>NC_133450.1:94426124-104426124 GCF_048565385.1 Saimiri boliviensis
GCAATGAGATCATTTGCCTTTTCTTGAGAATGTTTCTCCTCCGTAGAGAAGAGACTTTCAGATTTGTGTCAAGAGTTTAACTTCACAGGCAAGTATCAGGGCCATGCAGATGACTTTTGAACAACATGAATTTGAACTGCATGGGTCCATTTAGACATGGCTTTTTTTTTTTTTTTTCAACCAAACACTGATCAAAAACTGTACAGTATTTGCAGGATACAAAACCTGTGTAGATGGAGGGCCAACTTTTCATATATGCAGGTTCTGCAGGGCTGACTGCAGGAATTCAGTATGTAGGATTTTGGTATACATGGGAGTCCTGGAACCAATCCCCTGCATTACTGATGGGTAACTGTACTTTGAGTTTGTTATTTGATTAATGGACTCATTCTTGCATATTTTTCTTTTACTGCATTTATGTAATTTTAAAAATATGTATATAAGTGTTTCATTTTCTAAGTCTTAGCAGTTCCAAATGTTTTCAAGGTAATAGACTGTCATGATAAATTACATATAAGTATACTATATTCTTTCTATTTCCTTATTTTGTCACAAAGAAGGTACTGTATTTTCACTCAGCTCATGATTTCCATCTCTTCTCTGAAGGTCCATATTGGTTATCTTCCTAACAAGCAAGTCCTTGGCCTCAGCAAACTTGCGAGGTAAGTCTGACTGTGCAGTGAATAAGAATACAGGTTTATAGGACCTGCCCTTGTCTGCTAAGAATCTGTCTCATTAGGCTTTCTCTCTTTACCAGTATGGATCTAATTTGGAAGTCACATTGCAACTTAAAAGTTGCTAGTTGCAGAGGCACAGACTCAGAGGGCCTGAAACACAGATGCCCCTTCCTTCTCATCCCCTATTGCCGGCTCCCTCTTCCACTTCCCACCCTTTCTTCCACTGATACATACATCCTGGAAGTCTCAGCCCACCTCTTTTCTCTGCAGAGCCTTCTCTGACTGGAGAGGTCCTCAGCTTCCCTTTCAGTCCAGTCATATTCTTTAAGGGGCTTTAGCTAACAGTGAGGGGTTGGGGAGGAGATTGGGCAGGGTAGCTGTGGTGCCTTGCTGTCAGACTTGTTGTCAGGCCTAAGGGCTCTGCTATCCTTGTCAAGGGGAGTGCCCACCTTCTTTCCTTTCATGCAACACTGCTTTCAGACTTCCCTGTGGGATTCCGCAGCCTCAGCCCTGCCTTCCTCTGCCCTGGATGCCTCCAGGCATATCTCAGGGGTCCCGCAGGCCAGTCAATTCACGTTTAGGTTCTTTATTTCTGCAAACACAAGACTGTGCCTGTCTTGGCTTTGCTTGCTCTTGTTCTGATACAGTGTTCACTCTCCTTGCTCTCATTTCTTTCTTTCCTGCTACAGTCTTCTTTTCTGTTCTTTATCCTTAAAAAATTCCTTTACTGCCATTTTTATTTGGGTTTTAGGAGAGGAGATGTACATGCACGTTCATCTGTGTTTAACTGGAAGTCAACATAGGGGGTTTGTGTTCATATATCTCTGATAGGCCCCGGCCACCAATATTTTCTTTGTATAAAGTTAGCGAATTTTGGGTGATGGAGGAAATACTGGGAGGTGTGTGTAGAGAGAGAGAGTAAGTTGAGAACAAGATGAAGGGGTGGGGTAAAGTGCATCTATTATTCAAAAATAATCAAGCTAAATTTGAGGTTATATGACCATATCACAATGGAAATAAATGAGTCTTTGAGGTTATCTGACCATATCATAATGGAAATAAATGAGTCTCGGCTGGGCACCATCTTTTACGCCTATAATCCCAGCACTTTGGGTGGCTGAGGCAGGTGGATCACTTGAAGTCAGGAGTTTGAGACCAGCTTGGCCAACATGGTGAAACCCCATCTCTACTAAAAATACAAAAATCAGCAGAAATTGCAGTGAGCTGAGATCACGGCACTGCACTCCAGCCTGGGTGCTGGAGTGAGACCCTATCTCAAAAAAATAAAAAAGAAAAGAAAAGGAAGGCCGGGCGCGGTGGCTCAAGCCTGTAATCCCAGCACTTTGGGAGGCCGAGGTGGGTGGATCACAAGGTCAAGAGATCGAGACCATCCTGGTCAACATGGTGAAACCCCGTCTCTACTAAAAATACAAAAAATTAGCTGGGCATGGTGGCGCGTGCCTGTAATCCCAGCTACTCAGGAGGCTGAGGCAGGAGAATTGCCTGAACCCAGGAGGCGGAGGTTGCGGTGAGCCGAGATCGCGCCATTGCACTCCAGCCAGGGTAACAAGAGTGAAACTCCGTCTCAAAAAAAAAAAAAAAAAAAAAAAAAAAAAAAAAAAAGAAAAGGAATAAATGAGTTTCTGTGACCAGCTGACTGTGCTGTGGCTCTGATGTGTTCCTGTTTCTTTGCGAAGACCCTGGTATTTAACACGGTTGTGAAATGTTGGTCTTCATATTTCTCAGTTCTTTGTTGAAATCTGTAAAAACTACCCCAGCAATCTGACAGCTGCCCTCGACAGTTGTTCCTTTTACTTCGTTTTCACTTCCACTTTCTCATTCATTTCCTCTGGGAATCCATGAGAAAGATGGTAGAGGAGACAAATTTAACTTCCCCAGTTTCTGACCTCATTTCTGCTCAGCTATTTTGCTATTAGACAGGGCTGCTTGGCACCATGAAAGAATATTATATCATAGCTGTAATTGCTTCACTGGAATAAGGCTCTTAGCATAAATCCAGAAACATTCTGGCTGCTTGCATGTGATCTGTCCCTGGTGGCAGTGCCAAAAAGTTGCTGAGAAAAAGTGTATTGGTAGTGATTGGGAGTAATTAATCTTACTATACTTTTTATTAACAACACCCTTCCCAGTAACTTACTTTCAGCTAATAATGAATTAAGCCAATTTCATGTCAACTGTGAGTAAAAGTATCTTTACTAAAATTGATTATCCTAACTGTTTTATAATATACAGTCTAAATTAAATCAGCATGCTTACTGTGCAAACATAGCTGTAGGCCAGTCCCCTGGGACCCTCTCTTCCAGCAAGATTGCCAACCCTGTACCTTGCCCATATAGAAATTCCGGCACTCCTGACGCCTATAACAGACTGTCCATATGTGAAAGGTGTAGCGGATAGTTTTCATACTGTAAAAAAGCTTGGCAGATCACATTAGGCCTTGGTCTTAATGTAACAGCCTTTTCTGGAAGACCAGCTGTTGATCATGATTAACACTTTATGGGAAATGGACTCTAGAGTGATTCAGTGAGATCATACAATAAATGGCAACCTGGTGGTAGAAGGAAATAATATTAGTTATTTCCTTTCCAAGTGAGAGGAAAAGATCTCAAATAATTAAGCTTTTATGAAACAATACAAAGGAGTTGATTATTAGCATGGGGATTTGTCCCTTAAACTAATAGGATTAAAATTTAAGAATAAAATGGAACACTAAGCCAAAGAACCAAGTGGAAGTTGCTTTCAGATAGCAAAAAATTGGAATAAAGGGTCTATTAAACAGAAAAGAAGACTAAGATTTTATCCAACTGCTTATTCCTTATAAGAAGTAAGAATATTTAGGGAACGAAGAGGAATAAAAGCTAAATGTCTTAGCAAAACTTTGCTCATTTTAATCTTGTATGTGAAGTTTGTTATATGCTTGCCTTTAAATGAATGACCTTTCAGTGCCAGTAAAGTCAAATATCAAGCAGTAAAGCCCTAAGTAACAAGAAAATGCCAGGAGTGAGTTGATCTGGTTCAGCTCTACTAGAATTCTAGAATAAACTTAGTTTGAATAGAACTTTCTTTTGTTGCTGAAAAGCCATTAAACATGTATTCATTTTCTTCCCTTAGAAATAATTGAGTCTCAGCTGGGCACAGTGGCTCATGCATGTAATCCCAGCACTTGGGGAGGCCAAGGTGGGCAGATCACTTGAGGTCAGGAGTTTGAGACCAGTCTGGCCAACTCCGTGAAACCCCATCCCTACTAAAACTACAAAAATTAGTCCTGCCTGGTGTTGGGCACCTGTAATCCTAGCTACTTGGGAGGCTGAGTCAGGAGAATTGCTTGAACCTGGGAGATGGAGGTTGCAGTGAGCTGAGATTGCACCACTGCACTCCAGCCTGTGACAGGGCAAGACTGTCTCACACAGAAAAAAAAAAAAATTTGAGTTAGTATATGAATTCTTGAATTTTGACCTATTGGGTGAGCACCTACTGTGAAGGGAGACTGTGCCAGCTACTGTGGAGGCCAAAGAGAAGCAGAACATGGCAGCCACCCTCAAGGAGAGTGCATAGATCAAGACTGCAGGTGCCATGGAAATGCCTGCTTGTAGCTTCGGTTCTCATTCAGATGAGAACAATGGCTGTGACCCAGCAGGGTCTCCCCCATTTAGAATTAGCAGAATTCTAAATGGGGGAGAAGTTCCTCTAGGTATAGTTAATGCATGAGCAAAGACCAATGAGAAGGAAGGAACAAGGCCTGTTCCAGTGGATGGGAACCAGGTGGACTGATGGAGCTAAGAATTAGATGAGGGAGAAAGGTGAAGTGGGTATTAGATGACAGAGGGAGTAGTCTTTTTTTTTTTTCTTTTTCTTTTTTGATTATAAAAGCAACATACCACTTAAATACAAATGAGTGAATAAAGTGAAAACTTTTCTTTCCTATTTTCATTCCCCAGAGTTCGAACTGGAGATTTCTTTCACTGGAAAATATTTATGCAAACAAATATAAGATCATACCTTATATGCTATACTACAACTTGGTTTTTTTGAAATTTTATTTTTTGAGCTGGAGTCTCACTCTGTCACCCAGGCTGGAGTGCAGTGGCTCGATCTCAGCTCACTGCAACCTTTGCCTCCTGGGTTCAAATGATTTTCCTACTTCAGCCTCCACACAAGCTGGGATTACAGCCACCATGCCTGGCTAGTTTTTTTATTTTAGTAGAGACAGGGTTTTGCCATGTTGGCCATGCTGGCCTCAAATTCCTGGTCTCAAGGGATCCATCTGCCTCAGCCTCCCAAATTGCTGAGATTATAGGCATGAGTCTCTGTGCCCGGCCAGCTTTTTAAAAATTTTATTTTATTTTATTTTTGGAGACAGGGTCTTGCTCTGTTGCCCAGGCTGGAGTGCAGTGGCACTATCTGGGCTCACTGCAACCTCCACCTCCACGGTTCAAGTGTTTCTCCCTCCTCAGTCTCCCGAGTAGCTGGGATTACAGGCATATGCCACCATGCCTGGCTGAGTTTTGTATATTTAGTAGAGACAGAGTTTCACCAGGTTGGCCATGCTGGTCTTGAACTCTTGACCTCAGGTGATCTGCCCGCTGTGACCTCCCAAAGTGCTGGGATTACAGGTGTGAGGCACCGCACCCAGCCCCTGCCAGCTTTTTTAAAAGTTAAAATACCTTAAAGTTCCTTGGACATCTTTTAGTCCAAAAATTCCAAGTTTGTTTTCATAGCTACCTGATATTTCTTTGATTGGTTAATAAATTCATTTAACCAGTGTTTGCTGTAGATAAGTAGTTTGCAGTTTGAGACTTGCCAAAAAATAAAAAGGTGCCTTGGTGAACACATTTTAATATATTACCTTTGTGTGCTTTGAATCTGTCTGAAGTATAAATTGCTAGTATGGAACTTGATGGGTAAAGTTGAAATTTTATTATCATTGCTCTCCAAAGAGACCATGCCAGTTTATACTCTAATAAATAAATACATAGATAAGAGTGGTGTATGTTTCTCCACACTTTTGCCAACACCGATTTTCATCATTTTAAATCTTTGCCAAACTGATAAGTAAAAAATTATATCTATTTCAGTTTGCATTTCCTTAATAGAGCAAGGTTGAATTTATTCAGAAATGTCCTGTTCTTAGCTCCAGTGTTAATTTTTCCACTGAGTTGCTTGTCTTTTTATTCTTGGTTTGCACAGGCTCTGAATGCAAAAGTAGTCAGGTCAGTTGTTACAGACAATGCTTCCCAGATTGTCATCTGTCTTTTTATTTTGCTTCATAGTATTACATTTCCATAAAGAAGTTTATAACTTTTCTGTAGTTACAAACTTTTTTTGGCAGGGGGCGGGGAGGCGGGGTACTTGTATGGCCACATTATTACATTTAAATCTTTGCTCCATCTGGAATGTATTTTGGGATGAGGAATGAGGCAGAACCCCTCCACTGCTGTGTATGCTCACTGCCTGGCAGACGCAGCACCGCCACTTTCTTCCTGCCCTCCCTGCTGCCTTGCTTTGCTGGGCCTTTTTTATCTTCTTCCTGGAGGAAATGTTAAGCTCCAGCTTCCTCCTTGCCTCTCATCTCTAAGGGTTCTTCAGTCTGCCCTCATGAGCTGCTGGGATGTTCTTTCTAAAGTGTGGATTGAATCATGCTGCTCCTTTGGTAGCTCCCCACAGCTTTTCAGATAAAATTTAAATTCCTTATTTAGAAAAATTTAGAAAAACCCCAAAGAATAGAAATCACAAATCTAAAAGTTGAAAATCTTGTATCATAGGTTGCTGGTGAGTCTGATGTTTAGGAATGAGAGGATATGTAACTAAAAATGTGCTTTAAAAATCTTTCCATCTTGATGAATATGTTTTTTAGAAAGATGGCTAGAGAAGGGAATGGACCAAGAGTTTGAAAACTTGCATACATTCATAACCATTAGAAAAGGTCAGATTAATGTTTTGGAGGAAAGGGCCTGGACCCAGTCAGTTTTATAAGTATTCTTTCAAGCTTTCAAGTAACCACTAATTGTGCATGTGTATAAATAATTCAAAAGCATAGAAAAACCTGTGCAGTGTCAATTAATTTGATGAAACTCCCTATTACTGATGACAAAACCTGATAAGCCTAGCATTAAAAAAATGATAGATGAATCTCACTGATGAATGTAGTTGTAAGAATTCTAAAATGTCAGGCCAGTATAAAAGTACTGTTTTCAACATGGCCCAGGGATGTTTAGTCCAAGAATATAAGAATGATTTAGATTGCAATTGACAACTACCGATGCTGAGTTTGATGAATTAGATTGTAATAATATCCCCCTTGGCACAGCATATCAAGATATAATGCGTAGGTACATTTTACACTTTGGGTGAAGCATGAGACAATTCCAGTGAGAATCCACTGGAATTAACACTAAAACCAAAGTCTGGGTTCTGTCCTCCCTATTCCCATTCCAAATCAAGGAAGATACTTACGTATTAGCATTATTCTACGAAGAGCAGGAAAAAGAAAAAAGAATTCATAGACACAGTCGTAAAGTTTGGGGTCAGAGTCAGAACTACCTATGTGGCCTTCAAAAAATCAAATGCAGTAATTTAGTTACAAACGACCCCATAAGGCTGGGTGCAGTGGCTAATGCCTATAGTTCCAGCACTTTGGGAGCCAAGGTGGGTGGATCATCTGAGATCAGGAGTTCGAGACCAGCCTGACCAGCTTGGGGAAAACCCTCTCTACTAAAAATACAAAACTTAGCTGGGCGTGATGGCACATGCCTGTAGTCCCAGCTACTTGGGAGGCTGAGGCAGGAAAATCACTTGAACCTGGGAGGCAGAGGTTGCAGTGAGCTGAAATTGTGCTACTGCACTCCAGTCTGGGCAACAAGAGCAAAAACTGTCAATCAATTGATCGATCAATCAGTCTATCCCATAGAGGTCACCTTGCAAGCAGCAGAAACAAGTGCGTGTTCTCTGATGCACTTTTATCCAGGCTTCAAAGGATACTCAAAGATGAAGTTCCAAGGAGCATAAATAAGCCACCATGAGTCAAGTCAGAGGAACATAATTGGAAGAGGGCAGATACTACAGTTAGCAGATAGAGGATATAAAACAAGTACATTAAGTCCTCACTTTATGTCATCAATGGGTTCTTGGAGACTGCAAGTTGAAGTGAAATGACTTTAGGCAAAGTGGGATAGCAGTCATGGAATGGTATTTCATTCAATGTCATTTCATTATGATTGAGAAAAATTCCTAGCTGGGACCCACTGTCTGTGTGGAGTTTGCATGTTTTCTCCCACATCTGCAGGTTTTCTCCAGGTGCTCCAGACGTTAGGTGATTTGGGGCATCTATATGGTCCCAGTCTGAGTGAGTGTGGGTGGATGTATGTGCCCTGTGATGGGGTGGTGTCCTGTCCAGGGTCAGTTCCTGCCTTGTACCCTGAACTGCTGGGAAAAGCTTCAGCCACTTGGGACCCTGAACTGGAATAATTGGGGAAATCAATATCTTCTTTCAGTTAATCTTACTTTAATGTGTGTATTGCTCAGATTTATTTCAGTGTTTAATATTGGAAGTGTTTTGGTGTTACTTAGAAGTTTGTTGATGTTTTTGTGACCAGAAATAATGCTGTAGGAGCTTAACTCATACTATTATATCAGTTAGCCTAGGGTAAAATTGGTTTCGTTGTCAGTTTTTTGGGTTTTTTTTGAGACAAAGTCTCACTCTGTCGCCCATGCTTTAGTGTACTGGTGCGATCTTGGCTCACTGCAACCTCTGCCTCCCAGGTTCAAGTGATTTTCCTGCCTCAGCCTCCCAAGTAGCTGGGACTACAGGCACATACCACCACACTCAGCTAATTTTTTGTATTTTTAGTAAAGATGGGGTTTCACCATGTTAGCCAGTATGGTATCGATCTCCTGACCTCGTGATCCCCTCGCTTCGGCCTCCTGTGTTGGGATTACAGGCTTGAGTCCTTGTGCCCGGCTGTTACCATTGTTTTAGTAAAGTCACAGATTCCAAGAACCTGTCAACTTTAAGCAAGGACTTACTATATATTAAAAAATAGGTCAGGCACGGTGGCTCACGCCTATAATCTCAGCATTTTGGGAGGCCAAGACAGGCAGATCACCTGAGATCAGTAGTTTGAGACAGTCTGGCCAACATGATGAAACTCCATCTCTGTTAAAAATATAATAATTAGCTCGGCATGGTGGTGGGCACCTGTAATCCCAGCTACTTTGGAGGCTGAGTCAGGAGAATTGCTTGAACCCGGGAGGCAGCGGTTGCAGTGAGGTGAGATTGTGCCACTGCACTCCAGCCTGGGTGACAAGAGTGAAACTTTGTCTCAGGAGAAAAAAAAAATGACTTAACTATGCATATAAAAAATTTGACAAAGGAGGCCAGGCACAGTGGCTTACGCCTGTAATCCCAACACTTTTGGAGTCCAAGATGGGTGGATCACAAGGTCAGAAGTTCAAGACCAACCTGGCCAACATGGTGAAACCCCGTCTCTACTAAAAATACAAAAATAGCTGGGTGTAGTGGTGGATGCCTGTAATCCCAGGTACTTAGGAGGCTGAGGCAGACAATTGCTTGAACCCAGGAGGTTGCAGTGAGTTGAGATCACACCACTGCACTCCAGCCTAGGTGATAGAGTGAGACCCAGTCTCAAAAAAAAAAAAAAGAAAAAGAAAAAAGAAAAAAAAATTGACAAAGGAATAAGAAATTTGTAGAATTAGCCAGGCAGATTGGGAAGAGGGTGAAATACAACTTTTAGAAATTACAAAATGAAACTAAAGTCCAATATACTCATTAAATAGATTAGGCATAGATAAAATGCAGTGAATGGGAAGAAAGGTCTGAAGAAATTGTGCTGAATACAACACAAAGACAGGTGGAAAATATGAATGAAAATTTAAGAAACATGGAAGACTGGTAGGGTACAAAATTTCAGTGTGCTAGATGCAGTGTTAGATAAGCTAATGGCTAAAGTTTCCATAACATGTGCAAAATATCAGTCTTCAGAAAGCCTAATAAATTCCAAATAAATCAAACTAAATCCCCATGTGGATAAAACGTAGTAAGTTGCAGAGTATACTTATAAAATATAAGCTTATATAAAAGCAGCCACAGAAAAAGATATCGATTACCTACAAGGCAACAGCAATTACACTGAATTGGTTTGCCAACAACAGTACTGAAGGGTGGATAAATATCAGTGTCAAACCAGAATTCCTTTCTCAAAAAATACATCTCAACAAATTATCTTTCATGAATGACAGCAAAATAAAGATTTTTTTTTTTTTAATCTAGGGAAGCTACTTGAAATGCTGAAAAGATGTGTTAGGTTTCACATCTCCTTGCTTGAAAAAGAAAACTAATAAACTAGAGTTTAGAAATTGTAAGCTCTCAGAGCACAGGGAGCATGTTCACCACGTAATCACATAGTAGGCACTCGGCAAAAATCTGCATGAATGTTCCTCCTGGCATGAGAGTAGCTGTCTGCCAGAAGCAGGCAGGCACTGTGGGTGGTAGTGAAATCCTAGAGGAATTCCTGTTGAAGTGCGGGCAAAACATGGGTGCCCACCGTTACCATTGCTGTCAAGCATGGCACCTTTAGTTCTACTCCAGAAAAAGAAATGGTGAATTTGAGAAGGAAGACATTACCAACTTCAAAATCAGTGGCACTATATAAAACGAATCACCAGAGAAACTATCAGTAGTAACACATACAGAGATTTGACCTAGTAAGAAATATGACATACCTCCTATCTAGGAAATTAAAACCCATTTTCTTCTCAGATTTTGTTCAAAACACAAATAGAATATAGTTATTAATATATTCCTTTAATATTGTATGCCTACTGCTGGGGGTACGAAGGAGAGCCAGGATGGGTCCTGCCTTAAGCGAACTCTGGGCTGAGTGGTAAACAGGGTGGCGGACCTGTTACTGACTTTTTTGGCTATAATGGGTATAAAGGAGTAAGTCATCAGTTGTGAGAATCATAGTTGAGTAAACCGTCTGAAATGCCTCATAGGGAGGTATAAATTGAGTCTTTTTTTTTTTTTTTTGAGACGGAGTTTCGCTCTTGTTACCCAGGCTGGAGTGCAATGGCACAATCTCAGCTCACTGCAACCTGCACCTCCTGGGTTCAGGCAATTCTCCTGCCTCAGCCTCCTGAGTAGCTGGGATTACAGGCACGCACCACCATGCCCAGCTAATTTTTTTTGTATTTTTAGTAGAGACAGGGTTTCACCATGTTGACCAGGATGGTCTCGATCTCTTGACCTTGTGATCCACCCACCTCGGCCTCCCAAAGTGCTGGGATTACAGGCTTGAGCCACCGCGCCCGGCCTATAAATTGAGTCTTAATTCATGACCAAAAGTCCATGAATTAAAAGGTCCTCAGCATGAATAGTCATCTTCAAGTGGGTAAGTGACCTGGCCATCTTTACATTTCGTAAATAGAATTAAAGATGTTCCAAGGGGAAAATTCATCACTTGACAGACTGTGCCATGAGCTAAGATCAGGAGGCTTTTACTTCTTGGGGGTTAATCATATTAAGTGTTTATATAAACCTATCTTATCAAGAGTTGTCTGAAGAAGTCTAATCAGTTCTAATCTGATTACCCTAATAAGTTTAGTTGCTATAGTAGTTGACCATGGTGTGCTATTAATTAACAAATAGACTTTTTATTTTTAACTTGAATTTTAAGCTCTGATAAAACCATATGATTAATCAAAACACTTGAGACAGGATCTAAAATTGATGATTTGGCACTTTAAAATTTTGTTACTCATCTCTGTTTCTCCTAAGTGAACATCACACTTGGAGACTCATTAAATTCTCTTTCTGGGGACATCAGGAAGCACCACTCTGAAGTGGTTGGTGGTCTCCTGTATTAGTCAGTGTTTCTCAGAGGGACAGAACTAATAGGATATATACATATCCTATTATATGAGTTTATTAAGTATTAACTTACATCAGATGTCCCCAAACTTTTTACACAGGGGGCCAGTTCACTGTCCCTCAGACCATTGGAGGGCCGCCACATACTGTGCTCCTCTCACTGACCACCAATGAAAGAGGTGCCCCTTCCTGAAGTGCGGCGGGGGGCCAGATAAATGGCCTCAGGGGGCCGCATGCCGCCCGTGGGCCGTAGTTTGGGGATGCCTGACTTACACGATCTCACAGGGTCCCACGATAGACTCCCTGTAAGCTCGAAGAGCAAGGAAAGTTTCAAAACTAAAGAAATTCTACTTCTCTTAGACTCTTGGAACAGGGTTAACAAAGGGGCTGCATCTGATTATTGAGTTGTACTTAGAGCAGTGTTGAAAACCAACAGTTAAATAATTTAGTTCTTGTCCTGAATAAAATGACTTGGCTTTTAATTCATACAAGAGTGTCCATTGCAGCACTGCAATGAAAATTAGATCAAATTTCTGTATTTGCTACTTTGATAGTTTTTTCCATGATTAGTTATATAGGTAGGAGATGCCATTGATTTTAAAGTTGGTAATGTCTTTTTCTGGAGCAGAACTTCAGGTGCTGAGTTTCAAAACCGAAGAACTTGGAGTCTGATGTTTGAGAGCAGGAGGAAGCGTACAGCATGGGAGAAAGATGTAAGCTGGGAGGCTAGGCCAGTCTTGACTTTTCATGTATTTCTGCCTGCTTTATATTTGCTGACAGCTGATTAGATTGCACCCACTAGATTAAGGGTGGGTCTGCCTCCCCCAGCCCACTGGCTCAAATGTTAATCTCCTTTGACAGCACTCTCACAGACACACCTAGGATCAATACTTTGCATCCTTCAATCCAATCAAGTTGACACTCAGTATTAACCATCACATCTTCTTTAGACTACATCTCCCTGTGGTCCTTGTATCCTTCTGTTATCGTCCTATAAGCTTTATCCCCTCCTGCACCCCACTGTTGCTTCAACAGTGTCCTTTTTGTCCTATGAGGAAGCCTTATCAATTTTACTTCAAATGATTATGATTAACTGAAACAATTCTTTATTTTCTAGGATTGTGGAAATCTATAGTAGAAGACTACAAGGTAAGTTTTAAAAATCTTTGTTTACAGAAAACATTTTTTTCTTTTTGAGACAGAGTCTTGCCCTGCCACCCAGGCTGGAGTGCAGTGGTGCAATCTCGGCTCACTGCAGCGTCTGCCTCCTGGGTTCAAGCGATTCTCCTTCCTCCCACTCCCAAGTAGTTGAGATTACAAGCTTGCACCAGCACGCCTGGCTAATTTTTGTATTTTTAGGAGAGACAGGATTTCACCATGTTGGTCAGGTTGGTCTTGAACTTCTGACCTCAGGTGATCCGCCCACCTTGGCCTCCCAAAGTGCTGGGATTACAGGCATGAGCCACTGCGCCTGGTTACAAAAAATATTTTTCCTACACTAAAAGTATTTTTTGTTCTATTACAAATATTGTAAGTATGACTTATAAAACTACAAAACCGCATAGGAATATAAAATTTCAACCCTCCAGAAGAAATCACTGTTGTATTTGCACATTCCTTCACATTTTCATGCATATACCTACATTTTCCAATCAGTTTATTTGGATTATGATTAAACAAAAATGTGCTCATTTTATACATAATCGGCCTTTTTTTCCTGCTTTTTTTTGTTTAACAAATCTTAAACATTTTTACCATATCCATGTAACTATCGCACTCATTTTGGTGGCTGCTTAGAATTCTACTGTATATGCCATGTCTTGATGTAACCTGTACTCATTCTGATAGACATTGGGGGTTTCATCAGTTTTCAAGGAGATGCTGTGCCGCAGTGAACACTCTTGTATGAATTAAAAGCCAAGTCATTTTATTCAGGACAGGCACTATATTATTTATGTTAAATTGTTTGTTTTCAACACTGCTCTAAGTACAACTTAATAATCAGATGTAAGCCCCTTTGTTAACCCTGCTGCAAGCTGTTTATTTGCTGTACTACTTTACCTTGATGGAAGTGCCTGATAACCAGTACTGTGTTGGTCTTACTGCACAGGTATGAAATAGTTGTGATTCTAATTCCTTCCCCCAGTGATGCTGGAGGGCTTCAGGGGGTTCCGAAATCTCTTTAGTCCTATACCTCAGGTGAGGGAATTGAATCCAGGCCTCCCTGTGGCCCAGTCAACAGACAAAGCAGATTGGTAAAAGCTGGTGTGTCTTGGCTCTTAAATCTCACAGAAGTCTACTTTTTAAGATTTCAAATGTTCTAGAGACAGAAAAAGCTTCCAGCTGTTTGTGTCACACTCTCAAACTGACCTCCTTGTCACATCCACAGTTCAGGAGCGCCTTACGAAACAAATTGCTGTAGCAATCACAGAAGCCTTGCGGCCTGCTGGAGTCGGGGTAGTGGTTGAAGCCACGTAAGTCTGCATCTGCCTTTAGTAACATCATAATGGTGCACCAGAAATGATCTTGCAACTTAGTGCTGCTCATATTTTCTAGCACCAGGTGATGCCACGCAGCTGATATGTTAACTGTAGATTTTATCCCCGAGCCTAAAGCTGTTTTACTACTTTCATTTACTGTGTTGCTGTTGTAGGAACAGAGTTTGGGAGTATTTTTTTAAGGGTGGGGTGGGGTTTGTGGAGGCATAGGGTGTTAGAAGCACAGGTGTGGAGATTTGTACAGCCAATAGCCATTTTTAAAAATGTTAAAGACAGGATCTTGCTCTGTCACCCAGGCTGGAGTGCAGTGATATGACCTTGGCTCACTGAAACCTCTGCCCCCTGGGTTGAAGTGATTCTCCTGCCTCAGCCTCCCAAGTAGCTGGGATTACTGGCATGTGGCACTACACCTGGCTAATTTTGTATCTTTAATAGAGATGGGATTTCACCGTGTTGGCCAGGCTGGTCTCAAACTCCTAATCTCAAGTGATCTGCCTGCCTCAGCCTCCCCAGATACTGAGATTACAGGTGTGAACCACCGTGCCCAGCCCCAATAGCCATTTTTATATCTTCTCTTGATTTCTTCTTTAGCTCTCTGTTGCGCCAAGCCGAGTTTTTCTAATAGTTTGTTACACATTTAATAAATAGAGCCAAGAATTGGTATGAAGGGCAACTGAAGACACTTCAAGTTAGGATTAGTTAAGAGAATTGCAGCCATTGTGTGGACAAAGTTTTTATGCGTTTTGTGACATGTGTGAACTCTGCTCCATGTCTGGTATCTGATGTCACCAGGTTGGTCCCTGGTCATCACTCTCTGGATTCTGCCTGGCCATACCAGTGTGCTTGAGCATTTATCTGAACCCCTAGGCTAGCATAGTGCTGTCTTGGTCCTCAAAGCACAGCAAGTGAGAATTCTAACTTTCTTTTGACTTAGAAGTTAAATATCTCTGTAGACCTTTTATATTGTTTTCACCCCATAAGAAAATTCAATTTTTCCTCTTTTTGGATGCTTTAAGGCAGGCGTCCCCAAACTTTTTACGCAAGGGGCCAGTTCACTGTCCCTCAGACCATTGGAGGGCCGCCACATACTGTGCTCCTCTCACTGACCACCAATGAAAGAGGTAAAGTGCGGCGGGGGGCCGGATAAATGGCCTCAGGGGTCCTCATGCGGCCCGCGGGCCGGGCCGTGGTTTGGGGACGCCTGCTTAAGGATTCAACTACTGATAAGAATAAAAGTTGTAAGACAACTTCAGGAAAAGAAAGTTTAGGTTGCTGCAAAGGTACTTGCAGTTTTTGCCATTAATTACAATGGCAAGAACCACAGTTAATTTTGCATGAACCTAATAGACATAACATTTGTCCAAGAAGGGATATTTTGATATACTTGGTAACTGTGAACTGAGATTAATCTTTAGGCCTGCTTTTAAAAACCGAACCAGCAGCTGTCGACTCCTTTAAACAAGCTGTATTGCCTTGTTTTGTAGACACATGTGTATGGTAATGCGAGGTGTACAGAAAATGAACAGCAAAACTGTGACCAGCACGATGTTGGGGGTGTTCCGGGAGGATCCAAAGACTCGGGAAGAGTTCCTGACTCTCATTAGGAGCTGAGCTTCAGCATGTGTGTGTGGGTTGTCGATTGTACTGCCAGTAGCATTGTCTGTCTGTCTGGTCTTGTTTGTACATTCTATTTTCAATTGTTACAGATGTGAACTTTATTCCTTGTCACTAATTATATTTAAAATTATTTCTAGAAAGTCAAATAAAGGTAATAAAGGGTTGAGCCCTCTACTTTCTTCTTGCCACCTTTTTGTGGCAATATTAAAGTGAACTGCCAATATTGTAAGTATGTGCACAGAACCACTGCCAGATAATCAGGGGGACCTGGGAAGAGAGAAGCATTTGTGTATTTTGTTCAAATAGTATAGTAATTTGACTCATAGGCATAGGAGCATTGGGAATGGGAGGAAACTGTGCCCAGTATACTGTCTTTTCTTTCCTCCTCCAATAAAAATGCCGTAGTGCTGAAAGTGCTGAAATATTTATGTATAGTGTGCAATATTGTTCTGTGAATTCAAGTTCAACAGACTCCACTTTGGTCATGTTTATTAAACAACCAGTGACATTTAAAAATACATTTTTAGCAGGTGTAATGTTAGTTACCAAGGGAAAGTGGTGGAATGTCTATGTTTTTTATTTTACTGTGAGTTAAAAAGGCGCATTTCTACCTTCTATTGTTTTTAAACTCAACAACAGGGAATTAGTTCCTGGTATTGTTTACGAATATATTCTCATGTCAACATACAGGGATTTAGACATTTAACTCTCTGTGCCTTGATGAGAATGTCATTTAGAGTGTAGATACTTTTGCCTTTTTAAAAAAAAGCCATTATTTTTAAGACTTAGTATTCACACTGCAAATAACTAGTCATCTTCGTTTTAACTTTACAGGTTTATTGGGAGTTTACTTTGTATGTTCCATGTAGATGCCTCAAATTGTTTTTCTTTAAATCTTATAAGATATTTTTCTAAGTATTTTCAGAAATGTTTGAGGGTGCCCATCATTTTCAGGTCTGCAGAACCATAGCTTCCATGCACATGAAAGAACAGAGAATGAACTGATGGTAGAAGACATGAACTGTGTCCAGTGTTCTAACCAAAGCTTATCATTGGTATCTGTGAAAATGCACTGGAAGCTTCTGGTCCCAGTTTCCTTTTTGGTCTGCATGGGTCTCATCTTCATTCTAACTCCAAATAGGTGGTATAGGTATTTTAATTCTGGAAGCTGTTGCCTTATTAATGATTATCTTACAATTTCCTCCATTGGGGCAGTGTGGGCCAAATTACACAAAACCCCAACTCCTCCATAGAAACAAAATACAATTATTCTATGAAGTGTATTGTGTGGTTAACATAGTGCTCTTCAAATTCATCCCATTACCCTAAAAATAATTAACTTTGATGCTTCCTTTAACTTTAGTCCCATCTCTGCCACTTTGATACCATTTAGGTTTTGACGGGGCAAGATGGCAGAGGTGGTTTTTTTGTTTTTGTTTGTTTTCTCCATTCCTCTCTACTTCTGTTTCCCAGTTTTTTCTTTCTGGAGTTTAAGTACAGTGATGGTTGGCTTGAGTTCCTTTTGAAATCTAACCAGGTATAAACATTAGCCTGCTTATTATTTAGATATTTATAGGTAGAATTCTAAGCACTCAACGCATGTTTGGTATTTTAAAGTAAAAATGAGTGTGACTTGGAGGACCAAAGAAATTGTTAGCTATACATTTATCTTTATGAGTTCATTTGTATTCCTTTTTAATGACTATTTGTTCTAACAATTCCTAGAAGTGTTCTTATTAAGGTCTAATGTATCCACAGGCTGTTGTCTTGTTAGTAAATGCAAAGTAATGTCGTTGTCTGTTTTACTCTGGTCTCTAGTACTTCAAAATTACCTTTTCATATCCATGATCTTGAGTCCATTTGGGGGATTTTTAAGAATTTGATGTATTTAAATACACTGTTCAAAAATTAAATTGTTTAATTTTATGTATGTGTATGTATGTTCCTGAAGTTGGTCGTATTTAAATTATTAAACTGTTGTAACTTTGTTCTTGTGAAAGTCGTTTCTTTTTCAACCACCAGTATAAATATTATATATTTTAAAAACTTGATTATTTTGGCCATATTCTGTTTCAGCAAAGACATCACAAGGGCTTCTCCCAGCCATCAAAGTATTCAAATACTAATCTTAAATATAGTACAAAGTAACTCCAGGTTCTGATAGTTTCTCCTTGGTATTTGGTTGGAGTATTACCGTCCTCACTGTCTTGACGGTAATGGGAGGGGGAGGTCTGGGATAAGAGTCAGGAATCTGAGTGGCCCTCATGTCCCTGTTGTCCTAATCCTCAGGAAGTAACTTCAGCCTCCTGAGAACAGACACTGTTTCCTACACGGGAGCTGCTGGAGAAAGGAAGAGCAGGCTGGGGCAGGGAGTGGAAGAGGGTTTCCTTCCCTCTCCTAAGAAGAGCTTGCCCAGGGCAAAACTTCCAGTTAGTGCCAAGGGTTTTGCGGCTGCTCTTCTGTCCCATCCCCAACAACCTGGTTTCCCTCTTGCCAGTGGTCTGCTCCTCATTCTATGCTCCCCATAGGCAGAGGCCCCTGCCCTCATCAGTGGCCAGCGTGTCCAAGTACTGGGGCCTGTTGATTCTTGCAGGACCCTGTAGACTGTTGGGTAGCAACCCTTATCAAAGTAGGAATGCTTACTGGCATAAAACATTCCTAGAACCACCACTCATAGGTGTCAGTAAAACAATGAGCTGCTCAGCTAAGCCCAAGTTGCTGCTCCTCAGTTTTGTCACTGCAGATTGATTGACCAAGTTTCTTTTCACTTAGTAGAAGAGCAGTTGCAGACATGGAAAGTTTTCAAGAAGGCTTTCTGTCAAAACAGACCACCTGGATTCACCATGACGGGCATGGGCCTTCAGTCTGCTGGAGAGAAGAGGAAGTCTCAAGAGATGAGTTTAAGGGGAAGTGTGAGTACCTGACGGCTCACCCTCCCAGAGGCCCTTCTCTTCTTTTTATTTTAATTTTTGTTACAGAAAATAAAATATGCACATCAATAGAGAGATGAGCATATGGACCCCCATGTACTAATCACCCAGCTTCAAGAAGTCTTAACTCATGGCCAGTTTCCTCTATACCTATCTGACCAGATTATTTCAAGGCAAATCCCAGGCATCATTTTAGCCATAAATATTTCAGGTTATCTAAATCAAGTGGAATCAGGTAAATAAATATATGACCAAATACTGTCCATTATCCCACCAAAAATTAGTTCTTCAATATCGAATGCCTAGATTTTCCCCTACTGTTTTGTAATTTTTTTAGTAGTTTATTTGAATCAAGGTATAAATGAGATCCACACATTGCAACAGGTTGATTTAAGTCTCTTAAGAATCTTACAGGTTCCCTTCCCACTCCTTCCTCTGTTTTCCTTAAAATTTATTTGGCCACTTGTTTTGGAGAAGCTCTGTGTTTATTCCAGGAACTGTCTGGTTGCTGGAATGTCTGTGTCTGTCCAAATGCGATCAGATTCCAGCTAGGCAGGGAATAAAGGGTTTTGTTGGCCGCAACACTTCTCCACGTCCCTAAACCTCTACTCCTTGGCAGCCCAGGTTGGTCTGGTTGTTTCGGACTTTAAACTTGAACATAGCTCTCCTTGTAACTTTTGTAAGTAACTTTTGTTACAAAGTAAGTTTTGTAACTTAGAGCAATTTCCCAGGTACAGAATAGAGTTCATTGACGTTTTTCTGAGTGTGTCCTTTTTGGGCAAGGCTTCCATTTTAAAACATGCCTTCTTTGGCTTCAGGTTGGTGGATTCCTTGACTGCCAAGATTTTGGTTAAGGTGGAAAGGTTATTACAGAAGTCAAAACAATGAATCTCACAGTAATTGGTATCCCTTTGAGGGTCTACCCATAGGGAATTCCACTGGGTTGGGCAGTAGGAGTGTTTGGGTTTCCCTCAACCCTGACATTTTCACGACATCTGAGTAAGAATGCCAAGCTCTGGCCAACAAAGGGTGGGGAGGGAAGACGCGGCGTCTTGCATTTAAGCAGCTCCTTTTATTCTCTCCCTAGCAGTCCAGCTATGGCTTGCTTGTAGGTAGGATAACTCCTGGTACCTGCAATACACAGCCCTAGTGCATCTATCCATGTTTCCTCTTATTTCTACATTCTCCTGTTTGTTTTGAGCAATATGTCCACAACTCTGACCTTTTGAGAAATCCTTTCACTCTGGAACCGACTGTGCTGCCCAGAGAAACGTGGTTTGCCTGCTGGTGAGCATTGGGAAGGCTGTGTTGAGGGAGCCTGTGATGCAATGCCTGGGCGTGTGGAGTAACAACCTCCTCTCAGGCTGTTGATTTTCTCCTGATTTTAGAATGTGGATTTTTGATTCTGCCTCCTTTTCCTGGATCCTTTCACATTCACAAATGTACTGAACAAATAAATGAGATTTATGTTTCTAATTTTTTTGTCGAGTGTCCCATTATATGTGTACTGATAATTTTTAGTCATTCTATCTAGACTGATAAATTTCTGTATGGAAATTTTTTGCTTTGAAAGGACATTTTCCTTCAAAAACCAAGGGTGATAAACGGAATTTTAAAAACCTAGTAAATAAAAATCAGTTTAAAACCATTCTGGTTCTAGCAGGGACCACAGAATTATTGGTCCATATTGGTCATCTGATCGTTGGTCTCCTAGCAGCTGCTCAACCATTTTTGGCTGGAGGTGGGTTTTGGTCTCTGTCTCTCTTGGGCTTCACTGCTGCCAGCCTCAACTGTGTTCCTGATTGCTTGGGAAGAACAGCCTTGGACATCTGCATCCGGATAGAGGAGAGTCTTAACGTGGACCCACACAGTGACTTCCCCTCCTCTCAATTTGGGAAATTTTAAAGGAATTTCCATTTGCAGTTTGAACAAGTCCAGACAGAGAGAGGAAGCACCCTGACTTTTTGTTTGTACCTTTAATCTTTCTACCTTTAACTAACCTCTTTTTTTTTTTTTTTTTTTTTTTTTTTTTGAGACAGATTCTTGCTCTGTCACCCAGGCTGGAGTGCGGTGGTGTGATCATCTTGGCTCACTGCAACCTAACCTCCTGGGTTCAAGTGTTTCTCCTGTCTCAGCCTCCTGAGTACCTGGGATGAAAGGCACCCTCCACCATACCCAGCTAATTTTTGTATTTTTAGTAGAGACGGGGTTTCACCATGTTGGCCAGGCTGGTCTTGAATTCCTGACCTCAAGTGATCCTCCTACCTTGGCCTCCCAATGTGCTGAGATTACACTCAGCTCAAAGTGCTGAGCCACTGTGCCCGGACCAAGACAATGTCAGGGCAGATTTTCTAGCCTCAAGTCTCATTTCTGAGTATTTCTGAAAGTTGATTTGGATGTGATGAAGGAGTTTTTGAAGTCTTATCCAAATCTTAGCTGATCTTCTTGTGCGTAACAGTGTCAGAATCAACTCTTTTTTTTTTTTTTTTTTTTGAGACGGAGTTTCGCTCTTGTTACCCAGGCTGGAGTGCAATGGCGTGATCTCGGCTCACCGCAACCTCCGCCGCCTGGGTTCAGGCAATTCTCCTGCCTCAGCCTCCTGAGTAGCTGGGATTACAGGCACACGCCACCATGCCCAGCGAATTTTTTGTGTTTTTAGTAGAGACGGGGTTTCACCATGTTGACCAGGAAGGTCTCGATCTCTTGACTTTGTGATCCACCCGCCTCAGCCTCCCAAAGTGCTGGGATTATAGGCGTAAGCCACTGTGCCCGGCCTCAGAATCAACTCTTAATGAAGAAGTTGAGAGAGTCAGTACTTGAATATCTTAACAGAATTTTTATATAAATTTAATATATTTAAAAAATAATTATGAACAAAAGGTGTCACATGCACCTGAAGTATGGACAAGCCAACAATGAATTCTCATTGTCTTTTTATCTAGAACACACACACAAAATAGAACATTAAAATTAATATGACACCCTGAGTTCTGAGAACTCATAATTTGTTTCCTGCAAATTTTAGTTTTTTTGGGGGATGGAAAAGAAATCTTCCAGATTTAATGTTTGTGTGTACCCAACACTGAATCTGCAAGAGTTGATATAAGGAAGAATATAATATATATTTTCTTTCTTCCTTCCTTCCTTCCCTCCTTCCTTCCTTTTCTTTTTCTTTTATTTCTTTCTTTCTTTCTTTTTTTTTTTTTGAGACAGGATCTCACTCTGTTGTTGCTCAGGCTGGAGTGCAGTGGCACAATCTTGGCTTACTGCAACCTCTACTTCCCTGTCTCAAGCGATCCTTGTGCTTCAGCCCCCCAAATAGCTGGGATGATAGGTGCATTCCACCATGTCCAGCTGAGTATTTCCATTTTGTAAGTGAGTTGGGTGTCAGGGAGAGTCAAATGACGTGCATTACCCAACTGGGTAAAGAACTGATGTTGCTGCCTGGACTCTGCTTCTGTTGACCTTTCTGTTAACCAGTGGGCCCAGCCCTCCAGGTTACCTCTGGCTCCCCATTGCAGCTGGTTAATCTTTTGCAGGTGCCTTCTGTCACTCTGTGCCCCCACATATTTGAAGATGTATACTATTACCTTTGTCCTTTGAACTCATAGGTGCTGCTGGGGGTAATTATGGGAGTGAGCTGATTACCTTGTAGTTTCATCTAGTCACATGTCTTAAGTGCTCAAATAAAAAAAAAATAGGTAATTCTGTGGTTAGCACAAAATTCAAACATCACAAAAGAATATTTAAGGAAATGTTTACCTTCACCTCTGCTCTCGAGTAAGCCAGGCAACAGCTATCATCAGATACATTTAATGAGATTCTTTACTTTTATTGCAGAATGAAAATCTTTGCCTCCTGGATGTACTTTTATTGCAGAATGAAAATCTGCCTCCTGACTTTATGTACTTCCTAATGGTGAAGGTGTGACTCTAAACTGGTGAGGAATTTGTGTAACTATCAGAATGTAAAATCCATTATGTTTATTTCTGGTGTTGTTTCAAAGTCATTAGATGCTTTCTCTGATTTTGTGTGTGTGTGTTGGGGGGCAGCAAAATCATCTGCAACAGAAAAAAAAGTGTCCTCTTTATAGAACTGTGACCACCCTAGCAAAAGAAAGGTGGGTTCTGGCAAGCTAAGTGTTTCAAGCAGAGATTCTTTTAAAATTTGTGTTTTTTGTTTGTTTTTATGTTATTTGAATGGGTAATATGTGCACTTGCATAAAATTTGAAAAGCACAAAAGGATATACAGTGAAAAGTCTCCCTTTCCATCCCTATCTCCTCAGGTCTTTTCCCCAAAGCGACCACTTTACCACTTTCTTACATATACTTCCCCAGATCCTTAAGGCAGATTTACACATGCATGCACACATGTTTATTTACACGCACAGGCATACACACACACGTTTATTTAAATGAGGGATTATTGGCCACATGTGCCTATCCAGATCACTTAGGGATCTTTTTGACAATGTTTCTGTACCCTGTGGGGAACTATTCAGTATTTGTAATTATAGTTTGAAAAAAAAATTGCTCTTGGTTATTCTGGTGGGCTCTTTCGGTTAAGAATGACTAAGCTCTGTAATCCCAGCACTTTGGGAGGCCGAGGCGGGTGGATCATGAGGTCGAGAGATCGAGACCATCCTGGTCAACATGGTGAAACCCCGTCTCTACTAAAAATACAAAAAAATTCGCTGGGCATGGTGGCGTGTGCCTGTAATCCCAGCTACTCAGGAGGCTGAGGCAGGAGAATTGCCTGAACCCAGGAGGCGGAGGTTGCGGTGAGCCGAGATCGTGCCATTGCACTCCAGCCTGGGTAACAAGAGTGAAACTCCGTCTCAAAAAAAAAAAAAAAAAAAAAAAGAATGACTAAGCTAAGATACAAAAATTCAGACCCATGGAACCCATCAGGAAGCAAGTACCTCCTTCCCAGGCAATTTGGGCAGGAGAACAGCTGTGTGGATCACTCTGTGAGCAATCGTTTCTACCGTCCATGGTTAAGGGCATCTGCAGCCACTAAGTTGATAAGTCTAAAAGTAAGTTGTCCCTTAAAAGGGACTGTCTCTAGATTAATATAATCAGTGCTGCAACTTGCTGTGTATAAATAACTTACTTCTCTGGTCTGATATCTCTAAACATATCCTACCTTTTTCCTCCTCCATCTCCTTTTTTATTTTTTCTCCTCCATCTTTTTTTTTTTTTATACTTGTTAATCATAGAAAACTTAGAAAACGGCTGGGCACAGTGGCTTGCACCTGTAATCTCAGCACTTTGGGAGGCTGAGGCAGGCAGATCACCTGAGGTCAGAAGCTCGAGAAGCTGGCCAACATGGTGAAACCCTGTCAGTACTAAAAATACAAAAATTATCCAGGCATGGTGGCAGGTACCTGTCCCAGCTACTCAAGAGGCTGAAGCAGGAGAATTGCTTGAACCCGGGGGGTGGAGGTTGCAGCGAGCTGAGATTGAGCCACTGCACTCCAGCCTGGGTGACAGAGCAAGGCTCCATCTCCAAAAAAAAAAAAAAAAAAAAAAAAAAGAAAAGAAAAGAAAAGAAAGAAACCTTAGAAAACAGTGAGCTATAAAGAAAAAGACCAGTTACCCAATTGCATAGTTCAAGAAACAACTATTGTAAACATTTGTTTTATTTTACTTGCTTTTTGTTTTTGAGACAGAGTTTTGCTTTTGTTGCCCAGGCTGGAGTGCAGTGGCGCCATCTCTGCAACCTCTGCCTCCCAGGTTCAAGCAATTCTCCTGCCTCAGCCTCCTGAGTAGCTGGGTTGTAATTGGCACCCACCACGACGCCTGGCTAATTTTTGTACTGTTGGTAGAGATGGGGTTTCTCCGTATTGACCAGGCTGGTCTTGAACTCCTGAGCTCGGGCAGTCCACCTGCCTCCACCTCCCAAAGTGCTGGGATTACAGGCATGAGCCACTGTGCCTGACCTTATTTTACTTGCTTTTAATATTGTGCAAATAATATCTGGATGCTTCTGGAATATTTAAAGCAAATCCATCCAGACAGTCTATCATTTTATCTATATTTATTTTAGTACGTATCACTAGTGGATGAGGGGTAAGGATTTAAATAAAATCGTCACACATTATCACATCCCCCCAAAGTTACAATCATTACTTGATGTCATATATTCTGCATTGACCTTTTCCCAGGTTGTCTCACATTTCTTCCTAGAGTTCATTTTGATGTGTGTTCTTCCAACATCTGCCCCTCCTTATTCTGTGTAACTATCTGTAATACTTTGGATACTCTAAAGTCCATGTAGTCATCCCTTCCCTTATCTTGTATCTTTGTTTAAATGGCTACATGATATTCCATGGTCACATGTATTTTCATAGTGATGAAGTGTTACATTGTTTGCAGTTTTTCCTTATTATAAATTATATGACAGTGGACATCTCTAGTTCCAAAGGAAGGGCTTTTAGGTATAGATTTATTGGGACAAAAAAGTCACCTGCCTTTCTATCTTCCCCTCCTCTAACAATGGACAGACTCAGGTGGGCTATTTACTATCCCCCGTCCTGACCCTGCTCCGTTCAACCGTCCTCATATTGTAACTGTCTTATACCTAAAATTTTGTAGCACACAAATTATTTTTTTTCTCTTACCTAGGGGTAACTTTGCACCTCACTTATCTTGGCAGATTCACAGTTTTACACTGAAAATTTTATTGAGATAATTGTAGATTTATGTACAGTTGTAAGAAAGACCACACAGAGTTCACTTCTGTACTTTGCTGGGTTTCCTCCAGTGCTCACATTTAGTCAAATGATGGTGCACTATCACAGCCAGGATATTGACATCGATGTAATACACTAATCACATTCTGATTTGTCCAGTTTTGCTTGTACTCACTTGTATGTGTGATAAGTACTCTACAGCGGTATTACCTCTGCAGGTCCATGTATCCCCCACCACAGTCAAGATGCTGACAGTTCCAACACCACAGGATCTATCACGTTGCCTTATAATAACCGCACCACTCACCCTCAGCCCCTTCATATTTTAAAAAGACTCTTTTTTTTTTTTTTTTTTTTTCCAGACAGAGTCTCCCTTCGTTGCCCAGGCTGGAGTGCAGTGGCGTGATCTTGGCTCACTGCAACCTTCACTTCCTGAGGTCCAGCGATTCTTGTGCCTCAGCCTCCTCGAGTAGCTGGGATTACAGGCATGCACCATCACACTTGGATAATTTTTGTATTTTTAGTTGAGATTGGGTTTTGCCATGTTGGCCAGGCTGGTCTCAAATTCCTGGCCTTAAGTGATCCACCTGCCTGGCCTCCCAAAGTGCTGGGATTACAGGCATGAGCCACTGCACCCAGCCAGAAAGACTCTTAATACATAGTCCTAATTTCTTTCTGGCAAGATACAACTAATTCATACTACCCTGCCAGCATTGAGTATCATTTTAAGAATATATTACTAGGCGGCCAATATTTTCACTGTCTAGCTTTCTATTAAAGTCTTAATACATGTATTATCAAATTTGGCCTCAAAGTGTATTGCAAATATTCTCCTAGAAGAAATGAGGCAGATGTTTCTTTAATTTCTCTGCTTGTCCAATACTTCAAAACATTGTTTTCAGTAAAAATCACATCACAGATGCTGCCAAATGCAATAAACATACAGCCTTCTATCTTTAACAAAGCTGGTACTAACTTTCAGAAACACTACTCATGGGGTTGAGGTAATTATGTTTTGCTTAGTAGGGTTTTCTGGCTAAGAGCAGACTGGAAGATTTTTATAAAGTTATTTCTAAAACGGATCTTATCTAACTCAAAGGATACTTATGTTTTCTAAGTACAGTTCATTGAACAATAATTTTATTTTTCTCAGGTAGAGGTGATCTCTTGAGAGAAGGGGCCCTCTTAATATCTCTTTCTGAGAAATGAGCATATTCCTTCTGCTTGGCACTGGTCCGGGTAACCCACGTCACCCTGGCGTGCAGCCTGGCTCCCTTTGTGGAGTCAGAATTATTCTTGGTCTAAAGTGAAGTCACTGTGGATCTGCTTTTCATTATAAGCCATCATTTCTGCTAAAGGTAGAGCATTGCTGAAGTTTCAGTTGAGGTGATTATAAACAGCAGTATGGAGGATGAACCTGGAATAGAGCGGATAGAAACAGTGTGGGGGTAGATTGATAGATGACAGGTGGAATTAGAAGGCTCTGTCCTCAGGCAAATATAGTGTAGGAGGTACTTCAGTCATAAATATAGTTCATGATAAGTCAGTTCTCATTTTCCCTGGAAAAGTTAACACACAGGATGCAGGGAAGATGCAATTTAATTGTAGCCATGTCGCTGTGCACATTTCAGATCTAGACATCATAGAGAGCATAAACAAAGAAGATCAGATTATAAAAGACCCTGTATATATGTTTACTATTTAAAACAATAATAAATGCCTATATCCTTTGCCCCAATAATCCTGCTTTGGGGAGTTTATCCTCTAGATGCATTTGTATATGTATATGTGAAGGTGACATTTGTGTACAGGGTTATTCATTGCAGCATGGTTTCTCATAAGAAAGCTCTTATTTCTTAGCTCGAAACCAAAAGTATGTAAAATGATCACATGAAGTTTTGGTTGCAATTTTTAGGGTCCTGGAAGTCCTAGCTGGAGCAATCAGGCGGGAGAAAGAAATAAACAAATCCAGATAGGAAAAGAAGAAGTCAATTTATCTCTTCACTGATAATATTACTCTATACCTAGAAAACAATCCAGACTCCACTAAAAGGCTCCTGGAACTGATAAATGACTTCAGTAAAGTTTCAGGATACAAAATCAATGAACACAAATTGGTAGCGTTTCTGTACACCAATAATGTTCAAGCCGAGAGCGAAATCAAGAATGGAATCCTGTTTACAATAGACACAAAAAATGAAATACCTAGGAATGCATCTAACCAAGGAGATAAAAGATTTCTACAAGAACTGCAAAACACTGATGAAAGAAATCATAGACGACACGAACATATGGAAAAACATCCCATGCCCATGGTTCAGAAGAATTAATATTGTTAAAATGGCCATACTGCCCAAAACAATCTATAGAGTCAACACTATTTTTATCAAGCTGCTAACGTCGTTTTTTCACAGAACTGGAAAAAAATCTATGCTAAAATTCATATGGAACCAAAAAAGAGTCCAAATAGCGAAAGCAATCCTAAGCAAAAAGAACAAGAGCAGAGGCATTACCTGATTTCAAACCATAAGATTGCAGTAGCCAAAACAGCATGGTACAGCACTAAAACAGACATATAGCCAGGTGAGGTGGCTCATGCCTGTAATCCCAGCACTTTGGGAGGTTGAGGCAGGCAGATCACTTGAGCTCAGGAGTTAGAGACCAGCCTGGGCAACATGGCAAAACCCCGTCCCTACGAAAAATACAAAAAGTTAGCTGGGTGTGGTGGTGCACGTCTGTGATCCCAGCTACTCAGGAAGCTGAGGTGGGAGAATCATCTGAGCCTGGGAAGTCAAGGCTGCAGTGAACTGTGATCACACGACTGCACTCCAGCCTAGGCAACAGGAGTGAGACCCTGTCTCAAAAAAGACAAAACAAAACAAAAAACAAAACAAAACAAAACAAAACAAACAAACAAAAAAAACAGGCACATAGACCAGTGGAACAGAAGAGAGAACCTAGAAATAAAGCTTCACACCTACAGCCATCTGATCTTTGACAAAGTCCACAAAAATAAGCAATGAGGAAAAGACTCCCTGTACAATAAATTGTGCTGGGATAGCTGTCTAGCCATAATTAGAAGAATGAAACCTAACCCTTATCTTTCACCATATATAAAAATTAGCTTGAGATGTATTGAAGATTTCTATGTAAGACCTCAAACAATAAGAATCCTAGAAGAAAATCTAGAAAATCCCATTCTGGACATCAGCCTTGGAAAAGAATTTATTACTAAGTCCTCAAAAGTAATTGTGACAAAAACAAAAATGGACAAGTAGGAGCTAATTAAAGAGCTTCTGCACAGCCAAAACAACTATCAACAGAGTAAACAGACAACTTACAGGATGGAAGAAAATATCTGCAAACTCTGTGCTGAGCAAAGGTCTAATATCCAGATTCTATAAGGAACTTAAACAATTGAACAAGCAAAAAACAAATAACCTCACTAAAAATGTGTGAAGGACATGAACAGACACTGCTCAAAAGATGACATCCAAGCAGCCAACAAACGTGAAAAAACACTCCACATTACTCATCATCAGAAAAATGCAACTCAAAACCACGATGAGATACCATGTCACACCAGTAGGAATGGCTATTACTAAAAAGTCAAAAAACCAGATGCTGGCTAGGCTGTGAAGAAAAGGAACCAACGCTGTTGGTGGGAATGTAAATTGGTTCAGCCACCGTGGAAAGTGGTTTGGAGATTTCTCAAAAAACTTAAAACAGAGCTAATTCAACTCAGCTATCCCATTACTGGTATATATCCAAGAGAAAATAAATCATTCTACCAAAAAGACACATGCAGTCACATTTTCACCACAGTACTAGTCATGCTAGGAAAGACATGGAATCAACCTAGGTGCACATCGGTGGTGGACTGGATAAAGAAAATGTGGCACATAGACACCGTGGAATACTACACAGCCATATAAAAGGATGAAATCATGTCCTTTGAAGCAACATGAGTGCAGCTGGAGGCCATTCTCTTAAGATAATTAACATAGGAACATAAAACCAAATACTTTGTGTTCTCATTTATAAGTGGGAGCTAAACATTGGATACTCATGAACATAAAGATGGCAACAGTAGACACTGGAGATGACTAAAGGGGACAAAGTTTTCTTTATTTGTATAATGTCAACTTCTAGTGATGAAAAACTAACCACAGGTACTATGCTCAGTGCCTGGGTGACAGGATCAATCATACCCCAAACCTCAGCATCACACAATGTATCCATGTAACAAACCTGCATGTGTATATCCTGAATCTAAAGTGGAAGTTGAAATTATGAAAATAAGCAAATAAATACATTTTTAGAGTCTTTCCACTAACAGTAGATTGTGTTCTTTTTTTTTTTTTTTTAGAGATAGGATCTTGCTATGCTGACCAGGCTCGTCTTGAACCCTGAGCTCAAGCAGTCCTCCCACCTCAGCCTCCCAATTAGCTGTGACTACAGGCATGCCCCATTGCCCCCAACTTAGGTAGATCAGATTCTGATCCACTGTTCACTTTTGTCTCTTGGGCTCACACTAAGCAAAATTTTGAGGTTAGGCAGGAGCAATTGGTTGGTTCTTGTTGAGAATCCTTGAAAGTATTAGTATCTCACCTAGGGATATGTGTGGACTGGGAGTCACAGCGTTCCTTTTTTTTTTTTTTTTTTTTTTTTTAATGGAATGCTTCAAGAATTTGCATGTCATCCTTGCCCAGGGCCATGCTAATCTTCTCTGTATCGTTGCAATTTTAGTATATGTGCTGCCGAAGCGAGCACGCACAGCATTCTTTACTCTCTTACTTTTGGAGACTGGAGAAGGGAAGTTTGGGGGAATTTGTTCTTGATTAGGCATTGTGTAAGCAGACAAAAATGAGGGATGCCGAACTGCCTGCCTCACCCTTTTCTTTTTACTCTTTACCCTAGGAGTGGAAACAAAAATCCCAGGCTCTGCCTTCTGTAAAAGCCCCACGGAGGCATTATGACTTGGAAGAAAAGTTCAGACTCACGTTCCTATAATTGTGAACAGACCTTTTATTTTTAAAGCAATATCTGTGCTGCATAATCTGTTTTGTAAATGTGTAATTGCTCTGATAATATACTGAGCTTGGAGAAGATCATTATTTTGGAGACCTAGAACTTCTTATAGTACCAGGACAGCATTCCCCTTCTAAAGCTTTCAAATACATGGAACCAAACGAAAAGGAGTGTAAGTTAGAAAGATAACCATGGCACTTTGAAAAGCTGAGACTGGAGAATTGCTTGAGGCCAGGAGTTTCAGACCCCCAGCCTGGGCAACATAATGAGATTTCTTTTTTTTTTTTTTTTTTTTTCTGAGACGGAGTTTCACTCTTGTTACCCAGGCTGGAGTGCAATGGCGCGATCTCGGCTCACCGCAACCTCCGCCTCCTGGGTTCAGGCAATTCTCCTGCCTCAGCCTCCTGAGTAGCTGGGATTACAGGCACGCGCCACCATGCCCAGCTAATTTTTTGTATTTTTAGTAGAGACGGGGTTTCACCATGTTGACCAGGATGGTCTCGATCTCTTGACCTCGTGATCCACCCGCCTCGGCCTCCCAAAGTGCTGGGATTACAGGCTTGAGCCACCGCGCCGGGCCTAACATAATGAGATTTCATCTCCACAAAAAATTTTTAAAAATTGGCTGGATGTGGTGGCGTATGCCTGTAGTCCAGCTATGTAGGAGGCTGAGGCAGGAGGATAGCTTGAGCCCAGGAGTGAAACCCTGTCTCAAAAAAAAAAAAAAAAAAAAAAAAAAAAAGGCAGACACGAGCTATCATTTGCTTCTGTGGTGAGAAGTATTTGCATAATCTTAGTGTAGATGCTGATTACTAGTTAACTAAAAATTGTGAGATAACCTGTATCTTGGAAGAAAGGAAGAGTATGAGTTAAATCTTCATCTGTCATAACACAGCCTAGATAACATAGAAATTCATCAATCAAGAAGGAACAATTTAAGCACAATTTTTAGTCAAGTAACTACCAAAGAAATAGCAAAGAGACTTATAAGTGATTGTCTCTTTAAGTGAGGAGGTGGGAGAGAGAAGGACAAATAACTCTTGCTTAGATTTTAAGTCTTCTGTTTGTCACTATTTGATTTTTTTTTAATTAGGTGCCTGTATTTACTTTGTTAAAAGTGAAAAAATGGGCCGGGCGCGGTGGCTCAAGCCTGTAATCCCAGCACGTTGGGAGGCCGAGGCGGGTGGATCACGAGGTCAAGAGATCGATACCATCCTGGTCAACATGGTGAAACCCCGTCTCTACTAAAAATACAAAAAATTAGCTGGGCATGGTGGCAGGTGCCTGTAATCCCAGCTACTCGGGAAGCTGAGGCAGCAGAATTGCCTGAACCCAGGAGGCGGAGGTTGCGGTGAGCCGAGATCATGCCATTGCACTCCGGCCTGGGTAACAAGAGCGAAACTCCATCTCAAAAAAAAAAAAAAAAAAAGAAAAGAAAAAATATATCTATATCTACATATATGGAGCCAAGAGAATAAGGGTAAGAAGGATGTCTGTAATGATTATTTGAAATATCCTTGACAGTTACAACTAAAGTGATGTTTTTGGAGAAAAGGATAAAGTAAAGTACTGTCAGGTGTTGCTTAACGACAGGGATTCCTTCTGCGAAATGCACCGTTAATCCATTCCATCCTTTTGTGAACATCATAGATTGTACTTCCATAAACCTAGATGGTATAGCTTACTACACACCTCAACTGTACAGTATGGACTACTGTTCCTAGGCTGCAAACCTGCACTGAATAATGTAGGCAACTGTAATACAGTGGTAAGTGTTAGTGTATTTAAACTTACTAAAACCTAGAAAAGGTATGCTACAAATAGGGCATTGGACCCTATGAAACCACTATCATATATACAGTCCGTCGCTGACCGAAACATCCTTATGTGGCACATGACTATAAGTGAATTCTTGGATGAAATAAAGGAATCACTGCTCTCATTAACCCTATTTGGCCTGCATTTTATGTCCTTATTTTTCTGTTGTTCACAGGTGTTTGGTACTCAGATCAGGGGTTGGCAAACTTTTTCTGGAAAATGCCTGATAGTAAATCTTTCAGACTTTGCAGGTCACATGGTTTCTGTTATACCTACTCAACTCGGCCATTCTTGTGTGGAATCCACCATAAACAATATGTAAATGAATGAGTGTGACTGCGTTCCAATATAACTTTATTCACGGACACCAGAATTTGAATTTCATACCATTTTTGTGGCTATGAAATATTCTTTTGTTTTTTTTCATTCATTAACAATGTAAAACTCATTCTTAGCTCATGGACCATACAAAAACAGATGGTGGGTAGGATTTGGCCAGCGGGCCATAATTTGCAACCCCCTGCTTCAGATCTAACACATTTGTGTGGTTCCCTCCCATGCATAGCAAAGAGCTCCAGCCATCTGGGCTGCAAAGAGGAATTTACATGGAGTAGGTAAGCATCAGTTCCCCTGGCATTCACAACTATGGAAATTATGTCTTAAAGGGCTTCAAGGTCTTGATGATCTCTAAGGAGTTAAACTTCATGCTTCTCTTCTTCCCCTACCCTATTCTCAATTATTTTTACTGTCTAAGTATACGAACATCCCTATGAAGCTCTACTTCAGTGAGTATTTCATTGTTGGAAATTTCATTACCAAAGATAAGTCATAGACATAGAAATGTGGGCTCTGAGTTGGGCCCCTTGGCATCAGAAGAAGCTTCTGAAGGGTTGGACATAAAGGATACTTCATGAATGTCAGGCCCTGTCTCCACTCACAGGGGACCAGGCCAGATGAGTCCCAGAAGTGAGGTCCTGCCTGCCCTGAGAAGACTCCCCAGAAGACAGCACCCATAGCTTCCTTCCTTGTCACCAGTCTTTGCCATTGATGGGGAGAACATAGATCTTCCAAGTGGCTTTGTAAAGGCTTTGTTTCCTTGGGTTTAACTGTGTTGCATGCTGAAGTATAAAGATGAGTGAGACTTTCCTGTCCTCAAGTCTACGGAGAGGTATAGGTAATATAAACAAATAGTTGAAGCACATGGAATAAAAGCTCTAATATAGGTGGATCCCATGTTGGAGAGGCAGGTAGTGGCGATAGAGGGCTGAAGAAATGGGCAGAGGCCAGACCACAGAAAGCCACACAGATGTCCTGCCCAAGAACTGATATGGAAGTTGTGAAAAGCTGGCGGAAGGGTTTCAAGCAGGGGATTGTAGGTTGTAGTCAGAGCTGGAGGATGGGCAGCTTAAGAGGCTATTGTATTAATTCAGGGGGAATAATGAGGCTGAAACTAGGTCAGTGGCAGTGGAGCCTGAGACAAGGGAACAGCAGAAAGATTTAAGAGGGAGAAGCTGAAGAGGACAATTGGGTGAAGATTAGTACAGGACAATTCCATTTGGGAACTTGGGTGTCTGGGAATCACAGCAGCATTGATCACTGAGATAATGATAGTGAGAGACATGGGCATGTGGGAATTCTTGGAGGAAGTAAGGAAGAGCAGGGGAGCCTTCGGTTTCAGACATGTTCTTTCAGGTCCCTTGGGATACCCAAGTGGAGACATCAGTAATCGGCCAATGCCTAGGGGAGAGATCTGGGTTGGAAGCAGGGATCTGAAAGACAGGTGCAGACCAGTCAGTACATACCTTGTGCTTGGAGCTGAGGTCAGCTAATGAGAGGGTGAAGAGAGAGAAGATTGGAGAAAAGATAACTCTGCAAAGACCACCCACAGTCAGAACTTGGGGAGCCATATGAGATGGTGTGTCTAATGCCAAGAGTGTTTTTTCCAGAAAGAGAATGTGAGTGAATCAAAGTGGATGTGTCTGCACATATGTACCTATGAAGATGTTTATTCCAGCATTGCTCATAATATTTAACAGTTGAAATAACTTACCTAACAACTGGAATAACTTATGGTATGTCCATGTGAAGGAATGAATACTACACAGCCATTAAAATGTTAAAAAAAAAAACCTCATAGTTGATTTAGTGAAAACACTTATTATTTAGAAAATATTTAGCCACTACTTTTGTCAGACACCATGTTAGGTGGTGCTTATAACAAAATGGGGTGTGTGTGTGTGTTTGTGTGTGTGCTCACATGTGCATGTGTACCTAACAATGGCAACAGGCCGGGTGCAATGGCTCATGCCTATAATCCTAGCACTTTGGGAGGCCAAGGCGGGCAGATCACTTGAGGTCAGGAGTTCAAAATGAGCCTGGCCAACACGATGAAACCCCATCTCTACTAAAAATGCGAAAAATTAGCGGGGCATGGTGGTGGGTGCCTCCCAGCTACTTTCGAGGCTGAGGCAGGAGAATCACTTGAACCCAGGAGGTGGAGGTTGCAGTGAGCTAACATTGTGCCACTGCACTCCAGCCTGGGCAACAGAGCAAGTCTCTGTCTCAAACAAACAAACAAACAAAAAACAAATGGCAGCAAATAATATCAAAATGCTTGAGCAATAGACAATACTATTTCAATATTTGTTTAATATTTATTTAGTAGTCATTTAAGTTTTCTTACTTGCCTTCTCTTTTTTCCAAATTCTATACAATGAACGCGCATTACATTGGTAAGAAAACCCATCTAAGTACGCAGAAAAACACCAGAGAAATGGTGTTTTTAAATTTCCTAAATCCAGCCACTGGATTTAGGAAATCATTGACCTGATAGTGCCAAAGCTCCTGGAGGAATGAATGGGACGAGAGGAAGCAGAAACCACAAGTTTAGACTTTTCCTTGAAGACTGGCTACAAGAAATGCTTAAGAAGTCCTATACCTATCTGGGTACCCCATGACCCACTCAAACAAAATTGATTTAGTAAGTAGATATTCCTTCCTAACGTGGCTGGGCATCATCCAACCCATTTAGGGCCTGAATATAACAAAGGTGAAAGGAGGAATTGCCTCTTTTGCTTCTGGAATGCCTGCTTAAGCTGGGACGTCTAATCTCATCCTTCACACTGGGATTTACATCTTCAGTTTTCATGTCTTCAGACTCAGACTGAATTATTTCACTGGCTGTCTTGGGTTTCTGTCTTCCATATGGCAGATTACAGGACTTCTCAACCTCCATTATTGCATGAGCAATTTCTCATAATCAACCTCAGTCTCTCTCTCTCTCTCTGCACACACACACACACACACACACACACAAATATATATTACATGTATGTGATTGTGTTTACATGCATATATAATCCTGTTTCTCTAGAGAACTGGTGCTAAAACAATATGATTTGATTCTTTTATCTTTTTTGTGACTTCTATAGGTATTTCCTTGGGGCTTATCTAGAATATCTTAGGCTGATAACTACTTAATTGCATGCAAAAATCCTACACCTCCCATCAAGACTAATTATAAAATTCATGAGCCTCATGACTAGCTGTTGCTGTATCCATCAAGGACAAGACACCCACAAAACATAAGCTACTATTTGACATAGCAGGTGGGTGACAGAAATGATTGTCTCCATGTCACTTTTCAGCCAGTGATCAATATGGCATGACACTGTGCTCACGTTGTTAAGCGTGGCCATGGTGGAAGTGATAATAGCTAGTGGGGAGCGCTCCTCTCTCTCAGGTGCAGATGGAGTAAAGAGGAAATAGTGAGGGCAAGGCGTGTACAATATTTGGAGAATGGAGCTGTGTATCATAAGGCATGATTGTGTGGACCATTCTTTTTTCTTTTTCTTTTTTCTTTTTTTTTTTTTTTTGAGACGGAATTTCTTTCTTTTGCTCAGGCTGGAGTGCAATGGCGCGATCTCTGCTCACCTCAACCTCCACCTCCCGAGTTCAAGCGATTCTCCTGCCTCAGCCTCCCGAGTAGCTGGGATTACAGGCATGAGCCACCAAGCCCAACTAATGTATTTTTAGTACAGACAGACTTTCTCCATGTTGGTCAGGCTGGCCTCAAACTCCCTACCTCAGGTTATCTGCCTGCCTCAGTCTTCCAAAGTGCTGGAATTACAGACGTAAGCCACCGTGCCAGGCTGACCATTTTTTATATAACAAATATTCAGTGAATTTTGGCTATGTACCAGGCATAATTCTAGATACTAGGGATACAGCAGGGAAGAAAACAAATTCCCTATTTTATGGAGCATACATTCTAGTTGGAGGAGAGAGACCGCAAACAGATACATGCTGTGTGGTAGAGATGCTTGGTAAGGGAAAGGCGAGCAGGAGTGACTGGGTGATTACTAGCTTGGATAAGTTGTCCAGAAAGATGTTTCTGCTTAGGTAGAGACTGAACAGAGCAAAAGAGGGCCGAGGTCAAGAAGACAGCAGAGGGGAGAGTTTCCAGAGAGCTGTGAGTGCCCAGGGCCTGAGGTTGGAGCACATTTGGTGTATTTGAGCAATAGCAAGGAGGAAGCAATGTGTCTGTAGGGCAGGGAGGGAAGCAGCGAGAGGTGGGAAGGGGCTAGGTCATGAAGGGCCTTGTGGGTCATTTAGTACACTGACTTTCACTGAGTGAGAGGGGAGTCATTGGAGGGGCTGAGCGGAGAAGCGCAGGATGACTTAGATTTTACAGGGGTACCCCAGTTCCTCTGGTGAGAAAGAGTAAGGGGGAAAGTGACATCAGCTGGCGGCTCATGATATCCAGGCAAGAGATGCTGGTGGCTTGAACCAGAGTGGTGGTGGTGGTGGTGGTAGGGGTGTGAAAAGTGGAGGGATTGTGAGTAAATTTGTTTTTTTGAGACGGAGTCTTGCTCTGTTACCCAGGCTGGAGTGCAGTGGCAAGATCTCAGCTCACTGCAACCTCCGCCTCCTAGGTTCAAGCGATTCTCCTTCCTTAGCCTCCTGAATAGCTGTGTCTACAGGCGCACGCCACCACGCCTGGCTAATTTTTGTGTTATTAATAGAGACAGGGTTTTACCATATTGGCCAGTCTGGTTGTGAGCTCCTGAACTTATGGTCCACCCACCTCAGCCTCCCAAAGTGCTGGGATTACAGGCGGGAGCCACCATGCCCGGCCATAGACTGCAAATGAATTTTAAAGGTAGAGTAGACAGGATCTGTTGACAGAGTATGTGAAGTGTGAGAGATGGAAAAAAGCCATAGATGACCTTAAGATTTTTAGCCTGAGCAACTGGAAGAACAGAGCTCTCACCAAGGCTCTGGGAGGCGTGCAGCTGGAGGGAGGGGTGAGCAAAGGGCTGGGCCGCCAGCAACTCACAGAAGCCAAGCTATAACATAACTTTGGAGTGTATTTACTGATGAACATACTTACTTGTTCAAATGAGGTGGAGATGGCAAACTGGTGGCTCAGGGGCCGAATCTGGCTGGCCGATTTGTTTGGTTTGGTACTCGCAATATTGATTAAACAATGAAATTAGTTGTTGATGTTTAAGACTCATGGGATTTTATATCAAAATCTGGATTTATGGCCTCTTTTGGAAGAGTGAAAGATATGGCAATGCTGGGTGGTGATGAATCACGGTGCAGCTCTTTGGGAAACTGTGCCATGCTCAGTGGGCCGTCCAGTCCCCTAATCTCTTACTGTCTTACAGCCAACTGCTATCCTGTCTGTGCCCTGATTTCCTCATTTGAAAATAGTAGTAATAGTGGTTCCTACCTCCTGGGGTGGTTAGGAAAATTAACAGAGATAACTTACGAGTAGCACTCGAATAGCATTCAGAAACATGAGCTCTTATTGTTATTGCTGTTATTACTGATATTGTGATTATTATTACCTTGCCAGGCTTTGGGTTTACGTGAGGATTTGAGAAAGCTGGAAGATGATCCTAACAGGGGTTGAGAGGTGAGTGAGGCTTCCTTTAATCAATGATGGCACCAAACCAGAAAGCAGGAGAGACGGAAGCACAGCTCCCAGACACTTAGAAAATTGCATCCGCCTGAGCGATATCAGTCCCACAAATCAGAGTTAATTTCTCTTCTTCTGCAGAGCCCGGCACAGTGGCCTGGATCACCCAGTGACTCATCTAATAGCCCTGTGAGTTTGCCCAGCTTGCAGCATCACAAATTACACTTGCAGCCTTCTTATCAGGCAAGCTAGGAAATTAAACCTAAATGGCTATGGTGTTGCTAAGTAATATGGCTGCGTACACAGACACCCGAAGCTGAGACCATCACAGGCCCATTAAAGCATCATTTCCCACTGTGGCTAATGAGGTTTGAATCCTTCAAAGGAAACCTGCTGTTCTTTTTTAAGGTCAGAAAGTGGGGTAACTAGGTTATAAGCAAGAGATAGAATTTCCCTTCCTAGATGCTGGGGTTGTGTGTGTTTATGGGTATATATTGGAGTTCTGTGGTCTCATGGCTAAGTGTTGGGGGTGGCCTGGTCGGGGGCAGATCAGAAATAGCCATCCTGCCCTCCCTGGACCCCTTGACCCTGGGCCAGGAGGGGCCTGGCCAATGGCCTCAGGTGGTGTTAGCTGAACACCTATCGGCTTCCATCTGGGTTGTTTCTTAGGGACATGTGGCAGGAGGGAGTAATGGCATTCCTGGTTTTTTCTTGCTCAGGACAGTTTTTACTTTCGGGGGCTTTTCTCTTTCTATAACAAAGTCCTAGAGCCATTAATGGGGCTCCTGGCCCGGTTTGCTTGGGCAGCTGAGCTAGACCTGGAAGTGGACTTCATTTCCCCATGTCTTTCCAGTCAGACTATCCATGTCCGTTTCAGAGTTTGGTTCCTCATGGACCCATAAGGATTAGAGCCTGGGGCACAGCCCCAGTGGGTAAGGCAGTGGCTGTATGTGGCCCCTGAGTTCACTCAGGTAGGGATAGAGCATGTGGCTCTTCTGAAGCTCCGCAGCTGTGCTTGCGGTTAGCTGTTTAGTCAACACGCTGGGGCTGCATGGGCATGGGTTGGGGGCCTGGAGCCTATGGGTCTGTCCCAGCTCCCGTCTCTGAAAGGATGCCCTCTACCTCTCTGCTCTGGGCTCCTAAGATGGGTTGGGAGAGTGAATCACCTCCTCTCTAATTAGTATCTTTCGTTGCATTCTCTCTACAATGCTAATGATTATTTTTCAAGACTCATTCAGGTGGGTTGAGCCCTACCACTTCTGCATGGTGACCCGAGTAGGGAGCTTACTGGCCACCTGGAGGACAGTGCCTACAGTGCAGTGGGTGTGTTTGTCCTGCCCGGGTCTGAGTGAGCCCTGAGCTTCATCCACTGGGAGCTCTTGATAATCTGGCCTAGGCTGTCCCAGTCTTCATGAAAAGAAGAATGTGTAGGAGAATTCCAGAGCTGCTTTCCGGCATTCATTGTGTGATGGGAGATGTGGCTGTTCCCAAAGGGGACAAGGACTTTTAGATTGGAGACGTTTCTAAATCAAACTCTCCATGATTGAGTGCATTCTTTGCCTTCTTTGAGCTTGCTGCAGGCTTGGACCTGTCTCTCTAAGGAAGAGCTGTGCTCTGTTGGAACCAGACAGATGTGTGGGGACTCACAGGCTGGCCACTGGTCTGACTGTATTTCCTACATCCCCACACACCATCCTCACAGGGAGGATGACACATGTCACTCCATGAAATACTTGACCAAGCATGGGTCAAAGCCACCAACACATCCCATTTTGTAGTACCTTGCAAATCTTGTGTAGCTGCGAGGTATGATTTGTTTCATGTAGGTGTATGTGGTGCTTGGGTCCCATTGGTTACTTTTCATATCATTATTTTTACCTAGTGTTTTTTTTTTTTTAATCAAGAGCTGCACGATTTCTATCCCCTCTACCACTGTTTCCATTCAAGGAAGGAAATGCTGGCCAGATTTAGAGAGTGCTCGTTTCATTTCTTTGGAGGGCCCTCCTTTGCTCGGTTGCATGTGTCCTTTTCCTTGGTTGGCTCTTTGAAAACATTTTTCTTTTAGCAATCTTCCTGCCTCCGCCTCCCGAGTAGCTGGGACTACAGTCCTGGCTAACTTTGAAAATTTTTTGTAGAGACAAGTTCTCTCACTATGTTGCCCCGGGCTGGCTTCCATCTCCTGGGCCTAAGTAGGCCTCCTGTCTTGGCCTCCCAAGCATTGGGATTACAGGTATGAACCACCATTCCTGGCCTAAGCTTTTTTTGTTTCAAACAAAGACATAAACACACACCCTAGCCCAGGCCTACACAGGGTCAGAATTATCGATATCGCTGTCTTCCATTTCCGTATCTTGCTCTGCTGGAAAGTCTTCATGGGCAATAAAACGCATGAAGCTGTCATCTCCTGTGAGAATAATTCTGAAATGAACCCCGATTGACCAGCCTGAGGCTGTTTTAAAAAGAAAGTTTAAAGTTAACCTTTTTAAAAAGTAGAAGTACACTCTAAAATAACGATAAAAAGGATAGTATACTGTGTGTGTGTGTATATATATATATATATACTAGCAATACAGTCATTTATTATCGAGTATTCAGTACTGTACATGCTATACTTTTATACAACTGGCGACATGGGCTTTTTTTCTTTTTCTTTTTTTAACACCAGCATCACCACAAACACACTAGTAATGCATTGCATTACCACATTATGGGGGTTACAACATCACTAGGTGAAAGGAATTTTTCAGCTCCATTATAATCTTACAGGACCACCATTCTGTACATATAAATATATACTGTATGATTCCAATTAAAAAAATTTTTTAAAAACATAGGTTATTTAACCTATTTTAAAAAATAAGTTAATTCCATTTTTTTTTTTTTTTTTTTTTTTGCCATTGTAGTCATTGCTGTAATGAACATCCTTGAGGGTTCCTCTTTGCAGTAACATTTTTTGAAGCACATTTTTAAGTCTTTGATTGATAGTGCTACATTATCTTCTGAAAGGCTGTACATATTTCTAACCAGCTGTGTATGGTTTCCTCTTATTGCAATTTAAAATATATTTGTCAGTTCGATATGTGAAGAATGGGCATCTCGATGTTAATTTTAATATCTTGGATCATGGGAGTTAAACATTCTCTTTGCGGGTAATTGCTAGAAGGGGTATCTTGTGCTCTCCTGCTTCCAGATGGGGGAGATTAAATGTTGTTAGTTATCACTTAGGAAGATGAAATTGAAGCATGCTGCCAGGAAGCTGAAGGCAGTTAAAGTAGTGGCTATTAGCCTTCAGAGCCTGCAGCCAATCTTCCTGAGCGTCAGTTTTCAATCTCCTTGAGTGGGCATCCTAATCTGGAGCTATCTGGCTTGTGCAGGCCTACAACAGCACAGACCTTGGAGGAGTACGAGGCGGGACCTAGGAGGCTGGGGTGGCGTCTAGAGGCAGGAGGGCCCTTGCTACCTTGTAGACTGATTTTCTACACCTCCAGGCTCTCCCCTTTGCCTTCCCCTCCGTCATGAAGATAATCAGACATCAGCAGCTTCCACTGGGTTCTATGGTGTCTGCTACCTTCCATGAAAGCACAGCTAGAGCACTTGGTGCCGGTAGGAGATTTTGAGTGTGAGTCTGTTGAGTGGATGGTTTAGGACTGTCAGCGCTGCCAGCCTGCTCTCGTTTCTGGGTGGGGAGAGAGGTCAGAGCGGGGACCTTTCAGTGAGGAGGTCCAGGGGTGGATCTGATTACGGGAGGACAGTATCACAAAGTGTTTTGCCAGTTTCAGTAACTGGGTTTATGAGGAGAAAACAGCGTGAGGACCGTCTGGGAAGCAGTAATGTCGGAAGTCAGGGAGGCAGCAGGCAGTGTGTGCTCCTCCCTGGACGGCCCCTTCGTCATCCAGATTGGCAGGTGCTCCCTGAAGAGTGGCCAAGCTGTGAGAGAAACAGCCTCATCCCCTGGAATGTGGGAATGAGAGTGGAGGTTTAAATTTCCTGTCCTTAGAATTTATGTGGGCATGACTAAGCCCAGAGAGGCTACCGGCAGGAGAATTAAACACGAATGCTCGTCGAGACCAAGGCGCTGGAGATGGAGAAGTTCCATTGCCAACATGTTTCATTTTGGGTAGACTCTGAAGTCACCTGGCCAAAGCCAGCTGAAGTCAGTTGATGAAAAGGGCCCTAGAAGGTAACGTAATGCCACAAAGATTTCTCACGATGGAAAAAGTAGCTTTGGCACTAGTGAGCTCTTAATTCTTCTGAGGCAGTAAACCTGGACTCTCCACATCTCTGAGAGCTGGAGGCTAAGGAAATCAGAGAACGGGGTCAACGTCAGCCCTCCTTGCTGTGAAAGAATGCTGGTCTTTTGGTGTTGAGTGCACAGTGGAGTCAGAGGAGAGGATGTGGGGTGGTGGGTGGGCAGCAGCACACAGGGTTGGCTGCCATGGAGAGAACTGGCTTTGGAAGAATCTGGAGGCATTTGGTTGAATTTAGCGGCCTGCTTGCATGTATTATTAATCATGGTGACTCTGCTTTGTATTTTTCAGAGTGCATTCTTATAGATCTGACTTCATTTTCATAATACAAAATATTTTCCACAGGTTTATTGAATTTTAATTTTTGCCAGTCAGTATTTGAACAACTGCTCAGCCTCCTAGGAGGGGTGATTTTATAAGTGTGCAGGGTAAGCTAATGTGTTTACACGCCGTGATAGCACATTTGAGGGGTCAGGTATGGACTCCCCCAGTCCTGACGGAGGTGCTGTGGGGCAATGATGGGCTGAATGCAGCTGAGTGAAAGTCCCAGGTGAGACCACAGTAGATGCCATTGTGGAAGCTTAGCTCCCACTCCACCGTGGAGATGCCAAGGCCTTGTTTTCTGTCCCAGGATCTGTGTGTAGAGCACGAGAACCATGTACCTGAGAACTCTTGTCTTTGGCAGGTTATTTAAGCTTTCCAGGCCTTAGTTCTCATTTGTAAGAAGAGGTAATAATAGCATCGATCTCAAGGAATTGTGTGAAAGTTGAGTTAATACATTTAAAAAAAGAAAGAACACTTAATGGGTATTAACTATTATGATGACAAGAGTAGTAATGACGAAGCCTATTGGGCTTCATAGATGGAGAAAGCCCAGGCTGCTTGGACAGCTTCGCTGTCGGCCAGCAAGGTTTTAACAAATCTAACAAATCCCCATTCTCCGCCTGCTTGGCCTTGCCAGGGACGTGGTGACAAGCATAAAGGGGAGGAGCCATGGCTCTTCAGGATGGTACTGATGGAAAGAGAACCAGGCCTGTGCTTTTATGAAAGAGCAAGCCAAAAAACTTGACCTAGAGAACTTGATGAACCTCTTCAGCTACATCAAAGGCAGCAGTGAAGCAACTTCTCCTGCGGGATGCCAAGAACTGAAAGAGTGCGTGCCGACCTTTAACTCTTGGCCTTGCCACTCACCAGCCATATAACCAGGGACAGTTACTTAACCTCTCTGAGCCTCAGCTTCCTCATCTGTCAGTGGGAATGATCCTATTTTACAGCAAGTGCTCGACTTACGACCACGATGAGTTCCGACAGATCGGTCGTAACACGATTTGGTCGTAAGTTGAGTAGGCTATATGTACAGTTGAAATGGTGCACGCGGAGATGGTAGTGCTGCCGGAAGTTGGTCCGCACTGTCGTACGCCCAGCTGGGCAACGTTTGCGCTGCCAGACGCGGAGCAGTCGTGGCTAGCGATTGTGGTTGTAAAGTCGAATGGTCGCAAGTTACGTAGGTCGTAAGTCGATCGGTACCTGTATAGGGTTGTTGTTGTTACGGAATCAGGTGTTACCTGTAGACTGCCTAGCAAGTTAAGTTCTTGGAACCAGGTGAAGGTTCAGTAAAAGCCAATCATTATGCTCATTATTAAGTTTATTAGAAATGCTCTTATTATGAGCTACCTTACAGCTTATGATTTACAAATGAGGAGGCAGGTTATTTCATGGCAACACTTGTCCTGTGATAGTTCTCTTCCTCACCCTGAGAACTGTCTTCAGCACTCATCGGGATTCTCTGCCTTGTCGGGACCTATCCTGTGGCCTCGGTGATTGCACCTGTGAAGACTGGAAAAAGGTGCCACCCTCTAGGTTGCAGAAGGGCTGGGTCTAAGTCCTCCTGTCTTTGTGTGTATCCACAGCCCTAGGAATGGGAAATGGCTCACAGCTCCTATTGCATGATCAGGGATTCTTAGGATATTTAAGGTATCTAGACTCAAACTCTCCTTGTCATTGCCTTTTTCATAGCTTTTTCCGTCTACCTAACAATCTGCCTTTCTCAGCTTCTCTGTGTCCTCCTTTTCCACGGCCTCAGTTGCCTCTTGCTCCCTGCCTGCAGCCTCCTCTGGCTTTGCCCACTTCTGCACCCTCCCTGCAAGTGTTTTTGCCTGTCCAGCCACTGCTCGCCATTCCTCGGATGACAGCATCCAGACTTTCCTATGGGGATGGATACGTTAGGAATACATTCAGCTGTAAATGGTAAGAAAGCTGACACAGAGTGGCTGCAGCGTAAGGGTTGATTTCATTCACACAGCACTAAGTCTGAAGGTAGGTGGTCGTGTGCTTTGATTCAGCGTTTCTCTCCTCATGGTTGCAGCTCCAGGCATCACATCTGCCTCAAGGAAGGAAGAAGGGAAGGAGGGAGGGAGGGGAGGGACAGTTTGCATTTGTTCTTTTTCTTTTAGCAGAAAAGCTAAAGTTTTTCCAGTTGTCCCCAGCATACTTTTATTTATGTCTCATTAGCCAGAGTTACGTTAAGATTTCCTCTAGCTGCAAAGGAGATGGGGAAGGCTGGCATTTCATTTTTCTAGCCTCCAAAATGGAGATAAAGAGGAAAGGAGCTTGGGGGGTGTGGGGTTATGCAGCCAACGCTGTCTGCTATGGAAAACTTCTCCCCGTTCTCAGCACATGTGGTGGAGTTTACCCCCACCCCAGGCATGTCACTGATGACCAGTCAGACCATGGTATCAACTCTGGCCACAGGGATCATTTAATGAAAGGGCATGTGACTAAGCTAGGAAAATTAGAGATGATGAGACTCCGTTTCAGGACTTTAGCTGAAACTATTGGGAAAGAGAAGATCTCTCATTTGTATTTAAGTATGGCATAAACTGCCAAGATCATCTGGCTATCCCTTAAAAAAAGCTGACCTGAGGTGGTTCCAACCAGAGCAAAGCAGGGTTGAGAGACAGGGAGCAGTGCTGATGACATGGTTGGAATTTCTGGATCCAGCTGTACCTGATGCCCCCATGAGCGTTCATTTATGAGTCAGTAAACTTTTTTTTTTTTTTTTTTTTTTTTTACTTAAGCCAATTGGAGTTCGGTATCTATCACTTCAAGTAAAAGAATCTTGGATAATACGTGCCCTTGAGGCTCTGTTTGAGGCACCAATACCATTTGTGTTTGTTTGTTTGTTTGTTTTTTGAGATGGAGTTTCGCTCTTGTTACCCAGACTGGAGTGCAATGGCACAGTCTTGGCTCACCGCAACTTCCATCTCCTGAGTTGAAGCAATTCTCCTACCTCAGCCTCCTGAGTAGCTAGGACTACAGGCGCACGCCACCATGCCCAGCTAATTTTTGTATTTTTAGTAGAGACGGGGTTTCACCATGTTGACCAGGATGGTCTCGATCTCTTGGCCTCGTGATCCACCCGCCTTGGCCTCCCAAAGTGCTGGGATTATAGGCATGAGCCACCGCGCCCGGCCCCATTTGGTTTTGTTTATGTGTTTACATATCAAACTCTCTCACCAGATGCATACTCTGCTGGCAGGGGTCATCTTTGTATCCCAAGGGCTCCCACATTGGACGTGACACATGGCAGGTTTGCAGTAAAGGCTTAATTAATGAATTAGACATGCTTCTTCTCTGCTCTCTGTGCCTGCCTTGGAAATCCAGGCTCTGCCATCTGGCACTCAAGGGCTTTCGTCATCCAGCCTCCATAATGTCCTCCCATTACTCCCCTTGATGAAAACCACTGCTGCTGGGTTTACCTTTTTGTTTTTTCTTTTAATGGTGACCTTTCTCCATTTGTACATCTCTGCCTGGAACACAGCTTGCTCCATCCACATCTTTCAAAACCCTATAAATTCAAGACATAACTCAAATGTTGCTTCTTCCAAGGAGGCTTCTTTGATCATCTCAAGTCGTAACACTTGCAGCTCTCACTGATATTCATTAGACACCTGTCACGTCGCCCTGTGGCGGCTGGTATGTCTCTTATCTTCCCAATTCAACCATTAGCTTTGTGTCTCTTCCAGCACTTAGCAGGGTGCCATTCATGTTGTGGGGCTCAGGAGACATAAATCGTGGAAAAAAACCTGGTTTGGGATGAATTTCTGTCTCAGCCTCCGGAGAGGGTATTTCCTTTCCTGAACACATTTTGTTAAGGCTATTTTTCCTATTAAAATTTTTTTCCTACAAATTTGTTAAGGTATAATTGATATCAATTGCATGTATTTAAGGCATGCAATTGGATGAATTTTGAAATACATATATGTACCTGTAAAGCCATCCCTGCAATCGAGATGGTGAACATGTTCTTCACCCCTGAGCTGTACTCACGCCCCTTTGTAATCTCTATCTCCTTTTCTCACCAAACTCCAAAATAGATCTGCTTCCTGTCATAGCAGTTGAATGTGCATTTTCTAAAATCATTCCATCAAAATCACATGTTGATGGAATCCTACGGGTTGCATTTTTTGGTCCAACTTCTTTCACTCAATAGAATGACTTTGAGATTCTTCTCCGTGGTTGTATCTGTCAACGGTTTGTTCGGTTTTACTGCTGAATAGTGTTCCCTTGCATGAATATACTACTATTTATCAGTTCATCTGTGGACATTTGGGGGTTTTAAAAATAAAGTTGCTATGAACATTTGTGTATAAGTCATATGAACATATGCGTTCATTTACTGGACAGATATCTATGAGTGGAACGGCCGGATCAAAGGGTAGGCTTATACTGAATTTTAAACTCTTATGTGCTTGCACCATTTTACATTCCCACTGGTTCTATTTGTACGTACTCCATGGCCACATTTTCATTTCTTCCCCATATATCAAAGTCAGTGCTTTTCAAACTTCAGAAAATTTGGATGTTTGTTTTTGAGACAGTGTCTTGCTCTGTCTTCCAGGCTGGAGTGCAGTGGCATGATCACAGCTCACTACAGCCTCCACCTTCCAGGGTCAAGCGATTCTCCCACCTCAGTCTCCTGAGTAGCTGGGATTACAGGTGCGCACCACCATGCCTGGCTAATTTTTGTATTATTATTATTATTATTATTATTATTATTATTATTATTTTGAGACAGAGTTTCACTCTTGTTACCCAGGCTGGAGTGCAATGGCGCGATCTCGGCTCACCACAACCTCCGCCTCCTGGGTTCAGGCAATTCTCCTGCCTCAGCCTCCTGAGTAGCTGGGATTACAGGCATGCGCCACAATGCCCAGCTAATTTTTTGTATTTTTAGTAGAGACGGGGTTTCACCATGTTGACCATGATGGTCTCGATCGCTTGACCTTGTGATCCACCCGCCTTGGCCTCCCAAAGTGCTGGGATTACAGGCTTGAGCCACCGCGCCCAGCCTATTTTTTGTATTTTTAGGAGAGATGGGGTTTTGTCATGTTGTCCAGGCTGGTCTCGAACCCCTGGCCTCAAGGGATTGTCTGCTTTGGGCTCCCAAAGTGCTGGGATTACAGGCACAAGTCACCATGCCTGGCCTGTTTCGTTCGTTTTGTTTTGTTTGAAGGAGCAGAAACTATCTATATCTATATCTATATCTATATCTATATCTATCTATCTATCTATCTATCTATATATATATACACACACACACACACACACGCACACATACATGCCATACCTCGACCCCTAGTGAGTAAGGTACACAAGGAGATAGATGCTTTGGCTGAAGAGTCATGGGAGTTCTGTGGCGCCTGAGGCCCTGGGCCACCTCTTCCAGCTCTGGGGCCCCAGGAACATATGCAGGTAGAGCACCTGCTCTAGGTGGCAAGTGTGAGTCAGATTTGACTTTCACTGAAGTTCTGGGCCGCAGTACCTGCCAGCCATGCTGAGAACATTGCTGGGGCCTCCAAACTGATGAGTCTTGGAGGCAGCCCGGATGCAGCAGCCTGGGCTGTGGGGTGATGTTTCTCGCTGGATAGAATAGGTTTTTCAGGATATAAATACTGCCACCATGGCATGCCAGTCAAACTTCCTCGATCTCCAAGACAAATATCAGAAACTGCGTGACTCCAGATACCAGGAACAAAGAAACAAATTGGGAACATCATGTGCAAAAAAGATTTTAATAAAGATTCAGCCAGCTCTGTGCGTAGATCCTGCCACGCTGCTTATTGTGATCTCAGCAGTGATGCTGGGCGAGAATGAACAGACTGTGGGGCCATTCATATTCCTGGCACTGACGAGCCCCGTGCAGCCTAATGATGGCTCACTAGAGACGGGGACCCTTTTCAGGAGCTGCTCCAGGGGACCTCTGGCCTCAGCCTCTTGGGCTCTGCGGGCTCTGGGACCCTGAAGCTGAGGTTTCTCACCAGCCTGCAGGGAGCCTGAGAAAAGCAGAGTCCTGGGACCTCAACCTTCATTCACACTCCTGTGGAGATCTACGTTTTTAACCACAGTCTCTGTGTGTTTCTTCCTCTTCCTCATTCTGCTTTTTGTTATAGAAAACTTTAAACATACACAAAAGTAGACAGAATAGTGTAATGAACCCTGTGTCCCCACAGCCCGGCTTCAACAGTTCCCAATAAATGGCCAGTCTTGCTGCTTCTCTACTCCCACTCACTGTCCCCCATATTATTTTGAATCAAATCCCAGACATTAAATTATTTCACCCATAGACAGGTGCCCCTATCTAAAACGTAAGGGGATCTTTTTTTTTTTTTTTTTTTTTTTTTTGAGAAGGAGTTTCACTCTTGTTACCCAGGCTGGAGGGCAATGGCGCAATCTCAGCTCACCGCAACCTCCGCCTCCTGGGTTCAGGCAATTCTCCTGCCTCAGCCTCCTGAGTAGCTGGGATTACAGGCACGCGCCACCATGCCCAGCTAATTTTTTGTATTTTTAGTAGAGACGGGGTTTCACCATGTTGACCAGGATGGTCTTGATCTCTTGACCTCGTGATCCACCCGCCTCGGCCTCCCAAAGTGCTGGGATTACAGGCTTGAGCCACCGCGCCCGGCCGAAGGGGATCTTTTTAAAGACACAACCACAATATTATTAGCCCACCTTAAAATGAGCGCTAATCTCTTTCTGTGCGTAGTCGTAGTCGAGTGTGAGGACCTCGGCCAATGGGAGGCCCCTTCCTCCGGTAGGGGGAGCCACGCCTGTGCGTTTTTAAAGGAAGCCAGCGGGAGCTCTTTTGGAAATCCAGGCTCATAAGAGAAATACAGCCACAAACTGGGCTGACCACTTGCGTTGCAAAGGGGGCGTCGGGTCCTAGGCAGGACCGTTATCTAGAGTTTTGTTGTCCAGGCCTTCTATTTATTTTTAAAACCAACTTTGCATTTTAACCTAAGGGCTGCAGGGAAGCCAGTGTTGAGTTCCCTATGGGGTAGTTCCTGCGGCTTACCAGTATGATGTCACTCTGGGCAGGCTTTGAATATCCAGACAGATCCCCTGGGTTTGATCTGTGGCTCTGCGGTTTATCCACTGGGCCGTTTCCTCACCTGCGTTAGGAAGCTGACACTAATCGGCCGGCGGGTGTTTTTTGAGATAATGACGGCCTGATAAGCAGGCTGGATGCTGGGACGCAGGTCACCCATCTTCCCCTAGCTGCCTGTGCCCACTGCCTACCCAGGGGCCCATCCAGGTGGTTTTCCAGGACCTACCTTCATCTCAAGAGCTGTATTCATGGTTTCTCGCAGGTGCCAAACAGAAGCAGCTGGGCTTCCTGGCACACAAAGCCCCTGAGGCTGGTGGGCAGAGCAGGCCCTGCTGAGGCTTTTGCTCCAGCTGCCCCGGCTTGGAGAACCCTCTGCAGTGTGCAGTGAGGCGCTCCTGGGCTGACTGTCTTCCGGCCCTTGCTTTGAAGGCACCATTTCCCATCTCAGGCCCCTCGGAATTGAGATGGCTGTGGCCTTGGCTGACTAGGTGTCCCTTGATTCCAGTGAGGAGCAGGGACATAGGAAAAGGAGCTTTGCTGGTGGAGGAGGCTGCACAAGGGGACAGTGGATGCCCCAAGGTCTCCTGTTGCTGTCCGTCCACAGGGCTGAAGGCTGCTCAGTAGGAAGCAGCCAGGAAGGTGGGCTTATCAGGGCTGCACCCAGTACAGTGGGGCCAAAGTTTTAAAGGCTCCTCGATAACAGGACGTCTTCCTCCAGCGGAGGCCAGAATGTGTGCCGATTGCTGGAAAGTAGAAGGATGGGTTGTACCTTTGAAGGCCTAAGAGTCAAAGCTAGTCTGCCTCCTTTAGGTGCTGGGGGTTGTGGGGCTGAGGAGTGTCTCACAAGGCCCCGTCTCTCCAGGAGCTGCTGCCTACTGGCTGGATGGACATCCTACCTCTATAGCCGGGCAGGCTCTCCTCCTGCACTGAACTTGGTGTTCCAGAGGTGGTTTATCAGAGGCTAATGGCATGTGCTCCGGGAGATGTCTGGTACCTGTCTGGTGAAATCTTAGTCACGACTTTGAAGGTTTGGCAAGGCAGGCTGAGCTGTGGGGGTATAAGGAATATGGCTGTGCTTTGGTCAAGGATAGGCCAAGGTAAACTTCCAGAGTGACTCAGCGAGTTTAGAGTGCAGACGTACAACTCCACTTGTTATCACAGCCATGTAGCCATAAGATGGGAAGGCCATCATTTGGCTCTAAGCCACTATTGTCTGTAAAAGTTATAATTGCCCTGTTGACACTGTGCAGGTGCTGGCACCCAGAGAGAGAGCCAAAGCTGTCCGTCTTTGCCAGGCGTCCCCAAACTTTTTACACAGGGGGCCAGTTCACTGTCCCTCAGACCGTTGGAGGGCCACCACATACTGTGCTCCTCTCACTGACCACCAATGAAAGAGGTGCCCCTTCCTGAAGTGCGGCAGGGGGCCAGATAAATGGCCTCAGGGGGCTGCATGCAGCCCGTGGGCCGTAGTTTGGGGACGCTGGTCTTTGCAGATGGACAGAGGGAGCCAGGACACAGCTCGGCTCACTCATGCCCAGAGAGAGAGAAAGAGTTAAGATGCTGACCTTGAAGGTAAGAGAGAGCTGGCCATGCAGCTGTGTGTGGGAGCCGGACTAAGCCGCTGAGACAGGGTAGACAGTGTAAGAAAGCTGTCGATGAGAGCTGTTGCTGAATAAGATCATCTTTCACCCACCTCCGGCAGCCCCCTGCGTTCTTTCTGCTCACCTAACCACTCCCTTCAGACCTCATCATGACGTCCGGCGTAGTCATGAATCTGACAGGAAGAGAGAGCCTTGGCTTTGGAGTCAGGAGGTCAGGGGTTCTACTCCCTGCAATGGGGGATCAGTTGGTAACCACGATAATACAGGAAGTTTTATGGCATCTTTTAAAATCACCAACACACCTGTGTATCCTTTGACCTAGCAATTCCACCTGTGTGAAAGGGCAGGCATACAAGGAGGTTCATGGCAGTGTATTTGTAAGCACAGAAGACTGGCAACATCTCAATGCCCATGTATAGTGGGCAAGTTTAATGACCTGTGGTTATTTCATACAATAATCTCTTTAAAAGAATGAGGCAGTTCCACGCATTTATTGCTGCAAAATGATTGTCAGTGATATTAGAGTGAAGATCTAGTTCTGGAAATCCACGCTCATAAGAGAAAAACTGCACTCAGTTGGGATGACCACTGTGTTGCAAAAGGGGACTTGGGTCCTAAGTAAGGCCATTATCTAGAATCTTGTCCTCCAGGCCATTTATTTATGTGATGGAGTCTCCCTCTGTTGCCCAGGCTGGAGTGCAATGGTGCGATATTGGCTCACTGCAACCTCCACCTCCCAGGTTCAAGTGATTCTCCTCCCTCAACCTCCCAAGAAGCTGGGATTACAAGCGCCCGCCACCACGCCCAGCTAGTTTTTGTATTCTCAGTAGAGATGTGGTTTCACCATGTTGCCCAGGCTGGTCTTGAACTCCTGATCTCAAGTGATCTGCCCTCCTTGGCCTCCAAAAGTGCTGGGATTACAGGTGTGAGTCACCGTCCCATCCTTATTTATTTATTTATTTATTTATTTATTTGAGACGGAGTTTCGCTCTTGTTACCCAGGCTGGAGTGCAATGGTGCGATCTCGGCTCACCGTAACCTCCGCCTCCCGGGTTCAGGCAATTCTTCTGCCTCAGCCTCCTGAGTAGCTGGGATTACAGGCACGCGCCACCACGCCCAGCTAATTTTTTGTATTTTTCGTAGAGACGGGGTTTCACCATGTTGACCAGGATGGTCTCGATCTCTTGACCTCGTGATCCACCCGCCTCGGCCTCCCAAAGTGCTGGGATTACAGGCGTGAGCCACCGCGCCCGGCCATATTTATTTTCAAAACCAACTTTGCCTTTTAACCTAAGGGATGCAGGGAAGGCGCAGTGGTGCAAGCTTTAGAACAGTGTATAGTATGCAGCCTCCATGTTTTAAAAAAAATGCCTCCCTTTACACCTATGGGATATGTTTGAACAAATTCATGAGAAACTAAAAACCAAGGTTGCTCACAGGCTGGCAACTTGGCAGAACAGTGGTTGGAGGGAGATATTTTCATTATAGGATCCTTCAGAAAGTTTGAGTTTTGTGTCATTTGTATGTATTTAAAATAAAGTAAATTTAAATAAAATCTCTGACATCCGATGGGCTGTGTGTCCTTGGGCAAGTCACTTAGTTGCCGTAGCCTCATCTGTAAGACCAGATAAGATTAAGGCACAGAGCTGCTGTAAAGGTGACAACTGGTGGATACTAAGTGCCTCATACAGGACATGGACATAGCGGATTCAGTGGGTGGAGCTCCGTGATCCTTTACTGATTATGTTTAACTTACTATTGTCATGATACCAGGGCCAAGGCTAGAAGACACAATGATTTCAGAGACTATGAGTACCTCGAGGGCCAGGGTGGCATCCTTCTCATCCTGTTCCCTCCACCGCATGTGGCACGGGGCAGAGCCACTCCTGCTGATTTGAAAAGAGCTATTCGGGTTCCGCCTCCTCAGAGCAAGCGCGGAGTGGGAAGACAGTGACCACCAGAGGGCGCCAGCTGAGCATAGCTTCCCCTCTCAACTTCTGAAACCTCCTGGGCTGCCAGAATGTGTCAGATTTGCTGGGGAAAATGTTTAAGGTGACCCTTTCCCTCCTTCTAACGCCACTAAATACGTTGCTTAATTGGTTCCTGTTAGGCCTAGAGGGATTTGTAGTCACCAAAAGTGCTGCAGAACTGGCATAACCACCCTGGGGATGGGTGTATGGGGTGTAGGAGCATGTGTGGTGTGCATGTGCACACATCAGGGTGTGTGTGGGGGGGTGTGTATGCATGGTGTACTTGTGTACATCAGTGTGTGTGGTGTGCATGTGTGTGTGCATGGGCATGTGTGGTGTACATGTGCATATACCAGGTGTGTAGTGTTCACGCGTTTGCATGCATGGGCTGCGAACGTGTGTACGTGTGTCCATCAATCAAGATGCGTGGTGTGTGGGGGGATGCATGGAAATGTGCAGTGTACGTGTGTATGTGTGCACAGGAGTGTGGGTTGTAAGTTCCAGGTCAGTTCGCCTCTGCCTGGAGGACGACTCTGAAATGACCCGAGCTGCTCCAGGTTTCTCTGCCTCAAGCAAGCAGGTAATAGGGCCCATACCTTACACTGACAGAAGGCTTTCCAATTCAAATGCTTCCAGTCCCAGTGGCCTTGGACCGCTGCTTCCCACTGAGCCTATTCCTCCATCATTTCTTACCTCCCTGTGGCTTTTACCAACCCCACTCCAGACAGGAGAAGGAAGAACTCCCCAGGAATTCCATGTCCCAGTTTCATCGCTCCAAGTGCTCTTCCCTGCAAGGTGACATCCCCCCAGCTCCTGCTGGCTTGGTTGTGTTGGTGTCATCTGCTTCCAGCTCGATACTCACAGTGGACACAGGGGCTGGAGGACATTTCTCTCAGCAGCCCCTGTGTCGCTTGTGGCTCCCGAGTCTTGGATCCAGCCTTCATGCTGGGTGCTACAGCAAGGGCTGTGGGTCCCAAGGGGAATGGAGAACCGTCTGTCTGTAGGATGCCTGACTTTTGTGGGTGCTTTCAGGCTGGGGAGAGTGCTGGGAATGGCCTGAGTTAAAACTTTATAGGAGTTAAAACTCCTGTCATTGGCTGATGAGGTAGGGACTGAACAGCGCTTGAGGCTTCTAATCATGATGACAATAACATTCGCTGCTAACACTCAGGCTCACAGCCTGCAAATCAGGCTCTATTCCAGGTGCCGTGCATAATCAACTCACTTAATCCTGCACGACGTGCCATTGGGTAGTACCCCTATTGTACACACCGGAAAACGGAGGCACCGAGAGGCAAAGTAACGCACCCAAGGACACCTAGCTGGGCTGGTAAGTGGCAGAGCTGGAAACTGAGTGGAGGACGCCCAGGCTTGAGCGTCATAGCCCTAAGGATTTGAAGCCGGTGCATTGAGGCTGGCAGCACATTTTTAAGGTACCCAGAGGGAGAACTGCCTGTTTTAAACGTGAAGGAAGATGGAGCCCTTGCTTCCAGTTTTGAGGTGGTTCTTCTGCGTCCTGGGCAAGGAATGCTCCGTCCGGCAGAAATATTAAAAATGGCTGGAGGAGTGGCAAAACAGGGTGTGGGGAGGGTCTTTCCTGCTGAGGAGCCAGGGCCCAGCACCTGTGGGTACAGGTGCAGCGAGACCGCGGAGGCAGGGCCAGGAGAGGGGAGTCTGCTGGCTGCAGGGAGGGTGGAGCTGAAGCTGCTTCACTTCCGGCTCACCGCGGGCGGGCGGGAGGCCGCTGCAGGCACTTCGGCTACTCTATCACCTATTTCTTTTTATGTTTTGAGTCAGTCCCTCAGACGGTCCAGTTTGTTAACTTCCTGCTGGCTCCGCACTGAACCCAGCCTTTGAATGGGAGACTGAGTCAGAGCAGCCTCAAACATCCCCCTAAGGCGAGAGTCGCTGCGCATGAAAGGACCTTTCAGAGCCTTCCATTTCCCGGCTGAGTCTTTGAACCAGGAGTGAGCCACAGGTTGCAGGCCAGCTGGAGGTGATGATGAAAGAAATTGGCTGGCTCAGAGTCGGGTGGGAGCTAACAGAGAGAGTTTGATGAAGACGCGGCTCGGCCTGGCCCTGGGACCCTGGTGAGCCGGCAGCACGCTGGGAGCAGAACAGGAGGTCACCCCGCCACCCAGGACATGACCTCGTCTGATGACGCCACTCTGGGCCCCTCCGGACTTTGAGGGCCTGAAGAGAAGCGGCAAACCCAGGTAAAGTACCAGAGTTTGTCTTTGTAACCGGCCCACATTCCTCAGCAGTGGGGATGGAGACTGGCTGGACAGAAACCCCGGGACCTTCGCCGTCTTGAACACTCGTTTGTGCTCTGCTGGGAGGAGCATGCAGTGATGGGGTGGGAGACATGAACGCTGTGGCCTAACCTTGTCTGTGAGTCTTTCGTGGCAGGGTAGGATTGTGCTTCTCAGCTCCTTTGAAGTTAGATGTGGCCACGTGACTGGCTTTGGCTGGTGAAGTGTGAGTGGAAGTGACACATTTCACTTCCAGTGGAAGCCATGTCCTCTTTTTCCTCTGCTGTGGCAAATATCAATTACTCCAGTAAGTGGCAGCTGTGCCAGAGGCTGGGTTCCAGAGGGAACCATGTTGAGCAGATGTCCACATGACCTATAATGACATGTAGGCCAGTCTTGGTGGTTTTCAGGTGTTGAAGCTTTGGGGAGTATCTGTTAATGAAGTGTAACCTAAACTGCATTAACAGACACCCCCAAAACTCTGCTGGCAGATAGATGGATAATCAGGCTGATGAATCCTGGTTAATAGATCACGCAGCTGATATGCTGTGCTACTGTTGGGTAGACACACCTGTGCGTGGCACACACACCTGACAGTGGTAACTTAAGCGTTCCCCGAGAATCACCCTGTATGGCAGACGAACCTGAATGTGTGTTCAGACTTCCAAGTGTGGCCAACCTGGAGATTCATTCCTTATCTGTGAGGAGTAGCTGAGCCTCCGTCCTGCCCTGTCCTGTAAAATGTGGGCCATATAGAGTACTGAGGCCCTTTGTTTTGTGTTAAATGGGAGTTGCCAGGTGACGGTTGCTAGGGGGAGGGCGTTCAGTGAAAACGCTGTATGAACTGCAGGCTTTTATAAGCCGTGCGGTTCTCCTGTCCGGCCCCCACCACTGGGCTGCTCTGCTGGTGAGTTCCCCCAATAAGCCCAATGTCTCATTTGCTGGCTCTGGGTCTCTTCTTCAGCCTCTCAAGCCCGGTGCCATCCGTTTCGGAGGTGATAGGCGTCTGGCATGACGGTTTCCCAAGGAACACAATTCATCAACGTAATTAAAGTATACATAGCTTATAGAATTGAGTCTTTGTGGTTGGCATTACAAGCACCCCAGAAGCCAATGGGGAAGACATTTGAGAAGTGACCGTGAGCGTGCTGAAACCCCACTGCTTATGCTGCCTGGCTTAGAGGATTCCCATAGGTAGGGCACCCAAGGAACGGGATGGGTCAGGTGCTTGCTCTTAGTTCTGTAATGAGTCCGTGGAAACACTTGTCTTTTACCGTCATCTATCAAGGCTGCAGACGTACTTAAACCTCATAGACCAGTAAGCGGGGAGAAGCAGTTTCTCTTGCTGTGCAGTTTTCCCATTTGGCTGCCCATTAGAATCACCTGGGAGCTTAATACCCTCACGCACAGGCCAGGCCCCGGAACAACTATGTCAGAGTCTCTCCGGATGAACCACAGGCATCAGTATTTGGTGAGGCTCCCATGTGGAGTCAGATTCAGACCCACAGCCGTGCTGGCTCTTCTCATACAATTGGGGCTAGATTTAAACAAATATCTCCAGATGGTCATTTTGCAGAATTCTGTGTCTCAGCTGCGACAGATGTTGGAAAGGGAAGGTCTGGATGTTCTTCACAGTCTCCTTATTGTGTGTGCTTATATGGGGGCTCCAGAGCCGAAGGAAAGCCGAAGAAAACCAGCCATTGTCATCTCTTCTCCTCACTTACTGGTCCAGCAATATTGAGGGCAGACAGACCTGGATTTGAGTCTTGTGGTGGAGCCCCATTCCATAACAATTCTCTGATCTTGGACAAGGTGCTTAACATCTCTGAGCCTCAGTTTTTCCATCTGCAAAGCGGGGATAATCTAATAACAAATGTATCGGCTTAGGTAAAACAGTGTCTTGTCTGGATGAGGAGGTGGGATATATAACGTAACAAATTCCACGCCCTTACCCCTAGCCCACTCCTTCCCTGGCACCTCAGCTGGCCAAGGAAGACCCTTTGGGAGGCATTCTGGACTCACTAGTCTCTCCCCTACAGCCCCTGTCTGATCTGTTGTCAAGCACAATGAGGCTACCTCTTTTTAAAATCTTTCTTGCCTTGTTAACATGTGGCTTGGTTATTTTTAAAATTTGTTGTTTCCATAGGTTTTTGGAGAACGGGTGGTGTTTGGCTGCGTAAGTTCTTTGGTGAGATTTGTGAGATGTTGGCGCACCCATCATCCGAGCAGTATACACTGAACTTCAGTTTCATCCCTCACCCCGCTCTACCCTTTCCTCTGAGTCCCCAAAGCCCATTGTGTTTTTTAGCTTTTAAGTTTAGGGGTACATGTGCAGGTTTGTTACATAGGTAAATATGTGTCAGTGTCATGGGGGGGGTTTGTTCAGATTATTTTATCCAGTTATTAAGCCTAGTACCCATTAGTTACTTATCTTGATCCTCTCCGTCCTTCCATCCTTCACCCTCCAATGGGTCACAGTGTGTGTTTTTCCCCTTTATGTGTCCCTGTGTTCTCATCATTTAGTTCCCACTTATAAGTGAGAACATGTGATACTTGGTGTTCTGTTCCTGCATTAGTTTGCTGAGGTTAACGGCCTCTAGCTCTGTTATGTCCCTGCAAAGGACATAATCTCGTACTTTTTTATGGCTGCATAGTATTCCATGGTGTATATGTACTATATTTTTCTTTTCCCAGTCTATCATTCATGGGCATTTAGGTTGATTCCATGTCTTTGCTGTTGTGCATAGTGTTGCAATGAACTTTCACGTGCATGTGTCTTTATGATAGAACAATTTATATTCCTTTGGGGATATACCAGTAATGGGGCTGCTGGATTGATTGGTATTTCTGTCTTTAGGTCTTTGAGGAATTGTCACACTGTGTTCCACAATAGTTGAACTAATTTACACTCCCATCAGCAGTGTATAAGCACTCCTTTTTCTCCACAACCTCACCAGCATTTGTTATTTTTGACTTTTTAATAATAACCATTCTGACTAGTGTGGGGTGGTATCTCATTGTTTTTTTTTTTTTTTTTTTTTTTTTTAACCTTTCATACTAAGTTTTATTGTATGCTGCTGCCAGTGTATATAAAACAATTACCCTTGGGAAATAGAAATTCATGAAAATTCAGAGAGGTAGATGTTAAGGACTGACAGAAGTAGAAGTTTGTATATTATGGCACAAGTGTTACAGGGATAAGCTTTTGTACAGGCTTCAAATGGAGCTCTCTTGAATATTCACTGGATCATAAGAAGTGGTTTGGGAAACCTTTGAAAGATTCATTTTACTACAAAAAGGAACAGACTTTCTGGGGTCTGAAGGGATTTGTACTTGAAGATACTCCAGTCAGCAGAGGATCATGTTGAGCATTCTGCAGACAGAACTGTTTCAAGTCTGCAGCTGCTTGGGCAACTTTTACGCGGTTGAGCCCGGCCTCCAGCCGGAGCTGTTGAACCACTTTCTTCATAGCGGCAACGCTGGAAGAGCCAGACATGGTGTACTAGAGGGCCCGGCCGATTCGTGGGTCGGTAGGTGGTGGGCCGTGGGTAGACTGGGCCAGACAACTCTCATTGTGGTTTTGATCGACATTTCTGTAATGATCAGCAACGTGAGCTTTTTTCATGTTTGTTGGCCATGTGTATGTCATCTTTTGAGAAGTGTCTGTTCATATCCTTTGTCCACTTTTTAATGTTTTTTTTTTCTTGTAAATATGTTTAAGTTCCTTACAGATACTGGATATTAGACCTTTATCAGATGCAGAGTTTGCAGAAATGTTCTCCCATTCTGTAGGCTGTCTGTTTATGCTGACAGTTTCTTTTGCTGTGCAGAAGTTCGTTTAATTAGATCCCATTTGGCAATTTTTGGTTTTGTTGCAGTTGCTTTTGGCATCTTCACCCTGAAATCTTTGCGTGTGCCTGTGTCCTGAATGATACTGCCTATGTTGCCTTCCAGGGCTTTTACAGTTTCGGGTTTTACATTTAAGTCTTTAATCCATCCGGAGTTAATCTTTGTATGTGGTATAAGGAAGGGGTCCAGTTTCAATCTGCATATGGCTAGCCAGTTCTCCCAGCACCATTTATTGAATAGGGAATCCTTTCCCCTTTGCTTGTTTTGTCAAGTTTGTCAAAGATCGGATAGTTATAAGTGTGTGGTCTTATTTCTGGGTTCTTAGTTCTGTTTCACTGGTCTATGTGTCTGTTCTTGTATGAATACCATGCTGTTTTTGTTACTGTCTCCCTGCAGTGTAGTTTGACGTTGGGTAGTGTGATGCCTTCAGCTTTGTTCTTTTTGCTTGGGATTGTCTTCGCTATTTGGGTTTTTTGGTTCCATACATTTTTCTTTCTTTTTTTTTTTTTTTTGAGACGGAGTTTCGCTCTTGTTACCCAGGCTGGAGTGCAATGGCGCGATCTCGGCTCACCGCAACCTCCGCCTCCTGGGTTCAGGCAATTCTCCTGCCTCAGCCTCCTGAGTAGCTGGGATTACAGGCACGCACCACCATGCCCAGCTAGTTTTTTGTATTTTTAGTAGAGACGGGGTTTCACCATATTGATCAGGATGGTCTCGATCTCTTGACCTTGTGATCCACCCGCCTCAGCCTCCCAAAGTGCTGGGATTACAGGCTTGAGCCACTGCACCCGGCCCCATACATTTTTCAATAGTTTTCTACAGTTCTGTGAAGAATGTCAATGGTAGTTTAATGGGGATAGCATTGAATTTATAAATTGCGTTGGGCAGTATGGCCATTTTGCCAATATTGGTTCTTCCTGTCTATGAGTGTGGAATGTTTTTGTGTTTGTTTGTATCATGTCTGATTTCTTTGAGAAGTGGTTTATAGTTGTCCTTGTAGAGATCTTTCACCTCCCTAGTTACCTGTATTCCTAGGTGTTCTTTTCTGGCAGTTGTGAATGGGAGTTCATTGTGATTTGACTCTCGTTTTGACCGTTGTTGGTGTATAGGAATGCTAGTGATTTTTGCGCATTGATTTTTTGTACCCTGAGACTTTGCTAAAGTTGCTTAAGAAGCTTTTGGGCTGGGATGATGAGGTTTTCTAGATACAGGATCATGTCATCTACAAACAGGGACAGTTTTATTTCCTCTCTTCCTATTTAAATGACTTTTATTTGTTTCTCTTGCCTAACCAGCCTGGCCAGAACCTACAATATGATGTTGAATAGGAGAAGCTGTATCTTCTGACTCTCACAGACCTGTCCAGTTCTCCCCATCCCTGCTGCCATACCCTCGAGCTTATGAACTGTCTGTGTCATCTGTCCCCTGGGGCATCCTCACTTCTCCACTTGGGCTGTCCTCTAATCCATTTCCCAAAATACAGTCAGAGTGACCTTTCCAAAATAGAGATCTCCCTGTTAGATATTAACCCATTTTAAAATATTAATAATTAAAACACTGGAAGCGCTAGTACATGAATAGACAAATGTGCCGATGAAAAGAAAAATGGAAGTGCAGGGATAGACCTAAACACACAGAAGAAGTTGCTATATTAAAAAGGTGGCATATCAGATCAGTGGAGGAAAAACAGATTAGTCAACAAATAGTATAGGCATAACTGGGTACCCACTTTTGCATAGAAATACAGTTAGTCCCAAACTGCATATTTTATAACAAAAACAGTTCAAATACATATAAATATAAAAAAGTGAATCCATGAAAGTTCTAGTGGAAAATATAGCTATCTCAAAGTGGAAAGGGCCTTTTAAACATATGATTTGAAATCTAGAAGCCATAAAAGATGAAGAAATTCAACTGCATAAAAATAAAAATAAATTCTTTATGACGAAAGACAAATTGGGAAAAATATTTGTAACTCATATCATAGACCAAAGGTTAATTGCTACAATATACAAAGAGCAGCTACAAAAACAAGAAAAGGAAAGCCGGGCGTGGTGGCTCACACCTGTAATCCCAGCCCTTTGGGAGGCCAAGGCAGGTGGATCACGAGGTCAAGAGATCGAGACCATCCTGGTCAACATGGTGAAACCCCGTCCCTACTAAAAATACAAAAAATTAGCTGGGCATGGTGGTGCATGCCTGTAATCCGAGCTACTCGGGAGGCTGAGGCAGGAGAATTGCCTGAACCCAGGAGGCGGAGGTTGCGGTGAGCCGAGATCCTGTCATTGCACTCCAGCCTGGGTAACAAGAGCGAAACTCCATCTCAAAAAAAAAAACAAAAAAACTAAGAAAAGGACCAACAACTCAATGATAAAATGGGCAAATACACGAAAAGAAAATATAAAAGACTATTAAGCCTATAAAAGTGGCCGGGCGCGGTGGCTCAAGCCTGTAATCCCAGCACTTTGGGAGGCCGAGGCGGGTGGATCATGAGGTCGAGAGATCGAGACCATCCTGGTCAACATGGTGAAACCCCGTCTCTACTAAAAATACAAAAAATTAGCTGGGCATGGTGGCACGTGCCTGTAATCCCAGCTACTCAGGAGGCTGAGGCAGGAGAATTGCCTGATCCCAGGAGGCGGAGGTTGCGGTGAGCCGAGATCGCGCCATTGCACTCCAGCCTGGGTAACAAGAGTGAAACTCCGTCTCAAAAAAAAAAAAAAGCCTATAAAAGTGCTTAAACTCAACCTCACTCAAGAGAAATGCAAATAAAAGGAGAATGATAGCATTTTTTTCACAATATTAGATTGGAAAATATACAAAAGTTTGGTTTACGAATTGCTGAGCATATAGGAAATAAAGCAGTTTTATCCTTTGCTGCTCGAAGTATAAATCTATGGAAGATGACTTGGCAGTAATTAGGGGGATGACTAGTGATAGTCGTGATGGTCAGTTACATGCGTTAATTTGGCTAGACTATAATACCCAGTTATTTAATCACACACTAATTGGTGTTGCTGTGAATGTATTTTGTAGATCTGATTAACATCTATCATCATTTGACACTAAGAAGATTACTCTTGATGACATAGGTGGGCCTCATCCAATCAGTTAAAGGCCTTAAGACCAAGAACTGAGGTCTCTGGGAGAAGTTCTATCTCTTTTTTTTTTTTTTTTTTTGAGCGGAGTTTCACTCTTGTTACCCAGGCTGGAGTGCAATGGCGTGATCTCGGCTCACCGCAACCTCCGCCTCCTGGGTTCAGGCAATTCTCCTGCCTCAGCCTCCTGAGTAGCTGGGATTACAGGCACGTGCCACCATGCCCAGGTAATTTTTTGTATTTTTAGTAGACACGGGGTTTCATCATGTTGACCAGGATGGTCTCGATCTCTCGATCTTGTGATCCACCGGCCTCGGTCTCCCAAAGTGCTGGGATTACAGGCGTGAGCCACTGTGCCCGTCGAAGTTCTATCTCAGTACAGGGAACATCAGCTCCTGGCTGAGTTTTCAGCCTGTTGTACGAATTTCAAACTTACCAGGCCTCACAATTGAGTCTTTCCTTAAAATAAGTTTCTCTCTCCCTCCCCTCCTCCCTGTCTGTTCCCCTCTCTGGTACTGCTGTTTCTGCAGAGAACACTGGCTGATATAATCTTTAGCAATCCCGCTTTCTGACAGTGGGAACCCTTACGTGACACATGCGTAATTTATTCATCAGAGCCTTGTCTGTAGTAGAGTAAAGGAAATTTGAGTGTCCATCGGTAAGGAGCTGGTTAAAGGAACTCTGTTCGTCCATAGAGTGGAACATCCTGTCGCTGTCAATGAATATACAGCTAGTGCTCGACTTACGACCACGACTGGTTCCGACAGACCGGTCGTAACACGATTTGGTCGTAAGTTGAGTAGGCTATATGTACAGTACTATGAAATGATGTTATAAAAATCTTTAAGTCATATTTTATCATAATTTTCTTTCATTATTGTTATATATCATTATTTTCTTTGTTCATTTTATGCGATCACATTCACTTTCTCCTTCGTACTGCTTAATTACCTTGATTTTCATGTCGAGATCAATGGCCTTTCTTTCCTTCTTGGCAGGCTGAGGCGTAGACAAAGACAATTTCCTCTTGGTAGACATCTTGGGAGGGGTTTGATGAAAAATATCCAAGACACAAAAGACAAATTGCTGTACCGAGTCTGGAATAACAGTTGAAATGGTGCACGTGGAGATGGTAGTGCTGCCGGAAGCTGGTCCGCACTGTCGTATGCCCGGCTGGGCAATGTTTGCGCTGCCAGACGCGGGGCAGTCGTGGCTAGCGATTGTGGTCATAAAGTTGAATGGTCATAAGTTGCATAGGTCGTAAGTCGATCAGTACCTGTAGAATGGTCTCCAAAACCGATTTAGTGAAAAAAGAGAAATGCCACACCATGACGAACAGTGTGCGCGGTATGCTTTTTTTTGGTGTACAAAGGGGGAACAAAATATAGATTTGTGTTTGCACATGGAGAGAATATCTCTTGGCGGGTACACAGGAGACCTACACTGGGGGCCTCTGGTGAGGGGAACTGAGTGACTGGGACTTGGGACAGGAGGGAGACTGTTCACGTATGCTCTTCTCTTCCACAAGGCAACAAAACCCTTCCAGCTGATCAGACCATTGCCAGCAGCACAGCTATTGTCCAGGAGAGCCTACACTTTTTGCCACGGCCCTTTAGGACTGGCCCCACCTCCATCCCCAGACCCCACTTCCACCCACCCCGCACCGCCAACTCTACATTCTCTGCATTCAGAATTCCACTTGGGTACTTACATATTTCACTTCTTCCAATTCCCATGTTCTCTCTTGCTCCTAAATCTGACTGTTCCTGAGGCCCCCTCCAGGAGTCCCTGCTTTTAGTCCTTCCGGTGTGGCTTCCTTTCTTCTGAAGGACCTGGGTGGCATCTTCTGAAGGAAGCTTGGGTGGCATCTGCCATCCAGGCAGTAAGCCATGGGTGAGGAGGCTTCCCCAGGGAACCTGAGGACGACAGCAGAGCTCTGCCCACTGTGGGAAGTGTCTACCTCCTGCCTGGGGAGGAGCGTAGCAGGCCTTATTTTCCCTCCTGCCCTCTTCGAGGCATGCTCACTTCTGGGCTCATATCATTTAAGCTAAGAGACTGAAAGGACCCCAGGGCCTGCAGAGGCATCTCGTGCTTTCTCAAGTGGCCACAGGGAAGATGCCTCACTGTAACTCTGGACTTCACCTCCCATTTGCAGAGGGAAATTGGTGCTTGTGTCCTGCAAGGTATCTTCTATTTCCAGACATCCAGTCGGTTAGCATGCTGTCCCTGTGTACAAGGAAGACAGCCTGTCCCCTTAAATCTTTGTGTTTTGCAGGCCGGGTTGGATATAAACATTTAAGATGTACATCTGGCTAGGTGTGGTGGCTCACTCCTTAAGCCCAGCTACTCAGGAGGCTAAATCAGGAGGAGTGCTTGAGGCCGGGAGTTCAGGACCAGCCTGGGCAACATAGACCCTCATCTCTTTTTTTCTCTTAAAAAGGCAGACACTGGGTAAACTCAGAGAACTTCAAGTGCCATGAGGGCTTAGATTCTGTGTCTTACAAGAGCAAAGTGGAGCTGGCTAAAAGATGACGTCGTCCAGACGCCAGAGCACAGGGACAACAGAAAGTAGGCAGAATGTGCTCACTGGCCTGGGACTGGGTTGGCACAACTGGCAGTGGATGGAGGGGAAGGATTCATCGCATAGACGTTTTCTCTCAGCCCCAGTTTGCTGTCTTTGTACATAATCCGTCTTCAATGAGTTACATTGGAAATTAATGTTTAGCCTCTTCTCAGTGACCAGATCGGGGATAAATATAACAAAAAGCGAATCATTGAGGTCAAGTCGGACAGATTTGATTTGGGTTTGTAGGTTCCTCCTTCCTTAACTGAGGCTGTTTTATGGGGCTCAGTATGGTGACTTGCGCCTGTAACCCTAGCTCTCTGGGAAGCTGAGGTGGGGGCATCTCTTGAGCTTAAGAGTTGGAGACCAACTTGGGCAACATGGCAAAACCCTGTCTCTACAAACAATAAAAACTTTAGCAAGTGCTTCTAGTACCAGCTACTCAGGAGGCTGAGGCGGGAGGATCACCTGAGCCTGGGAAGGCTGAGGCTGCACTGAGCTGTGATCGTGCCACTGCACTCTAGCCTGGGTGACTGAGATCACGTTAAAGAAGTTTTCTGACAAGGACAACCATAAATATGTCCCAAGAACACTGGAGAAAGCTGAGGGACACCCAGGCCTGGCTGTGGTTCCCACAGGAAGGTTTAACTGGAGCCTCTTGGCAGTCCCGAGCTCCAATAGCTCTGGGAGGACCGTTTCACTCACCGAAGCTCCAATTTGTTTCTCCTGGATTAGTCTTAAAAAAGAAAACCTCAAAAAACTTTGCAACACACTATTTAAAAACACGCGCTCTGCCTCAAACATAAAGTTATATTTTATGAAGTACAAGCTTTATAAGGTTGCCAGAATATTTCTCTGTTGGTTTCAAAAATTGAAGTAGAAACCACTTAAGAGTGAAAAATATTCCATGGAGGAAATTCCTGACATTGACTTCCTAGGTTTACATCACAGAGAAGTCAGTGTCTGTGGACAAGAGCCCCAGGGGCAAGGCAGGGTGTGGGAAGCCAGCGGGCTGGGTTGAAGTCTGAGAGGACACTGTGCACTGTGAATAATCATTTGCTGCAGTGGTGCTCCTCAGTGATGACTGAAATGTCATGTTTAAGTTCTGCCAAAGTGTCCCAGTTTCCTGGTAATTAATGTTTCCCAAATGTATAGAGACAGACACACAAACACACACACACACACACACACACACACACACACGCACGCACGCGTGTCATTCTCTGTTCTTAATCTCTAGAGGCCAGAAACTGAGAGTGGAAAAGTCTGAAGGTCAAGGTCTAAGGCAGGGGTCCCCAAACTACAGCCCGCGGGCCACATGCGGCCCCCTGAGGCCATTTATCTGGCCTCCCGCCGCACTTCAGGAAGGGGCACCTCTTTCATTGGTGGTCAGTGAGAGGAGCACAGTATGTGGCGGCCCTCCAATGGTCTGAGGGACAGTGAACTGGCCTCCTGTGTAAAAAGTTTGGGGACGCCTGGTCTAAGGGTTGCTCTGGAAACAGTGCTCAAACGAGTGACCCATTTCTTTTTTGAGACAGGGTTTTGCTCTTGTTACCCAGGCTGGAGTGCAATGGCACGATCTCAGCTCACCGCAACCTCCGCCTCCTGGATCTGGATGACATTTGCACTGATAAAGGTATTGTCCCCCAACCTTTCCTGCAACCACTGGGGACAATAGGTCTTAGGCTGATTGGGAGTCAGGGCTAGTGACAGACGTAGTGACTGTCCACGGGAACAAGACACTTTCATGAGAGTTTGAATTCCTGGCTTGTGTTGCACACCCCTGCCACCCCGGCTCCTGTCTGCGTTAGCACATGGAGTATGGGTGGATAAGACCTACTTCTGAACTCCTGGCTCAAACCCCCTGCAGTCTCTTCCATGCCATGGTGCTATCTACATGTTCATTCCCCTTTAACAAGTGGCATTCCATCTGGTTTTGGAAGGGGGCTGTTGAGGGGAGTCCTAGCTGCTTTACTCCATGGGTAATGTTTTCTCCAGAAATGAACATTCTATAACAAAGATCACCGGCAAAGAGCTACAGCTTTGCTGATAAAAATCGCTAAGTAACCTCCTTTCAGACACCATGCTGAGCTCTTCATGGTTCCTCTCCTTTAATCTCACAACTCTTAACATTTACCCTCATTCCACACATTTCAAAGTGAGGCTAACATTTTCCCTTGCATACTTCTCTCTCCTTCCTAGGACTGCAGTCATCCTGAGATATAGCCATCTGGGTTACAAGGCTTTATGAGGAATTACATTTGACATCTCAGCCTGTGAGAAATTGTGTTTCTGGGGACCAATTTGGATCTGACATGTCAGTTGAGCAGTGGAGCCTGGTGAAAAGGGAGTCAGTCACTGTGTGGTCACTGTCATCCTGTCAAGCTGTGGCTCCTCAGAACTCTTGGGTTGCTAGGTTATAGTGGCAGTAACCTCTCTATCACATGTTTTCTTTCGTTTTCACCTTTTATTAGAGATTTAATGATATAAACTTTGAGTATCATAAGCCAAAAAACAAACTCATGGCTTAGAGAGATCAAGTAATTTGTCTAAGATCACACAGCTAGAGAATGCTTGAGCCAGAATTCAAACCCAGGTGCATCTCTACACTCATATGCTCAACTGACCCAATATTTAGAATTGAATCGATATCACAGAGGAATTAGAAATATTAGAATGAGATTTAAGCCATGGGTAGATAAGACCCAGAGCGCCAAGGAGGCTGCTTAAGGTGTGAAATGGTTAAGGTGTGAAATATTTCAAAGGCAATGAGGGAAACAAGCTATCAACAGCGGTGTCTGCAAAGTTGGAGTTTGTATTTAGAAATGTGCCCCTAGGTCTGGTGACACATTTATTGGCTATTTTGGGCACATATCAAACTGCATACATTTCTACACCCTCTCTCCATATTTTGTTAAGCAGCAGCTCATAGCTGAAGATGTGGCTTGTGTAGAATGGCCAGGTGGGAATAGTTAACAGAGATTCCATTCTGTTTTTTCCTTGTGGGGGCTATTTCTAAGACTCACAGAGTTTTCTTCTGTTGCTCAGGCGATCTCAGCTCACTTGCAACCTTCGCCTTCTGGGTTCAAGTGATTCTCCTGCCTCAGCCTCCCCAGTACCTGGGATCACAGGCATGCACCACCATGCCTTGCTACTTTTTTCGTATTTTTAGTAGAGACGGGGTTTCACCATGTTGGCCAGGTTGGTCTCAAACTCCTGACCTCGAGTGACCAACCTGCCTCGGCCTCCCAAAGTGCTGGGATTACAGGCACGAGCCACTGTGCCAGGCCTCAGTTCTCATTTTCTCCTCAATCATGTATGTTGGGAAAAAAAGGAAAAAAGACACACACCAGTGTTACAAAACCTTGTATTAATCATTTCCCTTCACTTTCAATATAACGTTGATATGAAATATAGCCATGATTCTTAGTTACATGGGAGGAAATGAATAATAAATACATTGTAGCAAGTTTGAACCACGAGGGTGTTTCACTGGTAACAACATTTGAAAACTGTACACTTGCAAAGAACAGCATCTTCAAACATTAGTATATCTGTATATCAGTAAAGCTTTTACATGTAACAAACATGCTCTTTCCATATATGACAAATTTAAAAAATATGCATTGCTTGGCAACATGAACTAGGCAAAAATATTTCTTTGTTCACTAACTTTATACAGGAAAACAGGACGAAAGGCATGCATGTACAATACAGATGCCTGCACAGGGCATGCAACGAAAGAAAGCTTTTTAAAAGTCAGCTTACATTAGGCATAAATACATGAGGGTTATATATTAATAAGGGAGGAAGTCTTCTGTTTGACATTAACATTCCTGTTTTCTTCCTATTCCTCCCAGAGGAATACACATTCACCTTTAAGTAAAGATAAAGGAATTACAAAAAAATAAAACTCACTTTGCAAACATCTCTGAGGACTTGTAAAAAAAAAAAAAATCAACATTAGTGTTATCACAGCTCCATGTGCAAATGATCCTTCTGCAGGTTCTTCCTGTAACAGGCACACCCAAGCGCCTTGGTCAGGCTGCTTCCCCAGGCCCAAGCTGGAGCTGACTGCCACAGACATCTCCCAGAGGACCAATGAGACGGGGCTTGCTTTTCCTCCCCTCGCCTGCCTTCTGGTTGCACGTCTTTGCATTCAGCCCAGCTTGGCCCCCCAGCCCAGGCTCCTGGGGAATCCACATGTACAACCTTGCACCGGCAGTAGCTACGAGAGGTGCAGAAGAACAAAAGACCAGGAGAAGGCTCCCATCCTATAAAAGGCAGCCAAGGACACCTCAAAAGAAACCCTTGTTTCCCTCAGTGTCTCTTCAAATGAATGGGAGAGAGGGGGGCCCAGCTGTAGCTCCAATCCTGAGTACCAGAAAGGAACCCTCAATACACAGGATTTGAGAGCTCGGTGCAAAGAGCCGCCCCAATGGGCAGACCCAGCCATGTCTATTTTGCTTGCTGGCTCTGGTTTAAAAAGTGAAAACTCAAAAGCATGTGAAAAAACAACAACAACGTATCAGCAGCAATGTTTCGTGTCTTGTACACAGTTCATGTGTTTCTTCCTACTGTTTCTGGTAAGAAACCACTGTGAATAAAAAGCACCAATAAAACATCATACATGATAACAATATTGTAGGACATCACTGTCCCTGGGACAGTGTAGAGATGCCAAGTACACACTGCTTAAATCAGAACAAGGGGGAGAAACATGTAGTGAAATAGATTTTACTCTGAGATTTTAAAATTGTTACTATTTTCTCAATATAAAACAGTTGCATTTGGGGGGGGGGGTCAATGGGTAAATACAAAAAAAGGCACTGCTGCTTTTATTACTAAATATCTGACTTCACAGCCTTATGCATGCAACTGTTTGATTCTTCTATAAATAAAATTCTTTTGCTTTAGGATTTTTAAATTGAGCTGTATACCTGTAGTCAACACAGGACTCAAAACAAGGTGGGGACAGACTCTTAAAATTTATCAAACACTCAACTTAAAAAAAAATTAAAACACTAATAGCAAAACACAACTAAGTAGATATATCTATACACAGTCAATGAAAAATAAGCTTTTCTTCTTTAAAAAAAGAACTATGTTGTTATTAATAACAGACTTTATCATGGTTACCAGCCATAGCAAGTTAATAAGTAACATATCCAAAATAATATCTCTAATAATCAGATAACCATTGTTTCTATATTCAGTGAAGGAATAAATAGAAATTCAGATTTGCAAATATTTTAAGGTCTTCTTCCTTTTAAAGGATTCATGCTAACGTGATTGTGTTCACAATCTGTTTTCTGAATAACATGAGTCTATGGATATATGTGTTTTTGCAGCAGATCCGAATGCTTTCCTCTCTCAGCGAGATGTGTAATACCCCGGTTTTTCCTCCTCTTCATTCGCTTTCTCAGTATCCTACACACCCACATTCGCAAACCCTCTGGTCTTACCTTTGGCCTTCAACATTTGACCTATTCTTCCTGCCTGACATGTGATCAACCATCCCAACACATTCCCCAAGTAACACTGAGCTTATTTAGAAAAGGGATGAATGTTAATGGCACTTGGTTAAAAATCATCAACTAAAAAACGCCATCTCTTTCTGCACATGGATTTGCATCTTTAGAACTTAGTCACCCAAGGAGAGGTCTGAACCTTTTTTTTTTTTTTTTTTTTTTTTTTAATTTGACGCATGAAATTGTGGATTCAAGCCTTCTCTGCTCATGAAAGGCTTTCTGTGGTTACGTTGTTCTCACCTTCTTAGACTCAAAAGGACTTCAAAAACCTGGTGGCGGCATCCAAGGCTGGGTTGGGTGTACGTTTTTGATCTTGAAAGTAAAAGAAAATTGTTTGGATTTCATTAAGGCCTTTTAGAACTGTATGTAGTTCATTAGCTTAAAAAAAAAAAAAAAGGTGAGGGCAGTGATTTCCATGGTCTGATCTTTTAAATTTCACCTGTGACTTCACACACACACACACACACACACACACACACACACACACACGGCACCCAACTCATCCACTTAATAAACAGGCCTTGTACCATCTCCCTGATCTTGCCTCTGGCTGAGCACTCATACTTTCATTTGCACAACCCAATTTTCCAGTGCAGAGCACAACTCCTCTTTGATTTCCTCTAATACCCTCCCCTGCTTCGCATTCTGAAATGTAGCCTTTCTTGCCCTTCATAAACAGAGCCGTTACTTTGGGGTAGGTACCGCAGTTTCTTAATCTCTCACCGCGTTAACGAGTGTTTTTTCCTCTCCTTTGTGTGGATGGACAAATCAACCAACACAGCAAATCCCTAATTCGTGTTGTGTGGATAGCGCTGTCATTTCCGTCGTGAAATCAATCTTTCTTCCATCTTTTAGCGCCCACTGGGGATGCTGGGGCTGTCCCGTGTGGGCCAAACAGCTCCCTGCACGCGCTCTCTGGCACTTGCTGACCGACTCTCTGTACACTGTTCCTGGGCCTTTCTCCCCTCCTCCTCCTCAGCAGTGATGGGTGAAGTGGATGCAGCCTCCAGGCTCGAGTTCCTACAAGCAACCCCCACATAAAGGTTTTGAGCTCATTATCTGGGTATCAAACCTCTCACAAGGGGAAAAAGTCCATCCTTGCCTTTTCTCCTCCAGTGGGACTTGTACCCAGCTGTGTGTGTAGAGCAAGGCTGGGAATGACAGGATGATGCCCCATGGTGGGGCGGAAAGGGAGGGAGGCCTGTCCGTGACAAGCAAATCCAGCACAGAAAGAGGCTGCAAGATTCTCTGAGAATCTCTGGGTGCCCTGCGAGCAAACCCATCACTGATCACACGATGCCTTCATCCTTGTGCTCTCACCCAACGCTGTGCTCATTCCGACCACATCCACGTCCTTCAAGTCCACCCACGTGCTCCTCCCACCTAATGGTGAAAGATGGACAGCTCAGGCCTACGTGACTGCGTCCATCTTCCCGAGAAGCAGAGCTCGGCAGCCGTTTTAAAAAGACAACTCTGCTGCTCTTATAAAAATGGAGGAAAAAAATGAATCCAGAACAACAACAGATCCTTTACAAAAACCATAGTCTGAAGAGAGGTTCGATCCAATCTCTTTACACATTATGTACCCTTTAACATTCTTATGTAAACAATACACAAATCAAAGTTTAGCTGAAGTTTGCTGGAGGGAGTTTCTTCCTTCTTTCCCCTGTTGGCATGGGCCCTCTCCTCTGGCTGTTTCTAGCAGGGGCCTCAGGGACATCCAATCCAGATTGGACTGGATAATAAAAGGTGAGCCACTATCTTGCTTTGGGTGCACGTGCCCACGATATCCTTCCGTGGCCTGCCCGTGAGGCCAGTCCTTCCGAGAAGCCTCCCCTGGGCCAGGGCTTCTGCCCGCCTCTTGTGTGTCTCCTATCTCTTTCATTGCAGTCCTCTTTCCCCTGCCCCCTTTCCATCCAGGGAGCTACGTGCATTCCCTCCACCCCCCTCCCAGTCTCAGAATTCCCTAGAGACCCCTCCCCAGCCCCACACACCAAACCATCCCAGGACAGAAACAAATGACAAAAGAACCAACCCCAGGTCTACCGATATGTTTACGAGGATGACCTACGCTCTCACAAAATCAAAATGGGAGAGGGACCAGGGGAAAAAAAGGCTGCAGAGTATCTTGGAGGATTCTGTGCAACCCTGAAGATGGCTGACACTGGACCCGCAGCAGTCGATTTCATGGCCAGCGTGGTCACTCTCATCTTCAGCTTCTAGATTGTGGAGGTCCGGTCAACCCCGTCTGGGAGAGAAAGCAGCAAACAATGGGCACAGCTGAGCAAAACAATCCTGTTCGTGCCCACCTATGGCGGCACCATGCATGATGGCCCTCCCAGTCTCTGAGGACAGATAAGGGCTCCTAGGTTTGCGTGTTCATTCATTGACATACTCAGCTACTCGATATCTGGGGAAGAGCTATTTTTGCCAGGAGCCATATTGAACCTGAGAATCAAGATGAAAATACGTAGTCTGCGCCTTCTAAGTACTTATGTGTGAGGGTAGACACAGACATGTGGGCAGACGATAATGCTATATGTGATCATTGCCATAATGGAGTAGGTACCAAGATAGCAGGGATATGCAGGAAGGAATGATGGCTGCCCAGTTGGCCTTGGAAGTCAGGGACAGTTTCACAGAGACACAAAATGACTTCTGTAGCTGGTGCTGGCAGGAGAGGAGGGGGGTGAGGATGGCGTGTGGTGCAAGCAGAGGCGGGATGATACTCGGGAGACCACTCATCGAGTGGTGAGGCTGAGGGTGCGCTGGAGGTTTAGGATGAAGGATGGGGAATGGGGTCGAAGTTCCAGGCAGGGGCTGCAACACACACGCAGGCGGACCTGTGTAGCTCACATCCCTGTCTTTGGCAGCCTCTCCTTCTCACCCCATGTCCTTGATGAGAGACTGGGGACAAGGCAGCTGTGACCCTGTCCACAGCCGAGCAGACCAGAGGGATGGATACATCTGACCCAAACAAATCTGGTTCTGTGTCTCGAGAATCTGATCAAAGGCAGAGATGTCCGAGGTGGGTGTTGCGGGCACTTAGAACTGAACAGTCTCGTGGAGGTTGAAGAGTGCTGAGGCCGCCCAGAATCTGCCAAGTCTACATTTTGGAGAAGTGGAAAACCCGGGCTACAGAGAAGGCAGGGGATGTGCCCATCAGAGGAGCAAGGCCACGAGTAAGAGAGGGGAGCTGACGGCTGCGGGGACCCTTTTTGGCTGTCTGGTTACACGTAGGTTCTAGGAGGGTCCCTGGGAGCAGACCATAAGGGTATTACCTACCATGAACAAGAATTTAGAGGTAGATAATTGGGGGATTATAAGCAGTGGAATCTGACTTAATTTTAGAATGGTTTCTCTGGCAGTTGCATCAGATAACCTGAGGCAGGATAAGGCTGGTGGCAGGTGGACCAGTTAAGAGGGCCCTATGATGGTCTGTGCCAGAACTGACAAGGGTCTTTTCCAGTGAGCAGAGAGTGGCATGGATTAGCCATCACAGGCGGCAGTAATAACTGCGTTCAGTGGCCACTAAATGTGGGCGAGACAGGGAGGGATGTGGGGTGCCTCGCTGCCTTGCTGACGTCCCAGTGCAAGCCCCAGTATAACTGGTCCACCAGATGCAGCATCTCTGCTTGGCAGAACTCAGGTGTGAGAAGGGAGTTGCAGTATGTTCCAGGGAAAGCTGGAGGACACAGTGATAGAGGGGTGTGCTGAGGCCACCACAGGGGGTTCCTGGCCTCCTATGGGTGGTGCCAGGATGGCAACTCTGCCAGCAGGGCCTTGGAGGAGAAACACTTCTTCAGTTGAAACTTCTGAGATCACTGTAGGCTTACATGCAGTGGTAGGAAGTAGTTCAAAGAGACCCGGTGTACTTGTGGATAAATTCTGTATGATTTCAGGGGAGATTTTTGAGAAAGGAAGCAATGGTCCCTGAGTGTGTCAGATCACCTATCCTAAACGTCAGCCTCTCTTCTTCCATCCCTGAGTCACAAGCGTCAGAACCTTTTTTTCTTTCTTTCTTCTTCTTTTTTTTTTTTTTTTGAGATGGAGTTTTGCTCTGTTGCCCAGGTTGGAGTGCACTGGCAAGGTCTCAGCTCACTGCAACCTCCGCCTTTCAGGTTCAAATGATTCTCCTGCCTCAGCCTCCTGAGTAGCTGGGATCACAGGTGCCTGCCACCATGCCCAGCTAATTTTTGTATTTTTGGTAGAGAGGGTTTCACTATGTTGGTCAGGCTGGTCTCGAACTCCTGACCTCAGGTGATCCACCTGCCTCAGCCTCCCAAAGTGCTGGGATTACAGGCGTGAGCCACTGTGCCTGGCTTTTTTTTTTTTTTTTTAAATGAGATGGAGTCTCATTCTGCAGCACAGGCCAAAGTGCAGTGGTGCGATCCCCCCTCACTGCATCCTCTGCTGCCTGGGTCCTGGTCAAGCAATTTTCCAGCCTCAGCCTCTGGAGTAGCTGGGATTACAGGCCCAGCTAACTTTTGTAGTTTTAGTAGAGATGGGGTTTCACCATGTTGGCCAGGCTGGTCTTGAACTCCCGACCTCAGGTGATCTGCCCTCCTCAGCCTCCCAGAGTGCTGGGATTATAGGCATGAGCCACTGTGCCTGGCCAGAACCTTGTTTACTGTGCTTTCCTCTCCCTGCCCATTCCTCTTCCCATAAAATGACTTAATTCATTGGCATTCTGTCTCCAGCAAGGTCATCTTTCCTGGCACCTGGAAGGGGTCGGCCAGCAGAGAGGCTCTGTCATATTGGGAGGGTACACTGCCACTGTGCCCAACTAGGCCACCCTGAACTTAATTTGCATTCTCCGCTCAGGAAACTGCTTACGAGGCTTCCCACCAGAGGGGATTATTGGGAAAAAACACAGCAATAAAAAGGCTTAGGAGATTAACAAGATGAAAACATTAGCAAAAAGCCCATCAGTTCAGAGAGGTTTTCTGTAAAAATAGAACAGACTGAAAAAATGAAGTCTCTTCAATGAAAACCTTCCTTTAATAAACAGCATTCGGCATTCTTGCTACTAATGATAATATTGGTACTTAGCAGTTTGATATGTGCCTCCAAAATGCCCATTGTCTGATATGTATCAAAGCCCTGGGGGAAAAGGTCAGTTCTCCTTTTTCTCCTGTCAAAAGCAGTGAAAGACTGAGTCAGCCCCCTGCCCAGCTGGCCACTGTAGAGCAGGGGAGAACGGGGGTTTCCTCCCTGTGTGGGAGCTCTGGCAGGTGCCAGGTCAGGGGACTCACTCACCAGCTGCCATCCTGACCCTGGCCCCAGGAAGACTCTGATTACTTGTTTTCATTGAAATATTTGCATATCATAATTTTCACCCTTTGAAAGTACACAATTCCGTCGTTTTTTGTATATTTGCAGAGCTGTGCAACCCTCACCACTATCTAATTGCAGAATATTTTCATCCTCCTCCCTTCAGCCCCTGGCAGCCACTCATCTACTTGCTGTCCCAGTAGATTAGTGTATCCTGGACATCTCGCATAAATGGAATCATACGCTTTGTGGTCTTTCATGCCTGGCTTGTTTCACTCAGCATCATGTCAAGATTCATCCACGGCATTGCATGGATTGGTACTACTTTGCTTTTTTTTTTTGAGACGGAGTCTCACTCTGTCGCCCAGGCTGGAGTGCAGTGGTGCAATCTCAGCTCACTGTAACCTCCAAGTCCTGGGTTCAAGCAATTCTCCTGCCTCAGCCTCCCAAGTAGCTGGGACTACAGGTGTGTACCACCATACCCGGCTAATTTTTAATTTTTAGTAGAGATAGGGTTTCACCATTTGGCCAGGCTGCTCTCGAACTCCTGACCTCAGGTGATCTGCCCGCCTCGGCCTCCCGAAGTGCTGGGCTTACAGGTGTGACTCACCACACCTGGCCACATCTTTGCTTTTTAAAGGCTGAATGCCATTTCACTGTATGGCTGTACTGCATTTTGTTGAGTCATATCCATCCATTGGTGGACATTTGAGTTGTTTCCCATTACTCGTTAGGGGGTTGCTGACCCAGTCTCCTCTATGAGGTGAAGAGGAGCTGGCAGCACCTCCTGCCAGAGGTACCAGGATGGCCCAGTGATGTTCCTGAGATCTGAATGGCCAAGGTAGGGAGCAGAGGTTTGCAAACGGGGCTCTTTATAGAGCCCCGGGGGAAGTCACAGAAGGGGCTGTGCCTTCCACCATCTGTTTGGGCTGAAGCCCTGTGATGCCACAGGGGCCCGGGAAGGTCTTCAGCCTCCTCCTGGTACTGAGGTCAGGTGGGTGTAGTCCCGGCCCACCACTCTGCTCCATGCAGAGCATTGATCAGTTTCACATTTGGTTTCAGGATAAGATTGTGTTTGTAGAGACTAAGAATCTAACAACCTTAGGTCTGGAGGACAAGGCTCTCTGAAGCGCAGTGGATGGTGGTCTTTTCCCCAACTTGGCCAGGCGGTGCACATCTTGGCTCTAGGTGTGCAGACAGCCCTTCTCTGGGTGGGTGGGTAGGTGTGTCTAGACTGGATACGGCTATTGGAAAGGCTCACGGGAGGCCTCTCTGTGTCTCGATGGCACAGAGCCTCCCAGGAAGCTGGCAGGAAACAGCAGACATCTCTTTTCCTCTCCTCTGCCTGCCAAGCATCCCAAATATCTAGACCAGGTGTCCCCAGACTTTTTACACAGGGGGCCAGTTCACTGTCCCTCAGACCGTTGGAGGGCCGCCACATACTGTGCTCCTCTCACTGACCACCAGTGAAAGAAGTGCCCCTTCCTGAAGTGTGGCGGGGGGCCGGATACATGGCCTCAGGGGGCCGCATGCGGCCCGTGGGCTGTAGTTTGGGGACACCTGATCTAGACCCAGAGCAAGGTGCCTGTTTAGTACCAGGAGGGAGCTGAAGGCCTCCCAGGGCTGCTGTGACCAAGCATGGCTTCCAGTCAAACGGATGGGGGAGCACAGCTGCCTCTGTGAGCTGCTGGTGGGACTTGGCCCTGTACAGCACAGCCCCCGTTCCTGGCTTGGGCTGTGGATGTGCAGGCGCCTCCAGCTTGACCTGTCCCTGTCACACAGGAAAGGACACCTCAGCCTGCTTCGGGCTCCAGGTGTCACGAAAGCTGTTTACAACCAGGAGATACACAAACAAGCTGGGGTTTTGGTTTCAAAAATTCTATTTTTAGGGCAGGCTGGGATATGCTTGGACCAGGCTGGGAGATCTAGTGTCGAGAAGGGAAGCATCCAATGTTGTGGGGATATTCCCACTAAAAGCCATGTCTCGTGTCCCTGACTCCTCCAGGCTTGGCACTCGGCTGGGACAACAGCTATGGTGTGATTCCTATGTGCACTGGGAGGTGGAGCTTCTGGGGACTGAAGGACAGCTTTGATCTCCAGGTCCCTGACTCACCTCTCAGAAAAGGAGGAGAAACAGGGCACTGGCTGCTTGGCCTGGTGTTGCTGGAAAAGGGTGCAACAATGCCCTAAGGCCACTCTCTTCCTGTCCCCTGCCTGTTCCTCCTTGTCCTCCCCCCATTTTCCTGAGGTCCTGCCATGGCGTAGACTGCGGATGGCCCGAACTTCTCCCAGGCACGCAGGAACAGGGACATGCAGGAAGAAGACACTCACCTCCCAGGGCGTGTTCGGTCATACTGAGGCACAACGACTCCAGCCTGTTGTTGATATCAGGTTCGGTCACGGGAAGCTGGAATTCTGTCGGGAGTAAAGGGTTATGCTGGTGACGGGCATGAGGACAAGGAGGAGATAGGCAGGGTGCCACCTGGTTCCACCTGCAGGACAAGGGTCTGGTGTGCCTCCCTGGGAGGACTTGGGGACATCAGCGCTGGCATGGAAGGGGCTCCACTCAGGCTCAGCCAACCCCTAAGGTCTGTTAGAAACAAGCCACTGTGAACTTGGGAACCTGGAACAAAACGGAGACTAAAAATAGCTGGTCACAGTCCCAGTCTGTGCCTCCTCTGCTCAGAACCCTCCAGCGGCCTCCCAGCAGAGTAACAGCCAGCCTCCTGCCATGGCCCACAAGGCTCCACGTGATCCAGGCCCTGTTATCTCTGTGCCCTTATACAGTGCTCTCCTTCCTGTTCTGCCCCAGGCCCTTTGCACTGCTGTTCTCTATGATGGTTTCCATGGCTCTCTCTGCCTTCACGTTTCTGGCTGTATTGTCTCCTCAGAAAGGACTCTGTTTACCATGTGAGTCGTGCCCTGGGCCCCCACGCTGTCCCTTTCCCCTGCTTTATTTTTCTCCATAGCTCTTGCCCACAGCTGTCGTATTTGCTATGTGTATTCACTTTGTACTGTCCCCTCCCCTGACCCACTGAGTGCTCAGCTCACCTCCTTGGAGCAGAACTCAGCTCTGCCCCCGTGCCTGGAACAGGCCCTGGCACGCATCTGGAGCAGGGAGGAAAGCCAGGGCATGGCACGTACCTCTTCTGAGAGTGAGACCGTGTGGTTAGGGGGGCTCTTAGGAGTGCAGGCTCCTTAATCTGCCCCACAAGCTCAGTTCCCAAGTGGGGTTCAGACAGGCGAAGTCACACATCAAGGTTAGCCAATGAACATGAAGCTGGGACGAGGCCTTCTCTGACTCCAGGGCCGGGGCTCTGCTGCCTGCCACAGCAACTGCAGGGGCTACAGTGACCTCAGCCTCAAGGGGCTCTAGAACCGAGGGCTGAGATGCCCACTCTGCAGGCAGCAGGGGATCGATGCCCACTGCCCGACAGTGCTGTGCATACTCTCACCACAATCCCCCCTCTACCTCCAGTAACTCCTCTCTCTCTGTAGGTTCCAGTATCGCCTCTCATGAGCAGGAGGCAGCGCCTGGGAGCCCCCTCCTCTCACCTGCTGGAGCCCTCGCTGTCAGCACCTCCGCAGGCCTCATCAGGCGGCACCCCTGAATGTCCTTAACTAGCTGGAAGCGCCTTGTGGACAGTGATGCTGCCGCCCTATCTCCCTGAGTCTCCCGCAGCGTCCAGCCCCAGCCTTCGCCTCATACATGTCTACCAAGCAAAGAAAAGAGCAAGAGGTAGAAGGAAACTGACAGCTAAGAGTTGTGAAATCCTTTTTTTTTTTTTTTTTTGAGACGGAGTTTCGCTCTTGTTACCCAGGCTGGAGTGCAATGGCGCGATCTCGGCTCACCGCAACCTCCGCCTCCTGGGTTCAGGCAATTCTCCTACCTCAGCCTCCTGAGTAGCTGGGATTATAGGCACGCACTACCATGCCCAGCTAATTTTTTGTATTTTTAGTAGAGACGGGGTTTCACCATGTTGACCAGGATGGTCTCGATCTCTTGACCTTGTGATCCACCCGCCTCGGCCTCCCAAAGTGCTGGGATTACAGGCTTGAGCCACCGCGCCCGGCCCCCCTTTTTTTTAAAAAAACAAACAAACAAACAAACAAAAAAAACTTGTGATACTGGTTGGAAAATAATTGCAAAATCCTATCAGGAGATGCAGAGAAAAGTCCCAGAGGGGGTGTCCGCAGCGGGGTGTGCTCCAAGTGACTGCGAAGTCTCCCTGTTGCCACCGCCTTCCTCTGTGAGCCTGAGAAGTTGTTCCCTGCTGAGGGCCTTAGCTCTGCTACTTGTTAAGTGGGGAAAGCATCCCGGGGTCCCACCAGAGGCCACTTCCCTGCCCCTTCATGTCTCCACCAAGGGAGCACATGGGGCCAGAGAGAAGTGAGAGAAGTGGGACGAGGATGGTGACTTGCTGGGACAGGAAGCTGAAACCAATGGTGAAACCAAAGTCTTGTTTTCCTTGATTTGCTATACTTAAGGTCGTCTTTGCAATTTATGTTTCCCATTGTCAGCTAATTCAGAGGCAGAGGTTGCTTCCGTTATTTAAAAATCTCAAAGAGAAGGCTGGCCAAAGGGAAGGCTATGGAAAGCACCGGGAGCTGAGTGTGTTCTTCCTGACCCACGTTCCAGCATCGATGGGTTCAGAAGGCAGCCATGCCAATTCGTGAGCAGACAGAGGCCGACCGAGCTTCCAGGCAAGTGGGGTGCCACAGAGAATGACGGGCATTTGCACCACCCCCACCCACTAGTTGCTGTTAGAGTAGGGTCGGGGCAATTAGACAATTCCAGGGGGAAGAGATTTAGTATTTTCATCCATTCATGTGAAAATCATATGCATGCAAAAATTAGCAGTCTTCAGGGTGTGAAATCTATAAAATAGAAACACAATTTTATATATAGCGAGTTAGCAAATATGAAAAAAAAAAAACAAACCTCAGCAATTATAGCCATCCATATGCTCATTGTAAGATTTAGTTTACTCTCCAGCGCTCCCCTTTAAACAAACACTGTGGAGAGATTTGGATAAATAAAGATGCTCGACATTTGGAGAGAAGTGTTTCAGCTGCAGGATTTCTTGCCAACACGCAGCAAAATGCCATTTTCCAAGCCTGGGATTGCGTGTTCCAAAAAGGGGGCTGAGAAATGCAGGGCTCTCCGCTCCAGAATCCCCAAACCTTCATGGCTGCTCTTTTAGGTGGGAAGTGGGGGTGTTGGCTTCTCCTCCCCAGCTCTTTGCTTCTATGCACTGGGGAGCCGTGACCCCCACTGCTCTGAGTGGCTCTGAAAAATTCTAAGTCTTGGGAGAAGCCCATATGTTCACACTGCAGAGTTTCCTAATAGTGTGACTTTTTAATTGTGTATTTGATAAAAACAGATCCATGGCATCTCGCCGCAAATATAAGACAGACCAGTTGGGTGGAAAACAGCTTCCATCTCAGGCTAGGAACCCTCAGCTGCATGGGGCTTGGTGTCCCAGAGGGCCATTCAGGCAGCTCTTGCCCCACAGAGTCACATAAACCACCAGGCCAACCCGTGCTGTGGCTCCTGTTAACCCTGAAGGCTCATCTCATGTATCTCAGACCAGGCAGACGGAGCGCGAGTCCTCAGGAAGGCAAATGGAAAGACCCCTCTGGAATGGAGCCTCCTCTGCTCTTGCCCAAAGGAGGCATGTTTCTTCAGCTCAGATGACATCTCCGAAGACTGGGAATTCTTCCTTTCTTCACCATTCCAGTATTCAGTAAGGATAACCAAGGTCAAGGCTGACTTGAGACTTTGTAGCTTTCCAGAAGTCCCACATGTACGGGGTAGTCCTGTGCTCAAGCCCAGGGTCAAGAAGATTCTGGAAGAGAATGCTACCCATCCCTGATGAGGTGTTGCTACAGCGTCCACCCGAGGAGCCCACAGGGCTTGTCCTTGGCGGTGACCGTCCGTCCCCGCTGGGTCTCGTGTGCGTGGCACCCACGGTGCAATTCCGCACTGCTCTTTCTCCAAGGCACTGAGGGTAAGGAGCCAATTTCTTTGGGACTTTAGAATAAGAAACAGGCTGGAGCATGCCAGGAAAAATCTATAGATTCCCATTTTGCCAATGACAGCTGAGGCAGCTCTTTTGGATAACTAGACAGGTGTGGAGCCTGGGTCACTGGGGAGCAGGGTTGACAGGAGCAGAGAAAGCAGGGAAGACAAAAAGGGACAGAGAAGTGCGCGTGCACCGCTGTGATGAGATGAGTAAAGAAGGAAGGAAGGCGGGGGAGCTAAGAAGAAAGGGGGAGGATGGTAACAAAAGGGAAAGAGATGGCCCAGGCAGGGAAGCTGAGGATCGCAGACAGCCGCGGAGGGCGTGAGTAATCAATGGCACCCCTGAGTCGGCTATGGGAATGCCCCTCTCCGCTGGTGGCCTCCTGACATTCCTGAGCCTGCAGAAGGTCGGTGCCTGTGGAGGTGCTCTGGGACCAGCGCTTTCACAAAAAGTGATGGGTACAACACGGTCCAAGATGACGTTGTACCATCTTGCCTCGAGTTGGTGCTCAGAGGAAGGGGCCATGGGCCCAGCTGGGTTCTTGGCTGTGACAGACTTGATTGACTCATCGGTCTCCCTACCTGCTGTCTGCCAGTCCTGAGCAGGGAAGTCTGCCTTGGCTTATGAGGAGACATGGAGGAAATATTGATCCAGTACTGTAAGTGGGTCCCTGTTCTGGTGTCTGCCTCTGCATGGCAGTCCCTTCCACTCCCTAATGCACCCAGTGCACCAATAACTGTCTCTCTCTCTTCTTTCTAAAGGCAGTTCTCTGGATGGAAATGAACAATGACAGCCTAGAGCACTGTGCTCCCAGTTATACGCAGTGTTCTTATGGTGGAAGAATCCCAACTGTGAGCTGGTACTTAGGGGAGGTTTGCTGTGGCGGACAGGTAAGTCACACCATGAAATGCTGCTGTGTGAGGCGCCACTGTACCCAGCTCACATCCAGGTGGTTCATTACCAAGGGTAGTTTGCATGTCACTCTGGCAAGAGAAGGATGAGATTTCCAGAAGGCTGTGCAGCCTACCCTTCTGAAGGGTTTCCTTTGAAGTCTGCTGTGGAGTTCCCTGCCCTTTGCTGTTAGGTCCTCCAGGGGGGTAAAGAACCTTCATGATCTCCTACTGTCGAGCCACAGCCACTGCAAGATCCTCTCCGACTGGATCCTAAGGACGACTGAGCCCAGGGCAGTAGAAATTCGTTGCTTCCAAAATAAAAGATTCCTCTTCAAGCAACTTCCAAACCAGTTACCGAGTTGGAAAAACACCCTGCCTCCATGAGAAGCGTGATCATTGTCACAGGCGCCACACTTGTTTCGAGTTCACGTCACCTTCCTGGTGAGTGTATTACACCTCGTAGTGTTTCTTACTCATCGCCACTTGAAGGCTCTCCTAACTGGTCCCAGGAAAGAGCTAAAACTTGTCCACGTGGAGGTGGAGGTTGCAGTGAGTTGAGATTGCGCCACTGCACTCCAGCCCAGGCAACAGAGTAAGACTCTGTCTCAAAAAAGAAAAAAAAAACAATAAAGCTTGTCCATGTGGGAATAACACGAACCACCACTCCTGAGGAACCTCCAATTGCCCATGAATTGTGTAGAACCAGGAACGAGGGAAGAGTCCTGTAAACCGAGCAAGGTGACTGATAAATTGATCCTCAGTTTGGAGCTGGGTTCTAGTCCTCTGTCTTCTCTGTATGGGACATTTAAAGTCTCCCATCAATAGAGTTGTTTTAGGTTTACAGAATCAAAGCATCCTTCAAATGCATTGTAGTCTTCAAGATTTGCCCAGTTTACAATGAATTCTCTGATGACATCTAACAGCCAGGAGGAAAACATCATATAATAACAGTTTTCTGAGTATTTACGTTTGGGGTTGGCTACACATCTCAATTTCATTTTGACTCCTGTTTGTATAAAGATGAAAGCCACTTTCTGACTTCCTGATGTTTGCTGTCCTAGTTTTAACGCCTGGCCACAAGCCCCAAAGTCTCCATAGTGAACGAGCTTGTGCGGTTTCGTATGGAAAGGCCCATCTGCAGAAGAGGCTCCGACTCAAGGATGAGGACCCGGACTCTAGGATGAGCTTTCAATCGGACCCACTTCAAGGTTAGAGGTGTTGTTCCTAGGTGGGAGGCTGCCTCCTCGGGAGGAAGGAAAAATCACTCCAGTAACCTGTGGTCTTGACAACCGGCCTTTGATTGCAAAGGGCAGGGGATGCAGCTGGAACCCTTGGCAAGGCCTGAGGAACCGCAACCCCGTGCCCTTAAGCAGGGACCTTCTGCAGCCTCCTTCCCTTCAGTAAGGGATCATGGGTCCTGGCCAGGCCCTGCCTTGCCTTGCCCTGTAGGCACGTCCTGGAAGAGCCACCTAGCATGGTGCTGAGCGTGCTGTGCAGGGCTTAGGAGTAGCTCCTGTCGAGCACTCAGTGGTTTATTTGCAACTAGAAAATTTAGAGTGGGCTTTTCCCTGTGCTTTGGCTGTTATTAAAAATACCGTGTGAGGCTCTTTAAGGCCTTGCCGGAAGTGGGTTTGTAATATTCTAGAGATTAAGAGATCACGAGGTCAAGAGATTGAGACTATCCTGGCCAACATGGTGAAACCCCGTCTCCACTAAAAATACAAAAATTAGCTGGGCATGGTGGCGTGCACCTACAATCCCAGCTACTCGGGAGGCTGAGGCAGGAGAATTGCCTGAACCCAGGAGGCAGAGGTTGCAATGAGCTGAGATCACGCCAATGCACTCTAGCCTGGTGACAGAGCGAGACTCCATCTCAAAACAAAAACAAAAAACAACACTTGAAGGGTTCCAGAGCTCTAAGTCCAGTATGCGAAGCATATTATCGTAAGTAGTGTTATGAAACAGAGTCTCATTCTATTACCCAGGCTGGAGTGCCGTGGGGTGATCTCAGTTCACTGCAGCCTCTACCTCCCAGGTTCAAGCGATTCTCCTGCCTTAGCCTCCTGAGCAGCTGGGACTAAGGCGCCTGCCACCACACCCAGCTAATTTTTGTATTTTTAGTAGAGATGGGGTTTCACCATGTTGGCCAGGCTGGTTTCGAACCCCTGACCTTGTGATCTGTTCGCCTTGGCCTCCCAAAGTGCTGGGATTACAGGCGTAAGCCACTGCGTCCAGCCTGAGAAGCATTTTATTTACAGACTTGCAGGTAACTACCTGGGGAGAAAACGGAAAACAAACTGCTATAAGGGGTTGCACCTGTGGGCTAGGAAGGGGCGGGGAGAGAGACAGTCACTTTTGCTCACAGGCCCTTCTGTATTGTTTGATTCTTTAACCACGGGAACAAGAGGCTTCCTATGAAGAGTGGAAATGGTCTTAGGCTCATAGTTGCCAGCCTCTTGGTTCTGCTGTGGAACAGTGGAAGGAAGCAAAGGTATAGGCGGAGGATTCTATCGACAAACCCAAGGTGCTCAGGGACAGCCCAGCTCTTAGAAAGGGGATTGTGGGGACCTAGTCTTCCCAAGTAAGATGGGGAAAGCTCACGAAGATACAGTAAGAACAGAGAGGAAGGCTGAGAACTTTCCCAAGAGTGGCAGGAAGGAAAAAATCAAGGAGGCCTTGAGAAAGGCATAAAGCGTTGGAAGAGAGCGGTCACTCTGCTGGTGAGACAGACAGTAGTCCAGGGACTGAGGCCAGGGTGAAAGACCCATTCAAGGTGCCACATCTCCTCGTGCCCAGGACGTCTTCAAGTCTTGTCCAGGTTCTCTTTGATTGGGAATGGGTTATACCTGATTCTGCATGAAAACAGAGGATGGGATGAAAAGACTCCGGGAGAAAGCCTTTACAACCCCAACATTTTATCATGGTTCTTTCCAGGAAGAAAAATAGCGAAGTGTATAGAAACGGAGAAAAGGAGCTTTAAAACACAAGTGAGCAAACAGGAGTTTTATCATGTAAGAAGTCACGTGAGCAGGCCTCTGCACCGGGTGGTTGCCGCTCCCCCTCCCCGATAAGCCATTCCCCAAGGTGGGTCCTCTCCTCCTCCTCCCGTCCACCCACCCTGCACACTCCTGCTTGACTTACACTCGGAATCCCCCACATGGAGGAATCCCCCTGGGGAGACTGGCCAGAGGCCAAGCTCCTCAGCCTTGGATTCAAAGTCCCCCACCACAGGCCATAATCTTTACAGCTCCCTGGGTCCACTCTCTGAGACCTCAGCCAGATACTTCGAGGCCATGCTGTAGCATTCTGTTCCTTTGCAGTCTTGCTCCCTGGTTCCTTCTGCTTGTAATTCTGCCTTCCCTCTCTCCACTCTCTGCTGTGCTCTGAAGCTCAGCTCCAATTCCAAGAAGCTTCCTTGCCTATTCCAGGCCATAGCGACACTTCCCTTCCTTAAACTGCTACAGATAGGACTGACTAGACAGAGCGTTTCCACTGTCCAGGGTGTTTGCCTACAGGTACAACACATTTCAGGTTTGCCTGTCTTGGGGCAGTGGGGGTGGGGGTGGGTCTATCCCAATAGGTGCAGTACATACCCGCGTGGCTCTGTATTACTCTTGGGGTCTACAAGATCACTGCCTGCATAGAGAAAGGCTTCAAGTATTCCTTAGCTGTGCATAATTCCAACCACTCTGTTTTAGGAAGCATGGTGAAAGCTGAAATTGACTTGAAGTGTGCCAAGTTGCTCTTTAACCAAGTAAAGATGGCTGGTGCGATAGTCATCACTTTGCAAGAAAAGCCCAAACCAGGGGGAAGGTCTCAGCATCAACAGTTTTCTCTTTTGCTGTCTCACTCTCACTTTCCCTTTCCACACGCACTACACAGGCGCCCTCCCACCTCCCCACCACCAAAGCCCTCTTGTGCTATCTCTGGTTTAATCAATCTAGAAATATGACTAGTATCAAAAATAGCCCCATCAGATTGCAACCAACTCTGGGGCTCCACGTGCTGGCTCTCGGCCAAGCCGCCGCTATTCATGCTGGCAAGGCACAGTTTAAAAAAGGAAAGGCTTCTATAAGCTCCAAAGAATGCACAGTGACAGTCGCGGCTAAGCACTTTCTGGCTGGGTTCGCCGGGGCATCTATTTTGGCATCCTAGCCTCCCCTGTATCAAGGGGAGACAAAGCGCGGGGCCCTACCTGGCTGCTGGAACATCAGCATGTTCTGCGGGGAAGTGTGTACGGGCAGCGAGCGGGTCCTCTGGACCGAGCTGTGGGTGCGGCTTGGCATGCTATTGCTGCCCCCAGGGTTGGCAAACCACAGGTTCTAGTGAGAAAAGCAAAAGGGAACTTGTTAGTCCAGCCACCACCTCCCTGCGCGCCCCACCCCCCGCAAGAATTTGGGAGGCAAAGATCCCAGGAGAACTCTGCTAACTTCTAGAAAAGGGGGTGTGGGCCAGCGCTAGCATCTGCGTATTTATAGAGAGGGTTTAGATTCCATTCACTGTAATTTCTCTTCCCTGGCCTTGCTGTAAGCCTCAGCTTAATCTGGACACCTCTCTCCCTATCTCCACAACTCTTTTGATCCCATTTGTTGCTTTTGCTTTTTGCCTGCCACTTTTCTAGGAAATGGGGGAGTTCTATAAATATACGCAACGAAGAACACAAACTATTTCTGGGCTCTCATTTTTTTTTTTTGAGATTCTTACAATGTACTCCAAAGCGAGGAAGAAAGAAAAGAACCTCTCAGCTGGCAGTGAGCTGGCACAACTCAGCTTCTGTGTCCCAGCAGTGACGTCGTCGTGAACTGATCTGGGGGCTGGGAACAATGGTCTGGGACCTGGGGAGCGAATCCTGCCCATCTTGCCTGGAGCCCTTTTCCTGTTTTTAAGCTGATCTGTCATCCCTTAGTTTCTCCTGAGACCCCAGAAACTCAGACCTACTTGGATCCCTCCGATCCTTATCCCCACCCACAGAGCTTCGAGAAGCTGTGGGCACGCTTCTTGACGCTCTGTGGGTGGGGATTAGGAAGGCACTGGACAGGGGTGGGGCCTGGGGCTAGAAAGGTATGAGCCACGGGCCAGAGAGGTCAGCTGTAAACTGCACAGCCTGAGACTGTGTTAACTCTCCCCCGGCACCCTCTCGCAGACTTCGTCCTGCGGATGCGCCACCAGAGCCGGGACCAAGACTAGGGAGCTCTTTCCCAAGGATAAAAAGGCAAGGAAAGCTCTCTAAGGGCCCAGGCTCTTCTGCAACCCACATTTGGGTGGTAGAAGGTCAAGCATGGGGCAAAGAAGAAATAGGTCTTGCTTTTCTTTCTAAAGGTTCTCGTGTGGAGGGTCCCCAAGGTTAAAGTGGTCCTTTGGGCATCCCAAGCACAGCCATGGGATTACTTTGTCTCCTAGAGAACAATGCAAACAATGGTGTTACCTGTGAGATGTGGCAGCAACTGCCCCCAGCACGGTCCCCCTTGGCCTCTGTCCCCACCCTGGGGTCACCTGGGGGTAAGTCTGCAGCCTCAGGCCTTGAGCCTGGCCATCCTCCTCCTCCCCTGGAGCAGAACAAACCTGTCTTCCTTGTTTCATGATGGTGGGGGCGGCTGTGGTGTTGCGCTGGTTGGAACTGACGAATCCACTGGTGCCCAAGAGGCCCAGGCGGGCGGACGGGACGTTCCGAGAGGGGATCTGGTACTGGCGTGGGTTCCGTCTCCCCATGCCGCCGCCCACAGAGCCAGCTGTCGGGAGGGAGTTGGACTGCCCGAAGCCTCGACTGTGAGAGCCAAGAGAGAAGAGAGAGAGCATCGGTTATTATTCAGCCCCTTTCAAGCCCCAGGTCTCCAGTGGGTTGGCGCCTTGGGCGGGGGGGGGGTCTCCTCACTTTTTTTTTTTTTTGAGACAGGGTCTCACTCTGTCACCCAGGCTGGAGTGCAACAGTGAGATCTTAGTTCACTGAGCCTTGACCTCCTGGGTTCAGGTGATCCTCCCACCTCAGCCTTCATAGTAGCTGAGACTACAGGCATGCACCACCATGCCCAGTTAATTTTTTTTGTTAGGGTTGGAGTCTCACTATGTTGCCCAGGCCGGTCTCGGCTTTTCAGGCTCAAGCAATCCTCCCAACTCAGCCTTTTGAGTAGCTGGGACCACAAATTTTTACATTTTGGAGACAGGGTCAACCATGTTGCCCCTACTGGTCTTGAACTCCTGAGTTCAAGTGATCCTCCTGCCTCAGCCTCCCAAAGTGCTGGGATTATGGGTGTGAACCACTGTGCCCTGCCTCTGCTCACATTTTAACAGTTGTGAGGCCTACAGGGAGCTCTGTGCCAGCGGATGGCTATACTTAAAACAGCAGCTAACATCTGAGAGGATATATCACATGCAGCTTCCTGGGACTTCGACATTATTTTTCGATCCTTCCAACAACCCTATAAAATAGGTGTTCTCTCGTTTCTAGCTGGAGAAGTAAAGCAGTGTGTAATCCTTGTGCACAGGTTACACAGCCAGCGGGGGGCAGCACTGGCACACAGGCACAGCAGGTTCCTCTGCCGCCTCCTGCCTCGCTGCTGCATCTTCTCCAACCCATGCTACTGCAGATGAGGACACAGGTCTTGACACTCACATGCCACATAGCAAGAAAGGCCACGTAGCAAGAAAACAGCAGAGCCAGGGTCGGAACCGGGTCTGACTCCTGTCCCAGTGCTCCTTTCTTTTATCCTATCCTTGATTCCTGCTCGGCCTGTCTGCGTGGCGGACTTGGAGAAGCCTGTAAGGCCCACTGGGATGTAAGCTCATGTCTGTCCTCATCACTCCTGCATGTTGAGTGCCTGCATCAGCTCCTTCACAGGGAATGCAGGTGGATAAATGAATCAATGAGTCTCTGCCATCATGATGCATCCTCAAACAGGAGAGCCGATGCCACCCATGGGGCTAGGGATCTAAGGACGGAGATGATGTCTGCAAGCGTTCTGGGTGGAGGACACAGGCTGCCTTCACTCCACAGGCCCTCCCCGCAGAGCGAGCCGCCTAAGAACCAGGGCAGGTCCATGCTTCTCCTGGGTCCGTGCAGAGAGGCTGCCAGAGCCCCTAGTATCACATGCAGATGCCAGCGCTCCTGTTGGGTTGGGTGACCTCAGCACTGAAGAATGCATCCTCTCCAACACGCCTCAGGTCCGGGAGGTTACACAGCAGCCGGCAGGGTTTCAGGAACCAGCACATTCTTTCCAAGAAGAGTCAGCTTTAGTCATTCACCGATGTTCAAGTTGAAATGCTTTACCTCCAGTGGCCACAAGATGGAAGAGATTTACTTTCTCAGCGACACAGGAGAGGTTTGTACCAAGCCTGTGGGGAGACTCCGGGAAGCAGGGCTGACGTAGTTTAACCAGTTGAGGGTGATGGGGGCCTACGGAACAGTCATTTCCTGAGAAAGAGAGCTGTGCCTGTGTGTAGCGGGACGGGCAACTGAGCCAGCAGTGCGGATCTCAGAAAACGTTTCTCTTCTCCCCGGAATTCCTAAATTTCCTAGGGGGAAAAGGGGCAGCAAGGAGAATTCCGGGCTTGTACCTTCCTACTTCCAGGCTTTTGCAGCCAAGGAAAGAGTTCTAGATTCTGGTCACAAGCTCATCGAAATGTGGTGAGGAGGACACTCACAGGTTCTTGGGATCTTTATCTTGGCCTTTCTTCCTTTTTTCCTCCCATGTTTCCCTTTAAAAGATTTCATTTTTATTTTTACTAAGGTTTAAGTTTTTTTGGTCTGAAAGAACTCGGGGCCAGGAGGGGTACAATACATTTCACATACGAGAGACCTCCTTTGGAGGAAGGTCAACCTGACTATGTGACGGGGAGACAAGGACGATACGTGGTTTTGTTGTTGTTAACTAGGAAAACTAGTCCTTGGGGTTCTGAAGTCAGGATTTTGGCCACCTGGTAGATGATTCAGTATTCTGCTACGATTTTTCCTTATTTAGTGTGGATAGCGTTTTCTCACTTTCCTTTTTGGTTGGATTTTTAAAAAGTTATTTCATATGCAAAATACAGAGTCAATGAGCGATGCTAAAATGATTTGTGCTTCCAGGAAGGCAAGACTGTTTTATACTCATAAGCAATATAATGCGGGCAGAGGACTCTGTTATGGGATACTGAGTCACTGGAGAAAGGAGGGATCCAGGGACTTGTAGAGTTGGGACTTGGCTGTTGGGGGTGCTGAGCGTAGGACGTCATGGGGGGAGAATTTGGCTAGGCCATCTTTCTCCTGATAGTGGGGACCCTTCTTTGGTTATTACAGAGCTAGCTTTGCGGAGAGTTGCCGCTGCCGGCAACCAGAGTGAATGCTTGGGTAATGTGGGTAACTTAAGGTTGCTAGGCTTAATGAAATCATCATGCTTTCTGGGGAGAGAACAAAGTCACAAAAGTAAATTTTCCCTTCTCATTCTGTTGCCTTACCTTTCTAAATCTGATTTCATTACACTGAAATGTGGAAATGCATGAAAAGTCTTTGATAAAGTAACATTCATAAGAACCAATTAATTGGGGATTTGTGATAATTCAAGCAGGGGCTGGGCTGCAGTTACCTTTGTATTATCAGAGAAATAGGTCTTCAAAGCAAATTAATAGCACAAAAAGATCCCAGAGGAAATACCTATGAGTATAAAACATCTTCTAGCCTTTTCACAACATCCAGTTGCAATTCACTAACAGCTAATGAATGAAAAGATATCCCTTAGGATTCCTACCTGGCAAACCTCAGGCTAGCCCAATCCAAGTGTTAGTTACTAACACCCTGGAGAGGTCAAAGTTCATGCCCTGCTCCACCTCCCGAAGGCTCTCGGATGTGGACCAATGACAGCACAGGGCTGACAGAGGCCAGGGTGGGACATCTGGAGGAGGAGCAAAGAGCTTGAAAGCCCCATCTTCATCTCCAACCTCTGAATGCCTCCTTCCTCTTGGAACTTGTCTCTCAAGGGCCTGGTGTTTCATGAGGAGTCTGGAACCTTTTCCCTTCACCTGGGAAAAGTATTACTGCTCTTAAGAAAAGCCACTTGGGCCGGGTGCGGTGGCTCAAGCCTGTAATCCCAGCATTTTGGGAGGCTGAGGCGGGTGGATCACGAGGTCAAGAGATCAAGACCATCCTGGTCAACAAGGTGAAACCCCGTCTCTACTAAAAATACAAAAAAATTAGCTGGGCATGGTGGCGCGTGCCTGTAATCCCAGCTACTCAGGAGGCTGAGGCAGGAGAATCGCCTGAACCCAGGAGGCAGGGGTTGCGGTGAGCCGAGATCGCACCATTGCACTCACTCCAGCCTGGGTAACGAGCGAAACTCCGTCTCAAAAAAAAAAAAAAAAAAAAAAAAAAGAAAAGCCACTTGGGATCGGGGTAGGGATCGGGGTAGGCCCCAGGGCAGGAGGCCGAGAAAGACCTTGCCTTTCATCTGGGCCGTCAGGAACCCTCAGGGCAAAGAGGGAATCTAGTCTAACCCACCAGGGTTGGCAACCCCAGAGGGCCTGGGGCTAGGGAACTGGTCCTGAAGAGTGTCACTTTGCCTGAACCATCTTTTCCGCTCATCAGCCTGAGACCAGGAGAGTTGCCTGGCTTCCATAAGGTTAAGAGCATGCAGCTGGAGCTGGTGCCAGCCTGTCTGGTTCAAATCCCCGATGCCTCTGCCTGCAAACTCGTCTGTAAATTGGGGTTAACAACAGCAGCTCTACCTCACATGCTTGTCACGAGGATTAAACGTATTAATATTCTTAAAGTGCTTGGATACCACTTGGTATATGTAAGTGCTAAATAAATGTTTGTTTAATAAATAAGCGTTATACATACTGGAATGTAATCACACTTAGGTTTTAAAATTAATCTTTCATGAAGTCTTTTCCCAAACTCCAACTGGCCTTATCTCCCTTAAATACAAAACCGTGATGTTTTAAGACACACTTATGCAAATAAATGCCCACAATTTTAACACGACAGGCAGACAGCTGCTATACATGCACCGAGAAATGAAATGAATTCAGAGCCTTTCAGGTGCAAGGGCGGAAATTATCTGCTCATGTTTTAAAAACGTAAAACAGAATGTTAATTTTTCAGGATGTTTACCTTCTCATTCTCTTATGTCCCAACAATCTCCTATCATTGTTTAAGGCTTACCTCAACCCTTGCTCTACCCTGAATTTCTCCTGCAAATTATCACTCCAGTTCATCCTTAATATGCAATTGGATTCCTCAGTTTAAAACTATATTAAGGTAATGGGTTCTAAAGCACAACCAGGCTTATTTTTAACTGTATGCAAGAAGCTGAAGTACTATGAAAAAAATCAAGAATTGTACTGCTCCACTATGAGACTGCAGACCAAAATAGCCTAGCGCTGGGCTCTTCACCCTGCCACCGACTATAATTAGCTTGTCTACAGCTAGAAGGGAGGAAAAAAATTTACACTACCACTTAAGGTACAGATAGAACAACCCCTTTTTGTTCTTTCAGATCCCCCTTTTGAGGGTAAGCCATCCTGTGTTTTCCTGCATTCGTGAAATCATACCCACCCTCCCCTCTGATACCCATCCGGACTGTTACCATCATCTTGACCATGCAAATTAAGTTACAAAAGCTCACATTCACCTCTTCCTCTGGGACTGCTGGCGCTCTCAGCCTCTTCCCAACCCCACCTGTGGAAGCCACAGATTTGGAACTCGCCACAGGGCATTTTCGTGAACAAGGAATGGTGCCCTTCCATACTTCAGCCCCAGGAACTGAGGTGCCAGGGGAACCACCATGCATTACAAAGAATGAAATCCCAACATACTTTCTTTGCTGTCGATATCCTGATATGTCTAGAAGGGTTTTCCGAGGGAAAGACCGAAAGAGCTTCTGCACCTGCTGTTTCCATGACAACAGTCTTTTTTTCTGTGTCTCTGTAAATGCCTGCAAAAACAAACAGGGACTTTTAAATGGGTGACGCAGCCTGGCATTAGAGGGAGAAACATGCAATTAATAAAGGAAAACATTGGAGTCTCTGCCGTTCCTGCTGCTTCACCTGTTTCTAACCTGGTCCATCCAAACAGTAGTCAGTCTAATTTGGGAGCTGCCTATTCTGAAAATTGAAGTTATCTGACGGTGGTGCTTGGTAAGATACGTGCATCAAGCTGTTGACAACCCTTATTTTTGGTTACATTTCTGGCAGATCCGTACCCAGCTTCCCCCTCCCTCCTGACTCTACTCCAGACTCTATTAACAAAGAATGAATTGCAAAATTGATTGTTGAGTATTCTGGCTTTTGCAGCCCCCCCCCGCATTTTCATAATCAATGAAAATTCTCAACCACTCCCAAAATCAATCGGCTTGACGTGTGTCATCACCCTAGAGTGGTCTGCAGGGTGTCAGAGAACGGACTATATTCTCCGTTTCAGGGCTTTGCTGAGGTATCTCCAGTTCATGGGTCCCTTGACTTATAAAAATCCTAGTGTGCCAGTCCTGACTTAAACCTTCTCTAAAGTTTAGGAAAATGGGGATGTCTGATGGCTTCTCAGGTCTTTTCTAGTAAAACTGGTGTGTGTGTTTTGCCTATTGCCCTGTAACAAATTCTTATCTATGTTATATTTCCTTTTATGTTTAGCCTTTGTGCTTGCCACAGACTTGGAAAGGACTTTACGTGGGTCAGGAGTCTCCATGGCAGGGACTCTCAGATTGATGATACATCAGAATCACTCAAGGGGACAATCAAAGTTCAGTTACCCAGGCCCCCTTCCACATGTCCAGAGCCTGATTTACTAGATCTGAAGGGGTGTCTAGAGAGTTTGTGTTTGTAGCAAGTGCCCTGGTAATTCTGCTGCAGGCAGAGCATGAGCACGAGGCGTTCTAGTTGGTGAGGGCCCACGTCACATGTGGATCCCCTGCCAAGTGCCTAGAACTGTGACTCAGCATACGTGCCGTGGGAAATCCAGGCGATTCGACTGATTTGCAGTAACAAGGATGGAGAAAAGATTCTCAAGTAGTTTTGTCAATAAGGCATGAATTCCTTTAAGTAGCAATAAAATATTAGTAACAGACTAAATGACTAGTTTCCATAAAGCAAACAGATTCCTTAAATGGAGAAAAAAAGTAATAGCTCAATTTTCTTTCCACGATGCTTCATCTTTAAGGACCTCAACACCAGGAGAGCTCTGTGGACAAAGGCAGGATGTTAATCCTGTGGCAGAAACGTCATCGAGGACTTACAAACCCCTCTTCCAGGGTGACCTTAGCCAGATGCCACTAAGAATATGCATCAGGGAGGGCCAGGAGGCAAGGATGTGGCTGTCCTCCACAGTCCCTCTCACTGGTCATGGATGCTCCCTGCATGTCCCGCTCCATGAGTCCCTCTGAAACTGGGCAAAAGGCAAGTGTTTCTGCTGGACTAACACAGAGGGGATCATTTCTGCTTCTGACTGGCTTATTCAGGACACAAGATGTGGGCATGCTGGTCAGGGTGACATGGGGAGGGGAGGTGTGGGCCAGAGGAATGCTCTGGATGCCGACAGGCAGGCCTTGAATCCCTCCACGCCTTTATGCCTGTCCCTCTGCCCAAGACTCAGTACCTTCTAGAAACTGAGGATAATGATATCTCCCTCAAAAGGATGTTGTGAGAATGAAGTAACACATGAAAAGCACTTAGAATACCTGGAATGTGCCTCACTCTTAATAATGGTTCAATAGATGCCACTCGAAGACATCACAGTGGGGTTTTGTTTCGGATTGCAGAGACGGGCCGTTTGGGGGTGGTATACAGCTGTTCATCACATTAGGTACTCAACAGTGACCCTGAGCTCCAACAATGGCACACAGCAAATGACTTCAAGGTCTCTGAACTACAATACTCAGCTAGTCTGGAGCCAGCCTGAAGGACAACCGGCCTGAGTTTCCAAGTGGCAAGGGAGTAAGTGGCTCATTTCGTGGATGTGCTTCCTAAGACAGTCCAGACATGACATCTTCCAGGGTGGCAAGCAGCATCCAAGAAGGTGGGAATGTTGATGCCTGCACGGGAAGGTGAGCGCATTCCCTGAGTGCCTCAGTGGGCAGCAGGCTCCTTTCCTCAGGGCTGCAGATGGGAGCCAGCCCTGAGCAGAGGAGGTGAGTGAGAGCCGGGGCCAGTTCTCAGCTGGGAGGTGTGGCACTAGGTCGTGGCTGCCTCCATGGGTCTCTGAATACTGATTCCTGGCTGACAGGGGAGTGCTCAGTTTCGGGGGATCCGCACTGGCTACGACGCCCAGTATCTCACCGCAGCCCCCTTCACTGGCAGCCTCAGGCTGGGCTGGGGAGCAGCTTCCCGAGAGGACTGGAGGGGAAGGGAAGGGGCTTCATGCTCAGCAACTGGTCAGGCACCCGAGTCACCATTCTAGAGTCCTGGCCCCCTCAGGCCCAGACCAGGGCATCTGTCTGGAGGAAGATGGCTATGGTGTCCCAGTGTATGTGGCTGGATGAGAAGGCTCAGAGAGAGGCAAGAGCCCACCTTCCCGGAGCCACCTCAAGACACAGTGAAGTGTCCAGAGGCCTGGGATAATTCAGGAGTCAAAGTGACTGGTCTCAGAAGTAAAATTCAGAACTTTCCTATCCTTCCTTTCATGACTCTGGGGACTCGGTCCCTCCATCCCAGGGAGGAAGGGAGGTGTCCTGGCTCAGTCAATACCTTCCCTGCTCCCAGCCAGCTAAGGAACAGCATGTCCAGACTGTGAAAGAGCGTCCTGTCTCCCTGTGCCCGGGCGAACCTTCTTCCAGGATGGAGGCTGTGCGCCTCCACGGGCCTCACAGGCAGGGCGTGTTCTGCCCACATAGAATAACTGGCGCTGCGGAAAATTATTCAGACGCTTTTCCTCTCTAACTAAAATCATAAAAAGCCCTGAACAACATTTTCCCTTCCAAAGCAGCACGCAGTCCCCTCCATCCTGACATGAACTTAGCACGCAGACACCTCGCCAGCTCCTGCCTGCCCGGGACCCACAGTCACAAGAGGCCCCTCTGTGCAATCAGAGGAGACGAGACCACCCAGTGCCATCTTTGTCACTTGGGGTGGCACAGGGGTGAAGGGGAAAAAAACAAAACCAGAGCCAGGGTACCCAGGGAGGACACGCAAGATGGCAGGAAAGCGAGAAGCATCGGGCCAAAGTTTCAGGCCTGGCGAGGGACAATTAGGACGCCTGAGGACTGTGTGGCACAGGCAGCTGGAAGACTCATTATTTCTATCTCATGGGCTCAGCTGTCTTGAGGCAAGGTAGACGGTACCTTGTCCTCCGGTATCAATGCTGAGAGTGGGTGTGGGAGGGGAAGCAGAGCTCTGGTTTGCTTTAATCAGAAGCTGAAATCTTCCCCGTTCCGTCTGCCCCAGCCCACCCACAAATGTCCTACTTCCCAACAAAACACAGAGCCCTGCAGACACTGCTCTCGTCTGCCTCCTTACGATCTGAGTCTCTATCACCAGGACCCCTGCTTGCCTTTCAGGTCTCAGTGTGCAGAGGACTCCTCCACCGAAATGCCCTGTTCTGGCTCTAGGGGATGACCTTATCAGAAGCTTTCTCATCACGGCTGGGATGGCCTGTTTCTTTCCATCTCACCCCTTCTCCCACTGCTGTAACCTGCCTAATTGGGGACAGGGCCCAGGTGCTCCGTCAGGATCTATGGAATAAATGAGCTGTAACATTCTTCCCTGTGTTCTTGCCTTCTCTTCCTTCGTGGCTTTTTCCTGGCCAAAACGAGTCCCGTGTCAGGACTGGAAATAGGAAAGGATTAGCCAAGGCTTGTGGGAGTGGCCTTGTCCCTAAAACAAAGACACGAATAAGCCTGCAGGACAAGCTTCAGACCCTGCCTGGGTGCTCTGGGGAAGCCACTAGAGAGGGAAGAAACTTTTTTTTCCAGTGAGAAGTCTAGTCCTTTGGTATAGTTGGACATTTCAGAGGGTGGCATGCCTCGGCCCCCAACCTGAGCAGCTGGTCACTGTCGTCACACTAACAGCTTTGGTGAGAGCTGCCTGGGCACATAAGAATCCATGCGGCCAAGAGGAGAAACCGCAAAAATGAGGGTTTGGGGTAGTGGGGAAGGGGGAGCGGGATGGAACCCCAGAGGGGACTGTACCTTGTATGTGAAGTGTGGGTAGCAGCGGAGGGCCCTGAGACCAAATGAGACCTTCAGCAGCCAAGGACCCATGGGCGGCTGGGAGGGTGAGGACATGAGAGGGAAGTGGAGAAGGGGCCCGGCTGCACTGGGCACCTCCCGTCACCGGAGCCCACCGGACTTCTGGGGTACTGGCTACCACTGCAGCAAAGGTGAGGAGGCTTGTGGCCTTTACTGTCTTTTTTTCGCCCGACACGAGTTTTACTCTGTCGCTCTGGCTGGGGTGCAGTGATATGATCAGAGTTCACTGTGGCCTTGGCCACCTGGGCTCCAGCTGTCCTCCCACCTTGGCTTCCCAAGTAGCTGGGACTACAGGTGTACACCACTACACCTGGCTATGGTTTTTTTTTTTTTTTTTTTTTTTTTTTTTTTTTTGTAGTGACAGGGTCTTGCTATGTTGCCCAGGCTCATCTCAAGCTTGTCAATTCAAGTGATCCTCCCACCTCAGCCCCCCAGAGTGTTGGGATTACAGGCATAAGCCACCACCCCCTTTGCCATCTTATTCTCACATCAAGATCCTACAAAAAGTCTTCACCACCCTAGGTTTATCTGGTCCCAAGTTTTCTGTAGTCTAGAGCTTGTCTCTGTAACTCTTTGTGGGGAGGGAGGGGTCCCCAAGGGGTCACTGGAGTTTTAGGTCTGAGATGCCTTCTCCCAACATGCCCCTCAGGGAGAGCCACCAGTGCAGACAGCCGCCTAGTCCCACCATGCCCAGGTGTTTTCCTCACTCTGTCTAGGACGACTGTGCCTGAGAGTCCGGGAGCCTCACCTGCAGCCTGCCTCAGGCCTCCTCCTAAAGGATGTACAGCAAATACAATTCCCGCAACAATCGCATGCCTACACACACGCACATACACATTCCTTAATTCTGTTAGGTGCTCACCTTCTCCCTTCCTCTCTCCAGTTCCCTGAGCTAAAAGGCAAGAGTTCAACACAAGATTTTAAGAAGACTTGAAAGTGCCCAGGGCGAGGCAGCAGCGCTCGGTGTCATCCTCCGAGGCTTGGTCACCGGGGACCGCTTCTGCAGCCAGAAGGCGTCACAGGCATTCGCTGCACATCAGAGCAGCGAATCTTTGGACACCGAAGTACGTTCAAGCTGTGTTTGGGTTTGAGGCTGCCATAGCCTAGTTCTGCCCAACCTATTATCTACCACTCAAAAACAAGTTGGTTGGAGACTAAAATGACTAAAATGATCACATCATAGAAACTCTGAGTATCATTTCTAAGTAAAAAAAAAAAAAAAAAAAAAAAGGTTTTGTAAACTCGTCACTACTCACCTCATGAATTAGACACTTGTCTATGAGCTGTAAATAGGAACTTATATTTTCCTCATCAGGTCTGGAGACCAAGAGCTGTGTGCACACTGTGAATTAAAAAGAAAAGATGAATTAGAAAAATGCACCCCTTTCTAATCTCCGGGACCTGCCTCTCATCTCCCTTCAGGAGCAACACTCTGAGAGGCACGTGTGTCTGCAGCTTTATGTAAGGCTCAGAAAAAAGACCAAGAGCTCCTCATTCCACAGAAGTTAAAGGTTCGGTCACCATGAGAGCCCTTGCCTTGAGACGCCCCTTGGATTACTTCCAGTCATGCCATTCTATGTGAAGCCTTCTGCAATAAGACACTTTGTGAGAGGAAGAACACAGCAGAGAACAGTGGCATCCTGAGCTCGGTCTTTCAAAGTGGCTCTGTTTGAGGGGCTTCAAAAGCATCCAAGACCCTGACGCTGTCAGACAGAGCAGCCTCCATGATTTTATGAATGAGTGCACACCCCTCACCAGGTGCAGAGGCAGTGGCGTTTGTGTTTGGAGGAACGAGCTGGCACCTCCTGCAGACGGGGAGGTATGTGGGTGTGCACATGTGCACGAGGCCTGCTACTCACTCCTCAGAGGGTTGCTTTCTCAGAGTGATATGCACATTCATGCACACACAAGCTCAGGCTCACCTACACACTCAAGTCAGTGCTAATTAGGATGCAGCAGAGTTTGTCTGCGGGCGGAGTACACACACGCGCTGGGTTTCTCACGGCCATGTTAGTGTGGCCCATTCAGAGGGGACGAGGCCCCGAATTTCGTGGTCGTGTTTACAGGGCCATGGTGGAGATGGGTGGACAAAGGGAGTCAGCCAGAGCATAAGAATGTCTGACACTCAAGGAGACCAAGCTTGAAACCTGGCATCATACTTGATTCTTCCGTCCCTAACCCTGCATGGGCGATCGGTCACACAATCCCATTTATTTCTTGCCTTTGCACGTAGACTTTCAGCGTGACATTGTTTGTAATAACAAAAACTTGTAAACCACCTCACTGCCTATGAATCGAGACTTGGTTAAATAAACTACAGTTTATGCATACAGTGGACTAGTATGCCACCTTTAAAAAATGATGAGATGGTGCTATTTGTGTTGATTGAAATATTGTAAGTATGTAATACTTTTTAAATTTGATTCTTTGTTTTTGAGAGACAGGGTCTCATTATGTTGCCCAGACTGGTCTGGAACTCCTGGGCTCCAGCAACTCCCTTCAGCCTCCCAAAGGGCCAGGATTATAGGCATAAGCCACCGTGCCCGGCTCTAGTATTTTTAAAAAACCCACCAACCTGTAGAAAAGAATGTAAATAAGGCCTGCATGTGTGTAAATGTGAATATGCATGTGCTTACGTGTGATGTGAAGTTCCTGAAAGGATATCCCGAAACTTAATAGTGACTATCCCTGGGAATGAGGATGGCAGGGATTGGGGTGGGGGGCGGGTTTGGGGTTTTTCACTTCCCACCAGTTTGTGAATCTGAATTGAGTATGTTGAGTGTGAATGGGGTTACAAATTCCTTTAACGTAGTTAGACTATGAAGACGCGGTGCCACAGCAGTGTGGGTCTCCGGGGAAGGAGGGCAGTGCACCGCGTGTTCGGCAGTGTGGGTCTCCGGGGACGGAAGGCAGTGCACCGCGTGTTCGGCAGTGTGGGTCTCCTGGGAAGGAGGGCAGTGCACCGCGTGTTCGGCACTGTGGGTCTCCTGGGAAGGAGGGCAGTGCACCATGTGTTCGGCAGTGTGGGTCTCCTGGGAAGGAGGGCAGTGCACCATGTGTTCGGCAGTGTGGGTCTCCTGGGAAGGAAGGCAGTGCACCATGTGTTCGGCAGTGTGGGTCTCCTGGGAAGGAAGGCAGTGCACCGTGTGTTCGGCACTGTGGGTCTCCTGGGAAGGAGGGCAGTGCACCGCGTGTTCGGCACTGTGGGTCTCCTGGGAAGGAGGGCAGTGCACGGCGTGTTCAGTAGCTCCTCCACTTGGGCTTGGCAGAGCTGTGTCTTCACCCGGGGAAATCTGTTCTAATCCAACACAGCTAAGTGGTGGGTGGGGGAGCGTGAGGGCCCACCCTGGCCATCAAGCTCCAAGGGAAGCTGTGAGTCATCTCCTCAACCAGATTACTATGAATTTAAGTCTTTTTTTAGGACAAGCCTTAAGGTGGGTGGTGGAGGGGTGGGGGTTGTTCTTACTGCAAACTTGGTTTTTTAAAACACTCTGAAACATTGGACAATAACAGAGCAAAAATGGTTTTCCCCTTCCAAAGGAAAAGTGGTGGCATTACCACGTTTAAAAAATAATCAGGATGTCTTGTGAGACGCTCAATCAAGCATAAGTCATTCTAACGGTGGACATTTTCAAAGATGTGGAAATAAGGGTCTGCCCCCGAAAGGGCAGAGGGTAGGCTGGGTGGAAAGGGGAGCTCTCACCCAAAGGACCAGGCTGTGGATTCCACCCTCCTTGACAAGTGTGTACCCAGCATGTATGCTTGGAGGGTCTGTGGGAAGGCCTAACTTTAGATACTGGTGTCATCCCTCAATTTTTGTACCACCTACTTATGAGGCATCTACTCTAAGCACTGTGCCACAAGCAGGGTACTGAGTGGCTAGTAACAGTGGTGTGACGGCGCTGCAGACTAATGAAGATACAGTCAAGCAAACAGACGAGTACGATCCAGTGTGAACTGGGCTAAGACAAGGAAAGGCAAGGGGGACATGGGGCAGGTGAGAAGGGGTACCTCTCCTGGCCCAGTGGATCAGCAGGCTTCCTGGAGCCTATGAGGACTTCGGTAAGACCTGGAGGAGGATGAGGCATAACCCAGGTGAAGGGAATGTGGGGAGGGCAAGAGTGTTCTAGGCAAGCCCGTCGCATGTGGATGTGCAGGCTGTGCACTGCACAAGTGAATGCCAAGGTGAGTGCCAGCAGTACAGCGTCAACCCAGACAGGGCGCCATCTTGTAATTCACATGAAGGCTTTGTATCAACTAGTAGGGGCCTAGGTTCTAGGCAGAGGGGAGGTATGCACAAAGGCTCAGAAGCCAAGAAAATATGCAAACGTTTCAGAACTCAAAGATAGAAAGTCTGGAGTGTAGAATGGAGGTGGGAAGGGCTGTGGAGGTAACAGGAAGGGGCCAGATGACACGTGACTCTTTAGGTTTGGATTCTATCACCATCACATGAAACTTAACCTTGTTCTATCTTGAGCTGATAAGCAGGCACAGTGGTAACCATGTGTGTGATGGAGAGACTGCAGGGTTCAAATTCCAGCCCTGCCATCAGCTGTGTAAGCTCAGGTGACCTAATTAGCCTGCATGCCTCAGTTTCCTCCTCTGTAAAATGGGATAACTTGGGGATTAAGCAAGCTCTATAGGTAAAGCACAGAGTACTGTGTCTGCTACAGAGCAAAAGCTAAATAAACACAAGCTATTTGCACTAGAGCATTTCGCACGGCAGGCCAGCTCTGAAGAGAGAATATAAATGCAGACATGGGAGAAAGTGAACAAAAGAGTTCTATGCCAGGAATTCTCCAAACCATGGCTGCATCTGAGAACGCTTTCAGTGGTGAGGAGAGGCCACTGCCAAGGCTGGCATCCTTCCACACAGGGAGATCTTTGGCTCTGGCTAAAGGCCACCTGTGCCCCTTCAGCTTGTCACTCATTTTCTGCCACTTTTGCTTTAGGGAGAGAGTGAGAAGCTGAGTGAGTGGTTGGTTCCTGAAATCATCTTTTTTCGGACTCCTTCCCACCTTCCTCCCACAAGGGTCCAATAATGAGCACTGTAGTAAAACGGCTGGCATCCCCTGGTCTGAGGGAGTTGGAGAGAAAGGAGCCAGGGTTAAGAGGAGGTCTCGGCGGGTCACGGTGATTGCAGTTCAAACCCAAAGGCTTAACCTGTCTGAGCTGCACTTTCCCTATCTGTAAAATGCAGCTAATGATGTCTACTTGGACAGGGAATTTATCCCGCATCCAGGGAAGCCCTCAGGAGACTGTCACTCTGGTTAGTGGTATCGGGGAAGAAAAAAAGAAATAGGTGAATCGGGCTCTACCTTTCCCCATGACGCGTGTGAACTGCCCAGGGAGGTCCCCCTCCGGCAGGGGGGCAACGGCCAGCTCCCCGTCGCAGCTGCTCAGCTGGTGCGGCTGGAGCCCGCCACTGGCACCAGCCGAGGGGGTGGCTGTGGCGCCGGTGGCTGTGGCCCCATCTTTGCCGTCGGGGCTCTGGCTCTCGGAGCCCATCAGTGAGGACGGGTGCGGGGCCTGGGGCTCCCGGCGGCGAGGCTCCGGGGTGGTGCTCGGGGAGGTGTAGGCCTTGATGGGAGTCAGGATCATCTGGTGCAGTTCCTGGAGCGGGATACGCAGGCTGCCCCCCTCGATGATGTCCTGGACGGTGACAGCAGGAAAACCTCTGTTAGGCTCAGGGAGAAGGGTCGTCCACCTCGTGCCTGCCCTCCCCGGCCCTGAGCTCTTACAGGATTCGGGGCTGCTGGTACCCTCATCAGAATGTTTTTGGGAAGAGGAACCACTTTCATTTTATCATTCTGATATTGGCCCAGGTAGAAGACTTGGAAAATACAGACAGGTGTAGAGAGGAAATACACACCTCCGGAAAATCCCACTCTCTAGAGATGACCACTACAGCAACTTGGTACATTTCCTTTTCTGGCTTCCTTGGTGTATTTCCATAAAATGTAGTTATACATTTTACAGTGACACACTTTAGAAGTTGTACAATAAAGTTGAGTCACGTGGTGGCTTTGCGTCCCGTGCATGCTTTGTTTTGGATGAAACGGCCCGTTCACACACACCTTCACTCAGCCCATGGCACAGGCAGCACAGGGTAGTGATAAGAGCAGAGACTCTGGGTCAGAGGCTGGAGTTTGAATTCTTGCACTCCCAAGTGACTCTGGGCAAAGGCCTTAACCGCTTTGTGCCTCAGTTTCCCTGTGTACAAAATGACCACATTGTAGCTGCCTCGCTGCCTTTAGGGTTCCCCAGGGAGTTGACACCAGCCATGAGGTAACTATATCACGCCAGGGGCTGTGTTATGGGCTGGGGCTGCTGTGAGGGGGCACTCCTGGAGAGGGTGACACTGGTACAGGGACCCAAATAAGTGTGGGCATGAGGATCCTGGGGAGGAATGCTACAGGTGGAGGGCACAGGCTCTGAAGTGGGAATCTGAGGAACAGCAAGGAGGCCTGTGATGGAGCAGGCAGGCAATGGTGTCCTGTCAGCCACCTGGGCCTGAGCCTGGAGGCCTCGGGCCAGGGCAGATATGCTGGAGTCTAGTCTGAGATGGGAAATCAGGGAAGGTTTCGAGCAAGGCAGTGACAAGTTTTACAAGGATCATTCTGGAGAGGAATACGTATAGACTTTAATATTATGTATGTATGTCTTCATGTGTTGTATAGTAAAATTGGATCATTCTGCACATTGGGTTTGATATACCAGGCAATACTTCTTAAAAAAGAGGAAGAAAAGTTGATTCTGATAGATATTTCTCTCTGTGCTAGATGCTCACAGAGGCCCAAATGCTTGTGGCTGGGAGCACGGCTGGGGCTCGGGGGCCTGGGGCCCTGGGTGGCATTGGTGGGTGGGGTGGGCCCTCTGCAACAAAGCTGCTTCCCTGTGTTTGTGCACATAAAGGTCTTCCTAGGACCTGGAAAGGACATTGACAATTCGGGCCCCGATTACTAACAAAGCATTTTTTTCTTTTTTTGAGATAGAGTCTTACTGTTGCCCAGAGTGGAATGCAGTGACACAATCTTGGCTCACTGCAACCTCTGCCTCCCAAGTTCAAGCGATTCTCCTGCCTCGGCCTTCTGAATAGCTGGGATTACAGGTGTGTGCCACTATGCCCAGCTAATTTTTGTATTTTTAGTAGAGATGGGGTTTCACAATGTTGGCCACGCTGGTCTGGAACTCTTGACCACAGGTGATCCACCTGCCTCGGTCTCCCTAAGTGCTGGGATTAAAGGCGTGAGCCACCGCGCCTGGCCTGAAGTATTTGATTTTCTGAGAGCTCAGAATAGCAAGGGCATTTTAAAAAGCCAGATGCGTGAGTATCCAATCCATTCCTGGGCCCTCTCTTACCAAGAACACTTGCTTGATGGTGTCAGGGAATGCAAACATAGGAAATATGATCATTTCTGCACCCAAACCTTTCAAATCAATCGATCAGAAAAAGGAAAGCTGAGGATGGCAACCTTGGATGTGCGTGTTTCAACTGTGGGCAGCGAGAACACCACCAGCCACACCCTGTCACTGGCAGGAACCTGCTTTGTTTGGCAGGAAGGGGTGGGAAGTAGAGCCTGGATTATGCCTTAGCCTACTTGGCACGAAGGGTTTATGAAGGAAGTGAAAATTTAATTAGCTTCCAGAATTGTCTCTCAAACCTGGCCAGGGCCACTGTCCAGATTATTTTAGGGCAGAAAGTGCCTTTTTCTCTTAAAGAGGAGAGTTTCAGCATCTGCCACCTTCCTTCCACACATGGCAGATGTCTATGCAGGAGTCAGGTGTGCCCCGATCACTCCCGGTTTCCCTGCTGCCCACAGTAGGCCCGGCCATTTCCCAGCATCTAGACACTACCATGCAACCTGCTTCCTTGATTTGACCTTTTGATGTGACCAGGACAGGCACAGGGAGGTGAGCTAGCTGACCTATACCAAGGGAGCACCTACCACCTTTTCTGATGGGATTGTGTGCTGAGCAGGGGACCCCTGGATCCTTCCTCGGGGTCCTTTCAACCACCCAACCAGCCCCTGGGTTGCGGGGGACACTACTTCCTTGACCAGCCCCTGACTAAGGAGACTAAGGAGGGCAAGGGTCAAGAGAGGGACGAGGCTTCCCTATGAAGAGGGGCTAGGAAAGCCAAGCTGGGGTGATCACACGTATCCCTGCCAGGACATCCTATGCAGCTGCTGTCAATGGGGTGAGCAAATGCATGCTTGGGACACTCTGCCAACCGCACCAAACCCCTGCCTGCTCTTGTCACATGGCGAGAAGTTTTTTCCAGCTAGTGGTGAGAGGAGATTTTGGTTATGGGAAGAGCCTTCAAACAGGAAACATATACATGACCCATTCAAATCTTATCTGATTCTTCTACTGGAGGCAACCACACCAAAAAAATAAAAATAAAAAAAGAAATCAAAGACATAGTGAATAATGTTGGATACGTCCTATAAAATATAGCTTCCCAGGAATCATGTGGAATTTTGTGGTTCCCCCCCACCCCCCATAAACATCGAGCCATGTCTCAAAGACAACACTTGGCTTATCCCCTGCTCAAACCGGCATCACTAGTATGGCACTGTGACCAACAGGTCATGTTCCTGACTCTTAAAAATGAATTCCTGAACTCAAAACAGAGTGCCCGAATTGAGAAGGGAAATGGCTGGAATGCAAATCAATATAGCACCTTTGACTAACTGTGAGAATTAATTCTCCACATTGACCAAAAAAAATTGGGAATCCACCCAACTCTTCGCTGGTCCTTCATACTGAAAATATAATCCCACATGATAAACACGAAAAGCCACAGTGAAGCTGTTCATTAACTAACATGCTGTTACAAAGCCCGGGAGCTCCTTTGAGAGCAGACAGCGGGAAGTCTGGTCCACCATTGACCACAGCCATCACTCAGTAGAGAAGCGGGAAGGAAATGACTTTCTGGCTTATACCGGCCCTGGTGTGGCTACTTGGGTCTTGGAGGAAGGCTGGTTCAGTGCCTTTCCTGGGCGTATGACAACAACCAGCTGCAAACCATTTGGAAAAGAGAGACTTGAGCAGCCGGAGTGTCTCCAACACTCAGGCGATGTGTCTCTGGCTCCATCCTTCCCTTTGTGTAAGAGAACTGGGACCCTCACGTGACAGACAGGACTCCTATATCCAGTGCATCCCTTCTTTCTCTCCTTCTCTCATACATCCATCATGAGAGAGCATCAACCTGCACCGCCATCAGCCCTGTCATCAACCAGGGACTGTTACATGCTGGGATTCAAAAACAAGTCATAATCTTTGCTCTAAGGTGCTTGCAGTTTCTAGGATCCACATTAAGATATAATGGGCATCAGGGCAGGGAGCTGTGGGAACACATAAGAGGGACCCCTGACCACCACTGCATGTTTCAGCAAAGGAGAAACCACACGAAAGGAACAAAGGATGAAAGGACACTGTATGTGGCCGAGCAGGGCTCAGGGTGGCCACAGATGAAGCTGAAGAGCTTTTCCAAGTCCTTAGCAACCAACTTGCTAAAGAGTTTGGACCCACTAGAGTTTCTTCTTCTTAAAATCGGATACTAGCAGCTTTCCTGATTATCTTAGGATGTTTGCTCTAAGGGCCAAATCCACCAATAGGGGCGAAATATTTTTAAAAAGTGTACAGTGCATATTACTAGTACAGGGCATTATTACTCCAGAAATATTTAGCATTTAATATTATCTGCTGTTTCTCTGCAGTAGTTGATAGAATTGGGAGTCTCAAATCTGAACCCAAGAGGACAAGCTCTGGATGTGTTTGAAGAAAAGGCACAGGCTTACAGAGAAACATGCTCTCCTCCTGTGAGCTGTAATAAACGGAAGGGGTCAGTGTGTGAGTGTGTGTGTGTCTATCTATTTCCTTTCTCCATGCCAGGGACCCAGGCTCAGAAAGCGGCTCAGCTTCACAGTTTGAGAGTGAGCTGAAAAGGAAGGATGATGAATAAAAGCACGTGGAAACATGTTCATTACTCAAGATAGATATGGAAACATCTGCTCCAGCGGCCATTCTAATTCTCCTTTTCCACCACCTATTTTGAGAAGTCTACAATTCTGTACCCCATGGCTCCTCACTCATTCACACCATCTGGTTCATGGGCTTCTGTTTCTGTCTCCTCCCGTTCCCCTGGAACTCTTGTCATCATGGAACAGTGACCTGCTGAGGGCCAATTTCAGGGGACAGTTTTATATCTCCATTGTACGTGACACTTCCATGTGACCTGGCGGGATTCCTTCCTTCAAACACTCCCGACCTTCTGCAAGCATAGCCTGTATTAATGTTCAGCCCCTCCACATCTTATGGTGCTCCTCAAGGCCTATCCACACACTTGACACTTGACACACACTTCTGGGAGTACCTACTACCAGTTACACTCAGACGATACACAACTGGGCCTTTCAAACCTTGCGGGGCTTCTGGACCCTAGACCTGCTCTTCTGGCCACTGACTCGCCATTTTCACTTGGGTGTCCCACAGGCATCTGCGACTCAACCCTTCAAAAGGACCTCCATTTCCCACACCCACTCCTATCTTTTCTGCCCCCAAATGCTGTGACACTCAAACACAAGCCTCGCCACAATCACTAGACTCCCCCTAAACGATCTCTATCCTCCTCCTCCATCCTGACTGCCTCTGTTTTGGTTCAAGGTCCCATCAAGACTTTCTATCCCTTCCTAGTGAGTTTCCTAGTGAGTTTCCCAGCCCACATCCTGCTCCTCTGAAGGCTTCCCACCTCATCACTGTACAGTGGTCTATTTCACCTCAGGAAGATTCCCCTACCTGCTGTGGTAATGACACTGACCAGACTGGGTTGTGAGATCATATGCTGCCATATCTAACTGTCCCAATGCAAGTTCCCAGCTCCCTATGGCAGGAACCATGTATGACTCACAGTTAACCTCCAGTGGACGGGGCAAATTGAGTCCCAGGCAGCTGCTTAGTCAGGGTTCAGTAACTGAACAAAACAGCTCTGAACATAGAGCTCAGAGAGCCACCGCCAATTATGAACTCACTGTGGGCGGGGCCCCAGCGATCTCCTTAGAAATCTATGTGAGGTAAGAATACGGGAGGCAGGCAAGGGCAGGTCACTTTTTTTTCCAACAGCACCATCAGTCCAGCGGTGTCTGGAAATGCCTGAGAAACAGCTGATTCGAGTCTGCCACTGGTGTCTTCAGTGGTAACAGTTACAAACAACCCACTCCCTTACAAAGCAGGAGAGGGAGGGGATCCAGAGAAGAGACAGGAGGGTCAGAGGCTGAGGCCTCAGTGGATGCCTGAGAGAGGTTCCTTCCCACCGCCTCTCATCAGCTCATGCAGGGACACTCAACACACAGGATGTCCAAACATTCGGGTGTCCCGATGCAAGCTGAACCCAGTCATCTGACACACGTAAGCTCTCCTCTCTCACAGAAGTCAGACTCGATAAACTCACAATTTCTTTCCACTTGACCACTGGCTGCCATCACACTTCGCTCTGCATGTTGCATCTTTTTTACTTTCCCATTCCAGTGAACAGGGGAGTCAATATTATTCTAGGTGCAAAATCTGGGACACAGAAAACATCACTAACTCGTCAATGGCATGTCAGGGTCACCCTTGCTACCCGGCTGCCAGAGTGTTCCCCAGGCTGACTTCTGCCAGGCTGCAGGGAATAGAGCTAACAGTAATCTGTCTCCCAGGTGGGTCTGCTTCCTCAGTGATGGAGGATATGAGTGAATCCTCAAGGCTGCTCCAGCAAGAAATCACTATTTTACCCTAACACTTGCAATCAAATCCTTATGCAAAATGTTTTCTGTACTTTCTAACAAAGAAAGAGTAAGTTGGCCTTTTGAATGTTCCCCTAAAGAAAATGCGTTCTCAATTTAAAAATGGCAATAATCACTCAGACAAGCTGCTTGCTCAAGGAGTTAGTATAAAATTAAAAACAACAACAAATAAACCTCAGGTCCAGTTGGATAGCTCACTTGCAATTTGTAATTCACTCTAATTAAGAAGAGGCCTTTAATCATAGATGTGCACGCGAGAAGCCTCTGTCTATCTGTCCAGAGGTTTAAAAAGAAATGTTTCTTATAAAGTTATATATATATATATATATTCTATAAATATACATGTTATATGCATTAAATATACTTTTATATAGCATATATGAAATCATACACACACACATCTTTGTGCACCAGATGAAAAATTCCCCCTCCATTACATGTTTACATGTTTACATGCTCACACAACTTGCTTTAGCCCTGCCTTCCTCAATACTCCGTCCCCTTCCAAAATCCGAAAGCTCCCTGGGATTACTAGAAGAGGTTACCTCTCAAGCTCTGCAGGTTGCAAATACCCACAGAACTTCCCACCCACCACTCCTGCCTCCCAGTACCCGTGAAAAATAATCCCAACCCTGAGGTAGAGGCCATGCTGGTTCACTTGAGAGCGGGATGGGCCTGCCCTCCTTCAGATCTTAGATGAAATCATGTAGTCATTAGGTCCTAAAAAGGACACTGTTACCAGGGAAGCACCCGAACACAAAGATAAGAAGAGGAGCTGTGAAGGCAGCACACAAAATGGGGCAGTAGGCAGCTGATCACCGCTTTTTCTTCGTTGTTGTTGAGATGGAGTCTCACTTCTTTGCCCAGGCTGGATTGCAGTGGCGCGATCGTGGCTCACTGCAACCTCCACCTCCGGGGTTCAAGCAATTCTCCTGCCTCAGCCTCCGCAGTAGCTAGGATTACAGGCATGTGCCACCATACCCGGCTAATTTTTTTTTTTTTTTGTATTTTCTTCTTAGTAGAGACAGGATTTCACCCTGTTGGCCAGGCTGGTCTCGAACTCCTGATCTCAAGTGATCCACCTGCCTCGGCCTCCCAATGTGCGAGAATTACACATGTGAGCCACCATGCCCAGCCTGATCACGGCTTTTAATGTTGGAATCAACTTTTTTCAGCATTTAGCATTTTTGAGATGATTCCTATCAGAGTCACAGGGACCCATTCTGTTGTTAACTGAAAGCCTGAAAGAGCCAACTATGTCTGCCTGCCAAATGCCTTTGACCCTCTCTCTCTGCAGTGTACCTGCTGGTGTTTACCACTCTGGGGGCAGCTGTTCTCAAAACAGACCCTCCCCTGGGAGGGCAGTGAGACCAAAGCACACTGTGGATTCCCTACCCGGTTTGGCCAAGATTTCAGCCCCTGATTGTGAACTGAACACCTCACCGATCTCTACAAATGTATATGACGTAGAGGCACAAATGTACATAAAAGGGGTACATTTGACAGCATTTCATCAGGGCTCTAGGACAGCAGGGCAAGGCAGCCTGGGCCCAGGGAATAAGCATACTGTGGCATCAGGTTCCAAAGTAGCATGTGCAACCAGGAAGTTTCACTTCAAAAGCATTCCCGTTTTCTCTGACTTTGGTAAGGAAACCGCATGATATGCTCGAGAAGGTCTGTTGAAGACGCTTCCAATGGAGAATTTTCCTGGTTCATTTTCCTATGATGAAAGTGGAAACTTTCCCGCATCCAATAACTTACCCTTTCCAAAGACTTCAGAAGATTCTGTCTTTCTTTGAGCTTCTGAATACTGATGACAATTTTGTGTCTTGCACCTTTGGTAACGTTCTGTAATTAAATAACAAGTTATATTTACATATATATTTTAAAACATTATTTTTAAGAATCAGCTTACAGATTCTTGGAGGCCTTTACCATCTTCTTCGTTCCTATATATTCATGGGCTCATCAATATCCACTTACCTATCTCATTAGTATTCATCATCATAAACCTCCTCTTACTAAATATTATTATTATTTTTTGAGACAGGGTCTCACTCTCGTTTCTCAGGCTAGAGTGCAGCGGCATCATCTCAGCTCACTGCACTCTTGACCTCCTGGGCTCAGGTGATTCTCCCACCTCAGCCTCCTAAGTAGCTGGGACTACAGGCCACCACACCTGGCTAATTTTTGTATTTTTAGTAGAGATGGGGTTTTGCAGTGTTACAGAAACTGTTCTCAAACTCCTGGGCTCAAGCGACCTTCCTGCCTCAGCCTCCCAAAGTGCTGGAATTACAGGCATGAGCCAGCCTCCCCAGCCATCTTCTTAATTCTGACTCCATCTGGTGACACATTTGCCTGTGTCTTTAGACCATGCTATTTATCTGTATTCATATATTTCTGTATCTTAGAGAAAGATGTGGAACAGCCAATTATTCTACCCAGCATGAAATTTCTTCATAGTCTTAAAAGATAATTTTTAAGTCATGCACGCTTCCTCGTCTCCAGGTTTTATCATTTCAGTCCTTCTCAGTTTCCCTGAAGGCCCCAACCCCATACAGAAATTCACAGCTTTCTCAAACCTTCCCTGTGAGAAGATGAGCAGCCCAGCAGAGTCCACATGGACTGTCATAAAACACGGGGAATTTCTGTTAGTTTGCAGCCCGACTTTTTGTTTCTCTAAGGAAAACTAGAATAGAAAGTTACTGAAATCCATAATTCAGTCATCTCTTCAGGTGAATGATTAGAATTCACAGTGACAGCTGTGGATTTTGTTGAGCCTAAGGATTCAGTTAAATAGTTTTTGATAATAGATACTGCCAATTTCCTGATAGACATCCCTTTCTCAAAGTTTCTAACACAAACATCCGGTGACTTCTTGCAACTGTTCCATGGAATTCTTCTTAAAGGAAAAGATGGAAATATCAACATCTGTACTAGAAAAACTAAGACTCAAATGACAAATGAACCCTGTCTCTAAGATGAAACACTGGAGGTGTATTTCTGTTTACCCTTAACGTTGGGTTCGAGTGAATTAATTACTCTGAAAAGTTTGTGCTGGCCTCTGGCTTTGCCCTCAGTGTCACTTATTTGTTTTTTTTTCCTCAAGTTGATCAACTGATGACTTAGATTTTTTTTCCTCAACTCTGACCCAAACACAGCAGTGCTCTTAGAAACAGTTCTCATCAATCCCTGGGATGTCAAGGAGCAATCAAGATCCAAAAAGAGGTGGGAGAAATGTTAGGAAGTTGAGATGAGTGCCTTTCATTCTCTGAGAATGTGCAGTGACTTTGGGCTTTGTGTGTGTCTCTACACTGGGAGTCCGCCAGGCCCGCGGGGTCAACTGAGGGTACCGACTAAGCACCGGGAACCGGCGATCTGCGGGGAGGTGTCCGTCCAGACCAGCCATGCCCAAATGGTACAATCTCCTCTTCCTGCAAAGGAAATATTCTTAGCCTATTCAGACCATCAATTCTTTTAAATCATTGCTGAAAGGAAACTGAGGCCAATGTGCAGTATGCAAATAGCATTTTAAACAAGGGAAACAAAGGCATTGGTCAGATCCATTTACTCAGTGCACAGCATGGTCGGAAACATGCTTAGTTTCAGGGGTTCTGTTGACTGGCCTTTGGCATCCACATTGGGGAAAGATGCCTTAGAAGGAAGGGGAACCTTTGTCTTTTTATGACATGCAGAAGGGAAATGAAATCTGAGACCTATGGAAATCTCATTCTCAATGATTTGTTTCATGTTAAAAGACAAAAATATTTTGTATACTTTACTGCAATTTTAACAAAGACTGGCCTGAACATGACTTTTTAAAAATGTTGGGGCGGGTTTGAGGCATGACCTGGTGCTTCTACTCACCAGTCCAGTTAGAAGCTAGCTGGTTTGTAATGGACTAGACAATAGACAATGGATCTGTCACTTCCCAAACAAGCCAAGCCCTGCTGGGGCACAGGGAGACACAGCGGGAAAAGCAAAGGCAGGGCTGGAGACTCTTTGTGGCATGGTCAGATGTGACTTCTCCTGGGAAATTCCACTGATTCCTCCCTAGCACCTGAAACTTTCGAGTGTGCCGAAGTTATGTCTTTTCACAGCACTGGATCTCACCTTCATGTTCCTGCTTTCTGCTTGTCTTCCATCTCCTACTGGACTCTGAAGACAAGAGCCTACCCAGCCTTACTCACCATGGAATGCTGGGCAGCATCCCACAGTTCCCAGGATAGGGCAAGCTACTGTGTGGGCACAGGTATGGATCTAAACCAGGTGGTCCAGGCCTTGAACTTCAGGTCCTGCCTGGGGCACCTCTCAGGGAACAGTCACATCAAGCACATACCTGCGCCTCCAGCTGGCACTCGGTGAGGGCCATCATCTCCTCATAGGTCATCTGGGAGAAAAGCGCGGCGTATTTGTGCAGGCGGAGGCTTTTTAGCCAGGCTGGAACATCTGTGGCACAAGTTATGCGAGAGATGGGGGCAGAAATGAAAGGGAATGAGAAGAGGTGATGAGAGATGGAGGAACAGAGAAAGGAAAGGAGGGTGATGGTCAGAGAAAAAAAAGAAAAAAAAGATACCTTTGTTATGACGTATTTAATTTGAGCTGAGACGAACAACACTCAGGCTAGCCCAGACATTCCTACTGGTGGGCTCCTTCATTCTCCTTAGACCAGGGGTACTAAGTTGGGGTCCATGAGCTTCAGGGAATTCAGAAATTCCCTAAAGTTATATCCCGATTTGTGAGTAGATGGACAGTTTTCTGGGCAGAGGGCCATCCACAGCTTCCATGAGATTCCCAAAGGGAATGTTCATGACCAAAAAGATGGCAGGGAACAGCTGCCTTAGCTGGACAGTTCATCAATTTGGAGAGAGCTGGCTTAGAATGACAGAGCTGCAGGGGCAGACTACGTCCTCAGGATAATTCCTTTGTACAGTCAATGCAGATTTTCACACACCTTTTTTTTCAGCCACGCCCACGGTGATAGGAAAATAGAGGTCACTAATTCCTAGCCTGACTGTCTTCCATCTCCTATTGGACTGATCTTTCCCCATAAAAAATGCCTCCCTGCATATGCCTAAGGGCATCTTTGACTTTTTACTTGATTGTCAACCAGAAACATCTATCAGGACTTGAAAGGCTCAAAGACTGGCTGGGCCACAGAATAATGGGAATTCTAAAGTGCATCTGAAATAACCCCCAAGTCTTGCATTCTAAAGTTAAGAAAAGTAAACAGTAATTGTATTGAAAATCCACAGGAGAACTATTACCTTATCAAATAAAACCAAAAGAAAGTATTTGCCCATATTCTTTAAGTCAGAGTTTTTGAGCTGATAGGATCTTTGGAAAGTTTCCAGAATCATCTTTCCTCATCCCTGAGGGAAGGTTAGCAGGCTATGTTCTTAAGAACTAGTCATTAAGCCTAGATCACAGAGCAAGTGTGTGGTGAAATGGGAACTAGAACCCAGATCTCCTGATTCTTAGCTCTTTCCCATAATGTACCAATTCTTGTAAAGTAAGGACCAAACAGCCGACCAGTGGCTGAAAACCAGTGACTGCAAAGTACTTGGAAATGCTAAAGCACAGGCTAAACATTATTCCTGGTTTTTTTTAAAGTATTATCCATTACCAACCATGTTGACTGTAGGAGTCTACCAACTGCTAAGTACTTTATTCTGAGGCACTGACCACACACATTCCAAAACAAGCGAGAACTTCCACTTTTTCAATGTTTAATGTTGGGATTGATGAAAGAGGCCAGGACTATTCTGAAATCAGGCCCTTCTTCCCGAGTGAACCAACTCTAGGTGTAGGGAATGTGGGTATGGGATAATCTCCTGAACTCAAAGATTTAGGTGGGGATGATGGGCCTGGTGAGATTACTTCTTGATTTGCAGTAATACAGAGGCCAAGGAAGGAGAATTTCCGGAGAACTGACACTGGACAGACAATGGCATCTTAAAAACAGACTCAGTTAGCTCAGGCTAGAAATCACTCCATTCTGTGCTTGAAAGCCCTTCACTCTGCTATGACAAGCAGGGGCCCCTCTGTGCCCGTTATTAACCACCAACAGACAAGGCTTCCCCAAACACATCATACTGACCCCTTACATCATCAAACTCAAACTGCAGTTAGAGCAAGAGTCCAGGACATGGTAGCTCAGGAGTCTGGAACCTTCCATCCTGCAACATCCTGGAGCTATTTTACCAGACTGCGTTTTCCACCATGCTTTTGTTTCTGCTGAAGGAATGATAATGCTTCTGCAGAGCGAGCGGCAATGATTTTAACTACAGCTTTGTCTTTCAGGCCAACGGCATGTTATCACTCTGTCACCAGGTTTCATGTCTGCTATTTACATCTTGAAAGTCCCAAGTCACTGCTCAGAAAACTCAATGATCATGGTTCAGAGAAGCCTGGGTAACCCAATGCTGCTCTTGGGCACAATTCATCACAAAAGAGAAGGGAGCAGCGTCTTGGACCAAACTTTCACTGGGTGCCCTACAGCTGAACCGTGCAAAGTCCACTGATGATGAACAGAATCCCGAGCTATTGAATCGTGTTGTAAACATGGTGCTTTATAAGCCAAGATGATAACATGGTGTTTTAAGAGTCAGAAGGCATGGGGTTGGGTGCAAATCCCAGCTCAATCAGGGCTAGCTCCTTTTCTATAAAACGATTTTGACAACTAGAATTGCCCTGGTTAGAGGAATGGAAGAGCCGGCCTCACTCATTTAGTCAAAATGGGGGTCCACTGGCAGTAGTTTTCCTGGAAGAGGCTCCTATCCAACTTCAAAACATGATGAGTTAGGCCTTCCTCAAGAGTTCCTTCTAGATGCATTCCTGGGCAATGTAAGCTCCTTTTGGCCCTGTTTTCTTGAGGCAGGTACAGTACACATGGACACTGTTTGAGAGCAAGCATCTTCCTATCTCAGCGCCATATGCTCAAAAAGCACTCCTTTTTGTAAGGAGAACTGATTAACAAAGAAGAGGAAATCCCAGTTCTTAAGAACACAGCCTACTAACCTTTCACCCTCTAGATTGTGGTGAGGCACCTTCCCTTGCCAAGGATTAGAACAAAAACTCTGTTAAGAGAGAAACAAACCAGAGAAGCAAAAGCCTTGACCATTTCATTCCCCTCTAGTCAGGAATTCTAATGACTTGGATGCTGGATTCTGAAAGCTGTTGGCCAGGGATAGACTCAAACTAAAAGCTCAGATTTTTTCCCGTGGTCCAGATGCCACACTGTTGGATGCAATGCTAAGGACCACCTACTGTAACTTCCCATTTACCTTTTACATTCTGTGAAGCTGTGGGCTGTGGCTGTGGTTGGAGAATGCAGACAAGCAGGGAGCAGCAGAGCTGGTTCCTGCAGAAGCTGATATGCCACTGAAATCATGCATGCCTCTGGCTGGAACACAGCTGTTTCGCTTCCTTGGCTGCTCCTGATGGACATGTCAATGGGGGTCTCAAACTAGAAAGTCACTCCCTTATACAGTGTGAGAAAGATAAAGATGCTTTTGCTATATGCTGGGCTGACTTCTTTGCCAAGTGTGGGAATCCTGGTATTTGCTCATTCAACATTTATTGAATGCCTAATGGGGCCAGGCTCTGTGAAGACATGACCCTTCCATGAAGGAACTTTTAATCTAGAGAGAATGGCTGACTTACAAAAACTCTAACAGCAACAGGACTAGTGTTGAGTATACGCAATGTTCTAGGGGAGCATAGAACAATGAGCCTTTTGGTTTGCCATAGGGAATGAGGGGTACCTTCAAAGTACAGTAACTTGGAGTCTCCATTAGGATGGCCACAGTGAGGAAGTCATTTCAGGAAGCAGGAAGGAAACGCAGAGTCAAGAGGGCATTCAGGGTAGAGCAGATGCATGGGTGGATGCGGGGAATGGCTAGAGACAAGGTGGGTCAAATAGGCAGGGAGTCAGATGGCTGAGATAGGCGATACCGAACAAAGACAGTAGGCTTCATCTCGTGGGTGGCGAGAAACTGCTGAAACCTGAGTCACAGAACACAATCAGGTGAGTGTGCTAGAAAGGCAATGGCTGTCCACGTAAAGGCTGGCCTGGCAGACGGTGACGGCGGAGGCCAGAAGACGAACCCAGGAAGACCCTGATGATGGCCTGGGAGGCGTGACAGAGGAGAAAGGAAGGATGGAAACTGACAGTACCTGAAGATCAGGGAAGAGCAGGGGGTGGCAGAGACAAAGGAGCTGGAGATGACTTCTTTGATTTGGGTTTGGGGGAACAGCAAGTTTGGGGCAAGGAGAGAGGGTGAACTCTATTTGAGATCAGCGGGCTGTCAATGCCTTTGGGTTATACAGTGGGAGAAGTCAACCAGTAAAAGTCTTGGAAGAAAAGTCTGAGCTGGAGAACAAGGTTCCTTGTCAGTAGCTCATGGTGGCTGTCTTAGCCACGGAAGTGGGTGAATCTCTCTGGCAAAGAGGATGGGGTGAGAGCCATGGTAGAGCTCTGGCAGTAGCAGGCTTTCAGGGGGAAGCGCAAGGAAAGAATGCCAACAGGTGGGAGGTTTCTGGGACAAAGCACCACCATGCGTGTGCACATCAGTGGGTCCCACAGTCTACATCCTTCAGAAAGCTCCTTCTAGACCTTGCTGCAGTCCGCACTGATCTGTCTTCTCATAGTCATTCTTGATAACAGTGCTACACCAGACCCATCTTGTATATGTTCTGTATTTGGTTGCTGGTCTTTACCAGTGGGATCTGGTCTTAAATCATGCTCATTTCTATTTCCTTTATAGAATTCAGATAAATCAGCCACAGGGAGGCTGGGTGGTATGTACAATAGCTCACACAGAAGTGGGGCTCCAGTTAGAACTGGGGCTGCTTTTCTCTAATACATGCTTGCAGAAATGGCTGCAAATTTGAGTCAGACCAACAGACCATGCAGCACCCGACTCACAAACAAGGAAACCCCAGAAGAGGGAAAGATGGGATCAATATTGCTCAAGAGCCCAATATTGAACACAGCATGAAGGGCAGGGAGAAAGGCATCTCTGGAAGAGAGAATCATGAACAGCCTTGTTCCCACGCAAGGGCTCACGTGGGACGACCAACTCCCATTCACCACAGCAAGCCAGGCTCCTCTCAAAAAAAGCTCTCGCCCTCCAAAATATGACTGCACCCTTGGTCTCTAGGGGGAGAAGAGGAAAGCCAACCAAGGGGTAAGAAGGTACCCACTCTTCACTACTGAAGTGAAAAGGAAAATGTTCCTTTCAAAAAGGAAGAGAAGTTTAGCAACATTATCAGGGTTACAGAAGCTTGTCTTTATTTCTGGCCAGAGCAGAATAAGCAGCCCAACTCTGCTCCAGCCTCTGTGCAAGAGAGAGCAGGAGCCTTGGTCTTTGGCCTTGCTGGAGCTGGATCCTCCTCAGCGTGCTCCTTGATGCCAGGAAGTGTCCACGGAGGCCTCCAGGGGGGCTCCAGGCTTGAGGGAAGCATATATGGGTCCTGGAAGGTGAAAGGTGACCTATTTTGGAGTAAAATACCCACTTTGACGTATTAGATACAAAGAGGGCCTAACCTTCTCCCTGCAGTTTCTGTTAGAGATGACGTGTCAAAGTCCTGTTTTAAAGCAGCCTGCTTTGTGTCATTAAGCAGTGGCTGTGTCCATATCAAAGGCCACCTTCTGTGTACCTGCCAGTCCTTAAAGCTTCAGAGGAAGGTATCTGCTTGGTAAGGAGTGAAAGTTAAAAGTCTCATCAGGGCTCTCAGCCTATCTGAGAAGAGTTAGCACAACTCCTGACCCGTGAGCACCCATCCCTGCAGGTCATGTGTTGGCATTTGGAAATGGAAAAAAATAAAGCACATTTATTTAATGCTGGCCTTCCTTTAAGTTAAATGAATTCAAGCAGGCAGCTAGAAAGTCAGTATCAAGAAAATCATGACCGGTTTCAATGGCAGCCATGCCAAAACTTGTCCCAGCCACTCGTGGAGCTGTGCCACTCCCACTCCGTCAGTCAGACCTCTATGACTCTTGGAACTGCTGTATTTGCAACCTTTCTTACAGAAGTTTCTGACAGGTTCCTTTTTCTTAAAGAGGATCTCACTTCTCCATAGTTTTACTATTCTCATTCTTTGAGAGGCAGAAGATCAAAGGTCTACATTTCAAAAACAACTCAAAACCCCTTTGAAAACATGGTGCTACTCTGAAAGAGCCCAAACTGGCTATTTCAGAGTAGACAACCTATTTCCCTTACTATGGAGAGAAAAAGTTTACCTAAGTTTCATCTAAAGAAAGACTCCTTAGAAAAAGCAAACAACCTATGTTCACAGTCAATGGCCCCTCCACTCTTGATTGCTGTTACCATCAAGGTTCCCGGAGCCAATGCTTTCCTTTTCTATTTTTATCATGTCTATATACAAAGAATGCATCAGTTTCAATGACTTCCGTATTTGTGTGCTAACATAATGCCATCCATCATAAGCATATCCAGTTGGTGTTGATTCATAATGGTGAGGCTGAAGCTCACAGCAAGAGAAACAGAGTGCCATTCTCTACCCCTCTTCACACAGGCGAGTACAACAGGAAAGTCACAGAGCTCCTTGCCTTCGAGAAGCCCACATCTAGGGCCTTTTCTACCCAGCTATCTGGAATGAAGTCCCCCAGATGAAACTGGCTTCAGGTAAGTGTAATATTTTGCTGAAACCGTAGGCGAGGAGAGGAAGTCGGGGCTGTTGGCAAGTCTGGGCCAGACAAGAGCATGGTGCACTGTGGAGCCCGTGCAGGGGCTTGCACACCTCCACTGGAACGTTCCACAGTTCCCACACTCACCAAGCCCCCTGCTGCCCCCCATTATATTTCTCCTCTTCTATGCCCTTTGCCTTAGATGACACTGTGACTTTTCCAGATGTCCCAGGCAGAAACCTGGGCATCATCCTAAATTTCTCCTGCTCTGTCCATGTCTATTCAATTGGTTATCAAGCCCTCTCAGCTCTAGTTCGTGAAGAACCCCTAATACTCCTTTATCTCTCTTCTCACTGCTGCTTGTCTCCGTCCCACTTTCTTTTCCCCCTCCATTACTGAAACATCTTCCACCTCTCTGCCGGCCTTCAAATCTGGAATCCCCTGTTCCTTCCTCACTTTGATGTATCTTCCATTCTGCTTTGAAGGTCCTATTTCTAATACATAAACCTAAGCAGGTCATTCTGCTGTAGAGAAGTTCCTTCAACAGCTTTAGGACAAAAGAGAACATCCTTTGCAAGGCCCAGGGTCTGGCTTTTCCCTCTCCAGACCCCTTTTCCCGTGTGCCCTTAACATTCAAGCCATGGGATCCACTTGGTCAAGCTCCCTTGTCACTGTGATTTCCTGAATGCTGTTCCCTCTGCATAGAGTGCCCTTCCTTCTCTTACTATTTGGCTGACTCCCAGAGCTCTGAGACTCAGCTCTAGGCCTCGCCTCCTCTAGGAACTTTCCTTAACTTACCGCCACTTTGAATGAGGGCCATTCATGGTGCCTGCCCTGACCCAAGGCAAGTCTTGAAGAAAGCATGTTTTCACAGCAGGACACTTGGATTCAGTGCCCATTTGTTGCTCATCTGATAGTGATCTGCTTCAGGCAGGAACAGTTTCACTCACCCCTGTCTCCCAGAAACTAGTTAGTCCAAAGCTTCTCTCAGCAGGTGCTCAAAAAAGTCAACTGACTTGAATGAGGACAAAAGTAACCTGTGAATCAGTCATTTTCCCCTTCTTTCTCCTCCCATGTAATGCAGCTACATCATTCATCACAGCTGTGGAATTCTGTTAAGTCTTTGGGTGTTGGGTTTATGTACCATCTTTGAAAACATGGTGCTAATGTAAGTGGCAAATGTGCATCTTCTGCCAACTGACTTGTATACTTTCTTTCTAGGAAATGATGGGAATGTCTTTGCTCTCTTTCTTGGCCACCTGAAAGCCTTGTATGAGACAAGACGCAACAAAGCACATTCCACTCATGAGCTGCCCAGGGAAAGAACAACATTACAGTCGAGTACCAACTCACAATCAAGAACCTTTCCCCTGGGATGAGTCACTGTGAAGTTTTTGAAATAAACAAAGACAAATGGATGTGGAAAGCAAACCAGCCTCCTTAGTCCAAATATATATAACCAGTAGCTTCCACAGGGAAGGGTAAAGGGAAGAAACTGCATATTTCAGTTGTTTCCCATTTCTCTTGGGTTAGTTTCAAGTTGAATGGTGGATCTCATTTTTTCTTTAGCTTGAGATATTATTGTGAGACCTCCACCTCAAGAGACATTTAATCTGTACTTTGAGGTCTACTGAAACCGTCAGGATGGACATTTACTAAAGAAGGAAAACCAAAGCACTGTAGGCAGATGTCATTAATCCTTTGAGAGCAAGAGCTGGTCTATGCGGAAGAGAACTTAGTGACAGTCCCTGGCAGGAATGCTAACGCCCAGACAGGAAGGGGGCTTGATCCATGCATGTGAAAAATGAAAAGAACAAGAATGCTGGGCTTGAGATTCATTCCACACTCTTGACCCAAGAGGTACACTCCTAACGGATGATGTGTAGCCAGACCTGGCCAGTCTAGCTAGATGAAAGGAAAGAATGGATGAATACCACCGTGTTTCAGAGAGAGATTCACAGCTGTTGGCCAGAAAGAGGAATTCACACTAAATCAAGATCAACTATAGTAACTTTTTATTCTTTTCCCAAGGTGCAAGGTGAGGGCAAAATACATTCCCTATGGATTTAAGAACTCTTCCAAATTCTACCAAGGTGTCTCGTTGTTCTTCTAAACTGGATGCTTAACAATTAGAACAATAGCATTAGATGACAGTACCCCAAGGTGGACCAGCATATACTTTACAACAGCTGACACTCCTGCCAAAGGGCCTGGATGAGAGGAAAGAAAGATTGTGGACCCAAAAGGAACAGCCGGCTCTTTTTCAAGGCACCTCACTTGGTCTTATATGTCATTTATTTTTATTTTTTTAATTTGAGATGGAGTCTCACTCACTGTTACCCAGGCTGGAGTGCAGTGGTGTGATCTTGGCTTACTGCAACCTCTGTCTCCTGGGTTCAAGTGATTCTCCAGCTTCAGCCCCCCGAGTAGCTGAGATTACAGGTGCACACCACCACACCTGACTAATTTTTGTATTTTTAGTAGAGACAGTGTTTTGCCATGTTGGCCAGGCTGGTCTTGAACTCTTGACCTCAGGTGATCTGCCAGCCTCAGACTCCCAAAGTGTTGGGATTACAGGTGTGAGCTACCGCCCTGGTCATATCTCATTTATTTAAAAGTGTGAATTATCTTTAAAACTGTAAACCAGCAACTGCTCTTAGACACAGAGCTCAAAGGACAAACCCCTGGGTTATGAGCAGGGCTGCTTCTTGGGTACACTCCTAGGAAGCCATTTTGAATAATATCTGGTGGCGGAAAAGTCTACAGCAGTGGCATCTTGCGGCAGGGCTGGGGAGGGACATTTGTGTTGAACAAATACTGGCCCGTGACACTTTGGAATGCTAGTGTTTTTGGATGTAGACACCTTTTCTGTCTGACCTTTCAGCTAAACTGCAAATACACTTTTCCCACAAATAGAATCCTTCATCATAATGTTTCTTCCTTCAAATATTTTTTGCCATTTAACTTGCTAATGACTTTATACTTGGAATCCCAATCCCGTTCTCGGAAGAAGGAAAGTTCAATAGGTCAGCAGAAGGGAAATACACCCAGCCATCAAATAGCCTGTTTTCTGGCTACACCCCTTGGGCCTACAAAGAAAATCCAGGGTATGAGATCTTGTGTCATTTTTCTGATTGAATAGGCTCTGAGGTGACCATTCTCACTGATTCTAAAGAAAGAAATCAAATAAGCTTAGATACGGTATATTCCTTAACCTTTGCAATATTTTGACTTTTGTCCTAAAATGAGGATAGGGCATTATTCAATTTTTCTCTCATTTCTCTTTAAAAACCTGTTATCTTTATTTCTCACCTCAAAATGGTAGCGCTCAAAGAGCATACCTTTACCTACTTTGGAAGAATGTCAAAAGTGTACATGAGTGCCTCAAAAAAAAAAAAAAAAAAAAAAGAAAGAAAACAAAGTAAAAGGAGGAAGAATAAATGTCCAAAAACCAGAGAGTGGAATCAGCATTCTTCTATGGGTGAGATCTTTACCTTGGTGAACGCTCCTCCTATAGGATCCTCCTTGCCCTTCAAACACAAAGGTCAATGCCTCCTCCCCAGTTACTCGTTAGAACCACAGCATAGGCTTTCTTGGAAACTTGCTGTCCAGACATCGAACTTCACTTGGAAAGAAGCTAGTCAAAAGCAATGGCTGCCTCAGCCTCCCATGGTCCTTCAGCTATTTTGATGCCCATTGCCGGATGCCAAGTCAGGTTTATCTAAAACAGCGTTGAGCCTCACCTGCTACTCATCACCTGGGGCTCAGCTGCTTGAACACATAACCATGCAGCATAAACTCAGAAATGGGTTTTGCTAGTGCTCCCATAGTGTGATACAATTCCCTGAAGACTCTGAAATAGAAAGAGGACACACATCCCCTTCGTGCCCCAGTGCCACATGGTTTTTGCTGCCTGTTATATACCTTTAAAGACCCATTTGTAGCACCAGAGGAAAACATCGAGACACATCCCGTCACTCTGGGCCCTCAGCACTGGAACCATCGATAGGATGGAGGCAGGATAGAGAGGCCTAAGCAAGAGGGAGATTCAAGGAATGTGCCAGGGGAGCAGTTTCATGTTAGCCTCATTCCCAGAGTTGAAAAGCTCCATTTTCCAGCCTGGTGCGCCCTTATAACCGGCACCTGGGCAATCATGGGCATGCTTTCTGTCCAGGCTTCCATGAAGGGAGAGGCAGGGGAATCAGTACAGAGCTTCCTATGTCAACACTGACTGTTTACGAGGGGAAGATCAGAAAACAGCAAAACCTCAGGACTATTAATGCCAGCTAAGAGGGTGTTCTCAGAGCCTCCCCTCAGTATGCTTGTGGTTACTGTTCACCATCTCACATTGTTACTAGTATGTCTCTCATGCGCATCTTTGCCTAAGGGCTTCCCAGCCCTTGTACAACTGGAGTCTAAAAATATAGCATGCACGTATCCTCTTTGTACCTATCATAAGTCATTTGGAAATCTATCTCCTGAAGAATATCTTTAGAAGAGGGTCGATTCACAAGGCAATGGAGGAATTTATTTATGTTGCACAAAAGGCCTTTATCACCTGTATGCAAATCTGTTAGCAGGATTAAAACACTGTTAGAGAGTCACAGTGGTATTTTCATGTCCCTTAAATAGAAGCAGAGGAAAGGGTTTAAAGGTTTTTTTTTTTTGGCTATCAACGAGAAGAGGAGAGAGAAAGGAAGCACTACTGCATTAAGATAAATTTAAAAAGGAAAAAAAACTCCGTGGTTTGTTTTTCTGAGTTATTGACAGGTCCCTGGCCACAGCAACCAGGTGGAAGGCTGCAGCAGCTCGGTAGCTTTTCAAACAGAAGATCCTATCACAGTTAGCTGTGTCTCATTTAATTGTCGGCAAGTCACCGCAATGCAAAGAAACAAAAACAGAGAGAGAGACAGAAAGAGTGTTGACCTCTCTAACTCTGGTTCCTATTTCCCAGATTTTGGCAAGAAGCACTGGAAGGAGAATCTGAGCCCTTTCTGCCATGGTCAGCCTGGAGTTCTGGAAGGGACAGGTCAAATGCGTAAGCCTGAGGAAGGGGTGGGCTCCTTCTCTCCTGCTGACTACCTCTCTTATTTTTACCCTCTGGACTCCGATAAAGGGAGGGGCTCTGTCCCCAGCGGTTTCTCATTTAGTCACTCACCTTTCATACCACTACCTTCTTCTTGGAATGTGTTACGAGCAGTGGTCTGATCTTCTAAGTGTTCACTCCCACCACTTCCTGAAGAGGCTACACTGCTTTGTGGAGACAGGGGGGCATGATCGGATGGGAGGCACTGAGGTCCTCTAGCTCGTAAGTCCTCATGAGACATCCATCCATGTCCTAGAGGCTGGTTTGGCACATTCATGGGTGGGGTAAGGGACACAGATCGTTTCAAAGGGCTGTGGTGTGCCTGGCCTGAGAGAACTGGAAAAAAAAAATAAAATGAAATAGGTTATTCCCCCCCCTTTATCCTGGGACGCCAAAGAACCCACAATACCTCTTCACCCTGAGAGATACCACTAACTGTCTTACAACTCCATCCATGGTCACAGCAGGTTGAACACAGGCCTGGCATGGTCGTTTTCTTCAGGTGGTTTAAAGGGATGCAGTCTGTCCCTCTCAGTGGGTTGGGCTTCTCCAAGGAGGCCACACCTATAGTGCCCACACATTGGTCCTTAACCTTTGTGGATCTGGATCTGGTTTCGGTTCTAACTCTAGAAATCAGGATTCACAGGAGTGGCCCAAAAATCAGGCAAGGCTTGATAGCCATCTGCCAAAACAAAAAGAACCTGGACTGGACAAGTTTGTTGTTGTTTTTTTAAACATAAATTCTGACATTACCCATGTTGTTCAGGAGGACATCTTGAAGGGCAGGCAGGCTGGCCGGCCATTGTTTGGGATCTTTGCAGGGCTGAACGAGAAGAAGGTGGACTAATCTTTCCAACCAGGACTCAGGGAACGATTGCCTCTGAAGGGTGGGACGGCTCAGCAGGGGCCCCAGAACTAATATGACCTCAGGGTCTGGGTACTGCAGCTAGCTGAGGGTGAAAGAGCCGCTTCTTCTAGGGCCAATTCTTTCCTTTGGCCTCACAGGTCAATGCCAAACTCTGTATTGCAAACACTTCCAGGTAACAAGGCTTTCATTCAGAAGCCGGTGGGGTCCTCTCAGGAAGCTGGGGATGGTTTTCACCAGCATGTTCAGCCCTCTGCACAGCGGGCAACATCTGCGCAGCCCCCGTCTTTAATTTCTTTTCCAGAAAACTAGGAAAAAGCAACATAACTCACACAACTAGCCAAATTAAATTGAAGTCATTCAAGGGAGGGATTTAACAAAAACCAACACCGAGGGAGCCGACGTTACCCTTGGTTGGTTTTTCTGGGTGTGTAAAGTGACAACTCTACAAAATAAGCCTATTCATAACATTCTCTCAGCACCAGTTCCTGACAGGTCCAGTTTATTTTGACTGCCGCTGTACTAACATGGAACTGAGCCACATGCATTTTTAAACATTTTTCAGGGAAGCCATTAAATTCCGTCTCAGGCTCTGTCCCCACCAATGAGGCATTTGCTCTCCCAAATTTAGACGAGCACTTCTTTGTGGGTGTTCATCCTTCCATGGTGAATGGTCCTGCTTTCGGTTACACTGCGTTTCTGGTGGGGCAGTCCTGACATAAAGGCTTGAGCAGATGACTGTGTCCCCCGCTTCAAAAGATAAAGACCAGAGTCAAAAGGCTGGATGTTTCCAGAAAGTATGTTTGGGGCAGTAGTGGGCTAGGTAAGCTGCCGCCGGGCAGCTGGCAGTCACCACGCCTGGAAGCCATGGAGTTCATGTCTCTATGGTGAGTGTTTCCATCTGGTCTTGTGTGGCCAGAAGGACAGCCTTGAATGTGAAACAGAGACAATCAGAAGGGCTAGAAACTTCTTTAGGAATGAAAAGGGAGGACAAAAGAGAGCTACCGAGTTTAGTATTTGTAACCTGAGAAATTTCTAATTTGGGTAGATTCTATCAAAGGCAAAGAAATATCATCTAACTTTAAAAAAAAAAGCAAAGGGAATATTGTTTAAAAAATACTGACCCTAACAGGCTGAAACGGCTTGCATTGCTACTAAACAGACTAGGGAAGAAACTATTTTAAAAGGCTCCCTGGAAAATGCATTGCTACCTGGTTGGATCAGAATTAGCAAGAGAAAAAGGTGGGGGAAAGCAGAGAAAAAAAAAAAATAAAAAGGAAGCAGCAGCAAAAATGAAGAGAGAAGCCAATAGGAAGAAAAGCCAGACATCCAGAAAATCCATTCCATGCCTGTCTAAGTATTTATATAAAATTGGGCAGACTTGTTTAGAACTGCTGTGAGTGCTAGGACATTCCAGCTTAGGCATCTTTGCTTTCTGGTACTTCTGCAACCATTTCAGAATATCTGGTGGATGCTTTGACTGGTGCCTGCCTGGTGTACCCCAAGTGGAAGTGGGGGTTCCTCTGCATAGCCAGGATTGGAGTCAGTCTGAAACCACAGAAACAGGTCTTGCCAAAGAGGGACACACAGCTCAGAGCCAGCGGAAGCCTTATGGCCTCTAACCAGCCAGCGGAACCTGGGCTGGTTAGAGGCCACAACTGAATAGGTAACTAATTGATGACCATGGGAGGTTACTGCTACGATAGTCCTCATCTTGCGTATGGCTGCTGAGAACTACACAGTATGTACATTGTAGCTGAATTGTATTATGGCACGGAGCCAATTTGCTGCCTTCCATTTATTTATTTTTTTAAATCCATGCCACCTCCTCCACTGAAGGGCATCCTTGGAGAAGCTGTCAGTTACCCAAGGACTTCACTGGCTACTGAGATTGGAGCTACATGTTTACCTAACTTAATGGACTTACAGGGATTTATACATAGAAACCTACGCCCATTTCCTCACACTTTTCTGAGCTTAACTGAAGTCATAAGGGATATGACATGAACTTGGCCTCTGCTTCTAAGGCAAAATTAATTATACCTGAGGTGCCAGGGTCTTTTCTTGATGACTTTCTATGAAGGCCTCATAGCCTCTACGTCATAACGGATACTTCTTGGTTCCCACAGCTGCCACCAAATTCAGGAATATCTCCCTAGGAGCCAACGTGCTGTGGCAACCAAGCACAATGCCTTACACTAAGCTTCTGATTTGCAGACAGGGCTGTGGGTTTAGAGCCAGGCTGAATGCCACACCTCAATCAAAAGTCATGCCGGACAAGTGCCTCTATTCTCCAAAAAGAACAGAGGCCGAGAGGCAGTACAGGCTTGTCTTCCTGTGGGAAGGGGATGCAAGCAGGTGACAGGTGCCTTGGTGACAGGGCCACTTTGGGATGAAGACACATCTTCAGGTCTAGCAAGGGTAACCACAAAGCTGATGTTGGTGCTACCTCTTGTGCTGGAGCACTTGGTTTGGCATAAAGTGGCAGAGGAAATAATGTCATGGGCAGAAAGAGGTGATAAGAAAATAGGGCACGCAGCTGTGGAACTGAATAGGGGCCAGTGGTAGAGCAGGAATGCTTGTTTCATTCCCAGCCCCTACTCTGTTTTAACTAAGAGATCTCAGGTGAAGTGACAAGAGAGGGTGATATGAACATTCGAGCGGATTTTTTTTTTCCCTAGGAGTAGGGAGGGAAGATTAGTAAATACAGATTTCTGAGAAGCTTTTCAGTGTGGCACTAGCTGCCCCAGGATGTCTCTAGCCAGAGGCTTCTAGATGTTCTTGCCTGTGGTCTGCTGGGCAGTAGGCCACAGCTAACGCTTCATTCAGACTTCAGCTACCCAGAAGTCCTATTCAGATGCTGCTGAATTAAGTGTATCTTTTTAAAAGAAATCTCAACATAGATTAGAAACTGGCAAGTCCAGCAGAACTGAGGGCCTCAAATTTATACTGCATTTGCAACTTTCATACTAGTGTGGGTAGAGGGACGGCATATTTCAGGATGAATTCATTATATTGAAAAGCAAACTAAAAATTACTCAGGGTTAACAAAATTGTGCCTTTTTGCTCTTAAAACGTGGAAACTGAAATTTAATATTGCATACAGTATGGATCCAAAATTGCTTGCATTTTTAAAAACCTCTGTAAAATATTTTAGGTCTGTATATACACATAGGTATGCCAGTATGCATGCATGCATATATCATTAGGACACTGTAATTTCTGGAATATTTTTAAATTCACATGAATCAAAAGTAAATAATAAGGGTTAAGTAAATCTCGTTGAAATATGGACAGAGCAGCTAGAAGTCACCTTGCTACAGCAGTTGGGCAGCGTGTGGGGAGTACAGAGGTTCTTATCCTCTTGTTATAAACTTGGTCATGCTGTCAGGACCAGTCAGCTTTTCTGACCTCATCCAGCCTTATGATTTTTCATCTTCTAGCATCTTTAATGAGACCCCTTTCAGCACCTTTTAAGGGGAAAATATGATACCTGGCTCTGGGTTCTGTTCGTTTAAGTATTTTCTTTGAATCCTGGGATTCAGATTTCTTTCCCATTTCCTTTGACCAACTTTTTTGACTCCATCTTGATTTTGTTTATTGAAATAAGAGTCAGGAAAAGATGTTTCAGACTATTTAGTACTCCTTAAGGAAAATTAACTGTATCTACCTTTGTCTACCTTCGAATCTGAGAAATAATGGAGTTTATGGATGGAAGAAAGTTTGGGATAGTGGCCCAAGTATTCCTTGGTTCATTGTTAAGTTAAATACATACTCACTGTCAAGGAGAAAAGTGACCCACACAAGCAAATAGTTTAAAATAGTAACTAAAGCTTGAGTCTTACACCAAAGCTTTATCCTAACAAACTTTAACAAAGATCTGTCAAAGACACATTGTGTATTTCTCTGCTCTCCTTAAATTGACATGTTGAATGCAATTTATGCTTTAAACATTATATAAAGCATAATTTTTAATAATTTATAATAAACTAAATGATTTTAAAATTATTTAAAGCATGCTTTAAAAATGTTATGAACATATGTTCCTAACATTTTAGAACTGGAAGCCTCCTGAAACAATTCAGTAATGCCTAATCTGGGAGCTGTGGGTGCCTGGCTAGTAGAAAGACCCCAAAATCCCTCCGTACACCAAGCCTTGTTAGTGGATGAACTGCTATGTCATGGATGACTTTTCTATGTATAGAGAGGGTATGGAAATTAATACAATATAAATTAATATAAATTAAACCTATGCTGAACATATGGACCTTTGGTCTTTTTAAGAAAAAAGGTCAGCAGATTTGAAATACAATTGTGGTTTTAATGGACACCCCGATTTTTAAATATTAGTTATTAACTTACACAGTTCATATGTTCTATTGGTCTAGCACCCTCATTTGACAGAGATGATCTGTTGCTTTATGCCGTCTTCATTGAGTTAGGCTTCAATGGGCAGTCTGGGTAGCCTCAGCAAGTTGTGTACTGTATACCTTCAACTGTTCAACTATCTCCTCAAATTCAAGCCAACCATTACTTCTCTTTGCTGCCATTATGTGTTTCCAACTATTTCCAGGCTTAGCATTTTGTTTTTGAGTCCAGAGTCTGGACTGCTGAAGCTGTTAGAAATTTGACTTCCTTTTGAATAAGGGTATTCAATATTCCTACATTACTAATATTCTCCATACCAAACCAAATTCCCTGGGTTCTCAACCCAAGGTTGGGCTCTGTGCTCTCATCATGCCCTGTGAGTCCAGCCACACAGAGATGATTTGCAGCTTTAATCTTTTTTCCTTCTAAGTTAGTCTCTCTTCATTTTTAATTCAAGAAGCTGCCTTTGTCATAGAAAAACATATGCTTCATTACCTTTTCAAATTTCTAGATGCTCACATGATAGAATTCAATCCAAATAGCTAGCACAAGTAAACCTTATAAAAATAAGTCGTTCCAATTTAGGGGTTTTAAAAGGTCGAATGCGGAGACCAAGTATTTGCATATTATTTTAGGATATCTTAGAATATGCTTCCTGAATTAGAGGTCCTGCCCAATTCTCTGTGACTCAGGTGATATATGCTGTGTGTCTACATACTTAGGGCAAAACAGGGCAGAATCTTACTTCTATGTTGCTAATTTTACTTATCTGTTACTTTAACAATATTTTCTAGACTCATTCCCAAAAGAAATTCCGAAGTATCAGTAGAACCTTTGCTGAAAACAAAAATCTGAGAGTTTATAGCATATAATTCTTAAGTTTTGCTGCCGGAGATGGTTTGATACTTATCAAGTTTAAAGAGGAAAAAGCACAGCCCACAGCTAGCTACAAAAAGGTGATTGTTTCAAAGGAATTGGGTAGGGGAGGGCGTCTCTGTTCATTCCGTTAGGTTTCAGACTGCTTCTCAGGGAAATTTCAGGTTCCATCCCACAATTTTTTTCTGATAATATCAGTTTCAGAGCATCTAAGAACTACTAAAGGCTTTCAATTTTCCAAGAACGTTCTGCTAACACTACTTGTATAAATAATTCCAGACATTTGCTTAAAAAAAGCCAACATTTTGAGCAAGACTCAATGGTGAAATGACATTAGACCCTGGATTCCTCTTCTTTAGTTGGTTTTGTGGTGTCACAACCAGTAATCTGAAGCCCTGTGGTGGGGATCTTTGGAGAAGAAAAGATTAACAGTACTTCAAGAATACATTTTGAAACATTCAAAACCAGAGTATTTGATCAGTGACATCATGCAAAAAATGAAAACAAAAACAAAAAAACCCCACCAGATTTGTGTAAGTGGAGTAGAAGGGAGAGGAAGAGAGGGGAATATTAATCACTAAGGTTAAAATTAACATGCTCTGTCATCACTGCTTCAGGGAATAGATTAAAAGCCAATCTGAAAGGTTAAAAGCCTCAACTCTGCATGCTTGCTCTCTGCTTCTCAAACAAGGGTTTGAAAAACCAGTGCTTAGAACATCTGAACGCCAGACGGGGATTCCGCTAAACAGGCTTCGGACTCCACCTCATTCTAGGGGAAGAAGAGAGAACATGCTACGAAGCAAAGACGTGGTTTGTGGACGGGATGCTCCCGACAAGCCCAAGGAGGAAGCCACACACTTTCTGTAGAAAGAAAGTATATACTGGCCTATGCAAACCAAAGCAAACCAAATCAAATCAAACCAAACCAAACCAAAAGGAGACTCTAGAAGAAGAAAAAGCTGCAAAGAACATCACGACAGGGATGATAAATACACACAACGAGGTTTCTCTTTCCCCCACGATGTCTTGTTTTCATACAGCACTGAAATGAAAGCATTCTGATACAGGGAAAAGCACCTGGGGAGGCCTTCCCAGTACCCTGAGTCCTTGTCACTGGTGTCAGCTTTCACTGCTCTGCAGATGCCTCAGTCTTTGGGCAGAGCAAAGACGTATGTTTCTGCCTTCACATTATCACTTAAACATTTGAGCTTTTAAGACATAAATTAGAATGTTTCTGGCAGACTTTTATTACTGCATTAATCTTTGGTACATTTCATTTGTCCTCTTTTGTCAGCTTCTATAATGGCAAAACTGGGTATCCTCCAGTAGAAAATCTATTTTGGATAACGGCTGTTTGACTTTACATTGTCATTATTTATGAAATACCTTAGACAAGAAGCCAATATGCATATACTTTAAATAGAAATCAGTAAATTTCACCTACACTTAACTTCAAATCAAGCAATCCTAAAAGGACACTACCCCAATCTTTTCATTCCATCCTAACAAAACCAATGACAACTTTCATCAACTACAAAAGTAATTTCACACCTTTGAAGCAGATGTTAGGCTAATTCAAGAAATGATGGGATCAACCCAGGTATTTTGAAGTCTCCTTTATACTGGGTTAAATTCTACTTTCTTGTATTGTTTCTTTTTGTATCTACAGTTATACTGAACCCTTAGGTTTATCCATGAATTTCTATCCACATAGAATAAAGAGATTTCAAGAAATGAGTTTAGACAGAACTGTAGAATTTTGTTATTTCACCAAGTAGGGAAAATAATGGAATTAAGCAAGTGCCCAGGAGTGAATTTAAGTAGATATTTCCTTTTTAGTGTTCTGATATATCTGTAAAAATGCTCCGGTCACTGTGTGTAGAGAAGCAAGATAGTAGAGAAACTCAGGAAACTATATGCTCAATGACAAAACCTTGCCACCTACCCTTTTCTCAAAAGGTAACTCAAATTCTAAGTGTTGTTTCATCAGTTCACATGGCTATGCAGAACGTGCTTCTGAGGTTTATGCAATACAGCATCCATCCTGCACTTAACAGCACCTAGGCTGCTACTGAGTGTGGGAACCAGCAAGACCATCCAAGTTTGGACCTTCAAATAGCCAGGATTTCACGATTGAGCCACCAAGACCCTCTCAAAGCATCAGTCCCAAGGGGAGGGGCAGAGTGGCTGAACAAATCATCAGGGTGTCTTTTAATACCTTGTTACTACCAGCACTTGTCAAGAAGAGCAGTGACTCCATTGCTTCAATGGAGCTACCAAAGGATATTTTAAAACCGTGTCTACTAACTCCTGTCTTGAGCAGAACTACAGGCCGGGTCTTCCTTCACTGCTGCTGAAGCTTAAAGGCTCCCAGATAACATGGAACAGTGGCTCTCACTGAGCAGGCAACGACAGGCATCGTTAGAGGATGCCTAAATCCTATAGCCAACAGGGCCGTGACTCAGCAGCCACATGCATGACCAGGATTTCTCTGAGTATGAAACCCTAAACTCTGCCTTGATCAAACAGCCTTTTTTCTTTTCTTTCTAGTTTTAGGAGAAGGGCTGTAAATAATTAGCAATGTATTATGTAGCCCTGACTCATTCTTAACTTAGCTCCTTGATAAAAGGAGGAGACAGGGAGATTCTCAGCATGGCAGCTAGCAGGACAATTTACTGATTAGGGAATTGGTTCTTGTTTTCATTAAAGCATTCAATCTACATGTCAAATGCAACAATGCACATAAATGACCATTCCAAAAAAAAAAAAAAAAAAAAACACAATTTGAGCTTACATTACTAATTAGATGATTTTTTGTTGTTGTTGTTAATTAGGAGAAATTGGATGGTTTAGTCTTTCCTGGCTTCTTAATTACATTTGATTGAATCGCCATGTGATTCAGACAAGCTCTTGAGGCTCCACTACACCCCAATTCCCACTTTCTCTGCACCTTCAGCTGCTTACCAAATTCTAAACCGTCACAACCTTACCCTGTGGGTGTTGGAACATGGTGAGATTGGTACTGTGTTTGTAAAATTGATTTACTGTGGTCTGTAATTACACATAACGATTTGAATTTTTGACTTGGCACTGCATTTTTCATTTAAACCGTACGGTTCTTCTCTGCCCCAGAGAAACAACGTTGACGTAATTGCTCTCAACTCATCTACTTGGGGTATTATAAATCAGTCGTGCAATAAGACTTTCAGAGACACGGCAAGCTCGAGGTTCCTGGCATAATTCAGCGCTCAGGACCGTTCCAGCTTAAGGACAGGAACTGAACAGCATTCATTTCTTATTGGATATGAAATGGAGAGGTTTGTCTGGAGCTACAGACCCCAGCAGCAGAGAACAGGCTGTGAGGGCAATCAGGAGGGCTGGGCTGAACCCAGATGCCAGCTCAGGTCCAGAAGCTAGGTTTCCTTTGCTCCTTTTACTGCTGCTGCTGGTTCCCCATCACCTGTTATACAAACTAGGTTGTGTGTGTGTGTGTGTGTGTGTTTTCATCTACATGTCTATGTACCACTGACCGTCATTATTCATGGATTCTATATTTGTGAACGCACCTATTGCTAAAATTCATTTGGAGTCAATCCTCACAGCCTTTTCATGGTCATACACAGACACAAATAGACCAGTCGAAAATTCAAGTCTCCCCACGCACTTGCTCCCAGCTGAGGTGGAGCAAAGTGAAGTGCTGCTTTCTTGTTTCAGCTCTCTGCTATAAACAAGTGTCCTTTCTATGGTCTATTTAGTGCCATATTTTTCACGTTGTTGTGTTTTCTGTTGACAATTTCACAGTTTAAAATGGCCCCAAAGCATGGTGCTGCAGGGCTGCCTAGTGTTCGCGAGAGAAAGAAAAGAAGGCTGTTGGGGCCAGACATGCTGGCTCACACCTGTCATCTCAGCACTTTGGGAGGCTAAGGCAGGTGGATCACCTGAGGTCAGTAGTTAGAGACCAGCCTGGCTAACATGGTGAAACCCCATCTCTACTAAAAATACAAAAATTAGCCAGGCGTGGTGTTGCACACCTGTAAACCCAGCTACTTGGGAGACTGAGGCAGGAGAATTGCTTGAGCCCAGGAGACAGAGATTGCAGTGAGCCAAGACTGTGCCACTGCACTCTAGCCTGTGTGACAGAGTGAGATTCCATCACAAAAAAAAAAAAAAAAAAAAAAAAAAAAAAAAAGGAAAAAAAGGCTGTTGTGATAAGCTTCATTTAGGCATGAATTATGTTCTTGGTTGTGAGTTCAGCCTTAACTAATCAATAATATATATTAAATAACTATCTTTAAACAGAAACACACATAAAACATTATGTACTGATAAGTTGACAAAAATGTTGCAACCAAAGGCTTGAAGGAACCCAGCCTGGTATTTCCCATAGGAGCAATCATCCAGTATCCAATAATCCAGTGTTCACAACAACTTTATAGAATGCAATTACCCTGAATGAGTAAAATACTATCTGTACACATTAATATAAACTCTTCACTCCACCTCCCATCTTGTGACCCGCTACATTTTTCTCTTAGGCCGTGGTTCTCCACCTCGGCTGCACATTTAATGTCCTTTCAGCCTTTTCCAAAAACCCCTAATGCCTAGGCCCCATTCCAGACTAAGTCACTGGGAATCCCTGCAGCAGGGTCAGAGCATTTATACTTTTAGAGGTGCCTTGGTGGCTTTAACGGATAGCCAGGGTCAAGAGCCACAGCACTGGGCTGTCTTCCCGCCTCAGTACTTTCCCCCAACCTTTGTCCCGCATCTTGGACAGTCCAAACCTCCCCAGATTGGCTGTTGCTTCTGCCTGGTCTTAATAAGATGCCTCAAAAGAATGAGCATCTTGTTTTCTTTTCCTGGGGCTTTTAAAAGACAAAATTCATATCATCACTTTTCCCATCAATGATTATCTTATTTGCTTTGGGTTCCCATGCAAAATTCTGCTCGGGTTCTTTAGCTCAGGGTTCATCACTCTTGCCCTGCTCTCCAGACAAAGTAAATGATATTTTGGAACCAGAGTTCCAATCCAAATGATAGCTGGGCAGGAATTCCTAAAGACTACCTAGACAAATATTTTGAATCCTGGGCAATGGTGCTTGCCTCTTGTGGTGGTCATTTTCACCCTTGTAAGCAGGAAAGAGAGGGTCAGGGGTCAGCCTCAGGCCCCGTATGTATGTGAACCAGCTGCAGAAAGCTCCAGGCACATTTTTTCTTAGTCTGAAAATTCAGCTGGTGAGAGCATAACCAATTCACAAACAGCAAAAAATTGCATTCTATATCCATGGGCCAGTAGCCTTGGCATCGCCTGGGATCTTGTTAGAAGGGCTGACTCTTGGGCCTCACCCCAGACCTCCTGAACCAAGATCTGCATTTTAACAAGACCCCAGAAGATTTATGTGTACATTCAAGGTTAAGATGCACTAACTACATACCCAGCTCTTGCTGGCTGGTACTTGTTCTGTTGATGTTGGTGTAATCATCAACCAAAACAGAAACAGATTGCTGGAGGGAGAAGAATTTGGGATTTGAGTTGGAAGTCATGTGACCCTTCTATACTTGTGTATCTAAGGTTTTCCTCAGCAGATAATAAAGGCTACATTAAGTGATTATTGCAAAAGAATCTAATCATTTAATGCACATTAAAATGTTTTGTACATTGTAAAATGTTCTAGAAATACTAGTTGTTAGCTGTTAGAGTAAGAATAACTTGGTAAAAACCAATGCTGCTAATGGAAAAATCATCTCAAAGTACTAGCTAATCTAATGACATTCAGGCAGCATTTTCAGCCTATTCCGTGTGGCATGAGAAACATGTCTCTGATTACTTGATAGTGTTTCTCAGATTTACAAGAGGTAAGTTTTCCATCATGATCTGTCATAATGAAGAGAAAGTTCACCTTGCTCTTTCAAAATCTTTACCTATCCTGACAAACTTCTCTGTGCTTTTCCTGGTAAGACTCTTTTTCCTTTGATTCAGATTCAACTTGGTTTTTCCTTTCCTCTCACACACGTTAAGTGTTCACATTTCATGTGTATTTTATGGTGGGCCAGGGGATGTGAATCACCTCTTTTTCCACTGAATTTCAGTGCCCAGAACTCCTCATGAGAGCTCGTCTTTGTCCTGGCATTTGTAAGCAATACAGATTGACTGATATCCTTGTTAAAGATTCTAAGTACCTCCATTATATTAAGAAATTCAGGCTGAGAACCTATTACGTGGCTGAGTGACATTAGGTTCCTCATATGCAAAGCAAGAGGTTGGAGCAGATGAATTCATTCATTCATCAGATATTTGTGGAGTGCTCACCATGTGACATGCCCTAAAAGCTGAGGGTGCAATGTTGAAAAAGGCGTTACAGCCCAGTGGAGGGTCTCTCAGCCCCTCCCAGAGCCAGTCTCCTGCGATGCTGTTCGCCTCTTCATGCCGTGCGGTTCTCTCTCACACCCCAGCTCATTTGGACGAGGTATTCTTGTCCCCACATTAGTCCTCCATATTTTAAAGTCTTCCTTATGGTATCAATAGAATAGCCAGCCAGAGTGTCAGGGTAAAGGATCCAGCTGTTCACAGGGCTGGGTCCTGGAGAAGGGAATGCACCAAATCATACCATCCTCCCCTTTCCCAGCTCTCCTAATGCTTGTGTTTTTCCTGCAGATTTTGGCTTTCGTGGATGGGAAACCGAATGAATCAACTCTCTTTTTGCTGTTTCTTCCTTACCTGCCCTGGGCTGGAAATATTGTACTGCTGTTTCCCCAAATGCAACCCGGTGATCCACCCTGGAAGCCCACCGTTCCCAGTACTTTATCCTCCAAAGAAGAGGCCACGGGAGAGTGCACGCCATAGTATCAGCTACCGTTTGCCACTGCTGACTATGGATCAGCTAGTTGGCTAAACGCGTACACATGTTGTTCCATGTAATCCTCATTTAATACTGTCTGAAGCAGATCCTATCATTACCCTCTTCCCACCCCCATTTCACAGATAGCAAGCTGAGGTGCAGAGAAGATAACTGACTTGTCAAAGCTCAGACAGCTGAGCAGTGGAAAGAGCCAGAGCTCAAAATCCAAGGTTCTCTCACTTATAAGCCTGCGTTCTTAGCCTAACACCATGCTGCTTCTCACGGCAGAAAGAACTCTGGGCTTAGCTATTGACACTGACTCCGAACAATCAATATTCAAAACCCTGAACAAGTACACTAGCTTTTCAGGGTCTCAGTATGCTCATCTGGGAAACAGTTACAATAAGGGTAATACCTATTCCACCTACCTTCCTGAGTTGCTGTGGGTATCCTATGAACGGATGCATTTTGCCTTATTCCTTCCTTTCATCCATTCATCCATCATCCATCCATCCATCCATCCATCCATCCATCCATCCATCCAATATTTGCAGAGCATCCGCCTGGTGTTGCACATATGCCAAGCACTAGGAAGGATAATGATGAAGGCCAACTAAGATGATGTATGGAAAGATGATTTTTGAAATGAAAAAATGCTAGTTGTTATCTTCCCAGAGAGTTAAGCTAACCTCATTCATTCACTCATGCAACGAACAGCGAGCATCTCTCTGCATCGGTACGGTACTAGTCACCAGGGATACTGATGCCAAAAAGAGTATTCATAAAAAACAAGGCTGCACAGATGCAAACAGTATTTTCTATCATTTATTAAGCCATCACCTTCTATCATTCAGAAACACACAGCAGCTAGGAGCCGCAAGGCAGTGTTAATATTCTAAGTAACACTTTACATGAAGGTGAAGAATTGCTGAAGGATGTAAGAATTTTAGGTGATTTCAATTTCAATTAATTTGCCACAGTATCTCTAGGACTAATGAGAGTTTTTGAGGAGGTTGGTAATGCACCAGGACCAAGATGCCTTTCTGAATCCTCCATTTTAGAGGAACAGTATCAGCGGAACTATATGAAAGTAAAAAAATAACTATTCTTGCTTCTGTGGTAAACACATTGTTTCGCTGTCTGCAAGTTGGCTATTCCACGCAATCATTTACAATTCATGGCTCTGAGTAGCATAAAGATTCCCTATAACTGAATTAGAAATCACCTGCTCAACCACATGGAAAGCACCTCTTTTTCATTTGGACTTTCCCCAAATGGTGCACAAAGCTTATGATTTTGCTCTTCTGTGAGTGTTCTGAGGGCAGGGATAGGCAAGCATCTATACAAAAAAATCAGACCACCATCTTTTTACTTCCAATTAAATGCTGGAGGAGCAGCAGACCTAAGATAAACACCTAGATGGTTTTTTTTTTCTTTAAAAATATAAGATAACCATAATGTCTCTCTGAACAAAAAGCTGTGTTTCAAGAACTGTTCTCCCAGAAATGAACACTGACTCACCAGGTGCCAGATGGGGTCGGTATAGAGCTTTTCATTCCTGCGTCAGGCTTTCAAGGTAATTGGCAGAGAGCAATGCCAACCTTTTATTGAAAATAGATGTTGTTGCTATTGTTTATGTGTCCAATAGAGTTGGTCCTGAGGGAGTTTAAAGGATGGGGCTACATTTCGTGATCCCTTCCTCCAAGAACATTATTTTCAGAAGACTGGAATTTATCAGTAACATTGCAATTTGTCTCCCTCATTTATTTACTCCAGAATTAACTCAAAATCCCTGAACTCTAAAGCAGGAAGAAACACTAAATATATGATTGGATGAATATCACCTAATCCACTTCCCTTGCAAATTGTATCAGTTAAGGAATCAAAGATCTAGAGAGATACGGGAATTGCCCAGGGTCCCTCAACAAAGTTGATGTTGAAGGTAAGACTCAGAACCCTCATGTTTTTTGGTCTTCATCTTTCATTAGTTTTCATGTCAATATCTTTGACAAAGAAGAGCGAAAAAGAAAAAGTCTGTGATCTAATGCAGATAATTTCTCATTTAACATCAGCATTGCAGGACCCAAATGTTGAGGCCTAAAGTGGTGTACAACTTAAACAGCAAAAGCACAGCGGGAAGTAGGATATCAAATAAACAACTGTCTGCCATGGGGATTGTTCCGGAAGCTGATCTGTCCCATCTTCACTCTGGGCTGGGATTTTCTGGGTCTGGGCATTCCGAACACCTATCCTTCTCATACTAGCTGTCCACCACCTGAGACATATTATGCGACCTTCTCATTTTTGCCTAACTAGTCAGAGGGACTGCCGTCACTGATGTCAAGTATTGTTTGTGGACTGGAAAAAGCACCGTCTTGTTCAGCCAGTTAAAGACTTACTTCTTTCAGCCAATGAAAGGCTTTATTTCTTCTTCAGCCAATGAAAGTCACTATGAAAAGACTTATTTCTCCATTAATACTTAATCTTTTCATCTGTTTGGGTTATATTTCTTTAATTGTGTGATTTGTACTAGAGAAAATACATTTATGCAGAGGTTTACAACTGGGATATTTATATGTAGACTGCTAGAAGTCATCATTTATCTACAAACTTCTATAATAAGCTGTCCAATTTGTCATTTAAGAAGACTGGGTATTCTCACAAGGATGTCACTATTTCTAAGACCTAGGCCCTAGAAATGGTTATTTATTATTTGCTGGCACTTTAGAACGAAGCAGAACAGTAGCATCTCTTATTTTAGAGCCTGAAAAAAACTTTGGGATCATTTAATTAATCTTTCTGTTCTCTCCAGCCTAGTTTCTGGATAAGACAATGGAAACAGAGAAGGAAAGTGACAGGCTGAAGATACCACTGACAATGAGAAGAAGTGAGCTTTACCTCTAGCCTCTTTCCATGTGGCAAATGATCTTCCGACATCCCCTTACCTTCCAAATGTGAAACAGGCAACATCCCACTGATAATGAGAGTTATGATGGGAAGATCACTATCAGGAAAAGCAGAGGAAGCCCTTGAGAGATAAAGGCACTGCAGACACTCCCCATTAAAGATTTCTATTTAAGAGACACAGATTTGTCCCCATTTAAAATCAATGGCTCTGAGGAGCATAAAGTTTGGTTTCATTATCTAATCCTCAAAATTGAAATAATTACGGATAAGATAGTTATTATTGATTGCGGTGTAGGCACTATACAAAGAGATCTAAATGCATGTCATTCATTGATGTGTGCATTCACTCGTTTATTCATTCAACAAGCATTTATTGGACATCTACAATTTGCCAGCCAGAGTTTTAGACAATGGAACACTGCAGAGAACAAGACCAAGGTTCCTGACCTCTCAGAATTTATATTCTAGTGGGGGAGATAGATAATAAACTAGTAGACGATTAAAAGAGACTGCCAATTTATGCAAATGTCATCTCTGTTCCTTCTGAAAACTCAGAAAAATGACAACAAAGGCACAAACCCATGAAGACAAAGAATGCAGGAGAGAAGATGACAGGAAATGATGAGGTTATCAGCAGACCGCTTGAAGCCAACAAAATGTTGTAAGCTGGAAGACAGAAGGACATGAGGGAACTGACTGAGAAGACCCGAGACAGGTGAGGTACATGCGCACAGCAAGGGAAAGCCCGACAGTTTATGTGGTAGAACTTCTAAGAAGCTCAGGCCTTGGACAGCAGGCACCTCTGAAGGTAGGGATGCTGGGAGGAGCTGTCAATCGGTGATTGGGGGAACCTGGTGCTAAGCCATTCATAGACAACCTGTTTTTGCATTGGGTTTCATGTGCGGAAAAAAAAAAGAAAATAGTTTTGTTAGCATTTATGTTTAAGGTACAGAGAGACCCTCAGATTCTGCCTTCTATTCCGCTCAGCATGGCAACTGTCAACTTAGCACCTTCCTCCTGACAGCTCCTAGGACCCTCACAGCAAGGATCATATCCCCCAGGAGGAAACTGGTAATGGGTTTCTTTAATGACAATGGACTAGTCCACAAGAAAAGAATTGCAGATGGTGATATATGTGAGTCCCACAAAAACAGCCAGGTTAGGCTCCTGTCTGATCTCCCTGTGGTGAAATCTGTACACACAGAAGGTTCCAATCGCTTCCTCTTAAATAAAAGGAAAGCCAGGAATCAACAGATAACTGAGGAATGCTTCCCATTTGAGACAGAGTCCAAAACAAACAGAAGAGACAAAACTCCAAGAAAAATAGGCAATATTGGGAGCAGAAGAGAACTCCAAAAATCAAATGTGATATCTTCAGAGACATTAGGCAAGATATGGCATCCATGAAACAAGAACAGAACGCAATACAAAAAGGCACCTTAAAAAGAAAAAAAGAACTCTTGGAATTTGAAAATATGATAGCAGAGATTTAAAATTACATAGTATGTTTGAAAGATGAAGTTATCTGAATCACCCAGAGAGAACAGAAAGATTAAAAGTAGAACAAAATAAACAGGAGAAGAAACATTAAGGCTATTAGAAGAGCAATAGAGAAGAGCTATTATCTAGTTTGAAATTCTGTAAAGAATGAGGAAGAAAATAAATGAGAGGAAATTATTTTTAAAATTCAAGAAAATTTTCTGGAGCTGACAAAGCAAAGATTTTAGACTAAGAGAGCTAGACTGAGGGTAACTGACACAGATGGGAGTAGGAGAATAGAAGGATGCCTTCAAGAACAAGAATGTACGTAGACCCAGAGAGGACTTTCACAACCATGTATGGGTGGCACTTATATACCTTTTTAATTTGATGAAATTAAGGCCAAGAGAGGTTAAGGTATTTCTCCAAGGTCACACAGCTAGTAATCAGTGGAGCTGGGACTCAAACCTAGGGCAGTCTCACTCCAACATATGTGCTCTGAATCACAACTTGATATTGCCCAAGACCTTTCTGGACTCTGATTCTGCCATTCGGTAAACTACAACCCTGCCAGATCTGTGCCATCAACACATGCTCTGAATGAAATAGAGTGTCACAAAGAAGGAGGTGTCGAGAAATAAGAGGTTGCTTGTCCTAATTGTCCCCTTCAATCCTAGAAACCGGTCCACCTCCATCGCTAGATTTGGGAGTTGTGGATCAGAGCTGGAACAATTTGGGAAAGTCAGACTCAACTTTAAATGATAGGACTTGAGGAAAAGCAGACTTCTCCAGCACCAAAGGAAGCCTTCCAGTCTACTCTGTCATGGGCTTAGGGCTATGATTCCCAATGGGACCCTCATGACCCATTTGAGGTAGAGTTCCTCACAGAGCTCCAACTGTGTAGACTTGGCCAGTGGGATGCTTTAAGTTGAAGATAAACCTGGGTGTCAAGCAGTTTCCTCTAGAGTTCTGACAGCTCAACTGAAGCCCCATTCAAATTTTTGTCAGTCTGAAGGATTCCAAGAGGCTGGGTCTAAACTGACTGTTCTAAAAGAGGGAAAGGGAATGGGGAAAAGTGTTCCGTTGAACCCTTCTTTCCCCAAATCAGGATTTCTTTTCTTTTTTTCGAGATGGAGTTTCACTCTGTCACCCAGGCTAGAGTGCAATGGTGCCATCTTGGCTCACTGCAACCTCCGCCTCCCGAGTTCAAGCAATTCTCCTGCCTTCTCCTCCCAAGTAGCTGGGATTATAGGCGCCCGCCACATGCCCAGCTAGTTTTGGTAGTTTTAGTAGAGATGGGGTTGGCCAGGCTGGTCTCGAACTTCTGACCTCAGGTGATCTTCCCACCTCGGCTTTCCAAAGTGTTGGGATTACAGGCGTGAGCTACAGCACCCAGCCCAAAGTCAGGATTCTTAAGGGAACTCTCCAGTACATGCTTTGTTTCTCTCAGTCAATGTCATTTAGGGTGTCAGAATGGTCTCACAGGGTCAACATCTCTGGAAGTAAACCATTTACCCAATATGATGTAGTGGAGTTAGAAAAAAACAAAAAACAAAACCAAAAACCAAACTAGCCTGCAGGCAAAAGCAATCTCCTGGGTCAAAGGGTTTCAGCAAGCCTTTTACTGAGAGTCACACTACTTTAAGAGTCCAATTCTTAAGTGTATAAAGCTTCTTGCTCCTAAGCCATTGCAGGAGCGGCCAAAACACAAAGCCTTGGTTAAGGAGAAGAACATGCCCTTTTTCTTTCTTGGCCACTTTGTGGCTATTCTTCCAGTGGTGAAGCCTCAAGAAGTAAACATGAAACCCTTTCCTTGCTCTGTTCTTTAAGAAGAAGCATTGATTCCTGTGTTGACCTTTCTAAAAAGTTTGTTTATGCAACTTGAAAAGAATGGAAGGCAGCTCACACAGACACGCTGACATGAATGGGGAGATGGGCACGAGCGTGACCCCAGCTCTATCCCAGTTGAGTGCTTAAAGAGCTTTTCTCTGGGCAACTGCTTCTCTAGCACCCCATAATTAGCCTGGTCTCTGAACTGCATATAGATTGAGTGGCTGGGGGAAGAGGAGAAAGAGGATAGCTCTAGAAGCAAATAAAAATTATGCAGCTGTCTCTAGCAAGAGAAAGAGAGAGAGGTGGGGAGAGAGAGAGAATCAACAACAGAAAATTGGGAAAGAACTGTGACCATACACAGCTTTAAATTCTCTTTCATAAATCTCATAGATGGGAGCAAAAAAATCTTCAAGCAATGCATTTGCTTTCAAGACATCTCCTTTGTCCGAGTATTGACAATACTCATTCCTGAACAACAGTGAGGTCTGCAAAGATGCTTACCTTGAATTTAGGATCTGCAGCTCAGATCCACTTTCGGGACTGCCTGGCCCCAATCACATAGTCAGTCCCATAACCAAAGTAGAGATGCTCCTGGGCATCAAGGACTCTCAGACTTTGATATTTAGCACACAATGTTTTGAGATTCTGAGATTTCAGGTGAATTTGGAGCTACATTGCCGAAAGTCAATAAATACATAAACATGGTCATTTTTACCCAGAGATGCCATTGTGGACTTTTAGATTAATACTTGTATGTAACATTGAGTTGGGGTATTGACATTATGCTGCTAAATCTAGCAGAATTAATAACTACATTGTAGTCACAAAATACTTTCTTCTTCTTCTTTTTTTTTTTTTTTGAGACAGGGTCTTGCTCTGTAGCCCAGGATGGAGTGCAGTGCTGCAATCACAGCTCATTGCAGCTCAAACTCCTGGGCTCAAGCAATCCTCCTGCCTCAATCTCCCTAGTAGCTGGAACCACAGGTGTAAGCCACCACACCTGGCTAATTTTTTTTTTTGAGATGGCATCTTGCTCTGTTGCCAGGCTGGAGTGCACTGGCACGATTTTGGCTCACTGCAACCTCCACCTCCCAGGTTCAAGCAATTCTCCTGCCTCAGTCTCCCAAGCAGCTGGGACCGTGGGCACATGCCACCACACCTGGCTAATTTTTGTATTTTTAGTAGAGACGGGGTTTCACTATGTTGGCCAAGATGGTGTCCATCTTCTGAAGTCATGCTCTGCCTGCCTCAGCCTCCCCTGGGATTACAGGCGTCAGCCAATGTGCCCAGCCACATCTAGCTAATTTTTAATTTTTTTGTAGAGATAAGGGTCTTGCTATGTTGCCCAGGCTGGTCTTGAACTCCTGGGCTCAAGCAATCCTCCCTGCTCAGCCTCCCAAAATGTTGGCATGACAGGTGTGAGCCTCTACACCCAGACAAAATAATTTCTTGAATAGTGATGAACATATGTGAACAATGCCCTTTCTCACAGTGTAGCTCCCTAAGGCCTCATGACTACACCCAAATTCTCCCATCTTTGCAAGCATGCTGGGGTCTTGAGCATTCTTCCAATACATGCAATGGATATAGACTCAGGGCAGTATTCTGGGCAAATCCTCATGTCAATTTCTCTCCTCAGCAAGTTCTCTCTCTCTAGTTCCTGATGTGTTGGGAAGCCTACATTCTCTGCATTTACAAGCACCACTGAGAGGGGCATTGTAGCTGCCACCTGCCCTGCCCCTCCAACTTCGTATAAATGCAACTTGTTAAAAACACAAAAGTCACTTAAATAATCCTAACATATAGTCAGAGAGCATAAATACTTAAGACTTAAATAATCCCAACATACAATCAGAGAACAATCAAAGAAGATTGTTAGACACACTGCCAAAAAAAAAAAGTACCTACAGAAATCTTTTCAGCATTTATTGTTTTAAATACTTTATAGATTATTCACTTTTGTTAGAGATGCTCAGGAACTGAGGACCTTACCCCCAGATTTAAGAGTTCCTGCAAATGAAGGTTAACTGAGCAACTAAGAAAATTCATACCGTGAATCACAGTTTTACTCAATGGGAAAATAATTTGATTTAAAAAAATTTTGTGGCTGGGCACGGTGGCTCAAGCCTGTAATCCCAGCATTTTGGGAGGCCGAGGCGGGTGGATCACGAGGTCAAGAGATCGAGACCATCCTGGTCAACATGGTGAAACCCCGTCTCTACTAAAAATACAAAAATTAGCTGGGCGTGGTGGTACGTGCCTGTAATCCCAGCTACTCAGGAGGCTGAGGCAGGAGAATTGCCTGAACCCAGGAGGCGGAGGTTGTGGTGAGCTGAGATTGCGCCATTGCACTCCAGCCTGGGTAACAAGAGCGAAACTCTGTCTCCAAAAAAAAAAAAAAAAAAAAAAAAATTAAAAAAAAATGTTGTTTTGGACAACTTTTTGGAAATATACCCACTGTGTAAAATAAGACATCTTTGTAGTATGCATTTTGTTTCCTATGTTTCACCTGGATACTTACAAGAGATAAGGAGAGAATATTCAGTTTCTTACTACTACTCACCCTCCCATCAGCCCTGGTCTTCTGAGAAAGTTTAATTTCTAGGCTCTGTAGGACAGTGTTGAGTGCTCTACTTATCGATCAATGCTGGCCTCTCAAGAAACTGGAGCTGAGGGATGTATACCTGACTTTGTTTTGACTTGGCTATAGCAAAAGTTGTTTTTTAATCAAAAATGGGTAGTTTTTGAGACACTGCAAAAGTTGCATGTCCCTGCTTCCACTGTGAAAATATTTGACTTAGTGGTACTTGAGTAAGTCCAGTAACACGCTAAATATTTATCAGATCTCTTAAAACAAAGAGCCTCCAAATAGTCCACTTTTCTTCCAGAAGAATCCATCATGATGAAACCACAATCATCTAGCAAGAATGGCTTTCAAGTGGCCTGTAATTCAGGTGCCAGATTACAGAACTTGGTGATCCTCTGACTTTTTTTTAAATATAAGAAAAAACAAAGAATCCACATTTATAGTTATAGCATGCTCTGAAATTTCATCATCACCATGATCTTAACTGGTACTATTTTTGCCAATTTTCTATTCTTTCTATATGGCAGAGACTAAGGAACTTATGATACTGTGTTTCCTATTAATAAACTCTAATATGTTTCCAAATTATCAGATCACTCCTTATTTAGGGTTATTATCTCAAGCTGAATCATCCTGTGTTTTCTTTTAGGATATCTTTCTCCCCTCTTCACTAGCACCTTCACATATTTCTCATTTTATGTATTTTTAACAGGTAATACATGGCATTAACATGGTACTTACTTCAAACAGTAGAATGTGAAATAATTCCCCCACCTACCCCTGTCCACAGATCTTCCCTTCACATTCCAGGTAGCAGTTACTGATTTTCACATTCTTTTTAAAATGAGGGGGACCAAAACCATATTAGCTTCTTCACGTAGTATGCAGTTAATGCTGAATATAGCAGGAGGCTCTCTTCCTGGCTCTGACACATCCCACTTCTCCTGGACATTTCACCCTCCTCCCCACACCCACCCCAAATGAGTGCTATAGACTCATCATCAGCACTCTCTGAGTTGAAGAGTTTTCTACCTTGGGAAGAAAAGAATAAAAGTGCTAAGAAGGATCCTTAGGGGTCATCCAACCCCACACCTTCATAAAGAAGTGAAAATCCCGTGAGTTTAAGATCACACACTGAGATGGAAGTGAATTCACTATGACACTTTTTTTTTTTCTTTCAAACCCTCATGGGACTGGCCACACTTCTCTGGCCTGAATGTGTGTTCACAGCCCAATTTATTGCTATTAAATCCTATTCTGTTACTTAAGGATAATTTTTTCAAGCATGAATAGTATTCTTATACTAATTTTAAAAATTATTCCTGTTTGTAATGGATCCCAAAGAAGCAACATCAACAAATTTTTACCTTACTCTTTATTCTTTAAAAATCTGGTCCACTGTAAGGTATTTAGTAATATATATCACTAGAACAATTCTTAAGGGAATAATGCTGATTGTGGAAGGCTGGCCCTTTGTAGAGCTGATTCAAAGTATCATGATTTCAATTTAGCATAATGGAGTAACTTTGTCATAGGGCTTCCCCAGGGATCCTGTTCCATCACAGTTTACTGCAGAGGCTGGGCTGGTAGAAGCAGCACCCTCACTATTATCAGCAGTAATAGCAACAACAATAAGGGCTATCCTACTGGTAAGTGCTTTACTCACATTTCTCATTTAATCCTCACAACCTTCCTTATAGGCTCTCTTAACTCATCTTCACTTTACCAACTTGCTGGACCAGCCATTTCTCTCCATTCCCTTTAAACTACTTACTGGCGCTCACGGCTCACCGACTGCCCTAGGACTGTAATTTACTTGTGCCCTTCTGCTCCCACCAGCTGACTCGTAAGTCCACCAAGGGTCCAACAGGTTGTTCCCAAACCTGTTTATGCCAGTTATACTTATTGTACATATGTAATTATAAAATGTATCACAGAAACAATGACATACAAGTTATAAAGTTAACTGCAAAAAAAAAAAAAACCCATGTAGTTAAATGCTTTAGAAATATTCATTACTTTTGCTTAAAAATCTGCTGTTGAATTCAGTGTGAGAAAACTACAAGCTAAATTGTAAAAAGAAAAACTAGAGTCTAGAAAGAGTCTGTGCTCTGATGTTTTTGCAAATGCCTTTAAATTCCTGCTCCATTTTAAAGAATCAAAGACAATGATGCATTAAGGGTGAGATTTATGCAGGAAAGACATAGAGTAACCTGTCAGATACTCTGTTTCCAGAGAAAAGGCTATCTATGCTATATGAAAGACTGCAAATGGATATATTTATGTTTTAAGATAAAATTATACATTTAAAGTCTTATTTCTTATGATTCCCTTCTTTAAACAGTTATTACAATGACTGCCTCAACTACCCATCCAGATCAAGTCAATTAAGAAGTCTTCTACTGAAATTTATTCTCACTGCATGGAGGAGGAGAGCAGGCTTAGAGGTCAGGTAACTTGTCCATAACCAGGCATCTAGTTATTGGAAAAACTGGACTTTAAACCCAACTTGTCTGACTTCAAACTTGTTCTTGATCAAGCCTGCCTCATTGTTTATGCTCCAACTTGAATCTCTAAAACACCATTCACAGCCTTATAATTAATTCTCTTTATATAGCAATAGCAATGTCTTGCTGTGCAAAGCAGAAGACTAAAGCATAAAGTAATCCATTATAAATCTTTTAGCTTCATATGGGTTTTGCTGGGCTTTTCCAAAAGGATGCCTCTCAGAAAGGCTGGCTGTGAAACAAATCTCTAAAGCAAACCCTGTACTGCCATTGGCTTTACTGTCTAGTTCTAGCCATGGAATTTGTTGGTGGAAATAGTCCAAATTTTTAGCAAGGAATGACTACCCTGGAGTATGTTGGGAGTTTTAGCCTTCCTCCAACCCACAAAAACCCTTTATAGCATTTTCCAGATTTGGAAGCCCCCTGCTCACCTGGCTTCCCCATCTCCACACCCTGCCCTTAATTGACTGATAACTGAGATTTTCTGAGAATGTATTTTACCTAACAGAATGTTGAGAGCTGGTGTGGGGATGGGGGATGTTGAGAGCTGGGGTGGGGAAGGGGGATGGCAGGAATGAGATTGTGTTTAAGAGTTAGAAAATATACTGTAGATTGACAATAGTTGATGCCACGAAGATTTACCCTCACTTTGGTACCTGAGACCATGAAATTTGGGGGTTTAATTTTTTTTGAAATTAAAGATATCAAAGATATGTGTAAGCTACAGTCATGAAACATCTTTCTTTAGTATAACCTGAGTTTACCCTAGAAATCTTAAAAGAAAAGAAAAATCAGTAAATGCAAATCTAAAAGTTTTCTTGTCTGTCGAACAGCTATAGTTAGTCTATGACTCTAAATCTTGTGAAATAATAGAAATCATAAGACTACAAGGCCCAAAAAGGGTCTTACAGAAACCATCCTGTTCATCTCCCCTTTCCTCCTCCCCTCTTCCAGGCTAGTACAACTTAAGCCATTTATTCCAGCCAGAATCCATCCTATTTTTAAAGTCTGGTGGGGAAAGAGAACACAACTGTCTTCCTCTGTAGCTCATCTAGTGTTTAATAACCCTCACTGTCATTGAAGTCTAAAAAAATCCTTCTGGATGGGGGATGGAGAGCACAGCCTCATGACCCAAGGTGCACGCAGCCCATGGAGGTCTCTGCCTTTTTCCAGGCAGAGGGATTTCCAACACACGATCAGCTAGCAGGCTTCTTGCTCACTACAGCACTTTTCTGATCATTCCAAGCCCTGGAAAACAGACACTAGGCATGATGAGGAAAAATAGTCCTGTAAAACCCTGCACTCTTGGAAACAGGAGAAGGATCAGCCGGTGGCAACGTTGAGTCCTCTGAGATACCACTGAGCCGTGTTTACAATGTAGTATGTATTAGGAAGGCCAGTGCCATACTAAAAAAAGTTTCCCCCCAAAGGGGAAGGAAGCTAAAGCTAAAAATATATCATGCCAGCTGTTATAAATGCTTCTCAGAGAAAGCAAACCAACTCTTTCATTAGTTACCTCTTTGAAGAGCAAATGAGGGGTTAAGGAAATAATGGAATTTTTCAGTTACATGCCAGATTGGCTAGATTTTTGGGAGGAACAAATTTTCCACCGAGAAGGAAGGTCTGCTGGTAAAAGGCAAAATAATTCCATGAAAATTTTAAAGGAACTCCAAACTACCTCAGTGGCTCCAAAGGCTTTGTGGGGGTGGGTGGGGGGGGAGGACCTGCAGCCTGCAAGATTTCTAGAATCAGGGTCTCCAGGATTTACCCTTCTTTTTCAGGTTCCAAGAGGCCTTTTGAAAAGGTTTCTTTGCCAGATCCACCTAGAGCTGAGCTGCCTGGTGTCTCTCCCTCTCTTGAATATCTGTGTTCTGATGGTTCTCACAGGCTGACTGAAATACACCTGAAGTGGTTTGTGGCCTTGTGAAAAAAGGCGAAGGGCAGAAGGAAGAGGAAGAACTTCATGAGCAAAACAAGTACCTTTCAAAGTGCTGGCTCTTGCTGCATTAGGGGCTGAGAGAAATGGAGGATTTTTTTCCAGTTGCAGATCAGGGGCTCCTAAGGGAGGCACTTTTGCTGAGATTCCCTCCCACTTGTCCTGCACTTTGCTTGTGGAAGTTGTTTAGTTTCAGATGTTGGCTCTATGGGGCCTAGCAGCCAACCTTTCCATAAATGCAAGGACTCCCTCTACCCCTCAGGAAGGCGAAGAACCAAACCAGTGTTCTTCCCCTGCCCCCACAAAATCCAGGCACTGAATATCCCAAGTAATTTTTGTTTTTTAAATTTTAATTTTGAAATAATTATAGATTTACAAGAAATTGCAGAAATGCTACCCAGGGGCCTCACATACCCATCACCCAGCTTCCCCCAAGGTGATATCTTACATATGAATAGCGCATTGTCAAAACCAGAAGCTCAATATTAATGCAATGCAACTAACTGGACTACAAGCCTTATTCAGATCTCAGCTGTTTTTAACCATCACTAATTGTCTGGGTGTAAATTTGTAACTATGGTAGTTCATCATACGTATAAATTCATATAATTACCTCTATAATCAGGGTCGTGGTATGTTTTTAAAAGTCTGTTAGTATTGAAACTGATTTGCTCAAGTAAGTCATAAAAGTAGCAAGAGTAACAATAAATGTCACTAAGATGATTGTGACAGAAGGCTAAATGATCAATATTATCACCAGATATTTAGTGATTTCCTAGGGACGTTTTCTTGTTTATTTTGGAAATTCATTATTTTCATGAACATCTGCCTAGTGAGCCCAGGAGTTTATGAAGTCCCTACTGTTCAGCAAACATTCATGGCAGGGTGGGGGGACAAGCTTCCGCTCACAGGCCATCTCTTATTGAATTATAGTGGTTGCCTAGAGGGGCATATTGAGGACTCAGAGGCCACATCTGGGTTTAGCAAGAGACAGCCGTCATCCAACAAGGCGCTCTGCCCCTGGAGCTGAATTTGTGCCAGCAATTTGCCATTTCCAAAATGTCTATGTTTTTGAGCCACACATTATCCCAGCTGCTGGGAAATAGGGATAAAGAAAATACAAATCCTATCCCCAAGGAGCTCACAGTCGGGAAGGGCAGGTGAAAATGGCGATCGAAAACTGACTTAGACTGCTAAGAGCTGACACGGAGCTGTGTGGGTCAGTGCAAAGATAGCACATGAGTGGCTGCCCTGCTTCAGACAGTCACAGAGATGTGGCAATTCAGGCAGGGTCTTATACTTGTGGGCTGTGGAGACCACGAAAGCTGGAGGGTCTGTATGGGGCCAAATCCAAGGTCAGAGAAGAGCAAAAATCTATTAGCTACTCATTCAATCAAGCTCTGAGGATAGGATTAGGAGGGAGAGGCATGTAATAACATCAGCTTACAGGCCAGATTCCGGGGCCTCAGTGCCTAGTTTCACATCCCAGCTCAACTACTTAGTAGGTCTGTGACACTGGTCACGTTACCTAACCTTTCTGTGATCCAGTTACTTTAGCTGTCAAATGGGGATGACAATAATACCACCAGCATGAGGTAAAGAGGACTCAATGAGTTAATATTTATGTAAAGGGTTTAAAACAGTACCCAGTATATAGTAAAGCACTATATAGGTATGTGTTATCAATGTTAATTTACTTTTTATGTTCTATGTTATCAAACCGATTATTTTTATCATCAGAAAAGAAATCAGTCAAGATTAATGAAATAACTACTAAGATTCCACAAAGTGCCACGAATCTGTAGAAGTGGACAGATGAAATGGAGCATTTTGGCATGATTTAGGTATCCAAAGTTTCTGAGTTTTTCCCTCATGTTGGGCTAACAAAGGCCAGCATGCTTTCAAATCCAAATGTCAATAATGCAAAGAAAAGTCAAGTGCTCCAATTATTTGAGTAAAACCAAGTTTCATTTGCAGCTGGAGCACAAAGATTTCTTCCAGGTCCAGGTTTACCAGTGAAGAATAGACAAGGGTCAGAAAGGCAGTCTAGGGCAAGTGAGGTAGCACTGACCACCACGCAGGGGAATTCTGTAGGCTCTTAAGCTAGCCAGGAAATACTTACTCTTTTCCTAAATGGTTTGCTTTTTTCTGTAAGCAGGCCTTAGACAGGAAGCAAACCCAGAGATGCTAATTGGGGTTCTATGTGCCTGTATTTGGAATTTTTCCTGCTCCTGATGGCTAAAACGAAGTTGGCCAAGCGTTGTATAAGGTTTGTCACAGCCAATACCTTGGTTCTATCTGGTCCAACAGGCTCATGGTGAAGAACATGCACATTCTTGCTCTTAGTCAGCATACACTTAAAGCAGCCTTACTAGAACAAGGTACTAAAAACTACATTCTTCTCTTTCTTCTGAAGTGCTCTGATGCGATCCAGAAGGCTGTATAACAGATTTTTCAACCTATTCCAACCCATTCTTCCATTATCTCATGGTAGAAAAGGTCCTTGAGATGTCACTTGATTTAACCTCTGCAACTAATAAAAGATAACTGTTGCCTCTCAATGAATGAAAATAGGTAGATTCTCATTAGATTGGGACTTAGTTTTTGGCTCCTATTCAGCCTTATCCTAATCTCATCCTTTAAAACTCTGTAACAATAGCCCTTCTTTTTTCTATTTTTGTTTTTTTTGTACAGGGTCTCACTCTGTCACCCAGGCTGGAGTGTAGTGGTGTGATCTCAGCTCAGTGCAACCTCTGCCTCCCGGGCTCAAGTGATCCTATCTCCTCAGCTTCCCAAGTACCTGGGACTACAGATACAAGCCACCATATCCAGCTAACTTTTGTATTTTTTAAAAGAGATGGAGTTTCACCATGTTGCCCAGGCTGGTCTAGAACTCCTGAGCTCAAGCAATCCACCTACCTCAACCTCCCAAAGTGCTGGAATTACAGTGAGCCACTGCACCTGCCCTCTATCACCAATTTTTAATGCCTTCTAGACATTTTTCTCCATCTCGGTGTTCCAACATCTCAACGTCAACATACATCCAACAAACTGGCCAAATCTAGTATGTGGCCAGTTTGTCTCCCTCGTACCTCTAATCTCTTTGGAGTCATTAACTTTCCTCATTCCTTAAATGCCTACCATGTACTAAGTGCTCTCAATTTCACCTCTGCCCTCTCTTCTTGATAAATCCACTGGTCAATCCTTGGTCTTCATCTCATTAACCTATCCATAAAATTTTACTCCATTGATCACTCTTCTCTCCTGGAAACATTTTCTTCATTTGTCTTGTAAGGCACACACACTTGAGTTTTCCCCAACCTCAGGGGTTTCTCCTTAGTTTCTTTTACCGCTTCCCCTGCTTTTCTCCAGCATTCAGGTTGAAGTGCCCAGGATTGAGGGCCTTGGCCTTCTTTATCATCTACATACTCTGCCTTGGCAATCTCATTTAGTCCCAGCATTAAATACCACCCATGTACTGCTAGCTCCTAAATGTCTATTTTAGACCAGTTCTCTCTCCCAAACTGCATACTCATATATCCCACTGCCTACTCAGTATCTCCAAGAGATATGCCAAACTCATCATATATGACACTGAACTTCTGAGCTTAATCCAAATCCTGTTCTACCTGGTAGACTTTCCCTGTCTCAAGTGATAACACCCAGTTGCCTAGGCAAAAAACACCCGGTCCTCCTTCAATCCTCTCCCTCACACCCCCTCATTTATTCTGTCAGGAAGTCCTGTTGGTTTTACTTTCAAAATATATCTAGAGCCTGACTGCTTCTCACCCTTCTACTGCAGCCATCCTGGTTTGAGCCATCAACTCTTGCCTGCATTACTGCAGCAGACTCTTAACGGGTTTTCCTGTTTCTGTCTTCACCCTATCTATTCTTAAGGCAGCAGCCAAAGAGATCCTTTTAAAATGTGAGTTGGATCATACCACTCATCTGTGGGAAATCCTCCAATAGCTTTCTGGTTTATTGACAGCAAAAGTCTAAGTCCTCGCAATGACCTATAATGCCCATTCTGTCTCCAGCCTCTCCTACCATCGTCTACCTCATTCACTCCCTTTCAGCCACCAGCCTTCTTGTTTCCCCCCTAGCAAGTCAGGCACACTTTTGTCTTGGGATATGTGCTCCAGCTTTATCTCAGTCTGGAATACTCTTTGCTCCAGGTGCCCACGTGGCTAACTCCCACTCCTCCTTCAAATCTCTGCTCACACCCCACCTTTTCAATGGGGTTTACCCTGACCACCCTGCTTCACGCTCTAATCACCTCGCCATGTAGACCCGATCCTACCCTTGTTCTCATTTTCCTATCACCTATCATCTTCTACCACACATGTACTTTACTTATATACTACAATTTGTATACACCAGACTGCCAGTGCTCCGAGGGAAGGCAGCTTTATCTTAGCCACTGCTGTGCTCCAAGTGCCTTGAGCAGGCTAGACACATAGTAGACACTCAATAAACCTTTTCTAGGTGAATGAAAAAATCAACTGATCAATAATGTATGTCACACAGGCTGAGGGTGGTAGCTCAACGTATAAACCCAGCACTTTGGGAGGCTTAGGCTGGAGGACTGCTTGAGCCCAGGGGTTTGAGACCAGCCTCGGCAACACAGGGAGACCCTGTCTCTATAAAATATACAAAAATTATCTGGGTGTGGTGGTGCATGCCTGTGGTCCCAGATACTCAAGAGGCTGAGGCAAGAGTATTGCTTGAGGCCAGAAGGTCAAGGCTTCTGTAAGCCATGATCACACCACTTTAGTCCAGCCTGGGCAACAGAGTAAGACCCTGTCTCAAAAAAAAAAAAAAAAAAAGTATGTCCATGTCAATACTGAATGCTAATCCTAATATTTCCACCTAGGAACATTTCTAGTAGCCATTCCTTCTGCTCCACACCGGCTCCTATCCTAACGATACTTTCATTACTTCACAACATTGAAACTTGCTGATTTGGCATTTGTCAGAGGCCACTCATCTGGTTTGCCCACAGACGATCCATTCCCCCATACAGCGTGTCACTCTTGTGCCTGGGATGTAAATGCTTGGCCTCTTCGAGGCACTCAGATCCCTTCCCCCGGCCCTACTTTTACTGCCTGCCTTCCCTCCCCTCCCTTCGTGAGCCTGTCCTTCCTCTTCACTGTCCACCTTGCCTGCACACTGTAACCCCCGTCCCTTTGCTCCCAGTGCGTATTCCTACCCAGGGGCCCCCTCCCTCCAGATTCTCCTTCCCCTTTCCATCTTAGCTCATTTTCCACTTCCCCTGCAAAAGCTTGCTTTCTTTTTCTTTTTCGAGATGGAGTCTTGTTCTGTTGTCCAGGCTGGAGTACAGCGGCATGATCTCGGCTCGCTGCAACCTCCACCTCCTGGGTTCAAGCAATTCTCCTGACTCAGCCTCCCCAATAGCTAGGATTCCAAGAGTGTGCCACTACACCCAGCTAATTTTTGTATTTTTAGTAGAGATAGGGTTTCACCACATTGGCCAGGCCGGTCTTGAACTCCTGACCTTAAGTGATCCACCCGCCTTGGCCTCCCAAAGTGCTGGAATTACAGGCATGAGCCACCATGCCCAGCACTTCTCTTTCTCTCTCCTCTCTCTCCTCCTTTTCCTTCCTTCCTTCTTTTCTTTTCTTCTTTCTTTCCTTCCTTCTCTCTCTCTCTGCTCTTTCCTCCTTTCCCTTTCCCTCTCTTCTTCTTTTTCCTTTCTTTGTCTCTCTCCCTTTCCTTCCTTTCTTCCTTCCTCTTTTTTTCTTTCTTTTCTTTCCTGCATCTTGCTCTGTCACCCACACTCATGGCTCCCGGTCAAGCTATGTTTTGTTTTCAGAGACAGGGTCTAGCTATGTTGTTCAGACTGTCCTTGAATTCCTGGCCTCAACCTATCCTCCCACATTGGCTTCCCAGAGTGGCTTTCTTGAGCCTCCAGTTCACAAGGCTCTCTCCATTTTGTACATTCACAGCACGGACAGGATAGATCTACATTCAACCGGCACTTCATCCTACATGCCCTGTGGCAGCTCTTAAGTACGATTTCGCTGCACTTTTATATAACTCATGAATTGTTATATGAAGTTTCTATGGATGATAAGTCTGGCAAAAAGGAATATTTATTTATTTATTTATTTATTTATTTTTGAGACGGAGTTTCACTCTTGTTACCCAGGCTGGAGTGCAATGGCGCGATCTCAGCTCACTGCAACCTCCGCCTCCTGGGTTCAGGCAATTCTCCTGCCTCAGCCTCCTGAGTAGCTGGGATTACAGGCACGTGCCACCATGCCCAGCTAATTTTTTTGTATCTTTAGTAGAGACGGGGTTTCACCATGTTGACCAGTATGGTCTCGATCTCTTGACCTTGTGATCCACCCGCCTCAGCCTCCCAAAGTGCTGGGATTACAGGCTTAAGCCACCGCGCCCGGCTAGGAATATTTAATTTTTAATTGGGAGACAGATTAATATATCATCTCTTCTCCAATTACAGGCTCCTTGGAAGTAGAAACACGGTCTTCAGCTTGGACTTACGCACAGTGCTAGGCACGCAGAAGGCGGGCAGGCAGCACTTGCAGGGTAGCGGAATGACTGGGAATCCACATGGGGAGGAAACCACGAATGCTATGGCACTCTGTTGAAGGCCCAATGATTGAGGAATAAAATATCAGTGGAATAAGCCAAGGTGAAAAACAAAAATAAAAACTAAAGAGGTGGCTTTCTGATTGCCTTTCGTTCACCGTCACGAATGTGGCTGATCATTGAAAATGCACAGCACTAATTGATTTCTGCATCATGTTGTCATATGCAGTTCGTTTTTCCGCTTTGAAAGAGGTAGAAAGTGGCCGGGCGTGGTGGCTCAAGCCTGTAATCCCAGCACTTTGGGAGGCTGAGGCGGGTGGATCACGAGGTCGAGAGATCGAGACCATCCTGGTCAACATGGTGAAACCCCGTCTCTACTAAAAATACAAAAAAACTAGCTGGGCGTGGTGGTGCATGCCTGTAATCCCAGCTACTCAGGAGGCTGAGGCAGGAGAATTGCCTGAGCCCAGGAGGCGGAGGTTGCGGTGAGCCGAGATTGCGCCATTGCACTCCAGCCTGGGCAACAAGAGCGAAACTCCGTCTCAAAAAAAAAAAAAAAAAAAAAAAAAAAAAAAAAAAAAAGAAAGAGGTAGAAAGTATAGCTCTTCAGTGCAGTAGAAGAAGCCTTAAGTCCAACTCAATTTCTATTGTGGTGGAACGGCCAAAAATCATAGCATATTCGGAGCCCCTTAGACTGCTCTGCTTGGCCCTGGGCTCAGGGTAAGATGCTTATGTCAGGCACCCATCGGAACTGAAAATGAGGGCACAGACTCTGAATATCAGTGTCAACACTTAGCTCCTCACCGTCTTTCCCAGTTTCTTTTATTTACTCATCTAACAGGCACCCTTGGAGTGCTTACCGTGGCTGCTCTAACCAGGCTGGGCATTTACATAATCTTATTTACCTTCACCACAACGCTCGAAGGTACATCTTGTGAATGTTGCAGTTTTACAAGTGGGCACCTTGACAAGGTTAAATCACTTGTCTAAATTGTAGGTAGAAAATTGCAGGTCTGGGATTTGGACCTAGGAGGCGTTGATACCAAAGTCCTTGCTCTTCCCTCTGTCACGCAGCCTCCCAGGTGCTCAGCGTCTATTGACAGAGGCACCAGTGAACAAGTGACCTGAAGCCTTGCAGTTTTGACTCACTTGGTTGAACCACCATAGACAATGCAAAGGAGTACAGCAATGACATTCACATTTTGTTAAAGAGATACTATTGACATACAAGTGTTGATATGGCCCTAAGTGTTTGAACGAAACTTTCTGGAGGGGAGATCTGAGCTCTTTTATCTTCTTCTCTGATGCTCTGCAAGAGGGCTCCAATGCCTGCCTTCTCCCAGAGATATGTCGTCTAGTCACCTAGGTAAGCCTCCAAGTCCTTCGCACCCAAGTATTACACAGGGGTTCAGAGTTCAGTAGGGCCATGACAGTCATCTACAAATTTTCTACTCTCTGTAGGGTTGGCTAGGTGGCTACTTGTTGACTGCAATCTGATAACCATCTTAAATGCACTAATCTTGTCAAGACCAGATCCTGGATGTATAAACCAGTAGGTAGAAATATATAATGACCCAAGACTAACTTCAAGACAAATGACATAAAACTCAATCCCTTAAAATACAAAAGACCAAGTTATAAGAGGGTAGGTAGCCTAGAGCTTGCATCTCTCCCAGCTATTAAAGAGTTTTGTAACAATTACTAGATTCTGTTGCTGATGCAGGAAACTCAGGCCAAGAGTCTGTCAGCTGGCTGCATGTGTCTGCTTTAGAAGTCCCAGCCATCACTCCCTGTCACACAGAGACCAGTGAACCGCTCCTGCTGGATTATAGTCTGTGAGAGATACTGACTGTCATCAGAACCTCTTATATAATAAATTAAGATGCAATAATCACCTAATTCCCAAATGTGCAAGTGACCCATATCTAAATGTAAAAGCAAAAAAAAATTAGCCAGACTTGGTGGTGTATGCCTGTAATCTCAGCTACTCAGGAGGCTGAGGTGAAAGAATCGCTTATACCCAGGCTGGAGTGCAGTGGCACGATCTCATCTCACTGCAACATCTGCCTTCTGGGTATAAGCGATTCTTTCACCTCAGCCTCCTGAGTAGCTGAGATTACAGGCATACACCATCAAGTCTGGCTAATTTTTGTATTTTCTGGTAGAGATGGGGTTTCGCCATGTTGGCCAGGCTGGTCTCAAACTCCTGACCTCAAGTGGTCCACTAGCCTAGGCCTTCCAAAGTGCTGTGAATACAGGCCTGAGCCTCTGTGCTGGGACCCCAATTACTAATCCTCTTATATCTTTTACCTGGGGGTTCCTGCATGAAGACAGGCACATCAGGTCTAACTGCAAAAGCACTCACTCCTTCAAGAAAGTTATGTTGGCACTGCCACTGCATTCATGGATAGGTGCAAACTAGCATTAAGGAAAACTGTTTGAAGATGGGGTGCACTTCCACACCGCGACTTTATATAGGCACCAATGGTGTGTTCGTTACTTTGCTTGGCTTCAGTGGGGACACACAGAGAGGACTCCCAGCCTCACTGCCCAGCTGTGGGCGCAGTACTTTGCTTTAGTGGTCAAAAGAGCAGAGGGCTGTCCTCCGCTCTCCCTGCCCACTAAGCAGTTCCTGACCCACCTCTCCTAAAGCGTTGGACGGAGCAAGGTTAAGTCCACGGCACTCTCGCCAGGCCACGGCACACAGCAGCATTCTCAGTTAGCAAACCTGCTCCCACTGGTCAGGAACAAAGTACCCCGACAACTGGGAATTAAAACCAGAAAATGCAAAGGGAGGAAACATTCCAGGGTGAAATTGAAGGGAAAAAAAAGAGAGAGAGAAAGAAAGAAAGAAAAAGGGGGGGGAGGGGAGTAAAGAAAAAGCACAAAGCCCATGAGGCTGGCTGGTTAACCATGGGTTAGAATTAGGTTTAGAGAATCACACGGTAACTCAGTGTCTCGGCAAATCCAAAACCCCAGGGTGAAAGACATGGGTGAAAGGCATTTCTGTTTGTGGAAACGGGAGGTTTCCTTCTTTCATTTATTCTGTATTTATTTTTGGTCTGTTTGGAACCCAAGTTTGGACCATTAATCACTTTTACCTTCCCAGTATTTTTCATCTTTGCAGTCAAACAGCAACAAATATGGGGTCCAAAGGCCCTTTCCCACAGCCAATTCCCATCAGCCCTTCTCTCCCAGGGTCACGGGGTGCACGGAGCAGACATTGTCAGCGGGACATGCCACAAACACAGCAAATCGCCAAACCAGACTACGTTAAAGGGCTGGAACTTACTTGTACTTGTGCTGGTTCCAATTGTATTGATTGTGGTGGGGACAGATGAGGAGGAGTAGAGGGGCACATGGCCATTCTCACACCCCATGCTTTTGTCCTGCCAGTTGGAGGCATTGATGCAAATCCCGGAATCCCGAGAGTTCTGCCACCCGTTGAGCTTCTCATCGGAGTTCTGTCTTTGGTGATAGTAGTGTGTCTGTCCGTAATCCACAGAGTCTGAGCGGCCTCGGTTCTGGCCACCAAAGCTGGTCGACGTGCGGTCCTCCAGGTGATTCAGCCACATGGCTAAAGCACTGCGGTCTTCCAAAGAAGTGGCCGGGTGTATCAAAGCATAGGACAGCAGCTGCCTGCTCTCCTCAATGTGCTGGTTGTGTTCAATAGAGTGAGCCAGGATTTTGGGCAGCAGTTTCATATATTCTACTTTTGCGTCGAGGTTTCCTGGCTTCAGCAAAGGCAGATGAGTTAACAGGAGGGAAATCACTTTATCCTTGGATTCCTGTTGCCATTGGTTAATGATTCCTGAAAAGGAAAATAGACAGGGCAAATAAGCAAATCCACCCACAATGACTCTAAACAGATACTCTAAAGAGAATTTTTATGGATTAGGGTCCCAATCTATACACCCCAGCTATATTTTCTCAAAAAAGCCTTGTGAATCAGATTGGTTAACTGACCCCAGATTTTCAGGGGCCAGGGACTCCAATGAAACACAGATCAATCATTCTTAGATACTTGGGTACTCAATCGAACTCAATCAAATTCTCATTCATGTTTCCAAAAAAAGCTACAACTACCTGGGCACGATCAAATAGAATTTACAGCTCTGTTTTCTTTCTGAGAAAGGTCTAGCCTGTCCCCGATAGACAGGGGCCTAAGACTAAGAAGCTCTCCATGAAAAAGCAAATATGAATAAAGGTCCCATTCCAGAGTCCTGGGGGTAAGGCTGCTTCCCCTCCCCCGGACGTCTCCCCCAGATATCTGTTGAACGTGGTTTTAATCCTGGCAAAGGCATTTGTGTGAAATTGGAACAACTTCTTAGACGGAGAAATTTGTCAGGGAATAAAAGAGCTCCCCTCATCTCTGTGTGGTAAGCCTGGACCTTTCTCATGAGAAGCTAACTCAGAACAACTGTGCGATCAAAGCTAGAATAAGCAATGGACCCAAGACTTGGCTCCTGGGGCACCTCTAATCACTGTTTTTCTTTATGTAAGATCAGTTTGTTTTTATTGGGTAAAATACACACAACACTGACCACTTTAATCCTATTTGAGCATATATTCAATGGTATTAGGAACATTCACAGGCTGGAGGTGGTTGGTTACACTTGTAATCCCAGCATTTTGGGAGGCCGAGGCAGGAGGGCTGCTTGAGCCCAGGAGTTAGAGACCAGCTTGGGAAACATAATGAGACCTCATCTCTACAAAAAAAAAAAAAAAAAAAAAAAAAAAAAAAAAGCCACATGTGATGGTGTATGCCTGTAGATCCAGCTATTAAGGAGGCTGAGGTGGGAGGATTGCTTGAGCCTGGAAGGTCGAGGCTGCAGTAAGCTGCTATTGCACCACTGTACTCTGGCTTGGGTGACAAAGGGAGACCCGGTCTCAAAAAAAAAAAAAAAAAAAAAGAAAAGAAAAAAGAAAAAAAGAAAAAGAAAAGAGAAGAAAAAGAAAAAGAATATACACCATTCACAGTGGTGTGCAACTATCACTACCGCTCTTCTCTAGAACCCTTTCATCTTCTCAAGCTGAAACTCTAATTACTCTAGGTACCACAGAGAAGTAGAATCATCAGTATTTGTCCTTTTGTGACCGCCTTACTTCACTAAGCATAATGTCCTCAAGTTTCAAGCTACAGGAAGATCTGCTTTTAACACACTCAGAAGGATCCTTTCTGTCCCCTCTCACTCAAAATGCGAACAATGCACTTTGCCTTGATTAACCTTTGAGAAATAGCTTGCCTTGGGACTGACAGTTATTCACAGGCTCTGGGCCAGAGGAAAGCAAGCTCATTTTCAGAGAAGTCATTCCTGACACATGGAGATCTCAACACTGGCCCATGGATGACCCTACAAGGGCGAGGGCTGGGCAGTCCTGCTGGCTTTTATGGCATATCTGGAGGGCTGGAAGGGGTTTCTGGAATTTAGTTGAAGGGCTTAGCAACACTAGCTAGGTGCAAACATAACAAAAACAAGCCCAATGATCACTGTTGACCATAAACTACAAATGCATCAGCCTGTACTGCAATGCCTGTCAAGACCACAGGAAAGAATATTTTAAGAAAAATACCAGCAAAAAAATGAGGCATGGTGTATAATGAAAGAGCATGAGCTTTGGAGTCAGGCAAAGTTGGGCACAAACCCCAGATCTGCCACTTAATTTGTGGTAGAAGCTTGGTAAGTTATTTAACTTCTCTGAGCCCCAACCACCTTATGAAGAGTGATACAGACAGCATCTGCCCCTCCATGTGCTGTCAGATTAAATAATGCAAAGTAGCAAAAGGGCTGGTCAAGTACTTGATGATGGAGGTAATTCCTTCTGCTTGTCTCTGCATAGTTGGCCTCATGTTAGAGCAGTGTCAATGGTTTCGGATACCAAGTTTTAAAAAATAATACAGAGAAACCAGAGATGACCCAAGAGAAGTCATTAAAAATGATCAAGGAGGTAGAAAGTGAAAGGGTGAAGAGAAAATGGGTTTACTGTGCTTAAAACAATATGAAGAGATGCCTGACTCACTTCAAGTAGGGATTTCATAAGGAGATGTCAAAGAGTTAACCACTTGGAGTAGCAGTCTCCAAACTGAAGCAGGAGACACTGAGACAGGACGGGGAGAACAGAACTGCCAGAATAATCAAAGACTCAGAGTAACCAAGGAAGGCTTTAGAATCTCTGCCCTGGGGGTCTGAACAACAGAGTGAAATAATCTTGAGTAGAACTGTCCAACAGTCATAAAACATAAGCCACAAAGGGTATTTTAAACTTTCTAGTAGCCATATTAAAGAAGGGACAAATAGGTGATGTGAATTTTAGCGATATCAAAATATTGTCACTTCATTATCAGTTATTAATTTCATAAAATTATTAATGAGCCATTTTTTCAGAATTCAGTCTTAAAAGTCTTTTACAAGCCTTAAAATGTCAGTGTGTTTTGTCACGGACAGCACGTCTCAACTTGGACCAGCCACAGCTGAAGAGCTGAGAAGCTTTATGTGGCTAGTGGCTACTGAGCTGGTGAGCACAGGGCTGGAGACATTCAGCTGGAGAAGGCGGGCGGGAGGGCACAGATGACCTCAGCAGGTCCCTCCCAGCTCCCCGACTCTATATTTAGCTAATTGCCACCTGACAGAAGAAGTCTCACACATTCCACTAGGTATAGCCTCCCTTTTAAAGTATCGCTGAGAGGCGAAGAAAATTCCAATTCTAATTTTCTCATCAATTAATCTTCAGCAAATACCAGGCATGTTTTAGATGATGAATGTGCTTAGCATGAAGATAAACTCTATTCATTAAGCCCAAGAGGTGTTGGAAAGAAGCAAAAGGGGTCAAGCGGAAAAAGGGGCTATGTTGTAAGCCTACCGTAATCAGAGGTGGCTAGTGTACACCCGTGAAAATGTACATTTAAAGATAAAATTGGGAATGACTTCTAAGAAAAAATTCATGAGGCTGAGGAACTCCCTAGCTTACTGCTATGTCATTTCCCTGTTCGGATATTGTACCCTTCCACAAAAGGTCAGCCTTAAAAAAAAAAAAAAAAAAAAAAAAATCAGCAACAAAAACCAAATGTAAATAGGAGTCAGAGTACAAACTAAACATGCTATCTCCACATAACTGCTCTCTGCCACAGATTAACCTGGGATTCAGAGGAGGAACAAGCAGAGCGAAGAGGAAGGAAAATGAGAGGCCACTGGCTCCGGTCCCTTGGATGGGGGGACCAGGAAGGCAAGCATGGCTTTTGTTTACTACCACTGGGAACATGGAAATCGGATTGCTCTCTGAGGGCTAACTACACCTACTGGATCAAACTATTTCTGTTACCACTCCAGCTGCCACCGCTGAGAGCCAACAGTATTGAATGTTTTCGAAGTGCCAGGCACTCTTCTAAGCCCTGTGCATTTAATTACTCACTTAATCCTCCCAAGAAGCTTATGAGGTAGGTCCTATTACTAGCCTTCTTTTACAGATGAAGGCACAGGGGCACAGACGGGGCAATTACTTGTCCCCGGCCCCCTGCTAGTGAAGTGGCAGAAATGAGGTGGGCAAATTCAATATGAGATACATAATGGCTATCCTGCTACAAAAGCCTGGCCAGAGACCAAATATGTCGATATTTATAATATAATTAGATGTTCTATAATTATATATGATATAGAATTAGACATAACATGCATGTAAGTATGGAATAGTTACAAACATCATATAAATGTATTAATAGAGGCCATGAGTTATCAGAGGAGTTGGTGAGCAGCAGAAGTATAATAAAAAGGAGTTACAGAGACAATGGAAGTGATGCCTATTGCAGTTTAAAATATGTTAACTATTTATTTGACACACCTCTCTTTGAAAGGTGGGGCCTAATTCCCTTCCTGTTCAGTGCAGGTTGGACTCAGTGAGTCACATGCAGTAAGTAGAATGCAGGGGAAATGGCGGCATGTGACTTCACGGATTAGGTTATAAAAGGCACTGCAGCCTCACCTTGCTGTCTTCAAGTACTTACTCTGGGGAAAGCCGGCTGCCAGGCTGTGACATTACGCAAGCAACCCAATGGGGAGGTCCTTGTGGTGAGGAACTGAGGCCTTGTGCCAACACCCAACATCAAGTTGCCAGCCATATGAGGGAACCATCTTGGAAGCAGATCTCCTAGCCCAGCTAAGCCTTTGAATGAGTGCAGCCCAGATACCATTTTGAGGAATCCTAAGCCAGAATCTCTCATATTTCTGATCCATAGAAACTGTTGTAACGTGTTTATTATTTTAAGCTGCTGAGTTAATTAATACACTATCCAACTGCCCTTCTAGGTAAAAGGAAGTTTCAGCCACTTGGTTTTGAGTAGATCAGCCTTTCTGGCAAAGCTGTTCCCATTCTGGCATGGACCCATGAAGTTCCTGTTGCCATTAAACATTCCCCTCCCTCTGCCTCCCCTGTCCTGATTATCCACTCACCAAACAACCTTTGGACCATGATTTAGCTCCCCAGGTACTTTCAGGGAGAGAATGAACTGATCATAGAGACCTGAGGTATTTGCAAAATCTGTGATGATTTTTCAGGGCAACTTAATGTATAGTTCCTGATTATGATTTGGCTTCCTGTAGAGGTCTGCCGACAGGGAGAATGTCTGCTGATTATGTGGACTTTGAGTACGTCTGGTCTCTCTGATGATGGTTCCTCGTGGCAAATTAACAAGCCAGCATTGCAGTGTCTACCTCCCCGCTTTCTAGTTAGCATGAGTCAGTCTCTCATGAGAGCATCCCCAGCATGCTGACAAGCATGGACATCTCCACCTTCAAATGGAAGCCAGACCCTACATGCAGGGACTTGGTCACACTGGCTAGGTCCTGTCCAGCTGCCCACTGGCCTTTGTGGCATCCACATTACCTTCTAGACAGCAAAGAATCTTTGCTGAGATTTGTATTTAACACGTTCTCCTCCCTGGGGAAGATGCAGGAATCCTCAGAATTTTCAATTAATTGATCACTTCTGAGATCCAGGCTCTACAATGACTCATCCCAATGTCACTTGATTCAGGACACGGTGGAAACTGAAGTGCAAGAACTTCAAGGTTTGATGAAATCAGCTCACAACTACTATATTTGTGGAGAATTTTCTTTGTTATTTCTCTGTATAAGGAGCAGAGATGTAATAGTTTGCTGGATGTTTTATGTGGATAAAAGTTAATGATTTATAATTTGTAAACCAGTGACATAGGAGTAGTAAAAAAATAATAAAAGGGCTATAATTAAAGACCATGAGGATTAGGAAACTGTCCCAATGATTCTTGGAGTGACAAAGAGTGTATTTAAATACCAAGTTTGGTATTATTACTACACAATGGTATGTCAATGTTTAAAGGCTCTAGTTGTTAGTAAATTACTCTTAAATTGCTATTTTATTATACCCTTGTTTTCAGTTTAATAACGTTTACCATAAAAGGGTTTCTCACAAGCACATTTAGGCAATTTGCTCATGCAAGAAATGGCTAGAAATTAAATGCACACCCACAAGAAGTACTGGTGAAATAAATGTGCTAAAAGGCAGGAATACTGGTGGGTTTTACATGGTCAAAGGCTCTCTGGAAGAAGTTACAAAGTCAATCCTAGACGCATCATGTACTAAAGGCTTCTTAAATACAGTGCAACTGCACAACTTAAAAGTGGGTAACAGCACACACCATGTATCTATTTGGTAGGGATGTGAGCTGAGCCAGGGCACCTGAAAAATGAGAGAAAAAAATGGCAAATACCAATGTGGCAAATGGTGGGATTCTTGTGTTGGCACCTGCAGTTGAATTTGTCTCCCAAGGTACCCTGTTGAGCTAGAAGTGACCAGAGAAGAATCCTCATACTTTGGTGGGAGGCCTGCTACTGGTATGGATTAGACCAGATGTGATGGGGAACCCAGTCTGGAGTTATGAGCCCTTATGGCTGGAAGTGGTGCTTTGAACAGGTACAAAGAATTGACAAGACAGAAGGTGACTGCTGGCTTCCAAAGTGGCCTCCGTTGATCCTAGACTATTGGTATTCACCTATATGCTTTCCTCCCACACTGAATAAGAGCTGGTCTATGTGACCAAGAGAGTGCAGTGGAGGCGTCGTGACATTAGGTCATAAAAAGCATTGCAGCTTCTCCCTTGCTGTCTTGGTTGACTTGTTCTGGGGGAAGCCAGTCACACCAATTATAAAGATGCTCAGGTATCCCAGAGAGAGACCTGTATGGGAAAGAGTTCAGGCCTCCTGCTAACAGCCAGAACCAACTTGTCAGCCACGTGAGTGAGCTTGGAAGTGGCACCTCCAGGTCTAGTTTATGTGTTGACTGCAGCTTTGTTGGAGACCTTGAGCCAGACCTACCCAGCCAGACTGTCCTAAATTGCTGACCCTCAGAAAACTGAGATAAATGTTTGATGTTATCTTTTTTTTGTTTTTTTTAGACGGAGTTTCACTCTTGTTACCCAGGCTGGAGTGCAATGGCATGATCTCGGCTCACCGCAACCTCCGCCTCCCGGGTTCAAGCAATTCTCCTGCCTCAGCCTCCCGAGTAGCTGGGACTACAGGCGTGTGCGACCATGCCCAGCTAACTTTTTTTGTATTTTTAGTAGAGACGGGGTTTCACCACGTTGACCAGGATGGTCTCGATCTCCTGACATCGTGATCCATCCGCCTCGGCCTCCCAAAGTGCTGGGATTATAGGCGTGAGCCATCGTGCCCGGCCTGTTGTTGTCTTAAGTCATTAAGTTTTTGGGTAGTTTGTTACACAGCAAGTTAAATAATACAGAGAGCCTTTGGTTACTTGGTAAAAGTCACTTCAAAATACTCCTGCCTCTTGGATTCACTAGAAAAGGCAGAGATCTACAAAGCGGACTCTATCGACCACTATGACCATTCTAGTCTTTCTCAACAGCAGGAAGGTCATCAGGTGCCGGTCATTCAAAGGCACCTGACCATACTCAAAAGGCAAGAGTCAGGCACCTCTACCACGCGCCCCCCCCCGCCACATACTTCCAATGAGCCCTTTAACCTCTCCTGAGAAGACATCTGGTCATCTCTTCCATGAAGACTTTCCATCTGTAGTTACTTGTTCCCCAGGTACCGGCGTGGCTGGGTGCTCCAAGAGTCCTCCTTTAGTCCTTCAGGACCCAGGCCAGCTGGGAACTAGTCCTGAGATCTCAGCCAAGGACTCAAGTTAGGGTTAGGATTCACCTTCAGGGTTCTGACTTCCTCCTGGCCATAACCAGTCAGGAGGTCTGAGGCTGCCCATTCCCCGAGGGCACAAAAACCAGGCCAGCTCCCCCAGCCACCTGCCTCAGTTCTGACCCCTGGCCTCTGAGTATGCAGACAACTCTCACATTTGTATTTCCAGCCCAGGTATCTCCCCTGAGCCCCAGATTCACTTTCCAAATGCATCCCCTACAGGCGCACTCAGATGATCTCAAAGTCAACATGTCCACAACCCAACTCGTGCTCTCGCTCTCACGTCTGCTCCTTTGTTCTTCTTTCCTATCTCAGCAGATGGCTTTCCATCTTTCCAACTGCTCAGGTCAAAACCTTGGAGTATCCTTGACTCCCTTCTCTCATATCCTGTGTCTATCCTCTCCATAATTCCTAGGGGCTGAATCTTCAAAATACATCTGGAATGTGACCACCTCTCATCATGTTTTGGCATCTCTCTACCCTCCCCAGTAGCCTAGTATCGACCATAATAATCATTTCTAAAAGAAGGATATTTGAAAACTAGAAGGTAGATCATGTCACTCCCCCGATCAAACATGTCAACGGCTTCCCATCTCAGAGTAAAAGCCAAAGTCCTTCTGATGGCCTGACAGTCCCTCTATGAATCAGCTTCTACCCTTACTACTAATCCTTTCTTATTTCAGTCAATCCTGGTTGCCGGGACGTTCCTTCAACATGTCAGCGGCGTGCCTGCCTCAGAACCTTCACACTTGCTGTTTTCTCTGCCTGGAACACTTTTCCCCCACACCCGTATTTAGCCTCTCAGTTCTGTCTTTGCTCAAATGTCACCTTCCTAGTGAGACCTTATCTGTCCACACCATTTTAAACTGCCCACCCCACTCTCTCACCTTACACTCCCTTACCCCCAGGTCATGCTTTGCTTTTTCCACAGTGCTTACCACCATGTGACCTGCCATACAGTATGCTTATTTCTGGCCCCTCTCCATTAGAATGCAAGCTCCATGAGGGTAATGAGGGTGTCTCCATTTTTCATGCATTAATATTTCCTTATTAATTACAGTTGTTTTTGTTTTTTGAGACAGGGTCTTGCTCTGTTGCCCAGGCTGCAGAGCAGTGGCACAATCACGGCTCACTGCAACCTCAATCTCTTAGCTTCAAGCCATCCTCCCACCCCAGCATGCTGAGTAGTTCAGATCACGGCATGCACTGCCACACCTGGCTAATTTTTGTATTTTCTGTAGAGATGGAGTCTTGCTTTGTTGCCCAGGTTGGTCTCAAATGATCCTCCTGCCTCAGCCTCCCAAAGCAAGAATTACAGGCATGAGCCACTGCGTCCAGCCTAATTATGTTTTTTTTTTTTTTAAAAATAGCTTATATAAAATTGTTCCCTGTCCTTTTGTTTGATAGTGTTTTAATAGCCTTTTGGATTTCTCTAAAATGTTAAGTATTTCCTAGAAGTTTTCTTTAAATGAAGGCTTAAGACAGAATGGATGACCTACGAACAATAGTAGGTACAACTGTCACACACAAACTGTTCAGTCACCCCTTTCTCATTCAGCTCTGCTGTTTTCTGATTGTTTTTAGCTTTACCATCAAATAAAAACAGGAACATGGAAAAGAGGGAAATAAAATGATTACCTCAATTTTCAGAAACTTTACCACCTCCCCCTTTTCAATATTCTGTTTAAGATGGAAAATTTCCCCATTGTTTTTTGCTAGAAAACAAAAGCAAAATGAGTGCTTTCTGTGATTGTAACTGACACCAATTAAAGTAATCTTCATGAAAAAGAGTTGAGAGGCTGAGACAGCAGAATGAAATGTATTTAATACAACTCGTGCAAACATCTGTTGAAGAAAGAAAGAAAAGCAGTGTCAACAGGGTTAAGACTGTTACATGTCTGTTTTTTTGGGGCACGACGTGATTATGTTTTAATAAAACCTCATAGGAAGGGGTCTCCTAAGAGTTATATAAATTAGAGGTGAAACAAATGTTACCTCACTCGACAAACACAAGACACATTCTTGTAAACCACACTTGACTAGTTTTTTTTTTACACCAAAAACTCCTCAGAGGAGGGGCTGTAAATGTTCTAAACACAGGAAGCTTTCCCACTCTCTAATCTTCAGCGCCGCCCTCACACTCCCAGACCACCACTGCCAAAACCCCGCCCACCACAGAGCGACTCTCCAATAGTACCTTCAAATAATGAATTAGCGATCCTCACGCCGACCTTGCAGAGAAAAGTCTGTTTTCTACTTTCATGTTTAGGTTTAGACCTTGTTCCACAAAAGGCTATAGACTTCTGAGTCCCCAAATCAGCACACCATTGTCCATGCAGCCTAATTACAAGAATATTTAACCAACAACTCCAAGGTCAGCGCCCTTGGCAATGTCCAAACAGTCAACAGAGGAGTATCTTGAGAGGAGTATCAACAGATCGAATCACAAAAGAATAGTTCATGCCTAATCCAGTGGAGCACACCGAACAACAGCCATGCCACACAACAAGTTTATACACCTCAGGAAGTCTGGGACGGGCTGGAGTGCACACGTCCCACCCCTGACACCACAGAGCCATTCTACGTCTTTACATACCTCTGAACTGAGAAGTCACTGGGTCCCATGCTTTCTAAAATAATGAAGTTGTTCAACAACTTATAGACAACATTTCTCAACTCAAGAGCTGGGATCCAAAGTGTAAATGTGAATTTAAGAGCCCTGTGGAGTGGTGTGTAACCATGTAAACACTGTCACCGAGAAACAGCATGTAGATATTCCCAAAATACACATTAGCAATGTTGATAGTGAAATGTATGCATCACTCATCGAGGTATAAAATATGAAATACTTACAGCACAAGTCATTCAATGGGAGAGAGAAGAAACAGTTTTGTGTAGGCAAGATAATCGAGTCCACAGTCACAATTTAACTGGTACTCTTTTTGGAAAGAAAGGCCTGGCTAACTGTACAAGGACAGAGGGCGGTGACCCTGGCACATACTCAGTCCTGCTCTCCTGTCCTCCCCCGGCACCGCCCTGCAGAGGGAGCTAGAGGCACACCTCCCTTCCTGCCTCCCCTCCACTGCCAGCCAACGCTGGGAATTCTGCAATGGTAAGCAGTAAAAGGCAGCAAATTTTCACCTGTTACTTGCGCGCCAAACTCGTCTTCAGGTTAGTAGGTCTACTGTTGCCATCAGAGTAAGATTTTTCAGATTTTTTTTTTTTTTTGAGAAGGGAAGCTACTTTTTCATTGCTGAAGTCCTTGGGCAGTGGGTAAGGAGAAAACGTAAGGAAGGACGATGGTGAAGAAGGCAGTTCTCTAAATAGGAATGGGAATGGCTGAGGCCATTTCTCTCCTTCTGGGCATCCTGCCGTGAAATTGAGTAGACATAGGGCTCAGTGGCTGGATCAGAACCAGGAGGACTGATCAGATGAGGGCTCTTGGCTTTAGCCGAATCGGTGGGGATGCTACAGAAGGAGACAAGAGCTCAGGCCTCACAGGGATAATGTTACCGAACAAGGGCCTCATCCTTCCCGGGTTGCAAGCATGCCGCCATCCAGAATTCTACAACAAAGGCAGGCACTGAAAAAAAAAAAAAACAAAAAAAAAACAGCGAGAGGGCTCAGGCAGGGGAAGGCAAGCGGGAGGAGAAAGGCCTGGTAGGACCAAGAGGAGCGGACGCAGAGGCAGAGTTAAGGACAGGTTCAAGCCTTGTCTATAGACCCACATAGCCCAGTGCAGGCAGGCTCACCTCGCATGGCTGAGCAGCTGGAGAGAGGACAAAGCTGGCAGGAAGAGGGAGCTCCTTCCTGGAAACAAACCTTCTAAACTCAATGGAGGCAGGCAGGAGGCAGCAAGGGGCCCCTACCTCCAGGGGGTTTGGAAACCAACCATTGTCTGCCCTCCCTCAGCTCTACACTAGGCACATGGCCCAGTGAGGAGAAAGACAAAGCTAACCTCTAGCCACATGGGTTCCGAGCTGGGAGTGACAGCATGGGCCTACTGTGTTGTCTTAATCTAGCTTCATGCCATCACCTTTGGAGGTGGTTGTGCTTATTAATCCATCAGATACTCATCTTTGGTTCCTATCAATGTATATGGCTTGGTGCTAGGTTCTGTCCTTTAAAATGGCATTTGTGGTATCAGAGATAACCATAGGGAAAGTTTTGTGCCCAAAGAAACGTCTGTACCACAGAGAACTTGGGGAGAATCACACCAGCGGGATAAATACCTGGAGGAGGGCTCCATTTCTAGAACCAACAGGCAACACTAAGGAGTAGAATCCATCTTCTAAAGTACTCCTAGGCCCTCCAGAGAGCACCCAACACATTATTTGGCAGGTAAAAAAAAAGCTTAGTCGACTATCACAATACTAGTGGAGACGTGACCTCCGGCTGTTTGAATCTCAAAAGAGATCAGTATCATTTATCATGGAATACTCCCTGCTGTAAATCTGTCCTGGACACATCTGAACCCTCCCCCTCCGCCCCTATCATCATCTGTGATCTCATTTAAGAATCTTCCTCCCTCCCCAAATGCCATTTACCACTCGGGCCCTCGCTGCCTTTTCTCTCACAACTGAGCTCAATGACTTACACATCTATATGACAGCCCCTCCCTTCACCCCTCCTTGAGGGTGGGGACAGTCCTTCCACTTCCGTGTCACCTACTCCCTTGCCCAGGTCAGTGCTGATCACACAGCCTTGCCAGACCCAGCTGGTCAAAAAAAGATACAAGTACATTTCCTTTACGGCTGATGACATGGGACATCTGTTCTTCCTCAGCTTTGTCTGTCTGTCTGATAAGTATCAACAGTAGAAATCTCTGGACCAGGGCAAGAATGGTGAGGGGACACGGAGGCTCCAGCAGAAGGGGAGGGCAGGCCTTTCTTCACGGATGATGCCCCCAGCGTCTTCCCATCAACACCCCTCCCTTGGCCTACACCAGGTCACATGCCCAATGTCTCCCTGCTGAGAGCCCCCTCCTCTTGCCTCTACTCAGATGCAGACACAGGGAGGGTAGCCTATTCACCCAGAGACTCGGAGCCCAAGGTGCTGGTTGTTAGTACCTAAGATGGGCTCAGTTGTCTTGCGGGCACCTTTCTAAGGTATTCACTCCCAAGAACTGTAGGACTATCAGGTGCTCTAAGTGACTTGGGAAAAACAGAAAGACAATACAGCGTGGGGAATGAGCGCACAGATGCTAGTCATGCTGTCTGGGCTTCCACTGAGTGAGCTGTGTGAACTTGGGCAATTCACTTAACCACTCTGTGCTTCCGTTCCTCCATCTGGAAAATGGGCTATCTCCTAAGATTGGCGGTATCTGAAATATTTGATCTTTGTAAAGCGTGGGACCATCATCTGGCCCATGGTGAGTATTATGTAGTTGTTAGTTGTTCACCAACAATCTAAGGGACCAGGATCACTCTCCATGGGGCTCTCTCCTACAGGATGGGGCAGGGGAGGGACGCCCAAAAGCCCTAAGACACTGGTTCGCAAAGTGTGGAGGAGGGGCCTGCCAGAAAAATTGTTAGAAATACAACTTCTGGGACCCCTTCTTTAGATCTACTGAATCAGAAACTGTGTTTAACAAGCCCCCAGATGATTCTGATCCAGGGTCAAGTTTGAGAACCCAAGAAAAGCATACCCTCTAATTTATGGCATTTGGAGCATCTGGGAAGGCTGATGTGAAATCAGGTGGGAAACATGATTTCTTAGCAGGAGAAGGGCCAGGAGGAAGCGGTTCAAAGAGTGGCAAGAACCTATTTTTAGAGGAAGTTGTTGGATTTTTTTTAAGTCAACAATAAATAAGCAAAATGTCATAATATTTCTAAGATAGGGCTGATCTCTCAAGTTTTCTATTCATAGCAATCTAGCCAGTTAAAAGCAGCAATCGCTGCATCTAAGGATAGACAGGGAAGCCACGATTTGGCCCATTTGGGTTTAAAGAGTGCCATAAGAATAAACAAAGTCTGGCCAAGCCTGTGCTGGCTCATGAATCAAACGAAGGTGAGAATTTCAGTTTTAAAGCATCTTTACCACAGGCTCACACCCTCACAAACCACCCCCACACAATCCCCGGAGATCTGTGCTGCTCAGAGGAGGAGAGTTGAGATGAGTCTGTGGAAGCCTGGGCGTCAGAGCCAGTACGTTACCTCTAAACCGTTGCTCCGGAGAGCCGTCTGGTGAAGTTTGGTATCAACTCACTGGTCTGACGATGAACCACAGGACATGCGTTAACAGGAGCAAAATTCTCTGGATTAGGGGACAGTAATATTTCGCTGAGTTTGGGGGTGAGGGCACAGCTGCTGTCCAGGTTATATGGAGCTGAGCACACTACAGTTGAACCAGGTGCTAGGTGAAAAATTTGAGTTGGTGGAATGATCACATAAGAGATTGCTCCATCTCTTCCCTCTCCACTTTGTCCTTCTCCTTTTCTTCCCTCCTCTGGTGTCTACTGGGCACAGCTCGTCACTATTGAGTGTCTGGCTGGGTATTGTGATGTCAGAGGCATCAGCCACAGAGGGCGATGCCTGAGAAAGGACAGCAGCCCAGCTCCGTTCAGGGACACGTGGCCCTGATTTGAGCTCCTGTGATATCACATTCCCTCCAGTTATCTGATAACACCTTACAACCAAAACATTTCTTGAGGCCCTTACCCTTTCCCCAAATCAATACGGCACTTAGGGGACACCAAGGCACAGATTGCCCCCAATCACGCAGTAATGCCCTGGTGCCACCATGAATGGTGCTGGAGCTTCCTGACCCCTTGTGTCCAGGGGACCTGGCTGCCTTTTATAGAAAGTTTCCACACACCTTCTATTCCTAACCTCGATCACAAGCATCGCCGGCCCAGATGCTTCAGCAGCACCAGCAGACTCTGTGTCACCGGCTTAGTAACATACCCCATTTAGGAGCATGAGCACAACTTGTTTGCACTGGGAATGAATTCACTGAATTCTAGATACTCTTTTTTGGCTGCCTTTTGTTTTGTTTTGTTTTTATCTCAAACACAGCTAACTCATCAGGGATCAAGAAAGCCAACTTTGATTTTTCAAGGGAAATCAGCAGCTGACCACACACCGGCCCCTTCCTGGTCCTCCCCAAGATGCTGAGAACATCCAAAGTCTGCAGTTTGGAGGAAGGAAGAAATACTTGGTCCGTAACTGCCTGTGGAGGGGCAGGATGCATCTTTTCTTGTACTTATTTTGCAAGATGACATTAAGCAGAACAGTGCTGAGAAAATGGAAGATAATCTAAAAAAACAAAGGTCATCACTTCTTTACATAATGTGAGAAGTTAGCTGAATGTCCTTGAGGCCTAAAATGGATAGAGCCTTTGGAGAAGAAGGGAGCAAGCCCCTTGGAGTCAGACAGGTGAAGAAGGGCAGATGTATAACCCCTATCACAGGGCCAGCTCCACGAATCACTGCACAGATCCCACTGCCAAAATCAAATCCCTGAAAGCACTAGGACTGGAAGAACTGGCTCATTTATCAAACAACTGATGGGCCAGGGCAGGGAGCAACTCCCAGCCAATAAGGTGACTTAGTTTCTCAAAATGACATAAATACATTTCAACTGTGTAGTAAATAAAACGAAATTTCATTGTAAAAGGGCCCCAACCATCCCCCACGTGATCTGCCTCTGCTGCCTCCTCATGTGACTGGCCTCCCAATTTAGCGCGTAACCAACTCTCAATGACCTGTAATAACACTATTCCCAAATTAGAGCTCTCAATTTGACTTGGCTTTGGTCCCTCCCTCAAAGCAAAATAAAGCATCCGTTTTCTTTTTTTTCACATTCATAATACTCTCCCTTTGAGTTGCCAACTCAAACCCTGTTTCAGTCAGATTGAGCCCTTCCTCTATTTTTTTTTTTTTTTCTGGTTAGCCAAAGAGCCCGATGGAAAAACACCAAGAGACAAAAACAAAAACAAAATCAGACAAAAATTCCAAGTAAGTGACATTCAGCTGGAAAAGCTATGATTCACATGCAAATAAAAATCTCCCTGAATTCACTGTTACATGACGCAAGCCCCTGGCTTCGACATAAAAAGGGCAGAATGAAATCACCCACAATTAAACTTGCTCTGGAATACTGGAATTCTCTGGCTAGGCCTTCCCAACTAATGATAAGAAAACCCCCAACTGTAGCAGAATGAAGTTAATTTTGTTGGGAGCCAGGGCATTCCCACCTCAGCCGACATTCACTCCTGAAACTTCCCAACCCAGCAAGCTTGTCTTCACCCACCCCTCACCTGCATTCAGTGTAACCTGCACGGACACAGGGCTCAGGTCCCCTAAGGGGCATCCCTTCCTTCCAGGCAGACACGAGGGATTTGTGCTGAGAAAACTGGATTCACCCGCCTCCCCCCAGGAAGCCAGAGTACAAGAAAGCTTTCTCTGGAGCTCTGGAATATCTCCCTGAGACTACGTAGGATCTTTGTATGAGCTTCACAGCAGCATCAGTATCTGATCTCAAGCCCAGGCTGGAGATAGTTTAGCAAGTAACCTCTCCTGACTGGTAGATAATCTATTACCCTACTTCCATCTTTTCTCCCTCAGGAAACTGAAGCTGATCTCTCACCACTTTCTTTTTCTCCAGGTGTTACCCTTAGGATGCATACCTCAATCTGCCTGAAAAATCATAGAATTCTGGAGATGGAAGGGACCTCAGAGATTTCTTTGTTCTGCCTGCTCTGTTTTTTTTTTTTTGAGACGGAGTTTCGCTCTTGTTACCCAGGCTGGAGTGCAATGGCGCGATCTCGGATCACCGCAACCTCTGCCTCCTGGGTTCAGGCAATTCTCCTGCCTCAGCCTCCTGAGTAGCTGGGATTATAGGCATGCGCCACCATGCCCAGCTAATTTTTTGTATTTTTAGTAGAGATGGGGTTTCACCATGTTGACCAGGTTGGTCTTGATCTCTCGACCTTGTGATCCACCCGCCTCGGCCTCCCAAAGTGTTGGGATTACAGGCTTGAGCCACCGCACCCGGCCCTGCTCTGGTTTTAAGTGTTCTCACCACACACAACTGCCAACCATGGGGAGCCTTTCCAACTTTCCACCATTGAAGAGAGCTGGGGTTACTGAAGGCACAATCAGCTTCTCTGCAACTTCTAACCATTTGGCTAAGATCAGTTTTTCTGAAACCACAAAGAAAAAAAATCTGCGAACAAGTACTAGCACACCAATGTTCATAATAGCATTCTTCACAAGTCATAAGGTGGAAGCAACCCAAACATCCAACAACAGTCTGAATAGGTAAACAACACGTGGAATATACACCCAATGGAATCCTCTTCAGCCTTAACAAGGAAGGAAATTCTGACACATGCTATAACATAGATGGACCTCAAGGACACTGTGCTAAGTTAATTAAGCTAGACACAAAAGGACAAATACTGTATGATTCCACTTGTATGAGGTCCCTCAAGTAGTCAGAAAGCAGAATGGTGGCTGCCAGGAGCTGGGAGGCAGGAAGAAGAGGGAGTTATTGTTTAATAACATCCTATTTGGAATGATGATAAAGTTCTAGAAGCGGATAGCTGTGATGGTCACACAACATTGTGAATGTAATTAATGCCACAGAACTGTATAGTTAAAAATGATTAAAATGGCAGATTTTATGTTATGTATATTTTACCATGATAAAAACAAATACAAAAAGGCAATCTACTTTCCCTCTAGGGGAAGAAAGCCATTCATCTAAATCCTTTTTAGGCTAACAGTCCCAAGCTTTTTCTAATAATCTTTGGGTGGTATGATTTCCAGGCCCCTGCAGCTTCCTGGCCACCATTCATGCCTCTTTGAAAACCTGGTACCCAGAACTGAATGGTGGATTGCACTCAGCTTCTCCTCCCAGGTCCTGCCCTGAGGCACCCAGCTTAACCCCCAAGTCAAATGTGGCACAGAGCAGACCTGCAGCCTGACTGCTCTGGCTACCAGGGCAAATGCCCAGGTCTGGAATAAAAAGCATGCGGGGCCCCCCCCTGCTACCCTGATGTTGCTCCATTCCCAGACAACTGTGGGCAGCTACAGCTGAGAAGTGAAATTGGCAACAGCCTCGAGGGGAGGGGGCAGCACTCAGTTGAACACATTTCACCCTTTCCATAGCTTTCCTGTTTCTCGGGGGTGTCTGGCCAATGGAAACAGGGCAGGCCCTCGGGGATGCCTCTTATCAGCAACCCATCACAGATCTGTAACCCACTTCATGGTGTGGTGTGCAGGGCAGGGATGGGATGCGCAGCTAGATGTGTGCAGGCCCAGCCTAAGCCAGCCCTGTTGGGCATCACAATGGGTTCACCCGCCTCAGTCCATCTGGAAAAGGTTTGAGAGCTTGAGGCAGGAAAGTTCTCTTTTGCATTTTAAAGTGTGTTGAAACTGAGTAGCCTGGGTGTTGGTCTCATTCCACAAGTGAGTAATCCATTTCCTGAAAGTAAGCTGCTCCCCCTTTGGAAGTGGCCCAGTGATTTGGGGGTGCTGTTAGAGGTGTCACTAACTCAGTAAATATTTATTGGCATGAGCATGCAGCTTTTCTAGGAATGTCGGTTAATTTGCTAAACTAATGTCTTTTAGGTAGCACCCTTGAAAAAAAATTAATTCCTTGCTGATGGGTGAGCAATTTATGCCTCGGACAGGGCTCCAGAGTGGGAGTGTGTTTCACTTACTAGTTAGAATAACCACAAATAAATTAAAACCAGGCCTGTTTTTAAAATCTCTACCTTCTTCCTCTTCTTGACTCCTGATTTTCTATTAATATCTGAGCCAGTAATGGGTTGACTTTGGAAAACTCTTTTCTATGGCAATATTTTGCTGGGAGTTTGAAACGGTGGGGTTTGAAAACTCCCTTTCCTGTGAGTCTTTTGGTTTTCAGGATCCTATACGGATGATCTCATACACCTACCCCTCACTAAGACTGTGCCCACCTGGATCTATCTGGAAACATGCCTCCCGTTCTCCTGTGGACAGCAATTTAGACTTTAGTCATCTGGCTTGGAAAAGGCTTTTGCCTTGAAGAATAAAAACTTATTATTTTTTAATGGCTCAAATGATCACTTTAAAATCCATTTAAAATGACACCTTCTCCTCCTCCTTCAAGAGACAGGTGGTCCTCAGAAAGGAATCTACATCTTCTGATCCAAACTATGGAGACAGAAGAGTCTACGCAGAGCTCTCCCAGGAAGGGGATCAGTTTGTATGTATGGAGGTTCTGATGTAGGAATGTATCAAGCTCAGGACTGATTCTCCATGAAGTATCATGGATAGTTATAGATCTGATAGAAAAAAGGTCATTCTAGGCTCCTGATCGCATGACCAGCATTCTTCCTCAACCTTTGTTGGAACTAGCCCTTTTAGTGATGATCTTAGAAATCCTATGTGAGGCCGGGCGCAGTGGCTCACGCCTGTAATCCCAGCACTTTGGGAGGCCGAGGCGGGTGGATCACGAGGTCAAGAGATCGAGACCATCCTGGTCAACATGGTGAAACCCTGTCTCTACTAAAAATACAAAAAATTAGCTGGGCATCGTGGCGCATGCCTGTAATCCCCGCTACTCAGGAGGCTGAGGCAGGAGAATTGCCTGAACCCAGGAGGCGGAGGTCACAGTGATCCGAGATCGCGCCATTGCACTCCAGCCTGGGTAACAAGAACGAAGCTCTGTCACAAAAAAAAAAAAAAAAAAAAAAAAAAAGAAAGAAAGAAAGAAAGAAAGAAAGAAAGAAAGAAAGAAAGAAAGAAATCCTATGTGACTCTGTTTGGCTCCAGGCATCACTGCCATCCACTTGGGTCTCTGAGACAGAAACGAGAGTATTCACGACTCTTACTAACCCTGGCATGCTCCTGTGCCTCAGGCACTATCCTGCCTCACAGTGGCTCACACCTGCATTTTCAGCCATCCCTACAAGGATCATCCTGAGATCCAATGCCGCCCTCTATTCCGTCCCCTTCAGGAACCCTTCAGGGGTACCTGAGAAGGAGATGACTGAGAGATGACGGCCCTCCCTTGGTATCCTGCACACTTGTAGATAATGGAGCCTGAGCCCATGAAGCCCAGAGTGCCAGTATATACTCTGTCCCTCAAGAACCAGGCGGGGCACCCTTGGGGCACACAGCTTCCCAGGGAGGGCCCCCTCCAGCAGCACGTCACGGAAGCACTGCACAGCAGCCAGCAACGGGAGAGAACAATATGCTGGCTGCAGTGAACACAGGATTGGTTATTCAGATACCAGCAACACCAAAACCAGTGTTTGTCCTTGTTCATTCATTTCCTTTCTTTCAGCAGGCCTCTACATATAGCATTGCGTAAGCATAAGTCACTGAATGCCTGAAAAACAGAGCTGGCCTATGTTGATAGTGTAGGAATTTGGCCTCTACTTCCTTTTACACTTTAATTTGATACATGTTTATCTTCCATTGCGTTATCTTTTTACTGTTTTGAGGACACAGCCATAGTGAGAGTGCAGATCCAGAGCAGAACACCTTGGAGACGGGATTATGTGCTCAGAAACTCCCCTCTCACATACTTTTTGGAAGAAGCTGAGGTATGTATGCCTAAGGAAATGCTTCAAATACAGTATAGACAAGGATCAGCAAGCATGATTATCAACAGGGTTTTTAGGCGCTGGGAAATGTCAGATTCCCAAAACGAGTTTTCAATGGGATATATGCAAAGAGGGGCACTGACTGAGAGTTTGGGAACCAGATGGGGTGGTGTGTCTGTCACGTGGCTACCATTGGTACCAGTGCTCAACTGCCACAAGGTAACCCCCTTAATATTCTGTGACCGCCTCCTACATAGGCACGGCTCGGGGAAGAGAGAAAGGCAACACAGGAGTGAAAATGGAATGAAACAGTAGAGACAGGAGGCCAACATGGAACCCAGCAAGCTCTGGCTACTTCTGCTGCTTTTTGAGTCCGGGGAATATGACTTATGGACTCTTGCCCTATAAACTCATATCCCAAGATCCTTCTGAGAATACAGCAGACTCCCCACAACTCCAAACATTAAAGGTCACATTGTGGGATGAGAACAGGGGCTTCTTCTTTACCCAGAGATTCCTGAATCACACACCGCTTTGATGAAATCCCCATCTCAGGCACATGTTCATAATATTCATCCTTACACTCTGTAAGGCCAGTCCTGGTCCCATGTACTACATGTTATAATAGCATAATTATTTTGTAGTCTGTCTTCAGTGGCTCTGCATTTCCTTCTAAAGTGGGATATTGCAGCAGTCATAAATCTTTCCATCCTCCCAAGCAGTGGTCTGTCACAGCTTACTTATGCTGCTTATCTTTTGGGAGAGTTCCAACTCTTACTTTGTTTAAACTTAAGCCCTGCTAAACTCATCTCCCTGCATAGTTTTCATTTTGGGCTCTATCAAAAAACTAATTAAAATAAAAAAGTTTTCTAAAAGGCAGGGCGTGGTGGCTTCCACCTGTAATCCCAGTACTTTAGGAAGCCAAGGTAGGAGAATCACTTAAGCCCAGGAGTTTGAGACTAGCCTGGGCAACACAGGGAGACCCTGTCTCTCTAGAAAATATTAAAAATTCGGCCGGGTGCGGTGGCTCAAGCCTGTAATCCCAGCACTTTGGGAGGCCGAGGCGGGTGGATCACGAGGTCGAGAGATCGAGACCATCCTGGTCAACATGGTGAAACCCCGTCTCTACTAAAAATACGAAAAATTAGCTGGGCATGGTGGCACGTGCCTGTAATCCCAGCTACTCAGGAGGCTGAGGCAGAATTGCCTGAACCCAGGAGGCAGAGGTTGCGGTGAGCCGAGATCGTGCCATTGCACTCCAGCCTGGGTAACAAGAGCGAAACTCCGTCTCAAAAAAAATAAATAAATAAAATAAAATAAAATAATATAAAATAAAATAAAATAAAATAAATAAATAAATAAAAATTAGCTAGGCATAGTAGTGCGTGCCTGTAGTCCCAGTTACTCAGGAGGCCAAGGTGGGAGAATTGCTTGAGCCAGGGAGTTCGAGGCTGCTGTGAGCTATGATCAAGCCATTGCACTCCAGCCTGGGCGACAGAGCAAGTCTCCATCTCCAAAAAGAAAAATAAAGCAAAATAATCAGTGTCTCATGAGCATAATGATCAATAAACACATATACAATCTTATTTACCTACTTAATCTCTGCTTTCGTGTCTGATTTGTTAGTATCTATCTTCTGTGGAGTACTTTTCTAAAAAGTTTGCAAAATCTCTTTCTAAACATTACCACATCTCAAATGCAAGACAAGTGGGACTGTGGTGAGGAAACTGAGGCTCCTAGTGCTGAAGTGACACATGGTGGTTGGGGGATTGGGGGGGGGTCTTTCTGCAGCCTAACTCCAGCTTTCCAGCCCAACAGCTGGTCCCCCGCCAGCTCACTGCTGAGGCTAAGCTGATGCTTGCTGGAAGAGAGGTTTGCACCGTGAAGCCTGACAGTTTCACTTCTGTTCTTGGTTCTCTTACAAAAAAATCTAAACCTTGACAGACATTAGAAATTTAATAATAGTTTAAGAGCAAATCCCAGCATGTCTCCAAAGCAATACAGAATCAAATTCTGAAAGCAAATAAGATACTGCTTTATTCTTTTCTCTCTGGCTCCGCTGGCAGGGTGGGAGTAAATTGGGTGTGTCGGGCGAGGGGAGAAGAGACTCCAGAACATACCATTATGATTATCTAACAATAACAACACTCTTACTGGCAGTGTCCTCTGAAAAGATTAACAACATGAGGTTTCTTTTACTCTACATGGCAACAAGCTTCGGAAGAAAATAAAGTAAAAATATAAACTGCTTTATTAACTACCAGTGATGCTGGTTACTTGAAGCTTTCTTAAAACCTTAACATTATCAACAGGAATGTGCTGGAAGTTTCTTGATCTTGTTTCAACTAATAGTCACTTTTCAATTTTTCAGAAGAGGATATTTAACAAATATGACCAAATTCAAGTAATTTAAATTTCATTGATTTTCTTTTGAAACAAACATATCAAAAAGGAATGACACAGGGAAAGGCTAGCCCCAATACTCACATTGCAACCCTCAACATTATCTACTCACAGTCCAGAAACGTATGCAGTCTGTCTTTCAGTACCAGACCTGAAAATTACACCATATTGGCAACAAGCAACTCCACAGCAGATGCATTAAAAAATGAGTGGCAATTAAGGCCCAATTCACCATGCATTGTTTTAATAATTTTTATTTTCTGAGCAGTAATTTTTTTTTCAAATAGAAAATCTGGCAGTTGTATTAAAACCAGTACTGTTAATTTTCATGTGTATAGTTCTTAATCTACAACTATATGCAGCCTAAGAAAAGATTTCTGTATGAAGAAAAATGCAGTCACCTCGGACAAGCCTGTGAGATTTTTCAACATATCCACAAGGGTATAAATGGTGGGGGGAATTCAGCATGAGCCACCCAAGGTCTGAAGATAAGGGAGTGTGGCCCCAGTAGGACTGTGAGCACACATGTTCCACCTTTTCTTGACGCACACACCTATCCCACCATCATTTTGTTTCCAAATCCTCAAGGTCACTATCCCAGTATGTCCTGTCTTGGGCCCAGATGGAATCCTCTTGTTAACTCTTGAATACTCTTAAACAGAAGCATTATTCTGTGCACATTCTGAAACGAACTTGATAAGCAGAGGGAAGCGTTACCATGTAGAGACCATGAATGCAAAAAGGTCAGTTCAGAGCTGTCTCCCAACTTCAGACGGGACCTCAGAGAGACAGCGCTAGGTTCTAACTCTGGGAATGTGATCCTTATGCCTCATTTTCCTCATATTATAAAATACACATGATGCTCTATCACCTGCCACTTCCAAAGAATGACATGGAAAACAATGGTTTGTACATCTAGAGACTTAGCACTGGTATAATGACAGGCATTCACTTTGGATGCCCTTGTCTAAAGACCTTCACCCCTATAAGCCAAGATCTCCACTCCCACTGCAGGCCTCAGGGCAGCCATAGAAATTTGGTCTTTGCCTGGCATTCCAAATCATCTGGAAAGGGAAGAACGTGCTTACACGTTCTTGGCTGCAGATTTGGTATTTGTAGAAAAGACCAGACTGTTTTTCATATAATTCATTTCTCATAATATTAGCATTTGGGTTTTAAGAGCACGTAGCAAGGAGCTATTGTTAGAGAAGCCAGAATCAGAATAAAGTGGCTGAGTGATAAGGGATATTGTTCATGTTCTTCTTTTGCTTCTGAATGTTTACTTTTTAGCAGCTCCGGAATATTCTTGGGCCAATGCATTGTAAACACATTAGAATCACCCAAAACAACTTTAAATATGTGACCTCCTGCCCTAGTCTTCAAAAAAGATCAAAAAAAAAAAAAATCCAGCTGATTTGTGAGTTTCCCCAAAGTCCTACTAGTCTGTCATACACAAAAGCCAAACCTGTGTCAATAAAACATAAGTGCTGGAATTACCTGTCTTCCTTGTTTTCCCCACTTCTCCCTGCTGCCTATCTCTTCGTTATTACTATTTTTAAATCTTACACAGCACAGAGAAAGGGGAATGGCATTTGAATGAAGTTGGGAGACAAGACTAAGTCTTGAAGGTAGCAAAAAGGCTGGGATTGTGCGGGCTTTTACTTATCCATACTTTCCCTAAAGATCAGATATTCCATACCCCTCCCTGCTCAACCTACATAACACACACACACACACACACACACACACACACACACACACACAGGTAAATAGTGACTGCACATTGGTACTGCAGAAAACAACAGAATTAGGAAGATCACTTTTAAATTCTCCTCCCTTCTACCCTGAGGCAGGCCATAAAGCCTTCATTCTAGAGGTACTCTCCCTATACCTGGAGGAAAGGAACATCCTTATTTTTAAAGGCACAGAGATGCCAAGAAGAATCTGAACAAACAGGCCTTGCTAAGTTCCCCGCAGTTTATTACCATTAGATCACATCCTTTTGTCTTATAATCATACTCCTGCACCACAACTGTGCATTCTTTATCAAACCTAAGCATAAAAAGATGCAGAGTTCTCTGTTTCTTTGGGTCTTCTTTCTGAAGCCTCCCACGTCATGTAAAACTTATATTTAAATCAACTTGTATGCGTTTCTCTTGTTAAAAATTTGTCTTTTGTTGTAGGAGCCTCAGCCGTGAACCTAGTGACGGGAAAGCAAGATACTTCTTTTCCTTTATGACTGACAGACAGACAGACATACAGAAAGAATGAATGCAAATTGCTGAAGGACATTAGAGGCTATTTAGAAAGGATTCAGATACTAGTTGTAAACCCTGAAAAACTAATTCAATAGACAAAAATGCCCTTTTAACCAAACAATTCCAACATAGAGAATTTCCCTCTTTCACCAAAGCCAAATATTTTATTATGCTTTATAAGACTAATTAAAACAATATTGTGGTATTTCAGCATGTGTGGGTTATGGAAAGGAAAAATCCACCCCACAAAAATCTTCATTTCATCGAGCAAACACTGCATCGATGGTGAGAGTTATGCAGGATCCTCGGAGACTTTTGCTTTGTTTCATTAACATTCACATATCCACTTGGTAAGAACTGTAGCTTGGAACTACGATTTCCATTACAAAGCCTCTGAAATGCCAGGAATGAGTCATGGCATTGTGCAGCCTGGGCAGTGCACTGATTTTCTCCATTAACCAGGCGTACATTCTGACAACTTCCAGGAGAAAAGCTGAATGAGTCAGTTTCAGGAATAAACCACATTAGAATACTATGTGTGTGGAGGAGTTAGGGTAATGGGGATCGGTTTTTGTTGTTTTGTGCTTTTTAAATAGGAATATTCATAAAATGCTTTTCTCTGAAGATAACAAAATAATGTAGATCCCTCCAGTTATAAGGATTCTAACACCACGACCAATTTGGTTGCCCAAACATTACGAAGTGTAGTAAAACTGCTAGGATCAGAAATAGCTTTTCAAGGACAGTTCCACAGCTCCCTTCACACACAGAACACCACCTCTGAACTACTTGCAAACACCTTCTCCTTTCCCGATTTTCTTCTTCGGGTGTCTTATACCACCTGACTCTCACAGAGAAATGGGAAGTCAGGAGACAGCAAGTTAGACAACTAAACGGGGGAAACACATGGCCAGAATTCAGGCAGAGCATGTGCCGTGTTTCAGCAGGAACAACAAACCTGACTATAAAAATGGATCTCTGGCTTCAGCGGGAAGCCAAATGCATAATGCAAGGCTCTAGACGGCGGCGGGGATCTCTTTTGCATCCCATCATGTTCCCTGCTGCCATTTCGGTTTTGGAAATGGGAGTCCAAATCTCTTTAACCCTATCCTTCCTTGAGAATTGCTTACTGTGTTTAGGAGATGAACGCCTCAAGCACTGTCATCCTGGACCATCTACTAAATAAAAAAGTCAGCAATACTGGAAGCCTAGCAATTTCCTGGCAAGATGGAAAGAGTGAAAGTACTAAAAGCAGACTGGGCACGGTGGCTCGCGCCTGTAATCCCAGCACTTTGAGAGGCCAAAGAGGGGCAAACCACCTGAGGTCAGGAGTTTGAAACTAGCCTGGCCAACATGGTAAAACCCCGTCCCTACTAGAAATACAAAAAATTAGCTGGGTGTGGTGGCTCGTGCCTGTAGTCCCAGCTACTCCAGAGGCTGAGGCAGGAGAATTGCTTGAACTGCGCCACTGCACTCCAGCCTGGGTGATAGAGTGAGACTCTGTCTTAAAAAAAAAAAAAAAAAAAAAAAAAAAAAGGAAAAAGAAAAAAAAAAGAAAAATACTAAAAGCATCAAATGGTTAACATCGTTTTAGAACTTCTGATCTTGTTGGAAACCTATACTGTACGATGATTTGAAAACTGAGCACAACCATGAAAAATGGAGATATCTGAATAAGCCAAAGGCACTTTTAATACCAAAATGAGAGGTTAAGCACCGAGGCTGACTGTGAGGAGCTAGTATATCTCAGATCTAACGTGGAGCTGCCGTGGTATTGAGGGTCCCCCAGGTACAGGGCCACACTCGCCTGTTCTCCATCTTTCCAAGCATTGAGCCACGGCCTTGCTTTTTCTTTTTTTGGATTTGGCCTCTGATGTTTAGGCACGAGTCAGCACACACAGATGAATAGATTAACTGAGCTAATTTAAGGGAGCCCTCCCATGGAAGGATTCTTTTTTAGCCTTCTATATTTAGGTTAAGGTTTGTGCCTGTGCAAGACACTTACTGAAGAACTGAGTTTTCCAAACCTTACGAGCAAGGACTCTCTACCATGAGATCTTCCTGACAAAGGACTCACTTGTGCACGGGAGCTCCAATGTCCCCATAACCACAGAATATTAAAACAGGCCAATTAAGGAAACCTCATTTGTACTGCAGGGTGACTCTCGCCTGAATTTCAAAAATGCGACGAGCACATACCGTGTTGGTATCCAGGCTGGTGAATATCCCTATCTGGCGAAACTTGATAAAACTTAATTTGATATGACAACTCTATTGAATTGTCACCAGAAGTAATCATTTCAATTAAATCACACAGTTCCTAAATCTCACATTTAGGAACAAATGAAAGACTTTGAAGCTCTCCACTGCTGCAACATTGGTTCCCATGTTCTTATACTATTGCTTAGTCAGATCTAAACAATGGCTAAGGAGTAAGTTTAAAGTTTGACCCTCGAGCAAAAATTTCAAAGGTTCTGTGACTTGTTGGTCATAAAATAAGCTGCTCTCCATCGCAGGGGATTATCTGCCTGCTTTTTTTTTTTTTTTTTCTGGAGACGGAGTTTTGCTCTTGTCACGCAGGTTAGAGTGCAATGGCATGATCTCGGCTCACTGCAACCTCCGCCTCCTCGGTTCAAGTGATTCTCCTGCCTCAGCCTTCTGAGTAACTGGCATTACAGGCATGTGCCAACATACCCAGCTAACTTTTGTATTTTTAGTAGAGATGGGATTTCACCAGGTTGGCCAGGCTGGTCTCGAACTCCTGACCTCAGGTGATCCACCTGCCTCAGCCTCCCAAAGTGTTGGAATTACAGGTGTGAGCCACCATGCCCAGCTTTCTCCCTTCTTTTAATCTCTCTCCCTACTGGGCCGTCAACAGTGGCTCACACCTATAACCCCAGTACTTTGGGAGGCTGAGGTGGGATGATTGCTTGAACCCACGAGTTTGAGAGCTGCCTAGGCAACATAGTGAGATCTCATCTCTACAAAAAATAAATTTCAAAATTCACTGGGCATCATGGCTTGGGCCTATAGTCTCAGAAATCAAGATGCTGAGGTGAGAGGATCACTTGATCCCCAGAAACTGGAGGCTGCAGTGAGCCGTGATCATGCCACTGCACTACAACCTGGGTGACATAGTGAGACCTTACCTCAAAAATGAAATAAAATCTTTCCCTAGCCCAGTTACTTAAGAATCATTTAGGCATAGGTAAATCGATGCTAAGGGATCTACTACATTGTCACAATGGCAAGAATGTCAGTGGATTCTCTTCTCATGTTTTTGACATTTAAAGACATCTGCAGAAAGGTAGACACCATCTGTGTCCTCCTGCTGGCAGAGACTAAACACCTGCATGGTAGAAACCAAGCCAATATCTACGCAGAGTCAGAAGAGCCTTCGGAGAACAGAATCCATTATCCACTGCCTTCTCTTTTGTTTCACAAATTCATGGGCACGCTGAAGAGGTCAAGTTTTGAACATGCTGCTTTTACAGTCTTACTTTTTTTGAGAACCTCATGCAAAAAAATTTAAAAGCAAAAAGCAACTTAAAGGAGCAGCAAAACTCCTGCCCTTCTCTCCCTAAAAATGGAATAAACTTACTTGGCAGTATCTCTGCTGCCACTGAATATATTTACTTCTTAAATGAGACAAACCTCTTGCCAGGCTTCTTGCCGACTCTGCAGGGACCTAGGTCTCCTTTGCATAAACAGTTCTTTCCAGAGAAAAGAAGGAGAACGCCACACTTTAATATTTTGGCATTCCTTGTTGGATTCAAGTGGAATGCTAAAATAGATTTAGGTCCCAGAGGAGAGAAGTGAATGAGTTTTCGTCACTCCCCCCACTTAACTGCATGTGTCCCAAGCGCGGCATCTGATGACTAGAGTAGGTTCCATGCTCAGAGAGAGGCATCAGATGCTTCAGAAAGTAGGGAAGAGTGGCCTCCAGAGTTCAGGTCTCAAAAATAAACCAGTCCAGATCCATGAGCTGAGGTCCGAAGTTTAAGACCGATGGCCATTACTATTGACACAGACAGAAGACCGAAATTTGATCTCCCTTCGGCTCAGCCAATAAGATGACAGGGAGAAGTGCTAGGCTATTTGTCCTTAGACTCAGCTGCCTAAGGCCCTGTGGATGGCCTGCTGGGTCTGGGCTGCCGTTCCTGCCTAAGGACTGCAGAGCTCTCCTGCCCCTGTCCCCAGGACCCAGGGCCTCTATGTACAGCTTGGTCCCAGTGATGCCTGGGCATCCTGACAGCAGGTGAGGATTCAGTGGACTTCCAGAGTGTTCCTTCTAAGCAGCTGAGAGGTTATGAAACCAGTCCAAATTTCCAGTGCTAAAAGCAGCAGGCAGCCCGCTATGCCAACACCGCTGTGACAAAACCCACGGTTGAGCACAAGGCAGCCATTATTTCTTTGTGGTTCTGAGAAGGTTTGTATTGCCTGTATTGTTTTCTTTTCTTTTTTTTTTTTGAGACGGAGTTTCGCTCTTGTTACCCAGGCTGGAGTGCAATGGCGCGATCTCGGCTCACCGCAACCTCCGCCTCCTGGGTTCAGGCAATTCTCCTGCCTCAGCCTCCTGAGTAGCTGGGATTACAGGCACGCGCCACCATGCCCAGCTAACTTTTTGTATTTTTAGTAGAGACGGGGTTTCACCATGTTGACCAGGATGGTCTCGATCTCTCGACCTCGTGATCCACCCGCCTCGGCCTCCCAAAGTGCTGGGATTACAGGCTTGAGCCACCGGCCCGGCCTGCCTGTATTGTTTTCTAACTTTGGAAGCACCAAATAAGGATGACTTTTGGTGCAAGGTAGGAACCAGGACTATTTATATGATCTCATTCTTTCTTACATAATGTATTAAACAGGCCCTTTAGGCCTGAGTATGAAAGAGCCAACTGCTGCCTCTGGACAAACGTGTGCTGTTCCCATTGAAACTGGGGTGACTTGGCTGTCAGACAGCTGAGGGACAAACTTTCCTCTTTAGCAAGGATATGATAGATAAAGAACAGTTTCCAAGCATGGAATATAGTGCTCTGGAAAAGAGCCACTGGAGGAATATGAAAAACAAAAAATTCCTTTAAAGCCCAAATCAGCAAATACTTCCCATCATTTACAAATGTGCTTGTCTACCTTCCAAGCCTGCAAGGTAACCTTTGAGAAAGGACCCCAGGTACCTCTCTGGAGAGCATTCAAGATCTCTTCCGGTGAGCCGCTAATGCAGGCAAAATGGAGCCCGGACCAGAAGATCAGTCTCCTAACTGTTAATACGGTGATATTTCACTCTTAGTCACTTTGTGGGAAGATGCATAGCTGGTTTCAGAGCAACAAATTACTTTATAGTTGCACTTCATCATTTCATTGTTCCCATGTTACAGACAGACATTTTATGGTAATTGATCTTGATTTAGTACATATATAGACTTATTTATGTACTACCTTGTTCCAAGAAGAATTTTAAATGACTTACATGTGGTCTTAGAAATTGCCCTACATCCTTATAACCCTTAAAAAATAATACTATTCTCGTCTAATAAGTTAGATTTGAAAAATTCCTGATAGCCTTTATACAGCTCAAGTTAAAAGCACATCAAACCTAGTGTTCAAATCCTCCAATTTTTAACTTGGAAACAAATCCCAGAATGACAGGGCATCCTCTCAGGGGCCCTGTGAACCTTGGTCAGCTCCTTCTGAAGTCCCACAGAATCCTAGCTATAGGACAGACAGGTAGAAGAGGAGGCGGAGAGCGACAGATTCCACATCATGACAAAGTGAGACGTCTGCAGATGACTGAAAATAGTCTCCCACGGTTGGTTTCAATCTTCCCACTTTCCCTCCACCCTTGTACACCCTCTGCACTTAGAAAGAGTAAAGATGACTGCATTTAAGTGACTAACAGGCATCCCACGGCTCAAAACAATTTTAAAGGAAAAGAAAACAGCTGGATGCGGTGGCATATGCCTGTAGTCCCAGCTACTCCAAAAGCTGAAGTGGGAGAATCGCTTGAGTCTAGGAGTTCTGGGCCAGCCTGGGCAACATGGCAAGACCCCATCTCTAAAAAAATAAATTAAAAATAAAAACAAAAACAAATCCCAAAACAGAATAGCTAACTATACCCTGAAGAAAAAAAAAAAAAATCTATAATCAGAAAAGGAAGCAGTATATGGGGGTAAGGGTGTGACATCTTCCTTCTCCCCATCCCCCACCTGCCCTAACACTGCTCCTCATCCCTGTCCCCACCCTCAATACCTCTGCAGCACCTCCCCTCCTCTTGCCCCAAAGTTCAACTTCCTGCTAGGGCCCTGTGGCACCTCTTCGCTGAGGTGTCAGTTCAGGCCCATGCGTTGATCCCTGATGATGTGAGCTTTGATTTCAGGCCTGCTGGCAACTGGTTTGTGGCCACAGTCACTGGCACTGAGATGTAGAAACCTACTCTGAGACAGGTTCAGATTCAGGGGTCACACACACTGACTACGGAATTCTAGAAGATTGAGTTCATTCCATGTTTTCAGTAAAGTCCAAGATTCCAGGCCTGACACTCAAGACAGTCCACACTCTTGTCCCAAGCTGCCCTCCGTACCTCTCACCTTCCCTAACCCTGTGCCTCACTCAGCTCAGCCTCTGCCTTGGCGCTGCCTCCCCCTGGATGAACACTGCCCACCTCTCCTTGAAGGGCAAATCTACACCTGCCCTTTGACAAACTCACTTAACAACCTCTCCCATTGCACTCACTAGGTGCCAGGTGCTGTTCCAAGTTCTTTCCATATCTCACTTAATCCTTACGACAACCCTAGGTACTATTATGATTCAAATTTTAAAGACGAGGAAGCAGAAGCATGAGATGGGACCTAGCTTGCTCAGGAAGCCATAACAAATAAGTATTAACGCCAAGGTTCACACCCCAGAATCTGTGTCCCCAACAAAGATGCTGCTGGACTGCCTCTTCTGCAAAACTCCCATATCCCAACTCTAGCTAAAATTAATTTTTCCTTCCAAGTTCCAGAGCTCTCCAGAGCTCTCCAGTGCTCTCTCTCTTACGGTCTAACCATTTTCTACCTAACTTTCAACATACTTATCTTTCAGTTTTCATCTTTCCTGGCAGATGGTAAGCTCCTTGAAGACAGAATCCATTTCTGATTCAACTTGGGCCCCCTTAGCCACGCCTGAGCTCTGCGCATGCTTGGTCCTGGCAGATGGTAAGCTCCTTGAAGACAGAATCCATTTCTGATTCAACTTGGGCCCCCTTAGCCACGCCTGAGCTCTGCGCATGCTTGGTGGGTGCCTGTCAATATTTGTGGACGCAAGTGGGGGGAAAAACATTCACTCAGCTAAGGGATCCCTGGCTAGAGTGAGGCACACTTCATTCTTTGTGTTCATCTCTACGTGGTTGCAATTTTTATATTGACTTTTGTTGTTTTAGGAGCAATTTTAGCTGCTATTGGTAAGGAAGGCAGGTAGCCTTGAAGATGAAAGCTCTATCTTATGAGCATGGGGAGGCAACAGCGGTCAAGTTCTCCTCTGTTCCTCCCACATACAAGAGCTACTTGTAAAGGTGGTAACAATGGTATGAAGACAATTGCAGCAATAACAGCAGCTCCCATCAATCACATACCATGTGCTGGGCCCTTTATATCCTAAATTCATAATCTTTTCAATAATCCTGCAAGCCAGGCTTCATTATTCTTATTTTACAGATGGGAATTATGATTCAGAGAGGTTAAGTCATTTGGTGGTAAAAACATAGCGCTGAGGCTTGAACCCAGTTCTGCCCTTCCCCAAGATTGGGTCTGGCTCCATCCTCTCTATAGCAATGCCTTTCTTAGCCCTGTAGGAGCTTAGCTCTCTGTAGGAGCTAAGAAAGGCGAGTCCCCTGGACCCATTCATTCTTGGCTTCCTGGATTTTCTGTGGTTTTGGTCTTTTAAGTGAAAAGCTACCCATACACATGAATGTTTCTTCCAAGAAACCAGATGAACAGTAACCTGCTTTCACAAAGCCCCGAGAGTCCTTAATGACTAGGAACGGACTGGACGGTGATCACAAAAATGTACCAAGAGATTTACAAGAGGGTGGTGCCGATGGGGGTGGGGAATGAGGGATGGGGCCAGACAGACTTGCTCGGAGTCAAACAGGCAGAGCGAGAACTAAATGTTCTGTTCAGAAGAAAGGATACATCACTTTTCATTAATCTATAAAGTTGTCTTAGTTGGGCCACAACAAACACTCAATGCATTCACAACATGGCCACAAGAACATTTTACTGGTCTGGGTGTAAATGTGTTTTCTTTACACAGGAAAATCAGTGCACAGTGCTTTTCACCCCGGGGATGGGGGTGGGGACAGAAGGGAATCCCTCAAAATGCAGCACACACTTAAAACATGATTCAGCTCTGATTCATCGAATCTGGAATATTACTTGGTTCACTCCAGGATTCTTAGTGCAAAGTGTTCCCTGCACGCTGGCAATGTCATCTTTCCATGCTACTTAAGCGATAGACAACTTTCTTTAACATGCTCTGAAGCTCACAATATGTTGAAGACAGACTTTTCTGTGTGTGAGAGAAAAGAGATGCTAATTTTAAGCAGCAACAGCAGTACCTACTGGGGGCCTAGTTAAAAACCAACACTAACAGTGGACTAAAGAAAGGAGTGCTAGCCAGGCGTCGTGGCGCACGCCTGTAGTCCTAGCTGCTTGGGAGGCTGAGGCAGGAGGACTGCTTGAGCCTTGGAGTTCAGGGCTGCAGTGATGATCGAACCACTGCACTCCAGCCTGGGCAGCAGAGTGTGACCCTGTTTCTCAAAAAATAAAGAAAGAAAGAAAGAAGTGGTGTTTCTAAAAATAAAGCTCTCCTTAAATATTCTTTATCAGCTTGTTGCAGCCAAACTTGACACATTCGGTACACATTTCTAGCTGTGATGATTTCAACCCTGTGACTTCTTTCCTGAGCATTCCGTGGAAAGCAGGTGCTCTGGGGAGCCCCGGAAGAGGGCAGCATAGCAGCCTCCCCTTCCCTAATGGGCTCCCGGCCGGGGTGTGTGAACTAAACAGTCCCTTAGCTCTGTCTCCGCTAATGAGTAGGATGTAACGGAGAAAATGTGGGTAAAGTGTTCATAGAACTTCGTGATGATCCAGGTTGCAGCCACTGGCTCCACAGCCCTGCAGCTACACCTCCTTCTCCCATGGATGGCTTAACGGTGGTATTTCTCCTCAATTTAAATTAGAGGAAGAAAAAGCATGGTAGCCTAACCTAAATGTCCTTTGCTCTATGGCCTCGGGCATCAATTGGAGGTTCAGCCTTCTTTGTGAACATTTCAGTGTTCCGGTCTGTCATTCCTTCTTGACCCTGCAGTGTGGCATGGTGGAGAGAGAAGAGCCCGGGCTGAGGAGTCAGCCTCCCTGGCTTCACACCTGACTGTGTCACTCACCAGCTTTGTGACCTTGGGCAAGTGACTTTACCTCTCTTGCCTCAGTCTCCTCACCTGTGAAATGCAGATGAGAATAGTATGTATCGCATAAGGATGTTATAGGGAGAAAACCAGAAGGGGGATTAATGAAAACTGTCAGTGCCACATAAGTGCTAGTTCGCTTTGTTTTGTTTTGTTTTTTAGACAGAGTCTTGCTCTTGTTGCCCAGGCTGGAGTGCAATGGTGAGATCTCGGCTCACTGCAACCTCCATCTCCTAGGCTCAAGCAAGTCTCCTGCCTCAGCCTCCTGAACAGCTAGAATTATAGGCATGTGCCACCACGCCCGGCTAATTTTTTGTTTTTAGTAGAGACGGGGTTTCTCCATGTTGCTCAGGCTGGTCTCAAACTCCTGACTTCTCAGGTGATCTGCCTGCTTCGCCCTCCCAAAGTGCTGGGATTACAGGCATGAGCCACTGTATCCGACTTCTAGCTAGTATTTTTTTTTTCCTTCCTGTCTTCTTTGTTTCCCTTGGTTTCTACACGTTTACTGAATATTCACTAGATCCTAACACAAACGAATACAGACAGGATGTAGACCCTGCCCTCCAAGTAAGGACACAGATAGAAAGCTACAGTAGAAAAAAATCACCAGTCCGGCATTTGGGGAAACTAGACTCTGGTCCCGGTACTGTTACTAACCCTTCTGTGGCTTTTTCACCTGTAAACTCCAAGATCCTTTTAGGAGATCTTGACAAATAAAAAATAAGTTTACTGCCAGGCCCACATACCATGCCATCTGAGCAATTCTATGATAAGTACCCCCAAAACTCCATGGAGAGAGAAACGGCTTCGAGTTGGGCCAGTCCTGGGAGGCATCAGAGAGCCAGAGTTTGTGCCTGGCCCTCCAGGATGGCTTGGAGACTGGGAGGTGGAGGGGAAGGGAAGCTGTTTCACGTGAAGAAAAGAAACTGTGCAAAGGCACAAGCTGTGTGGAGGAGGAGCTGGGCCATGGAACCTGGGGCTGAAGCGGAGAACTGGTTTCAGGAAAGCAGAAGGGACAAAAACCCACAAGGTCAGCTTGTAGAGGGCTGGTGTGTTCTAAAACAATGGGCAGTTTTTGAGGCGGAAATCCGATCAGAACGGCAGTGTGTGGTGATGCATCTGGTAGCGGCCTGCGGGAGGGCCGGGGCGGAGGGAACAGTTGGAAGACAACTGCGCCAGGAAGGCATGAGAAACAGAGGGTGAGGGCAGAGCCCTCGGGGCTCCGAGGCAGGCGGGCCCACCGCTGAACAGCTGTCCAGTCTGGGGTGCACACGTAACCTCTCTTGTCCACGGTTCTCTCCATTTAGAAAGAAGACAACAGAAGCAAAGGCTAAGCACGAGCGTGTGGTGCATGGTAGAGACTCAGTAAGCAGGACCCAGAAAATAAAGTAATGGGTCTGAGATAAGCTGGGATTGAAAAATTACTATTTGCCCGAGTTACTGGTGAAACAAATCGCATGTGACAGCAAGAGAGAGAGGGGGTCATGGAGCTGTCCCCCCAGGTCACCGGCCCTGGGTGGCAGGGAAAAGACAACAGAGAGGGCTGGTGATTCCAGGTGAATAGCCGGATGTGGAAGAATGACATTTGCCTCTCCTTGGCTCTTCCATGAGATGACCCAGGGTAACTGGACACTATGGCTGCCTGTCCTGGTCACCATGTGTAACAAAGGCAGAGACACAGGAGAGAGCAAAGCCAGTGCCTTCCCTGTACCTGGAACTTTGACCTACAAACACAGGGACCCCTAGGGAAGAAAAGAAAAGTTCCACCCTCAAACTTCCAGCTCAAAGATACCATTGCATCTCATAAAGACACAGTAAGCATTATCATTTCCATTTTCAAGATAAGGATATTGAGCTGAGGTCACTTGCAGAGTTGGCAACAGCTGAACCCTGAGCTGAGGACTGCGCCTTGCACTTGAAAACCTGTTCCCCTCCCAGCTGTCTCTTAGGGCTGTTTTCCCCTCAACCAGCCCTCACAAGCTGTCCTAAAACTGCTCTGCAAAATATAAGAGCATGAAATTAAAAATTAAATAGGTGCTTCTGCATCTATTTCAATCCCATTTATTTTTAATAACTACTGAGGTTAGGCCTTGCACAAAAGGTGAGAAGTTGGTTTAAATCTTGATTTATCTCTCGGTGGACTAGTAAAATATTCTCATTCTGGTCAAGTGAAGAAAAGGACCATCAAAAATGTCACACTTAACTTTTCTTAAAACTAAGAGTCTATCTCCTGGATACTTTCTTCGAGGGTCTTAAGCTCCCGTGACTTGACAATGCTCAGTTTGCTAGCTTGTGCTAGTCCTCCAACATACTGGGGTACCTATGTGTCCATAGGCCTATGATTATCAAAGGGTTAATGTTCTCTGTCAATTGCACAAAAATTCCCATCCTAAATGGGAATCATTTGCCTTCTCAGTTAAGTGTCTCTGATGATACATGCTATTTATAAACCGATGACATCTGGCTCAGAATCGGAGCTAATACAATTATAATTAAAACAATAATACAAATTTGTTAGCAGGAGAATGTCCAGTATAAGCAAAAACAATTACAGTTCACTCTTGAACAAGGGTTTGAAATGTGTGGGGCCACTTACACGCAGATTTATTCAACCAAACACAGACTGAAAATAAAGTGTTTGCAGGATGTGAAATCCATGCTTATGGAGGACCGACTTTTCCTATAGGTGGGTTCTGTAGGACCAACTAACGGACTTCGGTATGTACAGATATGGGTATCCAACGGGTCCCAGAGCCAATAAATACCCTGGCGTATATGGAAGGACGACTGTATGTTATTAAGCCTACACTAATATGGAAGTAATGAGGAATATCAGGTCACTAATGAAGATGCCCACACAGGAATTGTTTTAAATCTATGCAGCTTTGCTATATCCAGTACTTCCTCTGGGTCCCTCCTTCCACTGATCTTGTGGCCCTCTCTTCACCTCAGTGGTCCAGAACACTTCTGGGGTTTCCCCACAATCATGTGCTGCTTCTTATGCCTCATTCCCAGAGCTGGGGTGAGCCCCTAACTGTCAGTCTTGCTTGGTCAAAGATGGCTCAGAGTCCCTTGCCAGACAATCTAAGGACCCCAAAGTCGTTTATTAGGTTTTACCTGAACAACATGGAAGCAATTTGTCTCTTAAACACTCTCCCTGAGCTTTGGGGTTCATATCCAACACACTGATGTCTCCTTATCAGAGTAGAAAATCCATGACTGTATTGCTTAAATGTAAGGAAAATGGGGTTTCAGGTTAAGACAAGGCCCTTTCTCTCAAAAGCCTGAACCATCAGGCAGATAGTTATTTGATCTATTCTGAGTTTAGTCAGCCCATTTTGGTTATTCTAGACTCAGAAAATCCTCAGAAATCAGGGTTCTTTAGGGATGGTCAGAGAAGACGGAGATGGAGGACTATCGATCAGGAATTAATGAGGACTGAGGAGGGCCAGGCACGGTGGCTCAAGCCTGTAATCCCAGCACTTTGGGAGGCCGAGGCGGGTGGATCACGAGGTCGAGAGATCGAGACCATCCTGGTCAACATGGTGAAACCCCGTCTCTACTAAAAATACAAAAATTAGCTGGGCATGGTGGCGCGTGCCTGTAATCCCAGCTACTCAGGAGGCTGAGGCAGGAGAATTGCCTGAACCCGGGAGGCGGAGGTTGCGGTGAGCCGAGATCCCGCCATTGCACTCCAGCCTGGGTAACAAGAGTGAAACTCCGTCTCAAAAAAAAAAAAAAAGTCCACTCAGGTGAAGTGTCATTAAATTGTGGTATTGTCTAGAACTACAGAGAGGAACATTTCTTTTCTAGTTAATCCGGCAGCCTTCAGCTGTTCCCCATTAACTTGAGAGAAGCATCTAGTGTATGCTCTAGAATAAAACACCTCACATCTATCTAAATTAAACCCTGAAGAGCTGTAACTGAAAGAAGGACAGTCTCTTATTTATTGGAGGTGGGTGGATTCCTGTTTTCCCACGAAGTTCATGTTCCGGCATACTTATCTTTGGGATCTGCATTCCTGGGTGAATAGGAATCCAATGATCATACCTGTTTTATGATTTTAAGCATTCCATGTTAGCATAAATTACAGCACATTCATATGGCTTTTATTGTTAAAGATAACAATCACCTCACTGTAAAATATTATTCTTCCTGAGGGTTCTCAAATACCTCTGTTAACATGTTCCAGTATCTACAGGCAGTCTCACATTTTTTCCCGCAGTTGTTTGTGCTCTGATATAGAATCTAGACATGACACTGAGACAGAGGAAGGCCTTTCCAAAATGTTTTTGGACCAAAGAGAAGACAACTTAAAACACATTGTATTTTAGGATACTTCAAATAAGATTTGTTTCACTATATCCTGATCTCACTTTAAGAGAAATAAGTATGCTCCTGAACTATCTAATGTTCAGTCACCTTTAAAAAAGTAAAGCTTATTATTTTAAGGAAGAGAGAGAGAGAGTGTGTGTGTATATGTGTTTGTTGGATTCACATAATTAAACATATTTAAAACCTTTTAAAGCCAAAGATCAGCTCTTTGGTGGAATGAGTACTTTGAAATAGACTCTGTTGCTCAACTCCAAATGGTTTCTCCCTGTTTATTTCAGAGTCACATCATAGGAGCCTTAAGTTCTTTGAACTCAACTACTTTGCTTAGAGAGTAAGGAGAGAGAGGAATAGAGGGGACGGGGCAGAGGAGGAAGTGGAGAGATTTGTGGGAGAGGGTAAATGTGGTTCTGCCCACAGTTTCCCTCAATTGGCCTGTGTCCCCAGTGAGCAAGTCAGGGGCGATGTGTGTCTCTGCTCTCCTCAGCCTGGCTCAGTTCTCTGGTAACCTGTCCAGTGACAGCATCTTTATATGCTCAGTAGACATGCATATACTTGATACAACACACCCGGCTGCCGCCATTCCAAAGGACATCCTTTAATCCAAACTATGAGTGTATACTCATCACAAACTTGGTAGAGGTACGGGGTCCATGCCTTATCTTTGAAGATGGGTCCACTCTCTGGAATTCCCAATTGTCTTTCCTGTATAAACCAGGAAATTTGCTATGATTTTCAGATTCTGTTTCTTTAAAGACGAGAAAAAACCCAAAGGCAACTGAAAAGCAATCTGACTGCAGAATCTGCCTAGATTTTTGACTTTCTCCTCAATCTTTTAGTTATCTTATTTGTATTTAGTTTGGCCTCAATTTATTTAGCAAATTCATCATTAACAAGTCTTTTCAAGTCAACAATGTAATTTTTGAGACAGCTCTCCTGTTCATACTCATATTTCATCTGTTGAAATACTATTTAGCTACATGTCTTAGGATAAGTACCACTGGCATGCATAGGTTTGGGAGCACATACTCTCAACAGGCTCCCAATTGAGCTGATGGGATGGCTCACTGGAGAGCAGCCCCCTAACTAACTGTGATCTATTCCAATTCTGCAGGGGAAAGAATGACCATGTGAGACCTAACCGTCTCTAACCTCATGCCTTTCTATGGATTGGAAGAGTAATTTTGTCTGCTCAGTTTTTATTGTGAGTTTTTATCTGTGAAGACTATTGGAAAAATCCCCTCCTAAGGTGCAGTAACAATGCCATAAATAGGACAGAAAATAAAAGTAGTCAAGGTAAGTACAGAAAAACTCTAAGGCCGAAGGTACACTTACCTGACGGAACTACTGCTTCATGTGGTGTGAAGCTTCATGTTGTGTCTTAAGATCTTTTGACTAAAAAACTTGCATCCCTCAAGTTCAGCTGGGTTGAAAAATCAGCTTAGTTGCCCTGGTTCAGTTTAGAACCACAGTCTATCATTGTACTCATTATTGCTACCCTACGGGGCTTGGATAAAAATATTTGGATGAAAAGTATCTGAGGCTAGATCCACTCTCAATGACAAGCACAAGCTGGCTAATTCCACCTTGAAACATTTGCTTCTGTGAGGGCTGGTATCTTTAAAAGACCTTTATTTAGCTCTAACATTTTGTTTATTTATAATTTATTATTTACATCCTGTCAACTTCCATGAAGGATTTGAGGCAGCTTAGCTCTTCAGTTAAGCCCATTCGTAATCAGTTTTAGTCACTTCTCTCTCATCCTGTTACGTCCAACTTCAGTGGAGTAGTTCCCCCGTGTGATTAATTAACTTGGACCCCTGTGGTCTGGGACTTTTACTGTGCAACAAAGGCTGTGCGTCTGCAGAGTCTGTGACCTTTGGTTTACTGCCCAGTGCAGGGAGTGGCCCAGCAGCACAGGAAACCCTGGCAGAACTTCCCAGGGCATCCCCTTTGGTGTCCAAGACCTCTCTGGGGGACAACGTAGGGTGTGCAGACTGTGTAGGAAATGCAGGGCCACAGCAGCCCCACATCCTGTGCTGAGGGAGCCAAAGGTGGCCACAAGGACCCTCCCTTGTGAGGGAAGTAAGACATCAGTAAGTGTCTCATTCAAGCGGAGCATGGAGGCTCCTGCAGCCATCCCAGCACCTTGGGAGGCCGAGGCAAGTGGATTACTTGAGGTCAGGAGTTCGAGAACAGCCTGGCCAACATGGTGAAGCAATGTCTCTACTAAAAAACAAAATACAAAAATTAGCCAGACGTAGGGGCATGCACCTGTAATCCCAGCCACTTGGGAGGCTGAGGCGTGAGAATTGCTTGAACCTGGGAGGTAAAGGTTACAGTGAGCTGACATCGTGCCACTGCACTCCAGCCTGGGCAACAAAGTGAGACTCCACCGCAGAAAAAAAAAATGAAAATAAAAAAATAAGTGTCCCATCCAGCAGGAGTCTCTGCCAGTAAGTACAAAAATCATACACTCTTTCACATGAAACGCGAAAGACACAGCCTCAATCTCAGCTCCTTGTGGACCTCTATCCCTTCCAGTATCATCTAGACGGAGCAAAATATCCACAGGTGTTATTACAATCTGCCATTTATCTCCGCACTGACTAGGTCACCTAATTTAACTATGCTGGAGTTTTCCATCTGTAACTTAGTGATATAAACACCTGCCAGAGAGAGACATGTTTGAAGACCCTCCGGTGAGAGCTCCCACATGTAGCTAGAGTAAAAAGGCCCTGAGTATTTCTGAGTCACTTCTATCTGCCAAATCTGACCACCATGTCTGACTCCCAGCCCCTTGTTCTTGGTTCTTCTTTGTATGAATGGCAGCTGCCAATCTCAATGCCTGCTCAACATGGTTTTCTCCCAGATAGTGAATACAGCACTGCTTTCAAGCATATATTCCTGTTACCTAGCCTGCACACCTGTGAGTTCTGCTCTCTCGGAGGATCAGCACTCAGCACCTAGTAAACAAATGTTAACGTAAAGGGCCATCCTCAGAACAGAGATGCTTCAGGCCATGTAGAGGTGTTTCTCCATCAGTGGGGATGGGCTTGGGGCAAGTCACCAGCACCCTTTCACCAGTCTTTTTACAACCAACATCAGACACCTGGGAGTAGCTGGCTGAATCTCTGGTTGTGATCTGTGATTGTGGAAGAGTCACAAAGCCAACATGCATGCACAAAGAAGGGATCCATGACCCACACTAGAAAGTTCAACAGGATTGAGGTTAATGCATAGACCAAAGAGCTAAACACTGGCTTTAACTAGGACAGAACTATCTTCACAGAATAGGAGACTCCGGAATAGCAGATTCCTCAAGGGTCTACTTTTGTGGCTTGCTTCCATCTGCTAATTAGCACTCTGTTCTAACCACCTGACTAACCAATCAGACTTATAAATACAGCAGGCACACTAGGGGCACAGCCTTGAACTCTTCGGAAATAAAAAGGCATCAAGGAAATCTATAGAATCCACATTATATATCTAAAATATAGGTATGAAAAAGAATTTTTGTTTTAATATTATTTTAATCTAATAAGTCAAGGTAAGTAAAATTACATCATTGTCCTAGATATTAACATGCACGTGGACCAAAAGATGAGATCTGAATCACACTTTTCTATTTATAAAGCACTTTCAAAATTCTTAAAGCTACATTACCATCTTGCTTGACAGATGAGGAAATTGAGGCTTGGAAAAGAAGCAAGTGATATGCCTGAGGTCAGGAACTTCGGTGTTCTCACTCAAAGTCCGCAATGCCTTTCACTCTGTTATGTTCACACCATTCATGAAACAGGACTTCACTGATCAAGCCCATAGGTGGAAAAACCCTCCAGAGAACCAGAAAGATGCCTGAATAGCGTACGACTGTTTGGCTCCCCTGAGCTCTCAAAGATTACACACAGAAATTCAGATGTTAACAGGCAAACAATTCTGTGGCTGAAAGGACTGGAGGGATACGCTTGGATGCCAAGTCTAATAGAAGCCATTCGAAGTTGGTAGAGGGAAATTATGCAGGGATCTCACTTCATAAAAGGGCTGCATAAATGTGGTTCAAGGGGCTGCTGTTAAAAGACATGATCAGATTCTAAACAATCTCTCTTTTTTTTTTTAACTTTTAAGTTGACACCTTCTCCAGTCCTTCCATCCAGAGCACAGCAAATGTCAAAGTCAGCCAAGCTGGAAAATGAGTTGTGATGACTGGATTCTTCACCACTGATAGCATCAATAAAGTCTGTCTCCAGTTTTTCCTGACCTGCCATCCTCCTGTTCTGGAAACCCAAAGCTCCCCGGACTCCTGCTCCCCACAAGGAGATACTCCTCAGTATTAGGGGAAACTTTCTCTGCACACTGAAGTGACTTTGTGACAAAACTTTATGCTGGGGCAAACGGACCTCCAGAGAAGCAGATGGCTGCATGGCCACTGCCTGGGCTGGCTTATGTACCTGGGACAAGCCGCCCTACCCAGCTTCTCAGAGGACTCTTGATTTCCTCAATTAAAATACAGAGACACTAAAAATAATGCCTACTTCCCATGTTCCTATGAGGATGAAAGGAAATAAGGTGAGTTGTGAACAACACAGCACCGTAGAAAGAAGGGTTTAGGTATCACTGATGTCTGGAGATTAGATTTACCAAGCCCCTGGAACAAGAGCAGAATGGCTGACCAAAGGCCCTTTTGACTTCTCTCCCACCACCCAGCACCAAGCCCCCACACCCCACAGTGAGGATATCAGGCCACAGGCCACCAAAACTCTGTCTGTGTGCGTGCTATTGTACAGGGTTCTGAGGTTGACCAGGTAATGTTGCAGCACAGGTAGTTTCCACACTAAATTTTTAGAGTTCAAAGTCAGCCCAGTCTAAACGCCGGGCTCCTTGGCTTTTTTCCCCCTCGTTTTTAGGTTTCATGTTATACCTCATGACTATTAGCCCCCTGAGGTTGGGGAGAAGGCAGATTCATCTACCTTTGTTCCCCCAAAGCACCAAGTAGAATATCCATGTAAATATTTGCTGAAGAATGAGACACAGGATGAGGAGTCATTTGATGACTGATTATTCATGGTCCAGGTAAAGGAAGGTTATGTAAGAGCAACAAAATCTTTCAGAAAACAAAAACGAAAACCCACAAAGCAAAACCAAACAAAGGAGAGATGGGGAGGGGGGGGAGGGAGAGAGAGAGAGAGAGAGAGAGAGAGAGAGAGAGAGAGAGAGAGAGGAGGGAGGCAGGCACACACACACACACACACACACACAGATCTGATAAGAATGAATGGATGCCACCAAGGGAAGACGGCATGTTTCTTAGGAACTGTGAGACTGAGTCCCCAGCTATGACACATTTCAAATGCATTCCACACCCATGGAGATTTTGATCTCATCGGTTCTCAAGAAGCCGAGCAAGGCCCAGGACAGCTGGGTAACCCTAGTGTGTTGAACAAATGTTAGCCTGTGTCTGGGCATAAAAAAGGCTGGGGAAATCTCTGTAAGGGACCAAGAAAACACATCTCCTTTTAATATTACCAACAGTCAGAAACAGGATCAGTTCTGGATTCCAAGTTTTGTCTATTTCCTTCCTTGCCCGATTTCTTCCCTATGACATCAAGCCCTCAAGTGCCCTGTGAGCCACGCATTCTTGATTTACAGGTGTGTAAACTGAGTCTCAGAGAGGCCAAGTGACTTGGCCAGGACAGGTCCTAAGCACAAAGGTCCTAAGCACTTAGGACAGGTCCTAAGCACAAGCCTGGCCCTGATTCCTCTGCCCCCAGCCCCACAGGGTGGAGAAGGTGCCCAGCCAGGGAGCATGCTTGAATCCTCAGCCTGTCTTCTAACGAATGGCAATAGCCATGTGAGGAGATGCAAGAGCATGAAGAGTAAGGACGTTAGGATGGGAAATGAGTACAGAGGCTTGGAGGAACACTGGGGAGAGGGAATGGCCCTCACTTGGAGACTGAGTGGACATGGTACTTGGAGAGGTTCCAAGGTGCTCAGCCAGAGTGACTGTGGGAACATCCCAAGTGGCACAGAGAAGTCAATGACAACGGCTGGGTAAGAAGAGGCTCCTGTTGCACAGGTTGACTGTGACGAGGCCAGATGGCTACTAGGAGCAGGATGTCAGACAAGCCTTTGGACATATGGGTCCCATGCTTAGGATGGGGGCCTAGCTAGAGGTGGGACAAAGTAGTCATTTGTTCAGAAAAGAAGGTCAAAACTTTGAGGCTGGCTGAGGCCCTGCAGTAGAATACAGCACAGCACCTGTCTCACAAGGGGGTCACTGAGCCAGTGTGATGAGGTCTGGGGGTGTCTGATCCCTTGGCCTAACACAATTACTTGGAAAGCCAAATAGTTACATTCTCTTTTTATTTTTTGAGACACAGTCATGCTCTGTCACCCAGGCTGGAGTGTGGTAGCATGATTTTGGCTCAATGCAACCTCCACCTCCTGGGTTCAAGCAATTTTCGTGCCTCAGCCTCCTAAGTAGCTGGAATTACGAGCACCTGCCACCATGCCCAGCTAATTTTTAAACTTTTTTTTTTGTAGAGACAGGGTTTCACCACGTTCGCCAGGCTGGTCTCAAACTCCTGACCTCAAGTGATCCGCCTGCCTCGGCCTCCCGAAGTGTTGGAATTACACGTGTTAGTCACCACACCTGGCCACATTCTTTTTTAAAATTCCTCTCACCTCTACTTCTTGGAGTTCAGTTCATGACTATTCCTGACTGCAAGGTCCTGGAACCTAAAATTGAGCTGCTCTGTGGCTGTCAGTGGTATTTTCACACCTACAGAGCCTCAGCTCCTGGGATGGATGGGCTCTCACAACCAAGCAGTCTTTAGATCAGGCGTCCCCAAACTATGGCCCGCGGGCCGCAGGCGGCCCCCTGAGTCCATTTATCCGGCCCCCCGCTGCACTTCAGGAAGGGGCACCTCTTTCATTGGCAGTCAGTGAGAGGAGCACAGTATGTGGCAGCCCTCCAACGCTCTGAGGGACAGTGAACTGGCCCCCTGTGTAAAAAGTTTGGGGATGGCTGCTTTAGATTATCCAGACCCAACAAATGCAAAGTAGAACCCAAGGAGGACATTCCCACTTCCAGGGGATTAGTGGAAGGGTGACCAGCTCTTTATTGGCTGATTTGGACAGTCCTTCTATGAAAATCTTAATTTCCACTTACTCAGCACAGCTGACCCCTAGAAAGGAGACTGCTGGTCATTTCACATGGAGCACATTACTGCAGAAGACCAGAGAGATGTCCATGCTTTAAGCAGAAAACCCGACACAGTCTTGACAGCAGGCTGCAATACTCTTTAGCAGAAAACCTTGACTGCAAAGCTGGAAACAATTAGTGCTTCTCACCTACTACCTCTTCTCTTCTCAGAAACTTAGTATTTCTGACTTCTCCCCTGGCAATGAACAAACAAAATAAGAGCCTAGTTACATGGTTAATTCTAGCTGTCCTAGAATGTGAGGCAAGGAGGCATGGAAGAAACACCTGTTCTTAAAGAGATGGGAAGGCAATAGAGCTTTAAGAAAACAGTCTTCAATGAAGGAATTGACAGTGTTACGGAAGTTTCAGCCGATTATCATTTTAAATTTCTCATTATGCCACATATAGGTGGTAGGTGGATTTATTTGCTTCAGTGGCCAAGGTACCTGGAATACTTTACAATAGAATATTTTAATGACCAAATATTAACTGTAATTTATCACTGTAAGTTTTAGTGAGAAAATTAAAAAATGATCAAATTACAAGTGTTAGACATATCTACAGGTAAGACGGAATGCAAGCCTTCCTACAAAAGGCATCCTGAATACCAGTCAATATGCCATTGGCTTCCTGTAAAATAGTTGTGAAGTTTCTCTGGCGGGCGGGTGGGTGGCGGGGGGTGAAGGCAGTAGGGGAAGAAATTAAAAAAAAAAAACAAAAACACATCCATGGTTTCTTTGCCCTCTAGGTTTGGCAAAATATGAGAACTCACATAAAAAGCTAGTTGCAGAATCAGCTTTACTATTATTCATGCAGATTATTTTAAAGAACACCTGTGTAATATCTCAGCATCTCTCAGCATCTGGCAGACAGGTTCGTACTTGAGATATCAAGAGCTATGGGTCTTCTCTTGCCACCACTAAATAAGTCAAAGTTCACACTCCAGGCATAAAGACCAAAAAAGCTGGTGACCTAGAAAGAGAAGCTGACGTCGGTCCACATACCACGCCTAGAAGCCTTTTTAAAGTTGTGACATGGACAGAGAAGCCTTTGACGGTTTGAGATCAAAGCATCTCTCCATACATCAACAAGGAACAGTCAACTGTAAACGTGATCATGAAAGAACAATCTAGGCAGAGTGACACAGTTGAAGATCCACTGAATCCATGAAGAATAACAAATGGAAACCATAGGTTAGTGGAGAGTGAATTCTACAGTAAGGAGAGCCGAAGGGTGAGACTCAAACCGATTCTGCCTGTCTGATGCGTGTTTGTTTTTCCATGTCCACCACAAAACTAGCTTCCTAACATTAGTAATAATGCTAAATGTTATTTAATATTACATGTTAATATTTCATATGTATTGCCATTTATTATATGCAAACACTATTTTAAGCACTTTCCTTGTATTCACGCCTTTCCTCACCAAAACAAACCTATGATTAATATTATTATCCCCATTTATAGATGATAAAATGGAGGCACAGCGTGGTGAAATAAGTTGCCCAATACCACGAAATTGTAAGAGGCAAGGCTTGAATTTGTACCCAAGCATTCTGATTCCCAGGATCTATACTTTTTTTTTTTTTTTTTTTGAGACGGAGTTTCGCTCTTGTTAACCCAGGCTGGAGTGCAATGGCACGATCTCGGCTCACCGCAACCTCCTCCTCCTGGGTTCAGGCAATTCTCCTGCCTCAGCCTCCTGAGTAGCTGGGATTACAGGCACATGCCACCATGCCCAGCTAATTTTTTGTATTTTTAGTAGAGACGGGGTTTCACCATGTTGACCAGGCTGGTCTCGATCTCTTGACCTCATGATCCACCCGCCTCGGCCTCCCAAAGTGCTGGGATTACAGGCTTGAGCCACCGCGCCCGGCCAGGATCTATACTCTTAACCACTATGCTTTAATGTCTCTCAACAAAGAGAAAACAGTATCAGTGAAGGAGAATGGGCTCTTCCTTAACTTGACTGGAATAAACTCAGTCAACCAATTCTGTTTACACTGATTTCTGCATTCCTCAAGGAAAGTGGGCACCATAATCACCACCCTCACATCCACTCCCTAACCCCAACTGTGGGAAGGACATGAGACTGGGAGCAGACTGATCCATCCATGTGGTCTCTGAAATAGCGTATCTTTCATCCACAAAATAATGAGCTATTTTTGTTTATGGGGTAGCCTCCTATAAGCTTGGATGTGTAAGTCTTTCCAGGTCGTCCAAAATGTATGTGATAAAAGTCCAGCTTCAGATCTGCAAAGCTGAGTCTCAGATTCTAGTCTTGGATGAAAAATGCCAAGGAAGAGCAGCGTCCCTTGAAATCGAACCCGAAATGGTCATCCAGCCTAATTTATGTCTCTGCAATATGGACTATCTAAGAGAATAAAAATCAACACCATTTCCTGAGCACTGAGCACATGTGAGCCAGGCACTGATGTGCTGTCATTACGTCCTCTTCCTCACGCACTCTGCTGCCCGAGAGATGGGTAGGGACTCACCAATCACAGAGTGAAGGCTGGTGGTTCCCAAGTATCACAGACCAACACTGCTTCTGTGACAAAATTTTTGTTAACACGTGGCTAAACAGGAAAAACCTGGATAACACAGTACAAGTTTTTCCTGAAGCTACATGTGTATGGAATAGAGGACTAGCCTTCATTCTGAGATTCTTCCTACTTCTAATGCTGAAGTGTCTATTCTGTCACGAAAAGACTGTAACATTACATGACAATTTCCACATTGCTGGTTTTTGTTTTTTTTTTTTTGAGACAGAGTTTTTTGCTCTTGTTGCCCACGCTGGAGTACAGTGCATGATCTTGGCTTACCACAACCTCACAACCTCCGCCTTCAGGGTTCAAGCGATTCTCCTGCCTCAGCCTCCCGAGTAGGTGGGATTACAGGTGTGTGCCACCATGCCTCGCTAATTTTGTATATTTAGTAGAGACGGGGTTTCTCCATGTTGGTCAGGCTGGTCTCAAACTCCCAACCTCAGGTGATCTGCCCGTCTCGGCCTCCCAAAGTGCTGGGATTACAGGCATAAGCCACTGTGCCCGGAAACACTGCTGTTTTTAATATCCTTATCTCTCAAGATCAAAGCTAAACACTCTGTTAAGCCTCCTCAATTAAAAACAATTTTTTAAAATGGTTACATCACAAAATCCCAGTGTGGGATCACTGGCTCAGGGGGTTGCTATCCTGGGTTTTTCCTGACCTCAACCAGGGAGTTTCCCAAACAAAAAGACCACCCTAGCAGCCTGAATGTACCCTGCGCTGCTGCTGTCTTCCTTACTAAGCTCCCATCTGACCTCCTGTCACTCCCTCAGTCCCCAGTGGCCGCTACCAGTAGGAATTCCCTGTCCTTCCTGGCCAAGCTGACATGCTGGGCAGAGTTCAGGACACAGCTTTAAATGTGGTTTCCTGATTAAAAGGGAGACTCCAGTTAGACAGGAAGGGGCTCAAGCTTGGGTATTATATGTCACAGTCATCTACCGGTTCTGTGGAATGAATACGTCAACTGAAATGACCTGAGCAAAACATCATTCCTGAGAAAATCCCCGGCAACCCAGCGAGAGACTCTTAAAATTGTACTCCACCGTTTGTGTCTTCTTTTGGCAATAAAGCGGCACACTTAAGACTCAGTTACTCTAAAATACTTTTATATTGAACGGTATTTGCAAGGGCTAACAGTGGCTGGAAGAAATGAACACAAGGAAGCACCGGACGCAACATCTGTAGGCTAAGACAGAGGGCAGTGAGAGGAGACCCACACAGTGGGAATCGGAAGATGGGGTGGCTGAATTGGTCCTGCCACTCCACTGCCTTAGAATCTTAGCGGAAGTCATTCTTGGGTCTTCTGCTTCCTCGCCTACAAAATAAGATAGAGCTGGTCATGCAAAAATCTTAAAGTTCTGATCTAATTTATTAGAGAAGCAAAGGCTACTTTCATATATGGTTAAGAAGGATGGTGAAAAATAATATTGAGAGAGGCCGGGCACGGTGGCTCACGCCCGTAATCCCAGGACTTCGGGAAGCCGTGGTGGGTGGATTACTTGAGGTCAGGAGTTCGAGACCAGCCTGGCCAATATTGTGAAACCCTGCCTCTACTAAAAATATAAAAATTCACCGGGCATCGTGGCAAACACCTGTAATCCCAACTACTTGGGATGCTGAGGCAGAAGAATTGCTTGAACCTGCAAGGTGGAGGTTGCAGTAAGCTGAGATCACACTGCTGCTCTCCAATCTGGGTGACAAGGCAAGACTCTGCCTCAAAAAAAACAATAGTAATATTAAGAGGAAGTCTTGAGGGTGAAGTGGAAAGTTCTTCAGGGGCCTCAAGACCCTGCCTAGACATGATGAAAAACAGCTGATGGAATGGAACCCTGGAAACAGCTCCAGTGGGGTTCTCTGGAGGGTGAGGTTCCAACCACAGTGCAGAAATCAAGAATGAGGCCTACATTGCTGAGAGCAAGGAAGAGGAAGGAAACAGGGAGAAAGAAATATAAAAAAAGCCAAGGGCAAAAATAAGTGGGATCTTACAAGCAGCAGGGAGCACGTGAGAGGGCACGAATGAAGACAGGGCTATGTGAGGTTCACAGCGAACGGCTGGACAGGCAGGGAGGAAAGACAGGAGGCTCACCGAGGGAACGAGCAGACGCACAGAGAGCGAGCACAACTGGAAGAAAAAAGGGAATCAGTATTCTCATTTCAAATATAAACAGGATTACTTAACTCTCCCACCATCCATTCACCAAAAAAGTTACCAGTGCGAGGTCTCCTGGCATCCTGCCAGCTGTGCCTCCATAAAGTCTGAGACTAAGTAGAGAAAACCCACACTCTTTAAGAGAACAACATAGTACCATTTTCTGCTGTGAACACAGATGCAGCCCATCTGTACGCAGATATGAAAGAAAAAAAAAAACTGTACAAAGAGTCTGTAACCTTAAAAAAAAAAAAAAGATTCTAGGCTAGGCTATCCAGAAATAGAACATTTTGATTACAAAATAAAAACTAGGTCAATAAGATAATGGACACGATTTAAATGAAAATCACAGTATTTGTAATGCGCTAAAAATGGTATCAATGTTACTGCAGAGAAGAAATATAATTAAATGTATTTTTAAACAGCAGCTCCCCGCCCCAGTCCTACAAGTCCCAGGCCAGCTACCAGTATTCCTCCACCTCATCGGAGAGGAATGTGCTGGCAGGCCGCAAGTTGGTCTGAAGAATGCGGAGTTTCCGTACTACTTCAGAAGATCCCAAATGACACTGGTTAGCTACATTCCTTCACTTTTAGATCACTGTTATTCACTTATAAAGCAAAGGAATGGAAAGGTTAGTGATCTGACCATATAAATCTCTTTTACCATTTTTCCTATATGGCCAGGAAACACGCAAATGCAGATATAATGGCCATGGTTCCCAGGCTATTGAAACAAAAGACTTGGGGGAGAATTCTAGACAGTTATGTGAGGTGGATGTAGATAGATCCTAAGAGGCTTAAGCACAGGCTAGGAATTAAGAGAAAGGGTAGAAGTGTGAAGTTCTGGTGTGCTTTCGACAACCTGCGGCCTGATCTTTTGGAGAAACGCTAACTCTTGAGTGTAATTCGTCATCTAAACCCTCCCTTGGAAAAGAGGGGCAAAGAGGAGCGAGATGAATTAAACCTAAAGGACATGGTCCCGGATGGTGAATACAATGACTGAAGTCGGTACAAGAAGGTGGCTACGGCATTTCTTCAAGTGTCTATATGAGAGTCATGGCCAAAGAGTCTGTCTATGATGAAACATCAATGGCCCTTCCAAACTTGGGATGCCTTCTGGGGGCAAATGGAAGTCAGTGAGACATTATCTACGAGGAATGTATTACTACGTTGGATCATATATATTATTCCTTTATTAAGGGAAATTTCATTGACATTTATATCCTCAAAAGCTCAAATAAAATATCTGCATAACTGCATAAAATATTAATCATTCAAAAGAGGTTATTTTAAAAAATCTCTTGTGGGTAGTGCATAGTTACTATTAAGTTCTTGAAATGAATTAACCCTTTAATATGTTTAAATTCCAACATATGAAGCATTAGTTGCAAAGCATCATTCATCCTTAGAAAGTATAAGCTTACCTCCCGTGAAGAAAATCTGTTAAATGACAACAGATTTTCATTTAACAGAAAATCTGTTAAATGTCAGACAAAAGGGAAGTACGGGACTTACTCACTGTGTGAAATCACTAATGTAATGCTAAACTCCCTAAGTGCAATGAAGTGTGTTTGTGTAATATCATTAAGTCAGTGCCCATATCACCTCCTCTTTACTCGCTGCATTACATTAAAAGGTATTTCAATAAACAACAAGTTGACAGACACCATAACCATGGGTTCCTTCTGTGACTTAAGGAGCACCAAACCCCTGAAAATCTGAGTCAAGTAAAAGAAATCACTACAATAGGTCTTGAGGAATTCTAAACCAAGAGAAAGGCCAAAGAGTTCAGGATCATCTGAGCTCCTCTCTTATTTACAGTTCCTCCCTATCACCAGGGCATCTAAACCATGAAGTGAAAATAGTGAAAAAATGTGTGGCAAGGGTCACTGCAGACTGGGGAAGCTCTGTGAATATCCAGAAGGCGAGGTGCTCAGTTTTCTGAAGAAACGCATTCAGTTGATATATATTTTTAAAACTCCGACCTTCTACAACCTCAGTTTGGAGACCTCAGTAGGGATGAAAGAAAATAACTAAAAGGTCAAGCAAGTAGAGAACACTGAAAGAATGCTCAGTGCAAGCATACAACGTGGGGCATGCCTCTGTTCTGTGAGTCTGGTGGGAAAAAATAGATTACAGGGAAAGGGAAACAAGCTGACAAAATCAGCTCTTGACAAAGAGGAGAAAAGCTTATGTTGGGAAAAGCTGGGTGGGAGGGAAAGGCGTTGGAGTTATTGCACTGTCACGGGATGGAAATGGTCTAGCAGTGACTTTGGCATATTTTGGCTTCTCAGCAGGGAAGAACCAGTTGGGGGCTGGGGAAACCAGTGTTTTTGGAGAAAGAGAAACATCTGCTTAAGCACGAGTGTCGGAAGGAAGTCCTGTTCCCTTCTGCCAACCCACGAGGCATGACCACAGTCCAGTCGCAGGAGCTGCTATGACAAGGCGATAAGAAGGCAAGATTGAGCCACTGCTGATTAACACCCGGAGATCTTCAACAATGGGTCATTCCCACAAATGCAAGACAGGAAAAATCACCAGCCAATAACATGGGGCTCTCTCCTATAAACAGGTTTATGGAAGGAATTCTAATATTATCTATTTAAGCAACTATTGGTGACTCATGCAGGTTCAGAAACAGACTTCAGAGTCAACATTTATTGACTATGAGTCAATAAATGATGTAAAGGTTTATCAACAATATGTAAACTCTTTATCTCAAGTCTTTTATCAGAATTGGTAACAAGTTATGAGTCTGACTGATTTAATTTACTTTCATTCACTTCCTTTCTGTTGACTTTGGCAGGCAAGGATCAGTGAATTAGAAGAGGTAAGTGGAACTCAAGAGAATACTCTCTGGAATATGTATTCCCTTAGAGTTCTTCAAAAGCCCTTTTTTTAAAACGAAACTTTCCAATGCCTAAAAGTCTAAATAGACTAAGAACAAATGCCAAATATACCAAGATGTGCCATTTTAATGGGAAAAATAGGAAATATGACATGTAAATAGAAATCCCACATTTATAAAAGCAGGCAAGATGATTATGTGTGACAAATACTTACAGGCCAATGAGAAAAAGTAGAAAAAGTTCCTCCTTCTAAAATAATCTTTTTACAGCATACAATTCTCCTAAATTCTGACACTTATGTCTGCTTGAAAAAACAATTTCAGTCAACACTTCCCACTCTGTTATTCAACCCGGAGGAATGCAATTTTTATCAAACGGCCCCAAAATACCTTCATGCACGAGAAGCAGGCACCAACTGACTCGCGACAACATCATCCTACAGCTTGACTTCTACCCTGTCGCTATGTCATCAGGTACTAAACCTGGAATTCTCTATGGCCCACTCCTTCTCTCCTTCCTCCTCCTTTGAGGACTGTCCCAAAGCCTCTGAGTGTGGGATTCTTTCCAGTCATCACCACCGCACACAATGCAGGTCCCTTCAAAAGACAGCTTTCAGCTTCAATGATAAGCAGAATGGCATGTTCCTCTCCTGGGTCAACGCCTCCTTTCCACAACAGGATCCTACAACTTCCCACTCCCTAAAACCTCTGTCTGACTCTGAATACTTCTGCCATTCAGCATCTCTTTCCCTTCTGGCTCCTTTCTACCTTTAAAAACCTTAGTAAGTCACAATTCACCAAATCATGAGACAACTCCAGGATCACATGTTCAACTCCTACTTGACAGCCTCACCAGGACAGCTAATGGGCACATCTAACTTATGTCCAAAACTTGATCTTGGTTGGAAACCTGGTACTCATTCAGTACTCCCATCTCAATCAATGCTACCACTCAATTACTCAGGACAAAACTTTGGAATCATCCTCCACTCCCCTCTTTCTCTCATACACATCTCATTCAACAAATCCCAGGGACTCTGCTTCACAAAGTCTCTCCAGAAACCAACCACTTGTCTTCACAGCTGCCACTGCTATCCTGCCTGAGCCGCTGCCTCTCCCACCTGGCATAATGAAACAACCTAAATGAGCTCCCACCTCCTCTCTTACTCTTCATTACTCTCTGTGCCACCTTCAGAGTGGTCATTTTCAAAGGTCAACAAAACTCTTTCATTCTCTTCAACTCTTCCAAAGGCTTCCCATCACACCTAGAACATAACCCCAAGTTTTACATGACCCACCCAGCTCCTGGTAGCCCCAGAGCCTACAAGTTCCCTCTCCAACTTCATTTCCTACCATACTTTGCCCTACTCAATCCATTCCAGTCACATTGACTTTCTTACTATTTTTCAAACACACAACTCTGAATATCATCTGTGCACATAAATTAAATACTACCTTTATTCAAACATTAAATTGACGCATCTAGCAACCTGCTTCTCTGATACAGCCTCAGGATACACAAGGCATCTCTGTGTATCCTGCTTCTCTGATACGGCCTCTGTCCACAAGGCATCTCTCCAGCTAGATGTTCCTATGCCAACACAAACTAGACAATGCAAAAAGGAGCTGTTCCCCCATCACTAGGCTGGAAGCCTATAAGTAGCTCTCAACCTTCACTGTACTTCAGCTCACAGTAAGTTGGCTGCCAGATCCTGCCATGTTCCCCAGCACAGAAGTCTCAATTTGCCCTTTCCTCCTCCTTCCTCTATTCAGAGTCCTGTGCCTGTCTAGGCCATCTCCTCACTGAAACCCCACACCTCTTCCAGTTTCTTTTAGTTTCCTCCTCTTGCTATAACAAGTATCCTTCCAGAAGTCTCCCAAAAGATTCTATTTCCGTGTTCGGATCCCAGGGAGTCAGTCTCCATTCCCCTCCCACTTAATCCTCCTATGGTCTTCTACAGCCCATACACAGCTACTGCAATTAATTAAAAATCCAGTTCCTCAGCTGCACTGAGCACGTTTTAAGTGCTCAAGGGCCACATGTGGCTGGTGGCCACCCTACTGCACAGTGCAGCTGGAGGGCATTCCATCAGCGCAGGAAGTTCTACTGGATAGTACAGAACCCATTCCCTCTGGTAAACCTATTCAATTTCCACAACAAAGTCTATGAGAATAAATCCCATACCCAACCAGCCCTTTGAACCTGATTTTTTACTAAGATCTCATGTTTTAATTTTAAGACGCTCCTGAAAGATTCCCTGTTGATGTCCACCCCAATTTTAAGGGAAAGGTATATTACACCCCCTCTCCCTATCCCACATAAACATGACTTCCCTTTCATAAAACTTCTCTTCTATGAAGAGTAAATATTGACAAATTAATATTCAATGGATACCTTTTCCAATTCTGCTCAGCTGTTATGCATGAACACATAGTAAATGTGATCAACATGTTGACTATTTTAGACTGAATGGTCTTGGGGGCAGAGCCAATATTCAATGGTGCCAAGCACAGAAAGCTCTATTTATAAGAGTGATAACACAGTGGGGAAGCAGTTAGGCTTTGGAGTTACCCAGGCCTAGAACTGTTCTGCCACTTACTAGCCAGGGACCCTGGACAAGTTACTTAATCCCTCATCATCCTCAGTTTAGGTATTAGTAAGAGAGAGAAAATGATAACTGTCTTCCTTATGAGACAGGTGATGATTAAACATGATCACCTGCAAATCAATTAGCAATGGTTGATTCATAATGACCGCTCATTAATATTAGTTGATAAAGATGATAATAATGTTTCAATCATTTAAAATCATTATAAATGAGATAAACTTAAATAATACTTGAGGTTGTTAAAAGCAAGACGAAAAGATATCCCAAATGTAAGTATTTATCTTATAGAGTCAAATGAATGTCTTCAGATACAATGTGATATTACTTGAATATCAAACATTGGAAAATACATATCAGAGTAACATAAATTTGAACATTTCCATTCTGTTTCTTGTATAAAAGCTACATCCAGTTTCCAGCCCTTTGGAAAATTTGTCTCGGGGATAGTGGAACCTTGCTTGGCAAGTTGAATAAGTTTCCATTAATAAAATGCAAGCAGGATGATTTCATTTTAAAAGTGAAATGTGAAAGTGGTTAAATGGGTAGGATACAACGAATCATACCACCCTTTTTAAAAATCTGAAAAACAAAACCATAAGAAGATTTTGAATTCAAAGCATATGTGGGCATTATTTTGCATTAAGGGCTTAAAGTTCCATTCTCCCAGTGGGCTGAGAAAAAAAGGCAAAAACAGTCCACACATTTGGAGCATGAGATCTTTCTCCCTATCTTCAGTAGCTGAAATTCAGAGGTGGCTATATGGGCTCAAAAGCCAAAGCCAGTATATTAATTCTGCCTGACTGGCCATCCATTCTTCTCTTACTGTGGCTTCTAAATGTGCTAGGCCAGTGGTTCTTAACTTGTGCTCTCTGGATCAACAGCAGCAGAATCACCTGGGAAGTTGCAAATGCTTGGGCCTCCCAATCTACGGCATCAGAAACTCAGGGTGGGGCCCATCAATGTGTTTGAACAATCCATACAGATGTTCCAGTGCCAGAGCGTGTGAAGTACACATGGGCGGTATTTATACCCTCTGTTTGGGGGCAGCTTCAGCAGAAAAGCAGGCAGGCCTTTTCTTAGACAGGTAGTACTGAGAAAGCTTCAACTGGCTCTCATTTGCACTGACATATAATATGGACTCAGCCTTCCTCACTATAACTCAGTTCTCTGATATGAAAATTAATGGAATCACTTATAATGTTAAGCAGAGTGTAGGAAGTAGGGCCTCTGTGACAAACTTGGGCCATGTGGAGAAAGCAAACCCTTACTACTCATTTTGTTGATCACAAAGAAAAGTGGCCAGCCGGGCGCGGTGGCTCAAGCCTGTAATCCCAGCACTTTGGGAGGCTGAGGCGGGTGGATCACGAGGTCGAGAGATCGAGACCATCCTGGTCAACATGGTGAAACCCCGTCTCTACTAAAAATACAAAAAATTAGCTGGGCATGGTGGCGCGTGCCTGTAATCCCAGCTACTCAGGAGGCTGAGGCAGGAGAATTGCCTGAACCCAGGAGGCGGAGGTTGCGGTGAGCCGAGATTGCGCCATTGCACTCCAGCCTGGGTAACAAGAGCGAAACTCCGCCTCAAAAAAAAAAAAAAAAGAAAAGTGGCCAAAGAAAACTCTTGGCCCACAATCATATAGTTTAATTGACTTGGCCTCTGTAAGAAGAGTTACTGATCTATGACAAGAGATGGAATAACCACATAAAAGATGGAGTGTTGCCGTTAGTTTAGGAAAGACTCTAACACTTCCTTTTTGGAAAAATAATAATAATAATAATTTTGCAAAGCAAGAGAATCACAGAATTAAATAATAAATTCCCACTGACTATAGGAAAAATGGCAAAGAAAGATACAGGCAACCCTCTTCAGATGTTTTTCAAGACATAACATTTCTTAACAGTCAAAATTCAGAGGGAAACAGAAGTATTCTGGATTTCAAAACGTGAATAATCACATGAAATGACTTCTAAGCAACAATGCCTTAAATGACTTTTGTTGTCATGTTTTGAAAGATCCAAAACAGAATGAAAGCTTATTTTAATACTTTGATGCTTCCATAATGTTGACAGTTATATTTTCACAATTCAAATATATTCTGCAACAGAGGGCCTTATTCATTTTTTAGTGGAAGGAAATAAAATTCGATATGCACAAATTTAAGGTCTTATGCTTTTTTAAAAAACAGGCCTTGTTTGAAGTATTTTTTAAACAAGAATCACAGAGTCACATATTTTTGTAATTAAGATAACTTAAAGAAACGCGCAGAGTTGTAAATTAATGTAAAAGATATTGCACAGCTATATATGGCTCCAATTTCTGAAGGGAGAAACGTTAACAGTTAGCAGTTATGCCTGAACAGTGGGATAGAGATAGGCATGGCAGAAAAGACTACTTAAAAAAAAAAAAGCTTTTTGTAGAGATAGGATCTTACCACGTTGCCCAGGCTGCTTTCAAACTCTTGGACTCAAGCAGTCCTCCTGCCTCAGCCTCCCAAAGTCCTGGGATTACAGGCAGGAGCCACTGTGCCTGGCCAGACTTTACCTTTTTCACTTTAAATCCTTGGGTCCTATTCAAATTCATTTTTGTACATATTTTGTATAATTTTTAAAACCACACCAGTTAGAAATAACTTAAAAATAATAAATCCACGTTATTCCACCATCAACCTTTGGTACACATTACACTGTCACTTAAAAACTTCAGGTCACAGTTTCAGATAACTTTTTTTTTTTTTTTTTTTAGCAGTTTGAGTACACTATCACCAGATACCAGTAGATTCTCATCTGGTACTGGTTCATGAGTCAGCCACATTGCAAATGAAGAAATAAAGGCCCAGAGAGATTAAGCAATTTTCCCACACCATCCAATTTACTGATACTTAAGGCAAGGCTTGCTCTCAGTCCTTTGACTTCTCAGCTTAGGCTTTTTAAAAAAAATCGTATCATATGGCCTGTCACATGTTCTGCAACACCACTCATGTGTTTAATCTACGATCTGAACCATACTCACAAACTTACCACAGGTTTTACAAAAACCTAACTCCATTAGAATTAAAGCCCAATGCTATAATCAAACCCTTCCCTTACCAAGGGCCATGCAGAGGCTCCGCACAGAGGCAGTGATGGAAGGGTCTCGGACTTGGCGCTTTCCACCTCAGTCTGACTCCTCTAATTACTAACTGTGTGACTAACTGCATGTAGCCTCTTTATGAGTTCTTTTCATACCTGCACTCTGGTGATTAAAAACGTCTACCTGCTTACCAGTGTTGTGAAGGTGAAATTAACTAATTTCTGTCAAATACATAACCAGGTTCTGGTACATAACACGAGCCCAACAAAAATTAGCTATTACCCGTCAACATTTAAATTAATAAACGAAGTGCAATTTAGAACCTCTCTAATTTCTATTTTAAATCTATTACAAGTATGGTATTTAACCCCCAAATCTGATTAGAAGTGCCCATCTTTGAGAAGCTTTGCATTTACCATGAGTTAGTAACCTTAGACAAGATACATCACTCTCTCATTCTCCTTAACAGTAAGGGCTGGAGAGAGATCCAAGATGGCTGATCACTAGCTGCTCGGGATTGTAGCTCCCAGTGAAAGCACAAAGAACGAGAGGACGCCACACCTTCACATGAATTCTTGTTGCTCACGCACCAGGAGATTCCCAGCGGAGGAGCCCCACGGGTCGCCAGCGTGACTCTTGTGACCGGCGAGGCGGTTTTGCTGGTGCCTCGGAGTGTTGGTTCTTGGTGCAGAGTCAGAAAAGCACCATCAATCGCCACTGATTTAGTCGGCGCAGTGGGTTGGTCAGATTTCGGCGCTGAGAATCAGTAAGTTGGACGTCCACTCAGAAACCCAATTACAAAGATGGTAATTATAAAGACCACAGATGGATAAATCTACAACGAAGGGAAGAAAACAGCCAAAAAAGGCTGAGAATACCCAAGATCAGAACGCCTCTCCCTCAGCAGGGGATCACAGTTCCTCATCAGCAACGAAACAAGGCTTGATGGAGAACGAGTGTGTTCCAATTACAGAAGCAGGCTTCAAAATGTGGGTAATAAGAAACTTCTGTGAATTAAAATAACTTGTTCAAACCCAATCTAAAGAAACTAAGAACTTTGAAAAAAGGTTTGACGAAATGTTAACAAGAATACACAATTTAGAGAGGAATATAAGTGAATTGATGGAGCTGAAAAACAATACGAGAACTACGTGAAGTATGCACAAGTTTTAACAGCCGAATTGATCAAGCAGAAGAAAGGATATCAGAGGTCGAAGACCAACTCAATGAAATAAAACAAGAAGACAAGATTAGAGAAAAAAGGATAAAAAAGAACAAGCAAAGTCTCCAGGAAATATTGGACTATGTGAAAAGACCTAATCTTCGCTTGATAGGTGTACCTGAATGTGACGAAGAGAATGAATCCAAGCTGGAAAATATGCTTCAGGATATTATTCAGGAAAATTTTCCCAACCTAGTAAGGCAGGATAATATACAACTCCAGGTAATATAGAGAACACCACAAAGATATTCCTCAAGAAGAGCAACTCCAAGGCACATAATCGTCAGATTCACCAGGGTTGAAATGAAGGAGAAAATACTAAGGGCAGCCAGAGAGAAAGATCACAAAGGGAAGCCTATCAGACTTACAGCAGATCTCTCAGCAGAAACCCTACAAGCCAGAAGAGAGTGGGGACCAATATTCAACATCCTTAAAGAAAAGAACTTTCAACCAAGAATTTCACATCCAGCCAAACTAAGCTTCACAAGTGAAGGAAAAATAAAGTTTTTTGTGAACAAGCAAGCACTCAGAGATTTCATCACCACCAGGCCTGCTTTACAAGAGCTTCTGAAAGAACCACTACACATAGAAAGGAACAAACAGTATCAGCCTTTCTAAAAAATACCAAAAAGTAAAGAGCATCAATATAATGAAGAATTTACATCAACTAATGGGCAAAATAGCCAGCTAATATTAAATGGCAGTATTAAACTCACATATATCATTATTAATTCTAAATTTAAATTGACTAAATCCCGCAATCCAAAGACAGGCAATTTGAATAAAAAACGAAAACCCATCAGTATGCTGCATCCAGACCCATCTCACATTCAAGGATACACAAAGACTCAAAACAAGGGATGGAGAAAGATTTACCAACCAACCAGAGAGCTAAAATATATAAATAAAAAGCAGAAGTTACAATTTTTACCTCTGATAAAATAGTCGTTAAAGCAACAAAGATCAAAAGAAGCAAAGAAGGACATTATATAATGATAAAAGGATCAATGCAACAACAAGAAGAGCTAAAGATCCTAAATATATACGCACCCAGACTAATAAAGAGACTTAGACTCCCACATAATAATAGTGGGAGACTTCAACATTAATATTAGACAAATCAATGAGACAGAAAATTAACAACGATATCCAGGACTTGAACTCAGATCTGGAACAAGTAAACGTAATTAACATTTATAGAACTCTCCACTTTAAATACACAAAATACACACTCTTATCAGTACCACATCATATCAACTTAGAAGTTTAAACGAAATGTTGGCTGGCTCCTTGTTTGTTATTCTCTTCCCGCATTTTATGTCTCCATTATTAAGGACAATTATAGGCATACCCACATTTAGACTGCATTCTAGCCCGGGCAATAAAGCAATACCCCCATCCTCTCTCCCTCTTCCTCTTTCTCTTTCTTCCTCTTCTTTATTCTTTTTCTTATTATAAAAAAAAAAAAAAATCTAATCTCCTTTCCTTCTGCCCCACCTTTCCTTCCCATTCTCTCTTTAAAAAAATAAATAAATAAAAATAAAAAACATATCACCATATTTACCATTATCGTACTCAACAAATTAACAAAATTACTCAATGTCATCAAATATCCAGTCAGTATTTAAATTTTCTTGATTATCTTATTTTTTCAGTTGCATTATTCAAATCAGAATCCAAATGCTAGGCCGGGCGCGGCGGCTCAAGCCTGTAATCCCAGCACTTTGGGAGGCCGAGGCGGGTGGATCAAAAAAAACAAAAACAAACACAAAAAACAGTAAGGGCTGAGATGCTCAGATTCAAGGAATGTGTGTAAAAATGTTGGAAAAAGGTAAAATTTCCTAAACAAAAGGTAGACTTTGTTTTAGCTTACCCTGAATCGCAGCCGGTGGTCGAGAGGCCTTCCCCGCTGGCTTGCCCTGAAACTTCCAGATCTCCCAAATGACCTTCGGCTGTTTCCCCCAGCTGTCCGCAATGAGCATTTGTTCTACGGAGTCCCTCCTGGACCGAGAGTCCTCCCCGCCCAGTGCGAAGCCCTTCCCCCATTTCTGCCCTATATGACAGCCCCTCTTTTCTTCTTTTTTTGGTGGAAAGGCACCTCTTCTCTAGGCTGAAAGCACACACACACAAAACCTTAGGACTAATTTCTTTTCAAATCTGAAGGCAGTCTTGCGCTATTCTCCTCGGTAAGGGAGAAGTCAGTCAAATCCCTGCGACTTCCTTAACAAAAACATTCTTTGAAGGCACAAACAGAATAAGCAATAACTGACAATTTAAGCATACCTAGAATGCTTTACCACACATATTTCTTCAGTGTCTTATCACATCGCAAAACTTCAAAAAGCATGACCAACTCCTGCCTTCCAGCTTAAATGGAAATATCCAGGCCCAGCGTCGAGGCATTTCTGGGATATTTAAAAATATTTACTGGAGCTGATAACAACCACCTATTGAGAGTGGGTTGCTGTGAACCTCCGAGCCTAGGAGACTTCCTAGCTCGAGGCTGGTACTTCTGTGAAAGGTTTGACATTTGCCAATGTCTGGTTTAGTGACAAAGTCAAAGGAACGGCTTTGGATTTGGAAACCTACCAATCAAAGGTGGGAGGTAGACACTTGCTGTCACCAACAACTGGGTTGAGGAGAAGCTGCCCGGGCAGTTTGCTGTGCTGAGCCAGGGCCCTCGTGAGCTACTCACTGAGCTCCGTATCACCGAAGACCATTCTGAAAGACGTGCGCATCTTCTGTCGTCTTCAGAGTTCTTTTTCAAACCCAGATGTTTCGAAAGAAGTAAATTGAGCAAACAGCAGATGGAGTTCATGAAGCCAGGTTCTGACTCCCCTGCCCTTGCCTGTTGTCTTAATGACTTCCCACTCGTTCCTTGTTGATTCAACGCTTTATTCTTATTGAATATCTGCTTTTCTATCCAAATATTAGAGGAAGCAAAGACGGAGTTGAGTCAGCAAATTGCCTTGAGACCTTTGAGGAAAGGGAGTTTGTTCCCCTCACAGTCCAAGGCTTTCCAAGCACCATTACCCTACCTATTGGACTCACTACTGAGCTCCCTGTCAGCCAGGCGTCCTGGGGAACCAGTGACACTGTGTGACGCAGTTCTGTGTTTCTCAATGTTCACTTCTGATCACCCCATGTTCATGCATGCAGGGTCTGTAGGGTGGGTTAGAGCAGACTCGCTTCCTCTGGACTAAGAACGTTTTTCTCTTCTTCTGACTTTTCCATCCCTTCTGCTTCCCTCTAATCCCCTCCACCTGATACCAAGAAGCTGGCTCATCCACTCCACGGGATCTTTCATTCCTGTTATCTCAGTGATGAACACAGTACCTGGCATGTAGATGGTACTGAATGAATCTCCAAAAGTCAGTAAATGAATGAATAAATAAACTCAGGGCCCACTGCTACCCAAACCACATTAAAAGGCAAGGAAGTGCCTGGAGATTGGAGGGCAGAGTCAGGGACAGCAAGTTACAGGGCCAGAAGAATTCAAAAGAATTCTATGGAGAGCCGATGCCAGACCAACTTGAGAACAGCAGTTTATGTCAGGTTTACGTCAGCTCCCACTTTTGTGTCCCCTCTACCCACCACCAGTTCCCAGAGTATACATGGCAGCCCTTCATTGAACAAAGTAGTCAGTGCTCCCCTAGGACTACTTTTCCATCCTAGAGAAAGCCTTCTCCGCATGATCATGACCTTAGTCTCCTGCCCTCAGTGAGATGTCAAAAGAAATCCAGTAAGTCACTTCAAGCCCTCATCTAGGAGATGACTAGATATAAGCATTTTAGTGAGAGACTTAGAACTAACATCTACCTTCAAGAGCTTAAAACTTACTGACTTCTGGTCGGGCATAGTGGCTCACGCCTGTAATCCCAGCACTTTGGGAGGCCGAGACGGGTGGATCACTTGAGGTCGGGAGTTCAAGACCAGCCTGGACAACATGGTGAAACCCCATCTCTACTAAAAATGCAAAGATTAGCTGGGTGTGGAGGCGGGCGCCTGTAAGCCCAGCTACTCAGAAGGCTGAGATAGGAGAATTGCTTGAACTCAGGAGGGGGAGGTTGCAGTGAGCCGAGATTTCACCACTGCACTCCAGCCTGGGGAACAGAGCGAGACTCTATCTCAACAACAACAGCAACAAACTTACTGACTTCTCGACAAAAGCCTAGGTAGAAAATTAAAGGTCACTGATTCTCCACAGAAAAATGGCTCCATATAGAAAAAAACCTATACTGGACTTGGAGTCAGAAGACTTGAGTTTGAATATTGGGTTTGCCTCTTAATGGCAGGTTGTCTTAAGCAAAACATGTACTCTCTGGGTCTGAAATGCTATCACATGTGAAATGCTCCATGTCTCATATGCTGCTATGTGGACTAAATGCAGTAAGATTTTTAATACTGCTTTGTAAAATCTAATGTAGTGAATGCAAGAGTGTGGTGAAGCAGTAAAGAAAAAAAGAGACAGGAAGACTACTCTTTGAGAATCCAGAATTAAGATAGGAGAGGAGACTGGCATCACATTAAATGAGTTTTAAAGACGACTGGGTTGTGATCTGCAGAGCTAAACATACACTTATAATACCAAAAATACAGGCAGTCCCTGCTTATAGACCCAGGGTATGCCTAGAGATATTGGTGATGAAGAAACTGATGATAATACCTTCACTAAGTGATAACTATGTATCTGGCATTAATCTGACTGCTTTATATGTATTATCTTGTTCAAGCTGACGATAGCCCTAAGAGCTGTGTAATACCGTTATCCCCATTTTACAGATGAGAAAACGAGTTAAAGCCTAGAGTTCAAGTCATCATTAAGTGGAATTCCCTCTGAGTGCACACTTTTTCAACAGACTGCTGAATGAGAGGATAAAGGCTTTAAGGAGGAACAGCCGAGCTTTTATTCAGCAGGACTGAAAGGGTGAATCAGAGAGAGGTGAAGTTCAGGAGCTGGGGGTGGATCGAAGTTCCGGGCACTGAGAAGATACCTGCGAGACTCCTAGTGTGAAAGACCGAAAGGAAACTCTTTATAATGGAAGACAAAATGCAGCCTGTGTGTAAGGGGAAGGTCAGTAGGAAGCAGGGAGAATGTAATTGTTGGGAAATCAGTGGATATATATCTTGGCATTCTCTCTCCCCGCGGCCTGCCCAATGCACAGGCACACTAATCAGCAATGTTTTCATTCTCAGACGCAGGACCTGCTGCTGTGACAATTGAGGGCTGGGGTGAGGGCATGCTGATGAAGCTGCTGCCATCCCCAAAGCCTCATGCCACCTCTGAGCATTCAGCGCCGTTCCTGTGAGCAGTGACAGGAGGGAGCAGCTAAAGCTCGCTGTCACCACCAGACTGCTGATGAAAACCAGAAAGCGTGCAAACACAACTGCCGGCTTCTCCACAATCGAACCAGAATGGTAAACATTTGGAAACGGAGCCCTTTCCACTGGGTACAGGTTTCCCCCACCGTGAGTCCCATCAACCAAAATGCGATCTATAAATCCTGACGATGTCTCTGTGATTCTGCATTTTTCTTCTTCTAAATCAATAAATAATTGATTCTGTGTCAATAGGGACCTCTTATATCCCCAACACAGATAAGAGATTTTAGAGATAAGCTACAGATCTTTATGGTTATGAAACAGATTTACAAACCCAGAGTAAGACATGGAAATCCCATAGCACGAAACTTACAGGTACTGTTGAGAGAGAGAGAGAGACACGAGGGGGCTGGGAAATGAAAGAAAGGGAAAAGGATTTCTGAGGAAAGAGTAAAGGTGTGGTTCTAGGTTTGGTTTTGTTTCTTTAGGGAAAGGCTAACAGAAGCTACTCTTCTTGACCTGCTTGGGGTAACAGACCTGCAGATGGTGATTTCAGGGCACACTGCAAACAAAATCCCAAGGCTATTTTTTTTTTTAATCCAACACAGGTATTTTGTTTTAATTAGCCAATTCAAGCAGACGTTTTGGCCAGACATATCCTATTGAAAACAAGCAGAATTACAAGGATTTGGCTTTTTTAAAAGAAGTAGTTTGTCAATGGCAGAATGTTAGACTCCTTCTTTATATCCTTGTCTCTGAGCCAGACATAGCAGAACTAGTAACTGGTGGCACATACGTGTGTGTGTGTGTGTGCATGTGTGTGTGTGTGCGCGCGTGTGTGTGTGAAGCAACACTGACTTGACATTCACAACATCTGCTCGAGGTAGGCAAGTACCAGGCATCGCTAGCTTCCAGGAGAAATGAAAGTAGAATGCTGTAAGCTGCTCTGTTTGAAATCCCAAAGCAAAGGAGAAACATCTTACACCCCAGGGTTGAACATGGGATGAAGGCTCCACATAAAAGTGCTGAGAGATGTTGAAGGGAGGCAGAGGGAAGTGCTCACCCGAATAGACCACCTGGGCTGCCACTGCTGCATGTGGCCCAGCTGCTGGTGGCTGTGAGGAGTGGCCTCCACTTGTGAGGCTGATTTCCTTCCTTCTGTCTCCTTTGCCCACCTCATGCCAACCCTTTTGCCTTAGTTGAGGGAGAATGCTGCGTTAGATGAGGGCAAGGCATTTTTGACAATATCTTCATGACTGCAGGCTAGAGGAGATCCTGACAACAGCAGCAGCAACAGCAGTAACAGCTGCCAGTTCTTCCGTGCCCCCATGCAACAGGCACTGTGCTCAGAACTTTACATAGACTATTTTACCGGATTCTCACATAACTCTGTGATGCAGGTTATTTTCCCCACAAGAGAGAGAAAGAAATAGAAGCTTGGAGGGATTAAAGTAATTTGCTGGGGTCAATAAGTACCAAATAGCATGGTCCATGGACCTGCTAAACCAAGTCCTTTCTCTCTAGCATACCAACCTTGCTCAGGTATCTAGTGAGACAAGTGAGATTCTGTGCCCTAAGGTTAATAAACCTAAACTTAGTCAGATTTCCAAAAAATAATCAACACCCAGAAGCAAAATAACCTGTTTAATTTCAGCAGGAGACTCTCTTCAACACCACCACTTAAAATAGCACTGACTGCCAAATGTCCGCTCTCTTAGAACATTGGTATACACTGGATCCAGGTAATAAAATGAACTTTTCAATTTCTAGCTTCGCCAGATATTACCGCAAATAGTTTCTATGATAAGATAGTTTGGGGATTCCATTATAACTCAGTTATAATGTAGAGTATGTTATGACTCAGGATATACTCTTCCCTGAAACAACATTATAAATGACTGGCTTAATCTCCTAAAGAAATGTCTCTTGTGGCTCAAAAATAGCAAAAGAAACTGTTTTGCTTACAGATAAATCTCATTCCTTGTTGATTCTTGTCTTTAAACCAAGGGCTTACAAATTAAGATGCTTTTAAATCAGGAAATTTGACAAATAGCCTCTTTGACAATTTATCATAACTTCTCTTTTTCTTTCATGTTTATTTTAAGATGACAATATCCATAATGCTAAAAGTTTACAATATCCATCACTATTCACCCTCAGAATGCCAATGTTCTAGAATTCCATTACTCTGGCTCAAGGTAAAATATTAATGCACGCAGGGATTTGTATAGGATTGACAGAGCCAACTCAGCATGACAAATGGGGGAAATTCCATGCACAACATTTATGGGAAACATCAGGTTAGTATTCTGCTAAGACCAGCTGCTCCGTGTGCTGCGGCCCCCAAGTGCAGTCCCCCATGAACCACGCAGACACACAGTTGCCCTAAGCCTGTGGCATCTACTGAGTGGCTTGCTGAAGCGAAGACAAGACTTTTCTTCTGCTCCTGGAGAGTGAGGACTCCATATGTTGTGCCATAATCTCCTCGTAGCAAAAATAGCCATGGAGGTTTCTATCACTTCCAGGAAGGAAGGATGTACAGGATGGTGACCATTTGGCACAAACCTGGCAAGGTTGGGGCTCTGTGCAATAATTGACTCACTTTGATGCCGGAGACCTTCCTTAAATACGAGAGCAATGTGTCAGCAGAGAGGCTATAGAGTCTGTGCACGCGTTGTTTATTGGTGTATGAGGCTTTCTTAATAAAAATTGCAAGAATTCAAGAGATCCTGAGTGGCACATGAAACAAAGGAGAAATAAATTTCTTTCACTGTGGATTCCAAAAGGCCATTTAGGACTGATTTAATGTAACTAGTATCAAAATAGGGTCAGAGATACATCATGTGTCACTTACAAAGCTACCTTCTACTCCGGCTCATTCCTCTCTGTCTTGTGAAGTCGGAACTGATGGAGGAAGATGCTTTTCTTTCCTTCTGGGGCTGGTGTTGGCAAGCTCTGTGTCCATGAGGCTCTTTCTCACTATCCCTTGTGCTGACGCAGGGGGCGGACTCTCAGGTCTCTTCTCCAGGTGGAAGGAGGTTGGACTCTTCTTGCTTGACCTCTCAGAAGTTTTGGACACGGTTCATCACTGGGCTTCTAGAGCTCCACCCTCTCCTGGCTTTCTGTTAACCTCGCTGGTGTCTCCTTCTCATCTCTTCTGCTAATTCCTACTCTTCTTCTTGCCTCTTTCATTTTTGTTTTGTTTTTGAGATGGAGTTTCGCTCTTGTTGCCCAGGCTGGAGTGCAGTGGCTCGGTCTTGGCTCACTGCAACCTCCACCTCCTTGGTTCAAGCGATCCTCCTGCCTCAGCCACCTAGTAGGGATTATAGGCATCCGCCACCAGGCCCGGCTCTTTTGTATTTTTAATAGAAATGAGGTTTCACCATGTTGGCCAGGCTGGTCTCAAACTCCTGACCTCAGGTGATTCGCCCGCCTCAGCCTGCCAAAGTGCTGGCGTTACAGGTGTGAGCCACCACGCCCAGCCTCTTCTTGCCTCTTAATTTTGAAATGACTCAGTTCTTAGTCTGTCTGCTCTCTATTTACCATCACACTCTTGGTGAGCTCATGCAGTTCCATGCCATATAGATGGTATTTAAAGTAAACTCCCAAATGTATATCTCCCCCACCTTGATCACTCTTGAATTCCAGACTTAATATATCCAAGTGCCTATTCAACACTGGGACTTGGAGGTATACTCAATACCTCAATTTCAACTTGTTCTTAACCAAATTCGGAGCTTTCCTCCCAAGCCCAGTGTCCTCCCCATCTCTGTGATGGTATCTCCATCCTTTCAGCTGCTCAGGTCAAAAAGCCTAGGCTAATTCCTGACTCCTCTCTTTCTCTCTCACTCTATATCCAATCTGCCAGGAAATCTACCTTCAAGATGTATCCAAAATATATCCAGAGCATGGCTACCTTCACCAGTTACACTGCTATCAGCCAAGTGTGAGCCACCCTTATCTCTTACTTTACCAGCCTTCCAAGAGGTCTCCTGCTTTCCACATCTGCCCTCCTAAAGTTGATTCTCAACACAGAAGCCAGAGTTGTCTTTTTAAAGTATAAGTCAGATCATGCCACTCTTCTGCTCAAAACCTGCGATGTCTCCAAAATTCATTCGGAGTGTGGAAGCCAAAGGGCTTACACTTAGCCTACAAGGCCCTGCGTGATCCCCAGTGCAAGACTCCCCCCACCCCACCACCACTTACCTCACGGGGTTTCACCTCCCACCACCCTCCTTCTTTATCACTCTTCTCCGGTCACACCAGCTTCCTCGCACATCCCAACCTAAGGGCTTTTGTAACCGCCATTCTCAGTGCATGAAACAACCTTCCTCTCAAATGCAAATGCAGACTGCCTTCCCTCCCTAACATCTCTGTTCAAATACCACTGTCTAACTGAGGCTCACACCACACTATGCAAAATCACAACCCTTGGCGAAACTCCAAGCAACCATAGCTTGCCTGACTTTTTATTTTTCCCACAGCACTTATCAGCTCTAACATAACTCTGTGATTTACTAATTTTATGCTACGTATTGCTTCTTATTGTCTATCTCCCCACATCCCCCCAATTAGAATGTAAGCTCCATGAGGGTAAGGATCTTTGTTTTGTTATTCAACGTATCCCAAGTGTCTAGACCTGTGTCTGGCACATGGCAGTTGCTTGATAACCATTTCTGGATTGAATAAATGAATGCTGGGCTGTGGTATGCAAAAATAGGATCACTGAAATTTCAAGTCCTGGTGGTTTAATTTGCAGTGCTGATTCTATTTTTCTCATTCACTGGTTAATTTTTTTTTTTTTTTTTTTTTTTTTTTTTTTTTTTTTGAGATGAGTCTTGCTCTGTTGCCCAGGCTGGAGTGCAGTGGTGCGATCTCGGCTCACTGCAAACTCCACCTCCTGGGTTCAGGTGATTCTCTTGCCTCAGCCTCCCAAGTAGCTGGGATTACAGGCGTGCACCACCACACCCAGTTAATTTTTGTATTTTTAGTAAAGACAGGTTTTTGCCACATTGGCCAGGCTGGTCTTGAACTCCTGACCTCAAATAATCTGCCCACCTCAGACTCCCAAAGTGCTGGGATTACAGGTATGAGCAATTGCATGCGGCCTGTTGGGTAAGTTTTAAGATTGTTTTATGTCTTATAGGCAGTGCTCTTAATTATAAAAGTGATTTGTGAACTATTAAGAAACGAGATTCACTTTTTATCTACAAATGTTCTTGAAAAACAAGTTCCTGGGTTCAAAATCATGTAACTGATGTGCCCTGGATGCACAGCAGGACACAGGGACCAAGACCTGCAGATCCCCACACTTTAGTTCTTGGCTTGTAGTTCTGGGAATCAGACCCCAAAGACACATTTTAACTTAAAAGTCTTGCTGACAGTGCTGTTTAACACCGCATTAGTAGATGTTTAGAATTTATTTTAAACTATATAAATAACATGTGAGTATATTCACACTATTTCAGAGATAGATAGATAGATAGATAGATAGATAGATAAGGGGTCCCCCAACCCCTGGGCCACAGACCAGTATTGGTCCACAGCTTGTTAAGAACTGGGCTACACAGCAGGAGGTGAGTGGTGGGTGAGCATTACCACCTGAACTTCGCCTCTTGTCAAAGCAGCAGTGGCATTAGATTCCCATAAAAGTGCAGACCCTATCGTGAACTGTGCATGTGAGGAATCTAGGTTGCGAGTTCCATATGACCATCCTCCATTCCCGTCCTCCCTACCCTGGCCCATGGAAACTTGGTCTTCCATGAAACCGATCCCTGGTGCCAAAAAGGTGGCGGACCACTGATACAGATAATGTAAAGTTTTCCTTGTCAATCACTCAGTCCCACTCCCCTTCCAATGGGTCCTATTTCGATTCATTCATTCATTCATTTTATTCAACGATACTGCTCCCACCCCGCAAAATGGAGTCTTGCTCTGTTGCCCAGGCTGGAGTGCAGTGGTGTGATCTCGGCTCACTGCGACCTCCACCTCCCGGGTTCAAGCAATTCTTGCATCTCAGCCTCCCGAGTAGCTGGGATGACAGGCATGTGCCACCACACCTGGTTGATTTTTGTATTTTTTGTAGAGATGAGGTTTTACCATCTTGGCCAGGCTGGTCTCAAATTCCTGACCTCAGGTGATTCACCCACCTTAGCCTCCCAAAGTGCTGGGATTACAGGCATGAGCCCCTGTGCCCGGCCTCAACAATACTTTTTTAAAACATAAATTTATTTAATAAAAAATGTGATCTAGCAGCTTATCATATATTTATTGACCATTCATGTTTCTTTTTTTTTTTCTGTATTATTTTTGCAGCTGGAATTTTTTATACTGCAGATAATTTCCAAGAATGAATATACATAATTTATTCAACAATACTTAGTGACTATCTATCACGTGCCAAATACTGTTCCAACTGCTGAGGATATGGTAATAAGACAGACAAGAGGATCCCCTCTCCAATATTTCCAGTCTTTCCCATCTCGACACATAATAAGAGCCGATATTTGTTTAGCACATACCAAGCATTTTCCATATGTTAAGTGATTTATTCGTAACCACCATATGAGAATGTGAAATTATTCTCCTCATTTTATGAAGGCTAGTAAAGCAGAGAGAGGAGAGGTTATTTTCCCAAGGTCATACCTCCAGTAAATGGCAGAGCCAAGAGGGCACATAGTTCTTGACTTCTATCTCTCCCTGTCTCCTCTCGCCCCTTTTCCATCCTTTGTATCCACCAGCAAAAGCAGCAGGTTCCACCTCCTCCATCTCCACCACTCCCTAGATACCAGGCACCCCACTCTGTGGCATGGCTCACTGGCATGGCATTAGCTCCTAACTAACCTCCCTGCCTCCTCTACTTATCCGGAACTACTCTCTATCCCACATCCAGAGTGATTTTACGATGTTCAGACCCCCAATGGCTTCCGTGGCACTTAGAACACAATCCTAAATCGGGTCTGTATGAATCCTGCCTTCCTGTCTACTCACAGCCCTGCACTCCACTCCTCACCCACCAATCTCCAGCCAAACGGCCTGCTTTCCAGTCCTTGAACACGGCAGGGCCATTTCTGCTGTGGAGTACAGCCCCAGCTGTTGTGATCCCAGACCTTATGTGGCTGGCTCGGTGTCATTATCTAGGATTTAATCCCAATGTCACATCCTTGACCACCCAAACTAAAATAGCCCCCTGCCTCCACTCCCCATGCCCACCCTTACACATTGTGATTAGGACTGCAGGTTGGTACAACCTCTGGCAATTTCCATCAGAACCTAAAACATGTACCTAGCCTTCTGATTCCAGCTATTCTACTTCTAAGAATTTATTCCAAATGTAAACTGTACATGTATGAAATTATATATATATATATATATATATATATATATATATAAAATAGGATTATTCATTGCCATGCTGCTTCTAAAAGCAAAATGTTGTCAAAAGGTTCACTATCCATCAATAGGGCCTCGTTAAATAAATTATTGTACATAGTGACAGATAAAATACATTAGGTACTTTCTATGTGCTAACAACAACCTCATGAGTTAAGTTACAAGTCCTACTTTAGATAAGAGAGTTAAAATAGAGTGAGCTTAAGTAACTTACCCAAGATGCATAGCTAATAAGTGCTAAGTTGAGGATTCAGACCCCAGGTTCTTGGTCTCTATGCAATACTGCCTCCCAGTACACATTCCCGTGGTGGAATACCATGCAGCCAGCAAAAGGAATGAACCATTATACACATACTGATATGGGCTAATCATCAAGACATGCTGTTAAGTGAAAAACAAGTGAAGTGTAGCACAAGTGGGTAGAGTTTAACCTCTTGGAGTTTTGGGGTGTTTTTAAGAACACAAATGTGGCTGGGCGTGGTGGCTCTTGCCTACAATCCCAGCACTTTGGGAGGCCGAGGCGGGTGGATCATGAGGTCAAGAGATCGAGACCATCCTGGTCAACATGGTGAAAGCCCGTCTCTACTAAAAATACAAAAATTAGCTGGGCTTTGTGGCACACACCTGTAGTCCCAGCTACTTGGGAGGCTGAGGCAGGAGAATTGCTTGAACCCAGGAGGCAGAGATTGTGGTGAGCTGAGATCACGCCATTGCACTCCAGCCTGGGTAACAAGAGTGAAATTCCATCTCAAACACACACACACACACACACACACACACACACACACACAAACGTATATGTTTGCATACTTCTATGCAAAGACATGTAAGGAACAGTGGGAAATTATGTGAGAAACAGTGGCTACTCTGGAAGAGAAACTGTAGGTGGCTAGAGCAGGGATAGAAGATTTACATTTTACTGGATATTCTTTTGTGCCTTTTGGTTTTTGTTGTGTATGGATAAACATACACATACTGACCTTTTTCTGAAAGGAAAAAAGGTACAGCCAAATCATTACCATGTAACCACTTGTATTTTCTTTGTAGATCTAATAATAAATGGTTTGTTTATTAGTGCACGTTCATCTTAAGACTCTAGTAGAGTCATCCTCTAAAATTGTTTGGTTTTTCTTTGTGGTGGGGCTGTGGTAGTGTGGGTAGGGCAATGCATGTTTATTGTACTAGCTTTGTAAGCTCACTAGACCCCACTAAAATGTAAGCTCCATGGGAGCAGGGACTCTGTGTGTACAGTTTAGTGCCATAGCCCCAACATTTAGCACCCTACCTGGTGTATCGTAACTCTGAATGAATGAATGATAATTAGTGCCCAAGAATCCAGGGTTGAGACGATCAGAGAGTAAAACTGTAAAAACATTCTGTACCAAAACTGCACAAACATTTTTAATCCTTTAGACCAACACTTAAGTTCCTTAGTGTTAAAAATTAAGATTTTAGTTTACCGAATACTCAAAGTCAAGATTATGAATAAGCGATACTCACAATGATAAGATCCAGGTCCCAAGGGATTTCACTTAGGCTTATACAGGGTCAGAAAAATGCTTACATAATGGGCAAGAAGCAGTGAGGTTATGAAAGAAAAAGAAAACAGCTCAAGCCTTAAAAAGCAGGAGAGATTTAGAAAAGCTACATGGACATGTACAAAGTTTCAGTTATTTAAGTAATTTGCGATTACAAAAGTCATTTTGGTTCAGTAAAAGGAAAACTCCCTCTTTGAGGCTACATCATGCTAAGGAAAACATCTGCCCTACAACTGACCACCTGAAGCCCTCCTAAGTTGCTTTGTCTTGTTATACCTTCACGTGAAAAGGAAGGAGCTCAATAACAGACTTAACCACAAAATCTACAGGAAAATCATGACCCTGAGAATGTTCTTCGTCTTCAAACTAATTAGCAGAGGCAGAAGAGGAAAGCATCATTTGTTAGTACTGCATGATTGTAACTGTTATGTGTCAACTTGACTGAGCTATGAGGTGCCCAGATATTTGATCAAACGTTATTCTGAACATGTCTATAAGGGTGTGTTGGGATGAGATTAACATTTATATCAGTGGCCTGAGTAAAGCAGGGTGCCATCCATAATGTGGATGGGCCTTACCCAATCAGCTGAAGGCCTGAACAGAACCAAAAGGTTGATCCTTCCTTGAGTAAGGAAGAATTCCTCCTGCTTGCCTGCCCTTGGACTGGGACATTAGCCTTCTCCTGCTTTGGACTCAAATGGAAACATCAGCTTTTCCAATGTTTTCAGCCCATCAGCCCTTGGATTGGAACTACACCATCGGCTCTCCTGGATCTCCAACCTGCTGGCTCTGCCTATAGCTCTTGTCAGCCTCCATACACACGTGAGCTGATTTCTCACCACATATACATATATATAATATATAGATTTGTTATATGTGTAATAAATATAGCTATGTACTTATAAATATATAGTTACATTATATTTATTATAAAATATACGTATATGTGCATACACACATCCTATTGGCTCTCTTTCTCTGGAAAACCCTAATACATGTTGCTTTCTCTGTTAGAAAACTCACCAGAGTGAAATACCTCTTGATACAACCTATCACTAGCAGCCTGATATGGGAATACAATACCCCACGGCTACTGACTCCAAAGCCCTCTCAGCTGGTACAAACAGAAGCAACAACTTAAAAGGTAAAGACTTATACAGATCTCTCATCGTGCGTTAATACCCAGAATATATAAAGAACTCCTACAGTGCAACAACAAAATATAATTTGATTTTAAAAACTGGCAAAGGACCTGAATGAACATTTCTCCAAAGAAGATATACAAATGGCTAATAAGCATACGAGACGATGCTCAACATCACCAATCATTAGGGAAATGCAAGTTAAAACCGCATATCTCATAGTCATTGGGATGGCTACTATTAAAAAACAAGACAGAAAATAACAAGGGTTGGCAAGGATATGGAGAAATTGGAACCCTTGTGCATTGCTAGTGGGAATGTAAAATGATGCAGCTGCTATGGAAAACAGTATGGCAGTTCCTCAAAATATTAAAAATAGAATCACCATATGATCCAGCAATTCCACTTCTCAATATACACCCAAAATAATCGAAAGGAGGATTTCAAAGAGATATTTGTAAACCCCTGTTCATAGCAGCATTATTCACAATAGCAAACGGGTGGAAGCAACCCAAATGTCCATTGATAGATGAGTGGGTAAACAAAATGTCACATATATACACAATGGAATATCATTCAACCTCCAGAAGGAATCAGATTCTGACACATGCTACAACATGATGACGCTGGAGGACATTATGCTAAGTGAAATGAACCAGACACAAAGGGATAAATCCTGTATGATTCCACTTATATGAGGTATCTAGAAGAGTTGAATTCATAGAGACAGAAAATAGAACAGTGGGTGCCAGGGGAAGGAAGTAATGGGGCGTGACTGTTTAATGTACACATACAGAGTTTCATTTTTGCAAGATTAAAAGAGTTCTAAAGATGGATGATGGTGATGTCTATATAACAATGTGAATGCACTTAATACCACTGAACTGTACACTTAAAAATGGCTAAGTTGATAAACTATATTTTACCACAATTGAAAAAAATTTTAAGCCAAATACTTAGAGATCTCCAGGATATACCAGTAAGCTTTAAAGAAAAAAAAATAGCAGAAAATACACATAACATGGGTTCATTATGTACAAACTAACATAAATATACATAGAAAGGAAACAAATTATCATTAGCAGTTATCAGTAAGATGGGAAGGGACAGATAAAAAGAAATGTTCATGTATCTCTCTGTATGCCATATTGACGCACATTGATTGAATCTGGTACAATAAAAACATATTTGTATCAGCTACCTAGGATGACTGTAACAAAACACCACAAACTGGGTAACTTAAAACAACCAGAAATTTATTCTCACAGTTTTGAAACCAAATCCGGTTGTCCGAAATCAAGATGTCAGCAGAGCGATACTCTCCCTGAGACACTGAGTAGAATCCATCCTTGCCTGTTCCAAGCTGCTGGTGGTGGCCGTCAGTCCTGGACATTGCTTGGCTTGCAGCTGCCCCAGTCCAATCCCTGCCTCTGTTATTATGAATACACGGGGTGCTTCCTATGTGTCTCTCTTCACATGGCACTGTTTGCTTCTTATAGGGATACCAGTCACGTTGAATTGGGGCCCACCATCATGTTATGACCACATCTTAACTTGCCTACATCTGCAAAGACCCTATTTCCAAAGAAGGTCACATTCATCACTACTAGAGGTTAGAACTTTGACATTCTGGGAGAGGGAGGACACAATTCAACCTATAACTATATTTGTGTTTAAAAAAAAAAAATCCAAAACTACCATTAAGGTTCCTTGAACACTCTATTTATGAGCCCATGCAGATCCATTAGAGATAGTATTATGAGAATGAAGAAGCTGGATCAAGGAGCCACATTGTAGAGGTTTGAATTCCAGCTCAGCCACTTACCAGCTACATAACTTTGAGGAAGTTCATTAACTTCCCAGTGCCTCAGTTTCCTTATCTGTAAAATAACAGCACCTAAGTCCAAGCGTTGTTAGGAGGATTAAATGAGTTATCAAGTGCTTAGCACAATGCCTGATACACAGTGAGCGCTAAATCAACACGAACAATTGTTATGATTACCACCATTTTCAGCATCCCAAAGACTGCCCCTGGAAGCATTCTTGGGGACAGAGCACACTTTATTTTTATAGCACCTACTCAAGGCCTATTTCCATAGCTGCTTCCCCAACAGTCTCATTCTTGACTTCCAGAGCAGCAGCAATTTCATCTGATACAGGGTTACACTGCTGCATTAAATATTCTTCATCCATGCCGTTATTCAGCTCCCTTCCTGGGTGCAGTGCCCTCTCAGGCATGGCAGCCATGCTCACGAAGGCTGGCGGAGTCTCCGAGCAGCACCACCTAGACCATCTGGGCAAAGTGCCTGTCACTTCGAATGCAGCCAGCCCCAGGGAGGGACACAGAGCATTCTTCGGCCTCAGTCCTCCCACTTTCTGTGATCAGGGCCCTATATTTGGATTTTGATCTCGGCCTGACTTGCTGCTAAATCCGTAACCAGTTACTCTTACAGGGTTGTGGGGGAGGAGTCATGTTGCTATGGCAATCCAACAACTCTGGGAGAAGGAGAGAAGAGGAAATGGAATTTCAGGGCCCGAGACCACCAAGACTCAGAAATACCCATTTCTGCCTGTGTGCCACAGAAATGAATCTTGATATGCTAAAATAAACAGACCTCCCTTCTCTTTTTTCCAAACTTCCAACCATTGACAAAAATAAAAGCCTGCTTATACAAGAACTCTATTCACATGTTTCCTAACAGGACAGAAACTAAAACTCACACTTCATTCAGCAAGTCAGGAAGTCAGCTGATTTCCTTTAAAACCCTCTCTCTGCATGAAACGAGCAATTGTCTAGTCTGGATTTTATACATAATATCACTTTTTGACCTGCAGTTTACAAATAAACTAACAGAGAGACACAGATAGGGCTTCGGCTTTCTCATCTCCCACTGGTTTCAAGGAGCAGGAGGAGGGCAAAGAAGGATGAAAAAAACTGCCTGGTAACTGAAAGCCCTCCTCTTCAGCAATGACTTCCACCCTGCCAACGCAGTAGCAGCCACTGACACAAAGCGCAGCTGGCTTGTTAGGGTCTCACACCACTGTTTTCCCGTCCACATTCTGGTAGAGCTTCTAAGGAATCTGTCTAAAAGGTAAATCAGAGTCAAACACATATACAAATACAAATCAGGGATTAAGACTGTCCGTGTGCTAGATATTCAGGAGCTAGATCATCTAATGAATGGGCTAAAGAACGTTCTGATAGGCTAGTCCAGGTCAGGATCAGGCAGGGAGCAGCAAACATAATGGACAGGTTGCGTCTATGAAAAACAACACTGGCTAACCTTAGAACTCACATCTTAGGGGAGGTGTATGATAAACTTTCTTTAAAAAAAAAAAAGTCAGAAGCACTCCTTAACCTGATTCTCTTTATCTTCGGTCCTTTTTACCTCTTTTTCCAAGAGAGTTGTTATGAGTTTGAGCTAGGGGAGGGTAAGTACTGAAGGAAATTTGATTCCAGAGTCTGGGGGATGGGGGTAAAAAGGTAAAGAGTTAGTTGAGTTATAGTTACATGATTTTTTTCTGAATTTTTAAGGAAATAGTAATTGCTTAGAATTAGAGCATAAACTTATACGGATGAACAAATTAGAGAAATAAGATGTGATCGTGAGAAAAACCCTGAAGGAAGAGTCAGAAGATGCCAGTCCTTGACTTAGCTCTCCCACTTATTCAGTCAAATTATCACAGACAAGTTCTTTAACTTCCTGGAACTTCTGTTTCTTCAGCTCTAAAATGGGCATAATAATACCTGCCCTGACTTCAATTATTATGAGATCGAATGAAGTCACATAGGCGCAAGTCTTCTGTAAACTATTAAGAACTGTTCAGTGAATGTATTGCTATTCTACCAGACTCCAGATGTAGTGAATACAGACAATGGCTGTTTTTCTGCTTTTTAAATCCTTCAGCCTCCTTAGGAGTTCCTTACATCTAATAAGAAAAACAAATGCAACCAGAAACAAACGTGCTAACTAAATATGCGCACAGGAGGGGTTTTTAGAACAAGTTTCCCAAAGCAGGTTTAAGGGAGACCTGTTCAACTTGGAAAGTCAAAGTTGGCCATCACCAAGCAATTAGCAATGCATCCGCAAGGTACAGAACACCCATGGCCAAAGCTGCTCTCCCTTCCCGAATGGCACCTTCATAATGAGAACACTCACTGTTTTGCAAAAGATAAAAAGTTTTAGTTCATAAAATTCTAGTTGGTAGCACACCATGTCAATTAGCTTCTTACTCCATGTTCACAGCATTATCACTAAATTAGAACTAATTACCATCTCAATTGACAATTTAGAGGCCATTAAAATATAGATTAGCCTAAAAGAAATACAGTATTATGTGGCAAGTGAAATTCTCATGGAGAAGAGATAAACTCTAACATCTAACATTTAGTGTGGTAATGATCCTGTAACAGGTGCTAAAATAGGATGTTGATTAAAGTACAGCCACTACTTTTTCTAACCTTTTGGAACCTAGGGTCTACAAAAAAACAAGATCTCTCTCTCTCTCTTTCTGTCTGTCTCTCTCTCTCTGTCTCGTGCGTGCTTGCGTGCACACGTGCACACACACACACACACATACACACACGTGCGTGCAAACACACACACAAACTAGCAGTAGAGCTTCTATTCCATAAGTATGTCCCACAGTTAACACCAAGCCGTGGTCAGGCTTTGTAACACAGACTTTGCTTAGCGTGCTTCAGAAACAATTAAAATCTTTTAAGCAGAAGTCAAGAGATACCAAATTAGAGTGGGACAATTTAAAGGTAGGATGAACGGGGCAAATGAAGTAGGGAAGAAAATAGGCAAAGTCAAGTAACAGTAACCATTAGTCATGAGCTGAACATGCCCCATGAGCAAAGCTGCACAGGTAAGTTGGAAACTTTGATTAAAAAATTTTCATTGGGCCGGGCGCGGTGGCTCAAGCCTGTAATCCCAGCACTTTGGGAGGCCGAGGCGGGTGGATCACGAGGTCGAGAGATTGAGACCATCCTGGTCAACATGGTGAAACCCCGTCTCTACTAAAAAATACAAAAAACTAGCTGGGCATGGTGGCGCATGCCTGTAATCCCAGCTATTCAGGAGGCTGAGACAGGAGAATTGCCTGAGCCCAGGAGGCGGAGGTTGTGGTGAGCCGAGATCGCGCCATTGCACTCCAGCCTGGGGAACAAGAGCGAAACTCCGTCTCAAAAAAAAAAAAAAAAAAAAAAAAAAAAAAAAAAAATTCATTATAAAGCTCTATTCCTTCAGTACTTTCTAAGTACTTTACATTTCAAACCAGCAACCGCTTAACTATGGTGGCCCTTTCTCCGAAAAACTTGCAAATATGGGGACAGATTTCTAAAGAGGCGGGGAGGGATTTAACATTTCATTTTGTAAACACCACCTGGTGATCTGAAGAATCAGTTTGTCAATAAACATGCCCCAACTGGGTTCACAAACGAATGAAAATGGCTTTGCCAGGTTCTGGAAGGAAACTTATTCCTGCGATTTTCACTGCTGAACTTCCGGGCAGCTAATCTCCGAACGGCAGTGTTTACATTCTGTACCCTACAACCTCACACCTAGCGCAGAAAAGGCTAATGACAGAATGTCACAAAGCAGAAATGCAGAAACGTGGGAATAATTGCTCAGCAAGTCAGAGAGCTTTCCATCTGAATGCATGCAACAGCAGGAAAGCCCATTACTCCAATTGCTGAAATTATGTCTCACTGGAGTCAAGACTACAGAAATATTTATAGAATTAGCAAAATACTATCATTGGCAGTTTTGGGGTTGCTTAATCTCCTGAAAACCTTTTACGGGATGTGGGGAGAAAACTGGGAGAAAGGGACACAGGAAACCATCCACTAAAAACACGGCTAGGTGTTAAAAAAAGAAACGATCAGTCATTTTGCCATAGTAGTATAGTGTTAAAGAAAGCATGGGAAACCAAATCCATGTCATAATTCATCCTAAAGCACAAACTGACTGACGATTGCTGTCATTTCAGGTATATATTTCAAAGACTTCTATCAATGACAAAATCTCTACATTTGCAAAGCATCCTGGAAGGTTGTATTCATTTTTCTGATACTTAAAACAACAACGACTGTGATTTGGCCAGACATGGTGGCTTATGCCTGTAATTGCAGCACTTTGGGAGGCCAAGGCAGGTGGATCACAAGGTTAGGAGTTCAAGACCACCCTGGCCAACATAGTGAAACTCTACCTCTACTAAAAATACAAAAAAATTAGCCAGACGTGGTGGTAGGTGCCTGTGGTCCTAGCTACTTGGGAGGCTGAGGTGGGAGAATCATTTAAACCCGGGAAGCAGAGGTTGCAGGGAGTTGAGATCACGCCGCGGCACATCAGCCTGGGTGACAGTGCAAGACTCTGTCTCAAAAAAAAAAAACAAAAACAAAAACAAAAAAAACTATATCTTTGCTGTATCCTTCATGATTTAGTTATTTATGGTCACTTCCCTCCACATACACACACAAAAGAAATCTCTTTTCCCCAGGTTGCCCTTTGTATTACAAAGTAATTATGGTGCTCATCAATTGAATTTAGTAATCGAGGATAATTGTGTAGCCGTATAAGTAAAACTCCTTGCTTTCTTGTCACCTTGGTCAGTTTTCAGTCTATAATCACAAGCAACTCAAAGAGAAGACAGCATTTACTTTTGAGGTCTCAATGGAACTGCTTTTTACCAAACCTCAGTCAGCACATCATTTGTGCTCAGTTAAACTGGTTGTTGCTGAAATTCCCCACCAGCATTGAAATAGATATCAGGGCAGGTGGTCTTCAAGAGTTCTTAGATCAGCATTGTTCGGGCTCCTTGGCTCAGTCAGGGTTTGTGAAGTAAAGGTCAATGGAGGTGGTTCCAAAACAGAAATAAAGAGCCCTTCCGTGATATCCGATGGCTCCGTTTTCTTTCCCACATCACACACTAACATGGAAGTTATCACGTGACCAGAGAAAGCATAATAAAAGTTAAATAGAAGTGGATAAAATCAAACCAGTTCCTCTCAGAGACTCTGTTAGATTGTCGTCTCACACTAACTTATGAAAACAGAACCATCCTTCTCAGTTTCTTCCTGGTTAACTTAGAGGAGGAGAGGTCCTGGCCAGCCATCGTCCATTTCCTTCTAATGGTTCAGGAAGAATGGAAAGTACGAGAACATTCTAGGTCAAGGGACTCTAAAAGAGGTTTTGCAGTAATAACTGGGACCTCCCAAGTTGTTCTCCCCCAGCTGTGTTCAGGACATTTCTGCACGGATGCCTGCCCTTCCCTCGAATTCAGCAAGTGCAAATTAGGCACATCCCCGCCCCCACTCCCCAACTCATCCCTACCTTGGCTTCTTTATTTCCACCACAGAATTAGCCATCATTTTTCCAGTGGCCAAGAATTAATACTTCGGAATAATCTTTTATACCCTTCTTCCTTTTTTTGCTGGTGTCCAAGTTATTTATTAACAGAGGGGTCATGACAGTTGTTGGTTATATTAACAGACTTAGCTGTGACTATAAATGCTCTTCAACCCACTCAGGGTCTTTAATAAATGGAAGTGGGCTTTGTGAGACTAAACACAATTTGGACACTTCATGAAGATTATACCGAGGCCCTATTGAGAAGCTGGAAATAGAAGCAATAAGATGACCCCTCTGAGAGCGCAAAAACATAGGAGCAATATGTGGTATAGGTGTGCGGACCAGCAGAGATGGCTCATGGGACCACAGAGCAGCAAGGCCATCAGGATCTCAGAAGAAAGAGAGCTGGCCTGACATGAGAACAGGGCGAGGAGGGTCCCTGGGGGATACGCTGGCAGAAACTTCGCAAGCCCTGGCGGGGCTGGTGCACTCATGGGAGCTGGGAGAAGAAAGCTAAACAAAACAGGTCCTGCCCTCACAGGGCTGAGAGTCTAGTAGGGGCAACAGAAAACCACCAATCCTAGAACACTTTCATTTTCGGGTGACATTTGGACTTCTCAGCCTAAGATGGCTATAAAAAGTGCTTCTCAGACTTCAAGGTGTATACCTGGGGTCCTTACTGAAATGAAGGTTCTGATTCAGCAGGGCTAGGGTGGGGCCTGAGAATCTGCATTTCTTATACCTCCCAGGTGATACCAGTGCTGCTAATGCACAGACACCCTTTGAGGAGCAAAACTCCCATGATCACACTGCACGACTGACCAGTCAAATCAGAGCCACGAGTGCTGAAACCAGAAATTAGTCATGTCAAAACTCCAGGAGGATTCCTATGGGAGCCACAATTGAGACGCCTAGGCCCAGCTGCTTACTGGGGGCAGAAGTCCCCTCTCAGCCCAAATCACTGCTCTTCATATTCAGGAATAAATCAACAAAGCTCTGTCTACAGAGGCCTGGCTATTTCAATTTTTCAAAGTTCTTCAGTGCCAAAGCAGAATTACCCAAATGTGGCATCTTTTAAGTGTTCACATTTATCAAGTCAGTGCCTTTAACACAAAGCACAGCTTTATGTATAAGGTAATTTGAAGATAATATCACACGCCTACCTTTGAGGCCCATCATAATCCTACATCCTGCTTCCCCAGATAGGCCCTGAACAGTCCCTCCATGCATTGCCTGGTTATCTAAGAAGATTTTCCTCTAATAATGACCACGTGATAAGAACATAAATGGAAGAAACATGTATAACCACTGCTTTCTCAGTAAAACATCATCAAAATTGATGTAACAAAATAAACTCTAAATGATTAATTTTTAAATTATATGAAATATAACATCAATACAAAGAAAAATACATTTCTTCCCATTAACAAGACTTATCCTAGTGTCACTACCACAAAAACATTCCCATTCAAGAAAATTCGTTTCTTGAGTGAAAATCATAGAGACTGTGTGTAGGTAGGACATTTTTATACATGAAAAATCAGCAAAATACTTCCTTTGCTCTGGAGAAAAATGTTTATTATTCTAGTCCCAAATTTCATATAACACGAGTAACATGAAATGCACAATGAGTAAAGATTATTTTTAAAAGATAAGTTGTTTCTCTCCAAAACACTCCTCCCTCCTGCTTTGCTGGCAGATCAGAAATGAGTCTAGTTGAACTTGGACATACTTTCCAAATCAGAAGACTTTGCCTTTTAGATAATGCATAAGAAAGCAATGATGTCCTGTAAATATTAGGGGGCAGATTTATTTTCTTTGGATCAAGGAGACCAGGAAAGAAAGAATCTGGTCTGGAATATAGGAATGCTCATGGACATCAAAAATGCCTTCTGAGCTGGGTGCAGTGGCTCACGCCCGTGATGCCAGCACCGTGAGAAACTGAGGTGGGTGGATGGCTTGAGTCCAGAAGTTCGAGACCAGCCTGGGCAACATGGTGAGACCCTGTCTTTACTAAAAATACAAACAAGCAAAAAATTAGTCGGGAGTGGTAGTGTCTGCCTGTAGTTTCAGCTACATAGGAGGCTGAGGTGGGAGAACCACTTCAGTCTGGCAGGTGGAGGCTGCAGTGAGCTTCACACCACTGCACTCCAGCCTGGGTGACAGAACAAGACCTTGTGTCAAAAAAACAAAACAAAACAAACAAAGTATGTTCTGAAAACAGACACACACTGAGTGGTCTTCAGGCGTTTTAAACCAGGAGGGTTTACTTTGTGACATCTAGGCTGTCTGTGGTGGGGGCCAGCAAGGGAAGACTACTCTGTGATTGTCAAGTTTGGATTCAAGAGTTGCTATTTGAAAAGTTGAAAGAGGAAAATCAGGGAGCTGAAATCTACAAAACCCTTGCCTTAAAGGTTATGCCTACCAAACAGCCCCGAGATGTCAACCCCTCCTCTCTCCTTTTTTCACCCGCTCAAAAGCAAAATTCAATGGCTCTCATGCCTGTAACCCCAGAACTGTGGGAAGCCAAGGATGGAAGATCACTTGAGGCCAGCAGTTTGAGAGGCCAGCCTGAGCAACATAGCAAGACAAAACAAATTTTCCTCTCTACAAAATAATTTTTAAATCAGCCAGCATGGTGGTGTGTAACTGCAGTCCCAGCTATTTGGGAGGCTGAGGCAGGAGGATGACTTGAACCCAGAAGTTCAAGTTTACAGCGAGCTATGATTGTGCTACTGCACTCCAACCTGGCAGACAAAGCGAGACCCTGTCTCTAAATTAAATAAATAAATGAATGGAGCAATGATTTTTTTTCCTAGGTTCAATTTTAAATTACAATAAGTTTGCTTAGAAAACACCATAGTTTTAAATACATGTCCCTTAAGACTTCTTTCCTGCCTGATTTAATTTCAGTTTTAAAATAAAGATCTCAGACCTAAAAACAGTCTAAAAGGCTTTGCCCTACACCATGAGAAGCTGTTCCTAACCTGACAAGGCCAGAGCAGTGCCATATAAATCTGTGCCATTTATTATCATTTGCCTCATTTGGAGATCTTCTGGGTCTACAGCCACGTGAGCAGAAGGGAAAGCTACAGCTCTTCTGTTCACCTGGCATTTTATGCAGGGCTTACCAGCATTGCTGTAGGGATCAGACTGGCCTAGTTTTGATGACGATGATGATGATGATGATGATGACGATGATGATGATGGTGGCTCTGACCACACGGTGCTTATTTTTGTTTCTGATAGTGTTGTGGACAGTTTCTGTTTGCTTTTTCTTTTAATCCTCAAAGGAAAACAGTACTTTAAAAAATTAACCGACTTATCTGATTCTGTTTTTGGTCTTTCCATTAAAACAAAATACGCTGAGTACACATACACCATGGAATACTATGCAGCCATAAAAAAGAATGAGATCATGTCCTTTGCATTAATGTGGATGGAGCTAAAGGCCATCATCCTTAGCAAACTAATGCAGAAACAGAAACCAAATACTGCACGTTCTTACTTATAAGTGGGAGCTAAATGATGAGAACACACGGACACACAGAGGGGAACAACACACACTGGGATGTATCAGAGAGGGAGAGGGTGGGACAATCAGGAAAAATAACTAGTGGGTACTAGACCTATATAACAAAACCTGCACATGTGCCCCTGAACTTAACATAAAAGTTTAAAAACTTAAATTAAAAAATAATTAAAACAAAAAAGGTTATCCCTAGCCAAGGCACAGTCCTCTTCCCAATTTCTTAACATGCCCTTGGTTAAACCTGTTATAGCCGTTCCCTCTAAGTATATATTACACAGGGAAAGAACACTTGCTATGCAAAATGGGCTGAGCACTAAGGTACAGCACATAGACACAGTCAGATAAGAAAAACGTAGATGAGAAGGCAAGAGCTCAAGGTTACCTCTGCTACCCCTGAGGGATTAAAGAATTTTAAATAGAATTTTGGATAGGATGAATAGAAAGTTATCATTTTCAAAGTCTTGATAACAACCGTATCTGAATTAAGAAACTGATTTTGATTAATTAACATTTTGAATTAAAATAATTACCTAGTAGTGATATCAGTAGATTATCATTCTTAGCAATTTTCCCACTGACGGTTCCTTCTATTTTAAATCATTGTTAAGAATGCATTTGATGGCAGTTGTCTACACATTGGAAATGATTCTATAAATCTACCCTCAAAACATATTTAAAGGGACATATATTTGATTAATATAGGGGCTCTTTTTTCCTTTCTACATGAAAAATAAAATTTTCAGCATTTTTAAAGACATGACTTTTTTTTTTTTTTTATGCTAGTACTATCATATAGTTAGCCTTAGGAGAAATTATATTGCTTCACAGAGATCCAATAAATAGCTGAAGTAAAACATTTTTCTTTCCTGCCCAAGAGATCTTTGAGTAAGTAATTTTTCAAAGCACAAGTGTTAGCTTAAAAATAAAACAAATGACAGCGAAAGGGGGAAAAGCAAAGCATCTTGTCAGTGATTGGTCAACTTCTCTAAGAACAAGCAGGAAGTAGCCCTGAAGAACTATGCCTTAGTAACTTAGTAACACTCCAAACTCCAGAAAGAACTGTCCCCAGACGGATTTATGAAATCAAACAGACATTTAAAAATATACTCAAAGATATATTCAACTATTCTAAACTTCACTTAAATTCTCTGGTTGATTTTCAAGTTTGAAGAGAAGTTTGATAAATGCTTAGGTGGAGATGGTTTGTCTAAACCTGTGATTTCCCAAAGTCAAAGACTTCACTTGCTATTTCCCTTGTGATTGATTCTCGGTAGGTACCGCTGAAAAAAATCTAAAAACTGTAAATTTATTATTTCTTGGTTTTTAAGCAGTATTGTGTTGCTAAATATTTTAACAACTGGTTCTCAGGGGGCAGGGGGACGCATTTGTAGCATACGCCAACTTCCTTGGTGTAAATAGTCCTAACATGGCTGATTCCAGACTACCAAGGTGAAAGTGTGGTTGGAAAAAGCTGCGCATGATCAGCTCATAGGAGCTGGAGGGAGCTGACTCCAGCACACCACTGGAAATAAAGTACATCAGCAACTCCATATAGCTCTATGTCAATTTTAATCTGAGTTGCATCAGAAGCCGCCTTACTCAAGTTGAGGGTATTTAATATTTTATTCTTACAAAGTTTGTCACCAAAAGACTGATAATGTTTGGGCACAATCAACTGCAAACTCCTTGGGGAAAAAATATGGTAATAAACAGAATGGCTTCTTAAAGAACAAATTCTTACTAATCTTCTCCAATAATTCAGGGCCAGGCTTAAAAGGCACCACCTATTTTGATGTCAGAAAGGCTTTGAGTATTTTCTAACCAGTGTAGTTAGCAATAAAGTTGTGAAAACAATTTACATCACGGCTAAAATAAGGCATCCAACTTTCAAGAAACTCACAAGCTAGGTATGGGTATGAGTGCAGAGAAATGAATTGTGTGGGAATGCCTGTTAAATGGTGTTCCAGGCGCACAAGTGCCTGACTACTAATTCTGTAGATGATATTTGACTATAGAATTAGGACCTGACTACTAATTCTGCAGATGTTATGTAAGTAGAGGCAGTGTGAACTCCAATGGAAGAAGAGGTCGAAAGATTTCTTAAAATTAATCATGAAATCTAATGACTCATCAAACTGACTCCATGCAGTATGCGTACATGGAAAACAAGAGATTTGCTCATTTTCTCAATTTCAAAGAAGACAAAAATGTGGAACCACTAGGGACCTGGCCAATCTAAAATATCTTCTTTGCTTCCCGACTTTTCTCTGAAAAAAAGGGGAAGGATTCTCTCCTCCTTACAGATTCTTTCTTAAAGAATTCTAGCAAACCTACCCTGAACTTTGAGTGAAGAAAATCGTTTAGAGCTTTCAATATTACTACTATGGGAATTCCCATGTGCATGTTCTTGTAATATAATTTGTTGATAATTTGTATGTTTTAATGCACAATTGTATTTACTTCTGTTGAAAGAGTCCAGTGTATTTGGGAAATCATGACCCTTCCATATACAGCTGAGACAGAAATACCATATTTTATCCTATGGAATATATTATTTCAAGAAAATGAATGAGCCTTCCATCTTCCTTCCTTTATTCTCATAGAATTAAAAGAATATTATCATATTTAAATATAACCACACGATTTAATTTTGAAACCTTTAAAAATCCCATGATTTTAAAATACCTATTTGTAAACCATTGAGGTCTTGAATAAATTATTTGATATACAGTGAAACAAGAATAAATTTTACCCTCCAAGATAAATTGGCTGGAAATAATGTGAGGTCCTGGCTTCTTCAGCTTTCACTAGTTCATATCCAAAATTCTTATTTTGTAATTAAAGGACAGTACTACTTCATTAGTACCTTACAAAATGGAATTTTTCATGCTTTTAAATTCAGAATTCCTGTTATGTACATTGCTATTTCAGAAAATTGGAGTGAAAATAAAAATTACAATGTTGGTGACCAGATAGGCATTAAAATACTTTAAATTATCACAACAAAATAATTATTAATAAATCAATAATTCTAAATTTAATTCTATAGAAACATACCTTAACCAAAGGAATTTACAACCATTAGGTTTCCATATTAGTAAGTAATGGAGTGAGCCAATAATGGCAATCATGACTATATCTGGTTATCTAAAGACAGAACAATTCTTTTCGGATTATGTGGGATATCACCCTGCCAGCTTGGGGCCTCAACCAGGAGGGAGCCTTCCCATGTTCCGATGCTTTAAAGAGTACTGACAGACACAACCATCAAGACACACACAGCTACACACAATGACACAAAGTCCCTGCTGGCAGAAGAGGCTTCTAATGCAATGAAAAAGGCAAATAAGAGTAGTGTATTAGTATGTGATGTGATCTTTTCTGCAGATGTGCCTGTTTTTGAAAGTTTTAAGAACTTCTAAAGAATCACACACACACACACACAAAATAGGCATTGTCCTATAATGCAATAGTTATAGAAAGATTATTTCCCCCAGAACATAAGGAAGTGTGGGATAACTCTGAATAGTTTTAAAGAGAACAATAAAGACAGGTGTAAAATGTGCATGAGCAGCGGGAGCAAGGAAATTTATAATCTTTCCTATGGGAAGGTTTATGTTTCCATTCTTGAAAGGAAACTTAAATAGAGAAAGCTATTTGCCTGTAGTTATCTTCTCTAGAAATAGTATATGATTTTACACAGAGTCACATGGGATATACCACAAATTAGATAGCCACTTAATTCTATTTTTACATAGGAAATTTCTGATAAGAGAATTTTTCCCACTCCTATTTTCTAATTAAATCTGTCTTCTGTGGGGGGAGGGGAGGTTCCCTATATGTAATAAAATAATGGAGTAAAGCAGTTTTAAATACTATATTTTTAAAGCCAGTGCTTTCCCTTTAAGTAATATTTTAATGCTTAAAATATTAGTAATGCCATCTATTTCAAGAAAGTCATAAAATAAAAATGGTAAACATTAAAATAGAGTACACTGAGTATACGCAGTTCATTTAACAAAAATATAAAGAATAAACTCAACAACGGAATGATTTGTGTTCTAAAAGGTCATTTATAAATAGGTTATGTGGAATCTGGAACACCCTTTTTTATTTTAGTTTATTTATTTATTTATTTTTTAATTGCATTTTAGGTTTTGGGGTACATGTGAAGAACATGCAAGATTGTTGCATAGGTACACACATGGCAGTGTGGTTTGCTGTCTTCCGTCCCCTCACCTGTATCTGTCATTTCTCCCCATGCTATCTCTTCCCACCTCCCCACCCCCCCGTCCCTCCCCCATTTCCCCCCAACGGACCCCAGTGTGTAGTGTGGAACACCCTTTTAAGAAATCATGGGCCAGGCGCGATGTCTCATGCCTATAATCTCAGCACTTTGGGAGGCCGAGAAGGGCAGATCACTTGACGTTGAGAGTTCAAGACCAGCCTGACCAACATGGAGAAACCCCATCTCTACTAAAAATACAAAATTAGCCAGGCACGGTGGCGTATGCCTGTAATCCCAGCTACTCAGGAGGCTGAGGCAGGAGGATCACTTGAACCCAGAGGCAGAGGTTGCGGTGAGCCAAGATCGCACCATTGCACTCCAGCCTGGGCAACAAAAGTGACATTCCATCCAAAAAAACAAAAAGAAAGAAAAAAAAAAGAAGAGAAGAGAAGAGAAAAGAAAAGAAAAGAAATCATGCTATAAGAGGTGATCAGGGACCTAGGTCAACCCACAAATTACAGTGCCATCAATTCTGAAGGACCACAGGTATTTCCATGTGAAATAATTCAGAGTTGCAAGTTGAACAATCAAATACACCTCCTATGCTCCGAACATGTATTTTTTGTGGACCAAGAGACTGTGGTTCATGTAAACATTGGCAGAGGTTTTGTATTGTTAGGAAAGGGAATAGAACTAAGTGTCATCACTTACTGATAACATAATCTCAGGTATTTCCTCAACTGCAAAATGGAAGTAATCATATCTGCCTTACTTATTTCAAGAGGTTTGTTGTGAGAATTAAATGAGATAAAGTAGCCAAAAATTGCCCTGCAAATTATAAAGCTGCATCCCACCTCTCCAAGTGGGTCAGTCTTCATTGACAGATGACCAAGAGCACCAGGGAGGCTCGGCAACTTTCCTAAGTTCTAGGTGAACTTGTGAGAAGCAAGAGAGGGAGCCAGGACTCAAATTCTGAGCCTTCTAATCTTCACTAGACACATGGCATCTGACCACGCTTTACGTAGTTAATCTTTATTGAACACAAACTGGGCATACTCCCAGAGAAAGATGGTGCAGTAAGAATGGTACGTTTTTAGATGACTGAGCTGAACTCAAAAGAAACAGGTCTCATCCTAGTCTCCCCTCTGACTTGAGGATTTCATTAGACCGTCACAGAGCTACCTCCCATGTCATAGGTCTTTCTTTAAATTGGGAGAAATAGTGGGCTTCTCCAGTCTTCCTCTCAGGAAGCAGCTATTTTGGCCTTTATTTTATAAATAACTGAGAATCAATGAAATTTTTGTTGTAAAGCTTTGCATTCCTTAGGCAAAAAAGAGCAAACCCACTTGCTTTGAGTACACTATTAGAGGCAATTGAATCATTTTATGAAAAGAAAATAGATAGCATTTAAATGATTCTCACATTTACAGAAAGAGGAGGGAAAGGTGCCGACCACTGGCACAGAAGAAAGAAGAGGCCCAGACAAGTGCTGCTTTTTTTTTTGAGACGGAGTCTTGACCTGTCACCCAGGCTGGAGTGCAGTGGCACAATCTCGGCTCACTGCAACCTCCGCCTCCTGGGTTCAAACGACTCTCCTGCCTCAGCCTCCCAAGTAGCTGTGTTTACAGGTGTGCGCCACCACGCCTACTTGATTTTTTGTATCTTTAGTAGAGACAGGGTTTCACCAGGCTGGTTTTGAACTCCTGACCTTGTGATCCACCCGCCTCAGCCTCCCAAAGTGCTGGGATTACAGGCATGAGCCACCATGCCCGGCCGACAAGTGCTTCTTAAAAGTCCCTTTTGTTAGGATTATAAATCATTCTATTATAAAGATGCATGCACACGTATGTTTACTGCAGCACTCTTCACAACAGCAAAGACTTGGAACCAACCCAAATGTCCATCAATGATAGACTGGATAAAGAAAATGTGGCACACATACACCATGGAATACTACGCAGACATAAAAAAGGATGAGTTCATGTCCTTTGCAGGGACATAGTTGAAGCTGGAAACCATCATTCCCAGCAAACTAACACAAGAACTGAAAACCAAACACCGCATGTTCTCACTCATAAGTGGCAGTTGAACAATGAAAGCACATGGACACAGGGAGGGGAACATCACATACCGAGGCCTGTCCAGGGCGGGGTGGGGGTTAAGGGAAGGATAGCATTAGGAGAAATATCTAATGCAGGTGAGAGGTTGATGGGTACAGCAAACCATCATGGCATATGTATAACTATGTAACAAACCTGCACGTTCTGTACATGTATCCCAGAACTTAAAGTGTAATTTTTAAAAAGTCCCTTCTGTCATTAATATCCAAGTTAACGATATGCATGTGTCATTAAATAAGCAGAATTAGCCAAACAAATGCTTACTTTAAAGCCATAATCCTCAAACTTTTTAGTCTTTAGATCCATTTACATTCTTAACAATTATTGATAACACCAAAGAGTTTCTGTTTATGTGGATTAAAACTACCAAGAGTATATATTACAAGAAACTTAAAAATATGTGTTCATTAATTTATTTTAAAATAACAACAATCCCATTATGTTAACATAAATTACATGTTTTATAAAAATTAATTATATTTTCCAGAAAAAACTTTGGGAGAAGCGCCACAGTTTTTAAATTTTTGCAAACTCTTTCACATCTTTCTTAATTGCAGTCAGCTAGATTCTCATATCTCCTTCTGCATTCAATCAGTTATAATATGCTCCTTGGTTAAAATATATGAAGAAAATCCAGACTCAGAAATGTAGTTGGAAAAGGAAGCATATTTTGATAGCCTTCTTAGATAAGTGTTGATATTCTTTGATAGACACTAAAATTCGACAGCTGGTCGTTTCTTAAAGGTTACTTGCAACATGGAATCAAAAATCGTGCAGATGAACTTGTACTCTGCACAAGCTCATGAGATAACACGAGCAAAAAGGGCAAACAATGTCTTAACATAATTTTGAAAATGGGTTTGACCTTGCAGATCCTCTGAAAGGAGATGAAGGACTTTTGAGTCCACACCACACTATGAGAACCTCACTTTAAAGATACAAAGTGTCTTATGACGTGTAATTGATGGAGTAAAAGCAACACCTTGTGAAACTTAAGGAAGAAGGTGAAATAACCTTACAAAGAAGGAATGGAAGAAATCAAATGCAAACAAATCATTCATCTCATTGTCTATCTTCCTATCCTGGGAACTAGAAGACAGACACTGTAAGTCGGGAGTGCAGAGAAATGGGCTTAGCTTGGAATAGTGGTTGCACCATAATGGCTCAAACATCTCGGAGAAGGTAACTTTTTCAACAATATGTGAGAACTCTTGGGTGAATTGTAAAGATATTTTTATTGCATCAGGACTGTTCATAATCAGCCCTAGCCCTTTAAACCAGTCTGGCATATCACACACAATGAACCTGCTTACCAATAGAGGTGATGCCTACTACCTGCTTCATTTCACCCTAAACTGCTCCCTCCTCCCTGCAGTCTCCACCCAAGCCCTGACCCAGGCCTTCAGATCCTGCATTCATTTCTGTTATTGTTAGAATCAGTGAGCATCTCTGCTCTCCTTGGCTTCACTTTCTTTTTTCTTTTTGAGACAGACTCTCACTCTGTCACCAGGCTGGAGTGTGCAATGGCGCCATCTCAGCTCACTGCAACCTCTGCCTCCCAGGTTCAAGCGATTCTCCTAACTCAGCCTCCTGAGTGGCTAGGACTACAGGTGTGCGTCACCATGTCCAGCTAATTTTTATGTTTTTAGTAAAGATGGGGTTTCACCATGTTGGTCAGTCTGGTCTCAATCTCTTGACCTCATGATCTGCCCACCTTGGCCTCCCAAAGGGCTGGGATTACAGGCGTGAGCCCCCGCGCCTGGCCGGCTTTCACTTTCTTTGAGGACCGTGGCTCTTTCTGCTACTGACTGCCTCGAGTATTCTTCCCACCCCATCCTCCATGCCAGTTTTAGCCCCTTACACCCAAGCCCTGACACGCAGATGGATGAGGATGGGTGCGACTGTCTTGAATGGGTCATCTGAAAGAAACATGTTTTTCAGTCTTCTTGTACAAATTTTTCTTTTTGCCTGTTTCTTAGCATAGCACAACAGAGAACATGGAAATAAGTCATTTTCATGCTATTAAAACATTTAGGAAACAGGCTTCTACAGTAATTAAACTAATGAAGATGACCCTAGATTGAAGAAACAGCAATTAGAATTGACCGAATAGGCATTAGGGGAAATGAAGGCATTCACATTCAAAAAAAGATGAGGTTTAGCCGGGTGCGGTGGCTCACGCCTGTAATCCCAGCACTTTGGGAGGCCGAGGCGGGTGGATCACGAGGTCGAAAGATCGAGACCATCCTGGTCAACACGGTGAAACCCCGTCTCTACTAAAAATACAGAAAACTAGCTGGGCGTGGTGGCGCGTGCCTGTAATCCCAGCTACTTAGGAGGCTGAGGCAGGAGAATTGCCTGAGCCCAGGAGGCGGAGGCTGCGGTGAGCCGAGATCGCGCCATTGCACTCCAGCCTGGGTAACAAGAGCGAAACTCCGTCTCAAAAAAAAAAAAAAAAAAAAAAGATGAGGTTTTTAAATAAGAAATCAAATTAATAATAGCCCAAACTCTATCAAGCAGGAAAGAGCTTCTAATGACTCAAAGAAGACTTGGAGACATATGTAGATTAGTCTATCATATTCAAGTGAATAAAAAATGATGGTATCCCATCATGAAAACATCAAGGGACCGGCTGAAGGACAGTGAAAAAGTAGAAGAAACTGGCTAACTAAATACAACCTAAACCAAAACGGAAAGGCTTTTCTTTGGAAAAAAAAAAAAAAAAAACAACCTTTTTTTTCCCATGTAAAATTTTAGTTGTTATTTTCCCAACATCAACAACCAGCTTTTGAAGTGGCAACTCAAATCCACTGCAATAAATAAATGCAATTCGGAAACCCCATTCCAGTGGTGCAAGGCCCCCATTATTGCCCATCTGGCTCCCTTGAGCAAAGAATTGTGTGGCCCTGGTGTCAATCAAGGTGATGGCATAATCAGAAGATTTCTGTCTGCAGTTTGAGTAGATTTATGCTACTCATTAGCAGTGACAACAGTTATTACTGACTTCTTTTCTCTTTTTTTTTTTTTTTTTTTTTTTTTTTTTGAGACAGAGTCTTACTTTGTCACCCAGGCTGGAGTGTAGTGGTGCGAGCTCATCTCACTGCAACCTTCGCCTCCCAGGTTCAAGTGATTCTAATGCCTCAGCCTCCTGGGTATCTGGGATTACAGGCATTTGCCACCACACTTGGCTAATTTTTGTATTTTTAGTAGAGATGGGGTTTCACCTTGTTGGCCAGGCTGGTCTCGAACTCCTGACCTCAAGTCATCTGCCTGCCTCGGCCTTCCAAAGTTCTGGGATTACAGGCATGAGCCACTGTGCCTGGCCCCAGCTGGCTTATTTTCTATCAAATTCAGTGTGTTGGCAGAATCTGTTATGTCAGGTTCTCTTTTTAACGTTACAGATTCCAGGGGCCACAATGGCGGGGAAAAGGCTAACATAGGAGGAGTTTTCTCAAATGCCTTTTCTAGGCTACAATTTTTATATAAAGGCTGATTAAGTGGTTTGCTGGGATCTGGAGCTGCCCAGGGAATTTCTGCCCACTCTGGAAGGCCACTGGTGTCCTGAGTGTTGCCCAATCACCAGTACCGAGTGCTCTGTGAAGCTGTGAAGGCCACTGGTGGGGGAAAGAAGGAATATGCTCATTCTTGGTATTGCTGTTGCTATTAATAAACAGGGCTTTACGGATTAAAAGGCAAGAGAGGTATGACATTATTAACGTTAATTCTTCTTCATTAACTAATCTTTGAATTTTTTTAGTTTTTTTTTTCTTTAGGACACATAAGCCCAGCCAAGATTGAAAGGCTTCCTTTTATAACTAAAGTACAATATTTCTATGTCATTAGTATATATAGCCTTGAGTAATCACAATTAATATGATTTTTAATGCACAAATTAAATGTGCTATAAACTCTAACGATCATCATGCAGAATTTTGATCATTATTATTAGGTGAAACCTTAGAAAACATTTAAGCCTATCATGAGTCCTAACAGCTTTTTATTTTAATTCTACAGATTTGGGCATATTGGCTGTTCAGAGAGAGAAAACCAAAACTTTCTCTTTTTCCATCTGGCTGTGAGTGCTTTTCATAGCTTACTTTTTCCACACTCACCCCTAAAAAATGCACTGGAGCTGAGCTATTGTAAGAAAGTGTCAGATTCAAATGATTATATCATTGACTATCTGCTATTTCACAGGAGAACTGAACTGTCTGACTTTTTTAAAACTTCGAATGGACTTTTATAGTAGCAAGACTTTATCAATAGTGACTTAGTGTTACAGGCGACTTGGCTCATAAAAAATTAAAAGCTTGAGAAATTAACTTTGTATCAGAAAACATTTAGTTGTAAGCAACCTCCAGCTGTAGAGGCAGAGAACCAAAGATCAGAGAAATGAGCCAAAGAATACTTTTCAGACCCCGAGCGAAGAGAATAGTAAGAGCTGGTGTCAGCCCATTGTGGTGCCAGGCTGAGCAAGCTGGTAAGTTCTCTGGTAAAGAAAACGCTTTTCTGGGACGACTATAATGGGTACTCTGTGAGCTCCGGAGCCTGGAGTTGCTTTTCGACAGATGACTCTGTTCCTTCTTTACATTGTAAAGTTCAGTTTACATTTTTGTAGAAATGCATTCTTGACATTTCCAATGAAAATGCTGACTTGGTCGCATTTTTATTTCATTCTAATTGGAAGAAATGAGCCCTAGCTTGTTTGGGAAAGAAAAGGCTACAAAAACTTGTGTTCATTTTGGAAACCTTTACTAAATATTCAAAACAGAATGAAAGTGATCTAGTTCCGAAAAAGCAGAGTCATATTTAGAATTAAAAACAAAAATCAGGTTGCAGAGAGATCAAAAGACAAAAGGAATTCACTAACCAGATGAAAGTTAAAAACACGGTCTATATAACCTCATCACCTGAGCTACACTGACTTGATAGCAGCAGCGCCAACAAAAAAAAGTGAAACCATAATGGGCTCCCATCTCTCCAAGAGCAAATCAATGCCTCATTGTGAAAAGAAACCCACAAAGAGATGGTAATTTTACTTTTATTTCAAAGACCAAATAAAGTCTTGGGTCCTACAAGCAAGTTTTAACACTGAAACAAGATTTTCTGAATAATTTTGCTAACTTTTGCTGTCAGTCTGACTCATAAAGGACTTTACTTTCTTCAGCGGTCAAGGAGGGTCCATTCAGAGGAATCGTGTGGCAGAGACAAAGGGCAGTGTGGCAAAGAGGAACCTGTCATGATGCACTAGGCAGTTACAACTATTTCTTTCAAACTTGTCTTGTTAAATTTACCTTCCTCTCCAGATGTCATTAACTCACCCTCCATTAAAGCATCTGAATACCAAACAGTACATTATTCTTCACAACGTGACCATCAAGAGCAGGCTATGCTGGAATTGTATTCCTTTCCAATTGGCTGCTATAACAGATTACCACAACCTTAGTGGCTTAAAATAACACAGTTTTATTCTCTTACAGTTCTGAAGGTCAGAAGTCTGAAATGGGTCTCACTGGACTAAGATCAAAGTGTCAGCAGGGCTTCATATGTTCAGGAGGCTCTAGGGGAGAATCTCTTTCCTTGCCTCTTCCAACCTCTACAGGCTGCCTGCATTCCTTGGCTCATGGCCCCTTTCTCCATCTTTGAAGTCGGCAATGGCTGGTTGAGTATTTCTCACATCACATCTCTCTCATTGACTCTTCCTCCTCCCACTTCCGCTTATAAAGGCACTGTGATTACACTGAACCCACTAAGATAATCTAGGATAATCTTCCTATTTTAAACTCAACCAAGAACCTTAATTTCATCTGCAACATAAATCCCCCCTCTCCATGTAATGTAACATTTTCACAGGTTCTGGAGATTAGGACATACACATCTCTGAGAGGCTGTTATTCAGCCTACCACAGTTACCAAGAATAAAATGAACATTTGCCTTCATTAATTTTCAACATAAAACATTCTGACACATGAAAAGTGCCTTTTACTTATTTTCGTTAAGTGACTTTAACATCCTCTCAAAAGGTCTGGACTCATAGCTCTCCTTTGCTGCTAACTGTCCAGCCATAGCTTCTCCACACCCTCACCTTTAAAGTGGGATTAGAATGGAGACCATGCCCTTGCTTCTTCTTCTGTGCCTTCCACCTCTACATCTATGATACTTTCTGTATTTTCACCTAAGAAAGTCAGAGCCTTCTTCTCCCACTAAAAATACACAGTTGGGCTGCTCTGAATATAACTCCCTTTCTCTAGCAAGTGTAAATGCAAAATCCATTGCTCAAAGAATTTGGCAAGGCCTTCATTCAACAAATATTAACTCAACAACTACTGTGTGCCAGCACAGCAGGTCCAGTATTGAACAAAAGTGGCATACTCCCTGCTTTTATTGGGCTTAGCATGGCATTTTCCAATATTTCCTGGGGGATACAGTGGCAAGCTATTTTCTATTGTTTATGCCTCATTTCCTTTCAATACGTATGTGACAGCATATGACTAAAAGCACATATGCAAGAGGAATCTTTACAATTAAGCAGTATGTGATAAAAAGTTATCATTATTGTGACAGGTGAGGACCCGGACTGAGACAGACACTGGAAGCAGATTCTCTATGTTTTGTACTGGACACCACAGAGCACTAAGTGCTTTCCAATACATCAGTTCCCTGATCCACTTACAACAGGGCCAGGTTCGGAAAATATTATGATCAACCCCAACATGCAGGTACGAAATTCAAATCAAAACGCTTCAGTAACTTGGCTAAGGCCATAAAGTAGGTGACAAAGCCCAGGACTCAAACTCAGGTCTTCTTAGTCCAAATGGTTTGCTCTCTTCGCTTCTGTCCTCTTGACACTATGGCCGAGGGTCCGCCTTTCCTGGCTTCTGGGATGGCAGGCAACTTTTCCTTTTTTTTTTTTTTTTTTTTTTTGAGACAGAGTCTCACTTTGTCACCCAGGCTGGAGTGTACTAGTACGACCTTGGCTCACTGCAACCTCTGCTTCCTTGGTTCAAGTGATTCTCCTGCCTCAGCCTCCCAAGTAGCTGGGATTAGAGGCATGCACCAGCACACCTGGCTTTAGTAGAGATGGGGTTTTACCATGTTGGCCATATATAATAGTCAAATACCAAACAATGGAGCAATACAGAAATTGTTATAGCCGTTAAAATGAGACTTCAAACTCCTGACCTCAAGCGATCCACCTGCTTTGGCTTCCCCAAGTGCCACTTTTCCTAATTTTTGACTCCCCTTCCTTTCTGTATACTTCTTACTATCTCCTGACTACAGGCATTTTTCCGATACATTCCTGTCTTCTCACAGCCTTAACTAACTATCCTTTTAAAATGAAAACCAAATCTACCTGCCACGATCTCACAATGAGGAACTTCGTTCCCCAGAGGGCCACATTCCCATCTCTCCCCAGCAGCGCATCAGGAACGTCCTCCCACCATAGGAATGACACAGCTGTGCTCTTCTGCTCCATTCTCTGACCTCAGCTATATTCCCTATTTTCCTCCCTGCCACTGCCTTCCAACCTGATAACCTTGAAAGCACGGAACTCCTGTCTCTCCTTTATGCCATGTTCGGCCAAGACCTCATGTTCCGAGTCAGGTGGTTATCCCAGCTCTGGTGAGGCCACTCCCTGCGAATCTCTACTTGCAGGCTGCACCCTGCTCTCCAAACTCCACCTCTGCCTCCTCACCAAGCAAGAACCAGGACAAAGCCCAGGGAAGATCTTCCTTCCAAAGGCAGCACTAAAGACAGTGTTGGCAAATAAATGAAGATGTATTGACCACAGAATTTCCACAGCGAATACGACAGGCAACCCGTAGATTCTCTGTAGCCATCAAACTAAAGGAGGAGGGTATAAAAAACTTTTAACTGCCACATACCATATAGCGTGCCAAATTAAGAACTCTCTGAGTCACTAAATCTCATTGGACTTTTGAAAACTAAATCTCTGAAATGGACAGTATATAGAGACATTTCCTAGAAAATTCCAAAGAAGGGTGCTGAATGAACATGGTGAGACGTGGTGATGATTTCTAGAACATAGAGACCAAACACGGCCCCAGTGCCCTTCATCTTCCTTAGGTTACTGTGCCTGCCTCAGAGGAGTGACCCGCTGCTCAAGCACAGCCTGACAGTGCAGGGGCAAATTCCACCCCCTCCCGCCCCCAATCTCAGCTCTGCCTCCCACAAAGGACACGTCGGAAGCAGGCACATGCCATAGATTAGGCAGCACCAAGCAACACTTTGCAAACAGCTTGTAAACATCAATGCCATATGAATCTGTGATGGCCAATCAGGATGGCAGGGTGCTCTCCAATTTGGAACTCTCGTTATTGGAAACCAGATGAAGCAGGCCCATGGCAAGGGAAGTAGCACTGGAAAAATGAGCACGTGTTCACACACACACACACACAAACACACACACACACACCCCCACACCAGAATTAAGGCACAGAGGTCTGACCTCTTTTCCTTATAACAGAAATGACAGGCTTCATATTTTCTAAAAGGTGGGGCTGCTGTTAAGCTTCTTTTTGCCACTTCTTCACTTTCCTAGTACTCAGAACAGTCTGAAGGTAAAAATGGGCACCTAATAAACATCTGTTGAAATAGGTTGATTATTGTTTTATTCTAAGTTAGGCTCCAGTCCGTCTCTACCAGGGCAGTCAGAGGAATAAGGATAAATGTTGACTATTTAACAAGGATGTTGTAAATATATGAGTTCCTTAAAATGTCTGTAACAGAAAGTGATCACTCTGCAAAATAATTTTTAAATCATATATATATATGATTTATATATATTTATATATATATACATATAGGCAGGCTTAATGTCCTAATGTGTTTTAAGAAAATATCGTTTTATACACAGAGATGTTTATGACAACATCAATTATAAGTCAAATACCAAACAACGGAGCAATATAGAAATTACTATAGCTATTAAAATTGTATTTATTTTTAAAAAATGCCTTTGGCCATAAGCTCACACCTTTAGCAGGATGGGCATTCCCTGCTCATTTAAAAATAATGTAATTTGATGGCTACTGAGTATTTTTTACTCTTTCAAAACTTTGCTTTTCACCAAAGCACATATATTTAAAAATATATACATCCAATCTTGGCTCTTTGGAACTTCAGATGGCAACAAATAACTCACATCAGAAATGAAAGTATAGTATTTCAACACCCCAATCATGCACCCAGGAAATACTGCTGTCTCAACCAGATTTCATGACAGTTTCCACTAGTTAGGCTCTGTGGGGTTTGTTGTTGTTGTTGTTGTTGTTGTTGTTGTTGTTGTTGTTTGCTTTCTCCAGGGCCTGAGTGAATTTTCAGTGCACAGGCAGCTTGCCTTCTATACAGCAGATACTCAAGCTGATTGATCTTCATCCTGTGCTCAGGGAAGCTACCACTGCTGTAATTGTCAAGTGAAACAGGGAAATTAACATCATGAACAACGCTATTATTTTAAAGCAGGAAAAATAGCTTGTTAAAGATCAGTTTCCAAGTAGTAAGATTTAACTGTTCTTAAATCCAGTATCAGACAGATTGGAAATCTGAAAGGAGTTTGAGCATGAGGTAAAAATGGCTCAGCCACCCTCACTTGGTATCCACTGATAGAACTGCTCACAAGTAAAACACTGCAATGCACAAATCCAATACGTTAAAGCAGTCTAGAAATGCACATTCACAGAGACAGCTTCAAGACACTGGTAATATTCTGTTTTTTAGGCTAGGTGGTAGGCACAGGGGTATGCATATTATTAATCTTTAACAATACATATTAATAAGTGTTATATACTTTTTTGTATGTGTGATAGGTTTTGTAATTTTAAAAAGATCAGAAGTACAATAGAAACTCAAACTTTAAAAGTACATATTAGATAGAACATAAATTTAAGGCAGGGAGCCCTTTTTTCTTCATTTAGGATTTATAAACAACATTTATATGCATTCATAAAATTCCAGAACCACAAAACATTGAAGATCATCTAATCCAGTGGTTTTCCAATGATGTCCCAGAAATAAAATTCTACCTTGCATAGAAATGCCAACAACTCCTTATTCAGGGCTGTGAGTTTTCTTAGTACAGGAAGCTCATTTTGTATGGCAGAAGAGCGATCCTAAATCTCCCCATACCTAACACCACCACTCCTGGTTCGTTCTTTCTTTCTTGATTCAAGAGCCTCTTCCCAATTGCTTCAATAAAGATGTAGACTTAATTTGTGTTTCTTCAATAAATTTAGAAAGTTACAATGTGCATTAAAGAGACATATTCTTGTTAAAAGGCATTGTGCTAAGTCACCATTCTTGCTGGTGGATTCCGGCACCTTGAAACACCAAAAACTGGAAGAGCAAGCAAGAAGCCAATGGTTAATTCTACCACAGACAACTATGTTCAGCAACGGTGAGCTAAGGGAATGAAGCACACAATAAAATAATGGAAATACAAATGTTCTTTTTTATCTTTTTAAAAAAGGACTTCTAGGATGCTGAATGCACCAAATGTAAAAGAACTGTAAGTGTCCCTGGGAATGAATGATCTAACTACTTATTCATAGAGTAGTATGGAAACAGGACTCACTTGCTCAATCATTTCTTTGGCTACAGGCCAAATGCCTGTACAACCATTTAAAAAAATCAATTTCACAGGCTAACGAGCATGGTGGGAGCCAGAGCTATGCACACTGGACTACAAGCAGAACTGGGCACCATCAGCTTTATAAGGTGATCAGTTGCTACTAGCTTGAAGCAAGAGGCAGCTATTGCTAAGTCAGTAGACAGCTCATTTAGGCCAGAGTTAAAAATCCATATTCATAAAACTGCCTACTTTATACAGGGTCTACAGTATTTTCAGGTTTAATTGTCTTTGGGCTAATAAAAAGTAAGATATAAATAAAATGGGGACATGCTAAAGTAGTTACGGTACTACAACTAGTTTTATTTGTTTTTAAATAAATCATGAGATTTCTCTATTCACTTTGTCTCAGCAACTGGGAACCACCAACACCCTTGATGCAGATGCTATGAGCTAAAGGAAAACCCAACAGTCTTAGGCTCTGTATAAGATGTTCCTCTGTGGCCCCGGTATGTTCATGCCAAGTCACATGGTCCTGGCCACTCCCCCATTCACCACTGAGGTAGGCACCTGAGTAAGGGAAACAAGTCTCTGAATAACCGGAAACCTACACCAGTGTTCCTCAAACTCTAATGTGCAAACAAATCACCAGGGGGTTTTGTTAAAAGATAGGCTGGGATTCAGTAGGTCTGCGGTGAGACCTGAGCATCTGCATTTCTAATGTCATCTCAGGCGGTGTCCATCATGCTGGTCCCCCGTGTGCACTTGAAGTAACAAAGATCCAGACATTTAGCCTGACAGGCATGAACTGAGAAAGAACGTGAGAAAGCGAATGTCTTAAGTCTCCAAAGCTTCCCAATTCTAGCACCCCCTACCCCCAGGGCTGGGAAGGTTTCTGTCCATAGGGCTACTCATGTCCTTCCCACAGAACATTTTTATATTCTTACAATAAAGCCACATTTCCTGATGCTAGCTTGTACTAGTTTCTGTTCCACACAAACAGAAGAGACTAGAACAGATAGGAAAGGAAGTATCTTCATCCCTGAAACCCACTGTCTGTGCTATCTTAGTGTTTCTGGTGTGTGTGTGTATGTGTGTGTGTGTGTGTGTGTGTGTGTGTGTGTGTGTGTATGTGTGTGTGTGTTCTTAAGGCAGTCCTCTAGCAATGGGAAAAGACATTATTCTGGGTTGAAAATAAGGAAGCGGACTACTGATATGCTTCCTCTTTGTACAGTGACTTCCCACGTCATCCTAAGGGAATAATCCAAACCTGGAAAGATGTCCCAAGTAAAAGGGCATTGATTCCATGGTTATCTAATCCACAGCCATGTAGTCCCACACTCCTCTTCTAAACCAGAAGCCCCTTCTCTGGGTCTAGCCCAACTGAGAGAAGCAAAGAAGTCCCTGGTACCAGGCAGATCCCAGGATCCTGCTGTCTCTGTCCTGCTTTCTCCATTGTTTCTACATTGCTTCCCTCAATTTTCTCTCTACCACGATTGCCAGATGCCTTTGAAGTTTTCTTCTTTCTCCAATGACTTAGCATCATCAACTTATCCCAAAGTCTTTAAGTCATTCTAGTCAGACTATAACTTTACAACCGTAATACCCATACTAGTTCTTAAGATAGTGATATAAGAGTGTCTGAGGGGTCAGAATATTCTCTCCAAGTCATCAACCTTGGTTTCTACCTAAAATAGCAATTCCTTATACACAGACAAAGGATTCAATTAAAAGTGCTTTATAAATTCCAATACTGAAGCCTTCAGGGGAGCCCCTGGCTATGCAGTCCCCTATTTAACCGTAACAAATCCCACTAATTACTCTAACCCTACCATACCTAAGTCAAGTGATGGCCCTTTGATTTACATGAGATAAAAATATTTGTACAACAGGCATTAAAACCATAGGCTTTAAAATGTGGCTGAGTTTCTGTTGAGACTCATATTCCTGTTTTTCATCCTCACCCAATATGAATGAATCAAAAAGGATAAAGGAGAAGTCCAGAAGGAAGCAGGAGACTAACACCAAAGACGAACCAATAACGTGACTGTGACAATAATATGAGTGACACCATTTTATTTATAATCTGGACTCTACCTACTTCCACAATGGATTTAAAACGGCTCAAAATAAACACATGAGCAGGATAGCTGAAATAAAGAAAAAAAGAGCTAATCCACATGGAGGAAAGGAGAGACAACTACCAGGAAATAGAGATGAGAGTTATTGTAATGAAGCACTAATTTTGGCTTCGAGCTTCAGGAAACCAAAGCTAAAAAGGAAACAGGATAGGTTACGAATTCTCAATTTCATAAATGAAATTGAAATGTGGAAGCAGATGGATTCGTCAGGAGGGACCGTCCATTTTCTACTGCTGAGCTCAAAGAGGAATTTATGGCATAGTCCCCTCCATGAAATACACTAAGAAATAAGGAATGGCAATTTCAGCTGAAGCCAGATGGCCATTTCTCCCTGTAATTGTTGGTAGAAGCCAAAACCCGGATACTGATATGCAGCTCAGTAAAGGCATAGCTCTGCATAGCTGAGTTGATGCAGTCTAAGCATGCTGTTTGCTGGTGCTAATATGATAAAATGCTAGTTCTTGGAGAAACTAAAGTAACTGATGACTAACCTTCCCTGCAGATTATCTTCCCCAAGAAAGGATTAAAGTTGTTGGTGAGCATTTCAAGTGCAGTGTGTCAGAACTGTTGGCCAATGTTCTGTCAGAAAATCAAAGAGTCCTGCCCCCCAATAAAGTGGCTTTCACCTTCATCAGTGAATCCTACAGACAAGACCCATATTATTCTTGAATAGCAAGCTCTCAGTATGTTTTCCATTCTAAACAGTTAGATGCCAACTCAAAGTTCTGAACAACAAAGAAAACAATTTTAGTCTAGAAAATTGAGGGCAAAGGTTATGTGGTGGCTAACTCAATCACAAAAATACTGCAGCATGGTTCCAGTAAAATAAGAAATTCTGAAAGAAATTATATTCTGTTGACATTTCACTGAATTCCAAGTAGCTCAGTCAATGGAAGCACTGGATGAACTTAATAAAGATCTGTTTTCGGGATAAACAGAAAAACAAAAACAGTAACAACAACAAAACCCTGGAAAATACCTTCCAAAGATGCTAATTCCCGGTGTGAGGCAATTAATGGTAGAATATTATTTCTTAAGCAGCTGCCTCACTAGACTGCCTGGGTTTATGGTAGTGACATGCTCCAGAGAAGGTGCCTGGGTTCCGTTTGCTCTGGCAAAACCAGGCATCTAACTTGCCCCCAAACAGAAAAGGACATTTAGCTATAATTTAAAAAGAAGAAAGAAAGGCCAGGCCACAGCTTTGCTTCCTGAATTCTAAAACTGAAATTTGATCTGCCAAAAGGTTGTCATTACTCACTGCAGCCTGGCAGTAGGAAATGATGTGATAAAAGGTTTGGAGGAGAATTAAAAGTAGGATTAATGATCTGGGTGTATACAGGAATACATGTCTCTTCTCTCCAGGATCCAAGACTACGAATCTATGAACCCTCTCAAAAGTTTTATCTCAGATGAGAAGATCTCAGTGTTTTGAGAAGAAAAGAGGCACAGAGGTTTCAGAGGATGTATACCCTATTAATTAACTTGTAGTGTGAAGAATAATCAGAAGGATCTATGCCATAAAACCTTAGGAATGTGTTGCTCTTGTTACCAATGACATCTGCATATCTGTGTAATACTTTAGTTTACAAAGTACTTGATATTTTCACCTATGATACTGTCTCATGTAATTCTGACAATAGTCCTATGAGCCGTGATGCTGTCTCCACTGAACGGATGAGATGATTAAGACAAGTCAATTGACCTGTCCAAGATCACAGAGCTAGACAAACAGCTGCACCAAAATTAAAATTCAGGTTTCATAAGTCCAACTCCTCCATCATAAATATGGAGGCTCATTTCTTTTGAGGCAATCGAAGCAGTATAATATTTTTAATAATCTTCTCATAGGGCAGAGAAAAAATATTTCTCACGAAAACTTTGTGGGTCTCAGGTATCTTACCTACAGTTTAAAAAAGAAAAAATAGGCCGGGCGTGGTGGCTCAAGCCTGTAATCCCAGCACTTTGGGAGGCCGAGGCGGGTGGATCACGAGGTCAAGAGATCGAGACCATCCTGGTCAACATGGTGAAACCCCGTCTCTACTAAAAATACAAAAAAAATTAGCTGGGCATGGTGGGGCGTGCCTGTAATCCCAGCTACTCAGGAGGCTGAGGCAGGAGAATTGCCTGAACCCAGGAGGCGGAGGTTGCGGTGAGCCGAGATCCCGCCATTGCACTCCAGCCTGGGTAACAAGAGCGAAACTCCGTCTCAAAAAAAAAAAAAAAAAGAAAAAGAAAAAATAAGGTGCTCAGTTTACTTATAATGGATGGCACCCACAGATAAAAAGTCATCGGTTTCTGTCATCAACACCTAATAGGTTGCCTTTATGCTGAGTTATATATAATCTTTTTTTAGTCCTCATTTCTTTAAATAATGTTATTACTCTATATATAGGGTAATTTAACAACAGGAATTAAAGGTCTTAAAAACAGATACAATATATGGGAATGTCTATCAAAAATTTAAATAGGCATTATCCCAGCAATTCTTCTCTTGGGAAATTTTTGCTAAAGAAATAAGGACAGGGTCAGGTTCCTGGCTCATGCCTGTAATCCTAGCATTTTGGGAGGCCAAGACAAGAGGATCGTTTGAGCCCAGGAGTTCAAGGCCAGCCTGGGCAACATGGTGAGACCCCCATCTCCATAAAAATATAAAAATTAGTTGGGTTTGGTGGCACATGCCTGTAATCCCAGCAACTCAGGAAGCTAAGGGGGAAGGATCACTTGAATCTGGTAGGTTGAGGCTGCAGTGAGCCTCAACCCAGTCGCACCACTGTATTCCAGCCTGGATGACAGAGTCAGACCCTGTAGAAGAAAAGAAAGGAGAAAAGAGAGAGGACAGGAGAGGAGGAGAGGGGAAGGAAAGGGAGGGGAGGGAAGGGGAGGGAAGGGGAGGGAAGGGGAGGGGAAGGGAGGGGAAGGAAGGGGAGGGAAGGGGAGGGGAGGGGAGAGGAGAGAAGGAAGGAAAAGTATACACAAATGAAAATAACAAATGTTCCTGATAGTGGTGTTTATGCCAATAAATAACAGATTGTCTATTTCATTTTCTACTTTGTCTTTATTTTCTGACTTTTTTTTTTTTTGCTGTGAGCCTATGTTTTCTTTAAAACCGAAAAATAAAGCAATTTTTAAAAGGGGTGAGAGACAGGAAGAGTAACTTTTGACAAAGCAAGTCTACTTTTTCCTAAGGAAGAGAGTCCAAAGAGTGCTTAAAAATATGTAAACAAAAGAAGTACATTACAATATTTTTTAATAGTAAAAAGTTGGGACAAAACTAAATTCATAATTAAATTATGAATATAAAATTTAAATTTTATAATTAAATTTCATAATTAAACTAAATTCATAATTAAATTATGAATACAAAAAACTAAATATCTATCAAGTATAATACATTCATAGGATTAGCTATTACACGGTTATTAAAAATGTAATGCTTGCTTTTATTATTGAGGTAAAGACAGCCAATTATAAAATAGGATGCATACAGTATGATGGCATTGTGTATTTGCATGTAACTACTTGTATATATTTGTAGAGGAAAAAGATTTAGAAGGCTATGGCAATGTGAGATTAGCCTGGTAGACACTATAACATAATAGCTATGTTAGGCAAGGACCCACAAACACACTGCCTAAGTATGAACCCTGACTGTGTCATTTTCTAGATACATAATCAGAACCATGTTAACCATGTTTGTGCCTCAGTTTTCACATCATTTATCTCTGTAAAACCTTTAGTTAGTCTAACAAATGCTCACATTGTGTCTCCAACAAGATTATTCTCCCTGTCTCTTTCTTGCCTTTGTAGAGAAGAGCATCTCCCAAGACAGAACTCACTTTCATTCTAAATTAGCATGACTCATCTGTCCTTCCTGCTCTGAACTGCTTTACTGAGACCAAGGAGCACAAGCTCAGACATCTGTCGGGACTAGGCAAAAGCAATGTGTGCTTAAGACCACGACAGGATGCCAGTGTGATGGCTCATGCCTGTAATCCTAGCATTTTGGAAGACTGAGGTGGGCCGTTCACTTGAGCCCACGAGTTCAAGACCAACCAAGGCAACATGGGAAAACCCCATCTCTATTAAAAAAAAAAAATACGCCGGGCGCAGTGGCTCACGCCTGTAATCCCAGCACTTTGGGAGGCCGAGGCAGGTGGATCACGAGGTCAAGAGATCGAGACCATCCTGGTCAACATGGTGAAACCCCATCTCTACTAAAAGTATGAAAAATTAGCTGGGCATGGTGGCAAATGCCTGTAATCCCAGCTACTCAGGAGGCTGAGGCAGGAGAATTGCCTGAACCCAGGAGGCGGAGGTTGTGGTGAGCCGAGATCGTGCCATTGCACTCCAGCCTGGGTAACAAGAGCAAAAAAAACTCCGTCTCAAAAAAACAAACAAACAAACAAACAAAAAAACAAAAATTAGCTGGACATGGAGGCATGTGCCTATAGTTTTGGCTACTCTGGAGGCTGAAATGGGAGGATTGCTTGAGCCCAGGAGGTAGAGGCTGCAATGAGCCATGATCATGCCGCTGCACTCCTGTCTGGGCAACAGGGTGAAACTCTGTCTCTAAAAAAAGAAAAGAAAAGAAAGGTCAGGCGCAGTGGCTCACGCCTGTAATCCCAGCACTTTGGGAGGCCAAGGCAGGTGGATCACCTGAAGTCTGGAGTTTGAGACCAGCCTGATCAACATGGTGAAAACCTGTTCCTATTAAAAATACAAAATTAGCTGGGCATGGTGGCACATGCCTGTAGTCCCAGCTACTGAGGAGGCAGAGGCAGAAGAATCACTTGAACCTGGGAGGTGCAGGTTGTGGTGAGCTGAGATCACGTCATTGTACTCCAGCCTAGGAAACAAGAGCAAAACTCCATCTGAAAAGAAAAGAAAAGAAAAAAGAAAAGAAAAGAGAAAGACCACAACAGATAGAGAAATGTAGAGAGTGAGGCAAACTGAAGCGTGCCTACCTGTCTAAAAGGGTGGTTTCTACATACTAGACAGATTGTACCCCCACAGGAATCCATATTCAGTGCTGCCAAATCTTCCATTTTTCAAAAAAAGAACAAAACTCAGATTTTGAGGTGTCACTCCGCAAAGCTAATATAGACATATAGTGTTTCTTTGTTTTCTTTTTCAATAAAATACAATGGGCATGAAACAAAACACTTCTGCACGGGGCTCCCTTTCATGAGATCTGATTTAGAGGTCTGGATACAAGCAACAAAAGCCTAACAAATGAACACAGGAAGGCTACGAACAGAGAAGGCTACTTTTCAGAACCTGAAGCTTTTCTCTCCCAGCTGGATATTCTGCATTTACCTCCCTAGAACCACTTCTCACCCTTCTCACGTTGCTGTGTGCCCTGGGAGGGCACCCCCTTAGATGATATCTTGTGGCTCCCTGGGGTTCATTTGGGTCCTCCAATGGGATGACCAGCAGGACCCTGAGGAGAGAAATGTTGGGGCATCACCCCCTCAGCTCTCTCCCTGGTGGGGTGATTTGTCAGTGGCTGTGATCTGCCCAAGGCCTCAGCTCCTAGGAAAGAAGGCCCTTCCTACCGCTCTTTCCTTGTTTCCTTTTTTTTGAGACACAGTCTTACCATATCACCCAGGCTGGAGTGCTGTGGCATGATCTCGGCGCAGTGTAACCTGTGCCTCCCAAATTCAAGTGGTTCTCCTGTCTCAGCCTCCCTAGTAGCTGGGATTCCAGGCATGTACCACGCCTGGCTAATTTTTGTATTTTTAGTAGAGACAGGGTTTCGCCATGTTGACCAGGCTGGTCTCGAACTCCTGACCTCAGGTGATCCACCCGTCTCGGCCTCTCAAAGTGCTGGGATTACAGGCGTGAGCCACCACACCTGGCTCCTTTCCTTGTTTCTTTAGGACTAGGAGTGGTGATGGCTTTCTGTTGTTATTTCTGGTATGCTCTGCCAACTCTTGTTGATTTCCCTGAATTCTGCCTACATCTTTGTTAGTAGCTCCTTTATTTAAGTCTCCTCAATTACTTCCTTTGAGGACACCATCTCTTTCCTGCCAGGACCTGACTGACGCTCTTCCCATACCACATACCATGATCTAGTTACCACACTAAATAGACATGACCAAGATCCTTCCCTTCCAGACCTGGGAGTCCAATTCCATAGAGGAAGAGATCCGCTAGTGAGGCCACTTCATTTCTATTTTTTCTCGGTTGAAAAGATACTATTTCTTGAATGTTTCATGAACTCTAATTTCCAAATTACAGTTCTGAATTACTAAGATCCTTTGACTATCAGTCCCATTCTGTAATAGTTAAAATAAAAGGCAAAAGAAACCCAGTATCATTCCTTTAAAAATACAATTTGGAAATCATATATGCTCCATGGGTCAAAGATCTTTTTCTTAGATTTTCCTAATGCCCACATAAGAGTGTTAATTTTTAAATATAATTTTCAAATGAGAAATGCCACTTAAATATGTTATACTCAAGCTTTTCCTCTCAGTTAACCTCATTCAACACTGTTAGTACCCTGCTTAATCCAAGTATCTAAATATCTAAGTATCGTAAACTAAAAAACTGCATTAAGAGGGGCACTGGAGTGAACCTCTTCCCCTCTGAAGGCTGTTCTTGGTTCCTCATATTGTAGTTAGTAGTGGAAGGACATTAGTCCACCTTACTAGATTTTTTTAGTTCACTTAATCATTTATTCAATTTTAGTTCATTTAATCGCAGCCACTGATAAATCACCCTGCCAGAGAGGGAGCCAAGGGGGTGATGTCCCAGCCTTTCTCTCATCAGGGTCGTGCTGGCCATCCCACTGGAGGACCCAAATGAATCCCAGAAAGCCACATATACATATAATAAATATATACATATATATATTGAATAAATTGTTCAACATATATATATATATATACACATATATTCAACATATACCTATACATTCGACGTATACATATATTGAATAAATTACATATTTATGTATATAGCACTAGCCCTGTACCCATTTTGATTCTGGGGCTATGAAGATAAGAGGACTCTGACCTCAAGGAATTCAACATTTATGTGATTGTATACTTATAAGATCATAAGATCAGCCTCCAGTGAAGATGTGTTCAAATGTGAGAAGAATATCAATGAGGTTTGCTAAGACGGTCTGTAGAGAGAACTCAAGTGGCTATACATGAGAACTGACCTTTGTGTTGGGAAAGAAAGATGAGAGGGATGTTGTCAGATGGTAGAGAGGAGGGTGTTCCAGATGAATGGAAAAGCATTTGCAAAATACCAAGGTATGACAGGGGCAAGTTTTATAAGTTAGTACTGCTAATACTCATGGCACAGAGTAGGTATTTTTTCAATGAATTAATAAAATGGGATTTCACATGCAAAAATGTACCTTCGTCATTATTTAAAGTCCTGTTAGGAAAGCAAGATAAGTAATCATTCATGGTTGGCCCTAAATTGGAAATAGGCCTTAAAAGATGTATTATTTGAAGTGGTTCCAAAATTTAAAAAGTGCTAATGTCAGCCATGCATATTTCTGTCACTTAAATTCCAATGCAAAAATTATGCACCAATACGTTACTGATATGTTAGTATGGCTGAGACTAGTTTAATGTTCTAAATTCATTCATGATTTAGTCATCTTGTTGTAGTGACTACTTTAATGTGTTTCCAAGGGAAAAAGTACAACCACCAATTAAATCTGATTCAGTGATAAAAATTTAACTCTGAATACTAACAAAAATTTGGGCTTTTACACCTCCCTTTTCGTAAGCTTTCCCTTCCACTACAATTTCCATACCCAGCAAGTTCTGTCCTGGTGTTTGTACTTATCGTCTTACTTCTAGCCAGGGGAAACTGCATGTGGTCTGTATACTTCAAAGGTCTGAATACGCACTGATTATCTAATTAACACTTGCAATTTTAAAAGTAGCTTTTTTTTTTTGAGACAGTCTCACTCTGTCACCGAGACTGGAGTATAGTGGCATGATCATGGCTCCCTGCAGCCTTGATCTCCTGAGCTCAAGCAATCCTCCCACCTTTACCTCCCAAAGTGCTGCAATTATAGGCATAAGGTACTGTGCTCTGCCAAAGAGTGGCATTTTCGCTCTGTACCTTATGCAGATAATATACACTTAATAGGCAGAAAGAAAACCCAAGAAGAGCATACACAGAGCTGTTAACAGTGTTCATTTAGTGAGAAGACCTGTGGTTATGGAAGACTTTTACTTTCTGGGTCATCTACCTCCATCATAAATTTATGAAAATCTACTTTTTAAATAGCAATCATATTTTATTTGTGCAACAGAAGAAACAAAGACATTTTCTTAGAGTAGGTAGGTAGGCACAGGAGTCATCTTCCTGTATATGATCTGGTTGGGAAATTTCAACAAATACTGCAGAAGAAATCTCATCAGAACTAGGGCAACAGCAATTCTTCCTTCCTTTTCACAGGGCACCTTTTCATCCTCCCATGCCTCTCACCTGGCCAGATCAAAGAAGACCATCTCTCCCCACTTCCTGAGAATGCTGGGGTGTTTTTAAGACCAAATATACTTATCAAAATATACATTTAAATCAGCTAGAGAAAACCCACTTGTTCATATTGGTTTCAAGTGCACTTTTAGCTTCAATAGTGACTACTCCAGCCTGTAGAAAGGGGCCATTTTCAATCAAAATTAAGTGAAACCAAGCATTTGTAAAATATTTTTCCATAGGGCGAAGATGGTAATTTACAGGGTTTCGTTCCTCCTGATATCGTTTCCTCTTTGCTTCCTGTACTTGCCCCTAAATCACCTAGAAAGTAAATATCATCTTCTTACATTGCCAGTTTTCAGTTTTATCTAACAAATGAATAGAAAATCCTGTTGTTATAATTCACTGAGACCCATTCTGGCTAACACAAGAAATGGTTGACGGATAGAGAAAAGAAAATGACAAAGAAACCAGCCACAGATATGAAATACGATGAAAACCCCAGAATATGAGACTAACACTAACCAAGAATGACTTAATGATGAAGAAATTGATTAGGTTCTCCAGGAAGCAAGAATAATAATTATGACCAGAAGAACAAAAACACAAGCATCTATAATTATAGAAAATTAGAAATCATCTAAATTTTCAGCAACAGAAAAATAGTTAAATAACTTATATATTATCCAAACAATGAATGGCATGCATCCATTACAAACAATGTATTCAGAATGGCAGAATGCTGATAATGACTGAAGCCGAATGTTGGGTATTTAGGGGTTTATTATATCGTTCTATTTTTTTGTATGTCTAAAATTTTCCATAAAACATGTTTTCTAAGACTAGTGACATTGGAAAATGCTCATGATACAACATAAGTGAAATGTGGAAAGAAAAAGCAAAATACAGACTGTAAAAAGTACATGATTCCTATGTTGTTAAAAACATACATAAGCCATCATTCTCAGCAAACTGACACAGGAGCAGAAAATCAAACACCGCATGTTCTCACTCATAGGCAGGTGTTAAACCATGAGAACATATGGACACAGGGAGGGGAGCACTACACACCGGGGTCTGTTGGGGGGATACAGGGGAGGGACAGCGGGGGCTGGGGGTTGGGGGGTATGACATGGGGAGAAATGCCAGATATAGGTGAAGGGGAGGAAGGCAGCAAATCACACTGCCACATGTATACCTATGCAACAATCTTGCATGTTCTTCACATGTACCCCAAAACCTAAAATGCAATTAAAAATAAATAAATAAATAAATAAACCATACATAAACATAAAGGAGACAGCATAGAAGGAAATGCTCTAAAATAAGAGGCAATGAGTGGCTCTGGGCGGCAGGATCAATGATGATGACTTTCTTCTTTTATTTCTCTGTATTTAAAAATGTGTTAACAATGAAAACGTTTCACTTCAGTAATAAGCAAAATGATAGACAGGAAAGCATACATACTTGGAGAAAGAAAGACGACAAGAAAGTGCAGACCATGCGTGTGAGCTTGCCAGACGCAAAGTGTCTGTAGACATTGCATGGGCTGAAAAGAAGACTAAGACACGTTTATCAGAGGAAAGGAGCTTACACGCCATTTGAGGAGACAACTTAAACATAAGATACGCAGTGCTACCAGGCTGTAGATAAATGTTGAAGGCTTTCTCACAATTGCTAGGGCAGTTCAAAAAACTACAAAGTTACAGAGCTATGGTAGTCAAGAAAGAATGAACGATGACCTCACCCAGCTGCCAGGGAACAGGGCTCTGATGGATGGGTGGGACACGCAAGGGGAAGGGGAAGATAGGTGGAGCTTTAAGGAGGAAGGGCAGTTTAAGCTTAAGGCATGCACACATGGAGGAAAAGGGAAAATGGCATGCAAAGCAAGTCACTTTGGCTGAAACAGGGTTCATGGAGAAGAGTAGTAAGAAACATGGCTGCAAAACTAGGTTAGAGTGAAGGTTTTCAACCCCATCAGACTCCATGGCCCCTTTGCAATCCTGGAATGAGAAATCACAGACAATATAAGCTAATCTGCATATAATTTTAATAAATCAATGCTATGACCTAGTTGCAGTATAAAGAAGAAATAAAAGGGAAAGAACTTTTAATGATACAAGATACATTACCCTATGTAAATGCTCCAGTGCAAGAGGTCTAGAAGACACAAGGAGGTGGTCAGCCACTTGCCTCTAGGCTCTAGTCACCATGAATGGGACAGTTACCCATGCTGACTGATATGCCAATTTCAAAATCACAAGGAACGATGCCAACATGGGAAACGACTCCCGGTAAAGTCTTGAAGAAAAACAAAATACAGGCTTCCCTTCGTTTAAATTGTGCAAAAAAATACCTTTTTCTTATAGAGATCATTTAGGCTCTGATGACTACAATAGATTTTTCATTTCTCTGTTGCCCAGCGGGCATTTGAAAGTCAAGTGGGATGCAGGGCAATTGCCCTGTACATTGCCTGACTCTTAGCACCCTTGGCAACACCCATTAAATGCCAATGGCAAACCATCCGTTAACACTGTGAAAAGCACAAATATACCCACAAATTTCTAAATTTGCCTAGAGGCTAGGACTCCCCTTGCTGAAAACCACTGGGATAGAGCTAGAGGCAGCATTTCTCACCAGGGGCACCACTAGCATTCTGGGCAAGACAGCTTCTCTTGCGCATGACTATCTCATGTATCACAAGATGTATCCCCATCATTCTGTGTTAAAAGCCAATCATGATGACAGCCAGAAAAACAGCCCCTCATTCATCCTCTTAGAATGCTACCTTTGAGAGACCATGACCAAGATCCTGGAAGGCTTGAGTGACAAGCTGCTGCAGCAACTGAGGGGAAGAGTCTGAGATAAGACATGCTGATTACAAAATGTTTAAACCCCTCTATGACGCAGCTCTCAGAGAACTAAGCTTCAGTATCATGTGATTAGTAAAGCAGAAAAAGAAAACTATAATAAACATACCCTTGAACATTTACTAACATTTGACTATTTCTCAAACCCTAAGGGGTCCTTTGGCTGCTTCTGGAAGGAGCTAGGTGCAGGAACGCAGGTTGCCTGGTAGTCTGGGGAATACACAGCTCATCAGTTGAGCACACTCATGGGAAGGTCATGAAAAGAATGCAATGTCACTCCTTAGAAGGACTCAGCACAACTGACAGGTTGCCACCAGCTAAGAGAGAGAAGAGGGGGAGGGAGTCAAAGACACTCAGGAGAGAGAAAAGGGAAGATAAAGCTGCCAGTACAGCATCTTCTCACCTTCTATAACCTAGGACCTTCTTAAGTACTCTCTTGTTGTTTTCTGTTTTATTTTTTGAGAGAGGGCCTCACTCCGTCACGTAGGCTGGAATGCAGTGGTGCAATCTTGGCTCACTGCAGCCTGAAACTCCTGGGCTCAGGCGATCCTCCCACCTCAACCTCTCAAGTAGCTGGGACTACAGGCGTACACTACCATGCCCAACTAATTTTGTTTCATTTGTTTTCTGTAGAGATGAAGACTCTCAACTTTGCCCAGGCTGGTCTTGAACTCCTGGACTCAAGCGATCTGGCCTCCCAAAATGCTGGGACCACAGGCGTGAGCCATGAGAACTTTCTGTCCTTTCTCCTGCTTTATTTATCTTATAGCACTTATCACCATCTACAGTGCCAGCCACATCACAAGCATGCAAATATTCAGTGAATTAATTCATTCAACAAATATGTATTGTGTACCTGCTATATCCCACACACTATTTCTTATGCTAGAGAAAAAGCAGTCAACAAAACCAACAGCACCCTCATCTCATGGACCTTACATTCTAACATGCGGTTTGGATGATAAACAGGTATGTAATATAATGTGCCATGTGGTGATAAACGACGTGAATAAAATAATTCAGGGAAAGAGGTTTAGAGAGAAGTTTGGGAAGGCTTTTCTGAGAAGGAGACACATGAGCAGAGACCTGGAAGATGTGAAGTAAACCATGCAGAAACTGAGACAGTCAATCAGAGGGAATTCCTAACTTATGTGAAAATTAAAGTTAAAATATCATGATTAAGAAATCATGTAAGACAAATTCAGGGCAATGGACTTTGCTTTCAAACTAGGAAAGACACTGTGTCTTGTATACAGCTGAACCCTCAACTTCTAACCCAGTATATGTTCTTATAAAAAACATGTTCCAAATAGGTACAATAAAAGTGAATGAAGGAATGAACGAGTGAGTGAATAACACAAGCCACCTTGTTCTCTCCCAAAAAGACAGATGTGCTTCCCACACAGAGAATCACTGGCTCTAGCAGATGTTACTATCACTAGGCTCACTAAATAGTTTTGCTCATAGTTGAGTCTTGCTACTTACATTGCTAACATAAACTTGAGGCAGAATGGTCCAAAAAAGTCAACATAGAAAATCCAATCAAAATATCCATACCACACATGGCCATAAAATTTAAACTCATGGGAGTAAAAACATGAGGCTTTTTGACCCAGTAGGTGTCTGTGAATCAGGGAACTATCAGCTTTGAATAACCCATAGCAGTCATTGTTTCCATTCTCATCTCTAGGCATTCCTGATAGATGAGCATGTAAATTACTCCATCTTTAGAAAATTTCACCCACAATGAATCGTTTATCCATTTTAACTCTTGTCCTACCTCTAATATGTCTTAAGTTGGAGTAAAATAGACCAAAAATCCAAATGGAAAACTTTCTAAGATAAGGGTACTAATATGAGCTCTTTGACATACTGTTTAAGCAGAAAATGCAGGTACAGAAATGTTATAATTCTTAATACATACATTGTATACATTTTAAAAACTTAAAACTCTTCTGAGAGGATTAAACTAAAGTTGAGCAGTTACTCTTCCTTCCTTCTGTTAAACAATACCACACAGGGGAAGAAAATATACTTTAATAGAAACATCATTTGCTCTTAAAAATCCTTTTCCTATCAATAGACTGCATAAAAATGTAAACTTCCAGATATCAAATAATACTGCATACAAAAATGGGGGGAAATCCAAATATACGACAAAGAGTGCTAATAAATTAATAGGAAAAAAACAAATGTTCTCATGGAAAAGGAGACAGAAGAAAAAATAAAAACTAGTAGACCATAAATATACAAAAATGTATCAGCAAAGAAATCCAGCTGAAAATAATGAGAGCCTCCTCAATTGACAAGGGTTTCTTTTGTTTGCTTTTAACAATATCCATTGTGGAAAAGAGTGCACAAAAGAAACATATTTAAATGTTCACAGGAGCATTCATTGGCCCAATCTTTCAGGAGGATGTCATGGTTAGTATTAAATGCCTACATCAAAAACTCTGAACGAGCACAAATGGACAATCTAAGGGCACACCTCATGGAATCGGAGAAACAAGAACAATCCAAAACCAAACCGAAGCAGAAGAAAAGAAATAACAAAGATCAGAGCAGAATTAAATAAAATAAAACAACAAAAATACAAAAAATAAATGAAACGAAAAGCTGGTTCTTCGAAAGGATAAATAAAATTGATAGACCATTAGCAAGATTGACCAAGAATAGAGAAGATCCAAATAAGCTCAATTAGAAATGAAGTGGGAGCTATTACAACTGATACCACAGACATAACCAAAGATTATTAAAGGCTACTATGAACACCTTTACATGCTTAAGCTAGAAAACCTAGAGGAGACAGATAAATTCCTGGAAATGTATAACCCTACTAGATGAAGCCAGGAAGACTCGGAATCTCTGAACAAATCAGTAACAAGCAACAAGATTGAATGTAATTTTAAAAACTGCCAACAAAATAAAAGTCTAGGACCAGACAGATTCACAGCTGAATTCTATCAGGCATTCAAAGAAGAATTGGTACCAATCCTATTTACACTATTCCAAAAGATAGAGAAAGAGGGATTCCTCCCTAAATCATTCTCTGAAGCCAGTATCACCCTAATACCAAAACCAGGGAAGGATATAACAAAAAAGAAAACTACAGACCAATATCCTTAATGAACATAGATGCAAAAATCCTCAATGAAATACTAGCTGAATCCAACAGCATATGCAAAAGATAATCCACCTTAATTAAGTAGGTTTCACACCAGGGATGCAGGGTGGTTTAATATATGTAAGTCAATAAATGCAATACACCACATAAACAAAATTAAAGACAAAAATCACATGATCATCTCAATAAATGCAGAAAAAGCATTTGACAAAATCCAGCCTCCTTTATGAGTAAAACCTTCAACAAAATCGGCATAGAAGGGACATACCTTAAGGTAATAAAAGCCATCTCTGACAAACACACAGCCAACATTATACTGAACAAGGAAGATTTGCAGGCATTCCCCCTGAGAACTGGAACATGACAAGGATACCCACTTTCACCACTTCTAGTCAGCATAGTACCGGAAGTCCCAGCTAGAGCAATCAAACAAGATAAAGAAATCAAGAGCATCTGAATCAGTAAAGAGGAAAGCAAACTGTTACGGTTTGCTGATGATATGATCATATATCTAGAAAACCCTAGAGACTCATCCAAAAAGCTCCTAGAACTGGTAAATGAACTCAGCAATGTTTCGAGATACAAAATTAATGTACACAGATCAGTAGTTCTCCTACACACCAACAACGACCAAGCTGAGACTCAAATCAAGAACTCAACTCCTTTTACAATAGCTGCAAACAAAATAAAATACTTAGAAATATACCCAACCAAGGAAATGAAAGATTCCTACAAGGAAAACTACAAAACACTGCTGAATGAAATCACAGATGACACAAACAAATGGAAACACATCCCATGCTCATGGACAGGTAGAATCAATATTGCGAAAATGACCATACTGCCAAAAGCAATCTACAAATTCAATGCAATTCCCATCAAAAATAACACCATCATTCTTCACAGAATCAGAAAAAAAATCCTAAAATTCACCTGGAACCAAAAAAGAGCCCACGTAGCCAAAGCAAGACTAAGTAAAAAGAATCACACGTCTGGAAGAATCACATTACCTGACTTCAAACTATATACTCCAAGGCCATAGTCGCCAAAACAGCACGGTACTGGTATAAAAATAGGCACTAGACCAATGAAACAGAATAGAGAACTCACAAATAAAACCAAATACATATAGCCAACTGATCTTCGACAAAGCAAACAAAAACGTAATTCAACAAATGGTGCTGGGATACCTGGCAAGCACATGCAGGAGAATGAAACTGGATTCTCATCTCTCACCTTATACAAAAATCAACTCAACATGCATCGAAGACAAATATAAGATAGAAACCGTAAGAATTCTAGAAGATAACATTGGAAAAACTCTTCTAGATATTGGCTTAGGTAAAGACATCATGATCAAGAACCCAAAAGCAAATGCAACAAAATGAAGATAAATAGATGGGACTTATTTAAACTAAAAAGCTTCTGCCCAGCAAAACAATCAGCAGAGTAAACAGACAACCCACAGAGTGGGAGAAAATCTTCACAGTCTATATATTCAACAAAGGACTAATTCGCAGAATCCGTAAAGAACTCAAACAACTCAGCACAATTTGATAAATGTTTTCAGGCACAGGAGAAAGTATACTTAATAAAATAGACGTTTCAGAAATAGCCTGTGTCAAATTTTATTTCATCCTTTTAATGCTTCTACATCTTTATGCTATAATCTTACCTAGCATAAACTTAGAGCAGAACATTTATTTTAATCAGAAAACATGTTAACAATTGTGTTGCCAAGCAATTTGGTAAAGGGCAGGAACTGAAAGATCTTCTATTTCCATTAACTAAATCATATTTAACATTAAATAGTAACCAAACATAATTGACTACTTTATTCCATTGAACAAATTTTGTTTTGTGTGCCTACTGTGTGTTAAGCTCTGTACTGATGGTTAACTTGACAGAGTCTTCTTTAGTGCTTTGGATTTGAGATCAAAGAAAATTCAAGTCTAAGGGGTTAATCAAAACAGTTGCCCCTAAATCTAAAGCCCAGCCGAACAGCAGCTCCTGTGACAGAAATTCCTCTGTTGCATAAAAAAGACCCTGGATGCTTTATGCCTCAGCTGCTAAGTCTTATCTGCAAAGCTCTCCTACTCCTGCACATACAAGACACCCCCTCCTAAACCCAAACCTCAACACTGAAATGCAGTGTGCCAAAAATGAAGTCAGTCTACGACATAATCATCATTCCAAAGGTAAAATAATGCAATACTTTATTTGAATCAAATTTCAGGGCAAGCAGGCCAACTGAAGCCACCTGTTACATGAGTAGAATGTTCTTTTAGCAGTTCAGCAACAAAAACCTAGAAATATTCATTCTTTATCAAATCTCTCAAAGGTCACTTTTAAAGGGATGGTTGTATGGGACAGCTGGCAACATGCTAGTTGTATTTAAGGACTCTACACCTGCATTTTAGAAGGCACTGGTAATTGAGAACATTGTAATGTACTATTATTGCGTTGGTAGACAGAATTAATGAAAAATATTACTAGGTGTATAATTTTCAAGAGCATTACATTGGTAATTTAACTGTGAAAACCAAAATCATTTAAATTCTAAAAAATACAATTTGCCTGAAGAGTCTGCACACCTTTTCAAAAGGTTGATTAAATAATTCCAGTGTTACAAATAACCTCTTTAACCTCCTGTAACAACAGAATAGATTTTCAACAGCTGTCAAAACAGATTCCAGTATCCATTCTATTCAAGTGTGTTAGAAGAAGATCTTAAAACTGTCAAGGAGTGTCAGAATGCGGGTAAGTTAGTAAAAAATGTAACTGAGCTGATTCCGCCAACTACAGAGAAAAGGAGAAAGCTCAAATCAGCTCAAAGAAAAAGATCAATCAAAGGGAGAAGGATAAGGAGAAGATCATATTCACCTACAGGTAATGTCCTAACTCCGTGCTCAGATACAGAGGGCTTTCTCTAATAGGAGACTGCAGACGAGAATTCCGAAGAGGCGTCATTCATTCCACATAACAGATAAACATCTACAGGCCACCCTGCTGCTTCTCGGGGCGTTGCTAATTTGGAACAGGGTTGCCAGACTCAGCAAATAAAGCTATAGGACCCCTAGTTACATCTGAATTGCAAATACACCATGAATAATTTTCTAGTGTAAGTGGCGTAAGTATGTCCCATTTGCAGTTCAAATTTAGCTAGGGTTCCTGTAATTTCTCTGGCAACCCTACACGAGGGAGATAAAGCACAGCCCCTTTGCTCCTCGAGCCAATGTTCCAGTGCAGGATTTCTTTTCTTTTTTCTTTTTTTTTTTTTTTTTTTTTTGAGATGGAGTTTCGCTCTTGTTACCCAGGCTGGAGTGCAATGGCGCGATCTCGGCTCACCGCAACCTCCGCCTCCCGGGTTCAGGCAATTCTCCTGCCTCAGCCTCCTGAGTAGCTGGGATTATAGGCACACGCCACCATGCCCAGCTAATTTTTTGTATTTTTTTTAGTAGAGACGGGGTTTCACCATGTTGACCAGGTTGGTCTCGATCTCTCGACCTTGTGATCCACCCACCTCGGCCTCCCAAAGTGCTAGGATTAGAGGCTTGAGCCACCGTGCCTGGCCAGGATTTCTTAAAAGGTAAAACATTTATCTTTTTATCCTATCTCTACCAAAATACAAAAAATTAGCCAGGCATGCTGGTGGTGCCTGTAGTCCCACCTACTCAGGAGGCTGAGGCAGGGGAATCACTCGTACCTGGGAGGCGGAGGTTGCAGTGAGCCGAGACTGTGCCACTGCACTCCAGATTGGCAACGGAGTGAGACTCCACCTCAAAAAAAAAAAAAATCTTTTAAGATATACAAAAGTTAAATTCGCAGCACACTTTACTCTCATACCCTTTTCACCAAGATTCACCAATTCTTAATTTTTGTCACCTTACGTATAAACATTGAGAGAGTAATCTGCCATAAGTCCTCACCCCTAAAGAATTCTGCATGCATCCCCTAATAGTAAGGACATTTTTCTGGTGTTACCAAGGTACAATTATAACAGAGGGAAGTGTTTAATTGATATAGTATTATCCCCTAATACATGGACTATGTTTAAATTTCACCAATCGTTCCAATACTGTCCTTTATAGCAATGTTTTTTCCCAATCCAGAATCCAATTCAGAAGCTCATGCAGCGTTTGGCTATCATATTGCTGTACATTCCTTCACTCTGGGGCATGCCCTCACCTAACATGGTAGTATCAATCTAATGTGCTAAGTGCTGAGCTGGTGACATGCAGATGCCATGTGGGAGCTCACGGGATAACAAGGCATCTTTTTCTCTGTCTTCACACAAACATATCTGCTCTATTCAAGGACTGATGGATACCACTCACCAGTTTAACTTGTGAAGTTCAGCAAAATACCCAAGCATCTCCTATTTTAACTCTGGGCATCTTTCTCTCAATGAGAAGGTAGGAACGTGTTAAAAAAAAGTAAAAAATAAAAAATAAAAAAACCACCAGCAGCAATTCTTCTCTAAATTATTCCTATCTAAAATGTTGTGAACTAAACATACACATGCCACAATTATTTCCATATAACCCACCAGCAAGAAGCTTAATATCAGGATCACACATGAGGCTCAAGTTTGACCTTATAGCTGAGAATTTCAATATTTTAACTGTGCTCAGATCATCTGCAAATACCACAATAATCTGGAAAATGTGCTAACACAGCTCATTCTGCCACAAAAAGAAAAAATGTGAAAATAGGGAGGTTTTGTTAAAATAATACCAACAAAGAACAATGACAAGAAAGCTTTCTCTTTTTCCAACTAATGCTTGTTCGGTGAAAGGTAAAAGAGGAAACAATATTAAAGAACAAAAAGAAAAGCATAATTATTTTCTTGTTTAGCTGAGGTATACAAAAATACTCAAAGGTTTCGCACTGAATGAGTTTAAGTTCAATAATAATTTTTATCCAAGGCTACGTCTTTAAAAACAGAATTTTAAATAATTATCAGAAAATTTTAAAGAATCCATACCATCAGGCCGGGCACGGTGGCTCAAGCCTGTAATCCCAGCACTTTGGGAGGCCGAGGCAGGTGGATCATGAGGTCAAGAGACCGAGACCATCCTGGTCAACAAGGTGAAACCCCGTCTCTACTAAAAATACAAAAAATTAGCTAGGCATGGTGGCGCGTGCCTGTAATCCCAGCTACTCAGGAGGCTAAGGCAGGAGAATTGCCTGAACCCAAGAGGCGGAGGGAGGTTGCGGTGAGCCGAGATTGCACCATTGCACTCCAGTCTGGGTAACAAGAGCGAAACTCTGTCTCAAAAAAAAAAAAAAAAAAGAATCCATACCATCAAAATAGGTATAGAATCCCTGTGGCATGCTTCAAATTGTTCCATGACCACTCATACTGGAATATTTACAGGCAGGGACACCGAGGTCATAATACAACATTTTATGTAACTCTCTATGAAAGAAATTCTTTAGCATGGACACCAGAGTCCTTCACGCTTGAAGAGAATACATCCAATGATCTAATCAATTAAAAAGGTGAAAGTGGCTGGGCACGGTGGCTCAAGCCTGTAATCCCAGCACTTTGGGAGGCCGAGGCGGGTGGATCACGAGGTCGAGAGTTCGAGACCATCCTGGTCGACATGGTGAAACCCCGTCTCTACTAAAAATACAAAAAAATCAGCTGGGCATGGTGGCGTGTGCCTATAATCCCAGCTACTCATGAGGCTGAGGCAGGAGAATTGCCTGAACCCAGGAGGCGGAGGTTGCGGTGAGCCGAGATCACGCCATTGCACTCCAGCCTGGGTAACAAGAGCGAAACTCCGTCTCAAAAAAAAAAAAGAAAAAGAAAGAAAGAAAGAAAGTAGGAGAACAGGCCAGATGGGCTGGCTGACGCCTGTAGCCCCAGCACTTAGGGAGGCCGAGGCGCCATTGCACTCCAGCCTGGGTAACGAGCGAAACTCCGTCTCAAAAAAAAAAAAAAAAAAAAAAAAAAGGTGAAAGTGAACACAAACTTAACCTTGACATTATAGAGAGGCCAGCCCGTGGGAGTCAGGCCCATGAGGCTTCAAGTCCCAATTCAATTGGCTCATCGGACTCAGGCCTTAGTTTAGGCCCAGAGGTGCCTGGTGTTCACCAAGAGAACCATGTGTTTATTTCGGCTCTTGCTAACATGCAAAACCTCTGAAAAAGAAACCATGGTTATCTTTTCTTGGACCTTTTAAAACCCACATTCCTGAATTTTTATCTCATTGTTTCAACTGGTACTTTGAGAATAATGTCACTCTGTTTTTGTATAATATGATGCAGTTTACCAAGTACTTTACACATCCGTAATCCTGGTAATAGCCTTGTGACTTCTGTAGTGGTAACTCCATTTCACAGATGAGGAAACTGAGGCTCAGAGGGCTTAAGTAATTTTTACCAAGTAACACGCTTGTACATGATGATACCAAGACCCTAACCCAGGTTATCTATAAGGGACTGGGGGGAAACAGCATCTATTTCATCTGGCCTTTATCACATAAACCTTGGTAACAGCATGAAGATTCTTACCTTGACCTGTTTTATTATTGATTCTGTACACACCTAGATTTACCTCACAACCTAGATGGGAAACTCCTTATGGATTATGGATGTGAGTTAAATTTCTTTAAATTCATTCATCCGCTCTTTCAACAAAAACATTCTAAAATCCCCTATGTGCTAGACACAACATTAGGCACCGGATGATAAAAGTGACTAAGTAAGACACAGTGTTATCAGATGGTGAACAACACCAGTACCCTGAGACTAGTGCTATACATAGGTATCAGCAGAGCTCCAGCAAGCCCTGAGACCCTCAGGAAGAGCTGTGGTAGACAAGGAGACTCCTGGTTGGTCCATACCACCATCCACATTAACACCCAATAAGGTACTGTTTAATCAACAAGTGAATGAAATTTCTCCCCACAGGCAGTGGGCAGTCATGAAGGACACCCAGTGCTCCATTAGGGTTTAGGGCAACTCCAGAGTAGCCGAGTCAGATTCTGCATGAACCAAGAGAACATTACTGGAACAGTGATTATAAGATGCCTCCTACACTATAACACTCGGTAATTTCAAAATATGAGTGCTAATCACTTTCTGATACAAACAAATCTGTGCTTTATTGTGAGTAAAGAAACAGAAAGGGGTGGTGGAATCTGAAAATGACTTCGAGGGGACAAGTTTAATGAATGTAGTCTTTGAAATTCAGGTAAATAGAGCCTCTCTCATTTCCAGCACAATAAGTCATTCACTGTGGCAGCCAAGTTGGCCATGAGAAAGTTGTGATACCAAAGTCTAGGTCATAAATGGTTGGGAAGCGACTGGATGTAATACCAGCTCTTCCCCTACTAACAGGTGTCCTTAGCTGACCCCTCTACCCTGCAGTCTTCTCAAGTCTTCAACAAGGGACTGCAGTAGGTAAGGTCTCTTCCACTTCCTTAATTGCATGTTGCTAGTAAATGAAATAAGTACAACTCACTCTTATACCAACTGTAACATGTTTTCCTAATGTTCCAAAAATTTCCACCACTCACAAACAACAGGAGAGCTCATTTTAATTTATAGCCCTCAGATTGGTACTTTGCCCATTTCCAGATGCCATGGAGATCCTGACCCAGCACATAAATTCCTAGTTTGCCAAAGTCAAGGACGTCATAAGCAATTAGATAACACATTCCTTAGTCTTTCCTTTCTGCAGCGTGCAGGGCCTGTCTCCCTCCCCAAGCCCAGCCCATTCATGCAGAGGCCAGAGAAGCATCCATTCCATGAGTCTTCACTGAAGGAAAGGAAATGTTCAAATCAATGCCTTTCACTTAATTTTTTAAGCCAGCGGAAAAACAAAGCTAAGCCATACCAAGCTACAGAAAGTTAAAATGTAATAAATAAGAGGGATATTTAAAAGGACAAGCTGAAAAGAATTCTCCTAAGATGAAACATATAGAATGTTATTGTGAATTATTAAATCTACCATAAAAATACATATTTTTCATTCAACTGCCAAAATTTTCATTTACCTAAGAACTGGAATCTATCTTCAGCATTCATGCAATAGCAAGGATTCAACATCTTTTGGGGATCAGAAAGATGTTGGTGACCTTAGGCACATTTCCAACCACTTTAAACATAAATTTCCTCATCTGCAAAATGGAGATCGTGTCTACTTTGTGGGATTTATATAATTAGAAACCTATGATTAAGCACTTATGGTGTGCTAGACTCTGAATGGTCAGCCCATTGTCTAATTATTGACATATATTGCATTTAATTTTCACAACCACTCATTCTGCTTCTTTATATCATTCATCCATTCAATAACAGGAGATTGTGTGTATGTATGCTGCTGTCTGCACAGTGTTGACCCACAGAAAGTGTTAAGAAAAAGGAATAGATGCTCTTGGCATTCAAGGAATGTCACATGAGGGTCATTTTTAGAACTACACGAAGAGAACAAAAAAGAAACAGAGATTTAGATTGCAATTCTGAGTTACCTTTGTTAATAAGTGCCTAACATACTCAGCACTTACCACTGCTTTTTGGGTGACCCAAAAGAAAAAAGTTTCAATTTAGTTCATTACATCTTTTTCTTAAATGTGGTACCCTTACTCATCACAAAGAACTGAAAATTAATCTACAGGTGTATTTCATACCTGTTTGGCCAGGTCCAAACAGGCCAAGCAGTACAGGAGGAATACACTGGAAATCAAGAAGACTTTTATTTTTATTTTTTTAAGATGGAGTCTTGCTCTGCCACCCAGGCTGGAGAGAAGTGGAGGGATCTTTGCTCACTGCAACCTCTGCCTCCTGGGTTCAAGTGATTCTCCCGCCTCAGCCTCCTGAGTATCTGGAATTACAGGCGCACACCACCACACCCAGCTAATTTTTTTGTATTTCTGGTAGAGACAGGGTTCTGCCACATGGCCAAGCTGGTCTCAAACTTTTGACCTCAAGTGATCCACCCGCCTCAGCCTACGAAAGGGCTGGGACTACAGGCGTGAGCCACCTCGCCTGGCCAAGAAGACTTTTAAAACCACCCCTATTCATTCACTCATTCATTCATTCGCTCATATTGTCTCTCTCTTTCTCCTCTGCTCTCAATAGTTTTGTGTTCCTATCTTCATTCTTGATTCATACAAATCATAGAATCTTAAGGTCAGAAGGGTCTTTGGAAGTCATCCAAGAAATCGCAGCTTCTTTTCTAAGCAAATAGACACTAAATGTCTACAGTCGAGAGGCACGTGGAGTGGTTCCAAACCCAGAATGCTTGTTTCCTCCCTGACAAATGGAATTATGGCAGTTCCTACCTCATCTCATAGGGTTGTTGGAAGGAATAAATAAGATCATGTTATGCAAACAATTGACACAGGGCGGGTGCTCAATAAACAGGAGCCTGTTTATTTACCAGGATTATTCTGCTCAATGCTAAAGGCTCATCCAACTCTGATGAAGCCCAGGCCACTGCAACCTTTTTAGCTTATTCACATTGTTTGGGCATCCCTAATCATCAAAAGGTTTTTCTCTACCCTAAGCTAAATGAACGGCAGCTTCCAACTACTGCCCTCCACAAAGACAGAGAATTTAACCTTTCAACTCCAAGCCAACTTTCCAAACAAGCAGTGACAGCTCTCTGCTCATCTTCTCAGTTCACTCCGCTTTCGAGGGTCCCCGCCATCCTGTCTTCTCTGGCCACACCCTGATTTATCCATCTCCCTCCGAGGATGTACTGCAGAACTGCCCCCTGGACTCCAGGGAGAGTGCGGCTGGCAGTGCAGACTTGTTCTGAGTACGACTGTATTACAGAGTTTAGTAGCTTTCAAGGCAACCACAATGTGACATTATTCATATGAAGCTGTAAGGGAGCTAACAGCCAGAGTTCTTTTTGTCTATGCTCTTGAAGCACCATGCCTCCTCAAGCTTAGGTTTAGGGGATGCCAATGTAGGGGCTATACTTTAGTGCTTTATGTATCATCTTGTTATATTCAAATATTTTGATCATGATTCTGTCATCAGGCCATGAGCTATCCCTCTAGGGTCATCCACAGATTTGATAAACACCTTCTCAGCTTGGATTACACTGCAGCCCTTGCTGTGGCCTCAGTCTCACACAGGTATAACCTGACAGCACAGTGCCTTGGCTGTACCACGTCTTTCTAGCATTCTGCCTTGGGGATTCTCTGAAACACCTGCAGAAACATGTACAAACCTGGTAGTGCAGGGACTCAGCACCCCGAGCAACCCTCAGCCAAGGGGAGAGGGGAATAATGGATACATACCTACCTCCTCTGTCCCTCAGCCACTTCCCAGGCACATTCCATGTGGCTCCTTGGAGGATCCCTGTGGGATTAAGCCTCCACTTCCCACAGCAGTGACCAGCTTAATAATGCAGACTTGTGTTGGCTCTTCCTCCTTCCCTGTTTCTCTCTTTCTAGTCCCTTCTGCCGCCTGGAATCAGTGCCCAAAATCACCTGCACACCAGCCCTTGCCTCAGGCTCTGCCTTCTTGGGGACCCCAGGCTAAGTCACACTCCATCAACGCCAGTGATAATGTCCAACCCATGAGCTCCAACGTACAGCATCAGAGATCTCCCTTCAGGTAGACAGTGGCTGGAGCCAGGGCCTATAATAGTCACTGAAGCCACTCTAAAGCCACACAACTAGATTTTCACCTGCCACTATTTCTCCATTTAATTCATTAGGAAAGCAGAGGCTCCGTCAAAGGCTGTGCTGAAACTTAGATATGGGATGCCCACCAAATTTCCTGTGATCTGCCTAGAACACAGAAGTCTCTTGGCAAAAGCTATCTCCCTTCCTTTCCCCCTGCCCCATCAGATAGGAGACGGCATTAGTTCTCCATGGTCCATCGTCCCACTTGTAGGAAAACCATGTTGGTTTCTATTCTTCGTCCATACGCTCACAGATCATGTTTTAAATATTCTTCTGGTATCTTGCACAGGCCCCATATTAACCTCTCAGATGCGGACAGTGTACGCAACCTGCTTTCTCCCTCCATTTTCCTTTCTGAAACGGAGACAAGGTTCTTTATCTTGAAGCACATGGAGTGGCTCTGAAGTCAGACAGCTTGCTTCTCCCATTCACTTACCACTCTTCAAAAGTTCAAAACTGGTTCAGCATTGCCATTTTAGTCACGCATTTTAACTGTGTTTAAATCACGTTTGGTGCACAAACAGATAGAAATGTACACAATGAAAGTCAATGTTGTATATGTACTTAAGCTGCACATACAGACACTTGGATTCTATGACAGAGCAGGAAAAGCTGCTTCAGAAATTCCAATGACTGCGCTTTATGGGAGTGCTCTGGGGAAGTAGGGAAACAGATCTCTCCCATCCAGTCTCTGGAATTAACATTCCTGCTCTTTCCAGCTCAACTTTACAGCCCATAGCATCAGCAAAGAAAAAAAAAAAAAGGAATCTTTCCTGGAGCCTCATTTTCCATTAAGACACTGATCACTAGAATGTCTGGAAATTTCAGCATGTCCAAAAGCTGGGGGAAATGCTCCAGCCTTCCTCTAACCCAAACTCAGGGCGGACTGTGAGAGGTAGTGCAAAGAACCAGTGAGGGAATTATTGCTGAAAGCAGTATATAAAATGCTCACATAATCTCATGAGTGACCACACTACCAAACTAAAAAGCATAAGTATTTCAGTGCTTACATGCATAAGTAAAATGTGAAAAGATTTCTAATAATTCCACCATATGAAACATATCTGCACCACTAGGATACTCTCTGAATAAAGCAATCCATGGGGATTTCCCAGGGCAAAGTGACCTCACTTTGTAGATGCTTGGCCTGTAGACACTTAGCATGCATTTTTGTGCATTACTAGTTAAGATTGATCACAGTGTTCACCTTGTCCTGTCTTTCTCCTCCCCCTGCCTTCCAAAGAGGTCCTACTACCAGAGCTAAGAATGATTTGCTTTGCTCTGCATGTGAAGCCAACACAAAACTCTAGAGAGACTCAGAAAACGACCTTCCTCTTAGCAGCAAGTTTAGGTGGGCAAAAGAGAAGTGGTCCCATCTTGCCACAGGAAACCACCTGGGCCAGTTTAAAACCCAGCCTTAAGCAAGGGCTCAAATAGGTTACTGCCATTTGAGAGAGGCTGAGACAGCAGAAAGAGTCCTGGACTGAGGAAAGTCAGATTCTGACCCCAGATTTGCCAGCCATAGTTCTGTCAACCAATGTCTTGTCTCAGAGCCTGGGAAAAACCACTGCCCTTGGTCACAGATTTCCAAACTGCTCTCCTAGGACAGTTGGGTTTGGGGACTAGGGGGTTAAGGAGACATGCACTTCCCATAAGCCTTCATCTAAGTTCTTGTTTGCAAACAAAAATCTTCTAACAAGTAGCCATAAAACTTGAAAGCTATTGCACTAAATTACCTCTAAATTACCTTCCATTTCTTTCTTTCTTTCTTTTTCTTTATTTTTTTTTGAGATGGAGTCTCGCTCTGTAGCCCAGGCAGGAGTGCAGTGGCGTGATCTTGGCTCACTGGAATCTCTGCCTCCCGGGTCCCAGTTCAAGCAATTTTCCTCCCTCAGCCTCCCAAGTAGCTGGGATTACAGGCACAAGTCACCATGCCCAGCTAATTTTGTATTTTTTAGTAGAGATGGGGTTTTACCATGTTGGCCAGTCTGGTCTGGAACTCTGACCTCCTGATTCAGCCACCTCAGCCTCCCAAATTGCTGAGATTACAGGTGTGAGCCACCGCACCCGGCCCTAAATTACCTTCCATTTCTAATAGTCCACACTCAAAGTATGGTCCACAGATATGCTGCATCAGCATCACCTGTGAGCCTATTACAACCCCGGAAATTCAGCCCCACCTCCCCAGGCCTCCTCAATCAGAGTTTTCGGGACAAGATCCCCAAGTGATCTGCATGCACACTAAATTTTGAGAACTGGTTTACGACACTTTTATTTTTTCCTATTAGTATTTTAGAAGTTATTGCTCAAGGCTAGTTCTAGTCAAAGCATCCTGCAAAAAAAAAAAAGAAAATCCTACTAGGAGGAGCCAAGAGAACTAAGTCTTATAATGTTACGCATACTCAAGAGGGATGAAAATACTAGGTAACTAGATGCTCCGTTTTCCTATCTTTAAATATGCTTGAAATCATGGAGTGCTGGGATTGATTGATTCTCCACTCACCAAGCAATCACTCATGATGGTGAATAAGCCTCATGCTCCCCTCTCTCTACCCTATTCAACTCATCCTTCAAAGGCCCAGGAAGCCTTCCCCTTCCATGGCACATGCACAGAGTTCCTTACATGTGTGGCTTCCTTGATGAAACTGGCATTCAAAGTACTACAACGGCAAGAATCTCGTGAGCCCTTAAAGGCACCTTTTTCACGTGACACAGTCAAGTTTACTTCTTCCATTCAGCTTCTTAGACTGCCCAGTCCACCCTGGTCTCTCACTCAATTCCAGTTTTGTTCTCTAATCAGAACCACAGCACTTAGTAACTGCGTATGATCTAATTATGACATATGTATTTGTTTTAGCTCTGCAACTCAAGTGTAAGCTACTTGAGAGGAGTAATGTGCATTTCAGCTTTGGACAGGGCCCCAGGCTCTCTGCTTGGATATTTAGTAAATTTCTATGTGCTAAGGAACTCAGTCCCACTTTCTTACTGGATATACTTTGTCAGGTACCATTATAATGGCACTGTATTATCTACTGTGTAAAAGAAACCACCGAATCATTTGACTGCTTTTTTCCTAGTAAACTAAGATAGGAAAGCTATTTTAAAATATTGATATGTAGAGTGGGAACAAAACCCTAGAATGAGCTTCGGGGTTCCAGGGAGTCCCATGTTCCTACATAAAAGCAGGCAGGTCCTCTGAATTCCAAGCTGGTCTTGGGATGCAGTCTGCAGAGCAAGGCCCAAGCCTCGACTAGCTAATCGAGAAAGCTCGGCACCTGTTCTAAAAGTTCTGCTTTCTTTGGGAGAATCCTGCCTCAGGCGGCTTCAATGGAAGCAAAAATAGCTGAGAGGAGATGTCTGCTTCTGCATCTTAATCTATGTGAATTGGATAAGCGCAGTGAGGCCTTGGAAGGAATGATCAGGAGAGGTGAAAAGGAAGGAACATACTAAAAACTCAAAGTAGTAATTGTATATTTTAAAAAGGAAAACCTTTCTATGAGCACCATACCTTTCCCAGCAAATGAGTTACACAAGGCACTTCATCCACAGATGAAAACCTCCAAATTTCTCATCAGGTCAACAAAAGGCAATATTTTCCCTCTTCTCTAGTGTTGTCGATTCTCTTTAGAATTAGACTTCTGTAGGACAGCCTGGAGAGTTTTCAGTTACTTCTCAGCCTTTCCAACCCTCATCTTGTGTCCTTGTTTATTTAAACAAAAACAAGCCAATTTGACTGCTGTGAAGTTTGCTTGCTTGTTTTGATGGGGCCCGTTTATAACACATACTCGGTTGCTGATGGCTGTGAGCAACCAGGCTACACAACCAAACCCAAATTATTCCCAGTGAAGAGTACAAATGTGTATGACCTGCTACAACTTACAATCAGCAGTAAACTGCTGGGTCATCCCAGACCAATCCAAAGAAAATTTAAAAACCCTAAGTGAAAAGTACTTCATATATAAAGCCCCCATATACTTCCTTCAGCAAAGATGTATATTCTTCTTTTCACATACAGCAACTGAAGGAAAAAGTGTTGATAAGTTATTTGGGAAAACTGGGTCAGGGCTGCATATTTTTAGGAGAGAGAGTGAAAAAACAAAGCTAAAACATAGAAGGTGGGTCCCATATCTTTTTAGGGGTTCCAAGTCATCCTCCATCTCTTCTTCATAATCCTTTAAATTAAAAGATTTCTGATTATTTAGGAAAATATTATTTATATCAATTCTATAGTAATTAAAGGCAAATTTAAACCTGAGGAATAGAATAGATCCTGGATGAATCATCAACAAGTAACTTCTGGACAATAACAAGGCTTTATAATCACCATTTCTCAGATAAGAAAACTGAGGCTTACAAATTATTTAACTAGCCCAGGCTGATTTAAAAATCTATACTTTAGGCTGGATGCAGTGGCTGATGCCTGTAATCCCAGCACTTTGGGAGGCCGAGGCAGGCAGATCACGAGAGGAGATCGAGACCATCCTGGCCAGCATGGTGAAACCCCGTCTCTACTAAAAATACAAAAATTATCTGGGCATGGTGGTGCATGCCTGTAGTCCCAGCTACTGGGGAGGCTGAGGCAGGAGAATTGCTTGAACCCCGGAGGTGGAGGTTGAAATGAGCCGAGATCACGCCACTGCACTCCAGCCTGGCAACAGAGTGAGACTCTGTGTCAAAAAAAATAAAAAAATCTATACTTTAAAAATCTTCTACTTATAGCCATAGGAGGGCATAAGAGGGCACAAAACATATGCCCTCCTATGGCTATAAATAAATGGTCACCTGGACAATACTTTTTTCTCTATCTCCATCCTTCCTTCTCCTGCATATGCCAATGTGGACCGCAACCAAGCTGCCTGTAGAAGATAATGCCACCATGTGGCCAAAATGGAAACTGTCTGAAGTAAACTGGTTCTACTCATGCCTCTCAGAGGATCATGCATGTAGGCTCCTATGTTAAAGGGGACAATACTATCTTCTGCAAGAAAGATGCCTTCTTGTCCCCTCTTCACAATCCTTTTTGTATTAATATATTAAACCAACTTCTACTCGCCCCTCAGAACACAGCTCAAAAGTATCTCATCCTCAGTGAAGTCTTCACTGACTCCCGAGGAAATAAGCAGCTAGGTTCACAATGCTTCCAGTATGCCTCTCCTCAAACATTTTATCCCCATATCTATGCTTCAGCACCTAGAATTTTATATTAGTCATTTACCCCACACTGAGAGTATCTATCATGTACTAGGCACTGGACTAGAGTAAGTTATCTCAGTCAGAATATGTTTGTTGAATGAATAAATAAATGAAAAAACTACAAATGATATCCTATCCATATCATCAGGAAAACCTCTTCTGCTGCTTTTTTAAAATTCCATTTGTGATCTTAAAAAGTAACGCAGGGTGGAGGATAGCATACTTGTACTACGGAAACCAAAAACTGTAAAAATCATGGAACCAACATACCTACCCTCTAATGACAACAAGTTTACCCAAAGATGGGGTGAGGGTGACAGCCCCTCATCTCATTCTAAATGTGTAACCCCCAATAAACAATGGATTATCACATTTTTTAAAAAAGTTAGAAATGTGTCTAGAATACGTACATTCTGAGAGACTCTTCAATCTCCACAATTATCTTTTGTCTCAAATATCATCATTTTGGATCCTTCTTTCTCTTGTATTTAACTATAAGTATAGGGGCTGGGTGTGGTGGCTGTAATCCCACTACTTTGGGAGGCCGAGGTGGGTGGATCACAAGGTCAGATCAAGACCATCCTAGCCAACAGGGTGAAATCCCATCTCTACTAAAAATAAAAAACAATTAGCCGGGCGTTGTGGTATGCAACTGTAGTCCCAGCTACTCAGGAGGCTGAGACAGGAGAATCGCAGGAACCCAGGAGTCAGAGGTTGCAATGAGCCAAGATTATGCCACTGTACTCCAGCCTGTGTGACACTGCAAGACTCCGTAAAAACAAAACAAAACAAAACAAAAAAACTAAGTATAGGAACTTCCTGCCATTTACTTACTCCAAACACACACAATTTTCCCACAAAATACACACTATTTTGTGGGTTACATTTTTGTGGATTAACTTGTAAATCTCTATGATTTGAAAAATATATTTCAAGTCCAAGTGACAAAAGCCATAAATAAACAATGCTGCAAAACCTATTTTTCTTTGGGGAACTTCAGGTAAAGTCAGTGGATTACATTTTTGCCACTTGCAGGTATCAAATGACCTTCTAGTCCCAGAATTGACACTGGCCAAAAGTCTCCATGTTCAACTGGGGCAGTAGCTAAAGAGACTTATCTAAGGTTATAAGGATTCTGGAAACAAGACTGCACCTAGAGAGCTGATCATGACCATATCTGGTGTGAAAAAGAAAAACACACATACAAATAAATCCATAGGGATTGATTCAATCATTTTCTTGGAATCTCCAAAGACCATGAGCCTGAGGCAAAGGATGAATGAGTGAATCACTAGATTCTCAATAGATTTAAGAGAATGAAGGTTAGCACCAAAATGCATCCCATGGATCTCAAGTAAATCATGTTTAATGCACAGGATTACTCACTATTCAAAATCAGTCCTGCATAAAACAAGAGATACAATCATATTATTACTAGTGATTTTTTCTTTATTATACTGAGATCGAGTCCCAGATATGAATTTGGTTCCCATTCATGAAGTTTTAAAATCTCTAAACACTGGAAGAAATGTGAGGTTTTTTAAAATTGATGATTACAAAATAAAGTGATACAAGATGACTTTGGTACAGGAAATCTCAGCCATCCAATGAATGAGTCATTCTGCACAGCCTAGTTTTCTGAATTGGTAAGAGCTTTACACATCAAAACAGCTCTGGAGGTTAATTATTCTGGGTGTAAATATTTCCGAAGTATATTGAACATTTCCTTCTCTTCTTAAAAAGTGTATCTAAAAACGTATTCTTTCTATAGTTCTCTGTCAATAACAATAAATAGCAATTATCGGTTTATATTATTATAGAGTGGTGCCTGCAAGGTCAATGGAGGATTCCTACCCAAATGTTCCCAAGCCTTCAAGGTTTCTGTCCCAATTCTTGTCTAAAGTTACAGTTTTTCTGTCTCTTTCCTAGTTGTCCAGCTGTCGGAGTCACTTTTCACTACTGATTACAGCAGTCCCTCACCTCATTCTAAATGTGTTACCCCCAATACACTATGGATTATTGGTCAAAATTTGTTTTTCTTTCTTTCTTTTCTTTTTTTTTTTTTTTTTTTTTTTTTCTGAGATGGAGTTTCGCTCTTGTTACCCGGGCTGGAGTGCAATGGCACGATCTCAGCTCACCACAACCTCCGCCTCCTGGGTTCAGGCAATTCTCCTGCCTCAGCCTCCTGAGTAGCTGGGATTACAGGCACGTGCCACCATGCCCAGCTAATTTTCTGTACTTTTAGTAGAGACGGGGTTTTCACCATGTTGACCAGGATGGTCTCGATCTCTTGACCTCGTGATCCACCCGCCTCGGCCTCCCAAAGTGCTGGGATTACAGGCGTGAGCCACCGCGCCTGGCCCTACTTGTCAAATTTTTACAAAAATGTTAGGATTGTGTCTAGAATAAGAGTAAGTACATTCGGAGAGAGGGCCTGTATATTCTCTTGGACTTTTATGCTATTTACTCTGATTGTGAAGTGGACATTTTGCCCACGTCCTGGTTCCTGGCTAGTTTTGGGATATGCAGAGCACAACACAGACTCAGGTATGCTGCAGCAACTCCTGATGCTCTTTATGATTCCCACAGTCCCAAAGTAAACCAAATCATCACATGACCTCCTAAGAAATTTCTGTCCCCGGCCACACAACAAAACAAGTGCAAAGATTTCCATGCAGGCAAAATGTCTAGGTTGAAGGATTAGTTCAGAAACTGGAGAATGATCCCTATATTACGTAATGGCTCTATACGTTGTATATCACATCATTTAGCAACATGAACAGGTGAGTCTCTTACACAAATAAGTATGGCCAAAGATTTCTTAAGGGAAAAGATTACCAAAGGACTTCAAAAAACTCACAGTTAAATTTTTTAAATTATGAGATTTTAAAAAATTAGGCCATTTCATTTTAACATCTAACTGTTTTACTTACTAACCTGGTGGCTGCTATCCTGGGAAAAGTCATCTCCATTACTCAAAGGGAAAAAGTGCTGCTCCAACATTTGAATAACCTGAAGATGAGTTTGAACACTCCCTACCAGCACTGAAATCAAGCATTCAACCTAAATGACTATACGTAAATCCTCCACATTCTATAAAACGCAAAATTTACATAACCCTGTTTGTCAAACCTGAGAACGTAAAACCAAGCGGGTAAACCAGGCTTCCCGCTGAAATTAAGGATTGAAGCAAAGAGAGTGGATCATCAGTTACCCTAGCTATGTTTCCACATCCCAGTGAAGGAGGCTGGCCCTCCAGCTATTTATAAACGTGTAGCTCAACCAAAGGGGGCCCTGTCATCGCCACCCCGGTGAGTCCGGGTGTGAGCTGGGAGGCTCGGGCTGAATGGAATCTCCCTTAGTGTGGCCCTCCATACTTGGCAATGCAGGATCTTTCGGGTGCAGTCCTGTCTGGTCAGGAAAAGAACTGTGAGGATTTCCAGCGGTCACTTCCACCCTATGATTCTATATATGGAAGCATCCCATTCTAGTGTTTTCACCATCGTGCACACCATACTAGGGAGGAGGAATGAGGAGGCCGGCTTGCTTCTTGCTGCTCTGAAGGCACACTCACTTTAGTGTCTCCCGGGCTCCACTGCCCTGGACTGGACCTTGTCATCAAACAGCAACCCAGACCTCTGCTGAGCCTTGCAGGCTCGCAGCTCCAACATGGAACAGCTGGAAGAGGGCCCTGCATTCTTTTCTCTGCATAAACACTGGGGGCTCTGTTCACCCTCCTGCAGCAGCATGAACTAAGGAATTTCCCCCTATCCAAAATCACAACCATCAGACTTTTCCCCCATCCCCCAGCCTCCTCCTACCCTCCAGGATATAATTTCAGTCTGTCACCACCCACGCCAGCAAATAGGAAGCTGCTGGACCTTTCGACTATATTCACTTTCCATACTAGATGAAGTGTCCGTAAATACTAGCAGGGTAATATGAAACGATTCTGTTCTATTCAGTAAAGTTTCCTAACGAAAAGCATTAAGGAACCCAATTCATGCCTGTCCTTTCTCCAAGACCCTTTCTCCAAGATCTGTATCAATATGGATAACGTCACAAGTGGTAAGTGTAACCCCGTAATATACACATTGCAAATGTCATTTTACTAGTCTATAGCGTCACCTACATATTATTCTGAAGACGAAGCTCTAAAACCAGAATATCCATGGGGGAAAACGAATAATAAAATTGAATTTTCATGTACTCCTCACACAACCATATCCAAGCTTGGCTTCTGAAGGGCAGTCCTGGACGTCTATCATGTGTTGCTGAAATCCAGCGAGCCACGTTGCCCAAAAGAAGGAGGAAGGAGAAAAAAAAACCACACACGCACACCCAGAAAATCCAGACTCTACGTGACCTGACTTACTTATTTCCCAGGAAACTGCATGAGAGAGAAAAATCAATCATTCATGCTACCGTAGCTACCACGCGGGAAGGGGCTGACGGAGTTCACAGCGGGCAAAACCCCCAAGCGGTCGGCGGAGGTAAGCGGGTGGCGGGGGGGCTGGGATGGGGTGGGTGCCGAGGACCTCCCGGGGCCGCGCCGTCCCGTTCCCGGCGGAGCGGCTGGCGGGGGCGGGCCCCGGCCTGGCCCGAGGCGGGGAAGCTGGGGAGAGGGCGGGACGGCGGCTGCGGCCGCGCACTTACCCGGGCTGTTGGCCTCGCGTTCGAGGATGTGCAGCTCGGCGCAGTCGGCCAGCGAGTGCTCCAGGCAGAGCTGGAGGAAGCGGGCCTGGGTCTGGCTCACGCGCTTGAGCAGCGACAGCAGCGCAACAGTCTGCTCGCACTCGTTCCAGCCCTTAAACCAGCCCGCCAGCACCCCGACCTGGTCGCGAAACATCATGGTTAGGGGGCCGCCCTCGGTCTACAGAGCTCCCTGGGTGCCCCAGTCTGCCCCGCTCGCCCCAAAGTTTGGCGGAGCCGCAGCCCCGCGGCCGGAGACGCGTTCCCGTTCCAAGGTGGCTCTGGTGCCCGGACGCTGCAGGTACTGCCTGGGCTCCTGCCTTGCTCGTCTGGTTACAGTTACGTTCCGGTGGTTCTGACTGATTTCCCCAGAGACGATGACAAGTAGCACGGAAATGTGTCTTTAAAAAAAAAAAATAACGACTTAAAAAAAATCCCCCACAAGGCACACAACTGAATGAAGAATGCTCTCTTTCTCTCCGCTTCTTGCAGCTTTGGGATGATTTCCGGCGTCCTGGGGTCTCCTCCCCGCTGGGCGGCAGCTCAGACCCTTCACGCCTGCATTCCCGAGCAGCGATCACCACTGGAAGGAGAGAAAGAGCTGCAGTGAGACCTCGACCAGCGGAGGAGCGCGTCCTGGGGGACTAGGGCATCAGAGAGGGCCGGGGCCGGGGGTGGAGGCGTCCCTTGGAAGGCTGGGTTCCCCCGAAATCCGGCTGCCCCCTCTGCACCCGGATGCGGGAGATGGGCTATTCCCGGCCCGGGGATAGCGAGAAGCCTGCTTCCCAGGTGCAGAAGGAGACCCCGCGGCTTCCTGTTGCTGCTGCTGCCAACGGCTGGTGCTCCCCGCAAGCCCCGCCCGGGGTGGCCTCGGGCGCCGTGCCTGCGAACGCCAGCACCAGCAACAGATCTTCCCCGCGCAGAAAACTTGCAATGCGGCTGCGAAGGGGCGCGGGGGTGGGGGTGGAAGCTAATGCAAAGCAGAGGCGGAGGCAGCGGCAGCCCGAGTTCCTTCCTCCTCCTCTTACTCCTCCTTCTCCTCCTTCTCCTCCTCCTCCTCCTCCTCCTCCTCCTCCTCCTCCTCCTCCTCCTCCTCCCAGAGAAGCAGCCTAGCGGCTGCAGCTCCATCTACAGCAACAGCCAGCATCTCCACTGCCAGGCGCCCCTCTGGATTTAGGCCGTGAGCAGCCGCGGCAGCAGCTAGAGACAAAAATAAACTCTCCCCACCCAAAGCTCCGCGCCCAGCGGGCGGCGGCGCAACCCAGAGCCCTGGCTCCCTCGCGCCGCACAGCGCCAGCCCACCCGAGAGGTCTCCCAGGGCCTGCTCCGGCAGGAGCGGTCACTGTGCGCGCGCGTGTGCGTGTGTGTGTGTGTGTGTGTGTGCGCGCGTGTGTAGCAGGCATCCTGCCGCCGCCGCCTACGGGCTGGTCTGTCCGGCCCGGCGCCTCGCCCGCGCGTCGCAGGCCGAAGCAGCACAGCCAGGGGCACACACAGCGCGCGGGGACGGCTGGGGTCCCCCGCGCGGCTCCCTTCGGCGGGCTGGGCGGCCCCGCGGGGAACGCGGATCGGCGCCGCCGGCACACGCCCCCCAACGACAGCAAAGAAGAAAGTTCGTCTTCGGGGGTTCCCCCAGTCCTATCCCGGTTCTGGTGGCCACCACAGGCGGGGAAGAGAGCCCAGCGGCTCAGCTTTCCAGGGGCGGCTCGCTTCCAACACGCTGCTTCCCCGCTCCCAGAACTTCTGGGGCGGAGGGGGAAGCCCCCGGGGAGGGGGACCCCAGTGACCGGCGGGTTCCCGGCCGAGGGTCCTAGGGAGGGAGCGCTCACCTAGGCGCGGCTCATCCCGGCGGCTCGGGGGCCGTTGCGCGAGTCCGGGGCCGCAGCGGCTCTCAGCGGGGTTGGGGGCGCCCGGAGCGCGGGCCGCGGGCCATGCCGTCGGGGCTGGAGGCGCGGAGAGAGTGCGGCGCTTGCAGTCGGGGCCGTGGCAGCCGCCTTTGCTGCTGCCTCCAGTGTCGGCTCGCGGAGGACTGAGCCGCCCGAGCCGGAGCTCCCCACATGCTACTGATTAACATACACCATTACATCATGGGCTTGGCAGGGAGCGCCCGAGCGGGGGGAGAGGAACCCGGGCGGCGGCGATGGCTCGAGGGGGGAGCCGGGGGGAGGATCCCGGGACCCGGCGCGGGGCGGGGGAACAGATTCCTAAGTGGGGACCCGAAAAAGGGGAGGGGAGCGGAGTGGGAGGAGCCGGTGGCGCAGAGGGTCGGGTTGAAGGAACCTCGGAGAGGAGCGAAGAAGTTCTGGGAAGAGGACGGGTCCGGGTGAATTTCTTCCCGCGGCCGCCTGTGTGTTCTGGAGGGGTCGGGGCACTCAAGCCACCCAAGCCAGGGCAAAAGGGATCCGAGGGCGCTCGGGCGGGGGCGGTGCTGCCACCCGCTGCTCTTTCTTGGGAATGTGGTTCCTCAGCTCGGGTGACCCTCGGCTCTTCTGGGGTTCCGGGGTGTCGGAGCAGTGTGGCCCGCGGGCGGTGGAGACCCGAGGTCCCTGCAGCAGACGCTGGGATGGGTTCTGGTGGTAGTGAAGGCAAAGGGCCGAAGAGGCTGAGGGGCAGTGCGCTGGGTTGGACGTGCCCAGGCGCTGGGCTCCGTGCCGCCCTAGTCCAAGGGTCTGGCCCGGGTCGGGTGCCGGATGCCCTTTGCTCTGGCACAAGGTCCTGAAGGCCAGCCCGGCGTCCGGCTGCGTCCCGTTCTAACCCCGGGGAAGCAGCCCAACTCCTGAGACCGGTCCGGGGAGCTGTGCCTGGCGCGCGGGCTGCGGTTTCGGGCCTGGAGCGGAGGCGAGCGCCGCCCTTGGAGACAAGGAGGTGGGGCGAGGCCACCTGTCGCCGCTCGGGTGTCGCCAGGCCCCGCAATATTCACCTGGATCTGGAGAGTAAGCAGGGCCACCACCACACGGGGCTTCAGGTCCTCGCCGCGCCAGAGGCCAGAGGGGCACCGCGCGGAGGCTGAGCTGTGCGGGTTGGGCTGCGAAAGTGCGTCTGCTAGTCTTGAAAGTAAAGGTTTGGTTGAAAATACCCTAAAACCTAAAAACCTCTGTACCTCTTGATATGAGTTGAATATTCGCAAGGAAGACTTGATGACTACATCTGGGCTAGCTCCGTGATTTCAGAGGAAACACTGCGCCCTCCGGAAACTTGAGGCTTTGTTTATACAGGAGTAATTCAGAGAAGGCAGTGAAACGCTTGCTTCAGACCCAGCCTTCCGTAGTCCTGCTAATCCACTGTTTTGAAGAGAAATTATCTGAGATAGTATTCCAGTAATGAACACTTTTGTTTTCCAATTCCAACATAAGTCCCTGGAATTTCAAAGCTTTCTTCCCTTCCTCCTCAAATTTAGTTTCTGCAACGTACAGGTCGTTTCAGACACGTGACAGCACCTAACGATCTGTTAGGGTTTTTGAAAGGTCTTGTCGAGCTGCAACAATGTGGATTTTTTTAAAAGTTCATTATTAACCGGACAGGTAAGGTATCCGCATAATTTAATGAATATTTCGCCCTATTTAGAAAACAAGAATTCTGGAGTCAGTGTTTAATTTTTTGTTTTGTTTTGTTACTGTAGACGCCGAAAGGCTTGATAGATTTTCTCCAAGGATTACCATCAATTAGCTAATTTTTAGTAATAACATATCAGGAAAAAGGGAGGATTAGAGAGTATGGTCTACTTCGGTGTATATCTTACTATAAATTGTAGGCAAAGCAGATGTTCTTCTAAAGCTTTTGAAAGCTCCCAAGAGTGAATTTTTTAAAAGAAAGTGAAAGAAACAGAAATTTCATTAACTTATGTATTGTCACCTGCAGCTTACTAAAGGTATAGTAAAACTAAAAATAAAATAAACCAAAAAAAAAAAAAAAAAAAAGAAAAAAAAGAAAAGAAAAAGAAAAAAAAACCCCACTTGGGCTGGTGAATGAAAATACTGTCATCTACTGGAAGAGTGTAGTTATTACAACAGCCTTTGACCTAGGAAAAGACATTGACGTTATCTAATTTTGAATTTTATTGTTCAGGACCCTCTAAAGACATGTAAAGTTGAGCATGCCACGAGCTGTCAATATTCTTGTATTTGTGTGTTAACAATTCCTTTCCTCTGGGCAAAGAAGAGGGCGTATGAATGAAACCCAGGGGAAATATGGCCTCACTCTTCCCCAAAGTGAAGTCATCATTCTAAAGGAAAAAACAAACAAATGAACAAAAAAACAGCATTCACCAAACATAAGGTATTGTATTAAGTGTGGATTTTTCCTATGTGAACCAAGACCTAGTATTATTGATAAATAAGAAGTGCCTAACAAGTACTATTGACATCACTTGAAAAATGAATGAAAATATCCTGATACGACTATATCCATGTTCACTATATTTCTATTTGTTCATTTGAAAAATACTTATTGTGTCACTTTGTGCCAGGCACTGGGTTAGTCAATAAGTACCCTGAATATTCTGAGTACCAAGTACAGGCACTGAGTACATAATGGTGTACTAACCAAGAGATATTTTATATAAATAAAACACAGATAAGATTATGAAATGAATTCACATTCTCAACATTATTTTGCTTTTCTCCTCCTTGGAATCTGGAAAGGGAAGAAATTGTTTTCTGAGTGAATAATACTTTTGATCAAATAATTCAAATGTTTAGATGTTCCAAAGATTACCAATTCTAGATAAATCACTGACATATTTATAAATCACTGCTTAAGAGGATGTCCGGGTATTGTTTGTATCAGTAAGAAACCCCAGGGGGCAGCAGTGGCTCATGTCAGTTGTCCTGGTGCTGGGGGAGACAAGGCTACACGTTCCAGGCCAGTCTGGGCAACATAAGCACCTCTTATTCATTAAAAAAAAAAAAAAAAAAAAAGGAAGAAAATCCCCCCAAAAAAGAAACCCCAAAGATTTCATGTGTATTTTTAATTTATATTTCTTCTAGAATAATTTAAAACAAAGAAATGCATTAGATATAAAAGCACTAGAGCTGTTATCTTTAATTATTTGCTTTATAAATTAAAAAAAGCATTAAAATCTCTGCATAAACATAAGTGATAATGGATAATTGCTATTCATTTAATCATTTGATAAATATATATCGAACACCTGTTCTGTGCCACGTCCTCAAGATAAAATGTTAAGACATATGATACCTTTTATCTAACACAAAAGTTCATAGAACAAACATATATGATTATATTATATATCAAGAAAATATATAAATAAAATTTCATATATTCATTACACATTTTTAAATGCATATATATGCCATAGGAAAACGTGTGAAAACATTTACACCAAAATGATGACTAATGCTGACCTTCTCTGCATGGTAGGATTTCTGAGGATTGTTGTCTTGTTTCTCTATATTTATTTTCTGGCTTCTCTACTATGAGTAAGAAAACTAAAACAAAACAAAACACTACATGAGTTCAGGACTACTGACTAAAACAACTTTAGAAGTGTCCTAAAGAGGCCAGGCGCAGTGGCTCACGCCTGTAATCCCAGCACTTTGGGAGGCCAAAGCGGGTGGATCACGAGGTCAAGAGATCGAGACCATCCTGGTCAACATGGTGAAACCCCGTCTCTACTAAAAATACCAAAAATTAGCTGGGCATGGTGGCTCGTGCCTGTAATCCCAGCTACTCAGGAGGCTGAGGCAGGAGAATTGCCTGAACCCAGGAGGCGGAGGTTGTGGTGAGCCGAGATCGCGCCATGGCACTCCAGCCTGGGTAACAAGAGCAAAACTTCATCTCAAAAAAAAAAAAAAAAAAAAAAAAAGAAGTGATCTAAGGAAACTCTACTGTAAAACTTAGGTCTGTAACTCCCAAGTATTGTTAAGTATTGTTTGAACCTGTACTGCTTCCTACCTAGGACTTGTCCTAGACTCACCGGGTCTCTCTTCCTCAGTTCTGACCTTTCCACTCTCTAGCTCAGACATTTTCTGTGATTTCTGAATAGACACTGAATACATTCCAGGCTATTTGGTCTGGCATATAAAGATTCCAGGATTTGGCCACTATCTGCCCTACTGCACCTCTCTTCTGCATTTCATTCACAGAAAGTATTTGTTGAGTATAAACCACCCTGCTAGGCAATTCGAAGATACAAAGGTAGAAGAAGAACCATGCTCTCTTCAACCTCCAGTGGGCAGCATAAAGTATGTTCTTGGCATGTGTGTGCACACACACATCCACACTTCACAAAAAAAGTACAGTGTGAAGTGGGTCTGAGAGGGGGCAACACACAGTATTAAGAGAAACAAGAAGAGCCAGCAATTCTGCTAGAAAATTAAGGAAGACATTGTGGATCTGTTGCCTTTTGTGATGGTGTTCATTGGATAAATACTTTCAACAGAGATAGGCAAAATTTTAAATATTTATAACCAGGGGGACATAGATATCCTAAGAATTGCATAACAAGTACTAAATATTCACATCGCTTGAAATACGAATGAAAATACCCTGTCATTAAAAGAGATATTACTGTGTCTATGTTCACTATATTTCTGTTTATTCCTTTGAAATATACTGATTGTGTCACTTTGTGCCAGGCACTGGGTTAGGCAATAAGTACCCTGAGTATTCCGAATACCAAGTATAGGAACTTAGTACTCAGTGCCTATACCTATGGGGACCAGGATATCTAGATATTATTTGTATCAAGAAAGCATCCTGAGGACGCCACGTTTGTGTATTTTAAGTTCATATTTCTTCTAGTAGTAATAACACAAGGAAAGGAAATGCAGGTTTTCCCAGACTTTGGTGTATGCTAGTGGAAAGTGATCCTCTAGCATTGGCATCTACTAAATGAGCTATTCTGTATCCTTTTCCAGATGACCTGAGAATGAAATTTTTAGGACTCTACCCCACTGAAGTCAAAGCACCATTGCTATAAGATAACTTATACTAAAGTATGAAGACAAAAATGTTAATTTTAGCAATTTGTAATAGCAAAATTCTAGAATACCTATCTGCAGGGCAATGAGCAAATAAAGAAACCACCATACTATGAATTTTATGCACTTTAAATATATATATATATATATATATTTAGAGACAGGGTCCACTATGTTGCTCAGGCTAGTCTCGAACTCCTGGCTCGAGCGATTCTCCCACCTTGACCTTCCAAAGTGCTGAGATTATAAGCGTGAGCCACCTCACCCAGCCTTATGCACTTATTTTTTAAAAAATAAGTTATACTTGGCCAGGCGCGGTGGCTCAAGCCTGTAATCCCAGCACTTTGGGAGGCCGAGGCGGGTGGATCACGAGGTCAAGAGATCGAGACCATCCTCGTCAACATGGTGAAACCCCGTCTCTACTAAAAAATCCAAAAAAATTAGCTGGGCATGGTGGCGCGTGCCTGTAATCCCAGCTACTCAGGAGGCTGAGGCAGGAGAATTGCCTGAACCTGGGAGGCGGAGGTTGCGGTGAGCCGAGATCACGCCATTGCACTCCAGCCTGGGTAACAAGCGAAACTCCGTCTCAAAAAAAAAAAAAAAAAAAAAAAAAAGTTATACTTGCCGGGCGCAGTGGCTCAAGCCTGTAATCCCAGCACTTTGGGAGGCCGAGGCGGGCGGATCACAAGGTCAAGAGATCGAGACCATCCTGGTCAACATGGTGAAATCCCGTCTCTATTAAAAATACAAAAAAAATTAGCTGGGCATGGTGGTGCGTGCCTGTAATCCCAGCTACTTGGGAGGCTGAGGCAGGAAAATTGCCTGAACCCAGGAGGCGGAGATTGCGGTGAGCCGAGATCGCGCCATTGCACTCCAGCCTGGGTAACAAGAGTGAAACTCCATCTCAAAAAAAAAAAAAAAAAGTTATACTTGAGAAAAATGCATCAAAATATAGTAGATTGATGGACAGATAGAGAAATAGATAAATTAACATGATAAAAAATACAGCAAAATGTTAATTATAGAATATAGGTGGTGAGGATATAAATGTTCACCGTTTAATTCTTCCAGCTTTTCTGTATGTTTGAAAATGTTGGGTTTTTTTGTTTGTTTGTTTGTTTTTTATTCAGAGTTTTGCTCTTGTTACCCAGGCTGGAGTGCAATGGCGTGATCTCGGCTCACCGCAACCTCCGGTTCTCCTGCCTCAGCCTCCTGAGTAGCTGGGATTACAGGCACGTGCCACCATGCCCAGCTAATGTTTTGTATTTTTAGTAGAGACGGGGTTTCACCATGTTGACCAGGATGGCCTCGATCTCTTGACCTCGTGATCCACCCGCCTCGGCCTCCCAAAGTGCTGGGATTACAGGCGTGAGCCACCGCACCCAGCTGAAAATGTTTATAATAAATTGTTGGAGATAAAAAGGAATGATTCTAGTTTATATGTATTGGCCTAGAAAGATAAGTATTTTTTGTTTGTTTGTTTTGTTTTTGTTTTTGTTTTTGTTTTTTGTTTTTTGAGACGGAGTTTTGCTCTTGTTACCCAGGCTGGAGTGCAATGGTGCGATCTCGGCTCACCGCAACCTCCACCTCCTAGGTTCAGGCAATTCTCCTGCCTCAGCCTCCTGAGTAGCTGGGATTACAGGCACGCGCCACCATACCCAGCTAATTTTATGTATTTTTAGTAGAGACGGGGTTTCACCATGTTGACCAGGATGGTCTCAATCTCTTGACCTCGTGATCCACCCGCCTCGGCCTCCCAAAGTGCTGGGATTACAGGCGTGAGCCACCGCGCCCGGCCAGAAAGATAAGTTTTAAGTGTCTTTAGTATCATTCTATTTTTGTGGCTTAAGAAGCCTGGCTCTAAAGCAAAGGTCTGAGTCTTAAAGCCTAGACCCCGTCATTTGCCAGCCCTGTGACCTTCCTCACACTACTTGATGCTCTGTGGTTTAGTTTTACTGGTAACAAACCTACCTCGTTGTTATTATGAGAAGTAAGTAAGTAATACACTTGATTTCTTAAAACAGTGCCAGGCATGTAGCAAGTATTCAATAAATACTATTATTAGCTGTGACTGAGAGGAAAAAAGAGGCCATGTGGGGTGGTAAGGAGCAAATAAACCTGTGTCTCTCTATATAGATATAGTATATATATAAATAGAAACTTTGATTTTGTTTATACACACACACACACACACACACGTATGTTTGGAATGGAAGGAGGACACACACACAGCATTATGTTTTTTTGTTTCTTTTTAAGTGTAATGTAACCCCATAAGGAAAAAATCAGACAAATCCAGAGACATTCTCCAAGATAACTGGCCTGGAAAAAAATGGCAGGACTGCTCCAGATTAAAAGAAACACAGGGCACATGACAGTTACAAGCACTGTATCATCCTTCATTGCATTGAGGTTTGAAAAAACAGCTATAAAAGACATTTGGGGCCAGGTGTGGTGGCTCATGCCTGTAATCCCAGCACTTTGGGAGGCTGAGGTGGGTGGATCACCTGAGGTCAGGAGTTTGAGACCAGCCTGGCCAACATGGTGGACCCTCTTCACTACCAAAAATACAAAAAAATTATCTGTGTGTGGTGGTGAATTCCTGTAATCCCAGCTACTTGGGAGGCTTAGGCAGGAGAATCGCTTGAACCTGAGAGGCAGAAGTTGCAGTGAGCCGAGATCATGCCATTGCACTCCAGCCTGGGTGACAAGAACAAAACCCTGTCTCAATAATAGTAACAATAATAATTAAAAATATATATTTTAGGGACAATTGGGGAAATATTTAATATAGACTGGAAATTTGCTGATATTAAGGAATTACTAGTTTTGTTTTGTTAGGTGTGACCATGGTATTATGTTTATGAAGGAGGGTACCTTTTCATTTAATTTTTTAAAAATAAATTCATGCTTGAGGTATCTGGGTAAGTGGTCAAGATGTTTGCAACTGACTTTGAAATAATTCAGCAAAAACCACATATGAAAACACATAGATAAATGTGGCAAATTTTGTGTCAGGTGGTGAGTATAATAGGTGTACATCAAACTATTATTATTTTGTTGTTTTGTTTTGTTTTACTGAGACAGTCTTGCTCTGTCACCCAGTCTGGAAGGCAGCGGTGTGCTCTCAGCTCACTGCAACCTTCACCTCCCGGGTTCAAGCGATTCTCCTGCCTCAGCCTCCCTAGTAGCTGGGATTACAGGTGCCTGCCACCATGCCTAGCTAATTTTTGTGTTTTTAGTAGAGACAGCGTTTTAACATGTTGGCCAGGCTGGTCTCGAACTCCTGACCTCAAGTGATCCTCCCGCCTCAGCTTCCCAAAGTGCTGGGATTACAGGTATGAGCCACCTCATCTGGCCTGAACTATTATTTTTAATTTTCTCTGTGTCTGAGATTTTTCTTAATAGAAAAGTTAAAAAACAGTTAAGTAGAAAGTTTTAAAACACAGACACCGGGAGCTATGAAGGACATTTGCAAACAAAAGGAAATGTACAAGTTCTTAGTATATACTATCAGTGGTTTGGCATCAAGAACAAAGACACGAATTGTAGCAACATCAGAGTTTCATACAGTATTTCTCAAAGGGATTCATGCACCTTGAGCATCACAGTCACCTGGGCTCTTCTTAAAAACACAGATCCCTGCTGGGCATGGTGGCTCACACCTGCAATCCTAACACTTTGGAAAGCCAAAGAGGGAGGATTGCTTGAGCTCAGGAGTTTGAGGTCAGCCTGGGCAACATAGTGAGAGCTCGTCTCTAATAAAATTCAAAAAAATTTAGCTGGGCATGTGGTACATAGCCTGTGGTCCTAGCTACTTTGGAGGCTGAGGCAGAAGAATAGCTTGAGCCTGGGAAGTCGAGGCTGCAGTGAGCCCTGAGCATGCCGCTGTATTCCAGCCTGGATGACTGACTCAAAAAAAAAAAAAAAAAAAAAAAGCAGATACCTGAGTTCCTCTGCAGATACAGGGAATGGCTATTTCTAAAGGTTTCAAATAAGTCTCAATTACAGCGTTTACTAAACATCCAGATTCTCAGGCCCTTGGCTTCATAATTTTGATTCACTTGGGCTGGGGCTGAGCATCTGTAATGCAGGAAATGCTTTAGACAATTTTATGATTCAGCGAGGTTAGAAAATACCGTTTAAAAACTGAATGCAGGCTGAGTGTGGTGGCTAACGCCTGTAAACCCAACACTTTGGGAGGCCAAGGTGGGTGGATCACTTGAGGCCAGGAGTACGAGACCAGCCTGCCCAACATAGAAAAACCTTGTCTCTACCAAAAATACAAAAATTAGACAGGCATTGTGGCACATGCCTGTAATCCCAGCTACTTGGGAGGCTGAGGTGAGAGGATCCCATGAACCCACGGGGCGGAGGTTGCAGGGAGCAAAGATTGTGCCACTGCCCTCTAGATTGGGTGAAGGAGCAAGACTGTGTCTCAAAAATAAAATAAAATAAATAAATAAAAATGAAAACTGAATGTAGTTTCCTAAACACACGTAATAAGAATCACTTTGGCTGCTCACGGAAGCCACCCATACTTGTGGACCTCACAAAGTCCTTCCGAATAGAATCTTCTGGGACTGGGTGTGGAAGTCTGTATTTTTATCAAAAGACTGGTGATTCTTGACATCAGACAACTTGGGAAACATCAGAGCACAATTATGCAAAGCGATCTGAAAGAATGGCCCAGAGAGGCAATAGGGACAGCTACAGACAGGCGGAGTGAGAAGGGAGCACCCCTGCCGGGTCCACACAAGCCCTCTCTAGGTCAAAGACAGCACCTCAGTCATCTCGGTGCCACTCAAGCCCATCTTTCAGGTGTCCTCGTCCCCGTAGTCCAATCCCAAATGCCTGATTAGAAGATGTCATCCATTTGGAGTACCTACAGGAACAAAACTTACTGGCGGGAGTGTGCAGGATTTGGGTGCCCACAGTAGTAGAGTTCTCACTGTAAATTAATCCTCTTTCATGTTGGATGCATGCAACAATCTTACAAGTTTGCTGAATGTATGTCAGCTCCTGAAAGATGGCCTAATTGGCCTGATCCCAAGCACCTCCCCACCCCCCGCTTTTTTTTGGCTGCAAAAAGGAGGGCCCTGCTAAGGTAAATGTGTCCCTTTGGAGATTTCTGAAAAAAATACCCAGACATCCCTCGCTTTCCAAGCAATTTCACACTCTAATATCCTCTGGACTTCTACAGAATATTTAGACAAAGAGAAGTATCTGTCAGGAAGTCAGGTTTTTGGAGCAGTAGCAGGGGGTTCTCAGCTGGACACCCTGGAAACATGCCTTGCCTCCCTAGAAGGCTACAGGGGCCCTGCCCCCACCCTGGTCTGCCTTCAGTTCCTCAGGCATACCCAGCTCATTCCCTTCTCCAGGCCTTTCCCCTGATATTCCTGGAGAATCGAGTCTCTCCTACTTTTTACCCAGATCCTGAAAAGACTGGCTCCCTCAGGTCTTAGGTCAAATGCCACCTGCTTAGAGAAGCTTTTTTAGACCACACTATCTAAAGTAGTGGCTCCTTCCTTATGGTAGCACTTACCACAAACAGAAATGACGTTGCTTATTCATTTGGTTACCTCTTTATTATCTTTCTCCCCTCACCAGATTTTACACCCTTATTACAAGCACTTTATTTATTCCTAGGATCCTCAATATGTTCACAGGATCTGCCATGTAGAAGTGCACAGTATAGACTTGTGAATTGAATGAATGAGTCTCAGGGCTGAAAAATGTCTCAGAAGAGCCTCGGTTTGGCCGGGTGTGGTGGCTCACACCTGTAATCCCAACACTTTGGCAGGCTGAGACGGGCAGATCATGAGGTCAGGAGATTGAGACCATCCTGGCCATGGTGAAACCCCACCTCTACTAAAATACAAAAAATTAGCCGGACGTGGTGGTGCATGCCTGTAGTCCCAGCTACTCAGGAGGCCCAGGCAGGGGAATCGCTTGAATCCAGTTGCAGTGAGCTGAGACTGTGCCACTGCACCCCAGCCTGGTGAAAGAGCAAGACTTTGTCTCAAAAAACAAAAACAAAAACAAAAACAAAAAGAGCCTAGGTCTATCCCCATCTCATATATATATATAGGATGAGACAGAGTCATGCTCTGTCACCTAGGCTAGAGTGCAGTGGTACAATCTCAGCTCACTGCAACCTCTACCTCAAGCGATTTCCTGCCTCAGCCTCCCTAGTAGCTGTGATTACAGGTGTCCGCCACCACGCCCAGCTAATTTTTGTGTTTTTAGTAGAGACGGTGTTTTACTGTGTTGGCTAGGCTGGTCTGGAACTCCCAACCTCGTGATCCACCCACCTTGGCCTCCTGAAGTGCTGTGATAACAGGCATGAGTCACCGTGCCAGGCCCCCACCCTATAATTAAATGCCCTCAAACAGTTTTGAGACCTAGTCCATGGACTGGTACCCAGCTCCTGAGGGTGTTTTTATTTAAACTGCAGCAAAACAAGACTAGCAAGAACAATGCTTTTACATTGTTCTAAATTTATTCAAGCTAAAGGACTTTATGCTAAGATTATGCTCTTCCTGTTTTGGGAGGTATTAAAGTATCTTCTATTACATTGTGGTAATAACGAGTAGTATTTAACTATTTAATGTCCTTTCTTAAAAAAATAAAAATAAAACATTGATGACTTTAATTGGTCTCCTGGTCTTTCTGACTTATGACATTCAGAATTCTGGAAGCCACTGGTCTCAAATTCATCTGTGTGACTATTTAGATGATGCTTAAGTGACCATTGCCTTCTTGGTTGCCCTTGATTACTAAAGTGTGTTTTTTTTTTTTTTTTTTTTTTTTGAGAAGACAGTCTCGCTCTGTCACTCAGATCGAGAATGGAATGCAGTGGTGCAATCACAGCTCACTGTTGCCTCAATCTCCCAGGCCCAACGCTATATTCCCACTTCAGCCTCCAGAGTACCTGGAACCCCAGGCACGCACACCACAATGCCTACCAATTGTCTTTTTTTTTTTTTTTTTTTTTTAATTTTTTTGTAGAGAAGGGTTTTGCCATGTTGTCCAGCTGGTCTCAAACTCCTGAGCTCAAGCAATCTGCCTGCCTCAGCCTCCCAAAGTGCTGGGATTACAGGCGTGAGCCACCGTGCCCAGCCTGTGCTTTCTTTAGTTTTTATTCTGTCTCTCTGTGACTTCCAGCTGTGGTGGTATGGTGGTATGGAGGTGCGCTGCTCAGCTCTCCTCCCAGAGAGTCTGCCACTGAGCGATAGCCAGCTCCAGCTGCTGCCCTTTGGTTTCACTATAGCTTTCATGTCAAGGCCATGTCTTTGTGGGGCTGCCCCTGGCCAGTGACTGAGCACAGCATGGGTACTAGGGCTGGGCCATTCGTGACCAATATGGGATTCCTCCAAGGGCATCAGAGGAGGGACACCCCATCCACCTAGCACAGACTTTCTTGGAATGGCGCTGTAGTGCTACCCAATCGTTCTCCCCCTCTCTCCTTTCACATGTACCATACCTTAGTCCTTGTCTTTTTGCTCTCTCTTGTTCAACTTTCACAGTTATTTCCCCCAATAAATGACTTGTATGTCTATCTCTTCTTGGCATCAGGTAGTTCAAGAATGTTCCTGAACTAACTTACTTATCCCTTGGCTTACAGTGACCCTGGGAACTAGACAAGGTAATTCTTTTTTTTTGAAACCGAGTCTCACTCTATGGCCAGGCTGGAGTGCAGACAAGGTATTCAAATGTGATCTGGCCAGCTGTGCAACTACGGACAGTTACTTAATCTATTTCCCCATCTGTAAGATGGGGATATTACTAGTCACCTATAGGGTTGCTGGGATACCTGAAGGGAAGAGCATGTGAAGTGCCTAACAGGGTCTGGTGCTCATTAAATGGTAAGGGCCTGTCCCCCACTGGTGCCATTATGAGAAAACTGCACTATTTACAGGGTGTTCTGATCTACAAAAGCACATTTTATATGTTCAAATAAAAAGTGAAAGTGTAGCTTTTCTTTTTAATTGCATATTTTAAAGGACCTGGAGAATTCTTAGGGTTATCAGGGCGTGATACCAGACGATCTAATGTAAAATGAATTTTAGTGCAAAGTCGACCTTCCAAAGAGCAGATGACTAGGCAGTAATCTGGGAGGAATGGAATTTCGGGGAGTCAGAAATGGCCAGCAGGCAGGGAGACCATTTCTTTCTTAGAAGGAGACCAGCACAGGTGATTCTCTGGACTCGATTCGGGACAGGTGCAGAACCCTTGGCAAGTGAGAGTTTGCAAGTGAACACAGGTGATTCAGATCTGGATGTGGAGAAGGAATTCACTTGTAAAAGACTGGACTTGGGTGGCTGAACAGAAGTGCCCAAGATTGAGGAAATAGGAGACCAACTGGAAGTAGGCCCAGGTGGTATTTGCATCAGCTAGAACTCTGCCTCTATATTTGCCACTAAGAGCTGCAATTGTTTTCCTGAAAAGTGGGCCCAGCTGTGGGAAAGTGGTGTCTATATTAAAAATATTATTAAATGATTGCAATGCCTGCTCTGTAAGCTTGTTGGGAGGTTTGAAAATAACTGGCACATTACTTGGAACATAGTAGGTACTGAATAAGCATTCACTTTCCTTCTCGTTCGACACACATTTGAGTGTGTTGATTTGGCTAATGCGCAGCATGGCTCTGCCTCACAGAGAGAGATGCGTTATTCACTCTTGGAAGACATGGTCTCTCAAAGCCATGTCATAAGGCGTACGAGAGGATTGCCAGGGCTCAAGTCAGGATTCGAGGGATGAAGAGAGAGAGGGGAGAAAGGCACAGCAGCACTGGTGACAGATGGCATGTGGGAAGCCTAAATCAGGAGTCAGGTCTGCTAAGATAGCAACAGTGAAAGGCAGGCTGGGAAGGCCTAGGAGCTGCGGCTTAAGGAGACTAAACTTGAGTTCAGATCTCATTATAAGGAGCTCAGAAATATCTTGGCGTTGGCAGGGGCACACATTTGAATAGAAAGCCAGCATTCTGTTAGCCCAGGGGAGAGTGGTAATTGCCTCCACCAATTTTCTGATTCTCTAGCACCTTTTTACACTAGTCGAGTCATGGCCTAATAATCCAAATCCAAACCAGAGCTGCTGGCCAGCACAAGAGAAGCCAGGCCAGAGTGAGCCTCAGGTAAAGCTTTGGGATTCTTGGGGAATCTGTTTTCACTTTTCACTAAAGTTCTTAATATTCTGAAGATAGTTTTCAAATTGTCTTCAGTTTCTCAATTTAGAGAATTTTTCCAGAAAAAAAAAAAAAAGACTTCTTAAACCCGGTTTTAAGTAATTAGAATGCAGCTACCCAAAGGCCATGAGCAATTGTGATTTTTTTTTTTTTTTAAGACAACAGTTTTGTTCTTTTTGCCCAGTCTGAGTGCAACAGTACAATCTCGGCTCACTGCAACCTCTGCCTCCCAGGTTCAAGCAATTCTCCTGCCGCAGCCTCCTGCGTAGCTCGGATTACAGGTGTGTGCCATCAGGCCCAGCTAATTTTGTATTTTTAGTGGAGATGGGGTTTCACCATGTTGGTCAGGCTGGTCTCGAACTCCTGACTTCAAGCGATCCACCCACCTCGGCCTCCCAAAGTGCTGGGATTACAGGTGTGAGCCACCACACCCGGCCCCGAGCAACTGTGATTTTTATTTATGAATCACACTGGAATGTGAATTGAACAAGCATGCTAAATCCATGAAGGGAAAAACATGTTTCATTGTGCTCCAACACAGATAACATAAAACTTACCCTTTTCACCATTCTTAAGTATACATTCCAGTGTCATTAAGTACATTCACGATCATCACTGCAGTTCACTTTCAGAACTTTTTCATCATCCCAAACTGAAACTCTGTATCCATTAAGCGGTAACTCCTGATTCTCCCTCCCCTGACACCTACCATTCTACTTTCTGTCTGTATTAATTTGAATGTTCTAGGTACCTCATGAAGGTGAAATAGCATATTTGTTCTTTTGTGACTGGCTTCTTATTTAACTTCTCATAAAGTTGTATGTTGTAACACGTACAAGTACCTTATTCATCTATGTTGTAACGCGTACAAGTACCTTATTTCTTTTTTATTTTCTTTCTCTTTTGAGACAAGGTCTTGCTCTGTCACCCAAACTGGAGTACAGTGGTACAATCATGGTTCACTTCATCTTGACCTCCCTGGCTCAAGTGATCTCCCACCTCAGCCTCCCAAGTAATGGGGACTCCAGGTGCACATCACTATATTCAGCTAATTTTTTAATTTTTATTTTTTGTAGAGACAGGGTCTCACCTTGTTGCCCAGGCTGTCTCAGACTCCTGACCTCAAGAAATCCTCCCACTGTGCTAGGGTGACAGGTGTGAGCCACTGTGCCTGGCCATCTTTTTTTTTTAAGAGATGGAGTCCCGCTGGGTTGCCCAGGCTGGACTCAACTCCTGGGGTCAAGCAATTCTCCCACTTCAGCCTCCTAAGTAGCTGGGATTACAGGTGTGAGCCACCACACCTGTCTCCTTTTATTGTGGTTATTGTTATCTTCTCTAGCCCTTGGCCCAGTGGAGCACATAGACCCTCAATAAACTCAATTAAGTTAATGAAGACATGCTTACCTCCATGCAATGATAAGCAGTGTCTGGCTGCAGGGAGTACGTGAGTCCTTTTTAAGGCAGAGTAATATTCCATGAAGAAAACTTTTGAGGCAGCTTTCTCTGGAATGGAGTCAGATAGGAGGGGCTAACTAATTTTTTGAACTTACTTTAGTCAGGAACACCGTATTTTTGACTAATTTTTAAATCAAAATTTAAATCCTCAAACTAATCCAAACTAATTAACTAATACAGTTATTCAAATACAATGTAAATATAAGATGAACCACAATTTCAAACAGAAATGCAGATGGATTCTCACTTTTTAAAAATAAGCAAATGTGTGAAGTATTAATTATAGGGTTTTTTGTACAGTAGAACATCTCAAAGTATCATAGATAAATTTTCAAATAAAAACATTCAGAAAGTTAAATATAAGCATTGCAAAACGACGCCTATTTACAGGATTTATATAGGTCGGGATTACAAAAGTGGGGCTTCAGATCTTGTGCAGAGATAACGTGTTCCCAGACTGACATGAGAGAAAGAAAAGTTGCTTATACTAGAAGTCATAAAATACCTATTCTTACCTTGCTTATTGATCCAAGAATTGGTTATATATTTTTTCTTTTCTTTCTTTTTTTTTTTTTTTTTTTGAGGCGGAGTTTCACTCCTGTTGCCCAGGCTGGAGTGCAATGGTGAGATCTCAGCTCACTGCAACTTCAGCTTCCCAGGTTCAAGTAATTCTCCTGCCTTAGCCCCGCCGAGTAGCTGGGATTACAGGCACGTGCCACGACACCTGGCTAATTTTGTATTTTTAGTAGAGATGGGGTTTCTTCATGTTGGTCAGGCTGGTCTTGAACTCCCCACCTCAGGTGATCTGCCCGCCTCGGCCTCCTACAGTGCTGGGATTACAGACATCAGCCACTGTGTCCAGCCTATGTCTTTTTCAACTGAAGGTGAAATGGAAATGTATCCACAGGTTGAAATGGTTTAAATGCAAACAAGTACCAATATGAGATCCTGTTTCCATAACCTAAACAAAGACCAGAATTCCCTTTCCTAAAGTTTTTTTTAAAAGCAACCTCTGCATGATGAGAGTATCCCACAATAGCTGGCACCATCAGGTTTTTCCTAACCAGGCACTACTGTTGCACAGGAGACATGAGATTTGATATTGTTTAACTCCACATTTCTACATCCTTGGGATGTTCCCAGTCAGGACATTTACATGAAACTGAGTACAAACGTAAATTTTATTGCAAGATTTTTTGGAGCCTTTCTTACGCTAATGTTCATTGTGACTCTTTGGAAGAGTACACCGTGTAGCAATTCTTAAGCTGACTTTAGTCCAGAATCCACATTTCACAGGTCTTCTTGTCATACTATTGTCACTTGGGATATATTTTGGGAAATGCTGAGTCTGATAATAGCTTATAGAAAAGCAATAAAAATGATGAGAGAATTTGGAAATTGTACCTACAGTTGGATGTTTATAAACCATGTTTTTCCTGCAATGTAGGAAGGTGACTAGTTTTCAGAGCACAAGCTTCAGGCAAAACAAAACTGGATTCAAATCCCAACTCTGCCACCTTGTAGCTATGTAATATGAGCTAATTATTTAACCTCATTTGGTGTCAATTTTCTGCCTACTTTAGGAAATTGTGCCAGAATTATAGGAGATAATATCTCATCATATCGATTGAAATCCAGCCAGGAGACAAAACACACACAAATTATTTTATCAAAGATTAACACAAAGAGTTATAACTGAAAAATTGAAAGGAAAACACTGAAGTATAACACTAGTAGCAATTGCAGGAAGCGGCTGCCATCCACGGAGCTGGGGAGACAAAGTGAAGTTGGAATTATACAAATTTACAGTTTGGAGGAGACCGACAGATCTGAAACTCTCAAACCTCTAAGGAGAGGCAGGGTCCTGGGTGGAGGTGAGAAGGCAGGTTTAGCAAATGTTGGAAACAATCCAGGAACAGCAACCTGGATTCAGCTGCTGCTCCTGGAATCAACCACCACTGCCAAGGTACAGAAGTGAGGCTAGGGTGATGCTCACAGGAAAGAGAAGCAAACAGGAAGCCCATGGGAAACAAACAGGAAACAGCAAATCCCTTCTTCCTCCTATCTATCTTCTGGTCTCCATCCACTGCAAAGCCTCATGGGAACAGCTGGGAAAGCATAAATGTGGTTTGCAGAGGCCTGGTCCCAGCATCAATAAGCAAAGTATAGAAGGATGGGTTTGGAGCTGAGAGGCTTCACCAGTAGCACAAATACAAAGTATTTAGAACACAGAAAATATATGATGGTGGTTCCTCCTCCTCCTCCTTCTCCTCCTAATCTGACTCATTAACTCAGTCCTATGCCTGGTACGTATCTGCAGAATTCTAGAGGACCTAGCTATGATAAAGACAGAAGAAATTAAATGTCTAGTTAAATAAACAAGTTAAGCTTAACATTGCATCTCACATTTAAAATGTCTGAAACTAAACTCTTGATTCCTCCAAATACATTTCTTCCTCAGTCTTTTAAAAGTGCAACTCGAGGCCTGTAATCCCAGTACTTTGGGAGTCCAAGATGGGTGGATCACGAGGTCATGAGTTCAAGACCAGCCTGGCCAAGATGATGAAACCCCGTCTCTACTAAAAATACAAAAAAAAAAAAAAATCAGTGGGAGTGGTGGTGGGGACCTGTAATCCCAGCTACTCAGGAGGCTGAGGCAGGAGAATCGCTTGAACCCAGAAGGCAAAGGTTGCAGTGGCCCAAGATCACACCACTGCACTCCAGCCTGGGCAACAGAGTGAGACTCCATCTCAAAAAAAAAAAAAGGCCGGGCGCGGTGGCTCAAGCCTGAAATCCCAGCACTTCGGGAGGCCGAGGCGGGTGGATCACAAGGTCAAAAGATCGAGACCATCCTGGTTAACATGGTGAAACCCCGTCTCTACTAAAAATACCAAAGATTAGCTGGGCATGGTGGCACGTGCCTATAATCCCAGCAACTCAGAAGGCTGAGGCAGGAGAATTGCCTGAACCCAGGAGGCGGAGGCTGCAGTGAGCCGAGATCACGCCATTGCACTCCAGCCTGGGTAACAAGAGTGAAACTCCGTCTCAAAAAAAAAAAGGCTGGGTGCAGTGGCTCATGCCTGTAATCCCAGCACTTTGGGAGGCCGAGGTAGGTAAATCACCTGCCATCAGGAGTTGGAGACCAGCCTGACCAATATGGTGAAAGTCTGTCTCTACTAAAAATACAAAAATTGGCCAGGTGTGTCGGCAGGCACCTGTAACCCCAGCTACTTAGGAAGCTGAGGCAGGAGAATTGCTTGAACCTCGGTGGCGGGGGTTGCAGTAAACTGAGATTGTGCCACTGCACTCCAGCCTGGATGACAGAGACTCCGTCTCAAAAAAAAAGTGCAACTCGGAGAAGGTCACTTCCCAGCTTCAGCTCTCAGCTGCCTTCCCACTGCATAGAAGACAATGTCAACTCCTACCCACAGCAAGTAAGGCCTGTCCTCTCTCCAACTCCGTCCATGTCTCTCTTCCTTGTTTATTCAGTTCCAGTCACACAGGCCTCTTTTCTGTTCCTCTAACACCTCAAGCTCTTTTCCACTTTTGGCCACTGTACTTTATGTTCCTTCCAACCAAAATGCTACAGACAGGCTCTTGACAAAACTGGTTTCTGTTAACCCTGAGGGCTCAGCTCAATTGAAGTCTCTTCAGAGAGGCATTCCCTGACACTCTCCTGTCTACAGCTACCTTGTAACTTGTCTGTTTCCTTCACGGTACCTTCATGATATCTTGTTCTTACTATTTATTGTTAGTCTCTCCTCACCCTTACCCATCCACGTGAGTTGCTGGGCATCCAGGACCTCCGGTATCTTGTTCATCCTCTCTCTCTAGCACCAAGGACAGCAGCTCATTCAAAGTAGACCTTCTAAGTATTTTCTGAATGAATGAATGGTGTTCTCAGGAGAGAGGCACAAACATTACTGAGATAGTCTTGCCTCCAGGGAGCAAAAATCTAATGAAAAAAGTGTACATGTGCTCCCAGGTCATCACTCACCTTACTCAAGTCAGAAGCATAAGAATTATCCTAAGCTACTCCTCTCCATGACCAAAAATCAAGTCCTTTGGCCATTACTGTTCCTCAAGTGGATTACTATAATGGCATATTGATCCTAATTTTCCTACCTCTAGTATCCCCCAATTTAAACACTAAATTATCCTCCAAATTTGTATATTTATTTCTAAGTATTCCCCCAATTCAAACATTAAACTATCGTCCAACTGTGTATGTTTATTTATGTGATTGTCTTAAAGTGAATCAAATATTAGTAAAATTTAATTTTCTATGCAGCTAAAAATAAATGAGTTCCAATACTTTTCCCACACCTCACTTTGTAGACTGTTACCCTTCAAACCACTTCCCATACTGATATTTTAAAAATACAAATCTGATTATATTGCTATATTTAAAATTACTTCAGTGATTCCTCAATACTTTTAAGATTCATTTATTCATTCCACAAATATTTGTTAAATGGTGAACTCTGTACAAAGCAATGGGAATACATGGATAAACAAGTCAGCTCCTGTTCTAAGCAGTTTCTAGTCTACTGAGAGACAGAGAGAAGTAAACAAGCAAATAAGATACAATGTGATAAATGCTAAGATGGGCTTAAGCATGGTATGTTGGCCAGGCACAGTGGCTCACACCTATAATCCAAGCACTTACGGAGGCCAAGGCAGGAGGATCACTTGAGGCCAGGAGTCCAAGACCATCCTGGGCAACATAGCAAGATTCTCTCTCTACTTAAAAATAAATAAATTAAAATAGCCAGGGAGCCGGGCATGGTAGCTCAGCTCACAGCTGTAATCCCAGCACTTTGGGAGGCCAAAGCAGGTGGATCGCCTGAGGTCAGGAGTTCGAGACCAGCCTGGCCAACATGGTGAAACTCTGTCTCTATTAAAAATACAAAAATTAGCCGGCATGGGGCCATGTGCCTGTAATCTCAGCTACTCGGGAGGCCGAGGCAGGAGAATCACTTGAACCCTGGAGGTGGAGGTTGCTGTGAGCCGAGATCACACCACTGCACTCCAGCCTAGGCAACAAAGTAAGACCCTGTCTCAAAGAAACAAAAAACAAGGCATAGTAGCACAGGCCTGTAGTGCTGGCTAGAACTCGAGAGGCTGAGGCAGAATAATCACTTGAGCCCAAGAATTCAAGGCTGCAGTCAGTCATGACCACAACACTGCACTCCAGCCTGGGTGACAGGGCAAGACCCTGTCTCTAAAAAAGAGAAAAAAATAAAAAGCATGGTATGTTATGGGACATGGCAATAGTGCAGATTAGCTAGAGTGTAAAGTGTGGATGGGGAAAACAGAGGTAACGAGGCTGCAGACATAAACTGAGGCAAGATCAGGAAAGGGCTTGATAAGATTTAAACTTTTATCCTGATGGTAAATGGGAGTCGTGAGAGGGTTTTAATCAGAAGTAACTTAACTGTTTTTTATAAAGAGCTACCTGTTTGGATGTGGAGAATGAACGGGTATGATGGGAGGACTAAGAAATCAAGGCAGGAGGCCAAGAGACTTTTAGGAGATGGCCACAAAGTCCTTTAATGGCAGCAGTGAGAAGCCTAGCATGGAAGTGGGGAGAGAGGCAGGAGTGAAGGTAAGATTTGAAAGATATTCAGAAGAGAGTACAAAAGAGGAGTGATAAGGAATGATGGCCATGCTTTTAGTTTGGCCATCAACATGAGGAACTAAGGAAGCAAAACAGAGTTATGGAAAACGTGCTCAGTTGAGCTTTGGACCTGTTGAGGTTGAGGAACCTGTGAGACAGGGTGGAGATACATGGGTCTAGGGTTCAGAAGAAAGTTCCAGCCTGAAGATAGAGAGTTTAGGAATCGCCAGCATGGGAATGGAATCAGCCAAAGGATGGGAGGTAAGAAGAGATTGCTGAGGTCTGAGTGTTGAGGTGCACCTACCTTCAAAGAACCAGGCTGAAGAAGGTATAATGGAGACTAGGAGCAAGGACTAAGGCAGGTTTAGCAGGCAGGGGAAGGGGACAGACACAGAAACTAATAATGCAGGAGTGGAATCAAGATTTGCTGACTGCTCGAATACTGGGGAGAGATGAGGGGCCAGAAGAAGTGGAAGGTAATTCTGGGGTTTTGGTAGGATAGCAATGTCACTAACTCAGAAGGGGAAAGTGAGAGGGAAACAGGGTTTTGTAGGAAGATGTGTTCTACTGGACATGGTGGAGGGGCCTGTGGGAAACATGATGGAAACATCCATTAGCCACTTAGAAAGGAAAGCTTCAAACTCAGTAGAAAGACCAAAAATAGATAAATCGATTTGAGAAAAATCCTCCTAGAAGTAAGGGCTGATTGCGGTGAATAAGAGAGAGCATAGATGGTGCACTCTTTGAGAAAGGTCTATGCTTGACTCCTCGGTGACTACACGTACCGCCAGATACACAGTGGAAATGGTGCTTAACAAGACATGGGTCCCATGAATGATGCCTGAGGCCTTTAGAGACCTAGGAAAAAATGCAATTCATTGTGATGTCTGTGGATCACCTGCAGCAGAATCATCTGAAGGCTTGTTAGAGGGGTGATTCCTGGGCCAGATCCTAGATGTATTAAATTAGAATTTTAAGACAGATGGATCTGGGATCTGCATTTTTACCTCTCCCCTAAAAGCAGTTATTAAGCACCACTGAAATGCAGTGGAACATGGTGACTCAGGAGCCAGAAAAGAAAGTTTCTAGGAGGAGAAAAATAGTTACGTGTAGAATCCTTCAAAGAGGGGCCATGAAGAATGAGAAGCAAGGAAAGGTCACGGCATGGGGTAAACAGGGGCTTACTGGGCACCCTTGGGGATTCAGTTTAAGTCAAATAATCAGAATATAAAAGAGGATGCATAATTCATCATGAATAAGACACAAGAAAACAAAAATGGCCATAGTGTAGGGTTCATAGAATCCCAGACTTAGCAGTATTAGAATTATGGGGGAACTTCTGACTCAGTATGTCTAAGATCCGAGTTTTGATTCTGTTAGGTACCAGCACTGGGGAATCATTGTTATACTTTCTCCCGATGTCTGGAGCTAAGAGAAACAGTAATAGGATGGAAGCTAAATTGGAGTCATAGGGTGGAAGGAGATACGAGGTTGGGGCGGGGAGTTCTTTAGTATTGGTAATATCTAGCATAATTTAAGGCAGAAAGAAATAAGTTAGACTGAAGATACAAGAGAAAGGAGATAGGCTAGTATTCTTTTATTCTCTCAAGGACATCACTCTGCAATTGCTCTTAGTATCCCAGCATTATCATTTTTTCCTTCTCCACTGATTTGTTCTCATGGTCATTCAAACATGCTGTTATTTTCTCTCATCTTTAAACACTGGTAAACCCATATTGACAGTTACCACATTATTTCTCTGTTCCTCCTTATAACAACATTCTCGAAAGAGTTGATTCTATTTGCTGCCTGCAATTATTCTCTGCCCATAGTCACTTGACTTCATTCCAAATGGTTTTTCTCCACACACATCACCAAACCTGAGCTTATCTAGGCCACACGTGACCTCTGCATTGCTGAATCCAATGGCCAATTCTCATATCTCACATAATCTAATGATATCATTTGACATAGATCACTCTCTCCTCTCTGAAATACATTCTTCACTTGGTGTCTAAGAAACTAAATAGTGATAGCTTTAAAACATGGGTGTAAATTCATTTCTACTTCTTTGATCAAGAGATGGAGTCTGTATCTGCTTTCCTTGAATCTGCATGGGCTTGTGACTGCTTGACTAATAGGGTACAATAGAAATAATAATAGGTCATAAAGGGCCATGCTCCCTAAGATCAGGCACATGACAAGGATGTCCGCTCTGCCCATGTCTATTCAACTTTGACATGTGTAATTGACATGTAAGGGTAATGGGGACTAAAAGCTAAAAGTTAGACAGAAAGTTCTAGCCAGGAAAATTAGGCAAGAAAAACAAATAAAAGGCATTCAAACTGGAAAGGAAGAAGTAAAATTACTTCTGCTTGCATATGACATGATCTTGTATATAGAAAATCTAAGGAATCCACTCAAAAACTATTAAAGTTAATAAACAAGTTCTAAAATTTGAAGAGTACAGTATCAATATCCAAAAATCAAAAATCAATGCATTTCTATATACCAGCAATGAATAATTTGAAAATGAAATTAAAACAATTCTATTTACAGCATCAAAAAGAATAAAGTGCTTTGAAGTACATTCAATAAAATGAGTACAACTTATACTCTGAAAACTTAAACATTCTTTAAAAACATTAAGGAAGACCTAAAAAAATAAAAGGATATCCCATATTCATAGATTGGAAGACTTAATATTGTTAATATGGCAGTATTCCCCAAATTGATCTAAAGGTTCAGTGTAACTGCTATCAAAATCCCAGTTGGCTTTTTTTCAGACACTGACAAGCTGATCCTAAAATTCATACTAAAATTCAAGGGACCCAGCATAGCCAAAACAATCTTAAAAAAGAAGAAAGTTGGGCCGGGCGCGGTGGCTCAAGCCAGTAATCCCAGCACTTTGGGAGGCCGAGGTGGGTGGATCACGAGGTCAAGAGATCGAGACCATCCTGGTCAACTTGGTGAAACCCCGTCTCTACTGAAAATACAAAAATTTAGCTGGGCATGGTGGCACGTGCCTGTAATCCCAGCAACTCAGGAGGCTGAGGCAGGAGAATTGCCTGAACCCAGGAGGCGGAGGTTGTGGTGAGCCGAGATCGCGCCATTGCACTCCAGCCTGGGTAACAAGAGCAAAACTCCATCTCAAAACAAAGACAAAAACAAAAACAAACAAACAAAAAAGAACAAGTTGGAGAACTTTTGCTAACCAATTTCAAAACTTACCACAAAGCTTCTATAAGTGAGAAAAAATAGTCTTAGCATAAACATAGCCATATAAATCAATAGAATAGAATTGAGAGTCCAGAAATAAACCTTCAAATTTACAGTCAATTCAGCAAGGGTACCAAGAGAATTCAATGAAGAAAGAGTAGTCTTTTCAACAAACAGTACTGGGATAACTAGATATCCACATGTAAAAGAATGAAGTGCAATTCACTTTCTCACACCAAATATAAAAATTAACTCAAAATTGATCAAAATGTAAAAGGTAACACTATAAAACCCTTATAAAAATAGGTGTAAATCTTTGAGACTTTGAGTTAGGCAAAGACTTCTTAGATATGACACCCAAAACACAAACAAAAGAAATAATAGATAAGTTGGATTTCATCAACATTGAAAGCTCTTGTGCTTCAAAGGACACTTCAAGAAAGTGAAAAGATAGCTCACAGAATGGGAGAGAAATATCTGTAGATCATGTACCAAAAGGAACTTGTGTCTAGAATACATAAAGAACTCTTACAATTCAATAATAGAGAACTGTTACTACCTAATTTAAAAATGGGTTAAAGTACTAACTAGATACACAAATCATTAATAAAAACATGAAAAGATGTTCAATACAATTAACCATTAGGGAAACACAAGTCAGTATCACAAATTGGGAGTTGTTTAACAGATAAAATTCTAGTTTGGCAAGATGAAAAAGTTCTGAAGATCTATTGCATGAGAATGTGAATACAATACTGAATTGTATACTTAAAAGTAGGTAAGACTATAACTTCTGTCATTGTGGGGTTTTTTTTTTAACTAACAATTTAAAAAATACACAATTATACTGCTTCAAGGGTATTCAAGTGTGATGTGAAGTGGTATAGGTGCCCTATTCCACTAGGGTAGGATAGCTATAATTAAAAGATAATAACAAGTGTTTGGGAGGATGTGGAGAAACTGGAACCCTCATATATTGCCAGTAAGAATATGAAATGGTAAAGTTGCTTTGGAAAGCAATTGGGAAGTTCCTCAGAAAGTTCAACATAAAGTTGCCATATGAGCCAGTAATTCCACTTGTAGGTATTGAATAGGTCTGGAATCAGCTGCTGTGACATAAAAATTATTTTAAGCAGAAGATATTTGAGTTCCTGAAATGTCTTATCTGCCTAAAAGGAGAATCTTCCAAAAGAACTCAAAATAACTCAATCGTCATAAAACTCCGTCTCAGGAACAACCAGCGAAGATTAACTACTATCACCAGCGATAAGATGCCTCCATAGCACACCTAAATAGACGTTTGTCACGAAAACTGCATCTCCCGTGTATTCTAAGGACCCATGTATCTTTCCTGAAAGTCATTGTTTTCCTACAAATGCCCTTCTCCCTCTTGCCTTCCCCTCTCATGATGATATATAAGCCCAAATAATCACCCCTTTGAGTCACATTCCTTTGTCAACTCCCGTCTGTCTGTGATTAAAATTTGTCTTTTCTTTTGCTAATCTATCTTTTGGCAATTTAATCTGCAGGCCTCCAATGACTGAACCTAAAAAATAGATTAAAAGTTTTTCCTTCCCAACAGTATATACCCAGAGAAATGAAACATATGTTCTTAACAAAACTTGTTCCTAAATCTTCATGGCATTACTCGTAATAGCCAAAAGTGGAAAACCCCAAAAGCCCATCAAATGCTGAATGGATAGATACAATATGGTGTAGCTACACAATGAAGTATCATCCAGCAATAAAAAGGAATAAAATACTGACTCATACTACATGGATGAACCTTGAAAACATGCTAAGTGAAAGAAACCAGTCACAAAAATCTTATATTGTGTGACTAAATTTATGATTCTACATTTGATTCCATTCCATGAAATATCCAGAATAGACAAGTCTTTACAGAAAAAGTAGATTAGTGCTTGCCTAGGGCTGGGAGGATGGAGGGATTGGGGATGATCGTTAATAGAAATGTTCAAAATTTATTGCGGTGATGATTATAAAATTCGGTGAGCACATGAAAAATATTGAATAGTACAATTTGAATGGGGGAATTGTATGGTATGTAAATTAGATATCCACAAAGCTGTTTTTAAAAGACAAAAATAGCCATGCAGCTTTTGTTTTGTTCACTGCAAACACTTGATTTTAGAGCCCCGAGTCTCCATTAAAGCAGTGTGACTACCCTAAAGCCACCAGACTGTCATAAAGCCCAAGCCACATGTAAAGGCCATGCGCTGTCTTAGCCCAGCTTTTTCATCGTCATAGCCCAGACACCAAATACCTGAGTAAAGATGCTTTCAGGTGATTCTAGCTCTCAGGCCTTTGGGTCACCCCATTAGCCATTCAAGTGTTCCCAAGTACGGTCCCAGACAAGCCTATCTGCACCGTAACCTGTCTCAATACCTGAACACAGAATCTCTGAGCACAATAAAATGGTAGTTGTTTTACACCATTGTATTATTATTATTAATTTGTTAAGAAGTAACCAATCACTGTAAAGACCACTATCTCACTGTCTGCTCCTCAGTCTATTGGTCCTTCCCTCATATCCCTGAATGTTGGTGTATCCCAAGTGTTAATCCGTGGGCCACTTCTATTCCTATGCTCACTCCCTTGACACTCTCATGTGGTCTTTTGGCTTTAAATACCATGCTAATTACTCTCAAATTTATATCTTTAGCCTGGACCTCCTTCCTGAATTCTAGATTAGTATATTCACCTGCTTATTTGTCATTTCTACTTAGATTTCGAACTGGCATCTAAAACTTAACAAAAACACGACTGAGGCCGGTTGCAGTGGCTCACACTTGTAATTCTAGCACTTTGGGAGGCCGAGGTGGTGGATCACAAGGTCGGGAGTTCAAGACCAGCCTGGCCAACATGGTGAAACCCTGTCTCTATTAAAAACACAAAAATTACCTGCGCATGGTGGTGTGCGCCTGTAATCCCAGCTACTTGGGAGACAGTCAGAATTGCTTGACCTGTACCCGGGAGGTGGAGGTTGCAGTGAGCCAAGATCATGCCATTGCACTCCAGCTGGGATTACAGAGTAAGACTCTATCTCAAACAATCAATCAAAACAACACACAATTGTTCTTTTCCTCCAAACTTGCTTTTTTCAATCATCTCCATCTTAGTACTGCAACTACCAGTCTTGCAGTCATTAAGACCTCTTCTCTGTGAACTGGCTTACTACCCATCTCCCTTCAGGTCTCTACTGAAATTCCTAGAGGCCTTCAAATACAATGTAACCCAATCTCTGTCCCTCACATTCTCTATCTACCCATCCCAGCTTTGATCTCCTCCACCTGATACTGTATCTTTTACTAATTGATCTATCTTTTACTAATTGTTCTATCATTAAGGGTGATACAACAGTTTTGCCTATTTTATTCTTTCCTGTATCCCCAATGACCAAAGGTGTATAATGTCTTTGGCCCTCAATAATTATTTGTTTAGTTATTAAATGAGTAATTAAATCAGTTCAGGGAACAAGCAGGGATGAAATCAAGAACCTAAGTAAAGTGTTAGCCTCAAAAGGAGATCTAATACATTTCTTCTCTTGGGGAAAGAGAAAAAAAATGTCTACTGATTTTGAACTTCTAAGCAATTACAGTAGAACCAATCACACATGGGGCTTATTATGGAGATCACAAGTGTAAGAACTTTACACATATTTTTGGATGTAATACTCTCAACTGCCTGTGGGCAGGCTCTATTATCACTTTATTTTTTACTTATTTTTATTTTTTTATTCTATTACCATTATATAGACAAGGAAACTGTAAGTAACTTCTCCAAGGTGACTAGCCATTAAGTGGCAGAGCTGAAATACAAATCAAGCTATCGGACTTCAGGGTCCATCATAACCTCCACACCACACTACGTCTTGAAAGGTCTTTACTGAGGGTGATAGAACAGTGGTGGGATGCAAAACTTGAAAAGAGGGCCAGGCATGGTGGTTTATGCCTGTAATCCCCGCACTTTGGGAGGCCGAGGCGGGTAGATCATGAGGTCAAGACATCGAGATCATCCTGGCCAACATGGTGAAACGCTGTCTCTACTAAAAATACAAAAAATTAGCCGGGCGTGGTGGCAAATACCTGTAATCCCAGCTACTAGAGAGGCTGAGGCAGGAGAATCGTTTGAATCCAGGAGGCGGAGGCTGCAGTGAACTGAAGGCTGCAGTGAGCCGAGAATGTGCCACTGCACTACAGCCTGGGCAACAAGTGCAAAATTCTGTCTTAAAAAAAAAAAAAAAAAAAAGTAGAAGAGGTCTGAAATAGCTATGTGGGAATTCAGCAGGGAGTCCATGAAACTAAAGGATTGTTGAGAAGCACTGAAGGCCTGGTGCAATTAAATTATATGGCTTTGCGATGGACTCCTTTAAGTTGGAAAGAAAGGGTCACCAAAAGAGGAGGTGGCTACTCATCTGTCAAGTCTGCTTAGAGGTAGTCCTGGTTTCAAAAGCTGCTACTTTTGAAAAACAGCATCTATATAAAACAGATATTTCATCTTCCTAATAAACCACTGAAATAAAATCAATTTATAGTTGTACTCACAAAATGTCACTATTCACGTCTACTGGCAAATTCTGACAAGCCCCTCGGAATCAGTGTACTTATTTTTACTTCATAACCTACCAAATCCTTCGTATTTACAATTACTTTAGCTCCAACAAGAACTACAGGCAAGTCATCTTTAAGTTATAAAAATGATGGATAAATGGATTAACAAAATGTGGCATTCACATCCAGTGGAATATTATTCAGCCTAAAAAGGAATGAAATTCTGATGTAAGCTATGACATGGATGAACGTTTAAGAAATGCTAAGTTTAGACAGACACAAAAGGATACTGCGTGATTCCACTTACATGAAGTACCTAGATGAGTCAAATTCATAGGGACAGAAAATAGAATGGTAGTTGCCAGAGGCTGGCGGGAGGGAGAATGGGTAGTTATTGTTTAGTGGATATGGGGGTTTCAGTTTGGGATGATGAGAAAATTCTTGAGTTGGACACTGATGAATGTTGCCAAACAATGTGAATGTAATTAATGTCACCTGTCTTTACACTTAAAAATGGTTAAAATGGTAAATTATATATATGTATATTTTACTACAAAAAAGTTATGAAATATGGAATAAGAATGCAACGTTGGTGGAGTCTACTTCTGACTAGAAACCAACTATGTGTCTAGGACAGTTAAGGTACAAAGACATCTATAGAGAGGCAGCATAGCTAGGATGGAATATGAATATTCCCCCAATTTACATGAGAAAGAGTTTTCAAGATTCTTAATACTGCTAGTTAAGGGCAGCAGGGACTGCAGCTTTGGACTACCCTGCTTCCAATGGCAGGGTTGGAACAGAGTCTTAGGAACTTCCAGCAGGTGGTGGTGGGGGGGTGTTTCTAGTTAGCCATCAATGCTCCTTTTATGCTCAAATACTTGACGTCAGGAGTCTTGCTTGATGCTTTGTAGCCCAGACTCTCAACAAGTATCTGGCTCCTAGAAGGTATTTATTACATAGCTAGCGAATGTAGATGAGCGTTTGATTTGGGTCATAAAATGGAGAATAATGTCTTCTTCAGAGGGCTAAACCTGGTTGGAATAAAATTATATAAAAATACAGATGCAAAGGCATAATTCTTAATACAAACAGGACAAAAAGAGGCTTGAAAAGTCTCCCCGAAGTTCACAGTTTATTTGCCATGATCTGCTTTCTTGGTGAGTTAAGGATAATTTTAATTGAAAACATGGAAAGCTCTGATTTATCTTTTCCTTTTAGTCATCTTGGAAAGACAAGAGGGTGGGATCTCTTTGCCTAACAGGTTTCTCAGTTCTTACAAAGACAGAACAATGGATGAACAAAGTAATTTACTATTCAGAAAGATACAGGGTTTATTTGGCATAAAAATATACTAGAAAAAATAGTTATTTGTTTCTTTTAGTGATTTTTCTAGCTCTATAACATGCCCGCCCGCGCCCACCCCCATGCTGTCCCCACCCAGTTTTGGATGGATTTGCTGTGTAGGCAGAAATCTAAGGCAAGGCATTAAAGGTTTTACAGATCTTCCCTGGTAGATCACATTCTGCTAATCTAATCATACTTGACTATCAATTTAATAAATTACCCAAAAAATCTTATCCAAATTTTATATATCTGCCTCCTATAGATAAGTATCATTTTATGATACATTGAAAACAGTCAAGAATTATACTTTGTATTTATGATTTAAGAACCTATACTTAAAAACTATGACTTGTATTTATATAACTATGATAAGGGACATTAGAAATCGAACAGATGGATATTTATAAAAACTGGTATTTCAGGAAAAGATTTAAAGCAGTTCATTCCAACTCCTTTGTATAAACTGGGGAACACACAATTAATTACTTTAAGTAGAATTAAGTTTTTTCTTAATTGCACTCCAGATTACATCAAAGGTAGGAATCTTAAGACTTTAACCTCCCCAAATTTTCAATGAATTGCCTTTCAGAATGATTTTTTCTAATTAACATGATAGGAAATCTAGGTAATAAAAGGCCAAACTCTTACATTCTTCTCAAGAGTTGAATGAATTTTTATGTATCAACACAGATGGATTCCAATATTCACTAAGCAGAAGGGAATAATTTTTATCATCCATGTACCATAGTAATATGAAGTTAAAATTTTCATTGATGGTCAGTACTGCAGATTCCATGTTATGATGAGTTCCAAGATGATAAATTTCTGCATCTTTAATAGAAAGTGTACTTTTCAGAGTTACAATGTCTTCAAAGAGTCTTCAGTTTGTCTTTATCTTGCTCTTTTTGACTGCAAAGTGCAAAAGATTCCTGAACAAACTGCCTGCACATTGGGCACTGCTGAAAATACTTCACACAGCCATCACATAGGCATGTGTGTCTGCAAGGTAAGAGCACCCAGTTCACAGTCCCATTCTGGCAAACAACACAGTCCTTGCTGTTCTCCTCCGATGGCTCAACTTCACTTTCAGAGAGTCCTGCCTTTTCCAACAAACTTCTGTCTGTGTTTTTTTCTTCTGAAGAGGAATTGTTGCAGGGAGTGAAATTATTATTTGCAGACATGAAAAGTTGCTGAAAACAAGAAAAAGAAATAAGTTTAAAGATTATTATAAATAACAATTACTCTTTAAAACTGGGGGTCATAAGAGCTGCTCAACATTTATGAGCTAGCAAATCCAATTGCAAAGGACAGTTATCTTCTATAATTACTAACTGAAAAAAAATCATCTCTTCATAAATGGCCATTCTTTGATACTCTGTAAACAAAAGACTACAGAGTACAACTTACCTTAAGATCGTGAAATTGACCTTGAGCCAAGAGTAAATATTGATACAATATTCTGCAGGATAATTTATAAGTCCTATCAGGAATATGAATTACTGACATCATGGAAATCTAAAATAAAAATTGAACACTGGTCAGTATTTGAAATCTTATATTGTTCCACAAATATGTGAAAAATGCTTTTCAATTGCTTCTAGATACTTTGTCTTCTGCCAAAAAAAAAAAAAGCTTCTCAAAAATAAAAAAGGCTGATAAATTGGAAAATTTATATTAATCTGTATAAATCATAGTCACTGCAGAGGAATCACTGACATCTGGCAGAGTTGTTTTAATTATATTCAAATTTATAAATTTAATGTGATCACAAAGGACAAAGGAATCTTTGAGAGGACTACAGAATGAAATGAAGGAGAGGAATTAAAGTCAATATTAAACAGTCTTTTTAGAAGCTTGGATATAAGGGGACCAAGAGAAAACGCTTTTGTTTAGAGAGCTACATGTACTGACTCTAAAATTCTCAAATGGAAAAATGAACACAAAAGAACAGCTAGGAAAATATTGAAAAGAGAGAGCTTTGAGGGGGATTAGCCCCATTAGATAATAAAACATACTACAAAGCCTTTAAAATTAAAACAGTATGAACTGGCACATGAATATACAGATGGATGAAGCAGAATAAACAGTCCAGAAACAGACCTAATTATGTATTAAAATATCATAAAGGTGTCATCTCAAATCAGCAAAGAGTTTTTTTAATAAACAGTATTGGGACAACCATGTAGCTATTTGGAAAAATATATAATTAGATGCATTCCTCATACCATATATAAGAATAAACTCCAGACACATAGGAGATCTTAATGTAAAAAATAAAACTGTACAAGTACTAGAAGAAAATGAATAAATTCCATTTTAGTCTCAGTGTAAGGGAAGACATTAACTATGACTTGAAACCCCCAAAAAATACACTTGACTATATAATAATTAAAAATATGCATGACAAAAAGCACCATAAAAAAGTCAAAACATATGACAAACTAGAATAAATATTCACAAGGTATGTCACAGATTAAAGGTTAATATTCCTAATTTATGAAGAACTTTTAAAAACTAAAGAAAAATGGTCAAAATTCTATAGAAAAATGGGCAAAAGACATAAACAGACAATTCATAAAAAGATATAAACATGGGCCTTGACGATATTAAAAGACGTTTAATTAAAATTAATACAGCACTTACTGTTCAGTCATCGAGACTGACAAAAATTCAAAAGCTTGTCAATGCATTCTACGGAAATACACTCTCACATATTACTAGTGGAAATGGTTTTTTACGAAAAGGTACAATTCCAATAGCAATATCTAACAAAACAACATGCATTTATACTTCAACCATACAATCCCAACAATATTAAGATATGTATATATGTATTATTTAGCATAAGATTATTTGCTACTGCAGCATACTGGAGGCTACCTGAATGTCCAAGCAGAGATTAGCTGAATAACTATGGAATATGCACTGCATACACACAGTGCGGTGCTACACAGCTGTTAAAACAAAAACAAAAGCAAAAAACTGAAGACCATCTCTGCCAACTGGTGTGTGGTAAATTCCAGGAGATTTCCTGAAGTGAAAAAAAGCAAAGTACAAAAGAGCATATGTAGCAAAGAAAATGTGCTATCTTTTGTGTAAGAAAAAAGAGACAATAAAAAACAGGGAGGATAAATCAGAAATCAAGTATCTCTAAGGACTGGCGTATGTGGGAATGGAGTGGAAGGGATATGGAGGAAAACAACATGAGTGTATTTCTTTACATGGTTTTCTGACTTTTGAGAGAACTAATCCAAGTAATCTACAGATACAATTTGACTGCAAACACTCAGTCTTGGCAGGAAGCAAAGAAAGGGCAGTTTGAGCACCAAAATAATTAAATTCAGTCATGAATTATAAAACACTGGGGAAAAATTCATGAGGCCATAGAGACAACAGATAAGCAAACACACAAATGGGAGAGAAAGGAAGTCTCTTGCTTGTTGTAGAATGCCAAGAACTGACTGGAGGGAGGGCTAGAGTTGGAAAATAATTATTTTGCAATCATCACAGTAAAGATAAAATCTGGCAAGAATCATCAATGGATGTTAAATCTAGGCAAAAAGAAAAATTTTAATAAAAAGCACGATATTTACATGATCTTACAGTGCCTCCTCACAGACCAAGGGAGAGAAAAAAGCAGAACAGTGGAGAAATTAGATAACACCTTGACTAAGAGATCGAAATCAACATGACCAATTAGAGAAAAGAACATTGCATGCTTCTAGTGGTGGCACTCTGAAAAGGACACATCATCACCTGGGCAGCTCACTGGCTGCAGATGTATAACTCTGATCTGATCCTAAGAAAAATCAGACAAACAAAATGAGAATGGTTTAATTTACAAAAAGGGTGTGTGTGTGTGTGTGTGTGTGTGTGTGTGTGTGTGTGTGTATGAGTTTGTGACTATACCCTTCAAAAATGCTCATGTCAGAGTATGGAAATTTTCCAGATTAAAGGAGACTAAAGATACATGACAAATACAAAATCTGGCTGTAGACTAGAACCTGAACTGGAGAAGAAAAATTGGTTGTGTATTAAATGAAATACTGTATCAATGTTAAATTTACAAAGCAGATGACTATACTGTGGTTATACAAGAATGCATCCTTATTATTAGGAAATCCACACTGAAGTGTTTAGGGATAAAAGAATCATCATGTATCCAACTTATTCTGAAATCATTCATTTAAAATAAACATACAATATACTTACAAATATATACGATCACATACATGTGTATGTATAAACATATGAGCAGGCTGGGTGTGGTGGCTCATGCCTGTAATCCCAGCCCTTTGGGAGATCACCGTGGAAGGACTGCTTGAGCTCAGGAATGTGAGACTAGCCAGGGCAACACAGTTAAGACCCTGTCATTACAAAAATAAATTTTTAAAAAATTTAGCCTGGCACAGTAGTGCATTCCTGTAGTTCTGGCTACTCAGGAGGCTGAGGCAGGAGGATCACTTGAGCTCAGGAGGTTGAAGCTGCCATGAGTGAGCTATGACTGTGCCACTGCATTCCAGCCTGGCAATAGAGCAAGACCCCACCTTAATCAATCAATCAATACATACATACATAAATGAGAGAACAATAATGCAAAGGACAAAAATGTTAACAATAGGTGATCCAGTTACAGGGTATATGGGTGCTCTTCTCCTTTTTTATTTTTGCAACTTTTTGAAATTATATACAAATAAAAAGAGTAAAACCCTACATTGGTTGTAAAAACACAATATTCTTTACAAGTTTATAAAGATTTATTAATTTAGTAATAGCATCAGAGGCTTTTAATACTAAATAAAAATGACAGGATTAGTGGAAAACAGAAGTCATCACTTCATACTAACAATTTTGTCGGCTGGACGCAGAGGCTCATGCCTGTAATCCCAGCACTTTGGGAGGCCAAGGCAGGTGGATCATGAGGTCAGAAATACAAGACCAGCCTGGCTAACATGGTGAAACCCCATCTCTACTAAAAATACAAAAATCTGCCAGGTGTGGTGACCTGCACCTGTAGTCCCAGCTAGTCAGGAGGCTGAGGCAGGAGAACTGCTTGAACCCGGGAGGCAGAGGTTGCAGTGAGCCAAGATCACGCCACTGCACTCCGACATGGGCAACAGAACAAGACTCCATCTCAAAAAAAAAAAAAAAAACAAAAAAACTGTCATTTAATACTAAAAGCATCTTAAGTTATTTTCATACTAATTATATATGTAGTTGTGGGTATATATTTGATATGGAAAAAATATTTGAATATACTGTTAAATGAAAGCAGGTCACAAAATAGTACAAAATGTATAATTTTATCTTTAAAAAATCACAAAGATTTGGAAAGATACAGACAAATATTCACAGTGGGTATTTTTGGATTATAAAATACATATTATTACACTTCTTTGCTTTTATCTTAAATTTCTATACTTCCTAATTTTTTTATCCCACAAATGTATTATCTGAACAATACAGAAAAAAAAGCCAATGTAATTAAGTAAAAATGAAACGAATTTAAAGTCAAAATTTTATAGTAACAATTCCTGCTTTCCTTTTTTTTTAACCTAAAACAACAAACTGGTTCCTAACTGTACTACCTAACTATAATTCTTTGCTGTTAAAATAAACATATTTTATTAATTATTTTTTAAAAATATAGTCCCTGACCCACAGATAAAATACTGAAAAACCACACATGATAAAGAAATAGGAAATGTTTCATTTGCTTTTAAAATTATACACAGAGAACATTAATACAAAATATACCAATAAATATATTTGAGAGCCAGTATTATCCTCCAATCAAGAAATCAGAGAGAAGTGAGAATTAACAGGAAAAAAGGAGGGAGCCCACAGAGGAGAATAAAAGACATTCAAAAGGACCCAGACATGGAGACATACACAAAGCACAAGAGACGATGGCTGTTAACCCTTGGGAGACACTCAGGCTCCCCTATGGGAACAAGCCTCCCGCAAGTACAGCTGGGCCAGTGTGATCAGGGACCTGATATCAAACCCTTCTCTGGCCTACAAGGCCACTGAACTGAAAACACACACAAAAAATGGTTAAAATAATAAGCTTTATGTTATACATGGTTTCTTTTTTTTCTTTTTATTTTATTTTATTTTATTTTATTTTTGAGACGGAGTTTCACTCTTGTTACCCAGGCTGGAGTGCAATGGCACGATCTCGGCTCACTGCAACCTCTGCCTCCTGGGTTCAGGCAATTCTCCTGCCTCAGCCTCCTGAGTAGCTGGGATTACAGGCAAGCACCACCATGCCCAGCTAATTTTTTTTGTATTTTTAGTAGAGACGGGGTTTCACCATGTTGACCAGGATGGTCTCGATCTCTTGACCTCATGATCCACCCACCTCCGCCTCCCGAAGTGCTGGGATTACAGGCTTGAGCCACCGCGCCCGGCTGTTATATATGTTTTACCACACAGATATACAATCACTCCCTGTTTGGACAGAGGAAGAAAGTTATAAAAAGAAAAAAAAGAAAAAGACCCTCAGCACCTAAAGTAGATAGAGAGCACTATCAGTGAAGGGAAAAGGAATCCAATGGGGAAGCTGGGAGGAAAAATGATTGCGTCTGATCCTTTTGTGCTGAACCAAAGGTAAAAAGAGAACAGAAACCAAGAAACTTAGAAGAGATGGGGCACATAGTAGGGAGAGAAGGGCTTCCTTGCGCAAGTAGGCAGGGTCAAGAACAAAGAGGCTGGAAATACAAGACACCAACTTAACAGGTTTTATTTATCTTTAACTGAAAAGGAGGGAAGGGAGGGAAGAAGCCAGAAGACCTCTCATGCACACTAAGGTGCATGCAATGTACAACTAAGGTGTTTGGCTGTCAAGCATGACTTGCATGACTTTTTTTTTAAATTACCAAAATTCTATTGAACCCCTATTGTGTCCGAGGCACTGTACTAGGTTCTGGAAATACACTACTGCAGGTATGACTTTTGTATTCTGTATTTTACATATTTAAGTTATACAACAGGATGTTCTGATATACATATAGCTAGTGAAATGGTTACTATAATCAAGCAAATTAACACGCTCATCGTCTCACATAGTTACTTCCACTTTTTTTGCGTGTGGCTATAGCACCAAAAATACCAAAAGCAATATCATATTAACTACAGTCCTTATGGTGTACATTAGCTCTCTAGATCCGTTCATCTTATGTATCTGCAACTCTGTATCTTGCAACCTACATATCCCCATTTCCTTCCCCTCTGCTCCCCATGACTTGGAAAAAATAAGCTGACCTCAGCTCAATGGAACTTCAGTTTGAAAAGATTAAAAACCAAAAAACCAGATGGTTAACTGCAAATGAGTAGGGTCTAGATTTCCCAAAGAGTCTGCACCTTCCAAAGCTCAGTGTACACTTGTTACAGGAAGATATTCCTGCCAAAAAAAAAAACAAAACTCAAACAAAAAATGCTCAGGGTCAAGTCCTTGTTCCATCTCTTACTGCCTGAATGACTGGGATTTTCTCGACTCTGTTTCAGTCTGTAAAAGGAGGATATTTGCCCTGCCCTAACAAACCAGGTTGTTGGAAGGAAAAAATAAGTTAATGATGTGAACATACTTTGCATATTATGAAGTATCACAAAACAACATTACCATATCTTTATAAATGAATAATCTATACTAAACACTTCAGAAAAGTAGTCAATTGTGTGAAGGACATTTTTACCATGATACAACTTCATCATAAGTTTATTTCATGTGTAAGTTTCTATTATATTCAGAGGCTTGTCAAAGTTTCAGTCCTCTTAGAAGTCTAAGATACTTTTAACTTCCTAACAGGAATCAATCCCCAGACTGAAAAAATAGTTAGCACATAATGATTACTATAATAACTGAAAATACAGGGGCCAGATACATAAGATACAGGTGCAGCAGGGGCTTTGCTGGAAACAAGGTGACTGCAAGCAGGCAAAAAAAAAAAAAAAGAGTGGATACTATCTTAAAATTGAGCACTTTAGATCATTATTATGCTTATTTATTCAGTGCTAAAAATGTTCAGAATAAATATGCTTTCCAACAGACTGTTTTTATATAGCAAATATAGAATGATAAATTTAACTTAATTCAGAATTATAACAGAATACAGAATGATAAAATTAACTTAATTCACCATTATGTATCTTTTATTTTCTAAATAAAGTCATATTACTATAATCTATAAGGTAAAAAATGAGTCATACTTTGAAGGTACTGTTACACATATAAAAACCAAATAGGTGCATACCCCATTTTTCATTTTTCTTTTTTTTTTTTTTTTTGAGACAGAGTCTGGCTCTGTTGCCCAGGTTGGAGTACAACGGCACGATCTTGGCTCACTGCAACCTCCAACTCCTGGGTTCGAGCAATTCTCTGCTTGAGCCTCCCAAGTAGCTGGGATTACAGGCCCTTACCACTGCACCTGGCTAATTTTTGTATTTTTAGTAGAGACAGGGTTTCACCATGTTGGCCAGGCTGATCTTGAACTGACCTCATGATCCATCTGCCTTGGCCTCCCGAAGTGCTGGGATTACCAGTGAGCCACAGCACCCAGCCTCATTTTTCAAGAAAAAAGTTTCTAGGCCAAATGTACAGCCTCAGAAATTAAAATAAAACTTTTTCTACTTATCAAGTAATGAAGAACCATCATTCAAATCATTTAAAGGTAATGCTTTCAAATTTTTCAATTACTTACAATATCATAAATTTCTCGGTCATCCTCATCAGCTAAGGTCAACAGTGCTACCAATGGATAGCGAGATCTGGGCACTGTACCAAAGTCTTGAACTTTAGTATCTCTTGGCAACTGGCAATATATTTCTTCTTTGCTATCCTTTTTAATGCTTTTTGAAAATGTAAAGGTAAATTGCCACTATAACCATAAGAACAAAAGTATACCAAAAATGATCAATAACAAGTTAGCAACACTTTATCCATAAGAAGTCTAATTTTCATGTGCTAGCAGGCGTCCCCAAACTTTTTACACAGGGGGCCAGTTCACTGTCCCTCAGACCGTTGGAGGGCCGTCACATACTGTGCTCCTCTCACTGACCACCAATGAAAGAGGTGCCCCTTCCTGAAGTGCAGCGGGGGGCTGGATAAATGACCTCAGGGGTCGCATGTGGCCCGCGGGCTGTAGTTTGGGGCCTGTGCTAATGGGTCTATCAGATAAAAGGATACAAATACTGTTCCTGATAGAGATATTCACTATACAGAGCATCTTCTAATGCTTGGGGAGTGCTTATTCTGAAGCAATAAACATGCTTCTGCAGAGCTTCATATAATTTTTGAACACTGCATCCCCAGTAGCATGTAAGGAGGCTATCTTCAAGGCAATCTGTTGTCAAGGTTATGCCAGCTGTAAAAAACAAAGGAGAAAGAATGAAAATTATTTAATGTAACTTCTAATACACTCATACAGGTTGAGTAACAAAAGCTTCCTTTTGGATCCTGGCCAGGTTGATGGCAGTTAGAAGAACTTGTTAAAGGGTATGCACCTATAAATGAAGGAAATGGGCTCTATAATAAGAGATAAAAAAGCTCAATGTCTACACACTTGTTGAGAGTTATCAATAAACCATTTCTTGATATTCATATATTTAAGCTTGGAAACTGTCAATTTTCTTTTTTAGTGACTCTAAGACATCTCCCATCTAGACTTTTAACACTACAATATAGTTCACTATTGATAACCTACCATTCACATAGTGTGTATAATCCTAATGATAACAAACAGTGCAGCAGAATAGACCTGTCTTCTAAAGTGGATGTGTAAACCTATAGGGTCCACAGCATGATCACTGTTGTAAGAAAAACATTAAAAAGAAATTGAGCTTTACTAACATTAATAGATACATTTACAACATTAACATAAAGGCTTATCACAGACTTAATGTCCCATGTAATATGTAAAATACCCTGAGGAAAGAGTGGGGATTCCAAAACATAAAGAGTTTAATAGTGGTATCTTCATTCAGTTGTTCACTTGCAACTTAAGAAAAGATATTACCATTTAAGTAGACCTGATTAAATAGATTTATAAATTGAAAGTAGACATGAATTTATATCGTATAGTTTTATTTAACACTTTATAGGACTTGCTTTGTGTCACCTATGTTATCCCCCGCTCCAAGTGGTACTTGTAGCAATAACACATTCAAGGGGGTAGCAATATCCAGTGTTTCATACTGCTGGGGGGTGCAAACTGCAGTGGGGAAAACTATAACACACAGTACTCTTTGGCACTGATATGCTGACCAGACCAAAAGGGAGTGGTTTTGGTCACTGTTCCCAACTGAACAGCCTTGGTATCTGATTCCGGCTCTCCTAACCTGCCAGCAATTCTATAAGCTATCCAATATCCTTTTATTGAAGTCATTTCTGTTGCTTACTAATACGAATTCTGATTGATATATTACCTATTTTTTAAAATGTGATCAAAAGTATACATTAGAAGAAGATACACAAATACAAGCAGATGCCCCACAGGATACCAAAACCTGATTTTTCCAGTTTTAGTCTCAGTATTTAGTAGTATGGACACAGTCTGAGATTATAAGTAGCATTGATACATGGCCATTTCTAATCATACTTAAGCAAAAATTTTAATTGGTAGGAACTTTGCATAGGTAATTGGAGCAGACTTGATTTCAAATTTTTATGATTCCAATCATTGGTTATTCATTAAAGAATGAAAAATTCCACTTGATATTAAATAGCAGAAGGAAAACATTTTATTAACACATTCAAATATATATAGGACATATACACACACATATAAAATCACACATATTTCTCCCTGTGTCACTGTAGAACCATACAATATGAGGCAGAAGAAAAAAGTTGGAGGTAGACAGGAAAGGAAAAAAATAAAAACACGTATATTTTGAAACATTGAAAAAGAAAAAAACACAAAATAAGTATTTATTACTGTATTACTGGCAAAAATGTGAAAATATATATATATATATATATATATATATATATATATATATATATATAGAGCGCTACTCTTTATAGCATTAGTTATCATAGAAAAATGCTGGAATAAACCCAAATGTCCATCAGTCAGGAGTAAATGAATAAAATACAGTACTTTACAATGAAGTACTAAGAAGCTATTAAAAAGGAATTGAGGCATATAAAAATATCTGCACATACTATTATGAAATGATCTTCAGAATATTATATTAAATAAAAAAAGGTAGAGAAACCTAAATACATATGCTACTGTTTATCTCACAAGAATGGATACCCATATATGTGTTTGTTTACATTAAAAAAGAACAGGCCAGGCATGGTGTTTCATGCCTGTAATTCCAGCACTTTGGGAGGCTAAGATGGACTGATTGCCTGAGCCCAGGAGTTTGAGACCGGCTTGGGCCAACATGGAGAAACCATGTCTCTACAAATAATACAAAAATTAGCTGGGCATGGTGGCATGCACCTGTGGTCCCAGCTACTTGGGAGGCTGAGGTGGGAAGATTGCAGCTGCAGTCAGCCGTGATCATGCCACTACACTCCAGCTGGGGTGACACAGTGATACCCTGACTCAAAAATAAATAAAAACAAAACAAACAAACACAACAACAATGGCAGGCTAAGCCTTTTAAAACTCAACTTACAGCTTACAGAACATATAAAACTACCCTGTTTATTTGTTTTGTAAAAAGAGAAAAAAGCCAGAGTCCCAGAGATTCAGCGCTGCTAAAAAGACTTGTTTATTGTTTATAGACTTTGTACACTTAAGTGGGAAGAGTGTCAGAGACCTTTGACAACTGGAGATTGATCATATTTTAAAATGTCTCTGAAATTAATTAATTAAAATAAACTACAGAATCTATAAAATTATACTCTCCATAATCTTTCATACACTTGTCCATTACATAAACCGAGGGGAGAACGTAACGATTTCCACTATCTGAAGATAGTTCCAGCACCCCTATCAAAACCATGCTCCCTTTACTTTTTCCACTTCTTTTGCAAAGAGTTTCATGTATTTTTTTGTCTTCTAAAACTCAGTACATACACAACATCATTTTAAGATCACTAGCCTTAACAGAATTTGGGGCATAGCTGTAAACTGGAAAATTCAGAATCAAAATAAGTGAAGCAGCATGGGTATGGCATCTCTCAAAGTGTCTTCAGCAAGGCTAGCTACAACAGGCAAATAAAGTGGGGTGTAAGAGACAGCCTTGCAAAAAAGTGAAAAAATAAGGACTGTAGAAAATGTGCTAAGCCACTAAAAATGGAGAAACGATGGGGCAGAAAAGCTACAAACCTTCCCGAAGAAGGATCCTGTGAGAAAAGTAGCAATAAAACAAGGAGACTATTCATGAGGATAATAAAGCCAGAGCATTAGGAGATGAAAGTTTCAGGTTGTAGGGAATGGAGGTTCACAAATGCCTCCAAACATGCCATGTATGTTGTGTTTTTTTCTAACCGTTTTGATTTAATGTTAGCTCTTACCAGGGTGAATAAGCTAAAATATAAGGAAGCTACTTACAAAAGACAGCAGAATTTCTGAATCAAATTAATTCAACTCAATCAGTATATTCTGAGTACCTAACTTTCAATGTCATTAAAGACTCTAAATAGCAGACATGGAAACGCAAATTCAAATATATCATTACATAATAAGAATTTTAAAAACCCCAACAACCCACCCCTAGTAAACAGAACTAAATGACTAAGATTAAAATGGATTCTCTGGTTTTCTTCCTTTTTAAAAAAATTATAAGTTTTAAAATATAAATAAAAAGCATGTGTGTTTTTTTTGGTTTTTGAGACAAGGTCTTGCTCTGTTGCCCAGGCTGGAGTGCAGTGGTGTGATCTCAGCTCACTGAAGCCTCAATCTCCCAGACTTAAGCAATCCTCCAGCCTAAGCCTCCCAAGCAGCTGGCACTAACAGGCATGAACCATCAGACCCAGCTAATTTTGTTATTTTTAGTAGAGATGAGGTTTTGTCATGCTGGCCACGCTGGTCTTGAACTCCTGGACTCAAAGATCTGCCCACCTCAGCCTCCTAAAGATTTGTAAACTACACATCAAATGAAATAACTTTTTACAATGTCACAAATATTGTTAGAATGTTATTTCAGTGTTCTGTGTAGACATCTTTAATGACACGAATTTTACACTGCTAAGTATAACTCCTACCAAAATCCTTCTCTTTATTTTCCTATAGCAGAAAGACAGTAAATGATATGCATTGGTATTTTCAAAATTAAATTACTTCAGTAGTCATGCTGTGTGTCCACACATTTAAAGAATTTTTCACGACTTCAGTAATGCTACTGTTGGTTAGCACATAGTGTGCAGGCATAGCTAAGAGGGCTATTTACTGGCTACCTTTTCATTTGCCTCAAACATTTGCACTCCTGGCTCTATTCGTGACTATTTCTGCCTGAAAAGCAGACTGACGGATTTCCTCACACTTTGTTGCTCACAAGTGCCCCGTGTTTTGCTCACGATGTATCAGTTTTTCTTAGTTTTTCAGTGTATTTTCAGACTTTTGGAAATGTACTGAGGAAGGAAGGCCTTGCAGCTGGTAGATTTATCACTGTGGGTCTTGCTCAGGAGCCAGATGTGACACTGTAGTAGGTTCTAGTCTATGGCCACAGAAGTGGGAGGTTATTGATCCACCACTATTCTGTACACTTTATTTTTTATTTGATTTTATTTTTTGAGACAGAGTTCCAGGCTGAAGTGAAGTAGTATGATCACGGCTTACTGCAACCTGGACCTCCAGGACTCAAGCGATCCTCCCTGTTCTTTCCCCTGAGTAGCTGGGTATACACTTTAATCAGGCTTAGCACAACCTACTGTCTTTTAAACAAATTGGTTTTCTCTGTGCCATATCTTAAAATTTGGTTTTGCCAAGGGAAAAATGTCAGCATGAATTGTTATCTATTACAGGGATGGAGCAGGGAGAGGGGTGGCTGAGATCCTAGTGTACATCAATTCATAGGATAATAGTATTTATAGCTAAAGAGGATGAATAAGAAATTTTGTACTTTTGAAGGCCATGCACGGTGGCTCAGGCCTGTAATTCCAGCACTTTATGAGCCTGAGGCAGAAGGACTGCTTGAGGCCAGGAGTTTGAGACCAGCCTGGGTAACAGAGCAAGACTCCATCTCTACAAAAAAAAAATTTTTTTAATTAGCTAGGCATGGTAGTACACACCTGTAGTCTCAGCTACTCAGGAGGCTGAGGCAGGAGGACCACTTGAACCCAGGATGTTGAAGCTGCAGTGAGCTATGATCACCCTACTGTATTCCAGCCTGGGTGGAAGACCAAGATCCTGTCTCCAAAAAAAAAAGCCATGTATTTTTCCTTACAAATCAAGATTTACTTAAGGCTGATGATCCATACTGACTAAGTAAACTGATTTTTGACCAGTTACTAGATTCTGAGAGTTAGAGGCAGGAAGGATGAACAGACAAGAATGGTCCACAGAAGCAAGGGAGCAGGATGTTGCGAAGGAAGACCTACTCTGTAAAATACTACAGAGAGAGCATTAACTCAGGCCTGAAAGCCTTCCACTGGATTTGATGACTGTTGGGAGTCGAAAGCGCAGGGCAGAAGTAGTAATCAGTGACCTCAGAGAAAGTCATTTCAGTAGAAGGATACAGGGAAAAGTCAGACTGCACTGCACTGAGGTAAGAGGAGAAGGCAAATGCAAACAGCTTCTAAGAAGCTAGCTGTGAGGGGAAGAAGAGAAATAGGGCAGTAGCTTGAATAGGATGAAAAGCAGAGAAAGATCTGGTTTATTTGTTTTCAAGAAACCTGGAATGTAAGCAAGTATAGAAGGTGACAGGTCTCAGCCCAGAAAAAAGCTACAGAGCTGTATCTAGAACTACCTATTCTTTATCTCTGTTGAACTGTCACAAAACCAGTTCAAAGTCCGAAAGTTCAAAACTGAATTCATTGCCTTTCTTCTAAAACTTCCTATTCTTTCTGTACTCCTCATTTTTGTAACAGGATCTGGCTATGGACCCACAGGAAGAACGTGAATCTTCTTAGACTCCTCTCTTACCTGCCCCATCCTATCCTTTAGCCATAACTGACTGTTTCTTTAATGTATCACTCCATTTCTCACCCAAGAGGTAAACACCTACTTATCTTTCAATATTCTACTCAAAAAAAAAAAATAAAGAGACTCAGCATACTCTTTTTTTATGAAGGCTTTTCTGAATATGTCTCTTCACCTTAACAAATTTAACCATCTCTTTCTTTACAATTCTAAGGCCTCCTAAAAGGTCCTGCAGACAACTTATTTTTCCAAGCAAGCACAAAAGCAATCAACTGCCATCTGTTACCTACCATCTACAAAATAACATGTTATTTTTAAAAATTTATACCAAAATACCATAGTTTCAGATTAAAAGACAATTGTTCTGGCCAGGCGCAATGGCTCACTCACGCTTGAAATCCCAGCACTTTGGGAGGCCGAGACAGGTGGATCATCTGAAGTTAGGAGTTTGAGACCAGCCTGGTCAACATGGTGAAACCCTATCTCTACTAAAAATACAAAAATTAGCTGGGAGTGGTGGTGCACACCTATAATCTCAGTAACTCGGGAGGCTGAGACAGGAGAATCACTTGAACCCAGAAGGCAAAGGTTGATTGTGCCATTGCACTCCAGTCTGGATGACAGAAGAAGACTGTCTCAAAAAAAAAAAAAAAAAAAAAAGGCAATTGTTCTTCAAAAGGTTAGCAACCTTAGATTAACTGTATTTAGACATAACACATCATTTCTCACTTGACTACAGACCAATAAAAAAGGCACAGTGTCCTAACAGACTTCACCATTAACACCTGTAATACTTCATTCTGCTCCTTCATACATACATCTACCTTTGTTTACTAGGTGATAAATTCTTCGGATGTAAAGTGTTTCAATTCTTAATCTTTGTATCTGTAATACACAGTATAGCCCCTGGAACAAAATAGTTGCTTAATAAATGTTTGTTAAAAGACTAATGAAGGGAAAGAAATAGAGAAAGAAAATAAAAGGGCTAAAAAAAAAAAAAAAAAGAAAAAAGGAGCATAAGCAATGAGAGAAAATCTTTGGAAAGTAGCTACAAACTTGTAATTGAAGCTGAAGATGGATTAGTGATCTCTAAGCCAAAAGGATTCTTGACTTGTCTCATTTGCTTTTTGAAAACTCTTGTGCTGAAGTGGGTCTCTTCCGAATTTCTCAGAATTACTGGAACATCCCAACCAAACCTAAAAAAAGGTAAAAAATATTATTTTAACAAATGTTGAAACTGTTGTGCTTCATTAGCTATTCCTTCCAGCATTGTGTCAGAAAAAGAGGTTAAATCTCTCAATTTACATTATTTTATGAAATTAATCTAGAACTAAGGGAGATTAGAGATCCCACCCAGCGGCAAAATGGTTGGCCCGCTGTGTCAACCAACTGCACATCACAAATATTTGGGGACAGGGGGAAGAATAAAAAAATAGCAATAACAAATAATACAAATTCAAAACCAATACAGTATAACAACTACACAGCATTCACACTGTATTAGGTATAGGTAATCTAGAGATTATTTAAAGTATACAGAAGGATGTGTGTAGGTTATATGCAAATACTATGTAATTTGTGTACTGGCTCATGCCTATAATCCTAGAATATGGGGGGGTGTGGATCCTAGAATCAATCCTCCTCTGATATCAAGGAAGGACTATGTATTGTTCAGCTGGCTGAATCAACATATTCTTGAAAACAAAGAGTTCTATTGTTAATACTTTTGATAACACCGAAGGAATATGGAGATTATAAATTATACTTAATACAACAGCAAACACATGATGAACTTAATGAATATTTTTAAATGTGAAAAACAAATATGATTTATGGGACAACAGAACTGTTTTTTTTTTTTTTTTGGAGTTGGAGTTTCACTCTTGCTGCCCAGGCTGGAGTGCAATGGCGTGATCTCGGCTCACTGCAACCTCCACCTCCTGGAATTACAGGCGCACGTCCCCCATGCCCAGCTAATTTTTGTATTTTTAGTAGAGAGGGGGTTTCGCCATGTGGACCAGGTTGGTCTCAAACTTCTGACCTCGGATGATCTGCCTGCCTCAGCCTCCCAAAGTGCTGGGATTACAGGCATGAGCCACCACGCCTGGCTGAGACAACAGAACTTTTAAAACACCAACTACAGTTCTTCATTTATAATATATCTTCTATTTTTAAATTTCATGTAAAAATGTAGACTCTGACAATGCACACAGAACAGAATTAAAAGGAAAAGGGGGCTAAACTCAATTCTTAGTAAAATTAAAGAACAGCTAGTTTACTCAATTTACATAAAATAATTTAAAATTAACATATACCAGTTAAACTTGGAGACTTCAGCTTAAGATGGCACAGTCAGGGTCCTATTTGACGTACTCCCTTCTCTCCAAACATGCATCAGTGATAGATTAAAAAATAAAAAAGACCCCACAGATGCCTGAGTCCCATATGCTTTAAAAAACAAAACAAAAACCCCGCTGAAATGAGTAAACAAACTCTGGCATATTTAAACAAAAGAATAGAAGTACCCAGCATTGAAAAGGAAATAACTGATTGCTACCCCCAAATGGATACATCCGATTCAAAAGAAGCCTTATGCGAAAGAATACATGCTATATGATTCTCTAATATGAAATTCTAGAGCAGGCACAACAAATCTATGGTAGAAATAAAAATGAGAACAATAGCTGCTTCTGGGAGTACAGGAGTGGGAAGTAACTTTCCCTGACTGGGAAAGAGCATAAGAAAATTGATGGGAATACTCAGTATCTTGACAGAGGCTTAAGTTTTATAGGTGATGTGTTTGATAACATTTGGTAAATGTTTCACTTAAGATTTGTATATCTTACATGTAACTGTTACTTCAAAACAACTATAAATGAAAACAAATATCGAACTCTAGTCAGTAATACGTAACATTTTAGAACTTACAGTGAAGTTCTAATAAGATAGACCAATGTGTGGATAAAAGAGTGGATTAATGTGGACAGATATGTAATAAAGCAATTACAGTAAAATGCTGATGGTAGAATCTAAGTGATGGGCAAATGTGTGCTCACTGTATAATTTTTTCTAGTATTCCGTATGTTTGAAAATTTTTATAATAAAATGCTGGGAAAAAGTCATACCTGGGTTTAAAGGCAAATACCTTTACGGATCTAAAAAAGGAAAGAAACATAAAGGAATGAGTAAGGCTATGCCATGGTTTCATGGTTCTCGGTCTGGCAGCAGACAGTGTTAACCAAGCCTTCATGTATTAAGGAGACCAGTATAGGCAGTCCACTCCAGAAAAGGGCTGGAGCCAGATTCATAACTTGGAACCAGGAGCTGGATTAGGTCAGTATCAACACAGGCAGGCAGAACTGTCGTTTAAGACTTGGTCCTAGGCTGGGTGCACTGGCTCATGCTTATAATCCCAGAACTTTGGGAGGCTAAGGAGGGAGGAATGCTTGAGCCCAGGAGTGTGACACTAGCCGGTGCAACAACAGCGAGACCCCCATCTCTACAAAAAAATAGAAAATTAGCCAAGATATGGTGGTGTATATCTGTGGTCCTGGCTACTTGGGAGGCTGAGGTGGAAGGATCACTTGAGCCTGAGAGGTCAACACTGCAGTAAGGAGAGATTGTGCTACTGCCCTCCAGCCTGGGCAACACAGAGAGATCCTGTCTTAAAAAAAGAACAAACAAACAAACAAACAAACAAAAAGGGCAGGCATGTTGGCTCACGCCTGTAATCCTAGCACTTTGGGAGGCTGTGGAGGGTGAATCACCTGAGGTTGGGAGTTCAAGACCAGCCTGACCAACAAGGAGAAACCCTGTATCTACTAAAAACACAAAAAATTAGCCAGGCATGGTGGCACATGCCTGTAATCCCAGCTACCCGGGAGGCTGAGGCAGGAGCATTGCTTGAATCTCAGAGGTGGAGGTTGCAGTGAGCCAAGATCATGCCATTACACTCCAGCTTGGGCAACAAGAATTAAAGTCTATCTCAAAAAAAACAAAACCAAACAAAACACTTAGTCCTAGACTAGAGGTCTAGGAATCTGGGCATAAATAACTACAAAATGTTTTTGCAATCTATACATCTGACAAAGGTCTAATATCCAGACTCTATAAGGAACTTAAACAAATTTACAAGAAAAAAAAATCCATTAAAATGTGGGCACAGGACATGAACAGATGCTTCTCAAAAGAAGACATTCATGCAGCCAACAAACATATAAAAAACAGCTCAACATCACTGATATCAGAGAAATGCAAATCAAAACCACAATGAGAGATACAATCTCACGCCAATCAGAATGGCAATTATTAAAATATCCAGAAACAACAGATGACGGCAAAGTTGTGAAGAAAAGAAACACTTTTGCACTGTTGGTGGGAGATCTAGAGGCAGAAATACAATTTGACCCAGCAATCCCATTACTGAGTCCTATTACTGAGTAATCCTATTACTGAGTATATACCCAAAGGAATATAAATCATTCTATTATAAAGATAGATGCATGCATACGTTCATTCCAGCACTATTCACAACAGCAAAGACATGGAATCAATCCAAATGCCCATCAGTGAGAGACTAGATAAAGAAAATGTGGTACATATATACCACGGAATACTATGCTGCCATAAAAAGGAACGAGATCACGTCCTTTGCAGGAACACAGATGAAGCTGGAAGCCGTTATCCTCAGCAAAGTAACACAGGAACAGAAAACCAAACGTTACATGTTCTCATTTATAAGTAGAAGCTGAACAGTGAGAACACATGGACACATGGGGGAGAAATAACACAGAGTAGGGCCTGTCAGGGTGGGAGTTGGATAAGGAACAGCATCAGGAAGAATAGCTCATGGATACTGGGCTGAATACCAAGGTGACTGGTTGATCTGTGCAGCAAACCACCATGGCATGCATTAACCTATATGTAACCAACCTGCACATCCTGCACATGCAACCCAGAACTTAAAAGTTTTTTTTTTTGTTTTTGTTTTGTTTTTGTTTTTTTGAGACGGAGTTTCACTTTTTTGTTACCCAGGCTGGAGTGCAATGGCACGCTCTTGGCTCATCGCAACCTCCTCCTCTTGGGTTCAAGCAATTCTCCTGCCTCAGCCTCCCGAGTAGCTGGGATTACAGGCACGTGCCACCATGCCCAGCTATTTTTTTATATTTTTAGTAGAGACGGGGTTTCACCACGTTGACCAGGATGGTCTCGATCTCTTGACCTCGTGATCCACCCGCCTCGGCCTCTCAAAGTGCTGGGATTACAGGCTTGAGCCACCGCGCCCGGCCCAGAACTTAAAAGTTAAAGGAAAAATATAAAAATAAAAATAAAATATTCAACTAATAATAACAACTGTAAAGTGGATAAACAGTGAGGATGAGAAAAAAGGAGAAAAATAACAAAACAAAAGAAATCTACCAAAATTTAGGTTGAAAACTAAAGTTTCAAAACACACAAACGTAACACTGAGAGATAACCAATAAAATTAACAAATGAAATAAAAGTTCACTTTTGATGAATCTGATTTTATAAAAGAGGTAAGGCTGCTCTGGTCCTGCCTAACAAAGCTGAAAAGCAAGACTCTAACAGACTGAACTATTTCTGAGTAACTTAACTGTGACCCAGAATAAAGCCCAAGAATATTTATAGGAATACAAAAATATCCAGCACCTAATAAGGTAAAATTCACAATGTACTGCATCTGATAAAAAAAAAAATTAACAGGCATACAAAGAAGCAGGAAAATATTACCCACAATGAGGAGAAAAACTCTATTAAAATAGATCCAGAAATCATACAGATACTTGAATTAGTAGACAAGAATATAAAAATAGCTCTCAGAACTATATTCCATATGTTTAAGAAGAAAAGTAATGACTGCACATATGATATAGAGGCATGGAAGATATTTAAAAGTTCTGAATCAATTTTTAGAGATGAAAAACATAACGTTTTAGATAAAAAAATATAGTAGATGAGATTAACACCAGATTAGATACTGCACAATAAAAGATCAGTAATCTTGAAGACAACATAATAGAAAGTACTGAAAATGAGACACAGAAAGGAAAAAGACTGAACAAAAAATTAATAAAGCATCAGTAAGACAAGGGACAATTTTTAAGCAGTCATGTAACTGAAGTCTGAACCTATCGCTCAAGTTTGCAGAGGACAGATAAAGTATTTGAACACATAATGACTAAAACCTTCCCCAAAATATTGAAAACCATAAAAACCTACAGACCCAAGAATGTCAATGAGCTCCAAGTACAAGAAACAAAGAAAATTACCTAAGGCAAATAATAATCAAATTGCTTAAAACCAGTAATAAAGAGAAAATACTAAGAAAAAGAAAAAAGATACACTACAGTTGCTAAAGAAAAAAGATACACTACACACAGAGAAACAAAGATAAAAATGAGAGTAGCTTTTTAATATTAGTAAGAAATAATGAAAGGCAGACTATCTTTAAAGAACTAAAAGGAAAAAAAATCTTATCTATCAAGGCTGGGCACAGTGGCTCATGCCTATAATTCCAGCACTTTGGGAGGCCGAGGTGGGAAGGAGGGCAGACTGCCTGAGCTCAGGAGTTCAAGACCAGTCTGGCTAACATGGCAAAACCCTGTCTCTACTAAAGATACAAAAATTAGCTGGGCGTGGTGGCATGCTCCTATAATCCCAGCTAGTTAGGAGGCCGAGGCACCAGAGTCCCTTGAACCTAGAAGGCAGAGGTTCCAGTGGGCCAAGATTATGCCACTGCACTCAAATCTGAGTAACAGAGCGAGACTGTCTGGAAAAAAAAAAAAAAGAAAAAAAAGAAAGAAAAAAAATCTTGTTAATCTAGAATTCTATACCTCTGTTTTTCCAAAGCAAAATAAAGATTTTTCAAACATAACAAAAGCTAAAAGAATTCATCACAAATAGACTTGCACAACAAGAAAAATTAAAGTATGCCTTGGGAAAAAGAAAGATGATACCAAAAAAAAAAAAATCTGGATTGATACAAAGAAATAAATAGCAGTGAAATGGTAACTCCCTCAGGAATTGATGCTTTTCCTATATCTCTTTAAAACATTACTTGAAGGTAGATAGTGATAAGTCAGAGGTGTATTATAAACTTTAAAGGAACAACTAAAAAAAGTTATTGCTAATAAACCAACAAAGAAGATAAAATAAAATCACATAAATTATTTAACTAATGCAAATGAGGGCTGAACAAAAGGGAAAAAGAAAAAAAAGACAAGTAAAATAAAAGAGGGAAAAAGAAACAAAGAATAGACAAAACAAACAAAAAATGAATACCAAGATGGTGGAATTAAATCTAACCACATCAATAATCACATTAAATGCAAATGTTTTAAACTCCCTAATTAAAAGGCAAAGATTGTTGGATTGGATAAAAACATAAGACCCAGCTATATTGTACATACAAGCAACCCACTTGAAATAAAAAGACAAAAATAATTTACAAGTAAAAGGATGAAAAAAGATGTATCTGCTAACACTAATCAAAAGAAAGCTGAAGTGGGTACATCAATACTAGACAAAGTAGATCTCAGAGCAAAGACTATTATCAGGATCAAAGAGGTCCATTTCATAGTGATAAACGGGTCAATTCATCATGCAGACAAAATATTCCTAAATGTCGATGTACCTATTGATAGAACATCAAAATATAAAGCAAAAACTGATACAACTGCCAAGAGAAACAGACAAATCTACAATTATAGTCAGAAATTCTAATAATCCCCACCACTTCAATAATTGGCAGGTTCAATATACAGAAAATCATTAAGAACATCAAAAACTTGAATAACACTATCAACCAATTTGACTTAATGGACACTTGTAAAGCATCTCACCCAGCAATAGCAGAATATATATTATTTTTAAGTGCACTAGGACATTTACCAAAAGAGAGAATATATTTGGTTTATAAAACAAGTCTCAATAAATTTACAAGATGTCAAATCATAAAAAAAGTATGTTCTCTCACAATGGAATCAAATTATAAATCAATAAGAGATATCTTTTAAATTTCCAAATATTTGGAAATTAAGGCCGGGCGCGGTGGCTCAAGCCTGTAATCCCAGCACTTTGGGAGGCCGAGGCGGGTGGATCACGAGGTCGAGAGATGGAGACCATCCTGGTCAACATGGTGAAACCCCGTCTCTACTAAAAATACAAAAAAATTAGCTGGGCATGGTGGCTCGTGCCTGTAATTCCAGCTACTCAGGAGGCTGAGGCAGGAGAATTGCCTGAACCCAGGAGGCGGAGGTTGCGGTGAGCCGAGATCGCGCCATTGCACTCCAGCCTGGGTAACAAGAGCGAAACTCTGTCTCAAAAAAAAAAAAAAAAAAAAAAAAAAAAAACAAATATTTGGAAATTAAATAACAAAATTCTAAATAACTTGGAGATCAGGGGAAAAAAAAGGGAATTATTTTAAATTATGACCTTAATAAAAATGAAGACATACGTGTCAGAATGTGTGGAATACTGATAAAGCAGTATTTACAGAGAAATTAAAAGGCACTAAACATTTCTGTTCCATCTCCTGGAACAGAAAACCAAATACGGCATGTTTTCATTTGTAAATGGGAGCTAAATGACGAAAACTCATGAACCCAAAGAAGGGAACAACAGACACTGGGATCTACCTGAGGATGGAGGTAGGGAGGAGGAAGAGAAGCAGAAAAGATAACAATTGGGGCCAGGAGTGGTGGCTCATGCCTGTAAACCCAAAACTTTCAAAGGCCAATGCAGGCAATCACCTGAGGTTGGGAGTTTGAAACCAGCCTGACCAACACGGGGAAACCCCGTCTCTACTAAAAATATAAAAAATTAGCAGGGCATGGTGGCACATGCCTGTAAGCCCAGCTACTCAGGTGGCTGAGGCAGGAGAATTGCTTGAACCCAGGAGGCTGAGGTTGCAGTGAGCTGAGATCACACCACTGCATTGTATCCTGGGCAACAAAAGCCAAACTGTCTCAAAAAAAAGATAACTATTAGGGAGGATTAATACTTGGGTGATGAAATGATCTGTACAACAAAACCATGACACGAGTTTACCTATGTAACAAACCTTTACATGTACCTCTAAACCTAAAATAAATGTTTAAAAACAAAAACAACAGAAATCTCAACCTTATAAAATACAGGCCACCAATGAGTCCAAGTTTCAGTGAACCAAACAAGTATGAGTTAACAATTTAGATGCAGAATTTCTTGAGAATATACCCAGATCAATCAATATGGTCTGATCTAGTGTTACATTCTGTTCTTTGGCTTAACAAATTTACAATCTATCCTCACATATACTCCCAGTATTCCACAGATATAAATTAGCAAAATTTTGCAATTCTTTTCAAGGACGAACTATTTCTTATCAGATCAGATTGTGTCCCTATACTACACAACATGCAGAGTTGCCTCAAGACAAGATAATAGAGGTAGGTCCTAAGTGTGGATAGCCCTTTGCAAAGCAACTGCCCTAGGTCAGGTTATTACAGGATGATCTTCAAGCAAGAAAAGGCTAATTTTCTCACACATGGAAAGTAAGCAGCTTCTGTCAACAATGGATGCTCAGAGTGACTGGAGTTTTTTTTCAAGATTCTCAACTCTGTCCATGTCTACCTAGATTGTCCCCATTCCAAGTCTTAGGGTTCCACTTCTTTCCAATAAATATTCTACATGAGACACCGACAAAAGCCAGATAATTCTATTACTAGTGTAATTAAAACTGTGTTTAGGCACCCGCCACCACGCCCAGCTAATTTTTGTATTTTTAGGAGAGATGGGGTTTTACTATGTTGGTCAGGCTGGTCTTGAACTCCTGACCTCAAAGATCTGCCCGCCCTGGCCTCCCAAAGTGCTGGGATTACAGGCAGCGAGCCAAGACTGCACCACCGCTCCAGCCTGGGCAACAGAACAACTCTGTCTCAAAACAAAATAATAAAATAAAACTGTGTTCAATTTTTAGCAAGACTAAATGAAGTGGCTCAGAGCCACAGAAACTTTCTGATTCTCTAAGAATTGACCAAACAGTTTGAAGATCTGATTTTGTCATTTTCTTTCTGTTAGTGCTCCAGGGAACACAGAAGCCCCCATCTCACTTCTCCCTCAGTCCCTGTAGTCACCATTACTGCCATAACAGGCAAGCCCTTTAGCCACTTGGTCCTCCAGCACACTGCTTCAGAAATAATTTTATCACAACCAATCAAATATAATAATTTGATTGTGATGCCACTATATGCAGTGGGTTACTAGATTATTTCCCACTGGCAAAGAGCTAAAGAAATTACCAAATCGACCCCCAAATTCTATCTTTGAAAGTTTTCTCACCAGAATTTCATTCTTAGTGACAATTTATCAGTCGCAGTCCATGCAGGAGTCTGAAACTGCATCCGTTATTTTAACAAAGAGATTTTATTTTTTAAGTTATCAGCATCAATAAAGAGAAATTTTAATATGAATAATGTTAACCGTATGTTGAAGAACTTAAAAAGACAAACAGAGGACACGGAGTCGCTACTTATTTGATAAGAAGTAGCAACAGCAGGAAGCAGCTATCACTCCTAGGACAAGAGAGCAGAGAAAAGAGAATAAAGAAAATTACGGGCCGGGCGCAGTGGCTCAAGCCTGTAATCCCAGCACTTTGGGAGGCCGAGGCGGGTGGATCATAAGGTCGAGAGATCAAGACCAACCTGGTCAACATGGTGAAACACCGTCTCTACTAAAAATACAAAAAAAAATTAGCTGGGCATGGTGGTGCGTGCCTATAATCCCAGCTACTCAGGAAGCTGAGGCAGGAGAATTGCCTGAACCCAGGAGGCGGAGGTTGCGGTGAGCCGAGATCGCGCCATTGCACTCAAGCCTGAGTAACAAGAGCGAAACTCCGTCTCAAAAAAAAAAAAGAAAAAGAAAATTACGTAGTTTAGAACTTTGGAGAAGAGACTACGGAGCTCAGGACTCAGATCTGAGGAAAGGATACTGGTAGCTTTAAGGGAGTGCATAACGCTGATTCTAGCACAGAGTAGGGAAGCATAAACTGGAATAAGTGGGACCAACTATTAATGCCAAGTGAAAAACAAAAAAGAAACCAACAGAAAGCAGCAAGTCTCTTCATCCCTTCCAGCCTTCCAGTCTCCCTCCCTTGTTGGCAAAGCCCAATAGGTAGTCAGCTTGCAAAGAAGAAATGTAGTTTAGAGTTTTGCCCTAGATTCGCAAGGCAGAGGGTGGTATGAAGCTGAGGTCAACAGCTTAATAAACTGCAGTCAAGAGGAGGCTGGGAGTACTTACTGAGTCATGGTCCCTGATTATTTGAAATTGTTAAAGGGTGTAAATGGCCTTTTGGGTGTCTTTGTGCTTAGCGCCTGGCAGAAGCTATCAGAGCGCACAGAAACTGTCACATGGTGAACTATACTTCCAGCTGCATGCCTCTTTGCTATTGCTATTGGGATTCCAATAATCAGATGCTCCTGTTCTTTCTCGACTACCACACAGTGCAGGTGGACATGGTAAACAGTGGAAAGAAGCAAATGGTGAAAAACTCAGAGTAGTACTAAGGGGAAAACCATGACAGCGAAAACACATGACCGATAGGGATGGTATTATGGGAAGTTAAAACAAAACAAAACAATGAGAAGGGTGAAAAACATGTGTATTAACTAGTTTGCCCTTCTGACTGAGGTACTATTAGAAAGATGTTTTTATGAGATCTACATGGTATCCCAGTTTTCACCATTTCTAGTCCATAAATATGTGGCCTTGACTTAAGTTTGCAAATAAACATAGTAAAAAGCTTATCTACAGGGGCAAAGCTAACTCGGAGAGAATGGCTGGGTTAGGCTCAAGGTCACTGGTTAGATCTAAATCAGGATGAAAGTGACTGGCATTTAAATGGTCTTCTGGTCTCAGCAGTGCTTAGCCCGGACTTCCAAACATTCTACAACTCCATGGGCTTCCACTCTTGTAAGAGTCTTACCCAAATGGGGTGATTTGGCAGTTATTAAAATTTCAAACCAAGTCTTAAAGCTGGCAGAGCCAGGATTTGAAACTGTCTGACTCCAAAGTCTGTCTGTTAACCACTACAAACATAAGGCTCCTGCCTACCCTCTTCCCAATACTAAAGATTGGTATCTAAGATATCTAATTAGTTGGCCTGCTTAAAATAAAAATTAAAGCACATAAGGCAATTATCAACTAGTTACTATTTTCCTTAGTGGAGGAAAATTATGTTTCATTAAGAGAATAACACTAACATTATAGTCATTTAAAAATCTTGTGTTAAGACTGCTTTTCTCACATAGACAACACCTTCCTAATTCCAATGACAAACTTTCATGTAATGAACAATAGCAATAAAGTCTGATGGGTCAATAACCAATTGTGTAAGATTGGTCTTTGTTTTCCAATCTTATTCTCACATACAAGTAATTTGTATTTCCAATCCTCACCCACAAACAAGGCAAGGAATTCTAGGCTCTATTGCTAGTAGGGTGAGGGACAATGTGGAAATGTCAAAACTTCGGTCACTTGCTAAAGATGGCATATATTTTCGTAAACTGACAAGGGTCCGTGTTCTTAAGGGCAATCAAATATAGGCAACCAAAGGCTATTTTAAAACTCGTTTTCCACAGCCTTCTTTATTCACTAACATGTTCTCCTCTGCCCCTCTGCTCATGCCCAGCCTGCTTTTTCTGAAATGCCTCTTCTTCCCTACTATTTACATTTGACTCCATTTATTTTTCAAAATACTCATTCTCCGAAATCCAGCTCATGTCTGTCTCTTCAACAGAGTCTTCTCTGACCTCTTCAGACTATGGCTGTTATCCACTTAGAATTGCTGTTTGATCTTTTTGTAACTATTATCTTCTCAAAGGGACTCTGGAGGCTGTGGCCTAGAAAAACTGCTGTGGGCTAGTAACACGGTTTCAACTCGGTATTATTTACAAGGCTTGTCTAAACATGATACAACAGCATCTCAAGTAAGAAACTGAACCGCTAGACTGGAAGAATTGCTCAGCGGTTATCTAACAGTCCATTCTCCTTGTATCCAATAGGCAACTGTCCTGTTTTCAGTGTAACTTATTTCCAAGGTCTCTTCCAGCTCTAAAATTATGACTTTACAATTCTGTCGACTTAAACAGTACTTCAAAAGGTGTGGAATCTACATAGAAACCATTAAACTCTCAAATGATAACAGTTCAGTTCCTAGTTACGCTGAAAGATCTGAGGCTAAGGGCTCCATTCAGGTCAGAATCACAACTAGGAACCTCGCTCACTCTCCACCCAGTCTGTGCACCGTAGCACAGCTGACTGAGTCATTCTAAACACACAGTAGGCCCGAATCCAGAACAGAAGCCAAACGGAGGGGCACTTTCTCCCAACACCGAGACCAAGCCCCTCCTGGCTGCTTTATCGCCTAGAAACAAAGCTGAGTAAAACACCCCAATCCGGTACCACCCCAAGGTGCCCCAAGCGACGCGGACCAAACGGTGATGCTGGGCAGTGACGCAGGTGCAGCGTCCACCTTATCTTCCTCCTAGAGAAAGTCGGAGTCCTAGGCACCGGGGGACACCGGATCCCCGACGTCCTCGGGCCCGCAACCCTCCGGCTCCTGCGCCCCCTGCAGTTCGTCGCGACCCCACGCCCGGAGTGTCCGCCCCTTCGTCTCTCACTCCTGGAACACTTACCATCCCAGTACCAGGCCGGTGGTCACGATGAAGCAGGTAAACACCACCGCGATGTAGAAAAGCGGCGAGTACTCATAGAGGGTCACCAGAAACACCGCAGCCATCAGGGTCTCGCTCCGGGCTGAACCCGGCTCCCGCCGCCGCGTAGCCCAGCCCAGCCCGGCCAGGCTAAAAGTCACTACGGTGCCCCGGAGCGGACAAACTTTGTAGATCCGCACTCGCCTGGGGTTCTCGTGAGCTAGACTTTAGGGCAGCCTCGCGGGCAGCAGGAGCCGGCGTACCAATCACGGCGCCGCCTGCAGGACCCGCCACGCCCCTCCCGCTCCCGTCCCGAGCTATTGGCTACGCAGACGTGGGGGACGACTCGCACCGCCCCCGACTCGAGGGATTGGTACCCAGCGGGCGTCTTAGACGCGGTGGCCCGGTGGTCGTTGCAGTTCTGCCGGCAAATTCTAAATAGACTTGAGGGCCAGTTCTGTCCCGGCCTTGGGTAATGCAGGCTTTCTGAAATCAGAGGGAGGCGGAGTCCGAAATCTACGTGCAGCGTTTCTAAATCCTGAAACCCTGCGCATTATGTCTTAGGCAAACTTGGAAGGAGGGGGAGGAGGAGGAGGGCGGGCATCTTGGGTTCTACAAAACGAAATAACCATAGGCACAGTGAAAATACGAAAAAGGAGTCTCTCCCACAAGCAATTTATATGAGACTTGTTAGCATTTTCAGATTGGACTTAGCCGTAGAGGAACATCAGCGTATCCAAGATTCTCTTAGAAATAAAACATCCGCTTCCTCCCATACCCTCCTCTTGTTCTTCTCTTCTTAGACTCCTCAAGTTAGAATTAGCCAAACATTGGAACCTGTATTCGTTTCCACTTTAAGAATAATTTAAAAAAAAAATTTTTTTTTTATCACGCGGAAGCTTTTTAAAAAGTACAGAAAGTAGCTAAATGCCCGCTCCCTCGTCTCAACCCCATGAGTCAGCTCCATCGAGGTGGCCTCCCTGAAAGTCTTTGATAACACTTCATTGACACTTCATTGCTTTGCATGTCATCCTAAAGCCACATCTATCTACATCACAGAATGGGGATATGTCGTCTTACTATTTGTAAGCAGCAACACACTCTGCTACAAATCAGAGTTTTGTTACTGAGGAAGAAAAAGAGGATGGACATTGGGATAGGTAACTGGTAGCCTCTGTCACCCTCCTAAGTCACCAATAAAATTTGTGCTTGAGAAAGATAAACTAAGTTTATCCTATGGCCTCACATATTCCTTGGCAAATGACCACATATTCTCTGGAGCAGCACTGTTTGAGAAACTTACTTCTACAAAACAGTTTTTAATTACTATATATCTGACTTGTGAAAGTATATAGTTTAATCAGCCCTCAATCGTTGGACAATTATTCATTGCTCTAAACAACACTGCAATGAACATCCCTACAGCTAAAGTATTTCCTTAGGATAAATTACTAAAGATGGAACTATGGTTAAAAAAAAAAAAAAGTACATTTTTAAAGACTTTGTAGAAATACTGCTCTCCAGAAATGTTGTACCAATTTGTATTCCCACTCTTTCATCCACAGTTTGCTATCGTTTGATATTGTTAGTTAACAAAAATATTAGCCAATCCGAAAGGCAGTTTTATTGCAACAACAACAACAACAACAACAACAATAATTTCTACAATGAAATGAAAATGTAGGAGGTTCCAAGTTAAAATGACATTAAACACATACATCAAATTTTTCTTCCTCAAGTTCACTAAAATTACAGTAAAGAGATTAAAATGTAAATCTACAAAACAAGAACAGGAAATATAAAATAGCAGCAACATATTGGGACGATGAATAAGGATAATTCACTAACCAATATATGAAAGCCAAATCTCAAACCAGCAGCGGAGAAAAGTGAGACCCAAACTGATTCACTTTGAAGAATTCTCAACAAGAGCAAGAACTAATACAAACTTAACTAGAGTCTTTATCATTTCCCACTGGGATATCTGCTATGGCCACTGAAACTTGTCTCTCTAGTTTCAGCACAGATTTTCCAATGTATTCTGCACACTGATAGTAAAAACGATTTTTCCACAGCACATACTTTACTCCATTGCCAAAAACCCTTGATTGTCTTGTTATATTTCGTTGAGGACAAAGTTCCCAAAGCCCTCGCGTGGCATACCCAGTTCTACATGACTCGACTTCTACTTTTCCCTCATTTACTCATTCAGAAAATGTTTATTGAGTGTCACATAAGTGTCAGACACTCTAGAAAGCAATTAGGGATACAATAATCATCAAAAAATGACACATCCCTGCTTTTATGGAGCTTAGTATCTCAGGGAAGAGATAAATGTTAACCAAAGAATCATGAACAAAATATAAAGGCAGAATTATGATACGTGTCGCTAAAAAAGAGAAATATGGGTAGCCAAGCATGGTGGCTCATGTTTGTAATCCTAGCACTTTGGGAGGCTGAGGCAGGCCAATCACTTGAAGCCAGGTGTTTGAGACCAGCCTGGGAAATATGGCAAAACGCTGTTTCTACGAAAAATACAAACATTAGCCAGCTGTGGTGGTGCATGCCTGTAGTCACAACCACTCAGGAGGCTCGAGAACCGCTTGAACCTGGGAGGTGGAGGTGAGTCTCCACTCACTGCATCACTGCACTCCAGCCTGGGTGACAAAGGGACACTCCATCTCAGAGAGAAAGAGACAGTACAGGCAGTTGTGAGAGCATATGATGGGGAAAATGAGGGGGATATAATGTAGAACAGGGAAACCTTCCTGGAAGAATGAATAGTTGAGAGAGAGGCAAAAGAACAGGAAGGGAGGAATAGCATTTAGCGCAAAAGCTACAGCACATGCAAAGGCCCTGAGGTGAGAACTGAAAGACTAGTGTGGCTAAAGCATAGTGAGTGAGAAGGAACAGCGTATGTGATGAAGATGGAGAGACAGGTAGGGCCCAGACCATACAGGAATCATGCCATTTTAACTACATAAATTTACACTAAGAACAATGAGAATCCACTGACAAGATCGAAGGGGGTATGTGTGACAATCTATTTGCATTTTGTAGCAATCACTTTGGCTATTGTATGCAAAACTAATTGGAAAGAGGCTGAGGCAGATACGAGTGAATATAGGGACGTTAATTAATAGATTCTTTCAAAAGGCCAGGCAAGAAATATTGCCACCTCTGATTAGCAAAGTCATCAGGAATTGCAGCAAAGTGAATTATTAATTGGAAATGATTTTATTTGTGAGTGACAGAAAATCAACAAAAATGGTATCTTAATGATCATAAAAGTGTATTTCTCTCTCAAGTGAAAGTCCAGAGGTAGGCAATACAGGGCCAATGTAGCGCTGCACAGTGCAAGGGACTCAGGCTTCTATTTCTCTCTACCATTTGCAGCTCCCATTCCTAAGATCACCTCATGATCCAAGATGGCTGCTTCAGCTCCAGCCATCAGGTTCATATTCCTGTTAGCAGGGAGGAGGAAAGGGAGGGAAAATGAGACACCATTTCTATTTAAGGATACTCTAGGGACACATCATACATCCAAATTCAGCATCATGCCCACATTTACCTGCAAGCGATGCTGGAAAACACAGTCTTTGTTCAAGATAGTCATGTGCTTGTCTACACTAGAGAGTCCTCTTACTTATAGATGGAGGAAAAAATTAAAAGAGAAGTAAGCGTCTCTGTCATAGAAGTATATAAGACAATGCTAGAATGGACATGGCATATGGGAGAGAGGCAGGAGTTGAGGTTTCTGGCTTCTTCCCCAAGAAGAATGGATTCTAAATCTCCAGTCTCTCACCATTCATCCTTGTTCCCCTTCCCTCATCCCCTCCTCCTTACAAACACTAATCTTAGCCCCACTGAATTACCAATCTTCTAAAACACACTAGAGATATTACAGACGCAGATTTTCAAGGCCTGAAGCTCATACTCTTTGGGTGACCCATTCCAAGAAGGTGGACATAAAATCGCAATGACAAAATTAAGCATAAGGCCATAAAAAAGGCCCAGGCAGACTTAAACTTCGTTCACACTAACATTTTAACCTGGACCTTTACTTTATCTATCACCAAGATTAAAAACTGTAAGATGCTGTGGATTATTAGGTATGTCCTGACTTCAGAGAAATTAAAATTTGGGGGTTGGGGAGGGGGAAGAGGACAGCAATCTTTAATTTAGTGAAATGAGCCATTTGCAGATCCCAGAATTGGCCGTGCATATTTCTTCCCTTATCTGGAAAGCGCTTCTTCTTTCCTCCCCATCCCTCTCCTGGCTAACTTTTAGTTACCTTTAAGGACTCCTTTCTGAAGCTCCCTTCTCCAGCAAGACTTCCTGTATGCTTCCAAACCCTTGTGGAGATGCCTCTTCCAGAGCAACCAGTATGTGACCGTATGGGGACCCTCCTATTTCTGGTGTGAGCCCCTGCTCACTCATGTATTTAGCCTGCTAGGTACCCAGCTCTCTGAGCACAGGAATGACACCTAATTAATCTTTGTGCGACCAGTACCTAGCAGATGTGGGGTAGTCACATTATTGAATTAATAAAGGAATGAAAGAAGCTTTTCTCCATGAGATTATTTGGAAGCACAAAGTATCTATATTAGGTTTTTATTTAAAAAAAAAAGTTTGGAGGCTGAGGCAGGAGAATTGCCTGAACCCAGGAGGCGGAGGTTGCGGTGAGTCGAGATCGCGCCATTGCACTCCAGCCTGGGTAACAAGAGCGAAACTCCGTCTCAAAAAAAAAAAAAAAGTTTAACTCTCAAATGAGCAGGAAGAATGGCAGTTCTTTATTATCTCTAACTGATCTAGTTTTGCTTGAAACCCCACCCCAGACCCAGCCTGGTGACTCATGCCTGTAATCCCAGCACTTTGGGAGGCCAAGGCAGGCAGATGGCTTGAGCCCAGGAATTGAGACCAGCATGAGTAACACAGTGGGACCCTGTCTCGATAAAAAATTTAAAAATTGGCCGGGCGCGGTGGCTCAAGCCTGTAATCCCAGCACTTTGGGAGGCCGAGGCGGGTGGATCACGACGTCAAGAGATCGAGACCATCCTGGTCAACATGGTGAAACCCCGTCTCTACTAAAAATACAAAAAAATAGCTGGGCATGGTGGCACGTGCCTGTAATCCCAGCTACTCAGGAGGCTGAGGCAGGAGAATTGCCTGAACCCAGGAGGCGGAGGTTGCGGTGAGCCGAGATCGCGCCATTGCACTCCAGCCTGGGTAACAAGAGCGAAACTTCGTCTCAAAAAAAAAAAAAAAAAAAAAAAAAAAAAAAAAAAAATTAAAAATTAACTGGGTGAGGCAGGAGGATTGCTTGAGCCAGTGAGGTTGAGGCTGCAGTGAGCTGTGATTATGCCACTGCACTCCAGCCTGGGTGACACAGAAAGACATTGTCTCAAAAAAAAAAAAGAAAAAGAAAACAGCAAGACCCTGACTCAAAAAGAAGAAAAAGAAAGAACCACCCCCACCCCCAGTAAGTATTAGACAGGGTAAAAAGAGAAGACAATGTGAGCTTAAATTTATCAATAAAAAGTATATTAGGCCAGGCATGGTGGCTCACGCCTGTAGTCCCAACACTTTGTGAGGCTGAGGTGGGCGGATCACCTGAGGTCAGGAGTTCGAGGCCAGCCTTGCCAACATGGTGAAACCCTGTCTCTACTAAAAATACAAAAATTAGGCTGGCTTGGTGGCGGGTGTCTGTGATCCCAGCAACTCAGGAGGCTGAGGCAGGAGAATTGCCTGAACCCAGGAGGTTGAGGTTGCCGTGAGCCAAGATTGTGTCACTGCACTCCAACCTGGCTGACAGAGCAAGACTCCGTCTAAAAACAAAAAAGTATCTTAGACTCTTCAAGTTTAATTGCTCCTTTTAGGAAGCTGGTCAGGTTCAAGAAAATTTTTAGTCTCTCCTCTCTCTTCTCTTGATTCTTCTGAAGTCAGTATCTGACTGTACAAGGTATTCACATGACCTGATGGTGGGGGTCAGGGAAATAAGACCTCAGCTCTGCATGACACCTGTAGGTCCTCACTAAGGTGAAGCAGGTTTAATCTGGCTTTTTGTGGTACCAGGCTAGCCCTCACTGCAGAGATCCAGGGTTCTAGTCATTTACCTGTGATTGTAAAACCCTCATAAATGATGGCTCCTTAGCTCTGCTAGTTCACCAGACTGCTCACCATCTCCAATGTTACTTACTGGGGGGAATAGGTAAACATGTAGATTCTTGCATATGTCACATGTGGGCTAGTGAGGACCAACAGTTGTCTCAGGACACCCAATCAGGCTACCTCTGCCACCAAACACCATTGCTCTAGCACCACAGTGCAGGTGGTGCGAAGCCAAATGCAAGGCCCCTCCTTTCCTAGAGGGAAAGTGGACTACCACCTCCAATCTCTTCAGTTTCTCCAGCACCTCACCTATTTGTTTTTTAATTTTGTAATTTTTTATTTTTGGAGATGAAGTCTTGTTCTGTTGCCCAGGCTGGTGTGCAGTGGTGCAGTCTCAGCTCACTGCAACCTCTGCCTCCCGGGTTCAAGAGATTCTCTTGCCTCAGCCTCCCAAGTAGCTGGGACTATAGACACCTGCCACCACACCCAGCTAATTTCTGTATTTTTGGTAGAAATGGGGTTTCACAACGCTGGGCATGCTAGTCTCAAATTCCTGACCTCAAGTGATCCACCTGCCTCAGTCTCCCAAAGTGCTGGGATTACAGGCATGAGGCACTGCCCTAGCCCCAATACCCCACGTATTTGGATGCTTTCACTACAATCACCCACCTACCCAATATTCCAGTCTGGAGGGAGGTGGAGACAAAACTGACTTTATTTTATTTTCTGAGACAGAGTCTCGCTGTTTCACCCAGGCTGGAGCACAATGATCATGGCTCACTGCAAGCCTCAACCTACTGGGCTCAAGCGATTCTCTTGCCTTGGCCTCTTATAGTGATGGGATTACAGCAGTGAGCTACCAAGCCTGGCCAAGTGACTTTATTTTAAATGCTGATCTGTCATGTAACTTCTGACTAACCCTGAGTCGAGAATGCCTTTAAAATATCTCATTGATGTATTGCTCTTTATGTAGAAACGTTGCTAGAAAAGACGGTCCCAGTCCAGATCCCAAGAGTAGGTTCTTGGATCTCGCATAGGAAAGATTTTGAGGCAAGTCAAAGAGAACAGTAAAATAAGCAAGTTTATTGGAAACTACCCTGTTACAAAGTAGGAGTCTTCAGCAGGAGAACAAACACTCCATCGTTTGCTAGTTCCTCTATACTTATAAGAAACTACAAGGAGCAATAATAAACTTGGAACATGCAGATATGCTGGCTAAAGGTAGGGGCTCTTGGTGTTACGGATGACCATTAATCCTTCATTGATGGTATCTTTAAGTAAAGTAGGCTGCACTCTTAAGACATCTGGACATTCTGAAGGCTTTGTGGGAGATGCTCTGTATGGTCATAAATGTTCTGCAATTATAAGTGATGGTCAGCTTGAGTTGTGGCTATTTTCAGACCAGAAGTATTAACCTTACAGGTGTCTTGTGAGTGCTTAGCTACCCACTCAAGATGGAGTCACTCTGGTCACGCTTTATTAAACCAGAGGCCTGGAAAGCAGGTGTTTCTCTAACAGGAACACCTATTCACTGTAAGTTTCCTCCAAAACAACCCGTGTTGCTGCAGAAATCATAGGCTCTGCTCTGACACCCATAGCCACCTACACATTCCTTCCAGAGCACATATACTCTTTTCCCAAGATACAAGCCCTGGGTCTGGGGTGTTGCAGTGCAGAGATCTAATTGTCTTGCAGCTGCCCAAGACAACATTTCTGTGTTTCCTTAATAAATCACACAAAACCAACAAACTGGATTTGTCTGGCTCCTTCGTTGGTCTCTCTGCTCCTTCAGACTTTAGGAGCTGCTTTGCATATATGGCCATTTCACCAAGGGGGAAGCCAGAATGGGCGGATATGGTCCGGCACTTGCTCTAGCCCTTTCTCCTCCCCACACTCCGGCAGATCCGAAGCAGAAGGCTTGCCTTCCTTCCCACTCAGCAGGTACTTTCTTCATATCATAGCCTCACTTTCCCTGCTGTATAATACGTTAAATACCACTCTTACTGTTGCCAAGGTCTCGATTTTGAAATGTTAACTGAACTTTAAAAATTTATAAAGGCTTTCTTTCTTGGTAGTGTCTGGCTTTTTCAAGATGACTGTGTTTCTTGAGATTCAAACATCTTATTTTAAAAGTCAAAAGCTGGTTTTTCTTTTTAATTTCTGACATCACAGTTCTATTTATTCTTTGATGCTGATAGATACTTCTGACTGACCAAGGAGAAGGCATCATAAAAGAAACGTGATTTTTTTTTTTTTTTTTTTTTGGAGACAGAGTCTCACTCTGTCACTCAGGCTGGAGTGTAGTAGTGTGATCTCGGGTCACTGCAACCTCCGCCTCTTGGGTTCAGGCGATTCTCCTGCCTTAGCCTCCCAAGTAGCTGGTACTACCAGTGCATGCCACCATGCCTGGCTAGTTTTTGTATTTTTAGTAGAGGTGGGGTTTCACCATGTTAGCCAGGCTGGTCTTGAACTCCGGATCTCAGGTGATCCACCCACCTTGGCCTCCCAAAGTGCTGGGATTATAGGTGTGAGCCACTGTGCCTGGCCGAGAAATGCAATAAACATTAACATGTTTTTGAAAGTTATAATCTCCCTTATATATTTCCTGGAGCTGCCAAACCTTTCATTCATATGGTCTTTCTATAGTCCACATTCTTTCCTGGAAGGTCAGAGTTATCTCAATTTGGAAATATCAATAGGTAGAAATATAAAAAGTGTCCTCACTTTGAGTTTGAAACTTGAGAAATTGGCAAATGGAACTCAAAGTACAATTTTGATATCAGCTCATCGATAACAGAAACTGTGAAAAATCTTACAGTACTTTGGCAGAACCTAACAGCGTCACTCTTTATAGCCCACTGAACTTCCAAGTCCCTGAACTTCTCCTGGTTTCACATGTTGGGCTTCTATTGTCTATACCTATGTAGTGATAGGAGGCTATCTGAAGCCTGCTCCAACTGAGCCGACGCTGATGATGAATGCGGTATTCAGTCTGTGACCCAAAGCTTAGGACATTCATCTAGAACAGTGGTTCTCAGCTGGGAGCGTTCCTCCCTGCCACTTCAACATTTGGCAATGTCTGGAGACATTTTTGTTTGTCACAACTAGGAAGTTGCTACTGGCCTCTCTAGTGGGTGGAGGCCAGGAATGCTGCTAAATATCCTACAATGCATAGCACAGCCTGCTCACAACAAAAAAATTATCCAATTATCCAATGTCAATATTGCTGAGGTTGAGAAACCCTGGTACAAAAAATTCTATTGGTTCTGGGCACTTCTCACCAAATCACTGTTTCCACCTTGGTCCAGGCTTGTCTTTTCCTGGGTTACCACAGTAGCCTCCTGAATAGTGCCCTTCTGCCTCTGCTCTCCACAGGCTATTCTTTTTCTTTTTAAAAAATACTTATTTAAGGCTGAGTGTGGGGTGGCTCATGCCTGTAATCCCAGCACTTTGGGATGCTGAGGTTGGTGGATCACAAGGTCAGGAGTTTGAAACCAACCTGGCCAATACAGTGAAACCTTGTCTCTACTAAAAATACAAAAATTAGCTGGGCATGGTGGCACGTGCCTGTAGTCTCAGCTAATCGGGAGGCTGAGGCAGGAGAATCGCTTGAACCAGGGAGGCAGAGGTTGCAGGGAGCCAAGATCGTGCCACAGCACTCTGGCCTGAGTGGCAAAGAAGACCCCCTCTCAAACAAAAAAGTATTTAAAATTTAATATTTCATTTATATACAGTAATGTTCACCATGTTCGCCGTGTACGGATATGAGTTTTTGCAGATGTATAGAGGTCATGTAACTGTAGTCACAATCAAGATACGGAAAGGCAGCTCAGTCTTCAAAGTCTCTGCTCTGCTGTGTGAGTCTGCTTCTCTGATTCAGCCTGCTTCAGTCAGAGTCAGACGGTAAAAGAGAAAAAAAAAATAACTAGAAAACTTGGTTGCCCTTCTGGTCATTCTAGAGGTTTTGACTTCCTATGGTGCAAGTCCTGAAGTTAAGGTCTAATATTTCGTACTACTTTTCAACTGGTGAAATTGGGAATGGCTTAACCTCAAGTCCTTTTCCCTACTCCGCTCCCATGGATAAAGTCCCCTAGCCAAACAGCCCTCCTTATCAGGACAGGCACAGTGCCTGCTTATCCGTGAGTAGTGGGTTTCAGTTCCCTGTTACCCCAAATAATTATCCAAATAAGCCCATCACATCCATCCTCCTGCAGGAAACAAAGAGCTATAGGGGAGGGAAAAATAGCTTCTTTTTACCCTTCTAGGTTCTTTGGCTGGGCTAAAATTAAATTGACATGCGACATTAATAGGAGAAAAGCCATATTTAGTCATGGATGTATGCATGAAAATCCCACAAAATCTGAGACTCAAAGTATGGTCAAATGAGTGAAGCTTATACAGCATCCTGAGCTACAGACAGGAATAGTGGCTCTGGGCTTCCAAGGCTGGGTGGTGACAAAAGTTATGGAAAAGCGAGGGGAGGAAATGTTGCTGAATAAAGGTTGTCTTGTTATACAGATAAAAAGTCACTTGGGTAATAAAAGTTGTCTTAAAACAGCCTTCAAAAACATAGGTGATCATCTCTCTGGGGATGGGCCCACTTCTAGTCTCCTCTCCTGCAATCCAAGCTCATCTTCCCAGGTTGATATGGTTAATAAGATTCCCAGAAAGGGGAATTCATGACAATCAGATTCCTTTTGCAGGATTCATCTTCAGGCAGATTGGGGGATGCTCGAAGAAAGCCCCTGCCTGTGACCCTTGCTTCCCATGTGTCCACACGTCAAAGTAATAGGCATACCAAAGCATCATATTTGGGGGTGGCATTCCCTGAACTCCTTTGGGAGTATCCCACCCTCTTGAGTATTGAGTACCCCACCCACTGCAAAGCCAACCTTCCACAGCTTCTGATTGTTCATTCTGTTCCCAAGTACAGCACCCTTGGGCCATGCTGTGTCCTGTTCCCTTGGGCTGGAAGTATAAAAATCTCTCTCCCTCTTTTTTTTTTTTTTTTTTGAGGCAGGGTCTTGCTCTGTCACTCAGGCTGGAGTACAGTGGCACAGACTTGGCTCACTGCAAACAGCCTTGACCTCCTGGGGTAAAGCGATCCTCCCACCTCAGCCTCCCAAGTAGTTGGAACTACAGGCACACACCACCATGCTCACATAATTTTGTTCATTTTTTTGTAGAGATGGGGGTCTAACAATGTTGCCCAGCTGATCTCGAACACCTGGACTCAAGGGATCCTGCTGCCTTGGCCTCCCTAAATGCTGGAATTACAGGCATGAGGTGCTGCACCCAGTCCCCCTTTTTTATTCTCACTTTCAAATATTTGCTCAAACATCACCTTCCTGGTGAGGACTCAACTATCCTATTTAAAATTAGAAATCTCTCTTCCTTTGTACTCCCAACCTCCCCTTTTCTATTTTTTCTCCCATAACACTAATCACCTTCTAACATACAATATTGTTTGCTATGCTCTTGTCTGTCACTTCCTTGCTCCCATTAGAATGTTACTTCCAGGAGAAAAGGACTTTGAACCTTAGCACCTAGGAAGGATACATAATAGGCCCTCAAAAACTATTTGTTGGCCTAGTGTGGTGGCTCATGCCTGCAATCCCAGCACTTTGGGAGGCCAACGCTGGTGGATCACTTGAGCTCACAAGTTCAAGACCAGCCTGGGCAACATGGTGAAACCCTGTCTCTACTAAAAATACAATAAATTAGCCAGGAGTGGTGGCACATGCCTGTAATCCCAGCTACTCAGGAGGCTGAGGTGGGAGGATCACTTCAGTCCAGGAGGTGAAGGTTGCAGTGAGCCGAGGTCACACCACTGCACTCCAGCTTGGGTGACACTTTCTTATCTCAAAGCAAAACAAAACAAAACAAAAACAAACCAAAACAAAACAACAACTATTTGTTGAACTAATGAATGTGTAGGAAAACGTAAAGAATGGTGTGAAAAGAAAAGAAAATTTCAGGACTTTACAAATGAATTACGCAAAGGGGAAAAGTTCAGCCCTGGAAACTGAGTCACATAACACAGCTGTTTTTCTTCTCCAGTGCATGACTCTTGCTTCTTGAACTTTATGTTGAGTTGTTATGCATTAACCAGACTCCCTATTCTTAATTCAAACCTGGACTAAATGACGTTGGAGATAGACACACTTGTGATTGTTACCTCTTTTCAACAGAATGTTAAGGAACCCCTTCAGAGTGTAATCAGTAATAGCCAATCAAATCTTGCGTCTGTATGTTAGCCTTTCTATGGAACATGTTATAATTCCATTCAGTACGTCCATTTTTGCCTAGACAAACAAAACTAATCTCCATTCTTTTGTGTCTATGTGTCCATGGACAGCCCTCTACCCTCATTCCTTGCACTCGAATAAACTCTTAACTGAATCCTGACCTTCAAAATTATTTCAGACTGACGTTACAAACATACTAGCAAAGGCCGCTAATTCAGAGAATGAAGAACTTTAAAAAATTCAAGCCAGAAATCATTAATCTACTTCTGATCTTTCCCCAGTTTTTAATTAGATTACTCCTTCCTTTTCCACCCTGTTCTTGTCTTACGTCAAATCTTTTCATAAGATAAAGCAATTTCGGTGACCTCAACATAGCTTAATATTGATGGATTCTTGAGTTTGCTACAGAGGTGACCTAGGGCTATTTCCATGGCAGAAAAGTGCTGGAAAACATTCTGGAACTTGCCCCTTACCCTACAATAACCCAAGCCAGAATGGCATTCCCAAGCCTCATTGTAAATAGACATGTGTATTTTTTCTTACTAAATATATTCTATAGACTGAGTTCAAATAGTCCATATTCATTTCACACTTCCCATACAATAAATCACATTTCCATCAATTTGGCCTTCTTGTCAATACATCACTTTCTGTAGCCTCTGCCTGCTTCAGCCTCCCAAAGTGCTGGGATTACAGGCTTGAGCCACCTCACTTGGCTTGTTGTCTTGTTTTGATCCTTTTCAAAAGGCAGTTTATAATCAGCTATAAGACTGTTGATACTTTTAAATATAGGTCTCTGATAACTTTGGAGACTGGGTCACTAAAACAGAGGAAAAAACTTCCAGGGCTCTTTTGGATAGCTAAGGTGTCAAATATCGAGCAGAACAGAAGTTAATTACGTGGACTGAACTAATAAAACAATCATTTTATGACTTTTTGCTTGAAATGTTGCTGATCTTTTTGTTTTTCAGAGTCAAGAAAACTTTTTTTTCTTTTGAGCTTTTTACAGCTTTTAACAATTGAGTAAAGTATAATCCTGTGAACAAAATTTGGAGCATATTTCTTCCTATCTGATTTCTCCAGAATTTGGAAACTCTTCCTGAGTATTCTTAACTTGTGGCAATATAGTTATTTGCATAATTGCAATAAGAATCTGTTTCTTTCATAACAGAACATAAATGGAAACACTGGTTATTTTACCAAGGCTTTCACTGAAATGACATGCTTTCAAATATAAATAGACCACTTTAGGGAATCAAAGTTGACTTATAGAGCCCATAAAAACCCCTTAGGAAAACTGATCTTATAGTTTATGCAGTACCTATAAAGGGTTCCCAACCCATAGTAAGTACAGAATGTCGCTTTCTTTTTATTATATTTTATTTATTTATTTTGAGACACCGTCTTACTCTGTCACCCAGGCTGGAGTAAAGTAGTCTGATCTTGGCTAGCTGCAACCTCTGCCTCCCAGGCTCAAGCGATTCTCCCACTTTAGCCTCCTAAGTAGCTGGGACCACAGGTGCACACCACCATGCCCCACTGATTTTTTTGTAATTTTTGTAGAGATAGTTTTGCCATGTTGTCCATGCTGGTTTCGAACTCCTGGGCTGAAGTGATCCACCCATCTCGGCTTCCCAAAGTGCTGGGATTACAAGTGTGAGCCACGGCACCCATCCACAAATGTCACTTTCTAACAGGCCCAGAAGCTCCAGATTATCTTAGGACGTCCAGAGGAGAGGAATTCACCCAGTTAATACAGGTATTTGCAGCCAACCTACTCGATATCCTTTCTTCTGCTCAATCGATTCAGCTGTTGAAACTTGTGTATGCCTTGCAAAGTTCTTGTGGTGTGTTTTGCAGCTCCATCAAGTCGTTCATTTTCTTCTCTAAGCTGGTTATTCTAGTTAGCATTTTGTCTAACCTTTTTTCAAGGTTCTTAGTTTCTTTGCATTGGGTTGAACATGATCTTTTAACTCAGAAAACTTTGTTATTGCCCACCTTCCGAAGCCTGCTTCTGTCAATTCATCAGATTCATTCTCTGTCTTTTTTTGTTCTCTTGATGGTGAGGAGTTGTGATCTCTGGGAGGAGAAGAGGTGTGCTGGTCTTCGATGGTTTCATCCTTTCGGTGCTGTTTTTTTCGCCCCCGTCTTGGTGGATTTATGTCCCTTTGATCTGGTGATTTCAGGAGGAATCTCTGAGTGACGTTTTCTCTGTTGAGGTTCGAGCTCTATTTTCGTTGGCCTGTAGAGGGCGTTGCTGGGCTCTGTTGAGTTCAGTCAGGTTGTTGGGTGGGTGGTCCTTCCCTGGAGTTTGTTTGCAGGTGGGATTGGCCCCGCCTTCCCAATGGCATCTGTCCTAGAGCTCGATCTTCCTGGTTGGGGTCAAACTGGTGTATTTGCTGCCTAACTCTCTAGCGAGGGCTTCAGTTTCAGTTCTGCGGAGGTGGGGCCTGCCAGGCCTTATGGTCTGTTTCCCTGCTTTCAACTCTGCCTCCCGCTGTGGGATGGTGTGGCCTGTTGGCATTAGTCCAAACTTCCGGCCTGGTCTGTGCGACAACTTGCTGCCCCAGGTGGGAGCTGCTGCTCAGATTTGCATAGACTGCGGCGCCCCACCGTCTGGCAGGGCTCTCGTGGACCGTGGGTTGTATGAGGGATAAGGTAAGCGCAGGATCCCAATTGGAGCACTGAGGGGTTGAAGTCCCCCCCCCCCCGCCAAGTCAGCTGCATGTTTCAGGTGGGGACACGCCACCCCCTCTCGATTTGCCCCCCCGCCCCCCCGGGTGGCTCTCACCCTGCGGCGTCTTCCCTGGGCTATTTTCTGTGCCATATCAGTCCCACTGAAATGTTTGGAACTGTGAAATCCTCTAGCCCTCTGCGTCTCATTTGCTGGGAGCTGCATTCCGGTGTTACCTTCTCTCCGCCATCTGGGCGCCCCTCCCTCACTGGAGCATTTTTTTTTTCATGAATCCCCACTCGTTTCCCACGCCACTACATTACTACTAATAGTCCTTTTACTTAAAGAATTCCGGTGACTGGACTTAGGAAATAACCAAGGTTGCAGAATGTCCCACCTCAAGAAGGAATGTTGAACAATTGATTCACAGCCTTGTTGCCACAAACCAGACCATCGGTGGCCCATTATTCAAGCCAACCCTTGCAAAAAGATCATGCTGACCTGCATAATCTACTCCTAATTTGTTGTGCTCTTTCTGGAAAGTCAGTCAGGGAATTCTCTCACTCTCTTATGCTGCCTCCCTTATGCTCTGGCACAAGCTCCAATGAAACCTTGTCTGGAGAAACTATTTGTCCTCAGGTCAATTTGCATTGCGAAACCAAGAACCCACCGTCATAACAAAATGAGGTACTGCCCCAGGCAATTTGTTTTATTGAAGGCACCGGTTGAATCTTAGGGCCTAAATTTAGCTCTTCCAAATCACTTTGTTCATGTATTCAATACTGGACTTGTTCCACTGAGTCTGGGACAAAGACTTCTGGATGTTCACTTAGGCAGTGGCCCATAAGAGTGCTCATTGAAACGCAAATCATCATTCAATCATACTTCAGTAAATAACTTGCATGGAGAAAAGAGATGGGCGTGGTGACTGACGCCAGTAATCCCAACACTTGGGGAGGTGAGCAGGAAGATTGCTTGTGGCCAGGAGTTCGAGACCAGCCTGGGCAAAAAAGGGACACCCTATCTCTACAAAATATTAAAAGATTAATCGGGTGTGTGGTGGCATGCGCCTGTAGTCCCAGCTACTCGGGAGGCTGAGGTAGGAGGATTGCTTGAGCCCAGGAGTTCGAGGCTGCTGTGAACTAGAACTGCCACTGCACTGCATCCTGGGAGGGAGGGAGGGAGAGAGAGGGGAGAGAGAGAGAGAGAGAGAGAGAGAGAGAGAGAGAGAGAGAGAGAGAGAGAGAGAGAGGCGGCGGGGGCGGGGGGAATGTATCAACCAAGTACTGGAAGGCGGCAGTGGTCAGAGGTGGGGTTCTGGAGAGGGTGGGAAGAAAGGAGGGGTGTGCCTAGTTTGAGGGAGATCAAATTTGGAAGGTAGGCTGCGGTCAGTACACACATTTACCTTTGAAATCATTACTGTCAACCATGACCATGCTGTCAGAGCTTGAAGACTGCTAAAACGGTCTGGAGAGCTGGCATGACTTGTACGCAGCTTGGGTTTCTTTCTCACTTGCAGCCAGGCGGAGCATCCTCCTCTAGAGGGCGCAAGGGGAAAGAAAAGAAAAAAAAAAAAAGCAGGCGCTCGCGTTCTGGTTAATTTTGAGCCGCGCCTCCCGCCGTCCGCCGTCACGTGCCGGCCCGCCAAGGCTGCGTTGATAGGTGGGGGCGACTGGGCCCGGCACCGGGCAGGAAGGGAGGCGGCCGCCGAGCCATTCTGAAAGGCGCCCGAGTGAAGGCGACAGGCAGCTGACGGCCGGAAGGAAAATGGTGAGTTGCCGCTGGAAGGGCGGGGGCCGCAGGGCTGGGCGAGCCGGCCAGCCGGGCTTTTCTGATTTCCGGAGCCGGCAGCGGCGGGCAGCGCCCGGGAGGGGTCGACGTCCGCTTCCTTCCTGGCGGCTGGCTAGTGCCTCCAGCCAGAGACTTGGCCTCCGCCACCGCGCCTCGGCAGCATTCTCCGGCCGGGCCCGGGGTGGACCCGCCCAGCGGGCCATGGGACTAGGGTGCGGCTGCGAGTCGGCGGGTAAGGGGGAGCCTCGCCAGGCCCTTCTGGATGGAGGGCTTCAGCTTCTGAGCTATAGGTCGGAGGGAAAGGGGTCTGCCCCATTGGAGGGCTCCCCCAAATCCCGCTTTTCCTGCCAGGGCTGTGACCGGGTCCCAAGGGTTGGAGGGCTCCGAGCATCTTCCACCTGGCGGCGTTTCGGGGGAGGACTCGAATTCTGATTGAATTTGCCCGGCCTCGCCTAAGGCTTCTTTCTGTGTGCTCCTTTCCCTAGCCTCCCACAGAGCATTTCTCCTTATCTTTGCTTTCCTATGGCAGTTGGAAACCTTTCGACCCAAAGCTTTGGCTCTGGGCCTTAAAGTAATTGTCAAAAGCTTTAGTTTTGTTGGTTCTGGGGGCTATGGCTTTTGTTCTTACATGGGCTGGACCCCAAGCATAAAAATAAAGTGGAGAATTAAATAAATCGCCATCAAGAATCTTTTGATCTATCCCATTAGGTTTTTAAGTATGTTTAAATTTCATTAGAAACAACAACAAAACACTACTCTCTGACCATCTATTCAGTTCCCAACCCACTTTTATCGAGTAGATCTTGTCATGGTTGCTGAAGCCAATGGGTTCTTTGCAGTTTTCGTCTTCTCTGACCTTTCAGCTGCATTCCAGAGTGTTACACGCTCATTTTTGAAGCATTTTCTTCATTCTTCCTCCTTGGCTTCTGGGATACAGAACTCCTCCTAGTTATCCTATTGGTCTATCTATTTCTCTTGCAGACTATTCTCCTTTCCCTGGACCATACTCGAAGGAGTCCCAGGCTTTATCATAATCCATCATTTTCCATTCTGTATTCTTTATCCTAAACTATGGCCTCATTTACCACCTATTTTCAGATTACTTGTAAATTTGCAGCTCAGAACTCCTGGCTTCTGAGATCCAGTCCAGATCTATGTGTCCTTTTTTTTTTCTTTCTTTCTTTTTTTTTTTTTTTTTGAGATGGAGTTTCACTCTTGTTGCCCAGGCTGGCGTGCAGTGGTGCGATCTCTGCTCACCACAGCCTCCACCTGTTGGGTTCAATTCAAGCTATTCTCTTTCCTCGGCCTACCAAGTAGCTGGGATTACAGGGATGTGCTACCACGCCTAGCTACTTTTGTATTTTTGGTAGAGACGGGATTTCACCTTGTTAGTCAGGCTGGTCTCGAACTCCTGACCTCAGGTGATCCCCCCACCTAGGCCTCCCAAAGTACTAGGATTACAGGCGTGTGCCACCGCGCCTAGCCCTAGAGCTATATATTAATATTTCAGTATTAAGTTAACATCCCCTGGGAAGCTTTTCTCCCATTTGGGCACCCTCAAAGCCACCGCAGTGTGTCAGTAGAACTCATGACAAACTTGGTCTCTGTCAGTGTTCCTTAACTCAGTGAAAGTCTGTGTCATTCAATCTGCTATACAAGCCAGAAGCCTAGGAGTTATGTTGGTAACCCTTTTTTTCCTCACCCACACCCCACCCCTACCCGTACACCACCCCCACCCCCAGTTTCCAATCTGTCACCACCTCCTTTGTAGTGGTTAAGGGCGAGTTAAGATAGGCTTGCCTGGGTTGAATCCTGGCTCCACTAGCTATTTAATTGGGGAAAGATCCTTAACCTCTCTAAACCTTAGTTTCTTGCAAAATGGGAGTAATTATAGTATCTGTTTCATGAGATTGTTTTGAGCATGAAGGGAAATCTATGTTAAGGATATAACACAGTGTTTCTCTCATAGGGTCTGATACATGTTAACTATTATTAGGACTAAATTGGAATTCTTTTGCTTTTGAGTTGTTTGAGATCCTAACATCTTCTGGTGATTAATTACTTGTTGAGCGGAGAGTTTGCAGTTTTTTCTCCCATTCTGTAGATTGTCTCTTCACTGTTGTTTTCTTTCCTCTGAGAAGCTTTTTAGCTTGATGTAATCTAATTTGTCTATTTTGCTTTAGTTGCCTGCCTGTGCTTTTGGGTCTTACTCAAAAAAATCTTTGCCCAGACCAATGTCCTGAAGCATTTGCCCAATGTTTCCTTCTAGTGGTTTCATAGTTTCACATTTTACATTTAAGTCTTTAATCCATTTTGATTTGGTTTTTGTATATGCTGAGAGTTGGGGTCTGATTTTCTTCTGCATATAGATACCCGGTTTTCCCAGCACCATTTGTTGGAGAGAGTGTCCTTTCCCCAGTGTATGTTTTTGGCATCTTTGTCTAAAATGAGTTGGTTGTAAATGTGTGAATTTACTTCTGGGTTCTTTGTTCTGTTTCGTTGGCCTGTGTGTGTGTGGTTTTATTCCAGGATTATGCTGTTTTGGTTACTATTGTTTTGAAGTATATTTTGAAGTACTGTGATACCTCCAGCTTTGTTCTTTTTGCTCAGGGTTGCTTTGGCTATTCACAGTCGTTGTGGTTCCTTACAAATTTTAGGATTGTTTCTTCCTCTTAAGAATGTCATTGATATTTTGATCAGGATTGCATTGAATCTGTAGATCACTTTGGGGTAATACGGACATTTTAGCAATGGTATGTCTTCTAATCCATAAGTTTGGAATATCATTCCATTTTTGTATGCCCTCTTCAGTTTCTTTCATCAGTGTTTTATAATTTTCATTGTAGAGATCTGTCACTTCTTTCGGTAAATTTATTTCTAGATTTTCTTGTAGCTATTGTAAATGAGATTGCTTTCTTGATTTCTTTTTCACACTGTTTCTTGTTGGTGTATATAAATATGTAATTTATCAGCTCTAACAGTTTTTTTTTTTAAATGGAGTCTTTAGCTTTTCCTAATTATAAGATCATGTTGTCGTAAACAAGGATAATTTGACTTCTTTTTTTCTAACTTGGATGCCTTTTACTTCTTTCTCTTCCCTAACTGCTCTGGCCAGGACTCCCAGTACTGTGTTGAATAAAAGTCGTGCAATTGGGCATCCAGAACTTAGAGGAAAGGCTTTCAGTTTTTCCCCATTCATGGTCAGCTGTGGGTTTGTCATATATGGCCTTTATTGTTTTGAGGTATGTTCTTTCTATACCCAGTTTGTTGAGGGTTTTTATCATGAAAGGATGTTGAATTTTATAAAATGTTTTTTCAGCATCTCTTGAAATGATATGATTTTTGTTCTTGAATCTGTTAATGTAATGTATCACATTTATTGATTTGCCCATGTTGAACCGTTCTTGCATCCCTGGGACAAATTCCACTTGATCATGGTGGATGATCTTTTTAATGTGTTGCTGAATCTGGTGGTCTAGTATTATGTTGAGGATTTTTGCATCTGTGTTCATCAGAGATATTGGTCTATAATTTTCCTTTTTTTGTTGTATACTTCTCTGGTTGTGGTATCAGGGTAATGCTGATCTTGTGGAATGAACTTGTTGCTATTTTTTCCCTTCCAGTTTTTTTGGAATAGTTTGAGTGGAAGTGGTATTTTAAATCTTTGATAGAATTCAGCAGTGAAGCCATCAGATCCTGAGCTTTTCTTTGATGGGAGACTTTATTACTGTGTCAGTCTTATTACCCATTATTGGTTTGTTGAGTTTTTCTATTCGTGGTTCAGTGTTGGTAGGTTCTGTGTGTCCAAGAAGTTATCCATTGCTTCCAGGTTTTCCATATTATGGGAGTATAGTGTTCATATTGGTCTCTAATGATTCTTTGTATTTCTGTGGTATCAATTGCAGTATTTTTTTTGGTCTCAGCTTGTATTTCTTTTGCACATTCTTAGTAGCTCCTTTTAATATCTCCATAGTTATTTAATTATAATATAAAATGTTATTGGTCTTGATTCTGATTATAATATGAAATGTTATTGGTCTTTATTTTTAGGAGGTTTTTTAACACTTTCGTTGCTTGTTTTGTTTTTATCCCCTGTAATTGTGAGGACGAAAACGAATTTATTAGTTCTAAGTATAATCAGATTATTTTCCTGTTCTTCCTTCACTGTATGAAAACAGTATGCTTGCCTTACATTCTAACAGCAGACAGTGATTCTTAACTTTCCCCATATTCTCTTCTCCAGTTCTGATGACATTACACATTATTATGTGAATGGTTTTTGAGACATCGGATTCATTAGCCAAAGAGAAAGTTAAAGTATACTTTGAAGTCCTTTTATGTGTTCACATATTTTACTTTAATGCATTCACTTAATTGACATTTTTGAATGTCTGTGCATTATAAAGGTATTAGGTTTTATAACTAACATGATATATATTGTACATATAACATGTAATAAATTGAAGTCATGGCATTTTATATGTATGTGTTTTTCCTTTTATAGAGTGAGTCTTTGGTGGTTTGTGATGTTGCTGAAGATTTAGTGGAAAAGCTGAGAAAGTTTCGTTTTCGCAAAGAAACAAACAATGCTGCTATTATAAGTAAGCTAAAAGTGATTGCCTCCAAGTTACATGTTCTTAGTTTGTTTTTAATCTTGTAGCTACATTGAATGAACCGAACCTTTGGAACACGGTGTTACTTCTTCTGTTTCATTTCCTCAGAGCCACCTTTAGATCACTTTAAAAAATAAGTAACAGCTAATTCTAATGTCACAAAACAGAGGTGGATTGTCCCACCTTCCCCGTAGTTCTCCTCTCAGCTGCCTGTACAGCTCTAGAGGTGGTCATCTTGGTCACTTGGGTAATGAGGATATCCATTTGCAGTGACCCATCTAACCCATCCTTCTTGGGGGACTAAGCCTGGCCAGGCCAGGCATAGTGGCTCATGCCTGTAATCCCAGCACTTTGGGAGGCCGAGGTGGGCAGATCACAGTCAGGAGAGCGAGACCATCTTGGCTAACCTGGTGAAACCCTGTCTCTACTAAAAATATAAAAATTAACTGGACGTGGTGGTGCATGCCTGTAATCTCAGCTACTCAGGAGGCTGAGGCAGGAGAATCGCTTGAATTAGGGAGTCGGAAGTTGCAGTGAGCCGAAATCATGCCACTGCACACCAGCCCGGGCAACAAGAGCGAAATTCCACCTCAAAAAAAAAAAAAAAAAGCCTGTCCATTCATCCTCAAACAGAAACCTTTGCCTACATCTAAAATGGCAAAGTTCAGCATGTGTGCAGAGTGACTTTGTAGATTATTCCAGTTGTAGACGTGAACTCTCGTTTCAGGGAGAGTACTTTTAAGTGGCACTGTCTTCTGAAAATGGAAAAAGTGATTTGCATATTGCTTCTCCCACTGTGAGCTATATCTGACATTATGCAGATTTCCGTTGTATACATAGGCAGTATTTAATATGTAGGTAGTGATTTAGAAAGATGGGGGAAGTATGAGGGGGTGAAAATGTAAAACTCTAGAGACCATGCTTAGCAGAGATGCATCTGGCAGATGTGATTTAACCAGAGGTCATGACAACTTGTCATGAATTCTGATTTCATTATAAATAAATACTACAATGTTGACGTATAGTTCTTCAAAGTGAAAATGTGTGTTTGTGCCATTTTGCTGCAAAAGCTGAAGCTATTTGAGATTATATTATATCTCACAGGATTTACTATGAAATTGGTGCAAAACCCAACAGGGTCAACTTTGCCAGACTAACAGGAAAGAATAGAGGCATAGAGTATCTAAACTTGTTTTGATTTAGCTTTGGATTACATTAAACATAGTTGAATGTAGGTATCACTTCTATTTAGTTAAATTCACTTTCTCAGAATAATAATAATACGGTGCCATGAAATTCTGACCTTGGAGAAGCCAGGAATTTTGAGGTTTCTCTATTCTGATCCCTGATCAGGCACTTTTTCCCTTGCAGTTCTGACCATGTTGCATATAGACCAGTCTCAATCATAGTCACCCTTTCAGGCTTTTTCTTATTATCTAGGAAGTTGCATTTGAGTTACAGAGTTATTAATATATACAGGAAATGTAAGAAATTGACATAAAGTTCTCAATAAGCAAACTGGGTATTGGGAATTATGGGTAAAAGCTGACCGCTTGAAAAGCAAAGCTAACTAATCAAATATAAACTAAAACTGTGAATGAGTTATATACTTGTGTTTCTTGATGTTTTAATTTTAGATGTCCGAAAAAAGGCTGAGATTGTGTGGGTTGGGTAGCTCAAGGTCGCATTAGAATCTCAGCTTACTCATACTCGATTTTTATTTTAGTGAAGATTGACAAGGATAAACGCCTGGTGGTACTGGATGAGGAACTTGAGGTTTGTTCAATGAACTAAATACAGTTTTATAGTTAAGTAATTATTATTATTGAAAAGATGCTATATTAGTTACATGTGCTTCTAAAATGAGTCTTGAACCTCCTTTAAATACATGTTCATTGTGCATGAAAAGCATGTGCTAATTGTGTAGTATGTTATGTTGCTAATTTAACTACCTTCTTTAAAAGCATTAGTGAAGTACCATTATTAGTGGTATAAGTTGGGGTTATATAACTATATAGTAAGTTATATAGTAAGAAGTGAGTCAACTTTATAACTTGCTTGTAAGTTGCTTGACTAGTACTTAAAACCCTGCAATTTAAGTATTTAGTTTGTCAAATTAAGTAACTAGAGTGAAAATAATTCAATTCTTTTTTCTTAAGTCAGATGATGTTGTTTCTGCTAAAATGTTGGCTTTTGTCATTCAGTATTTCCTGACAGCTGGAACATAAGCATAGAATCTGTGCCTCCCAGCCCCATATTTAGTTAATAAATGGAACTAAACCAAGTGGGCAGAAGGAGGCTTCTGTTGGATTGAGAATTAAGTAACCTGAGTTTATGTGTAATTTGGTAACATAAAATTTTACTTTGTAGCATGTGGTAATAAATATGTAACTGTTAGTAGAATGGGTGCTTGGTGTATCTTTTAAGGACTTATGGGTAAGAAAATGTTTGAAAGTTGCTTTCTCTATGGTGCCAGGGCATTTCACCAGATGAACTTAAAGACGAACTACCTGAACGACAACCTCGATATCCTTTTCTTAGTGCTTTAAAAGGTTGATTTTCTTTAGTGGTCAGACTTGTTTGTGAACTCATTTGTTAAACACCTAAAAGTATCCTTCTGTGTCATGATCACGGTCAAATTAAAATATGTGTGCATACATATATTGGATTAAGAAAAATGAAAGGTTGGTTTATTTGTGGGATGAATAATTTTCTTTTTTAAACTATTTCCTTTATTATGTGTACGAGAAAAATTGAGAAGAAAATAATTCATATTAAGCCTGGACTTTAAAAAGTTTTTTTTTTTTTTTTTTCCCGAGATTATGTGATTTTTTTAACTTATCCTTGGGACTCCTTTAATTTTGTGGAAAGATAATAATGAAGGTGTGGCCTAAAAGATAAGGATAGAAACCTGCAGCTCAGTAGCTCCCTGGGTGTTGGTAAATGCCTGTCTCAGAGCAGTAACTTTAGTTTCTTTAACTTGAGAAAAACCTTCATTGTGTATAGTTATAAATATCAACATGACGATGGAAGAGTTTCATATCCTCTGTGCTTTATTTTCTCCAGTCCTGTTGGTAAGTGAATTTCTTTAAATAATGCATATTTGGCTCAGATCCAATTCAGCCATTTTATACTAGACAAATTTTATGCTGTCTTTAAAGATGGACAATGTTGAATAACTTAAATTAAGGACAGTCTGTGTCTGTATGTGTCCTTGCGCCTGTGTGCACGCATCCCTAGAAAGAATGAAGCATCACCTCTTAGAACTTACATTCTTAGGATAAATTTCTAGATGTGTAATTGCTGGCTCAAGTCATACATATATTTTAAGGGTTTTGAAATGTACTGACATTTTAAGATATCAGAAGTATTTTATTTTTATATTTTAATCTTTTATCAGAAACTTTTATCAGAGCAGATCTCCCTGCCCCACTGGTCCACTACCATCCCAAAACCTTTTATATTTTAGTCATTCATAAAATGGATCTTGTTACTTAGTGTCAAAGTGAACATAGTGCAGCAAGTTTTTAATTGTTTGCAGGGCTCTAAAAGTCAGAATCTACAAATGTCTAGAATCTTTATTTTTACCAACCTGTAGACTTATTTACAAGTTAACTGTCTCTTTCTGTAGGCAGTGTGCAATGTAGGACTCAAAATACAACCCATATACATTCTGTAAACTCAATAATCCAAAATGTGTCATTTTAAAAAATAAAAATAATGATAACCCTTAACTTTCTTAAAATCTGTGTCTCATTTCTACACTAATCTCTCTTTTCCAGGATGTAAGCCTGAACAACAGATGATGTATGCTGGGAGTAAGAATAAGCTAGTCCAGACAGCTGAACTAACCAAGGTGGCATTTGTGTTTGACTTACTTGTTGAGATAATGTTTTCCTTCAGACTATAGAGCAATAGCTAACATAGTCAAAAGGGGTATTTTTTAAATACAGGTGAAGTTAGTTAGCCAAAATCTTTTAGTAACTGGAAATAGAATGAGATAGAAGTGTTTGAACCAAAGTATTTTTTGGATAAGTTGATTGGAAGAAATCAAATTCAAAATATAGGCAGTTTAAAAAAGCCACTGCAACTATTAAATCTACTGAGAGTTATTTTATCTGCCATAAGATAATTTCTGATAGATAAAGGTCACCATTGAAGCTTCTTGGAGTCTTTTACCGTAATCTAAAATGAACCAAGTTCTGTGCTGGAATTCAGTATTATGCAGTTAATTGTATTGTTTCCAAATATAAAATTTTTAAGAATATTAATAAAGTTAGAACATTCTATTTTATGTGAGAACTTGCTTTAAGATTTAATATGTCCCTATTTGATGGTATTTTTGAAAGTTAAAGGTAAGAGAGGTACTTGGTTCTCAAACTTTATTTAACTTCATATTAGTTTTAAGTTGAAAAAATATATACACTTAAGGTTTTGAAGCAGAATGTTATATTACTAAAACGGTATTAAATAATATTCCCTTTCAAGTTTTATTTTAAGAACAGTGTCAGTATTTTCTTCTTAGGTGCTTAATCATCAACTCTGGAATGCCTTTAAGTGTCCTCTGCTATTTCCCCTTAGCCCATATGATTGTGACCACCACTTCATAGACATTACTTTTTCCTAATTTGTAACACAGGAACACTGGAGTTGCTCTAACGATTTGGGTGGTTAAGAAGGAGCTGTTAAGAGTCTCAAGTCTGTTGTAATCCTGAGCATGCCCTACAGTGCTGGAGTTGAGATATTACAGTTTACAAATTACTTTTACAGTTAATCTTACTGAATCCTTACAACACCTCTGTGAGATATTCTGTGGATAGGAAACCCAGAGGATGAATGAGTTGCTCAGGGTTGCATAATGGTAAATTTAGACAGAGCTAGGATTTAGTTGTCTAGGACTTAGATTCACATCTGGCTCCAAATCCCATTCTTTCTGCTGTAATACGTTGTTTTTCTTTAGCCGTGATACTTTCTGGGCCTAATTCAGATTCTTGCTAGAGATTCGTGGCTGATCTCCAACCCCATCTGATATTTCCATTTGACCTTCAGACTCCAGAAGACCAGCATATGTTCCTCAGTTCCGAACTAGATTGATTTTAGTTGTGTAAACTTGGGATGTCTTCTAGGAGATAAGATTTACAGAACTGCTCTTTTAGACTATTTGTAGATTTGCGCTTTTGATTTTATGTATTTATTTAGATTGTAGTTTTGGTTTTATGCTGTTTCGATTGCTGTTTTTTGGTAACTGAGTACGTAGCATTTAAAAGAAGTAAAGTACTACCTAAAAGGTATATCTGATTTACACAGGTTAAGTCATGACCAATATGAAGGGAAGCACAATTTGATATTTAATACTCAAATATATAATGTGTTTGCTTTTTCTTTTCTTTTTTCTTTTTCTTTCTTTTTTTTTTTTGGAGTATCAAAGTATGACTTAAGTTTTTGTTTTTTTTTTTTTTTTTTTTTAAGGTATTTGAAATAAGAAATACTGAAGACCTAACTGAAGAATGGTTACGTGAGAAACTTGGATTTTTCCACTAATGTGAACTTCTGTTTTTAAAGTATTTATGTATTAACCTTACCATACTGGAACGAGACATAAATACTTATTTATGCCTAAAAATGCACTGTTACTTACAGTTTGTTTCCTGCAGTAAAGAAAAATTCTTCATTTGTGCAAAGTTTGAACAAAGAGGAAATCATCTTCATAGTAATGAAACTTTGTAAAGTGTCTCCTTATTTTGGTAATTGTTAGGTGGACTACTTTTCCCCAGGGACTTTTTGCACTCTTGTGACTAATTTCTATAACTTAAGGTTCAGAATTTGTTACTATTTACAGACACCATTGGAGAGTGGATATATTAGATTGTAAGAGACAACAGATGCCTCCTTTTGACAAATACTGGATATTAGCAGTTTATTTATGAAAATAGCATATTATCACTTGTCAAATCATTGAAATTAATTTGGGGTCAAAGACTTGAGTGACCCAGGATTGAGCCATGAATAATTTACTGTAGTGTAACCTGCATTACAAGTACATTGATCTATTCTGTATCTTCTTTCGTTCCTGTATCTTTTTAATCTAGTGTAGAAACTGTGTTCATCAATCACTCATTTTTAAGATCGGGAAGTTAGATTCTATGATAGAGTTATGACTGTTAGCTTTTCTCCTTATGGAAAATAGCATCTTAGTCTTAGAAATTGGTGGGTTGTAATAATCAAGGGCTTCATTCCTTTTATGTCATTTCTAGACAGTTTTTAATCTAGGTTAGTAACACTTATTTATAAAGCACCTCTTAATGTCCTGTGAACACTAATTATTTTAAATGTGTTAATACTGTGCCTTTGATTTGTTAGCTTTAAAGTTAGTTTAAGACTTTTACACTGCCAATATTCCAGATTTGGTGAAATTAATACTTTTTTAAAAGGTCCAAATAAAATAATTTTCTAATGTGTATATCCGAAATTTGTAATAAAGTCAACTTCATATTTTAAAAATTCCAACTATCTGCTTGCAATGGTGAATATATGGCAGTTGAGAGTTATAATTTTGGATATACTTGTGATTAGTTTTGTGCCATAGGAAAAAATTATCTTAAAACTTTGGCCATAGTTAATAACATTAACACATCAATAGAAATCACATCTTATATCCTAAATGTCAGAAGATACTCTGAACTGGATACCTGAATAGTTAACTAAACCAGTCTTGTTAGATGATAGTATTCTTGGCATGAAGCAAGGATTCTGCTACTTGGCATACTTGTAAAAACAAATATATAAGTAACCATTGAACATTAATTTGATAATAGGTCTAGAGACTAAAGGCTAACTAAATTTTGTGAGTGAATTCTTATCTTAGACATCTCAAAACTAGCAAAATTTAAATTTTGGCATGTTTTCCATTCATATGTTCTTTGCATTTCATTTTTGAGGTTTCTGTGAGAAGTAAAGATAGTTGGAATTTTCATGATATTGAATAGAACATCTTCTGTTCCCAACACTGTTTGGCTTCACTAATTTAGAAGTCAGGAAGCAATAGAAAGTTGGAGATGAGGAAGTGCTAGAGTAGGTGTTTGTTTTGGTTCTTGGAGGGAAAAGATTCTTTATTCCAATTTCCAGAGAGAGAGAGAGAGAGAGAGAGAGAGAGAGATTTGAGAACTCATCCAGGAAGTTTAAGAATTCTTTTTTTTTTTTTTTTTTTTGGAGACGGAGTTTCGCTCTTGTTACCCAGGCTGGAATGCAATGGCGTGATCTATTTTGATATTGGAGAGTAACATGCATATAATTCTGTGGAAATGCAAATGTAATTCAAGTGAGTACAGAATGTTTTTAATGTTTTTGAATGAAGGAAATGAGATTTTGTTTCACCTGGTTTGCAGGAATAAGAGAAACTAGTGCTACAAGAATGTATTTTTTAAGGAACTTAATGAAGGTCCTTATTTTGTCTTGCATGTTTTAGTCTTATTTTTAAACTTGGAGGTCCTCCATAATGTCAGATAATATTAATCTGTCATACATTAGAACTTTTAGTTCCCCTACTCTCTTTAACAGGATCAAAGAGCTGTGATGAACCATGCTTTTTTGAGCTTGTCTGACTCCTAATCAGTAACATGTTTTTTGCAAGACAACAGATTGAGGTTAGAGGATCAGTAGAACATTTTTATTCCATCTGTCCAATGGGGAGATTTACAAATCCCATGCTCTAAAGTATTCTCAAACATTTGTATAGATTTCCCTTTCGTCTTACTAGATTTTGCATTGTTCTTTCCAAGTTATTTCCTATTAAGTGTCTTTTTTCTACCATCCCCCAAATAATAACTCCGGACTTCACAATTCCAGTTTTTACATTCCGTATCTTTCTGGTACAACCATTCCCATTCAGCCTTAAATCTTAACCTTTCCTTTTAGGCAGCAGCTTTTTTCCTGGGACCCTCCTGCGTGGTCTTCTCAGTCAGTGTTAATTTTGAAATTGTTGGCCCTCCATAAGTTCTGCATAGTATCTAATGTCAAAATAGAACCAACTGGTAATCACAGTATTATTTAGTGTGGTTTCCATGACAACAAAAATACACATGAAGAAAACTTCTCAGGTTACTATGCTGAAATTCCAAAATGTCTGAGTTTTGAATAGTGATCACTTTGTTTTGGTATTCATGCAATTATATTAGGAAAAAAGTTGGTTGTTTTTGTTTAATTGACTTCTAAAATAAATGTTCAAATTGTCTAGTTCTAAAAGTTTACTAAATGCCTTGTGCAGTTAAACATGCTCTTGTTTAAGAGTGTGTTGCTAAATTTTTTTACTGTCATTACTAAAGAATCTGTGTGGCAAAATGTGTGTCAGCACTTTTCCCTCCCTTTTTATCTCCTATTTTCAGGAGTCAAATGTAGCCATAAACTGTATCCTTGTCTGACACTGTAGCTAAAAATTTCCAGTTAGGGGATTTTATTGCCAAATTAAATTTGGCTGTTTTCCCCCAGTCCATACTGATACTAAGGAAGGTGTACTTAAAAAATGTTTGGATTACTTTTAAAACCTGAGCAATGTCATTAATCCATATGTGGACTAGTGATGAATAGATATTTTCATAAGAGTTTAAATGCTGATATTTGGTGGAAGTAGAGAGTAACTCATATTCTATCAATTCAAGTATTCTTACTATGGTTGCTTTCCCTATTTGTTTGATAGACTGATAGTACTGGAATCTATAGCGTTTGAGCCATTGCAACTTTTGTGAGGATGTGTTTTAAACATTTCTGGACAAATCTTATTTTCTATTTCTGGAAGAATGTAATAATCTTCTAGGCCACTTAAAACCAATGGTCCCAAGCTGAATATTCTTGAGAAATTTGTTTTTATTATGCCATTTGACATTTCAAATCAGTGCTCATATACAGTGAACTTGTGATAGAAATTGTATTATCTTGCTTTTTGAAGTATAATTCATATGAATATAATTACTTGAATATTGTTTGCGATCATTACCATGCCAGGGCAGTTCCCACTGATTTAGATGGTCCAATATAATCTCATTCAGGAGGCTTGAAACATTAATGGTTTAGTCCTGTGAATTTTAACAGTTCTCTGTCATCGTTCAGCAAAACCAACAACTGGCACAACTTCTTAAGCTGTGGTTTCAGTCTCTGCTAGTTCATATTGCATGTTTATTTTGGACAGTCTTTTGTTAAGCATGGTGCTTGTACTGGTTTAAATAAAATGTTAACATTAAAAGACATGTAGCTTTTCTTTTTTTTTTAACTCACCTCTTTCCCCCTTTGGAGTTACTGGCACCTACCTGGCTCAGTTTGTGTGAGCTACAAACTTTATCTGGACAAACTGAGAGGCAAAAGAAACAAGAGTCATTTGGCAGGTAGTGGAAGGAAAAGATAATGAAGCTATAAAAATTTCTAAAACTTGGTCTGATGCTAACATGTAGAAAATGTCGGTGAACAATAGTAGGGACGGAGAGAGCTATTTCAAGTGATGAATGCTTGCTTTCAAAGGGAGAGTTAGAATTAGGAGAGCTGTGTACTTCCTAAGAAATCAAATTGAAGGTTTTTTTTTTTTTTAATTGAATATAGTTTATCACTATGTATTAAACACTCATTGGCAACCCACCCTACCTTTATTACCAACTTTACCGTATGGTATGTGTTTAATAGGTGTCTACTAAATGAATACAAATCACTAACACGTAGTTTTTAGTTTGCCATTTACTTCTGTGATAGTCACAAATTGTTATGATTGTGAAAGGAGTAGTTTATGCCTTCCTGTCTTCAAGAATTTCACAAGGAGGATTGGCCCAAGCATGGAAACATTTGTATCTTTCTTATTTCTCAAATTTAGTCACCTACCTATTCAAACAGCCAGCTCTTAAATTTTTTTCACCTTCAGTAAAGAATATCTATTGTCTTTTTGTCCTTTTCACTTTTCAGCAGCAAAAGCATTTGTAAGCACTTAGCCTCAGAGCATAGGCGCATTCTTGTAACACCCAATGGGTTCTTTCTCACTGCCCAGACAGAGCCAATCTGTTAAGACTGGAGAACTGCAGTCAAGAGTTTTTAAATCACACAGACCTGGCTGTGGAAGACCTGAGTTTTATTATTACTGAAATCAGTGGTCCCCCACGTCTGGGACTGGAGATTTTTTTTTTTTATTGTTTTTTTATTTTTTATTTTTATAGGACGGAGTTTCGCTCTTGTTACCCAGGCTGGAGTGCAATGGCCTGATCTCGGCTCACCGCAACCTCCGCCTCCTGGGTTCAGGCAATTCTCCTGCCTCAGCCTCCTGAGTAGCTGGGTTTACAGGCACGCGCCACCACGCCCAGCTAATTTTTTGTATTTTTTTTTTTTTTTTTTGAGACGGAGTTTCGCCCTTGTTACCCAGGCTGGAGTGCAATGGCGCGATCTCGGCTCACCGCAACCTCCGCCTCCTGGGCTCAGGCAATTCTCCTGCCTCAGCCTCCTAAGTCCTGGGATTACAGGCACGCGCCACCACGCCCAGCTAGTTTTTTGTATTTTTAGTAGAGACGGGGTTTCACCATGTTGACCAGGATGGTCTCGATCTCTTGACCTCGTGATCCACCCGCCTCGGCCTCCCAAAGTGCTGGGATTACAGGCGTGAGCCACTGCACCCGGCCAGGACTGGAGATTTTAAGGATAGGGGGTTGGGAAGTGAGGAGTGCTGATTGGTCGGATCAGAGATGAAATTGTAAGGGGTCAAGTGGGCTCTTCTTGGTGTCTTCTGTTCCTAGGTGGGATCATAGAACTGGTTGAGCCAGATTACTCACTACAGGCTCAACCCTGTGGTACTTCAGAACACAGGGTCTGCAAAATAGCTCAAGCACTGATCTTACGTTTTACAACTGATATCCCTAGGAACAATTTGAGAGGTTCCGGAATCATGCAGCCTTGGCTGCGGTGACTCCTAAACCATAATTTCTAATCTTGTAGTGGCTAGTTTGTTAGTCCTACAAAGGCAAACTGGTCCCTAGGCAAGAAGGGAGGTTCGTTTCACGAAAGGGCTGTTACCATCTTTGTTTCAAAGTTAAACTATAAACTAAATTCTCCCCAAAGTTAGCCTATGCCCAGGAATAAACAAGGACAGCTTGGAGGTTAGAAGCAAGATGGAGTTGGTTAAATCAGACAGACCTCTTTCACTGTCATAATTTTCTCATTGTTAGAATTTTCAAAAGGCAGTTTCATTTGCATGAGGGTACACCCTGTGTGGATTGTATCCTTGCAGAGTGTAGTTTTAGCTGTGTTGGGGAGCCAGTTAGATTAAAGATGTCACTGCTGAGCACTAGGGAGTTTTCACAGATAATTCTCTTCTACTTGAGATCTGCTTCCAAGCTATGTGAAAGTTCTCTGCTGAGGTTGCTGCCGTCTTAATTATAGGGAAGAAAGAATGCCTTGGTGGCATCCAAATGCCACCATGCAAAGCATACAAAGTAGAAAAGGAGGGTGTATGTGTGACTTCCAAAGTCACTGTTACTTACAAAGTTAAATATAGATTCTCTTACTCTGGAATTTAAGGCGCTTCATATTTCTGCCCATTTCTTATCTGCACTGGACAGTTGTCTTAGTCCATTTTGTGCTGCTATAACAGGATACCTGACACCTAGTAACGTGTAAAGAACAGAAATGTATTTTTGACAGTTAGGGGGACTGGAAAGTCGAAGATCAAGGTACTGGCATCTGGCAAGGGCCTTCTGGGTGTATTCTCACAAGAAAGGGGCGAACCCCCTCTTGAAAGTCCTTTCTCTGGTGGTGTCAGTCCAGTCATGAGGGCTTTTCCCATAAGGCTCCATCTGCCAACACTGTTGCACGGGGGATTAACTTTCCAAACACATGAATTTTGGAGAATATCTTCAGACCGTAGCAACAGCTAAGGCTAAATGTGCCCACAACGCTTTGTTAGGTGGAAATGCCCCTTCACGTGGCTGTACTTTCCTGTTCTAAGCCCCCTCCCCATCCACAGTACACACAGGACTCTCGGTATTTTCAGCCCCAGCTAGCTGAACCCAAGGGCAGCCAACCTCTATGATGTTGCCAGACTGGAATCCAATAACAAGTTAGGCCAATCACTTTCTTGAGGGAGGCAGACAGCAGTGTGAGCTGACTGACCTTGAAAGAATGCCATTAGATGGAGAAGAGGGAAAGAAGATGCCAGCTGGGATAGTGTAGAATGAAGAAGGCCTGGCCGGATGTGGTGGCCTATAATCCCAGCACTTTGGGAAGCCCAAGCAGGAGGATTGCTTAAGCTCAGGAGTTCAAGACCAGCCTGGCCAATATGGCAAAACCCCGTCTCTACTAAAAATACAAAAAATTAGCCAGGCATGTGGCACATGCCTGTAATCCCAGCTACTTGGGTGGCTGAGGCAGGGGAGTCACTTAAACCTGGGAGGTAAAGGCTGCAGTAAGCCAAGACTGTACCATTGTACTCCAGCCTGGGTGACAGAGTAAGACCCTGTCAAAAAATATAATAAAAAAATAAGCAGCATGCAAAGAGTGGCTGGATTATGTTAAAGATGGAGCCCCAAATTGAGGAGCCCCACTCACGCCTTTTAGGTTTCTAGAGCCTCCCTTGATCCAAGGCCACTCTTCGTTGTCCCTTTTTCTGAGGCCTGGTTGGTCAGCTTCTTCTAGGTTCCTCTGCATGTCTGTCCCTACCAGAAACCCTCCGTTACTTGTTAACCTGGGGATGTCTGTTTACTTGCGTACAAAAGCAACTAACTTAGATGCTACGTCCGGTTTCATCTGCCACGGTTCCCTACATTTACACTAACTCCGGCCTAACCAAATGTGATGGTTAAGTTTAGATGGCGTCTGAGTGGAGCAGCAGAGGAAGATCCACCCTCGGTGAGGGCAGGCACCTTCCAATCTGCTGGTGGCCTGCAGAGAACAAAAACAGAAAAGGCGAATATGCCAATCTGTCCGGTAGAACTGGGATGCACTCTTCTCTCCCGTCCTTGGACAATAATTCCAAGTTCCCTGGACTTTGGACTCTTAAGACGTATATACCAGTGGCTCCCCGGGTTCTCAGGCCTTCATCCTCAGACTGAGAGTTACTCTCAGTTACACCATCGGCTTCCAAGGTTCTGAGGCCTTCAGACTTGGCTGGAGCCACACTATCAGCATCCCAGGGTCACCAAGTTGTAGAAAGTCTGTATTGGGACTTCTCAGCCTCCATAATTGTGTGAGCCAATTCACCTAATAAATGCTTCCTATCTATCTTATCTGTCTGTCTGTCTGTCTCTCTGTCTGTCTATCAATCATCTATCTATCCTGTTGGTTTTGTCTCTCTGGAGAACCCTAATACATCCTTTCATACAAACATGTCCTGAGCCTCATCTTCCTCCACCAAGAGAAACACTTTTCTCCCAAGCTGCTGCTGCTGCCTGCCAAAATCCCCAGCCTTCAAAAATCACCCCAAATGCCATTTAAACCATGAAGTCTGTCGTTGAACTAAATATAGTACCTTCTTTTAAAAAGCAACAACAAAAAGAAAACTTTTAAACAACAAATATCATTAGAGAAAAATTGGAAAATGCAAATAAGCAAAAATGAGACAATAATTGTATCAACCAGAGAACTCCATTGTGGTGAACCCCACCCCACATTTCCCTTCTGGGCTACCATAGCAGAGGTTCTCCCTGAGGGCTCCACCCCTGCAGCAAATGTCTGCCTGGACATCCAGCCATTTCCATATATCCTCTGAAATCTAGGCTGAGTTTCCCAAACCTCATATCTTGACTTCTGCACACCTGTAGGCTCAACACCACATGGAAGCTGCCAAGGCTTGGGGCTTACACCCTTTGAGGCAATATTCTGAGCTATACATTGACCCATTTTAGCCACAGCTAGGATTCAGGGCACCAAGTTCTGAGACTGCACAAAGCAGCAAGGCCCTGGGCCCAATCCACAAAACCATTTTTGCCTCCTAGGACTCTGGGCCTATGATGAGATGGATTGCCATGAAGACCTCTGACATGCCCTGAAGATTTTTCCCCATTGTCCTGGCAATTAACATTTGGCTCCTCATTACTTATGCAAATTTTTGTAGCTGGCTTGAATTTCTCCCCAGAAGATGAGATTTTTATTTTCTATCACATCTTCAGGCTGCAAATTTTCCAAACGTCTATGCTCTGCTTCCCTTTTAAACATAAATTCCAATTTCAGATCATTTCTCTGAAGTTCAAAGTTTCACAGATATCTAAGTCAGGGGCAAAATCCCACCAGTTTGTTTGCTAAAGCATAGCAAGATTGACCTTTGCTCCAGCTCCTAATGAATTCCTCATCTCCATCTGAGACCACCTCAGCCTGGACTTCATTGTCCATATTATCATCAGCATTTTGGTCAAAACCATTCAAGTCTCTAGGAAGTTCCAAGCTTTCCCCTATCTTCCTGTTTTCTCTGAGCCCTCCAAACTATTCCAACCTTTGCCTGTAATTCATTCCAAAATCACTTCCACATTTTCAGGTATCTGTATAGCAATATTCCACTCTCTGTGGTACCAATTTACTCATATTAGTCTGTTTTATTAAACTGCCCTAGACTGGGTAATTTATAGAGGAAAGAGGTTTAACTGACTCACAGTTCCATAAGGCTGGGGAGGCCTCAGGAAATTTACAATTACTGCAGAAGGCAAAGGGGAAGCAAAACACCTTCTTCACAGGCAGCAGGAGAGAGAAAAGCCAGTGAGGGAGGAAGCGTCACATTTTAATAAACCATCAGATCTTGCAAGAACTCCCCCTCTATTACGAAAACAGCATGAGGGAAACCACTCCCATGATCTGGTCACCTCTCACCAGGTCTCTCCCTCAATACCTGGGGATTATAATTTATGATGAGATTTGGGTGGGGACACAAAGCCTAAATATATTACCATTCAGAAAATTTGTTAAGAGTACTACTTAGATATTAACTTCATTGTATCATGTTTGGGTTACAGATGGGACAATAAAACCACATTTATTGAAAATTGAAAAGGAGAGGCAAGTCAAATTTTAGTTATTTGAGTTTGATTTATGAACATATTACAGAAAACGGTTGAAGTCTATAAATGATGCATTCTTTTGAATAAAATTAATGTTCAATTGTATAAAAACCTTGGACTTTCTTTGAACATTTGCTCCAGGGTAATAGCAATTTTATCACTTATTTAAACATTATTTGTGTACTTAAAAAATAAATACTTGATAACCTCAGAGTGCTCTCTAGATAAACTCTGGATTGAGATCAAATTATAGTCAAATATCGCTTAACAATAGGGATACATTCTGAGAAATGTGTTATTAGGCAATTCCATTGTGTTAACAACATAGATTGTTATTCAGCTTATTCAAACCTAGAAGATATAGCCTACTGCACACCTAGGTTATAGTGTATAGCTTATTGCTCCTAAGCTATTAACCTGGATGGCCTGTTACTGTCCTGAATACTGTAGGTAATGGTAATATTGTGGTGTTTTCATATTTAAACAAAACAGAAAAAGTACAGCAAAAATACAGTATAAAAGTAAAAAGATGGTACACTTGTACAGGGTACTCACCATGAATGGGGCTTGAAGGACTGGAAGTTGCTTTGGATGAGTCAGTGAGTGGGTGGTGAGTGACTATGAAGTCCTAGGACATATCTATACATTACTGTAGAGTTTATAAGTATTATATGCTTCAGCTACACTAAATTTATTAAGACTTTTTTCTTCAATAATAAATTAACCTTAGCTTATTGTAACTTTTTTACTTTACAGACTTTTAATTTTTTTTAAAAAGTTTTGACTCTTGTAATAACAGCTGAAAATACAAAAACACAAAACATTGTACAGCTATACAAAAATATTTCTTTTCTTTATATTCTTGGTCAATAAGCTAGCTTTCTTTCTTTCTTTCTTTCTTTCTTTCTTTCTTTCTTTCTTTCTTTCTTTCTTTCTTTCTCTTTTGCTCTTTCTTTCTCTCTCTGTGTCTCCCTCCCTCCCTCCTTCCTTTCTTTTCTTTTGAGACAGATTCTCACTCTGTTGCCAAGGCTAGAGTGCAATGGTGCAATCATGGCTCACTGCAGCATGATCCTTCTTCCTCAGCCTCCTGAGTAGCTGGGACCAGAGGTGTGGCCACCATGCCTAGCTAATTTTTAATGTTTTGTAGAGATGAGGTCTTGCCCTGTTGCTCAGGCTGGTCTCAAACTCCTAGGCTCAAGTGATCCTCCTGTCTCCATCTCCGAAAGTCCTGCGATTAGACTTGAGCCCCTGCACCAGTTTTTTTCATTTTTCTATTAAAAACATTTTTTTTAACCTTAAAAACTTTTTGTTAAAAATGAAGACACAAACACACACATTAACCTAGGCCTACACAGAGTCAGGATCATCAATATCAGTGTCTTCTAACTCCACATCTTCTCCAATAGAAGGTGTTCAGGAGCAATAACATGTACTGAACTGTCATCTCCTACGATAACACAACCTTCTTCTAGAATACACCCTGAAGGACCTGCCTGAGGCTTTTACAGTTAATTATTTTTATAAGTATAAGGAGTACATTCTAAAATAACAGTAAAACATATAGTATAGTAAATATATAAACCAGTAATACCGTCGTTTGTTATCAAGTCTTATGTACTGTACGTCATTGTGTGTGCTACACTTTTATACAACCGGCAGCACAGCAGATTTGTTTTCTTCAGCATCACCACAAACATATGAGTAATGGGTAGTGCTATGACACCTATGAGGTCATGAGCTGAAAGGAATATATCAGTCCCATTATAATCTTATGAGACCGCAACTATATATTTGGTCTGTCATTAACTGAAATGTCATTATGCAGTGCATAACTGTCTCTGCATACTTTCTTTCCTTACAAAAATTATTAAAAATATTTTTTGGAGCTGGGTACAAGTGGCTCACACCTGTAATCCGAGTGCTTTGGGAAGCTGAGCTGGGAGGGTGACGTGAGCACAGGAGTTCAAGTTCAAGGAGGCAGCCAGCTATGTTCATACCACTACACTCCAGCTTGGTTGACGGAGGGAGAGCAAACCCCTGTCTGTTATGAAAAAAAAAAGGATTAAAAAATGTTTTTAAATTATGAAACATATGGTAAATATAGAAACATAAAAATAGGGGAAACTTCTCATTGCACCCTTTAATCACTGTTATCAATTTAACATATATTAATTCCCTTTCTATCTTTTTCCATGTATTTAAAAAAGACATTATATATGGTATGTATCTAATTTCATATCATGAGTAATATAATATAAACATTCTGCATTAAAAATATATGTGTAGTTAGTCTCAGTATTTTTGAGTGTATGTATCATGATTTACTTAATAATTCCCTTATTTGATATTTTGATGGTTCAAACTATTGCTAGAGATATTTTGGTATGTTATTTTTTTAATATATAAAAAACATGTATTTTCTATGCTTAGGATTATTTTGAAGATGCTTTTTTTTTTTTTTTTTGAGACGGAGTTTCGCTCTTGTTACCCAGGCTGGAGTGCAATGGCGCGATCTCGGCTCACCGCAACCTCCGCCTCCTGGGTTCAAGCAATTCTCCTGCCTCAGCCTCCTGAGTAGCTGGGATTACAGGCAAGCGCCACCATGCCCAGCTAATTTTTTGTATTTTTAGTAGAAACGGGGTTTCACCATGTCGACCAGGATGGTCTCGATCTCTCGACCTCGTGATCCACCCGCCTCGGCCTCCCAAAGTGCTGGGATTACAGGCTTGAGCCACCACGCCCGGCCGAAGATGCTTATTATATTGAAGTAGACTCCCTGCTACTAGGGACAAGGGAGGCTTGCCAACATTAAATATTTTCATTTATTTAAAGTGTTGAGGTACTAGACTCCCAAAGTCAAGTTCTGTGATGTTTCAGGGTCTAAAGAGGTTGGTCTAAATTGACATGAACAGGAGATGTAAGTGGCAACCAGACAGTGACAACAAACTTATTTGCAACGGTCTGAATGTTTGTGTCCCTTCCCAAATTCTTATGTTGAAATCCCCTTAAGTGATGGTATTTGGAGGTGGCACCTTTGGAAAGTGATTAGGTCATCAGGTGGTGCCCTTGTGACTGGGGTTAGTGTTCTTATGAAATAGGTTCAAGGGAGTTCATTTGCCCCTTCTACCAGTGAGGACACAGCTAGAAGGCTTTATTTATAAATCAGAAATTGGGCTCTCACCATTGCTGAATCTGCCAGCTCCTTGATATTGGACCTCCCAGCCTCTAGAACTATGAAATATACAGCAGCTTGAACAGACTAAGGCAAGATTGAACCTTTGACTATTATTCTCAATGGCTTCCCACTTTTTTCTTTTTGAGACAGGTCTCACTCTGTCACCCAGACTGGAGTACAGTGGCACAATCTCTGCTCACTACAACTTCGACTTCTTGGGCTCAAGCTATCCTCCCACCTCAGCCTCCTGAATAGCTGGGACCACAGGCATGCATGCACCACTATGCCTGGGTAACTTCTGTATTTTTATTAGAGATGGGGTTTTCACCATGTTGCCCAGGCTGATCTTGAAGCCCTGGGCTCAAGCGATCCACTTGCCTTCGCCTTCCAAAGTGCAGGGACTATAGGTGTGAGCCACCATGGCTGGCCCCAGTCTTTTTTAGGAAGGCAAGCACGTGCCTGTTGGGGAAGTGGCTGCTTCTGCTTAAATGTTGTTTTGATCTACTCACAACTTCCATTATTTACGGTTTCAACTTAGTCTGGAACTGTGAGTACTCCTGGGCTCTGTTGGCTGATTTCTCTTTGAGTGTCTCTACACCTGTGGCCTTGCTCTCAGTTACAGAGTGTCCTTGTATGTCTCACATTCAAACTCCCTGAGAAACAAAGGATCTGCATGTTCTGCTCAGGGGTGTTGTATGGCAGATGTATCTGCTGAGGCAGAGCATCACGGAGGTGACCCCTACCACTGCTGCTGTGTCCTTGCTCTGGGCAGCTGATGGCTTGATTGGCAGGCCCTGATGCAGCCTGGGTCCAATCAGCTGTCACAGGATGGTTGCATGGTCAGTTTTCCTCATAAGACACTATGAGTTTTGCAAGCCTTCATAACTTAATGAACCCTTCAAGTTAGTGAATGTCTGAACATGACTTTGGATTTCTTTCTGGGTGTGGATAAATGTCTTTTTCCTAAATATACAGTTTTTCACTTCGGCTCTGAATCTCACCTCTTCCCCCTCCCCTCTTTTTTTTCTGAAATGGAGTTTCACTCTTGTTGCCCAGGCAGGAGTGCAATGGCATGATCTCAGCTCACTGCAAACTCCACCTCCTCGGTTCAAGCGATTCTCCTGCTTCAGCCTCCCAAGTAGCTGGGATTACAGGCTCTTGCCACCATGCCCAGCTAACTTTTTGCATTTTTAGTAGAGATGTGTTTCATGATGTTGGATAGGCTGGTCTCGAACTCCTGACCACAAGTGATCCACCCACTTTGGTCTCCCAAAGTGCTGGGATTACAGGTGTGAGCCATCGTGCCTGGCCAACCTTCTCTCTTTTCATCTTTGCTTTTGCAGTGAAGTTTTCTTTCATCAAACATATTGAGTCTGTTGTCTTCTTGGCAGGGATTACTGTCACTTTTGTTTATCTGAGCTGAACACCTTTACACCTCATTGAATCCTTAAAATAACTTTTATGAGGTAGGTGTTTTTATCTTCCACATTTTTCAGATAATGAAACAGACTTTGAGAGGCAGAGTTAGTTCTCAAGGTCACTCCAGAGTGAGCAGGAGTGGAGCAGTGATTCTTGACTCCAGTGCTGCCCTTTTCCCCCTTGGCGATACTTTCTCGCAGCTGGTTTCAATGTCGATGTTTAGTTCTTCTTCCGTAAGGAACTGGTGGTGATAACCTATGTGGCTAGGGGAACAGTTTAAGTGGTAACTTGATTCTCTATTTGCAGCTCCTGGGCATCTTCTAGAAGGTCCTACATGGTAGTCTCATTTCCCACTTACTAGGTTGGAATTCAGACGCCTTTATTATTCAGAGTTTTTAGGTTTTGATTATGTATGAGTTCAAAGTTAAAATTCAGAGTCTCTACGGATCAGTGTTTCCAAAACGCTTGGCATCGATCTTAGGTGCTCTGCAAGCTGCTGGCTGCCAGCTTAATTTAAGCCCATGCCATGGTTTGAATGTGTCCCCTCCAAAATTCATGTTGAAACTTAATCCCCATAGCGGTGGTATTAGGAGCTGGGGCCTTTGGGAAGTGATTAACTTCTAAGGGCTCTGCCTTTATGAATGGATTCACGTTTTATAAAAGGGCTGGAGGGAACTAGCTTGGGCTCTTTTTGCCCTTCCTTTGTTTCCGTCAGGTGAGGACACAGTGTTCCTTCTCTTCAGAGGATGCAGCATAAGGCGCCACCTTGGAAGCAGACAGCAGCCCTCACCAGGCACCAATCCTGCTGGTGCCTGGATCTTGGACTTACCAGCTTTGAGAATTGTGAGAAATACCTTTCTGTTGTTTATAAATTATTCAGTGTAGCGGCACAAATGGACTGAGACAGCCCAGAAATTGCTGCATGATGCTGTAAACTTGAGTTTGCTAAGGTGGGTCTAGGTTCCTATGTGGGTTCAACACTCTCTGAGTTCTATGGCCCCTGAAAGCTGCCCCTGGGCCTGAGATAATGTTGTTACCATAAAGATGTGCCTCTGGAATGAGGGACGACACATACTAGTCACTTAGAGGCTCTCAGGTTCTGGGTCATTGGCATACCAGAGTCTTTTAAAAGGCTGTTTGCAAAGGCTGTAATCCCTCCCTAGCTCCTCTACTTCTGGGTATATCCTTATGGTAAACCTCTGTAGAATGATGAAACCCGGGTATGACTCTGTTCCTTGCTACCCCAGTGAGCCTGATTAACCCACTCACAGATCAGATGGTAAAAATCTTCAATAAAGGAAATTAGAGAGCAGTATGTCCCATAGAATCATTCTGTTTCTTTCAAGGATTTCAAAACTTCTTTCATTCAACATAGGACATTCAGTTTGCAACTTCAGGAAATCAAATGTCCAAAACTACCAAAAATAAGATTGAGTACTCCCTGGTACTTAAAAGGTGGCTGAATCATTTCTTGAACTAATTATTGGTGTTTTCCTCTTGTGTTCCTCTCTCCCTCCACACTTTGACAGTGATCAATCCCTTCGGGCTTCCTTGCCTTGAGAATGTTTACAGGAAGTACTGAAAGAAAATGCCATCTGATCAACAGCTCTTCCTGCCCCTTGTGAAAGCCCTTGTTTCACTGAAGAGAATTTCCTAGGTGTCTCAGAGCAGGAGGGTGGTGAGCAAAGGCTTTTGGGGGTCCAGGAGAGAGGAGAGAGTAGCTAATTTCCTAAACTGGCAAGGGATCAGAGAGAGACATCTGTGAGTCCTGCAGGCAGTAGGGACCTGTGCCCTCTTCTGCAGGCTGCGGGGAGGCAGGGGCATCATAGGGAGGACAACCCTGCGGTGTCTGGAGGTACCAGAATTCCCAACCTTGGCACAGACTCTAATATTTGCCTGTTCTGCTACAGTGGTCACATACATTTCCAGGACTCTAGTATGACTTTCAGAAGGGAGGCTGCCAATAATGCCGGAGACAGATTTTTTTACTAATCCACTGGAAAGGGAATTGGAGTTGTAATAAAGTTACTTAAACATAACAAAGAATATAGGCCGGGCACAGTGGCTCACACCTGTAATCCCAGCACTTTGGGAGACTGAGGTGGATGGATCGCAAGGTCAGGAGATCAAGACCATCCTGGCTAACACAGTGAAACCCCGTCTCTACTAAAAATACAAAAAAAATTTAGCTGGGTGTGGTGGCACGCACCTGTAGTTCCAGCTACTTGGAGGCTGAGGCAGGAGAATTGCTGGAACCAGGAAGGCAGAGGTTGCAGTGAGCTGAGACTGCACCACTGCACTCCAGCCTGGGCAACAGAACAGGACTCCATCTCAAAAAAAAAAAAACAAAAAAAAAAAAACAAAAGGCCGGGCGTGGTGGCTCAAGCCTGAAATCCCAGCACTTTGGGAGGCTGAGGCGGGTGGATCACGAGGTCAAGAGATCGAGACCATCCTGGTCAACATGGTGAAACCCCATCTCTACTAAAAATACAAAAAAATTAGCTGGGCATGGTGGCACGTGCCTGTAATCCCAGCTACTCAGGAGGCTGAGGTAAGAGAATTGCCTGAACCCAGGAGGTGTAGGTTGCGGTGAGCCGAGATCATGCTATTGCACTCCAGCCTGGGTAACAAGAGCGAAACTCCGTCTCAAAGAAAAAAAAAGAAGAATATAGCACCTTCATGCCACAACCCCCAGCAGTTTCACTCCTTCGTATCTGCCCAAAAGAAAATATATATTCGGAAAAAATATATAAGAATGTATGTTATAGTTGTCCATAATAGCTCCAGATAAAAAATAGCCCAGATGTCTATAAATAGAATACAGAAACAAATTGTGATGTAATCATGCAGTGGAATGGTACAAAACAATGAAAAAAGAAACCTTATGAAAACATGAGTGAATCTCAGAAATGTGCTGAATGAAAGAAGCCAGACAAGAGTACCCACTATATAATGTCAATGATATGATGCTCTAGAAAAGGCCAATCTAGTTTATAATGCCAGAAAGCAGGTGAGTGTTTGCCTTGGGTTGCGGGTTAGGAAGCACCATGGTAGAAATTTTTTGGGTATTGTAAATGTTGAACATTTTGATTGTGGGTGGCTGAGTGTTTAATTTTCCATACACTTATTGACTGTGCTCTTAAAATGGGTAAATTTTATTTTCTGTAAATTATACATTAATAAAGTTGATTTTTTAAAAAAGTAAATGAACTGCTGATACATGCAGCAATATGGATGAGTATTGAAGAGAAAACCCCCAAAGATTTTGCTGAGCCAAAACAAGCCAGACACAAAGAATACATATTACATGATTTCATTTAGTGAAGCTGAAGGACCCATAAAACTCATCTATGGTGCTAGGAAGCAGAATGGTTATTGCCTAGGGGTGGGTAATGAGGGAACATTGTGGGGTGATGGAAATGTTCTCTCTCTTCAGGAGGAAGGTTACATAGGTGTATATGTGTATTGAAACTCCTTGAATTGTACACTTAAGATCTGTGCATTTCACCGTCTTTATGTGGCTTTAGGAAAGACACAAAAAATAAGAATAGGCCTGGCATGGCGGCTGACACCTGTAATCCCAGCACTTTGGGAGGCCGAGGCAGGCAGATCACCTGAGGTTAGGAGTTCGAGACCAGCCTGGCCAACAGGGGGAAACCCTTTCTCTACTAAAAATACAAAAAAAAAATTAGTTGGGCATGGTGGTACATGCTTGTAATCCCAGTTACTCAGGAGGCTGAAGCAGGAGAATCGCTTGAACCCAGGAGGCGGAAGTTGCAGTGAGCTGAGATCACAGCACTGACTCCAGCCTGGGGGACAGAGTGGGACTCAAAAAAAAAAAGAAAAAAAAAAAGAAAAAAAAAAAATCAGCCAGGCATGGTGGCGGGCACCTGTAATCCCAGCTACTCAGGAGGCTGAAGCAGGAAAATCACTTGAACCCGGGAAGTGGTGGTTGCAGTGAGCAGAGGTCATGCCACTGCACTCCAGCCTGGGGGACAGGGTGAGACTCTGTCTCAATAAATAAATTAATTAATTAAATAAAAATAAATAAACAAAAATGAAATTAGCTGGGAACAGTGGTGGGCACCCAGCTACTCAGGAGGTTGAGGCAGGAAAATTGCTCAAATCTGGGAGGCAGAGGTTGCAGGAAGCTGAGATCATGCCCCCGCACTCCAGCCTGGCCAGTGCCTCCAAAAAAAAAAAAAAAGAACAATGAGACTTTTTTTGCACATATGAGATTGTTGACTATGTCATTTCTGTACATGAATTCCCTTCATCATGGTTGTGTAACAGGCACTCCCAAGTGCAAAGGGCAGAGTGCATGACACAGCCACCAATATTGAGAAACCACATCCTGCTGGACAGCCTGAAGCTCTCTACTGAATGCTGCCTTAACCCAAGGTTTTGGAAATGTACATAGTGAGCAGAAAAAAACATGAGCACTTTGTCAGCTCTGCCACATACAGAAAACAACAGAATCACACATTGCTCTGGAGGGGCAGAGCTACTTTTTCTCAGAACTTGGACTTGGGAAAGGCTTGTCTTCTGAGGCCTTGAACAAACTCTGAGCTCTGCCAACAAGAAAGAAATGGGGGTGGGGTTTGGGGGCAACCAATACTTTCTGTTATGCATCCCACTTTCCCCAGCTTTGTAACTATTCTTTTCAAGTCTAACGTCTTGAGTCACATGCCTAGATCCATAGCCCACTCACGACCGCTGCTAATTACCAGGTGAAATTGCTTCTTCCCCAAATCAGCAAATCTTCCCCAAATCTTCTGGAAGATTGGGGACTGCTGGCCTACAGTCTTCTGGGCCCAGGGTTCTTTCCTCTTGGAAATGCCTCATTATTCAAGGCAAGGGCCCAGATCCCCCAAAAGCGTAGTGGATTGGATACGGCATTTGTAACCGGGATGAGATGTTCTCCTATTATTCTCCGTTTGTGGGAGTCTTCACGTTAGTTGGTTGAGGGTAAATTCACACCAGTGCAGAGCATTCCGTTTATATTACCACCATGTCTCTCATCCTACGCCCTCACTTGCTCTGCCCTCGGCGCTGGAGGAGTGCTGGGCAGAGTGCCAAGCCTCACTCCCACCTGGATGATCAGTGGTGAAGTATGGCCTGCTGTCAATTGGCAGAGAAGCTGAGCTGAACTGCCAAGCAACTCCCTGGAGTTTGGCATGGTGGTGCTTGTTCCCGTGGAGCCTTGCAAGTTTCCTGAGGTCACGTTCTTCTAGCTGCTCAGCGCCTCCCCTTCCCCCTTCCTCAGTACTGGCTTTACCTAGTTGGGGCTGGGAAATTTCTCAGGTGTGTGTCTGATTTTTGTCTGTGTTTTTCTTAGACTAGATGCTTTGTATTTACCAGCTTTGTTTTCCAGGGCTCCAAGCAGCTGACTTGCATCTAGCTCTCCAGGTTGGAGGCACGGTTAGTGGGGGCAGTGATGGTAAATTGATGGAAAGAATTTGAACAAAGGAATTTGAGGGAAGGAGCGGGAAAAAGAGAAAGATAGAGAACAAGCATATAAATCAATCCTTCTTTGAAATATTATCCAGCCCCATTCATACATACAAGTCAAAGCAGGAACCTAATTCAGTCTTTACTGCAAAAGTACTCCCAGGGGCTAAAAGAACTGATGCAAATTCCAAAGAATACGAGGAACTGTTTGAACACAGAGGATATAGATTTCTCACTGTTCATAATGGTTCTCCAAAATGTCAAGTAAACTCATTATTTTCCTCACTAACTACCTAGGGTTTGGTTGATCAAATTAGCCCTTTATCCTCATTAAAAAGGGTGTATTCTCTAACAGATTGTAGCTGCTTAATGCTGTCTAAAGTACTGCTGTTCAATACGACTTTCTGTGTTGGAAGTATCCTATATCTATGCTGTCTAATACAGTAGCCACATGAGGTTATTGAGTACTGGAAATATGAGCACTGCAAATATGGCTAGGGTAGCTGAGAAACTGAATTTTTAATTTTATTTAAGTTAATTTTTTATTTTTTAATTAAAAAATATTTTTGGAGACAAGGTCTCACTCTGCCACCCAGGATGGGGTGCAGTGGCGCAGTCATGGCTCACTGCAGCCTCCAACCCCAGAGCCTCAAGCGATCCTCCAGCCTTGGCTTCCTAAAGTGTTGGAATTGCAGACGTGAGCTACTCTGCCCAGCTTAACCTAATTTAAATCTAAATAGTCACATGACCAGTAGCTTCTGTATTAGATAGCACAAGTCTGAAGTTTACCTGTGTGCTCTTGTAATATGTGAAGGGGGGTTCATCCCACCGCAGCTTAAAGGACTGTGAATCAGTCAGGGCTTCACCTGGCATAGAAAAGGTGCTCAATAAACCTTTGATGAAATACCTAAAATGCTAACCTTGAAGAAAGTTGGTGGGGGAACCTGGTTTTTATGTAACTGCAGTAGTGAGGGTTGAGGCAAGCAAAATTCCTCTTACAAACTTCCTCTTCCTCCTCATGTGAAATAGGGGTAGCCCCTCCTAATTAAGGGTGGGTCCCCAGGAGACAGTTTCATTCTATGAGATAAGGTGCTAGCCTCGTCACCAGAGAAGGAAAATATACATTTTAAGTGAAGCTGGAGAAAAGGTTGTTGCCAAAATGTAGGATTTCTTGGTATCTGGTGATGAAACATCATTTCCCAAGTTGTAGATGGGATTCATTTAGAAAAAGGAGGCTGGTTCTCATGGTTTGGCTTGAGTAGTTCCCTGCAAACTGTCTTTTCTCTGAGCCCAGAAAGCCGCATCTGCCTTTCATTAGATTGTGAGTTCTCCTACGGGAATATTGCTCAGTGCCGTGTCCTGCCATGCCCCTGTGGCCTGAAGTAATGAATTAAATCATATTTGCTTCCTTCCTTTCTTTCACCAGGGTATCCAGTTAATCAAGTTTGGCTGAGCTTGTCCCCCCAAATACTATCAAACATGTTCACCCCTTTCCTTCCCAGTTTCCACTGCTCTAGTTCAGATCCATAGCAACTTTTGCTTGGATCATTGCTGTCGGCCCCGTTTCCAATCGAGCACTCCTCTAATCAGGGTCATTATGCACGGTTGGGCAGTTTGTGTACTGCACATAGGTGCCTGGGCAAGGAGGTTAGTGGGCTGAAGTGTAGTCTGTATTCCTATACTCTGGTGTGGGCCTCTGTCCATCTGGCGAAAGTAACTTTGCAAACAATTTTATTGGATTTTATTGATTTTATTTTATTTTTTAAAAAGAAATAGAGATGAGGTCTCATTACTTTGCCCAGGCTGGTCTCAAACTCCTAAGTTCAAGTGATCCTCCTGTCTTGGCCTCCAAAAGTGTTAGGATTACAGGCGTGAGCCACTGTGGCTGGCCAAAAGTAACTTTATAATTTGTACATAGGTGCAATCCTGGTGGCACAGGCCTGTATTGTCCAACACACTAGCCACATTTTACTTAATTAAAACGATGTGAAATGTAAAGTTTAGTTTTTCAGTCATGCTAGAAAATTTACAAGTGCTCAACAAGGCCAAATGTGCCTAGTGGCTACTGTACCAAGCAATATAGGTATAGAAAATTTTCACCATCACAGAAAGTTCTATTGCACAGCACTGGACAGACCCTGCTTCTAAACCATTCTACACAATTTGCTAGGTGAATGATCCTTGATGCAAATCTAAACATGGTCTTCTTTTGCTCAAAAGCCTTCAATGATTTTCACTTCCATCAGCAGCAATCAGTTAACAGTTTTTTTTTTCTTTCAAAAATGGTTGTAATGGAAAGTTAATAGATTTTGAATCAATTTTGTGGGTTACAACCAGCATTATAAACAAAAAAATTGCAAAAGAGAGTAGAAGGAAAAGTACTTACAGATCGTTAGTACAATTTTGTGAAATGTTTGTTTTGGTTATACATATATTTCTTTGTCTCTATATCTAGATTTCCACCTCTTCATAACTTGATGTCTGTATGATATTCCGCGGCGATGCAATGAAAAAAATCTTTCTAGCTTCGTGTGGTGAGCAAAAAAATGGGAAAAATTTGGGCTCATGGGTTTTGAAGTCTGAGCTCCGTAAAGCAGCATGTAAGGTCCCTTGTGATCGGATCCCTCGCTAATTCCTCTCTAACTCTTGCCACCGTCTTGCACTTACATTGCATTAATAAAGAACTGCTGCTGGTTTCGCCTGAGACACATAGCTTTATTTTTCCTTTCTTTTTTTCCATCTCTGTGCTTTTGCTCATTCTGAACCGTTTCCTTGGACTGCCAGTTCTATCTTCTTTTTGCCTGGAGAACTTCTGCTCATCATCTAAGGCCAACTTAGGAAACACAGCAGGAATTCTGCCTAAATGCTTCACAGCGGGCTGGCTGTCCTTCTTCGACCTTTCAGAACATCCCACGAACATCCGTTTACGGGGTTATAATACCGTAATTATTAATTTAGGTGTTCATTTCCGGCATTATACTAAGTTCTTTCAATGCAAGTACTATCTGTTCATATTTGTATCTGAAGCAAGAAGCGCGGTGCCTGGAACAAATTAGGCACTCATTCAATAAATATTTGTTGAAAGAATAAACGCGAGAAGGAAGGAAAAATAAATCAATCAACTGTGCGGATCATGTCAGTGCAACGCAGGCTCCGGTCATCAGAGGGCGCCAGCGCGGCTGGGCTGGTGCGCAGGCGCACTGGGGGGGAGGGGGCCGGGCGCCGCGGCGGCGGCGGCGGAGGCGGCGGTCGTGGCTGCGGCCGGGGGAAGTGAATGGTTTTACCCAGAGGGCCCTGCGCCGCCTTTCTCCGTTGGCACCGGCGCCGCTCCCCGCTCCTCCTCCCCGGCCATGGCGTTCACATTCGCGGCCTTCTGCTACATGCTGGCGCTGCTGCTCACCGCCGCGCTCATCTTCTTCGCCATTTGGCACGTGAGTAGCCGGGGCTAGGGGAAGGAGGGCGAGGCGGCGGCGCAGCCTCTTTTTGCCCCGGGCCTGCGGTTGAGTCGCCACGGTTCCCGGGGTCTGCGTGCCGGGGGTGCGGCCGGGGCGGTGCGGACAGCGCGGCAAGGGGTCTGCGCGCCCTCTGTCCGCGGCCTGGAGGCCGCGGGTGCTGGAGGAGCCGTGGCGCGCGGTCGCCGGGTGGATGCGCCCGTGGTGTCTCGGCGCAGGCCGCGCGCACCGCTACTCCTCCCCGGCTGGGTGGGGCGGTCGCGGTCCAGGCGGGCCCTTGCGGTTCCGCGCTGCGCTCGCACCGACCTCGGCCGACCCGCGGCCCCGCATCCTCAGGGAGGATGCCACTGGCGAGGTGGTACGGGCGTAGTGTAAATGAAGTTTTCAGAATTTTTATTAATACCGACTGCCTTTCTTTTAGGGTTTCCCCAGGACTCTGGCCAAAATGTAACCTACTTAGGGTGAATTTCCAACTCTACTTTCCAGCATTTGTTGTATGTGCTTCAAATAAAATCACTTGCTTTTCTTTTTCCAGATTGTTGTTTCCTGGTGAACTTTGATGCAAGTTGGATTGATTACTTTGGTGATTGCATGTTCGTGTTTCCCCCTCAAATCATACTTTGACCGCTGGAGTTTCAACCCGCAGCCTTCCAAGCCACCCCTATAGTCAGGATTGCTTGATTTAGTAGAGGGAGTTTTCATTTGATTTTGAGATGCTCAGAAACCTTAAGCTTTTCTAGAGCAGTATTTATTTCTGTTACATACATCATCACTATTGCAGGGTGGAAGCGCAGTCTTACTGGTTCCTGTAAGGAAAAAGTAGTAAGTTCCCTGAGACATAGTTCCACAGAGATTTTTCAGAATTTCTGTTGATCGAGCACAAAATTGAAAGCCTTGGGAGCCCTCTGGGAATCAACATTCATTAAAAATTTATCTCATACTTGCTTCTGTTTTCCCCATATTCCGGTACCTTCTGGAATGTTGCTTTTGATTTGAATGAGCCTGTTCACTCTGATGTAGATTTTAAGTTAGGTTTCATCATGTCCATAACAAGGATTTCTATGAAACGTACGGAGGGGCAGAATGATTAAATAGCAGCGTCTTGTGCAAACAGGTCTCTAGAGTGCAAGGGTATCACAAATCCATTTCTTTTTGCTAAGCAGTGTGATTGCAATTATTTTACGACTGGACTGCTTATTGTAGTCAGGAATGCTTATGTAGGCTATTAACTGTCAGAAATAACTGCTAACTCAGAATGCTTGTCAGTTGGAACCAATAATTTGAAGAGCATCTTCAGCTCTGCTTTGGTGAAAGAACAATACGTAACATAATTTGGGATACAGACTAGCTCAGCCTTAGTAAACCTCTGATGAAAATGTGTAATTCCGTTTCATCTGCAGACGTAGCTTTATGTCCCTCTCTGCTTCATGGGTGTTCCTTTTTTTCTGGGATGAGGGATTCTTAGAGCTGTGAGGTAGCCTTTTTCACATTTTTATGTTTTGAACCAGGTTGTGTTTGGCTTAAGGAATATCTGAACTGCACTTTCAAAAAATGGGCAATTTAATTTCAGCTTTGAAACGAATGCTTGTTGGGGCAAAGTAGATAATTTTAAGTCGTGTTATAGAATTAAAAAAAATTTATACCACAGATTTGTGGAGAGCTTTTAGGCTTAAGGATTTCTTCGTTCAGAGAATTAGTATCCTCTTGAAAACAATTCTAAATAGATAGTTTTGATTTTTCTATTATCCATAAAACCTTATGTTTATTTTCTTAGGTAGTATCCTAGTCCATTTGTGTTGCTATAAAGGAATATGGAAGGCTGAGCAATTTACAAAGAAAAGGGGTTTATTTGCCTCAGGATTCTGTTGGCATTTGGTGAAAGCCACAGGTTGCTTCCACTCATGGGCCAGGAGCAGTGTGTAGAGATCTCACAGTGAGAGGAAGCAAAGGAAAAAGAGTGGGAGGTGCCAGGTGCTGTTTAACAACTAGTTATCTTGGGTACTAATAGCAGGAGAGCTTACTTACTCCCTCTAAGATGACATCAAGTCATTCAGGAGGGATCTGCCCACTAGACCCAAACACCTCCCATTAGATCCCTCCTCCAACATTGGGGATCAGATTTCAACCTGAGATTTGGAGGAGTTAAAAACCGAAGTGTAGCAGGTAGTTGATGTATCTTTCAGAAGATTCATTTTACAGTTTTAAAATTACATTCCCAAAATCTTATTTACATTAATCACTGTATTAGAGAACGTTTTTTATGCTGATGATTATATTTGTCAGTTTAGTCCTAATTCACATCATTGATGCTCTGTGTAGAATAGAGTTGGGAACATAGATTGTTTGAAAAATTGTAAGTTCAGAAGTCATTCTTTAAAGATGTGCATTAAATTGGTAGCTTAAATTGTGTACTTGGCATCTTTAAGGACTTATATGTTTTATTGTTGTTACATTTCTGTGGGAAATTTTGTGGGTGTCTTTGCTCAGCCACATAGCTGCAAAAATATCTGAAAACCGTTAGTTTAGGAATCTGCTCAGAAGAGGTTCTCAAACCCTAGCCTTTAGCACTCAAACAGAAGCCCATTCAACAACATATTTAAAGATTTGTGGCCGAGCACGGTGGCTCATGCTTGTAATCTCAGCACTTTGGGAGGCCAAAGCAGGTGGATTGCCCGAGCTCAGGAGTTTAACAGCCTGGGCAACGTGGTAAAATCCTATCTCTGCAGGAAATACAAAAATTAGCCAGGCATTGTGGCATGCACCTGTAGTCCCAGCTACTCCGGAGGCTGAGGCAGGAGAATCACTTGAGCCGAGGAGGCGGAGGTTGCATTGAGCTGAGATTGTGCCACTGCATTTCAGCCTGGGTGACAATGAGATCCTGTCTCAAAAAAAAAAATCCCTTGAAGTCACCTGAAGAAAATGTCCAATTAAATGTCAGTATTAAAAATGTGTTTTGTATTCTATTAAGTTAGATCTTGTTACAGACAAGTACTTACGATTATGATCCTTATCTTGAACTTGATTACTAAAATGCATTGGGGATATACCGTGGCTGATGTCAGGTAGCTGACTAATAATGTCGATAAGTAATCAGAAATTAGTATTTTCTAATTACATATTTATATTTTTAACATTTGTCTTAAGTGTCATTAGCCAAGGAAAATCCCTCTTGGTGAGTTCTGCACGTTTTTAATCCCTAGTGCTGTTTTTTCACCCCCCCTTCCATGTAATAAATGTTTATTGAGCACTTAATGTGTGCCAAGCACTATTTTATATTTTAGGCCCTGGGACATAATAGTAAATACAACAGTCTTGGTTCTTTCAGATACTACATTTTAATGTTTAATTATTTTCCTTCTATTGCTCTTTGGTTGGAGTTTTTATTAAGGCAGGTTGGTGAATTTTATAAAACTCTAGAAATTAAAAGAAAACTTACCTTTTTTGAAACTAAGAATTTTAATAGGGAAATAAGCAGTCATGTTGAAAGATGGAAATGTGTAACTTTACTGATTACTGATAATATTGGTCAACACCATTTCACAAATAAGGATACTATTCCTAACTCATTAGGGGAAGGGTAGCTTAGGTTGTGTGTCCCTGGGGTGAGCAGTGTTAGCAACTAAAATGACTCCTCCGTCAACTTGCTCCCTTTGTCTTTCTTTGGCACCTGAATTGATGCCACAAAGTGGTGCATAGTCCCTATTTTGACTCGGCACGTACATTCTAGTGACCCTTGAGGTTGAAGTCACATTCTCCCAGAGTGTGGACAAAAGCATCCTTAGAAACCTATGTGTTTGGGCACAAATGGGAACAAATTGAAGAGTTTGAGTCCATCTCTAGTGTCCCACTGAACACTGTGCCAAGGGAGGAGGAGCATGCACAAAGAAATAAAAATGGTCCTTCTCCCTGAGAGTGTAGAGGGGCAGACAGACCTGTATTTAAATACCACACTCCAGTATGAGAAGAGCCATATCGATGGCATTCTAGAGTCCTGTGCTATGTGGAGATGCAGACAAGGATGCAATTCTTCTGCCCAAAGGAGTTAGGAAAACCTACAGAAAGCAGTTGGCGTAGGAAGGCTTTTTTTTTTTTTTTTTTTTTTTTTTTTTTTAAGGGTAAAGAGGAATTTGGATAAACAGTTGAAATGATTTTTCTACTTGGAAGATTTTATCAAGCAGAAATAAGTTAAAATAACTTGAGCAGAGGCATTGAAGATGTTGGAAATTGAAAGTATTTATTCCAGTGATACCAGATCATTTTAGTGATACTGAGATAGGAGTGTTTTTATTTCTTTAAGTCGGATTCTGGCTCTTCTTTTTGTCATATATGAGTTTGCTATGAATTGGTACTTGTGATGTTGGTGTACTTTTGTTCTTGTTTTATTAACTTTAATAATTATTTGAAGATAGGGCAGGTTTGCTTCTCCTTTTTATTAAAGTGAGTGGTCCTAACTGTTTTAATTTTGTTTTAGATTATAGCATTTGATGAGCTGAAGACTGATTACAAGAATCCTATAGACCAGTGTAATACCCTGAATCCCGTAAGTTATAATATAGGATTTATCTTTAGATTTAAAAAGTATATTTGTTTTTAACTTGATGTAATTTGAAAATGGCCAATATTCTCAGTAGCATGATGTATTTGAAGTAGCATGATACTTTTTGAAGTGGGTAGAGTTTAAAAAATCTTCTTTTTCCTGTCGTGCTTGACTATTCTGACTATTATTAATCTGCTGGTGATCTTGTCAGCTGTCATACTAACATTCTTCCAATCTGCTTTTTACATTGTCGGCCAAAGACAGTTGAAAAGGTCAAAAAGATTAAAAGAGTCAAAATTGCGTTAAAGGTGTGTACTGCTTTTTAGTTTAATGTTTTAACGCTCTATTCATTTCATGGGGAGGGTTAGGCATTTGTATTTGTAATGTTTTGTTCAGTGTGCTCGTTCATATGCCTGTTGAGGTTTATGATTTCACGAAATGTCATATTTTATGCAAATATATGCTTGCTGGCCCAGTCAAGTAGGGAAAGCTGTTAAATGCGTATGCATTTTTTTTATGTTATAGCCATAGGCACTTCTCTATGAAATTATTTGGTGTAGTACTTGAAAGTTGGTTAACATAAAATGACCAGTGGATGATGAGACTATTCTCGAGTTGTGACTTATTGTGAGGTAGTATGTGAGTGAAATCATTAGTATGGACTTATCTGCCATATCTAGTTTTATCTTTGGTGTGTATATTCTGGAATACATAAGTCATGCTTTCAGCTGATGTTTATTCAGAGCCGGTTAGGTGGATAGTTCTGTTCTCGGTGCTCTGGGATTTTGCAGTAATGCCATTCTTTGGACTTAGGATCCCATAATTTTGTAGATAAGAATTTGTTTACAAATGTCTATGTAGTTATTTCTAGTGTGTATCTGTTTTATATTTCTAAAACAGGCCTGAACTACACTAAGTTCTGAGCCATCATGAATTTAGTGATAATGTGGCTCCATTGTGCTTAGGGGTTTTGAAAAAACATAGTGTATGTATTTTTAAGTTTTGAGGTGGAGGTCTTGCTATATTGCCTAGGCTCGTATCAAACTCCTGGGTCAAATGATCCTCCTGCATCAACCTGCTGGGTGGCTGGGATTACAGGTGTACACCAGGGTACCCAGCTTGTTTTTTATATTTTTGACTACATTTAGGAAGATTCTCCTTTATCCCATGTATTTGATTTTGCCTGATTGGTCGGGAACTGAAACGTTGTTTATAAGAAAGCAGTGGGTATGTCTTCAAGAAATAAACTACAGTAATTCAGCTTTAAAAACTACTTAATGAAGGGGAGAGTTTCTGTAGATTTTAGTTGTCTAGCATACTAGTGTACTAGCACTAGTGTGCTAGAGGGATTTTATTTGGAAAAGCATCTACAAAGTTAGTTTGCTACTTTATTATTGTTTCCCAGATAAACATGGATGGTGGAAGAGATTTCTAGTTGGAACTCTTAGAGTAAGAGTTGATGTAGGTTCAGTTAAAAGTATTAACTTATTAGTTGTTTCTTTGCTCTTATGAAACAAGACATGAGATGAATTTGCCTTCTGTTGGAAAGGAGTGTTAATTGTAAAACATCTTAACCTAAGTAGTTGAAGTTGTTACCAAAAAATGAAGAAACTGAAATTTCCCCTTTTGATAGCTGTTTATTAATAGTATTCTATGCTGTTTGTATTTTCATCACTTCAAATAACCAAATGATAATGAAGGTAAAAATATCTGAAATCAGATGAGGATTTTCCTGGGTGCTAGGCTCTGTGCTAAGCACTTTGCCTAAATTTTTTCGTTTAATTCTCATGAGAATCCTGAGGTAGGTATATTTTATCTTATGAATAGGAGAGTAAACTAAAGCTTTGCCTGGTTAAAGCACTTTGCCGAAGGTCATACAGCTAAGATAGAGTCAGAATTTGAACTCAAGACAGCTTAATTTTTGAAGCTCAAGCTCTCGTATTTCCCTAATGTATGGCAAATTTAAGAGGGACTGGTTTCATTTTAACATGGAATGTGTGATTTCTGGCTTTCCTTAATGGAAGGATATTCTCACTGAGAAAAGACATGTGCTTGGACATCCTAATGCTGCAGTAGGTTGAAGGACGTTTTTATAGCAGCACAGGTTGCGTTTGGATAGGGTGCCGATAATTGGCTGAAGAGCAGTGCATCTGACAGTTTTCCCTATTTAAATTTGTTTTGACAGTTCTGCCAAAGTATGGGGGAAGACAAATAACACTATTTTTTAAATTGTGATCTTTAACAAGAGAATATTATGTTTTGCATGTTTAAATACTATCATTTCAGTCATATTTGCATGAGGTATTTTTTTCTGGATACTAGTTTCTATTTGAACTTTGGTTCCTAAGTGCAATAATGTTTGTGTCACTTAAAGTTTCATCATTAAAGAATGCTTGGAGAGGGTTGGTTTTTAAAGAGAGATTCGTAGTAAATGTTTCTGGACTCCTTTTGAGGAGAAGGGAGGGAATGACATGACAGTTGTTTCATATTAGAACTGGTAGAGTTGTAGATTATCTTTATTAACACTTTTGTTAAAGTATATTAAGAGCGGGGTGGGGGGTTATGCTTTCAAAATTATTCTTTCCATATTTCAGTCTGTAAGTGTAGAATGAAACTTTGTTAGGTTATCAGTTGGCTTTATAGGGCCGAAATAGGCTTGTTATATTTTAAAGACACTTCTGTAATTTAAGTTACTGTTATAAAAGCAACTCTAGTGGAACTCTTAAAACGTGTGTTTTTCTTGGTTGGTTCTGTTTATAGTCATTGAGTTTCAGAGTCCTATGACCATTTTCTTGTTTAGAGAACTTTGATCTTAAATAGATGCCAGCTTAAATGTTAGTTACAAGTTTGTATACATGTGCACAGTTTATCTTTTGTTATTACATTGCTTAAGTTGTAGAAAATATTTGATTAGTGGTACAGATCAATTGTTTACCTAGATTTCATTTAAAATACTATTCATTAAAAAGTCCCCTCTACAGCTTTAAATTGGAAAGAGTAGTTTGGGAGTATGAGAAAATGGGCTTCAGTAGGTAGTATGATTATATTTTATCTACAGCCATAGTTTCCCCTCAGGAGTGATCTGATGATAATAATTACTCATATGATTTCCATTTGGTATGAAGTAAACATTTGAGAAACTGGCTTTGTAGCTGTGACTTAATAGGAAACTCTTTGGCTGAAACTTGCAATGAGAGGTTTTGGTATTTTTATTTAACAGAGTCATCAGGCTGAAATCTGTAGGATGAGAAAGATAAATTAAAATAAAGCATTGACTCCTGTTCATTTTATTAAAAACATGTTACATGAATTAATTTTTCTTCACTTAATATTACCTGCTACCTACTTTGTTTTTGGGTTCTGAGTTTCTACTGGTCTTCTGTTGTGTCTGTAGCATTTTGTTGGCAGGCAGGCTTAAAGAAACGGAAAGGCCATCTAAGAATGAGAACTTGGGAACCTGGAAAATCCTAATTTCATGGTTAAGAACTCGGTCTTTTCCCTCCTACATTGCAGAAAGCAAATCTTTTACATTCGTGCACATCAGTGTTCTTCCCCCACTGTGCTGAGATTATTGGCTGATTGGCTTTCCATAAAAAATGACTTCTGTGGGAATGTGATGTGGTTTGCTAAATATTGTGTATGAAGCATTTCTGGTTTCTTAAAAACACTAATGTGTAAAATTCTAAAGGGGAGTTTTGTTTCTGTGAAATTTTTAATATGTTGCATGTGATCAGATAACTCATTTTTGTGCTTCTATCATTGTTAAATGGTGAAAAGAAAAAGTATTCTAGTTGGCTGGCAAATTGTTTAACAATCTGGTTAGTAACTTTGTGTAATTTGATCTATTACTCTTAAGAATTTGAGCTTTAAATTTTAAGTCATAATACCTTACTGTGTTAGTGCAAGCCATATGCTCTGGTCAGTTTGCTTGTAATCCTACTTTTGGTAAAAAATTAAACATGGAAATAAAACTCAGTAGCATCTTTTATTTTGGAGTCCAAGAAAATAGTGATTTTTCATTATGGAAGCTTGGTTGCCACCTGCTTTCCAGATTAGCGGTTGACTCAATGACAACGCATTTTGATAACTGGCTTGTGTTTTCCTTCCAGCTTGTACTCCCAGAGTACCTCATCCATGCCTTCTTCTGTGTCATGTTTCTTTGTGCAGCAGAGTGGCTTACACTGGGTCTCAATATGCCCCTCTTGGCATATCATATTTGGAGGTAATATTTAGATATACTTTTAATATTTTTTTAAATTAAAACTTAAATATACTGTGGTTGATATGGTTATCTTACATGCTAGTCACCTACATAAAAATTGAAGATTAAATTGGGCACTGTGGCTCTCGCCTGTGATCCCAGCACTTTGGGAGGCCGAGGCGGGCAGATCACGAGGTCAGAAGATCGAGATCATCCTGGCCAACATGGTGAAACCCTGTCTCTACTAAAAATACAAAAATTAGATGGGTATGGTAGTGCATGCCTGTATTCTCAGCTACTCGAGAGGCTGAGGCAGGAGAATCACTTGAACTAGGGAGTTGGAGGTTGCCGTGAGCCAAGATCGCACCACTGCACTCCATTCTGGTGACAGAGCGAGACTCTGTCTCAAAAAAAAAAAAAAAAGAAAAAGAAAAAAAATTGAAGATTAGCTGACATTTATTTTTTAAATAATCAAGTAGATGAACAAAAACTGTTTAATAGCTCTTACAGAACTTTATTTATTTGTTTTTTTGGGACGGAGTTTCGCCCTGTCACCCAAGCTGAAGTAGTGGCGTGTTCTTGGCTCACTGCAACCTCGCCTCCTGGGTTCAAGCGATTCTCCTCCCTCGGGTGCTGAGTGGCTGGGATTACAGATGTGCGCCACCCCACCTGGCTAATTCTTGTATTTTTCATAGAGACGGGGTTTCACTGTGTTGGTCAGGCTGGTCTCAGGCTCCTGACCTCATGATCCGCCTGTCTTGGCCTCCCAAAATGCTGGGATTACAGGTGTGAGTCACTGCACCCAGCCAAGCTTACTTTATTTTATTTTATTTTATTTTTTTTGAGACGGTGTTTCGCTGTTGTTACCCAGGCTGGAGTGCAATGGCACAATCTCGGCTCACCGCAACCTCTGCCTCCTAGGTTCAAGCAATTCTCCTGCCTCAGCCTCCCAAGTAGCTGGGACTACAGGCGTGCACCACTCATGCCCGGCTAATTTTTGTATTTTTAGTAGAGGCGGGGTTTCACCTTGCCGACCAAGATGGTCTCGATCTTTTGACCTCGTGATCCACCCGCCTCGGCCTCCCAGAGTGCTGGGATTATAGGCGTGAGCCACCGCGCCCGGCCGCTTACTTTATTTTTAAAGGATTTTTTAAAAAAAGTGAGGTGTAACTTAAGGTGTTGTGCACAAGTCTGAAGTATATAGCTCAGTGAATTTCTACGCATATATACGCACCTGTTAAACCACCACCCAGATCAAGATACACAACTGTTGTAGCCTCTAGAGCATTCACTTGTGCCCCATCCAGTGAGTTACCCTCCACACTTCCCAAGGCCACTGACCTCTATCAACTTAGATTAGCTTTGCTTGTCCTTGAACTTCAGATAAGTCAAAATGTACGATGTGTGTCTAATTTATTTGTGTTGATAACTAAATAAATTTGGTTACTTGTAAAAGATAATCACATTTCATAACTTCCATAGTTAAATCTGCCGTATATAGAGTTAGAAGTTTTTGTTTTAAATAGGCATGTCAAAACCTTCTTGCCCTTGATTTTAGAAGATACATACTGAATAAATATTTACGAATAAAGTGGTATCATGTCTACAATGGCCTCTGAAATGATTCAGAAAAAAATGTACTTGGCTGGGTGCAGTAGCTCATGCCTGTAATCCCAGCACTTTGGGAGGCTGAGGTGGGTGGATCATGAGGTCAGGAGTTCAAGACTAGTCTGGCCAAGATGGTGAAACCCTGTCTCTACTAAAGATATAAAAATTAGCTGGGCGTGGTGGCGGGTGCCTGTAATCCTAGCCACTCAGGAGGCTGAGGCAGAGAATTGCTTGAATCCTGGAAGCAGAGGTTGCGGTGAGCCGAGATCGCGCCACTGCACTCCAGCTTGGGTGACAGAGCGAGACTCCATTTCAAAAAAAAAAAAAAAAAGTACCGAGGGCCAGGTGCAATGGGTCATGCCTGTAATCCCAGCACTTTGAGCGGCTGAGGCAGGTGAATCACTTGAGCCCAGTAGTTGGAGAACAGACAGGGCAACATGGCAAAACTCCCCTGTCTACCAAAAATACAGAAAAATTAGCCAGGCATGGTGGCATGTGCCTGTAGTCCCCGCTAGTTGGGAGGCTGAGGCAGAAGGATTGCTTGAGCCCAGGAGCCTGAGGTTGTGGTGAGCTGAGACTGTGCCACTATATTCCAGCCTGGGTGACAGGATAAGACCCTGTCTCAAAAAAAAAAAAAAAAAGTACTCAGAATGAGAAACAGAAGGTTAAAGCAAATGTAGTAAAAATGGATATTTGGAATATCTGGGTGAAAGGTTCTTACATCTTTTCTGTGTCTAAAATTATGTCAAGATAAGTAAAAACAAAACATCTATTTTTACAGTTCTTCCTGTTTTTCTTGGATTTCTCAAAAGGCAGAGACTAGATGAAACCTGTTTGGCTGTCTCATTCTGCTCATTTAGGGGCTCTACTTTTAACATTAAGATGATAAAAGGAAAGCATTTTGCCCATAAGTAAAATAATGCTTCCTTGTATGGACCACTTCTAGTGATAGATGTTTCAGAAGAAGGACCCTCTGTCTCATCTGAATGTTTGCTGCCCTTTCTGAATGCCTAATAGACTGTGTTTATTCCAGGTATATGAGTAGACCAGTGATGAGTGGACCAGGACTCTATGATCCTACAACCATCATGAATGCAGATATTCTAGCATATTGTCAGAAGGAAGGATGGTGTAAATTAGCTTTTTATCTTCTAGCATTTTTTTACTACCTATACGGGTAAGTTTAAAAGGTAAAATGAAATATGATTTCACTTTGCTTTTTTAAAAGTTTGCAGGCATTATGGTTTGAACACCTTAAAATCTACTCAGAGAATAACTTAGTGTCTTAAGTGTGCATGGTGCACACCAGCAAATTCACACACATTGAATGTGGCCCACACTGGTGCTTGTCAAGGCAGTAAGCCAGCTTGCCATCAGAGGCAGAAGGTTTGGTCAGGGATGCTGCTTCCTAAGTTTTCAGACACGTTGACTCTGTAAAGGATGGTTCTCATTCTGCATGGAAGAGTGATGGCATTGAAGGATAGGGCTGTGTGAGTTGTAGAATTTTCTGCTTGTCTTCAGTATCTCTCCAGAGATTGTTTCTTTTTGTCCTTATCATTCTTCGTAAGTGGTGTGCTCTGCCCTTTATTTTCTGATTTGCTTAATGTGAGTCAGATGAATGAAAGTAATAGCTCTACCTTACAGGGTGGTGCATTTTCTGATTTTTTTCCTTTTTGTTCCTTTTCTTTTTTGAGATGGAGTCTCACTCTGTCGCCCGGGCCAGAGTTCAGGGGCGCGATCTTAGCTCACTGCAACCTCTGCCCCCCGGGTTCAAGTGATTCTCCTGCCTCAGCCTCCTGAGTAGCTGGGACTACAGGCATGTACCACCACGCCTGGCTAATATTTGTATGTTTAGTAGAGATAGGGTTTTACCATGTTGGCCAGGCTGATCTTGATCTCCCGACCTCAGGTGATCTGTCTGCCCTAGCCTCCCAAAGTACTGGGATTACAGGCATGAGCCACTGCGCCTGTCCTGATTTTTTTTTCCTTTCATACTCTGATGGACTCATCGTCGTTTCTCTAGGTTGGGTTTTCTCAACTTCGGCACTGTTGACAATTCTGGACTGTGTGGGAATTTCCTTGGGAAGCTGTCCTGTATATCATAGGATGTTTGGCAGCGTCCCTGGCCTTTACCCACTGATGCCATTAGTACCCTTCTGCCCTCCTCATGACAATTAAAAATGTCTCTCGACATTGCTAGATGTCCTGAGAGGCAAGATTGCCCTGGTTGAGAATCACTGCCTATAGGTGTGTTGTAGGTGCAGTGAAATGACTGCTTATTAAAACTAGAAAAGGACGCTGTTAAGTGTGGAATTACAGATTTCTTTAAGCTATATGAATATACTTTTACCCATTATTTACATATTCTAGAAAATACCTTCTCATTTTTATTGATACATACTCAACTACAGAGGGCTTTCCTCCCTGATTTCAAAATATTTCAAAAAAACCTGTAAACTTTAAAAAAACAGCAGCTTCCATTCCCTCTCTTTTTCATGACTTGAAAACTTGCTAGCCTAGGCTTTTATTCATATTCATATTTCTCTTTATACATAAGTTTCCATCATAGAAAAGGATGAATGGTTAGACGGAAATTTAGGAAAAAGCTACTTTTATGCTTTTAGAGGCTATTACTGTGAAAATGAGTATCCTTTAGAGCAGGCGTCCCCAAACTTTTTACACAGGGGGCCAGTTCACTGTCCCTCAGACCGTTGGAGGGCCGCCACATACTGTGCTCCTCTCACTGACCACCAATGAAAGAGGTGCCCCTTCCTGAAGTGCGGCGGGGGGCCCCGGATAAATGGCCTCAGGGGGCCGCATGCGGCCCGCGGGCCGTAGTTTGGGGTCGCCTGCTTTAGAGCATATGCAGATATTACTCATCTATGAAACAAAGAAATGCTCTGAAAAGTGAAATTCCATGTGTCATTTTAATTTCCTGTTAATTTTCATTTTGTAAGTCCATAGTAAATGTCTGGAACAGGGCTGGCATATTAATAGGCATGTCAAATGTATTTGTTGAATGAAAGAAATGAAATGAATGATTGAATAAATGATAAAATTGGAGATGTGCAGTTGTGGGAAGATGTTCACTAGGATATGGTAGCACCAAGACATTTGTTCTGTTTTAAAGTTGTCTATCAAGTTTGTTCAACTCCTTGCTTTGTATTTCTGTTTAGAGATTCATCCTTTTTGAACCATGCCCCAGTACCTTTCCCATATCATATCATTCTGTGTAGAATGGCCCTTGGCAGTTCTTAAGCCTAAATCAAATGGTTACTGCTTTTTATTTTGCTGTTCCCTGCCCCCTTCCTTTTTTAACCGCTTCCTAAAAGTTAAGCTCTAAGCTCTTGCTTAGAGCCTATGTCTAATGGGAAAAATCCTGGATTGATCATTCCCTTCTATATAATGGGGTTACATGTGGCACCCACCTTCTAGGACTGCATGGAGGATTAAGCAAGGTAATGTGGATAAAAGACCTAACAGGACCTGTTGTGAAGTGAGCCCTGCAGAGATGCTCACTCCTATTATTAGACGCGACTCCAGAGCAGTGTGGTGTTTGGATAGCTTCTCTAAGCTCTGATCCCCCATTAAGCTTTCGGCTGTGCTGTTCTACTTGCTAAAATTGGAAAGGAAGTAGGGGACAACTACAGCACATGCACTGAGCCAAGTCCTGTGTTAGGCAAAAGTCCATAAATGCAAATGAAAATCACTGTGAACTTGTCATTAGTCTTTTCATTTTCTGTGATACTAGTTCGCTATAGAAAGCATATTTTCTCATGCTCTGAGTTTCTTTTATAATTAGGAATATTAAAATTAACAGCTTTTTCCTTCTTTTCAGCATGATCTATGTTTTGGTGAGCTCTTAGAACAACACACAGAAGAATTGGTCCAGTTAAGTGCATGCAAAAAGCCACCACATGAAGGGATTCTATCCAGCAAGATCCTGTTTCCAAGAGTAGCCTGTGGAATCTGATCAGTTACTTTAAAAATGACTCCTTATTTTTTAAATGTTTCCACATTTTTTGCTTGTGGAAAGACTGTTTTCATATGTTATACTTGGATAAAGAATTTAAATGGAATTACATATAAATTAATATAAAATGATTACCTCTGGTATTGACAGGTTTGAACTTGCACTTCTTAAGGAACAGCCATAATCCTCAGAATGATGCGTTAATTACTGACTGTCCTAGTACATTGGAAGTTTTTGTTTATAGGAACTCGTAGGGCTCATTTTGGTTTCATTGAAACAGTATCTAATTGTAAATTAGTTGTAGATACCAGGTGCTTCTGATGAACTGAAAATGTATATCTGACTAGTGGGAAAATTCTTGGGTTTTCTCATCTGTCATGTAGATGATTATATACGGATACATTTACAAAAATAAAAAGCGGGGTTTTTCCCTTTGACTTGATACTATCCCTGTATATTGCATGAATGAGAGATTTCCCATATTTCCATCACAGTAATAAATATACTTGCTTTAATTCTTAAGCATAAGTAAACATGATATAAAATATATATGCTGAATTACTTGTGAAGAATGCATTTAAAGCTATTTTAAATGTGTTTTTATTTGTAAGACATTACTTATTAAGAAATTGGTTATTATGCTTACTGTTCTAATCTGGTGGTAAAGGTATTCTTAAGAATTTGCAGGTACTTTAGATTTTCAAAACTGAATGAGAGAGAAAATTGTATAACCATCCTGCTGTTCCTTTAGTGCAATACAATAAAACTCTGAAATTAAGACTCACTTTCAGTGCATTGTTTGAGATTACAAATAGTATTTCTTAAACTTGCTTAATTCATAATAAGCTGTCATTTTTTAAAAAAGTGGAGACAATTTTTAAATGCCGAGCCCATTAACGTCTTTTGTCATTTGACAAGATTCATAAATGTGGATGGCATAGCGTCATCATTTTTCTTACCAATTAAGAAAAATTACGGTGGCACTTAAAATATTTTACTTTTATTATTCCTTTTTGGAACAGTCGGTTTTAAGGTAAAATGGCTTGTAAATTTGAGTTTTTGCTGCTGCTTGTAAGGCAGGGAAATTATGGCTTGCATGTTTTCTTAAGCATAAATAAATCTTGTGCTTTATTTGGGATGAGGAACTTAAGGCAGCTGAAAATAGTGTAAGTGGTTCAGAAGTTTCTTGAGAGGAGGCGAAAGAAAGAGAACCAGTATATAGAAATTTCACATAATGATCAAGGAAGTTTATGGATGTGTTTGTGGAAATCTTACTCTAATAACTTGTTGGATTAGATGCTGTTTTATTCTCAACTAGTGAAAAAAATGCCTTATTTCAGTACTTTCCTGTGGTTGGGAAAGAGAGAGAGTAGCTGTTAACTTCTTGTTAATGGGGATGAGTATGTTGAGGAAGAGATGTAGAACCAGAAGAGTGAGGAGACTCGAACCGTTCCATAATAAGGAAATCTTTAAAGACTTGTGTTTTACACTCTGGCGAACTCCTAGAGGGATCTGGCTCCTCATCAGTTCATGCAAAAAAATTATTTATTGAGCAATTGCTGGGCTCTGAAGATTCATGCTTTGAGCACAAGCAGTCATTCAGTTTCCAGTCAACCTAATTACGTCAGCATCCATTTATTTTTCTTTCTTGTTCACAAGGACTTTTAATCATGAGAGACCTGGCCAAATCTTCTATAATCCCTGTTACTCAAGTAACAGCTCCAGGAAACCCTGAGGCTGTTACTTGAGTATTCCTGTCAAAATATTTTCATGAACCTGCCTCTCTTAACAAACACTACTTTCCTTCATAAGTGTTAACAAATATCCTTTTAATAATCTATTCCAGAATAGTCTCCAGGAGTAAGTTTGCTGGTTGGAATTTGTGGAAGCCACTTTGTCAAGTTTCCCAAATTAGGTATGTAGTCCTCAGCTGATTGCTTGAAGATGATTGACAGTGAAGTTCACCCATCTCTGTGGTAGGCTGTTAGGCACGTAAGTGATTAGAAGACTGAGTACCTGCTCTCCTAATATCTACCCACTTGTACCATGTCAGTGTTTTATGAATTAGATCGCTTACCAAGAGAAAGCAGAAACAAAATACTTGAATCCGACAATATTGGACAGGCTCTTTTTATTGCTCTAGATTTATTTTCCACATTAATCTCTTCGGGGTGGCCCTAGCCTATTATTCCTGCAGGTTCAGCTGAGGCATAGTTAGCCAGCTTGGGTTTATAATCCAGTTTGTGTTAAACATTCCCTGTGCATCAACAGCTGTTCATTTAGGTACTCCTTTTTTTTTTTTTTTTTTTATTTTTCCTCTTACAGTTACTTTTGGTATTATGTGCTTATCTTTAAAAGCTTTCCAAAAAATTAGCCAGACATGGTGGTAGGTCCTTATAGTCCCAGCTATTTGGGAGGCTGAGGCAGGAGAATCGCTTGAACCCGGGAGCCAGAGGTTCCAGTGAGCTGAGATTGCACCACTGCACTCCATCCTGGGTGATAGAGCGAGACCCTGTCTCCAAAGAAAAAAAAAAAAAAAAAAAAAAAAAAAGCTTTCTATCTCTCGGAAACTGTTGTTTTCCCCATTTATGTCTATTTTATTGTATCTAGTGAAACACTGTGGATACATCTATACCAACAACTTTTTGTTGCTATGGATACTACAAATTCTCCTGAATTAAAACTCTAATATAATAAATGAACTCTGTTCAGCATTTACTGAGTAATACTACTATATCATGGCAATATGGCCCTTTAATGCTAAGGAGGTATATGGTAGAAACTATTTGAACACTCATCTAAATGTTATTAATGATACTTGGCAGTTTTCTCGATGCTTAATGATATTCCTCACTTCCCATTCCAGGGGAGGGGAGCGTTTGGTCCCAGGCTGTGGACAAACTGCTAATTTGTTTGAAATGTGAATTATTTTTCATGGGAAAGGGAAGTGATAGGAAATGACCAAGACCATCTACTTTTTACTTGTATATGGATTGAATATTAATAGTAGTTTCCAAGCCTCATTGATTGTACCATGAATCGACAAGACTTGCCAGTCAAGTTCATGTACCCAGATAATGGTCCTTGACATGGAAACAAAGTATACAGCAGTTTACAGCATATGTCTCTCTTCAAGCCAGTTCAGTGTTTTCACCTTGATGATCACTCCTGCTAGCAGTTCTTATAAATTTCTTCTCTTCTCCCCAAATCATTGTATTTTGAAAATATGTCAAATATTTACATAGAAAGGAAATAAAGTTGTGCTTTGAAACCAGCAAAGTACTTTCCTTTGTGCAACACCTCTCTTTTCCTTCAGTGTTTATGAATGGAGAGTTCATGGAATATTATTGCCATGGTGCAAATAATGACTTCTGTTTGTCACTTGTACCTTGTGGGGGTGAGTTTACACTTTAGGTGTGGTTATATCCTAGCAGTATATCAAGCCCACTCAAATAATGACCTATATTTAAAAGAATATGTCTAGTTTACTTACTTATGTCATTTAACATCCGTAAGTGTGCATCTCCCAATCAGTTGTATGATTGTAAATCAGAAATTTTGATGGCAAAAGTATTCTAAAACATTCTGTAGGTCAAAGAAAAATATTGATACTTCGTCTAGCATTGCTCATAAAAGTACTCATGTTCATCATTTTTGGAAACTATTAATCATGCTAGCCTTAAAATCATGTTACGCTCCTTTGCTCAAACCAGTCATTGATCTGCAGTATGACCAGCAGCTAGTAAGCCTGTGGTACCACCAGTATAGCTTAGAGGATGGTTCTGAATTAATGCCTAAGAATGATGTGAAAAGTAAAACAGTGGTTCTGTTGCTAAATATGTCAACTAGCTGACTTTTAACAACTTACTTTGAACTTCAGAGTTCTAAAGCTAAATGTCTAAAAAAAGTAACTGCAGCTTGTTCTGCTGATTTTGAAAATAGTATTAACCATGTAAGATACTTGGGTTGGAGTGAGGGTCTTATCCTGCATTAATTTTGTTAATGCACATTGTAGAAGATGTAGAGAACATCCTGACATTCATAAGAACTGCATCTCATAATTTTATTGTGTAGTGCTTTTTCTAAATATTTACATTTCTTTGGTTACCATGTTCATATATTCTGGAGAAGTAAAATTTCTTGAGTGATTACTAGGCAGACCCTAAAACTACTAAGAGAAACATTAAATGTAGTTAGCTCATGGTTTATTAAAATCTAAGCTAAGTGCTGTACCCACTGTCCACAGAAAATGCCCTTAAGTAGCCCTACCTTACTTCTTAGAGCTTATTTTGCTTTTATATTTAATAAAAACTGTCTTAAATGTTTCCTTGTGTAGTTTATGCATAATGGTTGAGTCTGTGTTAATTCAATTTCAAATGCCACTAGTTTGTGTATGACCTGGACTCTAGATTCTCTCTTTGTTCCCTTCCCTCATTGTTTTGTGGATATCACACAGGTTAGGTAGGTAAACTTCTTCTCCCTGGAATGTTGGAATGATTTTTTTTTTTTTTTGAGATGGAGTTTCGCTCTTCCTACCCAGTCTGGAGTGCAATGGCGCGATCTCGGCTCACCACAACCTCCGCCTCCTGGGTTCAGGCAATTCTCCTGCCTCAGCCTCCTGAGTAGCTGGGATTACAGGCACGTGCCACCACGCCCAGCTAATTTTTTTGTATTTTTTAGTAGAGATGGGGTTTCACCGTGTTGACCAGGATGGTCTCGATCTCCCGACCTCGCGATCCACCCGCCTCAGCCTCCCAAAGTGCTGGGATTACAGGCTTGAGCCACCGCGCCCGGCTTGGAATGATTTTTTAACTTAACTTTTAACTTAACTGGACAATTATATTTTAGTAGTGACATCTCATGTTTCTTTGTTATGGAATAATTGATGTTTTCCCTTAGCATTAAAGTAGTTTAGTCAAGCATTTAAAAAATTAAAAAAATTTTTTTTTTGAGACGGTCTCACTGTCGTCCAGGCTGGAGTGCAGTGGTGGTATCATCGTCCACTGAAGCCTTTGCCTCCTTAGGCTCAGGCGATCCTCCCACCTCAGCCTTCCAAGTAGCTGGGACCACAGACGCAAACCAACACACCCGGGTTAATTTTTGCATTTTTAGTAGAAGCAGGGTTTTGTTACATTGCCCAGGCTGGTCTCGAACTCCTTGAAGTCAAGCAATTTACCTGCCTCAGCCTCCCATAATGCTGGGATTACAGGTTTGAGCCACTGCACCTGGCCTACTCAAGCATTTTCAATGTAGAGGCTTAAATAGCACTTGCTGTGAAAATTGAGAGATGCATATACTTTGAAAATTCAGTTGATTATTAAAGTATTTGATTAATCCATGCCACTATTTTCTCTCCATTTTCCTAAGTATTCAGGAATAAGCTATGTATTTAAGTTGAGAGAAGGATAATATGTATGCTTCTCAACTTACAATGGAGTCGTCTCCGGGTAAACCCATTTTAAGTTGAAAATGTAAGTCACAAATGCATTTAATGCACCTAACCTACCAAGCATCATAGCTTAGCCAACCTTAGACGTACTCATAACATTTATATCACAGTAATCTAACATAAAGCCTATTTTGTAATAAAGTGTTGAATATCTCAAGAAACATTGAATACTATATTGAAAGTGAAAAACAGAATGGTCGTATGAATACTTGGAACTACAGTTTCTATCAAATACATACTTCGTCCATACCATGGTAAAGCTGAAGAATCCTAAGTTGAACCATTGTAGGTTGGGGGCTATCTGTAAAAGATTTGCTAATGTAAATTTTAATGACTGTCTAAAGTTTAATAGAAATTGTGATTTTAAAGTTGTATATGGTTATAATACCAAAATCACAAAGAAGGCCAATCTATTATTTGTGTGTACTTTAAAAAAATGCCTTTCTTGCTATAACGTTTGGCATTTATTATATGAGAAAAGAAATCCCTAGGTTACTTGTGGGATATGTGATCCTCCTACCTTCCTTAATATTCTCATAAAATGTTAAGTTCTAGAAGCAGTGTATGTAGAAAAGTACAGTCAGCCCTCTGTATCTGTGGGTTCCAAATCCACTGACTCAACTGCAGATTAAAAATATTTGAAAAATAAAAAATACAAATAAAATCGATACAGTGTAATAACTACACTTCATTTACATTGCATTAGATATTATAAGTAGAGATGATTTAAAGTATACAAATACTACACCATTTTATATCAGAGACATGAGCATCCATGGATTTTGCTGTCGGGGTGGGGTAGGGGCTCCTGTAATGAATCCTGAGGATACCGAGGGATGACGGTATTAACATTGATCTTATATTACAGTCCATACTAGTGCTCTGAAGTTCCCGAACAGTGCTGGTAATTGTTTTGCAGTATTTTGTGTTGAAATTCAAGCAGTTCGTCAGCAGCATGAAGAGTACTGTGAGACAAAGTAAGACTTTTAGTCATTATATGATTTATTTTATTTTATTTTTTTTAGAGAAAGAAAAAAAGAATAAGAAGAAAAATAATAAGAGGAAGAAAGAGAAAGAGGAAGAGGGAGAGAGAATGGGGGTATTGCTTTATTGCCCGGGCTAGAATGCAGTCTAAATATGGGTATGCCTATAATTGTCCTTAATAATGGAGACATGAAAGAAAATGAGGGAAGAGAATAACAAATAAGGAGCCAACCAAGATTTTGTTTAAACTTCTAAGTTGATATGATGTGGTACTGATAAGAGTGTATATTTTGTGTATTTAAAGTGGAGAGTTCTATAAATGTTAATTACATTTACTTGTTCCAGATCTGAGTTCAAGTCCTGGATATCCTTGTTAAGTTTCTGTCTCATTGATCTGTCTAATATTAATGTTGAAGTCTCCCACTACTATTGTGTGGGAGTCTAAGTCTCTTTATTAGTCTTGTATGTCTGGGTATTCCTGTATTGGGTGCGTATATATTTAGGATCTTTAGCTCTTCTTGTTGCATTGATCCTTTTATCATTATATAATGTCCTTCTTTGCTTCTTTTGATCTTTGTTGCTTTAATGACTGTTTTATCAGAGGCAAAAATTGTAACTTCTGCTTTTTATTTATTTATTTTAGCTCTCTGGTTGGTTGGTAAATCTTTCTCCATCCCTTGTTTTGAGTCTTTGTGTATCCTTGAATATGAGATGGGTCTGGATGCAGCATACTGATGGGTTTTAGTTTTTTATCCAAATTGCCTGTCTGTCTTTGGATTGGGGGATTTAGTCAATTTAAATTTAGAATTAATAATGATATATGTGAGTTTAATACTGCCGTTTAATTTTAGCTGGCTATTTTGCCCATTAGTTGATGTGAATTCTTCATTATATTGATGCTCTTTACTTTTTGGTATTTTTTAGAAAGGCTGATACTGTTTGTTCCTTTCTATGTGTAGTGGTTCTTTCAGAAGCTCTTGTAAAGCAGGCCTGGTGGTGATGAAATCTCTTGAGTGCTTGCTTGTTCACAAAAAACTTTATTTTTCCTTCACTTATGAAGCTTAGTTTGGCTGGATGTGAAATTCTTGGTTGAAAGTTCTTTAAGGATGTTGAATATTGGTCCCCACTCTCTTCTGGCTTATAGGGTTTCTGCTGAGAGATCTGCTGTAAGTCTGATAGGCTTCCCTTTGTGAGTAACCTGACCTTTCTCTCTGGCTGCCCTTAGTATTTTCTCCTTCATTTCAACCCTGGTGAATCTTGACGATTATATGCCTTGGAGTTGCTCTTCTTGAGGAATATCTTTGTGGTGTTCTTTATATTACCTGGAGTTGAATATTATCCTGCCTTACTAGGTTAGGAAAATTTTCCTGAATAATATCCTGAAGCATATTTTCCAGCTTGGATTCATTCTCTTCGTCACATTCAGGTACACCTATCAAGCGTAGATGAGGTCTTTTCACATAGTCCCATATTTCTTGGAGACTTTGCTCGTTCCTTTTTATCCTTTTTTCTCTAAATTTGTCTTCTTGTTTTATTTCATTGAGTTGGTCTTCGACCTCTGATATCCTTTCTTCTGCTTGATCAATTCGGCTGTTAAAACTTGTGCATACTTCACGTAGTTGTATTGTTTTTCAGCTCCATCAGTTCACTTATATTCCTCTCTAAATTGTGTATTCTTGTTAACATTTCGTCAAACCTTTTTTCAAAGTTCTTAGTTTCTTTGCATTGGGTTAGAACAAGTTCTTTTAATTCACAGAAGTTTCTTATTATCCACATTTTGAAGCCTGCTTCTGTAATTGGAACACACTCGTTCTCCATCAAGCCTTGTTTTGTTGCTGATGAGAAACTGTGATCTCCTGCTGAGGGAGAGGCATTCTGATCTTGGGTATTCTCAGCCTTTTTTGGCTGTTTTCTTCCCTTCGTTGTAGATTTATCCATCTGTGGTCTTTATAATTACTGTCTTTGTAATTGGGTTTCTGAGTGGACGTCCAACTTACTGATTCTCAGCGCCGAAATCTGAGCCACCCACTGCGCGGACTAAATCAGCAGCGATAAGATTGATGGTGCTTTTCTGACTCTGCACCAAGAACCCACGCTCTGAGGCGCCGGCAAAACCATGGGAATCTCTTGGTGCGTGAGCAACAAGAATTCACGTGGAGGTGTGGCGTCCTCTCGTTCCTTGCGCTTTCCCTGGGAGCTACAATCCCGAGCTGCTCGTGATCAGCCATCTTGGATCTCTCTCCCTTTTTTTTTTTTTTTTTTTTTTTTAAGACCAGTCTCTGTTGCCCAGGCTGGAGTGCAGTGGTGTGATCTCTGCTCACTGCGACCTCTGCCTTTGCCTCCTGGGTTCAAGCGATTTTCCTGCTTCAGCTTCCCAAGTATCTGGGATTACAGGTGTGCACTACCATGCTCAACTAATTTTTGTATATTTAGTAGAGATGGGGTTTCATCATGTTGGCCAGGCTGGTCTCAAACTCCTGACCTCAAGCGATTCTCTGACCTTGGTCTCCCAGAATGCTGGGATTACAGGTGTGAGCCACCACACCCGGCCAGTCATTAAATAATTATTTAAAAATGAAATTTTGATGTGGCAAAACTGTCTTTTGAAGTGCCTATGAGTCTGCAACCTGGTGGTCATAGCCAAATGCCCATTGGTTCACACTTGTAATTACCAGTAGCCAAAAGTGCCATGGGACTACTGTAAGCCCTACTGAAACCACTGATTGATTGACTGTTAAAACAAGTGTGTCTGTTTGACACATTGTGTGATCCTTGTCTACAGCCCAAATGACTGTTTTGGGTAACTCAAAGTTGAATTTAAAGATGAAAAAAATTAGGTTTGATAGCATAGGGGAAAGTGAAGGAGTAAGAGAGTTGGAAATTGTTAATCTGTAGCTAAGTACTTTATGAAATAAATGTGAAAGGATTAAGCTCATTCCGTGTAGTTCTAGGGTGGAAAAAAAAAGCGGAGCAGCTGTCTGAACCAGTGAATTCCTCATCTCTGAAAATGTTCCAGCAGATAGTGGATACACACCCTTGGGGCTGATCCAGCACTGGGAGGGGTGATTAGAAGACACAGGATCCTTTTCAGTTCTGCAGATCTATGAAGTAAAAAGCGGAAGCAGTTTTGGGAGGAATAGACGGGGAGGGGGACATTATTTAAAAGTAAGTTTGGGCACTCATACCAATTGTCATACTTACTCCTTTGTCATATGCTACCCAGTAGTTACAAACAGTAAAAGGAAGTACAAGTGCAGTACTAAATATTAAAAAGATGTAGTCAAATATTTTTCCATATGCTTGTTTTCAGCATTACCTCCAGGTAAAATATCCCAGAGCAACCAGTTCAAAAAGGCAAATTTCATACCAATTTTCCTATCGTTCTGCTATAAGAAATGAAAGAGACACAATGAGTTTTTGTCAATAAAAGCTTTAGGAATATCTGCACATGTACATTTACATTCAAGTTGATGACACTAGCAGTTTCATTTCAATACAAATTATGCTAGAGAACTGACATTTCAGACATGGTCATATATGTGCTATTTGGAAATTCTTCATCTTGATACCGATCTTGATCGTGAATCTCTTGATGATAGATATGCAGCTAATTTGTCCCGAAACTCATGAAGATAATTGTATTGCTGAAAAAAGTAAAGATACATTGGAATACACTGTAGAAAACTAGTTATCAGTGTGGGCACAACACTAGCAGGTATCAGGAATAAAAAAAATACTTGCTAAGCACAATTCTACATCTTTTTGGGTAAGGAAGCATTTGCAGCATGGGGGAGTTTTATCTTTTAGTAAAGTCATATAGTAGTGTGAAAAACTGTTGCTCTAAAAGTCTCGAAAAATCAGAAGGTGAAATAAAATACAGATGGATGTGTTGTAAGTCTAAAATCCTTTCTCTCTTTACTTACAGGACCAAATAAAATTTAAAAAGCACATAATGGCATTATATTTGCTGATGGTTTTCCCCCCTGCTAAGTAAGAAGGACAGAGCACTTTCTGTAGCAAGTAACTGGTATATTTAAGAGAATCCATTACTTCATTTATAGAAGCCCTAGTCATCTGCTTTTTGTGATGACATAATCCACTAGGAATACTTTTCATAGACAGTATTTTTTTTTAAAACAAACTGTATCACTAATCTCAGCAGATAAGTAAAATAAAAGCCTTGAATAATTTATCTGGAGTTTTAATCGCTTCCCAGAAGATAGTCTTACTCTGTCAGTCATTTCATTTCATACTTTTATTAAGAAGTGGAAACTGCATTGGTAACATTAGCAAGCCTGTTTGCCACAGAATGCTGACGTGATAAACTGATAGTCTGTAGTAATGTGGGCTTAATTATCTGCAATATTAAAGATATGAAACATGCATATTCATATTTACATCTGACCATGGCCATGCATTTTGTTTTCAAGAGAAGAGAGATGAACATTTTGGATTTGAAGCTTTATTTATTTATTGAAACAGGTTCTTGCTCTGTTGCCCAGGCTGGAGTGCAGTGGTATGATCTTGACTCATTGCAACCTCTGCCTTTCGGGTTCACGTGATTCTTGTGCCTCAGCCTCCCAAGTAGCTGGGACTACTACAGGCGCATGCAACTACCCCTGGCTAATTTTTTAATTTGTAGCAGGGATGAGGTTTCGCTATGTTGGCCAGGGTTGTCTTGAACTCCTGCCCTTCAGCGATCCACCCAGCTCAGCCTTCCAAAGTGCTGGGATACAGGCATGATCCACCGTGCCTGGCCGCATCATTTGATTTTAACTCTAGGGGAGTTCTCTGTTTCAGACCTGTACAGTGGAGTGGATCCTGCATGGATTGTCTTGTGAATGATCTTATTTAAGCCCCAAGAATCAGGTTGCTTGGTGAATTTATCAGTAATTATAGTAATTCACTGTTAATAACACTGGATTAGACCTCTAACCCTGGGAAGATGGGCTCTCAATTCTAGGGAGCTGCCTGATAGCCAGGATTCTTCAGTGCCCACTCCTCTGATAAGTGGACTAATGCTGAGAGGGCATTCTTCCAAAAGGAAGGTGCATTAGCTTTACAGACCTACAAAATAAAGTGGAATCTGCAAAATCTTTTCAGTAACATGATTAATGCTGTATCCTTGGCATTGCTAGTGGAGTGTTTTGAAGTGTTAGGGGAACGTACACGTGGAAGATGTCCCCAGTTATCCAAGCAAAGGATAATTAGCATTGCTTTCCTTTATTTGTATTATAGTCATTCATCTATCTTTAGTAAATGTTTTGGTGACATAATAGGATCTTCCTTAGATTTTTTTTTTTTTTTTTTTTTTTTTTTAGCCAAGAATCTACTCAAGACCTATCAAGTTTATATTAATAATAACTGTCTCATTGTTCTAGGTGAGAGGATCCATTCCCAAAACTGACTGGTGCAAAAACTGAGCAGTAAGTAGATCCTGGAAAAGTAAACCAGGAAGTTCAGTGTATTCATTATCTTGTTTGAAATCCTGCGTGCCATTTTAGACTACCTGGATTATATTTACATTTAAATTTTTAAAAACTAAAAGCATAAGCAAGTGGTATTCGCATAACAGAGTGCTTTGGATTTTCATTTCACTGCCCTTTTGGTTACATATGAATCCATATTTGTAACAGCTACCCCAACCACAACCAAGCAAGCACTGCCCACCTCCTCACCTTGATGGTCTGTATCGCCCCAGATCCTCTTAGGTCGCGCAGGCTGTCTATGGCTTGCTCCGGTGATACTGTGTCAGACAGGTACAGTAGGAGACAAGCGGCCACTAATGGAACATGACAGAAAAATAATGTCATTAAATAATTATTGACAGGGTAGAGCATTTTCTATTTAATAAGACTTCTGTTGACACAGAGACTGGTGTAATTTTTCCAAATGAATTAAAAGCCTGAGACTTTTAATGTGTGTTTTTGACAGTTAAATTATGATCTTAAATGACCGTATGGTTGAATGAAAGTTTAACACTGGCTTCATTCTTTCATCCATTTTAAGTGTTCATCCATTCAGTGATTTTTAGTATATTCACAGATACGTGCAACCATCACCACAGTCAGTTTTAAAGTATTTCCTCACCTCAGAAAAAAGTGTACCCTTTTACTATCATCCTCTGCTCCCATCAGCCCCTACCCTGGGCAACCACTATCTACTTGTCTCTGTAGGTCTGCCTATTGTGAGCAATCACATCAATGGAAACATACAATATATTTGTGTGTGTGTCTGATTTCTCTTAGCATAATGTGTTCAGGTTCATACATACTGTAGCATATGTCTGTATTTAATTCCTTTTTATGATCAAATGATATTCCATTGTGTGGATATGCCACATTGTGTATATCCATTTGCCAACTGATGGACATTTAGGCTCTTTCCGTTGTTTGGCTATTATGATTAATGCTGCTATAAACATTTGTATACAAGTTTTTGGGTATATACTTTGGAGTGAAATTGCTGGGTTATATGTTAATGTTTACCTGTTTGAGGAACTACTGCTAGACTATTTTCCAAAGCAGCTGCACCATTTTACATTCCCACCAACAGTGTATGAGGGTTCGAATTTCTCTACATCATTGCCAATACTTGTTATTTTTCATTTTTTAAAATAATACCCTTCCTAATGGGTATCAAGTGGTATGCATTGTGGTTCTGATGTGTGAGCATCTTTTCATGTGCTTATTGACTGTGTGTGTATCTTGCCTGGAGAAAGGTTTATTTGGATCCTTTGCCATTTTTAAAATTATGTTGTTTGTCTTTGTTTATTATTATTATATTGAGAGAGAGGATCTCACTTTGTCATTTAGGCTGAAGTGTAGTGGCGTAAACTCGGTTCACTGGTGCCTTGACTTCTTGGGCCCAAGTAGTCCTCCAGCCTCAAACCCCCAGGGAGCTGGGGCTACAGGCATGCACCACTATACCTGGCTAATTTTTGTATTTCTTGTAGATTCGGGGTTTCACCATGTTTCACCATGTTACCCACGCTGGTCTCAAACTCCTGAGCTCAGTTGATCTGCTGCCTTGGCCTCCCAAAGTACTGAGATTACATGCATGAGTCACCACGCCCAGCCTATCTTTTTATTACTGAGTTGTAAGAGTTCTTTTTATATTCTGGATACAAAGCCTTTATCAAATATTTAGAGATTGCAAATTTTTTTCCCATTCTATGGCTTGTCTTGTCATTTTGATAGTATTCTTTGAAACACAAAAGCTTTCTATTTTGATGCCATCCATTACTAAAAAAAACAACTATTACTCCAGTATGGCATTTCATAAGCTTTTTTTTTTGTTTTTCCTAGTATGTTTTTAAAAAATTTTAAATTAACATATAGTAACTAACTTTTGTATTCATAAGTAGTTACCCATGGAAACTATTTGGAGGTACTGTATTATAACACCGACACAGGAGGAACATCAGAAAATGTTAAAAAATAAGAAAGCAGGTGTTAAGACTTGTAAATGATGTTTTGCCAGAATCCTCCAGAACAATGCTGAAAATAGCTCCCACTCCCACTCAAGCTTTCCAGGGAACACCATGCTTAGGGCCTTAAGTAATCCTTTGAGTCTTAGCAAACTTATATTGTGGTTGGTTCCATTTTAAAACAAAATGATCATACGGTCCAGAAACAGAAGTTTGCTGATTTTGAAGTTAAAAAATAATAGAAATAGATTTCTTACCAAGACAAGATCTCCCAAGTCCTCCATAACAGCTGAAAGGGAAATACAGTTTTGAAGTTTGTACATTTGATTCCATCCCCAGTTACAACTAAAGACTCACTCTTTCTGCCTTCTATTTATAACTCTAATGCCTAGCACAGTGCCTTGTGCACACAGCTTAATAAATCTTCTATTTGATGAATTCCTACTCATCTTTTAAAACCTCAAATTTCATTTCCTAAAATGCCTTTGCGCTCCTACAGAAAGGATCATTCTTCTGTGTGCTGCCTTTCCTGTCTTACTGCACTTAAATGGTAGTGTTACTTAGTTAGAAGCTCCTCGAAAGTGGGAGCTATGCCTCCTTCGGTAGTTGCAGTGTGTGGCACACAGTAGATGTAATTGGTTGAATTATGTTCCCCCAAAAGACATGCTGAAGTCCTTATCCTATAGCTGTGAGTGGGACCTTATTCAGAATTAGAGTCTTTGCAGGCATATTCAAGTTCAGAAGAATTAGAGTGGGCCCTCATCCCAGATGACTAGTGTCCTTACAAGAGGAGAACACCATGCAAAGACACAGACACGCAAGGAATGGTGTGATGACAGAAGCATAGTAGAGGGATTTGGTTGCAAGCCAAGGCCTGCCAAAGATTGATGGCCACCACCCGAACTAGGAAGAGGAATGGAAGGACTCTACTCAGGCTCAGAGGCGTGGCTCTGCTCTCACCTTAATTTCAGACTTACACGCTCTAAAAATGGAAAATAAGAAATTTCTGTTGTTTTCAGCTACCCAGTTTGTGGTACTTTTTGTTAAAATAGCCCAAGGAAACTACAAAATACAGTAGGCAAGCAGTGATCACTGATTTTATAAGGGGCGGAAAATGCCCAGGCAGAACCAGTGAGACGGCACTGGCATACAACAGGACAGTGAAAAAGTATACCCTGTGCTGAAGGATCAGCTCTATAGCTGTCTCGCAATGTGGGTCTCAAAGATGGCAGGACGGAGAGAAAGTAAACTAGTCGCTGTAGGACACCTTTAAAAGCTTTGGGACAATGAAAAATTCCAGTTGTCAGATGCTTTATTTTATGGGAGACTGAAACATTCAGCATATGCAAAGTTACCCATCCACTGTCTATCCTGTTTGTACTCCGCACAAGCATCAGAGCATTTGGGTTGCTAGAACCTGCTAGAGTCGAATTTGTTGAGTTTCACTTCACTAAACTGAGCTAGTTTGATTTCTGGAAACTTTTCAGCAGAGGCTGCTTTCATAAATTTATTTGGAAAAAAAAATCTCGAAAAGGTTCGAAAAATAGGGCCCTATACTGGAAAATATTTTTCCCGAGCTACATCTAACTATCTAATACTATTTTACCTATAGGTAAAAATAGAAACTTTGGCATCAACAACTGGATCTATTTGAAATTTAGCTTTTATAAGTAGTACCGGATGAGCGACTATGCTTTTCCATAGAGGAAGATGGGAAACAATAGCATGTAGAATGACTCAAGTTTTTTACTGCATATTCTGCAAACTATATTTCTCTGTATGTTAAAATTCAGTTTGACCACAAACAGGTATGTGTCCCCAAAGACCCTCGTACTAGTTGGTTTGCCTTCAAAACTGGCACTGTTGGCATGAGGCCTCTGGGCTATAAGTTTAAGGAGAGAAGTTGGCTGGGCTTGTCTTGTCACTAGGTGCCCTGAGACTTCATGGCTACTTGATACGATTTCTATACTTCTGACTCAAACAATGCCCTTAGGGACCTTGGGGCTTTTGAGGTCGCAAACTATTTAATACCCTACCTTGTTCCAGAAAGGATTAAGCAGGTTATTAGAATATGAAATGTACATTACGCACAGCAAAGGCCAGTTTCCTCACCATGGCTGGCTCTCTGTCGCTTTGCGTGTTTTACTCTGGTGGAGCATCTATTGTTTATTATCCACATTCGCCCCTTTGAACCTTTGCCATGCTGCTATCTGCTGCCCACAGCCACTCTCGCTGGCCTTCCTTCAAGCTGCTTTTCTTTCCTCCTCATTTTTTCCCTCTTCCTTAACCCATTTTATTTTGTTGTAAACTTCCACACCAGCAACTTGTGTTTTTATAGCCACTGACACACAATGAGAGGCCCTCTTTCAATTTGGTAGCAGAGTCATCAGATGTGATTTTCAAGTCACATTTTTAAGATTGTTCATTGCTTAGAGATAAGTTTTTTGGTAGCTAATTTGGAAAAAATGGACTTTATTCTTTTTTTTTTTTTTTTTTTTTTTTTTTTTGAGATGGGGTCTCACTGTCACCCAGGCTGGAGTGCAGTATTGTCATCTTGGCTCACTGCTACCTCTGCTTCCCAGGCTCAAGCAATTCCACCTCAGCCTCCTGTGTAGCTGGGACTACAGGTGTGTACCACCACACCTGATGTGTTCTTTTTTTTTTTTTTTTTTTTTGTTTTTTTTGCAGAGATGGGGTTTTGCCATGTTGCCCAGGCTGGTCTCAAACTCTTGAGCTCAAGAGATCCTCCCGCCACAGCCTCCCAAAGAGCTGGGATTACAGGCGCGAGCCACTGCACCTGGCCAAAAAATTGATTTTCTTGCTCTTGAAAACAACTAAGCAATTGAAAAGCTAATAAGTGAGGTGGTGGTGGTGAGGAGGGGAAAGGAGGGTCCCAAAATTGCAACTAAAGGTCTAAGACAAAAGGAAAGGAAAAGAAAAGCTTGCAACCTTGTTCTAATAATTTCCAAATCTACTCATTCATTGTCCCTCCTCTGGAAAAGTAGTAACAGCACATATTTGATGATTTACTCAGATATTGTGCTAGTGCTTTTCTAGTGCATCATTACCTTTTAATCCTTACAACAAACTATGAAGCAGGTAATAACTGAATAGGGCTACAATAATTCCAGAAATCATTTTGACTGAGACATTTCTCATGTAGTGTATGGAGAAAAGGAGAACGTACTGTATTAAGGTTTTTCGGTTATTTTTAAGGCAGATTGCAAGCTCCTCCATTATTTCACAGCAGCAGGCTATGTCAGGAGTCCCTCCATCTGCGATTGGATGATGATGGGTGATAATTCCACACTGCTGGTAGAGATCCAGAAGGTTTGGAACTCTATATTTTGACAGTTCCCCTCTGGTGCAGAAAACAAATATGTCTTGTATACCACAGCTCTTTAGTTCTTCTGCCAATAGACCAGGATACACAGAGACACACACATAGAAAACATCACACATTTAAATACCAGCAAGAGGGAGAATACGAAGTTAAGTTTCTTAAGCCAAAGTAGTACCAAATGACAATCTATAAATCTGAAGTGCTTATTGATACATCTGAATCAAAAGGCGACTAGAATTAAGCCTGATTTTACAAGTCAAAATGCCTCTTACTGAATTTCAAGATAAGTCAATTGCTGTTCTTGCAAAAATTTTTTTTGCAATAAATACTGGTTTAAAATCACTCTTAAAACACTTAATATTGAGTAGCAAACATGGTTGACTTTGTGAGAAAAAGAAAAAAAGTGCCATTAATTAAGGAATGATAGATCTATGTTCAGTTAAGGAATGACAGCACTTTTTTTTTTTTTTCCCACAAAATCAACCATGTCTGCTACTTTATCACTTAACTGTTCGCTTGACTCTGAGTATTGTACATAAAATCTCCAGCAGGGCCCTGGCACTAGAGTGCTAGCATCTCCCTCATATCTGCACTGTAACACATCCTTGTGTATTTAATTTTATTGACTAGGTCTCCAGAAAATAAAACATTAACTGTATTAAACTTATGTGAACTAGCTATTTTCATTATAATGATATGAATACTGTAGGCATTCTATACACTGGAACTTATTTATGGCAATATTCACTATAGAGCATTTGGTTTAAAATAAATAATTCTGGCTGATCTAAGTGCCCCCAACCCCAGCCCTCTCCCTGCCCCTTAAATCCAAGGACATTTAGCCATTTAAGTACAAAGTATTTTCTCATGAACTAGTCCCTGAGATATGCACTACTGTACATCTATTTGCCTCTTGTACACATTTGGTAATTTTTATTATCCAGCAATTTTCCAACTTTCTGAAAAATGGCTGAAGAGGTATCTCAGGAACTGCTGCAGGGAGATTCTAGGTCTCCCATCAAATATTTTGACCTGTTTTATGTACTAGATTCCGTTTCAGATTTCATTGCAGAAAAAAAAGTTTTTAGAAAAAAACTGGAAACCACTTTTATAGAAAATGCTAAATGAATATGGCAGTCAAAATGTACAAGACTGACTGAGCTAATGATTTAAATTACACATATTTTGCTTATGACCTAAATGTTCTCCAAATGTAAATTTCCTAGCATGGTGGGTGTATCTAAAGCAAAAAGTTTTTATAAATACTACAAGGGTTAACTATCTATTAGGGTCTTTCTTTGGTAGGTAAGGAATATAAATATTTTTTGAGACAGTGTCTTGCTCGGCCACCCAGGTTGGAGTGCAGGAATGCAATCTCATCTCAGCTCATTGCACTCCAGCCTGGGCGACAGAGCACGACTTGTGATCCAGGCACCATCTCAGCTCACTGCAGCTTTGATTTCCTGGGCTCAAGTGATGTTCCCACCTCAGCCTCCCATGTTGCTGGGACTGTAGACGCATGCCATAATGCCCGGCTAATTTTTGTATTTTTTGCAGAGACAGGGTTTTGCCTTATTGCCCAGGCTGGTCTTGAACTGAGCTCAAGCAATCTACCCGCCTCGACCTACCAAAATGCTGGGATTACAGGTGTGAGCCACCGCACCTGGCCAGGAATAAAGTTTTAATTAGCAAACTGATGTTCTAGAATAACCAGGAAAAGGTTTTAAGGTTCAAAAATTCTATACTGGTCAGAATCAAGCAATATATGCATTTTAATTTGCTGTACTTTAAGGACATTGGTAGAACTAGTAGATTTTAGACATTCCAGGCCAATCAAAATAAAATCTTTTGAAAAATCCACATTTGTGGGCTGAGCGTGGTAGCTCATGCCTGTAATCTAACACTTTGGGAGGCCGAGGTTGGGAGGTCTGGAGTTCAAGACCAGTCTGACCAACATGGAGAAACCCCATTTCTACTAAAAATACAAAATCCCAGCTACTGTAATCCCAGCTACTTGGGAGTTTGAGGCAGGACAATTGCTTGAACCTGGGAGGCAAAGATTGTGGTGAGCTGAGATGGTGCCATTGCACTCCATCCTGGGCAACAAGATCAAAACTCTGTCTCAAAAAAAAAAAAAAGAAAAGAAAATCCACATGTGTTAGTATCATGCAATATGTAAATTCTAAATTGGAGCAGATTATGAGGATTATTAGACTTGTGGCTATACTGGTATGAACATCCTTGAGCATGCAACAACCAGTTCCCACTCTGTCTTTTCCATCTAGATGCTGGCTCTCAACATTTTCCATCTAGGATTCACAATTTCACTGTTTGCTTGGATTTCCCAGCTCACACTTAATTTCTACTACCACAGTCAAGTCTGCAAGGAACAGCAAAGACCTGGGCAGAGCAATATGTCAGTTTTCTATTTATATACTTTTCCCCCACCAACTTCTACCTCAAATGCAGTTTATATGTGTAATATAACTACAACAATCAGTGAAAAGCAACTCCATGTGTAGGTAAATGCTGAGTCCTCTGTGCCCTTTCACAAATACCTCTTTACATATTAGAATAAGTCTACAGTTTGAAACTTCACAAAATATTAAAAATTTATTCTTTTTTTTTTTTTTTTTTTTTTTGAGGCGGAGTTTCGCTCTTGTTACCCAGGCTGGAGTGCAATGGCACGATCTTGGCTCACCGCAACCTCCGCCTCCTGGGCTCAGGCAATTCTCCTGCCTCAGCCTCCTGAGTAGCTGGGATTACAGGCACGTGCCACCATGCCCAGCTAATTTTTTGTATTTTTAGTAGAGACGGGGTTTCACCATGTTGACCAGGATGGTCTCGATCTCTTGACCTCGTGATCCACCCGCCTCGGCCTCCCAAAGTGCTGGGATTACAGGCTTGAGCCACCGCGCCCGGCTTTAAAAATTTATTCTTATATTAAAAATAAACTATAGTTTGTTCCTTTTGACAGAGAGATTTTCAATGTTATTTAAAAATACCCATTAGGCCTGGAATCCTAGAACTTTGGGAGGCTGAGGTGGGCAGATCACGAGGTCAGGAGTTCGAAACCAGCCTGACCAACATGGGGAAACCCTGTCTCTACTGAAAATACAAGAATTAGCTGGTGTGATGGCATGTGCCTGTAATCCCAGCTAGGAGGCTGAAGCAGGAGAATCATTTGAACCCGGTAGGCGGAGGTTGCAGTGAGCTGAGATTGCGCCATTACACTCCAGCCTGGGCAACAGAGTTAGATTCTGTATCAAACAACAACAACAACAACAAAAACCCAAAAAATCCTATTAGTGTGGTTGTGTGATATTACACCTACCTGTGTCTTTTTCAACATTTCTTCTAACATCTTTAAATTTACAACCTATAAGTAATAATAAAGCAAGAAAACAGGTCAGCTTTTGGTCATATATAACAGGTATGTTTAAACACTTACATAGATAGCTACTTTATAAAGTCATTCCACATGATCATTGGTATGTTTCAGTTCTATTTTGAATGTGAATGTCAATTTCTTCTATTTCTAGGAATATAATTACAGGGTTCGTCCTCATCAAGGATTCTGTGTTCTGTGTCTCTTCTGTAACAAGTACCTAGTTATAGTCCTCAGCCTCATTTGTACCCCAGGCCTTAAGCTTTATTAAGATGGGAAAAGCAGAACTGAAGAACTGTGACTGCAGATCTGGAAGGGATGAAAGGTAGATCTATGTTTCTTTATCTAGAGTCCACCATGAGGGCTTCCCAAAGTGTGTTCCTCAGTGCTGACCGTCTGTGAAATTTCCTTATTGCTCACTACAGAGAATGATATATAGGTGGTAAGATGCTTGTTCTAAATACATTGTTGGCATGGATATGATGAAAAGGGAACACTTTTACACTGCCGGTGGGAATGTAAACTAGTACAACCACTATGGAAAACAATGTGGAGATGCCTTAAAGAACTAAAAGCAGATCTACATTTGACCAACAATCCTGCTACTTAGGTATAAACCCAGAGGAAAAGAAATCATTATATGAAAAAATACTTGCATACACTTATATCTAGCAGCATAATTTGCAATTGCCATAATATGGAACCAGCCCAAATGCTCATCAGTCAATAGCAGATAAAGAAAATGTGAGATTCCCAGGCAAGATGGCCAAATAGGAATAGCTCTGGTCTGCAGTTCCCAGCGAGACCAGTGCAGAAGATGAGTGAGTGGCACCTGGAACACCAGCAAGACAGAACCTTTCACTCCCCTGGAAAGGGGGCTGAAGTCAGGGAGCCAAGTGGTCTTGCTCAGTGGATCCCACCGTCAATGGAGCCCAACAAGCTAAGATCCACTGGCTTGAAATTCTCTCTGCCAGCAGAGCAGTCTGAAGTCAACCTGGGACACTCAAGCTTGGTGCGGGGAGGGGTGTCTGCCATTACTAAGGCTTGAGTAAGCGGTTTTCCCCTCACAGAGTGTAAACAAAGCCACCCGGAAGTTCGAACCGGCTGCGGAACCCATCACAGCACTGCAAAGCCGCTGAAGCCAGCCTGCCTCTCTAAATTCTTCCTCTCTGGGCAGTGCAACTCTGAAAGAAAGGCAGCAGCTCCAGCCAAGGGCTTATATATAAAACTCCCACCTCGCTGGGACAGAGCTTATGGGGGAAGGGGTGGCTGTGGGCGCAGCTTCCACAGACTTAAACATTCCTGCCTGCCAGCTCTGAGAACAATAGATCACGCAGCACAGTGTTCAAGCACTCCTAAAGGACAGACTGCCTTCTCGGGTGGGTCCCTGATGCCCATGCCTCCTGACAGTGAGACACCTCCAGCAGGGGTCAACAGACACCTCATACGGGAGAGCTCTGGCTAGCATCTGGCAGGTGCCCCTCTGGGATGAAGCTTCCAGAGGAAGGAGCAGGCAGCAATCATTGCTGTTCTGCAGCCTTCGCTGGTGATACCAGGCAAACAATGTCTGCAGTGGACTTCCAGCAAACTCCAACAGACCTGAAGAAGAGGGGCCTAACTGTTAGAAGGAAAACTAACAAACAGAAAGCAACAAGCATCAACATCAACAAAAAGGACACCTACACAAAAACCCCACTGAAAGTCACCAACATCAAAGACCAAAGGTAGATAAATCCACGAAGATGAGGAAAAACCAGCACGAAAAGGCTTAAAATTCCAAAAGCCAGAATGTTTCTTCTCCTCCAAAGGATCACAAGCCCTCACCAGCATGGGAACAAAACTGGACAGAGAATGAGTCTGACAAATTGGCAGAAGTAGGCTTAAGAAGGTGGTGGTGGGGGGTAATAATAAACTCCTCTGAACTAAAGGTGCATGTTCTAACTCAATGCAAGGATGCTAAGAACCTTGATAAAAGGTTACAGAAAGTGCTAACTAGAATAACCAGTTTAGAGAAGAATATAAATGACCTGATGGAGCTGAAAAACACAGCACAAGAACTTTGTGAAGCATATACAAGTATCAATAGCAGAATCAATTCAAGTAGGAGAAAGGACATTAGAGATTGAAGAACAGCTTAATAAAATAAAGTGTGAAGATGAGATTAGAGAATAAAGAATGAGAAAGAATAAACAAAGCCTCCAAGAAATATGGGACTATGTGAAAAGACCAAACCTACGTTTGATTGGTATACCTGAAAGTGACAGGGAGAATGGACGCAAGTTGAAAAACATTCTTTAAGATATTATCCAGCGGAACTTCCCCAAACTAGCAAGACAGGCCAACATTCAAATTCAGGATATATAGAGAACATCACAAAGTTTCTCCTTGAGAAGAACAACCCCAAGACACATAATTGTCAGATTCATCAGGGTGGACATGAAAGAAAAAATATTAAGGGCAGCCAGAGAGAAAGGTTGGGTTACCCACAAAGGGAAGCCCATCAGACAAACAGTGAATCTCTCTGCAGAAACCCTACAAGCCAGAAGAGAGTGGGAGCCAATATTCAACATCCTTAAAGAAAAGAATTTTCAACCCAGAATTTCATATCCAGTCAAACTAGACTTCATAAGCAAAGGAGAAATAAAATCCTTTACAGACAAGCAAATACTGAGGGATTTTGTCACCACTAGGCCTGCCTTACAAGAGCTCCTGAAGGAAGTACTAAATATGGAAAGGAAAAACCAGTACCAGCCTCTGCAAAAACATAACAAAATGTAAAGACCATCTACACTATGAAGAAACTGCATAACTAATGGGCAAAACAACCAGCTAGCATCATAATGGTAGGATCAAATACACATATAACAATAATAACCTTAAATGTAAATGGGCTAAATTCCCCAGTTAAAGGACACAGACTGGCAAATTAGATAGAGTCAAGAACTATCGGTGCTGTATTCAGTAGACCCATCTCATGTGCAAAGACACACATAGGCTCAAAATAAAGGGATGGAGTAATATTTACCAAGCAAATGGAAAGCAGAAAACAGCAAGGGTTGCAATCCTAGTCTCTGATAAAACAGATTTTAAATCAACAAAGATCAAAAGAGACAAAGAAGGGCATTACATAATGGTAAAGGGATCAATGCAACAAGAGTGCTGACTATCCTAAATATAAGTGTACCCAATAGAGGAGCACCCAGATTCATAACACAAGCTCTTAGAGACCTACAAAGAGACTTAGACTCCCACACAATAATAGTGGGAGACTTTGACGCCCCACTGTCATTATTCAGCAGATCAACAAAACAGAAAATTAACAAGGATATTCAGGACTTGAACTCAGATCTGGACCAAGTGGACCTAATAGACATCTACATAACTCTCCACCCTAAATCAACAGAATATACTTTCTTCTTAGCACCACATCATACTTATTCTAAAACTGACCACATAATTGGAAGTAAAACACTCCTCAGCAAATTCAGATAGGAAGGGAGGAAGTCTCTGTCTCTGTTTGCAGATGACATGATTGTATATTTATAAAACCCCATTTTCATGATATTGATTCTTCATATCCATGAACATGGAATGTTTTCCCATTTGTTTGTGTCCTCTCTTATTTCCTTGAGCAGTGGTTTCTACTTCTTGAAGAAGTCCTTCATATCTCTTATAAGTTATATTCCTAGATATTTTATTCTCTTTGTAGCAATTGTGAATGAGAGTTCACTCATGATTTGTCTCTCTATCATTAGTGTATAGGAATGCTTGTGATTTTTGCACATTGATTTTGTATACTGAGACTTTGCTGAAGTTGCTTATCAGCTTAAGACACTTTTCTGCTTTCTCATGTGGGCATTTAGTGCCATAAATTTCCCTGTAAGCACTGCTTTAGCTGTGTTCCAGAGATTCTGGTCTGCTGTGTCTTTGTTCTCATTGGTTTCAAAGAACTTATTTATTTCTGCCTTAATTTTGTTATTTACCCAGTAGTCATTCAGGAGTAGGTTGCTCAGTTTCAATGTAGTTGTGCAGTTTTGAGTGAGTTTCTTAATCCTGAGTTCTAATTTGACTGCACTGTGGTTTGAGAGACTGATTGTCATACTGCCCAAAGTAATTTATAGATTCAATGTATTTCAATCAAGCTACCATTGATTTTCTTCATAGAATTAGAAAAAACTACTTTAAATTTCATATAGTCCCAAAAAAGAGCCCAGATAGCCAAGACAATCCTAAGCAAAAATAACAAAGCTGGAGGCATCATGCTACCTGACTTGAAACTATACTGCAAGGCTAGAATAACCAAAATGCATGGTACTGGTACCAAAACAGATATAAAGACCAATGGAACAAAACAGAGGCCTCAGAAATAATGTCACACATTTCTGAGCCTTTGATCTTTGAAAAACTGACAAAAGCAAGCAATGGAGAAAGGATTCCCTATTTAATAAATGATGTTGGGAAAACTGGCTAGCCATATGCAGAAAACTGAAACTGGACCCCTTCTTTATATATTACACAAAAATTAACTCAAGATGGATTAAAGACTTAAATGTAAGGCCTAAAATCATAAAAATCTTAGAAGAAAACCTAAGCAATACCATTCAGGACCTAGGCATGGACAAAGACTTCATGGCTAAAACACCAAAAGCAAAGGCAACAAAAGCCAAAATTGACAAATGGGATCTAATTAAACTAAAAAGCTTCTGCATAGCATAAGAAACTATCATTAGAGTGAACAGGCAGTCTACAGAATGGGAGAACATTTTTGTAATCTATCCGTCTGACAAAAGGGCTAATATCCAGAATCTACAAAGAACTTAAACAAATTTACAAGAAAAAAAACATACAACCCCAATATGAACAGACACTTTTCAAAAGAAGACATCTATACTGCCAATAAACTTATGAAAAAAAGCTCATCTGGTAATTAGAGAAATGCAAATCAAAACCACAATGAGATACCATCTCATGCCAGTTAGAATGGCAATCATTAAAGTCAGGAAACAACAAATGCTGGAGAGGATGTGGAGAAATAGGAACACTTTTGCACTGTTGGTGGCAGTGTGTAAATTAGTTCAACCGTTGTGGAAGACAGTGTGGCGATTCCTCAAGGATCTAGAACCAGAAATACCATTTGACCCAACAATCCCATTACTGTGTCTATATCCAAAGCATTATAAATCATTTTACCATAAAGACACATGCACATGTATGTTTACTGCAGCAGTGTTCACAATAGCAAAGACTTGAAACCAACCCAAATGCCCATCAGTGATAGCCTGAATAAAGAAAATGAGGCACATATATGCCATAGAATACTATGCAGCCATAAAAAGAATTAGTTCTTGTCCTTTGCAAGAACATGGATGAAGCTGGAAACCATCATTCTCAGTAAATCAGCACAGGAACAGAAAACCATACACCACATGTTCTCACTCATAAGTGGGAGTTGAACAATGAGAACATATGGGCACAGGGAGGGAAATATCACACACTGGGGCTGTCGGGGGGTAGGGGGCAAGAGGAGGGGTAGCAATAGGAGAAATACCTAATGTAGATGACAGGTTGATGGGTGTAGAAAACCACCATGGCATATGTATACCTACATAACAAACCTGCATGTTCTGCACATGTATCCCAGAACTTAAAAGTATAACAAAAAATAAACAGCAACAAAAAGAAAATATTTTATATATATATATAAATATTTTATATATATATATATTTTATATATATATTTTATATATTTATAAATATTTATAAAATATTTTATATATATATATATATATATATATATCATACCATGTAATACTACTCAGCCATGAAAAGGAACAAAATAATGGCATTCATAGCAACCTGGATGGAACTGGAGACTGTTATTCTAAGTGAAGTAACTTAGGAATGGAAAACCAAACATTGTATGTTGTCACTCATAATTGGGAGCTAAGTTTGGAGGACACCAAGGCATAAGAATGATACATTGGACTTTGGGGACTTGGGGGAATGGGAGGGAGGGGGATGAGGATAAAAGACTACACATTGGGTACAGTGTACACTGCTCAGGTAATGGGTGCACCAGAATCTCAGAAATCACCACTAAAGAACATATCTATGTCATGAAAAACCACCTTTTCCCCCAAAAGCGATTGTAATAAAAAATAAATTAGAAAAAATATATATGTATTGATAGGAAGTGCATGACCGTGTTACCTACCTGGAAGAGCACATAAACCAAGAAACTGAGAGCAATTCACTCGTGACAAAGGTAGCCTGAAAAGAAGAAAAATGTATCAAGTTTAGTTAAGTTTTTTTAAAAAAATGTTATAAATGGGAATTCAGTTTAATCAATACTGTTGCTTGCCACCGAATAAGGGTGTGTTAAAGTTTTACAGTAGTCACAAAATAAGAATTCATAGTTAAATATCAATATGTTGGTCTCAAAAAGGCATAGAAAGACTGAAAGTTTTAAAACAGGGACTCATTTAAAAAAATAACATTATCAATGTTTTTATTGAACTCATGAACTCCAATAACATTAAGATGTAACACAGTGAATAATGTAACACAGTGAAAGGGATACACAATTCACTTGTTTAAGGGTATTCCAAGGATGTAGTTTCCAGTAATACAGTTTTATCAAGATTAGAGTTTAGATCACTAAAGGAAGTTAAAAGATTATTTATTTAAGTCTTAAAAATGACAAGTTAGTCTGGATGTAGTGGCTCACGCCTATAATCTCAGCACGTAGAGAGGCCGAAGCAGGCGGATTGTTTGAGCCCTGGAGTTTGAGACCAGCCTGGACAACATGGTGAAACCCTATCTCTACTAAAATAAAAAAAAAAAACCAAGTTAATTTAAATTTACCTTAAAGATAATAATGCCTAGATTGCCAACAGGTAGAATACAGTATACTTACGTTATCCTGTGGTATATTACCAGAGGTAATTTGTATTAGTAATCTTAGGAAAATAAATAAAAAATGACTATCTACAATTTTCTTCCCAGCATTTATACTACATTAGTGTTTTAAGATGTTTTGGTAGAGCTTCCTTAAAAGATATAATTTCATATAATGAAAACCACAGCCTACTCATTCGTTGTTGTAATGGTTTTTGATTAAAAAGAAATAATGTCAAGAAATCGTATTCTCAGTTTACAGTACTCAGGGACAGAGGATCACCTTGTCTGCATGTCAGAAGATGATTTAGAGGAAAACGGGAGGCATCATATAAATGCCACCTGACTTTGAAAAGTAGATGAATTTTGATGTTTAATTGGGGATTTTAAGTGGAAATGAAAGGTCATGCTATTTGATGGCAGGACAAAAGACCTTTAGGACACTTTTTCTCTTCTGGCAGTAGGGATCGTGCTTTCTTAAGGAGAGAGACGATTACATTTGCAGTGATGAGAGAAAGCATTTGATTGCTCATTGTAGAGAATCTGGTATAACCATAAGTTACTTGCCAAGTTAATCTTGATTTTACATAGAAACTTTTTGTTATTGCATTGATGTGGCTTTTTATCTTAAACAGAGTCTGTTGATAGATGCATTACTGTGACATTACTTCTGTTACCTAGGATTTGACTTAATGAGAAATGACTAAACATTTCATCTCATATTTGGTATACTTTTTTTTTTGTCATAAAAGAATGAGATTTTGGTACTAAATGAGAGATTATTTCATCCTACCTCTACTTCTTACTTACTTGCTTCTACTAAGTTTTTCTCAATGTATAAAGAAGGAACAACAAAAAAAAAAGAGTCTTATTCTGTATCATAGATAATAAATGAATCATGGAGTTAGAATCATCCTAACTGGCTCTAAAGATTACAATTATATAATCAGCAGGGGATTCACTTAATATTTTCAACATGTGAACTATATTCTACTAAGATTATGATGTAACTAAATTTACATTTATGATATCAATTATGATTTTAGCTCATCATTGATCAGAAATGCTAACATACCATGATATTTGAATTGGAGTCTGTTCATCTTCAATAGGCTCTTCGTCTGATGAGTCAAACTCACTTGCTTGTATTGAACTAGGCTTCAAAACAAATGTTATGTTAAATAACTGTAAAGAATATTTTTGTAGTTTTAAGATAGCTAATCCTTGCTTAAACACACACTGAATTCGTATTTGCAATGCATTCAGCCATCAACCCAGAATATCCATATGATCAGCAATATTAATAATAAATGACTGATAATTATTTTCCTATTAATAATTATAGTACTACATAGTGGAAAGAGAGTTGGATTGGGAACCAAGAAATCTGGCTTCTGGTTTTGGTTCTGCCACTTACTGTATACTCTCTGACAAGCCAGTTTATTCTGAATCTGTTTTCCTCAACTATAAAGTGAGGAGATTTATTCATTCACAAATATTTCTTGGCTACCTTCATTTGCCAAGCTCTGGAGACGCAAAAGACCTGTAAGATAAATAGCATACCTTCAGTATGGCTGGAGAGACAGATGTGTGCATAGATTACAGAAGAAAGGTATTATGTAAGTGCTGAAATGGAAGCAGAACTACACACTGTAGGGCAGAGAAGAGAATGACCAATTATGGAGCTGGAGAAGACTTCACAGAAGAGATGCTTCAGCTGGGTTTTGAAGGAAGAGCAGAAGGTTTTTAAGAAGATAGGAAAGGCAGGGTGCAGTGGCTTACGCCTGTAATCTCAGCACTCTGGGAGGCAGAGGCGGGCGGATCACCTGAGGTCAGGAGTTTGAGACCAGCCTGGCAAACATGGCAAAACCTGGCTCTACCAAAAATCCAAAAATTAACCGGGCATGGTGGCACACACCTGTAATCTCAGCTACTTAGGACGCTGAGGCAGGAGCATCACTTGAACCTGGTAGAGGTTGCAGTGAGCCAAGAACACACCACTGCACTCCAGGCTGGACGACAGAACACGACTCCATCTCAAAAGATAGGAAAGAAATTAAGACAAGGCAAAAGGGGAAAGCGCTTGTGTACTGAGGAACTGTGATGTCAAAATACAGATGGAGTAGGGGAGATGAAGCTAGAGAAGTAGTTTTACCCACCCTTTTTCTCAAAAAATAATCAATACCTCTCCTAGTAGTTTGGTGCGGGTGGTGTACACGAACTAATCTGCCCCCAGTTTTATGAATCATTAGACTAGAGAGATTGAGATAGAGTTTGTATGCTGATCTAAGCAGTTGGAACTTAATCATGCAGCATTTTGACAGGAAGGCTTCTACACTCCCTGCTGAAATTTTAAAGGATCAAAAGAAAAAGAAAAACGAAACGGAACAAAACCCATACCCTTTTCTCACTCCCTAGTTGGAACCAATTGAAAGATAAGACATTGGAGAAGCAAATGGAGTTTTATTATTGTGTATTAAATGGAGTGTGCAGCTTAAACCTGTGGCCAAGTGGGCTTGTCCCTTGTTCACCCCAGAATTAAACAAACATATCCACCCAGTCACAGGAGGCCATGGACAGTCTGGGGCTCCTGTGTGCTACATAGTGGACCAGAAAGCACCTTCTGCAGGCAAGCAGGTAGATCCCAAGAGAGAAGGGAAGAAAAAGTTGAGATACCAGTGTTCAGTTCTTCCAAACTCGGCGATCAGATAACTCAATGGAGACAGATGGAGAAAGAGGCCAGGAGTGAAGGACGGCAGATGTCCCTCCACATAGCAACATAGGGATTAGCAACTATAACCACTTAATGCCCTTTCTAGTTCTGAAGCTATATTCTACAGCAGTCTTGGTACTGGAAGATCACAGGATGGCCAATTTAGGCTTTTTTTTTTTTTTTTTTTTTTGGCAGGGTCTCGCTCTGTTGCCCAGACTGGAGAGCAGTGGCGTTATCTCAGCTCACTTCAACCTCTGTCTCTGGGTTCAAGCTATTCTAGTGCCTCAGCCTCCGGAGTAGCTGGGACTACAGGTGCGCACCACCATGCTCGGCTAATTTTTGTATTTTTAATAGAGATGGGGTTTCACCGTGTTGGCCGGGCTGGTCTCCAACTCCTAGTCTCAAGTGATCCGCCCATCTTGGACTCCCATAGTGTTGGGATTACAGACGTGAGCCACCACGCCTGGCCCTAGGCTATGGATTTCTGTTGTTTTGACTGTATCTGAAGTATTATCATCAACTGCCCCCTAACGAAAGACTTCCAGTAGGTTGTCAACCCTGGTAGTAGGAAATACGGGTTAGGTGGGGGATCTTCAGCTCCTTGCCTGGATCTGCTTTTTCTTTTAAGCAGCTTTGATGATTCATATTTCAAATTTGTGTGACTCATTCACTATGCCTCTGCCACCCATGTTTATTAATCCTAACAGAGCTGGACGTTTCCACTTCCCCAAGCCCTGTAATTCTGAACGTCACAAGAAAAGGGCAGCATTGCCAGGTGGCCCTGGGGCATGGTGACAGCGGTGAAGTCGCCCACAAGCCGGGGCGTGGCATTCGTACTCATGGTTTCCCCAGTGGGCGCAGGGCAGCGCCCGGACACCCTTCGGGGCCGGGATATCGCGCCCACTCATCGCTGGCACTCAAGCTCCTCGGCTCGGTTTCCTCCGTACAACGGGGCTCGGTACTCTTTGGCTGGGCGGTTGGGAGGCTTATGAGACCCCGCAGGCGACAGGTGTCAGCCCACAGCAGGTGTACAGCGAATGTCCGTCTTTCCTTCGTCGGCCATCGACCCTGCTCCTTCGCAGCCATCTCTCGTGCCCGTGGGGGGCAGCGTCACCTCCCCGACCCACAGGACGGTTACGGACAGGGCTGCCAGGGCTGCCCTCCGGCTCAGGGCTGCCCTCCGGCTCAGGATCGGGTCCCCGGGAAAGCTTGCGTCCCTGCAGCCTCGCTCTTCCAAGCCCCGGCACGCCCAACTCACCGGCTTCATCGCTGGCCGCGCCACGTAGAGACCAGTGCCGCCTCCCTCCGCAGCGCCGGCGGCTCACCGGTGCCCCGCGCCGAACCCGCCCTTCCCCTTAGCTCACTGGTTCTTCCTTCTGTGATGTGGGCGCGGCGTCTCCAGCAACCAATCAGATCCGCTTCTGGTTTCTTACTCCGCCTTTGGGTGGCCGACGGCTCGTCCTCTAACCGCTGATTGGTTCCTAGACGACCTTTGAAAGACGCGCGGGAGGCGGGCCCTGTGAGGCGTTGATTGGCTGGAAGGGTGCCCACCTCCTCCCGCCAGTTGGGAGAGTGAAGGGGCGGAGTCGGGGCGAAAGCGTCAGAAGGCGGCCCTAGAGTTTGCGGGGACGCTAGAAAGCTGTGCTTTCTGATGGCAGGATGTCACCGTGGTCCATAGGGTTGGGAGTTTTTGTGTTTGTGACAGAGGTCGTAGTAGGTTGCCCAGGCTGGCCTCGAACTCTTGGCCTCAAGCAGTCCTCCTGCCTCAGCCTACCTTGTAGCGGCTAAGGTAGGGAGTTTTTGTTTCTTTAAGTTGTAAATTTTTTCTTATTTTTTAAGGGCTCGGGGAAGCACTGGATTGGATCGTCACATGACAAACACATCACATAGACTTTGTAATTATATATACACATACAAATACTAGGGAAAAAACTAAAAAATCTAGAGTATAAACATATTTTACATGCTTGACGTTTTATTTATCACTTCAGGAACTAGACAAGTGACAGTGTAGATCAATCTTCCTGTCCCCCAAATAGGAATTAAATTATATTGTGTGAAAGGGAGATTATAAGATGCCGGGTAAGATAGGTCTAAGGGCCAGTGTTCCTACATAATTAGCTGTAATCTTTGAAAAAAATTTTGAGTATGTCTCCCACTTCTCCAGTCCCCATTGAAGTAGCCATAGGAAAGGAAGTCACCTAGAGCAGATCTGAGAAAAAATATGCAGAAATTTCAGCTCCTGATTCGTGTTGGGAAAGCCAATGGGTATAGAGCTATTAGAAGAAATTACTTAGTAAAGAAGGTATCACAGTTTGACTTAGAGACTGTATTAGTCAGGATTGCCTGAGGAAAAAAAATGAATAGGATGTGTATACATGCATTTAGACACAGATTTATTTTAAGGAATTGGCTCCTGTGCTTGTGGAAACTTGATGAGTCCAAAATCGGATGGAGGGAGGTCAATGTACTGGAGACTCAGGAAAGGCTGTAATTCAAGTCCAAAGGCTGTTGTAGAACAAAGAAGAGACAATGTTGCGTGTCGTCTGAAGGCTGTCTACTGGCGGAATTACCCCTTGGTCAGGGCAGGGTCAGGCTTTTGTTCTATTCAGGCCTTCAACTGATTGGATGACACCCATCCATATTACTGTATAGAGGGCAATCTGCTTTACTCAGTGTCTCCCAATTTAATGTAAATCTCATCCAAAAACACTTTCACAGAAACATCCAGAATGGTGTTTGTTCAAATAACTGGGCACCATGGCCCAGCCAAGTTGGTGCATAAAATTAACCATCCTAGAGCTCCACAGAGATTTTCCATACTCAGGAAATCCTTTTAGATCTGTGCTGTTCAATATGGTGACCGTATTGGCTAATTAGCTCCGCAATCAAAGGCTAAATTAGAAAACTAAATTTTTGCGTGAACTCAAGGGCTACTTCGGAAATACCTGCCCTCTTTTAATATAGATCTGCTTCCTCAGACGAAGTCCTTAGGGTTCAGGAACAGACCACACCCATCACATATTTATAGCTATTGGTTTTTTTTTTTTTTTTTTTTTTTTTTTTTTTTTTTTTGAGACGGAGTTTCGCTCTTGTTACCCAGGCTGGAGTGCAATGGCACGATCTCGGCTCACCGCAACCTCCGCCTCCTGGGTTCAGGCAATTCTCTTGCCTCAGCCTCCTGAGTAGCTGGGATTACAGGCACGCGCCACCATGCCCAGCTAATTTTTTGTATTTTTAGTAGAGACGGGGTTTCACCATGTTGACCAGGATGGTCTCGATCTCTTGACCTCGTGATCTACCCGCCTCAGCCTCCCAAAGTGCTGGGATTACAGGCTTGAGCCACCGCGCCCGGCTTATAGCTATTGGTTTGATGTGTAAGTTTGCATTTCATATTAGAAATGGTCATGGTACTGTGTACAAGAGAATGTAGGTTGGTATGTATAGCTAGACGTAGAGTCCTGCCTTTGATCAAATAACTAGTTTTTAAGGTGCACCTATGTTTTTTTTTATGGTTAGGATTGTAGACTCTTTAAGCAGAGTGGCACAGTTTTAAATATATTTGCATATGTTTGAAAGTAAACCAGGCTGGCCCCGGGTGAAATTGTGAAATATGGTTGGCCCTTGGTGTTTTGGGCCCTCATTCCTCATCTTTGACCTTCCCCTCTCAAAGGCAAGAATCCATAAAGCTGGGCTGGTGTGTTGGAGGAAAAGGAATGGTGGAAGCATCTGCTATGCTTGCTTTGCTACGAAGCCACTGAGGGATGAACAGTTCCAGAAAGTGGTTGAGCTGTGGAGTGTGTGGGATGATGAAGCATACTCAGAGGGGTGCAGGTGAGTATGCTTAAAAACAAAGTAACCCTCAATGGAGATTGAGCTCTAGGGTGGGAACCAGGTTGTACCCTTGGAAAAGGAATCCTTGACCAGGAATGTTGAAAATGATAACAAAAGACCACAAAAAGCAACTAACATCCAACCTCACATTCAATAGAATAAGCTCATTTAACCGTAGGCATCTTTTGTGTTATTTCCAGGGGGACCATTTAAACCACAGGCTTATTTCCATCCTAATCTCAATATCTTGAGCTCAGGATTTTATTATCAGCTGACCCTTCCCTTCCACTCTCCTCTCTTTATCTGACTCCTGGATGTTGAGAATGCCCACTCTGCCCTATCACCTGTCAGCCTTGTCTCTGGCCATCTTCTGCTCTCTCCCTCAGCTCCATCCCTGACTCCAGCCTTTGAGGAGTGATGATGGTGCTCTTCCTTCCTGGCCTGGTCATTCACTGCCTCATGTCTCTGAGTTTCTGCTGTTTCAACTTTTGCAGACCCCAAACCTGGAATTGCCACTTTTTGCATTTTTTTTTTTTTTTTTTTAAGATGGGGTTTCACCATGATGGCCAGGCTGGTCTTGAACTCCTGACCTCAGGTGATCCACTCACCTAGGCCTCCCAAAGTGCTAGAATTACAGGCGTGAGCTACTGCGCCTGGCCACTTTTTGCATTTTAAGAACAGCTGGGCTGGTTGCGGTGGTTCACGCCTGAAATCCCAGCACTTTGGGAGGCCAAGGTGGGCGGATCACCTGAGGTTCAAGACCAGCCTGGCCAACATGGTGAAACCCTATCTCTACTAAAAATACAAAAAAATTAGCCAGGCATTGTGGTGGGTGCCTGTAATCCTTGCTACTTGGGAGGCTGACACCGGACAATCACTTGAAATCAGAAGGCAGAGGTTGCAGTGGCCAAGATGGTGCCACTACAGTCAGTCTGGGAAACAGAGCCAGACTCCATCTCCAAAGAAAAATAAAAAGAACAGGTGGATATACTTCTTTACATGCTGCTGGGATTGGGATGGAGGCAAGGGATGGAAAGGAGGAACGTAGATGGATAGTACAGTGGGCAAAGCACAAGAAGTGGCTGTTGGTACAGCAAATGAAATAAATTTCTTTTAATTGTGTGTGTAGAGGACTAAATTATGAAAGATGTGCCGGGTGTGGTGGCTCAAGCCTGTAATCCCAGCACTTTGGGAGGCCGAGGCGGGTGAATCACAAGGTCAAGAGATCGAGACCATCCTGGTCAGCATGGTGAAACCCCGTCTCTACTAAAAAAAATACAAAAAATTAGCTGGGCATGGTGGCATGTGCCTGTAATCCCAGCTACTCAGTAGGCTGAGGCAGGAGAATTGCCCAAACCCAGGAGGTGGGGGTTGCGGTGAGCCGAGATCATGCCATTGCACTCCAGCCTGGGTAACAAGAGTGAAACTCCGTCTCAAAAAAAAAAAAAAGATGTGATATTAATCTACATATGTTATTTATAGATACTAAAAGTACAGCAAAGAGAAAAAAAAGAACTTTAGTGTTGTTATTTTTAAACAAATTTAACTCATTGTTTTATTTTTACTTATTCATTCTATTATTATTATACTTTAAGTTCTGAGGTACATGTGCAGAACGTGCAGGTTTGTTACATGGGTATACATGTGCCATGGTGGTTTGCTGCATCCATCACCCTGTCGTCTACATTACATATTTTTCCTAATGCTATCCCTCCCCATCCCCCCGACCCCTGCAAGCCCTTCTCTAGCCTCCCATCCCCCGACAGGCTCCCGTGTGTGATGTTCCCCTCCCTGTTTCCATGTGTTCTCATTGTTCAACACCCACTTATGACTGAGAACCTGTGGTGTTTAGTTTTCTGTTCTTGTGTTAGTTTGCTCAGAATGATGGTTTCCAGTGTTATCCGTATCCCTGCAAAGGACATGAACTCATCTTTTTTTATGGCTGCATAGTATTTCATGGTGTATATGTGCCACATTTTCTTTATCCAGTCTATCATTGATGGGCATTTGGATTGGTTCCAAGTCTTTGCTATTGTGAACAGTACTGCAATAAACATATGTGTGCATGTGTCTTTATAACAGAAAGATTTATAATCCTTTGGGCATATACCTAGTAATGGGATTGCTGGGTCAAATGGAATTTCTGGTTCTAGATCCTTGAAGAATCACCACACTGTCTTCCACAATGGTTGAACTAATTTACACTCCCACCAACAGTGTAAAAGAGTTCCTATTTCTCCACATCCTCTCCAGCATCTGTTGTCTCCAGATTTTTTAATGATTGCCATTCTAACTGGCTTGAGATGGTTATCTCAATGTGGTTTTGATTTGCATTTCTCTAACGACCAGTGGTGATGAGCTTTTTTTTCATAAGTTTGTTGGCTACATAAATGTCTTCTTTTAAAAAATGTCTGTTCATATCCTTCATCCACTTTTTGATTTTTTTTTTCTTGTAAATTTGTTTAAGTTCTTTGTAGATTCTGGATATTAGCCCTTTGTCAGATGGGTAGATTGCAAAAATTTTTTCCCATTCTGTTGGTTACCAGTTCACTCTAATGATAGTTTCCTTTTGCTGTGCAGAAGCTCTTTAGTTTAATTAGATCCCATTTGTCTATTTTAGCTTTTTTGCCATTGGTTTTGGTGCTTTAGTCATGAAGTCCTTGCCCATACCTATGTCCTGAATAGTATGGGCTAGGTTTTCTTCTAGGGTTTTTATGGTGTGAGGTCTAATGTTTAAATCTTTAATCCATCTGGAGTTAATTTTTGTATAAGGTGTAAGGAAGGGATCCAGTTTCATCTTTCTGCTCATGTTAGCCAGTTTTCCAAACACCATTTTTAAAATAGAGAATCCTTTCCCATTGCTTGTTTTTGTTAGGTTTGTCAAAGATCAGATGGTTGTATTTATGTGGCATTCTTTCTGAGGCCTCTGTTCTGTTCCATTGGTCTATATATCTGTTTTGGTAGCAGTATCATGCTGTTTTGATTACTGTTGCCTTGTAATATAGTTTGAAGTCAGGTACATGATGCCTCCAGCTTTTTTTTTTTTTTTTTTTTTTTTTTGCTTAGGATTGTCTTAGCTATGTGGGAGCTTTTTGGCTCCATATGAAGTTTAAGGTGTTATTTTTCAATTCTGTGAAGAAAGTCAATGGTAGCTTGATGGGGATAGCATTGAATCTATAAATTACTTGGGCAGTATGGCCATTTTCCTGACATTGATTCTTCCTTTCCATGAGTATGGAATGTTTCCCCATTTGTTTGTGTCCTCTCTTATTTCCTTGAGCAGTGGTTTGTAGTTCTCCTTGAAGAGGTCCTTCACATCCCTTGTTAGTTGTATTCCTAGGTATTTTATTCTCTTTGTAGCAGTTGTGGATGGGAGTTCATTCATGATTTGGTTCTCTATTTGTCTGTTATGGGTGTATAGGAATGCTTGTGATTTTTGCACATTGATTTTGTATCCTGAGACTTTAAGTTGTTTATCTGTTTAAGGAGATTTTGGGCTGAGACGATGGGGTCTTCTAAATAAACAATCATGTTGTCTGCAAATAGAGACAATTTGACTTCCTCTTTTCCTAATTGAATACCCTTTATTTCTTCTCCTTGCCTGATTGCCCTGGCCAGAACATCCAATACTATGTTGAATAGGAGTGGTGAGAGACAGCATCCTTGTCTTGTGCCAGTTTTCAAAGGGAATGCTTCCAGTTTTTGCCTATTCAGTATGATACTGGCTGTGGGTTTGTAATAAATAGCTCTTATTTTGAGATACATTCTATTGATACCTAGTTTAACGAGAGTTTTTAGCATAAAGGGCTGTTTAATTAAGTTTATTAAAGGCCTTCTCTGCATCTATTGAGATAATTATGCGATTTTTGTCTTTGGTTCTGTCTATGTGATGGATTATGTTTAAAGATTTGCATATGTTGAACCGGCCTTGCATCCCGGGGATGAAGCCGACCTGATCATGATGGATAAACTTTTTAATGTGCTGTTGGATTCGGTTTGCCACTATTTTATTGAGAATTTTCATGTCATCGTTTATCATGGATGTTGGCCTGAAGTTTTCTTTTTCATTGTGCCTCTGCCAGGTTTTGGTGTCAGGATGATGTTGGTTTCATATAATGAGCTAGGGAGAAGTCCTTCTTTTTCTTTTGTTTGGAATGGCTTCAGAAGGAATGGTATCAGCTCCTCTTTGTACCTTTGGTAGAATTCAGCTGTGAATCTTTCTGGTCCTTGACTTTTTTTTGGTTGGTAGGCTAATAAATGCTGCCTCAATTTCAGACCGTGTTATTGGTCTATTCAGGAATTCAACTTCTTCCTGGTTTAGTCTTGGGAGGGTGTAAGTGTCCAGGAATTTATCCATTTCTTCTAGATTTACCGGTTTATTTGCTTAGAGGTGTTTGTAGTATTCTCGATTGGTAGTTTGTATTTCTGTGGGATTGGTGGTGATAGTCTCTTTTTGTATTTTATTGCATCTATTTGATTCTTCCCTCTTTTCTTCTTTCTTAGTCTGGCTAGTGGTCTATTTCGTTGATTTTTTTTTTTTTTTTAAACAGCTCCTGGATTAATTGATTTTTTTTTGAAGGTTTTTTTTTTTTTTTAATTGTCTCTATCTCCTTCAGTTCTGCTCTGATCTTAGTTATTTCTTGTCTTCTGCTAGCTTTTGAATTTGTTTGATCTTGCTCCTCTAGTTCTTTTAACCATAATGTTAGGGTGTCAGTTTTAGATCTTTCTTCATTTCTCTTGTGGGCATTTAGTGCTATGAATTTCCCTCTATGCATTGCTTTAAATGTGTCCCAGAGATTTGGGTATGTTGTGTCTTCATTCTCATTGGTTTCAAAGAACAGCTTTATTTCTGCCTTCATTTCATTAGTTATCCAGTAGTCATTCAGGAGCAGATTGTTCAGTTTCCATGTAGTTGTATGATTTTGAGTAAGTTTCTTAATCCTGAGTTCTAATTTGAATGCACTGTGGTCTGAGAGACTGTTATGATTTCTGTTCTTTTGCATTTGCTGAGGAGTCTTTTACTTCCAATTATGTGGTCAATTTTAGAATAAGTGTGATGTGGTGCTGATAAGAATGTATATTCTGTAGATTTAGGGTAGAGAGTTATGTAGCTGTCTATTAGGTTCACTTGGTCCAGATCTGAGTTCAAGTCTTGGATATCCTTGATAATTTTTTGTCTTGTTCATCTGTAGAATATTGACAGTGGGGTGTTGAAGATTCCCACTATTATTGCATAGGAGTCTAAGTGTCTTTGTAGGTCATTAAGAACTTGCTTTATGTATGTGGGTGCTCCTGCATTGGGTGCATATATATTTTGGATAGTTAGCTCTTCTTGTTGCATTGATCCCTTTACTATTATGTAATGCCCTTCTTTGTCTCTTTTGATCTTTGTTGGTTTAAAACCTGTTTTATCAGAGACTAGGATTATGACCCCTGCTTTTTTTTTGCTTTCCATTTGCTTGGTAAATATTACTCCATCCCTTCATTTTGAGCCTATGTGTATCTTAGCACATCAGATGGATCTCCTGAATGCAGCACACTGATGGGTCTTGACTCTTTATCCAATTTGCCAGTCTGTGTCTTTTAATTGGGGAATTTAGCCCATTTACATTTAAGGTTAATATTGTTATATGTGAATTTGATCCTGCCATTTTGATGCTAGCTGTTTGTTTTGCCCATTAGTTGATGCAGTTTCTTCATAGTGTCAATGGTCTTTACAATTTGGTATGTTTTTGCAGTGGCAGGTACTGGTTTTTCCTTTCCATATTTAGTGTTTCCTTCAGGAGCTCTTGTAAGGCAGGCCTGGTGGTGACAAAATCTCTCAGTATTTGCTTGTCTGTAAAGGATTTTATTTCTCCTTTGCTTATGAAGTTTAGTTTGACTGGCTATGAAATTCTGGGTTGAAAATTCTTTTCTTTAAGAATGTTGAATATTGGCCCCCACTCTCTTCTGGCTTGTAGGGTTTCTGCAGAGAGATCTTCTGTGAGTCTGATGGGCTTCTCTTTGTGGGTAACCTGACCTTTCTCTCTGGCTGCTCTTAGCATTTTTTCCTTCATTTCAACCCTGGTGAATATGAATGATTATGTGTCTTGGGGTTGCTTTTCTCAAGGAGTATCTTTGTGGTGTTCTCTGTATTTCCTGAATTTGAATGTTGGTCTGCTTTGCTAGTTTGGAGAAGTTTCACTGAGTAATATTCTGAGGAGTGTTTTCCAACTTGGCTTCATTCTCCCCATCACTTTCAGGTATGCCAATCAAATGTTGATTTGGTCTTTTCACATAATCCCGTATTTCTTGTAGTCTTTGTTCATTTTTTTTTTAACTCTTTTTTCTCTAACCTTGCCTTCTCACTTTATTTCATTGAGTTGATCTTCATTCTCATATCTTTTCTTCTGCTTGATCAATTCAGCTATTGACACTTGTGTATGCTTCACAAAGTTCTCGTGCTGTTTTCTTTAGCGCCATCAAGTTGTTTATGTTATTCTCTATGCTGGTTATTCTACTTAGCATTTCATCTAACCTTTTTTCAAGGTTCCTGGCTTTCTTGCATTGGGTTAGAACATGTTCCTTTAGTTTGGAGAAGTTTGTTATTACCCGCCTTCTGAAGCCTGCTTCTGTCAATTCATCAAACTTATTCTCCATCCAGTTTTGTTCCCTTGCTGGTGAGGGGTTGTGAACGCTTCGAGGAGAAGAGGCATTCTGGTTTTTGGAATTTTCAGCTTTTTTTTGCACTGGTTTCTTCCCAACTTCATGGATTTATCTACCTTTGGTCTTTGAGGTTGGTGACCTTTGGAGGGGGTCTCTGAGTGGACATTGTTTCAGTTGATGTTGAAACTATTTCTTTCTGTTTGTTAGTTTTCCTTGTAATAGGCCCCTGTGCCGCAGGTCTGCTGGAGTTTGCTGGAGGTCCACTCCAGACCCTGCTTGCCTTGGAATCACCAGTGGGGGCTGCAGGACAGCAAAGATTGCTCCCTGTTCCTTCCTCTGGTAGCTTTGTCCCAGAAGGGTACCTGCCAGATGCCAGCCAGAGTTCTCCTGTATAAGGTGTCTGTTAGTCCCTGCTGGGAGGTGTCTCCCAATCAGGATACATGGGGGTCAGGGAGCCACTTCAGGAGGCAGTCTGTCACTTATCAGAACTTGAGTGCTGTGCTAGGAGATCCTTTGCTCCCTTCATAACTGCTGGGCAGGGACATTTAAGTCTGCTGAAGCTGTACCCACAACTGCCCTTTTCCCCAGGTGGTTTGTCCCTGGAAGGTGGGGGCTTTATTTATAAGTTTCTGATGGGCTGCTGCCTTTTTTCAGAGATGCCCTGCCCAGCGAGGAAGGAGTCTAGTGACACAGTCTGCCTCCAGAGGCCTTGTTGAGCTACTGTGGGTTCCACCCAGTTGCTGTGTAAACTTTCTGGTGACTCTGTTTACACAGGTGAGGTTAAGACCATCTACCTGAGCCTTAGCAATGGTGGACACCCCACCCTCTACCAAGCTCAAGGGTCCCAGGTTGAGCTCACGCTGCTGGGCTGGCTGCAAGAATTTCAAGCCAGTGGATCCTGGCTTGCTGGTCTCCATGGGGGTGAGACCTGCTGAGCCAGATCACTTGGCTCCCTGACTTTGGCCCCCTTTTCAGGGGAATGAGCAATTCTGTCTTCCTGGTGTTCCAGGCACCACTGGGTTGTGAAAAAAAAAATGCTGCAGCTAGCTCAGTGTCTTCCCAAATGGCTGCCTCTTTTTGTGTTGGATCCCCGGGATGCTGTTGTTGTAGACACTGGAAGGAATCTCCTGGTCTGTAGGTTGTGAAGACTATAGCAAAAGCACAGTATCTAAGCCAGAGTGACAGAGTGCCGGGAAAAGTCCTGAATAACCTCCGTTGGCTAGGAGAGGGAGTTCTCCAGCCCCATGTGCTTCCTGGGTGAGGCAAAGCTGTACCCTGCTTCAGCTCACCCTCCTTGGGCTGCACCCATTGTCTAACTAGTCCCAATGAGGTGAACCTGGTACCCCAGTTGGAAATGTGGAGATCACCTGCCTTCTGCATTGCTCTCTCTGGGAGCTGTGCACTGGAGCTGTTCCTATTTGGCCATCTTACCAGAAATCAACTCACTGTTTTATTATACTTTATCCTTATTTTTTTTATAAACATGAGGTGAATTAAGAAAAAATAGAAGTGTTAACATATGATAGGACGCTAAGTATAAACATGTTACAATCAAAATAAAGATGCCAATCTTAAGCACATTCAAAGGAGCAAAGCTTTGTTTCAATTCGATGTTTAATGAACCTACCATGGGTCAACCACATGAGATTAATTGTGAAGGAAAAGAAATAGAAGATAAACATATACAAAATATCATTAATGACATGTGATTGAAAATTGTGACCAAAAATGAAGATGTAATTATAGGGATTTTATAGTATTTTAAGTTTTCTGGAATGGAGCCCCTATCATCCCATGAATATATATGTCTTTCACACATTTGAGGTTAGCACAAAAAAAAAAACTTTAAATTTTGTTTTGATTTTTTTTTTTTTTGAGACTGAGTTTCACTGTTTGTCACCCAGGCTGGAGTGCAATGGCACAATCTTGACTCACTGCAACCTCCTCCTCCTGGGTTCAAGCAATTCTCTTGCCTCAGCCTCCTGAGTAGCTGGGATTATAGGGCGCCTACCATGACAATAGGCTAATTTTTGTAATTTTTATTAGAGATGGGGTTTCACCATGTTAGCCAGGCTGGTCTTGAACTCCCAACCCCAGGTGATCCACCCACCTCAGCATCCCAAAGTGTTGGGATTACAGGCGTGAGCCACCACGCCTGGCTGTTTTGATTTCTTATAAAGTTGTTAATTATATAAACACTTAATTGCTTGTACCCTTTTGCCAGGTATGTCACTATCTCTGTATGTGTTATTTGGTTAATAGAAAACTATTAATATATGCTTATGCTTCTTTGTTCCTTGTTTGTCTATTCAAAATTTAAGAAATTAGGCGAGGTGCAATGGCTCACGTCTGTAATCCCAGCACTTTGGGAGGCAGAGACAAGAGGATAACTTGAGTCCAGGAGTTCAAGACAAGCCTGGGCAACAAATCAAGATCCTGTCTCTAAAAATAATTTAAAAAATTAGCTGGGGCCGGGCGCGGTGGCTCAAGCCTGTAATCCCAGCACTTTGGGAGGCCGAGGCGGGTGGATCACGAGGTCGAGAGATCGAGACCATCCCGGTCAACATAGTGAAACCCCGTCTGTACTAAAAATACAAAAAATTAGCTGGGCATAGTGGCACGTGCCTGTAATCCCAGCTACTCGGGAGGCTGAGGCAGGAGAATTGCCTGAACCCAGGAGGCGGAGGTTGCGGTGAGCCGAGATCGCGCCATTGCACTCCAGCCTGGGTAACAAGAGCGAAACTCTGTCTCAAAAAAAAAAAAAAAAAAAAAAAATTAGCTGGATATGGTGGCAGGTGCCTGTAGTCCTAGCTACTTGGGAGGCTGAGGTGGGAGGATCACTTCAGCCCAGGAGTCTGAGGCTACGGTTAGCTATGATTTCGCCACTGCATTCCAGCATGGGTGACAGCAAGACTCTGTCTCCAAAAGAATTAAAAAAATAAAAAATAAAGGATGTTGCCTTAGTGTGCCTGTGCTGTATAGTGCGGTTCTAACTGTAGGTACTAGGCGGAGAGGAAAACTAGAAGAGACTGAGCGATGCTAGCAAAATAAACAGCTGAGTTGAAAAGAGAGTGGAAGGTTAAGGAGGGCTGAAAAGAAGGAATAATAAATGAGGTGAAGGGGGGGTCCTCTGGGAACTGAGGACTGGGATGATACCTGTGGCATCTGGGTCAGCCGACGCCCCTCATTCTTTGTGTTCAGGGTGGGCCCAAAGAACCAAGAGGCAATTGCTGCCTCCTTGGGTGGTCAGAAAAGGTCATTAAAAGAAAAACTTATTTTGAACCACAGTCAGGAATGTGTAAAGTTCAAAAAGAAAGTATATACTTCTTGGTTAGCTGTTGCAATAAGAATCCACATTGGACATAGAATGGAGCTCAGTGGTCAGGAAGAGGTATTGAGAACTAAGTGGTCTTTAACAATAATTAGTAACAGCTGCCATTTTTAAAAAGACTTATTATGTGCCAAGCACTGTTTTAAGATCTTTGTCTGTATCGTTTCCTTTAATTTACTTAGTTTTCCAAAGAGGTGGTTCAAAAAGATGAAAGCAACTTGCTCAAAGTTAATGGCCCAGTCAGTAAGGGGTGGAGCTGGGAGCTAATGGAGGCAAGTTGACAGTAGAGGCTGACACTCTTAAGCACTATGCTGTACTGAATCCCTAGGAGAACTTGGGTCTGTATCTTTTCTATCTGTGCTCAATAGAAAGTCCTCAGAACTTTGTCATAGTGACTTTATTAGTCGGTTCTTTCACTTCTAATAAAGATATTCCTGAGACTGGGTACTTTAAAAAGAAAAGAGGTTTAATTAACTCACAGTTCAGCATGGCTGGGGAGGCCTCAGGAAACTTAGAATCATGGTGGAATGGGAAGCAAACACACCCTTCTTCACATGATGGCAGAATGGAGAAGTGCTGAGCAAAGGAGAGAAAAGCCGCTTATAAAACCATCAGATCTGGTGAGAACTCACTCACTATCATGAGAACAGCAGTGTAGGAGTAACCACCCCCATGATTCAATTATCTCCCATGATGCGTGGGGATTATGGGAGCTACAATTCAAGATGAGATTTGGGTGGGGACACAGCTAAACCATATCAGTAACTAAACATCAGACTAGTAAACTGCACGTATATTAGGTGATCTGCAGAAGTTAATTAAAGATAAAATGGGTCTCATGGTAGAGTTTTACAAAAATCAAATCAAGGAAACTAGGGTGCAGTATCAGGAAGGCATAACTAAATGTGAAAGAGATCATTAAATTGATAACTGTATTAATAAATCTGTTTCAAGAATATCCTCATAGGACAGGGGCTAGCTTAAAGTTCAGAAGAGAGAACCTCTAAAAAATAAAATGGCTGTGTTTTTTCTTTACTTTCCCTGGGAGAAGTATGGCAGAGTCTGGTTTTTTACTTAACCAGGTTCCTTCTCTTCTTGGACACATAGCTAGACTGCATTTCCCTTGCAGTTTGGTGTCCATGTGACTGAATTCTAGCTAGTGGATAGGAGGTGCTGTGAGCCTCTACTGGGCCTGGTTTATAGAGAACCTTGCACAGATGAGCCTTCTTGGTTTTAGCAATAGCTTAAGTCAGAGAAGCGGGTGATCTTGGAAGCCTAGAAGAAAATACCCTGCACATTAATTTTAAGATGTCATTGATTGTAAGATATAATCCAACTTCTGCAATGTTAAATGCTAAAAAAAAAAAAAAAAAGTGAATCTTACTCAAATATGTGAATGGGAATATGTTGATCACTGGAATGTACATCTCCATTGTAATCGATATATGAACATTTGATTTATATGTTGAGTTCTTGTTGGTTTAGTTAGAATGCCTTAGTCCTAAAGGGTTTGATCAATATGTGGTTTGATCAGTACCACTAGTATGTTAGCTCAGTTTTGTCTGCTTTGTTCTCTATTGTTTGCTTAGCACCTGAAAAACCTCTTGCACATGAACAAACGTTTATTGGAGGAATGAATACAAAGTCGGAGGCTGCCTGTGGCTCCATGAGGCCTTGCCTGACAAACTAGTCAGCTCTCCTCAGACTTAGCCATGGGTAGGCTTTCAGATGGTGGCAAGAAACTCAGTGAGTCAGACATTTTACCTTAATGGTTGACAGCATTGTTGGGGGATACAATCTTTTTTGTAAGAAACTTGAAGAAAAACTAAGTTCTGTCATATAGGTAACTAACAATTGTTGAAAAAAGATTAGAGAAAGGAGAAATCAACATAGAAGAGAAATACCTGGGATGGCTTTGCAGAATAACAATTTATTCAACACTGTCAATGTTTCAAGGGCTATTCTAATTTCTTTATATAGTTAGACAAATGGTGGTAGATAGAATTAATGACCCCAATCTTTGTCTCTCTTTGTTGCCACATCATTTGCCATGAGATGCAGTTCCTCCCACTAATAAAGTATATTTTCCAGACCTGTGACTTTAGATTTGGCTATGCAACTTGTTTTGGCCATTGAAATGTTAGTAATTATATACTTTGGGGTGTCCTCAAGACCACCCCACAGTTGAATGACTTGCTAGCAGGACTCACATGACTCAGTATACATTCATAGTCACAGCTATGATTTCTTATAGAGAAAGAACACCAAGCAAAATCAGCAAAGAGAAAGGTGCATGGGGCAAAGTCCAGAGGGAACCAGGTCCAGAGTTCTCTCCCCAGGAAGTCACACAGGACATGACTAACTTTCTTAGCAATGAATTGTGAAAACCCACATGAAGTTTTGTCATAGGGACATGTGTAGAAAAATTACCAATAGGATCCCATGCAGTAGGATGGAACCCACGTGCAGTTATCCCTGTTAGGAGGCCTGGGCTTAGCCGGTGAAAATTAACCCCATTAACCATAAAGGCCTATCTTAGAAAGCCAGACAGTTTCCTCCTTGAATTTCTGTATAAACCTTTTGTTTCTGGCCTGAGGGCATCAGTTCAGGTGCAGTACAACTCTGGGCAGTAAGCTGGAGCCTCCAGGGTCAGGGCAGTTCCATCATAGTCAAGATAAACCCCCAAGAAGTGTAGGGTGTACACGCTACCCCTTAAAACAGAATTTACAATTCTAGGGCATCCCAGGCAGGACATACCTGGGCCAGGCAGGATAGGTGAGCAGTGCAGTGCTGCAATGTAGCCTCCTACTCTAGGGTTCTTACTCCAGTCCCGATAAATTTGGTTCAGTCCTTGGCTTTAGGGAGACTTTCTGAGACAGTCAGTTCCAAACAGCTCTGCTTGTCAGCGACATGGATGGCTTCATTTATCTTATGTGTGTGAACATTTGTAGGTGTGCTGTATGGAGAGCAAGGGGCTAGGTCTGGCCAGCTGCGGGTGCCCTGGTCAGTGCTGGCCCCTTGTGGTCTTGGCTCAGGAGTCAGTTTGCATTCAAAGTGCCTACTCTGAGCTTGGAAAGGTGGCATGGGGAGTTTTCCCTCAACAAAAGGAGGTAGCTTCCAGAAACAGTTCTACATACAGAGGTCATTAATGCCTCTCCACCGCCACCCCATACATCCCATGTTTTGTTTTATCATCCTTGTTACAAAATCAGTATTTCCCATTTCATAATCATTGCTTTGTAGTTTTCCCTAGTCACTTTTTTTTTCATCTCATCACACCCTTTGTCTGAAAGGTTGTATGCAAGGGGACAAAAGCATTTTCAAAGAAAAACAGTTTTATACCACTCAACCAGAAAGGCACATCATGTTCAGGAATCAGTTAGGCAAGAATCCTGAAGTTTCAAAAAATTTCAAAATGATGTACAGTACCTCGCATCTCTTTTGTCCTGATCATTTATCTAGTGAGCAGCCTAGAAAGGATCAACCTCTTTCTGGAAACAGCTGCATTTAATAATCAAACTGCCTTCTATGTTGTGTGTACCAGGAGAAAGGTGAGGGAAGTAGAGTCAGGTTATCAATTCATTATAGTCAATAGCAGCAAATCCACAACACAACAGGTCAACAGATGTAAGACCCAGTGGGACCTGATAGTCTGATCTGTCCGGGTGATGGAGGGGTCACTGTGATCCTTCCATCACAGTCACCCAGGGTGTAGCTTTTGGCAGTAAACACAAGTTAGGGACACAGTCTGCAGATGCATTGAAACACAGAACTGAACAACTCAATTTCAGGTGGTCCCATCAGAGAGTAAACTCTCTTCCCTGAGCTGTATGTGACCCAAGTGGTCCAGCCAGCATCCATGATGTTTTCATAGCGTATGGCTGCATAGAGGAGTGTCTCAAACCTGCACTGGTCCTCAAGTTGAAGTCCTATTCTTCAAACCTATGCCTGTTTTCAGTTGAGCACAGCTTGTCTGGAAGCTGTAACAGCTCGTAATAGATAGCATCAGCATTTAGCTTTAAGTCTCAGGAATTAGGATCTTTGATTTCAAAAATTCAAAAAAAAAAAAAAAAAAAAAGCAGAGGCTTTGCTTTGGCAGCAGCAAAGGCAAACACTTGCAGGGGCAGACAGCTGTGTTCCAAGTCCAGGTGACAAGCAAGGCTTTTTAAAAAATCTTATGATAAATGTCAGTCCAAACTGACCTTCTTAAAATATGCACATCAGGCCAGAAATTCATCAGCCTTTCTAAGGGTCAGACATCTGATTTCAAAAGAGTTCATTAGCAAACTAAAAACTGGTCTTTAAAATTCTAAAAATGTATCTCTATCTGGAGATTGCTTCTCTTTTTCTCATGTTACCTCCTTTTTCCCTGAGGCTCTAATTGGCAAAAATAGTAAAAATCATCAGTTATGGAGACTAGCTCTGTTTTTACTACAGGCCTATTTCAGAGACATTGTAGATTCAAGTTTCAGATTGCCTCAATAAAGTGAGTTACCGAAATTTTTTAGTGTCCCAGTACATAGTTATATTTACACTGTACATACTGCTGTATATAGCATTATGCATGTGCAAATACATTACGTCTAAAAATGTCCACACCTTAATTTAAAAATACTTCATTGCTAAAAAATGCTAACAATCATCTGAGCCTTCAGGAAGTTGTCATCTTTTTGCTGGTGGAAGGTCTCGCCTTGATGTTGATGGCTGCTGACTGATCAGTTGAAGACTGGTTGCTGAAGTTTGGGGTGGCCCTGGTGATTTCTGAAAATAAGACGGCAGTGAAATTTGCCACCTAGATTGACTCTTCATTTTGTGAAAGTTTTCTCTGTAGCATGTGATGCTGTTTGATAGGAATTTGCCCATGGTAGAATTAAAAAATTGGAATCAGTCCTCTCAAACCCTGCTGCTGCTTTATCAATTGCTGATGTAATATTCTTATTCCTTTGTTGTCATTCTGACAGTGTTGACAGCATCTTCACCAGGAGCGGATTCCATCTAAAGAAGCATTTCTTTTGCTCATCCATAAGAAGCAACTCATCATTCATTCAAGTTTTATCATGAGATTTCAGCAATTTAGTCACATCTTTTTCTTCTAGTTCTCTTGGTATTTTTACCATGTCTGCAGTTACTTCCTCCTTTGAAGACTTGATCCCCTGGAAGTCATCCATGACGATTGAAATCAGCTTCTTCCCAACTCCTGTTAATGTTGATGTTTTGGCCTCCTTCCACAAATCACAAATGATCTTTATGCATTTAGAATGGTGAATCCTTTTTGGAGGTTTTCAACTTACTTTTCCCAGATTCTTCAGAGGAATTACTACCCATGACAGTTATAGCCTTACAAAATGTATTTCTTACATAATGAGACTTGAAAGTCAAAATTACTCCTTGATCCATCAGCTGCAAAATAGATGTCATGTCAGCAGAGATGAAAACAATGTTCATTTCCTTGCACATCTCCATCAGAGCTCTCGAGAGACCAGTTCATTGTCAATGAGCAGTAATATTTTGAAAGGAATCTTTTTCTGAACAGTAGGTCTCAATAGTAAGCTTAACATATTCAGTAAACCGAGCTGTAAAGAGATGTGCTGTCATCCAGGCTTTGTTGCTCCATTTATGGAGCACAGACAGAATCAATTTAGTGTAATTCTTAAGGGCCCTAAGATTTTTGGAATGGTCAAGGAGCACTGAGTTCAACTTAAAGTCACCAGCTGCATTAGCTTCTAATGAGAGAGTCTGTTCTTTGAAGCTTTGAAGCTGGATATTGACTTCTCTCTAGCCATGAGAACCCTAGATATCATCTTCTTCCATTAAAAGACTGCTTCATCTATACTAAAAATCTGTTGTTTGGTGTAGCCACCTTCATCAATGATCTTAGCTAGATCTTCTGAATAACTTGGTGTGGCTTTTCCTTCAGCACTTGCTGCTACACTTTGAAAGAAGTTTTGGGACACAGCTTCTTTCCTTAAACCTCATGAACCAACCTCTGCTAGCTTCCAGCTTTTCTTTTGCAGCTTCCTCACCTCTCTCAGCCTTCATAGAATTGAAGAGAGTTAGGCTGGGCATGGTAGCTCACGCCAATAATCCGAGCACTTTGGAAGGCTAAGCGGGGCAGATAGCTTGAGGTCAGGAGTTCGAGACCAGCCTGGCCAACATGGTGAAAACCCATCTCTACTAAAAATACAAAAATTACCCAGGTGTGGTGATGCATGCCTGTAATCCCAGCTACTTGGGTGGCTGAGGCAGGAGAATCTCTTGAACCCAGAAAGTGGAGGTTGCAGTGAGCTGAGATCACGCCACTGCACTCCAGCTTGAGCGACAGAGTGAAACTCTGTCTCAAAGAGAAAAAGCAAACAAACAACAACAACAGCAACAAAAAAGAACTGAAGAGCATTAGGGCCTTGTTCTGGATTCTGGATTAGGGTTTGGTTTAAGGGAATATTTTGGCTGGTTTGATCTTCAACCCAGGACACTCAAACTTTCTTCATATCAGCAATAAGTCTGTTTCACCTTTCTGTCATTCATGTGTTTACTGGAGCAGCACTTTTAATTTCCCTCAAGAACTTTTCTTTGCTTTAACAACTTGGCTAACTAGTACAAGAGACCTAGCTTTCAGTCTGCCTTGGTTTTTGACATGCCTTCCTTACTAAGCTTAATCATTTCTAGCTTTTGACTTAAAGTTAGAGATATATAACTGTTTCACTTGAATACTTAAAGAGGCCATTGTAGGATTATTAACTTGCCTAATTTCTTTTCTTTTTTTGAGATGGTGTCTCCCTCTGTCACCCAGGCTGGAATGCACTGGTGCAATCTTGGCTCACTGCAACCTCTTCCTCCCGTGTTCAAGCGATTCTACTGCCTTAGCCTCCTGAGATTACAGGCGCCTGCCACCATGCCTGGCTAATTTTTGTATTTTTAGTAGAGACAGTGTTTCACCATGTTGATCAGGCTGGTCTTGAACTCCTGACCTCAGGTGATCTGCCTGCCTCAGCTTCCCAAAGTGCTGGGATTACAGGCTTGAGCCCCTGCACCCAGCTTAATTGGCCTAATTTCAGTATTGTTGGGGATAGGGAAGCCTATGAAGAAGGAGGGAGGTGGGGGAATAGCTGGTCCATCGAGCAGTCAGAACATATACAACATTTATCAGTTACGTTTGCTGCCTTATACAGGGATAGTTTGTAATGCCACAAAAATAATTACAATAGTAACATAAGAGATCACTGACCACAGATCACTATAGTAATAATAAAAAAGTTTGAAATATTGTGGGAATTAGCAAAATATGACACAGAGATATGAAATTGGCACATGCTATTGAAAAATGACACTGATAGATTTGCTTGAGGCAGGGTTGCCACAAACCTTCAGTTTGTAAAAAACCTGCAATATCTGCAAAGTGCAACAAAGCAAAGTTCAATAAAATGAAGTATTCCTGTACTAACAGAGTTCACATTCTGATTCACTCACTGGTGGCAAAAAGTAAGAACCTTGTGTCTCATTAACACTCTTTCTTTGCAACTTTCCCTGATTGAAATGATCCCAGTAGTAATTATGAGATTATAAGCATGTAATATTTTCCATCAATTTTTATCATACTTGCAGATGCAATAGTCACAAAACAAGATATTTTTAAAAATTTATTTTTTTCTCATTGCAAATTTACTCAAATCTCTAGCAGTAAATTCAGCATTTATAGGGTTAATATTCCAGCCTGTCAGGGAAGATTCTTGCTAGAATGCAAGGGAATAGGAATGGTTACTGTGGCAGTGGCAGCAGCTAGGCTGAAGACTGGACAGAATGTCTTTTTCTTCCCCTGCCCTACTCCACTTTCTGGTTTATCGAAAGCTTTGTCTAGCCCTGGATTGATTTAATGGTTCCCTCTACTTACTTGGAGGAAAGAGCAATATGAACTTTTAAACTCTTAATTTAAAATGTTTAGAGACAGGGTCTCCTTCTGTCACCTAGGCTGGAGTACAGTGTCACAGTCATAGTTTACTGCAGCCTCCAACTCCTGGGCTCAAGGGAGCCTCCTGCCTCAGCCTTTCAGGGATCCAGGACTATAGACAAGCACCACCATGCCTGGCTAATTTTTTATTTATTTACTTTTTGTAAAGATGGGATCTCGTTATGTTGCTTAAGTTGGTTTTGAACTTCTGGCCTCAAGTGATCCTCCTACCTTGGCCTTCCAAAGTTGTAGGATTACGGGCATGAGATTCACTGCACCAAGCTCTTTTTAACATTTTTAACTCATCCAAAACTCACCTTTGGGTATTTTTGGTCCTTTTTCCTCCCAATTAGAGGAAAGAAAGAAAACCAAAGGTATCACTAGAGCTGTACTTTTTCCCCTTCTCACTTTAGCCAGAATAGCTGAAAATAGCCAGGTGATCCAGTGAGTGAATCTTCTTTCCTGGGGAGGGATCTATTATTTAAAAATTCCATAGGTAACTTTTAACTCACAACACTCAGCAGCTCAGCTGCTGTTTCATATCATGGGTAACTTTATAGCCATCCAGGCATTAAAGCTTTGTCACCTCCTGTCCCTTAATCCCTCCTTGAACCAAAGAATGCATTTGTCATATTTCATTGAGTCAGAGTTGGTCTAGAGAATCCTGCTTTTGACACAAAATATATGTCAGGGAGATCCCTAAGACCACTTCCATATTTGAGGATTCACTAGGATTGACAGGACTCAGTATGCAGTTGCACTCAGAGCTAGGAATTGTTAGAGTGAAAGGATACCAAGCAAATCAGCAAAAAGAAAGGGACAGGGGACAAAGTCTGGAGGAAACTAGGTTCAAGCATCCACATATACTCTCCCAGGGGAGTCACACAGGATGTGCTTAATTCTCCAAGCAATGGGTTGTGACAACACGTGTGAAACTGATACCAGTAGGAGACAGGGAAATACTGGATAGAAGAGGGCAGTTCCCTGGCAAAGGCCCCACCCTCAAGCCTGGATACCCACAGCCCTAAATGGGAACAAGCATTCCAATTTTTGTGCCCAAAAGTTTCCTTTTGGCCCTCCATGCCTCCCTGTCCTGTACCCATATATACCCCAAACCCCTGGCTCCAGAGGGAGACCAGGAGATGATCAGAGAGCAGAAGGATGACAGAATGGTGCATCAGAGAGAAGAGAAGGAACATCCAAATGCTGAGGAGTTTGACTGGGGATGGTGGGAGAGAGATCAGCTACTGGGTGGCCAGACTCCAGGGAAAGATCATCTTCCTGCTTCATCCCCCTTCAAGTTCTCCATCTTTCCCACTGAGAGCCACCTCCACCCACTCAGTAAAACCTCTGCTTTCACTGTCCTTCAAGTCCATGTGTGATCCAATTCTTCCAGAATGTGGGACAAGAGCTCAGGATATAAAAATCTGTTGCATTGGCTCTCTGTTCTTGCAAAAAGGCAGAGGGTCTACTGAGCTGATTAACACTTAAGCTGTCCACGGACAGCAAGGCTAAAAGAGCGCACTGTAACACACACCTTCTTGGGCTTCTGCACCTGTCTGCATGCTCTCCCTCCTGTAGGGGGTTTGAGCAGCGGTGGTGAGCTAACAGATGAGCCACACCCCTGTTGCCATCCTGCGAAGGGGGTCAGGGGACTCTCCTGTTTCAAAATGTTGTCTATCAGGGAAACTCATTAGAGACTTGGTGATCAGAGTTTCTAGTGGGGGCTGATCATGCAGGCATGTTTGCCTAGCATGTACGAAAATTTTTCAGACTCCTGGAAGGAAAGCAGATCTTCAGGATAAACATATTGTTTCCACAAAATGCTTAGGTATAGTGAACGTTTCTTATTTAATGTGAACTCTCCCCAAATTCAAGTTCCCAGATACCAGACAAGGGCAATCTTGCAAGCAGATTTTTCTAAGGACAGCAGTATCAGGCTTGCTATACTCTTTTCTGCACAGTATGATATGGCGAAAAGTTCAAAAAGTTTTTGGCCAATCAAGCTGGTCCTTGTTTCCCTCTTCTGTTATGATGAGAAACACACTCCTGGTGTAGCCCACTTCACTGAGGAGGAATATATGACATATAGGAAATAAAGCTAGGTCTCCAGAAGACCTCAGACAAAATCAACCAACAACCCTGAGCGGTCTCCATATGTGAGGAACTGAGCCGAGTTAGGCAGAGCTGTCCAGCTGAGTCCAGCTTAGGTAAGCTGACCCTCAGTCAATTCTTAGGTGACCCTTACATCTGTGAGAATAATCGTTTTAAGCCACTGCGTTTTGGGGTGGTTTGTGGCAGTACCTAAATGATACACGAATTTAACACTCCCAATAGCACTATTAGGTATAATTATTATTATTATTATCATTATTATTATTATTATTGAGACAGGTTCTTGCTCTGTCACCCTGGCTGGACTACAGTGGCATAATCTCAGGTCACTGCAACCTCTGCTTCCTGGGCTCAAGCAATCCTCCTGCCTTATTCTCCCAAGTACCTGGGACTACAGGCACATGCCACCACACCCAGCTAATGTTTGTATTTTTTTCCTTGCAGAGATGGGATTTTATCATTGTTGCCTAGGCTGATCTTGAACTCCCAGTCTCAAGCAGTCTGCCCACCTTGGCCTCCCAAAGTGCTGGGATTACAGGCATGAGCCACTGTGCCTGGCCAAGGTAAATATTATGAACTTCATTTTATAGATGAGGAAACTGAGAAAACCAAAGAGGGAAATTAAGGTCCCATTTTTCCATAGTCCCACAGCTTCTAAGTGGAAGGGCCAGGATCTGAAGGCAGAATTTCGGCTCCAGAGCCTGCATGCCTAACAATTGCTTTCCGCCGTCTTGGAGCTTCAGCTGGAACTGGGAGAATGGCAAAACCTCAGGTAAGAATAGGCACATCTTGTAAGGAAAAGCAGTTGGGAGGCCAGCAAGAGAGAAGAGAAATAATTGTGTTGGAGAATCATGGAGAATCATGCTAGAACCTTCCTCTCCTACCTTTATTTTGAATGTAATGTTGTGAAGGCAAGCTTTGAGATCTCAGGGGAAAAATGGAAAATAAATCTCAGAATCATGTTGAGAAAACCTCGATGATGATGATGATTAATAGAGACTGAGCATCTGCTAAGTGGTGGATACTGCTCAGCACTTGTAGTAATCATTGGTGCTGTCCAAAAATACCTTCAGTTTTTCTCCAGGGCCCACAGTAGACTTTCACTTTCTTGGTTTCTGGAAGTAGAGATGGCCAACTGATTGACTTTAGTCCAGAGTCAACAAACTACATCCTTCAGCCTGTAAGCTAAGATTGATTTCTACATTTTTATAGCATCGTAAAAAAAAATAAAATAAAATATGTGAAAGAGACCATATGTGGTTCACAAAGCTGAAACTTTTTACTATCTGGCCCTTTACATAGAAAGTTTGTTAATCCCTGCTGTAGTCAATACATTGGCAATGGAGGTGGCATGTGTCACATTCAGGTGGAAGCTTTTAAGAGCCAGTGTATATTTTCCACTTCATTTTTTCTTCTCTCCTGGTTGCAGAGAGAGGATCTCAGTCTGGAGTGAGGATGGCACGGGTGGAGCCTTTACCTGACTTGCCATGGACATGCAGTATGACAAAGGCATAACATTATTGTGATTTTAAATCACTGAGACTTTTCTTTTTATTACTGAGGAAAACCTAGACTATACTGACTTATATAGCGCTTTACAGACATTTAATCCACACAATTGCCTTATAAGATATTATACCTTCCTTTTGAACTGTATCTTGGATCAGATAATTTAAAGCACATGACTACCTCCATACTCCATATCATCATCATATCTCTCTTAGACTATTGTCACAGCTCCCGATGGCTTTTCTGATGGCATTCCTGCCTCTTATGGACTGTTTTTATTAGTCAGAGACATTCTTTAAGAATTATAATAGATTATTCCAGGATTTCCTTTGTGGCAATGACTGGCTAGGTGGTTTGGGCTGGTTTTCCCATGTAATACAACCAGGGAAGCTGGATAAAAATATTTAAAAAAACGTGTCAAGGCATCAGAGAGCTACCAAGGAAGTGACAAATTATAGGGCAAAGATTTGGGAGGGGAGAGGGATGGAGAGATGTGGGTCTGGCATTTGGGGCAATTTGCCCCTAATGGCTGGTTTTAATTCTGAAAGTGGAGCTGAAAATCTGGGAAGCTGAGTGGAGCTTTCTATGGACTTACAGTGCCAGTAGATAAAAAATTTGGGTTCGAGGCTTGTTGAAAAGGAGGGTCTTGATAAGCACCCAAGGCTTTCAAGTGGGACTCTAAAGGGCCATACCCTAGGAGTAAGAGTGAATGAAAGTAGACCAGTTTCCAGAGGATCTGATGCCAGCTCTGAATCATCTCAATTCCTATCTGCCTTAAGGTAGTCGGAAGTGGCTAAAACACCATAAATCAGCCTTGATTTATTATTTTGTTGGTAGTCTAGACCAGGGTTTCTGAACCTGAGCAGTACTGACATTCTGGACAAGGTAATTCTTTGCTGTGAGGGGCTGATCTGTGTATTGCAGGAGGTTTGTTAGCATCCCTGGCCTTTACCCACCAGATTCCAATAGAACCTTCTCAGTCATAACAATAAAAATGGCCATTGCCAAATGTCCCCAGGAGGGCAAAAGGCAGATTCACTTTATAATGTGCTATATCTCTAGCTGTTACCTTGTGAATACCACCAAAATGCTGAGGAAATGTTCTCTTAGTATGTGACAACTATTATCCGGTTCCACGGACTTTGCTCATGTCACTGATGAATGAATCCAATTCTTTGTTGTTTCACTTTTGTCTTGTTCATTAATGTGAATGAATGCACCAGTCAACATTCATGCTATGGCTACACTTGTCCATCACTTAAAAGCATACAAGAGTTTGGCAAAAATCAACAAAAACATTTTATGAGAATCAATTGGCTATATGAAATTTACCATAAGGAGTATTTGTACCTTTTATTATTACCTGTAAATTGATTTATTTGTTTCAAAGAACTTTTGGATTGTTGACCCTCTCTGTTGTGTGGTTGTTTGCTATTTCAGAAATTTCTGTTTTTTTAAAAAAAATATTTCATTTTTTCTTTTTGCTTAGCTTTAATTGTGTGTGTGTGTGTGTGTGTGTGTGTGTGTGTGTGTGTGTGTGACAGAGTCCTGCTCTGTCACCCAGATGGGAGTGCAGTGGTGCGATCTTGGTTCACTGTAAGCAGCCTTGACCTCCTAGGCTTGGGTGATCCTCTCACCTCAACCTCCTGAGTAGCTGGGACCACAGGCATACACCACTATACCGAGCTATTTTTGTATTTTTAGTAGAGATGGGATCTCGCCATGTAGCCCAGTCTGGTCTTAAACTCTTGAGCTCAAGCAATCTGCCCATCTCGGGCTCCCAAAGTGCTGGGATTATAGGCATCAGCCACCATACCCGGCTGGTTTTAATTTTTATTCTTTTACTTCTTGAGGCAGAGGTAATTATTACTGTGTAACAAGTTACCCGAAAACTTAGCAGTTAATAAAAACATAATCATTTGCTCATTTCCCTTTTTATCAGCCTTGTTCTATTTTCCTCCTTTCTTTTTCTTTTTCATTTTTTTGTTCTTTTCTTTCTTCTCTTTCTGTCTTCCTTCCTTCTCACCTTTCCTTCCTCTGCTTAATTGCTTAAAATATGGGATTGAAATAAATTAAAGATCAGAGCAGGGGTGGTAAACTAATGGCCAACAGACTGAATCTGGTCAGCACATCTTGGTAGCTTGTACAGTGTTCTAATCATTGGAAAAGTCTACATTAAAAAAAAAAAGGGTGAGGTGGCTGGGTTTGTGACTTCTACCTGTAGTCCCAGAGTGTTGGAAGGCTGATGCAGGAGGATTGCTTGAGGCCAGGAGTTCAAGGCCAACCCGAACAACAAAGCAAGACCCCATCTCTACAAAAAAAAAAAAAAAAAAAAAATTAGCCAGACATGATGGCATGCACCTGCAGTCGTAGCTTACTCAGGAGGTTGAAGTTGGAGGATCACTTGAGACCAAGAGTTTGAGGCTGCAGTGAGCTATAGTGACAATGCTCCAGCCTGGGTGACAGAGTTATACCCTGTCTCTCTTAAAAAAAAAAAAAAAAGCAGGGAGCATGGAGGGGCTAGTTTTCTCTTAAAAAAAAAAAAAAAATCAGCTGTGACAGCAAAGGCTCTGTTTTTCCACATGGAAACAATAAGCCAGAGCTACTTTCTTTAATTCTTTCTTTTTAATTCCTTGAAAGCCCATTAGACCTCTTTTAAGCCAAATTATTTGTCCATAAGCTTCATCACTCCCTATTGCTAATTACAATCTTACCTTGCTTAATTCTGTTCTCAGAGTCCCATAGGCATTGAAGCTTGAGGCTTCTGAAATAAAACTGTGTAATCTTTACTTTTCAAATTAACAAGGGGAGTTCCTTCTCTTCAAAAACATCCACCCTCCAACAAAACAACGGATATGAGAAAGTAAAACCAAAACTGAAGGCAACACATAATCAAGCAACCTCTCTTTTTACGTCGCATAGTCACATCTCTAGTTACTCTTATGAGTGGAGGTACAGGAAAGGAGGAAGGGATTGGTCTAATAAGCCATGTACTGGTTAGTTCTGGTAGTTCTCCACAGTGGGTGGCCAGTGCCCATGGGATTATTATGGAGCAGAGGGCTAACCACTTTCTGAATACCTCCTTACACATCTTCAGGCCAGATACAAATTGTATTAGTTAGGGTTCTCTAGATAACAGAATCAATAGCAGATACACACACATGCACACTATCTATCTATCAACGAATCTACTAACAGATCAAGACCACCAAATTCTGCAGGGTGGTCTGGAGATCTACAAGAGCTGGCACTGCATTTCAAGTCCAAAGGCCGTCTACTGCAGAATCCCCTCCTGCTTGGTCAGTCTTTTGTTCTGTTCACACCTTCAACTGATTAGATGAGGCCTAACCACATATGCAATCTGCTTTAATCAAAGTCCACTGATTTACCTGTAAATCTCATACAAAACACTCTCACAGAAGTATCTCGAATAATGTTTGACCAAATATCGGGACCCGATGGCCCAGCCAAGATAACATGTAAAATTGACCATCACATGCATGTTAAATTTTGATTCATCTATTCACTCAGTATTTTTTTTTTTTTGAGACAGAGTCTCACTCTGTCACCCAGGCCAGAATGTAGTGGCGCAATCTCGGCTCACAGCAACTTTCACCTCCCAGGTTCAAGAGAGTCTCCTGCCTCAGCCTCCTGAGTAGCTGGGATTATAGGTGCCTGCCACCATGCCCAGATAATTTTTGTATTTTTAGTAGAGACAGGATTTCACCATGTTGGCCAGGCTGGTCTCCAACTCCTGACCTCAGGTGATCTGCCCACCTCAGCCTCCGAAAGTTCTGGGATTAGAGGTGTGAGCCACACGCCTGTCTTCACTCAGTAAATATTATGAGCACCATCTATACCCCAGGTACCGTTCAAGGTGCTAGGAATAGTGTAGTGAATAAAATAGCCAAGATCGCTGCTTTTTGGGGGTTCACATGCTCTTGGGAGAGATAGTCAGGTAGTGATATGTGTTATGGAAAAAAATTAAAACAAGATGGGGTCTGAAGAGGATGTTACTCTAAATAGAAAAGGCAGAGAAGGCATCTCTGTGATGTCATTTGAGAAGCACCTGAATGAAGAGAGGGAGTGAGCCATGTGAATATTTAGGGGAAGAGTTTTCATTTTCAAGAGTAAGGAGGTGCAGAGCCTGGATGTGTCTGAGGAATGGCAAGGAGGCCAGTGTGGGAGGAGCTGACTGGGGGGAGGAAGACTGGAGGAGGAGGTGAAGCAGGACCTTGTGGGGTCTTAAGAGGTTCCTTTGTTGAAGGAGCCAACAAGAGGGTCCAGGTAAGTGAATTCACACCTCTGTGTTGACATAGGGGCAAGTCCTTTCTGGGTGGGCTTCAGGACGTTGGGTACTCCCTTACTCTCTAACACTCACCGTCTCCCCATTCTCCTAGGGTTGGCTCTGCAGATTTTCTTTTCATTCTTCAGTATCAGGTGTCTGCTATTTCCTCAGAACCTACTGTCTCTGCCACTCCATTCCCAGTGATGGAGGAAATCCCAGTCCCTTAGAGTGTGGTGCAAATTCTGCCACCTCTGGTGTCAGCAGGATATGAACAGGGTCTCAATCTGTTCTAGCTCCTGCTGACTCCGCAGAGAGCGGAGGACCAGCTCTGGTCCCATGGTAGGGAAGAGGTGGGGGGCGGGTGCTAAAGTAAATTAGGGGTGTTTCAGCTTCCATTTGTTCTATCTGCAGGTGGGATTTGCCCAGGTTTTCTCTTTAGCCCATGACAAACACAATTCACCTCTGTGATGTAGCTGTTGTTGTTGTTGTTTTCTGGCTAGTCCGGGAGCTGGCAAACCGTGGCTGATGAGCTCAAACCCACGGGCCTGTTTTCTTCAAGCTTCACATTCCTTTCTGCTGGAATTATCTATGGCTGCTTTTGTACCACAACAATAGTGATGAGTAGTTGCAACAGAGACCTTGTGGCTGAGAAGCCTGAAATATTTGCTCTCTGGCTCTTTACAGAAAAATTTTGCCTGCCCCAGTCTAGTCTCTGAGAGAGAGATGTATTTCTTCTAATAAAGTCTACTTGCAAAGCAGTAATTCTAGCCTTATGATGCAAAAGTGCTCTCTTCTGCTCAGCTTGGTCCCTTCATCATGGAGGGTCCCACATAAATAGACAAGGCCTCTGACTGAGCCATCTGGTTAGATGACATCATAGTCACCTGATTTGCCTCTAATCCCCAAGATTGTCTCCTGAGAGGAAGAGGGGAGGCTTAAATTCAGCCTGTCACACCTGTAGTCTTCAGTTAAATTTTCGATGTATGACTCATGGCTGTTAACAGAAATGTATGTGTTCAAACTAATGTGGAGGATTTTTCAAACTACCAGAGAGGAAAGTGTTAACACATGTTTGTAGACAAGTGAGTCTGTTGAGAAGTGCTCAAGGAGAAATTAAACATGATTGTTATCCATAGTTGTACTTGGATGTGTGTTTTACCACTAGATACATATTTTTAAAATATTTCAATATTAATGTGAATGGATTTGACATGTGTTCAGTAGAGAAGGCTGGAGTCTCAGAGTTGAATGTAATTTGGAGAAAACATACTTCCTCATTCTTGACTTACTGAGTTTAAGAATTCCTTGTGGCTGGGCGTGATGGCTCACGTCTGTAATCCCAGCACATTGGAAAGCTGAGGTGGGTGGATCATGAAGTTAAGAGATTGAGACAATCCTGGCCAACATGGTGAAATCCCATCTCTACTAAAAATACAAAAATTAACCAGGCATGGTGGTGCACATCTGTAATTCCAGCTACTCAGGAGGCTGAGGCAGGAGAATCACTTCAAACCGAGAGGTGGAGGTTGCAGCAAGCCAAGATCGCAACACTGCACTCCAGCCTGGCAACAGAGCGAGACTCCATTAAAAAAAAAATTCTTGCATGACACTGGGCATAGTTGTACACTCCTATAGTCCCAGCCACTTGGGAGGTGGTGTCAGGAAGATTTCTTGGATCTAGGAGTTTGAAGTGTCAGTGAGCTATGATGGCAACACTGCACTCCAGCCTGGGTGACAGAGTAAGACCCCATCTCTAAAAAAACACAATAATTTCTCTTGTGATGACCGTCAGATACAGTTCATGTGGTCTGTAGTAGACATATGTTGTTTCCCTGTTGCTTCTCCCTCTGGTGACTTGCCTCTCTTTTATTTCATGCTGTCTTGTTGGGCACATGGTTAGAACTCACTTGTAAATGTACCCTATTTGTCTGGTCATAGTTATGGGTCTAGGCAAGGCATGTGACCCAGGCTGCAGCAACCTTCCTTTTCTTGTGTGCTTTGGTGTTGGGTAGCCCCACATTGGGTGCCACTGTTGGGGTCACCACCTGCAGCGGTGTGTCCTGCAGACCCTGACTCAGTGACAGATGAATAAAGTACACTGACACACAGATTTTATGCTTTGACAGTTTGACTGAGTGACTGGCAGCTTACAGACTCCCTGGAGAGTGCTGTAAACAGTTGTGACTGCTGGCTCCACCACTCAGTGAGACTCACATTTATTTAGAAAAGTTTAATTGACAAAGGCTTTAGTCAACACCACTAGAGTAAAAGATTAAAGGACAGGTTCCTATGTCCAAAGCAAACTCCATTAGTGGGTAGTATTTCTGGCTGTCTTCCCCTCAAGAGGGCCATCTGGCTCAAAGTTTAGTTTTAAGACCACATGAGTAAATGAGTTATTTGGATAAACTCCCCGCCTAGCTATTTGCTTTTCTTATTCACTAAATGTAAAGGGAATTTAGGCTGCCTTCAGCTGAAACTTCTACTGAAACTATGAAAAAAGCCTTAGGCCTCCAAAAGGGTTTGAGACTATATTCTATACCTTTCTCTAATATTTTTTTCCTTAATATTTTTGCCACTACCCTGAGTGAACTACCACACTTTGGTGGCTGGCACTCTGACTTTCTTCTTTTCCTTTCTAAGTTTTCTGCTTTACCCCAAGATGATTCTGAGTTCTAATTTGCACTGGATAATTGGAGTAGATTGTAAATTTTATTTAAAATACTCCTTAAATTTGAAAAATTTGATTGTATTTTATAATAGGAATAAACTGTGTTGTCATAACAATATCACTTGTCTCATTTACTCTACTGTGATGTGGCTTACCACTCCCCATCAAGAGGTGGAGTCCAATACTCTCTTCTTAAATATGGGCTGGCCCTAGTGACCGGTTCACCAAGTAGAATGCAGCACAAGGGACAAATAATAGGATCGATCAATTTTCATACCTGTTAACCAACACCCAGATCAAGAAATGGAACATTTGCAGCACCCAGAGCCTCCTTTGTGTCTCCAGCCACTAGCCCCTGCCCAGGGTAACGTCTATTTTCTCTTCTGACACCATAACTTAATTTTGCTTGTTGGTGAATTCTATCTAAATGGAGTCTTTTGTGTCTGGCTTCTTTTGCTTCACTTTATGTTTGTGATATTCATTTATGTTGTTGTGTGTGGTTGTGCTTGTTTGTTCTCATGGCAGTATTCCATTCTATGAATATACCATAAATTATTCATCCAATATACTGTTGGGTCATTTCCAGTTTGGGGCTATTATGAATAGTGCTGCTATAAACATTCTTGTCTTTGGTAAACATATTGTATACATTGCTGTTGGGTATATAATAGGAGCGAAAGTACGTATGTTCATCTTCTAGTTGATACTGCCAAACAGTTTTCCAAAGAGATTATATGAATTCACATTCTCAATGGCACTGTGTTAGAATTCTAGCTCAACATCTTTGCTTGTGGTTTTCACTTTAGCTGTTTAGTGAGTGAGCTATTTTGTTTCAAAGCAACATTTAATTTCAAATTGTTGAAAGACTAACCAGTTGAATATTAGAATCAGTAGACACCATTCTTTAAGAGATTGCAAAAGCCCATAATTTTTAGGGCTTTTAAGAAAATGTTTCTATATTACGTGTCAACCACATGTAAATATTTTGCTGCATTATATTTTAAATGCATATATAATTGCAATGTGTATATTTTGGGAGTACATGCCTACTTTAGACCATACTGATATAAACTAAGTGTCTCCAAATTAAGAAGGTCCTATAATTTAGACATAACATCAGTGAGCACCTCATACTCTGATGAAAGAAACATTACCTAAGTTTTCCAAGCATCACAGATTGGGAATGAAATTAAAGTCACAGTTACTGTCCTTTACAAAATATTATTTTCTGTTTCTTTTTCTATCCACTATGTGAAACTGCAATCTCTCTCTCTACTCCTCAGAGTAGTTCAGTGAGTCCTCCAGGATGGCCCTCTGTATTCTCTGAGATATAAGAGCAAGGCACCCAACATCTTCTGGCTCTCCTTTGCTGGGGTAAAGTCTCGGGTCACTGCCCAAGCCCACTAATGTCCCACTCTACTGCAATGCCAGCTGTACTTTCTCTGATGCTGCTGATAATGCCGGCACAGGATTTTGCTAATCCTTGCATCTTCAAGGTCCTTTAGAAGTTTTAACAGAACAGATCTTTTTAGTTTCACCTGCTTTTAAGATCCATGGTCCCTGGATTAGAGGACACTGGGGCTGGCCACCACTGGGAGGCACCAAGACTCTTCCCTCCCCTCTGACCTTGTCTTGACGTCACTGAACTCAATTTGTGTGCTTTGACTTTCTCTTCCCTTTGGGTGAGTTACTTCCCAGGAGTCCTGTGGCCTCTCCTGTAAGCAATCCTAGCAATATTACTTCACCCTCTGCCAGCTGTGCCCAGGCCTGGGTGAGTCCTGAGAGCTTGGTCTCAAGCTGAGACTCATCGTTTGTCCTCATTGGCATGGGTTAGTCCTGGTTTATGACTGTTGTACTGGCATAATTATTAACAGCTCTCCCTTTCCTTCTTGAAAGCCTCCTGCTTTGAACGGTTAATTGTATATGGTTACCCTCTCTCAAGCCATCTTTAGGAAAATGTTACAGAAGTAAAACAGAATCAACAAAACTTTTAGAATAGTCGAGAAATACACTATGTAGAGAAGAATTTTCACCTCCAATGGCTGGAGTGAACATTGTAGTAATCTCCTAGCCTGTGAGTCCTGCCTTGCTTCTCAGCTCCTAGCTGGCAGCTACTTGGCTCCATCTACAGGCTCTGCTCTGCTCTGGCAGAAGACTATTTCTTCCTTTCTCAGAAGGAGCTTCTGTGATTGAAAGAGATCACAAGTAGGGGATTGAAGGAATTGGGGTGGGATGCTCTGAAACCCGGCCAGAGGTTAATCATTGTGGTGGGTCTTCCCCACACCCTTGTGCCTACTTTTCCTAACCTGGCCTCGGCTGTGTTCCGGAGACAGTTTCTATTTCATTTGTTTCCCAGTTCTGAATGGGCCCTAATGGTCTCTTGCCATTTCCTCCAATCCTCGGTCTGCCTTGGGCCTGGACTCTGACCTCAGTGACACAGGATCTGCCATCCACTGCAGCTCTCTTCACATAGCCTACCTTACCCTGTTGCCTCTCCCGCTTCCCCAAAGTGCAATTTGCTCTTTTTGGAAGCTGTGCTGTAACCACTCTTACTTGCATGTGGTATTTCCACCAGGAAGGCAAGGTACTCCAGCAGAAAGGGCAAGCGCTCTGAATTCAAAAGACCTGATTCAGGTCCTACGTTAGCAATTAGCCATGTATCCTTGGATGAATCACCTAGATACCTAACCTGAATAATAATCCCCTCATCTGTGGCAGGTAGAATGAAATTGCCACTTGAAAATGGATGAATTGACTTCTGAACTCAGAGAATTTCCTACTGAGGTTGTTTGGTATCAATCAGTTGCCTGGGGCTGGGTTAAACTTTGGAAAAGTCAGATTTTTGAACTTGAGGAACTAAGGCTGTTTTTCAAGGATGCTGAGAGAGTCAGCTTGGAACCAACTTGATTCCCACCTTAATTTTAGGGGAAAGTTCAGCCATCTTGATAAGCTGGGCTATTCACCCAGCCAATTGCTTCAAGCCCAGAGAGGTCTTGAATCAGTTAACTCTCATAGGAGAGTGTAACTGGCATCTTTTCCCCATCTCATCTTGTTGGTTTTGGGAGTGAGATGAGATTGGGCGGATAAGTTTGCCAGGAATGGAGAAGGGCCTGATACTCTTAAATCTCTGTCTTTCAGAAATACTTAGTTCATTTTATCTTATTTTATTTCTTATTTATTTATTTTTTGAGATAGGGTCTTGTTCTGTCATCCAGGCTAGAGTGCAGTGGCACAATCATGACTCACTGCAGCTTCAAGCTCCCAATCTCAAGTGATCCTCTCACCTCAGTCTTCCAAGTAGCTGGGACATGGGCATGTGCCACCATGCATGGCTAATTTTTTTTTTCTTGTAGAGACAGGGTTTCACCATGTTGCCCAGGCTGGTCTTGAACTTCTGGGCTCAGGCCATCTGCCCACCTTGGCCTCCCAAAGGCTTGCATTTACAGGCATGAGCAACTGCGCCCAGCACTTAGTTCTTTTTGAATATAATCTAAAGTAAGGAGAAAGAGCCTTATTTTCATCATTTCATACTGAAGTACGTTCAGAATGAGAGTTGAGAACCCGTATGTTATAAGCATCCATATTAATGACCAAAAATATAAAACAGAAATAGCAAGGCCATCCAGATAGTTCCGTTCTTCCTGGAATGGGCGATGGCAGCCGAGAAAAGCAGGATTTCAGTAAACATCTCCCTCTTGTGCAGAAAGCCCCAGTCTGGGATTCAAATCTGATTAAGTGAGTCAGGCTTACATTTATTACTGTATATTACACACATTTTTCAGCATTCAGAAGTGAGTGGTGTCTCTGTGGATTTGGCCAGTTCCTGGCAATTATGCACTTGGCTGCTAGTGCAAACCAGCATGCCAAATGCCTGGAATGATGATCCATGTCTGAGCAGCTTTCAGTCTGGGAAGGATGTTGTCCAACTACCACGTTCCTTCCCAAGGTGGCCAAATCCTGCTTACAGTTCTGTCCTTTAAATCTATGTATCCTGAAACTTGACCAGAAAGGATATGGCCACATCCCTTTGCCTGTTTCAGCTTCCGCAGCAAACACCTGGGGGAACTTGCATTGATTTTGCAGCGTCTGGAGGCTGCTTAGTTCAGAAGTATTTTCGTGCCTAGTGCCTTAATCAGAAAATTACATTCTGAACCTAATCTGTCAGGTGGATTATTAGAAAACACTAATTCTTTCAGAGACTAAGTCTGGAAGCCTGGTGAAATGCCAACTGAGTGATGGGATTCTTTTTCTGAAATGCCCTTCTGGCTTTATTTGCATAGGTATTAGCCAATCTGTCCAAATTGTAGCTGATTCACACTTGTTTGCACTTCAGCAAACAGCCCTGTATTAGAAAGAGAGTCTGTCTCTTTGCACGTGCTATACAGCAATGAGTGCTGATAAAACCAAAAACTTCCAATAAATTTAGCAAGGACTGTCTTGGTATACAACTAGCCCTCTGTCTCCACTGGTTCTGCATCCACAGAGTTAACCAATCATGGATTGAAAATATAGTATCTGTGGGATGCAGAAACCATACATACAGAGGGTCGACTTTTCTTATCATTGGGTTCTACAGTGCTGGCTATGGGACTTGAGCACTTTAGTATCTGCTGGGGGTGAGGGTGACGGAGGTGGGAGGGTGTCTTGGAACCAATCCCTTTCAGATGCCAATAGATGACTATATATGGAGAGGACTAAAATGTAGGCTCAATGAGGTGGGAATTTGGTCTGTTTACCATTTGTTGAATGAATAAGTAGGTGAATGAGCTTGTGAGGCTGAGGCAGAAGGATGGCTTAAGCACAGGAGTACAAGATAAGCCCAGGCAGCACAGCAAGAACCCTGTCTTAAAAATATAATAATGAAAAATAAATAAATAAGCAAATGGATAATTATAAACCTACCTTCTTCTTAATTACATAGTAAATGTCATCTTGTCCATTTCTTATTTACTTTTATATTTCTGATGTTCTTTTTATTCAATTTAGATAGAAGGCAGTTAAAAGCCTTTATGAAATAGGCAAATGGAAAGTGAAAACGCCTTGACTGGGGTCCTGTGCCCACTTGTCAGTCTTTTCACTTATCCCTCACTTCCTCCCATGAGCTTTGCTACTGTCTTCAAGAAGTAGCCCCAATCCCCTGCTTTCTCAGCTGGTGGCCTGACCTTCTGTCTGCCCCTAAGATTCTATGTGATCACGACAATACTCACGTGTTTTTTCCGCTAGTCCAAATGAGGCATCTCTTCTCTCATGGAAACCCCTTCTCTTCTGTGGAAACTTGCAGCATTAGTTACTCCTCTCTCCTCTGCTTTTTCTTCACTATTGGCTTTTTGGAGTCCACAGAAGAGCTCAAGCCTTTCCAATATTAAAACGAACAAACAAACAAAAATAACACAAAAGCACAAAACAAAACAAAACAACTGCCACACCCCCGAACCAAAAAAATCCCCCCAGCACCATATCGCTTTTACCTTCACAGACCAGTTTTTCAATAGAAAGATCCATATTCAGAGACTCTATTTTCTTACTTCTTTTTTATCCTTTGTAAAATTAAATAAGAAAAAGGATTTTATTTTCCAGAAGGAAAATACAAAATTAGAAAACCGTGTCTCTCCTTTAAGAATAGAAACAAATTTTTTCCCCATGCTAGCTAGATTTCTTAGGATAAGCATGTAAATCCCAAATCAGATAGCATTTTGTTTCAAAAGCAAAGTAGAAAAGCACAAGATTGGTATTTTATTGTAAGACTTGTTTATAATCTAAGAAGCACTGGATGCAATTCCACGTGATTCCATGTCCTAGCTCCTTTGATCAGATGGTCCTCTGATGTCCTGCAGGTCCTTTGCTGGGCTGTTTTCTAACTCCACAGGCTTGCCTTTAGTTGTCATATTGTTTCTGTGGTTTCAGCTGCTAGCCATCCAGTGACTTCCTAATCACCACCTCTGGCCATACTTTGTCTGTTCAGTTTCAGACTCATGTATACAAACAGCTCCATCCTAATGGTCCCTGGGCAGTAAAAATCAACGTGTACAAGACTGAACTTGGCATCTCTTTCTTAAACTTGCCTCTCTTCCACATCCCTGTAGCCCCACACCTGAGAGTCATCATAGCTCTTCCCTCCCCGTCACTGTCTGTATTTAATTGGTGACTGAGTATTATTGCCTTTTCAGCTTTTTAATACTTCCTGTTTTGGCCTCTTTCTCTCCATTCCCATGGTGATGACCCCAGTTCATACCTTATTATTTTTTATCCTTTGAGTTTTCCACCTACCTGCTTCCTCCTGTTCATACATGTCCCCAATGTTTTCTCCATGTGAATATTTTGATGATGTTGAAGGGATCACTTCAAAATGCATATCTGATCATCTCATTTCCCTGTTGAATACGCTTTACTAGCTCCTCAATGCCCAGAGGAAAAAGCTCACACCTTTAGCTTAGCATAAAAGATTAAAGTTTGTTACTTGTCCTCCCTTCCTCAACTATGCATCTTAGCTTTCATGGGATCTCAGACTCAAAGGTCTACAGTGGAGGGTACAGTGGTGACTAGGTAGGGCTCCTGTGAACTAGAGGGTTCATAATTCCATTGAAAAGGGTGAACTGGCTGGGCATGGTGGCTCATGCCTGTAATCCCAGCACTTTGAGAGGCCGAGGTGGGCAGGTCACGAGGTCAGGAGTTTGAGACCAGCCTGACCAACATGGTGAAACCCCGTCTCTACTAAAAATACAAAAATTAGCTGTGCGTGGTGGCATGTGCCTGTAATCCCAGGTACTCAAGAGGCTGAGGCAGGCGAATCACATGAACCTGGGAGATGGAGGTTGTGGTGAGCTGAGATCGCACCACTGTACTCCAACATGGGCAACAGAGGGAGACTCTGCTTAAAAAAACAAACAGCAAAAAAACAAAAACAAAACAACAACAACAACAAAAAGGGTGAACTGTTGCTACAGAGCAAATTTTCTCTCCAAAATTTATATGTTGAAATCCCAACTCTTGATTTCATGGCATTAGGAGTTAGGGGCTTTGGTAGGTGATTAGGTCATAAGGATGGAACCCTTATGAACCCTTATGAATGGAACCCTTCTTTTTGCCATTATAAAAGAGATCCTAGAGTTCCTTAGTCCCTTCCACCATGTGAGGCACAGTGAGAAGATGGCCCTTTGTGAACAAGGAAATGAGCCCCCACCAGACACTGAATCTGAATGCCTTGATCTTGGACTTCTCATCCTACAGAATTATGAGAAATAAATTGTTGTTGTTTAAGCTACAGTCTACAGTGTTTTGTTATAGCAGCCTGAATGAACAGCCACTCTTTGCCTCCAGCCAATTATTGGTGAGTGGGAATTTGGGCTTAGTGTGAGCAAACTAACAACTTCTTTTTTCATGAGAAGCTGGATTTTTACATCAAACTTTCTGTTTAATAAGTGTTAGAAACTAATTTTAAAACATTAAAAATAAAAAAAAAATGAGACAGAGTCTCACTGTGTTGCCCAGGCTGGAGTGCAGTGGCACAAGCATGGCTCACTGCAACCTCCTCCTCCTGGGTTCAAGCAATTCTTGTGCCTCAGCCTCCTGAGTAGCTGGGATTAGAGGCTCCTGCCACCATGCCTGGCTAATTTTTGTAGAGACGGGGTTTCACCATGTTGGCCAGGCTGGTCTTGAACTCCTGACTTCATGATCTGCCTGCCTCAGCCTCTCAAAGTGTTGGGATTACAGGCGTGAGCCACTGTACCCAGCCAATCATTGCATTTTTTTAGTGTTCATTATCAAAGTGAAAAAGAAAAACGTATAACCTGTATACCAGATTAAACATGTCTGTGAAAGATTGTGCAAGACTGATGCCCATATCTATAAGCTGTTGCTGAATTATGATTCTCAATCATGTGGAATTGCTTCTGGTACCATAAATATGTACTATGCCTCCTTACCTTTGTTTTTCCTGGCTTTCTCTGTTTGAAATGCTCTCTTTCATCCTCACACTCCTTCCATCCCACTCTTACTCTTATCTCAAATATACGGTAAGGATTTTGAAATGTATCTTTATTTGTCAAGACTCCTCACGTGGGAGGAAGGGTGGAGCAAGATGGTGAACTCTTCAGTGATTTTCACCCCATAGAAACATCAATTTGAACAACCACCTACACATGAAAATATTTTCACAAGAGTAAGGAAACCAGTTGAGGGATTACAGTACCTTGTTGTAGCACAATAATAAGAAAAAATGCATTGAAGTTGGTGGGAAGAACAGTTTTATATTATATATGTCATTCTTTCTCCAAGCCCAGGCAGCATAGTGCAGAGACAGATACCATTTGCTTGGGAGAAAGAGATGGAAGGGAGCACAGGACTTTGCGTGGAATGCAACACCAGGCCCATAACCATAAAACCCAGCACTGAGAAGGCCCCTCAGGCCCCCAGACTGCAGGCTGGTACCCAAGGATGAAGCCTTTAGATCCACCCCAGTCCCAAGCAAGACCACACAGCCCCAGGCTTCAGGCTTATGTGGAAGACTTGCTCTTTGGCCCACACCACTGCTGAGCAAACATCAGTGGCTCCATGCTTTGGTCAGCCTTCAGTGTCTGGTAGCCCTCAGTGCTCCTGGGTGTCTCATGTACCTCAGTACCATGCTTGTCACTGCAGGTCCTGGGCTTCTGGCTATGCCACACTGGCCATAGTAGGCACTAGAGTTCTGATGCACCCCAGTGCTGTTGCTGCTGCAGGGCTTTTCCAAACAAAGCCAGTCTCCGAAAGCTGGAATAAGTGCCTGTTTCTTCAAATACGCTGACATTGGTGTACAGCCACAAGGATCAAGAACAATTAGGAAAATGTGACATCACCAAACGAACACATTAACTGTTGTTAAAGAAATGAAGATGTATGAATAGCCTGACAAATAATTCAAAATAGCTGTTTCAATGAAGCTCTTTGAACTTCAAAACAATACAGAGAAACATTTCAATGAAATGAGGAAAATAATAGGTGACCAGAATGAGAAATGCAGTAGAGAGCATCAATAGCAGAACTGATTATGCAGAGGAAAGAATCTGTGAACTCAAAGACAGATTATTTGAAAATATACAATCAGAGGAGGAAAAAAGAATAAAAAAGAATGAAGAAAGCCTATTGAATTTATGGAACAGCATCAAAAGAGCAAATATTCAAGTAGTAGTTTAAGAAAGAGAAAAGAAAAATAAAGGAGCAGGAAGTCTATTTAAAGAGATAGTAGCAGAAAATTTTCCATACCAAAATGTGATATATATACATAATGAAGAAAGGTGCAAGTATCCTGATACAAGAAGGTCAATGCTCTCCAATCAGATTCAATCCAAATAAGGCTACCCCAAGACATTATAATACAACTATAAAAAACCAAAGACAGAAAATCCTCAGAGCAGCAAGAGATAAGAAGTAAATAACATATAAGAGAGTTTCAATATGTCTTGCAGCAGACTTCCTAGCAGAAACCTTAAAGGGCACTAGAGAGTGGAATGATATATTCAAAGTACTGAAGGAAAAGAATTGTCAACCAAGATTAATATACCCAGAAAACTGTTCTTCAGAAATTAAGCAGAAATAAAGACTTTTCCAGACAAATAATAGCTGAGGAAGTTCATCATTGCCAGATTTGTTATCCCTCCCAGACCTACCCCCGGCCCGCTGTCCCTCCCTTGCCCCCCACAACAGACCCCAGTATGTGATGCTCGCCTCCCTGTGTCCATGTATTCTCATTGTTCAACACCCGCCTATGAATGAGAACATGCGGTGTTTGATTTTCTGTTCTTGTGTCAGTTTGCTGAGAATGATGGTTTCCAGATTCATCCATGTCCCTACAAAGGACACCAACTCATCATTTTTTATGGCTGCATAGTATTCCATGGTATATATGTGCCACATTTTTCTTGTCCAGTCTATCATTGATGGACATTTGGGTTGGTTCCAGGTCTTTGCTGTTGTAAACAGTGCCACTATGAACATACATGTGCATTTGTCTTTATAATAGAATGATTTATAATCCTTTGGGTATATACCCAGTAATGGGATTGCTGGATCAAATGGAATTTCTATTTCTAGGTCCTTGAGGAAGTGCCACACTGTCTTCCACAATGGTTGAACTAGTTTACCGTCCCACCAACAGTGTAAAGGTGTTCCTATTTCTCCACATCCTCTCCAGCATCTGTTGTCTCCAGAATTTTTAATGATCACCATTCTAACTGGTTTGAGGTGGTATCTCAATGTGGTTTTGGTTTGCATTTCTCTAATGACCAGTGATGATGAGCATTTTTCATATGTTTGTTGGCTTCATATATGTCTTCTTTTGAAAAATATCTGTTCATATCCTTCTCCCAATTTTAGATTTTTTTTTCTTTTAAATGCATTTTAGTTCTTTGTAGATTCTGGATATTAGCCCTTTGTCAGATGCGTAGATTGCAAAAATTTTTTCCCATTCTGTTGGGTTGCCAGTTCACTTTAATGATTGTTTCTTTTGCTGTGAGAAGCTCCAGAGTTTAATTAGGTCCCATTTGTCTATTTTGACTTTTGTTGCTGATGCTTTTGGTGTTTTAGTCATGAAGTCCTTGCCTATGCCTATGTCCTGAATGGTTTTCCCTAGGTTTTCTTCTAGGGTTTTTATAGTGTTAGGTCTTACACTTAAATCTTTAATCTATCTGGAGTTAATTTTTGTATAAGGTGTAAGGAAGGGGTCCAGTTTCTGCTTTCTGCACACTGCTAGCCAGTTTACCCAACACTATTTATTAAACAGGGAATCCTTTTCCCATTGCTTGTTTTTGTCAGGTTTGTCAAAGATCAGATGGTTGTAGATGAGTGGCATTGCCTCTGAGGCCTCTGTTCTGTTCCATTGGTCTATATCTCTGTTTCGGTACCAGTATCATGCTGTTTTGATTACTGTAGCTTTGTAGTATAGTTTGAAATCAGCTAGTGTGATGCCTCCGGCTTTTTTCTTTTTTCTTAGGATTGTGTTGGCTATGCGGGCTCTCTTTTGGTTCCATATGAAGTTTAAGGTGGTTTTTTCCAGTTCTGTGAAGAAGGTCATTGGTAGCTTGATGGGGATAGTGTTGAATCTAGAAATTACTTTGGGCAGTATGGCCATTTTCATGACATTGATTTTTCTTAACCTTGAGCATGGAATGTTTCTCCATTTGTGTCCTCTCTTATTTCCTTGAGCAGTGGTTTGTAGTTCTCTTTGAAGAGGTCCTTTACGTCCTTTGTTAGTTGTATTCCTAGGTACTTTATTCTCTTTGTAGCAACTGTGAATGGGAGTTTGCTCATGATTTGGCTCTCTTTAGTTAGTCTGTTATTGGTGTATAGAAATGACTGTGATTTATGCACATTGGTTTTGTATCCTGAGACTTAGCTGAATTTGCTTATCAGTTTAAGGAGATTTTGGGCTGAGACAACAGGGTCTTCTAAATATACAATCATGTCATCTGCAAATAGAGACAATTTGACTTCCTCTTTTCCTAATTGAATACCCTTTATTTATTTTTCTCTTGTCTAATTGCTCTGGCTAGAACTTCCAATACTATATTGAAGAGGAGTGGTGAGAGAGGGCATCCTTGTCTAGTGCCAGATGTCAAAGGGAATGCTTCCAGTTTTTGCCCATTCAGTATGATATTGGCTGTACATCTGTCATAAATAGCTTTTATTATTTTGAAATATGTTCCTTCAATACCTAGTTTATTGAGAGTTTTTAGCATAAAAGGCTGTTGAATTTTGTTTAAGGCCTTCTCTGCATCTATTGAGATAATCATGTGGTTTTTGTCTTTGATTCTCCTTATGTGGTAGATTACATTTATAGACTTGCATATGTTGAGCCAGCCTTGCATCCCTGGAGTGAAGCCTACTTGATCGTGATGGATAAGCCTTTTGATGTGGTGTTGCAGTTGGTTTGCCAGTATTTTATTGAAGATTTTTGCATCTATGTTCATCATGGATATTGGCCTGAGTTTCTTTTTTGTTGAGTCTTTGCAGGGTTTTGGTATCAGGATGATGTTGGTCTCATAAAATGATTTGGGAAGGAGTCCCTCCTTTTGTATTGTTTGGAATAGTTTCAGAGGGAATGGTACCAGCTCCTCTTTGTACGTGTGGTAAAATTCAGCTGTGAAGCCAAATTCAGCTGTGGACCTGGACTTTTTTTGGTTGGTAGGCTATTAATTGCTGCCTTAACTTCAGCTGTTGTTATTGGTCTGTTCAAGGTTTCAACTTCTTCCTGGTTTAGGCTTGGGAAGGTGCAAGTGTCCAGGAATTTATCCATTTCTTCCAGGTTTACTGGTTTATGTGCATAGAGTTGTTTGTAGTAGTCTCTGATTGTAGTTTGTATTTCTGTGGAGTCAGTGGTGATATCCCCTTTATTGTTTTTTATTGCATCTATTTGATTCTTCTCCCTTTTCTTTTTTATTAATCTGGCTAGTGGTCTATTTTGTTGATATTTTCAAAAAACCAGCTCCTAGATTTATTGATTTTTTGAAGGATTTTTTTTGTGTCTCTATCTCCTTCACTTCTGCTCTGATCTTAGTTATTTCTTGTCTTCTGCTAGCTTTTGAGTTTTTTTTGGATCTTGCTCCTCCAGCTCTTTCCAGTTTGACAATAGGGTGTTGATTGTAGATCTTTCCTCACTTCTCTGGTGGGGATTTATTGTTATAAATTTCCCTTTAGACACTGCTTTAAATGCATCCCAGAGATTCTGGTATATTGCATCTTCGTTCTCATTGGTTTCAAAGAACATCTTTATTTCTGCCTTCATTTCATTGTTTATCCAGTCAACATTCAGGAGCCAGTTGTTCAGTTTTCATGAATTTGTGTGGTTCTGAGTTACTTTCTTAATTCTGAGTTCTAATCTGGTTGCACTGTGGTCTGAGAGGCTGTTATGATTTCTGTTCTTTTGCATTTCCTGAGGAGTGATTTGCTTCCAATTATGTGGTCAATTTTAGAGTAGGTGTTATGTCATGCTGAGAAGAATGTATATTCTGTGGATTTGAGGTGGAGATTTCTGTAGATGTCTATTAGGTTTGTTTGGTCCAGATCTGAATTCAAGTCCTGGATATGCTTGTTAAATTTCTGTCTCGTTGATCTGTCTAATATTGACAGTAGAGTGTTAAAGTCTCCCACTATTATTGTGTGGGAGTCTAAGTCTCTTTGTAGGTTATTAAGAACTTACTTTATGTACCTGGGTGCTCCTGTATTGGGTGTGTATATATTTAGGATTGTTAGTTCTTCTTGATGCATTGATCATTTTACCTTTATGTAATGCTCTTTCTCTTTTTTGATCTTTGTTGATTTAACTATTTTATCAGAGACTAGAATTGTGACTTCTGCTTTTTTTTGCTCTCCATTTGCTTGATAAATCTCCTCCATCCCTTTATTTTTAGCCTATGTGTGTCCTTGCACATGAGATGGGTTTCCTGAATACAGCACACCGACGGGTTTTGACTTTTTATCCAATTTGCCAGTCTGTGTCTTTTGATTGGGGCATTTAGTCCATTTACATTTAAGGTTAATATTGTTATGTGTGAATTTGATTCTGCCATTTTGATACTAGCTCGATGTTTTGTCTATTAGTTGACACATTTTCTTAATTGTGTCGATGGTCTTAGCATTTGGTACTTAGTTTTTGGAGTGGATGGTACTGGTTGTTCCTTTCCTTGTTTAGTGCTTCTTTCAGGAGCTCTTGTAAGGCAGGCCTGGTGGTGATGAAATCTCTCAGCAAGTGCTTGTCCAAAAAGATTTCCTTTCTCTTTCACTTATTAAGCTTAGTTTGGCTGGATATGAAATTCGAGGTTGAAAGTTCTTTTCTTTAAGGATGTTGAATATTGGCCCCCACTTTCTTCTGGCTTGTAGGGTTTCTGCAGAGAGATCTGCTGTGAGTCAGATGGGCTTCCCTTTGTGGGTAACCTGACCTTTCTCTCTGGCTTCCCTTTGCATTTTTTCCCTTCAATTCAATCCTGGTGAATCTGAATGATTATGTGCCTTGGGGTTGCTCTTCTTGAGGAATGTCTTTGTGGTGTTCTCTGTATTTCCTGGACTTGAATGTTGGGCTGCTTTGCTAGGTTGGGGGAGTTCTCCTGGATAATATCCTGAAGAGTGTTTTCTAGCTTGGATTCATTCTCTCCATCACATTCCGGTACACCTATCAAACATAGATTAGGTCATTTCACATAATCTCATACTTCTTGGAGGCTTTGTTCATTTCTTTTCACTCTTTTTTCTCTATTCTTGCCTTCTTGTTTTATTTCATTGAGCTGATCTTCAATCCCTGATATCCTTTCTTCTGTTTTGTCGATTCAGCTATTGAAACTTGTGCATGCTTCGTCAAGTTCTCATGCTGTGTTTTTCAGCTCATCAAGTCATTCATTCTTCTCTAAGTTATTTATTCTAGTTAGCATCTCATCTAATTTTTTTCTAGGTTCTTAGTTTCTTTGCATTGGGTTAGCACATGTTCTTTTAGCTCTGAGAAGTTTGTTATTACCCACCTTCTGAAGCCTGTTTATGTCAATTCATTCGATTCATTCTCCATCCATCTTTGATCCCTAGCTGGTGAGGAGTTGTGATCTTGGAGGAGGAAGGGCATTTTGGGTTTTGCTGTTTTCATCCTTTTTGCACTGGTTTCTTCCCATCTTGGTTGCTTTATCTACCTGTGGTCTTTGTAGTTTGTGACTTTCAGATGGGGTCTCTGAATGGATGTCCTTCTTGTTGATGTTGAAGTTATTTCTTTCTGCTTCTTTGTTTTCCTTCTAATAGTCAGGCCCCTTTACTGCAGGACCACTGGAGGTCTACTAGAGACCCCGCTCACCTGGGGATCACTGGTAGGGGCTGCAGAACAGCAAGGGTTGCCACCAGTTTCTTCCTCTGCTATCCTCGTCCCAGTGGGGTACCCACCAGATGTTGGCCTGAGCTCTCCTTTATGAGGTGTCTCTTTGGGTATATGGGAGTTGGATAGTTGCTTGAGAAGACAGTCTGTCCCTTATAGGAGCTCAAGTGTTGTGCTGGGAGCTCCCTTGTTCTCTGCAGAGTTGCTGGGCAAGTACCTTACATCTGCTGCAGCGGAACTCATAACCGCCTCTTTTCCCAGGTGCTCTGTCCTAGGAAGGTCAGCTTTATTTATAAGTTCCTGTTGTGCTGCTGCCTTTTTTCATAGATGCTCTGCCCCACATGGAGTACTATAGTCACAGTCTGCCAGCAGAGGCATTGCTGAACTGTCGTGGGCTCTGCCAAGCTGCTATGTGAACTGCCTCAATAGTGGCAGACTGCCTCTGTAGTGGGGGATGCCCTTCCCCACACTGAGCTGGACCATCCTGGGTCCAGCTGTGCTTGCTGTGAAACTCTCAATCCAGAGCATTTCAGATTACTTGTTTTGTGGGAGTGGTACCTGCCAAGCCAGATTGCCTGGCTCCCTGTCTCAGCCCCCTCCCTTTTAGTTGAATGGGTGGCTCTGTTTCTCAGGTGTTCCAGGGGCCTGTCGAAACAGCTGCCCTGACTTGTGTGAATTTTTGTGCACCAACCTAGCACTGGCTGAAACTGCCTTGCTGAAAACTTGTGGCACTTTTTGGCCCGGGAATCTCCTGGTCTGTGGGCAATGAAAACTTGTTTGGCAATGCAGTGAGCACTCACCCTCTGTGCTGTTCTTGCTGGGAACTGCACTCTGGAGCTGTTCCTATTCAGCCATCTTGGATTCTCCCCTGAATTTCCTCTTTTTTACCGTGAGGCCTTGCCTGACGGTAAAAGCCTGAACACTCAGTGTTACTCACCATCACTTTAAGGAAAGATTTTTGGTGTGAAATCTTTGAACACAAGTTTTTAATCTTCACTTTAAATTCTGAAGCCAAAAGTAATATTTGTGAAGAATACTTAAGGAGTTGAGACTTTTTTCCCCCCATGAGCCACAGAAAAGAAGAGAAAAAGTATAGGGTGGAGAGGAGAGGCAGATGTAAAGGATCTCTGAGAAAGCAGAACCTTCTGCTTCCCATGCTCATCCTGTAGAGCAGTGCTGGGGAGAGCAGTGTGCTGATGAGGGAGAAAAGGAAAAATTAGTTGGGCAGACAGCTAAATATGGGTGCTTGGTAAAACTCCTTCAAACAGAGAAATGACCTGAAAAATCAAAGCTACAAGCACAAATAGAGCAGCCTTGGGAAAACTCAGGCTGCAGCTGCACAGATAAGGAAGCAAGGCCCAACATGGCAGCCTTTGTTCTTGATGTAATCAGCAGGCTCCCAGAAAAAAGTTTCCTCCCCTTTTCAGGCATGTACAGTGGGTGGGGCTTACCTAAAACATACCCACAGTTGCACAAACAAGAGAAGTTGCGCTTTATACTTGCCTAAAGACATGCCCATAGCTGCACAGATAAGGAGAGTTACACAGACAGCTCCACGGATAAGGGAAGTTACACATACAGCTCCAGAGACGAGAGTTTCTCATAAAACCTTTTGGATTCAAATGTAAAAATGGCAATCCTTCTTTTGGGCCCTCTCTCCATGGTGGAGGGCTTTCTTCTTTCACTTATTAAACTTTCACTCCAACCTCACCCTTTGTGTCCACACTCCTTAATTTTCTTGGTTGTGAGACAAAGAACTCCAGGTGATACCTTACAAAGAGAGACTGCTACACTGTCTAAAAGCCAAGAGGTGACCAACTGTGTAACACTGGGATCCTGATATCCACATCGGCACATGAGGGCAGAGGGACTTGAGATGATGTCTAGGATGAGTTCTGGGACAGCATGCCAGGCTCTGGAGCTTCCCTCTCACACTGGTGGGATGCCCCACACAAGTAAAGATAAGGAGCGTAGGTAACAACACAATCAACAACCTACCTGGTTTCCTGCCCTTGGCAGAGCATAGTTACGTATCACTCAAGAAGGGCTTGCAAATTAGCCAAGAGGAAGTGTGAGAGCAGGTGGGCCTGAAAGACCTGCACTTTTGAGTGTGCACTTTGTGGCTGGAAACCAGATAGGAATTCAGTTCCCCTAGTACATGCTGGCTCTGGAGGGTCATCATATCTGAGGACCAAACTGAGCAGAACATCTCAGCAGATGCCAGTGTAAGGCAGATGATGGCCACAAGAGAGAAGATTCCTTCTCCAGGTGTCAGAGTGCTGCATAAGTCCCCAAGAGCTTAGAAATGAACTTGTAAAATGGAGGAGGAAGAGGAAATCCTGTACTGATTTTAAATTTGAAATGGCTAACATACCTGGAGCTAGCTAAGAGTGTAATTTCTGCCAGCAGTTGGAATTGGAGCTTGATAGAGATGCGGAGTGGCAGACCTACTAGCCTCTGTGTGCCTCAGTCGTTTCAGCTGGCAAAGAGGGAGGCGGTCATAGTACCTCCCTGCAAAGGTTACTATGAGGGTTAAATAAGCCAATGTGTGCACAGCATTTAGGATGGTGCCTGGCACACAGCAAGCATTCAGGAAATGTTTGCTGTCATTATCTACAAAATACATACCTACATGCCATGAGCGAACAAACTGAAAAACAAAAAGCCACAGGAAAGAAAAACATTGTTGGAAAAACTTAACTATGGTAGTTCTGTGACATTGTACAAGTGAACCAGGAAGTCAGACACTCTGCCCTTTGGAGCTTTCAATTTCAGACATATTCAAACTTCTGACACTCCCTAATATTGCCGATAAAGCTAAAGCTGAAATAAATGTTGACTGCATGCTAAGCATCAGCCAATTAAGATGACAAGACTGGCTGGTTATTTTAGGAAGGCTTTATGGAGTCTTTGCATCTGGAAAGTCACTTGGGATCTTTTATTTATTAATTTTTTTTTTGAGACATAGAATCCAGTGATGCAATCATAGCTCACTACAGCCTTGACCTCCCAGGCTCAAGTGATTCTCCCACCTCAGCCTCCTGAGTGGCTAGGACCACAGGCAAGAGCCACTACACCTGGCTAATTTTATTTAGTTTTCGTAGAGACAATATCTCATTAGATTGCCCAGGCTGATTTTGAACTCCTGGGCTCAAGTGATCCTCCTGCCTCAGCCAAATTGCTGGGATTACAGGCATGAGCCACTGTGCCTGTCTTTCACCTGGGATTTTACCTTCAACTTTGTGCCTTTATGGGCTTGACTCAGTGTGTAGTCTTCCTATAATCTGACTCTCTTTCCTTTCCATGTATATTACATGCAAAAATATTTTCTGTTCAGCCAACCTTTACAGCCATTTAAAAGATGCATTGGTCAATTTGATAATAGCATATCATTGTAAGTGTGTTATTGCTAGGACTTAGCAGCCAAAATATAACATATGATAGAGTGTTTCTTGTAGCCCCTTGCCCATCTTACATTGCCTATCGTAACATTTTAGGATTGTTAACCATATTACTTTTTCATGTTTCACAGTACTGCACTTATGATTAGTGTCTATCAGTGTTTGTTATCATACTGTCCTCTTGGCTTTCAGCCAGTTAATTATTTGTTGGATTGCTTGTCAGAGTACTGGCTGCCTTCCCCATTACATGCTGCTGCCCCTCCCACTGATCATCTTACTCTTCTGTTCTTTGCTACTTTCAGACACTATTTTGCACTCATTATGCAGGAGTTCAAACCTTAGTCCTGTGAAGAGAGCTGAGTGCCTAGTCTAATTTTTCAGCACCAAAACTAAATAAACAACAAAAAAACACATGAAGTCCATTTAAAAATACCCACACTGTGTGTCAGGGAACAGAGAAACCTTTTCTCTCATGCGAAGGCTTCTCCAGGAAACCACTGGGCCAGAGGCCCCCATGGTGTGCGCATGCTTGCTTTATAGGTGCTTACGTTAAGATGGTATTTCATTGGTTTTGGATGGTCCCTTCCACAGAGCTCAGATGCTATGCTTCTCTCTATTTTAATAGTGGGGGAAAAGGATTGGCTTTTCATTCATTCATTCGTAAGTCATTATAGTGAAGTACTTGGGAACCTTTCTGTTCTAGAGAGTTCTGGGCACAAACACGTTTTACAGTGTGCATATAATGCCAGGCTCATGTCCTTCTGTCCTCCAAGGGACAGGGATGAGCTGAGTTATTCACCAAACAGTGGGACTCTGGCAGTCTCTTTTAGCTCAGGCAGATGCCAGATAGAGGACCCAAAAGGAACCTTCCAAAGGTCACAGCGGGTTGCTCTCAGGAAAAGAGAATCAATAATTTATTTTTAAGCAATCTCTTAGAAAGCCTCTGTAAGGTAGTTCTGTTTCCTTGTAAGCTGCTTTGGAGCCACTCACCACTCTGGAACTGCAGTATAGGCTACAAACAGTCCGGCTTCATAAGAACATGCAAGTGAGGACCCATGAGGAGACATTCATGTGCTTTGCAAAGTGCTTCTCTCACTTTGCTTCCCAAACTGCTTTAATTGAGGCAAGAGAGCCAACACGAATGCCCCCCCCCCCCCCCCCCCCCCCCCGCGGCTTGCTCTGCCGTGGAGTTCAAGGATGCCGGCATGCCTGGGCCCTGAAAACACGCCGCAGTGCAGTTGGGCTGATGGGAAGTCCTGAACAGCTTGCTGAATTATTACTTCATTCTCGGCTGAAGCAGCAGGAGGCAAGATGATGAGTGAAGGAAAAAAAGCCATGGACTCCAGCGTGGGCTGAAGGAACCAAAACAAACACTGAGAAGACAGGCCAGTACTGAAATCTGTTTTAAGGATGGAGCGCGCAGGAATGTCTCACCATATTTTGTGTTAAGGAACAGACTTCATTTTTTAATGCCTGTGTTAATCAGTGGAAGCGGACCGGCAGGAAGGAATCCGTTTTCCCTCCTCTTCAACACCTCCCGTGGCTCGCAGAGACGTTTTCCCCCTTCCCCCTTCTTTGTACTGAAGGTGGCCTGGAAGTTTTAGAGGAGTGAGACGGATTCTGAACTCACATGCTCTTTCTTTTTCCTTCCAACTTTGCCTAATATTTGGGACAAGGAATCCACCATGGCGGGAGCAATAAGAGCATTTCACAAATGCTGATTTCCCATTCTTTAGGCAGCTCAGCCCTGCCTAACAGCTCTAATTTCCCGGACAAATAGCCCTCCCTCTCCTCCTCTCTAGCTGCTCACAGGCCTCTCTCTGGCTATTTTTTTAAAAAATCCCTTCCTTGGGGAATTTTCAAAAAGCTTCAGATTTTCATGGTTCCATTCATCTCCCCATTTTTTTTTGGGGGGGGGGGTCAAGGCCTTCCTCCTAAATAGCCATTGCTTTTTCAAGCATGCCCATACTATGGCTCAACTGTTGGTTGAGCTTCTCCTGGCCTTCTGCCACTGTCGCTGGACCTGTGGAGGCCAGTCCCTTGCCTCTTCGTTCTGTTATTTGAGGGCAAGATAACAAACTTCTATATGCTTGAAGTACTTTTCACTAACTTGATACCAAGTATTTTGATAATCACAAAGTGATCAAATACATGTTCTCTTTCTCCAGTTACACAATGAGATCAAATATTGATTAGCAGTGAGTGGATAGATGTATATTACACACACACACACACACACTCACACACACACACACTCACACACCCCCGACTCTTCTCGTTTTGGCCTATGGAGAATATTACTCCAAAGGGCAGACACATTGGTGTTGATATTTCAGTCATCCAAGAAAGCTGCCAATTTCACTTCCTTTTTTATATTTTCCTCCAGTTTTCAGGAAAGAGTTAGAGGAACTAGCTTATCATGGGTGGCATGAGCTGAAGGGATGGTGATTTTTTACTGTATTAATAAAAGCAGACCTTGTTCCAGGCTAATAGTAAGCTGCAATCTAGACTCATAACTGTAGAGGGCGCCCTTGCCTTAATAATGACAGCATTGGCATTGTCACTACAGGAAGCTGGGTGGTGAGAGGAGTATCCTTTTATTACTAAGTATTTTATGGGGAAAGAGATAAGGTGCTTTTTGGAATAGACAAGAAATCCCTACTGTTTCATATTACCTTTTATCACATGTTTTCTTAAGAATAAGCTCACCTTCTAATTTGTAGCCCCTGGTTACAGTTTTGTTAAAAGTGCAGAGGCCTCCAACCAATGAGAATCTCTTCAATGTCTCATACCTTGTGTCTGTCCTGCTACTTGGTAATTGGTGCGTTGCGTGCTGGGAACTGGGAGCAATCTTCCAAAAATGGCAAGTGGAGCTGGGCACTCCTTTGCAGAAAAGCCTTCAGTGGATTTCAATTTTGTTTAGCCTGAACTCTGCACTTCTTGCTATACCCTACCAAGGCCTTCTAGGATATCGTCTCTTGGTACCCTTCAACCTCTCTCTCTTCCTTCCCAGTGTCCGGGCCGAATCTGGGATGGCACATGGACCTTGCCAAGCGGGTCCACACTCTGCCATCTGAATTTGCTCTTCCGTCTGCACAGTGAGCTCTTAAGTGCATCTCCCAAAGGCTGGCTCCTTCCCATTCCTCAGTCCTCTGGTCATAGAAACCCCTTGGAGAGAATATTTTTTTGTCTACTTTGTCTAAAATAGGTCCATCACAGCCAGCTTTTTTTTTTTAATTAAACATTTGTGACATAATTCACATAAGATTTCACAAAACACCACATTCACCGTTTTAAAGTGTACAGTTCAGTGGTTCTCAGTATATTCACAATATTGTGCAGCCATCACCACTATCTAACTTCAGAACATTTCCATTGCCCCTGAAAGAAAGCCCATATATTGAAGAAGTTACGGCCCACCTCGAAATCCTCCCAGCGCCTGGCATCCACTCATCTACTGCCTGTCTCTGTGAATTTGCCTGTGCTGGCTATGACACAACCACCTCTTTTTAAATGGTAAAGCACCCTGTTTGTTTCCTTCCTGGCACGGATGTATTTGTTCATTTACTTGTTTATCATTTATTCTCACAATCCATGAATAAGTTGTAGAGTTTCTTCACAATTCAGTCTGCCCAGGCCTAAAGTGAGCCCAGCCTTTCACTGTAGGATCCAATCTATGCAGTGCTGCAACCACTTCTGGGGCTACTGTAGAAGAGACTCCTTCCTGAATCAACTTTGCCTAAGCATATCCTCCAAGAGCTCTTTCGGGCGCCATAGATTTTGAAGGATTTTCTGCTTTTTACTTGCAACCCACAGACTTCTAACTGATGTAATCACATTCTCCAGAGTACTGCATGCATTTCTAGAAGACTCTTTAAGGGCAGGCTCTTGCTGTAGCAATAAATAACAGTAACCTTTTCAGAGCATGGGCCATATGTCAGGTACAGGGATCTGTGCTTCACTTGCATTTTTTTCCACTTGGTTTTATTACAATCCTGTGAAACAGATATAATTATTACATCCCATTTTAAAGATGAGAGAATTGAGGTTAATGGAATTGGCACATTTTTACTCAGCTAGTTTGTGGCAGAGTGGGGACTGGAGTCTTGGCAGTTAACCTCCAGGGCTCATACTCTTAACCACTCTGCTCTTTTTTCAGCCTCTCAGACTTCAGTCCAGTGTTAGCATAAAGTGATAGTGTAATGTTTGGATGTGGCATATGAATATTATTGCTCCTGGTAAGATTGTTCACAATGACATCATAGACAAAGAAACGTTTCCTTAAGTTCCCAGCGTAGCAGCTGAACAGCAGTTTTTGTTATATGGGATTCTTTTCTGCCCTTTCATTTGGGAAGTGACCAGCAAGGTATCCCGGGAATGCCAGGGGGCTGTGTAAGCCTTTGCGCATGAATGAAAGGAAGAGGCATGAGGTGCAGTTCGTGCTTCCAGAGCAAGTGATCCTTGGAAGAACTTGGTTTCCTATAGGAGAGTTGACTCCCTGGAGAACTACATCTGAACAGCTTAGGCACATGTATTAGTCAGGGTTCTCTGGAGAAATAAAACTAAGACAAGATATGTGTTATATATGTATATAACATATATCATGTATATGTGTGTGTATATATATATATAAAGGGATTGATTTTTAAGGAATTGGCTTTTGTGATTACAAAAACTGAAAGTCCCATTATCTGCAGGGTACACCAGCAGGCTAGAGAACCTGGAAAGAGCCAGTGCTGCGGTTCAAGTCGGAAGGCTGTCTGCTGCAGGATTTACACTTGCTCAGGAAAGGTCAGTCTTTTGTTCCGTTCAGGCCTTCAACTGATTGAATGAGCCTCACACATATTATGCAGGGCACTCTGCTTTACTCAAACTCCACCCGTTTAATGTAAACCTCATCCAAAACCACTTTCACAGAAACATCCAGAATAATGTTTGACCACATATCTGGGCCCTGTGACCCAGCCAAGTTGATATAAACTTAACCATCATGGTGAAGTACACAGTGCTCATGTCCAGTTCACCTGGGATCTAGGTTACCCCCTACAAAGTGAGGGGGGCCTGGATCTCAGCTAAGGGATGTAAGGGATGACCAGTCGGCTCTCCAAGGGTGGTTCTGGTGGAGGAGGATGTGTCTCAGCCATCTTGAGTTTGCCCAGAGACCAAGCACTTGCCAGAGACCCATTTTTGGGTTGGTGGGTTGAAGAGCAGATGATCCCTGCATTTTCTTGTTGGGTGGATCTCAGCCATAGAAGGCCCACTTAGTGCTGGCTTGAGCTATCTCTAGATTGCATTCATCCATTCAACAGACATCTATTGAATGTTTATTACATGTCAGGCCTCTTCTAAGTAGCGGGGATACAGCAGTGAACAGACAAAAATCTCTGTCCTCAAAACATTTACATTCTGGGAGTGAGAAGAGACAGACATCTAAAGAAAATAGAGAAGTAAAGTAGTATATTGTAGACCAGATAATGATAAGTGCTACAGGGAAAAACAAAGGTGCGAGGGAAATGGGGAATGCTGTGGTCAGTAGTGGGCGGATGGGGTGCTGGTGGCTTGTACTGTGACTAGGGTGGTCAGGGAAGTTCTCCCTGTATAAAAGGGGCCTTTTGAGTGAAGAGCAGGTGATGAGGATAATGGGAGGAAGGGAACTCCGTGCAGAGGGCACAGCAAGTGCAAAGCCTCCGAGGAAGGACTGTGCCTGCTGTGTCTGGGGACCCCAGAGGCCAAAGGGCCTGGGGCAGAGCCAGGAGGAGGAGCCTGGGGGGAAGTGCAGTCAGAGAAGAGCAGGACAATAAGGCCAGAGGGCGTGGGGCCCCAGCACCACTGTGAGGGCCAGGCTTCTAATCTGAGAGATCTGGAAGCCACTGGAGGGGTTTGTGGGGAGGATAGACATGGTCTGGCTGCTCTGCTGGGAACAGGCAGTGGGGTGTGTGTGGGAGAATGGGAGGAAAGCCAGGCAGAAGCAGGGAGACTCTTGTTGGAATCCAGGGGAGGGATGGTGGTGCCAAGGACCAGCGTGGTGGGGAGAAGTGGCAGGGTTCTAGATCTACCTTGAAGTTCAGGCTGAAAGGATTTGCAGCCTAGAGTGAGGAGTGAGGACTCTGTGAAATGTGTATGTGTGCGTGTGTGTGTTTGTGTTTGTGTGTGTGTGTGTGTGTGTGTGTGTGTGTTGTTGAACAGGGTGAGGTTTAAAATTTACCTTCCCATCCAGCCCTCTCCTGCACAACCTCATATCAACCTCACATCAAGGTTGGAAGGGGACGGTCCTTAGACTTTAGGATTTCTGTCCTCAACACGAGTGTCTGAGAACTGCCTTTGGGGGCTGTTACAGGAGGTGAAACCAATTTGATCATAACGGGAGAGAAAACCCCTACATTGACCTAGGGTGGATTTACCTGCTCACCCATCTGTCCCAGTCCTTGGTGCCCTGCAGACATCTGCGACCCATTGGCCACTCAAAGGAAATGACCTCATGAGCATGCCTTTCAAGCCACACAGGGCGGGTTGGAGTGCGACATTTGGCCGGTCGCTCTGGTTTACACCAAATCCAACAACTGTGGCCTGCAGATCCTCAGTATAAATAGCTGGAAAAGCCTGACCTTGACAAGCTCATTTCTCATTCCTTTCTTGTTACAGGTAATAGAGCTGAAAATGTGGTTTTAATTATAGCACTAATGAAAACTGAAAATCCAGACAGACACTTGATGAACTCTGCTGCGCTTTATATTACATTTGTGCTAACTACAAAGTGCCCAGCTGGGTGTAACATGATCCCCTTTCCTCGAGCATCCGCCTGACTGAAGCTGTATAATTTGTGTACTTTGGCAGGAGGTCAGCTTAAAGGTTTTTTTTTTTTTTTAAGATTTTTTTTTTTTTTTTTTAAATCTTTAACGGTATTTGGGGGAAAGGAATAGGTTTATTACCTGGGCTGGGAGAACATTTCTCTGGGTTGCCTGACATGCTCCACCCCCATTCCAAACTTCTTGTAGAGCATCCATATAGTACCTTCAGGAGAAGCTCTGGGGCCAGAAGTGAGCTAAGACAGTGACTTTAACTTGGAGCCTTATAACTTTGTTGTTGGCTGGTGACCTTACCACGCAGTTCTCCTCTCACTGTTCCTGCCTGGAAGAAGGACATGTTCAGAATATCTGGAAGGGACAGCTATGGCAGCAGTGATACAGAGGCTGTGCCCCGCTGGCCTCACCTGCTGGCCCTCGTCTATAGCACAGCTCTCTCACCAGGCCACGGGCTCCTTACATGTAGAGGTGCTGCATAAAATACAGGACGCCTAGTTACTTTTGAATTTCAGGTAAACAATAAGTAACTGTTCATTTGAAATTCAAACGTAACTGGACATCCTATAGTTTTATATTTTGAATCTGGCAACCCAGGTCATAGACATTCTGTGGCTGGACAGGGTCTCCGAAGGGACTTAGGAAGAATTCCTGCCAAGACTTACAGACAATGTAAGGTTAACTCTGCTTTAGCTAACACAGACCTTCATCCACATCCCATCAGACTACCACAGCACTCTCTTACCATGCTCCTTAGGCCAGATGGAACACCCTGAATTCACTTCCATGGTTCTAGATAATTGGAATTCATGGCACGGCCAACCTCAAAAACAACAAAAGGTTCTGCAGAGACCCACTGGTGATCGCGGTGTCTTTACTGGCTGGGAGGGTGGCCAAGTTACATAATCCCTTTCTTGTTTTGTTTATAATCTGTTTGTTTTTATTTACATTTTTGAATGGGTAATCTATTCATATCACATATAGAGGTTTCAACACAACTTAAAAGTGTACAGTAAGAAGTCGCCCTTTCCCTTTTCTTTCTTTTTTTCTTTTGAGACAGAGTTTCACTCTGTTACCCAGGCTGGAGTGCAGTGGCATGATCGGCTCTCTGCAACCTCCGCCTCCCGGGTTCAAGTAATTCTCTGCCTCAGCCTCCTGAGTAACTGGGATTACTAGTGCCTGCCACCATGCCTGGCTAGTTTTCCTTTCTTTCTTTCTTTCTTTCTTTCTTTCTTTCTTTCTTTCTTTCTTTCTTTCTTTTTCTTTCTTTCTTTTCTTTCTTTTTTGTATTTTTAGTAGAGATGAGGGCTTCACCATCTTGTCCAGGCTGGTCTTGAACTCCTGATCTTGTGATCCACCTGCCTCGGTCTCCCAAAGTGCTGGGATTACAGGTGTGAGCCACCGTGCCGGGCCTCCCTTTCCCTTTTCTTGTTCAGCCATCCAGTTCCTTCCCCGTGGGCAACACATAGTTTTAGTTTCTTATTTTTCCTTCCAGAAATATTTATGCATAGATTCACAAATAAGTATATATCCTCCCTCTTTCCGATTCCTACACAGCTGTCTGCATATTGGACCCACTGTGCTTATTACATTAAAAGCATCTTCTTTTCTTCACCTCCTATATCTTGGAGATCTTCTCATACCGCAGCCTAAAAAACTTATTTTTTTTTTATGGTTGCATTATGTGGTTGTATCACTGTTTGTTTATTTATTTGAGATACGGTCTGGCTCTGTCGCCCAGGCTGGAATACAGTGGCATCATCTCAGCTCACTGCAGCCTCGACTTCCTAGGCTCAGGTAATCCTCCCACCTTGGCTTCCCAAGTAGCTGGGACTACAGGCATGTACCACCATGCCTGGCTAATTTTTGTATTTTTTGTAGAGACAAGGTTTCGCTAGATTGGCCAGGGTGATCTTGAACTCCTAGGCTCAAGCAATCTGCCCAACTCGGCCTCCCAAAGTGCTGGAATTAGAGGTGTGAGCCACTGTGCTCAGCCCCATCATTTATTTAATCAGCCTCCTTTTGATGAACATTTATGTGGATTCCAATTGTTTGCTGTTACACACAGCAATACAGTACATGCATCATTTGCATTTATGTGAATGTCTTAGGTTACATTTCTAGGTGTGGAACTGTTGGGCCAGAGCATATGCGTACATTTGTAGTTTGCCAAGTTGGTCTCTATGTTAGTTTCCCATTGCTGCTATAACAAATTACTACAAATGCAGTGGCTTTAAACAGCACAAAATTATTATCTTACAATTCTGGGGGTCTAAAGTCCTCAAACCAAGATGTGGCAGGGCTGTGTGCCTTCTGGAGGCTCTCGAGGAGAATCTGCTTCTTTGCCTTTTCCAGATTCTCGAAGCTGCCTGCATTCCTCGGCTTGCAAGCTCTTCCTCCATCTTCAAGGCCAGCAATATGGCATCTGCAAATCTCTCTTTCACTGGCCACTGCTTCTGATATTACATCTCTGCTGGCTCTGACACTCCTGTCTCACTTTTATAAAGAGTCTCACTTTTATAAAGAGCATTATGATATTGGTCTCACCTGAATAATCCAGGACACTTTCTCCATTCTAGATCCATAACTTTAATCACTTATACATGTTCCTTTTGCCATGTAAGGTAATATAGTCACAGCTTTCAGGGAGTTGCTAGCATGTGGACATCTTTGTGGGGTCATTATTCAGATGGCCGCACTTTCCGTATAATTGGTCCCAATTTAAACTCCCAACACAGCCCTACTCACAGAACATGCCTTCAAAATTTCTGAATCTTTACGAACCTGGGAGGTTAAACAAATGCTGTCTCCATGTAAATTTTGCATAGCATTTTTCCTAATATGGGGATGAGGGGGCCTATCCTATGTCTAAGAGTGATCTCTATTTTGTTTTCTTTTTGAATTGTCTATTCAAATAATTGCTTATTTGTGTTTCAGGTTGTCAGTTGGAAAATGATTACATATTAGTAATAGTAGATGGTATTTCTGAAAAACAGGTTGCACATTTTTTTTTTACAGTTGTTATTTGTTTTCACTTTGCTTGTAAAAGCTTTTTCAACATGTAAAAGGCTTTATTTTTTTATGTAGTTGAATTGATCAAATTTATCTATGGCTTCTGGGTTTTGTATCATAGTTACAAAGACCTTCTCCACCTCAAGGTAATAAAAGAAACACTTTTTTTTTTTTTTTAAGTTTAAGTAAATAGAAAACATACAGTCTTTTTAGAAGAGGTAGAAAATACAGGTCAACAACGAAAAAGAAAAGCCATGTAAAACATATATAGTATTCTGTGGTATATTTTATGTAAGAGGGGCCTACAACATTATATTCAGTTTGAATGTGAGGGCAAGGCCGTGGGTCACTGAAGCTGGCCCTCATTCAAGGGTAGTTGAGCCTGTTGTGAGAATCTCTTCCCAACATCATGTTCAGTACCATCAGTTTGGGAGTGGAAATTAATCCTATTGAGGGCATTTACACTAAATACATTGGCAGAAGCTACAAATCAGAGCATTTTCCCCTAGTGAACTAGTTGTTAAACATTGACCAGCACACCTCTAGGACTAGAGAACTTGTCTTAAAAGCTTTTTTAGTTAAAAAAAAAATCCAATAACTTGCTTTACTTAGGTTTTTTTTTTTTTTAATTTTGGTAACTGAGTGGCTGTTGGTGGGACTAATGGGGACTGTCTGTGTGTGGGTAGCTTTAGATCAGTGGTGCTTCTGTGCGTGAGTGTTTGCAAACACACAGATTTACTAAAATGTCACGTTCTGCATTAAGTCTGGTGACCTGCTTTTTTGTCTCTTTAATGGTATATTGTAGCTGTCTTTCTACCTCAATAAATATTTATCCGAATCATTATTTTAATGGTTGCATTTTATGCTACAAAATGATTTACTGCATTTTGATCAATCCCTTGTTGACACACTTATAAAACTTCTGTATGTCTCAGTCTCCCCCACCAGTTGGTAGATGAGGCTACTGAATTGTCAAGGATGTTGGGATTATCAGTGAGAAAACTTTCAAAGCATGCTTAGATATCCTCAGATGTGTGAGATCTTTCCAGTGTTGGCATCACTCTTCTAAGTACCCCCAACCAGGCAGGCCTTTTGGTGTAACTAGTTCAGACCCCTTAGAAACGTAAATTCTGGAGTTATCTATGTAGCAACAGCAGCTCAGGAAGATCTGAGCTAACTAATGCCTGCACTAAAGATGTGGAACTCAAAACACAGAAGCCCTGCCATGAAACAGACAGGAAGGTGACAGTTAAGCCATAGATAAAATGACGAGGACAAATTCCATCAACTCTCTGTGAAGTTTCAGACAGGCCAGCAGGAATGGAGGATTCAGGGCAGGGGATAATTAGAGAAGATATTTTTGGGCTAGAGACAAAGTGGAAATAACATTTCCTAAATAGCATGGACTAAAAAAGTGCAACACAATGATTCTTTCTCAGAATATCTTTTTTTTTTGGACAAATCTTGCTCTATCACCTGGGCTGGAGTGCAGTGGTGTGATCATAGCTCACTGCAGCCTCAAACTCTGGGGCTCCAGCAATCCTCCTGCCTCAGACTCCCAAGTCGCTGGGACTACAGGTGCATGACACCATGACTGGCTATTTATTATTATTATTTGCAGTGACAGGGTTTCTGTATGTTGTTTAGGCTGGTTTTGAACTGTGGCCTCAAGTGACTCGCCTTGGCCTCCCATAAGTGCTGGGATTATGGGTGTGAGCTGCTGTGCCTGGACTGAATATCTTTAATTCTGTGTTTTGGAGAATTTAAGAGAAATATGAGAAAGGAATGAGTAGACTTATTTTAGTGGGGAACAAATTGGACATTTATAAATTTCACAAACATCTTTGAACAACCACTTTGCCAGGCATCAGTTTGATTTTGTTATATACAGAACCACTGGCTACTGAGTGATGCTTTTGATGATTAAATACAGTATTACTCATTCAAAATTAGTGCACAGAGTTACGTGTGATGTTAGTTGAATAATGTAATTGAATGGGATTCCCATCTGCTAAAGGGAGGAAGGTGCTCTGAACATTTTCAACAAGTGCTAAGAAAGATTACTAATATGTAATTTTAAATTAGTGCCTACACTAAAGCTTTGAAAATACCCTTTTGGTGTTTCCTTGACCTTAAGGACAAACAGGCACTACCTAGGTGAAATAGTACAACCTACTCCGTGGTTTTGATTTCCTAAAACGTGTTGTTGCCACTGGAAGGCAGTATTGCTTAGCCACTGTGTGCATATAAGACATTGGGGAGGTCTAAAGATTTGTCTTGAATTTGCAAGGAATCCAATTGAGCCAAAGAAATGCTTTTCTATATGCCTCTTTTCGAAATCTGGCAAAGATCATGGGCTGCTCATGGATGCACCATCCTTGCTGGGTATTTCCTTTAAGCAGGAGTGTTGGCTTTAATTATGTGAAATCAGCCTCTATGTATTAAGCTGGTGAGCCTTGATTCCCTTTGGTTTCCACATTTCTCAATTGTAAAATGGGATCATCAGTCCTCGAAACCTAACAGCATAATGCAAACACAACACAACACAACACAACACAACACAACACAACACAACAAAACAACCAAACAATGGTGGGGTTTCCAGAGAGTCACATGAAAACTGACAAATTGATCAACGGATTATAGAGGTATTCTTTCAGAAATCTCACTTTGACTATTGACTCTCATTAGACAAAATTATTTCATGATTATCTTAGATTTTCTTTCCTGTCACCTACTGGACTCGGTAAAATTCTAGGTAAATAGTGGGTTCTCAAAGAAAACGAATTTAACAATTAAATAAATATTCTTCTTGCATTTTTTTTCTCCTTATAAACAAATCTTCAGGTAGGGTTTTGGTTTAGAAACACACTTCAGGATGTAAGTTAGGGAGCATTCTCTGTTGACTTTTTAATAGTATACAAATTCTGTTTAGACTGTTAATATAACCCTTATCTTTGTACAGTGCATTAAACATTTAAAGCCTTTGTATATCTTTTCTCATTGAATTTTCCGAACAGTTGGTGATTTTGGTAAAGGAGGAATCATGATTTCTATTTTGATGCTCAGGAAACAAGTTCACGTTGAGTGATGCTCCCAATGACAATTAATCAACTTCTGGTTCTAAATTGTGCGTTCCCTCTTCCTCGTATACGTTACGCTTGAACAAAGGCCCCTTCGTGACACAGGCTGTGGTGAGAAGGCTGGAATTATAGGCTTTTATTCACGGCATTTTTTTGTCTCATCTTTCTTCCTTCAGTTCGTAGACAAGCTTACCTCTTTTTGGTCTTGTCAATAAATGGTCATCATTTTTGATGGACTTATGGTGTCACAGCATCATTTTTCATGGACTTACGGTGAATAAGGGGCTCCCTACATTAAAAGCTTTTCTGCTTCTTAGGGGGCTTTATTCTAAAGAGTGTTTCTGCAGGGATGTCTTTTACCTGAAAGACTGTGGATCACTTTTCAAACGCAGAATTGTCTTATCTGAAATACATTTCTACCTGTGCTGAAAGACGTGGGCATAATCAGTGCCTTGATCATAGGAACAATCTTTATCAAAAGTACCTTAGATCCTGAAGAGCCTAAGGGTAAGAGAGAGAGAGAGGCCCTTTGCTGGTGTCAGAATGTGGTCAGGAGCTCAGCTCCCTTGTGGACCCGGCGCGATGGAAGGTTTCAGCAAACGCTTCGGAATCCCTCTAATCCCTTCCGTGTTTTCAGCATCAGGTAATTAACATATTTCTAGATGCAGGTTGCCTTAGTTCAATTGTTGTCTTTACGTCCTGCAGCATCTTAGTTTTAGTGTCGTTTTAAAAACTGAAAGCTGGAGTGTACTAGGTAGTGAATTCGTTAATGAGAATTCTTTTGTCTATTATACTGGCTATCAATGTGGATTGAAAGTTAAATTCACGCTCCTCACTGCCCTTCAGCAAAGTTCATGAATGAAGAACAGTCCCTCAGAAGCTGCTTAAAAAAATCAAAGTCAGACTTACTATTAATAGGAGTATTCAGACATAGTTGGTAAGACCCATAAGGTAGGATCCTTTATCCTTGAATAATCCAGCTCAAAGCAAGGAGTTTTGAAAAGACTAGATGAATCACAGCTGACATTCTTCTTTTTGTGTTAACATTGCACCATGCTACTGAAGTCTCTCACATTGTGCCTATGTCATTTAATAATGTATCACACACATATAACTTTTCATTTAAAATTTAAATTTTTCTCTTTTTTGAGCAGGGTCTCACTCTGTTGCCCAGACTGGAGTGCAGTGGCGCGATCACGGCTCAAGTGATCATCCCAGCTTAGCCTCCCAAGTAGCTGGGTTAACAGGCATGCACCATCACACTCAACTATATTTAAAAACATATATATATTGTAGAGACATGATCTCACATGTTTCCCAGGCTATTGTCAAACTTCTGGACTCAAGTGATCTCCCACCTTGGCCTCCTAAAGTGCTGGGATTACAGGCATGAGCTTCTGCACCTGGCCTTAAAAAATATTTTTAATGAAAGTTTTTACTGAAATAGTTTTAGATATACAAGTGGTTATAAGAAATAGTACAGAGATGTATTAGTTTGTTTTCATGCTGCTGATAGAAGCATACCCAAGACTGGGTAATTTATAAAGGAAAGAGGTTTAACTGACTTATGGCTCCACATGGCTGTGGAGGCCTCACAATCGTGGTGGAAGATGAGAGAAGAGCAAAAAGATGTCTTACATAGTGGCTGGCAAAGAGAGAATCTGTTCATGGAACTCCCTTTCATAAAACCATCAGATCTCATGAGATGTATTCACTATCACAAGAACAGCACAGGAAAGATCCACCCTCATGATTCAATTACTTCCCATCGGGTCCCTCCCATGATGTGTGGGAATTATGGAAACTACAATTAGAGATTTGGGTGGGGACACAGCCAAACCACATCAAGAGAGATACCATATACTCTTTGCCAGTTTCCCCTAATGGTAGCATTTTGCAAAAAGCTATAGTATAATGTTATAAACAGGATATTAACAATAATGCAATCCACCAATCTTGTTCAGATTTCCCCAGTTTTATTTGTACTCACCAGTGTGTGTGTGTGTGTGTGTGCACGTGCACGCATATGTGCATGCATATATGCACATCTGTTTAGTTTTGTCCAATCTTATTATGTGTGTTCATGCTCCACCACTACTATCTAGACCCTGAACAGTTCCATCACTGCAAGGATCCCTCATGGTGCTCTTCTATGGCCACACCCACCTCTATCCTGCCATGCCCCCATTCTTTCCTTAACCCTTGGCCACTACTAATCTGTCCTCCATTCCTAAAATTTTGTCATTTCACAAATGTTGTATAAATGAAATCATACACTATGTAATCTTTTAGGAGCAGCTTTGTTTTGGACTCAGCATAATTCCCTGGATCGTCATCCCATTTATTATGCATATCAATAATTTTCTCCTTTTTTATTGCTGAGTCATATTCCATGGTATTAATGTACCACAGTTTGTTTAATTATTTACCCACTGAGGGACATTTATGTTGTTTCCAGTTTTTGCCTATTATGAATAAAGCTGCTATGAGCATATATGTACAGGTTTAGCATGAACATAGTTTTCATATCTCTAAAATAAATACTCACCACATACAATGTTTTAAAGAGTAAAAGAAGGAGTAGAATTTTTATGCTACCTTCCAGAAGATATATTCTTCTAAAAGATGAGTAATTTCAGATTGTGTAGAAACTCCATACTTGTAAACACCATGACTATAATTTCCAGCTTGTCCTAGGTAAACAAAGTTTTTTTGCCTGAAAATAATTTGGATTTCAGTCAATTCATGATGTGGCTGTTTCATAGGGTGATGAAGTATTAGTAATTAAAAAAGCAAAAGGATGCACAAGGTGAGTTATCACCTCCTGCTTTTCCTTGCCACCGATAAACTCTCCCAGTTATATAACGTCTTTCTGTGGCTGTCATAATACATTGTGGTTACTGGTTTTCACGCCAGACTCCCAACCCTGGCGGTCTCTCAATTCCTTTATAGCAGGGATCCTGTCTTAATTATCTCAGTAATGCAGAGTAGATTTTTTAAAAAAAGTTTCTTGGGCCGAGCACGGTGGCTCACTCCTGAAATCCCAGCACTTTGGGAGGCCGAGGTGGGTGGATCACGAGGTCAAGAGATCGAGACCATCCTGGTCAACATGGTGAAACCCTGTCTCTACTAAAAATACAAAAAATTAGCTGGGCATGGTGGCACCTGCCTGTAATCCCAGCTCCTCAGGAGGCTGAGGCAGGAGTATTGCCTGAACCCAGGAGGCAGAGGTTGTGGTGAGCTGAGATCGCGCCATTGCACTCCAGCCTGGGTCACAAGAGTGAAACTCCATCTTAAAAAAAAAAAAAAAAAAAAAAAAAGTTTCTTAAAGAATGCATTCCCATTGTGCATAGGCTGTTTTATAAGTAATCTAATATATCTAATTTTCACTGAACTCATTCAATCAGGAATAGGAAAAATGTATCTTAATGTTTTCTAATTATGTTCTTATGATCTTATATATGAGAAGGAATTCCTGATTAAGACCATGCTTTGTAGAAAGTTGGAGAGTAGTTTAGTATATGTTAGGATGAAGGGAATTTACTAAGGACGGAAGTGATATGATCTATTACTTCATCTCAGAGGAACTAGATTAAAAATTCAGCTCTTCCCCATCTAAAAATTACTTTATCCAACAGTAAGCCCAAACCTGCATTTTGTAGTGTGATTAGTATACATGTGAATGTAAAGATTCTCTACATTTTGACAGTTGAAAGATATTTAATGTCATTTTAATTCAGGTTTATACAAGGGAGGATTTCAGCAACACTCTTTGGAGACCATAGCTCTCACAACAGAAAATGTATCAGAAATCTAGGTAATTTTATTTTTAGCAACAGCGGTTTGAGTTTGGTATTTGATTTTGAACTTCATGATGAATGTGGCATTCCTGGTTTACAACTGCAGCCTTTGTATATTACATTGCTTTGGTCCACAGTCAAGATGGTAAATCCCAGCATTCCTGGAGCCCACAGTTAGGCTTTATTCACAGAAATTAATTCAACTTTAAAACATCTATATGGTAAAGAAAATATTTACAAAGACTAGTGAAGTATGGATATAATTATATACCAATTTTTAAATTATAAATTTGAACTTCTTTTATAAATCTTTTATAGGAATTTTTAAAGGTAACAATATCCAATAATTGTCTCATGATCTCTCCTTTTCCGACATCTACTAGGGCGCTACACAGATATATAAAGCTGCCAAATGGCATTTGAAAGATTGCAAAAATTAGTGTTTGAATAATATGAAAATTCAATTATCTGAAGTAGTTCATACACTCTTATGTTATTTGATATGAAAGTTGTCTTTTCCTTTTAAATTTGACAAATTTTATATCGAAAAGTTTTTGGACATTTTCCTTCTGGGAAGACTAGAAAAAAATTAGAAACCCTTCCATTCTTGACATCTTTTCTATTATATTTTGGAGTGTTTACATTGGTAGGCTAATATGTGATATTATTTAAGAAGCAGCAGCAATTTATAGTTTGGCTGAAGTAAGTTCTTGTAATAATGACAGGCACAGTTCAGCACTAATCCATGGGGATCTATGCAACATGGCAAACAATACACTTTCCAAGACGTGTTTGAATTATGAATCAAGTGGTGCGCGGTCTCTAAGTTTTGTGCAGAATAGCTTTGGTGTGAGTTGATGGAGCATTTTGTACCTGGGATTCAAAACTTTTATGAAGGCCAATACCCTGAAACTCATTCAAGCAATAAATTCACTTGTCTTTGAGTTTACAAGGCAATAAACAGTGAAGGCCTTTGACCTTAACATTTACTGAATACATTTGCAGCAGTTGTGTTTATTGACAACTATTTATAGGGAAGCATTGGGTACTGAATTTCCTAAGGGTGGGGGGTTGGGGTGACCAATTTTGCAGGTTTTTTTTTTTTTTTTAAATAAAAATTCCGAATTTAATTTTCAGCTATTTTACAAGTTTTCAGTTTTGGAGTTAGGGTTTAATTCTAACTGTGTATAAATCATGCTTTGATTATTTCTTTCATTGTGATAAAAGCTTGATCAGGTTAGATATTTTTAAAGAAGACTCATAGGGAGAGGCTAACATTGGAATAAATGCTTGCCCATTAAATTCAACTCTACACTTTGAAAGTAGGACAGACGAGAATGGTAAAGAATTTAAAGTTTTTTTTCTCCCCCCCCCCATGGATTCATTGTATGTTGTGAAGTAAATCACTTCTCTTCCATACGAACATCCAGTTGTAAGGAATGATAATACGGTGCCTCCCAAAGATGTTGGAAGAGTTTATTAATCCCAAGCACATTGTGCATTTTGAGTTTCATGGATGAAGAACACAAAAGTAAAATCGGGATCTTTATTATTGAAATAATTACTGTCATGGAATGAGCAGCCTGCAGCTCTTTGCTCCTCCTGAAAGTTGAGAGGGATCACCATTGCTCCACATTGCAGATGGGAACCTAGGCGATGGTAATCATGAGTTTTGTTCTGGTTGGAGGGTGAGTCCGTGGTGACGGCTGAATTAGGAAAGATGTCACTGGGCATGAAGCAACAGTAATGGGAAGGACCACTTTTACTTGAGGAGATGGTTCCAAGCCAAGTTTTCACTGTAGACTCAAACCGCAGTTGCTTCCCACCATGAGGGAACCCCTTTTGGTGATGCTATTTGAACATGCTTGAAATAGGGAGAAATTCCGTGCTGATTTCGGTGGGGCTCCAGCCTTGGAGAACAAGATATGCTGATCATTATCTTAACATCTGGTGATGGTGGGAGTACCTGGGGGAGTAGTTAACAGAATCCATCCTTCTGGATTCCACAGTAACATTGACACCACTCTTAGTAGAGGAATTCTGCAAAAACTGCATTTGGCAGCCTTGTGTTTAGCTTAAAATACTTCAGCTCACAAAATTCTTCACAAGCTTTCTTAGCACAGAAGGAGCAAACTGCAAACGAAGTAAGCAAATGAAGTATGTGTTCTTTGGGTCGTGTTGTCCCTTTTTATTAGATATTATGTATCTGTGGACTCACCGTATTGAGTCCTGGTCTGTATTTTTGCTTAGTAATTTGTATCTGGGCCTGCTCACATGTCTGTTTCAACAGGTTGTGAATATAAAGGCTATTGCATTTGCCTGTTGAGGGGATAGCATCTGATCTTGTTGGTTTAGCTAGGTAAATCTGGTGTTATGGTGTTAGTGGCTAAGGTTCTAGTTAGCCCTGCCTAGAGAAAAAAAAGTGTTTCAATTGCATAGGATACTCTTTCACAAATATGGTCATTGCTCTGGGGGAGTGAAGGGAGGGTGTGGGTGACTCTGGACAATTCCCTGATTAAACTCAGCAAAGTTCAAGGTAGATACTGATGTTGGAAATCAGTTGGTGAGATTAATTGACAATAGCTGGAATCATGTACCTTCTAGAATTAAGAGTTTTGCATTATTCTTTTCATAATGATCAGACGCTTGTCATGTGGTCCTCCATAGTCGTATTCAGCATGACGTTTCAATATGGTCATCTCACATTGAAATTAATTTCATCTTAATTTAGCCAATTGCTGGCATGCTTTGGGCCTGTAATTGAAGCCAACACCCCACACAAGGTTATGGGGTTAGCTGGGCAAAGAAAGTGGCTGCTTTCTAAGGTTATCATGTGTAATGCCTTTTTCCAGTTCAAGAGCGTATCTTGTTTTAAACAACTTTTTGAAAGGCAGCCAAAGAAAAGGTTGGCTCCAATATGCCCCTACCCATCCTGTTTATGGGATACAGTGTTCCACTTCTTGGAAGAAGGTGATAAAGTGAAGCTGGCTTTTGGAGGTGCACTGGAAAACGTATTCATGTATTTAATTCCCACATATAAAAGGAAAGCCCAAAGGAAAAGACTAAAATAGAAAAACATTACAATTGGAAGATTGATTACTTTGTTATACTTAGTTACAGGTACCAAGGTAGGAGTGAAGTTCTAATCTTTGTTAGTGAAAAGAGTATGTTAGGAACACCTATCTAATGGAAGACTAATTGGCATTACTTAGGATGGATTGAAATTGGGGCAAGAAGATGAGAAATGGCATGGATTTGGAGGACTTTTATTTTCTTTCCTGTTCATTCTTATCAGACATAAAGGCAAACAATATTTTCTTGAAAGCCAGAATTGTTATTATGATTCAGCTGATCTCACATGTTAACTTTGGGACACTCACCTAGAAAAACGGGAAGCTTAACTTCCTGAAAAAACTAGGAATTCCCTGAAACAACTAGCAACTTCCCAGAAAGTGGTGGACTCAGCCTTGTGTCGAAAACAAACAAACAAATAAAAAATTCCACAGGCTGTGGAAACCTGTTTGTTAAGCAGGGAAGGGAAATGCCCTTGGCCAGACAGTCTAAACACAGGAATGTCAGACAGGAGATCAGATCCACAATTGGAAGGGGAGAAGAGGCTGATAAGACCTCGAAGAAAGCAGGTCAGTCACCAAAACTGGTTTCAGAGGTAAAGTGAGGAGGGCCAGGATGTTTATGATACCATCACATTGTGCTGTTAAATTCTGGCACATACTGCAGGAGCTGAGACTAAGAGGCACTATTTAAATAATGCAATATGTACAAACGTGAAACCTCTCCAAATTGTGCTTAGGTGTGACATGAAATATGTTATTTATTTGTTTATTTATTTATTTTTGAGATGGAGTTTTGCTCTGTTGCTAGGCTGGAGTGCAGTGGCATGATCTCGGCTCACTGCAACCTCCATCTCCTGAGTTCAAGTGATTCCTCTGCCTCAGCCTCCTGAGTAGCTGGGACTACAGGCACATGCCACCACGCCTGGCTAAATTTTTTTTTTTTTTTAATTTTAGTAGAAATGGGGTTTCGACATGGCCAGGATGGTCTCCATCTCCTGACCTCAATATCCACCTGCCTCAGTCTCCCAAAGTGCTGGAATTATAGGCGTGAGCCACTGCGTCGGGCTGAAATACATTAAATTTAATGTGAAGCAAACTTCCTGGGAAGTAGCTGTCCTCATTCTCAACAGGGCATCTTCTGTAGTCAGTGCCCTGTTGAGCAGCATGTTAGTGTATAACCAGGGTTAGAGATCATCTGTATTTTGTTTTAGCTGTTTTTTTTTTGTTTTGTTTTTTGTTTTTTTTTTTTTTTTGTCAGGGTCTCACTCTGTCACCCAGGCTGGAGTGCAGTGGTGTAATCATGGCTCACTGAAGTCTTTACCTACTGGGCCCATGTAATCTTCCCACCTCAACCTCCCAAGTAGCTGGGGGCACAGGCCCCACCACTCTAATTTTTAAATTTTTCTGTAGAGACAGAGTGTTACCATGTTCTTGAACTCCTGGGCTCAAAAGATCCACCTGCCTTGGCCTTCCAAAGTGCTGGGATGACAGGTGTGAGCCACTGCACTCGGCCAATAATCCGTGTTTTGAACTCTGGATCTATGAAGCTTATTTCCATATGTTAACAGAGAGATTATTTTTGTGCAATGGGGATTTTATATGGCATTACTTACCCTTCCACCAATTGTAGGCTTACTTCATTTAGCCTCAAGACAAGACATTTTCATGCTTCTCTTTCTACTTTAGTTTTCTTGGAAGTGTAACCTTTCTGGAGAAGATGGCAACTGTGAACATTTCCTGTGCAGTTGTGAGTTTCTAGGATTTCAATTTATGGTCCCAATTCCTACCGTGAAACACTGGAACTTGTGGTCATAAAGATAAGCGATGAAAAGAGTCTCAAAATGTACCCCAGGTAACCGTGTGAGTGAGCCTCATTGGGGATGCTGTGTAGGTAGCTGTATGAGTGACCCTCCTTAGGGATGCTGTGCCGTTAGCCGTGTCAATGAGCCTTGTTAGGGACGCTGTGCCGGTAGCCGTGTGAGTGAGCCTTGTTAGGGATACTATGTAGCTGCACATTTTTGAACTCTTGCTTCATCACTTCCCATTCTGTCTTTGGAGGGCAGAGATATGCAAAACCACATGCTGGGGATTCACAGGAAGCTAAACTGTATTCCAAGGTGTTCTGAAGCTTGTTTTCAGCCAGTGTAAATGTGGTGTTCTTGACAGGGGAAGTGTTCAGGTGTCCACATGTGGAAGCCGAACATTGCTGCTGAGTGGGAATTGTCAGTAAGTGGAAATCAGAAGCGAAATACCTTAGCCTTCCTTCTTGTTCAACATTAATCTCAGGACTATGTTTATAGGCTGATTCCAGATGTGCCTGACTCCAAGGCTGAGTTTTCAGAGGTGACAGGTGGTGTTTACCTCCGCATAAAAAAGGTCAAATTGTGTCATAGATCGAAGGGCAAATGTCTGACTATCCCATGGGAGAGCCTGATAGATGGTTTGGTTGCAATTTGGCCCAGAAGCTGGAGAGAGTGCTTACCCGCTGCAGTAGGGAAAATATGTCATTCTCCATGGCTGCGGTAGAGGGCGCAGCTTGAAAGGAAAGTGCTACTTAGAGGACGCGAATGAAATAGGAGCTTTTAACTTGATGTCTGCCGGGGTCATTCCCCTTGGTGCACCACTCTAAGCTGCTGGCTGACTCTTGGTGTTATTATTCTGCAGCCACGGTATTCGGTGAGCTCTGCTTTTAGGAACACTTAATTAGTTTGACCTGCCCCACTGCTTCTTACATGAGGGGAAGCATTCCAGGGATAGAGCTTGAGACCAGTGCCTCTCCAACCTGAGAAATGCACAGACCTCTTTTAAAGGGACAACGTTGTCTTTGTGCATTCTGCTATTGACTAACATCCTTTTCTTTATTATACTATATATGCAATAAAGTTTGGATATACATTCCTTATGCTTACAAAACCAGTACTATTCAAAATAATAATATTCATCAAATAGACTGGATGATGTCATTTTGCTAAAGCCCAAATCACTAATAGTAGAAGCACAAATTTGAGACTGAGCCCTATATTTAATTTGTATTAAATTAAAGGATTTAACTTTAATGATGCTAGTTCAGAAAATTTCTGTACCTGCAAGTAAGTTATGAGAAAAAGATGAATAACTGCCAGGCTTTGTGTACTAGTTTAGAAATGTCAGATTTCATATTAAAGCCAAGTTATGCTGGAAGTCAATTTTTTAAATGTCAGTTTGAATGAGGCATCAGTTAATGATGGAAAGGTGTCTTCCCATCCCTTCTCCCTACACTAGAAGGTACAATTAGCATTGAAGTGCATTCCAATCTGCATCAAATGAGTATTTTATTCAATGCTTATTAGAATTGGGGCTAGAAATATTTTTTTTGCTTATTTCCGATCAAACTTTGCACATAGTGATGTGCAAATGTGGGGCCACCCAACACATTAGCTCCCACTCTAAGCAGAATACACATTGTTGTAGCAAAAGTTCTTTTGCACACTCTATGCCGACGTTTCTGAGTCTTCCTTCACCAGTGTGTTTAAATGTGAGGTACCTTGAAATTGCCACATGTGGAGCACTTGCCAAGGGAAGGCAGAAGGAGACACCAGGCATGGCCATTCCAGACCTGGGCTCAATTGTATGACACTAGCAAGATGATTCAGAATCTGCTTATTTTACACATATGAGATTGTCATGGGGAAAAAAAAAAGTTCTCATGGAGCATGGTAGCCAAAAGGTGGAAATGACTCACTCATGTTCATCAATGGATGGATAAGCAAACTGTGGTGTATACACACACACACACACACACACACACACACACATTCACACACACACAGTCTTGAATATAATTTAGTCTTAAAAAGGAAGGCGATCCTCACACATTACAACATAGATGATCTTTGAAAACTTCAGTGAAATAAGTCAGTCACAAAAAGACAAACAATGTGTGATTCTACCTATAGAAGTTACCTAGGGATAGTCAAAATCATAGAGACAGAAAGTAGGATGGTGGTTTCCCAGGGCTGAGTGGTAGGGGTATGACAGTTAGTGTTTATGGACAGAGTTTCAGCTGAGGGAGATGAGAAAGTTCTGGAGACATATGGTAATGATGGTTGCACAACAATTTGCATGTACTTAAATGTCGCTGAATTACATTTAAAATTGGTTACAATAGTACATTTTACGTTGTATATTTTACTATAATAAAAAATGGTAACAGCAATTTCAGATTTCCAGGAATACTTCGGTCTGAGAAACTGCTTTGACCGTGCGTGTCTCAGCATGGGCCAGGGCACCAGGACCAGGCCACTGTGCTTGGTGAGATGAGGAAAAAACAGATCAGTGCCCTAGCTTCTCCTAAAGCTAAGGTTTATTCTGGGTTTATGTTTATGTTGATCCTTTCCTGGGGAGTGGAGGCTTAAAATCTTCTTCCTTTTGTGAAATGAAGAGAGCAGCAGTGGATTTTTTAAAATGTATCTATTTGACAAAATAAGTAGATGGGAACTCCCTGTTGCTACCCTCAATTAAAAGCTTATTTTTAAAACCTGATTAGTGAAACCCAGAAGTATGGGAACTGCTGCTTTTTAAAACTGGCATGTGGTCCTGTTATTTCTTCCCATTTTGATGGCTACACTTATTCAAGGTGCATTGAACAAGAGAAAAATTATAGCTTAGCATTCTAGAGCCAGATTCCACCATCTCCCTCAGCGGCCTTTGCAAAACATAAGGAACTACACAGATGTAAGCTGTTGCTAACTCTCTTTCAGTATTTATTGAACACCTATGGCAGGCCCAGGGAACAAAGATGAATAAGGTTTGGTCCCTGCCCTGGAGGAGCCCATGGCTCGGCAGGGGAGGCAGTCACATCAACAACCAACTCCAACATAATGTGATAAATTCTGTCATAAAGAGATGGACAAAGTGCTATGGGAGCATGAAGGTGGGGGTAGTAAAACCGAAACTTTATCCCAATGTTTTACAACTTTTATAGTAAGGAAATATATTGTCTAAGACTTGAAGTCAAACCCTTTTGGCTGAGACGTGGCCCATTTCCCCTCATTTTGACCTCAGATTAGAAAATGATCTTCGCAGCAGGATATGGGCAGGAGTGGATTGGGAGTTCAGGGTTAGGATCTGTGGCAGGCAGCAAGTTTGAGGGACATGGCATTTATCAAACCTTGACTAGTTCAGAGGGAAGAGTTAGAAGCTCATGAGCTGGGTGAATCAGGCAAGACCCAGGGTGGCCTAGATTCCAGAGGACAGAGAAAGGCAGGAGGGCTACATGCCAAGCCCCTACAAAGACTCCAAGTGGCACAAGGGCAGGAGGGCAGCCAGTATTAAGAACTGAGTTGATCACTGAAATGAAGGGGATAACGCATAGGAAAAAGAAAAAAGGCAATGTTTATTGAAGGTATAGTGTGCTGTAGGCACTGTGCTGTCATCCATTCTTTCATTTAATCTTCACGGCAATGCTGGGTGTATTAATACTTGTCTTATCCCCATTTTGCAGGTGAGATGACTGAGACTTAGCGAGGTTACTAACTTGTCCCAAATAAGTTAAGTAGCATGTGCTAAAGGTAGAGCCAGGGCTTGACCTCAGGACTGCAGGACCCCAAAACTCATCTCCTCCAATCCAGCCTCTCATACCAGTCCCGACACAATCCCAGCTTCCAGAGGAGTGTCTCCACCTGGATATTCCACCCCAGAGCTCAGGTTTAATGTGTGAACGTGAAAATCATGACAATCATGTCTCTTCTGTTCACTTCAGTTAGCAACCACACTTCTCTTTTGTTAGACTTAGGACCTCAGCTTGTTCATTTCTCTTCTCCTTTTTGCTTGCCACATCCAGAAGGTTACCTAGCTGTGTTGGCATCCAACCCAAACTTTCCATTCCCACTGCCATGGCAGCAGTTCAGCCCCATGCTGCCTCCCACCTGCTAATTTGTCCCATGGCTACTAGTCTCCACTGTCTCCAGTGGATAAGGACTCTGCTGCCAGATAAAGCTTCTTTTAAAGCTCAGCTCTGATTACATCATTCTCCACTCAGTTCAATATAATCTGAATAATAACAATGACTTTCTTCCTGTGGACTCAAAAGAATGTTTGGACTCCTTAGTTTGTCATCCAGGGTCTTTAACAGTAATCTTCTGCCTAACTTTCCAGGGATAAATTGCATTAAATTCCCCCTCCTGTTCTTTTATTCTAAGCAAACTCTCCTTGAGCATACTTTGTGACATCTATGACTTTATTCATGTGGTACTGATTGCTTGAAATGTGTTCTCCATCACCTCTACCTGCTGACATCCTAAACAGTTGTTTAAGATCAGTTTCAAGCACCACTTCTTCCCTGAAGCCTTCCCACTTTACCCTTGTTGGAAGTGACTTCTCTTTCCTTAGGATGCCAGTGGCACTTTGTACCAGGTAAGGCAATGGTCCCGTGCTGCCCTACACCTCCATATATACTTGCCTTAACTACCCCATTAGACTATGACTTCCTGAAGACAGGGATTTTGTCTTACTCGTATTTAGGTTCTCCGTAGGCCCCCACTTGGAGAATTCAAACATGTATTCATTGAAGGCATGAATGGAGTTGGAAGAGATTGGTAGATGAAAGAATGGGGGAGCGGAAAGAAAGCTATAGTCCAGCAGCCTCATCACATACTCTAGATGCCCCTAGAATTCCGCCAGAAGAGATAACTCCAACTTCTTTATTACTAGGATTTTGTTTCAGGCTCTGCGATGCTGCTGTCATGTCACACTGCTTTCTCTTTCTCAGCAAACCGTTGTCTTTTTATTCTACTTTACCGGAAACGATCCCATCTTTTACGATGACATCAACCTCTTTCATCACTCCAGAAACTCATTTACACTTATTTCAGGGATTTGGACTTTATTTATTTATTTAGAGACAAAGTCTTGCTCTGTCGCCAGACTGGAGTACAGTGGCACCATCTTGGCTCACTGCAACTTCTGCCTCTGCCTCCCAGGTTCAAGCGATTCTCCTGCCTCAGCCTCCTGAGTAGCTGGGACTACAGGCACGCGCCACCACGCCCAGCTAATTTTTGTATTTTTTTTTTTTTTTTTTTTAGTAGAGACAGGGTTTTACCACGTTGACCAGGATGACCTCATGATCCACCTGCCTCGGCCTCCCAAAGTGCTGGGATTGCAGGCCTGAGCCACTGCACCCGGTGGACTTTATATTATAAAAATATCCTTACAGCTTTCTCTTATTTACATGTGGGGAATTTAAATTTGTGAGTATTTGTCCTTGTCCCGTATTCCTTAGTTATCTTTTTACCAAGAGCAGGGCCTCTGTGTTTCACAACTTCGGGGACATTCTTTGCATTGTAGCCTCTGTATACGTGCTGTCTGGAGTTGAGCAGTGCTCAGCCTGCTTAACCATATGTAGCAGCCCTGACTGTGGGCCCATGAAAATCAGGTGCACATTTGGCTGATTTGTTTTCTTTATAAATTTTATTTTTCCATAAGCTGTTGGGGTACAGTTGGTATTTAGTTACATGAGTAAGCTCTTTAGAGGAGATTTGTGAAACGTGGTGCCCCCATCACCCAAGCAGTATACACTGCACTGTATTTGTTGTCTTTTATCCCTCACACCCTTCCCACTCTTCCCCACAAGTCCACAAAGTCCATTGTATAATTTTTAGGCCTTTGTGTCCTCATATCTTAGTTCCCACATATCAGTAAGAACCTACGATTTGGTAGGTTTGGTTTTCCATTCCTGAGTTACTTCACTTACACGAATAGTCTCTAGTCTCATCCAGGTCGTTGCAAATGCTGTTAATTCATTCCTTTTAATGGCTGAGTAGTATTACATTATATGTATATACCAGAGTTTCTTTATCCACTTGTCAACTGATGGGCATTTGTGTTTGTTCCACAATTTTTCTTTTCTTTTCATTTAATAGATATTTTATTGCGTTTTAGGTTTTGGGGAGTTTTTCTTTTCTTTTTAAAGGTAATTGTGGGCTCATTTGGACCTGGGTATCTCCAGAAGGGTCAGATTGGAAGCCAACTGCATGCTGGTTTCTTCACCACTCACAGAGTTTCAGGAAACCAGGCTCCTCTTTGGACATCTCACCCTTGTCCGGTCAGTTACTCCACATGCAGAGACTCCACAGACTGCGGATATGAGAACTAGAAGCCCCAGAAACCACTCGCATATACTGTATTTCACCTTTGGGTATTCAGATTGGCACTGAGAGAAGAAAATCGTTGGACTCCAACAGCATTGCCAATCGTGAGAAGTTAGTTGTGGCCTTTTGTGTCAAAATTACGTGCCTGTGTAAGCCCTGGATACAATGGTGATGGGTCCTGTGTAAACAGAAAGACAAATAACACTTTATATTAGTCTGCTACCTATGCCTGTCAAGTTACCCAACTGCCAATTCATCAGCTGACTTCTCCATGAATAAATGTAGCAGGCAGTATAATTAGATGTTTCCCCTTCAAGCATTGGGACTGCTTACCCTATGTGGGATGCCCAGCTTTCTGAATGCCATGACAACTAGTGATGGGGCTTTCCCTGCAGGGGAGTCATGGTGTGCAATTTTCTTGGAATTCAATGTGAGTTTGAAAAGAAAAATGACCCAGAGGAGGACAAGCAAGAAGAGACAGCCCATTAGCAGCTGAACCATATGACAGAGTAAAAAGCAACTTCAGAGCTGTCAGCGCAACAGCTGAGGGAGCATGCCAAGAAGCCAGATGCTGCTGCTGAAAGACCATTTTCCACAAAGCTTGGGCCTGTGATGTTCATCTCAGCCTCATGTGTGGCCCTGGATGCGGGGCTTTATTGCTGGATAAAATAACAAAGGCAGGCAGTGGGGGAAATTGTGTGCAGGCCTAAGGGCTGACTTAGAAAGTAAAGGAAGAGACAGCAAGAGGTGGGAATCTTGTTCATCACAAATCTACCCATGTTATTAGAAACAGGAACTCTGAATGCACTCCCTCTGAAAACAATTTATTTGGAATACTACCTAACAAGGGACATATTTTAATTTGAAGCTAGATATTAGGTTGTTGAGATTGCACTGCTAGAGTCTCCTATGGAACTTCCTGGCTTCCTTTCTGTGGTTCCAGGGATATACATACATGTGAAATCTTCTGATGTTGATCGTCATCCCAGATAAGTGGAATTTGTTCTTATTTTACAGATGAATGAACCAAAAAGAATCTTACTGACTTAAAGGAATGCTAAGTGGTTTGCTTAAAGTTATTTCATTTGACATCTCTAGGAATAGAACTTCCTGAGTGCTGAAGCCTTTTTCTCAGCATGTACTGTTAGCCACTTACCACCAGCCTGCATTTTCTGTGGCTCTTCTCCTCTCCTTGTCTAATTACACAGATTCACCTGTTTTCATCACCTGCACTCTCCCCTCTACCCTACTCCCCTAGACTAACAATATAAGAAATTAATATATATATTTTTTTCATACCCAAAGGACTACTGGAGGAATCATGTCTTGACTTCTTAAAAGAGAAAGTATTTTTTTTTAAAGCTTATTTACTGGAGGGCATTTCTGGAAATAGGCTGAATAGATACTTTAAAAAATCCTTAGGGATGAGGAAATGATACATTGTGCATCAGGTAAATAGAGCAGTCAGAAGAGAAACTGTAGAGAACAAGTTTCATGCATTTCGTGAAGATATTGCAGGGTAAGTGTATTTTGCCTTCATGTTAGGGGAGCTGAGTTAGTCATTTCTAGATGTCCGCTCTTGGTTTTTATTCCCCTGACTGAAGGAGAGCAGATCTGGGATAATGTCACATATTGGGCACTCTAAGAATCAGACACCTTGTAGCCAGCATGGAGTGCGGTTCTGCTTCGGACAGTGAGCTCAGGAGGATGAGCAGGGGAAGGGCTTAATCACAAGGGCGTGGTTGTGGTTAAGGGAAGCAGCAATTGTGGAAAGCCTGCAGGAGTGAGAGAGCAGCTACTGAGCGCTGAGAGCTATAGCTACAGCTGGAGTTGAGGATCTGTGGCCTTGGAAAGAATTTGTCCATTCCATTGAGACCCAGGAGGAGAGAAGCTAGGGGAATAAATATCTTGACCTCACTCTCCTCTTGCCCTCTGGTCTCCTGCTGATGCCTCCCATTGGCTGAACTTGGCTGGAAGCCAGAGGGCAAAGGGGTCCAAGTCTGAGTTCATGCAGGGCAGCCTTCCTGGGTATGAAACAGGGAAGAGAAAGGTGAGAGTGGATCTGGAGGGGTAAATGGGAGAAACTTGGCATAGCTGATGCATGATTTACATGAACAGTTAATGATTCCAGCTCTGTCATATTGGCTATTTGGGTGCTATTCATATCTGCTTGAGTGTGGCTTGCTTTTGCACAAATAAGGAATCTTTAGGCCTAAAAAAAAAAAACACACACACACACACACACAAAAAAAAACCAAAAAAACAGACTGGCTTAATATAAATCTAACTGGAAGATGTGGCTCAGAATGTGGCTAGATTGATCACCATGGTTTTTTCATATATTCAAAGTTACTTGGCAAATATATTTTTTTACAATGAGATTAGAGAGACACTTATTTACTATGTAAAAAATCACCTTGGCCCATGGACAAGACCTGGAAGGAAAATGATGAGATTAAAAGCAAGTTCATGGTTCATGGTGGGAATGGGGAAAATTTCTCTTTTCTAATTTCCTTTGTTGCCATTTTAATATAGTTTTAAAATATATTTTAATATAGTTTAAAAGTAAAAATAAGCCACTAGTCCCCTAGATGAGTTTGTTTAGGTTTCTGGACAATTATACTGGCTATACCAAGTATCTTAGGTAAGAAAGATTTTAAACATCAATATTTCTTGCCTGAGTCTTGGAAACTTAAACTAGAATCCATGTGAGGCTCATTTTAATAGAGCCCTCTAGGTTTTTAAGCATTTTTTCCCCCATAATTACTTCTGTTTTCTTTATAAGCAGTTTTATGGGGAGTGGAGGGGAGGTGTTTTCCTTTACCCCTTCGAGTATCTTCATGCCCAGTTCCCAGGTCATTGTGGATGCACAGAATGAGACCCAGTCTCTTACATGGCTTCATTAAAATAGGACATTCTATGCCCTGAGCCCTGTCTTTTCTTCTGGGAGGCACAGGGAGAAAGGTTGCGATTACTGGACGTGGGGCAGGGAGCCAGTGCTTTTTTTACAGGTTATTGCAAAGAGCAAGAGCTTCCCCACACTTACCTCTTCCCTGATGAGGAGGCTGCTCAGTGTCACGAATATTGATCAGCGTACAGAGGCCAAATGTCAGACACTGTTTCTAGCACATAACCCTGAGAAGCAGAGACAGGCGGCTTTCCTACTCCTCTTTCTAACCACAACTGCAAACCTGACTCCAATATCTGTGGACTGTCATGAAAATGTACCCTGAGAAAAATGTTTTAGTTGAAAAGTATTGTTTCTGATCTCATAGACTGTGACCAGTTGACAAGTTATCTGAGCTGAATTGGTTCAACGGCCTGGCTTCCAGATGTGAACCTGGAGTTTGGTTTTTATTCTTCTCCCACCACCATCTGCCCAACAAAGGCCAATATATATATATATTTCCCCCAGAAGAAAGAAGTAGCTGGCTGTTTCCTGGGATATATATGATATCATCATGTGGGGACTGTAAGGGAGTTTTATTTCTATGGAATAGAGATACCTACTGTTTTATATAAACTGTGGCAGGACAGTTTTCTGTCTTAGCTTAGTGCAGGGAGTCAGTACAGTTTGAGTCAGGATTTATCAGCAATTGATTATGGCTTCCAGATTTATGCCAAAATTTAAACATTAAAAAAAGACTAACAAGACTAACAAGTAAACTTTATTTGACTAAGCATGGTTGCTTGGTATTCTCATCCTTGATGAGATTTAAAATTTTTGAGACAGGGTATCACTGTGTCACCCAGGCTGGACTGCAGTGGTGTGATCCCAGCTCACTGCAACCTCCACCTCCTGGGCTCAAGTGATCCTCCTACCTCAGCCCCCTGAGTAGCTGAGACTACAGGTGCACACCATGCCAGGTTGAAAGACAAGTTTTTGTGTCTTTTGAAGAGATGGGGTTTCATCATGTCGCCTAGGCTGGTCTTGAGCTCCTGTGCTCAAGTGGTCTGTCCGCCACAGCCTCCCAAAGTGCTGTGGTTACAGGGGTTAGCCAAGGCAACTGGCCTCCTTGGTAAGAAATTCGGAGTTGTCTGAAACATCTTGAACATCAGCTGTGCACATGGATGGAGTCTAAGAAGACAAAGGATGGGCTCAAGCCCCAGAGAAGAGGGTGGTGGGAAACAGAATTGAGAGGCCTGGCTGTGGATCCAGTGTCTCATGGGTTGTGTAAACAAGCCTACAGACTGTAGACAAGTCCCTTCTGCTTCTGTGTCAGCTTTCTGGCCCCTTTAAAAACTGAATTTTTTTGTCCATGTGTATATATTCCAAGCAGCAGGCCATGTGTCAACGTGGAAATGTCTCTACTTTGGGGTTGGAAGGTTCAATTTAGGTTCAAAGCTTTCCCTTTAAATAGTCCAGTGAACTAAAGACAGGATAATGTGCTCTTCTTTCTGAAGCAGTTTGGAAAAAAAAAAAAAGATAATGGATTTTTCTGTTTCCTTTTTTAATTTTCAAAAGAGAATACTAATTGTTTACTCTGTCAGATGCTTGTGATACTTCAATGAAAAGCATATCTGAAAACGTTAAACTATGATTGTTTTTATTCAAATTACCTATTTTAAAACTAGATTCTTTTCATGTCCCTCTTGTCTCACTTCTTAAATCTTTAAATGTAGAAAATGTGAACTCTAGGAAGGAAGGTGGCTAAGCCCTGAAGAGAGAGTGTGTGAGACTGAGAGTCAGGAAAGGCACACAACTCAACATCCTGATGCTGGCAGATGCACAGAGTTAGTTGTGTCTGCAAAAATGACCTTTTCGAGACACAGTCCACTCCGTTGTAGTTTCCTAAGGGTCAACCCTAAAGCCCAGACCATCAGAGGTGGTGGAAGTCCATTTCCCCCAAAGGTTTCAATTGCCCCCAGGCCAGAGTCAATGGACAAGCGCCTCCCACACTGGACTTTTTCTCAGGCCGGAGTATCTGAGGAAGAACCCCCTTCAGCTCTGCTTTGTTGCCATAGCTGTGCTGCGAAAGACCAAATTGAAGTGCAAGGACAAGACGAAAACAACATGAATTGTTTCAAAATCGGAGACAAATATAAACTAACATAAAAATAATAGCACTCCCTTGACCCTATACCTTTGAGGTTTCCAGGGCCTCAGAACTCTCTAATGTATTGTTTCATGGATTCATTGCTTCGTATTTCTCTGAGTTTAGCTATGCTGGGGGAGTGGGGTACAGGACTCCAGGAACTTACACAAAGGACAGAAAAATGAGGAATGCTTGGCGACATTAAAATTTTAAAATATTTTATGTTCTCGTATCCCATCATGAAAAAAATTATTCCACACTTGAAAAAATTTATACAGAAAGACTTTTCAAATAAATTAGTGTGTATATGTATATACGTATTATATATATGTCACTGTTTTAGGATGGATTTTGCACATCACATTAGAATAATAGAGAAAATGTAATGGTAGGAAAGCACAGTGGGGACTTACGGACAGTGATTTTCCTCCTTCTTCCTTCTGTTGCAGAATTTTTGCTTCTTAGTTCAGCTAAAATTGGACTTTTGTCACACAACCAGGAAACATTAGGAACATTAGGAACGCAGACACATTGAAGGGTGAGTAGAGTGAAATTTACTCGGAGGAAAGAAAAAAAAACCTCCCAGCAAAGCAGGCCGCCCTCCTGCCCCCACATCTCACAGAGGGCACCACACATGAGCCAAAGAGGCCAAGCCCCTCGTCCTGCACAAGGCGTGGTTTCCCGTGGCTCCACCTTGTTCTTCTGGTGCGCAGGCGCGTTGGAGATTCTCTGGGGACCCTCCCCCTTTTCTGCCTCCTGCACCTGTCACTTTTTTCAGGATTTCTAATGTAAATCTGTAAGATAAACTTAAGGGATGGTAAAAAATGTTTTGATGCTTTAACAATTTGGAAATGAGACGTGTTCGTCGTAACTTTTAAATTCAATTCAGTGTGTGAATCAAGCACCTAATAAGTGCCAAGAGAAAAAAAAAAATAAGTACACAACTCAGTTCTCATTCCTAAGCAGCTTACGGTCTTGTCGGAGGCGGTTAGAATCTGGGCAGGGTGAAGCCTGGACACAAAACCCGGATGCAAACTGACAGGAGATGCACAGTGACATGTTGAGATGACATGATGCATGTGTGTAAATGCAAAAGTGACCCAGTGATGCTGAGAGGGAAGGAATGCCAGAAGTGGAGGCAGAGAGGGACCACAAGGCCTTTGGGGAAGTTTTCTTCCCCTTACAGAAAGGTCTCAGGAGAACAGTTGTTCACTGCTAGGCTTGGCACATACGGAGGCCAAAGAGGGTAGCAAATGGTATGAGCCGCATTTCTTTCCTCCCTGGTGGAGGATGGCAGCAACTGGAAAGACTTTCATACTTTGCTCCAGGAGACAACAGACCACACCGATTTTCAGTGAACACATCATCAAGCCACCAGAAACTGTGACCAGATCCCAGGCTTCCAGGCGTCCACGGCTCTAGGAGACCATAAGCTGTGAGAGGACAGCAACTCAAGTGTTTTTCTTTATTCTTCCTGGACTCCCACAGTGGGGCTTTGCTTGTGGCCTGTTGCTGATTTCAGCTAGTTGAATTGCATTAGTTCTGATGCTACATTTTAAATGTGAGGTCCTGGGATCCTTCCCATCTTTCAGCTTAAGTGCCATCACTCAGGGAGGTCTGTCCGGATTGCCTGACCTAAAGCGATCACAACCTCCTTTATTCTTCAGCACAGCATCCTGTTCATCTTGTTCGTGGTACTTTTCACATACTGTTTATTGTGCTTACTAATTCTGATGAAGAGAAGCCCTCTAGAATAAGACAGTATTATATGTCAGTAGTTTTGGAGAAAGAAAGTTAAAGTGTCAATAGGTTTTTAGCTCTCTTTGCACATAGCCTTCTGGAAGTTTACTTAGGTTTGACTGTAGGTCTGCTTCCCTTCCCTTGCCGAGTATCGCAAGGTCTCCTCTTCTCCACCTGAGTGACTGGACCCCAGAGCCTTTCTCTGAGTGGTGCTCAGGGCTCTTTGGAGTAATTTTGAGGCAGCCAGGCACTGGGGTGTGGTGGTCCCAATCTCTAGGCAGTGAGTACTGTTGTCTGTCTCCAAAAAAGCCCATCTCATCAATGACAAGAATGTATTTCAAATTCTAAGTCAATGGTCTCTTTCTTTCCACTTCAAGATACTTGGTACTCAGTATCTGTTTCTGTTGCTGGATTGGACACTATGAGGGCAAGGACCATGTCTGCTTTGCTCTTCATTATATTCTGAGGGTGCAGCAATAAATCTACCCTACACCAGCTTCTCAGTCAATATTGGTCATTGCTTCTTCCAAGTCCTGCTAGGCACATTTTGCCTCCCGCGTCTCCCAACACCTGTTTAGCCCACCTGAATGTCCCGAATTTGAAGGGTAAAGAGGGAGTAGAGGTAGAGCAACTTCTGTTTCTTCTACTAATTGGTAACAAGCTTTTTCTTTTGCGGGGTTTGGGGAAACAGTGGAGGAATACAAAAATTCCCAAGAGAGTCTTTTCCTTCCTCCCTGTCCCCAGCACGCAATCCAAGCATTGCATTCAGCCTAGTGGCTGTTTTTTAAAATCTGCCTCTGCTCCTCTGGAAGTCTCTCGCCTGGCTCCCTATGTGGGCCGTTCTTGTTCTTGGATGCTTGGATTGCTCTTTATCTACTCGCCATCTGTGTAAGGGGATCCTGCCAAGATGATCAGATGTGAACTCAGTGCCAGAAACGTTTTAATTAATTTATGGTGATAAAATGCGAAAAGAAAACCATTGAGGAAAAACTGGGCCAAAGAAAATTAAACGTAAGAGGAAACAGAGAAACTAGGGCCATGCAGTCTTGGAAGTGAGGGCCTGGTTGGCAAGGAAGCCAGCAAACTCTTTCTCTTGCCCTCTTCTCTTGTTTAAGCAATACCCAAGTGGAAAAGCTGCAGAGGACCTTGTGTCAGGGACTGGAGGGGACCAGGGAGATCACTGAATAGCCTGCTATCAGCCTGGACTTTTTGATTAGGGCACTCGAACACGGCTGCATAGGAAACATTGAGAGCAAGACTGTAGGGTTGCAAGCTTCCCGCTAACAGGGGCAGCCAGTATACTCAGGTGAACAGAAGAGGGAAGGTTCTTAAGCTGCAGCTCTGAAAAAGCATCAGCACGTGTTTAAAGAAGTCACTAGAGTAAGTTTGATTTCATTGCAGTCTGGCTTACAGTACTTAGGGTAACATCTATACTGAGAAAATCCAAAAGAAAACTACTATTAGCTAGCTTTGTTTCTCCTAAGACAGCAACAGACCAGCAATGTTATTTGTAGGCTCCTGGGTCATTTGACTTATTTGAGGTGTCAATTCAATTTAGTTTTCCTTTCTTTTTTTTTCTTCTTCTTCTTTTTTTTTTTTTTTTTTTTTTTTTTTGTGTAGGAAATACCTACTGAGGGTTGAAAAAGACAAACTTCTCAGTTAGTCCTTCCCATCGAATTTTAGAATAAGACAAAAGAAAATGCTTGGGAACCAGCACACAAGAATTTGGTCAAAGTAAGACATTATTTACCTAACTAAATAATTTAGTTTCTAATTCATTTGGATATTACATATTCCTATAGATTTAATGGTCTCAATCTAACTGGTGCACTTAAAAAAATAAACTCTTAAAAGCAACTGGGAGAAGAATATAGCAGTCAAGGGGAAAAAAAGGGGACACATTAGCTGAAGACATAGAAAGAAACTAGAGAAACTTCTCAGTGATTTGAAGGAATCTATAGCACACATTACCTATTTGTCTTAATTAAGAGGGAACTATGTAAAATTGAATAAATAAATTTATGTTGAGCTTAGCAGTAGATTATTTATACAGCTGATTTAATAGGATAATAGAATTTTAGAGCTGTAAGGAACTTCATACCATGTGTCTGAATCAGAACTGCCTAGAGAAGTTTTTCTTCTTTTTTAAAAAAATGTGTAAGATTGGGCTGTACTTGCTAGAATTTATAGGGTTGGCCTTGGGATGTGCATTTTGAAAAAGGTAGCAGGAGACTCTGATATGCATTCCCATGCATCCATTCATCACTTGTGGAGTGCGCGCCAGGGGCCAGATACCATGGTGGGTGCTGGGAGAAAAAAGGCATGATCCCTGTCCTTATGGATGTACATTACATGTGGATAATATGGACCTTTTTATTCTCAGCCAAAGCCATGATTACCCTGAAAGTTCAGTGGCCCTTCTCCAGATCACCCAGTTAGGTGGTGGTAAACTGGAATGGAACAATACCCTAATTTCCCACTTCTTATTTCCATATTCTTTCCACTAATTACCCTTGCTGATTTTCTGATTATATTTTGTTTAAGCTTATAGTGATATTCCAGTTGTACTGGAAAAAATAGCTGGGTTTCGATTTTAGGTTCAATTCCTTGCTCCACTATGTATAAGCTTTTTGTTATTGAGCAGGTGAATAACTTCCAGCAATCTTGGTTTCTGTATTAGTTCGTTTTCATGCTGCTGATAAAGACATACCTAAGACTGGGTAATTTATAAAAAAAAAGAAGTTTAATAGACTCACAGTTCCGTGGGGCTGGGGAGGCCTCACAATCATGGCAGAAGGTGAAAGGCATGTCTTACATGGTGGCTGGCAAGAGAGAGTGAGAGCCAAGTGAAAGTGGAAACCCTGTATAAAAACATTAGATCTCTTGAGACTTACTCACTACTAAGAGAACGGTATGGGGTAACATGGGAATTATGGGATCTACAATTCAAGGTGAGATTTGGGTGGAGACACAGCCAAAACATATCAGTTTCCTCATCTGTAAAACAGAATCATACTTACTACACACAAGTGGAGGGTAAGGAAGTAAATGTTTGATGAGGTCACATAAGCAAAAGAATCTAGTCCACTGTCTAGCACTTTGGGAGATTTCAATTATTGGAAGTTCTTTCCAGTTTTTTGTAGGAGGCACCACTCCCAAAACTTACTTGGGGTTGTCGGGGTGGGGCATGTGGGGAGCCATCCTGGATACTGGCAGAGTGGCCAAGGGTGGCCTTACTCTTTGGAATAGGTCAAATCAGTGTTGGGTCCCCTTGGCATCAGCTGAATTCTGCCATGTAATCAGCAGTGGTGTGCTTAGGACGCTCAGGGCTAGTCACTGGGTCTCACAGCAAGGCACTGGAAGCCTTTCTAGAGCAATTTAGAAATTCAGAGCTAGCACAAAGCAGGAAATGAGAGGGAGCAGGCAGCCTGGAGAGAGGGCTTAGAGTGCAGTGGCAGTGATTTCAGAAGACTCCCGCTAAATGCTTTCTCGATTTCCTGTACAGACCTGTCAGCTTTGCCCTAGGGGCATGTTGTGGTTACATTCCCAGGTTGCCTGCTGCTGGACAGCTCAGCTTCTTCTGCCACAGCCTGAGTCTGCAGTGAGTTTCCCTGCCAGAACAGAAGTCACCACCCAAACTTGTTTCACATACCAGCACCAGATAATGGGACTGAATCAGAAAGAAAAATGAAAAGAAATTGGTTGGATCAAGGTGGAGGCATAGGTACCATAGCAGCAAGAATTAGATTTATAATGTACTTCTCCAAGCTTTTTCAAATCTTTATTATTTAAGAGAATATATGACCCCTTCTAGGTATATAACCAAGAGAAATGCATATATGTGTTCACCAGAAGACTTATAAAAGACTGTTGAAAATACCAGTATGTGTAATGGCCCCAAACTCAAATGCTCATCAACAGCAGCATGGATAAATACATTGTGTTATAATCGCACAACAGAACGTTATGCAACAAGGAGAATAAACAAATTGTAACTACATGAAACAACATGGTTGAATATCACAAACAAAATATTAGTACAGGAAGCCAGATGTGCAAGCGTATATACAGTGATTCCATTTATATGATGTTTGAAAACAGGTAAAACTTACCTATGATGTTAGAAGTCAGGATAGTGGCTACTTTGGGTCAGGGATAGTGACTGGAGGGACATCCAAACCAGATTTCTGGGAGTGCTGGTGATGTGATGTGCTGCTGCTGCTGCTTTCTTTTCTTTGAGGCAGTGTTTAACTCTGTTGCTCACACTGGAGTGTAGCGGTATGATCTCGGCTCACTGCAGCCTCCGTCTCTTGGCTTAAGTGATTCTCCTGCCTCAGCCACCTGAGTAGCTGGGATTACAGGCATACGCCACCATGCCCAGCTAATTTTTGTATTTTTAGTAGAGACAAGGTTTTGCCATGTTGGCCAGGCTAGTCTTGAACTCCTGACCTCAAGTGATCTGCCCACCTTGGCCTCCCAGAGTGCTGTGATTACAGGTGTGAGGCACTGCACCCGGCCCAATGTGCTTCTATTTGATCTGGGTATTGGTTGCATGGGAGTATATGGCTGGAAAATTTATTGAGATGCATGCCTACAATTTGTGTCCTTTTGTATCTATATGTGGAGCGTCAATGAAAAAAGAACATGATAATGTCTCTGCATACTTATCCTCATAGATTGCAGCCTGGCATGGAAGTCTGCACTGTGGTTTTTCCACGAGTGAGAGTTAAGTAATGCTCAGCCATTTTCCTATGTCTGGCCCAAAGTAGGCCCTCAATAAATGAAGAATGGGTGCTACACCCATTCTTCATTTATTGAAGAAGGCACAGTTCTAGGCAATCCTGACACCAAGCTGCATTCTTGCCCTAGATGATGGGAAATAAATTAGATTGAGAATAAATTTTGTATCATGATAATAAATCTTTTGTTGTTTTTTTTTTTTTTAAAAAAGAATGGGTCATAAAAGCTGTTAGGTAAGAATGCCAGGGAATTAAAAAAGGCCTCATAGGGACATTTCTATTATCAGGGATTTTCCTTATCTAAACCATTGTGGCAGACATTTAGGAGGGAAACCTCATACCTCCTGTGCACCATCTGGCTTAAATCCACATGTGCATGCATGCAGGTATCCTCACTGGCAGTGGAAAGCAGCCCAGACATACGGTGATGGGGGCCTCCTTGTAAGGAGCAATTCCTCTATGCCACAGCCCCTGGGAGGCCTTCATCAGGTTCAGTTCAATTGGATCTTTGATGTCATCTCTGTGTGAATGCTGCATGATCATTTTCTCTTGGTCTTTGATGAACAAAATGTGAGGGGAGATGTTTGACCTAGGGGCACGGCTTGTGGCAAGACAGGAAGTGCCTCATCTTGTTGGGGTACATAAAAGGGCAATTAAAGGGTACCGCTAACTGGTACACGCCTACTCTCGGGTCTGCCAAGACTCTTTTAGGAAGTGTGACAGGGCATGAGCACAGAGCTGCAAAGGGGTGGATCTGAGACCGTGGCTACTCAGATTTCCCCACCTCCAGCCCAAGTGGAATCTTATTCAGCCCTCCACACCCTCTAGCCAAACCCGAAAGTCAGGAGGCCAGAAGTGTCAAGTGTTTGAGGGACGGTTTAAGCTATGTAAAAGGCTGGTTGAAGTCATTTTCCCATTAGAAGATTGTGGATGGAGAATATACAAACATCCATTCCAGCATAGACCCAGTCCTGTCCCCATTAAACTTGGATTTCGCTTCCTTTTTTAAGTCCCAGGAAATATTAAGCTGCAGAAGTCAAATCCAACAAATAGTACAATATTAAGAAATGTGTACCTTTTGAAACCAGCTTCCAAAGATGTGACTTTTGTCTGTAGAAAGCTGCCCTTCCCTTGGCCCTGATGAGATGGATCAAGAAGCCTTGGTTTTAGGTAGCGACTTTAGAACTGAGTTCTTTACCCCAGTGTTGAGTGGTGGTGAGCTAACACTCAGATAGAACCCGAAGGCCTCTGCCTGGGATCTGTCAGACACTTGCTTCCCTCTAATGAGGAATTTGCCTAATCGGTTCAAGTAATATGGATATCTTTGTTTTGCTCAAATGTCGAATATCAATGACATTTTCTCAGACATGAAGTCAAGGGGTGAAGCCTGCCTTCCAAGGGCAGTCTTATTGAGAGGGTCTTGTGAAATCCAATCAGAAGATTGGACACCCCAGCTCTTGGTGCTCAGGTCTGACTTCTCAGCCCTGGATGTCATCCTCAGAGGACAGTCATATTTAGAGTAAGAGTTGTTGTGGCCTCTCCTTACGCACTGCTGAAGGGCTGGGGAGACCAGCCTGAGGGGACAGGGCTGGGTGAAGTGGAGGGGAGCAGAGCCGGGAGGACAGTTGGGAAATGCAGGCTTTGGAACTTCCAGAATAGGCTGAAAGACCCTAGGTTTTGAGAACAACCAACAAACATATAAAGTCAGCATTAAGCCCTGGCTCTGGTACTGACAACCCTTCCCTTCTTCTGCTTCTAAAGCTGCACCTCTAGATCCATTTTTAGGGTGACAAAAAGGCTGCCCTTTTATTTATTTGAGAGAGGCAGAGAGAGAGAGAGAGACAGAGAGACAGAGAGACAGAGAGAGATTGGTTGTAAAAATCCCTGCAAATCTCACTATGTAGGTGAATTGTCATATAGGTCCTTGAGACTCCATTTTCTACTCTGCTGTGAAAGGAAGGAACTTGGACTTTCTAATCTTTAAGGTCCCCTTCTGCATCAAAGTTCTGCATTCCATACCATCTTCCAAACAGCTTCCCAGGGAGGCGTTTTCACCAGAGGCTACAGTTAAAATCCAAATATGTTTCCTACGAAGGAGAGTGTTGTAAGCCTCATTAACACTAACATCTCAGGTCGAATGTGTTTTCCAGATATAGTTTATACGTTGAGGATCCAGGACACAGAGTTGGCTCATTTGTACTGGAGGAGAAAGAGAGGAACACTCTGGAAAGAGCGAACTGACGAAGGAGTTCAGGATTGAGTGACAGTCTGTGACAGTTGCTGTGCCCACAATTTTATGTAAAAGATTATTGGAGGGAAATGCCAGGATTCCAGAGGCAGGATTTCTTTACTTACATAACTGGCCCAGGAAACCAGAATCCTCCAGGATCCACAGCTGGAAACTGAAGGCTGTCAGACTTTGAGATGCACCCCAAATCATGTCCATCTCCTGGTGCCTGTACCTTTTTATAATCCCCCCCTTTTATGTGTGGGCTGGACCTGGACTCTCAAACTTAATTCATGTAAGAGTGGGAAAGGGCTATAATATATTTGTTGTTATTCTAGATATACTATATACTTGAAATTTTACCAATGAGAACCTATTTCAAACATTCATTATCCTAGTAAACAGGCTACTATTTTTGTTTAAAAAACCCAGCAGCCTACTTCTGACATTGAATATGAGAATTTACAAGGCTTGAGTTTGATTGACATATGGATTAGAAACATTTGTAGTAGCTGCCTCTGGAGTATGGGTTTCCTAATGAGGACTCCTGCTGACCACTGCAGATCTGTGTATTCTTGAGTAGAAAGCTTTCTTGAGCTTGGCAGTCCAGCCCCAGACTTACAGTGGAAACCAAATTACAGACACATACACGCAATGCCCGCTGCACATGCTGAACTATCTGAAATCAGATTATAGCCAGGTAGTAAATAATGGTAGGTTTGCAGAAGGGTCATCATTCTTGTTCACATGGATGGCCAAGCCCTTAGCCTTTGGTTTGTCTTTACACTTATTTATTTCTTGCTTTCTCGTTCTCCATCTGGTGCCCTGGAGGTTTTCTGAGTTCTGATGGGAATAAAAAGGATGATTACAGTTCCCTACCACTCCAAGCAGGGTTGAGAAAAGAGTCGAGGAGTGGAGGGAAGGGCTGAGGTGGTGGAATTGTTCCCACAGTCTTTGAATCACCAAGGACCCTAGGGCCATGCTGTTGGAGGTCGTATGTGGCAGCAGCCATGGCTCAGATGTGGTGGGTGTCCCAGGGTTTCTGCCTGTGCTAGGCAGCTGGTCATGGTGCCCTCCATCTTATAAAGATACTGTTGGACTGGGCCACCTGAGCACATCAAGAGTGGTCAAAGACACTCTGGGGTTGCATTGCCCTGGCTTAAGATCCCATTAATGTTCTAAAAATATGTAGCCATAACTAAGTACAGCACTAGTACCTACATTCTAACCACTATCCTTTTAGATGCTCTGCCCTACGCCTTTAGAGATGCAGCTGCCAGTTTTATATTGAAGGTCTATAGGCTTCACTGTCCTTGGAGGGCAGTTTGGTGACCCAAGGCAGCAAACCTCCTTACTAGATGGAATTTGGGGATCTAGGCCTCGGGGAAAGTATTCCCTAGAAGCCCCTTATCAAACTACTACTAACCTGGTAAACGATGGAAATCAAATATCTTAGATTAACAAAAGTTTGCAAAATAAAAAATAAATTGATCATAAGGCCATGATCTGTTCTCAGAACTGTTCCTTTTTCCGGTTTTACAGGCAATGGCTGGGACCTGTCTACCCTAAGATCTTCATCCACCCCATCCCCACTGGCCTCAGCCATTCATGAACATTCTGCCTTGGCTTATGGTTATTTATTCCCTTTCCTCTTGCAGACCAGAGTTTTAAAGCTAACTTACTGCTTTTTAGCATGTGCACATGAGGTTTGCCACATGTGGGTGGCATAGCTGCCGTGCAGTGGCTCATGGGGCTTTCCAAGAGGCTGACAGCACCCATGAAGTAGGATTTGTTCAGTGAGCAGACATGGCACTGCCCTCTGGGAGTGCCCCCAGCCTCTGGGTCCCTCACTGGTCAGGACTGGCTTGGACCGTGCCCATGGAAAGATGTGTTTCTTATTGGTTCCTCTCCTCCGGGCTGCGTTTACGCTGACCAAGCTCCAATTGTATTTTGCTTTCTAGCCTGCCTGGGTGGGTAAGAAAGGAGCAGGTTTCTTTTGGGTGGGGAGGAACATTCCTTTCTTCCTGTGGGGAAAGTGGTATTTATGTTTCTCAGAAAAGAACTTCCCAAAGAATAACATATTGCTATATACTTTGGATGTTTGGGGTAAAAAAAAAAAAAAAAAAAAAAAAGAACAATTTAAGCAATCTATTTCTACTCTAAAGTGCTGTCAGAAGGGTCAAGAGGGAGTACAACCTAGGAGAGCCCCTCTTTGGATTTAGCATGTGAAGAGAGCAATGGTGCTTAACTCTGCTTAAAATCACCTTGGAGCTTTAAAAAAAAATACCGATGCCAAGTTCCACCCCAGACTGAATAAATCGGACTCTCTTGGTGATGAAGTCTAAGTCTTGGTATTTTTTTAAAGCTCCCCAGGTGATTTGAATGTGTGGCCAAGGTTGAGACCACTGCAGTAGAGTATTGCATAGCTTATATTGGAGTGTGAGCTTATTACCTGAAGCTAAGTAAAAAAAAAATAAAGTATCAGTTATTTACTGAGAGCATTCTCTTCATCAGGTGTCGTGCTGTGCCCTTACCTTATATTAATCCAGAATCCCCACAACAGCTGGGCAAAGCAGGTGATATGTTCTCTCTTCATTTTACAGGAGAGAGACTGAGGCGTAGAAAGATGAGCTGATTTGCACAAGATCACCTAGCTGAAAGGGTAGAATTTGAGGTAAGGTTGATGAGATTCCAAAGCCACTAAACCCTGTGCTTCTATAAAGGACCCACTGAGGGGCTGATGGCAAGAAAGGACCACAGGCTTCAGCAGATGCTGCATCTGTGGCTATGGTAATGGACTGGTTAATAAAGACAAGCAATTTCAAGGTACTTTTAAGGATAAATTCCAAGTGTTCATCTGCCGTGTGCTTTCCTTGGCCCTTCCCTTGTTTCCTGCTGCTGCTATTCCCTATTCTCCTGTTATTTAGTACGGCTTCTTCTGGCTCTCCAGAAGATAAGCTGCGCTAGAATATAGGGCATGTCAAAACCAAAATCCATTGTCTTTCTGCCCAAACCAGTTTCTACCCCTGTGAGCTGCCTTCTGCAAAGGAGCACCTCCAGTCCCCTAGGCATGGCAGCCTGGAACCTGGAGCTCATCTGTAACCCTTTCCCCATCCTGATGTCCCCACCATGTGGATGGCAGAGCTTGGTCTAGAACCAGCTCCTAATGATTCGAAATCCTCCTCCTCTCTCTTGCCTATTGCCGTTAGTTTTTCTGTCCTTCCTTCTGTTTAATCATGTTGTGACAGAAGAGGCATGCTACTTGTTTAAAAACAGAAGTAAAACTTAGTGTGAATTTCTCTGAGTATGGCTTTTCACAGTTTTGATTTTCAGAGACATGTGAATGTTCTACATATTCAAACAATGAAATCAAACCAGGAGTTAGGAGAAAGTCAGAAAAGCATCCTAAAACGAGAAGAAAACGGAAGCAAACAAACTCCACTGTATTTCAGAATGAATAACATGACCACAGTGAAAACACCTGATTGAAATAACTTATGAACATGGCATTCAATTCCATTTATACTGTCTTGGATAGGGCGGTGAGATGAGAATAACCAAGTCCTGAATACTTTATAGCAGGTGTGCTTTTGGGATAAACCATTCTGAGACTATTTTAGGTGTATTACAGGATTGAGTAGTGAATAAATTCGTTAATATTCTTGGGAACAAAAGTTGTCATTTTGGAATAAGAGAGGTACAAATGTGTAAGTCAAGAAAGAACCCTGTAGGAACTGATTGGAATTAGAGGCATTGGTGTGGATTCAAAATCATGTGTATATGAGTATCATGTATAGATACATATGTATGTATATTTCCCAGCTTTATCCATTGAAAAGGCCCAGAGGCAATGAAACTCCAGCAGCAATGAACACACCTAACACCCAGATCTTGGTCTCTGATATCATTCCCCAATAAAGGGAAGCAGGGCTCCTTGAAGTAATGACTGATCCCCACGCAGAGGCAAAGAAGGTACAAGATGAACCTGAACTATCTTGTTATACCAAAAATAAAGAAAATTGTAAAGGAAAAAGATGGACTGTATCACTAGGACATAGGAAGCAGCTTGAAAGGATTCTCAATGGTCAAGTCAGAGACAATTCGAGCACTTAAAGCCAACAATGAATTATAAAACATGGAAGAAAAAAAACCCCATGAATCCATACTGATAATAAATAGACAAAGAAATCAGTAGAGAGGAAGGGAGGTCCCTTGCTTATAGTGGAATACCAAGTACCTACTGGTAAAAGTGTAAGGAGTGTTACAGTTGGAAAAGTCATCATTTTGTGACTGTCATAATGAAATTACTTCTGGTAAGAATCATCAACAGATGCCATCATAGTCTGGGTTGCTTTAACAGAAGCATCATGAACTGGGTAGCTATTAAACAGCAGACATTATTTCTCACAGTTATGGAGGCTGGGAAGTCCAAGATCAAGGTGATGTCATATTTGATGTCTAGCAAGGGCCCTCTTCTTTTAGATGGATGCCTTTTTCCACTGTGGCCTCATATGGCGGAAGGGACAAGGCAGCTCTCCAAGCTCTCTTTTATTAATGGCACTAATCTCACTCATAAGGGCTCTGCCTTTATGACACAATCACCTTCCAAAGGCCCTACCTCTTAGAACCATGACACTGGGGATTCAACATACGAATTTTGGGGGGACACAAACATTCAGACCATAGCAGATGCTAAATCTAGGAGAGAAGTTTTGATGAGGAACAGATGATGAGATGGGTGCCTCCACAGTGGCCCTGAAACAGTGTTGGAAACTCGAGGCACGCAAAACATAGGTGATGCCTCAAGTCAGACACCCAACAAACCATTCTCTCTCAATATCCATGTCATAAAAAATAGCATAGTTTAGTCCCAAATTTTTCTTTTAAATTTGGTTTCTCAGTGACTTGAAACCTTAAAGTAGAAGTGTACCAAGCAGACACCTCATTTTTCAGTATAGAATTAAGTTCTGCTGATAACGGATGGATACTTTCCACATTAATGTAAAATGTGAGCACGCATCTCAAGATAGTGTAATGCACTCCAGGAACCGACAGTGATATATTAAGATACTGATTAGAAGTAAAACTGATACATCATTCCTTATAGTGTACACGAATAGTACCAGCGCATAACAGTGCCTTTTGGGACTGAGGTCATTTATTTTTTCTCCTGGATATATTGTTTATATCATGTTCTCTCCCTCATGTTATATATTAAATTGTTTAATGTAAGCCATAAGAGAGCAAATGTCACTTAAAGGTCTTTCCCCCCCCCTCTTAAAATCTGGAGAATCAAATCTTCTAAAGCAGGTGATCTGTCAGCTTTCATTCCTGAATGTCATTGGTACGTACGGCTTTTCTTATCAGTTCATTTCACATTCCCAAATCAAATGACTATTAATCTATAACATCTGAGAAGAAAGACTGGGGGCTTCCTGGCTTTTCTGCAGTCTACTTTCTGGGTCCCACATGTGTGTCTGCAGGAATAAAAGCTTCCCTGAAATTGGTGGGAAAATCAATTCGTTATTACACAGTTTTCTAGGAGGGGAAGGCTGTTTGGAAGCAAGTTGATAATTAATAACCACTATTATTACTTTTGGAAAATCTGCATGTGTGCGCATGTATGTGGAGTGTGCATAGTGATATTACGGTGAAGCAAATATATGTCTTAAAAAACAGAATGATCCGAAATTAAATTCTTCTGTTATCTTAAATACCTCTTCAATCTAGAAGTACAGCAATAATAATCACTACTTTTTGAGGTCTATGGTGTGCCTGGCACTGTGCAAGAACTTTATATACATCATCTCGTTTAATCTGCACCAAAAGATATCCACTATGAGGTGATGATGATTATTCCACATCCAAGTCATCAGCCAATCTTGTTGTCTCTGTCTTCAAAATATCCTCCGCATCTGTTTCCTGAAACCTTTCCCTATGATCACCCAATCTACTGTTCTCATCGATTGCCTGGATTACTATAACAGCCTCTTAATAGGTTTCCCTGCCTCCCTCTGGTCTCTGTGGCATTTGTTAGTGCTGTTCACACAATATTCCATCTTGCAGGCACATGGCAGGGTTGTATTCTCCCGCTGTCTTTGAAGTCAGATGCTGTCAGGTGATTTGCTTTGGCCAATGAAATGTGAGTGGAAGAGATGCATGTCACTTCCAGGTTGATGCTTTAGGGCCCGTACATGAGTGGCTGTGCTCTGCGAGTGGAAAGAACCTTGGCTTTTGTAAGCCACTCAGAGTATGGTTATTTATTACAGCAGCAAGATCTAGCCTATCCTGATTGATGGCTCCCTTTGTAGTCTCATCTTCAAACTATAACTGAAGTGGTTCTTTGAAACATCCATCAGTCTAAGCTGCTCAGAACTTCTAATGGCTTCTTAGCACCATACAATGAGACCCAAAGTGCTCTCTTTTAGGCTATTTATGATCTGGCTTTGACCTCATTTCCTCCCACTCTCCCCATTGCTCCCTTTCCTCAAGCCACACTGGCCTCTTTACTGTCACTTGATCATTCCTCAAATGTTCCTGCCTCAGGGGCTTTGCACCAGCACTCTGCTCTGCTTGGTGACTTTTGCCTGGATATAATGATGTTCCTTCTGTCCTTTATTCTGTCCTCTGTTCAAATGTTTTCTTTTTAGAGAGGCCTTCCCTAATCACCTTATCTGAAATAGCACCCCAGCACTCTCTAGCTCCTCCCCCTACTTTATTTTTCTTTATAGCATGGATCAGTTGACCATTACATGACACTGTAGTCTGTATTTCTTTTTCTTTTTTCTTTTTTTGAGATGGAGTTTTGCTCTTGTTGCCCAGGCTGGAGTGCAATGGCACGATCTCAGCTCACTGCAACCTCCGCCTCCCGGGTTCAAGTGATTCTCCTGCCTCAGCCTCCAGAGTAGCTGGAGTTATAGGCATGCACCACCATGCCCAGCTAATTTTTTGTGTTTTTAGAAGAGACAAGGTTTCTCCATGTTGGTCAGGCTGGTCTTGAACTCCTGACTTCAGGTTATCCTCCCGCTTTGGCCTCCCGAAGTGCTGGGATTACCGACGTGAGCCACCGTGCCCGGCCTGTAGTCTCTATTTCTTTGTCTCCTGTCTGTATTCCTCCTGAGGGCAGAGGTTTTTGCCTGTTTTCACCCACAGCTTGAGCTTACTGTATAGTTACTGTTTCACTCTGGGCACTCAGTTAATGTGTAGAATCACTATGAGTTCCATTTTACGCACAGGGGAAACTGAGCTCAGAGAAGTGAAGTAATGATCAAGGTGACACAAATAGTTACTAGGGGAGCTGTGATGAAGCCTAGTTCTCTGACTTTAATGTACTCATCAGCTGGACTCATTTCCACACAGTACCCCAAACTTCCATCAGCACATGTGAGTGCTATATTCCTGGGTGACTAGGTTACCCCAGTCATACACTTCCCCTGGTTTGCACTGGTGAGGACTGGGGTTAGGATGAGTGGTTTTGAGAGATTTCATGCTCAGTTGTGGTTCATTTGTCTCGCGGGTTTTGTAATCTGTTTTCTAAGTTCATTCCCACTACACCCTTTCATTGTGCTAATGGAGAAGACTGGTCATATGCTAAATTAAAAAATCAGAGATCCCAAGGTCACTACTTGCCCTTAAAAGGAAAGGTTTCTGCACTTAACCTTGAAAATGCAAGTGTCTGCTGTTTGGGAATGCACTTTGAGCACAAAGGTCATGGAGCATTTTGAGGAAGTCCCTGTCCTGAAGGCTGGGAGAAGTGCTTTGGCTGGGCAGGGCGGACTTGCTCAGGGCTTAGAGGGCTGAGCTGCCTCCCCGCCTCCACTGGACCTCACACTCACCCTGGAGCAGGGCTTCCCTACCAAAGCAGACAAGAACTGGAGATGCTGATAGAGAGGTCTGTCAATAAACGTAAGGTTTGCCTGGATGATTAGCTAATCTCCAGCTGAAGTTTTGATTTTAGTTTTTGTTTTGTTTTGTTTTGTTTTGTTTTGTTTTGTTTTGTTTTGAGACGGAGTTTCGCTCTTGTTACCCAGGCTGGAGTGCAATGGCATGATCTCGGCTCACCGCAACCTCCGCCTCCTGGGTTCAGGCAATTCTCCTGCCTCAGCCTCCTGAGTAGCTGGGATTACAGGCACGTGCCACCATGCCCAGCTAATTTTTTGTATTTTTAGTAGAGACGGGGTTTCACCATGTTTACCAGGTTGGTCTCGATCTCTTGACCTCGTGATCCACCCGCCTTGGCCTCCCAAAGTGCTGAGATTACAGGCTTGAGCCACTGCGCCCAGCCCCCCAGTTTTTAAAATTTTTTTAAGAGACGGGGTTTCACCATGTTGGCCAGGTTGGTCTCGAACTGCTGCCCTCAGGTGATCCGCCCGCCTTGGCCTCCCAAAGTGCTGGGATTACAAGCGTGAGCCACTGCGCCTGGCCCCAGGTGAAGTTTTTATACAGTCTCAGAGTACTGGAAGAAGCAGCACCTTAGAGTTCATCAGATCAGTACTTTCAGAGCCTGGCCCGTGGACTGCCTGCCTTAGACTTAGCAGCAGTGAGTCTGAAATGGAGTCTTGCTGGGTCCCACTACAAAACTTCAGAATCTGAATTGTTGGAGCGGAGCTCAGGAATCTGCATATTTAACCAGCTCCCCAGGTGTTTCTCATGAACACTCAACTTTGGGTCTCGTTCAAACTTCTCATTTTATAGGTTTAGAGAAACTGAGGCCTAGGGATTTGATTCTTGTGGAAATGATTATGTCAAATTGCAACAAGAAAAGGTGAAAGTAATTTTCAGGGTAAAATAGAATTTTAAGAGTCATCATTCATCTCTGTTTTTGGCACAGTTCTCCTTAATAAAAAAAAAAACAAAACATTAAAACACAGGTCCATATATAAAGCATGTGGCAAGTAGAGGTTTACTCCAATATTCCTTGAAGTCAGTTTGCAGATTCTCTGTACCATTCTAGAGCTGATGACTCTTCTCTGAAACAATAGCTTCTCATGAATTTTGCTTCAGTGTTGACTCAAAGAATTAAGGCTTCTAGGTGTTAGCTAGCATCTGGAAGAAGTGAGAGGAAGAAGAAAAGATTGAGGAAGAAAAAGATGTGTTAAAGCCCAACAGGCTATTCATCAAAATAAATATTGTGAAGAGGTTTTTTGGGGGCCTTTATGGGGCCTTTATTACATAAGGTGAGGGAATCGTGCGTAGTGCACTAGTAAAGTCAATGTATCCATGTGAACCATCAAAAAAAAAATTTTTTTTTTCACAGATGTGAAGTTAGGCTAAGAGCCTATCATTCAGCCAGGAATGACTAATTATTGGAGAACAGACGATTCTCTGTAGTTTCTCCTTTGTATCAATACATGAAAAAAAAAAAAACAACACTAGAATTTTGTGGTCAAATGTGGCTGTAAATGAACAGATAAGAGCCGAAGCAAATGGAAGCATGCCTCCATTCCTAAGGGAAGTTGGTGAGCTGCCCACAGAATTTGCTGATAAAGACCCATCTGTTAAAATAAAGTGGAGGAGCATTGGCAATACATTTCAACCAGAGACCATAAGTAGTTATTTTTTCTTGACAGGCTTGTTGGCTTTTTTTTTTTTTAAGCCCAGAAAACTATTTGAGAATGAAATATAGATGATGATATTGGCTTTAAGTTAACGTTACACTTTTTGTTTGGAGAAAGAAAAATCCATCGGCCCAACTTCTCTGGTAAACACTGTTGCGTGATAAATTGTTATGAGAGTAAAGTCATAAGGAAAACTCAGCTTCACAAATGACACACGTAGAAAAACAGCAGATGTCTGATGAAGTAAAGAACCGACTTATTGCCAAGACCTTGAAAAACAAAATTAATTTCCTTTCGTCTTTGATAATGATGATGTAATGTAGTTAATAGGAAGAGCCTGCCACGCTCAAGTAGTTATAAAAGGAGAAACGTTCGCCAGGCACCGGGTCAGTGCTATTACTCTCACTGTGTCAGTCGCTAGATGAAGCGAGTGAAAGGAGCAAGGAACTTGTTTTGTGTTGCTTGCAATGTAACTGGACTTGGGCTCTATTATGACTTTTAAGCAGCTATTTCATAAAGAGGGAAAAAATCCCGTTACGTACGTTTTGCTCTGATAATGATTTCAGTTATTTGAAGTCTTTGGAAGTTATTATCAGTGAAAAAGATACTTCACAAGAATAAAACAAAGTCATCGATATTTTAGAGAACAATTACATTTCCATAGGGAGGAGAATGCTTGGATTTTAGGTAAATAAGGCATATGGCTGGTGCCCTTTCCCACACAGGTGAAAATTTTAAGCACATACTAAGGAAAGCTTTATCCAACAATTAGTTAAGCCCATGGGCAATTTGTAGGTGCTCTCTCCTTTCAGCTCCAGCTAAAAAGAATCAACACAAAAGCTAATTTTAAGAACATCTGACCATTGCTGGCATCTCATATTTTAGAATGTAGAAACTGATGAGTTTTCTGGCTCCAATAAACTAGCTTTAAAATCAATGAAGCAGCAGGCAGGCTAACCATGGTCTTGATATTAGAATTGGCCCCATTTGACCATACATCTGAATTTGTTTGGTCTGTTATGAACTATGGGCCATTGGAACAACCTTTCTGTAAGGTTACTCAGAGTCTGAGAAAGTTAGATGTCTCTCTCTGGACAGTTGGTGGCCAGAGGGTCAGAATATCAGCCATTATAAGTACCAATGTGGTAAGGTTGATGAAGTCGGCCCCTCTCCAGGGCATTCTTTTTAATGTGCATTCATTTAGGATTGAAAGTATATGTGTGTCTTCCTTAGGGTCCCTTTTCAGTGATTCCACCAGCAGAAACTTGGCAGACAGGTCGACAACACAACCTGGAGACTGCTAGCTTAATGCCCAGGCTGGAGTTTTGCATTTTCTCTTGTGTTTTGAGAATAGTCGTTACCTCTTTTTTTCTGGGGGAGATTCTTCTCCCTTGAGAAAAGGATTTTGAAGAACTCATGGATGGAGTCTTTCCCAAATTCATGACAGATCTGTTTTCTCTGTTGTTTTTGTTTTTTCTTTTCTGCTTTTGGACTATTTATATTAGAAGCGCATTTTAAAACTTCTTTGTTTATTATTTTTCTTATTTTCTATTTACTTCATCTGGTATAAAGTTTACATTATCTAGGAGGAAAAACTGACAATATACTCATTTTGCCTAAACTCTACTTTGCTATCATAAGAAGTTGCCTGGTTCAATGATGCTACAGTAAATAAAAACAACAATAATAATAGGAACTGTTTATCAAGCTTGGTGCCCTGTGTGTTAATTAGATACTTTTTCAAGTGTTCATCAAACTTTAATAGAAACATGAGGTAGGTATCAGGAATAGCCTCACTTTACAGATGAGGTGATTGAGGCTTAGAGAGGATAACTTGCTTAAGATCACACAAACTCTTCTGTGCTAAAACTGGGATTGCAAGGCCCATGCTCTTAATGACCAGTGTATATCATTTCTTACTGCTCTTCAGCATTGTATTTCTTCTGCCTTTTAGTTACTTTACTCAGTAGTGGGGACTTATTCTGTGACATCAACACTGGCTATTCTCAACTGGCCTGAGAGAATAAATCTGTGTGCACACAGGCACTCCCTATTATGAAAAGGTTCTTATTAAATCCAGTTGTTTGATTAATACATCATGGAGGCTGCTGAAAGTGTCCTTAGAAATATAGATCAGGCTGTGGAAACTCCTTCGCTATCATAATGCAACAAGTTCAAACGTTGCCTTTTTGATTGAACTGGGAGCTCTGGATATGTCTTCAAAACCCCTCTTCTGGCCGGGTGCGGTGGCTCACACTTGTAATCCCAGCACTTTGGGAGGCCGAGGTGGTAGATCACCTGAGGTCAGGAGTTTCAGACCATCCTGGCCCATGTGGCGAAACCCTGTCTCTACTAAAAATACAAAAATTAGCCAGGTGTGGTGGCATGCGCCTGTAGTCCCAGCTACTTGGGAGGCTGAGGCAGGAGAATTGCTTGAACTCAGGAGGTGGAGATTGCGGTGGGTCAAGATCATGCCACTGCACTCCAGCCTGGGTGACAGAGTGAGACTTTGTCTCAATACATACATAAATAAATAAAACCCCTCTTCTGCTGTGACTTCAGCTGGGGGATTCTTTGCTCAGTAGTCAAGCCCCAGAATAGGGAGGAAGAGAGCCTTTTAAGCAGAGCTGTAAATCTTAAACCCTTGCATTTTCACACAGAGTTAAGGAGAAAGAAGTAAGAACTTGGGGACTCATCTCACAGAAGAAAAAACCTAAGGGACAATTTGGTGCACTTCATGCAGAAATTGAGGGTGGAGGGAGGATTAAAAGGCAGGGAAGGGACTAAGTGCTTGATAGGTAGATTCTAGTGATGAGTTCTAAGAGAGAAGAAAGGCGGAAAAAAGGAGACGCAGAGAAAGCCGTTTACATGGTAAATACATTAAGAAAGAAAAGTCAGGCATCAAGATAAAAGACAAATATCTGTCTGCGGGTTGGAAGATAATAAATTATTTCCTTGGATTTTCTCTAAAACATCCTGTTGTTTTCATAGCTTTCTTGGAGTGGCAGGGTTGCTGATATAGCCATTATTATAGGCTCGAGAAGTTAGGAATTGTACATTTTACTCTTAAGACCATTAGTTTTTTTAGCCTTGATTTTGGTATAAGTTCACTATGAAAAAAGGAGGAACTCAGCTTATAGCTTTGAAAAATATAAGACATTTGTCACTCTGAACATAGAACAGTACAGGTGCTAAGTCCCAAGTAATCGTGTTTTCATTCTCTGGACTAGATGGGGGCAATATCTGAAAACCCAGAAGAACTCACAAGAAAATTGAAGTGATTGTAATACTACCTTGCAAATAAGTACTTGTCTAGAATGGGTATGAAGGGGTTGGAAAACAACAAATAACACCGCACAACACCACACAAAGGCATTTTTTTCTTACAGTATTGTATGTATACACAACCATGGGCTCATTATCTTTACCATATTGATGTTTTGGGTTCTCAAAACCAAGTTGAGGTTAAAAGCATAAGCTTTACAGACAGATGAAACAGAAAAGGTTCAGGTTTCAACTCTAATCATTATTTGTTCCATATGTTTTGGCAAATCACTTGAGACTCAATCTCTTCATCTCTAAAATAGGGATAATCTCCCTGCCTCATAGGGGTGCTGTGGGGACTAACATGAGAATATGTTATACACATTCCTGGTGAGGGAAGATGCTCACAAAATTGTAACTATTATCATTCCCTAGATGCTAAACATATCTAAGCATTTAAATATATATAGGCAATTTTGTGTTTGGATTATTTCTCCCATTCCCTGCAAAGCCAGGCAGGTTCTCAAAATACCTGCACGCTAAGCAGAGTGCCAGGATATGAGAAGCCTTCAATGCTCTTCAGGCTCTCTAAATAACAAGTCACATATTCTATAGCTTCTCTAGAGAAGCTGTACGTTTCTTCTGAGGAACACTGGACATTTCGTTTATTCATTTGTTCATTGAATGTTTATGTAGCTCCTGCTGTGTGCTAGGCATTGCCTAGGTGCTGCATGTTTAAGAGTGCAAAAAATAGATAAAGCTTTCTCTTTGGCTAACTTATATTCTAGAAGGGGTAGAGAGCATAACAGTGAACAAATAAACACTGAAGAGGATTCCTTTATTATAATGGTACTCTAAAGAAAAGTCTCAGGGCAATAAAATGATGAACAACTAACTGGGTGGAGGTGGAGGACTGATTCAGGTAAGGGAGGTCAGGGAAGTGTTTCAGAGCAGGTGATCATTGAGCCAAGATCAGACAGATGAGAAGGAGACAGGGGGTGGGGGGCGGGGGGAAGGGTCTTCCAGGTAGAGAGGACAGCAAATGCAAACATCTGTAGGCAGGAAAGAGCTTTCTGTGTTGGAGAAGGAGCAAGAAGGTGATCGTGTCTGGAATGTGGTGAGGGAAAGGGAGCGTGATGCAGACTGAGGTCTCTGTGAGGAGACAAAGACAAGGAGCAAAGAGTTATAAAGGGGCTGGGGATCACTGCAGGGAATATCTCTATGATCAGACTCCACTTAAGTCTGCTAAAGCATAAGTGTCCATGGTAAGCTAACTCCTTGCCCCTTAGACACCCAACAAAGAGAAGGATCAGGAGATAAAGTTAGAAGAAGAATCACGGGAAAAAGAACATTAGAATTTTGGTGGCAATTTTACTTTAGAAAATAAAACAATATACAATAAAATACTCATTTCCCCAGTCTTTCTGGTGGGCCTGAGTGAAATGGAACCACTGTAAAGCTTCTGAAACACCTTATTTCAGCTTATCCTCAGTATGGTCCTAATATGTTTTAAATATTGGATATATATATATAAAGTTACCATATATTATATGTATTATATATATTTATATATAGGCTTATATTTCTATTAAAGGCTCAAAATCAACTATATTTCTTTTATATAAATTTTGATATTTTTTAAAAATAGAAACATGTTATATGAAGTATAATATCACCTAGAAATAGATGCTGCTATGGTTTGCTTGTGTCCCCACCAAATTCATGTTTGAAACTGAATCCCCAATGCAACAATGGTAGGAGGTAGGGCATAGTAAGAGGTGATTAGGCCATGGGGGCCCTCATGAATGAATTAATGTAATCATCATGGAAGTGGGTTCGTTATTATGAGTGGCTTCATTATAAAAGCAAGTGTGGTCCTCTCTTCCTTGTTTGCTGTCATGCTCTCTTGCCCTTCCATCTTTTGCCGTGAGATGATGCAGCATGAAGGCTCTCAGCAGATGCCAGCACCAGGTTCTTGGACTTCTCAGACTTCAGAACCATGAGCCAAATAAATTTCTGTTCATTATAAAGTCCTCAATCTGTAGTATTCTCGTATAGCAGGAGAAAACAAACTAAGGTAGGTGTATAGACAGTATTTTAGCCTTCAATTCCTGAGACTTTCTTGCCAATCCAGGGGTCATAGGCTTGATGGTTTCATGCTAGATGACATAACCACATAGTATTGCTCTTTAATCCTATTGGTGAAGGTGTGGTGCTAATGAGGCAAAGACCATCAGTTCAAACACCAGTGGTTGGTTATGCTTGTTTTGTTACAAAGCCAAGAGTTCATTTAGCCAGTTTCAAGCACATGTGCCTTTGGCCATGCAGAGCCCAGGTTACAGTGTGCAGGGGACAGTACACATCTGTCATGAGCAAAGGCATGTGGGAGATCAGGCAGTTGTCTCACTGTGGCCCCCACAAGGACACCTTAAGCTGAGGCTCCTCCTTCGATAGCAAAATCCTCTGATATTTGAGAAATCCTGTTGAAAGGCATATGCTAGTACTTTTCATTGGGCAAGTTATTTTCCCTTTGCTTGTTCACCTAATGTTTCCCTGACTTTATTAAGCAACTTGGTTTGATTACATTTTCACATAAATCTCAGTACACTGTAGGACCTTCTTTAAGTTATACAGTTTTGAGTGCAGGAAAATAATTTTTCTTGACAGAAATGAAAAAAAAATGCCTTTTGGCTGGCTTGTGGGTTGTTTTTTTTAAATTTGTTTGTTCGTTTCTACCTATGTTGGCTGAAGAGTGTATGGCTTGGCTTAGAGATTCCCCACCCCACCACCCCCCGCAAAGTCAATCAGTGGTGCTGATCAATCTTAGGCCAAAGACCTAAGTTCCATGCTCAGGGTGGCAGACCATTCCAGATGAGTTTACTGAGAGGTGTAATATGTATGCATCCAAAGGCTCTTTGATGCTGACTTTTCACGGTGAACTGCTTGAGAGGGCTGGCAAAGAAATCATTGAACACAGTTCTAAAGACAGTTGCTCATTACCTTTATAGAATCAAAGGCTCCCACCCCAAAAGATTGGTACAAATCACAGCTTAGAATGGGAAGAGGGAAATGAGTAAAATGAGTATGTTCCTTCTGGAGGACAGAAATGTTAATTAATAATGTCAGGCGTCTTCAAAATGTTGCACTTGAAAACCAAAGAGGTTAATGTAAAAGACAGGCTTCCTGAAGGTCTCAAGACACAGGAAGTAGACACATGGAATTGGTGGGGCTGTTTCTACATCCTCACTGATTCACTTTGTGATCCATTCTGTTAATTCAGTCAGGTTTCCCCTGACTTAATTCATGGAAATGCAAGAAAAAGGGGAAAGTGTTTAAAAAATAATAATAAGATAATGGGCAACATACACATTTCTCTGAATAAAACAAGCATGGCTAAACCTATATAAAGGTTTGGATAGAGAAGACTGGGAGACGGTGTCGTGGATGAGAGGCTGTTCCTCTTGGCTGAAATGGAAAATGTTGGGTTAGGAGAAAAGCTGCAGACGGATTTATCTCAGGTTGGCAGTTCATGTGCTGGTTCTGAAGTCAGATGCCTCTGTTCAAATTCCAGCATTTCCAATTACATCCATGTGACCACGGGGGGAAGGTCATTAAGCTCTTTAGGACCCACTTACCTCATCTGCTAAATGGTGCCTACTTCATAAGACTCTTGTGAGGACTAAAAGAAATCATATAAAGCTTGTCAAGTGTTTTAGCTCTGTGCCTGGGAAATATGAATGCTCAATAAATGGTAGCTATCAATATTAGCTAATGCTTTAGAAGGAAATATACAAACAGCTTGGCAGGGAGTTGACATTCTTCCTTCAGGCTATAAATGTAAGGCTGACACACCTTATCGTCTGTATACTGAACTCAATCTATAGCTATTATTGTGCCCCAAGATACTATTTTCCCTCTTGTTCTTGTTTTCTGGCCTATATTGCTGGACTACTTTGCTTTCTCTTATCTGGATCCTACATCAGAGTGGTATAGTACATTTCAGTGATCTTTGTCAAGCACTTCCCGTACATACTAATGGAAAGCTTAAATTGATGTAAATGAACATCTTGTAAAGGAAGAAGATACAAGACTTTATTCCAAAAGGCTGGGATAATATATTTGATATAAGTGAAGGCACACATGAGTAAACATGACATATTAGTTAATATTAGCAATCTAGATGGCCACATTCCTCATGAGTCCCACAGACCATTTTAGCAATTCATTTTCCGTGATGTCTCCCTTTCAATTTCATGGATTGGGGATTAGGAATCAAAGAAATAGTCATAGGAGAGTGATATAGAAATTAATAGAATTGATCTTTAAATGAATACTCTCATTGGTTCAAAAGCAATTGGTATGTCCCAAAATGCACAGCCTCCTTAATTTAGTTGTATTTGTTGTACCTTTTGATTCATGGTTTCAGGGCCTTATTGGTGAAGCACTTTTGACTTCTTTAGGATAAACAGTGTGAGAAGTGTATTAGTATTTATTATACTTCCTAAATAACAAACTTGTTAAAATTAGATCTCCTTGCGTAGATAACTTTCCAGTTGCTTCTTGACAACTTAGCTGTAGAGGAAGAACAAACTATTTTGAACTCCACACCACATCTTCACAGTTCTTAAAGGGAAAGCAGAGCAATGGACCACATGAATCCTGATGGAAAATATTGGATCGTTTTGTTTATTCTCCTGTCAAGAGTTTATTGATCGAGTGAGCTCTCCTGTAGCTTGGGAAGCCTTTGATCTGCCAGGGAGAAATTGGGTTTGGATTTTGGCGGAAGGGAGGGGAGGAGGTTGAGAAAGGATTTGGAATGTAATGGCCCTTGTTATCTGTAGTGGTCAGAGACACTTCTGACCTGGGCCAGCGCAGAGCTGCTGCCTGGGAGGAGGGAGGAGCGGAGGGAGGGGACAGCCAGCCAGAGTGAGCTGAAGGCAGGGCTTTGGCGTTTTCAGTAGGAGCAGTACTTAGCTAAAGCTGCTGGGGTGATTTCTTGCTGCTAATAGATTTGTTTCTTTAGAGGCAGATAAGTAAAGGAAATGATGACTTTTAAGTGAATAGTTCCCCTGCACGGGGCTGGTTTGTGTCAGCTAGTGCAGTGGCAGGAAATACCAATGGGTTTTTGTTTTTTTTTTTTTGTAACCCAGTGACAAAAGGCTTTGCTGTCTCCCCCCACACCCCCAATCTTCCCACCGTTGCTACTTCTTGCCTACAAAACCCAGACACCGGCCCCTGTGCCTGCTGGTGGAGGGCCAAGGCTTGTCTGAAAGCCGTGTAAGTAATTGCTCATAATTGCACAGGTTCCCTGGCTGGGCTTTTACCTCTCCACCCCTGAAATTAAAAGGGGCCAAAGATGTGTGACCTTTTTCTAATGGGATGGGTACTGGAACAAAGGAATTTAAGGAGGGGGCCCTAGGCCTTTATCAGGGCTCATCTATGACAGCTAAAGGCCTGAGGAGAGTCAGGATTGTCCTTTTACAAGTTGAAGAGGAAAAGGAGTGGGAGGGAATTCCTCCTCTCTAAACGTCTCCATTGTCTTTCTTCCTCCACTCTGGATGAACATAAAATCTTTGCCTGATGCTCAACACCATTTATTTCTGAGAAGATGATGGGTGCTACCTGACTGATAACACCTTGCAGCAGCTCAGGAGGTCTGTGTTTACATTTATTAGTCACCTTAGATAATTCACTTAACATCTCTCAGCCCCAGGTTCCTTGTCTGAAAAATAGGGATAATGAGATAATGCCGCCTGTCAGAGGAACTGGAGATAATATATGCCATTCGCAGTGCTTGGCACCAAGAAATCCAATAAATGGTCATTGTTTCCTAAATGTAATTTACTGATGTCATTTTACTTACCTTGATTTGATTTCTCTGAGCAGGGAAGAGACAAATTCTAGGCCTTAAATTTTATGACCCAAATTAGTTAAGATCCACAGAATTTTAAATCCACAACAGAATTTTAGAATTATTTTGTTCACTGCTTTGCAAACCTGGCTCTATATTAGAACCACCTGAGCAGCATTTAAAACTATTGATACCTCAGCCCTATATCTAGAGATTCTGACTTATTTGGTCTGAGGTAGCATCTGATCAGTGTTTTTGTAAAGAGATTCTCGGTTATTCCAATGGGTAACCAGAGTTGAAAGCCTCTGATTGTGCTGAACCATCTCATTTCACAGATGAGAAAACTGAGGCTGCTATTCATTTGCTAATTCCTTTATTCATTAACTTGCTGGTACATCCATCCATGCATCTGACAACCAACATATATTGAGCATTTACTATGTGTCAGGCAATGTTCTAAGCACTGGTGATAACCTTAAGTGGGTTGATCTTGAAGGAGAGCATGAGGACCAGAGCTGAGACCTGGCAGGGGATAGTTTCAACCTGTCAGCTGCTGGCTTGCTGCTCTAAGTTGCTTCTTTAGGTCAGTAAATGTCACATCTGGGAGAAATTGGTCATTAGAGATGAACTGCTGGTAGGGATTTGGGATTCTAGGCCATATGGTGTCTTCTCTGTGCTGAGATTTCTGTGATCATTACCGAATCCAAACATTGCAGAATATCCTATACCTGAAGGCTTTGTAGGTCCTAAGTCATTTTCTCTAGGCTATCCTCTTGCCCTCAAATTTACCCCCTATAGTCGGGCACCGCTTATGAGCTTCAGCTGGATTCTGGGCCTGCAAATCCTGCTGACACAAACAGAATGGAGACAATGTGAAAATTCTGTGCCTTGGTTTATGCTATTATAGTTAATGATCTGTCAGTATTTCCATTTATAAGCCGCTATTTTTGGGGACGTATAACCCAGTCATAAATGTTCTCTCTGGGCCAAGCCTTGGCACTTATGATTTCAGCCTGGGAGCACATGTGTGTGTTGGTGTGTGCATGTGTTTTTACAAGGATATGAGGGAAAAAATAGGTTAGCCATTTTTAAGCAAAGGATGGTGAGAAACAGGGGGAAAAATATGGTAATTGACTGCAGATTCTCTTTTGATGCTGCCAAGACTAGAAAACTGCTGAGCTGCTTTTGCCCCCATTTGAGGACATGAAGGGTTGAGACGCTATTCTGTGCCTTAATTTTGTGCAAGTAATCTTAATTGACAAATTCAACATCCATATATGAAGGGTAAAACATGGACCAGGGTGACTTCTCCGAGCAGGGATTGACTCAAGGTCAAAGGCTATGGAGGCCAGAAGCCAGAGAATCAAAACAATACTCTGCAAAGATGAGTTTCTTTCACCTGCACCTGGCTCTTTCCCTCTTTCAGCCCCTCTTTCTCTTTCCCTCGTTAATAGGAGATGGAAGAGGTACAGCGGGTTCTCAGAAGCCTGCCAGCAAGTTTTTGATGGTATCCATAGTTGTCATGGTGTGTGCTTGATGGATGGAGTAGTCTATTTCCATTTGAATAGCAAATGCCAGAAGACTTTTAATAATTTGGATATAAAAACATTATGTCATAACATAATACGTAAAAGGTATCACACTAATGTGAAACATACCAAGCTAATCAATATTTGTTAGAATCCAGGAATCAAACAATCCATAACACTCAAAATATTGTAAACCTCGTAATAACCATTTTGCACTCAAAACAAAACAAAGCTCAAATCATGTTGTGAGCTGCTTCTCCCAGTTTTTCCGGAAAGATGCTGTTGCTTAAAACCTAAGAATGACCAACCTTGAACAATGAAGAACAACTCTACTGGTTAGTAGAGTGACAGTTGGTTTTGTCCAAAGACATGCTTATGAATGTCTTATCAAAGTCTACAATTGTACCCTCAGACAAGAATCTTCACAACTGCTGATGAGCATAGACACCGGGACTGTCTTCATGTTTACCTCTTAGAACCATGATCAATTCAGGCACGAAAGTTTCTAGATCTGCTTTCCCTCACAATAATTCAACAGCTATCTGCTGTGGATTCCACTGTGCATATGTATGTGTGTATATATATGTATATGTGTACATATACATTATTCTTAAAAGCTGATTTTGAGACCATCTACCTCAGGAAGCACTCATCTCATAGAACCTTCTCTCTTGCTCACTGTATGTTAGCCACCCTGCTCGTCTTTGTGTTCCTTGAACCCTTCAAGTCCATCCCCTTTTTATGGCTTTTGCACAACTTGTTCCTGTGCTTGAAATGTTCTTCCCTTCTCTCTTTGCATGGCTGGTTCTTCATCCTCATTCTAGTCTCAGCTCGAATTTCACCTTCCTGGCAGAGGCCCCCTCCCTTTCCTGTCACTCTGTTCCACAGGGGTCAGCAAACTACAGACTGGGAACCAAATCTAGCTGTCCATTTCCATTTGTAGGGCCCAAGAGCTAAGAATGATTTTTACACTCTAAATCACTGAAAAAAAAAAGAAAAATAATATTTCATGACATAAATATTATATGAAATTCAAATTTTAGTGTCCATAAATAAAGTTTTATTTAAACATAGCCATGCTTATCATTTACATGTTATCCATGGTTGCCTTCATGCCACAGAGGCAGAGCTGAGTAGCTGTTATAGAGGGTGCTGGGCCCGCACATATTTTCCCTTGGCCTTTTAACAGAAAAAGCTTGCCAACATCGCTAATCTAGTCTATAAGACATTTTTCATTTCCCTATAGGACTTGCTATTGATAGTAAATTATCTTATCATCTATTTGTTTGTATATTTATTTGTCTGTATCTCCCTTCTAGAAGCTCTGGAGGACAGACCTTTTCTGCCTTGTTCCCTCCTGCATAGTGTGAGACATAAAGTGAGCACTCAAAACTTAACATACTGAATGAACTAATGAATAGATGGACAGGGTCCTTGGGGCAACTTATTGACTCTGAAGTTTACCTCAGCGCATCCACCCTTTCATTCATTCAATAACTGTTTACTGAATGTCTACTATGTAGCTTACCCCTTAGCTTATACAGTCCATTGCTTTCATGGCCTCAAGTGATCCTCCTGCCTCAAGTTGACCCATCAAGATGTCTGTCTGTCCTGGGCTGCTGTGAAGTTAGCTTCAATGGGCTCAGCAGACTTCCCGAGTCATCAGGCTGCTCTGACTCTCAGTGTCTATTGACTCTCACACAGGAGATATCCCGTGTGTTATATCCTCTCCTGATGACTGCATTAGGGTCTTGCGTCGCAGGGCTCTAAATCTTCTTGCAGGATGACCTATCTGCCCTCCCTCAGGAAGAGGCATCTGCCCTATTTTTGCTCATTCAAGCACAACCTTTGCTTCTGCTTGTGTCCCAGAAATCCTCCTCTCCCCACATTCCCATTCATCCGGGCTTGCCCGGGTGGCCTCCCACACACACCTGCAAATCTCGTTCACACGGCGTCGGATTCATCATTGCTGGCCTGGAAGCATGAGAGAGGAGGGCAAGAGTCTGGTGGCGCACACACTTCCCTTTCCTCCTCCTCCTTCCTGCCTTCCCTGCAGAGGAGTTCTTGTGAAGGAGCCTCTGTGTGCTTTCCCTGGATGCCTCAGTTACTAATGATGCTTTTGGAGGAGGAGGATGTAACAATCTACTTTTATATATTAATGTATCTCAGTTTGTGGTGATGATAGGAAGATAATTACACCCTGTGAGTTTACTTAGCAGTTGTTACACTGAACAAAATGTTGAAAGATCTAATTTGAACATACAAAGGAGAATATGATTCGTTTTTATGGAAGCCTATCCTCTATCTCATGTTCTAGGATAAAGCGTCCTTTTTTTTTTTTTTTTTTTTTTTTTTTTTTAAGATGGAATCTCATTCTGTTGCTCAGGCTGGAGTGTAGTGGTGTGATCTTGGCTCCCTGGCTCCCAGGTTCAAGCAATTCTCCTGCCTCAGCCTCCTGAGTAACTGGGATTACAGGCAGCTGCCACCATGCCGGACTAATTTTTAAATTTTTAGTAGAGACGGGGTTTTACCATGTTGGCCAGGCTGGTGTCAAACTCCTGAGCTAAAGTGATCTGCCCACCTTAGCCTCCCAAAGTGCTGGGATTACAGGCATGAGCCACTGCACCCAGCTTAAAGTGTCCATTTTAATACTTAACTGGTTTGCAATTACAATAACCATACAATCTGGACTTTCAGGCCCATCTGGTTTAAAATGTACCTTCCCATTGTAAAATCATAAACACCAATATTGAGTTAGTGAGTCTGGTGACTGTGAGATTTTAATAGGAAATGTTGATCTATTTTGACACTCTTTTCAGCTCTTGATGGGTTGTCAAGTTCTCCTCTGGGCAATAAGGAGCAGGCAGAGTTCAGCCAGGGTGGGAGATGGCTAGAGAAGTTAAGGACCACTGTTGGACAGGGCTTAGGGGGAACTAAGAGGAAACTGACCTGTCACAATCAGTTCGCTGATTCACCTGATTGATTAAAAGTCAGGGACTATATCTCCTGTGTCATGTCTATCCCCTTTCTTGGTTCTTACTTTAAATATGGGTCTCCTTGTCTTCCTGTAGAGCCTCCAAGAACACCAGAGAAGAAAGTTCAAATAAAGGGTAATGCCATTTATGTTGGCCACCTGGCAACCTCAAGCACTGAGAAAAGCTCCAGGCCCATGTGGGTGCTTCATAAACATCATTTAACGTTTAATGGAGGGAAGAGACTAGTAAATGTGCTCTTGGTTGGCAAGAGGATAGGAAATCTGATCCGTTCCTTCTGACACTTAAGCCCTGCTTTTTTTCCACACACAAAAACACATAATACAGCCAAGAAGAAAAGATGAGACACATATAGGCAGTTCAGTAAAGCAATTCATAAGGAGAAAAAAAATTCCTGCTTTTGTTGTTAAATGGGCATTCAAAAATACCAACCTCACAGTGCAGAGGTGGATACATCCTGACATCATTAAACACAAGGCTTGAAAAATACACTGTCTAGTCAGGTTTGGACAGAGGGTAAAATCAGGGATGGTCTGGCCCTTCTTTTCTCCCTACCCGCATCCTTTGCTCCAAAGACCCCCAGGACTCATTAAGAGCAGAGCGTCTTTATAAGTCCATGTGTGTCACCTGTGAGTCTTGTAAAACCCAGATGCCGATTCACTAGGTCTTGGACAGGGCTGAGATCCTGCACTTCTAACAAGCATCTGGTGATGCCGATACTGCCGGTCCACAGCCCTCACTCTCAGTAGTGAGGTCTTAGAGAACAAGTTCTTCAGTCTAAATTGCTTGCTTCCTCTTGGCCTGAGGTCCAACTCAATCCTGGCGCCAGGACTCTAAAGTGAGTGCCATTTTCCAGGGCTGGAGTGTTGGAAATGTGTGTGTGCTGTGTGTTGCTTGGGCTTTTTGCAGTTCTGCTTTTGGAGTTCCCGGCCAGGTATCTCCGCAGCTTCCAGTGGGACTGAGATGCTCTTCATCTTCTCTGTTACTTGCCGTGCTCTGTTTCCATCAGGGTCCCTGATCCTAGACTGGCAGTAAGAGCTGCTCACCTCTAGGTAAAGGCTCTGCCACACGTTGGCTGTGAATGCTGGGCAAATTACTTGAATGCTTGGTCTCAGTTTCTTCATCTGTAAATGGGAACAGTAATATTACCTATGTGATAGTGTTTGTAGGATTCAGTGAGTTAACCCAGGTAAATACGTAACACGTGCCTAACTCCGAGTAAGCTCTCAAGGAATGTTGGTCGGTCTGGTCACATACACTGGTCTCTGCCCTTTTGATGATGCTTAAGAGGGATGTGTTGTGGTATGTATGACTAAGTTTTCATTATATATGTTGGCCTCAGGGAGACAGTTAGGTGTACTGTGATTAGAAGATTGTGAAGTGAGTCAGTCATCTAATCACAGTAATCTCAGGGGGCAAAGGACAGGGCTAGTCTTGGTCACCTAAGGTCATCTCAGGTGGCAGGTTCAGTATATGAACACTTGGGGAAACCCAAGAGACTGGCAACCACCCTAGCAGTCTCAGCAACAGTGGAGGACGTTCTAGATACACAGCTGTTGTGGTAGCAGGCATCTTATCCTCTCCCTGAAGCAACGCCAGTGCTCCCGAATGCTATGACTGGGTCTTACAGATGATTCTGATGTTCTCTGCGTCTTCTATCATCACCTGGGTCCACTTTCTCGCACTGGCATGAGTGAGAAATCTCTCTACTCTCCCTCCCTCATGCTCTCTGCTCGTTTTTCCTGTGTCTGTCTTCCATTCTGCTGCTGTTCTTCTACTCACTATCTTTCCTGATCTCTTGAGCTCAAACTCCCTGAGAGAGTATCTGATTTGGTTCAGTCAAATCCAGTGTAGAATGCCTCAGTGGAGCCCCTGATGAGTCACTGACCAGCATGTGGTCCAATCAGCTATGGCTAGCACCCCATGATTACAACGTGTAAGTCACGATAGTCCCTCTGGTTGGTAAAATGGGTGCAAGCACATAGGTCGTGTGCCATTTAAAATGCTTTCAGCAGAAAATTTGATTCAAATGGCTTACAAAATAAGGAACCAAATTATCTAATATAGTAATAGTCCAGAGGTAAGGTGTTTCTTGGGTAGGTTATTGTTAGTTGCTTGTACAAACCTATTTTTATCTTCTTTCTTTACTTGAAGGGCATGGATTTTGTTTCCACACAAAAATATGCAATTGGGAAAGAGTGCCCTATCCCCAGAGCCATGAGAGATTTTGAAAAGTTTCTTTCTGTTCCTTCTGCCAGTGATTGGCTTAGGAAGGGGCATGTGACCCAATTATGACCAATAAGACACAGAGGAACTTCTGGGAAAGTTTACTTGCTCTTAAAAAGCAAAATGTGTTAACTTTCCAACTTAGCAATCCCACTAGATGGAAATGAAACCATACGTCCACACAAATACCTGTTTGTGGATGTTCATAGCAGCTTTATTTATAATAGCTCAAACTGGAAACAGCCCAAATGCCCATTAACTGGTGAATGGATAAAAATCTATGGTCTAGCTATACAACAGAATACTGCTCAACAATAAAACAGAATTAAACTGCTGACATTTGCAACATGAAAGAATCTCAAATGCATTGTGCTTAATAAAAGAAGTGAGACACAAAAGGCTATCCTAATGTATCATTAAATTTATCTGAAATCCTTGCAAAGGGAAAATTATAGGGACAGAAATTAAATTAGTGGTTGCCAGGTTCTCGGGTTAAGAGAGGGAATTGACTACAAGCAGCCATGCGGGAATTTTTGGTGTGGTGGAAATGTTCTCTACCTTGATTGCAACATGACTGTAAACATTTGTCAAACTTATCAAACTATATATTTATAAATGACAAATTTTGCTGCTACTTTTGTATTCATAAACCTGACTCTAAAAAAAAAGCCACATGTGAGATGAGAGGAAGCAGGCTCTTTTCTGCCTTTGGACAATGCCTTCAACATATATTATCTGAAGCTGAAGTGGCATCATGGGACCATGAAGGGGAGCCATCCTGGAAGGTCTCACACTGAGGATGGTGGAGTGGGAAAAATTGTTGAGTTGCTGAATTAACCAGCCTTAGAATTGTCCTCCTGTTGGCAGCAGTGGCCTGTCTGGAGCAGCCACTGCCTTGGTGCTGACTGCAGTTGGGAAGGCACAGCTGGGGCTGGGTACTCCATGGAGCGGGTGCAAGCTGGTGGGAGTGAGGAGCAGGCGGAAGCCCCATCCCCTTCTGAGTTTGCAGGGTGGGAGCCTTGTGCATCCTGGGTGCAGCTGCTGCCACCTAGCCACACCTGCAGGCCCGTAGTCTCTGCACTCTTAGGGGTGGAAAGCCCCCCTGTCCCCAAAGGCTCAGTAGTGCCTGATCCTGCCGCCTGGCCTCTCCTAGCTGCCTGCACCTGCTCCAATCTTGGAGCAAAGTTGAGGCTGAGCCTGGGTCTATTGCAACCCGGCCATGTGTGCGCATGCTTGGGGCAGGACTGACATGCTTGCTGCCTTGATCCCCTCTAGATTTTGGAAATTGGCGAGTCCCTTGTGAAGCCCCACTTTCAAGCCAGGGATGGCCTGAAGCTGGGGGCTGGGCTAATGGACCAGAACGGGAACTTACGGTGCTTCTTCTGGGCCTGCCCATGGCCACCCCTGAACCAATTAGCATGCACTTCTTCCCCTCTGAAGCCCATAAAAAATCCCGGACTCGGCCAGACTCCAGGAGATGACCAGATGACCAGCTGTGGAGAGGAGCTGCCCACTGTGGGCCTCCTCCCTGCTAAGAGCCGAGTACTCATCAGACATACTGCCTATGGACAGGAGCTACCCACTGCAGGTCCCTTCTGAGCTATTCTGTTGCTCAGTAAAGCTCCTTTCACCTTGCTCACCCTCCACTTGTATGTGTACCTCATTCTTGCTGGACACAGGACAAGAACTCAGAACCCACTGAATGGTGGGGCTAAAAGAACTATAACACAAACAGGGCTGAAACATGCCCCTTGGTCACCACATTTTGAGTGCCAAGAAGGAGAGAAGAGAGACTGAGAGAAGTGCTCTGGCATTTCAGGGAGCTCAGCCTAGGAACTCCCTGAGCGAGGGCTGTGACAACCTCTCTGGGTCTCTGTGGTTCCTGATGTCTCCTAGCTTCCAGGTACCACCACATTCCCTGGTGCCAGCCATGGAAGCTACTTGTGGGACGCCTGGTCCAGCTGCAGCCTCTCAAGGAGCCAGCACCCATATCGGTGCCTGGAGCTGCCCACCCTGCTGCAGATGGCATGTCTGGCTGTGCCAGTGGTTGGATCCCATGCTTGGTTGCTCACACACACCTTGCTGCTCCACGCTTGGCTCACCCTTGGCAGGCTGAGATTTAAGCTGGTTGCAAGGGCTGAGCACAGTCTGCAAGGCCAAGTGGGCAGAATGAGCCCAGAGGGCCCGAGTAAAAACTCAGGCACAGGCACCACCAGCCACAGAGGTTTCCAGCTGATGAAGCAACACCCCAAGGATTCCACGATACTACCTCTGACCTCTTCTTATGTGAGAACATTAATTCTTTGTGTGCTTTCTACCCCAAGCGTCCCATCCTAAATGACACATGATCTATGTGTTAAAGACTTCCTGCAGTAACTTTGTCCATCAGAAAGGGACTGCAGAAATGGAAGAAACTCACAGCATCATTGTCCATCTAGTACAATAATCTACAGACACTGCATGTGGTGATTTTATTCATTTTATGTCTTGAGTCTCTTCGTTTGTACTTCCCACTTATTACTACAAAAGTTTCTAGTTACACAGACAAATGGAACAGAATATAGAACCAAGAAATAAGGCTGCACACCTGTAACTGTATGATTTTTGACATACCTGACAAAAACAAGCAATGGAGAAAGGATTTCCCATGTAATAAATGGTGCTGGGAGAACTGGCAGGCCATATGCAGAAAATTGAAACTGGACGTCTTCCTTACACCATGTACAAAAACCAACTCAAGATGGATTAAAGAGTTAAATGTAAAACCGAAAACTACAAAAACCCTAGAAGAAAACCTAGGTAATGCTGTTCAGTACATAGGCACAAGCAAAGATTTCATGACAAAGATGCCAAAAGCAATTGAAACAAAAGCAAAAATTGACAAATGAGATCTAATTAAGCTAAAGAGCTTCTGCACAGCAAAAGAAACTATCAACAGAATAGAGAGACAACCTACAGAATGGGAGAAAATTTTTTAAATCTATGCATCTGACAAATCTCAAATATCCAGCATCTATAAAGAACTTAAAACAAATTTACAAGAAAAAACAAAACAACCCCATTAAAAAGTGGGCAAAGGATATGAGTAGACACTTCTCAAAAGAAGACATACATGCAGTCAACAAGCATAGAAAAGAAGCTCAACATCAATGGTCATAAGAGAAATGCCAATCAAAAGCACAATGAGATACCGTCTCACACCATTCAGAATGGCTATTATTTATTTAAAAGTAAAAAGAATAACAGATGCCGGAGAGGTTGTGGAGAAAAAGAAACACCTTTATACCGTTGGTGGAAATGTAAATTAGTTCAACCATTGTGGGAGACAGCGTGGCGATTCCTCAAAGACCTAGAGACAGAAATACCATTTGACCCAGCAATCCCATTACTGGGTATATATGCAAAGGAATATTAATTGTTCTATTATAAAGACACATTCACACGTATGTTCATTGCAGCATTATTCACAATAGCAAAGGCATGGAAATAACCTAAATGCCCATTAATATATGCTGGATGAAGAAGATGTAGTACGTATATACCATGGATGTTATGCAGACTTAAAAAGGAAGATCACGTCCTTTGCAGGGACATGATGCACGTTTACCTGTGTAACAAACCTGCACATCCTGCACATGTATCCATGAACTTAAGATAAAAGAAAGAACAAAACAAAACAAACAACAACAACACAAGTTTCTAGCACATCTGCTTCCCTTAGTCTAGGAGTCCACAACCGCCAGGCTGAAGACCAGTCCACTACATGACCTGTTAGTACAGTTTTCAGGGCCCTCTTAGAAATTAAGTATGAAAGTGAATACATATTTAGCATAAGCAAAGAAATCACAAAAGGTTACACATTTTTAAGTGCTGGCAACTACTGTATATATCGTAATAATGCAGAAAAGTAACTGAATATTTTATTGATTAGGTGCCTGACATGCTGCCCTAATATGTTGCCCTCTACATTCCCCCTCCTTAGAATTTTACACCTCTGAGAACTGAAAACATTTTCCCATAGATTAGCTTCTGGTTGCTTACATTTCAAACCCTGTTTCTCTTCTGGTACCGACATACTTGTGCAAGAATGGTGAGTGAATGAACGAGAGAATGGATCAGCTTCTTGGAAGTGGAACTTGTGTTGAGACCTAAGAAGCACATGGTTTATAATTAGCAGATATATGCTTTTTCCTTTCCTACCACCCCTCCCTGCCTCCAGGTTATAGGCTGGGAGTTTCCAGTTAGACTAGCTGGTTTCTGATGATTCTGTCCATGGATATTTAAAGAAATTTGGACATGTTTACCCTTTTATTACAAATATAAATACACCCTAATTAGCACTGGTTGAAAGGGGGCTCAGAAAAGGGGTTTATCTCTAATGAGTGGAGCAAAGAGGCCCCTTTGTGAAATCAGAACTGTGGTGAGTTGGCCCCATTCCCCAAGAAGCTAGGCAGGACTAGTAATGTGGGATGAACTAGTATCCAATGTGGGCACCACTGCCTGAGATCATCCGTCAGCTGCTGGAAGGAAAGGAGGTGAAACCTGCTTTATTTATTTTGAGACAGTTCTCACAGAGGAAGCCCACACAGCTCCATGGACAGCAGAAAGCATGAAGGGAAATGGGCTAGTGCTGAACCATGCTCCTTCACCCCCCAAGACATGGCACCCAGTCCCTGCCTGTCTCATCACCATCTTGGTTTCCCATCATTTCCTCAGCCTGAAGCCTCCATCACCAACACCTACCTGGGAATGACCCAGGCTTGCTGCTGTTGTCTATAGCCACCCATCTCCTTCAGGATAAAACCCCAGTTTGAATGCAGAGTTTCTCCCTGCCAGGCTGCTCTGCCTCTTCTTCAGCCCAATTAACCATGCACACATTTGCACTTTTGAATGAGATGCTCTAGTTTTCCCCAGGTAACACGCTATTTCACTACTTAGTACCTTTGCTCAGATCGTCCCTCTCCTGTCTGAAATGCTGTAACCCTCTGCTTACCAGGGTTAGGTCTGACTGAGCTTTAAGTTTTAGGGCAGATACCAACTCCTCCAGATGTCCTTGCTGCCTCCCCAAGTGCTTGCTCTCTGCTGTGCTGTTACTCTAATTTTCTTCCTGTCCCCAGAAATTGGAACCTAGTAGCTGGTCCAGTGCACATTTTGCTCTATTGTTTAAGAATATTTAATTCTAGTATAGAAGGAAACAAATAGAATGGATAAAACTCATGTGTTCAGCATAGATAACAAGTAGCCTATTGACAAATAAATTAAGTAGAACACGTGTGAATGCAGACAGAAAGGTGGAAGGACCAAGTAGTTACTAAACATTCACGACACGCTAAATACGCATGAGGTACTATTGCAGGACTTTTCCTTAGTTCAGCTAAAGATAGGGTCCTTGTCTATTCCACGACCACAAAAATTTAGCCTTGCAGATGGTTTGAAGGGTGAGAAAGGCAGGGTTTTATTGGGCGAAAAGGGGGTTAAAAGGCGGGGGGAACAGGGATCCTCTGCAAGGCCAGAGTCCCTGCTAGAGCACTTCCCATCCACAGCTTAAATCCCAGGTCAACACAGGAAGAGGAGGGGCCAGGCTCTTCCCTGATGCAAATGGCAGGAACCTCTGTGGTTCCACTCCAGTGTGCATTCCTCTCAGTGCGCAGGCCAGCTGGAAACAAATGGTTTTGCCAGGGACCCCCTCCCACCTAGCTGTCTCAGTACTATTTATAATATCTTAATTTGAATCCCCATTGTCACACCCATTTGGCCCCACGTGTCTTCTACTCAAGAGGTACAGATGTAATTCATGGCTACTCAGTAGGCTAATTGCCAAGTTGTAGCTGTGGCCAAGTGGACTTGCTCCTGGGTCTGTCCGATAGAGCAAATGCGCATGCTCTTGACCCCTGGCACCTTTGTCTGTCAGGTCCTCTTGCTCAAACCTCAACTCTGGCCCTCTTAATCATTCCATTGATGGAAAAGGCAGAACCCAGAATTTAGGTTGTGTGGTTCTTCCACCTGCTTGCACTCTATCCTGTGTGTGATAACGTACACCGTGTATTTTTCCCTTGCTACTCGCTGTGTGCTTTAAGTTGACTTAACAAACCATCTGATTTAAGCATGTTCATGTGGTCTGAGAGCCTTTCTGTTCCATGACCTCTGGGAGAGCTTGTTAGGAAGTGAACTTGGGGAACTACCATTGTGTCACAGCAATTTCTCACCCAGCACTGCTCAATAGACATTTACAAAAGGAGGAATTTTGTGAATGAACACACTGAAGAATTCAAAATTGTCTTTTAGGCCTCATGGACTCACAGTTCTGCCTACGACAGGAAAAAGAGCTGTGAAAACCTGACTGCTGTTGCTGCCTTTTGTGCATCCGGAATGGCCTCTACTTGCCCTGGACAGGTAGGGGAGACTTGCAAGACTAGAAATAGGGTAAGCAGATTAGGGGCAGGGGATTTCAATATGAGGAATGAGAACAGAAGCTGAGAATGCATGGCAGGCAGCGATGTCATTTTCCAGAAAATGGGAGTGATGGGACAAGGATAAGAAGAGTGGTTTATATATCCAGAAATGAAGTGGAGCAATGCAGGGAAGATGAAGAGAATTGTGGAATTTAGACATGTACGATGGAAATGTTGTGGGTAGGAGAGGGGGCAAAAACAGGGGAAGCCGGGTGGAATATTGGGGCACTAGCAATGTTCTGGGTTGTAGGGAAAAGTAAAGTATGGAGATAAAGTCTGGGCTGGTAAAAACTCAAGAGGAGCTGTGGAGGTTCGGGATTCTTTGATTCATGAATTTACAGCAGAGAGTTTCTACTTTATTGATGTGTTGCTTCTGTTTGTGATAGGTTAATTCTCCATGTATAATTCCCCTCCCTTTTTTTAAAGTGCAGATGCTCTCTGTGTTGTTTATTATATTTTAAATAATACCCCAGTCTCCTTTCTTAAATTGGTTCCTTGAAGTATAAGTAAGCAAATAAATACTTAAACAATTAAATGAAATTTCCTTCTATTGATGGTCTGTGACCATTCTGAAAAATAACATCTGCCCTCTACTTGGCTCCAGGGGATTTTATGAGCATTAATGACATGTCTGAAAAGCGTTTCATTTCCTTGGAAACGAGCTTAGCAAAGTGTTTTTCTCTCTACAATGATATAACAAGCCACTCATGCTGTGCTACTGATTTATAATAATTGAAACTTTGGTTGCTAAAAAATTTAAGTACTTTGATGGTAGCTCAAAACAAAATCTTTAATATTTTTATATGTCTTACATGTTTTAGGTGATAAATAAATGGCCTTTTCATGAATTAAAAAATATTTCCATGATATTTAGTCTCCTATCATATTTTAACTTGCTCTTACATCAGTTCACAAGGTCATGGACTTGGCCTGTTTTTCATTTCATGAACATCTGGATTTATAGTGAATGATTCATGCGGCCTGATACATAGCTGCCCTCTTTTTGCTCTCTCCTATTATCACTTGTGGAATTCGATTTACCTCCTACCCTGTGAGCTATTCTTTCTTTTGAAACAATTTCCTCAGTTATACAGATCTTTAGTTTAAAGAATAATCATGATTAATTATTCCACTGCAATGGAAATTGCTATCTGGAGTGGGTTTTCCCATTTTGAGAGAAAAATCCATGTCATCTTTTGCAAAGGGCACCATAAAGGACTGAGATAACAACAAAAACAATAATAACAACCACAACAATGCCCAAAGCAGGAGAGGAGTATGGTCTCATACGAAATAGAATGGAAGGAACAAAGTCAGAATCCTTAGATAAACTTTTCCTGCTTTCCTTTTCTTCTTAGGGCTCCTTATCACCTGACAAGTTATGTGCCTGTTGACGGATTTATCTTTCTTCCACTCCCTTAGCATATAACCTTCATGGAAGCAGGGAGTGTGTGGCCATCAGCTATAACTGTGGCCAGTGCATAGTAGACACTCAACAAATATTTGTAGAGTTAGTGAATGAAAGATCCATCCATCCATCAGTTAGTCAAATAACAAAAATAGTACGTAATAATAATTAGAATTTATTGGAGGCCCCAGGTTGGATAGTGTCTTGCCAAGATTCATGGCCAGCAAGAACCTCAGAATGTGTTGTTATTTGGAAAAAGGGTCCTTGAAGATCTAATTAGATTAAGAGTAGGTCATACCGAATTAGTATCATTCATAAATCCAATACAACTGATGTCCTTATAAGAAGAAGAGAGGATAGACAGAGAGAGGGACACACAGGGAAGAAGCCCACGTGGTGATGTAGGCAGAGACTGGAGTTATGCAGCTGCAAATCAAGGTATGTCAAGAGGTGCCAGCACCCAGCAGAAGGTAGGAGAGAGGCATGCAACAGATTCTTCCTTAGCGCCTCCAAAAGGAACCAGCCTGCAGATACCTTGATTCTGGACATCTGGCCTCCAGAATTGTGAGATAATACATTTCAGTTATTTTAAGCATACTAATTTATAGTACTTTGTTAAGGCAATGCTAAGTAACTAATATAATCCCATTTTGGTCAAGTCCTGGGCAAGTTCCATTTACAGATAAAGACACTCAGGCTAAATGAGAAGCTCAAAGTCTGGCTAGTGGGTGACTGAGCCCAACTCTGTTCTCTATTTTCTAGCATTTCAGACTGTTGTCTGCTACATGGTCAGCTTGGGGCCAGGAGTTTAGGGGCTTATAAAAAGATAACATCCCCACCTTGGAGTAATTTCATGATTGCTTTTTTTTTTTTTTAAACCAAGTTATGATTAGAGAAGGAAGTATGAAAAGGGGTGTGTACCTTCTTTAATAAGAGCTATGTGTCCAGTGAAGTCAATGTTAATGCAAGTCAGTCAAAAATCAGGGAATGTACTCATTGCATTTCCAGAATTTCTTCTGAATCTGTGATTCTATTATCAGTTGTTCTCTAAGGCTTTGAAAATGGTGGCAATATCTACTGATGTTGAATATATACATGCATTCTCCATAAGCCTGCAGTTTTACCCCTAGACACATATACCCAACCAAAATGCATATGTATGTTCACAAAAAGACGTGTCAGAAAGTTCATAACAGTACCATTGGTAGTAGTCTCAAGCTAGAAACTACCCAAATGGCCATTTACAGTAGCATGAAAAATAAACTGTGGTATGTTCATTTAAAAGTGGATTATACTGCAATAAGAATGAATGAACTACTTTTAATGCGACAATATATCACAAGATAATACGGAGTGGAAGAAGCCAGCCAACTAGAAAAAAGAGTACATATTGATTTATTTCATTTCTATGCATTTCAAAAATGAGCAAAATATGCCATAGTTCTAGAAATCAAGATAATGATTTATTTATGGGTGGTTAGTAAAGCACTAATTCATTAATATTTTGTTAATCTGGGTGTTAGTTACATGGGTTTGTTAGTTTTTTTAAAAAATGTGAGCTGTGCATTTATGATTTGTATATTTCTGTATACCTAGATAATGCTTTGATAAGAAGTATAAAAATAATATGAAGAAAACTTACAAAGATCCTCTGCCATCCTGTTCCACCTCCACACTAGGATGATCCTTCAGCTGTACCTAGGAAACTGCTCTTGGGATGCTGTACTCTCTAGCCAGTAGCTTGGTTTCCAAATTGCTCTTTCCCCTGTATTTATGCTGTTGTCTGGCAAGAGAAATGGGCCTTTGAACATCTCCACCCTCAGAAGAGATAAAGGACCATTTCTGAAAGTGGCAAATTGCAAGGACTTCTGGTGGCTTTTGTCACAGAGCAAAAGACAACCCATGTTTTTAGTGAACTATCAGAAAAGAGAAGTCTTCTGAACTCAGGGAATAACTTTTAAAAATCTATGTTATTATTGTAGTTCTAGAAAAAATATTCAGTCATAATGAATACAGTTTTGAAGAAAGATAAGCTTTACCCATTTTTTTCAACCAGTTGGCTCTGATTCTGAATTAGATTTAGTTGTTGAGTCTAAACTCCATGTAATATTATGGTGGTGAAGGTTAGGGAGAGCTGTTCTGCTTTCCACACACACCTCCTTTATATCCTCTGATGCTTGAAATTTCATTACTAGGAGAGCAAGTCATTTCACAATTGGAGATGTAGAAGACAGTAAGATGAAATATACCTGGGAAAAGTAACTCATTGACTTTAAGCCACACTAATAGATTAGGGCCTTTCCAGATTTTGATAAGATGGGCAAAATTTAGAATGCTGGAGCCTCAAACAGGGGTAAAGATACCAAAGACAGTATTAGTGCTCAAGGCAGGGAGAAAAGCTGTGGTTCAAAATGATAATTTCAAAATTCTATGGTGTGGATGGATGTGGGGCAAAAGATTAACCTCCCTGCCCCTCTTGCAAACTCTTTGTCTTCAACAAATGGGTAGAGTCAGACATTTGCCAGGGCAGTTCTGGTGCTATTAGAATACTTTGCAAATCTGGAAAGGCCTTCGTCACCTACAGTAAGAGAAACTTTATCTCAGATGGGCAGAGATACAGTTTGTACCTTTAAAGGATAGCTTAATTGAAGGGCTGTATTCACCAGATGGCTCTTGAACCCCTAGCATCCAACCCCATCTCATCTTCTGCTTGTTCCCTACTGGTCCTGACTTTCAGCCTGGCACTCCTTCATGCTATATTCAGGCCACCTCTGCATGGAACTATTAACCCCATGGTAGATGAAAATGAATCCCTCTTTGGCTGAGCCACTGAGCTCTCCTATCAGTACACGTGGCCCTCGGGATCCACATCTGTGGATTCAACCAATCATGGACTGAAATGTATTTTAAAAAACAATGAGAAGTACTAATATGACAATAAAAATAATACAAGTGAAAGTACAGTATAACAACCATTTACATAGCATTTCCATTGTATTATGTATTCTAAGTAATCTAGAGATGATTTAAAGTATACAGGTGGATATATGTAAATTATAAGCAAATACTGCACCGCATTATATTAGGAACTTGAACATCCATGGATTTTGGTATCAGTGGAGGGTCCTGGTACCAATCCTCCATGGATACCGAGGGATGATTGTACCTTCCTAGGGATGTCCCAGTTTCAGCACTGAGAGTCCTGTGTCCTGAGAAACCCCTCAGTCCTGTGGAAGCCAAGATGGTTTGTCACCTAGTCCTGCTAGATAAGGAAGCTCTATTCCCCAGGCTTGGCCCCTTCCTGGCCTGGTTCTAGAGATTTGGTCAGACAGATATGAACAGAAGTCAATAGGAATAAGAGGGTGAAAGTGCTTTGTGTTTGAGAAAGGGCCAGCTTTGAAACACTCTCTAGGAGACATGATACTTTTCTGCAAAGAGACTTGAGTTCTAGGAATAGTACTTTCTCCCTACCAAAGATGCTACAGTGTAATGTAACAGTAACAGCAACCACAGCTAAATTTAACTGAGCCCTTTCTGTGAGATAGGTACTGTGCTTAAGCCTTTTTCATGGATAGCTTATTTAATTTTCAAAACAGCCCAACCTTTACAGATGAGGAAACTGAGGCCTAGAGAGGTGTACTTGCCCAAGATCACTTGAAAAAACTTGAAAAATCAGAGCCTTTAGCCCCCAACTTGGGATCACAAGATGTAGATTTGATTCCCATGTATGTATTTACTCCATGTATGACCTTAGGGATGTCACTTTTCTTTTCTGAGACTTATCTTGTCTGTGGACAAAAATGTCCTCCAAACAAAGTAGTTATATAACTTAATTAAAATATCATATGTAAAGGTACTTGGCTCCTAGTAATTTCTCAACAAATATAACTTTCCTTTTCTGTCTTTCTTCCATTTGTTGTCAATTCATTTCCCTCCCTGTCTTTTTGTCTTTCCTACCTGATGTTCTGATTTCCTCATACTCCCAAATACATTTTTTATACTTCTTGTGATACTTATCACGATGGCACAGTAGTATGGAATAAACTTTAGAATTACGTAGGGCCAAATTCTGATTCAATCACTTTCTAATTTTGGACCTCAGGGAAGTTAATTAACCTCTGAGAATCTTGGTTTCCTTACTTGTGAAATGGAAATAAGTTCTTTTTAAAAAATATGTAATAGATGCAGATATTTCTATTGCTTTTGGCACCCTGTGTCACCCTTACGGGGCCCATATCTCATTTCCACTGTAGAAGTAGTTCCTTGGGACTCAAGACTCATGCTGATAGTACATAATCATGTCTCTCTCTGTGTTTTAGCCTCTAGTCCTGTTACAAACGCAAACGAGAGATGACAGGACTTCAAGTGGAGTCAGATATTATATCACCAACTGCTATGATCTTGGATGAATAACATATCAGAGTTTGAACAAAAATTCAGAAATAGATTAGAAAAAGGAGAAAATATGAGTTTGCCATGATTTGCATCACTCATATTAATTTGGACTATATTTTCAATCTAACTAGAAGTAGAATGCAATTTATTAGCCTATTAAGTACCCATCAGTAGCTGTGTCTATCTCCAGAACTTTGTGTGTTAGGTCTGGAAATCTCCAGCAAAGATTAAACATGGGCTTCCAATAATACAGCTTAGGATTTCTTTCTGTTGGTTAACACTACAGCATAACACTGTAATGTGGCGTCTTGATGATGCTCTAGTTCTCTGTCTCCCAAACGGATCCTTTAAGTGTGCAAGGCATTATGAATGATGCAAAGATGAAAAAGATACAGTTTGTACCTTTAAAGGATAGCTTAATTGAAGTGAAAAGCTAAGCACAGAAATACTTTTGTCAAATTTCAGTGTGACAAGCACATCATTATGTGCCATCTCTAATCACCCCAAAAAACCTTTCATAGAGCCTGGATTCCCTCTAAAATAAACACAAAGAATTCAAAGTGGTTTACAACTTTTTTTAAACCTTGGGTTAGATTATAAAAAGCACACAGGAATGTATTCTGTATGGTTCTGGGTGACAGCTGGAGGTCAAATGCATATTTGAGTTTCCTAAAGACCAAAGGAAAAAAACCAGGCATGGTTTTGGGGATATTACGATTCTCAAGATAAAATTCAATTAGTTTAGGAGAAGTAAACTCTGTGGAGACTTGAAAACAAATTCTGCTATAGGCCTTCATTAAGAGGAAACTGTAATATAGTGGACATTGTCCCAGAAAGTATTCCTACACTAAAAACTATGGAAAGCTGTTACATGACTGTTTCTTATAGTGTCTGTCAATATAAGTCTAAGATGAAAGCCCATTTTAGCAAAGTCAACATAAAATAAGTATTTATGTTTTTCTAAGTATTTCTGTATAAATATAATTTCTTAACAATATCTTAGATTCAGTTATTTGAATCAGGATCTTCATACTGCATTTGGTGGAGGTCTTTACATCTTTTAAAATATACAACAATTTCCATTCTTATTTTTCCCCTTTGCCATTTAGTTGTTGAAGAAATAAATCATTTATTTTATAGAATTTCCTACATTTAAGGTTTGCCCAGCTGTATCCTTGTGATTTCACTGGGTCTTAAATAATAATTACCTTATTTCCATGGTGAGAAGTTTTATTTGGTTCTTTTTCAAGTATATCTGGTCTTTTCTTCATTTTAAATTGCCTCTTTGTATTCATAGCTTCAATTATTTGTTTAAAAATGTTAAATGTACTTGTTTTACATTTAGTATCTGATAGTACAATTATCTGAAGCCTTTATGGGTCTGGTTCTATTGTTTGTTGTTTCTGATGACTCTGGTTCAAAGGTACTTTTCCCCTGGTAGATTTTGTGATTTTGTGATTTTTGTGTTGTGAGTTCATATTTCTTGGAATTGTCTCTGAGGGAGTACTATGAGACCTGGGCTGAGGGTTTATTTCTTTGGGTGGATTTCAAATTGTCTTTGCCAGTTACCTTTGGGCATCATGGATTTGCATCCACTTTAAATGATATTCTCTTTGAGGTTTTCTGGGCCACACAGATAGTGTGATTTCTAACCACTAAGTCATGTGTGTAGCCAGTTTGGATTTATGAAACCTCAGAGAGAGTTTGTTGTTTTGCTTCTTTTAACTTATATATACAGCCAAGGTTTCCTTTGTGTTTGCCATTGGTGGATGGACTCTCTGTTAGTTTACTATTTTCCTGAGAGAATAAACCCTAGTCAATCCTATTTGGATGGATTACCGTTATAGTTTCCTGTTCTGCACAATGACGGCATCAGTGCTCTTTTGCTTCTCTGCTCATGGCCTTCACTTCTTAGCTGGTCTTGGGCTATTTCACTTATTTTATAAAATGAATTAATATGTGTCTATATACTTATATAATTTATATACTTCATAATTATATTGCATAATATATTACACATGATTACTATCTGTTACATATAAAATAATATTTTAGATATCATATTGTTATGTAAACAATAGTGTATATATATCTTAGGCATTTTTATGGTTGGAGGATTTCAGGATCTCTAATCTATCATTTTGCAAAAATGGAAGTCCTTGAGTCCCTGAGTCTTCCATTGGATTCAGATCCAGTATGTCTGTGTGTCAGGCCTGAACTCTGGGAATCTATCAGGACCCTTTGAGCCTGTGAGTTATGGGGTTCATTGTATTCTCCCATGCTGACCCAGAATATGTTGCTAAGGTTCTCTGTTATCCTGACTAGAACTTATCATTTCACTTAACTGCACTTGACATGGTCTCACTCCTAGTGAACTCAACCCACAGGTGGGTGACTCTGCTGTTGAGTAAACAGACCTTCAGTTGCCCTGCCTGGCTTTCAGGTTCTTCCCTGGATCCTTCTCTGATGTCAACTGCCATATTAGTCTTCTTGATTCTGTAGATTGCTTGAACGTAAGCTTTCTGTGATCTTTGGAGAGCATATTTGAGTAGCCCCATTGCCTTCAATAAGCTCCAGCTTCTGCCACCTGTTTTATCTCTCAGGCTACCCTTCCTGCTCACCCCACACCATGCAACCTCAAACATTCAGCCTTATTTCCGGTACCAATCTTTGGGTATTCCCCAGGTTCCTTTGTTAGTCCTGGATTGCTGAGATAACAGCATGACTGGTGGCGAAAACTTCTTGAGCTGTGTCAGGAGTGATATTTGTGAAAAAGTATTAATACTTCTTGAATAAGCCATCCAGAGTAATTGCTTTCCCTTGAATTTTGAGATAACTTTGTACCACTCTTAAGGCACTCATTCACCTTCTCCTTCATGCTGTAGTTATTTATATAGATGTTTTTGTCTTCCTTGCTAGAAAATTAGCTGCTTAAGAGTAGAACATAACATTGGGGTCAAAAGACCTGGGCTTGAATCCTGACCTTGCTGTATTATAGTTATGTGGCATTGGACAAATTAACATCTCTTTTGTTAATTATGGATGGAAGATTGTGGGCCTGTATCCCTTACCTGTAAGGGTTAATGAAAATAACATAAATAAGATCTGCTAGCATTGAACCCAGCACATACAAAATCAGCTCACTAAATTTTATATGAAGCTGATTTTCAAGCATTGAATGAATACTTGTTTGTGTTGTGCACATGGAGATTGGTGGTGGGATTTTTCTATGAGTGACAAAATCCTACAGTTCCTTTCTTTATTTCTTTGGTGACTTACTTGAAGGCACCAGCTGTCACCTGGTCCTTCTGACCACACCAAGGAGATTTCTGCTATCTGCATAACCCAGGAGTGGGTGACCTGAGAACTAGAGTGGCTGGAATGTTAGAATTGGGCTGGGTCTTGGAGACCAGCTGGTTCATGTTTGTGAACCGGTTTAAGATGTTAGTAGTCAGTGTTGACATTCAGTCTTCATTTTATAATTAAGGAAATTGTATTCTCAAGTGGAGACATGTGATTTGATTTGCCCAATATATAGAGGTGGAAAAAGTTTGAATGTAAAGTAAAAGAAAGACATCTGTATTAGTCTGTTTTTATGCTGCTAATAAAGACATACCTGAGACTGGGTAATTTATAAAGAAAAGAGTTTTGCTTATTTTATTTATTTATTTTTTGAGACAAAGTCTTGCTTTGTCATCCAGGCTACCGTGGTATGGCATGATCCTGGCTCACTGCAACCTCCTCCAGTGGGCTCAAGAAGTTCTCCTGCCTCAGTCTCCTGAGTAGCTGGGATTATAGGTGCATGCCACCACACCTAGCTAATTTCTGCATTTTTAATGGAGATGGGGTTTTACCATGTTGGTTAGGCTTGTCTCAAACTCCTGACCTCAAGTAATCCACTCTCCTCAGCCTCCCAAAGATCTGGGGTTATAGGCATGAGCCACTGTGCCCAGCCAAAGGAAAGAGGTTTAACTGACTCAGTTCAGCATGGCTGGAAAAGCCTCAGGAAAGTTACAGTCAAAGCAAAAGGGGACACAAACATATCCTTCACATGTCAGCAGGAGAGAGAGGAATGAGAGTCCAGTGAAGGGGAAAGCCCCTTATAAAACCATGAGATTTGTGAGAACTAACTCACTATCATGAGAACAGGATGGAGGAAACTGCCCTCCTGATTCAATTATCTCCACCTAGTCCCCCACCATGACACGTAGGGATTATGGGAACTGTCCCTCAAAACGAGATTTCGGTGGGGACACAGCCAAACCATAGCAATTTCCTTTTCACAGATGTGCTGTGGTGACTATCCCTCTTCATTGAGAAGTACTTTCAGGAAAAAAGTAGAAAAATGTGTCATTTCTTTGATCTATTCATTTGGTAAAAATGTATTGTATTTATGACTTTAAATGTGTCCTGTCTTTAAATACTGTGCAGCTAGTTCTATTATTTTGAAACCTAAGTACTTGGTAGCTGTAGAACATTTATTCATTTGACAAATATTTGAGCTCCAGATCTTGTTCTTGGCCTCTGGAGAAAGTGTCAAGAAAAACAAAAGTTTTGCTCTAATGGAGCAAAACATAGGTAGCAGAGGGAAGCAGAAAAACATCAGGTGAACAGATCAACAGACTAGATAATGTGAGCCCCTTGTAAGTGGCAGGAAGAACATATATCACAATGGTATAAAAAAGAATGACTAGGGATGGAGAGCTGTGCTTCAGATTGACCAATCAGGGAAGACTTCTCTGAAGTGGTGATATTTGGGTGACATCTGAATGTCACCTAAAGAAGGATCCAGCCATTTGGTTATCTGGGGATAAGAACATCCAAAACAGAAGGCACAGAAAAAACAAAGTGCTGAAGGTGGAGAGAAAAGTTCTGTGCATTGGGATGCGCAGAAACATGAAAGTGTGTCTAGAGAAGGTGGTTCAGAGGGAGCCAGGGGGTCCAGTCATGTGTGGCCTTGAAGGCCAAGAGAGGGAGTCTGAAGTTTTTTTATGTGACACCAGACATGGCTGGGCGACTTGGGATTGTGAAAGCACTCTCAGGAGAGTAAGGCACTCATTTCAGGGACAAAATTCAAGGGACCAACCTAAAACTCAACTAACAAGATAAATTACATTTTTTAGAATGGAAAGGGATGCAAAAATCTATGATGACCAAAATATCAAAATGTCAAATAAACACAAGATGTGACCCTGAACCTAATTGATGTTTAGAGTGAATTTCTCACTCTTCTTTCGCTTTTCTCAGCCCTGCATGGGAGTGAGAAAAACTGATTTATGTCTCTGAAGGATCATTCTGGAGTCTGTGGAGGCACTGCTGGGAGCAAGAGTCGATACAGGACTGCAGGAAGGAGCCTGCAGTCATGGTGGTGCCTGGAAAAGAGGGTGTAGGAAGAGATCAGGGGACAGAGAGGTGGATTCCAGATATTTTTGAGGTAGAGACCACAGGACTTATTGCAAAACTGAGTTATAATATTGACATCCGTAATTGCAATTGTTTTGCAAGTTTCTGTGTCTGCAGTCTGAGCTCCTACATTTTGCTTCGTGACATGGAGCAGTGGACTGAGCATGAGTATTTGTGGCGAAACAGTTTCCTCACTTTTGCCTGCTTAGCTGACATCAGTATTGACTCTTCATGTCTTAGGCTTCTGCACAACTTTAGGGGCTGTGCTGACACTGATTTCAGTCCACTGGGAACAGGCAGCATAATGACTTCTCACTGAGGCCTCAGACTGTACCTGGGGACTCAGGTTTTGCTCCCAGTAAAGCCACCTGATGCCAGTGCATGCTTGACATGGGGGCCCAGTGACCTCCTCCCTCATGTTCCTCATGTTCATCTTCACAGGCAAGAGCAAACAGCCTGGCTCACGTACTTCCTCCTGGCCCTTCCTCTCTATTCTGAATTTCTTTCTTCCGTGCTTAACTTTCCTCTGCTTCTTTCTTTTTCTAAATCCTTCTAGTGTGCTACTAGGAACTCTTGCTTCTTCATGGAGGAGGCTTTCCTTCCACCCAGGGAGACCTGGCCCTACTGAGGGAGATGCCTGAGTAAGGATTGCTCAGCCTCCCACGCTTTGCAGAGGTAGTATAGTATCTGTGCACAATTGACGATCCTGCTGTATTTCTTGGCCACCTAACTGTGGGTGCCAAAGTCCTTTTTTAAAATCTCATTATTGTAAACTCCCCCTTGCATACTTACTGACCTCCTGTATCTTTTCTTTCAGTTAGACTTTAGTTTACTCAGTTAGGCAAGGTAGAGGCTTGCCTGCCTTCCTCTTCCTCACTCTGGGCATCTACTCCATGACACACCTGCTGATTTGCCCTCAATCCCAGGTCTCCAGCCATTCCAGGAGGTTTCCATTCCTCTTCTGGATTATGGCAGCAACCTTTCAAGCTGCTGTCTTTTATCTCAGGCACTGCAAATCAACCTTCACATAGCCATCACAACTTAAAATGCAAATCAAAGTCATTTCCCTACTTAAAACTTTTCCATAGATGGAGTCTGACCTCCACTATCTATTCGTACTGTAAAAGGGGCTCTTCAGGTTTTCCAGACTTTGGTCTCAGCCCCTATCTCATGCCACACATTTGAGAGACAGTTTAGCAAAATTGACTTTGTAACTCCTCCTTTGAGCCATGCTGTTCTTCTCTTTGGTACTGGGCTTCTGGGATCCCCTTTATCTAAAGCACCCTGCTGCCCCTCCTCACTGCCTGAATCCCACCCACCCTTTAAGATTCAACCCTTGCATTACTCCCTTCAGTGAGTTTTCTCCCACCTCTCTCCCCACCACCCTCCCAACCTCCCCAGCTCTGTACTTTCAGAACAGCTTGTAGATAGGCTGTTTGCTCTCACCACATTGCAAGGTCCTCTTTTCTGTCTCTTCCACAGTTAGCGCAAACGCAGCAGCCCTCTGTGTCTATTTCTTTGCCACCGATTGTGGGTGCCGAAGTCCTTGTTTGATCTCATTATTATCTTGCTTCTTGGTGACGAGGGCTGTGCTGTGTACATCTTTATATTTCCTGCACTTAACGTCTCTCCTAGCATTTAGCAAGATGCTCATTAAATTTCTTTGTTAAATGCAGAATAATTCCCACCTTTGTTGCTAACAACATGTGACCTTAATTAATTGAGTCTGAAATTTCTCAGCTGTAAACATGGATAATAGTGTCTACACTGCAGTGCTGTTGTGAGGATTAAAAAAGAATTCCTTAATTCAGTGGCTCACAGAAAGCATGATTAGAAGTGTTAGTTCCTATTTTCCTTATTTTCTATCTGTTGAGAACACAATGCTAATGTAGTAATAGTAGTAACACTAAAAATTAATTCTATTAATATAGTAACAGCTACAATGCATGTAGCTTACCTCTGCCAGATACTGTACTAAGTGCTTTACTAATATGAACTCACTGAATCATCACGACAACCTTGTAAGGAAGGTGGATGTTACTATCCTCACCTTAAAGTTGAGAAAACTGAGGTGTAGAGAGGCTGTATAACTTTCCCAAAGCCCCACAGTCATTAGTGGTAGAGCTAAGATTTGAACTCGGGTGATCTGGCTTTAGTATATGGTTAACCAGCTTATTAAGTCGCCTAATTTAATTTGATCCCCTTGAAAACAGTTTAAAGTTTTGTCATCCTTTCAAAGAAGAAGAAATTGAAGCCCAGAGGAAAGAGACATACTCAAGATCACACAGTGAGTAAGTGGTGAAGTTATGGTTCCATCATGTTCTCTGCTTCAGCAAAGCTTTCACTTGGCAATGTAGGCTTTAGTTGAAACTTTGCTGATATTAAAATGGACTTAAAAACATGAGTTGGTATACTAACAATAAACCATTCAAGGAAACAATCCCATTTACAGAAGCTATTAAAAATTATAATACTTAGAAATAAATTTAACCAAGGAGATGAAAGACCCACACACTGAAAATTGTAAAACATTGATGAAAAAAATTGAATAAGACACAAATAAATGGAAAGACATCTTGTGTGCATGAATTGGAAGAATTGATATTGTTAAAATGTCCATACTACCACAAAGCAGTCTACAGAGTCAATATAACCCATATCAAAATTCCAATGACATTTTTCACATAAATAGGAAAAACAATCCTAAAATTCATATGGAACACCATAAGACCCTGAATAGCCATAACTATTTTGAGAAAAAAGAACAAAGCTGAAAGCATCATATTACCTGACTTCAAAATGTACTACAAGCCTATAGGAGCCAAAACAACATGGTACTGGCATTAAAACAGACACACAGACAAATGGAATAGAATAGAGAGCCCAGAAACAATCCATGCATTTACAGTCAGTTGATTTTTGACAAAGATGCCAAGAAATGGGGAAAATATAGTTTCTTCAATAAATATTGTTGGAAAAAATAGATATCCACATGCAGAAGAATGAAATTAGACCCTTATCTAATACATAAACATCAACTCAAAATGGATTAAAGACTTAAATGTAAGACCTGAACCCATACGACCCCTAGAGGGAAATATAGGAGAAAAGGTCCATGACATTGGTCTGGGCAATGCTTTTTTGAATATGACCTCACAAGCACAGGTGACAAAAGCAAAAATAAACTGAGGAGATTACATCAAACTAAAAAACTTCTCCAAAGCAAAGGAAATAATCAACAGAGTGAGGAGACAATCTATAGAATGGGAGAAAATACTTGTGAATAACTCATCTGATAAGAGGTGGATATCAAAAATATATAAGTACCTTCGACAACTTAATAGCAAGAAAACAACACAATTAAAAAATTGGCAAAGGACCTGAATATGTATGTCTCAAAAGAAGACATAAAAATGATCAATATGTACATGAAAAAATAGCCAATGTTGCTAATCATCAGAGAAATGCTGCAATGATATATTACCTCACATCTGTTAGAATGGCCATGACCAAAAAAGACAGAAGATGTATTGGCAAGGATGTGGTGAAAAGGGAAGACTTGCCACTGTTGGTGGAAATTAAATTAGTGTAGCAGTCATGGAAAACAACATGGAGATTTCTCAAAAAACTGCAAATACAACTACTATATGACCCAGCAATCTTACTTTTGGGTATATATCCAAAGGAAATAAAATCAGTATGTCAAAGAGATAGCTGCACTTTCATGTTCATTGCAACATTACATGAGACCCAAGGAATGGAATCAACCTAAGTGCCATCAGCCAATGAATGGGTAAAGAAAATGTGGTGTATATGCACAATGGAATACTATCCCAGTCTTAAAAAATAAGGCAATGCTGTCATTTGCAACAACATGGATGAACCTGGAGGACATTCTGTTAAATGAAATAAACCAAGGACAGACCACATAATTTCATTCATATGTGGAATCTAAAAATGTTGATCTTATAGAAGCAGGGAGTGGAATGGTAGTTACCAGGAGCTGCAGGGTTGGAGAGGTGTTGGTCAAAGTGTATAAAATTTCAGGTAGACAGGAGGAATAAGTTCAAAATATCTAGTGTACAACATGGTGACTATAATTAATAACAAAGTATACATATTACAAAACCTCATGTACATCATAAATATAATTATTTATCGATTAAAATTAGTTAATTTTAAAAGTTTAGAAATAAAAATCATGAGTTAGGCTATAGACAATATATTTAATGATAATGCATCATGATTAACAATAACAGAACAGTTCATTCATTGGGAGTTTGGAAATAAGTGACCCATCCTTCTGGGTGGCTGAAAATGTCTGGAGTGGGATAAAATTAGAGTATTTTACATTGTTATTTAAAATTTAAATAATATCTCTAGCTCCCAATCAGCTAGAAATCGAGACCCTTTGCCGCCAGCTTCCAAGAGCTGCCTTAGGACAGTTCTGCTTTCTGAAGGAGGGAGAGGACCAGCCAAAGGGCTCTGTGGAGCTGCCGATGGTTTTTCCAGCATGCTGTCTGGGACATGTTGTGGTGACTCATTCCTGATATTTATGTGAAAAGGGGTATGACTGGGTTGCTCTTTTTCTCCTTGAGTTTTGCCGGAGGTCATCCTCACAGAAGTTGGAAGAAATGGGGTGTGTAGGAATTTAGGGCTGGTAAGTTATTTATTTACTTGACCGAATTTTAAAGGCTGAAAAGCCTTCCATGAAGTCTGTGGAATTCATTGTCATAAGAGTCAGTTAAGTCGAGCTCTGTGGCTGTGTTTTCAAAGGACTGGATAATTTTGTGAATTTCGTGACCCGTGACTATTTGCAGTTAAGATTAAACCTCAGGCTTGGGTAAGGCTTGAGTCTGGGGAGAAGGATGGTGGGAAGTAAACAATTACCTCCTTCTCTCCTCAATTCCAGTCTCTGAATCTCAAGTTACACCCCTATCCCCCTATATATTTTGGAATAGAGACATTATGGGGGTAGAAAACCATCACAGAACAGTTAAAAGAGAAACATTAGAGGATGTTTCAGGGAGGATTCTGCTGCTCTCCTAAGCAGAATCCAGTGCTGTCCTAAAAAAAAATTGAAAATAGAACAAGAGACCTGGAACACAGAAGTTGAACAATGAAGACTAATTATAATGATGGACTCCTTCTACTGACAGGTGGAAGAGACCATAGAGATTGCCTGAATCAATCCCCTCTTTTTAAAAAAAGAGTAATTGACATATTTTCATTTTTTGTGGATATAACATATCCTCAAAGTATGTACTATATCATATGCACTCTCCTGAATGTTTATTCTTTTTAATCCTTGCAGCTAGCCAACAAGAAATTGACTACCATTATCTACAATATAGAGTAAGAAAACTGAGGCTCAAAAAGTTGAAATAAATTGCTCAAGATCAGGTAGCTTAGTTTGCCTAGGCCAGGCACGGTGGCTCATGCTTATAATTCCAGCAGTTTGGAAGGTAGAGGCAGGGGAATTGCTTCAAGTGAGGCGTCTGAGACCAGCCTGGGCAACACAGCAAGACTTCTTCTCTACAAAAAATTTTAAAAATTAGTTGAGCATGGTGGCAGGTACCTATAGTACCAGCTATCTGGGAGGCCAAAACAGGAGGATCCCTTGAGCCCAGGAGTTCAAGCCTGTAGTGAGGTAGGATTGCACCACTGCACTCCAGCCTGGATGATAGAGTGAGACCCTGTCTCTTAAAAATAAATAAATAAATAAATAAATAAATAAATAAAAATTAAAAAGAAAATAAAGTATCTGGCTTTCAAGGAAAAATTCATACGAGACAGTAATAAAATAAAACCCTGTACTATTCTACCACTGAAGAGCATCTCTTGTTAGCACTTGGCATTTCACAGATATGGAAACTGAGGCCCAGCCTTCTTAGGTAACCTGCTTAGCACCCTGATTTTGTTGCTGTTGTTCCACATAGGACTTTTCACAGTTAAGCAAGTAATGATTTGGGTAATATTTGTCTCCCCCAGTAGGCAGTAAACTATGAGAAAAGGGATTGTTTGTATTTGTTCACCTTCGCATCTCCAGGGCCTGGCACCTGGTGGACTTATTTCAATATTGCTGAATGAATAAATGAATGGACTGAGCTAAGTTTTGGCAAGTCCAGTGTTTTTCCTGCTCTCATCCACATTTTGTGACAGGAATTCGTTTTCTTTTGATCTTGGAAATACACAAATGTCATAATCTTGTCCCCCCCAGGGAGCTTGACCTTCTGATGTCTTTTTCAAGGCTGTGGTGAAATGTCACAGGGACATCAGGTTGCGGTGCCCTCATTCTCCCGTTCTTATGTCCTCTCCTCTTTGTCACAGTGCAAAAACTTGCTTCTAGATAGGTGCCCTTCTGCCCCAGGAGGCAGGCTCTGAACCTCTCCTGAAGCCCCTGGAGTAACTGAAGGGATGTAGGCAACCCTGGGCCAGCTGTAGAGGGGCCTGCTGGCTAGGAAGAGTGGGCAATGAATGTGAGCACCTGGTGGAAATGGTCCTGTGTGCGACCCCTCAGCCTGGAAGTTTCCCCTGATGTGAATTTCCTTATTGCAACATGCCTTGGACTATGTAGTGGGATTTTCAAGGGACTCCAAGAGAAACAGAAGGGAGTCCTTCTGTCCTGATGTCCTAGTGGCAGTGCTCTCTAGGAGACAAAAATGTTGTGATTCTCTGATTTCTAAATAAAATAATGCAGGATGATGGTAGTTTATGAAGGACCATCCATCTCCCAGGGCAAAAGGAATGAAGAAATATCCTCTCAGAAACTCCTCGAGCCCTAGTCCTCATGCGGCCAGACTTCAAGGGAATGCTGCACTGAGGATTTCTGTGCAACTAATTACATAAATACCAAGACATGTTGTCTCCCCCCCAGACTAAAAGGTCTCTGGGACAATGAGGAGACTATGGCCCCCTTGCCCCCTTGTCATGCACATTCATGTCACAGGCCTCAGCAGAGAACTTGGGGTGCTTTGATGCCCAATGTGCTCAATTTGGTTTTAGAGATTTCCAATTGCTTGCACCTAAGCACATCTCCTCAACAAACAAATAGCATTGGGACACAATTCTCTGAGAGGCTGTGGATACTTAATTACCTCAACTCCGTGGTCTTTCCCACTGTTGAGAACATCACAGATACTTGGCAGCATTAACATTCCTGAAATTGTATTAGGCTGGCCTTTGTAAAGGAGTTGAATACTGCCTCATTAGCTCAGGCTCGTGGGGCATTTGTGTCTCTGACAACAGTTTAATTATGGACATTGTTTACTAATCAGTATTACATCGACAGACCAGAGGGCTAATCTGAAGATTAACACAAGAGCTTGTTTGCGGTTTATTCTTTCAGCTAGTGAATGTAAGAGTTAAACAAATCTGTTTTTGTAGCCCTCGTTTTCCATAATAAGATTCAGGGACACATTCTGAGGCATGGATATACTTAAGGGATGTACATCTCTCTTCTTCAGTTTAATTTAGCCTGGTACAATTCAAAGAAAGAAATGACAGTTTTCAGAAATATTGAGGCTGGACAATCCAAAGATCTGTGGCAACTGAATTTAGGGAACTGTCTTGAACCTTTGTCTGTTCCTGTAAACCTCTGGGAGGCCATTTGGAATTCTTGGGGATGAATCTTCCAAAAAACTGAAAAGCAATTAAAAAAATTCCCTCTATGCACATTTGCTTTCCTTTATCTGTAATTGAAGATTCAATTTCTACCACTTAGCATTTTAATAACTGTGAGTACAAAGCATTGTGAAATCTCATCTGGTCATTCCAGATGTATTCTGGAAATGTAGGTCTGATTCTGAGATATTTGTATAAAAATGTTTCTGTGATGAGCACTTTTGATTAATTAAGGAAAATAGCCTTGAGCATTTAAAGACATAATACCTCTAACTCCTTGAGTATTGGAGGCAGAGTAGCAGTCAGAGAATTCAACTTTCCAAAGTCAGATTTTTGCCAAGGTAGAACGTGGGACACAAGGGTGACTTTGTTGCCGGTGGAAGAGATCCAAGTTACCCCTAGTCACTCGTGGTGTGACTGTACAGGATTGTAGCAAACTTCAGGCCTTGCCTCCTCAGAAGAAAGAATTCGACTAAAGGGCATAAAGCAGAAAAAGAGGCCAAGGCAAGTTTCAGGGCAGGAGTGGAAGTTTATTTAAAAAGACTTTAGAGCAGAAAAGAAAGGAAACTTTGCTTGAAAGAGACCCAAGCAGGTGCCTGAAGTTCCAAGGGAGAAAAGAGAACAGAAAAGGGGGTTTTAACCTTGATCCTAGGACTTTATAGGTTGCCTCTCTCCCAGTATTCTTTCTTAGGGTGGGCCTTCTGCCTGCACAGTGCTTTTCTTACCCTTGGGAACTGAGCATGTGAAGTGTGTTTAGGAGGTGGTACGCATGCCCATCTAAGGCCTTCTTCGTTTCTGGTGGAGTGTACCTGGAAGACCATACTTTGCCACTGCTGTCTCTTAATGTGCAGTTCCAGGAAGTTTCTTCTCCCTGGGATCTGTCTTTAATTAACACTTTAATATTAACAAGTGTGGAGCATCAGGAAATGGCCTTACCCTGGCATTGGCTGCCAATTTATCACTTTCAGAGAGGGAATGTGATAAGAGCCGAACCGTCACCCAACATTTTTAATGGGTAGGGGGAGAGCCCTCTCCTGCCCTGCTCCTGTCTTTTTACCTACCTGTAACACGTTGAGGCAGAATCTTGGAGCCAGATCTCGGATTGTCCCTAGTGTCACGTGGGCTGGGTGGCAGGCTTCTGGAGGTGGACAAACAAGCCGGGAAGGGAAATGTGCTCTATTTCACAGCTACAGGCACAGCTCTGGGCTGCCAAGCCTACCTTCACCTTCAAATAAGCCTTGATGATGCTGTCTCTTAGGGGCGGGATCCCCAACTCCATTCAAAAAACTCCCAGAAACTCAAGAACACAGAATAATTCCACTATTTCTATTAACAGGAGGCATTAAGGCCTTGGTCGGCCTCAAGACAGCTTTCTTCTTACGCACTTGCCTGGGTAGAGACTGAAATAGAAGTGAGGTGAACATCTCTCTGCTCCTCACTACCATGAGCAACCATTAGCGTTAGACATGGTGTTAGAGACATTGAATCTTTGCATAGCGGGACCAAGGGTGAAAGCTAGGAACTGGAGAGTCATGTCAGTGTGTATGAGAGTTGTTTGCTCTAATATGTTTCATTTTTAATTTTTCAACTGATTAGTAGTCAGCCTAAAAATATCGAGATTTTTCCATGAAAATCTAGAATTCTGGTTTCTCTTGAATCCTTGGTGGCTCTGAGAGGAGGGGCTGGCATTCTCGGAAGGAGATGGCTGTCTGAGGCTGTGGCTGTCCTGGATACGAGCTGTGTTCTTGCCTACACAGAGGTCCCAGACTCTCCAGCTTCTCTGCCTTGGCCCTGCTCACACAGCTTCCTGCCTGGCCTAAGGCCAGATATGTCCATGATGAAATTCATGGAACCTGGGAAGGCCTCTCTTTCACAGGTACTGGCTTTGAATGTTCTTTCAGGCAAAAATGTCTTCTCTCTTTCAGAATGTACTGTTTACCCTTGACCAACACAGGTTTAAACCATGAAAGTCCACTTATACATGAATTTTCTCCCATCTTTGCTACCCCAGGACAGCAAGACCAACCCCTTCTCTCTCTCCTCCTCCTCGACCTACTTAACGTGACAACAACCAAGACGAATGCTCCACTTCCATTGTATGATGTTCCACTTCCGCTTAATGGATTGTAGATACATTTTCTCTTTCTTCTCATTTTCTTAATAACATGTCGTTTTCTCTAGCTTACTTTATTGTAAGAATATAACATACGATACATGTAACACAAAAAATATGTGTCAACTGACTGTTTGTGTTATCAGTAAGGTGTCCAGTCAACAGTAGGCTATTCATAGTTCAGTTACACACGGATTTTGGAGTGTGTGGTTGGGGTGGCAGTCAGTACCAACTAACCCCTGCATTGTTCAGGGACCAACTGTAATACTTCGGTGTAGAAATCCATTAAGTTACACATACCTTAGCAACCAATGTGAATTAGTTTGTCAGATGATATCAAAAAATAGGAGAAGGGTAGGCGTAAAGGAAAAAAAGAAGAGGAGGAGGAGGAGGAGGAGGAGGAGGTCTCAGTGAAGGGCCTTGTGCTCACTTAGTATTTGGGCTGAGGACAAAGATTGGGCAGAAAATACAGCAGAGCTCCCTCCCCTACATTCATCTGTTTGAAGCCTCTACCCAGGCACGTGCGTAACAAGAAGACTGTCTTGAGGCTCGTGGAGGCCTTGATGCCTCCTGGTAATAGGCATAGTGGAAGAGCTCTTTGTTCTTAGGTTTCTGGGAATATTTTGAGAGGAGGGAAAGAGTTACAGGGTCACTATAAAGGGAATAATTCTGTAGATAGTTTTGAGCAATGTCATTACATAAATCATCTCTATTTAGTTATCTGAAAGAGCAAAGAGGACTATTTTAACTTCGGCTCCTTTTAATTCTCCTTCCAATAGAAGTACTAAGGGTGTTAGAAGAGTGGCCAAAAGTCACGGAGCTAGAGTGAGGAGGGGAAGGAGGACAGGTCTTGGGCATCCCCTGACTTTGAGTCCTGGACCCTGGTCCTAAGAGCAGCCACACAGGCCTTTCCCCACGGCCTTGTCAGCCAACACCCCCGCAAACTATGTTTGTCCCACTTAAAATAGTGAGTCCCAGAATCCCTTACCGGATTCATCCAATCCACATGCTGTGGTTCGGCTCTTAAGAGAATAAATCAACATCTTAAGGCCTGCCTGGATTTATTGTAAACAGTCTCTCTCCACTAAAAATGGCCCACAGTGTGATTTGGCCCCGTGCTAGGACAGTGGCTCCATTTTGGAGCCACATTTGCCTTTAAAGTAACACAGCCATGAGCAAATGCACCTCGCTGTTGGCTGTGTGCATGTTTTCTTAGGAACTTGAAAGGGCTTCTCTCTGAGTCACCTTAGCTGCTCTTCTGAGTCATTTCTGGGGTTGAGAAGGAGAATGACAGCAAAGGGAGTAATGCGGCCAGGTGAGCGGCAGCCTTGCTGTTGTTCTTGCCTGCTTTGACCTGTGACATGTGCTCAGATCTCCTCTGGCTTCGAGGAAATCCCTCGAAGGCGGTCTGCCTATCTACCAGGAAGGAGTAGACAGATTTTTCTACCAGTGCAAAACGGTGTTCAGTGTATACTGCAGGTTGCCCTGTAGCCTTTCCAAGACTGCCAGGCCTGATCTCCTTTAAGGCTGGTCCCAGGTGGAGGTGGCCTTCACCTGAAGTGCCCATATGCTCTGTAGCCAACACAGGGAGGCTGCCCTCTGCCTACTTACTCATGAAGTATACATAGATCTGGGGCTTTAGTCATGGTGGAACTTGGGCCTTATCCCTAATCCCACTCTTTACTTGTGATCTGGAAGCCCTCTTACATCCCCAGTTCCTGATAGAGGCTTTGCCTCTGTATTTGACTACTACTCAGGCATATTACAAAGGCATTACCTACCTGGTGAGATTTCTTATTAGAAATGTGTTTTTCCAGTTAATGGCTTCCTGGAATCATAAGTATATTCTTATGTTTGCTTCATTATTTGTTAGTTTAATAAATTAGAGAAAATTAACTTAATATTTTGAAATCTCAGTTTCCACAACTATATAACAGAGATTGCAACAGGGGTAACTAACTTCATAGGGTTGATGTGAGAATTAAGTGAGATAATCTCTGTAAAGTACTTACCTGAGTACCTAGAACCCATTGCATATTTAGTAGATGCTTCTATTATTATATCTTCATGAATGTAGAAATTAAGATTATGCACTTTTAAGAATCCCAGGGCATGACCCATTGCAAAACATCACAGCTACCATGAATATCTGAGACTTCATAACTGGATCTGGGCTCAAGTCCTCCTGGCAGGTATATCACACTGATCTTATGGCTGGTCTGTTTAGGCTAAGGGAAGAGCTTCCCTCCCAGAGGCACATGGGCATCCCCTAGAAAGGATTCCAAATTCTCCAGCCAGTCTTTAGCCAGCTCTTTGGACCCAGGATCTGAGGCTACAGTACTATTCAGACTTCTTAAACTATTTGAATAGCTGTTTCCTTCTGCATCCTTGGACACATTAAAAGCAGTGTACACATAAGACTCTTTGGCTAGTGTTCACAAGCTGAGTCAAATTCCAGGTTGAAGGTGAGACACAAAATAGCAAACAGAAGCAAGGCAGACAGGCAAGCACTCACACCTGGCGGCTAGAATGAACAAAACAGATGCCCGGAAAGTCGGGAAAAATTTGTCTGTGAACACACAGTCTTATGGATTTACCATTTTGACTCTAGCAGCTCCTAGAAGACTTCCAAAGTGAAGGAGTGCCCCCTTAGGATTGCTTAAGTGGCCAAGCACCTGTGTGGGGAGCCACACCCAGCCATTCCTAAGAGGACTCTGATTTATGGAGAGAGGGATTCTGAGCTCAGCTGCATTCTTGTGGCTGGATCAAAAGGGCTTTCTCACTGACCACAGATCGCATCCCGGCAATCCTCCCCAGACAGAACATTCCTCAGAATGAATGTGGCCTTGACCACAGTCCATGGGGTGGAGTGTGATGGGGAGGGGACATACCTGGGAGGATGGCATTTGTAATACTCTAAAACAAAGGTTTATGTACCACCCCCCAACAGAGAAATGTAGATTTGGAGAACGTTGTACTCTCCCCTTCTTGCCTAGACTTAACCTGTTTCATGGAAAATGAGCTAGACTGAATTTTCATCCCGGCAGATTACTTCACTTCTTTGGCATTTAGTTTCTTTGTTGAAATGGGAATGTTTGATTCTAATCAGAGGGATCACTTTTAGTGGTTTGCCACAGTCCTCACCATTCCATGTTGTCTCACGTGGCTTGTTTTACTCCTTTACAGTACTTCTCTGACCCCATTAAGAATTTGAATTTGTAGCCTCTGGACTGGATAATCTGTAAGCCTTTTCCCCCTCACTTTCCAGCTGTAACATTCTTGAAAATCATAGTTGTGAGTAGACTATTTAAAATAACGATCGAGTTGGGATGCGTATGTGTCTTCTGGAGCAAGGAATGGACACAGCTGGGACTGGGAGGGGGGTGCCTGCTGGTGGAGTCATGTCTGGCAATCCCAAAGCAGAAGAGAGTGCCAGCGTTAAGTGGGAAAACCGGCCTACGGGACTGACACACCCAAGATACACTCCACTGTTTGCTTTTCCAGAGTATTCTCAAGAGTTGGCTTGCTCACTTGTTCTAGGGCAGCTTGTCCCTGAAAGGGTCAGCAAAATTGTACTTTCTCCTCTGATGGGTGTGTGAGCCTGGCAGAGAGAAGAAAGGGATGCGGGATTCTGGACTTTATTCCGCCCGCCAGCATCACTTATGAGAATTTCAGTTGTCTATGTCTGTAATCAGAAGGAAGAAAAAAGTCCTCACTGTAATTGGAGCTCCAAATCCAAATCCCCTTTTGGAAGATACTGTACCCAAAATGAGCTGGTGTAAGGCAGATGGGGTTGCCCAGGCCTCCCTTTGTTTTTCTTCCATTCCTGATGAAGTCTCAGCCAAGCATTTTGTTTGATGAGGAAGTAAATTATATCATATGTGTAGATCTTTAGAGAGAGCACCAGCCATATTTGAAAGACTTTTAACACAAATATTAATATTTACATCTGATCTGTGGGTTCTATTTGTGGCACAAGAGCCTGAGCTTAAATAAGAATCCTGGAGGTAAGAGGAAAGTTTATGCTTTAGTTAATGAGAGATTTCTCGCCGGCTGTTCCTAATGGACTCAGCAGTTGGCAATTATGTTGTGCTGACAACTGGCCTCTCTGGGCTCCCCACAAATGGGGCCAAAAGAAGGGGTATGAGGGAGGGGGCTGGTAGACAAGGAAGAGTACTGTAGAGTAAGGAGAATATTATATGATAAATGACTCCTAGCTCACAGTATGGTATCCAAAACTCAAGAAAAATAATTTTATGAATACTGAACCTTTAACTGAGGGATAGGATCTCACGAGCTGGGACACTAGAAAAAAGAACAGTGTATGTCTCTGCACCCACCATTTTCTTATATGTGTAAGTACATTTTTTTTTTTAACAGCTTCCTTTCTGCAGAGAGCTCACTGAATTAAGGAAAGTAGGCTACTCACTGGGGAAGCGGACTCTGCTAAGTACCAAGACAGAATTCCTTGAAAGTTCTAGAAGTCTCGTGGATTAGAAAAAACTCTTTCAAAGCAGGCCTTGATGGTTGCTCATAATACAGCAGAGTGTCTATAATATTACTGGAGTTTAGAGAGACTCTGAATATAGAGGAATCTTTTACTTTCCAAATAAAGATAGCTTTTAAAAAATAAAATAGTTATGTTAACTTTTAGGGATATGGGTTAGTCACTTGCCTAATTGTAACTGAGTTTATCAATGTAGTTACAAATATTCAAAATCATCTACAATATAAAATGTTTTAACTTAGAAATACTGCATGTTCACTCTCATAATTTAAGAAACTAGATATTTTATTAATACTCTTCACCCATATCTGTGACATCTAGGCCTTCTTTCTGGCCCTCTAACATGATTTATCATAGCACGTGGTCCTCACCTCTATCTGTTACAGAGACAGAGTGTTTGAATCTGTTTATCCCAAGCCACAGTCTGCCATTTACATGACATTAGGGAACTATTTTGTTTTTCATTCATTGTCTACAGGTATAATTGTGATCTGCACAATATAACCTTTATGATTTCTTAAAGTGTTTTTTAAAAAGTTCCTTTGAAATGACACATAATATTTGTAATTAATCTGGGTGAAATTTCTTTGTCTCTCTGACTTTTAGAAAAACCAGTTCTATCAGGTGACTTCTGCAAGTATTCTAAATAAGTTTGATTGTGTTCTTTTAGTCTAATTATTTAATTTTTGATTAAATAGTGTAATTGAGAACATATCCCATATTATAAAAGTATATATAAAGATGGATATATAAGAATATGTCCTTAAGGAGTTAACTTTGGGTTTTAAAAAAAAAGGTGTCTAATATTTGGGTATCTATGTAGTATATATTTTAACATATTTAAATTTTTTATTGAGTTGGTTGATGTGGCACTTTGCTGTAATTTAGGCATAAATCATGAGATTAATTATTTACTAAGATCCACAAATATAAGTGATATAAATGTACATACAAATGTATGTTGGGAAGAATTTTAAATTCTATATGGGTCAAAATAAGTAAGAATGTCCTGGGGTTGAAATATTCATGAATTTGTTTAACAAATGGCTGTTTTTATTCTACATAATATAAATTTCTCTACCTAAATGAATGCTTTGGAACATCAGTTCTGAGGTGTTCTGAAAAAAAAAAAAAAAAAAAAAGACCATAATAGGGTAGAAAAAACTATATACTGGGTTCTTAGATACTCAAAGTTCACATTAGCCTGTTAAAGGCTTGGAAGTCCTACCGGAAGTAAGTTGTTTTTAATCCAGTGTTTTTTTTGTAAATAGATTCCACTATGGAACCTTTCGTACAAAGAAATTATTAACATTTTGTGAAACTATAGTTGTATTTGGCACTCACTTTCTCTCTCTCTGTCTCTGTCTCTCCCTCTCTCTCTCTCCCTTTCTCTTCCTTTCCCTCAACCTTTCGAAAGCAAAGAGAGAGAAATGCAGAGGGGAGATGCACCTAGGAGGGTGCCCATGTCCTTGAGGGAATGAATATATGCAGGCACTTTAAGGCGCAGCTGGGAAGAAGAGCCACATACAAAGTCAAGCATCAGGGGATATTTCCTTTGATAAGGGGGATCTTATTATTCCATGTGCTCCTTGAGGGAACTGGGTATGCTGGGTGTGCTGCACCAGGCTGCCAGGCATGTATGCATATGAACCCTGGGAGCCTCCTGAGAGAGTCCTGGATCTCCTTTCTGACAAGGGAGACCAAGAAGTGCAGCCTCATCACTGATGAGAGGTAGCCCTATCTCTGAGCCGGCAAGAGTGGTAACTGAGGGATGGTTCCCAGGGTCTCATAAGGTGACATGACTCAAATGATCTATTATCTTTGGATGAATCCCTCCACCAACCCCAATCTCAAGAAAACTGATACCAAATTTCTAAAGAAAGGGAATTTTGGAAACCCTATTTAAATGCACGGCAGACTGTTTTTTTGTGACTTAATGAAAATGTTAAGCCTTGTGGGTGGAGGGCCCTTTCCCTAACATAGAACAACTACCAGCCAGGGCAGAAGAATGGCTTGGGTTACACCACCCTGGGTGACTTCATCAGGCAGAAAGTGGTAGGAGCATAGCTTTAGCCAGGAACATCCCCAGCAGGCCAGGTGGGGAGCACAGGATCACAAGGAAGAGGATGGACTCCATGTGACAGCGAAGAGGAGGACTAAAATGGTAGACAGAGTCCTGGTGAGACATTGAGGAGATCCTTGAGCAGGGAAGAAGGTGCTGTGGACTAGATGTGCCAGATCCCATAGCTACACATGTTTCTTCAGGTAACCCTGAAACTGGTATATCTGGGGTGTAAGTCCCCAAATGTCATCTGTGGACCACAAAACCTTGAGCAACCTTTGGAAAAAACAAAACAAAACAAAACAAAAAAACAAAAAAACATTTGATTTTTGCAGCTTTCCTGAAGATTTGCAATTAGCAGAGATGATCCCTGAATTGATTTTTTGCAAAGTCCCCCAGTGATGCTGCGGTGCATCCAGAGTGAAGGACCCATTAATGTAAGGGAGGCACAGGTTTTGTATTAAAAACAGTTCTTGTCCGGGTGCAGTAGCTCATGCCTGTAATCCCAGCACTTTGGGAAGTCGAGGTGGGTGGATCATCTGTGGCCAGGAGTTCAAAACCAGCCTGGCCAACATGATGAAACCCCATCCCTACTAAAAATACAAAAAAAAAAAAAAAAATTAACTGGACCTGGTGGCAGGCTCCTGTAATCCCAGCTACTTAAGAGGTTGAGGCAGGAGAATCACTTGAACCCAGGAGGCAGAGGTTGCAGTGAGTTGAGATTGCACCATTACAATCTTAAATTTCTTAAATTTTCTGTTGTGAAATAAACTTGCAGAAATTAATATGCATTCTCTTAATCTCACAGACACTAACAGCTTATGAAATGTAGAAGTATTCTTAAAAATAATGAAATAATTACACTTCCTTATCATGGTTTAAAGAGCCTCCTATTCATACATTTGCTTGCAGACCCAAGTTCTCCCTTGTTCTCCTCCACTCCTTTCCCTTCCTTCATTTGTCATTGTTTGTCTGGGACTTTTCTTTGTGCTCACCTGCCCAAGCCAGGATCCAGCTCTGATGTCTGTGGGGATCTTACCCAGTTGAAGCTTTTCTTCCAGACTACTCAGAAGTAAAGTGATTTTTGATGTTTATTTTTTACTCTTGCTGGATTATCTACCCTTTGATACTTATTAAATAATCTTACTCTCTTCATTCCTGAGCCATCTAGCTAGAAATAGCCAGGGGATAATTTTCTATTTTTAATAACGTTGATGGCACCAGAGAGCCAGACTCTATCCTCAGAGGTCAATTTCATGCATGTCTTACCAGGCAAATCCATCTGAAGGGAGACTTTGACCAACAGGGAAAAATGCTGCAAACTCCACGCCTCTGATCAGTCTGCTTTATGGCAATTCCTCTTTAGATTTTTCCATTTGAAATAAACAACAGTCTTATTTATTCTGTGTCATTTTGCAGAACTTATGGACAAGGTACTTGTGTCTCAGTTTTCCCCCCATCTGTAAAATGGAAGTAATAATGTAATAACACAAAATATGAACTATTTTGCAAAGAAGTTTTTGATGCAAGTGTGGCTGGTTTAAGTGTAACTTTCCCAAAATGTGTTCATCATTTAAAATTGAAACCTGCACAGAACAATTTGATAGTAACTGCATTTTCAATGAGCGGCTTGAGGTCACAGTTCATAAAATAGTCCTGCACCACTTGGGTCATTTTCTGCAGAATTTGTAAACTGAAGGGATGGAATGCTCTCCGCAGCGTAAATTCTGCATCTGCTATTTCTTATAACTGCCTTCCCTAGGGCATGAGTGACTGAAGCAGTGAAGTTAGTAGAGAAAACAGGTGTGCCTGTTCAAACGAGGAATGTAAGCCCCTCTCCAAGAGAGATTCACAATCTAGGCATCCCTGTGGGCAGAGCTGACTGGTACAGAGGTGGCTCCTTGCATGGATTTTCCAACTTGAAGGTTGGCACACTCAGGGAAAGATTGACTCCTGTCTGTGGGATGGATGTATGCTTTTTCTGTGTGGTGTGGAGGAGTTCCTCTGGTTTTCATTGCAGAGATTTTGCCTCTTAGAGTAAAAGGACTGTGCTTGTCTGGGCACATATCTTCAAAACCTGAATCCTAGAACTGCTCATCGGTGAGTTTGAATATTTGTCCCCTCCAACATTCATATGAAAATTTAATCCCCAATGTGGTAGTATTGAAAGGTGGGGCCATAGAGGTGATTGCGTCATGAGGCCTCTGCCCTTATGAATGGATGAATCCATTCATAGATTAATGGGCTAATGGATTAATAGGTTATCAGGGGAGGTGAACTAGTGGCTTTAAAGCAGAGGGAGAGGGACCTGATTTAGCATGTTAGCACACTGAGCTCCTCCTCACCATGTGATGCTCTGCACCACCTTAGGACTCTTCAGAAAATCTTCATCAGCAAGAAAGTTCTCACCAGTTGTGTCCCCTCGACCTTGGACTTCCCAGCCTTCGTAACTGTAAGAAATAAATTCCTTTTTTTTTTTTTTTTTACAAATTACCCAGTTCAGGTATTCAATAATAAAAAATAGAAAATGGATTAAGACAGTGAGTAAGGCAAATCAGGAAAACTAGATTTTTATTTCATTTTGAAGCTATTTCTTTAAGACTGAGGTATAGGGAATGGCAAGTCACAGCTATAAAACTAAGGGACCTTAATGTCTAATCTTAGAGGAGCACTACAAACTTTCAAAGGGATGCTGCCCCGGCAAAGTGTCAGGGTCGCATTACCTTAAAGACAATAGGGCCTAGGTTCTATCTGGTTTTAAAATTTGCAGATTTGGAAACAATTTTTTTTCTGTACCTAGGAACTCTTGAAGACTATCTCATGCCCATGAAACTCAGAAAAGGTTGTGTAAATCAAAGTGATGACAGATGGACTTACACTGAGAAATTATCTATTAAATTGACTAGACACTTTTGTTGGCTGGATGAAATATTTGTATTCCTTTCCAAAAATAAATATAACTGTTAAGTGCATTGGACATGTATACCAGCTTGCCTAGCACCTCTCTCTGTAGGAAGGCTATGGAGGCAGCTAAAATACAACCAAAAAGTTGCATAGTAAGCATGGAGTATGAGCTTGTCAATATTAATACCAAGCATATCAAGCTGCATAACTTGATGCATCTACCCACATGCTGAATTCATGCTGAGCAGACTGGATATGTGAGCCAGGGGATCAGAACTCCTTCCCTGTCTGGTGCTGGAAGCTTCCTGTCACATTGGAATTAGCTCATTTTTTCTCTGTATTCTGATGGCAGATTCCTTTCCTCTCCCAGTGTTTCTCACCTATGTCTTATAGTTCTCTAGTCCTATCAGATTCTTTGGGAAAAAGGAGTTCTGTGGCTGAAAAATTCAACGCTCTGTCAGTAACCTCATTTTGCGAATTCATTGCGTTCATTAGCACATTAAAAATTGAGCAAACCTGTTTAACTTCATTTACACCCACATTTTTCAAACTTACTTGACCAAAGAATACTTTCTTTATGGAATATCTACTAGCATCTCGAGAAAGTAGGTGTTCCAGGGAATACTGTTTGGGAAATGCTAATGATGGAAATGCCAATAGCTGTGAATGCCACCAATTGAGTAAGAGGCATACTCTCTCTTTTCTTGAATTTTACTTAGATGACATTCAAGTTTTGTGGTGCCTTACTTTTGTCTCCAGGTCCTGCCTGTAATGACAGAGACAAAAAGAAACAAAAGAAACCAGGGAAAATCCAAAGAAAGATAAAATAGTCCTATGGTGAAATCAGTTTCAGGAGTCTAGAAAGGCTGGCTTCTAAATTTCCTTCTAGTCCTAAATATTTGTGGCTCTAAAGACTGGGGGGAAAGCCTTCAGTTATTTATGCTTTTTTTTCCTCCTAGCAAATTGGAAAAAATGATACTTTTGCAGAACAGGTAAAGTAAAAAGTTTCTGAAAGTTGATGGTAGTCATTGTGTTCTCATTTGTAATGGCTTTTGAGCCTTAGCCAGTGACATCGTGGAAAAAGGCCTGATTTGACATTAGGAAACCTGAGTTCAAATCCCAATACTGTCCTGCTATTATCTTGGGCAAGTGACATCAACTCTCTGAGCTTCAGATTCTTCTTTATCAATTCAAATGGGAATAACAATGTTCATAATGCCATTTTAAGGGTGAAATAATAGCATCAATAATATCCAGCAGTGCTAAATATGTTTTCCTTGTTTCTTTCTTATTTTTCTAAACAAAGGTACATACTAGATACAGCAGAAGCAGAAACTAAGGCCTGCCCAAGAACACACAGCTAGTAATGGTAGAGGTGGGATTTAAATCCAGGTATGTTTGACTTGAAAGTCCATTTTCTCTGCAGTGAGGCTACATGCAGAGTCCCAGGGACTAGCACAAAAGTATATGTTACATATTTTTAAATATAATTGGTTTTCTTTCATTTTTAAACACAATTAGCCCATAGCCAAAAACTGGGCTGATTTATGTCAAGTATGAAACTGTGAAAATAGGTAGAAAAGATGACTCTCTACAGAAGAAAAGTCTCAAATCAGATAAACCTTGTATATTGTTTAACATAAATATTTTTAGTTAGATCACTGTTCAGAAGGTCTTCATGATGCCTGGTAATCACTGCATACAGAGTGTTTTGGTTTTGGTTTTTGTTCATGTGCTATCACACTGCATTGAGTGCTCCATATTGGCAGACTATGTCATTCTTCAGAGTGAACAGTTGTGCTCAGCCATCCTTTTGGTTATTTACCATATTATGAGACCTATCTTTTCAAGGTAGAAGCCAGAAAATACATATGTCAGACTCCTTTGTGTCCAGGGGACAGACCTGTGACTTAGGCTCCATGACCACATGGCCCATGAAAGGCTCACCCAGTGAGCCAGGTGAAGAAATGGCTGTATGAGAGAGAATCAGTCTTCCATTAAGGTTGATAGTGAAGTTAAACAAGGGAGGTGATATAGTTTAAATGTATGTCCCTGCCGTATCTCATGTTGAATTGTAATCCCCAATGTTGGAGGTGGGGCCTGGTGGGATGTGTTTGGGTCCTAAGGGCAAAGCCATCATGAATGGTGTGGGCCATCCCTTTGGTGATAAGTGAACTCTCAGTCTGAATTCACACGAGATCTGGTTGTTCAAAAGTGTGTGGTGCTTCCCATTTCACTCTCTTTCTTGTTCTTGGTTTGACCATATGAGGTACCTGCTCCTGCTTTGCCTTCCACCATGAGCAAAAGCTCCCTGAAGCCTCCCTATAAACTGAGCAGTGTTGGTGCCATGCTTGTACAGCCTCCAGAACTGTGAGCCAATTAAACTTCTTTTCTTTATAAATTACCCAGTCTTGGATATTTCTTTATTGTAACACATCAATAGCCTAATACAAAAAATTGGTAACAAGGTGTAGGGCATTGCTATAAAGATACCTGAAAATGTGGAAGCAGCTTTGGAACTGGGTGAAGGTTAGAAAAGTAGGGAGGGCTCAGAAGAAGACAGGAAGATGACATCAAATTTGGAATTTTTTAGAGACTGGTTAAATGGTTGTGACCAAAATTCTGATAGTGATATGGACAGTGAAGTCCAAGCTGATGTGGTTTCAGATGGAAATGGAGAACTTACTAAGAACTTGAGCAAAAGCCACCCTTATTATGCCTTAGGAAAAAAAATGGCTGTATTCTGTTCATGACCTAGTGATCTGTGGAAGTTTGAACTTAAGAGTGATGATTCTCAGCACTTTGGGAGGCCAAGGTGGGTGTATCATGAGGTCAAGAGATCAGGACTATCCTGGCCAACATGGTGAAACCACATCTCTACTAAAAATACAAAAAAATTAGCTGGGTGTGGTGGCACACGCCTGTGGTCCCAGCAACTAGGGAGGCTGAGGCAGAGGAATCGCTTGAATCCAGGAGGTGGAGGTTCCAGTAAGCCAGGGTTGTGCCACTGCACTCCAGCCTGGTGACAGAACAAGATTCCATCTCAAAAAAAAAAAAAAAAAAAAATGATGATTTAGGGCAAGGATCTCTAACCCCTAAGTTGCAGACCAGTATCAGTTTGTGTCCTGTTAGGAACTGAGCCACACAGCAGGAGGCAAGCAGTGGGTGAGTGGGCATTACTGCCTGAGCTCCCTCTCCTGTCAGATCAGCAGTGGTACTAGATTCTCACAGGAGAGCGAGCCCTATTGTAAACTGCACATGTTGGGGGTCTAGGTCGCACCCTCCTTATAAGAACCTAATACCTGATGATCTCAAGTGGAAGTTTCATCTCCAAATCATCCCCCTTACTCCCTGCCAGTCTGTGGAAAAATTGTCTTCCAGAAAACTGGCCTCTGCTATGAAAAGGAGGAGGCCACTCATTTAGGGTGTCTGAAAGAAGAAATTTCTAAGCAGCAAAATATTCAAAATGTAGCCCTTGTTGCTTCTAATAGCCTACACTCAGATGCAGAAGCAAAGAAATTACTTTAAGTTAGAATTTATATTTAAACAGGAAGCAAAGTGTGAAAGTTTGAAAAATTTTACAGCGTGGTCATGTGGCAAAGAAAAAGCTTTTTCAGTAGAAGAATTCAAGCAGGCTGCAGAACAACCGCTTCTCAGAGATATTTGCATAAATAAAAGGGAACTAAGTGCTAATATCTAAGACAATGCAAAAGAGACCTTGAAGGCATTCCAGAAATTTTCCAGGCTATTCCACCCATCACAGGCCCTGAGGCCTAGGAGGATTAAATGGTTTCAGGCGCCAGACCCAGGGCCTCCCTGCTCCGAGCAGCCTTGGTACACTGTTTCTGCATCTAGGCCACTCTAGCTCCAGCCAGAGCTCAAAGGGTCCTGGGTACAGCTTGAGCTGCCACTTTGGAGAATGTGATCTGTAAGCCTTGATGGTTTCCATGTGTTGTTAAACCCATGGATGCAGATTGTTAAGAGTGGACTCTCGGCAGCCCCCACCTAGATTTCAAAGGATGTGTGAGGAATCTGGGTTCCCAAGAAGGAGCTTGCCACAGAGATGGAGCCCTAACAGAGCTTTATATGAATAAAATCTCCCTGAGTCCTCCCCAGAAGCTGAGCAATGTTGGTACTATGCTTGTACAGCCTGCAGAACTGTGAGCCAATTAAACCTCTTTTCTTTCTAAAGTACTCAGTCTTAGGTATTTCTTTATAGCAATGCAAGAATAAACTAATTCGGGAGGGGACAGTGGCAGAGTACCTTGCCTTCAGTCCTAAGGGTCATAGGTACTGAGTATAGTTGTAATCAATGTTTTCCTTCAGAGCTGTGGTTGAGCATCATTCCTGGTGGTATGGCTTCAGGGTTTGACTCTTCTGCCCTCCTGCCCTTCAGGAGAGTCTTGAGCTACTTAATACTGTTTAATAAATTCTTTTTTCCTTGCCAGAATGGATTCTGTTGTTTGATACACAGTTTAATTGCAATGCCCAGCATACACTCAACAAATGCTTGCTAAATGCATAAATGGAGGGGAATCGTGTAACTGGTGGTATGTGTGTGCGTGTGGTGGTGGTGGGGGGCGGGGGGAGGTGATCGTGATATACTTGTTGAATTTTTGGCATTGATCTTAATCTCTTGAAAACTATTGAAGGGTTTAGTATTGGGGCATTTTTTTTTCTACTGTGACATTGCAAACAATAGGAGCACTGTGAATGTTACTGAGAGACTGTGTTAAAGAAATCTTCTCTTCCTGGGTCCACAAGGTACGTGGTTTCAAAGGCAGGAGTTTCCCAGCTCCAGGCCTCCATCTGGGAACCAGACTTTTCAGGCGTCAGTGAGGGGCGTGGTTTCAAAGGCAGGAGTTTCCAGGCTTCACACCTCCATCTGGGAACTAGAGGGGTTTCAAATGTAAAGTTCTTTGTCTAGGTTTACCCCATGTGCTAGGTAGAGAAATCCAGGTGGGCTCCTTTGTACAAAAAGCCCGCAAAAGCTCTGAGAGGAGGGGGCTCTGTAACTCAAAGTCGTGGACCAAGCAGCCAATCTGATATCTGAGTCAAAGATCAATCACTCCAGAGGAAGTTTGAGAGAACTCGCATTGGACGAGAACATGAATGGGGAGGAAATAAGGGTTAAAACTCCAGCTGCTCCCTCTGTATAGGATTCCTTCTCCGGATCCCCTCCCATGGTAGCCTGGGAGCTGTCTTTGTATCTATCTAATAAATCGCTTTTCTGCAAACCTCTTTGGGTCCAGGATACTTACTCGAATGGCAAACTCACTGTGCCTCTGGGGCTCCTCTTCCCATTCTTCAGGGTAAGAGAGGCCAAGAACTTCTTCGGATAGGGGAACTGGGAGCATCTTTGGACCCGTTACATTATTATGTCCCTTCTTCAACTTGCTTTTTGGGGCTCTTACTGAAGATATAAGAATAAGTTTGTGTTAGTTTTTCCTCCTCTGTAATTAAGTGGACAAGTTTTCTTCATTTCTGCTTGTCAGAAGGAAACTTGGAATATATGAGGCCTGAGGTCAACTTTTAAGTTAAAGTTGACATTTTTTTGGTGAAGACTATACCTGCAAATTGCTGCATCCTTTGAGAGACATTAAACTGGGCCTCAGAGAGGCCCAGGAGCAGTTGCTTATCTTACCATTTTTGTTTAATATTTTAAATGTACTTTACTACTTAGAAAGGGTTATTTAGAAATTGGTCTAATTTAGTTTTCTGTCTCATGGTGTTTAACTGAGGGATTAATTCAGTGATATCAGATCTTTGCTCGCAGCTTATTCTTTAGGCTCTAGAAGACATCAGAGAGTAAAGTTGTATATCTAAGTATCATATCAGATTTATCACAAATGATACATAAAAGGAGATTTATATGTTGGGTCAAATTTTCCCTTATTTTCCTTAACAATTTTACTGTTCTGTTTGAGCACCCTTTGGTTTCTGGGTGCACGTCCTTGAAGAAGAGGTTGTGACTAGAAATACTATATGAAATCTATACTAAAGAAATTTGAAATTCTACTCAAAAAGAGGCAGAAAGAGGCCAATGAGAAGCAAGGAGGGAAACTGGATGGTTACATCCCCACCTCTCCTCTCTCTCAGGGCAAAAGGGAGACTGACTTCCCTGGAGGGAGACACCCACTCCTGCTGCAGTCCCTCCTGAAGCATAACACCCATGCCCTCCTCCAACTGAGATGTCCGTATGGTGGAGTTTTAAGATAACCTTCCTTATAATTTTTTTGTGCTCAAATTTGTGTTAATTATGAGAAATTTCACCAAACAGGACTAACACACATGAAGGTGTTTTGTGAAGATTATTTTTCCCAAGGGAAAAAGGTGAACTGCTTGCCTTGTAATCACACATTAGGATGCTCTTAAGGATCTGGCTTATCGGGAAATGAAACATTTAAAAGATAACATTGACACTTCACTTAAATCTCACTCCCAGCAGTGTCAAATTTTTGTGGCACTTCTCTTTGTCAAGAATTAAGGATGATATGGCAAGAAATGGGTTTTTGTTCTTAAAACAAGAGCTGCTAAGCAACTGCTATTATCTGTCTTTTGTTACCAAATTTTGGGCAGATAGTCACCAGATGTGTATTTTGAGGATCACTCTCATTTTTTTGGTGCTTTGATAGCACAATAATTGCTCAATATCTGTTTATGTCCTTGCTGAGCCATTTCTTCTCTCATTTTAAATCTGGCAGTGTAACTACAATTTTGTAATTACATTGCAAGGTCAGTGTAATGGGAAATTGTGTATGACTGTGTTTATATAAGAAGTGTGATGAAAATAAATAGTACTGTATAATATTTCTTTCTTGGCATATCTGAATTAGGTTCTTGTTAATTAGTCATTTCTTTGGATTTCACCTCTGGAAGAAGCCTATCCTGGTCAGTGGTTGTCACAGAAACAATACTCTGCTTAACTTAGAAGTAGGCTGCTGATATTTAGGGTGGGTATGAACAAAATATGTTAATTTCATCCACCAGGATTCTAGAAGCATAAAGGCAACTGTTGTGCCAACACACTATTAATCTTTGTTTTGTGTAAGTGTGTTCTCTTAGTAGGGTGGGAAAGGAAAAAGTAGAAATATCCTTTGTATTTCAAGGATAAATTGTGTGTTGACACTTGTATTCTATCTTAGATTATAGAATAAGCTTCTTTTAAAGAATCAGACTTTTTGTACCCCAAAGTGTTTGAAATGATGTATATAAGTATAAAAAATTTCAACTTTGCCACTTTCTACCAGGATTTCACTTTGTGCTCTCCAGTAAAATCTGATTTTTAAACTAACTTGTAAACACATATTATTATTGCAAATGATGTTATATACAGTCACTCCTCTGTGTCTGTGAGTTCCATACCTATGTATTCAACCAACCATGGATCAGAATTATTCAGAAACATTTCATCTGTACTGAACATCTGCTGACTTTTTTCTTTGTCATTATTTTCTAAACAATATAGTACAATAGCTATTTTCATGGTGCTACATTGTATTAGATATTATAAGAAATCTAGAGATGATTTAAAGAATACAGGAGAATATTTGTAAGTCATATGCAAATATTACACAATTGCATGCCAGGGACTTGAGAATCCATGGATTTTGGTATCTGAGAGGGGTCCTGGAACTAATCCCCTGCAGATACAGGCGGACAACTATATATCATATCATGTAATATACATAATATTTTAGTATGCTCATGTTCAATCTATTTTTTGTTTGGATATTTGTACTTACATGATTACGTGTGTATGTATTAAAAATGTAATCATGCTGTGCTTGGTGTTTCATAATTTGTGTTTTTCTACTATAACATGATATTGCAAGTATTTTCTGTTTTATTAAATATTCTTTTAAAAACATGATAATGCTCTAGTATAAGCATGTGCCAGATGTTATTTAGTCAATCTCTAAATGTTAGACATTTAGTTGTTTTTGAAATATATTGAAAGCGCATCTCTGATTATGTTACAGGGATGAGTTCTTAGAAATGGAGTTGGTAGGTCAAATAGTATACACATTTTCACACACATTGCCAAATTGCCTCTAAAAGAGTGAAGCAAATGAAAACCCTTACTAGTAGTATATATGTATTTGTTTCTCTCTATTCTTGTATATACTGGTTATTGCTACATTTTAAATCCCTAGTAATTTAACAGGCTGCCAAGGAAGTGTCTTGTTTTTAGATTTGCATTTTTGAGGTGTGATAATACTATCTTCTGTGTTATGATTTCTAGAAACTCTTAACTCTTCCTACTTGCTTTAAAAGGAACAGACAATGTAGTTTTTGCATACAGTGAAAGTTGTGTGTGGAAAGTTAAAACTATGATTGAGGAGAGAATTCATAGACCTATGATGTCTGACTGTTGAGATTTTCCTGTAATAAATATAGGCTGCTTCTTTGGTAATATAAAATGGGCCACTTTAATATTATTTCTTAACAAAGATCTTAGAAATATACAGTCTAATCGGATAAGCTCAATGAAAATTATGAAGGGATTTATTGGGCTGCCACCCGAGATATATCTGTGAGTTCAAGGATATGTTAAACTTGGCTGAATCCAGATACCAGATAGCAACATTTGAAAGGAACATAAAACCTGTCTGAACATATTTCTGTGTTCCCACTTTCACCATAAGCCTTTGGCACTTACGTATGTGCACAAGCTTTTTAAGGTTGAAGTAAAAATATACACATAAGTGTTCAGGTGTTTCTGGACAATATGCAAGCTGAGGCATCTTGAGATCGGTTCTCTATCCCTGATTGCTTTTACTGTGGCCTAAAGAATGGGAAAAGAAATCATTATTCCGTTTTATCAAATAATAAAATCATTGTAAGGTAGCTAGAAAATGTCGTTGTATTCTTTAAAAGCTAGGAGATCTCTATCTTTGTTAGAACTTTGAGATGTCAACATGCAAACCTCTGCCAGAAATCAACAGATAGCTCTTGAATGGGCAAACACCAGGATTGTATGAAAAGGGAACTACTCTTGCCCTTATCAAAACAGGTCTGGTTGCTTTCCTTGATCATTCCCCACTTCTCCACCAAAAGCAGAGTTAGTCCCTTTTCTGTGTTCTCTTGTGCATATTTCTATTTTGGCACCAGCTACAATGCATGCCTTGTAGTTGTATTTTCACCAGTCTGGTCTGCCCAGATACCCCACACTGTGAACTTCCTTACAGCAGCCCTTGTGTCTTACCCATTTTTATACCTCAAGTACCTAACATAGTACTTGGCACCTACGGGCACCAATCTATGCATGATTGTTCAGTGACGATTGTTCAGTGATAAGATTATCTGCTTCCAGCTGCTCTGAATGTTGACCAGAAAGGCAGATTAGAGCACTTAGGAAGCACAGGCTTTGCTAGGCCTGTGTAGTTTACGGAATCTGCTGTATTTCACTGTGGACTCAAATCCTGCATCACCCTCAATTTTCTCAACTTTGCTGCTACTGAAATACCATAGAGGTTGTAATTTTAAGCAAAATCTCTATTGAGATGTGTTTGACAGTAATAATGGGAAAGGAGCAGATATGAGAATCTGGTTAAAATTAACATGCAGGGATGATTTTTAGTTTATCTGTAACCTCAAAGGATAGGGAAGGGACTATTGCAAGGAATTGCAAGCATTTCTGTTATTCTTTTAAAGGGATTGTTGTTTACACCCCAGAGCAGCCCTACACAGGGTGCCTCTTAAATCAGCTGGGGAATCTGAGTGATCTAATCACAAAGTACAATGTCCTTGGTCTCTGTTAGGATTAGAAGACGCTTTTTGTGTAAAACTTAAAATTTTTAGTTTATTTTATCTGGGAAATATCTTTAATAGGTCAAATAACCAGTATAGACTAAAAAAAAGTACATGGATTATTTATTTTAAAAAGGATAAGGAATTTTAATTTGAATTAGCTTATTACAATAATACTTTATTTGCTGCATTCATAAGGCTTTCAGATCGTGGCTATTTTCTATTGAAAATAGTCAAAGAAGACTATTCTTTATACCTCAGCACATAAAGAGATTCAATAGATGCGTATATTTATTTCAAAGTATCACACCTATGGGTGAAGAATCATTAAAGTTCAATTTAGGTGAGAAAAATAAACTTTGGTTTATTTCTGAGTTATAAATATGTACCGGATAAATGTGACCCCCAAGAAAGCTAACTATATGTAAAAATTTCTCTACTTTTGTATTTTCTGTAGCCCATTAGAGAAAAAATGGCAAGTCTGGGGATTTTCTGATCATTTGAATAGGAAGAAAAAAACATTGGCGATAGGCACATTTTGTCTCAGTGTCTACTTGCTATTTGGAGCAGGAAAACCGTTACCTCACATCAAATTACACAGCCAAAATTTTGTTCCTCTGAGTCTAGCAATTGCATCACTCCATGTATATTTCTTATTTTGGCTGATAGACCATTTAAAATAAATTCTAGGTTCTTACCACTTTTGCATGTGCTTTGATTTTTGGCACAAGTTTATACTACAGCTACTAAATTATAACTGTGATTTTGCTCCTCTTGTGAGAAGTCTGTCAGCTGTATTAATATGAGCAGCATGACTTTGGAGGAATAATTTTTGAACTTTTCAGATTGCCATTCCCTTTTCATTGCAAACCCCTGCAATGGGAACTCTATACGCTTTTAGAAAATTTTTTTGAGCAAGGGCTATGCAAGAGGGAAGAAGGAGAATAAGAACAGATAGAGCTGATAAAAGATACCAGATAATACCTTAATTATTCAACAGGTCTTAGTCACTTTTAAGGCAGAGATACATATTTTTTAAAAAAGGAGAAAAATCCCAATCTTACTAAACAACATATGGAATCTACCCTATCAGTTTCTGATTGAGTTTTCTTTATCTTTTAGAATTCCACTCTCTATTTCCCATCTCTTGGCCCATGATCTCTCAATTAAAATATCGTTTTTCAAAGGCGAAAATATAAAGCATCCTTTATACTTTTGTAAAGTTTTGTAAGGCATTATCAGTTATGGGTCTATCATAAACTGTGGGGGATAATAAACTGGTACATTTTTTTAAAGGGGGGAGTTCATTTTTTTTCTTTTTCTTTTCTTTCTTTCTTTCTTTTTTTTTTTTTTTTTTTGAGACAGGGTTTCACTCTGTTGCCCAGGCTGGAGTGCAGTGGCATGGTCACAGCCAGCTCACTGTAGCCTTGAATGTCTGGGTTCAAGGGATCCTCCAGCCTTAGCCTCCTGAATAGGTATAAGTGCATGCCACCTCTCCTGGCTAATTAATTTTTATTTATTTATTTATTTATTTATTTATTTATTTATTTATTTATTTGTAGAGACTAGGGTCTTGCTATTTTGCTCAGGCTGGTCTTGAACTACTGTCCTCAAATGATCCTCCTGCCTTGGCCTCCTAGAGTGCCAGATTACAGGTATGAGCCGAGGAGAGTTCATTTCTGGATATAGGGTTTGATTCTGCCCTACTGAACATAGCATGAAAACTTGGACTTTAAAAGCATGTATAAATAGGGAATGGCTAAATAAATTATGGTGCATCTGTATTATGGAATATTATGCAGTTTTTGAAAAGAACAGTGTACACATATCAAATCAGGGATAGCAAATTTGGAGGTTTAAAGAGCCAGGCTGGATGTGGGGGTGGAGGATGTGTGAGCTTGTGGTGCCCTGGAGAGTATAGGTCCCCTAGAGAGGGCAGCTACCACAAAGCTCCTGCTTCTGATTGCCTCGTAGGAAAATTGGGTATAATGTGGCCGGATCTTTTCATTTTTTTTTTAAAAATGGAGAATGTCAGCTTTTATATGTTGAAAACAAATTCAAATAATTTAAAAAAGGATTTGTGAACTGTGGCCTACTAGTTTACAACTTCCAGTCTAAATAAACTGACTCAGAATGATGCCTGAAATAAATTGCTAAATGAAGTCTAGCTATTCACAGAACAATACATATACTATAGTTTTTTTTTATTATTGAAACAAAACACTTTCCCCATTACATCTGTTTATATGTACATATATGTTTGCAGTTGCATACAAAAAGGCCTGTAAAATATGCTGAAAATTACACACTTATGACTGAGGAGGAAGGTGTGATGTGTGTATATTTTCCAGGAGGAGACTGGGGGTGTTTAAAGGAGGTTTTTGCTTTTATTCTATATGCTTTTGTATTGTTGATATTTAAAAAAGAGTAAAAATGTTTTCTTTTATTGTTTGTATAATTTCAAACTGTTTAAAAATGAGTTTTAATGTTCCATCACCCTTTTAAAAGCTTTCTTGTATTATCCTTTTCAGGATATAGACCCTAAAGTAAAGAGAAAGAATAAAAACACTTTGGAAGATATTTACTTCTGGCCAGGCTTCATGGTGGTCCATGCCTGTAATCCCAGCACTTTGGGAGGCTGAGGCAGGGGGATCACTTGAGGTCAGGGGATCAAGACCAACCTGGACAATATGGTGAAACCTTGTCCCTACTAAAAAACAAAAATTAGCCAGGCATGGTGGCGTGTACCTGTAATCCCATTTACTGGGGAGACTGAGGCAAGAGAATCTCTTGAACCTGGGTGGTGGAGGTTGCAGTGAGCCAAGATCATATGACTGCATTCAAGCCTGGGTGACAGAGTGAGACTCTGTCTCAAAAAGGAAAAAAAAAGAAAGAAACAAAGAAAGAAAAGATACTTACTTATTTGGAACGCAGTTAGATTCATTTATATCTTATGGCATGATAGTCTTTCAAAGTCATTGTTGAAATGGAAGTATTTCATGTATTGCTGTAACAGACTTAATTTTATAATTCTAAAGGAATATCATTTTATTTTAAATATATATTGGCTTTGTTTTTTCATTAATAAATTGATAGCTCTTGGTCATTAAGTATGTGTTTGGTCACCTTGATTGATGATGCAATGCTATAGTCTTGATTTTTTTTATTCTTTCAATAGAGACTTCTGTTAAGTATGACTGTCTGGGGACTGTGTTTTATCAATCAAGTATAAGATGGATAAATTCATAACTGCTACTGGAAGGATAACTGAAAGTAAATAACCTATTAATTGTTGATTGCTCTAGAATTGAACATATTATATAAATGTCTGTACATTGAAAAGTTATTTAGCAGAACAAGTTATCTATTTGCTTGAATTTTATAAAAAGAAGAAGAGAAAGAAAGAAAAAAGCCCATATTACATGAAAAATATTTGGGAAAACAAAACCATTTATTTCCAATATGAGGGGTATAAAATGGAAATTCCAAATGTGTTTTCTTACTTCTCTGCATTTTGCAAATGTCCATATGCTGCAGAGCTTAAAATTGAATGATTCATAGACAACATGGCGAAATGCTATGTAAGTTCATGCTGCATGTGAACTCTTGTAAATTGCAGTGCTGACATGAACTCAAAACCTTCATCATTCCAATTCATTGTTTGAAAACACATGTTTCAATACCAGAATGGCAAAACCTCCCCAGACAAAAGTAGCTGCTCTGAATCTACACTACTATTCGTGATTTAAAACCTCCTAACAATTAAATACTTAAGTGATATTACAATCATTACTCCTGTTTCTTATATCGAATTGTACTGTGGAATTTCATTTAGACCTTTCCTCAGTAAAAAGGAAAGAAAAGTGAATGAAAGTATACCATTCAAAATATTAAAAATGATCTGGGGGAGAGATGGAGGATTGTTTCATTACCCAGGGTTAACTGAATAAGAGGGAATAAAAGAACGTTGTTGCAGCATTTTATTATCCACTCTCCAGCCTAATGCAGTCGTGGGACTCTTGGCAAAACTGCCGCTTTATCGTAAATGAACCGCGGTATGTTGCAGTACTGAAGTGTTTCCGAAGAACAGGCACTCCATTATTTTTGCAGAGATTACCTGCTTCAAGTGAAACCTATACGGAATCCTTTCTGACCTGTTTGGTATTGTGATATTGATAACCAGCCACACTTTCCAGCCCCTTATCTTGCCTTCTATGGGATAATCTTTTCTTCTGGATCTTAATTCTGCTAATAGCACCCTTGACTGGCTGCCAGACAACAAACACAGGCAGGTGAAAAATGAATGGCTCCAGCCTGACCGCTGATAACTTCCAAAGGCTTTTTATTCTCAGAATTCCCTCCAAAAAATACAAGATGACAGGATGCCTGTCAATTGCATTCCTCTTGCTCTGTTCTGCAGGCACCCACCCGCCCCTGAAAGCCTCCTCCCTTCTTATGATTTATTCCTGTAAGGGGATGCCTAATTAATCTCTGCTCTATTTGCTTTTTTCTTCAGTGAATTTTTACTTAAAAAAAATTAGAAAGTAATATGTATGTGTTAAAAGCGAGAAAACACACAGCAGTACATAAAGTAAAATGTTCTTTATAAAGTAAAATGTTCTCTTCCTTCTTTATTCCTAATGGTTTTCATTGCAAACAGTTTGGGGTGAATTCTTCCAGACCTTTCTACATACACATAAACATATATATTTTTCTTTTTAATAACAAAATGATGCCAAGCTATTCGTGTTGTGTTCTTAATATATCATGAAGATCTTTTCTTAATACATACTAATATTCGTCATCCTTATTTTACTGTCTTTAAGATAATCCATATTTGGCATGTAATATAATTCATTTAATTGGTCACTATTAAGCCTTTTAATTGTTTCCAGTTTTCCTATATCTTACGTGTAATGCATTTCTACTTTTCTACCACAGTTAGCATTTTTTCTATATTTTCACAATTGTCTAAGAATTATTTCTGGTTGCTTTTCTAAACCTCCATAATTTTTGTGTGTTTTGGTTTTTGTGTTATTTTAACAATGAGGAACATGTGATATAGCTAAATTAAAGGTAGGGTTGGAGAAAGTAATTTCCCATATAACTGGTTAATATATGGATTTACCTTCTGTCATTCTGAGGCTTACCATAGTTTAAAATGAACAAAACGAATGTGAACCACAGATTCACAAAATAATTTTGGAAAAAATTACTTTCCTGATTTATTATCTGTGGGAATGAGTTATACAATTCTAAAAATTCAGAAAACCCAGAAGTTTTATTCCGTAAAATCAATATACTACATTGTTCAGGACTTGGACTCTGAAAAGTGCTGAAAACAGCTTACTGCCTTCCCTTTGCAGGAGGCTCTGGAAAGCTCATACTAGAGGCAGCACAGGGGAACAATGGCTTGTATGCTCCAGAGTAAAATTTTGTACTCCTAAAAAATTCTCAATGCTTCTGTGACCCCCAGACCTGGGCACTGTATCTAACAATGTAGTGAAATCAGTCTCAGAATAAAACTCATTTGGTACCAAAGCAGTGATTTAGGTGGAACATTTGAGCATATGATTATAAGGTAAGTCTTACTAAGAAGGCCTGCCATGATTAGCTTTGCTGGAATATATAAAAGTATCAACTGTTCCTTCAGGGAAATCATTTTAATAGATAACAGCATGTTGTACAATGTTTCATCAGTGATATTTAGATCTAAATTAAGAGCAGTTGTGAGATGGGTTGCCGATTTTTCTTGTGATAAAAGGGAAATAGTTCAAGAAATATAGACCAGATGTTATCTTAATCCAGACCTCATGTAAAAAAGCACACTATGGGACAGTAATAGTAGTCCATTCTACCTGTTTTTAATTTTCCTACTCTTAGACACCCCCTGTGAAAAATAGATTAAACCAACACATCATTTATGCATCAGTACTAGACTAGGGTTCACTCTGTATGGAATGTACAGATTGGCATTTATAGCTAGCCATTGTTTTTTGATAAATGTTTTAAAATGCTCATTTGGCAGTAGCATTTAAGAGCAAAAAAACCCTTAGACAGTCAATGACTTAGAAGAAAAGTTCACAGTTTGGGGATAGTCCAGACTTCAGTAAAGATTCTTAAATTCATTGCTCTTTGAGCTACACAATCTATCATAAATTTATATGATGTCAATATCAGAAACATGAGTAATAAAAAACTCCTCTTGATCCTGAAAAGTGCTTCTAGCTCTTTTGTATGCATCCACCTGTGGCCGTGTTTGCATCTGTTGGGTAGGCAAGCGTGGCTTCGTAGGTCCCTGGAGTGTGATATCTAGTGCCCTAGGTGGGTATGTGGAGGGAATTGTCAAGGGTTCATTTTGCAGGAGAGGGGCTTTTCAATCATGCTTCTATCATGGATGCCACCTTATGAGTCTCACCTCACCTCACCTGGGCTTTGGTAATTGGGGTATTATAGGTTAAAATTTGATTCTAGGCAAATCTGTGAAAGCTGTATGACCTGTGAGAGCTAGCTCCAGGGTCCCTTACAGCAGAAGATGGCTGCAGGGCCCTGCCTGGCAGGTTGCCTAAGTGAATGAAGGATGGGTGGATGGAAGACCAGACGGAGGAGTCAGGGTCATGGTAACCTGCAGCACACATTTAAGGGTGCAAGGGCTACTCAGCTTCAATTTTTGTTATCATTCAAGTTTGCTGGCTAATATTAATAAGTTACTTAGGTTTCTTCATTTTCAGATAAATTGTAAATCTCCATTTTAATGTCAAATATTTTGATTTATTCTGGTAAAATATATATAACATAAAATTTGCCATTTTAGCTGTTTTAAATGTACCATTTAGTAATATTAAATACAGGCACATTGTTGTGAAACCATCTACAGAATTATTTTCATCTCTCCAAACTGAAACTTTGTACCCATTAAACAGTAATTACCCCCAACCCATAGCCCCTGGCAACACCATTCTACTTTCTGTCTGTGAATTTGATTACCCTAGGTAGCTCATACATGTAGAATCACATACGGTTTCACCTTTCGTGACTAGTTTATTTCACTTTGCATAATGTCTCTAAGGTTCATCCATGTCATAGCATGTGTCAGAATTTCCTTCCTTTTTAAGGCCGAATAAGATTAGATTGTATGTATATATCGCATTTTATCCATTCGTTCATTGATGGACACTTAGGTTACGCCTACCTTTTGGCTATTGTGAACAACGCTGCTAGAAATCTCCTGGTTTGTAAAACATGTTAGCCTTGGGAAGCCTATCTTCAGGCTGGATTGAGGTCTTGGGTGGCCACTTTGTAACCTGTGCCTTAGGACAAGTGTGAGGCAGCCAAATCAGACTTTTCCTCTAATGGAAAGTAGCTATGTATGGAAAGGAATACTAAAGCAACAGTTTAATGGAGTCCCCAGTGGTCCAAAAAAGTGAAACCAGACTGGGATTCTCTTCCTCGGTCTACTTTTTCACAGAGGGAGAATTTGATCATGGCTGTCTCCAGGCCTTGCCTACTTTCTGTTCTCTGGTGCCAAAGGGAGTCACTGTGCTGAATGGAACAATTAAGACAACCCAGGGTCCCCTCCCTGGAAAGACCCTTCAACTGCTGGCAAAACTCTTCACTACTTTTTTTTTTTTCCTAGGAGAATCAAGGCTCTTTTCAAAATGTGATATTTCCATTTTTATTTCACAACAGAGAAGCAAGTCTACGAAGTAAGAAAAACGAGCCTTTTGGGGCCGCCCACACAGCGCGGCCTCCGCAGGGGGAGTTGTTCCAAACAGCTTCAATAGGGATTACAACTCAGGATTTACATTTTTAAATAATTAACCTTCTGATCACCAGTGACAGTCAGAGAGCATTTTAATGACCATTGTTGTTTTAATTGGAGTGGAGGGAAAAGCTTTAGAAAACTGCTTTCTCTTATCAGAATCTAGGCAAAAATGTGATTTTTGTTATTCTGAAGGAGTAAGAAAAATGACAAGTTTTCCTAACCCTAAATCACCTACACAGATTTATCGTGATCAGAACTGTATCCCCAGTGCTGAACACAATGCCTTGCCCTCTGTGGGTGCTTGATAAACATTTGTAAATACTGCACTTAAGAACTGTGAGCAATTATTATTGAAAGCCATTAGAAGGGTTTCAAAAACGATGAAAACAAAGTGTGGGATGAAAAGTACATCTCAGTTTATGTGTTTTAAATATTCTTTCCAAAATCTATATTTTTCCTTTTAAAACAAAGACTTAGCCAAAATTAGCTCTTAATGTAAAAAAGACCCGGTCAGTAGTTGCAGCAGGACATACAGGTTAATACTGAAAGAGTGTTATTAGTAATGACCAAAGACCTTTAGCCTCCTGTCCAAAATTCTGTTTTACTGTATAGAATGAGAATGTAAACTCTATCATGTTGGGCTATTTAGTAACTTATTAGTGCATTCATCTTTTCATCATTTGACAGGTGGAAGTAGTAGTTGAGTTTTTAGTTTTAATTATAAGGGATTCCAGATGTAGAATGCTACACAAATTAAAACCAGAGCTGCTCATATGTCTTTTCAAAGTAGGCTGACTTCAAGGTATCTGCTTTTCATTTCAAAATGTTATTAAAGCTATTACTAAGAAATTCATAGTCTTAGCCTGTTCCAATAATTGACACCTTTAAAGTGACTAAACAGATTTAGAGTGTGCAGAAAAGTAAATTTGTCTTAGAGAATGACCCTAATCATCTATTTCCATATAATGGACAAATCAGTGTCTTTAGAACAAGCCTGGGAGTTGATGAATTAAGCTGAAGGGTTCCCCTTTTCCCTCACTGTTTCTCAGTTTTACTTTTGTCTTCCCTATTAAATCTTCCTTACAGATATTTGCAATTTAGGAGTGAAGACGGAATGATCTGTGCTTACCTAAATTTACGGTTCTTCCACTTTATTTAGCCCCTTGGAACAAGCAGAAACATTTTCATGGAAATGAAACAACCGAAGCCAGAAACCTTTTGCTTTTTATTTACTTTGATAAGCAGTTGTCTGGGAAGTTCTGTCCACAAAAACTTTCCAGTGCCCGTTTCCTAGCTGCTTGTTCATCGAACACCTACAAAAGTAGTTTCATAAACAGCGGAGATTTTCAGTAATTAGAAAGATAGCTGGCTAGGCTGATAAATTAGAGAAATAACTTGTTTGGTGTAAACCGAGCCTGTTTCTGAGGCAGAAATGTTAGGCTTTTATCCTCTGGAGTGTGATTGAAAGGGTGAGAAGTTAATTTGGCAGCCTCGCTTCTATGGTTTCATAATGTTTCTCCCCACCCCCTCCCTCCAGTCCCAGCGAAACCCGGGGATTGCAGCGCTTTGCGCCTGCCCTCATGCGAGGCAGGACCGTGACCCGAAACGGAACCCCTCTCCCCAGGGCACATTCTGAGCAGCAACAGCTTGGCTCAAGTGTTTCTTATGAACAGCCGTCGCGAGCACTTGATCTAAATCATGCCATTTCCTTCACAGCATGGCACAGTTAACAAGTCAGTGCACCAACACAATCTACAGATGGCAGTTCAAAAGGTGCGGGTCCCCCCAGCAAGATAAAGGGCAGGCAGTTCCAGGGGGATGCTCATTACGGGAATGCAGCCGGGGGCTCCAGACGGGTGTGAGCTCCGAATTGGGCTGCGGATGGGGGGCGGGTCCGGGGAGGGGGTACGTCAGCCAGCCTAGCTAGGAAAAAGCATGCGTGTCATCACAAATCAAGTCAGTGTCGAGAGAGAGATGTTACTGAAGTAAAGTGCAAACAGCTTGCAGGGAAAGGATACATTGAGCCTGGGCTGCGTCCTTCCGGAGGGAGCGGGCCGGGAGAGCTCCGGAGAGGAGTGAGGGTTGATAGGGTACGGCGCTTACCTTGTTCCATTTATCTGCAACTCTGGCAAGTATAAGGCAATTTCCTGAGCAAAGCCTCCATCATCAAAAACCGTGGGATGAGCTCCCGGAGAAAGCACGAGTGCCCTGGCACTGGAGAAAGCGCCCCGATCCGCAGAGGGCCCCGGTCGCCTTCCAGATCGCGGCCTGCGCTCCTCCTCGGCAAATTACATTAGCGCTAATGTCCAGCGAAGAATCTATGAGACATATTGGGCCTTTAGACTTCAAAACAAGCCTAAATTGGAACCACATTGCGGGAATACTTCTTAGCTAACATTTATATTACTTCAGTTACCAAATCCAGACTAAGTCCCCAGACTCGGCAGGGGAGGACATAATATATTAGGAAGTAAGAGGAGGGTGTTCTCTTCTGGTCTCCTTTTATGAAAATGTACTAAAACTTGCCTCGAACTAGCGAGGAAGTGACTACGAGGCCTTAAAATGTGGCAGTCCAGCGGCAGATGTGGGGGTGTGGGGGCGCTCCCTACCCTGGCCGGCCCCATCTGCGAGTCTGCCGCGCCTTGGGGGGCAGTTGCAGAACCCGGAGGCAGGCTGCGGGGAACAAGGGTCAGTGTCAGGCAGGCAGTTACACACCTAGAGCGAGATTCCGCGGGGCGCGGCGCGCTGTCAGAGGGTGAGATCTCCGGAGACCCAATCAGCCTCGCCTATGCCTATCTTCGTAAGCAAATCTCTTTGGGAACCCACGAGACAGTGCTTTACCACGAATTTCAGGGCTCAGGAAAAAGGAACGCTGCTGTGCTGTTTTTTTCTGAGTTCTGCCGTAGCAGCCAGTGAAGATTTTTCCTTTCAGCACTTATTTTAATGTGAACATACTGAAATGGACAACATTCCTGCAGCTCAGAAATTTCAGCAGCAGGACTGCCTAAGAGGGGGCAGATGGTGCCAGTGATACTACTTTTAAAGGCTGTAGAGGAAGAATTCAAATTCACAAAGAATGACTTTGGGTGATTCTGTTGCCCAGACTGGTCTGAGGTTTACACTGGCATTCATGCCCCTGCCAAGCAGTTTCCCCATGAGCTCCTCTTCTTTTCCATTTTTATCACCCCATCCCCTACCCCCACGAAAAGAGGACGTGTGGTGGGGAAGAAATGGGAAGTAAAGCTGAAGGGTATCAGCTAGACAGTGTAAAGTTCAGGTTAGGTGGAGGGGAGCTTTAGTTGTAGCTGCACTTTAGGGCCCTCATTTCACAATACAGTAAGTCTCGTGTATTAAGAGCTCCCAGCACCATAATCCAGAAACTGTAACCATTGCCTTTATCAGGTTCCTGAATATCCTTTCACAAAAGGAGAGTTTTCAAAGTTGCAGAGTGGAAGTCAGTGGCCTCATACACTGCTATGAGCTTCAGGAATTCTCTCTCCCAAGTTTATTTTGATTTGGTATCTCCAAGAATTGGGTATGACTTTGGAGAGAAAAAGTCATAATTATATATACCTGTAATTGAACGGTATTTTGTTGTTGTTATTGTTTTTCATTTTTCTTTTGAGAAGAGGACTTGCTCCGTCATCACCCAGACTGAAATGCAGTGGCATGATCTCAGCTCTCTGTAACCTCCACATCCTATGTTCAAGCAATCTTCCTACCTCAGCCTCCCAAGTAGCTGGCACTGCAGGCGTGTGCCCCCACGCCTGGGTAATTTTTCTGTTTTTTACAGCGATGGGTTCCACCCCATTTCCCAGGGTGGTGTCCCACTCCTGGGCTCAAGTACCTGCCTGCCTTGGCCTCCCAAAGTGCTAAGATTACAGGTGTGAGTCACTGTGCCTCGCCTCAGTGTTTGTTATGTCAGAGGCCCACATTTGCATCCTGTACCTTAGATCTGTTATCATTAGGGAAAATTTCATTGACCGTCTCTTATCTTGATTTTATATGGAATTTCTACTAGGACATACAGAAATTATCAGTTGCTTCTTGCTTGGTGTTGAAGAGGCTATTGGCTTAAAGTACCTATGTGGACTCATTGGTACTTTGATGTCTAACGTGCAACTTTATGAAAATTGGTCAAAGGTCAGGACTAACTCTTGTTTCCCATGGAAATGAGCATTGGTAATTTGAGTAACAAGTGCTGACTTACTGTGGAAAATAGAAACAAATACTAAATGTGTTTACTACAAACCACTGTGAAGTACATACAGGGAAGACTAGAAAGAATGGAAATTTAAAAGACAAAAGAGTAAAAGCAAAACTCAGAATTTGCATCAAGTGAGTTTTACTTTTGAGATGGAGTTTCGCTCTTGTTACCCAGGCTAGAGTGCAATGGCACGATCTCGGCTCAACGCAACCTCCACCTCCTCGGTTCAGGCAATTCTCCTGCCTCAGCCTCCTGAGTAGCTGGGATTACAGGCACGTGCCACCATGCCCAGCTAATGTTTTGTATGAGTTTTACTTTTTAAAGTATCATTTTAAGGGATTAGGCATTTATACTAATGATGCTGCTATTGCTGAAAACATTCTTGGAAATGCTCATCTGAAATTACCCTCAGACCCAGCCTGCTGCTCCAACTAAAGCTACTCAAGAAGTTAGCTAATTTGTTTTATGATGGCACCTTGCTTTTATTCATTTCCAACTCTGTTATGCACCTTGACCATTTATTTAACTGATTCGAAAGACTTCATTCCAAATGAGCTCTTCAAATATCTGAATACAACCTCCAAGAATGAGCATTGTTTTTTTTTAGTGAGAGCATTCATGAGAAAGAGACCTTATCTTTGAAGGCAAGTCCCGAAGTGAACATGTATAAATGTTTTGAGCAAGGGAAGCACCCTATTCTTTGTGCTATTAAAAAGTATGTTTATTATATTTTGTTCATACCTTTTAGTTAATGAAAAAGCAAATAGTGAATCAAATGAAAGAACTGGAATAAAAAACTTCCAGTAACCTCTGACTTCCCTCTTAGGGCCTTCTAGTACTTACTACGCTGAATGTATCAGTTTTGATATGACTTTAAAGTACAACTTTTTGTTAATAAGCACCAATTTCCATTGCATTTTTTTCCATCATTTCCTCCCCACCAAAAACAACAACAACAGCAACAACAACAACAAAACTTTGAGAAATTTTGTGGTTCTATTGGGGTTATTGTTCACCATGATTTACCTTCTACATTCCTCTTCCTGTGGCCTGTGACTTCCCCTACCTCCAATATACAGCAGCGTACTTTACTGAATTGCTGTCTTTGAGCTTGACCATGTGAGGTTTTCTGGCCAAAGGAAATGAGTGGGTGTGGACCGAGCAGAAACAAGTAGAACCATAGCCAACCCACAGTCCTCATGAACATGAACAAGATAAATACATCTGTTGTAAGTTGTCGATGTCTTGAGTTTGTTACTATAGCAAAATACAGATATACTGGATATAATTTTGTAATATATCTATACAGGCAGATAAAACTTTAGTAATGCCGTAAAGAAAATCCCCAAATTCCCAAATTAATCAGGAAAAAGAATATCTAAGGAATTATATCGAGAACTCCAGATCCAAGTGTAATGGTTAAAGAATTTCACAAGGATCAAAGTTTGTGCATTATGTTTATTGGGGAAATATTTGTGAATCAAGGGTGGGCTGGGCATTTCCAATCATTAAAAATGAGCTGCAAGCATCCAGATATCCTATTTGATAAACAAGTGTTGGTACTTTAACATGGTAGGCAGCATGGACTGGCAATAGAGTTTACAAGACGGCCAGCATGTATTTAATATAGGGGTGCTAGTTACATGATGATTTCCAGTGGAGATGACCTGAGTATAATCATCAAGTTATCTATAGAAGTAGCGTGTAAACTTGGAGAAAGCAACATCAGTTCATCTTTTCCTGTGTTCGGACTTGACTTTAGTTCCTTGGGTTCAGGAATGAACTGATGCAGGAATCTGCATATTCCTTTTGCCTTTCTCTGACTCCAGCCCATCTTTTCTGATTGGGCTATAAGTAAGTGATTACTATTTTACCTTGGTATAATTTGTAATTCCATTTATCTCCTTGGGCTGCTTCTTAACCCTTTTATTGTTTTCCCCAAGAATACATGCATGTGGGTCTTATGGCTTCAGTGTTTACCCTAAAGTAACTTTGCCATGAGATATCTTTAATTGTTATTTTTGCATCACTCTGGTATATTAACTTTGTAAACAAAAGACATCATTCTATTTAGAGCATTCTGTTTTTAGTAGTGGCATTTCCGTTTACAAAATATTGTAATTCTTGATCACTGAAAATGTGAAATCCTAGAAAACATAGCATTCCTCCGTGTGATGTTAACATCGTTCTCTAACGGGTATTGGCTGAAGATTCATTTGATGAATTCAATTTTTTTCCGAAATAGACAATTCTGATGTTCGGTTTAGAAATAACTCCAAGAACAGTTTTTATATTTTATTTTCACACTGAAAATCAGTCAGATTTGGTTCAGCCTCAAACAGCATGTTTATGTAAAATTAAATGAGTGGGCTGCACTTCTTTGTTTCTAAATGAGAAATTAAAGGCAAAAGCTCAAGTATCACTGGACAAATCTCCTAGACTAGAGTACCAATATTTTTAGTCATCTATGATATCTCAGCCTGGGGGAATAGTTGGGGGTTTAAAATGAAACATAGCCTTCATCTCCAAGGCTTGATAGATGACATAGCTTCAGGGGAACTTCCAGGTTCTTTCTTGTGTGCTATTCTTCCCTTTCATAGATAAAAGACATGTTTTCTCTACTCTATGGAATTGAGCCATTTTGTGGCTATAAAGCTAATGTTTAAGACTTGGGGTCAGGTACAGTGTCTCACGCCTATAATCCCAGCACTTTGGAAGGCCAAGTGGGTGGATCATTTGAGGTCAGAAGTTTGAGTCCAGCCTGGCCAACATGGTGAAACCTCACCTCTACTAAAATAAAAAAATGAGCCAGGCATGGTAGTGCATGCCTGTAATCCCAGTTACTGGGGAGGCTGAGGCAGGAGAATTGCTTGAACCCTGGAAATGGAGGTTGCAGTGAGCTGAGATCATGCCATTACACTCCAGCGTGGGTGACAAAGCAAGATTCATCTCAAAAAAAAAAAAAAAAAAAAAAAAAAGACTTGGCTGTTGAATTGGTTGTTCTGGGCTTACCTATTGATACATAAAAGGATTTTAGAAAAGCATCTCTTAAAATTTGGCTTTAGTCGTTTGGGTTGAAGATGTTTATAGCCTATTAACTGGTATTTTCATTTTATGTAGATGATAAGTTAGGCCGTAGGAATTTGCCATTTTGTAGGTCAGAATTGTTGAATTTTGGCAATTTCATATGATTCAGTCTAAATATCAAAGGATGTTAAAGTGTCAAAACATGTTTATCAAATATGATATCCCAATGCTTGTAGTTCATTTTTCATGACTGGAAATGCCCTAACCACCCTCTAGTCACAAATATTTCCCCAATAAACACAATGCACACACTTTGATCCTTGCGAAATTCTCTAAACGTTTTACTTGGATCTGGAGTTCTGGATATAATTCCTTAGTGTTTTGCCTCACATATGTACAAGAGGCAAAAATATTTATTGCAGGATTGTTTGAATAATTAACAACCAAAACAATCTGCCTGTAGTTAGGAGAATGAATAGAATATGTTATAAAACTGACAAAGTGAATGAACAATAGCTACATCTATTAATTAACCTATTGTATTAGTCTCAGAGAGATAAGGTTAGTGAATTAAAGCAACTTGAAGATATGCAGTATGATACAATATATGTAATATTTAAAGACACACAAATAGTAGTGTATATCGTTGTGGATATATACATATTTAGTAAAATAATACAAATATTCAGGGGAAGGGCCACTGACTAGAGCAGAGAGGAATGGGCTTGGGGAGGTGGCTAATATGTTTTGTTTAAAAAGATCCAAAGAAGCCCAGGAAAAAATTAAGAAATTTTTATTTTGGGGGAGAAACATAAAGATATCAATGATACATTATACCTTCTGTGTGTTACAAATATTTTATAATAAAACATTAATTTTTTTTTTTTTTTTTTGGGGGGGACGGAATTTCGCTCTTGTTACCCAGGCTGGAGTGCAATGGCGTGATCTCAGCTCACCGCAACCTCCGCCTCCTAGGTTCAGGCAATTCTCCTGTCTCAGCCTCCTGAGTAGCTGGGATTACAGGCACGCGCCACCATGCCCAGCTAATTTTTTGTATTTTTAGTAGAGACGGGGTTTCACCTTGTTGACCAAGATGGTCTCGATCTCTTGACCTCGTGATCCACCCGCCTTGGCCTCCCAAAGTGCTGGGATTACAGGCTTGAGCCACCGCGCCCGGCTCTTTTTTTTTTTTTTTTTTTTTTTTTTTTTTGAGACGGAGTTTCGCTCTTGTTACCCAGGCTGGAGTGCAATGGCGCGATCTCAGCTCACCGCAACCTCCGCCTTCTGGGCTCAGGCAATTCTCCTGCCTCAGTCTCCTAAGTAGCTGGGATTACAGGCACGCGCCACCACGCCCAGCTAGTTTTTTGTATTTTTAGTAGAGACGGGGTTTCACCATGTTGACCAGGATGGTCTCGATCTCTCGACCTCGTGATCCACCCGCCTCAGCCTCCCAAAGTGCTGGGATTATAGGCTTGAGCCACCGCGCCCGGCAAAACATTGATTTTTAAAGGCCTCTTTAAAAAAAAAAACAAACCTGACTTACAAACTATTGCCTTGTTTCGGAATCCTATTCTGAAAACTAAAATTTGAGTACGAATTCTTTATTTCTTCTTACTTTTCTGACAAAACAATCGTACTTCACCCCAGTAGCAGGTGGATGCCTTAGACTGACTAAAAGAAAGACATCTCTGTGGAAATACAAAATTTAAAAATCACTCGGTATTTTCAAACACAGTACTGGAGTCACCCCGTTGCATCAATTTGCTTTTAATGCAGGAGCCAACTCTTTCACTTATTCTAACTAGCCTTTTGCTTTTTCCTAAGTAGATCTGAGGCTTACGAATAATCAACATCTTAGAAAGATGAGGAAACATTTTAGCTTGGAACTGAGGGAGAAAGTAAGCCCCTATTTCTTTTTTTTTTTTTTTGAGACGGAGTTTCACTCTTGTGACCCAGGCTGGAGTGCAATGGCGCGATCTCGGCTCACCACAACCTCCGCCTCCGGGGTTCAGGCAATTCTCCTGCCTCAGCCTCCTGAGTAGCTGGGATTACAGGCACGCGCCACCATGCCCAGCTAATTTTTTGTATTTTTAGTAGAGACCGGGTTTCACCATGTTGACTAGGATGGTCTTGATCTCTCGACCTCGTGATCCACCCGCCTCGGCCTCCCAAAGTGCTGGGATTACAGGCTTGAGCCACCGCGCCCGGCCCCGTAAGCCCCTATTTCTATCACAAGATTGTATATTTTGTTCTTGACGTTTTGATGCGGTGTCAGCAGGAGAGCATCTTTGGCAAATTTAACCAAAACGGCCATTCCATGCAAATGCAGGATAACATTTCGTAAATAATCTTCTATGAATGAGCAGGTCTTAGGGCTTACATAAGATATGGCTCTGTGGCTCCTGTCTCTGAATTCTGGATGGACATCTTGAAGCTACTCTGGCCTCTAAACCAGTGTCTATGTCAAAACAGAGGGGATGTATCAATTGGGTTATTTTTGGCATCAGGCGGCCAGAGAGCCTTGGGTCAACTGGCTTAAACCCTATGGAGATTTATTGCTTCATGTTATGAAAAGCCTAGAGGTGGGGTGGTCTCTTGGGTGTGTTCCTTCAGAGGCTCTATGATGTCATTAAGAACCCAGGTTGTTTTCATCTGTATCTTCAAGCCCCCTGGGCTGGCTTCGTCCTCAGGCTGGTAGCAAGACAGTTGCAGTAGCAGGAGTCTCATCTACTGAGGTCAATGTTCACGGTCAGTGAGACTTTTTTAGAATTGAAGAAATATTTTCTAGAATTTCCTAAAAAGCAGACTTTTCCTCACATCTTATTAGTCAGAGTTTGGTTGTGTGCTTATTTCTGAAACATTCCTAAAGAGGCTGACAGGATTATCTTAGACTGCTTGGGCTTAGTCTTGTACCATGTTCTGAGAAGGAACATGGCTGTGCAGAGAATTAGTGGCTAACTAATCTAAGAAAGGAAAAAGGAATAGATGGTGGGTAGACAACTAGCAGTGTTCACTACTGTGGTCTGGCATGTGTCTGGGGTTATTTCTGTTACCATAATCTTCATTAGATCACTCTTTAAGATGCTGCACTGCCACTAAGTGTACTAAGTAAAATGTGTGGGCTTCTAGATAATCTTTGTGATGCTTAATTTTCTGTGGAATTTGACTGGACCACAGGGTGCCCAGATATTTGATTAAATTTTATTCTGGTGATTCTATGCTTGATCTTAGGCAAAAGGCCGAGAAGCAATATTCTGGGTGATTCTATAGGATATTTTTGGATGAGATTAATATTTAGACTAGCAGATTTCATAATGCAGATTCCCCTCTCTAATGTAGGTGGATTTCATCCAGTCAGTTGAGGGCATGAATTGAACAAAAGGCTGACCCTCCCCTGAGCAAGACAGAATTCTCTCTGCCTAACTGCGTTTGAACTAGGACATTGCCTCTGCAGATTTTGGACTTGCCAGCCTCCATGATTGTGTGAGCCAGTTCCCTAAATCAATCAATCAATTTATCCATCTTATTGGTTCTGTTTCTCTGGAGAACCGTGGCTAATGCAGTCTTAAAAGTCCCCAACCTCCCTAATAGCTAGCTAGTCTGCCATAAGCACCTTCTATGTAGGACCACCACTGCTCCCTGCTTGGCTGGAATTCCTTAAGTAAAAGTCAGCTATTAAAACAAATGAAATTACGGAAGGAAAAAAAAATGTTCCTTTATATAGAGGCATTAGCCTACTTATTTCCATCATCTTAACATTTTTTAAAAAAAATTCACCTTGTTTATATTTTGGGAAATTTTTTCAGGGTACATTCACTTGCCCAATTTGAGATTTTAGGAATATCTTCAAGAATTTTCCAGAAAGTGTTTCCATTTTGGCAGCAGCCACCTTTTCTTTTTTCTTCCTGTGAGTCAGATGAGATACTTGCCACATTCCAAATTACTCATTTGCTTTGTGAATGTGCTTGTTGTTGTGGTGACCAGAAAATTTGTTGGCTGAGGGAAAAAAAAAAAAAAAAAAAAAAAACTTGTTGGGTGGGGATGGAGGGGTGGACAGAGGAAGAAGAAAGGAAGAGGCTTAAAGGAAAGAAGAGGAAATCCATGGACTATTTTGAGTCTTCTGTAAAAGGAACAGAAGAGAGGAATGCTTTATTTCGGCTCCCAGAGAAAAGTTCCCAGGACTTGTGCAATGAAAACAGGGTCACCAGTTGTGTTCCCCTTTGTCAGTTGCATACCCCTTTCCCATTTCTTTCTCCAAACACAAGTTCATATTAAAATCCCAGATCTGTGATCTTTTTCACTGGATGCGATAAGTCTCTCCTGCTGTAAGGAAGTGTGTTCTGAAGAAAGAGGAGCCCACTGCATTTGCCTTTGAGTTTTTTTCTATAACGAGACAGGCCACTCTCACAGTAATTACATAAGCCACCTCCTGAAGTCAGGAACTAGAGGGAATTTTTTCAGTATTTGTTTGAAGGAGAGAAGATAAGCAAGATTTTTTTTTTCCTCTGGTTTCATCAGGAATTCTTATAAAATATAATTTAATTGAAAAAACAAAAACAACTTTGGTTTTTCCCCTGAAGTATCATTCCTTCCCCATAACTGAATTAGGCTAACAAAACAAAATTGTAGCTCTTACATTCTTGCCCCAGCCAAAGAGCTTCACTACCCTCCTCTTTGCTTTGCTACCTCCAGAGAGAAGTGCTAGTGAACAGGTCAGGCCTGGGCCCCTGCAGACCTCTTGAAACTGCCTCTGCTACTTCTCAGTGGTGCAACTTCAGTCAAATTCCTTAACTGATTGAAATTCACACTCCTCTTTTGTAAAATGGAGACAGTAATAATGTCTATCTTATTGGGCCCTTGTGACACGCAGCGCACAGCATCTGTGACACCAAATGTGTTCAATCAAAGTTAGATATATACAGATCCATATTATAATTGTTATGTGAGCTTTATTAGGAGGGCCGTCACAAAACGATAGTTTAGCACTGCCTCTGCACTGTATGTCCTCAGGGAGTGTAATTTTGAAGGCAAAACTTGTTTCAGGTTCAGTTTCAAGAAGTCATATTCATGGATGATTGCCTGAAAGATGTAGAATCCCTACTTTCATTAAAATATTGTAAATTTTACACTTAGATCAAGTAAGACCATGAGGGAGTACTAAACCATGATTAGCTAGATACTATTCTCAACAGATCAAAAAGAGGGCAGAAAGAGGTTTGTCAGATAGCCAGGCAAAAAATAGAGGAGTTTTAATGAAGTGAAGGAATTAATGCTATCTCAACTTCTCAGTGTTTATCTATTATGAGAAGGACTGAATGCATAGTCTATCTGAGAAAGGCAGGCTGATATGGGAGTTGCTAAAGGGTAAGAGATAGAAGACAAAAGAAAACAGTCTTAAAGGGCATAGTCACCTACTTTAAAGAGGAGGAAAGAGGAGGATATAATAGTGGTCTTAGTGGTGTAATACGTTGATTCAGAGTGGGAAGCAAACTGATAACATAATTTTACATCATAAGTAGTATCTGCTACCTAGTACACACTCAATAACCTTCCACAAGTGACAATGGCACACAAATTCCTGTTATGGACTCCCTAGTATTTGAAATATAAAATTTTAAAAAGAGATTGTTTTATTTTCATGTTATATCTCTTAGGGTTGTTAATCTTCTGCCCAACATTGAGTATAGAATTTTGAGTACTGCAGTTGGCAATATAGGCCCCTAGAATAATAATTTGAACATTGTCATGACCTTTTTCTCAGCTATCCTTTACCACACTGAATCAAGAAGTTAATGTTAAAAAACAAAAGCAATTTCTTTTCTAAAGTGAAACAGATCTAGAAAGGCAGCTGTATGTATTTCACTAGGCTGAATGCCGAATTTGAGAGAACTCAATTGAATTTTAAGTTATTTGAAGGACTTCAAGCTCATTAAAAATGTTTTAGGTTATGCAAAAGCCAAAATGTATTTTGCCTCAAGTGCTTTTTCTTTTGGCCTTTAAACTCCGATGCAGTTGAGGAGAAATTTAATCTGTGTTTGTGATTCATTTACACTTAACTAATCCCTGTGTGGTTTCTCAAGAGCTAGTTGGTGTTCAATAATCTTTGGAGCCTTTTTTTTTTTTTTTTCCTAGACTGGGAAGGTGAATTTTGCCCAGAGTAAATGAATTCAAACTCCAAAAGGTTCAGGTTCAATGGGAAGCTCAGAACCTATAAAGTTCAGGTTGATTCCACATTTACCAAAAATGTTCTTCCTCCTATTCCTGTGGGTTTCATACAGCCCTTTGCCTTGGATTTTGCAGAAGTTTGCATATGCAGGTCCCTGGATTGATATTTGGCTATGCATTCTTGCATATCTCCCTTTCACAGCTGCTCCACCCTCTCCAGAAACAAGAGATTGTTGCTCTCAAAAGACTGACTCTACCACTACATTCTTTGACTCAGAAGTAAAATTTCCTTTTTCCCTTCCTCATCTGCCCAGGGCAAAAATCTTTGATCCTAAGCATACTTTCCTCCCATCTTTTAATATGTTAATTTCACTTTAGAAGGTGGCCAGAATTCAGCCTCCAGTCCCTAAACCCCTTTCCTAATGTGCCCTTCTACCTAGAAATTGTGATTTTCCTTCTCAGTGTAGGAATTCCCCCTGCCCATGGTCTTCCTAAATTCTAAATTAATCATCTAAATTAGGTAATTATGTACTGGATGTATCCTATTTCTCCAGGGGTTCAACATGGATAATGCCCATTTTGCATCCCTTTGTAGCAGACATGGTGGACTGGCATCTCAGTCAGGATTGTTTTCTTCTTCCTTTCGGGCAAAGCCCTGACTTGTGTGGGGGTGAAGAGGTCCACACTTTTACAGGACTCAGAAGTGAATCTCGATCGGTCTTAACCAATCATGATGATCCATCCTCTTTGTCTTGCTAGAGTATAGTTTAGAAAGGGACTGGGTTCCAATCCTGGCCAAAGAGATATAAGGGCTAAGTCTTCTGGGAGCTTCTGGGAAATATTTTCTCACTCTTAAAAGGGAACTCACTGGAGAAACAGCCTCTCTTTCTTCTGTCGATGCCTATTAATGTGTCTTAGATGTTCCTGTTTCTGGGTGTGATGCCTGGAACTGAGCCAGACATCCCATGACCCTGGGAATAGCACATCTGAGGACAAATCTATTCACTGAGGGCTTCTGAGTACAAAGATAGCAAGGGTCTGGGACTTTTATGACATTGTTCAACCACTAAATCAATCAAACCACTCTCTCTCAGGACTTCTAGCCATGTGTGATAATAATATTTCCTTATTGTTCAGATTGTCCTGGGTTGGGTTTTCGCTTCCTTGGACCTGAAGGCTTTGTAATGTTCCCCTTTGCTCCCCTGAATGAATCCCATCAGCTTTGGTTGGGAAAGTATTGATAGTGTCTCAGGGTGCCAGCTACTCCTCTACCCCTTCACTTTCCTTTTCCCCAGATGTGGTAACTTCTCTCCACCCTGTGGTTTACAACAGTGGGGGTTGTTCTTTCACTTCTTCTAACTCATCTATCTGAAATTTCTTTTCTGCCCCCTGAGCCACTAAATCAGTTCCTCCCTTTAAATCTTATCCTGTGACAGACCCTTTCTCGTCAGCGTTTGATTAGCTCCCTGTGATAGCTTGCATGAACGATGTTCTATAAAAGTGAATTATGCTGTACTATGTTATACTGGTCCGCCCTGGGGCCCAGTAGGAATCATGGGAAACACATGAGCACAGAGGTCAGAGGCACAGACTGCAAAGGAAGCCTGCGGAGGGATGGCAACATTGCGATCCTCCCTGGGACACATGGAAAAGCTCCAGTAGCCTCCAGACTCCCTAAGGTATAAGCTAGAAGTAAAACACTAGTTTATGTGACAGCCTGGGAGCCCCAGGGATGAAATGAGGAGTTTCATCACTATAGATCATAGAATTTTAAATAAGTGTGATATTCCAGAAGCTGAAACGTGCTTTGAAAACAAAACATGCCGTAGCCCAAGAATGAGGTCTCCACTGGATGTTTGCCAGGTTCAGGCTTTGTTTCCAGTCTTCTTCTGACTCTAAGAGAGTCCCTGGGTATGATCTGGGGCAAGTTAAGGAGCCTTGATTCTTATACTGAAAATTAGGTATAAATTTTAACTTGACCTGCCGTGATTTACCTAAGGGGACACGTTATGGTTGCTGTAGAACACATACATAGCACAAGGGTGACACATGGGCACATTTCAGGCTCTGATCACAACTTCTCCTTCTGCTTCTCTGTGGCTCTTCCTGTTGCACTTCTCCCTAACCTTTTCCAGTTAATTAAGTATTCTGCCTTTTTTTTTTTTTTTTTAAATACAGAGTCTTGCTCTGTCGCCCAGGCTGGAGTGCAGTGGCTTGATCTCAGCTCACTGCAACCTCTGCCTCCCAGGTTCAAGCAATTCTCCTACCTCAGCCTCCTAAATATCTGGGATTACAGGTATGTGCCACCATGCCCGGCTAATTTTTTAGTATTTTTGTTAGAGACAGGGTTTCACTGTGTTGGCCAGAATGGTCTCCATCTCCTGACCTCATGATCTGCCTGCCTCAGCCTCCCAAAGTGGTGGGATTACAGGAGTGAGCCACTGTGCCTGGCCAGTACTCTGCATTTTTAAACAATGTTTGCATTTTCTGTCTTTCTTCATTTGCTCACTTTTGGCAACTCTCTTTAAGCTTTTCCTAGCCGTCTTGCAAGCTTCAGACCACATGCTATTTCCACCTTGAAACTTCCCTAATTCTCCCAAGAGGAAGCTTTGGAGTCATATCTGGGTCTGAATTTGTCTCTGTTCTATTACCTAGGGATGGAGTTTTGGTTTCTTCCTATAAAGACTGGGGATAAAAATATTCAGGGCTGTGGTGAGACTCAATGAATAGCACATAGCGGATCACCAAAATATTAGCATATTTTCATCCTTACTGAAAGTGATCATTTTTTTCTTGTATTGGATCTCCCCTACAACTTCTTTGAAATTCTGTCTGAAATTATATTTTAAAAAGTTATTTGTTGTCCGGCATGATGGCTCATGGCTACAACCCCAGCACTTTGGGAGACTGAGGTGGGAGGATTGCTTGAGCCTAGGAGTTCCAGATCTGCCTGGGCAACACAGCGAGACTCCGTCTCTACAAAAAATTTTAAAATTAGTCAGACATGGGCCGGGCACGGTGGCTCACGCCTGTAATCCCAGCACTTTGGGAGGCCGAGGGGGGCAGGTCACAAGGTCAAGAGATTGAGACCATCCTGGCCAACATGGTGAAACCTCGTCTCTACTGAAAAAATGCAAAAATTAGCTGAGCATGGTGGTGCATGCCTGTAGTCCCAGCTACTCAGGAGGCTGAGGCAGGAGAATTGTTTGAACCCAGGAGGCAGAGGTTGCAGTGAGACGAGATCATACCACTGCACTCCAGCCTGGCAACAGAGTGAGACTCTGTCTCAAAAAAAAAAAAAAAAAAAAAAAAAAATTAGTCAGACATGGTGGCGTGTGCCTGTAGTTCCAGCTACTTGGGGGCCTGAGGTGGAAGGATCCCTTGAGCCCAGGGGTTTGAGGCTGCAGCGAGCTACCTCTAAAAAAAAAAGTATTCCCAAATGATTCCCAAATGTGGACTGGCATCTCATAAACAAATTTGTTCCTGGGTGTGTGAGAAATGAGATTGATAGTTAAGATAGTTGAGAGTGGAGATAGAGTTTTTCTGGCATTATTTTCCCTTGGATCATTTAATTTCACTCTTATCTGTTCCTTTAAGCCAGGTTGACCATTCAAACCTGTGTGACTAGAGCCCAATATGAGAGCCCTTTGGGCACCCAATCTTGTCTACAATAAGCTTTCTAACTTTCTGACTTTGGGCTTTCCTCCTTTTCTTCTTTCACTCTCCTGGCTTCTTTTTCTGTTCTTGGCTTAGAGCCAGCCCCTTAATCTTGGGTTGGAGTGGATTCTCCAGGTTGATCCTCACATGATCTCTTGAATGTGGTTCTGTATTTTCACTCAGTCTCTGCTTCTTGCTCCCCTTGACTCTAATGTCCTGCCTGATTAAGCTTCTGGAACCTAACCCCGGTGTAAGCCTTACCCCTCCCCACCTAGAACATTCTTTTGGAGATAACTGTATGTATTTAAAGCAACCTCCTCCCATTTTAAAAACCTCATTTATACATATAAATAGAACCTTGCTCTAGACCATGTCATAATTAATGCCTCGACGCTCCACTTTTCACAATGAGCATTGTCAGTATGGCGAAAGGAACCATTTCTCACTTACGTCAACCCTTTTCTGGCTGCCCCAAAGTATAGATTGAATTATTTATTTCAGAGATTTAAGAAGGTAAAAGTTTCCCTAATTCTTTTTTTTTTTTTTTTTTTTTTTTTAAATGAGATAGAGTCTCGCTTTATCACCCCGGTTGGAGTGCAGTGGCACCATATCAGTTCCCTGTAACCTCCGCCTCCTGGGTTCAAGTGACCCTTTCTCCTAAGCCTCGCCAGTAGCTGGGATTACAGGCATGCACCACCATGCCCAGCTAATTTTGTATTTTTAGTAGAGATGAGGTTTCACCATGTTGGCCAGGCTGGTTTTGAAATTCTGACCACAAGGAATCCATCTGTCTTAGATTCCCAGTTTTGGGAACTCACGCCTAGCCAGTTCCCCCAATTCTGCCACTAATTTTTTTGTCATCTCAGATCATCTTGATGGCTTCACATTGCTTCCTCTTTTTTCTGTTCATTGGATTCCTGCCTGGGTAAAAATAGCCCTCTCTGTTCCAGGTTTAGGCATATGGATTTGGATCTCCCAGTTTCTCTTTTGGTCCATCAACGCCAAGTCAAATCATGACTTTGGGTCTTTGACCACACACACACACACACACACACACACACACACACACTCTACTTTGCCTGAATAAAACAAAAAATGACAGCAGATTTGGGAACCCAGTCACTCATAATATTGTTTCAGCATGGATTCCACGTGAATCTGGGAAGGCTTCATTCTGCCAGTTTAATAGGTCCAGGTCAATTGCCCTAAATTTCTACACTTCACATCCTCCATGATTGAGTCTTAGTAATTCCTGCCTATTTAGTTTATCTGATTTAAAATGTTGAGTACAGTTTCAGGTGATGGTTTCTATCACCAGAATTATCTGAAGGCTGGTCTGGTTAATTGACTCTTGTCTTCCCAACAAGTTATCTTCATCTGCTTCCCTGGTTACTTACAGTCCTGCCTGGGATAGACTCAAAGCAAAATTACTCAAAAAGGGCACTTGCCTACTCTGTCTAAACTACTGGCCTATGACTCTGCAAGAACTTCCATTAAAATACAGCCATGTGCCACGTAATGACATTTCTGTCAATGATGGACCTTGCATGTGATGGTGGTCCCAAAGATTTGAATGAAGCTGAAAACTTCCTATTGCATAGTGATATCCTGATAATCCTGATCTTGTATAGGCCTAAGCTAATGTACGTTTGTGTCTTATTTTTTAACAAGCAAATTTTACAAGTAATAAAGAAATTTGATAGAAAAAAGCTTATAGAATAGGGATATAAAGAAAAATTATTTTTATACAACTGTACAATGTTTTAAGCAAAGTGTTACTACAAAAGTCAAAAAGTTAAATTTAAAAGTTTATAAATTTAAAAAGTTACAGTGAGTTAGTTTATTATTGAAAAGAGGAAAATGTTAAATAGATTTAGTGTAGCCAAGTCCACAGTGTTTATAGTCTATGGCAGTGTATGGTAATGTCCTAGGCCTTCTCATTCACTCACCACTCACTGACTCACCTAGAGCGACTTCCATTCCTACAAGCTCTACTCATGGTAAGTGCCCTATACAGAGGTACCATTTTTTAATCTTATATTCCATATTTTTTACTGTACCTTTTCTATGTTTGGATACGTTTAGATACACAAGTGCTTACCATTGTGTTATAATTGCCTATGGTATTCAGTACAGTAACGTGCTGCCCGGGTCTGTAGCCTAGGAGCCAGGCTACACCATCTAGGTTTGTGTAAGTACACTCTGTGGTGTTCATACAGTGACAAAATAGAACAGTGATGCATTTCTCAGAACATACCCCTGTCATCAAACGATGCATGACTGTTTTGTGCCAGATGCCTTCCTAATGGGCTACCAAGGCTTGCTTTCTTCTCAGTTACTTTCTTTTAGCCACCTTTGAGATGGATGAGGTGACAGAAACAGCAGTCACTTAAATTCCCTAAGATTTTGCTCTCACCTCTTGGTGCAGGGGTCTTGCTTCCGTCTCCCAGAGATATTCCCCTAAGTGTCTCTGGGAATCCCTAGGGAGGGCCTCCCACGTGATTGACGTCCAGCCCCATCCATTTTGCTGGGCAGTGCTGTGAGACTCAGCACTGTGGTTACTAGTAGGCAGTGGTGCTGCAGTGCTAGAAGCCGTGTCTGCCACAGGATGGGGGTGGAGGACTTGCGTTGCTCCGCCAGGCACTGCAGGCCCTGGGACGCCACCGCTGCTCTCATCCTCAACACCCTCTGTTGGGGTATCTGCTGAGCACTAGTAACTCACTGCAGAAGAAGCAATGGAGCTCTAGAACTGCTGAAGCTGCAAGATGTCTGATTTTAGACTGAGAAAGAATCCTCCTGTAGAATTCACTCTGTCAAGGGAGTAAAGGGAGTCCTTAAGGGTTGGTGTGCTGCTGAGGAATTTAAAGAATGAATCATTCTTTCAATATTTAATCCAGGTTCCAAAATCCAGTAGGTGGCTCAACCAGAAGACAAATTCAAGTGACAGACATTATATAGCACCCAGGATTGCTGTTGCCTCGCCAACTAAAGCTTTCTATTTCATTAAATCTTTTTATACCTGGCTTCTCGGTATTTCGCATTACAAGATAGCTGTTCCATTTGTCCTACTCGTTGGTTCTCCAGTATACTTGGAGATTTCCAAGGACAAGGAAAGCCTAATTCAAAAGGACTTAAACAGTGAGAAGTCTTATTTCTCATTAGAGATGGCCCTGTAGTCGGGCAGCAAGGCCATATCATGTTGCCTACACCATCTAGGCTACACCGTCTAGGTTTGTGTACACTCTGTGATGTTCATACAGTGAGAAAATAGCATAGTGATGCATTAACATGGGGTGGCCTTACCAACCAGAGTTGGCAAGTCACAGACCCTGGTTCTTCTCATTTTTTTCTCTACCACCTTCAGCTTTTTAATTGTATCCTTAGACTAATTCCCTTCAAGGTTTCAAGAGGATTATGATGTTTACTGTTGTCTGACATAGAGAAAGAAGAGGATGCTTCCTCATAGATGTCTCTATGAACAAGGAAACCTTCTCAGAATTTCCCTCACTGTTCCCCCAACCCACGGCAGACTTCTCTAATCTCATTGGTCAGAATTGCGTCTAATGCTCATTGCAAAACCAGTTCCTAGCAAGGGGAATGGAATTAGCATGACTAGTGTAATGAAGCACAGCGTATATATAGTGTATGGATTGCCCAGAGAAAATTCAGGGTTAGGAATTCTGTGTAGACTGTGGAAAGCAGTTTGGAGATTTCTCAGAAAACCTAAAACAGAGCTACCATTTGACTTAGCAATCCCATGACTGGGCATATATTAAAAAGAAAATAAATTGTTCTACTAAGAAGACACATGTTCTTGTATGTTCCTCACAGCCCTATTCACAATAGCAAAGACATGGAATCAATCTAGGTCCCATCAACAGAGGACTGGATAAATAAAATGTGTTATATATACACATTGTGGAATACTATGCAGCCATGAAAAAGCATGAAATCATGTCCTTTGAAGAAACACAGATGCAACTGGAAGCTGTTATTCTAAGTATAATAAATTAATGCAGGAACAGAAAAGCAAATACTGCATGTTCTTACTTACAAGTGGGAGCTAAACATTGTCTGCGCATGGACATAAAGATGACAACAATAGAAACTGGGGATTACTAGAGTGGGGACGGAGAAGAGCAAGGACTGAAAAACAAACCATTGGGTATTATACTCATTTCCTGGGTGATGGTATCCCCCCACACCTCAGCATCACACAATGTAGTCATGTAACAAATCTGTATGTGTACCCCCTGAATCTAAAATAAAAGTTACGAGTATATAAAAAAAAGGAGAGAAATTCTGGGTCATCAACAAAGTTGGGTACACCTGTGCATAACCAGCTATGGCTTTATCCTTGTGCTTCCAACAAAAACAAGGAAATGAACAAAATATTTAGTCTTTCCTGCACTCAACAACTATAGCGAAGTACCGCAGTTGTCTTGACTTGCAGAGAAACAGAGGAACTGACAACCTTTCACCTTCAGGAACTTTGGAAGAAAATGCCGCACCTCTGGGGAACTGGGGTACTCTGGAAGGACTAAGGGTGGTCCTTCCAGGTCTGGTCAGGGACTGGGAGGTGTGTAAGGGCTGCTAGCCTCCTGGAGATTTTGTGAAGCCTGAGCTTCACTGAGTTGGAGCTGGGATTCCTCAGGGAAGAGATAGAAGGAAGTCAACCTGCCGGGAGGAGAGGAAACACTTAAGTGAGCAGAGCAGGAATGGGCTCTGAGGTCTAAGGTGGTTTTTATTATTTATTTCTGGTTTATTTTCAGTAAGTTCAGGGAATTTCTTGGAATTGAAAATGACATTTTTTTTTTGTACTGAAAAACAACTTTCTAAGAAGTACTAAGTATTTTTCAAATGACTCTTTCCTCACTGCCCGTGCATTTCCACTCCAAGGAAAACGCTATTTCCCCCTACCTGAAACTCTTACTCTATGTATTTGGTGAGCAAAGTTTGAGTTCTACATTCTATAAACTCTCAGCAGGATTTTGAAATTGGCATGGTCTTGGAACATTAGGAATTTTACAAATTTCTTTTGCAACTTATGGAAGATAGGAATTGCTTACATGAGAAAGGACTGGTCTGAGTCAACTAGCTGATACCTATTAATCTTTTAACATATTGTATTGTAGTCTTCTGCTTCTGTATTGGGTTTTTTTTTTTTAAACTAGTCTTCTAAGAGCTCAGAAAAATGGTGACTGTGTAATAATTATATTTTGTAAACATTAAACAGTATGGGCTTTGATGTGCAACAAATAAATACACAAACCATGAAATCATATCTGAATCTTGGCTTTACTCTGTTCTCACTGAGTGACATTCAGAGTTAATGAATTTGGAGCTCAGTATTTCCTATCTTTAAACTGGACACTATTCATTTCTAACACTTCCCCTGCCCCCAAGTATATTCTGTGTTCAACACATATTGGCCATCCTTCCTTCCCCATCAAATAATGTTCTGGCGACTAAACATACAATGTGTGACAAATGAAAGGACCCTCTTGATTTATAGACTGTTCGCAAAGAAATGTGTAAACCAAAGATATTATATATGAAAAAGAATACAATTATGTATTTATTTATCATGAATAATATTAACATGGGGCTTTTATAATTTGGTGTATCCTGAGTTTTAAATTATTGAATCAGTTTTATGGCTGAAAGAGACTTATTCTTGTCTTAGCCATTCCAACACTGTAGCCAGTATGGTCTTTCTAAACTCAAAGACAATCATATCATCTCCCTGCCGTCAACCCTTGAATGGATTCTTATTTTGCTTTGTAAAGCAAAAACCTATTTCTCTTGTTTACTATTCTAGTAACTCCAGAGCCTAAAAAAATGCCCGGCACATGGTAAGGTCAACAAATGGTTCCTGAGGGAATAAACAAAGTCCAAAGTCCTTTTGCTGATATCTAAGGCCCCTGATGATGGGTCTTGCCCCTATCTCCCTTTCCATTTCCTCTATCCCCATCCCCTTTTAGAAACCAGATGTACTAAAATACTTGTGTTTTTACATGAGGCCATGACAGCTACCTTCCAGGCCTTGGGTGCTGCTCCCCGTCCTCACACTACCCTCCGAGAATGGTAACTCCTATAGATTCTTCATGGCTGTGCGTTAGATGTCACTCCCACTGCTGTACACCCTCCTCCTGTGCCCCTCAGAATGGATCAGAAGCTCCCACTAGGGACTTCCATGGCGTCTCCTATTTACTATTGTATAGCACTGGTCACACTCCACTGAAATTGTTGGTTGTATTAGCTATCTCCTCCACCAGACTATAAATATTGCAAGGGCCAGGCCTGTGTATATATACCTAATAATACAAATTTATTCAATAAATAAATCAATGTGATGGTTCAAATCCATCATTTTATTCTTGAGGAAACTGAGGACCAGATAAGTGGGTGAATTGTCTAAAGTCACCAGCACATTGGCATCATGGGAGTGGGGCTTTGAATTAAGCTGCTCAGCTGTCCATTGTTTCCTTGGCTGACTTGCTCTAATACCCAGCCAACATTGTCCCAGAAACTGCAGAAAAACTGTAATTGAATGTTTGAAAAATGTGGTTTAGAACTCAAATAATTACATAATTAATTCAAAGGCCAGATACAAAAGATTTTTTTTAAATTCTCTATTATTTCAAATTATTCTTGTCACTGTTTTCCTCCATTGTCCTGGAGCTATTGAGGGAATGCGACATGATAGTGTATTCACTGTTGTTGGAGGCCTGGGTTTTTGTATGACAGCCAAGATGTAACTCCATTCCAGGAAAATCTGATGTTATCACTTAGGGTTTTGTTGCACTGAAGTTAAGACATCTTCTGCTGCAAGGATCCTAGTGGAAAAACATCCAGATATCAGATACCTTTGTTCAGCAGTGCCAACTAACAGCACACTCAGTTAAAATGAGAGCAAAGGAAAAGTGGGATGGTTAAAAAAAAAAAAAAAGCAGGGGCTTTGAAATCTTGAAACTCTGCTTTGAATCCTACTTTACCACTTGGCAAACTTTGGCATAATATATTCTCTGAGTTTTTGTTTCTTCATCTGTAAAATGGGGCTTACTGGGGAGATCATCTAAGAACTAGCATGTATGAAGATCCTAATCCAGTGTCTGGCTAGAATGGGTCTTCAGCAAGTGTTAAGTCTCTTCTCTCCTTTTGTAGAGATGCTCCATCGCCATCACTTTTCCAATTCAGGTACTCCTGCAGAGCAAGGATCTTCATTGGAGTGCTCAGTCTAGGAAACTAGTCAGTGTTCAGTAAATATGGGATAATTAATGATGGTAAAGGAGATGCATTGTCACTGAATAGCTAAATTCTTGCTTCAAAGAACCTGAGGTTACTGTCTCTTTTTGTCTGTTTTCTACTGGGATATGGATTGAAGATGTGTTTGCTTACGTCTTCTAGACATTACCGTTGTACCTACATATTATATACCTACATACATAAACACTCTTCAGAAAAACTGCAGTCTGGTTTTATTACTATAATAGGATAAGATGGATCTTTGTAAAAAGGATCAAAGAATCTCTCAACAGAAGATGGATTTTTCCGTTTTCCTTGCTCAGAAGATTGAATTGGATTGATTTAAAAAGAGCAGGGGTCTTCCATGAAGTGTCTGACAGAGTCGCTTAGGGTCTACATCAAAATCTGGAAAAATCTGGCTGAACACCATTTAGGAATTGCTGGGGATTTTAGAAACATGGCTTTACACCTGTCAAATGCTTTTCTTGGGGTAGTTTGGGAGTTTCCCTGGGGAAAATATTAATATTGACCTACTCTCTGATACAACAACTTATACTACTTTCTCCTTATGCTAATACATACTGTTTTTGGAATGCGCACTCTTGACATTTAATTATGTCCTATCTTGTATGTCCTCTGGGAACAAGGTTATAAACTTCTAACAGGGATCAGAGCTTTACGTTGAAGCAGTACTGGGACTTCTACAGAGTAAAAAATGTAATAGTTCATTAATTGGGTAGGTCACTACATCATTTATGGGTTTTCTTTTTTTTAGCAACTCAAGAGCAAATATTCTCCCCATATTATAGATGGAGGAATAAAGCCTTGCCCAAGATCAAAATGCATATGTTGGGATTACCATGAAAATCTTGGCATATAGCTATTGTTTGAGGCCATGGTCTTGGCAGGATTCCTTTGGGAAATGTAGTAGACACTATAACTTTAAGCCGAAACAATGTGAATTCTAATTTGTATCTTCTCATTAAAAAAAAAAAAAAAGAATGTGGAAAGGAACACTTCTGATAAGTAATGAGACAAAGATGTAATATCAGGTGAGGGGATGAAGTGCAGAAAAACTAAAACCATTTCGTAAATGGATTGAAGCTAGCCAGAATTTCACTACGTTTTAAAATGTGAGCCCAACATAACACAAAGGAATATGTGTCTTACTATGTCTTTAGTAAAGGCCATTTAACACTGGGAATCTTTCCAACAGTGTATTTCAATAACAGTAATCCTTCTTACAACATTTGGGGCATGCCACTTTGAAAGCTGATACTATTCAGTGTCTATAGAAATTGCTCGTTTGTTCTCTCTAAGGTGTGTATACGGATGACCATATAAATTATCTTCCATACTGGGACATTTTTGAGAGTGAAAGGAAAAGCCATTGGGAAAACTTGAAAGATACAGAAAGTGACAATTATAGAAATATAGATTCTCCCAGTGTAGTTAGAGGAATTGTTATTTTATATATTTATGCATATGTGTTTAGGTAACCAAATTATTTAACTTACCGTGGTGATGGAATTGAGCTGAATCATCTACACACTCTCAGCTAGTCCCTTTGTAACTTAGACCTTGCATCTGTAGGTCTACTGCATATGTTAACCCACTCCAGTGCAAAGAGGATAGCAGGCCTACCCAGAGACTGAACCCACAATCTTGCTTTCATCAGTTTTGTTTGTAATCAAGTTTTAGATCCTGTAGGACCCTATCAGTGGGCTCTGTCCTAGACTGTAAGATCAAAGTTAAAACGCGGAGGGTTCTGAGCTTTTCTGTCAGGCCCCAGATTCTAGATCTGTCTTTATCAGTAACCAACTGTGATTTTTGGCAAGTCACTATACCCTCTCTGTGTTTTGGTTTCCTTATCTCTAAAATGGGAGTAATACTATCAGATGTGTAGACCTCAAAGCTTAGTTGGGAGGATGCAGTGAGGTGAGGTATGGGGAAGCCTTCTGGAAAGTGCTAAACATAGGTGAAATGTTATCATCATAGGAAAGAAGGGGAGACATGAAATGTGAGGGGAAAACAGGGCTTTCGAATCTAGCAGGCCTTGTAGATTAGGCTTGTGCAAACAAATGATGAAAATAAAGACAGGCAGAGGCATTATACTCCCTTTTATTAATAAGAATGGGGAGACTGGGAAAAGTGAGGACAGGGAATGTGGCCAGCAAGCCCTGGGTAGACAGAATGGGAGAACATCTATAAGTTCTTCTTTTATTACTATTTTCTTTAAAGCCTGGAAAGATTTCATCGAAAATGAACATGTTTGAGAAGTGCCCATGTTACCCTGAATTCTTAGGCTGTGGGAATATACAAACTCACTCTGATTGAGAGGATTGGCTTTATTTTGCAATCCAGTAGGCATCAGAACAACATGCCTGCCTTTCTTGTTGAAATTTTGTCAAGATTAAACAAAATAATTTATGTCAAATTGTTTTTGATGAATTGCATGATGAACTATAAATTACAGTACAAAATGATAATATGGTGACTATTGATGCTAGTTATTCTCGTAACAGTTATATTTATTTTTTCTTCAAAATGATTACTGTATACATTTTTTACATTATAAAAATCAAATGTGCTTGCAAAAATTTAGATGTACCAAAAGATATAATGAAGAAAGTAAAAATCAAATAGAATCCTGTTACCAAGAGATAAGAATTAACAATATTTTGGTGAATGATCATCCACACTTTTTTGGTGTTTGTGAATAATTTTTAAAAAATCAAAATAGATATTGTTAATTTTTCACTCATTCTTTAAGTTGTTCACATGTATTAGTAGATAGAATGCTAATCATGTAGTTTGTAATTTCCTGAGGAAATCAAACAAACAGATGATTATTATGTAAAATGAAGCATGCCGCAATGGGGGAGCAGTGGGTACTTGGGAGCACTTCGGAGGAGCTTCCTCTCCTCGGCTTAGGGAGTCAAGGGAAGCTTCCTCGAGGAAGGGACCTCTAGATTGAGACCTGAAAAATGACTAGAGGTAACTAGACTGTAGCGGATGTTGTGGTGTACCACCAGATACCTCTTAAAGGACTGGGCCACTTATCCCCCAGGTGGCAGTAGTCTTGCCTTTGATGGCTCTTAGCTGAAGTTCTATCCAGGAATTGCCTTCTGCTGAAGGAAGCTGCCTTGCTCAAGGTGATCTCATTGCTACCGACAGGCAGGGTAAAAGGGCCAACTCCTTGCCACAATTAGGACAATTCTAAAGGGTCATCCTAGTTCCAAACCTCCTGAGAGGTTCAGCTGAGGCCTCAGTTGCACCTCCATGACAGTTTAACTTTTCCCTCTGCCAAAGCCTACTTCCCTTCTTCTTTACAGATGTTGTTTCCAAGAGCAGTGCCCAACACAAATCCTGCACACAAACCCTCCCCTCAAAAAAGGATGATAATTATGGTGAGGATGCAGGGGGTATGTTACTAAAAGATGAAAGGGCATGTTCAAGGCCTAGAGATGTTTGAGGAGAGAAAGGATTTTTACAAAGTCTGGAATGTGGGATTGAAGTCAGTGGGGGAGGGACATGATTCCGGAAAGAGAATCCAGCTCTTGTAATCCATGTTTTGGAAATGGGGAATCTGGGCTTCATTGTAAGGCCAATGGGAAACCCTTTAAGGTTGTATATCATGGAAGAAACATGATCTGATTTGTGTTTTAGAAGGATCATTTTGGTTGCTCTGTGGTGCCATTAATGAAAACGCTTGTTATTGTGATTACTGTATTTTTTATTATAATATTGGAGTGACTCATGACTCCTTCTACATGTCATACCTTTACAGAATGAATGACAAACTGTAAGCCCCCCAGGCAAGTCATGTAATAAACACGAGTATTGTAGCAGTATTGTAAAAACTCAAACTCTGAAGGGATTCAATCACAGTGCTTCAGTCTTTTTTTTTTTTTTTTTTAACTTGGTTTACACTGTTTTAAGTATTTAATGAGCACTAACTACTTGCCAGAATGCACTGTGCTATTGCTGTGGAGGATTCAAGCCAAAAGGTCCAAGAAGAAGGTTGTGCCTGTCTTCTCCATTGCTCTACCCACTGTAGTGCCTGACAAATAGTGAGGGATAAATAAATAAATAAACGAAAGTGGAGTCTCAGAAACATGGGCAAATTACTTAGTCCTCATGACCACAAAATGGGGACAGTAGTGGCTTCTAACTCTTCAGGTTGTTGTGAGGGATAAGTAAGATAATGTAGATAAAACACTTAGTTCACAGGCTATTTAGCTAAAATCATAGTTACTGAAGTCATTCAAGGACTGTTTGTTGTTCTCAGTATTCTAGAAATAATTTAAGACCTTAAATGATTACAACCAAACTTCTGATATCAATTTCTCTTTTGTCCTCTTCACTCTGTAATATCACTTTGAAAGAAAAATGTGATTTGAAACCAGGTTAAAAGATTCATTCACTCATTACTTTATTCAATGAATTGGTTTTGAGGGCATCCAAAGTGCCAGATATAGGTTATACAGTGGGAGCAGAACAGATGTAATCCTTGTTCTCATGGAGCTTATAGTCTAGAAGGGAGATGTTAAAAGAAAATTTCATAAATGATAAGAACCAAAGCAGTCTGCCATGAGAGAAAATAATAGAAAGAAGCTTATTTTGATGTGGGAATCAGGTAAGGACTCTCTGAAGAAGTGACCTTTGATCTGAGAAGTAAGAGTAGGAGTTTCATTAAGAATAGGGATAAAGCACTCCATGCAGAAGGAAAACCCTGTTCATAGACCCTGTGGTAGAAAAAAATGCCTGATCCATTTAAAGAATGGAGAAAAAGCCAGTGTGTCATAGAGGAGAGAGATGAAGCTTGAAAGAAGGCAGGGACAGATCTTCAGGGCCTTTGTGGCCACATGATCTTTCTTTATCCAGACTAAAAGGATACACAAACTGACTAAAATCTGACTGCCCTCTATTTCAGAGTAAGTTCTTGATGCCTGTTAAATAGGAGGATAGGTAAAACTGCAGTCTGAACAGTCACATCTAAGTCTTGGGAAAAGTTGGCTATTTTTTCCCATGTAGTCCTCATGATGAATGAAAAAGCATATAGCAAAGGTGCTTAGTTGTTTGATGAGAGAACAAATATATTTGCAGAACTATATTGCATATTGTTCTACCTACATTTCAAATAGGGTGGAACTATTCACAAGTGTTTTTCTCTTTCCCTCCTGCCCAACCCCCTTTTTTTCTTGCATTTGTTTCTTTCAGCAGAAACAATCAATTGGAGTAGGGGACAATTTAGAATCAAGATGCCGCGCTGGTTTCCGAGGAAACACAGGAGAATTTTGGGTGCCATAAGTGTTTGGGTAGTGGCTTGCATAAAGGATTTGCTTAGAGAGGCCTCTCTCTCAGTGATTAGAACAACCTGTGTTCTGGAATACAGTTTAAATTTAAACAGCGAGATTGGCATTGTTATCTTCCAGGGTGGTGAAGGTTTAATTAACATTTGAAAATGCTTTGAGATCTTTGGATAAAAGTGTTCTGGAAACATGAAGTGTTATTATCTTTGGAGTGATATAGGTCATGTGACACAGGAAGTGGCTTTGAAGGAAAGGAAAACCTTTCATCAGGCAAACTCCTTAGAGTGGTTTGAGCCTGTTTTGAGTGACTCAGCATGCCTGTGTCATCTCTCCCTAGACTGTGAATGAAAGGAATAACTTGGCCTACAGCTTAGCAACTGCCACCATCATTAACTGAAAAATTTAGTAAGCTTGTATGTTAAACACTCTACAAATTATGCAGAATCCTAAAGTATTTAGCACAGTTATCCTTTAATAAGCATTGAATAAATATTAACTGTTACTTTTATTATTAGCTGTTACTGTTACTATAATATTACCTGTTACTATCATTGTTATAGTTGAAGACATCTGGATTTTCTCTGAATTTAATGCCCTTTAACCAAAGAATTTAATATTCTTCAGTGATAAACCAACTTTACTTTCATTTTGGAAACTTGGTAAAGAGCAAAATAAATGTAAACTGTCACTATAGAGACCCTAATGTGAGGGCTACAGATAAGGCAGGTTTAGTGTCTGGAACCCTTCGGCTACTTAGTCTTTCCCTTTACCGGGAAAAAGGACCCAAAGCTGAAATTAGGTTTCCTAACCTTAGTTCCTTGATGGTTCCCCAGGGTCTTCGGCAGACGGGATTTCAAAGAGAACACTTTAAAGTAGTTCCAATTTATTTAAGAGTAGAAGTGCAGAAGGATTTCATTCTGTTCCTTCTATTAACTTACGTGTCTTCCTAATACTGCCTGGAAATGTGGAAGATGGGACAGGGGTGGGGAGTGGAGAACAGGAATACGGTTCATTTGAAAAAAGTTTATTTTTGAGGAATATATATGTCAAACCAAACCTGTCCATGTGTATTCGTGAAATTAATTTTGCCAGCTAGATGACCCAGGGTCTTTATAAATATACAAATTGGTCTCAAGTATTATATATATACATGCACACATACGTATATTTATTTATGTATTTTTTACAAAGCAAAACTGCTTTTGAAGAACATAGCACAGGAGGGAAGGAGGGAGAGGGAATCAAGAAAAGGGTGTCCGGCAAGAGGCTATCGACATCCAGCTAATGAGACTAAAGGTGCAGGAGAGGGCGGGGAGCATGCTGGGAAGGCAGCTGCCCGGAGCATGCTGGGATCGTGGTTGTCCGGGGCATGCTGGGAAGGTGAGGGTGAGGAAGGTACCCCGAGGCGCAGGCACACAGTACAGTGGGGTCAAGCATCTAGCTGACATAATTAAAAGCTCATTACAGCAGCCCATCCCCATTAACAGGCTGACCCACGTGCAAATCCATTAACACAGAAGTCTTCTCTGCTTCCCAAACCAGGAATCCCAGCCGCAGCCCCGGGACCTGGAAACTTCGGCCAGTTTATATTAAAGTGCCTTCTCCGCCTGTGACCATCAGGTAGTTTGTTCCTGGATTACTTCACATTTCAGTAAATTAGTTTTATCCGCTCTGAAACATTTTAACAAAGAAAGCTCTCTGGTCATCACATGGGTAAAATAACAAGGGATAAAAGAACGTGTACTTCACCTAATCAGAAAGAACGCTAAATCTTTCTTGAAAATGAAGCCTTTCCTGTCCCGCCACCCTTTTCATTTATCTTAACACTGGTGGGATTTTGAAATTTTCGTCCATAGTCAGACTATGGTACAGGTCCTCCTTTCCTTGTATTTTATATAATTGTTGCCGACCTTGACAGAAGATCTCAAAACTTGTTTAGTATAAAGTTGGTAAATGATACTATTGTTTGGGAGGTGGAGGTGGGGTTGAGGGTGGGGATGGGGGTGGGGTGGGAGCAGGGGGTTTATCTAGGAAAAAAGGAAAAAAAAGGAAAATGCACCCTAACCAGGCTCAAATTAACTGAAATGGATCAAAGTAAACAGAGACATCTAAAAGCTTTTGTAAGTTAAAAGTGGCTATCTGTTGCAGGTCTTGCCTCATTAACCGCTGATTGAAGCTCTGCTTGGCCCTCTGGGATACCTAACACCCCAGGCCTATCACCAGATGAACCCGGCTTAGGAGCTCTTGCCTTTCCCTGTGCTGCTTTGCACAGCTCCTTGACCTCAACCTTCTTACAAATGTTTATCCTTCCTACCAGGCAAAGGGAGAATCTTACCGGGAGTCTCACTTCTAGCCAATGAGGAATTTTCAGAAAAGCGAAATGGAAGGAATCATTTTGTCTTCGCTGCAAATCTGTATTCTGAAAGGTAGATGCACAGCTGTGGTGTTTTAAATAAGCCTCTGCACAACATTATGTAGGGGAAAGAGTCCATAGTTTGTTTTTCCCTGGGTGTCGCCTCATTTTCATATGTGAATGGTGAAAGGTGGTGATTAGGCCATATGCTTTAAGATATAGCTATCTCTTGGCCCCCATGGTCCCAGCCCGTCACCAGGCCATTCAGCTGGGACAGGGAGCTGAAACTGAGAGGCTGTCTAGGAAAGGCAGAGAGAATGGCAGAAGGGGAGATCTGGGGGAGGAGGGGAGGGAGGAGCAGGGCTCTTTGAGTAGGACCAGATAGGTCTCTGTGTAGAGTAATATTACAGCTCTTTCTCTCATAAACAAGCTGCATGCCTGCTTCTAAAGACCCATCTGGCATAGCTTTGAGAATGGCAATAATTACAAGCTGATGATGGACATGGAAAAAAAGCCCCGCTGAGCTAACTCATAAGGAAGTACAGGCCAGGACTGCAGGGAAATTACAGGCTGAAAACCTTTCTAGTTTAGGCCTTTTGGTGTTCTTAATCACAGACTTTAAATGTTGTAATAAACACTGTTGCATTTTATTGACCAACTCCCATGACAGGCAAATCTTTTTCATTTTATTTTTACCATTTGCTCTTTGGAAAGCTGCTTGGTAGTATCTGCCTGTGTCACGCCAATGGGTCTTTTGCTTTTCTGCTCGTAGGAAAATTAGGAAAACAAGAGTGACTTTTTATTTAGTTCCCAGAAATTTGCAAATTTTTTTTCCAAATTGTTCTCTGTGTTCTGTGGTTCAGACAGACTTCCAGGCTCTGTGCTTAACTTATAGCTGTATAAGATAATGGTCTGGTAGTTTCAGTCAAGAAGATTGAAGCGGATTACAAAAAGAAAAACAAAGAGTCAACTTGGGAAGATTAATCTATGATTCTATTCTGTATCATCAAATAGTGTTTATGATATAAAAACAAGTAAAAATCCAAGCTAAATACTATATTGCTAGATTAATGGAATGCTAAGTCCTGGCCTTGTTTTAGAGATAGAGGTTCCTTATTTCAAGGATGGATTTGATATTGGAAGGACAATCCTTTTCAAAGTTTTGGAGCTTTTACAAGTAGAACTAAGACATTTTGTCCTCTCAAACATTTTAGACCTCTTAATGGAGCAAATACTTTTAGGAAATTCTCCTAAGAAGAAGAAAATGGCAACACTGGAAAAGAATTTACTTCCCTGAAACATTATTAACCTCAAAACACACAGTTTAAATGTTATAGCAAAGGAAGTCTTCAATATAGCATATTACCAGTTGCTGTTATAAGTTTCACACTGTAATGAGGAAATTTATTCTAATTTAACATATGCTATCAGTCTCCATGAAAAGAATTTGATGTTCATTTTACACATTTTAAAATTTGAGGTTAGATATAATGAAGAATCACATGGATTAGGATTTTTATTGACCCTCTTGACTTATACAAGTATATTCTTGTTAAAAATATACCTTTTTGGAATTTAAAGCAGAACATGTAAAGTTCGTTATTCTTTAAAGCACTAGATACTGCTTCTGGAACTTATTTTCAAGTCTTTTCCTTCTGTGCCACAATTTCTTATTCATATTCCTTAAAGACTCGTATTTTATTCTTTGTGTTTTGTATACAGTCCTTGCTATCCCAGATGGATTATTTAGTTCTATCCTTTGCATTTGATTACTTGTTCAAGCACATAAAGTTTTGGGGTCTATGAAGTTAAAGTAATGAAATGGTTGTGCAATGGAAATTTACCAATGTAAACTTAGTCTCTTGTCCTTTCATAAGCATTGCTTTACCTGAAGCCCCCTTGTCAAGGAGAAATTATTTCCTTATATCGGTCTCTTTTCCTGTACAGGCTAGAATTGTTCCTAACAAAAGAAGCATGAATTGGTGAAAACTATATATTAAATGCAAGACTATTTGTCTAGTTTTCATTAGGTTGCTGAGTGAAAAGCCTTAATTCCTCTCTTTTCCCAAGGTACTCAGATATCCACGAAGTCCTCCTCATTTCACACTATCATTTCTCTCACTGGGCACAATCCAGCTTTAAAGAATTCAACATTTACTGGTCTTCAGAGGACTGTCAGCAATGACAGCAACCAGGGATGCTGACATGTCTTGTTTACAAAGGATGAGCACAAGGCCTTTTGGATGACTTGATAAGCCCTGCAACTCCTCTCTTACTGTTTCTCACCTCTCTGGACCAGCTGCCTTTGTGTGGTGAGCTAAAGATGCAAATACTAAAACTTGATCTAAACACCGACAAGTCAGCAAACACAGCAGCAAAGATAAAGCTGCTCAAGGTTATTGTGTAAATCGTGAAAACAGAAACAAGAATATTTCAGTCCCTGAATCCTTATATGCAGATCACTTAAAATTGGATAGAAAAAAATCCTAGACTAGCATTAAATTCACATATTATTATTATAGCCTTGAATATTTAATCTGTTTCTCACATTAGCATCCTTCCACTTCTTTAGAAAACCCAATCAATGTTGTAGTTAAATTAAATAAAAAGATTGTTTTTAAAGTATCCCGAATATACTGTTTTTTATTTAGGAAATTCAGAAATGTCTTGGAAATTATGCAAATGCACATGCTTTTCCTCATTCATACTTTGTAAAGTGGAAATTTCTTTTCAGGAAGGGGACCCTGGGAAATTAGTTGGTGACCTCCTTTCTCCTTTTCTTTGCCTTTCAGTGTTGAACACACGGAAGAAAGGAAGGTTTCATGTGTTTATGTTGTATTTGGTTCAGTGCTTTTCTTAAATGATATATAAATATAACTCCACCAATGCATAGAGTTTAGGAGTATTGTCTTTCTTAAATTTTTTGTAATTGATTGAGACAATACTGTTTATCTTCTAAAGGTGTCAGACTGTTCCTAGAAATTAGCTCTTGCAAGGTATGTGTACAAAAGATTTTTACAGTAGGCTTTTTTGCTCCCCGTGCTATCTTTCTTACAGAAATGTGATTGCTGAAAATATAAGTGTATGCCACAGTCAACAAAGTGCCTTCTTAAATATTAGCAGCTTAAAGCCCACATCAATCATGAAACTGTAGCTTGACGTTGACAGTTACAGAAAGGGATTTCATTTTGATTATGAGATAGAATCTTATGAGAATTGGTCACTGCTGGCAATCTGGTCCCCTCTTTCTGAACAGTTTTCATGAGAAATATGCTTAATCTTTACCAAAGTATCTGCCTGTAGAATTAGCTCTGTTTCTAAATCTCTACTTCCTAGTTACTGAGTCTCAGATTGCTATTAAAAATGATTATTCCCTTTTCACAGGTGGTGAAACTGAGATTTTCGGATCCATGCAGCTTTATGGAATATATTATGGATGAATTACGAACCCAGGTCTATGTGCTTCCAGGTAAGTTTTCTATTTTGCCACACTCTCCTGTGAGCTTAGTCTGAAGGTGGAGTTCTAACTGGGACACTGAGGACAGAAGGGCCCATTAATTGAGACTTTGAACGTGAGAAAGAGTAGAATGCAAAATAGCATGCTCACAGCTGTTTTCAAGCAATAGCACTGTCTAAAACCAGTAGGAATGAATATACCTATGTGGCTAGAAATTGATGCAAAGGAAGAATATTCACTCTGGGTCAGTTTTTGAGCCTGTAGAATTAGCTAATATTGTTGATTTTGCTCATGGCTGCCTCTCTGGTATGTTGGAGACAATTTCCATCTTACTAAACACGTTAAATGCATTTTGTGATTTTAGCAGGCTAAAGTGTTAACTCTTGTTTAAATATCTATATTTAGCATTACTCATAGAAGTAACACAATTACCTTCTTTTCCATACAGAGAGATTGACTTTTACAGAAAAATATTCAAAGAATTCATTGGACCATTATATTAGGGACACTTATTCATCAATACCAGATACAGAGTTGATAAAGATTTGTGCCCTTATGGGATGCACTATTCATATCCTATTATTATTATGGCCTTGAATATTTAATCTGTTTCTCACATTAGCATTCCTATCCACATATAGATTGGACTTACCAGTGCAACTTCTAGCAAAATGAGAATGTTACCAGTAATCATCACACAAAGGATGTCATGGTAAATTAAGGCTCAGAAAATGATAGGCTACCTAAGGGATGTAGCACTGTGCTTCTACCCTGCTTCTTTTCAAGCCCAGTTACACCAGTTTCTTATTGTTTCTCCTTTAGTCTGGCTGTGGCATTCAGATATTTGTTCAGCTCCAGGTTTTGTTATTTCTGTTTTTCGTTTGATTCTGGCTAGAGCCTGTGGGGAGTAATTGTGTAGTTTAAGGTCCTTCTGCTTCTAGCTCATCTTGAATCCATGTTTCATTTTCATGACTGGGTTTTAAAATTTCTCAAATAAATGCAGTGGTCTGCCTGCCTAGCGTTTGCATATTTCAGGCTTCTATCTGCAAAGAGAAGAGGCCATGAGATCTGCTAACACGCAAAAAGAAGATAAAAGCATTTTAAAAAATGCCTTCTTGCACACAGGCCTGCTTTATAATAAACCAGAGCAGTGCAGGAATTAAGATGTTGTTGAAATGCCAAAGTGTTTCTGCCCTTTTATTACATCTAGGGTGATGAGGTCATGGCTTACTGTTTAGCTTATATGGTACAATTAAGAGATTTCGTTTCTTAATGTGATTCATCTCAGGAAGAGTTGACTCAGAAAAGTTTTTGGGGAGAGGCAAGACTTACATGAGGAGATTTAGAAAAATTATGATTTTCTTCTGGAAGCCTGAGTTCATTTTTTATTTCAGGTAAGAATGAGGAGAGCTGTAATGAGTCTGTCTTGGATTTCTGAGTAACAGGGAGTTGTTTTGAGACAGGATCTCACCCTGTCACCCAGGCTGGAGTGTGGTGCTATGACCATGGCTCAGTGCTGCCTTGACCTCCTGGGCTCAGAAGATTCTCCCACCTCAGCCTCTCAAGTAACTGGGACCACAGACAAGTGCCACCATGCCCCGCTATTTTTAAAAAATTGTTTGTAGACGCAGGGTCTTGTTATGTTGTTCAGGCTAGTGGAATTTGATTACTTAATGCTAATAAGGCTAAAGAAGAGCTTTGGGTTTTGGCTTATTTTTCCCCCCCTTTGGAATTAGTGCAAAAAAGTGAAGTAAATATTTATTAAGATATCATTATATCTTTGTGTGTAGACATGTTCAAATAAAATAGTATCTCAGATATATAATGATATCTGGCCAGGTGTGATGGTTCACGCTTGTAATCCCAGCTGTTTGGGAGACTGAGGTGGGAGGATCACTTGAGGCCAGGAATTTGAGATCAGCCTGGACAACATAATGAGACCTTGTCTCTACAAAAAATAAAAAACATTTAGGCAGACATGGCAGCACACACCTGTAGCCTCAGACACTTGAGAGGCTGAATTGGGAGGATTGCCTGAGCCCAGGTGTTGGAGGCTGCAATGAACTATCATTGCACCAGTGCACTCCAACCTAGGTGACAGAGCAAGACCCCATCTCAAAAAAAAAAATACATATATATATATATATATATATATATATATATATATACACACACACACACACACAAATATTTATTCCTATAACTATGTGATATATATAACTTTTATATTTTGTATATGCAGTTTTTTATTGTATTGTTTCTTTGTCAATCCCTGATTGAGTTCTTTCAAATATAGCGTTTAACTTCCTATTGCTGCAAAAGAGGTAGTTTCTCCGTTTAGTTAGGGTGGCAGTTCTCAATCACAGTCAACCCCTTCACAAGTATGTGACAATACAGAAATGTTGATAAGTAATGGATCAGACCATCTGTATTATTTTTATAAAAGATTTATTCATGGGCCTCTGTTTGGACACCATTTATTCCAATTCTTTCCTTCACTGCAAGTTGTCCTTGATTATGATTCTCAGCTTGGTCTTTTATCCACAGTCAACTTTTAGTGAAAATTCCTAATTTCTGTACTGGTTCAATATAATAAATGTTTATGAAATTCCCGTGCTGTTTAAGACACCCTGCTGGGTACTCAGGATCATTTTTGGAGGGATTAACTACTGTCTCTGTCCTTTAGAAGGAGATGAAAAATTTTGCCGTGATGAATATAAGTCAGATTGGGATAAACACTATAAAAAGGGGTAAGAAAGTATCATATGTGTCCTGAGGAGAGAGGAATTTATTTTGCCTAGGAATCCGGTAAGGGTTACTAGACTTGGTGACATCTGAAATTAGTCCTTAAAGGAGAAACAAGATTTTGAATAGATGAAGCGGGAGAAAACATGCTAAGTTGCGGAAGTGTGAAAGCCCATAATAGAATCAAGGAAAGGAGAGAGGTCTATTTCGACTTGAGCGTTAGCTGTATGTGAGGTTTGTATAAGGAGAAAATGGCAGCTGAGTTTGAAAAAATAGAATATTTTCAGTTCCTGAGGGACATTGAACATTACGCTAAGAAATTTGGACTTGATTAGCAAAAGAAAACAGAAAGCTAGTAAAAGTGTTTGGAATGAGAAGGCACGCCATGATTATAACTGTCCTTTAGAAAGGTAACTATTCGGGGTGTTAAAGATAACTTGGGGTAGAGAGAAGGCAAGTGGAGACTGGGATCCATTGGCAGGCTATTATAGTAATCCAGGTATAGGTGAAGTGATGTAGGACAGTGCTGATAAAAGCAGAAGTGAGAGACATTCTGAGTCTAGAGCTGGATGTGGTGGGATTCGGAGATATTCACAGATGACTCTGAAGTTTGTAGCTCATGTGGTTAGTAAATAAAGAAACCATGAACTGAGAGGAAGCAGGTTTGAAGGAGAAAACAGTGAGTATGTGTGACGTTTGTAATACATGTCATTTCTTTCTTCTTTTGAACTAGATTGTTACAGCCATTCTTTTTTGATTCCATTATTAGAATTATACTCTATTTTGCTTTAAATGTAGGATCCTGGCATTTTCTGATTCCTCAAAAGAGGGGAAGAAAAGTTATATCTGCTCTCTACTACTTCTGAATACATTCCTGTTTACTGTAATCTCAATGTGCCTGTGAGGAAGATCTTGAGCCCTACTCAAGGTAGACTCTTTGACCTAACTCCCCTTTCTCTGGCCATGCTCCTGAGGATGAGACAATTAGAAATCCTCACTAAAGCTTATAGGATTCTCAGAGTTAGACAAGACTGGCCTTTGTCAAGGTAAATTGGAGCCAAAGTGGATTCTTGGATCACGTATCTCTTCCCGGTTACGAAGCTGCCAGACCCCATCCCAGTGGGTGGAAATGGACACCAGCCCCTGAGGAAGTAATGGCTGTACATGGGCGTCTGCTACTGCTGCTGCTTCCTCTCCTTCATGAGGAAGGAAACCGTGGGCTTTCCTAGGCATTTTTCTTGTTCTCTTACACAGGGGAACTGAAGAGTCTTGGCCTTTGGAGTTTGAATAGTGAATCTAAGGCTGGAGGGGTTTCCAGAGAGCAGACAGTTCCCATCTCTGAACTGTTGTTACTTTCTTCTTCCACCCCCCTTCCTGTGCTGTACAATTCATTCTATCGCCAGACGTTTAGTATATAGGGTTAGCATGTCTTAATGGAGAGCCTGGAGTTGAAAGCCCCTGTAAAACTTCTAGGCAGAGAAACCTAAATGGAAGGAAGGAATTGTGCCACTGTGGTTTCCTCCTGCAAATGAAATGTAATTTGTAAAGATGTTCAAACTTATTTTTTTCTTTACCAGATTTGCACACCATGTATTCAGTGACAAGTCCTCTTGAAAGGTGGTGAGAAATGTTATTAAAATTCCAGATATCTGCTTCTCATCTGATAAAAGCCATTCCGATGTTTGCAGTATGAATTTGTTTGCAGTTAGAATTCCCCACATTGAATACAAATCCCAATCTGCAAATTCAGCTGTGAATCTCTGGAAAATAGTGTGCATTGGGTAGATCGATCCAATTAGACTGTAAATTTAAGGCACCATGTGCTTTATCTGACTGAGCATTAACAATTTATTCAGACCATTTTGCATCCCTTTTCCCACCCAAGCAAATTGAGAACACTACATGTGCTTCTTAATTTTTTTCCCTTCATGTTATGGCACAGAATCATTTCTCCAGTTCCAGTTACTTTGATGTTTGCAGCAGCAACGATTAAGAGAAAACACATCTTCAAAAGAGGCAGAAATATGATAAGCCTTTCCCACTGATAGTAGCTAAAAAGCATATATTAAACAACTACAGAATACCTAGCACATTGATAGTACTGTGTGGTACAGAAAGAAACAAGCCCCTTCGGAGCTCACTGCAGATATATCTGAGTGAAGGAGGAAAGGGTTTGGAGCCCAGGAAAGGGAAAATATGTATCATCATCTCATTGCTGGACTCTGATCCCTTAAAGCCCAAGTTGAGGGGGAAATGGTCAGAAGAAAAGCATATTTTCAGCTCTTTAGAGACCCTCCCATTTTAGAGACAGTCTAAGATGGCGATAGCAGGAGGGAAGGATAGATATGGGATGGCCAACTAGTTTATTTGCGATAGGCTGGTTTCAGTTCTTCAAAGTATTGAGTTTGAGGGCAATGCAGTGCAAAAGACAACTTATTTATTTTATGTTAGGTTAAAAGCAACCTTGAAAGGCAAAAATCCTTTTTTTGATTTTTTTAAAAAACCCTCTGCAGTATCCTTTCCAAAGGCAGCGGGTTAAGTGGTAGGGTCCAGCCCTCAAAGAAACTACTTTTCTCCATTCTCCGCACACTTCCATAGACACTTGTAAGTTGAGAGACAAATCCTCTGTCAGACACATTTTCCTTGTCAAATCATGCCCATCCCACCTCACCGACACTGATAGTCCTGGGAGCCGATTCCAATGCCAACCTGTGTTGAACTCCTAGATGTGAATGCACTTTCTTGAAGGGCAGGTTGGGCTAAAACTTGACCTTTGGGAGCTTTGAGAGGTGGGAAGAGGAGCAGAGGGCTGCCAGGGAAAGAGAGATTTCCTGGTTATTGTGATAGGGAGTCTGTTTACGTGCCTTCAAGGGTCACAGCCATCTGAATGGGCTTCTCTGGCTCTGCTCTTGGGTTTGATTTCAGAGGACTCGGTCCTGTGGAATTCCACTCCCCATCGACCCTCCCCTTACTGTTAGGTATAGGACTTTTATTCCACAGTTATGACTCAAGCCTTCCTCAGGAACACTGCAGCTTTCTTGCAGGAGCAGCAATTGGAAAGGCTGTTTTAAGTGAAGTTTACTGCTGTTGTATAAACCTTCATTTAAAATTGACTATAAAGTGTTTCTGAACCTGCCAAACATGCATTAAAATATTTTGCTCCATTTATGCCTATGTGTAACATTTGGTTTCTAAAAAGCTTTAATCAGTAATCTTCAAGTAGGAAGTTATTCATCTTTATTGCCAGTCGGTTCTCAGTGGTGGTCGTGGCAACAATCTTTTTATTGCTTCTGTGTTTAGTTGTTCTTTGACATGATAGAAGTCAGCTGCAGTTCAATGAGCTCACTATTTGTGCAACTTAATTGGTTGCTTCCTTCAATACATACTAAATTTTTCCTTTTATGAGCAGGACTGTTGGAAAAATTAAGCTTAAGGATATAGCCATACACTGTTAATTAACCTCCTTCCCAAACACATTAGTAAAATAGGTCAAATAACTGCTGAGTGCTAAGTGTACTGTTACTAAGGTCCTCCTCAGCCGAGAAGTGAATCCTGTATTAAGTGGACAAATATTGGAGCATTGGGTATTTTCTGGAAGCTATGATGACATAAGAACAATGGTTTATAACAGTATTCTCTGCTGCATCGTCTCCTATAGGTTGTATGTATGATTTGACTTTATTTGGCTCTACCATGATTTTAGCTTATTTCATTATGTCCGTGTGAAAAGAAATAAAATGTTTCTTTGTGTGTGGTTTTTTTTTGTTTTTTTGTTTTTTTTTTTTTGCTTTCTAGGTTATTGCTTCTTTTAAAAGGGGGACCCAAAATTCAACTTTCCCTTTTAGTAGTAACCACTGCTATTAGTCTGATTCACAATTCTTAGAAAAATCTGGATATTGTAACGATGTATAAATGCTTGTGATGAGTACAAAAACATGCTCAGTGAAGGAACTAATCTATCACAATAGATTTATATAGAACTCTTATAATTCTTCCCCATGTCAGGATTATATTCAGATGGAAAATCACTTTAATTGCAGTGGTGAAGGGCAGATTGGAGCTTTGCCAGCTTGACAGAAAATATTTTGAAGTTTATAGACCAAAGAAAAGAAAAAGAAAACTTGAGAGTTCCCGGATTTGGCAGAAGGCAGGAAAATGTCAGAGTACAGTTTATACTTTTAGAAAGGGGAACACAAATGCAAAGACAAGTAAAATGGGAGAATGTACCAGATAGAGCTAAAGGTGGACATTTGTGATGTCTGTCCTCTATCTGCAGTTCTATGTTTAGCCTTTAATTGGGAGTTAGTGAAGAGAAAAAGGAATCTCAACATCCCCCCTCAACTAAATGCTAAACCAATAAACACAATAATTTTTTAAAAACTATTAGTTACAATCTAAATCTTGCAGATACATAGGTAGAGAATCCATATTTCTAAAATCATCTGTTCCGATAAAGTCACTACCAAATATCAGTGGGGTCAATACTCTTCCAGTGTATTTGTGCCTCCTGACTTGGGTGTATTTTCTGCATTAAGATTAGTTATTGAAAAGCTTCTTGCTACACCTTTTTTCCAATGTTGCATGAGAATATCAGTGAATTGATAATATTCTGAACAGAACTGAAGTTGAAATGGTAAACTTTGTGGATCTTACTTTGCCTACCTGCTAAAGAGGGGTAATGACCCTTTGCCAGTCTGCACTCCAGGGGATTGTTAAAAAAAAGTTGATTAACCCTTGTTAGGAGCCTTACGGCCAAAGCGTTTCCCCTGTACCTTACTGTATTACATCTTGATGAAGCTTGCAGGAACGACTTCATATTCATTAGTTGTGGGTTCTTTTTTCTTTCTTTTTTTTAGACGGATTTTTGCTCTGTCACCCAGACTAGAGTGCAGTGGCATCATCTCAGCTCACTGCAACCTCTCCTTCCCAGGCTCAAGTGATTCTCCTGCCTCAGCCTCCCAAGCAGCTGGGATTACTGTCATGCACCCCAACACCTGGCTGATTTTTGTATTTTTCAGCAGAGACAGGGTTTCACCATGTTGGCCAGGCTGATCTCAAATTCCTGACCTCAAGTGATCAGCTCACCTCCCAAAGTTCTGGGATTACAGAAATGGGCTGCCGTGCCTGGCTGGTTGTGGGTTCTAAAGGTTATTCTCTCTTATCTTTTGCCTGGGTGAGGCCTAAGATGCAAATGGCAGATTGCTGACACATGGAAAATAGTTGAACCATCTGAAAGGTTAAGTATGGGAAGAGGGGCACTGCATTTCCACATGCCTGTAGATGCTCTGGTGCCTATCGTTTTTGTGCTGGTCCACAGACTTCAGGCTGGGGAAAGGGAGACTAACTTTTGGTGAAGAAGGAGCTGCTATGAATCAAAGTCAAGGGATTGAGTTAACGCTTTATTCCTGTCTAACCAATTACGATGGCAAATTTCATACCTTTGGAAAGTTGAAAATACTTGTCAAGAAAAGAAAAAAAAAAGTGGAAGTCTAGGATTGACAGGTATGAGGAAATAAAGAATTTTGGAAACTTTCTGAGGCATTTAGTCTTGGTAATCATTTTTTGGTATTCTCACACAGAGCCCTATTGCCAACCTGCCTGAGGCAAATTTGCATGTGTTAGGTTTAACTTCTTTTAACTTGCCTTTAAAGTAGCCAAACCTTTGCCTCAGCGTACGTTGGGTTGTGTTAACCCTTCATGAATTGACAATGTGGCCATTTCATGGATTTGTCCACTGTAACTGTAGCTTTTCTACCAGTCATTAGTGGACTAATTAAACAAATCCGGGAAGGAGACCTTGGAGCCATGAAAATACTTTGTACAACCAGCAGGTGGCACTGTGTATACTGCAGTGGTGAAGAAACTGGGATATAAGAGGCAAAGATGAAGGGGAAGAACTGGGATAATGAGATAATATAAGCTAGTCTACAGATCTTTGGGAGGTTAACAGGGCATCTTAGAAAGCTATAAACCAGTCTCTGAATGTGGAAGGCTGCCATGGATTTGCCTTACAAGAGTATTTCTCTGATTTTTAAAGTCTTTCCAGTGATAACAATTGGTATCTGCTTAAATTCTACATATATGCCACTGCCCTGAGTTGAAAAACAAACCTGAACAGAAAATTTTTAGGTAATCTTAGAAATAAACATTTACACATGTTCTAAAACCACAGCATGTAACATAGGAACTCAAGCCTGGTGTATATAAAATATAAAAAATCACATTTCATGCTTAGAGAATATTATTCACTAAGGAAACAGGTTAATTTGATTTATTGTATTAAAGAGATAGTAAGGACATTTTCCTGAACTTTGTTAGTTTCTGCATTCTTTGTTGTCTATGACTCTCTGTTCTTTAAGAATTCATTTGAAAGAGACTTCTGTAAATCAACTTTTAGAACACACTTTTTGGGGTAAATTTTTGCTTCTTTGGAAGCTCATGTAGTGAGCTAGGTGATCAAACTGAATTCAGAGATGGCAACGATTCTTTACTTCCAAGTGAAATCTTCCTGAGATGGAAGGAAGTGTCCATACTGCCACAGTTCTCTTGTGAGGGTTGGTGTTTGTTTCTTTCTTCCTGAGCCATCAGAAGAAAACGTCTTTTGTAGCTTAGACCAGAGGCAGAGGCAGGTCCCGAGAAGGAAATATAATTCCTCTCAATAAACATTTCCTAAGCTAAGGCCTCTTGGGAACACTGGCCTTTCTGCAGAAATGTGGACTTCTCTCCCTGACAAATTTATGCTCTCTGGGGGCAGATGTTTAAACTACTTTTCCTCTCTGCCTCCAGGGGTACAAAACAATTGTGCCCACATGTGGGTGGAGTCCATTGTTCCAGAGGAAAGCTGAGAAGGTTGTGAATATGTGGAGGACTGTTCTAGAAATCAGTAATGGATTGATTATCACATCCTACCTGAGGGCAAGGAACTGAGGTGGAAGTGGGAAGAGGAACAACAAAGCTAGATGTAGGACAAGGTGGCAGAAATTGGGATCTGAGAGTGGCAAGTCAGGAGTCTTAGGGTCCAGTTATAGTGACCTCAGACTCTTGTCCAAGTTCAGAACCTTAAATGTTGCAGCCTGCCCAGTCTGGTGGGAGCTGAGGTAGGCATCTGGCTGAGTTGCTGAGGGAGGATGCTGTGAGTGGTCTCTCCACGTGACTGGAAAGTTTGACCAACTGAGGGGACCTGGAATGGAAACCAGGTTACTGTATATTCAGAAACAGGGATATTTCTGATTCACCAGGGTAGGCTCCTCTCCTGTTTCTTGGAACAGATTCCCTTCTTCTGAGTCTGGAGCCTGGGCAGTACTTGAGCGACAACAAGGAGCATAAGTTTCTTGTCACTTCCTCTTTGGCAGGTTGTGTCTGCAGACACTGGCTCCCATACCCCATAATTACTTTTTCACATTTTTTAATATAGTAACACATGGTTGGGCTTGTGGTGGGGGAACCAAGTGATGCCTTCAGGCCATGAACACTATAAATAACTTCAGGGATCATTTTATATGGTTAGGGAAGGAAGCAGCTTCTTTCTTAAGAAATAGCTCCAAGCAAAGAAGGAGGATTTAGGAACAAGTAACTTTTATTTTCAGGAGTCCCTTTGCCTTTTCTGTTTCTCTATACATCAGAGATCTTTTTGGTATTAATTTGCCTTCTCGACAGGCTTTCTTATACCACTTTTCTGCTGAGAGTGGTGATTGCAGCCATCTCATCATATAGAGAAAAGTTCATACATTTTGTTTGTGAATGTGCAACTTGGAACTATCAAGTTCATTTTCCAGGGTTTGCTTCTGACTGTGAATTCCGTAACAGGCACCCACATGCAAGTATATATGTTGATTGAAGACCCATATTATCTGAAGGGACTTCAATAAGAAATCTAGAAACAGTCCCTCATGCCTCTGACCACATTTTTAAACCACCTAAGGCAGCCCAATTTTAGAGCTTCCTGGAAATAGTAATTTAGACATTTGTTGTAGAGACTCGTGTTTAGCAGTCTTCGTTGTCAACAAGGCCTTCATTTTATATAACTTTCCAATGGATTTAAAATGTTTTGCTTCTTTATTCAGTGGAAGTTGACAATAGCTTATTATGATTGGCTTTCAATAACTACTTTTTATATGTCTCAGTGACCTGGTATCTAAACTTGACATAATTTAATAATTAACACCTAAATAAGATCAACACTACTTTCCATTGAATAAAAATCTAATAGAAAAGTTTCTGTAGCAAAAATATTCCAGAAACATTTTCTAGGTTTCATTAGAGTCTGTATACTTTTGCTTGAGCCACGTTTGTACAAATTTGTTCCTCACAGTTCATTTCTAAAGCAGAGCAAGTAGTTTGGATTATCTTTGCATTATATGTAATATTGCTCTATAATATATTTATATTACAGGAAGGCAAAGACACTAGCCCAATGACAGAGAGACAAAAAGGGCCACAACTGTCCTAGGCATTAGAATCATGTTTCTCTCTTAGTGACATTAATTCGCTGTAATAAAACTGTATCTATAGGCAGATGGACTCATTTTATTCCTAGCATCTTGTGTAAGTGTTGCATAACCATCTGGGACCAGGAACAAAATGAAGTGATAGGCAAGTCTGCAGGACTGGGGAGGAACAAATGGGACAGGTCCCCGAGGGGAATATGTGAGGAAAATCAGAATCTATCGTCCTTAGTCGCTCTGGGTCAATATTTGCCAGACTCACAGGGTACCTGGTACTGTGCTCCAGGTTTCCAATCTAACAAGCAAAGGTATTAATGTCTCCCTCTCGCAGAAGGAACCGTCATTTTACTTCTCTCCTGAAAATGTGTTCTTGTAGACAGTGGTGGTTCCTTCATCAGAGGGCTAGACCTATGATGTCTCTGGCTTGTTTGCGTGACTGAGGAGTCACAAAGAGACTTCGGTTGAATTGTCCGTTCCAACATATAGTGCTGTTTGATGACTTTCTTTTAGAAACTTCTTAGGTGCTGAGAATCTGATACAGCATATGTTTTGATGTGGTGCAGTGATAGCCATAGTATCTGTCAAAAGGAACTATGAGAGATGAAATAGCAGAGTACTTTTCTCTCACGATGTAGATGTAGCAGTACTTGTGAAGGAAAAAGCTCGTATTGTTTCTTGGGCCCCATCCCCTAAACTCCTACACAAACCCTGTGGGATTAGGAAGCCGGCACCAGCACTGCAAGTTCTTGTTAACCATATGTGCCCCAAGGCCCTAACACAAACAATCCCTATTATAAAAGAAGACCTTTACAAAAAATATTTTCAGAAAATACTTGGACCTGTTTTCCGCCATGCTGCATTTTTAGAGATGGTTACATGCTTATGTTAGGGCATGGCATATCGCCAAAGCTAGAGGTCTGCCTGCTGAAGTTTCAATAGTGCTCATTATGAAGGATAAGTTTCTATTCCTACCCCTGGAAGGAAAACGCCACTCACAGATAAAGTGTATGATATGATTACCATTGCTTTAGATAACCACAAGTAGTACTTCCGACATGATAAGGGATCGTTTTCTGTCTTGAGCGTACAGAGCTTAGCGCAGCCTTTTTAAGCAATGGTGGCATTTTTGAAGGCCACTTGATTAGTTTGGATCCTGAGGGAGCATGAAGTTGCCATGCAGATAAAAATCAGCACTGGTTTCAGCTACCGTGGCAATTGCAGTGAGAGTAGGGCGGCCTTTGGAAAAGGTTTGGAATCAGGGAACGGAAGGCCCTAGTGACTTTGGCAGGGTTATTTAAAGGTCTTGTGACCAAACACCAAGCATAGCAGGAACTGTGAGATAGTTCCTTTTCTTGTGCTGGCTTCATGATGATTAAGCTCACTGAGGGAGCTGGAATCCTCAGCTCCTCAGAAGGGTATATCAGTGAGGCAGATTCACGTTAAAATAGGAGGGTTGGCTATCAATATCTGGTTTGCTGGAGGGAATATGAACAGGGAAATTACAGAGCTAATGAGAATTTAATGAGTTAAATTGTAGAAAGGAAATTAAGGGCCCATCCTGACAACTGGGCTGCTATACAAGCCTAAGCCCTATTGCAGGCGTCCCGAAACTATGGCCCGCGGGCTGCATGCGGCCCCCTGAGGCCATTTATCCGGCCCCCCGCCTCACTTCAGGAAGGGGCACCTCTTTCATTGGTGGTCAGTGAGAGGAACACAGTATGTGGCGGCCCTCCAACGGTCTGAGGGACAGTGAACTGGCCCCCTGTGTAAAAAGTCTGGGGACACCTGCCCTATTGTATGAACCTTTTACTATCCTCATTGAAAAACCAGGGATAACATTCTAAGATGAGCAATATTGTAATTGGCAAAAATAAGAAATGTTGGTTACTCCTTCCTGATACTTTGACAAGCAATTAATAAATGGACTGTTGACTACTACATAAAATCCAGAGTGGGGAAACCAGAGTAGGATTGGAGAATTTAAAATAAGGTCAAACGCTGGGAAAGTGTTTGCATGTATGTGTATATGTGTGCATATTAGTCAAAAAGAAAAATTCCAATTCGTGATTATAATTTGAATATTTAGTCTTTCCCAAGAAAGCATCTGAAAGATCAAAAGAGGTCAGATGTACAGAACAGGCTTATTAAAATGTGTTGGGATGAGTGTTTTGATGCTTTTTGTACCTTGAGACTGATAGGTAACCGCAAGGACCAGTATAAGAAAAAAAGAACAAGAAATTTAATTTCTTCAACTTTTCCACCCTTGTTCCTATGGTTCTGCCCTCTGGAATTGCACTTTTATGACCTCCTGGTACTACCATTGCTAGAAGGTTTAGAGATGGATGGGGGCTCTCTTGTGTATCTGAACGCTTGTCCTGGCTCTGTTTTAATACCTAGCATGGCACTCAAACTTACAGTTCTTGAAGAAAATTTCTGTGTTTTGAATGGTAATAGAGAAAAAGCTATCTATCCCCTTAACTTGCTATCTTCAATTTTCATTCCTTCATGAGAGATGTAATAAGTCTGGGAATTTCCCTCTTTGCTAGGTGGGGATGTGATTACCCAACTGTTGGCAGGGTGCTTGGGATTATCCAGATGGAAATGCTATTTAAGGGCTAGGTATTAGGGTTTCACTTTTTAAAAATTAAAATATCCCCAAATGAGCTTTATTTGTGTTTCCCTTAAAGTCCTTGTTATAGGAAGTTGCCCAAAGAGGAAATGCAGCTCAGAGGTTTCTGGGACCAGCCATGTCACATGGGAGACTCTCTGACCTTAGGAAATCAAGGTATCATGCCCCGTGGCATGTGGCAGCCTTATATGCCTTTATGAGCAGAGTGAAGGCCTCATGGAATTAGTCTTATTAGACAGTTTTCAAGTGCTTTATAGGTTATATTTTATCTGTCTGTTTTTTAAAAGGGGTATTTTAAAAAGGGATATCATTCTTGTCACTTTCCATTCTTTAAATTTCAGCTCTTGGAGTTTTCTCAGTGAGAAGGAGACTCCCATCCTTTTATTTGGGGAGGGGTTTGAGAGCTCACCCTGCTCCAAGGTTATGGCAGATTTGCTGTTGTTGCTGTTGCTGCTTTCTTTTCAAAGTACCATAGGTCACATGATGACTTCCAGGCCCAAATGGGGAGATGATGTGGATAAAATTATTTAGCAAGAGATCAAAAACTGGGCTGCACTTCTAAATGGCTTGCCTTTTAGAAAAAACACCTTAGCCTCTCACCCAGATGTGGTTGTGGGTAACTGTAAATACGGCGCACAGGTGGCACAGTTGTCTTGCCATTTACTGCCTGATGCTTCGGCAACTGCTGCCAGCCCTTCAGAAATAGGAAATGACTAATGATGTGGTGGAAATTATGAACCAGGATTAATAAAACTTGAAAAGGAACAGTCTTCAGTGTTTGATCCTCCTTAGAGGAAGTTAAATCTTAGTCCTAGATTCTTTTCCCTGAGGTGTTCTTCTGACTTTTTCTGATTACTCGGTTGTAGTGGGGGTCTATGCTAGAGCTAGAAACAGTGAACCAGATGGTGCAGGAAGCAAAGTGCTGCTCCCATCCCTGAAGGTACAGACATGTGTCCTGTTCTGCAGCCCATCTGTGAAGAGTCCAGTTAAAGGAGACACAAGCAAAGGGCAAATATTTAACTTCTAAAAATTGAGATTTAGGCATGTTCATGAAGAACTTTCTGGAAAAATTTCATTGACTACCTGAGCAATTTCTATGCTTTCTCATTAAGGACAATTGTTTGGGTCTCTGTAGATGTCAGGGAGTTGACATTTTTCTTTTTAGTTTTGGAATCAGAATTTCTTTTCCTTAAGGCCCATGCCAGGCATTCTTTCACAGTTGTGGGCCTATCTTCTAGCTCTCTTTCTCCTCCTCACATTCTCAGGCTCCTCTTTTCTGCTTGGGAAAATGCTATGTCGCCAAAAGGGTAAATGTACATATTTTGTTTTATAGATGTAGAAGGTAGTATTAGGTATAATGAAAAAAAATAAAAGAAACTTACAGGAGTTGAATATCATCCCTCAATTTCACAGCTGGAAGGAGTTGAATTCTGGAACCCAACTCTGGGGTCTGAACCCTCTACCTTCCTGTTTTGGACCTTCATCAGGATTACTTCCCCTGATAACTGAGCTTCACCAAGCTAATACTAGCAGGATCCTTGAGGGCTCTTGGAAAACAGATTCCTTCAGGACCTAGTCCTCGGAATATCGATTAAAAACACTTTCCCTAGCTCCATATTTTCCCAAGACCTTTGTCTTACGTTACCCTAGGACTGCGGTGGACCTGTGGCACTTGTCTCTCTTCAGATCCTTGGGCCAGCTCTGAGGGAAAGGTTGTGCATTTAAAATAAGACCTTAAAGCTTCTTTTGGCTCTTGCTCCCAACTTTGTGTTCCTGTCAATTGGCTTTGTACAACAATGAAAACAAATGCTTTAAAACAGGATTTAATGGATAAACAGTAGTTGAAATGAAGAGTATATTTTCCTCTTGCCTTGTTATCTTAGCTATTCCATTACAAAATAAGAGGGTTAAGAAAAACCTGGTAGAACAAAATTGGAGAGCCCAAATATCAGTGAAAATACATTTCATTTAACAAATACTTCAGTGTGTTCTCTAATGGCTGATCCTTTCCGAGTGGATGGACCTACTGGAGTTGCCTCAAGTGGAAGGCCCTATCCTTGGCTACTGCAAACCCTAGGCATGATGCTAAGGCTTCTTCCATCAATCACAGCAATGAGAGATGGGAAGAGAGCAAGGGTAGGTCTCTGAGCGTTCCTCCATTGTGTGTGGACGTTGCTCTGGAGGCAGATAGGGCCTCCTATGGCAGCTTAGAAGGGGAGGCAAGACCCTCTCTACAGCTGAAGTGGAACCACCCCTAAGGCAAAGGCTGAGGAGGTGCAAATGCTAGACAGAGAAATTGCACTGTCCGGTAAATCTTTCCTTTTTTCCCTTGTCTCCTCTCTCAAGGAAGTTCTGAGAAATTTTTCTCAGAGGAAATGGAGTGAAATGAGCTCTCAGGGCAGCCTTGCAAGGGAAAGGTTGTACAGGAACAGGATGGAAGAGGGAACTTGGATGATGCTGAGTCGTTGTAGACAGTCAGACCTTGGCCTTATGCACTGCTGGATGTGCATGGGTGAACCACGGGTCTTCTTCAGGACCTGCTGGCCAGGCTACCTCCAGTTTCCTGTGCCAAGAGTTCTGATTCCTTCGGCAGCCTTGAATCCAGCTCTGGGCACAATTGACCCCAACTGCTGAAACTTCTGCCCAGTTCCGTGTTGAAGCCTTATACTAACTCTGGCTCCATGAGTGGGTGCCTGTCTGTCTTGCGCTTGGTTCTGGCATTCTGCTTCAGCACTTGGCTAAAAGGGCAGCCACTGGGTTTGTGGAGCTGGATTTGCAGTGGCCCTTGACTGCTGCTCTGCAAAGGTTTTCTTTCTTCCCTTTTACATTGCTGTCTTCAGGCTGGCACTTGAAGGAGCCCAAGAGGCCATTACAGTCACACAGTCAAACAAAGATCTTTTAAGAGAACAATCGTCATTTGTTTCCCAGTTGGCATTTCTGGAGATTTAGCAGGATAATCTTGGATGTACGTCAGCAAGCATGAGCAGGAATCATCTTAATCCTTAACAAGGCATACAAATGAATTGGGACCACGTGAAAAGTGTACAAAGAATTTTTCTTTCTTCTTTCTTCTCCCGAATTCCATCTGTAGGGGCTTGTGTAATTTTTGTTGGGGGAGGAGGAGTTTCCTTTTGATCCAGTAACCTGATGCAGAGATGGGGCTCCCTAGGGTTTCACCTTTGGGGATTCTCTGGGCACTTTGTGTACTCTAGCATACCCTTTATTCCCGAAGAGAGCTACTGCCCCAGCTCCCTGTCACATGCAGATCCCTTGAAGTCTTAGCTGGGAAACATAGCTTGGACTGTTCTAGTCATTCTTTTAAAGTCCTCACTTGAGTTAGCCTCAAAAAGGCAACTACTGAATTCCTGATTCCATTTAATTTTACAAAGGCAATTGAGCTCCCCACATACAAGGACCTCCAGCTGTTTCCTCTAAAAGGAGAGCGAACAGCAAGGATGTTCAAGAGTCTCTCCCTAACAGTTGCTTCCTCCTCAAGCATCTACCAGTTATGTCAGACCTGTCTGAGGAGACAGAAGGGGCAGAGGGAGAGGTATTTGTTGACTCCTTCGCCCCCAAAGTGAGACTCGATGATGCCTGTGATACGAATAGGTCCCTCTTTGAGGAGCTTGAGGAAGTTAGGCAGGAAAGGGGGGAAGCATATAGAGCCAGCACTTTTCTCTCAGCAGTGCAAGAATTGTTGGGAAATTCTATTTTTCTGGTTTGTTGTTTGATCCACTGAGCTCATTGATGTTATTGTTATACCAGTTTCATTTATATGGAAAATTTTTAATCTAATTTGCATTCTCCAGGATTTTTTCTCCCCATATTTAGACAAATTAATTTTATCAAATAATATGACATTTTTAGTGATTCTTTCTTCCAATTAATTATTCTTTGAAGGTTTACTTTTTTCTTTTTGCAAATAATTAAATGAGCATTATATATGAGCATTGATGTGATTAGAAAAATTTATGATATGATCATTGTTTAATCCTGAGGTTGAAATCACTTTAGGTTTTCTTTTTTTTTTTTTTTTGAGACAGAGTTTCGCTCTTGTTACCCAGGCTGGAGTGCAATGGCACGATCTTGGCTCACCGCAACCTCCGCCTCCTGGGTTCAGGCAATTCTCCTGCCTCAGCCTCCTGAGTAGCTGGGATTACAGGCACGAGCCACCATGCCCAGCTAATTCTTTGTATTTTTAGTAGAGACGGGGTTTCACCATGTTGACCAGGATGGTCTCGATCTCTCGACCTCGTGATCCACCCGCCTCGGCCTCCCAAAGTGCTGGGATTACAGGCTTGAGCCACCGTGCCCGGCCACTTTAGGTTTTCACTATAGATTCTGTGGCCCCCCGGCCTATGCACTCCCTCAGATCTATGGTGTTTTCTGTGGATGAAGACCCTGGCCATAGATTCCTGGTTTTGTCATTCTCTCCCTATATTATTGAGTAGAAAGTGAAAAATCCTATGAACTACATCTTTTATATTTTTCTCTAACTCTTCTCGAAACTTCTAGTATTCCTAATATTAGTTGAAAGACTAAATGATCACACAGATTTTTTTTCCTAAAACTTCATTTAATCACCAGTTGTCACTTTGTCCTTAAGGAAACTTTTACTGACTGTTTCCAATTAACTATAGTAACTCAAAGGATTTTTACTTCATCTTTTGACCTCTCTATCTAACCAGAATCACACAGAATTTTAGAACTGGAAGGCACTTTAGCATCTAGTCCTAGGATGTCAAATATGGTTCAAGTTGTTTGCTGGTCCTGAGCCTTTGGTCAAGACTGGCTGTCTAGAGTGCTTTCTCAAGAATAACTCAGAGGCTGGGTCTGGGCTTAATGGGAAAGACTTATATGACCAATTAGTGGTATTTGCAAGAAGCATGGGCAGAAGGAATCATAGAACTGGTGATAATGCTCTGATCTTCTTAGTTCTGATTAAATGCTCTTATTTTTGTTTTTGTTGTTGTTGTTGTGGTAACTAAAGTCTGGAGCAATAAAGTGACTTTTCCAAGATCGTCCAGTAAATTAATGGAAAAGCAAGGACTTGAGCCTGCTGTGATGGAGACTTTAAGTAAACACAGAGGAGTAATCTTTATCTTTTTCTACTCTTTCCAGTCTTGTTCCAAGGGAACTAAAAGAAAAAAAAAGATATTAAGCATAAGAACAAATAATACAGTGAATGAGATATTAACAAATGGGAAACACTGGAAATATAGAAAAAAGATAGAGTGCTGGGTGTAGTGGCTCACACCTATAAGCCCAGCACTTTGGGATGTCAAGGTTGGCAAATTGCTAGAGGCTAGGGGTTTGAGACCAGCTTGGACAACATAGAGAAACCCTGTCTCTGCAAGAATATTTTTAAAAAAATAGCCGGGCATGGTGGCTGGTACCTGTAGTACTAACTACTTGGGAGGCTAAAGCTGGAGGATCACTTGAGCTGAGGAGTTCCAGGTTGTAGTGAGCTATGATTGCACTACTATATTCTGCCTGGGAGACAGGAAAAAAAGGAAAAATAAGTAGAGAACGTATGTTGTAATAAATAATAAATCTGGTTGTTGTCCTGAGCTCCTGTCACATAGCTTCACAAATACTTGGAATTTTCCTGATAGGTATGTTATATTAATGAGGTGACTCATTATGGGTTCCTAGGTAGCTTAAGGATGTGGGGTGATCATCAGAAAAACCAAGCAAAGAATTAGAGGATTGGAACTTTCTGCTGGCCCAATCTCCAGGGAGGGGAGAGGAGCTAGAGATTGAGTTCAGCTACATGGCCAATGATGCAATCAACCATACTTACCTAATGAAACCCTGAAAAACTTGGCATACTGAGGTTTGGAGGAGCTTCCTTGTTGTTAAACACATTGATGTGCCAGGATCGTGACATGCCCTGACTCCAAGTGGAGATGGCATAGAGACCACATCTGGGACCCTCCCAGACCTCACCTTATATGCGTCCTTTATAATAGAACTATAATTGTTAAGTTTAGTGGTTTTAGTGAGTTCTGTGAGTCATTCTAGTGGATTACGAAACCTCATGGGACGTTGTAGGAACCCCCAAATTTGTGGCTGGTCAGAGGTTTGGGAGGTCTAAGGACTTTATTGGTGGCTAGCACCTGATATAGGGCTTCATGTGGAGAACTAAGAATCTAATGTTACTCCAGGTAAATGTGTCAGAATTGAATTGCAGTTCACCCAGTTAGGGTGTAAATGGAAAAGAAGGTGTAGGCTGAGGGGAACAGGTAGCTAGCTAGGCTTCTATTTCTTCTCACAACATGAGACCCAGGGTTCTCTGGAGAAAATATTCTGGTAGGTTTCTAGATATGCAGTTACTGAGGCCATTGGAGGGTGAGGTATGGGATTGAAAACTGGCATTAAATACATTGAGAAGTCTACATACTGAATTTTGGGATCCTTAGTCCTCATGTTTTATTCTACTCACAGAAGATCTGAAGCTAAGCTTATAATGACACTTTCCACGATTTCTAACCTCAGGGTGAGTGTAGAGACTCTTCTATGGAGAAACTGTAACAACCCCAGGAGTAAGATCTTCCAATGCTGTTACATGGTGACTTCCCAAACACAAAGATGGGCTCACTTCTTGGCCATTGTGAAATGAGACCCACCAAATGACAAACCCCATTCACCTTCTCAGCTTTTTAGTTCCTCAGTCTTAAACATGAATGGACAGCCAAGAGTCACCAGATGTTTGAGAAAAGAGGCCAACGAGAGAGAGAGAGAGAGAGAGAGAGAGACAGACAGACAGACAGAGAGAGAGAAAGGGGGATTGGGGAGAGAGAGACCAAACAAACAAACGAGAACCTAGAAGAAGTATCAGAATAAGAAGCGAAATACAACTTCAGAAAACCCCCTCAACTGTAAACTTTAATACCCCCAGAAAGATGAGACAATATTGTAACAGAGAGAGAGAGAGAGAATGTGCGAATAAGACACTTACTAGCTGTGAGACCTTGGACAAGTTACTAACATCTGTGAATCACTTACCAAATAGAATAATAATAGTACCTGCCTTTTTTGAAGATGAAACGAAATAATACATGTAAAGCAATCAGACAATGCCTGGCTTATAAGTGCCATTATTAGTTATTATTAGTGCTGTTATCAGTTATTAAGAAAAGGGTCTTGGAAATGAAAAAATGTAAAATTGATATAGAAGGGTTGGTAGGTAGAATTGAGATCTCTTAGAAAGCAGAACAAAAATACAAAAAAAATGGAACATAGAAGAGAGAAGATAAAATTGAGGCTGAATTCAGGATGTCAAACCTAGAACATCTTAAGTTCTGTAGAGAACAGAAAAAACAAATGAGAGGGGATTATTACGTAAATAACAGAAGATGTCATAGGATGGAAAGTCACAAATTTCTACACTGAAAGAGCCTTCATAGGAGGATACTAGAGGCCGTTCTTTAGCAAAACAAGGGAGTAACTAAGAAAGAGAAACCTGAGAGAGAGAGAGGTAATGAGCTCTTTAGTAAAAGAAATCTAGAATGACTGCTATGAAGTAAGCCAAGAGAACAAGAGAACCAAAATGAATCTGGAGAGAAGAACTCTGGGTAGAGGCAAGGGGTGGGGCATAGAACTGAAGTTTGGAAAAAAAAATTGACAGATCAATTTGAGCAAAATTAGTAATAAGTACAAAGAAAATTGAGCAGATAAAAATCAGGCTAAATTCTCATTGACCACTTTAAGAAAATGATTGTTAATGCCTAAAAGGCACAAATAAAAAAATATCAGCATAAGCCCTTTATTTAGAAATGTGGTATTGAACTTCTTCTTCCAGCCAAGGTGTGGTAACAGGGATCACATGTATCCTCCTGTTAAAACAATAAAAATAACCTGGGCACCATATATGAAAAAAGCATGTTTCAAAATATTGAGACTCAGGCAAAGAGGGACAATTAACTCTGAGAAACAGGTATCAAATGAGATAAGCCCTGTATTTATCCCAGATTGCTGCCTTGAGAGAAATCTGAGATCATGGTGCAGGGAAGAGGAATGCAGGTAGATCCTGGTGGACTCTTGAGTTGAGAAAATGGAGCTGGGGAGGGAGACCAGGGTGGCTGGAGTTCACAGGGAAGGGTACCAGAGGGAAGAACGCTCACCAAAGGAGAGCAACAGAGATCTGCAGTGGTTCCCTCAAGTTAGCTGGGTGCTGATCAGTATTTGCATGTTGAGAAAATGAATCATGGTTGGGAAAAGAATCATCAGGAAGGATTAGAGAGAATGATTAAGAGCTCATGTTCAAGAAGGTGGAAGGAAAATTCAGCATTTTAGAGACATGGAAGATATAAAAAGATCCAAACTGAGCTTCCGTAGGTGAAAACTGCTACATCTGAGACGAAAAATGGACCCAAATGGATTAACAGATATGTCACTGAAGATATAATGATCAAAGCCATCCAAAATAAACATAGAGAAAAAAAGACTTAAAACAGAGAGCATCTGTGAGCTATGGGACAACTTCAAGTAGTCTCATATAGGCATAATTGTTGTCTCTGAGGATTGGGAGAGAAAAATATGTGAAGACATAATGGGTAAAAATTTTATCATTTGAATGAAAACTATAAACCCACAGATCTAAGAAGTGCCACAAACCCCAAGCACAAGAAGCATGAAAATAAACTACACCAAGCCATAGCATGATCAAGATATGTAAAATCTGTGATAAAGGGAAAGTTTTTAAAATCCGGACTAAAGTAACAAAAGAAGCCATAAAAACAGCTAAAAGTGGTTTGACTGTGGGGAGCAGGATGGTGGGATAGGAAGGGAGGAAGTGGAGAGTATTGCTATAACATGGTTTTTAAAACATGTGCATATTGTTTGAAAAAATAAAAGTAAAGAATAATAAACAAACAAGCAAAAAACTTCCTGTGATTGAAATACCAACACTTAAGCTGGAAGACAGAGATGCAACCAGAGGCCTGAGGCACCTACCCATGAGCGTCACTACTGCAGAATAGGGCACAAAATAGAGTGGAGATTTTCACCAGCCGTTTGGGGAGTGAACAGTATGAAATTCTCAATTCCAGTTGTTGGTGGTCATCTTCTAGTACTGTCATAACTTCTTTTTTCTTCTGTCATCCTTCTCCAGGACCCTGGAGGGGGAATGGAGAGGTGGGGTACAGTTAAGTGTAGCAGTGGGGAGAGGTTTGAGGCCCTATCCTGGCAGTGATTCCAGGACCATGGTTACTGAATAGAGCTTACGGAAGTAGTGACTGATAGATCTGTCACTCCAGGTTTCTTCACGTTTTTTGTCTAGATGGTGTCAGCTATCTCTAAATGTTCTCTTGGATTTAAGACTTGCCCTCCCACAGTCCATCCTTCAGATTGATCTTTGTGAAATGAATCTAATCATGTCATTTCCCCTGCTTTAGATCCATTGTCTTTGAGACAGGTCTGTACTGTATGGTCAGTCTTGGTTCTCATTTCCCATGCCTTCCCACTGGACTCTCTGATTCAACCTCATTGAGCTATTTTCAGCAACATCATTGTTCCCAGCCTTTTAAGACTTTGCTTTGCACAGGTGTTCACTCTTCATGGAAGGTCTTCCCCTCAGCAGTCTCTCCGTCCCCATCTTCTTCTTTTTTTTTTTTTTTTTTTTTTTGAGACGGAGTTTCGCTCATGTTACCCAGGCTGGAGTGCAATGGCGGGATCTCGGCTCACCGCAACCTCTGCCTCCTGGGTTGAGGCAATTCTCCTGCCTCAACCTCCTGAGTAGCTGGGATTACAGGCACGTGCCACCACGCCCAGCTAATGTTTTGTATTTTTAGTAGAGATGGGGTTTTACCATGTTGACCAGAATGGTCTCGATCTCTTTTTTTTTTTTTTTTTTTGAGATGGAGTTTCGCTTTTGTTACCCAGGCTGGAGTGCAATGGCATGATCTCGGCTCACCGCAACCTCCACCTCCTGGGTTCAGGCAATTCTCCTGTCTCAGCCTCCTGAGTAGCAGGGATTACAGGCACGTGCCACCATGCCCAGCTAATTTTTTGTATTTTTAGTAGAGACGGGGTTTCACCTTGTTGACCAAGATGGTCTCGATCTCTTGACCTTGTGATCCACCCGCCTCGGCCTCCCAAAGTGCTGGGATTACAGGCTTGAGCCACCGCGCCTGGCGGTCTCGATCTCTTGACCTTGTGATCCACCCGCCTCGGCCTCCCAAAGTGCTGGGATTATAGGCTTGAACCTCCGCGCCCGGCCTCCATCCCCATCTTCTTTACCTTACTAATACGACTTTCAAGTAGTATCATGTGTGTTCCCATAATAACCTATATTTAATTCATGTATGATTCCTATATTCATGTATTTAATTTAATTAATTTAATTTATTAATTTACTTAATTAATTTAATTAATTCCTACATTTAATTCATGTATGATATTGTTAGTTTATATCACTGTACCTCTAAATGGGGTCTATTGGAGTCACTGAGGTATTTGGTAAGCGTTAACTTTTCTGGGTGCCACTTTGCATGTTCAAATATGAATCTTTGGAGGGGGGTACTTTAGGCATCTTCATTCTAACAGCACCTTAGTTATTTGGCAGGCATAGTAAAATTAGAGAACAACTGGTTTATAAGGAGGCATGAACCTTACCTTTTTATCACCAGAGCCTGCCACAGTGACTGGCATAGGGAGAGTTCCCAGCAAATATGTAATGAATAAATGAGCAGGATATTGAATGAATGGCGGGGCATGGAAAGAGAGAGGACGTTGGCAGGGAATGTGAGTGATGTATCTGGGGTCTATGAGGGGTAGCTGTGGTAAGTGAGAGCAGATCAGCAATTTTACTTCCCTGAATGCCAGAGTGAGGAGTTTGAAATAAACTCCTTAGGCAGTAGGGATCCTCTAAAACAATACTTTAAATGTGATCATTAAGGAAAACTGTCCAGAAGTGGCAACTAGCAGATTTGGGTTGAGAGAGGCTGAAAGCAGGGATTCCAGGATAGGGCAGAGGTGCAGGTAGAAGTAGTATGGTCTTGGTTTCTGGTAGGAACAGCGACTTTTTGAAGAACAAACATCTATGCTTTGGTAAATGATTTTATCTTGGTAATGAAGGCAGAGATGAAATTCAAGAGGAGTACAAGATTTGAAGCTCATATGTCCAAGAAAAACAGTGGGTTCCATGGCAGGATCATGAACATTGGGAGGGGAACTACATGAAAGTGGAGACTATGAGTTCCATTTTGGACTGTTGAGTTTGCAAAGCTATGGGACAAAGCGCGGTCTGAATGCTCTGCAGTCACTCAAAGGAAAAACATTACTGAGTGCCAAAGAAGTAATGCCATTATCTTTGAGACATATATAGCCTGGTGGGGGAAAAATAAAAAGCTATAAAATTATAATAATTGAATAAGTGTATATAATATAGAGGAACTTTGATTTGGTCCTTGAAGAGGACCCATCACCCAAACAACAGACACTGTATCCAATGTATAATCTTTTATTCCCCACCCTTCTCCCAACCCTCTGCCTGAGTCCTCTAAGTCCATTGTATCATTCTTATGCCTTTGCTTCCTCATAGCTTAGCTCCCACTTATAAGTTAGAACATACGATATTTAGTTGTCCATTCCTGAATTACATCACGTAGAATAATTACTTCACTTAGAACCTTACCTGAAGGAGAAGAGAAGGAATGGCATTCCCGGGTTAGGGATCAGAAAGAGGAGAGCAGGGGTAAGAGGGCAGGATGGATTTGGTGACAAATTTGTTTGGTGCTGTTGGAACTCAGGTTACAAATGGATAAAGTGCTGGAAGATAAAAACAACAACAACAACAACAACAAAAAAAAAAAAAAAACAAAACCTAGATTGAAGACAGGTAATGGGAAAAGCTTTAAGCCAAGAAAAAGAGTTTGGATTTTTTCCTGTGAAGAGTAGAGTGGAGGTCTCTAACCAGAGTGTGGCATTACTAGATTTTATTATTGAAGGAGGGTAGATTGTTCTACTAACAGAGTGGAGGCTAGATTGAGTGGGGGCTGGCTGGTTGCTGGGGAAAAAAAACGGGGGTTGAGCATTGCTGCTGTAATCTAAGAGGGTAATAATGATCTCTGGCCATGGCAGTGGTCATGGAGATGTGGAGTCTGCATTTGGTGAACAATTGCCAGGGGGTGGAGCATCGGGAAAGAAAAGGGGAACCAAAGATAACTCTCAGGTTTCTAACTCTGGAGTTTGGGTTGATACATTTTTTTGTGACAAATGGATAGGAAAAGTCTTAAAACTGCCATTACCTTGGAATGTGATTTTATTTAGAGATAGGGTCTTTAAAGAGGAGATCTATTAGGGTGGGGTTCTATTCCAGTATAAGTAGGGTCCTTTTTAGAGGAATAAGAGGCACCAGAGGCATGCATGCACCGTGAAAAGGCTCTATGAGGACACCATGAGAAGTTGATTACCTGCAACCCAAGGAGAGAGGCCTCAGGAGAAGCCAACCCTGCCAACACCTTAACCTTGAAATTCAGTCTCTAGAACGGTGAGAAATAAATTTCTGCTATTTAACCCACCTAAGCTGTGGCATTCTGTTATGGCAACTGTAGCAGACTAACAGACATGCTGAGTCTGAAATGCCTTGAAATATCTTGGTGGAGATGACATGTAGACTATTGGATATAGGGAGCTCAGACTAGAAAGAAAAGATTGAAATTTGAAAGTCATCAGTAGATGATTAAAACAGACCATTTTACTCTTGTGAAATCTGACTGTGAAAGGAGTTGTCAAGTAGAAGAGAATCTTGGGGAGAAGATATTTGAGCCCATAGCTAGAGGAAGGGGCTGAAGAGACGGAAGAGAGAAGATGTATTATAGTTGCTGGAAAGGGCAGGAGAGGGTGGTCTCTAGAGCAGAGGTGAAGGGTTCGTTTTGGTGAAGGGATAGAATTAAGACAAGGTTGGGGCTACTATGTATAATTTCAGAAGTCAAAGAAGATCAGGTTTAGATGACATTGACGAAAGACAGCTGATTTGGGGTGATAGAAACAAGTGCTTCTGTTAAACACGCAGGCACAGAGAGTTTTATTTTCTGTCTGTCCTTTCTAGCCATTAAGAGCTATGTCTTAACGGAGTTAGCATTTTTGCAGCATTAAAAAAAATTATGTTGAAAATTACATCTATATGCATAAATACAATTTAAAATATGTATATAAACGTGAGCATCATTTCTGCCCTGTAACTCATTGTAGCAACTTGGCTTATAATTTTTTATATTTTATCTGCATGCTTGTGCAATCAAATGAAAATACATATACATAACTTGGAACAGAATAGGCAAGAAATAAGTCTGCACACCTACAGCCATCTGATCTTCAACAAAGCTGACAAAACCAAGCAATGGGGAAAGGACTGCCTATTCGGTAAGTGGTTCTGGGATAACTGGCTAGCCGTATGCAGAAGATTGAAACCGGACCCCTTTCTTACGTATACAAAAATCAACTCAAGGTGGATTAAAGACTTAAATATAAAACCCAAAACTATAAAAACCCTGGAAGACAACCTAGGCAATACCCTCTGGACATAGGAATGGACAAGAATTCATGACAAAGACATCAAAAGCAATTGAAACAAAAGCAAAAATTGACAAATGGGATCTAATTAAACTTAAGAGCTTCTACACAGCAAAAGAAACTATTAACAGAGTAAACAGACAAATTCTGTTTTCTCCTACAGAATGGGAGAAAACATTTGCAAAATATGCCTCTGACAAAGGTCTTATATCTAGCATCTATAAGGAACATAAATTTACAAGGAAAAAATAAACATTAAGAAGTGGATAAGTGAGGCTGGATGCAGTGGCTCACACCTGAAATACTAGCACTTTGGGAGGCTGAGGCAGGTGGATCACTTGAGCTCAGAAGTTTGAGACCAGCCTGGGCATCATGGTGATACCCTGTCTCTACTCAGAATTAAACAAACAAACAAAAAAATAGCTGGGTGTGGTGGTGTGTGCCTGTAGTCTCAGCTCCTTGGGAGACTGAGATAGGAGGATCACTTGAGCCCAGGGGCAGAGGCTGCAGTGAGCTGAGATTGTGCCATTGTGCTCCAGCATGGGTGACAGAGCAAAACCCTGTCTCAAAAAAACAAAAAAAAACAAAAAAAAAAAAAAACAAAAAAAAAACAGGTGGGTAGCAAATAACATGAATAGACAGCTTTCAAAAGAAGACATGCATGCAGCCAACAGGCATATGAAAAAAAGCTCAACATCACTGATCATTAGAGAAATGCAAATCAAAACCGTAGTGAGATACTATTTCACACTAGTCAGAATGGCTATTATTAAAAAGCCAAAAAATAACAGATAGCAAGGTATTAGAGAAAAGGGAATGCTTGTACACTGTTGGTGGAAGTGTAAATTATTTTACTCATCATGGAAGACAGTGTGGTGATTTCTCAAAGACCTAAAGACAGAACTATCATTCAACTCAAGCAGTCTCATTACTGAGTATATACTTAAAGGAATATAAATTTTTCTACCATAAAGACACATGTACATGAATGTTCATTGCAGCACTATTTACAGTAGCAAAGACATGAAATCAGCCTAAATGCCCATCAATAGTAGACTGGATAAAGAAAATGTACAGCCAGGTACAGTGGCTAATACCTGTAATCTTAGCACTTTGGGAGGCCAAGGCGGGTGAATCACCTGAGGTCAAAAGTTTGAAACCAACCTGGCCAACATGGCAAAACCTCGTCTCTACTAAAAATACAAAAATTAGTGGGGCGTGGTGGTGGGTGCCTGTAATTGAGATGCTGATGCAGGAGAATTGCTTGAACCTAGGAGGTGGAGGTTGCAGTGAGCCAAGATTGCACCACTGCACTCCAGCCTGGGTGACAGAGCAAGACTCCATCTCAAGAAAAGAAAAGAGAAAAGAAAACCATAACAAAGGACGAGATCGTGTCCTTTATGGTCACATGGATGGAGCTGCAGCCATTATCCTTAGCAAAACTAACACAGGAATCAGAAAACCAAATGCTGCATGTTCTCACTTGTAAGTGGGAGCTGATGAGAACTCATGGACACAAAAGGGAGCAACAGACACTGGGGCCTACTTGAAGGTGGAGGGTGGGAGGAGGGAGAGAATCAGAAAAAAATAACTAATGGATACTAGGCTTAGTAGGTGGGTGATGAAATAATCTGTACAACACCATGATGCAAGATTACCTATATAATAAACCTGCACATGTACCCCTGAACCTAAATTTTTTTAAAAAAGAAAATATACATGCACAACCTCCGCCTCCTGAGTTCAGGCAATTCTCCTGCCTCAGCCTCCCGAGTAGCTGGGACTACAGGTGTGCGCCACCATGCCCAGCTAATTTTTATATTTTTAGTAGAGACGGGGTTTCACCATGTTGACCAGGATGGTCTCGATCTCTTGACCTCGTGATCCACCCGTCTCGGCCTCCCAAAGTGCTGGGATTACAAGTGCGAGCCACGTTTAGTCATCTTAAAACACAACTAGGAATACATTTGATATGGTTTGGCTCTGTGTCCCCACCCAAATCTCATCTAGAATTATAATTTGAATTGTAATCCCCACATGTTGAGAAAGGGACCTAGTGAAAGGTGATTGGATCATGGGAGTGGTCTCCCCCATGCTGTTCTTGTGGTAGAGAGTTCTCATGAGATCTGGTTGTTTGGTGAGTTTCTGTCAGTTTATCCTGTGCTTGCTCTCTCTCCCACCACCATGTAAAATGTGTCTTGCTTTCCCTTCGCCTTCTGCCATGATTATAAGTTTCCCAAGGCCTCCTGGCCAGGTGGAACTGTGAGTCAATTAAATGTCTTTTCTTCGTAAATTACCTAGTCTCTGGTAGAATCTTTATAGCAGTGTGAAAATGGACTAATACAATGTTATATTCCGTTTTCTGTGTCTTGTGTCTCTCAGAATACCTTATAAAAATCACATGGTACATTTAATTGGTGATATCCATAAGCATTATAAATTTATTTAATCTTTACTAATGAGATTTCATTTGATTGGCTTTTTTTTTATACACCACAGATGTAGTGTATAAATATATGATATACATATATGTGGTGTATGTTTTTATATATCATGTATACGTGTATATATAACACATATATATGTGTTATATCCCACTACTGGCTATCTACTCAATCCCACTACTGGGATATACACATATATCATATATATCACATACATATATATATAACACATATATATCACATATATATCACATATATGTGATATATGTGATATATATGTTATATATATACGATATATATACACACACCACATATATATATCATATATGTATATGTGTTATATATACACATATATATGATATATATGTGGTGTGTGTATATATATACAATATATATGTGTATATATAACATATATGTGGTGTGTGCATATATTTATATATACACCACATATATATGTGTATATATAGATAGATAGATAGGTAGATAGATAGATATACACACACAACACATTTTCTTTATATGCTTGTTGATGGTTGGGCATTTGAGTTAGTTCCATATTTTTGCAATGGGTAATTGTGCTGCTATACACATGTATGTGCCAGTGTCTTTTTTATGTAATGACTTCTATTCCTCTGAGTAGACAGCCAGTAGTGGGATTGTTCTATCAAATGGTAGATCTACTTTTAGTTCTTTTTTGTTTGTTTGTTTTTGAGACAGATTCTCACTCTGTCACCCAGGCTAGAGTGCAGTGGCGTGATTGCAGCTCAATTCTCCACAACCTCTACCTCCTGGGTTCAAGCGATTCTTGTACCTCAGTCTCCTGAGTAGCTGGGATTACAGGCGTGCACCACCATGCTCAGCTAATTTTTGTACTCTTGTTAGAGAAAGGGTTTTGCAATGTTGGCCCCAAGGAGGTCTCAAACTCCTGGCCTCTGGTGATCTGCCCACCTCAGCCCCCCAAAGTATAGGATTATAGGCATGCAACACCATGCCTAACCATACTTTTAATTCTTTAAGGAATCTCTTCATACTGTTTTCCATAGTAGTTGTACTTGCTTACATTCTCACCAGCAGTATAAAAATGTTCCCTTTTTACCACATCCATGCCAACCTCTATTATTTTTGATTTTTAAATTATGGCCATTCTTGCAGGAGTAAGGTGGTATCACATTGTGATTTTGATTTGCACTTCTCTGATAATTAGTGATGTTAAGCATTTTTGCATATGTTTTTTGGCCATTTGTATGTCTTCTTTTGAGAATTGTCTATTCATGTCCTTAGACCACTTTTTGATAGGAGTATTTTTTTTCTTGCTGATATGTTTGAATTCCTTGTAGATTCTGAATATTCAGATGTATAGTTTGTGAAGATTTTCTCCCACTCTGTGGGTTGTCTGTTTACTCTGCTGATTACTACTTTTGCTGTGCAGAAGCTTTTTAGTTTAATTAAGTCCCATTTATTTATCTTTGTTTTTGTTGCATTTGCTGTTAGGTTCTTGGTCATGAAGTCTTTGCCTAAGCCAATGTCCAAGAAGGATTTTTTCGAAGTTATCTTCCAGAATTTTTATGATTTCAGGTCTTAGATTTAACTCTTTGATCCATCTTGAGTTGATTTTTCCGTAAGATGAGAGATGAGGATCCAGTTTCATTCTCCTGCATGGGCTTGCCAGTTATCTCAGCACCATTTGTTGAATAGGGTATCCTTTTCCCACTTTATGTTTTTGTTTGCTTTGTCAAAAATCAGTTGACTGTAAGTATTTGGCTTTATTCTGGATTCTCTATTCTGTTCAATTGGTCTATCTGCCTGTTACTGTACCAGTACTGTGCTGTTTTGGTGACTATAGCCTTATAGTATAGTTGGGTAATGTGCTGCGTCCAGATTTGTTCTTTTTGCTTAGTCTTGCTTTGGCGATGTGGGCTCTTTTTTGGTTCCATTTGAATTTTAGGATTGTCTTTTTCTAGTTCTGTGAAGAATGTGATGGTATTTTGATGGGATTTGTACTCAATCTGTAGATTGCTTTAGGCAGTATAGTCATTTTCACGATATTGATTCTACCCATCCATGAGCATGGAATGTGTTTCAATTTGTTTGTGTCATCTGTGCTTTCTTTCAGCAGTGTTTTGTGGTGTTAGTAGAGATCTTTCACCTCTCTTTGGTTAGGTATATTCCTAAGTACTTTATTTATTTATTTATTTATTTATTTATTTATTTATTTATTTATTGCAGCTATTGTAAAAGGGGTTGAGTTCTTGATTTCTCAGCTTGGTCACTGTTGGTGTATAGCAGTGCTACTGATTGTGGACATTGATTTTATATCCTGAAACTTTACGGAATTCATTTATCAGATCTAGGAGCTTTCTGGATGAGTTTTAGGGTTTTCTAGGTATATGGCCATATCATCAGTGATCAGTGACGGTTTGACTTCTTCTTTACTGATTTGGATGCCCTTTATTTCCTTCTCTTGTCCAGTTGCTCTGGCTAGGACTTTCAGTACCATGTTGAATAGAAGTGGTGAAAGTGGACATCCTTATCTTATTCCAGTTCTCAGAGGGATTGCTTTCAACTTTTCCCCATCAGTATAATGTTGGTTGTGGGTTTGTCATATATGGCTTTTATTACCTCAAAATATGTTCCTTCTATGCCAATTTTGCTGAGAGTTTTAATCATAAAGGTTGCTGAATTTTGTCAGATACATTTTTCTGTGTCTATTGAGATGATCATATGATTTTTGTTTTTAATTCTGTTTATGTGGTGTATCACATTTATTGAGTTGCATATGTTAAACCATCCCTGATAAGAAACCCACTTGATCATGGCAGATTATCTTTCTGATATGCTATTGGATTTTGCTGAGGATTTTTGCATTTATATTCATAAGGGATATTGGCCTGAGGCTTTCTTTTTAAATGCCTTTTCCTGGTTTTGGTGTTAGGGTGATACTGGCTCCATAGAATGATTTGGGGAGGATTTCCTCTTTCTCTGTCTTTTGGAATAATTTCAATAGTATTTGTACCAATTCTTCTTTGAATGTCTGATATAATTCAGCTATGAATCCATCTGGTCTTGGACTTTTTTGGGTTGGCAATTTTTAAAATAACCATTTAAATCTCACTGCTTTTTATCAGTCTGTTCAGAGTTTCTATTTCTTCCTGTTTTAATCAAGGAGGGCTGCATATTTCCAGGAATTTATCCATCTCCTGTATGTTTTCTCACTTGTGCACATAAAGGTCTTCATAGTAGCCTTGAATGATCTTTTTGTTTCTGTGGTATCAGTTGTAACATCTCCCATTTCATTTCTAATTGAGCTTATCTGGATCTTCTCCCTTCTTTTCTCGGTTAATCTTGCTAATGTACTACCAATTTTGTTTATTTTTTCAAAGAACCATCTTTTTTTAATTTATTTTCCTTTTTCTGTTGTTTTTTTGTTTGTTTGTTTGTTTCAATTTCATTTAGTTCTGCTGTGATCTTTGTTATTTCTTTTTTTCTGCTTGGTTTGGTTTCATTTGTTCTCACTTCTCTAGTTCCTTGAGTTGTTACCTTAGATTGTCTATTTGTGCTCTTTCAGACTTTTTGATGTAGGCATTTAATGCTGTGAACTTTTCTCTTAACACTGCTTTTTCTGTATCCTAGAGGTTTTCATAGGTTGTGTCACTATTATTCAGTTCAAAGAATTTTTTAAATTTCCATCTTGATTTCATTGCTGACCCAGTGATAATTCAGGAATAGGTTTTTTAATTTCCATGTAGTTGCATGGTTTTCAGGGCTTCTTTTTGAATAGACATCCAATTTTATTCCACTGTGGTCTGAGAGAGTACTTGGTATGATTTTGATTTTCTTAAATTTACTGAGACTTGTTTTGTGTCCTGTCATGTGATCTATCTTGGAGAATGCTTCATGTGCTGATGAATAGAATGCATATTCTGCAGTTGTTGGGTAGAATCTTCTGTAAATATCTATCAAGTCCTTTTGTTTTAGGGTATAGTTTAAGTCCATTGTTTCTTTGTTAATTTCTTTTTTTATGGCCTATCTAGTGCTGCTGGTGGAATATTGAAGTCCCCCACTGCTATTGTGTTGATGCTATCTATCTCATTTCTTAAGTCTAATAGTAATTGTTTTATAAATTTGGCAATTCCAGTTTTAGGTGCATGTATTTTTAGGATTGTGATATTTTCCTGTTGGACTAATCCTTTTATCATTATATAATGTTCTTCTTTGTGTTTTTTTTTAACTGTTGTTACTGTAACATCTGTTTTGTCTAAGATATAAAAATAACTACTCCTGCTCAATTTTGTTGTCCATTTGCATGGAATATCTTTTTTCACCCCTTTTCCTTAAGTTTACCTGAGTCTCTTGAAGACAGCAGATACTTGGTTGGTGAATTCTTATCCACTCTGCCATTCTGTATCTTTTAAGTGGAGTATTTAGGCCATTTACATTCAACATTAGTATTGAGGTGTGAGGTACTCTTCTATTCATTGTGCTAATTGTTGCCTGAATACCTTATGTTTATTTTATTTTATTGTGCTATTGTTTTATAGGCCCTGTGAGATTTAGGCTTTAAAGAAGTTCTATTTTGGTATGTTTTGAGGTTTTGTTTCAAGATTTAGAACTCCTTTTAGCAGTTCTTGTGGTGCTGGCTTGATAGTGGTGGATTTTTTCAGCATTTGTTTGTTTTAAAAAGACTATGTTTCCTTCATTTAGGAGGCTTAGTTTCACTGGTATCAAAGTTCTTAGCGGATAATTATTTTGTTTAAGGAGGCCAAAAATAGGACCCATTCCCTTCCAGATTGTAGGGTATCTGCTGAGAAATCTGCTGTTATTCTGATAGGTTTTCCTTTATAGATAACCTGATGCTTTTGCCTTACAGCTCTTAAGATTATTTTCTTTGTCTTGACTTTAGATAGCCCAATGACTATGTGCCTAGGTGATGATCTTTTTGCAATGAATTTCCTGGATGTTCTTTGAGCAGCTTATATTAAATCTCTAGCAAGGCCAGTGAATTTTTCCTTGATTATTCCCTCAAATAAGTTTTCCAATCTTTAAGATTTCTCCGTTTCCTTGGGAACACCAATTATTCTTAGGTTTGGTTGTTTAACATAATCTCAAACTTCTTGGAAGCTTTGTTCATTTTTTCAATCCATTTTTCCTTTTTTTTTTTGTCAGATTTGGTAAATTTTAGTACCTTGTCTTTGGGATCTGAAGTTCTTTCTTCTGTTGTTTAATTCTCCTGTTGAAACTTTCCAATGTATTCCTTATTTCTCTAACTGTGTCTTTCATTTTCAAAAGTTGTGATTGTTTTTTATTTATGCTACCTATTTCTCTGGAGATGTTTCCATTCATATCCTGTCCTTTTTAAAAAATTTATTTAAGTTGATTTTCACCTTTTCTCTAGTGCCTTCTTGAGTAGCTTAATAATCGACCTTATGAATTCTTTTTCTGGCAATTCAGAGATTTCTTCTTTGTTTGGATCCATTTCTAGGGAGCTAGTGTGATCTTCTGGGGGTGTTAAAGAACTTTGCTTTGTTGTATTTACCAGAATTGTTCTTCTGGTTCTTTCTCATTTGGGTAGAGTATGTCAGAGGAAATATCTGGGCTCAAGGGCTGCTGTTCAGATTCTTTTGTCCCATGGGTTGATTCATTAATGTGCTGCTCTTTCCCTAGGGATAGGGCTTCCTGAGAGCCAGACTGCAGTGAGTTTTATTGCTCCTCTGGGTCTAGACACCCAGTGGAGCTACTGGGCTCTGGGCCAGTACTGGGGAGGGTCTTCAGAGTCCTACAATGTCATTTGCCTTCAGGTCTCTCAGCTGTGGATGCCAGCACCTGTTCTGGTAGAAGTGGCAGGGGAGCTAAATGGACTCTGTAAGGGTCCTTGGTTATAGTTATGTTTAATGTGCTTGTTTTCTTGAATATTGATTGATATGGTTTGGCTGTGTCCCTACCCAAATCTTATCTTGAATTGTAATCTCCATAATCCCCATGTGTCGATGAAGGAAACTGGTGGGAAGTGTTTGAATCATAGGGGTGGTTCACCCTATCCTGTTCTCATGATAGTGAGTGAGTTCTCACAAGATCTGATGGTTTTATAGGCATCTGGCATTTCCCTTGCTTATACTTCTCTCTCTTGCTGCTGTATGAAGAAGTTCCTTCCTTCCCCTTCACCTTCCATCATGATCGTAAGTTTCCTGAGGCCTCCCTAGTCTTGTGGAACTGTGAGTCAATTAAACCTCTTTCTTTTATAAGTTACACAGTCTTGGATGTTTCTTTATAGCAGTGTGAAAATGGACTAATACACTGGTTGTACTAGCAGTGAAATTGTCATGTGGACAGACTTAGGACCCCTGGTTAGCCAAAATGTTACAGAGAGTGAAATTAGCTATGCTTTCTCCTTTCTTTGAACAGGGTTGTTCTTTTATGAGTTGCTGTAATGACTTGAGTTGGTTGGCCTCCAGCCAGGAGGTGGTGCTTTCAAGAGAGCATCAGTTTTGATGGTATAGGGGGGATACAAGCTTACCCTAAGGTCATCTGGATAAATATTTGGGTTTCTTAGGTGATGGGCAGGGCCATAGAACTCCAAGGATATTATGTCTTTTGTCTTTGGCTACCAGGGCAGGTAGAAGACCATCAGGTGAGGGGAGGGGCAGGCATGTCTAAGCTCAGACTCTTCATGGGTGGAGCTTGCTGTGGCTGCTGTGGGGGATAGGGATGTGGTTCTAAGGCTGATGGAGTTATGTTCCCAGGGAGATTATGGCTGCCTCTGTTGCATTATACAGGTTTCCAGGGAAGTGGGAAAAAGCCAGCATTGACAGGCCTCACCCAGCTTCCATATAGCCAGCAAGGCCATTTTCACTCCCACCATGCCCGGTCAACAGCACTGAGTTCATATCTAGGCAACCAGTGAGCAGAGCTGAGATCTTGCCCCAGGATTCAAGCCTCCCTGCTGAAAAAGCAAGCAGAGATTTCAGGCTCTGCCCCTCCCTGCCTGCTATGGCAGTATCTGCACTTCCCATTTATCACCATTGCCCCCCCCCCCCCCGCACCCTCCCCCCAACTGAATCTGCCCAGGAAAATTCAAACTCAGTTGAAATTATTACAGAGTTCCTCTGGAAGTTTTCTTCTCCTTGTAGTCCTTTCCCAATTCCACTGGCAGCCCTCCCAAAGGAACCCTGTCAGATAAAGTCAGAAATGGCTTCCCTGGAGACTGGGAAGATGATAGCCCTGCCTTCAGGGCTCTTCCTGCCGCTTCTTACACTTTCATATTTTGCTCTGCTCTCTAAATTTATTTCAGCTCTAGGTAAGGTTAAATTTTTCTCCCATGATCTGGGTTTTCAGGTTCGCCAGTGAGAATGTGTGTTTGGAGGCAGAGTTTCCCCCTCTCACACTTTGGGCACTTACAGTTTTTGGCTGTCTCACAGAGTTTGTAGCAGAAAGCTGCTTTCTTCAAAAGGTCTTTGAATTCTTTCAGTTTTCCTGTTATGTTCCTATGGTAGTTCTTTGAGCAAAAGTTCATGGTGTGAATCTCTACATGCTTTTCTGTCCATTCAAGTGGGAGCTACAAATTAGTCCTGCCTCCTGTCTGACATTTTTTCCAGTTTCCAAGAATTTTCTTATTACATTTATTGACCATTTAGATTTGATTTCCTGTGACTCTTGTCCATTCTCATCAAACTCTTCTGAACAGATTGATTATGCCATCTATCTTGTCCTCTTTGCTTTTCATAACATTCATATCCTTCTTTGAGGGCTATAAGGACTGGAAGATACATCTTAACCTGTGATTTTACAAGGGGTGGATTTATGTGTCCTTTTCCTTGCTTTGTTGGTTTTAATTTCCTTTGAGTCCATTAGCTTCAGTAAATTTCTGGCATTAAAAGTACCTATACCATTTTAACTCTAAGCCCTAATTTAAACAAGATAAAATGTTTAACACACTCAGTAGAGATCCTGGTACACAGTAAGTCCTTCTTATATATATGTGTATCTCTATGTAGCTATTTATCCATCCATTCATCTCTATTTTGAAGCAGAGTCACATTCTCTTCTGTCCCATGTGACTGCTCATTCTTAGTAAAGAACTGTATCCAACCTCCACAAAGTACACAGTGGCTGGTGAACTGACATGGGATATTGTATGTTTGAGTTGCTTTCCAGTCAACCCACTTGTACTAATATTCTATTGCTGCATAACAAATTACCACAGACGTTTACAGTTTCAAACATAATTAGTTTATTAGCCCATAGTTCCTACAGACCAGAAGTCTAGGCATGATTTAACTGGGTTCTCTGCTCAGGGTCTCACAAGACTAAAATCAAGATGTCAGCCAGGCTGTGTACTTATCTGGAGACATGATTTGGGAATAGAGCACTTCCAAGCTCATTCAGTTTATTTGCACTATTTGTTTCCTCACAGCTGTATAGTTGAGGTCCTTGTTTTCTTGCCAGCTGTTGGCTAGGGACCAAGCTCAGAAACTAGAGGCCATCTTCACATCCTTGCCACGTGGACTTCTCACGAATCCTCTCAACTACATGGGAGCTTACTTTTTCAACCCAGAAAGAGAATCTTTCTTGCTTGGGCTCTCTGACTCTAGACCTTATTTATTTTACTTTATTCATTTATTCATCCATCCATCCATCCATCCATGCATACAGGGTCTTGCTCTGTCACCCAGGCTGGAGTTCAATGGTGCAATCTCAGCTCACTGCAACCTCTACCTCCTGAGCTCAAGTGATCCTCCCACCTCAGCCTCCCACGTAGCTGGGACTACAAGCACATGCCACCATGCTTGGCTAATTTTTAAAAGAATTTTTTTTTCTGGAGACAAGGTCTCCCTCTTTTGTCCAGGCTGGTCCTGAACTCCTGGGCTCAAGTGATCCTTCTGCCTCTATCTCCCAAAGTGGCAGAATTACAGGCATGAGCCTGTTCATCCTCTAGATCTTCTTTTAAAGGATGCACCTGATTAGGCCAGTTCTATTCTGGATAATCTTTTTTTTCTTTTAACTGAAAGTCACCTGATTTGGGAGGTTAAGTACATCTGCAAAAATTCCTTCACCTGTGCCATATAACATAGTGTAATAATCATGGGAGTGGTATCTCATCACTTTTGCCATATTCCATTGGTTAGAAGCAAGTCACAAGTTCTGCATGTACTCAAGAGAGGTGGTTATACAAGGGTGTGAGCCTTTGGGGGTCATCTTAAAATTCTGCCTACTCTACCACTTCAAATTGGTTTGTGTAGTGCTTGCCCCCCTACCCTGACCTGCCCTTGTTGACCACTTGGATAACAGGATTTTTATGAACATGAGAGGATGTTGGAATGAGACAATGATGGATGCTAAGCTCTTTGGAAAGAAAAACCATACAGCAGTGTGGTGAATATTACAAAGTAGCCTCATGAGTGCGTTGCCTATACTAAACTTCTGAGTAGATTCAGGAGATTCTGACCTTTTCCATAGAGAAGTTCTATAGGTGTTGCTGGTGATAAGTAAGAGCAGATCCCAAGACTCAGTGGTGGAGATGAGAAATCTTCATTTAATTGAAATAAGTAATTCTCATTGACTGGTTTTCTACTTTTGAAAGTTTAACATGACACATAGGAAAAGTCCTTAATTTAAAAAGACATCATTGCCCAAATGTAGGCTAGTGGTATTTTTGCTTTAGTTCCTGGAAGTTTTATCTAGGCCCACATTGAGAGGAGCCTCTAAGCACTGTGAAGTGTGAGCCCGTGTGTGTGCATTGAGGGAGAGTGGGACTGAGTAGGAAGAGAAGGCTTGCTTTTCTCAGCATTTGTTACTTCAGCATTTAAGCAGCGAGTACCCTGAACAGAGAGAAAGACGTGAATAAATTCCTAAAATGAAGTATAAATTTGTCAGATTTGAACTGCTGTACTATTTAAAATACAACTTAAAAAAATACGACACACTTGATTTTTTTTTCCCTACTACCTACCTCTGGATATTTCTTTATACAAGAACTTCTGGGTTTTTATATTCCAAGATTACCTCCAGATGGTCTGAAGTATTCTCTCTCAGCCATTTCCTAGTGGCATTTCTTTTCTTACCTGGGGAGAGGTACCACAGAGATCAATGCCAGAGGGCATTATTGAAAACAGTGACCCAGAAGGCACACTCCAGGCCACTGGAAGCATCTGCTTCACAAATGTCAGGCTGGGAGACATCACCAGATGTTAGTGTTGAAATACCGTTTAGAAGACAAACACTGACTCCAGAGGCCAAGGGTCACCTAAACAAAGAGCCAGACTGGCAATGAGGATCAAAGTGAGGGCACAAAAACTAGATTCATGTGGCCATGACTCTTTCTGTGGTCTAGCTCACAGTTCATCAGACTTTCCAGGACTGTAGAAACTTTTTGCATTGTCTTCTGTGGCTTGGATCTAAGTCCTAGCTGGTGGACTGTTGGCTGGAGAGAGAGGTCAGGGGAGGCATGAAATGATAGGGCAGGCACAAATTTAACATACAGACATTGAAATAATTTCTTCTTCATGTGGGATCTTGGGGATCCATGAAACATAATTTTAAAAGTTCTATACCAGGGGATTTTTAGGTTGTTCCACCAATACCAAAAATTGGAATGAGGTTATTTTTTTTCTTTGTACCAAAGAGAATACCCCACTAAGCCTTTCTGAGAGTGAAGGGGTAAGTCCTCCTTCATTCTTTTTGCTCTCTGTGCTTGTCCATGTTATTAGTGTTATTCAGTGTGGAGGCAAGAGGATTGTCAGTAAGGTAGACATGGTGTATGTTTCTCATGGCACCTTCTTTTTATTGTGCCCCAGTCACACATTCTTTATATTTATGCATTTGAGACAAGACTGACAAATGATAACATCATCTAATATTTACTTGGTTAGGTTCAAATTGGGAATGAGAGTTGGGCCAAGACGGAGGCTAAGAATAGAAAAAGAAGAATGAAGAAGAGATAGCTTTTTACTCCTTCAAGTACATATATTAAGACAGGATGAGAGACCAACAAGATGCTGGCTTGATTATAAAATACCTTGACCTCCAAGCTGGGGATCTAGAGACTTTTATTCTTTATATCACCAAATACTTTTAATATACCAGGGATGGTAAATATCAAACTATCCTAGCTTAAGTATTCTGTTCTGTCTCTGGGCAGCACCCTCCCCAAAACAGTTTTTGATGTAGAGCAGATTTGTAGAGAATTATAAAAAAATTACTCACCCGTTAAACATTTTTCACAGACCTGAAAAAGAGTATGAGGTGGTAAAATCTATAAAGTTGGCATTCTTCTTTTTTATTCATCTGGCACAAGTTGTTGCTTGGCTCAGGTGAGAAGACTTGTAAGAGTGATGACAGTATATTTAAATGTTTTTCATTTCAGTAGAATGTCTTTTTGAAGAGTCTTGGACTTTCTATTTTGTTTTTACTTGAGAGAAAGCTGAAAGATTTAACAGTTGTTGAACTTTCCAGGCACAAAGCAACAAGCCAGGGGAGGAGCTGAGAACAAAAATCCTCGAGTTTTGACTGACTGACTGCATCAGAAGAAATAAATGGCAATTGAGCTGTTCTGTTCTAGGCCTTTGAGGATGAGGTCGAGCATCCATGTCTCCAGCCAGTTTCAGGGTGACTGCTGGATGCTGGAGAAGGATCAAGAACTGTTTACCATGGAGGGTACAGGGCAGGCATCTGTGGGTGCCATCAAGCAAGCTGGGCACACACAATCACTACTTCAAAACATAGATCTCCGTCTTCAAAAATGTGTAAGTTGTTATTCCAGAGGCCCAGTTCTCTGCTTTAAGCCAGACAGGGCATTTACCTGTACAGCATCTATTCACCCTGTTCTGCTAAAACAAAACAAACCCCTGAGTTTTCATGGGAAACTGCCCCTCCTCCATGGTAAGACCACATAGGTTGGGTGGAGCTGACTCCTCCTCATACTTCAGGACTAGCCACCCAGGAAATTACATTCTCCTACATAGTGATTGGCTCAGGGATGGACATGTGACCCAATCAGAGTAGAGAAGACTCAATTCTTTGAGATTCTTTCTGTGGAGGTTGTTGCCAGGGTGGAAACTGACCTGGAGCTTCTCACTTCCGTCTTGCCATACCCCACCCCTACTGCCCTGGTGGGGATGGGGAGCCTTTCTGAGAACAGAGCCTGGAAAGAAAAAAAACTGATCATGACACACAGAGGCTTCATGAAAAATTGAGCCCCTGGATTCAGCCATGATGGAGGCCACAATACTCTTAGATAATTTTTTTAAAGAATGAGCCAATCCACTTCTCATTTATGCTGAAGGCAGTTTGAGTGGTTTTCATTCAATTACAACAAAGAGAGCCTTTAATTAATATATGTCCAAGCAGGGAGAAGACATGAAGCATCCTTTTACTTTTTCCCATGTTTTCAGACATATTAATCTATTTTACTTTTTGGGGAAGTCCTTTATCTCCCTTAATAAAGCCGAATCCAGATTCTCTAAAATTATCACTGGAGGAAGATCTTCACATTGGAAGGGGGTCTTCACCCCTGAATTTTCTCTTCCCCTTGGTGATTTCTTGCTCTTCCTACTGCTGCCATTACACATTTAAAAAGCCCCAAACTGTTCTCTTCTCTTCGTAAACACATGTCCAGGTTCTGCAAGGTTGGCAGTGGCAGGAGGATCTCCTTGTTCGAGAGACCAGCTGGACCTCATAACTTCAATGCCCATTCCCCTGATGTTTGTCTTTCACTGATATTAAAAGAGTCAGCATGTTTCCTCACATGATTATGTTGAGCAGATGAGGAAAATGGGCCACCCTGACCTCCTACTTCCTTCAACCCACCTCATTCCCACCCAGCATTATGTACACAATTGCACAACCTCTCCCTTTCCTCTGACCATAACAAAGTCGGGGTGGACAGAAGGAGCAATTGTTGCAGTGACACACTCTCATGCTGCCCTGCTTCCTTTCTCCTCTGTTCCTGTTAGGTAACCCCTCCCTTCAACTCCTTATTTGATATTTATGTGCTCAGCTTAGCCTTGAGAACATTTTAGTGAGTAAAAGTATATAGAGTCGACTTTTTTTTTCCCCAACAAAGGTTTGGAAAACATTCCAACACAACACTATTTTATTTTTCTTATACAGCCCCTATGCCTAGTATTGCTTCATAAAAGAAACTGGTTACAACAGATTGTTGTTAAGACACCATTCTCTGTGTTGAGGGTGGATGTGAGGTTATATGTGATATTGTCCACTTTAAAACATCTGATCATGTCAATACAGACTCTTGCTGGCATTTCTAATGCTGGGTATACACCAGTGGAGCTTTTTACAAAGAAATTGACAGGCTCTACTGAATATTTTGGAATTAGGATTTCTGAGGTGGGCCCAGTTACATGTACTTCGAAAAAGCTCTGAAGGTGGTTCTGGTGGACAGCCAGATTGAAAATCACTGGACCAAGAACTCAGGACGTGAGGGTACTCAAGAGAGTAAAAACTGTACCAAGCTGGTTTTGAGCTCATTTAATAATATGTAGATTCTTATTTTCACTCTCTACGTATTTTGGTTATCTATTGCTGCATGGCAAACTACTATAATATTAAGTGGCTTAAACCAGTAGTGAGTTATACTCTCATGAATCTATTGTCTGGCAGTTCTGTTTTACAAGGTGTCAGCAGGGACGCTGGGTACAGCTGGAATGGCTCAAAATGGCCTCAGTTCCATCTCTGGCAGTTTATATACTTGCCTCTGGCTGGGACCTCAACTGGGGCTGTTTGCCAGCGTTTCAAGTCTCCTCCATGTGAACCTCTCCACATGGCTGCATGGGTTTTCTCACAGCATGGTGGTTAGGGGCTCAAAAGGTGCATTCTCTGAAGACAAAACTCATCACATTGCCTAGCCTAGAGGTAGTGTGAGAGGAGATAACACTGTGGCTTGAATTTTAGAACTTCGGTCAATAGAGGTACCAAATCTCAATCTGCCATACTCTCTTCTGGTATCTTCATCGTAAAGATTCTGTATGGTCCAAAAACAGCATGTGGAAGTGGGTAATGATTTATCATATTTCTTATTGTCTGGGAGCTTTGTTGTCTGCTGCATTCTGCTTCCCAGACAATATTCTCCTTATCACTTTTGAGTCATGTAGAGGTTAGATATACCCATAGGGTATGTTATTTATTATTTTGAACCATCTTATTTCAGTTTTTCTCTTCCTTCATCTCCCTATGATATAGAGACTTATGGTGAGTTTCCAGACTGGTAATGCTTGCTGTGAAGTGTTTCCTTCCATGTGGGTAAAACAACAAATGTTTTAAAGCACAGATGAAATATTTATTCCACAAACATTTTGTCAGTACCCAGAATGTGCTTTATTCTTTCTCACATTTCTTTCTCTCTTTCTCTTCTCTCTCATAACATAAAAAGGATAAAATAAATTGCAGTAGTAAAACATTGTCACCCAAAATAATAAACAAAAATAAAATAATTGGTTACTAATTAACCAATGCCGGGCAGATGAATGAAAAGCTCGTTTTATTTGCTGCTCAGTGAAGCTTGAATGACCAGACAGGTTTACCTTTTTGAGAAGACACTGGTGCTTATCAACATATGGATTGCTAGTACTAGTAAGAGAGGGACTTTCGCAACTATGTGAGTAGTAGTAAAAGAGGGATTTCCAGCCGGTTGTGGTGGCTCATGCCTGTAATCCCAGCACTTTGGGAGGCCCAAGTGGGTAGATCAGCTGAGGTTGGGAGTTTGGGACCAACCTGACCAATGTGGAGAAACCCCGTCTCTACTAAAAATACAAAAATCAGCCAGGCGTGGTGGTGCATGCCTGTAATACCAGCTACTTGGGAGGCTGAGGCAGGAGAATCACTTGAACCTTGGGAGGCGGAGGTTGTGGTGAGCTGAGATTGCACCATTGCACTCCAGCCTGGGAAACAAGAGCAAAACTCTGTCTCAAAAAGGAAAAAAAAAAAAAGAGAGAGAGAGATTTCTACCACTCCTATAACATGAGTCAGGTGGTGTGGTGCTCAAGAGCTAATGAGTGAGGAACAGAATTCTAAAGTTTACTCTGGAGGGCAAAATCATAGTTCAAAATGAGCATCAGTTATTGGCAGACAGAACAGTCTGGCTGCAAGGAGGTAGAGACAGCTGATTTTAAGTAAAAGGTAGGGTGTCCCTAGGGGATGAGATCAAGTAAAACACACTGCAGAAACACCCTCCTCCAACAGTTGTATCCTTGAAATAAGCATAAGGAGGAACAATGAGGGCATTTTAAAAAGATGAAGTCTCAATAAGGAATTAGATTCTAAGGGTTGGGAAAAACTATTAACTCCTTTCCTTTTCCTAAGCTAGAAGCCATCTCTACTTGTATTGCATTTTATTTGTACCTCTTTGGACATTTATCATTATTATTTTATATTAGTAATTACTTATCCATCTTTATTTCTATATGTGATGGCAAAATTCTCATCCAAACTATCTTTCTCTCTTCTTAATATAAGACCCTACATCTAGTAGGACTTCAGTTAACATTGGGTGAATGGATGCATGTATGAATTGGAACACTGTTAACTGTGTCCCCAGATCTTTCTCAATTCCTAACTGCTGTCCTATTTGAAGTTTTGGGGAAGGTAAGACACAGGCTACTCCAAGCAGATGGGTGCTATTTATTCATAGTTGAAGCTTTTTCCTAAATCTTTCTTAGTTTTCTTACTCTATTGAGCTAAGATAGACAAGATAGAAACCTCGAGAATTCTCTTTATCACCCCGCTCTGATGTTGAAGACAGAACAGGATGAAAGCAGCTTTTCATCCTTTCCCACCTTCTCTTTCTTATTCTGGCTCCTCACTAGAGCTTTTTTTCCCAAAACATCAGGTACCTTTCATCTCCATCTTAGTAAGCCTCAGCCAGCATGGAGGTAAGAAAAGTCTTTATGAAGAGAATTATCACTGTTGTTTGTAACAAATGTTCCAACCTTGAGCATTTCTAGACTTTTATGACCGTGTGTGTGTGTGTGTGTGTGTGTGTGTGTGTGTGTGTGTGTATGTATACTGTGGCATGGAGAGTGATACAATGTACTTTTAGAATTTTTAGTATATTATTTATGGCTTCCAAAGAATGTAATACACATCTTTAAATATACAAACACATGGATAAACTACAAGAACTCCTTTGGATGGCTGCCTGAGTTGCCCATTGCTCAATCTCATTCTTAGTACAAAACAACCTTCAGAGTAAAAATTATTATTCATTTGACTATACAGTGGACATATGGAAATATTGTGATGCCTGAAGCTTTTTAGCTGAAGGAGACTGAGCCAAATTTATTCCTGGGGCACTCATGTGTAAATCCTATATATGTGGCCTATACTGAGTAACCTGTTTACAATTTCTTTGTAAAAAGCATATGGCAGCCAGCTTTTGCCTTTTTCAGTTGGGAAGACACATGGTAACTAGCTGTCTAGATTTACAGATGTGGGTCAGCTGAAGCTGAAACATTAATGTACACAGGCAATGTGTTCCCCATATATACTTCTCCTTGGTAGTTCTGTTCATGGTCAGAGGGATTTTTTGTTTTTGGCTTTTCTTGATTCAGATTAAATTATTATTACTTGCATATTTTTTGTTCAGAGCAAAAGTCTAAAGAGGTTACATTTTGTAGAATGATTTTGATATACAGTTTATTAAAAGTATTAACAGAACTTTGTTTTAAGGCATTAGAAAGTAATTCTGCAAGGAAATCTGGTAACTAGGAAATTCATTTGTTTAAAGATAATGAAGGGCTAATTAGCTGTGAATCTAATTATCTCAGGAAACAATACTGGCCTTCAATAGCAAGTTAGCTGTTCTAGACCTAGTATATAGAGAGTTGGTGAGTCAAAAGCTGGAAGTCTTTTGAAGACTGTCAGCTAGTGGTTTAATCTTTCTCGTGGCTACTATCCAGGTATCATTAATTGTCATCCTTAACTCATCAAACACTAAATGTAACACAGAGACATGAAGTGAGCACATGCTGTTGGAAAAATGGTGTCAGTAGCCTTGCTCAGTGCAAGGTTGCCACAAACCTTCAATTTGTAAAAAATGTAATATCAGTGTAATACAGTAAAGTGTAACAAAATGAGGTATACCTCTGTGTGTGTGTGTGTGTGTGTGTGTGTGTGTGTGTGTGTGTGTATTTGAACTAGACTGTTCTAGGCTGTTGAACTAGACCATGTTGCCCAGGTTCCTTGCCTTTTACTTAGGTAATATATAAATATATATATGCTTTTCTTTGGTGAAAATCTCCCTCTTCATTCTTTACTTACCTGGTACCTTTTCTTCCCTTTGGTGATTGCTGCTTGGAGTGGAATAAAACCTGGCCTAATTTAGAGGAGGGGATACTAGATTTTGTCTCATTTCAATTTTTTTTAGAGGCTACGAAAAGATTAGCAAAAGACAGTAATCTGAAGTATGGTGTCAGAATTCATTAATTCATCTAGGATGAACCAGCTCTCTGATAATAATCCATGTTAACTGTACCTAGAAACAATGTGCTCATTCTACAGAGCACTGGGAAACAATCCCGTGGTCTGGCAAACTTCCAGAACAATCCTGCAAGGCCAGAGCTTGCATCTTCTTATCGTTCTGGTAATATGGAACACCCAGGTTCCAGGGTGCAAAGGAGGTGATGAATGAATGGGTGTTTGCTACCTGAGAAAAGAAATGGAGCAAACTACTTTCTGGACAGCCCTTACCCTAGAAAGGAAGACAGTACCTAGTCTGTACTTTATTATGAAAAAGTCCCTTTCTGGAACATTTGTTTAAGAGCCCACTATCATAGATTTGCCTTATTTCTAGGTGACAAAAAATGAGATTTATGTCACCTTCTGGGTAATTATTTTGTTAGCTGAGGAAATGGCATATCATTTGCCTGTATTTAGGGCCACAGTTGTCTTTTTTACTTATGATTTTAGGGCTGTAATTTCTATTTGGCCTTCCTCTTGACTTATCTCCTCTCACTTTCCCTTCGTTGACTTTGCTTTCAGCCACTTGGGAATTCATTCTGTTTGAACAGACCAAGTTTGTTTCCACCAAACGTCCTTGGTACTTCTTGTTTTCTGTTTCTGGAACACTCTGTCTTAGATCTGCAGAAGGCAGACTGCTCCTGGCATTTTTGTCCCCGTACACATTCACCTCCATGCATGACCCACTCGAGATTAGCCACTTCTCTATCCTCTGTCAGTCACTTGCTATAATATCACCTTATTTTGTTTTACCACTTTGTGTAACTTGCTCGCTTCTTTGAGTACACTTTGATTGGCTGTCTTTCCTGATAAGGGATGCCCACCATGCACATCTTTGTATCTAGGGTGCCACAATAGTGAATGGCATACAGTGGTGCTCAAGAAATGACTTAACTATATTTTAAATTAATCTCCATAGAGATTAATCACTTTCTGAGCAGACTTGCTTCCTTATAGCTAGAGGCTGGCTGTTAAGATTTCCAGATTAAAGTATCAGTGGTAGAACAAATAAAACAATATTTTGGCTGATTTTCAGTAATATTGAGAATGGTCACTGAGAGGGTAGGAAAGGGGTAAAAGAAAGAAAACTGCACTTGATTATGAGATACTAGGGATTTTCTTGCTTCTACCTTAGTGGCAGGTTTAGAACAGATGTTTGTTGGAATGGAAACTGCCTTATTTATCCCCAAGCTGTTTGGTCTTTTCTTTTATCATGAGTGGGCCTTTGTGTTGGGAAGGAACTGTAAGACTTCCTGCTTACTCCAGCATAGACATCTGTTAGTCAAACAGACATTTCTCCTTAGACTTCAAATGACTACTTTCTTCTCGTACAAACGGAAATATGCTGACTATAAGGAGGTCAAAGAGAAAAAAATTTTTCAATGGATGTCCTTATAAGGAAAGCATAAGACATGTGCTTATAATGTGCAAACAACTATTACTCTGAGAAAAAATTATTAACATGCACTAACTTTGATAAAAATAAAAACTAAATCATTTCCATTGATATAAACCGTTTGTTTCTCAACTGGGGTATTCATAAGCTTCAATTATAAAATTAATGACAGATGCACAAGAAGTAACATATCTGGTTTCCACATGCACGCACTGGAGTTAGGCCTTCTAATGCCCATTTTAAGACTCTTCATTTTTTATAGGACTGAAATAATTTTGAAACAATCACTTCTTGGCCTTTTGGCTAAGATCAAGTGAAGTAATTTTGAAATGATAAGCTTGTTTTTTTTTAACCTATCCTATTTTATAACCTTTTCTGGTTTACATAACTCATTTGATCTGAACTGTTTGCCCTGTGCTATTTCACTTGTTCACCTTATACCTGTTCCCAGATACTTCATTGTTCTGGTGATATCCAGGACTGTGGCCATGAAGTACCCTTTTGTAAAAAAATGAGCAGGGGCTTCTTTGCCTCCAAGATCATGTTTTTATAAATAATGACATTTCTTGAAGATCTGCATAGTAGAATAAGAATAATACACTTACTTAGTACTTCAGATTTTTTTATATGATAGAAAACACTTTATCTTGAACATGTGCAGCCTCGCCAACGTGGCGAAACCCCGCCTCTACTAAAAATACAAAAATTAGCTGGGTGTGTTGGCACATACCTGTAATCCCAGCTACTCAGGAGGGTGAGGCAGGAGAATCACATGAACCAGGAAGGCAGAGGTTGCAGTGACCTGAGGTCGTGCCATTGCACTCCAGGCTGGGCAACAAGAGTGAAACTTGATCTCCATTAAAAAAAAAAAAAAAAAAAAAGTGAAACATATTTCAAACATCTCTTTATTTATGAAGTTAAATAGGAGTTTTGTTTTGGAAAGAGCCAAACTCAGTTGCATGAGAGTCCAACTGAGAGAAGATAAACTGGGAGGTGTCCCAGAGGCTGCAGGAGTCCTGCCCTCCTTTAGGTGGTACATACTGTTGGACAGCACTAAGGTGTATCCAGAGAAAATTTTGTACAACTTGTACAAGCAATGCAATAAGGAAGACTTGTGCCTTTACTTTACGACCCTTTGGGGATGTATGAATGTAGAGAAAATCATTTAAAAATTTAGATAGTATAGGATAGGGATTTATTACTTGAGGTTCAGGAAAACCTGAGAATCCATGGATGAATCACTAGAGTCTGTGACCCATCTTGAAGTTATGTGAACAATTTGGTGTGCATTTTTGCATGTTTATTTTTCACTGGTGTGGGTAGAAAGGTATTCAGTAGCTTTTGCCTGGTTCTCAAAAGGTTATGTGACCCAGAAAAGGAATAGAATCAGGCAACAGAGCTACAGCAGCATTTCCTAAACTCTTGTTTCAGGGAAATTAATGTAGTAGGTGATGCCATTAAGTTTTCATTGTGGTCAGATAAGCTTGGGAAATATTGTTTAGTATATTTCATCTATTGGAAATTCATGATAAACATCAACTTTTTAAAGGCTCTAAAATACCCTGCAGTAAAGAAGCCTGTTTGCTTTATTTAAGTAGCATTTATTTGACGGCAACCCTGGTGTTTGTAGAATACCTATAGACATTCCATGGGTGCTAACATTCCCTGGAGCTCAGTTTGAGAATGAACTAGACTGTGTTGCCCAGATTCCCTGTCTCTCAATGTTAAGAGTTCTTCTTGAATGCCTGTTGTTGAAAAATTCTTTCTTGTATATTCTAAGATGGGTCTTGACTGATTAGAAAAATTGTTAAATTTGAGGATTAGAAGGCCATCTAATTACAGGTCTGTATCTAACTGTAAGTCATTTAATTAAACCTCCATTGGACAACTGAATTATCTCTATAAACATCACATAAAATTATTTTTTCCACAACTTTAAAATCCATTCCTTGACAGAAAATTCGCTAATCTCAAGGCCATCACACTACTTCCAGGCTGTTCTATTCCTGATCTAGTTATTTCCCCTAGAGACTCGTCTGTTTTTCACAATGATGATCCTTCAAGCATTTGAAGAGAGGCAGCAGCAGTAGATCTTCTTAAAGTATTTGTTTCTCTAGAAGGGCAGCTTCAGTTCCTTCACTATTCCTCATGGTATGGGGCCCGTCACATCCCTGGCTCAGTAAAGAATCCTTCATTGACTCTCACACATGGCATTCTGCCCACCTAGTCTTATTACCAAGGCAAATGAAACATTTAATTGAAAAAAATGTAAGTTGTCTTCAATCTATTCTTCAGGAGTATTCACACGACTGTTCTGTCTGGCATCTATGGTCACGACCACATATTCTATGAGAATGAGCCTACTCATTTGCAACTGGGTATGCAGAGCCATTTTGCATTATTTAATCCTGTTTGGGCCATGGTTGGTGGATGCAGAGTGGACCTCTGACCCCAGCTGGGTAATTGGGCTATCTTTCCTGATGATTGGAATTGGGTTATGTTGATCCCATATACTCTCTTCTGGGACTAGAGGCTTGTATGGTCAGGAGCTGTGGAGGCAAACAGGTACTTGGAGGAGCAGATGAACACTGAGAGAGAAAGATGAATCAGACGTGTAAGGAGAAGCAAAACTGTGTGTGTGTGTGTGTGTGTGTGTGTTTGTGTGTGAGAGAGAGAGAGAGAGAGAGAGAGAGAAAGGGAGGAGGGAGGGAGAGAGAGAGAGAGAGAGAAAGAGAGAGAGAGAGAGACACCTCTGGTCCTGTTTCTCATGAGGACCACTGGACCTCCAGCCTTCAGGTTCACTGTGATACTCCTGATTCTTAAAGTCTCCTTTTCTCTGTAGCTAATTTGAGTGGGTTTCTATTGCCTACAATAAAATTGTCCTTGACAAAAAGAAACTACCAAATCCAAAAAGCCCTCAAGAGAATTCCACAGAGAAGAATTCCTTCTCATCCTGTCTTCCTGGAAGAAAGTTAATACCCATCCAGGGAAGAACTGGGTTATTGCAGAGTCCTCATGCCTGTCTGTTTCTTTCCATTCAGCACCTCACTCTACCTTCACTCAATTTGTTGATTTGTTCTACTTCTGTGCTTCTGTTTATGCTAGTTCCTCTACTAGAATGCCATTCTTGGTCCTTTCATTCTGTCTGAATCTTACCTCTCCTTTAAGGATGCTGTTCAATTAGTCATCTTCTCTGGAGCCCTCCCTGACCCACTCAGTAAGTACTTGTTGAATAAGAACAGCTAATCTGATTAAAGGAGTAAGAGAATAGTACCACAAGCAAATATAAAAACACTATAGACTTTTAGCTAGATGAGAAGAGGAATTGCTAACTCAGTAACAATGAGTATACGGAATTATTCCATGAATTATGCTGAAGCTGTTATTATCAATCTTCACTCAAGGCAATGAGGCAGAACTTGGATCAAGAATGATTTTGGGCCATAGAAGTAATTTCTTAACTTTGGTGGGATTCACTTTTAGAGCAGTTTTTCCAGAGATGGAGAATTTGTAAAGTTTCTTTTAGAGATATTAAATAGCAAGCATCTCTTTTGGACCCTTCTTAATAAGTGACTTATTGGAACTATTTCTAGATTTCACACTCTATTCTATAGCACTTAGGCCATAGAAGATGTTTTATAAATCTTTGTAGAATAAGGAAGGGGATTGATGAATACAGCTTCAATCCCTGAAGTTCAACCATGAGACAAGTGAGAAACTGGCGGTTTGTTTTGGATAAATGTTTTATCTGCTGGTTGAAAGAGAGACTAAATATAATCTGATCCATACAGAAATGCATAGACATCTTTAACTTTTAGAGTTTAGGCAACAAAAGCAGATTTAAAGTTCTTATAGGGACAAGCAGGCCTGATGCTTAAATGCTTGAGCCACTAAAAACAGCTACCACATTCCTGAATTGCTGTGCTCCTTGGCTAGGGTACCAGCATTCCAAAATCCCCAGAACACATCTCCACCGTCGACCAGGAAGCCAGAGTCTCTGCTACCCACAGTGGTATCATGTCATGCTGAATATTTGAAAGAGGGAACCACTACCTATTTATCTTTCTAGCTCATTTGGGACCACTGGCACTGTGCAGAGAGCAGGCAGTCCATCTGAGAATTAGCAGGAATTCAGCCCTGTCGCCAGATCTTTTAAAAGAGTAATACAGAGTGAAACGGAAGCTCCCTTCTATTCATCAGTTAAGAGATGCTTTATCTGTAGAGAGTGGGAGGAAATTGCCAACCACAAAACTCATCTTGGAGTGCAAAGCGGTACCTATCCCAGAGCTGTGGGAAGAGAGCCAGTTTGGAACCTGGGACTTCTCAGATGTGCACCTGTGGGAAGGAAAGGACCAACAATGCTGGGCAATGTATTCAAGTTGCCAGCTGAGAGCAGGATGCCAAGGAACATAGAGTCTACCTCATCATGCTTTGTTAGCTTCCACTTCTATGGGCACTAAGATTGAGAGCCATGCTGTAATCGAATTCTCAATGTCTGTAGGGAGCAACAGATTCAGATAATTAGGCCAGCAAACTAAGTGGATTTTCATGAGAAGAAAATTGTTTTTTTCCATCTCAATTGGTGTTTATGCTTGGTCATTTGAACTAAGTTAAATCCTGACAAAGCAATCTGGATTCGCAGTTGAATGATTTATGTGCGACTTAGGAGATAATTGCAAAACTATTTCTAATCTTTAGTTACGAAATGAACTTATTCCTTTCATTCCCCTTACTTAAAGGTACTCTGGTCTGCATAATAATGCCAACTTGTAAAGGGGCAATAGGGAGTAGGGATGATAAAAAGCTTTTCCTTTGGAATTCTCCACGGACCCTGATCAGATCCTGTGAACCTTCCCAGCCTGCCTCTGTATTAATCCACTCTGATTTTTCTCCTTATTCTTTTACACTGTGGTCTCTACCTTTGACAATTTAGTACTTTTTGTTCTGTTACCTATTTGGGAAAAATCTGAATTTCTGTCAGTGCTAATGAGAAACTTTGTCTTTAATGATCCTTATGCTTCTCTGGTTAGGGTATTATTTAATTTTGCCAACTGAAGTATGTCCGAAGTACAGTCCAGCTTCTTAGTTAGGTCAAGTGCATGAAATTAATCAAATACCAAAGAAAAGATCTATGCCCGGACACAGCAGGAATGCTCCTGACAATTGAAAGATAGAAAAAAGAAAAAAAAAACCATTCAAAGGGATGATTTATCCAGGGAACATAATGGGAAGTAGAGAGAGGTCAGGAGTAAGGGAGAATTTAATTTCAAAATGATGTCCTTTAGACTGCAAGAGAATGTGAAAAAGTTTTTTTGTTTATTTTCTGTGTTTTGCTTTGCTTTGCTCTTTGAACAACCAGGGGTGCTCCTTATGGATCATCTGTGTAGTGTCATGAAAACCTCATATAGAAAGCTGTAAGTAATGTCCCCATTATGGAGAACTAAACTTAAGAATATCTAAGCAAAGGAGTTGTAGGTGACTCTCAGAGTTGCCTGATGGCTGACTTTAAAAGGAAATTATTCTGTGGTTATTTTCATGGGGGCAAAATTGAAAAAAAAAGTTATGCTTACAACTCACAGAATTCCACGTTCTTTGAAGACAAAGAGAATGTCCATTGTGTTTGGAATTATATCCCCAGGACTTAGTGTGATGCCTGGCCCTGGCGTATATTCATTAACTTAAGATTTATTATTAATATTTATTTAAAATAGTGTCTGAATCAGTAAGCTTTATAAAAGTATAAGCAATTCCAGATTCAGAACACCACAACATTTTTATTGCTAGTTACTAATGGATGTTTGATAGATTTAGTCCTACATAGTGAATATATGTGATAACAACATTGGTTTTAGTATATATTTCAGGGAATTCATTGCAAGACTACCAGGAAAACCTAATCAACAGAGACTTTTGCCAGTCCAAAAGATTCTCTTTACTGTGAGACATATGTAGTAACATTTTTTTGAAATGAGCAGTTAGCCTACCTCTACCTATGATAATTGTAAGAATCAATCTATAAAATCTGGCTATAGGAAATAAAGATAGCTGGACACTGATCAAACAGTGCAGGGTAAAGACTACTAGTATTTACTTCCAGATATATAATCTTCATGGAAACTCTGCTGAGACAAACTCGAGAACTCAAACCTTTTTTTTTTTTTTCTATTAGATGAGAACTTCATTGTTCAGAGTGCAAACACTGTCTTTTTAGCAAGATTTTAAAACTGGATCCTGCTTTTGAATAATTCCTTGAAAGGGTTTCTGAATAGTAGATGTTTCCTCTGTATTTACTGAATGACTAAATGAGTGAATACAAAGTAAGTCAACAAATCAGAGAATGTGTTGATGCTATTAGAAGGCAAGGAGCTTCATAAAACCACTACATATATAAATGGCAAGGAAAAACATTTCTTTCAAGTTCCAGTAACTTTTAAAGTTTAGGCCAGTTACTTCTATTAGTTATCAGTAGCAGTAAGTAACAAATAGTAATATTATTAAGCACAAAAGACAACCTGGATATGTTTAGCAAAGTAATTCCTAAAAGAAAAGTTGAAGGAAAAATCAAAGTGCTACATTAAGCCTCAAATGAAATCCATAAGCCTTGGCCAAGACTTTTGCTCACTTTTAGTCATAACTCTTATTATGAATGTCATTGTAATTTTAAGTGTCAGCCCACTTGCTGGGGGCAGGGATTTGTAAAATGGGCTGACCTCCAGGAATGCAACATACTAGTAAGAACATATCACATATTTCTGGATATAGAACCACAATGCAAAAATATTATATAAGAGACAGTTTTTTCTTTCAAAAGAGAGACAAACCAGCTCAAAACCATACATAGGCACACACAGAACACCACCACCACAAGCTTTTGGTGCCATGCCAATTCTTAACAGTAGCCCTAGGATGCCTGGTGTCCCCCTCAGGTTCACATTCAGGTTCAGGTTCAGGCAGAAGGAGTGGTATTAAGCAATGATTAGTGATCAGACAGTTGAGTCATGAACCATGCCTCAATTTGCACATTCCTTAAAGAGATGTAGCCACATGTACTGTATGCAAAAGAAAGCAGATGTAGCATCATTAAGCTCTCACATCAGTTTTTTATTATTCATTTTTATCATTGGTAATTACTGACATATTTATTTTTCAAATATGCTTTTTTGAATTAGATTTCCCTTGAGCCAAGATCAGAAATAAGTCATGCCAGATTTTTTTTTTCTTTGAGGTGGTTTGATGATATCAAGTGTTGCCTTCTTGATTCTTAACAATTGTGAACATCTTTTTCTGCCTGTGACTTTAGGTTTGACTTGGATTGGGAAATGGGTGATATATGGAGCCCCTGATTTCCTGTGAGTCCCTGATCACAGAAATAGCACCCAAAATATGTAGTCTGCATATTTTTTCAGGACCAGAACCCATGGCTGTAGTCCTTGACCACAAAGCAACCAACCCCCACAAATAGAAGTTAGTGTTTATTTAGAAATGGCAGTCAAACTGTAAAATGATAGGTATTCTAACAAAGGCATGGGAATGATGATTTGGAATTCCTGATTTTTCCCACGAATGGGATTTGTATGAAGCAACCTGCCTTATCCCCTCTGCCTTCCCGCACTATTTCAACCTAGGCTAGCTCTGAGTACTTTCACTGAGCTGAGATTGATTGTCTAAACACAAAGCCAGTTTCCTTCAAGTACATAGGCTTGGCAAGAATGGCTTTTCCAAGCAGTGGTTTCAGAAAACAGGTGCTCATAATATTCAAATTGTTTATGTTTTTAATAATGTCTTTGTTTCTCCTCCTATCCTAGTCCAGACTTGCTAATCCTCAGCATTTCTACTTTCCTATAATGGACAATCATAAATTTCCCCAGAAGTAAGGGTCCCTGGGTCTGAAGCACAGTGCCGTTGTTTGTTCAAGATATTTGGAGACTGTGCCAAATGCATAACAAAACATGGTTTATGGCCTTCATTTGGCATTGATTTGTGCTACAAAGCTCAGAGTATCATTTCCTCCAGAAGGCATTGCGTTTTTAATGAGAGAAAATATTTCCAACTACAGAGTTCTTGAAGAACTTTATGTTTAATTTTTGAAAACAAAAACCTTTCAAAACAAAGCAGCTTAAAATTTTCTTGTCATTTAAGTTGTTGCTTTTAAATAGAGCCTTCAAAATTGTCTTTCCAAGTGGTGTTCCTTTACTAACAGTCCCTGGTGTTGCTTCCTGGGGGACACAAATCAACTTGAAGCACTGGCTATGATGTTACCAAAGAATATAGGAAAGTGGTGTCAAGAAACAACATTACTTACTGGCTTGTACCCTTCAACTGGGCCTGAGTCAGAATTCTTCCACTGCCCTGGGGGGCCTCAAAATGGAGAGAGAAAAGATGAATCACACAGATTTCAAACACAGATAGCTTTTTCAAAGAAAGAACTTCACTCAAGAGTGAGTAAAGCAGCAGACTTACCATGTCCAATAGAGAGGAGGTAAATATAATATTTTGGGAACTCCAGTGCAGATGAATTAGGATGAAAAAATAAAAAGCAAGTTAACTTCCCAGTTAAGAGTAGAAACGTCCACTGGAATAAAAAGGGCTAAATAAAGAGGACAGAATGGAAGGGTTGAACACTCTCCCCCAGAAAGTCACCTGTCTTCCAGAGTATTGACTTTCCTCACTCAGATCCTTCCTTTAGCAGGAAAAACAAAACAAAGCTAAAGAACAAAACTATTAGGCCCAGCACAAGTATTAATATTATTCATGCTAGAAAGAAAAAGCATGATTATGGGTGATGGTAGGCCCGGTTTTCACTGGCTTCTCTAAAGGCTCTGGAAACCACAGATTGCTGGGCCACACCCTCAAGTTTCTCATTTAGTAGGTGTAGGGTGGATTCCAATAATTAGCAGTTTTCTCAAATTCCCAGGTTATATCGTGCTGCCTGTGCAGAGACCACACTTTGAGAACCATTGTTCTAGCATAACTTAGTAGTTTTGAGATCCAAGGAAATGGAAGCACATGTGTTTAGGGTAACCTTGTGCTAGTTTGGATTTAATCTCATATATGTGTCTGCACATGCAAGCTACAGTAGAAAAAGCATTTGCCTGGATAATTCAGGCTACAAGTGACTTGCACTCCATTAAAATATTCTAAGCATAGGAAGTGTTTTCTGGGGGAGTAATGAGGTGAGAATTTCTGAATCACCCTATGACTTGCTTTATTGCCCGTTTTTGTTTTGCATATGTATAGCAAAGTATTATTTGCCTTAAAGGGAATCTGTCCACCTGTCTCTAATGATGGCTTTACTCTGATTTCCTGTTTGTGAAAGATTTGGAAAAAAGTTGTGTTAGGAAATGGGAATGTGAATGGACAAGAGGTTTTCTATATAAGCTAGTTTTAAAATATGTCCTATTCCTATTCACATCTCTCATGTCATTAGGAAAAGATCACAGGCAATCTGAAAATGAGTTTATTGTTACCTCAAAACTGAATGAACCCAAGAAATGCTTCTTACTTGTTTTCAGTCGAGTTTCTGACTAGGAAGACCATGGAAGAGGTCATGGAGAGTCTTAGAATTTCTAGGATGGTGTTAGGACAGTTGATAAGCATTTTGTCCCACAAAACTGCAGAACGTCAAGGAAATAAAATAATCTCAATGTTAACTTAAACCAACTCTTACTTAATGCTGATATAAAGTTCTTAACTCCTAATCTGTTTCCTCTGCATTTCCAACTTTTGTTTAGTAAGCCTACAAAACAAAATGTATATGATACACATGATCATTTTTGTTCCTTATGAAAGGCCTGAAAAGCAAGTCTTAGTTTGTGTGCTTTATTGATGAGGAAGCTGAGGTCAGAGAGGTAAGCTAGTGAGTGGCTGACCTGGGACTGGCACCCAGATCTTTGGGATCCAAAGCTCATGCAGATTAGATAATTTGGTGATGGGATAAAGGCCGTAAGAACTATCTCCCCAAAAGTTTGACTAAAAAATGGCATGAGCTTATAATACCTCCTGTGACTCCAACTGGATTTTATAGGGCATTACCTCCAGCTATCCATGGCTCCTTGATAACAGTTTCTCTATGAATCTCAGTTCAGAATCCCAGAAAGAGAGAATTAATTGACCCAGCCTAGAAAGAACAAAAGAACAACCCAGTGCAAGTATAGTTTCATTCACTCACCTCCTCATTAGGGCTGAAATTGGAACAAGATTCTTTTAGAAGAGAGTGGAGTGGGAGACAGTGATTGGCATTTCTAGGACAAGCAAGTATGGCCAACATTCACCTGCAAACCTCTTCCTTTGTTCATTCCTCCATGAACATCCATATCTATTTCCCTGCATAGATGAAATGCTTACACTCTTTTTCCTCCATCTCATCCACAAGGTACATTATATTTGAGTCTGTGATCAGCTTAGGTCATAGGTTACTGATGTATGTTAAATATTAAATATATAAACTTTGCTAAACGTTTGCTGCCAAAGTCAAGAAATGTTGCCTTGTAGCAACTACTGATAAAATAGGACAAACTATTTATACTTCATTCATCTGGCCCTCACCAGAAACAAAGACTACTGGCCTTTGAGTGAGGAGGCTTGAGTTCCGGAGTCAGCCTTCCCTTTGACCATAAGCTGTTTGAGATCATTCATTGCAAGGAACATTTCCAGGTTTCAGATTAAGGAGGTGTGGTAGCTGTGGAAGTGAGCCCTGCTCAGATTTCCCTCCAGGAACACCAGCCTCCAGCTCGCACCTTTGGGATCCACTGCAACACTCACTTACACCAAGTTAATGATCCCGCAAAGCTGCTCCCAGCCAATGGCTGAGCATGCTGTGGGTATAAGAGCTAGGCCCTTCCTGCCCAATGCGGGCCTCTTTTAATGGGCAGTTTTTGCTCTGGGGTTTCTCATTGGCCTGTCCTTGCTATCTAAGACCTTGATTGTAGTTTGAGGCTTTTCCTACTCAATCCTACTTCCTTCCTTTGTGATATGAAGGTTTTTCCTGCCTGCTGCTTCCCACTCTTCCCTTTATCTTCCATGAGTATTCCCCTCAAAACATCTACTACATGTTTAATTTTGTCTTGATGTCTCCTTCTTAGAGGGCCGAAACTCACAGAGGATGTGAGAATTCAGAAGAATTTTGTGGTACTCAATTGTAGGCAGTAGAACTGAAACTCTTGGGAAGGGAAACTTTTGTTCAAATAGCAAGGGAGATGGTTTCTCATATTATAGTCCCTGAACTTATAGTTAATTGGCATTAGTATAGGTTAAGTGACTAATTATAGGGGTTAGAATGATGCTAATCTATACAGTAGAGTTTTAGAGTTCCTACCAATTGAAAAAATTACAGGACTATTTACATTTACAAAGTAAATAATTACATTTTATGTAGAAGGGTTAATGTGACTTCCAAAGGTACCTAAGGTAAAACAGGGAATCACTTAGATGTTGAGAGAGCAGAGCACCTATAAAAGTTTTCTTCATTTTCTTGACATTATAGTTCCTCCAGTGCCAAATGGAGGAACTTTCTAGTCATCTGTCATGAGGGAAAAGAGTTCTTGGGAAGTTCAGGCACCATATAAAACTTTGCAAATGGTTTTCTGAAACAAACAATTTTTCCTTACTCCCATGAGATTTGAAGTTTTCTTTTACCAGCTCATTCATAGTTAAGGCAGAGATATGAGGATAGTCAATGTGCTGTTGAGTGGTGGATTTTGGTGTAGGATGATCTGGCTTAGTCATTTTATTAGAAAACCCCCAACTGTCAGAATTTTGAGTCTTTTCTTTTAGGCTGGTATATTTTCCCAAATAAATGTTAAATATTTTGCTGAATTATAAAAGCCTGGCTATCAGGCCCTGGGAATCATGTAGGGAGAAGGGTATATGTTAAATATCTTGAGGTGGGGTTGGGAGGGCAGAACTGGAACTCTTGGGAAGGGAAACTTTTGTTCAAACAGCAAGGGAGATGGTTTCTCATATTATAGTCCCTGAACTTATAGTTAATTAACCTCCCAAATGGCTGGGATTACAGGCCCTGATGCCATGCCCAACTAATTTTTGTATTTTTGGTAGAGATGGTGTTTCACCATGTTGGCCAGACTGGTCTCGAACTCCTGACCTCAGGTGATCCACCCGCCTCAGCCTCCCAAAGTTCTGGGATTTCACCATTCAGTAATTTGACTTTCACTTAATTCTCATTTCAGTATGGAAACCTTTTCTCAGCTCTATCTATCATCCTGAATCTGGCCTCTCTGGTTTCTTGTTTTTTGTTTTTTTGTTTTTTTGTTTTTCTAGTTTGGTGAAAGTTTTTTGCTCAGATGTGGAAGAGAGTATACCCTGCAACAAAGAATGAGGAAGAGGATCTATAAATGTAGCTTCCTATGGCAACTTTTTTTTTTTTTTTTTTTTTTGAGGTAGAATTTTGCTCTTGTTTCTCAGGCTGAAGTACAGTGGTGCAATCTCAGCTCACTGCAACCTCCTTCTCCCAAGTTCAAGCAGTTCTCCTGCCTCAACCTCCCAAATGGCTGGGATTACAGGTCCTGCTGCCATGCCCAACTAATTTTTATATTTTTGGTAGAGATGGTGGTTCACCATGTTGGCCAGACTGGTCTCAAACTCCTGACCTCAGGTGATCCACCCGGCTCGGCCTCCCAAAGTTCTGGGATTACAAGTGTGAGCCACCATGCCCAGACCCTGTGTCAACTTTTAATGAATTCTCTTGTTTTCAAATTTGCCTTCCATCCCCAATTTTGGAGATCCTGGTATTTCTTGTTTTTTTCTAAAGTTTGGTTGCTGTTATTTTCTTTTCCATTCTCTCTTTTTTTTTTAATGGGTGTATTAGTCTATTCTTGCACTGCTGTGAAGAAATACCCGAGACTGGGTAATGTATAAAGAAAAGAGGTTTAATTGGCTCATAGTTCCACAGGTTGCACAGGAAGCATGGCTGGAGAGGCCTCGGGAAACTTACAGTCATGGCAGAAAGCAAAGGAGAAGCAGGCACATGTTCACATGGCCAGAGCAGGAGGAAGACTGGAAAGCAGGAGGTGCTACAGTATACTTTTAAATAACCAGATATCATGAGAATTCACTCACTATCACGAGAAGAGTAAGGAGGAAATCCATGATTCAGTCACCTCCTACCAGGTCCCTCCTCCAACTTTGGGGATTAAAATTAAGCATGAGATTTGGATAGGAATACAAATCCAAACCATATCAGTGGGATTTTTTGCTTTTTTAATTTTTATTTTTTTTAGAGTCACATCTTTTAAATGTCTTAAATGGAAACAATAATTGTACATATTTATGGGGTACATAGTGATGTTTTGATACATATAATGTATAGTGATCAGATCAGGGTAATTAGCAAATCCATCTCATTTATCATTTCTTTGTGTTGTGAACATTCAGTATTCTCATTCTAGCTATTTGAAGCTGTATCTGTAGTCATCCTATTGTGCTATAGAACACTAGAATGTATTTCTCCTATCTAGCTATAATTTTGTATCCTTTAACAAATCTCTCCCTTTCTGAACTCTACCTTTCCTAGCCTCTAGTATTTTCTGTTCTACTTTTTACTTCTATGCACTCATTGTTTTTTTAGCTACCACATATGAGTGAGAATATGCGATATTTAACTTTCACTTAATATAATGTCCTCCAGTTCTGTTCATGTTGCTGGGAATGATAGGATTTCATTCTTTTTTTATGGCTGGATAGTATTCCATTGTGTACATATACTACATTTCCTTTATCCATTCATCTGTTGATAGACAGCTAGGTTGATTCCATATCTTGGCTATTGTGAATATGTTACAATAAACATGGAGTTGCAGATGTCTTTTCCATGTACTAATTTCTTTTCTTTTGGAAAAATACCTAAGAATGGGATTCCTGGATCATATTATACTTCTATTTATAGTTTTGTTTTGTTTTTTTAGGACTCTCCATACTGTTCTCCATAGTGGTTATACTAGGCTACATTTTCAATAACAGTGTGTAAGAGTTCCCTTTTCTCTATATCATTATCAGCATTTATTTTTTGTCTTTTTGATGATAGCCATCCCAAGTGGGGTGGAAATGATACCTCACCATGGTTTTGATTTGTATTTTGCTGATCTCCCATTCTCTTTGTTTGAGCTTAATATCTCATTTCTCTCCACTCCCTTTTTAGGTGAGATTTGAGGTGGAACAGTAGATAAATATATGTGTTCAATCAGTCATGTTTAACTCAACATCCCCTCCCAGGAGCTCTGGAGGATCTGCTTGACAGCAGTCATTCCTCTTGCGGGGTAGGGTATAGGGAAGAGTCAGCTCTGAAACTTTAAACCATGTAAGGCTGTGAGATCACATAACTCCATGAGTTGACCCTGAAGAGAATAGAAAACCTGTGGATCTGATGCGTATAAGTAGAGATAGCTACAGGCAACTCACAGTTCAAAGCACTTGACTTTCTGTATTGTAGCTGAGTTAATTTTTTGAGTTGCTTAGGATGATACTATTGTGGTAAGATGACCTATAAGCCACCAAAAAAATTGCTAGCTTGGTTTTCTTTGACTATACAAAAACCTCCTGAAACTTCAGGTATCCTTTAATAATTAGTAACTTCTTATTCTGGTTAAGTTTGGAGATTATTATGTATGGGGGATTAACTAAGTAAAAATATTGAGAATAATGGAGTTAGAGGAGGAAAGCTAGATTTAATCCTGTGATGTTGGGTTGGAATTGGAGGCATGAATTCATGATTATCAATAGACAGACTAAAATATAAATATATAGATGCAAGTCTATGTGTACACACATGCACATTTCAATAAGTAGAGAGCTAAATTTGGATATAACTCTGGTGTATGAGTGTGAGTGTGTATACATATACGTGTATCTGCTAGCCCTGTCTACTGAGAGAGACTAGGAGCAGCAATATGCCAATAGTAAAAGATACATTGGACCTAGATCTTGATCTTAAAATATCATTCCCCATTAAAAGCAACCAGATCTCTTTGGGAAAATGATTGATTTTTGGTCTGGGTAGAAAAGATAAAAGAAGAGCCAGAACATCTTTTGATGTCAGAGAACAGGGGAATGTTGAAGGAATGCTTGGGACATAAAGAAAGGACACAGAAGCCAGCTTGACTGGGGTCCCACAGGCCAACTCTGGGACAATTTAGGCATCAAAGTAAAATACAAAATAATGTATTGTAACCCATTAAATAAAGTAGGAATTCATCAGTCTACGCTGATAAATACTGAATAAATAAATGGGGGAAATAAAACAGTAGAATAGCAACTAATAAATGTAGAAGGGAAGTCAGAGTTAGAAAACAGCATTTGGCAATTGTCATAGTAATCATCAGTTTTGGCAGGAAACACAGTGGCTGCTAGAATTAGTGGATAAGAATTTGATGAGAGACAAGATATTTACTTAAGTGTCAAACTATCTCCCCACAATACGTTTTAAAATTACAAATGTAAAGGAAAAAGAATAGCTTTGTAGTAGAGAAGCCTGGCAAGGACCGTCTTAATCAAGTGATCAAAGTTAACACCAGTAATGAGACAAATTAAAATTCTGTACCACCCAAGACGATGCAGTAAGATGAACATTTTTGTGATATATTCTTGCTAAAAATCATAACCTGAATTTAGTCACTGAGAAACATCAGACAAACCCATTTTAAAGCATAGTCTGTATAGTTAGCAGTACTGTACTATTCCAGAATCACAAGATAATATAAGTCAAGGAATAGCTGAAAAATAGTATTCATATTAAAGGAAACTAAACAGATACAATTATTAAATACAACATGTGATCTTGGATTGGACTTTTTGCCATAAAGCAGTGGTTCTCAAAGTGTGGTCCCAGGATTAGCAGCTTCAGCACCACCTAGGAACTTGCTTAGAAAAATAAAATTTTGGACCTCATGTTAAACCCACTTAATCAGAAACCCTAGATTTTGGCCCACTAATCTGTATTTACTGAGACTTCCCATTGATTTTGATGCACACTAAAGTTTGAGATTTATTATGATAAAGTGCACTGCTGGGGCAATAGTTGAAACTCTGGAGTAGGTGGTAATTATATATCAGTGTTAATTTCCTACTTTTCAGGTCATCATAGGAAGTACATACTAAATTATTCAGGAGAAATAGAAAATTATGCTTACCACTTACTTTTACATGACTCAAGAATTGGCCAGGCAAGTTGGCTCATGCCTATAATCCCAACAGTTTGGGAGGCCAAGGTGAAGGGATCACCTGAGCTCAGGAGTTCAAGACGAGCTTGGGCAACATGGTGAGATCTTGTCTCTACTAAAAATAGAAAAACTAGCCAGGTGTGGTGGTATGAGCCTATAGTTCCAGCTACTCAGGAGGCTGAGGCAGGAGGATTGCTTGCGCCCCCGAGGTCAAGACTGCAGTGAGCTGTGATCATGCCACTGCACTCCAGCCTGGGTAACAGAGCAAGATCCTACCTAAAAAAAAAAAAAAAAAAAAAAAAAAATCCTACCTAAAAAAAAAAATTCAAGAATAAAAAGTTCTTTGTTATATATACAACTCTTCTGTATGTTTTAAAAGATTTCAATATAAAAAATTTTTTTCAATGGGATGGGTCTAAGTTACAGATTTACTATATTAGAAAGTTTGACTCATGTTCATTCTAATTGCTTTTATGTTAAGTCAGATGTGGCACTAAATACACAGGATGCATATTCCATTACATGTATGGTTAAATCCGCTGTGGAAAATAGTTTGTTCGCCCCAAAACCATCTGTGTTTATTTTCAGGTTGAACGAACCCTAAGGTTAGTCACATTCTTTAAAACCATTTGATGAATGACACAATCTCTGAATCACATCAAAGCCGATATGGTTTCTTCAAGGATTCCATATCAGTGGAAAAACATTTCTGCTCAATAGCATCTGCCTATCCATATGTGGAAAGAGTCAATACATGAAACTGAAAAATAATTATTTTCAAATAATTGGCTAGATGACATACACAGCCCTCTTTCTCAGTTGCATTACTAATTGCCTGAATATGATCCGTGTTTTGGATTTTTTTGTTATTGTAGATCTTCACAAGACTTTCCATTGCACAAAATTATAACACAGCAAGAGGAAAATATAGCCTGAGACAAGTACATATGTTGGATTCTATTCAAATATGCAGGGCTTTATCTAGAAGGAAAAATCCTTTTAGAGTTAGAGAGGAAGTGAATCAGGCCCATAGACCTTGGCTAACCGATATGCAAACATCAGTGGTTGGTGTTTGTTTTTCTACTTTTTGTTGCCTACTTTGAAGTTTCCGTACAATATCCAAATATCCAGCTCCATTCTCCCTGGCATTTTGGTGGTTCTGCATTTGTTCTGAGACTATGAATGGAGAGTTCCCTTCCAACTAGCAAGTGTTCTTTCCCAGCCATAATCCTTCAGAAGAACTGAATCTGATCAGTTATGTCTGAAGACAACATTTGTTTTAACAGCGTTTATTTAGAACATCCTGCTGGTAATGTCAGCACACAGATTGGGCAATTTCCACCAAAATAACTTTCAGGCTATTTGTACTCAATTAAACGTTTATTTAAAATTTCCTTTTGGTTTTTACTGCTATAAATGCATTGTTCATTTTTCACATACCACGCACTTTTGTTTAGTCTCAAGGGCATTACTTGTTACAAATTTAACAACTGTGACATATTAAAAACAACATTTAGGGAAGAAATTAGTGTTGAGAAGATGTGACCAGATGTTTTCATAGTGTTTTGCCAAAGTGTCACTTAAATGCCAACAAGATTTTAAAAGGAATTTTTTCCAAAGTATTTCACTATACCAACTTAACCAACCCCAAAATATGTTGCTATCACAAATATGTTAGAAATGAAACTTCATTTTAATCATAGTTTTCTTGAGGATATGTAAAATCTTTTCATTGTTATTTTTTTTTTATAAACCCATAGCAATTGAAAAAATTGTGACTATGCCTCATGCTACCTTTGTGATCCAAGTTTTCCTATGACTAAAATGGGGATACTGGCTGGGTGCAGTGGCTCACACCTGTAATCCCAGCACTTTCAGAGGCTGTGGCGGGTGGATCACCTGAAGTCAGAAGTTTGAGACCAGCCTGACCAACATGGTGAAACTGCATCTCTACTAAAAATATAAAATTAGCCGAGCGAGGTGGCACATGCCTGTAATCCCAGCTACTTGGGAGGCTGAGGCAGGAAAATCACTTGAACCTGGGAGATGGAGTTTGCAGTGAGCCAAGATTGCACCATTGAACTCCAGCTTGGACAACAAAAGTGAAACTGTCTCAAAAATAAAAACAAAAAGATAAAATGGGATGCCATCTTCTATGATTGCTGTGGAAAGTGTGATACTGTATGTGACAATTTTAGCCCACTACCTGGCACATAATAATGACACTTTAATAGTGTTATTACTATTATAAACATTATTGATTCACTTCACAGGGATACAAGCTGACATCTCCCCACTAAGTGCCCTGGCACTATTTTGACTTAGAGAAAGGGCAATCTCCTCTGAAAGTTCCTCTGAGGCCCCAGTCTTTGATTGGGATTCAGTTGACACTAAAAAAACAAGTCCATCTAGAGCAGGCGTCCCCAGACTTTTTACACAGGAGGCCAGTTCACTGTCCCTCAGACCGTTGGAGGGCTGCCACATACTGTGCTCCTCTCACTGACCACCAGTGAAAGAGGTGCCCCTTCCTGAAGTGCAGCAAGGGGGCCGGATAAATGGCCTCAGGGGGCCGCATGCGCCCGCGGCCAGTTTGGGGACGCCTGATCTAGAAGAAACTACAAAAGAAAGTCATTATTATTTTTACATAAATTGGATGGTAATTAGGTGAGAATTACCTGAGCTGAAGTCCAAATTCCAGAGCATTTAGAAATGAGCCTGTAGGTAAATACAACACAACAGAGACTGGACTCCAAGCAGAGAACTCCAAGTTTGCTCTCCTTCAGTGAGAATTCTATTGATGTCAGAGGTTAACAGAACTTTTAACAGTTGACTGGGGCCCTGGAGTTTTCATGATTTGGTTCACATTCAAAAATATACGAAAATATAAAAGTCAGTGAAGCAAATGCTGTACAACAAAGGTTTTTCAGGGAAAAGGGATAAGCTTGATCCAAAAATATTTTGGAGGGTGGAGACATTCCAAGCATACCATTCTGTGTCTGTGCCAATGGAACATGGGCACAGCACAGGAACAATGGTCAAGGCTGGAGAGCTTTAGAGTACCAGGGAAATTTTAAGTGAAAAACACAAAGAAGTGAAGAATATCCATCCCCACCCCATCTGTCTCTCTCACACACAAACACACACACACCACACACACACACACACACACACACACATTTCCCTAGTTTACAGGTAGAATTGTAAATTCTGAGTTAATTTTAGGTTTACAAACTATGGATTCAAAAGTTTTGTGCTAAATAATTATAGCTGCATCTTGCAGATGTACAGCTCTACTCTAATATGTAGAGTACATACACATTGAATTGGATGGAGAGATTGGGCAAGTTCCAGTTATTACGTTTCCATCCTAAACTGGACATGACATTTTGTTTCTTTCCATTATCTTTGATGCTAAGTGGGTAAAACTGCCGTGATGAAAATGTGTCAATTTTAAAGACACACATACATATGGACAGCTTTTTCATAATCATGAAAAAGGAGTAACTTCTAGACCTGGAGGAATATATACATTCCTCTTCCTAAATTCCTTGAATAAAGTGTGTGTATGTGCCTGTTTCATGGTTGTATTTTCCTGATCAGCGTTTGTGACCCCTCAAAACATGAAGGGATTTTGATTTTGAAAAATCTCTCATTACTTCCAAGAACTATATTGGCTGTCATTTGTGGCTGTAGTTGTGTTTGTCGTAATTCATCTTCATTCTTCTCTGTAGTTAATCTGAGGAAATGCAGAGGCGCTTGAATACCCAAAAAGGACTAAAGATTTCTCAATATAAATTTTAGTCAAATGCCTTTCAAAAATACTTTGCAGTCTATTTCACTAAAGATGCATTCCCTGTTTTTCCTTGACTTTGATAATATATTTAACCAACGAAGGGCAATTCAGTTTGTGCCAAAGAATCATTCAGGAAGTTGCCTGAAGATGGAATGACTCAGTGTTTCTCAAAGGTGGGGCATAGCTCACCTCAATCAGAATCACCTGGGGAGCTTTTACAACATCAGATTCCTGGGCCCCACTCCAGTCCTACTGAGTCAAGATCTCCCCGGGGTGGGGACAAGGCAGTTGCATATTTAATGAGCTCTGCAGTTGATTCTATGCATCTTAAGATGTAGAGGGTAATTAATAGCTCTGGTCATAAAAGGTAGTATTGTCTTCTGCTCAGAAGCTCCGCTAGCTTTGAAGAGAGGGTCAGTGGCATATTGCCTTTGAAAAAAAAAATTCAGTTTCAACAAACAGCAAGTCATTTTCCCTCTGATCAATACTTTTTCCTAGCTGTGTTTTCCTCCACAGGTTTAATCATCCAGCCTCCCTCACACAGAATAGCATTTGGAGTGGAGCAGGTAACCAAAACATTTTACTGCTGGTCCTTACTTTATTTCTGATACTGGTCAATGTTGCTGGTCAGTGACTATGATCTGAATTTTCAGGCAAAAAAACAGGATACATACTAACAGCTTAGTCACCTGGTAGTCACAGGTGTGGGATAGACCTGAATCTCTGACAAAACCTACAGGGCTATGGTTCTTGAGCTTTACTGCATTAGAATCACCTGGATTTAAAACTGCCAATGTTTAGGCCATATCCCAGACTAAAGTTATCAGAACATCTGATGGGCAGGGCCCAGACATCAGCTCCCTGGTGATTGCAATGTGAAACCAAGGCCAAGAACCATTGTCATAGGGTATCTGTAGAAAGTGAGGTCTTTAGAACCCAGGTGAAGATCATGAATATTTTCCTTTACAGATGGAACTTTTCTGATCTGTGGTACACTCTAATAGGAGAAAGTTTAGGAGATCTTTCATTACAGAGACTTGTCCCTGGGAGAGAATTTTTATTTCTTCTGCATATTCAACTACCATTACAGGAGGCCCAGTGTGGAAAACTAAAGTTTGAATGCTGGAGGTGTGTAAGGTACACATGCATAGACATACCCACAGTGCGTACTACCCCTTCCTGGCTACAAAGCTTTTCTGCACCAACACTTCACTGTGTCTGTTTCAAGATAATCTACGAAATTTATCAGTCTTCGGCTCTTTGTTGTCTTCTCAAGAGCCAGTAACAGATCTCCAGTGAACTGAAACAGGGAAAGTTGTTTTAAACCATTGACTGCTTAATAAATTAGCACTAGATGGCTTTTAGTCTAATTTATCTCTGAGAGCCAGTTTCCCAGGGTATCACAGCAATACCACAAGAAAAAATATTTCCATTAAACACCACAAAAATGTCTTTCCTGTGATACTTCACTGAAAGGGTGACATGTACGAGATTCTCAGTCACAAAACAGGAAAGAAATGTTTGAAAGTTAAATTAAAAAGTAAAGCGCAGTTAAGATTTTATTGAGCTTAAACCCCATTCCTACCCCCTAAACATATAAATCTGTTCTGTGTTCTGTGTCTCCCACTCAGATGGGTGATAAATTTCGGATGCTGAATTCTTATGTCTCTAAAAATAACGTTTACCTAAAGTGAAGTGCAACATCTGGGTTTATTGGGGGAGCATGAAGTGGCCTTTCAGGTTAATTATTTGTGTGGCCAGGTTAGATTTCCCAACCCTGAACATGACGCCAGTTTTGTTTCTCTTGGCCTGTCCACTACAGGTAAAGAGTCTGGTTCCACTGATTTTTCCCATAGACCTGCTTCTTAATGTGGAATGTCACCATCAATGCCCTGACATTGAGGAAATCTGCTGCCTGAGTTGAAGGACCTGCTGTCCCTGAGGGCACCTTGATTACTGTGAAGCAAAATGTATTGAAGAATTTCCCAGTGTTGTCATAGAGTGTGTCATTACAAGAGACCCATGGGTCTCTGATGCTCTCAAAAGAATGTGTTTCTTTGCCCTCACCATAAATGATATGTCTGATTGTCTAGACCAGAGAGCAGATTGACATGGTCCATATGCATCCTTAGGGGCTGTCCAAATAGGAAAGATAGTGAGGCTGGCATCAAATTGATCATAATAAGGAATTTTGGCCCTTTCCAACACTCCAGTCCATATTCCAAAACAAGCTAATACCATGGAAAAAGCAGTCTTATGAAGGAATGTGGTGAGAGCAACCAGCTGTCCAGGGTAATCCTGGGAATTGATGGTCTTTTTCGGAAAAAAAAAAAAAAAAAAAAAAAAAAAGCAACATCACAGACAGTCTTGAAATAAATTCTTAAAATCTCTAGATCTTTGTATAAATTTGAGTCCAAACATTTTCATTCACAACATAAATTTTTCCAGGCACTGACTCAAGACCTGAGAGTTATCTTTTCATTTTTCCCGTTTCCCTACCAAATTGTTTGTTATTCCTTCTCTTCATTTCCACTCTCTTGGCCACTAATTCACTTTAAGACCTTATTGCTTCAAGTTGGTCTGTTGTAAAAGATTCTTTACTTATTCCCAGACCTTCAGCCTTTCAAAATTAAAGGCCATTCTATACGCTGCCACTAGACAATCTTGGATTATTGCTTGCCTCATTTCACTTCTCTACTTAACTTTTTCCATGGCTCTCCCATTGACTACTGACTAAGATTACGGCAGTTTATCATGTCGTTCAAGGCTCCAGCCAAAGGATACCCATCTACCCCTTCGTTTCTTAACTTCATCTTGCATTTTTTCTCACGTTTGTCTTATAGCATTCTCTCCATCTGGGCTGTCAGTTACTCTCATCTCTTCTTGATAATACTAAAATCCAAGTCAGAAATCTCCCTTCTTCCATAAAGTCTTTTCAGGGCACTTTAGTCAGAAGCTTTCTTTGCCTTCCTATATTTGATTGGAGCTAACTTTTAAGGCCTGTAACTGACTTTTCTGTAGTGATTTAGGTCCCTATATTAGCTCTGTCAGTGAGTTGCAATGTCTGGAAGGTATAAATCATGTCTTTGTATTCTCCATCATGCCTTGTACATGTTGGATGATGAAAGAGTAAACAAAAGAATAAAGGTAAATGCTAATTCCTTCCCTTCCTAATCATACTGAAAATGTGTAACATGGAGAATAAGTCCTGCAGAAATCTCTGGTACATCCAGTTATAGGGCAGCCTGAGTCTAAGGATGTGGATTAGTGGTGAGGAGATCTTGGCATGTCTGAGTTCAGGTCAGTTTCCAAGGACCACCTAAGTGCTTAGAGGCTTATCTGAATAAATGGATCCTCCCAGATACTTGGAATTTCTGAGAGGAAAGTGAGCAGAGCTGTGGGCCTGTCATAATAAAGCATGTATTTAAAAAAATTTTAACTGGAGATTATATAAGTATCAGAAAACTTGAGGCTCAAATCTGACAAATCTGTGGTATAGGTGGCTCAGGAACTGTCTGAGCAGGGTGACCTTTGTCATGCTTACTCTAGAAACCTGGCTACAAGACTTTGGCAGATTGTGAGTTTATAGGTTGAAAGATGAAAGATAATTTAAAAGAAAAAAGTACTTCAAAGGATTGAGATGTTGCAACAGATTCCCAATCTTGGTCAGTGTGTTTGCAAAAGAAGGCTTAATACATGGCAATAGTCGATTCTTAAAAAATAACTTGTGTTTACTCAAATTATTTTCACAAGCAGAAATTATGGGCAAATGTGAACCATCACTTTTTATACATAACAGCCACACATAACAGCAATGTAAATCAGACCCTTTTGTTTTTTCTTACATGCCACAGTGCCATGACTATGTCATCATTAACAAAGTGAAGACGTTGTTCAAAGAATTTGATAGGTAAAGGTAGATTAACTGGATAATTTAGGTCCCCATTTTTTTCTTTAATAGTAAGTATTTATATTTCAACTTGTCAATAACTACCTGTATTATCTCCTAATATCATTTTGCCTAGGTCTCCCCAGTTTCAAAATTTGTAATATGAGAATAATAGTAACTTTATCCCATGGGATTATAATGAAGATTAAATAACAAATATTAAAAGTGTGTTTAAAAAGTGTTTTGCACTTTCTGAAGCACTGAGATATTTTTGCATGTTGTACATATGTATGTATTATTCAGATAAAATAGTTGGTTACTCTCTGGTATGTATTTAGTTCTTTGATCCATGCTCCCCTTAGGATTGTTTAAAATTTGCAAAGATAGATGATGGATAGGTAGATACATAAATACATATATATCTGTTTTAAATATATATAATTTAATTAACAATCATCTTTATCAGATAATAAGCAATTTAGAAGTGAACCTAAACTAGGAGGTTAGGTTGAATGGATTTTATAGATACTATTTGTGTGGTTTTGAATATAATTTTAGATTCTTTCAATACTTTTTTAAAAATGTCCTGTAATGCAGTATACTCTAAGTGTGGTCTGTGGACCAATATTGGCCCATAAGTTGTTCCTAGTAGCAATTTACTAAATTTTTCTTTTGCAAGAGTTTTTTGATTCTTTTTTGGCACAAGCTCTCTGCATTCTCATTGACTGGCAAAACTAGTTTTTTGCCTGACACTTGTAGTAGTGCTGCTCCAGTGGCATTTTACCATTTGAGCATTCATTTGTTCTTTCACTCATTCCACAAGCATTTATTAAGCACCTTATTAATTAAGGTAATCCTAGCAGTATAACAAATAAGTCCTGTTTAAGGTAATAAAAATGTATTTCGGCTGGACGTGGTGACTCACACTTGTAATCCCAGCACTTTCGGAGGCTGAGGTGGGCAGATCACAAGATCAAGAGATCAAGACCATCCTGACCAACATGGTGAAACCCTGTCTCTACTAAAAATACAAAGATTAGCTGGGCATGGTGGCACATGTCTGTAATCCCAGCTACTTCGGAGGCAGAGGCAGGATAATCACTTGAACCCGGGAAGCGGAGGTTGCACTGAGCTGAGATCATGCCACTGCACTCCAGCTTGGTGACAGAGCAAGACTCTGTCTAAAAATAAAGTGAAAACTTACTTGACAGACATGTCAGAGTCTCTGTGGGTGTCCTGGTCTGATAGCCTTCTGTGTTATCTTTAGGAAAAGGTCTTCTTCATGGCTTCATTCTCTTCTAAGTCCTAAGAGTTCTCTTCATTTAGATAGCAATGGGAAAAGAAATGGTGGGTGTATTAGAGTTCTCAAAAGAAACAGAACTAAGTGTGTGTGTGTGTGTGTGTGTGTGTGTGTGTGTGTGTGTGTGTAGAGGGAGAAAGAGAGAGAGAGAGAGAGAGAGAGAGAGAGAGAGAGAGAGAGAAAGAAAGAGGGATTTACTATGGGAATTGCCTCATGATTACAGAGGCCGAGAAGTCGCACAATATGCCATCTGCAAGTTAGAGAACAGGAAAGTCAGGGGTAATTTAGCCTAAGTCTGAAGGCAGAGCACCCAGAGAGGGGATGGTGTAATTCTCAGTCTGAGGCTGAAGGCCTGTGAACCTGGGGAGGTTGCTGGTGAAAGTTGATCTGAAGGCCTGAGAACCAGAGGAGCTTCAATATCTGAGGTCAGGTGAAGGTAGATATCCCAGCTCAAGAAGAAAGTAGGTGTTCATCCTCCTCTGCCTTTTTGTACTATTCAGGCAGACCCTCAATGGGTTGGATGATGCCTGTGAATACTGATAGATCTTTACTCAGTCTATTGGTAGAAATGCCAGTCTCTTCCTAAAATAGTCTTATAGACACATGCAGAAATAATATTTTACCAGCTATCTGGGCATTCCTTAACCCTGTCAAGTGAACACATAAAATTATCAGTTAAGGGGTATAGCCCCTATTAACCATTTCAGGAGGGACACAACATCACATTTGCTTACATTCTCTTTCTGAGGACAATTGTTTTCTCTTACCTCCATGCAAGGACACTGGGAAATACAACGCCTGGCTTTGTGAACACTTCTCGGCATTAACACTTCATTAGGGAAGGGGAGCAAAATGTTTGATGCTCACCTAAACCAGTTCTTCTTAAACTATCTGTGGTGAAGGACCAGTTCTGTTTCTTGAAAGTTTAAATTTGTCACAACCTGATAATTGAAAAAAATTCTGTAAAAATGAATTACTAGAAAAATAAACCAACAATATGTTATACACGTCGAGTTTTAGAAATTATTAGATTCAGGTCAGGCGCAGTGGCTCACACCTGTAATCCCAGCACTTTGGGAGGCTGAGGCAGGCGGATCACAAGGTAAAGAGATCAAGACCATCCTGGCCAACATGGTGAAACCCTGTTTCTACTAAAAATACAAAAAAAAAAAAAAATTAGCTGGGCATGGTGGTTTGCACCTGTAGTCCCAGCTACTGGGGAGGCTGAGGTAGGAGAATTGCTTGAACCCCGGAGATGGAGGTTGCAGTGAGCCAAGATCATGCCACTGCACTCCAGCCTGGCGACAGAGCGAGACTCTGTCTCAAAAAAAAATGAGAAATTATTAGATTCAGCAGATATAAAACCACTGTCAAATTGTTACAGTTTCTCCACTTAGTTGATCATGGACTAATAGCACCACTCATAGACCAGCACCATCCTTGGGCCACAGTTTGAGTAGCACAGTTCTAGACCCTGGAGTTATAATCAGTAGGGAACATGGGTTTTTATTTTCATATAGGGAAACAGATAATAAATAAGACAATTTCAGGTAGTGAAAATCCATCATGAAGATGTGTGAATGGCAGCATGTGACCCAGTAGCTTCTGGAGAGGCCTCCCTTAGGAGGAGCCTCATGATCAGGATAGAACAGCAGATTTGAGAAAATGTATTCAGAACGAAAAGTTCTCCCTTGTTGAAATTTGTTTAAGGTAAGTTTCATTTTCGCTTCGAATTTCAAAATTTTTATAAGGATTCAGCATATGGACCCTTTACAAAAACAGGTAAAAAAGAAACATTTAAAAATCTTTTATCCCCTTTTCCTAAAACAGTATATGCGTATGATTTTATTACAGCTTTTTTGAGATATAATTCATATACCATTCAATTAATTCATCTAAGTGTACAATTTAGTGTTTTTTAGTATGTTTAGAGATATGTACAACTCTCACTACGGTAAATTTTAGAATATTTTCATCCTCTCAAAAAGAAAACCTGTATGCTTTAGCTATCAGCGCATACCCTTTATTGTTCCCAACCCTAAGCAACCACTATTCTACTTTCTATCTTTACAAATTTGCCTGTTCTGGACATTTTATATAAGTAGACATTTCATGTAATATGTGATACATGATTTAATCTTTTGTGACGGACTGACTTCACTTAGCATAATCTTTTCAAGGTCCAGCCGTGTAGCATGTATTGGTACTTATTTCCTTTTGTGGCTAAATAATATTCCATTGTATGAATATACCACATTTTGTTTATCCTTTTACCTTTTACATTTTGTTTACCTTTTACATTTAGGTTATTTCCACCTTTTGGCTGTTATGAATAATGTTTCTATAAACATTCATGTGCAAGTTTTTGTATGGATGTGTTTTCATTTATTTTGGTATATTCCTAGGAGTAGAATTTCTGGGCCACATGGTAAAACTGTGTTTAAGAGTTTAAGGTCCTGACAGATTACTCTCAAAAGTGGCTTCACAATTTTACATTCCCACCAGCCAAGTATGAGGGTTCCAGTTTCTCCACATCCTTGCCAATACTTGTTTTTATCTGTCTTTTTAAAATTATAGCCATCCTAGTGTGTGTGAAACAGTATCTCATTGTGGTTTTAAGTTGCATTCCCTGATGACTAATAATGTCAAGCATCTTTTCATATGCTTATTGGCCATTAGTACACATTCTTTGGAAAAAATATCTCTTCAAATCCTTTGCAATTCTTTTAAAATTGAGTTACTTGTCTTTTTATGATAGAATTTTTAAAGTTCCCTATATTGTCTAGATACAAGTCCCTGAAAAGATAAATGATTTATAAATATTTTCTCCTTGGTAGGTTATCTTTTTGCTTTCTTTATAGTGCCCTTCAAAGCCTAGAAGTTTTAAATTTTGATGAAGTCCAATTAACCTATGTTTTTCTTTTGGTGTTTGTGCTTTTGGTGCCATACTTAGAAAGCCATTGTCAAATGCAAAGTAATGCATATTTATACCTATGTTTACTTCTAAGAATTTTATAGTTTTCACTCTTAAGTTTAGATTTTTGATCCTTTTGAGTTATTTTTTATATGTGCTATGAGGTTAGTGTCCAATTTTATTCTTTTTCATGTTATTTCCCAGGAGTCCCAGTGTCAGGGTTTGAATATGTCCCCCCAAATTTATGTATTAGAAGCTTAATCACCAATGCAACAGTGTTAGTAGATGGGGCCTTTTCAGAGATGTTTAGGTCCTAAGGGTTCCATTCTCATGAATGGATTAATGTCGTTATAAAAGGACTTAATGGAAGACGTTCATCCATTTTCGCCCTTCCACTTTCTGCCGTGTGAGAACACAGCATTCCTCCTTGGAAGACACATTGTTCAAGGCGTCATCTTAGAAGCAGAGACTGGACCCTTGTCAGACAACCAAACGTCCTGGCAACTTGATCTTGAACTTTTCAGCCTCCAGAACTGTGAGAAATGGGTTTCTTCTGTTCTTTATAAAATACTCAATCTATGATATTGTATTATAGCAGCCCCAAATGTACTAAGATACCCAGCATCATTTACTGAAAGACTATTTTTTCTCCATGAATTGGTCTTGATGCCCTTGTCAAAAATTAGTTGACCATATACACATGGATTTGTTTTAGGACTCTCAATCTATTCCATTGATCTGTGTCTATCCTTATGCCAGTACCACATTGTCTTGATTACTGTTGTTTTGAAATAAGTTTTGAAATTGATAATTGTGAGTCCTCTATTTTGTTCATCTTTTTCAACATTGTTTTGGCTCTTCTGGGTCCCTTGGAATTCTATGTGAATTTTAGTATCAGCTTGTGAATTTCTACAAAGAAACCACTTGGAATTCTGAAGAGGATTGTGTTGAATGTACATATTAATTTGGAGAGTATTAGCATCTTAACAACACTAAATCTTCTGATACATAAAGATAGCATGTTTTTATTTATTTACATCTTCTTTATTTTAACAATGACTTGTAGGTTTCAGAGTATAAGTTTTACACTTCCTTTGTTAAATTTATTTCTAAATATTTTATTGTTTTATGCTCTCAAATGGAATTGTTTTTTAATTTCATTTTTGTATTATTCATTAAAAATGTTTAGAAATATAGTTTATTTTTATATATTGATCCTGTATCTTATGACCTTGCTGAAGTCATTTATTTAGTCCAGTAGTTTTTTTAGGGATTCCTTAGGACTCTTCAGTATACAAAATCATGCCATCTGCAAATAGAGATAATTTTACTTTTTTTGTTTCTAATACAAATGCCTTTTTTTTCCTCATGCCTTACTATCCTAGTTTAAACCTCTAGTACAATGTAGAATGGAAGTAGCAAAAATGGGTATCCTTGTCTTGTTCTTGAGCTTAGGGAAAAGGATCCAGTATTTTACCATTAAGCATGATGTTTGCTGTGAGTTTTGTAGATGCCTTTTATCAAGTTGAGAAAGTTTTCTTCTATTTCTAGGTTGTTGAGTGCTTTTATCATGAAAAGGTTTTAGATTTTGTCAAATGCTTTTGTCTGTTGAGATGATGATATGGTTTTTGTTTTTTATCCTGCTGATATGGTGTATTACATTAATTGATTTTCAGTTGTTAAGCCAACCTTGCATCCTGAGATAAATCCTAGTTGGTCATGGTTTATAATTATTTTGATATGGTGCTGAATTCCATTTGCTACTTTTTTTTTTGAGGATTTTTGTGTCTATATTAATAATAGATAATGATCTGTAGATTTCTTTTCTGTGATGTCTTTTGTTTCAATTTCTGGGTAATTGAGGGTTTGGGTCTGTTAGAGTAAGCTGGAAAGAGTTACCTCCTCTTGTATTTTTTTGAAATAATTTTTGAAGGATTGGTATCAATTTTTCTTTAAGGAAGTGTTTGGTAGAATTCACCAGTGAGACCATTTGGGCCTGGGCTTTTCTTTGTGTACTAATTAAATCTCTTTACTTGTGTTATAGGTATATTCATATTTTCTATGTCTTCTTGAGTCTGTTTCAATAGTTTGTGTCTTTCTAGGAATTTTTTCATTTCCTCTAAGTTGTCTAATTTATTAGCACACAATTCTTCAAAGTATTCCTGTATAATATTTTCTATTTCTGTAAGATCAGTTGTAATATCTACTCTTTCATTTCTGAATCTAGTAATTTGAGTTTTCTCTATATTTTTCTCAGTCTAGCTAGAGGTTTGTCAATTTTGTTAATCTTGTCAAAGAACCAGCTTTTAGTTTTGTTGATTTTTATCTAATATTGAATCTACTTTAGATTTATACTAGCTTAATTTCAGTGTGATATAAAAACATTATTTCTATATAGCTCTATTCTTTTTTCCGGTTTTTGTTACACATATTATTGTATTTGTTATGCATATTATTGTTATACCTGTTACTTCTATAAATGTTACAAACCCTAAAATATATTATTATAACTTATTTTACATAATATTATGACTTTTAAAGAAGCTGAAAGAAGATGGGGGAACAAGTATATAGTTGTAGCTTTTTTAATATTAATCTTCTCATTTATTATTTCTGATTTTCTTTATTTGTTCCTATAGATCTGAGTCATCTGTAGTCATTTTTTAGTCCAATAGAGCTTTGCTTACACCCTCCTCCTTTGTGCAGATATTGGCAAATATATTACATTTCTATGCGTTTTGGCCCAACAATACATTTTTTTAACATACTGTTATACAACTTTTTTTTTTTTTTAAATCAGTTAAGGAGAAAAATATGCATTTATACTGTCTTTTATAATTACATCATTATCTTTACTTTTTGTTTTTCGTATGTCGTGCTTTTTGTTTTTTTGTATGTGGATTCGAATTCTTTTCTGGGGCTTTCAACCTGAAGAGATTTCTTTAGTATTTCTTGTAAGTCATGTCTGCTGGTAACAAATTCTCTCAGTTTTTGTTTATCTGGGAATCTATTCTGCCTTCATTGTTGAAGGATAGTTTTGTAGGATAGAAGATTCTTGTCTGACAGCTGTTTTTCTCTGAGCACTTTAAATATATAGTTCCCTTTAACTTCTGGAGTCCATTGTTCCTGATGAGAAGTCAGCTGTTCATCTTATTGGGGTTCACATGTATGAGAATGAGTTAATTTTTGCTTTCTGCTCTCAGGGTTTCCTTGTTGTCTTTGGCTTTCAACATTTTTACTATAATATATCAATTTGTGGATCTCTGTTTATCTTACTTGAAGTTTTCTGGGCTTCCTAGATGTATAGATTAATGTTTTTCAATAAACTTGGGAACTTTTCAGCTATTATTTCTTTGAATGTTTTTCTTCCCTTTATATTTCTCCTCTCTTTCTGATACTCATATTATGAGTATATTGACATCCTTAATGGAATCTCACATCTTCTAAGGCTCTCTTTGTTTTTCTTCATTCTTTTTTCTCTCTGTTCCTCAGATTGTATAATCTCTATCAATCTATCTCAAGTTTGCTAGTTATTTGTTCTGCCATTTCAAATATACTGTTGAGCTCCTCTAGTGAATTTTTAAATTTCAGTTATTGTACTTTTCAACTCCAGAATTTCCACTGTTTTTTTTCCTTATAATTTCTATCTCTTTATAAAGATTGTGTATTTGATGCAACATTGTCATCAGACCTTCCTTTAGCACTTTAATTATGATTTCCTTTAGCTCTTTGAACACATTTATAATGGCTACTTTGAAGTCATTGTTAAATTTAACATCTGGTTGCTCTCACAGGCAGTTTCTGTTTCCTACTTTTTTCTGGTGAATGAATCATACTTTCCTGTTTCTTTGCATGTCCCATTTTAAAAATAAAAACTGAACATATTAGATAATATATTGTAGCAACTCTGGGTACTGATTCCCCACTGTGGGGTTTATTATTGTTATTTGTTTGTGTACTTATTTAATGAGTATCTGGATTACTTTAGTGGAGTCTATTTCCCCTATGCAGTGTAAAGCCTCTGATGTTGCTCCTCAGGGGACACAATCTTGGGTATGCCTATAGTCACCCTAAGATGAAAGTGGTTTTGGCAGTGCTTTCTTTGATAGTCTTTTTTCTCTGACTACACCCAGCTATTAAGCAGTACTAATTGCCAGCTGACTGCTCTATTGTTTTCAACAATGTCCTGGGGCATAAATTGCTTCATAAACTAATTCAATTAAATTCAGGCTTCTTGGAAGATAAAGTTGCAAAGGGCAGTATTTGAGATTTGTTCTGGCTCCGGTTGTTCTTCCCAGCTGTCTCTCTTCCCATTTGTTGTCAGTGAACTAGCCCCCTTCAATTTAGTCTCTAATGAATCTATCAATCTCTTCCCAATTTCCTCTCACCACGATTCCCACTATTTCTAAGAGTGCCCTTGGGACTAAACTCCACACTTTGTTGCAAATGAAGTAAATTCCTTGGGGAAGAGATTTGGGAGCTCGGAATGGGATGGGAGGTGTGGAGACAATGAATTACTTCCTTTTGAGTGACAGGCCCACTTTCAGAGCTAAGTGCTCAGTGGATGGAGGCAGCAGACCCTGGTGTATTCAGCTTTCCTCCCTTGGCGTGGAAACTGTGCCCCATGAGCTGCAGTTAGGACATTTAGAGCCCTGGTATTCTCAGTGGCACCATGTTCTTTATCCATGAGTGGGGGTTTGGCAGAAAATAGGAGCTCCCGCCTGGCTGTTGCACTTTCCAATAACTTAACCTCAGCAAAAGGTTGAGGCTGTTGCTGACGGCAGGATGAGAATTGCTGACATCCTTTGCCTGCTGGGAGAATAGCCTCTGACTGGGAGCTTGAGAGAGAGGAAGCCTTGTATTTTTGGCTATACCAAGTCAGGAGTGGAGTTTCTGTCTCATTGCTAGGAGGAGGGAAGGTATGATTCTTCATTGAAATCTTACAAATTCTTGCAGTTCTACTGGGTTTTAGTAGATTTTATTGAGTTCTTCATTTAGAAGCCCTCAGGATCATTTCCTTTAAGTGTTCATTTTTTTTTTTCTAATTGTAATTTTTACCAGTTTCACTGGAGAGTGGCTACATGGAGCTCCTTGCACTTTTATGCAGAAGTGGAAATTGTATATGTTAATTCTTTCTTTTATTTACACCTTTACCCAGTTTTATTGAGTGTGTATTATGTGTCTGATCCTATGATAGGAGCTAGAGATACAGTGGTGAGGAAAACAGACTTGGAACTTCCTGTTTAGTAGGCAAGTCAGACAAAGGCAAAACAAAACAAGATTAGAAGCAACTTGACAGAAGTTTCCATTAGGTTTTGAATGAATAACAAATAAGCAAATGAATTACATTAAATTATTATAAGGAAATTATGCTTAGTGAAGATAAAACAGAATCATACAGCTTAGAGTCTGTTGAAGAAGAGAGGGAAGCTAACACAGTGGTTGGAAAAATAGTAGGATGACTTAGATTAGGAAAAACCAAGAACTGTAGGACCTGAGATCTTAAGGATGAAGACTTTTAAAGAAGTGACTAACGGCCAGGCGCGGTGGCTCAAGCCTGTAATCCCAGCACTTTGGGAGGCCGAGGCGGGTGGATCACGAGGTCGAGAGATCGAGACCATCCTGGTCAACATGGTGAAACCCCGTCTCTACTAAAAATACAAAACATTAGCTGGGCATGGTGGCACGTGCCTGTAATCCCAGCTACTCAGGAGGCTGAGGCAGGAGAATTGCCTGAACCCAGGAGGCGGAGGTTGCGGTGAGCCGAGATCGCGCCATTGCACCCCAGCCTGGGTAACAAGAGCGAAACTCCGTCTCAAAAAAAAAAAAAAAAGAAGTGACTAACATCTGCTTTTAGCCCTGTGGCTGACTATAATTCAAGGTAAACAGCCTGTTTTTTAGGGTGTTTTTCAAGGAAAGAATAATTATGCATGATTTAGGGAAATTCAAGGAAAGAATAATTATGCATGATTTAGGGACACATATTGCTTACATATAGCTTACAACATATAACTTTAACTAAAATAGAGAATAATTCCTGAAAGTGTACTGTATTTGGGCTTCTTTCATTTAATTCTATCAATAACTTAATTGCTGTAAGCTATGGCTGTATGACTATAATTCAAGGAAAATAGCCTATGGAAAGAACAGCCTTTAAAATAAGGCTAAGAATGCCTGAGTGATTGAGTGACCAAGTTACCTATTAGCTCCAGCTATCCATCAAAGAGCACCATACTGCCTTGAGTTAAAGGCAGTTGACTATTCCTTAAGATGTATGCCTTTTAAGCATTGTTCGAACTGGTGGCATTTTGTAGTCTAGCAGTAGGAAATAAAAATAATAGATTCCTATTACATGCATATGTAAATTAAAAATATTGTAAGGAAATACATATTGAATTACAGTTTCTTTTTATTGTCTTTTCCTGGTTCAACAAACATGTGTTGAACACTTAATATGTGCCCTGCACTATTGACAAAATTAATATGATGGGCTCTTGCACTTAAGGATCACATACTATTTGGATCCTTGGGGTAGATGGATAAACCAAATAAACTCTTATTAAAAATGAATATATTAAAGGCAGTTCAGCAATTGGGATGAGGACTTTTATTGTGGGAAAGGAGGGCGAGACCACAAATTAATCCCAGTTGGAGCTGCCGAACACAGCATATTTCACCTGTGTTAAGAACCCTAAGTGCAGTAGACTTTTTAAAAATGGAAAGCTTATTGCTTCTCAGGGATATCTCTCTGTTTGATTGATTGCCTGACTAGCATTTCTTCCTTCTATTTTGGGTAATTGTGTACCACTTAATTATTTTTTCAATCCATGAACATAGTTTATCTCTTCATTTATTTTGAACTTTTCTGGTATCTCTCAGCAATGTTTTGTAGTTTTCAGTGTAGAAGTATTATATATGTTTTGTTAGATTTATTTCCAGGGTATTTTTTTTGTTTCACATATTACTGAAATTGCATTCTTAAAAAATTTTGTTTTCCAAATTGTTATTGCTAGTATATAAAAATTCAGTTGATTCTTACATATTAGTTTTATATTCTGCGACCTTGCTAGACTCATTTATTACTCTAATAGTTGTTTTGTAGATTCTCTAAGATTTTCTACCAAAAAAAAAAAAAAAATCTGAGTAGGAACAGCTTTACTTCTTTCTTCCAAGATTTTTTTTTATAGCTTTATTCCAATGGATAGGTCTGCCAGTAAAATGTTGAATAAAATTGGTGAAAAAAAATTATTAATATTTCTTTTCTTTCCTTTAAAGCTGAGCTCATCAAAGAATAGCTACATTTCTTTACCTACTTGTGTGGTTCATTCTTTAGTCTGCTAACATGAGCTTCTGTCTAAGGTACTCTATATTAAGCCACTTTGTCAAAGGCCCTAGTGACCCCATTTTAGCAGAATCCAACAGGTCCTTCCTATGCATTTATCCTTTTCCTTAGAGCTCTCTCCTTTCTTGGTTTTCAGATCACTTACTTTGAATCCCTTTCAGCCTCAATCATGACCACCTCTTTTTCTGTTCGCCTTTTAAATTGTTTCCCAATTGTCATTTTTTGAAATAATTTTCTATTGTTTCCCAGTTTTCATTCTGGATGCCCTCTTGGGGGCCAATGCATTCACCACCCAGACTGCAACTCGACATGAGTATTGATGAGTTTCAAATCACTATGTCATGCTGTACTTTCTTCTCTATCTCCAAACTATTATCTAGCTACCTAATGGATCTTTCTGCCAGAGTTTTCCATGGACACCTGTAGCTTAATATGCATACAACTTAGCTCATTATTTCTTCCTATATTTAGCCCGCATCTTTTTTTTTCTGAATTTCTACAAACCAGTAGAAATTCTTCACATATACAAAACTATTTAATGGCAGTCTTTGCCCATAGTATTCCTTGTGGCTGGAATGTTCTTCTTCACCCTCCCTTTAGCTGGTGCATATGTACAACTGAAGTCATTTGCCACTAAGAAACTTTTTCTAACTAGCTACACTCCACACTAGCCAGCTAGAATTGAACTCTGTACCTGGCATGGACTTCCTTCAAAGTGTCTATACATCTTTTTTAGACATCTATTTATTTATATGGCTGTTTCCCTCTACTAAATTCAAGGACCTATGTCTTATCTCATTTGTTTTTGTGTCCCCAGATCCTCCCATGGTACCTGGCCCTTAGTTAATACTCATTAGGTATCTGTGGTTGTATGCATATTAAAATAAAGCCTTAATCTAGTAAAGTATATCAACCTAGATGAAGAGAAATTAATATTATTATACCCATATGGAAGAAGATTGTGGTGACAGAAAATGGGTGATCTGTGACTGCATCTATGAAAGAGGTATGCTCTGAACACTTTTCAGTTCATCTCCAGAATTTTTAAGGGAAGTGAATAAATACCTCTTGAATAAATGCCAATTCTCCTTGCTCTAATTCTGTGCTGAACAAGGAAGTAGATTATGATTTACCTTCTTATGTATATCTGCCTACAAAAACAAGTGGAAACAAACAAAAATGGACTAATTAGATAAATATTTAATCTGTTGAGAAGTTGGAAGTCTCATTTTAAAGGAAGTAATTGTCATTTCACTTCTCTCTGCTTGGTTAGGATGAGTTGACTTCCCTAGTTCTTATCATCTCTTATCATCATCTAGACATCCTATCATGTCAGATATCCTGACAAAACTGGTCTGGTCTACACAGCTAACTCAGAGCTGGAGCAAGATCTCTCCTTGATCTGTCTGTGTGGCTCATGTGTGTGGCCACACCTTGTGTTCTTCATGGGATTTTCTACTTGAAGAACTCAAATTGTGTTTTTATCAAAGAGCTCACCAGGAAAACCTAAGGCTTATTTAAGTTCTGCCTAATATTATATAATGGGATTATTCATAATCTCTTCTCTAGTAGTTGTTTAGAATAAACTCTCATAAGTTAGAGTGAAATATGAAAAGAAGTTAAAGGGATGATGAAGGGATGAGAATAATTGGACATGTGAAGGCCAAAAGGTATAGCTACAACATTAGCTATGTAGCAGCAGGTGAAAAGAAACAGCTGAAAAAGTAGAGCGATATTAAGAAGAGGAGAAGGATAAATGGGGAAGAGAGGAATTCCTTAAAAATACATATTCAATGATTTGTAATAGTGCCATTTTCCCCAGCTACAAAGTACTTTTTATGTGTCACAACAAATTCTGAAACTCAGTTTTGACAAGGGGGTCTTCTAAAGGCATCGCACTAGGCTATATAGATAAGGTAGTTTTTTGACATTTGGTTTGGGTTTCTAATCCAGTATAAAATAAGATTTATTTATTCATTGAAGTGTTTATTAAACCTACTACATGCCAGTCAGAGACCCAGAAACTAGGGACATGATTATGAATAAGATAGAAAGGTGGCCAACAGATCAAGTTAACAGTTATTATTTGGTGTGCCAAATATAAGGAAATGTAATATGCAAATGGTGTTATGAGAGCAAAGAAGAAGGGCATTTCTTGGCAGCTGGAGAGGCTCCCCAAGGAAGGCTCCTTATTAGACTGGAATTTCTAGGATAACAGGACATGATCTCTTCTTACTGACTCTGACATCCCTAGAACTAGCCCAGTGCCTAATATGTGACAGAAGCTGAAAAAAAATAAGTTGGATGATTGAACTCATCAAAACGCATCTTTACTTCAGTTGCTTGGAGTGGAAATCATCCCAATGGGAGATATTGCCCCAAATCCTATTCTTTGATTATTAGAATTTCTTTATGAGAACAGATTTATCTGGAAATATTGATTAATCTGACATTTTTATTTCTTGCCCTTAAGGTTTCACGAATACCAAAATTTTAGTGTGAACTCTCAAGTAATCAGTACAGCAAGAGTCAGTGAAATGTGAGAAAAGTATTGAGCATATCTTTTAAAAATTGTGGAAATAATCAATATGCAGTACCACTGGAAACACTACAGTACAGCATAAATTGAACTTCAGCAACTCGATGAAGCAAGCACATCCTCCTATTTGAGCTCTTTCATAATATGTCTGTAGCATTGCAACTGGATATTTACAGATACTTGAAATACCTAAAGATCACCTGATTATTATTTGTAGCTACTTCTGTATACCAAGAAATTAGCTGCCAACTCTCCTATTCTAGAGGCTGAAGTTTGGAAAGCAGACAAAACAAGAGCTTCAAAGGAATATCCTTCATATTAAAACACCCACAAATCATGTGATGAAGGTCAAAGAAAGTGAACTTCAAATGAGAAGATTTAGCATTTTACTGCTTTTTGGCATCTGGCATAGGTCAGTTAATCTTTCTGAGTGTGTTTGCTAAACTATAAAATGTCGATATCATGGTGCTTGCCCAACTTCATGGCATTGCTATGAAGATCAAAAGAGATAATATAGGTAATGGAACTTTGAAAACTGTAAAACTCAATATGAATATTAATTGTTAAAATAATATCATGAATGGAAAATGGAATTCAAATTGCTGACCATGAATGTGGCCCGTGATGAACAAATATTAATTGTTCCATATTCATATCCAGAGCCCTTGACTTGTTAACAGTTCATCACAAGATACTGAAAAGAATTTCATGCTGGGCAGAAAGATTTAGGAATTGAGTAAAACAGGTTTTTGTTTTGTTTTTTTGTTTTTATAAAGCTAGTTCTCTGTTCTGTCCAACAACCAAAACCATGAGCACATATCCTTTAAAAGGATATCCTTTTAATGATTTAGGAGGCTTTTTAGGGTATCCAGAGTTCTCACAGAGGCTAATATGGAAAACTCTCTTACCCAAGAGGCTTGGTTGACTAATTAGACAATCTGCACCAATCTGGTGGCCCCAGCTGTCTAAATAAAACACGTCTTGATGGTGGAAAGCTCAGAGCAAAACTGGAAGGGGCAGGAACTGAGACAAGAATAAAAATCCAGGGGAGACAGCCGGGCCGGCCGCTTTCTCTGAGTGTCTGACAAGCAACATCTTTATAAGACTAAAAGAGTTTATTTTAACTATAACTAAAAGAAACTAAGTACCAGTTACCACTGGCAAGGGTGATCTTTATCTGTCTTTGTTGACCTGGGAGAAAGGGAAGGAATCTTAAAAGGCTCTAGCAGCTGCGGGCTCCTCACAGAGGACGTCTCCCGCACATTTCGAAAATGTCTTGGATTTTTTCCAACCTTACCTTATGTTAGAAGAAGTTGCTTATGGGAATTAAATGCCCTCCCATATGGGTGACCCCATGTAGGTGTCACCAACTATCCTGCATTCAGCAGAATCAGCGTTTTCCCAGTCTGTTTCTGGTAAAGGCCAGTGATTACTTTGTGAAAGGTTTTGTGGTCTCCTCCTGGCTTGGTTTCCCTTGGAAGGCTCTCTCCCAGCACCTGTGAGCCCTCACCCTGAGAGACGGCTAATGTGCTAATTACCACGAACTCAAAAATGTAAGCTGTAAACAAATGAGAGCTGTGTTTATAATCAATCAGTTTTATGACCTTCTGATGGTGATGATATCAGTGGCGTTTACACTGGAAGACCGCACAGCGTTCTCCAGCAGCTGGCCGCTTATGTTGCTCTAGAGCAGAGGACGATGTGGCCCATTAATTGTAGTATTTGCACTGAAGGGAATGTTACTTTGGCCAAATGGCCAATCCTGGGTCTTAGGATTGCCAAATAAATTATTTTCAAAAATCTTAAAGTCAGTTTGGATGGCTTTCAAATTATCCGTGGTTTGGGGGCCTATACTTACCCCCAAATGAAAACCCAAAAATGCATTCTTTCTGAGCTGTAACTTGATATATATATGATTTGAAGACAGAAGGGAGATAGTAATTCCAAGGAGAGACAGGAGGGGCATTCATCTTTGGCCTGGATGCAAGAAGAAGAGCTCTTCCCCTCTGATTTAGGGAATGACCTCTGGCACATCACACCCTTATGCCTTGTTTCTCCACCTGAAGGCTAAGGTGGAGATGACTTGGCAGCAGAGGCCAGCAGAACACTTTGTGATCCTAAGACCAGGAGGATCCATGCAAAGCATAAATATCATAAAATGTGGCAAGAGAAATGTTTACGCCAATCTGTGGTTTCTGATCAAAGCCAAAATTGCTGGGTTCTTGAATGAAAACTTCTGGCTGCACATGTGAGATTTGCAACTGCCTTTGGCACCTATAAAATATGATTTGTGAGGTGCCGAACAATGTCCTGGGGGTCTCCAAAGCCTGCTTCTTTGGCATCCATATTCTTCATTCTGAGTCCTGCCAATGTGTGGGGATGTGGGTGCATGAACTTTGGCTGCTTTTTGGGTTTGTTAACAGAGCAAAGAATTTGCCAGTGAAGCCCCAGTGCATTTTGCCCCAAGTACCTTGCCCTTCATTTATAGACTCATGGGAAAACCAAGCCCATCTGTTTCTCATTCATTTACACTTTACTCATCAAAATGTTGGTTTTGGTTGGATTCCTTTGTTTTCGTTTCAAGAAACCTTTAAGAATGTAGAGTGGAAAAAAGATGGGTAATTAGTAAGAAGTGCTGAGGACCTTAACCTCTCTGTCCTGTTTTTAGCATTATTCATGGTCCATTGTGTGGTGACAAGCATTTTTTTTTTCCTACTGTCCCTCTTATCAATTTCCCTAAGTTATTAAAAAAGGAAGGAAGAAAGGAAGGAAGGTCTTTTTTGCTTCTGTTCCATAACCAAAGATTTAGAAACAAGCTAGAATCTGTAGGCTTCCATGAGGTAACAGTCATAGGATCCCAGATTTTGCCTTTCCTTTCTCAATCTCTTGTTTTTAAAGAGACAACAGCATTTTCTTAGGTTCATGAAAGTCAGTGGCTGGGAACTCTTTATCTAATCGACTTTAGAGAATAGGGTAAAAGAGTCTAGTATTCTTTTTTTTTTTTTTTTTTTTTTTTGTCCTTTGTCAAGTACTCTTGAATCTATGAATATTTGTTAGCTGCAAGAAAAATAAATGCAGTCTATTTTCTGGGCTTTTGGGGAGTTTTATATCCCCTCGAAGTAGTTTTTTTCCTAACTTTTAGTTAAAATCCGTAGTTGCAGGCATTTTAAGTGGGACCAAATTCCTTTCTTGCTTACAGTTGTAAACTTGCTGATCTTTGGAAGTAGAAGTAAAGTTAGATTACATCCTGTCTCCCTCACCACCAGAAAAAAGCGAGATAACTCCCTCCCCAGTCCATAGTTTATACATTCCTGAATAACAACCATAATCCAAACTTTGTAGGAAGACAATGATAAATATCTCATTTAAAGAATGCATTACTGTTGATTATGTACTATAGGTACTGTATAACTTTAAACAAGGTTATTATTTAAAGAACAAGGAATTTACATTGTTGGATTACTAAGTTTTGATAGTTGGTAAACCTATGGCACTATTGATAGGTGTCTCAATAGTATCTTATTACAAGTACTGTTTTTAATGATGTGACAACTGGGTGCCCTTATAACTTGGCAAATTTATTTCCATTTTACCTAGTAATGGCTTTACTTTTTGTCATGTGTGCCAGGTGGTAGAAGACCAATATAATCTTCAAAACTTAACTAATTGAACAAAGAAGAGCTTGCTGTTATTTTGCTATTTAGGAAGTTCCAGAATTACTACTATAGCTATGGCTTTATGTTAAATACCATTCAAGTGGATGGCAGCCTAGCAATGGCATTGAGAGCCTGTGCTTTGGAAATCCCATCTACCTGTGTTGAAATCTGAAATCTGCTGCTTAGCCTTAACTAAGGCAAGTTAGTAAGCCTCTCTGTTTCCTTATTTATAAGGCGGGAGTAATAATAGTGTCTCGTCTAGTGACACATTGATAAATGGCGATTTCCATGGTATAAAAATACTTGAACTGTGGCTGATTTCAAGTTGCCAACCAAAGTTGGGGAAAGATGAGCACAATCAGCTCTCTTGAGCTGGTGCAGGCCATTGCCACTGCTTCACTAACAATACCCAAACCTTATGGTGTTGGGAGTATTAAAGGCACTACAGCATGTGAAGTGCTTACCTTGATTATAAGATACCTCAATTTTAAGAAAAATAATTATTTAAAAGTAGATTTTAAGGGGGAAAAATATATAACTTGTTTCAGAAATGAAAAAAATAAAATACTTGTGTTAAGATTGATGAAATAGTGTTTACTCTGTACTAGGTACTATGCTAAGCACGTCTCATAGGTAAGAAGCCTACATCACACATGCTCTTAGCTTATGATTATATTTATTTGCTTATTAAATTAGAAGTACTCTCTCAAATGTGGACATCCTGGCCCTTCTGATTCTTTCATTAAATGTTTTGAAAGTCTCTCTGGCACATCTTGTACTAGTCTGCTAGGGCCATCATAACAAAAATGCCATCGTCTGGTGGCTTAAACATCAGGAATGTACTTATCACAGTTCTGGAGGCTGAAAGTCCAAGATGGAGATGTCAATAGGTATGGTTTCTCCTGAGGCTTCTCCTTGGCTTAGAGATGGCTGTTGTCTTGCTGTGACCTCACGTGGCCTTTTCTCTGTGCACACGCACCCCTGGTGTATATTTTTCTTCTTATAAGGATACAAGTCATACCATATTAGGGATACAACACATGAATTTTGGAGGGACACAGTTCTGTTCATAACATACTTCTTTAGACTGTGTATTAGTTTCCTGTGGCTGCTGTAACAAAGTGCCCCAAACTTGGGGACTTAAAACAACACCAGTGTGTTTTCTCACAGTTCTGGAGTCCAGAAGTCCAAAATCAAGTTGTCATCAGGGCCATTCATGCTCCCTTTGAAATCTCTGGAGGAGCCTCATCTAGCTTGTAGTGGCTCTAGGCATTTCTTGACTTGTGGTGGCAGCACACCAATCTCTCTCCACATTAGCACATAGCCTTCTTGTCTTCTCTATTCCATTTTCTTTTTATGACAAATATCATTAAGGTTAGGGTCTACCCAGTTAATCTAATATGATCTCATCTTAAGATCTTTAATTCAATTTTATCTGAAAAGACCCTGGTCATATGCAGAGGTTCCAGGTGGACATATCTTTTTTGGGAGGCCACCATTCAACCCACTGCAGTCTGGTTAATTCATCCAACAAAATGCATGGGACAACATATTGATTTGTATTACAACTAGTTATAGCATCAGTGTCTAGTAAAGAAAACTATTTGAGTAATCTTGCTTTTAAAAAACTTTTTGGGCCGGGCGCGGTGGCTCAAGCCTGTAATCCCAGCACTTTGGGAGGCCGAGGCGGGTGGATCACGAGGTCGAGAGATCGAGACCAACCTGGTCAACATGGTGAAACCCTGTCTCTACTAAAAATACAAAAAATTAGCTGGGCATGGTGGTGCGTGCCTATAATCCCAGCTACTCAGGAGGCTGAGGCAGGAGAATTGCGGTGAGCCGAGATCGTGCCATTGCAACCCAGCCTGGGTAACAAGAGTGAAACTCCGTCTCAAAAAAAAAAAAAAACTTTTTGCAAATCCAAATCAGCTGACACTAGCTGTGGCTGAAACAGCTGAGTAACCACCTGAGACATGGACCCTGCTATAATGTAGTTGTACCTGTGTTGCAACTGCCCAACTGGGGACTCCATTTCCCAGCTTCTTTGAATTTTGGTGTGGCCATGTGGCAAGTTCTGGCCAATGGGCTATGAATGGAAGTGATGCATGTCACTTCCTGGATAAGGTGGTTAAGTATTCTGTGTGCCTTGACCATACTCTCCTTGCCTTTCAGGGCAACCTTGGAGGGACTGCATGAAGATTGTATCTTACGGGATTAATGGAGACTGGATACCTGAATCATCACTTGGGGGTAAGCTACTCAGAAAGGATGCCCATCAAAGACTATCCTTATAAACATTTGCATGAGTAGGAAAAAATTAACTTTTACTATATGAAGCCCCTGAGATTCAAGAATTATTTGTTATTAGCAGTTAGCTTATTCTGACGAATTTCCAGCTGGCATTACACAATATATGCACAATAAAACACATTTTATAGTCAAATTGTGACATTGCTTCATAAGGTATCCACTACATTGTCTTGCCATGGTAGGAATTGTTTACAAAATAACATTGGCTAGAAGAAATGTTTGTCTAAAATAGATTCTGATTAGGAAATGCTACAAAGAAAGGTTAAAAATTCTATCTAACTCACGTTAACTTTCCAAATTCTCTTGTTTTCCCTGGAAGATAACCAAGAATCAATAGGAATATTGAAAGATTATCTTACAGGGAGAATTTCATAATTTGAGAAGTAGTTACAATATAGTGGGAAGGAACCTAGCGTTTAGAGTCAGACGAATTTGTGTTTAAATCTCTGATATGCCACTTCTACTGTGTGACTTGGAAAAACTATTTCATATTTATTTTTAAATTAATTAATTAAATTTTTGAGACAGGGTCTCACTCTGTAGCCCAGGCTGAAGTGCTGTGGTATGATCGTGGGTCACTGCAGCCTTGAACTCCTGGCCTCAAGCAATTCTCCCACTTCACCTTCCCAAAGTGCTAGGATTATAGTTGTAAGCCACCATGTCCAGGCAAATTATTTAATATGCTTTTAAATAATTTAATAGGCTTTTAAAAATAATTTAAAAAGCATGTTAAATAATTTGGCTGGGCATGGTGGCTTACATGCTTTACCTTTTGTATTTACAAAAATGAGAAAAATGGCACCTACTTCACACATGTGATTATTGTGAGGATTAAATAAAATAATGAAACAATGTGATTGCTTAGCACATGCTCAGTTAATGACTATGGCTGTTTTATTGTTTAATTATTACTGATTGTGTTGTATGCTTTCTGAAAATACTCAGGATGTTTCTATTTCCACCACCAACTTGTGATTTGGCTTGACGTTTGTGACATCTAGATTGCCAAACACAGTCAGTTCTACCAGTGTGTTGTTTGAGATTAAACCATCTTAAAAGAGGCTCCCAAGCCTTCATATCATCAAGAAAATGGTCAGCCTCTATGGTGTGTAATCCTAGCCATGCTTTGAAAGGGGTGGTGGAGGAGACATACCAATAATACTTCCAGGGTTCATGATAATGTATACTCCTAGGGTTCTGAAGCAATGCCATACTGTCTATGGTGGAGAATTATGTACTAATTGGAAATCAGATCCTTGTGTGTTTCTGGTTTCTGGTAGAGACACAGCACCTGAACATGGAACTTTGAGTGTACATACGGCCTGAACTGTCTACCTTACTTTAGTTCTATCAGACCTACTAAGTCATAAATTACAATCCAACAGCAATCTACATATAGAAGTGGCACATCTGGGATTGAGCATGAGCAGGGTCAGAGGGCACAAGAAAGCTGCATGAGCAAGTAGCTTAGACTGCCATACAATCCACTACTCTTGCACCATTTCTACTCCCTCATCTTACACCTAGGGCTACATACAGAGTCTCATACGATTAGTTGAAAAAAAAAAAAAACAAGCTTGGTTATGGATATACTGTTTTTTTTTATGTGGTTATATAAGAGGAATCCTTTCAGTGAACACAGCTTTGGGCAGTGCAGCCCATCTTCCTCTTTGTATGGTAAAAGAAGTGGTCAAAGGAGTAAATATATACTGCCTCATGGACAGTTGCAAATGGCTTAACTAAATGGTCAGGGGTCTGAAAGAGAGTGGTTAGAATGTTGGGGGCAAGAAGATACAGGGAAGAAAAATATGGATGGCCTTTGCAAGTGTGCACTAAATGTGAAGATATTTGTACCACATTTCAGCACATGAACAGAATAGCTATGGTGGCAGAAATAGAGACTGTGCATTAACCTAAGAGTATGTTTTCTCACTCACTAAGATTGATCTAGCTTTTGCTGCTACCAAAAATCCAACATGACAGCTACAAGGACCAATAGAGAAACAGCCTTGGGGTCTGGCTCAAGGAGAACTACCAGTCATTTGATGCAAATTGGTTATATTGAACCCCTTCTACACAGCATTTATCTTGATTGTAATCAACACTTATTTTAGGTATAAATATGGCTTTCCTGCACCCAGGCCTCAACCAGTCCCACTATCTGAGGGCTTACCGAGAGTTTGATTCACAGACAGGGAATCCTGCCTAACAGCATGTTAGACCAAGTATCAAATTTATAGAAAACGAAATATGGCAGAGGTGGGGGTGCATGGCATTATCCCTGGTCCCGTCACATATTGCATCTCCCAGAAGCTGCTGGTCAGATAGTGGGATGAAACAGCTTTTTGAAAGTGTAGCTGAGTTGTCCACTTTGAGATGACGCCATACAGGGATGGGGTGCCATCTTCAAGGATGTGGCCTTTATCCCAAATCATGGTCTGCCATGTGGTTCTGTATTCCTAAGTATAATATGTGGCTTCAGGAACAGAGGGGTGTTTCTACATATCATCCATTTACTGCCTCTTGGAGAATCTGTATTTTCAGTCCCCATAATTCTAAGTTCTGTTATCTAGAGGTTATGGTTACCAAAGGAGAATGCTTCTAACCAAGGACACAGAAAAAATACTATTAAATTTAAATTATTGTTGCTTTGTCTCTATAGATTTATAGCACAAAGAGACCATCAGTCAAAGAAAGGTATCACCAATGGCAGGGCTAACCGACCCTGGTCATTAGGCCTAGGTGGAGTATGTTCAGGGAAGAATTTGGATTCTCTGAGTTGTCTGTTGGTACTCCCAGGCCCACTTTTGTTAGTAGCTGGGCAAATTCAGCAGTCATGGCCTGGAAGGACATAGTAATTAGGTCTTCAGGGTTGACTAGGGTTGAGGATGTAGTTCCTTCCCTCCTCCCCACCAAGTAAACCACCTAAATCAGCAGAGATGCTAGCTGAGAGTGAGGAGAATTTAAACTGAGGAGGAAGGTGATGAATATCTGTTGTAGCTCAATGGCCAGTTGTAGCGGTTAGGGCTGTTGTTTGTCTGATTAGCCTTCATTTTGTAAGTTGCCCCAGAAAAAGAAAGATGGGGCAGATTTAATAGAGAAAATGAGTAGATATGTGTAGCATAAGGTATATTGTGACAGATGTGGTGTGCCACCCAATTCCCCACATCCAGTTAAAGATTTAGGCACTCATTTCACCTGGCTGCTGTAATGTTACCTGCGAATAGATCACAACTGAGTTCTTCACCAGGCATTGCTCTCTGCTGAAGGGAACTACCTCTCCGAGGTCATGCCCCTCTTTGGAGTAGCTCATATTTAATGGCTTGGCAATATAGGGGTATAAGGCATGCCTTTCTAGCCTCTGAAGGACCATTCCAGTTTCAGAACTCCCTATGGGATCTGTTGAGGTCTCTATTGCAATTGCAGCTCAACTTCCCGTTCTGCCTGACCCTACTTTCCTAACTTCGTGTAGGTGTTGTTTCTGTGAGCAGTCTTTTATGGATGTTGCTAACGAGAATATGGAAATCTTCATCTGAGAAACTATTTGCAAAGCATACCCAATCTTTGACAATGATGATCATAGGAAAGATAAGAAAACACAGACAAAATTTCTATAGTTCTATCACCTATCTCTTAAAACCTTAATGAATTTCCCTCCAGTCTCTTTTCTATGAATATATACATTCTTTTCTATGAATATAGACATATATATTCATATTATGTATGTGTGTATATGTATGTTTGTGTGTGTGTGTGTATATATATATATATGTACTGTATAAGGTTTTGCCATGAATACTGTTTTTATGCCTTACTTTTAAAACTTAATATATTGAGAATATATCTTTTTTTGAGATGGAGTCATGCTCTGTGACCCAGGCTGGAGTGCAGTGGCATGATCTCAGCTCACTACAACCTCCTCCTCCTGAGTTGAAATGATTCTCCTTCCTCAGCCTTCCAAGTAGCTGGGATTACAGGCACCTACTACCATGCCCAGCTATTTTTGTATTTCTAGTAGAGATGGGATTTTACCATGCTAGTCAGGCTGGTCTCGAACTCCTGACCTCATAATCCACCCACCTCCGTCTCCTAAAGTGCTGGGATTACAGGCATGAGCCACCTCGCCCGGTGAGAATATCTTATGTCATTCTTCTGTGTCATCACTTTTAGTTGCTGCGTAATTCATGTATGGATGTACCAATATCTTACTATGTTTCTAATTTTTTCATTACTCTATTATGACTAATGCAGTAATGGTCATCTTTGTAGCTAAATCTTTGTCTATCCATGGCTGTTTTATTTATTTGTAAGTGTAGAATTGTTGACAAAAGATATGTTTTATAGATATATATAAAATCAAAACTATACTCTAAATAGGTTACATGACCCATTCTTTAAAATATGCATTGTCTTAATTCTCAGCCCTCTTGTACTGGTGTGTAATGTGTTCACTAAGATGATTTTGCCACCGATGAATTATTCTAATCTTTTAGAGAGTATGTAGGCTCCATTTCAAAGGTTTTAGGGAACAAGATGGCAGAATAGAAAGCACCAATTGTCCCCATACAAGGACACCCTGTTAACAATGATCTACATAGCAAAAATGCCTTATAAGAACCAAAAATGAGGTGAGCACTTACAGTACCGGGTTTTAACTTCATATTGCTGAAACAAGCTCTGAAGAGATAGAAAAAACAAAACAAAACAGTCCTGGATCACTGTTGCCACCCCCCGCCCCTCCCCAGAACCTTCATGTCTCCAGGTAATCTTGAAAGGCAGTCTAGTCTGTAAGGGCTGTAACTCATAGGTGAGCTCTAGTGCTGAACTAGGCCCAGAGACAGTGGACTGGGGGGTGGGGGGGTGGATGCATACAATATACTAAGACACCAGCTGGGACAACCAAGACAGTGCTGGCATCACCCGTCTCCTAGCCCCAGGCTGCACAGCTCATGGCTCTAAAAAAGATCCCTTCCTTCTGCTTAAGGAGAAGAGAGGAGAGGGAAGAGTGGGAAAGACTCTGTCTTGCATCTAGAAGACCAGCTCAGCCATAGCAAGAAAGGGCACTAGTCAAAATTGTGAGGCCCCGTTTCTGGCCCTAGCTCCCAGATGACATTTGTAGACACACCCTAGGCCAGAAGAGAAACTGCTACCTGGAAGGAAAGGACCCAGTCCTGGCAGTATTCATCGCCTGCTAAATGAAGAGCCCTTGGGCCCTGAATAACCAGCAGTGATACCCAGGTACTACATGGAAGGTCTAGGATGAGCCTCTGAGGCTTACTGGTCTCAGGTGAGACTCAGCACATAACCAGCTATGGTGGCTATGGGGCAAAAGCCCCTCTGCTTGAGAAAAGCAGAGGGAAAAGTGAAATGGACTTTGTCTTGTACCTTAAGTACCAGCATGGCCACAGTAGGGTAGAAAGCCAAGTGGGTTCATGGGGTTCCTGATTACAGATCTTGACTCTTGGATGGCATTTCTGGACCTGCCCTGAGGGACAGAGGGAGACCACTTCCCTGAAGCGTGAGTCCCAAGCCAGGCAGCATTCATGCCAAGCTGACTTAAGAGACCTCGAGCTATAAGGGAACATCAGTGGTAGTCTGTTAGTACTCCTCTTGGCCTGGGGTGATACTTCCTATGGGGTGAGGCTCCTCTGCCTTTGGAAAGAGGAGGAAAGAATGGGAAGGACTGTATCTTGTGGTTTGAGTGCCAGCTCAGCTACAATACAGTAGAATACCAGATAGACTTCTAAGTTATTTTCTACTTTAGTCCCTGACTCCAGATGGCACTTCTAGACCCACCCAGGGCCTGGGAGACCTCACTACCTGGAAGGGAAGGACATAGGGCTCATTTTGCCACCTCCTGATTGTAGAGTCCCAGGGCTTTGAGTGAACACAGGCAGTAGCCAGAGAGTGGTTACAGCAGGTCTTGGGCTAGACCCATTGCTGTGCTGGCTTCAGGTCTGACCCAGTGCATTCACAGTGGTGAGGGCCATAGAGGTGATTGTGTCACACCACCCCCATGGCTCAGAACAGAAAGAGAGAGAGAGAGAGAGAGAGAGAGAGAGAGAGAGAGAGAGAATGTATGTTTGGGAGAAAGTAAAGGAAAGGAAGAAGAGTCTCTGCCTCATAATCCAGAGGATTTTTCCAGATCTTGTCTAAGACCATCAAAGTGGTACCTCTATGAATCTGCAAGAACCATAGTGTTACTGGGCTTGGGATGCCCCCTAAAGCAGATACAGCTTAGATAACAACACCCAAGTCCTTTCAAATATTTGGAAAACCTTCCTAAGACAGGTGGCTGCAAATAAGCCCAAACGGTAGAGACTGCCTAACTGTTCAATGCCCACACACTGAAGAACATCTGCTAGCATCAACACCATGCAGGAAAACATGGCCTTACCAACTGAACTAAATAAGACACCAGACATTTGACCTTTTGGACAGAGAATTCAAAGTGACCGAGTTGAGGAAACCGAAATTCAAGACAACACAGAAAAGGAATTTAGAATTCTATAATATAAATTTAACAAAGAGACTGAAATAATTAGAAAGAGTCAACCATAAATTCTGGAGCTGAAAATGCAATGGGCATATTGCAGATTGCATCAGAGTCCTTTAATGGCAGAAGTAAGAATTAGTGAACTTGAAGACAGGCTATTTGAAAATACATTGTTAGAGGAGACAAAAGAAAAAAAAGAATAAGAAGCAATGAAGCATGCCTACAGGATCTAGAAAATAGCTTCAAAAGGGAAAATTTGAGTTATTGGCCTTAAAGAGGAGGTAAAGAAAGAGATAAGGGTAGAAAGTTTATTCAAAGGGATAGTAAAAAAGAAATTCCCAAATCTAGAGCAAGATAACAATATCCAAGTACAGGAAGGTACTTAGAACACCAAGCAGATTTAAGGAGATTTCAAAGGTAGTCTTCAAAGGAAACTTAATAGTCAAGCTCCCAAAGGTCAAAGATAAAGAAAAGATTCAAAAAGCAGCAAGAAAAAAGAAACAAATAACATACAATGCAGCCCCAGGATGTCTGGCAGCAGACTTTTCAGTGGAAACCTTACAGGCCAGGATAGAGTGGCAAGACATATTTAAAGTGCCAAAGGAAAAAAACTTTCACCCTGGAATAGTATATCCAGTGAAAATATCTTTCAAACTTGAAAGAGAAATAAAAACTTTCTCAGACAAACAAAAACTGAGGGATCAATACCAGACTTATGCTACATGAAATACTAAAGGGAGTACTTCAGTCAGAAAGAAGAGGACATTAATGAGCAATAAATAATTTCCTGAGGGTACAGAACTCACTGGAATAGTAAGTACACTGAAAAACACAGACTATTATAACAGTGAAACTATGGTATGCAACCTACTCTTATCCTAAGTAGAAAAACTAAGTGATGAACCAATCAAAAATAATAACTACAATTTTTCAAGACATAGTACAATAAGCTATAAAGAGAAACAACAGGCCTAGCACAGTGGCTCATACCTGTAATCCCAGCACTTTGGGAGGCTGAGGCGGGTGGATCATGAGGTCAGGAGTTTAAGACCAGCCTGGCCAACATGGTGAAACACTGTCTATACTAAAAAATACAAAAATTAGCTGTGCATGGTGGTGCGTGCCTGTAATCTCAGTTACTCAAGAAGGTGAGGCAGGAATTGAATTGCTTGAATCCAGGAGGTGGAGGTCACAGTGAGCCAAGATCATGCCACTGCACTTGAGCCTAGGCAACAGAGTGAGACTCTGTCTCTGAAAAAATGAAAATAAAAAAATAAAAAGAAAAACAACAAAAAGTTAAAAAGCAGGGGGATCAAGGTAAAGCATAGTGTTTTTAATAGTTTTCTTTTTCCTTGTTTATGCAAATAGTGTTAAGTTGTTACCAGGTTAAAATAATGGATTACAATGTGGTATTTGCAAGCCTTATGGTAACCTCAAATCAAAAATCTTAAAATGAACACACAAAATATATAAAGCAAGAAACTATATCATATACCAGAGAAAATCACCTTCACTAGAAAATGAACACACAAAAAATAGAAAGCAAGAAACTATATCATATACCAGAGAAAATCACCTTCACAAGCATGAAAGAAAGAAGGAAGGAAGAGAAGACCACAAAACAACCAGAAAACAAATAACAAAATGGCAAGAGTTAAGTCCTTACTTATCAATAATAATATTGAATGTAAATGGATTAAACTCTCCAATGAAAAGACACAGATAGGCTGAATGAATGAAAAACAAGACCCGTTGGTCTGTTGCCTACCAGAAACACAATTTAACTATAAAGACATGCATGACTGAAAATAAAGGGATGGGAAAAGATATTCCATACCAATGGAAACCAAAAAGAGATCAGGACTGGTGTACTTACATCACACAAAATGGATTTCAAGACAAAAAATATAAGAAGAGACAAAGAAGGTCACTATATAATGATAAAGGGTTCAATTCAGCAAGAGGATATAACAATTTTAAATATATATGCACCTAACACTAGAGCACCCAGCTATCTAAAGGAAATATTATTAGAGTTATTATGTAATAATAATAGCTGGATATTTCAACACCCCACTTTCAGCATTGGACAAATCCTCCAAACAGAAAATTAAAAAAAAAAAACATCAGATTTAATTTGTACTTTTGGTCAAATGGATCTAACAGATATTTACATAACATTTTATCCAAGGAGTGCAGAATATTCATTCTTTTTCTTAGCACATGGATCATTCTCAAGGACTGATCATATGTTAGGGCACAAAAGAAGTCTTAAAACATTTTAAAAATTGAAATAATAGCAAGCATCTTCTCTGATGACAATGGAATAAAACTATAAATTAATAACAAGGAATTTTGGAAACTATATAAATACATGGAAATTAAACAATATGCTCCTGAATTACCAGTAGGTCAATGAAGAAATCAAGAAAGAAATTGAAAAATTTATTGGAACAATGATAATAGAAACACAACATACCAAAACCTAGGGGATACAGCAAACAGTACTAAGGGGGAAGTTTACAGATGTATGTGCATAAATCAAAAAAGAGGAAAAACTTTAAATGAACAGTCTAATGATGTATCTTAAGGGAACTAGAAAAGCAAGAGCAAATCAAACCCAAAATTAGGAGAAGAAAATAAATAATAAAGATCAGAGTATACATAAATGAAATTGAAATGGAAAAATACAAAACAAAATATCAGGAAAATAAAAAGTTGTTTTAAAACAAAAAATAAACAAAATTGACAAACTTTTAGCCAGACTAAGAAAAAAGAGAGAAGATCCAAATAAATAAAATTAGAAATGAAGGAGACATTACAACTGATACTGCAGAAATTTAAAGGATCACTAGTGGCTGCTATGAACAACTATAGGCCAATATTTTGGAAAATCTAGAAGAAATGGAAAGATTCTTAGATGCATACAACCTACCAAGATTGAACCATGGAGAAACCCAAAACCTGAACAGACCAATAACAAGTAACAAGATCAAAGCCATAATAAAGAGTGTCCCAATAAAAACAAGCCTGGGACCAGACATTTAAAGAAGAATTATCACCAGTTCTACTCAAACTATTCTGAAAAATAGAGGAGGAGAGAATTCTTCCAAACTGATTCTACGAGGCCAGTATTACCCTGATACCAAAACCAGATGAAGACACATCAAAAAAAGCAAACTACAGGCCAATATCTCTGATGACAATTGATGCACAAATCTTCAACAAAATACAAGGAGACCAAACAATACATGAGAAATATCATTTAACATGACCCAGTGGGATTTATCCCTGGGATGCAAGGATGGTTCAAGATATGCAAATCAATCAATGTGATATACCATATCAACAGAATGAAGGGTAAAAACCATATGATCATTTTAATTGATACTGAAAAAGCATATGATAAAAATCAATATTGCTTATGATAAAAACCCTCAAAAAACAGGAAAAAAGGAATATACCTTAACATAATAAAAGCCATATATGACAGACCCACAACTAATATCATCGGAATGGGGAAAACCTCTAAGTCTTTTTCTCTAAGATCTGGAACATGACAAGGATGCCCACTGTCACCATTTTTATTCAACATAGTACAGCAAGTCCTAGTCAGAGTACTGGAACAAGAGGAAGATATAAAGCTCATCCAAACTGGAAAGAAACAAGTCAAATTACCCTTGTTTGCAAATTATGTGATTTTATATTTGGAAAAGCCTAAAGACTCCACAAGAAAACTATTGAAACTGATAAACAAATTTAGTAATGTTGCATGATACTAAATCAACACATAAAAACCAGTAGCATTTCTATATGCCAACAGTGAACAATGTGAAAAAGAAAAAGATAACCCCATTTATAGTAGCCACATATAAAATTAAATACGTAGGCATTAACTTAACCAAAGAAGCAAACTATCTTTATAATGAAAACTATAAAACACAGATGAAGAAAATTGAAGAAGACACTAAAAAAATGAAAAATATTCTTTGTTCATGGATTAGAATAATTAATATTATTAAAATTTCCATACTACCCAAAGCAATATATAGAATCAATGCAATTCCTATTAGAATACCAATGACATTCTTCACAGAACAGAAAAAACAATTTAAAAATATATACGAAACCACAAAAGACCCAAAATAGCCAAAGCTATCCTAAGCAAAAAGAACGAAACTGGAGGAATCACATCACCTGACTTCAATTAATACTACAGAGCTATAGTAACCAAAACAGCAAGGTACTGGCATAAAAAAAAACCGGCACATAGACCAATGGAACAGAATGGAGAACCCAGACAGAAACACACGCACCTACAGTGAACTCATATTTGACAAAGGTGCCAAGAACATATACTGGGAAAGACAGTTTCTTTAATAAATGATGCTGGGAAAACTGGATATCCATATGCAGAAGAATGAAACTAGACCTGTATTTCTTGACATATACAAAAATCAAATCAAAATGGATTAAATGCTTAAATCTAAGAACTCAAATTACGAAGCTACTACAAGAAAACATTGGAGAAAATTTCCAGGATACTGGTCTGGGCAAAGATTTCTTGATAAATACTCCACAATGCAGGCAACCAAAGCAAAAATGGACAAATGGGAATCACATCAAGTTAAAAAGCTTCTGCACAGCAAAGAATATAATCAACAAAGTGAAGACTTGACCCACAGAATGGGAGAAAAATATTTGCAAACTACCCATCTGACAAGGGATTAACAACCAGAATATATAAAGAGCTCAAACAACTCCACAGGAAAAAATCTAATAAACCAACTGAAAAATGGGCAAAAGATTTAAACAGATATTTCTCAAAAGAAGACATAAAAATGGCAAACAGGTATATAAAAAGGTGTTCAGCATCACTGAGCATCAGAGAAATGCAAATTAAAACTACAATGAGATATCTCACTCCAGTTAAAATGGCTTGTACCCAAAGACAGGCAATAACAAATGCTAGCATGGTTTTGAGGAAAAGGGAACCCTTGTACACTGTTGGTGGGAATGTAAATTAGGACAACCACTATATGTAGGTTCCTCAAAAAACTAAAAATAGAGCAACCACATGATCCAGCAGTCCCACTTCTGGGAATATATCCCAAAGAAAGGAAATCAGTATATTGAAGAGATATCTGCATTTCTATGTTTGTTGCAGCACTGTTTACAACAGCTAAAATTTGGAAGCAAAACTTAAGTGTCCATCAACAGATGAATGGATACAGAAAATGTGATATATATACACAACGGAGTACCATTCAGCCACAAAAAAGAATGAAATCCAATCATTTGCAACAATGTGGATGGAACTGGAGATTATGTTAAGTGAAAGAAGCCAGGCATGGAAAGGCAAACATTGCATGTACTCACTTATTTGTGGGATCTAAAAATCAAAACAATGAAATTCATGGACTAGACAGTAGAAGGAAGAGGGGAGGGGGAAATGGTTAATGGGTACAAAAAAAATAAAACGAATGAATAAGTCCTCCTATTTATTTGATAGCACAGTAGGGTGACTATAGTCAATAATAATTGTACCTTTTTAAATAACTTAAAGAGTATAACTGGATTGTTTATAACTCAAAGGGTAAATGCTTGAGGGGATGGCTACTCCATTCTCCATGATGTGTTTATTTCACATTGCATGCCTGTATTTAAACATCTCCTGTACCCCGTAAATATATACACATATGTACCCACAAAAATTAAAAAATAATAATAAAACCTTTTTTTAAAATGTTTGTTTTATTTAGGGGATTCTACTCCCAATATTTACTTCAGCATGTGGAAATATCAAGGTGTGTACATTTCTTCTCATTTTTTAAATTGTTTGTTTAAACCAGGAGAAAATAGGACAGATGTAAGACCCTATACTTTGTTACATATGTTAACGCCTAGTTCACATCAATATCCTTTACCTCTATACTATTTAATTTATAAATTTTAAAAGATTGCCTGAAACTGCACTACTGTTTCCCAGAAGGGACAACTGCTAAACATGAAAGAGAGGAGAGGACACACTCAGCCAGAGGCAGGCCCTCGTTCCAACATTAATGGACTTCTTGGAGGAAAGCATACGTTATTGGTTTCGAGGCTGTTTCCACTGCCTTTGAAGGACAATTGAAGTGCTCATCAAGATGTGCCAAATGTTTATAGAGTGCCTCTTTGGATGAGTATCTGTTTTAAATAAGTGGATTTAAAGGGGCCTGTAACTCACTTAAATTACACCAAGATGGGAGACTGGAGACAGGATATAGCTTCCAGTTGAAATTCCTTGATCTCTGGTTTAGTCTTAATTTTATAGATAACAAAAGCCATCATTTGAAGAACTTTAACCAGTTGTGCTCAAATGGTATTCAGATGGGACACAAGCTGCAGGCTATACCCAAGCTTGTTGGTTCAGATTCATTTTCTTCTTAATGCAAAGGCTTGATGTTTGTTGGTCCAAAGAGCGCATATGGCTTGTGGCTTGAAAAATCTCTTGCACTTCTCTTTGTCCAGAACAAAAGTAGGGCTAAGAGAATGTAATGCCTTTATCTCTGGCACCTGGTCACCATGGTGCTGTCTGTTAGGTCTAGAGAAATCAGCTGTAGAATTTTGGTGAGACCACCCCCCTTTCCTGCTCCTAGGGGAAGCCCAACTCATACTTTTCTGAAACTGGGCTCTCAACTCAGCCTAATGCCCTAGATTTGAAGCTCCAATGAAGTACCCACTTGGCTGAGGTGCTGAGAGGAGGCTGGGTGACTGAGAGATAGCAAGGGAACTTTGTTATGGAAGATAACTGATGGAACAGTTAAGAGAAAGGAAGGCCTGGACGTGCAATGAGAAAGAAAAAAGGACCAGTCTGAAATTTCATCATCCTTTGCCACTAAATGAGAAAGTAAAGACTAGTAGATGAAGAATGAGGACTAATGTCTATACTTGTATCTACTGCTACCTAAGTTTATGGTCTTGGACAAGTCATTTAATTTTATAGGCCCTTGATTTTCAAATGTTATAAAGTTAATTCAGATAAGAAAATCACTAAGGTCATTTTTCATTTTAAGTTGTAAAATTCCCTGATTTTATTTTGAAGAGTATGCTCAAATTATATCTAATTTTGTCTTTAAAATTTCACGCACTTTTCATATTTGTACTGTAGACCTGTGTTTGCTTCTGTGTCTTAAATCTTAATGACGTAGCTTACTTTTGAATGGCTGCTCATAGCTGGGCATGGTAGCTCACACCTGTAATCCTGACACTTTGGGAGGCTTGAGGCCAGAAGTTCCAGACCAGCTTGGGCAACACAGTAAAGGCCCATCTCTACACACACACAAATTAAAAAAGAAAAAGAAAAAAATTAGCCAAGTGTGGTGGCATGTCTGTAGTCCCAGATACTTGGGAAGCTGAGGTAGGAGGATCGCTTGAACTCAAGAGTTCAAACCTGCAGTGAGCCATGATGGCAGCACTGCACTCCAGCCTGGGTGACAGAGCTCTCAAACATACAAACAATTAATTTTTTTAAAAAGTAACTGACTACTCCTGCCCTCTTCCATCTTGTACTCCAAATAACTATGGACATCATCCCCTTCACCATAGTGTCCAAAATCCACAGTAGGAAGATGACCACTGACCCGTGCAGGCCCTTCATGCCACCCAGGGGTTCTATCACATTGTCTTATTTCAGACTTTTCCCACTTCCTAGGCAACTCTTGTCATCTCTCTTCAAACCTTGTAGCCTTTCCTCTCATCCTCACTCTCGGCTGATGAATCCACTTCCTATTTTACTTTGAAAATAGAAGCAGTCAGAAGAGGATTTATACATAATCCTGTTGCCTCAGCTATCCACTACATGCATCTTTACCTTTATACTCTGCCTTTCCTCCTGTTGCAGTGGATAAATTATCTATATGTCTACCTAAGGCTAACTCCTATACTTGTGCACTAGACTCTACTCCTCTTGAGTACTAAAGAATATTGTTGCAGTACTTGTCTCCTCTCTCCATTGCATCGTCAACATTTACCCTCTCTAATAGACCGTCCCCAATAGCATACAAACATGCTGAAATTCTGCATATCTTACATGAAAATTCTGTCTTTCCCCCACATTTCTCTCCAGCTATTGCTCTACTTCTCTATTGCTGTATATAGCAAACTCCTCAAAAGAGTTGTCTGTACGACCTATTTCCAATTGACTCCCTTTTGTTGTTTTTGAATCCACTCCAATGACTTTCTTGTCACCAAATCCATTAGTTAATTGTTAGTCCTGATTTTATTTGACCTGTGTCAGCATTTGATCCCATTAACTACTCTTTCTTTCCTGAAATGTTGCTGTGGTTCTTTTTTCCTTAACTTGGGTTCCAGGAACCTTTTGTTTCTCATTCTGCCTTACATGCTGTTCCTTCTCATTTTCTTTTGCTGTGCCTCCTTTCTCCTCCACCTGCAAACATCAGGCTGCTGAACAATATGGTCCTTAGGCTTCTTCTCTTCTCCTTTGTGTGAACCCACTTCTAAGGTGATCTCATCCAGTCCATGATTTTAATTTCATCTGTATTTTGATGACTCCCAAGTATGTCTCCAATCCAGAAATTTCCCCTTAATTTCAGGCTCATTTAGTTAATTATCTATTCTACATGCACATCTGATAGGTATCTCAAAACTATTATGTTGTAACTACACTGCTGATTCCTCCCCCATTTCTAAATCTATGCATCACAGTAATTTGCAATTACATTTCTTTCGTTGCTTAGGCCAAAACTCTTGGAGACATTTATGAAAACTTTTGCTTACATCCCATTTTGTTGGTGTCTCTACATTCAGAATTTATCCAAAATTTAACTTCTTACCCTGCACTGCTAGTTTCATGATCTCCTTGGTGTCCTTGCTTCTGTCTTTAATACCAGTTATGGTCTTAACACAGCAGACAGAACAGTCTTTAAAAACTTTAAGTCAGGTTATGTGACTCCTTTGCTTACAAAACTCCATGGTTTGGTTTTATTTTTTAATAACAGAATCAAGCCGAGAGTCCTTACCATGGCCTACAAATGTTCCAAGTATTCTCTACCCTTTCTCCTCTAACACCTCTCACCACATCTCCTAGCACACTGCCTCTCATTATCTCCTCTTTAGCTACACTGGATTCCTAGATATTCTTATTTCAGTGCCTTTGTACATGGTGTTCCCTTGGCTTGGCATAGTCTTCCCACAGGAACCTACAAGGCTCACAATTTCACCATGTGTGAAATAGCCACTCACTCGGCATTCCTCTCATTTTGACCCCATTTAATTTTTTCTCCTTAGCATTTATCACCATCTGACATATATCTACATAAAATTTCTTTGTTGGCTATGTTCTCCCAGAAGAGTATAAAGTTTACAAAGGCAAGATCTTACTCTATTCTGTTCATTGCTGAGTTCATAATGCCTACACCTGACCGTGGCACATAGCAAGTGCAAAATATTTACTTATTGTATAAACATGTGAATGAATGAGGAAGTTCAGGCTAGTCCCATGGGTTTTGGAAAAACTGGGTTGGGAGAGGTAGATGAGAGGTATAAGGAATTGGTCTAGCTGGGAGCCATATTATCCATATGTTGTCTGCGAATATGCTGAGTCAAGATGTTAACAGCACAGCTTCGCTAAAAAAACAGACAGTGCCGGAGCTCAGGAAGATAAATTCCCATGTTGTTGGTTTGATGTGGTAAGGCAAGGATGTACAGAGCTTGAGTCGGGTGGAATAAGACTTTTCTCCTTTAGTTAGTTGATTTACTTTCCTATTGGCCATGCCCTTAAGTGTAATCATAATTCAATAATTTTCATGTGTCAAAAGATTGCCTTAAAAAGGTGCTTCTCCATTAGCTTATGTGTGTATTTTTGTGTGCACGTGTTTCCAATAGTGTGCCAGATGACAGAAATTCGGAAACCACCATCCCAGTTGAAATCTGTAGTTCATTCAACACAGTAGTCCCTTGCCAATAGCAGTCCAAAGAAATTAGGTCAAAGTAGATATGGGCACTTGATAGCATGTTGTCATTTGTCAGGCTAGAGCTGAAACTCAAACCAGCTTAAACAAATAGACACAATTTATTGGCTCAAAAATCTTCGAAGTTTAATGGGTATTTTTAGGTATGGCTAGGTTGAGGGACTCAATGAAATAATAACTTTGTATATATCGCTTGGATTCTTCTTTCCCGGGTTGGCTTCATTCTCAGTCTTTCTACAAATGATGGCAAAGATAGTTTCAGGCAGTTCCAAGCTTATGTGGTCCCTAGCCCTACCACAGTTCCATGAAGTTGGCCAGGGCAGGGCATAAAAAGCAGCATAGCAGGGCAAATCAAAAAGTAACATTACCACTCATCTCCTGATGGCCATTTGTGCAGATGACTTATTCAGAAAGTTTAAATGTGTTTTTATTTCCTTGAAGTCAATGACATAGACTTTTCTCTTTTAAAATTCAGCTGTTTTTTATTACCATGTTTGTTAGAACCCCATAATGTTTTGTTTCCTCTGCAGCTCTTTCTGGCATAATGTTATTGTTCCTAAGAGCATTGATGAGGCTTTGGAAATTTTAGAACAATCACAATTGAAATGATGGTTGGCCCCTTTGGTGCTGCTGTCATGACTTGACGAAAATTATATAGACTGGGGCAACATCTCTGAGATCTGATGCAAGCAGTGTGGTCCTTTCCACTGAAACAGGCCTCACACCATCCATAGTCCCCAAAGGCAAAAATTAGTTGTGTTCTGATTCAGAATGAGATATAGCTTGAGAACAAACTCATAATTTAGGAAATCAAAAGATTCTGCTGGCATTTCAGTAATGAGGTTTGGACTGGTTAATGCAAGTCCTTCAACATGGACCTCTAGGACATCACTTCCTCAGTCTGCTTGATTCAGGCAGTGGGATGGGAATCTTCACCTTGGTCTTAAAGCAAATGGGTCTTTGCTGGCAGAAAGTCACTGTTCTCCTCATCCCTAGTGAATCTTGATGATGACTCTCAGATGGGAGGTCAAGGAAACTGAATTAGAGATGAGACAGGTCAAGATTTATAGCTGCAAGCAGCAAAACTAATGCCACATATTTTAAGTGGAAAAAGAGTGTACAGTTGACCCTTAAACAATGCAGGGTTAGGGGTGCCAACCCCCATGCAGTTGAAAACACACACATAACTTTGGAGTCCTCAAAAATGTAACTACTAAAAGCCTACTATTGACTGAAAACTTTACCAATAACATAAATTATCGATTAACATATATTTTGCATATTATATCCTGTATTCTTACAAAAAGGAAGCTAGATAAAAGAAAATGTTATTAAGAAAATTTTAAGTAGAAAATATATTTACTCTTCATTAGGTGGAAGTGGGTGATCATAAGGGTCTTTATCCTCATCGTCTTCATGTTGTGTAGGCTGAGAGGGAGGAGGCAGACGAGTTGGTCTTGCTGTCTCAGAGGCAGAAGAGGTAGAGGAGGTGAAAGGAGAGGCAGGAGAGGCAGGCACACTGGGGGTCAATTTTATTGAAAAAATTTCACATATAACTGGACCTGTGCAGTTCAAACCTGTGTTGCTAAAGGTCACCTTATAAGGAAAATACTGGATGACCCACAAGATCACTGTGATGCATAGAGATCTAGATCAAGAAACTTGGCAGGGATATAGGTGTTATGGGTTGAATTGTGTTCCACCCCAACCCCCAAATATGGTAGACTCCTTATTCCTGATACCTCAGGGTAACTTTATTTGGTAATAGAGTCTTTGCAGATATAATCAAGTTAAAGTGTGGTCATAGTACATTAGAATGGTTCCTAATCCAATGACTGGTATCTTTGTAAGAGAAAAGAATGGAGATTTATGCACAGAGATGAGGAAGGGAGGAAGGCCTGTCAAGATGAAGGCAGAGATTGGAATTTTATTGTCACAAACCAGGGAATGCCAAAGATTGCCAGCAAGGACCAGAAGCTAGAAGAGACAAAAATGGATTTTTCCTAGAGTCTTTGGAGCTAGCCCTGTCAGTATCTTCATTTCAGATTTCTAGCCTCTAGAACTGTGAGAAAATAAGTTTCTGTAGTTTTAAGCTACCCAGTTAGTGGTATAGGCATACCTCATTTTATTGGACTTTGCTTATTGGACTTTGCAGATATTTCATTTCTTACAAATTGAAGGTCTGTGACAACCCTGCACTGAGCAAGTCTGTTGGCACCATTTTTTCCAACAGCATGTGCTCACTTCATGTCTCGGTGTCACATTTTGTTAATTCTTACAATATTTCAAGCTTGTGTTAATTCTTGTAATATTTCAAACTTTTTCTTGTTGTTGTATCTGTTATGATCTGTAATCAGTGATCTTCAGTGTTATTGTTGTAATTGTTTTGGGGTGTCATGAGCCACCCCCATGTAAGAAGGCAAACATAATAAATGTCGTGTGTTTTCTGACTGTCCCACTGACCACACTGACCAGCCATTTCCCTATAATACTGAAATGAGGCAAATTAGTAACCTCACAGTGGTCTCCAAGTGTTGCAAGAGCCACACATTTCTCACTTGAAATCAAAAGCTATAAATGATTAAACTTAGTGAGGAAGGTATGTTGAAAGCTGAGATGGGCTTAAAGCTTCTTCCACCAAACAGCCAAGTTGTGAATGCAAAGAAAAAGTGCTTGAAGAAAGTTAAAAATGCTACTCTGGTGTACACATGAATAAAAAAGAAAAATAGCCTCATTGGTGATGAGGAGAAAGCTTTATGGTCTGGATAAAAGATCAAACCAGCCGCAACATTCCCTTAAGTCAGAGTCTAATCCAGAACAAAGCCTTAATGCTCTTGAATTCTGGAAGGATATGAGAGGTAAGGAAGCTGCAGAAGAGTTGGAAACTAGCAGAGGTTGGTTCAGGAGGTTTAATGAAAGAAGCCATCTACGTAACGTAAAAGTGCAAAGTGAAGCAGCAAGCACTGATGGAAAAGCTGCAAGTTATCCAGAAGATCTAGCTAAGATTATTGATGATGGTGGCTACACTAAACCACAGATTTTCAATGTACAAAAGATAGCCTTCTATTGGAAGATGCCATGTAGGACTTTCACAGAGAGGAGTCAATATTTGGCTTTGAAGTTTCAAAGTATAGTCTGACTCTCTTGTTAGGGTCTAATGCAGCTGGTGACTTGAAGTTGAAGCCAGTATTCACTGATGAATCTGAAAATCCTAGGGCCCTTAGGAATTATGCTAAATCTATTCTGTCAAAAAAAACAACAAAGCTTTGATGGTAACGCGTGTACGGTTTCGTGAGCATGTTTCCTGAGTATTTTAAGCCAACTGTTGAGACCTACTGCTCAGAGAGAAAAGATTCCTTTCAAAATGAGACTGCTCAGTGACAATACACCTGGTCACCCAAGAGCTCTCATGGAGATGTATAAGAAGATGAATGTTGTTTTCATGCCTGCTAATACAATATCCATTCTGTGGCCCATGGATCAAGGAGTAATTTTGACTTTGAAGTCTTATTATTTAAGAAATGCATTTTGTAAGGCCATAGCCTCTGATGGATCTGGGCAAAGTAAATTGGAAACCTGGAAAGGATTTACCATTCTAGATGTTATTAAGAACATTCGTGATTCATAGGGGGATGCCAAAATATCAACAAATAGGAGTTTGGAATAAGTTGATTTCAACCCTCATGTATAACTCTGAGGATTTCAAGACATCCTCCCCTGAAGCCACATGTGATACAAATAGCAAGATAACTAGAATTAGAAGTTGAGCATAAAGACATGACTGGTTTTCTACAATCCCATAACATTTGAATGGATGAGGAGTTGCTTCTTATGAATGGGGAAAAAACGTGGTTTCTTGAAATGAAATCTACTCCTGAAGATGCTGTGAACATTGTTGAAATGACAACAAAGGACTTAGAATATTACACCAACTTATTTGAAAAGCAGCAGCAGTGTTTGAGAGGTTTGACTCCATGTTTAGAAGCATTTTTGTGTGGACTAAATGCTATCAAACAGCATCTCATGCTACAGGGAAAGGTTTCATGAAAGGAAGAGTTAATTAATATACATACTCAATTTCTGCCCTATTTTCAGAAAGTGCCACAGCCACCCCAACCTTCACCAACTACCACCTTGACCAGTCAGCAGCCATCAACATTGAGGCAGGACCCTCCACCAGCAAAAAGTTTATGGCTCTCTGAAGGCTCAGATGATTTTTAGCATTTTTAGCAATAAAGTATTTTAAATTAAGGTATGCACATTTTTAAGACATAATGCTATTGCACCCTTAAAAGACTACAGTACAATGTAAATGTAACTTTTACATGTACTAGAAAACCAAAAAATATGTGCAATTTGCTATATCATGATTTTTGCTTTATTGCAGTGGTCTGAAACTGAACTTACAGCATCTCCAAGGTATGCTTGTTCTTTGTTTTTGCAGTCCTAGGAAACTAATACAAAGAGAAGCTAGGCAGCAGGCCTCAGCCAACATCATGCTCAGCAACAGTCTGCAGATGTGATGCCGCAGCTAATGCTGATGTGACTGGTCTTGCTGCCTTCTCTTCTGTCCTCAAGATGAATCTTCTGCTCGTCTTATTTCTTGGTATTCAAGTTCTGGGCAGGAATGAGGAATGTCTGACTGGGTAAAGTCTAGGTCACGTGTCTGGCCTAGAGAGTTTGACAAGAGGAAAGAGAAACCAAAAATCTGGTTAGGAAGTTACAAGTGGGTTCTTCCCCAAAACAGGAATAAGCTTCCGATAATAACAGGCAACAACAAAAAGTCCCTATGACATATATGTATGAGAAGGCAGCAAATTTTAAATGTTACTGGTTCCTAATAATAATAGTAATAATACTGAAGTTTATGAATGATTTGCTTTTTGACATAAACTGTAGGAATTGCAAGTTTATCTTTTAATGTCCTTTTAAGTCCTTGCCGGAAGCCCAAGTATTATATATATTTCCATGATATATACATGAGAATGTCACCACTTGTTAGACATCTCTGCAAAAAACAAGGTGGGTGTATGTTGATGTAAAGGCTGTGCCACCACCAATCTGAGCAGATTCTAGAGAGGGCCGGAGACGCTGCACAGTGCAGTGCAGAGTGCAGGCTCTGGAGCAGGCCACTGGAGCTGGAACCTGGCACTGTCACCTACTAGCTGTATGACTTGGCCACGTTTTAACCCCACTTTCCCCGTTTGCCAAATGGGGAAAATAATACCTACATCAGAGGATTGTTACGAGGATTAAATGAGTTACTCCACATAAAGCACTTAGAATAGTACTGGGTGCGTAAGCACTCAACGTTAGCTATTATCCCTTACCAAATTCTGAGAATTGGAGAGGTTATCTTTGTTCCTTTTGGAGTAGCAGTTCTGAGGACAAAATTCATTATAAACCAAAACAGTATTCAATGAGAAAAGATCTTGGTATTTTCTTTTACCATCTGTACAAAAAGGAATGGAACTCTGGGTGTTTTACTCTTCCTATCTAGAACCAAGAAACGCAGATGGACCCAGACTTTGAAGGATGGGGATACAATGAATGCCTTGCCCATATGAGATGTTCAGTAAATATTTGCTGAGCATACTAGGCAAGTTGAGCAAGGTGCTTCCACAGTCCTCTCCGAAGGAGCCTTAGATTGCCTGCCTTATGTCCATTTCTTTCTGAAGGTTTCTTATGTATAAATTATACTGTAGCCTAGTATAAGTCAAATCCTAACCAAAGGAAACCAATCCATAAATTCACCTGCTCTACCACAGAGGTTGCTTTGTGCAAACACAGAGTCCTACTGGGATAGCCTATAGTGGATGGCAACTGATTAAACCAATTAAATTTTACTCCTTAGGAATGCAAACCTGGACTTAGAAGCAATCAGCAGTTGGTAGTGCGGACAGAGATAAAAAGTGCACAGAGTGAAGCCATCAATTAGCTGAATCCCTAAGCAGACATTTGAAGTGGAGAGAGAATTAGCAAGTTGTTCTTCATTGGCAGCCAGGGCAGAGATAAAGACAGACACGTTTAATGGAAAGCCTCATACCATTGCTGTACACAAGTACTGTATCTCACTTAATCCTCACAAAAGCTCAGTGAAATCGTTGACATTGTTATCCCCATTTTAAATGTAAGGACACTGAGGGTTAGAGAACTGAGTAACTTGTTAAAGATCCTGAATTTAAGGCCAGGTGCAGTGGCTCAAGCCTGTAATCCCAGCACTTTGGGAGGCTGAGGCAGGTGGATCACGAGGTCAAGAGATCGAAACTATCCTGGTCAACATGGTGAAACCCCATCTCTACTAAAAATACAAAAAATTAGCTGGACATGGTGGCACGTGCCTGTAATACCAGCTACTCAGGAGGCTGAGGCAGGAGAACTGCCTGAACCCAGGAGGCAGAGGTTGTGGTGAGCCAAGATCACGCCATTGCACTCCAGCCTGGGTAACAAGAGCGAAACTCCGTCTCAAAAAAAAAAAAAATCCTGAATTTAGAAGTGACTGATTTGGGGCTCCCACCTAGACCAACCTAGAAGCAGAGCAAGAACAGCTGAATGATCACAAAAAAAACACCTGCAACTGAGGTGCAGCTACAGTCCCCAGGGCACAAGTGTAATTGATGTAAATTTTAAAATTTGGGATGCCCTTCCCTAAAACACTGATTATCAAACCTAGCTGCACATTGGGAGTTTAAAATATACAGTTCCCTGGATCTCACTGGTTTAGTTGGTGTGGGTTGAGGCCTGAACTTTTAAAAGCTCCCCCAGGTAATTCTAATGAACCGCAGAAGTTGAGAACCACTGCTGAAACCTCTAATCAATGTGTGAACACGTGATAAATGAGAGGCAAAGACATGATCTGAATGAAGACTGAAATCATAGATGTCAATAGATAAGGTGAAATACAGATTTATTCACCAAATCTCAGATTAGAAGCACTTGAAGCTAGATAAAGATTAAGTATAGAATAAAATGAGTGCAATGAAATTAAATTATTATGGGTGACTACTTTCAGCCTTTTTCCTTCTCCTGCTTGCTACAGAGGACCTTGCTTACTCATATTTTTTCTTTTCTGTGCCTCTGGATAGAGATTCTATCTCTTGAGTGCTTACACGGTGTTGGCTTATGAGGAAAGGGAGGAGAAGGGGAAGATATAACGTAGTGACCGGAATAGAGTATTAAGAAGTTTGGGGGTGGGTTTGGAAGAGAATTATGTTAGTCGGTATGGTGCTTCGAGAACATGGGAAGAGAGTTTTTAAAAATACGCGACAAGGATAGGAATATAATGGATTAGAGTCTCATTAGCTTCTCTCAACAAATGCAAGAAAAGCATTGAATTTCTTTTGAAAAATTAGTCTGGTAAAATATACACAACATAAAATTTATCATTTTAACCTCCTTAAAGTGTGCATTTCAGTGGCATTAAGTACATTCACATTGTTGTGCAACCATCACAACTATTCATCTCCAGAACTTTTTCATCTTCCCAAACTGAAACTCTACCTATTACACATTAACGTCCTATTCCCCCTCCTCCTAGCCCTCATAACCATTATTTTACCTTCTGTCTGTCTGAATTTCATTATTCTAGGTACCTCATATGAGTGGACTTATACAATATTTTTGTCCTTTTGTGTTTGGCTTGTTAAACTTCACACATGAATTTCTTTGAGATTTTGTTTTCCCCTCAGACTGTCCTTTTTAAAATCCGACCTGACTGAACAACGTTTATCTTGGCTTTATTAGGGCTGTATTAGTGTGGTGCTGCTCTTCTTGAAGGGCATGGAACTTAGGAGATGATTATCCTAGGAGATGGGCAGCCTGAACATAAAAATAGGCTTAGAAAAGGTTGAGATAAGGCCATTACCCTTAGCAAACTAATGCAGGAACAAAAAGATAAATACTGCACTTATAGGTGGGAGCTAAGTGGGGAGAACTCAGGGACACAAAGAACGACAGACACTGGGCCTGTCGAAGGGTGGAGGGTGGGAGGAGGGAGAGGATCAGGAAAAATCATGGATGGGAACTAGGCTCAACACCTGGGTGATGAAGTAATCTGTACAACAAACCCCCATGACCCAAATTTACCTTTATAACAAACCTGTGCATGTACCCCGGAACTTAAAATACAAGTTAAAAAAGAAAGAAAGGTTAAGATAACTCCCTGATGGCAAAGCACACAGAGTCTTCAAGGAAAGGTGGATGTCTGAGGCTGACAGCCTGTGAAGCTGTTTACAATTACTCCATGCCATTTCCTAACAAGGTTATATGTATTTTTTTTTTTTTTTTTTGAGATAGAGTGTCGCTCTTGTTACCCTGGCTGGAGTGCAATGGCGCGATCTCGGCTCACCGCAACCTCCGCCTCCTGGGTTCAGGCAATTCTCCTGCCTCAGCCTCCTGAGTAGCTGGGATTACAGGCACGAGCCACCATGCCCAGCTAATTTTTTGTACTTTTAGTAGAGACGGGGTTTCACCATGTTGACCAGGATGGTCTCGATCTCTCGACCTCGTGAGCCACCCGCCTCGGCCTCCCAAAGTGCTGGGATTACAGGCGTGAGCCACCACGCCCGGCCGGTTATATGTATTTTTGTTTGAGAGTGGGATATATGCTCTTCACCTTAGTCTAATTTTCAGTTTCTTCCAAAACCAAAATACTATTTTAACAACATCGCTCCATCTTTTTGACTGTGGAGATGTTGGTTCATTTTTGGTAATATTAACAGAGGTGTTAATATGACTGAGACAAGATTTTTTTAAAAAGGAAATCTGCTTTAAATCTCATGGGTAAGCCTTAAAACAAATCAGGCATTTTTGAATTTACTACTTATGCTTTATTCCACAAGTACTGAAGAACAGGAAATTTGACGTTGTCATTTTCTTTCACAGTGTTTTGGGACATTTATGATCAACCTGTGAGATCTTTCAGGAAACAGTCCAAATCACTTGTCATGTACTTGTTGTCTGACTTTGGCTAGGTTATCTAATATGTTGACTGTTAATATTTTTTTCATTTTGGAAGAATGAGTGGTAATGCCTACTGAAGAAGATTGTGAGTAAAATTCAAGGTGGTAGAATCTTCATAAAAGGCCCTCAATATAGTTGTCATTGTGTTAATTGGGTACAAGGATGGTATATCCTTTGCAGTTATCAACATCTTTGGTAAAATTTTAGATTCAAAGGCAACAAAGTTCATAGGTATTGTTATATAAGATTTCTATTCAGATTAGTAGCACATTATTGTCTTAGGTTGGGTTCACTAGATGCAGAGCCTGAGATAGGGTCTTGGCTGCTCTTCAAGAGAATCCTATAAGATAATAAAAGAAATAGGATTGGAAAGAGAAGGAGCCAAGAAAGAATATTGCTTCAGATAAAGTCTAGACTTAATGCTGAGCCTAAGGATGGGGTCCCCAGGCAGGGGGAGTTTTGGAATCTAAATCCCACCACAAGGTCATCTGAGGCAGCAGTTCAGGCTTTCCTTCAATGTGAAACCATTTTAGGACTCTAAAAATGTTGTGGAAAGTTTGTGGAAACATCAAAAATAGCAATTTGCTGTGATAAGTGTGCCCTGTAACTTTAAAATGGGTATGCAATAGATTCCCTTTAGCCACCTCTTAGTGATGATCCAGCCAAAATAGCCTCACAATAAATAACAAAATGTTTCTTTGTTCATGAATTTAATTACTATTTTTTAAACATCTGTTAGGTGCTCAGAACTATCCTAGGCACTAAAATTATGGCAAAACTAAAAAGTGCCAGTGGATATTTTTTAACTACTTAAAAAATAACCAGTTGAAAACAAAATAGAAATAATCATTTTCTACAGGCTTTTCTATCAAAAGAAACTAGGTTGCTAAATAAAATCCAGAGTTTTTTTTTTTTTAAAGCGATAGGGTGAGGGCTTGTTTAGATTTGTTCTTTACATAACTAGTTGAAACTTCAGAAGTAGAAGTTGCTTCAAGCTATTGTTGATTGGACATAAGAGTAGGGAAAATTTGCAGTAGCTGAGGTGGGGCTTTGGAAATTGGTAAATTGAAAATCTACCCTTTGAAATTAATCTAAAAATAAGTGGCATTTGAAAATAAATATGTTTAACTCTAATATCTATTGAACAATAGATACTTTTAGACACAATAATAAGGGATTCTTGCAGGGAAATGCAAAGAACTAACGTTTCTTATTTCAGCTCCTCAAGTTTTTGTCCTTGAGTGTATTTGAAGAGATCACCCAGAAGCACATAGAAAGAAAAGAAGAAAAAACCCATAAACTTCCACTAACCATCTTACTATTATACTAAGCCCGTATTTTGAGATAATAATTTGCATATTCCACAGGGGCAACCTGGGAAATGTATGTCTGTCATGGTTCTTTGTTCATAAGCAGCAGAAATGAACTTTAGATAACTTAAGCAGAGGGAGAGTTTATTGCAAGGATATATAATCCTTCTTAGGATAAAAGAGAAAGCTTAGTCATCTGACTTGGAAAGGACAGATACCATGGCAGAGAAGTCCTAGATCTAAGAAACAACAGTGAATGGTGGTTTGTCATTAGTACATCTCTACTAGAATGAATCTGCTTTTGGCTTTTTTTAGTCTCCACATTATGTTTAAGAGCCAAATGTCAGGCAGAAAGTTGTGTCACTGGCCTGGCAAAAAGAAAGCTGGGCACATTCATTCATTCATTCATTCGACTAATACATCTGTTGATCTCTACTGCACATGCCAGGCACCTGAAATAAACAGCCTGACTGACAGCATAATGCAATCAGTAGAGAAAGGATTATTTCTTTACCATAAAATCGAAGTGCTGGTAGAAAAATGGGAATGGTTGCTGGGTGCTCAGAATGGCCAGTTACTCTTTCGAGACCATTTCCCTTAGATCCAAAGACATTAGTATGCTTGTTCTTTTTTCAGAAACATTATCTTCTCTGCTTATATTTTTTCTTGCCTTTGGGAACACATTTCCAAGTATCCCAAATCACTGCGCTGAAGAGCCTAACTGTGGATATTCACCTGGCACCATCGGCTTCATCCACATTGGCTTCCTCCTGCATCCCAGGCAGAAGGGTAATCCCAAGGGTCTAATGAGTGTTAACTTACTTTCCTTTTTCTCCACCAAGCCGAATTATGGATTCCACTTTTCCCAATCCTTTATTTTCTTCATAACCATTCCCAGTTTCTGTTCCATACTCTCATATGCATATTTACCTCAAGGTTCCATGTGAGTGTACAGTTCTCGTAGTGTCCTAGTATTATAGCTTTAAATTCCCATTTTCATCTATCTGATGAAAAGTCCAGCTGACAAGAATGTTGTGTTGCCAGGTGTTCCTTTTTTTTCTTCTTTTTACTCTGTTTTGTAGTCTTAGACTTAATACTAGTTCAAACAGAAAGATATTTTAATTTGGAAGTAAATATAGGGAAATCACTATATTTCATAAACACAGCTCAATAGGAACTAAGGTAGAAAAAAATTTTCTTTTCGTTGTTTCTTCTAAATCATGCTAGTAGTCTTTGATATCAGAGCATTACCTAAATTTACCTTATTTGTTCATTCATTCATTTCCTTTATTTACCAAGCCATTATTAGCCACCTGCATACATTTGCCATGTACTATTCCTTCCTTGAATGGAGTTTGGCTTTAAAATGAACAGAAAAAATGAGAGTAAGATAAAGGTTTCAGTGAGATTAGCATAAGCTGGTCAGAGGGGACCAGAAAGGAATTTGTATTGCAGTTTCTATGAGAGCTTTACTCTTTGGCCTGTATCATTGACTTAGTCTAAACTTCCAGGTCCTGAAGCAAAACTTAAAACAGCGCTTAATTCCAGCAGCATAAACAACTTACCCTGCACCAGCTTTCCCACCTCCTGGTTCTCTGGGCAAAGAAGGAGACTTGTGGGCAGAAGTTCAAACACTCCTGAAGAGTATGGCCACTCAGAGCTTGGCAGCTATGGCAGTGGGGTGGTTGTGTGTTAGAAGCGACAGAATTAATCCTGCAATTGCTTTTTTATCTAATTTTCTGTTTGTATTTTAATTCTGTCCATTGATCTAATAATATTGTTTAGAATACTTTTTTCTCTTCCTCAACCAGACCAAGTCTAAGATCTAGCATTGCATTTGTTATCATGTCTCTTTAGCCCCTTTTAGTCTGAAACATTGTCCCAGCCTTTGTCTTTTATCACATGGACATTTTTAGTGAGTACACTCCCCATCACCATCCCTCCTCCACCACTGTTTTCAATAGAACATGACTTAGTTTTGGTGTATCTTACGTTACCTTGTGATTAGACTGAAGTTACACATTCTAGGCCAGGGAACTGCATAGGTGATGTGTCCTTCTCAGGGTATCACGTTTGTTCCTCACTGGTAATGTTAATTTCAATGCCTTAGCCAAGATATTGTCCAAATTGTCAACTTTATAAAACTGGGCCTTTTATCACCCCCCCACCCCTCCACCCCAACTCCCCACTCATGGACCTAATAAGCAGTCTGTGAGGTAGCACTTTAAAATGATGTAAATATCCTGGTTCTCATCAAAGTGTCCTGGTAGGTGTAGCATTCATTGATGAGTCTTGTCTGACCCAGTCTTTGCTATCATGGTTGTGAAGTAATGCTCTTTCAGTGCTGGCACTCTTTCCACATTCATCAGACAGCTGTTACATTTCACTGCAATCCAGGGTTTCCTCACTTATTTAGTATTTACTATTTATTATTGGTATGGACTTGTGAATTCCTATTTTTTCAATGCTTAATAATTTCTTACCATACTTCATTTAGTGCTCAAATTTATATATTCTTATTTATGTAAAATACCAGGCAAATGAAGCTTTATGCAGCATACCCACATCCAATCAGATTGTAGCCCCTAAGTCTCTCCTATGTAGAAATTCTGGAGCCACCACTGTATATATGGCACATATAAGACTTACTTAGATATGTATAGATTCTTAGAAAACTGATAACAGGGACTATCTTGAGAGAAGGAGATTAGAAGACGGAGATTTGAGGCTGGAGAAAAATTTAATATTCACTTTAGTAATATTTGAATTTTTTAAGTACATATAATAAATCATTAAAAATAAAAGGCTTTTTTTTTTTTTTTTTTGCCGAGCCAATGTCAGCAAAGCCAGACTAACTTGGAACACATTTTATTTTCTCAATCATTAAACTTCCAAGTTCCATTTAAAAACTTTGTAGGTAGACAATCTCTACTATCTTAATAGTATTATTTGGTGATCAGCTTTAATTTGGGCATGTGTTTAAAGGCAGGCTTCTGATACCAGGGCTGCAGATTCTGACCACTGACCCTGAGTTCTCAAATTCAGAATGTGATTTCCAATGCCGGTGTTAACATAGTGTGATTGCGGTGGCAATGCAGTACTGCTTCAGCCATAAGCTCCATTCTATTAAGTTTGGCAGGGTGGGAGATAGGAGACTATATGTGAGGTTATTAGACTGAGTGCTTATTTCAGCTGTTTTCTCATTTAGCTTCACTTGTCTAAGTCAGCAATGATGGCTGATTGGGTCCATGATGGTGCTTTGGAATCTAAATAATTGCTGAGATGCCCACCATTAAGTAGCTGTCCTACCCACATTTTGGATCATTTAGAAAATTCTGTATAAATCTACACACAAGCGATCTTAGAATTTCTCTCCATTTAAAACACATGGTCTCACTGTAGTAAGAAATTTCTGTGAACCTTGCAAAGCTGCAGATGCCCTGGCTTAGCACAGAGCAGTTTGTAACATACACCCCAGAGGCAATCTCCACTGGCCTACTCACAAGCAGCCTGGTGTGATTATGCCTCCATTAAGCCTATATGCAGATCACACTGAGACCAAGCATAGTCTTTCTTTGAAAAAACAAAACAAAACAAAACAAAAAAACAAAAGGTGGCTTTCTTATAAACATGAGGAAGCTGGATATTTTTGAGAGGCTTTTGCATTTTGAAGCCTTGTAGTTTTCTTCATCTCTTCAATAATCATTACATGCTTAATATTTAACCTTCCAGCGATGTGAAACTTTATATATGAGCTTTGCAACATCTGTCTTGCAATGCAGACCAAGTTTGCTGAGGCTGTTTTTATAAACACGGGTGGTAAAATCAGGCAAATGCGAAATGAGCGTGTACTCAAGTGCAGTTCACTCAACATTGTAGACCTTAAATTAGAGTGATGAGCATACACACTGCAAACACAGTTGTTTTTTTTAACTAAATTGCAATTATATTTTAAATTACCTACAATTACCAGAAACCATCTCAAAGCTAGAAATTAACTTCTTAGGCACTGGTCCCAGCAGATCAGCTGTTAAGTGGACCATCCTGGGTAGCAGACTTCCCACTCTGGTTTCCCTCTGCACGCGGCCTTGCACAAGCCAGGCAAGGTGGAACAGCAGGGCAGAGCCCGTGGTTCAGGGTCACGTGATAGGCGTTGGCCCTTGGAATTGTGCAACCATATTTTTACAACTTCCCAAATTACAGTTTCATTCAGGTTCATGACATTTTCCTGAAATACTATGCTAGCTTTCTTTTCAAGAGTAAGTGACTATTTTATTTTAGATTTTAATTGAACTATTTTTATGCAGCTGGTTTTGTCATCTGGTATTTAGGGCATGGAATTGGGTCCAGGAACCACTAGGACTATTCCTAGCTAGTCACTGTGTGACCTTGGTAAGGGCTCTTCTGGGCTTCGGAGTCCCTGTCAGATGAAGAAGCCTGAGCAGTTGGGAAAGAACTGAATGACCTCCCTCGGAGCACCAGCTAGGGGTTGGAGGTTGACTTAGGCTCAGTGGTAGATTCAGCCCCATCCCACAGTCAGGCCTCTCCCTGGTCTTTGTTGCCACCTTTCCTTTCTGTGAAAGGATGGGGGACTTGGGACAGCCTTTCCTTACACTGCCTGGCTGGTACACAACTCAGCACACGGTTGACTTGAAGTCAGCACTGTAGAGTACTTTGAAATATACTTATTACATTTGGGAATGGATTAACTAGTTTAAATCTCATGGCCTCTTGTTCCTTGAGGAACTCATAACAAGCCTCTCTTCCTTGACCCAGTCTCTTATCTGGAATCCACACCCCTAACTGTCTCCACAGTGGTTTTACTGAAATGCAAAGCACTGCCAATTTTCCTCTTAAAATCCTTCAACACTTCCTCATTGCTAAGAGCCATGCTGATTTGATTCCTGCTAATTCCTCTGCTTCTGACTCCACACTTCTGCAGCACTGAATTTTTCCTATTACTTTTTAATAGCACTACTCTTTTGGTCACTTAAGACATCTTGTTTCATGCTGCCATTCTTTCTGGCCTGTTTGCTTTGTTACTTCTGCACTTGGCAAAATCACAAGCAATATTTATGACTCTGTTTAGACCACACTCTCCAAAAAGCCTCTCTAGAAGCCCCTATATTATGGAAGATACTCCTTTTTAATTTACCTTCTTAATAAAGTTTGTCGAGTGCCTTTACTATTCAGTCAATGGTATTAATCAGTGGGGATAATTTTGCTCACATTAATCTTTTTGCTCATCTCTAGCTGTGGGGAAAAGGAGGAAGGGGTCTAAAGAAGAGGAATTTGATTTCTGGGTGCCTATAAGAGGGGTAGCCACATGGGTGATGCTCCTCAGGGCTTGCTTGGAAGGACCCATCCATTTTTAAGAGCTGGAGAAGGATGGAGCAGAATGAACATGGCTCTCAACCATTAACTCATAAAGTTGAAAGATATAATTCAAGCCCAAAGTAAAAGACAGGTTTATGTATTCTTTTGGACTCCATGTATGTATTGAACTAACAGAAAGTTTGGTTAATAATAGACTATATCACCCCTCCTTACATCATTAAGGATGTGACACTAGAGTTCTATTAAAACAGCTATTATAAGTAAGGGATAAACTGTAAAGAATATTCATTTTTCTGTGTCCTATAAATCATTTCAGTGATTTGATTAGATAATCTTTCTTTAACCAAACTTCAGGGAGATTTCTGAGGGACAGACAGCTGTAGAATTAAAAGATGATAAAAGGTGGGCTAAAGTGTCTGCAATTACATTGTTTCGACAAGAATTTCTTTGGCATCAGTAGAAAATCTAACTAAGAGTGACTCAAATTATTTTACTTACAAGCATCCATCTGGAGGTAAACAACTGTTTGTAGGGCCAGTGTTGCTCCAATTCTTGTTGGCCTTTCTCTTGAGGTCATGAGGTGGCTGCCATAACTCTAGACACTAGCCTATACCCAAGGCAAAAAGAAGGGGACACAGAGGGGTGGTGCTTGCAGTGTATGTCCTTTAATATCAGGAAAGAAAAACTTTGTCAGAAGGCTCTGGAGACGTCCACTTTTACCTCATTGGGGATCGGACTTTCTCACATAGACAACGCTCACTGCAAGAGAGCAGAAAAGCAAATATTTGGCTCTTCTAGCCTCTCTAATGGAGGATGCCAAAGGAGGTGGATTTTCAAATGGGAGTTAGACTAGCTAACCAATGGCGTCTGCTACCACATTGTCCAGTGCTCTTAGAAGTCATCACCCTTCGCTGTCATTTATCATTGGCTTGCTCTTTGGGACCTTTTAAAAGTAAAACCTGGCAAAAATATGAAGTTGTGAATCGTTTATAAATTTCATCAATTACCATGGCAGTGTGACTGCTGTGTCCAACAGGCTGTTCTGTGCTTGGAGAAGAAGCATTTGCCTGTGGTGTCAGGGAAAACTTTTGAATCTTGTTGTTTGGAAAGATCAGGAAAAAGTGCAAATAAAAATGTCCTTGGTTTAACTTTTCACTCTTGTTTATTCATGGGTGCTTCTAAGAGCTTTTGCAAGTAAACCTTCTAAATCTTAAACTAAGTGTGGTAGGCAAACCATCTCAAAGTTTGCAGTTTACACTACTGATCGAGAAGAATAACAATCCATTAATTCTGATGAGGTAACTCATTAAAGGGCTCATGTGGCATAAACAAGGGAGAATCTAGCAAGTTTGCAATCTTGAAGCCACACCGTCTTCTTTTTGTGGTGGTATATCCACAGACAACTCTCTGCTTCAGAAACACATGTGGATAATAGGCTATTGTATAGATGGAGAAGGCATGCAAAGTAGTGCTTAAGACTTGAGTTATGGAGCCAGACTGCCTAGGCTCAAGTTCTACTTACGAACTGTGTGACCTGCGACAAGTTACATAAACTCTGTGCCTTCAAGTGGGACTATAATAGTACTTAGCTATGTTGAGAAAGTTCCCCAACACACTATACACAAAAATTAATTAATATTACCTCTTATTATTATGTAATGGTGGTGTATAACGCTAATACCCACAAGGGCAAGTGGACGTTTTGTTCTCTCTCTTTTCCTTCCCGCTGGTATGTAACCCAACTGGACCCTTCATTGTTAAAGAAGAAGCACTCATACTGGTTAATGTTTAAATGCTCAAGAGCACAGTACTTCATTACTGTATGTATACTCTCATGCAGTGTGCATTATTGCCGTGAGTTCACAGAAAGGAAAGGAAATTGAGAAGACAGGTGAAGGAACTTGTTCAATCCACACAACTTGCTGGAGTTAGAATTAGAGCTTGGTGTCTTGGACTTTTAGGCCCAAACTTATTCCCAATATGGCATTATTGAATTGCATTATAAAGTTTAAAATCACTTCTATATGCATATTTATCTTTCTGCATATAATTTTCTCATGCTCTTGGAAAATCTGCACAACTCACAATCATCCTCTTTCTTTCTTTTTTTTTTTTTTTTTTGATAACTGTTTCAGAGTCCTAATAAGGAAGATTCTCAAAGGCTATGTAGAGGTAATGCTTCATAAGCATTACCTTTACATGGTAAATTTTGGTATAGTTAGCACCCAGTAAATTTTACCTGCTGTATTATTATTACAAGAATCTATCTTCTCTGACAAAGTTTGAATGGAACTAGAGGGGACACCTGACTCAAGCTGGGCAATTTGGATTCTCTTTTTCACGAATTTGGAATTTTAATTCAAATTTACCTTCTTTTTATCACTTCAAAATATTCTAAAACTGTTTGTATTTATGAAGACACTTTTTGGAGTAAGAAGCCATACTTACTAAGCTCTAGGGATTATATCCATTTGAATCTTTTTATATGGCATCCCATGGCTGGTATTGAAATCTGAGGGCCTGTGAAACTTTTGGTGAAGACCTTGCTTGGCTTCCCTACATCAGAATATGTTACAGATAATTCAGTAGACATAGCATGCCATTGGAACTAAGTTGGTAGAAATTCAAGATCAGTGAAGTATCCCTCACACCACAAGCATTGAAAAAGATACGGAATGCTGACCTGCAGAGAGGAAAATGGAGGAGATTAAAAAGGAAAAGCAAAGCAGAACCCAGAGGGGAAGTAGAGCAAGTCCTGCTGGGATATTTGTGGCTTTTCAGTTCTTAGTTCTGGTCACTTTTGAAATTCCTGTCCTCAGGTGTCTGTGAGAAACTCTGTATTGTTATACTTATTTACCCATATTATATTTTGTTTGTTTAGCAAATGAAACATAAGTTGGAGTTGGTTTTTGTTACCAACAAGTAAAATGGTCTCAGGAATGGATGTTGTGGTTACTGACTGAAAAAAGTGTTTTAGATTATCTGGGGATTTTATTTATCATATTCTCCCATTTACTTGCATAGATTAGAAATTGACCATACCCAGTGCCATAAATTTAATTTTGGTACCCTAACACAGGCTTAAGAAAGTTCCTGCATTACTTTGTTAATTTCTAAATCTTCATCATGGTTAAGAATGCCCAACATTGTGTCTTATCAGCAAGTGTCTAGATCTTGGGTGTGTGTGTTGAGTTTATGTGTGTTGTGTCTATGTGTAGATTACCGGGGGTTGTACTTTATTCTTAGGGAATTCTTTTTTGTAGAAAGCTCTAAACATCTTGTCTCTCTGAATGTGCTCAGCCTTGCCTGTGCCATTATCAAGCAGTCAGAATCACACTGCAGCCTCCAGGACAAAGAAAAGTCCAGATGGAGAGAGTATCCATCCTGTAGTCTCTCAGTTGCATCTCTGTTTGGTTTCTATGGCCAGGTATTCTGATGTAGGGAATATCTAGATATTCAAAGTTTCACAGGCCCTTAGCTTTCAATACCAGCTATGAGATGCCATATAAAGAGATTCAAATGGATATGATCCCTAGAGCTTAAGTCTGGCTTCTTACTCCAGAGAGTGTCTTGGTAAATACAAAAAGTTTTAGAATATTATGAAGTCACTAAAAGGAGGTAGATCTTATGCAAATATAGGTACATCCTATATAAATGTGGAAAACAGACCAAGACAAAATTAAGTGAATAAAGCAAATTGCAGATTATATATAATAAGAGACATATCATATACTTATGGATTTGTACCTTTTAAAAACATAGATGTATGCTTTTATGCATAGAAAGTTTTTGAAAGAATATATGAACTTTCACTAGCCTTACCTCAGGGGAGTGAGTGAATCTTTGAAAGAAATTTTAAAAATCTTTTATGCTGTTTTTGCTACCTGCAACCAAAATTGTTTCAGTGAAGAAAATTTGGTTGAGATGGATATTGTAGTTAATGGCTGAAATAAGTGTTTTAGATTATCATTGTAAATTTTAAAAAAAAAAGCTCCTCATTGAAAATGTTTAAACAATATAGAAATTTATAAAGAACAAAAAAAAATTCCCCTCTCCTTATTCCTTACCCAGTTCTGACCTAGAAAAGGGACTTTTACTTTTCATGCTATACTCCTCTACCTGTTTTGTTTATTTGTTTTTACTATTACCATGTATAACTTTCATATACAATAATCATAATTCACTTTTCCAGGCCCTTATTAAGACTTATGGAATCAGAAAGATGGGGGATAGAGGCTAGCCATATGTATTTTAAAAGAACTGGCAAAGTAATTGTGATGTATATTCCTGCTTGAGAATCTCTGAATAGCTAGGATCATTTTCTATATCTTAAATGCCAATGTGACCTCAAATAAAATTTTAAATGTTCAGTCATAGAGGGGCCCCTATCTCCAAGAATCTCGGGAGATTTATAAGCATGAGTAAATTAAAATTTATAAAATAAGGGCCTATCCCATAATATTCTGAAGACTAAGTGGTTGAATTGACTGTACTAGGTAAGAACTGAATCATGATTTCACCCTAGGCAAGGATAGCAACTATATGGCTTGTATTTCTCTATTTTTCACTCCAGTGTCCATTGCAGATATTGCTAATCAATTTGCACACTCTCTTACTAAGCTTCTCCATAGCTCAGAATCATTATCATTACTCATTATCACATGTAACTGCCACCCATCCTTGAACTGGCATTCAGATGAAGTCTATTGTAGTGGCCTTCTGTTTGTGATCTTTCTAGCACTTTTCCCCCACTTTTTCAGAGTGCAAAACCCTTCTTTCCTATGACTAACCCATTCCATATGGGTTTGATATGACTGACTATTCTCCTACCTCCAGCTACAGGAGGGGAAATATCACCTAAGTGGGCCTAATAAATCAGAACACCCATCCCATCGGCCACACGGGTTGATGCAGGGGTGGATACCAGACCAATAAATTATTCCTTCTTGGGACTTTCTGCTGGAGTTCTTTGAGGGGCACAACCAAAACAAAACGTGTTTCTCTCTCCTCGTGTTATTAAACTTATATAGACTTTGAGTCTTCAGCTTGCAAACGTCACTGGTGATATGGAAGGAACCTGTCAAAGAAGTAGGAAATGAGACAGAGCCCTGATATTGCCATTCTGATCCATGATGCAGATGTACTTGAAGCCACATTAATCCTCTGAATCATCTGCTCTTGAGAGCTAATAAATTCTCTTAATTTGCCTACATGTGTTTGAGTTAGGTTAATGCAACATGTACTCAAGAATCGTCACTAATTTCTCTTCCTTCTCCCTGGGTGTGAAAATCTGTTCCTGAAATTCTTTTCTAATTCTCTGTTCTATTTGTGAGCCTTCACGTTTCTGGATTTGGTTCCTATGATTGTAAATGGGAAACTCAAAGGCCAGAAGAGGTCGGGGATGATTGCTTTGTTGTTGTTATTGTCATTGTTAAGGTAAAAGCAAGAAACCCCAATTGTAAATACATCCTATTAGGATTAGAATCTTGACAGGCAATGAGAAGAACTATTGACCAGAGTATGCATAGAAACATAGAATCTTAAAGGAAGAAGAAACAGAAGCAATTTAATATTTCATTTAATCAGAAGCTGGGACCTCGCTTAATCCGTTTGTCCAAGGTCACAGAAACAAGCCTGTAATCCAGGTCTCCCTGGCTTTATTTGGTGCTCTTTCACTGCATTGTGCTACCTTTATTCATACTGGGTTTAAAGCACAGAATAACACAACTAAATATGATATTCAGAATTTGCTATTGTCACAGAGAGGAGGAAAATCAATAAGTAAACAATTAAAAATCAGCATCTAAAACAACTGCACTATAATAAAGTATCACAAGCAATTGAGTAGATAATGTTAGATATAAGCTCATACTTAAATAAGTAAAAGTTTTTCTATCTGTGATTCAAAGTCCGATTTCTCCAATCTTCCAAATTGGTTGTCTTTACTTTTCAATATCAAGAAAAAATATGAATGTTTTCTTCCAACTCCTGCCATACTAAATACATACTGATAGAATAGTGATTTCTTCTTAAGTTGAAGCATTCATAAAATAATTGTACAAATAAACTATTTGTGGGACATTTGCAAGTAAATATAGATTACTAGTAGTTCACAAAAAGTCTATATTTGTATCTTGAGATTTTTTTCTTAACTCCTTGCATTCCTCAAGAGATATATGGCCTGTAAAGCAATGAATCATTTCATTCCAAATACATAGAATCATGGAATTTGGGGTGAGAGGGTTATTTAGAAACTGTTTAAGTCCAACAATTATTGATGAGGAATCCAAGACCCAAGAAGATTAATTGACTGTATGTAACCTTGGACAAGGAACTATTATGAATCCTTCCATAATGTCACCTGAAATTAATTTTTTCCTTGTAAGTACCTAAGTAAAATTAAACTGTTTGAGTACTTAAGCTAAAATGTATTTTCTTATCTTTCCATGTCCCTTCTAACTGCCCTCTGAAAAGCAACAATAATTATTCCAAAAAGCTTTTTTTCTTATTTAATCTTTTATAGTCTGATGTTAGAGGAATACCATAATGCATATTCTCATAAAATATATTTGTTTCATATACAGTTAACTTTAAATGGTTGTGTATGTGTAGTAAAGAATTTGGTCTAATAGTATCCCCATATTGATATGTACAGAATTCCAGAACAGTCTGAACACCTCCTCCACATTGTGTTTTAGGTTAGTGGTGATCAGATTAATGAAATTAAGCATGCCAAACACATGAAAAGCTTGGGCGAGAGTCACCTCAGGATGCAGCAAGCACCCTGGGTCACCAAGCTTCAGAAGCAAAAACTGAAAGAAGACCTCCCCTTATTCCATCTTGCAGAACAAGTCAGGTCTTTAATGGGAGGAAAACAATTACAAAATACAGCATCTTTATCCAAGAAGAGTCAAATGGAGGAAACAGATATCCATTATTTAGTTCTATATTTTCCACTCTTTCAGTTTAAAGAAAGATTTGTGGGGAATTGTAAGCCTTATGGGTTCAAAGTTATTTATCTCCCAAGCCCCTGCTTCAGAACAGATCTTCATCCACAGAGAGGAGAGTCCCAGATCCAAGGCTCAAGAAAGTTTCACCTAGTAGCTTCTAAGTGCTGCAAACATGGGTCTAGAGTTTTGGGTTTTTAAGAAAAGTTAAACCGCTTTTTCATTCTTAGGGAAACTTACATAAGAACTCAGCTTGTAACAGCAAAAAGGCTTTGTTTTGGACAGTGTCAATTCATTGTGATGTTTATTCTATGTTATAGATTTTGCTAGATATGAGGTCTATATAAATTAAATATCACATCTTGGAATTTATTTTAATAGATAGCATAAGAGTGCAGTAAGGAGTTTAGAAAGGTATTCACGATAGCATTTATTATAACAGCAAAGTGTTGGCATCACCACATGAACAACTATTGGTATGGGATTTGTTAAATAAATGTTTGTATCCACACAGGAAAGAATTATGCATCCATTTTTAAAAAGTTTCCCATGGAAATTTGTTGTTTTTGTAATTTTCAACTGGATGAAATAGCATAGGTAAGAAACTTCAAAATATGTGCTTTCGGAAAGCAGTTTTACTGGGGAAGAAGTTAATCATAAAATGCTTGCTTGCTTTCTTGTTTAAACTTTTTCTGGATAAAGAGTTTCTAGGCTGCAACAAGGCCAGCTGGGGTTCCCAAATAAGAGATTGTTTCTTTAATGTTTGTAAGACTGACCAACGTAAATCATTAAATCAGGGAGGGCCCCAGCTGGACATAATTATTCTGTGTGGATGGAGACCTGGTAGACTGAATTAACTTTAGCGTCTGCCAGGGCATCTTGTTGCAGACTGTCTGTTGTGGGATATTTGAGTCAGGACATTGAAAACAAAAGTCATTCATTTGGAAATAAAAATGAACCTATACGTAGGTTTACTAAAAGCTGTCTTTGCGCATATGTTGATTATTACAGCATGCATAATGGAGATGAGGTTTTCTTAAGTGAGTCATGGTTTATAATTAATAAGCTAGTCAAATCTTGGATATCAGGAGAGAAGTGTCACTTCAGATTCTGGTCTCTGTTTGTTTTCTCCTTATCCCTCACATTTGCTGTCTGTCCTTAGACTTTATCCTTCCTGGATTCCTGTCTTCTTGCTGTAGAATCTCTCACCTCCTTTCTATACTTTTTTAAAGACCCGATTATTACAGAACATGGTTTTTGCATGCTCAACTATAGAAAAGTTATATGCAGCTGCTGCTACCAGGATTTCACTATTCTCTTTTGACCACCATAACTTGTGCATTACTCTGCTCTGTGTGGGCATGGCAACTCTTGACTCATTTGCTTATTCATCAAATATTTATGGAGCACCTACTTTGTGCCAGGTCCTATTGTACAAAGAATAACATTTGGTTTTTGCCCTTGGCACTTTATATCCCAGCAAGAAAAGCAGAACTTTATACTACTAATTCTAATGGAATGTAGTAAGTACAAAGATAAAGATATGAATTACAAAATATATGCATGGGGTGTGTGTGGAACCTAGAGGAGGGACACTTAACCAGATCAGGGAAGGGGAGGCCTGAATGGCATCTGAAAGGATGAGGGTAGGTAAGCTGGGAGAGAGGAGGTTCAAACAAGCACTGAACTCCAGTAAATTATATGTATTCTGACATACTTGGTGGAAAAAAGTGTACTGATATCTGCAACTGTGAAATGTGTTAAGAAATAAGATGCATTAAAACTGAAAGTAGGTAATGTCATTCAGGACATAGGCACAGGCAAAGATTTCATGATGAAAATGCCAAAAGCAATTGCAACAAAAGCAAAAGTTGACAAATGGGATCTAATTAAACTAAACAGCTTCTGCACAGCAAAAGGAACTAGGAACAAAGTAAACAGACAACCTAAACAATGGGAGAAAAATTTTGCAAACTGTGCATCTGACAAAGGTCTGTTATTCAGCTTCTATAAGGAACTTAAACTAATTTACAAGAATAAAAACAACCTCATTAAAAAAGTGGGCAAAGGACATGAACAGACACATCTCAAAAGAAGGCATACATGTGGCCAACAATCGTGAAAAAAACTCAACATCACTGATCATTAGAGACATGCAAATCAAAACCACAATGAGACACCATCTGACACCAGTTAGAATGGCTATTAACTGGGCATGGTGGTGGGTGCTTGTAATCCCAACTACTTGGGAGGCTGAGACAGGAGAATCGCTTGAACCCGGGAGGTAGAGATTGCAGTGAGCCAAGATTGGGCCATTGCACTCCAGCCTAAGCAACAAGAGTGAAACTCTGTCTAAAAAACAAAAAAAAGTTTTAAAAATTTTCAAAAAGTAACAGATGCTGATGAGATTATGGAAAAAAAGGAACACTTTTACACTATTGGTGGGAGTGTACATTAGTTCCACCATTGTGGAACACAGTGTGGTGATTCCTCAAAGATCTAAAAACAGAACTACCATTTGACCCAGCAATCCCATTACTGGGTATATAGCCAAAGGAATATAAATCATCTATGATAAAGACACATGCACACAAATGTTCATTGCAGCACTATTCATAATAGCTAAGACATGCAATCGACCCAAATGCCTATCAATAATAGACTGGATAAAGACAATGTGGTACACATACACTGTGAAGTACTATACAGCCACAGAAAAGAATGAGATCATGTCCTGTGAAGGGACATGGATGGAGCTGAAGGCCATTATTCTTAGCAAACTAATGCGGGAACAGAAAATCAAATACCATTTGTTCGTAGTTATAAGTGGGAGCTAAGTGATGAGAACACATGGATACGTAGAGTGGAACAACACACATTGGAGCCTATTGGAAGGTGGTGGGTGAAAGGAGAAAGAGAAGCAGGAAAAATAATTAATGGATACGAGGCTTAATACCTAGGTGATGAAATAAATCTGTACAACCAACCCCAATGAAACACGTTTACCTCTGTAATAAACCTGCACACCCTGCACCTGTACCTCTGAACTTAAAATAAAAGTTAAAAAAAAAAAAAAGAAAGAAGATGGGGTTGATGGATAAAAAAAATTTTTTAATGAAAACATGATAAAATATTTATAATAAATGCTAATTGTAGAATATAGATGGTGAGTATATTATTTGTAAATTTCTCTTATTTCTTTCATAAAAAATTTAATGATAAAATATCTGAAACATTTCTTTGGATAAAATGAACACCATATTAGACACTGCAGGATCGCACAGCAGGAATAGGAACTGAAACAATGGGAAGTAAAAAGGGCTGAAAAACAAAAATCAAAGTATCAGAAATGTGGATATATCACAAAGATATACAGATATACTTGATGTTTTAGAAAAATAGAAGAAAATGAGTCAGAAGAGTTATTTAAAGAAATAATTACTGAGGCTGGGCGTGGTGGCTCACGCCTGTAATCCAAGCACTTTGGAGGCCAAGGAGGGTGGATCACCTGAGGTTGGGAGTTCAAGACCAGCCTGACCAACGTGGTGAAACCCCGTCTCAAAAAAAAAAAAAAAAAAGAAAAAAGCAAAACCAACCAAACAAAAAGAAATAGTTACCGAAATTTCTTTCAAGATTTATAAACCCAAAGGTGAGAATTACAAAATAAACTATACCTCGGCACATCATAATCAAATTGTTGTAAACCAAAATAATGAGAAAATCTTAAGAACAGATGGTGGTGGAGGGGAGATGTATTGTAAAAGATTCTTTAATTGAAAGGAACAAATTATAAGATTGATTTTTTTAAAAAACTTCAACCCCACACTGTTTAAAGATACATTAAATATAGAGACATAGACAGATTAAAATGAAAAGGTTGGTTTTCCACTTGAGAATGTAGGAGGCTTGAAAGAATGTCACACCCAAATTTATGATTTTTAAAAGCCAGACAAACAGCAAGTTTGCTGCTTTTCTTGAACACATTAAAGTGCAGAAGTTCAAAATTTGAGGAGAGACAAGGTTGGATGTGACATAAGCACTGGTTTACTGAGATTAAGATGCTACTGAGCAGTGGTAAGATTAAGTTCAGCCAGGGCAATCACTACATTGATGGAGGCTGAGTGCAACCAGCTGAGTGTAAATCTATGCGAGAAGGTTTAAGGCTCTGGAGAGCTATAAACATAAGGAAGCCTACATATTCTTGGCAGACTTTTCTCCAAGAACCCACTGGGTGCTCACAGAAAACATTGGGAAAGTTTCCTTGTGATGCTGAAGTGAGGAAGAACAACAGCAGCTGCTGTGAGGAGGCTACCGAACACTACCAGGACCCTCCTTCTTTATCTCCTTTTATGGAACAAGTCTTTTTCTGGGACAGGAAGGACAACAAACACTGTTTCTTGATTTGTTGAAAACCCATTGCAGCTTTGGGAAGAAATGGGAAAATAATTCTCTGCCTCGGCAGGAGAGGCAGAAATACAAATTGGGCTGCAAATTAGTGGGAAGGACCCTTCTGAAACCAAGAAATATGGTTCCTGCCTAAGGCTGAGGTTTAATATAATAACTGAGAATGCCCCATTCCCCTCTGCTAGACTAACAGGCATTAAGTAACAAGTGACTTGCAAGAGAGGACTCTCTTTAAGGTAAAGTTTAAAGGGAAGACCAAAAGCTGAAGGGGAGCAGACACTGAAAACACCCATCTGGTAAACAAGTTCCCAACCCAAGTAAAAAGGTATCATTAGAGAATTTTGGATCCTGTGGGGGCAGTGAGGGTTATATAGCAACAATAACTCTCAAACCCAGCTCAATTTCTAATTAGATGAACACCTCATGGCTCCCTACCTCTAATTTTGGAGGGAAAAAAGCTGTGCCCATTTCCAGGGATAAAAACTATTGACCTCAGTTCTGCTGTTTCATACAAGATGTTGGCTTTCAACAAAATATTATGAAACATACAAAAAGACAAGAAAAAAAAAAGCTTCCAAGAGGCAAAACAATCATCAGAACCAGACACAGATCTGACAAGATATGTTGGAATTATGTGCCACTACATTACTAATAACCCATTTACTGCAGTTCCTTTTACTCCATACAGCAGGCCTACCTTTCAATAAAAAATTACACAGCATTCTAAAAAGTAAAGCTGGGGAAATGGTGTGTGCCTGTATTCCCAGCTACTTAAGAGGCTGAGGTGGGAGGATGAGTTGAACCCAGGAGTTCAAGGACAGACTAGGCAACATAATGAGACCTTGACTCTAAAGATAATAATAAAAGATAAACAAACAAACAAAAAATCAACAACCACAAAAAAAAAAAAAAAAAAAAAAAAAAACAGTTTGAAAACACCAAACAAGCATCAGAACCAGAAGTAGGTTATGGTAAAAATGTTGGAGTTATCTGACCAGGAATTTTTTTTAAAACTCTGATTAATATGCCAAGGGCTTTACTGGGAAACCTTCACTAATTCAAACTTTTTTTAAATGCAAAAACAGATAGATAATATAAGCAGATGTATTAGAAGGAATTTAAAAGAAATGTTAGAGATCAAAACATTGCAACAGAAATAAAGAACGCTTTTGATGGGCTCATTACCAGCCTTATGAAAGAATGCCTGAACTTGAGGATATAACAATAGAAACTTCCAAAACTGAGAAGCAAAGAAAAGAAAGATTGGGGAAAAACAAAACAAAACAGAAAATCCAAGAACTGTGGCACAACTGAAAAAAGATGTTAACTCTAGTACAAGAAGGAGAAGGATAGGAAGGAACAGAAGCAATAGGCAAAGTAATAATCAGTGAGAATTTCCCCAAATTAATGTCATACACCAAATCACAGATCCAAGAAACTTAGCACCAAACAGAATAAATGACCAAAGAAACCTGACACCTAGGCATATTATATTCAAACTTCAGAAAATCAAAGATCTTGAAAATGAAAGAAGGGATGTGGGCAGATCCCTCTTTAAAATGGACCATTAAAATGATAATAAAGGAATACTATGGACTACTGTATGCTCACAAATTTAATATCCTACATGAAATTGACAAATCTTTAAAAGACATCATCTGTTAAAACCTACACAAGAAGAAATAGACAATCTGAGCAGGCTTATATCAAAGACATTTAATCAATAATTAATGACCTTTCTAAACAGAAAGCACCAGCCCAGATGAGTTTACTGTTGAATTCCACCATGTAAGGAAGAAATCTTAACAGTTTCTCTGCAGTCTCTCCTAGAAATCAGAAGTAGAAAGAATAATTTCTTTTATTTCCTCAAACTTTCATTTTAGGTTCAGGGGTACTTATGTAGATTTGTTGTATAGATAATTTGCATGTCATGGAGGTTTGCTGTACAGATTGCTTCATCTGTACAGATGCACCCAGGTAATATGCATAGTATCCAATAGGTAGTTTTTTGATCCTCTGCCTCCTCTCTCCCTCCACCCTAAAGTAGGCCCCCGTGTCTGTTGTTCTCTTCTTTGTGTTCCTGTATACTAAATGTTTAGCTCCCACTTGCAAGTCAGAATATGCAGTATTTGGTTTTCTGTTCTTTTGTTAGTACGCTTAGGATAATGGCCTCCAGCTCCATCCATGTTGCTGCAAAGAAGATGATGTCATTCTTTTTTGTGGCTGCATAGTATTCCATGGTGTATGTATGTCATATTTTCTTTATCCATTCAACTACTGATGGGCATTTAGGTTCAGTCCATGTCTTTGCTATTGTGAATACTGCTTTGATGAACATATGTGTGCATGCGTCTTTAGGGCAGAACAATTTATATTTTCTTGGGTATATACCCAATCATGGGATTGCTGGGTTGAATGGTAATTCTGCTTTGAGTTCTTTGACAAATTGCCAAACTGTTTTCTACAATGGCTGAACTAATTCAAATTCCCACCAGCAGGGTGTAAGCATTCCTTTTTCTCTACAACCTTACAGCATCTGTTATTTTTTTGACTTTTTAATAAGTCATTCTGACTGATGTGAAATGGTATCTCACTGTGGTTTTAATTTGCATTTCCCTAATGATTAGTGATTTTGAACATTTTTTCTTTTTTTCAATTTCAATAGCTTTGAGGATACAGGTTGTTTTTGGTTGCATGGAAAAGTTCTTTATTGGTAATTTCTGAGATTTGGGTGCACCCATCATCTAAGCAGTGTACACTGTACCCATTATGTAGTTTTTTATCCCTCATGCCCCTCTCAACCTTCCCCCTTGAATCCTCAAAGTCCATTATATCATTCTTATTCCTTTGCATCATTGTAGCTTAGCTCCCACTTATAAGTGAGAACATATGATATTTGAGTTTCCCTTCCTGAGTTGTTTCACTTAGAATAATGGCCTCCACTGGGCATGATGGCTTATGCCTGTAATCCCAGCACTTTGGGAGGTGGAAGTAGGCAGATCACCTGAGGTCCGGAGTTCAAGACCAGCCTGGCCAACATGATGAAACCCCATCTCTGTTAAAAATACAAATATTAGCTGGGTGTGGTGGTGCACACCTGTAATCCCAGCTACTCAGGAGGCTGAGGCAGGAGAATCACTTGAACTCAGAAGGTGGAGGTTGCAGTGAGCCAAGATTGTGCCAATGCACTCCAGCCTGGGCAACAAAGCAAGATTCCTTCTCAAAAAAAAAAAAAAGAATCATGGCCTCCAGCTGCATACGAGTTGCTGCAAAAGACATTATTTCATTCCTTTTTATGGCTGAGTAGTATTCCATGGTGTATATATACCACATTTACTTTATCTACTCATTGGTTGATGGGCAATTAGGTTGGTTCCATATTTTTTCCAGTAGCAAATTGTGCTGCCATAAACATGTGTGCATGTATTTTTTTAATATAATGACTTTTTCTTTTCCTTTGGATAAATACTCATTAGTGGGATTGCCGGATTGAATGGTAGTTTTCCTTTCAGTTCTTCAAGAAATCTCCATACTGTTTTCCATAGTGATCATACTAGTTTACATTCCCACCAGCAGTGTAAAAGTCTTCCCTTTACACCACATCCATACCAACATCTATTATTTTTTCACTTTTTAATTATGGCCACTCATGCAGAAGTAAGGTGGTATCTCACTGTGGTTTTAATTTGTATTTCCCTGATAATTACTGATGTTGAGCATTTTTTTCATGTTTGTTGGCTGTTTGTATGTCTTCTTTTGATAATTGTCTATTTATGTCCCTTTCCCACTTTTTGATGGGATTATTATTATTATTTTTTTCTTTTTGATTCATTTGAGTTCTTTGTGGATTCTGGATATTAGTCCTCTGTTAGATGCATAATTTGTGAATATTTTCTCTCACTCTGTGGGTTGTCTAATTTCTCTGCTGATTATTTATTTTGCTGTACAGAAGCTTTTTAGTTTAAATAGAACCCATTTATTTATTTTTGGTTTTGTGGCATTTGCTTTTGGCATCTTAGACATGACTTATTTGCCTAAGCCAATGTCTAGAAGAGTTTTTCTGATATTATGTTCTAGAATTTTTTGGTTTCAAGCCTTAGATTTAAGTCTTTGATGTATCTTGAGGTGATTTTTTGTATAAGGTGAAAGATGAGGATTCTTCATTCTTCTAAATGTGGCTTACCAGTCTTCCCAGTACCATTACTCAATAGGGTGTCCTTTCCCCAATTTATGTGCTTGTATGCTTTGTTGAAGATCAGTGGGCTCTAAGTATTTGGCATTTTTTCACGTGCTTGTTGGCTGCATGTATGTCAACTTTTGTCTTCTATTCATGTCTTTTACCCATTTTTTAATGGGGTTGTTTTTGCTTTGTTAACTTGTTTAAGTTCCTTATGGATTCTGGATATTATAACTTGGTTGGATATATAATTTGCAAGTATTTTCTCCCATTCTGTATGTTGTCTGTTATTCAGTTGGTAATTTCCTTTGCCATGTGGAAGCTCTTTTGTTTAACTGTATCTCATTTGTCAGTTTTTGTTTTTGTTGCAACTGGTTTTGGCATCTTACTCATGAAATCTTTGCCGGATCTTCTGTCCAGAGTAGCATTTTCTAGGTTATCTTTCAGGGTTTTACAGTTTTGGTTTTATGTTTAAGTCTTTAATCTATCTTCAGTTGATTTTTGTATATGATATAAGGAAGGAGTCCAGTTTTGATTTTCTGCAAATGGCTAGCCAGTTATCCCAGCACCATTTATTGAATAAAGAGTCCTTTCTCCATTGCTTGTTTTTGTTGACTTTGTCAAGGTCAGATGGTTGTAGGTGTGTGTTATTATTTCTGGGCTCTTTACTTGGTTCCATTGGCTATGTGTCTGTTTTGTATTGGTGCCATGCTGTTTTGGTTACTGTAGGCTTATAGTATAGTTTGAAGTTGGGTAATGTGATGCCTCCAGCTTTGTTCTTTTTGCTTAAGATCACCTTTGCTATATAGGCTCTTTTTTTTGTTCCATATGAATTTTTAAATAGTTTTTCTTAATTCTATGAAGAATGTCAATGGTAGTTTGATAGAAACAGCACTGAATGTGTAAATTGCTTTGAGCAGTATGGCCATTTTAATGATATTTATTCTTCCAATCCACAGTCATGGAGTATTTTTCCATTTGTCTGTGTCATCTGTAATTTCCTTGAGTAGTGTTTTGTAATTTTCATTGTAGAAATCTTTCACCTTCCTGATTACCTGTATTCCTAGGTATTTTATTCTTTTTGTGGCTGTTATGAATGGGATTGCATTCATAATTTACCTCTCAGCTTGAATGTTGTCATTGTATAAGAATGCTACTCGGCCGGGCGTGGTGGCTCAAGCCTTTAATCCCAGCACTTTGGGAGGCCGAGGCGGGTGGATCATGAGGTCAAGAGATCAAGACCATCCTGGTCAACAAGGTGAAACCCCATCTCTACTAAAAACACAAAAAGTTAGCTGGGCATGGTGGTGCGTGCCTGTAATCCCAGCTACTCAGGAGGCTGAGACAGGAGAATTGCCTGAACCCAGGAGGTGGAGGTTGTGGTGAGCTGAGTTCGCGCCATTGCTTGCACTCCAGCCTGGGTAACGAGAGCGAAACTCTGTCTCAAAAAAAAAAAAAAAAAAAAAAAAAAAAAAAGAATGCTACTCATTTTTGTATGTTGATTTTATATCCTGAAACTTTGCTGAAGTTGTTCATCAGATCACAGAGCCTTTGGGCAGAGACTATGAGGTTTTCTAGATGTAGAATCATATTGTCTGCAAACAGCAATAGTTTGACTTCCTCTCTTCACATTTGAATGCCTTTTATTTCTTTTTCTTGCCCAATTGCTCTGGCCAGGACTTCTAGTACTATGTTGAATAGGAGTGATGAGAGAGGGCATCTTTGTGTTGTGTTGGTTTTTAAGGGATATGTTTCCTGTTTTGCCCATTCAGTATCATGTTGAATGTAGGTTTATCATAGATAGCTCTTATTATTTTGAAGTATGTTTATTCAGTGCCCACTTTGTTGAGGGTTTTTAACATTAAGCAATGTTAGATTTTATCAAAAGCCTTTCTGAATTTATTGAAATAGCCATTTTTTGTTGTTTTTAGTTCTAGTTATATGATTAATTGCATTTAGTGATTTGTATATGTTGAACCAACGTTGCCCCCTAGAGATAAAGTCTCCTTGATTGTGGTGGATTGTCTTTTGTATGTGCTCCTGGATTCAGTTTGCTAGTATTTTGTTGAGGATTTTTGTATCTATGTTCATCAAGGATATTGGCCTGAAGTTTGTTGTTGTTGTATCTCTGCCAGGTTTTGGTATCAGCATGATGCTGTCCACAAAGAATGAATTGGGGAGGAGTTCTTCCTCTTTAGTTTTTTGGAGTAGTCTCAGTAGTAATGGTACCAGCTCTTCTTTATACATCTGGTAGAACTGGGCTGGGAATCCATCCAGTTCTGGTCTTCTTCTGGTTGGTTGGTAGGTTGGGGTGTGTGTGTGTGTGTGTGTGTGTGTGTGTGTGTGTGTGTTGGAGACAGAATCTTGCTTTGTCACATCCCAGGTTCAAGCAGTTTTTGTGCCTCAGCCTCCCAAGTAGCTAGGACTACTGGTGCACTCTACCACACATGGCTAATTTTTTGTATTTTAGTACAGACGGGGTTTCACCATGTTGCCCAGGCCGGTCTCAAACTCCTGAGCTCAGGCAGTCTGCCCTGCTCAGCCTCCCAAAGTGCTAGGAATAGAGGCCTGAGCCACTGATTGGTAGGCCTTTTATTTATTGATTCAATTTCAGAACTCATTATTGGTCTGTTTAGGGATTCAAATTCTTCATGGTTTAATCTTGGGAGGCTGTATGTTTCCAGGAATTTACTCATTTCTTTCAGGTTTTGTAGCTTGTGTGCACGTAGATGTTCATAGTAGTCTCTGAGGGCATTTTGAATTTCTTTTGGGTCAATGGTAGTGTCCCCTTTGTCATTTCTAATTGTGTTTATTTGGATCTTCTTTTTTTATTAGTCTAGCTAGCAGTCTATATATCATTAATTTTTCAAATAATAAACATTCTTTGATTTTTTTCACTTTTTTTTTATGTCTCAATTTCCTTCAACTCAGCTTTGATTTTAGTTCTTTCTTGTCTTCTGCTAGCTTTGGGGTTGGTTTGCTGTTGTTTCTCTAGTTTCTCTAGTTCTGCTATTGTGTTCTAATTTGAGATCTTTCTAATTTTTTGATGTTGGTGTTTAGTGCTATAAACTTCCTTCCAAACATGAAAACACTCAGTACTGATAAGTGTTTTATGAAAGACAGAAGCCAATATCTGGATACCAACACTGTGGTTACGGCTAAAAAGCTCTATCGATGAAGTGATTACGTCTTAAAATAATGTTGGCTGTGTGTGTGTGTGACAATTATATGTCAGTGTAGGCTCATTGATTGTAACAAATGTACCATTGTGGTGCAAGGTGTCAGTAGTAGAGGAGGCTGTGCATTGTGGAGACAGAGAGTACATGGGAACTCTCTGTACTTTCTGTTCAATTTTACTCTGAACCTTAGCCTGCTCTGAAAAGTAAAGTTCGTTAAAAATAAAAAAGAAAAACCCGGAGATAACATATGATACAATTATAGACTGATTTCATTTATGAACATAAATGTAAAAAAAAATTAATTTTTTTTTACCAAGTAAAATTCAATGGTATGTTAATATATCATGACCAGTTAGGATTTACTATACAAAAGTTTCAGTATTAGAAAATGTATTAGTGTAATTCTCTGTTAGCAGATTAAAGTGAAAAGCTTTTGGTCTTTTCAACAGAGGCTGAAAAAATGAATATTCATTTATGATTTTTAAAAGTCTTTTAAACTAGAAAGAGAGGAAATATCTTTGATGAGGTAAAACTTATATTCAAGAACTGATAGCATACGTAATGGTGAAATATTGCCATAATCAGGAATAAAACATGGATAGCCACCTTTACCACACCAGTTTTGGCCAATGTATGAACAAAAAGCTGGTATGAAAAGTATAAATGACAAAACTGACAAAAAGGCATAAATGACCTATAAATCACAAGACTGACATTATTTCACATGACATGATCATCTACCTAGACAGTCTGAAGAAATAATATCTGTACAGAGAAAATAATTTGTGTACAGAGAAACTAATGTATTTAAAAATGAATATCAATTTATTATGATAAGAAATGTTCAAATTTAATTCTCTCCAAGCCATTAAGTACAACTTACAAATCTTTGTTTTCTTTTTATATGTATAGAAAATAAGATCATTTTACTTTATAAAGAATAATTTGAATAACTTAAGTTATATAGACTACACTCCTTAAAAATTAGACCTATTTACAACTTACATTCTCTTAAAGGAAATAAAATCCACTTATAAATTTTATAAATTTAATTTCCTTCAAAGCCTTAAAAAATGCCTCTCATAATAAGAAAATCCTTTCTGTTACTTTCACAATTCTTGTAAGTCCAGTAAGTTAAACCTATAAATATAGTGTAGCTCACCTTATTTAAACATTCTATTTTCAGATTTGGTCAAATTATCTTACACGTTTTTAAATAAAGCCCTCATTCTAAAAGTCAATTATTCATACACATTCTAAATTGAAGTCACAAGTGTAATCTGCCGAATAGCCTAATATGTCAATGTAGAATTCAGACTGACCTAAATTATCCTAAATGTACCATACACATATCAATAATTTAGATTTTATTTTCTTTAGAATATATTACATTCTAAAATTCCATGAGATTGGAAACATACTACTTGCAAAGAGGACAGTTTTACCATTGCTAGCAAACTGGGTTTTATCATCTCAAGAGAGCAGAGGTTACGAAATCTGAACCTGGGGGCTGTATATCCAGCATGATTCCCCCCTTGTCAGCAATAGAAACTATGAGTTCCTTTCAGAGTTGCCAAGACAACAGAGACTCCAAGGATAAACCCTTAAATGGGGTTCATTTCTCCTGTGTTCAAATTACAAGTTACCCAATTTTTCCATCTGATTTAAGTCTACAACCTTCCACTGAGGCTGCTGATAACTCCGTTCAACTAATCTCTTTACTTCCTGATTGAATTCTGGATTCTTTACATAGTCTTCCCCTCTGGTTGTATACAGAATCTTACAGATACTTAAAGAACATTTGCATACCTCTCACACCTTTGACTCTGAGGTAAAAATATCAGTCATTCTAATGAAGTCTGCCTAGAGGAGTAAAACAAATCAATTAAAGGAGTGTTTAATAAAATGCATACAAAATATTTTTAGAATCTCGACTGCAGCAGTTAAGAAATATAACAGCAATGGCAACAAAAACTATAAAATACTAGCACTAAACCTGTTAAGAAATGTGGAAAACCCATATAACAAATACTAGAGAATTCTACTCAAGAACATAAAAGATCTCATAAGTGAAGATGGAAACGTGGAAGTCTTCTGGGTGGGAAGGCTTAACACTGTAAAGCTGTCATATCATTCCCAAATTAAGAAAGCTGATGAAATTCTCATTTTTACAAAATTTGAAAAACTGATTCTCAACACACCGGATTTTTTTTAAATGAAATGGAACTTGCCCTATCTAATGTTAAAGTATTCTAAAAAGCTGTAGTAATTAATGAGCTATTAGCTCCTGTATAAAGATATCCATTGAACAGAATAGAAATTCTGCAAACAGATTAACAAATAAATTACAATTTGGTTTATAATAAAAATGGCATTTCTAAACAGAAAGAAAAATGTGAACTATCAATAAATGGTGTTGGAAAATTTAGGAAAAATATAGATACCTACTTTATACTATGATAAATTTCAGATGAATTAAAAACTTCAACTTGAAAACAAACTGTAAGAGTATTAGAAGGAAAGATGAGGAAATATTTCATTGGGGTAAGGTCTTCTTAAACAGAACACAAAAACTATTAATACATAAAGAAAAAAATACCACTTTTTTCCATATAAATTTCTTCTCAATAAAATATGCTGTCTTAAAAGTTAAAAATAAAACACAAATGATAGGCTGGGAAAAAATTTGTCAAACATGTAATTCACAATTAGTATCCAATGAAAAAACATCCTACCTGTGATGTTTAAAAGATGAACAAGCCAATGAAAAAATGTGTAAAGAATATGAACAGGCCTTTAATGGCTGAAAAGTACAAATAGTCCCCAGACATGAAAAGATGGTCAGCCTTGGTCCTAATGGGAGAAATACAAATGAAAACAACAGTGAGATATCAGTTTCTACTCAGGAAATTAGAAAAAATGCATAGCTTGATAATATCCAGCATTAGCAAGTGTGTAGTGGAGTGAAACCCTCAGTTTGTCTTGACAGGTATAATCTAAATTTAAAATAAGGCCAGGTGCAGTTGCTGATGCCTGTAATTCCAGCAGTTTGGGAGGCCAAGGCGGCAGGACCACTTGAGCTCAGGAGTTCAAGACCATCCCTCCTGGGCAACATAGTGAGACCCCCATCTCTATAAAATAAAAGTTAAAATAAATACATTTAAATCATTGACCTAAAGCTTTCATTTTTAGAAATCTATGTTAAAGAAATATTTGCACACGTAAACAGGTATGTTAAAAATACCACAGCATCACATCAGTAAAAAATTAAACACAACTTAAATGTCTATCTATAGAATCATGGTTGGATAAATTATGAGCCATCACTATTATGGAATAATGTACATCACTGAAAAGCAAAATACATGTTCAGTGAAAACAAATATTATTGAATAACATGTATTATGAACCCATTAAAAAATGCAAACACAACCCTTAATATATGTGGCTTCATGTCCACATATGTATGTAAAAGTATAGCAAAGGACTAGAAGGTTTTAAGCCAAACTACTCACTCTAGGTCATCTTTTGAAACAGTAGTTGGAATGGAATATTGAAGAAGAGGGTTGTTGTTATAGTTATCTGGCTCCTTTACTTCAAAAGTTGTTTTGCCATCATAGCTTTTGGCTAAATAGTAAAATAAATCCATGCTCTTCTTGGATGTTCCCCTGGCTTTACCTCTGAACTCCTTTAGCAGGTAGAACAGACAAGAGGGAAGATGCAGCATCTGGCATTGTGTCCCTCATCTCAGACGTCTTCGCCTGTGGGATTTTTGTGCTTTGGTTTATTCATTCATTTATCTGTCATTTTTTCTTTCTTTAAATAGTATTTTACTGAAGCAGGACATATAAAGTGCTAACATTCATTCGTCAGAGCTAACCCCACTCCCATATTCTGGATAAAAATTCAAGCAAGACCCATTACATCACTGTTAGTTTAGGAAACAAAACTCCTACAGTCACTTTATATAATAATCACAGCCTCTGTTAATTGGTGAAGTAATTAATTGTCCAGTCCTATGTATGAATCAAACTCTGAACGTGTGTCCTGCTAAGTCATCTCTCCTCTCGCAGTTGAGTCCTGCTTTAAGGCTGGCCCTTCCTGGTGGAAAAGGGATCATTGTTCTTTTCCTTTTACCTGTGTAGTGTTTCTCCTTCTCTTCCAGATTGCTACATAGGGCCCAAACAGGGGGAAGAAGGAGAGAAAGCCAGGAAAGTTCTTGACTATTTTTGTCATATGTTGGCTTTGTCATTTCTGAACATTTTAAGTTCTTCCATGGGCTGCATTAGCCACCTGGGTAAAAAGGTTACACTGAATTATACACAATGCTACCCTCACAGCTGACTATGCTGCTTGCAGACTGTTTCCTTAGCAAAAGAAAGGAGGCTTCCTAGCTAGACTGGTGGCCCTGATTTATTTAGGGATGGACCCATTCTTTATCCAGTTGAAGTTATGCCCTTAAGCCAAACAAAACAGGTATTTAACAGAATAACAAAAAGACATATGTCATGCCCATGAGGAGCTCACATGAGGAAATTGCCATATTGCCAGTTTATAATTTTTCTCACCTATCCTAGTGCCCTGTTATCTGTCCTGCCTCAAAATTCCCATGGTATTTAGATTTTGGACCAATTACTGTTATCTCTGATTGTGTCTGTTTTCACTTGCTCTCCAGTATTTGCACGCATGTACACCTTGCCTCGTGTTCTCATCTAGAGGGGATACTCCTTGCAGACAATGGCTGCCTCCGACTAGCTCAGGGCTGTGCACACAGGAACACAAAACTTATGTGAGGCTTTGACTCCTTGTGACTTAGGATCCAGCACCTAGGAGCTCCAAAAGGCCTGATGTGGTGTCTCTCCCACCTCCTTTTCACATGCTAATAAGAGTGATTATATCAAAAACTACCTACCCTGTGCCCGTTACTGTGCCAGACACTGACAGTGATGTACATATATGAGGCCGCTTCCCTCATGAGTTTACATTCAGGCTGGTGGGATAGGAGGAACAAAATAAAACCAGCATCAAGTGAGCAGATGACTGAATAGAAAATTTATAAATTGTGGGCCGGGGGCAGTGGCTTATGTTTGTAAGCCCAGCACTTTTGGGAGGCTGAGGCAGGTGGATCATTTGAGGTCAGAAGTTCGAGACCAGCCTGGCCAACATGGTGAAACCCCATCTCTACTAAAAATACAAAAATTAGCTAGGCATGGTGGTGGATGCCTATAATCCCAGCTACTGGGGAGGCCAAGGCAGGAGAATCACTTGAGTCTGGGAGGCAGAGGTTGCGGTGAGCCAATATTGTACCATTGCACTCTAGTCTGAGTGACAGAGTGAGATTCTACCTTAAAAAAAAAAATAAAAGAGAAAAAGAAAAGAAAATTTATGTAGACATGCTAGGAAGGAAGTAAAAAGGTGATGATTGAGAATAATGGGTTGTGGAGGAAAATATAGGTGGTAAGAAAGGACATAAAGGAAAGTGACATTTAAGCTGAGACTGCAGGGATGAGCCCGCCATTCACAGGGTGAGTAGGAAAAATCCAAAGTAAAGGGTAGTCTCTGAGGCAGAAAGCAGTCGGCTTCTCCAGGGAACTGAGAGATAAAACAGTGTAGTAGGAGAGGGAGACACTGCCACTAAGTGCAGTAATAGAGGAGTGGACCTGACTCAAATCGAGTAGAGCCTTGGAGATCATGGTATGGAGTTTGGATCCTATTCTAGGTCTAAGGGAAAACCACTTAGAGTGTTTAGAATGGAGGAGCCAAGTTACGTTTTAACAGCCCTTGCTTGCTTGCAGTATGGAGATTGGGGTTGGGGGACAAGAAGGGAATAGGTAGAAAATGTTGCATTGTTTTTGGTTGAAAAAGTAAGATGGTACTTCTAATTATAGTGAATGTATATAAAAATGTAGAGAAATTAGTACATTTTTATATAAATTGGAGGCAGAATTAGCGATATTTGCTAATGGATTAGATGTGGGCTGAGGAAGTTGGAAGAGAGAAAAGACGTAAAACTGGATGTATTTCTGTGAGACATATTAGGAGAGATGTAAATAAGGCCATTAAATATGTTAGTCTAGAGCAATGATTCTTCATCCTCAATGTGCATCACAATCAGCTGAGAGCTCCTTAACTCACAGACTGCTGGGCCCTACCTCCAGTGTTTCTGATTAAGAAGGACTGGGTGGGCCAGGCACAGTGGCTCACGCTTGTTATCCCAGCACTTTGGGAGGCCGAGCGAGGTGGATCACCTGAGGTCAGGAGTTGGAGATCAGCCTGACCAACATGGAGAAACCCCATCTCTACTAAAAATACAAAATTAGCCGGGCCTGGTGGCACATGCCTGTAATTTCAGCTACTTGGGAAGCTGAGTCAGGAGAATCACTTGAACCCGGGAGGCAGAGGTTGCCATGAGCCGAGATTGCACCATTACACACCAGCCCGTGCAACAAAAGCAAAACTCGGTTTCAAAAAAAAGAAGGGCTGGATGGTGTCTGAGAATTTGCAGTTCTAAGAAGTTTCCAGGTGATGCTGATGCTACTGGTCCAGAGTTCCCACTGGTTAAGACAGAGGATAATTCTGGGAGTCTGGGAGTCATCAGCATAAAGATAATATTTAAATCCATGGAACTAGATGAGATTGCTTAATGAAGCTGTGCCGAGAAACAAGAGAAAGAGGCTCCAGATTAAGTAAAGAATGGGTAGAGAAGAAAGACCCAGGAGAAGTAGGATCAGAGGAGTAGAAAGAAAACCAAGAGTGTGAAGTTTCAGAAACCAGGCAAAATGAGGGCCTCAGGTCCAGATTGATTGATGTTCGTGATAAATACTGTTGAGAAATAGAATAAGAAGAGAGCAGTGAAGTGTCCGTCAGTTTGTCAATATTAGAAACATGATTAGGAGCAAGTACTTTACAGATTCACCAAATCCTTAAAAAATCTTATTGTATTAGTTCAGCTGGCCCTCTGTATCCATGGGTTCCTCATCCACAGATTCATCCAAGCATGGAATGAAAATATTTAAAATAACAACAGCAATAAAAATAATACAAAAAAACAAGGCTTAAAAACTGTACATAGTATGTAGTGTATTTGGAATGATAAGTAACCTAGAGATGATTTAAGATACACAGGAAGATGTGCATAAGTTATATGGAAACACTGCACAGTCATATATCAAGGACTTGAGCATCTGCCAATTTTCGCATCAGTGTGAGTCCTGGAACCAATTCCTAGCAGATACCAAGAGATAATTGTACTGTTGTTTCCATTTTATAATGAAGGAAACTGAGGCTCAGAGGGAGATTATACAGGTTGCTAGGGCAACAAAGGGCCTGAAACCCAGATATTTTTTCTCCAAACATCCTAGGGAATGTGAAGATTGCCGCATCCTCCACTTGCTGCTAAAATGCATACGGCTGGCCCACCTTTGGCGAAACCTTGAAGTAGGTATCCTGGTCATTGCTCTCCAAGGCACCCAGTACCTGTGGCTGCTCCCAGATTCTTGGCAATGATGGCCTCTTCCCTCCACGTTCACCTGCCTTCCCGGGGAGCTCTTCATGCCTCCCAATAATTTCATTTGCTTCCCAACCTCAAAACCAACCTGGACTTCATTCCTTCTTAATAGCATACACTCCTCTGTGATCAAGTGATAATGGATGAAAGTGGTTGCTAATCCGTAGCATGCAGTAAAGGTTTAACAACTGTCTTTCTGAACGGAGGAAAAGCCCTGATTTGTAGTGTTTGATGATTGCAGGGTGCCAATGGCTGATTACATGTGATCAATGTGATGTGACCATAAAGGTGGAGAGAGATGAACACAGTTGTCTCTCATGAGATGCTGTGAACTAGTTCCAGCACACCAATGGAATAATTTAAAACGCTGATTTTCAGGTAGCATATTTCCTTTCTAAATGTGGCCTTCCAGAGACACTGTCTTAGCCACAGGTTATAGAGACTTCAGGCCACCTGCTCAGCTAGTGGAAGGAGATGTCAGGAACACGGAGGCCTGTGTACACTCTTTAGCCATATCTCAAGAGCTGTCACCTGCTTCCTCAATGTCCAGTCTAGCTCAGGAGCAGAAGGTACGATAGTTTAAAAGCTGGCATTTGATACCTTCTCTGGTTTCTAGGGTTCAAGAATGTTCTTTGGTGAGGATTACAGCTTGTTCTTCATTGGTGTCAGCAGGTGTTTCTGACGGCTGGAGCCGGAATGAGAATTGGGGTCTGGAATAAGGCTTGCTGTCTCTTGCCAGAATGCAGAGGTTTACAGTGGAGATCAGACATACATCTTGCTCATGAACATATGCTACTCTGTCCTGGAATCTGAGGAGGAGGCCACATCATCACACAGGCAGGCATGTCTGCTGAGGGCTCAGTCCTGAGGCATGAGGGATTTCTAATTACCTTGTGTAACTTCCACTGGCTCTTACTCTTGTATTCCTAAAAGCACAGGCCACTGAATTGGTCTCCTGGGAGTTATGCGATGTGCTATTTTAGTGAATACTGTTGTAGTAATTGTACCTCATACCATGTAGTAATTGTAGTAATCATACCTCAACTCACGTAGTGAGTTGGTGGGGAGTGGGGACAAATGGGAGGAAGCAGAGAAGAGGATGAGAGCAGCAAGAGGCAAAACTTGGCCCTGCTGATGTGGAAGGGGGAGAAGATGGCTGCGAGAGCAATTGAAACTTTGCAGAAGGTGTTTTTTTGCAGTCAGATTTTATGGCTGTGTGCTTTGCAAGTAGATACAGTTCGTTTGGAAACAAATTGAGGCTCAAGGTCATTCTTTTCGGTTGAAAAATAAAGATGCCTGAGAATGAATTATACTTGAGGCTGGAGGTGATGGCTCATGCCTGTTATCCAGAACTTTGGGAGGCTGAGGAGGGAAGATTGCTTGAGGCCAGGAGTTCGAGACCAGCCTGGACAAAATAGCGAGACCTTGCTTTCAAAAACATAAAAATAAAAGATAAAGAATTACACTTCACTGCTTTTTAAGGAGCTGATCACATTGTCAGGTCTTTGCCTTTATGGGCAGCTGGAAGGATCATGGCACTGGCCAAAGAGGCTTCTGGAAAGATTTTATACCAGGTATCCAATGCAGTGCTTCTTTTTCTGGGCAAATTCTCATTTATAGGACTGTTGTTCTTTGTATAAATTGCACAGACATAGATGTCCATGGGCTGCCAGAGGTACACATAGGATGATACTTGAAAGTCATACGCTTTCATCCGATGCTCTCAGGTGCAAATATGCCCACACATGCATGTAGGCATGCAAATGTGTCAAAATAACACTAATATTTATAATAATACTTTGCGATTCTATACTGCCTTTCATCTGTACATCTCGGGGTACTTTGCAAGCATTCATTAATTCTCCCAACATTCCTCTGAGGAAGGTAAATATTATTATCCTCCTCTTTACAGATGAAGCAATTGAGTCAGATAAGTGATTTGCCTGAGGCTAGTTAGGGAGTGTGGGTGGAAAGCTGAGATTAAGAGCTCAGAGTTCCTAGAGATGTCCATTAGGGAAGAAACCCAGTAATGAAAACACTGAGGGCGCTGTGGCATGCAACACACTGGGATGTTGCCAGCGGTCGCATTTTCCTATTAAATCTCTCACCGTGGTAATAATAGCTACTACTTATTAGACATTTACTATGTTTGGGGTATTTTACATATATTATTTCCTGTGCTCATATTAAAACTTGTATTATCCCATGGAACAGATCAGGAATTGAAATTTGCAGAGATGAAGTGTCTTGTCCAAGATCATTTAGTTAATAACTGCCTGGGCTGGAATTCAAACCCAGATCTGTTTGCTTCCCAAGGCTGTGTTCTTGTCCCCAATACATACTTCATGCTCCTCTGAAAATTGCAAGGAGGTACCTTTCTACCTTTCCAAGTCTCTTCCTTTTAGTCTTTGAGCCCTTATTTGTCCTGGCTGTTTACCATCAATTTCCTTGTCTTTGACAAAGTTTAGAGGCTGATATTTACAGCATCTCTGATCTGAACAGATGAGTTTTAAGCACAGGAAAGGGGAGTCACTAAGGTAAGAGGCATGAATCCTAAGTCAAGAGAGGAAACTTGAATTAGTACTACTTTTTGCTTTGCTTTGTGTTATTTCTAGTGAAATAATACCACTCAGCATCCTTTATGCTGAACAAGGAAATACCACAAAAACAGAATATGTATGGATTCTTCAAGTAAAAAGCCAAAGGACTTAGAGAAAAATGTAAGGTGATTTTAGTTTTCCTCTCATCATCAGACTCCTCAGAGTTCTACTGCTTTCAGGAACTGAACTGAGCCCCAAGACTTTGATAACTCAGCTTTCATTCAGAATGGTATATCTCAAGCGCTGGGGTAGCCATGCAATTTATGGAGTTGACAAAGGATTTGTAGAAAGATCTGGGAGACTGTAGAATAACTGCTGACATGGGAATGAGCTTGAGAAATGGTGTACCTCAGAGATATACCAAATGGTGGCAGCCTAGTCAGTGTGCAGGAGGTGGCTTGGCTCACCCTCTGCAGCAGCTCCTGGAGGGAGGAGTCATAAGAACCAGCCTCAGTCCACCATTGCCTGGTTGAGAGTGTAGGGAGAAAGATACAGGAAGGGGCTCCTAAGATTCAGCCAACCAAACCAAAGCAGATAGGATCCGTACCTTTTGGAATTAGACTCTGAGAAGTTGGCTGTGTAGTTTGATTCATTTTGTAAGAAAGATAAGAAAAATCAAATTTTAATCATGACTCATTTGAAACTGTATTTTTCTTGGAGAAGTGAGAAGTAGCTTATAAAAATCAGTGATTATACAGGAATTTGAACCCAGATGACCTGTTTTGTTCAAATTCTTTTATAATTAGTTTATTTGTAATCCCAGTGCCCCTTCCCACCCACGCCCCCTCCTCACACAATCTGTACACAGTTTCTACCATGCTGTTGTTGTATATTTAAAAGCAAGACTTTAAAAAAATGATTACACATAGGCAGAACTTTCAGTGCTAAAATCTAGGGAGCGCCAGGCAAACTGGGATGAGTTGGTTACCCTAGTTCATGAGGATGTTAAACTGAAAGAGATCCAACCCAAGTTTTGAAGGCATCCAATTGCTTAAAACACTCCAAACTGTTAACAGATACATCCCCAAATATCAACATAAGCCCACCCTCCACCCTGCCCCATGGAAGATATTAGCACTACACAAATTACAGGTCGCCATAAACATTGGAAAACATTTAGGAAAAATCTAACATTAATTTTTTTGTCTATCTTCAAAGTCACAGAATAAAGATTCTGCCGGTGTTTCAGGTTTTAGTATGAAAGGGAAAAACAGAGCCAGGCGCGGTGTCTCACGCCTATAATCCCAGCATTTTGGGAGGCCCAGCCGGGCAGATCACTTGAAGTCAGGAGTTTGAGACCAGCCTGGCCAACATGGTGAAACCCCATCTCTACTAAAAATACAAAAAATAGCTGGGTGTGGTGGAGCGTGCATGTGGTCCCAGGTTCTCAGCAGGCTGAGGCAGGAGAATCACTTGAATCTGGGAGGCAGAGTTTGCAGTGAGCTGAGATCGCACCACTGCACTCCATCCTGGGCGACAGAGACTCCATCTCAAAAAGAAAAAAGAAAGAGAAAAACAGAAAGACAAAAATCCCACAATGTTCATTCTGTATACAGATATAAACACTTTTGAAAAGTGTTAAGTGGAGGCAGTCCTGGTAATAGGACTGTAATGGTAATTGGCTAGGCGGCAGGGCCTACACCTGCTTTGAATGAATACAGGGATCTGCAGAAAGCTGAGTCCAGTGTGGTGTGGCCGGGCTGGGTGACGTGCTCCCATACTCCTGCTTAACCACATCATTAAAGAGCAGAAACCTCTCCTTGTAATCCTCTCCTATAGGACAGCAGGGAGTGTTAGCATATTTGGACTGCTTCACATTCCTTCTTGCCTACTTTTGAGAACATACTACATTTTAAAACTTGTTGGTTTCTTTCATGTTTTATTTGACCCTATGTAATTGCATTCCTGAAGGAATAACAGGCCCCCCTAGTGATTTACACCCTGTATTAAATGTCAGTTTTGAAGAGACACAGTTAACAGTTTGGTTTAACCTCCTGCCTTCCCTCTCTCTATTAGCTTAGCCCTGAATTTGAGCTCCAGCTCTGAGAACTCTGAGGGAGGGATGAAAATGAGCTGAAGCAGCAGCAGTGGTGAAGGCAGCCTCTCAGCTCTTGCTCTTCTTACACCTTTCCCGTGAATGTAAAGACGCTCACTTTTTTCTTTAGGCGATTTGTACTTACTGTTTACTTCTGTCCCAACATGGTGGTGAGGACAGTGAATCAGAACCACATTCTGCACTAACTGGGGTTCTGTTTCATGTTGTCACTCATTGCTCCAGCCCCAGGGACACCAGCAATGGCCATAAACCATGATCCTACCTCATCTGTACAGTACTCAATGAGTAGTGGGCTTGATGAAACTGGGCAGAGGGAGGGGGGAAATATTTTAATAATTTGCCTTATTTTATTTACATAGTTGCTATAATGTTATCGTTTATTAAAATTTCATTTGCTCTGGTAGATTCACTTAAATATATTTAACAATTGCTTAATTACCTGTTGTAATGTCATATTCCCTCTGTGTGTGTGTGTTTAAAATCCTGCGTTGTAACCTGACAAACATCATAAGCAATCATTATTACTTTCAGGAGTTCATATAAAAACATGAAACAAAAAAAATTTTGTGTTAAAAACAATTGTCTACACAGAGCACACACTAAAGTCATCCTCTGCTCTGTTCTACTCTTCCCACCTTCCCAGTTTTTTCCCAATGACCACAGTCTACAAGGTTTGATTAGAAACGGCTGCAGCTTTATACTAGGGAAGAGTAAATTAGGAAGTAAGGGCAAGTGTGCTCAATTCTCTGCCTATACAAAGAAGTGGTCTAGTGTCATCATGTCAGCACCTGAGACCTTAATCCCCAACTCCCACTCAGAGGTCACTTATAAGCCATTAGCCAAGAGGGAGAAAAATTAACCCTGACTTGTGAGATTAGAAAGTTTGGCTCTTTATGCATGTATTTGTTTTGATCTTATTTCCTTTTTTTTTTTTTTGAGACGGAGTCTTGCTCTGTCACCCAGGCTGGAGTGCAGTGGCAAAATCTTGGCTGACTGCAACCCCTACCTCCTGGGTTCCAGTGATTCTCCTGCCTCAGCCTCCAGAGTAGCTGGGAATACAGGCATGGGCCACCATGCTCGGCTAATATTTATATTTATAGTAGAGACTGGGTTTCACCATGTTAGTCAGGTGGTCTTGAACTCCTGACCTTGTGATCCGCCGGCCTCGGTCTTTCAAAGTGCTCAGATTACAGACGTGAGCCACCGTGCCCGGCCTATTTTCATCTTTTTTCCTAAATGACTTAAGGTGGTATGTAAAATGGATAAAATATAAAAATGAAGGAATCATAACAAAGAGAAAATGAGGATAGGAGCAACAAGGCAATCTCAGACAAATGAGTACCCATGAAAGACAAGGACGTTGGCCAGCTGTTGAAATAAAGCACAATCATCATCCCTACCACTAATGCAACTAATAGCCACTGCTAAAATGATATAATTAACACAAGTGATAGTACCATTACTATTGGAAACCTTTGAAAATGACAATTAAGGCCTGTGTTCCATTCCAAGTGATTCATATTTTCTAGTTGTCAGGTCCTGCAGAGATAGATCCTATCTCCCAGAAACAACAGAAGAAAAAACTTGATGTTCATCTTCCATTCACAAATATCTGTTTCCAAGACAGCTTTTATATTTATCATTTATAATTTTCTTAGTGCATTACTATTATTAATACTATTGTATTTTCATTATTATTCTTGTTGTCAAAACTCTGATGACTATGGTGTAACACCTAATAATAAAGTCTGCAGGCCTAATATATTATAACCATATTTTATAATGTTATGGAAAGAGCCTAGGACAATGATTTTGATCTTCTCTTATTTAAATCATATCAACATAGAAAAAGGCCATGATCATCTTCCTTGTGATCATGCGCACTTGCAAAAATTCTCTCCAGAACAAGACACACTGTTTTTATGAAATTTAAATTTTCACCTGGGAAAATCCACTCATAACCATATTGTCAATGTGTACTCTAAGAAAGCCATCACTTGGGAACTTAAGAGAATCTATATCCAGTGCCAATAATTCCCAGATCCGTTTTTAAAACCCTCTGACCTCAAAAAACTATCTTCTGATTAGCATCAGACACAACTAACTGCCAGATTTCAATATGTGTGAAACTACCCACATAGCCGAGATTGCACACTGTGGGGCATTGAGATCTGGGCTCAAATCCTGTCTCTTCTACTTCTCTGTTTGTGGGGCAGATGAGTTAACCTCCTGTAGCCTCAGTTGTCTTGTAGTAAAAATGGAGCTAACGTAATAACTGCAACTCATAAAGTTATTGTAGGGATTAAATGAGATAATGTATGCTAAGAGATTAACATAGTACATGTGTGTGTGTGTCTGTGTGTGTGTGTGTGTGTGTGTGTAGAGTGAGCACTGAAAAAGTGTCAGTTATATTTATACACACTATTTTCCTATCTAAAATTAAAAATCTAAGATAGAAATATTCAACTTCTTGGACTTTCTTATTTATCTATTTAATAAAAACATATTGCTTATATGGCAGGTACTGCTTTAAATATTTTTAAAATTTAGTCATTTAATCCTTATAAAATTTTAATTTTTGCATACTGTTTAGAGAAGCCTTTGTACCTTATTTGATGACTTATTTTGTGATATTGTAGAGCTGCTCATCAATGCCAGTGTTTCCATCTCTTGGCCCTTGAAAGTTGAGGCAGAAATAAAACCACATAATAAGTGCCCTGGGCCAGTTTGATATGTGATATGTAGAGTGAACCTATTGCTTTGTAAGGTGAATACTCATTATTTCCATTCTAGAATTACAGATTGTTATACCATGGATTTTCTTAAAATGGTCTTTCTAGAGTAGGGTTAGCAGTTTGCAAAACTGATGAAAGCAATATTCTAAAATCTCTGCATCTGTTGTTTAAATTTGCATCTGATTGTGGTTGAGCATCATTTGGTGTGTTTATCTGGTGGAAAGGTTCATCTTCCATGAATTCTCTCCTTTTACCCTTTGCCCATTTTTCTGTTGAATAGCTTGTCCTTTCTAATATTATTTAATTATTTAATTTATTTAATTAATGTTATTTTAATATATTTTACAGATTTATTATATTTATATATTTAAACATTTTAATTATTAATAATTTAATAATTTAGTATTATTGCTTATAAGAATTATTTAACCTATTGATACTAATCCTTAATATATATCATATATAAGAATGTGCCTTATTGTATATAAATTATATCTTATAAAAGTAATTATGTTTATTTTAGAAAATGCAGAGAAACAAAAGAAGATATTTTTCATATAATTCCCATAGCTAGGAACGTCTATGACTATCCTTTTTAGTCCTTTTTCATGCAAATGTATATGTATTTTTTAATAAGTTTTATAATCTGACTTTCCTTATTATCTATATCTCTTGCCCATGTTTCCACATTACTACTTGTCTACAATGTAATTTTAGTTTCTGGATAGAATTCCATTATATTGCTGTAGGATAATTCATTTAATAATCTATATTTAGACAATTTTGGCAATTATTTTTTAAAAATACTTGATGCAATTATATTAATTAATTTTTTTTTCTTTTTTTTTCTTTTTTTTATTTATTTTTTATTTTTTTATTGCATTTTAGGTTTTGGGGTACATGTGAAAAACATGCAAGATTGTTGCATAGGTACACACATGGCAGTGTGGTTTGCTGTCTTCCGTCCCCTCACCTGTATCTGTCATTTCTCCCCATGCTATCTCTTCCCACCTCCCCAATTTTTTTTTTTTTTTACAGACAGGGTTTTTCTCTGTCATCCAGGCTGGATTGCAGTTGCATGATCATAGCTTACTGCATCCTCAAACTCTTGGGGTCAAGCAATCCTCCTGCCTCAGCCTCCCGATTAGCTTAGACTACAGGTCTATACCACCATGTCCAGCTAATTGTTTTTTTCATAGCTTTTAGAAATATGGTCTTACTATGCTGTCCAGGTTTAATTACTTACCTAATATTTGTCTCTTCTGTTAGACTCATGACTTTTACATCTTTTTCAGTACAGCTCACGATAAGAAGTACATAGTAATCTGTGACCCAACACTCACCTGTGTATGCGACATATGCATGTGACACACATGTAAGTGGAAAAAAGTCATGAAACAAAACTCACTTTCTGGTAATTTCTGTTCATTTCAATATCATTAAAATTTTTTTCTGGTCACAATCTACTAAATTTATTTCATGATCCACAGGTGAGCTTTTGCCTTCAGTGTGAAAATCAATGCCTAAGTCACCTGTTCCAGCGGAACAGAGGCTGTGCTTGGCATGCAGGAGGCATTAATGCATTTATATTGAAGGAACAGCTTCTCTTGAAACTTTTGTGTTCATCCATGACAACTGGTTAAGTGACATAGTGCATGGTTACCTCTAAGGACTCTGAAGTCAAGACTGTGAGGGTTTAAATACTGGCTCTGCCGCGTACTAGCTGGTGACCATATGCAACTTACTTGACTTCCCTGTGCCTCATTTTCCTCTCCTGTAAAATGAGAATAATAATAGTGTCTAACTCATGGGATTGTTATGAAGATTAAATAAGTAAATTTTAAAAATATTTAAAGCAGTGCCTTTCACATAATAAGCAATATGTTTTTATTAAATAAGTAGGTAAATAAATAATAAGACATTTCTAGAAGTTGAATTACTAGATCAAAAGATATGTAAAAACTTAAAGCTTTTGAAATGCATAGGTAAACACAGCCCATCCCTCTCTCCTCTGCTCCCTGCAGTTTTTGAACCAGCTTTTATTCCCACCAGCAGTACAGACTTGTAGAAGTGATATCCTATAGTGATAGTCCCTGTTTATCACTCACCTGAGAATGAGTAGACTGGTTATAAGTAAAAGAGATAATGACTCTTTTAAGTAGTACAGGAAGAGAGGCCTCATCCAGTTGCTCATGAAAAGAGGCATTGAAGGGCTGCCTATCAACACTGGCAGCATCAAGGTAGGTGAAACCTCAGGCGTACTCTGCAGAGGGAGTGGGAGGATCTAGCAGGTGCCTGAGCAGTGAGCACAAAGGAAGACTCACAGGCAAACACTCCTCTCCAGGGCACATCTTTCTTACTGCCGTACTCGCCACTCTGCCACTTCTTGCTCTAAAATCCTGTCTCAAATCTGCAAGTATATAAATCCTATATAGTCTGTGTTGGTATGCTTTTCTAATCCATAAATTGCTTTGTGAAAAGCCGGCATCTGCCTGAACTACACACACAAGGACACACACACACAGCCTGTTGTTTTCTGTTTGGTATTTGAAGAAATACATATCCAATTCAAGTTCCAACTTGTCTGCAAAAGTCTCCTCTGACAACTCCAGCCCAGGTGGATCTCTCTTTCCTCTGAGCTCTCGCAGCAATTTCAGGCAGTACCACAGTATTTAGTACTTAATTATACACTGTCTGGTTCTAGAATTGTCTCAGGGTGTGTGTTGTTTCCTCCTACTATAGGGTAAGTTCTTTGAAATCAATTGCTACGTCTTATATTTCTTTTGGATCTCTCATTGGCCTGGCATGTAATAGGTCTTTAGTAAATAGCCAAAGATCAGTTGATTGATCCAAGGGAACATTGCTTGAGATTTGCATTGAAACAAAATTACATCAAGAAAGATGCTTGCCATACTTTACAACTTTCATAAAATAAACTCAAAATGGAGCAAATACTAAAATATTTTAAAATCAAACAATAAGACTACTAGAATAAAATATGGGTAGATTTATTTCTAATGTTGGAATTAATGAAATAAGCCCAGGCTTTCTAAACAGGATGCGAGCCAGGAAGCCATTAGAAAGAAATGATAGATAAATTTGATAACAAAAATTTAAAACTTTTCTACAGCAGACTTTGTTAATTTATGAGGATCGTGTACAAATCAAGATGATGAACAACCTTTCGTCTCCCCCTAACCCAAATTGTAGGAGGGTGGAAAATGGTTAAATTTTCTTTCCAGCCTTTTGCTTTACTCATCTGCAAAGGATCTTTCACCTCAACTAAGGATCTTGATCCTGCTCCTTCTTCACTTTCTGTCTCCTTAGCCGTGTCTTTCTCCTTTCTTCCCTTATCAGTTTTCCTTTGTGGTCTGAATCTTGAATATTCAAAAAGTGAGGGACTTTGTGGTAGTGTTTTAAGAAAAGAATAGCTTTTGGCTGGGCGTGGTGGCCCACGCCTGTAATCCCAGCACTTTGGGAGGCCAAGGCAGGCAGATCATGAGGTCAGGAGTTTGAGAGGAGCCTGATCAACATACAAAAATTAGCCCAGCATAGTGGCATGTGCCTGTAGTCCCAGCTACTTGGGAGGCTGAGGCAGGATAATCGCTTGAACCTGGGAAGCAGAAGTTGTGGTGTGGCGAGATCATGCCACTGCACTGCAGCCTAGGCAACGGAGCAAGACTCTGTCTCAAAAAAAAAAAAAAAAAAAAAAAAAAAGAATAGCTTTCTTTGAACTTACTGTAGTTGGCAGAAGTGTTAGCAAGTGACTTTCAGTGGGCATCCCAGCCACTTATGCCTTAAATGTATTAGTGTCTAACGCTGCATGATTGTCAATTGTTAATGTCATTGTCTAAATGTTATGTGGCTAACCTTTCCTGAGTATCGTGCTTTACCCAAAAGTTAGGTGCTCCACTGAGAAAGGCTATTAGTATCACACCACAGCATGTAATTTTGGAAAACTTGGAATATCAGAAATCATATGCAACACTTCATTTTGGGGTGAGAGCTAAAGCATATGCAGGAAAGAGAAAATCATATGCCAATTTTTAAATGTTTGTTTGCTTTCTAGTTTTGATTTTATTCAGAATAATAGAATCAAACCAGGAATGCATTTTTTTTCTTATCGCCAAGAGAACACTCAAGTCTTCCTAATGTTACCAAGCAATTGAAAAGGAACTACTGTTCATAGAGAAGATACTCAAGACAGAAGTGAGTAGATGAGCTCTGTTGGATGATGTTATTGAGGATATTGTTAAGAAGGTTTGTGTATAAATAAGGAAGTCACTGAAAGTGATCTAGGTTAATTTTATTTCTTGGAGAACACATTAAAAAGCATCATTGTTTATCAAGTGGAAAGAAAAGTTGATAGTGAGAGAAAAGCTTATCTTTTATAGAGTATAAGCTATTACAAAGAATAAGGGGGAATTCAAACTATTGGGTTCGATTACCTGAGAGTATTCCCTTAGGAATGCCAAAGTCCTGACATTCTGATTATTTCAAAGAGCAATGAAAAGATATGAATGTACAAAAGTAGATGCCTTTGTTTTCCTTTGGGGATCCTTCAGTATATCCTGGAAAATGTAGTTGTCTTTAACCATTTTTATTTAAGAAATTTGGAAAATAATTTTTTTTAAGAGTTAGTCACTCTTGTTGCCCAGGCTGGAGTGCAATGGTGTGATCTCGGCTCACTGCAACCTCCATCTCCCAGTTTCAAGCAATTCTCCTATCTCAGCCTCCCGAGTAGCTGAGATTACAGGCATGAGCCACCACACCTGGACAGTTTTGTATTTTTAGTAGAGATGGAGTTTCTCCATGTTGGCCAGGCTGATCTCGAACTCCTGACCTCAGGTGATCCGCCTGCCTTTGCCTCCAAATGCTGGGATTACAAAAATGAGCCACCATGCACAGCTGGAAAATAATTTTTTAAAATCATAAATACCACTGACCTTAAGCAGAGCTGTGGCTACCATGTTCTCTAGCATGGGCGTCACTGGACTGTTGGCCTGGACTTTGCAGCCACAATGGATTCAAGTATGAAATATGGCACCTTTGAAAGGTATTACCAGGTGATTAAAGTCCATCACAAACATCCAGAAAATTACCAAGTCTATGCAAATTGTAGCCGAGCAAAATACAGCCGAGCTGAGAGAGAGCTCAAATATATGGACTGGGATCTTTGGCTCTGTATGAAAAAGCTGATATCAAGGTGCCTGAAGACAAGAAGAAACACCATCTTGTTGGTGTGTCCTCAGATTGAGGACTGTGTGGTGCTATTTATAGCTCCATTGCTAAACAGATGAAAAGCGAGGTTGCTACACTAACAGCAGCTGGGAAAGAAGTTATGTTTGTTGGAATTCGTGACAAAATCGGGGCATACTTTTTAGGACTCATTCTGACCAGTTTCTAGCAGCTTTCAAAGAAGTGGGAAGAAAGCTCCCTATTTTTGGAGACACATCAGTCATTGTCCTTGAATTACTAAATTCTGGATATGAATTTGATGAAGGCACCATCGTCTTTAATGGATTCAGGTCTGTCATGTCCTATAAGACAGAAGGAAAGCCCATCATTTCCCTTAATACCATTGCAAGTGCTGAGAGTGTGAGTATCTATGATGATATTGATGCTGATGTGCTACAAAATTACCAAGAATATAATCTGGCCAACATCATCTACTAGTCTCTGAAGGAATCCACCACTAGTGAGCAGAGTGGCAGGATGACAGCCATGGACAACACCAGCAAGAATGTTTCTGAGATGATTGACAAATTGACATTGACATTCAACTGTACCTGCCAAACTGTCATCACAAAAGAGTTGATTGAAATTATCTTTGGTGCTCTAGCTCTGGATTAATGAAAATCATCTTCCATCCTTGGACAAGAGGTTAAGAAGGAAAATTCAGCCAGCTGATTTTGTTTTTAGTTTACTGCTGTCTTTGTCAAAAGAAACTGTTCCTCCATTGTTTGAATTACTGAAGACAGAAAGATATTTGTAAATTATCTTACAATAAACAGCTTAAAAAATAAAATCATAAATATCATTTATCTTCATGCACTTGTATGCAAGATGAAAGGTAGAATGTATATGGTACATTTTGTCTGAAGTTGCTGAAGAAACAGACACAAACATGATGAGTCATTGGTGAGGCTCAGGTGAAACCTGGCAGTGACCATACTAAATCTAAGGCCATTTTTCAAATGCCAAAGTATGTTTCTGGGCTATGGATTAGCCTGTCCCCTTAATGATTATTTCCACAGGGTTTCATTCATTTTGATTAATGTAAATCCCCCATTATTTTTACTATTTGGAAGGTAGATATAGTAATACAAATTTAAATCTGATCTGTAATCTCTATTTAAAAGTATTTAAAAATACTTCAATGTTGCATTCTGTTAATTGGGAGGTAAATAGAATTCATGAAGGCCAAAGGGGAACAGGCTTTTCTTCCTGTGAAGGTCCATTAGCCACAAGGCATGGAACAGAGGGCAGATGAGAGCCATTCATAGCACACAAGCCACAAAGAACGCCTGTGAGTCTTTTGAGGGGAAGTTCATTCTTACTTCAAATCAGAGCATAGTGGAAGAGAAAGGACTCCTGCTGTTTAAGGATTTGTACTCTGGCAAATGAGATACATAGCTTGAAGATATGTAGTTAGTTAAATCTTTAAAAGGAACAGATACATTTAAAAAAAATGGACCACAAACAATGGAAAGTGCATTCGTAAAGGAGTAAAGTCAATGGTGTTATTTATTTTCACAAATTTTACTGAGAGGAATCAAGTAACTTTCTTTTGATTGATTGCGGAGGGTGTCATAGTTGGAGAGAGATTTTGGAACCTGGCAGAAGAATAAGAAGGAAGTAGTTTGTTTAGTATTCATCGCTATTAAAAAATACTTTGTGACTCTGACTTTTTAAAGTATAAACAGGAGATTATTCTTTTAAAAATACAAGCAGGTATTGCTTGAATCTATATTGTGTTAAAAATAGTTTTCATGTTAGTTTAAAAATTTGCTCATGAACAAATTTGTCTTGGTGTTTGTAGTCAGTTTAAGCAGTTGTTTGTGGTGTACGTGGAAGAACTCTACATTCTAGGATAAAAGGGTAATACATGTTCTAGGGATGCTGGCCATTTAGACTAGTAATCTGACTCTCACCATCCAAGCTTTCTTTGGCCCTTAAAGAGGCTACAATATTGTCACATTAAGGCACAGGAACTGAGTAGGTGACAAAACTCAGAACTGGGCCTTGGTTGTGACCTGCCCCAATGGCTGCATAAACAAGAGTGGAGGACAAGGGTTTCCATTGCCCTACCCAGGAAGCTCAGGTCAAACCTGAAACTTCGGCTATTTGATCTACATGCTAAAATATGTGATTACAACACTACTCATTGATAGCTTTATTACTTATTTTAGGGTGGGTTCCCTAACCAGGGATTTGGAGACTCTTGAGGAAGTCAGCAAGTTCCTTGAAATTATAAGCAAAATTTGGTATACAGATGAGTATGTGTGTTTTTCTTGGGCACAATTCATCAGCGTCTCAAAGGGACTGTAATCTGAACAAAAATGAGAATTACATCTCTATAAGGGAAAAATTCTCTAGAATTTTTCTAATGAGCAAGAGTGTATAACTTCTGGCTACTTGTTTTTAGGATAAGTTGAACAATGTAAAACTTGCTGTGTCCTTCAAAACTTCATGTGTTTGGAACTTGGTCCCCAGTATAGCAATGTTCAGAGGTGGGACCTTTGGGAGATGATTATGTCATGAGGGCTCTGCCCTTGTGAATGGACTAATCGATTAATAGATTAATGGATTATTGAGGGAATGGGTTAGTTAACGTGAGAGTGGTTCTGTTATAAAACCCAGTTTGGCCATGTCTTATGAGCTTCTCACCATGTGATGCCCTGTGTTGCCTCAGAACTCTACAGAGAGTTCCCACCAGCAAGAAGGAGCTCACCAGAAGCAGCCCCTATACCCTGGACTTTCCAGTATGCAGAAGTATAAGAAAAAAATTTCTTTTCTGTGTAAATTACCTAGTTACAGATATTCAGTTATAGTAACAGAAAAAAGATTAATATAAAATTTAATGCCGGGCATGGTGGCTCAAGCCTGTAATCCCAGGACTTTGGGAGGCGGAGGTGGGTGGATCACAAAGTCAAGAGATCGAGACCATCCTGGTCAACATGGTGAAACCCCGTCTCTACTAAAAATACAAAAAATCAGCTGGGCATGGTGCCGCGTGCCTGTAATCCCAGCTACTCAGGAGGCTGAGGCAGGAGAATTGCCTGAACCCAGGAGGCAGAGGTTGCGGTGAGCCAAGATTGCGCCATTGCACTCCAGCCTGGGTAAGAAGAACAACACTCCATCTAAAAAAAAAAAAAAAAAAAAAAAAAAAAAAAAAATTCATTACATTTTCTTTTTTGTATAATTTTTATTGCATACAAATACAAAACAGTATTTTTTTTACCCAGAGATAGTCTTCTCATATAGAAAAAAATGTGTGTGAGTTAGTTCATTGATTGCAAATGAAATGCTATTTTAAAATTCTGTTAAAGTGGAAATGCTGTGCCATACTTCAACATTCTATTTATATTCTATTTTATCCAAAAGATCTCCAAGTTTTTCTCAGAAGGTAACGAAATCATAGTCCCCTCCCAACCCATCTTTAGGAAATATAAAGTAATCACACTTTTTATAACTGAAAAGTATATTACAACTCTAGTTAACCATTTAAAATGTTTTTATTTAAAAGAGATAAATAACAAGTCAATGGAAACGCTAAAATGGAATTATGAAAATGCTCAATTAAACCTGGAGAAAACAGAAAGAAGAAAATAGAAACTAAAGCCAGGCATGGTGGCTCATATCTGTAATCCCAGTGAACTAGGAGGCTAAGTCAGGAGGATTGCTTGAGGCCAGGAGTTCAAGGCTGCAGTGAAACATTACACTCTAGCCTGGTCATGACAGAGCAAGAGCCTGACCCAGGGAAAGAAAGAAAAAAAAAATGCAATGAATAGAAAACAACTAGCAAGATGGTATAGAGTTTATTCTAATGATACCAATAATCACTTTAAATGTAAATGTTCTAAACACACCAGCTGAAAGACAGAATTTGTTAGATTGGATAAAACTGCAGGATCCGGCTGGGTGCGGTGGCTCAAGCCTGTAATCCCAGCACTTTGGGAGACCGAGGCAGATGGATCACGAGGTCAAGAGATCGAGACCAACCTGGTCAACATGGTGAAACCCCGTCTCTACTAAAAATGCAAAAAATTCGCTGGGCATGGTGGCGCGTGCCTGTAATCCCAGCTACTCAGGAGGCTGAGGCAGGAGAATCGCCTGAACCCAGGAGGCGGAGGTTGTGGTGAGCCGAGATCGCGCCATTGCACTCCAGCCTGGGTAACAAGAGTGAAACTCTGTCTCAAAAAAAAAAAACTGCAGGATCCAATTGCATGCTGTGTACAACGAACCCACTTTAAATTTAAAGATTTAGATCAAAAAGTAAAAAGATGGAAAAACATACGAAATGAAAACATGAACTTAATGCAAGCTGGAGTAAATACACTAATTTCAGATGAAGTAGACTTCAGAATAACAAAATTATCAGGGTTAAAGAGAAACTTTATGTAATAAAAAAGGAGTTAATTTTCCAAGGACATACAATAATCCCAAGTATATATGCATTTAAAAATAGAGCTTCAAAACATGTGAGTAAAGAACTGACAGAAGTAAAGAAAGAAACAGACAGATACTACAATTATAATGGCATGCTTTAACACTCCTGTCATAGTAAGTAGTTGATAAAATTTGGTGGAAAATAACTAAAAATATAGATGGGCCGGGCATGGTGGTGCATGCCTATAGTTCCAGCTATTTAGGAGGGTGAGGTGGGAGGATTACTTGAGCCCAAAAGTTCAGGCTGCGGTGAGCTAAGATGGCACTACTGCAGTCCAGCCTGGGTGACAGAGTGAGACATCCTCTCTAAAAAAATTTTTTGACCATCCTGACCAAGATGCTGAAACCTCGTCTCTACTAAAAATACAAAAAATAGTTGGGCACAGTGGCACACACCTGTAATCCCAGCTACTCAGGAGGCTGAGGCAAGAGAATCACTTGAACCTGGGAGGCGGAGGTTACAGTGAGCTGAGATCGTGCCATTGCCCTCCAGCCTGGGTGACAGAGTGAGACTCCATCTCAAAAAAAAAAAAAAAAAAAAAAAAAAAAATTTTTTAATTTTAAAATTACAAAAAAAATGATGACCTAAACAGCATTTCCCAGTAACTTGGCCTCATTGAAATTTACAGACCACTCCACCCCGTGGCAGTAGAACACATATTCTTCTCAAGCACATATAAAACATTCACTAACATAAACCATATTCTGAGCTATAAAGTAAACAAAAGGTTTAATGGACTTACAGTTCTACATGGCTGGGGAGGTCTCACTATCATGGCGGAAGGCAAAGAGGAGCAAGTCACATCTTACATGGATGGCAGCAGGCAAAGAGAGAGTTTGTGCAGGAAAATGCCCATTTTAAAAACCATCAGATCTCGTGAGACTCATTCACTGTTAAAAGAACAGCACAGGAAAGACCCGCCCACATAATTCAATCACATCCCACCAGCTTCCTCCCTCAACACATGGGAATTCTGGAATTACAATTCAAGATGTGATTTGAGTGGAGACACAGCCAAACCACATCACACATAGAATATGTTTGTAGACCGTAATGGAATCATAAAATAGAAAGATAACAGGAAAATCACCAAATGTTTGGAAATGAAACAGCATACTCCTCAATAATCAGAGGTCAGGTCAGAGAGGAAGTCTCAAGGGAAATTTTAGCACATCGATATGAAGCTGGGACTTGATGTGGCATGAGGAAGTTGGCATAGCCTAGCACTGAAATGGAAGCAGGAGCCAGGCCTTCAGGCCCCTTATGAGATGTGGAATGAGATTCAGGCAAAGGTGGAGTTGTGGATGTGGGTTGGGGCACTGGGGTGGGGGAGTAGTGCATGGAGGACATTTAGGACCCTTATGGTATTGTTTCCAGCACAACTGCCCTTCTTTTCTTCCTCTAAACGTTCTGCTTTAATGAACACAGTAAATCACTTCCTTGGGCCAGGTGAGTTAACAAAGGATATGGGACAGTTTGGAATGGAGCACTCAATTCTGAGCTCTTTGCTTTTGATCCCTTTCTTCCAAACTTTAAAGTATCCCTTACTGCTTTCTCCATTATGTTGAAATTGTAAAAATTATCACTACAGTTTGCTGACTATGAGGCAGACACTTTGCTAAGCATTTTACAAACATGACTTTATTCAGTCTTCACACACACACACACACACACACACACACCTGTCAGGGAGATATTCTTATCCCCATTTCACAGAAGTGTAAACTGAGGTACAGAGAGCTTAAGCAGGCACAGAGAAGGTGGGTAGCAGTGTCAGGATTTAACTCCTGTTTTGTCTGACTCTGAAGATTCTCAATACCCATAATAAGCTGCTTCCCACTGTGGGTGTTGAGGATGTGGCTGTTAACTTTGTGCTTCTGGGTATCTAAAAACACAAAGGTCTAAAATGATCTGACCGAGAAGCTTTTGCTTTCCTTGGGCAGAAATCTAGATTGTTAGGAACGCCCTAGGAGGGTTTAGTGAGAGTGGATGCAGCAATCATATTTAAGTAGAACCACTGAAACACAAATTTATAATATCTTCACTAGTGTAGGCCTAGGTTTAATCATCCATAGCCCTGCTATCTTCAGTGAGCCTGTTCTTTTGACTCTTCCTCAGTGGGCCCCTGGAACCAAACACAAGCAGCATGGAGGAGAAACTCAGTTTAGCCATGTAGTTTTCAAGCTGGGCTTTCTGTAATTGCCTGTCAAATACTGATACCAAAAGCAAAATGAAGCATTTAAAAATAGGTAGTCATCCTTTTCACCAAGCAGTAGAAATACTGAAAGAGAAAGAAAGGATGCTAACCTGCTTACTTGGAGAGGAAAGATATTTGTGTAGTCAGAAAAAGAAAAATATAAGACAGGTTGTTGATGGCATGAAATATAAAATGTATGTACATTGCAACATGGTGTTTAAGCCCTCCAGCTCTGGATTCAGACTACCTGGGATCAGAAACTGGTTCTACCACTTACTAACTGTGTGACCTTGGGTTTGTTACTTTAATCTCACTCTGCCTCAATTTCCTCATCTGAGAAATGGGGATAATAACAGTGTTTATTATTATACAGGGCTATTGTGAGGAGTACATTATATATATTACATATAATACATATATATGTAGGAATAAGTGTTCAAAAAATTTTAGTTATGATTGTTTGTCCAACACTATTATAGAATTAAAACATGTTTGGGGTAGGTAGTTCAAGGCCCAAAGAACTGAGGCGCAAAAGTGTTTACCCTCCTTTAAGATCCTGATCAAGTGCACTTTTCTGAATTTTCAAGAGAAAATCCTTCCATTTTTCTAAACTTTGAGTAAATTACTGGTTTAACATTCATTACTTTTTGAGTATAGTTATTTGTATAAAAACATATTGGCAACTCTTTGAGGGCAAGACAGAATCTCCTTCATCTTAATCCATTCACCCTCCCTTACCTCATCCTGACCTGGAAAAACAAATAGCACTTAGGATAGTGTCTGGAACTTAGCTGGCACTGAATATGGTAAATGTTTGTTAAATGGAACTGAACTGAATTGAAATGCAAAGACTGGGCCCACCTAGGGAAAAAAGACTGAAAGAGCAAGAAGAAAACTGAGAGTTTGCTGCCATTTGTCATGTAGAAACAGGACTATCTTGCTTATATGTAATTGAATGAAAGGCACTCAACACTGTTAAGCTGTTGTGGCTGAAAGGTAACAAAAGCTTATCTGAGCCTGTTGAGGTAAGGCGGGTGCAAATAATCCTTTAGGAAATATAGACTGGCCAGCCTTGTAACTTGCAGGAATTCCGGCCCCCAATTTTAGTAGGAGAGTCAAGCTCAGAGATCTCTGAGAAGCTTTTTATAAAATACAGCTTGTGCAGCTTTACTTGTGCAAATTAGTGTGAGCTAAAGGCAAGTGTTGAACAGACTTTACTGTGATTCCCCAGTTCATGAAATTTATAGGGATCAAATTTGACAAGAGCGTGTCTGACTTTGTTCTGTGGAAGCCCGAGCAAAGTCATGGAAACCAGATACCATTAGTTGTACTGCCATAGTCCAGAGACTCTGATTCAGGAGTTGTATTTGTCCTATGGTGTAAATACATTCATATGCACACACACATACTCATAGTCTCTCTCAAACACATACATACTCAGACATACACATTATTTCAAACACACACACACACACACACACACACACACACACACACACACAGCCCCCACATTATTTTAATAGGCAATCACTTAATCGATAGAGCTTTTGACCAGTAACCACCGTGTTGGTATCCAGAAATTGGCTTCTGTCTTTCATACAACATTTACTGGGCCGGGTGCGGTGGCTCAAGCCTGTAATCCCAGCACTTTGGGAGGCCGAGGCGGGTGGATCACGAGGTCAAGAGATCGAGACCATCCTGGTCAACATGGTGAAACCCCGTCTCTACTAAAAATACAAAAAATTAGCTGGGCATGGTGGCACGTGCCTGTGATCCCAGCTACTCAGGAGGCTGAGGCAGAATTGCCTGAACCCAGGAGGCGGAGGTTGCGGTGAGCTGAGATTGCGCCATTGCACTCCAGCCTGGGTAACAAGAGCGAAACTCCGTCTCAAAAAAAAAAAAAACATTTACTAGTACTGAGTGTTTTTATGTTTGGTGCCTCAGCTTTTGGTTCTCACCTTGACGTTGTCTGTCAAGATCTCCTGTGAGGTGTTTAAAATGAAAATTCCTGGCCCTGCGCCTTTGGAGATTCTGACTCAGCAGATGTGGGGCAGAGGCTAAGAATCTGGATTTGGTAGATAACAGGCAATCCAGAAGACTTGGTGCGGGTACTTTTTGAGGTCTAATAGGTCTACTACCTACATTATACTGTGAACCAATGAGACTGGTGAGATTTCAGTGGCTTTGGTAACTCTAACATAAAAGTCTAGCTGAAAGGCTGGTCATGGTGGCTCATACCAGCACTTTGGGAGACTGATACGAGAGGATTGCTTGAGCCCAGGAGTTTGAGACCAGTCTGGGTAGCATAGCTGTCAGGCCTCCAAGTGTAAGCCTGGCCATTATAGCCTTGGTGTCCCGCACGAATACCTCCTGATGGTCTCCAGGAGCCAGAAAGTCTGACTGGATGGCCACAAATAGAAGTGAAACAACTGGTTCCTGCCTCAACTGATTGCTCTACCCCTGCAAACTTCAACCATTGTTCCTGCTCAGCCTTGCGAAAATTTCCCCCAATATCAGGTTTCTCAAGACCCACCCCTGTAACTATGTAATTTGCCATACCCTCTCCTCTAATTGCAACTGACAACCCCTACCGTTATGGTCATGCCTGTTTATAGTAAATGACCCCTACCCTTGTGACCATGCATCCTGTGACACCCTTCCCCTCCCTAAGATAGATTACCACCTTTAGCTGACCATTTCCCCCAACCTGTATTACCAATCCCCTTTCTACCCCCTTTGCCTAACTCCTTTCTCGGACTTGGCCTGCTTGTACCCAAACGTGAAATAAGTGGCCTCGTTGCCCACACAAAACCTGCCTGGTGGTCTCTTTATTCGAGTGACACGCCTAACAATAGCAAGACCTCATCTCTACTAAAAATTTTTTAAAATTATCTGGGCATGGTGGTATATGCCTGTAGTCCCAGCTGCTCAGGAGGCTGAGGCAGAATGATTGGTTGAGTTCAGGAGTGCAGAGCTGCGGTAAGCTAAGTTGGCACCACTTCCCTCCAGCCTGGGCAACAGAGTGACACCTTGTCTCAAAAAAAGAGAAAAGAAAAAAAAAGTCTAGCTGCAGCCTGTTGGTTCTCCCCTGGGAGGCTCTGGTATGCTTCTCATGTCTACATCCTAAGAAGGGCTGTATTAAAGGGTGGGTCAGCATGCATAGTTGTACCTGAAATGACCAAACAGCTCACTCCCTTGTTCTAGGTGTTCACACATAGCATTGCATTTGATCTTGGCAGAGAGACACCCAAATCTCTTGATAATGCCAAACCCAACATGTGTTTCCTTGAACCATAGCTGTCTGCACAAGGTGACCAGAGTTTCATAAAATTAAATCTTTATATTAGGTGATATTAAAACTACTTAGCAACCAGTAGAGCAGGTACAAGCCCAGTCAGAACTGATGCAAATGTATGAGCCTGGGGGTTGTTGGCTGAGTGTAGAAGGTGCCCCTGCCCCACTCCAGTGACCCACCCACTGATAATGGCAAAGCACCCTTCAAGATGTTATCACATGGGACTCAGGCCCCTAATTAGGGGTGGGAGGGAGAAACAGGACATCACCTGCTTCCACCCAACTTACCAGACCAATGATAGTAATCAGGAAATAATTACCAAAAAATGCAAGTTCATTCTTTTCTTGAGACAAGGTAAGGGGCTGAATTAGATTAGTTCCTATAGGAGTGGTGACAACTCGGCCTGACCCCCTTCCCTTGCAAACATGGGATAGCAAGGGTTTCTGTATTTATGAAGATAAAAGGTCTGAGGGCCAGTGCGGTGGCTCATGCCTGTAATCCCAGCACTTTGGCAGACCAAGGCAGGCGGATCATGAGGTCAGGAGTTCAAGACCAGCTTGGCTAATATGGTGAAACCCCATCTCTACTAAAAATACAAAAATTAGGTGGCATGGTAGCACGTACCTTTAGTCACAGCTACTCAGAAGGCTGAGGCAGGAGAATCTCTTGAACCCAGGAGGTGGAGGTTGCAGTAAGCCAAGATGGTACCACTCCACTCCAACCTGGGTGACAAAGTGAGACTCCATCTAAAGAAAAAAAAAAAAAGGTCTGAATATTTTATTTTATTTTTTGAAACAGGGTCTTGGTCTGTCACCTAAACTGAAGTGCAGCCCCAGAATCATGTCTCACTACAGTCTCAAACTCTTGGCCTCAGGTGATTCACCTTGGCCTCCCAAGGTGCTGAGATCACAATTGTGAGCCCTTATGCCCAGCCTGAATATTTTAAATCATGACTGTTCTACATATCTGTGACAAGTGGTTGCAAAATCTCAGGCATCATTTGGTGGTCACTACTATGCTTTTTTATTTCCCAACTAGAAAGAATTTTCTTTCCTTCTGGGGCTCAGATGCAAATACATGGCATGAGATTGCTGGGAGGTCTAAAAGGGTGACTCATGAAATCCCAGCTAAGCTCACAGTCTTACCTGGATCCAGCCCAGGTCAGCTGTCCTTGACCTTCTGTCAGGGCCTGGAAGAAGCCTGGTGTGGAGTGCAGGTTGATTTTCTTTGAAGATTGCAGTTTAGAAAAAGTTCTGCTCATGTGCAGGCTTCCTTCTTTGATCTTCCTATCTTTACCTTTTCAGCTGGTGGTTATATCTTACCTGTTCCCTGCTGAATTTTCATACTTTATATTTAATTATTTTATATTTCACAGTTCCTGATTCTGTATTTTCTTATGAAGGTGAACTTTCATTTTATCTTAGCCATTTCTAGCCTCCCTCTTATCCTTTTTTGTACAAACCATTTAAATGTAAAGAACTGTTGTCATAAGCACTCCATTTCTGAACTTAAAATGATTTCTGATTTAACATCATGCCCTTCTGATGTGAAAGCCACACTGAATATGGCAATGCCTAATAACTATGCCCACAAGGTATTTAATGTAATTGGAAAATATTTTATTATGGCTTCACTTCCCTAAAAACATTCCAACATCACTCATTCAAGTAGCTAAAATAGAAGCTTGATCTTGGAATTAATTAGGGATTAACACGAAATCTTAATTTTAAATGTGTCAAAGGAAAGAAAACAATTTAGACCCCAGTGTACATCAAAGGATAATTCTATCTGGCAACATACAATGGCTTTGCAGCAGCCTAATCTCTCGCCACACCCTGATGCTTCCATAGCTACCGCACCACAGAAGCCACAACAATGTCTTTAGTGCTATTCCCTCACGAAAGGAACTCTCCCAAAGCGCTGTGGCTGGGATTTAATTCATTACGGCTGTTTACAAACTCAGAGAAGCTAGTTATACACCAACACATTTCCAAATCTCCACTGACTTCACAGGTGACCTCTTTGGAAGTAATTGATGAATGGCCTTCTGATAGCTGTTACTGAACACGGATTGAACCCTGATGAGGATGCCGCCTTAGCCTCTGCCCTGCTTACCGTCTCTGCAATGGGAGAGGCTGGTAAGGCATGGGGCATTTGGCCGGAGGGATAAATCAGAGGCCACGAACAAGGTGGGAAACAGTTCAGTGTCCAACAGCCAGCTGCATTCAGGGTTCAAAGAGGTGTCAAATGTCAGCACTTTGCAGCAGGGAGATTCCTATGCACATATCCTTTTCTGGTAGGCAGTCTTATGTGCATTTTTCTTCTTTTCACTTACTTGAAAACCTTCCACTGCAGACCAAGGGATTATGCACTGAAAGTGTTTCATTTTCAAATGTTTTTGCAGAGGGCTTTTGCCTTCCACCAACGTTTCAGTCATACACAGTGAGCTTCACTAGGAAAAAGTTTTTCCTTTAAACTTAGAGTAAGCACCATAAAATCTAAAAGGATTCAGCATGCTTAGTTCTAAGCGAGAATTGTGAGTAAAGTAATCATCTTTTTTTAGAGATCGAGTTCTACCAAAACACCATCTTCCTAACCTTCAGTCAATCTGCTTATAATTTGAGACTTTGGTAGGAAAGTGGAATTTAGGACTTGAAGAGCTAAATTTTTACTTCATTAGGATACAGATGTTTTGAGTGTATCTTCCTTTTTGCCCACATTTACTAAAAGGCTATTCCTTCTTTTATTTCTTCTCCTTCTTCCTCCTCCTTTTCCTTTTTTCTGATAAATATAACAGATATAAAATCGTAAACTTGTCCTCGGTAGGACTCAATTGAATTGCTTCATCTCCAGTTTTGCTATTCTGAGTTTCCAAATACTAAGCTTGAAGTGGCTTCCACTGAAGGATAGAATTGAGTTTCTCCTCAAAGCAGAATGAATATTGTGGAGAGTCTTTTTATTTTTATTTAAAAATACCTCTCTGGGACAGCGCTCCTCTAACTGAGGACTAAAGCAATTACTAGAGCTGTAAACAAGGCCAAATTCTCCACCTCTGTGGACAGCCAGTTCCAATGGGATTCCCCTAGTACTGGAAATGAGTTTGTTTGTTTGTTTGTTTTAATCTCTTAAGAGTAGTTTTTCTGCTTAAACTGATAAACAAAAATATGTTGTTGGTGAGTGTTTTCCTGAATATAGTGTATCCCTCAAAGCATTTTTCCTAAGAGGGAAATGTTAAGCTCTTCTTGATAAGTGAAAAAGAAACTCTTGTTCTCAAAGATAAATTATTACAATGAGAACTTTCTTTAACCTTAAAAATCTAATACTAATGTTTGGCTTTGCACGGTAGAGTTTCTCTAAACTGTTGAATGCCTTCCATGTTTCTCAGACCTTGTTTTGGTAAAGGACAAGAGAAGCATCTCCCGTGGGTGAGTGATTTACCTTATCATTCTTTTACTGTAGCTTCAGAGATCTTTAACTCTTTAAGCAATGGCATTTAAGTCCTAAGAACACCCAGAAGTATGCCTCAGGCTTCAGACATTCTCAGTTAAAAAAAAAAAAAAAAAATTAAGGCCAGCTTGGGTATCAACAAAGCAGAAAAAGAAAAACCCAATTGGTTCAATTCTGATAAGATTGGCGATCTGCAATCAGGTAAGCTGAACTGCAAACAAGTGCCCTTGCTTCTGCAGCGGCAGCTCTCCTCTTTCCTGGGCTTTGTACCTGGTGCATTCATTCTCTGAGTATACTTAATGGCAAAAAAAAAAAAAAAAAAAAAAAAAAAAGTTACAGATAATGCTGTTTCCTCACTGCTGTGAGCAATGGAGTTATTCTTTCACTTTTACAAATATTTTTAATCACATCTTCTTACCTTTCCTTTGTGCATCCAAAAGAGGTTATCTAAAACTGAATTGTAAGTATCTCTAGGCTATGTCAGAAAAACTGGTAGAATCCTCAGTTTTAAGGGGAATTTTTTTGGCCAACAGTTTGTGGCCCTTGATTGAAATCAAATAATAGAAATAAGGAATGATTGGCCTCTGAAATGACACCCCAGTCCCTTCCAAAGGAAAGCCTTTTCTTTAAAAAAAGGAAAAAAGATTGTAAAAAAATACTCATAAGACTTGAAAGTCAGAATGCAGTTGTTCTTTTATTAAAACTTTGCAAATTGGTCTTATTTAAAACCCTTTTATTTTAAAAACAATATTTTATATTTATAATATGATTTTAAAAACACCCTATGCTAAACTGGTAAATTTAAAAGATAATGGAAAATAAAAGATTTTGTTCAACTTTTTTTGTTTTTCCACAAACTGCTGGAAGTGCTGCCTAGATTAAAAAAAAAAAAATCTATCAAGTTAAAAAGCAAAAGTATACCAGCATATGCCGTTTTAACGTTAGTGAGACAGTTCTTTTACTTCATGATTGTTTTTGTTTTCAAATTAAATGATATTTGTATGTAATATTAATTATGAAAAGAATGTAAAAAATGAAAGGTTAGGAAGGGCAGTCTACCTAAAGTTAAGCAGTCCTTGACCTTAAGTGATATGATTATAGCTAATTTTTTTCTTTACCTCTAAAATTTTCATAGTTTTTCAATTTTCTATAATAAATACTTATTGCTTTTAAATTTTATTTTATTATGATTTTTTTGTTTTTATCTTTCTTTGAGACAGAGTCTTGCTCTGTTGCCCAGGCTGGAGTATAGTGGTACAATCATAGCTCACTGCAACCTTGAATTCCTGGGCTCAAGTGATCCTCCCACCTCAGCCTCTGGAGTAGCTGGGGCAACCAGCATGGGCCACTGCACCCAGCCAAACATTTTAATATAATTTTGTTTAAAGTATAAAAAGATTTTTATCATGCCTGTTTCATTCTCAGGTGTTTTAAATGTGAACTTTGTAACTCTGTTTCCCATCTGTACACCACTGCTTACCGCTGGGCTACATTTCTCCTTGGGTCACTTTTTTCTCTTCTCACTTCTATCCTACATGCTCTTTCTCCTTCTTCAGTTGGTATCACTTGTCTTAGAACTCAATTGTCTACTGAGCTCTGGGAAGCTTTTATGAAAAAGAGGCCAGAGGAAGGAGACTGGTGCTGCCTGGACCAAGGAAGCTCCTTAGAGATAAGAAGTCACAGAACATCTGAGCTGAAGAGATGAGACCAACTGCTTCATTTTACAGATGAGGAAATGAAGATCAAAGGGTGGGTTGACAACATGGCGTTAGTCCTTGCAGCTTGACCGTTTAAAAAAAGCAAAAATCCTGGGATGAAGACCACGGAAAGCAGCAAACACAGATGTGTACTAGGAACATGCAGACGTCTAATGCGTGAAGTAGGAGGATGTTTCTAGAAATGTACTGCTGTACAAATGTACCCCCACCTTAGACAGAAACATGAGCACAGAGAAATGTTTTTGCGAGAAATACAATAGTGCTAAATGGAAAACATTGACTGACCTGAGGCCTCAGCATCCCAGGGCAAGATGGAGCACAGGAGCAGTGGCCACCATGTCTCAAGGGGCCACTACTCCAGCCGGTTATGGCCACCTAAGGATTCAACCCCAATATTACCTGGTTGTCCGATTTTACAAGGAAAGTGAGAAATTAAGGATATTGTGTAAAATCCCCTGGTTTAGGAAAAAGAGGCCAGTTCTGTGGCAGTAGATTGTGATCTGCTTGTTGAAACTTGCATGTAACACACTAGTCCTTGAGACGTATGAGCCTGTACTCTGAAACTGTTGAAGGACATACTTCTTGCCATGTACAAGAGGCTGGGTATATGTCCCCTTACTTCTCACCTCCACTTAGAAAAAAAGGCAACCCTCTTCTCCCCATAGAGCTAATTTATTCCTTCTGTATACCTAAAAATTGGTGAAACAGACTGCACCATTGCATTCTTTTAAATTCACCTCTTAAGAAAAAACATGGCTTTTTAAACAAGGACAATAACATTTCCGTTTAGCAATCTAACCTAGAAATGATTATCAAAATTAGGAGTATAATGCTTATATAGTTCTATTTTCTTCAGATTTTCTGCAAAGAGTATTATTGTTTTTATAATTCAGAGAAGTTAAGAAACAAAAATCCAGAAGGCAAATTGAATAATATGTTTATTCGAAGTCAGATCAGTCATCAGGTAGTTTAAGAAGCCACTGGCAAAGGGGAAAGGACTTCAGTTACGGAGTCTCCAAACTCAAGTTTAATCTCAGATTTGCTAACTCATCCTTAATCTCTGTTAAATAAGTTTGGTAATTCCTATATATCAGGGTACTGTAAAGCTTAATGATAAGTTTTGGGACACATGGTGGATGGTGAATAAAAGGCAGTCATGGCTTAAAGGATGACTTTACCTCATGTACCACCTACCATCAGATTAATTGAGCTGTGGGGAACCCTGGTGAACGTTCAGATCCACTGTGTTCGTGAGAACGCACCATCCTGAGGTAGACACACAGCTGAGTTTGTCTTTGTCTCTCCTGTTGACCGCCTCAGCAGAGCACTACACAACCATGTGGGTTTGTCTGAGACCTGTATAAATTCTGTGAGTGAGGTTTGAGTTTTGTGTTGGCTTTGTTTTGGGTGTTTTAAAAAGAATCACTATTTGAATTTTTAGGTCATTGATAAATTCAATTGTTTTTGCGTCTTTAAATTTTTTAAAAAGAATATACATCATTTTGGGTTTTTTCCCCCAAAAAGCAGCACAAGAATAACCTTTTAGAATAAACTTGAATCTTGTTCCTAAAATTACGATACCTTTACTAATGCTTTGCGCCCAGCAAATACTCAATAAACATTTGTTATTTGTAATTAAATGCCCAGCCTTCTTGAAAAATGGCCATGGCATAATGAAATCTGATGAAACAGTAGGAGACATATTGCACTGAGTGAAGCTACCTTACCCTCCAGAATTAAGGGAAATGCCAGCATCTTCAGGGCTAATTTTGTAAATTCTTTAACAAGTTTTAAAATTATAATTTTAATTTTAATTTTCCCAGCCTACTAATAGTTTATCAGTGTTACGGTTTTGCAGCATTTGAATTTACAATTTACTATGCTAGCTTAATTTAAGAGTTTTTATTCCTTTTTTTTTTTTTTTAAAGAAATGCTGTTAAGACTGGCTAACGATCCGAGCTCCAATCTTCCTCCAGGGCTGCCGACCACTGGTGTCTGCTCTGGCCTCCATTGTCTCTGGCCTCCATTGTCTCTAGCCTGGACTACTGGAGTTTGCTTCCAGTTGGGCTTCCAGTCGCATGCAATCTACTCATGCACGTGACTGTAGTCTTTCTGAAATGCCAAACTAATCCTGGCTTGTGACCTACTGGATAACAAGAGCTAACATTTATTGAGCATTTATTGTGCTTGGTGTTGTATAAAGCAGTCATTATCTCATTTAATCCACATAACAATCCCATGAGATAATTCCCATTTTACAGAAAAGCAAACGGAGGCTCAGAGAGGTTAAGTAAATTGTGCAAGTAAATTGCAGCTTATATTTGGGGCTTTATTCACCCACTTAATTACACACACCCCTCCATCTCACCACAGACACATGATGGCAGAATACTCTAGGTGTGATGATACTTTTGTCATGTGCTGTCTCTCCTTTCTGGAATGTTTTTGTTTACTTAATGCACAGAGGGGTCCTCTCCACTGTGAAGCCTTCCCAGACAGCTCTCCAACTCTATACTTAGCCCCAGTATTTTTCTAGCATACCTACATCGTGTGTTACTTTGCCATTGTTAGTTTATCTATCTTTCTCTTTTATCAAATACCATGCAGACTGGGACTTAACCATATGGCATTTGTATTAATTTACACAAAGCCTGGTTAGTAGTAGATACTTAATAGTGTTTGTAAAATGGATGAACTGTGAGATCCTCAAAGGTATCTTACTGATATTTGGATCCCCAAACTAAGCTACCACACCAGACGGTCACCCTAGAAGGGATCCACATGACGTGGACAATTCTTCAAGTGTTCATTACTGACAGTCGATGGCCTGAGGATCTCACTTTCTCCCACCACTCTGAATCCAAGCCCACTCCTGCACGCTTCTCATTCTCTCCTGAAACTTCCAGCAACATAGGCCTTATCCTGGAGTCATCCCTCATTTGTTCTGCTCCTTGGTCCTGCCACACTTGAACAGTTGCCAAGACCTGTCAGTTCTTTCTGTGAAATGTTTCTCACCTTCTTCCCTTCCTCCCTCTCTTTATTGTCTATTGCTACTCTCCTGTTATAGGTGGTGGCTCTTCAATTTTTAAATAGGAAAGAACTGAGAGAAGGAATCACAGTTCAGTTGCAAAAGGAGTTTAACACTTGTTTTGAAGGTGCCATTACAGAACAATATACTATTTTATTTAGACTGTGTGTTACAAATTAATAATACAGCAAAGTTCTATGTAAGTATACTTTACATAAATTGAGAAAGTATCCATTGTATATATTGGATTATACATACATCTATATGTGTAATATAATAGATATATTTGTGATAGAGGTTATGCCAGGGAGGCCCTCTTTATACAGCAACCACAAGAATTGTGTCTTACACAATTTCTTTGACTCCAAGCACTTACCCTTTTGTTGCTGGATAAATCTTCCTAAATAACAGCTTTAATATTATTGATACAAACTTTCACTGTTGTGAGTATCAATTGCCTATTGCCTACTAAATAAGGAACATTCTGTACATGGACTTTCTTTTTTTTTTGAGACTGAGTTTCGCTCTTGTTACCCAGGCTGGAGTGCAATGGCGCGATCTCGGCTCACCGCAACCTCCGCCTCCTGAGTTCAGGCAATTCTCCTGCCTCAGCCTCCTGAGTAGCTGGGATTACAGGCACGCGCCACCATGCCCAGCTAATTTTTTGTATTTTTAGTAGAGACGGGGTTTCACCGTGTTGACCAGGATGGTCTCGATCTCTTGACCTTGTGATCCACCCGTCTCGGCCTCCCAAAGTGCTGGGATTACAGGTTTGAGCCACCGCGCCCGGCCCTGTACATGGAGTTTATTGCTCTTCATAGTATAGATCCCACTCATTTTTTTGACTTTATATCCATGTGTCAGTATTGTTCCCTGTGTCAATCAGGAATGCCCTTGCCTGCAGGTAGCAGAACATCTAAGGTATGCTGGTTTAAACAAATAGTGAACTATTTTTTTCTCACATAATAAGAAATTACATTTGCTGCAGGGCTAGTGTGGGTACTCAATGATGGAGAAACACTCCTTCCATCTCTCCGTTCACTGTCCCATCACATAGCTTTTATTCTTCTGCTTATCACCTCAGGACCTCAAGAGGTACCTCCAGGAATCTCATCCACAATTCAAGCATAAGAAAGGAGAGACAGCAAAGGGTAACAGTTTAAGGAAAGTTCATGCTAATTGCGCCTGTCCTATTTTTAAGGATAAAGTAAATACTTTCCCACAATCCTAACCCAGCAATCTTCTCCTTATGCCTTAATGACCAGAAGGGTGTCATAGGGTGGAAGGTGCCTGGGGAGGTGAAGTTGTGGATAGAGGTGGGCTTGTCAGTTGGCAGCACCTGCCACCCCTCCCACGCTAATCAGGCAGCTCACTGACTTTATCTGCACCTGCCTTCCCATCATTTCCTCCACCTTGGATGATCTTTGCCCTACTCCATCCCTGCTTATTGAAGTTCTTTCATCTTTAAAAAATCCTGATAAAATACTGCTTTCTCCAAGAAGCCTTCCTTGACTCCCTCTAAACCACTCTTAAAAAATTTTCCTTCTCAGATCAACCACTGTTTGTATTTTGCTGTCTATAGAACTGCTTACACTATACTATGGTTAATGTTTGTTTTGTCTCCTTGTCTACATTTCGAGGTCCAAGAAGACAGATATTGTGTCCAATTCATCTTTGTATTTCCAAGGCAGCTCAGCACAGAGTGGTATTCAATAAGTCTTGAATGGATGCATGCATATTCTGCAATATTGTGTTCTGAACAGAAGAGTCTGCAATACCCTCCCTGTATCTAGAATGGCTCCTCTGATCCAAGTTAAAGAAGAACATCTGCAGTCCTCTGTGAATATTGGCTGCTGTCTTCTGTCCTCAGTTGAGGCAGGGACATCTGTGGTGGCAACCTGATTATTGACCAATACTTTTTATGTTCCTCTGCCCAAATGTGCAGCTGCTTCCGGGGTGGAAAAGTAAAGAAACAGTAAAAATCAGACAAAATAACAGCAATTTCAGCAGGAGATTTGTGAGAATATTAGGCTTAAGTTAAGAACCTCAAAATTATGTTACAATATAAGGAATAATAATATTATACCAATTAATACTACTTATCAGGCTCCTTAAACCAGACACTGCACTTTATACGCATTGTGCCATGGACTTCTCATAAGAACATACTCATTTATTATATTAGAAAACCAAGACCCAAGACTCAGGGTAAGCAATTTGTGCAAGTGACATAGCTTTTTTTTTTTTTTTTTTTTTTTTTGAGACGGAGTTTCGCTCTTGTTACCCAGGCTGGAGTGCAATGGCGCGATCTCGGCTCACCGCGACCTCCGCCTCCCAGATTCAGGCAATTCTCCTGCCTCAGCCTCCTGAGTAGCTGGGATTACAGCCACGTGCCACCACGCCCAGCTAATTTTTAGTATTTTTAATAGAGACGGGGTTTCGCATGTTGACCAGGATGGTCTCGATCTCTCAACCTCGTGATCCACCCGCCTCGGCCTCCCAAAGTGCTGGGATTACAAGCTTGAGCCACTGCGCCCGGCCGTGACATAGCTTTTAAGAGGCAACACCAGGCAGTCACTTTTTTTTTTTTTTTTTGAGACCAAGTCTGACACTATTACCCAGGCTGGAGCGCAGTGTTGCGGTCTCGGCTCGCTTCAACCTCCGCTTCCCAGGTTCAAGCAATTCTCATATCTTAGCCTTCCAATTAGCTGGGATTACAGGTGCCTGCCAACATGCCCAGCTAGTTTTTTTTTGTGGTTTTTTTTTTTTTTTTTTTTTTTTTTTTTTTTTTGTATTTTAAGTAGAGGTGGGATTTTGCCATGTTGGTCATGCTGGTCTCAAACTCCTGACCTCAAGTGGTCCTCCCACCTAGGTCTCCCAAAGTGCTGGGATTACAGGCTCGAGCACCTGGTCTAAGACACTCACTTCTTAGCCCAAGCACCTGAGGGAAAGAGTATTAGCTTTCTTTTACAGATAAGGAAACTGCAACCCAGAGAAGTCATGTGACTTGCTCAAGGCGGGGCAGTGCAGTGATTCAGAGGGTGGGCCCTGGCATTGGACTATCTGGGTTTGAATCCCAGGGCTACCACTTATATATGTGCCAGTGGAAATTGTTTTAGTTTCTGTGCCTCAGTTTTCTCATATGTAATACAGGGATAACAGTTGCTTCACAGGATTCTTACAAAAACAAAAGAAGTTACATGCAGTTGTAGAGACTAGTCTAGCACCTTGTCCCAAACAAGCAGTTAGTAGCTTTTAGCCAGGGCTGCCACTAGTCCATATTACATGGGGACATTCCTGGTGTGCTGAACACAGTGGAATTGTGCATTCAGCTGTGTTTTAGTGCTTCTGGAGAAACTAAACAAATACTCTGACTCCCAGCGGTGGAAGTCCTTACTCTCTAACAAAAGGGACCCTTAGGTTGACTAGCCCCACCGATCAGAGAGTCATACCTTATGGATAGAATGGCTCTGCCAGCATTTCTCACCACTGCCTGCATTAAGTGACTTAGAGAATCAGCAGGCTTATAGCTTTGGAATTGTTTTGGGGAAGGACCTTTACCTGGTTTGGGCTGAGTTCTGTGGGGTGACTTTAGATATTTCCATAGTAGAATGCAATTTCATTTTGCCTAAGCCACACCTCTCTTTATAATAGCTAGTCTTCAACAGTGGTCCCCCAATGAACCATGCCTCTTGATATTCACGTCCTTGCGTAGACCCCTGCTATGTTAAATCTAGGCAGGTTTTTGTTTAACCAATAAAATACGGTTGAAGTAGCATTGTGTGGCTTCTGAGGCTAGGTCACAAGGAATCTAGTAGCCTGTGTTCTTGGAAAGCTCTCTTTGGGGGATGCAGCTACTGTATGAAAAATCCAATTACCACTAGACCACCAAGGCATGATAAAATCCACACTAGCCAAATTGAGAGTCCACATGGAGAAAAAGAGATACCTGGCCTCTCCCCAGCAATTTCAGCCATCCAGATGAGGGAACAAACACATGAGAGAAGAAGCCATTTTGAACATCTGGCCTACTTAAGCCTTCAGATGTCTTTTGCTACAGCCACCATATGACTGCAACCAAAAGCAACCCCACCCAAGCAGGAAGTGCCCAGCTGAGCCCAGTCAATCTAGAGGACCATGAGAGGTGATAATAAACTGTGATTTTTAAGCTACTCTGTTTTGGGATTTTTTATTAAAAAGCACCAGACAGGTTGGGCGCGGTGGCTCATGCCTATAATCCCAGCACTTTGGGAGGCCGAGGCAGGTGGATCACGAGGTCAAGAGATAGAGACCATCCTGGTCAACATAGTGAAACCCCGTCTCTACTAAAAATACAAAAAAATTAGCTGGGCATGGTGGCGCACGCCTTTAGTCCCAGCTACTTGGGAGGCTGAGGCAGAAGAATTGCTTGAACCCAGGAAGCGGAGGTTGCAGTGAGCCGAGATCACGCCATTGCATTTCAGCCTGGGTAACAAGAGTGAAACTCCGTCTCAAAGAAAAGAAGCACCAGACACCTGAAACACTCAAGATTGTCCAAAGTTACAGTACATTCAAAACCAAACAGTAGATGAGGATCGAAAGCCATTTCTTTTTATTAAATTAAATTTTCTGGTAAATATACAAATCAGGACCCATAAAAGTCTGTATGCAAATTTTGTAATTCTTTCCACTTTCCTTGAACAGTAAAAGGAGAAATGTTGGTCCAACACCACCTAATGTTATATTACATGTTTGTATTTTTGATTGCCGCTAGTCTTCTCTTTTTGCATGTAAATTCAAAGATGGCTTTTTTGTGTCTTTCACTCTCTGTATGGCCTGGCGCCTGGGTTCTAAAAGCGAATGATTTAAGGCAACCAATTGGAAGCAGCATCACTTTCATGACATAGTCTTAGGTGTTACATAGCACCAGTTCTTCTGTAGCCATAAGCTTACCCAGTGTGTTAGGCAGATTACTAGCCTTCTAAAATGTCCGTGTCCTAATCTCCAAACCTGTGACTATATTACCTTACCTGGACTTTTCAGATGTGATTAAGTTAAAGACCATGAGACAGGGAGATTATCCTGGATTATCCAGGTGGCCACAATGTAATCACAAGGGTCCTAGCAACAGGGAGCCAGGAGGGTCAGAGCCAGAGAAGGACATGTCATGCAGAAGCAGAGGGCAGAGTGACGCTGGCCATGAGCCAAGGAATGCAGGCAGCCTCTAGAAAGTGAAAAGGGCAAGAAAACAGATGTACCCTTGAGCCTCCAGAAAAAACGCAGCCCCGCTGACATCTTGATTTTATCCCAGTAAGACCTATTTTGGAAATCTGACCTCTAGAATTTTAACAGATTTATGTTATTTTAAGCCACTAAGACTTGGAATTTGTTATAGCATCCAAGCTACAGAAAAACAGATTCAAAAGGAGAAAACAAGGCCAGGCACAGTGGCTCACTCCTGTAATCTCAGCACTTTGGGAGGCCGAGGTGGGTGGATCACTTGAGGTCAGCAGTTCCAGACCAGCCTGGCCAACATGGTGAAACCCCGTCTCTACTAAAAATACAAAAGTTAGTAGAAACCCCGTCTCTACTAAAAATGCAAAAGTTAGTGGGAGACATGAAAAGAGTGATAGCAAATCAAGAATAAATACTGGTTGTGGGCATTTTTGTTTGCTGATCTCCTCAAAAAAAAAAAAAAAAAAAGAATTTTTTTTTTTTGAAATTTCTGACCATTTTAAACTTGTTAGAGCCAAGATCAGTACATCATATTTAACAATTTCAACATGCTTTAGTTTAATATTCTAGGGGACCACTAATATTCTAAAAGGCTATAATAAAAAATAATATAGGGAATTAGCAAGGGTAGTTTTAAAACTATATAGATGCACAAGAAAGTAACAAAGCCTGAATTCAGATATCTGGATGTGTGTGTGTGTGTGTGTGTGTGTGTGTGTGTGTTCATTTTAAGAAAATCTCAAGTCCCTGGCAATTAATTGAAGAAGGAAGTTCAATCTTTCCATTGGCTTACAAAGTTGGCTCAATTGAACTTTTATGTTAACTTTCTATAACTTGAATGTTTATTCATAGTCTTCATTGAGTAATTGGAATGATGGTAAAGGTGGTGAACATTGGAGTTTACAGTTGAGATGTTCAAATATGCAGACCCAATCTTTCTCCCCTGTATCCTTGAAACACCAATCATGTAACCATAGAAAAGCCAGTCTTTGGGAGCCTCAGTCAGCATTCCAGTGGTCATATGGCTTGGTGCCAGGCATGACAATTCATAATTCATGTCCTCCCATGGAAGACATTCATGCATAAAATTATATATGTCCTTCACAGCAGGTATGGCAGGCGCCTGTAATTCCAGCTACTCAGGAGGCTGAGGCAGGAGAGTCGCTCGAACCCAGAAGGTGGAGGTTGCAGTGAGCTGAGATTGCATCATTGCACTCCAGCCTGGGCGACAGAGTGAGACTGGCTCAACAACAACTGTAACAACAAGAAAAAAATAAAAAGAGAAACTATAGACCCCCAGGCCTCAGCGGGAAGAGTGTCAGAAGTCCATTCAAGAGCATGTGGAATGGGAGGTAGTGTTGCAGCCAGCTTTGTAAAATACGATCTGCCACATTCTACCAGTAATAGGTGGGAAATTATAGCTTGGTATTTGTGGGTCTCAGTTTCATCTGTCAAATGAGAGGATTGAGTGTAAGTATTCCTAGTATTTTGGATTCCAAAGTTCCTGATCCTGTGAGTGAAAGGGAGATATGGTAATGCCATGAGCTGATCTTCTTTTTTTTTTTTTTTTTTTTTTTTTTGAGACAGAGTGTCGCTCTTGTTACCCAGGCTGGAGTGCAATGGCACAATCTCGGCTCACCGCAACCTCCGCCTCCTGGGTTCAGGCAATTCTCCTGCCTCAGCCTCCTGAGTAGCTGGGACTATAGGCACGTGCCACCATGCCCAGCTAATTTTTTGTATTTTTAGTAGAGACGGGGTTTCACCACGTTGACCAGGATGGTCTCGATCTCTTGACCTCGTGATCCACCCGCCTCGGCCTCCCAAAGTGCTGGGATTACAGGCTTGAGCCACCGCACCCGGCCATGAGCTGACTTTCTAAGTAATTTTTTGATACTCACTGTCATTTATATACTACTCTGAAGGGGACAGGTATGGGATGCCTGAACTAGAAAACCTCAACAAAATAAGCTGATTAATTCCCTAAAAGACAAGCCTCAAAATATGATTTGTTTGTTTTGTTTTTGCAAAATTTCATAATATGGGAAGGCAGGCAGGCAGGGAGGGAGGGAGAGAAAAAGGGAGGGAGGGAAGGAATACTAATTCTTTGAGACAGTGACCATTTATTGCTCATTATTAGAATCAAATGCTAGCACTTGATGTGTGGTCTACCACATAGATGACCTCAAGAGAATGTTAAATGAAAAGAAAAAGACAATTAAAAGTCTACTGGTTATAAGCCTCACAGTTTTTAGGGCAGCCCAAACCTTGGTGGGTTACCAGGTAAGAAGCCTTTTGCCATTTTACTTTGAAAGTTATTTCAGTAGTCTTCTTATTGAAGACTATTTTATGGTAATAAAGGAAGTGCATGGTGGCTCATACCTGTAATCCTAGCACTTTTGGGAGTCCAAGGCGGGCAGATCACAAGGTCAGGAGTTCAAGACCAGCCTGCCAATATGGTGAAACCCTGACTCTATTAAAAATACAAAAATTAGCCCGGCATGGTGGTGCATGCCTGTTGTCCCAGATACTCGGAAGGCTGAGGCAGAAGAATCATTTGAACCCGGGAGGCAGTGTTTGCGGTAGCCAAGATCATGCCACTGCACTTCAGCCTGGATGTGACAGAGCAAGATTCTGTCTCAAAAAGAAAAAGGAAAAAAGAAAGTCTCCTTTATTCTAAACTTGCCCTAAGCACAGGAACCAGAGTCATCCTGATAAAATTTAAGGCTGATCATGGTGCTCTTCTGCTGAAAACCCTCCAGAGTCTTCCTGTATCACTTGCAGTTGAAGCCCGGAGCTAGAACTGGGGTGAGGCCAGAGAGGCGCCTAGGGTGCATGGTTTAAGGAGGCACTCCTCTCAGGTGCACATCCAGGACTTGTACAACCCTGGGAATGATTGCCTCCTTAAATTCTATGCCCTGGGTGGAATGCTTGCCTCACTTGGTCCCAGCAAAGGCCCTAGAGGCGGTGGTGCAAGACCATACACCAGGGAACGTCTCACCTCCCTCACCTCTCTGGTGTCATCTCCTGATATTCTCCCTTGGCTCCCTCCACTCAAGCACACTTGCCTCCTTGCTGTTTTCTGAGCACAGCCAGCCCATCTCCACCTCAGAGTAGATACTGGTCTTCCTTTTGACTGGACATCGTTTCCACAGGTATCCACGTGTCTGGCTCCCTCACCTACTTCGTATCTCTGCTCAAATGTTACCCTTTCTGTGAAGCATCACCTGATCCCCCTGTTAAAATTCAACACCATGGACATCTCTTTTTCCCATTTCATTTTTATTCTTAGTACCTGTTGTCATCTAACATGCAATAGATTGTTCTTATTTACTTTGTTGGTGGTCTGCCTTTCCCATTAGATTCCAAGACCCAGAAGGACAATGATTTTCATCAGTTTTTCACTTCTATGTTCCAGCACCAGTAACAGTGCCTAGCATGATGTAGGTGCTCGGTAAAAATTTGTCAAATGAATATAAGAGCAAATAATGTGTCATATAAGGTAATGGAGAATAAAGGTTTATAGGATTTTAGAGTAAACAGCAGCTTTACTAGAGGGATCAGCAAACTATGGCCTATGACCTGTTTTTGTATGGTTATGAGCTAGGAATGGTTTTATGGATTGAATATCAGGAGATGACATCAGATTCATATGTTGAAGTAACAACATCCAGCACCTCTGAATGTGACCTGATTTGGAAATAGGGTCATTACAGGTGTAATTCGTTAAGATGAAATCATACTGGTAAAGAATGGGCCCCTGACTCATTATGACTGGAGTTTTTGTAAAACGGGGAAGTTTGGACATAGATGTACACACAGGGAGAACACCATATGAATGTGAAGGCAGAGATGGGGGTGATGCTTCTACAAGCTGAAGAATGCCAAAGACTAGACCACTAGAAGCTAGGAGAGAGACATGGAACAGTGTCTTCTTTTCAGCTCTCAGAAAGAACCAACACTGTCAACACCTTGATCTTAGACATCTCGCTTCCCAAACTGTGAGACAATAAATATCTGTTGTTTAAGCCACCCAGTTTATGGTAGTTTGTTACAGCGGCCCTAGCCAACAAATGTAAATGGTAAACAATTGTAGAAGAAAAAGAACAGGGAGGAGGAAAAGGAAAAGGAGGGGGAGGAAGAAGACGAGGAAGAAGAGAAATAATGACAGAGAGCATGTAGCCCACAAAGCCTAAAATATTTCCTATCTGGCCCTTTACAGAAAAAGCCCATCAACCTCTGAAGTTTAGATATCTTATAGCCCACATAACTCATCAAGAAACAGAGGGCTCCAGAAACAAAGTCGCATATCCATGTTCATACAAATAGTATGAACTGGTTTTAGCTATGCCCGAAACCAGGCTACCTGACTTCAAGTCTATATTTTAAAAAACCATGCCTCAGTAACGAAAGCACTTTAACAAACCATTTTATCAATTCTTCCTTGTTTAAGTATCAAAATATTGCTAAGATGTTTTGTCTGTTATTCCAGCAATCTGGGTCCTATACAGAAGCACACCATCATTCATAATTTTTTTTAGCAAAGTACCTTCTATGATCCATAATTTTTTTTTTATTTTGCTTTTGGGACTTGACCTCCAGCAACTCATTATTTTTGTGATACTGGTTCTCAAGATATAATTAAAACTTAATTAAAGATCAAAAACAGTTGTCTTCCTGTTCTCCAGAAAATCCACATAACTGTGTAGTGTATAGTTTGCTATTAAGGATTTTATGCTAAAGAGAAACAAAATAGGAGAACTGTCCATTGAACAAACCCACATGCCAGTGCTAAAGGCATAAGAAAGTATTTAAAAGAAAATAGATCAGAGCTCATGGTAGTTTTTTAAAATTACCCTATAGCTCAGGAAGCCACAAAATGTGTCTGTTTTGTCTTCATTAGTTTCATGACTGGGTGCTATAGACAAAAGAGAGATGTTCTTGCTAATTAACCTTGAGTAAGATATTCAGCCATTTGGTGGTTTCAGTTTGGCATCTATTGGCTGCACTAGATGATGGTTCTTAGTTCAAAGGGTTACTGGAAAAAGTTGCACAAGTGGAGGACAGAGATGCTCCTTCCCTTCTAAGGCTGCCTAATTAGTTAAAGAAGCTGGATGCCACTAATAAAAACACTATGTGTATACATTTTTATTAAGATGCTAGTGAATCTGAACTGTGGAGGGAATGAAAGGGAAATGAATGGGTTAAAGACAGTTTTCCAGCAAAGAGTATGTGAGAAGACTGACCATCTCCAGTGTGGCTGCTCTATTGAAAACTCCTATACTTTTGCACAAAATGCACAAGGAATTAGATTTACCTAAGTCTGAACGAAATTTGCTCTTTTTCTAATATTCCCCTCTTGTAAACAGGAATTTTATCTGAGATCAAAACCTGGTGTTTGTTAGCTGGGTGGCCTTAGGCAATTTACTTAACGTCTCTACACTTCTTTCCTCAAATGCTAAAAGAAAGTTGGTGGTGGTGATGGGGGTGGGCAGTGTATGTTGGTAACGATAGTATATAAGCCATAAGGGTTTTATTTTTGAAGATTAAATGAAATAATGAAACAATGTGACTGACAATGGTCAGGAATCCAAAGTATGTTGATTTCCCTTATAAATATATGGTTGAAGAAAATATGCAAATATTCACGTAATTACAATTATTTGCATAATCATTCATTTAATTATTACTAGCATGTGGAAACCCATCAGCATTTATTTTCATAAATGCCACTAGCCATGTATTTTGTGATCTGCAGATTGGTTTCATGTACACTCCAATGTTTGATGCTCACATTAAGTCACAAGAGTCTTCAGTGGGTAACTGGTGGGTAAAGTTCACATGGGGTGGAGCAGGGACTTAGGCTCCAGGCCACTATTGTGCCAGGGTCCTTTCCCCATGACTGTTGGCACTTAACAGAGTGAAGTTTCTGTTGTCTCAGTGATGAGTTAAGAACATTTTTCTGTTGAGTGTGAAAGCTATGTCCCACCGAATCAATGTTTTTATGTGTGAAACTTAGAGACATATCCCAATAGAAAAGATTTAGCCATGGAAACTTAGACAAAGTTGTGCACCCCCCAAGAACTTTTAAATTTACATAACAAATATCTGCATAAATGTCAGGGTTTTCACAGATCCCCTAAAATCCATCCAGGGATTCTTAATGAAGCCAGCTGGCAGACCTAAGAATCTCTAAAGAGATTAACATTTAATTTAAGTACAACAAACAAAGCCAACAATCACTTTTATTCACCCCTTGAGAATCTTAGTCCCTGGATCACCTGGTTTTTGTCCCCCTTTTTTTTCCCCCTGGAATTCATCTGAAACTGGGAAAATAAAACTGGATCATCCAAACTCCTTGGGTTCTAGCAGTAGAACTAGTCAGGTGACAGAGTGCCACAGCACATTTGGGTGTAAACTGAAGGCATATTTACCTGTCACCTGTAGTTGGCATCCTAACATGTTGGAGAGGAACAAGAAACAAAACTCAGATTTTCAGAATAAAAATCAAAATTCTGAGGAAAAATCTTCAAAAGCTATCCCTTTATGCTGAATAAAGGAAACTCCTGGTTTTGTTTTCTTTTTGTTTGACTGGCTTGCAGCAAGGCTGGAGCCCTTAAGGTTCTTGGGCAATGATTCACTAACCCACCAGGGAATGAATGACTATCTGAAGCGGCTTCTGGCAACCTCACACCTCCTCCAGGCCTTACAAATCTCACTTTCCTACTGTGGCATAAACTTGCAGGTACCACCACTGGGTTTGGCAAGTGGAAACAGCTCATCACACAAACTCAGACATTGAGAGAGCATGCTCTTTTCCTTGACTGATGAGAAAAGCCATCCTCTGCCACCTGGAAAGCCTGTCTTAAGATGGGAGGGGTAGTGGAGGGGGTAGCTAGTTAGGAAAGCAAGCTTAACAAATACTATCCCAATTTAATTTTCTGCGAGTATTATCAGGGCTCCCGTATCTTTGTTGTCCTGGCATTACCTTCGGCTTCACGGAGAGAACATCAGGGAGCAGGGACAAAATTGTCACGCCAGAGCGTTAAGACCTCATGACCCTTTCGTTTTAAAAATTTCATTCATTCATTCCGGGGATGGTCCACTGTTTCCAAGTTCTGGTAGGCGAGAATGCTTAGTGTCTCTGGAACCTCTCGTGCGGATGGATGGAAATACCGTGCGGGTGGCTTGCCCAGGTTGCCCGGGCGCTCGCTGTTTATTCAAGTGTGGGTCAGGTTAGCCACCAGGGGCACAAATCCTGCAAAACGAGTCTGAGAGCGGGGCGAGCTGTTGCAGGCAGGGAGGTGCAGCAGCCGAACTAAAAATAATCAGGGCAAGAGAAAGGCGGGAGAGCCCGGATGGCGCGGTAGAGGTGGCGTGGCGGTGGGCAGCGCGCGGGAGGGGCTCAGTCAAGGTGACCCTCCACTCACCCTTCGCTGACACGCGTGGAAGCTTACTAGGGCGTCGCCTCAGGGACCCACGAGGAGTGCCCCAGGGGAGGGCGCGGTAGCCGCCCCCCCTTGCCCCGCGCCCCGCCCCACTGGAAAGAGACTAGTTCTCACACCCCACTGCTCTCCTCCGGTGGCCCTGGGGTATCAGAGACGCACGCGGACGTTTCTAGGGTTCACCGGGGAAGTCCAGTGTGCGTCTAATCAGGGAGGGGATGCGGATAAGGAGCTGGGAAGTTGCCTTAGCTGGCTCGGGGAGGGGTGGGAGGTACTGGGGCTGGTGAACCTCTTTCCCCCAGCGTGTTGACCCAGCTGCAGTCTAGAAAGACAACGCGGGACTCCGAACTTCCCGCTCATTCTGCCTGGAAGAGGTGAGTGAAGGGTGCATCTGGGCTGCTCCCCAAGAGCAGGACTCCCTCCCTTCTTGAACCCCTCACCTCATACTTTACTTGCAGCCTAGCCTCTCAACACCTCTCTTCGATTTCTCTGACTCCTTGAAATTGAGTTCTCACAATCTCTGAGCCTGGCCTTGTGGATGCAAGATTTAGAAGAGGGCCAAAGCCCGGCCACGCGCACTTAGCTCCATCTCTCTGCATCAGAGCTGGGATTCAGCTTTGGCGAGGAATCAAGATGGTCAGTCACTTGGGAGTCCCATTTTCTCTTTCTTCCCCAGCCCATCTCCGAAGCCCAGGGCTCCCAGAACCTGGGGGTGGAGTCCATTTCTTTCTCTTAAACTGTTAGATCTGTTTTGGATGAAGTTTTAGCTTCCTGCATTTCTATCCTAAGAAATACGTATCTGGCCAGTCCCTGTGGCTCATGCCTGTAATCCCAGCACTTTGGGAGGCAGAGGCAGCAGATCACCTGAGGTTAGGAGTTCAAAACCAGCCTGGCCAAAATGGTGAAACCCAGTCTCATTTAAAACTACAAAAAAAATTAGCTGAGTGTGGTGGCAGGTGCCTATAATCCCAGTGACTTTGGGATGCTGAAGCAGGAGATTGCTTGAACCTGAGAGGTGGAGGTTGCAGTGAGCCAAAATTGCGCCATTGCACTCCACTCCAGCCTGGGCAACAAGAGCAAAACTCTGTCTCAAAAAAAAGAAAAAAGAAAAAGAAATACATATCTGATGACCCTGCCATTTCACCCCAGAGATTGACGGTTAGTAGTGCCAGTCTGAGCTTCTTAGCAAGAGAAGCCAAGGAAGGGAAGAGCTGAGCACAAGTCTCAGATGCCTCCAGGAGCTTCTGTTCTGGCCCAGTGCTTACCAGCCCTCCCAAGAGTTTAAGAAACTTGGCGAGGTTGTGCCAGACATCTTGCCTTCTACCTTGGGCTGCACTAGTCCCCAGAGGCCAGGCCTTGGTTCTTGCAACTGTTCTTTCTTCTGTGGCCCCAGAGTGGATTTTCTGAAGCCACAGGACAGTTTCTCAGGTGCTGTGGCCAGGAGATTAGGTTCTCCCTTATTTTGCCCTGCCCAACCATTCCTTAGAAAAAAAGAATTTCCATATCCATGCCCTGTCTGCCATCCACAGTGCAAACATTGTATATTGCTACTGGGCTTCAACTAATGGTCAAAGAAAATAATTTTTAAAAAATCGTTTCAAAATCATAGTTTCCATAAGCATTTAATTCAAAAATATATACTACAAAAAGGAAGTACATGAATGTTAAAGTATACAACTTGATGAATTTTTACAAAGTGAACATCAACAAGCATTTTTGAATTGTATATTACATCTATACTTAATTCCTGAGAGAATTTATAAATACTATGCAATTATTCTTGATCAGAACATTAAAGAAAAAGGCTCCCCACCAAAGGGCTATGAAATATGTGGCCTACTAGTAAAAAACATCCAAGTTTTACTAATACAATGACAATTCCTTGGCTCAGATATCCCTTTGGCCGGCTTTCCTTGAGAAAGACTAGAAAGCTTTTAGCATTAATTGAAGGTAGAATAGTAGCTGGTATTCCCCAACTGGCATCTGACTGGGAAACCCCAATAACCATTTGGTACAGTCAGGTGTCCATGTAGCTAGCACTCTGCCCCTGCTTCCAAGTGTCACTCATCCTACAGTGACACTACATTCCTGTTGAGGTCACACTGTTCCCACACAACTGGAGTCAGAAAAAGAGAATGAGAAGGATGTATGAGCACAAAACAAAGACATTTCAAGGTTTAATCTTTTTGATATCCTCTAAAAGAATTTATTTTCAAACAGCAACCCTGTTGCAGGATCAAGTGAGTGCAGCTGACTACTTTTTTAGGAGAGGAAGCTGAGAATAGTCAAAACCCAAATATCTGTCATTGCGTGCCAATCTTGTCCTGATCATTCCTTAGGAAAAAAAAAGAATTTCCATATCCATGCCCTGTCTGCCGTCCACATGTTAAACATGTTACGACATAAAAACAGTCTTTTCATCTGTCTGATATCACTGGGGGTTCATTTAGATTTCTATTTCCATTTTGGATTTTATATTTTGAAGGATTTTTTTTTTTTTTTTTTTTTTTAAAGAAAGGATCGTATTCCAGAAAGTAGCAAGGCAACAATTTAAAACATAGGAAACTGAAATAGTATTGGATTTTCTTTCAGTCACAAGAAAATAGCAGCATTCTGTATTATTCAGTTTGAGTGAGACATTATCAAAGATTGACAACATTATTAAATGTTTAGAGAAACAACAACTTGTGCAATTGAGTTAAAAGTTCGTCTTTAGATCAGGAAAAAGAAAATGAGTTTATGTTTTAGCCAGAGGGATAGGGAAAACATTTTTAAAAGTTAGAGGTGTTAGGAATCCAAAAAATCAGACGGAAAATGCTTTTTGGATGTGCCATTCAGTCTCAGACTATTAGTAAAAACTAATTGCTCAGAGTAGGTATGATTTTGACAGTGAGTAGTTATCTTGGCACAACTGTGTTCATGGGTCAGATCTATGTAGACAAAACATAATGAGTAGACACTGGAGGTTAAGCAATTTGATTGTGATTTTAACTACCAGGATATATTGTCTCTGTATTCGGGGGCCTGAGAAAAACCTGTGAGGACCCTGTTGAAGCCTCACATTTTACAATGAGGAAACTTGGACTCAGCAAAAATAATCAGCTTCTTTCTCAAGATCACAACCTTTTTTCAGGAAAGGTCACATAAAAGTCTTACCCTAAGGTGGGCTTATGTAGTCACGTCAAGAAGAAACAATCTTCTGGGTCTTGATTTTATTTTGCTATCTAAGAACCTGGGAAGATATCCTGAAATTCTTGGTAATAGCATGCTGCCAGGATGGAGCAGCAGCTGGTGCCTTGGCCTGGGGAAAGCTTCCAGGATAAGCTTCGGGGATCCATCCACAACACCCCTCACTTGCTCCCCGACCTGCAGGCCTAGGGAGAGGAGACAGAGTGACTTAGTTTGGATTTGGGGTCCACCACTTTTTAGCTTTGTGATCTTGGACAACTTACATAACCTCTCTAAACTTCAGATTCTTATCTGTAAGACAGGGATTTTATAATGGTTGTTGTGAGGGCTAGAGATATATAGGGCAAATATATAACATATGATAAATATTAATAAGAGGAAAACTGTTTCTGGCCGATTTCAGAGATTGATTCCAATTCCAATGTCAAGTTCAATTCCAATTCCAATTGATCTATCTTATTGCTTCTCAAAACTTAGCAATGATTCTGGAAATTCCCTCCATAGCTTCACCAGATACCTAATTGGCAAAGAAGGTTTGAAGACCTGGTGTAGTTCTTAATGGGATGGGGAATTAGGGACTACTGTATCTATAGGATTATCTTCTTACCTGCATGGACCTACTTGGTGTGTTCAGGGCATAGTGATACTATAATCGTCACATTTAACACTTTATAAAGCTCAAGCCAAGCATAGTCCATGCCTATTTCATGATGCCTTGGTATCAGTCTTTTAATGGTACTTAGCATAGAAAATGTAAGCAAAATAACTTTTAAAACAGTAGCTCTCAAGCTTTAGTGTGCTTAGAATGACCAGAGAACCTTGTGAAATATACAGATTTCTGGGTCTGGATCTAGGACAGGCCCAGGAAATCTGCACTTTATCTACACTTTCACCCTACTCTGAGGCTTATTGTCCTGATAACATACTTTGAAAAAGGCTGTCCCAAGGGCTCGCTGACAGGCTATTGACCAACTACTCTTTCTTGATGCTCTCCAGGAAAAATCCAACAAACAAATGCCCTCCATTCAGCAGCAGCAGCAGTTGCTCCTGCATGATGGTGGGGTTCTCCTCTTCATCAATATGCTTTAAGGGTACAGTTGCATTTGGTCTATGGACCACGTTCTATAAAAACGTGAAAATTCACAGGTAAGCTTGAGCTAGAAAAGGACTGAACTGATTCTTCTCACCAACTCTGATCACTAGGCTGTGGTTGATTTAGCTCTCTAACCCACAAGTAATTTGTTCTTTGGCACGAGTAAAGGGGGAAAAAGGAGGTGTGGGTAAAAGCAGTTGATAACAGATGGCTTGCACCCATTTAAAATATGGGGAAAGAAAAAGCTGTCCCAAGAGAACTAAAGCTGAGTTCTCTTATCACATATCTGAAGATTCATATCAGGGGTCTAAACAAGATATGTCAGGTAGCTTAATTGGAAACTCCTGGGCTGTGAGTGTCACAGACTCATGGATGGGCCAATCAGTGGCCACTTTATTGTCTGGGCTGCAGCAAAATGAGACAATAGCTGTCATTCAAAAACCTTTGGGATTAAACCCCCCCGAAACAACATTGGTGCTTTAAAATAAAATAAAGTCTTGCCTTTAAGTACAACATATCACTGTTGTTTCTGAGTTTAAATATTAAGAAACAGTTTTTAAATGATTAAAATAATAGTGATTGATTTAGGGGCTCAGTGAGCATTTAATCTGTTCTTACTTCAGGTACCATGCTAAAGGAGCATGCTGCCTGATGCTGCAGGAGGGTCATTAGGTAACTGTTTAACGGATTTTAATTTTCTGTTGTTATTTTTAATAACTGTCATTTTGAGTATTTGGAAGCTGGAGGGATATTTTGTCATCCTTTTGGGGTGATGTTATTGCCTGCCCTATTTTAATCAGAGATTCTTAGAGGAGGTGGATTCAAGAATGATTTAAAATGAAACAAGATGGATGTTGGCTAAAATTACAATTAAATAATCAAATCATTTTCATATATAAAGGGAGCATGAAAATGATCTGGCCCAATCGTTTCATTCTACAGATGAGAAAACAGAGAGTCATAGGAATGAAAGGACTTGCCCAGGCCGGGCGCGGTGGCTCAAGCCTGTAATCCCAGCACTTTGGGAGGCCGAGGCGGGTGGATCCCAAGGTCAAGAGATCGAGACCACCCTGGTCAACATGGTGAAACCTCGTCTCTACTAAAAATACAAAAAATTAGCTGGGCATGGTGGCACATGCCTGTAATCCCAGCTACTCAGGAGGCTGAGGCAGGAGAATTGCCTGAACCCAGGAGGCGGAGGCTGTGGTGAGCCGAGATCGTGCCATTGCACTCCAGCCTGGTAACAAGAGCGAAACTCCGTCTCAACAAAAAAAAAAAAAAAGAAAGAAAGAAAGAAAGAAAGAAAGGACGTGCCCAAAGCCAAGCAGCTTGTTTCTGTTGTTTGGTGCAGTATAAGGCCAAAAGACCACACTAGGCCTGGAAAAGACCAGGATTTCTTGGCCTTGGTCTGACAGTTGCTTCTCTGATCTCAGGTATTACCCACCCTTTGTAATCCGTGTTCCACACTGGAAGTAGTTCTTGATTTTTCAATATTGAAGGTGTATAAATGTAAAGTTTTTATAGATGTGCCACTCAGAGACCAAAGCATTTAGGTCTTTACATCTAAGTAAAGACCTAAATGCTTTGCGGAGACAGTGGTGTCCTGTCTGTCCCAGGGAAAGAAATCCAGGACAGGAAATGCTCAGTTCTTCAGCACTCCCCTGGCTACCTGGAGCTCAGGCTGTGAGCCTCAGCCCTGCCCTAAAGCATTAGCTCTGGAGCAGAGGCTGTGATTTACTTCAGGGATCTGGACAAGTCCCTTTAACCTGGTTGTTCTTCCCTTCCTTGTTTGTAAAACAGAGATGAGACTGATAGCTCCCTCACAGCTCCATCAGAGGCAGTGTGTGAAATTAGTTCCTGTTTGGGAAGGTTTAAAAGCCACCACATTCCACCTCCCTGCTAATATGATTACTGAAATGTTTTTATATGAAAGGGCCAATTCCCCATTCCCCCTCTTCCTTTAAAAACAAACCAAAGGGCATCTTTTCTTGTCTCCCTGTGGCCTAAAAGGTTATTGCTTCTGTGGTGATTTCCTTGGAAAGTCAGAGTGTCAGGATTCTGAGGTACACCAAAAATGAACAACAACAACAAAAATCGACAACAGCCATAACACCACCAACAAAAATAACTGCTGTGCGGGTTCTTAAGAGGGCTTCTGGGCTAGAATCAGATTTTTCTAACTGTAAAAACGTGACCTCAGACTGTCTGCAGGCCACCTCTTTAGGCCTCGGGGGAGGAGGGAAGTGAGCTCCTTTACTGGGGTCTACCTGAGGGTCATCACCAAAGCTTTCCACAAAATGCACTTTGAGAATGTTTTGGAACGAAATTCACCTTTTAACAGCCGAAGAGGTGAAGAGGTATCTCTGTCTGGCACACAGTTCTGCACACAGCCTGTTTCCCAACGTTTGGAAATCCTTTAACAGTTTATGGAAGGCCACCTTTTAAACCGATCCAACAGCTCCTTTCTCCATAACCTGATTTTAGAGGTGTTTCATTATCTCTAATTACTCGGAGTAAATGGTGATTACTCAGTGTTTTAATCATCAGTTTGGGCAGCAGTTACACTAAACTCAGGGAAGCCCAGACTCCCATGGGTATTTTTGGAAGGTACGGCGACTAGTCGGTGCATGCTTTCTAGTACCTCCGCACGTGGTCCCCAGGTGAGCCCCGGCCGCCTCCCAGAGCTGGAGGCAGCGGCGTCCCAGCCCTGACAGCAGCTGCGGACTCGGGCGCTGTCTGGGCTTCCGGGACCCGGGCCTGCGAGGCGAGGCCGGGCGGCTGGAGGGGAGGATGTGGGCGGGGCTCCCATCCCCAGAAAGGGAGGCGAGCGAGGGAGGAGGGAAGAAGGGAGGGGCCGCCAGGGAAGAGGAGGAGGAAGGAAAGAAAGAAAGCAAGGGAGGGAAAGAGGAGGAAGGAAGATGCGAGAAGGCAGAGGAGGAGGGAGGGAGGGAAGGAGCGCGGAGCCCGGCCCGGAAGCTAGGTGAGTGTGGCATCCGAGCCGAGGGACGCGAGCCTGAGACGCCGCTGCTGCTCGGGCTGAGTACCTCGCCTGTCTCCCCGATGGGATTCTCGTCCAAGCTGTCTCGAGCCTGCAGCGCCCCAGTCCCCGGCCCTCGCCCAGGTTTTCTGCAACCGTTCAGAGGTCCCCAGGAGCTGCTGCTGGCGAGCCCGCTACTGCAGGGACCTATGGTGAGCAAGGCGACCTGGTGAGGGGAATCAGGCACAGGGGGTCTAGGAGCCTCCTCTGAGGGAAGAAGCTGGGGGCTCAGGCTATGACCGAGGCAAAAGGTGGCCTAATTATTTTCTGATAGTGGTGCTGGTGGTAGGGATGCTGGCGCCGAAAGGCATTTAAATTTTGGCTACTGCCCCTGCCCAGGCCTTCTCTGTCCAGCAGTCCCTGGGAGATTCCCATCTTTGGGAGGTGCGGGGCAGGAGGGCAGAAACAAGAGAAGCCCTTGGTGGTGGAACGTTGGGGAAAAAAAACTGTGGGGTCTTGGGCTGAACGCGTTGCCCGTGGGCTGGAGGTTGCGATCCTCGGACGGAAAGGGCGGGAGGTGGAAGGCGAGAGCCCGCTCTGAGGTCCGGAGAGAGAGAGGGGACAGAGCGACGGCGACACGGGGAGAGAACACCTAGCTGGAAGTGCTTCTGGGCTAGGGAGCGCAGTCCTGCTGGCCTCTGGATTGTGCGCGCCGCTCCAGAGGCTGCGTCGAGGGGAGTGTCCCCAACCTGGCCCCCAGCTGGCGGGGCGCCCCGAGAGCTTGCGAACTGCATTTGAGGGACGCGCCTTCTCCACGAGCTATTTTCGTTGACTTGCGGAACCCTAGGAGCCTCCCCTCTATCATTTCACGGTGCAGGGTCCGTAGGGACGACAGCCAGGATCCCAGGGGCTCCCAGGACGCGTTGCTCTGGTGTCGGGTCCTATGGGGAGTTCCTGGTGGGACCAAAGGCGGACGCGCGGCTCTTCCCGACCCTCCCGGTCCAGACCCGACCGAAAAGGATCCCGTGATTCCCGGGTCCCTGCAGACTTCTTCCAGCGGGAGTTGGTCCCGGGGCCTCAGACGCCTCCTAGGCACTGCTTTGGAGGATGGTTTGCGAGGATCGCAGTTTATGAGTTGAAGGCTTTGTGAGACGTTACACCTCCAAAAGATACGTACTTGGTAAACTGAGGCTACCTCTAAACACTTTTCGGCATTAGGAAAAGATTCGGGAAGGGAAGTGAAGGACAATCAACTTGAGTTCCACTCCTTTCCCCCAAGAAAGGGTGCTGGGAATGAAAGTTCTTTTGGCTTTTATCTTTTGAATTTAAAAGTGTGAGAAGAAAAATGTGATGAGAGATGAATCCTGGTGAATCCTAAATTGAAAGACAACTCCCTTTTCTCCTCCCTATCCTCTTGGTTGCAGAACCGCGAGCTTCCGCCCTAGGAGATTCCTCAGGGCGAGGGTTGTCCGCGGATTCCGGGCGCCTGCCCCTTCCACGGTCACTTTGCTCCGCGGGCACCAGCTTGCCTCCTTCTGCTTTCTCTACTTCTGGAGTTCCTGGGCTTTTTAAAGCCCTTTTAAAGGGCTTCTGCGTCTCAAAACAAAACAAAACAAACCCTTTGCTCTTCCCAATCCTTTCGCAGTCCGCCCCAGCGGTGGCGCGGGATCAGAACAGGCTCTTGCTGGGCGCGGACCGTCGCGCAGGGGCGCCCGCCGCCTCCGCACCCGGACCCGAGGTGTCGGTCGGCGCCGGGCAACCAAGGCCGGGAGGGAGAACTGAGCTGCTCTGTCCTTTACTCTTCTTCCTCAAAGTCTACCTACAAGTGCCCCCAAGAAAAAAACCAAGTGCGTGCGTGGAGAGTGGGGCGGCAGGCAACCCGAACTCTCAAGCTCCGAAGCGACCCAAAGCAGCAACTGGGAGCAGCCTTAGGAAAGGGGGGCTGGGTAGAGTGGGCTTTGGGGCAGGAGTCGTGGGGCTCGGGACCCGGGGGCGACCTGGCGCGCTGGCCCCTGCTAAACGCTGAGTTGCGCCGGGTCGGGTTTTCCGAGAGGCCCTTGAGCTGAGCTACCCACGCGCGCGGCGGCATCTTCGATTAGGCAGGGCATCCTAGTAATTGCTTGAGTTGTGAGTAGGTAAAATTCTTGGAGTATTTGCTGCGACTCTGCTGCTGGTGCAACGGAGGGAGGAGGTGGGGGAAGGAAGTGGCGGGGGAAGGAGTGTGGTTGTTTAAAAAATAAGCCAAGCCGAGGCGAGAGAGACGCAGACGCAGAGGTCGAGCTCAGGCCGAAAGCTGTTCTCGGTTTTCTCGACTCCCGGGAACAAGGTGGGATTTCCTTTCTGCGCCGGGTCGGGAATTGTAAAACATCGGCGACTTTAAGATCTGAAAACTGTGATGCGTCCTTTCTGCAGCGACGCCTCTTTCTGAATCTTCCCGGAGCTGCGAGTCCCGGTGGCGTCTGTCCCTCCTGGAATGGTTTCTTCGGGGGTCTGCTTTACCGGGGGAGAGGGGCCGTGCAGCGGCCGATTCAGTGCGGGATTGTCCGTGATGGACCCAGAGCATACTAGCAACCGTTCCCCCTCATTTTCGCACAGCGATCACCCTCTAACACCTCCCTGCACCCCATTCCCGGCCCCATGCGTGACAGGGTCGGCAGCTTTCAGCCGGGAGCTAGATCGCTGGCCCTGCTCGTCGGAGCCTTCGCAGGCGTGACTGGCTGGGGTGACTGGCTGTCATTGGGAGCAGTATTTGGCCTCGCGGAGACCCTAGGGAGGAAGTGGCGGGGAGCGCGCGTGCGCGCGCGCGTGTGTGTGTGTACACGCGCGTGTGCAGGGTCCCTCGGCGCTTTCCTTTTTAAGTGCCTCTCGGCGGTGAGGCTTTGGGCGGGTGAGACTCTCCCGACCCCGCTTCCAGCCCCACTTAGGCGGGGATAGAGCTGCAAGACGCAGCCCCTTCAGTGCGCCCCACATTCTCCGGCTTCAGGCTGCCTGGCCCGGAGCCCAGCGCAACGCACCGTGTGGAGAACCGGATTCTCCGCGCGCTGCGCCCGTAGCCGGGGAAGCGCGCCGGCGGCCGGGCACCGGCGGAGGGCTCTGCGGAGCGCCGCCGGGAGCTCCTCCCGGACCGCTGAGGCTCTGGCGGCGGGCGCGGAGGTTGGCCTCGCCTGGAGGGGGCGGATCCGCGAGGGGCGGGGGGCTGTGGAGGAGGGGAGGGAGCGCGGGCCCTTTCGCCGCCCGCCGCGGGAGGGGCCTCGGCGCTCACGTGACTCCGAGGGGTTGGAAGAAAAACAGAGCCTGTCTGCGCCGAAGTCTCATTATATTCAAATATTCCTTTTAGGAGCCATTCCGTAGTGCCATCCCGAGCTACGCACTGCTGCAGCTTCCCTGAGCCTTTCCAGCAAGTTTGTTCAAGATTGGCTGTCAAGAATCATGGACTGTTATTATATGCCTTGTTTTCTGTCAGTGAGTAGACACCTCTTCCTTCCCCCTCCCGGGAATTCACTCTGCCCTCACCACCCCTGCTCGCCGGCTGTCCCTCCCGTCGGACCTCCCTTGCAATGTCCACACTCCGCTCCCTGGTAGCACTGTGGCTCCGTTCTTAGCCCGGCAGCCGAGGCGCTTGAAGCGTACCAGTTTCTTTTAAAGTGCTGCTAGTGTACACTCGCCCTCTCTGGATTGCAAGAAAGGGGAGCGCGAGGGGGCTGAAGAGATGAAAGCCCGGGGTTATACCTTGAAGGCCAACCACTCCCTTCCCCTACCCTACTTGCCTCGGGGAGCACCCACTGTCTCCGTGGCACGTTTCCAGCCTCTTGTCAAAACTCACCGAGGTCTCTCCGGAACCGTCTTTCATCCCTTCTCTGGGGGTGAGCGGCCACGATCAGCAGCTTTTGGCTGGAGCATTTCAAACTGATCGGCCACAATAAAATAAGCCCTCAAACCACTCGTTTAGTTCCCAGACCACCTTCTCCGCTTCTGGACCCTGTCGCCCTCTGTCTTCGCCCAGCCCCTGCCTCTCACTTTCCCTCCCTCTGGCTCCGAACCAACTGGAAGTTGTGAAAGTTGGGCTCTGAGGGTGGAGGAAAAGGGAGAGAAGCTGAAGGTCTAAAGTGGAGAGCAATGTCATTTAAATTCTCCCTCCCCCACCCTTTTTTATCCCCTCAATGTTAACTGTTTATCCTTGAAGAAGCCACGCTGAGATCATGGCTCAGATAGCAGTTAGGACAAAAAAAGATTAACAGGATGGAGGCTATCTGATTTGGGGTTATTTGACTGTAAACAAGTTAGACCAAGTAATTACAGGGCAATTCTTACTTTCAGGCCGTGCAGGGCTGCAGATGGTGGGTGGGGGGTGGTGGTGGGGGGAGAAGACACAAACTTGATCTTTCTGACCTGCTTTCCATCTTGACCCTCCATTTGTAGCCCTAAATGCATATGCAGAGACATCGCTATTTCTCCCTATTTATTGTGTTTATTTATTCTCTAACCTTCTACCCCCTCCCCCTCCCCAGAGACACCATGATTCCTGGTAACCGAATGCTGATGGTCGTTTTATTATGCCAAGTCCTGCTAGGAGGCACGAGCCATGCTAGTTTGATACCTGAGACCGGGAAGAAAAAAGTCGCCGAGATTCAGGGCCACGCGGGAGGACGCCGCTCAGGGCAGAGCCATGAGCTCCTGCGGGACTTCGAGGCCACGCTTCTGCAGATGTTCGGACTGCGCCGCCGCCCGCAGCCTAGCAAGAGTGCCGTCATTCCGGATTACATGCGGGATCTTTACCGGCTTCAGTCTGGGGAGGAGGAGGAAGAGCAGTTCCGCAGCGCTGGTCTAGAGTATCCTGAGCGCCCGGCTAGCCGGGCCAACACCGTGAGGAGCTTCCACCACGAAGGTCAGTCTCTGCCCCCAGTCTGCGTGGGGGAGGGCTAGCAGGGCTTTCTAGAGGGGCAGTGAAAGCCCTCGGGAAGAAGAGTTCGGGTTACATCAAAGCCCCAATCCAGCAGGCTGAGGAACAGAGCTGCTTACCTCCAAGAATTTGCAGAGCTGCCGCCGAACTTGCATTTTGGAGACAGAGGGGGAGGTGTTCAGGGGAAGGGGAATGACAGCACTCAGACGTGGGCTCGCCCCAGCGGTGTGTTTTTGCTATATCAAAGCGTTTTCTGCTGGATTTTCTGCCCGTTTTTTTTTTTTCAAAGCACCTTCTGAATTTAATATTACAGCTGTGTGTTTGTCGGGTTTATTCAATAGGGGCCTTGTAATCCGATCTGAATGTTTCCTAGCGGATGTTTCTTTTCCAAAGTAAATCTGAGTTATTAATCCACCAGCATCATTACTGTGTTGGAATTTATTTTCCCCTCTGTAACATGATCAACAAGGCATGCTCTGTGTTTCCAAGATCACTGGGGAAATGTTTAGTAACATACTCAATAGTGGAAGAGGGAGAGGGTGGCTGTGTGCATGTTTCCTCCTGCCTGTACTCTATTGGCCCCTCTTTTTCTTTACAAGCACTTGTAAAGAAAACTGTGGACACAAAGCCAAGAGGGAGTTTTCAAAGAGGAGTCTGATAGTGGTGCCATACAGGAGTTGACACATGGAAATTATTAGAAATATCAAGGAGGCTGGGAGATAGTTTCTGTCTTTGGTGCCTGAGAAATGCTAGCCACATTTTGCGGGTTTGCTAACTGCCCCACTTATATGCTCCTTCAAATTAAGGGGTATGCTTATTTCTCCCCAGTGGGTTTCCCCTGCATAAGCAGAATTCACCACTGATCATCCAACCCTGAGCTATCTCTTGACTCTTCCGTCTTTGAAAAAAGTTCACGTGCTTTTTCTTTTCCTCTTCCTTCCTAACTGTGCCTAGAACATCTGGAGAACATCCCAGGGATCAGTGAAAACTCTGCTTTTCGTTTCTTCTTTAACCTCAGCAGCATCCCAGAGAACGAGGTGATCTCCTCTGCAGAGCTTCGGCTCTTCCGGGAGCAGGTGGACCAGGGCCCTGATTGGGAACGGGGCTTCCACCGTATAAACATTTATGAGGTTATGAAGCCCCCAACAGAAGTGGTGCCCGGGCACCTCATCATACGACTACTGGACACGAGACTGGTCCACCACAATGTGACACGGTGGGAAACTTTTGATGTGAGCCCTGCGGTCCTTCGCTGGACCCGGGAGAAGCAGCCGAACTATGGGCTGGCCATTGAGGTGACTCACCTCCATCAGACTCGGACCCACCAGGGCCAGCATGTCAGGATTAGCCGATCGTTACCTCAAGGGAGTGGGAATTGGGCCCAACTCCGGCCCCTCCTGGTCACCTTTGGCCATGATGGCCGGGGCCATGCTTTAACCCGACGCCGGAGGGCCAAGCGTAGCCCTAAGCATCACCCACAGCGGGCCCGGAAGAAGAATAAGAACTGCCGGCGCCACTCACTCTATGTGGACTTCAGCGATGTGGGCTGGAATGACTGGATTGTGGCGCCACCAGGCTACCAGGCCTTCTACTGCCATGGGGACTGCCCCTTTCCACTGGCTGACCACCTCAACTCAACCAACCATGCCATTGTGCAGACCCTGGTCAATTCTGTCAATTCCAGTATCCCCAAAGCCTGTTGTGTGCCCACTGAACTGAGCGCCATCTCCATGCTGTACCTGGATGAGTATGACAAGGTGGTACTGAAAAATTATCAAGAGATGGTAGTAGAGGGATGTGGGTGCCGCTGAAATCAGGCAGTCGTTGAGGATAGACAGACAGATATACACAACACACGCACACACACACCATACACACACGTACCCATCCACTCACCCACACACTACACAGACTGCTTCCTTATAGCTGGACTTTTATTTTTAAAAAAAAAAGAAAAAAAAAAAAAAGGAAAAAAAACCCTAAACATTCACCTTGACCTTATTTATGACTTTACGTGCAAATGTTTTGACCATATTGATCATATATTTTGACAAAATATATTTATAACTACATATTAAAAGAAAAAAATAAAATGAGTCATTATTTTAAAGGTAAATCATGGCTTTTTTTCTCTGTAATCCTTTCTCTTTCCCTTCAGGCTCATCTCTTTTGAATGAGGTTTTTTTTCTGTTGAGGTGAGTTGGAGGCTGGATGCAAGTCCAAAGGTGGTACCTGAAGGTGGTTAAGTTGTAGGGACAGGAAGTAAACTGTTGGCAGAGAGAGATGGTAATTGCCAGCATGAATTGTTTTCCATTTCTATTTAATGTTAACAAGGATGCAGTAACCTCTCCCATCTGGATGACACATGACTTGGAGGAACACTGGGATGAAAGGAGTGTAGGTCACACTAAAGACACCATTTTGGGCTCCCTGAACATCTGTTTCACTCACCTGTTGAGGTGCATCACCACTGAGTGTGATGAGGTCTCAACTCTAGAAAAATGATTATCCACCTCTGTTTTTATGATACCTCAGGGCATCTCCAGTTATTCGGGCACCAATGTGATATTTCCAAATCAAAACTAATTTGCACACTAACGTCTTAATGTGTGTGTGAAGGCGTGTCTTTCAATTTTTTTTTTTTTTTCTCCACGTAGGACTCTTGTTTTTTCTTCAGTTTTTTTCTTTTTTTTTTTTTTTTTTTTTAAACAGGTTCTCTCTCTGTTGCGCCAGGCTGGTCTTGAACTCCTGGGCTCAAGCAATCTTCTCATTTCAGCCTCTCTGGGATTACAGGCATACACTGCTATTTTGTCTTTTTTGAACAAATAATGTGTCCCACCTTCAAACAGTTTGATGACTACTAATTTAGCACACCACATGGTAGAATTCGCCGTTGTTTCTTGACTTATTCCCTTGTCCTCTTTCCCCCAAGTGAAGGCTTTCATCAAGTTTCAGGTCCCAACAGATCGGGCTGGGTGGGGGTTGGCAACGGGGTCAGATACTAAAGGGTCAGAATTTCCGAGCAGGCCCTGTGATGGTGTCCCACTATTACACAACAATCTCTTGAGTCAAACGTCAACTCTCCTTTTCTCTTTGTGCTGCCTACCCTCGTCCCTGGAGTTGGGCAGAAAGTGGTAGCTCTGATGTTCTGTGCCAAGCTTTCTTAAAGGGAAAAGCTCAGTTTTTGGACAAAGTTTAAAAAAGGATGATGCTAACGTACTCTCAGTTAAGGGCTGCCAGCAGGCAGAGAAATGCCTTTCCGGAATGACATGGGTGTAGGGATTAAGAGGACCAGAGGAGAGACCTTTGCTTTACATGCCACCAACAACTAAATTAAACTCTTTTTTTTTTTTTTTTTTTTTTTTTGAGACGGAGTTTCGCTCTTGTTACCCAGGCTGGAGTGCAATGGCGCGATCTCGGCTCACCGCAACCTCCGCCTCCTGGGTTCAGGCAATTCTCCTGCCTCAGCCTCCTGAGTAGCTGGGATTACAGGCACGCGCCACCATGCCTAGCTAATTTTTTTTTGTATTTTTAGTAGAGACGGGGTTTCACCATGTTGACCAGGTTGGTCTCGATCTCTCGACCTTGTGATCCACCCGCCTCAGCCTCCCAAAGTGCTGGGATTACAGGCTTGAGCCACCGCGCCCGGCCTAAATTAAACTCTTGAATCTTGGTCTGTGCTGGCTCACTTCACATGTGTGCATTTCTCAGCACACATATGAAATGAGCCAGCACAGACAGGATCCCTTTGGGGGCAGAAACATTTAGTGTCTTTGTATGGTCTCTGTGGCGAAGGCTGATGGTGCATTTCTCCATCATGAAGGTGTAGATATGAGGGGTAGTACTGTGGTTTCTGGCGGTGTGTGCACCCAAAGAATGTGTGTGGTGCACACTCGTGGCATTTGCATTTTTCTGTGTGTGGGGTATGCACCTTTGCATTCTTCTACACACACTCTTTCTTACATGTGCTCTTGGGAGTGGGGTGGGTGAAGCAGGATTTTTTGTTTTTAATTATTGAAGTCCTACACTCCTCCAAAAGGAGCAGCTTAGTGGAAACCAATAAAAATTGAAGCGGGGTGGTTGCCAAAACCCCAGCTCCCCGGAGAGCGCAGGTGGAAAGAAGAGATCAGAGCCCCAGGCAAAGGCAGCAAGACTCCACAGTTCCTCCAAAACTCCCCGCAAAGAAGGATCTTTCCCCCACCCCTCCAGCCCCCCAGGTCGCTGCCCCTTTGATTAATGGTATGGAGCTCAAATAAATCATTTAGGGAAGCCCATTATGGAGTCCCCCTCAGGCATCCTCATTTTGTTTTGCCCAATTTCTAGCAACTTTCTGAAATGTCGATGTCATTGAAAAGGAACCAGTAGATCTCCAGCATATGAACAAATTATCCTAGGGGCCAGTACCAAGCCCTGTGGCTGTCCAGTTTCTTGCAACCAACTCTTCCCTCCATTCTCCCGCTTCCTACTGGCTTATTTTCAGGAATGGATAATGTTGTTTATTTGTTTAGCCAAATATTTGGTCTGGGGAATTTACCGTGAAATTCTGTGAATTGCATATACCTAGTTAACAAAATAGTCCTAATGCCACAAATGTTAGCATGGAAAACAAAGAGCTATGGCCAGCGTTAACTATTCAAATTCTGTTTGAAAGCTTAGCCCTAAGTCTTGGGGAGATTAAAAAAAAATTGGATGTGTGGAGCTTATTTAATTTAGGTTTTGATATTTAATATTTTTGCCTAGTACTCAGTTCAGTACCTTACGGAAGTCGTAAGGTGATTCTCGCCGTTGCTTTTGGATCAAGCCTACCATTTCTCCCGCTTCAGATTTTTTTTTTTTTTTTTTTCTCCAGAGTAATGTTCCCATTCCTTAAAGAAAGATGAGGAAGGAGACTCGTCCTTGAGGAGTTCCGCAAAGTCGTAACCACATCAGAAGAGGTGCTTGGTCGATCCCTACCCAACTTTAAACTGGAACCGGCTTCCTAGGAGCTTAAGATCAAAAAAAAAAAAAAAAAAAAAAAGAAAGAAAGAAAGAAAGAAAGAAAGAAAAAAGTGGGGGGTGGGGTGGGGAGAGACGCATCAAACATTCCCCTGCTTTCGTTGCATAATTCGCCCGGAACCTGCCAGGTGACCCGCTGACTTTGTTTTCTGTCTTGACCGTGCTTCGTTCCACCATCCCCCTCGCCGCCGGGCTGCGCCACACTGAGAGGGCTCGGCGCGGCCGCGGCGCTGGCAGACCCCAAAAGTCACCCGGCCTTGGACCGGCGTCAAGATCCGGCCCCAGCGGCCCCGCCTCCCGCCCGCACCGGCGCTCTCGGGCTGGGCGGCGGCGGGGGCACCAGGGGGCGTCCTCCCTGCGGGGCACCGGGGACCGCGCTCCTGGCGGCGGCGCGCGGGAGCCGCGCTGCGGGCGGCCACCCCTCCCCATCCCCGCGGACTGCAGACCGCGGGTTCCCCCGCCGGGGCCCGCGACCCGGCCCGCTCTTGCGCCCTCGGGGAGCCGGGGCTCAGGTGAAGCTCTTCAGAGACAGGCGGATCTCATTATCGCTCTCCGGCCCTCGGGGCGGTCTCTCGGCAGATTTCACGTGAAATGGGGTCAAACGGCCGCGCAGAAGCGTGGAGTCTCCGGGCAGGCTCCTCGTGGCGGAGGGGCTTAAGAGGGGCCGAGACCTTTAGGAGTTTTCTGTAGGGGGCGAAGAGCGGGAATTAGGGAATGAGGGTCTCCAGCCTCCGAGCTCACGGCGGGCCCACATACCGGGGTGGCTCAGCCGGAGCGGGGACGTGGGCGAGTGCGAAACAGGCCGGCTGGGTGCGGGTCGGGCGTGCGGCAGGCCCCCGAGGCTGAGCTGTCGTCTCCGGCCCCTTGGGGACGCGGAGAGCCCTGGGTTCTAGCTGAACTGCCGCCAGGCCCCCCGCTCCCAACAGTCGGGGAACGGAGGGGAACGAAGGAGGCCACCGGTGTGCGAGAGTGGAATTGGCCGCCTGCTTTGAGAAATGAGATGCCAAGCCCGTGATGCAGAATGACAGCGCCTCAGTTGACCTCCGCAGGGCCTCTGGCCCGGGGACTCACCGTGCCCGCCCCCACTCCCCCTCCAAAGGTGAGCCAGGTGGAAAAATCTTATCCGAGGCCCAGGTCTCCTGTTTGTCATCAGAGATACTTTTGCTTCCACACAAAACACGATTTACAAACTATTCACATACTGTCTTTTGAAAAAGAAAAGAATAATGCAAATGCAACGTTGGTGACCTTACATTACCTGGGAATCAGAAGGTTGTTAGTATTCCCTAGAGGAATTTAGGATAACTGATTCGAATTGATGCAGAGTTATTCATGCTTACCATGTGATACAAACTAGCACAAGTCTGAAAACTGTAACTGGAAATGAAATTCAGAGTGGTTAGAAATGTGGTCTGGGTGGGATTGCAAGGATCCCATTTCCCTATGCATTTAGCACCTAATGGCAGAATAAACAGTCAAAACTGTAGTGCTTACCAGTGGAGAAAAGTGGCTGGTATTAGGGAAAATGAATTGCTCTAATGTAAAAAGACAAACAAACAAACAAAAACTCAGGAATTATTTTGGAAAAGAAGTCAAAAGGTCAAGGTGTGCAACATTTAGTCAATTCTAGAAAGAAAAAATTTAAATATTTTCTTCAGCTTGGAAACCATTTGAAATGACCATTCGTAAGTCACTTTATTTAAAGTATTAGAGCAAGTTCCAGTTGTTTCTGCTTTTGCTCTCTTTTCAAAATATTCTTTATAAACTGAGTGAAAATAGAAATGTTATAGTATACTGTCCAGAAGAAACAATTCAGAAAATGCTATGGGATTCTAAAATGTTTACCTCAAAAATGTGAAATTTGAGGAAAAGAAGACAAGATGGAACAATAATTTGCTGAGTTGTGTTACTAATGAGAATTTCTGAAGTCCGGTTTTCAGTCAGTTTTGCCACATTTTCTAAGGAAATTGATCTCTTTTAACTTTTTATAGCTTGATTTCTAGCAAAAATATTTTAAAATGACTACAAAGTTTTCCCACCCCAAATCCTGGAACCTGGGAGTCCGGTGCAAGTAGATTCTAGTTTTGCAGAATTTCATTATTGTTACTTTAGCAATACGTTTTTTCCCGTTTTATTAACTGAAGTCCTCACTAGCAGGTAATTCTCTAAACAGGCCGAGGCACACTGAGATTTTAATCGACTAGACTCAATAGTTTAGTCTTGTGTCCCTAAGTTACTAGCAGATGATTCCATCCTGCATACAGTTGTCCATGATTGAGTTCAGAAAATGTACAACTCTGTTCAACTCAAGCTTCTTGCTGATTTAATCTTTTAATCCTTGTCATTTGATTTTAAAAGCAGTTTGTTTCTGAGGTAGGACCTGGGCCGAGAGGCCAAAGATATGTGCCTTAACAGAGAGAAAGAGATGGGGGGTGGTGTGGTTAAGGCTGTACCCAATGTTCCTTGAATTCATTTATAATTCAAATGTAGAAAAAATGTGTATCTTTTGAGCACTGATTTATATACCTTCTTTAATTGGTCAGTGAGAGCTGCATAACGCACATGTTAACTTAGCTCCAGAAGGCTCACAGACCCAAGCGTTTAATGTCCAATTGCAATGTCTCTTTCTAGCTAGATGGACACAACTGTCCTTTTCCTTCTGCTATTGTTACTAAAATGTAGTAAAATGACATTCAGATTCCTTTTTGAGAAAGTCAATTGACTGATAATCTCATCCTTCTAAAGCAACTGCTTAGATTTTTGTTTTCTTCTAGTCTTTGTTTATATGTTTATGTTTTCCTATAGCATTTCTGTTCTCTTTTTCTTAATTTCAGGATAATATTATAACCTTAACATTTTAAATCTTAATTGTATGGTTTATGCATATGTCAGTGTGAATCACCTCCACTCCTTTGAGAGAAAGTAGACTGGGTATAAAACTTAACTGTTTAACCTCACGCAATTTTAAGCAGTCTGGACATAGTACCAGGGCTGTGGGCATCATGTCCAAATCTTATTAAGATTCTTACTGACTTCATAAGGCTCAGCTTAAGCATTGTGGTCCCAGTACTAAACAGAATGCTCCATTGTGTGATTTAAGTATTCTGAAAAGTGGGTTACCTGACATCCCAAGCTCAGACATTTTTGCTGACTTGGAGGACTTGCATCCACATGATTTGATCAATTTGGGAATATGTTCCTTCCCTGGAGAAAGTCATTTGCAACCTGGAGAAGGAAGGACATGCTTAAAAGGTCTCTGTCTCATGCATTCAGAAGCCACTGAATTGAGCAATTTCTTATTGGACTCAATGTGTGCCTCTTATATTTTCATGCTTTGATTTTTTTTTTTGTTTTGTTTTTTACACTGGTTTTCTTGCTAATGAAGGGTAGTGGGAAAGGGAGGCAGAATTATCTAAATACAGTAATTATCAAATTGAAACCTATTCAAACATTGAGGTTACTAGGTTCAGACTGACCTTGACACTTTCAACCTTCAGATTCCAATTGGCTGGGGTCAGGCACAAATGTCGAGTTGCTGAGTGATTTCCACATGCTTCTTTTGTGTACCTTAACAAGGGCAGACAAAAGATGTTTTTCCAGTGGGACTCACTCTTTATGAGGCCTGACCCTCGAAGGAGCAAATTAATCTCAGGCAATTTTGAGGTTTTAGGGCACTCAGAGAATTTTTAGAGCCTGGAGAAGTCATTTGTTCAATGGTACCTTAAAATAGTTAATTTACCTCCAAAAGGTGAGTTCCTTTTACTATCCTGAGTCTTTTACTTCCTCTGAGATCTGACTTGTTATTTGCATAGCAAAGCATTCCATTTAGCTGGAAGGAGGGGGTGGGGATCGTTAACGAGGAAAGTCACTTTTCCCACAGTCTTTCAAAACTCAGCAGTGTGGTAAGTGGGTTTGATCAACATTTCCCCTCCCCTAAACCCCAGAACTTCAGACTGTTTTGCTCATTATCTATCTTGAAATTGACCAGCTTTTCCAGATCGAAGAGTTATAGGATTTAGTGTATAGCTGCTGAGAGGACAGTTTTGCTGACATTGTTTGTTTTGGCAAGTTGGTGCAGACTTGCAGGTGAAAACCCCAGCAAAACAAACAGCAGACTCCACCAACATCCCTCTCCCCCTTTACAGACATCACTTTTTATTTTTAATAAATCAGGGAGGAGATTTTTAATAGATTCGTGATACTTTGCATGGGACTTACATACAGTTACCTTGGTATTATGTTTTCCACTTGGCTGTCCTACTTATTCTACCCAAACTCATCTACGCACTTAAATCACAGTCTCTGAGGACTTACACTGTGTATATGTTAGTTTATTTGCTTGTCACTTAGCACTTCTCTAGAACTAGCTCATAATTTATTTTGACCTAATATGCTGCTCCCTAGAGATCCAACACTAGAAATAAAGGGCTTTTCGGCATCCTAGAAGAATGAACAATCCGAGGTTCGCATTAGCATGGAATCTGCTGGTGGTTCTTCTAAGTGCCTGTTCTTTCCAAATTGGGAGATTAGTCACAGGGATCTGAGGGAAGAAACCACACGTTTAATAAGCTCTATCAATAAGAAGGGGCAATTACAAAAATCTAAAAGTTTTGCTGCCAGAAGATAAACTTCCATTTTGAGCATTTGTGGGAGAATATAATTCTAGCTATGTCTCCCTAAGATCACTCATGTTATATGACAAGTCATAGTGACCAAAAGAAAAGTAAATTTAGAAAATGGTGGTGGATGGGAACAACAAGCAAAACAAAACGGTCTGTGGTCTGTTCTGTGGTGTTCAGCCCTTTGACAAAGTGTCTAGGCTTCTCTAGGAGAAACAGGGCTCCGTGTTGGGTATGTGATGGGGTAGGGAGAATCAGGAAGGGTCTTCTAGCTTCCCTAGTTTACAGTGAAAATGTATTTAGATTATATGTCTATAATTAAATAAAAAATTTTGACAGAAATCATCCCTCTCAACAGAATTTTAAATAGCAAAGTGTTTACTAACATAAACATGCATGTATAAAGAATTCATTCCACAGGTGAATGAGAAATGTTAATCAGTACAAAAAATTAGTTATAATGAATAAGACCTAGTATTTGCTAGCACAATGGGGTGACTATAGTCAATAATAATTATACATTTAAAAAAAGGAAGAGAAGGCCGGGTGCAGTGGCTCCCATCTGTAATCCCAGCACTTCGGGAGGTCAAGGTGGGTGGATCACGCGGTCAGGAGTTCGAGACCAGGCTGACCAACATGGTGAAACCCTGTCTCTACTGAAAATACAAAATTTAGCTGGGTGTGGTGGTGCCTGTAATCCTAGCTACTCAGGAGGCTGAGGTAGGAGAATCGTTTGATCCTGGGAGGTGGAGGTTGTGGTGAGCCAAGGTCGTGCCATTGCACTCCAGCCTGGGCCACCAGAGTGACTCGCCATCTCATACACACACACACACACACACACACACACACACAAAATAGTGCAATTGAATTTTTGTAACATAAAGGATAAATGCTTGGGGAGATGGATACCCCACTTTCCATGACGTGATTATTATGCATTGCCTACCTGAATCAAAACAGCTCATGTGCCCCGTAAATATATATGCCTACTATGTACCCAGAAAAATTTTTGAAAAAAGAATTCATTCTATCTCTGTGTTATCATGCTGAGAAAGTGGTGGTGGTTGTTGTTGTTTTCTTTTGATTTTGTTTTGTTCGACATGGATATGTAGATAGAAGTCTGGCCATTGGTAGGAAAATTATAATGAAATGAAAATGTTCCCTAGGTTAATTTAATGCAGCAGTAATTAAAATTTCTTTAAACATATTTTATGGAACTTGAAAGGTATTCACACAGAGAAATAAATGGGAAAGAATGGGCCCCCAATTTTAAGGTAGCAATAGTCGCCTTGTCTTGGCAGATGTATATAAAATGACAATTTAAAAAAGTCTTTGTTATTAGGTTTTCATTGAAAAAAGTAGATCAGTGGAATAAGCAGGTAGTTCTGAAATAGATTTAAAATACAATTAGAATTTAACATCTGACACACTAGGAGCGACCCAGGCATAGAAGAATTAGTAAGAAATGCTGCTTGTTAAATAGATAGCATGCAAAAAGTGATTTAATATAGATGTGTATGTTACATTAAACTTTGGAAATGTCTAAACATATTAAAGAGCTCATCATATTTTTAAGTATAGGAAGCTCTATTTCTAAGTATGGGAAAATTGAGTTGCCTAGTATCCAAATCTATCAAATAAACACATTCAGACTACTTATGAAATTGAGGGTGTTATTAGAAGTTTAAAGAAACTAGGTTTGATAAGTAGAATTTTAAAAAACAATTTATAGCAAAATGTAATAAAAATAAATGTAAAAAGCAAAAACCAGAGTATGAAACATGATGAGTACTTGATAAATATTTACTGTAAAATATATAAATTATGGCTGTAATCCCAGGTCATATGAAAATTTACTGTTAAAGTAACAACAGATGTTGTAGACCAGATGTTGGCAAACTTTTTCCATCAGACGCCGGATAGTCCATATTTTAGGCCTTACGGACCATAGGCCTCTGTCGCAGCTACTCAACTCTACCAGTCCTAGCACAGAAGCAGTCATAGAGAGCAGTAAACAAATGCTCGTGGCTGTGCCCCAGTAAAACTTTACTTACGGACACGGGAACTTGAACTTCATATAATCTCTACATGTTGTGAAATATTCTTTTGCTTTTTAAAGACTGTTTAAAAATGTAAAATCTATTCTTGGTTCACAGATTAGGTAAAACACAGGTGGTAGGCTGGCTTTGTCCTGAAAGCTTGAGGATGCCAACCCTGGCTTCTTTTTTGGTTTTGACCCATGGCCCTCAAAGCATTTTCCTTGAGACAATAGTCTCAAGAGCTCGTTTCTGAAAAAGTGCATGTCGTGACGAAATGCATTTGGAAAACCCTGTGAATCTGTATTACTCGCTTGAAAATGTACAATGTCCCGTAGTAAGAAGGCTGATTAACTTTCACCAACCCAGTGAAGTTTCAGCTTGACCTCACCTCATCCTTCTTTTTGTCCTTCACATTTCCAGCCCTGGAACACTGACGCACCGTTGGCCCTGGTCTATCTCTCTGATGGCACTTGATGCCTCTTCCCTTGTTAACTGCATTGCAGCCATGTCGGCTGCCTTCTGTTTTTTTTTTTTTTTTTTTTTTTTTTTTTTTTTTTTTGAGACGGAGTTTCGCTCTTGTTACCCAGGCTGGAGTGCCATGGCGCGATCTCGGCTCACCGCAACCTCCGCCTCCTGGGTTCAGGCAATTCTCCTGCCTCAGCCTCCTGAGTAGCTGGGATTACAGGCACGCGCCACCATGCCCAGCTAGTTTTTTGTATTTTTAGTAGGGACGGGGTTTCACCATGTTGACCAGGATGGTCTCGATCTTTCGACCTCGTGATCCACCCGCCTCGGCCTCCCAAAGTGCTGGGATTACAGGCTTGAGCCACCACGCCCGGCTGCCTTCTGTTTTTTAACCACCATGTACATTCATTCATTCTTGCCTTGGATATTCTTCTGTCTGCTGTCCCCTCTGCCTGCAAGGTTCTTCTGCAAGATCATCACAAGGCTGGCCTTCTTGTTATTCCGTTTTCAGCTCAAATGTCTCCTCCCCAGTGAGGCCTTCTCTGATGTGATATTCTAAAACAGCTTCTTCCGTCCAGCACACTTGCCCACATGCCTCAGTTCTGTTTTCTTCGCTGAATGTTCTATAAAATTTTCTCTCTGTGTATGGATACGTGTATGTGTATGTATATGTATCATCTCCTCACTGCAGTGAAATCCCCATGAGGGCTGGGACATTGCCCCTCTTCTCTTTATTAGAACATGCTGTCTCTAGAAGAACCACTCGCCACCTAAAACAAATGCAATATAATTTTGTTCAGAGAGATTTCAAGAGATAGAGAAAGGGATAGAGATAGGGTAGAGGTGAGGGAGAGGGGAGAGAGAGAGAGAAAGTATTACACAGATTACATTTTGAGAAATACTATGTCATGCAAAAGAAAACATAAATGTTAAATTATTACTTGAAAAATACATGTCGCTAGCAGTTACAATGCAAATTAATCCAACTTAAAGTTTTCATTGCAAATAAAGGTTATTCTAAGCAGCTCATTTAATTACATCCATCAACTGCTGATGTTTTTGTAAATGATTCTATTTATTTGTTTTTTGGAGAATACAAGTAAGTTGAAATAAGCTATAGAATTGCTTATGTTCTTTGACAGTTTGGAAAATAGACCTCATAGAAATAATCTGAGGAGGGAAACAGTAGTGTTTTTTTTTTTTTTTAAATCAGATTGATATAAACATTGGTTATAATAGCAAAAGATTGGAAACAATCATTCTAGACTATTAAAAATGGCAATAGTGTATATTATGTCAATATCTGGACTTGTGTTTATGGTACCATATTAAATGAAAGAGCAAAACACAAAACATGTGCTCTTCAATTACACCAATGTAAAATGTGCACACATCCACTAATCATAGCTAGACTAATTTGCAGTAAAGCAAGTTACATTTTATTTCATGTTTTTGTTGCAGTCTTTTATCTGTAACATCAAAAAGTTGACCAAAAAAAAAGAGATTGGAACTTGCTTGCAGTGAGGAGAGAAAACTGGTTCTGTGCATGTTTTAATTTGTCTGAGGTCACAGTGAAAAGACTTAAATATCCTGAATTAAAGGTGGCAAAACTTGTCCTGCTCAGCCTTTCAATCTGAGTCCCAAAGGCATTCTTATTTCTCACCTAATGCACTTCGTTGTAAGTCCTGTGAGAAGCAGAAGGTTACTATGTACTCTGAAGTACTTACATTAAATAGGGTGCTTTGGCATAAATTACTTGGAAGACATTTGCTCCTACAACCTTGAATTTATTAGCTTTGTTCTGTTGGTTTCAAAGGTTAACAAACACCTGCTGTTGAAAACTCGCAACAGCACAAACTTTCCCAGGCCTAGCCGTGGTAGGATTAGCTAAGGGGCAAGGGACTGGCCACATATTTAGGGGAGACACTGTGGTCCTGTTCTGGTAGGGAATGAATGCTGAAGTGCCCATCTTAGTAGTTGCAGACAAAGTTGTTTGATCTGCAGTATGGGGATCCATTGGTGTGTACATGAGGTCTGTGGTCAAAGGAGAACTGTTATGTAATTATAGCATCCACAGTGTCCCACGCACCACCCAGCCTAGCCTAAAAGTTTGTACTGGGAAGTGGGTGTCATAGAATAATGAGAATTAATTAGTGTTTATGAATAACAAGATCCCTGAGAGAAAAGTACTGTGTAAGGGTAATATGTTATCTTAAACTAAAAATCAGAGCTGGTTGGGCAGAAATATTATCGTTTTAAAGTAAACACTGATTTTAATTCTTTTAAAAGCTTTGGATAAATTTCTCACCTATGAGTCAGCTCTATGTGAAGTATGGCAGGTATTTTGCCAATGTATAAACTTGAAGAATTGAGATTTGACTTGGCTTAATGTATGTCAAATATCATCATCCTCATCAAATAACAAATATAATTTAATTGTCCAGTTCATTTATAGCTTATTTATAAGCTGTGCATAGTAAGCAAACATAATCTCTGCAAAATATAGTAGTTTATAGTCCAGGAATAATTTGTACCCCAGTATAAAGAAACATAATGGCTAGAAGTGAATATTTGAATTATTCAAATATTATTTTCCGTCTTGGCTTAAAAATTAAATTATAATATAAAAATATAAGTGCCATCAATTGAAATTTGTTTATAATTTTAATGTAATAGCTAGCTGATAATTCTTTGTGTGCTATGTTTTTTTAAAAAAACACTGAAGGCAGAAATTAAATATGATTAAATTTGCAAAGTTAACGTGCACACAGCATTCATGATACCAGGGCTTACCTACATGACATATGATACAGAAACATTTTTTACTTAGTAGATTCTTTGTAATTTTAAATGTAACATAGCTTGAGAATAAATTTTTAGCTGATGCATACTTTTCTTGCTTCTCAACTTGGGTTTTACGTGTTGTGTAGAACGTAGGATTAATAGTTTTTAGCTGTTGAGCAGTGTTTCCGATGTTCTAATGAGTATTATTAAGAAAACAAGGTAGCATCATCCTATTTAGTTTCGAATAATTGTTGTTTTTTTAAACTATTTGAGAATTGGCCTTTCTTTGTAATTGTAGGAGATGTTTAGAATATACTTAATATTACACTAATTTTTTTTTCTTTTTTTGGAGACAGAGTCTTTCTCTTGTCACCTAGACTGGAGAACAATGGTACGATCTTGGCTCACTGCAACCTCTGCCTCCTGGGTTCAAGTGATTCTCTTGCCTCAGCCTCCCAAGTAGCTGGGATTACAGGTTCCCGCTACTATGTCTGGCTAATTTTTCTATTTTTAGCAGAGATGTGGTTTTGCCATGTTGGCCAGGCTGATCTCGAACCCCTGACCTTGTGATCCACCCACCTCGGGATTACAGGTGTGAGCCACTGTGCCCAGCCTACACTAATTTTCTTGTAATAGATGCTTAACTCAGTGGTTCATTCATTCACAAGCATTTTTGTTAGGCTAAACACCTCTAGCAGCAGACCTACAATATAAGGAAACATTCTGGTACCAGAGACCACAGACATTAAGCATTTTAGTGTCGATTTTCAATTCTGCTTACATATGATTTAAATTACTTGATAGCTCTTTACACTTTTTTCAAGTGTGCAAATTACTCTGTTCTTTAAATTGTATTTTTAGTATAAAACTCTAGCTTATTTGTTAAGCTATGGAAGTATGAAGACATTACAGAGAGTTGTGTCATCCATTTACAAAGTGACTGATCTGGAGAGAGGCAAAGAATACTTTACTTGAAAACTCATTGAATTATTTCATAATGAATGGCACATTATAGTATTTACAATTTATACATTTAAAGAATGTTTTTGAGTACTATCACTGGAATGCTGCAAAATGGGGAATTAGGTCAGGTTACCAAGGAGGACTATGGAGACTGTGGTTGTGTTAGGTGTGAAATTAGAAGAGCCCAAGGAAAGAAAAGATCAAACCAAGAAGAGAAGCTGAAATCTTCAATTTGATGAAGAAAGCTAGTTCGTAGTAGATAACAAGGCTATTTGTTTTCGATCTTAGATTTTTACATTTGGTGAGTGTGAGCTGGAAACCAGAATAGACAATCAATACAATAAGAGGACAGAAAACCGAAGCGGCACAGAGATGAACTTGCATAGGATTAGATCATTGATCTGGCAATATTCAAGTCTGTGTATTCTGATGATTAACACCCTAAAATGAAAGAAGAATTAGGTGAAGTCACCATCAAGTGTGAAACAAACATTCTGAAGAATTTAGGGTGTACTAGTGAGATGCCTAAGTAAAATAAATGTATTTTTAGAAAGAAAATTGCCGGGCGCGGTGGCTCACGCCTGTAATCCCAGCACTTTGGGAGGCCGAGGCGGGTGGATCACGACGTCAAGAGATCGAGACCATCCTGGTCAACATAGTGAAACCCCGTCTCTACTAAAATACAAAAATTAGCTGGGCATGGTGGTGCGTGCCTGTAATCCCAGCTACTCAGGAAGCTGAGGCAGGAGAATTGCCTGAACCCAGGAGGCGGAGGTTGCGGTGAGCCGAGATCGCGCCATTGCACTCCAGCCTGGGTAACAAGAGCGAAACTCTGTCTCAAAAAAAAAGAAAGAAAAAAAGGAAATTAATCTGCCCATTAATGTCACTTTAATATGTGGGAATTTTCAAGTTGATCCGAAATTGTCTTAAATTTAAGCTTTGCTAGAGCAAGCAATATTTGAACTAGTCCTTAAAGACTGTCAATTGAGTCCTATTATGAACTGCATGTTTATCTCTCCCCACTTCCTGCAAATTCATATGTCGGAGCGCCACTCTCCAATGGGGTGGTATTAAGAGGTAGGGCCTTTAGAAGATAATTTGTTTTAGATGAGGTCATGAGAACTCCCATGATGGGATTAGTATCTTTAGAAGGAAAGGTGGAGACTAGAGCTTCCTTTCTGACTTTGCTATTCACCATGTGTATATACAATAAGCACATGAACATAAGTGAGCCAGGAAGAGTGCCCATTCCAGATACTGGATCTGCCAAGTGCCTTGGTCTTGGACTTGCCAGCCTCCCAAACTGTGAGAAATAAATGGTTGTTGTTTAAGCCACCGGACCATGGTGCTCTGTTATAACAGCCCAAACTGATTAAGACAGATCCCTTCAGAAGTTGCTGACCTGCTGTACTCAGCCTAGGTACTGAGGCCATTTTTTACCAGTGTCCTTGACTCGTGTTGCCTTTCTATACAGATTTTTTTCTATAGGTTCCTCCTGGGACCAAAATAATGCTGAATTAATAGGGCAGTAGTCTGTAACCGTGCCACAGAGGGAAAGTAACCAATTTTGTAAATTGATACCTTGACCTTGCCCCTGAGCGGACAGTGCTATAACCAACTTAGCTAACTAGTCACAGACCTGAGTAGATGAGCTTGGTTGACTGAGGGGAAGCAATAAATTATGTTTGTATTGACCTTAGTAAACCTTTTAATTCTTTCCCACATGATATAGTTCTCAACAAATTGGGAAAATATGGCCTAGAGTCGGGTAATTGTGCAACTGCAGATCAGCAGCTGGGGCACGCAGCATCGGTTTTCTGCTTTGGTGTACTTGAACAGTCTCATCATCTGTAGGGACTGGTGGGGCATTTAAACTCCAGGCCACTCCCTCCCGTCAGCCCAGAGAGGATGCTGATTGTCTGCTGCCTACTGTGGTGGGAGGGTGCACGTGGCCTCCTACCCTGCCACCGGGGAAACACTGCTCAAGTGTGTTGGGGTCAGGGCTGACGTGAAGAGGCCTGAAGTTCATTGTAGCACATCTCCTAGCAGCTGGTCTCTGAATAGAACAAAGAGCCACATTTTATCCTTTGCACCATTCATTTTGTCTCTGTGTATTCAACTATTTAATTTGTAGAAAATTCATTCACTAGCCACTCAATAAACAATTGTTGAGTAAATGCTACCATGTGCTGGCACTCTGCTGGGCAGTAGGCATCCTGAGTAAAATTCAGTTTTTGCTCTAGAGGAACGTACAGTCTATCTGAAGATACTGACATGTATATACAAAATGACTGTATTACTTGCTGAGGACTTCCAGAACAAAATACCACAGACTGAGTGCTTTAAATGACAGAAATTTAGTTTTTCACCACCTTTGGAAGCTAGAAGTCTGCAACCAAGGTGTCACCAAATTGGTGCCTCTTGAGGTATCTCTCTTTGGCTTGCAGGTGACTCCCTTCCCATTGTGTTCTTATGTGGTCTTTCCTCTGTGTATGAGAATCCCTGGTATCTCTGGGTGTCCACATTCCCAGCCTAAGCAATACAGCAAGATCCTGTGTCTACAAAAAAATAAAAATATAGCCAGACATAGTGGTGTGTCCCTTTAGTTCCAGCTACTCAGGAGGCTGAGGTGGGAGGATTGCTTGAGCCCAGGAGGTTGACGCTGCAGTGAGCTATGATCTTGCCACTGCACTTCAGCCTGGGCAGCAGGGTGAGACCCTATCTCAAAACACACACACACACACACACACACACACACACACACACACACACACCCCAGTCGAGTTTGATTGGCACCTACCCAACAGGCCTCATTTTAACTTAATCTCCCCTCTAAAGGCCCTATTTTCAAATCCAGTCACATTCTGAGGTACGGGGGGTTCAGTCTTCAACATATGAATTTGGAGGCAGTGGGGACAACTTAGCTTATATCAATGACATGAGGGTGGGGTAAGTATTCATAGGTCTGGAAAGTTTTATGTGAGTTCAGATTGTCTCAGGACCAGGACATATATCAATTCCCAATATTATTAGAGTCTAAGGCAGGTGTCAGTATGGCAATTCATAGATGGAATTAGGCCTATAGACATGCTCTTTTTGGCCAGCATCATATTTAAAAAACTAAATCTGAATGCCTTTCAGGTGGAACAAACATTTGCCTCCTCTCCACATTTGCACCTCCTGTTTCGCCCTTAGGCATATTCAAGTTTGCAGTCCCTGAGTAAATTCATAAGGAAGAGGAGCATTTTCCTAACCATCTCATACCTGCTAGGCCCTCCAACCCACATGGAGCCAATCAATTATATAATTATACATCTAATTATTATTTTGTCCATTCCTCTCTCTACACTAATTTTCATTTAGTTCTTCCCCAGCCAATCAAGATTAAGAAATGGACCCGGTCAGACATGGTGGCTGACGTCTGTAATCCCAGCACTTTGGAAGGCCAAGGTGGGTGGATCACAAGGTCAGGAGTTCAAGACCAGCCTGGCCAACATGATGAAACCTCATCTCTACTAAAAATATAAAAATTAGCCAGGCTTGGTGGCATGCACCTGTAATCCCAGCTACTCAGGAGGCTGAGGCGGAGAATTACTTGAAGCTGGGAGGCAGAGGTTGCAGTGAGCCAAGATGGCGCCACTGCACTCCCGCCTGGGTGACAGAGTGAGGCTCTTGTCTCAAAAAAAAGGATTCATAATTTAGCCACACATCCCCACACTCCCTCCCTCCCTCCCTCCCTTCCTTCCTTTTTCTCTTTTTTCTTTCTTTCTCTCTGTCTCTTTCTTTCTTTCTCTCTCATTCTTTCTTTTATTATTTTATTTTTTTTTGAGACAGGGTCTCACTCCCATACCCAGACTGGAACGCAGTGGTATGATCATGACTCATTGCAACCTCAACCTCCTGAGCTCAGGTGATTCTCTAACCTCGGCCTCCTGAGTAGCTGGGACTAAAGGCATGCACCATCATGCCTGGCTAATTTTTGTATTTTTTTGTAGAGATGGGGTTTTGCCATATTGCCCAGGCTGATCTCATATTTCTGGGCTCAAGCAATCTGCCTGCCTTAGACTCCCAAAGTGCTGGGATTATAGGTGAGCCATGGCACTGGGCCCACACACTTCTTTTCAGCTGCTCCTTTAGCTACCTGAAGATTTAGCCAGTTTTGAAACTCCTACTTGAGGTCCTGTAATTTTTGAAACAAGACTTTACCCTGCTACCAGAAAACTATATCTGTATCTTCTCCCTTTTCTTCTAATTTTAAATTACACATGGTTGTGACTGCTGATAACCACCACCTATCCCACATAATCCTTTAACATTCAGCTCCACTGCCAACTGGCAACCTTTCTTAGGATATCCTGGTGAACACAGCAGGGAGATAGAATTTGACTGGCTGATTCATTTCTCCCAGTTCATAGGCAATCACCATTGAAGGTATGGATGGGAAAGGATAATTTGACAGGATATATTTACATGCCTGAAAGACTTTATAATCTGGTTATTGCCGATTTTTCTGTGTTGGCTTAGAAATAATATTTTGTTCAAATAAATACAATGAAAATAAATGTTTTAAATAAAAACCAAAAAAAAAAAAAAGAACATTCAGAAGTAACTCAAGAAATGCAAATAAAGCAAAATTGAGTTACATTTGAACTTACCCATTTGGCAAAGATTTAAAGATTGGTGATATCGTATATTAGCAAGAATGTGAAAATACAGGCAGGTGACTGCCTTCTCACTGTGTGTTAAAGTGCATATTAATAATTATACATTGTCAGCCGGGCGGGTGGCTCCAACCTGTAATCCCAGCAGTTTGGGAGGCCGAGGCGGGTGGATCATGAGGTCGAGAGATCGAGACCATCCTGGTCAACATGGTGAAACCCCGTCTCTACTAAATATACAAAAAATTAACTGGGCATGGTGGCCCGTGCCTGTAATCCCAGCTATTCAGGAGGCTGAGGCAGGAGAATTGCCTGAACCCAGGAGGCGGAGGTTGCGGTGAGCTGAGATCGCGCCATTGCACTCCAGCCTGGGTAACAAGAGTGAAACTCCGTCTCAAATAATAATAATAATAATAATAATTATACATTGTTAATAAAAATTAGTACAACTTTCTGGAAGGCAGCCTGATACTGGATTTCAAAATTTAAAACTCCAGGGAATTTATCTCAAACACACACACACACACACACACACACACACACATAAACACAAATCATCACAGCATTGGACATAGTTGGACTAAAATAACTACGGACTTAAACATCTGTCAATAAAGAATAGATCAAAATCATGATTATGCGTTTATACAATGAAACTCTATGTTGGCATTAAAAAGAATCTGTCTTAACTGTCGTCACTGGCGTGGAAAGATGTTTCAATAGCATGTTTTTAAATTGAAAAAAATGCAATTGAAAGCAACTCTGTAGGATAATTCCCTCAATATTAAGTTGTGTGTGTTTGTGTGTTTATGTCTTTGTACACAGATGTTCAAAATGTTTAGTGCTATTCTTACAATGATAACTTCTCGAGGATGGGATTTGGGTAATTTTTACTGATTTTGAGAGTTTTTCCTTTTTTTAGTCTTTCATAAAAACTAAACATTTTCTTTGTATTATCTTTATAACTAGAAAAAAGTGTGTTAAAATATTTTTGGATAAAAATATGCTTCCTAATGCCGGGCGCGGTGGCTCAAGCCTGTAATCCCAGCACTTTGGGAGGCCGAGGCGGGTGGATCACAAGGTCAAGAGATCGAGACCATCCTGGTCAACATGGTGAAACCCCGTCTCTACTAAAAATACAAAAAATTAGCTGGGCATGGTGGCAGGTGCCTGTAATCCCAGCTACTCAGGAGGCTGAGGCAGCAGAATTGCCTGAACCCAGGAGGCGGAGGTTGCGGTGAGCCGAGATCATGCCATTGCACTCCGGCCTGGGTAACAAGAGCGAAACTCCGTCTCAAAAAAAAAAAAAAAAAAAAAAAAAAAAAAAAAATGCTGCCTAGGGCAAAGAGTTCCATAAACTTCTGGCTTGCTCAGATATCTTGGTTTTATATATAAGTATAACTTTTATATTCAGAATATTGTGAAAGGGTTTGTAGTGTATGTGAACTTCCCTTTTAATAAACACAAAATATTCCAGTAGTGGCCAATTAAATTAGGAATATAACACATACTCATTGAAGACAAGTGTCATGGGCTGAATTTTGTTCCCCCAAATTTATATGTTGAAGTTACCAACCTCTAGTACCTCACAGTTGGACCGTGTTTAAAGATAGAGTCTTCCAAGAGGTAATTATAATGAGGTCATTAGGGTGGGGTAGTCTAAGCTGACTGGCTGTCTTGTAAGAATAGGAAATACCGGCCGGCCCGGTGGCTCACACCTATAATCCCAGCACTTTGGGAGGCCAAGGCGGGTATATCACGAGTTCAGAAGTTCGAGAGCAACCTGGCCATCGTGAAACCCCGTCTACAAAAAATACAAGAAAATTAGTTGAATATGGTGGCAGGTACCTGTAATCCCAGCAACTCGGGAGGCTGAGGCAGGAGAATTGAACCCAGGAGGTGGAGGTTGCAGTGAGCTGAGATCGCCCCTGGCAACAGAGTGAGACTCCCATTTCAAAAAAATAAAATAAAATAGGAAATACAGACACAGATACATGTAGAAGGAAGTCCATGTGAGAACTCAGGGAGAAGAAAGCCATCCCAAGGCAAGGAGAGAAGCTTCAGAAGAAATCAACCCTGCTGGTAGCGTGATCTCAGACTTCTGGCCTCCAGTATTATGAAGAATAAATACGTTTCTGTTGTTTAAGCCACCCCATCTGTGGGGCTTTGTTATGGAAACCCAAGCTAACGAGTGCAAATGAATCTACCCCATCGGTACCTTCTATCGGGAATGTTCTTGTTGCATAACATTTGAAAGTTTTAAAAATATATTTTACATGAATGGTCTTGAACAAATTTTGTTAGGTTGCCCAAATTAGTAAAAGAAAAATTGTACCCAGCAAGTGTCAACTTCACCACATTATACCTAAAAACCAAAAAATCATCAAAGGTAAAATCTGCAAATAACACAAAATAATTGAAATTATTTCAGCCCTAGATTGGGCTGGATTTAGTAATTCTGAATTGCAGAATTCCATACCTATGTATATAAATTTTGAAATTGATATATAAATTTATATAATTTAATGTATCGTATAATATATAATATAAAATTTATATAAATGTTTATAATTTATATATTATCTATGTAAATTCCACATCTACATATATATAAAATTTTGAAATTTACATATGTGTGGAATTCTGCAATTTTCATGAGATAAAAGTATTGAAGAGCCGGGCGCGGTGGCTCAAGCCTGTAATCCCAGCACTTTGGGAGGCCGAGGCGGGTGGATCACGAGGTCGAGGGATCGAGACCATCCTGGTCAACATGGTGAAACCCCGTCTCTACTAAAGATACAAAAAATTAGCTGGGCATGGTGGCACGTGCCTGTAATCCCAGCTACTCAGGAGGCTGAGGCAGGAGAATTGCCTGAGCCCAGGAGGCGGAGGTTGCGGTGAGCCGAGATCGCGCCATTGCACTCCAGCCTGGGTAACAAGAGCGAAACTCCGTGTCAGAAAAAAAAAAAAAAAAAAAAAAAAAGTATTGAAGAGAAATACAATTTTAATCAGGGCTGTTTCTTGAGAAATTGAAGAGTCTACTGTTTTGTTTCATATATTGTTTTAATGTAATATATGACTTTTCATAGGGGAAGGAAAAACTTGCACTCTGGAGAATTTAAAAAATGAGAAAGTAAACCGCTTTTAAATTGATGGGCCTTTTACAATTTATAGTTCTCATGCAGTTCGTATAGTGATTTTTATTTAAAAATAACGCAAGACTTTAGATAAAGCTTTAAAGATTTTGGAATGTAAAGGCATATTTATAAATGAAGATTTAATTTTACCAAAGGTATGGTAGCTACTTGATAGTTATGAAGTATGAAATCCTATGGAAAAAAAAGTTACTTTTAGTTAACATGTGTTGGATCTGTGTATTTACAGGAAATGTTTTCATTTAAGACCACTGATACATTAATAGTTTCCAGGCACATTTTATGACAGGCCCTAAGTTTGTTCTCTTTTGAACAGCTAGGAAAGGATGTTTTTAAAATAAGCACTTAGATTTGCCTGGATCTCATTTATAAAGCAAGGGTCTTAACTCCAAATGTCTCTGAAATCAAACTATGCCCTTGAGTAGTGAATTCCGCAGGGATAACCAAAGCATCTTCTTCTCAGTTTCCCTTTACTGTCTTTCAAGCTTCCTAAGTCTCTTGCACTCCTCTGTTTCCTTTCTTGAAAAGCAGTGAATGGATGCAGCTCTTGGCTGTCCTCCACCATCTTCAGTTTTACTCAGGGGCAGTCTATGATTTTGCTTTCATCGTTCCTTGGAAAAGTGCTAATCCTAAATGATTTAGTACAGTACTGGTTTAAAGCTCTGTGCTTATTCTGACACTGGGTTTTGACTGTCATTGTATTTTTAATGAGCATTTTGACACCTCTAAGAATTGGAAGGATTTGATTAGGTGGAGAAATAAGAATATATTATCAAATGACAGAGCTACCGTGTTCTCAAGACGATGTGCTTTTGATCTCAATCCTTTTGTCTTCCAGTGTGTTGCTGAAGCCCCCTAGTGGCCAGGTGACCCCAATCAGGTGCTGAGTGCCCCCTCTTGGGGAGAGAATCCTAAGGATCTTCCTGTCTCCAGAGCTCTCTGAACTATGGGAGAGATTATTGGATCCCAATATAGCCTGATTCCATGGTTTAAAAACTTCTCAGAGAGTCCTGGCCTTTACCTCTGCAAGCTCCCAAGGAAGGGGGAGCCCAGCAGCTTCTCCAGCTGAGAAGAAGGGAGGTCACTGAAGCCTTGAACTAAGTGGTAGGGAATATTTCTACTGTTCCTGTGGAATGGAGAACTCATTAAGGTGCTGAAAGCTGTGGGGCTCCCTAAAGTAGCTTCCTGGCTGTAGGTGTCTTATTCTGCCTGCACAGTGTCAGAAGGAGGGAATGAAAAGAGTCTAAATTTCCTCTAGACCACCTCATGGGAAAGTTCAGGAAGCATAAAAATGTAGTCTGAGGCTGGGAGCGGTGGCTCATGCCTGTAATTCTAGCACTTTGGGAGGATGAGGTGGGACAATCAGTTGAGCTCAGGAGTTCGAGACCAGCCTGAGCAACATGGTGAAACCCTGTCTTTACAAAAAGTACAAGAAATTAGCCGGGTATGGTGGTACACGCCTGTAGTCCCAGCTACTTGGGAGGCTGAGGTGGGAGGATCACCTGAGCCTGGGAATTTAAGGCTTCAGTGAGACATGATACCTCTCTCATATATATATATATATATATATATATACACACACACATAGAGGGAGAGAGAGGGAGAGTCTGTACATTCACATGACTTGAGTGTCTTACTATAAAATCAAATAACCCCTCAACTTAGGCTTTACACTGTACACCCTTGAGGAATCACCTCTCTCCCCCAAGAACCCATTCGTCTAAGCCCTAAGCCCATTTAGCCCCCATTTATAAACCTATGAACAGGGACGATGTCTTCTCTGTATCCTCAGTGATGAGCAGGGTGTCTAGTATATAATAGGGCATACTTTGTCTTAGAATAATTAAAGGTAATAGAATCAAACTGATTTAAAGTCTAAGTTTTTGAAGAGACCCTCTAAGTTGTAAAAGATGCACTAAGCTTTTTCTTTTCTTTTTTTTTTTTTTTGTGATAGAGTCACTCTGTTGCCCAGGCTGTAGTACAGTGGTGTGATCTAGGCTACCTCTCCCCACCCCAGGTAGCTTGGATTACAGGCACGCACCACCACCCCCAGCTAATTTTTATGTTTTTAGTAGAGATGGGGTTTTGCTATGTTGGCCAGGCTGGTCTCAAACTCCTGACCTCAAATGATCTGTGCACCTTGGCCTCCCAAAGTACTGGGATTATAAGTATGAGCCACTGTGCTTGGCCACCAAGCTTAATTATATATATTTTTTCATGTGTGTGAGCTAGGTATAAGGCAGCATGCTAAGCATTATGGGTGATGAAGAGATGTCCTAGGGAGAATTAATTCCTATTGCCACGGAAGGAACTATCATCCCATGAAAACTGCATGCCCGCCTTGATCCCATGCCCCCTGAAACTCCTACCCTAGTACTTCAGTCCTCGTCTGATTTCCCCCACCTTGGACTCACCCTTTATTTCTCTTCTCTCTGCATTCTGTACCCAGGACTTCATGCAATCAGCCCTTGTGGAGATGACCATGTTGTGAATTCAGCAGTCATGCTGTAGTCCTCTGAACCTTCATTTTGTCTCTGGGAGCATTTGACACATGGAGCCATGTCCTCATTTTCCACTCTCTGCTCCCTTCTACTTCCTGGCTGCACCTTCTTGTTTTGTTTGTTTATTTGTTTGTTTGTTTGTTTGTTTGTTTTTTGGCCAACATTCCCTTTCCTTCCCAAATGTAAGCACTGGCTTTTATTTGGTCTCTATCTTGGGCTCCCTTTCCTCATGTTGCTTTTCTAGTCATGTTAATCATGGGATGTACGTCGGAAGCACCTGAGGAATTCTATATCTGTATTGAAAGCTACACACATCCAGACCCTAGAAATTCTGGTTTATTGGGCCTCTGGTGTTTGTATTTTGAGAAAACATTTCACGAGTATTTCTTAGTACATCCCTTGTTAACAACCATGGCACATGCACGCTTCCTCTCTCTCTTTTCCTCCCTCTCTCCAGGTGATCTTATCCTCTCCTAAGGCTTCCATACACCGATGACTTACTACATCTACATTTCCATCCCAGAACTTGCCTTTAATACAGATCACTGTATACAATTGCATTTTGGGGGAGCTCAGAGGCTTCTCATAAAATTCAGTGTATCCTGAATGGAAATCCTTCCTTATTTCACCAAATCTGCTTTTCCTCGTGTCTTTTCCATTCCAGTAAATGACATTGTCATTTGTACATCCAGAAAACAAGACGTTCTCCTTAATTCCTTCTCCTTCATCCCCCACACTCAACGAAGCACAAGTCTTGCCAAGCCTGCGTTCTATATGCAATTGCTGATAAGGAACCATGTTTTTTACAACAAAAAGTCAATTTCAGATGATTCCACCTGCCACTGATCAACTCCGTTTTCTTTTGCCTATTCCAGCAATGACATCTTGGTTCAAACACTCCTTCTTGCGATGGCGGAAATGCCTTTTGTACCGGTCTCTGTATCTGCTCTCGGCCCCCTTCTTCCATTATTTACCCTATCATCACAGTTATTTCTTAAAATACGCAGACCTAATTCCATCATCCTTTCACTTATAACCATTCAGGAGACTTTCAGGGCACTTAGAATAGTCTAAAATTCTTAAATGGCTTGAAAGCTCCTATATCATCTGGTCCATTTTTTTCCTCTGCTGCTTTATTGTAAACACTATTTTTTTCTGCCACTTTCTTCTATGGCCAAATCTCCCTGGGCTTCTTCAGGGTTCTTCTGTTTTCAGAGACTTTGTACATGCAATATCCTTGGCCTGGTACACTCTTGATGAAATTTTTGTGTGGGATACCTCTTGCAAATCCCTTTCATCTCAGGCTAAGCATCCCTTTTTCTGGGACACTTGCCTGATGCTCCCTTATTGTGGTTGAAGGCCGATATTATGTAGCCTGAAACTGTAGTCCTAATTGCCATTGTTGTTCATTATGTAAATAATTCATTATTATTCTGCAATTATTTATGCAATAACTGTTTCTCTGTGAGGTGAAACCTCCATGAAAGCGGGGACTATATTCATCTTATTTTCCCATGTACTTCCAACTTTTAGCATGATGCCTTAAATTTGGTAAGCTTTCAATGCGCATATAAGGTGGGAGTTGAAAAACAAATATCAGAAAGTATTTTGAAACATCATAAATGGAAGCATGAACAAAGCAAGTGGATGTTGGAAGAAAAAGAGAGAGAGCTATTATTCTGTTTTTTTTGTTTTGTTTTTACAGACAGGGACAAGCTTCTCTGTCATGCAGGCTGTAATGCAGCGGCATGATCGTAGCTCACTACAACCTTGAACTCCTGGGCTCAAGTGATTCTCCTCCTTCTACTTCTCACGTGGCTAGGACTACACATGTATACCACCATGCCAGGCTAATTTATTTTTATTAAGTTAAATTAATTATTATTATGATTGTTTTTGAGACAGAGTCTCACTCTTTCACCCAGGCTGGAGTGCAGTGGCACTATCATGGCTCACTGCAGCTTTGACCTCCTGGACTCAGATGATCCTTCTACTTAGCCTCCCTAGTAGCTGGGGCTATAGGCACACACCACTATGCTTGGCTGATTTTTTATATTTTTGTAGAGATAAGGTTTTGCCATGTTGCCCAAGCTAGTCTTGAACTCCTGGGCTCAAGTGATTCTCCCACTTCAGTCTCCCAAAATGATGAGATCACAAATGTGAGTTGCTGTGCTGCCTAATTTGTGTGTGTGTGTGTGTGTGTGTGTGTGTGTGTGTGGTCAGGGTCTTTAGGCTGGTCTTAAATTTCTGGTCTCAAGCAGTCCTGCCTTGGCCTCCCAAAGTGCTGGAGTTATAGGCATGAGCCACTGTGCTGGGTCCTGGATTTTTACCAGGCAGTTTTACACAGAAAGTGATAATTGTGTTGGCACTTCACAGATGGTGTTGTTTTCCACGGATGGGAAGTGGCATCCTAGGCAGTGGGAAAAACAGGAGCAAAGGCATAAAGGTAGATGAAATAGAGTAAGCTTGAGGAATGACAAACGATCCAATCGGCTTGAGGGTAAGGCGTTTACTGGGGAGGTCGTATGCATTGCTGAGAAATAGGGGAAGGAAGAGCAGAGGAGGGAGAAGCTACAGAATTTAAACTTGAAATTTCCAGCCATGATCCACACAGTGTTCTGATAACTGATCTGGCCTTGCGGTGCAGTGAAAGCTTTGGTGACAAAAACTAGCTAGGAAGATTACAGTAAACTTTGGGAATGATAATGAGAGCCAGAACGGGGGTTGTTGCAATGGGAACGCAAGAAAAAATGGACTTGAGGCTAAGATTACAGAAGTAGCATTGCCAAAAGTTTGATGACTGGTTCCAGAACAGCGACAGAAAGAGACTAGACCAAGATGACTCTTATTTAGGTCCAAGCACGAAAAGAAACACGATGCCTTGGCAAAGAATTTCAGAATAGCCGCCATTAGAATTTAAGGGACAATTAATGATTCCATCAAGTGTCCATCCTGCAAAAGCCACAGAGTTCATTCATTAGGCAAATACATTCACCCAGATTCCTTCCTTCTGTCCAGAGAGTCCATTCTGCTGGCATCTTCCTGTGAGTAAGTAGTTGAGGTGATTTGTAAGCTAAGCTGAATTTTAGACTGGTGATTTTAAATTGTAGGGTTTTTTTGTTTTTGTTTTTTTTAATTGCATGAAATTTTAAAAAATCTTTTCCTTTCCCAGGCAGTTCTTACGGTTCAGTCTGCTTCACAGGTATACCTCAGGCTTCCAAATGACTATTTCACATTTGGTATGTAAACTGGTGACTCAGTATGTTGCTTTAGAACCAGATATATGTGGTTTTGCTTGACTTGAGGAATTCAGTAAAGAACATACTTCATGTCAGCAGAAACCCTTGTAAATCTGCATAGAGAAGGACATACGTAAAACCGCCTTTTATGATCACATGGCTGCATGGAATTTGTTTCCTTTTCTTTATGGAAAAGCTCTGGAGTTTTCTCTAAGACCTCAGAAAAAATGCTTATTTGTGCCTGTGAACTGATTTTGAGAAGGGCCACCATTGTCATCTTTTTCTTCATTTTGCTCTCCAAGATTAGAAAATAATTGAAAAAGAAAGTAAAATTCTAGGGATTGCTTCTGCACTTTGTATGTAAGACATATGCATTTCCCCTCTAGACGAGTACTCTGGGGAAGCTGGCTAGAAAAAACAAATAAGACACATGGCCTTACACAGTTTCTCGCGCCCAGTGGCTGAGCTTCTGTATCTGACTTAATGTATGTAAGCTAGGTGTCCTGAGACAAAAAGTCTCCCAGAGCACAAAAATATGGCCAGAAGAGTTAGGGAAGATATATAGATAGATTGTATGTATGTATGTATGTATGTATGTATGTATGTATGTGTCTGTCTATCTAGATACATATCTATATATGTACATATATATAATTGTGAAATAGCATTTATGAAATTTCAATTACAATTTCAGCATGGATAGGGATTAAGAACCACTACAGTTTCAGCGTGGATAGAGATTAAGCTTTGAAAAATTTCTACAAATAGCATCTCCTGGTTGTTTAGATTTTGGCTCAGAGAAATTGGGGTTGGTGAGATTAAGTGAAAGGAGATAAATATTAAGGGAAAGTTTTCAGATGAAAGGGTCTCTGTTGAAGCCACCTGCCCAGGTTTGCCATAATGGACTCAGCGGCCTGGCAGAACCATTATTTGAACACTTGGGCTGGATCGATGACCTTGTATGGCTTTTGTGGTATGGAAAAAACACATAATTTATATTTTTCCGAGTGGAGTGCTGTAGGTTTCTATAAAGAGGCCTTGGCATCCTGTTGTCTCATGGTCTCTACAAGTGGGCCTGGGGAAATTGTTGGACATACAATGATGTTTGAAACAAATTTAGAACTTTTAATGTTCACTTTGTGTATGCCACATTACAAAATTTTCCTAAGAAAATGATATATTATTGAGCTAAATTTATACCTCAAATGATAAGCATTTAATATTGTCCTGGGGCATATAGTTAGTATTTTCTTAGTCTTTAAAAACATGTTCTTGTTTTATTTCTGACCTGAATAACACCATTCCTTATGTGTGCATGTTTGTGTGCTTGTGCACACCCTTATCTCTGAAATCTGTTGTATTTTACATGACTTTATTAGACTTTTGAGACTACTCATCATGCCCAGTGATCAGTGCATGGGGACTCCGTATCCCAGAGCACACGGGTCTTGGAACTCAGGTTGCCAGCTGTGGGTTAAGAGTAGCCTTGTGTTCCACTCCCCATGGCCAGGTATTTTAATATGTCTTTTGGTGAGGACAACTAGAAAACCTTGCCCATTTAATTTGTAGATGATACTTTCTTGGAAGGAAAAACTAAAAGTGAACATGTGAGATCAGAATTAGACTTCAGAGTCATTTTGATAGGAGCTGCAGCATTAGCAGAGCAAAACTTGGTTCTGTGGCAAATGCATCCCCAGCTTCGCAGAGCATTCCCTCTGTTTCCTGCTTTAACTCAAACCTGGCTGCTCCCCAGGCTTCCTTCTGCTGGGGGCCTCTCCAGTGCAGGCTGCTTGCCCAGTTTCCGCTCACTCCCCACTTGTCCATATGCACTTACGAAAAGTCCCGTTCCTCTGAGGTCATCTCTACCCATCACTGTTTTGTACTGACCTCTGTCTTCTGATCACTCTTCTCTCACTTTCTACTGACCACCGATGGCTTTGGCGTGCTCCTTTTTCATTCTTTCAACAAATATTTGTTCTTCTCCTTTTTTCCTATCATGATTAAAAAGATAGGCCAGGCACAGTGGCTCACGCCTGTAACCCCAGCTACTCCGGAGGCTCAGGTACAAGAATCACTTAAACTCGTGAGGCGGAGGTTGCACTGAGCCAAGATTGTGCCACTGCACTCCAGCTTGGGTGACAGAGTGAGACCCTGTCTCAAAAAAAGAAAAAAAAAAAAAAAAGGAAAAGAAAAGATATTCCTCCTTGTACATAAGGTCAGTCCGTACTCCTGGGCTCTGGATCCTATCCCCTCCGGTCTAGTCTACTGTTTTTATCTACTTAACATCTCTTAGATTCGTTTTTCCAGCTCCACCTTCACTGCTTCCTTCTTAATTCAACTCAACATAACCCTTCACAATCGCTCTGCTCCCCTAATCTATCTCCCTGCACATGATATTACCTTTATCCAGACTGTCTTTCCTCATGATGACAGAATGAGTTTTCCCAAATGTAAACCTGAGCATTTCACATAACTGCCCGTTTTCCTCCCATCCCAGACCCTCCTTAGTTGTTCGAATAAGGTCCAGACTCCCCAGCACAGCATTCAGGGCTCTTAATCAGCTGGCCTTTGCTTAGCTCTGGATAGAGATAACAAATCACCTCTTAGCAATTTAAAATAGTGATATGGATCAATAAAGTCTCTTATGATAAAAAGTATTTTTTCAAAAGACACTTCCTAGTATATGCAGAGCCTAACTTCAGAGCATCAAGAGAGAACTTTGGAGCTTATGTCACTTTATCTATATGATCTAAAACTGTTTCTGACATTTGCAGAATCTTTAAAACCATACACCATAAGCATAGATGCCTATGGATGCACATTTGGACACTTTCTTTTGTATGGAAGATGTGATTCATAGGAGAGATTGGTGATTTAGAAGCCACGACTTCTAGTTATGGGAAGCTTCCTGTGTAAGGCATGTGTTCAGACTTCGCCTGTTTCCTATGTGGTATGATGGTGACAAATGTAGTATACCACCCCTCAGAGTGTTTGTGAAACATAACTAATGAAAATATTAGGCTATGTTATAGGATATTAAGATGCCTAGCAATAATATTTCCTGTTAATAATTTATGATGACTTATGAGTCCTTTGGAACGGTTTTTAATCGCTGAGGTTAGCCCTTATGTAATTTAAGAAAGAATAATCAGATACGTGGTAGTCAGATTTCCTGCTTCTCAGTTTTTGTAATTCAATATATAATGCCAAAATAAAGCCATGAAATGGAAAAGAACATCAGCTAATATTTAGTACTTATGAATATCATTTTGCCTTCACAACTCTTTCCAACCCTCAAATAATTAATTTATACACATCTCAGAAGAAGGTGATGATTATCTGTTTTATAGGTGGGAAGAAACTGAAGTTGGTTGTTAAATGCCTTGCTCAGAGCCATAGACGAGGGGGATGTTTTATGCCTGGCCTGGAATCTAGGCCCTTCTGATGTCTAATTCAGCTGCATCACACTCTCTTTGAATAGTATTTAATATCTCGGCTCCCCTCAGCAGTAACCTCGATTGTTGATTGAATGGATTTTTGTCATTTGATCTTTAATGGCTAGAAAGTTGAAGGTGATGTGTTTAACGTGTTTTGTGATTCATGTGGCCTTCATGAGTCCCCTTCCAAAAAGCTCAGTTTATGGAAGCTTATTTTTTAGAGACAATTTTTAGGGAGAACAAAAGCAGATAGGGGAAGATGTAAAAACATGACATGACAGAAACTCTTTTGCTTCTCTGTTTGGGTGAGTGATAATTGATGGCCCGTGTGGCTCCCAATAGGAGACTTAAGGATTTAATGCTAAATGTTGAGAGTGTATTTGCCCTACCTAGTGCACCAGGATTTTTCTAAGCTTCTAGGGAGCAGAGACGATGGTGTAATTCCTTTGTACCTGCAAATTGAGGATGACAGGTTAGACAGGTTGTTCACAATGCTCTTTGAAAAGGGAATGCCAGAGGTCTTAGATGGCTTGCATTCCTCGATTTACATAACAGATATATTCCTCTAAAGTTTATGTAAATGCAGTCATATTTTTAAAGCATCAGGATACTTTGCCTTTTAAAAGATCCTCGTTTGAATCCATTTGAAAGTGAACTAAACTATTGTGATATAGACAGTCACTTCTCAATTAATCTATTGTGCAGATTTAGCTTTTCAAATAGTAAAATTTTAAAAACAGAGCCTTTCTGTGAACTTGTCACAAAATGCAGCAATAATACTCATACACAATAGAAGGTAAGAGGATCTGGGAAGAACATGATCTTTAGAGACAGATACCTCTGGATTGCAATTGAAATTCTGTGAATTAGTACTGTGTAACTATGAGCGAGTTTTCTCTGGTTCGTTGTACAAAAAATTGCAATACCTTTACACTGGGAATTTTAATTTGACCGAGTCATAGGCAGACTCAAGGCAATTCTAAGGCAGTTAATGTAGATTTCTCTCTGTTTTTTAATAGTTGCATGGTATTTCATACATAGATTTATCATAACTTATTTATTCATCCTTTTATTAATGGACACATTGCTTTTTTTCTACTATTAAAAAAAGTTCTGCAAAGAATATTTTTATAATACATGTTTATGTATTTCTGTTATATATCTAGGTCAGATTTTGAAAAGCGACATTGCTAGGTATGTGTCCTTTTAATTTCGTAGATCCTGAAATTATACTCCCAATTAGCTGTACTATTTTGTGTTTGTGTTCTCATGAACAGTTTATTTGAGTGTTCACATCCTGACACTATTGCTAAGTATTGCCAAACTTTCTCATATATCGAATCTGTTGGATGGCAGAAGTGTCTCTCTGTTGTTTTTATTTGTATTTATTTAATTGTGGATGAGCTTAGTAAACAGATTTTACATGAGTATTAGGTCAAACAATTTTGTTTCTGGCCGATTGGAGAGAAATAAAAATCAGGCATGCAATTTAATCCAACTCTGGGGATAAGGACTTCCTTAATATTTTTTGTTTGTTATAATGGTTACAGTAACATGCAGGAGGGTAGCTGGATCTATTTAATCCCAACATTTTGGGGAAAAAACGAAAAAAACAAGTGCAAGAAATTTTTATATTGTCTTCGACTTCATTAAGCCTTCTGATTATTAGGTAAGCATTTTGTTTGTTTGTTTGTTCTAGGAACTGGAAATGACAGGAAAGCTTTTAAACCAAAGCTCGAAAAATTTAACTTCAAGGAATGCGAGAGTAAGATTTTAGAATGATTATTATTTAATTGAAAATAATTTTTTACCCCGCGCTCTGAATTTCAGCTGGAGAATCTTCAGTTGCCATGTTTTGATTGTTGTAAGTGATAGTAGTTATGAGTTTAATCACTTGAATTCTTGGTTTGAACAGCCCACAGAAATTTGAAGAAAATGACCCTTTAAATGTGTTACTGTTGAAAAAGAATAATCTCTGTACAAATATTAAGTCTGATAATAAGCCTCTTACAGGCTTTCACTGTAATTCGTTCATTCGTTCTCTCTCTCTCTCTCTCTCTCTCTCCTCCTTTCCCACATCCCTTCCTTCCTCTTTCCATCAGTCAAATTCTACTTCTTCTTTAGCATTGTAAGAAGCTTTTTTCAAACCTTACCTTATATTAATCAAAAAAGAGAGGAGAGACTGAAAAAAGAAAAAAAAGCCAGAACATAAAACCAATCTCTTTTTAACTTACAAAAATACAAAAAATTGATTGCAATTAAAAAAACCCCTCAGATTTCTTTTTGCTGTTAGCACCTCAAGACTGTAGTATACTTTCTCAATCATGTATTGCTGTTTGGAAAACTGTGACAGTGGGATTCAACAAAAATATAAATAAAGATAAAATTTATGTCACTTGATAGAACCAAAACATTGTTGCAAAGAATCACACACGTAGTGTCTTTCTGTTAACTAAGGGGTTGAGGTACTCTAACTGGCATCTCAAATCCTGTTCTGAAGGAGCGTTCATAATTAGAACAAGAAGATTTAGTACATAAAAATAAGACAATGAAGCTAGTTCTATCCTATCACTTAGGTCATTTTTTTTTTTTTTTTTTTTTTTTTTGAGACGGAGTTTCGCTCTTGTTACCCAGGCTGGAGTGCAATGGCACGATCTCGGCTCACTGCAACCTCCGCCTCCTGGGCTCAGGCAATTCTCCTGCCTCAGCCTCCTGAGTAGCTGGGATTACAGGCACGCGCCACCACGCCCAGCTAGTTTTTGGTATTTTTAGTAGAGACGGGGTTTCACCATGTTGACCAGGATGGTCTCGATCTCTCGACCTCGTGATCCACCCGCCTCGGCCTCCCAAAGTGCTGGGATTACAGGCTTGAGCCACCGCGCCCGGCCTCACTTAGGTCATTTTAATTAGCATAATTGGGTGGGGAGGGGAAAATGATGGAGGACAGATGTAGAAAAATGGAAAAGGATAAGAGGTGGGTGAAGGAAAGGTTTTGTGATATTAGGTTAGGTAAATAGTTATTAGATATGACATCAAAGTCTATAAGAGAAAAATTTTGACGATGTGAACTTTATTCAAAATTTCTGATCTTTGCTTATTTCTCTGGTGCGCTGTGTGGGATGATCTGGCTATGAAAAATGCTGGTGGACAACAGAACTTTTTGGAGCAGGGGTGGCTAACTTTTAATCTTATGTTGTTTGCAAATCTGCAACTTAAATCATCTTTATTCCACCAAAACTTAAGTACAACCTGCTTATACACATACTTTGTATGAGTGAGTTTTGTTGTTGTCTGAAGTTATTATTCTTTTGTTGGAAATCCTGGGTTGATGTGTTACAGAGGAGAGACAGCACACATAAGCTAGCTAAGTGATTCATAGATGAAACCACTTTCTGCAATGATCTGAAAGTTGTAGAAATCTGTAGGGGAGGGGGCACTGTGGTTTGAATGTTCATGTCCCCTCCAAAATTCATGTTGAAATTTAACCTTCGATGCAGCAATATCAAGAGGTGGCGCCTTTAGGAAAAAATTAAGTATAGCCTCCATGAACGGGACTAGTGATCTTATAAAGGGTCTGGAGGGGACCAGCGAGGTACCTATTTTCCCTTCTTCCTTTTCAACAAGTGGGGACACCTAGATAGTCCCATCTATAAGGAATGGATCTTCCCCTAGATACCAATTCTGCTGGCACCTTGATCTTGGACTTCCCAGCCTCTGCAACTGTGAGGAATAAACTGTTGCTTATAAATTATTCAGATTCTGGTATTTTGTTCCGTTTACAGCACAAACAGATGATGACAGGGGGAAGGAGAAACAAAGGTTTTTCCACAAAATGTGGATGATATGTTCAAGCCAATCCTATCTAGACTTTGAAAGTCATATCTATACACAGACAGATATCTGAGTTGCACCTTGCAGTTGAGAGGTGGTCTTCATATAGAAAAGAGAATGAACCTCTCTGCAAAAGAGAATGGCCAGGAGGACTTTCCCTCATTCTGGCCCATGAAAGCAGATACAACTTTGAAGGATCCATTGGGGATATTTATCAAGATTTAATTTGTGTATGCCTTGGGAATACAATCAGATAAGTGAGCAAAAACTGTTAAATCACATTCCTTGAGGTAATTCAGGTTTTTATATGAACATAAATTTCTGTTTCTCCTGGATAAATTGCCCCCAAATGTGATTGCTGAGTTATGATAATTGCTTTTTTTTTTTTTTTTTTTTTTTTTTTTTAAGAAACTGCCAAACTGGCCCTTCACCAAGATAATGGTGAGGGCAAAGGAGGGAGCCTCTGCCTCTCTCAAAGCCAAAATGAAAGCAAAGGCTGTGAAGGCCAAGGAGGCAAGGCTGAGGTATCTATAGCTGCACACACACACACACACACACACACACACACACACACGCCCTCCTACATGTCACTCACTTTCCAGCTACCTGAGATGCTGTGGCTCCCAGGGGAGCCCAGGTTTCCATGGAAGAGTGCTCTGAGGAGCTTGACCACTCTGCCATCATCAAGTTCCCCTGACTACTAAGTTGTCCGTGACGAAGATAGAAGATGGCAACACACTTGTGTTCATTGTGAATGTCAAGGCTAATCAGCAGGCTGTGAAAAAGCTCTATGACCTTAATGTGGCCGAGGTCCACACCTCTATCGGGCCTGATGGAGAGAAGGCATATGCCTGATTGTCTACTGACTATGATTCTTTGCATATTACCAACAAAATTGGGATCATTTAAACTGAATCTAGTTGGATAATTCTAGGTATACATTTTTTTTGCCATAAAAAAAAAAAAAGGAAAATGCCAAACTGTTTTCCAGTACCATTTTACATTCCCATTAGCAATGTGTGAGGGATCCAGTTTCTCTATGTTCTCACCAGCATTTGATGTTGTCACTATTTCTTAATTTAGCCATTCTGATAGGTGTGTAGTGTGTGGTTTTAATTTACATGTTCCAAATGGATAATAACGTTGACTATCTTTTCACATGCTTATTTACCATCTGCATATGCTCTTTGGTGAAATCTCTTTATATCGTTTTTCCATTTTCTAATTGATTTTTTTTCTTACTGTTGAGTTTTGAAAGTTTTAAGTTTTACATTTGAGTTTATAATTTATTTTGAGTTAATTTGTACAAGGTATAAGAGTAATATTCAATTTCTTTTTCTATGAATATCAAGTTGTTCTAACGTCATTTGTTTAAAAAGATGCCAGTTGATTTTTGACGCCAGTTTAAAGTCCACTCAATGGAGAAAGGATGATCTTTTCAATAAAAGACCTGTAACAACTAGATACCCATATGCAAAAACGTGAACCTCAATCCATACCTCACACCTTGCATAGAAATGTCACTCAAAGGAGCTGTAGATCTAAATGTGAAACTGAAAACTATAAAACTTCTGGAAGAAACACAGAAAAAAAATTTTGTGGTATTGGATTAGGCAAATAGTTCTTAGATACAACACCAAAGTCCACAAGAGAAAAGTGTTGGTAAAGTGAACTTAATGCAAAATTTCTGATCTTTGAAATTGTTATGAGAATAAAAAGGCCATACATGGAAAATGTATTAAGCACATACCTGACAAAATGCTTGTATCTAGCTTATATAAATAACACTCACAACTCAATTATAAGTATACAAACAATTCAATAAGAAAATAGGCAGCTGGGTGTGGTGCCTCATGCCTGTAATCCCAGCACTTTGGGAGGCTGAGGCAGGCAGATCATAAGGTCAAGAAATCAAGACCATCCTGGCCAACATGGTGAAACCCTGTCTCTGCTAAAAATAGAAAAATTAGCTGGTTATGGTGGCGTGTGCCTATAGTCCCAGCTACCTGGGAGGCTGAGGCAGAAGTATCACTTCAACCTGGGAGGTGGAGGTTGCAGTGAGCTGAGGTTGTGCTACTGCACTGCAGCCTGGTGACAGAGCAAGACTCTGTCTCAAAAAAATAAAAAATAAAAAAAATAAAAAAGAAAGAAAAGAAAATAGGCAAAGGATTTCAGCAGAAACTTCATTAAGCAAGAAATTCAGGTGAAAATAAGCACATAAAATGTGGTTAGATTATCTGTCACTACAGAACTGTATATAAAACAACAATGAGATACCGCTACATATGTATTGGAATGGCTGAAACCAAAACAGCAACTTTGGCAGCTGAGAACACCAAGTGCTCGCAAGGATGTGGAGCAACTGAAACTCTCACACTGCTAATGAGAATGCAAATTTCTGCAGCCCATTTAGAAAACATTTAATGGTTTTTTAAAACAAAGTGAAAATATACTTGCTATATAACCTAGAAATCTCCCTCCTCGATATTTACCCAAGAAAAATGAGAATATCTTATTCTGTATGTAAATGTTCATAGTTGCCTTATTACTGATTACCCAAACCTGGAAACAATCCAAATTTCCTTTAATTAGTAAATAAATAAACTGTGATACAGCCTTATAATAGATTGCTATTCAGCAATAAAACTAACAATATGTGCGACAACAGATATATCTCAAATGGATAATACTAAGTGAAAGAAGCCAGACTCAAAGGGCTACAAACTATGTGATTTCATTTATATGACATCCTTGAAAGGCAAAATTATAGGAACACAAAACAGAGCAGTGATTGAGGGGGGTTGGGCATGAAAAGAAGTGTTAATTACAAGGGGGTAGCAGGAGGAAATTTTTTTTGATAATGGAACTTTTTGTATCTTGATTGTAGTAGTAGTAATGTGAGTGACTATCAAAACTCATAGAACTGACATCAATAAAAAGGGAATTTTACAATATGTTTTTTAAAAAAAGAGAGAATAACATATTTGTAGGCTAAGCATGGTGGCTCACACCTGTAATCCCCGTACTTGGGAAGGCCAAGGGAGATGGATTGCTTGAGCTGAGGAGTTTGAGACCAGCTGAGGAGTTTGAACATAGTAAAAGCCCTTCTCTACAACAAATACAAAATTCAGTTGAATGTGGTGGCATGCGCTTGTGGTCCCAGCTACTCAGAAAGGGGTAAGGGGCTGGTCAACAGAGCAAGACCCTTTCCTTTAAAAAAATTATATAGAGAAATATACACCAAATCTTAATAATAATCTCTTGAGTGGTAGGCTATTGTATAATTTCAATTTTTCTTTTTCCCTACATGTACCTTGCCATTTTCCATAATAAATATTTGCAAAATCAAAATAAGAAAAATTAATATATGCTCACTGTGGAATATTTGGAAAAGCTAGAAAAGTAGAATGTAAGAAAAGAAAATTATGGTAGCCTCATCCAGTTTTGGGAACTACATTGTTGTTCATTTCATGCCAGACTTTGCTTTCTATATGTCTACACATTTTCCCAAATGACCTAGAGTTATTTTTGTCATTCTATAATCCTGTATGTATTATCTTAACATTCATGAGCCTACATACTTACCCCAAGAAATAGATTTCTGTTGTTTGCTGCACTAGAAGCCTCAAGAGTACGCTCCTGGGCCTGAGGCCTGCAAAGGCAGCCTTTTCCCCTTGGGGATGCAGATGTGATGCCATTTGATTAATGGCTGCAATGCAGAGCTAGCTACTATGTGAGTGGGCATTTGCCAGGTAAGAACTGAATGAATGCAGGTAGGCAGGTGACATATTTCCAAGAGGTTTATTTTCAACATAGGAGGTACCAGTCCCTTACTTAACACAGTCTTCTAATAATTAGTATGTCTATAATTGTTCCCAAATCCATTATCATTTTTGGTTCCCTTTCACATGCACAGTTCCTTCATTGTTTTTTCTTTGACCTCAGGTTCAAATAGAGCATTCTTTTTTTTAAAAAAAATTTAATTTTATTTTGAAACACCATCTTGCTTTGTTACCCAGGCTAGAGTGCAGTGGTGTAGTCCTGGCTCACTGTAGCCTTGACCTCCTGGGCTCAAGCAGTCCTCCCACTTCAGCTTCCTGAATAACTGGGACCCCAGTGGTACGCACCATGCCTGACTAAGTTTTATTGTTTTGTGTAAAGACAGGGTCTTTTTATGTTGCTCAAGCTGATCCTAAACTCCTGGGCTCAAGCCATCCTCTTGCCTTAGCCTCCCAAAGTGCACTGGGATCACAGGTTTTAGCCACTGCACCTGGTCCGGTCTCATATTCTGGAAGCTCTGATATGGTTTGGCTGTGCCTCCACCCAAATCTCTTCTTGTGGTTCCCATAGTCCCTACATGTTGTGGGAGGGACCTTGTGGGAGGTGACTAGATTTTGGGGGAAGTTCCCTCATGCTGTTCTTGTGATAGTGAATGAGTTCTCGCAAGATCTGATGGTTTTATAATGGGTTTTCCCGTCTTTGTGCTGTATTTCTCTCTCCTGCCACCATGTAGAGACAGATGTGTTTGCTTCCCCTTCTGTCATGATTGTAAGTTTCCTGAGGCCTCCCCAGCCCTGTGGAACTGGGAGTCAACTTAACCTCTTTCCTTTCTGAATTACCCAGTCTCGGGTATTTCTTCACAGCAGCATGACAATGGACAAATACACTCTCCCTGTTAGATGTGCTCGTGTATGTACCAACCTTTTTTTTTTTTTTTCCCTTCATCTTTTCATCAAATTCCCCTTTGGGCATCTCCTTGATTATTCTCTGTCCTCTCTGGCCTCTGACTGGTCTGCTTCTCCCAATTCTCTCTCTGTCTCTAGGTTATTACTCTATGTTTCTGCCTCTATCTTTCTCCATTCTTCTCACTACCCTTTTTCTATTTAGACTCTGGGCATGTATAGAGAGGTCCGATGGCAATCCTCACTCAAACTCTTCATGGTCAAAATATTTCTACTGGTTCTACATCTGGTGCCAAATATCTGTGATAATATTGCTTATGAATATAAATTGTCAAGTGTGAAGATTATAAGAGAAAGTTATTTAGATTAAATTTGCACTATCTTTTTTATTCACAGAGAGAGTCAATGTCATAACAGTGTTTAGGAATGAACACTCTGGAACCAGATTACTTGGATTTGAATGCCTGTTGCACCATGTGTCAGCCATGGGACACTGGGTGAGTTACTTAATTTCTCTGTGACTCAATTTTCATATGTATAACAAAACAAGAAATTTTTTTTTAGATAGTTTCTTACTCTGTCTCCCAGCTGGAGCGCAGTGGCTAGACCTCACCTCACTGCAACCTCTGCCTCCTGGATTCAAGTGATTCTCATAACTCAACCTCCCAAGTAGCTGGTACTGTAGGCACGTGCCACCACGCTTGGTTAATTTTTTTTTTTTTTTTGAGACAGAGTTTCGCTCTTGTTACCCAGGCTGGAGTGCAATGGCACGATCTTGGCTCACCGCAACCTCCGCCTCCTGGGTTCAGGCAATTCTCCTGCCTCAGCCTCCTGAGTAGCTGGGATTACAGACACGTGCCACCATGCCCAGCTAATTTTTTGTATTTTTAGTAGAGACGGGGTTTCACCATGTTGACCAGGATGGTCTCGATCTCTTGACCTCGTGATCCACCCGCCTCGGCCTCCCAAAGTGCTGGGATTACAGGCTTGAGCCACTGCGCCCGGCCTCCAATTTTTATATTTTTAATAGAGACAGAGTTTCACCTTATTGGCCAGCCTGATCTTGAACTCCTGGCCTCATGTGATCCTCCTGCCTTGACCTCCCAAAATGTGGGAATTACAGCTACGAGCCACTGCACTTGGCAAAATAAGGATTTTAATGGTGCTACTTCATAGTGTTGCTGTGAGGATTAAACAGGTTTTATAAAAAGCATATAGGGGAGTGCACATTGTGAGTGCTACATAAATGCTGGCTCTCCTCATTATGGGATACTTTCACCTCTCTAGGTCATTACAGGATAATTTCACCTCTCTAGGTCTGCTTCTACCATTCTTACCTCTAACGGTAGAGGTAAGAATTAGCCACAAATGCCAAACGAAAGTTGGGAATTGAACCAGTTCCCAAAAGAGGATTCTCTGTGATATTGAATGAAAACTAGTTGTCAAGGAAGAGGGCTTTGAGTACTGAGATAGTAAAGGGGTTGTTCCTAAAGGGTTCAAAACTTTAAGGTGCTGCCCCAACCAGAGTAGTTTCTTGGATGGCTTTGACCTTTGACCTTGCTGACAACTGGGGGTATCAGGAGCCCAGAAAGCTGCTGGTTCCTGTCCTGTTTCATGTGTGAGACAGTGAGTGTGTATAGACATGTGTGTGAGTGTGTCAGTGTCAGAGTGTGTCTGTTAATATGTGAATGTGAGATACTTTATATCTCTGCCTCTTTCGCCCTCCTTCTCTAATACGAATTTATGGAAACCAATGGTAAAAATAAATGGTAGCCGCAGTCCCATTCACTGTCGGCTGTTAGTGACAAGAGTGTATGTGTGCATGTGTAGGTGCGTAAGCGTGAGTATGAGAGTGTGTGAAAGTATGTGAGCGTATATGTATGTGTGAGTGTAAAGAGTGTATTATGTGTGCATATGCGTAAGTGTGAGCCTGTGTCAGTGTGTGTTTGTGTAAAGGTGTGTGTGTATGAGTATATGTGAGTGTGGGAATATGAAATACATGAATGTATGAGTGAACATGTGCAAGTGTGTGTGAGTATATGAGTGTGTAAAACATGCTAATTAGGAGGGCAAGAAGGTCATGGCAGGCAGAGTGCTCAGCAAAAGGTTTGTAAAAGGCTTCAGAGTATTGATTTCTTTTTCTCAGGCAAACATTTGGATAGTGAAACTTTAAACATGAATGTGAAAGTGTGTATGTGTGACTCTCCCAGTGTGAGAGTGTGTTGGCATGTGTGCGAGTGCGTATAATCAGAGTGAGAAGCAGGAAAATGAGCTCTTCCTTCACCAATGCTCAGTGAGCAAAGTGGAAGTCTATTAACAAGTGCATGTCAAATGACAATACTATTAACTGGGAGCTTTGGCCTTGCTTCCCAGTTGACTCTCATTTGGACCCGGGAGAAAAATTATTGGCCAGGAAGAAAATGAACAAATATTACTTTAGCTGTAGAAATGTAAACTCAAGACTCTGAGAATCCTATTTTATCTTTAGTATTTTGCTCTCTCCTACCTGGCAAGTGACTCCTGCCCAAATGCATGATCTCGTTATCATTTCCAAAGAGAATAGAGGCAACAAAGGGATATTTAAGGGCACACATGTGATGGGAAATGGGCTACTTTCACAAAATGTACCACTAATGAGGCCATTTCTAATTTGACGAGATATTTCTAGCATGCGTTCATTAAAGGCAGCGGAATATGTTTAGATGAACTCTGCTTCCTTACAGCAGTGCTTTTTGAGTCTTTCTCATCTGACCCGAGGATACCTGTGCATGCCCTCTCACCAGAAAAAAACAAAACACAACAAAGACCCAAGTAGACGGCAGAGGACTGAGAGAAGGAGATTGGATCAGCAAAATTTTGTGCCTAGGAGGGATTTAGCTACAGATGAAATACAGAAATCGGGCCACAGAGATAGGCAGAAAGTGGCCCTCATGCTAATTAGGAGGGCAAGAAGGTCATGGCAGAAAGGGTGCCCAGCAAAAGGTTTGTACAAGGGTTCAGAGTATTGATTTCTTTTTCGCAGGCAAACAGTTGGATAGTAAAACTTCAAAAAAATTCCATTTACCACAATCTCAAAAATCACAAAATACTTAGGAATATATTTAACAAAAAGCATACAGGGACTCTACCAAAAAAACTACAAACCATGGCTGAAAGAAATTAAAGAAGATCTAAATAAATAGAGAGACATACATGTTCATGGGTCATGAGTCTGATAGTGCTCAGATGCAGGTACTCCCCAGATTGATGCAGAGAGTCAATGCAAGCCCAAAGTTCCAAGAGAATGTTTTTTTTAAATTTTGTTTTGGTAAAAATTGATACATTGATAATAAAATAGATACAGAAGAGCACAGGCCCTTGAATAGCCAAAACAGTCTTGAAGAGGAAATATTTTGTATAATGCAAATATTGACCACTAAGCTGCTGTTACTGAATGACTGAAGCTCATTTGGAAAAAAAGCTAAAATACTGATATGGCCGGGGTGGTTATTTTTTTGTTCCTTCTTTCTATGTATGTTTTACTACTGGTTAATTCCCAAAACTAATGCAGTTGTAACTGGATTTGATTCTTGGTTGGTTTCCTTTTTTTCCTAATTCAAAAGTCAGAAAGAGTGGGGGTGGAAGGAAGTTAACAAAACAGATGATTTCCCTGCGTGCTTCTGTTAGTTTCTATGTGTATGGGTAAAAATTAAGCTCTAGCATACACAGCTCTCTAAATTTACTAACAAAATCTCTGTGTAAATCTTAAAAGGTGGTTGATATTTATAGCTGCTTCCTAATGTTTCCCTGCTTTAGTCCTCTCTTTATACATGCTAACCATAGGGTTTAGAAAACTGAGGCTGTTTAGAGAATGTTGGAGAATATTGGATTAAAGCCAGGATGTGTTAAACTTCTAAATGTAAATATCTACTAACAGCCCGTGGTGAGTGGGAGTGCAGCTAGCATTTATATTTGCCATTGGTTCCCATAAATTCACATTAGCTGGGCTGCAAAGTTAATCTGGATACAGAACTTGAATGGAGCTCCTTGGCTATGTACAGTCTGTGAGTGGAAGTGAATGGTGATGACAGCTGCGAGAATAACAAAATTGAGGAGAGGAAAAAGGATAGCACAGCTCTCATCCCGAGCTCAATTGTAGCTAATTGGAGGACCAGTCTCCATATCCAGGCAGCTTGTTCTGGGCTCAAATGGCAGACAGATGCTCCAAAGCCCCTGGGCTCAGGTATCTTATAATTGTGGATCCAGCCAAGGACAAATTTGATTTGTAGCCCACATTTTGACCCCTCTATAGTAGCAAAGTGCTATGAGTTGTTCCCACTTTGCCCCTCTCTTTCAGATTGTTTCCAGCACAGCCCCCTACTCCCAGTGTTGTCAATTTCCAGAACTACCTCCATATTTTACTAGCAGTCCTTCAGAGATTGAATTCCACAAAGAATGATGGGAAAGAAACAGGCCTAGAGAAGGGAGCACAGACTTGTTGTAAAGGTCACATGAAGCTGCTGATCTGTAGTTTATTTGGGGCAAAAAATAAAGAACCTTCACTTGGGAGGTATATAGTTCTGAGAAGACCCTGCCTGCCCCTCCAGTGCAAATATTTATACAGATAAAGTAAAGTTAAAATGATCATTGCAAGCCTCAAAACTTTTCATCTACCTGTTTTTTGTTTGTTTGTTTTGTTTTGTTTTGTTTTGTTTTGTTTTGAGATGGAGTCTTTGTCACCCAAGCTGGAGTGCAGTGGCACTATTTTGGCCCACTCTGAGCTCCACCTCCTGGGTTCAAACGATTCTCCTGTCTCAATCCCCTGAGTAGCTGGGATTATAGGTGCTCCCCACCATGCTCGACTAATTTCTGTATTTTTAGTAGAGATGGGGTTTCACCATGTTGTCCAGGCTGGTCCGGAACTCCTGATCTCAAGTGATCCACCTGCCTCGGCCCTGCAAAATGCTGGAATTACAGTCATGACCCACTGTGCCCAGCAAGCTACCCAATGTCTTAATTACCTTTCAAATAATCAGAAGGTCCCTGCAAATACCTAACCATGCGGATCTGTAGGTACTTTAGAAATATGGCTCACAGTGATGATTAGGCTTTTGAGGTGGCACTCCCTGAGAAGCTATCTATCCAAACAGGGGCACAGCTTTAACGTTGAGGAGCTCCTACCACACCACGGTACTAAGACACTTTGCACATAATCAGTGTACAACATCAGGCACCACTTCTGACCTCTGCAGTTGTTTATTTAGGTCAGAGCTATTAACACATGGACCTGAACATTTGATCTTTCCCTTTAAACCTGGCTTTTAAACCCAATGTTAAGAAGTTGTGAAATATAAAAGATAACATACGTCTTTCATCATGCATTTTACTTATATCTTCAGACTCTCTAGATGTGCACTGTCTAATACAGTAGGCACTAGCTACTTGTGGTCATTCAACACTTGAGCTATGGTTAACCCAAACCTAAATGTGCTGTAATTATAAAATGTACACTCAATTCCAAAGATATAGTGTAAAAAATATAAAATATCTCACTAATGATTTTATATTGATTACATGTTAAAATAATATTTTGGATACAGTGGGTTAAACAAAATATATTGAAATTAATTTGACCTCTTTACTCTTTAAAATATGTTTGCTAAAATTTTAAAATTGCATATGTGGCTCACATATTTTTATGCACAGCACAGTTCTAGATTTTTAATGTTAGAAATAACATTAAGACAAACAAGAAATTAATTTATCTAGTTTATATTTTTACTCTTTGTTAAAGTATCTTTAGTTTCTGATGAGCATCTGAGTTGTAGCTTCTGACAAGCTTCTTCTGATTTAAATACCTTGTATATAGTCCAATATGCTTTCAGAATTACATTAGTTTTTATATATTTGTGTAACGAGAACAAAGCAGTAGGGATTGTTATTTGCTTTTGGTTTCTCATCTGAACCTACTTTGTGCATTTGTGTAGTTTGCTACACAGTTTAGAATTAATGTAAGTGGCATTAACAACACCTTGTGTCTAGTGGTGGCTGGATCAGGAGTTGCGTGTGATGTCTGTGATAATGGTGAAACCGTCCTTGCAGGGTGTTCCAGTGGTATGATCCTAGGGATTAATTGCCCAGCTCTGTTTCCCGCTTTTTTGCTGAGTCTAATTCTTCGTACTTTCTGTTGATTCCTTGAAATCTTCCCAACAAATTTATTTTCTATATAAGTAAGCCATAAATGGTTTCATTTTCATTGAAGACTGGTTCACACAAGTCTTCAGACCATTTTATTGACAAATTTTGCCCTTCTTACCACCTTATTAAATACAATGAGAAAACTGAGTGAGAAACTCTTTGGGGGTAATGTGTTCTTAGTGAATGATCAGCATTAAAATTTTTTGTTGTTTGTTGCTGGAATTTGTTACATTCCTTTGAATAATATTGTGATTTGTTCTAGTGCATAGTGAAGTGACTCAGAATCATTGGGATACTTTTGAGGCTTGCTTTTAAACCTTATCAGTGTGAGTCTAGAGTAATATTTAGTCCAGGGCTAATTTAACCACACTACTAAGGCAATATCCATTGAGGATTATACCCAATATCCCATGTATTATGCAGTTTTTTTTTTTTGGAGAACCTGAATTATTCTCAGCCCTGTGTGAATGCTAGAAGTTTGCTTCTTCCTTTCCTTTTCTCCACACCTCACATAATTTTCTTTCATGCATAAAAAGGATAGTACTAAACAAAAAACTTTAGGGTACTCCTCTCCCAATCTTCAGAGCTCTCTGTCTGACTTTCCGCCTTAACTGTCTTGGCCTCCTGATAACTCCACTCTCTGTCCCCCTACCTCAGTGAGACCATTAGGCTGTGTTTGGTTCCCCATTCTGCCCTACAACAGGGGAATTCTCTTTAGGTAGTAAGCTGCTTAATGCAAGGCTCGCCTTATTTATTTCCCCTTTCTTAGGGATCACAGTCTTATACTTCTTGTTGTCTGGTATCAACAACCATTGTTCCCTGTATTTTGTCAAGTTTTGTAGTGGTTTAATATGGGAGTGTAAAGTTGGCTCCTGTTATTTTATCTTCATTGAAAGAAAAAATCTTCTAGAATTTGACTTTTATGACAATAGGACCTTCTTTAGTCTTGTCCACCTTTATGCTAAAGCCACCATGTAGAACTCATTCAATAAATATTTGTTGAGTAAATAGTGTAGAGTGGTATTTTAGGATGGAGAAGAAGATCTTGAAGAGGGCTGCCTCTCTCGCTGTTTTATTGTCTTTAGACGTAGCTACAAATGTCCAGGTATCTCTGTATTTTTTCCTAGTTAATTTCACACTTATTAAAAACCTAAGCTTTAAATACATTCTTCATTAGATATTTGTTACTAAGCATGTTGCAAGTTAATATAACTTGGCAGACTATAAATCTGCTATTTTGAATTTACTACAATATGTGGTTTGATATAAATCTTTCAAAAAGATATTTTTGAAAAAGAACTTTGTTATGTATAAACAAAAAAGACAAAAATGTAATACACCTTTACGTATCCATTCCCAGCTTCAACAATTATCAACCTTTTGCCAACTTTATTTCATCTATTATTCCCAACTTTTTTTCTAAAATGTTTTTTAAAAGTCCAGACTCTTGCCCATTCACCCATGAATACTCTTTTTGATTAAAAATCAGATTTGACCATGTCTAGATGTCTATATCAACTTCTGACCTACTATATGAGCTTTGCCTTTTAAAGTGATTCTAAAATTGAGATGGACTTTGAAGGAAAATTTAAGCAATTTTATTTTTGCTTCTTGATTAACATTTCCTTATTTTATGAACAATTCATTAGATTGCTTCTCATCAAGCTCTCTTTTTATTTTAAAAAGTTCTGGTCATTTTCTTCTAAAATTTGCAGAGTTGGTTTTAGAGGGTGCTAAAAGTGATAGTTTATACAGTTATTGCTTAGATTTTTGTTTTAAAAGAAGAAGTACCAAGATTTAACATTATTGAATTGCAAGGATAATCAACTCCATTTTTTAAATACTCATGTAAGTAGTAAATTTCATATGTTTTTAGATTAGCCTATGTGGAGTGTGTACATATTAGACAAATAAAGCATCCCTTCTGGGCAGAGAAGCATAGACATCTTGAAGCTAATGAAGCTGATGTGTTGTGACCCCTCTTTACATGATCTCCTTCTAAAGACCTGGAAAGGGACCAAGCGATGGCTCACAAAGTTTGTTAAAGATGATCAATGAAGGCATGGTGGCTCATGCCTATAATTCCAGCACTCTGGGAGGCCAAGGCGGGTCCAGGAATTTAAGACCAGCCTAAGCATCATGATGAAATCCAGTTTTTACAAAAAAATACAAAAACTTGCTGGGAGTGGTGGTGCATGTAGTACCAGCTACTCAGGAGACAGAGAGGTAGGGGGGATTGCTTGAGCCCCAGGAGGGTTGAGGCTGCAGTGAGCCATGACTGTGCCACTATACTCCAGCCTGGATGACAGAGGGATACCTTGTCTAAAAAAAAAAAAAGAAAAAAAGATGATTAATGAATTATCTGTCCATTGGAATCTAATCTGTTTTATGGATTTTGTACACTTATTGGTCAACAAATATATTAGTTTCTCATTGTAAAGTTGCAAGCTATCAGTTTCTAGACTCCTAGAAAGATAAATCATGTTTTAAGTATAAAATTCCTTTAGTTATATTTAATACTTACAAAATGATCCTAATACAGTATAATATTCCAAAATGCATTGAGAAATGCATTATAAGAGAATTATATTCAGGTTAGCTTCAGGATTAAGAATGATTATTCTCTCTTTTTGAGATAAGATCTTGCTCTGTTACCCAGGCTGGAGTGCAGTGGCGCTATCATGGCTTATGGCAATTTCAAGCTCCCAGGCTCAAGTGATTCTTCCACTTCAGCCTCCTGAGTAGGTAGGACCATAGGCATGCACCACCCCATCTAGCTATTTTTCAAATTATTTTTTGTAGAGACAGGATCTGGCCATGTTGCCCAGGCTGGTCTGAAATTTCTGGGTTCAAGAGATCCTCCCGCCTGTCTCCCAGAGTGTTGAGATCACAGACATGAGCCACCATGCTTGACCAAGAACGATTGTTTTCTAATATGGTATATTCACTATGAATGAAATGTTCTGAACATGGATTTCACAGTGTCTTTTTTGGAATCAACCTTACTGACTTTGTTTTTACACTTCCTGTATAGTAACTCTCAGTTTGCCGGAATACTAGATTAGCCAGAATATCCCATTTCAAACCCAAAGAACAACAGAAACAATAGCAAACCACTGCCGCCCCCGCCAGGTTTAGTAATATGCTTTCTCCATTAACGTTTGACTATGCAGTTGTACTCCTGAAAGTTGTACTCCCGCCACAGATTCAGGTCCTACCTGATTTAAACCTCAAAACTGATTCTCAGTGTTTGTATTAAAAGTCTGGTGTGACAGACTAATCTAATGGTTACCTTTAGGAATGAATGTTTTAAGTGTCTACTGCATTGTCAAGTTAAATAAAACCCCATGTAATCTTCATTAAAAACACCGCAAATTGTATATTGATAGTGTCTGTTTCTGCCACCAGACTGTGAGCCTGGGGTGTGTCTTGAGGTTGTCGAATTCCACTTTGTTTTCTCTGATTCATCCAGCCCAAGACTTGCATGTGGTGAGCGCTCTAAAATGTTTATGGATTAGAAATAAATAAACACATTTCAAACAGGATTTGGAAAGCACTTCCTTTACAGATGTTGTGTCAGGTCTCAGATGGCTCCAGCGAGGCCTTCCAGAGCTCCCTGCTATGCACACAGACCTGTGTTGAACAGAACTGAAGAAGAATGGAATAAGAGTGATGATCCTGGCTCTGTTTGAGAACTGAGACTGAAATGTATAAGCCCTCTGGACCTAAAAGATGAGGGTAGGGGAAGGGCATTTGGTGGAAAAGTCTTGGATTTCCGATTAGGACCTGATGCTTCCAGATGGAATTCTCATCTATTTTTGGGCCTCATTTCCATGTCTGTCAAATATAGGTATATATTGTGGGCTAGTGAATAAGGCAAGACACCTGTGCTCCGCAAATGTTAATGTACACTTGAATTTGCTGGGCTTCTTGATAAAATGCAGATTCTGGTTCTGCAGGTCTTGGGTGGGGTCTGAGATACTCTTTCTCTCGTGAGGTCCCAGATGATGCCAGTGCTGCTGATCAATGGGCCACACGTTGAGTGAAGAGACAAGGACCTGTTAGATTCATTTTTGCATGTCTGATCCTGTAAATGGAATAAAGCATACCCTCAATAACTGTCTGCTGAAAAAAAGAATCAAACAGTTCTGTATTTCATACCCAAATAGTACAGCTTTCAGGGCAGAACCAGGCCCTTAGAGGAGAGAAGGACTTTGAATTGCAAACACTTCACTTTTTTTTTTTTCAATTGCATTTCAGGTTTTGGGGTACATGTGAAGAACATGCAAGATTGTTGCATAGGTACACACATGGCAGTGTGATTTGGCTGCCTTCCTCCCCATCATCTTGCATTTCTCCCCATGCTATCTCTCCCCAACTCCCCACCCTCTGCTGTCCCTTCCCTGTGTCCCCCTGACAGACCCCGGTGTGTGATGTTCCCCTCCCTGTGTCCATGTGTTCTCATTGTTCAACACCCGCCTATGAGTGAGAACATGCGGTGTTTGATTTTCTGTTCTTGTGTCAGTTTGCTGAGAGTGATGGTTTCCAGGTTCATCCATGTCCCTACAAAGGACACGAACTCATCATTTTTGATGGCTGCATAATATTCCATGGTGTATATGTGCCACATTTTCCCTGTCCAGTCAGTCATTGATGGGCATTTGTGTTGGTTCCAGGTCTTTGCTATTGTGAACAGTGCTGCAGTGAACAATCATGTGCATGTGTCCTTATAGTAGAATGATTTATAATCCTTTGGATATATACACAGTAATGGGATTGCTGGGTCAATAGAATTTCTATTTCTAGGTCCTTGAGAAATCACCATACTGTCTTCCACAACGGTTGAACTAGTTTACACTCCCACCAACAGTGTAAAAGTGTTCCTATTTCTCCACATCCTCTCCAGCATCTGTTGTCTCCAGATTTTTTAATGATTGCCATTCTAACTGGCAGATGATGGTATCTCAATGTAGTTTTGATTTGCATTTCTCTAATGACGGGTGGTAATGAGCATTTTTTTGTGTTTCTTGGCCTCAGCTATGTCTTCTTTTGTAAAGTGTCTATTCATATCCTTCACCCACTTTTGAATGGGCTTGTTTTTTTCTTGTAAATGTGTTTTAGTGCTTTGTAGATTCTGGATATCAGCGCTTTGTCAGATGGGTAGACTGCAAAAATTGTTTCCCATTCTGTTGGTTGCCGATTCACTCTAATGACTGTTTCTTTTGCTGTGCAGAAGCTGTGGAGGTTGATTAGGTCCCATTTGTCTATTTTGGCTTTTGTCGCCAGTGCTTTTGGTGTTTTGGTCATAAAGTCCTTGCCTACGCCTATGTCCTGAATGGTTTTGCCTAGATTTTCTTCTAGGGATTTTATGGCGTTAGGTCTTATATTTAAGTCTTTAATCCATCTGGAGTTAATTTTAGTGTAAGGTGTCAGGAAGGGGTCCAGTTTCGGCTTTCTGCACATGGCTAGCCAGTTTTCCCAACACCATTTATTAAACAGGGACTCCTTTCCCCATTGCTTGTTTTTGTCAGATTTGTCAAAGATTGGATGGTTGTAGATGTGTGGTGTTGCCTCCAAGGCCTTTGTTCTATTCCATTGGTCTATAACTCTGTTTTGGTACCAGCACCATGCTGTTTTGAATACTGTAGCTGTGTAGTATAGTTTGAAGTCTGGTAGTGTGATGCCTCCCGCTTTGTTCTTTTTGCTTAGAATTGACTTGGCTATGCGGGCTCTCTTTTGGTTCCATGTGAAGTTTAAGGTGGTTTTTTCCAGTTCTGTGAAGAGGGTCATTGGTAGCTTGATGGGAATAGCATTGAGTCTGTAAATTACTTTGGACAGTACGGCCATTTTCCCCGATATTGATTCTTCCTAACCATGAACATGGAATGTTTCTCCATCTGTTTCTATCATCTCTTATTTTATTGAGCAGTGGTTTGTAGTTCTCCTTGAAGAGGTCCTTTATGTTCCTTGTTAGTTGTATTCCTAGGTATTTTATTCTCTTTGTAGCAATTGTGAATGGCAGTTTGTTCTTGATTTGGCTCTCTTTAAGTCTGTTATTGGTGTCTAGGAATGCTTGTGATTTTTGCACATTGATTTTGTATCCTGAGACTTTGCTGAAGTTGCTTATCAGTTTCAGGGGATTTTGGGCTGAGACGATGGGGCCTTCTAGATATATAATCATGTTGTCTGCAAATAGAGACAATTTGACTTCTTCCTTTCCTCTTTGAATACCCTTTATTTCTTTTTCTTGCCTGATTGCTCTGGCTAGAACTTCCAGTACTATATTGAATAGGAGTGGTGAGAGGGGGCATCCTTGTCTAGTTCCAGATTTCAAAGGGAATGCTTCCAGTTTTTGCCCATTCAGTATATTGGCTGTTGGTTTCTTGTAAATAGCTTTTATTATTTTGAAATACATTCTGTCAATACCTAGTTTGTTGAGGGTTTTTAGCATAAAGGGCTGTTGAATTTTGTCAAAGGCCTTCTCTGCATCAATTGAGATAATCATGTGGTTTTTGTCTTTGGTTCTGTTTATGTGGTGAATTACATTTATAGATTTGCGTATGTTGAACCAGCCTTGCATCCCCGGAATGAAACCTGCTTGATCATGGTGGATAAGCTTTTTGAGGTGCTGTTGCAATCGGTTTACCAGTATTTTATTGAAGATTTTTGCATCTATGTTCATCATGGATATTGGCCTGAAGTTTTCTTTTCTTGCTGAGTCTGCTGGGTTTTGGTATCAGGATGATGTTGGTCTCATAAAATGATTTGGGAAGGATTCCCTCTTTTTGGATTGTTTGGAATAGTTTCAGAAGGAATGGTACCAGCTCCTCTTTGTGTGTCTGGTAGAACGTGGCTGTGAAGCCACCCGGACCTGGGCTTTTTTTGGGTGGTAGGCTTTTAATTGCTGCCTCAACTTCAGACCTTGTTATTGATCTATTCAGGGTTTCAACTTCTTCCTGGTTTAGGGTTGGGAGGATGCAAGTGTGCAGGAATTTATCCATTTCTTCCATGTTTACTAGTTTATATGCATAGAGTTGTTTATAATAATCTCTGATGATGGTTTGTATTTCTGTGGAATCTGTGGTGATATCCCCGTTATTGTTTTTTATTGCATCTATTTGATTATTATCTCTTTTCTTTTTTATTAATCTTGTTAGTGGTTTGTCTATTTTATTGATCTTTTCAAAAAACCAGCTCCTGGATTTATTCATTTTTAAGGGTTTTTTTTTGTCTCTATCTCCTTCACTTCTGCTCTGATCATAGTTATTTCTTGTCTTCTGCTAGCTTTTGACTTTTTTGATCTTGCTCCTCTAGCTCTTTCAATTCTGACGGTAGGGTGTCAATTTTAGATCTTTCCTTGCTTCTCATGTGGGCATTTATTGCTATATATTTTCCTCTAGACACTGCTTTAAATGTGTCCCAGAGATTCTGTTATGTTGTGTCTTCGTTCTCGTTGGTTTCGAAGAACATCTTTATTTTGCCTTCATTTCATTGTTTATCCAGTCAACATTCAAGAGCCAGTTGTTCAGTTTCCATGAAGCTGGCTGTGCAATTCTGAGTTAGTTTCTGAATTCTAAGTTCCAACTTGATTGCACTGCGGTCTGAGAGACTGTTTGTTATGATTTCTGTTATTTTGCATTTGCTGAGAAGTGATTTACTTCCCATTATGTCGTCAATTTTAGAGTAAGCGTGATGTAGTGCTGAGAAGAATGTATATTCTGTGGATTTGGGGTGGAGAGTTCTGTAAATGTCTATTAGGTTTGCTTGGTCCAGGTCTGAGTTCAAGTCCTGGATATGCTTGTTAATTTTCTGTCTCATTGATCTGTGTAACATTGACAATGGGGTGTTAAAGTCTCCCACTACTATTGTGTGGGAGTCTGAGTCTCTTTTTAAGTCATTAAGAAACTGCCTTATATATCTGGGTGCTCCTGTATTGGGTGTATATATATTTAGGATCGTTAGCTCTTCTTATTGCATTGATCCTTTTACCATTATGTAATGTTCTTCTTTGTCTCTTTTGATCTTTGTTGGTTTAAAGTCTATTTTATCAGAGACAAGAATTGCAACTCCTGCTTTTTTTTTTTTTTTCCTCTCGATTTGCTTGGTAAATCTTCCTCCATCCCTTTATTTTAAGCCGTTGTGTATCCTTGCATGTGAGTTGGGTTTCTTGGATAAAGTACACAGATGTGTTTTGGCTTTTTATCCAATTTGCCAGTCTGTGTCTTTTGATTGGGGCATTTAGCCCGTTTACATTTAGGGTTAATATTGTTATGTGTGAATTTGATCCTGCCATTTTGATGCTAGCTGGCTGTTTTGCCCATTAGTTGATGCAGTTTCTTCATTGTGTTGATGCTCTTTACCCTTTGGTTGTTTTTGGAGTGGCTCATACTGGTTGTTCCTTTCTATGTTTAGTGCTTCTTTCAGGAGCTCTTGTAAAGCAGGCCTGATGGTGATGAAATCTCTGAGTACTTGCTTGTTCACAAAGGATTTTATTTTTCCTTCACTTATGAAGCTTAGTTTTGCTGGATATGAAATTCTGGGTTGAAAGTTATTTTCTTTAAGGATGTTGAATATTGCCCCCCACTCTCTTCTGGCTTGTAGGGTTTCTGCTGAGAGATCTGCAGTGAGTCTGATGGGCTTCCCTTTGTGGGTATCCCAACCTTTCCTTCTGGCTGCCCTTAGTATTTTCTCTTTCATTTCAACCCTGGTGAATCTGATGATTATGTGCCTTGGGGTTACTCTTCTTGAGGAGTATTTTTGTGGTGTTCTCTGTATTTCCTGGACTTGAATATTGGCCTGCCTTGCTAGGTTGGGGGAGTTTTCCTGGATAATATCCTGAAGGGTATTTTCCAGCTTGAATTCATTCTCTCTGTCACATTCAGGTACACCTATCAAATGTAGATTAAGTCTTTTCACATAGTTCCATATTTCTTGGAGACTTTGTTCATTGCCTTTTACCCTTTTTTCTCTAATCTTGCCCTCTTGTTTTATTTCATTGAGTTGATCTTTGCCCTCTGATATCCTTTCTTCTGCTTGGTCAATTCAGCCATTGAAACTTGTGTATGCTTCATGAAGTTCTCGTGTTGTGTTTTTCAGCTCCATCAATTCACTTATATACCTCTCTAAGTTGTTTATTCTCATTAGCATTTCATCAAATCTTTTTTCAAGATTCTTAGTTTCTTTGCATTGGGTTCGAACATGTTCTTTTAGCTCAGAGAAGTTTCTTATTACCCACCTTCTGAAGCCGGATTCTGTCAATTCATCACACTCATTCTCCATCCAGCCTTGTTTCCTTGCTGCTGAGGGGTTGTGATCCCTTGTAGGAGGAGAGGCGATCTGGTTTTGGGTGTTTTCATCCTTTTTGTGCTGGTTTATTCCCATCTTTGTGGATTTATCCACCTGTCGTCTTTGTAGTTGTTGACTTTCAGATTGGGTCTCTGAGTGGATGTCCAGTTTGTTGATGATGAAGTTATTTCTTCCTGTTTCTTAGTTTTCCTTCTAACAGTCTGGCCCCTCTGCTGCAGGACTACTGAGGTCCACTCCAGGCCCTGATTGCATGGGGATAACCTGCAGTGGCTGCAGAACAGTGAGGGTTGCTGCCAGTTTCTTCTTCTGCCATCTTTGTCCCAGAAGGATACCCGCCAGATGTCAGTCTGAGCTCTCCTTTATGAGGTGACTCTTTGGATATACGGGGGTCAGGGAGCTGCTTGAGGAAACAGTGTGTCCTTTATAGGAGCTCAAGTGCTGAGCTGTGAGCTCTGTTGTTCCTTCAGAGCTGCTGGGCAGGTATGTTTAAGTTTGCTGCAGCAGAACTCAAACTCACCCCCTTTTTTTTCCCCCCAGGTGTTTTGTCCTGGGGAGTTAGGGCTTTATTTATGAGTTTCTGTTGTGCTGCTGCCTTTTTTCAGGGCTGCCCTGCCCAGCAAGGAGGCAGCCTAGTCACTGTCTGCCTGCAGAGGCTTTGCTGAGCTGCTGTGGGCTCTGCCCAGCTGCCGTGTGAACTTCCCTTCAGTCCTGTTTATACAGGTGTAGTTAGAACTGCCTAGGCAATGGTGGCCCACCTCTATAATGGAGGACTCTCTCTGTAATGGCAGGCTGCCTCGGCAATGGCTGGCTGTCTCAGCAGTGGTGGACTGCCTTGATAATGGTGGATGCCCCTCCCCCACAGAGCTGGACTGTCCTGGTTAAGGTGTGCTTGCTGTGAAACTCTCAGACCCGAGCATTTTAGATTGCTGTTTTTTTTTGTTTTTTTTTTTTTTGTTGTTGTTGTTGTTGTTGTTGTTGGGGTGGGACCAGCTGAGCCTGATCACCTGGCTCCCTGCCTCTGAGCCATTTTTTTTTTTTTTTAATTTACTTGAATGATCGACTCTCTCCCAGGTGTTCCAGTGGCCTGTTCAAAAGGCACCAGGATCTGTATGATTTCCCATGCGGCGACCCACTGCGCCAGCTGAAACAGCCGTGCTGAGATTTGTGGCACTTTTTGCCCAGGAATCTCCTGGCCTGGCACCCCGTTTCAGTTCCCTTTTTAATCAGATGAATGGATGACTCTCCCTTCCCAGAGCTCCAATCACCAGCTAAAACAGCACCCAGACCTGTGTATTTTGTATGGAGAACCCCCGCGCCAGGGCGCGGGTCAAAACAGCCGCGCTGGTGACCCGTGGGGCTCCTCCGCCTGGGAATCTCCTAGTCTATGGGCAATAAAAATCCTTCTGGAAATGCTGCATCCACTCACCCTCCCCGTTTTTGCTGGGAGCTACGATACTGAGCTGCTTCTAATTGGCCATCTTGGATCCCTCCTTGCACTTCACTTTTAATATCGAAAGGCAAAAGCCTGGTAGACGGAGAGCACAGACCATTTATCATGAGCGGGAGGGTTGAGAAGATGGCTGGTTTCCAGCTTGAAGGGAAATATGAGGTCAACCAACATCAAGGAAGAAAGGTCAACCAACATCAACATTGTGGAGGAGACACAATGAGAGGTGAGGACATAGTGGGTGCCTCAGCAGGGGTGCTAGCAAACTGCGCGTTTCAGGGGTTGGATCCCAGAGGGAGTCCCAGCATGGAGAGGATAATTGCCCTAATTCCCAGGACTTAATAGGAGGAGTGTGGAAGACCCACAGAGCAAGCCTGTGTCTTGAATCAGTAAAGGTGAGGACAGCCTTGCAGAGTCCTGGGCCCCCTCGGACAAGTTGAATTGACAAGATTAAGAGTTCCAGAAATTTGGCTTGTGATCTAAGTTGTGTGCTGTCTAAGCTAGCAAGAAATAAAGTATAGTTATTTTGTATATCTGAGTTGCGTCAGTACATTTTAAACTTGCTCCAGATGTCTGATATTAGGCTCCACCTGAAGTGGAGAGGCAAACAGAGGGATGAAGTAAACAGAGAAGGGTCATGGAAAATGCCAGACAGTTGTTGCATGTACCTAGTAGCAACTTCCCAGGTGTCTAGCACCTGGCTCATCTAGTGAATGATGTTTATTTGATTATAAAACTAAGCTTTGGAGAACTTGAAGAAACATTCCCCAGAACTCTACATTCTGCCTAGGTCACCAAAGAGCCTTGGATCACCCTCAGCAATGGGGTTCAGATACACCCTATTCAAGAGAAACAGAACTGGGAGAAGATGCAGCAGAAAATTTGCCTTAAAGCAGTTGTGCTGAAGGGAAAATACAGAGCACTGTTGTTTGCCCTGTTGTTTTTCACTGTGAACCGTTTGAAACCCACGTGCCAAGGTTAGCATTTGTCTGCTGGCATTCTCCACAACAGGATCCTATGTTCCAGCCTCCTCTACCCCCACAAGATGAATGGGGAGCCTGAGAACCCAGTTTAAACCGTGCTGGACTCTCGCAGGCATGAGTCCAGTTGCAACATCTGGTGGCTTGGGAGGGGCGTTGGCCTGAAGCTTGGAAAAGTGTTGTGACACCCTTGTCCTCACAAGAGGCAGCCTTTTTACTACGGCTTCCTCTGAAAGCTCCTACACCACCCAAGCCGACTACTGTGGCAGTGAGTGGGATCATGAATCAAGTAACACCCTGACTTGGGGCCCTAGGCCTTCAAAATAAGTGGACAAAGGAATCAGTGCCCTGAAGAACACAGCCACATGATAGTTCTAATACTTTGTCTTGTTAATTTCTCCCAGCTTTGATCTCAGATTTGTCTGAAGGCTCTGGAACTCCATGTTCTGACTCGCATGTAATCTCAAACTTAACTGGTGACTGTGCAGATTCCCAGGTCTTATCTAAAACCTGGTGATTTGTGTCCAGAGGTGGAATCTAGAAAAGCTTTCTTTCTCACCTTTTCCTTTCCTTGTTCTTTTTTTCCTTCCCTCCTTCCTTCCTTCCTTCCTTCTTTCCTTCTTTCTTTTCTCTCTCTCTCTTCTTCCTTGCTTTTAAAAATAAGCTTCTTTGGCCAGGCTTGGTGACTCACGCCTGTAATCCCACCCTTTGGGAGGCCGAGGTTGGGGGATCACCTGAGGTCAGGAGTTCAAGATCAGCCTGACCAACATGATGAAACCCCATCTCCACTAAAAATACAAAATTAGCTGGGCATGGTGGCAAGCGCCTGTAATCTCAGCTGCTCTGGAGGCCGAGGCAGGAGAATTGCTTGAACCTGGGAGGCAAAGGTAGCAGTGAGCTGAGATAGTGCCACTGCACTCCAGCCTGGGTGACAGAACGAGACTCTGTCTCTGGGAAAAAAAAAAAAAAAAAGCTTCTTCAGATGGTTTTTGCAGATCACATAGGAAGAGGTGGGGAGAAGCGCTGTTTGTGAACACTCTCCGTGGGTTTTCTAGGTTTTCTACTGTGCTCCTCTGGCCATGCCTCTGACTTCTCTTTGGGCTCATGGACCAGGCTTTGATCACTTGTCCAAGCTTTCCTAGCAACTACCTTATCCTCGGTGTTCACATTTGTTATTTCTGTCTCAGCGAAGGCCTTGCAACGATACCAAAATATAGAGAGAGGAAGGCTGAAGAATGCACTTAGGAGAAAGTCTAGATTGGGATCATGGTGCGTGGCCCACCAGAGGAAGAGTGGCCAGAGGGCTAGCAAGGGGAGTCACATGTTGAGTGTTACAGAAGAGAAGAGAGCAGTTCACAGTTCACAGAGGGAGATGAGCATCAAGGCCTGTGTCTGCAGATAAGCCAAAGAGAACGTGTACTATGCGAGGAGGAGGAGGGACGCTTTCCTGCAGTACCAGTAAGTGGTGGTAGAAGCAGCTAGATGGCAGGGGCAAAGGAAAGGGTGAGTAAGCTCCATTGAAAAGGAAAGAAACTGCTTCCCAGTCTAGCCATGCAGCCTCAGTTTTCCGTCTCATTGTGCTCATCAATAAAATGAAGATAATAATAGTTGTGAAGTTTACCTCCATAGTAGCTAAAGGTATTAAAATAGGGCGTGGCGCACAGTAAAAACTCCAAAACCACATCTTTTTCCTCTTATTTTTCTCTTACTTTGAAATCTTGCTGCAGACTCTAGACTTTGCACACAAATGTAAGCAATTTATGTTATCATCATTATTATATCTATTTTTTGAGATGGAGTTTCACTCTTGGTTGCCCAGGCTGGAGTACAGTGGTGATTTCTTGGCTCACGGCAATCTCTGCCTCCTGGGTTCAAGTGATTCTCCTGTCTCAGCTTCCCGAATAGCTGGGATTACAGGCAACTGCCACCATGCCTGGCTAATTTTTGTACTTTTAGTAGAGATGGGGTTTCACCGTGTTGGCCAGGCTGGTCTCAAACTCCTGACCTCAGGTGATCCACCCACCTTGGCCTCCCAAAGTACTGGAATTACAGGCTTGAACCACTGTGCCCAGCCTCATTATTATTTTAGTGGTCAGAATCATTGACTGTGAGTGAAAATTATAACTTTCCCTGGGCCCAGACTTTCTCCCTAAAATTTCCAGATATGAATGCCTTCTGTTTCTGTACTGCCTAATTAATTTTGATGTCAGCATCTAGGCCGGTCAGAAGCATCTGAAGAGATACTATGCACAGCCAAACAAAGTTGCCAGACTGCACAGAATCTTCGATTTAAAGATATCTGTATACTCAGGTTTCCGAAGAGGGAGCATCTCTGGCTGCTTTGAATCCTCTCTGCTTCTTTGCTCAGTGAGAATCTTTTTATTTTGTTTCATAGCCATCTCATTTATCTGTGTTACAACTTATTTTAGTCTAGGCAGATCTTCCTACACTTTCTGGAATCTCTACTAGAAGTGAAAAGAACAGAGACAAGAAGCATGGTGCTTCCTTCACCAAGTTTAAGTTCCTTTTTTGGGGGTGAAGGACAGTCTCACTTTGTCACCCATGCTGAAGTGCAGTGGTACAATCTTGGCTCACTGCAACCTCCACCTCTTGGATTCAAGTGATTCTCTTGACTCAGCCTCTCGAGTAGCTGGGACTACAAGCGTGTGCCACCACCCCTAGCTGATGTTTGTATTTTTAGTAGAGATGGTGTTTCTCCATGTTGGCCAGGCTGGTCTTGAACTCCTGACCTCAGGTGATACACCTGCCTTGGCCTCCCAAAGTGCTGGGATTATGGGCGTGAACTACTGTGCCCAGCCTTTTGTTATTATTGTTTATAAATATAGATGGGAAGACAGAAACAGTAGTGATTTCCAGATTGCTTTTGGTAGTTCACCTACCCACGAATAATAGTTGGTCAGGGTTGGGGAGTGATATACGATTTCCTTAAATTTGCTTTGGTACTGCTGGAAGCTTCCTCACGGCAGGGCTAATGGCTTCTACTTCTCTTTTACCCACAGCACTAGGCCTACAGATCTGTTAACTTTATTTATTATTATTTTTTTTTTTAGGCTTAATAATGAAGATTCAAACTGTAAAAATAGTGTTACCATTGTTAAAATTGCCACTACTGAAAAGCTTGCTAAATCACTCAAATTTTCTGGGATCCCACTTTGGTTTCAAGGGCATTGAGTTCTTTTTTTTTTTTTGAGACGGAGTTTCGCTCTTGTTACCCAGGCTGGAGTGCAACGGCGCGATCTCGGCTCACCGCAACCTCCGCCTCCTGGGCTCAGGCAATTCTCCTGCCTCAGCCTCCTGAGTAGCTGGGATTACAGGCACGTACCACCATGCCCAGCTAATTTTTTGTATTTTTAGTAGAGACGGGGTTTCACCATGTTGACCAGGATGGTCTCGATCTCTCGACCTCATGATCCACCCGCCTCAGCCTCCCAAAGTGCTGGGATTACAGGCTTGAGCCACCGCGCCCGGCTGGGCATTGAGTTCTTAATGTACCTTTAAACCTTAACACATTGGTTATTGTTTCCAGATACCAAGGCTATCCTATCTGTATTGAAAATGCTGTACTACTCCACACAGTTGCAAACAGTGGTACGAGAGTGCTATATGGTGGCCTATTGTTCTACCCTGGCAGACCCTGGAAGCCATTTGTAACATGTTGTTTAAGTTTTAGGTTTTAAAGTGACTATATGCAGGGTCAGCTGTTGAATGGTTTTGTTTTTTTTTGTTTGTTTTTTTTTTTTTTTACTAATTAGACTAATTCCTTACAGTTTGCCTCTCCTTTGTGTTTTACGTTTATTGTGATCTATACAACACACAAAAACATATGAAGTATTTACTATGGTAGAAAATGTAGTAACTAATTAAGCAAGTACGTTATTGAGTTCCTCTTGGCCAGGGTCAGTTCAGCCACATGGGCTTTCCTTCTCTTCTTCATTTTGTCCTGAAGGCTCCCTGGGCCTTTAGGGGATTGGTAATTAACAGACCTTTGTTCTCAGTGGGCCCTCGGTTCTCCTGGCTCACCTCCCTGAGTGATGCATTAGAACAACCAGTGGGTCCAGGCCATTTTATTCTCCCATCCCCTTAGGGGCCTTGTGGTCTCTGTTGAATTTCAGGCCTTGTATTTCCAGAAATCTTAGCCGGGAAATACTGGGTGGCCTGGCCTGCCTTCTTCGCTGTAAGCGCTATAGAGCCATGAACAAAAAGCATCTCTGGAGGACAGGAAAAACTGCTCCCCCGCCAATGCCCCCCACCAGCTGGGCTCCATAGTGAAGATCCACCCTAGGTTCTAGGATTCCTGGAAAGATCATGCCCAGAACCAGTGCCCTGCTCTTTATAGGACTAACTCGGTACTGATGTGTCACTGCCATCTGGTTTTCCCTGGAGATGTTTACATGCAACTGTTCTATGAAATCAGTCCACCATGCAGACTCATCTTACTGAGAAAATGTGTGCAGATGATTTAACTTAATGACTTAGTTAGATTGAATGGCTTCCAGTAGCATAGTAATGTGTTTTGAGAAGTTTTGAAGGAGAGAGAGGAAAAGCTGGTTTCCCATCTCATTCAAATCATTTTCCATTCCTCAGGGGGAGAAAGGAAAGTCTGAGAATCCAACAGAATTAATGCAGGTTACCCATTACTTCATTTTATAATGTTTGGCAAGAAAAACATGTTAAGTCAGTTAAATCTGTTTATTTGGCTCTTCCAGGCATTCCATGTGGATGGGGCCTGGGTTGGAGGGGACAGTGAAATATATTTCTGCTGAGATGCCTTCCTGGAGAGAAAGCTTCCTGGTCTGTTTTGTAAGCAGGACCAGCAACACCTGGATTCTAACTGGTTTACTGGGGACCCAAGGGTTTACTTGAGCATCTTGCAGATGAAGAACCTAAAACTCTATCTCTGACCCCTCAGGCTGTTACGGAAAACTGCTGTTTAGGGTCGTGTGGGTTCAATTCCTGCTCTGCTATTTGCCAGCACTGTGACACTGGGCGTCATGAAATTGCTTTGTGCATCCTAAGGAGAATTCCCTACTTCAGAGAATTGGTGCAAGAATCACATGAAATAGCAGATGTGAAAGTGCTTTATAATCTGTCAAGACAATGTAACATGCATTCTAAAGAATTATTCCTAACACTGGCAGTACAAAAGCATCTTTCCAAAACTCCTTCCTCTAGATCCTGTCCTTTTACCACTTCTGAAAAAATCAGCAATGATTTTGTGGCTCCAAGAATTTCTACCCACAGAGATGTGCTCTAAAAGCAACACCCTGCTTGGGTTCTGCTGGCACCTGAGGCATCACCTCCTTCTCAGCTTTGTTAGTCTGGAAGTTCACTCTCATCTACCTTCTGACTTCAAATGTCTATTGAATTCACTGCGTATCTGCAGGAAGGAGAAGATGCAGTGGGAAGGGACTGAGGCAGTTTACCTTTTAATGTAAGACTTTTATTTTTACTTGTTCTTCTCTTAGTTTTGCTTATGAGTAAAATGAACATACATTAAGGCCTTAACAAAACTGATAGAGTGCTTATCTAACAGAGTGATGTTCATTTACGCTTGTCAAACAGTTTTATTGTGCCTAAGACTCTCTTTTCATTTGTTTTCATTCTTTGATTTTTTTCCCCCTTGCTATAGAAGTGGAAATACCTTAAATATGGTCTTTGGTAACCAGTAATTACTTTCTACTCCACATACGTTTGGATCATTGTGAAGGAATCCCGCAGGAGTTTCATTGAAAAGGAAAAGACAGAAAGATGCCAGGAGGTGAGGGGCTGTTTTATCCAGCATGCAAGTGACGTCATGCACTATCTTCAGGAAGATGTGCCTAGAATTGTATGACTGGTGCTTGCCCACCAGTGTGGGAGAAAAACTGGGAACGGGTGTTGGTGAGGCTCCCAGGGCTAAAAAGATGGGGCATAACGCATTCCAGAAAACACATGACCTGGAAAAACTAAACTCACCACTTGCTTCTCAGTGAAAGGACTCTTACCCAAGTACTTAGGTCTTTGGTGAAGTGTGTACTTAGGAGGGACCATCCTAGCCCCCATCTTTTACTCCTGTCATTGGTGAGCCCCCTTTCTGATGGATGATATCCTTTCTGGGTAGTTTTGTGGGTAACTTACAGAGTGGTACAGTGGAAGGACCTTAACCAAAAGACCCAGTGGTCATATTCTTCTTGGTTTTGCTACTTACCAGCTATTTGACCTCGCCACTTAACCTTTCTGAACTCCTGTTTTCTACTTTCCCTACTTCATAGACGGGTTGTGAACATAAACCAAGTAGTCTCCATGAAAAGAGCTAGAAACTGAGAACGTGCTATGCAAATTGAAGGCACCTTTTACACTTTAATTTTCGTTTTAATTTTAGAAACAGCAGGTCATTGTTGGTAAGTGAAAGGTAGAGTGGAAGCAAAACAGTCATTATTTTGTTCCAATAATGTTTATGATAAAACCGTATAAACTGGAGCTCTTTCATGTTGTATAAACCATTTTTGATTACATAGGATTCATTAGTTGGCAGAACAGACATATCATATTAGGTTGATGCAATGGTTTACAATTAAAAAAATTAGAAGCATATTTTGTGACCACATTTTTGTGGCAAGTATTACTGGCATACTTCTTCTTTTGTACAGACAGGGTCTTGCTATGATGCCTAGGGTAGAGTGCAGGGGCATGATTGTAGCTCATAGCTGACTGCAGCCTTGAACTCTTGGGTTCAAGTGACCCCCCCCCCCCGGAATACTTTTTAAATGAATGACTAAGGTTATTGAAAAGCTAAATTATGATTGCTTTACACTGCTCAGGTAACATTTATACAGTTATTCTATTTACACAGAATTACCAAAGTATAATAATTCTATTACTATCGTTAATTATACTTAATCAGAATTATGCAACTTATTTCATTTTTTTTATTTTTATGCAACTTATTTTACTTATTCAGATTACTTCTTTATTTGATATAGAGAATATTTTTTTCTAACTCATGACATTTGAAACTTCTTTTCTTTGTTCAAGTACCTTATAGTTACATCAAGCTTTATAATTTTCAAAGCCTTTCACAGACACTACTTAATTTGATGCTTGCATGATATAAAATCTCTGTGTGTTTTCTCTTGAAGTAATAAGGGGGGTGAGACACTGGTGACTGTAACAGTCCCCTAAAGCAAGTGCTAAGTTTACTGTGAGGATGTTGTTAAGCCAGATCCTCATGAGACGTTCTCATAGCACCGCCTCCCTTTCCTTGAGGACTTTGCCACAGTTGTATTGTACATTTATTTCTGTGATTACTTGACTAATGTCTTTCCCTTTCACTAAATGTTAAGCTCCATGAGGGCAGGGACCAGTCAGTGTTTGGACATCTTTGCATCTCTGGATCTTCTCATGGTGCCTGGCACCTAGTAGGAACTCAGTAAAGAATTGTCAGATTAATGAATGAGTCCTGGACATTGCTTGATACATAGAGTTTACTTATTTGGGGTGGGGGCACAGGACAGAGTATTGCTCTGTCACCCAGGCTGGAGTGCAGTGGTATGATCTCAGGTCACTGAAACTTCCACCTCCTGGGTTCACACGATACTCATGTTTCAGCCTCCCGAGTAGCTGGGATTATGGACATGCACCATCATGCCTGGCTAGGTTTTTTTTTTTTTTTTTTTTTTTGGGGTATTTCCAGTAGAGATGGGGTTTTACCATGTTGGCCAGGCTGATCTCGAACTCCTGGCCTCATGTGACCCACCTGCCTTGGCCTCCCAAAGTGCTGGGATTACAGGTGTGAGTCACTACGTCCAGCCTCGGGTTTACTGTTTTGAAGTCCCCAGGGAGAAATGTTCTGTGGTCTTAATATTGCAAACAACCATGCCTCTCCTGAGCAGTTGGTTTGCTCTTACCCAGTGGACGTTGCGAGCTGTGTACCTGATTATATTTCCTGTCCTTGTTGGCTGCTAAAAAGCTTTAAAACAAAGTTTGAGCAATGTGTAGCAGATGAATAGGACTTTACAGTACGTATTTTGTGCACTGGCCACGTCCCATTTACAACTTATACCCATTTACTTATTTTCCTTTACCATTCTTTTGTCTATTATATTGCATATTTTATGTGACCTTTGCTATTACCGTAAGTCCATTTGGCAGCGAGGTAGGTTATTAAAAAGTAGCACTCATATTAATTGCCCTTAAGGTACTGGGGGTAGTAGATAAAGGATTAGAATTTCAGGAATGTGACATTTTCATATGATAATAATTTCTTTTAAATTTGTGTTTGTTTTTATTTAACAGTGAAGGCATGATAAGAATTGATGTTCATACTGAGATTCTGGGGTTCTAACAATGTAAAATCCTATAATTCTATTGAAATGTGGACTTCTGATGTCTGCTTAATGTTTAGAGGGTGTGTGAGAAATGAGAAAGCTGAATAATGCTGTGCTAAAATATTTTTTGGCTTTTCTCTTGGTCTGTTTCGTCATCCTTTTATTTTTTAAAGGCAAAGATAAGGTGAGGTTCATCTCTGGCCCTACACACTCAGTTTGGCTTTGTTTTCCCCTAGGTTTTGGGATGTAAATGCGGGGAAAAGTTATTGCCCACACCAAAACCTTGGTCCAGTCTAGGCCTTCTCAGGCCTTCTTTTGGCAATGCCATCTGACCTATATAGCCCTGAATTAAATCTTAAAAATAGTTCTAGCCACAACTTCCACAGAGCTCAAGTAGCTAGATTTGTAGCACCAGCAGATGAAGAAGCAACCTTTTGCCTTCTCTCTCTGCTTTCGAAACTTTAATGACCCCCACTGTTGGGGGCAGGGGACTTTTGTTTATAGTGAAGAACCACTTTCAGTTATACTCATGATTATGTGACTCTCAGTGTTTGCTATGTCCTCACTCTTGGCCAACACAAATATGTTATCACATTCGACCTTCCTTAGCATAAGAATGACTTTGGAAGGCCACGAGATTTTCTAATAAACAAATAATGAGGGAAATGAGAGCACCTGCAAAAGGAAGGAAAATCTCCAAGTGCAGATTAGGAGATAAGACATAACAAAGCCATCCACTTCTGGGATGTGGTGGTCCCTTCCAAGAATGCAGAATGCTGTGACCACTTGTGTGGAATGCCTGCCCTGGAATGCTGGTTCCAAAACAAGCAATCTGCACCAGCCAGCATTGTCTCAACCGCCATCACTGAATGGACCCCCAGGCATTCACGAAGTGAGCCTCTGTCTGACCCCCACCCAGGAGGGAGAGGATGAACTGACTTCCAGTACCAATAGACTTGAAATTAACCCAGTGTGGGTAACAACAACAATTAGCCAATTCCAACCCTTCTCCCTTGTCCCTTCTCCCTTCCTGCTCTCCTCCCGCAACTAAATCTAAGGAGTTCTTGACAGCCATAACTTTGCTTTTTAGAGGCCTGTTTGTGAAGCCAGGACTTGGAGTTGGGAGGAGAAAGGGTCCTCCCTGGCTTCTGTTAGCCTCAGTTTCATCCTTTGAAAATAATCCAGTTATACTAGAGGATGTCCAAAGTCCCTGGAGCTTTGGTTTATTTATTTATTTTTGAACAGCATGAATTCTGTTCCCCTGTTTCCAAAGATGCTCAAACTTCTCTAGAAAGCCCATTTACCATCTCCAGTTTGCCTGTTCTTATTTTGCCCCTTGTAGGAATAGCAGGCTCTGGATTCAGACTGTGTGGGTTAAAATTCTTGCATCACCAATGACGACCTATGACATCTTAAGCCAGTTTCTTAAATTTTCTAAGCCTCAGTTTCCTCATCTGAAGAAACAAGGAGCAATAATAATGGTTAGGTCTATTTCTCAGGCTTGTTGTGAGGGTCACAGGAGAAAATCCGCAGACAACACCTTGTGTTCTTTGCTTCTCTTCTGCTGCTTCTTCGTCCTCTTTTTTAGTTCCTCCTCCTCCACCTCCCTCGCCTTTGCTCTACTCTGCTCACCACCTCCTTCCACCATTTTCCTCACTCCTCCCTCTTCCTCTCATACTCCATTGTACAGCTTGGGTAAAGCAGGCTCTAGAAGAAGTCAGTAGCCAGATCTTGGGTGGGAATATTTTCCCTTCCACCTTCTTTACCTCTCACCATGGCCTGTGAGACAAACCCCGAGGCCCTGTATGCACAATATGAGTCCACTTTGCCAGGTTGCACAGGCAGCAGAAGAGGAACCCGGATGGATGGAGCCGCATGGAACAGGTGAGATGCATTCTGCTTGCACTCTCTGTCAGAAAGGCTACAGAGACATTCTGGGTTCACCCCATTTTGATTTAGGAAGTTCCTTTAACCCTTCACAGTCTCAGATTCGTTAGGTCGTTAGAATGGTCTCCCTTTTGGAGCTATGACCACCGCCATTACTGAGGGAAGGATGGGGTGGTAGGGAGCAGGAAACGGGGCACAAACAGGGGAGAGGAAGAAAAAAAGGAGAAGTGTAAGTAGGTGGTGGGTGTATTTTGAGCTGGTTTGCTAAGAAGGTTGTAGTTGAGTTTTAGGAAAGGGATTTGCTTAAAACAAAACAAAACAAAACAAAACAAAACAAAACAAAACAAAACACCTATTATATCCTGAACCACGGATGCTGAGAAGCTGTGAAAGTAGAACTCCATCTACAGAAGGGGGAGCACATGACCAGGATCACAGACAAGGATGGCAATTAGGTTGCACCCCAAGCACCTGCTTCTACCAAATAGTAGTGATTGCTTAGGATACTGAATTGAGAAAGATTTGGAGGCATACCTAGAATCGGGGGAAAAAGCGATACAATTTATTATCAGTGCCGTTGACAAGGAGTGATGGGTCTATGTCTAGCACGTATTTGGCAGGTCCAGATACAGATATACCATGATGACACCCCTTTCTCACACAGGAAGCAAAATCACATGAGACTGCTCCAAGTTTAATGTGACATGTCAAAAGAGAAGGAAGATAGGAGATTTCATTTCTTGGGGTGTGTTGAGGGATGAAATAGGGAAGCCAGGGTGGAGAAGACAAGACTGCTGAAGTGAATAGCAGAGGCAAAAAAACTCGTTGCGTAAGGGGATGTAAAATATCCGTGAACATTAACTGTTTATGAGATGAAGTCACATGAAACAGTGTTTTAACAAAAGTCTCTCCTTGCACCTGCTAATGTTTAACCTCTGCTGGGGTGGAGTCCAGCTGGACGTATCTGCTGAGTGCAAATGGTTTTCTGGATTTCCCATATGCTGTTTCTATCTTAAGCTATTGATATTTGAAAGAAAAGGAAAAAAAAAAAAACTTTAACCCAAATGTAAGGAAGAAGCCTTGCCGTCTTTAATTCCCTTGATGAAAAGTTCTGTCTCTCAGATAAATTTGACTGTAACAAAGGCTCTAAAAGCTCTCCCTTGCTCTGAAGATTGTTACTCACAGAGACGATAGTTTAAATCTAAGGAATAATGCAAATTTGGCCATGGCCACTTAATACAAACTCAAATTTGGATTGTCCCTGTGTCTTCCCTGCACTTTAGTTCCTTAGTATAAATCAGAATGTGTTCAAAAGGTTTTCATTTCCTTTAAAAAGATTTTTTTTAATGACAGCCAATATTTTCTTATGAAGCTCAAACCACCAAGTGTAATCATAGCACATTTGATGTAGATACGGTGGTTTTGTGTGTGTCACACTTTGGTAGCCATTGCTTTCTGAAGTAGCACAATGAGGACAGTGTAAGAAATTCTTTGTTAAGGTTTGTTCTCTTCTTTCTGTAATCCCCCCTACATTGAACTGAATACCCATTTCTGTTGATTTTACCTTCTAATGTCTTTTCTGTGCTTAGTCCTGAGTTTCTAAGAGATCCCCCTTCTCTGTACTTATCCAATCCGTCCTTACTTTTTAAGTCTATTTGCCAAACTCCTGCCGTAATATTCTTGTTGCCCTTTTATTAAAACAGCCCAGCGGTTTTCAGCCCCTAGAGGATAAAGTCCATTCAGGGCTTTCCGTGCTTAGTCTACCTCCCTAGACCCATCTTTGCCTCCCCTCACCCTGTCATCTAAGCTCTTGGCACATCAGCTCTCTTAGTGTCCTCTTCATTCCTGGTGATTATCACCTCCATGTTTCTCTGCAGACTGTTTCCTCTCTCCTTCATCTTTTTGTCCACTAGGAAAACTCTTATCCTTTGAGACCCAGTGCACGTATTATCTCTATTGCTAGGCCATTATTTCCATTTTCATCTTGTTTTTGCCACTGTACTAGCCTGGGTGGGATCTATAGACTATTTTCTAGTACAACCAAAAAGGTTGTGAAATAGTAAAATATTTTCATAGGCCCTGGAGTGCCAGCCTCAAAGGTGCCCCCTCCCCCCAAACCTTCCAATGATTCACCAATTAAAGGGTTATCACCTGCGATACTAGGAGGCTTTCCAAACCCTCTTTGAGTACTTTGGCCACTGTCCATTTAGGTTCAGTGGTGGATATTTTCAGTTCTTCCCTTGTTCACATTATGTTCCCACTCTTCACAAGATTATCTGTTGTATTTCTCACTCTTCTCTCTCTCCTAAATTGTAGCCTCTCCGAAGGCAAGGATACGGTCTATCATGACCAACTCAGAATTCCCAGTATCCAGCCCAGAACCTGAAATAAAGTAGATGCTTAATAAATGTTGAATGAGAATGAGACAGTCTCTTGGGATGGGGACAGGACACCAAAGAAATGATGCATGTTTCTGATCGGCTCTGTGCCTCTCCTTACTGGTAGCAGTGGTTCTTAACTGGGGTGATTTTGTCCCACCAGCGTACGTTTGGCAATGTCTGGAGACAGTTTTGTTTGTCACATGTGGGAGTGGAGTGGGATGAGGGTTGAGGGTGGGAGTGATAATGACGTCTGCGGGTAGAGGCCACCAGTACTGCTAAACACGTCACAATGCATAGGACAGCCCCTACAGCAGAGAATGATCTAGTCCAAAATGCCTCGCAGCCTTGGCAGACGTCTCCTTTCCTCTGTACTCCCTGACATGGGGGTCCCGTACTCTCCTGGGTCATTGCCTTTTTCTCCCCACTTTCCCCCATTCGGTGGTTCTAATGAATGTGCACACGGGAACGGAAGAAGAGTAATTCCTTTTTTTTTTTTTTTTTTTTTTGGTGTCTCCACTTTTTTGTTCATTTGCTGCCTTGGGGAGTCCCTCTATACCTGATCTCTGTCAGTTTCCTGACAAAGTTGAAGTTTCTCTATGTCCCTAAAACTGAAGGTTTTCATATATGTAAGATCTGAGGTTCACTGGCACAATATAGCATACACAAAACAGGGTTGAGGTCCGAGAAAGGGCTCGTGAAAGAAAAAGAGGTCACAGTCTGGATATTTGACTGTTTAGAAGACATCAAGACACCAGTGGAACATGGAAAATGGGGGCTGCCAGCCAGTTTTGTTTATGTGGAACAAGCCAATTGTTTCCCCCCATGTGAGTGGCTGGTTTTGTTTTATCTCTATGTAGCCACTATTCCTCCTTTTCCCCCACAGACCAACTAGAAGTCATTCTTTTTGTGATCTTTGTTTTTTTTTTTTTTCTTCCAATGAACTCTCATTTTGCTGCATAGTATCAAAATATTTTCTTCAAAGACAATTTCCTTTAAAAATAAACTGTTATCAGAGAGAAGCTATGTTCACAGCTGGTAAAGGCATGATTAAATAATCACCGTATGGGGAATTGAAAAGCAATTTCATAATATAGCTTTAGACTCCAAAGAGAAAATCAAAGGAAACATTCCAGTTAGTTAAGAAAACTTTTAATCAAATGAAGTGTTTGAACTCTATTTGGTTTTTGTGTTTTTTGTTGTTGTTGTTTTTTTGGCAACTTTCTGTATGTGCATGTTTTACTTGGTGAGAGTTTGTAAGAGGTTATCTTAATACAATTGTGAACTTCCTGAGAGTTTGGTTAACCTTCTAATTTCATATAAAATAGCTTTCCAAATAGTTACAGTAAATGTTTTAGACATAAAATTGACATGGGTCTGTATCTTTACTATAACTCTTTTTTTTTTTTGAAATACTTTACCATTAGTTTGAGAAAAATAATATCTAAAGCAGAAACTTCTATATTGCTTGTGTTCACAGAGTGACATAGACTCTTAGAGTGTTAATGAGTAGTTAAGTTATGGAGAAGGAGAACCTCCTTTTGCATAGAAAAAACTGGAGCTCTGCCAAAGAGCATGTAATTCCAGGAATCACTGAATCCTTCTGGGACTTAGTTGATCTCATCTGTAGACTGGGCGCAACATGATTACCCTTTGGATGCCTGCTACAGCTAGAGCTTACCAATGCAAAGGCCTCTCCACAGCACATGCCGGGTTGGTAAACAATCGGTAATTCAACAAACAATAGCTGTGCTCAGTACCATGGCAGTATTGGCTCACCACAACCTCCACCTCCTGGGTTCAAGCAATTCTCCTGCCTCAGCCTCCTGAGTAGCTGAGATTACAGGCACGTGCCACTATGCCCAGCTAATTTTTTTGTATTTTTAGTAGAGATGAGGTTTCACCATGTTGACCAGGATGGTCTCGATCTCTTGACCTCATGATCCACCTGCCTCGGCCTCCCAAAGTGCTGGGATTACAGGCTTGAGCCACCGTGCCCGGCCAACAGTAGCTTTTTATGTAAAAATTTCCTCTTTCAAACTAATAAAACATCACAGTTACCAAAGAGATATTTGTAAAACACTTATCAGAATATCTAAGGGCCCAGATCAAAATATTCTAGGCGGGAGAGTAATTTTATGCCTATTTTGGGTCCAGCGTGCGTTAATTTTAGGTGAGAATTCTTTGATTTTCATTTTAATTTTTTTAGTATCATTAGGTATGGAAATACTATACTAATACCAGACATTAATACAATGTACACAGTTGTAGTTGTGAGACAATGTAAATTCCACTAGAAAATTATATTTGAATGATTATAAATGTTATTCTATTATCAGCCTAGGATTGTTAAATAATAAACTTAGCTATGAAACTTAACACTATTTAAATACATTTAAAATAATACAAAATGTACTTTTGAGCTTTTCAAATTTATGTATTTATTTTATTATTTTTATTAACAACAATAATAATATTTTATTGGCAGAGTCTCACTCTGTTGCCCTGGTTAGAGTACAGTGGTACAATCATAGCTCACTGCGGTCTTGAACTCCTCGGTTTAACCAGTACTCCTGCCTCAGCCTCTGGAGTAGTTAGGACTACAGGCATGTGTTGCCATGTCTGACTAATTAAAAATAATTTGTAGCGATGGGGTCTTGCTCTATTGCCCAGGCTGTTCTCAAACGCCCAGTTTCAAATGAGCCTCCTACATTGGCTTCCCAAAGTGCTAGAATGACAGCACCTGCACCTGGCCTCAAGTTGATTTAATTGTGTGAGATGAAAAATAACTGAAGTAGTCTGTTTCATAAAGCTATATTGAATCTTGAAAAAAAAATAGAATGACTTAGAAAGATTTTTCCAAGTTTTGTGAAATAACTTTTTATTGCTCACATGTAGCTCAGAAGACTTTAATCTTTGCATATATTGTAAAATAATCAATTCTAAAAACATACTTTGAACTTCTGTAACAGAATTGACATGCTTTAGAACTGTGTTGAGTGACTCATTCAGTAAGCCATTAAATCAATTGACTTTATACAGTTCTCGAAATGCCTTTCCAAAGCATATTTATCTATATTTTATTTCCTGTGAAAATTTGAAGTTGACTTAAGCACTTGTCATTTTGACATAAGTATATGTCATTTTTGTATTTATCTTGAAAAATTGTATTTAACATTTTCTATTAACTCAATAGAGCAAAATAATCAGAGAATGGCATTTTAATTAAACTTTTTTTTTTTAACCTTTTATAGAAGTGCAATATCACACCTGTTTATGAGATTTAGGTTGGAGGTACTTCAATGAAAAAAATAACCTTGTATCCACACACAACCTTATACGCACATAGGATTTTAAAACATGAGATGAGTTCCATTATTCAGCAAATGGCATTCTCTGATTCTAAAAAATGGAAATAAAATCAGAATCAGTGACATACAGATAAAGGGAGTCAACCAAGTCTTCAAACTTATTGCTTTGTATTTTTGTCTTATGAACTTTGAATTGAACTTCTGCACAGGATCTGATCTGGGTGAAATGTCATATCTGAGACTGATCCTTATCTCCTAAACGTTTCCTTTGTGTCTTTGATTCTTTGGGCTTTACCCTCTTATTTTATTGTGAGTGGCCCAGAGCTTTGATCTTGCAGTAAGCTCTGGCTCGCAACACAAACCTTTGCTTTGCTATGACACACAGAAGGACATGGGTATACTCAGAAAATCTAAATAGACAAGAGGTTACTTCTTCTGTGGTTAGGGCTAAAGGCAAATGGGGTAACTTCAGAATTTATTGTCTCCCATTACATTATGGGAAACTGAAAATTCACACGGGTATTTTAACATTAAGAAAGCACACCTGTGAGAACAAGTTTGATGTACAGTATCTATCTGTTTCTTGTTTCATTTACAACAGTTTCTTGAGTTTTAAGAATTAAAATTTCCCCTTTTGTATGGCTGCAGACATAAAATATTTAGAATTGTATTTCAGAATTCAAATTCCTTTCTGGTTAAAAAAATTGTACTCAGATATTTTTGAAGTTGTATAGTAAATAAAAATTGATTTGTATACTGAGCACAAAATATATCATACAGAGGTGCTTTCCTTTCTTAGCTGAAATATCAATTAGAAAGGCAGAATACATAATAAAATAGAAATTATAAGTGTTTTGTTTGTAATTAATATTTCCTATGTTCTATTTTAAATTTTTCTTACATTAAGGAAAAAAGATGCATAAAATTTTCTGAACTATGTAGTTCCTTGTATCCACAGTATCAGAGAATGTGTTAAATAATCATCTACCAGAAGAATGTATTTAAGCCAGTAGACACCCTATACGTGTTAGATGTGTACAATGTCCCTCTTAAATTACGAGTGCCATAAATAGGGTGTGTTGATACTCAGACAACTCTAAAGATGCTTGAGGAGAACTTCAAAGGGTTTCCTTCTGCAGGAGGGTCTACTAATAAGTTAATTATAAACGTAGAAGTAATGGTTTTTAAGGTAATTTTCTTATTGTGTATATCTTTGTTTAAGAAGAAAATGTTGAGCGGCAAGCTGGTCCCAGCCATGTGACCATATTAGTGGCAAGTTTATCATCTTGAAATGGACACCAACACTTTCATGTTCCTTATACTAAAAGCAGCTAAGAAATTGAATTCATATGCTTAATAAATGAGTAATTAGAATGGGAAAATTTTATTTGCCAACATCAGACATTTCCCTCTTTCTACTACCAGTTTTTTATTAAATTTAAGAAAGTACAGCTGAGGGAGTCAGTTCAGAAATACATTGGGAAATAACTCAAAACTGCTGGCTTATTTTGAGTATTAGAGACTTTTGTTTTCTTTATTTGTATTTTTACATAGGTACAAATTTTTTTGTAAACTGGAACTCATTTGCTAGCTACTAGACCATCACTGAACTTTGTCCATTGAGTTCATAACCTGAATTCAAGTTGTAGGTAATGTTTGTAATTCTAAAAATGCCAACATTTGTCATTGTGAATTATGTTTCCTTTAGGAAATTCCTTTACCAAAGAGAGGCAGTCATTTTTGACACTAATCAGATGCCTCTGTGCTGACCCTCTTGCTGAATGAGGCCAGGCTTTCTAGGTTATTAGTATTTAAAAAGAAATAACAACTCAGTGTAGCATTTCAGTAAATAATGACCTACAAGACCTATTAGGCATATTCCACAGTTTTTCCCACCCGCAGCAATGATTAACTTAGAAAACATTACAGTGCTTTTCTGGTGTCAGCTTAGCAGGGACTTGTGGTTCTTCATTCACATTTTTCACTTAATCCCATGGCTTTGAATTCTTTCCCTTGTAAGTTCCTATATATAAAAGATTAGAAACTGCTTCTGGCTATGCAGAATTACATGCTTTTAGATGAAATTCAATCCATCATAAAAATTCTGTTCAGAGCAACACTATTTATTCCTTGTTGAATTTGGATGACACAGAGAAGAACTGGGAACAGAAATTATGTTACCCAATTTTAATAAGCTGTAGCAATAATTTTGAGAAAGACTAGAAAAATTAAACCCTGGTGAGTTTATTTAAGGCTTTTAAGGGTGAAAAAAAAAAAGGAAATACCGGAAGATTATTAAAAGTGCAGGGCTAACTTTTCCTCTAGACTGCCTTTGGCTTGCCTTCCTTTTATATAGATTATGTCATAATGGAGGTTGGGAATTGAAAAAGAATTTTTGGTATTTAAGGAACTGATGGGTTTTTGTGATTCTTAATACTCATATTTGTATAAAAAAGGTAGAAATAAATCTTTAACAGTGAAGAAATAAAAATATTTGGATCTCATGAGATGTTGGAAATTTTCTTATTGCCTCTTTTCCAAATATAATAGGTTAAAAACGTAGAGAATTTCTAAAAGTGATTACTTTCTCCCAGATGACTGATCTGACCACATACAGACCAGAGAGGGGACTCTGGATATTTGGCTGCAGAATCCCAAAGAAACAAAAACACTGGGGCTTGGGATGGTGAAGTGGGGTGTCTACAAGTCAGTTATGGAGGAAAATGATGAACAAATATTTTGCTGGTTCAAATAGCAGGATTAACATTTTTGTTCCTTGTGGAACACAGGCATAAATCCCTAGGGAATATCTGCAAAATCTGTTGAAGGGTCACTTGAACTTAAAGCTAAGAAATTCTTGGAGTCTTTGGGTTATATATTTTTACATACTCGTGCCCTTTTCAGCTAACAGAAAAGGCAAAATAACCACAAAGACCTCCTTTATTGTTCTCTGTGTCCTCCTCTGCCTTTCACATCTCATCCTCCTCCCAGATGTGTTTAGCAGATTCGTGTTTCGGTTTGTGTAAATGAGCCTCATCTCAAAGTCGTCATGACCCCCCCACTTCTGAGTCCACACTTAATGGATAACCCTTACTTCCTCACTTCCCAGTCTACCCCCTTAAAAACTTTGCTGCTCCACTGTGTTTAACATTAGCAGTGGATGGTTCTCAGGATTCATTCAAAGATGGGAAATGAGGTTTTTTTTTTTCTTTTTTTTAATTGACTTGGCTGGAAGGTGCTCATATAGAAAGGATGCTGGGAACAGCAAATGAGCAGACATCCTAGGGAAGTGAGGTAATCGCACTGGGCAGAGGGTGGTTCCGGAAGGCCCCGCTCGGAGTGGGCTTTGGTGCTACACAGACTGACTCTCCCAGTCCTTGGCTCAGCGCCTGATAAGAGAAAGGGCTTTGTAAATATGTAACCCCTTTCCCTGTGTGCCCCTCCCATCCCCACTAAGTATCATTGACTGACTCTGGTCCTGCAAGACTTTTTTTTTTTTTTTCTTTTTTTTTTGAGACGGTGTTTAGCTCTTGTTGCCCAGGCTGTAGTGCAGTGGTGCGATCTGGGCTCATCGCAACCTCGCCTGCTGCGTTCAAGCGATTATCCTGCCTCAGTCTCCCAAGCAGCTGGAACTACAGGTGTGTGCCACCATGCCTGGCTAATTTGTTTTTGTAATTTTGGTAGAGACGAGGTTTCACCGTGTTATCCAGGATGGTCTCCATCTCCTGACCTCATGATCCGCCTGCCTGCCAAAGTGCTGAGATTACAGGCATGAGCCACCGCATCTGGTCTTTTTTTTTTTTTTTTAAGGAAACTAATTTGATTTTTTTGTTTGTTTGTTTGTTTGTTTTCGAGAGCATGCCTTCATTGAGCTGAGACCCAAGCTTCTCTGACAAATTCTGTTGAGAAAACTGTAAATGATCAACTAAAGAATATAGATGGCTGAGTCTCATGTTTACCAAATGCTTAATACCTGACTGGGGGGAAAAAAAACCCAATGTAGGAAAAGTCAGTGTCACCAGAAAGAACACAGAATGGTGACCCCTGAGAAGGCAGGCCTGTAACTGTTCCGAGCACCACCGAATCTTCTAGGGTGGTGGGTGCTCCGGCAAGTTTACTGAATGACTTATCTTGCAAGATACCATTGCCAAGTCTTCAGCTTGTTCCTTTCCGATGTCATTTGTATGAAACCCGAAATTTGCTTTGAAATCACAGGAAGAAAGACTCTACATAAACTAAATGGCTATTGTTTTCTCTAATATTGTTATGTCACACCCAACCCCTAATCCCTCCCAGACAACAATTGAACCAGAGCAATATCAGTCATGTGATGCTTGAGGTCAAGTGAGTTCACTTCCCTGCCTGTAGCCCAGCATCATGTGAACTACTAAAATAAAGGCAAAGAAATCTAATATTTCTTTGGAGGTACACACTTAATAAAAACACAACTGAGATGAAGAGGCACAGAGAGACCATTGCTCGGTTTCCTACATAGGACTAAGTTATGCTCAGAGACAGACCCAGTCTCCTGCAAATTTCTTATTTTTTTGAATGAAGTTAAGAGAAAAAGGATTTTGGGTTTCCAGGTTGCTGGGGAGAGCGAGGGCCTGGCCTCACATGCACAAGATGATTTCTGTCTGTCTCATGGGAAGTGCTGAATGCCAGGCACAGCACCAGCTTCTAGGTGAGTTTATACTGAATTTTGGTAATCTTGGGGCAAGTAAGAGACCATAAACTTTGAGCCTTATAAAAGCAGACTAGCATTGATGAAACCTCTAAGTGCTTGTATTTCAGACTTTACAGGGAGAAAAGGAAGTGCTTTACCTGTCCCCAAATATTGACGAGAAGTATAATCCTCACTGTAATATATCAGTAGATCTTCATGTTTTTCACTCATATGTACAGCATGCATTTTTTAGCATTGATTATGGGTCAGGCAGTGGCCAGAGAGACATGATTCCTACCTTCCTGGAGTTCCTATGTAAGCACTCAAACGTTATCAGTTAGCAAATAAGAACACTTGAAATTCTATCTTCAGAAGCTAAAAACCACTTAACAATAATAATGAGGAGGAGGATAAAGACAGAAAAGGAGAAACAGAAAAGGTTTCAAGAAGATAAAACATGAGGTATAAACCAGGAACAAACCAAAAAGCAGCCCAGGGACTGTGACCATCCGCAGCAGCAGGTCAGCCCAGGTCCTCAAATTCACAGTGCTACTTTTCAGACACCCTATCACACAGGTTTTGTTTAATGGGCAGGGTGCAGGGGGAAGATCAGGAGAGCCAAGGCTTGAGTCAGGGGAAGATGTTTGCTCTTCTTTGGGAGAGTTTTCTTTCCACACAGACACCAGCCGAGGTGACTGAGAATTGTAGCAACCACCAAGTCCGGAAAGGAACTCCTACGTTTTGCAAGGGGAGGTTGGGACCATGTGCTCAGTGTCCCCTCCGTTGATGAGATTGCTCCCCTGGTGAGAGCAAAGCTGCTGAGCCTACCTACATAGTAACCGGGGCCAGTGAAGGATTTCCTGCTCTCCTCGCTTTCCCACTTCATGCCCAGCAGAAGAGAGGGCAGAGGCCACCCATGATGAAAGAAAGTCCTTTCCTGCTCATGCCTTGTTCTTTCAAATGCTGGTCCCTTTGAGAAAGGATCACTCGTATCTACAAGCAATACTTGGGACATAGCTAGCCCGGAGAAAAGGTATGCAGCATAAATTAATAAATGTATTGTCCAAGGAGTAAGCTGAATGCCTTCCAGGGCAGGCAGAAAACACAGGCAAGTGAAGTGGCTGGTGTGGTGAGCAGTGTACAAGTTGGGGACCATGAAGCAGCATGGGACCCCTTTCCAGGGACAACAGCAGCCTAGTTCCAAGGGAACATTGGTCCAGTATTGCTCAATGTTTTTATTTTGCAAGAGGAGCCAGTAATCTAGACTTTTGTGTGAAATCTCATTACCAAAAAATGTCATTTAAAAAGTTTATGCTGCTATCGCTATTTTTAAAACACTGTGAGGACCAGACAAACATATCTGTGGTCCAGATGTGGCCCCAGTCTGCTAGTTTACAGCTCTAGCGTAGCTGAAAACAACAGAGGTTATATTGGGGGAAACACCTCGAAAAAGAAAATAATTATGGGAAAGTTATTTTCATTTCAGTTCATATTCATGAATTCTTTTAGTTTATGTCACTTTGTGACTAGGCTAGAAGTTGAGAGATGTGAGGCAACGTCATGAGATTCTCTATACCCCTATAATTGTTAGGGTCTCTCTTGGCCTTCTGTAGCCTTCTCTGAGCAGGTACAGGAGTCCTTTGATTAGCTCCAGCATGCTAGAAATCTCTTCAGGGCAACTGTTTGTGTTTAATCATCTGAATGGATGAAGCAAGTGTAAAATACTTTTATGTGGATCTTTCTATCCAGTGATCAATGTGGGGACCAATTGGGCCACGCTCTGAGAATAATCACAACAGGCAGCACTCTCTGACTTCTGGATTTGGCTTGCTCACTTGGGGCATAAATACGTTTAATTGTGTGAAAAGTGGAATCCTGATATCACTCTGGAAAATAAGAAAAAATAGGCCTTGCATCCCAGCCAGTATAGAGTCAATTTCCAGGGTGTGACCTGCAGAGAACATCTGTGACCTTCTTTATTTCAGAAGTTCCAGGAGGAGGCCATGGCTCTGGCTGCCACCACTGGTTGAGCTGGTCAGCAGGAAGCTTGGTATGCCAGAAAAACAAGGGAGGGAACAAGAAAGGCATTTTTCCAACTTATCCAGATGCCTCGGAGCCTGGAGTTGATTGGCTGAAGAGAATTGATTTGAATGAGTCTATCTTTACCGATCTGTACTAGATACAGTAGGCTACATGATGCTATGACAAACAAACCCCTAAATCTGTGGTTTAACATGGTAAAAGTTTATTCTTCCACTTAGGCAAAGTCCATTGTATGCTCAAAGGGGAGCTTCTGTGGGACTCTCCTTCAATCCCATAGATTCTGGGATCCAGCTCCTTCTCTCAAGGGCTTCTGCTCTTCCTTGGGCTTTCTGTGCAGTCCCTCTGGTGGGATAAACAAAAGAGGGAGGATTGATTGGCATGTTTTAGAGGCCTAGGAGTGGCAATCTTTGCTTCTGCCACATTTTGTTTTCCAGAACATAGTCACATGGGAAACTGTTTACCCTGGAGAAGGAAACAAATCTGCATGAACATACAGCCATCCTGGTACACCACCTGTTGACCAAACGAGCAGAGAAGGGAGAATTATGTCAACATGTTCCTTTCTCTCTTCTTCCGTTTCTCCCTCACTCTCCCTTAGTTTTAATATTAAATTTAATTGTAATTATTTTCTTCTCCTTTAATTTTTTTTTTTTTTTTTACTGTCATGCTGATTACGGCTGGCCAACCACAAAAGCAGTGAGCCCAACTGATAATAAGCTGGTAGCCTGGCTTTTTCTGAGGTTGGTCTTCAAATACCAGCGAAGAAGCATGAAGGCCTCAGGCATCTTGGAGCACAAGAGCAAATTTCTCTCTAATTGGCCTATGGCTAACTTCTCACTTCTAGTGATGGAGGTTATCAAAGCACTCTCACCCTTGTCCTTAGTAAATCTAAACTCCTAAGAGCACATGGACTGATGTAAGATATATGCAAACCAGTCCAGTTCAATATCCACACAGCTTCCCTTACTTGATTTCTTCCATTTCCATGACGGAAGCAAGTCATTTAACTTGCTAATTCTTTGCACTTTCAAACTGGCTTCAATCAGAGAACTAATGGTAGTTTACAAATAGTTAAGTAATTATAGTCATTCTAATGAGTTTTTGAAGTAGCTTTCAAACATTGAAAAATTTGAGCTGAACATCAAATTTCTTTAGCTTATAGGGGAGAAACTGAGTCACAGAACAGTTAAGAAATTTGTTCACATTCACTGTCACAAATAATTATTATTGCCAGAAGTTCCTAGGACTTTTAATCATAATTTCACAATCTTATCAGCTATAAGCTAATAGTTGATGAAACTAAGCCAGAATTTGCATTTGACCCTCTTACCCTACTTCTGAAAAAATTAAAGTATATTTATGTTTCATGTATTTTAAAATATGCATTTTTGAATCACTGTCCCTAAAATTAAAGGCCCTTTGTCCTAATTCAGAAATGACGGGAACATATATTTGAAGAGGTTAGTCTATCCAAGACAAGATTTGAAAGCTACTAGGTTATGTTAGATGTTCGAGCAAGTGGGACCTCCCAGTTTGTGAATCTGGCTTCATGGGGAGCGTGTGTTTCTATGAAACAAGCCTAAACAATATACCTGACTTGTGAATGCAGTTAACAGAGTATCAGTTTGAGGTGGTGTTCTTAACACAAACAGCTTATGTGGGCAGGCAATGATATACTAGCCAAGTAGGTGAAAAATGACTATTTAATGCACCCTATATGGAATTGTTATGTAATAAAGATAGACTGTCAAGTGGGCTTAAAGTGACATTTTGTGGGAGGGTTTATTGGCCAGATGCAGTGAATCTGAGATCAATTAATTTTGCTTTGAAGTTTGTTCTTGATCCAGATCTTCAATAAGAAGGTAGTTTCCAAGTCACTGGTCTGTGAACACTGCTTGTGATTAATTACCCTTTTATAATCTTAGGAATTCTGTTCTTTGCTATATTTTGAATAACTCAGACTCCATGGGGAGTTGTATTTTGGCTGGTATATTTGGAACTGCTAATAAACACCTACTTCCTGTTTTTCTTACTACTGTGTATAGCAAATTGTGAAATTACTTGTGTTGCCATCTCTGTTTCTTGTGTGTTTAACCAGCTCTGATTTATGTTGTGGGATAATCTGCATCAGATAGTCTTTGCCAAAAAATTTCTCATAGCTTCGAAACGTAAGATACTGTATCTTACTATCGCAGCATAAACTTGAATTATGATAGAGAAAATATTCCATTTCATCTGCACAGAAAAATTAGAATTTTAGTATCTTTGGCCACAAATAACTCTTGGAAAGAAGTTTAGCGTATTTGTATTTTTTCACATACATATCTAAGATCATTAATTTTATTCTTTTAGGAAGACGTGATGGAATAGGAATGGTGTTTCTGTTTTCCTTTTGGTGTAAATTTTCTTGCTGAGGTCTCAACAGTATAGTAAACCAGTACTAAGTATTGATTACTCATCAAACGTTTTTAATTTGCACAAAACTCTAGTTGTTTTTGTTGCTTACTTTAGGCTGTCTGGAACTGAGACCTCCAGCTTCCATTGTGTAGGTTGCAAGTTCATATCTAAGTCTGGGAAGTTGCTAGCTTAGAATAGCTCAGGGATTCCCATGGAGGAAGAGGCTCCTGGAGAAAACTAGCTCTGGGTCTAGCACTAGCCCTGAGAGGAAGGAACTGTCCTTTGCCTTCCAAGTCCAGAGTGCTATTGAGTGAATGATCAACAAATACTCATTCTTCTTTACTTATACGGAAGTATAGAGAATGAATGAGTTACTGGTGCCCTGGAATCTCCACTCTTGACCTACTCTCCCACCAGAGCTCCAGTTTATGTTCCTGCTGACCCAAACAGGAATGGAAGGGTTGAAAGTGGTAAGAGGTGCCGCATAGACACAGCCTATGAACGTGGCACTGTATTGGCTGTGGAGGAGTACCAGCCTTAGACCTGGGCAAGTAGGTGCCTGTTCCAGATGCCTGCTTTAGAGGATGCTGCTCGGACCCTCCTCTGCTTGTACCCCCATATTAAGTCAGGGTTCCCTAGAGACACAGAATCAGATTATATATATATATATATGTTATATATGTTAAAAATATGGCCAGGTGTGGTGGCTCATGCCTGTGATCCAAGCACTTTGGAGGCCAAGGCGGGTGGATCACCTGAGGTCGGGAGTTCAAGACCAGCCTGACCAACATGGTGAAACCCCATCTTTAAATTAAAAAAATATATATATATATATAATTTATATAAATTATATATTTATATAATATATATTATATTATGTAGTATATAATATATAAATATATAATATATATGATATAAAATTATATAAAAAACATATATAATATATAAAATCTCTATGTATATTTTATGCACATAAAATATATAATATATAAATATGAAATATATACATATATATTGTATATGAAAATATATTTTGTATGTAATTATATATGTATATATAAAAAATGTGTCTATACACACGTGCATGTTACGTATGTGCCACATGTATACATATACACAGTGATATATATGTGTCACACATATATGTGATACACATATATAACATGTATATACACATACACACGTGTGTGCACACACACACACATTCACACACACGCACACACAGTTTGTTAGCCATTGTGGAGACTGAAAAGTCCCACGATCTGCCGTCTGCAAGTTGGAAACCTGGGAAAGCTGATATATAATTCAGTCCGAGTCTGAAGACCTGAGAACCAGGGGAGCTGTTGGTGTATATCCCAGTCTGAGGACCAGGGAAGATAAGATGAGTTGTCCCAAGGGCAAATTCCTCTTTCCTCTGCCTTTTGTCTTTCTCAGGCCCTCAGTGGATTGGACAATTCCCACCCACACTGGAGAGGGGAAGCTACTGAGTCCATCTCTTCAGTTGCTGACCTCATCCAGAATCTCCCTCCCAGACACACTCAGAAAGACTGTTTAATCTGGGCACTCTGTGGCTACTCAAGATGACACATAAAATTAACCATCACAGCCACTAATCCATGGGGCAAAAGGTGCTTGTGGCGTTAAGAAATGCCCACCTCACCCAGAGAGAGCTCATGCCCAATCCCTCCATAATGTGAGTCCTAGGACTACAGAATTCCTGTCCAAATGACCATAGTACTTCTTCCAGGTCTTGTGAAGGCCTCTTTCCTCATCTGTCCTCCTGAGGTGTGGCTTAGGAGTGGCTGTTTGGTGTGTGTGTGTGTGTGTGTGTGTGTGTGTGTGTGTGTGGTGTGTGTTGGAAGGACGGAGCCTGGACATGAGTGATAAGGTGTCCACACACATGTGCCGCAGGTTCTTACCGTACAGGATGGGGTCAGTGGTGGGAACATGGGATAGACCAATGCTTGATGCCTTCATTCATTGTCTGTCCTGGATAGGAGATGTCAGTGGCCAACCTGCTGTGCACAGCTGAAAGGGGGTGGAGCTTAACGGCCTAATGATACTCCCACGTTTTCCTCCTCTGCTCCTGCTACATGTCTTTCACCATGTCTGAAGCTCCTAACTTAGTATTCTCCTGTTTCCACCTACCACCTTTATGCAGTTGACTTCCCAAGACATCCTTCTAACCTCTCCTCACCAAACTCCAGATTTCTCTGTGCGACTGCCTGCTTGTTTTCTCTTCGTGGAGGTCCCATCAGTACCTCAAATGCAGCATTGTTAACACTAGAATGAAAATCAGAATCTCCCACAGCCACCTCCTATTTTTGAGGTCTTTGCTTTGGTTAATCACACCCTCCGTAATTATCCAGGCAGCTTTATTCAGAAAGCAGTTTCGACTCCTCTCTCTTCTCCATTGCCCTCATTGAATTGATTCCAAACTGATTAATGGTGTCGAAATGTGAACTAGGATGCGGTTGTGGAAACCTCCTGCCTGCCTTCCTTCTCATAACTGCTGCCTTTTGGAGGTTTCCTGGCTGCTCACAAGGAAGACTTTCTAACTCACCACTTCCTCCTGCTCCTTCCCTCTCTACCTCCCCACACAACCCAGCTAGACTCATCTTCTTATGCATAGAAGCACTCAGCTCACCCCCAGCTCAAGACCCTAAAAGCAGCTTCATTAGCTGATCTGATTAAGTAAAAACTCCTTAGCCAGTTATGTAATTTTTCGTGTTTCCATGTGTCTTTATGTCACAGATATTCTGTATCTCCCATGAAACAATTGTGATCCAGCAAGATTTATCTAAAATAATACCAAGAAACCTCTCTTGAATTCTTAACTTTAGTGAATATTTTTTTGTTTTTATTCTTTTAATGCTTTTTAAATTGTGTAATATTTCAGGTAGATAAAGATTGGGAGTAGTATGATGAGCAGTGTGTATGCACCCTTCAGCTTTTTCAAACCCCAACATTATGCTGTATTTGTTTCAGACCTTTCTTTTCTTTTAATTTTTATTTTAGGTTTGGGGGTACATGCGAAGGTTTGTTACATAGATCAACATGTATCACGAGGGTGGTTGTTCATATTGTTACATCACCCAGGTATTAAGTTCAGTTCCCAACAGTTACCTTTTCTGCTTCTCTCCCTCCTGTCACCCTCTCCACTTAAGTAGACCCCACTGTCTATTGTTTTCTTCTTTGTGTTTATAAGTTCTTACATTTAACTTCCACTTACAAGTGAGAACACGCAGTATTTGGTTATCTGTTCCTGCATTAATTTGCTAAGGATGATATCCTCTAGCTCCACCCATGTTCCCGCAAAAGACATGATCTCATTCTTTTTTGTGGCTGCATAATATTTTATGGTGTATACGTACCACATTTCCTTTATATAGACTGTTATTGATGGGCATTTAGGTTGATTCTATGTCTTTGATATTGTAAACAGTGTTGCAGTGAACATTCGCATGCATGTGTCTTTATGGTAGAATGCTTTATAGTATTCTGAATATATAAACAGTAAAAGGATTGCTGGGTTGAATGATGGAGGAATCTCATACTGCTTTCCACAATGGAATTCCTCCTTAAGGAATTGCCATACTGCTTTCCACAATGGTTTTACTAATTTACACTCCCACCAACAGTGTGTATGAGTTCCTTTTGCTCTGCAGCCTTACTAGCATCAGTGTTTTTTGACTTTTTAATAATACCTGGCTGGGCGTGGTGGCTCATGCCTGTAATGCCAGCACTGTGGGAGGCCAAGGCAGGTGGATCATGAGGTCAAGAGATCTAAACCATTCCAGGCCAACATGGTGAAACCCTGTCTCTATTAAAAATACAAAAATTAGCTGGGCATGGTAGCATGCGCCTGTAGTCCCAGCTACTTGGGAGGCTGAGACAGGAGAATCACTTGAACCCGGGAGGCAGAGGTTGCAGTGTGCTGAGATAGTGTCATTGCACTCCAGCCTGAGCAATAAAGTGTAACTCCGTCTCAAAAAAAAAAAAAAAAAGTCATAGGTTAGCAATTAGTTTGTTCTGTATATTGTTTTGCAGCTTTATCCAGGTTTATTTCACTTAGAAACTTTAAGATATTCCACTACATGAATTTTGCTATTTATTCATGTCCTTTTGACAGACATTTATGATGTTTTCAATCCTTCGCTCTTACAGAGTTGTTATGAGCATTGTTGTACCCACCTCCTCGCACCTAACATGAGAGCTCCTATAGGATTCATAACTAAAAAGTGAAGGCCCAAGATAACGGTTGTGACCATCTTCAGCTTTCTTAGATTCTGTTAAAATTCTTTGCAAATGGTACCTATTTACATTCCTATTGGTAGGATAGGAGGGAGGGTTCCTATTTCTCTTTGCACTTGTGATCTTCAGATTTCAAAATGTTTCCAGTATTATCAGTGTGAAATGGAATCTCATTGTTGCCTTAATTTGCATTTCTCTGATTTTCCATAGAGAAGACACATAAAATACAATCATGAAAGAGCCACAAAAGATCCATATATTTGGCAATCCAAATATATGGAATTAAGCCCAGCACCCATTAACTGTTCTTCCTGATGCTCTCCCTCCCCTGCCACCCCATAGGCTCCAGTGTGTGTTGGTACCCACCCCCCACCCCCTGCCATGTATTCAAGTGTTTTCATTTAAGACCTATAAATTTTGAAACAAGACTGATAGAAAATACACAAGTGTTATGAACAGGGAATACTCAAAAGAAGAAATCGTACGTATACTTGGAGCTCAGGAAACATTTGCTGATTATTAAATGATTAGAAAGAATAGCTGAAGCAGATCTCAGGTGTCAGTGTCTTTGTTGGGTGCCCTGGGACACAGACCCTGAGACAGAGATTTGTGTGTGAGGTTTACTGAGGAGCAGATTTGTGGAGGATGAAGAAAAGCAGGGTTGGGCAGGGTGAGAATTGATCTGTGAGTTTTGGAGCTGGCTTGGCCCTTCAGAGGGGTCTATAATTGAAGCAAGTGATAGACAGGTTTATAACTGAAGCAATGGAAGCAAGCCTTTGCGGTCTTGCATCTATCAATTATGAGTTATAGGTCTCTCTGAGGAGGCGAAGTAATCTCTGATGGGGCAGATCCTTTTGGTGGAGAGGACCATCCAAAGAGACACTCAGCCATAAGCCATCAGTAGCCTACGTTACCGCCAGCTGGGGGAGTTCAGAGGAGCAACATGGAGCATACCCCAGTATCAATCACACTGAATATTAAAATCTGGTGAATTAATCAATTACTGTGATTAAGAACACACATTGATGCTAAGAGAGCCCTGGGATTTAATCCTTATCCAGCTAGGTAACTCTGGGCAAGTTAACTGTTCTTAGTCTCAGTCATGATATTCTTTCAACAAATATTCATTGAGTGCCTAAGAGCAACTACCTTGGGATTGCGAAAGTTGAGTGAAAAACAGTTTGGTACTGTTCCTGGTTCTCATTTAATGCACGGTAAACAGTGACTATTTATTATTATTATTCACAGTTGTGGGTAAAAGCATGTATTACTTTTGTACTGTCAGTGTAATACAGCAAGAAACTTTCTTGGAATGTGCTTCTGTGACTTTCTTAGATAAATGGAATACTCATGAGGTTAGTGGGATTTAGAGTAGGATTATTCTCTGGTCTAAGCCTTAGCGGTTTAATAAAACATTTCCTGGATTCATATTTAAAACATAACTGACTTCCCACTCTTCAAGGCCAATTGTTATTTTTTCTTCCTATTTTCATATGACTTAATTTCTAAAACAAATGAATAATCTCAGGCAAGAGAAACAATACAATCGCTCCATCTCTACCTTGGCTTTCCCAGGTGACTGCAGCAAGTAGCTTTTGATATTAGAAAATTCTTTCTCTGTGAGAATCAGATAGAATCAAAAACATTTTAGAGCTGGAAATAACCGTAGGCATTAAAGATTATCCAGGGCAATGGGTTTCATGTTTTGAGGCAGCAGGAACCACCTCCTCTCCTCCTCTCCTTTCTTTTTCCATAAATGAAATCTTACTCAGTAGTCCGTTTTTTGGAGCCAGAAAACACAGACTGGCTCTGGCCGAAGCGAGGGGACTAGAATTCACCTTGTCTCTCTCTGCTTCCTGCAGTCCATCTTTTTATATGGCTATTCCTAATGTACTTATTGGACTATAGTTACAAAATATTAAAGAGAAAATCACCGGTGGTGTAGCACAACCTGTTTATTGTAAAGATGAAGAAATGCCTGATTGTCCTCCTGCCTCTCTGGCTGCTCTTCTCAATCTCCTTTGCTGGATTCTCCTCTTTTTCTACCATCTGGGCTCCTTAGGACTGTGTCCTTAGACCTCTCCTCTTTCCACGCTCACATTGTTTGATGATTCTTTCTAATCTCATAGCTCTTGATTCCATCTGTGTGCTCTTGATTTACAAACTTATATCGCCAGGCCAGACCTCCCTTTGGAACTCCAGTCGTATTTCCAACTGCCTAATTGACACCTTTCCTGGAAATCTGAGAGATTGCTCAGAATTCGCATGCATCAAATGAGACTCTCGGACTTCTGTAAAGCCTGCTCTATTGTATTTAATGGCAACTCTGTCCTTCCAGTTGCCAGGAGCCAAATATCTTAGTCATCCTTGACTCTTCTTTTTCTCTTGCAGCCTGCATCAGATCCACCAAGAAATCCTGTGGGATCTCCCACTCAAATATGTTTTTAATCAAACCACTCCTCCTTCATCATTATTAACCTGTCTCAAACCATCATCATTTCCCATCTGAATTATTCCAATAGTGTGTCCTCTTAATCAGGATGATAATTATGAAGACTTAAAGGAAGAAGGGTATTAGCAATTACATTGAAACACATTGCCCAAAATTATTCTGGGCCAGCAGGAGGTATGGTCACTCTTAACTCATCTTTCTAGCTCTTTGAAGCTGAATCCTATCATATCAGCCAGAGTGCCCCTGTTCAAATCTAGCTTTAGATTATGTCACATGGTTGTAATCTCTTCAATGGCCCTTTGTTTCACCCAGCATAAAAGCCGAAATCCTCACAAGGTTCTGTGCCATCTGCTCTTTCATTGCCCAGCAACCATATTGTCTATAATATGACTTGCCTCTCTTGACTCTTTCTCCAGCAGCGTTTTTGCTGTTTTTCAATCATTCCAAGCATGCTTCACCTCAGGACCTTTGCACTGGCTGTCTCTCTGTCTGAAATGTCCTTCTCCTAGACGTCTGCATGGCTGCATCCTTCAATTCACTTCTGTCCTTCAATTGTCACTTCGTCATTGAGGCCTACCCTTGTCATGTTATGTTAAATTATAATCATCCCTTTCCACTCTACGTTTCTCTTTGTTTTAATTATTTTCATAGTACTTGGGTTCTCTAATATTTTATGTAATTTACTTACTTGTATTTATTTTCTGTCTTTTGCCAACAGAATGCGAATTCTACATGGGGAGGGAACTTTTTTGCTTGACTTCTAGTACAGCTCCTGAGCTCAGAAGAGAAACTGGCACACAGTGGTAACTCCAAAGATAAGTGGAGAAGCCTTGGAAGGTTAAAGAGCTTTCTTCAAGTTACTTGGTGATGTGAAAGCCTGAATCTGGAGCCGGAGTCCCTGATTTTCCATCTTGGGGTTTTGGCTGGGTCTATGTGGTAACAGACCAAATTACTGATTGTTCAGGTGAGTTCCACTGTAATTGGGCACTTTCCCTGCTCAAATCTGAGTCCTCAAAATGGCATTAGAAATGAGTCATGAATATTCGTATAAAATTAATTTTTGGTAGAAGTAATTAGTTTTGAGAGCAGTGATGTGAAAACAAAAGGAATCCTATTCAGAGGATGATCTGAGAAGGATTTCTGCTTTAATCCTATTGAACTTGAGATTAAAATAACCTTCTTGTGATTTGTCTCAGAAAATCCAGTAATTCTAAGAAACTGGCTATCTTTGAGAAGGAGACTGGTAGGCTGGAGGTGGTGCTCTGGACTTGGTTGGAAGTCTGGAAATCCAGAATTCTAGATTTATTCCTGTTCTACTTTTATCCTTTTTTATTGCTTTGAAAATATAAAACTTGCCTTCTTGCAAATATTAGAGGCATGAGTAAATCAGATCTGCAGTATTGATACATGAATTGCTGCTGGTAACCTGTAACTTCTTTCATTTCTTATATCTGAAATGTTCTTCCAAACTCTCTCCCATGTTCCCTCTAAAAAAGAATCCAAAGTTGTTCCTTCTGATTAGCTTTAGTTTCTTTTGACTCGATTTTCCTCTTTAAATAGTTTGCAGCATTTATGCATTACTTGCAAAATATTATTAAACTATTTTCTTGAGCATCTGTCTTGGGTCTACAATTAAATATAACATTTTTTAAGATGGGGTGGGTGCTCTGATTTTGGTTTTTATTGTTGTTACTGTTATTTGTTAACTTTTTCTTCCATTTTACTCCTTTGTGCTTAAAGTAAAACTCATAAGGGCTGATGAAGAAACTGAGAGGAACTTGATTCTACTTTTGGTTTTACCTTTACTACCTGCGTAATCCCTCTGAAATTCAGTTTCTTCATCTGCAAATGAGAACTCTACTGCTGAAAAAAATTTAGTGGGTGGGATAGACATTCAAGCCAAGAATATATGTATTAGTATACATTGGGTTGTCTCTCCTACACCTTTCCTTTTGGGGTAACTGTCCCCCCTCTGCTGCCTAGTCCACTCCCATCTGCATGGTTGCAATTGCTGGGCTCCTCTAAGCCATATTTAAGCAATGTGACCTGACCTCTCTGCCCCTGTAATTGAACCACGGCTGACTGACCAAGGAGGACCCTTAAACACTTGGAATTGGGATCAAGAAATTTTAGGTTCACCTGGCTGTTCTTTTAAACAGAGAGGGGGTAAACTCAGAAGGTATTGGTTGGTGATGCTTTTTTCTACCTTGCCGTTAAAATCAGAGAGAATGCAGCTTTGCAGTGACAGAGAATAAAAGACAAGAGAGGATGTTGAGGGTTCCCTAGACCAGAGCATGGCAATTCCTTATTTTTAAAACCCAGCTGCATCTCAGCTCTGACGTCAGTAAGATACTGGCTATCCACATTATCTATTATTATTATTATTAGCTTTAGTTTTATAATATACTGGTTTCTGTAACAGCTAAAAGCACCCCAATAAATACATTTTCTGTGCAAGTGATTTGTGAATCAGATGTAGCTGACTTTTACTGCATAAATTCTTACCATGTTCCATGTTTTTTTCTGCACTCGAACCCTGGATGATAGTAGAAATGTGCCAAGATTTTGAAGTGAATGCACACCTTAACCTCTACATCTATCCCCAGCACATACCAAGGAACATTTTGCTACCAATAGCCAACAAATATCATTTCAATTTTACTCCATCAACCTGATACAGCTGTTCTGCTGGCAAGAAAGGAATTAGGCCTTTTGTGGTTGCAAGCTGAAATTGAGTCTGGTAAGTAAGAATGCAGACTGTGAGAATGACTGTTTTGACCAAAAAAAAAAAAAGCTTCCTGAGCAGCAGTTATCGAGGGAGGGAGCTGGTGCTGGTGGGCTAGAGACCAGTGGAGCTGGATGATACTATTTCACAGCATGCATTCAGAACCACTCCTGACCAGGGCTCCCAGGGATGCAGGGCTGTGCCTTATATTTAGCACTTCTTATGTGGTCCATTTTGGTTTTGCCTATGCCGCCTCACAATGTGACCTCTAAGAGCCAAGATAAAAATGAGAAAGATGTGCTGCAGGGCTGAATGCAAAGATCTATAAGTTGAACTCCTTTCCTTTAATTTCACATTGTTAATTTCACAATGAACTTTTAAAGCCTTTGAAAGAGATTCCAACACAAAGGACGCATTCAAGTGTTCTACCAGAGGAAAGTTGAAAACATGCATCTGTGCCCATCTTGGCTGTTTGTTAGCGACAGAAGATCCAGTTAACAATACCTCTGGGCCTTTCTCAGCACCTCCTACGTGTAATGTCAAGACATGAGGTTAACTGCAGGCATCCATATCGAAAATAATTTTGGAGTCAGAAAAATGGTGAGCAACCTTGCCCTCCAAGAGGAATGTGCAGGTCTGCATAGCAAATGTCACATATGGCAGGGCATGTTGAGCAAAACCACATTTCTCCGTCATCCCTTCTTTTACATTGCAACGTAAGTGCCTGGCCTCTGAGCAGAGCTGGATCTGTCTCCCATCATTGGAAAATGCAAGGAGGGTCTTGAACACACTAGCAAGGTGGTTGTTTTTAGAATGTGGCAGAAATAAATACCATGGGAAAATGGGGCGGTGGGGGAGTGGCCTGACCTAAGCCGTCTCCTGCTAAGAGGCAGCCAGTCAGCAAAGAAGCAGGAAGTTTATACAAAATCCTGGTCAGAGTTAAATGGAACCACCCAAAGGAGACCAACCAGGACTCCCTAAGTTGCAGTTCTACTGTAAGAGAGCCCCCACATCCCTAAAGGGGTACACAGAGGCAACTTGCTTTCCCCTAAATTTACTTTTACCCTCCCCCACACTCATTGATTTTAATAGGCTTAAGATATCCTGAAAAATAGATGGCCATATGATTTTTCTCTCAGAGGTTCTCTGCCACAGCATGTTCTCTTTGAAATTTCTGATTATGAATTACCGTTCTGTAAGCGTTTCGTGATGTGCCAAGTTGGAAACATCAAATAATATTTATGGCATTGCAAATTATACACAATTATTATATTGCAAGTCAATGGCTTAAGAATGTTTTAAAGCTAAAAAAGAAATAATTATGTTTTTGGGTTGGTCTGTATATAAAACAGCTAATAGAAAGCAGCATAGTATTAGCCATTCACATACAATATTTAATCCTGTGATACGTGGTAATGCTCTCATATTCATTTATTTATAAGTGATGAGTGTTATAAAGCTAAAGGAATTAGATTGGATGTGTATCATTGTGGGCAATTCATATAACCTCTTAAAACCTCAGTTTCCTTTTTGGAAAATTGGGAGTAAAACTCATCACACAGAGTGGTGATAAGAATTAAGTAAAATAATGAATATAACACACCTGAAGTTACTAGGTGCCATAGGATACGTCTTGCAGTTTTTCCCTACGTCCACTTTTCCTACAGGTTACATTTGCAACCAGCACATACTATATTATTTTGGTGACTTTTTCTTTTTACCCCAAATTAATTTAGTTTTTAATTTCTCTTTATAGTAGGTGTTAGAAAACAGGAACACGAAACCAGTGGAAAACAATCCCTTAGGAATAGGTTGATTATTATTATTATTATTATTTGCAATCCTATAAAAAATATTTATTTAGATGATGCCCTTCTTCTAGGAGTTTATCTCATAGAATGAATATATACAATTAACGAATACACATTATATAGAAGAATATGCACACAAATTTTATGTTCAATACCCAATTGTTTCTGATAGTGAAAATTAGAATCTTCATATATACTAGTGGGAGCCTGGTTTGGTAGTTAGGTAGATAGTATTATCTACTACAAGTTCTTGCCATGGCTTCCTGCAGGCAGAAGTCTCCATCCTATTTGACAATGGACTTGCTTTACTGCTGATTATCCTTAGTGTTGAATGCAGTGCCTGGCATTTAATACGTATTCATATTCAGTGTTTTTGATTGATTGGTTGGTTGCTCATCAAATGCCTTAATTTAAATTTTCCAGCTTTACTTTGAAAGGATCAGTCACTATTGCCAAACAAGGAATTAAACTTTCCTTAGAAAAATATCACCACATAAGAAAGGGTACCATGATTTGTTCCAAAGAACAGAATTAGGAGCAGAAGCTGAACATCCTAGGAAAGGTAATTTTATCTCAGTTTTAAGAGCCGTTTAATGTAATCCCAGCTACTCAGGAGGCTGGGGCCTAAGAATCGCTTGAACTAGGGAGACAGAGGTTGCAGTGACCCAAGATCACGCCACTGCACTCCAGCCTGGGCAACAGAGCTCGACTCTGTCTCAAAACCAAACAAACAAAGATCTGTTTAACAATTAAAATTGGGCCGGGCGCGGTGGCTCAAGCCTGTAATCCCAGCACTTTGGGAGGCCGAGGCAGGTGGATCACGAGGTCGAGAGATCGAGACCATCCTGGTCAACATGGTGAAACCCCGTCTCTACTAAAAATACAAAAAAAAACTAGCTGGGCATGGTGGCGCATGCCTGTAATCCCAGCTACTCAGGAGGCTGAGGCAGGAGAATTGCCTGAACCCAGGAGGCGGAGGTTGCAGTGAGCCGAGATCATGCCATTGCACTCCAGCCTGGGTAACAAGAGTGAAACTCCGTCTCAAAAAAAAAAAAAACAAAAAACAAACAAAAAACAATTAAAATTGCCCATTTGTGCAGTGGTTATTCTTGTGAAGTATATTATAAGGTGAAATAATCTTAAATGTACTCCCTTCCCCTAAAATGTTTCTTACTTACATTTTGTCTTATATTAATGTTATTTTTTTTTAATTAACTGAAATCTTAAGATGTTTTTATGTATATGTGTGAACCAGGTAATGTTTGGGAACTTTAATTAGTCGATATATACTAATGTCTGAGAATGTCAAAGTAAGGATCCACTCTGGACAAGCATTGTAAAGAAAGGTCTGCCTTGTCTTGGGCGAATGCAAGGTATGGGGGATGCAGTTATGAGATAAGTGAATAGGGGTTGTGCTTTTGATTCAAACCCTACTGAAGGGTCAAGAAATGAACATTTAAAATTTGGCTGCATACCAAATCAGGTAGCCAGGATCAGGGAAAGGGTTTTTTAAACAAGTGTTCTGGGCACTCCAGTGTTGAGTATTCTTCATCGTCTCCTCCAGATAATTTACTCAAGGCCATGCTGGGTGACCAGCTGGGCATCCAAAATTGATGGCAAGCAAAGGCTAGTTTTATAGCATCTCGTGTTTGTCCACGAGATGGGCTTTACAAAACCCAGCAAAGTCTCACCTTAGAGATGTCTCTGTCTCCAAGACTAAAAAGTTGAATGCAAAGGAAGACGAAAAAAGGGCTGTACCGAGTCAGCTTTTTATTTATCCTTATGATCTCGCATCTCTTTTCAAAGACTATTAACAAAAGCTAACTTACTACATCTAGTTCAGAAAGAGAAGGAAATGTAGCTTTCAGAATCCTACTGGAGCATTAAATTACAGATCCTAATGGATTCTGAGAGCTATATTTCCAGTAACTTGGACCTAGCTAGAACCATTCCAGAAGAGGTGGTAGAAGCTTTGTTTGTGAAGAACCCTCCTACAGAGGGATAATGTAAGCAGGTATGAGGATGAGGTATGCCAACTCCAAGTTCTTTTATAATTTGATGACTCTACATTTCTAAGATAAGGTGCAATGAATTCTGGTTCTGGAGGTGAGAGTTCTAGATTAGAAAATTTTACCATGTGATTCTGCTTTAGAACCTCTGCTTGCTGTATCTGTTGGAATCTCAGTCCAGTTGCTGGGTGAAATCTGTGCATTTTCTGTCGTGCTACCTCAGCAAAGGAGAGTGCTTACCTCTCAGTCTAATTTTTAACTGCTCAGAAGGAAGCTACAGAAACAATTTGGATTTAATCATGGAAAATGATGTGTTTACCTCAATATTTTAAGTTAATGAAAAATCTGCAAAATATCAATTTGGTCATAATGCAAAGTCCAGAAAGCAGTAAATAATTCTAGCACCTTTCTGTGCCCCTGAAACAAAACTAGCTTTGTTTTATTTTGTTCTATTTTAAATCTATTTTCTGTTTTATATCTCCATGGGATATTTTTTCAGCTTTGAAAGGAGCATTAAATCACAGATCCTTAAAGCAGTCTTTGCAAAACATACAAACACTGTAAGTTCTGCTAATTCATACTGTGTTGAGTTGTCTGGGTGGATACATTCACATTCAAACAGAGAAGCTTGGTCAGCATACTGAATCTCTACATGACAAAAACATTTTTGTTTATCAGTGTCTACTTGAGGAAATATATCCATATAAACACTGGTCTCTTAATCCATATTTATTTTATAGTCTTCATTTTATGATTGGCAGAGTAAACCCATCAGTTACATGCTTTGAAAGGTCTAGAAAGACTAATTCATGCTAAAATTATTCCTGCTTAGGGCACATTGGTCAGGTAGAAGGATGAAGTAGTTAGGGATCAGCATGGTGCAGAAATGGTTCCTGGGGGTGGGCATTGGAGTGGAGGTGCAGGGAGTGCACACATTTATTCCACCAAAATTTAGTGAGTAACTGCTATGTGCCAAGCTCTGTGTTGGATACTACAGATATCACTCTCTGTTTGCCCCATGGACTTTACAGTTTTGTGCATTGCTAATAATTGTTAGGGATAGCTCACAAGGGCTATGTGAAAGGAAATATGAAGTCAAATCTTAGCACTGATCAGATTGAGATGGATCCTGGCACAAGCAAGGAGTATGGTCTAATCTTCTATTATGTGTGGGCTCCCAGGAGTCAGGCTCCCAAGAGGCACCATAGACCATTTGGTCATGAAGCCAATGGTAAATCCTCAGATTGGAGGACAATTCAAGAGCAGTTTTTATGTGCTATATCGTAAATGCCTTAGCAGAAATTCAGTTAAGCCAGTGAAATAAAAATAGTGAGTTTTATGTGACTAGGAGAATAAAAAACAATTTTATCCCATTACTTACTTTGTAGAAAAAGAATGTATCCATTGATTCAAAAGGAACTACCATTATTGAGTGCTTACAGTGTACCAAGAACTGTACTAAGCACCTTATATACATACACACTCTCACTTAACCTCCAAAATCAGCCCTGTAAGCTGCATACTATTATTATCATAGTTTTAGATTAGGAAATTAAGGCACAGAGAGGCTAACTACCTTGTTCAACATCATGCAGCTTTTGAATGGGTGGGGAGAAGGTAGCTTTGAATGGGTTTGGATCATAATCCTGAACGCCATAAACTCAAATGTTGAAATCCTGAAAGATCAAAATCCTTCAAGTCTAAATCCCTAAACTCTTTAATATCTAAAATCCTGAAAATCAAAATCATAGGATAGTTGCATCATGTTAGGTGGAACTATTACTCTGTTATTGTCTTTATTTGGAAATTAAGTATGTTTAAGGAGACACATATGGGTGCCAAGTTGGCAAGGGCCGGACTTGTGGATTTAATTCTAGGTGTCAACTTGACTGGATTAAGGAATACCTAGAAACCGGGCAAAGTATTATTTTGGGTGTATATATAAAATCATTGAAGAACTTCAAGAAGAGCAACACCACATAGAAAATGAATGTAGATGTATTCCCTGAGGAGAGCCACATCCTAAACGTAAAAAACGAGCTGGTCATTGGGATACAAGACTTTCAAATATAGTTAACAATTGTGAAAGCTGGCCAGCTCTTATAGACTATCTCTGTACAATTTCCCATAATCTATTCCTGTCATATACTTTTTCATAGATTAAATTTTCTTTTTAGTTTTTTCTTTTCTTTTCTTTTAGTTTTTCTTCACTATTTTAAATTGTCAGCAATGTTTTTATAATTTGCTATGTATTTCATCTTCACTTCCAGTACTGAACATATAAACTATGTAGAGATTTTTAGAGATTTCTAATTCATTTTGTGCATTTTTTTTTGCAAATTTGACTCCCCAGATATGCGTTATTACAAAGGTGACTTTGTGTGTAAGCATAGTGTGTATATGTAAAAGTGCTGAAACTTCCCCAATAAATGAAGAGATGTCCTTTTTGTACATATACATTTGTGAAAGATAAAATTTCTTGAGATCTTGGCTCTTTGGGCAACTGCACATGTTGTGGTAACCCGTTGTGATTTTTTATTGATGTCATCAAAAGACTTAGATTGTTCACCATGGTATTTCAGATAACTGTAGTTATAAAGCTGGGTACACACAGTTCCAAACATAGTGATATGCATTCATACATCTCCCTCTTTGAACTCTCTCCTCTCCTCCCCTCCCCTCCCCTCCCCTCCCCTCCATCCCATCCCCTCCCCTCCCCTTCTCTCCTATTTCTTTTGGCAGGGTTCCACTCTGTCACCTAGTCTGGAGCACAGTGGTATGATTACAGCATATTGTAGCCTTGACCTCCTGATGTTCAAGTGATCCGCCCACCTCAGCCACTGGAGTAGCTGGGACTACAGGCATGCACCACCATGCCTGGCTAATTTTTGTATTTTTGGTAGAGGCAGATTCTCACTGTGTTGCACAGGCTGGTCTCAAACTCCTGGACTCAAGTGATCCACCTGCCTTGGGCTCCCAAAGCGCTGGATTTACAGGCATGAACCACTGGCCCTATTGCTTCGTAAATACAGTTTGCCAGCTTATAACTGTTGTACTCATGCAACTGTTGTCAGTATACCTGCATGTTTATGCTTGCAAAAATATGTGTGTCATTATTGCTTATTTTATTGTGTAAGGTAGCCTACAACGTGTTCTGCCATGTTTTTACATGTTTCCCAAAGAAATCCCTTTTTAAAATATAAACAAATACCTTTCAAATATTTTTAAAATTATTTTTTTCCAGAATCAAAATTTTTGTAATTTGATTTTTTGGGATTTCAACGTTTGGGATTGTGTTTTTGGGGATGATGATAAGCTACTAATTTGAATCCTAATCTCTTGACTCCAGAACTCATGCTTTTGATAAATCACTTTTGATATAGCTCCTGGTGTTGGGCTAAGCATGCTAGGAAGCCAAAGCCCATGGCTCCTCCAATATTCTCTAGTTTGTTAAAGGCCCTATTATCTTCCCAAGCCAAAAACCTGGGAGTCACTTTAACCTCTTTTATGTCTCTCTGCTCACTTCCCCTCATTCATAAGTCTTTAAGTCTTGATGATTTTAGTTCTTAGTATTTCTTGAATCTGCCTGATTTATCTGGACAACTACAATCATTTCCTAATGGTGTCTCTATCTCTCTTTCAATGGAACCTTTGCAGTGCTTCCAGGGTAATGGTTTTAACAACAAAGATACTCATGCCACATCTCTGCTCAAAAGCCTTCAGTGACTTTCAGACCCCTTATCATCTGAACCCTCCACCCACTTCTTTATCTCACTCTGTTCTCCAAGAGCCTTTGGCTGATTGTGCTGTTGCTTCTATGTCTCTGACCATCCTTTTCTCTAGGACTGAATGACCTTATAATTTTCCATACAGGAAACTGGCTCTAATATCTTCTTCTCTAAGAAGCTGTCTCTGCCCCTTCCAGACAGAGACAGGCCCTTCTACCTCCAATTGCCCCTCGTTGGTGTCTCTGGGATAACAGTCACTGCTTTGTACCTGCCTGTTTCTCTCTACCACACCATGAGTGTTTCAAGGTAGGGAAATGAATCATACAGACACAGTGTATTTAGAGAGAACAGGCCATATTAAAAAAAAAAAAAAAAAAAAAAAAAAAAAAAAAAAAAAAAAAAAAAACTCAGCAGTTAAAAGCACCTAGCAGTTCTTTGAGTCCCATTAAGAGTCACGCTCAGGGTCCTTGGAGAAGCTTTCCATATAGGGATCCGTGAACACTTGAACATCTATTTTGCTCAGCTCATGTCCCAAATGTTTGCCCCGACAACACAGTCCCTCTCTTTCTCTACTGGAATGTATTGAGCGAGCTTCCCATTCACCTCATCTACTACGCTGTTCTCCTAAGTTTGCAGCAGGGAAAGCTTTGCCAGATCTGGTGTCCCTCCCTACTGACTGGGCATAGTTCCTTTGTCCTGGTACATGAAGAGACATTATGGGAACATGATCTGTTTATTCCCTCCCTGAAGGATATGCCTGGCTCTACATTTCTTTGTACTTCAGTTAAAAAAGAATTACCGTTGAATCTATAAATTACTTTGGGTAGTATGGCCATTTTCCCGATATTGATTCTTCCTAACCATGAACATGGATGTTTCTCCATCTGTTTGCGTCCTCTCTTATTTCGTTGAGTGGTGGCTTGTAGTTCTCCTTGAAGAGGTCCTTTACGTTCCTTGTTAGTTGTATTCCTAGGTATTTTATTCTCTTTGTAGCAATTGTGAAAGGCAGTTCGTTCTTTATTTGGCTCTCTTTAAGTCTGTTATTGGTGTATAGAAATGCTTGTGATTTTTGCACATTGATTTTGTATCCTGAGACTTTGCTGAAGTTGCTTATCAGTTTCAGGAGATTTTGGGCTGAAATGATGGGGTCTTCTAGATATACAATCATGTCCTCTGCAAATAGAGACAATGTGACTTCCTCCTTTCCTATTTAAATGCCTTTATTTCTTTTTCTTGCCTGATTGCTCTGGCTGGAACTTCCAGTACTATATTGAATAGGAGTGGTGAGAGAAGGCATCCTTGTCTAGTGCCAGATTTCAAAGGGAATGCTTCCAGTTTTTGCCCATTCAGGATGATACTGGCAGTTGGTTTGTCGTAAATAGCTTTTATTATTTTGAAATACATTCCGTCAATACCTAGTTTATTGAGGGTTTTTAGCATACAGTGCTGTTGAAGTTTGTCAAAGGCCTTCTCTGCATCAATTGAGATAATCGTGTGGTTTTTGTCTTGGCTTCTGTTTATGTGGTGAATTACGTTTATAGACTTGCGTATGTTGAACCAGCCTTGCATCTCTGGGATGAAGCCTACTTGATCATGGTGGATAAGCTTTTTGATGTACTGTTGCAATCGGTTTGCCAGTATTTTATTGAATATTTTTGCATCTATGTTCATCATGGATATTGGCCTGAAGTTTTCTTTTCTTCTTGAGTCTCTGCCGGGTTTTGGTATCAGGATGAGTTTGTCTCATAAAGTGATTTGGGAAGGATTCCCTCTTTTTGTATTATTTGGAATAGTTTCAGAAGGAATGGTACCAGCTCCTCTTTGTGTGTCTGATAGAATTTGGCTGTGAACCCATCTGGACCTGGGCTTTTTTGGGGTGGTAGGCTCTTAATTGCTGCCTCAACTTCAGACCTTGTTATTTGTCTATTCAGGGTAAATTATTTCAACCATTGTGGAAGACAGTGTGGCAATTTCTTAAGGATCTAGAAATAGAAATTCCATTTGACCCAGCAATCCCGTTACTGTGTATATATCCAAAGGATTATAAATCGTTCTACTATAAGGACACATGCACACTAATGTTCATTGCAGCACTGTTTACAATAGCAAAGACCTGGAACCAACCCAAATGCCCATCAATGATAGACTGGACAGGGAAAATGTGGTACATATACACCATGAAATATTATGCAGCCATCAAAAACAATGAGTTTGTGTCCTTTGTAGGGACATGGATGAACCTGGAAACCATCATTCTCAGCAAGCTGACACAAGAGCTGAAAATCAAACACCACATGTTCTCACTCATAGGTGGGTGTTGAACAATGAGAACACATGGACACAGGGAAGGGAGCACTACACACTGAGATGTGTTGGGGGGAAATGAGGGAACAATGAGAACACATGGACACAGGGAAGGGAGCACTATATACTGAGGTATGTTGGGGGGAAATGGGGGAGAGACGGAGGGGTGGGGAGGTGCAGAGAGATAGCATGGGGAGAAATGCCAAATATAGGTGAAGGGGAGGAAGACAGCAAATCACACTGCCATGTGTGTACCTATGCAACAATCTTGCATGTTCTTCACATGTACTCCCAAACCTAAAATGCGATTTAAAAAAAAAAAAAAAAAGAATAACCGAAAGTGTCTGATTCATAGGTTTTCTTCTGGGTAACTTGTGGAATGGGGCTCTTGCCACTGTAAAAGTGATATACCTCCTGATTTGGGGAATTAGTCTTTTTTGGGCCATTGTTCTCTCTTATGATGGCAAATTCTAACATGTGTATAGCCTTGCCACAACTCCTTATCACTCATGGAAGACATCACAAACTGTTCACAGCATTCTTTGTCACTAAGTCTGGACATAGCTTCAGAATGTTGCTCATTCCAGCATTTCAGGGAACTACTACCAATCATTTGGAGTGGACCTCTAAGTAGAAAACTATTTACTATTTACCCCAGGATTAATTTGAACTGCTTCTTAAACTGACCCTGTAGTCTACCTAGTACTTCTTGAACAAAATGAAACTGTCTTTCCTCAGGGACCACAAAATGATCTTTATTAATTTTTATTTTGCGCCCATGAAGCTGTTAGGGTCTTGTAGAGGAAAATTTAAGAATCTGCAGTGATCCTTCTAGGTATAATGTTAAAAAGCACCCAAATCCAAACTTATAGGTTTCAAGAGCAGGGGCTACTATCATCTATATATGAGTAGAGTATCTATTAAAATATTCAATGCACCATCTATTTGCCTTAAACTACCGATAAATCTAATGAGATGTGCAAATGGTATGAGAATTAGACAAAGGAATTTGAAAGCTATGGAAGTAAGATAATTGGATTTCTTTTAAAAGCAGATGATAAAAATTGCTGAAAGAAATGAAAAGCTAGATTTCAGTTAAAATCTAATAAGATTATTTATCAGAATAAATATTATATAGTTGACACATGAACAATGTGAGGGTTAGGGAGACCAACCCCCATGCACTAGAAAATCCATGTCTGACTTCTGACTCCTCCAAAACCTAACTACGAATAGCCTACTGTTGACCGGAAGCCTTACCAATAGCAGAAACAGTCAATTAACACATATTTTTTTGTGTTATATATATTATATCCTGTATTCTTATAATAAGGTAAGCTAGAGAAAAGAAAATGTTATTAAGAAAATCATAAGAGAAAATATATTTCCCATTTATTAAGTGGAAGTGGATCATTGTAAAGGTCTTTATCCTTGTAGTCTTCATGCTGAGTAGGTTAAGGAGAAGGAGAAAGAGGAGGGGTTTGGTTTTGGTATCTCAGGAGTGGCAGAGGCAGAAGAAAGTAAGTGTATCAGTGGACCCACACAGTTCAAGCCCGTGCTGTTCAGAGGTCATCTGTGCTTGATCTTATTTCATGTTTTGCTTTTGCCTCAAACTAATCTTAAATGAGAAGAAAACCCCTATGTTTGTCCTTTGAGGTCAGATTGCACATATTCAGCCTGTTAATAAAATTTAGCTTTACAATAAAAGCACATTAGAAGCCTACACAGAGAAAATGAGCATCTACTGGGCAATATTGAGTAGTAGTAAAGAGGCTGAGCTGGGGGTCAGGGAGATTTGAGTTTCTGTCTGGTCTCTGCCTGTTTCGGTTGTGCTATGCTAGGCAGATTGTTAACATCTCTGAGCCTCACTCTCTGCGTGTGTAAAACGGAAAGAGCTACAATACCTGCATGAATATAAAATGAGACAATGTGGTAAGGCACTTCAGGAGGCTGGCAATCAATCAATGCATCCAGTGAGTCAATACATTTTATTACTTAAATTGAAGTCAGAAAGATTGCCCTTGGATAAGGTAATCTCTCATTTCTTTTACCTGTTTTCTACCAAGAGACCCTTACATCAGCTGGAAAGCAGAATTGAACTAGAGGGGAGATTATCTCAGAACAAACTTTTCCAAATCTGATGGACGTTAAAGGCAGTAATGACTATATTTGCTACTTTTTCCTATTCCTATTCCTATTTTCCTACTTCCTATTGTCCAGTCCAGAAAGGGCTGGAGACCTCCAGAAAAATTACTTCTGTGCTCAAAAAATAATAATAATAAAAAAAGACAAAATTAACAAGACCCAACCTTCAGCAACTGCTCCAGGAGCAGCTGTAAACACAACCAGAGAACTTATCTGTTGCCCCTCACAGTGCCTGAACCAACATATACTCAGAGAGAGAATAAGACAAAAATAATTGTCAACTGGTTTGCAAACCCAAGTACCTCTTACAGACAAGTAGAGTTCTGAGTTTTACAGTCTTCGTTGTAGTGCCAAGGGAAATCAGCATTGCCATTCTTATTTTATAGGCAGAAAACCCCCGGCACCAAGGGATTAAACAATTTGTATTGGAACGCGATTTTACTAACTCCATAGAAAATGGACCTAACATTTAAACACGGATAAACCACATCCTTTATTTAAACAATATTTTACAGTCTACGATGAAAGAATACTTAGAGATGGAATTTCCAGATTGGCTGTTCATGAGTTCACAGAAAACTTATGCAACTTTCCATTCATTCAGCAATGTGAATTCAGTCCACAGTGCTAGGCACTATGGTAGGCCCCAGAGATACAAGCTCATCTAAGAATATTACCTGCTATCAGGGAAAGCATAAGAAGACACACATGCAAAGAAATAAAAGGATATCGATACCGTGACAGTGACAAAATCTGTACATGTTACAGTAAGAGCCCAAAGAGGAGATAAGTTCTGAAAGATCAGTCTCTTAGTTCTGGCCTGTGTAGGCCTGGCCACAGAAAGAATGCTACTCAATGCTAAAAGAGTCGCAATCCTCGCCAACTGCAAACCCACAAACAGGCGAACATAATATACGAAAGTGCTTGAAGTCATGAGTGCACGTGAACACAGAATGTTATCTTTTGTGTCTAGCATCGGAAATGAGATTGTAATTATTTTCCAAATCTTCAAAAAATAGGCTTTGGAGTTGCCTACAATTTGACTTTTAAATCGTAATTCTCTGCTAATTGTTGTCTTCCCAAAGTAGAGCTTTATCACAGGGAGGACCTAAAATCAACCCAGAGATTTGACGGTTGGGAGGAGGGTGGAGTTCCAGGACTTGTCAAAATGAAACACAGCTTTCAGCCCACTTATGCTCTCTCTTTTTGAAACATTCTTTTGCATTGACTTTGGCAACGCCTATTTTCTGGTTTCCTCCTAACTTACCAACATTCCTTCATAGTCTTTTTTGCTGACTCATTATCCTCTATCTTAATGTAGAGGTTTTTCAGGGCCCTTTTATTTTCTCACTCTACTCTTTTCCTTGGCCATTGCATCTTCTACCATGACTTCTATTACAATAGAAATGTCAATCATTTTCACCTGTCTTCAATTTAGATCTTTCCTCTAACACCCGGATATGTAATTCAACTCTTAACTTGATATCTCACTTGGAAAAGTTACAAGCCTCTCTGAAAAAACTCCGTAGAGGATGGAATGTATGGCATTTTCTCTGAAACTTCCTCCCTGTCCAGTGATACCTACCTTGGAACTATCGTCTAATTTAGAGGGACTCTCTAACCTGAGTACACATTTGAAACATAGGAGGGGCTTTGAAACATACCTGCACCTGGACCCCATGCTGAACCGATTAAATCAGAATTTCTGGTGTGAAGATCTCCACGTGAGTTTAATGTACAGGCAGGTTAAGAATCGCTGAATATGTTGCTCAAGTTGGAAAACCGTTTGTCTTGATCTCTCCCTTTTTGTTTTCTTTTCATACTCAGTCCCCTGTTGATATTTCATTGACTAAATAGCTCTTGACTTGACTCTGTTTTTATCATCAAAGCCATCACCAAGGTACCATCTTTGCTGCCCTGAAACAATCTTCTAACTGTTCTCATTGTCTCTCGTCTTAGTTTATATCCACACCGTTGTCCACAGTGCAGCCAGGGCAATTTAAATAAATCTGATCCGTCGCTTCCTTGCTTAAACATTGCCCTGGCTTTTTGCTTGGTTTTCAAATAAATCACAGATGCTTATGGCCTTTACATATGTGTGAATATAGGGGTAGAGTTTTATTTTTGTTTGTTTTGGTCTGATCAGCAAAGTTCTTCATCTCTGGGACACATCTTCCTGACCCCCAACCCACTGGGTGGGCGTATGTTCAGGTCTCTTAGGGGTGCAGATGGCGAACCAAGCCTTCCAGGTTATCAAAGGTCCTCCTGCCTTACAATTTTGGGGGCTAGAGTAGAAGCAGCCTTGGTGAAAGGGTATGAATTTGAAGCTCTTGGCAACCATCTTTTTCCTCCACCTCACAGAGTCAAACCCAGTACTCCTGGCAACTGGGGGACATCCTCTGTGATTAATTAGTTATTTGAGTAGTATTTTGTTTATTGTCCATCTTTTCTGCTCAACTATTAGTTCCATGAAGACAACAGCCATGCCTGCTTTGTTCACTGAAATTTCTGTATTTCCTAACACATAGAGGGTCATCATTTTCTGATGGATGAATGAGAGAGTGAATGAATGCCTAGTCTTGGAGACATCAACTTGCAATAAAGGTTAAATGAAGGAAATGGATGCCAGTGGAAGATCTGTGGATCTGTTTCACCAGATTTCACTGTGCTGACTCAGCAAAAGGGTCCCCAAATGAAAGGATATGTGATATATGAATGCCTAGCCACCTGTCTGTGAACAAACAGGGATTTCTTTAACTTTCTTCCACCAGCAGATACTCCCCTGGCATTTTTCAAGAGTCTTTTTCCCTATAAAGGTAAAAGTTATGTCCTCATAGTCACAGTGGGCTGCTTTATCGTATAATCTGACATCAGAATGGAAAAAGAGAGTATGTTTTTTAAGTTCCTTAAAATGCAGTTCTATTGAAAATAGCTGTTGAGATACATGCGTAAAATAAGCCGCTTAGGAATAATAAAGAGACATGATAGAGTTACAGAAATGTGTTATTGTGTTTTACCCAGAAAATATTATGCAATCTGGGGATAAATTTACTCCTTAAGAATTTAATAAAAATTTATATAATCTTCTATGAGTTTTGCTTCATAGTGTAATGAATTCACTAGGGCTCTTGATGTTTGGATGTGGCCTTTTGGTTTTGGTGGGAAATATTTTGACATAGTCTAAAAAGTTTAGAGACAAACCCTAAAAATGTATCTACTTTAATTATGAATACATTGTGACTCAGATATTTCCCATCTTTGAACTTCACCCCATCTCCAACCTAGACTCCTCAGGGTAAGGATTAGGGCTGAGATGAAATCAGGGATGGGCCAGTGACAAAGGCGGCGGCAGGTGGGGGTGGGTATGGAAATGAGGGCTCAAAGGCCGACTCACTACTTGGAAAGAGGAGTCACATTCTTACCACACTTGCACATCTCAGGAGCCATCCCTCATCTAAATCAGGAGGCTGCTTGTTTTCAGTGAATTCACTTGTATCGCGTGTACCTCAATGTCTCAGATTTCTCTCTGAAATGGTCTTTGTCATCGCCATTTGCTTTTAGTTAATACAGAGATGTGTTCATTTAATGGAGATACTCGTTCTGTTTTTTCATTTGAAAAATCTGTAGGACGAACACCTCTGTTTTAAGTTGACTCCTTGATTCCATACCCTATTTGAGTGGTTACAGATTATGGTTACAGATTATCCACTGGGCAAGGTGGAGGTGGTAGTAGGAAGAGGATGTTTGTTACACAATAGGATCTCATATTCTCCAGATTTCACAGAAAACAGTTCAATTCTAACAGTTTTCTCAGTAGCCCTTTATATTTAAGCATCTGGCTTATTGTTAAACTTCTTCAAAATGGAGTTTTTGGGGGAAACAGGTGATCAGCCTTACAGCCTAATCTGATCAATTCTAATATAATTTAAATGCCTGTGCTGTTTTTCTGATTTTAAAATTAGAATTTGTTCATACAGAATAACATACTTTCTATATTCAAATAATCGAGAAGTGAGATTTTAAAAGAGGAACATTCTCCATGATCAAGTTTGAGGTTATGGATGGAATAAAAGTCAGGGACCAAAGCAAACTGATTGTGAATTGCTGATGCACGAGCTTTAGGGCTGCTCACTGGCATGGGCCCTGTCAGGAGCCCAAAGAGGGCCCCAGTCATATGTCCATATAGTTACTTGCTTCTGCAAAATGTGTAAAAATAAAATATTTTAACTTCAGCTAATGAAGGCAGTTCTTTCTACTCTCTCCTGCTCTGGAGTGGCACTGGGTTACCACAGGCATTTTGGAGAGCCAGGAACAGGACAGCTGAGTTGGGGATCCATTTAGGTTTAGGTTGCAGGCGTCCTCAAACTACGGCCCCGCGGGTGGCATGCGGCCCCCTGAGGCCATTTATCCGGCCCCCCGCCGCACTTCAGGAAGGGGCACCTCTTTCATTGGTGGTCAGTGAGAGGAGCACAGTTATGTGGCGGCCCTCCACCGCTCTGAGGGACAGTGAACTGGCCACCTGTGTGAAAAGTTTGGGGATGCCTGGTTAGAGGGTCTACCGTTTGCAGTCAGATCCATGTAGAGCTATTTAGCCCCTTGTTTTGGTGTAGAAATTACTACATGTCCACTCCTACCATCCACTGCTCTGACCTGCCAACATTATGAAACAAAGTTGTGGAGCCAGAGCTTACATGTGGCATGTGCTTGAACAATGGCTCCCAGCACTGAAAGACTGTGGGTGATGGAGGAGAAATATGGTTTGAAATATACAAAGCCAGAAGCTAGCATGTGGAAGTTTTTTCCAATCATCAGACATGTAAAATTTTAAGAGAACCATCCAGTCTCATCAAAACAAGTTCTCTGCTTCCAGGAAGATGATTAAAAATATATTTGATAGGCCAGGTATGGTGGCTCACACCTGTAATCCCAGCACCTTGCGAGGCTGAGATGGGTGAATTGCCTTAGGTCGGGAGTTTGAGACCAGCCTGGCCAACATGGTAAAACCGTCTCCACTAAAAATACAAAAAATTAGCCGGTGTGGTTGCACATGCCTGTAATCCCACCTACTAGGGAGGCTGAGGCAGGAGAATTGCTTGAATCTGGGAGGCAGAGGTTGCAGTGAGCCGAGATTGTGCCATTGCACTTCAGCTGGGCGGCAAAGTGAGACTCCATCTCAAAAAAAAAAAAAAAGTATTTGATACATTTAGAGATATTTTGGAAATCTCTCAAGAGGAAATTTATTAGAATTATTATGTTTGTAGAACACACATATGTAGCAGTACTACAAACACTCAATCTTTGTGAAGTTACATGTTTTATTTATCCCAACATGTCAATTACATGAATGTATTAGAAAAATATTTACATGTCTGACTTAAAATGCTGACAGCAACAATAACATGAAACGTATAACATATACATTGACTAGTTATTCAGTTTTGTTCATTCAAAGAGTATTTAAGAGTAGTCACTGCATAAAGGAAACTTGAAATGTGCTGAAATCTTACAGTTCATGTAAGGAACACTTGAGAGAAGTTTCCTCGAATCTGACAACATCCTAAGAATTTATTAATATATGTATTGCCCCTAAAATTATGCTAAAAGCAACTTTTCTAAACTATTAGTAATCAAAAATAAATTTTGATCAATGATCCTAGAAGAAAGAGAAAGAGGATTATCTTTCTCTTTTAAGGATTGATCTTACAAAAGTAATGGCATATGAAGGGATTATCAGAAAGCATATGGTCAAGAAATGTAGAAAAAATTATTCAGAGGTATGCTAGGTGGTTCATTTAAAAACCCTTTTTTTGGTTGATGTTTGTGCTTTTGCAACTTTAAAAAAATTTATTTGTTGTTTTCTTCTCGTTCTAAATAAACACATATTTTCATATCTAATTTATCCTTTAAAAAAAAATCAAATATAAGACTCAGGTCCTACAAGACCTGAATCCAATACTAGTAAGGGATATCATTTTCATGTTTTTGAAAACATGGAGATTTTACATGTTGACGAGGTAGTTTGACATCAAATGGCTGCATTAAAGTGTTAGATTAAAACGCCCTCCTTTGAACCAGACCCATCCCAGGGGCGAGGCTTGGGCATTGCAGGATCAAACCTCACACTCACAAAGTAAGCCTTTGACTTTATCTCCAAGTGAGTTTGTAACTACAGTTACCAGGAAAGTAGAAGTGACTCATCACACACCTTTCTATGTGTGTCCTGTTACCACACGGCATGCCTGGGATGCACTTGAATTGATATTTAAAAAATTATGGCTAGCACATTAGAGCGCATTAGATTTTGTTTTCTTGTTAAAGGCATTGCTTTGTTAAATGTAAACCTTTAAAAGATGCCACAGTTTCTGTAACCTGGCCTTGACCTTGGGAAGGTTCTGCCATGCCTCTGCTACTGACCCTTGGGCTGAGAAAGTTGTACTGGACTTTTCTGTCTCTTTTCCTTAGTGCCTGGCACACAGTGGGGTCTCAAATATTAGTTTTTTGCTTTCCTCCTCCTTTCATTCTTTCTTGGGGCAGATTTTTTCTTCCTGTCAAGTATGAGGAAATTTTACAAAGCAAAATCATACTAACACATTACAATTGTATTATCAAATGACTGCTTTTAGTAAGTTGTCTGGAGGAGCAGAGTCTAGGTTATGGGCTGTGCAATATGGTACCTAGGAACTGTCTTCACACCTAAAGTATGTTTTCATTGGTTCCCACAGGACTGCAACTAAGCCAAATAACAATAAACTAGAGTGAAATGCATTTACCAAGAGGAAGACTTTGGTTTAACTGAAGAGTGACATACTTAAAACTCTAGTCCTTATGGATAGAATAATACTAAATTATCATAATGCTACATTGTAAGCCCTTTATAGTGTATGGGGTGCTTCCAAATTTATCATCTCATGAAGTCCCTTTAACAACTTTTAAGTGTGGGTATCACCTTCATCCTAATTTTACAGGGAACAATACAGTGTGAGGAATTAAGTGATGGACCCAAGATCCCTTAACCAATAAATGGAGAAGCCAAAAGTTGGACCCAAGATGATATGACTTTTATGACCCCTGAATTTTTAAGGCATGTATATTATTGCTATTCAAGGACAGTCCCAACCTTTATGACAGCCCCCGTCTCTCCCTTTAACTCTACTAAGATGGAAGTCCCTGTGGAAAAAACTCAGATGTAGGATAATGAGCAAGAAGCAGTTCTTGCTCTGAAAAAGTTGACAGTCCAGGGACACATTGGGCCACATAAACAACCAACCATAATCCAGTGTGTACAGGGATCAAAGAGCCACAGATAAAATGCAGTGAATCAATGAGCAGAAGAAATCACCAGAGGAGAAAATATTTGTAGTCTACCCAGTTTTAGCCATCAGACACTGCCATATTGTTGCTCAATTATTAATTTTCATGTGGTTGTAATTAGTACAATTACTTAGAATAAATTTTTTTTTTTTTTTGGTTTTCATTTTTTACTGAGTTTCATTCAGCAAACCTGAACATCTTATGGGGCCTCCAATGCCCGCCATCTTCCAGAACCACAGCTGGCCACCCAGATGCCATTCAAGAAGTGTCCATCGTTTGGACTGTTTCTTCCAGCACCTCAATTTCCAGAGTAGTGACTTTTTCAGTGAGGATTGCAGTGGTCCCTTTCTCACACCTGTACCGCCCAAACCTGGTCCCCTTCTTCTTGGGCACTGTGTATGGGCGGAGAAAATCCAGCTTGCTCTTGCTGATGACACAGAGATCAATGTTGCTTCCCGAGCCCAGGTCATTGAAGATGCCGGCGGCAATGGCTTCGCTCACCAGCTTCTTGGCTTCCTCCTCCTCCATGTCTGGCTTAAACTTATCTTCAAATACAGCCATTGCTGCCAAGGAGCCAGAACCCATGGTGACAATTACTTAGAATTATAGTACATTAACTTCTGCTGCATCTTGGAGTCACTCCTAAGTTTACACAGCAAATATATCCGGAGTTTAGGGATTTGAAAGGAATATAATACAATTTCACCACAGTACTAATGTGTTTTTCCATATCCTAGTTATCTGACTTTTAAATTTATATAGTCTCTTTAATTTTAATATCTTTTCATTTGTATTTTCTGTTCTAATTAAGTCCTTGTCCTTGAGATCAAAATGAGGCATTTCATGCCATCTAGCTATAGTTAGGGCTTAAATCAGATTTCTGGTTGGAATAAATTACTGTTTAAAATTATTTTTTTCAATTTTTAATTTTGTTTTTTACAGAGTCAGGGTCTCACTATGTTGCCCAGGCTGGTCCTGAACTCCGGGATTCAAGAGAGCCTCCCCTCTTGGCCTCCTAAGGTGCTGAGATTACTGGCATGAGCCACCATACCCAACCCTAAATTACTAAATAAGGGGCTTTCAGCTCTTGCTTTTCCTCCATTTAATCTATTTTTTTTTTATTGTGCGGCATCTGAAGAGATACACGGAATTATGCACCCTATTAACTGCTGCTCATGAAAAAAATTAAAAGCAAATACTACTGAGTCACATGGAATTTAAAAAATCCGTCTATGGGGACAGAGACTATTTCTTTGCCTGAGATTATTTAGGGAGGTTTTTGTGTGTGTGTGTTTAAATGAAATTATATGCTGAAATTCTTTTCACTTTTGTCTGTCAGCGTGGTGTCTTGGTTATGAACGTATTCTAGCAATATGAATTTTGTGCTGGCAATTTTCCCAACTCTCCTCTGCTACATGTGAAAATAGGATATTTGCTGGTGATGAATTCAGATAGACTGTTCTAAGTTTGTCCATTAAGCAACAGACTAAATTAACTGTTTAACTTGAAATTTGAGGGAAAATCCTAGACTTTAATGCCTCCTCCTGCAGATTGTTGTCCCAAATATGCCCCACATGGAAATGCTTTGTCCTTTTTTTTAATTCCATTCTAGTCTCCTTGCCTCTTTTAAAAAATTTAGCCCCTTCTAACACTCTCTCCCAGCACCTTAGAGCAGGGACACGTGTATTTGCAAAGCCTCTGTTTTCATATTTAATTTTTTTCTATTTTTCAGAGAGCGGGGGTGCATGTTCTCCACTCTTTTTCTTCTGATGCCTCTCACCCATACTGCTTGTAGCTTCATTTTGTTTTGTTTGATTGTTTGCTTGAGTTCTTTCTCTCCTCTATATCATCATCCTAGACCATGGTCTAAGGACCAGTCTTCCTTTTTGCATACTTTTCTCTTCCTACCCGAACACTATACTCCCACAATCAGTTAGCTTTCAGTGTAAATTGGTGACAACATTGATAGCCTTTGAGTTATGTGTGGCTCTCAATGTCAGGATTATTTTTCCCAAGTTACAAAACTTTTTATTTATTCATACTTAGAGAAAAGAAAGCATTGACTCACAGACCTGCAAAGTCCAGAGATGGAACTTTTGGCACGTATAGATCTGGTGGTGCAAACTTCCAACTTCCTCCATGAGGCGGGCCTGGCAAATCTGGCTATTTCCTGACAAATCCAGTCCCAGCAGAAGAAAACATTTTCTTTTCTGATATTGCAATGCAACGTTTCTGATCAGCCCTTGATTGAACGAGTTCAAACCAAAACCAGGAGAACTTAGGCGGGAGAAGTGGTAACCAAATGAAAAGAAGGTGTTAGTACAAAAGATGGGGGAATGGATGCTGGCTAGGCAAACTCAAGTATCCATTATCATCTCCTTCCTAGGCAGACTGTGATCCTTTCAGAGCTCTTGTTTCTGTATTTGGATTTTGAACCCTATCCACCTGTATCAAAAATACTGTAAAATATAGTATTTTCACTTAACAGCAAATCATGACCGAAGAGTAACTGGACAGTGTTTTAAATTTCATCACTTTTAGAAATGTGGCAGGAAATAAATGCCTGCTATTTTCCCATCTCTATGAGTGCTAACAATAGTTTGGGCAATAAAGAAAATTCTTGGTGACTGTGTGATACGGCTCTACTGTTGACCCCACATACCTTTGTGTACCCTTTAGTCTCAGAATGTGGCTCTATTCCAGGGCTTGCTTGATGTTGGCCTGGCTCATCTCTGTCCAGAGAAAGGCATGCTGGGTGCTTCACAATTGGATTCTGGCCATTGGACAGTAACACAAATTATTTCCTAATGTGTGTTGTGTGTCTTACTAGTTGGGTTGCTTTGCTCAATAGTCTTAACCTCACGAATCTTTAGCTAATGTCATATTAAATTCCTACTTCAAGGCCAGGCGCGGTGGCTCATGCCTGTAATCCCAGCAGTTTGGGAGGCTGAGGTGGGCAGATTGCCTGAGGTCAGGAGTTCGAGACCAGTCTGGCCAATGGTGAAACCCTGTCTCTACTAAAAATACAAAAAAATTAGCCAGGCATGGTGGTGTGTGCCTGTAACTCCAGCTATTTGAGAGGCTGAGGCAGGGAAATTGCTTGAACCAGGAAGGTGGAGGTTGCAGTGAGCTGAGATTGTGCCACTGCACTCCAGTCTGGGCAACAGAGCAAGACTCTGCCTCAAAAAATTAATTAATTAATTAAATTCCTACTTCACAGAGTGGCTTTAAGGGTCATTTGAGTCAATGTGAATGTAACCTTGCACATAGACATTGATGGGGAACTGGAGGTTATCACTGGAGACACAATCTGAGAGCACCAGCCTCCTGCTTGGACCTGTGACTCTGCCCTGTCAGAATTTTCTTCTGTCTCGTTTTGTCATCACATCTCCTTTACCTGTTCACCTGTTTGGTGAATCCTTTGTGAGCTTATTATAGTTTTTATTGCACTTATTGAGTGCACAGTACATCTAAGCATCTTAGATTGTTCATCATTTGATCCTCACAACAAGACTACAGGTAAGTAGTATTTTATTTTTTCCATTTGGCGGATAGGAACACTGAAACTTAGAGAGACTGTGTGGAAGGAGGAGGACAATTGATCTCGAATTTGTGAAGACAGGCTTGGTTTTGGCCAGACATGGTGGCTCATGCCTGTAATCCCAGCATTTGGGAAGGCTGAGGCAGGAGGATCACTGGAGCCCAGGAGGCTGAGGCTCAGTGAGCGGTGATGGTACTGCTGCACTCTATCCTGGGTGACAGAGTAAGACCCTGTCTCAAAAGAAAGAAAGAGAGAAAAAAAGAGACAGGCCTGGAGCTTGAGTCAGAATCAATCTGATACCCTTGGAACTTCCGTGTGCCTAACAATCACCTGCAGGTATTCAAAGTGGAGATTTTTGGAGCTCACCCTCAAAGGTTCTGATGTGTTGGCCCTGGAGTAGGCTAGAGAAGTCCGCATTTACAGCAAGATTACCAAGTGATTCTCCACAGGTGGTCCTCAACCCGCAGGCCCAGAGGGGGACTTCAGATGACTGAACTGCCTTTCTGGGGTTTCCTATCTTTTCTAGTTTCTCTGGGCAAAGGACTGAACTGTACTGCTACCTAGAGGCCCATGCATCTGCCCTGCCGCCCCCAGCACAGTTGCCCTCTCCTGGCTTCCTACTTCTCCAAACAATTCTTTAAACCTTTGAGTATCCAGGTAATCTGAGCTCCCTTTGAATCTTTAACACCTGAACACTTGCTGAGAGTGCATATATTAGCCTTGTTCCTATTAGTATCTGCTGTGCACTTTGCTTAAAGCACAAACTCAACAAATATTCATTCTTTACTATTGTATTGTGTAGATATCCATTTAGTTCTCTTCAATTGATATGTCTGGTTTTCCTCAACTAGGTTGTAAGATGCTTGAGAAGAAGAACTGGTCTTCAATTTCTTCTGTATTACTTAAGGGCTCTCCGTATTTACAAGATGCTCAGCAAAGATTACTGACTCATTCAGTTACAACAGAAGGTGTATAATCAATGTTTGTTGAATTAATTAACTGTCCAAAGGTAACCACTATTCTGTCATAGATGATGGGATTTTTGACTCTGGAAATCATTTGAACATTTATACTTGGTTTTCCACCTTAAATATTCAGAGAGGAGGAAACAAAAAATAACCCAATTTCAGCCTCAGAGGTAAAATATTTAACTACTCAACATTCTTTGTTTTGCACGAGGAAATGTTTAACCAAGATTCCTCAGGTTACAGTCAGATGGTCAAATTTTCAAAAACAAATGTGCACACACAAGTAGGCAGGCATGATTTACCTCAAAATGCAACTGCTTGTGGGTTATGTCTCTACTTCTGTTTATAGGACCTCAAATTTTTTCTAAAGCTCAGATTAGCTGAATAAGTGCTTTGTCCTTCAGCACAAAAGTCATCATCAAAGACAATTGTTGAGAACCCTGACGGTTGGTCGTAGCATAAGTAGAGGTAGAATTATAAGATAAAAATGCTTGCCTTCAATAAGTTTACAGTCTAATTGAAGTGACAGTGAATGAGCATAAATCATAATTGAGAATAAACAATTATGTTAGGAATTTCTAGAATCATGAAGATTATCTAGTTCAAACCTCTTACATTTCAGATAACAGAGTAAGGTCAGTGGAAGAGATACTGAGTGGTAAAATATTGTGTCAAGGTCATAGAGAATGTAAAAGGTTAAAGGCATTAGCTTGAACTAGAGCCCTGGTTCCTGTTCTGTTATTTATAGGGCCTTTCCAGACCCCAGCAAAACCTAAACTAAGAAAAAAGTTTGCATTTTGCCAGAGCCTTAACAACCTGATGGGGATGACCAGGGCTGTAAGGCCTGTCAGTCTGGAGGATTGTTAGTCATATCAAGGGATGAACATCATGGGATTGCAGCCAGGAAATTAATTAGATGGAAATGGGCATATGAGCCTTACAATTTCAGATGAGGAGGCAGAGACCAGGATCTAGAGCAGTGTTGGCCAGTAGAAACATAATTTGAGTCACAAATGGAGGCCACATATATAATTTTAAAATTTCTAGAAGCCATGATAAAAATGTAAAAAGAAATAGATGACTAATTTTAATAATATATTTTATTTAACCCAATATCTCTAAAGTGTTATTTCAATATGTAATTAATATAAAAATATATATTTGACATTTGCTTTTGTTTATTAAGTCTTTGAAATCCAGCATATGTTTTACCCTAACAGGAGATCTCAAATGTTTAATAGCAGTAACTGGCTAGTGGCTTTCCTGTTGGCCAGCAGCTGTCTAGAGGAATCTCACTGATGGCACAAATTAGGTAGTATAATGCCAAACAAATTGACTTGGTCTGAGGATCTCCTAGAGAACACTGCTCAAACTATCATGTGCATAGAACTTAGCTGGGGATCTGACTAAAATGCAGATTCTGATTTACTAGGTGTTATGATTTGAAGGTGTCCCCCAAAAGCACGTGTTGAAAACTTAATCTCTAATGCAACAGTGTTAGAAGGGAAGGACTAATGGGAGGTGTTTAGGTCATGAGGACTCTACCTTCATGAACTGACTAATGCCGGTTATAAAAGGGCATGAGGCTGCAAGTATGATCTCTTGCTTTCTCCCTCACCTTCTGCCTTCTGTGATGGAATAATGCAGCATAAATGCCCTTGAGAGATGATGGCCCTCAATCTTGGTCTTCTCAGCCTCCAGACCTGTAAGAAATAAATCTTAGTTCTTTAAAAATTACCCAGTTTCAGGTGTTCCATGATAACAGTACAAAACAAACTAAAACACTGGGTCTGTGATAGGTCTAGAATTCTCCATTTTTAACAAGCTTCAAATGATGCTGATGCCCTGGTCTGCCATCCACACTTTTTTTTATTGCATTTTAGGTTTTGGGGTACATGTGAAGAACATGCAAGATTGTTGCATAGGTACACACATGGCAGTGTGATTTGCTGCCTTCCTCCCCATCACCTATATCTGGCATTTCTCCCCATGCTCTCTCTCCCCAACTCCCCACCCCCCCGCTGTCCCTCCTCAATTTCCCTCTGACAGACCCCAGTGTGTGATGCTTCCCTCCCTGTGTCCATGTGTTCTCATTGTTCAACACTCATCTATGAGTGAGAACATGCGGTGTTTGCTTTTCTGTTCTTGTGTCAGTTTGCTGAGAATGATGGTTCCCAGGTTCATCCATGTCCCTACAAAGGACACGAACTCATCGTTTTTGATGGCTGCATAACATTCCATGGTATATATGTGCCACATTTTCCCTGTCCAGTCTATCATCGATGGGCATTTGGGTTGGTTCCAGGTCTTTGCTATTGTAAACTGTGCTGCAATGAACATTCGTGTGCATATGTCCTTATAGTAGAACGATTTATAATCCTTTGGATATATACACAGTAATGGGATTGCTGGGTCAAATGGAATTTCTATTTCTAGGTCCTTGAGGAATCGCCACACTGTCTTCCACAATGGTTGAACTAATTTACACTCCTACGAACAGTGTAAAAGTGTTCCTATTTCTCCACATCCTCTCCAGCATCTGTTGTCTCCAGATTTTTTAATGATCGCCATTCTAACTGGCATGAGATGGTATCTCAATGTAGTTTTGATTTGCATTTTTCTACTGACCAGTGATAATGAACATTTTTTCATATGTTTGTTGGCCTCATGTATGTCCTCTTTTGTAAAGTGTCTGTTCGTATCCTTCACCCAATTTTGAATGGGCTTGTTTGTTTTTTTCTTGTAAATCTGTTTTAGTTCTTTGCAGATTGTGAATATTAGCCCTTTGTCAGATAGGTAGATTGCAAAAATTTTTTCCCATTCTGTTGGTTGCCGATTCACTTTAATGACTGCTTCTTTTGCTGTGCAGAAGCTGTGGAGTTTGATTAGGTCCCATTTGTCTATTTTGGCTTTTGTCGCCAATGCTTTTGGTGTTTTGGTCATGAAGTCCTTGCCTACGCCTATGTCTTGAATGGTTTTGCCTAGATTTTCTTCTAGAGTTTTTAGGGTGTTAGGTCTTATGTTTAAGTCTTTAATCCATCTGGAGTTAATTTTAGTGTAAGGTGTCAGGAAGGGGCCCAGTTTCTGCTTTCTGCACATGGCTAGCCAGTTTTCCCAACACCATTTATTAAACAGGGACTCCTTTCCCCATTGCTTGTTTTTGTCAGATTTGTCGAAGATCAGATGGTTGTAGATGTGTGGTGTTGCCTCTGAGGCCTCTGTTCTGTTCCATTGGTCTATATCTCTGTTTTGGTACCAGTACCATGCTGTTTTGATTACTGTAGCCATGTAGTATAGTTTGAAGTCTGGTAGTGTGATGCCTCCCGCTTTGTCCTTTTTGCTTAGAATTCACTTGGCTGTGTGGGCTCTCTTTTGGTTCCATATGAAGTTTAAGGTGTTTTTTTCCAGTTCTGTGAAGAAGGTCTTTGGTAGCTTGATGGGGATAGCATTGAATCTGTAAATTACTTTGGGCAGTATGGCCATTTCCCCCGATATTGATTCTTCCTAACCATGAACATGGAATGTTTCTCCATCTGCTTGTGTCCTCTGTTATTTCATTGAGCAGTGGTTTGTAGTTCTCCTTCAAGAGGTCCTTTATGTTCCTTGTTAGTTGTATTCCTAGGTATTTTATTCTCTTTGTAGCAATTGTGAATGGCAGTTCGTTCTTGATTTGGCTCTCTTTAAGTCTGTTATTGGTGTATAGGAATGCTTGTGATTTTTGCACATTGATTTTGTATCCTGAGACTTTGCTGAAGTTGCTTATCAGTTTCAGGGGATTTTGGGCTGAGACAATGGGGTCTTCTAGATATACAATCATGTCCTCTGCAAATAGAGACAATTTTACTTCCTCCCTTCCTATTTGAATACTCTTTATTTCTTTTTCTTGCCTGATTGCTCTGGCTAGAACTTTCAATACTATGTTGAATAGGAGTGGTGAGAGAGGGCATCCTTATCTAGTGCCAGATTTCAAAGGGAATGCTTCCAGTTTTTGTACATTCAGTATGGTGTTGGCTGTTGGTTTGTCATAAATAGCTTTTATTATTTTGAAATACCTTCCGTCAATACTTAGTTTATTGAGGGTTTTTAGCATAAAGTGCTGTTGAATTTTATCAAAGGCCTTCTCTGTATCAATGGAGATAACCATGTGGTTTTTGTCTTTGGTCCTGTTTATGTGGTGAATTACGTTTATAGACTTGCATATGTTGAACCAGCCTTGCATCCCCAGGATGAAGCCTACTTGATCATGGTGGATAAGCTTTTTGATGTGCTGTTGCAATCGGTTTACCAGTATTTTATTGAAGATTTTTGCATCTATGTTCATCATGGATATTGGCCTGAAGTTTTCTTTTCTTGCTGAGTCTGCTGAGTTTTGGTATCAGGATGATGTTGGTCTCATAAAATGATTTGGGAAGGATTCCCTCTTTTTGGATTGTTTGAAATAGTTTCAGAAGGAGTGGTACCAGCTCCTCTTTGTGTGTCTGGTAGAATTCGGCTGTGAACCCATCTGTACCTTGGCTTTTTTTTGGGTGGGCCATCCACACTTTGAGTAGCCAGATTAATCCAGGAGTTCAGTCATGGCAGGGAGACATAAACAAATAAGGAGGCCAATCAGAATTTTATCAGTAGAGGGAAATGTTTCTCCCCACTGAGTTCTTTGGTCCATGAAGTAGGAACTCTGTCGATCCTCCTGTCCTCTCAAAAAAGTAAAGGGTGCTCCTTCTATACTCTACACCCTTCACTGAACTCTCTCTATAGGATACAGCAGTGACATATCTGAGAGGAGAGATTGGGTAATGATCTCTGTCCATAAGAGGACTGATGTCCCACTGCCTTCACCTGCTCAGAAAAGCTGTCCTCACACTTGAACATCCTTGTTCTGCTCCCTTCTCCCATGGCAAGTGCAGCTCAGTCATTGCCTAAGTCATTCATTTCAGAAACCTGTCTTTCTTTCTCTATTTTGTTCTCATTTCTATCTATAGGTGACAAAGTTTGATGAGCATCCTTACCCAAATCTCTCTTCAAGTAGTAATTCCCAATATTTGAGATGAGACCTGGTGGTAGGTAATTGAATTGTAGGGGTGGATTTCCCCTTTGCTGTTCTCATGATAGTGAGTGAGTTCTCACAGATCTGGTTGTTTAAAAGTGCATAGCACCTCCCTCCTCATTCTGTCTCTCTTCCTTCTGCTCCAACCATGTAGGATGTGCTGGCTTCACCTTTGCCTCTGTCATGATTGTAAGTTTCCTGAGGCCTCCCCAGCCATGCTTCCTATACTGCCTGTGGAATCATAAGCCAACTAAACATTTTTTTTTTTAATGACACAGTCCCAGGTGCATCTTTATAGCAATGTGAGAATGGACAAATACAGAAAATTAGTACCAGAGAAGTGGGGCATGGCTATAAAGATACCTGAAAATGTGGAAGCAGCTTTAAAACTGGGAATATGCAGATTTGGAACAGTTTGGTGGTCTCAGAAGAAGATAGAAAGATGAGGTAAAGTTTGGAACTTCCTAGAGACTTGCTGAATGGTTGTGACCAAAATGCTGATAGTGATATGGACAGTGAAGTCCAGACTGAGGAAGTCTCAGATGGAGATGAGGAACTTATTAGGAACTGGAGCAAAGGTCATTCTTACCGTGCTTTAGCAAAGAAACTGGCAGCATTGTGCTCCTGCTCTAAGGATCTGTGGAACCTTGAACTTGAGTGAGATGATTTAGTGTATCTGGTGGAAGAAATTTCTAAGAAGCTAAGCATTCAAAATATGGCCTGTCTGCTTCTAATAGCATATGCTTATATATTTGCACAAACAGATGATCTGAAACTGGAACTTATATTTAAAAGGGAAGCAGAGCATAAAAGCTTACAGAATTTTCAGTCTGACTATGTGGTAGAAAAGAAAAACACATTTTTTTTTTTTTTTTTTTTACGGAAATTCAAGACTGCAGAAATATGCATAAGTAAAGAGGAGCCAAATGTTAATAGCCCAGACAATGCGGAAATGCCTCCAGGACATTTCAGAGACCTTCACAGTAGCCCCTTCCATCACAGTCCTGAAGGCCTAAGAGGGAAACATGGTTTTGTGTGCCAGGCCCAGGGCCCTGCTGCTCTTTGCAGCCTCAGGACATGGCATCCTGCATCCTAGCCACTCCAGCTCCAGCTGTGGCTAAAAGGGGCCAAGGTACAGCTTGGGCCATTGAGTCAGAGGGAGCAAGCCCCAAGCGTTAGTGTTTTCCACACGGTGTTGGGCTTGCAGGTACACAGAAGGTAAGAGTTGAGGACTGGGAGCCTCTGCCTAGCTTTCAGCTGATGTATGGAATTATCTGGATGTTCAGGCAGATGTCTGCTACAGGGGCAGAGCCCTCATGGAAAACCTGTAGTAGGGCAGTGCAGAGGGGAAATGTGGTATTGAAATCCCCACACAGAGTCTCCACTGGGGTACTGCCTAGTGGAGCTGTGAGAAGAGGGTCACCGTCTTCCAGACCCCAGAATGGTAGATTTACCAACAGCTTGCACCATCTGCCTAGAAAAGCTTCAGGCACTCAGTGCCAGCCCATGTAAGCAGCCATGGAACCATAGCCTGTAGAGCCACAGGCGTGGAGCTGCTTAAGGCCTTGGGAGCCTATCCCTTGTATTAGTTTGGCCTGGATGTGAGACATGGAGTCAAAGGAGTTTATTTTGGACCTTTAAGATTTAATAACTGTCCTGGTAAATTTCAGACTTGCATAGGGCCTGTAGGCCCATTGTTTTTGCCAATTTCTATCATGCACTAATTTCTAAAAGGCAGAACCTGGGCTGTGATTGAGGTGTGCTTCCATAGGGGAGGGAAGTGGAAAGAGGGTGCTCAGGTGTGAGGACAGGTGTCTCTGAGGGGGTGAAGGCAGTTGGTGACATCAGGCCACTCATGGACAGAGACCATTGCCTAATATCTCCACCCACATATGTCACTGTTGTGTCCTATGGAGAGGGTTGGGTGAGGAGTGTCTAGCATGGAAGAATCACCCTTTACTTCTTTGAGAAGGCAGAATGATTGGCAGAAGTTCCTATTTCATGGGCCAATGAACTCAGTGAGGAGAAACATTTCCCTCTGCTGATAAAATTCTGATTGGCTTATTTAGAACTACTTTATTTGTTTATATCTGCCCACCGTGGTTAATATTCCAGATTAACCTAGCTCTCAAAGTGAGGGTGACAGACCAGGGCATCAGCATTACCTGAAGGCTTGTTAGAAATGCGGAATCCTAGACTTATCCCAGACCTAATGAATCAGAGTCTGTATTTTAATCAGATCTCTAGTTAAGACCTGTGGGAATTAAGTTTGTATGTAAATGTGGGTCTGTCTGGGCTATGCATCGTGTACCATTGGCCTATTTCTCTATAACTATTTTAATAAATGTGTAACATATTTTCTTAGTTCTAAAAAGTTTATAATAAATCTTGATATTTTATTTAAAAAAATCTTCTGATGGGATTCAGGAAAACAATGAAACAATACCCCAGAATACTTTAAGCTGGAAAAAATGGAGAGAATGACTGAAACAAGAAGGTTATGCTCACCTTTCCCAGCCCTTCTTCCCCAAAGTCAGCCATGAAATCTGGATAGGATCGTCTGACTTCCCCTGAAGCAGGTCCTAAAACCCTCATTGAGACCGTCTTTAGACTTGGAGGAAAGGAATATCCTTATCTCTAAAGATGCCTCCTGAGTGACTTGGTGCTGTCTTTGAGATAATGAGTGAGTTCTTGTTCTGTGTTCATGCAAGATTTGGTTGTTTGGGTTCACAAAGAAGAATCTGAAGAAACAGGCCTTGCTAACTTTCCCGCAATTCATTACCATTAGCTCATACCATTTTTACCCTACCGTTTTTCTCCACATTTTCCCACTCTTCATCAAACCTAGCTTAAAAAATACACAGATGTATGCATTTCTTCAGGTGTTCATTTTCTTATGAAGTCTTTTATGTCACATAAAACTTATTAAATAGGCTGGGCGTGGTGGCTCACGCCTGTAATCCAAGCACTTTGGAGGCCAAGGCGGGCGGATCACCTGAGGTCGGGAGTTCAAGACCAGCCTGACCAACATGGTGAAACCCTGTCTTAAAATAAATAAATAAATAAATAAATAAATAAATAAATAAAATAAAGATAATTAAAAAAAATAATAAAGAATAAGGGCCAGAGACTTTCCTGCTTCTGAAAAAAAAAACCTTATTAAATAAATGTGTATGCTTCTCTCTTTTTATTTTGTCTTTTTATAGAATCCTCAGCCATAAGCCTAAGGAAGGTGAAGGAAAAGATATTGTTTTCTTCCTTGTATTACCTACCCCCCACCCATATTGTTCTTCATGTTAAATGGTATTAAATAGATCAATTTCTGCAATTTGATTCTTTTGTGTAAATTTTAAATTTGTTATGTTGCATGAAAATCTTTAATGGAATTTGATACATTTCACTGAAATTATGGATTATTGACATAGATATCTTTATAGACCATCAAAAGAGTTGATGGTCTGTTTAATAATACATAGTCCTCAGTCTCTTTCTTTAATTTGATTTTTTATAACTTCGTAGGAATCCATCATTGGATTGGATCCATCATCATTTCACTTTATAACACAACTCCAAAAAGACTGTTATTTTCATTTTCTTGGGGGTGTTTATACACCGTGGTTCTTATATAGCTTGGATAGTTTAATAGTGGTATTTTTAATGTGCTAAGGAATTCTATAAAGGGTGTGAGTGGCCCTAGGGATAAGTGGGAAAATATTTAAACTATGGGAGGGGAAGAGACAATCCAGGTTAGAATTGCCAGATATAATATAGGACATTTTATTAAATTTAACATTAGATAAACAATAAATTTTGTTTTAGAGTGAGTATGTTTTATGCAATATTTGTGAACTTGTCAGCAGAACAGCTTAGCTAGAGAAGAAGGTATTGTGATTCTAACAGGTAGACAGCGTAGAATGCTAGAGTCAGGTCACACTGACTCATGTGAGAACTGATTGTTAAAATTTTAAAAATTGTGTGAGTCAGTCATTAAACCATTTGTAGCTCAAAACTGGTCACAGTGGGTGCATGTACACCAGAGAAATAGGCAAATGCTACAAATTATGGCTCCTTCTCACCCCTTTCCCAGCTGTTTAACACTTATTAGCACACCAGTAGATACAGTTAAGTTGGCCAAATTATGAAGGTCTCGAGTTCCATTCTAAGGAATGGGCACCTACTGAAGATTTTGAGTAGGTAGGTAGACAGTTAAAAAACTCTATGAGGAAAACTAATCTGATAGCAGTGGATTTGTGAGAGATTAGAAGGAGACTGAGTCAGGGAATTGTTATAATGAACCAAGTCTGAGGTCAGTAGACTTGAGCAAGAGAGAAGACAGGAGAAAGAAAAGAAGTTAAATGCTAAGAACGTTGGATAGGGGAGGATTTGAAGGACTGGTGATTGTCTTTTTTCACTCAATCTCTAGGTCTGCAGATGTTTGAGTATAAAGTTTCAAGCCTGAGAGAAAGGAACAATGTTGGTGTACTTGGCAGATAAATAATGATGGTCAGGGACGTCCATTTGGGAATAGATGTGTCAGTAGAGGCTGTGAAAAGATTTGCTGTTTAATGAAAACTGTGTCAAGAGACGAGAATGAAGGGACTGTTAATTAGTGAAAGTCCCTTGTGTTTTTTGCTCTTTTCTTAATGTCATGTTTCAATGAAGTATAATTTATGTACAGTCAATGCACAGATTTTAAGTGTGTAGTTCTATGAGAGTTTTGAGACATATTTACATCCTTGCAATAAACATCTTAATCAAGATATAAAGCATTTCTGACAGCTCAGGTTTCCTTATGACTCTAGTTCTCTCCACCCCAGATATAACCACTGTTCTGACTTCCATTATCATAGATAATGTTCTTGAATTTAATTTAAGTGAAATCATGAACTGTATATTCTCTTTTGTGTCTGGTTTGTTTCATTCAGCATAATGATTTTGAGATCCATCCATGCTTTCATGTGTACGAGTAGTGGTTTTTAAATTGACAACTACAGTTTTTTATATAAATATACAATTTACTCATCCATTATCCTATTCATGAATATTTGGGCTGTTTCTATTTTGGGGCTATTATAAATATGAGTGCTATAAAGACATTTGCACAAAGATTTTTGTGGGCATGTAGTTTCATTTGTCTGGAGTTTATAACTAGGAATGTAATTATTGTATCATAGGTTAAATCTATGCTTAACTTTAAAAGAAACTGCCAAAGAGTTCTCCAGGGTGGTTGTATCACTTTACACTGTCACTAGCAAGGTAACAGAGTTTCAGTTACTTGACAATTTCACCACCTTGCTAATATTTTGTATCTACATTCATTGAAAATGTTGGATATTGGTCAATAAATTTTATTTCCTTTTTTGTGAGGTTTTAGTGTCAAGGTCATGGGTGCCTCATATATTTGAACTCTATATTTTGAAAGTGTGTAGAATTGATATTATTTCTTCCTTAAATGTTTAGAATTCATCAGTGAGGCTATATGGGCCTAGTGTTTTTTCTGTGGGAAGATTTATATTTACAAATTCAATTTCTGTAACACATATAGGACTATTTAAATCCTCTCTTTCTTTTTGGTTCTCTTTTGGTAAGTTTATCTTTTGAGGAATAAGTCCATTTTTATTTAATAATTTAGGTGAGTTCGTTGTTATCTAACAAATTTAGACTTATTTACATGAAGTTGATTATAATACACTCTTTTTATTCTCTTACTCTCTGCAGAGTCTCCAATCATATCTCCACTTAACTTTCAGCTATTGGTAATTTTGTTTTATCTCTTTTTTGTCTTAATCAGTCTTCTCAGCATGTTATCAATTTTATTAATGTTGTCAGAGAACAATTTGACTTTGCTGATTTTATTAATTTTTTGGTTTTCTATTACATTGATATCTGCATTTATTATATTATGTACTATATTTACTCTTGTTTAATTTGCTTTCAAAATGAAACTTTAGGTGATTGTCGATCTTTTTTCTTTTTAACATAAACATTTAAAGTTATAAATTTCCCTCTAAGCATACTTTAGGTATATCCCATAAAATTTGAAATATCATGTTTTCCTTTCCATTCAGTTCAAAATATTTCCCAAATTCTCTTGTAATTTTTCTTTGCCCTATGAGTTTTTTACAAGTATGTTGTTTACTATCTAAATATTTGGGGGAATTTTCTAGATTTTTGTTACTGATTTCTAATATAATTACTTTATGATCATCAGAGAACATATTCTGTATAATCTCATTTATTTTAAATTTATCAATATTGGTTTTATGGAACAGCTTATGATTTATCTTGGTGAATGTTCCATGTGCACTTGAAAAGAATGTGTGTTTTGTTATATTTAGGTGAAGTGTTCTAAAAATCTCAATTAAGTCTAATTGCTTAGTAGCATCTTTCAACTTAAAAAAATTATTTCAGTGGTTTTGGGGGAAGAGGTGGCTTTTGGTTACATAGATGAGCTATTTAGTAATGATTTCTGAGATTTTGGTACACCTGCCACCCAAGCAGTGTACATTGTATCCAATGTGTTGTCTTTTATCCCTCACCTACCTCCAACCCTTGCCCTCAAGTCTCCAAAGTGTATTTTATCATTCTTATGCCTTTGCATATTCATAGCTTAGCTCCCACTTGGAGTAAGAACATATGATATTTGGGTTTTCATTCCTGAGTTACTTCACCTAGAATAATGGTCTCCAATTCCATCCAGTTGCTGTACATGCCATTATTTCATTTCTTTTTATGGCTGAGTAGTATTCCATAGTATATATGTTGAGTTTGGGTTTGGATTGTTCTTGTTTCTCTAGTTTCTTGAGGTGTGGCCTTAGATTGTGATATATATATATCACAAATAATCCCATCAAAAAGTGGACAAAAGAAATATATATATATATATATATATATGTATTATGTGTATTTATATACATAAAGGACTGTTTTATCTATCTATCTATCTATCTGTGTGTGTGTGTGTGTGTGTGTGTGTGTGTGTGTGTATGACAATCTAAGGTCACACCTCAAGGTGGTGTTCCCTTTTCACCACATCTACACCAACTAATCTATTATTTTATTTTTAAATTATGGCCATATTTGCCGGAGTAAAGTGGTATCACATTGTGGTTTTAATTTGCATTTCCCTGGTAATTAGTGATGTTGAGCATTTTAAAAATATGATTGTTGGCCATTTGTATATTTTCTTTTGAGAATTCTCTATTCATCTCCTTTGCCCACGTTTTGATGGAATTATTTGCTTTTTTCTTGCTGATTTATTTGAGTTCCTTGTAGATTCCGGGTATTAGTCCTTTGTTGGATGCATAGTTTGAGAATATTTTCTTTCACTCTTTGGGTTGTCTGTTTACTCTGCTGATTATTTCTTTTGCTGTGCAGAAGCTTTTTGGTTTAATTAGGTACCATCTGTTCATTTTTTTTTTTCTTTCTTTTTTTTTTTTGCATTTGCTTTTGGGTTCTTGGTCATATCTCTTTGCCTAAGCCAATGTCTGGAAGAGTTTTTTCAATGTTATCTTCTAGAATGTTTATGGTTTTAGGTCTTAGATTTAAGTTTTTGATCCATCTTGAATTGATTTTTTTTTTTTTTTGCATAAGGGGAGAGATAATCCAGTTTCATTCTCCCTACGTGTGGCTTGCCAATTATCCCAGAACCATTTATTGAATAGAGTGTTCTTTTCCCATGTTATGTTTTTGTTTGCTTTGTTGAAGATCAGTTAATTCTAAGTGTTTGGATTTATTTCTGGGTTCTCTATTCTGTTCCATTGGTCTATGTGCATATTCTCCATATTATGCTCTTTCGGTGACTATAGTCTTGTAGTATGGGTTGAAATCAGGTAATGTGATGCCTCCAGATTTGTTATTTTTGCTGTATAACAGTGCTACTGATTTGTGTACATTGATTTTGTATCCTGAAACATTATTGAAATTCTTATCAGATCTAGGAGGTTTTTGGGTGATTCTTTAGGATTTTCTGGATATATGATCATATCATTGATGAACTGCAACAGTTTTACTTCCTCTTTATTGATTTGGTTGCCCTGTGTTTCTTTCTCTTGTCTGACTGCTCTGGCTAGGACTTTCAGTACTATGTTGACTAGAAGTTGTTAAAATGGGCATCCTTGTCTGGTTCCAGTTCTTGGAGGGAATGCTTTCAACTTTTCCACATTCAGTATAATCTTGTCTGTGGATTTGCCATAGACGGCTTTTAATACCTCAGGGTATATCCCTTTTATGCCAGTTTTGCTGAGGGTTTTAATCATAAAGGGATGCTGGATTTTGTCAAGTGCCTTTTCTGTGTCTATTAAGATGATCATGTGATTTTTGTTTTTAATTATGTTTATGTGATGTATCACATTTACTGACTTACACATGTTAAATCATTCCTTCATCGCTGGTATGAAACCCACTTGATCATGGTGAATTACCTGTTTGATATGCTGTTGGATATGTTTAGCTAGTATTTTGTTGAGGATTTTTGTATTCATGTCTGCAGTTTTCTTTTTTTGTTATGTTCTTTCCTGGTTTTGGTGTTAGGATGATACTGGCTCCATAGAATGATTTAAAGAGGATTCCCTCTTTCTCTATCTTTAGAATAGTTTCAGTAAGATTGATAACAACTTTTCTTTGAATGTTGATAGAATTCAGCTATGACTCCAAATGGTCCTGGATATTTTCTTGGTTGGCTTTTAAAAAATTACTCTTTCAATCTTGCTACTTATTACTGGTCTGTTCAAAGTTTCTATTTCTCCCTGATTTAATCTAGGAGGGTTGTATAGTTCCAGAAATTTATCCATTTCCTCTGGATTTTCTACTTTGTGCACATAAAGGTATTCGTAGTAGCCTTGAATGACCTTTTGTGATTCTGTGGTATCAGTTGTAATACCTCCCATTTCATTTTGAATTGAACTTAACTTGGATCTTCTCTCTTCTTGATTAATTGTACTAATTTTCTTATAGCCACTGTTGGGAATAAAAAAAATTTCACTAACAGTCTATTAATTTTGTTTATTTTTTTAATGAACCAGCTGTTTGTTTCTTTTCTTTTCTTTTTTTTGGTATTTTGTATTTTTCTGTTTCAATTGCATTTAGTTCTTCTCTGATCTTGGTTATTTCTTTTCTTCTGCAGAGTTTGGGTTTGGATTGCTCCTGTTCCTCTATCTAAGGTGTGACCTCGGATTGTTTCCGTGTGCTCTTTCAGACTTTTGATGTAGGCATGTAATGCTATGAACTTTCCTTTTAGCACCACTTATGCTGTATCCAAGAGGTTTTGGTAAGTTGCGTCACTATGATTTTTCAGTTTAAAAAATTTTGAAATTTCCATCTTGATTTCATTGTTGACTCAAAGATCATTCAAGAGCAAATTATTTAATTTCTATGTATTTGTACAGTTTTGAGGGTTCCTTTTGGAGTTAATTTCCAGTTTTATTCCACTGTGGTCTGAGAGGATACTCGATAAAATTTTGATTTTCTTAAATTTATTGAGACTTGTTTATGGCCTATCATATGATCTATCTTGGAGAATGTTCCATGTGCTGATGACTAGAATATATATTCTGCAGTTGTTGGGCAGAATGTTCTGTAAATGTCTATTAAGGCCATCTATTCTAGGATACAGTTTAAGTCCATTATTTCTTCGTGGACTTTCTGTTCTGATGACCTCTCTAGTGCTGTCAGTGGAGTATTTAAGTTCCCCATTATTATTGTGCTGCCATCTATCTCATTTCTTAGATCTAGTAATACTAATTGTTTTATAAATCTGGGAGCCCCAGCATTAGGTGCATTTATATTAGGATTGTGATATTTTCCCGTTGAACTGATCTTTTTTATATATATATATATGGAGTTTTGCTCTTCTTGCCTAGGCTGGAGTGCAATGGTGCACTCTCAGCTCACCACAACCTCCACCTCCCGGGTTCAAGTGATTCTTCTGCCTCGGCCTCTGAGTAGCTGGGGTAACAGGCATGTGCCACCATGTCTGGCTAATTTTGTATTTTTAGTAGAGATGGTACAAGACTAGCCTGACCATTCTTCTGCCTCAGCCTCTGAGTAGCTGGGGTAACAGGTATGTGCCACCATGTCTGGCTAATTTTGTATTTTTAGTAGAGATGGTTCAAGACCAGCTTAATTCAAGACCAGCCTGACCATCATTTCTCCATGTTGGTCAGGCTGGTCTTGAACTCCTGACCTCATGATCCACTCACCTTGGCCTCCCAAAGTGCTGAGATTATAGGTGTGAGCCACTGTGACTGGCCTGGATTGATCCTTTTATCACTATATAATGCCCCTCTTTGTCTTTTTTAACTGCTGTTGCTTTAAAGTCTGTTTTATCTTTTGGTTGCCTTTAGAATATCTTTTTCCACCTCTTTACTTTAAGTTTATGTGAGTCCTTATGTGTTAGATGAGTCTCTTGAATCCAGAGGATACTTAGTTCGTGAATTTTTATCCGTTCTGCCATTCTGTATCTTTTAAGTGGAACATTTAGGTCATTTACATGCAAAGTGGGTATTGAGATGTGAGGTACTGTTCTATTCATCATGCTAGTTGTTGCCTAAATGACTTGTGTATTTTCATTGTGCTATTGCTTTACAGGCCCTGTGAGGTTTATATGTTAAGGAGGTTCTATTTTGGTGTACCTTGAGGATTTGTTTCGTAATTTAGAAGTCCTTTTGACATTTCTGGTAGTGCTGGCTTTGTAGTGATAAATTCTCTCTGTATTTGCTCGTCTGACAAAGGCTTTATCTTCTTCATTTATGAATCTTAGTTTTCCTGGATGCAAAATCCTTGGGTCACTATCATTTTGTTTAAGGAGGCTAAAGATAGGACCCTAATCTGTTCTGGCTTGTAAAATTTCTGCTGAGAAATCTGTTGTTAATCTCTTAAGTTTTCCTGTATAGGTTACCTGACACTTTTGACTCACAGCTCTTAAGATTCTTTCCTTCATCTTGACTTTAGATAACCTGATGACTAAGTGGCTAGGTGATGATCTTTTTGTGATGAATTTCCCAGGTGGTATTTGAGCTTTTGGTATTTGGATGTCTAAATCTCTAGCATGGCCAAGGAAATTTTCTTTCCTCAAGTATTCCTTCAAATAATTTTTTTGAACTTTTACATTTTCCTTCCTTCTCAGGAACACTAATTATTCTTAGGTTTGGCCATTTAATAGAATCCCAAATATCTTGGAGGCTTTGTTCTTTTTTTTTTTTTTGGCATATATATATATATATATATATATATATATATATATATATATTTATTTATTTTTGTCTGATTGGGTGAATTTGAAAGCCAGGTCTTCAGGTTCTGAAGTTCTTTCTTCCACTTGTTTTAGTCTATTGTTAAAACTTTCCAGAGTATTTTGTATTTCTCTAAGTGTGTCTTTGATTTCCTAAAGTTTTGATTATTTTTCTTTATGATATCTATTTCTATGGAGAATTTTTCATCTTTTAATTTCTTTAAGTTGGTTTCCACCTTTCTCTGGTTCTCCTTAAGTGGCATAATAATCAACCTTCTAAATTCTTTATCTGGCAATTCAGAGCTTTCTTCTTGTTTGGATCCATTGCTGGGGAGATAGTTGATCTTTTGGGGGCATTACAGAACCCTGTTTCCAGAATTACTTTTCTGGTTCCTTCTCATTTGGGTAGACAATTTCAGTGGAAAGATCTGGAACTCAAGGGCTGCTGTTCAGATTCTTTGTCTTATGACATGATATCCCTTGATGTGGTTCTCTCCCCATTCCCCTAGGGATGGGGCTTCCTGAGCACCAGACTGCAGTAATGGTTATTGCTCTTTTGAGTCTAGCTATCCAGCGGGGCTACCAGGTTCTGGACTGGTGCTTGGAAATGTCTGAAAAGAGTCCTGTGATATCATTCCTCTTCAGGTTTCCCACCTGTGGGTAATAGCACCTGGGTTGGCGGAGTTGGCAGGGGAATGAAGTAGACTCTGTGAGAGTCCTTTGTTGCAGTTTTGTTCAGTGTTCTGGCTTTCTCGAATGTTAGCTATGCTAGCAGTGAAGTTGTTAGTTGGGCAGACTAAGGACCTCTGGTTAGCCAAGATGTTCCAGGTAGTGGTATTAGCTGCTGTTTTCTCCTTCCTGGGAGCAGAGTTATTCTTTCATGAGTTGCCGTAATGGCCTCAGTTGGTTGGCCTCCTGCCAGGTGGTGATGCTTTCAAGAGAACACCAGCTGCAGTAGGAGAACGGAGATGTAAGTTTGCCCTAAACTGGCCAGGATGGGTATTCTGGTTTCTCTGGTGAAGAGCAGGACCATAAAGCTCCAAAGAACTTATGTCTTTTGTATTCAGCTACCAGGTGGAGAAATGCCACCAGGTTTAGACAGGTCTGAACTCACACCCTCCTTGGGCAGGGTTTGCCATAGCCACTGTGAGAGATGGGAGAATGGTTCTCAGGCCAATAAGGTTATGTTCCAGAGGGGATTATGGCTACCTCTGCTGTGCCATATAGTTTGCCAGGGAAGAGGGGGATAGCTGGTAGTGAAAGGCCTCACCCAGTTCCGACACAATTGGTAAGACCAGTCTCATTCCCACAGTACCCCGCTAACAGCACCAAGTTTAGATCCAGTCAGTCTGCACATGGGGCTCAGACCTTGCTCCAGGCCGCCTCTGCAAAAGCAAGCACTGTTTTCAGGCCTTGCTCCTCCCCGTCTGCTCAGTGTTGGTGGCAGCTCCTGTGCTTGTATCTACAGCAGTTCTTGTTTGCCCCCCGGATTCTGCTCAAGAAAGTTTGTTCCCAGTTGAAATTATTACAAAATTCAGTTGGAAGCTTTTTTCACTCCAAGACCCCTCCCTAATTCCACTGGCTGCCTTCCCTGAGGGCCCCTGTTAGATACAGTCAGGGATGGCTTCCTGGCCTTGAGCTGGGGACTGGGAGGGCCTACAAGGCTCTTTCCACTGCTGCTTCTACTTTTATATTTTGCTGGCTCCCTAAATCTGTTTCAGCTCTAGGTAAGGTTAAATCCTTCCTCTGTGGTCTGGATTTTCAGAGTCCTCAGTGGGGATGTGTGCTCAGAGGCAGATTTTCTCCCTCACACTTTGGGAACTCACGGTTTTTCACATATCACAGAATTTGCAGTAGTGTGCAGCTTCTTTCAAAGGATCTGTGAATTCTTTTGGTTGTCCTGGTACGTTCCTGCACTGGTTCTTGGAGAAAACGTTCACAGTGTGAGTCTCCATACCCTGTTCTGTACATCCAAGCAGGAGCTGCCCGTTAGCCCTGTCTCCTATCTGCCACCTTTCTCCCCTTCCCTGTTCAAGTTTTCTATATTATTACTGACTTTATGTCTTCTTGTTCTATCAATTATTAAGAGAAGGGTATTAAAATTTTCAAGCATAATTGTGATTTTTCTATTTTGGGCAGTTCTGTCAGTTTTTGCTTAATGTATTTTGAAGTGCTATTATTAGGACTATATACATTTAGAATTGTTAGGTATTCTTAATTTATTTTATTACAATTGAATGCCCTTTATTCTTGGTAAAATTACTTGTTCTGATTAATATTTTATATGATGTTAATCTTCTCTACTATTCTTATGATTAGTGTTCTTCTAGTATACCTTTAAAAAACCTACCACTTTTGTGCTACCTGGACCTTTATATATATAAGAGATTTCTTTCTTTCTTTCTTTCTTTCTTTTTGGAAATCTGTGTGCCTTTATTGGTGGAGCCACTACTTGAAGGGGATGAAGCGGGAGGAGTGGGTGGCCCTGATGCCCAGCTGACAGTGCTTCACATGGAGAATTCGCCCAGGTAGTGGCTGATCCTCTCCAGCTTGATCTCCGCCTGGCTGAAGGTCTTGCGGTTGTAGACGCCCACCATCTCGGGCGAGGTGATCATGTCCTGCAGGTGCGTCTTCAGCACTTCCAGCTTCTCCAGGGGGAATGGCACCTCCTTGCGCAGGCGCTTCAGCAGGTGCGTCTTCACCACTTCCGGCTTCTCCACGGGGGCGGGGTGGGGGCGGCACCTCCTTGCGCAGGCACTTCAGCAGGTGCGTCTTCACCACTTCCGGCTTATCCACGGGGCAGCACCTCCTTGCGCAGGCGCTTCAGCAGCGACTGGGGCTTCCGCCGCAGGCCCAGGTTCGGCGGCGGCCGCCAGCTCACACTGTGCAACTGCAAGTGTTCGCAGGACAAGTCCAGCAGCTGGTCCAGGTCCATACCGCGGTAGGTGAACTTGCAAAAGGTCCGCTGCTGCTTCTACTCTGCCTCTGCCGTCTTGCCGGATCTTCAGAAAAGCTAGAGTAGATTTCTTACAGACAGGATATTGTAAGTGCTTTTAAAAATTAGGTTGCAGCTTTGCGCAGTGGCAGGATCGTAGCCAATGGGGTTTATACGAGGCGCTATTATTGCTAATTGAAAACGTTTCCCAATACCCCGCTGTGAGGACTTGCAGTATAATTGACACTGGCAATTTTTGACAGTCTCTACGGAGACTGAATTAAAAAAAAAAAAAAAGAAAAAAGAAAAAAAACTTAGGTTGGGAATTGCTCTTTTATTGCTGCCTTGTTTATGAGGTTGTTTGTTTATTTACATTTTAAAAACAGCTTTATTTAGATATGATTGGCATACAATATAGTCTGCCCATTTGAAGCGTACATTGCAATGTGTTCTAGTATATTCACAGGATTGTTCAACCATCCTCACAGTTTCATTTTGGAGGGACCGTCTACATTTAATAGAAATACTAATATGATTGAATTCAAATCTATCATGCAGCTATTTGCCTTATTTTAGTCTTGTAGGTTTTGTTCCCTCTTTCTCTTTTCTTCTTGCTTTTGGATTATTTGTTAGTGTTCCATTTTTATGTTCACTGTTGGCTTATTAGTCCACTAAAAGATTATTACCCATACCTCTTTTTCCATTTTAGTGATCACTCTAATCATTATAATGTGCATTTTTAACATATCATAGTCAAACTTCAAATGTCACATCACATGTGGCACAGTTCTGTGCGTTCTGTGATACTATACTAGAAAGGAAAGAACTTTTTATTCCCAGCTTTGATTTGAAAAAAATCTCACGAAAAGGCTCTTTATAGCCTGGCTTGGGTGATAGGGCTATCTGTGGACCAAACACTATGGCCAAGAATGTAAATTCTTATAGGAGGATGATAGTTTTAATTCAAAATAGGGATTGAGGGTGAAGAAATACTTCCGTAATATTATTGAACTTGTAGGTGTTTGCATTTTTATCAGAAGTAAATTTTCAAAATACCTTTAATGAAATTCTCCATCTTTATTAAAGTGATTTTTCTTTTTCATTTGTTTTAGAGGCTGTTTCCTGCTCTGTCACCCAGCCCAGAGTACAATGGTGTGATCATAGATCATAGCTCACTTTAACTTCAAGCTCCTGGGTTCGAATAGGCTCATGCTATGACACCCAGGCTAATTTTTATTTATTTATTTTTTTTAGAAACAAGGTCTTGCTGTAATGCCCAGACTGGTCACAAACTCCTGGCTTCTAGTAGTCCTCCCACCTCAGCCTTCCAAAACGCTGGGATTATAGGTGTAAGGTACTGTGCTTACCACCCAAAGTGGTTTTTCAAAGTCTGTGATGACTACTGAAGACATGGAAGACTGTTTTGTAACAGATTTTTGTGTGTGTGTGATGGAGTCTCACTCTGTTGTCCAAGCTCGAGTGCAGTGGCACCATCTTGGCTCACTGCAACTTCTGCCTCCTGGGTTCAAGCAATTCTTCTGGCTTAGCCTCTCAACTAGCTAGGACTATAGGCACACGCCACCAGACCCGGCTAATTTTTGTATTTTTAGTAGAGACAGGGTTTCCCCGTGTTGACCAGGATGGTCTTGATCTCTTGACCTTGTAATCTGCCTACCTTGGTCTCTCAAAGTGCTGGGATTACAGGTGTCAGCTACCACGCCTGGCCTTGGAACAGATTTTATAAATGCCAGTAAGATTGCTTGATAAGTAAGGCAGCAGTACTTAGAAGATTAAATGTATAAATTGATAATCCCGTTATTTATGCCTTCCATTTTGTCCAATTGTAGTAGCAGCCTTTTCAGCTCACCGTAACTCCCTTTACCTTAAACTTTCACTGGAGTTTCAGGGTTTGTGACAACATGTTTGTGCTATGTGAACCAGACCCTGCTATTATAGCCACTTGGCCCAGTATACACCCAATTCAGGCTGGGGTGATCAGATTCTCTTTTCCGAAATTTGAAATTTGGGGTTTGGAACTAATTAATCACTGTCTTAAGTTGAAACTCTAACAAATAAACCATAGTTGCCAGGGACTGTGGTTTTACAGTGTGGAGGGAATAGCAGGGAAAGCCACTGTGAAAAGAGGAAGGAAAGAGACTAATTGAAGAAAGAAGCAGAAACAGAGAAACTGCTTTGACTTCTTTCCATTCTCTGTTCCAGGCTTGGCCACGTTCTTATCCTTGGGGTCTGTGAGACATAGATGTATTCTTTAAAATTCATTTCTACTTTTGTTTAAGCTGGCTTGAGAGGACTTCTTTTCTTGCAATCCAAGAGCGTAGGCCAAAATTTCAAATATACAATTTTAGAAGAATTTAAGAAGTATTTGTCAGTTCAAGTACTATCTTAAGCAGGGAAAAAAGGCATGACAACTATGATTCATTATAGTATTTTATTCATTATAGAATTTTATTATACTAATTCATGACATAGTTTTTTTTATATTTCTGGACACTGTATCATCTCTTTGGTAAAAGTTTTCAAATAAAATGTTAAGAGGGTGAGTGATGGGTGGTCACTTGGTGGGTACAATATGTGTCACTCTAGTGATGGATGCAGTGAAGGTTCTGCCTTCACTGAAATGTAATATATTGATGTAGCAAACTTGCGCTTGTACTCCATGAATATACAGAAATTTAAAAATTAAAAAATAAAAATTTAGTTAAAATATTAAGTATATCAAAATAAAACTCATTAAAATGCCATTGTGCATAATAAATAGAACATTAATATCCTGAAAAATGCCAGGCGTTCTTCCTCAATTTAACCCCTCTCCCTGCCCCAGAGACAGCCACTAGACTGAATTTTATAACTATTATTTGTTTCCTTTCTTCAAATAGTTTTACTACATCTTTATGTATCTCTAAAAATAAAATGTTTAGTTTTTCATACTTTTGAACTTTATATTAATGGAATAGTACTCTATGCTATGAATCCCTTTTTTGCTCAACTTTATGCTTAAGAGATTAATTACATTTGAGGTGTACAAATCTAATCCATCCATTTTCACTGCTGTGTAGATTCCTGTTTTACAACTATGGCACAGCTTATCCTTTCTCCCTTCAGTGAGGAATTACAAGTGGAATTTCTGTGTTGTAGCAGTGGTCCCCAACCTTTTTGGCACCAGGGACTGGTTTCGTGGAAGACAATTTTTCGATGGACCAGGGGTGGTGGGGATGGCTTTGGGATGATTCAAGCACATTACATTTATTGTGCACTTTATTTCTATTATTATTATATTGTAATATGTAGTAATTACATAACTCACCATAACGTAGAATCGGTAGGAGCCCTGAACTTGTTTTGTTGCAAGATGAGACCCTAGATGGTCTCATCTTGGGGCGATGGGAAATAGTGACAGGTCATTAGGCATTAGTTAGATTCTCATAAGGAGAGCACAACCAAGATCCCTCACATGCGCAGTTCACCATAGGGTTTGCCCTTCTATGAGAATCTCACTGATCTGACAGAAGATGGAGCTCAGACAGTAATTCAAGCCATGGGGAGCAGCTAAGTACAGATGAAGCTTCACTCACTTGCCTGCCAGTCCCCTCTTGCTCTGTGGCCTGGTTTCTAATAGGCCACAGACTAGTACAGGTCTGTGGTCCCCAGCAGTTGAGGACCCCTGTGTTGTAGGATATATACATATTTAAGTTTCTAGGTAATCCAAAGTTTTTGTCTGTGCGATTGTAGTATAAATATATAAAAATGCCCTTTGCTCTACATCCTTGCCAATTTTTGGCATGTTCTGACTTTTTAGTTATTTTGCCAATCGAATGAATGTAAAATTAAATCCAATTTTTTTTACCTAGCAAATATTCATTAAGTGCCTAATATGTTAGAGTTATAAAACAGACTTAGTGAATAAAACGGACAAAATAAACAAAAACAAAACAAAATCCAAAGCCCTTGCCCTCATAGAACTTACATCCTAGTGGAGAATACACACAGCAAATAAAAAAAAATATAAACATGATTTGTATTTTAGTAACTGGTAAGTACTAAAGAAAAAATTAAAACAGAGCAGGACTAGGCAGTGTTGGTGCTGGAGGGGGACTGAACTTCCATAGAGTGATCAGGAAAGTGATCACCTTCTTGAGAAGGTGGGCATTTGAACAAAGACCAGAAGGGGATGGAGGAAATCATACTTTATGATAGCACTGTTGTGTTTGATGTATCAATCAGAGTTCAGTCGGGGAAGCACAGCCATGGTGATAACTGTTACAAGATAAATAATTTATTATTGCTGTTAGACCTCACATGAGTGTGGGAGGAACCAGGGAGGTGAAGGATTAGAAGGGGTTGAGAGGTCAGAGATGGCTGGTCCCTAACCATTGATAAGGCATCCACATCCTGCTGAGAAAGTAGGATCATAAGGAGGAAGTTTGTGAAGAGATGCAGAGGAAGCTCTTGCTTCCATGCAGGAACTGTCTTGCAGCTCCGCAGCCAAGCATATAGTTGAAGGCCCTTGGCCATCGACTACTGGGCCAGTAGTGAAGAGTTGGTCACAGCTCTTGGTTAAACTGTAACCTGTGGGGTACCTTTGCATCTCTTCGTCACTAAGACCTTCAGAGAGTTGTAACCACTGTTTCACATCCACCTTCAAAATCTAGTGCAAATTAATAATTCTTATCAACTCTAACCAAATATGATATAAGAACAGATACTGTAGGAAAAAAGAGCTCCCAGCTTAACTAAGTTGACACAACATAATCTAACACATCTAGTTAGTGATTAATGAGGTTGGACATACTTTTATATATTTAATGGTCATCATTGTTTTTTCCTCAAAGTGTCTAAGTTCTTTATTTTTCTACTGGGTTTGATTTTTCAAAATCAATTTTTAGGAGTTTTTACAATATCTTGATTACCATTCTTAGTCGGTTATATAGGCGGCAAATAAATTATCCCAACTTGTAGCTGGTAATTTCACTTTCATCATAGCATCCTTTAAAGAACAAAGGTCTTTGTTATAATGCAGTTTCATTTCTCAATCTTTTTTTCTTATGGCTTGCACATTTTGTGTACTGTTTAAGAAATCCTTCCTTAACCAAAGGCATACATTTATTCTTCTACAATGTCTTCCTAAAGTTTTATAATTTTCCTTGTATAATACTTGAAATTAACTTTTGTAAACAGTGTTGGATGAAGATACAGTTTCACTAATCTTTTTCCATATAGAATTCTAATTGTCCCAGTGCTACATCTTAAAGAGTTCATCCTCACTGATTTTCCCTGCCTGCTCTCTCATAAAGCAGATTTCTCTGTATTATTATGGTTCTATTTCTGGGTTCTCTAATCTGTGCCATTGGTCCTTTGTCTCTCTTTTAACTAACATTATATTAGTTTTATTACAGCCATACAAAAAGTCTTGCTATCTGGTAGATGAAGTCTACCAGACTGTGTTTCTTCAGGAGTGTTTTGGCGATTCTTGGTTCTTTGCACTTCTCTGTTTTAAAATTGTCTCGACTAACTCAATAAAAAATTCTATGGGATTTTGATTGAAATTATATAAAATCTCTAGGTCAACTGGGGAAAATTGTCATTTTTTCATTACTGAGTCTTTCTATCCATAAATGTGATGTATCTTTTAATTTGTAAAGGTCTCATTTAATGTATTTTAGTAACACTTTATAATTTACTTCATGAAAGTCTTGTATATATTTTGAAGATTTATTCCTAGGTATGTTATCATTTTTGTTGCTGTAGTAAACAACACTTTAGAAAATCTATACATATGCATACATACGTATATAAATATACGTATATATTTTGTATAGTTTGTTGCTGGTAGTTTGTTGCTGGTTTATAGAAATGCAATTGACTTTGACTTAATATCCAGAAAACTCACTAAACTAATAAACTTTCTTAATTGATTCTCATAATTTATATGGAAATTCTTTTTAATTTTTCAATTAGACAATCACATCATCTACCAAGAATACCAGTTTTTTTTTTCTTTCCAATCTTTGCTTATTATTCTTTCTTTTTCTTGTCTAGGTTTTTCAGTGCATCTCGAATTGATGAGGTGGGAATGGATATATTTGTATTAGTTTTGAAGCTCTTAATATGTTATCATTAAGAACATAATTCTTTGTACATATTTTTTGCAAAAGTCCTTATCATTTAGTAGCTTCTTATTATATTCTTGTTTTCTTGAATCATAAAAATAAAAATGTATGATAAATTTTATTAAATAGATTTTCTGTATTTATGCAGTTGGTCGTGTGTTTTTCTACTTTTAAACTATTAATGTGGTAAATTATGTTAGATTTTCTAACATTAAACCAACTTTGCACGTTTGGAATAAACTCTACTTACTCATGAAGTATTTTTTTTAATACCTTGACAGATTTGGATGCCAGTGATTTGTATCCTAATGTTTTCCTTAGAATTTTTATTTTTTTATGTGTAACTATTAGCTTGTGATATTCCTTTTTGGTACTATCCTTAACTATTTTGATGTTACAGGTGTGTTAGCCTTACTCAGTGAGTTGGGGAGTGATATGGTTTGGATCTGTGTCCCTATTCAAATTGTAATCCCCAGCATTGGAGATGGGGCCTGGTGGGAGGTGATTGGATCATAGGGGTGGTTTCTCACGAGTGGTTTCACACCAACCTCTTGGTGCTGTTCTTGTGATAGATAGTGAATGAGTTCTCATGCAATCTGGTTGTTTAAAAGTGTATGGCACTGCCCTCACTCTAGACTCAGAAGTTTTTTTCTTTGAACTGGAGAGTTTTAGTGTATCTGTAGTTATTTTGATTACTGATATTTGTACTTATTTCTGCCATATTCCTTACATTTTTTTTTTCACCTTTTTAGTTTTCTTTCTCCTTTCTTGCTTAATATCCAGAAAACTCACTGGATAACTCACTCCAGAAAACTCTCCTTTATTGTTTTTTGGTCTGTTCTCATTCCGTATTACCCTATACTAGGTTAGAGAACATAACTTCTGAGGTGTATTTATTTGGTAGTTGTCTTTAATATTTTAATATGGTCACTTAACTTATCAAAGCCTATAGTTAATCAGTACCTTTTCTCTCTTCCCAAATTATACAAAGACCTTAGAACACTTTAATCACCATCCTTTCTGCTTATACTTTATGTTTTAGTGGATGATATTTTAGTTCTAGCTCTACAAGACAAATTATTGTTATTGGTATACACAGTATTAATTTAGATCAGCATTTCTCAACATCAGCACTACTGACATTTTGGGCAATAATTGTTTGTTATGTGGAGGTGTCTGATACACTGCAGACGTTCAGCAGCAGGCCTGGCTGCCGCACTGGATGTCAGCAGCACCCCCCACCCCCAGTTGCCACAAACAGAAATGTCTCCCCGTATTGTCAAATGTTCCAAGGGGGAAAATTGCTTTTGGTTCAGAATCACTGATTGAGGTCTACCCACCTAGTTAAAAGTATCTTTTTTCACCAATAGCCAGATAACCAAAATTATCCGCCAATTCTGTCATATATCACACCTTCCATCATTTTTCTTCTGCCTAAAATAAATAATTTGGAATTTTCTTTAGTGAGGTCTACAGGGCAAAAGGTAACAAATCTGTTTTTGTTTGGTTTGGTTTTTGGTAAATCTGAGAAAAGTCCCTATTTTTTCCTTTGTTTTAAAATAATTTATTGGGTTTAGAGTTCTGGATTGAGAATTACAGTGAACTTCTATATTTACATGCATTGGTTCCATGACTCCCTGCCAATATTCAAATCTGAAGATGCTTGAGTCCTTATATAAAAGGTATAGTATTTGCATATAACCTACACACATCCTTTCATACACTTTAGACCATCTCTAGAATTACTTGTAATAGCTAATACAATGTAAATGCTATGTGGTTGTTATACTGCATTGTTTAGGAAATAATTACAAGAAAGAGAAGTCTGTACACATACATGTTCAGTACAGACATAATCATTGTAGACCTAACCATATTTTCCATCCAGGGTTGGTTGAATCTGCCAATGTGGAAGATGCAGATAGAGGTCCAGTTATATTTTCTTTAAGCTCATTGGAGGAATCATTCTGTTGTTTGGTGACGTTGTGGTTGTTGAAAGTAACAGCTATCTGTCTAATTGTTCTTTCTTTTAGTATAATATATCTTCTTTCTGGCTTGTTTGAAGAAAACTTTTTGTTATTTGTATTTTTAAGTATTACTGTCATTATGTATAGGAGTATAATTCTTTTTTTCTTGTGATTTGTTGGGCTCTATGAATCTGATAATTAGTAAATTTCAACAATTCTGGAAAAGTTTCAGTTGTAATCTCCTTGAAAATTGTTTCTTCCTATTATATTTCTAGAATTAGACAAACAGTAGATAACTTAAGAGGATTCCTACTTCATTTTAACCTTTGTGACTTCCTTACTTTCTTGCTAATAAAATATTTGGTACATTTTATTCACCACTTTTAAAAACAAAAGTATTTCTAGATTTCTAGTTTGAGATGTTGCTGGAAATTGAAGTTGTAAAAGTTAATTTTAGTGGACTTAAAATAAGCCAACCATAATACTTATCCTAAGCTTATTTTTTACTGCAATTTTTTTTTTGTACTTTAGGTTCTGGGGTACATGTGCAGATCATGCAGGGTTGTTGCATAGGTACACACATGGCAAGGTGGTTTGCTGCCTTCATCCCTCAATCATCTATATCTGACATTTTTCCCCATGTTATCCCTCCCAACCCTCCCCACCCACCACGGTCTCTCCCCACGCCCTACTGTCCCTCCTCTAGCCCCCCACAACTGACCCCAGTGTGTGATGCTCCCCTCCCTGTGTCCATGTGTTCTCATTGTTCAACACCCGCCTATGAGTGAGAACATGTGGTGTTTGATTTTCTGTTCTTGTATCAGTTTGCTGAGAATGATGGTTTCCAGGTTCATCCATGTCCCTACAAAGGACATGAACTCATTGTTTTTTTATGGCTGCATAGTATTCCATGGTGTATATGTGCCACATTTTCTTTGTCTAGTCTATCATCGATGGGCATTTGGGTTGGTTCCAGGTCGTTGCTATTGTAAACAGTGCTGCAGTGAACATAAATGTGCATGTGTCTTTATAATAGAACAATTTATAATCCTTTGGGTATATACCCAGTAATGGGATTGCTGGGTCAAATGGAATTTCTATTTCTGGATCCTTGAGGAATCCCCACACTGTCTTCCACAATGGTTGATCTAATTTACACTCTCAGCAACAGTGTAAAAGTGTTTCTGTTTCTCCACATCCTCTCCAGCATCTGTGGTCTCCAGATTTTTTAATGATCACCCTTCTAACGGGCATGAGATTATATCTCAGTGTGGTTTTGATTTGCATTTCTCTAATGACCAGTGATGATGAGCATTTTTCATATGTTTGTTGGCCTCATTTATGTCTTCTTTTGAAAAGTGTCTGTTCATATCCTTTGCCCAGCTTTGAATGGGTTTGTTTGTTTTTTCTTGTAAATGTGTTTTAGTTCTTTGTAGATTCTGGACATTAACCCTTTGTCAGATGGGTAGATTGCAAAAATTTTTTCCCGTTCTGTTGGTTGCCTGTTAACTCTAATGATAGTTTATTTTGCTGTACAGAAGCTCTGAAGTTTAGTTACATCCCATTTGTCTATTTTGGCTTTTGTTGCCAATATACTTTTGGTGTTTTGGTCATGAAGTCCTTGCCTATGCCTATGTCCTGAATGGTTTTGCCTAGGTTTTCTTCTAGGGTTTTTATGGTGTTAGGTCTTATGTTTAAGTCTTTAATCCATCTGGAATTAATTTTAGTGTAAGGTGTCAGGAAGGGGTTCATTTTCTGCTTTCTGCACATTGCTAGCCAGTGTTTCCAATAGCATTTATTAAACAGGAAATCCTTTCCCCATTGCTTGTTTTTGTCAGGTTTGTCAAAGATCAGATGGTTGGAGATGTATGGTGTTGCTTCCGAGGCCTCTGTTCTGTTCCCTTGGTCTATGTCTCTGTTTGGAACTAGTACCATGCTGTTTTGATTACTGTAGCCTTGTAGTATGGTTTGAAGTCAGGCAGCATGATGCCTCCAGCTTTATTCTTTTTGCTTAGGATTGTCTTGGCTATGCAGGCTCTCTTTTGGCTCCATATGAAGTTTAAGGTGGTTTTTTCCAGTTCCATGAAGAAGGTCATTGGTAGCTTGATGGGGATAGCATTGAATCTATAAATTAATTTGGGCAATATGGCCATTTTCATAATATTGATTGTTCCTAACCATGAGCATGGAATGTTTTTCCATCTGTTTGTGTCCTCTTATTTCCTTGAGCAGTGGTTTGTAGTTCTTCCTGAAAAGATCCTTTATATCCTTTGTTAGTTGTATTCCTAGGTATTTTATTCTCTTTGTAGCAATTGTGAATGGCAATTCACTCTTGATTTGGCTCTGTTTTAGTCTGTTATTGGTGTATAGGAATGCTTGTATTTCTGCACATTGATTTTGTATCCTGAGACTTTGCTGAAGTTGCTTATCAGTTTCCGGAGATTTTGGGCTGAGACAGTGGGATCTTCTAAATATCCAATCGTGTCACCTGCAAATAGACACAATTTGACTTCCTCCTTTCCTAATTGAATAACCTTTATTTCTTTTTCTTGCCTGATTGCTCTGGCTAGAACTTCCAATAGTATATTGAATAGGAGTGGTGAGAGAGGGCATCCTTGTCTAGCGCCAGATTTCCAAGGGAATGCTTCTAGTTTTTGCCCATTGAGTATAATATTGACTGTGGGTTTGTCATAAATAGCTTTTATTATTTTGAGATATAATCAATCAATACCTAGTTTATTGAGAGTTTTTAGCATAAAGGGCTGTTGAATTTTGTTGAAGGGCTTCTCTGCATCAGTTGAGATAATCGTGGTTTTTGTCTTTGATTCTGTTTATGTGGTGGATTATATTTATAGACTTGCATTTGTTGAACCAGCCTTGTATCTCTGGGTTGAAGCCTACTTGATCATGATAAATAGACTTTTTGATGCGCTATTTCATTTAGTTTGCCAGTATTTTATTGAAGATTTTTGCATCAACGTTCATCATGGATATTGGCCCGAAGTTTTCTTTTTTAATTGAGTGCCAGGTTTTGGTATCAGAATGATGTTGGTCTAATAAAATGAGTTAGGGAGGATTCCATCCTTTTGCATTGTTGAGAATAGTTTCAGAAGGAATGGTACCAGCTCCTCTTTGTACATTTGGTAGAATTTGAGTGTAAACTGATCTGGACCTGGATTTTTTTTTGGTTGGTAGGCTATTAATTGCTGCCGCAACTTCAGCCCTTGTTATTGGTCTGTTCAGGGTTTCACCTTTTTCCTGGTTTAGTCTTGGGGGATTGCAAATGTCTAGGAATTTATCCATTTCTTCCAGGTTTACTGGTTTATGTGAATAGAGTTGTTTGTAGTAATCTCTGATGGTAGTTTGTATTTCTTTGGAATTGGTGGTGATATCCCCATTATCATTTTTTATTGCATCTATTTGATTCTTCTCTGTTTTTTTCTTTATTAGTCTGGTTAGTGGTCTATTTTGTTGATCTTTGAAAAAAAGAAGCTCCTGGATTTATTGATCTTTTTGAAGGGTTTTTTATGTCTATCTCCTTTAGTTCTGCTCTGATCTTAGTTATTTCTTATCTTCTGCTAGCTTTTGAGTTTTGTTTTTTTTTTTTGCTCCTCTGGTTCTTTCAATTTTGAAAATAGGGTGTCGATTTTAGATCTTTCTTTGCTTTTCTGGTGGGCATTTGTTGCTGTAAATTTTCTTCTAGACACTGCTTTAAATGTGCCCCAGAGATTCTGGTGCATTGTGTCTTCATTTTTGTTGATTTTGAAGAACATCTTTATTTCTGCCTTCATTTCATTGTTTATCCATTCGACAGGAGCCAGTTGTTCATTTTCCATGAAGTTGTGCAGTTTTGAGTTAGTTTCTTAATCCTGAGTTCTAATTTGATTGTGCCGTGGTCTGAGAGACTGTTTGTTATGATTTCCGTTCCTTTGCATTTGCTGTGGAGTGATTTACTTCCAATTATGTGGTCAATTTTAGAGTAAGTACGATGTGGTGTTGAGAAGAATGTATATTCTGTGGATTTGGGGGGAAGAGTTCTGTAGATGTCTATTATGTTCACTTGGTCCAGATCTGTTTTCAAGTCCTGGATATCCTTGTTTATTTTTTGTCTCGTTCATCTGTCTAATATTGACAGTGGAGTATTAAGGTCTCCCACTATTATCATGCAGGAGTCCAAGTCTCTTTTTAGGTGGTTAAGAACTTGCTTTATGTATCTCGGTGCTCCTGTATTGGATGCATATATATTTAGGATAGTTAGCTCTTCTTGTTGTATTGATCCTTTTACCATTATGTAATGCCCTTCTTTGTCTTTTATCTTTGCTTGTTTAAAGTCCATTTTATCAGAGACTAGGATTGCAACCCTTGTTTTTGCTCTCCATTTGCTTGATAAATCTTCCAACCCTTTATTTGAGTCTATGTGTGTCTTTGCACATGAGATGAGTCTCCTGAATAAAGCACACTGATGGTTCTTGACTTTTTATCCAGTTTGCCAGTCTGTGTCTTTTGATTGGGCTGTTTCATTATTTACATTTAACATTAATATTGTTATGTGTGAATTTGATCGTGCCATTTTGTTACTAGTTAGATGTTTTGCCCTTTGGTTAGTGCAGTTTCTTCATTGTGTCATTGGTCTTTACAATTTTGGGTTTTTTTTGTTTGTTTGTTTTTGTTTTTTTTGTGATGGCTGGTACTGGTTGTTCCTTCCTGTGTTTAGTGCTTCCTTTAGGATCTCTTGTAAGGCAGGCCTGGTGGTGATGAAATCTCTCAGCAATTGCTTGTCTGTAAAGGATTTTATTTTTCCTTCACTTACTAAGCTTTGTTTGGCTGGATATGAATTTCTCGGTTGAAAATTCTTTTCTTTAAGGATGTTGGATATTGGTTCCCACTCTCTTCTGGCTTGTAGTTTCTGCCAAGAGATCTGCTGTGAGTCTGTTGGGCTTCCCTTTGTAGGTGATCTGGCCTTTCTCTCTGGCTGCCCTTAGCATTTTTTCCTTGGTTTCAACCCTATTGAATCTGACAATTATGTGCCTTGAGGTTGCTCTTCTAGAGGAGTATTGTTGTAGTGTTCTCTGTATTTCCTGTATTTGAATGTTGGCCTGCCTTGCTAGGTTGGGAAGTTCTCCTGGATAATATCCTGAAGAGTGTTTTCCAGCTTGGATTCAGTCTCCCCATCATCTTCCAGTACACTGATCAAGCATAGACTAGGTCTTTTCACATAATCCCACATTTCTTGGAGGTTTTGCTCATTTCTTTTCACTCTTTTTTTTCTCGTTTCTTGCCTTTTCATTTTATTTCATTGAGTTGATCTTCAGTCTCTGATATCCTTTTTTCTGTTTGATTGATTCAGCTATTGAAACTTGTGTATGCTTGGTGAAGTTCTTGTGCTGTTTTTTCCAGCTCCGTCAAGTGTTTATGTTCTTCTCTAAGTCTGTTATTCTAGTTAGCATTTCGTCATACCTTTTTTCAAGGTTCTTAGTTTCTTTGCATTGGGTTAGAACATGTTCCTTTAGCTCAGAGAACTTTGTTATTACCCACCTTCTGAAGCCTGCTTCTGTCAGTTCATCAAATTTGTTCCCCATCCTGTTTTGTTCCCTTGCTGGTGAGGAGTTGTGTTCCCTTGGTGGGGGCACGGCATTCTTGTCTTTGACGGTTTCACCCTTTTTGCACTGGTTTCTTCCCAATTTCTTGGGTTTATTTAGCTTTGATTTCAGGTAGCTGCTTGGTGAGGTGGCCTTTCCTTTGTCTGCAGAGGCGCTGCTGGGCTGCCACAGTTTCAGTGGAACTGCTGTGTAGATTTCCTGTGTCTTTTGTTTACTCTGGAACAGGGGTCCCCAAACTACGGCCCACGGGCCACATGCAGCCCCCTGAGGCCATTTATCCGGCCCCCGTCACACTTCAGGAAGGGGCACCTCTTTCATTGGTGGTCAGTGAGAGGAACACAGTATGTGGTGGCGCCGCAAAGCGTGGCCTTGCTCACGTACAGTACTACTTCCAGTGATGCAGGACACACGCATCACGGCTCCGGAAGCGCATCATATGACGCACATCCGGTCTGTGGCTGTGGCGACCCACATCACTGGAAGCAGTGTGAAATAACAGTAGAAGTAGGAAGAAAGGCAAAGGACTATAACCATTACTACACAGTACGATGGCCCCCATACTCCCCCAAATGTACAACATAATGGCCCCTATAACCTCCCTTTGCCCAAAAGTCTCCCCCCACATTACTACACACCGTGTTTCCCCTATTATAAGACCCTGTCTTATATTAATTTTACCCCCAAAAGACAGGGGCTGTCTTATTTTTAGGAGGTGTCTTATAATTGGGGAAACATGCAGCAGTGGGCTTCCCACGGAAGAGGCCCACCGCTGCTGCAGATGTCCAGGATGCTGTATACACAGTGTCACGGGCTGATCACCGCCATCCCTGTATACAGCACTGGAGGCGGTGCTGGGCCTGTGACGCTGTATACCGCCGTCTGGGATAGTGGAGGCAGCAGCGCTGGCTGTGAAGGGTGTCACACCTTGCATAGTCCGGCCCTCCAACGGTCTGAGGGACAGTGAACTGGCCCCCTGTGTAAAAAGTTTGGGGACCCCTGCTCTGGAAGATTAGACCCACCTCTGCAATGGCAGCTGTCCTTCCCCCTGCCAAGCTTGATCTTTGCACTCTGACTGATGTGTTGGCTGCGATACTCTCAAGTGAGAGGGCTTCAGCCTGCTGGGCTTTGTTGGGGAGTGATCCTCCCAGCCCTATTGCCTGATTCCCTGTTTTCAGTTCCCTTTCTTTCTGGGTGGTGGGTAGCGCCATCCCACAGCCTTCTCAGCATCAGCCAGTGCTTCCGCCTAGATGTGCCAACAACCTTGGCACTGCCAGAGTTGCTGCCCAGCCCTGTTCAAGCAGCTTGTGTGGGATTTTCAGTCCGGCAAAGATCTCCTTTTCTGTGGGTTGTGGAGGGTTTGGGTGAAGCGCAGAATCCGAACCGAAGTCCTGGAACGGGAGAGCTCCCATTCACTGCTCAGTTGCACTCCTGGGTGGGGCAGTCCTTACTGTAATTCTTTAATTGGTCCCCAATATCTGAACTACAGACGATTCCTTTACACTCTCTGTTTTGCTTTAATACTGTAAAATATAGACTTTAGAACTAATTCATTATGCAAATGAACATTCTGCCCTTGTTTTTTTGTACAAAATAGCTTTTCTCATAAGCATTGATAGTCCCTCTCTTCATGACAAGATAGAAGAGCAAGTCCATGTAGACCCTCCTTAAGAATGGCATCTCCATGGATATAATAGGGTTAATCTTCAAGAATAAAACTGTATTGGTCTTTTATTTGAAATGGCTTTTGCACAGTTGACTGGGAGTACTTTGGGGTTGAAAATATTATTAAAATTGTTTTTGCTTCTTTTACTTATGTTTCATACTCTCACTTACTTCTCATGAGTGTTGTGCTGTATATGTGTGGCCTAAATGTAGATGTCAGGAAATAAACAGCAATACTTTGTTTGAAAGTTTAACTAAGTTCCATCCTTAGGGGTGTTTTGTTTCTTTTTTTGCTGTCTACAATAGTCATATTTGGTAGTGAGAAATCGAGTTAAGTACCATAAGAAGAAATTTTCGTAAGAATACAAAATCAGACAAAATCTACTTAACCCGTAAGGTATCTCTTTCTATTGTTTGTAAGGTTAAAGGATTTCTAAGAGGTCACTGAAAGGAGTTATATAGCTCAATTGAATGTGGCTTTGGACTCTTAGCAGAATTTCCAGATTTCCATGTTATTTCATTTTGTCTACCCAGGATAGAGCGAATTTCCATATTCGAAATGAAACATCAAGGCTCAGATTAGCAAATTGTTTGTCCAGTGTCACATTGCTGAAGAATAAAGAGTTGGGTGGAGACCTAAACCAAGGTTTTTTCCAAGTTTGTTTCTTTTGCCATAATATAAATTTTTCCTAGATTTTTGCCTCATCTAATTTTTTTTTTAACGAGATGTCAACAAGTATTCTTTTAAAAGGTCAAGTAATTTAGACAATGCTGGCTTAAGTTTTAAAGTTTTTTTTTTTAAATATTCTTGATTTAACTCATTAGTTATGTCTTTTGTAAACATCTTTCCTCATTCTGAGCCTTGTCTTTTTACTTTTATAGAGTATGTTCTGATGACTAGAAGTTACAAATTAAACTGTTGAGTAACTTATTAATGTTTTTTTCATGATGTAAGCTTTTAGTGTTTTATTTTTAGGAATTCCTCCATACTCTCATATAGTGTCATGTATTTGCTTTTCTTTTCTTTTTCTTTTCTTTTTTTTTTTTTTTAAGATGGAGTTTCACTCTTGTTGCCCAACCTGGAGTGCAATGGCACAATCTCAGCTCACTGCAACCTCCGCCTCTTAGGTTCAAGTAATTCTCCTGCCTCAGCCTCCGAGTAGCTGGGATTACAGGTGCCCACCACTATACCCAGCTAATTTTTTGTATTTTTAGTGGAGACAGGGTTTCACCACATTGGGCAGGCTAGTCTTGAACTCCTGACCTTATGATCTACCCTCCTTAGCCTTCCAAAATGCTGGGATTACAGGTGTGAGACAGCATACCTGGCCTGATTTGCTTTTTACATTTAGTCAATATACAGTATACCTAAAACTGATGATAATATAATATCCCTGGAACTGATTTGGGGCTATGGTATGAGGTAAAGATCTAATTTAATTTTTTTCCCATATGGATAAATAATTGCCCCTGCAACATTTGATCACAGACCTTCAGGAGCTGCTTCCATCATCTGTGAAATTTCTACTCATTAGTAATCTGATCTGGCCTCTCTATTCTGTGAGATTTGGTTATTTGGTCTGTACATATGCCAGTACCAGTACTATTTGTAATTGAAAAAAAAAATCTAAGTATTCAACAGGAGACTAGATACATAATTTGTGGTATATATGTACAACTAAGTACTACACACAGTGAAAATAAGTAACTTTAGCTACATATATTAAGATCTCATAAATAAAATGTTGAGCTCCTCTCCTCAAAAGAATTGGCAAAATAATACCTAGAGCATGATACCATTTATGTAAAAGTTAAAACCATAAAAATCAATATACCTTTTGTATAGGTATATATGCGAAGGTAATAAAGATGTTAGTAACTGCATAAACAATCTATACAACATTCAGAATTTTGTTACCTCTGAGAGAGGGGCACACAGAGGTGCCGAATGTGTTTGTAATATTTCTTTCTTAAGCTGCTAGGGGGTTTATTCTACCATTCTTTATGCCTTCTTATGTCTGAAAAGTTTAATTAATGTTTTAGAAATAATAATGCAAGATGCCTTTACTGCAGTAGTTCCTGGGGACTTTAATTTACTAATAGGCTTTGTGTTGATCCCCAAAAGGGGCATTCTATCAGTGTTTCCCAATTTAATTGACCATGAAACCATTTTTTCCCCCAGGAACATCTATTGATATCTTGGGTGTTAATCTTGTTTCATGAATCCCAGATTCAGAAAAATGTACGTTAGACCATACTGCTTATAAAGATGAGACAAATCTAAGTTCTAGTCTTTCTTTAGTGTCTCATCAAGTTACAGAACTGCTTTGAACTCAGCAGGATAATAAAGGAGGTGTTGTGCATGTGGTTTTTACCTTAGCATCTTTCAAGTTCCTAGCTATTCCTATAGCTTTAATTTGTGGGGTACATTCCCCTCTTACTCCATTCTCTGGAGGTGGTCAGAATGCTTAAAATAGAGAAACCAACAAAATACAGTTTCTATGTGGTGAGAGTACAGCTATAATATGACCTCCTCTGTGTTTCCAAAGTACAATGCAAATAACACGTAGTGTAGAGAATGTCTGTTACAGTAATAGGAGCGACTGAAGGCATTCATTGATTAAAAGTTAATTGTTACATGGAACATTATTACCCTATTAATAGAGTATTTTTATGATTGGTTCATCTTTATAAATAAAATTGATATATAGAATATATTTTTTGTAATGGAAGTAATTGTAATGAGACCTTATTTTAACTAGCTTTTATAAATATTGAAAAATGAAGCTGATTGTTACTTTTTTTTTTTTTTTTTTTTAAACAATAGGAATGCTTTATTTGGCAGACTTTTTTTTTCTTTTTTTTTTTTTTTAAGAAGGTGTAAGTAAAACAGCTGATTTGATCTGGCAAGCTTCAATTCCAATCCAGCATACTTTTCCTATTTTATAAAGTGCAGTAAAAATGTTAGCTCTTAGAAACTGATATTCCCTGGGTGTGCAAGTGTCTGAGGTTTTTGTTGTTGTTGTTGTTGTTGTTGTTATTGCTCTTAAAAAAAAAAAACAAAAAACCTGTAGCAAAATCGTAATAGAAAACCTCCAAAATAAGACTTAGTATAATGTCTGTACTCATATTTAAAAAGGGAGAAATTATTTTAAGACGGCCTTTTAAAGGTTGTGGCCCCAAATGGTGACTGTACGCCTGTGTAGTCTAGTGTATGTGCTACTATAGTCTTACTTGAGGCTCATAAATCTTACATTATTTGGAGTAAGTGTAGACACTCCAAAATGAATTTAGAGGCAAATATGAATGTGTTTCTGGACATGGGCTTGGTGGAGAGAATGCTGTGATCATGTGTCAAAAAATTCTAATCATCTGGTCTTATAATGAATGGATTAGTTCGTCCATTCTGCCAATAGAACATGAGTGTATGAAAACTTTGAAGTGTGGGAGGCAACGGCAAAGAAAACAATAAACTGTGCATGTGAGACTGGCTTGATGCTTGGTGATTAAGAGATGAGGGCCCCGCGGGTCAGCTCCCCATAGGTACAAACAGATGTTTGCACTGTTTCACAGCTGCTAAATATGATATAAATCCAAAGAATTTTTCTTGTTTTTATAAAGGGAAAAATACCCAGACAGCAAATTTTTGGTCATTCAGATACTCTTACCAAATGACATCTGGTTTCTGTACTGCTTATTTAAGCAATCCTTAAAAAAAAAAAAAAAAACAAAAAAAAAAAAAAACAAACAAAAAAAAAAAAACACTTTGCCAAGGGGAGGAACTCTAATCTTTCAGTCCTTCACCATACATAACAGTACAGTTTAAATTACAGTGTCACATGCAGAGTTTATTATAAGCAATGCCGTTTCTTTATTCCTTAACTAGCAAGTTTTACTTTTAAGAAAATGAGTTAGATACCAGGTAATTTGTTAAGGAAAATCTGTGATGAAGTTACGTGTAGAATATCCTAAGATTGCATTCCTAATGATGGCAAAGAAAATGAATTAATTGTTTCCATATGTTAAGGATGGTGGTGAGCAAAGTTAAACTATACAGTTACCTAAAATAAAATGTCAGCAATGTAGCAAGACAGTATTTTGACTTGCATCAAGGTGAGAGAACATGAAAGGCAGAAAGGAAGCAGTGACAGTTTGCAGGTCAAGACAGAAATGAGTCTTAATAAAGGACATGCCTAAATCTTTAAAGAAGAACCAGATTTTTGCCCTCTATACATCCATTACACTTTGGAGTTTATCTACAGAAATTTCATTCATTACTGTGCTCAACAGCAAATACGTTTCTATTGATTGTTCTCCACAAAGGTGTCTATGTTGAAGTATCAAATGCCTAAGCGTACAGGCTTGCCTTCTGAATTTTTTCTACCTCAGCGTTTATGGCTGACATTGGTCTATGGTTCCTTTTGAACTTTCATTCAATGCATCTCTCAGGACTTAGCACTGAAACAAAATGTGATAATTCCCTAACAAATTTGGCAATTAGCAGCATTCTTCCTTTTGGGTTTTACATCATTATTTGGCCTGTTGCTGTAATTCCAGTCTGAAATTAATAAAGAGAAATCAGCAATCTGACAAGTCCAGCTTCATGGGAGATTCCTCACACAAAGATTTGCTAGGCCTGTACAATATTCAAAATCCTGTCCAATGGGAGTTGCCCAGAGTGAAAATAATATAGTGCCTGGACCTTTCTTTGGCTCCTTTTAAAGCAGATCTGTTTATTTTGGGGGTGTGGGGGTACTAAGTTCCTGCCATTATGTGATATAAGGTCTACCAGAGCTGACTTTGCAGGAGGATAATAATTTTTCCTATTGTGTTTCACTTTGTAAAGTTTGCATATGAGTTTGGGCTTGGCGTACGTAATGAGCTTTAGTTTCAGCATTGACTCTAATTTACTGGTTCATTTGCCATTTCCATTTTAGTCTCTAGCAGGAATGTTGCCTTCCTCCAGACTTCATGGTGAGGTTTACTCTATTTCTAGCATCCATCGCTTCTGTGTTTACTAACTCTGAGAAACCTCTCATGTCAAGCTTTCTCGTATACACCGTCTGTGTATGAAAGTCCCAGGTGGGGGCTCATAAAAGAGGTCTCATGAAATCATGGCTGAGGAGTCCTGTATTCAGGTTGACACTCGACTGTGCACAGCTGAACTTCCCACACCCCACTCCCCCATGCCAAGTTCTCCTTATCACTAACAGCTTCCTATTGATGTCACTAAGACTAAATATGCAAAGGAAATATGAAGCGCTTTATTCCTTGAGAACCAGGATATTTAGGTTGTACAAATCCCTGAACCCTAAAATGGATTTAATCAGCCCAATTCACATCATAAATATCATGTTGCAAGGACACATATGTGCTAGAACAGATAGGGGAAATTCATTTTAACTTTTAAATTTGCAAAATTATACCCCACGGGCCATCAATTTTTTTTTGGACACTCCAGGGACTATGTGCCAAGAAGAATTCTTGGTTCACATTCAGTAAGTTCAGTAAGTTTATGCTCTTTGTTGGTAAGGGTTCAGTTTCTTCTCCATTATCAAAATAGATCATATTTTACCTCCTAGAGGAGTTTCCAACCCTATTGGAACCCTTTTTTCCTGCCTTTCTTCTTTTCTCCCTTCTGTCTTTCGTGTTTCCTTCCCCTCTTCCAAAGGGCCATTTAACATATAGTGAGTGATTCCCTACAGAATCTCATCTAAATATGAGAGGATGATGGAGATTAAGTTATTTTTTATAAAATGTTTTATTTTGAAATAATTACAAATTTGCCTGCAGTTGCAAGACAGGGAGACCCCATGTACACTTTATGGTTTCTCCAGTGGAAACATCTTGCAAAACTATCACACAGTGTCACAACCAGGATAGTGATAATGCAGGCAAGATGCAGATTTCCATCACTACAGTCATCTCTTATTTTGCTCTTTTATGTAGCTAGAAACACAAACTTCCTATTCCAACTCTCTTCTTAACCACTGGAAATCACTGTCAACACCAAGTGATTTCTATAATTTTGTCATTTCATGCATGTTATATAAATGGAATCATATAGTATGTACCTTGTTGAAATTGACTTTGTTCACTCAACATAACTCTCTGAAGTATTCTTTCAAATTGTTTCATGTATTACTAGTTTGTTCCTTTTCATTGCTGAGGAGTACTTCATGGTATGGATGTACCATGGTTTGTCTTACCATTTACCTGTTAAAGGGCATTCTGGGCTGTTTCCAGTTTTCAGCTATTGTGGTTAAAGCTGCTATGAATAGTTGTGAACATAAGTGCTTTATATGGTAGTTGCATGCATTTTTTAAAGAAACTACCAAACTGTGTTTTAGGGTGGTTGTACCATTGTCCATTTCTGCCAGTAATAACATAGAAGTGATGCAGTTTGCCTGCTTTTATGGTGTCACTATTTCTTGTTTTAGCCATTCTGATAGGTGCATAGTGACAGGTCATTGTGGTTTGAATTTACACTTCCCTAATGGCTAAAGAACTTGAATATCTTTTCATGTGTTTATTTGCCATCTGTAAATTCTCTTTGATTAAATGTCTTTCACTCAGTTTTTAATTGGATTTTTCAAACTTTTACTGTTGCTTTATGTATATGTATCTTATTTAATTCTCAAAAAAAGACGTTTGAAGGCCACGTGGCTCTTAAGAGACAGAGTCTAGACTTGAATCCAGGTTTCTATTACTCTACATGTTTTGTTTTTCTTTCTTTCCTTCTTTCCTTCTTTTCTTTCTTTTTTTTTTTTAAGAGTATAGGTATTGAATGATTTATTTTGTTTTTGTTTTTGTTTTTTACTGCATTTTGGGGTTTGGGGTGCATGTGAAGAACACGCAAGATTGTTGCATAGGTACACACCTGGCAGTGTGATTTACTGCCTTCCTCCCCATCACCTATATCTGGCATTTCTCCCCATGCTCTCTCTTCCCAACTCCCCACCCTCTGCTGTCCCTCCCCTGTGTCCCCCTGACAGACCCCGGTGTGTGATGCTCCCCTCCCTGTGTCCATGTGTTCTCATTGTTCAACACGCACCTATGAGTGAGAACGTGTGGTGTTTGATTTTCTGTTCTTGTGTCAGTTCGCTGAGAATGATGGTTTCCAGGTTCATCCATGTCCCTACAAAGGATACGAACTCATCATTTTTTATGGCTGCATCATGTTGTGTTTTTCTATATTGTTACAATGCTCTAGGATTTTGCCTCCCTGCTCATACAAGGTCAACTTCTCCATCCACTGTTTCCTGAAGATTGACTAGCTTCCATGGCTTCTGTTGCTATTGTTGAGGTAGGAGATGACAAGTTTATAACCCCAGGGCCAAATTCTAGAGCCATTCAAAATGCCTATGAGTGTACCAATGGCAATTGACTACCTGTGACCCAAGTTAAACTCTGTGACTTCTGCTGATGGAAAAGCTCGCTCTCCTCTGGCTTTCTCATTTCTAGTAACAGAGCCACCACTTTTCTATCACCAGTTCAAAACCTTTGTTCCCTCTCTCATTTTTCTTAAGCATACCATCCCTGTCCAAGCAATTAGTTGGTGAGTCCCCACATGGATTCTACCTCTGTGCTTTCTTCTTCCAAAGCTTACTAAAACTTACCATTTTCCAGGCCCTAATATCTGTATTGCTGCAGTAGCACCCTAACAGGCCCACAGCCTTCGCTCTTTTCTGCCATCTTTGGATCTCATGTTAGACATTGCTGTGAGATTTATCTGGAAGCTTGGGACTGATCTGAATACACCTTTGTCTTACAAACCTCAATAGCTCCCCTCTGCCTAATGATTTGCCTACATAATTCTCAATCCCCACTTCATCTGGTCAATAAGTCCTTAGGTTTAAAAACCAAACCAAGGACTTTTAATTTCAAATTGCTTACAATTACAAATGTGAAGGTAAATGACAACTAATAATAACGACTGCTGTCATTTATTGAGTATTTGCTTTGTGCCACACTAAGTTCTGTATATTATGTAATTTTATAGCTCTGAAAGAGAGAGGTGATTATTATCCTCATTTTACATATGAGAAAACTGAGACCTAGCCTTGTTATTTGTTCAAGAGCATATAGCTAGAAATCGTAGAGCCAGGTTTGAGACAAGTCTGTCTGACTCTTAATCTGTTCTCTTAACTGAGTGCTTTACAACCTTCTCTTCTAACGTGGAATTATTAGTAGTGAATAGCGGGTATATTTGGAGGAGGAAGCAATGGGGATCCGTCTTCAAGCTCACCAACCAACGTAGTTTGGAGCCCAGTCTCCAACCCCATTCTTACCAAGTTATATGCGTCTCCCTGTTCTGCAGTTTCTGCTTGGCCCCTTTTTAATACTGTTCCATTTTATTTACTTTTCTACAATGAATTCTCCGTGTCTTTCAAGGCCCATTTCAAATGCATCCTCTGCAAAAAAGCCTTTCCTGATGCCTCTAGTGGAGGTCTTCTTTTATTCCTTCGAAGATGAATCTTTCATAACAGTTGTCTTGCTTTTACTTTAATTGCGTGCCGATCTCGAAGGCAAAGATTATGAATAGGACACTTCACTGTTTGGAGATTTGGGTTTTGTAAACGAATCTTCGACCATCAGAGCTTCTAGCGAAGCTTGTTCTAAAAACTGTTGTGTTATGACTGACAAGGTATACTCTTACTGAATCCTTCCCTATTTTTTGATTCATCTGGATAAAACATATTAGGATTCTTTCACAAAAGGACGATAATCACTCACTCACTACTCATCTCCTACTTGACATCAGGATGACCCTTAAAGGTGTGAAGAATTCACTTCCAAACCTAGTTTTCTGAACATAAGCCTGTTACAAATAAAATTCCATAAGGATCTTCCTTATCTGGGGTAATAGATAAGCAATATTCTTTGAAGCGTGCCATAGTATGTCGATGTTGGACATGTTTATGCCTTGCTAGAGGGTATAATATTTCTGGAAAAAATTACATTAAAAACTAAATATTCTGATAGTTTACAAATAATGAAATATTTGAAAATGTGTGAGAAATACCTTGGTTTGTTTTTAGCCACATATTTGCTCCTTTAAATTTTGAAACGTTTAACCTAAACGAGGAATGCGAGATTGGCTTTTAACGTTTTTATTATAGAAGTCTCTGTGGGTTCTGTGTAGAGGGACTGTGGATGTGGGAACATCCTGGGGCCGGTGGGTCCTGGCTTCTGGCATGTAGTTTTCAACTCACAAAACCATTTTTTTTTTTTTTTTTTGAGAACACAAAAGTACAGATTTGTGGCCTGTATAATTTAGTAACTACATTCAACAAAGGAAAATGACATCTTGTAGCTTGGACATGGGAGTCTAAAATTGCAGAAAGATGCAAAGAGAAGAATGTTGATGGTAAAAATTCAGGCCACTAGCCATTCATTGTTAAGTCTGGGGGCTAGATGACAGTGCTGTGAATATAAATAACTCTCAGTCATGGCAACAAGCAGTGCCTTCTTGTGCCCAGCATATATTAAACACCAACATCCCAGTAATAAAGCCCACAGTATAGATTTACACTTCACTCATTTGCTTTCACTCTCTATTTTTACCTCCTCCAAAAATACCTGCCATTCACTATAATAATTCCATGTTAGAAGGGAAGGTTGTAAAGTACTCAGTTAAGAGAACAGGTTTAGAGTCAGGCATACTTGTCTCAAACCTGGCTCTACAGTTTTCTAGCTGTATCCTCCTGAACAAATAATAAGGCTAGGTCTCAGTTTTCTCATATGTAAAATGGGGATGATAGTCACATCTCTCTGTCTTTCAGAGCTGTGGAATTACATAAAATAATATACAGAACTTAGTGTGGCACAAAATAAGTACTCAATAAATGCTGGCTGCTGTTATTATCAGTTGTCATTTACCTTTATATTTGGAATTAGAAGTAATTTGGAATTAAAAGCCTTTGATTTGGTTTTTAAACCTAAGGACCTATCCACTATAAGAAGTGGGGATATTCTTAAAAGTAGAAAGAACAAAAGCATCCACCAAAATGCATGCAAATTTAGCGCACGTAGTATTCTGTAGCACACATACTGTTCAACTTAGACTATCAATAAACTGTTCTGTAAGGATCATGTATACGGCCTTTATCACATAGGTATCTATGATCCTTATAGAACAGTTTATTGATATTCTAAGTTGGCAGATCCCTCACTTAGTCAGCATTGCCTGGGGCATCTAACATGTGCTACAAATGTGCTGGCACTGGGACCCATGCCCAGGTAGTTCACAGTTTACCAATAAAGTCTATCTATTTGAATGTTTGCCAACTTGTTTTTCTCATTTAAGTCTGCTTAGTTTTGTGGTGTTGCTTGCATTTGGAGATCAAATTTAGAGTTCCCCACTGAGTTTGTATCTTCGTGGGTAGAAAAACCTTAGTCACCAAATATAAGGCCAATGAGTGTCATTGACCATGAGTGACCACTATAAATGGCCCCTCTCTGGGAAGAGGCCTGGAAGATCCCTCTGAGCTTCTCAGAAATACTTGGTCTCACACCAAAGTTTCTATGCTTGCATCCTCTGGGGACACAAAAGCATGGCTGGGTGACATGCACCTTGGTTTTTTGACATCACCTTGGTAATCATGCCCCCTAATATGCCAAGTGTCTCATATTGCAGAGAGAAAGGAGCTGGTGAGGCATTCATCAGCCAGTTTGCAGATGAGCAGTGGCTGGAGCTTCATGGCAATAAAGTGTTACAATTAATCTTCTTCATCTGTTTCCATTTTGCTAACCCACTACATCAGGCACCACAAAATAAGTATATTAATTAGATGTCTCACTCTCTAAATCTAAAGGGAGGTACTTGGAAAATGGAAACTTGTTCATTTGCAGTGGCAGGGAAAAAGCCAGGGAATCATTAGAATCTTGAAACTTCTGCAGTTGGAATAACAATAAAAAGAGCAGCGATGACTATAAAATGGTTTGTTCTTGGCATTGCTTAATTGGTCTATTTATTTTTCTGTCTCTGAAGCTGTCTTTAGTGACACCTACTGATAAGCGCCAATCAGAATCATGGCCGAATTCCTTTGGGCTGAACCTGCCAACAAACTGCTCAGCCCTCCAGATGTTGCTGCTTTGTGAGAAATGAGAACTCAATAAACCAGGCTCACCCTTCCTCCTGGGGTGAACACAAAGACAGTCAGATATGGAAAATCACTGCTCAGCACCGTGAACAATGTACTCAAATGAGGGGTTGGGCCAGTTCTTATTTGTCTTGGTGGAACAGACAGCCATAGAGCCTAATGTAAGAATTTTACCTGGCAACAATTCAAAATGTGACTATATGTTGAAATTGCTCAACGAAAGGAGGCTTTTTATCTGGGAAACAGCCCAACAGTGGGTTTAAAGAACTAGCTTGAGAGACTTGTAAAGAGGGTTAAATACGTATCACATATGATTTTATTGTGCTGAACATTTCTCCGCCTTTTGTATGTTTCAGATTCCACTCTTTTGTTATGTAACAAATTAGAAAGATATTGCAATCAACAGTCTCATAGCACAACCCAACCATCAATGAATAATATTCTGTGAGCACTAGCCGTTCTGGGAATAGAACAAAATGACCTCAAGTGAATTAGTTCTTGTCCTCCAGACCAGAGTGTCCCAATCTTTCTTAGTACAGGACACACTTGTGACCTTGCTGTGAAAAAAAAAGAAAATATGTCACCATTCTTTTTTCCTGAGCCAGCCCCTCATCCAGCTGTCTGTCCATTCCAAACCTTCTACCCCCACCCATATTATGTGTTTTCACGCTCCCCATGGGTGCCTGAAAGTAAGGCCAACCGCAATATATGGTGAGGGACCATTTTTCTCATGATATAATCCCTAAAGAAGCCTTTTGGCTACCTTAATATGGTAAGAGTAATGAATATTGTTGATTTAAATGTTTGCTTATGATATTTAGTTCATTAATTTAATCTCATGTGATTAAAATCACATCTTCTATACAATGATACAGCATTTTAGAACCACTTTTTTGAGTTCACTTTTAAAAACATTAGTTTTGTTTGAACTCTTCATGTGCTTTATGGAGACAGACAAGAATGATCAGAGCCTTTGTCATTCTTAGAGCTATTTTTTGAATTGATTAATACAGTTTTCTAGAGATTGTTGCCTTTTCTTCTATTTCATTTTTTGAATCTGAGTGTGTAATACTGTTTCTGGAAATTTATCCCAGCCACATCTACCCTTTTGTATAGTATTAGGATTATAATTTTTCTTAAAAAATAAAATCACCCTGTGCTCACTTCAATATAACTATGTAAGTAAATCCTGAAAGTCTCATTAACATGATATCTAATGTATAGAATTGCGAAAGACCCAGGATTAATAACTCGGTCTATAGTAACTTAAAAAAAAAATCTACTGACATTAGAAGACATCCATAAGCTTCCAAACATAGAATCGATTGAGTCTGTTTTGCTTAATGAATCTCCATCCAGTGACATTCGTTGTTCAGGATAAAGTACTTGAAAAGGCATCCGCATGCTGTGAGATATTTGGCAAAGGCTCAAATATGAAGTGACTGTTTTTTAAGAGGTAATGTTTTGAGGAAGCTTCGCCTAATGTTCAGGCTTATACAGTGTATTTAGATGTGATTTTACTTTATGACGTCTCTTTTTCCTGCCGTGTCTACAGTCCACCATCTGCAGAACCCTAGTCTCTACTCAGAAGTTGGCAGAAGTGAATGTTTCTCTCTGAGGATGATTTCATGCCTCTTAAAGTTAGGAGGTACTAGTTAAGAAACAATACTTTAGATGCTCACTGCCTAAGATAGATTATAATCACCCCAGGTAATTTTATAACAGGACAGATGTAACAAATAAGCAATGATATGACGCAAACGAAAAGAAAGAGACTAGTTGAAAGGGTAATACAAGAACAAGAAATTAGCAGATATTAATAGATTTGATGATAAAGTGGAAAGTCTAGTAATTAAAATTAATATTTACATAACTTTCTTAGTGAACTGTTTTTGATTTCAGGTGGATGAATATATGAGCAAGTTATTGGGTTAAAGAAAAAATATTATCTCCTTTTTGGTTTAATTCTGGAGGACTTTATCAAAGAAGAGGAATTTTTAGGTCTTCGATGGAGAGAAGTCAGATTGGGTGATTTGTCATAGAGTAGGTCACATAGGAGGTATTATTTATAAGCAGTTAAGGAACCGTTCGAAAGGACTGATTAGGAGGTTGGTTAAAACAAAGCTGGGACTGTAGAGAAAAGAAGAAAAGGCACTTACAAATAGGATTTGGTAGTTTGTAGGCAGTTAAACCTAATGGAAAGGGAAATGAGAAAAGTTACTGGTTGGGAAATAAAGGGATCTGTGTTCCTAAGGATCGGTAAGATGGATAGCTGTGGTGACAGAAGATGATGTTGCTAGAGGGCTAGTGCTGGGGAAGACCCAAAGACTGAAGATCTTCAAGAAGGTTGGAGAGTAGTGAACAGCCATCCAATTTGGATGGAAGTGATGAGATAGGTCATCAAGGATTTAGAGGATCGTCTTGGAGGAGAGGATAGCACTTATGCTGTGGAACTAGGGTATACTTTTCACACACTCATATGACTAGGTTAATTTGAATTAGATGTAATTATTTGTAAACTGCTTTGGAGATTAGATGCTCAAGTCATAGAATGTAGTCAGACATTGGCATTTAATCACTTTTTTAGTCAGAAGGAACTTAGATTTTACATATTAAGTATATCTTATTTTATGCCTGGCTCTATACTATGGATAAATAGACCTATCTATCATATATATAGGGAGTCACATATTGGTATTGCTGATCAATAAGTTTAGGTACCTTCCTGTTTCCTACATTTGGAATATCCACATCTGTGTGTCATCAAAGGCCCCTCCCTGCCCAAAGGTACCTCCCAGCTGTGAAAGTCCAGGGAATGCCATACATCTTCCTCTTCTACACACCCAAAGCTGGCTAAATGTATGCTGTGTGTCACATCACTTCTTTTGAGCACGTAGTATATATTTCAAGTGCTTTGCCCTCATTAGCTTTCATGGATGCTTCACAATTACTCCAGAAAGTGAACCCTGCTGTTGCAGATAAAGACAGCAAGGTACAGAGAGATCGGGCCGGCAACTTGCCAAAGGTTACACCGAAGTTGACACTACTGGGGTGTGGAATTGGGAGTAGAATCCATGGCAGGCTTCATTCCAAAGTTGATTTTCTGCAGCCTTGCCCTAAGTCACTTCTGTAATTCACATATGTTTATAAGAGTTGACATTTGGAAATAAGGACTCAATTAATTAGCATGATCTTTTATAAAAAAGGACAGAATTATAAAAGTGGAAACATTTATTTCCATTGTACATATTTTGATATTATTTTATGTAACAATGTTGCCTGTTTTCAAAGAAGCCCTTTGATGAGAGGAAAAGATCAGGTTCTGGCCTAAAACTGGCCTGAATTTTAATTCTGCCCCTGTCACCTACCAGATTTCTAATGCTGGGAAAGTTACTTACCTTCCAAGCCTGTACTTCTAAAATGATGATAATGGTATTTGCATTTTTAAAATTTTACATATTTTTAAAATTATACTTTAGGTTCTGGGAAACATGCAGAATATGCAGGTTTGTTGTTACACAGGTATACATGTGTCATGATGGTTTGCTTCACCCATCAACCCATCATCTACATTAGGTATTCCTCCTAATGCTATCCCTCCCCTCGACCCCCACCCCTCAACAGGCCCCAGTGTGTGATGTTCCCCTCCCTGTGTCCATGTGCTCTCATTGTTCAACTCCCACTTATGGGTGAGAACATGAGACATTTGGTTTTCTGTTCCTGTGTTAGTTTTCTGAGAATGATGGCTTTTGTCCCTGCAAGGGACAACAACTCATCCTTTTTTATGGCTGCATAGTATTCCATGTGCCACATTTTCTTTATCCAGTCTATCATTGATGGTCATTTGGGTTGGTTCCAAGACTTTGCTATGGTGAACAGTGCTTCAGTAAACATACATGTGCATGTGTCTTTATAGTCGAATGATTTACAATGCTTTGGGTATATATCCAGTAATGAGATTGCTGGGTAATATGGTATTTCTGGCTCTAGATCCTTGAGGAATTGCCACACTATCTTCCACAAATGTTAAACTAATTTACACTCCTACCAACAGTGTAAAAGCATTCCTATTTCTCCACATCCTCTCCAGCATCTGTCCTGACTTTTTAATGATCACCATTCTAACTGGCATGAGATGGTATCTCATTGTGGTTTTGATTTGCATTTTTCTATTGACCAGTGATGAGCTTTTATTCATATGATGTTTGTTGGCCACATAAATGTCTTCTTTTGAGAAGTGTCTATTCATATCCTGCATTCACTTTTTGATGGGGTTGTTCGTTTTTTTCTTGTAAATTTGTTTAAGTTCTTTGTAGATTCTGGATATCAGCCTACTGTCAGATGGATAGATTGCAAAAATTTTTCTCCCATTTGGTGGGTTTGTGTTGGCCACATAAATGCCTTCTTTTGATAAGTGTCTGTTCATATCATTCACCCACTTTTTGATGGGATTGTTTTTTTCTTGTAAATTTAAGTTCTTTGTAGATTCTGGATATTAGCTCATTGTCTGATGGATAGATTGCAAAAAGTTTCTCTCATTCTGTAGGTTGCCTGTTTACTCTGATGACAGTTTCGTTTGCTGTGCAGAAGTTCTTTAATTAGATAACATTTTTCAATTTTGGCTTTTGTTGCCATTACTTTTGGTGTTTTGTTCATGAAGTCTTTGCCCATGCTTATGTCCTGAGTGGTATTGCCTAGGTTTTCTTCCAGGGTCTTTAAGGTTTAAGTCTTATATTTAAGTCTTTAATCCATCTTGAGTTAATTTTTATATAAGGTGTAAGGAAAAGGTCCAGTTTCAGTTTTCGTTATGGCTAAGCCAGTTTTCCGAACACCATTTATTAAATGGGGAATCCTTTCCCCGTTGCTTGTTTTTGTTAGGCTTGTCAAAGATCAGGTGGTTGTAGATGTGTGATGTTATTTCTGAGGCCTCCGTTCTGTTCCATTGGTCAATATATCTGTTTTGTTATCAGTATCATGCTGTTTGGTTACGGTAGCGTTGTAGTGTTGTTTGAAGTCAGGTAGTGTGATGCCTCCAGCTTTGTTCTTTTTGCTTAGGAATGTCTTGGCTATACAGGCTCTTTTTTGGTTCCATATGAAATTTAAAGTAGTTATTTCTAATTCTGTGAAGAAAGTCAATGGCATCTGATGGAGATAGCATTGAATCTATAAATTACTTTGGGCAATATGACCATTTTCACAGTATTAATTCTTCCTATCCATGAGCATGAAATGTTTTTCCATTTGTTTGTGTCCTTTCTTATTTCCTTGAACAGTAGTTTGTAGTTCTCCTTGAAGAGGTCCTTTATATCCCTTGTAAGTTGCATTCCTAGGTATTTTATTCTCTTTGTAGCAATTGTGAATGGGAGTTCACTCATGATTTGGCTCTGTCTGTTATTGGTGTATAGAAATGCTTGTGATTTTTGCACATGGGATTTTGTATCCTGGGACTTTGCTCAAGTTGCTTATCAGCTTAAGGAGATTTTGGGCTGAGATGATGGTGATTTCTAAATAATCATGTCATCTGCAAACAGAGACAATTTGACTTTCTCTCTTCCTATCTGAATAGACTTTATTTCTTTCTCTTGCCCAATTGCCCTGGCCAGAACTTCCAATGCTATAGAGGAAATCATTGTCCTATGCTGGTTTTCAAAGCGCATGCTTCCAGCTTTTGCCCATTCAGTATGATATTGGCCTTGGCTTTGTCAAATAGCTCTTATTATTTTGAGATACATTCCCTCATTAGTTTATCGAGAGTTTTTAGCATGAAGGGATGCTAAATTTTATCAAAGGCCTTTTCTGCATCTGTGGGGATAATCATGTGGTTTTCGTCACTGGTTCTGTTTATGTGATGGATTACATTTATTGACGTATGTATGTTGAACCAACTTTGCATCCCAGGGATGAAGCCAACTTGGTCATGGAGGATAAACTTTTTGATGTGCTGCTGAATTCGGTTTGCCAGTATTTTACTGAAGATTTTTGTATTAACGTTCATCATGGATATTGGTCTGAATTTTCTTTTTTTGGATGATGCTGACCTCACAAAATGAGTTAGGGAGAAGTCCCCTTTTCTATTGTTTGGAGTAGTTTCAGAAGGAATGGTACCAGCTCCTCTTTGTATCTCAGGTAGTATCAGCTGTGAATCCATCTGGTCCTGGGTGTTTTTGGTTGGTAGGCTCAATCGGATGGTTACCTCAATTCAGAACTTGTGATTGGTCTATTCAGGGATTTGACTTCTTCCTGGTTTAGTTGTAAGAGGATATATGTGTCCAGGAATTTATCCATTTCTTCTAGATTTTCTAGTTTATTTGCATAGAGGTGTTTATAGTATTCTCTGGCGGTAGTTTGTATTTCTGTGGGATCAGTGATGATAACCCCTTTATCATTTTTTATTGTGTCTGTTTGATTCTTCTCTCTTTTTTCCTTTGTTAGTCTGGCTAGCAGTCTATCTATTTTGTTAATCTTTTCAAAAGACCAGCTCTTGGGTTCATTGATTTTTTGAAAGGATTTTTTGTGTCTCTATCTCCCTCAGTTTTGCTCTGATCTTAGTTATTTCCTGTCTTCTGCTAGCTTTTGGATTTGTTTACTGTTGCTTCTCTAGTTATTTTAATTGTGATGTTGGGGTATTGATTTTAGATATTTCCTGCTTTCTCCTGTGGGCATTTAGTGCTATAAATTTTCCTCAAAACACTGCTTTAGCTGTGTCCCAGAGATTCTAGTCCATTGTGTCTTTGTTCTCATTGGTTTCAAAGAACATCTTTATTTTGCCTTAGTTTTGTTATTTACCCAGTACTCATTCAGGAGCAGGTTGTTCAGTTTTTCTGTGTAGTTGTGTTGTTTTGAGTGAGTTTCTTAATCCTGAGTTCTAATCGCTTGCTCTGTGGTCTGGAAGACTTTTTATTTCCATTCTTTTGCATTTACTGAGGAGTGTTTTACTTCCAATTATGTGGTTAATTTTAGAATAAGTGCCATGTGGTGCTGAGAAGAATGTATATTCTGTTGATTTGGGCTGGCGACTCCTGTAGATGTCTGTTGGGTCCACTTGGTCCAGAGCTGTGTTCAAGTTCTGAATATCCTCGTCAATTTTCTGTCTTGTTGATCTGTCTAATCTTGAAAGTGGGTGTTAACCTCTCTCATTAACATTGTGTGGGAGTCTTAAGTCTCTTTGAAGGTCTCTAAGGACTTGCTTTATCAATGGGTGCTCCTGCATTGGGTGCATAAATATTTAAGATGGTTAGCTCTTCTTTTTGCATTGATCCCATTGTCATTATGTAATGCCCTTCATTGTCTTTTTTGATCTTTGTTGGTTTAAAGTCTGTTTTCAGAGACTAGGATTGCAACCCCTGCCTTTTTTTGCTTTCCATTTGCTTGGCAAATATTCCCCCATCCCTTTATTTTGAGCCTATGTGTGTCATTGCACGTGACAGGTCTCCTAAATATGTCATATTGATGGGTCTTGACTTGTTATCCAATTTGCCAGTCTGTGTCTTTTGATTGGGGCATTTAGCCCATTTACATTTAAGGTTAATATTGTTATTTGTTAATTTGATACTGTCATTATGATGCTAGTTGGTTTTTTGCCTGCTAGTTGATGCAGTTTCTTCATAGTGTCGATGGTCTATAATTTGGTATGTTTTTGCTATGGCTGGTACTGGTTTTTCCTTCCCATGTTTAGTGCTTCCTTCAGGAACTCTTGGAAGGCAGGCCTAATGGTGACAAAATCTCTCAGCATTTGTTTGTCCATAAAGGATTTTATTTCTCCTTTGCTTATAAAGCTTAGTTTGGCTGGATATAAAATTCTAGGTTGAAAATCCTTTTCTTTAAGAATGCTGAATATTGGCTCCCACTCTCTTCTGGCTTGTAGGATTTCTGCACAGAGACCCACTATTAGTCTGGTGGGCTTCCCTTTGTGGGTAACCTGACATTTTCTCTGGCTGCCCTTAACATTTTTTTCTTCCTTTCAACCTTGGTGAATCTGATGATTATGTGTCTTGGAGTTGCTCTTCTCAAGGAGTAAATTTGTAGTGTTCTTTGTAGTTCCTGAATTTGAACGTTGGCCTGTCTTGCTAGGTTGGGGAATTTCTCCTGGATAATATCCTGAAGAGTGTTTTTCACCTTGGTTCCATTCTCCCTATCACTTTCAGGTACACCAATCAAATGTAGGTTTGATTTTTTCACACATTCCCATATTTCTTGGAGGCTTTATTGGTTTCTTTTTATTCTTTTTTCTCTAATCTTGTCTTCACTGTATTTCATTAAGTTGATATTAAATCTCTGATAACCTTTCTTCTGCTTGATTGATTCAGCTATTGAAACTTGTGTATACTTCACAAAGTTCTCGTGCTGTGTTTCTCAGCTTCATCAGGTCATTTATGTTCTTCTTTAAACTGGTTGTTCTAGTTAGCAATTCCTTTAACCTTTTTTTAAGGTTCTTAGCTTCTTGCATTGGGTTATAACATGCTTCTTTAGCTTGGAGGGGTCTGTTATTACCCATGTTCTGAAGCCGCCTCTGTCAATTCATCAAACTCATTCTCCATTCAGTTTTGTTTCCTTGCTGGTGAGGAGTTGTGGTCCTTTGGAGAAGAGGCATTCTTGTTTGTGAAATTTTCAGCCTTTTTGTGCTGATTTTTACTCATCTTCGTGGATTTATCTATCTTTGATGTCGATGACCTTCAGATAGGGTTTCTCTGTGGACATCCTTTTTGTTGATGTTGATGCTATTCCTTTTCTGTTTGTTAGTTTTCCTTCTAACAGTCAGGCGCCTCTTCTACCGGTCTGCTGTAGTTTCTGTGGGTCCACTCCATACCCTTTTGTCTGAGTATCACTAGTGAATGCTACAGAACAGCAAAGATTGTTGCCTGTTCCTTCCTCTGGAAGCTTCGTATCAGAGGGACACCTACCAGATGCCAGCTGGAGCTCTCCTATATGAGGTGTCTGTCAACTTCTGCTGGGAGGTGTTACCCAGTCAGGAGGCACAGGGGTCAGGGACCCACTTGAAGAAGCAGTGTGTGCCTTAGCAGAGCTTGAGCACTCTGCTGGGAAGGTCCACTGCTCTCTTCAGAGCCAGCAGGCAGGAATGTTGAAGTCTCCTGAGGCTGTGCCCACAGGTACCCTTTCCCCCAGGTGATCTGTCCCAGGGAGTTGGGAGTGTTATCTATAAGCCCCTGACTGGGGCTGCTGCCTTTCTTTCAGAGATGCCCTGCCCATAGAGGAGGAATCTAGAGAGTTGGTCTGGCTACAGCAGCTTTGTGGAGCTGCAGTGGGCTCTGTTCAAACTTCCACGTGGCTTTGTTTATACTGTTTGAGGGGAAAACTGCCTATTCAAGCATCAGGAATGGTGGACACCCCTCCCTTTACCAAGCTCGAGTGTCCTGGGTCAACTTTAGACTGCTGTGCTGACAGTGAGAATTTCAATCCAGTGGATCTTAGCTTGCTGGGTTCCATGGGGGTGGGCTCCACCAAGCTAGACCATTCGGCCCCCTGGCTTCAGCCCCCTTTCCAGGGGAGCGAACGGTTCTGCCTCACTGGTGTTCCAAGCACGGCTGGGATATGAAAAAAATAAAAAAACAAACAAAAAACTCCTGCAGCTAGTTCCGTGTCTGCCAAAGGGCCAACCGGTTTTGTGCTTGAAACCCAGGGCCCTGGTGGCATAGGGAGCTGAGGGAATCTCTTGGTCTGCAGGTTGCGAAGACTGTGGGAAAAGCATAGTATCTGGGCTGGAATGTACAGTTCCTCCCGGAACAGTCCCTCAGGACTTCCCTTGGCTAGGGGAGTGAGTCCCCTAACCCCTTGCACTTACAGGGTGAGACAATGCCCCACCCAGCTTCTGCTTGCCCTCTGTAGGCTGCATCCACTGTCTAACCAGTCTCAAAAAGATGAGCTGGCTCCCTCAGTACCACAGTGCAGAAATCTCCCACCTTCTGGGCCATCTTGCCAGCCACTTGGTATTCGTGTTTTAAGGACACAAATAAAGAAAGGGTAAAGCAAGTTGAAAGGGTAAAGCAAGAACAAAAAATTAGCAGGAATTAATAGATTTGGCCCAGGATTGAAAAGAGGCATGTAGTAATGATTGTAAGGTTTTTAACTTGTATGACTGGAAAAATGTTTTTGCCAGTAACAGAAATAGCGAAATCACGAGGAATTGATGATATATGGAGATACCAAAAATACTTGTAGGTGGAACTGGCCACCAAGCCTTGTAAAAGTGTCAGAGCTAGAGAGTTAGTGTAGAATTAATGGTTAGATTTATTAGAATAGTTATTTGTAAAATGTAAAGACAAAAAAAAAAAAAGGAAATGATGATAGAATCCTGGAAGTTACATGAATTTAGGGAACAGAGAAGAAAGAACTAGAGGAGAGCAAGAAGTGGTCAGCCTGAAAAAGGAATGACCAGAATGATGAATGTCACAAAAGCAATGGAAGACTTGGATTCAAGGCTTGGTTTAGAGTCAGCTATGTCAAGTGACAGAGAGATGAAATTAAGAAGGGTGAAAAAAGTACAGGATGCTGGGTATGAAAGCTCACAAGGCCAGTGGCCTTGTATAATATGAAGAGAAACATTCAACCAGGTGCTGGAACCTCTTAGGAGCATGAAAGCATGTGAGGAGATTGGTAGAAATCTGAAATTAGTAAAGAGGATGGTATAACACAATATGGTAGATTTCAGTAGGAGAGTTTTCTGAGTGAGTGTGAAACCAAACTATGGTTTGAAGCTCTAGACAAGGAGGTGGAGAGCATTGGAGGAGACTCAAGTAGTAGCAGCCTCATCTAAGAACTGTGCGAGAAATGATGTCAGCTTGAGAAATCCGCATGAAACAGAGGGAACAGCTTTAGAAGAGTGGACCCCAGTAACTTGGGAGCTCCACAGGTTGTGATAATGTAGGTTAGTAGAGGGTTGGGTATGGCAGAACTGACAAGGGGAAGTAGCAGGCTAAACATCATAGTGGATAGTGGAGGAGGAGTTGGCTGTGAAAGGCCACCCAGGGAAGTGGTTATGGATACAGGCGTGATGGAGCAGGAGTCAGCAACAAGCTGGGGGCAGCCTTTGGGAAAGACAGGTAGTGTGACTTGTCCTGATACGACTATTGGAAGTTTGAGACAGCCTACCTCTGTAAACTTCTCTCCCTGGCACTCAAGCCTTTCTGTAAATGGTGTTCTCCCAGCTTCCATGGCAAAGAAAATGGAGGAGGGAGCAATAGTCGCTATGTGACTACAAATTAGTGCTGTTTTACTGGGCGTGTAATTTAATATGGCTCTTGAAGAACTTTTGCTGGAAGATGAGTTAGAAAGTTGTTCCATTGGCTTTTTTTTTTTTTTTTTTTTTTTTTACTGGAATATTGGCCGTGGGGTTACAAACTGAGAGACATATAGAAAAATATAATTACAGAGTATTTGGCAAAACTTGGAGACAGACTGGATGTAGAAAATGAAGAAAATAGAGAGGTTTCAAGGTTACAAGTTTGAAAGACTGAGAAGGTAGAGGATTCATAGGTTGAATGTAACAGGTAAAATAGAAAGATTTAAAGACTGAGAAAAAGGGAAATACAATTAGGAATTTGGGGGACCACTTCCTTTTTGACAATAGAACAAGATGTTATAACAGTTTTTGTAATTTGAATATCGCCTTTACAATTTTTGTCCCATGTCTGTGCACTATCTGTGCTCTTCTTTACTTAATTTTTATTAGCTCACTTTTCAAAAATCCTAAATATTTCCTAAGCAGCAGTGGAACCTGAATTCAATAGATGATTTATATGTTTTCCTAAATGGATATCAATATAGAAATATTAAAGATATTTGTGTCTGAACTTTGTAAAATAGTGTCTCAGCAAATTTGAGAGAAGCTTGCAATAGTGCTTTAGGCCTGAGTGACAGTTCAGACATCTCCGATGATAACTAAATTCATGGGGCAACTAAACAACCTAAGGGAGTCAGTACAGGGGAAAGCGCTTTGGCTTTCAGGATTTCCAATGCAGTAATCAAGGAGAAACGGGTTACTGGAATGTGCAATAATCCTAGAATATGCATGATCAGAAGAGTGTGTGTGTTTGTGTGTAAGCATCAACTTTATCTGAAGGCATTTGTGGGAATGGTTTTAGAAGAATGATATGAAAACAGAAACAGATCATAGTAAACAAAGAGGAATGCAAAAAGTAACCAGACAGTAGAATTTGCCTACTCATCCAACGAGTTGAGCTTTGATTGTTATTTTGCAAGGACAGTAATATTTTGCTTATAGTATCATTGTGATGATTAAGTAAAATAGTACATAAAGAGCTTAGCACATAGTAGCACCAAATGACAGATCATGAAAATGAGGATGATGATAAAGTTTTAACTGCTTAAAAAGTAGGCATGAGTATATGTTCTTGATACAAGTGGAAAGAACTGGAAAAGTTGCTGCCAGAGAGAGGATTTAGGACTATGGCAAATCTCCTTTTAGGGAGAAGGAAAGAGATTCTCAACTCAGATACTTAAAGAGGTCAATATTTCTGGAGATGAAGACATCATCCTTTTCCAGAACTGCAGGAAAGAGGAGGAAAGGGATGGGTCAGTAAACTGTTGAAATGGTTGTAGGAGCAGCTTTGGGAGATGGTACCTGAAATTAATTTCTCTGAGGGAGTCTGGAGGGAGATAAGGTGAGGGCCCAGTGCAGAAAGAAAGGTACTCATGCATACTGAAGACCCTGGATATATTCTTAGGGAATGGTACTAGGCTAATGTCTTAAAACCTTGCACTTGAAGGTGAGCATAGAGGCACATGCTTATCGACCCAGCTACTCTGAAGCCTGAGGCAGGAGGATATCTTGAACCTGAGAGGTTGTGTCCAGCCTGGGCAACATAGTAAAACACTATAAAAAAAGAATCTGTACTTGGCTGGGTGTGGTGACTCACACCTGTAATCTCAGCACTTTGGAAGGCCAAGGCGGGTGGATCACCTGAGGTCAGGAGTTTAAGACCAGCCTGACCAACATGGAGAAATCTGTCTCTACTAAAAATACAAAATTAGTTGGGTGTGGTGGCACATGCCTGTAATCCCAACTACTTGGGAGGCTGAGGCAGGAGAATTGCTTGAACCCGGGAGGCACATGTTGCAGGAATCGCTCCATTGCACTCCAGCCTGGGCAACAAGAGCAAAACTCCATCTCAAAAAAAAAAAAAAAAATCTTCACTTGACTTACATTTGAAACCAACCTAATGTGTTATTTGAGGCACTGAAAGGCAAGATCATAATTTCAAATACAGGGCTAGTTGAAAAGTCACACTCCAAATAACCTCATGAACTTTTAAGGACAGGTACATATTTTGGCTCAAATTTGAGAAATGTATGGATTTAAGTTTCAGAAATTACTTAACAATAACTTGTTGCAGTTAGGAGTGCTTTAGCCATGTTTCCATTTGCATTCATGTGCTGGGTTTGGAAGTCTGGGTTATGTACTCCAGAATCACCCAAACTTCCCAAATATGAATTAATTCTGCAGAATTTGAGAAGACTTTTCATTGTTAGACAAATGTAAACTGGTTTTGTACTCTGTGTGGTCTGCATCAAAGTTCCCAGTGGCTGAGCTGCGTTTCCCAAGTGTCTAAAACTCCCTGAAAGTCAAACCCTGGGGATGGGTTCCTTTAAGGTCAGTCACTACATTTTCATTCCAAAGATTTTCTTGAAAAGGACCAGGCAAAGGGAGGGGTCTCGGATCTGGAGCATCTCTGCCTTTGGCCCAGGCACCCATCACCCCATCAGTGTGATTCCTGTTCTGTAACCACAAAGACAAGTATGATGAATCTCCTTTTGGAACACAATGCAGTTTGCTTGGATAAACATCCACTTTAGACAAACAATAAAAGCAGCCCAAGTGGGGCCTTGGCTGCTCTCCTGGTGTTACGATTATGAATATGCCTTTGGTGCTTGGCAGCAAAAGTTTTCTGGTTGCACAAAATAGCAGACCACCCTTTGGGAATACCCATCCCCTGTCCTTGTTGTTGAAAACATAGTGGAATTTAACATATTAGCCCCAAACAAGACATAAATTTAACCCTCTGAGTCTACATGTCTATGTATTGTAAAGGAGGATTTTTTTTTTTTTTTTTTTAATCATGGGGGAAAATTCTAAGGGAATTGATGGAACAGATGCTGTGTAAACAGTTCTATTATGTTGAAAGATGTATCAGCTCAGGCACGCACCCTCTACTGATTCCTCTGTTAGAAATCATTTATCTTCTTATTCTCTGAACTATTGCTACACTTTGCTTTTTCTTATGGAGTACTGATTTTATGTAGCATTTTATTTATTCATGTGTGTGTGTGTGTGTGTGTGTGTGTCTTAATTGCCCTTTTAGAGTGTAATTTTCATAGTGGAATGAACTTTGTGTCTTATTCAAATTTGTTTTCCCTACAAATTATATACATAAACATACATATATTACTATATATAAATAATATATATACAAATTAATATAAATACATATACTCTAATATTCTATATCTAACATTTGCAGGAAAAACATGTATGTGTGTATATGTGTAAATATGTATAATAACATTGGTTTCAAATTTATAAAACCAATCTACCATTCCATTCCCATACCTCATTTTGGTAGACTGACTTCGTTATTCAGAGATTTTTGTCATTCAATATATGTTGGTTACTGAGAATAAGCTGATTTTTTTTATTACTGTGCTTTGTGCTGTATGTTTGTTTAATGGGATCGCCAAGTAAAAACTATTATTTTTATCCTCTTTTCACAGGTGAAGAAACAGAGGCGAAGGGAGCATAAGCAATTTTCCAAAGGCCATACAACATGTAAGTAGCTGAGCCAAGACTGAAATCACCAGGTTCTTAACCACTAGGCCATATTGCACTGGAGTGTTGCCTCCTGAAGTAAGATTAGGTAAGCAAAGATGAAAAACATATGGCCCCTGAATCAAGCACTTCACATTCTAGTAGGAAAGACAGACTTGCAGAAACACCGTAAGAATATAGGCTGATTGAGTGTGGTTATGGAACTTTGTGGAAAGGCCGTAAACACAGAAAAGGGACAGCCCCCAGATGGCAGTGATCACTGGGACAAGGCTTAGGTGGAATGTGGATTTCCCTTATTTGACAGGACTTGTGTCAATATCAAAAATAGCTCTCTTAGTAGGGAGGATAAGTAGATTTTAGAGATCATCTTCCAGTTCACCTCCTTTCAAAAGAGGAAGCTGAAATAAAGAATTTAGGAGATTTTCTCAGCATATAACTAATTAATTGTACATCCAAGACAAAACAGAAAAAGTTGTCTAACTCTTTAGCAAACCTGAATTTTCCTGAAGATTCATTTGGAAGAAGAAACAGCCAGAAAAAATAAAAAAGAAAGGAGATAGTAAGAAGTGACAATGTCCTTAGAGGTCCATTATAAAATATAGAAAAATTAGTGAAGAAAAAATACATCTAGAACCACAGATATCAGACTGGCATCTCCTACTTTAGAAAAAGCTGCAAAAAATAGATTTTCTCCTTCTTCCCCGTGTTCCACCCCTTTTCCCCCCACCCATCCCCTAACCCTGTTTTCTGCAGAAGCTTCCATAAGAGAACCATGAGACTATTGGGCCTTAACTGATTGCTAGTTTTCCGTAAGATATAAAACCGAGTGTTTATTGTACCGTCACAAGTTTACCTCCCTCAGGCTTTCACTATTTCAGCTAAAACAAATGCTATTTAGAAACAAAGACTATTGTAAAAGCCACTTAATTCTCTAATGATTTCAGTTATTACCATTTAGGTAAATTTTTTTGACCTCTCCATGCATTAGGATAACTTGGCCCTCCACCTTATTTTTTTTGTTTTTCTTTCTGCCTTGATTCTCCCCTCATTTTCATCCATTTAATTCTTTGCTCCTCTCCCTGGAATTCATATAGTAGGAATTCCATCTATCCCATGAAGTACATCTGAGCCAAAGTTCCCAAAGTGAGTTCTATGAAACATGATTCCCTGGAGAGCTTCCTGAAAGCTGGGTTCCATGGTCAAAGAAGCTTGAGAAAAGTATCACACTATCTCTTACCTGATGACCGGGATTTATTATCTGTACCTCAGAGTTCAGCAGTCAGTTATTGTATGTGTAAGAAATGATTAAATATCTATCATGGACCAAGCACACACAGGGCTGGATATGGGAGTTACCATTGTTTCCTCACGCTGAGTCAGTCTTGTTTGTCCAGATTGTATTCTTCTGGAAAGTAAGGACTGGTCCTATTGTATTGTTTTACTGTTATAAATATAGAGTTAAAGTGTAATAGAAATAATAAGCTCTCAGTAAATGATTTCTCGTTGGCTTTTTGGTTAATTAGATTTGAGTTAGCTTTTACAAATAAAACTTGCTTTTATCTTCTCCTTGAGAACGACTCTGCAAGAGAACGTGCCTTCGGCTCTACTTAGTAGGGTAGTTTTCCTAACAACAAAACTCTACAGAAAGTCTGCATCTTGGGACTGGCTTAAATAGCAATGTCCAATATCAGAAAAATACCAATTTTCTGATTTTGGAATGCCTACTAGAATACAGAAGAGACCACAGGGAAAAAAAAACACCACAATTATATCCATTTTATTCCCCACTATAGAAATCCACCCTCCGTTGCTGGATTTGATGTCTGGCCACAATCACATGTGACTTAAGTTGAGTTCATGAACTGAATTTGGGTTGATCCCATTAAATTCTTAAATAGAGAAAAATATTGGTTCTTACCTGACCAGCCTTTATTAAAAGGCATCTTATGGTAAAGACAATGCAAAATGAACCCTGCCATTCTCCCGTCACAGGATATCTGCCTCGAAATCAGATTGCCACCCAGCGATGAATACCGTCTGTCTAACACATTCCTTGTTTGGGGGCTGGGTGTCAGGAAAGAAGGATTTATTATATCACAAGATGTCCATGAACAAACTCCAGGGACAGATGTGGTAAAAACAGGACTTAAAGCATTTGGTGAGAATATCCCAGTTATTCTTTAAGGGACTTGTCAAACATTAAATTAAGTGAAGCAGAAGGGTTTTATGATTTTTCTCCCCTTCCTTAAGTGGAATGTCAGAGTTATGTTACCAGAGTTAATGCTACCAAATTTGAATGCTTGAGTGCAGCCCTGTCTTGAAGTATTTGTCAAGGAAAAAAAAAAAAGACTGTTTGAGGCTTGGCAGACACTTCCCATATGAGTTATGAGAGAATAAACTATTTCCAAGTTGCACTACTGAAAGCCGAAAGGACCTATGGAAGACTTTTCAAATTGTTATTATAAATAGGAACTCAAACCATGGAAGAATTTATGCAAATCTTGATTTGGAGCATACTTGAACTTAGCATTTTGCTTACCATGGCCTTTCTCTGTGTTACTTGTCACTGCATAAATGGTTCTCAACTCTCTGAGGATGGTGTCTGATGTCTCCGTTGCTGTTGAGTGCAGAATTAAAAACAAAAAAATGGCTCCAAACTTCAAGTATGCACCATGCAGGTGAGCTGGGAGGCAGGACTTTCTGCAAGTAGAGTCATTTAACTCTAGAATGTGCTGGTAAATGTGTAGTTGAGGGAGGGTGTGAGTTGTCAGCTCAGAGACACTTGAGCTGGAATATACCTTGTTACTGTTTCTTACTGCTCCGCCTCACCTGAAATGCCATTTTCTCTCCAGATCCTCTGTCAAGAAGAATTCTAGTCCTTGGTGAACCCTTGCTAGATTGCAGGCCCTAAAGGCAGAGAAAAGGAAGCAATGATGGGGGATGAGTGTTTGCACTGTGTTGGTCTCTCCTCATCACCTTGATAAATCTATTGAGAACAGATAGTCAGTTCCACAGCACAGCATAAAGTTTCCTCCAAAGTGTGGTCCTTGAGCTACCTGCGTCAATATCATCAAACAAGCCTTTAAATGCATATTCTGAGGCCCTGTGCTAAATATTCAGAATCAGAATCTCTGGGAGTGAGGCCTGGGAATAAGCCTTTTAAAGATTTCCCAGGGGCTTTGGTGTACGTTGCATTTCTGCTTGAGTTTTGGGTTACCTGTTTCATTTGTAGTTGCAATTGTTAGACCAGGTGCTTCCTAAAGATGAGACTACAGGGAGGAGAAGGGGTAGAGGAAGAGACAGACTGGACCCTTTGGAATGGTGATGTTGAGGTCATCAACTGGACTTCGAGAGTAGCTATAGGGCAGGGATTTCATACTGGTGACCTGCACATACATTTTCTTTGAATTATACAGAATTGAAAATTTTTAAAAATCAAGTGCCTTTTTACTGGGCATATCCTCTTCAGTCTTCCACAACTCATCACTGCCTACTCATTCATCCCCTTGCCTTTGAAGGCATTTGGTCATCAACTGCTGGGAAGGGTGGCAGATTTAACACAAAATGGCCTATCGTCTCCTTGTTTTAAATCATGGATGGATATGAACATGTTCAAGAGGGTTGAACAGGCTTTTTCTTTGATTCGTCTTTAAACCAAGTCTACTTTTATTTTTCTGACTTACCAGAAGGTGCCAATGAAATAGTACCTAGCAAAGTGTTTTAATGCAGTGTATGCCTCAATAAATACTTTTTGCATGAACAAAAATGTAATGTGATGCAGCTGATGATTTATTTTATGGCTGCTCTCCCTTATTCTCCCATCCCCAGAGCCCTTCCAAACTTGAGTCTTCCCCACTACAAAATGGCAGAGAAGGATTTCTACAATCCAGTTCCTTCTTTCTTCACCTGCTTTGGGTGGACAGGTGCATCTCACATTTTCTCTATCTTCGTTGCAAATTCTCTGTGAAATAAAAGCACAGCTTTCAGGTCTATCCGAGAGGTCTTTACATACTGTTCATTCCTGAATGTTTTCATGTAAACATTTTTGATTTGTGGAAAATCTGTTTGTTTGTTGTGTTTGTCAAGTTAATGTAAACTGTAGTCCATTAGGCCTTGAGATGAGTCTACTAAATATTTTCAGATGTTTTTTATTTCCTCAGCTAAGAGCTGGATTTGAACCAGAGCTCAGGGGTGAAAGGGCAACATGTAATATACAGAGACATGGAATTTGACATATGAAATAAAATAATGTAATGTTTTTAATATTAAAGCTGAAAAAAGCAGCAATAAAACATTGTGGAAGGAGGAAAACATGAATACCTGTATATTTTAATTTTAAATGCCTGCAGATGTTCAATTTTAATCAGAGCATGTCAGAATCTGACTCTGACAAAGGCAAAAATGTGAGATCTGTTTTCTTGAATTGCTTCCACATTTCATGGCTCAGATTTTATTGCATATAGCACTGCGTCATCATATATTTATGTAAAGTGCCAGCATCCATTGACTTAGCATGTGCATGATGGTTAACATATAAAACAGTATGCAATGAAGGAAAGGCCCCTTCCTTCTCCTGCCATGGCACAGATTCTCTCTGTGACCTTGTGGTAAGGAAGGCATTTAACCCTCTCTGCTTTAGTTTCCCTAATCACAAAATAAGAACCACCACTTTCCTTTCTTCTTTAGCTCCATGGGTATTATGAGGCTTATTTGAAATAGCAATTGATCTACACACTTATAATACAACATCAGATATAAGTATATGTCTGTGGAAATATTTATTTAGAGAGATTAGAAGGAAAATAAAACTAGTGAAAACTAGACTGATAACATCTCTTCTAGTAAAAACCGGACAAATATGTATTAAAATCGAAGTTACTTTGAAATTTAATGCACACTTTTAATTTTCTATTTCTCTACTTTTGCATTATAATTCCTAAAGCAGTGTGAAAGCTAGAGACAAATTTCACACTAAAATTCTGAAAACAATGGATTTAGATATACAAAATTGTAAGTGGAGAAGCACACTCACTCAAAGTACTCATTCCTCTTCTTTCCCTCATCATAACTCCAATCATCACAGAATACTTCCATGACCAAATGTATGTGGGGTGTTATTCCCACATACCAAGCAAACAATCGATTCTGCAGCAGTCACCAGGTGGGTGTCCTGTAATTCAACTCTAACACTGTCTCCCTGGAGGTGGTGTCAGATACCACAGGTTGAGAACTCAGTCTCCAAGCCTGCCTCCTGAGACACCAGTCCCAAGTCTGGAACTCTGGAACTTCTGACTGACCAGCTCCAAGCTGGGGCTCCTATGGCCCCTGTTTTTGGGTTGACTAATTTACTAAAGCTGCTCACAGAGCCCAGGGAAACTTACTTAGATTTACTGCTTTATTATAAACGATATCACAAAGGATACAGATGAAGAAATGTATAGTGCGAGGTATGGGGGAAGAAGAATGGAGCTTCCCAGCCCTCTCTGATCATTGCCACCCTCCAGGAACCTCCATGTATTTGGCTGTCTGGAAGCTCTCGAACCCAGTCCTTTTAGGTTTTTATGGAAGCTTCATTACGTAGGCACAATTGATTAAATCATTAGACATTGGTGATCAACTTAACTTTCAGCCCCTCTCTCCTCCTTGGATGTTGGGAAAGTCCCAACCCTCTAATCCTATCTTGGTCTTTGTGGTGACCAGCCCTAGAAGTTGCCATCTTGAAGCTACGTATTGGTTGCCATCCATCAATCGTTAGCAGGCAAACAGACATCACTTTGGAGATTCTAAGAATTTTAGGAGTCACATGACAGGAAATAGAGTCAAAGACCAAACATGTATTTCACAAGATCACAATATAGTTCAAAGAAATATCTGTTAAGTCCCAATTATAGTTTTCTCTGAACATTTTGAATGTTACAAGATAAAAAAGGATAAGCAGTTAATTTGGTTGAAGATCTTCAGTATAAGGTCAGTTTTCATCTTGCTTCTTGCTTTCTTGCATCTTGCTTCTTTCTTAGAAGACTCATATCCTTTAAGGTTTTCTAGCCTAATGACTATATGCCCATGGCCCTTTAAAATTGTTCATCTTCCAATCTCTTTTCACTTTGGGGTACTCCTCCTGCCTTCTAAAGAGATCTGTGTTGAGTTGTTAGAAATAGCCAAGGGGCTTTTAAGAACTGTGAAGCTGCATAGTAAATGTTAAATTATCTGTGATGTATCCCCTTTCTTATTTTCACATGTTCAGGGAAGTCTGCTATACACACAAATGTTTAAGGAGAAAGAAAAAGGGTAATAGTTAATGTCAATGATGTGTTATAAAACATGGACATCATATTTAGAATGTAGGCAATCTATCTGCTGACCTAATTTAGTGGAAACAGGACTCATACCCAGTGGCAAGGAGGAAAATTACAGTAATCTCTATCTAATCCATCCTCTTTAGCAAATCACCAGTAGATTATGAATACTTTTAACAATCCATATATTTAATTTAATTTTAAGCTACTGCATTTATTTGACCCTTCAAATATTTTTACTACATTGCAATGGAGGATTTTTTTTCACCAGAATTCTTCACAAGAATATTTCAGAGAAAATGATCAGAGTGAGAAATGACTCATACTTCCTAGAGAGTTCTGTGCAATTCTCTTGCATGGGGAAAGAGAGGACCAGGCAGGGTCTGCACATCTGGGTGGTGGGAATCGAAGTTGTGCTAGCCATTTCTGCCTGGAACTGTGTGAGAAGGCAGGGCTGGAGAATGATGGCATGGGGAGAGGAGTGTACTGAGGCAAGATGGAGAAATTTTTTTGTAGTTATTATGAATGGAAGATTACAAGAGAAAATTATGTGTCTAAACAGGAGTTCCAGAAAGCTATCCATGAAGAACTATGTGAAACCTTCAGTTTTACCAATCTAAGAAAACCTACGGTAAAGATAATACCATTCTTCAGACTTCTGGACTTGAGTGCCTAGCTTGTGGGATTATTTTTTGGTTGTTGATTGTGATATATACAGTAAGACTAATCCATCAAATGGCATGCACACATCAAGCCTCAGCTCCTGTCTTCATCAAGCCCCCTTGATTTTTCTGATGTAAAATCAATTTCTCATTTTTCTCTGTTCGTAACTCTTGCGTCTCCATTCTTTTGCTCCACAAGAGTGTAGATTGTTGGTTGAAAGAAACTCTAGAGGTAATTAGTACAAGTCTTCATTCCCATCTAATAATGTCTTCTTCATTTATTCATTCTCTCAACTAATATTGACTCTCTAACCATTGGAACATAGGTAGATACGACATATAAGTTAAGTATTTTCTGAGAGCTGTTGGAGAAAAGGTACATCTTCATAAAGTAGATACCCATGAATCTTATTCTCAGCTAGTTCCTAAGCAATTCAAGTCTGTCTTTTGCATATCCCTGGTCACCTCACTCTCCCTTTCTCCATAGGGATTATTCTAAAATCTCATCACTTTTTCAAAAATGTGACTTTATTCCCATCCCCACTACTATGTTGCTGTTTCAGGAATTTCAACACATAACCTGTGGTGATTTTAATGTAAGAGGTGTAAGATTCATTAATGTTATATAGCCATATCATTTTGGAAGTGAAAAAAACCCTGAAATTTAAAGGAGTTCTATGACTTACACAATCACATGGCTCATTTAGGTGTAGCATCTGGAATAGGTTCTAGATAAGTAGAGTCTCTTGCCAGGCTTTCGTCTGTTAGGTGATTCAGATCAAATAACTATGCCTTACTTTAAGAAAAGTAGACTGAAAACATTTGAAGAAAACATGACCAAAACTTTCCCAAATTTGATGAAAACTAAAACACTAAAACCCCTCAGATCCAAGGAGCTCAAAGAATCCCAAACACAACAACATAAAGAAAACTTTATCAAGGTATATTATAAATAAATTGCTCAATACTAATGATAATGAGAAAATGTTAAACATAGCCAGAGGGGGAAAAAGACACCTTACATGCAGAGAAACCCAAGAGCAGATTTCTTTTGGAAACAATGCAATCAAGAAGACAATCGAGCGATGTCTTTATGATATTGAAAGAAGAAAGTGGTTAACCTACTGTTCCATAGCCAGTGAAAATATGTGTCAAAAATGAAGGTAAGATAGACTAAGACATACAAAAATTGAAGGAATTGATTATCAGCAAGACCTCCACTACAAAAAATAAGTTGAAGGAAGTCCTTCAGGCAGAAGGAAATGATAGATCAAAATATGGATCTACAAAAATATGAAAGAGCATAAGAATTGGTCACCATGTGAGTATATATAAAATTTGTTTTTTATTATTTAAATATCATTAGAAATAATTGGCATCTAGATTGGAAAGAAAGAAGTAAACTATTGGCAGATGATATGATCTTGTATGTAAGAAATCTTAAGGAATATGCACACACACACACACACACACACACACAAATAACATTCAGTGAGATTTTAGGATACAAGATTAATATAAACAATCAATTGTATTTCTACACACTAGAAATAAGCAATCTGAAAATAGAATTTAAAAATATTTTTACACTAGTGTCAGAAAATAAAATATTAAGTAAATCTGTTTAACAAAAGAACCACAGAAAACAATAAAACATTTTTGAAAAAATAAGAGCGAAATAAATGGAGACATCCCATGTTCACGGATTGGAAGACAATATTGTTAAAACACCAATATTTTCTGAGTTCACCTATAAAGCAGATGTAATTTATATCAAAATATCACTGCCTTGTTTGCATATTAACAAGCTGATTCTAAAATTCATATGGAAATGCAGAATGGCTAAAGCAATCTCAAGCCGAAAGACTTATGATTCCTGATTTCAAATGGTGCACAGCATTGCCAATACTCTAGTGTGTCTAGGGTGTGGGAAGGGAGAAGTAGTAAAGGTCATAATAGTAGGGCCTCCTTGCATAGCATGAATGCTAGTCTATGGAATTTGGCCTTGATTGTAAACTGATGGGACTATAAAAGAGGGTTTAAGCGGGGAGTCAGATCTGTATATATTATTTTTTTAAGCATCTGATTGGGAGGAGTTGGAGGGAGTGAAAATGAATTAGTTCACTGAATTAGTTCTTATCTGTGTGTGTCTGTGTGTGCATATTCCTTAAGATTTCTTACCTACAAGATCATATTTTGTCTTTGTCTATTATTACTTTCAGGAGTTCTTTAAAATACCAAGAACTAAACTTAATCCACCCAATCTGTATTTGAACACCCAAGACATGTTCCAGGTGAGACAGGAGAAGCCCGCTGTTCATTGGACAGCTGAGGACAGTCATAGTTGTTTGGTGGGGCAACAATACAACTGCTCCCCTACTTGGCCTCAGTTCATATTGTCAAGGGTGGGAAACATTTCCTGCTCTTTTTTGGCTGTCCTCATCCTGCTTGATTCCTTAGCTCCAGACTTTTGGATCTAAATGACATTATTACCATGGAGTTATTGCAAGCTCCATCTCTGCAGAGATTCTGTAATCCCTCCAGTTTTGACATACGGGTGGCAAAGGGATGAATAGTTGCCCTGCTTGAATGTGGTTTGGGAAGTCGGCAGGGTGTGATTGACACATGTCTTTAAAAATGTCCATATGCAGTATTTCAGACTTACAAAAGGTGTAAAGAATACTATAATAAAACACTATATTTAATACACAGTTTCAGAAATAAATTAAGATCACAGTGCGGTTGAATTCTACCGTATTTCTTTCCCCAATTGCAGTGTTTACTGCCACATCTCTGTCCTTGCTTCCTGAGTAGTCTCTGTCCTAAATTTGGTGTTTGGTGTTCTTGTGCATTTCTTTATATTTTAGTACATATATTCATCCTTAAGGGCTATATAGTATTTCATTGTGTTTGAAAATTTGATACAAATATCATACTGCTGTGTCTACTTGCCATATAATTTTTAACCAATGTTTTGTTTATGAGATTTACCCATGTTGAAATATGTATTTCTTGTTTGTTCTTTCTCTAACTGTATAGTATTCCATTGTATACGTATACCAGTTTATCCATTCTCTTGTTGATAGGCATTTATGCTGTTTTCATTTTTTCAAAATTACAAAGTTGTTGCCACAAACATTCTTACCCACATCTTGTGTTCGTATATGAAAGCTTCCCTGGCATATATACCTGGAATTGGAATTTCTGGGGTAATTTCTGTATTTCTTGACTCAAGACCAAGAGGAAATTTGATTTGAAAGGTTGTCACAGGACTTCTTAAGTTAAAATACTATATTCCGGCCAAACTTGACCAACACTCTGCTGCTGAGTTTTCATTTCTAAGTATAGTAATATGTTGTTCTCACTCGTAAGTGGAAGTTGAACAATGAGAACACATGGACATAGGGAGGGGAACATCACACACTGGGGCCTATCGGGGTTGGGGGGCAAGGGGAGGGATAGCATTAGAATTACCTAATGTAGATGACAGGGTGATGGATGCAGCAAACCACCATGGCACATGTATAACTATGTAACAAACCTGCACGTTCTGCACATGTACCCCAGAACTTAAAGTGTAATTAAAAAAAATAACAGTAGTATGCTTAAAAGAAGAGAGTGGCTGGGAGGTTATAAATTCGCATTCCGTCTGCAGTAAGATGAAGTGTGCGAAATGGTGACTTGCTTGCTGTATCACTGTTACGTCTGGCTCTTCATGGCTTTCTTATACTGCTATATGGGGATAATGGTAGGAGGTCTTCCTGCCTCCACTTTCACTTTAATCCTTCCTCCCAGATTAGTCTTCCTAAAATTTTCTTAATTTTGTTGCTCTGATGCTCAAAAACTGCAGAAACTTATTTACTGGACAAAATACAAAGTGCATTGAAGTCTTCCCCATTTAGATCTCAACTTGTTGCCTTATCTTCCAGGTTTTTCTCAAAATGTTTGTATTACAGTTAAACAATTAAATTCCCCTTGTACACAAATAGCTCTTTCACTTCTTGAATTTAGGGGTCCACTTCAGAATTCCCCTTCTAATGATCTTTCTCTCCTTTTTCATTATCTAAATTCTATTTGTTCTGAAAGATAAATCTATATATTTTCTACAAGCCTCTTATATTTCCCCTACACTGGCATGTGACAGCTTCCCAGTATTGCTCTTGATAGAATGGACTCTTCTAGGAGGTAATACATTTTTTGTCACTGGAGATATTGAAGCTGAAACTGTTAAAGGAATTCTATAAAATGGAATGATGGATCTTTTAAGGTTAAGAGTCCCTTTTAACTTTAAGATAATTACTTCTATCTCTTCTATGGATGCTTTGAATTATAATTTAAATTCTGTATTTCTATTTAATTTATTGCACACATATTTTTTTAATCTCCCTCATGAAAAACTGGTCAATGATGATGTAATTTCATTGAAACAGCTCTATAATCTGAAGTTTTATAAACTTCTCAAAAAATTTACCAAATATTTTCAGAAGCAGAACTCAAATTATTGTCATCACTTTTCTTTATTATTTTAACCTGTGGCAGAGTGCATTTTCCAAAGATAGCCACGTAATACATAATATGCTTTGGATTTGCGTCCTTGCCCAAATCTCATGTTGAATTCTAATTCCCCATGTTGGAGAAGGAGTCTGGAGGGAGGTGATTGGATCAAGGGGGTGAATTTCCCCCTTGCTATACTCCTTACAGTGAATGACTTCTCATGAGATCTGGTTCTTTCAAAGTGTGTAGCACCTCCCCCTTTGCTCTCTTCCTCCTTCTCTGGTCATGCAAGACATGACTCCTTCCTCTTCAATTTCCATTGTGATTATAACTTTCCTGAGGCCTCCCCAGCCATGCTTCCTGTACAGCCTGCAGAACTGTGAGTCAGTTAAAACATTTTTCTCTATAAATTACCTAGTCTCGAGTATTACTTTATAGCAATGTGAGAACAAACTAATACACTACAATAATATTTTTTAGGCCACACATTTTTTTTTTTTTCTTGAAGCTGCTTTTCTTCCATCAAGGAGTAAAACCTGTAATTTGTCTCCTTGGAACTTGGAACTGGGTAGGGTTTTGTGACTGCTCTGACCAATAAAATATGGTGGAAGTGAAGTTGTGTAAATTCCAAATGTCACACACTGTCATCGTCTTCTTTCAGAACTCGTGTGCTTGGCATCTAGCTACCATGCTGTGATGATGCCCAAACTAGCCCACGTGGAGAAAACTTCATAGAAAGATTGGGTCTACTTTTATAGCTAGTATCCCAGGTGAGGTACCATATGACAGGAAGCATTAGCTGCCAGACATGTGAATGAAGATGTCTTGAAGTGATTCCAGCCCCCAGCTGTTGTTACCCTCATTCTTTGAGTCTTTCCAGCTGTGGCCCCAGGCTTTGTAGAGCAGAGACAAGCCATTATTTCTGTGCCCTGCCTTAATTTCTGACCAACAGCATCTATGAGCATCATATAATGATTTTTTTTACATGGATAAATTTTGGGATGGTATGCTATGCAGCAATAGAAAATGAAACAGCATGCCATTGTTGTTTCACATGATCACTTCAGAAACTTGTATTTAAGCCGTGAGTCTAGAGATAGCAGTGGGCAACTGTGAATAGCTTTCAAAGTGATAAGAGCTGAGTTACCATTTACATCTCATGCATACTTATTCCACCATCTTCCCTGGAATAAAATTATAGGAATGTACTGTAAGAAATATTTGCTGCCTCAGGGAGTTTCGATTTGCTTTCTCCTTCAGCTGGTTGCAGCAAACAAAAATCTCCACAGAGAAACATTGGTTGAAAGTCATCGTTCTCTGCAAAGTAAATGCTGAAGGCCTTTTTTTGTTCAAGGGGCTTTTAATAAACTAAGTATTCACTGCTATTTCATTTTGTTTGAATAGCTTGTGAAAATAATGGCAAGGCAATTTTAAATTCTCTTGTATGTCACAGGGTTGGTCTTTGGCTTACGGGAATCAAAGTTGCTCATTCTCTTTCTACTGATCATCTATAACTCTGTTACATTATGCTGTGCTGTAATTACTTTTTGAGGACACAAATAAAGGATGAGAACACAACATCATACAGTTGGGATTTCTTCATAAATCACTCATGGCTTTCACCATGTTTGTTTTATTGTCAGTGATAATTACATGATCCTTTTCTCAGCTGATTGTTTCATTCTATAATTGTTTCATTCTATAAATATTTCTTCAATCAGATTCACTAAGTTAGCTGTGTGACACCCAGAAATCTCTTGGCAGCCAAGTACAGCAGAAGCAGAGTTGAATTTGTCATCAATCACTGGGTCTGTCAAACTTAAAAAAGACCTCTGATTCGGTCTGCATGTCCTAAAGCTGATGTACAAAAATATACAAAAGTGTCATATTAATAATATTACTAACCTTTTTGTGCACAATAGAAATATAATACAGAAAAACTTTTTTCCTTCCAATAACTTGTTTTCTAGAAATAACTTTGTTTCTTAGGATGTATAAGTTGGGCAAATCTCCATACTCAGTTACTTTCAACCATTAAAAATGGTTAATATTTAAGTAGAAGCACTTTTACTTTAAAATGTTGCACTCATGAAGTTAGAAAAAAAAGGAATTATGTTAAAGCATTAAGTTTGAAAAGAGGAAAAACACATGATTTGGTTGACAGTTTTTTACTAACACTGTCTTCTTTTCTTTTTATTTTCTATGCTCTTCATTAGATCTGAGATCAAAGTTGATTTACAATTTGTAGAGTTACTCTAGAGTTTATCCGGATGAATTTTGAAACATTTTTATTTTCAAATAATTGTAGTCACAAGAAATTGCAGAGAGTATGGAGAGGTCCCAAGTACCCATCAGGCAGTTTCTACCACTGATCTCACTGAATATGTAGTAGAATATGAAAACCACTTGGTATTGATAGTTTATGTGTTGTTCCATGACATTTTATTACATGTATAGATTTATGTAAGCACCACTATGATTAAGATATGGAATTATTCCACCATAATAAAATTCTCATCACGTTCCCTCTTCTTTCTTTCCTCCACCATCCCTAGCGCTGGCCTTCAATAATTTTTTGCCATCTCTAAAATTCTGTAATTTTGAGAGTGTCATATAAATGCAGCAATACTGTATGTAACCTGTTGAGGGCTTACTTTACTCAGCACAACCTTGAGATCTATCTAAGTCATTGCATTTATCCATAGTTTGTTCCTTTTTATTACTGAGTAGTTTTCTGTTGTATGGATGTACTACAGTTTTTACTATTACAAATAAATATGCTATTACCAGTCATAAAGATTTTTGTGCAGCGGTAAGTTTTTATTTTTCTAAGTGAATACCCAGGTGTACAATTTCTGGGAGTACAGTAACTATATATTTATTTTGAAAAGAAACTTTTGAACTATTTTCCACCAAAAATGTATGAGAGATCTATTTTCTCTGCATACTCCTCAGCATTTGCTATTGGTATTATTTTTTATTTTAGCTGTTCTAAGAGACATAGAGGGCTGTCTCATTGTGGTCTTTATTTGCATTTCCATGACCAGTGATGAACATCTTTTCATGTGTGTATTTGTTATTCTTTTATACTCTTTAGTTAAATGACTTTTTATGTCTTTTGTCCGTTTTGTAATTGGATTTTTTATGTTGAATTGAGGAGTTCTTTAGATACTTTAGATTTTAGTCTTTTGTCAGATAGGTTGTTCACAATTATTTTCTCCCAGTCCATAGCTTGTCTTTCTTCCTCTTAACAGAGTCTTAACAAAATATTTTAATTTCGATGAAGTCCAGTTTACCTCTTTTTTCTGTAATGAATCATGCTTTTGGTGTTATGTCTAAGAACTCTTCAGCAAGCCCTAGGTCCAGAAGATTTTCTCCTATATCATCTTTGAAAAGTTTTATTTAACAAATGATCCATTTCAAGTTAATAATTTTCAAGTGATGTATGAGATTTAGGTTGATATTTACCTATTTTATTTATTTATTTTTTTTGCCTGTGGATATCCAACTGCTCTGGCACCATTTGTTGAAAAGATTATCCAGTGAATTGCTTTTGCAATTTTGTCAAAACTCATTTGGCCTTACTCTGTGAGTCTGTTTCTGGGTTCTTTATTTTATGCCATTGACCTGTGTGTCTTTCTCTCTTCCAGTACTACAGTGTTGATTATTACAGCTCTGTAAGATTAATATAGCTATATAAGTCTTGAAGTAAGGTAGTGATTCTTCCCACTTTATTCTCCTTTTTCAAAATTGTGTTAGCTTATTTGGTTTCTTTGTCTTTTAATATAAATTTTTGTAATGATCCTGTTTGTACCTATAATTTTTTTTGCTGAAATTTTCATAGACATTATGTTTAATCCACATTGGAATTTGGGGAGAATTGACATCTTTACTGAGTTTTCCAATTCATGAACATGGACTATTTCTTTAATTACTTTGATCTTTTTTATATCTTCCATCAATATTTTGCAGTTTGCAGCATGTAAGTTCAAAACCTGTTTTGTTAGATTTACTCCTAAGGGTTTTCTTTATTTTGAGTTACATAAATGGTATTTTATTTTTAATTTTGTTATCTATGTTTTTTTTGCTAATATACAGAAATACAACCAATTTTTGTTTGTTTATTTTACATCTTGCATCCTTTCTGAACCCAGTTATTAGTCCCACGAATATATATTTTTTAAAATTCCTTTGAATTTCCTATGTATACAGTAATGTCTTCTTCAAGTAGGGACACTCTAACTTCCTCCTTAGATATCTGTGTACCTTTTATTTCCTTTTGTTGTCTTATTGCACTGGATACAGCTTTCATCACCGTGCTGAATAAAAATGGTGAGAGAGGATCCTTCGTTTGTTCTCAGTCTCGAGGGGGAAAGCATTCAGTCTTGCACCAGTAAGTAGAACATAGGCTGTGTTTTTGTAGGTGCTCTTTATCAAGTTGAGGGAACTCTCTCTATTGCTGTTTTTCTGAAATTTTAAAAATCATGAGTGGGTATTAGATTTTGCTAAATTTTCTTTGTGTGTGTATGTAGATTGATATTATCAAATTATTTTTCTTCTTCAGCCAATTAACATAGATTACATTGATTAATTTTCAAGTAGTGAACCAGCTTACATTTTTGGTAAACCCCATTGGTCTTATATAATTCTTTTCATATGTATCTCAGTTCTATTTGCTAATAATTTATTTAAAATTTTGGCATCTATATTCATGAGGGGTGTTTGCCTGCAGAGAGATTGAGAGAGAGAGAGAGATGCAGAGTGTGTGTGTGTGTGTGAGAGAGAGAGAGAGAGAGAGAGAGTGTGTGTGTGTGTGTGTGTGTGTGTGTGTGTGTGTAGCATCTTTGGTTTGGGTACCAAGGTAATGCAGGGTTCACTGAAGGAGTTCAGAAGAGTCAGCCCTCTTCTGTTTTCTGGAAGAGATTGTATAGAATTAATGTTAATTTTTTTTTTTGTAAATATATATATATATATGTATATATTTTATTGCACTTTAGGTTCTGGGGTACATGTGCAGATTATGCAGGACTGTTGCATAGGTACATACATGGCAGTGTGGTTTGCTGCCTCCATCCGCCCGGTCACCTATATCTGCATTTCTCTCCATGTTATCCCTCCCCAACCTCCCGACCCCCTGCTGTCCCTCCTCTAGTCTCCACCAACAGACCCCAGTGTGTGATGCTCCCCTCCCTGTGTCCATGCGTTCTCATTGTTCAACACCCGCCTATGAGTGAGAACATGTGGTGTTTGATTTTCTGTTCTTGGATCAGTTTGCTGAGAATGATGGTTTCCCAATTCATCCACGTCAGTACAAAGGAAATGAACTCATCGTTTTTTATGGCTGCATAGTATTCCATGGTGTATATGTGCCACGTTTTCCTAGTCCAGTCTACCATCGATGGGCATTTGGGTTGGTTCCAGGTCTCTGCTATTGTAAACAGTGCCGCAGTGAACATACATGTGCATATCTTTATAATAGAATGATTTATAATCCTTTGGATATATACTTGGTAATGGGGTTGCTGGGTCAAATGAAATTTTTATTTCTAGATCCTTGAGGAATCGCTACACTGTCTTCCACAATGTTTAAACTAATTTACACTCCCACCAACAGCATAGAAGTGTTTCTGTTTCTCCACATCCTCTCCAGCATCTGTTGGCTCCAGATTTTTTAACGATCACCAATCTAACTGGTGTGACATGGTTTCTCAATGTGGTTTTGATTTGTATTTCTCTACTGACCAGTGATGATGAGCATTTTTTCATATGTTTGTTGGCCTCATATATGTTTTCTTTTGAAAAGTGTCTGTTCATATCTTTTGTCCACTTTTGAATGGGGTTGTTTGTTTTTTTCTTGTAAATGTGTTTGAGTTCTTCATAGATTCTGGATATTAGCCCTTTGTCAGATGGGTAGATTGCAAACAATTTTTCCCATTCTATTGGTTGGCAGTTCACTCTAATGATTGTTTCTTTTGCTGTGGAGAAGCTCTGGAATTTAATTAGATCCCCTTTGTCTATTTTGGCTTTTGTTGCCAATGCTTTTGGTGTTTTCGTCATAAACTCCTTGCCTATGCCTATGTCCTGAATGATTTTGTCTAGGTTTTATTCTAGGGTTTTTATGGTGTTAGCTCTTATGTTTAAGTCTTTAATCCATCTGGAGTTAATTTTAGTGTAAGGTGTCAGGAAGGGGCCCAGTTTCTGCTTTCTGAACATGGCTAGCGAGTTTTCCCAGCACCATTTATTAAACAGGGAATCCTTTCCCCATTGCTTGTTTTTCTCAGGTTTGGCAAAGATCAGATGGTTGTAGATGTGTGGTGTTGCCTCTGAGGCCTCTGTTCTGTTCCATTGGTCTGTCTGTTTTGGTACCAGTACCATGCTGTTTTGATTACTGTAGCCTTCTAGTGTAGTTTGAAGTCAGGCAGCATGATGCCTCCAGCTTTATTCTTTTTGCTTAGGATTGTCTTGGCTATGCGGGCTCTCTTTTGGTTCCGCATGAAGTTTAAGGTGGTTTTTTCCAGTTCTGTGAGGAAGATCATTGGTAGCTTGATGGGGATAGCATTGAATCTATAAATTACTTCATGCAGTATGGCTATTTTCATTGTATTGATTCTTCCTAACCATGAGCATGGAATGTTTTTCCATCTGTTTGTGTCCTCTGTTATTTCCTTGAGCAGTGGTTTGTAGTTCTCCTTGATGAGGTCCTTTACATTCTTTGTTAGTTGTATTCCTAGGTATTTTATTTTCTTTGTAGCAATTGTGAATGGCAGTTCGCTCTTGATTTGGCTTTTAGTCTGTTATTGGTGTATAGGAATGCTTGTATTTCTGCACATTGATTTTGTATCCTGAGACTTTGCTGAATTTCCTTATCAGTTTCAAGAGATTTTGGGCTGAGACAATGGGGTCTTCTAAATATACAATCATGTCCTCTGCAGATAGAGACAATTTGACTTCCTCCTTTCCTGATTGAATAGCCTTTATTTCTTTTTCTTGCCTGATTGCTCTGGCTAGAACATCCAATACTGTATTGAATAGGAGTGGTGAGAGAGGGCATCTGTGTCTAGTGCCAGATTTCCAGGGGAATGCTTCCAGCTTTTTGCCCGTTCAGTATGATATTGGCTGTGGGTTTGTCGTAAATAGGTTTTATTATTTTGAGATACAATCCATTGATACATAGTTTATTGAGAGTTTTTAGCATACAGGGCTGTTGAATTTTGTCGAAGACCTTCTCTGCATCTATTGAGATAAAAATGTGGTTTTGGTTTTGGTTCTGATCATGTGGTGGATTACGTTTATAGTCTTGTATAGGCTGAACCAGCCTTGCATCCTTGGGATGAAGCCTACTTGACTGTGATGTATAAGCTTTTTGATGTGCTGTTGCAATCGGTTTGCCAGTATTTTATGGAAGATTTTTGCATCTGTGTTCATCATGGATATTGGCTTGAAGTTTTCTTTTTTTGTTGAGTCTCTGCCGGGTTTTGGTATCAGGGTGATAGTGGTCTCATAAAATGATTTGGGAAGGATTTCCTCTTTTTGAATAGTTTGGAAGGTTTCAGAAGGAATGTTACCAGCTCCTCTTTGTATGTCTGTTAGAATTTGGGTTTTTTTAGTTGGTAGGCTATTAATTGCTGCCTCAACTTCAGCCCTTCTTATTGGTCTATTCAGGGTTTCAACCTCTTCCTGGTTTAGGCTTGGGAGGGTGTAAGTGTCCAGGAATTTATCCATTTCTTCCAGGTTTAGTAGAGTTGTTTGTAGTAATCTCTGATGGTAGTTTGTATTTCTGTGGAATCTGTGGTGATATCCCCTTTATCGTTTTTTATTGCATCTATTTGATTCTTCTCTCTTTTCTTTGTCATTAATCTGGCTAGCAGTCTGTCTGTTTTGTTGATCTTTCCAAAAAACAGGCTCCTGGATTTATTGATTTTTTGAAGGGTTTTTTGTATCTCTATCTCCTTCAGTTCTGCTCTGATCTTAATTATTTCTTGTCTTCTGCTAGCTTTTGAGTTTTTTTTTTATGTTGCTTCTCTAGCTCTTTCAATTTTGATGATACGGTGTCAATTTTAGATCTTTTCTTGTTTCTCATGTGGTCATATATTGCTCTAAATTTCCCTCTAGACACTGCTTTAAATGTGTCCCAGAGATTCTGGTACATTGTGTGTTCATTCTCATTGGTTTCGAAGAGCATCTTTATTTCTGCCTTCATTTCATTGTTTATCCAGTCAACATCCAAGAGCCAGTTGTTCAGTTTCCATGACGTTGTACAGTTCCGAGTTTCTTAATCCTGAGTTCTAATTTGATTGCAGTGTGGACTGAGAGACTGTTATGATTTCCATTCTTTTGCATTTGCTGAGGAGTGATTCACCTCCAATTATGTGGTAAATTGTAGAGTAAGTTCAGTGCAGTGCTGAGCAGAATGTATATTCTGTGGATTTGGGGTGGAGAGTCCTGTAGATGTCTATTAGGTTTGCTTGGTCTAGATCTGAGTTCAAGTCCTAGATAACCTTGTTAATTTTCTGTCTTGTCGATCTGTCTAATTTTGACAGTGCAGTGTTAAAGTCTCCCACTATTACTGTGTGGAAGTCTAAGTCTCTTTGTAGGTCATTAAGAACTTGCCTTATGTATCTGGGTGCTCCTGTATTGGGTGCGTAGGTATTTAGGATCATTAGCCCTTCTTGTTGCATTGATCGTTTTACCATTATGTAATGCCCTTCTTTGACTATGTTGATGTTTGCTGGTTTAGTCTATTTTTTCAGAGACTAGGATTGCAGCTCCTGCTTTTTTTTGCTCTCCATTTGCTTGATAAATCTTCCTCCATCCCTTTATTTTGAGTCTGTGTGTGTTCTTGCATGTGAGATGGGTTTCCTGAATATGGTACACCAATGGTTTTTGACTTTTTATACAATTTGCCACTCTGTGTCTTTCGATTGGGGCATTTAGCCTGTTTACATTTAAGGGTAATACTGTTATGTGTGAATTTGATCCTGCCATTTTGATGCTAGCTGGTTGTTTTTGCCCATTAGTTGACACAGTTTCTTCATTGTGTCTATGCTTTTTTACCATTTGGTACATTTTTGGAGAGGCTAGTACTAGTTGTTCCTTTCTATGTTTAGTGCTTCTTTCAGGAGCTCTTATATGGCAGGCATTGTGGTGATGAAATCTCTCAGCAGTTGCTTGTTCATAAGGGATTTTATTTTTCCTTCACTTGTGAAGCTTAGTTTGGCTGGATATGAAATTCTGGATTGAAAGTTCTTTTCTTTAAGGATGCTGATTATTCACCCCCACTCTCTTCTGGCTTGTAGAGTTTCTGCCAAGAGATCTGCTGTGAGTCTGATGGGCTTCCCTTTGTGGGTAACCCAGCCTTTCTCTCTGGCTGCCCTTAGGATTTTTTCCTTCATTTCAACCCTGGTGAATCTGACTATTATGTACCTTGAGGTTGCCCTTCTTGAGGAATATCTTTGTGGTGTTCTTTGTACTTCCTGGACTTGAATGTTGGCCTGCCTTGCTAGGTTGGGGAAGTTCTGCTGGATAATATCCTGAAGAGTGTTTTTCAGCTTGGATTCATTCTCTCCATCACATTCAGGTACACCTGTCAAATGTGGATGAAGTCTTTCCACATAATCCCATTTTTCTTGGAGGCTTTGTTCATTTCCTTTCACTCTTTTTTCTCTAACCTTGCCTTCTCATTTTATTTCATTGAGTTGATCTTCAATCTCTGATATCCTTTCTTCTGCTTGGTCAATTCAGATGTTGAAAGTTGTGTGTGCTTTGTGAAGTTCTCGTGTTGTGTTTTTCACCTCCATCAAGTCATTTATATTATTCTCTAAGCTGTTTGTTCCTATTAGCATTTCATCATACCTTTTTTTAAGGTTCTTAGTTTCTTTGCATTGGGTTAGAACATGTTCTTTTAGCTCAGAGGAGTTTCTTATTACCCATTTTCTGAAGCCTGTTTCTGTCAATTCATCAGACTCATTTTCCATCCTCCTTTGTTTCCTGGCTGGTGAGGAGTTGTGATCCCTTGGAGGAAGAGAGATGTTCTGCTTTCTGGTGTTTTCATCCTTTTTGCGCTGGTTTCTTCCCATCTTTGTGGATTTATTTACCTGTGGTCTTTGTAGTTGGTGACTTTCAGATGGGGTTTCTGAGTGGACCTCCTTTTTGTTGATGTTGAAGTTATTTCTTTCCGTTTTTTAGTTTTCTTTCTAACAATCAGGCCCCTCTGCTGTAGGACTGCTGGAGGTCTGCTCCAGATCCAGCTTTCCTGGGGATCACTTGTGGCGGCTGCAGAACAGTAAGGGTTGCTGCCAGTTTCTTTTTATGTTATCTTTGTCCCAGAAGGATACCTGCCAGATGTCAGCCTGAGCTCTCCTTTATGAGGTGTCTCTTTGGATATACAAGGGTGGAGGAGCTGCTTGAGGAGACAGTGTGTCCCTTATAGGAGCTCAGATACTGAGCTGGGAGCTCCGTTGTTCCATTCAGAGCTGCTGGGCAGGTATGTTTAAGTCTGCTGCAGTGGAACTCACAACCGCCTTTTTCCCCAGGTGCTCTGTCCTGGGAAGGTGGGGCTTTATTTATAAGTTCCTATGTTGCTGCCTTTTTTTCAGTGATGCCCTTCTATTAAGGAGATAGCCCAGTCACAGTCTGCCAGCAGAGGCATTGTTGAGCTGCTGTGGGCTCTGCCCAGCTTGAATTAGTGTTATTTTTCATTTAAACTTTTGGTAGAATTATCCAGTGAAATCATCTGGATTTTGAGATTTCTGGGAGTTTTAAATTAAGAATTTAATTTTCATAATAGTTAGAGGTCTATTCAAATTATCTATTTCCTACTGAAAAATTGTGATGTTTCATACTTGTCTAGGAATTAGCCTATTTCATCTCAGTTGTCTAATTTGGGTCTAAAGTGATACCTGTTATTTTATTTCTAGTCTTTGCAATATATACCTTCTCTTTTTTCTTTGTCAGTCTTGCTGGTGGGACTTTTATTACCTTTTAAAAGAACCACTTATTTGATTCATTGATTTTTGCCGTTTGTTTCAACTTCATTGATTTTTGTTATCTCTGAAATTACTTCCTCCTTCCTAAACTCTCGTATCTTTTAAAACTTCTGGCTTCTTATTTTTTGCTCTCTATTTTCCCCTCCTCTTCTAATTTCTTTCTCACCCTCATTTGCTTTTTTGGGTGATTGAATATCTTTTTCTTTACAAATTTGGAGGTGTTATATTTTAATTCCTTTATGAGTTACTCTGAAGTTTTTAACTTTTATTTTTAACTTATAAATATAATTTTGTTAATATATTTGTTACCCTTCTAAATAATAAAAGAACCTTTTAATACTTTTTCTCTGACGATAGCTCTCCCAACATAAGTGCTATTGAATCAATATATTTTAATGCTATATTTTTCATAACACTATCTGATCTTGTTATTCTTTTATATTCCCAATGTTTGTTTCAATTGACACATGTTTTTAGTACTCTGCTATTTATTCCTTCTTATATCCAAGACTTTCCATGTAGGACTATTCTCATTCTGCTGAGGATATATCTTTAGAATTTCCTCTAGTTCAGGGATGTTGGTAACAAATTCTGTTAGTTTTATTGTCTAAAAATGATTTTATCCTCATTTTGAAACAATCTCACTGGATATAAAATTCCATGTTAGCAGTTGTTTTTTCAATACTTTAAATATATTCTATTTTTCTGGCTTCTATTATTGTCAGCTCTCAGTCTATTGACTGTTTCTTTGAAGAAACTCTGTTTTTACTTGGCTAGTTTTAAGATGTTCTCTATGGCATGTCTACCATTAATATACATGCTCCTAACAATGTAGTCTTAAAATATACCAAGCAACAATTGACAAAACTACAGAGTGATCAATCAGAAATTTTAGCTGGCCTTAATATCTACATCTCAAAAAACAATAAAGCATATGAAAAACAAACAGAAATTGTTAAGACTCCCCCCCACCCCAAAATACAATGGGCAAATGTAAGCTACCGGATGCATGTGAAATGCAACTTCAGCAAATAGAGACTACTACTTGTTTTCAAGCATACATGAAGCATTTACAAAAGTATACTTTGTACTAAACCACCAAAAAGCCTCAATTAATCCATGTCATGCAGACCACATTCCCTAAATACACTACAGTACAATTAGAAATTAATAACAAACCACTAAATTTAAAAACTTTAAAGTTTTAAAACTAAATAACAGAAAATGAAATAACTCTTGGGAATATAGGTTGCAGTCCTGTTTTTCATTTGCAGTTTATTTTTTTCTCATAAGAGTCCTCATCCCTACCTGATCTACTCAAAGGGGAAAGGGCACAATCATAAATAGCAAGTTTGTCTTGTCATCCGGTATGAATCTATCTAAGCAACAGATAGTTAAAATTAGGATGATGATTCTTTCCAGTTTGCATGGGGTAGTGCTTTTTTATATTTACTGTTTCACAGTAATTATTATGGCACCGATTTTCACTCTGGAAAATGTCGTGTTGGTTAAGGCTGACATCATCTTCTCCCCTTTTGCAGTTGTTAGAGATTTCCATCATTGAGGATGATATATAGTTCTATTTGGGAGGTTTACTTGTACAGCTTCTAGAAATCTAATGTACCTTCAGCTTCTTGGTGCTCAGTCCCTCTGTACCTCTAGAATAGGGGTGTCCAATCTTTTGACTTCCCTGGGGTACATGGAAGAAGAATTTTCTTGGGCCACACATAAAATACACCAACACTAATGATAGTTGATGAGCTAAAAAAAATGGCAAAAATATCTCGTAATTCTTTAAAGAAGTTTACGAATTTGTGTTGGGTCTCATTGAAAGTTGTCCTGGGCCACATGTGACCCGTGGGCCGTGTGTTGGACAAGCTTGCCCAAGAAGGTTTTATTTTACAGGACCCAAGACAACCCTTTCCTGGCTTGCTCCCAGACATGGTCCACCTCAGGTCCATGCTCTTCCCCCACAAATTCTGGGAGTACAGTCTTAACTCCAACGCAGCTGTTTCCATCCCAATGCATCAGGGCGTCTTACCATTTCCAGGACGTGTTAGCTATTCATTTCTCTCCCCAAAATAAGGAATGTATTTACATCTCTCTAAGTGATCTCGTGGAGTCCATCTTCACATGGCTGGAGGTAAAGGAGGTAGCATATCCTAACTCTCCTCCTTTGGGTAAGGGGCACTTGAAATTCAGCAACAACCATAAAAAGAATTATCTTCTTGAAAACTCTCTTCACTATCTGACACCTTATTTTCAATGTGAGTAAGGGGGCCTTGGCTAGTGACTTAGAATTGTGAAGCTAATATTTGACTATTTTATTTCTAAAGGCAGAAATTATGGAGGCCTGTCTTACATTCACTCTGAATCTGTTCTACAGATACCTCAATCAAAACTGATGCATAGTGACTGTCATTTTAGTAGCTTATTACCTATAACACACTTTTCATGGAGAAAAGGATACTTATTTTAACAAAACCACATCTTATACATACTTCTTTGTGATTTTCCTAGCATGGTTAATAATATTTCCCAAACAAATATTATACAAATCAATACATATTTCTTTACACTTTCACCCTTCTCAAACCTAGTCAGTTCAGAAGAATTATAAATGTTTATCCCTCTCCATAGCAAGAACCCTTCTGACAGCTGATGAAACCGTACAGAACTACCTGTAGGTCAGTGTCTGTGGCATATTTCACACACAGAATGCCTCGGAAAACAGCATCACATTACCATTCCTGAGATGGTGGTGGTTGTTATTTTTCTTAGCACCCAGAAGAGCTGGCTGTTATGCTCTGATTCCCCCAGCTGTGTGCTTAGTGCTCTGCTGAAATATTCAGGGGTGGAACAGAGGAGAGGTTTGGGGAAAGAAGGAGGGCAGTAAGAATTACCAAGCCACAGTACGTAGCTTTGTCACTATTAGAAGATTACTTGATATTTTTATTTCAGAATAAAACCACACCTGTTTCTATTAAGAAAACTGAGACTTAGTGAACAGAACCTTGACTAGATAAACCACCCAATGGAAATTTTTATTATTTTCTTGCTGAATTGTTCTCCCTCATCACCGCCATCCACAGTGTGGACACTGAGTTTTAAAAGAATGCATATCAGGTTTCGTATTCTAAAACCAAGTTAGAGAGGTGTGCTTTGGAAACTTCAAAATAAAGATTTAAAATGGTGCCAAACCAACCATGGACAAGAAATGTATTTAGTTACATTTAGTTACATGAGATCATCCTGCCCACCCTCCCTATCTTGTACACACCCTGAATGTTACTTACAGCTTACTTCCTCATTCTCTTATATTTCCTAGCAACCATTGGCTCCAGAACCATGTGGAAAAGCCACCCGCCATGATGAAAAGCCCAGCTAAAAAATTATTTTATTCGCTCATTTTACAGTACCATTTATGTATGTCACTCAGAAATGACTTATAGCATTCTCTCTAGCCCCCCAGGCTCATTAGGTCTAGAAATAAAAGTATATTCTTACCTTTCTTGTTCCATCTTCCCAATTCCCCTCTGAGATTTTGGTCTTTACATCCTGAGTTCCTTGCTGAAACCAGATTTACCCCATCTTCAGAGGTTCTCTGAAGGCTTTTCTAGCCTATGTCACAGATGTGTATGAGCTAGTGAATGATGCAGTTAGGAATCAACTCAGTGTTTTCAGCAATAGCTAACATGATTTAACTGCAGTCATCCTTTTATGTCCTGGCGCTGTAGAAAGGATCAGGACAGGCTGTGATGTAAAGGGCTCGGGACCAGATTACTCCCTGGACAGCATCTGCACAGGCAGCAGGACATCCTTGACTATCTGAGAAGAGGATCATTCAAGTTGACTTTCCTACTTGTGGCTTTCACTATAGTCAGTCCTTAGCTTAAAATTTACTTCTGGACATCAGTCAGAGTATCATCTGGTCTTACATGCCCATGAGCTGTGTCTAGCTCAAATTCCTCAGAGAACTTTTTTGGTTTTGTTTTGCTTTTAATATATCAGAAAATAATTTAGTTTGATCTTCACCTAAGGTAGGCCGGGAACTTCGTGTATGAAAAATACTGAATACTGGGGTTGGTGCAAAAGTCATTGTGGTTTTTGCCATCACTTTTGCACCAACCTGATGGCACATTTGCTTTTAACATAGGCCTATGTGGTTGGTGTGCTTTCTGATGATAATATTATAAATCACTGGCTTTGACTCATTAAAAATTAAGGAAGCTTTGACTTGTTGGTGACTAGTTACCTGTTTTGATCTAAGAATCTAATGCTTTTAAAAAAGTGAATTCTTGTAACACTGGTTTCTGATGGTATTCATAGGCGTATGATTCCCTGGACATATAAGTTTGGAAAATACTTTAAAAAATAAAGTTAAGTAAGTTTTAAAAAATGTCTTAGCTGCTAATACAGATTGGATTATGGTAGTTGGTATATGTGTGGGATGCTGGAAAAAAATATGCAGAGTTCTCCGTTTTCTTTAACATTTTCCCCAAGGAGCTTCTAGGGTATAGTATATCACAGATCACACTTTGGGAAATGGTTTCTGATAATAGGCTCAGGGGAACCCAAAACATGAGAATAAGTATTCTAAGATGAGAATTACTACACCGTAATGATATTAAATTAGGGTATTTGTGGAAGTCCTTGGAGTTAACCTGTTGATACTACATATTTTTTTCTAAGAATTCAAATTTCAAAATCCTTTTAGTAGCTTTTTTCCCTGCATATGTTTGTGTGTGCATTATAAGAGTTCCCTTTAGCCCCCTTATGCCTAGTGTTCCATTATCAAAATGCTAAGCTTGTGGGACTTATGTATATCCTGCTGCTCAAGGTCATCACCAAAGTCTGATTTGTCGCACAAGAAAATTGCAACCTTTAGCCTAAGTGGGTTAAGATACAGAGCAGGTTAACAGTTTTCACCTCCCAGAGACAGGCTGTGTATTTCTTTAAATAAAATACAATCCACTCCCAATCTCTCAGTAGCTCTTAAGAGGGAATAGGTCTCAGTATTATCCATGATTTAACTCTTATGCTTTGAAATTTGAATTCATTAGGCCTCGGTTAGGGCCTGGCCATAGGTATATTATAAAACACTCATAGATGTTGTTTACGTAAGCTCCCATCTGTGTAGACATTTGACACATTAGTAAGTTTAATTTACTGGGTACCGTTAAACCAGTGAAAGGTGTCACTTATACTTTTTTGACATAGCAAATAAATTTATATGAAAATGCAAAACAAGGGCATTTAGAGATAGTCATGTTCCTTGAGACACTTTTTGGGGGATCATTTTACCTATCTGAATATTTCTTTTTCCTCTCAGTGTTTCTCTACCCCTTTCTGGGTCAGCCTGCCTTTACGTATTTCCCTGATTGAGTGAGAGAGAGAGAGAGAGAGAGAGAGAGAGAGAGAGAGAGTGTGTGTGTGTGTGTGTGTGTGTGTATGCATGCACCTTTGCCTCTGTGTGACTTTGACTCCTAAAACTGCCTGCATGTGGTGTCTCCATCAGCTCAGCTGGGCTCCTCTCAGCTTCCTGCAGTTTACACAGGTGTCTGGCTCTTTGGACCAGCATGGTCTGTTTCTTCCAATCCTCGCAGGCGCCTCTGGCATGCATCGCCTCCTCCAGCCCATGCATTTTGTCTGTCTTCCCTCTATCCCACAAGGAGAGGAATGCCAAAGGCTAGGCCAGACAGACTGTTTGGAGTCCTGATAATGGGTGTACCCATGGGGAGAAACCTAGAAGAGTCCATGGTGCTTTCCACTGTAGGGACAGGCAGTGGGTTTGTATTGTTTTTAAAAGGCTTCTTGTCATCCAACCCTATCTCCCCTTCTCCATCTCTTTCCCTGTTTCCTTTTATGCTTGCCTCATTTCCAGATTTATTCTTCATCTTGTTGTATTTTTTCCTCCTGTTTTTTTTTTTAATCTGTTACTCTCTTCTTTTTCATTCAAGTGTTTTTCCTCTATGATGGAGAATTTCAAATCATTCAACTGTAAATGGATAGCTAAGGCAGACCTGAAGATAAGAAATTTAAATTGGGATGATTTATCTGTTATTCTCCAAAAAGAGTATAGATGAAGCTGGATTTGTAGTAGTCTTTCCCATCTGAAATGCAATGTTTGCATACACATAATATAAATCTCAGCATGATTCTTTTCAATAATTTATTCCAAACGAGGCACAAATATGAATTGTCTTCTGGTACATTGGGTTTTACACTAGGAAATTGAATATCCAGTGAGGAGAGAAAAAACCTCCCCAAATGCTTCCGAAGTTGTTACTGAAATTTAAAAAATTATTTTTGGGATTGCTATATAAATAAGGTAATCGGACTCAGAAGGAAATTCTTGGGGTATTGGCTGTTTTTGCATTGCACATGTATACGGTTACAGATGAAATTGACAAAACTGAAATTTTAGCTATGCAGGACCTCCCCTCCCTGCATTTCACACCACTGTTATCTCTGCAGTTCACTAAGCTCAGTTGAGTTGTTCCCTCTTCCTCAAAGTCTTTGCTGACCTCCATTCCTGTCCCTCAACTCTGCTTGCACCTATGTTTACCTCTCTTGTAGCAAGAATCACTTGTATTTCATCATCATACACATAGGCAACTTATTTCTTCAACCAAACCACTTATAAGATCCTTCTGGGGCAAAATCCATGTTAGATGCACCATCCTTTCCCCCCAAAACATCTAATAGAGTATGTGATACCTCACAGGCATCCTGTGTCTCCTGTTGAACAAGCTTGGATGAATTTAATGAAAAAGCCCTCAGTGGCTTTGGAATCCTTGCAAAGTTCTTGGTTTAGAAACAACGGAGATTTTCAGATGTAAGAAAAGATAAATATAAAAAAAAGAAAGCAAAATGTCATTGCTTGACGGCTAAAAGTGTCATAGAAACCTAAAGGGTTTGAAAAGGAAGATCTCTCAATGGAAATGCTAAGGAGAGACACATCATTGAGGAGAGACACAAAGGAAATGGGTCTATGACTACAGTCCATTTAAAGAATGAGAGCATTCCTTCTACCATAGTAAGTTCTCTTCTTTCTCTCTTTTCTTCAGACTATTTTTTTTCTCCCCCGAATTTTGGCACATATGATTTCAGTGGCTAGTAACCTGGGTTAAATAACTGCATTTTAGATTTTTTTTCCAGGAACAGTCTTCACCTTTGGGGGGCATTTAGTTGTCAAAACCATACTTCTGTGGAATTCCAGCTCTTAGTTAAATATCTTCAAGGTTGCAAAGTGTTGCTACTTGCCAATTCTAAAATTTAATGTTCCACTTTTCTCACTTCACTTTTCTTTGCTTAGGATTTCAGATGAAGCCTTCCTTTGTGTGTGCTCCTGTCTGGAGGGCAGCTCAAAGTGACTTCGTAATTCTGTCAGGATACTGGCCAGTGTTCTGTTAGGACAACAGGCCCTCAAAGACTTCTGTGCCTCATAGAATTTCACTGGGTGCAGCACATGCTTTAGAGTATTGCAAAAAGCATATCCTTAGCAATTACAGATCATGTTTTTGTTGAAACGCCTACCTCTTTTACAGACTGAAACAGGATTGAGGGCGTCTCCCAGATATTTGCCTGTGCTCCAAGGGTTTCACCTGCATAACTTTGCAGTTCCGATGAATCATTTCAAGACTAAACTGTCCAACTTCAACTAATGTTTCCAATGTGTAAACTTCTAGAAACAACTTTAAAGCCAAATGCTTCAGAAGCTTTTCCATGAGTACTTATCTGAGAACAGTTGTACCCAGGCAGAAAGCGTTTAAAGAACAATGTCTGAGGATAAACCATGAGAAGTTGAATAGGTTAGAGTAGGTCACATACTCCCCTTTACCATCTGAAGCCCTGCCAGTTGGACAGGGGTGAGAGTCTGGCTGGCCTGTGGCTGAGGACAGTGATTCTCAGCACTCACCATAGACTCACTGAATCAGGATATCTGGGGATGGGGCCCAGTAGTATATTTTGACAAGCTCTCCAGCACATTCAGATTGGAGAACCACTAGAGAAGATAGGAGCATTTGCTATCATACATTTTGAAATGTATACACAGCTGTGCAGAGACCATTTTAATGAGAGCCCAACATGTAGTGTGGTTTTACCATAAGATTTAGCACTTTGTGGGGACTAGAAAAATTAGGAATTCACATTCCAACCACGCAGTAGTGGAAAATAACCTCTGTACCCGCATGATGGAATGAGAATAAAACATTAAGAAAATGACTTTGATCTGGAGAACCTCCTGAAAGGGTTTTGGGGATTCTTGGGTTTCTTTGGACCACACTTTGAGAATCACTGTTCTATACAAGGTGCTATTTGTATCCAGTTGTATTTGCCAACTGTTTAGGCAGATCATTGAGACAGTTATTTTCAGTGTCATTTCTAATGATTTCATGTACAGTCATGTGCTACATAATGATGTTTCAGTCAACAGTGAACCACACGGTATGATGGTGGTCCCTTATGATTATAATGGAACTGAAAAATACCTATTGTCTAGTGACATTGTAGTTGTCCTAACACGGTATTACAGTGCATTGCTCGCGTGTTTGTGGTGACGCTGAAGTAAACAAACCCGTGCCTCCAGTTGCATAAAGTATAGCACATACAGTTATGCATAGTACACAATATTTGATAATGATAATAAACAACTATGATACTGGCTTATGGATTACTGTACTATGTTTTTCATGATTATTTTAGAGTGCATTCTTTCTACTCATAAAAAGAAAGTTAACTGTAAAACAGCCTCAGGCAGGCCCTTCAGGAGGTATTCCAGAATGTGTTATTATCATAGGAGATGACAGCTCTAGGCATATTATTGCTCTTGAAGACCTTCCAGTGGGACAAGATGTGGAGGTGGAAGACAGTGATATTGATGATCCTGACCCTGTGTAGGCCTAGGCTAGTGTGTGCTGTGTCTGCATCTTAAAAAGTTTTCAAAAGTAAAACAATAAAACTGAAAATAGAATAAAGCTTATAGAATAAGGTTATAAACAAACAAAAACATTTTGGACAGCTGTATAATGTCTTTGTGTTTTAAGCCATGTGTTACTGCAAAAGGGTCAGAAAGCACAAAAATTAAGAAGTTTATAAAGTAAAAAAGTTATATTAAGCTAAGGTTAATTATTATGGAAGAAATAAAACTTTTAAAGTAAATTATGTATAATCTAAATACAGTGTTTATAAAGTCTACAGCAATATACAGTCATGTCCTAGGCCTTAGCATTCGCTCACCACTCACTCACTGAGTGCAACCTCCACGTCTGCAAGCTCCTTTCCTGTTAAGTGCCTTATGCATGTTGCCATTTTTTTGGTCTTTTATATTGTGTTTTTACTGTACCTGTTCTGTGTTTAGATGTGTTTAGATACACAAATACCATTATGTTACAATTGCTGCAGTATTCAGCACAATAACATGCCACACAGGTTTGTAGCTAGGAGCAGTAGGCGATACTGTATAGCCTAGGTGTGTAATAGGCAACACCGAATTTGTGTAAGTACGCTATGATGTTGGTGTAATGATGAAATGCCCTAACAACTCATTTCTTAGAATGTGTCCCAGTTAAGTGATGCATAACTGTATATTTTGTCTCCTCTTAGTGTCTATATGATCTTTGCAATGTCTAATTTAGGGCTGAACTATGTGCTTCATAGGTACAGAAGTATAGACATGGTTAATAATTATGGGCTGATTGATACTTCTTAAATAACATTTCTTTGTAAAAAGGAGCAAAAGGACCATTGAGTCATTTTCTGGTTATTCTTCATGAGACATTAACCCAAAAGGTTTGTTATTAGAAATGTTTAACAAAAATTTATTTTTTGTTTGAAAAACAAATTTTAAAAATCTTACATTTTTATGCTATATTTGTTCAGATTTTAAAATACTTATAGAATAGGTTGGATTTGACCTAATAATATTTTTCAGATTAGCCGTCAACACTTGTATTCTTTGTAGCAGAATACCTGGGTTTGAATTCCGACTCCACTACTAATTGGTGGTGTGAACTTGGATGAATTGTTACACTCTTTATTTTGGGTTTCTTTTTGTATAAACTACGGAAAATACTACTACTTACCTTCCTGATTGGATTCTTGTTGTTGGGATGAGATTGTGTTTTTAAGGTATTTACTATATAGTCCCTGCATATAACAGATGCTCAATCAACATTTTTGGGACAAATATTTATTGAACAAACTCTAAGTAAATATCATTCATTTTATTAATTACGGTTTTTAAACATGCTTAATGTTGACTGCATTCCAAAAATCACTTGTGGAAGATCAGTTCTGTCTTCTTTCTGTTTAAGCAGCTGCTATTAAATTTGCTTCAGTTACTCTTATATAGTACCTTTCTAAGTGTTTCACATCTGGGCCTTGGAATGTGCGTATGATGTGTTTTTCAGGTAAAAACATTAATTATCAGAAAATGTGTTCAACCACCCTTTGTTCCCTGCACTTCTATTCTGACCCCAAATTAAGTAAACATATTGTGATATTATTACAGCTTCCTCTGAGTTATTGCTTTCTTACATTAATAATAATCTTCAGGGATTGTGACCTAGGCTTTTCACAAAGCACCCATTTTGGAGATGTTTTAGCTACTAAGTTCACCTAAAAATTTTTCCAGTCTGTGTCTTCACTTTAAAAATGAAAATTAGCTAACAGATGTCATGAGACCTTTCCCTCTTCTACAACTGTTCTCACTCTCTCCACACCTGACATTAGGCGCATGTGCCTGAGAATGACCCTTGGTTTCTTCTATGACTCATTGTTAATCATTATTGGGAATAGCTCCATCAGTTCATAAATTTGAAGTAAACTCAATTTCCCACACAGTCTGTTAAATGATCATCAGCAAGCTGTTCAGGTTGATTCATAAACTCTTAAACTTCCATTATTTGGAGGAGATGTTGACTATATTGACAAACAAATTTGCACATTCGAGGTTTGTTGAAACAAGGCTTTCTCTATCTTCCAGAATATATAAGTTGACCTTCCATGCTCATCTAGTTCACAAGCTAAATATTTAAAATTTGAGCCCATTAAGTAAAGGCAGTTTATCCAAATCTCATGTTGTAATGAGAGAATGAATTTGGAAGAATCCTGCCCAGTATAAGGTCAGTATTCCTCTCTCAGAACCTATTGTAAACCAAGATCACTTAGCTGAGGATTGCTATAAACATATATAAATCTACCAAGTAAGGGAGTGATATTAAATCACAGAGAGTAAAATAATTTTTAAAAAACATAACATCCTTGTTCTGTGAGACAGAAATCATTTACCCAGGCGTTTCTTGACTGTTAATGCATATTTATTTTTCCAGACGAACATTAGGATTATATTGTACTTTTTTTTAAAAGGCAACTTGTGATTTTATTGTAACTGTATCTTTACATTAATCCAGTTTTCTTCATGGAGCTCAGGAGGATTTTGTTCCATATAGGTTGTTTTTGCCCTTGTGAATGAGACTTTTACATTATGGGTGCTTTGGGGGAAATATTTTATTTTCTTCCTGAAATAAAACAAATTGTGTTGACCATATTAAGGTGTGATTCAAGGTAATCTGGTTAAAGTTCAATTTTTCCCCCTTATTTTAATTTTTTTCTTTGTGACAGTGTCTGATTCTGTTCCCCAGGCTGGAGTGCAGTGGCAGCATCCACAGCTCACTGTAGCCTTGACCTCCTGGGCTCAGGTGATCCTTTCACCTCAGTTTCCTGACTAGTTGGGACCACAAGTGTGTACCACCACAGCCAGCTAATTTTTCATACTTTTTGTAGAGACAAAGTTTTGCTGTGTTGCTCAGGCTGGTCTTGAAATGCTAGGCTCGAGCAGGATGCTCGCCTTGGCCTCCTAAAGTGCTACGATTACAGTCATGAGACACCATACCTGGCCTAATTTTTTTTTTAAAGTCAATGTTACGCATGCCCCTGGAAATGAAAGTATAGACATAAAATGATAAGAAACAGTGTTCTACTGCCATCAGGTCTGCTTCTACATTCATTTCTATTTTTTTTTGTAGAATCAGTTTTGTCGAGGTATAATTTATATATAATAAAATTAACCTATTTTAGTGTACAGTTGGTTAGTTTTGATAAATGTCTATGCTTATACAACTGCTGGTGCAATCAAAATACAGAACATTTCTATCGCCCCAGGAAAATTTCCCTGTGCCCCTTTGCAGTTGATCCCCTCCTCCACCCCATCCCTGACACTTATCTTTATGCTTTTTGTCGCTTTTGTTTTTTTCTGTTCTAATATTTCCTATAAAAGGAATTACACAGTTAGTAGTTTCTGTGTCTGGCTTCTTTAGGTCTGTATGATTTTGAGAATCATCTGTCACTCTGGTGTGTGTATCAGTAGTTCACTTATTTCTGTTGTTTGGTAGTATTCTGTTGTATGGATATACCACAATTTGTTTATCCGTTCATCAGCCGATGGACATCTGCATTTGTTTCTAGTTTTTTGTTATGAACAAACCTGTTACAAACATTCTTGTATAAACCTTTTGTGGACACATGTTTTGATTTCTCAAGTAAATCTTTAGGCGTTGGATTTCTGGGTCACGTGGTATGTGACAGTTTAGAAGACACCACCAAAAGTTTGTGCTGAGCATCTATACTATTTGATACTCCCACAACAAATATGCAAGAGCTTCATTTGGTCCACGTCTTTGCTAACACTTGGTATAGCAGACTTTTCAATCTTATACATTCTAGTGTGTGTTGGAGTATCCAATGGCTTTAATTTGTATTCCCTAATGATGCTGAAGATCTTTTCATGTGTCTATTTGCTATGCATATATCCTCTTGGATTAGGTATCAATTCAAACTTTCAGTGTAATTTTATTAAGTTGTGTCTTATTGAATCGTAAGAGTTGTTTGTATATGCTAGATAACAAGTTTGCTACCAGACATATTTTACAAATATAGTTTTAGTCTACAGTTTATATTTCCATATTCTTAACATTGTCTTTCAAAGAATAGATGTTCTTAATTTGATACAGATTATTTATCAATTTTTTATTTTACAGATTGTGTTTTTTTGTGTTGTGTCAAAGAAATTTTTTTCTTCCCCAAGATCAAAAAGATCTGTTTTCTTCTAGAAGTTGTATAGTTTTAGCTCTCATTTTCCGGTCTATGAGCCACTTAAAGTTAATTTTTGTGTACAGTGGTAGGGGCCTAAGTTGTTTTTACATACAGTTGTCCAATCATTTTAGCATTATTTATGAAAAGACTATCGTTTGCCCATTGAATGGCCTGGAACCTTTGTTGAAAAACAATTACGTTTATACATGGGCGTCTGTAAATCTAGGCTCTCTCCTGTTTCATTACATATATGTTTAACCTTATGCTAATATCACAATGTCTTCATTACTGTAGATTTTATCCCTAGAAGCTATTCTTTTTTATCTCCTGTTTTTCTTCATGTCATGGTCACATTTTTCTCTACCATCTTGAACACACAGGGTGTATTTATAATAGCATTTTAGTCTTCTGTCTGTTTACATAATGTCTGTCACATCTGTGTCTTTTTCTGTGGATTGATTTGTCTCCTGGTTATGAGGCATACTGCATTCATTCTTTTCATGCATGATAACTTTTAATTGGATAACAATAAATTTTTTATTATTGGTTGCAGAATTTTGTTGTACTTTAAATAATGTTTGATTTTGTGTATATAGTTAAGTTACTTGGACTTAGTTGGATCATTGTGAGTCTTTTGCAGCTTTGTTAGTTGGGGTTCAGAGATACTGTTAGCATAGTGCTATCAATGAGCCTTATTATATCTTCTGAGAATTCTACCTGATGCCCGCATATTACAACATCTTTTCCTTCCAACTAATAGAACAAGAATTATTCTCATCTCTTTTGATCCCCAGGAGTTCTTCTGCCTACTTCTTTTCAATTATTCTTTCCTGTCTTTTATCTGGCAAATAAGTACTTCACCTGCTCTCTTAAGTATTTCCATAAATCTAAATGATTGTTATACTGCTGTCCCTCAGATATGTCCTATAGACATGATCTGTTGACTCTCAGCTATGATGGATGTGGATCTAGCTCTTTTATACTAATCTTGTCTTCTCCTTTTCTGGGTGAGGAAGAAGGAGAAGATGAGGTTAGTATAAAAGATGATTTCTTTGTTTTATTTCAATTTCTTATTCCATCTATTATTGAGAATTTCTCTTGACTCCCATCTTGAGATGAGGATGTTCTTACCTCACCATACCCATTATATGCCCCTCTGCATTCCACCAGCCACCTTCTCTCCACTGCATTTGACACTGTCAAGGAAGATAATTACACTCTGTTTGGTAAGCATAATGTCTTCTATGATTTTTTTTCCTTTTGAAAACCCGAAAAAGATATTTCCATGTAAGTTTTGTTTACCAGAAAGTCACTATTTTAAAATGATTATATTTCTTTCTTGGTGGTTTTCCAGTATATGAACTCTTGCCTCTCAAAAAGAAATAGTTCTAGCATCAGGTATCTTTCTTTTTTTCTTTTGAAGACAATCTTTTTTATTTCTTTCTTGAGGTTTTCTGTATGTTATCTTTAGTCTTGAAGTTTTGAAATTGCACAATGATATATCTAAGTGTAGCTCTTTCTTGTTTCATCTTACTTAGAACTTGGTAAATCATCTTGCCTTAATGACATGTGCCCTTCAACCATGATAAGCTTATTTATGTGATTTCTTTTATAATTCCTCTTCTTTGAGTTCCTTGTCCTCCTTTGTTAGACTGATTCTCTGTGTATTTGAATTGAGCTTCTATTTGTCTTATCCCCTATTACCACCACTTTCTGCATTTTAATCTTTTAGTTCTTTTAGAGATTTAGTCAACTTTATTTTTTTAAGTTTTAAATTAAATTATTTCAGCATTCATCCTATTACATTTTAAAAGGTTTTTATTTTCTTTGTTTTGCATCATTTTAAAATTTAAGGATAAAATATTTTGTGATTCTAAGGATGTTAATTAGATCTGATTTTTCCTGGTTCCTCCATTTCTACAGAAGCAGTATGTATTTTTTTCCTTTGGACTTCTCTTTGATGTTGCAGATTTTCTTCTAATTTCTGGTGGTCTTTGGTTGTCTGTTCTTACCTATGATTGCGGTCACAAAAGATGACTGAAGCTCTGTGGTTTTGGATGGGTTTATCACCCAGCAGGCTTTGCCTTAGTGACGGTCATTGATTATTACACCAGAGGAACCAAATATTGGAATGAAGGCTTTATCCCAATTTTAGAAGTTGTTTTTCTTATTCCATTGGTTTGCTCTTTACCTTTAAACATTATACTTAAACTTATAATTCTTGGCTGCTTTACTGTCATAGGCAAAGTAATAGCCCTTACACTTTTTTCCACTTTCCATATTTAATTTCACATTGTCAGAATTTGCTATGTAACTACATTTCTTTTCCGAGTGATTTCCTTATAGATGTATTCTATAATTTGAACTTAAGATTTATGTTGTTTATAACCACATAAATATGATTCTTCATGGAACCAAGTAATATACTGGTACTTCATTTCTTTCTTTATCAGTCCAAAGTTGTGCCCATCTCATCAAATAACAAATATCCATGTCTTTTCTTGAATTCCATTCAATGTTCACAATTAGTTCATATCTTAGTTTACTTCATAAATAGACCCTTACTTTCTTATACAATTTTATTTTTCCTTTGATTTCACTTGCTATTCTTTTTTCTTTTAGGAGAAGAAACATATGCTTTCTTCACTACACACTAATATTATCCAGGGTCTTAGTTATTTTGTTTTTTGCTTGTAATTTACTCTTTCTTTATTCTTAACAATAATTGTTTTGGAGTTGTGAGATAATTTGCTTTGCTTTTTAAAAATGAATGAGCTATTAAAATCTATTTTATTTGCAAAATGTCTTATAAGAAAATCTAAAAATATGTTTTCTAATTTGCGAGAGAACTATGGTTTTTATAATTGTTAGATTAGTTTTAACAATATCCATGAGGAAATAGTTGATGGATTAATTATCACAAGGTTGGTGAGCCAATTCATGTTTTAAGGACAAAACGTTCCAACAAGTGCAATTTCTAATAACAAACAGACACAGTCTAAGGTCACAGGTTACAATCCATGGGAGATGATTATTTGAAAATCACTAGAAACACTTTTTTTCTCTTGGTAAACAGACTAGATAAAAACTAAATCTCTTGATGACAAAATAAAACGTAAGTATAAATTATACAGAAACTTTGCCTTCTTGGCTATGGCTTTTTATTCCTCTATGTAAATTTTTCAGCCTTCTCCTTCAGCTTTAAAACAAAAGTTTGTGTCAATAATCTTTTTCGTCTTCATGGTTCTAGGTTAAATACCAGTTTGCCTCATGACATGTAATTTTACTGGTAATTTTAAATAAGGCTGAATCAAAATATTTGGGGCTTTTTAATTTCCTGTTTATTTGGAGCCAACTATTCTAATTGAGAGTGATCGCTTTTAAGGTCCATTGTCCAACAGCCACTCTGGGTTCTCTTCATTAGTCTGGGATTTCAAGCTGGCTTCTTTCTTATCATTAACTCTGAATTTACTGGAGAATTCCTCATGTAAATCCATCAGATTGTCCTTGTGTTCCCGTGTATCAAAGTATCTATATTTTTTCCTCATTTGTGATTTATAGTTTATCCTGGTGAAGAATTTTAGATTACAAAGAAAAGGTTTGACATGTTTATTTGTTTATGCATTGTTAGTAATTGTTTATTCTATTTCACTGTGATTAGAAGACATAGTGCATAATTCCTTTAAGAAATAGGTTTTGCTTTTTCACGTGTTGCGAAATTAATTTTTTAGGGAAAGCTGTCTAGATACTTGAAAAGGAAGTGTATTTTCTACCATGAGAGTAATAAGCTTGGTAAATATTTATGGCAAACAATTTATATTACATAATTCAAACTGTTTATATTCTTATTTTTGCCTATTCTATCAAGAAGCAATTGTCAACTATTTAAGTATTAACATGCTTCTGTTAGCCTTGACATTGTTTTTCTTTTGAATTATTTATCATATTAATATAAATAACATATTCTCATTGAGAAATGTGCTTGTTATTGGTATAGAATGACCTAATTTGTATTTTTTAAAATTTTAACTGTTATTTTAGGTTCAGGGGTACATGTACAGGGCTTGTTATATAGGTAAACTGCATGTCACAGGGGTTTGATATACATATTATTCCATCAGCCAGGCAATAAGTGTAGTACCTGATAGGTATTTTTTGATCATCTCCTTTGTCCCACCCTTCAACCCCAAGTAGGCCTCAGTGTCTGTTGTTCCCATTTTTGTGTTCTCATTGTTTAGCTCCCATTTATAAGTAAGAACATGTGGTATTTGGATTTCTGTTCCTATCTTAGTTTGCTTAAGATTATGGCCTCCAGCTCCACCATGTTGCTGCTAAGGGCATGATGTCATTCTTTTTTGTGGTTGCATAGTATTCCATGGTGTATATGCACCACATTTTCTTTATCCAGTCTATCATTGATGGACATTTAGGTTGAATCCATGTCTTTGCTCTTGTGAATAGTGCTGCAATGAATAGTCATGTGCATGAGGCTTTATGGTAGAAAGACTTATATTCCTTTGGGTATATACTCAGTAATAGGATTGCTGGGTCAAATGGTAGTTCTGTTTTTAGCTTTTTGAGGAATCACCACACTGCTTTTCACAATGAGTGAACTAATTTACACTCCCTTCAGCAGTGTACATAAGTTCCCTTTTCTCACAACCTCACCAGCATGTTATTTTTTAACAATAGCCATGCTGACTGGTGTAAAATGGTATCTCATTGCAGTTTTGAATTGCACTTCTCTAGATCAGTGATGTTGAGCATTTTTTCAAATGCTTGTTGCCTGCATATGTCTTCTTTTGAGAAGTATCTGTTCATGTCCTTTGCCTACTTTCTAATGTGGTTGAATGGGTTGTTTTGGTTTTTGCTTCTGAATTTAAGTTTCTTATAGATGCTGGATATTAGACCTTTGTCAGATGCATAGTTTGCAACATTTTCTCCCATTCTGCAGGTAGTTTGTTTCCTATGTTGATAGTTTCTTTGGCCATGCAGAAGCTCTTTAGCTTAATTAGATCCCATTTTTCTATTTTTGGTTTTGTTGTAGTTGCTTTTGGTGTTTTCATCATGAAATCTTTGTTAGGTCCTTTGTCCAAAATGGTACTGTCTAGGTTGCCTTCCAGGGTGGTATGATTTTAGGTTTTACAGTTATGTCTTTAAGTCATCTTGAGTTGATTTTTCAATATGGTATAAGGAAGAGGTCCAGTTTCAATCTCTGCAAATGGCAAGCCAGTTATCCCAGCACCATTTATTAAATGAGTCCTTTCCCCATTGCTTGTGTTTGTTGGCCTTGTCAAAGATCAGATGGTTTTAGGTGTGTAGCATTATTTCTTGGCTCTCTATTTTGTTCCATTGGCCTTTGCATCTGTTTTTATACCAGTAGCCTGAAGTTTTCTTTTGTGTGTCTGTCTTTGCCAGGTTTTAGTACCAGGATGATGCTGGCCTCTTAGAATGAGATGTGGAGGAGTTGCTCTTCCTCAGTTTTGCAGAATAGTTTCAGTAGGAAAGGTACCAGCTCTTCTTTATACATCTGGTGGAATTTGGCTATAAATCTCTCTGGTCCTAGGCTTTTGTTGATTGGCAGGTAATATGGTTTGGTTTTGTGTCCCCACCCAACTTTCATCTTGAATTGTAATCCCCACGAGTCAAGAGAGGGACCTAGTGGGAAGTGATTGGATCATGGGAGTGGTTTCTCCCATGCTGTTCTTGTGATAGTGAGTGAGTTATTACAGAACTGATGGTTTTATAAGTGGCAGTTTCCCCTGCTCTCTCCTCTCTCCTGCCACCTTGTGAAGAAGTTGCCAGCTTCCTCTTTGCCTTCCACCATGTTTGTAAGTTTTTTGAGGCTTCCCCAGCCATGAAGAACTGTGAGTCAATTAAACCTCTTTTGTTTATAAATTACCCATTCTCAGGTATTCTTTGTAGCAGTATAAAAACAGCCTAATGCAGTAGGCTTTTTATTACTTATTCAATTTCAGAATTCCTTATTAGTCTGTTTAGGTATTCAATTTCTTCTGGTTCAGTCTTGGGAGATTGTATGTATATAGGAGTCTATTCATTCTTGTATATTTTCTAGTTTGTGTGCACAGAGGTGTTTATGGTAGTTTCTGAGGGACTTTTGTATTTCTGTAGGGGTCAGTGGTGCTGTTGCCTTTGTCATTTCTAATCGTGTTTATGTAGATTTTCTCTTTTCTTAATTAGACTAGCTAGTGGCCTATTTTATTAATGTTTTCAAAGAACCAACTCCTATATTCATTGATCTTTTATAAGTTTTTTGCCTTTCAATTTCCTTCAGTTCAGCTCTGATTTTGGTTATTTCTTGTCTTTTGCTTACTTACTTTGCTCTTGTTTCTCTACTTCCTCCAGTGGTGATGTTATGTGTTATTAGTTTGAGGTCTTTTTAACCTTTTAATGTAAGCATTTAGTGCTATAAATTTCCCCTATTAACACTGTCTTAGCTGTGTCCCAGAAATTCTGCTATGTTATATCTCTGTTCTCATTAGTTTACATTTTTAAAAATGTTCTGTTTATTTCATCTGATGTAAATATATTGAGATGTTTTCTATTTTAGTTTGGAGTAGTTGTATGTATCTCTATTCATCCAGTTACTTTAAACATTTATCCAGCTGATATGTATATTTATTTTTGACCACTTCTTCGTGCTGTTTCTCCTTAAATGATAGCTAAGCATTATTATCAGAACTGATTCTTTCTTCTGCTTGATCAGTTCTGCTATTAAGTGTCTCTGATGCATTCTTCAGTACATCGATTCCATTTTTGACTCTAGCATTTCTGCTTGATTCTTTTGCATTATTTTAATCTTTTGGTTAAATTTAGCTCAGATAATTCTGAATTCTTTCTTTGTGTCATCTCAAATTTCTTTGAGTTTGCTCAACACAGATATTTTTAATTCCCTGACTGAGAAGTTACATGTCTTTCTTTCTCCAGCATTGGTCCCTGGTGCCTTACTTCGTTTGTTTGGTGAGGTCATGTTTTCCTAGATGATGCTGATGCTTTTAGATATTTGTCAGTGTCTAGGCTTTGAAGATTTAGATATTTATTGTAGCTTTTACATTCTGGGCTTGTTTGTGCCCATCCTCTTGAGAAGGCTTTTCAGATATTCAAAGAGACTTGGGGTCTGAGCCAATATAGCTGTGTTTTTTGCAGACTCAAAGAGGTACTGCCTTGGTGGTCTTGGATAAGACCTGGAAGAATTCTCTGGATTACCAGGCAGAGACTATTGTTCTTTTCCCTTACGTTCTCTCAAGCGAATGGAGTCTCTGTCTCTGTGCTGAGCCATCTGGAACTGGGGGTGTAGCGATGCAAACATCCCTGTTGCTGCCACCACTGGAACTGTGCTAGGTCAGACCTAAAGCCAGCCCAGCACTAGGTCTTATCCAAGGCCCACTGTAATCATTACCTGTCTATCCATTATGTGCACTCAAAGTCCTAAGGCTCTGCAATCAGCAGGTGGTGAAGCCAGCCAGGTTTACATTCTTCTCTTTGGGGCAGCAAGTTCCCCAGACGTTGAGTGGGCTCAGAGATGTTGTCTCGGAGCCAAAAATTAGAGTCAAAAGCATTAGAAATTTTCCCTATAGTCTATCACGTGGTTACACAGCACTCAAAACACAATATAAAGTCCTTCCCATTCTTCCCTTCCCTGTTCACAGGCAGGGGAGCCTCTTCCAGTGGGTACCACCACCATGGCCCCTTGGTGGGGGGTGGTTCTTCCAGGCCACCACCAATGTTCACCTAAAGTCCAAGAGCTCTCCAGTCAATTTTTGGTGAACATTGTCAGGCCTGGGACTCACCCTTCAGGGCACTGGACTCCCCACTAGCCCAGGGAAGGCTGAGAAATGCTGTCCAAGAGCCTAAGCCTAGACTTGGGGACTCTAAAGTCCTGCTTGTTGCTCCACCCCACTGGGGTCACCTGTTACCTAAGGTGCAAAATGAAGCCCCCTTTACTTTTCCCTTTGCTGTTCCCAAACCGAAGGAGTCACTGTAGGCATCACAACTGGGAATGTGCTGGGTCACATCTGTAGTTAGCGTGTCTCAGAGTCCAGGGCCCATGATAAGCTACCTGGCTATCACTGCTGGTTATTTACAACCCCAGGGCTCTTTAGTCAAGTGATAAATGCTGCCAGGACTGGGTCGTCCCTTCAAGGAAGCAAGTTCCTTTTTGGCCCAGAGTGTCTAGAAATGTCTTTTGAGCCTCAGGACTCTACCTGGTGCCCTGTCCTACTGCAGCTGAGCTAGAATCCAAACTGCAAGACAAAGTGTTCTTTACTCTTTGCCTTCCACCGCTTAAGCAGAAGAAAAGAGACACTGTTGTGGCCGTGAGCCACACTACCTGGGTTTGGGGGATGGATGGCACAAGCATTCCTTTAGCTGCCCTGGCTGGTGTCTCCGTAGGTCACATGCCACCCTAGTGGGGTCCTCTGAGCCCAGACCAGCATTAGGAGTTGCCTAGGAATTGCAGTCCCTCTGTTCTAGATTGTCTTTTAACTTTACTTAGGACCCTAGGGCACTTTGGCCTGCAGTGGCGAGACTTGCTAAGAAACTCGAGTTCTGATTGCTGGAATGGGCAACTCCCTTCTAGCTAGCTCTGGTCCAAATGCTCCCTTCTCGTACAGGCACTGGCTGAGCCCAGCATATCTTTATTCTCTTCTCTGTCAGGTCAGCACGGAGTTTAATGTAATGTTCCCCAGTCACTACACCGTCCTCCCTCAAGTGCAGACTCTGTGTTGCACAGCTGCCGCCAGGTTATAGTAGAGTGGCTTTGGTGAATCACGACTGTGTTTTTGACCTTCCCCAATGCCTCTTTCAATGATACGAAGTTAAAACTAGGCACCGTGATTGCTCACCTGATTTTTGGTTCTTGTGATGGTGCTTTTCTGTCCGCAGATAGCTGCTAAAATTTGGAGATCCTGTGGGCATTACGAACAATGTAGCCTTCTATTTCACCATCTTAAATTATTCTACCCCTTACATTAGTTTTATGTGTAAATGTCTTCTAGTTACCACACATCATTTACTATCACTAGTTCTATATTTTCAGATCTTTTGTTTCATGTTTGGAGGTACAAGTTTAAAGAAAATAACATTAATCATTGTAATTGTAAATTTGTATTTATCTGAGAATCTCTTTTGTTGCTTACTGTAAAATTGTGGGTAAGACGCCCTTATAAAATTGTTGCAACTTCATGATATTCTAGCATTTAATGTAAAAAATGTGTGTAATAGATAACTTTTTGTCTTAATGCTTTTGGGATTATTTTTTCTTAAAACTTAATTTTCATGAAAGTCTAGATTTATTTTCTTTTCATTAAGTTTATCTGATTCATGGTATATTTTAATCTGTATAATGAGAACTTTCTCATACTAGGAAAATTGCTTTTATATCTTTGTTCAGTCTGTTCCATTTGTCTTTATATGTACTGATTAGTTCTCATTTCTCAATATTTTTGTCTGTAATCCTCTTATTGATTTAATTTTCTTGCCTTTGTTATCATTCATAGAATGCTTCTTATTTCTGCCTCTCATATCATTGATTTTGCTTTTACTAGGTTAATTCTAATTTTACTATTTATATGTTAATTTTAAAGCTAATACTAAATTTATTTTTGTTTATTCAGTCTTCTATTTTTCTGGAGGTTCAGAAACATTTTTTGCCTCTTAACCCTCTTTATTTTCATTTCAGATGGTTGTCTTCTCACCTTACCTCGTTTCACAGATTTCTTGTATTCCTGAATTTCCTTGAGTATATTAAGCAGATGTTACTTAAATTTGACCTGAGTTATTTATAATTATTTCTAAAACATAGCTCTCTATGGTCTTCTATTTTATATTATTGTTATTATTTTCAGGTTAATAGTTCTAGGATAAGCAGCTGTTTGAAGTTTGGATTTGCCCCCTAGGAGAGTGTTAGTGAGGATTCCTTGGATTACCTTGCCGTTTTCCGGGTTGTGTTTGAATTCTCTCATCTCCTAAGGTGAGGTTTTGGTTGATTTAAGTTTACGTCATCAGTTCAGTGATTCAGCGCCGTTAAGGGAGTAAAAGAATCATGGATTGACCAGGATCTGTGCTTCCTTCTACATCTCTAGTGACACCTTCTATGATGGGGCCAATTCTTGATATCTATATTTGCCTGTTTTCCACTTCAGTTACAGATGAAGATGTGTTTTCCTGCTGGCCACTGATGCCTCTAACATCAAAGAGAAGTTGATTCCTGGAGGAAACATTGCCTCTAAATTTGTGTTCTGGAAAGTCCGCTCCTGTCCTTGCCCACAGTGCTGCTTTGGAAAGGCTACTAATTGGTGGTGATTAAGGAGATTCCACTTGGAAATTTCTTAATCTGTCCTATGGCTAGGTCACCATAGTGCTTATTATCCAAATCAGGATAATTATGAGAACAGAAGAGGGCTCATTTATTGACAGTTGGTGTAAACTAAGGCTGTCTTAGTCAACCAGATCATGTGGTCACCCTACCTATGACCTACAATTATTTAAGCAATGACCCCTTTAAATTAGGGAAGATTAGTAGAGCTGTATGAAGTTACTCTTTATCACCAATATATCAATCTGATTATAATTTTTAATAAATAGTGGTACTGATAACCAGGGATTAAAACCATATATTGAAAAATTACCATTATGATCATCTATTCCAGGGTTCCAGAAGAAAAATTCATTTCTGCATATAGATTTTTAACTCTCTTCTTAATTTCTCAGGAAACTTTATTGACATTATTGAAAGAGAGTGAAGACAAGTGCCACTGATTGTCTCTTCCCTGCATTTTGTCCTCCCTCCCATCTCACTTCTACTCTGCAAAGATGTTCTTTGGTCATGTTACATATGTTTCTTTTGTACTCAAAAAGGTAGTAAACTCCAAAAGGAAGAATCTTGTCTAACTCTTTGGCATTCCTCATGGCTTCTAATTTGTAGTATCCACACCTCCCCAATACTTCCTGCCACATGCTAAGTTTTCCTGGAATGGTATCTAACTCTGTAGGTGGGTATATATTTTCTTAGAACAAACATTTTGAACCTTCTTCATCTGGGTTATCATTAAAACTTAGTTTCTGATCCAATATTGCTGTTAATAATTGGATTGTATGTAATTTTTAATTTCATCTTTTATCTCAAGAAGTATATTAAACAATTGGCTTTCATTATCTATTTTTCCCTTCTCTAACAGGAGTGAAATTCAGAGTATCTTAGGTACTTTAAATCTGAACGGAGTATTTGTGGTGACATAATTTTATAAACTTCTTGGTATTCTTTTAACCACTTACTTAGTACCTAGCATGATTACTGGGTAATGGTCCATGTTTATGATGAATTTGTTAACTTGAAGTGAATTTTAATTATTCTTTTGTTTTTTGAGACGGAATCTTGCTCTGTCACCCAGGCTGGAGTGCAGTGGCATGATCTTGGCTCACTGCAACCTCTGCCTCTGGGATTCAAGCGATTCTCTTGCTTCAGCCTCCTGAGTAGCTGGGATTATAGGCACGTACCACCACACCCGGCTAAATTTTTTTTTGTATTTTTAGTAGAGATGGGATTTCACCATGTCGGCCAGGCTGGTCTCAAACTCCTGACCTCAGGTGATCTGCCCACCTCGGCCTCCCAGAGTGCTGGGATTACACGTGTAAGCCACTGCACCCAGCCTGAATTTTAATTATTCTTTTTAGCAGACTTGAAACATACTGTTCATAAGAACTTTGAAGAAGCTTCTCAACTCAAGAGCTTTGTTATTTCAGGTTGAGCTCATACTTAGTTTTTTCTTTTTTATAAAATTACTACATTTAGGGTGTCTTTTAATAAAAATTTTAAAATCAAATTACCTTGTCTCTCTCAGTTCTGTCATTCTTTTTAGCCAGATAACATACATTATCTGGATTTCTAAGCTCAGCTATCTATATGTTATCTGGATCTGGCTTTCTGAAAAGATATAAAGATGTTGGTAATAAAATATTACCTGAAGGGTTTTGTTCAACCAATACTTCTACCATAAGTTTCTCACCTTAAACTATTTCTGGGTGGACTTTTGTTTTCTCTCTATGTGAAATGGGCTTAGCAAATTACCATTGAAGGAACTGGTAAAATATCATATGCAAAGCCTGATAATCCATTGTTTAGTACATTTCATATTGTGAAGGTCTTAGAACTACATTTCCGTGCCGAGATAACAGCAACGTCAATTTTGTTCTTTCTAGCATATGGGGCAGAGTAGCTGCCATGTAAAAAGAAAGTGTATCGAGTTTTTAAAGGCATATTTAACATTTCTAGAGAGTGAGTAAAAAAGATAAAGATAAGAAGTTTTGGCAGAGCAGCTGTGGTCTTAAGTTTTGGATTAGATTAGGTTTCCTGGACTATTGGAGAGTAAGTTTTTCTCTGTACCTGGTACAGCCTATATAGTTATTAAGAGTTACGTATCTAAAATTCCCTCCTTGAGAAAATACCTCACAAGGAAGTGTCAAAATGCTAGTTTTCAGATGTTGCATTGCTCTCCTTAGGCAATTTTCATTAATGTTTGAAGATCCCTATACAAATGAGGATTTGGTACTGTTATGGCTATGCAGAGGTAAAAATATCATTTCTGCATTTCATATTTCTGAACTGTTTCCATATTTTACTGTGCAGAGTTTCCAAACACAACTTCCACAGCGTCTTGTGAGGGAAGGAGTACTGGTCTTAGAAGTCTAGGATCAGTGGAATTTTAGGCAAATGTTGTTCTCCGTCACTCCTTTGTCCTAGCTGCCAGAAGGGTTAATAATGTCTAGCTCATAGGATTGTTGTAAGAAAAAAATGAAATGATGTATGATTTTTTAAAAATGGCACAAAGTGGAGTGTTCTACAGATACGGGTGTTTATTATCATGCTACTATTACATTCTTCCCTAGGTTCATGTATTATATCATATGACTCAGCAACAACCTCAAGAAATAGTTATCGATTGGACTGATTATAAGGTCCTTGAGATACAGAATTCTCATCCCTGAGGTACAAACAGTGACAATGATATGAGTAAAATGTGTCCATGATTGTAGCCTTGCCCTGGATCTGATCGTGCTCTTTTGCTTTCCCATGATATTCTGCACGACTGTATAAATGACCATGATGACATTTCCTGGAAGTCCATTAGATGTGGAAACAATTCATGTAACTTAAGAACTTAGCCTTATGCCCACTTTCTTGGTTTCCCCAGAACTGCAGTAGGCTGGGGTTTTTATTAAAAGAAGCCAGGATCTTTACCCATCTGCTTTACAGAGCTGACTCCCTAGGAAGAAGCATTAAGTGTAGGCTGACAACTGAAATTAGGGAGAGCTGGTTCTAGACTGCATTTCTATAAGGTGGGATCCAGGATTCAATTCTTTTTCCTTTTGTTTACTTAATTGGCTTAGGCCCCTCCCATTTTTACGCTTTCCCAGTGTTCTGTGTTTTTACCTGTTTAAAAATAGTAACTGTATTTTAAATAAACACTCCCAGTCCACTGTGAAGACTCTCTTTCTGTGCTCTAAGAGGTGAGTTGTATTTGTTTTAGCATGACTATTAAAAATGTGAGATTACTAATGCATTTCAAATCGTAGTCCCTTATAAATGCTTGTGGCACATAGTAGGCACTCAATCAGTGTTTTAAATGTGTACATGGATGAGTAAGCTATGACTACAGCTGATTTCCAGTATTTGGGAGAGGAGTTGTTCTTTTACATTTCTTTTTGCTGCAGCGTCTCCAGCACTTGAAGTGCCAGCCCTTTTCTGATGCACCTAGCTAGTCTCGAGGTTTTCTTACCTCATTCCCACTTTTGCAGGTTCTAGTACATTCTGCTTGCATACTCATGGCTCCAGTGCCTTATCACATGCAGTTAGCCCAGCAGAAGGAATTTCAGTTCAGTCTCCAGAAACAACGTCCAAGGGACCACTCTTTGCATGTGTTCTGAAGATGGAAATGATTATCATGAAAGACGTAAGAAGGCTTATGTCAGGAATTCTCTCCAGCTCTGCACATTTAGCAAGCCATCCTGTTTTGTATTACAGAATCACATTATGTTCTGCAGCTCCTCTGTGGCTGTTTGGTGTCAGTCATGGCTTTGTGAGAGATTGGGGTCAAAGTCAGCAATGTTTACAAACACAGGAGGAATGTTAGCAAGAGATGGCCAAATCCAAATATGATCTTTTTGATTCTCTCTGAGGCTAGTCATTTGACCTATAAACAGAAAACATGGTTTCTGGCTATGCAAGGTGTTCCCTGCACTCAGAGCTTTAGATGGTGTAACCAAATCAAATCACTCATCTGTACTTCAAGTACTGGCAAGCCAGCCCTTTCCTGATGCCAGAGTTTCTGCCTAATACCTGGTATACTCTTCTATAAACTAAAGTTTAAAAGGAACCATAAGAGCTTGAAAAGATCTATGAGTTCATGACGAATTAAGAACCTGGAAATAATGGCAAGCCATTTGAACTGGGCTAGCGGAGTTTACATGCAGATTCAGTCTCTAGAGCCAGTGGTCAGTGAAAAGCAGACAATGAGACAGAGGCAGAGGCAGAGCTTCATAATTCGGTCTCCTTTCTGAGGGTACCATGCGCAGGTAGGCTTTACTATTGAGTTTTTCTTCCACTTTTCAGACAAGGCTCCTCTCATGATTCTCATGTGGGAGTTTGGGGGCAATTACCCCTTGCCAGTAAGAATAGGTTCAGAAGGCATGAGACACAGTGGTAGTCTTCTTGCTGGTGAGGAATAGAGTCGAGTTTCTCTCTTTTCATCTTCTAATCTCCCAGCATGGCGTGGGGATGAGTCTGGGACTCTGTAGAAATTGATAGGCATATGATCAAGTCTGCATTCAAAGAAGCAGGATGCTCTTTACAAGAGTTTTCTTGAGACCACTTGTGCAGTTTTCAACCTGAGTTCTATTTTGGATTATGGAAGGGGAGCCTGAGGAGGGATCTCGATTACATTGCACGCTTCCTGCCTTTCTTCCAAAAAAGAATAAAGTGCGATCGTTTTGGCATTATAGAACTGAATTTAGAGTCACATGACTGTAACATAACCTCTGTAGCACCACTAAAATATTAAACTGAGATTCCCATTGGGCAGAAGACTGACAGAGATATGACCCTGGACAAAAATGCTTTTGGAGCAATTCACATCCTTAAAGGAGTCCTGAGACCTGCATCCAAGATGGGGTCTATGTTTTATGTCTTAGAACTTGGGAGTGAGTGTCCCACAGCTGGATGTATGTGGTTGAATCAACTGGTTTACCTCAAGATTCTTCCTTAAATGTTCTCTTGGTGTTCTCGCTTAGCCACTTAAACCTATTTCAGACTATTTCTGACAACTGTCACTAATAGTGGGAGCAGAGGGAGAGAAGCGAAGAGCTGGAAAGGAAAAGAGTACACAGCCGCTGTATCCTGGCTAAGAGAGGATCCAGTCTGAAGGCTGTAGCAATTATATTCCACTCTTCTCCATGTGGATTTCTGTATCACTTTGACTTAAGCCAAAAGGAAAAAAAAAAAAAATCAAAGAATGGAATAAAATTACTGCATGCAGAACTTTCCAATTTGGGGAAGGAAGAGACCAGATGAACATGTGCTTCAGAAAATCATTTCTGGACAGGCAGAGATATGATAAGATCCAAGTCAAAGGGATCATCTAGAGTGCACCAAGGACTTAAGGGAAAAGATTTTATTTTACGGGGGCTTTGGGAAAGAACCTATAAAGAAACGATTAGTCAGACCTCAGGAGTGTGGAGAAGAGTTACCGTAGCATGATTTAACTCTATAGAGCTCACATTTTTTGCTCCTTCTTTTTCTAAATGGTTGTTAAGCTCTTTAAGAGTCTCTCTCTCAGAGGCATCTAATCTCAGCCTCTCTGGGTGCAGACCACTTAGAAGCAGAAGCTCCTTATGCATTTTCTTTTTAGGAGTAGGTAAGATTGAGGATTCTCTCACTGGAGTAAGAGGTTCTTCTTAACTCAAAGATCTTAAAGAGGCAATGGTTAAACATAAAAATTGTTGGAAATGCCAACCAAATTTTCTCTGAAGACTTCTTGGTGCTGGCGACAGAACTTGGAAACTCCATCCAGTGGGAGAAATGATGAGTCTTGCCCAGAAATCATATATATGCAGCAGGATTTTTGGAGAGAGGCATAAATGGGAGACAAGGACAGAGTGGTGTGAAATCCGCTGCTGAGTCATACATTTAGGTTAAGTCGTAGTTATTTTTAGTGGTTTGGGGTTTGAAAAATGTTTGGTATTTGCAAATAATGTTTCTGGATTCCAACATTTTTCAAAAGTCATTTTTATTGCACTATACGCTGGATCCCCAAAGCGTCTCTATTATATTTCACTAAGTCAGGTACCTGAAATAACTGCGGTGGGTGAGGCCTGCACTCTGAAGTCCCCAAGAAGCTACACTTGAGATTTTTTTCTCTTCCTAGTTATTACAACTAATTCCCCCATCAAATCCTAGAGGACTGCTTTGAACCCCTGTAACGCTCTGAAGGCAGAAGTGTATTTTAACTCATTCACGCTGGTGCTAATCTCCGCAGTGATTTATGAGGTCTTTAAAGCTTTAATTCTCTGTCTGTCAAGAGTCTTCCTTGGTAGTGAGTTGACAGTTTAAATTAGTGTTTAGACATGGCTTTCATAATGTCAGTTTTGTTTTGTCTCAGCGGCGTTTTGGAATTCCTTCTATTGTACCTCAACTGACTCATGGCAATAAATGACTCTCCTTCTCTTTTGTTCTTAATCAAGGAAGAATGGAATGAACCACATAATGTTTGTTAAAGAGCATCCTTAATTAGTTCTCAGCTGTAGCCAGAGATGGTTGTCTTGTCTCTTTAGCATATAAATGTAGGACACGGATGCGTTCAGGTGAATAAAGACTGGGTTTCCTAAAAAGCCTCCTCTGGTTCTCTTCCAATAATGAAGGGCAATTGCAGTGGAAACATTTTAAAGCCTCCTCCTCAAACTGGGAAGCAAGAGACCCCAGCCAGCTTCCAAGAATTGTGTTTGTTTTAGGTTTTGTAATGGCCTTTTGGAATCCAATGAATAAATCTCCAAGTAAAAAGATCTCCTGAAAGGGGTATCCCTACTCACCCTCAACACTTCCTACCCTTTGGGGAATAGTGCCAGTATACACTTAAGGCCAGGGATGCCTTACCCGCCAACCCACCTCCTGTATTTTGACTGTAAGAATACACCCCAGATCCTTGGGGGTCCATGTTTGTTTACTCTCAACAACGTTCAGCTTTCTAAGGAAAATGGTGAAAGAAAGTATAAAATTCCATCTTTAAAAAACCCCTCAAGTATTCTTGGACATCAAACAACTCTTACAACACAGTCCTTTGATGAGTTCAGTGTAAATGAATCAGAAACATATGGATAGTGTTTATGCTCGAATGCACATGCGTTTAAAAACTCTGAGAGAAATTAGTTTAGTGAGCTATGTTTGGGTCCTTTCCAGGATCCAAGAATTTGGAAAATCACTTCTCATGAGTAAAGATGTGGAAGAAATGGTTGAGCACCCCTTGAACTGAAAAATGGGCACGTTCAGCAGCCCGTGCTGTGTTGTGTATCATAAACACGGTAGCAGAGGGCACAGATCTTGGGACAGCTCCAAGCCAGGCGTGATTGGGCTACCGATGTGGAAAAAGTTTCTGTATCTCATTACCAGCTGTCAGTACCTGTGCACCAGAGTTCCACGCTGGACGAACATGGCCCACCAGCCTCATATATTAGTGCAGTCATTGGACACTTTTGTAAATTATATTTTGTACTTAGGCCATAGGAACCCAATGGCTATATGACCTACCTTTAGTATAACCAGTGCTTTCCATTCACTTTGAGGAGAGTGGAAACTGCCAATCATGCCATAGATTGGAAGACAGTCACACACATTATCTCTCTTATATATAAAAAGAGGTATATGAGCTATTTAAAAAAAAAAAATCTCCATTTGGTATAACGTGGTCCTAAGGCCTTAACATTTCTCATTGTTAGGCAGACCAAAAAGTACTGAGTTTTTGTATTATCTTATTTTCCCAAAAATGTGTGTAATTGTTTATTGAAGAAAAAGAGCAAGGGATAGAAGTTATGGTATTCTGATACATCAGATTAAAAAAAAAAAAATTGTGTCAGTCTCACGGCTGGGCATGGATCATCAGCTATTGTTTCGGTGGTCTTTATAGTGATAATATGCTGGCTATGAGGGTTAAAGAAGCTTTCTTGTCTTTTGATGTCCAGTCACAGATCAACAGCAGTAATGTTCTTTCACTATGATCAGTTTACTAAAAATGCTAAGTTTCTACCACTATGTCAACAACACAGCACAAGATGCTGAAAGTAATAAAAAAAAAAGTAAGTAACACAGGACCTCTGCCTTCAAAGAATGTAAACTTGAATTGAGGTTACAAAATAGGTAAGATAAAATAATAGCACTAGAAATGTCATAGTAAAGGTGTTTATTGCTAAACTAGTGACATAAGCCATTGTCTTATGAGTTGTGGGATTTAAGGTGGACTTAAATGGAATAGTAGAAAAATCATGAGATACTAGAACATTGCGGAAAATATACAAAATAAAGAACATTCTATTTTCGACATATCTTCTAAAAGACTACTGCATGGGTTGAGATTCCTTGATAAGCTTCTTAGTGGTAGGTAAAGTGAGAGGGTAGAGGAAGAGTTAAAAATCCCAGCTCTGCTGTGAATGAATGCTGTGACTGTCCAAATCGATTGTTCTGAGCTGGTATCACTAAGACGGAGATAGGAATATTAATATCTGTCTACATTTATTCATTCAGTAGTTCTACAAGTGATTATGATATGCCAGGCATTATAAAGAGAAAGTGAACTATAGGTATACACAAAGTACTGGTACTAAACCTGGTGGGTTTGGTGGAGGCAGTGGGGTTGTGTAAGATTGAAATGGGGTGGGGTAAACTGATGTGTTAAACTGCGTAATTTCTACTTTGGTTTATGGAATTATTTACATAAGTTAAAAAAAGAATGTTTCTAAAACCAAATGTCAAATATCATTTTTCCCCATGCAAATTGTAAACATTGCTTTTTCTCTTCCCTCCCTGCTCTCAGACCTTTGTTTGGAAAGAGAGAGATAGGTAGTGCAGCTGATTATAACAGCTTATTTTTATTCACAAGCTTTGTCCAGCTCCTCTCAAAGCACATCTGGCATAAATATAGCTTTATAGGAAGTCTGCTAACTCCTCCACTTACTACTCCACCCTCAACGCGATATATGACTCTGAGGATGTATCACATCTCTCTAGGTGTCAATGTCGCCATCTGTCACATAAGGATAATAATACTAACAAATAAAGCACTCAGAGAGTCTCATGAAAGATACAGAGTCATATTATTATCTGCTCAAAAAGCCTATGGCTCATGGTCCCTTTGCCCTCTAGATGTTTATGAAATTTTATTCTCTTAATCACCTCTTATACTTTATTACTTTGATCTTGGTGAGACACCTTCTGCCTGTGGTGCCGAAGAGATTGGGTGCAGCCAAGAGAAGAACAGTGACACCTCTGGAAAGCTTATAGTTTATCACTCTAAAGAACACTGAAGCAATAATTGACAGTCCAGACCTAGCGTATGAGAGTAGCATAAAAATGGTTTCAAATCTGCTAGATCAAGATACAGTAGCCTCTATCCCTTGCTCCTTCTCTTTCCTCAGTGAACAATTAAATACATTTGGGCCAAAAGGTGATAATTTAAATGAAGGTATAAGTCTGCCTAAAATTTTATTCTTAGTCTCAGAACCCTTTCTTTTCTTTTCTTTTCTTCTTTTTTTTTTTTTTTTTTTTGAGACGGAGTTTCGCTCTTGTTACCCAGGCTGGAGTGCAATGGCGCGATCTCGGCTCACCGCAACCTCCGCCTCCTGGGTTCGGGCAATTCTCCCGCCTCAGCCTCCTGAGTAACTGGAACTACAGGCGTGCGCCACCATGCCCAGCCAATTCAGAACCCTTTCCTTAATCAAACACTGGAGGCCTAGTTTTGGTAAAAGGGTTACCTATTGTTCAGGGGATTATTGTAGAGCCCTCTGTGAGAGATTTTTGCATACATTCCTGATCTGGAATTACACCATTGGTCTCTGAACTCCACTGATCTATCCACCTCAGTAAAACATTTTTGCACGTGCCCTCACGTGCACATGTTACAACAGACACAAAAATGGAATTGTAAAAAAGTAAGATAAAGGTGAAGTAGTCCATATTTTAACATAATTTTCAAAATTAATAGCACAAAGATATTTTCCTTCACTAATATTTAGGTTATTAACAATATCCTAGTTTTTTTTTTCAGTTTTAATGACTTGTTGATGGTGATACATCCAAACACTATTAGCTAATAGACTATGTAAATTTATATTCTTAGCACAGAGTTCAACTTTAACTTCACTAGCGGTAAGCCGGTCTAGAAAGGTCTGTCCCCAGAAAGATGTGAGGATCTGGTGTGAGGGGGAAGCAATTGATGTAATATGTTACACAGATCACACTTAGTTACCATGAGCATTAAAATGTTTTGGTCAGCAGTCTTGAGGGCCTATGAACTTTTAATTTCCAATATATACTGTCCTTAATAATTCGATATAACTTCTACACAGATTTTTTCAAAGTTTCCTTGTTTCTATCTTATAACTGAGGAATGGGGAAGCATTGGGTCTTCTGTTCTCTGATTGTTTATACATGTTTGTTTTATCAGGACTACTCAATATGAGATTTCATTTTAAGAATATTTTTAATTTTCTTGCTCATTTTGTGAAATAGACGATATAATCTACACATTCACCTAACTGGGCACAGTGGTAAGTCTTCGTGTCCTGAAGACAAACTCACAAGTAAGAGTTATGCCTGCAGCCTCTCTGAGTTTTGAAATTGTTACCTCCTGTTCCATTTACGGCACGTGATCATCTAACATACAAAGTAGGCAGGCACAAGTGTCTATTCGTATAAAGTGATTGGTGATTATAAGATAAAAAGGACAAATAGAAATTCTCATCTGTTCCTTTTGTGCTCAGTGGATTATACCACGACTGTTCTGGTCTTGGCCTTCAAGACTGCTGACCAAAATGTTTTCATGCTCATGGTTACTAAGTGTGATCTGTATAAAATATTACACTGATTCCTCCCTCCCAATGCCAGATTCAGGCATTTCTAGACTGGTTTGGCATTAGTAAATAATCACCCTCTTCATATCAGACCCGATAGTGGTTATAGTAACATTATTTTGTTCAAGGCCTCCCTGTGCAGGATGCCTTTTAACGTTTGTTGGATATCATAGGGCAGAAGCAACGTGACCATGACTGGCAGACTGTCCGCATGAATAAAACAAAAGAGCTGTTTTATTCAGCAGCAAAGACATTTGCTGCCACATCCTCAAAGGATGAGATAGAAAACTGAGGTCTATCATTTTGTTTGCCACTTCATCAACAGTTTACCAGATAAATAAAATAGATTTTTAATTAAAAATTGGTGCCTGTATTGGGGCCAGAGTAATGCCATGTGTTTTTTCTTTTCCTTGCAACACACATTTTTCTACCACTTCCTCTATGTAAGTTGTAGGTGCTTCACGTTAGCCGAAGATGGTTACCTCAGTAAATGCAGCAGCTTCTTAGCATTTGGCTTTGCACCCCCTTTTGCTCTAGCCTGGAACAAAAACAGGGTCCTTAGCAGTCATAGACAGAACTCCTATTCCTTTCTTCCTTCCTTCCTTCCTTCCTTCCTCCCTTCCTTCCCTCCCTCCCTCCCTCCTTCCCTCCCTCCTTCCTTCCTTCCCTCCGTCCCTCCGTCCCTCCCTCCCTCCTTTCTTCCTTCTCTCCTTCCCTCCCTCTTTCCCTCCTTCCCTCCCTCCCTCTTTCTGTCTGTCTCACTCTGTCACCCAGGCTGGAGTGCAGTGGCATGATCATAGCTCATTGCTATCTCAAACTCCTGGGCTCAAGGGATCCTCCCATCTCAGCCTCCCAGAGTGTTGCGATTACAGGCATGAGCCACCATGCCTGGCCAGAATTTCTGGTTTGTTTTTTTTTTAAATCCCCCAATAGGCATGAATATGATCCTACCACAATACTCTAACATCAGAAATGTTGCATTAATTTCTTTTTTCCAAATCAAATTTGTGTTTATAGTTCCTGTCTTCTTAGACTACGTTAAGCAGGCTGTCATTGTTGGGGGCCCCAAGGGTCCTGTAGAAGTCTTCAGTCTTGTGTCGTCCTAAGTATTTGGGAGGGGCCTTCGGGGATGCTCATTGTGCAAAGCTGTGTTCCTTAAAACAGGACGGCCCCTCTGGGGCACCAGACAAGTCTTGGAGCCCTGGGTTCTAGGTTCAGCCTTCTTATGTGAACTGAGTAGGGCTCAAACTGCTAACATTCTCCGAACTACAACCACTCCTTCATCCATCCCTTTCTAACACAAAATAGAAATCAATACTTCAGTAAATTAGTGTGCCACAGCACCGGCGGCAAGGCCATATGGAGGTGCATGCTCTGCTACTCTCCTAGTGCCTGATAAGAATTCTCCATCTCCTTCTTCTAATCAAAGGGGTCCCTGAGGCTTTGCAGAACTGGGACCATGATGTGTTTGCTCCTTTTGCTGCTGAAGGTTTAGAGTCAGCTGCGAGCTGTGTGCAAGGTAAGAGTCTCTCACCTCCTAACATGTTGTAGAGGCTTGCTTTCGCCTTTGTTGGAAGTTGCCTAACTGCCGGTTCTGGGAGAGCACTGGAGGACAAATTGGTGTGGCAAATGCTACGTATGCTGTTTTCATCCCCATCTCCTCTGACTGCTGAAACACTGCTAGTACAGCAAACCTGTGCACTTGACCCTTCTTTCCCTTACAATAAATTATTTCCCAAGAGCCTCCAGGGCTCCTCATACAGATCAGGCCTTACTGGGCTTGCTCCCACCAGTGGCCGGCTCTGCATGGGCTTGTTTACGTCCTTGTGGTAAACACGGCTGGTCGGGGGTAGGGAGAACACCTGATTCATACAGCTTTAATAGCTGGAATTCATTATTAATATGTTCTTTATTTGCTAGTGTATTCTCACCATTCTCAGATTGTTCATCTTGTCTTGCATACGTTGGTTGTGTTAGACTCTGACAGAGAAATGGTACAATGGCAAAAAAAATAATAATAAAATAAAATTTATAACTCTCATTTTAATTACTCCCAGACTTTTTTCGCACAACTTGCTGGCTGGCTGGCTGACTGACTGATTCAATGTAAATGTCCAGAAGGGTGGGACCATTTATAACCATAGAAACAAATACAAGACTTTCACCCTAAGCTGTGCTGGGTGGATAAACAAACATCAGGACTAGACAGCTGAGACCTACCTCTAGTCTTTGTAACTGGGTTTCCATAGAGTCCTCAGACAGAGCTCTCAAGTCCTCATCCAGGAGCAGATTGATTCTTTTGTTAGGCAATCATATTATTTGGAATTTTTTGAACATTTTATAGACCATATTAAATAGATGGGTTCATGTCAAAACCACTTATTTTTATAACTCAGTCTTGAGAAGTGAAACATTTATTGTAGTAACTATGAAACACATGTTGCAATATAAGTCCTAATACAATAAAAAAATCAGCAAAAGCAGTTATTTGATAATTTTCCCAAGAACACCAGCTTGAATTTTATGTGTGTCGTTCAAAACAAAAATTCACACAAAGCGTGTCAGAATAAGTTTAGATTAGCAAATATGAAAGACTTGGATCCAAAAGAGAAAGTGAGAAAATAAAACATCAGTTTGGGGGAAAACTCCTTTTTCCTTTCTAAGCAGATGTTCCAGAGAGACAAAGAAAGCCTGGGCTAAGCGTTCCTGGGCAGCACAGGAACCAGCAATCAGTCAGGGTTTGTGGGGAGCACAGGCAGGCTACGTGAAATGGGCCTGGCTTAGTTCTGTGTCACTGGGACAGACTCTCGAAGATCTGGTACGAATGGAGGTTGGTGAAAAGCCATGCCTGCTTAGACATAAGGAGTGAAGGAATTCATTAGCTATGAAGGCCAGTCATTTCTTTCAACATATGTCACTTTCCTACATTCTCTTCCCTGAAATTGTCTTCACTTAGCCATGAGCTTTGGCGTGGCAGATCTTCAGCAGCTGAAGCTTGGAGGACTACTGATTTCCGATTTCAAAAATCATCACAATCTCCTTGCGACTTAAGAAACCTCACTTTCTTTCCACTTCAGTGTAAGAAAGAAATTGTATGTATATTCCAAATGGAATATATTAATACTTTAATAAGTTTACAGAAAAGTAGAAAAATAGCCAAAATCTTCTAATCTTCTTTCTGGCTATTACAACTCTGATCTCCTGGATCAGTTCTACGCAGTCCAATCCTGCTTTTCAAAATATGTTCCTGGAAGGTCGCATAGACTTACATGCAATAAGAGGGAATTTGTAAAATATTACAAATTCAAATATACCTGACCGTTTAGAGCTAATCTTTGACTGTATTTGTGATATTTCATACCTCTGATCTTTGATCAACTTAAGTTAAATAAACTTCTAGTTGGGGCTTGTCTTAGTTTGTTTTTTGTTACTATAACAGAATACCTGAGAGTGGATAAAAGAAAAGCTCACAGTTCTGGAGGCTAAGAAGTTCAAAAGCATGGCCCTGGCTTCTGGTGATGGCTATTGCACTGTATTGCAACATGGTGAAGAAAGTCAAAGGGGAAATAAATACATGGAAAAATAGGAAAATCTGAAGGGTAGCCTGGCTTTATAACCACCCAGTCTCTTGGGAACTAATCCATTGCTGTGAGGAATAATCCAATGACTCAAGAGCAAACACTCCCTCTACTGTGAGAACAGCACTAAGCCATTCATTAGGAATCCTGCATGCATAACCCAAAGACCTCCCACTAGGTCTAGACCTCCCAACTCCATCCCATCAGGGATCAAATTCCAACATGAGTTTTGGTGAGGACAAACAAACCATATCCAGTACCATACAGTTTTGATTATATTAGGTTTGTAGTCTAGTTTGAGAAGTCAGACAGTGTGATGCCTCTGGCTTTGCTCTTTTTGCTCAAGATTGCTTTGGCTATCTGGGGTCTTTTGTGGTTTCCTATGAATATTAAGATTTTTTTTATTATTTCTGTGAATAACGTCACTGAAATTTTGGTAGGGATTGAATTGAGACTGTAGATCACTTTGAATAGCATGGACATTTTAAGAATATTAATCCTTTTAATTTATGAATGTAGGCTATCTTTTCATGTATTCCCATTATTTGTGTCTTCTTCAATTTCTTTCATCAATGTTTTATACTTTTCAATGTATAGATCTTTCACTTCTTCGGTTAAATTTATTTCTAAGCATTTTTTATAGCTTTTGTAAATAGGATTAAAAAAATTTTTTTTCAGATAATTGTTAGTATATAGAAATGTTCCTGAGTTCTGTATGTTAACTTTGTATCCTGTACCTTTGCTCAATTTGTTTATTAGTGCTAACAGCATTCTGCTGGCATCCTTAGAGTTTTCTCTATGTAAGGTCACATCATCAGCAAAATACGTGTTTTTAGTCATATAAGCTACTTTGGGGACAAATAAAGTGAGGATACCAAATTAAATTGTCGCCTGACAGGTAGCTATAAAATGATGGGTTGAAATGTTAGCATTAGCTAGTGCTCCAAAGTCCAAATCTGCTGTGTAAAAGTCAGTTATGGAGTCAACATACAATATTTAAAGTGCTGACTTTGCTATAGTAAAACATTGCCAAACTTGAGGAATGCCTGTGTGTTTGGGAAACCCATCTCTTGCACTTCTATCTACCTTTAAAAATCAAAGTTCATTCAGAAGAGAAATAATAAGATTACCTCTAGGCTCTAGGCAGCATAACTAGAGAAATTCCATTTCATAACAAAATTCTGCTATAGAAATAGTAAAATTAAGGTTCTTAACCTTTAATGATGCCTCTGTTTTCTGTTGAGGATTAATGTGATATTCTTGTTAATTAAGTCTTCGGTTAGCAGATTAAATTGCTATATGTGCTACACACCTTGCCAATTTCTACCCTCCTTTTTATGTTTTGAGTTCAACAAATACTGAGCTATTACTTCTCTAGGCATTGCATAAATGGCTAATGAGACTATAACAAACAATATCTTGGCCCTTCCCTAAGGAGTTCCCCTAGGTTACCAATTTCAACTTTTTTTTATTTTTAATACCACAAATATGCTCAATAGAATGATCATATTGAATCAAGGTAGTCTTCGATGATTCGGAAGATACTTCCAGGTCTTGCAGTATTCAAGGTCAAATTATAGGTACCAGTTATCATGGTATAATCAAAGCCTTGACATTTTAGTTAATAGATTTGGATTGAGTAGGCTGAAATTAAGAGTATATTGCCTCTTGCACACTAATTTTATCACTGAGAATCTCAGCACAATGAAACACTTGAAGACAGTGACTTTCATGAGCTGCTTAAGAAAAAGATACCCTTCTCCTTTTATAAACAGCATTGTCATTCAATTAATAGAATTTATTGAATGCTTACTGTACAAGGATACCTGTCCACTTTAAGTGACCCCCTTGATTCCACACAAGTGAGCATATTTATTTGTTTTATATTTGTTTGTTTTATATTGGGATACTCTGTTCCTTATGTTAGGGAAGCTACTCTAAGAATAACAACACAGTAAAAATCTTCATTTCCTTTTTAAAAAAATACATTGTTTCATTTAGAATCAGCTCTTCCTTTGAGAAATGCTGAGATTACAGGCATGTGCCACCAGGCCCAGCTAATTCTGAACTCTACATTATTAATATGTATTTGTTAATTTCTAATTCAGTGCATGTTGCCAGTTAGGTGTGCATCCAGTGCTAAGATGTCACCTGAAGCCCAGTGCTGCTTGAAGATTTAGGTAAACTTGAACTAAACTGCTAATTTCAAGGCCTGTGAAAGTCAAGATACCAGTGCCTTATAACCCAGAAGATATCTGTAAATTTCTAATACTTTACTTTTTCATGATCCTCTCTTTGTACTTACATACTTGGGTCCATAAAGTACACAATCTTGTACAGAGATTTAAAAATTGCACAATATTTGTAGACTTGACTAAAAAAAAGACTATCTTTAGAAATATCTTTTGTGATTATTAAAATAATATGTGAGTCCATAATAATGTATATCTAAAGTATTAGCTGGGTGCGGCGGCTCATGCCTGTAATCCTAGGACTTTGGGATTCTGAGGAGGAAGGATTGTGTGAGTGAGCCCAGGAGTTCAAGACCAACCTGGGCAACATGGCATGACCCCGTCTCTACAAAAAATTTAAACAATTAGCTGGGTGTGGTGACACATGTCTGTGGTCTCAGCTACTTGGGAGGCTGAGGTGGGAGGATTGCTTAGCCTGGAAGGTTGAGGCTTCAGTGAGCTATAATCACACCACTTCACTCCAGACTGGGCAACAGATTGAGACACCAACTGTGAAGTATAAAATAAAATAAAAAGTTTTAACAATTAACCAGGGGCTAAAAAGGTTTAGTTTGTAAGATGTCTATGTGAAGTAATGGTAAATGAGAAGACAATTTTAGCATAGCCAATAGTGTAGAAGAATAAGAAATTAAAAACCTTGATTCAAAGTCTTAGCTGGATATATGCTTGATAGCTTTAGTGGCAGTACGTCAGACTGGCCAGGCAGAGCCATCTATAGAAATTTACGGGAATCCAAAAAGACCTCAGATATGTACACCTAAGAAGAAGGAAAGTCCTGTAGTTAAAAAATATCTTTATTAATTTGTGCCCACAAGAAGCTTGAGAAGGAAGATAGGAAACAATGAAGAAACAATCCAAATAGGACATAATTTACAACTTCATTGTATAGGATCACACATAATCCAACATTTTTTGTTTATTTGTTCAAGATGGAGTCTCACTCTGTTGCTCAGGCCGGAGTGCAGTGGCATGATCTCAGCTCACTGCAACCCCCACCACCTGGGTTCAAATGATTCCCCTGCCTCAGCCTCCAGAGCAGCTGGGACTACAGGCACCTGCCACCATGCCCTATTAATGTTGGTATTTTTAGTAGAGATGGGGTTTTACCATGTTGGCCAGGCTGGTCTCGAACTCCTGACCGCAGGTGATCTGCCCACTTCAGCCTCCCAAAGTGCTGGGATTACAGGCATGAACTACTGTGCCCAGCGAATCCAACACATTTTATAATCCATTGGAGATTATGGTATAGAAAATGGAGGACCCAATAAGCAGATACTTTATGAGAGACTATATCAGAAGGCAGAAAGGACAGTATTTCCTTTTGGAAAATAATCAAAAATTAATAAATTTCAGGATTCTGAGCAAAAGAAGGGTAAAAGTCAGGAAATCAGTGAAATCATAGGTCATTTTATATATTTGACATAATATTCCTTACTTATTCTTTAATTGCTTTCAGATTTTCTAGTAAAGGCCTTTATTGAAGAAACTTGCTTTCCTACTCATGTGAAGAAAGCAGCAGCATAGTGGATGGTTTGAAGTCCTGCAATGGGAAGAGGGACTGAGAATTTTTTAAGTTTGGAGGCTAACTTATGTATTATGTATATTTAAATCTAAATACAGTGAAGGTAACAAATCTCAAGTGACAGCCTGATTTATACATTTATCCTTCAAGCTGAAAAACTTTATTTATTGTATTGCAGATCTGTTGGGAATGAATTCCGGCTTTTGTTTTTAATTTGCCTTTATTTTTGAAAGGTATTCCCTCTGGATATTGAAGTGTAGGTTGGAAACTTTTTCCCCTTAGCTCTTTAAATATGTCATTTCATTGTTCTTTGCATCTCTGGTTTTTGTTGAGAAGTCATTTTTAATTCTTATTGTTGTCTCCCTGAAGGTAATGTGTCTCTTTCCTCCAGCTGCTTTTAAGTTTGTGTGTGTGTGTTTTTTTTTTTTTTTTTTTTTTTTTTTGGAGACGAGGTCTTGCTCTGTTTCCTAGGCTGAAGTGCAGTGGCGCAATCTCAGCTCACTGCAACCTCCACCTCCAGAGTTCAAGTGATTCTCCTGCCTCAGCCTCCAGAACAGCTGAGATTACAGGTGTGCAATACCATGCCCAGCTAATTTTTGTATTTTCAGTAGAAACGGGGTTTCACCATGTTGGCCAGGCTGGTCTCGAACTCCTGACCTCAGGTGATCTACCCACCTCAGCCTCCCAAAGTGCTGGGATTACAGGCATGAGCCACCACACCCATCCTTAAGATTTTCTCTATATCTTTCATTCTCAACAATTTGACTAACAAGCGTCTAGGGTGATTTTTTTTTTTTTTTTTAATTTACCTACTTGGGGTTCTCTGAGTTTCTTGAAGCTATAGGTTGATTGGTGGTTATCATCTCTTCAAATAATGCATCTGCCCTATTCTCTTTCTCCTCTACTTCTGAAATTCAGATTATATGTACATCTAAATCTTAGTGGATGATCTGTTAAGACACAGCAAAAGAAGGTCAGTAAGAAAACATTTGAAGGTCAGAGAGAAAAAATAATGAACTAATGAAACAGACTAAAAGACATACAGTATGTAGTAAAACAATCAAGCATACATATATATTAAAATTATGAATATATAATAAAAATTATATAAATATATAAAAATTATGTATGTAAAAATTTTATACACAGAGTTGATTCTCATTATTTGATTCCATAAGAATTTATAGAATTTATTATTTGGTTCTATAAAGTCACCATGAACGCCAGATTAGTGAATACTAAATTGTTGTCCCTAGGGAAAATAAAAGATTAGGTTATTTCATTTACATTATTGATTCATTAACATTGAACTCATGACCAGCAGCACTATAACTCACACCTGAACAAAGCTTGTTTAAAACATCTATTTTCTCTGTAAGGCACATGACAGCCTTCTTTCTCCTAGGAAAGCTGAGACCGTTTTAAATAGCCAAATCAGCAACAAAAAGAACAAAATATAAAAAAACATGGCTCTCAATAGTGAAAAGACAGTCTATTTAGTAGTGTTATACATGTCCATAGTGTTCACATCACAACAACTGGCACGAAGGCAGACATTGCTTTGTTCCACCTCAGCTGGGAACATGCATATTGAGTAACTCAAATTTTTTTGCCCTCTGTGCATCCACATGTCCAAGAACACTTCAAAAGCCCTGGAAGCTGGTTTTGGCATTACTAATAAATTTTAGTGAGGAGAATTCTCAAATAAGGAATCCGAGAATTATAAGGGTCAACTTATATCTATATAAATATATTTATGGCTGGGCACGGTGGCTCACAGCCTGTAATGCCAGCATTTTGGGAGGCTGAGGCAGGCAGATTGCCTGAGGTCAGGAGAGACCAGTCTGACCAACATGGGAAAACCCCATCTAAAAATAGGGAAACCCTACTAAAAATACAAAAAAATTAACCAGGTTTGGTGGGCTCCTGTAATCCCAGCTACTCAGGAGGCTGAGGCAGGGGAATTGCTTGAACCTGGGAGGTGGAGGTTGCAGTGAGCCGAGACTGTGCCACTGCACTCCAGCCTGGTGACAGAGCAAGACTCTATCTCCAAAAACATAAAAAATGAAAAAATAAATATAATTTTTGTCATATATTAGCATAAGTAGTATAATGTTTTATATTTAAAAGTACATATATGTTTTAAAATAGAAATTATGTATTTTTATATCTGTCTATATATGTATATATTTTTTCCCAAATTATCTATCTCTTTTAGCTGTTACAGTGGGAGCAGTGTTCTGTTGCTTCCTATTCCTTCTGGAAAGGGAAGTCCTTCATCTACATTTAGAAATATTTACTAAATTTCCTGATGGCATTATTTTCTACTAAAAACCTCTATTGCTAGAGCCCTTAGGAACCTGCTGTAAGACTCAGATTTGGCCATATGCAGGTAACAATTTCTAAAACTTTTGAATTATTCTTTCCTAATTATTAGAAAACCTTCCTTTCCAGGTTTGTTCTGACTTAGTTAAATTTTGTCTTTTTACCTGTTCACTTTAAGCAAGGCTGGTAAAATGCCCATGTCTGCTGGTGAGTTGAGACCATTATTAAAATGGGTGATGTCAGCCCGAGTTTTCCTGTAACTTGGAAGAAAATCCCATGGTGACAACACAGGAGTTTCCTGTAAAATACTGATTTCTAAATAGATACAAATCAATACTGGTTGAGAGCGCTACTCCCCCTGATGGAAGCAGGGTATAAGTCCCCGTGTCTGGTTCACAGAAGAGACAGAAAAGCAAAGTCCTGGGCAGGTAGGAGACACACTGAGGAAGGAAAGACCTGGGAGGATGGGGGAGTGTGGAAGGAGGACGGGGCACAGAAAATAGCAAAGGAGCTGGAGAAAACCTTTCCACCATTCTCTGAATTAGTTTCCATCTTTTTTTTTTTTTTCTTCCCTGAGATAGATCTCCCTCTTGTCACCAGGCTGGAGTGCAGTGGAGCGATCTTGGCTCACTGCAACCTCCCCGTCCTGGGTTCAAGCTCTTCTCCTGCCTCAGCCTCCGGTGTTGTTGGGACTACAGGTGTGCACCACAATGCCTTGCTAACTTTTGTATTTTTATTAGAGACAGGGTTTCACCATGTTGGCCAGGACAGTCTCCATCTCTTGACCTCGTGATCCACCCACCTCGGCCTCCCAAAGTGCTGGGATTACAGGCCAAAGCCATTGCGCCCAGCCAGTCTCCATCTTAACTCTGTCTTATTCCTATTTCCCTGGATCCCTGTAGATTTTTCGAGAAACATGGAAATGGAGGTGAAGCTAAGGGAAAACAGAGATCCCACTGCAAGAGTTGCAGGGAAAGTAAATAAGAAAAACCCTTGCTAGGAGAAGGCACAAGAAGTAGCTCTTGAGAACAGAGCTGAAAGCATCCCCAGGCAGTAGGGATCTCAGAGAAGGAGGGTTCGTTACAGGATCACTGCCGGAAATCTTGAAGGCCTAAGGACAGAGAGAGGTTTTGTTTGGTTTTATTTTTTCCCTTCCCTAGTAAAATTATGAGTGGCCTTGGGAGATCCCTCTTCCAGAGATGGAGGCCTACAGAACGCAGTCGTCGCACGCAAACCCCAGTAGTAATCTTTTTGAGCCAGTTCCCTATGAATAAATCCCCTTTATTCACCGCTGTGTTAATTTGTAAAGGTTTGTATCACCCAATGGGCCGTGTTTTTTCTTTTTCCAGTTCAGGATTGCTAAGTAGGAACTTAGGCAAGTAAAGAGTTAACCAAACTCGCTCTTCCTATATTAAGTTACCCAGGGGCAGGCTCATTCCTGTAATCCCAGCACTTTGGGAGGCTAAGGTGGGTAGATCATTTGAGGCCAGGAGTTTGAGACCAGCCTGGCCAATGCCATGAAACCTCGTCTTTACTAAAAATACAAAAAACTAGCTGGGCGTGGTGGCTCACACTTGTAATCCCAGCTACTAAGGAGGCTGAGGCACAAGAATCACTTGAACCTGGGAGGTGGAGGTTGCAGTGAGCCGAGATAGCACCACCGCACTCCAGCCTGGGTGACAGAGTGACATTCTGTCTCAAAAAAGAAAAAAAAAAAGTTTCCCAGGGTGCTTTGACCAGATGTCTCTTTCCACTGTGAAAAAGGTATCTGGTGTCCCACTAGAACTCTGACCGAAATTTCAAGTATCCTTATAAGATACAACAGGCAGGAGAGGGGAATCATTTCAAGATGGTGAAATAGCTAGAGGACAGATTTTCCCTTAATCAGATGAAAAACAGTAACATCTATCATAATACACATAACCTGCTTACAAACACTAAATGAGTATGTGCATGTGTGTGTGTGTATATATGTATGATTTGTGAGGACAATAGCATACAGTGCCTCTTTAGACATGCCTTGAGCCTTAGAGCCATCAAGCAGGCCTCCCTTGGGAAGAAAATAAAGTTCCATCGATAGGGCTTAAAGGGTGCTGTTGTTTTGTACTTTTTGGGAGTTGGTGAGATGAAAATTCCACAATATCATTTAGAAATGTTATGGCACTTCTGAAAACACATTGAGCCCATAATATGATATCCCAGGCAGTGGGGATAAAAAATACTCAGTTTGCCAAAAGAAATGAAAGCAGGTGTCAATACAAAAACTTGTACATGACTGTTCAAAACAGCATTGTTCATAACAGCCAAAAAATGGAAATGGCCCAAATGCTCATTGACTGATGACTGCATAAAGAAGATGTATATATACATATAATGGAATATTATTCAGCAATAAAAAGAAATGGAGTAGTTCTTCGTGCTGCCAAAGAGATGAATTTTGAAAATGTTACATGAAAGAAGCCAGTCACAAAAGGCCATAATTCCATTTACACAAAACATCCAGAATAGGCATATCTATAGGTACAGGAAATAGATTAGTGGCAACTAGAAGCTGGAGTAAGGTGGAAAGCAAATGGGAAATGACTGCTAATACTTTGAAGACATTGTGGGTTTGGTTCCAGACCACAGCAATGAAGCAAATATCACCATAAAGCAAGTCTCATACATTTTTTCATTCCCAGTGCATAGAAAAGTTATGTTTATTCTGTAGTGTAGTCAATTAAGTGTATGATAGCATTATGTCTGAAAAAGCAAGGTACATACCTTAATTAGAATATGCTTTACTGCTAAAAATTCTAACCATTTTTGAGCCTTGAGTGACTGATAATCTTTTTGTTGTTGGAGAATCTTGCCTTGACGTAGATAGCTGCTGACTGATCAGTGTGTTGGTTACTGAAGGTTGGGGTGGCTGTGGTAACTTCTTAAAATAACAAAACAGTGAATTTTGCTGCATCAGTTGATTCTTCCTTTTACAAAAGATTCATCCAGAGTATGCAATGCTGTTTGAAATAATTTTACCCACACTAGAACTTTTTCCAAAATTAAAGTCAATCCTCTCAAACCCTGCTGCTGCTTTTCAACTGAGTTGATGTCATATTCTAAATCCTTTGTTGCCGTTTCAACAGTGTTGACAGTATCTCCACTAGGAATTGAGTCCATCTTTGCTCATCTATAAGAAGCAACTCCTCATCCATTAAAGTTTTATCATGAGATTGCAGCAATCCAGCCCCACCTCCAGGCTCCATTTCTAATTCTAGTCAGCTTATTATTTCCACATCTACAGTTACTTCTTCTACTGAAGTCTTGAAGCCCTCTAAGTCATCCATGAGGGATGGAATCAACGTATTCCTAACTCCTCTTGATATTTTGACCTCCTCCTGTGAATCACAAATGCTCTTAATGACATCTAGAATTTTTTCCAGTTTTATATATATATATATATATATATATATATATATATATATATATATATAAATTGCATTTTAGGTTTTGGGGTACATGTGAAGACCATGAGAATTGTTGCATAGGTACATACATAGCAATGTGATTTGCTGCCTTTCTCCCCATCACCTATATCTGGCATTTCTCCCCATGTTATCCCTCCCCAAATCCCCACCCCCTGCTGTCCCTCCCCTAATTCCCCCCCACAGACCTCAGTGTGTGATGCTCCCCTCCCTGTGTCCATGTGTTCTCATTGTTAAACACCTGCCTATGAGTGAGAACATGTGGTGTTTGATTTTGTTATTGTGTCAGTTTGCTGAGAATGATGGTTTCCAGGTTCATCCATGTCCCTACAAAGGACACGAACTCACCATTTTTGATGGCTGCATAATATTCCATGGTGTATATGTGCCACATTTTCCCTGTCCAGTCTATCATCGATGGGCATTTGGATTGGTTCCAGGTCTTTGCTATTGTAAACAGTGCTGCAGTGAACATTTGTGTGCATAGTGTCCTTATAATAGAACAATTTATAATCCTTTAGATATATACCCAGATGGGATTGCTGGGTCAAATGGAATTTCTATTTCTAGGTCCTTGAGGAATCCCCACACTGTCTTCCATAATGGTTGAACTAATTTACACTCCCACCAACAGTGTAAAAATGTTCCTGTCTCTCCACATCCTCTCTAGCATCTGTTGTCTCCAGATTTTTTAATGATCGCCATTCTAACTGGCCTGAGATGGTATCTAGTGTAGTTTTGAGTTGCATTTCTCTAATGACCAGTGATGGTGAGCATTTTTACATATGTTTGTTGGCCTCATATATGTCTTCTTTTGTAAAGTATCTGTTCATATCCTTCACCCACTTTGGAATGGGCTTATTTATTTCTTGTAAATGTGTTTTAGTTCTTTGTAGATTCTGGATATTAGCCCTTTGTCAGATGGGTAGATTGCAAAATGTTTTCCCCATTTTGTTGGTTGCTGATTAACTTTAATGATTGTTTGTTTTGCTGTGCAGAAGCTGTGGAGTTTAATTAGGTCCCATTTGTCTATTTTGGCTTTTGTTGACAATGCTTTTGGTGTTTTAGTCATGAAGTCCTTGCCTATGCCTATGTCCTGAATGGTTTTGCCTAGATTTTCTTATAGAGTTTTTATGGTGTTTGGTCTTATGTTTAAGCCTTTAATCCATCTGGAGTTTATTTAGTGTAAGGTGTCAGGAAGGGATCCAGTTTCTGCTTTCTGCACATGGCTAGCCGGTTTTCCCAACACCATTTATTAAACATGGAGTCGTTTCCCCTATTGCTTGTTTTTGTCAGGTTTGTCAAAAAGATCAGATGGTTTTATATGTGTGACATTGCCTCTGAGGCCTCTGTTCTGTTCCATTGGTCTATGTTTCTGTTTTGGTACCAGTACCATGCTATTTTGTTTACTGTAGTCTTGTAGTATAGTTTGAAGTAAGGTAGTGTGATGCCTCCAGCTTTGCTTTTTTTAACTTAGAATTGACTTGGCATGCGGGCTCTCTTTTGGTTCCATATGAAATTTAAGATGTTTTTTTCCAGTTCTTTGAAGATGGTCATTGGTAGCTTGATGGGAATAGCATTGAATCTATAAGTTACTTTGGCAGTATGGCCACTTTCACGATATTGATTCTTCCTAAGCATGAGCATGGAATGTTTCTCCATCTGTTTGTGTCCTCTCTTATTTCCCTGAGCAGTGGTTTGTAGTTCTCCTTGAAGAGGTCCTTTGCATCCTTTGTTAGTTGTATTCTTAGGTATTTTATTCTCTTTGTAGTAGTTGTGAATGGCAGTTCATTCTTGATTTGGCTCTCTTTAAGTCTGTTAATGGTGTATAGGAATGCTTGTGATTTTTGCACATTGATTTTGTATCCTGAGACTTTGCTGAAGTTGCTTATCAGTTTCAGGAGATTTTGGGCTGAGAAGATGGGGTCTTCTAAATATACAATCATGTCATCTGCAAATAGAGACAATTTGACTTCCTCCTTTTCTAATTGAATGACCTTTATTTCTTTCTCTTGCCTGATTGCTCTGGCTAGAACTTCCAACACTATATTGAATAGGAGTGGTGAGAGAGGGCATCTTTGTCTAGTCCAGATGGTTTTCAATTGACTGTGCCCAGATCCATCAGAGGAATTGTTATCTGTGGCGCGTATAATCTTACAAAATGTATTCCTTAATTATAAGACATGAAAGTTAAAATTAGCCCTTGATTTATGGACTGCAGAATGAGTGTTGGGTTAGCAGGCATGAAAAGAACATTAACATTTTTGTACATCTCCATCAGAGCTCTTGGATGATCAGTACATTGTCAACAAGTGGTAATATTTTCAAAGGATTTATTTTTTCTGAGCAGTAGGTCTCAACAGTGGGCTTAAAATACTCAGCAAACCATGTTGTAAACAGATGTGCTGTCATCCAGGCTTTGTTGTTCCATTTATACAGAATGGGTAGAATAGTTATTATAATTCTTAAAGGCCCCAGGATTTTCAGAACGGTAAATGAGCATTAGCTTCAACTTAAAGTCACCCTCTGCATTAGCTTCTAACAAGAGAGCCAGTTCTTTTGAAGCTTTGAAGGCAAGCATTGACCTCTCTAGTTAGGAAAGTCCTAGATGTTATCGTTCTCCAATAGAAGGCCATTTAATCTACATTGAAAATATGTTGTTTAGTGTAGCCACCTGCATCAATAATCTTAGCTTGATCTTCTAGATAATTTGCTCCAGCTTCTACATCAGCACTTTCTACTTCATCATGCACTTTTATGTTATGGAGATGGCTTCTTAAACTTTGTGAACCAACCTCTGCTAGCTTCCAGCTATTCTTCTGTAGCTTCCTCACCTCTCTCAGCCTTCAGGGAATGAAGAGTGAGGGCCTTGCTCTCAATTCGTTTTTGGCTGACAGGAATGTTGGGGTTGGTTGGATCTTTTATCCAGACTACTCAAACTTTCTTTATTTCAGCAATATTGCTGTTTGACTTTCTTGTTGTTCATGTATTCACAAGAATTGCACTTTTAATTTACTTCAAGAATTTTTCCTTTGCATTCATAACTTGGCTGTTTGTCTCTAAAGTTCTAGATTTTGGCTAGCTCAGCTTTCAGCATTACACATGCCTTCCTTGCTAAGCTTAATCATTTCTATTTTATCTTGAGATTGCAGCAATTTAGTCCCACCTCCAGGCTCTGCTTCTAATTCTAGTCAACTTGTTATTTCCACATCTGCAGTTACTTCTTCCACTGAAGTCTTGTAGCCCTCAGTCACTGTCAGACTTGTAACTCATCCTTTTGCTTGAACACTTAAAGGCCTTGTAGAGTTACTAAATTGGTGTGATTGCAATATTGTTGTGTCTCAAAGACTAGGAGGCCCAAGAAGAGAGAGAGACGGGAGAAGAGCCAGTTGATGAAACAGAATGCGGACCACATTTATCAATTAAGTTTTCCATCTTATATGAGCATAGTTCGTGGTGTCCCAAAACAATTAACAGTAGTAACATGAAAGATCACTGATTGCATCACCATGATGTATAATAATGAAAATGTTAGAAATATTGCAAGAGTTACCAAAATGTGAGAGACACAAAAACAAAGTGAGCACATATTGTTAGCAAAATGGTGCCAATAGACTTGCTCAACACCGCGTTGCCGCGAACCTTCAGTTTGTTAAAAAAAAAAAAAAAAAAAAACGCAATATCTGTGAAGCACAGTGAAGCAAAGCACAATAAAATGAGGTATACCTGTGCAGGATTTCTTTTTGGTGTATTGAAGTTTTCCAAAATTGATTATGGTGATACTAACACAATTCTGTGAATATACTAAAAATCATTTAATTAGATCATTTTCCTTGGCAATTTTATGGTATATATATTTTTAAACGCTGTTACAAAATATTTCATACGCCCAAAAGGGAATAATGGCAAGGAAGGGAATTTGGGAACCTAGAACTTAGAAAAGACCTTAGAGCCGATCTCCTCTGACCTCCCACGCATCTGAGTGCTCCTAAAAAAAAATCAGAGGCCTCTGTGGACTGATACTATGAATTTTAGTATTCTCTCTTTTAGTCCTTGATCATATCTACCAGTTATTTTGCCTTTCTTTCACATGGCTCACAATTATGCTAACTCTTTAGGACAAGCTCCACGAGACCCCTACATAACTTCATATGCTGATCAGTTATTTGCTGAGAAATATGTCATTACCAGCCATATTTATCTTACTGACCAGCCCCTACTCTCTCCACATGGCTATGCATTTCCTCTCATCTCCATGAGAGAAGCTCTTCTGTTCAGGATCAAAGGCATTCTCTTTCTTGCCTCCCATCTTCTTGATCTCCTGCCACTTCCCATCTCTTCCCTCTCCCACTACCTTATGCTCCAGATCTTTCAAACCAGTTGGGTTCCTGATAAGCCATACTGTTTCTACCCCCATGTCTTTTGCAACCACCCACCTCTACCCCACTTATCCTGAACGTTCTCCTAATTGACCAGCATTTATTGAATGATAGGGTCCATAAAAAACTCCTACATACACTTCAAATCTGCTCAACATTACCATCTCCCTAAAGTCCTCTCTAGTTCCATTCTCTGCTTCCTCCTACTCCTAGCAGAGCATCAGCTTTTCGTTCTCCACTGGTTAAAATTTGGTCCGTGTTCCTTTGTACATATTAATCCAAATTGCATATGTTATACCAAATTGATATTATCGGTTTGTTTACGTGTTAGTCTCTTGAAACCGTGAGCTCTTTGAAGGAGGAAGTGTTTCTCCTTGTCCTCAGTGTTTCTTAGAATCTACATGACTGGTGCATACCAGATGCTTTTTGAAACAGCCAAAGGAATCTCATGATGTCACCCTAATTGATGGTTATCTGGTTCTAACCTGAATGTGGTCATTAACAGGGCATTCACTCCTTTCTGAGACAGACTACATCAAGTTTGGAACATTGTAATTATTAGGAAAATCCTCCTTATTGAGCCCAAATTATTGAGCCCAAAATATTGAGACCAAATATTCTTTCCTTTAATGTTCATTCATTGATCCTGGCTCTGCCTTGTCAAACGTATAAATCAAACTGTTTCCTCTTGAGCACAATAGCTCTATCAAATGGTTGCTGATTATAGTGATGTAACTTTGTCCTTTTTTTTCCTCCTCTGATCACACGCAGAGTAAGAGCATTTTCTCTCACTCAAGCTAAATATTCCAACTTTCTTAAGGCATTCTGGTTTAAATGGAATCTTGGTCTCTCATGGTCCTACTTGACTTCTATGGATGCTTTCTGGTTGGTCAGTGTCTTCATCCAGTGGCTCACAGAACTGGTCCTAGCCCCTGGATATCACTTGAAAAGAGAGAAACGAGCAAGACTCGAGGTTCACGGGGTCAGGAGCGATGCTCCTGTTCATGCAGCTCAGAGCTTTTTGTGAGCCATGTCTCACCATTGTAGTGGACTAAAACAGGATTTCTCAGGTGACTTACTGGTCAAGAATTTACCAGATGTACTGAAATGGTCAAGTGAAACCAGCAATACCATAATGAGCTAGAGGTTGGAAAATTGGGAAGGAATGGCCCAGAGGAGACAAAGGTCAAAGACAGGAATGGGCATGCTGATGGATTTTGCAGCTACTTTATCATTTCACTAAAGCTCCACTGTGCAGTACATTTCTGTATAGACAGGGATCATGGCTACTGACGCATCATTGTAGCCCTGCAATTACAACAGTGGCTGGCACAGAATAAGCACTTAGCAAGCATTTGTGAACAAATGGGCACAACTGAAACCTGGAACATTGAAACCTGGCATTGTATTTCTTGCCGTGGGTAAAAAGCATCTATCTGTGAGTATGTGCTATGCTAGGGGTGTGTGGACCCAAAAGCAGAGGTGTTTGATTATAGGAATAATTTTCATATGATGCTCTGGGGACAGGTTCTTAGGGAGGGTAGCAGGGGATGCAGTTGAGCAGGCTCTCACATCCCCATCCCATCACAAACTTAGAACTGCTTGACTTCTAGCTGTTTTGTGTATTGTATTTCCACACACATTTTCTTTGGAAGACATGGCTGGTTGGCTAAAAATCATGTTAATATTACCAGGTTTTGATGTTGTTTGCAGCCACCTTATCATTTCGGGAGGAGATTAAGGTTTAGGTTAAAATGACAGAGAAGAACTACAATGCCCATCTCTCCCACATCTGAGCTGGTAGGTATTTTGCTGCTGCCTATACAGTCTAGAGACAGGGAACCTCATGTTACACCAGACAGCCTGCTGGGCCAGGTCTCCTGCAAAGAGAATCACAATGGGCACACTCTGCTTGTCACAAAGCAAAGCAGCTTTTTTTCTGAGTTCCGTTGGAAGATTTCTGGGCAGACATGGACCAGGCCAGACCCTCTTGTAGAAAAGCCTCACTCCTCAGGCTAAGGAAATGCTCATTCCTTCACAGATATTTCCAGATGACTCCCGCTCCTTACTCTGCTTTGTCCAGATTAGCTGGCTTCCATGCCTAAATCTTGGCCTTTCCCAAACCTACTTTATTATTACCTGCACTGAAAATGGGAAATTAGTTTAAGGTGCAGAAATGGTTATGCACCCATAACTTTAACCAGGTGAAAAAAACTCAGGAGTGAAGTAGGGGAACTCAGAGACATGAGATACTTCTGCAAGGCTTGTCATAAAGTGAGCAAAGAAAAGCACCCACCCTAATTCCAGGAAAAAAATGAATAGATGTAGCTTTTGAGAGCAGAGCTGGAAGAAGATCTATTATATCAATGCCATCTTACTCTAAATTTCATCAGAGGCTGCGTGTCTCCTAATATTCGTCCTGACGGAAACTGAAGAGCTCTTCTGGTATCCCAATGGGATAGATTCAGCTTCACTTTCAGTGTCTCTTTCTCCCTCTGTTTCGTCTTTTTTTTTTTTTTTTTTTTTTTTTTTGAGACAGGGTCTCACTCTGTCACCCAAGCAAGAGTGCAGTGGCACAATCACAGCTCACTGCAGCCTCAACCTCCTGGGCTCAATCTATCCTCCCACCTCAGCCTCCTAAGTAACTGGGACTACAGGCATGTACCACCACACCTGGCTAATTTTTTTTGTACATTTTTTAGAGGCAGGGTCTTGCCATGTTGCTCAGGCTGGTTTCGAACTTGTGGGCTCAAGCCATCTACCCACCTTAGTATCCTGAAGTGGTGGGATTACAGGCGTGAGCCACCACGCCCAGTCCCAGTGTCTCTCTTAAAGAAAAGGAAAAAAAATGCGTCTTCCAGATGTACCAGAACTCTTTTATTTAGGAAAAGTCTTAAATTCTTGACTGTCAGACCTCCCCAAAGGATCACGAGCTTGAAAGAACACATTTTTAAAGATACTAATTCATGCCTTAAGCTTTTCTCCACAGCGTGAGTCTATGACAGGTAACATTTTGCTCCAAGTCAAAGCTACATCAACTGAAATGAAAATTTGTTTGAGCACATCTCAGGCCCAAATGATGTCTCAGGCCCAAAACACGAGCTTCAAATGGCACCAGGGTAAATACTGAATGTTTTTATAGTCTTTGTCCAAAATAAACATTTGAAAAATCCCAGAGGTTTTAGTTTCCTGAAGTAAAGAAAAATCATATTTCCAGCTGTCATTGGAAAATATCATGAAAAAATCCCACGTTTTTATCTTCCCAAATATTTTTACAATTACTAAATACTTAAAGGACTATTTCCATTTGTTTTTATGTTGGTGAGCTGTTCATACGGAAGGCACTTACATGAGGAGTCCTAAGGTATTGAAACAGGTCACATAAAACTACAGGAGAGGCTTCCTCCTTTACTCTCCTTTTTGAGTGAAGTAAGAGTCTGATATAATTGCCCACGTGCTCAGTAAATGTGCCAAAGTGCAATCTTTTGTTTTTACTATTGAGAATGTTCTATAAACACATGGTGATCAGCATACTCTGACTTTCAGAAATATTAACTGCAAAATTGGCAGCAAGCTTCAACATTTGCAAAAATCCATACGTTCATTAAATTATTTGTGGGCTTTTTTGATGGGCATTTTAAAATTTTTTTATTTTTGCTGTTGTTACTTGCACTTTTTGAAGGCAGTTTCTGTATCTTTTCTTCTCAAGGCTGTTGGGGTCCTTTAGAATTTTAATTGAAATATGGTAATCCATTTTCTTTGCTAAAATTCATTTTTGTAAGTCAAGATTTTAGAACTTTCCCTGAGGTTTGTAAGAGCTGTAGGAGTTGAGATTTAAAATTTTTTTTCATTGTTCAGCAGTTTTGCTCAATTTGTAAAACACACAAGAACTGTGATGCGTTATTGTCCTTTAATGACTAGAATATGTCGATTTTAGTAGATACAACAGATAATCTTTCAGGATTTGGCATGATGAAGTCATAGGACTAGAAGAGACCTGGTAAGATTATCTAGTCTCAATATTTGTCTTGAGATCCTTTAGGACCACCCCAGAGAAATACAACATTGTTCTATTTTTAAAGCTCTCCCCTAGAGACGTTTTTCTTCCTTGACAACAGTTTATCATGTAGCAATCTTTATTTCCCTTTTATAGATATATATCTTTCCTTATTGCCTTATTTTTTTTCTCAGATTTCTTCACACTCATTAGACAATTTCAAAACCACCAGTGCAGATCATTTGGTGCTACCATTTCTATTTTATGGACAAGGACATTGAGCCATAGGAGTTAAGTGGCTGGCCCCAAGCCTCATTAGAGATGTGAGTCACATTTGGGAGTGAGAACAGAGCCACAGCCTTCATTCCTGAGCTGTTTCCTCAACTCTACATTTTTCTTGTAACAAATCAAAAAGCAAAAGCAAAAAGAATCACATCTGAGAGACCAAACAGTGGTAATCAGATGTGCACAAGCCAATGGCTACTGTGGAAAGAGTTCAACCACCTACAGAGCAATGTCCATCTGTGCTTGTGCAGATTCTGAGCTTTCACTTGGCTCATTTCCTGATCTCATCACAAGAAGATAGAAAGGCAATTGTTAAGAAAAAGTACATGCTTTGCATTGCTGTAACTCCAAACATGAACAAGTGGATTGAGCTACTACCAAAAAGCAAATTCCTTAGTTGATCTGCACCAAGCAGTTCACATGAAACTGGCTGGCTCTATCACTATTGTTCTCCTATCGGTACCACTGGACAGCTTTAATTAATATCAGAAACAGCACAGGAAACATCCTTTAATTATTCCTGTTATGTTTAGAGAAACTGTAGCTTGCTAAAAACAAAGTAAACTATAAGCCTTTGAACTTGAGTGTTATCTTTGTCCTTTGGCCTGTGAGGGTTTTGTGTTATCGGACATGATAATTTGTTTTCAGTGATAGCCTTGATGAAATTAATTGAGTTTTAGACTAGCATACATTTCCTCTTGCTGATACTTTCACTCTTGGCAAGGTCTTATCTGAGCAGTTAGTCCTGTTCTCGTCTGGTTCTGTCTGCTGAGATTCAATAGCTGCAGGACTGTTGTTGTTTTAAACAAAGATGTTTACTTTTGTTATTAATGTAATATTCAATTCACTTCCCCTTTTTATCTTCCCATAACGTAGAGACCTACTCCCTTTTTTTGATGAAGATGACAATTTTGGACTTCACTGCTAAGTTTCCTTGGAAACACCCCATAAGACCTTTCCAAATATATCATCATCATAAGGGGGAACGCCATTTCAGACACTCCTATCTGTACACTTGGCTTGAAGTCAATTGTTATCTAACTGCTAGGTCCTAAACATTTCCTTTTATTTTTTTTTCCAACTGTATTCTTTTTTCCAAACATTAAAGTGCTATACTGCTTAGTGGGAAAAAATAGAAAATTTAAAATAAGATCTCATCCACATGTTGACATCACCTAGTTTTAGATCATGCTGTGCACTGAATATCATTTTTGAAATATTTTGCTCATATATTACTATATATAAGATATATTTTATACTAAGGAAATAATACTATATTTAGTATTCTGCAATTAGCTTTTATGTCTCTTAATTTGTCTTAGATATCTTCTTAAACAGTTTTAAAATTTTAATTACTGCCTTTTTGATAGAGATTAAGTTCTTCCCAGTGTTTTTGCTATTATACAATATGAGTTTATTTGAGCATGAGAAGTAAAGTGTTAATCTGTCTTTAATATTTCAAAATAGTATTTTTATTGAGTAATCCATTTTTTATCATTTCAGTAGGATTCTTTATGATTTAAGAAATGATACGTCTGTCTCCTTAGAAACTGTTGTTTGAATCATCAGCCACTGTTCACTGTTAAGCTAGGTGTCCCTCAAGCTATACATGAACTACTCCTTAACATTTATTCAGTTAGACAACTGATGTTTACACTCTTCCTACCTACCAAACACTGTGTTGGTTTCTGGGTGTACAATGGAGAGAGATGTAGCCATGGCTCCCAGCTCTGTGGTAATGAACCAGCCTACACTGAGTAAAGTATAAAGAAATCACAAAAATAGGATTATCTCCATTCTCTTCTTCTTTTCATTGGTATAGTTGGGACTACTTTGGGACTCTACTCTGTCAGACAATCTGTCTTTCAGGTGTCAATAATACAGTATTTCAGTTCCTTTCACTTTTTATTATGTTTCATGTATGATGGAGCTACAGATTCTTCCTGTGTTATTCTTTTTTCTCTTTAGAAAGGTCTTGACTATTTTTACATATTTATATATCCAACAAAGGACTAATATACAGAATCTGCAAGGAACTCAAACAAATTAGCAAAAAAAGCAAATAATTTTATCAAAAAGTGGGCTAAGGACATGAATAGACAATTCCTAAAAGAAGATATACAAATGCCAACAAACATATGAAAAAGATGCTCGGCATCACTAATGATCAGGGAAATGCAAATCAAAACCACAATGCAATACCACCTTACTGCTGCAAGAATGGTTATAATAAAAAAATAATAGATGTTGGTGTGGATGCGGTGAAAAGTGAACACTTTTACGTTGCCGGTAGGAATGTAAACTAGTACAACCACTATGAAAAACAGTGAGGCCATTCCTTAAAGAACTAAAAGTAGAACTACCAGTTGATCTAGCAATCACACTACTGGGTATCTACCCGGAGGGAAAGAAGTCGTTATATGAAAAAGATACTTATACATGCGTGTTAATAGCAGCATAATTCACATTGTAAAAATATGGAACCAGCCCAAATGCCCATCATTCGGTGAGTGGTAAAGAAACTGTGGCATATGTAAATATGCTGGAATACTACTCAGCCATGAAAAGGAACAAATTAATGACATTTGCAACAACCTTGATGGAACTGGAGAATATTATTCTAAGTGAAGTAACTCAGGAATGGAAAACCAAATATATGTTCTCAATCATAAGTGGGAGTTAAGCTATGAGGATACAAAGGCATAAGAAGGATACAATGGACTTTGGTGACCCGGGAAAGGGTTAGGGGGATAAAAGACTACAAATTGGGTTCTGCTCAAGCAAGTATATACTGCTCACTTGATAGGTGCACCAAAATCTCACCAATCACCACTCAAGAACTTATTCATGTAACAAAATACTACCTGTTCCCCAAAATTTAAAAAAAAAAAATCACATATTTATAATTTCAAATAAATTTTAGTGGCATTTTGTTGAGTTTTGAACAAATGAAAACCTGCTTGAATTTTGTTTGGGACTACATTGAATGTATTCATTAAATTACAGAGAGTAGACTTTATATGTTTTAAAACATCATGTTAAGAAAGTGTTTCAGTTAGGGCCTTTTGGGTGCAAATTGATCTTAGCAAAAATAGAATGTGGCTCCTTAAAGAACTGAAAAATCCCAAGATTGGTGCAGTTTGATTTAGGGGCTCAAGTGACAACACTGAGATCCAGATATTTTTCAGTATTCAGCTCAATTGTGGCTTGAACCATTCATTCATACGGAAAATATTTACCGGGTACCTAATATGTGCCAGGAACGACTCTTTTAATGCTAGAAATATGGTTGCCAAAAAGGCAACTAAAGTACCTGGCTTCATGAGGATTACATTCTAATGGTTCTCTTTCAGGTGTAAGGCAAGAGCAACATGGCTACCTATATTGCTCAGCCTACGGCCTCCTAGGCTCAAGTCCTGTGGAAAACCAAAGATCCTATACCCCGAAGAGTTGGCACATCATCCTGGCCCTAAATTAGCTCGTGTAGTCAGAAGTTGGAAATGCCATTATGCTTTTGGCATAATCAGCTGCATGTGGGACTCAGAGTGTATCAACCCTTACCAAAATGTGTGGCCCGAAAGAGGATAGGTACAGTTCAAGGAAATTTGGATTGCTGTTGACAAAAGAAAGGGGAAAGAAAACTGCATCCCAAACCCTACAAATATCTATTATATGAAATGTTTCTTCCATTTTTTTTTTAAATTCAGGAGTGAGTATTAAATTTCATTAAATGTCGTGTAGGTTTCTGCTGAGAAATTAACATCATCTTTTTCTTTTAACTTAATATGGTGAATTATATTGAAAGATATTCCATTATTAAACTTTTCCTCCATTCTTGGAATAAACTTGCTTAGTCATGGTATAATTATATTTAAAATGCATCGCTAGATTTCACTTGCTACCATTTTGTTCAGGATTTTTGTTTTGATATTAATGAGATTGTTGTGGAGGAGGTTGACAAGGTGTTTATAAAAAGAATTTGTAAGTTTTTTCCTTGACTACTATAGTTTGCTGTTCTTGCATTGCTATATATTAATAGAAATAGCTGAGACTGAGTAACTTATAAAGAAAGGTTTAATTGGCTCACAGTTCTGCAGGCTGTACAGGAAGCATGGTGTTGGCACCTGCCCTGCTTCTAGGGAGGCCTTGGGAAGCTTACAATCATGGTGGAAGGTAGCAGGGGAGCAGGCATGTTACATGGCGAAAGCAGTAGTCAGTGAGACAGACGATGGAAGGGAAGGTGCCAAACACTTTTAAATGACCAGATTTTGTGTGAATCCAGACTGAGAGCTCACTCGTTACCAAAGGGATAGCCGAAACCATTCATGAGAGATCCACACTCATGATCCAGACCCCTCCTACCAGGTCCCATCTCCAACACTGGGGATTACATTTCAATATAAGATTTGGCCAGGAACAAATATCTAATCTATATGAAGTACATTTTGTAAATGTTTAATAGCACCAGACTTACCAGTTTCTAGAAAGTTGGCAAAAAATTGCTGGTACAATTGTAGCAGTAATATGTTTTTTTAGTGCCCAGCAACTTTTGAGCAACATTTTAATGGTTTGCTGTTTCTCACATTGTGAGTTCTTCATGCTCAAAATAGAGCTCCTGTATTTTCCAGGTTCCCTTTCAAATGGGAAGCAGACATATGACCTAGATTTCATCCATCAAGACTAATGCAAGAGTTGGAGGCAGAAGTGAGCACCGTGAGGTGGGAACCCACGAGCAGGAGTTTGAAGGCCAGGCAGGCTTGTTGGCAGATGCACCTGGAGTCTTCATAGGAAACTGTGGCAAGCCACAGGCAGCAGAAGCATTCTCAATTGCATTGTTCTTGTCTGTGTAACATCCTAGCCTGGTTCTCCAGCCCTCCTGGAGTTCCTGTGAGTTGCCTGATACTTTCTCCAAATCTCTTGATGCTTCAGTTAGCCAGGGTGAGTTAGTTCTGTTTACATCAAATTGGTAAATGCTAAGGGAAATAATTGCAAGCAACAGATCCTGAAGGAAATGAGAATCTAGGACTGGTTACTGAGCCAGTTAAAAAATAAAATAAATAAATTTAGGAGTTCTCAAATTCCCAAGTAATCATCATCCAGGCCATGGAATAGAACATTACCAGTACCCAGAGCACTTATCTCTGGGCTGTCTGTCTCTTCCTGTGAGGTACTCTCCTGAATTGTACCTGAAAAACCTACCAAAGATAGGCTTGCCTGTTAAACTGTATATAATGGAACACATATGTATGTATATTCTATTGTGATCAGCTTCTTTTTCTTAATATGTTGACTGATGTTGTATATGGCCATATTAATTGTCAGTGTATTGTAGTCCTCTGTATTGACCACATCACAGGTATTTTTCTAGTCATTATACCATCGATGGACATGTAGGTTGTTTTTACTCTTAACTGTTAGGGATTATGCTGAAATGTACTCTTTTGCACATGCCTTTTGGTGCATATTTGTATGTTTTTCTTCTGGATATATGTATATGTAGAAGTGCAATTTCTAGAGCATAGAATATGTTTATATTTAGCATTAGGAGATAATACCAGAGTTTTCTGAACTAATCATAGCAATTTACAGTTTTACCATCAGTGTATCAAAATCCTAGTTGTGCTATGTTCTTGCTGACTCCTGCCAAGCCACAGTCTTTTGAACTTGGGTCTTTCTTTCAAAATTTTGGTCATTCTGATGGGTATGTAGTGACAGCTCATCATAATTTCAATTTGCATTTCTCTGATGACAAATAAGGTAAAGCCTCTTTTTTTAAATTGTACTTTAGGTTCTGGGGTACAGGTGCAGATCATGCAGGATTATTGCATAGATACACACATGGCAATGTGGTTTGCTGCCTCCATCCCCCCGTCACCCACACACCCACATCTGGCATTTCTCCCCATGTTATCCCCCCAGACCTCCCCCCCACCTGCTGTCCCTCCCTTGCCCCCCACAACAGACCCCAGTATGTGATGCTCACCTCCCTGTGTCCATGTGTTCTCATTGTTCAACACCCACCTATGAATAAGAACATGTGGTGTTTGATTTTCTGTTCTTGTGTCAGTTTGCTGAGAATGATGGTTTCCAGATTCATCCATGTCCCTACAAAGGACACCAACTCATCATTTTTTATGGCTGCATAGTATTCCATGGTATACATATGCCACATTTTCCTTGTCCAGTCTATCATCGATGGGCATTTGGGTTGGTTCCAGTCCTTTGCTATTGTAAACAGTGCCACTATGAACATATGTGCATGTGTCTTTATAATAGAATGATTTATAATCCTTTGGGTATATACCCAGTAATGGGATTGCTGGGTCAAAAGGAATTTCTATTTCTAGGTCCTTGAGGAATCGCCACACTGTCTTCCACAATGGTTGAACTAGTTTACACTCCCACCAACAGTGTAAAAGTGTTCCTATTTCTCCACATCCTCTCCAGCATCTGTTGGCTCCAGATTTTTTAATGATTGCCATTCTAACTGGTGTGAGGTGGTATCTCAATGGAGTTTTGATTTGCATTTCTCTAATAATCAGTGATGAGCATTTTTTCATGTTTTTTGGCCTCATATATGTCTTGTTTTGAAAAGTGTTCATATCCTTCTCCCACTTTTAGATGGCTTTGTTTGTTTTTTTTCTTGTAAATGTGTTTTAGTTCTTTGTAGATTCTGGATATTAGCCCTTTGTCAGATGGGTAGATTGCAAAAATTTTTTCCCATTCTGTTGATTGCCGGGTCACTCTAATGATTGTTTCTTTTGCTGTACAGAAGCTCTGGAGTTTAATTAGGTCCCATTTGTCTATTTTGGCTTTTGTTGCCAATGCTTTTGGTGTTTTAGTCATGAAGTCCTTGCCTATGCCTATGTCCTGAATGGTTTTGCCTAGGTTTTCTTCTAGGGATTTTATGGTGTTAGGTCTTATGTTTAAGTCTTTAATCCATCTGGAGTTAATTTTAGTGTAAGGTGTCAGGAAGGGGTCCAGTGGCAGAGCATCTATTCATACAATGGTCTGATATTTGTAAATTCTCTTTTCTGAAGTGACCAAGTTTCTTGTTCATTTCACTCCTTGGTTATCTATCTTTTTCTAACCAACTAGTAAGACACCAACTCTTTGTTGATTATATTTGGTGCAAGTGTCTTCTTTGACTCTGAGGATTTCCTTTATGGTCTCCTAATGGTGTTTTTGATGAATAGGGTTTCTTAATTTTAACATAATCTAATTTGTAGTTGAGTTTTAAGGAAGTGAGGTCCTGGTTCATGTGACAGGATGGGATGCTGATGATCCATGGCAAACAGGGGTGAAGTGGCCTTTAAATTTCAGCTGCAGCTGTGTGGAAAGAAGTGCGAAGTCTGAACAAAGTGAGTGGCTTCTGACAGCAATAATTCTGAAGATATGGAGGAATGTAAGGGCTTTGGGGTAGAATGGCTGCTTCTAATCATGACAGATGGCTTACAATAAAGCAATGGTGAGCTCAAGATTTTAAATCTTTGGGTAAAATCTCTGTCAAAAAGTCAGGAACATTTTATACTTTCCTAAGATTATATATTTTCTGTTGTATCCACAAGGCTTTCCTGACCATAAGTCAAATATCTGATCATATAGATCAATGAATTATACTGCAGACTGAATTTAAAGAATTTATATAAATTAGTGAATTCACAACCAGAGAAAATTATGAAATTGATTGGGAAACAGACCCTGATAGTTGGAATTGGGATGACTGGGAAGATTTAAATGAATCCTCAAATCCCTAAATACCGAGATCCCAGTGAGACTCTCTTAGGGCAGCACCAGCTCCAAATATTGTGTCTGATGAGGCCAATAATTGCTTAAAAGTCTATAACAAATTCACCTAGGGTAGCTACTTTGCCAAGGGAGGCAGGCCAGTTTCCCTCATGGCCCACTTCTACTTTCATTGTCATCAAATCTTTGTCTAGAGTCAGATATCGGACACACCCAGGAGAAAGTTTATGCACTAAAATAATTGCAAATATTCTTTTCAAAATGAATTTTACCATGTTAATCCACACAGCATGGCCCCCTCAACCTGAAGACTCAGCATGAAACCCTTTCATGGTTTCCTGTTGTGCTTAGAATAGACCTGAAGCCTTGGTGGCCCTGTGAAGTCTTGCACAGGCCAGCCTCTGCCTGCATCTGCAGCCTCAACTTGTACCACCCCTGTCCTTGGTCTTTCACCCTTAGTCACAATATCCTTTACACATGCTTGTCCCTCTACTTGTGGCTCTGCTTGAACCCCTCATATCACCTATAAGGGTACATTTCACTCTTTTTTCAAATGTCAGTGAACCATGCATGTTGCCTTCACTGCATTGACTTGTGTGTGCAATTATATTCTGGCATTTTTGTTGATTATTGTTTAATGTTCATAGCTCACTAGAAATTCTGAGTTCTGTCAGAGGGCAGATACCATATTTGTTGTTGTTTATCATCTCTTCAGCATTTAGCATGTGCCTGTTTTTTTTTTAATTGTATTTTAGGTTGTGGGGTACATGTGCAGATCATGCAGGATTGTTACATAGGTACATACGTGGCAAGGTGGTTTGCTGCCTTCCTCCCCCCATCACCTATACCTGGTATTTCTCCCCACGTTATCCCTCCCTACTCCTCCCCTAGTCTCCCCCAACTGACCGCAGTGTGTGATGCTCCCCTCCCTGTATCCACGTGTTCTATTTGTTCAACACCCACCTATGAGTGATACCATGCAGTGTTTGATTTTCTGTTCTTGTGTCAGTTTGCTGAGAATGATCGTTTCCAGGTTCATCCATGTCCCTATGAAGGACACGAACTCATCGTTTTTTATGGCTGCATAGTATTCCATGGTGTGTATGTGCCACATTTTCTTTATCCAGTCTATCATTGATGGGCATTTGGGTTGGTTCCAGGTCTTTGCTATTGTAAACAGTGCCGCAGTGAATATACGTGTGCATGTGTCTTTATAATAGAACAGTTTGTAATTCTTTGGGTATATACCCTGTATATATTGGGATTGCTGGGTCAAACGGTATTTCTAGGTTCTTGAGGAATTGCCACACTGTCTTCCACATGGTTGCACTAATTTGCAATCCCACCACCAGTGTAAAAGTGTTCCTATTTCTCCACATCCTCTCTAGCATCTGTTGTCTCCAGATTTTTTACTGATCACCATTCTAACTAGTGTGAGATGGTATCTAAATGTGGTTTTGATTTGCATTTCTGTAATGACCAGTGATTATGAGCATTTTTTTCATGTTTTTTGGCCTCATAGATGTCTTTTTTTGAAAAGTGTCTCTTCATATCCTTTACCCACTTTTGAATAGGCTTGTTTTTTTCTTGTAAATGTGTTTTAGTTCTTTGTAGATTCTGTATATTAGCCCTTTGTCAGATGGGTAGATTGCAAAAATTTTTTCCCATACTGGTGGTTGCTGGTTCACTCTAATGATGGTTTCCTTTGCTGTACAGAAGCTCTGGAGCTTAATTAGATCCCATTTGTCTATTTTGGCTTTTGTTGCCAATGCTTTTTGGTGTTTTAGCCATAAAGTCCATGCCTATGCCTATGTCCTGAATGGTTTTGCCTAGGTTTTCTTCTAGGGTTTTTATGATGTTAGGTCTTATGTTTAGATCTTTAATCCATCTGGAGTTAATTTTAGTGGAAGGTGACAGGAAGGGGTCCAGTTTCTGCTTTCTGCACATGGCTAGCCAGTTTTCCCAACACCATTTATTAAACATGGAGTCCTTCCCCCATTGCTTGTTTTTGTCAGGTTTGTCAAAGATCAGATGATTGTAGATATGTTGTGTTGCCCCCGAGGCCTCTGTTCTGTTCCATTGGTCTATATTTCTGTTTTGGTAACAGTACCATGCTGTTTTGATTACTGTGGCCTTGTAGTATAGTTTGAAGTTAGGCAATATGATGCCTCCAGGTTTGTTCTTTTTGCATAGGATTGTTTTGGCTATGTGGGCTCTCTTTTGGTTTCATATGAAGTCTGAAGTGGTTTTTTTCCAGTTCTGTGAAGAAGGTCATTGGAAGCTTGATGGGGATAGCATTGAATCTATAAATTACTTTGGGCAATATGGCCGTTTTCACAATGTTGATTCTTCCTAACCATGAGCATGGAATGTTTCAACATCTGTTTGTGTCCTCTCTCATTTCCTTGAGTAGTGGTTTGTAGTTCTCATTGGAGAGGTCCTTTACATCCTTTGTTAGTTGTATTCCTAGGTATTTTATTCTCTTTGTAGCAATTGTGAATGGGAGTTCACTTTCTATTTGGCTCTCTGTTTGGCTGTTATTGATGTATAGAAATGCTTTGCTTTCTAGCATGTGTCTGTTAATTAAAAGGAACAATCTCCTGTTTATTCTTGAGGACGGAGATGATGACTACTTCACAGGCACTTTGTAAGGTCTGATTATATTGGCAACACACTGGACAAAGGGCAAAGGGAGAGGAGCCTGCCAAAAAACCAGAAGAATAACAAGAGAAAGAAGAATTAATGTGTGATGGAATCCTAGGGAAAGCATGAGTCAAGAAGTATAGTATAGGCAATTCAGGTACCCAAACGGTTGCTTCCAAAAGAATCAATGTATTGTGACATGGTAATTGCCCCATAAACTGCATACCTCGACCATACATCGGCTTTCCATTGAAACTGCTCTCTGTAACCCTAATGTGATGGGCAAGCCCACACCATCCTGGCACCTGTGACTTGTAATAAGTAACTAAGGTCTGTAATTTCCACCCTACCCAGACAATGTGTAAGCTAATGCTTATCTTGACTTCTGTGACCCACTTAAGTAACAATCGGAATGTCCAAAGACCCTCACCCCCACCCAGGAGGTGGTTTATGGAATGTCCAAAGTCCAGTGACCCTGTGAATATCCTTGCCCCCATCCCGCCCAGGTGGTGCTTTATGGGCATAAAAGGTCTTGACACCCTCCTTTCAGGGCCATCAGTTAGAGAGAGGTGAGTCCTCCATGGCCACCGGCCATAAAGACCCTGTAATTTGGCCTAGTCTTTGTCTCAGTGGTGATTTCACGCTCACTCGGTTACAACATTTGGAGGTTGCAGTGAGATTTTTCCATCATCACTCAGACAAAATCCCTGGAGTATTGCCTGAGCGGCCACTCCTGCCTCAGGGATCTCTAGGTGAGGTGGCCACTGAGACATTCCAGGGCCCCAGAGTTCTGGCCCTGTGGCAGACGGGCGACTACCCAACTGACATTCACCCAAAGTTCCTCAGGGTCCTGGGAACCTCTGGAGGTAAGTCAGATCTGGAAATTGGGGGAGGGGAGGGGGGTGTGGTGCTGGTCTGTGGTCCATCAGGAGCCTAGGTCAGGAGACTGGATGTGGTCATTAATGTCTGACTAGGCAAGCCTACCGTGAGACTCAGGTAATTCAGTTTTCGGTTGTCTTCCATAACCTCGGTGTGAGTGAGAGAGTGAGTGCATCTATGTGGTCCCACGGCCAGCATGCTATGGGACCTACCTGAGGTTCCACGGAGACATCATAGGGTATAATGGTGATTCACTGCTGTGGTGACCAGGCCCAGGGTTTATACGGGTACACCTTAGCCAAGATGATCTGAAATATCCCTTCGGGGATGTGCCCAGGCAGGCATCAGATTGGTCTCCCGTGGGGGACACCCACCCTGTGTCTCTCTACAACGTAGATTCTCTAGTTTTCTGAGGTGCTTATTGACTGATCTACAGTGGTTTAGGCCTGCCTCACTAAGGCCAGACAATGTTCTCAATTGGTTAAATGACCATTGGTTGCAGGGGACTTTCACTGATTCTGTGCCTCTAGAAATAACTTTATTCTCCTTCCTCTTTTACTATTAGGCCCCTCCTTTTCTCCTTTAAATGTCCAGAAGGCGATTCTGCCCCCGACACCTCAGTTGCAGCTTTTTCTAGAATCTTAGAAGTCAGATTTTAGGGAAGATTGTACCAAAGCGGGTTTTATCTCCTAAAAGCTTACCATTCACTGCTGTGGTCCCACGCAGGTGACATCGACCCGCACCCCTAGCTGTTTTCGCCCGTCTCCTTGCCTCATGCCAGGGATGAGCCTGTCAAGCTTGTTGCCCCCTCCTTACAAGACCTTGCTGCAGAGGCATACTTAAAACTGGTGCTGGAAAGGGCAAGGCACAAGTACAACACTTTCCAGAACTAAGAGTACTATAAAAGCAAACAGGTCCGGGTAACAACTGGTAGGTTAAAAACAAAAACAGATGGGATCATCTGGTTCCCGGCCCTGCACCCCACTCCAGTGCATGACGGCCAATTTCAAGGCTGGATTTTCAAGCAAATAGGGGGTAAAACCCCGAAAAAACTCCACACCCTAAACTGGAGTGGCCATCATTTGGGGTGGGGTGGCCACACACCGGGACATACGATCCCAAGGTAACCCAGGCTGTATGGAATGTGCTGACAGGTTACCCTGGGCACCGAGATCAGTTTCCATACATTGACCAGAGGCTAGGCTTAGTTCAACAGCCCCCCACTTGGCTTAAACACTATATAAAGCATGCTGGGTTACAAGTTACACTGGCAGGCCCCAAGAAAGCCCCTTCGAAGCCAGCCATACTCCCTTCCCTGGCTGAAGATCAAGAATTATCTCCACCATAGTCAAGGCCCCCCTAATCGGGGCCTCAGCATCCTCCCCCAGACAGTACCAGTAACCAACCCTTGTCCCCCCTGCACACACCGCAGCAGGGCTCCACACCCACCAGCAGTCCTTCCTCTCTGAGAGGCTCCCCCAAAGGGAGGAGACAATCAGGGTCACCCATTCTTTGTTCACATCCCCTTCTCATCAAGTGACTTATATAATTGGAAGGCTCAACATAGCCTATTCTCTTAAAAGCCCCAGGCTTCGATAGGGCTCTTAGAATCTATACTCCAGACTCATCGCCCCACTTGGGACAACTGCCAATTATTACTGATTCTGTTCACCACAGAGGAAAGAGGCAGAATTAGACAGGAAGCCCTGAAAGCCATCATAGGTCCAGGGGGAGGAACAGTAGAAGAGAACTGGGACCAAATTGAAGAGGTTTTTCAATTTTTCAAGGTGACACCTTGCGGGAGTCACCAGGCTCTGAACACTTTTCACCAGTATCTTTTAGCAGGGGTTGAGGGTGGCTAGGAGGCCCATCAACCTCTTCAAGGTAGGAACAGTGACTCAGGGTCCGCAGAAGTCACCAGCTGCTTTCCTGGAATGCCTACAAGAGGTATACCATACCTGTAGTCCTATAGACCCTGAGGCCCCGGAAAATTAATGGGCCATTAACTTAGGCTTTGTCTCCCAGTCAGCCCCAGATACCAGGAAAAAGTCACAAAAACAGCAGCTCTGGTCCAGGTACAGCAATACCCAATGAGTCAGGAAGCCAGGCAGGGAACTGCTGCGCACATGACAAGACTCCTGGAAGGAGGAATTCTCACCACCTGTACATCACCCTGGAACACCCCTCTGCTCCCTGTTCTAAAACCTGACACAGAGGATTACAGGCCAGTACAAGACTTAAGGGAAGTAAATAAAAGAGTAGAAACTGTCCACCCCGTGGTGTCCCAAATCCATCCTAAGCCTCCTGAACCCAAACCACCATTACTCTACCATCCTGGACCTCAAGGATGCATTTTTTGCAACCCACTGGCCCCAGTCAGCAGCCCCATATTCACCTTTTTGAGTGGATGGACCTGTACACTGGGGTCTCAGGGAAACTCACACGGACCCAGCTGTCTCAGGGATTCAAAAAAACTCCCACCCTCTTTGATGAGGCACTTAGCCAGGATCTTGCCACCTTCCAGGCCAAGTTCCCTGAGTGTACTCTACTCCAATATGTAGATGACTTACTTCTGGACTCAAGAACCCAAGAGGCCTGCAAGGAAGCCACCCAGTTGTTACTGTTAACCCTACAAACTCTGGGATATTGAGTCTCAGCCAAAAAGGCCCAACTCTGTCAACAAAAGTTACTTACGTGGGCTGTGTCATAGAAACGGGCAACCAGGCACTAGTGCCCAGCTAAGCCCAAGCAGTACTACAGATACCCACCCCTACCACAAAATGCCAAGTTCGGGAGTTCCTTGCGGCGGTAGGGTAGTGTAGGCTATGGATTTTAGGTTTTGCCAAAATAGCCAAGCCTCTATGCCTGCACAGGAGGGAATCAATCCCTAATTTAGACAGTAGTAGAACAACAGGCTTCTGATAAACTTAGAGCTGCTCTGACCTCGGCCCCAGCCCTGGCCTTGCCAGATATTTCTAAACACGTCCGGTTGTTTGTACATGAAAACAAGGAATCGCGAAGGGAGTGCTTACCCAGACATTAGGACCGTGGTCTAGGCCGGTCGCCTACCTGTCAAAAAGACTTGATCCTGCAGCCTCTGGGTGGCCAGCCTGCCTTCAGTCCGTGGCAGCAACAGCCCTGTTGATAAAGGAGGGAGACAAACTCACACTGGGGCAGGAATTAAACCTAGTGGCACCCCATGCAGTAGAATCACTACTCCGTGGGGCTCCAGGAAGATGGATGTCTAATGCCCACATAGTACAGTATCAGGCTCTACCCTTGGACTAGCCCTGCATCAAGTTCCTGAAGACTACAGTCCTGAATCTAGCCACATTGCTACCCAATAGAGAGCCAGAACCCATACATGACTGTCAACAAATTATAGATGTCATCCAAACCACTCAACCAGACCTCACTGATGTCCCCTTATGGAACCTAGAAGAGGTACTGTATACTGATGGCAGCAGTTTGATGGTCAGCGGAGTTAGGTATGCGGGGACAACCGTAGTCACCCTAGAGCAGGTCCTCTGTGCCCAGGCCCTTACTCATGGGACTTCAGCCCAGAAGGCTGAGCTTATAACCCTGATAAAAGCCTTCAACTGGGCAGAGGGAAAAACTCACTATTTATACCGACAGCTGTTACGCTTTCGCTACAGCTCATGTACATGGAGCAATATATAAAGAAAGAGGAATACTTACCTCAGAAGGAAAAGCCATTAAAAATAAGGAGGAAATTCCAGCCCTGCTGGAGGCCATATGGAAGCCTAAGAACTGTGGCACTAGTCCATTACAAGGGACACCAAAAGGGAGATTCACCAGAGGCGAGGGGAAACAGGCTGCTGACTTACAGGCCAGGCAGACAGCCATGGGGCCAGTGAAACCACTGACCCTCTTTGTAACCCTGCCTGCCCCAGTTCTGCCCCCTACTCCCATGTACTCCTCAGGTGAGAAGGCCCTTGCAAAGGAACAGGGTGCCACACAGGACTCCACAGGATGGTGGATATTGCCAGACCAAAGGGTTGTGGTCCCTGAGGCTCTAGGATAGGCCCTAGTTAAGGATACACACCAGGCCACTCACTTAGGACAGACCAAACTCACTGAGCTGCTAAAAGCCAAGTGCTACATTCCCCATTTACATAAACTTATGAAAGAAATCACTACTTGGTGTAATGTATGTGCCCAGGTAAATCCAGGAGGGAACAGGTCTAGCCAGGTAGGAGTGAAACTGAGAGACTAGCCCTGGATAGCACTAGGAAGTAGATTTCAGTGAAATAAAACCCCCGGCAAATGGCTATAAATACCTCCTGGTGTTTAAAGATACGTTCTCTGGATGGGTCGAGGCCTTCCCCACTAAGCCCAAGACTACTTTGGTGGTCACAAAAACTCTATTACAGGACCTTGTTCCTTGGATTGGCCTCCCTCTAACGCTGGGGTCGGACAATGGGCCTGCCTTTACTCCACAAATTTCTCAGGGCCTAGCCAAGGCCCTGGGTATATCCTGGAAATTACACTGTGCCTATCATCCCAGAGTTCAGGACAGGTCAAAAGAATGAACCGGACCCTAAAAGAAACCGTGACAAAGTTTATCCTAGAGACTGGTGAAAACTGGGTCAGCCTGCTTCCTTTTGTCCTCTGCATCCGATGCACACGCTGTCAGCAAGGCTTCTCCCCTTTTGAAATCAGGTTTGGCAGGCCCTCTCCCTTACTCTCCAGAACCGCGGATACCGTACATGCTGAAGTCCATAACTGTACACTCCTTAAGTCCTTACAGGCGCTTCAGTCTGTTCAATCCCAGATACACCAGCTCATTATGGACACCGGTCCCACCCCATTGGACCTCACAGACCAGCCAACACCCCTCTTCCAGCCTGGAGACTCTGTCCTTGTTAAAAGATTTGCCACCTCCGGCCTCACCCCCATTGGAAGGGACCCTACACACTTATCCTGACCACACCCACTGCACTCAAGGCGGACGGACTAACAGCCTGGATTCATCACACCCACGTCAAGACTACCCCACCAGAAAGACAATGGAGCATTAAACACTCATCCCCGATTCACTAGAGCTAAGACTTGTGCGCTTTTCATGGTCACCACCCTAATCCGTGCTGTAAATCCCTATAGCACACCCCCCTTAGAACCCACCCACCATCAATGGGTCCTCACCGAGGGCTTCACTGGAGGATATGTTAGTTCCTTAACAAGGAAGGGATCCACCCTAGTCAACTTAACCCTGGAGTACATTCCAAAGAACCCCATTACCTTCTCCCTAGACCTTTGTGCCCTCCTGGGCCCCAACCTAAATTTCAGAACAAGTGGAAGTGTAGTGGGGTGTGGCAGTTCAGGGGCAGAGCAACAACTCCAGACCATGGGATTGTATCTGTGCCTGGGATCCACCCCACAAAAAAGATATAACTGTGGGGACTTAAATGAATTCTTCTGCCCCTACTGGGGTTGTGAAACTATCTCCACTATACCAGGGTACACCTAAAACATAGACTCCTTCATCTCTTTTAACCAAGACTCTCCCCTATCCCCATGCTACACCGGGTCTTGTAACCCACTCAGGATAACTGTAACTACCCCAGATGGTAGATGGACAACGGGGCAAACCGGGGGTCTCAGGGTATATATGCATGGGTGGGACATGGGAAACATCTTTACCATCTAGCGTATAACCCCGCCCCGACCCAACCGCCCTGTAGGACCCATTGCTCAGGTCATACAAGAAGCCCCCCCTAAAAATACAAAGCCCCCTCCTCCAGACAATCAGTGCTCCCCCTCAACAACCTTCCCCTCCAACCCCAGCTCGGCTCGAAGAGAACACAACCCCGCTAACCTTGTTTTCCTCGGCTCACCACCTCCTCAACAAGTCTAACTCCGATTTAGGGAAAGACTGTTGGCTCCGTCTAAACCCTCAACCGCCGTTTTATACCAGCTTGGCTTCCCAATTACCGGCCAACCTGTCCATTTCTTCATGCTCCCAGTCCACACTCCATTTAACCCTGGGAGACACAGAAGGGTCTGGGCACTGTTGCCACTCCCCAGATTACACCCTTGCAGGTTCTCCCTATGGGCACAATTGTAATATCTCCCACAATGTAACCTTTAATGGTACAGACCTTTACTATCGGGGCCCCACATACCACTTGGTTAGCCTGCACCTCTGGCCTCACCAACTGCATTTCTACATACAAATTCAGCGGCTCTGCTCCCATACTCTGCACCCCGGTACACATTCTCCCCAGAGTCGACGTTTATGATGGCCAACAGGGACTCAACCTCCTGGCCCCCTGAGATATTATTACTGCCCGATAGAAGCGAGTCCCTATCGTCATCCCTCTGCTGGTTGGATTAGGTATTGCTGGCTCCACCGCAGTTGGAATATCAGCTCTTATTAATTTGAGGACCAAAATCTTAAAACTCTCTCAGCACATAGGTATTGATTTAAGCCACTTGGAAAACTCCATTTCCCAACTCACTAATCAGGTTAAGTCATTGGCTGAAAGCGTCCTCCAAAACAGGCGAGGACTAGATTTGTTATTCTTAAAACAAGGGAGGTTATGTGCCGCCTTTAATGAACAATGTTGTTTCTCTGCTAATAGGTCAGACAGAATCTCGAAACCAGAAAACAACTTCGAGAGGCCTCAGAAAGTTGGTATCAAAAAGTGTTTTCCTGGTCCCCTTGGCTCACTTCCCTCCTAATGGGCCTGGTGGGACCTCTGGCCCTACGCCTACTGGGACTCATGTTTGGCCCCTACCTCCTAAGCCAACTGCTCAGGTTCATGAAATCTAGGGTAGACTGTAAAATTAATGATATTAAGGTCTTGATATGGGCCCTTAAAACGAACAAATTATACTAACCTGCTGGAGGAATCAATGATTTAATTCCTGTAAATAAAACAAGGGGGGAATGTGACATGGTAATTGCCCCATAAACTGCATACCTCGACCATACCTCGGCTTTCTGTTAAAACTGCTCTCTGTAACCCTAATGTGACAGGCAAGCAGTCCAAACCCACGCCATCTTGGCCCCTGCCACTTGTCATAAGTAACCAAGGTCTGTAATTTCCACCCTACCCAGACAAAGTGTAAACTAACGCTTATCTTGACTTCTGTGAACCACATAAGTAACAACTGGAATGTCCAAAATCCCTTACCCTGCCCCCCACCCAGGAGGTGGTTTACGGAACGTCCAGAGTCCACTGGCCCTCAGAACGTCCAAAGCCCCTCACCCCTACCCCTGCCCAGGAGGTGGTTTATGGGCATAAAAGGTCCTGACACCCTCCTTTCAGGGCCACGGGTTAGAGAGACGACTCTGAGTCCTCCGTAGCCACCGACAATAAAGACGCTGCAATTTGGCCTAGTCTTTGTCTCAGTGGTGATTTCGCACTCTCTCGGTTACAACAGTATTTGTAGGCAAGGTGCATGGAAATAAGGTATAACTTCCACAATAATCCAGAATTTTAGTAATAAAATCAAATCTTTGTTGAGTATTAATTTGGATTTGAATAGAAAGGAAAAGCCACATAAATTACGTTATTGGAAAAGTATTAATACACCAAAACTCCCCAAGCAGGTGGATAGTGTTAATTCTCTTTTTCACTTCAAAACTGTCACAGAGTTAGAATAAAGTAGAGATAAGGGATATTGGCAGACCAGAGGTATAGCAAATAGATTCTTAACCCATCTTGTAAACAATTCATTTATAGAAGCCAGGGTATAGAATGCATGGAATTACTATCTAATTTCTAACTATGATCAGAATCTTGGAGTATGAAACTATGTGAAGCCAGTTAGATGGAAAGGATAAAGGACTTCAGGGGTTCGAGTCTACTGCCTGATGGGACCCCAAGATTAGTTCAGATCTAAAAAGAAGATGTTCTAATTATACCTTTAGATTGCCTTGTGACTTACAAAAAGTCAAATGATTGTCTTCCTTTATCCCCATCATAATTCTGTGAGACAGAAGTTAGCTTTTGTGTTTTAAAGATAAGAAACTCACAAGTCAGGGAGATGAAGTGAGTAAACAGAGATCAAGAACTTGTCAGGGATAGTTTCTGAGAAGCAGCAGATGGAAGAGCCAGCATGAAAATATCCTAGATGAGGAAGAATAAGTGGACTCAAAGTCCGGATGAATACAATTGATAATTTCACTAGTAATGAAAATTAATTCATGCTAATCTTACAGCTTCATTAAGGATATTCTTAGGTAGTTTCATGATAAACCATGAGATTCAAAAGAATTATTCAACAGTTTGAAAATTTCAGAACCATTTGCGTTTGTTGCCAACGGTTTGTATAAAGGAAAATCTTCAACGAGCTGATGCTCACCCTGGTCAAATACAAGCAAAACCCAAGTTTAGTACTGTCAGTAGATTCACCCTTCCGCAAGACAAAATATAATTCTGTAGATGATATATTTTTTCCCAACTTTAAGTTCAGGGTACATATGCAGGCTTGTTCTGTAGGTAAACATGTGCCATGGTGGGTCACAGCACAGATCACCCCGTCACCTAGGTATTAAACCTAGCATCCATTAGCTATTCTTCCTGATGCTGCAAATGATATATTAACATAGTTTTCATATTTACAATTAAAACTGTAACGGCATGCGTTTCTGTACTGCTGAAAAATGTCACTGCAGTGATTCCTTTTACTAACTTTCCATGCAGCAGGTACTCAGCAAGGTAAACAATACAAGGCTTTATTGGTGTCTCAGCTACTGTGTGTGCTCCTTCAGTCAATGCAACGTGTAACTTAGCCTTTAAATACCTCAGTGGCTTTTGAATTTTTAGTTTGAAAAGTTACGACTTTTTTTTAGTCTCTAAAGAATTTATCTTGTCTATTTTTGAAATATCCAATTCCCCCTCCTTCTCCTTCTTATTTAATTCAAAATGATGCTGCAACTTATTTGCACCATAATACTATTCTAAAAGTTCCATTGCACAAAATGCAAAAAGTTCTTTTTTTTTCTTTTTGTACTCAGAGAGGTCTGAAGTAAATTATTAGCATCTATAAAGACAGAAAAGACAGTTTTTATCATATTTTATTTCTTATTTACAGTTTTACTGGTTTTCTTGGAGTCTATTCCTTTTTTCCATGAGTCAGGAGAACTCTAGGATATGATAGTCTCATCTTTTTCAACATCTTGAGACATAGGTGGTACGATTGTGGGTTGAGAAAGTGAGTGTTTTAGTTTAGCTCACTAATCTACCACTAAATACGGATTTATTTATAGTATGTCATTCATTCCATTTAAAATAAGATCTCATAAAATTCTACAGTATCAGGTTTATATAAGATTTTTAAATTTAGAAAATGTTTCAAAAACAATTCAAAAGTACTATTACAGACTAAGACAAGAAAGTTTATTCTTGATGTCTTTCTGCACAAACAGAAAACTTCAGGATTTCAAAATAACAATTCATTGGATGATAATGAAGATACAGAGATCATAGCCAAAAAAGTATCACAACAGCACAGAAGAAATAGAAAAAATGGAGTTAATGTTTGAAAATGCACATATACCCTGAACCCAATATTTTGGAAAATGCTAGAAAACACAAGAATATCAAAACATTTTTCCACAGCTGTCAAAGTGATGACATACCATGCCACGGAGCCTTTGAAAAATTCTGCTCTGCACTCAGGAGAGAATGGGAGTGAAACACAAATAACATCTTAGTGTTTCTATGAAAATAGTTTTGACTTTGTTTACCCCTCAAAAAGTCTCAGGAACTCAGATCACACTTTGAGAATCACTACTTAAACTCTAGATCACACAGCTTCACATGTATTTTGGGCAAAATTTTGGAATATCTTGGAGTTCCTACCATTGTTTCTTTCAGTGACCTTCAATAAAGATACATATCCAAGTGGCCATACAATGTAGTGGAGGTGGTTTTGCAAGAAACTGATGAAATCATCTTCTGCCTAATATGTCTCTTGGAGGAGATACGGGACATTCAGAATACTGGTTCAAAACCAGATCTATGGAACCATCTTCTAAAAATAGCACTGTTCTCCTTTATGTTTTGGATAGAAATTGATCATCAGTGTTTTCTAGGGGAACACGTGGCATGCAGAACATGTAATGGCAAATGTTATGCCTATCAAAGCAAATGTCTTTAAAAGGAAACTGTCTCTCCAATTCTTAGAATTTTACAATTTTGATTAAAAGGAAATTATCCGAATCTTGAGTTTTACAATCTCCCTTGTCTTATAAATTCTGCAGCTTTGTTATTTGCTTATTTGCCTGCCCTGACATTCCTGAGCTGTAACAATCAGGAAAGCTCCACAGACCTGTCCCAAGGTTCACCTAACCTAGTACCTAACCTCATGTTTGTTTTACATGCATAAGACAATCCTGGGAAGATTAAAGTGTAGATTCCTAGTGTAGAATTTGAGTGGACATTTGAATAACTTGTCTGATATTTTCTTCAGGTGAGCTATACACTACACTTTTGAGAAACAGTGGTGTTCTCATGTGCACCTCTGACTTGAATATACCAATCTGAATCTCTGCCAGTGGAGAATCTAACCGCCTTCAAAACAATATCACTTTCATTCAATAAATAGACCCAAGATGTGATGCTTAGCCTTATACTGTCTCATCTTCTGATTACTTGTTCTGAATGATGGAATCATTTTGTCTAAATTCAAAATCAAACTCAGTTCTTAGTGATAGCTTGATTTGTATTATTTCAACATTTTTAGATTGTGATTTTATTTGACCTAGCTTGAGAAGGATTAATGCCTAAATAAATCTCTTACACTTCAGCTTTCCTGAAATCCCATGTAACACACAATTGCTCTCAAAAACTTCAAGAAATAGTGATCAAAATTTTAACTCTGATACTGTTCTGGAGCTGACAGCAGACATTGACCTTGGATAAACATGCTGGATTTTTGCTATTGACTGTATTGGGCACAATTCAAGGGACACATTCATCATTCATTCCAGAATGTACTTGATAAAAATAAGAAATCTGCATCTCTTAGAGGGACATGGACACATTCTTTGTCCTCAGTTGCAGACTGGTTGCTTTCAAAAATTAAGTGTTAATAATTTGCTTACAGTTCTTTCTCGTATACGGTAACTTGCAAATTGTAAATCCTGAGTTTAGCTGGAAAACTCCTGGAAGTGTCAACTCATTCTCAAAATAAATATTTTCACAGCTATAATTTTATATAAAAATTTTGAGGGGTATGGAGTGTCAATCCTTTTCATTCATATGCTTCATTTAAATTAATTTTTCAAAAGAGTTAATGAGCTGACATGCTATTGTCTAACTAACAGAAAAACAACAACACAAAACAAACCCCAGTCCCTTGAACAGAATTGATTTCAAGATCGTTTTGAAATAATTTTCCACTTATAAATTATGTGAACTATAGAATTGTTCTTTTATTTAGTCAAAAATGTGTGGTTATTGAAATACTCCTTAATTTATCAGCTTATTGATTTTCTCATTTTGAAACATCTTACAACAATTACCATTTGTGCTGAAACATTAAGAATACCTACCAAGTACATTACCCTTAAAAAGTACTGGTGTCTGAAAAAGGAGGAAAGCTTGTCATAAAGACTGGGGATGTTCTGGTGCCAAAATAGAGAACAAAAGAGTAGAGTCTGTTTTTTAAGTAGTAACCATAATGAAGTCAGTCTTAGACATACTGCTACTGAGACAGCTCTACAACACATAGAAGAAATGGTCCAATGGGCCATAGGAAATCAGAACTTGAGATCAGAAATTAGTCTGGACTGGATGTCTATATTTGAGGATTGGGCTAGAGATGATTATTGTGTACAGCTTGCTCACACCACCAATGCCTCCCACAGCTCCTGACCCCTGTTGAGATTCTGAGGGGGATGTCCCAGGGTGACAAATCTACAAACACACCTGTTACCTATTTTTCATGGCTTAGTTCCAATAGAACTATTTTAATCAAATTCTCCCTGTCAATTAAATTTGAATTAAGAAACAAGAAATACAAAATGTGTTTACCCAATTGAAGAGAAAGTTCAAGGGAAGATGTCATGAGACAGAGCCAAGGCTCACAGGGCCGGGACAAACCAATACCACATGTGAACCAAAGTCTTAAGTGACAAGAACAGAGTTAACTAGAGAAAGCCCAACGAAGGCAGGACAGAAACAAGGGAATCTACTAAAGGTGGCTGAATCACGTCAGCAGATGAGGGATCCTGTGAAGATGACTGTAAGAAATAAGAAAAACCCATGGTTTTTCCTTCTGTCTTACACAGCCATACTCATCACACTTCAGATATCAACTGTGACAAAGAAAGAACCAATGTTTTTCCTACTCTATATCTCAATATAGATCACCTCTTATCATCAAAATGAGTGAAGATTCTTTCCACCAGCAACCAATTCTGTGGCAGACCCTCCAGCAGACATCAGCCAAGTGTCCTCTAATTCTATTTGACTCTGGCACTGTTTACCTGGAGATAGCATCTGATCCCACGGGTTAAGGACCCAGTCCCCTATGACTGCCTTCTACTTCAGATGCTGCTTGCAGGCACAGGTTTCCACCTGTACTTCTGACCAACCAGCTATAAATCAGGGTTCCACACTCCCTTCTTGGGTTCAATTAATTTGATAGAGTCTCACAGAACTCAGGAGAACACTTGGCCAATATTAACCCATTCATTAGAAAGAATATCACAAAAGATATAAAGGAACAGCCAGATGGAAGAGATGCTCAGAGTAGGGTGTGGGAGAAGAGGCAAGGAACTTCCATGGCTTCTCCAGGTGTGCCACCCTCCAGGAGCCTCTACCTGTTCATCTCTCTAGAAGCTCAACTGAATCCTGTTCTTTGGGGTTTTTGTGAAGGTTTCATTACTTAGCTATGAGTGATTATATCATTGGTCATTGGTGTCAACTTGACCTTCAACCCCTTGGAGAGTGGAGCTGAAAGTCCCAACCTTGTAATCATGCCTTGGTCTTTCCAGTGACAAGCCCTCATCCTGAAGCTACCTAGGGGCTCCAAGCCACCAGTCATCTTATTAGTATACAAAAAACACTCATCACCTTAGAGATTCTAAGGATTGTAGGAGCTGTGTGCCAGGAAACAGGGACAAATGCAGATTTCACAGTTGACAGGGATGAACTCAGCAGTAGTGTTCACAGGTCACTTTGGCTCCAGAAACAGAGTTCAGTTTCATGACTGTGGGTTTAGCTCTGTGATGGGTCATGATTTCATCTTCATAGGGTATATACTCCTACTCATTTCAGATACATCTTTGGCTTAATCATTCACTCAACAAACATTCTTGAGCACTTACTATGTACAAGGCTCTTTGAAGATCAAGAAAGGAAAAGACATAGTCATTGCCTTCAATGATACAATCTAATAGGGCAGATAAAACGTAAAAGTGCTTATTTGAGAGTTAGCCAAAGTGCTATAGAAATGAAAAAGATAATACATTTATTTCCAACTAGTAGGAAAAGATATGTCTTCATGAATTCAAACACATTTGACTTGAGCATTAAAGGACATTGAAGGATTAGTAGAATGTGAACTTGCCAGGGAAGTGGGAGAGAGAATTAAGGTGGAAGCAAAAGCATGAAGAAATCCTTGGAGACAGAGGCCCATGTGTCCTTCCAGGAACATGCTGGAATGACAGTTGACTGTGGACCATTTCCTTAACCACGTAAGAATTCTGGATCATTTTGTCAACAAAACAAGAGCAAGAATGGTATCTTGGGTATCTTCTTGGAAACTTTTTTTTTTTTTTTTTTAGTTTTACATATTTCCCACAGGGAAGAAAAGAAGACCTTTCCCTGAATTGTTCATCAGTGATAGTGTGTATATGTGTTCTTCTTATAAACACAATATACAATTAGGCATCAAATTATTAATTAAATTTATAAATGGTCACCAGTACTCACACAAAGTAAACAGATTCAGTTATTTGCCCCTGGCCACTTTTGCCTACTTGAGCTCATCACAGTTTGTATGCTGAATACATGAAAGCAGTCAGGTCAGCTATGGCCAGCAACTACTGGATATCTCCTACTCAAAGTTTTCTTGCTTGTTCTCTAAGCAAATGTGTTATCTGAGGGTAAAGATTAATTTAGATTAAGACTTCTTAAATATACCTAGCGATATACTCTGCTAAGAAATGCAGCAAGAAATTTCATGCATGTCTCCAACTACAGGAGTTGAAAATACAAAATAGAAGTATCAATACTTGCATATTCAATATGCATAGCAATTTACTCAAAAGATACAAGCAATGACTTAAGATCAAGGATTAACAAGTAGATATTTTTTACTGATGTTTCCCTAATAAGTCCCCATAATTTGTTGCCACAGAGAAGAGATAGCCCAGAGGTGTTTTATGGCAGTCAGGTTCACTCCTGGTCTGTTACTACTATTGTCAACCAGAGTATCTTTTCTGGTGGGAGATGATGATGGTAAGCAAACTAGAAAACACATGAATTTGATTGTTAACCCCTGCATTAATTCGTTCTCATGATACTATAAAGATACTACCTGAGACTAGGTAATTTATAAACAAAACAGGTTTAACTGATTCACAGGTCTGCATGGCTGGAGAGGCCTTAGGAAATGTACAATCATGGTGGAAGGTGAAAGAGAAGCAAGGCACATCTTACATGGTGGCAGGAGAGAGAAAGAGAAAAAGGGGATGCATCAAGCATTTCTCAAACAAGCAGATTGCATGAGAATTCACTCATGATCACAAGAACAGCATAGAGGAAACTGCCCCATCATCCAATCACCTCCCACCGGGTCCCTCCCTCAACATGTGGACATTACAATTCAGATTACAATTTGAGATGAGATTTGGGTGGTGACACAGCCAAACCATATCACCCCCAAACTTAGTAGGTGTTAGGGTTGATGTATTTTGAGACACATGGAAGCTTTTTTAGTCAAGGCACTTCTGGGGATTCATTAGCTGAGATTCATTTATTGAAAGAGCCAACAGAGAGTAAGTACGCTGCAGGGGAGTGAATTAGGCTTCAATGCATTCTTCACAGTCCACCACCTCCCCCAGCTTAAACCAGCACTGGCTTCCACATTTCTTTTTAATTTTTAAGTGAAAAATAGGATGCTGAGAATAAAGTAGAATAATAGGTAAGTTTAACAAACATAAAGATAAAGCCTTTGTTTCTAGTATCTGATCATGAAATAGGGCATTATCAGTTCAGCACCCTGGAAACTTTCCTTGAAACCCTCCCTTATCATAACTCTTTCGTTAAGTAACTACTACCTTATCTTCTGTGAGGGTATTTCTTTCCAAATTCTCTTCCCAAAATGTTTCCTCCCAAATGCTAATTTTTGTAAACTTGACCCTTCACATACGCCTCCCCAAACAATACTGCTGAGTTTTGGATGAATTAAATTTTATGGAAATGGTATCACATTAAGTCTTTACATGTTTCTGAGTCTTTTCACTCAACATTATGTTCTTAAATGCTTTCATTTTGTTGCAGGCAGATGCAGTTCATTCATTCCCATTGTGTTCATATACCAAATAGGTTATCTATCCTAATTATCCTATTAGGATTGGATATTTGGGTTGTTTCTAGTTTGGAGCTACTACTAAGAATTGGTGCTATGAAGACTCGTATCTGGAAACCCTGGCACAAATGTGCTTACATGGCTCTGAAGGCTATACCTGAATGTGAGATTGCTGAGTCACAGAGTATGTCTGTTGTATTCAACTTTACTAGGCATCACCAAACTATGTTCCAAAGTGGCGGGACCCACTGATACTCCTATAAGCAAAGAATGAGAATTCTAGTTGCTTCATATTCTCATCAATGCTTAGTATTTTAAGATTTTTTAATTGTTGCAACTATGTCTCTTCTTGAACCACCAGTTACTGATTTTTCTACTGCTTTTGGAGGACTTGCCAGAATACACAGTCAAGAATGTAGAGCTTTGGGGTGACCTTCTGAAGTTGAATGGTTTGGCAATTTTTTTCCTCTTTTTTTCTTATTTAACATCATATTCTAACCATCAAAGCAAATTTTGATGATGAGCTTCAGCGGTACTATATAAACTTATAAAAAGAGTAAAACAATCAAGGAGAGAGGCGGAGAATACATTGTGCTTCCAGGAAACACTGTGAAACAACACTAGCATTTTGTTCTTTTTAAAAGTCTTGCCCATTACATACTTGATATGGTTTGGCAGTGTCCTCACCTAAATCTCATCTTGAATTCTAGTTCCCATAATCCCCATGCGTCATAGGAGGGACTGGTGGGAGGAAACTGAATCATGGGGGTGGTTACCCTTACGCTGCTGTTCTCATCATAGTGAGTTCTCCTGAAATCTGATGGTTTTATAAGGGGCTTTTCCCCCCTTTCCTGCTACCATGTGAGGAAGGACACGTTTGCTTCCCCTTCTGCCACGATTGTGAGGCTTCCCTAGCCATGTGGAACTGTAAGTCCATTAAACCTATTTTTCTTTCTAAATTACCCAGTCTTGGTATGTCTTTATTAGCAGTGTGAGACCAGACTAATACAATACTGCAGCGATTTAGGCTGGGGTTGGCCAAGAGGTATTTAGCTGTAACAAACCTTCATTTTCTTGAGGGTCTACTTGCTCTCCACATGCCCACTTTTGTGACTCACTGAGAAGTGGTACCACCTACAGAAAACACCCCAGGGCAGCATATTCAGACTACATGGTGGCCAAGAGAAATGGCCACTTCACTTTCACTCAGTGTCGGAATTTGCTGGGAAGTTTTGGGAGCTGGATGAATACTAAAAAAGAGAGATGCTGGTGAACCGAGGTGAGGATTGTTGGTTGGGGGAAGCATATGAGGTTTGAATGAAAGCGACAAGTCAGGAGGGGACAATAGGTCAGTGGAAACATGAAGTTGAAGGTGGCTCAGAGGACCAAAAGCACTTTTAAAAAATATCCAGACTGATGATTCACACTCACTGCATTTCACTAAGAGTTTCAGAGAGCTGTCCAAATGTTTCAACACCTGCTTCACATGAGGGAAAATCCTCTTGTAAACAACAGTGAGTCATTACCCAGCGCCTGGGAGAAAGGTGCTCTGGGGTATATGCACATTTTCTCCAGGTTTCCTTTGATGGACAGTGACTGAAAATAGAATCTAACCTTCTTTGCCCTAGAAATGCTTGTCGAAAAAGGGAAAATTGTAGGTGAAAAAAAAAATAATAACAGGACACACATTATATACCTAAGTGCATAAATAAATCTATCCCTTATGTATTTGTGTAGCTGGAAAACATGATAATTACATTTCCAAATGGTTATTGAAACCCCTGCAAATGTATACTTAAAAAGTCATAGCAATGAACAGAGACTGGATGGCTCATTAGTTGTGAGAAATAAAGGCATTCCATTTAGATCACCTATTCCAAGGAGAATGACGCCAGAAGCAACTTGACTGAATAGCAAAAAGGCATCCTTTGTGAATAGGTGAGATCACAAAAGGCATATTGCAATTTTTAGTATTATTATCCATTTATTCACTCTTTCAGCCAATGCTTATTGAGTGTTATGTGACAGGTACGTTGATACAATAAAAGCCGAAAATTCTAACACGGCAAAACATTGCCTGGCCTAAAAAAAAAGCCCATCATATAGGGAAAAAAAGGCAGATGAACCTAAATCATAATACAATGTCATGAAGGCTGAAATGTATAAGAAGCTATACTGAGGAGAAAAAGAATATAAACTAAAGCTATTTGTAATAATGCCTTACATTTGAATAGCTCTAAATGATTAGGCCAAAATAGCAGCTTGGTGAAAACTATACTAGCTGGCCCAGTCCTTTAATCAAAATTACAACATAGTAAAAGGAATAATAATTACTGATGTTTTTAAAAAATGGCAATGTTGTTGTACCAAGGGGTTGTTTGTAATTCTTTATATAGATTTTTAATATTTTTGCTCATTTTCAGAGCTTTTTCTTCAATCTTTTAAATTTCTAATTTATTTTATACGACTCCTTTAAAAAGTAAGCTGCATGAGGTCAGGACATGTCTTTTTTGTTTACCGTTTCATTTCTGATACTCCTTGCAGTACCTGACACATAGTAGTTTTTCAGTATATTTAGTTAAGTGAATGAATATTTTCACTTATGTACAATTTATAAGCAATAGGAGTTCATATCTTCCAGCACAGCTGTTTCTGGCACATTCCTCACTTCTATCTGATATGTGTGATACTGCCCTTCTGGGATCTTTATAGGATATTCTAGAAATTCAGTTCCAAGCCCCAAGCAACCCATTTTCAGGACATGAGGACATTTGATGTTGCCATTCCTCCCGCGTATACGACCTAACCATGCTCTATGTGGTTCTTAAAGATCCCTACCACGGTGTGTATATGGTCACGTCGGTTGTCTAAAGGAAAGGGAACTGAACATTTGGAGGACAAGAGTGGGAGGGAGATTTTCTTTGTTTTATACTGTTTCAAATAGTTTGACTGTTGTACCATATGATTCTATTGCCTTTTTTAAATAAGGAATTATTTAAAACCCCCGTAAAGCACTGTCAACTTTTGCTAAATTTGTGTTGCCTTTCAGGGAATAGATAACTTATTTATCCTATTTATGCACTCAAAACTACATTTGAATGAGATAATTTTAAGTTAATGTATCTTTTGTTGTTGTTGTTGTTGTTGTTGTTGTTGTTTTGAGTCAGAGTCTCACTCTGTTCCCCAGGCTGGAGTGCAGTGGTATGATCTCAGCTCACTGCAACCTCTGCTTCCCAGGTTCAAGCAATTCTCCTGCCTTGGCCTCCTGAGTAGCTAAATAATTTGTTGCTCAAAATAATTTAATCACTTCACAAGTTTTGAAGTGATTCGAATATAATACAATTCCCTCTTTTCTGAGTGGTAATTGGAGGAAAAATTCACCTTTTATTTGACATATTTACCAATCTGTGGCCAATGCAGCGTAATCCTTAATCGTAATGCATACAAATGTCCTACTTTGGCCATTGAAACGTTGAAACAGATAATAAAATACATTTCCCCTTGTATAATGGAAGTGATACAATAATATGTCCATTTGATCAATTTTTGCTATCTTCCCTAGTCTGACAGGCCAAACTGAAGAACATGCCAAGGAAATACCATTTTAAACATCCTAGCTCTGATATACCATCTCCATATGGAGTAGAAACATTTTAAAGGCTATGAAAGCTTTATTAAGTCATACTTTCTCTTTTTTTTTTTTTTTTTTTTTTTTGAGACGGAGTTTCACTCTTGTTACCCAGGCTCGAGTGCAATGGCACGATCTCGGCTCACCGCAACCTCTGCCTCCTGAGTTCAGGCAATTCTCCTGCCTCAGCCTCCTGAGTAGCTGGGATTATAGGCACGCGCCACCATGCCCAGCTAATTTTTTTGTATTTTTAGTAGAGACGGAGTTTCACCATGTTGACCGGGATGGTCTCAATCTCTTGACCTCGTGATCCACTCGCCTCGGCCTCCCAAAGTGCTGGGATTACAGGCTTGAGCCACCGCGCCCAGCCCATACTTTCTCTTTCAATGGTACTTTTCCTTCCTAAAAAATTTTAGGATCCAGCTAATGAATTAGGTGACCTATGGAGGCTTTTACATTTTAAAATATCTAGTTTATCAAGATAACAGGACACTTAATGACTCCTGTGGTCTCAGCTCAAAAAGATCTCCTCCTCCTCAACTATGTGCTCTCTCTCATAATTTCTCACTCTCTCCCCTATAATTCATACAGAGAATGCATTTAGTAGTAGGAACAACTGCCAACTTTTTAACCAAATTTTGCTCTCATTGCTAGACAAAGTGCTTGATGCCTTTTTTCGGTTTGAAAGTAAATGACATTCAGACACAGTTGCCTATTGATAGAGGAAGCCTTAGCTACAAAAGAATTGCTGTGTCCAATTATCGACTCAAATAAAGAAAAATAGCAAATGAAAAGTCACCTTAAAATGTGATTCAGACAAAGAATAATAAACAGTCCCATTATGCTCCTTTTAGAGAAATACACAAATGTGTTCAATATGCCTCTATTAGCACAATATAGTCTCAGATTTCAAATATACTTTCTAGTTCTTACAGGGCAAATGCCAAGCTCTCAATGAATCTATCCTCAAGAATTATATTTTTGTGTGTTTTTACTCCAGTGTGTCCTCAGAAAACATCAACCAGTTCCAAACCCCACTAATCCCATGGAAAATTGCTCAGGGCAAAACCATTACTAAAGCTCTCAAAAAGGCAGAACTCACCAGCTGTGTGCCAAAGCCCCCTCCTCAGAGTTTACCTTAGAGTACCAGCTGCCCCAAAAGGCACGGCATTCTGCATATGGAGAGGAAGCTGCAGTCTTAGTTCCAATATTCCCAAGCTGCCACTGGGTGATTTACAGACACCTTCATACACATGATGTCATATACTCATTTTTAAAATGTGACTTAGATCTGAGGCAATACATTATTTGCAATTTTATGTATTAGTAATGCCAGTTTACAAGGATGGTTTACTCTCCATGCATGTAGGCCAGGAAGTGGGGGTACTGAGCTTGGAGGATTAGAAAAATAAGCCCAGGGTGACTGGAGTGTGAGAGAGCAGTAGCATAACATAAGCCTTAGAAATCATGTAAAGATCTTGAACTTTATCTAAGGTAATGGAAATGCAAAGTGACAGAACTCTTGGGTTTTAGGATTTCCCAGGATTCACTGAGGAGAGGTTAGAGTTACTCCACAACACTTTCAGCCACTGACTTGACTTGGGTAGTGCTGACAAGTTCTCAGCCCTCACTGCTTGTTCAATTCCCATCCCCATACCAGCTGAATGAAAAGTAAAGCAATACCTTCAGCATCCCTTCTACACAAAGGATCTACAGATGCCAACACTAGACAAGAGTCTGTTAGTACTTCTATTTTACTTTATTGTTTTCGTGTTTAATAAACTATATGATAAACTGTGCCATAAGCTGACTACGTAAAGTCTCAGTGCCCTGATGTAAAGAAAAAGAAAATCCATTTCGGCTGGATTTAAATCTCAAGAGGCCAGAGTTCTGTAAAATGAAATTTGTTGCAGCATATTTCACAGAGGGTTAATATAACTCATTAATATATCTCAGAGGGTTAATACAACATCATACATTTTATGTAGCCTTAAATGTAGCAATTCTGTACTGTAAAAGTAGCCTTAATGAGAAGGTTAGAATAGTTTGAAATTATTCATTCTAAGGGAGGTGTATAGCTGGGTTTGCTTTCTGAAGAACCAACACCCCACTATGAAGAAAATGAAATAAAGTCAGAATGATAGCCATGTAGCACGGGAGATTTAAATATGCTATAGGGTTTTAGATTCTTTGTTTGCTTGCTTGATTTTTCATAATAAACACATTATTCCATATGGTTAGTACAGAGAGGACTTCATCTTCTCTTTCCCACAAAAATCCCCGCCCCCGCCCCCCCCTCATTTAGCAGTTTGCAATTGACTTGCTGGTTTCCAGTGTACAGGATTAGAATCAGCAGTAGGATCAAACATAAGGTTCTGAACTGGTTGGAGAGCTTTCTCTAATACTTTTTAAATTAGGTATAATTTACATGTAATAAAATTCACCCTTTTTAGTGTATGTCTAGTGTATAATTCATATGGTTGGTTCCCATTACCACCACTGCAATAAAAATACCCCCTAAATTCCCTCATACACTGGTTCATCAACTACATGCAAATCCTGCTCCAGACCTTACCAGCTACTCATCTGTTTTCTGATCTTACAGCTTTGCTTATTCTAGAATGCCATATAAATGGGAGTATAGAGTTTAGAGCCTTTGAGCCTGGCCTCATTCACTTCCATAATGCATTCGAGATTCATACATGTTGTTGCTCATGTAATTGCTTCATCTGTTTGTTTTTTTTGTTTTTTTTTTTTGTTGTTTTTTTTTTTTTGCTGAGTAGTCTTCCACTGCATAGGTACACTGTAGTATGTTTATCCATTAGTTGGATGAAGGATGTTTGTGTTATTTACACTTTGGGGTGATTTACGATAAGGTTGCTGTAGACATCTGTGTACGGTTTTTTATGTGAATATAGGTTTTTTATTTCACCAGGGCAAATACAAATGGAATTACTGAATTTTATTGTAAATATAGGGTTAATTTTAAAATAAACTATCAAATTGTTTTGCAAAGTGGCTACACTTTGCATTCTCACCAGCAATGTACCAGACAATGGCAGTTACTCCACATCCAAATTAAACTTCAGTATTGTCAGAGATTTTTATTTTAGCCATCCTCATGAGGATGTAAATATAATACCATGTGATTTTAATTTGCATTTCACTAATGATTAATGATTCCTGTTCTTGTTTATCAACACATATTTTTGGTGATTTATCAGTTCAAATCTTTTGCCCATTTTTTTTTCATGGAATCATTCGGGTTCTTTAGTTTTAAGAGTTATTTCTATATACTGGATAAAAACACTTTAACAGATATGTGTTTTAATTCTATTATTTTTGTGGCTTCTCTTATTCTCTTCAGCTTTCAAAGAGCTGAAGTATATAATTTTGGCAAAGTCATTTATTATTTTTTCATTTAATGATTATGTTTTCAGTGACATCTACAAGAAATCTTTGTATAATCCAAGGGCACGAAACTTTTCTCCAGTGTTTTCTTACGGGAGTTTTAAAGTTTTGGGTTTTCTGTTGGGTCTATGATATATTTAAAGATGATTATTATATATGTTGCAAGGTATGGGTAGAGGGGCATTGTGTTTTTTGTTCGTGGAGATACAAATGTTATATTGCTATTTGTTGAAAAGGCTGTATTTTCTCTATTTAAATTAATGTTACATATCAATTTTGTAAAACAAGGACAATTTAAAATAGCACCCAAACCTTGAAAGACATAGGTATAAAATCTAACGAAACATATTCATGATCTGTGTGCTGAAAATTACAAAACGCTGAGAAAGACATTTTCAAAAGACCTAAATAAAAGAAGTGATATACTGTGCTGATGAACTGGAAAGCTCGATATTGTGAAGATACTAATTTCTTCTTCCCATACTGCTTTATGAATTGAAAACAATTTCAATCAGTCTCGATAAAAATTTTTTCTTGAAATGGACAAGTTGATGCTAAAAGTTAAATGAAAAATCCAAGGATACAGAATAGTGTAAATAATTTTGAAAATTAAGGACTATGTTGAAGAACTTTTACTCTCTATTTTCGATACATACTAAAAATTGCATTAATCATAAAAATATGGTATTGGCAAATGGACATACACAGAGATCATTGGAACAGAACAGAATGTGTAGATAGAGATTCATGCCACTGACAAGGATTCAAAGACAATTTAATGAAGAAAAAGGTGGTATTTTCAACTAATGATGCTGAAACAACTAAATGTCTATATTTCAAAAAATAAAACAAAACATGGGGCCAATGTAAATAAAAACAGGAACCCTCTCCCCCAAAAAAAGCCACTTATCTCTATAGATTTTTAGTCCCTTTATACACCAAGTCTTCTTTTCCTAGCCTCTCAACATGATTCAAGAAAACAAAGTATTCCTATAAGATTCCAGGCTTCCAGAGCTATTTTTGATGTTGATAAGACATACATATTTTCTATATCTAGTGGGATTTGTGAATTGTCTTTTCATCTCCTTAGTTTTTCTTTTGGAATATTCGTCTTTCCTTAATTGATTTATAAGAGCTTTTCACATATGTAGACAATCTATCTGTGTTTGACACATAGCATTCAAATATTTTTTTTCCAAGTTTCTCATTTCTGTCCAATTTGGTTCATATACATTTTGACATACAGGGGTTTTCATTTTTAGGTCGATAGGTACATAATTTTTTCTTTCTTTATATTGTTCTGAATTCTCTTGAAGAGATTCAAATGATCCATGAAACTTTCAGGAATGCAAGTAAATATTAGAAGTAGGTGTACATAGAAGGATTTTTAAGGCATTGAATCTGAAGCTCTTACCAGATTCAGCAGATATCGACAAGTTCTGGTACTTTCAGAGGGTCAAGAATTATGATATAATGTTGCCTATACTTTTATGCATGAATAGGTTTTCACCTATCTGACATCATATATTTAACTATATTATCTTATAGTTATTTTATTTTAAATGTGTATATAATACATAAGGAATTTATGTTGGTGAATGATGTGAAGTAGAGATTCAATTTTACTTTCATTAAGTTCAGTTATTTATCCCAGAACTATTCAGAGAATAACTTATATTTCCCTTTTGATTTTAAAAGCCAGTCTTATTATATGTTATTAATTTACTCAATAAATATTTATAGATAGTCTGTAGTGTGATAGATCCTGTTCTTGGTGGAGATATAATAAAGCCTAATAAAATCAAGTTCTTTGCCTTCAAAATGTGCACATTTTAATAGTAAGAATAATTAAATTATATAGGCATTATGGAGTGGTGTGAGCAGACAGTATAGAGTGATAAAGGAAAATGCACAGAAGTCACTTAACTGGGGTCAGGAAGAGTCCCTTGGAATTTTGGGAAAGTGAACAAGAGTTCATCAAGCCAAGAGAATCGGGTGGCATATGACAAGAGGGAGAGTTACAGGAAGAGAAAACAGCATGATGTAAGGCCCATAGGAGCTGGCGGATGTTAGACCTGGGCTGAGTGCTTTTCCTTTTTAAGCAGTTTTCCACCTTTGTCCTTACACATCTTATATCTTCAGGTTATGCTTTGGTGTGGGTGCCTGTTCCTTAGGCTGCTTCTTACAGAATGTAAACTACTTCAATCCACATACCAGGTTTTTCTTCAGCAACAGGAAAATTTTCTCATCATATATTTTTAAATTATTTTACATTTCTACTTTCAGACATTTTAAATTGCAAGTGGTTAAGGTTAGAATTGAAGGGCCTGAGCTTTGTAGTTGCCAGACCCGGCTTTCAGTCCATCTCCAGCCTCTCTGCTTAATAGCTGTATGGGTCAGGGCAACTTAGGTTTAACTCTGTGAAGTTCAGCGTCTATGAGCCAGAGACAAAAACAATGCCTACCGCTTAGAGTTGCTGTGAAAATTGAACTAAATTAAATAATATTTATAAAGCTCATAGCCCAGTGCCTGGAATATAGCACATTTAAATGTTAACAATAACTGCAAGCTCTTCAACTATTTAAAAATCACTTCAAATTTTGAAAGAATTAAAAACTATTTCAGTATGCAAGCTAAAGCTAAACATAAGTTTTGCCCCCAGCCCCCTTACTTGGGGTTCAAGGCTTTTCGGAGAAGTCTTGAATAGAATAGAAGCATTATCCCTTTTTTGCATAATGGAAGAGAGTAGAGTTCCTGCCTCTCACAAATGCATCTTCTTGAGTCGTTTCCAAGAAATATTTCTTACAGTTGGGCCTTCTGCAACCCCTTCCTTCCTTTCTCTTTGTAAATAGCTTGAAATTGTTTTTATTAATATAATATTTATTTTATTAAAAACATATTAGCTAAAACAATTATCTTGATTTAAACTTCCAACTATTTCCCTGCCAAAGATGTTAGGAATTTTCATTATTCCTTTGGGAATTTTGAGGCTGCTTTAGCTGGTTTAAGAACAGGGTACTGGAACACCAGCGTTAAGATTTGGCTGTAAAACTTGCTTTAAATGAAAGGATTTGAAGGTCCATATAAAGATAGGCCGATTTAAGTATGTTCTTAATAAAAAAGGGCCAAGCATAAAGTCTTATAGTTTGAAGTCAGAAAGCAGTCTGCTCTGAAAGGTATAAAGTTTTGTTGCCTGACTGTAAAATGTGAATGTTTACTTGTTGTTAAGTTTGGGTTTCTGTATTAGCTTGGTATTTCCTGAAATGTAAGATGAAACAAGGACGTGGGTAGAGATGGCTTATTTGGGGATGTGAAACAAGGTATGAACAACTAAGAGAGGAAAAATAGGGAAATGCAGTCCAAGGGTTTGCTATTGAACTAGTCACTGCTGAGAGCAGCTAGGGCTTGAATTCCACTGGGAGTGCTCTAGTGAGCCACATAGAATGCACCTTAGAATGCACTCACCTGAAAGATGGAAGAAGGGAGTAGTTAAATGTTGTGTTTATTTAAACTTGTACTCTATCCCTAGAGAAGACTAACCTCTGAAACCAAGAATTAGGACTTTGAATTGAGCAAAGAAAAGATTATTGGAATAGGAAGCACAAATTTTATATGTTTCCAGTATCTGAAAACATTATTTACCATTTATACAATCCTGGCATTGAGCAAAGCAAGTTGGTATTGTACCATGCACAAAAACTAATGGATGATCTATTTGAACAGGTGCTACATACTGCAAAGCAAAGTATTCACAACAACTGCAATAGGCCACCCTGATCATTCTTCAGCCTAAAGTTTTACAACTCTCATTTAAGTTCAGTTGGTTGAAACAGCCTGCCTCCTCACAGCAGTGCCTGATGGACATTATGAATTGAAATACTAAAGGCACTTCTTCTTTCAGGATAACTGATTAAATGTTCCAGCTGGTAAAGCAGGCCATCATGGTTGGCAGAGATGTAAAGGCCCCACGTATTACAGAACACCCTCTAATATGCAGGCTAATTAAGAGTTAAGACCTAAGCCATTCAAGGTCCTTCCCTACCATAGGATGTTAGGAGATGTCAAGCACAAAAATGAAACTAAGATTTTCATACAGGTTTCAGGTTTTGTTACTTCTGATCTATAACCTGAAGTTCTGTAATCATCGTATCACTCCCAGAACAAAATTTGATAGGCAAATTCTCCAAACTCACTTCAGGGAGAATCTTGAGGGTCCAGGGTGGGCTTGATGGCAAACAAGAGCTCCCTGTTCCCTGATTTAACCCATGCAACCCCTAGGTCACCCATCGTTTTCACTCTAAATTTGTAAAGTATAACAATCTTTAAATATTAAGAGATTTTCCAAAGATTAATGACTTTCCTAGAGTCGGCCTACAAATTCAGCACCTCAATTGGATGACTTGCTTTGGAATAAATTTCTAACACCACAAGTGAATTAAATATTTTCTTACTTTTTAATGTAATCTAATCTTTTTTTTAAAAATGTATACGATATCCAGACACTTAAAATTTATCATTCTATGATTCAAAAGAATTTGGTATAATTGCATTGATAAGTTTACTGCCTTAGACACTAAAGTGTGGAGAAGTAGAATATGGAGAAGTGGCTTTTGGTGACAAGCATCTATTTATATCTTTAGCATTTACTACTTAATTTCTTTAACAAATACATATTCAGTACCATTATCTGTTTGGCATTGTCAAAGATGTTAGAAAATCAACTATAAAAAAGATAATTTCTTCACAACACATGGAAATAGGAGTATCTCTAGGAATTGTTTCTAGTTGAAAATTTTTTTCTCCTACCCTCCTCTATGATTCATCAATCTAGCTTTCCTTCACTGTAGTGACAGGTTTTAATCTCACCTAACAATATCCCTGATTAAGCTTCAACATACACAAAGAGTGGCCTGAAACTTGTAGCTTATCTAACAAATGGATATAACTCAACTTTTGGTCTCTATGTCTAAGTTATGCTGTTAGTAATAATTATAAGAACCACGGTGATAGCACATGGTGTTACCTTCTCTGAAGGCTTTCTCAGCTTTCCTAGCAAAGCTCTTTTCTCTTCCATCCAGTTAAAAAATAAATTTAAGGCCAGGCGCGGTAGCTCACGCCTGTAATCCCAGCACTTTGGGAGGCTGAGGCGGGTGGATCATGAGGTCGAAAGATCAAGACCATCCCGGTCAACATGGTGAAACCCCGTCTCCACTAAAAATACAAAAAATTAGCTGGGCATGGTGGCACGTGCCTGTAATCGCAGCTACTCAGAAGGCTGACGCAGGAGAATTGCCTGAACCCAGGAGGCAGAGGTTGCGGTGAGCCGAGATCGCGTCATTGCACTCCAGCCTGGGTAACGAGCAAAACTGTCTCAAATAAATAAAAATGAATTTAAAAATATTAAAAACTTTTCCTTTATTCTTATTCTTATGTGTCTGATTTTATCACATGTATTTTTTTTTCTGATTATATAAGTCATACATGCTCATTTAGAACACTTGGAAACCATGGAAAAAGAGAAATAAAAAATAAAATCCACTCTAACCTTAGTACCTTGTTTCTATCTCTGTGGTAGCATTCATCACTTTTGTATGAAGTTGACATGAATAGATCTGTCTAATCCACTAAACCTGGAGATCCTCCTGAGAAGAATGCATGTATTCAGCTCCGTATCCTAGCTGTAGGAACTGTGTGATGTATTGGAAACACTCCATAATTTTGAATAAGTGAGTGAAAGTTAGTCATAAACAATGGCACTGGGTGTAGTGAATTTTTACATCAAATTTTACTTCCCTATTTCATAGTAGCATGCATGCATTCGTATATGTATAATTAAGCTTTATAAAAATTATTTTGTTTGTCAAAACATACTTAATATTCCCTAATTGCACAAAGGTGATCTAAAATAGTTATCAGTATCTTATAACCTTGGCAGAATTTGAATGATACAATTACATAATATCTAGGGTTGGGATTATTCAGCTAGACAACTGTTACTCATTTTCTGGAGAATGAAACTGTAAATAATGTTTTGTAAGTGACAAGTGAATTAGACATCAGTTCACTTGATGACCTTTGACTTTTAGAAAGGACTAGAAGTAAAATTTATCACAAAACTCTTTCTATTTCACATAAAAAATTTTAAAGGAATCTTTTTCTCTAAAGAGTGACTTGAATTGCAACATTTGATAGAAATTTAACCAGCATTTCCATTTTATTTCCATTTGGTTTGAACAAAGAAAAATCTTAATTGTCAAATTAATCAAAGATTGGACCAAACAGAGTTTGTGGTTGAAAATGCATCATTCAGGCTCCAAACACCCTCAAGTTGACCCAATTGAAACCTCTACCACCAGCAGTGACAGAACTGGGAATGAAATTTTTTTGGTGAAAACATTTTCTTTCAACATTTTATCTCACAATGAAATTCAGTTTCCTCTTCCTGAATTCTTAGATGTTTCAGTGTGTAGTTTTCTTTTCTGGTACAATATAGGTTGCGTAATAAGAGAACCTTTCTCCTCATCAATAGACCCAGAGTGGCAACTACCAAGAAGTGACAGACTTCAGCTGCAGAGTTACTTCGCTGTCTCTAAGTCCTTTCTTCCAAGAATTTCTAAGCATTTGATGGACACCATAATCATTTGTTATTGACCTGATCAAAAGGCACTTTTAAAATATTCATGGGATGAGAGCCTTGCAGAGTGAACCATTTTAGTCAAGAGCTAAAATGATAACTGGCTCAACTCATACATGGGCACATAAAGTAAGAGAAATATTTCTGGATTTACTTTTCAAAGGAAAACTCAATACCAATATGCTGAACTCAGTTCCCCTGGTAAATTTGTTCCAGAAATTTTTGTTTTTTAAGCCCAGTTTTATATCTCACCTAGAACTAGCTTGAGTAGCAAAAACAAAAAAAAAAAGTGCTAGGGAGTCGCTGATGTTGAAAGAGATAAGAAGATTTACAGGTAGTTACACATATACAGATGGATAATTTGCATGTTGAGCCATCTAATCTTGAATTGGCTCAGACATGCCACAGCAAATTTTCTAGAAATCTAATGTTTCATCTACTGGAAAGAACCCAACGATCTAATCCTAACACAGTGTCATGTTTCACAGCTGAATAACTCATGCACAACACGGAATTAAGAGGCTCATTAATTATACGGTCATAAATATGAGAGTGAAAAAGGCAAACTGGGTATTTTGGAGTAATTAATGGCTTTGGGGGATGAAGAGCCAATTTAGGGTGATTAACCAAATGAAAAGAAAGCTCACCTAGGCTCTTTGGCAAAAAAAAAATCACAGGGCCTGTGACAAGGATGGGTACCTGTATTGGCCACTTTTAATCTATGTTTTTGGATAACCTTAAAAACAGTCTTTAAAAACCAAAAGAAATAATTACAATTCCTAGTTTATATCAGCACATATGAGAAAACACCTGATATTTGTGAGGAACAAATGAATGGATTAGCTTACCAGGGCTTACGAGACAGTTTTCTGCTCTCCATTTTAAGTCCCCTCCTCCCGAATAGGCAATACTATCGTAAATACACACAGAGAAGGAAAGGCCAGGTTGTTGTGATAGTTTTCTAACTAAGAGAAATCATTCTAGAATTTAGGTTTAAAGATCATAAATATCTTTTCAGTAGTCCAAGATGTCATAGTTCAGGAGAAACCTATGCACCTAAGTAAGTATGGTGTCAATTAGACATCTCTTAGATTGTATGGTGACTTTTATCAAGGTTTATTCTTAAGGACAATGTTCTAGAAAGTCAACAAGTGGCTAACAAACCCTGTAACCAACTGTACAAATTTTTACAGTGACAATTCCCAAATTGAGTGTAGTCCCAAATAATGGTGCACATTCAAAAATAATTCCCACTTTCATACCAGGAAAAATACAAACATCAAGACGTGCAATACCATAGCAAGTTAAGAAGCTATTGTGCACTGTTTTGAGAGAGTGTGATTAAATATAAATCCTAAAAATACTTTCAATGCAGACTCCAAAACCAAAGCAATTCATGCCTAATCTGGAAAAGCATTCATAAAACATATATCTGTATTGAAGAGCAGAGCACTAGTCATTTCCTAAGCTGTAGGTCTTCATTTTCAGTAGATGCTTCATTTTTATTTTTTCAATTGAATGACATTAAGGTCAAATCAATTATCTCAAGTCAAACATCTACTTTCCAAGATTCTTACACATCAGTTATGCTTTCAGTTTTCCAGTGGACACTGAAGCCAAGAACCCTGCCACTTGGTTTTTCCATGAACAGTCCCCAGGGCAATTTCCCTGATGTGCAAGTGTGCTGCAGTGCATGAACCGTCTCTGGAATCCAGCTCAACATCTGAACAGAGAGAAGTGAGCTCGCCCTTTGCCCTCAGGAGAGGAAACCTGTGTCAGAATATATCAGCCATATCTCCAAGCTACAACTGACCAAACCGCAAGCTTTAATTGTCAGTTGGGCTCTTACATTCTGGAATGTCCTAAACTCCAGAATCTCACCACCACTGGTGCTGTACAGGGGAGATGGGGGAGGCAGGCATCTCCAAGGGGCCAGTTCATAGGGATGCATGGCTGGAAATATCAGAAGGATTTCATTAGGGCATCATGTTACCTGTAACACAGTCTACATGCCGGGGTCCCCCAAGGATATGTTACAGAAATGTTCTAGTGAACTTCAAAAATTAGAGAAGCAATGCAGTGGTTTATCCTAACAAAATATAGTTCCATGTTCAGATGGAAAATTTGAGTTAAATGAACTTTGAGATGGTTAGATACATTCAGAGTAAAAGCTCACTCTGAATGTGACATTACAGAAATAAAGGTGCATTTTATGTTGTATCAACCATCTTTTTGTTGAGGGCAGCACTACTTGGACTAAGCATTGGGCAAGATTGCACGGTCTGGGACTTTGATTTGGAATTAGTCTGTTAGACCTTGAAGAACCTCTAGAAGCCTTCTGGGCCAGTAATTCCCAAACCTCAAAGTGCTTAAAAATCTGTTAGGGAATTTGTTGACAATGCAGACTCCCAGGCTCCACCCTGGAGATGCTGACCCTGGGAATCTGCTTTGGTTCTGAAATGGGTGCTCTGTGAAATACCACTGGAGAAACAATATTAGTTCCAACCCCTGTGGTCTACAGAAAGGGAAGTTGAAAATGAGAGAAGGTAAGTGCGTGCTCACAGTAATGTAACAAAATATTGTCAGACATACTTCTCCCGTGGGGCAGAACACTTGGGGGCTGACACCTTAAGATGTTCAGAAACCGGTATTCACTACTGCCCTTGACTGAATAGCCTGCTTGGCCCTAAAGTGGCTACTGCTTTTGTTACTTTTGTTAAGAGAAAAGTGAATCAGATGCTGCCCTTAGTTACATGAAAAAAAAAAATGTTGTGAGTAGCAAGCACTTAAGTGCCTTTTCTCTTATAGAAATATATTCATGTGTATTGATGGCATTCACCAGGAATGAGGAGGGCTAGATTCTAGTCTTCCCTGAGCTGTAAGTTTCTCTTAGGCAAGTCACCTTGCTGACTTTTACTTTGTGCATTGTTAATGATGAAGCTGGGCTGAGATCTCTAATATCTTTTCTAGACCTCAAATTATGAGTTTCACCACGTGCCAAAATACCCAGCTTCCTTATTTTATTTTAGCCACTGTCTTATGAATTGTAATAATTATACTAACAGTTAACGCAGTACTACCATGCCCATTTTTTAGATGTGCAAACTGAGAAACAGAGAAGACAAGTAACTTTCCTAAGATCTTGTAAGTAATTTATGAGTGGTAGAGCTGAAAAGAAATCAGATAACAGAAGAAGAAAAGGATGGCAGAGCACTATGAAGGCATAATCTATTTTAAATGCTAACCTTTTCTCAGCATTTTATTTTGCCCTTTGCCTTTCTCCATTTAAAATAGGCTTATATGTGCTCATTACTTCAGAGAATGAATATAACAAAGGAGTCTTTTTTTTTCTGGCTTTTATCTTTCAATTGTTTAAGCTTTTAGAGAAACTGAAAGGAGTCACTCGAGATGATTTGAGAGAAAATACTAAGAGTGAAGTTTACACACAGATACCATACACAGGTGAGACAAATATAGACAGAGCTTACAAAAGAGAAGACCCATGGAGAGGAAGCAAGGGGCTCTGGGTATTGTGGTGCAGAACAAGCTGTGAAGAGGTGGTAAAAATCTACAAAGAGGTGGGGGCAACCCAAGACCAGGGGAGCTTATGGCTCCTTTCTTGGGAGAGGTCAGGATTGAGCAATCAGAACCTAGAGTAGAAATAGCCAGCATCCTTCCTGCTCTGGCAAAATTTCATGGTCCGTCATGACACAGAAGCATCAGAATGTTTATCATTTGCCCGGAAGGAGCATGGAGTACACAGAGAGGACTGCTGGACCTAGGACGACACTTCGGGAATACTCTGGGTGGACGAGTGGCAGAAGATCACATGGAGTAAAAGCTATCTCGCTGGCTATCTGCACAGACACATGACATTGAGAACTGTATGAACCCTTCATAAGCTAAGCACTCTTACTTGGTTGTAACTCGGGGGAAATCAGGTAAAACTCTATACTAATCAAAATTGGGTTTCTATCACCATGACAGAATATGGGTTCAAAATAGAAAACAATAAAATCTTATTTTCTGCACACTTGAGTTTGTGAAATGAGATTTACACCCAATAGGGTAACAATAATTTTAACTTTGGAGAGGCAGTGACTAGCTTTGGAATATGGTATAATTTTGTTTTATACATTGATGTATGTCTGTTATTTTGGTGAAAGGAAAAGGCACTAATAAACCTTTGTCATAGGTGCATAGCCATAATAATCAGAGATCTATTAAATACAAACAGTAATGTTAACGATTAAATCAAAACAGTTGAATCTATAGGAGTTAAAAATAGTTGGAAAATCTCCCTATGAGCTCAAAAAATAAGGTGATGCTTCTGTTTCCAGCCATGGATTCCCTGTCTTCTGCACTAAAGAACTTGCTCAGAATTGAGCAACCTCAATTTGGAGATTAGAAGAGGGTACTGTAAGGAGATAGAAAGTTGGGGGATATGGATTGGGGAAGGTCTTAGTTGAGATTTAACACTGAAAAGGCATTAAGAAAGAAGAGTATGAGCTAGTACACGTTTGTCAGTGTTGTCCATTAGGCCTAGGAGATCTCTGGACTTGAAAACATTGCCTGTGGATCACGGGAAACACTCAGCTTTCACGTGTATTTGTCTCTAGTTTCTAACAAAAGATGGTACCATCTGTCTTCCAACCAGCAAAGGAAAGTTATTTACAGGTAACAATTCGCAATGCCCCTTCTTTTTTTATGTCTGTTTTAATTTTTTTTTTAAAAAATGCGAAGGTTGGGATTTCTGTTTTCAAAAACCTTGGAGGAATAGGAACTGAATTTGCCTTTCTATCTTAACCATCAAATAGGACAAAATATATAAAACAATGGCTTTTAAAACACTGAACATGAAGCAAAGAAGGAAAATGATCACTGAGTGAAAGAAAACAAACTGAGTCCTTTTATTGCTCCAGCTTACTGCATAGAGGGAGTTTCCAGAGCCCGGCAGACTCCTGAGTTGAGAAGGAGCTGGGAGTCCAGGGAGACCAAAGGAGCTAGAGTTTGCCTAGTAGAACACTGGGAATAAGAGCTGCACAGAGAACTCCGGAGATCTGTAGATGTACACAGCATATACAGTGAGGAAATTACGCAAGGCATGAGAAAGAACCACCTGAGAGGTTGATAAAGAATTAGAGCTAGTACCATTCTGTCTGAAACTGTTCCAAACAATAGAAAAAGATGGAATCCTCCCTAACTCATTTTATGAGGTCAGCATCATCCTTATATCAAAACCTGGCAGAGACACAGAAAAAAGAAAACTTCAGGCCAATATCCCTGATGAACATCAATGCAAAACTCCTCAATAAAATACTGGCAAACCAAATCCAGCAGCACATAAAAAAGCTTATCCTCCACAATCAAGTTGGCTTCATTCCTGGGATGCAAGGTTGGTTCAACATACACAAACCAATAAACGTAATTAATCACATAAACAAAACCAATGACAAAATCAAAATGATTATTTCAATAGTTGCAGAAAAGGCCTTCAACAAAATTCTGCAGCCTGTCATGCTAAAAACTCTCAATAAACTATATTGATGGAATGTATCTCATAATAGTAAGAGCTATTTATGACAAACCACAGCCAATATCATACTGAATGGGCAAAAACTGGAAGCATTCCCTTTGAAAACCAGTAGAAGACAAGGATGCCCTCTCTCACCACTCCTATTCAACATAGTATTGGAAGTTCTGGCCAGGGCAATCAGGCAAGAGAAAGAAAGAAAGAGTATCCAATTAGGAAAAGAGGAAGTCACATTGTCTCTGCAGATGACATGGTTGTGTATTTTAAAAACCTCATTGTCTCAGCCCAAAACCTGCTTAAGCTGCTGAGCAACTTCAGCAAAGTCTCAGGATACAAAATCAGTGTCCAGAAATCACAAGCATTCCAATACATGAATAACAGACAGACAGAGAGTCAAATCATGAGTGAACTCCCATTCACAATTGCTACAAAAAGGACAAAATATTTAGGAATACAACTAACAAGGGATGTGAAGGACCTCTTCAAGGAGAACTACAAACCACTAGGTAAGGAAATAAAAGAAGACACAAATAAATGGAAAAACATTCCATGCTCATGGTTAGGAATAATCAGTATCGTGAAAATGGCCATACTGCCCAAAGTAATTTATAGATTTAATGATATCCCTATCAAGCTACCATTGACTTTCTTCACAGAATTGAAAAAAAAAAAAAAACTACTTCAAATTTCATATGGAACAAAAAAAAAAAAGCCTGGATAGCCAAAACAATCCTAAGCAAAAAAACAAACAAACAAACAAAAAACACAAAAACTGAAGGCATCACGCTACCTGACTTCAAACTATGCTACAAGGCTACAGTAACAAACAATTGTGCCAAAACAGAACAGAGCCCTCAGAACTAACACCACACATCTACAACCATCTGATATTTGATAGATCTGACAAAAACAGGCAATGGGGAAAGGATTCCCTATTTAATAAATGGTGTTGGGAAAACTGTCTAGCCCAGGAGTCCCCAAACTTTTTACACAGGGGGCTGGTTCACTGTCCCTCAGACCGTTGGAGGGCCGGCCACTTACTGTGCTCCTTTCACTGACCACCAATGAAAGAGATGCCCCTTCCTGAAGTGTGGCGGCGGGCTGGATAAATGGCCTCAGGGGGCCGCATGTGGCCCACGGGCCATAGTTTGGGGACGCCTGGTCTAGCCCTATGCAGAAAGCCGAAACTGGATCCCTTCCTTGTACCTTATACAATAATTTACTCAAGATTAATTAAAGACTTAAATGTAAGACCTGAAACCATAAAAACCCTAGAAGAAAACCTAGACAATACCATTCAGGACATAGGCATGGGCAAAGACTTCATGACTAAAACACTAAAAGCAATTGTAACAAAAGCCAAAATTGAAAAATGTAGTCTAATTAAACTAAAGAGCTTCTGCACAGCAAATGAAACTATCATCAGAGTGAAAAGGTAACCAACAGAATGGGAGAAAATTTTTGCAATCTATCCATCTGACAATGGGTTAATATCCAGAATCTACAATGAACTTAAACAAATTTACAAGGAAAAAACAACCCCATCAAAAAGTGGGTGAAGGGTATGAACAGACACTTCTCAAAAGGAGGCATTTATGCAGCCAACAAACATATGAAAAAAAGCTCATCCTCACTGGACATTAGAGAAATGCAAATCAAAACCACAGTGAGATCATCTCACACCAATTACAATAGTGATCATTAAAAAGTCAGAAAACAACAGATACGGGAGAGGATGTGGAGAAATAGGAACACTTTTACATTGTTGACAGGAGTATAAATTAGTTCAACCATTGTGGAAGACAGTATAGCAATTCCTCCAAGAACTAGAACGAGAAATATCATATGACCCAGCAATCCCATTGCTGGGTATATACCCAAAGGATTATAAATCATTCTTCTCTAAAGACACAGAAACGCATATGTTTATTGTGGCACTGTTCACAATAACAAAGACTTGGAACCAACCCAAATGCCCATCAATGACAGACTGGATAACGAAAATGTGGCACATATACATCATGGAATACTTTGCAGCCATAAAAAAGGAAGAGTTTATGTTCTTTGTAGGGACATGGATGAAGCTGGAAACCATAATTCGCAGCAAACTAGCACAAGAACAGAAAACCAAACACCACATGTTCTCACTCATAAGTGAGAGTTGAACAATGAGAACGCATGGACACAGAGAGGGGAACATCACACACTGGGGCCTGTTGAGGGGTGGGGAGCTAGGGGAAGGATAGTATTAAGAGAAATATCCAATGTAGAGGATGGGTTGATAGGTACGGCACACCACCATGGCATGTGTATACCTATGTAACAAAGCTGCATGAACTGCACATGTACCCCGGAACTTAAAGTAAAAATTGACCAGGCATTTCTGTAGGAGTTGGAATAGTGTCTTTTCTCACCAACAAAACTGAGCTATTGGGTGGTTTTCAGAAGAGTGTGCATCAGGAGTAGTAAATAATTAACCCTCAGCCAAATATGATTCTGGTTTTGCCTAACAAATCTTAAAAGCAAATCCTGAAAAAAATCTAACTATTTCCAAATAACTTAACCATGTTACAGACCAAAGCTTGAAAATATTTAGAAGAATACCAATGTTTTCAGCCCCCATTAAGGTAAAATTCACAAGGTTTGCCATCTAATCAAAAATTATCAGACATACAAAGAAACAGAAAAATACAACCTATAATGAGAAGAAGAAAACAATCCCTGGAAACCGACACACATATTAGAATGAACAGATAAGGATATTAAACAGTTGTTAAAATCATATTTCATATGCTCAAAAATTTTATTAGAGATATCAGAGACTTTAAAAGAAACAATATCAAACTTTTGGAGATGTAAACTAAAGTGTCTGAGATCAAAAATACCCTGCATGGGATTTGTGGCAGATAAAATGCTGCAAAATAAAACATTGTTGAACTTGAAGACATAGAAAGTTTTCCAAATAGCACATAAAAATATTTTTTAAAATGAAATGAAGACAAAAATATTTGAAGAAATAATGACTAAAATATTTCAACTTCAGTGAAAAGCAGAAACCCACAAAACCAAGAGGTTCAGCAAATCCCACATACAACAAATGTTAAGAAAACTTCACTGCAGCATATCAAAATCAAACTGCACAAAACCAGTTTTTTTTTTTTTTTTTGAGACGGAGTTTCGCTCTTGTTACCCAGGCTGGAGTGCAATGGCGCGATCTCGGCTCACCGCAACCTCCACCTCCTGGGTTCAGGCAATTCTCCTGCCTCAGCCTCCTGAGTAGTTGGGATTACAGGCACGTGCCACCATGCCCAGCTAATTTTTTGTATCTTTAGTAGAGACGGGGTTTCACCATGTTGACCAGGATGGTCTCGATCTCTCGACCTCGTGATCCACCCGCCTCAGCCTCCCAAAGTGCTGGGATTACAGGCTTGAGCCACCGCGCCCGGCACAAAACCAGTTTTAAAGAGAAAATCCTAAGAGTGACCAGAGAAAAAAATCAGACATGTTACTACAGATAAAGATAAGGATGCCAGTAGATTTCTTACGAGAAACAGTGAGAATCCAGTGGGGTGATATCTTTAAAGCAGGGGAAAGGACTAACTCAAAACAATCAGGCACAGTAAAGATACTTTTCAAAAAGAAAGCAACTAAAGGCTTTTTTAGACATACAAGAGCTGAAAGATTTACAGTAAAAGAAATAGTAAAGATTATCCTTCTTTACTAAAGGAATTTCTTCTTTACTGAAGGAATATATCCTTCCGGGCAGAGGGAAATATTCTAGTTGGAAATACGCATCTACACAAAAGAAGGAAGAACAGCTGAAATAATAACTACATGAGTAAATTAGTTAAGATTTTGTTCATAATGTTTAATTCTCTTATAAAAATAATATTAATTCAAAATAATAAGGTGTTGTGTGAGGATTATAATATATGTGAAAATAAAATATGTGACAAAATATCACAAAGGCCAGGATAGGAGAAGCACATTCTTGTAAGGTTCCTATGCTGTATGTGAAGTGATATATGAAGGTAAGCTACGCTAACTCAAAGGGTATCATATAAGCCCTAAATCAATTACCAAATTAACTAAAGAAAGAAGTTGTAGCTAATGAGCCAAAAAAAGAAGAAAAAGTTATTAAAAATGGGTATTAAAAAAGACTTGATTAATCAAAAAAAAAAAAGGCAGAAAAACCAGAAAAGAATAGCAAAGAACAGATAGGAGAAATAGAAGAACTAGAAACTATGTACCGATTGTGTTGATGTCTTCATACATATAAACCTGTCAAAATTTATCAAAGTGTGTATTTTAAATATGTGCCATGTAGTGTATTTATGTGTTAATGAAATTGTTGGAAGAAAACTAACTGATAAGTTATTTTCACTATGGACATCTCTATGCATCAGTTAGGAAGGAAATTACGAGTTGATTGTGCCCCCACTCCAAAATTCATACTTTGAAATCCTTACCTCTAGTATCTCAGAATATTTGGAGATAGAGTCTTTACAGAGATAATCAAGTTTGAGTTATGTTATTTGAGTGAGCCCTAATCCAATTAATCCAATATGAATGATGTTCTTAGAAAAGAGGAACTTAGGATATAAGCATCACCTAAATTTGTTCTGCCATAATAAAATACAATAGACTAAGCTTAAACAACAGAATTTTTTTTTTTTTTTTTTTTTTCTGAGACAGTGTCTCGCTCTGTTGTCCAGCCTGGAGTGCAAATGCGTGATCAGAGCTCACGCAGCCCCAACCCCCCGGGCTGAAGCCATCGTCACACCTCCATCTCCCAAGGAGCTGAGACTACAGGCACGTGCCACCACACCTGGCTACTTTTTGTATTTTTGTCTTTTGTTGCCTGGCTATGTATTAAGTTTTCTGTAGAGACAGGGTCTATGTTGCCCAGGCTGTTCTGAAACTCCTGGGCTCAAGTGATCATCCCACCTTGGCCTCACAAAATGTCGGGATTACACACATGAGCTACCATGCCTGGCCCAGAAATTTACCTCTCAAGGTTCTGGAGGCTGGGAAAGCCAAGATTAAGGTGCTAGCGAGGTAGCTTCATTCTGAGGCTTCATTTCTTGGCTAATACATGGCTGCCATCTTGCTGTGTGCTCACAGGACTTCTTTATGCATATTTGAGAGACAGAGCAAGCTCCATGGTGTCTTTTCTTATAAGGGCACTTATCCCATCAGACCAGAGCCCTACCCTCAAGACCTCCCAAAAGCCTCATCTCCAAATACCTTCCAATTGGAGATTATGTCTTCAACATGAATTTTGGGGAGTGGGGGACACAACCATTCAGTCCCTGTGAACACACATAGGGAGAATACGTGGACATGTATTCATCTGCAAGCCAAGGAGAGAGCGCTGAACAGCCTTCAGAAGGATTTCTTCTGCCAACACCTTGATTTTTGAACTTTTCACCTCCAGAACTATGAGACAATAAAATTTGTGATGTTTAAGTTTTTATGGTACTTTGTACAGAAGCTTTATAAAAATAATACATAAATTTAACTGATAAGAAAACTTTACTGAATCATCAGGAATCTAGAGATATTACACAATACGTAACTTCTTCGATTCTTAGTAAAAACAAAGACATTCCTGGTCCAGCCATATTCAAAGTAGCTGCTTCTACAGCAAGAAGTCTTCTAGTACTCAACTCTAATAGGGAAAAGATCAATCTTGAAAGATGTTACTCTTTTCTTTCATCCTTAAAGGAAGATAATTTGATTCTTTATTCCTTATTCACATCTAAAGAACCCACAAAAAACTGCTACAATATATAATTATAAACATTAGTATTAATACAGGCATTCACATATAGTGAAAGTTCTATAAAACCTTTATATCCCTTTAAAATCCCCATTTCTAAATTAAAAATAACAAACACAACTTTTTAAAATCCAAGGCAACAGTACGTGTACACTATATATTAAACCAATTAAACTTAACATGTAATATAGAGTTACTATCTAAAGACTTGAAGACTATCAACTAAATGAAATTACCTATCTAAGATTAAATAGCTGTCTATATTCCAAAAATGTGCTTCCTAAGACTTAACTCTAGCAAGCCCAGAAAAATTACAGTGATCTCCTCTAGATGAGACTCAGGTATTTGTTTTCCAAAAGCTGATTGGAGTGCTGCACTGTATTCCACAACCAAGCCCTTTGGTGAAGAAACAGCCTCTTGTTTACATTTTTTCCTTGTTTTTTTTCTAAGAAAATGTGTGCTTCTCATTAATAATCAAAGGCCCTCAAACAGTATACCTTGTGTGGAAAGTAGATATATAGAAGCTCTGGGGAAAAGTCCAGATAGTACCAAAAAAAAAAAAAAAAAGGAAAGAGATACCATGAGAAATATTTTGCATTAGTGCAGCCTCTCATGCATACATACATACATACATACATACATACATAGTAGGCACTGTCTTAAAAAAATCTTTCATTATAAAATTTATATGAAGGAAGGGTATCTTATTTCAAACCAAATGAGTTGAATGAGAACAAACAGCTTCCTTCTTTAATAGTATCTGATATTTAGTTTGAATCTGACATAACCCTTTCAAATACATTATGTCATTTGGTTTTACAACAAACCTTATGAGATAAGTATGTTTAAGTCAAATGTATAGAAAGAATAATAAACTCAGAAAGATTATACAGCTGGTAAGATCACCTAGCTAGGAAATGACAAAGTTAGACTCAAACTCAGGTTTCTAATTCCACATCCCGTGCCTTTCATTTTCCTTTCAGGCCATACGGAAGCCTATCTCTCACACCACATCTTTCAGGGTAGTTTGTCAACTGGGTTTATGTTACAATAAAATATAACTTTCCTGCATAATCCCTTGATCTTGAATTGTTGTAATTGATCAAGGCCTGTTTGTTGCCTGAGTATAAATGGAGGCAAATAATACACTTTGATCTCATTACACAGGATCTGCTTCCAAGTATGTTGCACATACTTGCTAAATATCATCTAATATTAAAGTGGCAGAAAAAGATTATATTCCATTTATTTATTATTTGCTCAGCTAGAATGGCCAAGAAGCAGCACACACAAATTATAGTTGAATTTGTATTTATCAATGTTATCACCAAGAAATTGTTAGATTTGATGATATCATTTCTGTAATTACAGAAGAAATATCCATTCCACTGGAAGTTACCACAATATGAAGGTAATTGCTATGCCATTACTGAATAGTTGCATCATATGGTTACTCTTGTCATACAAACTATAAATTATGTACTAAATGTAATATAATTTATAATGAAAAACTTAACATGGCTTAAAGTAGCTACTGAACCAAGTAGAGTTCTGTGGTGGTTGTAATTACATAATTATTTAAGCCTCACAAACTTAGAAATTACAAAGTACTTATGAAAAGCATTACCACGCGAAGCTAAGTGGAACTTAAAATAGTTACCAACCTAATTTGGGTGATTTTTTGTTGTTGTTGGGCTAAGTGGCAATTCCATCATTATCTTTTTCTGAGACAGCATCTAATTTATTTTAACAAATGCTTCCAATTTGTCTTTATTCATACATTCTTAGACTCTTAAGGTTAGAAGAAATCATTTAAACTAATTCTCTACCCAAACTATGATTCTCTTCCACAGTATTCAGACAACTAGTTATTGGGCTTCTTCCTTTAACCAATGGAGCGCAGAACTTAACAAATTAATTAGATGGATGAATTGGCTAGAATTCTTGGCTGCATGTGATAGGAGACCCAACTCACGCTGGTTTAAGAGAGAAAAGAAATTTATAAGCTCATGTAATTTAAAAGCCCAAGGTTATTGGCTCTAAACCTGGCTTGATCTAGATGTTAAAATGATGTTCTAAGCATTCAATTTAAAAAAAAAGAAAAATCTGCTTCCGTTTCTCTGTTGGGTCTTTTCTCAGGCCCTCACCTTGCAGGGGCAAGCTGTTCACCAAAAGATCCAGACACAACCTACCAGCTAGTAACTTTAGTGGAGAGAACTTTTCCTTCCCAATGGTTCTGTGAGAGACCTAGAATGTTCTGATTAGGATGTTCTGTATCACACACCCTTCCCTGAACCAGTCACTATATACAAGTATTTTCCTAATCTAAATGTGGGTCACATGGACATCTCTAGAACCAGAAGAGCTGGGTCATTGCCGAAGGCATACTATGGCATTAATGAAAGAAGAAGAATGAAAGCAGAGCCGAGAAGCACAACAGATTTCCACCACAGGCAAGATTTATTATCCTTCCTCTAATAAAGATATTGCTCTTGTTTCTCTTTTATAATGGAGGACCTCTGGGAGATGGGTTCTGGTGAAAATAAACCGAATCCGGTTAACAAATTGGCTGAAGTTGGAAGCTGACATCCTTACTGTTGGCATTTACCATGAACACAACCAGAAGAATAATTACAAGTTTACAGAAGCTATTTTATTTTTCATCCAAAACCCAGTTACTCTGGACACAGTGTTCTTTAGCCTCAATCCACAGAGCATTGATTCACCAGCACCAAGCTTTCAAGAGTACTTAAAATTTTCTTCTATCTTCTTTTCAAATAGTAGTTATGCATGACTCAGGATCTCTGATGACACCATTCAGCGTCCACAGAACACTCTGGTGAACCACAAAGTTCTGATATATACATACTGATGACCTGAGAATCACAGGGCTGAGGGATCAGGAGCATCTTATACTCATGTGGATGAAGGAGTAAATTGTATGGTGCTAGAAATCTTGCCACTCTACTTCTCAAGTATAGTAGGAATCTTATTCCTTCTGGCTGCCATGCATTTAAACCTCCCCTCCATTTGGCAATATCCACTTCATAGGTTTTGGTGGGAGGCACAGACATCTATCATCACAGAAGCTAAAAATGCTCCAAACTCACTTTCCCGGGCCCCCCCTCTGGTCATGTGTGGGCCTGTGACCTGGTCTCCTCCAGTCAAATGCACCGACCCTAGTCTTTGAATAGGGAACCAAAGATGAAAGGAAGAGAGGATTGAAAAGAATATTTCCTGGCAGAGAAGGCCATTGCTATGAGGAGATCAAGTTCTTGGGTCAACAGAGTAGTGTCAGCGTCTGTGTCCAGCATCTGAGATCCCTTGTATCACAGCTTACGTGCGAGCCTAGGGCACAGTGACAGCAGCTCTATGGCCATCCTTCTTGGACCCATTTTGCAGTGCAATTTTGGTATCATTCCTAACTGCAGCACCTCTGGGCCTGGACTTTCAGCTTTTGTAAAGTTGCTATGGGCTCCTTGTTAACTTCTCTTTTTTTCTGAAAGAATCCAGAATCAGATCTGTTGCTTGCCTCCTCAAACCCTGGCTGATATTAAAGCTCTCAATGTATGGAGCCCCAGGGCTGGATGTCTGTCTAGAAAGGTTTTCCACCAGAGTGGTTAAGAGGATGAATGCAATTCTGTCTCTGTCATATAATTCCATGATTTTACTGACGACATATAACTGTTTTCATTCCCAGTCGTCTTAGCCGAAAATGGAGATAACAGTATCTAATCCCTAAGATTTAATTAAAGCATTGTAAAGCACTTAGCATATCTCTGGAACTTTAACTAAAGTCTCAATGTGAGTTTCTAAAATTGCTAAAGAATTTTTCATAGTGTTGTGGCATGGCTTCTGGGTTACAAGAAGAGGTTTGTACTTTCATAGAGGGATAAAATGAAGAATTTATATTTACAAATCAAAATTCTGTCATAATATTTAAGCAGATTTAATTTTATAAATTTCTAATCCATTTAAACAAGTTTATTAGAAGTAGTATCCCAGGCCGGGCGCGGTGGCTCAAGCCTGTAATCGCAGCACTTTGGGAGGCCGAGGCGGGTGGATCACGAGGTCAAGAGATCAAGACCATCCTGGTCAACATGGTGAAACCCCGTCTCTACTAAAAATACAAAAAAATTAGCTGGGCATGGTGGCGTGTGCCTGTAATCCCAGCTACTTAGGAGGCTGAGGCAGGAGAATTGCCTGAACTCAGGAGGCGGAGGTTGCGGTGAGCCGAGATCACGCCATTGCACTCCAGCCTGGGTAACAAGAGCAAAACTCCGTCTCAAAAAAAAAAAAAGAAGTAGTATCCTTGCTAAAAAGTAAGGGATACTCTGGCTGGCAGGAAGGTGACTTCTTGTACTTCTGAAGTATTTCCAGGTGAGGGGTGAGGGCCCTCCACTGGCTTAGCTAATGGTTTTATTTCTATAAAGGAAAAAAAAAAATTGAGATTGTGATTCTCATTGTTTACTGTTTAATGTGCCTAATGGGTCTGGGTAGATAGGGGTGTGTAAGTACGAAACAGATGAGGATGGCTTATGAATCCTGAGGGGCAGGGAGACCTCGCAACTGAGTAGAGAGAAAAATAACACCACAGTGGTGTCTGGACTACCCCTAGATGGTAGGAGTGAATTTTCAATCATACCTTCACTCTCCCAAAACTTGGTGATTGACTCCTGTTTTGCTATGGAATTTTACTGCGAAACCAAAAACGTATGTGCTTATTTTCCTTTTGGACTATAATTATAGCAGAAAATGCTCCCCCATCTCTTGCAGGCATTCACCCCCAACACTCATGCAACTATACCAGAAATTGGAGATGACAGCCGTGGTAGAAGAATTGAGAAGGAAGACAGAGGGGAAGAAAAGCCCACGTTACTAAGTTAATAACCAGAAGAACATCTAAATAGGGGCAGCTCTCTTACAATCCCACATACTATTTCTTAAACAGAGTCATTTTGTGGTTTGTAATCAAGTGTCTGAATTCAGAATTTATAGGCCCCAGGATGGTAAGTGTGGTTATATGGTATTTAGCAATTTTATGTGTTGTTGTGCTAAATATGGAAAAGTCAGAAAAGTATTTTGGTGCTTTTCCTTAGAGTCTACTCTGAAAGTTAGGTTGGGTGACAGCTGAAAAAACCCCACCAATCTGGCAAGAGATATTCAGATTTATCTGCTTTTAAGCTTTAATTTCGTTTGAGAAATGTCTCTTTAGAGTATGTCTAAATTAACTTCCCTTTGCTCATGAAATGGTATTTATAAAAATCTTGAAATGCCCTAATACCTGGAGATGAACTTCTACTTAGTATGAAAGAAAAGTATTTCCTAATAGTTACAAACTGCTCAAAGAAAAGTCCCGGGTTGAGGGTATGGATGAGTGAAAGGTCAGATAAATCTTTATTATCCCTGGAGGGTTTAAGCACAGCGTAGAGCCTCAATAGGCAGGGCCTTGGGCTCTAAAATTATTTTCCAAAGTGTCTGGGGGCAAAGACATAGAGTGAAAGTATGATAGTCTGGGGTGCAAAGGTTTGCTCTGCCACTCACTGATAACGGTATTTGGAAAAAAAAAAAAATCAGTGATATATATTAGTCCTTCCAATCCTGAGATTCAAAGATGGAATCACAGGATTGCTATAAAATGAAAATGTTCACACTTTTTATACCAAATATCGCTCTTCCAGTATTTATGGTGGTCTAGAAATTCCAGAATCAATTATACTTTAAATTATCTTTTAATTCAGTTTTAAAACTACCCAAGGTATTCTATGTGTTTCCTCCAAAATCACAACTCATCTCTGCTCCCAAAGCACATTAGTGTGCCCCAGTCTCCCACCATTTCCAACATACTTTATTCCAAAAGTCTTTTAACTGTCTTTAAAAGTCAAATTCATCTGAAAGTACGAAGATGTATTAGTGAGTGTATTAGATGAATCTACCTTAAGTTTTAAAGCATTTTTTAAAAAATATTTTGAGTCAAGTCGAACAGCAGAATAAGAATATGAGCTTTAGTCTCAGATTGGAGTTGGACTGACCACTGGCTCTGGCACCTGCTGACCTAGCTGTCATCTCTTTTGGACAAGTTAATTACTTAGTTTCTCATTTGTAAAATGAGGATAATAATGCGTACCTCCTAGGAATGCTGCAAAATTAGAGATTATAAAGCATTCATAACAGGGTCCAACACATGGCAGACATTCAATAAATGAGAACAAAACAGAAATGGCAATCTGATTATGCTAAGTATACAGTTACCTAAGGTAACTACTTTGGAGAAAGAAAAAGATACGTGGCTTGTTTACATGTATAAGTTGTAGTGTTTTCAAGAATCAATTTTATTCCCTTTTAGTTAAATCTATGAACTATTATAGAAGTTACAGACTGCAAAGTTATATATTAGGAAGAAGGAACCATCAGACCTTCTTAGATGAGTATTTCTGAAGAGAAAATATTTTTATTTTTAGTTCAGGTATGCATTACCCAATTTATCAGTACTATTAAACATACCACTCAACTTATTCAGAACATTTATACATACCTAACTTCACAGAGTATTCCTGAGTTGCCATTCCCCCCTCCTATCCCAGTGAGAAGCCTGAGAACAAGTGAAATGGGAAACAGGTTTTCTTACAATAGAATGATACAAATAACTGTATCAAATGATACAAAACAATGTTAAATCTGTGCTTACAATGTGAAATTGACAACTACCCCTTCCCCTTCCCTGCCCCAAAGTTCCTGGCCTTAACACTGTTCATCACCTGCCCTGAGGTTGCTATAAAAGTTAGAAGTTCTTTCAATGGGTGTTTCTTGCCTGTGTGGCTGCTGTCTTCCCCATGGTACGTCCCCTGGGTTCCAGAGGACATGAAGAACTGCTGCCTGCCCTCAGTCGTTTCCTGTCTATCTTTCCTATCAGATAGAGCCCTATCTTTCCTTACAGATAGAGCCCTCTCACTCTCAAGGCAACATGTCTTATTGGATTTTTTCATCTCTCACAATCAACACCACAGTTATGGTCACCATCTGCTTTTCCTGTGACCTCCATGACATTTTCTTTGCTGGTCAGACAGTGATTCTGGTCTCCCATCGGCTTGCTCTGTTCAGCCTCTTCCCATTGTCTTTCTCCATGGAATGTATCAGTCAGATGACCCACTAGTTGAAATTTGCCACATTTTGCAACGTGTGAGGAATGCGTAAAAGTTTTGGCTAATAAAAAAAGGTGGGAAAATAATTCGTTTGGCGTAGACAGACCTATGCAGATGAGCTAGGACTTCAACATGAACAAGAACACAACAAAGAAGGAAGGAAAAGGACTTTTGTGCAAAAAGGATGACAAAAAGGCATGAAAGCCTGAAAATCTAGAGAAGAATATTTACTATTAATGATGTGTTACATGTGTAGTGAAGAATAATTGAAGATGAGACTGGGAAGGGGAATTGGGGCCAAACCGCAAGCAGCTGAATAGAACAGCCTACAGAGGTCACATTTATCCTGTTGGCAAGGGTGTGTGCTAGACATGGGAGGCACCTGACAGAGCTACACTTTAAAGATGAAGATGGCTGGGCATGGTGACTCACACCTGTCATCCCAGCACTTTGGGAGGCAAAGACAGGAGGATCACTTGGGCCCAAGAGTTCAAGATCAACCTGGACAATCTAAAGAGACCCTGTCTCTAAAAAGAAGAAAAAAATACAAAAAAAGAAAAAAGAAAAGATGAAGATGTTAGCACTGTGTGGGCAAAGGAGAAAAGAGTATAGAGATAGGGAAATTTCTCAAGAGGTATTTGAGAGATCCAAGCTAACAAGGAAGAGGCCTTCAACTATGGGTGGTGAGAAAAAATGGTTAAAACTGAATCAAGAGACACTTCAGAGGAGACTTACAGGTTGAGATAATTGAAACTGAAAATAGGTAGAAGAAGGAGTAAAAGATAATTCTGAGTCAACATTTTAAATTTCTGCACTCTCTGGACAGGTAGCTGAAGATGATAGGTAGACAACAGAGATTAGATAAAGAGATAAATAGATAATAGAGATTAGATAAATTGATAGATAATAGAGATTAAATAGACAGATGATAGACAGATAGATCTACCTTTATTCTGCTTTCACCAGCATGCTTTTAAAAATCTGTACACCTTCATATAATATACCACCATAATAATGAAGTACTCAGCACTTGCACACTACGGTAGAAGAGCTTCAAGGAACTCATCATTTTCTCAGAAGAGCTGGGCATCTGGAATAGGTTACAGGGAGGTTATGGAATTTCCTCCCCTGGAGGGATTTTACAACAAGCTAGATACCATTTGTCCATGATGGCTTAGGTGTGGTCCTTTCTGAAGCCTAGGAGGTGTCCTGACTGAATCTTATTATCACTCCCAGGCCTACAATTCTATGCTTCTACATCTTTTTGTGGCTTAACCCTAAAGCGTATCATTCATTTGATAAAATAAATTATGAGATAAAACTTGGAATTCTCTATGGACACTAATACAGAATGTAGCCTGAAAATTCTTAAAATTCATTTATCTACTGAATAAATTATAATTAATGTTATGGGTCAAGATTTCTCAAACAGTGTTTGATGGAACTACTCTTGGAATATTCTTACTCCAGAAAGTAGGAAATGACTGAAATTCACAGTAGACATTAGCATATAAAAGCCCTACGATATCCTATAAGAAAGAAGCTTCTTCCATTTTTTTCCTAAAGCTTCTGAAAACTTTTAGAAGGATGAGATGTATGTACCTATAATTATGTATATGGCTACCCATCTGTAGCTATCTGTCCATGCACCCATCCATCCATTAGCCATTTATCTACTTTCTAACCTCCTGTGAAAACAGGTTTCATAAAACATACGTTGGTAAATATCACCTAAGCTTCCCAAGGATGATCTTTGGTTAATCTGATAATTATTTCTAAATTATAGTTTGCTTTACCACAAAATGGAGATAATAATACCTACCTCATATAGCTGTTACAAGGATGAAATTTTTAAAAAATGTGTAAAGCCCCTGGCATAGGGCCTGGTACTTTGTCAGTGCTCCAGAAATGTTAGTTTCCTATCCTCTGCTCCTCCATTAAGGTTTGATATCTAATACATCTCACAAATATATTAGTTTAAGTGCAGAAATGCTTAAGCAATGAAAACTTTTGGCTCCTTCTAAGGAATGAATATACCATTCTGTGGTAAATTACAATGCAGAAGGTCAAATGGTTATCCTTCAGAAATCACAGCTATAAAAAATCTATGTGTATGTGCACAAAGGCCACTATAGGAAAATAAGAATGCACCTATTTTTAGTGAGTGTTGGGATCATAGGTAGTTTGTTTCATTTTTAAAAATTAGTAGATTTTGTTTATCACAGATGTTTTAGGTTCGTAGCAAAATGGACCAAAACGTATAAAGAGTTTCTATGTAACCCCTCCCACCACACATAGACTTCCACACCATCAACATGCCCCACCACAGTGGTACATTTGTTACCAGCAATGAGCCAACAATGACACTTCATTATCAACCAAAGTCCATAATTTACATTAGAGTGGACTAAAGTCCATAGTTTACGATAGAGTGGTGGCATGCATTTTATGGATTTTGACAAATATATAAGACATGTATTCACCCTCCTACTTTCATACTGAGTCCTTTTTCACTGCTCTAAAAATCCCCTGTGCTCTACCTCATCTTTCTTTCCACCCCCATCCCTGACAAACACTGATCTCTTTATCATCTGTCCACAGTTTTGCCTCTTGCAGAATACCATATACTTGAAATCATACAGTATGTAGCCTTTTTATATTGGCTTGTTTCACTTAGTAGTATGCCCTTAAGTGATCTCTGTGTTTTTAAAAACAGTTTTGCTATTAGAGAACATCACCTTTTAAATGTAAGAAAATGAAGTAAATTGAAAATTGACAAACCGAAGAAACGAAACTCAGAAAAATAAAGAATGGCTGTCCTGAGGGAAGGGGCTCAATCCTGGAGGTGGCCAGTCATGGCTGCTTCTCATCTCCCCAGCTGCCGACTTCCACCTCTGGGCCGACAACTGCAAATTGTCCTACTCCTCCTGTTCCCTTCTTGGGTGTCACGGGGCTCCTGCTTTTCTCTCCCAGGAGCTCCACTTTTAGGGCTCCCTTGTGGTTCTATGGACGGAGCAGGCAGCAACCACTGAATGCAGAAAATCCAAATGAAAACATGGAAGTCATTTCTATGTATTTAGCACTTACTATGTGCCAGACACGGTACTAAGCATTCTAAATATATTACTTCATTTAATCCTCACGTCGATGCTGTGCGATAGATAAATGTATCCCCATTTTAGAGACAGGCAAATGGAGGATGAGAGAAGTTTAATGACTTTCCAAATGGTACACAGGTAAGAATTAGCAGAATCAGGATTCAAATCTAGGATGGCCTGTCTCTAAATCCTGTGTACTTAACAATACTTTGTGCTCAGAATGGCTACTTGAGTCCCATAGATCAGTGATTCCCAAATGTTAATCCTATCCTTAAAAACGAAATTTTTGTTTATGTGAACCACTCCGATTGCTTTCTGTTGAGCGACCACTTCCAATATTCCAGGTATGAGACTTCACTAAGGAAGAGACAGAAGTCCCCTTTTACCCTCTCCCTGAATTTCTCACTGTTTGTGTTCCTGACTTACACCCCCATCTCAGGGCTTTCAGGTCCTCAAGAAAAAAGTAAAGAAAGTTTGTGGGCTCCACAGTTCTTAGAACAAAACTTGACTAATGCAAAATGACATTGAATTAGCTTCCAATTTTTATGTGAAATTTGACTTTTGATTTAAACACCAACAAAAAAGAGGTAAGACAACATCATGATAAGAAAACAAAGTTCTGCTCCAAGACAGACATCAAGCTCTGCTGCAAGGCTCACTGACCAACACAGAGCCTGGAACACAATTTGGCACAAATGTAACAGAGTACAAAATTTTATGCTGTAAATTTCGGAATTAGAATTTTTAAAGCAGACCTTTAAAAATATCAATTCTTTCAAGGTATAATTGACAAATACTAAAATTCACCAGTTTTAATGAAAACATTCAGAATATTGATATACAGCCATGTAACCAAGGCATGTAACCACTGCAATCAAGATATAGAATATTTCTAGCACACTAAAAAGTTCTGTCTGCTTTTGTCCCTTTGCAGTTAATACTTTCTCCTTATCCTTGAGCCAAGGCAACCACTGATCAACTTTCTGTCACTATAGTTTTGCCTTTCATAGAATTTCATATAAATGGAATCATACAGTATGTATTGTTTTGTGTAAGGCTTCTTAGACTGAGAATAATGCTTTTGAAATTCACCTGTCCTGTTGTGCCTATCAGTAGTTCATTCCTTTTTATTGCTAAGTAGTATACCATGGTATGGACATACCACAGTTTGTTTATTCATTTACCTATTGGTGAACTTGGATACTTTTCTGTTTAGGGCTTCTATGAAAAAGCTGCTATGACCATTCACATACAAGCCTTTATAGGAATGTATGTTTTCATTTCTCTTGAGTAAATGCCCAGCAGTGTAATTGCAGGGCAATATGGAAAGTCTATATTTAACTGTATCAGAAACTGCCAAACTGTTTTACAAAGTGGCTGTAACATTTTACATACTAACCAGCAAGATATGAGAGTTCCAGTTGGTATTGTCCATAATCTAATTTTAACCATTCTATTGGATATGTAGTTTGAATCTCACTGTAGTTTGAATTGGAAATTCTCTGATTAACTAGTGACAGTGAATATGCACTTTTTGCATTCATGTGTCTTCACTGTAAATGTTTTTTAAAAAAATGTTCCTCATTTTTTGATTGGGTTATTTATCTTCTCATTATTAAGCAATGAGATTTTATGTATTTTATGTAGAAATCCCTTATCAAAAACATATTCTGAAAATATTTTCTTTCACTATATGGCTCCCCTTTATATTTTCTTAAGAATATTCTTTGGAGAGCAAATTTTTAATTCTAAAGTCCAACTTATAATTTCTTATTTTATGGTTCGTGATTTTTATGTCCTAAATATAGTTTTTTTTTACAAACAAAAGGTTACAAAGATTTTCTCCTTTGTTTTCTTTTACAAGTGTTATGATATATCTATGATACACTGACAGTTGACCAGCTTTTATATATGTGATATGAGGTTTTTAAGTTTGTTTTCCATGTAAATATCTAGTTATTTTAGCCTCATTTGTTGAAAAAAATTATATCAATTGAATTATATTGGCAGTTTTATTAAAAATCAGTTGACTACTTTTGTGTCCTTTTATTTCTGAACTCCCTATTCTGTTAACGTTGACCTATAGGTCTATACCACTTTGTCTTGACTACTGTAGCATTACAGTCAATCTTAAAATCAGATCATGTAAATCCTTCAGCTTTCTTCTACCATTTCAAGAGTGTCTTGGCTGCTCGAGGTTCTTTGGGTTTACACAGAAATTTCTGAGTGAGCTTCTTCGTGTCTACAAAAATGTGCAGGGATTTTTGCCTGGGAACTCATTCATTCTACAGAAAAATGTGGGAGAAATTTACATCTTCACAATATTGAGTTTGCCAATCCATTACTTTGGTGTATTTCTCCATTTATTTGTGTTCTTTCATTTCTTTCAATAATGTTTTATAATTTTGAGTTTATACATCTTATCCATTTTTCATTAAATTTATCCCTAGCTCATGTTTTACATACTATTGTAAATTATATTGCTTTTAAATTTTAATTTCCAATTAATTTCTAGTGTACAGAAATACAATTTATGTTTGTATATTGACCTCATCTAACCTTGCCAAACTCACGTAATAGTTCAAGTAGCCTTTTGGTGATAAGCTGATGAATATACTGGCATAAAGTTATTCATAACATTGCCTTATATTTCTTTAAACATTCTTGGACTCTGTAATTACATTCTCTTACTCATTTCTGATGGTGATGTCTCCTTTTCCTAATCAGCTTGTCCAAAATTTTTATCAATTTTACAGATCTTCTCAAATAGCCAGCTATTAATTAGGTTTATTGATTTTCTTTGTTATGGTTTTGTTTTTTTTCCACTTATATTGGCTACTGATATTCCCTATTTTTCTAGTTTCTTCAGGTAGAAGTTTTGATCATTAATTTTACAACTTTTTATCTATACTATAATTATTTAATGCTATATATTTTTCTAAGTATACTACTTTAGAGCCATCCCTCAACTTTTGATATTATGTTTCCATTTTCATTCATATCCAATTAAATTATTTTTAAATTTCCCTTGAGATGTGTTCTTTGAGCCATGAGTCATTTAGAAATGTGTTGTTTAATTTCTAACTATTTGTGGTTTTCCCCTAATAGATCTCTAGTTTAAAGTCATTGGTGTCAGGAAATACATTCTGTAAATATTTCAATCTTTTCCATTTTTTTGAAACTTATTTTAGAATCTAGAATATTTTCTCTCCATGTATATATGATAAGATTATGTAGTATGGTGGTGTTTGGTGGAATGTTGTATAAATGAAAATTAGGTTAAATTGGTTAATATCATTCAAGTCTTCTGTATGAAGTTCTCACTGATTTGTTCTATGTGTCCTACCAGTTACTGTGAGGGAAGTGTTGAGGTCTCCAACTGTAATTACGAATCTGTTGCTTTCTCTTTTCATGTCTGCCAGTTGAGGCTTCATGTATTTTTGAAGCTCTGTTTTTAATGCATACATATTAAGGATTATTCTATTTTCTTGATGAATTTATGCTATTATCATTAGGAAAAATTCTGAATCCTTGGTAATACTCTTTCTCCTGACATTTACTCTTTGTGATATTACTATAGCCATTCTAGCTTTTTAATTATTGTTTTATGTTATGTATTTCTCCAACCTTTTACTTTTAACCTATCTATCTGTGTTAAAGTGGGATTCTTATGGACAGTGTATAGTTATATTTCACTTTTATATCCAATCTGATACTTTCTGACTTTTAATTGCAATGTTTGAAAATTTAAATCGAATCTAATTATCAGTGAGCTTGAATTTAATTCTGTCATCTTGCTATATGTTTTCTACGTATCTTATCTGATGTTTTTCATTTTAATCCTTTTTTCTGACTTCTTATTTATTAGTTGATTATTTGTTCTAACTATTGGTTTGGTAACTACATATCTTTATTTGATTTCATTTATTATTGTTACTATTAAATGGTCAAGATCAGAGGATGGCAAACATTTTGTAAAATCCAGATAGTAAATATTTTAGGTCTCTGAACCATATTTATGTATGGCCCATATTTTAGGTTTCTGTCACCAACTACTTTACCATTGTAGTTGAAAAGCAGTGATCCACAAGTAAAAGAATGGATATGGTTACATTCCACTAAAACTTTAACCACAAAAATAGGCCAAAGGCCAGATTTGACCCACAGGCTATGGTTTGCCAACTCCTGTTGTAAGATTTACAACATGTATTTTTAACTTAACATAGTCTAAGTTCAAATAACATTATGTGATTTTATCTACAGTGTAGCCACCTTATAAAAGGATACATTAGAGTGAACTCTAATGTAAACTATGCACAATGGGCGACAATGATATGCCATTGTAAATTCATTCATTGTAACAAATGTAACATTCTGATTGGGAATATTATTAATGGGGGTGGCTATGCAAATGTGGGGGAAGTAGGCATATGGGAAATATTTGTACTTTCCTCTCAATTTTGTTGTGAACCTAAAACTTCTCTAAAAAAATAAAGTCTTCAAAAAATATTTGATTCTCAGATTGTGTTCTTCATATTTTTTGTTAAAAAGTACTATCTTTGGCCAGATGCGGTGGCTCACGCCTATAATCCCAGCACTTTGGGAGGCTGAGGCGGGTGGATCACGAGGTCAAGAGATCGAGATCATCCTGGTCAACATGGTGAAACCCTGTCTCTACAAAAAATTCAAAAAATTAGCTGGGCATGGTGGCGTGTGCCTGTAATCCCAGCTACTCAGGAGGCTGAGGCAGGAGAATTGCCTGAACTCAGGAGGCGGAGGTTGCGGTGAGCCGAGATCGCGCCATTGCACTCCAGCCTGGGTAACAAGAGCGAAACTCTGTCTCAAAAAAAAAAAAAAAAAAAAAGTACTATCTTTACGAAACAATCGTGATAGTATACAGATTTTTTAAATACCTTTATCTGGTAAAATAAAAAAAGGAAACTTTGTATCAATTTCTTAATATTTTTCTTACTTATTGTATTGGGTCATGAAACTAAAAAATGTTTTGTTCCACTGTCTTAGATCACAATCTCACCTACATGGACACTTAAGAAGGGAATAAAAGGAAATTGGCAGTGTATGTTTGGTCAGGATGGGCAGTACAAGGTCTTAGTTCTACCCTCTAGATATATAAAAATGGTGTTAGAGTAGTTAATATAAACATGGCTCTGCCAACTCAACTAGCAATGTTGTAGACAGGCTGTTAGTATCAGTTCAGGTTCTTGGAGAAGCACACACTAAGATGGAGTTAAGAGTGCCAAGAAACTGGGAGTGGTAAGATCATGAATGACAAGGGGAGTGCCAACAGGAAGAGCCAAGGAAAGCCTTTAGCCTGTTCTGATCTCCCCAAACGAAGATGGCAAGGGAAAAAGTATTGAGTAGGAAGAGGCCCAGCTTGTGCCAGAGCTCTGGGAGGCCTAGTCAGCCCAATGGGGAGTTCCAATGCAAAGACTGTCCATAAAGGAGTTCTGCACTGGGCAGAAATGACCAGGTCGTATTACATGCTCAGTTATTAGTCAGGACCTCTCAGGAAGAGGGTGCCCTATTGCACTGAGGCTGCAGGTGTGGTGGTCCTGAGAAAGAACTAGCCCAGATCATAGAAATGCATCCTACGTGAGGTCATCCTCCTGTTTCTCAGGGTACGTTCTAATCTTCCAAAATGAGCACAAGTTTGCTGCTGGAAGTACAAGTGTTACTACTGGTTCCCTAGCTGATGTTTTAAATTTGAGTTCTTGTACCACTGTGTTCCAATTTTCTTACCCATAAAATGAACATTACAATAATGTCCTTTTAGGCCAAATATAAATTGAAATAATATGAGAGAGTGGGGTAGATGGAAAAGAATAACAGGATCCGCCTCTTTATTAAGCCAAGATATTTTATGGAAAATCTATGTCTTCATCAATTAGCATGGTTTCACCTCTCCCTGCTCCATTCCAATTTCCAAGTGGTTATAGAGATATCGGTGTTTTTCCAAAGTGCAAAAGAATAGAACTACCGCTTTCCAAGTTATCAGAAACATTTTTCTTGAAGAGTCTTTTCCTTTCTTCCATTTATTTGGACCCATGATTAAGTTAAATCTTACATTACACTGTGAAGAATTACTTGGGTTGCTTGTAGCCACACTGGTGCAGCATCCCTGGACTTCCTGTTTATTATTAGTTTTCAATTAAAAATTTGCATCATAAATCACTCACTTCCTTAGCATTTATGGCTTGCTTCCCTTCAAGTAAAAAAACAGTTTAATCAGCTTTTCTGAAAGGTCATGCTTCATTGTTTGTTCAGACCTGGTGTTCTAAATTTAAAAGTCCTAGCAGACAGTTCTGTAAGAGAGAAACAGAAAACACTAAAATATTAACTCACAATAGAGAACAACCCTGATGAAATCCAAAAACAACCCAAATTATGATTTTGTTAAAAAGAACTTTCATCAGAGGGAGTGAAATTATTGAGATAAGCAAAAATACAATCTGCATGCCACTTCTACGAACAGTAGTTGAAAAAAGTAGCAGGGTGAATTAGACTAAAATTTAGCTCCAACTTGAAACTAGTTTAGATTCCTCTACAGCAGCGTCACCAAGATTTGTGGTTTAGGAGAAATGTAAAAATTTCATGATATGTCTGGCTGGAGGAATGACTAGAACAATGGAAACATGTAGGAAAAAGAGCACATCAAAGATGTAAACATTCAGATGAATGTTTCTAAGAAAATACCACAATGTGCCTTTAATGATCTATGAGAGTAGACTCACTAGGAAAGTAGGCAGGTGCCTAGGCTTTACCTGCTTCCATTGCATTGCTGCATTCTCTTGCCTATCCCAAGGCTTCCATTTCTCTAAGAAATATAACCAGGGATAAGGACAGGAAGGTGGTTGCATCCTGAACTGTTCCTTTCATCAGCATTGTTCCCAGAAATATAGGGAAGGGATTTGTTTTTGTTTTCATTTTTGTTTTTTTTTGTAGAAGTTAAAAATAGAAAGTTGGTCAAGGCTCAAGTGTGCGTCTAACACTATTTAAAAACTGGGGTAATTCAAAGAAGAAAACTTAGGCTTTGCCCTTAAATAGTTATCTTCTCACAAAAAGATGAAGAAAACATATATTTGAAACAAGACTAAACAAAATAAGATGACAGAAATTCTGTTCTAAAGCACTGCTCTGTTAATCACATTCTATTTCACTTGCTTCTCACAGCTTCCCTTCCATACACACTTCTCTAGAGGCTGAAATTCTCTTCCTCTCTCTTGCTACTTAAGAGGTTGCTATTTGAAGAAAACAAAGGAACACACTTCACATTTGCTTTTACCTTAATGCACTGTGTTCAACCTTTACATTTGTTACATTGTATATTTAAAGTGGTTAAGACTAAAAAAAAAAGATTAATAGAGATGAGGTAGTAAAAACCAAAGTTGAGGTAAAGGGAAATCTTGATCTTAGAACTCTAGGATTTAGCACATAGAGGCCTTCAATATATATGTTACAAATGAATGAAAGAATGGTTTGAAGGTTATATAAGTAAAGTGTTCCAGGAGTAGAAAGCAGTATCACCAGAGAGAGGCATTGGAATGGCATATTGATGGATCTGAAGAGATTAAGCAAAATGGAGCTGCAGTTGGGTAGCATGAAATAATAGGAAGTAAGAAGCAGCAGGATGGACAAAATTATGAGTCTGGAAAACCCAGAACAGAAGCTTAGATTTCATATTCAAGGCAATTGGAATCTCTGATGCTTTGAGGACAGTGATCTGTGGAATAAGAGTATCTGAGGAAGATGAATAACCTTGTCATGTAGGATGACTTAGGCAGGACGGGGAGGCCTCACCTAGTCAGCTATGAGCCCATGCCAGTCATCCAGGTGTGAAGTGATGACTGAGGGGCTCGGGAGTGATGGAGAAGGGCCGGGATGTGCATAAGAGGCATTTCAAAAGAAGACTCAGCAGGATTTAATAAACACTTTTCGGTAGATCAAAATCTCTTGGCTCACTGAGGTCGCAACAGAAGAGATAAGAAAATGACTAACAGTTGTAGGAGGAGCAGAAGATAGAAGGTCAAGAAAATAGAAGCCAGACCTGGGAGTCAGCAACCCATGACCTTGCCCAATGCACTTGTTAATTCATTGTTTAAAACTAGGAGGTAGCCTCACCATTATGGAAACTTGCTAGGCTCTTGCATTCTGCCGTTGTGTAAGAGGTCTAAGATTCAAGGAGAAAAGACACCCAAGCCCTGTCAATAGAGCCTTTCTGAAACTTCCTGGATCCTGCCACTTCACAAGGCAGCTTCTCCCAACCTCACCAAACCCTCCCCAACCAGACCTGCCTCTTCCGAGGCTAAAGACACACTAAGACAAGCACCCAGAAATGCCCCACATACTGGACGATTTGGGTCCATGAAGACTATTAGCTTACAACAGGTCTGTTTTTAATTTCAGCATTTAAAATACTTAATGTGATGTGCCAAAAGAGTAAATTCACCTGGCTAAAGAAATATACCTCTGAATACATGCAGAAGAAGATGCAATAGAGCTAAAAGCTAAAATAGAGCTGAAAGATACAATAGAGCTAAAAGTCGAACTACAAAAGCATCATCTACCATGCATTTTCTTGACATGTTCTCTTTGTGAGAATCTCTCTTAGGTCTGAGTGTTGTATTTGTTATGGATTCTGCCATCAGGGGGTCCCATTAATGCTCCAGGCATTTCTTTGTCTGTTCAGGAGAAAAGAAGGACTTCTGGGCAGAGATAAATTATGCTATCCCTATCCAGCATATAATAGAAATTATGTAATTGAGCAGCATGTGTGATAAAACTCATGATAAAATATCATCCACATGGATAAAACTAAAAAACAGAATGGGTCCGGGCACGGTGGCTCATGCCTGTAATCCCAGCGCTTTGGGAGACCCAGGAAGGTGGATCATGAGGTCAGGAGATAGAGACCATCCTGACTAACGTGGTGAAAACCCATCTCTACTAAACAAACAAAACATTAGCCGGGCGTGGTGGTGTGTGCCTATAGTCCCACCTACTTGGGAGGCTGAGGTGGAGAATTGCTTGAACCCAAAAGACAGAGGTTGCCGTGAGCCGAGATCGCATCACTGCACTCCAGCATGGGCAATAGAGTAAGACTCCATTTCAAACACACACACACACACACAAAACAAAATAGAATGGTCAAGTTGCAAAAGAATACATATATACAGGAAGGTTCTATTTACATAGTCTAAAAACTGTGAAGGAACATTTTTTGATTGTTTAGAAACACTTTAATGTATAAAAAACCTTAAAGTCTTGTATCCAGAAGCAAAGGAAGGATGGGGGTATGGGTAAGAAGAAAATACAATGGGCTGCGCATAGGGGTTTCTACCATATTGTATTGATTGATCTCGTTCACTGGACACTGTGTACTTGGGTGCTCATTAAGGAATTCCTATGCCTTTCTATACCTTTAAAATATTTAACAATATATTTTAGTTAAGACTTCACTTCTTTCCTGAGAAGAAAGGAAAAGCCCGCCCTGGCATTGGGCCTTTTTCAACATAGAAGTAGACTCGCTTTCCCACCTCCTCAGTGTAGAAGACACCCACATGCACAGTGGGGAGGGAAAAAAGGAGAGGCTCCCCTGCATAAAATGTTCAGCTATTAAAGGGACAGACAGCTTTTATTCAGACTTCAGTAGTAAGCTTGGAAAAGTCCATGTACATTTTATTTTTACTGCACACAAGTTCCATCCCAGGATGAAGAGGGACATCATTTCTTCACATTCCTGGGCAAAAGCAAGGGCTTCTTCCTGTTACAGTGCTCAGGAAGGCAAACGGTGAGAGTCACCAAAAATGCTCAAATGCCTGAGCCTTCCTGGCCCACAGAAAGGGGATTAGTAAAGCACCATTAACCCCACAATGAAAACACATCACTTTAGCATTTTCTTTCATCCTAAACCCAGTTTATAGACACAGCCTTATCACAGGGAGAATGTTTATCTTCATGTGTAATAAGTAGATTCCCAAAAAGCAACAGTAGCTAATGAAATTAAATATAATGCTGGAAAATATACGTTCTTCTTTTTAGCAAAAATGGCACAGTTAACAGTTAAGCCAGAGTGTTTAAGTATCTTCTACTCTGATTCATTTAGAAAGTTGGTTTATGAGTCTAAGAAAGTAGGAAGTTTGAATTTAGGAATCTCCTACTTTCTAGTTACGTAAGCCAAATTTCTAAAGCAAGTCAAGAAAGAGAGCTTTTCATGGCTTCGCAGTGCTGAAGGTTAAGACACATTCTAGTAATTTATGATCATTTATTTGGGAAGTGGTTGATGACGAAGGAAACCTAATTACAGCTTCTTTTCCTTCCACTTGCAATTGTCCAAGAGGTCCTTGAGGTTCTCTGTTTGTTTCTATTTATATGTAAACTTCCAGAGGCTAATTTAACTGTAGACACTAACTAAGCTTGACTTTGCTCAAAGCTTCCCTTAAGGATTAATAACATGTTTCTACCTCTATCATCATTTTTCACCAGAGGGTCACATTTGTTATGCATAATTACTAATGAAATGATGAAACAAATGAAGAAGCAGTGTGGGCTTTCTCCTAAAAGGCCCACGTGCACATTTAAATGTGCCTTAGTTACCAAACATCAGTACATATCCATCTGTACAGCATGTGCCACACAAAATCTTAACAGTGCATGGATCACAGCTAAAGAAAGTTTAAAGTAAAATGTAATCTACCACCTAGCCTTTTCTCTTGGTGTGTGAGTGTGGGGTGGGGGCAAGTCAATAACTGAACAAAATGCATAGAATTTTCCACACCAAAATGTCGGTCACTTGGTCTCCTAAGTATCTAAGCAGTCAGAGCGGTAAGGGGACAGAATATTAAAAATGAGGTCTCTCCTGGAATGTTTGGGATATGTGGTTTTGGATCTCCTACTTTTCCAATCCTGATCGACTCATGGGTACCTGAGGGCAGAGTGGGGAGATCCAGGACTCGTATGTGAAGAAATGTAGCCTTTTAAATTTTCAGTAACTGACAGCTTTTCTCTTGAGTCTCTTCTGTATTCCTAGGGCAGACAATTAATCCTATTCTGTTCAGGTATACATAGTCTGCTCTAATGATTTTTAGCCAGATCTGAATATTACAATCTCAGGTACACATACAGCTTATATATGAGTCTTCCAGGGATTCTGCCTCTTCCTTTTCTGTTTTTGGAGGTTGTCTAATTTCCCAGAGACTTTCACATTGTCCTGGCAGATGTCTACTGCTGAGTGGCCCTTGAATTGGGTTTCTCACCTCAGTTGGTCTCTGGACATTGACATTTTTTTTTGCCTTGCCCACTGCAACGTAAATTCAACTTGATCTTTGAAGTATTAAGCTGGAATCCATAGACTTCCACACTGCCTGTGACCTGTCCTGGTGCTCTGGGATCCTGATCCTGATCCTTTCCGATCCACTAGTTTTCTTACCCCTTCTTTTTCCTGACTTCCTTCTGGGTCTGTAAATTCTCGGCTCCTTTCTCTGTACCACTAAATAGTGAGTAGGATTCTGGGAGACCATTCAGATCTACCTCCACGGCATCTCCTTGAGTCACTACTTTACTGTTCCAGTCCCATAGGCTGGATTTCTCTGAGAGGCTTGCAAGCTTGCAAAGGACACCCAACACATATCCTGATAGTCTCAGATTTCTTCCAAACCCAGGAGAGTCAACTTCCTGACCCTAGTCCAAGGTGTTGGTCTATGAAAGGAAGCAGAGAATTAGGCAAGAGCTTAAGGATAATAGTCAAGTTTGGAGAAGGATCATTCACAAAAAAGGATAATAAAGGTTTTATTCATTCACTGATTTATTTATTCATTCATTTAGAAATACTGACTGTGCTAAATACCGTGTTGATTATATTAATATAAGCAAGACATGGTCCATGCTTTTAAGGAATCCTCAGTCTGGTAGAGAGCAGGCATGTTAGCAGGTATTTCCAGGGCACACTAGGGGAATAAAAAATGTAAATAGATATTCGTACCAAATGACAGAATTGCATAAGGTTTCAGAAAATTTTCCTTAGAAACACTGATGCTCCAGTTGTCTTGGAGGATGATTAGGATATCATTGACAGTGGAAACAGCATTTTTGGCAGTGGGAGTAAAAATATGGAAGAATAGAACAGCACTAGAGAACTACAAGTACAATATGATTTGGTATAGTTGGAGCAAAAAAAAAAAAAATGAACTGGAGAATATTAAGTAAGAAGGAGAAGATGGTCAGAAGAGAGATAATGAAACTAAGGAGGGGGTTTCATCCCATAAGAAGTGAGAAACTATTGAGTCTCTTAATAGAGACAGGACTACATTTACTATTTAGAGAAATAATTGCGGCCACAGTCTAAGGGAGGGTCTTGTGTATGTTAAGACTGGAAATGGGGAGGCCAAACAGGAAATGATTTTAAAAAATAAATTAAGGGAGCAACAGAGAAATAAAAAGAAAGGATGGATACAAAAAATGGCCAATAGATAGAACTGAGATTTGGTTACTGATGGGTGTTGGAGATTGGGAAAGGAAGAATTTCGCAATCACTGAAAGTTTTGTAGGTGAATAGTGGGGTTATTTGCTAAGATAAAGGATACAATTCGGGGAACAGATTTTATCATGCAGGTTGTCTAGTTCAATTTCGAACATACTAGATTTAAACAGATTTCGGATATCCAGATGGAGTTACTCAATAGGTCACCAGATAGGTGAGGAACTCTAGAGTCAAAGTCTGGCCTGAACATATAGATTTGGAAGTCATAAGCATACAGACTGTATTAATGGCTATGGCACTCTTTGCATGCTTAAACATATCCTTATATTGTTTGGTTAGGCATGAATTTCTAGATAGATATTATTAAATATTTGATTCATGTTCTATAGGCTTGTTAATGAGGTGCCTAATTCTTATTTTAGTCTTATTCCTCTCTAGGCATGGATCTCTCCCACCTCAGGGAGAACCCTAAAAACGGAAAAGAAAAATCAAAGATGGAAACTTGGTAACAGCAGCATTTTAGGGATTACAAATGAACGTGGAATCTTATAAAAAACCTGAAAAAAAAATCAAAAACCAAGAAAGTATCAAATATTTGAAGCCAAAAAATGAGAGATTTTCTAGAAGAGAATGATCAACAATATCAAATTCCAGAAAGATCAAGTAAACTAGGCCCAGAATAGACTGGTTAGATTTGGCAGCCTGTAGTGCATAGGTGATTTGCACCAGTAGAGTATTAGATTGAAATTCCAGTTCAAAATGGCAGAGTGAGTATAAATTCACCTCCCTACCCATCCTACCGAGATGACTGGAAGACTTACAAAGGAGACCAACTTCATTAACAGTTCTGAGAACAGGGAGAAGTCATAAGTGTACCATGTGATGCCCTCTGCCATGTTATGATGCAGAAAGAGGCCCTGACTAGATGTTGGTGCCTTAATATTGGACTTCCCAGCCTCCAGAACTGTATACAATAATTTTTACACATGTATGAATTACCCAGTCTCATGTATTCATGCAAAATGATATTGAATTAGCTTCCAATTTTTATTTGAAAAGATTGTGAATTGGGACGAATAGAAAACAAACAGAAAAATGGTAGCTATAAGACCAGGTATGTAAGTAATTATATTAAGTGTAAAGTAAGTCAATAATCCAATTGAAACATAAAGATTTTAAGACCAAATCAAATCAGCACTGAAGTATGCTACTTTAAGACGTATCTTAAATATAAAGAGAAAAATTGAAAGTAAAATAATTAAAAAATATAGATACAATGTTAACATTAATCAGCAAAAAGTGCTGCAGCTACAATATTTTTGAAACAGAGGACTAAGAAGCATGACTAAAGATAAAAGAGATATTGAAGTGTCAATTCGCAAGGAGGATATTACAGTTATAAATTTGTATCTGAGAGCATAGACAGCTTCACAATATGTAAAGAAAAATTTCATAAGATTAAAAGGAAAAATAGATACATCCATAATCATAGTGGGATACTTTAATACAGGGGTGGGTCCCCAATCCCAGGGCCATGGGCCAGTACTGGTCTGTGGTTTGTTAGGAACCAGGCCACACAGTGGGAGGTGAGCAGTGGATGAGGAAGGAGCAGATGAGGAAGCATTACCGCCTGAGCTCTGCCTGAGTAAGGTCAGCAGGAGCATTCAATTCTCATAGGAGCACAAACCCTACTGTGAACTGTGCATGTGAGGGACCTAGGTTGCACGCTCCTTATAAGAATCTAAGGCCTGATGATCTGAGGCAGAACAGTTTCATCCTGAAACCATCCCCATCCCCAACCCCAGCCCATGGAAAACTTGTCTTCCACCAAACTCGTCCCTGGTGCCAAAATGGTTGGGGGATGCTGCTTTAATATACATCTCTCAAGAACTGAGAGAACAGAGAGCAAATATTATTTAAAGATATAGAAGATCTGAACAAATTTGACCTAGTTACATCTATAGAATGCCACATCCAATAGATTTAGAACATGCATTTTTTTCAATTTTTTGGTAAATGTTCAACCCACATTGCACATTTACCAAAATCGACCATTCTGGACCATAAAACAAGTGAATGTATTTTTAAAGATTGAAATCAGCAGAATATATTCTCTGACTGAATTGGAACTAAGTTAGAAATCAGTAACAAGGCCAGGTGTGGTGGCTTACGCCTGTAATCCCAGCACTTTGGGAGGCCGAGGTGGGTGGATCACGAGGTCAAGAGATTGAGACCATCCTGGTCAACATGGTGAAACTCCTTCTCTACTAAAAACACAAAAAATTAGCTGGGCATGGTGGCGCGTGCCTGTAATCCCAGCTACTCCGGAGGCTGAGGCAGGAGAATTGCCTGGACCCAGGAGGCAGAGGTTGCGGTGAGCCGAGACCACGCCATTGCACTCCAGCCTGGGTAACGAGAGCCAAACTCCATCTCAAAAAAAAAAGAAATCAGTAACAACAGGATAACTAGAAATACATACATGTTTAGAAACTAAGCAATACACTTAAAAATAACTTATGGGATAGAATACATTTTAGTGAAAATTGGAAAATATTTTGAACTAAATGACAATGAAAATACAGCCTAACAAACTTTGCATATGGTATCCTGACAACTAAATTAAACTTGTTATCTTCTTAACAGTTCATCTGTTAGATATTACAAACATTCAAAAGATAATGTAATGTTATTATAGATAACTATGTGACAACCAATTGGAAAATTCTGAAAACGCAAAATTTCTAGAAAAAGTTACAAAAATGAACTCAAGAAAAATAAAAACATCTGAATATATGTATTCAAAAAATACAAATGGCAATTTAAAAACTTTGAAGACAGAAAAGTTTAGGCCCAGATATCATCCCTAGTGAATTCTTCTAACATTCAGGGAAGATGAAATAGTAGTCTTCAAAGATTAGAAAACTTAATGGAAGATTACAGAAACTGGAAATAAGCAAGACCATCAATGTCTCAGAACCTGCAGGTATGAAGATATAGTTTAACCCACTGAATAAAAAGCTGCCTGAAAACACAGGGAAAATGAATGGGTAATAGGCAAAGGAAGTCATAAACACTAACTAGAGCCTTTTCATCTGCTTCAGTTAAGTGAACTGTAACATCTATCTGTATTTTATTTACCTTGTTACATGATATGTATGTTTTGATCTTTAAAATAATTTTTCTCATCTTTTACCCCTTTTAGTTTATATAGAGTATACCGGTCATTGTTAATCTGGTAATGTACAGGTTATTGAATATGCAGACCACACTGTGGCAGAGCAGGAAGAAAGGATATGACCTAGAAATTTAGATTCGGTATAAACACAGCAGCCAAGGAACCGTGGTGAAGGGTAAGTGAGTAGGAAGTAGATACCGACGCAAACACTGGACTTCTCACTGCTGGGCTTACGTTCTTCTGATTCTGAGAACTCAGAGTGCTTCTCAGTCATCCTCTCTCAGGGCTCACTGGGACAGCTGAAGCCCAAAATGGTGATTTGTGCTATGATGGTCATCATCACTGTAGTGAAGGGTATTGTAAAATAAGAGCTGCAGGTGGCAAATGTAGTAATGAGAGAATGAAACAGTGTGAGCTCCCTCGGGTCACTGAGGATCATACGCAGAGGCAAAATGTCTGAGTAATTCCTTCTGAACAAAGCATAGCTCAGTGCTATTCCTGGATCTGGGCCTACTAAATATGTTGGGTTTTGATAATGATCAAGATTACACATCAACAGATAGTTGAGTGAACAAATGGATTAACATCATCCTATAAGTATGAGCCCAAGAATGTGTTTGAAAACAGCTGCTATGAGAAGGACTGGAACAGAGCCATGGTAACAGACCAACACATTCTGGCCCCCAGAACAGAGTCGGTTGTTTGATGAAGTTAATAAAAGTGTTATGTTTTCTAATACTGCTGCTCCAACAAGCTCAAATCCCCAAAGAGCAGAGATGCTAAAGAATGAGGTTCTGGCTGGGCACAGTGACTCATGCCTGTAATCCCAATACTTTGTGGGGCTGAGGAGGGCAGATCACCAGGTCAGGAGATCGAGACCATCCTGGCCAATATGTTGAAACACCGTCTCTACTAAAAATACAAAAATTGGGCTGGGGGCGTGGTGGCTCACGCCTATAATCCCAGCACTTTGGGAGGCCGAGGCAGGTGGATCACGAGGTCAAGAGATCAAGACCATCTTGGTCAACAAGGTGAAACCCCATCTCTACTAAAAATACAAAAATTAGCTGGGCATGGTGGTGCACGCCTGTAGTCCCAGCTACGCGGGAGGCTGAGGCAGGAGAATTGCTTGAACCCAGGAGGCAGAGGTTGCAGTGAGCCGAGATCATGCCATTGCACTCCAGCCTGGGTAACAACAGCGAAACTCCATCTCAAAAAAAAAAAAAAAAAAAAAAAAATACAAAAATTAGCCGGGTGTGGTGGTGCATGTCTGTAGTCCCAGCTACTCGGGAGACTGAGGCAGGAGAATCGCTTGAACCTGAGGGGCAGAGGTTGCAGTGAGCTGAGATCCTGCCAGTGTACTGTAGCCTGGAGACACAGCTAGACTCGATCTCAACAACAAAAAAAGAACAAAAACAAAAACAAAGAATGAGCTTCTAATCGAGGCTTCACTAAATGAAATGGGAGGCCCAAGTCCAGGAAGGACAGGCCAATTATCAACTCAGAGACATGGGTGGTTCCCCACATGCTGCCTTAAGTCCCATTATTTTTCTGGCTCTGTTCAAAAGCAGTACTTCTGGTCACCTGTCATAAGCAGATTTTTATCTCAACAGAGATTTTCATGTACTTGGAAAATTCCCATCTTGTTACAAATGTTATAAAACAACAATGGATAGCACATTTTCTTTCTCCCTAAGAAGCTAAATTACTTTGATATATATCTTATTTAATTTCAAAATAGCCCCTTGGGGCTATGGGAAGGAGGGATTAAATACATTTGGTATGGAATATCCAAGGCTTGCACGAAAAGTGTCAAAAATTGTCAAGAATATAACGTAGTGTCTTCAGCTCCTAGCCCAGTGGCTTTTCTTAGACTTAGCCTTACTTTGGTGACTTTCTGGACCCAGTTCTGGCCACAGGAAACTGACTTCAAAATCTAGACTTTTTTTTTTCTTTTGAGACGGAGTTTCCCTCCCGTTGCCCATGCTGGAGTGCAATGGTTTAGAATCTCAGCTCACTGCAACCCTCGCCTCCTGGGTTCAAACTATTCTCCTGCCTCAGCCTCCAGAGTAGAGTAGCTGGAATTACAGGCCTGTGCCACCACATCTGGCTAACTTTGTATTTTTAGTAGAGATGTGGTTTATCCCTGTTGGTGAGGTTGGGTCTCAAACTCCCAACCTCAGGTGATCTGCCCGCCTCAGCCTTCCAAAGTGCTGGGACCACAGGCATGAGCCACCACACCCACAATCTAGACTTCTACTCAATCAACAAACCCTTGCTAACATTCATTAAGTACAACGTATTAACTAGGTGTTTTGAGGGTCGGGTGGCCAGGGTGATTGATTAGGCAACATCCAGCTCACACCTCCCCTCTTGGTGTCTTATTCTGTTGGTGCTGATACAGAAAAAATACCAAAAACTGGGTGGCTTATAGACAAAAGAAATTTCTATCCTACAACTCTAGAGGCTGAGAAGTTCAAGATCAAGGTGCCGGAAGATTTGGTGTCTGCTGAGGGTTCTCATCTCTGCTTTGTAGACATCTTCTTGCTCCATCTCCACTTGGTGGAAGAGGCAAACAAATTTCCTAAACATCTCTCTTATAAGGGCATTAATGGCACTAATCCCATTAGAGGGACCTAATCACCTCCCAATAGTCTTATCTCCAAATACCATTGCCTCGAGGATTAGGTTTCAACACATAGGTTTGAAAGGGACACAAACATTTAGAACATAGGAGATAGGACCAAGCAGTCTGGGAAACTGCCTGTATCTCAAAAGGTAGATATGATGTATCTGAAGAGTTATCCTGCCCCCGTGCCCCCCAGACACCCATGACAGTGACTTGTTTAGGAATGGGCATGTGACCAAAGAAAGACTTTCTGGAGGCTTCTGAGGAAGCGCTTTCTCATTCTTAAGAGGGCAACAGGGAAGCAGACACTTCCCTGCCAATGGCTACTGGCAGCCTTCCCACAGCCCCGGGAGGAACTGCCTCAGGATTAGACTGATGCTGTGGACAGCAGCATGGAAGATGAAAAGACTCTAAGTCCTTGATGACATTACTGGACTTCTGGATCTACTAAAGCCAAACACCCTTTCTTCTTGTTTTCATCTCATACGTAAGCTAAAGAAAAATCGTACTACACAAGCTAGTTCGAGTTGGCTTTCCTGTTCCTTATAGCTGAGAACATTCTAAAGCAAAGGGGATTTAGATTTTTTTAAAAAAATACTGCTGACATGTAAAAGGAGCCTACATCTCCAGCTTCAGACCCTCCTTTCTGGCCTTCGTTCCATACAACCAGGAGCTTGTAACCCTAACAGGTTCTTGTAACCCAACAGCCCAGGGTGCAAACACTTCATTTCCAACCAACCCCAAGCTCTCCTCGGCCACCTTCTCCTCTCACCATTTAGTGGTCATGGTCCAAGCCCCTAGATACCTGGGCTTATGAAAAGATCCATCCTCACTACAAAATCCTCTATGTGAGGTTGGCCCAGGGTCATGTTGTAGGGCAGTGAGCTGTTAAGTACTTTTTAAATTTTATCATTGGCTGTATTCCTCTAGCCCGGCTTTGAGCCTTCCTCTGGGTATTTTGTCTTTGGTGAAGAAAAGAAGAAGGCAGCACTGTCTTCTCCATTGTTACTTTCCAGTCCCACAAAGAGATTTTCTTTCTCCTTGAGCTTTCCAGTTGTAGTGTACACAGACCTCCTCCTACAGGAAAGTACTTAAGAGTGTTGAGTGTCCCCGACCTGATGGTCTCCCAAGACCAAGTTTAAAGAGGCTGCAGGTGTCTGGAGCAGACTCCCAAAGAGAGGCTTCTTATCTTACAAGAAAGCTCCAATGTGACTGGAGCTGGCGGGGTTGCTTCAGTCTCCACTGCCTGCTGGGCAGGGGTGCGGTGTTATCCCCAGCAGACCCCCAGAAGCTCAGGGTCTGAGAACTGAGAACCAGAGTGGGAGGACAGGGAAGGGCAGATTCTCTGTAATTTCATAAAGCCCATTCAGGAAATGGGTTGAGGGTGGAAGACAGGGCAGTTACCCCGAAGAAGTGAAGGAGCACTGACTTTGAAAATAGATGGACCCAATTCAGCTGTCATCTTCCAAACTGACTAGGTCTGTTACCTTTAACAAGGTCCTTACCTTCTCTTTCCCGTAGAATGGGGCCAGTGATCACTACCTCTTGGGGTTGTTGGTTCTTAAATTTTTTTTTTTTTTTTTTTGTAATTTACATATAAGAATTGTATATATGTGGTACAATGTGATGTTTTCATATACATATACATTGTGGAAACATTAAATCAAGCCAATGAACATACTCATCAGCCCTACTCATCATGTTTTTGTTGTTGTAAGGGCAAAGTCTACTCTTTGAGCAATTTTGAAATATACAGTCCATTATTAACTGTGGTCATCATGCTGTTCAAAGATTACAAAGACAAAGCGCCTACCACAGACCTTCGCTAGTGACATCTTTTAGGATTCTGTGCACTCTTTCTCTTGGAGTAAAATATAAAATCACTCAGGAAGGGGCCCTGCAGAGGGGAGGGAGTGGGAGCTGGGCGATCAGATACTGTCTCATATGAGGACATGTGTCCCAGCAGGAAAAGCACAGGGAAGGAATCTAACAATCAGATTTAAGACCCAGCTCTGTCAATTGGGTGACTGAGTCCTTCACTCATTCTTTCTGTGTTTAACTTCCTTCTGTGTAACAACAGTGTGGGACTAAATCATCTCTTATGTGCCTTCGAGGTCTCAGGGCTTCAGGAGGAGGACATGACCACTCTGGACCTGCCTGGCAAGGATCACAGGCAGATGTGACTTCATCTACATACGGTTCCCCATCAGGCCCCGGCAAGTGCTCCCTGCAGGGTCTTTATGTTTGACCACTGGCCTCACAATGCCTCACACTGGCTCTCACCCTTTGGTTTCACACTCCAAGAAGCAAATGGTAGCTCCTGCATCACTCCTTTCGAATGGGCCAAGTCTTGTGTCTGATCCTGTACTTCCACAAGTCTCTAAGGGCTGAATTCCTACCTTATTATTTCTTCTCTTTCATTCTGTCAGTTCCAAATTAGGGGCTTTGTATTGCTTTAGGACTTTTCACCTTGGAGTTCTAGGCCAGAATTGAAACAATCCAGGAACAGCCCTTTCCACTCTGTCCCTTTAACATTCTCCTAGTGTTTCATCTTCCCCGTTTTCATGGAAACTTCTCCTCTGTGTTTGTGCCCATCTAGACCCAATGTCCTATTGAGTTTCATCTTAAGCGGTTTAAATGACTTCCTGATAGCAGTGTCATGGTCTGTCTGGTTTCCAGAAGGCATCTTTTCTCACTAGCTGCCCAGGCCGAGTCCCATTTTTCTACTTCTTTTCTAATAGAATCCCAAAGTGGGCTTTTCTCAGCAGAACTGCATGCTTGGAAGCTGAGTAAGAATGGAGAATTCAGGCCATGTGTGCTGAGAAATCCCAGATGAAGTGTGCTAAAAATGCAGATTTCTGACCTCGGGCATGATGCCAGAAAGAAGTTTTAATGTCCAAGGGATTTATGCTTCAAAGATAGACTCTTGTGATTGTTGGTTTAAACCTGCATACTACACAGGAAGCAATCTGATATCCCACTGACTGGAACATATAAGGTAAGTCAAAATTGCTTCGATTGAGGCCAACAACGTTACTGAAGATTTGATACCCACTAGAGATTATTGCCCAAAATAGGTGAGTAGAAGAACAAGTTGCTCCATCAACTGTACATTCAGCATATTTCATATATTACAGGCAAATTGAAGACTTTAAGTATTAGAGTGATCAAGCATTAAGAATTGGGATTCATCTGTAATATTTCCTGGCATTTTATAGCTTTTCAAAACTTTATAAACCCTCATATTTAAAAGATGGATAATAACTATTATTTGTTAATTGCAAAGCAAATGGATTTCTCCAGCAAACAGAACCCATCATGGTTTAAATCAGGCATCCCCAAACTACGGCCCACGGGCCACATGCCGCCCCCTGAGGCCATTTATCTGGCCCCCCCGCCACACTTCAGGAAGGGGCATCTCTTTCATTGGTGGTCAGTGAGAGGAGCACAGTATGTGGCGGCCCTCCAACGGTCTGAGGGACAGTGAACTGGCCCCCCGTGTAAAAGTTTGGGGACGCCTGGTTTAAATAATGGTATTGCTTTGCATTGATTTTCCTCTTTCTAGGAAATACTTCAATTCCACCCAGTGAGAAGGTGACCCAATCACACTGAGATACTCATTTAAAATTTCATTTAATCCAATAAACTTTTATTGAAAATGTCCATGTGCAAAACACTAAAGAGGATATCAAGACAATTCTTTTCCCTTGTAACTTGCAGGTAAAAAGACAAATATAAGCAAATAGCTACATTTAATAAACAGAATCTAATAAAATACATTTTTTTTTTTTTTTTTTTTTTTGAGAAGGAGTTTCGCTCTTGTTACCCAGGCTGGAGTGCAATGGCAGGATCTCGGCTCACCGCAACCTCCACCTCCTGGGTTCAGGCAATTCTCCTGCTTCAGCCTCCTGAGTAGCTGGGATTACAGGCACACACCACCATGCCCAGCTAATTTTTTGTATTTTTAGTAGAGACGAGGTTTCACCATGTTGACCAGGATGGTCTCGATCTCTTGACCTCGTGATCCACCCGCCTCGGCCTCCCAAAGTGCTGGGATTACAGGCGTGAGCCACCGCGCCTGGCAAAATACATCTTAAAAAACAGATAACGTACAGTGAAAAGCAGGACAGGAGGAAATTAATAACCCTTTGAGAATCTGGCAAAGTCTTCTGGAAGAAGTGGTATTTGAGCTGACCCTTGACCAATGGGGAACACTCCCACAATTAGAGGTGATGGGAAAATGTTTCACCTGAGGAAGAAGAACAGCCGAGCCAAAGTTAAGGAAGAAGGCTAATATATACACGGCGAGAGACCAAATGTGGTCTGAATAGTGCATCTGGGGAACGTAGCTTTAGTAGAGACTCAGAGACCAGGGCAGAGGACCGTGAAAGGCTATCTGAGAAGTTTTTGGGGTTTTTTTTTCTGTTCTAGCTGGTCTCTCTCGTGTTGCTCAACGGAACTATTTACCAACGTTGTCTAAATAACCCCAGCAAAAGCTTTATCGAGTTGTCCACGAGAACAGCAACTCCATGAAAAATCAACATCTATTGCAAATCAGCATCTGCAATTCAGAGAGCTTGCCCTTAACCATTCAACAGGGGCTCAGATTGGAGACCATTGTTTTCTTTGTCTACGGTTGAGTTTGTTAGCTGTGTCTCTTCTAAGCAGGAGTCATGCATGCCCCTCATACCCTACTTCCAGCTGCTCTGAAGTTAATGATCAATACCATTGAGATGCCCTCTTGAGTGCCTTCAGGGGAATTCTGTGTAGTCCACATAACTCTGCATTCTAAATCACACCGTCCTAAATATATCATCCACATTTCATGAAGATCCTTGTATCCATATTTACATGATGCAGTAAGACTCAGACAACAGAAACTCAATTTTATTTATTAAGGTAAGTAAAAAGAATCAGCAAGATTGATGGCATGCTTTAAAAGGCACACTCCAATGGCTGTGCGGTTTATGGATAATAGGAGGGGTCTGGGCTGTTAGGAGGATTTTACAATGCTCCAGGCAAGAGGTAACAAGAACCTGAATTACAGCGGTGAGACTTAAAAGAAGCGCAGATATGGGAGGCATGTTGAAGATAGGATCAAAAGGGTTTGGCAAGTGACTGAAAGTGTGGAGAGAGGCAGGCAGAAATGCTAAAGTGGCTTTGTATAAGCATGAGGCTGAGTTCACAGGAGGATGACAATACCATTATACAGGGAAGGGAAACCCAGGAAGAGCAGTCATTCTGGGGCTCAGAGAAAGGCAGTAACTTAAGACTTAGTTGTAAGTTATTTAGGTAACTTATAACAAGAACGCGCTTAGTTTCTATTTGCTGAAGTAGGTAGAATTAGGGTAACCCTATAATATTATTCTCCAAATTGGGACACTGTCAAGAGGGAAAGTGGATGATTTCATAATTACACCAGGACAACAGGTCTAAACCAAGGGTGCTCCAAGTACATCCAAGTGTTTGGTTCCCTTATTTATAACACTTTTATTCACTCAGTGGGGGCTGGTGTAATGAATCTGGCTCATAGTGTCTTGAATCTTGGGACCTCAGAGTCATAGTGAACCCCCAGAAATCCACGTAACAGTCTCTTGGGACTCCCAGAAGGCCTTCTCTACTGCAGTCCCTATGTTCAGCCTTTTCTAGAAGAGTTTCCAGGACTGGGGACTTACTATGACACTCAGAAGCCCATTCTATTTTTGGACAGTGCTAAGTATTCTTTCTCATTATACTTAGCTAAAATTGGCTTCCCTGTGAATTCCACACGTTGGTACTAACAATAGTTCTAATAATAATGATATCACCAATGTTAAAATAGCTAACCCTTCTGGAGCACGTACAAAGGACCAGGCCTTTCATGAATTGTTTCTGAAGCTCTCCAACAAGTCTCTTTACATTGTAGCACCCCCCACTTTTACAGATGAAGCAACAGACACTGAGAGGGTATGTTACTTCCCAGGCACATATCACTAATTATTTAAACCACTAATAAGTAAACCAGAATTTGAACTAAGTTCTATCTTCCTGATCTTAAAGCCCATATTCCATCCACAATAACACCTATCTTCAGGTCAAAATAGTTTGCTCTTGGAGAAATGCAGACTAAATCCAATCTCTCTTCCATTTGTCAGCTCTTATGATATTTGAAATAATTATCATCTCTTCCCTTGATGATCCTGATTCTTATTTCATCTTCCCCACATCTGCCTTACCAACAGGCACCAGCTTTTTCTTTTTAATCTTTCTGGATTATTCACTCTCCACAGGTTTCAGTGTAATAATGTATGATGCTCAGAACCGAAACCCATTTCAGGTGTTTTCCAACCAGCACAATCGGAAGCTACCTACTTGCTCTGTTCTGGGCATGCAGCTTCAGTACAACACAGTCTCTGAAGGTTGATTTCCCCCCTCATTACCATCTCCCCTTCAATGACCAGTTGTTTGTCACAGGCATGTCATGTTGTCTGTCACTTACCAGGGTTCAGCATGGAGTGTGTGACATCTTAATGCAATTCATCACCAACTCTAAATGTAAGTTTTGCTGATGATGGATGTGGAAGACATCTATTGTTTTTGCTCATCGAACTCTTCAGGTAACAGTATCCTTACTTTTTTGCCCTTTCAGTCTTTATTCTAAAGGCCAGTCAGACTCTACCACTGGATTCTAGCAGCAGAACTCATGACCTAGACTTACCCAATTACATCCCAAGCCTTTGCCTCAGAGATTGGTATAGGAATGGTGGGCAGAGTAGGCTAGTGGATTGTATCAGTTACTTATTGCTATCATCATGCCATGTAACGAATTATTACAAAACTCAGTGGCTTATAACAACAAGCTTTTATTTCTTGCTCACATTTCTGCAGGCGGCCAGGGTTTGACTAACAAAGGGTAGCCTTGGATGATGTCAGCTCCAAGCAGATGACTACATCCAGGGTTGCTCCATGTCTTTCATCCTCTGCATAACATGTCTTTCAAAAAAAAAACGTTCTTGCCATGGTGAAAGGCAGGTGTGCAGCAAGAGGGAAAGCCCAACTGTACACTTCAAGATTCTTCTTCAAGAATCTTGTTTGGCTAATGGGATGCTAACAAAGTCACATGAGCAAGTCCATGGCCAGTGGGCTTGGATAATGGTAAACTGCCTGCCATGACACTGTGGCCATAGGGAATACGTAATGCTGTTACAACAGAGTAAAGAACTGTGACCAAGAAGTAACTCTGTCTACCACAATGATGCTGTCTGGGGTCAACAGAATTCAAATTTTAGACTTCATTTGAGTTTTTCTTGAAACTACTATTTCTATTTGACACTCTATTTCCAATAGACTCCATTTCCAGTAGACTCTATTTCCAGTAGACTGGGTGCTATGATATAGCAAGCCTAAAGTTTGGGACCACCACCCAGAGACAGAACTGAGCCACCATAGAGAAAAGAGCCTATAGGTGGAGGCTGGTGGCCAGAGTTGAGCCCCGAATCAAGCTACACCTGCAGTCAGAGCACCTGCTGACTATCATTCAGTGTTGTGAGTCAATACATTCCGTTTTGCTTAAACCGATTGAGTTAGGCTTTCTGTTACTTTGCACCCAAGAGCACACTAACAGGTGGTGAATGAGTGAAATCGTCTTTGCAACTGAGTTATAGCACATGATTATTAAGCCTCTGAATACTTTGGCCGGAGTTTTTATAATGCAGTCTTGCAGCCCACCCACTGCTGTCACAGCCCTTCCTTGGTGGAGTGAGAGCATACAACACCCGGAACTAGGCCCTTTCATCTTGTCTCTCAACCACCTTTGAAAACCATTTCTAATCATTAGTAGTCTAGGTTGATGTTTAATGATATATTATCCCATTAAAAAAAACCCTCGTCACCTTAAGTGACTTCAATTTTTTTCCACAGAAAAAAATAAAACTGAATTTAAAATTCCAGGCTGGAAGCTCAAAAGAAGCAGAATTAGTGGTTTTTAGGCCAAAAAAGGGAAGAGTTTTGTAATTACCTTGTGTTCCTGGCCTGTGTGATTGAGTTTTTTGCTTTTACTGTTTAAGAAACGACATGGAAAGGTTGAAAGAGCACTTAATTTCAGAAGCCATAATCACCTTTGTCCAGGCTCATCACATAAGTCTGAGTCTCAGTTTCCTCATCTAAATGAAGGGGATAGTTTCTATCCTATATGACTTACAAGGTTGCTGCAATAATCACAGGAGATAACGAATGAGAATTAGATATTATTATTTTCCTTAAAACAAAATCATTTTCTGAACATATAAGTTTAGAGAGAGACCATTTGATTTCGTGTTTTAGAATGCTTTTATACCCTGTAACTAGACAGTTCCTGGTATTACAATCACAACATTGAAAGAAATGGGGGCCATCTTTCCTAGTGCCTTCTTAGGAACAAGAAAGCCTTTCCTTCAAGTTCCCAATCAAACCTCTCTCCTGATTCATTGATCAGAAGAGGCTAACATGTCCAACTATTAAACCGAACATTGGCACAGGAGAACGGGACAGATAAAATTGGCTTAGACATATTTCCTTTGCATCCAACACCATGTTCAAGAGAATGCATACCTGAACAAGAGCAAAGTTGATTTCTCAGGAGAGAAATGGTGCTGAGGTTGGAGACCAAAAGTATCTGGTACAGTACTTACCAAACTCTACTAAAACTGGTCTGTCTACATGTCTGAATCCATCACTCTCTAACTTCTGGGGCAAGAGAGGCAACTTGCTCTTATATCCCAAGCACCCAAGACAATTTCCAAAACCCAGTGGGAACTCAGTAAGCACTTACTGAATTTTATTACCAGATTTTAAATCCATTTTAGCTCTCGGGCATTATAAACATGTTTCAATGGTAAGCCGACAGTCATTTCTATACTTTTCTTGGTGCTGAGTGGAGGCCTAGCAGGGAGGAAGGAACACCCCATAGTATGTGTGAAACGCCTGATAGCCTTCTGTGATTCTTTAATTTCTAGAATGATGCCATTTCCCGGCCCCCTTTACATTATTATCTAAAACCTTTAGAACTAATTAGAAGTGGGAGGATCAAAGATGATATATTTTAAATTTGCTTCCCGCCTCACCCACTTAAAGTAAAGAATCCTGCATAGCCCATTAAGCTGGAGGTACTTGCTGACAGGAAGGAAACCATCTGGTGAACAACTTCTGTTAATTATGTTGGAACATACTAACGAGAAGAAAGAACAGCCTTTAATGACCTTCCCCTTGGTGGCAGAATCCACTGCAGAGTAGACAGTCATGGCTCAGAGCCAAAAGCTAATGGTTAGTATTGGCACCGAACACTCAGGCTCACTAGGACTTAATAATCTCCCCTCGGTGGAGAAAGTATTTTAGGCATTCACAGCATAAATCCTCCTACCACCTGCATGTAACTGAGCTCCAAAATAGTCATTTAGGGCATTATTTGGAATCCCTTAGTCAATGTGAATCTGGGTGTTACCTTCTCTGTATCTTTGGACACATCGAAAGAGGCCAGAGAGAGGTTTGCATTTTGTTTCAACCAATAACAATATTTAAATGTTCCCTGGCAAAGATCAGATGCTATTACTGCATATCCCAGAGGGATAAAGATACACAAAAATAATTATCCTCATTATGACCTGGATGAGTTAATTATTTATAATAATATTTCTAATTCTACTTTACCCTCGGAAATCTAGACAACCCTAGTTGCCCAGCAAGAAGGCAGTTACAGCTGTGGCATTATATCATGAATTAGCTATAGGTATCAAAACATCAGTATTTTTTTATTTCATTCATTTCTACTTGTTCTGAGAAATATTTTAAAAGTGGCTTATGTAGAATGACAAGAATACATAAAATTTCAAAGAAAGCTGTTTAAACTTTAGAAATTTAATATTAAACATAATTTTAAAAAAGTTAAAAAGGGAAACAAGGGGTAAGAAAATAAATTCAAACCAGGAATAAAGCTATATACAAATACGCATGACATGAAATACTATGCCTTACTGGAGGTGGGCTACAGACTTGGCTCTAAGCTTCCTAGTTAGCCTACTTCGAAGGAGCAAATACTTCAGTGGGCACTTGAGGGGCTTAGGAAAAAGTTTTTAAAAACATCTCAAGCATAAGAGTGTCCTAGTATTAAAAATACTTTAAGCTGACTATATCATCTAGTACGTTCACAATACGTATGCGTTTTTTAAAATCCTAGAAACTGCTGCTTCAAATCAGGTGGAAAATGTTATTTCAACAGAAATCTTAAATAAAAGATCTGTAACTATGAACTGTCAACATTTAGCTTCTAAATTATAACAAATCTCTCAAGAATATAAATCTGTAACATATTAAAGTTTAACAACCCTAGAAATCAGCCAAGAAAGGGCTTTATATATAATTTCTTGATGTATATTTAAGGCTTTTATATGTGCATCAAGAATACAATTTTTATGAAGGCAGGTATGTCCAAGAGACTGCACAGAAGTAACAAAATAAAAGTTGTTTGTGCCTAAATCATCCCATCTGTGTCTCTTGGATAATACTCAATCTTCTTTGCAACCACATGCATCAAGCTATTGGCTAAATATCCTTGTAGACAGGATGTCTCCTACTTGCATTTGAACCCCTCTTCTGTTTAAAATACAAATGCAATTAATTTATTTAATCTGTCTTTGCATACTAATGTCACAAAAACTGAAAGTAAATATTAAGTCATGATCAACATGCCTCAAAAGATCTTTGTGCTCAGTGAATTTAGGTAATTTTTTTCAAAATAAAACTAACCTCAACTTTCTCTGAGGCTTTTGATGCTTCCCCACCTCCTACTATCCTCTGCACCGCCCACCAGTATCTTTGAAGCTGGCTCATCTGGTAACAAACTTACTGCAAGCTGTAATGCACACCTACCATTCAAAGAGTTAGATGTTGTCCATGTGACAGATTTAATCAGTCCCTTGGTCTCTCAGACATGCAGCTGGTGGTGGATTCTTTTTTGCTAGTGTAATCTTGTAAGTGTCTTAAGTTAAAATTAAAGCTGCCATTAAATTTTCATCTTGTTCTTCAAGAAGACTGTTTTCTGGAAGCAGCATGCGTATATATTCTCATGTGGCAGTGCCAAAGAGATATTTTATACTGTATCAAATCTTTCATGTTCAGATTAATAGAAAAATCAGTAAAGAATCCAAGTTGTTGGATCTGGGCTAAACCAGGTCACCTAGAATTATTGGTAAAAGTAAAAATATGACCCTCTTTGGCAGTTTTATGCTACAGATGCTGCATTTAAGATGACAGCATCGAAACGCAGAAAAACATGTGGGATTTATAGAAATTCTCTCCGTGTCCAGATTGCCTGGCCTCTACAAGTCAAAATGTCACTTCTGAAACACATCATTTACCAGTCCTTCAGCAAAACAAACAATCCTTAGGATGTCCCCCATGGAACCAACAAGGTAAATAGTAATGGAGTTGGAATGTTACTACAATGAAGAGAGGATGGAGCTTCAGATATTGCCAACTTTTTGTAGAAAAGTTAAAAAAAAAAAAGGAAAGGAAACTACAATTGAGTAGAGGACAAAAAAGGCTTTGAAAGAACAAAATGAACTTTTGACAACCACCACCGAATATGTATCCTGTGGGAGTTGCTGGGTCTGGTTGGGGAGATAGAGGACATCAACTAATAGAATATTTACCTTACTCTGTGAAGAAAAATAAGAACCCCAGCAATCAGAAAAACTTTCTCAAGATTAATGGTTTAACATAGTCAATTCCAATCCTACAATAAATTCTATCTGGGCCTATAAGCAAGAGTCACATTACAAATTTTCACTGCCATTTTCATTGGATAGAAAAGAATGTTCATGTTTTTAACCTTATTTTAATGGAAGCTAAAGCACAAGGAGAGACTTAAAAGGGGATATCAAAAAGTTTGTGGAAAGTATAATTTAAAGATACGAATGAAAAATATAAACTTTAAGTCCTGGGACACATGTACAGGATTTGCAGGTTTGTTGCAGAGGTAAACGTGTGCTGTGGTGGTTTGCTGCACCTATCAACCCATCACCTAGGTATTAAGCCCCACATGCATTAGCTATTTTTCCTGATGCTCTCCCTCTCCCTGACTCCCCACAGGTCCCAATGTGTGTTGTTCCCATCCTTTCTTTCTCAAAATAAGCTCCACCAAGTTTAAGATGCTCTCGTAAGCACCCAGTCATTTAATCCATCTTTAAACATTTGAAGGTCCTGAAAATTTAGTCAAGTCAATGTAGTCTTTTACATTATTAACTGAAGAAAAATGTGTGCCCTTTAAAGAATTTTTAAGATTAGAAAATAATCGCTTCTCGGCCTTTTGGCTAAGATCAAGTGAAGATTAGAAAATAAACTCAGAAAGCAATGAGGACTGTAAGGTGCATGCCTAATTATTTTCCATTGAAACTCTTGAGAAATTGCCTTTGTTTGTTGAAAAGAACAAGAAGGAACATTATCATGGTGGAGAAGGACTCTGGTGAAGATTTCTTGGGCATTTTCTGCTAAAGTTTTGGCTAACTTTCTCATAATAAGCAGACGTTATCAGTCTTTTGCCTTCCAGAAAATCAACAGGCAAAATGCCATGAGCTGCCCCAAAAATCTGTTGCCTTGACCTTTGCTCTGGACCAATCCTCTTTTGCTGTGACTGGATCCCTTCACTGTCTGCATAGCCATTGCTTTGATTGTGTGTTGTCTTCAGGATCATACTGGTAAAGCCATGCTTCAACTCTTGTTACAATTCTTCAAAGAAAGGCTCCAGGATCTTGATCCCATTTGCTTAGAGTTTCCATTGAAATCTCTGATCTTGTCTGCAACTGATCTGGGCACAACAGTTTTGGCATATAGCAAGGGGAAAGTTTGCATAACATTAATTTTTTTAGTCAGAACTCTGCATATGCTGAACTAATTGAGATGTCTGTGGTGTTGGCTATTTTTATGCTGTTAATCATTGTTCCTCTTCAGGTAGGGTACAAACGAGATGAAATATTTTTTTCACAGATTGATATGGATGGCCCACCACTGCATGCCTCATCTTCAACATCATCTCATTGTTAAAACGAATTTATCATGTGTAAACTGTTAATTTATTTCAGGCACTGCCACCATAAACTTTTTATAAAACATCAATAATGTTGCCATTCTTCCTCCCAAGCTTCACCATCAATTTAATACTAGTTCTTGCTTCAATTCTAGCAGAATTCATGAGGTTCAGATACGGGCTCTTTTCAAACTGATGTTTATCCTTCTTAGTGTCTCACATTTGGTCCTGTTTGACATGTTATAAGTTAATACAAGTTTTTCGGTTCAAAAATTTTTTTTGAAATCCATGCTTAGTTTTTTCATGATAGCATTTCCATGACATTTTGAAGTCCTCATATATATTAAACTTTTCTTATTCTTTAGGAAGCAATTCTAATATTAGAGTTCATGTTTGTGATTAAGATTTGATACTCAGAATAGTGAGGTAGTGGGTCAGAAAATGTTGGGACAGATTCCAAGCTCTACAGACTCCTGACTATGTGTGTTATCTCTACTGAGGAAGTATCCTAACCTATCTAACCTACAGATTTTTCATCTGTGAAATGGAAATAGTATCTTTTGTGTAGTAAAAGCAATAAATATAAAGTATGTTGAGCCTTTAGCACAGTGTGTGTCACATAATAAGTGATTGATAAAGCATAACTGATATTTCTAGTGAAAATACATGAGGACCCTACACCCTAACAAGTGTTATAAAATTATTCTCATCTAAGGCAGCAGAGTACTGTTAAGGTCATCCTATAAGACATAGATCTAAATTCCAGGACAGATTTAGTACACCTAGGGTATGTTACATAATAGCAAAATTCCATGCCTTTCTTTTTTGAAAAGATTATGATACAGTTACAAATTAGGTAGGGAACAAAACACCATATCCTCAGGTTCTATTAAATTATGAAGAAACAAATTCATATACATAAATATGAGATTCTTTCTTTTTGAAAAATATATATATTTTTATTTTAGATGACCTCTAGATTCTTGGGTAACTTGGGAATGAAAAGCCGTAATTCAATTTTGTGCCATCATTTTAAAAGGATAAGTAAAGGTTTTTATCTTGGTTTAGCAATTATTGCATTCATCTCAGGGGGTAGAAATTTGACTCCTATATCTACAGACTCACCTTGTTGTAGGCAAATTGCTTAATCTCCTTTTTAATCATCTTTCCCATCCATAAAACAGTACGATAATATTCACCTATCTCACAGAGTGTTGTGTGTCTTTATTAATTAATGTTTGGAAGATTAAGATCCTTAGATGAAAGGAAATGTGAAATATAATTATCATTTTATTTTTGCATGATATGTTATAGAATAAGACCTAAGATGCTATTCTTTTGACAGAGGCCAACAGAGATATGCAGATCTGTGCATCTGATGGCCAAAAAACAGCCTATACAGAAATGATACGAAAGATTTTATCAGACTCTAATTTTAGAATTTTTTTTATTATCTCCAACTGCATGAGTTAGCCTGTAATGAAGGAAAAGAGAATTAAATACTTTTTCCATCACCACAGCATTCTAAATTCAGTTTTTACCTATCTTTTAAACAATTCTACCACATGAGTATTCATGGTTTTTTTAAGGTCAGGTTAAGGGGAAGGGTCTCTAAGAATAAATCAGTAGTTAATAATAGGAACATAAATAAGACATTTCTCTGTGCTCACCCCTTTTGTATCTTTGATTTTTTTTTCCTTTTATACATCTTTTACACGAACCATTTGTTGTTGTTGTTTTCTTTTCAATAAAATTGCCACAAACCTCAGCATTGAATGTGAAATTTTAGAACCCAGAGGTACACCAATTGGAATATACCCAATTATATAGTGACTGTTTCCCCCTCACATTTTCAGAGGCTAAGACTGTTTTGAAAGACTATTGCAGGGTTTGACAATGCTCAGAAAACACTTTAGATCCCTGAAGGAAGCAGAGAGCACACCAAAGGATTTCTAACCAAGTAACCACCCTATAGATGTACTTGCACACTTCTAGTCACATCCCTGGTCTGCTTAAAATCATCTTTTCATGGCTCCCCACAGTCCACAGGTAAAGGTCATGATTTAGGAGCACTTTACAAATGAGCAGCAATCTGCCTGACAGTCTTGCTGCCTACTGCCCTCCTTAACTCCAAATTCTCAGGACGAAACGCTCTTCCCTAAACTCAAACTAGTCCTTCAGTACTCAGCTCAAAAGTTCTCTCTCCCATCATCCAGGAAGTTATTCTAGTTACATCTCTGAGTCTCCATATTATTCATAAACACATTTGCATTAACAATTGTTGCATTTATATATATAAATTACATATATTTATTAATATATTATTTAATGTCATTTAAATTTATATTACATTTTTATTATATTTTTGTTTTAGTAATACCTGATATATGTATATGTTTGTTTCTCTAATTTATAGTTTGTCTATATATTTATATAGTTATTGTGTAAACCTTAATACATAAATTATTTAAATGTATTTACATTTATATAAATATACATATGCATAGGTGTGCATGCTTTCTATATATCCTCATTACTACTTATTTAGCATTTTAGTTATATGTTCATATTTATTTATATTTATAGTTTCTTCAATTAAAATTAGAATTAAAATGAATAAAATTATTTAATTTTCTTTCTGCTTCAACAACTAGGCTGTGAATTGCTCTAGGTCAGGTTTTCAAAACGAGGTTCAAACTCAACTCAATACGATAATAATACCTGTCTTTACTGAGCACTAACTTCATGCCAGACCCTGGGTTAAGTGATTTGTATACATTATCTCATTTAATCTATGCAATCATCGAAGGAGATTGCGTTTATTACCATCCACATTTATAGATGAAAAAAGCAGTAACTCACCCCTAGCATTAGGTGCTTAGTTAGGTTTTGAACCCTGTTTTGGTCTTATCTCCAAAGACCTGGCCTTTGACCACTAGGTGATGGGGACCGCAAGGTGAGGGCCATGTGTCCTAGTGGGTAAGAGCCAAGCAAGAGTTTGGGAGTCAGATAACTGAGGCACAAGACCCTATTCCACTATCTCTTAGTGGTGTGGGTGTAGAAAATTTCCATCTTTTATGACCATATTGTGTTAGAGAGATGCCAATGGAGAGTGAATGCTGATTGGGAAAAGGAAAATGCATCTGTAGTTAGTGATATAAAATTTAGATTTTGTAAAAAATTGACTTTGTTACTTCCCTGATGACAATACTAAAAATAACCCTGGCCAAAAGTTAAATCCTATTATTTTCTATCATTTAGATCCTTGCAACTCAAGAAAAGGTAACATTAGCATCACCTGGGAGTTTGTGAGAAATACAGACTCTCAAGCCCCGCCCTAGACTACAGAATCACTTTGTGTTTGGACAAGATCCTCCAGTGATGCCTACATACCACACAGCTTGAGAAGTGCTTGTTTGAATCATTTTCTCCCTGACCAATACAATTAAATTGTGGTTCCAAATAATACTTGTTCATTCTCCAACTTTATATCCAAAAGAAATGTGAGGATTACAGGAGAGAAGTTAGGGTGCCAGTAAACCAAGAATCAGAGTCTAATATCAGGTTGCCTGCAAGCAAGCCGTGTGATCTCAGCAAATTACTGTGTCTATGATTTAAATTCCATCTCTATAACAACTGTTTTTGAAGAAGGGAGGAAAAGGAGGAGATAGGAAAGAGGGAAATTAGTATAGATTATTATAAAGGAGACTTTTAAAGTTCAAATATCATTAAGTATAAGATTAATAAAGTAAAACAGATTGGACTAAAAATGGTAAGGACTGTGTCTCTGTCTTAACTACTGCTATATTTTCTAATACTTAGTAGGTGCTATATAAATACATGAACTAAGAATGAAGAAGTGATCACACTCACACTTAAAAACACTCAAAAGTCTTTCCCAAAGCTAGCAGCACCTTCTTCAGTACTCTTGCCATATTTTTTATTGTCTTAAGTGTCAATAGGTGACACTTGTAACAAATTTATTAAATGACATACAATCATCCATAACCTGTCTACTAATAATATTTTGCAGACTGTATTCCCCAGCACACATCTTTTACATAGCTAATGTCATAGAGTACGAAGATTTGCAATCTGCATGTATCTTTACTCCGTAAGAACACTGGCATATGGCAGCCATTCAATAACCATTTGTCAATGTGCATAGCTTTCATAATTAGTTTAGGACTGTATAATATTTCTTCAAGTTAACGTGTTCTCATTTTTAAAACAGGGTCCATAATGTTGAACATTTTGGTGGTTTTTCTAGTTGTTTTTTTCTTTTACAAAAGAATTCTAGAGTGAACATTTTTAAGAATGCACATTTGTGGGTCCGACATTCCTCTGACATTCATAGGAGTGGATTGATGGGAACAAAGAGCACATCATTATAGCTCTTGCTACATACTGCTGAATTTTCTCTTTAGTTCCCAGTCTTTAGAATTCTGAGAGGGTCTTGAATTCTCCAATGGCTGCAGCAAAAACTAGAAGACAGAAGCCAGCTACTGATGCCACCACAGTCCTTGAAAATGGCAAGACAGACATTCCCACATTCTTTCCTTTCATAGACAATTTAAACAAAATGGAAACCCTGCACTAGAATTTGGCTTATAGCATCCAATGGATGAAATATCGTGTTACACAAATGACCAGAGACTTACTGGATAAACAAGACACATTCAGAGTTGCATTCTTTCCCAGAATCTTTGGAGCATAGATTCACAATTCTAATTCTAGCCTATTTTTAAAATATCAAAGAGAAGGACCAGATGTCACAATGAATTAATAGCCTGGACTTTCAAATCTGGAGACACAGGTTCAAATTCTCCCTAGTTGAAAGTAAATATGAGTTTTCTGGCTTCGTGGAGCTCCCTAGTGAATATTTCATTCACCCCCAAATTTGACAGTTTGGCAGGATGATCCCAGGATCTTCTTTTTTATCGTGACCTGAGGGCTGAAAGCTCAGATGAGGTGAGGCAGGTGCCATAACTGAGCTGAAGGAAAAGCCAGCCTCATCCCCACACAGATCTCTAGGGATTCCTCTCTTCTGTTCAGTATTTCCCCATCAAGAGGCACTGAGTTACACAGCTGTGGCTTAAGAGACACAGGAAATAAAGGAGGAGGAGCACTGGCCCTTTGACTGACTTAGAGACAGAGAGTCAAAGGCGGTCAAAGTGCAGCTGCACAATCCATTGGCACGGCCATGGCACTGTTGCAGTCCATCCCAGCAGATCTCATGAAGGCTCTCCCTTGATGTGTTTCCCCTCGGTGACACTCACCTTTATTCTCCACTTGAGTCAGTTTCTGAGACCCGTCACAGAGATTGTGGCCATGTTATTAACATATTTATGCCAGAGGGCCTTTTCTTCTAGGAAGTCTTCCAGCTAAGTTGGGGTTACATACCCATTGTCATGCTCTCCTGGCCCCTTTCTTCCCATCCCAGCACTGCTCTTACTGCCTGTAATAGCCTGTACCTATCTGCTTCCCCCTGGGCCGCTAGACTCCATGAGAGCAGAGAATGTGCCTACCCACGTCACTTCACTATCTAAAGATCTCAGTAAGGTCTTCTAGATGATCCTTGAAACCACTGGAGACACCTCTGGGAGAAGAAGAGTGGCATGGGAGAGGCGAACTTGGTGTAGGAGAGGCCCCCCTGATGGGACCTGGGATGAAGAGGGAGCCTGCCCCATGCCTGCTGCCAGCTGGGCACCTCGCTCAAGTGAACCAGATTTCCCCTAGAAACCCCAGTGGGTCCTCGTATGGGAACTGGTGAGATGATAAAAAAAACGGCGAATGATCTTTTCCTCAAAAAGGCAAAGGAAAGGGAGGTAGGTAGCACATTCTGCATCAATGCCAAGATGCAACCCAGAATAATTAGACTTCAGGAAAATCTGATCTTGGAAGATTTTGATGAAAAAAATAAACTTACATGTACAATCTTCATATCTGTTTTTCTTTCTGGTTTTGTTGGATTGTCAATTTAAAGTACATTCAAATAGACATTTTAAAAGGCAGAAGGAGCGAATTCATGCATCTCCCGCAGCAGCAGCTTCCCCATGGGATTCTTTGTGGGAAGAAAGCCTGGCTGATCGTGGAGTTTCTAAAAAGGTAGGCTGTCCACTTTTCATCCCATGTGAAGATGCCCTGCTTTTATGTGAGTTCAGCTCTATCAAACTGTGAGCGTATGTTTCAAAAAAATTATGACTTTTAAGGCATGGTAAAGACAGTTGAAACATTCTTTCTCTCCCTCCAGAAACCTAGGAATCAATTCCTCACCACTAAGGCAGAGTCCAGGGGAGAAAAGGGCCACCAGCCAGAGAGGAAAAGGCAACCCAGAGAGAGCTGATCAAGTCAGACCAAGTTAATAACAGACCTGCAAAGACCAGCCTCCGAGCCTGTAACCTGCAGCCACGGGGAAATTCCAAAGAAGAACCTGTCTCTTTAATTTTTTTTCCCCTGAAAAATATTACCTGGAGCTCTTCCTCTAAGTCTCTCTGCACCCTGATATTTGGGATAATTGCACCCACCGCTCTTGAGCTTGGGTGCTAAAATCCCCTCTTGGAGTTGAGTTTTTAAAGGGAGCAGGTTTAAAGCTGTCAGCAAGAGAGGAGAGAAGGCCAAATTGCTCTCATGCTTAAGCCTGTGGCCCAATTTGTTTGTAATTGGATTGGTATGCAGGGAAGATAGAGCTGTCTGGGGGAAATGCTACATGATTCCCTTTAGTGGAGGATACTACTGATGCTGCTGTTAGTCCAGCGCCAGTTCCCAGCTGGTGGGAGAAGGCAGCGAGACCCTAAATGCAGAGGAGAAGGGCCAATTCCATGTATTCACCAGATAAAAAGACAGTAGGGGATGGCCTTCATCAAATTCAACCCAGAAATCAGAGCATATGCTGCAAGGTTTGTGTGCAAAGTTAGGTAATGTGGGCCAAGGAGGAAGCTTGGATGAGAGAAGGGAGGAGAAGATGAAGCTGGACAGGATTCCAAGAGTCTAACAGCAGCCCTTTACCAGGAAAATTTTTTTTCAGTAAAATGAAATTGGAGCAACTTCCATGGCCTTCTCAGTTGAGTCTACATGGCCCAATTGTCAGCCAAGAATATAAATTCCATCTGCAGGCCATTGCCAGCTGCAGAGCCTGAAAAATGTAGGCTTGGGGAGAAAGAAATTTCACTTCTCTCAGTTTTGCTACATCGTTTATGAAACTTTTGGCAAGATACTTAACCCAATTGAAGCTCAGTCTTCTGATCTGTAAAATGAAAATAACAACTCCTAAGAGAATGCTGACTTAAAGGGATCTTGAAAGTCTAAAGAGCCATATTGGGTAAAATTCATGGTCAATCAGCATCATTCCCACCTCTTTATGTATGTTCCCTTTTATCTCAGGCACCAGAAGCCTGGGAACTACACGTCCCAGATTTGCTATTTGTTTCAGGCAATGGAAGTTGCAGCAATTTCATTTTATTAAAAAAAATTGATATAGCAAATTATCACAAACTTAGCACCTTAAAACAACACTTATTACACACTTCCATAGAGCAGGTGAGTTCAACTGAGTTTTCTCTTCAGAGTCTCACAGGGCTGGAATCAAGGGGTCAGCCAGGTTGAGCTCTTCCCTGGAGGCTCTGGAAAGAATCTACACCCAAGTTCATTCATGTGGTTGGAAGGATGTACTTCCTTCTGGTTTTAGGACTGACATTCCCCTTTCCTTGCTAGCATCAACCAGGGGCCTCTCTCAACTCTTTAAAGCCACAGTGTTCCTTCCCACAAGGCCTCTTCCATCCACCACATGGAGTCCTTCTTACAACATCACAGCCAGCAACAGAATCCTTGTGTCAAATCCAACCCCACACTTTCAATTCTGACTTGCTTTTCCGCTCTCACCAGGAGAAAGCTGTCTGCTTTTAAGGCTGAGGTGATTACATCAGGCCCCTCAGATAATCTCCTTTTCTTAAAATAAACTGAGTCATATAACACATCACAGGAGAGTTATATTAGCATATTTACAGCTTATAGGATTACAGCATCAGATCTTTGGGGAACCATTTTATAAACTCTGCCTACCATAGCACCTAATTCCCTCTATTAAATTACATCCTGCATGAAAAACCTGGAGTGGTTTCTGTTTTCCTGTACTGAACCATAAGTGATCTGAGACCACTGTCTGCAAACAAACTCTAAAGCACAGAAAATATCCCTTAAGGTTTTATAATGCTCTTACCGGTGGAACACCCTGAATCTTTACCGAACAAACATCAGTTCGACCGACAATTATTTAGCAACTGTCACCCACCAGGTTGTGCTACATTTAAGGCAATCAAAAAATAACAGGAAGTCCTCCTGCCCTCATGGTCTAATGGGCAAAATAGCCACATGAATAGAGCATTTCAGTGGATTATAGCATCAGAGATTATAAGAGAGATTAGGTTCAAAGTGGAACACTATTCATTTATTCAAGAGATAAGGTTTAGACAGCTACTCTGGGTCATGCATTGGCTACGGTGCCAGTGGTTGGAAGACTAATGGAGTAGGTTCCTCCCTGGAAAATCTCAACTCTGGTGGAGGAATTGGATATGTACTCACAACAAAATACTATGTTATAATAATGCCTGCAGTATGTAGACTTATTTTTACTAGGTATCCCGTACTATGCTAAATACTTTAAATACATTACCATTTTTAACTTTTACTTTAAGCCACGGCTGGGGGCTGTGGCCCACGTCTGAAATCCTAGCACTTTGGGAGGCTGAGGCAGATGAATCACCTGAGGTCAAGAGTTTGAGATCAGCCTGGCCAATATGGTAAAACCCCATCTCTACTAAAAATAAAAATTAGCTGGGCATGATGGCTTGCACCTGTAATCCCAGCCACTCAGGCGGCTGAGGCAGGAGAATAGTTTGAACCCAGGAGGCAGAGGTTGCAGTGAGCTGAGACTATGTCATTACACTCCAGCCTGACTGACAAGAACAAAATTCTGTCTTGAAAAAATTTACCCTAAGCCTAAGAGGTATATACAATCATTTTCTAAATTTTACAGAGGAGGAAACTGAGGCTAAAAACAAGTCAGTTTTTTTTCTCTTTCTTTCTTTCTTTTTTTTTTTTTTTTTTTTTTTTGAGATAGTCTTGCTCTGTCACCCAGGCTGGAGTGTAGTGGCATAATCTCAGCTCATTGCAACCTCTGTCTCCTGGGTTCAAGCAATTCTCTTGCCTCAACCTCCCAAAGTGCTAGGATTACAGGCATGAGCCACCACACCCAGCCAGTTAAGTCACTTTTCTAGGAAAAGATAGATCTGAATTTGCAACCCAGATAGACCCAATTCTATCCCTCCCACCCCACCCCCTCAGGAGATCCCTCAGGATATTTCTCACCATTTCTGTGCTGCCTGCCTCACCCTAACTCCACACCTTGCTGCCATTCCCACATACCTGGGCTTCACTTCCCATAGCCAACACCTGCACTCTTTCTTGGACAACTATCTTTTGAGTATCCTTTGCTCACAGAAAATGGAGAACCGAAGTGCCTTAGGAGTGCATGTCCCCTGGGGTGGTTCTTGACCGACACCTGCTGGATACGAGGGTATGAAAACTCTGGTTCCTTTGCCTTTGATTAAGACAGCTCTGAGGCCTGAATTATAATTACTGACTTTGCTTGCAGATTGGGCAAAAACTGATGGACTTTGTCTGTGATTGGACACTCCCTTGGCTTCCTTCCCTCCCTCACCTCTGCACCCACCTCCCCACTACTGTCCCAGTTTCCTTTGGGAATGTCCTCATTGTGATGATTAATATCATTTGATTGTCAACTTGCGTGGATTGAAGGAGACAAAGTATTGTTCCTGGGTGTGTCTGTGAGGGTGTTGCCAAAGGAGATTAACATTTGAGTCAGTGGACTGGGAAAGACAGACCCACCCTCAATCTAGGTGGACACAATCGAATCAGCTACCAGCACGGGCCAGAATAAAAGCAGGCAGAAGAACGTGGAAAGATGAGATGGCTAAGTCCTCTGGCCTTCATCTTTTGCCCATGCTGGATGCTTCCTGCCCTTGAACGTCAGACTCCAAGTTCTTCAGCTTTTGGATACCAGTGACTTGCCAGGGGCTCTAAGGCATTTGGCCACAGACTGAAGGCTGCACTGTGGGCTTCCCTACTTTGAGTTTCTGGGAGTTGGACTGGCTTTCCTTGCTCCTCAGCTTGCAGATGGCCTATTGTGGGACTTCACCTTGTGATCATGTGAGTCAATTCTCCTAATAAACTCCCTTTCATACATTCATCTATCCTATTAGTTCTGTCCCTTTAGAGAACCCTGACTAATAGAGTCACGAACACTTTAACACAGATCAGAGGGTCTGCCCTAAGACACCGCTGCTCTGACATTGACACTACACCACTATGGGAACCAAGAGGAATCACCATATTCATCTGCAGCAGTTGGCATGGCATTCCCAGAGAAAGTCATATTTCTGTGTTATAAGCGGAGGTCTGCCAAGGTGGACAAGTGGGAAGAAGAGCATTCCAGCCAGAGGGAATGGTACACACAAAAACACAGAAACAGGAACGATAAGGGCAAGTCGAACGATGGAGAAACAGGATGGATAGCTGGAGCTAAGGGTGGAGGAGGCAGGGCCTGCAGTGAGTTGGAACCCTCACGCCAGGAGTGTAATACCTAAGAGTATTAAGGAGATAGACCATGATCACCTTTATCTTTCTTTTTTTTTTTTTTTTTTGAGACAGAGTCCTGCTCTGTCACCCAGGCTGGAGTGCAGTGGTGAGAACTCAGCTCACTGCAACCTCCACCTCCCAGGTTCAAGTAATTCTCCTGCCTCAGCCTCTCAAGTAGCTGGGACTACTGGCTCATGCCACCACACCCAGCTAATTTTTGTATTTTTATTAGAGACAGGGTTTCACCATGTTGGCCAGGATGGTCTCGATCTCCTGACCTCGTGATCCACCTGCCTTGGCTTCCCAAAGAGCTGGGATTACAGGCGTGAGCCATCGGGCCCGGCCACCTTTATCTTTTTTATTCAGCATATATTTCCTGAGAGCTTACAATGAAGGTAGGAAACCAACCTAGTTACTTGAAGATATTATAATGACAACCATTAAACACATGTGCATATTTCAATTTAATTAAAATTAAATTTTATTTTCCCAGTCACACTACCCACATTTCAAATGCTCAGTAGCCACATGTGGCTGGTGGCTGTCACACTGGATAATGCAGGTATTGAACATTTGCATCACTGCAGAAAGTTCTATTGGATGGTGCTACTCTAATCACAGGAGGAGACAGCTATTCAACTTCCATCTAATTTTCATTTTATGTGGCTATTTCCTTTCTAGTCTTTTTAAAAAGTCACTTTTTCTGCCTGTCCCTTTTAGCCAGAAGAATCTGAGGGTTCTTTTGATTGCACAGCGGGGCGGCTGCACAAGCACCTGCATTGGGCAATCAAATCATAGTAGTGGTTGTCAAAAGATTGCAAAAGGGATTGCAGAAATCCCTTTGAAAATGCACGTGGTCTTTTATGTATTGGATGAGGGAGATATGTTCACACCTGCCTAGAGAATCCAAGTGGTGGGGTCTGCCTGCCTCAATCTGTTTATCTTATTCATTCTGAATATGTGTAGCTCAAAGCATGTCCTCCCAAAGCAAAATAATACTCACAAAAGAGACACAAACCGAATTCCTCACCTGGCACCCTGTCCTCTCCAGTGCCACACAAACGAAAGTAAACCAGCCACTAGCAACAGTCGTTTCTGAAATCCAGCGGGGAATTTAAAACTCGTGATTTTATGAATTTTACATAATAAACTAATAGGAACGGGAATTTTCTTTGAAAGGTTGTTTCCCTCTGCCTCTTCATCTTCCATTTGATTACAAAACCAACCAGCCAGTGAAGTGTTTACTGATGTCCCAGAATAAATCCGTCACAAACAGAAACACTGGGCTGTGTTTAATCCGTGTCACTGCAGAGAAATTTAAAGCTAACACAGTACCCGCCATAATTATGCATTTAAATACTAAGTTCACCCTAAAGAGGCAATTTAGTATTTAACTGAGAAAAGATCATATGTCTCATTATTCCTGGTATGGTACACCTTTCAGGGTTCAAACAAATACTACCCACTTTATGAAAGCTCTCCTCTTTATTATAAGAGGAGTTATAAGAGAGGAAAAATACTATTTTTAAAAATAAAATATCAACTTTCATTGACCGTGATGCCTATATCAACAGCTTAACTCAGTCTGCTTTATATGAGTTTCAGTAGTCAAATAAAGCATAATATTGTATAAAAGCTTGTAAACACTAGTAGACTAGTTCCTAAAGGCCTGAAGCAGCTGCGTGAACCAGAAGCTACATAGAAAAGAGATTGTATTATTTCTAGGGCACAGAAGATGTCATTGCAATCAATAAGATGTCTTTTACAGTTTTCCTTCTTTTGGGGGGTGTGTGTGTGTGTGTGTGTGTGTGTGTGTGTTTAGGTCTTGGTTAATTCTATTGCCCTTGCACCTGCAAGCAAAAGGGCACGAAATATTCCCACTCTTCCTTTTTCTCTAATTCTACAAGAATAAGGAAGCAACAGCAACCAAGCTCTAAACATTTTCCAGTTGATCATAGAGAAGTGGGCTGTGTTCCACATTTTATTCTTACAGTCCTGCCACCAGATGAAAGGAAAAGCATAAAAGCGTCAGCAAAACCTGGACTCTGCTTTTCCTGCTCTAACATGCCATCAAATAGAGACAGAGCACTCAACTGATGTAGGCATTCTGTTGTGTGTATTCGCCTAAGTTCAGCTAAGAATGTCTGAGATCAACAGGTGGCCTTGCTAATGGAACAGATTCACTCATTGTTTGTGTGTTTAATGAATCATTGAGTTACTGATCAGCAGTAAGCAATGGAAGCTGTTCAAACAGAAAGGAAGCCCAGCCGTGAGGTGGTGCTGCCAACACACTCCTTTGAAGCCCGGCTGGCCCCTGTGGGGAGTGCAGGAGGCTGGGGGTTTACTCCCTACCGTTCCCAGAGAAATGGTAGCAAGAAGATGGTGTTATTTCTAATTGGATGATGAAAGTCAGCCTAGGGGACAGAGTCCAAAGGGCCAAATGTAAGTAGAGGAGGAAGTGAAAACATTTGAATCAAAGGTTGAGGTAAAACTGAGAGACAGGTGTTTGCAGTGAACCATGCAGTAACCTTCATCTTGCCCCCCGGTCTTCAGGAAACAAGCAAGTGGGGAAGGATCGAAAGAAAAAAGCGAAGTTGAAGATTCGGATGCTGATTTTTTTTTTTACAAAGAGTTCATGGTACAGTGGAAATTCTCTGTCATTCTGAGAGGTGAGGCTGACCTTCACTGTGGGATTCCTAAGTTACACCAAGCCTTGCCCGTGAGTGGAACTGACTTATGGTAGGCTAGAAGTGTAATTAATGAGATGTGCTTTTTCAATTCCCTACAAATAATAACGTTTTGTTTGTCATGATTAACAGTTTGAATTTTTAAACAGATTCTTGGACTTTTATTCATCAGCTCATTTAACTTGAGCATCTGTCTCACCCCCAGTAGCTTTTCTAAAACCACCACCTTCACCATGAGGCTCCCTAGGTTTGCCCAGTTCAGAGCTGGCCATCTTCAGCTTCACTTTCCTAACGAACGCATTATGGAGAGGATAACTGAATTGGCAAGCCTCTTCTATCTTTCCCAGTGCTTTCTGCTATCGATTTAATGGCCACTTCTTTCAAGATATACGTCTGTACTTCCCAGGTCAAGATTCCTATCATTTCGTTTCCTTTTTACTTTTTTCCTTTTCCTGAGGTGGAATCCTGCTCTGTCGCCCAGGCTGGAGTGCAGTGGTGCCATCTCAGCTCACTGCAACCTCCGCCTCTCAGGTTCAAACAATTCTCCTGTCTCTGCTTCCTGAGTAGCTGGGATTGCAGACACATACCACCACAACTGGCTAATTTTTGCATTTTTTTTTTTTTTTTTTTTTGAGACGGAGTTTCGCTCTTGTTACCCAGGCTGGAGTGCAATGGCGCGATCTCGGCTCACCGCAACCTCCGCCTCCTGGGCTCAGGCAATTCTCCTGCCTCAGCCTCCTAAGTAGCTGGGATTACAGGCACACGCCACCATGCCCAGCTAATTTTTTGCACCTTTAGTAGAGACGGGGTTTCACCATGTTGACCAGGATGGTCTCGATCTCTCGCCCTCGTGATCCACCCGCCTCGGCCTCCCAAAGTACTGGGATTACAGGCTTGAGCAATTTTTGCATTTTTAATAGAGACAAGGTTTCACCATGTTGGCCAAGCTGGTCTCGAACTCCTGACCTCAAGTAATCTACCAGCCTCGGCCTCCCAAAGTGCTGGGATGACAGGCATGAGCTACCACGCCCGGCCTTTATCATCTTCTTTCAGGCTTGGCAGGCCTATAGTTGCTCAGTGTAGGAGGTCATCAGATTCTGATTTTTTTTTTTTCTTTTGTAAAACCAACACAAAAGAGATGAAGCAAATAACCATCAGTAGCTCTGACATTAACACAAACTTCATACCTGGTCTGACACGTTTTAACCATGGAGCACATATTTTCATGGGCAAAATCCACGCCATGGAAGTTGATCAGGCAATCTTTGTCCCAAATATCCTCAGTAATAAACTTGAATTTTCTAAATGCAACCACATTGTTCTGTAGACCAAAAAGGCTCACTTCAAAAACATGACCCTTGAGGCCATCACATGTAATTTGAGTTTTTGGTGTTTTTCTATATTATGGGATAAAAAAGATACGCTCAAAATCTGTATGTTCAATTTCCCAGTTGAACATAGCAGGTGTTTTCACATCACACCAATCCTTCTTAGAATATGGCTTGACCACTTTGTTCTTGGTTCCCTGTTTTGGGCACCTTTTATGGGCTGTGTTTTTAAAAGAAAGAGGACATATGAGAAGTATGGCCAAGTGTGGTCAGGTGGGGAGAGCACTGTGCTATGGGTTAAGCGATGTGTGTCTTACTTCCAATTTGGTATCTATCTTTGGAGCACCATTGGTTCCATACTGTCTGTGGCAGAGACTGGCTAAGCTATTCATTAAACGTGTCTCCTTTCTTCCCGACACAGCTAAACCTGGTTCTTAGCCTTTCTGAGAGTCAGATGTGTCCATGTGACAAGTGCTGCCCACTGGACTGTGGATCAAAGTCAGGCACTTTACAATCAGTTATTAATCATAAAACCTTCCAGATAGTCCTTCATGCTTGCTTTTCTTTACCTTGAGCTGGATAGTGATACCTAGGGCTGGCCGTGAAGTTCACGAAGATGTCAATCTTAGGTTCCCTTAATCCTCAGGGTGGCCAAGCAGGGTCTGGGGCAGCTGGAGTACCTGGGCTGGGCACCTCAGCTGTAAGAAATCTCCATCTACCCTAGTGTGCAAAACCCTTCTACACGTGCCATGAAAACTGAAAAATTAGGCAATTTCCCAGTGGACTCTGAGACGACTTCCAGTCCTACTGTCCTTAGTGTAAAGACATCATTGTGCCATTTATATTCTCATCCACCCTCAACAAAGATAGGAGGATGCTCTTCCTGTGCATTCAAGATCTCCTGGGAGAAGGAATGGGACTTTGGTTCCTTGTATTCTCCCTCAGATATAGAGATAAAGGGGAAATAGAGAAAAGAAAGAAAACGCAATGTCTGTCATAGTTCACTGGCCAGTTAATGGAGGGGAATCATGAGGGGGCCTCACAATGAGGAGGCCCACAAGGAAATAGCAGGACATCTGGGAGAGCCACAGGCCAGAGAGTGAGGGTGCCACTTGCCACCACATCTGGCTGATGGCAGGTCCTTGGGCCGTAAATCTTAAACAAGGGCCAGAGCACTGACAAGCTCCTGTTCCACCAGCACATCTCTTGCTTTGGGTTCGTGCTTGATCAAGCCAGCCTCAAATCCTTTTAGAACAAAAAATCTCAGCTATTCCAAAATTAATGTCCTTCCATATGTCCTCTTCAGTAAAGCCTTCTTTTCAACTCAGAAGGATGTGAAAGCTATTGCTCCCTTAGGCAATGCCATTGCTGTTTGAAAAACCAAGATGTATATACACATATGTCCTGTGTGTACATAACTTATGGTATAATTTTCTGATTCGGAATGTTTGTATGTATAGTGGAATGTTAGCTCCTTCTAGACATAGAAGCTGCACCATATGTCCCTGTGGTGGGAATGTGACCTAACCCTAGAATGAGGAGATTGCATTTGATCTGTGACATTAAATAGCCAAACTCTGCACTCTACATTGAGACAATGCAAAACTGGTTCATAAACATATTGACAAGCCCCCCAACTCTTACAAGAGGAGCAAAAGATAATTCTACATTTTTTACAAGTCTTTTAAAAAAAATCTTTGAAACATTTCTATAGTGTTTAGTATGTAACATACATAGTTCTAAATGCTTTTGCCGATATTAATGTAATTCCCTATGAGAAGACTATTATCATCATGCCGTTTTATATGTAGAAAAACTGAGAAACAGATGAGGCCATTTGTCCAAATTCACACAGCACGTTAGCAGCAGAACTGGGGTTCCAACTCATGTGGTCTAGTGTCACAGGCCATGTGCTCAGTCATGACACCAGGCTTCCTGGTGACTTTATTTTTTGAGATGGAGTCTCACTCTGTCACTGCTGGAGTGCAGTGGCATGATCTCAGCTCACTGCAACCTCCTTCTCCTGGGTTCAAGCAATTCCCTTGCCCCAGCTTCCCAAGTCGTTGGGATTACAGGTGCCCACCATCACACCCAGCTCATTTTTGAATTTTTAGTAGAGATAGGGTTTCACCATGTTGGCCAGGCTGGTCTTGAACTCCCAACCTCAAGTAATCCAACCACCTGAGCCTCCCAAAGTGCTAGGATTACAGGCATAAGCCACTGCACCTGGTCCCGATGGCTTTAACCATGACCAAACCTCATCTGTGTTTTCCTCATACCCACGCACACTCTCGTCGTCCTCACATTAAAAAAATGCATAGTAAGTCTCATCCAGTCATTTCTCCACAGTCTCCTGACCTTATGGATCAAAAGCAGGCAGTCTGAAGTATCAGCCTTGCGAGGAAAAGCCTTCACGACGAGTCTAGAACCTGAACATGGGCTCTTGATGAACAACTTTTTGCCCCTAAAAAATTTAATTCTTAACGAAAAACCCATGTTCAAACTATCATTCTCTATAGAAAATAGAAATCTGTAAGATTGACTTTTGCCTCCATGATTTTTTAGTTGTATGAGTCAAAAAGACAGTATGACTGCGACATATTTCAAAGACGAGGTGCTTAAATATTTAAGGACGTTCCGTAGCTCCTCTTTTCTAGTATTCAGGAAGAGTTGAGCAGAAATTGGCAGAAACCGTGTGTCAGAAAGTTCTCCTGTTCAGTCACCACATTACCATGCTTGGCTGGCTCAGACGGAGCGACAGAATTCACCTCTCTAGGTTCTGTTTCTCCATTTCTGAAGTGAGAGGGGCAAACTCTATGACTTCCAGAGTCTAATCCAATTCTTGAAGCATTTTGAATTCACCTTCCCCATGGCAGCAAGACCGTTAATGATCTGGCCCCTGACAAGCTTCCCAACCTCATCTCGGATCTCCTAGCTCCTGGCTCATGAAACTCTAGTCACATGGGCTTCCCTCCCTCCAAAACGCTAAGCCCTTTCCTGGCGCAGGGCCTCTGCACCAGCTATTCCCTCTGCTGGAATGTGGCATCATCATCAGGTTAGCTCTCTTTCGTCATTCAAGTTGCTGGCTAACTTCTTTAATCACCTCTTCTGTGAGCCTATCTCTACAGTATCTCAAGCTAAAACTATTCTCCCCATCCCAGCACTAACTCTCCATCAATCACCCTGATTTATTATCACCTATTCCAATCTGATATTCTCTTATTTCTTTTATTTATAATCTGTCTCCCCTCATTAGGTATAAACCCTATGACAGCGAGACAGTGTCTCTATTCATCATTTGATGTCCAGTACCCATGTAAGAGCATAGTAGCTACTCTATGAATATTTGCTGTGTAAATAAATTCAACAAATGCAGGACTCATAATGCAGGCAACAACAGAGCATAAGACAAAGAAAAAGTAGGATTCCTTTCTAAGAGTCACATCTTGGTGCTACGCTTCCCTTTTCTTTTTTCGTTTAGTGATTCCAGAACGAAGGTCAGAGTGACTATACCCAGATCCACATTGTAAGAGGTAGGCCTGTGTGCATTTCTCTTCTGTGGAGGAACCTCCTACCTCTTGCGAGAAGTTGCAAATCTTCAGTGACATCTTGTCTGGTTAATCTACCTGCATCACAAAGAGAAAATTGCATGTTCCCCCTAGGGAGGCCAGCACCTCAATGTGAGGACAGCTATGCTGCTCTGGTTCTGCAGATTCTGGGCTTCTAGATCTAAGTAAAGGTAAGTTCCAGTCTAGTGGCCAGCTGGGCAGAGAAAGGCTGGATGCTGAACTCTAAGGGGTACTACTAGATTGGCTTTAATGTTTCCTGAAGTTGATTTGATGTTGGCGACTGCCCTGGTGCAAAGGTGTTCTTTCTCTCTCTTTTTTTTTTTTTTTTTTTTTTTTTTTGAGACGGAGTTTCGCTCTTGTTGCCCAGGCTGGAGTGCAATGGCGCGATCTCGGCTCACCGCAACCTCCGCCTCCCGGGTTCAGGCAATTCTCCTGCCTCAGCCTCCTGACTAGCTGGGATTACAGGCACACGCCACCATGCCCAGCTAATTTTTAGTATTTTTAGTAGAGACGGGGTTTCACCATGTTGACCAGGATGGTCTCGATCTCTTGACCTCGTGATCCACCCGCCTCGGCCTCCCAAAGTGCTGGGATTACAGGCTTGAGCCACCGCGCCCTTTCTCTCTTAACAGAAGAACTGAGTGCCATACCAGATAATAGTGGATATTCTTTCTCGGATCTCTGACCAGACACACAAAAGCCTTAGAGGCTTGACGAAGCTGTGTGGAGTTTCTGGGCGGGGCACCTACAGAAGCTGCTCCTCCCAGCTCAAAAGGGAGCAGAGATGCTTAACTCGCAGCTGCCTGCTAAGGGCCAAAGGCAGGGTCCCCACCCAGATGACTCACCAGGGACTAAAGTAGAACAAGGAGGAACAACCCTGGTGGAGTCACGGGACAATGTCAAAGCATCCCCACCTGGATTTCAGAAGGGAAGGCTTGGCCCTGGTGTGTGAGGAACCATCTCAACACACCCATGACCCAGGGGTAGAGAGCTGACTACACGATTTTTAATGGTTAATTGATTTTGACTTTTCCTTCTCCCTTCTAACCAGTTTCAGAAACTCCTAATCTGTGAAGAGACAGATCTCAAATTCCTCCTCCATTCACTCTCCCCACCCTCCTACATCAAGTATGTTATAAAGTAACAACTCAGAATTAGTGATTTTCTATTCCACTGTAAACAGATTTCAGAGGTGGAAGCACAAGCACTTCATTGTCCCAATATTTGGTTAAGAAAGTCTTCCTTAAGTATTGCTAACCTATCTCTTGTGGCAACATCAGCCCATTTCTTCCTATTCAATCTACTGTAAAGGAACAAAATAGTGAATACCTATATTCTTCATGATCCTTGAAAACAGTCAAATCAACCCTTAGCTTTCTGTCTTTATTCATCAAATTTCATGAGAGACCATGCTCCCACCATTATAATCCTTGCGGTCATTCTTTTGCAAACTTTAATTCTTTGCATCATTTTTCTAACTGTGAAGTCAGAATTGTACATCCTGCCCTCATAAGTCCTTGGCAAGTCTTGGAGCAACAGAAAGTTTCTTTCCAATATTTGATGTCATATTCCTGTCAGTTTTGATCTGGAAATGCACGGCTGACTTATATTCAACTTGAATTTAAATCTCAGGTCTTTTCTTGTCATACAACCTCACCTAATTCTTCCCTAGATAGCATTGACTGCATTCATTTTTTTTTTTTTTTTTTTTTTTGTCCCTGGGTATACTGACTTTGTCCCAGTCTTACCTCGTTTCAGATGCTTGGCATCCTACATTTCCAAAGTATTTTTACATTTATTTTTCAATCACTGAAAATTTCAGAACACTCAGACAGCTAAGAAGAAACACCTGCACATCATCTGACAAAAACATGGAACAATCTTGGCACCAGGAAGATACAGATGCGGCCAACCCAGACTTGCTCCCTAACGTTCACCCTGAGCTTGTGATACACATAATTTGTTTCAGAATTCCTGTAGTGATGTTCTCACCTGTTAGATCAATTCAGGCCTCACCTGGAGAATCATTGTTGGAAATCTATTCTTAGCTTCATTTTTCTCTTGACTAGTTCTCACTCATGCACAAACTTCCATATTGCTCTGCCTGTCTAGATACTTTTTTTAACCATATATAACGTCAACTCAGGACAGGTGATTTTCTGTTCTATTACAAGCAGATTACCGGGTCAGAGACTTAAGTACTTTGTTTCCCCACTATTTCATCTGTCATACACACTTGCCCAATTTTTCTTTTCTAAACATTATTAACTGTTAGGTTTCTATCCCTAGGTAGACTGCTCTTTTCCCAATTTTATTGTTTCAGATCCCTGTCTTACCAAATTTATTAAGTTTACTTACATTTTTTTTTTTTTTCTTGGAGGTTTTCCAGACTCAGAAACCTAGAACTGCCTGGGGTAGTCCCAGCTTACATTTGTACTCTCAGCATAATTATTACAGAGTTTCCTTTCATTCTCAGAACAATGTTGCTGTGGATGGTAAATTATATGGTCACCCTGCTGGCCTTTCAGAGTGACTCGGAACTACCTCACACACCTGACTGAGGGCACCTCGACTTCTCCCCTCCAGCACTAGCTTTTGGTGGTCTGGAAATGAGTCTCTGGCTCCTGGCAGGGCTGCTGTGGCACTGCCTAGGACATTAAGCTGAGCTTCTCTCTTAGCTAATGGAGCCCATGAGGTTAGATGATGATTACTCTTATTCCGTGTGTACATCATCAAGATGCAGTGGAGTGGAACAATTAAAAACTGGAACTTTGGAGCAGGACTGCTTAAGTTCAAATCCTGGCTCTGTCACTTTCATTTTATGTCATTTAATTGGGGCATATAAACCCATGCACATATTATTTATTAAGAGATACTTGAAACAGTATTTATACATGCACAGACCCACCCTCATTTAGTTGTATTTGTGATCTAACATTTGCAGGTTTTCCACGTCATAAGATCTAATAACATAAACATGTCATGGGTGACTCAGCTCCAAGCCAGTTTGTCCTATCATGATAATTCATGGGACAGTAAGCTTGGCAGAATTTCTCAGCTCTAAGACTTCGTCTCTGCAGGACAGACACAACAACTATTCCCCCTCTGATGTTCAGTAAAGGCTGAATTATGTCATTCATTTATTCACCCACAAAGCGTATGTTCTTTATGGAGCTCTCAGCCATACAGCATTAAAGGCAGGAAAGAATCTAAATAATGTCCATGCTTAACCTCAAGTAGTTTATTACTGAGCTGGAAATAATAGAAGCAGGCATACAAAAATTGAATGATCATGTAAGACAATGAAAGCAAAAAGAAATATAATGATTAAATGTCAAATGACCTCACATAAGATCTGTAAAAACTCAGAAAAGAGAACCCAGGAATGAAGACACAAAGAGAGTCAAGACCTAGAAGATGGAAGCTATGAATTTGGGAAGAAAAAGATACATTTTAGGTATGCATTAAACATCAGATTGAGACTAAATCTAGCATCTGGTATCAGCTTCAGCCTTGGCTTCTAGAAAGCCAAATAGCTACTTCAGTATCCTTTCTTAGTATCCTGGAACTTGCAAATGATCAGTGATCCTGTGATTGTGCTGGTTAAAATCTTATCTGATGAGCTCAACAATGCTAGGAAGATGACAAAAGTCAAGTCATTTGGAGTAATGTTTTAAATAAATATGCCAGCTTTTTATTCTGAGAAGCAAATATGTAAGAAAGGACAACCCTTATCATAATTTCATAAAAGGGTATTTCACACCAAAACATAGATATGACATGATCAGATTTAATTTTACTATCTCAGTATTCACCTTCAAGTATGGGTAAGTATTCTCAATATCACTGGGGTTGTCAAAAAACATTGTTGTGTCCCCGTAAGGTGGCTCACGCCTATAATCCCAGCACTTTGGGAGGCCGAGGTGGGCGGATCACAAGGTCAAGAAATCAAGACCATCCTTGCCAACATGATGAAACCCTGTCTCTACTAAAAATACAAAAATTAGCTGGGTGTGGTGACACGTGCCTGTAATCCCAGCTACTTGGGAAGCTAAGGAAGGAGACTCGCTTGAACCCAGGAGGTGGAAGTTGCAGTGAGCAGAGATCATGCCATTGCACTCCAGCCTAGTGGCTGGGTGACAGAGCAATACTCTATCTCAGAAAAAAAAAAAGGCAAACCAACATTGTTTTGCTTTATGCCATAACACATAATATAAATTGACTGTACTAAACAATCTAGTATCAGTCAATTGAAATATAAAAATATATTAAAGATTGTAAAAGTAAAATGCTTTACTAATTAATCATAATTATAATAGCTAGTAATTTGTGTAAAGAATTAATTATGACTTTCTATTACATAACTATAAAAGAATAGAGTTTGGCAGTGTAAATGTTAAGAGAAAGCACATTTCCTCAGTATATTAGGAAGAACTCTATATCTTTTTCAAACACTTGCATGCTTATACAAATTTAAATAGTAATACAAGACAGAATACAAGAGATTAGGTTTGCTATAATTCTAACCTTCCAATTACTGCACTCGTGAAAACCTTTTTCCTAGTTACATTTTCACAAAAGGTGATATTGTTAAATGCAATTCTTCCGTGTCTCATGTAGCAGACATTTAGACAAGCAGAAACAACCAGGTGTCTTATTTTTAAGTTTGGCAGCATTTTGGATTAATTACGAATTCGAGTAGGTTTCTGCTTTACCTGGTTCCTGAGGGATTTCTGGTTCCCAAACAGTGATTACGACAGTAAATCTTTTCAAAGACACATTTGAATGAAAAAGTTAAGAAAAGATGATGTCACATAACTGTCATTGTCAATGAAACAAACATGAAGATGCCATGAATGATTTAGAAATCACAGCACGTCTTGTTCACACAGTTTGTGTGTGTGCTCCGAAAGGAATTATAGGACAGAATAAGTTAGCAGGAAAATGGTGAGCTACTGCAATCAGTTTTCTTTAGCCAAAGACAGACTCCTCGATGCATGAGATTTGAGAAGTTCTATCTACTTACATAAGGTATGCAAACAAGATGGAAAGATGGGACAGCGGCCAGTACATGCCCCCGCCTTCCCACAAAAAGAGCTGCTTGACAAAAGAATGTCTAACCCCCTATTTCACACAGAGCAGTACCAACCTCACAGGACTTCCTGCCACCAAGGACTTACTCCCTGTCTGTAGGAAGGGCAGTTTGTGTGCTGAAACCTTCTACAGAAGTAGATGATAGAGAGGTGCCTTGAGAGGGCAGCGGCTGCTACAGGGTATCTTCCCCAGAGATCCCCAACTATTTCACTCCAGGATGTGCCTAAAATGCCAGCAAAAACACGGATGGGCATTCTGAAATGATTTGATTATGTATCTGGAAATCCAAGCAACTTGTCCCACTGACACATTTTTATACCTAAATTTTAAGAAAAAAACTTTTTTCTCAAGTGATTGTGGGAAGTAGCACAAACATGCAAAATACTGGCTATAATTGAAATGAGAGCAAAAATCTTACATTAGCTTTGAAAAAAAGTCAGAAAGTAACTTCAAGTGTTTTTTTTTTTCCCTTCAGTACTCACTTCTTGACTACCTATGTAGCACGGGACCTGGAAGCATACTACCTGGGTTCAAATCATAGCTGGGTCACTTGCTGGCTGTATGACCTTGCGTTAGTTATTTGTCTCTCAGTTTCCTCATCTGTTAAATGGGATTAGCCATAATATCCACATTATAGGGATGTCTTGAGGATTCAGTGCATTAATATTTGTAAAGCACTTAGAATAGTGCCTGGCACATAACACACGTTATATAATGTTTGTTAAATTAAGAGGCACCATGCACTGTTCTAGACATTTCGGTTAGAACAGTGCACAAAGCACCTTTTGTGAGATTATTTCAAAGAATTTAGTCATCACCATCAACCAAATCTTCAAATCCAGGAGCTGAAGAGGACAAAATTTATTATTTTAGTCAATTAGTTTTAGAGGGAAAAGAAAGCTTAATAATTTGGTGGCTATCAGCTATACCTCATACTGGCAGAATTAGCCAAAAGGTATCTTGCTTTTTTATCAGTCTGGGTTGAAATGGGTGAATGCTGAATAAATATTGATATTAGATTGAAGAGAAGCTGCTAGAAGACAGAACAATGCAGTGCCATGGAAGGAAAAAAGGAGACGTGTAACAAGAACGTGAATGGCAGGAAAGCTAAGGGTGCACGCTAAGAAAATGACAATGGTTTGATGGCTTAGGGACCCTGGTGGCCTTGAAAAGACCAATCTCAGTAGAAGTACTGGGGACGTGAGATTACTAGAGGTTAAAGAGTTTGCTCTCTTGGAAATTTGGGAGGCGAACATAGAAAATGATACCTGGAGATGTTAGCAGGTTAAAAAAAAATCTTAACTATATGAAAAACACACCTGATTAGAAAGGAGGCACTGGAGAACGAGAAATTTTTTAAAACATAGTAAGTAAGGGATATAAGTGATAAAGATCCCAGAGGAGTTTAAAGGGGCATGAGATTAAAAACACTGGCAGAGTAATCATGGGAAACAGTGAATGGGAAAGAGCTCAGATCAGATGTTCTTGATTTTCTTGGTAAAGAAGTCTGTAGGAGTAAGAAGCTTGAAGTCTCTTTGGGCATTTAAGGAACATGGGAAAATGTATTACTATAATTACAGGAGATATATATGGCATTAATTCTCCATGAAGAAAAGAATATCCCATTAACCTGGATGCCCAACTGAGGTCAGACAGCAGGAATCTGTATTGGATCCAAGCACAACTTCTTGTAAGGATTCTCTTTCTGAAATGGTTAACAATAGTATGTATAGGGATCCTAGGCTTGGAAGAGTCAAGTCTGGAGCAGGGGACTATTCACACCAAAAGATTTTTCCAGCTGACTCAGGCTAAGAAAGAACAAAGTGAAGACGGGATGTTGACAGATTCGAGAAACAGGTGCGGATTAGGAATTGGAGGACATATAGTGGCTTGGTGGGCACGAGGTGGGATGACAGGGCATTATTATCAGAAGGACGGTCAAGGAGCGTAAGATCCTGCGGATGCCAGAGAAACGAGAACCGAGAATCAAGTCTTGAAAAATGTGCAGAAGAGAAGGCAGAAGGGATTCTACTAAAGAAGCTACAGTGAGAGAACTGTCAGAGAGGTAGAAAGACAAAACACAGGAATGCCATGGAGGTCAAGGAGAAAGAAGACTTTACACAGCATATTTACAAATAATAATCCTAACAAACATGTGATGTTACATAATAATGATTGCTGAATGCTAGTTATGAGGCTAGCACAGTTCAGGTTTATAGGCATTGCCCTAGTGAGTTTTCTCAACAACCCAGTAAGGCAAGTACGATCACTGATACTTTACAACAGAAGAGGTCACACCCCATGAGCTTCTAAACCTTGACCCTGAACAGCTTTCTATTTTAATAACCAAACATTATGTCTGAAGCAGTTGCTGTATTACTGCAATCGTTTTTGCAAAATCTGTACTGTATCATGTGTATATCTTATCCTTATTATATTTTGGGGCAGATGACATAGAATTTAAGGAGGACTGAGACCAAAGGTTATCACTGGATTTGTCCATTAGGACACTGTTAGAAACTGACAGAGCAGAGTGTGGGGACAGAGCACAATACTGGAAGACAAGACTGGAGAAGGAAAAAGAAGGAACAGGGGGTGGGGTCAGGAACATGGGGATTGAAGTTTGGCATATGTGGGTTCAAACCCAGGCTGAGTCACTTAGTTGTGTGATCTTGGGCAAGTTACTCCTTGTTAATTAAGCTTCATTTTCCTTGAGTGTAAAATGATAATGATAATAATACCTACTTCAATAAGATTGTTCTGAGAATTAAGCAACACAATTTCTATAAACATTTTCATTCAGTGCTTGGCTCACAATATGCACCCAATAATGTTGTTACTACATAAACTGCATATATAGTTACACAGTTAACTGTATATACTATGTAATCTATGCTATTATCTGCCAACTTTTTAAAATTCCCTTTTACATAGGCATTCATGATATAGCCATGTTTTGGTTATCCTCCTACCACCTCTCTGATCTCTGGTTTCTTGAATTAATGTAGTTCATGTTATGCTTCAGAGCATGTTTGTATATATTAGTTTTTTTTCTCAGAAAAAAACTTTGTGAAGCAGTTAGAGCAAATTTAGATACATTTTCTGGGTAAGGAATGATCTGTTCTCATTAAATATTCTGCTTTATAGAGAGCTGTCATATGTACTATGTACCAGTATTTTTCAAATAATATTTAACAGAACACATTTATGAAAACTCTGCTGCTCATATAAGCACTTGTAGGTGATTTAAAAGGTCCCTTAAGGATTTTTACTATCTTCATTATGTTTTTATTATCATCATCATGAGCAATGATTTTCATCTTCCCATAGATGTTCAGAATACCAGTTATACTTCTTGTAACACAGAGCGTCTAACCTCTGTGAATATAAACATGTAAAATATACACTTCCATGTGCAATGGGTTCAAAAAGACCAAGTCTTTAGAACACTAAATATATAGTAGGGAGATCAACTGTACTCACACTTAAGGCCAGCATTTGGGATTAAAGAAATACCTGGAGTCACCAATAACCTTTGGAGGTCAACACCAACCTGCTAGGCTGTTCCTCCAGATCAGGGAGGTCTGGGTTCAGTGAGGTATGCGAAAAACAAAGGATGGCCTAGAAATTAAGCACATCTGTTGTATTACTGAGATATCAGTATTTAACTTTTGCAATGAGAGGCTAAGTTTCAGATAAACTTCATTTAAAAAAAAAAAAATCCTTATTAAGGACCTCTAAACACAGGACCAAATTCTGTCCTTGAATTTTTAAACAAAACTGGGTCTAAAATCAATATAGGCACTGTTAGAGAGGATTTGAGGGTTGAATTAGGGAATAGGATTTGGCTCCTAGGACACAAACCATGCTACTAATCCCGGAGAAAGGATTTGCCCGTTTAAAGGATTATACATTTTTGAAAAGCATATTCTGTTGATAATACTTTTCGTTTCCTGCAAATCAAATTACTGAGGGATATTTTCATTGTGAATGAAATTGGACAATGTTTTTTTTTGTTGTTTTAATTTTCTTTGTTTCAAAGGGTACTAAATTTCTAAATGATCAGACGTGAAGTTTCATGGCCCAAAATGGCTACACATTTTAAGACTCAAGCAAATAAATTGGAGATAAAGCCTACCAGCAAACCAAAAAATAATTATAGCTAAAAGAAGATCTCCTTGATTTCTGATACTGGCACTTATGAGAATGAGAAAAGGACAATGATGGCACAGATTGTGGACATGGAGGACATGTCCCCTAGGCTTACCTGGTAGGATTTTTTACAGCCTATTTTCCATGCTGGACTCATTTTACTCTAGTGAAACAAGTGGCTGTAGATAATGTTAAAAGAGAGTATTCTGGTAACAGGAGAATTCATGGATTCTTGAAATTCCTTAATGGAACTGGCTCTCCAGAAGCTACTCACAGCTCAAAAGAGAAAGAAAGAGAGAAAGCAAGCCAGAGAAACATTTGAGGTCGTATAACACTTTGTCTCCAATGCTCTCAAGGCCTCCCTCTGTGCACAGACCTCACTTTGAAATTACCACCTGTCATAGGCCTAGCAAATCTGCTCTCCAGAGACCATGTCTAATTCTTTGTTTTAAAGGGCACCCGATGGTTTTCTCCAGAGATGTCATCATCATCATCATCAGCAGCAGCAGCAGCAGCATCCTATTTTATTTACACCAGCTTAGCATAGGAGCATCCTCACAATGTAAAAAGAACGATTTGACCCTGTGGGCTTTTTCCTGTTCTAAATTTTCTTCTGTTGCCTAAACAAAAAGTCCATCATTTCTGAGGGGGCGGGGGGGAAGGAGGATGGGGCTGGGGAAGGAGACTGCCAGAGTAAGGGTATAATGCTATTAGTATGAATTCTCCCATGACGGAGCCCTCGCTGGGAAAGACAATTATAGGCAAAAGGGTGATAGCCTCATGAGGCAATAACCTCCTGAGAGATCCTGTGCCACCATGTACAGGTTATTAATTTCAGGGAAGAAGCCAAACTTCAGGGGCCCTCTCAGAACCAACTCTTTCAAAGTTTGCCCATCTCTAATGAGCTGGGTCTTTTTCACGATCGTCTAACCACATGATTTCCTTAATTCTTAGCTGGTTACATAATGGCAAAGATAAATGTGGCTTTTTCCAGCTGCTTCTAAAATAAGTTCAAGGTTGAATTAATATGAATGGAAATACCTTCTGTTCATGTAAAGGGTGGAAGAGCCCACATGTGTGGGATTTGCTGACACCTGCTGAAATGTGCACTGTGTGTCCTACAGGGAGGACACAAGAGTGGCAGAGATGAAATAATGACTTACTGAAGCCCCAGACTCCTAAGATGCTGAAATTCCACCAACTTCCAAAATTCCAAGAAACTGACTTAGTTATAAAGGAATTTTTTTCAGAAGTCTTGACTCTCATCACATACTTAATGTTAATTACCACCTGGGCTGTAAAACAATGTGAATTAAAATAAAGAAACAAACAAAAAAACTTGCCTTGCTATTCTGCCAAAGGACCCCATAATCTAATGGGCAAGAAATGGCACCCACAGACCAAAGAACACACAAGATTTCAAAGATGGTTACTCCAAGTGAAAACACACAACTGAAAAACAAAGTCCATGAGGGCTCAGTGGAAATTTACAAGAACAAGGGGAATTCCTCGGGAACAACTTTCCCAGGGAAACCTGAGGTTCAGATTTGAGAGGATAATATGGCTAGATGAATAGGAGAAGATAAGCTATTCCAGTGAAAATGAAGGAATCACAATCCATTTCACCTCTTTGTTCTGTTTCTTTAACCTTAACTGCAACCTTTCCCCTAGTAGGCAGAGGAAGAATAGATATTGCTTCTGTGGTTAAGTTATAGAAATTGTGTTGCTTGCTAGATACTGCAAAGTATTTTTGTTAGTAACGAGCAAATCAAATCAAATCAAACTTTTCAAACTCAAGGTCAACTCTTATAAGAGTATAGACATGGGTTTTGGGGAAAAGTTATCCTTTACTTTGTTATTATCTCACCTTTGAGCCCCAACAAGTGCCTTAGCTATTTATCCTAGTGATTCTTTCAAAAAATTATTTAATAATCAAAATATCCCGTAAGTCAAAATATCTTTAGGTTGCTGATTTACCTTTGACTTTCATCTTAACCAATTGCTTAAAATTGCCTCAATCTCCTCTCATCTATTGTGTATAAATTCAGATTAAAATTTAGTCAAATTCATGAATGCTCACAGTCAGTTGATGTTCCTGTTATTTATGTGTCTAAGACTGATACTAATAATGACAACCACGTAGTCAACACTTTCCAAACTGTAGGCTCTAGGATCAGTCATTTGCAGTTTGTTAGTTTATTTAATCCTTAAGCAATGCTAAACAGTGCTTCCAAAATCCCGGTAGATATTAATCTTTGGGAATTAAAAACAAAAAATTAGATTTCCCACAAAATCTTAGAAATCTCTGAAATCTTAAGTTATTCTGTATTTTAGAAGTATGTACCAAGGGAGAAATAATATTTAATATTTTAGTAGTTGTTTAGCTTTTTTTGGTTAAGTGGGGTTTTTGTGGGTTGGTGGGATTGGTTTGTTTTGTTGGCTTGTTTTAATTTTTTAGTATTTTATAGCATTTACAAAGAACTGTGGCTTACAGTTAATATTCAAAAACCAGAAAATGCCTGCAAAAATTATTAGATATGCTAACAAACCTAGCATTTGGACCCCCTAGCAAGATTAACAGCACTACACAAACTGCTACGTCAAAATTGCTAATTTAAGGACTTATTTGGCTTCTCAAAACACCATTCAAAGGATTTGTATAAAGTATATGATGCATATGAACTTATTGACATTTATTTTATTTATAAGAATGACTCATCCTTAGTCACAGAGAAGATCACAAATAGGCCCTTATAACATGGTTAGTTGGTTTTCTATTACTGTGTAACAAATTACCACAAAGTTAACAGCTTTAAACAACACAAATACATTATCTCATGTTTCTATAGTCAGGGTCTACAGGGCCAAAATCTAAAAGTGTCAGCTGAGACTGCAGTTCTCATTGGGAGCTTGGGGTCCTCTCCAAGCTCACTGGATGCTGGAAGAATTCATTTCCTTGGGGTTGCAGACTTAGGCCCACATTTTCCTGCTAGCTGGTGGCTGGCAACCACTCTCAGCAACTAAAGACTGTCCACGGTTCCTTGTTGTGTGGTCCCATCAGGCAGTTCGCACTCGATATTTTTCTTTCTTTCAGGCCAGCTGGAGCATGAATCTCTGCCTTTCTTTCCAGCATCAGTCAGAGAATACTCAGTTTTTAAAGGACTGAGGTGACTAGGTCAGGCCCTCCTACCTAATCTCCCAACCTTTAGGTAAACTGATTTGATTCTTTAATTTTATCTCTCAAATTCCTTCTTTAATTATATCTCTCAAATCCCTTCACAGCAGTACCTAGATCTGTGTTTTACTGAAAAAGAAAAAGAAGGTGTGTGTTGGCTTGGTGTGGTAGCTCATGCCTGTAATCCCAGCACTTTGGGAGGCCCAGGGATGCACTTTGAGATCAGGAGTTCAAGGCCAGCTTGAGCAATATGGTGAAACCCCAGCCCTGCTAAAAATACAAAAATCAGCAGGGCATGGTGAGGCACCTGTAATTCCAGTTACTCAGGAGGATGAGGCTGGCAAATGGCTTGAACCCGGGAGTGAGCTAAGATTATGCCACTGTGCTGTAGCCTGGGCGACAGAACAAAAATCCATCTCAAACAGACAGGAGTGTGTGTATATCAGAAGCATGGAAATTTGAGGCTGTCTTAAAATTCTGCCTGCCACATATAACAATAGCCACCAACCACAAATGCTGGCCATCTCTAAAATTTTCAGTTCTTTAGGAGTAACATTAAAAAGGAGGGAAAAGGCAAAAATCATAATGTATTTTAGCCCAATATATCCAAAACATGATTTCAACATGTAATCAATGTAATAATTGAGATATTTTACTTTTTTCTTAAATAAGAAGACTAAATCTAATTCTTATCTTATATACCTATACCACGTCTCAGTCAGACCAACTACATTTCAAGTACTCAGTAGCCACACATTGCCATACGTGACTGATCAGGATTGGATGGTGGCTGCTTTTCTCCTCTATGGTCCTAGCCCATTTCCAGAAATGCCTGCCTTAACTTTCAACTCTGAAGGTCAACAGTTTTTGTTCTTGCTTTCAGTGTGATGTCGGTGGCTATCCTAAAGCTTGAAACACTTCTATGTTGATTATTAAGCTTAAATTTTCTCAGAAGAACTATGATAGTTTCTCCTGTTTTTCTGATTTCTCAACTGATTTTTATGGAATACAAGATTAATGAAAATGCACATTTACTGAGAAATTCTGAGAAGGAGTTTCTACATGGAAATGATATGAGATATATACTGCATAAAGTAACTAAGTCTCAAAGAGCCTAGATTATCGCCTCCAAATCTTTACACAGCTAGTATGATGAGCTGATCATCCTCTTGGCTACTGTGTTGTATTGGTAATTCTTGTGTAACTACAAGGACAAACCATCTTTCCTCTTCACTCCTCATTCTCAGTGTGTTAGAAGTTAATTCTTGTCTAAGACTTCAATCAGAGGCACACTTGTGAACAGTATTTTTATGCTTCAGTGAAATCCTTAGATGTGCAAAGGAATCTACAGAGCTAAATTTGGAGGTGAGGGCTGGAGATTGTGGAATTGTTCTGCTTAAGAACACAGAGGTAAAACTATACATTTAGTGTTTAGTCAATTTTAAACAAGAGTGCCAAGACAATTCAATGAGGAAAGAAAAGTTTAGATAGCCACATGCAAAAGAATAAATCTGACCCCCTACCTCACACCACCTACAAAAAATTTACTCAAAATGAAGCAAGGACATAATTATAGGAGCTAAAACTATAAAATTCTTAGAAGAAAACATAGGTGTAAGTTTGGCAATTTCTCAAGAAGTTAAACATTGACTTACCATATGACCCAGCAATTCTACTCCTAGGTATATACTCAAGAGAAGTGGAAATGTATGTTCCGACAAACACTTGTATACAAATGTTCACAGCAACATTATTCACAATAGCCAAATGTTGGAAACAAACCAGTGTTCATCAACTGAAAAATGAGTAAATATATGAGGTATGTACATACAATGGAATATTATTCAATCATAAAAAGGAAAGAAGTACTGATATACACTATGATGTGGATGAATCTTGAAAATGTTACACTAAGTGAAAAAAAAAAAGAACCAAAAGACCATATATTGAATGATTCCATTTATATGAAATGTTTAGAACAGGCAAATCCAAAGAGATAATAAGTAGATTAGCAGTTACCAAGAACTAGGAGATAGCAGAGTGAGGATTATTAAAGATTATGAAGTTTTCTTTTAGAGTTATGCCAATATTCTAGAATTATATAGTAGTGACTATTCTACAACTTTGTGAATATATTTTAAGAAACCATTAAAGTGTACACTTTAAGATAGTGAATTATATGGTATGTGAATTACAGCTCCATTAATAAAAAGGCAACATAGAAGAACTTGGCTTTCGTTCCTGAGAAGAGAGAGACTTTTAGAAAAGGAAGGAGGAGCAAGAAGAGAAAGAAAGAGCATCTGGGGCAATGTGACTGAGGATTCAGTCTTCCTTTCAACAAGGGGCAAGGGGCATTTTCAGATGAAGACTGTCCAATATTCAGTGTTAAGATGTTGCGATAACAAATCATCTCCATCTTACCTAAACCCCAGTGAAGTCTGATAAATCCATAAAGGCTTTTTATAAGTGAGTCCTGTTTATTTGTTGCTTCCTTGGGTCTTTTTCTGTGTGTATATGGTAGGGGTAGAATTAGGTCAAAGCTCTGAGTTCCAAGTGTAAGCCAATGCACCATGGAGCAGTAACATAACATGAGGGATAATATGACCATCCTCAAATAGAACTCAGGTGAGCAGCTGGAACCTGGAGCCACTGGTGGGCATAGAACGTGAGCCCTTGGAAATGTGCAGATATTTGGGAAAGGCGCTTGACTTCCCACAGTGATGGAATCGAGTTTCTAGGTGATATCTCCTAAATCATAAGGGTGAGAGTGACTCCAGTGAACATGAGGATGAAAGTAATCAATAAAACTTAGTCTAAGAATGGTTAATACTGATTCTTTCTTGAGATTTAGACCAGACCTGCCCTGATCAGAGAGATTTGAGATACATATATTTCAAATACACATATTTGAAATGCATATATTTGAAATATATGTTCCTCAAATCTCTAGACCTCAGTTTTTCCATTCATTTAAATGAATGAAGTTGGTCTAGATCCTTTTTCATCTCCCAAATTCTCATACACTGGGCAAATAAAAATTTGCAGCTCAAGTTTTACAAGCCCAAGCTTTCTGTATTAAAAAAATATATATGCCACCAACAAATTACCTTCAGATCCATACGATTTCAAATCAGTTAGTTGAGAAAGTCACAAGAATGCCAGCAAGTACTTGTTAATAGAGAAAAAATGCAAAGTGTTTCTTTTTTTTTTTTTTTTTTTAACTGGATACCTTAGGTAGGGGAGAACATCCTCCTTACCTACAAAGGAATCCTTAACAACTTGAGGCCCAGGCCCACATCAGTGTATTCAGCAATGGCTTTAAGACTTACAGCATGCTAATTTGCAAAATGGAGAAGGGTAACTTGTTGCATAAGAGGTTTTCTTTCTGCTTTGTCAACTTTCCTCTATCTGAAGATCTTACAGACAGCCTTGTTCCTGTAACCAAACACTCTCATATGAACTAATTCTAGAGAAATTCATATTGTGTTTATTTCTGTCCCTCTATACTCAAAAACCACAAAGAATGTATACAGTGGTCAAGAACATGGCTCTCAAGTCAGAAAGGTCTTCTTCCATCTAGAATGCCAACTCTGAGGGTGAGAGCTGTGTCATTCATTGTGACATCCCCAACATCTGCCGTAATGCCTGACACAAATTGTTTAATAAACGTTTGCCAAATGAATGAATTGTTCAAATATCAATTCTACCATGATGACTTCATTGGCTGAGCCTCCATTTCCTCATCTGCAGAATGGAGGTAATAGCACTTCCCTCATAGAACTTTCTGTGGTATGGGGTGTGCAAGGAGCTTAACTTAAGGGCTGGCACACAGAACTCATTCATGGTGTCTATCATTGCTATTTTTAGAGCAACCTGTCTTTGCAACATATTTTTGGTACTCCTTATTAAAAGAGCCTTTTAAAAACTGGACAGCTTGCCGGGCGCGGTGGCTCAAGCCTGTAATCCCAGCACTTTGGGAGGCCGAGGCGGGTGGATCACAAGGTCAAGGGATTGAGACCATCCTGGTCAACATGGTGAAACCCCGTCTCTACTAAAAATACAAAAAATTAGCTGGGCATGGTGGCGTGTGCCTGTAATCCCAGCGACTCAGGAGGCTGAGGCAGGAGAATTGCCTGAACCCAGGAGGCGGAGGTTGCGGTGAGCCGAGATCGTGCTATTGCACTCCAGCCTGGGTAACAAGAGCGAAAACTCCGTCTCAAAAAAAAAAAAAAAAAAAAACTGGACAGCTTGTCACATGATTTCAACTACTAGAGGATTATAAGGATAAAGTAATGTCTGTTCAAATCAAAGCCCAACCTAAATAATTCCCTAAATAATCAAAGCCAACCTAAATAATTCCCTTCCAATTATTTAGGTTGGTAATTATTTAATGAGGAAGCCACTGTTTGCACACAATGAGAGACCTAAGACTGAAGGGCCAAAAAAAGGCACTTCGAATTCTGTTCTCACATAAGCCCTCAGAAAGTCCTCTGGGAAGAAAAAAACACCCTTCTCTTTATTCACGTCCTCATATTACCGTGGCCCTTACAACATCCTCCAGACTTAATTCCCGTCTTTATGACTTAGGAACTTCAGCAGAACTCAGGAGTATTAATGGGAAATCTATGAATGGAGGAATCTCACTGCTTTAATTTATACCACAGAATGTCTGATTGTTCAGTTTTGCAAATTAGCAAGTGAACGAACCAATTTAAAGAAATAAGGACAATGCCACATAAAACACACTCCTCTTATTTATCTCGATGAGGCATGGTTCCATTTTAATGATTTATGTTAATATTTTATTGTACAGTGGTTATGCCCTGAAGTGCATTTTATAAGACTAATGAAGTCTTAGTAATCCCAGGCATCTTCTTCAATATGCTCTTATTATGTTTTTGCTGAGAACGCTCGTGGGGAGACCACCACCACTGTGTGAGTAAGAAAGTTTGTGAATTGGCGAAATGAGAATCAGTCAAGTTCTACAATGGTAAGGGGTCCACAGGCAGTTCCAGTGGGATTCTGTATTTTCACACAAAAATGGTCTATTGGTCTTTATTACAATGAGAGATGAGCAAACTCTGCTGTGTTTAGGGTTCATCAAACATCAAACCATTTTTTTTTTCAAATGTTTTGGGTTTGCCAAAATCCAAAACACGTTTTGCCCTCAGCATTTTTCCCTTCATTTTCAAACCCCTGTGTATTTTAAGGGAAATTTAATCCTTATGTTTCTGACTCATTTACACTTAACACGTGAACATGTTGTTTCATAAGACTTATTTGAAGTCTATGAAGCCTTGTAAGTCTTCTAAAGCCCTTTTTCCATAGTGGCAGGAAGCTGTGTGTTGCAGTTATGTGAACTTGAATCCTCAATGAGTGGAATTGGTTTGAAACAGAAGATTTCTTAAGACACGATGTTAAATTGAGTTAAACTTGGTAAAACCCATCATCTTTCCCATAATTACTATCCTATATTTTCGTGCATAGTTTTCAACAATAAAATAACTGAGGCTACATAGCAGTTATTCTTGAAATTTCTGTGCTACATCCAGCAAGCCGGATTTCTATAGAGGAAGAAGGAGGTGAGGTCATTTGCTAGCTGTGGCCAGTGAAATGCAATTTAAGTTTTAGACTTTCTAGTTTCTAGTCACACCCTACCTGGAAGCCACTGTCTCCTAGGTGTTTGAGCTAAAAGACCCCTTTGCAAACTTCCCCCAGCCTCACAAAGGGGTGTGTTGCCTTTAGAAGACCATGCACACTGGCATCTACCAGACTTGGGTTCAAATCCTAGTAGTACTACTTCTTGGCTGTCATGCAAAGCAGGGAAGGATTGCTCTGCCTAGGCAGAGAATCTTTCCCACACTAGAAATTCAGAAAAATAAACCAAAACAGTGATCAATGCATAAAGTATTAATCCAGATGTTGTGGCAACAGGCAGAGGTGGGGACAGTGGAAGTTTCAGTCCCTTCCCTGTTCTTATGTTCAGCCCCTCTCATTCATCTTTTCTCCCATGCAGCTTATTCCACTGCAACAGAACTCCAGATGGGTATGCAAAGTTGATATGGATGGGACACCCAGAGCCATTTCCAGATTCTTCTTGGAACTAAAAACCTTGGGCCTCTTGAGGTTTCTCTAGGTTAGAAATGATTTAGAGTCACTGAAAAGGACTAAGAATTTTAGAGTTAATCAAATCTAGCCCTGTATCTTGCCTCTTCCACTTCTTAAGTTGTTTCATGCTTGAGGAATTAACTATATCTTCTCTGATAACTTCTCTGAGCTCCATTTTTCAAGTGCAAATGAGGATTTTAAAAAACACTTATAAGGTGATTGAACCAATTCAATGAGCTCAAATGTAGTGATTAGTGAGCATATATTAAAGGCACAATGAATAGTCACTGCATTTGTTGCTTTCATTGTTGACATCATTCTTATTTTCAGACCAGCTCCTACAGGATCTATGACATCTGGAGTCCTTCTCCTCCACTGCTTATAATCTCATAGAGTATTTTCACTGTTTATTTTTGTCACTATTGAATTTCTTTGGGCATCAAATTAGAAGCACCTTAACTTAATCCTAATCCTAATTAGATTAGGATAATCTTTAACCTTTAAACAGTGGTCTTCAGCACCATCTATTTTCAGGCACAACAGGTTGAGTTCAAATATATTTGCCTTTCCTAGGCAAGGACTTCATGACTAAAATACCAAAAGCAATGGCAACAAAAGTCAAAATAGACAAATAACTTAAGAGCTTCTGCACAGCAAAAGAAACAAGCATTAGAGTAAACCTGCAACCAACAGAATGGGAAAAAAGTTTTGCAAACTACCCATCTGACAAAGGGCTAATATCCAGAATCTACAAAGAACTAAAACCAATTTACAAGAAAAAAACAAAAAAACCCATTAAAAATTGGGTGAAGGATATGAACAGACACCTCTCAAAAGAAGACATTTATGCAGCCAACAAACATGAAAAAATGCTTATCATCACTGGACATTAGAAAAATGCAAATCAAAACCACATTGAGATACCATCTCATGCCAGTTAGAAGGGTGATCATTAAAAAATCTGGAGACAACAGATGCTAGAGAGGATATGGAGAAATAGGAATGCTTCTACACTGTTGGTGGGAGTGTAAATCAGTTCAACCATTGTGAAAGACAGTGTGGTGATTCCTCAAGGATCTAGAAACAGAAATACCATTTGACCCAGCAATCCCATTACTGGGTATATACACAAAGAATTATAAATTGTTCTATTATAAAGATACATGCACATGTATGTTAATTGCAGCACTGTTTACAATAGCAAAGACCTGGAGCCAACCCAAATGCCATCAATGATAGACTAGATAAAGAAAATGTAGCACATATACATCATAGAATACTGTGCAGCCATAAAAAAAGGATGAGTTTGTGTCCTTTGCAAGGACATGGATGAATCTGGAAACCATCATTCTCAGCAAACTGACACAAGAACAGAAAACCAAACACCGCTTGTTCTCACTCATAAGGGAGAGTTGAACAATGAGAACACATGGACACAGAGAGGGGAAATCACACACTGGGGTCTTTTGCGGGTGGGGGACTAGGGGAGGGATAGCAGTGGGTAGGGAGACTGGGGAGGGCTAACATTGGTAGAAATATCTAAAGTCGGTGATAGGGGGATGGAGGCAGCAAACCACCATGGCATGTGTATAAAAACTATATATATATCTATATATATATTTGCCTGTCCTTTGAGACTGTCTTCTACATTCCTCCTTTTTAATAGACTACTTCTCTCTAGTCGCTTCTCTGAAAGCAGATGGCCTTCTTTCTACCTTCATGCCTTTCCATATAATTTTCTTGTGTCTTTTTATAGAGTGCTTTCTCATTTCTTACTCTTTCAAGAAGTATCCTTGGTTTAACTCATGATCTTTATTTCAAAACGAATTCCTCCTCCCTCTGTAGATTAATAAATGGCTCTGCTACTTTCCAAGATACTGAAGCCAAGACTCAAGTCATTTTTGTTTCTCCCTTTTCATCATCCCTCACATCTGATCACTCTATGGATTTCACATCAGCAACAGATATATTTCTCCATTCTCTTCTCCATGTTCACCGCTAACAGTCCAGGCTAAGCCACTGTTATGTGATGCCTGTACAATGACACCACTTTTCCAGCTGCTGATCCTCTCCATTTTTGTGTCCCCTACAACCCATTGTCCAGTGTTTTTAGGATCCTGCAAGGTTCGAATAAGCCAGTATATCTTGTTTCATTCTCCCTCTAGCTCACCATGCACCAGACACACTAACTTTGCAGTCCTTCAAAGGTTTCCATCTGTCTTCCACAACGGGATATTTTCTCTGCCCAGAGCAAGGTTTCCTCCTCCCATAATCCAGTCAATTCTTAATCTTTCTTCTTGCCAAAGCTGAAACCTCACTTTCTCCGAGGAGCCTTTCTTAACCTTCCTCATACACCTTCACAGCACCCAAACTTCTCCTTTGTGACACTTATTACAAACATCACTAAATAATTTGCGTGGTGATTATTTGTTTCATAGCTCCCAGCTGTGTCATAATCCTAAACTCCAGGAGGGACTGTGTCTATTTAGTATACTGCCGTATCCCCACTGCCAGAAAGAATGCCTCAACCTGATTTGTTCTTCATAAAAACGCCTTGGATGAATGAACCCCTCCCAACTCTGTGCACTCTTGTCCCACACCCCTTCCCATGTAAGGTTTCAGTTTGCACAGCTGAAATTCATACTAGTCTTAAAGTCCTTTGGTAGTTGTAGTCGAGGTACTAGATCTGGTTCAGGATTAGATTGTGAGTTCTAGGTAGAAAATTGCCACATTTTCCATTTTTTAATTTGTTTTCACCAGTCTCTTCACTCCTGATATTATGAAATAGTATTTATTGGTGTTTACAGGGTGACGGATAACTCACACTCTTCTGGTTACATTACCTTTGAGATTCCTCTTTTCTACAAATCAAGTTCTTGATTTGACTATGGTTTATATTCTTCTAGCAACTGAGTGGCACTATGAAATCAACATTGTTCAAGCTCAGGAACTGTTTTTCATGTTTAACAGATTATTATTTGAATGTTAAGTAACTCTATGTCTTTGATAAGTTGTATTAATTCTGAGGTCTATTCAAATAACATGAAAGAAAAGGATCTAGAAAATAGCATTTAAAACACATTCTTTTAATTTGTTAACAGGTACACCAGTAATTATACTTTAGGGATATCAATTTTTAAACTTTTATTTTAACATGATTTTAAACTTGGAGGGAAGTTACAAGAATTGTATAGAGAAATCAGGTACACTTTTTACCCAGATTTCTCTGTCTCTGAATCACTTGAGAGTAAGTGGTTTCAGTGAGTATTTTCTAAAAGCAAAGACATTTTCCTACGTATCTATGGCAAAACATCAGACTCAGGAAATTAACACTGATACAATAATTCTAATCCATGAATCCTAAACAAATTGTGCCAATTGTCCCTTTAATGTCCTTTATAGATCCAGGATCAAATCCAGGATCGGCCATGAATTTCATAGCTGTATTTCTTTGGCCTTCAATTATGGAAGAGGGCTTGCTTTGCTTTGTCTGTTTTGACTGTAATATTTTTGAAACCAAACAACAGTTACTTTGTAAAACGGTCCTCCATCTGGGTTTATCTGATGTTTCTTCATTATTAAATTCATATTAATGATTTTTAGCAAGAGCACTGCAGAAATGATGCTGTAGTCAGTGAATAACAGAAGACACATTATGTCAACTTTCCAATTTAAACGTTAACTTTTTTCCTCAAGATGGTATTTGACCAGATTTTCCACTTTAGAATATATCTTTTATACTTATTAAAAACTCATGGCTGGGTGTAGTGGTTCACGCCTGTAATTCAAGCACTTTGGAGGCCAAGGCGGGTGGATCACCTGAGGTCGGGAGTTCAAGACCGGCCTGACCAATATGGTGAAACCCTGTTTTAAAAAAAAAAACAAAAAACAAAAAAAACACACAAAACTCATGAATAAGTATCTTCTGTGGCTATATTTTGAGACTATGTAAATACTTCATTCCTTATCAAATGTTATCCACTAGTTTAGTAATCATTGATGAATCCTGCTTTAATCAATTATATTATTATGGTTTTTAAATAGTGTGTTTTTTTCTAGACTTTATTATGCTTTTTACATTTATTATTTGGCATTCTAATGAAAGGTAGGATTTTTTATATTTATTCATTCATACATGTCTATTATCATTACTGTTTTTGATGCCCAGATCATTCTACATGTAGCCAGTGAGAGTTAAAATAACTTTGTATCCTTTTGACATGTCCCCAATATTCTTTGTATTTTTTTTTTTTTAGTACACACATATTCCAGAGTCATTTTGCACTTTTCCTGCTCCAGTCCCAGAATCACTCATTTCTCCAAGGAGCTATGCTTCCTTTCAGTGGAGAATATTTGGTAATCAAAATACGGGTATGAGGTGTGCTCATTGCTACTAGGGTATCATTGCTTCTACTCCCTGTAGTACCCACTAATCTATACATAAATCTATATTTGTTTCAATATCTGTATCTATCTCTACAAATTCCAAAACCTATGACTCATATATGGGTTTTCTTTAGCCTTCCTTCTTTTTATTGGTAAATCCTTTTTCTAAAAGAGAGAAATCTGGCTTTCATTGCCCTTATTATAATTACTTATATGCTCAATTCTCCTGTATATAATCAACATCTCGACCACATAGAACATCTCCTTGGCCCCCACCCCATGTCCTCAATCAAGTAGAGGACATGGGGTGGGGGACATTTTTTATCAGGTTTTTTTTTTTTCATAACCCTTGCCCTGCTAATATTAAATATATTCCTTTCTTATGGATATTTTCCATATATTTGGAAAAATGTCACATACCCTTTCTCTGTAAAACTGAAAATAAAGCATATTTTTTGACATATGGCAACCATATTTTGGATCTTTCTTATAAGAATAAACAATCTCTGAGACTCAGCGCTGTTGAAATGCCTTAATTCAGAAACATATAGTTCTTTGGCTATTGATCCCTGGAATCTAACATTAGCTAAAATTGTGAAAAATACTTCTAATTTTAAGTGGACTAAACTCACAAGATTCTATGGAAGTCCAGAGGAGAAGCACCCAACCCAGACTTGGTGACTCAGAAAGCTCCTTGGAGATGATGTCTTGTTTGGTTTTGATGCCTTGTGTATTAGTCTGGGTTCTACAGAGAAACAAGACCATCAGGATGTGTATGTATATGTGTATGTATGTATATATACATATTTATAAATATTAATTATATACATATTCAGGAAAAGAGGGAGAGAGGAAGAGAGAGAGACTTATTGTGGAATTGGATCATGTGATTATGAAGGCTAAGAAGGCTGAAGATCTGTATAGAGACCCAGAAGAGTTGATGTGTAAGTTCCAGTCCAAAGGCCAGCAGCTTAAGACACAAGAAGAGCCCAGGTTTTAGTTTAATTCTGAAGGCAGAAAACAACTAACATCCCAGCTCAAGCAATCAGGAAAGAGGAGATTCCCCTTACTTGCCTGAGGGTCAGCCTTTTTGTCCCGTTCAGGCCTTCAACTGTCTGGATAAGGTTCACCCACATCAGAGAGGACAATCTGCTTCAGTAACTCTACAGATTCAAACGTTCCTCTCGTCCAAGGACACCCTTACAAACATGATGTCTGACCAAAATGATGTCTGACCAAATATCTGGGCACCCTGTGGCCCAATCAAGTCAACACACAGAATTAACCATCATGCCCTGGTTTTCCTAAATCCTACTTTCATTTCTAAGATCTTTTAAAGAGTAAGTAAAGTTTTCCATAAGTTCTTAGACTAGATTAGATTTCCTTACTTTTCATTCACTTTATCAATCACATTACTTGCTTATTCATCACATTACTGTAATTAATCACATATTAATACCAGAAATTTCCCCTAGCCTCCAGCTCTATGACCACAGTGGCTATATTTCACTTGTTTTCTACCACAGCCTTAGGTCTCAGCACTGTGCCTGACCTAGAGGAGGCACTTAATGAACATTTATTGAACTGAATTGATTATGTCCTCACTCCCTGGTATTATGGCCTTTAAGTAATTATTTTCCAAAACTGTATCCATACTACACTGTAGCCCAAGTGTAAATGATGACAATCCTCTTCCCATCTGTTTTCTGCTGGGCAAGGGTACCATGACTAAAACTTTTCTCAAGGCTGGAATCTAGCAAAAATTCATATTGAGTAAACCAAATTCTGGATCTGTTGCTCATTGTTTTAACACACAATGGTGGTTTTAGCAGCTATAACTCGGCCTATCATTGTTCTATCCACATTACTCTCAGCGAAGAAACACTCCCCTCTTAATGATCAGCACAATTAGGTGATTGTGGCTACAATTATTTGTCAGTTCAGCTTCGAATCTCCAGATAAACTCTAGCATCAAATGAAATAGATGAAAAACAAAAATAAAGGAAATTCCGATGCAATGCTCAGATAAAACGTAACCTGGGGTTTCTCCTAAAAAAAAAAAAATTGCAATAACAAGTAATTACATGTTTAATCTCAAAATATCATGAAGTTTCTTTGCAGTCATACCATATTTAAACCACAGCTGCTCTTCCATTTTTATGAAAGATAAAACTCTAGCAATACCCCAATTTGCATTCATTTTTACGAAGAAAGCTATGATAGCAATTACCAGTAAAATGCTGCTCTAACACTTAAAATGTCATACATACAAAAGTAGCTGATTATTATTTCCCTCTCTTTCAGTATTATAGCGTAGAGGGAATGAAGTCAGCCTAGGACCCAAGAACCTGCATTTGAGTCATAACTCCATCTCTTACTAGCCATGTAACTTTAGCTATGGATTCATTGATTTATAAAATGAAGATGGTAATGTCTTAGCTACCTATCATAAAGGACGGATAAACCAAATGAGATATCACATGTAAGCACACTTTATGAAGTTCTGTATACTCTAAGCTACCATCAATGCCATGTTAGACAAGTACATTTCCTTTTAAAATAAAGGTTTCCTAGAAATGAATTTTCCATTAAGATATAATTTATAAATTATACTTTTAAATATTTTCTTCAGTTTTTATTCTTAGCTTTTTAAAAGCAACTTCTTTTAACTCCATTAGGACGCCTTGTGTTTAACAGATAATGAACAAATAATTTGTTGAATGAGCAAATAATTGCTTCACCTCTTCGGGTGGGTAGTTACTTTGGTGAAGCAACATTTTCAGTTAACTCCACATCCCATGCGCATAAAGTCAACAGCAATTTTCAGAGAGAGCATTAAACTTTGTGAATTCAATGAGTTATCTTCAAGTTTAAGATGCTCTGCTAGGAAGCACCAGTCAACATAGCCAAGAAGAGGCAATGCTACCACCATATTCAAATGTCATAGTGAGGCTTCCATCATTAAAAAGGGTCCCTTGATTGTTTGTTTCCACCATGGCATCAGAGACAGCAGCCTGCTCTCACCATCTGGGTATAATAAATGAAGAATCTGAGTCATAAAAATTTCTACCCAATTTAAGATGCACAGTATTGCTTTTCTCAAACTAACTGCCCCTGGCAGTTCTAGTTAATGCTTCCGTTCAAAATAAAAAACCTTAAAAGCCTTTTAAACTGACATTTAAAATAATTTGGGAAACAATGCTAAGGCTTAATCTCTTTTATATCAAACCTCCTGTGAGATATGATTGTATAAATTCCCCCATCCCCCAATTTCTCCTCATTTAAGGCAGACCTGCGAGAAGCAATGCAGAGGGTAGAATCAGTCTCCTGAAGAAAACAAATGATGAGATGAAGTGCATTTGACATTTCTGCACTGAGGAGGTTTTAACCAACAGCAACAACAGCAAACTCAACGAAGTGAATTCAGCCACATCATGAGCAAACCAAGCCAATAGCAAACCTATTTTTTAAAACTGCTATGTGCCAAAGTTTTAATCTTTGTCAAGCGACGCATTTTTAGGAAGGTAAAGAATGGATACTTCTTCTATAGCCCTCAGCAGAAAACAATTTCTGCTTAATGTGGCTACTGCACTTACTACAGACTCTACAAGAAATAGGTGTGAAAAGAGTAGAAATTTTGGAATTGAGAAAAAGGTATTTTCCCCAAAATTAACCATAAATGCCTTTAATTACAATAGACTTGTTTGAAGAAGGAAACAAAAGAGCAGGAGAAAAAAAAAACCTGATGAAAAATGTCCCCTACCTCTTCATAATAAAAATTTAATTTTTATACAGATTTAAAAAAAACAAACAAACAGATATTCATGCTTTCTAAACTTAAAAGCGAGGAAGAAATCATAAGTGAAAATAACTTTAAAAACAGACTACATAAGAATAGCAGACTTGGATGCATCAAGAACAGATAGAAATGATTTCGCACAAATTTGACAAAAAGTTAATGCCACTACTGTGCAAAAGGCTCATGCAAGTTGATACAAACAACCACCAAAATCCTCTCCCCTCAAATATTGCACAAGGGTTACATTTGGATGATTAGTGACAGAGAAATCAAAGTGAATAAACATTTTTTAAAAACTTCATAACATACAATGTGGTGAACACAGTTAACAATATCGTATTGTATACCTGACATTTGCTAAGAAAATAGATTTTAAATGTTCTCACCAAAAAAAAAAAAAGAAGAGGTGGTGAGTATGTTAAATAGCTGTGGTCATTATTTCACAATGTATAAATCTATCAAAGCATCGTGTTATAAACTTTAAATATATAAGATGTTTGACAATTTTACCTTAATAAAGCTGGAGAAAGAGTGCAACTTCACTAGTTAACAAATATTGCTAAAGTAAAATGCTGTTTCATCTATTAAATTGACGAAGATTAAAAAATGATAGTACTAATTTTAGTGAATATACAGTGAATTGGAAACTCTTAAACATTGCTAGCAAGAGTATAAATTAGTTTAAGCCAAGTGTGGTGGCTCATATCTGTAATTCCAGCACTTTTGGAGGCTGAGGTGGGAGGATCACTTGAGGCCAGGAGTTTGAGACCAGCATGGCCAACATGGTGAAACTCCGTCTCTACCAAAAAATAAAAAAATTAGTGGGCATGGTGGCGAGTGCCTGTAATTCCAGCCACCTGGGAGGCTGAGGCAGGAGAATCACTTGAACCAGAGAGGTGGAGGCTGCAGTGAGCCAAGATCACATCACTGCACTTCAGCCTGGGTAACAGAGCAAGACTATCTCAAAAAAAAAGGGAGGGAGCAAAAATTACTTTAACCTTTCTGAAATCATTAAAACTGTAAGCACGAAGAGTTTTTAAAACATCCATCTTCAATTAACCCAGTACCTTTATTTCAGGGTGCTTTCTTAAGGAAATGATCAAATAACCTCAAAAATTTGGGTAGAAAAATATTTATTATAATTTTTATATAACAGTGAAAAGCTGTATCATCTAAACTATAACAATAAATAAACAATGATGAATCATATGATGGAGGCTGATACAAAATTGTTACTGGAAAAAAAAAAACAGGGTTTATTCACGGGGCAAGTAACAAATGACTCTCCATGAGAATGCAGGCTTTGATCTATAGGAGTTTTATTACTTGTCACAGGTAAGGAGAGGATTCTCTAAAGCAACATCTTGCTGAGGGAAAGTGATGGGAGGGTTTTATGGAGCAATGGAGAGGACAGAGGGTTCATGATTGCACATAGAGGAGGGGTCCCAGGGGCACAGGTGCAGACGCAGTGAGTCATCCTACCAGCACATACGGCACATGTTATGATAATAAAGCTGAATGTCCTCCTGGGGCGGCGACTTTGGCATGGTAATGAGGAAAGTTCATTCTGATTCATCTATAAGTTGCCTGGGTCTGTCAGGACCTAGCTCCAGCCCACTAGGTTACCACATTCCACACAGGGTTAGGGAAAAAACAGGCTGCAAGGCAGGAGGCTGTAAAACAGGCTGATTGCTCAAGTTGATTAAATTCCTATAGTCCCTGGAGACCCTCCCTGTCTGCTTACATAATCATTAAAAAGTGTGTTTCAGGATTAATTGATGACAATGGAAAATACCATCCTAGAAGGACACAAAACTGCATGTTTACCACGACCACATTTTGGTTAAAATACATGCATAGAAAAAAAAAAAAGAGGAAGGAAATGGAACAAAATATCAACAGGGGATTAAGTAGAACTATAGTTTCATTTTTGTACTTGCTTATTTTCTTAATTTTTTACAATAATTAAAAAAAATTCTGATTATGGAAAGACAGATCATTATGGATGCATTCTTGCCAGAGATCAGTGGATATAAACCTGGCTTCAGAAAGGATTCAGTAACTGTAAATACATATATTTTTATATATATATATCTACTATTTTTGAAATGCACAGCTCAAATTCTACCTGATCCATTAAGTGGTCCATGGAAACTGCCCAAGTATACATACTCAAAAAAACCTCTCCCTTCGAAAATTTATACTTTATTTACCTACATCTTCTTAAGAACTAATAAACATGCAGCTCCTATCCTAAGGTGCTTAGATATGTTAACTATTTTTATTCTCATTTTACAGATAAGAAAAATGAGGCACAGAGCGATGGAGCAATTTGCCCAGAATCAAACAGCTAATACGTGGTAGAGTTGGGGCTCAAATCCAGTTAGTATGGTTTCTGTGCCATTCCTCTTCACCGAGTTTTAGTATGCTCCACCTGTTAGGTCACCATTTCATGTGTGTTTGTCTCCCAAACAAGAGTGCAGTTGCTTTAGGAGCAAAGCATAAGACCTTGAGCTTCTTCAGCCTGTCCTTAACAAAACTCAGGAAGTGAGTCATACAAATAATGACTTAATCGTGTTAAAAACAAACAAGTCAAGCCTCTTTATACATTCACTGAAAATCTCAGGAGTACTTCAGAGATTACTGATTTTCAAGATTTGTTTCCTAAATAGGTATCTATAAAAAGCAAACCACAGTGGATCTCTAGAGCTAGATGCTCTGGTCTTAATTTCTCTGATCCAGTGAAATAGAGACCAACAAAAAAAAAGATCTTTAACTGAAAAAATTAAGATGTTGTTATGAACTGCCTTTCATGTAAATCTATGTATCACCTGTGGAATATGTTTGGACAAATGCAATTCAAAGGTAGGAAATGAGGAAGGATGGAAGGAAATACCCTCCTTTTGTAGCACTTCCAACGAGACAACACTTGAAAGTTTACATCTATTGGATCCCATCTGTTCTTCTAAATCCCAAGTGAGTAAATAGCCCAGTGCCCAGCACTTGGTAGGCACCCCATGGATGTTAAGCTCTTAGTTCCTTTTACTGTACCTTAGGCTTGGCCTAATGCAAGAATCTCCTCTTCCCAAAAACTCCTTAAGCTCACTTCGCACTTTAATTCAGTCCTTTCCATCCTGGCTTGTGAACATCTTGTACATAAGCGTACTCCCCTATTGAAGAATATTTTGTCAGAGTGTCTTCTGCTCTGGTTGTTTCCTACAGCAGTCAAACTGTAGCTTCTGTACCGGGGCTTCTACTGGCGGGGGAATCTGTAGGTTGCTCAGCAGCCTGGCTCATCCCACTTAACCATGTCTGCCTCCTCTCAGCCAGGCCTCTCACACTTCCTTGTGAGTGGTTCCCCTCCATTTATCAGATTGTTTTATTTACTCAAGTGTTTATATCTGTAAAGAATGGAGAACTATTTCCCTACTTGCCAAAGTGCATCTCTACCATATTTTCATTTTCTTCAAGGAGTTATGAGAAATGAGCCCTACACTAGGATTTTGAAAACCTAGTTTCTAAATGAAGGAAACCACTTAACTTCGGTTGCATTTCCAAATAGGGAATAAAGATCCCCATTCCAACTATCTCATAACAGCAAGGGCCAGAGTCTTTGAAAGCGCGTACAAGCATAGGGAATTATGTGAATGAAAATAGAAATGCATATGTGCAAACAATTTCAAAAACATTAGTTGAATCACAGTATGGAGTTAATCTTATGGTCAACCAAAATTTACCTGCAAATGCCCAAATCCATTATATTCCAATTTTTAAAACCTTTTAGTGCTACTCGAAACATTTAAAGTATTGCCCTAAAAAGAAAAAGGCTGCAATAGGCCTTTGAAGTAGGAACTGGTTCTGCTGCCTTTCTTCCCCATTTCACCCGCTTCAAAGTCATCAAAGCAATGTTCTTACAAAGTGTGAATGTCTTACAAGAAGCTTCCAATGGATTCACCCTTCACTCTGTTTCTCACTAATCAGAGGTAACCTGACTTTTACATTCCAAATTATGCCTCTTTCAAAAAGCATTAAGGCTAATACTGGTTTTAAATGGCCCTAAATGCATCTCTGCTTTTGACCTGGGCTGCTCTGAACAACATATAAGGACAGTATGTCCCAAGGGCATCTAGCCAATAGGGTTGTTTTCAGGGTCACTTCCTTTTCTTTTTCCCTAACCACCTGCAAGCTGTTCCCTAAATGGTTGATTCCCTTAGTCCTCTCCCAGAAGACTCCAAAGTTTTTCAAAGACTCAACATTGTCTACAAGAGTGATTTTCAAATTGAATGCAATTTTTTTAAATCCTTGGAGAATATTGTAAAAAATGAAGACCCCTGGGCCCCACAGCCCAGGTATTTTAATCTCGTTGGTTGAGGTGAAGCTGGGAATGCATGTTTTAAAGGAGCAGCCTCCAGTTCAGCTGCAGGTGATCTGCACTTGGAAAAACACTGTTCTACTGAATAATGTCCATTCCAGGCCCAAAGAACTTCCTGGGCTGATCTCCCACATTAACTCCCATCCTCAAAGTTCATTGACACACCAGTTAGGTCAAGATCTAGCCTCGATGCTCTTCTTTCCTCTCAGTTTTGAGTGTCCTTCCCCATTCCCCTGCCACATGAAATCTGTATGTTTTCAAGGTCATGCCCAGACACTGGTTCTTATGTCTGCCCTGAGTTCCTTTCAGAACTATCTCCTTCAAGTTTCAGCAGAACCCATTTTATATGTCATTTGTCCCTTATCAAAACATTTCCTGTATTTATTTTTTATCCTATCAGTATTTCCTATTAAACTGTGTTTTAGCCTATCAGTGTTGACTGTTATACTTAAAGTTAAGCATTATATTTGATTTATCTTTTAATCTTAGAGACAGCTGTGAACATAGTGGCTGCTGAATACGTGTGTAAAACTAAATTTAATTTATGTCTATCAGATGCATTTAAGGTTACTTAAGCACCTCTCCTGTCTTCCCTCAGATAGCTGAAGTAGAAAATATCTCTGACCTGGATGTAATACACAGACCAACTCACTGGAAATATTAAATAAATAGATAAGTAAATGAATAAATAAATGTATGACTCCCTGCTGATCTGGCTGCTTACCTTATTTATCAACTTTGAGCTCCAGAATCTTGTCCATAATAGATAAGCTGTAATTACAAGTAGCTAAATACAAAAATATTTAGAATTGTTCTTTAAGGAGAAACCTGATAAAGACAGAAAAATATTAATTTAGAAATTAAATAATCCAATAGTCAGAAAAGTCTTTATGCTCATCAAATTAGAAAAAATAAATTAAAAGGATTGATAACACTGTATATTACTAAGTAGATGGGGAGCTGGGCACCCACATATGTGGTAAGAGTACTGTAAACCAGAAGAACAGTTTTGGAGTACAATCTGATAGCATCCATTCACATGTAAAGTCACCCAGAAATTCCACGGTTTTTTTGGTCTTTCCTAGAGAAATACACCCAAATATACAGAAAAATGCAGAAAAATATTCATTGCATCATTGAATGTAATAGCAAAACTTCCACCAGTAAGGGAATGGATAAATTAATGTTGGTATGATCACACTATAGGATATTACACAGCAGTTAATAAAAAGAAACATCTACATATACACTATGAAAAGATCTTTAATGTGTCACATTTAAAATAAAAGTTGCAGAATCTATATTGTAGGATACTATATATTTACTTTTTAAAAGGTAGCCCTAAAAGTTGATAAAATAATATGTATATTTAACTGCAATTGAAAAAGTAAACACACGTACAAAAAGGTGTGGAAGGTGAGGTGTGGTGGCTCACTCCTAGAATTTCATCACCTTGGGGGGCTGAGGTAGGAGGATTGCTTCAGCCCAGGAGTTCAAGACCAGCCTGATCAACATAGGGAGACCCTCATCTCAACAAAAAAATTTTTTTAATTAGCCAGGTGTGGTGTCACACACCTGTAGTCCCAGCTACTTTGGAGGCTGAGGTGGGAAGATCACTTGCGCCCAGGAGATCAAGGTTGCAGTGAGCCATGATTGCACCATGGCACTCCAGCCTGGGTGACAGAGTGAGAATCATTCTCAAGAAAAAAGAAAAAATAAATAAAAAGGTGTGGAAGAATAGGACACAAATTGAGGACATGAGTTACCCCTCCTAAGGAGGTGACTGTTATTGGTATGGTAGATGTGGAAGAATCTGAGTATATTTTAAATAAATTTGTATCATGTTACTTATGTTAAGGAAATGTCTTATATGAATGATTTGTGTCATGAAATGAAAAATATATTCTACTTCATATTTGGTGTAGTAGAATACTATATTACATGGTTATCTTACTCTACAGATACTATGTAGTTAGCATGAAGCTACAGTTTTCAAAGTATGTGCAGTTTCTGATACTAAGTGCCAATTCTTTTCCTGAAAGACTGACAGAGACAACTTAACTAGCCTGTTGAAAACAGATACCTGTATCTGATGCGGTTGTACTCATTTGCTTCCCGTTCTCATGCATTCTATTCTCAAAGTTCTCAAGCCTGCATGCTGTACTCATCCTGTATAATTGCCCTCCTATCTCAGGATTAATGACAAATTACAAAAGTCCTTATTCTCTGCATCTACATACCCATTGCTTTGCTAATTAGCCAGGAATGGCTGCACAGTACTGCAGCTCTCTGTCTCTCACTAACATGAACAGCAGGTAATGCTTCTGAATGTAGTGTTCTCTGCACATGGTGAGGAAGAGAGGAAAACTTTAAACTCTCTGTGGCTGGAACGGTCACTAGGATTGGGAGTTCAAGCTTTTGCTCCTACCACTCAACAGAAACATAGACACCAAGATATTCCCTGTTTTTGTAAGGCCTGAGACATATACAATTTTGGGGAGCTCTCTTTAGGGAAAAAAAAAAGTTACAAGTAAAAACTGCCAGAGTCCCTCCCAGGTCCCTGGAAGGACTATGCAAGTACAGGGACCTGAACTTTAAGCTTCATTAGCTTCTTGGTAAGTCTCTTCTGCTCAGTGTGCAATATCAGTAAATGTACACCTAGGCCAAGAGGGCAGGGGTACTTTCAACATTTCATTTCCAGTGTCAGATGAGTAACACAAGGGTATGTATACTAAATATACTATGTTTGGGTATTAAGTCCCGATGATGATGGTGAAAAGAATGGTGGCAAATTGAGTTATATGAACACACATTCTGCCCTAGATTATTTTAATATAAAATATACATCTTGTAGGTCATTGATAATATAAACCAAATCCCATTATGACACTAAAAGTATAATGGACTGAATATTTGTTTCCCCCGCAAAATTTATATATTGAAATCCTAATCCCCAAGGTGATAGTATTAGAAAGTGGGGCCTTTGGGAAGTGATCAGGTCATGAGGGCTCCATGCTCATGAGTAGGACTAGTGCCCTTGTAGAAGAAGCCCCAGGGAGCTCATTTACTCCTTCTGCCACATGAGGTTAGAATGAGAAGATTATTGAATTTGAGGGAGTGAGGCCTGATAGGTCACCAAATCTGTCCATGCCTTGATCTTGAACTTCCCAGCCTCCAGAACCATGAACAATACATTTCTGTTGTTTGTAAGCCACCTAGTTTATGGTATTTTTTTTTTTACAGCAGCCTAAATGGACAAAAAGAAAAAATAAGTAAAAAATCTCTTTTCTTTCAAGAACCTGCAAACTACATCTGTATAGGCAATTTCCATTTTATGACAAAACTTCAGACAAAACTATTTCAAACAAGATAAGAGTCATATTATTGTAGGAGTTTGTTGATACAAAATTTTACAAATGTTTTAGTTGACAAACTTTTAAATTTTAGATTGTTTACAGGAAGTAGGAAATCCTTCCTCTATTAGTGTGATTAATCAAGTTAGTTAGTGGCATTCACAGCACCCCATGCTTCAGGGTCCTCTGAAGTCCTCTGAAAATAATGGGCAATAGAAATAGTATTTTTGATTTGGTTTAAGGAAAGCTGCTTATGTCTGAGAATATTGTTTTGTAACAATGTGTATCTTGAGCCTTCACATTATCATAAAGTAATGGACATGAGGGAAAGTGGCGTTCAAAACTCACTAAAAACCCGCAAAAAAAGCTGTAAGAGTTTAAGAAAAACTTAAAATTTCATAGCAGACCTCCTATTTAGTATTAAGTGGGAAAATTTAGGCAAATTTTAAAGCTCTTCTTCTCATTGTATTTGCAAAATCATTTCTCTAACCCAATCTTTAACAATCATAATCACCATCATCATCATCATGATAGCTACAAATTATAGGAACTCCCGCTCTGGTGAGTCATGCTGCTGATCACTACATGCATCAATGTAATTTTGCTAAGGGATAGATGAGATCCCACAAAGATACATGTTCCTAAAGGACAGTCTTGAGAACTATGCCCAAACTTAACAGTTGCTTCCCTGCTGTATCATTTAGAATTTGTCAGTTACAAGCACCAGGAAACCTTAAAATGATATTTTTAAAAAATTCCATTTGCTAAGAGTTCAGGTAGGACTGCCTTTAACAGAAGCTTGACCAAGCAAGTCACTCCATGTAACAGGAAATTTGTTTTTCTCTGTTTTTCCACACCATTTCTTTGATGTCAGTTTCACTAGGTGCTCCAGGTTCTCTCCCTTAAAATTTAAAATAAAATAACTGGTAGGTTCTCAAACATTCTCACCATAGCACACTGGGGATTGAAGAGAAAGAAATTTGAGCTCCAGTTTAAGCTCTGTGGTAACTAGCTGTGAGACCTTGGGCAAGTCACTATTCATCTCTGTTTTACATTCCTCATTTGCACCATGAAATGGCTGCATCCACATAAGCCCTTGAACTCAATCTCATTGGCCCACATTGCCCATCATATGCCCATCATATACCATCACTGTCACCAAGGAGCAGATGAAATGAGGTGATTGACTTAAGCTCACCCTTTAGGTTCATATGATATGATATTCATAATCTCATGGATGAGAATAGAACAGGAATAACTCCCCCCACCCCACACACACACCACAAATTCCTGGTGCTATTGGCAGAAAAAGGGGAGAATAGAGGCTGGGGGAGACAGGTATCGGCACAAAAGAAATACGCTATACGTATCTACTATACATGTTCACTGCTAAGTGTTATTCCCACATAAGTAAAAGAATCTAAAACTTTGATGTAGCATCTGTTTACATGTGTTCAGCTAAAAATAATAAAACCATTGGTTTCCCATTCTCTTTCTACTCTTTGAATAACAGGGAGCAGTTTGATCATTATCTGCAATTTAGAAAATCCTACTAAAACATATTTAATTACGGCAAATACGGATTTCCTTTCCATGGGAAAACTATGGTGACCTAATGACCATAGGATCCAAAATCCCTGCAAAAGCACAGACCAAATCTATGTGAGAGGAAAATGGGAACCAAAATAATGACCCAAACAATAGAGCTTCAGTGTTCCTTTCATTCTTTATAGAGCTCTCCAAGTCAACCAAACTGCTTATACCCATGCATATTTTCATTATATATTTTTAAAATGTTTTTATACAAATACTTTTGATCCCTTCATCAAGATTTCTATGGACTGACAAAAACATAACTATATTTGAAATTGTTCAAATGCTGTGAAAAAATAAAAATGTGTTAAATCTTAATACATCTGAGTTTGAGATTGTTACATTTATTGCTACATACCCCAAGTTATGAGACCAAGATAGAATACTGTGTCATGTGTATTGCCGAACCAGTAATGGGTCTGAATTTTCAACACTCTTAACAATAAAAAAATGTTAGACTTCAAGAAATAAAAAAGTGAAAAGAATTTGCTTTTTTCTATGTTAACAGAAGTCTTATTTGGAATCTTCTTTGTGGTAGTAGACAGTTTACCACAACAAGTGCTGTTCAACTTGTATTTAAATGGAATGGAAAATGGACTGGGGAAAAAGAAATTTGAGCTCCAGTTTAAGCTCTGTGGCTAACTAGCTGTAAGACCTTGGGCAAGTCACTATACATCTCTGTTTTACATTCCTCATTTGCACAATGAATAGGTTGGTAGAGATCGTCTTTACAAGTTTCCAACCCTGAACTTCTCAGAGTTCGGTGAAATAAACATATCAGACAGGGAGTTCAGTTGACCTACACATCCAAAATGGAACAGTACCATCCAACTCCCCTCTTGGGATGTTAATATCAACCTATAGAAAGTTTGGAGAACAATTCTGGGTTTTACAAACAAATTTTCAAGTACCTCTTTAATTTGTGATTAACTTAAGTAAGCAATTCCCTTTACACTTTTATTCAAAAATAACAATCTGTGTTTGAAATGCCGGTATACACCATTTATTACGCTTTCCAACCCAAACACAAAAACATTTTTACTTATGTTATTATGACTTCACCTGGTGGCTTTCATTTTCCCCAACATAAAGACAGGGTGAAGCAAAGTAATAGAAAAATAGAAAACATCTTTGTCGGAAAATGAGATTGCAGCTGTGTAACTGGAGCACACAACCATAAATCAGAATGTCAAATCCAAAACACATGACTTTTTGCAAGTTCCCCATGTGCGCTCTAATGTGATTACAGCCTGGTTGCTATTATGATTTAAAACAAAGTCTTTCATGCTAGAAACAAAATGCGGAATGTGAGCCGCCTGGGGGAGAGAGCTGCGAGCTAGCTAGTGACCTACCCCTTGCTGTCATTGAGGTGGGCTACAGTATTTCAAGTACTGGTTTGTCAGGTGTGAGAGAGCAAGAGAATACAAGAGGAACCTTGGCAGAGGTCTTAACATGAGGGACAAATTAGCCAGGAGTGTTCAGCTCAGCTTGACAATCTGAAATTAGCTTCTTTCTTCCCCCTCCCCATCTTTTTTTTTTTTTCCGAAGCAGAATCCTGCAGCCAAATAGAAAGATTACAGAAGTCATTCTTTCCTGCCTATCACATAAACAAATGGCCCAGCTGTTATTGCTAAGATTCCAGTTTTAAACTTGGACTTTCTTGTATAAACTTCAATGTAATGGTATTTAAAGTGTCATAGGCAATAAGCATCTAATCCTACTCAAAAAATTGTAGGCTCGTTGCATGAACTCCTAGAGCTGTTAAAGACAGCTGTGCTTTTTTTGTAATTTAAGTCATTTCCAAATTGGGCAGCTCTCCAGGTGTATTTTCAGACAAACAATGTGTGCTAGAAAAAGTAATGTTCTCAATCTTCCAGCAATGAAATAAACACAAAGAAGTAAAAGCTGAGGTATAACACAATGAAAATATCATTCCTGATCACCCCAGGAGGGCAGGCATCAAGGTAGGAGTGCTAGGAAACTGCCCTTTTTTTTTTTCTTTTTTTTTGGACGATTAAAAAGTGACTCAGGACATTTTCCCTCAAAGACCCATCACTTTTGTAACTGGTCTTTGGGTCAATGCCATAGATGAGTATCAGGATAGAGTGTAACAAGTTAGTATCTATCAAAATAGAACCATCAACTTGAAGAACAAAAACACAACCCTCAAATGGTAAAAGCTCCTCCCATAGCTAATATTTAAAGGGTCAGGACAAAACAGTTTGCTCTTCTGTGATGTCATTGAAAAAAGTCATCATAGGCCCATAGGATAAGAAGGAATTGACAAGAGGTTATTTCATCCAGCTGACTAACTCTAAGAAGACCCACAATGGAAGTATCTCAAGCACATTAGTTGGTAACTATTTTACATCTAAATCATCATTAAGCATTAAATGAATCCTCTTTCAGTACATGAAAGCTCTGAGAAGACAAGGCACTTTCTATATCCACCCCAAGTTGAGTATTCAACAGTCAGCTGACAGACCTGAGTAGGAAGCAGCCCAAGTTCTTCCTAACCATGTTTTGATGACGGTGAGTAATTTCCAAGGAGGCCACTGCAAAGTTTGCCTCCTGTAGCTGCTTCAAGAACACAGGAGTGTTGCTGCTGTTGTTTCATTTTGGTGTTTTATCATCAGCAGTTGGTTTGTGCCTACAATCTTACCCTCCTTTGTTCTACACTGTTATGAGATACTGTGCATTATCTTTTGGGCTAAACACATGTGATATCTACCTCATCACTGACAATACAGAATAAACAGAAAAAAGTACAGAGAAAACAAATTCCAGACCTAGAGCCCACAGCGTAGTTCCCCTGAGTTCTCTGTGGTGGGTTGAACTTCATCATAGAAAGAGTAGGCCTGAAATGAATCAACACCTCTTTCAGTTGCTGGAACGTAACACAAGCACACAGGTGGGGGGAGTTTCAGGCAATGACTCAGGATTACTTTTGGCCTATGTGGACAACTGGACAGCTAAACCCAGACCCATAATTTTGAGAAATCACTTTCTGGATTCTTGCCTCCCCACAACTCCAAAAAGGACAGCTCCACTTGCATTTCTACTGAAACTTTGAAGTCTCGATAATTAGAACTCCCATGGGATTGAGATTGTGTGCCTACTGTTCCCCTTTGAGAAATGACAGCTTAGACCTGTCATCTCAGGGGAACACTTGACCTCAGTTAAAAGCAATGGTCCACTTGTTTCTAGTCCCAGAGAGCAAAACCCCTCAGGCTTTGTTCATTTTTGAGAGGAAATTCTACAGCTCTGCGTGCATTAAAGACCTAACCAAAAAATGTCTAGAAACAACTAATCTCTCAGTGTCACTTCAAACAAGTATAGCATACCAGGCACATGGTATTTATCAAACAACATAGACACACAGCTAGCCAATGCATTGAGCCCCATTTCTCTCATTTAAGAAGTCTCTAAAAGCCTACAAAAATATTGTCAACGTTATAGATATAGTATTCAGAATTTTGCTCTGAAGGCAATTTACCCAAAACTACAGGTAGCATTTTTCAATATGTGTAACCCCCACTAAAACTGTTTGGTTTTCATGAAAGTGTCTTGAAAGGAAGGACATGCCCCATGGAATGGAATGGTGGGTTGTTGGGTTTTTTGGGTTTTTTTTTAAGCTAAAAGCTGGAGAATGAAATTATTGAAACCATCTTCTGTTCTACTTTAATTTTCACCAGCTTTTTGCTAGTTTACTTTAACAAGTAACATTTGATTGAATTCAGGCCTGCTTTTGTTTACAAAATGAACAAGAGCCAGCAAGTCGTGGCCTGGCTAATTTGCACATCCACTGCCTTGGTCTCCTCCCCTTTAAACAAAAATCTGTAGTTTGTGATTTATTGTTGATTTGGTTAGCTCAAATTATTTTGATGGCTAAAATCTACCTTCCACCCTATCCTTGAAATTTTCTCCAAAAGCACCCACTTCATTTTTACCATACAAGGCAGAATTAACACTCCTACTCCCCCTACCAAAAAAAAAAAAAAAAAAAAAAAAAAGTAAAGAAAAACACATCTAACTCCCAAGATTTCAGATGCCAACAAATGGAGCTGAGAATAAAAGTCCACAGATGGGAGAAGAGGAAAGCAAGATCATCTACATCCATAGCTTTAGAAATGAAACTAGCCCATTCAGAAGAAGAATTTCATGACAGCGAAGAAAAATGGTAATTGTTGGTAACACGCCTCTCTGAGGCTTTATACAACGTCCTTGTTTGACAACAAGGTAGATGTTTTCAAATTCAGCAGCCCATCAGAATCTTCTTGGAAGCTCTATTCCTAAGCATCCTCCTTTAAAAAGTCTGATTTTAAAAGTCTAGGGAAGAATCTGCATGTTCACAAAGTACCCTCAAATGGTTCTAGAGGGCCACCAAGCTTTGTAACATTAAGAATAATCTTTATTTGTGTTTAATGTCACCCTGTCCAGCTGATTTTATCTCTTTCTCTGCTTGAAATCTCCAGTCGCAATCTGGAGGTCTCTTATCCTGTGCTGTGAAATTGGTATGTTGCTCCCTGTATTGTCAAGAGAGGGTAGGTGAGGGGCAATGCTCCTTGTCACTCACGTACAAAATCCACACACATTCTGCTGTGCGGGCAAGTTCAACAAGATCACTACCTAATGCTAAAAATCATTTGACTCTCACCTGCCTACCGTCTATTCATAATGTTCCTCCTCCTTTCAGCCACCCATTCTCCTAACAGCAAGGCAAAACTCATTCCCGACTCCCTCTATCCCCATGCAATCTGCTGCCTTTTGGCGATTGCTCTCTTCCTTCAAGCTGTTCATTTAAACATAATTTCATTTAAAATAAAAATTAAATTTATCCGATGGTACAGGTATTGAGGCAATGACTAGTCACTCTGAAAGGGAGGAAACCATGCCCATCTTGCTTATCCCTGCAATCCAACTGAATAATAAGAAATTCAGTTGCAACACCTACCTACCCAGAGTTAGGTCAAATTTCACAGGTTAAAAGCACAGCCCTCCACAAGATTCTCCTCACCTTAGATACCAGCCACAAGCGCTGGGGTTCCCAGGCCACCTGCACTTCTAACTGGCTATATATTCTGGGATTCTCACTACTCCCTCAGGTTCCGTAATTCATTTTAACAACTCACAAAACTCAGAAAAATACCATATTTATAACTACAGTTGTATATAAAAGATACAAATTAAAGCCAACAATGAAAAGACACATGGGGTGAGGTGTGAGAGGGTCCCAGATACACAGCTTCCACATCTTCAGGAACCATCACCCTCCCAGCACATCAATGTATACCACTAACCAGGAAGCTCAACTGGGCTGCAGGTGTCCATAGTTTTTATTGGGGTTTCATTATATAGGTATGATTGATATTAGCACATGATCAATTCCATCTCTAAGGCTGCTCCCCTCCCCACAGGTCAGGCTGACATCACATGGATCAAACCCTGATGCTCTGATCACATGGTTGATCCTTCCTTCCAGAGTAGTCAGTCCCCATCCTAAGTCATCTCATTAGCATAAGCTCTGCCATGAGAGGGCAGCCATGAATAACAAAGATACTCCCCTCACTCATAAAACTCTAAAGACTTAGAGGTTACCTCCCAGGGACTGAAGTTTAGCCCAGTTTTGTTTTTTTTTGTTTGTTTGTTTGTTTGTTTTAACTATACAACAGGTCTCTACTTGAATACGACTGTTCTTATTGCCCTCAGACCATAAACAGTACCAGGTCAGCTCCTTTTGCTAAACATGCCGTAGGTCTCTGCTTCTACCTTTTGATACACTCATCATACTCAATTACTTGCTCTTCATCTCCCCTCATTAGACTTAAGGTCAATAACTATATTTGTCTTATTCATTACACTTCACCAGTTCCTCACACTGGTTAAGGAACATAGTTAATTAAATATTTGTTGATAGGTAAATTCTATCTCCATGCCTTTACTCACAGGTGTGAAAAGGACATTTCCAAACATAAAGCTAGCATGAGGGCCACAGTAGCTAAAGCAGAAACAGGAATACACATAAGTAAGATAACCAGGGAATCTTCCAATCACTGAAAAATCCTTCAGACTGGATTTGAAATGTCCTTCACCTCAAATCCTGCTGTAGCTACCAGAGTCCTGGGAGAATGTGAATCAAGAGCCACAAAATAAGAGGACTTCTATATTTTTCATCATGAAGATGCCGATAATGGTGGTGGGGAAGGGAGATATTGATTGATTTTCTTCTTTATTCAACTTCTAGTTGGATTTCATTAACCTTTTAGCAAACAATCATGTTCTAAATAAACCAAGAGTCTCTTTGAAGTTTATTCCACACCCCAAATACATGGTAATAGTATTTGAAAGTGGAATTATATTTTAATTGCCACACAAGCATCTTTTTGTCTAGCCTCCCACCAAAAAAAATTATACATATGATCTATTTTTAAAAATGGAATTCAAAATTTAAATTTGCAATAAAAAACACAAAAATTTTAGTTCAGTCAATAAAAAGAAGATAGAAAGTGAGCCTCAGTATTTTGATTCACCCACTTACTGCAAAGTTCAACATAACTTTGACTTTCAGATGAAAATATTTTCAATAAACACTGGTAGATTCAAATTGAAATCTGATTCCGCATTAGTCTTAAGTCTTGTTCTCTAACAATTGCGGGTTGTAAACTCAATGGTAGGAAGTAGAGCTAATGGAATGTCATAGCTGGAAGCAATATGCATAATCAAAAAACAGAAACCCACAGAGGACAAATAACTTGCTCAACTTTTCACACCAAGTCAATGGCAAAGATGGGACGACTTTCTACTTCCTAATGTTTCTTTTAGATCACATTACATTGATATTTCTTTTCTGTGCCCCAGAGTTTACAGTAATGCTCAGCACATAATAAATGCTTAGTGAATCATGCCGATTTTGATTTCTTAAAGTGTTTTGTCCAACACATTCTCAAGCATGATTCCGCACTTTCCTCTCATCTATTTAGTCCTACTTTTGCACCTACCTAGATTACACATGGCTGGTCACACGGTATCACTCTTTCTGAGAACTCAATGTGTCTGCATTTCTTCTGTCATCCTTCTTCCAACTCTCCCCAATCTGTGCACTTAAAAATCAAGGTGCAGCCCTACACAAGATGCCCTTCATGGATAGTCACTACCTGTCCAGGTGGTAGACTTGCTCTTTTAGTTCTAGTCTTTAAAGCAAATAAGAGTGCTATAAATGATTTAAAAACCTGACCTATAGGAGGAAACATATCTCATCCCTCCCAAGGACATTCAAACTTTGTTTTTGGTTTCATTGGACTTCAAAAAAGTTACAGCTAGCATTTATTACATTCATTTAGCTTTTAAACCAAAGTGGCTGTCACATGTTAGTCCCTCAAATGTGTGTGAAAACATATGATGTGAATTATTTCACCTTAAACTGAAATGGGATGTGTTCTTACGCAGTCTACATTTGGGAACCTTGAAACAGAGTGTTTCTCTTCAGGTAACTAATTAATGAATATTGGAATTTACACAGGAGCCAGCATCACCATTTGAAAAGACATACCATATCAGATCTTTCCTGCTTGAAATCTATCAACGGCTTTCCCAGCTCTGGAGTTCCCAGGCCACCTGCACTAACTGGCTACATACTTAGAATAAAATCAAGCCCATAACATTAGCCTACACATCCGACATACTCTCATTCTAGGTTCTTCTCTAGCCTCATCTCTCTTGAAACTTTTTTTTATTCATCATTAGCCATTGTGCTTTCTTTTTACCTCTTCTTATTTCAGCTCTTTGGGAGTCTTTGCACATGCTGTTCCTACTGTTTGGAATATTCACTGATATGGTTTGGCTCTGTGTCCCCACCCAAATCTCATGTCAATTGTAATCTTCACATGTTGAAGGAGGGGCCTGGTGGGAGGTGATTGAATCATGGCACGACAGACCTCCCCCTTGCTGTTCTTGTAATAGAATTCCCAGGAGATCTGGTTGCCTGAAAGTGTGTAGTGCTTCCCCTGTCACTCTCTCTCTCCCCGACTCTGCCATGTGAATAAAGTGCTTGCTTCCCCTTTGCCCTTTCACCATGAAGGGCCTCCCAGCCATGCTTCCTGTACAGCCTGCAGAACTGTGAATCAATTAAACCTTCTTTCTTCATAAATTGCCCAGTCCCAGGTAGTTCATTATGGCAGTGTGAGAACTGACATTGTGCTACCCGTGCTTCTCTTCCCACCTCCCCTTGCTAATGAATCATGTCTGTCTGTGCCCATACTCCTTTGTAGTAATATTTTGCTGCACCTCCCAGCAAATGGTAGAGGCTATTTCTCTTCTCCTTTACCTGGACAAGACTAATATAATGCAATGGAAGTAACATTCTAGAATTTCTAAAACCAGGTCTCAAGGGGCCTTATAGCTTCCACTTTTGTCTTAGAACCTAATTGCTACGTAAGAAGTTTAAACTATCTTGCTTAAGAGAGAGGGCACATGGAGAGAGAAATCCTAGAAGACAGTAAACTAGGTAGAAAGAGATGCTACTTGGAGAAGAAACCGGCCGCTTTGACTAATAGCTAGCATCAAGACCCGGACACATTAGTGAGGCCATCTTGGATTCTTCAGACCCAGCTGAATTGACACCATATGGTCAGCTGAACCTGGCTGAACCCTGCCAAATCCCTGACTCAAAAAATTGTTAGCAGTAAAATGGTCATTGCCAGTTTAAATTTATATTTTGGTTACACAGAGAAACATTTTGTTTTGTTTACAGTAATATGGGTTTCAGCACACATGTAGATATTCGTAAGCACCACCGTAAGTGGATTTAGCTTAACTCCAACATCCCAAAGCATAGTCTTGTACTGACCATCAGTAGTCAGAATTCTGTACCCACTAACCCTAGCAACCACTGATCTATTCTCTAAACCTTCAGTTTTGCTTTTGTAAGAGTATCCTATAAACAGAATCATAGAGTATTCAATATTTTGGGACTGATTTGTTTCAATTTTCGTATATTTAAGATTCCTTCATGTTGTATGTATTACTAGTTTGTAACTTTATTATGACTGAGTAGTATTCTATTGCATGGATTATCCATCCACTGACATATTTTGGGGTTGGTTCCAGTTTTTGGTGATTTTGAATAAAGCTATTTTAAGTGCATATGCAGAGGTTTCTTTTCAAAAATAAGTTTTCATTTCTTTGGGCTAAGTAGTTAGAAATGGAATTGCTGTATCATATGCAAGGTCTATGTTTAACTTTTAACTCAAACTGCCAGAAGGGCTGTACCATTTTGTATTCCCACCAGCAATACATGAGACATCTATCTGTTCCACATCCTTCTCAGCAGTTACTATTTTCAGTACTTTTTATTCATTCTCATAGGTATGTAGTGGCCACTTACTGCGCTGTTCATTTGCATTTCCCTAGTGGCTAATGTTATTGAGCATCTTTTCATGTACTTTCCACCTGCATGTCCTTTTTGATGAAATGTTGCCTAAGCTTTTATTTGGTTGTTTTCTTACTGTTGAGTTTTGAAAGCTTTTTCTGTATTTTGGATACAAGTCCTTTGTCAAATACATGATTTGCAAATATTCTTACCCAGTCTGTGTCTTATGTTTTCATCTTCTCAGCAATATCCTTTGGAGAACAACATTTTTAATTTTGAGAAAATCTAATTTGCCTTTTTTTTTTTGGATTGTGCTTTCAGTGTACTATTTAAGAACTCTTTGCCTAGGCCAAGATAATGAAGATTTTCTCCTATGTTTTCTTCTAGAAGGTTATAGTTCTATATTGTATATTTAGATCTATATTGAGTGAATTTATATATAAGTTACGAGGTGTGGGTTGAAATCTTGCATATGTTTTATTACATTTTTACCTAAAATTTTACTTTTTTGAAGTTATTATAAATGTTACTTTAAAAACTTTCAGTTTCCACATTTCTTTCCTAGAGTATATAAAACTAACTGATTTTTGGATGTTGACTTTGTAGTTTGTGACCTTGCTAAACTCACTTATTAGTTTTAGGAGCTTTTTTTGTAGATTACTTAGGATTTTATATATCTGGAAGAATAGTTTTATTCTTCCATTTCTATCTGAATGTCTTTTATTTATTTTTCTTGCCTTATTGCCCTTTCTAGGACTTCTAATAAAATATTAAGTGGAAGTGCTGACAACAGACATCTTTCCTAGTAATAAACTTAGAAGGAAATCCTTCAGTCTTTTCCCATTTGATATACTATATTAGCTGAAGGGCCTTTTTTTTTTTTTTTAATGCCCTTCTATTTATGGCTTGCTGAGAATTCTTAATCATTAATTTTTTTTAGTTTTGCCAAATGCTTCTTCTTCATCTATTGAGAGGATCACATATTTTAGGTATTTGTTAATCTGGTGAATTACATCAATTAATTTTTGCATGTTGAACCAGACTTGCATTTCTAGGATACACACTCTTTGGCAATGGAATAGAATTCTTCACATATATTGCTAGATTTAATTTGCTTATGTTTTGTTGCTTTGCTGAGAGCTTTTGTATCTATGCTCATAAGAAATATTAATCTTTTCATTTTTTTTTCTTTCTTTTTTTGTAGAGACAGGGTCTCACTGCCACCCCGAATGCAGTCCAGTGGCATGATCGTAGTTCACTGCAGCCTTAAACTCCTGAAACTTTACACCCGTCAAACAATTCCCATTTCTCCTACCCACCCAGCCCCTGGCAACCACTGTTGCATTCTCTGTTTCTATGAGTTTGACTATTATAAATACATCATCTATGTGGAATCCTACAACTTCATGGCAAAAATACTCCAAATAACCAGATTTTAAAATGTGCAAAAAACCCGAATAGACATTCCTCCAAAGAAGATGCATAAGTGGCCAACAGGCACATTAAAAGATGCTCACTATGAATTCTGTATTCTCTTTGCCTTTGGCAGGCAGCTCAGCAGGTCGTGTTTTTTTGTTTTTTGTATTCGTTTGGTGGAGTGACCCAAACCTTCACTTCTGAAGGGTCTGGGCCATTTGTAGTCCTGCCTGAATTGGGCTGTTGTAGTTTCCCTTTGGCCTTAATAGTAGTGCTTGGTAATACTCAGAGACACTCTAATGGATCTCCTGTATTACCTCCATTGTGGAGTACTAGACTGATTTCATCCTGATAGTGTGGGTCAATCCTCCCAGTCAACAGTGTAACTCCCTTCCTTAGCCTGTTGACTTAAGTTAGGAGGAGCCCAGTGTCCAGGTGGCAATCTTAACTTCCAGTTAAATGGCATTGTTGTTGTGTTTCCTGGTGGCAGTGTTCCTCCCTCTAAAACTAGGACCTCTAGGCCAACAAAAGGTAATGTCATGGGAACAGGAAGCAAAAATTTTGCTAGTGGATCACTAGGGGTGGTGGTAAGTAGTGCCATTTCCAATTCCACTCCTTGATTCCTGGACCCATGAATCCTGGTTGTGGGAGAAACAGTACCATAGGTTGGATGCTGATTTAGAGCATACATGGCCTTCTGGAGAACTCTGCTCCAGCCGTGCAAATTATTATCATCTAGTTGGCATTGTACTTGTGACTTCAAAAGACCATTCCACCGTTCTATCAATCCAGCTGCTTCAGGATGATGGGAAACATGGTAAGACCATTGAATTCCATAAGTATAAGCCCACTGCCATACTTTACTGTAAACTTGGTTACAATAAACTTTAGCTATAAAGTTGGTTACAGGCAATGCTGGGTGGAATACCATGACGGTGGATAAGGCATTCCCTGAGTCCACAGATGGTAGTCTTGGCAGAAGCATTGCGTGCAGTATAGGCAAACCCACATCCAGAGTAAGTGTCTATTCCAGTGAAGACAAACTTCTGCCCCTTCCATGATGGAAGAAGTCCAATATAATCAACCAGCCACCAGGTAGCTGACAGATCACCTCAAGGAATGATGCCATATCCAGGGCTCAGTGTGGGTCTCTGCTGCTGGCAAATTGGGCACTCAGCAGTGGCCATAGCCTGGTCAGCCTTGGTGAGTGGAAGGCCATGTGGCTGAGCCCATGCATAATCTCCATCCCTGCCACCACAGCCACTTTGTTCATGGCCCCACTGAACAATGACAGGGGTGGCTGGGGAAAGAGGCTGAGTGGTGTCCACAGAACAGGTCATGCTATCCACTTTATTATTAAACTCCTATTTTGCTGAGGTCACCCACTGGTGAACACTCACATGGAATACAAATGTATTCACAGTTTTTGACCACTCAGAGTGGTCCATCCACATACCTCTTCCCCAAATGTCTTTGTCACCAATTTTTCAATCCTGCTTCTTTCAAGTCCCTGACTATCCAGCCAAACCATTGGCTACAACCCATGAAACAGTATATAATCACACATCTGGCCATTTCTTCTTCCATACAAAGTGCACAGCCAGGTGCACTGCGCTGTTCTTGCCACTGGGAAGATATCCCTTCATTGCCATTCTTCAGGGATGTCCTATAAAGGGGCTGTAGTGCTCCAGCTATCCACTTTTAGGTGGTGCCTGCATATCATGAAGAACCATCTGTGAACCAGGCCCTAGTCTTCTCTTCCTCTGTCAACTGATCATAGGGAACTCCCCGTGAGGCCACTGGTGCAGTCTGGGGAAGAGAAGGCAGGGTGGCAAGAGTAGAGACCAAGAGCATTTGAGCCACTTCCTCGTGTAACTTACTTGTGCCTTCAGGACCTATTGAGCCTCATCAGGTGTATACCACTCCCATTTGATGATGGAATGCTGCTGTGCATGACCCACTTTATGGCTTGATGGGTCAGAAAGCACCCAGTTCATGATAGGCAGTTCAGGTCACATGGTGACTTGATGACCCATAGTCAAATTTTCAGTTTCCAACAAAGCCCAGTAAACAGGCCAAGAGCTGTCTCTCAAAAGGAGAGTAGTTATCTGTAGAAGATGGCAGGGTCTTGCTCCAAAATCCTAGAGGCCTCCGCTGTGATTCACCTATGGGGGCTGTAAAAGGCTCCAAACAGCATCTCTATCTGCCACTGACATCTCAAGCACCGTTGGATCAGCTGGGTCATATGACCGAAGTGGCAGGGCAGCTTGCACAGCAGTCTGGACCTGTTGCAGAGCCTTCTCCTGTTCTGGACCCCACTCAAAACTTGTAGCCTTTCGGGTCACTTGATAAACGGGCTGGAATAACACACCTAAATGAGGAATGTGTTGCCTCCAAATAGGCCCACTAGGCATTGTACCTTTTTCTTGATTGTAGGAGGGGCCAAATGCAGCAACTTACCTACTAAAAAAAGCACAAAAATTAGCTGGGCATGGTGATGTGCACCTGTAATCCCAGCTACTTGGGAGGCTGAGGCAGGAGAATCACTCGAACGTGGGACACAGAGGTTGCTGTGAGCCACGGTCACACCACTGCACTCCAGCCTGGGCGACAAGAGTAAGACTCCATCAAAAAAATAAAGAAAGAAAGAAATTCAGCAGGGCATGGTGGCATATGCCTATAATCCCAGTTACTCAGGAGGCTAAAGCAAGAGGATTGCTTTAACCCAGGAGGTGGAGGTTGCCATGAGCCAAGACTGCACCATTGCACTACAGCCTGCTCAACAAGAGCAAAACTACATCTAAAAAAAAAAAAAAAAAAAAAAACGTATTTGATTTTTCTCTCATCTCCCAACTGAAATAATTCCCAAGTGCTTTTTATTCTACTTCTGCCATATCTCTTAGGTCTCTTAAGAGCTTACTGTCCTCTTCACATCCTCATTCACAACGTTGTTATTGCTTATCTGGACTAACCCCATAGCATCTGGACCAATGCAGTAGTCTCATAACTGCCTTGGGTTTCCAGCCCGTGCAATATATTCTATCTACTTCAGGCTAATTTTCCTAAAGAATATGTCTAAACATGTATCTTTTCAACTCAGCAGTTTTCTTTGACTCCCTAATCTACATTGAATTAAGGCCTTGCACTTTCTAGTCCTAGTCAATCACTGCAGTTTGCCTTGGAAAGCCCGTAATGCTTTGTACCCTTCAGACAAGTTATTTACCTTGCAGTAAAATAAAAACAGTAATATTCCCACTGAAGGTCTATGTGGTTTATTTTTTCTATATTTAAATGCATTCAATGCAGTGAGTAGACTTAGTAGCCCACCTCTATCTAGGCTTCTAAGAAGACTTTTCTGTTGACTTTTAATAGGTTTTTGACTTTATTCTGGATAGATACGATTGCCAAATAGTGCCATTTCTTATAAATGAAATTTCCTGTCATTAAAAGGTATTTAGATTATGGATACACACACAACACACATACAGGTGCGAGCACACACACACCACAAACACAGACACACATACATCTATGGAACATGTCAGAATTTCAACAATATTAATTCTTTACCTCAAATGCAGTAGATACCAGAGGAATACGTTTTCATTTTCCTTTACATTGGACATATTTGCAATTTGAGAACAAGAACCAGTGTTGGTTTTCAGACAGAATCCATTTAATTAATCATACTATTTGAACAGCTGGGGAGGCCATATATTTACATAAGAGCTTAACATTCTTTTGAAAAATTGTCAAGTATGAATCAAAATAATATTATTTCACTTTTTAATGATATGGTATTTATCTTCAGATTTTATTCACACCTAACTTTATAAATCAATAGTTCCAGTCTCTGAGACACATTATTACCTATGCTGAAATGCTTTTAAAAGCACTATCATATGCAATGTGGTTTAAAAAAAAAAAAAAAAAAAGGTCTAAAGTTCTATTTACCACAGAGACTAATTTGCAAAGTGTGAGATTTTCCCATTTTTTCCCCTAAATTTGGCAAGCAATGGATAGAAAAGAGAAGAAATTGCTTGATAAAACCATATGTTTTCCACTTACTCGTCACCAGCAGGAAGATGAACTTTTATTTAAAAAGATTAACTTTGTCTCATTCAACACAAGAAGAAAAGCTCTACATAGACAAATGTGGGTAGAAGGCATAATAAAATGGAATTCTTGTATTAAATTGGCCAAGAACACAGTTTTAAAGAAAGATATTCATGAAAGCACAACAGACAATAGTAAAAATAACGGGAAATTTTATAAAACTTGTTTTAATACTGATTCTACCTTCTATTTCTAGAGTAAAGGCCAACTTGAAAGAGAAACTTTGGATTCATCTAGAGCTAATCCAACAGGAAACTCCAGGAATATGGGCAATTATTTAAATGGGAGTCACTTACAGGCACCATCAACAGCGTTCTTTGGGCCAGCCAGTGTGGTCAGGGCCTCCCGGGCCCACACTGAGGGCCTCAGAACCGTGGAGTGACTCTAAACACTTACAATGGGGAAGAGGCGCCATATGAATAAGTTTGGGGAGATAAAGGAAAGGATGGGTAACTGGAACGTGGCATGGTCACGTTTACTTTTTTGATTTATATTCTTGCAGAACACATTGCCTATGCTCAGCAATTTGCATAGTTAATGCCATATGACTTTGATAGTCATGATTCCAATAGAGGCAGGATACATGCCCTCCCTTACCGTGGTAACACATGAAGCTTGCCGCTGAAGACTGGTGCTCAGAGAAACCCCAAGGCCTCTGATGTATTAACTCAGCCTTGAAATTCAGATGAGCCATCAGCCAAGGTCTGCACACCACATACCTTTCCTATATGCCTCTCCAGCTATCTTTGCTTTGTGGGGCCATCTCTGCTTCTTCTCCAGTTCTTTAATTTAAATTAATTCCAGCTGTACAGGAAGAAGAAGGAAATGTGCTATTGTGTTCTCTGTTCTGTTCTGCAACCCCACAGATGTGGCCCTGTCTCTGATCTCTGTCTGAAACTGTGCTGAGGACTAGACAGGACAAACACGGAAAGCTAGTCTTTACTCTCTAGAAATTTAACAATCCAAGAGAAGAGATGCAGGTACACCTGTAAGTATGGACTTGGGAATAACATCGACCCGATATGCAAAAGTTTTAGGTACAGGTCAGTGAACTTTCATGTTATACATTGCTTCTTTCACTCATGCATTTATTTATTCATTCTACAGATATTTACTGGACACTTCATACCAGGCAAGTTCTTCAGCACTGCAGATACATAAATGATCAAAACCCAACCCTATCTCTACCCTCATGGAGCTCTCTAAATAGCAGAGTAGAAAGCCAATCAAATAAAACATCAGCAAATTTAAAATTGAGACAGTGGTGTGAAGAACATGGAATCATAAGAGCTGATCGTAACCAAAGTGACACCATTAGGAAAAAGACTTGATTTCCTGAGAAGGCAGGGATGGAGCAGGAGTAGTTCACGAGGCCCTAGGGGACCAGTTTTCCATCAGGGAGGAGGAAGTACGTGAGTCAGAGGCATTGGAAAAAGGCCAGTGTGCCAAGAAAAGAAAGCATGGGGGATCTGATGTAAACTGAGGCTAGACAGAGGGGCTCAGACCCTGCACAATTTGCAGGCCTCCCTAATGAGTTTCTAGAAAGCAGTAGTAGCACATATTTTGAGGTAATTACACAGAAGGGTCACGTCCAGTTTGGACAGAGGAGAGATAGACCCTCAGTCTAGAAGCCAGTATGGTTGAGTATAATAAAGACACATCCACCCTCTCAGTGTACGTTAATTGCTGGGGACAGCAATATTAAGAGATGGCTTCTTGAATAGGAGCCAAACCACCACTTGGTTAAAACAGGGAAGTTTTGACTAGCTCTACTAATAAATAATGAACCCAATATCCTTTGCCTGGCCTTCACTCTTCCACATAAATTCAATATGTTAATGCATCTGTAACAAATTAAGTGTCTCTTAAAAGTCCCTTAAAAGTCTCCAAATCTTTGAAAATTTAGAGTGCCTATGGAAAACAAATAAGCAAAATCCTTGACCTTTTCTCTATTCATAAGCAAGATCAATGGAATATGCCAAGAACCCAGAAACCTCTCTATTCCCAAAAATTTTAAAAAGGAATTTGCTTGTATGAATCCAAAGCAAAACTGGAGGTCTCTTTCAAACTAGCTTGTTTGGTTAGCTTTTGATAATGAAGTCAAGAGAATACTAATATATTCCAGTCGTAATGCAGAACAACCCAATCTCCAAACTCACACTGATATTTGACATGTGTAGCCTAGACAACCCTCGGAATCTAAGAGTAGCAATTTAAGTTGTTTATTCTTACATAATGGGAACAGAGGGAGAAGAATTTCTCTTTTCCATTAGTCGGTGTCACATGTCCCTTCTGCTCTGCGGTATTTTCTATAATAACCTACTAAGCTGATCTGTATCAATCAATAAAATACCTGAGATCATGCACGAAATCCAAATGGCATCTGAGACTAGAGAGATAACAAGGAGACAGACTTTTGACTGGACACTTTAAGTAACAGATTTGATTTGATTTTGGAAAAGAAAGAAGAAAAGAATTGTGAGTGAAATGCTATTTTAAAAACTACCCCAAGGAGTCAGCAATTTCTGAGTTTTTCAATTAAGTTGCCAATTTTAAGGCTATTACACTGCTCTCTGAATCAAAAGGATTAACAATTTTCTTCTTAGCAATTAGAAAGGTAGAATTTTACCATGGAAGCACATGGGGAAAGACTGTACAAGAAGTTAGAATTAACTAAATCTCCACTGAGGACCACCCAAGAGGAGCTAAATGAAGGGTTACTTTCAAGTGGGGCTGGGATCAAAGATTGAGGGAGATTAGAACCAATGGGAGGTTAAAGGAAAACATCTGGTCTTTTGCAGTAATCACCAATAGAAAGGTGGATCTTCCTTGAGGAAAGAGCGGCCCATCTGACCGCGGACCCTCCAGTGTGCCACAGAGGGCTGACTCCATAGAGAAGACACCGCTCACATTCTGCAGAAAATGCAAAAACAATCTGAAAAATTAAGAGGGATCTTACTTCATCAGGCAGAATGCAGATGTATAATTCAGCACTGAGATTTGAAAGACCTTTTTTTCTCCTGTTGGGGCAACACGGTCATGCTACCATGAAACCCATTGCTGTGGATGGTGGAGGAGCACACTGTTCCCTTTGGCCAGAAGCTTACAGCTGACGCTCTCAGAAAAGGAGGCAAGGCATGTGAATATTGTTTTTAATTGGCCTTAAAGCTTTGGCTTCCGTAACGAATACACATGTCTGCTTAAGCAAGAGATGTTCAAGTCCTGGGAAGAAAGTGGAAACATTCAGAAGAAATAAGAGAGAGGGGGAAGTGCCAATATTTTCCTAATAAAAAATCCTTTCATGACAAGACCATTTTGTTTTAGAATGTTCTTGCTTTTTGTAGTTTGAATCTCTTAAGAGGAGCTGGCTTTCAATGATTTCTATACAAAGTCTAATTCTGTCTTATTTCCTATTCTTCAGGTCATCCTGGACAATTAATCACCTGGAGGAATGACCAAACAGCCTCAGAATGGCATCTTCAAACGTGCCAGTTTTATCTGTAATCTCGTCACATCACATTTCCTTAGGAATCCAAGAAGGAATTTTTTGAAGGATTAGAGTGAGTGTGTTTGCTTGACTCCTCTATCTCACAGGAAGGCAACGGGGACGGAGCTCCTGTGCACTTGGCCCCAGGTCGTGGTGGGCAGCTGGCTGTTTCCGCAGTCAGGCCGCGAGTGAAAAGAGGTCAGTGCTTTCTGAGCACCATTTTTTCCACACAATGCTTTCTTCGGCAATGAGTTTCTAAGAGGGAGAGTCACAGATGAACGGGCCTGGAACAGAGCTTTGATAAGACCATTTCACTTTTGTAATGAGGTTTCTGACTGAAAGAGTCAGAAACCACCAAACTAGACCCACTTCCTGCCTGGTTTTCATCTAGAGACCTGGTTACAGCCCAGAACGTACCTCAGTTCAGCCATATCTCCTAATCACTATTTCAGTGGGCCTCCATTTTCCTTCCCCTCTATCTCAGCCCCTGAAAGGTGGCAAGAACCGGGGAACCTTTGTCCCAGAGGAATCAGCATCACACTAAGAGGTGGGCACAAAGAGGAAAAATAACTTAGAGCCTGGAGTCACTGGCTTCTACCTTTTCCCTCAGTCATAAGTGGGCGTTCCTACTAACCGAGCTAAGCATTTCCCCCTTCTACTGTTCTCACTGTCTTCGTGGATCTCAGGTGCAGAATGCCGAGAACTGCATTACTCAGTTTGTGACCCAGTATTATCATGTGGCTCTGCCAAGCCCGCTCTCTTTTTTAAATTTGTTTGATTATTTTCTCTCTTCATCCTTCATCCTCACTCCCATTACCTTCCCTCTGCCCCTTTAACTGTTACTATATGCCCTTGAATATCCATGTGTCCTTGAAGCATTTAGTGTGTTGTTTTGTGCAGTACCTGTTTCTAATTTACGTAAGTAATATTGCACCAAGCTCTCCTTCTGTTACTTCTTCCCTCAGTACTCTTAGCAAGATCTAGCCATGCTTCTTTATGTGAATCTAGTTTATTATTTTAAGTAGCTGCCTCTGATTATGCGGTAGAATGCATCATAATATTTTTCTTATCTGTAATTTCCAACGATGGACATCTAGCCATCACCAGGCCCAGCTGCCATAAGTCACATTGCACTGAACATTTTCATATATAAATTCATTAGTCAATGGAAGAATTTCTCTTGGGTCTAATTCTGAGAGTTAGACTACTGGGTCATGAGGAAGATCCAGGAATACTTATTTTACTACATATTCACATACTTATTTTTCAGTTCGTATTCACATTTTGTTCTCTAGAACGACTGAACTAGCCTCTATGCCCACCTTGCAGTCCAGTAGAATTCTCACATCCTCATTAGTACTTGATATCATGTAACTTTTAAATTTTTGCCAAGCAGGGTTCACTCCTCTTTAATTGATTTGGCAACTGAAATTATTATTATAGTGTTCTGTTTTTCTGTTTTGTGAATTTGTATGCAATGACCAAATGCAGGAAAATCACTTTTGCAGTTTCAATAGGTATTGAGGAATAATTCAATGTGCTGATTAATAGACAGCTATCTATATGGCATACCCAGGTTATCACTTTTGAAGCAGCAGGAAAAAAAAAAAAAGCTTTAATTATAAAAACTCCCATGACCATAGTTTATGAGAATTCAGAGATCACTTCAGTATTGTGACCTACAAAAAGGAAAACCAGCACTCAATGAATTTTCCCCATGGATATATCAGTTAAGAAATCATTTTGCTTTATAACATGCGACTATTTTGGATAATGTAGCAGATATATTGATTATTTCCATGCTCTTTTCTGGAAATTTCTCTCCACCCAAAGCCCCTGCCAAAGGAGTGGACCTAGGTTCACGTTAGTACCACATGATTCTGCCCTCTGGCCATGGCTTGCAGGATGAGGGAAGTTCATTGATCTAACGCTGAACTCATCTATAACCTGAGATGGACCAGCAACAGTCTTAGTGATTTTGCACTAAGTAAAATGAAATCACTTGGATATGATAAGCACCTGAGCTGTCAGGTCATGGAAAGTCTGGCCTAGAGGCAGCCCAAGGCAAGACAGAGCTGAAGTTATGAGAAAACAGAAACTAAGAAGCTGCAGAAGATCTTAGTCTGCAGAGGGGATGCGGGAGCAAATACGCAGAAAGAAGCAGAGATTCCAACCACTCCAAGAGCTGTGAGCATGTGAATCAGCAAGCAGGAGCTCTACTGGGAAGAATCCTTACGAAAATCCTTCATCTAATTTCACTCCCATTCTACAGAAAATAAACCTGTTCACACATTCTATCCCAAGGACGAGCCTCATCCACCACGGGCAAGGGGACTGATTTTCAGGCTTGTTTTCTCTAGTTTTCCAGAGCGTTCTTCAAAGCATCAGGGAAACTAGAACACCTGAGCCTTCACTACTCCATATCTGTTAGAAGTAAACTTAGATAAATTATCCTCAAGGAGATGGGTAAGGAACAAGAGGGAGAAAAGATAGATGTGGCATTTATCAGGGAATCAGCTCGTGCATCCAATACAGGGAATCAATTCATTCATCCGATACAGGGAATCAGCTCATACATCCAATACACAAATACATCCCCCAAATGCTGGAATGTCAAAGCTAGGAGCTACCTAAATATAACAACTCAGATTTTAATTTCACAATATTTTAAACACCCACCAAGCGTTCTCCTTTGAGTATGCTGAAGATGCTCTAAAAATTGTTTTTTAATAGATCAAATTGACTTGATAGACGTCATCAAGGGAGTGGGATGTGGGAAGAAACCATAAAAGAACCACCTACGGTTTTAAGAAATCACTTTCTTAGCAGCCAAAAACTTCCGGGACAGAGTCTCAAAACCCACCCTGGCTATACTCAGACCACAGGTGAACCAGTAACTCTACATTTGTTGTCATGAATTAGATGCTATCAGACCACTGGCTGTAAATTCTGTAAATAAATAAGCTGAGTAGAGTGAACAACCATGTTTTCCTTTACCCCTAAACTCCTTCTCAGGTAGCAGAGTATAGTGGTTAAGGGAGTGGGCTGGCAGTGGGGCTGTTAATCTTTCCATTCTGGCTCTATCTTCCCAGCTATGTGAATTTTAGCAAATTACTTACCCTCTTACACTTCAGTGTACCCATATATAAAATAAAGATCATAATAGTGCTTCCCTTAAAGTGTTTCTTAAGGGATTGCCTTTAGAATAGTGTCTGGGAGATAAATGTTTAATTGTCAGCTATTACAATTATTATTTTGGTAACAGCATCTAAGATTCTCTTTCAGAAAATCACCATCTCTCCCATTCTCAGTCTAACTGACTGAGGTGAATCTGACCTCCTGCCTTGGCTCCTCAGGCATTACCAAAGTAGACTCTGTGAGAGTCAAAGTTAGGAGCTTCTATTGGAACTATCGGGAAAGAGGCAGGTTTATTTTCTCTGGGGTGTGCTAAGCTAATGACTGTAAGCCTGGAGACACTTGGAATCACCAAATTGAGAGAACCTGCCTGAGGATACTATGAACTCAGAATACAAATAATCAGTTGAACAATGGCAAGACACCAAATCATTATGACATTATTCAAGCCCCTGGATCTAGCTGTGCCTGAAGCCAGATACCCTCAGCATTTCCAGGTGTGTATGCCAATACACTATCTTCTTTGCTTAACTAATATAAATTGAAATCCTTCTACTTATAAGTGAAGTAGTCCCAAGGATTACAGTAAATTATGGCCAAGAAATATTTAGGAACTATGTAATTTCTTTACTTAATTCATTGAAAACTTGTGAGTACCCACTCTGCCAGACACAGTACTGATACTGTGATACAGCTTTGAAGAAAATAACATCTGCATTCTAGCTGGGGAAGACAGACAATACATAAAAATTATTAAATGGAATGACATGAAATTAGCATTTTTGGAATCAAGTACAGTTGAATACTGGCAATTTCACACAATTCAGGCTAAGTCCATTCATACAACAATTACTCTTTACCACGAGAGGTTAGATGCCCTGAAGGGGAAGCACCTTGCTGGCTTCTAAGCAAATCACCAAAAGGGGCTGCTGATTTAACGTCTTCATCACAGAGGTTATCGCTGCTCTTGCCAGTTTCTTCTGTCATTAATTCACCCTGGGTAATATTGCAAGTTCCGTTCCATCATGGCAAAGAGATACGACCACCTTAGAAATCACTTTCTTATTAGGTTCCTCATACCTATAAAAGCTCATTGCTTACCAATTTTGTTGCTGTATTTTCTTTCGCGTTTTCAGTAACAATCTGGCTCCTCACCTCCTTTTTCTAACTGCTCTCCTTACTTGATCCCAAGGGTTCCCCTTTTTAAGATGTTACCTGATCCTTTCCTTGCCTGTTCCTGGTCTGAGTTTGATTCCTGCTTGGTTGCTCATCCATGCCTCCCTAACCTAGAACGATTGGCAGGCCCCGATCTGTACTTTAGGGGATGGCTACATCTTGCCTGGCTAGAGGGAATTCAGCAGGGCTGAATCTGGTAGAACGACAATTCCTACTGGTAGCAACAGTAACATGGGGTGGAGCAGGGAGCCAAGGTGGTAGCTGGGGGAAGTGGACCCTGAGACACAGAGTAGCGTGCAGAAGGTCATGAGGGAGTTCTATTAAGAGTAAACAACTGCAGAAGACAAGAGGAGGGAAGGAAGCAAGATTGAGTAGAAGGAGAAGTTAGCTGCAATGCAGTCCCAATGGAAGGCTTGGAGCCCTACAAAGATGAGCCGATGCCTAATAAATCCCTGAATTGTGGTACGAGAGTGAAGGCATCAGTCATTGGATTGGGGTCTTTCTGGGAAGAGAGATGACAATGGCTTAAGAGGACTCAGAACTGAGGATGCCTGCTTAAGACACTCTCAGCATCCAGGATGATAAGTCCTTTACTCTTGAAGGGAGATCTGAACAGTAAGTACAGCACAGCAGCCACCACAGTGGGTTACGCAAGAGAAAGGAGTTCCACCAGCCACCAAAGCACAGAGTAAGGCCAGAAGCAATTAGCAAAAGCCGTTTGCTTCACTTCTTTGTTAATGCATTATCAACAATATTCATGTTATTTAGAGTGCGTTTTATCATTTTAATTTTAACTGCAGTCTTTTCCCACTTATTGCCAAGCCTGTTGGCCCCTAAGTGCCATCCTTAAAAGTCAATCAAATGCTTACTGAAAGCACGAGTAAATGAATAGGCAGTGATTAAAGGGAGCGAAACAAGGCTACAGTTCACGTTCTCTGCAGGACTGCTTCTGTTTAAGGAAGAAATCTGATCATTTCATTGCCAACATATACATTAAGAGAAACCTAAAGACTCCACCAAAAAGCTATCAGAACTGATAATTTTAGTAAAGTTGCAGGAGACAAAACCAATGTACAAAAACCAGTAGCATTTCTATATGCTGAGTGAACAATCTCAAAAGAAACCAATGAAGTAATTTCAAATTTAATCTCTCAACAAATGTTGGCTGAGAAATCTATACTCAATTTTGTAGAGATACAAACACAAATGAGACATGGTTCTTAATGTCAAGAAAGTTGCCTTCTGGTTGTAAGTCACACAAACAAGTAATTCCTATGCAAAGCAGATTGTGTCACTACCATTGGAATCACCCAAAGTGCCGCAGGAGTTGGGAGGCTCGAGTCTCTCGTAGACCTGGCATGGGGCAGGAGGCCTTGGGGAGGTGGTACATTTATCTGGTCACCAAAGGATGAGTTGGCTGGGATTAAGTTAATAAGCATGTTCCAAGCTGAGGGAATGAGGTTAAACGAAGGTAGAGCAAGCTGTGTGAATTGTTTGGAATGGCAGGCGCTAACACCAAAATACAGGTTTGGGGTCAGCTTCTGGAAATGTCCTAGCAAGTCTCAACAGCCTAGACACATGAGCCCTGAGAGAAAGCGACTTCAGTATTCTTTACTGCAATTCCTAATATTTTCTTATTCTCTCCAGAAGTGGATCTGTTCTAGGCCAATAATTCATTTGTGGATCTCAGTGTTTTTTATTTGATTCTGTCATTTTCAAAGGATAGGAGATTACTCATCTGCACTGGTGAAAATTATCTCAGCAATTGTATTGGTTTATAAGACCAAGGTGATCCCAAAATGTCCTAAACCCACAAAAAGGCTTAAAGATTACCTAAGCACTTGGGAGAGGTCCTTAATTTTGTTTTTTTGTGTCGACAGGGGAGAGGTCATGTTCTGAATAGCCACCTAAGAAAAGGAAAACATTAAGAAAAGTTTGTTGGACAGCTAATAATTAAACTTCTACTACTAAGTGTCAAACCAATTGACAGTAGGAAAAGTGATGAAATGAAGGTGAAAGGGAAACGTACTTCACTTCTAAGGTTGATTAGGACTAAATTAACCATGTGTTAATTCTCTAAGATTGTTCTATTTTGGGATAATTTTAAAAGACGATGGGTCTAATTGTAAACAGTACTAGAAATAATTTGAGATTTTGCATAAACTTAGGAAAATAATAATAAACAATATATTTACTCTCATATTTCCATTCCTATCAGTTTTGTCCTTCCAAAGGAAACCCAACCATGGCCAAACCCTATCACTGAGGATGAGAAATTGTACTTTTATTTTTACCGTAGCCCAAGTTTTCAGCTAGATCTGTGCCTAAGTTATCTGCCAGCATTTTCGTGGCAGTATTGAGGCTCACACTGAGCAGGAAGATGGACCTATTGAATTAGAGCATGACAGCCCCACACTCCTTTTGAAGAAATCCATGATTAATGTGTTCTTGCATCTCCCTCAGCCGGTTATACATTGGAAAGGTCTTTCCAGAAGCCTCTCTTAAAAAAAAAAATTCACAGCACCAGGCAGATTCATGAATGTCTTCTCGCTCCGGGAAAACCATCCAGACTGGAGATTTGCCAAAGGGCATACTTTGGCTTCCTGCCAGTATTTTGTAGTGGGGAAACATTATGTTGAGGGACTTCCTCTGCTCTAGTGAAAGCTTACTAAAGGTCAGAAAATTATCCATTTTACCCACACACAGTGTCTGACATTCACAGATTTATTGCGGCTCAGGAATTCATGACATGTCCTTTGAGTTTACCCTGGATGACAAAGAGAGTAGAAATATGATAATGAAATCATTATACATAAACATTAGTCTTTTCTCCACGTTTCCCTTACACTGCCCCCTCAACTAAAAAGTGTGAGTAATGGCTTGATTTGCTACATTCTATAATGATTTAAGTAACTTTAAAAAATGTTTTCCCAACAGAAACATAATAGCATTTAGTTCATAATAACTAAACCTGATGTACTGGAGCATAAATGTAATGCTTCTATAAATGTTTTAATTAGGTCATTGCATTTACAGTTCCATTTTTAAACTATACTTTGAAACAAAACATTTGATGTTAAAGAGGGGAAATATCACAAGGACAGATTGATTGTTTCTATCCCTTTATATGCCACTCTATTTTCTTTTTTATATTAAATACTAAAATTAAGGAAACTCAGTGTCTTTTTGTTGTTCTTTATGAAATAAATAGGAAAAAATCATGTGTGCAAATTACTAAACTTTAACAAAGCAACGCACAGAGTTTTATTCTTTTTACAAATTAAAATTTACTTCAAGTCTTTTTCATTCAATGCCAAGCCTAAGACCACCAACCTAGAAATAATCTCTATATTTTAATAGCCCCCATTAATATCTATGAAAGCACAGTAAATGCATAATTTTCACATCAGGATATGGAACCACAAGAAGTGAATTATTTATATGGACTACATAAAAGTAATCTAGCAACACTAAAGCTTGCCAGGCAAAAGTATCCTTTAAAATTTTCATTCATTCAACAAAGATTCATTGAACTCCCACCGAATGCTTTGCACCAAGGCAGAAGTTTTTTAGGGATTTGAGATATATTGCATGCAACTCATGTCCTACAGAAACTAGGCTTTTTGTGTTGAGAGGGGAGTTTAGCAGACACAGAAGTATGTGTGCACACACTTACACCTACACAAAATAACCAGTCATATGTGATTAGAGACACAATAACAGTCAGAGCAGACAAAGGGCATCATGGCTCAGAAGGAATTGTGCTCACTATTATTTTTTAACCGTCTAAGAAGTTGTCATGGAAATGGTAAGGCATTATTCCAAAGGATAAACCAATGGCCAAGGATTCTACTCCTTACAGATGTATACATCTAATTGAAAGGAATTCTGTTGATGCTCCGTTACCCTGGATAAATGTTTTTATACCTTAACATCCCTCTTCCCTCTTTCACTTCTCCCCACCCCACACCCATCAGCTGCTTGTGCTTGTAGTGCCTGTTGCTATGATTCCTACATGTTCTGCCAGAAATCCTAAGCAAAAGTGAACTTTAATCTCTGAGCACCACAGCAAACAATGTTACATTAATTACATATTCATACGCACAAATGAGAACTGGGAAGGGGGCATGTATAAGAATGGCTTGCCTGAAAAGTTTTCACAAAGAGTTACAAGCCAACCCTCGTATCATCTTCCATGGAACCAAACCAGCCTCCTCCAGAATTATTCATCTCTGTGAATGGATAACTAAGCTAGATGGCAACTAAGCATTCATACTTTGTAGTTTTCTAAATGTTTTTGAACCTGCAAATTTATCCTGTTTCTTTTTTCTGAATAGTATAGTTCGAATCATTAGGATCAGCACTAGAAGAATGTATTGTATCATTAAGAATCTTAATGTATGTACACTTAAAGGCAAGGAAATCAAATCAGATATAAACCACAGGATGTTCCTAACAGAGACATTGCTTTTGTTTTTAACCCTCCTGGATCCAGCCTCCAGCCATGAGGTATCGTGACGTTATTGTGAGATGGTTCTCCATGATCTGAGATGAGTGGCACAGAGAAGACACTAAGGAGTTACAGCCTGGCCAACATGGTGAAAGCCCATCACTACTAAAAAATACAAAAATTAGCCGGGTGTGGTGGTGCACGCCTGTATTCCCAGCTACTCAGGAGACTGAGGCAGGAGAATCGCTTGAGCAGAGGAGGTGGAGGCTAAAGTAAACTGAGATCATGCCACTCTAGCCTAGGTGACACAGAAAGACTCCATCTCAAAAAAAAAAAAAAAAAAAAAAAAAAAAAGTAGCTACAGTGGCACAAAGGCTCCCCAGAAAATAAAAAACTTTGTTTTTCTTTAAAGCCCTTTTCTGCTTTGTTTTCTTCAGAACTTGACTACAATTAAGATATTTCACACACATGTTATGCCTTATTTGTAGAAGTCAAGCCATGTATCTTTTTTTTTAACAAACTGCCTGCTCTCTGCACCAACAACATGGATGTTTTCACATATCAAGCCAAAAAAGAAATCAATTTACAGCCTGTTATTCAAATTAGGCCATCTGTGAATTCCTCTCTGTGCAGGGAGTTTTTATGGCCAGCTATTCTTAAAGTTGACAGTTGTTCAAGAAATATGTGTTAATTTTACAAATTGAAATTTTATTTATTAAGAAATTTCATGCACTCAGAAAGAGATGTGACTTGAATAGGCTGGCTTTATTGAAAATGAGCAATCCAAATCTTTGGCCGATACAAGGACTAACTTTCCAGGCCAAGATGCCCCTTCAAGTAATGAAATGGTAGGATTTATTTTACCACTGAGGTTAGGGATAGCCAAAATCTTACTGTGGGCCACAAGTCTATGACCTATTAAAAAGCTGCAAGACTTTGTATGTTTCTGAGGTTAAACAAAGGTGCCTGTGGTTCAGAAGCCCAGCGACAAGGTCTGAGTAGTTAGGAACAGGCTTCAGAAATCCACCTCTTCCCAACTTTGCTCATCTCTGTTGCTATTTTATATGGTGAAGTTATCCTCAGTGACTAACTCAGAATCAACAGATCTTATACAAGTGAATTCCTATCTGGACTAATACGAGCCAGGGAGGTGGTACAAAAGAACTGTGAAATCCTAGAGAAAAGGTCTACAGAAACATAAGGGACCTTTAATTAACTTTTCTCTTCCTCTAAGAACCTGCTTTTGTATTTCCCTTTCTCTCCTTTTCTTATTATTCCCCTTCATCCGTCATTCTTTTCTGCAGTCAATTGGATTACCACCCAAACCCACAGTGACACCTGCTGGCCAGTTTGGAACGGCGTGACTGAGTCCTGCAAGGCCTTGCTTGGTTCACAGTGAGCAAGAGTGCATTGAAGCAATCATTAAACACTACAAAAAGGCTTTTAGAACCTTAGACAGTGAGAAAAGATTAAGTGAGCATTGCCAGGGAAGTTGTGGAAGGGAGAATTTTGCAGAGAAACCTGCCTGCACCATTACAAATGTAAAATGTGTGTATTACAGGTGTTTTTACCTCCTAAAAATGAGTATATCCTGTGCTATGAGCCAATTACGAAGACTTAGGAAAATAGTTACGGTAATCGCTCATGGAAAGTCACTTTTTACGTTGGTTTTCATCAACTACACTTATAGTCCAAAAGATTTTATGTTATCACTAACTTAATAAAATCTGGAAAGAAACGCAGGAGAGTACGTTGCACAAACATTCATTTCCTTTCAAAATACTGATTAGACTTCCAACACAAAGGGTTAAAAATTTAGGTTTAACACATTCTTTTCTATTATTTCCCAAGGACTTCCCATTCTTGGTCAAGTTTCTTTACTGAAGAATATTCATATTTTGTTAATCCTAAGTATTTATACATTGGTTATTTTGGCTGGGTCCATTTTTGAGGATGTTTGCTTTGTTTCCAACAAAACCATTCCTGACTTGAAAGTACAAATTCTAGTAAAAACAAAGACAACAGGAATATTTTTTAACATTAGTACGTTTTCTTAAAATATTTACACTTTTCATTTGAAGGTTAAATCCTAGGAATAATTCTCCATACACATGTTCATATTTGAAACAGGGGGTTGTCCCAGAGGACTTGTAGCAGCAAATGTGTATTGGACAAAAATGTTGGCCTTCTTCATCCTTACTCTGCGATCTAAGAGCCAAAACTTCATTTCAGCATGACCTTAGAAGAATACTGATACTTTTAGAATTTCCTGGTATTTGGTAGAAGGAATGTTTTTATTTGACTGCAGATGTCACTTGGTTTACAGGAAGGATTTGGTAACGCGTTCATGCCAGTACTGCACTTACCCCAGATCTCTTGCTATGGAGGAAGAACACATGTCAAAGCTCACTGTTTGTTAAATGGAAAAGATTCAGTACACCAGAAGCTTCTATTATAAACATTGTGACTTTGTGCAATTTACAAAATGTTCTATCTCCATTAAACAATAAACCCTTGACCCCAGAGCTCAGTTTTGGGATTCTGCGATTTGAGAAGGTAGACATAATGGATGGCAATAATAACTGTAAAGTTCAAGAGGTTAAGAAAAACTGTTTAATTATTTCTGTAGAGCATGGGCTGCAGAAGCTTTGCATATCTGCCTTCTTCCTCATAGAAACACTGCATGGAAGGGATCCAGCAGTGCAGTCCAGGCAGGGTGTAAAAGCGGGTTGCGGTCCCTCAGCCGTGTTTATGAACAAATGATTTCTAGATGTCCTTCCATCTCTGAACCTTTGCAGTTCCTGCCAGGGGAGATCCAGTGCCAGTCCCACGCCTCAGCGTCTGTTTTCCAAAGAGCTTGGATTTGTTAGCATGAGAAATTCATGGCTCATAGTTGCTCCCCAGCTGTGGCACTGTGAATGCAGCCTCTTTGCCTTATTTATTTGTAGAAAACCATGTCCTGTCCTCTCTTGGAGGTTCTCTTACATAACTAACTAGTCCTGGACACAAGCTACTGGGCTTTTAATCCCAGGCCCATTAAGCCGCCTTGTTAGCTAAAGAACTCCTCCACATTTGAATTTCACAAGGTTGGGATGTCCACGTGAGGGTAGAACTTGGCGATTCCCAAGGCGCCAAGCTCTAAACCAGATGTCTAAGAAATAGGGGAAGTCTATAGACTTGGGCCTCGGTTTGGAGAGAGAATCTACGGACAGCTCTCATTGGAGCTTTGGAGGCCAGGTGAAACGTCTTCCCAGAAGGGCATGACATGAGAAGATCTGCCAGGAACTCCTTGCAGGGTCCACACCGAGTTCCAAGCAAAGAACGCTTTGTGGGTCTAAACCGTGGATTTTAAGGATAGCAGACAAGCATTCTTGTTGTTGCCAGATGAATGTGAATCCTTTAGAGCTTCCTATCTCTCCACCCATCCCAAAAATTTTACAATAAATTGCTATCTGTCTTATTCTATCTAGACTTGCAGAAACCAGATAGGGCCGGCTGCTTGGCTGAACCTTGGCTTCTGAACTCTAGAAGCAAAGCGTTGTGAAAGCTGTGACACGGGAAAGGAAAGAACTTGGCTTTGCTTTAATTTAGACACTGAGGATTTTTTTATTAAAATCTGGAAAAAAAACATAGAAATCAGAACTTTAATGAAAGAATTATAGCATTTGTTCAGTGTCTTAAAGTGGAAAACACTGTGACCGGCATGCCCCACAAAAGAGGGGAAACTGCCTTCTTTCCCAGTGTTTGGATTCCATGAGAGGAAGTGGGCAGAACAATGAATAAGAACTGAGCCTTGAGTGAGAACATTCTGGATTCCACTATTACCTCGGTGGGTAATATCGGGGAAGTTATTTAAATTCTCTAAACCCCAGTTTTCTAATCTGTAAAATAGGGATAATAATAGTTCTGACCTCAGGTTTTTATAGGGATTAAATGACACAGTCCACCTAACAAGACACTCAACCTAGGATCTGGCACGCCTCAGTCACTGCTGGCAGTGTGTTTTACAAGTAAGCCATCAACAGTGACTCCAAAGGCCTTGAATTTAAAGCCAATCTTGACAAGACTGCGACCTCGAACACATTTTTTTCTCATTCCTTTGGTTCACTGGGCTGAATTACAGCGTGGATAAAATGTTGCTTGTTTCCAATCTGAGATTAAATTAATCATTTTGATGGGAGAAGATTATGCCCTAGAAACAGGTACCTTTATTCTATTCTTATTCTGTACTACACAGACAACCTCCTGACAAACGAGAAACTGCAAACTCTATGGCCTCAGCACTAACATATGGGAGAAGGGGCATGTGAGTAGACACACCAGGTACAGGCCATCTGGTCCGCAAGCAGAGATAGCCTAGAGGAACCCAACTCAGGAGTAGGCTTGAGCAGAGGAGTTTCTCAACTGCCCTGTCCCTTGCATACTGCACGCTGGTATGCCTCAAATGGAGCGAGCCACAGCAGGAAGAAGAGGGGGCTGCCCAGGTGCAAGCCCAGTGAGGCATGGACCTCAGGCACAAAGCTTAAGAGGGCACCAAAAAACTCAGTAATCAAATAATATTTCAATACTGTACTTTAAAAGAAAAATTCATGTATAAATCCTCACAATGAGTAAAATGTAATTTGAAATAAAGACAAGATTGTAGGGTTCAAAAGCACTTCAGAAGACCCGGGCTGGGACTAACTTGAGGATGTGGTTGCAACAGAAAAGATCTAAGCTGGACTGAGCCAAATGGGGTGCTAGAAGTCCTCAATGGAGAAGCCTACAAATGTCCAAGGCCTGTATCGAAAGGCCTTGCCTGCAAAAAGCCTTCTTCCCATGGTGGCTTTATACTAGACACATGGAAAGCTCCCCATCCTGTCTGGGAGATGATTTGAGAATGCTCTGTACTTCTCTGAGTTCATTCAAAGAGAATTTTTACTTTCGGGTTCAAAGAAACAAATTGCTTATCAAAGAGCTCAAGAGATTTCTTGCATCCAGATCTCGTATTTACCATACAATATTTTGATGAATGAGAGTTAAACGATTCCAAAATACACAGATCAGATTTCCCTAGAATATACATGGTTTTGGAAAATGAAAGGAAAATGGTACTTTGAGCAAAATATATTTTGGGCTCTGCTGAACCCCAAGTATTTAAAAAATGAATACAAAGCTTGCCAAACCCCAAGTGCTTCTGGGCTCACATATTCTGGCTCTCTCCTTGAGGACACCTTTCTACTGTCATTTTCCCCAGGCAGTTCTTCCCACGACAGGAAGTCTGTGATTCAATTTTCCCTTTCGTAAATAAAGGCAACTCTAAATGGTATAGACCTGACATCCATATCAGAAGAGGCAAGAAAAGAAAGGCAAACAGTTATCTGGGATCTTATCATCCACACAGGATCATCATACAATTAGGTAATAGGTGCTAACCCTGGGGCGACTCTGATTAAACAAACAGCATTGGTTTTCATGTAATGTTACACTCCATCACAAGGCCTTGGGAAAAGAGCAATGGCCTCACCAGGATCCTGAGTTCTTACTGACATCTAAATATACAGATGAACTAGTGAGCACTGGTATGTCCAAATTTAAATATAGGCACCAAATGCTCTTTTGCATAGGGATATAGTCCATCTCTGCAGTTGCAATGCTGTGACTGGGGGACCAAAGCACATGAACTAAGTTATGATGAAAACCATAAAGTTGTGTTTGGGAAAAATGTCTCATTACAAATATGCGACCATGTTTTCCTAATTTGCCTAGAGCAGGATTTGGAACAGATATATAACAGACAAAGATTTTGTTTCTGAGTCAGAGAACTCAAGGCAGCTGACAAGAGCTGAAGACTTGCCGTTCTCAGGTTTGCAAATGGGTTAGCAGGGCACAGCGGAGTTGTTTCCGTTTGTGGGTTTGTTGGGTTCACTCACTGGCGTGAGAAGCCAGGCACATTTCTTCAACTTTGGAAGCAACGAAGCAGTCCCATTCACTGGGGCTTGTGAATCAACAAAGAGGAATGGCGTTTAATGTTTATATATGTCTCATGTAGCCATTAAAAATCTTTTATGAATGTGAAGCCATTATTAAAGCAAGATGGGTTCTGGGTCACGGACCCTTTCATGGCATTCCCATAGTGCTAAGGAGACAAATACTATCTCTTCACAGGAAGATGGCTGCCTCTAGCGCTGAATTCACTGTGCCTACTCTAGTTAAAAACTCTAAAGGAAAAAGATTTACCATTCGAATTACCCTATCCTAAGAACTTCTTTCTTATTGCCTGAACAAACAATGCAGATTCTAACTCAATTAAAAGTAGGTTGGGGTGTGTGTGTGTTCATTGGAGGGGCTGAGTAAGACGATAGCCCACAGATGGCCAAATACATGGACATTGATAACATGCATGAATGTCTATTATCCACTGGACCTCATGTAGCATATCCCCAGGAGGTATTTACCTTCTTGTGTTTACAGATGGTATTATGTTCCACCATGATCTACATCACCCGCCACTTCTAGGACAGCTGAAAAGATGACAGAAGAAGGAAAGAACAATGATGACAAAAGCGTGGAAAGCTAACAAAAGAGGAGAAACGTACTGTCTAAGAGAAATGTGTGAATGAACACTGGTGCTTTGAATTTTATATAGCAACTTTTTTGGGAAGATCTGCCTTCCTTATGAGTGATACCTTACACTTGCCAAAGTAAAAGTTTTATTATACCACCTTGCCAAACCATATTCTAAAGACAGAAGCAACCACACAAATGAGAAGTAAGATAAATATGTAAATGCTCTCAAACACACTTCTTCCTCCTTACCACAAAGAAGATAGAATTCTACATTCAGCTGCCATCAGAACATGGCATTCCCTACCAAGAGTAATTTAATGGCAACCAGCACACTATGAGAATGAAACACAAATGTCTTGTGGTTTCTAGATTATATATTCAGCACAAAACTTCATTATAGCCTATTTTTGTGTCATACATAACAACTTTTTAGTTCCATAAAGTATTCATTAAAATGAATTACTAATAAAGGACTGTATAATAAGAACCTCTGAGTTCTGATATTAGTGGCATCTGATTTTTTTAATGGACATTGGTAACAAGGTAGAGAACAATTTCCAGTGGTTTTTTAACTACAGACTAATGTCAAGGCATTAAGGCAGTTTTATGATTGGGAAATTGTAGTGGGAGGGTAACAATTACAATGGATATTCTCTAGTAAACTGAGCTTGGTTACTGTAATACTATTATCCATAGTGTCACAATATTCAGCAACAGTTCATCAGACTTCAATGATGTTGTCAAGGCTCATTTGGCCATAAGGGGCAAAGACAGCTCATTCAAGGTGCCCAAGATAAGAGACATGGGTAAGCCGAAATTGGAAGCAAAAGCAGTCAGGAACTGGCTCACTTTGTTGTGAGTCTGTGTATGAACTTATATGTGAGTGTGTATGTGTGTGTGTCTGTGTGTCTTTCTCCCTTTCTCTGAGACTGCAGAGAGCCCTACTCAAAACTTCTCAGAGCATCACTGCTTTCTTCTCCCCATTCTCTTGATCTTCATCCTCCTAATTTCAGCCTATCATTGCTGCCCTCGTCCCAAGTCTACTGTGTGGCCTTTCAAATCAGTTTTCAAAGCTAACTTCCCCAGTCTCTGAATTTCCCCCAATTCTAAATTTCAACAAGAGAGCAGAGAGACACAGAGAGAGAATGTGCGTCTCATCTTTTCCACCCAGATGCCACTGCTCATAGCGCTCAGCAAGCCTAGGCTGTCCTCAAATCACACATGTCCCATCAATCCACCCAGGTCTCACCAGGCCATGGAGTGACTGATTTCATAGGGGCTGCGAGTGGAGAGAGCCAAGCCAGCTCACAACACAGAGGGCATGAAAATGGCTAAACATGGTATCAGTAAGCCACTGCCATCAGTGAGGACACAGGACATGTGTCAGCAGCTACACTTCCAACAATGGGGGACTCCATTTTCACTTCAATCTTGAAACAATTCAGAGGTAAAAGTCTTTCTTCTATATGTATTTTTTATGAAAAGAAAAAAAAATCTCAGACTATTCCAGTGCACAGAAAAAAAAGGAGAGAGAAGGCGTTCCCTGCTAATAAGTAACTACAGGAAGCATTTATCAGACTGAATCAAACAAGCTATCTTTGGAAATAAAACTGGTTAAAACCTAAACAGCAGCAATGACAACAAAACCATACTTCAAATAAACTTGGACCAAATATTCTCAGGGCCCTGATATGTGGAAATGACCACGCCAGGATAGTTCATGAAAGAATAACGATGACACTCAGAAGAGAAGCAATAGCCACTAAAGGACCTAAAAGAAGAAATTCAATTTCAAGAAGATACTGCTGTTGTTAGTGTCTGTCACCAATTTCAGTTATCAGTTTTAGTGTATTTTATTAGCTACTCTGGGGTTTTCAACAACACTTAGTGAGAAGGGACTTAGGAAAGGAAGTCCAAACTTAGCTGTGTTCTTGCTGATCATATTTTGCCCATGATTATGCATACATTAACTAGATGTATAATAAACTGTGCACGATTTCCAACCCATAGCACAACTTACAGGCACATCTCTCTTGTTCATTTAATCTGAAAATCAATACTTCTGTGACTGCTTATCCCAAGAGCTTTGAGCAAATATTAAAACTGCACAGCAAGTCCGTTCATAGCTTTTTCTTTCAAAATGTTGTTTTAAGCAATTCCTAGTCCCTATTATCTTCTCACCCATCTCCCCACCCATCTCAAGGAAAGAAACAAAAATGATCAGAAAGCTTCTAGTTCCCAACTCTACTCCCAAAACACCATAGAACGAGAAGAAAGTGGGTTACCCAACTGATTCTCACAGACTATAGGCCAATCCATTATTGCGGTTTTTTAAAAATGACTTTAATGATTGTGTTCAGTATAAACTCATTCAATAATATCTGAAATCTTCCTTGACAGCACCGGAACCTAAAGCTCTTCAATGGCGGCGAGAGAGCATGCCTGGATTATTTTCCCAGAGCCTCGTATGGTGTTTGGCACAAGGTTATGACCCAATCAGTATTTGTTGAATGACTCAACTAATTATTGATAGGAGGGAGGAATGGAAAAAAGGACAAAGGGAGGTAAGGGTCACTCATCACATGTATGCAGGATTTTGCTTCCCGTCTTGTTAGGTATCACACTAGCAGGATCCAGTCTTGGATGCTTTACTAAACACAGCTATTGGATCACGCTAAACGACAGACAAATAACTTCTAAATTATTTCCATCTAAAAGCAAGACACAAAAGTGACAGTAGTTCTTATCCCCAATGTAGGCAGTGAGTAGTTCTGAGGCTCTACAATCATTCTCAAACATGTCAGCTTTTACCAGTTGAAGTTTTGGAAGTTACTCAAGCTGAGGCTCCTGCCTCAGCCCCCTGAGTAGCCAGGACCACAGGCGTGTACCACCATACCCGTCTAATTTTTGTAGAAATGGGGTTTCACTGTGTTGGCCAGGCTGGTCTCAAACTCCTGGGTTCAAGTGATCAGCTCACCTTGGCCTCCCAAGTCACGTCACACTAAAATGTGACTTGATACAGCATCAGAGACTTTAGAACTGAAAAATGATGGTGTTAATTATGATTGATGATCCTGACCATCTGATTACGATTTGTAATTTCATCATTTCAGTTGTAATTCACTGCCTATTAGCTCATATCAATGTCTTGTTATAAAAGTGTTCAGAACGTTTACAATGAGAGGCCTCGGTGATTACGGTCCCGTAAATGAGTGAATAATTGAGAGGTTATGCTGCAGTACACACCTCATCAAGCTTCCTTCTCAAGTCTCAAGTACATATTTAAAGCTCAACACTAGACCTCAATTATACTTGAATTGCCAGCAAGAAAAAAATAAACAGTTAAATTAACAAAGCTGTCAAAAACACCCCCTGCTTTAAATTTACTTGGACAACTGGACCATGGAAATAGTTCACTCATTTAAGGGTTGGCTTCATCTGGTAAAGATTTATTGAGTTTCTTTTTTGGTCCCCAAGAAGATAGATGGAAAGTCCATCTTGATAAAATAGATTGCAAAATTGACTGGACTGCTAATGTATATAGAGATTTGGTACAATCAATATAGAGAGAAGTGAAGCATTTATGTGTGATCCAACAAGATCATGTTACAGTGGTCTCAATGAATTACAAAGGACCCAGCAGTAAAATAATTTGGTGCAGTACACACTTCTCAAAGAGTACAATTAAGTGCCTACCATCTTTGCTTTGACTCCACAAGGAAAGGTTCTGTAGTTTGGAAATGAAACTAACCGAACACATGAAAGAGTTCTATCCTTCTCTACTAATAAAAATACATTTCATGCAATACTCTTTTAAAAGATACTTCAGGTTTCTGGGATAACTCCAAACTGTCGTTAAATGAAAACGTCTTAGAAAAAAAGTGTGATGAGATTTCAAAAATAATAACCTCCAAAATTCAGACTGAATTAAAATCTTAATTTATATATATATTTTATATTATGTATTTTGTAACCGGTACAATGGGCCAAGTGCAGATAATCTTGAATTACCCCTTTTATGCTAGGTTTTTTTTTTTTTAACTTAACCCTTTTTTTTTTTTCTTTCAAGACACAGTCTCGCTCTGTTCGCCAGACTGGAGTACAGTGATGTGATCTTGGCTCACTCCAACCACCGCCTCCCAAGTTGGACGGATCCTCCTGCCTCAGCTCCCTGAGTAGCTGGGACTACAGGTGCACGCCACCACACCCAGCTAATTTTTCTATTTTTGTAGAGATGGGGCTTCACCATGTTGGCCAAGCTGGTCTCAAACTCCTGGGCTCAAGTGATCTGCCTGCCTTGGCCTCCCAAAGTGCTGGCATTATAGGCATGAGCCACCACACGTGACCAATTTAAACCCTATTTGAAACACCATCCATAGACACACTTGATAAATACGTTATCCTGAATACTATACTTATGTAAAATAATCCTTACCACTCAAAACAGATTAGATTTCTATTGCCCTGTAATCAGCCGCTTAGATGGTTTGCATTTTAAAACATCCAGAGGCCAGAAGGGGGATTGGGGGGCCAAAAAGAAAAAAAAAAAGAATATAAATGTATTTTTACTACTGAACTGTAAATTTAAAAATGGTAAAGGGGCAGCAAATCACGCTGCCATGTGTGTACCTATGCAACAATCTTGCATGTTCTTCACATGGACCCCAAAACCTAAAATGCAATTAAAAAATGGTAAAAATGGTAAATTTTATATATGTATTTTACCTCTATAATAAAAAAATATTTTTTAAATGTAATGCATTTTTTGATTTACCTGAAGTTGTTCTCAGCACCTCATCTTCGATGTCAGAATCTTAGTGCTATTAAAAAGCATAATATCCAACTCATCGCATTCTCTCATTACAAAGAGGAGGGAACAAAGGCTTGGAGAGTTTAGTGATTCATCCAAGCACACACAGCCATGCAGTGGCAAGGCCTGTACTGCAGCCCAGCTCTCTGATCTTCACTCTGATTTTTTCTGTGGCATCATCTAGTAACACCAGATACCCTTCAGCGGCCACCATAATCTTTTTCCTCCCATGTATACTCTACTGAAGAAAAATAGTAATTCAATTTAAAAAGCATTTCTGTGTGCATATGTGTAGGTACTCTACAAGGAAAGGTGGGCAGGTCCAAAGCCAACTAAGGCTAGGCCCCTGTCTGCAGGGGCAGACAGACATGCTCCCAGATGACCATCTTCCACATTCGGTAACCTCTCATAAGAGCTGACACAGACATGAGCAGTGCCAGGAAGGCACAGAAGTTAACAGAGTCATTCTGGATTAGAAGGCCTAAGAATGCTTTGAGAAGTAGGTGTTGGTTAAGGTGGATGAGGAAGATTTTGGCAGGGGGCCTGGTATTCGTTCTGGGAAATTAGTTTATTCTGCCAGACTTGTCCAATTTTAACCCATTAAAAATGGAATCTAAAAATACAGTAGACTGTATCCAGTTGATGGACAGTGGCTCAGAATGTTACTACTGACTTAACATGCAGTCCTGCCGATCAAGAAATGCACATTTATCTACATAGCTGTGTCTAAGTTATTTGTATAAATAAATCTACCCCAACACAATACTTCAATCTTATAATAGGGCTTTAAGGGCAGACATTTTATCCATTGTATGGATTTTTTAAATGAGGATCAAAGAGATTGAAGACTCACCCACAGACACATGGCTGGCAAGTGGCAGAAGTAAAGTTAAAGCCCGTTTCTTCTCTCCATTTTTCCTGCATTTACATACCACCATGTTGTCTTTACAATTTTACTGCTTTTAAATCCTTTTTTATGTGCATTGAATAAGGTCACGAACTTTCAGAATACCACTACAAAACCAATTCTGATAAATCAGATAGAGCTGTTACACGCTGTGGCCTCACAACCCACCATCACAACTATGATCAGCAAGCTAATGCGATGGGGCAGTATCCTCTAGACATGGCCCATCAGACGTGACCTACATACGCGCCTTCTTTCCTAAGAAAACTGGAAACACCTGGATCATGTTAGGTCACCTCTGGGTTTCTACAGCTGGATTTTATGCTTCTCCCCTCTTAAGGAGTTGACAATCTGGAAAAAATCTTGATATTCAGCCAAGAAAACAAGAGTCTTTTGAACATGGACATTTCTATATATTCTGGCAAAGGAATGGGGAGAGTGAGATGGAAATTATTCCTTATGGTGTATAAATAAAAGTGTGGGCAGTAAGAAAGATCGGTCATGACCTTCCAGTCAGGATATGTAAAGCAAGAAAAGCCAGCCCATTTTCCTCCTAAACAATCCTCTTTGGATAACAAGTGGCTGTGTTAGACAAGGGGCTTGGTCAGTGGTGTCCAGTGAAGAGTCACGTCCAGGCTCCTGTGGTTCGACTGATCCATCTGTTGTGTGGGTCCACACAACTGGGCTCTGCTCATTGGTTCCTTCACCCTCTCTGAGAGACACTTGAGAATCTCCTCTCTCCAGGCAAAGGGCAGGGGACCAGGGGTGGGGCAACCCTGCTTACCCTTGTAGCATACTGTTTCTGTGGTTGAAAAAGCTTCTGATGTAAAATTAGTCATCAATTTTGCTATTTTTTCCCATGATCCTGAACTCTGGCTTTCTGAATGTAATGTGTAGATGTAAGATAGCCAAACCATGGGAAGAGATGCAGTTACCAGGATGTGAATATTAAAGCCAGCAACATTCAGAGCAAATGCGGCATTAAACCAAATATGGCATCCCTACCCAGGCTATAAGCTGAAAAGTCACCATATTGAAAACAAGGAAAGGAGGTTTCCATTCCAAGGAAACATGAAATACTCTGAAACTGAGTGTGAAATAAAAGCTTTTTGGCCTTTTGCTTACGGCAAGAACAGGCCAAGATGTATGTGTGTGTGGAGTGGGAAATGCTGCTTTGTATTTACTGATTGTTAAACACATGCATCAGCCAGCAGAGAGAAAGCCCGGGTGCGAGGGCAAATTCTACCTGCTGCTGACTGATTTCCTTGACCACATTGGTTATCTACATTTATGTTTATTTCTCACTGATGTGTAGTTCAGTGCTTATGAGCAGCTAGAGATACAAAGATGGGTGTGTCCCTTGTTAAAAGCTCCTTTCCACATGTGCAGTCCTGGTCATACACCTGATGCTGTGCTTTTAATCTATTTTAAAATAGATTAAAATGGCTGATGGCCATTAAAGGCAGGTCCCATGCTCAAGCTTCATTCTTGGAGTTGTCCAAAACATTATTCTACTGTTCCTGATCTTAAAACATTCTGGTTTCACTCAGCTCCTAACTCTAGACTTTGCCTCTCATCAGCCAACCTGAAGATGGCCCTTAAATTTAATGGCCTTATTTGCATACGCTGGTTTTAAGCCTCTGTGTTTTCTAAAGACAGTGAATCAGAATAATTCTTTGACTTTTTCCATGCTTGGTCACTTGTATGTTAACTTCCTCCCCTCCCTACCCAGCTCTGGTCCCCAAGACCCAAACTGCACCCCTGGCCTATCGAGTCCCATCCCCATGGAATTGGGGTGGGGAAGAGTGAGGCATTTCATTTCTCTATTGCAGGGCTGCTTGTTGCCTTATTAAGGAGCCGGAAGTCATGGGATCAAGCAGAAATACTACCCTCCTTGTGAGACAATCAGAGGAAGGAAGGGGGTGTTAATGAATAACAGCAAAAAGAAAGAAGAAAACTGGTAGCAATCAGGAGTATTCCTACCTCCTCACTGTTTACAGCCAAAATTTGCAATGTCTCCTCCTATCTAGAGAAGTTGGCTGCCTTTTTAAAGTGATGCTTTAAACATTCTTTGCCTTCAATGAGATCTCAACAGCCACAGTATTTACAAAGAGCCTGCCTAATACAGCCATTGCGAGGACCAAAAACAAATTAAGCTCTTAAAACCTAAGTAACACACTCATAAATTTTATTTGGGAGGTGAGAAATATGCCAGAGTCTTGCTCATTCAGCCAGAGAAACCATCATACAAGAGGGTGGGTTTTTAAGATCCTTGAAAACTAGCAGTAAGACAACTTAGAAAACCTGGCAAAGGAAGCGATTCCAAGGGTAAGAAACCCCAAGTACATGGGCTTAAAGCTGTGCCTGGCACATGGCTAGAGAGGATGTTGTGGAGGGAAGCCTAGAAGGGCGAAGAAGAGGAAATAGCAGTTGCTACCGCTAATTATTCATAAAAAAAAAAAACAAGATCTAGAAAGGATGGATAATGCACTGGACCCAGCTTATGCTCTGCCCCTGCCCTGGATTTGCTCATGACTCTTCCGGAAGCTTGCCCAGCACCGAGCAGTCGTATAAGTCACAGGGAGAGGTTTGGCTCTTCACTGGAGGAAGGGTCATCTCTGTCTTCATAGTAGCAATCTGCCTGCTGGGCTAGCTGGGCCTGCTACAGCAGCTGCTCCTGGCATCTAAGGTAATGCGTGGCTACGACTGAATACACCTCATGCCTAGAGCCTCCTGCCTCTTGCCAAAGGCTCTGTTTCAGTCCCTGTGGTGGGCAGTACCACGGGACCCTCTCAGCGTTCACACACCTGCCCTGGTTCATGCTGGTTCTGCAGTGTGCTGGAAGGCCATCCCGCAGGGCCCTTGGCTTGCTCCTACTTGCTGCGTGCCCCATAAGCTGCAGCTCACGTCCAGGAGGTGGCTATTAAGATGGGTTTCGATTTCCACAGTGGCTGCAGCAGGACAGATCATGCAATCCAGAAGTGTGGAGGAGTTGCGGGGTAAGCTTTCACCGATGGGAGATGGAAGCTAATGGACGAATCTTCTTCTCCTCATTCCTCTATGTGGACTGTTCTGAGACACAGCAATTCAGGCTGGCTCTCTAGACATAGCCTAAAAGATTGAGCTATCAATAGTATTGTCGCAAAGCAGTGGCCAGCTTGGGAATGTGCTCCTTCCTAGCTGCTCTTCTTCCTATTTCCCGTGCTGCCTCCCTTTTTTTTCTTCACTATAGTTTCTCTAGAATGACACTTCTCATTAAAATGATAACATACAGTTTGGCCTCAAGCTTTATTTCTCAGGTGACAGTGGGTTAAGGTAAGGGATGTCCCTGATGCTACACAACTTGAAAGAGACAAACGTGGGATTTGAAGCCACACCTATTCAACTATGATGAACAGAGACCCCAGGGAGCCATGCAGACAAAGGAAAGGGTAGTGACTTTAATGAAAAAACAAGGACAGGCCTGTCTGACCTCCTGAAGAAGAGATGAGGGGAAAAAATACAGGGACAAGCACCATTTCGGCAATGTTGGCTGACTACATCCAGAGGAAAATTAAAGCTACCAGATCTGCCTTCCATCTTCCATCACAAGCTGTCTTGCAATTATCAAAAAGGTGTGGGCAATGGATGAGTTTATCATGTTTACTCTGCTTTGTTTTGTTTGATTATCCTAGGAGAGGGAATTGCCTAGTGATGATAACAGTAAGTTTGTTTCTGTGTAATTTTCACTCTGTTTTAGGTGCCTTCAAGTGCACTATCTCTCAAATGGGCATAAAACATTATTGGGTACTTACTTCACAGAAGGCTTTTTATGCTATCTCTGTGACATTAAGAAAAAGGCTGAGATTTAAGGATCTTGACACAGAACACCAATTACCACAATTCTTGTATCGTTTATTACCCTCGTTGCCTTTCTCTATCAATTCTTCAAAAACGTTTAAGTAAAAAACAAAGAAACAAAAAATGTTACTTGGGAAATAAAAATAGCATTGTTTCCTGGAAGAGTCTATCATCTTTAGCAAACAGATGTATGTTTTTATAAGATGTGTGTTTTTACTTTGATTTCTTGTACTGTCTTCAGGAGGTTTTGGTTTTCACATTGCACACTGATGTCCCAGTAAAGAAAAAAAAGCTCTCCAGCAGGCATGTGCCAGCTCTACCTCATAGATCTAGAGATAACTCTCTCCAGTTATAAAGAAGGCGGGTCACATATTACCAAATAAATCTCTGGTTTCTCTAATGAGTTATGCATCTTCTCCCTGTAGTACTATTAACTCGATGACACAATAATTCCCTTGGACTCTAATAATCCTCCTAGCTCATCTCCTTGAACTCTCATTTCAGTCTCTGCAACATGTCTGGCTTCAAGCAACATCACTGTTGTCTCATTTATCCTCTTACATACACCATTCCCCCTTTTCTTCATTTGATCAGGGACAATTCATTAGTAATCACCACAGAGGAGTTTCCCTATTGACCTAAAACACCATGGCTATCAGAGGAAATCAAAAATACTGAAGCTATCCTTCTAGAACCCTTGATAGGATTCCAGAAATGTCTAAAAAATCAATTATAAGCCTGATATTAAAATCTTTTACTGCAAGTGTGTGCCAGTGAATAAACCTAAATATATATATTTTTTTAATTAAAAAAAAAATCTTGTGCTGAATTCATTTGGAATTTCTAGCTAGTGATGACTGAATTTCAGCCCACCATTAGATCTTCAAGGAAGCACCAGGATAGCTTCACTATTATTAAAACTAGTTAAATTACATGTTCACAATCATCACATGCGTAAATTTCTCTTTCTCTCCCTGTCTCTCTCTCTCTCTCTCTGTATCCCCCACAAACACACATGCGGCTTCTTTCTGCCATCAGTATTGCAGTAGAATTTTATGTGATTGAAACAGAAATTAAGGGCACCTTTGAATGGGAAAAGGAATCACTTCTCCAAGCCCATGAGGCTGGCAAGGACATATGTGTGGAAATATAAAGCACTGTCCAACTCCATACCTTAATTATGAGGTTGACAGTATTTCAATGACTAGGGTACACATTCCTGAGCATCACGGCCTTTTTAGACTTGTGACAACACTTTCTTTCTTTTTGCCCAAATGTCAAGAACAGAGGAGTCCCCAGACCATGGGCCGCCTTTTTTTTTTTTTTTTTTTTTTTTTTTTTTGGAGACAGAGTATCGCTCTTGTTACCCAGGCTGGAGTGCAATGGCGCGATCTCGGCTCACCGCAACCTCTGCCTCCTGGGTTCAGGCAATTCTCCTGCCTCAGCCTCCTGAGTAGCTGGGATTACAGGCACACGCCACCATGCCCAGCTAATTTTTTGTATTTTTAGTGGAGACGGGGTTTCACCATGTTGACCAGGATGTTCTCGATCTCTTGACCTCGTGATCCACCCGCCTCGGCCTCCCAAAGTGCTGGGATTACAGGCTTGAGCCACCGCGCCCAGCCGATGGGCCTTCTTAAGATCAATCACCACGTCCACATAAAAGATCAACCATAGGATCACTTGGGACAATACTGCTTACAGAAGACCACTTGCCCCTCGAAAGCCTCCATCTTCTCAAAAAATAATCACTACAACTCAAAATGAGAGAATCCAATGGATTTTAGTTTTCAAAAACCCCAAACTTTGGCCTACTTTTTAATTGTGTTGTAAGTGTTTGGTTTACTTTGCTTTGTTCTGCTTACTTTGACTTCGATGGCTTCTTGGCACCCATGTGAGGCATTTCAACAGGCCAACTGAGTCACACGCCATCCAAAGTGCACAGAGGAAAATACTTTCAGAGAAATCCAAAGAGGGAAGATTATCCACTTGGTCACCTTTCTGCTTGAATGAGAGTCACCATTTCGTTCCTACGGTGAATGCAGCCTTTGTATTCTGGTTGTTACTGAAATTGAGAGGAAACCAGGAAGAAAAGAACTGCGATCTTTTTGGCAATATTTATTGTTGGAAAACTAATCTATATTTGTTGAGATTTTAGGGTGAAGATGCGACAAAATTGTACAGTCAAAAAGTCAAGGAAGCTCATTCTTGGGAAAAGGATTCTATTTGACTGAGGGTCCAAGAGGAAAGTCACACGTGCAAAGCCCATCTGTCTTCATTGGTAGTATAAAGGGAGAAATCTGGTGACCTTCTTATGATTTCTTTTTCTCACCTCTATATGTAAGGACATACCAATATAGTTAAAAGAAAGGACATGGTGAAAAAAGAAGTCTTTTTTCCCCCACATTTTAAGTTCTGGAATACATGTGCTGAATGTGCAGGTGTGTTACCTAGGTATACATGTGCCATACGTGCCATGGTGGTTTGCTGTACCTATCAACCCATCATCTAGGTTTTAAGCCCCGCATGCATTAGGTATTTGTCCTAATGCTCTCTCTCCCCTTGTCCCTTGCCTCCCAACAGGCCCCAGTGTGTGATGTTCCCCTCCCTGTATTGCTATGTTCTCTTTGTTTAACTCCCACTTACGAGTCACAAAGCAGTGACAACATGCAGTGTTTGGTTTTCTGTTCCTGTGCTAGTTTGCTGAGGATGATGGTTTCCAGCTCCATCCATGTCGCTGCAAAGGACATGAACTCATTCCTTTTTATGGCTGTATAGTATTCCATTTGGAACCAACCCAAATGCCCATCAAAAGAAGTCATACTGATAGTAATGATCATGCTTTCCTAGGGAACTCTCAAAATTCTCAACTTCTTTATGGCTTTTCTGACTCCTGATTTTTTTTCTATACTCACAAGGCTTTACATTGCTTTCCACTTTGGGTGACAGGATTTTGTGAGAATACTGTCAAAGAAGAATGCATTCAGGAAGGAGAAGGAAGCAAACACCTCTTGAAAAGTATTACAAGAGTGAAAGATCTGGTAAGAGGGTCATGTAAGGCATCACTGAGTTTACAGAAGCTTAGTAAACAGAAAATGAAGATGGAATCATGATAGTATTTCCGGGTGAAAGAGAAAGAAGGCTTATCTGTGTAACCCTTCAAGACAGAACTAAGCCTAAGATGTGACATAATGCAAAGAGACTTTAGTTTATTAAACTATAGAGTTGTCTACCATTAGAACCTGAGCTTTTCAACATTGGGAATATTTTAATAAAGACTAGATGAGTCCTTGTCAGGGCTGTTACCAAGGGAATGTCTGCCTGGACTGATCACTGAACAATCTTTCCAACTAAAAGCTTCTATGATTCTCTAAGTAGCAATCAGCACTGACAGTTATTATTTTTTTTTTTCAAAATGAAAAAGCTGAACGCAAATAATCAAATTTACACAAAACTTCCTTTAAGCAAAATTGTTCACCTACTCATCCACTTATTGGATAACTCTATGAGTCCCTGGAACATGCCTGTGTGTTTTTAGGTGCTGTAGTACAGTAGTGATGGAAAAGACAGATGAGGCCACTCTTGTGGCACCTGCATTTCTGTGGGGTATCACACAATCAATGTTTTTACAAACATACATGGGGTAAATTCCGACAGTGATACATTCTATGAAGAATAAAAGATAAAGGAATAGGATACAGAGTGGAGGGAGAAGCCACTTTAGCCAGGGCATGTAGGGAGGTCCACTTAAGAGCAGAAATATTGTTTGAGCTTAAGACCTGAATGAACAGAACAAGTGTGCTGTGCCAAGATCTAGGGGAAGAGAGATTCAGCCAGGGGAAATAGCAAGTGGAAAAGCTCCTGAGGAAGACAGGATCTTAATCCAGAAGTAGAATGGGATGGAGTCCAAGAGAAAAACAAAATAGAGGTCATGTAGGACAGGGTAAACCATGGTGAGAATTTGGATTCCACTCCTCTTGCAGGGGAAAGCCACGAGAAAGTGATAGCAGGGAAGTGGCGTGGTAGGATTTACATTTTAGAGCTACTCTGGCTATTGTGTAGAACATGTCCATCAGGATTCAAGGGGAGAAGCGAAGCAGAAGGGCTGCTTAGACATCTGTCACAGTGGTCTAGGTGAGGACGATAGAGGGCTCAGGAGGTGGCACAATTCACATTGCATGCTGACTATTCACGAGACATTTAGATGCACCACCAATCGGAATGCTGTTCAAACTATAAATTATTGAACAGTGTATGTACATGTGTATACATCTATATGTATCTAAGTACGTGCTTGTATACCCTGAACGGTGTACACACAGTATTTTTAAAACTGAGAACAGGAGTTAACTAGAAAGCAACATTTGATACTCAAGTATGGATGAAATTGAAGGAGAATTCAATTAAAGAAATAAGAAAACAGGCAAGTTTTCATTTTATTTGTTCCCCAAACTGCCTCAATCAGTTTTTTCAAAGGAAAGTCAAAAGCCCATTATGTCTAGTTATATAACTATATTTAAATGACAATGAAATTGACATTGATGACACCTGCTGATGTGAGAAAACAAAAGGAGAATAAGCCACAGCCTGTCTGGTGACCTTCTAGCAGCCTGCCACAGAGCCACAAATAACAATTACCATAACACGTGAGAGACTCCACCAGGCTTACTAAACAGGAGAGAAATAAAAAGCTAACTTACAAGTGTTCTTATTTTTTGTTTTCTTACTTTGGGAGAAAATATTCAGTTGTTTGGAAACTACAGGTGACATGACCTGTATTTAAACGCTGGTTTTATGTGCAGATGGATAAGCCATCAATCACTTGGCCGTAGGTGGAAAATCTTTGCTTTAGTCATCAACAGTCCCAAGTGTAATTCTACCTGTGTTAAGCAGAAGGATTTCTGTTTTTCTACTGTGATTTGATATTGAGAAATAACATGAGCAGATAAGCTTTATAACAGCACAAGAAAACCCCGTCATTTCTGACAAATGAAAACCATTGGGCTCCAGGAGTTGAACTCTGGCTCCTGGTCAGTGTGTGAGATGACCAGGCAATGTGGCAGAACCTGATCCTGCAGAGACCTGAGCCAGAAAGTAGAGCAGCTGAAATAAATGAGAGACAGAGGTGATGGGAAAATTGAACCAATGAGATAAAGAGACTAGCTGGCTCCCAAATCTTCAAAATTAGTCCTTTACTATATTTTTTTCAATTTATTTAAAGTTGACATTAAGTCACAGCCAGAGCAACACAGCAAGACTCTGACTCAAAAATTAATTAATCAACTAAAGTTGACAGCTAACTTAGGTGACTTAAGTCATTCCTGAAGGCTCTCTGCTCAGGCAGATCACATCCAGAGTGGTCCTGGCACTCATATTGAAAATTTGGTCACTGCCATTTCCATTGTGAAAACTTCAAAGAGGACCGTTATTATTTAATGCCTACTGAATGGTGTAGACTTGGGAGCCATTCAAAATATCCCTCTGTTTCTTCTCTTTCTTCCCACCTTTGTTTCACTATGCCTCAGTGTGGCTCCACTCACTCTTTTCCTGTGCACAACTGCCATAGTTTGGTTTCCTTGACCCATCCAAATGTCATGTTGAAATTTGATCCCCATTGTTGGAGGTGGGGCCTAGTGGGATGTGTCTGGGTCATGGAGGTGAATCCTACATGAATAACTTGGTGCCACCCTTGCAGTAATGAGTGAGGTCCTCACAGTAATGAGTGAGTTCTTGCCCTCTTAGTTCCTGATCAGGTCATTTCTATATAAATATATCACCTCTGTTTTATGTGCCACCAACTATTTTATATTAACTTTCCTCATATCGGTCTGCTTCTGCCTTGTCAGAAGGAAAGCACACACTGTGATGCTCCCTTACTTCAAACCGTAACACATTTGACTAGGAAAGACAAGGAAATGTGAACAGTATGAGTGAATCCTGAAGAAAATACTAAAAAAAAATCATCAGCACGTTATTTTCAAACTCAAAGCAAAGGAAATGTCAAGTTGAGCTCCATTATAATTTCATTCTCATTGAGAAACTGCAGCTCAAACTACCCACAGAGAAGGCTTGTCTCCATCAAAGAAATCCAGCACTCACTTACATATGCTTGGGTTTGAAGAATCATCATATTTAATTTCAGAATAAGTGTAAGACACCTAATTGAAGTCCAATGGTCTAGATCCTAATCCTGAGAAATCTGCAAACAAGTAATCAACCCTCACAGGCCTTAGTTCCCTCCTCTGTAAAATGGGAGAAGAGTTCCTACCTTGTATGCCTCATAAGAGTCACGTAAAATAGAGCATGGTACCATAAATAATAGTAAAGAGCCTGGACTTCCTTCCCTGCCACCCCCTGGGAAGGAAGGATGGTCCCAGTCTTTATGCTGGGGCATGGACCATGTAGAGATGGTAGAGATGACTTTCAAATGACCAACTTTATCAGTCAGAGTTCAACCAGAGAAGCAGAAACCATAGAGATTTGTTCCATGGAATTGGCCTCATGGGAGCTGAATAAGCAGTCTCTGTGAGGCTGTTGTCTCCATGTCTGGAGCTGGATGTCTATAGGACAAGCAATCAGGAAGAGACAATGGACGCAAAAAATATCCTGGGTGGGCCAGAAGCCATAGGTACAGGGGGACTGATCTTGGTGATACACAGAAGTCAAGGCCCTTTGCCACAGAACTAAACACACACCTTGCCCAGGAGTTGGAGAAACAGAGCAGGATTTAGAAACATTGCTTCACACCAACCACAGGTTGACTCAGCCAACCAGCAACAACATATGAGCTACAAGATGGCGCCTGCTTCCCTTCTGTCCCCTAAATCTCCCAAGAATTTTTTTTGTGGTTCTTCTATTACCAGAAACATACAAAAAAAAGTGAATTCTGGGAAATGCAGTTCAGCCTAGCCACGTTGATACACTACAAAACCATCACAAAACCCTTGATTAGGATTGAGAAACTGACATAGCAATTTTTGCATTGCTAAATAACGTGTCACTCAGTGCTAAAGTACAAACGTCACTAAGTGCGAAAGTACTGGTATATGTCTACGGCAGTGGTTAAGAGCAAGAGCGTTGGAGTCTGCCTGACCCACATTTGAATGCAAAGTTTACCACTTTTTTGTTTGGAACATCAAGCAGGCAAACTATGTAACTCTCTGCACCTCTGCTTCTTCATCCCTAAAACTGGGATTATAATACTTGTTTCATCAACAAGATCAAAGATCAAGGAGAGGATGCAAGTAAAATGCTCGTACAGTGCCTGTTACATTGTCAGTGCTCAGTAAGTGATTTATCGTAATGGTCACCTGGCATCAACTCTTAAGAACTAACCATATTAGAGTCAAGGGTCTGAAGAGATGCCCAGAGATCTTTTTTTCCTACTTGGCCTTAAGCGTATGCTTAAGATGAGTGCAGAAGGGCTTGAAGACCATTCTTCAGGCAAGTAAGAATGGAACAAATTCATCTATGAAATCACAGAGGCTATTTCCATATTTTCCCAGCTGCCAGAGATACTTGCTGAAAGAGCATTGCTATTTTCAAGGCTTATACTTCCAAGATGACTCACACGGTGGGTTCATCCGAAAAACATTTTAATAGGCAAGCCAAATTATGTTGGACAATATTTGCCAAGCAACAGAGTTAAGAGCATGGAGTCTGGGGACAGACTGCCTGTGTTCAAATCCTGGCACCCCCATTTATTGTGCTTAGGTGTTATAGAAACTCTTATTTCCTCTCTTTCATTTTCTACATCTGTAAAATGGAAATAATACTAGCATCTATGTCATAGAGTCACTGTGAGGACTAATGAGCTAAAACATGTTAAATGCTTTGAATAGTAAGCATAGCAGTCATCAGCTAAGCACTTACTATCATGACTGTCCCCATTATCCACAGATCTCTCATCTTCTTTAGGCCAGGAATTGGTTCCTATAAACTTTGGTCCGTCCACACCCAGCAGGAAGCAGAAAAGCAAGCAAGGAAAGATTGATCTCCATCCAAGGATGATTATTTGACTTTCTAAGATGTGAACTCTTATATATTATTACCTACATGCTCCTTTTTGCCTAAGTATCCTCCTCTATCTAGCCTTAACTCCTCACTTGCCCAGACCTGGGGAATCCATCCGTTCTTCATATGAAGCTGAATTTTAGGACCTTCTTCCTGGCTACTTAGGGCCAGGTAAGCAACAGTCTATTAGAAAAAAAACCTTCTGTGACAACCTTATGCCTAAAAAGAATTGGTGAAATCATTTTCCATGACTTGTTTTAACAAAGCAAAATGGCGGACTATTGTACAGTCTCATTGTCCTGAAGAGAATGCAATTCTTAAGCTCTTTCCTCACCCATTGGAAAGTATCAGATTATTGCAAATTGAGCCTGCTGCTCTGGAAAGAAAGGCCACGGGTATTCTCAAATGTTTGCTTTTCCACACTTGCACCTGCACATCACCATAAAAGTATAGATTAATGGAGTTTAAATAGAGATGTGTCTAATTTAGAACACAGCAGCTTAAGGAAAGATCTGTTTTTAAAAGAGATTCCTATAAATGATTTAACAAATTTGAGCAAATACAATCCGTCCAAAGTGCTAGCACACTTGCCTCAAGCAGCCAATTTTGTAAGCAAAGCTGTGGTTTTCTTGTTTCTTCTGTAAGCTGTGGCTGCCATTTCCTCACGGCCCAGCCCTCGGTGATGCACGAACTGGGGATGTATTTCTCATTTGTGCATAAAAGCGGTTTCCTTGAATTATGAGCCCCAAAGTTCCAAGACACTTACAGTCTGGGTGGCCACACAGGAATAAGTGTATAAAAGTCTGTTCTTAGCACGGCTCAAGGAGTGAACGTATTCACTTCAAACAGCTTGTCTCTCTGGGAACGCACTAAGAACACTCCACCGGAGAGAGGCATATTTGTGGTCATGCTGTACTACAGCAATGGTACCAGGAGACACACACTAAGAGAAATTAGAACACCAGAGAGAAAAGCAAGTCCAGCTTCTCATAGGAAAGGATCCTTTAGCTCCCGTTCCTCGCTACTCTCCACCAAAACATCTTAGCTCCTTGGAATTCAACAGCAATGCCCAAGGGAGGTTGTGTTCATGAATCCAATGGTTAAGCCCAACAGTGGGAGAAGTTATTAATAAAAACTACACTTTCAAAAGGAATAAATATATATATATATATATATATATATATATACAGGATTATTTTGAGAAAAGGCCTCCCAATTTTTTATTAACTGCAAAAAATAGAGACTCCTTTAGAAGAGAAAGGTGTCATCTTTTTTGGAACTGGAGAAGGCAGGCTCTGGTTGGCTATGCAGGGTGGCTTGAGAGGTGTGTATGCATCAGGACCTGAACCCGATAGAGAGTGATCTGGCACAGCCCATAGCAAGCCCCAGGCCACCTCCAGAGACTGAGGATTGTGGTCATCAAATGTGTCACCTCTGTTTTACTGGAATAGGGGAGAAGAACAGAAGGGCATTGGGTTATCTGGAATACATGCAAGTTCTTTATATTCAGGAGATCAATTTTCTTTTCTGAGTGGCCCCAAGTCCCCAGAAACTTGTTATTCTGAAAACCAAGAGATCTCTTAAAACAATTACAACTATTTGCCTGGATATGGACTCAAATTGGAAGCACCCAGCCTCCTCTGCTCCTTTTTTTTTTCCCTCCTATGCATCTAGAAAGAGAATTATTCTTAATTATAAGGTACACATTTGTCTATTAAAATAAAGCTGCCAAACTAAGCAACATCATGATAAGCCATTATGAATGCACGAATTTGATTCTGTTTGGTTATATGTGGGCTTGAGCTAAAAGTGTCTATAGAGGTATTTCTGACTATAGAATAGATACATCCCTAAAGAGTTGCTGGAAAATCTTTGAAAATAGAAATGTATCTTTAGAGCACTAAGGGAGCTCATTTTTCCAAGAACCGCGGGGTGAATTATTTAGGAGAGAAACAATGTGTATTTATGGAGGGCCTAATGGGGAAAGGATATGAAAGAAATATAAGGCGATCTTTACCCTCAGTCAGATTTCAGTTGAGTGAATTATTTCAAAAACTTAGATTGCCATGTATTGAATTTTCTTCAAATGAGGCCACATGTACAGCATCCAAGAAGTTTGAATTTCACCTTGTATCAGGGAAGCAGCCTGTGATAAGATCCTGTGGTCAGATAATGCCACTTCCTCATAGCCGAGACAGTCCCGAACATCTGGGGCCATCCAACCTGCAAAGGTGGTTGTGTAAGATCCAGCAACCTCCAAGGCAAGTTGAGCAGCCTCTCCTCCTCCTTCCATTGCCTTCTCATGCCATACTGTCCTAGTTCACACACCACACGTACACAGACATCTGGAAACATACACACTAACACACATACACACATTCACAGTTTCTGGTATCTGGGGCTATTCTTCTTGGTTATCTCATCCCTTCCACGGTGAGATCTTGTTAGAATGAGTTAAACATCACCAGCCTATTCTCCAGGCCCTCAATGACTTCATCCTTCCTGCTTCTCTCTCCCAGTCAGAGAAGACTCAGAGGCAAGATACAGATGTATGTCTGAGCCCCTGAAATCATACCATGTCAGTAGCCCTAGCCTATCTGTGCCTAGACTCTGCTCCGTCATGAACAAAATGTGAACAAACTCATTGCAGCACAGCTATAGAGACTCCTCACTCTGTTGGTTCAGTTACACCTAAGAATGCACCCAGATTGGTGAAAGGATCCTGGTGGTCTCCAAAATCTGCTTTAAACAGCACAGGTCTATGGGTGGTTTCATGGCAGCAAGTGAATCAGGAATAATGCCTGACTCTCAGAACCCAGGGAAAGTCAGAGCCCCGTGGGTATGTCACTCTATGAACAGTTGAACATTTCTAATGCAACATGTCTTAACTTTCTGCGGCATTCCTTTGGCCGCCTCCTCCTCAACACACATCCTGTTATCTTGGTTTCCGGGTCACCAAGCTCTCCTAGTTTACTCGCTGTGTCTATTAACAACAATGGTAATGAGAACTTACATGTATTGAGTGCTTCCCCTGTATCAGACATAGTACTAAGTATATTCCAGGTATTATTCCAGCCCTAAGCCCCGACTTCTCACTTTATCTTCCCTCTTCGATCTCTCCCATGGATTTAGAGACCATCTATAAAGACTAATTATTCCCAAATTGCTGTCTTCAGCCTAGACTTCTTTTTTTGCATTCCAGACCTACCGTCTAATTTCTTAGTTGGAAACTCTTTTTGAATATTTTTGAGGCATCTCGAAGTGAACTCTTCGTCTTTCCTCCCTGAGCAGCCTTTCCTCCAATGTTTCCTGGCTCAATAAATGCACTGTAATGACAGGGATATAAATGTCATTCTTGACCCTTCCCTTCCCTCAAGTCTCATGTCCAATAATCAATCATAACTCTGTCAATACAATCCCTACAACGTATACCAAAACGGCCACTTGCCTCCCTTCCCACGGCCACCTCTCTCATCTGAACCGACGTCACTGCCTCATCATCAGCCTTCCAACTTTCATTCTTGCCTGTGGCCAACCTGTTCTCCACAAAGCAGTCAGAATAAACTTTTCAAAATAAAACCATCTCTTGCCTACACAGAGCCTTTGCTGTGGCTTCACATGGCACTAAGGATAAAATCGAGAATTTTCCTACGGCCTCTGACCACATCTCCGGCCCCACCTCTCGTCAGCAACCCCCACCTCACTGTACTTCAGCCACCATCACTCATTCCCCAAACACTTCACTGCGGTTGCCACCTCTGAACCCCCTCACAAGCTGCTCTCTTTGCCCTCTTCATATTTACTTCCTTCCCTAGACTCTACCCTTTATGAGGGGGAGAACTGTGCCTGCTAGCTCAACACTCTGTAGAAGAGCTTGCAACATGCCTGGACATATAGGTAGGTATTCCACAACTATTTGCTGAATACATGAATTAAAATATTCAAAACATATCTTTTGAAGGTCTCTTATGGGCTAGGGATGGTGATAGACATGTAGACTTCTGCACAGGCTAGCTCACAATGGATAGCTGACTTTGCTGAGAGCAGGCAAATGAGAAAGCAATAGAGGACAAGCAAGACAGAAGCCATCTTTTCATTAAGACGGAGGACATTTCAAAAGTGTTCTGTTACTTTTGCCACATCTATTCATCTTCCTCATCTGAGAGATGCTGGTGCAGAAAGTATTAGGCAGGACAGACTAGCTAATGCTGCACTAACAAAGCCAGAAATCTCAGACTTCCACATCAAAATTTATTTCTGGCTTATGCAGAGTCCAGTGTGGGTTTTGAAGGGCTCTCCAGAACAGCTATTCTTCCAGTGGTGTTTCAGGAGCTTCTTTCAGGTGGTTCCACCATGTCGACATGTGGTCTCTTTAGTTGGAGTATGGGAGGGAGAGCTGAGGGTTAGGTAACAGCTTTTAACTATCTCAGCCAGGGAGTGACATACCTCATTTCACTCAAAATGCATTGACCAGAACCGGTCATGAAGCCCCACCCAGGGAATTTGGCGAACATTCAATTTCGAATTGCATTTTAACTTTACTAAATATTGAATAATGCCATTACAATTTAATAATACATTTTAATGGAAATTATATAGACATGTATTATTATATGGACATGTAAGACATATACGGACATATAGACACAAAAGACATGTACTCTGTAGATATAATATGGTAATAACTATTTTGATAAATAATTTAATATTTATTAAGTTATATCTCTGTCAAATATAATAGGGTAAAAAATATATACTTTTGCAGATAACAGAGGCTTCTCTCCATAGACCCAGATACTGTCAGCAAATCTGTAGCCTTGCATTGACTTTGGTCTTCTTGGTAAAGTCATAAAAATACAAAAGTAAGCCTGTCTGCCTCTGGCCCTGCCTTGCTTCGTACAGCCAGACATGTGCCACTTCGCCCCATATGTCGAAACAGCCATTGCCAGATGATGTATTTTTTCAGTGGACACGACTTGGCACAGGACTTTTCCACCTCTCCTGTTTCTAATCATGCATTGCCTGGGCACGTCAGGGTCAGACTTAAAGACTTGCTAGAACTGGATTCAAGATTTACGAGAACGAGATGTAACCAGGCCTCTCCCAGAGGTTTGGGAAGAACAGCTGGAGTCAGGCCCTTTGCATCATGACAAGAACTACTAAAAACTAAAGCAGTGTGTGTGTGTGTGTGTGTTTGTGTGTGTGTGTGTGTGTGTGTGTGTGTTTAAAAGATGAGTGTAGAAAAGAAAAAAGTAATCCAAAGGAGTATCAAAGGCATCCTCACAAGGGACACCTTTAAAGCACAAGATCCAAAGGGCTCTGACACTCTACCTCACTCACATTTCAAACTTGTAAACAAGAAGCAAAAAAATCATTAGATCTGAGCTGTGGATTTTCTCCCTTGACCCACTCCTGAATGGAGTTGAATCATCCCTACTCCAAGCAGTGAGGGGATGCTGTGTTCTTCAGGCCCCACCCTGTGATGATGTAATGCACCACGGCTGTGTTTTTCTGATGAGTGTGCTAGGGAGGATCCTCGCCAGGAGGAGGGAAGCTGTTGCCTAGCACTTCTGGAATAGCAGGGAGAGAAGGGAGGCCTAAGAGCGCAGATGGCTGTTGTGGAAGGGACTGACGGCTCACGCTGAGTATTGCAAAGTCCACCTTGCCCCTCCTCTTCTTACCCCACCCACCTCCTTCAAGACCCTTCATTCCTCAGAGCTCATCACTCATCACTAGGGAGCTCTGGTTTCTTTAAAGTGGTTCCTGCAGCCACATCCCACTTTCTATGTAGCATCAGACAATGATGCCTGCCAGCCCAAGAGGCAGCACTCCCAGGCCCTGAAACACAGATCTCGGGATCTTCTTCCAGCCTCCTTGAAGGGACAGCCTTTTTTTTTTTTTTAACTGTTTGCTTTTCTTTTAATGTTGAATTGTATTTGTGAACGTGTTAGAAACACCAGGGCAGAGCGCACATTTTAAACAAAATAAAAACTGTAAGTATTCCATTTATTCAATTCACTCCCTACCCCCACCAACATACAAATTGCCTTTGCTCCTGATTCACTTCTCTAATGCCTTTACTTTTCCTGATGTTTGCTATCTGAGAATCATTTTAAAGAATTAACTCCACAATTTCTTGTTAAAAAATCTGAGAGTAGGCTGGATGCAGTGGCTCATGTCTGTAATCTCAACACTTTGGGAGGCCAAGGTGAGTGGATCGCTTGAGCCCATGAGTTCAAGACCAGCCTGGGTAACATGGTAAAACCCTGTCTCTGGAAAAAAAATTTTTTTTAATTATCTAGGTGTGTTGGTGTGGCACCTGTAGTCCAAGACACTTGGGAGACTAAAGTGGGAGTATATTTACTGTGGAATATATTTATAGTGATACTGTTGTATATATGGATCTGGGATCTTTCCTTTGCCTTTTATTGTCTTATGTTTCTAATTCGTTAGGAGGATTTATTTTGCTAAACAGTTTACTAAGACACTACATTTCAAAAAACTGTTCTGGGCCAGGCTTGGTGGCTCACACCTGTAAGCCCAGCACTTTGGGAGGCTGAGGTGGGCAGATCACTTGAGGTCAGGAATTCGAGACCAGCCTGACCAACATGGTGAAACCCAGTCTGTACTAAAAATATAAAAAATTAGCTGGGTGTGGTGGTGCACACCTGTAATCCCAGCTACTCTGGAAGCAGAGGCAGAAGAATCACTTGAACCCAGAAAACAAAAGTTGCAGTGAGCCAAGATTGTACCACTGCACTCCAGCCTGGGTGACAGAACAAGGCTCTGTCTCAAAAAAATAAAAAATAAAAAATATTTTGGTACCTTACAAATACAGTGTTTAAGTTAAAATAGAAAAATATAGGCTCATGACAAGTAACATTATTTGATACTACTTAGGAGGATAGTATTTTAGAAGTATCTCCTTCAGAATTTCTGTCTTGATTTTGAAGCTTTGCCTGTCGGTCTAAACATTTGACTAACATTCTGTTTGAATTTGGAAGTATTCTAATACGAGATTTGAATAAAGTTTATCCTTAAATAAAACCTGAGCTCTGGAGATTGAGGAGCTGAGCTCTGGAGATTGAGGCTGCAGTAAGCAGAGATAGTACCACTGCACTCCAGCCTGGGTGACAGAGTGAGATCTTGTCTCAAAGAAATAAAAATAAATGAAAAAATAATAAAATAAAACATGAGAGTTATATATATATATATATATATATATATATATATATATATGCCTTTTACGGCAATTTCTTAAACTCTCCAGAGCATGCCATATAAATTGTAACAAATTTATTATTTTAAAGTAATTGTCTTTCACATGAAAGCAACTTTAGTGAAAAATCTTTACTAAAGATGATCTATTCTGAATGGATCAGTGGAAGCCACACACAATCCTTAAATTTAAGAAAAATTAAGTAAATCCATATTGCTGCAAACTGTTTCTTTTTCCTACATGGAATTAAAATGTGTCCTGATCTATTCAAGTATTTCAAATAGCTCTCAGTTTGGTAATTCATTTTTTTCTTATTCCCCATGGAAATGGGAACAAAAGATGGGAAAGCAGCTTTTTACTTTGAAGGAACATAGAAGCTGTGTGTATTTATTGTGCAAAACAAACAAACAAAATGTCTGGCCCTCTTTCATTATGAGTGAACATGTTAAGTATCAAGAAGAACACACAATTAAAATTTAAAAAGAATACAGTTCATCTCAAGTCATCTTTTTAGTGGAAACAATGGTCACAAAAGTGTTAAATCTGATAAGTAACAGTTAACAAAATGCATCCTGAAAAACGCTAATATCGTTAATAACAGTTCTGAAAACATTCTAATCTTTCTACTCCAAAAATAAAAAATGTTCCTTAACACCAAACAGATGAAGGGAAAAAATAAACCTACTTAAATTTATTAGCCTAAGATGAAAGAAAATTTAGAAATTAGTCTTAGTTTGGGGGCACGTAATGGGTGTCCTCCAACCTGCAAGGCTCTGCCTCTGGCTGCTCCCCCAGAATACAAGGTGCAGCATGAGACCCTGCAGTTTGGTAAGCCTTGAGGTTTGGATGCTGCCGTATGGCCTAGCTAATGGCATCGGCAGAAATCTGGAAGGTGGAAAGTGAAGTTCTACTGAAAGAGGATTGTGGAGAAGACAGCAGTGCCACTCCAGGTGAGATACTCCATTAGGATGAGCAGCTGCTGAGCTGAGAGCCAATACAGGGGGCACTTGGCCATGGCAGCTCTCTGCTTCCTATTCTGTTCCCTATCACTTCCCCTCTCTAATTTTCTTCCTCTCGGACTTTGCTCTCCTGTGCCATTTTCCCCCTTTTTTAATTTTCTCTCCCTCCTTTTGTTCCTTATGCCTGCAAGTGGAGGCCATTGGCAAGACTCACCCCACAGGTGACCCCCAAATAAGGAACCTGTCATCCCTAGAGTAATGGCGTTGTTATCATCTAAGTATCTTCAACAATCAGACATTTACTTTGGGTCTACTATATACCAGGCTAGATATTTGGTATTGAAGGATTACGTAGGCTTTAAAGCACCTACGTTCAGTTGGAGAGACAGACATCCATGGTCACTGATTATTTCAGTTCTAATGAGTTAGGGGTGGTCTATCAGTCAGGGTTTGGTCAGGAACCAGAAACCACTCTATGCATTTTGAATATTAGATACATGGATTTTATATAAAGTTAAGGGATCACATGTCTGTTGGGAGAGCAGACATCAGGAAAGATGCTATGGAAGGTCAAGAGGTTGACCATGAAGATTTCACACTGAGCACTGAAGTGTGGGTGCTTTTGCTGGAACTTTCCAGAAAGGCCACAAAGAGGGTGCCTGCAAAGAAGTTTGTGAAGCCCAGAAACCACAAAGTGAGAGCTCACATCTGGAAGACTGCCATGTCTGACCCCACACCTCGCTGAGGACAGTGACCTCTACTTCACTTCTCCTCTCAAACCTCACATGGGTTTCTCTCACTGGCAAAATTAAATCTACAGCTATATACAAGGGCACTGGTTCTATGAAATAGAGTTCCCAGCCTTAGACAGGACGAGGGCAGTGAGAGGCACAATTGAGTACATAAAATCCACCCTAGAAAGGAAAACGGTGCTATGCAACATGGACCAAGGCCATCTAGCCCAGGCAAGAGTCTAAGAAGGAGGAGGCTGAAAGCCTTCCTAGAGGAGATTATCTTTTAAAATCTTAAAGAATGATTCAGAGCCAGCAAAGCTGAGAGGAAAATAGGGCATAGCAAGAAGGCACAGCATGAGCCAAGCCACGGAGCGGGGATAGGGCAGGGATCTACAAGGAGTGTGTGGATGCTGACGGTAGTCATTTCCTCTTCCGATTGTGTTTTTGCTTTTAATGAAAGAATTTTTTTACTTGTGGCAACTGAGAGCCTCCAAGTATGTATCAAGTGAGCCTGCTTTGCACTCATCAGTGGCAATAAAGGACAATGGTTAAGAATGTGGGCTCTAGAATCCAACTGGAAGCACAGCTCCATCACTTTGCAGGTGTGTGACTCCAGGAACGTTACCTGACTTCTCTGAGCCTCTGATTTATTTTTGCAAAATGCCAATACTCATAGTACCCCCTTTCGTAATTATTATGAGCAACAATTGAGCTATTCCATGAAAGCGCTAAAAATATTAGCTTTTATCATCCCTATAATTTTGATACTATGAGAAGGTCTTTCTTATATACTAAACACATAATAAAATCATTTAAAAAACTCTAGCCGCGCGCGGTGGCTCAAGCCTGTAATCCCAGCACTTTGGGAGGCCGAGGCGGGTGGATCACGAGGTCAAGAGATTGAGACCATCCTGGTCAACATGGTGAAACCCCGTCTCCACTAAAAATACAAAAAATTAGCTGGGCATGGTGGCTCGTGCCTGTAATCCCAGCTACTCAGGAGGCTGAGGCAGGAGAATTGCCTGAACCCAGGAGGCAGAGGTTGCGGTGAGCCGAGATCGTGCCATTGCACTCCAGCCTGGGTAACAAGAGCGAAACTCCGTCTCAAAAATAAAATAAAATAAAATAAAATAAAATAAAATAAAATAAAATAAAATAAAATAACTCTAAAGAGGATAAAGAGATATATAATGAAGGGCCAAATAAGTCAGAGAAGAAATGCTGTTATCGGCGATGCGAGCTTTTACACAAAGGAACAGAGGATGGATTTAAGAACAAGAAGACAGAGACAAACCCTTAAGGGCCTGTTACAAGAACCCATGTGAAGGATGATGAAGGATGAATTTAGAAATGATGATAGCATTAGCCTGGAGAAGAGAGATTTTGGAACAATTTTAGGCGGTAAAATTGGCAGGATTTGTGACGAAGTGATGGAGATTTTCTCAGCAAGAGAAAGGGAGAGAGAAGTTGTGGGTCATTCCCAGGTACTCAGTGGCTGACAGAAGTGATGGTACCACACACTTTTGTGGGCTGAGAAAGGAACCATTAGCAGAGAAAACAATGAGCTCCGCTTTAGCCCATCGGTGACGCTAGATTTTGTCTTCCTCACTGAGCATCCGTTCCCTTTCCTTCTCCCTTTTTCCTCTGTTCTGTTCCACTCAGTTTCCCTCCTTTTATTCCGATGCTAGTGACTTACTAAAACTCAGCATATACCTGAAATGTTCTGGACTGTGAATAACGTTAAGGCATATTTTATAAAACGAAAGGCCGTTCTCTACCTGTAAACCTGGCCTTAGCAGTGCTCAGCTGACCCAAGTTCCAGTCCTGATTCTTCCATGAACAAACTGTATGATCTTGAACAAGTCACCTAAAACCTCTAGGTCTCCATTTTTTCCTCTGAAAAATGAAGGGAATGAGTTAGACATATTTAGGGCTTCTTCCAACACAGATATATTGGTTCCACAAAATCAATGCGTTTTCTAAACCCACAGCTTAACAGTCTTTAACTAATTCATGCATCATTGTAATGGTTAATTTTACATTAACTAAAATCATATCTCGTTTAATGCCAACTAGCAAGCTGCATCATAATGCCTTGGATTTTAAGATATATAGATACTGTTATAGACTGAATTCAACTGTGTACACCTAAAACACATATGTTGAAGCTCTAACCCTCAATGTGACTGTATTCAGAGACAGAGCCTTGAAAAAGGTAAATTAACGTGAAATGAGGTCATAAGGGTGGGGCCCTAATCCAATAGGATTGCCGTACCTATAAGAGGAGGAAGAGACACTAGGGGTAAGCACACAACAGAGGAAAAGTCCCGTTAGGACACATATGCAAACCAAGGAGAGAGGCTTCACGAGGAACCAAACCTGGTGGCATCTTAACCTTGGACTTGCAGCCTCCAGAACTGTGAGAAAATAAATTTGTTTTCTAAGCCAGCTAGTCTGTGGTATTTTGTTATAGTAGCCCCAACAGATAGATGGTCAATTGATCAATCAATCGATAGATCCAGATATACATACATAAGGATATATAGATATACATACCTAATGTTACTTCATAGGAGAATAAAATAATCCAATCAAGCTCTTCACATTCTATGCTCTGTTTTAGTATGAGCAAGTCACTTTCTTTCCTGCCTCAATGTCCTCAATTTTAAAATAGAAAAAAAATCCTTTACATCCCAAAGGTAGGGAGAGAAGATGAACAATAAAATTAAAAGGTTGAGAAGATTAAGAAAAGCATTGTAAGTGAGATCTGGTTTGTTCTTGCGGTAAAACACTCCAAAAAATATTTAATTATTATATTTTCTATTGAAAATTCTAAGAACTCTCGGTTAATTCTATACCAACATTTTGCCTCAGCTTCTTTCTTCCAAAGGACAGAATAATATGAAAGTGCTATTTAAAAATATAAGAATTTCCGGCCGGGCGCGGTGGCTCAAGCCTGTAATCCCAGCACTTTGGGAGGCCGAGGTGGGTGGATCACGAGGTCAAGAGATCGAGACCAACCTTGGTCAACAAGGTGAAACCCCGTCTCTACTAAAAATACAAAAAATTAGCTGGGCATGGTGGTGCATGCCTGTAATCCCAGCTACTCAGGAGGCTGAGACAGGAGAATTGCCTGAACCCAGGAGGCGGAGGTTGCGGTGAGCCGAGATTGTGCCATTGCACTCCAGCCTGGGTAACAAGAGCAAAACTCTGTCTAAAAAAAAAAAAAAAAAAAAAAAAATATATATATATATATATATATATATATTTAAGAATTTCCATCTTTAAAATGGAATTTTAAAAATATTTAGTCTTTCCTTAGGTAGGCTTGATGAAAAGTACTAAAATGCATTCAAAATCCACTAGATCTACGTTCAGATTCCGGATCTGACACTTGGCAAATAAGAGATGAAAACATGTGACACGAACCTCTGAACCTCAGTTTCTCCATATGTCATACAGAAACCATAATATCCATGTCATAGAGTCACTAGAATCATTACATGCACTCTGTATACTTGAAGGCCTTAGCAGTGGTAGCAGTGGACCTGACACGTAACAGGTATTTGACAAATATTTGTTCTCCTACCCCTTCTCTTCTCCATCTGGCCATCACACAGCATGATTTTATCACTCCCCTCCTTAAAATTCAGCAGTGGTTCCCCATTACCTTAGAGGTGGAGTTTGAATTTTCTAGTGTGGTATTCAAATCCCCTGCCCATCTCCTATCACACTCGACAAAGCAACCTGTTCTCCTGGCCTATGCAACTATTAGTGATTTCCTGAGGAAACCACAGACTTTGGAAAGAGCTATGCTTTTTGTCAAGAACTTTCTTCCCCATCTTGTCTACCTGGCCACCTAGTACTGCTCCTAAAAGTCTCACTTTGAATGCCCCACCTGACCTTCTTGGTTAAATTAGGTGGCCCTCCCATCTGTCTCGTGGATGCACATAAGCTGTTTTTGTTGTTGTTGTTTTTTAAATTACTAACGTTTATTTTGAGCTTATTATATGCTTTACATTGTCCTGAATATTTTTTTAAATTGCATTTTAGGTTTCGGGGTACCTGGGAAGAACATGCAAGACTGTTGCCTAGGTACACACATGGTAGCGTGATTTGCTGCCTTCCTTCCCATCACCTTTGCTGTCCTAATCACTGATGTTCTTGGATGCCTAACACATCAGACTGGCAATTTCTTCACTGTAGCTTTGGCTGGCTCGTCTCTGAATCCCTAGGACCTAGCACATGGTAGAGACTTCATATGCATAAAAAGGGAAGACATTTAAGAAGAATGGGAAGAAAAGGTGGAAAGAAGAGAAACAAAAGGGATGAAAGAAAGGTAACAAGAGGAAGAAAAGAGGAATGAGAGGGAAAAAAATACTTTGACACTCGAAGACTCCATCACTTCAAAGACTATTTCAAAGAAACATTTTCATTTACCCTAATGAGGCTGATTTGCCTAAATCTCTTCTATGTCAGCTGTGAAGTTAAGTGCTGATGACCTACTTAAACTGGAATTTGACCGAAAAAAAAAAAAAAAAGATTTGAACAAATTTAAATTAAATATGGAGGTGGGGGGGGAGGAAAGAAAGGGAAGGAGGGAGGGAGGGAAGGAGGGAGGAAGGAAGGAGAGGAGGGACTGCTAATGGTCACAGGCCTCATTGTGGGATAATGAAAATGTTCTAAAGTTGATTTTGGGCTTGGCATCATGGCTCATGCCTGTTAATTCCAGCACTTTGAGAGGCTGAGGCAGGAGGATCACTTGAGGCCAGGAGTTTGAGAGCATCCTGGGCAACATAGTAAGATTCGGTCTCTGTAAAAACTAAGAAAAATGAGCTGGGCCTGGTGGCATACACCTGGTCCTACTAAATAATATAAAATAAATGATATATAGAGAGAAAATAAATCTAGAGGTTATTGAAATGAAGGCCTGTCCCTATGTTTGTTTTTTCGGGCAAAATTATTTCTTTGATGATCTTTTTTCCCTATGATCAAATAATGATGAACTGTCTCATGAACTGTGATGATTATTGATTCATCTTTTCCAATGAATTTTGAAAACTGAAAATCTTTATACATCATCCACTGAATGCCCTAATTTTTTTCGACTCAATACCTAATGACGTTTGAAAGCGTACTTCACATTCAGCAACTGTAGCGCATTTAAAAGAATGTATTCTTCTGAATAAAAGCTAGGACATTAGCGAGTCACAACACAAACACTTCTGTGGCAATTTTAGGTTTTCTCTGTGCCTCCATTTCCGGCCACGTCTTTTGGGTAAACCAAATGAAGTGCTTCATCCCAGGGGGTAAGAGCTGCAAGTTCTCAATAAAATGTTACTCAAAGAGAAACAATAAGAAGAAGAAAAGGATAAATTAAGCAGGACTTCCTTATGCCAGGGATTCATAATATTTTTTACGGTGAAAATGTTCCAGTGTTCTTGGAAAGGATATTCTCCTCTGATGTCCCAGTCAGCCAGCCTCTCCGTGCTTTCTAGCATCTGACCTTGCCTCAGGCAAAACAGTTTCTTGGTCCAATTCTCTTGCCCAGCCTTAGAGAGCTCTGCAGAGCCTGGCATTCAAAAATGACAATAGCAAGCCTGAGCTTTCCGATCATCGCATCTTTAACCTTAAAGGACATGGAATTACTGCCAAGTTATCAAGAAGCATAATTTCTAAGCAAAGTGCTTATAGTGGGGGAGGAAAATTCTTAATACACCCTATTGAAACAATTATTTGCAGCATATCCAGAATTTCTGCTGGTTCTCTCATTATGAAGGTTTTGCCCATTTACATGTGAACTATAAACAGACCGACAGATGGAATTCTTTTGTATAAACAGTTTCAGATACACTACTCCTCCATGGCTGTGTCAGTTGTTTACAGTATCAAAAAGCCACAGATATGCCTAACAGTAAAGCAAGCCTGTATTTCTGCCAAACGTTTGCACAACATCCATCCATAGTTTGTACCCGGGTGCTCAATGTGTTACTGATGAAACGCAGTTTCTCAAGTACATTTGTGAGCATTGTGTCAATGAGACTCCCCCAGGGATTTTCTCAGAGCACCCCACTTTCAAAGTGGTTCATATATTTGTGAAGAGGTCACAGAGATAGCAACACCAATATAGAATCAAGTTGGGGAACATGAGTGGACTTAGGAGAAATCCAACAATGTAAAAGCAGTGAGTGTTCCATTACACTTTCTCACCAGTTCATTTCCTCAGGCTTCGTATGCTTTTTCCAAGGCAAAGGATTCATTTCTCTTCTTTCCTGTGATCCAAACTCAAGAGTCTTGGGGAGCTCATTGCAGACATCGTCATTCATTTTAGAGTTCTCTTCTTCATCTTTTTCATCCATTTAAGTACTTAATTCATAATTCCTCATAAAAGTGATCCTCTTTCTTGGCTATTTGAGGTTTTGGAAGCTTCTTTGCATTTTTCTTTTTGTAATGTCCTACCCTAAAGCTGAGCTTTTCTGCAGAAATGTTTGATTTTGTAAGCTATGCCTACTGCTCTCCGAATCAGTATAACTGAGACAGTCTACCTTGATATATCCAGGTTAGGTACAAAAATCTGTTTTTTACAGCTTTGTTGAATTATAATTCACATGCAATACAATTCATATATTTAAATGTGCAATTCAATGGTTTTCAGTATATATATTCACCACAATCAATTTTATTTATTTATTTTTGAGACAGGATCTTGCTTTGTTACCTGGGCCTAAGTGCAGTGGCACAGTCATGACGGACTACAGCCTCTACCTTCTGGGCTCAAGAGATCTTCCACCTCAGCCTCCTGAGTAGCTGGGACCACAGGTGTCTGCCACCACACCCAGCTAATTTTATTTTTTGCAGAGACAGGATCTCACTATGTTGCCCAGGATGGTTTCACACTCCTGGCCTGAAGTGATCCTTCTGCCTCAGCCTCCCAAAGTACTGGAATTAACAGGTGTGAGCCACCATGCTGAGCCCATAATCAATTTTAGAACATTTTCATTATGCCACAATGAGGTCTTGTGTCCATTAGCAGTCACTTCTTCTTCCACCCTCTCCCACCCTTAGTCCAGCCCCAGGCAACCACCATTCATCTACTTTCTGCCACTGTAGATTTCCCTACCCTTGACATTCGGATAAATGGAATCATATAGTATGTGGTCTTTTGTGAGTTGCCTCTTTCATTTAACGTATTTCCAAGGTTCACCCATGTTATGACATGTGTCATAATTTCCTGCGTTTTAACAAATAGTATGTCATTGTGTTTATCTATTCATCAGCTGATAGACATTTGGGCTGTTCATACTTTTGTCTATTATAAACAACACTGCTATGAACATGTGCATGCCAGTTGTTGCATGGATTATATGTTTTCATTTATGCTGGGTGCACTGATAAGAATGGAATTGCTGGGTCCTGTAATACCTCCATGATTACTCCTTTGAAGTACTGCCCAACTGTTTCCCAAAGTGGCTGCACCATTTCACATTCCCCCCAGCAGTACATGAGGGTTCCAGTGTCTCCACATTCTTACCAACACATGGTATTATTTGTGTTTTTTGTACAACCATCCTAGTAAGTGTAAAATGACATTTCATTGTGCTTTTGGTTTACATTTTCCTAATGGTTAATGACTTTGAGCATCTTTTTATACATTTATTGGCCATTCATGTATCATTTTTTGGAGAAATAGTTGTCATATTTTGCCCATTTTTAAATTGATTTATCTTTTCATTATTGAATATCTATTAAGTTCTTTCATTTAATATAATGTTTTCAAGGTTCATCTATGTTATACATGTGTCAGAATTTCCTTCCCTTTGTAATATAAGTTTTTATATCATGAACTCTTACATTAGTTCTTATATTAGAACTGAGTTGTGTTCTAATTGAGTTCTTATATTAAAAAGAATTGAGCTGTAAGAGTTGTTTTTTTACTTTATTGATGGCATCATTTATAGCACAAAAGTTTTCATTTTGATGAAATCAAAGACTGTCTACCTAATTCAAGATTATGAAAATTTACTTCAATATTTTTATCTAAGAGTTTCATAGATTTAGTGCTTACATCTAAATTTATGATCCATTTTGAGTTAATTTTTGAATATGATAGAATCCAACTTCATTCTTTTGCATGTGGATATCAAGTTGTCCCAACACCATTTGTTGAAAAAATGATTCTTTATCCTGTTGAATAGTTTTGGAAGGCTAGTCAAAAATCATAAATGTAAGGGTTTAGATTCTCTATTCTATTCCATTAACCTGGATGTCTATTTTTATGTCAATACCACACTGCCTTGATTACTATAGCTTTCTAGGATGTAAATCAGTAAGAATGGGTCCTCTAACTTTGTTTTATCTATTCTAATTCTCTTGCATTTTCATATAAATTTTAGGATCAGCTTGTCAATTTCTGGGGGAAAAAAAAAAAGCTAGCCAGAATTCTGATTTTGATGGGGATTAATTCATCTATACTTCAATGTGGGGAATATTGCCACTGTCAGGGCTCAGACATGACTCTCCAAAGTATGTGCATTGGTATGCCAAGTGCTTTGAACTGAAAGACACTGGAAGAGCCTCAGAAGTAAATCTCTGTGACCTTCTCCCATCCTTCTGTCTCTCACCCCTCTTTCTTCCCTGAAGCCACTCACAGAAACCAGAATTTCTCTTCTCTAAGGCAGGTCACAGAAAATAGAACTCTCCTCCAAAGCAATCCATAAAACCTAGGAAAGTCATTCTTTTCCTTCTCCCTTGGAGACCCTCATTCCACAGAAGTCCTGTTCCATACCCAGGAGTAAGGTGTACTACACAGAGCAACCACGAGAACGGACAGGATTTGCTGGGTTTCCCCTCAGTCTATTGCCACTAGATATACTCGTTTGTCCAATCACATTTTACACAGCTGTCCATTCATTATCAAACCTAAGCAGAAAAATACAGTTTCCCCTGCATCTTTGAATCTTCATATCTGAAGTCTCCTGTGTTATGTAAATTTTTTAGTAAGTAAATTAGTTATGCTTTTCTCTTTTTAACCCATTTTTTGGTATAAAAGTTTTGTCTGTGACCCTTTCAGAAGGGTCCTTATACAATCTTAATATTAAATATTTCAGTTTATAAACATAAGGTGTCTTTCCATTTATTTAGATCTTCTTTGATTTCTTCAACAAAGAAATAAAAGTTTTGTAGTTATTAGAATACAAGTTTTGTACTTTTGTTAAATTTCTACCTATTTTATTCTTTTTGTTGATATTATAAATGTTTTTCTAATATCATTTTCAGAATGTTTATTACTAGTATATTGAAATATAATTGATTTTTAAATAGCAATCTGGATATCTTGTAGCCTTGTTCGGTTTTTTATTTTATTAGTTTCATTAGTTTGTTCTAACTCCTTAGGATGCTCTTTACATAAGAACATGTTCTCTTCAAATAAAGATCATCTTAGTTCTTCCTTTTCAATTTAAATGCCTTTTATTTCTTTTCTTTTGAAATCATCCTTGCTATATCTTCAGTACTATTGAATAGAAATGACAAGAGCAGATATCCTTGTTGCATTCCTGACATCAGGGATGACACCATGCAATCTTTCACCATTAAGTATGATGTTAACTGTGAGCTTTTTGTAGATGCTCTTTATCAGATTCCAGAAGTTCCTTTCTATTCCTAGTTTGAGAAGTGTTTTATCATGAATAGGTGTTGGGTATATACTTATTCTTTAAGCTTCATTAACATTTCTATGACAAAGTTAAAAAAGATAATTTATATTTCAGTATAAAACCATGACATAGCAACTATTTTCAAGCCTACACATCTTATAGGTCTTCTTTGTTTCTGATTTCTAAGTTTTTTCATGATAATGTATGCATTTTCATGAAGATGTATGTACAGTAAAAAACCATACCACTGCAGCATCTTAACATCTAAGAACTTGTATTACAAAACCTTCAACAAAGTGGATGCCTCATCAAAATTCAGAGGGGAAAATAAAAATAATGAACACCTGTACACACACACACACACACACACACACACACAAAGTTCGTACGATCAAGAATCCACTTGGGGAAAATGGAAGGTAAATTATACGTGAGATGGAAGCATTTCGAATTATTACAGATTTAGACTTGCACTGTACAAAATGGTAGCCACTAAACACATGTGAACACTTGAAATGTGGCTAGTGCAACTCAGGAACTGAATTTTAACTGAATTTCACTTTAGTTGATTAAAATTTAAATTGAAAACAAACATTCCAATTTATTGGAGAACTTTTAAGTATGTTCTAAACAACTCGGCTTGTAAATCTACTTCAACAGTGAAGTTTATGAAACCCAAATACAGAACAAGTACTGTATTTCTGATGAATATACAGTGTCTGAACTCAGACACACTGTAAGTATAAAACACACCAGATTTTCAAGGTTTCATAGAAAAAAAAGAATTTACACCATTAATAATGTTTAATGCTGATTACATGTTGAAATGAAAATTTGGATATATTAAATATTAACGTTACATGTGTCTTTTTACTTTTTTAATGCAACTACTAGAACATTTCAAATGACGTGTCACTCACATTTAATTTCTATCGAACAGTGCTGATTTAGAGAGTAGTACGTTTCCAGGCACAGATGAAAGTTTATAAATAAGTAAGAATTCTCTCCATGGCAATCTTATAGCCAAAGTAAACTTACATAGTGCTTTCGAAATGCTCTGGCAAAAGTAGTCCGTATTAAGAAAGAGAGGTAATACTGGTGTCCTTATCCAGTCTAGGGTAAAATCACACTCAGTAGAGTCCACGCAGGCTTTGGGGACCGCACAGTGAGAGGGATGCACCATATGCAGAGTTCACAGCGAGTCAAAAGGAATTAGTGACTAGCCGAAGGGTTGACTCACAGCGAGAGAAAAATAAAAGAGTGAAATTCAAGGAAAGACTAAAGAGGGTATAATTGTCTGTAAAAGGCAGAGGAGAATTAGTTGGCATAACAAAAGGGGCCATAAGCAGAAGTAATGGGATAAAGGTAAGAAAGGAAAATTTACGATTGAGACATTTCAGGTTGAGCAACAACTAGAAAGTGCACAGGGTGTGGGGAGGCTGATCCGGCTTTGATGGAGAAATGGAGGACTTGACCTAGGAAACTGTCTTTCCAGCTCTGCTTTCTAAAATTCTTTCCTGGTGGTGTGTTAACCTGTTGATGGGGGTGGGTGCAGCTCGCAATGGAGAGGTGGGGAGAACAAATTAGAGGGTGATTTCAATCTGCACATTACTGACATAGTGATTGACTCCTGGCTCCTCTGTCTTTCTTGAGCATTATTTTGATTCTTTTTGGTTCTGAAGGTGTGTGCTCCCTCCTGGGAACCTCTGTGGTGCCATTTGATCCTCATGTACGTCTATACAAAAACTTCACCATGAAGTGTGTCATAAGGCAAGTCTGCTAAATGACTGGGAGGGCTCGGGGGAGTGCCACACCTGCTTGTCACCGTGTTCCTTTCCTACTGCTTTCCTTGTGAGACAGAAACAGAAAGGGCCAAGCTCAGCCAAAAAGATTAAAAAGATTGACATTCATATACAAGCCCCAAACCCATTTCTTTCTCAACAGGCTCCGAGATACAGGGCAGAGTCTCCTCACAATTACTAAGATCATTCTCATCTACAAAGACAAGACATCTCACAAGTGCTAGACAGGAGACAATATTTGCAAAGACAAGATAGATCACCAAGGTAAAAAAAAAAGTTATAAAGGACCTTCAATCTGAAAACATCACTCCAGCAACCTTTTTGATAATCTCACTTATGTTCCCATAAAAAGTTACAAAAAAAAGTTTCTAAAATTACTAGAAGGGAAATAAACATTTCACTTGCATTAATTCAAATATACTGTATAAGAACAAAACTTTTCATTGCCATGAAGAGCATATATAGGATGGGAGGAGGATATCACATCCCTTTTTTTTTTCGACTTCGTATTATCTCCTTAAAATCAAGAACAGAAGGTAATGATACCTCACTCCTTGTACACACATCTCTGTGGTTTCCCTTTGGTTCTGCTTTGTTGTTGTTGTTGTTAATGTTTTGTCTCTTGACCAACCCAAGTACTTAACTTCCGGTGTGAACATTTCTGAAATGTAAAATGTCAGTAGGTTTGTTCTCATTTTCAAAAATGGTCACACGTGGGAATTTATTTATAATACTTTTATTAAGATCGTGGGTTTAGAGAATCAAAGTGCCAGGGTTCAAATTCTGCATCTCCCACTTAAGCAGTATATGACTTTGGGCAAATTGCTTTCTTCTATGAGCCTCAGTTTCCTTATTATTAAACTGGCTATAGTATTTTAGAAGAACACTTTTTCTCATTTCTTGGAGAAGAACATGAGCTAAAATACATGAAACTCTTAGTATAGTGCCTGGTACATATTTCTTTGTTAATATAGCTATTGCTGTTGTCGTTGTTAGGACAAATACCATAGTTATGACTAACATAGCACCAGAAAGCTTTGGGGAAACAGTCATTAAAACAATTGGGTGCAGAAATTTAAAGAGATTCAGTTCTTTGTAGGAGAGTAACAGGTTGCTTGACCTGCCAAACACATATTAGAGTGTGTACGCCATTCTTTATTCAGCAGAATGACTTTTGAACCTTATAATCAAATGGCTTAAACGAATGTATTTGAAACAGCCATTGGATAACTCTGCTAAGGCTAAACCGGGATAAATTATTAGCATGGTCCTGGAACTGTGATTCATTGTGCAATCAAGAAATTCTGTATGGTATTACTTTTCATACGAAAAAAATATTAAAAACTAGAACCAGAAAACATTTGGAATTTTTGTTTTAGTCCATGGCCAGATCTTACAACATCAGTGATATAAACCAGGCATAGACTATGAATTCAACTAGGCCTCTAATATTTCTGCATTACTTGTTTACAGTGAACAATACAGTCACTGGTTGTTGCTGAAATTCTGTAGCATGTGAAAGCTAAAGGGCAGTGCTAGAAAACCAGAGTCCCGCTTTCACAAAATTTCTCTGGCCTCCTGAACATTGGAATAACTCAGTACTACAGTGCTTGAGTCTTCCACGCCAAAAGTAAAAAATATTAAATTTAATAAGCTCAGAGACTAAAATTGAAGTCACATTTACTGCCAAAGAAACCAACTAACAATGTGAAGCAAGAAGAGAGAAATGTCTATTTACTCTGGTTTAAATTTCCAACAGAATGATCAAAGAAAGAATTATGCATGTAACTCAAGGATACGGTGAGCTAAAGCCTCCTTTCCAAAAGTCTTGAAGAAAGTACACACAGGACTTCCTAAGTCCATTATGAAATGACTTTCTAAATGGCTGCGATTCTAGCAGCACTGCTTTCCCTGAAAGAGGAAGCTGTTTATTTGCATCTTCTATGCTGCCTCTTCTAAGGAGTCATTAAGTGATGCAGTCCAGCTACAAACAAGTACCTGGAAAGAATGGGATCAAGGCCGTGGTACAGAGCTTTGTCCCAGCAATCTGAAGGCAGGTGTGAGAGACACAAACCAGGTGGCTAAAAGGCTTCTTTGTTTGAAGCTGTCAGTAGGAGGACCTGATTCATCTCATGCCCCATCCCTAAACTCCCTTTTAACTATGTCAAGACATCTCCTCACATCAGGAAGTCTACAATGACATGGCTATGTGCTAAGCTCAGTTAATGTGGTCCTAGGTTTAAACACTTCAGGTTGAAAGTGGATAATTGGTGGTAGTGGATTTTAAAAGCTCACACAGGTGCCTTTGAAAAGAGGTCAAAAGTCAAGTGCATCTCTCCTGAGAGCACTGAGGAGCCCTTCCTAAGGAGATCAAAATTCTTTTACACAAACCCCCAGGGTCTTGTAAGAACTGTTATTAATTTAGTTCTGTATGTTCCAAATAAGGGAAAAACGATACCACATGTTATATTACCAGTCACTGGGCATATTTGTTCCAGAGAGGTAGAAGTTAGATAGATTTTCACCTGGCACTTCTGGATCACTAATGAAGTAATCCACTTTCTACCAGGGCAAAACTGGGGAGTTCAGGTCAGGGTAATGAACCTTGAAAACAGTGAAAAGCCTGGGGGAAAAAAGAGTATAAACATAGGAATGTGTTGTCATATACTGAATGTGTCTGTAAAACGAAGGCTGTGGAGTTTTAACTAGAGCACACAAAAAACAGACATTGCTGTGTACATTTGGATGTTAAAAAAAGTGTGTTGTTAAGCATTTTGTCACCTTTTTATTAATATAAATTATAAAGTTTCATCATCATAACATGTTTTAGGTGTTTTTCAAAGTACCCAAACACCCCAATCATTAATTGCTACCTGTGAAGTATCACTTGGGAAGAGTTTTCTAGTTCAACGTGGAGGCCTTCCGCAGTTCCTTTTTCTCTTCCTTCACTTGTTAGATATTTTTATTCAAGGTGTCTACTCTTCTATTATAGTTAATATTTAAACAGGAACATAAGAAATTCTGTTTTTGGATATATCCAATGAAAATATTTAATTTTATATCTTTTGTGTCTGCATATAAAGTTACAATAACATACCAGTAATTTAGAAAAAAACACCTTAGTAAACACTCATTAGGAGGTCTATCATGAAGAAAAAAAAAACACAGAAAATAACAAGCGTCTGTGAGGATGTGAGAAAACTGAAACCCTTGTGCACTGCTATTCAGAATGTAAAAAATGGTGTAGCCCGTGTAGAAAAGAGCATGGTGGTGTCTCAAAAATTAAAAATAGAATTACCATATGATCCTGCAATTCTCCTCTGGGTGAACATCCAAAAGAATTGAAAGCAGGGACTGGAACAGATATTTGTACATCCATGTTTCTAACAGCATTATTTACAATAGCCAAAAGGTGGAAGCGAGCCCAGTGTCCATTGACAGATGAATAGATAAAACGTGGTATATACAGCCAACAGATTATAAAAAATAATAGTATAAAAAGGAAAGGAATTCTGACATATGTTACTGGATTATCTTTAAAGATATTAAGCTGAGTAAAGTTAGCCAGACACAAAGGACAAATACTGCATGATTCCACTTACACGAAGTATCTCTAAGAGTTATATTTATAGAGACAGAAAGTAGAATACTGGTTGCCAGGGGCTGCAAGGAGATGGAGGGAATGAGGAGTTATTGTTTAATGGGTACAAAGTTTCAGTTCAGGAAGATGAAAAAGTTCTAGAGGTGGATGGTGGCAATGGTTGCACAACAGTGTGAATGTCCTTAATGGCCCTGAACTGTATACCTTAAAGTGATTAAGATGCTGAATTTTACATTACATATATTTCATGACAATAATTTTTTTAATGAAAAATCCTTCGTATGTTCCTTTGTGCTCCAGAATTGGGGTCTGGATTAGGAGCGCTTGCTTCATTGCACTTAACAAGTCTGATGCACTGCTACTAATGAAAGAAAAATGTGTTTCTTTTAAGATCTCAAAGAATCCAACTGGCTTGAGCAAACAGATAAAAACAAGGGTGTAGCTGACATTTTTTAATTGGTACACAAATTCTTGGACTCGCCCACTCTGTACTTATAATTAGAAAAGAATGTCACTAAAATTTTTAATGAAAATCACAGGTTTGTTATAGCAGTTTTGCCACAAAATCATGGTCTCGCTTAAGAAATGGGGAAAGAGGAGGAAAAAATTCTTTCAGAAATAACACTAATTCAAATTTAATGTTAAACACACATGGGCATATCACATAGGAAAACCAACTTTATAGCGTAAGAAGCAGTAAGACATTTGATTAACTGGTGTTAGACTGAACGTGTTAATTGTAGAGAAGAAAGACTTGCCAAGGCATGTTAGAAGCTAAGCTTCCAACTTGACCTCAGAATACAAAGGAAACGGCTCTAAGATCTGACTAGCTGCTTTTAACATTTACACAACTCAAAAAATTCCAAGCTCAAATCCCAGGAACATAAGTCTATTTATTCTATTTAAAGTGTTAACAGAGGACAGATCAATTAACAGCATGTAACATTTTTTGAGAAGACCTCAAAATCCCTTAACTTGCCAACAATAGTTTAAAGACTCAGTGGTGTTTAAAGTCTGGAAAAGGATTCAGTCTCTACCAAAAGGGAGATTGCCCTTGGAGAGCTCACTAAAGAGTCTGGTTTTAACCAAGGAGCTATAAACCCCAATGTTCTAATTATTACTCACATATCTTTCACTGTTGATAGATCACAGTGGTTTGCTGGGATTGCTTAAATTAGTAGCATCCTCTGGAAGAACTTCATCAACAGGGAGAAAGTTACAGAATCCAATCCTTTCTGTTCCTACTTTTCCAGCCAATTTTCACCTACTGGTAAAATCATCATCATCATCATTATCATCATCATCATCATCATCATCATCATCATCATCATCATCATCATAGAGAGTGGGTAGTCATGCCTCATTTCTACGTCTTTTAATAAATCCTATTATTGAAAACTTTCTTAAAGAAAGACACAGAAACACAAAACTTAGTAAAATTAGGGACCACAGAAGTTGAAGTTTTTAGTACAACTAAAGTTTTAGGAGTGCTGGTCATTATCGTTAATAAGCATTATTGGGGCATAAGTTGCTAACTGAGATACTAACAATTATGTTTCCCTAATTTTGACATTGGCTGCATAAAAACCCATTGAATTATAAACTTCATGAAGTTAGAGACCACATCTTCAATGTTCACAAATCAATCCCCAGCCCTTAGCACAATGTTGGTCCATGTTAGGCACTCAATACAAATATGTGTTGAATGAATGAATAAATGGAAAAATAAAAACAAGTGACATATTGATAGCCATTGGAAACACCACCAGGTTAATTCCAACAACATTCCAAGTGACTTACATAGAATACATCATTCAATCTTCAAAACAGTCATATGGAGTAGTCCTATTGTTACTGTATTCCCATTTTACAGTTTTAAAAAGTGAGGCAAGAAAGACATACAGCTTAAGTGATGGAGTTGAGGGCCAGGGAGTCCAGCTTCAGTCTACACTCTTACCACCAAGCATCACGCGAAAATAGACTAGGACTGATGATGTAAAAAGTTAACAGGAACTCTGACTCTCCCATCTGTAAACACAGAACTTGAATTTATAACATTTTTAAAGCACTAAGGTGGGTCATTTCAATCATGCATTTCTTCAACTCTTTCAAATATTCAAGGGATGGCCAAGTCCACTGCAACTAGAATATCAGAAAACTACTTCTCAGATTGAAAGAAAATACTAATTGATATTATTCCTGCCCACTGGTAGCACTTTAGAACAACTTTTCCATAAAATCCTCTTTGGTAAAACAGCAACTCAGATAACTGAAGACAGAATCCTGTTCCCTTAAGTATTCATCTAACCTTCTCAGGTTCATCGAGCACTCATTTGATGCCAGGAATTCCCACTGTCTTCACCAGATCATGGAGGTGGATCCCTCATGGCTTGGTGCTGTCCTTGCAATATTGAGTTCTTGCAAGGTCTGGTTGCTTAAAAATGTGTGGCACCTCTTCCCACCATTGCTCCTGCTCTGATTGTGTGATGTGACTGCTTCCCTTTTGCTTTCTGTCATGAGTAAAAACTTCCTGAGGGCTCACCAGAGGCTTAGCTGATGCCAGTACCATGCTTTTTGTAGAGTCTACAGAACCATGAGTCAATTAAACTTCTTTTCTTTATAAATTACCCAGCCTCAGGTATTTCCGTATAGCGATGCAAGAACAGTCTAACACAGAAAACTGGTACCAAAGGAGTGGGACACTGCTAGAGAGATATCTGAAAATGTGGAAGCAACTTTGGGACTGGGTGCTTGGCAGAGGTTGAATTTGGAGGGCTCAGAAGAAGAAAAGACAATGAGGGAAAGATGGGAACTTCTTAGAGACTGGTTAAACAATTGTGACCAAAATGCTCATAGTAATATGGACACTGAAGCCTGAGTTGAGGAGGTCTCAGATGGAGTGAGGAGCTTATTGGGAACTGGAGCATAGCTCACCTGGGTTATACCTTAGCAGAGAACCTGGCTTCATTGTGTTCATGCCCTAGAGATCTGTGGACATTTCAACTTAAGAGTAATGATTTAGTATATCTGGTGGAAGTAAGGACTAAATTCTGATTTTTTTTTAACTGGTCCAAATTCCTATCTAAGGGGTCTGGGGAGTCATGCCTTACAAATCATAAATTCTTTTCAGATGGGTTTTATTTAACACTGTACATCATGATTTACTTTCCAACCTGACTCTGGCATAACATTACAAGACAAGGAAGAAAATCAAAATATTTTACCCCAAAACATGTTTCTTTACCATATTTTGAAATGGCCCTGCAAAGCTATTCTGGAAATTTGCATCTGTAAAGAATCTCTATTTAACATAGCTATATCTTTTTCTTACAAACCCTCCCAGTCCTAAAGAGATTAACTAAGATCTGAATAGAAAACATTTGTCATCTGTTGTCTCCAAGGGCAGCCACTATAAGACTTCAAAAGAACTTTGGTCTCCACAATCTTTATCTTAACCTGAACCCTCCCTTTCTATTAATCCCAGATCTTTAGACAAACAACCAATTGTCAACCAGAACCTGTTTAAATTTACCTATAGCCTGAAAGCCCCCACTCCCCACTCCGAATTGCTCTGCCTTTCTGGACCAAACAAGTGCATTTTTAAAATGTATTTGATTGATGTCTCATGTCTCCTTAAAATGTATAAAACCAAGCTGTGCCCCAACCACTTTGGGCACATGTTCTCAAGACCTCCTGAGGGCTGAGTCATGGGCCATGGTCACTCATATTTGGCTCAGAATAAATCTCTTCAAATATTTTACAGAGTTTGACGCTTTTTGTCGACAGAAGAAATTTTTAAGCAGCAAAGCATTCAGGATGTAGCCTGACTGCCTCTAACAGCCTACACTCAAAGTTGGAATTTATAATTAAAAGAGAAGCAGAGCATAAAAGTTTGGAACATTTGCAGCCTCGCTATGTGGCAAAGAAAGAAAAAGCTTTTTCAGGGGAATAATCCAAGCAGGTATCTACAGGTTAGCCCCCTCATCACAGGCCCAGACACTCAGGAGGACTGAATGGGCCGGTCCTGAATGGGCCAGGCTTCATGGGCCAGGCCTGAGGCGTCACTGCCCTGCCACTTCAGAAGGCTGTTTTTGTTTGTTTGTTTGTTTGTTTGTCTTAGCCACTCAGCTCCAGCTATGGCTCAAAGGGCCCCCCAGGTATAGTTCAAGCCACTGTTCTGGAGGGCACAAGCCATAAGCCTTGGTAGCTTCATGCGACGTTAAGCCCACAGGCATGCAGAGTGCCATAGTGAAGGAGGCTTAGTAGCCTCCAACTAGATATTAGAAAGCCAGGGTACCCAGACAGAAGCCTGCTGCAGGAGTAGAACCCTCAAAGAGAACCTTTACTCGGGCAGTATGGAGGGAAATACGGAGTTGGAGGCCCACACAGACATCTGGGGCACTGCTTAGTGGTCTATGGGAAGGGGGCCACCATCCTCCAGATCCTAGAAAATGGTAGATCCACCAGCAGCTTGTACCCTGCACGTGAAAAAGCTGTAGGCACTCAACTCCAGCCCATGGAAGCAGCTCTGTGGGCTGAAACCTGCAAAGCCACAGAAGAAGGGCTCTCCAAGGCCTTGAGAGCCCACCCTTCCTACCAGTGTGCCTTGGATGTGGAACATGGTGTCAAAGGAGATTATCTGGAGCTTTAAGATGTAATGACTGCCCTACCAGGTTTCCGACTTACATGGGGCCTGTTAGCCTCTTTCTTTCGGCCAATTTATCCCTTTTGGAACAAGAATGTTTACCCAATGCCTGTACTCCCATGGTATCTTTGGAATAACTTGTTTTGATTTTACAGGCTCATAGGTGGAAGGAATTTATCTCCAGATGAATCTTTGGACTTGGGACTTGGGACTGTTGAGTTAATGTTGGAACAAAACTTTGGGAGACTATGGGCAGGGGATGTTTGTACTTTGTAATGTGAGAGGAATATGAGATTTAAGGGACTAGGGGCAGAATGATATAGTTTGAATATGTGTCTCCTTTAAATCTCATGTTGAAATGTAATCCCCAATGGTGGAGGTGGGGCCTGGTGGGAGGTGTTTGAGTCACGGGGTTAGATCCGTCATGGCATGGTGCTATTCTCACAATAGTGAGTTCTCATGAGATCTGGTGTTTAAAAGTGTGTGGCACCTCCCTCAACCCCCTCTTGCTCCTGCTCTGGCCATGTGATGTACCTGCTCTCACTTTACCTTCTGCAATGAGTAAAAGCTTCCTGAGGCCTCACCAAAGGCCAAGCAGATGCTGGCACCAGGCTTCCTGTATGGTCTACAGAACCATGAGCCAATTAAAATTTTTATTTATAAATTACTAAGCCTTAAACATTTTTTACGGCAATGTGAGAACAGCCTAATACAGTAAATTACTCAAATCTCTAATTTTGAGTCCCAGCATCATAAAAAGTTGCCAGGTGACTCAAACGTGAATCCAGGATTGAGAACCAGGCAAGAGAATAATGAATTATCCTGTCCAGATCATGCAAGAATGGTAAAGCAGTAGCACAATAGTCAGTTCATTTTATCATATTATTTAGAGTACAGTCTAAGAGTATACTATTTACGAAAGGTGACCATGAAGTCTTGCCAATCATCTCTGACTCTCAGGAGACTCGAACTCAAACCTAGAGGGACTGGATGTGTAAAGAACAATAAGGAGCACCCTCTGTTGCAAGGAGAGGATGCAAGTTCCAGCTAAAAAGGATGGCTGTAGCTCTTAATCATTACCACATAGAATGTGAGTTAATGTTGCTACATATTTTAATTTTTCAAGTGAAACCAGGTAGGGGTGTGTGTGTGTGTGTGTGTGTGTGTGTGTGTGTGTGTGTATGTGTGTTGTGTATAATTTCTTGACAGTTAAATGCTAATTCCCAAAATTTTATCAAGTTACATCAAAAAAAAAAAAAAAAAAAAAAAAAAAAGCATGCTTAGGGACTGGATTGGGACCTTTGCTATGCACAACACAAGGCATATCCCAAGCGCTTGACCTATAGGAGCAAGGGTCATGCCCTGTAGTGGCTGTGGGGTCCTGAGCTTCTGAGTAGCAGTCATTTCCCAAGCACCAAAAATGACAAATTAGACACTGAACATATGACACACAACAAAAGTAAACATTTCTCCACACTGTAATTTATCCCTTAAACGTATTACCTCACACTACCATTAAAAAAGAAAATGAGTACTTAAAAACCACATTAAAGGCATTTTGAGACGTGAGGTCACAAAATTCTGTTCTAAGAATGGACACATCAGTGGAACACACATGAGGAGCGTCCATCAGACTTGCTCAAGACTTGCTCTTTTCTTTATTAACATGAACAAATAAGAAAAAGTTTCCATTTCGCTTTGAAGAAAAAAAAGTATTTAATGGAAAAATTATAAAAGTTGCACCAACCAGTTCAAAGACAGTGATTGTCAGTACTATATTTCTTTAATTTCCACAGATTTTTATAACATTATTGACATGTATATAATGAAATAGCATGGACTAGGCAGTTAGACCATATCCCAGAGTATAATAATAAATAGGATTGCTCAGAAAATTAAATTAGGTAATACACTTTAAAATGCCTTGTATATAGTAGATATTAAATTAGCATTTGCCTTGAGAAAATAGTACTATATATTCATTTACATTATATAAAATAGCCACTTATTTTATGAAGGATTCTGAGATTACCACTGTTTATTTTTCACTTCTTTACTCTCTAATAACATGTATTGATTTAGAATGTAATATTATTTGAACTCTGATTACGTTCAAGCTACTGTGTTCAGAATTATAACCCAACAACCATTTAATGAGCACCTACTCTATTTCAGACAGTATTCTGGATAATGAGGACATATCTCTGAATAAGACAAAGACTATTCTGGCTCCTATGGAGTTTACATTATCATGAAGCTTGGTAGACAATGAACAAATAAGAAAATTAAATAGTAATAGGTGCTACAAAAAAATACAATGGGCTCATGTACTGCAGAGTGATTGGGTGGCTACTTCAGATGAGGTAGCCAGCCTAGAAAGGGCTCTCCAAGAAAATGAGTTAACCCATAAATGATGAAAAAACAGCTAGTCATGCAGAGGTCTGAGGAAGAGTATTCCCCAGGACGGAGGAGGCTGGCGTGTTTCAGGAGCATTGTGAGGGCTCATGGGTGAGTAGATGGCCAAAAGGGAGTGGCATGAAGTAAAGGAGAGAAATAAGCCGGCCTATCATGCAGAGACTCATTCCAGAGTAAGGAATGTGAATTTTATCATATCAAGGAAAATAAACACCCAGTTAAAATACTAAGGAGTATTAAATAAGGGCTGTAAAAGCAGACTGCTGCAGAAACCCCAACAAAGACTATTGCTTCTGCACACCTTGAGTGGGGTTCCAAAGGCCTCTGCAGAGATGGATGTGCACTGGGGCTTAGCAAACAAGCAGGATTAACAATGTAAACAGGCAGAGAAAGACAGAAAGGACATTCAAGGCTGGGAAAACTATACAACGAAGAATGCAGGCATATAGTGGTATAAGGAACCTGGTGAAATGTCGAAGAAGTTAAAGACAAAAACGTAAAATCGCAGTTGGAAAAGTCTAATGGCAGATTGAAGAATGAGAGCCTTGTCCACAGACACAAAAGTCAATTAGGAGATTGTTAGAGTGCAACTTTCTGAAGCAGTAGGGACATATTTCTTTTTATTTTTATTTCATTGTGATGTCTATATTAGAGACGTTTCAAAATACTTGTGGGTTGGTTCGACACCAAGAGTGAATGAGTATTGCCTTAATGCTCTATTATTACCTGGGCATCTCTGCTCCATGCACGCATTTATGTGTTCTAAAACACGTACGGATGATTTCTAGGAAAGCAAGCTGACAACACAAGTTAAAACGTCAAAGGCATATATGCTTTGGTCCAGCATTTATGCCTTAAGTAATACACAGCCTATTAAAATATTCACACAAGCATAAAACACAGCAATTATATATGCAGGCAGGAGCTATGAGGCTGCTACATTCCACCACTCCAAAGTCCTGGGAGCCACCCTCATACACTCAGATTTTGTAAGAAAAAAAAAAAAATAAAGGCAGGGAACATTCAGTTAATTAACATGAAATGTGACCACATCACATCTTTCAGCCAAAGTCCATGGGAAAGGAAGGGAAATGAAGCCATGTTTCGCCCACGGAAAGTTGGTGGTAAATTGGCAGCAATGTACAGGATAGAAGTCATGAATGTCCCACCTAATATACAAAATGATTTCAGGCAGGTAGGTGTTTGGACAGTCAGATGACATGGCAAAAGTAAATCTGAGGGAAAAAATCTTAGGGGAAAAACTTAGCATAGCAAGTAGACTCGAAAAGTGGGAGAAAGCTGAGACTCAGGTGAAAAGTAGGAGCTATAGCCAAGCTCTAAGGATGTTTATCTAATGGCCAGATGCCCAAAATCAGTAGCATTATAGCATTATGAAGAAAAGAGCTTCTACCTAGAGCTCCAAGACAAGGAGAACTACCCCGTGACCACATGTCAAAGGCCAGCCACCAGACAATGCCCTCAGTTCACCAACATTCAGACATTCTGGGCTGAGGCATCCTTAACCCTAAGGGTGCACCCTATGGATGAGGCATCTGTGTTCATGGGTCAAGCCTCAGGACACTCACAGTTTGCCTCTCTCTTCTTTAAGATTCCATGGTTGAAAGCCTTATTTCCTGCTAGCACATGGTTACAACAGATGTTAATATTTTCAATTAGATCTCATCCAAAAATACTAGAAATAGAAATTCCATTTGACCCAGCAATCCCATTACTGGGTATATATCCAAAGGATTATAAATCGTTCTACTGTAAGGACACCTGCACACAAATGTTCATTGCAGCACCGTTTACAATAGCAAAGACCTGGAACCAACCCAAATGCCCATCAATGATAGACTGGATAGGGAAAATGTGGTACATATACACCATGGAATATTATTCAGCCATCAAAAATGATGAGTTCGTGTCCTTTGTAGGGACATGGATGAACCTGGAAACCATCATCCTCAGTAAACTGACACAAGAGCAGAAAATCAAACACCACATGTCCTCACTCATAGGCGGGTGTTGAACAATGAGAACACATGGACACAGGGAGGGAAGCATCACACACTGGGGTCTGTTAGGGGGAAATGGGAGAGGGACGGGGGGGTGGGGAGGTGGGGAGAGATAGCATGGGGAGAAATGCCAGATATAGGTGAAGGGAAGGAAGGCAGCAAATCACACTGCCATATGTGTACCTATGCAACAGTCTTGCATGTTCTTCACATGTACCCCAAAACCTAAAATGCAATAAAAAAAAGAAAGAAAATGTGCTTTGAAGACAGAGTTTTAAGTTCAAACAAAAAAAAAAGTATGCATTATACTGAGTGGGACCTAAATGCTTCGTTTTTACACCAGGCATTGACACCCTATTAACTTGCCTTATCCTTCTGTTTGCAACTGGTTCTATGGCCTCCCACCTATCCCAGGGCATACTCATTGAAAAGGACTCTTTCTGTGTATTTGGTACCTGTCGTCTTGGTACTGATAGTACAGAGTTATTATAATTGACAATAATATACACTTGAATGGCAGTTATACTAATGTTTATAAAGCTAGATACAGCCTAGCTCCAGGATGCCAAACTGTGAAGCAGCATTTTCAGCAGGAGCAAGCTTCTGTGTCCTGGTTTGCAATCGAAAAGTGCAAAAGTTGTGAGGCCACTGAGTCAATGCATCATTACCCACTAGAGTAGACCAACCCCAAAGTTAGGCTTTGCAATTTTTTGTCAGTTAGAAAATCCATTTAACAATGGCATGAGTCAACTACTTTCCTAACTAAATATAAAACCACAAATCCTCATTATATCACTTTGCACACGGAATTTCTTGTACATAACAAATATGTCTTGGCCATATTTGACATTTCAGTACTCAGCAGTGGTACTGCACAGAGCACATGCTTAATAAACATTCAGAGAGCACGCTAAAGGGTAGGTTAATTAGGTAAGATAGACATAAGGCCTAATTTCATTGATGACAGTTGCTGATTACCACAGAATTTTTGAATCATAAAGCAATGGCCGATTCCATTCATGAGACCATGCACTTGGGAACATTAATTATCCTTCTTTTCTGGCTTCCCTCCATTTTAGTTGTTGGAAAATCTTCAAGATTCCATAGTCTCAGTTTTTATATCAACTATAATGCATAAATCTTCCATTTGCACGTTTCAATAGAGTTCTCATTCACCATTCAGTATTGACAGCTTTCTTGTGGTAAGTCCCACCTAAATCCCATAGGTGGTGCTTGATTTTTATGAGAGTGGAATCTATTAATTCTGTTTTCTATTGCTATTTGTGATTTCTAAGTGAAAAAAGGAGATCTATTCCTTTTATTACTCAGAAGCAGTAACGCAACACACCCATAACCAGAACTCACTCTTTTTCTCTCCTCACACCTTGTCTTCGTTTGCAATTTTGACTTAAGACCAAAATTCCAGATTAAAGTCTTAGAATGTATATATTAATGTTAAATGCCTTTTTACAGAGGCAAGCGTATATGAAAGAAATTTTATAGGCACCAATGATCAGCTGTATGTTCAAAAGCAACTCCTACACATACTTCAGGGCAAACTGCCAAAGGCTTCATTGTATTTTCCACACCAGGACTTATGGCTAAGAACACTCCAGAGGTGAGCTGTTTTAGATGCTTGGGTTTTACACCTTAGAGCTTCACTAAAAAAACTTGAGTGAGATAACACAAGAGCAACTTTGGAATAATAACTGCTATTCTGATTCTCTTTCCTGGTGTCATAGGGCTATATTTTTAATCCTTTCATTTAAAAGTTAATTATTCAATTGATTACACAGAAAATAAGTGTTTTCTATATCTTTGTTTCCAAGCAACACATTCATGCTGTTTAGTCATATCAGCAGTATTTTGTCAATCACGGACCAGAATTTACATCCTTTATAATTTTTAAACTACAGGCCTCCTGGAGTAATTCACCAACAGTGATGAAACTACCATGATGTGCTCCTTGTGTTTGAGTCAATGACGGCAAATTCTCAGTGGCTGACTATAAGCCTTTTTCTAACCACTTATTTTCCAGGTTGACCAGTGGTAAAACTAACAATCACCAGTTGGATGCCAGACAGCCATTAACACCTCACCTTTTCATGTGATCAATTTCACTTACTAGGAAATGAATGGTAGTATTTATTTACCTTCAGAAGATTCTTGTCTTCCTGAAGAAAGAAACTTCTCTCACAAATCAATTTTAAAGTAATGTTGTCTTGTTAGTGTGTAAGCAAGGGGTGAGCCAAATGAGCCTGCTCTCTAGCATGGCTGATATAAGCTTAGCCGGCAGGGATGCTGTTGTTTATCTGAAGAATCACAGTAAGAGGAAAGAAAACCTATAGCAGAAGATAGGAGTGGTTAGTTACCACAGTGTGGTAAGTCAGGTCACAATAAACTACTGTTCCTAAGGCAAATGAAGGAGCTATGAGAATTGAGTAAAGAGATTCCTGTCAGTATCGGTTTAAGTAATTCAAAGGAACTGGGCTTTGCTGTCTACTATGCAAAGGATTAGTTTTCATTTGACAGAGGAGACTTGTCATTTTGAGTAAGTGTACATATCACATTGTATCTCATGGAGAGAAAGAAAAGCAGAAACAAAAAGACAAAAACAGGGACACTATGACGACCTCTAGTCCCCACAGCAGAAGAAATCTTGGGCTCTTTCCAGTAAGATACTGTCTCCCTAAAAAACAGCTTTCCCATGATGCTTTTATAATAGATACAATACAGAAAGAACAACCAAGTGAGGAAATAGCTCTTTTTCTTTCCACCATGAGTAGACAAATTCTGACCTTGATAATAATTTTGAAGATTTTATCCCTTAAATAACCATGATCCTTTGAAGAGCCAGTACTTCTGAAATCTAGTCTTCCTTGCAAAACTTCACAAGTAAACTACTTTTTTCTCAAAATATTTTGTCCCTGAATCTTCTATTTTGTCATACCCCTAAGACTCAGTAACATATAAAGGTTAAAAAAAAAAAAAAAAACTTGGCAAATAAACCTGGCATCCCTCAGGATTCTCCAACAGCATATTCATGGATAATCACCTTCAAACAAACAGGACTCAGTAAAATGAAAGGATAATCATTACTCAGTTAAAAACATCTCTTCATGGCTTGAACCTGGGAAGCAAAGGTTGCAGTGAGCCGAGATCATGCCACTACACTCCAGCCTGGGTGACAGAGTGAGACTCCACCTCAAAAAAAAAAATTCTGTTCAAGAAAAAAATCATCTTTAGGTTTAGTCTCAAACTGTTTTATTTTCAGGAATCTGAAGCAAATGAAGAATTTGACATGGCTGGGATTCCCTGAGCCTGTTTTTTTGCTTACCTTTCTAACACACACAATAAAACTCAATCTCTGGGAAGAGACAAGATAGGCATTTTCAAGAACTACATTAATGAAGCCTGTGGTATAGAAGTGAAGTCCAGTTTGGAACTTCAAGAATTCCCTTTCAAATTCAAAACAGAAAAGATCAACCAGGACAAAGTATTATTTGACTTAATGAGATTAGTAGATTACTTGCTCATCCTTTCTGGAACCAGAGATTGCTCAATCAGCCCAGATTCCAAGAACTTCAGAGAATAAGAATTTCTTTCAGGGACTAGCAATTAAGGTGGCTTCCTTCTCCTGAAACACGGTTACACGTTGTGGGGCAAATAAACTTTTACCATGGAGTAGGAGAGTAAGTCATCCATCAAACACATTGAGTTCGGGAGAATACATTCAATATGTACTTAATAATGAAAGTCAGGTGTTTTACTGCATTTTAAAAAATGAATCTGTTATTAAAGAACCTAAAAATTATAACTTATATAGAAAAGAAGTACAACTGTAATATCAGCATGACCTCTTGGTCATTTCATTTCTAACTGAAGACTCATACGTTATCCCATTTAATTGAAAACAATCTCGTTTACTTTATATCTTTGATTTCTGGAAACTGAATAATAAACTGATTTTAAAATAAGAAGTCAGGAAGGAACTTAGGAAGGAGTGTTGATCTTAGAGACAATAATGGTTAGAATTTTTCTGACACCATTCACAGATTCTCATCTCTTTAGTGGTTATTCCCTCCTCTATTTAAACTCTATTAATCTCCTTTAGTGAAATTCAGCTTTCATTTCAGTTACTCCTGAACTTCTCCCAAGCCATCTCTCATCTCCTCACCCCACACATAATTACACTAATGAAAAACAAAATAGGATTTAGCAAAGGGCTACAGTTTTTTATTTGCTAAATTTTACAATATTTTTTGTTTGTGGTGTATTTATTTACATAGTGTCTTAGAAGATAAGAACCACAAGAGTATTTCAATAATGTAATATACCTAAGGGTATAATTCACACTTGCTAAGAAATCCAATTATGTTTGTCAGGTTGACATTATGTGAAACAGCTCCAAAAGACCAGAGCAGATGATGAGAAGGCCATATAACGTTTTATGAATGGTTTGAGTTCTATTACTATTCATCCTGATATGTTCTAATGAATTCTGAGAAGGGGGGAAAAAAAAACCCGATTCCACACAGAAAGATAAAAAGAACTATGGGATAAGTGAGTAAATTTTGAAGAAAAAATAGCAATAATAATCATATAATTGGAATTAGAATAATATAGCTTACATTTTTATAGCACTTAATATTTTTCAAAGATCTGTCAACTACACTGACCCCATTTGATTGAAAATCATCAGTAATCTTTAATCCACACTGACAACCAAGCTATAAGAAAACTGTGTTCAAGGATGGCTCCATCGTATTTTCTAAATATTTTAATGGAGAGAAAATAAACAACCAAGTTAGACATAAGGAAAAACTTCCCAACTATGAAAGTTGTTTGATGCTAACACAGGTGTGAAAAATTTTAAGAACCAGACAGAGCAAGATAGCCCAATAGGACACTCCACTGATCATCCTCCCACAGGAGCTAAAACATCCTCCCCACAGGAACCAAATTTTACAACTCTCTACACACAGAAAAGCACCTTCCTAAGAACAAAACATATCAAATGAGGAATCACAGTACCTGGCTTTAACTTCATATTTCTGAAAGAGACAACAAAGAGTTAGTAAAGAGTATTGAAGAGCGGATACCATTCCTCCCCCACAACCCCCCAGCAACAACTGTGTGACATGGAGAATCTGGAGCCTTGGGGCAGACAGAGCATACAGTGATTGTGGGACTTTGCATTGGAACTCATACTGTCACAGCCAAAAGCAACACCTTACTTGGCAGAACTCAGCTAACAGCCATGAAGGGAGGAGCATTTAGAGAGCCCTAGCCAGAGGGGAATTACCCACCCCAAGGGTCAGGACTTGAGTTTAGGCAAGCCCTGCTATCATGGGCTAAAATGCTCTGGAGCGCTAAATAAACTTGAAAGGTGATTTAGGACACAAAGACTGCAATTCCGGGGGCAAGTTCTAATACTGTGCTGGGCTATGAGCCAGTGGAATGGGGGGCATGCAACCTAGTGAGACATCAGCTGGGGCAGCCAAGGGAGTGCCTGCATTACCTTTCCCTCGTCCCCAGCAACTTAGCTCACAGCTCCAGGGGAGGCTTCTTTCTTCTAGGTAAGAAGAGGAGAGCGAAGAATAAAGATGACTTTGTTTTGCAGGTTAGATGCCAGCTCAGCCACAGTAGCACAGGATACCAGGCAGAGTCCTGAGGCACTCACTCCAGGGCCTAGCTCCCAAATGGCATTTCTAGACATAACCCAGGGCCGAAGGAGAACCCACTGATTTGAAAGGAAGAACTCAGTCCTGGAAGAACTCGTCACCTACTGACTAAAGAGCCCATGGGCCCTGAATAATCAGCAGTAGTACCAAATAAATTTAACAAAGATATTGAAATAATTAAAAAGAATTAAGCACAAATTCTGGAGTTGAAGAATGCAACTGACTTGCTGAAGAAAGCATCAGAGTCTCTTAGCAGAATTGATTAAGCAAAAGAAAGAGTGAGATTTAAGACAATTTGAAAATACAGTCAGAGAAGAAAAAAGAATGAAAAAGAATGAAACACACCTACAAGATCTAGAAGATACTCCCAGAAGGACAAATTTAAGACCTGTTGGCCTTAAAGAGGAGGTAGTTAAAATAAAAATTGGACTTAATCTGCAATGCAGATCAAATGGAGCTAATAGATATTTACAGAACACTTCATCCAACAGCTGCAGAATACACATTCTGTACCTTAGCACATGGATCATTCTCAAGGATAGACCATTTTTTAGGCCACAAAATGAGGCTTAAAACATTCAAAAAATTGGAATAATATCAAGTGTCTTCTCTGACCACAATGGGATAAAACTAGAAATCAGTAGCAAGAGGAATTTTGGCAACGATACAAACACATGGAAATTAAATAATATGCTCCTGAATGACCAGTGAGTCAATGAAAACATTAAAAATGAAATTGAAAATTTCCTTGAAACAAGTGGTAATGGAAACAACAGCATCAAAACCTATGACATACAGTGAAAGCAGTACTAAGAGATAAGTTTATAGCTGTAAGTGCCTACATCAAGAAAGTTTTAGGCCCAGAAATTCTACCCAGGCTGCCTCAGCACCATGTACCAAGCACTCTGGCTCCTCATGCACTCACATTGCCTCTTGTGGGCTCCAGTCTCAGCCTCAGCCTCAGCCTTGGCTCCCAGCTTGGGTGGCACGGCCATGTGCCCTCGTTCTGGCCCCCGAATGCGGCTCAAATGGCAAGCCAAAATTCCTTCCGGATAGAATACGCTACCTTTGGTGAACTAAAGGTGCCAAATGATGAGTATTATGGTGCCCAGACCACGAGATCTACAATGAGCATTAAGATTGGAGGTGTGACAGAACACATGCCAATCCCAGTTATTAAAGCTTTTGGCATCTTGAAGTGAGTGGCTGCTGAAGTAAACCAAGATTATGGTCTTGAACCAAAGATTGCCAATGCAATAATGAAGGCAGCAGATGAGGTAGCTGAAGGTAAATTAAATGATCATTTTCCTCTTGTGGTATGGAAGACTGGATCAGGAGCTCAGAAAAATATGAATGTAAATGAAGTCATTAGCAATAGAGCAACTGAAATGTTAAAAGGTGAACTTGGCAGCAAGAAACTTGTGCATCCCAATGATCATGTTATTAAAGCCAGAGCTTAGTGACAGTTCTCAATCGTCATATAGGATATGACAAGGCAGCAAATATTACTAAGACAGCACACAAAAATGGATCAACCTTAAAGGAAACTGCTGTCGAATGAACTAGGCTATCTCACAGTGGAGCAGCTTGATGAATGGGTCAAACCTAATGGCATGCTGGGTCCAATGTGATTTAAGTAAATTTATAATGAAAATTAACATGTATAAATTTTTTTTAAAAAACTTTTTTTAAACTTCTAACAACTTAGTGATGCAGCCTGAAGAATGAGAAAAGCAAGAACAAACCAAACCAAAAATCAGTAGAATAATGAGGATCAGAGCAGAAATAGGTGAAGTCAATATGAAGAAAACAATATAAAATATCAATAAAACCAAAAGTTGTTTTTTGCAAAAGTAAACAAAATCAACAAACCTTTAGCTAGGCTAAGAAATAAAGCAAGAAGACCTGAGTAATAAAATAATACAGGAGACATTATATTCAATAACACAGAAATTCAAAGGATCATTACTGAATGCTACGAGTGACTATGTGTCATTAAATTGGAAAACTTTAGAGAAAATGGATAAATTCCTAGACATATACGGCCTACCAAGATTGAACCATGAAGAAATCCAAAACCTGAACAAACCAATAGCAAATAATAAGTTTGAAGCCATAATAAAAAAGTCAGCAAAGAAAATCTCAGGAACCCATGGCATCACTACTGAATTTTACCAAACATTTAAAAAAGAACCGATACCAACTCAAACTATTCCAAAAAATAGAGAAAGTAGAAATACTTAGAAGCTCATTCAATTAGGCTGGTATTACTCTGATACAAGGGAAAAAAAGACACAACAAAAACAGCAAACTATAGGCCAATATCTCTTATGAACACTGATGCAAAAATCCTCAACAGAACACTAGCAAACCACATTTAACAACACTAAAAAGATTATTCATCATGACCAAGTGGAATTAATCCCAGAGATGCAAGATACTTCAACATATGTAAATCAATCAATGTGATACATCATATCAACTGAATGAAGGACAAAAGCCATATGATTATTTCAATTGATGCCAAAAACACATTGGATAAAATTCAACATCTCTTCACTATAAAACCTCAAAAACATGGGTATAGAAGGAACTTATCTCAAGGGTATAGGACTGGATCCTTAATTCTTACTGCACAGGATACCTTCATATATTTTATTCCCTTCACATCCAGTCTAAACATTTCCTGATTATCCAGTAATCGCAGATTCTTAATTTATCAACTTTGAACACAGTTTAGCTTGTCTTTGTCTTCTTCAAAGTGTCATGCCCAATACCGATCACAATACTCCACAGATCTACATACAGATTGATCATAGCAAAATACAATAGGATTTCCACCTTCCCCTGGGTAGGCGTAATACATCTACTAATACAGTCTAAGACATTAACTTTGTTGGCACCCATTCCACTCAGTTGATATATATTGCATAACCAAAATTCCTAATCTTCTGCATTCTATATGCTAAGGATCCAGTCCTATATCTTTTAAAAGAACCAAGAAATTCACTTTATAATTTCTAAGTTTTCATTTAGGTCCTTATTTTCATGTAATTAAACCTGCTAGTCTTCAAGGACCAACATTAAAAATTAATATTAAATAGCTTGTTGGCATTTCATATTTTCTATATTATTTAATTAATGTCTTTATGATAGTAGTCTTTCACATATTTCTTTATATTAATGAAGATGCTTTTATCTGTATTTTTGACTCAAATCAATTGGTATAATAACCACATCTTGGAAATCTTAGAATTTCCTCTCTTTAGGAAATATATCCCAAGTTTCAAACAAGAAACCCAAAATGATTTTGTAAGTACATCTTATTTTGAATTGATGGTTTACCATGGGCTTAAGTGGAGCATCTTTTATTTTCACTAACATTGTGTTCTGTTTAGAATCACAACATAAATTTAACTCTGTTTTCTTGCCTTCGCTTTCCATCCAGAGTTACTTAGTCTTGGTCTTAACCAACATCTGTGTTTACACAACCATAAACGATTGATAGATACGCACAATTTTACAAACGATGTTTCAAGACCCTTTTTCTAGCTTGGTGATATGTGGATAAGCTGTATAAATGGGAAAGTCTTTATAGAACAGCTAGCTAAAATCCACAGTTTCAACAACAAGTTCTATAAATCTTATTTCTTTATATCTCTCAAGTCATCTACTCCTTTCCATCCCCGTTACCATTACCTAAGTGGCAGACATCATCATCTCTTAGAGAATTTGGCAACATTCGACAATTACCCTGCCTCTATAATACAATCCCCTTCCAGTGTGTGCTTCCAGTGCAGACAGGGTTATCTTTCCAAATACAGGAATCTGATCCTGTCAAACTCTTGTTTAAAATCCTCCAGAGCCTCCATGTTGTCTTCAGAGTTACAGGGAATTGCATCTTACCTAGGAATTAGGTTCTAAAAGCAACTAAAACCTAAACCATATGTAGTCAAACTTATCCTGGAATGGTCCTTGATTGTTCACAAGAGAGATTTTTTATCTATAGTACTCTATAGGAGAAATGATATATAAATGTATATAACAAGGTACTCTATATAAAATGAGCAAAATATGCAAAACGTAATTTTATAGCATTAGAATTTATGTTTTGTTTCATGTGCAAAGTTAAATTAAGTCACATGTGCCAATTACCCAACTTTGCCAGAAGGGTATTAGAATATGTTTAAAAATATTTGTCAAGTGCCTATGATGCAATCAGAAACTGTTCTAGGCACTGAGACTATCTCAAAGAACAAAATAGACTAAAATCTCTCTCTTCAGAGAGCTTACATTTCATAAACAAATACATTAAAAACAGAAAGCCTAACGGCAATAAGAGCTACTGGGGAAAATTGAGGCAGAGAAAGGGGATAGGGAAAAAGTTAGGGGCAGGATGGCAAAGGAAAGGGATTGCTATTTTCAGTACGGTGTTCAGAGGAAGCTTAACTGGGAAGGTAGCATTTGAACAAAGTGGAAGAAGGTAAGAGAGTGAGCCAAACAGACCTATAGATGGGGAATGTCCTGAAGGAACAAGAAGTGCTTAAACCCTGGAGGCTTTGAGAAATAAATGACAAAGAGTGGATAGGAGCTGGAATGGAGTCAGAGATCAGAGAGGTGGCAGAGAGCCAACCGTTTACGGCTTTTGATGTTTCTGCTCCTTGAGTGACGTGGGAAGCCACTTGAGGGTTTCAGGCAGTTGTGTCACTGTCTGACTACAAAGCTAAGATGGGCAGGCTAGGCTGACCCCATCCTCCATCCCCTGCTCGCCTCCCTCTCCCTGAACTCCACAGCTATCTTGTACTTTTTCTCCTAGAGTCCAGGAGGGCAGGTGTGCTCAGGATGTCTTCCTTGATGTCCCCCAGCCTGAGCTGGTGGACTTTGTGCATTTTCCCAGCATGTCTAGTCCACACTGCCGAGCATTGGTTAAGCAACTACCACCATCTCTAGAAGGCAAACTCTTTGAGAGTAGTGCCCGGATTTTCTTTGTAACTCCAGCTAGCAGCAGGACACCTACATGCAGACAGGCACTCAGGAAAGGTTTGTTGAATGAATGGATAAGTAACAGTGAAATCGGCTGCAGCAGACAAGTCTGCAGGAGAATTCTCTCTTGTGTGAGGCATTCTGAATTATCTAGAATCTAGTTATCTGGGTTTCTGATCTCTTCGAAGAATTATATTTTAATATACTTCCTTTATCATCTTTCCACTTCATTTTTGACTGTATTCTTCTCAGCTTTAAACTTACTGCCCATCAAAAGGAAAAGGAAAAGCTATGAAAAGTCTCTCCTCTACAAACTCTAAGCAACCAAACTTTTATGTTTAGGAGAGAAGGGAGATATCCTAATCCAACTGGCTATTTTTTTTAATTTTAAGTATTTTTTAAATTTTTGTGATAGTACTAAATCATACTAGCAGATACCAACCCAAAATGCAACTTACTTGTAAATTGAGGCATACTGGCTATTTCAGTGGGGAAAAAAATGCGGACCTACATTTTGAAATCCACATTCTGCAGTGTGAAGATAGAAATAAGAGATCACCAAAAGAGTATTCGATTTGAGTTTAGATGTGATCAGCTCCTGAAAAGATTATCAATGTTTATCTTTTACAGATATCATTTGAGCTTTTAGGGTAGGAGAGAAACAACAAAGCATGGAAAAAGGAAGAGTATTTTGTGGATATAACCTGGTCAAAATGTTAGCCTGTAAAGGTGGGTACAAAGACCTTTATCATACTTGGGAAAGAAAAAAAAAATCCCCTTTCTCCCTTCAGGAGAACATGGGGTTTGGCATCAGCTTTAAAAGGCCTCTGGCCCTTTTGATATCCATCGGAACCCCACCCTCGCACAGAGGTAAGATAATGTGCTCTTCAGTAAGAAGTCAAGTATCTGCTGCCTTTTGAAACTGCCTGACGAGAATTAACGGCTTTTGCCATCCGCTTTTAAACAACTTTGGTCGGTATTTATAAGCACCTCGTTTATCTTGAGAGTCTTTCATCTATTATCTGACTGTAAGCGTGTTCATGGCTCATCAGCTGAATTCACTTTGACAGAGAAGTCTTACGACGAGTAGCCAACAGCCTAATGTCAGGTCTGTGAGTATCTCTGGAATTAAGGTGATGGGAAAAGGGTAACCTTCTGCTACTTCTGACAGCATTTGCTGAACAACAGAAATAGAGCCTTAAATCATCCTCCCTTTAGGAAAGCAGGTCCCCTTTGCTAATATTAGAGCACATTGCAGCTGGGTTCTCACTTAGATCAAAAACACCACTTGAGGCCACCTCTGTATTCAGACTTATATATGGTAATACATGTGAACCATGAAATTTCCTGTTGTGTAGGTAAAAGTTACCATCCAAATGGTTTTTACTTGACCACTAACAAGTCCATCTGCAGATATTTTTAACACTAACAAGGGTGGGAAAAAGACCATCATTCTCTACCTTTAAAGTTTAGCCATTGGGGCCCAAGAGGTTTATAATTGTTACTTCTCTTCTTCTGAAGAATGAGGAATGGGTTTTTTGATAAAAACAAAAATACCTGGCTGCAAACATAATATGCTTATTTTAAACAGCTCCAGCTTGGTTTGTGATGCCTCAAAGATTTCTATTTATAATAACTTGCAAGAATTAAATTTCAAAACAGTTTAAGGCTGGCTATACACATTCATAAATATTTTGAGTAACCAAAGTAAACTTTTGAGAAATCTTGCCACCACAGAATTCAATGTTTATACTTTGTATGAACAAAACAGGAGATTTTTGAAAGTAGTGTTAATACTAAATCTTCAGGGAGATACATGTTGCCTTAAATTTATCATCCCCCAACCAGCATGACCTCTATCTGCCAAGCTGAGCAGTAAATCAATTTATTGAAATGTGTTTAGTATCACTAACCACCTGACAACTATTCAGAATTACAAACATAGAACATTTCAGTCCCACAGGTAAAACTGTCTTATGAACAGCTTTCAATTGTTCAATACTTAGTCCTAACACTTCTCTTTCAGTCCTACAAGAGTAACTTTACTTAAATTAAAGAAATCAGTGTGAACATAATTCAAGTAATACTAATAAAGGAGCAGTTGGTATTGTACAGATAAGTCTGTTTCTATCTTCAAAGTTCTTTCAAAAGACCTATAGCCAGGTGTTAGAGTAACAGGAATTAAATGAGTATCTGTATATTACAGTCCCCACCCCCCATACTTGTCTTAATGTCATTCCAGTCACTTGGAAAATAATACATTCAAATTTCTAAGGATAGAAACTACAAAATAAAAAGCCTACCCTTTGTTGAACTGTCACTGCTGTATTCTTGAGAAATCATGAGGTTACAGGGTGGGTGATAACCTTATAGAGATGATCAAGCAAGAGGCATTTGTTGCTAGATGTCTTTAAAAAAAATAGGCTTTCTCTTTATGAGTTGTTAAGAGTGAAAAGCAAGAGTTTCTGTCAAAGTATTCACAATCATGATTCTTTAGATATGCCCAAGCCCATGTAAAATAGCTCATTGGAATATTGCGATGAGCAAACAGCTTTTAAGAGTTGCTGTTATTTTAGTCTCTGCCCAAAATAAAAGAGAAATCTGTCAGAAAGTGTAGGCTAATTTAGAAATAAGAACCCCTATAGCCCTCCATCCTCTCACGCCACTACTTCCCTCCCACACAGAACCAAAACGTCTCCAAACTATTAAAGACCCTAAGCGCCCATTACGACGGGGTTTACACAAGCTCACTCCTCACCTCTGTTTCCCTCTCTTTTTGTAGGAGCTTCTACCAGGAGCTTTCTTCCACATCTGTATCTGCACCTGAGCCAATTCCAAATCTCAGACTATCATGTCTGTCCACTTGGGTAATTGACAAAATCAAGTTGACACCTACAGGCAAACTTACCTATGTCTGCATCTCCCCTTGCTTCCTTTCTCTTCCTTCTTTTCTTCAAAAATACCCATCATGTGTCTCCCTCATGTGGGTTTCCTGACTCTGTCAATGATAACAAAAATCTCCCCACCACCCATGATGATCTTGGGTTTATGTCAGACTCCTCCTTCTCTTTCATCCTCTTCATCTGCCTTTCACATTCCTGTTTATGTTTCATGAAAATGTCTTTCAAATACAAGCTTCCTTCATTCCCACCTCCACCATCCTAGGAGAGCATCTATTATTTCACATGTGGGTTACAGGAGCTGCCAGGTAACCTCCCTTTTGCTAAGTTCTCCTGTGCTCCAAATCTTTATATACTTTGGCAAAATGCACACTAAAAACTATTAACACACTGCTATTTTATCAGAAGCCTTCAATGGCTACAAGCTGCCCACCTCATCCTTGCATACTTACAAAAGCATGAAGACCCCTCCCAGGTCAACTCAAAACTATTTCCTATGTAAGGTTAATTACCTCCCCATAACACATATCCATTTGTTGTGCATGAGGAAGAAGAGTTCTTTCTTCTACCAGGCAGTCCATTCAATATTTGAAAACAGCTCTCATGCATCTGCTTAATATTCTTTCCTTCCATTTAATTCCTCGCCTTTCTCTTCAGATGAATTTGTTTTCAGATCCCTTGTCACTGTTTAGACCTACCGTCATGGCGCCACCTAAAATATACAACACTCTTGAATTAGATATTGTAATTTTACTTTTTCCCTACTTTCAAATTCTTGGCCAGGCAAGGTGGCTCATGCCTGTAATCCCAACACTATGGGAGGCCGAGGAGGGCACGTGAATTACAAGGTCAGAAGTTCAAGACTAGCCTGACCAACATGCTGAAATCCTGTCTCTACTAAAAATACAAAAATTAGCTGGGCGTGGTGGCATGTGCCTGTAATCCCAGCTACTCGGGAGGCTGAGAATCACTTGAACACAGGAGGTAGAGGTTGCAGTGAGCCGAGATCTGGCCACTGCATTCTAGCCTGGGCAACAGAGTGAGACTCCATCTCAAGAAAAAAAAAAAAAAAGTTTCTCCACACCTACCCAGAGTAATAGGAAATCAGCCATACACATTTTTGATAAAATGGTACCAGCCTGAATGTGTTTGAATTTTTTTTAATTTTACTTTTATCTTCAGCATGATGCATCATTTATATTTAATAAATGCTTAATAATTGGATAAAGAGGAAAGCAAATATAGGCTCTTTGGATATAACATAATTTTGGTGCAACACCAAGAGAGATCACTTTACAAAGTCATTGTATCTTTAGCTCCCCAATATTGTTAAAAACAAAATGAAACAAAATAAAACAAAAAACCTGTAGCTACCTTCAGACAAGAGTTAAGAGTCTTTAAACGCAGTTGGCAGGAAACAGTCACATCACTGTCATCCCTCCAACCCTCATATCAGTGACCTGCCCTGATCTCTCAGATGACAGTTTGCCAAGTTTCATGAAGATGGCATCCACAAATGACCCCATTAGACTTCCTAAAGACCTTAATTGCCCAATCCTTTCACCCAGGTTCTGAGGTTCAAGAAATGCTATCCTTCAGTTACTCTCGTGCACAGGTTCTAGCTATTGTAATCTAATCCTTTCTGAATCCCTGAGAATGCAAAGAACTGAAGCCAGCTTTGATTCTCCTACTGAATTACAAAATGCTTTACATACTTCTGTCACATAGTCATTCTCCTGTGTTTACTGTTCAACAGTGACATTCACTTTCATGTCTCAACATAGAAGGGAAGCACCATTGCAATAAAAATAATCGTAAAAATTCAAAAGCTGATCCCCTTCAAAGGATCATGTTAAATACCTAAGAAAATTAATCACTTCCTGCTGTCCTAACCTCATAGTTACTCCTTATCTAGATGAACACTATAGGCTCAGGGGCCAAGCATTCACTCTGCATCTGTATTCGAAAAATACCTTGGCTTTTTCTTGCATATCAAATCAACATTTATTTATTATTTACTATTTGCAACACACTATATTGGAGCAAATCTATTGGGGAAAAAAAGTAATTTTATTTAAACTTTAGCTTTTCTTTCAGGATTTGTTGTGACCTTAAAGAAAAATATTATGCTGTATATATGTAGATCCACTTACCTGAAACCAAAACAGGTGTATGATGTGGATGGGGGAGGACAAGGTGCACCAAAGAAGACAGATTAAGAAGTTAAAAAAAAAAAAAAAAAAAAAAAAAAACCTATATTTACATCATTCCCAAATCACATGCTTTTTCTTGTCTAAAATTCTTAACAGCATTATATTGAAATCATTTGAATCAAGTTTCCCAATTCCATAAAAGTTTGCTGTACCAGAGAAATGACTATGAATACTAATGTTTCCTTTACTTCCAATGCAATTTGTTTTCAGAGGCAAATGAAAGCACACGAAGGGCCATGAGGTTACATTATGCTCCCATCCCATTGAAACCACCACCTTCCACAGCACACATCCATGCACACCCTCTCTAAAAGTATTCAACTCCTCTGCTAGAAGAAAAATAGGGTAAACGGAGGGGGCTTTACTTAGAGACACACCCAAGAGAATAATCACCTTACAGACACACTAAGGGCTTACACACTTCTAAGAGTTTGGGACGTCATTTGATGATGATAAATATGCAGCTAAATTGCTCCAGTGATCTGTGAAATCAGTCAATAACTTCATCAGTTGAAACAGTTTTTTAAACCCTATTCTATCACTTGAAGAGAAATTGGGCTAAAAAATCTCCAAGAATATTAAATTTCTGAGTTCATAAGAATTGTCTTGGAGGGGAGATGGATAAAAATAGATTAAACTAAAACAATATCTATCGAAGAATAGACCAATTACATATAGCATATTTCAAAATTACTATGACCTATACTTCTCTGCATTTATGTTTTATTTCAATAAAAATGTCCAAAACCATCTCATAGCAAGCTGATAATTGATCTAGGAAGTCTACTACTGGGGACTCAGTATCGCAGGCTAAACAATACAGGCAGTCCACAGACTAAAAGGGTAGGGCCAGAAAATAAAGAGGAGTCTGGCCAAGGAAAAAAGTTAAAATGGATTGGGCAAGAAAAAGATTATGAAGATGTTGTTTCTTGGCCCTCCACAAAGGCTGGGTCTACAGTGAGACCCTGGAAGATGAAATGAGATGGAGGCAAGAATAGTATACTTTTTCTAGTTGACTTTTTTTTAAAAAATTGTTATAATAGTTGGACATATTTTGGGGGTATCGGTGCTATTTTGATCCCTGTATACAATACACAGTGGGCTCAGTCAAGGAAAGCCAGCACCCAGTTAAGTATATGCCAGAGGCAAGGAAATATCCTATAAGGATGTGAGGTCCTGCACTGAATTCTAATCCAACTGGACTGGCATATCAGGATCCCAAACGTTTTGGAGTAGGCGGCAGATGCAGGGAACCTCAAACACATCTCCAGCAAATACCAACAAAATAAAAAGAAGAGCCCCCTGGGTCTGGGGAGCTTGAGAGAGGAAAGGTTGGTCATTTTCATATTTTACCTAGGAATGTTCTTATTTATCGTTTTTCTGCTTTTTAAACTGCTTGATACATTCTTTCCAAGAGTGCTCTCAAGATGTGATGAGTGAAGAATAAGAAAACTGCCCCACGCAGTCTGGTGAATATTCCATGGTTCACTAGAGATGCCAAGGTAAGAGAATATTCATAAGCATCATTATCTGGGCCCCCTCAAACAATATTGTATGGTCAGCAAGGGGTCACCAAAGCTGTTCTCTTTTCTTTTAAACATTAAGCTCTTCCCGCCTCTAGGAAACCCAATGAAAATCTCCTTTCTAGGCTCCCTGAGATATAGAAATTTCTCTGTTACCTGGGGAGTCCTAGACCATTGTGGTCCTTGGTACTAAAAATCCATATATTTGCATGGTCTGTTTATGCCAGGAAACCTGTACATGATCTTTAACCACAATTGACATTACCTAATTTGATTTATCCCAATCAGCCTGAACGTTCTTTAAGTTCCAAACTCAGGGAAAGTAAAACAAGAGTATTTTTTCTTTGACCATGCCATCTGAATATATATATATATATATATATATATATATATATATATATATATATATATTTGAATCTGAGATACGGAGCTGCTTGAAAGATGAAATAATATGGGGGAAAAGTATTGTACATTTTTTTCTAGTTTACTTAATTTTTTTATTGAAATACAGTAGGTGCACATAGTTTGGGAATGCATGTGATATTTTGATACCTGTGTTAATGTTTAATGATTATATATTATTTAAAGTAGTTACAACTCTCATAGGAGAAAATGTAGCAGAGGCTAAGCTTGTGAACTCTGAAGCTGACTGTCTCAGTTCAAATCCAAGCTTCACCACTTCCATTAGGTGAAGGAAATAAAAGTTATAATAACTTTCATTAAAACCTTTAGCTTGCTACCTACACTGTCCATGTTTCAGTTTAAGTTCATTTATGTATGTACGAAACATAGAACAGTGCCTTGTTTATGGTAAATGCTAAATATGTACTAATTATAAGCAGACACTAACTTTCCTTCTATCATAAATAGAAATATGATAATTATGAGTAAATATTCCTAATAAGAGCCCCTTACACCATCTCAATACTCACATGGTGTCCGTAAACCAGAGTCCACCAGCTAAATCCAGCCTTTGTCCTGTTTTTGTCCAGCCCACAAGGTAAGAATCATTCTTTTTAAAAATTAATTTTTAGCCGGGCACAGTGGCTCATGCCTGTAATCCCAGCACTTTGGGAGGCCAAGCTGGGTGGATCAGGAGGTCAAGAGATCAAGATCATCTGGCCAACATGGTGAAACCCTGTCTCTGCTCAAAACAGAAAAAATTAGCTGGCGTGGTGGTGCGTGCCTGTAGTCCCAGCCACTCGGGAGGCTGAGGCAGGGGAATTGCTTGAAACCGGAAAACTGAAGTTGCAGTGAGCCGGGATCACGCCACTGCACTCCAGCCTGGCGATAGAGCGAGACTGTCTCAAAAAAAAATAAATAAATAAATAATTTTTTAAAATTTCAATACCTTTAGGGGTCCAAGTGGTTTGTGGTTACATGGGTGAATTGCACAGTGGTGAAGTCCAGGCTTTCAGTGTACCCATCACCTGAGTAGTATACACTGGACCCAACAAGTAATTTATCATGCATCAGCCCACAACCCGCACTCTTTCCAAGTCTTCAATGTCCATTATACCACTTTGTATACCTTCGCATGACAATAGGTTAGCTCCCACTTATAAGTTAGAATATGTGGTATTTGGATTTTCATCCCTAAGTTACTTCACTTAGGATAATGGCCTCTAGTTCCATCTAAGTTGCTGCAAAAGACATTATTTTGCTGTTTTTATGGCTTAGTAGTATTCCATGGGGTAGGGGTGTGTGTGTGTGTGTGTGTGTGTGTGTGTGTGTGTGTGTGTATCACGTTTATTTTATCCATACATCGGTTGATGGGTACTTATGTTGAACATGCAGGTGTCTTTTTTGATACAATGACTTCTTTTCCTTTGGGTAGATACCCAGTGGTGGGATTGCTGGATTGAATGGTAGATCCATTTTTTGCTCTTTGAGAAATCTCTATAGCATTTTTCCCAGACATTGTACTACTTTAATTTCCTACATTTTTAAGTGAGTGTTTAAAAAAAGAAGACAAGAAAAAGAATATATGACAGAAACCAAACATGGCCCTCAAAGTCCAAAATATTTCCTATCTGGCCCTCTAAAGAAAACATTTGCTAATCTTTGTATTGGATTATAAGAATATCATTACAACATGAGAACAAGGTAGCTTTCTAGAATATTCTATATGCCTATTGAGTACCACATACTTTTTATTAACTGGTGATATAAAACGTCAGGATTTGGTTTCAGGGAGCTATTTAGCAACATTACAAATGTCACCTTTGCAATTTATCCTGCTCCATTGTCTTTAAAGAGTAGCCCTTTATACTTCCTTCAGCTCACACCTAGAAGCATACTCCAAAAATGATCATGCGAGACAGGCCCACCAAAGGTCAAGGGCACACACAAATCCCCTCTACTCCAAAATGGGCAAGGTTGCCTCATCTAGCAAATAGAAATTCAAGATGCCTAGTTACTTCTGAATTTTAGATAAACAAGGATTGATTTGGTATGTCTCATGCATAGTTGAGACAGGCTCATACTAAAATATTTCTTATTATCTGAAATTCAAGTTAAAATGGGGCATTTTGTATTTTACCTGTCAATCTGAAAATAGTGGCTCATAAAGTGAAGGGAATGATGAACTATATATATTCAAAGCATAAAGTAGTAAAAGGTTTTCTATTTTCCCTTCTAAATTAGTAACAATAGTAACAGTAACAACAGCTTACCTGTAGTGAGAGTTTTGTATGTTCCAGATACTGTTCAGAACACATTCTATATGATAACTCATTTAATCTTCACAGGCACTGTATTAGTCCCTTTCACATTGCTGTATAGAACTACCTGAGACTGGGTAATTTATGAAGAAAAGAGGTTTCATTGGCTCACAGTTTCACATAGCTGGGGGAGGCCTCAGGAAGGCAAAGGGGAAAGCAAGGCACGTCTTACATGGAAGCCGGAGAGAGAGAGAGAGAGAGAGAGAGAGAGAAGAAAGCCACACACTTTTAAAGCATCAGATCTTGTGAGAACTCACTCACTCACCCAAAAACAACATGGGGGAAATTGCCCCCATGATCCAATCACCTCTCGCCAGGTCCCCCTGAAATACAGTCAAGTTTATTGTAACCTCCAAGAGTAGGCAATTATTTCTTCCCCATCAGCCTTCACCCCCACCCCACTCTCTCCAATCTTCCCCACTCTGCCTTGGCTAGTCTAATTTTGTCGTGTTTTTCCTTTGCCTCTGTAAGGCAGTCTAAATTTTACAACAGTTCAATCAAGCTCAACTAATGGAATTTTAAAGGGGCCTGGAAAAATCAATGCTATATTAAATTATAAATGCAAATATTAGAGCAAAACAAACCTCATGCCTCAGAGCAAAAGTTTATGCTTTTAATGTGTAAGGAAGCCATTTGTCCTTGGCCCCAACCCAACCCTCTCTTTAAGCAGCTATATCCACCTTACCCAAACACTTTGATTCATTATGTAAATATGGCTGCCTTCCTCCATATTGGAGCAGCTATTTGTTACCACTGGGAATTAAATGCTAACCCTGACAAAGCCATGTTCTAGCTCAACACTTTATGGCCTGCTTTAATGGCTGGGCAAGAGTTGTAATTGCAGTCCTCTGAGCTATCCTGTACCACCTTAATCAACACACCCACTCTGGAGGTCCTGAGGAAATGATCTTATCATCACTTCATTATTAATGTACATCTTGCTTAAAGGGATTTGCTAAGCTATTAAAAGGGATAGGATTCCCAGCCCTTTGTCACTATAAAATTCCTTTAGGACTACGAATTGAATAAATCAGCAGGTTATCACACCTGGCATTAGTAAAATAAAAATAAGACTTCCCACTAACTTCCATCATGGAGGGGAAAAAAAAAAAAGAAAGAAAAATTTAAGTGTCTGTTTTCTGACCTTAACCACATAGCCTCTTCTACCTTTTGGTCTGCTTAGCTAGTTTCAGTGGCACCATTTCTGTGGAAGAAGTCAATGGGCATATACGTTTATAAGAGAATATTTCTCAACTGTTTTTACTTTTTCTTAATGCTTGGGTCCCTAGGATGTGGTTTATCCCAGTAAGCAATACTCCCTCATCATGTCCTCTTTCTCATAACTTTCAAGAACTATCTTTTAAAAACAATCTTAGTAACATTATGCTGATAATCTCCATAATATTATGATGAATGAGAACTTCTCATTCCTGACCAGCCTTATAAACTTCCCAAATTGATCAATATTATTTCTTTTTTAGGTAGAAAAGGAAGGCACCGAGAATCCCACCTCCCTCAAATTTCTCATCTTATACCAGTGATTGTTTGACTCTTTGAAGGGCAAATGGCCTTTGCTTCCGTCTAAACGACGTCTGTAAAATGAAGGAAACATCCAATTGCCTAACCACTCTTTACAGCTTTTCCAGCTTCTGCGAGCCTTCTTATGGGTCGCCATCCATCTCCTCTTTGCCCTGGGCCGTAAGGACCATACTCTGGTGATTGCTCCCTCTTCCATCATTTCTTTCCTGAACCCCTGTGAATGCACTTCTCTCTCTTTTCCTTCTTTCCTCCAGCAAGGCTGTTTGGGGCCATGGGCTTTGTTCCCTCACAGCACACTCCTCAAGGAAGCTCCCGTCAGATGGCTTTAATTACCACCTGAACACAGATGACTCCCAATCTCCAGCCCCAGTGGTGACCTCTCACCCTCTCTTCAGTCCCATATTTCTTTCTGTCTGCAGAGTATCTCTACTTGGGTGTCCCACCACCTCCTAAAACTAAACATGTCAGACGCGGAGCTCATTATCTCTCCACTCCCACTCCGCTGTCTCCCTGTTTCTCCAGGCTGTCAATAGCACCCTTTTCTCAGGCCCCATTCCTTGGAACCCAGCCCCAGAGGGGCCCAGAGCGGTCTCTCACCCCTATGCCTCAGAAAGACAGGTTTCTGCCCCTACATTCCCTCACAGCTCAAGGCTGTGACAACACTATGATCTCAATAGATTTTCCTGCAGTGGTGGTGTTATTTTAAAAATTCTACTTTCCCATTCATCCAGCTGTTGACAAATACATTTACGATCTCTGCTGTACTCCATTCCCTAAGATATCCTGAAGACCTGGAGCCATCTGAATTGACAAGCAAATCACGTATCTCCTTCTGATTCATGATTCTAAATTATACGATATATAAGACTGCATATTTATAAACCTTTTTATTTCCTAACATAATTAATAGCTGTAGTTACCAATTAAATAAACCAATTAGTAATTAGCTGGAGAGACTGATAAAATAGAAGGTTTAAGTGATTGCTTCTACTCTTAATTCCTATCCTCTGCACCAAAAATCACCACCACCCTATCCCTGGGGCCTGGTTACGTGTCATTATCTGTAGCCTCCCACCTTTCCCCCACTATGTGACCGTAATTGTACTGCCACGATGGAGACTATCTTAAATCACACCAGGCACACTGCTAGGAAGTTTACTCATATAGTCTCACTTAATCCTCACAACCATTCTAGAAGTAAGCATACAAATTGTTATGCTTATATGGCAAATAAATCAAGCTGGCTGAACAAGTAAAGGAGATTTATTGCTTATATAACCAAAAATTCTATCAGTACTGTGGGCTTCAGGTACAACTTGATCAGTCCCGATCAATTTCTCTGCAGCTCCCTCAGCTCTGTTCACCAACGTGGGTTGGATTTGTCATCAGGTTGATTCCCCTCACAATCACAAAGTGTTGCCCACAGTAATCAGGCCTACATGCTTTCTCATTTGCATTCCAGAGGGTGGCTATCACCCCAGAACCAATGAACAAAACTAGCTCTTTATACAGAGCTTCAGACGTAGGCATAAGTTATCTGCACATCTCTGGTATCATCATTGGGACATGGGCTGAGAATGCAATGATTGGCTGAGACTAATCAGGACTCACTTCTGAAGCTGTGGATGGTGTCAGTTTCACCCAAAGCACATTGTGCAGAGTTGGGGGGAGGTGGGATGGCCATTGGGAGACAACTGTCTGAGCCTTGAGGATTTGACAGCCTTGTGTGAGTAAGTATAATTGCTCCACATATGAAATGTTTGGTTCAAGTATGAGTTTTCACTTTGAAAGAGAAGTTCAAAGTCTCTATTGTTTAAACGAGAAAACTGACCAGCACAAAGCTAGTAAGTGACAAAACTTAGATTCAAGTTTGGGCTCTCTGACTTCACAGTTTTCCCTTAACCACTAGACACTAAATCCTTCCTATAATCAGATGGATTCTTTAAAAAGAGAGGTGATAATTCAGAATGTACATCTCTAGGCTTTCAGCAATTTGTCATGGGAAAGTCCTCTTTCTCTCCCATTTATCTTTTACACCTAACATTTGAAACACGCTGGATTTATCTTGCTTTTTTACTGAACTGAGGATGTTCAAAAGAACTTTTCTTTCAAAGTGAAAATGTGCTACTCATACTTCAATCAAACATTTCATACGTGGAGCAATTATGCTTATTCACATAAGGCTGTCAAATCCTCAAGGCTTGGACAGTGGTCGAAAAGTGCTTCCAGCTACTGTACCTTTAACAGGTTATTGACACATAAAGAATGTCAGTGACAGTATCTTTGTCCTAGAGCACTGGGCAGTATCTGCCTCATGCAGGGCAATAGTTTTTGGCTCCCGGACAAGTTCCTACAGAAGAGCTGCTAAGAACATGAAAACTTCTGGGTGCAAGTCAAGACAATGTTGAGAAGCTGGAAAGCTTGCTTTTCATGTCTTACATTTCTATGCTTTTCTCTCCTTTTTACTTTGTTTTCCAGCCACCAATGTGGTATGAAACAAAGAACATGGACTTTGGAGAGAAGCGGTACAAATACTGGATCTTTCCTCTCCCCATGCAAATTATTTAATTTCTGTGAGCCCTAGTTTTCTCTTGGTAAATGAAACTATTTGGCAATAAACTCTAAATAGTTTATTTAACCAGTGCTTTTACAGACAGCATACCCTTTGCTAGTCTTTGTTCCTAGCACTTTGCAAACATTAACTCCTCTTCACAGCCCTATAAGGTAGACACGATGATTATCCCCACGTTTTGGATGAGGAAACTGAGGCACAGAGGAATGAAGGAATTATCCAAGGTGACAGAAGTGCTAAATGGTAAAAGTAGGATTCAACTAGGCAGACTGGCTCCAGAGTCTATGTTCTTAACTACTAAACCATGTTGAGTTATTGAGAGGATTGAACAAAACAACTTTCCTAAAAGCTCCTTGGCCTTTCAGAGATGCTCAGTTTGCAGCAGAGCACCTCATCTTTCATGCCCTGTAGAGGGTCCTTCCCTTTTAGCAAAACACAAAGGACCCGATTTACAACCATATAAACAAGCATTATGAGTTTATTAGATATTTTACGCCTTTCTTACTTAATACACATAATACTAGTGCTATTAAAGGAACTCCATGCATCCCTGAGTAGGTAAAAAAGATGTTTCAGGGACAGGAGAAGATTCTCAGTCCAGTGACCCTGGAAAAAAATCACACTATTCCTACCCATGTAGTTGCTCCTTAAGAAACCTCAGTAACTCATTGCATAATGCATAGGTGTCTTAGGAAGGATGTTTCCAGCTCTTTTACTTCTGGGCAAATAGAAGCATATTTCTCTGCCACCTGGAAGAAAGGCATTATCATGTGTGTGACTTGCTTTAATCAATGACATGTGAATGGAGTGGCTTATGCAGTTTCTGAATAGAACCTTTAAGAGTCAGTGCGTGATTTGCCCTTTCCTCCCCTTTGATTGAGAAATCAATGACATTCCCAGACAGTGGAGGCTCTGTCAGCTTGCATCCTAAGTGAGGATGACATGGGGCAAAGCACCCAGCTATCCTATGATGGACGCACAAACTAAGGGAGACATAACTCTTTGTAGTGCTCCACCACTAAGACCTGAAGGTTGTTTATTTCAGCAACATTATTTCATCTGCCCTGACATTCACAAGGGGCCACAAGAAGGGGGAAATGTTCTTCAGCATCTCTTTCAAATACATTTTCTGTCTTATTTGAGAGGCTATACCAGCTTCTGTTACTCAGGGTCCCACCCCTAGAGTTGCTGGGTGAGTTTCTTCTTGCAGGAAACTGTCCTACTCAAGCACGTGTCCTATCCTAGTCAGACACCTGCTTTTTTCCCAGCCTTAACATAGGCTCTTCCTCCTAGGCTTCACCTCCACCTTCCATAAGGCAATCCATTTCTATGGAGGAAAAGCCCCTTCTTCCTGTGTTTCTCTACTGCCTATGCCGTCCAGCCTACTGTGTCTATTATTCCAATGTTACAAGGCCAAGTCCTCTCATGTCAAGATACCTACCCTCCAGGAAACTTAGAATGGGAAATGCTGATGGAGAACCCCTCAGTGCCCCACAGAGGGCTGGAAAAAGGCAGGCATGGGAGGAGTAAAGTTGTCAACCAAAGAAAAAAACGACATCTGAGGAGGTCATACTTTTACTCAAGGAGAATGCAGTGCACAGGATACAGGACCATTGGGCAGGAACATGTGTGGCTCACTCAGGAATGTATGTGATTCAGATTTAAGTGTACATATAAACTCAACTTTCAGCAATTGTGTACATATTTTTATCCCCCAGAACCCAGCACAATATTTGGAAAATAATAACAACTCAGTACATGTTTGACAGATGGATTTTAACTGATGGTACGTGATACCAGTGAAAACTGCTACAATATTCATTTTAAATCAAGTAAAAAAGTGGAAAGTATAAAAAGTTGGTTTGACTTTCATCAATATGAATTACAGTATTTCAGAAGAACTGCTTAGCACCTGTACCTAATTATAATGTAGCACAATAGTATAGTAACTGTGAGTATTTTCAAACGTGTGTTCAGATGAGCTTTGCTGTGTTTTATTTGATGACAACAAGCTTCATAGTCTTCTGCTCATGTAAAGTGGTTATTTATGTAGCTTGCTCATCTGCTTCCATCATAAAAAATTAAAGGCAACATTGTTCACTGACCCTCCATTCGATTGACTCAACCAGAAGTGAAGTTTGCTTATGCAAGCAGTAACAGAATCTTAAATAATCACCAGTACCTTCTTCTAGTTAAAACAGTGGTCGTGTAGTTCCTATTTTTTCTAACCTATACAGGGTATTAAAAAGGAGATTATCCATGTTTGTCATGGGCAGGAGGCCACATGCTAGACTTTGCCCTAAGCCCCTTTCTACAAGTTACCTTGCAGCTCCTGTTCCATCCTCACAGCTTCAGGGAACTAAGCCACTGTCTCCTCACTCACTGTTGAGGTTACCTCTCCAGTTATCCCTTGAATTTCAGTTCCACTCTACCACAGGCCTTTAAAATATCTCCACCTGCGTGTCCCTTACCTAGACTTAATTCTTTTCCCAACTTTTCTAGTATTCTAAAGCAATATCATTTTCCCAACTGCCAGGATGGAAACTTCACCTATTCTACTGCCCTCTGTCTTCACTCCCTGTTTCTAATCATCGAGTCCTATTCGTTCCTTTCCACCCAACATTTGTCAAATGTACCTCTTCCCCTATATCCTCACCATCCCCACATAATGAAGGCCTCAATGTCATTCCTGAATGACATAGAAATTCATGAATTCTCCCACTTATTCTCCATCTTGGGAGAGCCTCTATCAGTCAGGGTCTGGTAAAAAGACAGATACAGTGTACTATAAAGAACTGTTAATAGATATTGAAGAGCAGAACATTCAAAAGGGAAACATTAAGATATCACAGAGGTTACAACTACAGAAAGCAACTACCAACCTTAAGGCTTTCGAAGCAAAGATGAGACTAGATTTATCAAAACTTTGAAAGTGGGTGTGCAGGGAGCTAAAAAAAAAAAAAAACCTCAAACCTCTGAGCAAAGGAGCATCTCAGCTGCAGGGCTGGTGTTTCAGGACTTGGGGTGAGAGAAAGCAGATATTTTGAGTATTGGGAAAATGGGTGGTTGGAGTTCATGGATGCTCCTGGAATTCAGTATTGGTTCCAGAAAGAAGTGAGGCTGGGTGATAGTCACAGAAACAGGAAGCCCAGAGGAAACAGGAAGGAGCACATTTTCACTATTTAGCATCCCCCAACGGCAAAGCCTCATAGGGAGCCAGTTGGCAAAGCTGACTTACTTGCAAAGGCCCAGTCTCAGCCTCAGTTAAAGAATATAGAAATGTGGGCTTAAAGCTGAAAGAAATGGCACAGGGTGACATAATTAATCAAGGATACTTCATTTTATCGGGACTGTCTTAATTTATTCTGGCTAAGATCCAAAAGCCAAATTCTAAAAGCACTGTTGCATCGTCAGGTTTTCAACCTCATTATTCAACACCAGAGACATTCTGCTTACATCAATTTGTCGCTTGGCTGTTTCACACCCACTAACCCTCAGCTTCCCACCAGTGCCATCTTCAATGGCCTGGGGATTATCATACCAATTAGGTTTCTCTCAAGTTCCCCCCAGCAGCCAAATTTCTCTATAACTATTTTCAAATCAACTTATAAAGTTCAGGCAAGGGTCCGCTCTGGGGTTTTATCCATCTTTTCCCTTAGGAAGGAATTCCTTTTGAGGAAGAACAATAAATATTCCAGCAGGGTATGGAAGCATGCCAAACGGGAAGCCCATTAAAATGTGGATCGGGGCCGGCTCAGTGGCTCACGCCTGTAATCAAGTACTAGTAAAAAGACAGAACTTTTAACTCGCAGCACTTCGGGAGCCTGAGGCAGGTGGATCACATGAAGCCAGGAGTTTGAGACCATCCTGGCCAACGTGGTGAAAGTCTGTCTCTACTAAAAATACAGAAATCAGCCATGTATGGTGTTGCACGTCTGTAATCCCAGGTACTCGGGAGGCTGAGGCACAAGAATCACTTAATCTGGGAGGCCAGGTTGCACTGAGCTGAGATTTCACCAGTGTACCCCACACTGGGTCACAGAGCAAGACTCTTTCTCAAAAACTAAAAAAAAATGTGTAACTTTACATAGTCCTTAGTGAGAGCCTGGTGGGAAAAAACATGGATCAGGTTAGCCACGAAGATGGCTACAGATAGTTTGGACCAAGAAAACATGAAGACACTCGGGTTTTTATGGCTTTGCACAGAGAAGCTCCCTTACGTGGAATTTCCTTTCTTCCAAAATGAAGGCAAGCCCTGAATTGTCCTTCAGGGTCACCTTTCGGAGTCACTTCCTCTAGTACCATATTTAGCAAAAACAAAAGCAGCCTCCCAACTTTTGTTAGTATGAACAAGGAAGCAGAGAGTGGATAATTAAGTTTGAAGAAAATAGTTTCAGTGCATCTAGTTCCCACCCAGAGAGAATCCTATGCCTAGGGATACCACCTTTCACTGATTAGGCTGGACAAATTTTTAAAGATTGACAATACATTACGATATTCTAAGGAAAAGGTAATGGCAGAACAGTGTTTATATTACAATAGAATTTATTCATAATTACACACACACACACACACACACACAGTAATGCATTTTACAAAAGATCTGGAAGGATACACATCAAACTGTTGGAAGAGATTACCTCTGGGGAGGGAAGTTTGGAGGTAACAGCATGGGAGGACTTGTACTGTTTGTTCTATGTATTTCTGTGCTGTGTGAATTTTACTACAATGTTGATATACGCCTTTCTCAATTTTCAATGGAAAAAATGATAGACTCAAATTAAAGTTGATAAGATTGTGGAGGTCAGATTACACATCAGAAACCGTCCAGTAGGCCAGGAACAGTAACTCACGCCTGTAATCCCAGTACTTTGGGTAGCCGAAGAGGGGGAATCATCAGGTCAAGAGATCGAGACCATCGTGACCAACATGGTGAAACCCCGTCTCTATTAAAAATACAAAAATTAGCTGGGCATGGTGGTCCTGCTACTCTGTCCCCAGCTACTCTGGAGGCTAAGGCGGGAGAATTACATAGAGATTGCAGTGAGCCAAGATTGGCCACTGCACTCCGGCCTGGCCACAGTACAAGACTCCATCTCAAAAAAAAAAAAAAAAAAAAAAAAAAAAAGAAAGAAAGAAAAGAAAAAAAATAGTCCAGTAAAAATACCAGAAATGTGATTAGCTCTTTTCAGAATTATACAAAATTAAACTATTTGTAAGAAAAAATTTAGAAGATCTGTTTGTGCAAACAGCCACCTGCCCTTTAATTACATATATGAAAGTATCTGTTTCTATGTAGACTTTAAAGGAGACCTGCCATCCTTAAAATGTTGTTTTTGATCTTGTCTGCAACTAAAAATTGTTGGAATCTACACAATGCAGGCTGCAGTGTACATTTTGGCACACAGAGTTGAACATTTGAGCAGAGCGAAGATCAATGGGAAGCCCGTTATCCTCGGGTTTGGCAAAGTGTTTAAACCTGTTTGGGTTTAAGTATTCAGGATGATGAAATGTTAGCCCATCTGAGACTACTTCAGCCTTTTTTCAAGTGCAATTTCGACAGCTGTGTAAAGGATTTATGCAAGTTTGGATGAATTCAAACACAGGTGTAAAAGATAAAAGGCAAGTGGAACAAATGCTCTACCTGTGATTATTTTTCCATGTTTGACTATCTTATTTTGTGCCTGTTGATTCCAGTGCCCTTTCATGCAACATCTATCTTATGACTCATCAAAAAAATTCACCTTATTTTAATTTATTGATAATAATGAAATTTTGAACAAAATCATGCCTGGTTCCTCTCTAAACTCAACTCTTATTTATTCCCTCATGTTTCGTCCATCTTTTCTCCACAGCTTTCAAGTAGATTACCCCTCTCCCCCAATCTTTGACCTGTAGATGTATTTAGCAGATCTTATAGTAGTGTCTCAAAATCTTGCATGTAATCATTCCATCATATTCTAATGGAAAGGTTTAATATTTTGTGATCACGGTAGAATATAACGTCTGGAGGGTGGTACAAAGTCATATTATTTGTTCCTCATCACTCTAAACATCGTGTTTACTGAAACTGATATTAAGCCAAAGGGAATCAGATACTAAAAATCTTATTGTTAAAATTTAATACTCCATGAAAAAAAGGATTTTTAAAAGTGCCTCGTCTTAGTCTTACATTGCCACAATATGTTTAAATGAACACAAAATGAGATATACCATTCCTGCCTAGGTGTTTCTAAAAACAAGGGAAACACCCAACACATCCAAGGTCTCACCCTGGCCATAGGTAAGAGTGGCCCACAAGACTGACTGATGTGCCAGACAGACACGCAGGTCACCAAGGAGCAGGGACGCAGCATGGCAGAATCACTACAGCTGCCCAAATTTGTTTATAAACTCATGTGCCACACATCAGCCTCAAAGCCTTCTAGAAAATTCTTGGAAGTAGTATGGGGTATTGACTTAAAAAAACAAACAAACAAACAAAAAAACAAATACAGAACAGAAACCTACATTACATGTGTACCCATTTTTAGGAGAAGCTCTAGGCAGGAGCAGGATCCTAGATTCAAGCTTAAGTTACCAGCTATACAATGCCAGGGAAATTCTCTCTCTCTCTTTTTTTTTTTTTTTTTTTTTTTTTTTGAGACTAAGTCTTGCTCTGTCGCTCAAGCTGAAATGCAGTGGCGTGATCTCAGCTCACTGCAACCTCTGCCTGCCGGGTTCAAGCAATTCTCTGCCTCAGCCTCCTGAGTAGCTGGGATTACAAGCACCCACCATCACAACCAGCTAATTTTTGTATTTTTAGTAGAGACAGGTTTTCACTATCTTGAACAGACTGGTCTTGAACTGCCGACCTCGGGATCTACCTGCCTTGGCCCCCCCAAGTGCTGGGATTACAGATGTGAGCCACCGTGCCCAGCTGGAAATTCTAACTCTTGAGCCTCTTCTAAAGCAGGAATAATAAATTCTGTCTAATTTAAGTCCAAAGCAGTTGTAAGGATTAAATAAAGAACCATAAAACTTTTTTCAAAAGTACTAAGCACTACAGAAGGTAATGCTGTTAGTGTCCTTTTAATAGTTTGTAGACAAAAATATGCATAATCTCACTTGCTCATAAAATTGTTCTTGGGATATTCTTGAAGAAAATTCTTAATTCCTTGTGAAGAGTTTGAGATATTAGAGTATAAATCATTTTCTAAATTTAGTTATTGAATTTACTTTTAACAGTTCAATTTTTGTGGCAAAAGAAATGCTTAACTTTAAGAATTTTAAGACATTTCACATCTACTCACTTCTGGCAGTTTGTGAAAGCAGGAAAAACTCAAAAGTAAAGAAACTACAAACTTAATAGTAATGATTATTTACTTTCCTAATGTCTTGAAAACTCTACGGTAGCTTTTTAAAAAGACTCCCGTTTTCGAAAAAAGACAAAGAATTTTAAAAACTCATTATAAAAGTACTAATGATATCTAACTTTTGAACCCAGTTCTCTACCTTATTATCTTAAATTTTTAAGCTTCCAATATAAGCACATTTCAGATGTTTTGCAGTTGTCACAGATTTATGAAAACAAAGGGTTTATGATAATTGAATCATGCTTTGCATTCTTTCTAGAAGCACCTCCCCCCACCCCTAGCTTTTATTTTTTTTTCAACCAAAGCATGATGAGACTGCATGACTAACCCAGAAAAACAGTAGAAGATCCAGGACCAACCAGGTCTCCCAACATGGTCCTCAGTCCTTTCCAGAGCACCAGACAACCACCCTAATTTGATGATTCTAAACATAATCAACTTTCCTTTGTATGCAGTAGATGATGGAGGAATCTAAATTAAGAAGAAACAATTGTACACCACATTGGAGGGATATGCTAGAATCCGGATGTGGTCTGGCTGTGTCCCCACCTAAATCTCATCTTGAATTGTAACTCTCATAATTCCCATGTGTTATGGGAGGGACCTGATAGGAGATGACTGAATCATGGGGCTGGTTCCCCCATGCTGTTCTCATGGTAGTGAGTCTCATGAGATCTGATGATTTTATAAGGGGTTTCCCCTTTTGCTTGGCTCTCTTCTCTCTTGCCTGCCGCCATGTAAGATGTGCCTTTCACCTTCCAATATGACTGCGAGGCCTCCCCAGCCACGTGCAACTGTGAGTCCATTAAACCTCTTTTCTTTATAAATTACCCCATCTCATGTATGTCTTTATTGGCAGCATGAAAATGAACTGATATAAATCCAAGCAGTACCTCATACCAACTGAAAACCTTATTACAACAAAGTTGTTTTCTAACATTGTCTTACAATGGCTCACACCTAGGGGCCTTACCAGCTTAAAGCCACCTCCTGGAGCAGACTTTCTAGTCATCCCATCAAACTCTCTGACTCATCATTTTAGGTCTCTGCATTTATAATTGTTTCTGGGTGTGTTCTTGTGTTCTTCCACCAAAAGGTAAGTTCCATGAGAATAGGAACCTTATGTGTACTGTTTATTTCCAGTGCCCAGAACAGTGCCTTAAACTTAGAGTACACTCAATAACTATGTGCTGAATAAATGTGCTGGTGCTTTGTAACAGAACCAAATGCAGTAGCAGGGCTCTCACTACTTACATTTCTGCCTTGGAATTTTTGTTACAGCAGATTTTCAGCAGCATGAATTTAACAAGAAGATTCTTCCCATTTTTCATATTATCTGAACTGATAATATTAACGAAATCTCATTTTGCACTCTTCTATATTTTTAAGAGAAAATACACTTCTGTTCTTGGAAAAATAAGTGATATTTGTTCTTTAACTTGACGTATGTGCTAACTGTATCAATTTTTTGAATATTTGGAAAACAAAAATTTGTCTAGCACTCAATTTCTTTGCCAGTTTCTCCCAAGCCTTAATGTATCCAGACGCTCTATTGACTATTTTACCAGAAGTCCTTTCTCAAAATGTTCCTCTTTAAAAGCTCTCAAGAACACACCACTGCTCTTTAGCGTAGAAAGCGATTTTTAAAATAGTGGGTGGCAAGGAAGACGGAGATAAACAAAACAAAATGAAAAGATTGAAACCTCTTGCTTATTTGACTTCTCCACTGGTGCTGTTAAAACAATGGCTTTTTAATAGGATAGACACACTAAACGGTCCCTATACGCTAAATATTCTTCACAAGGAATTAAGAGTCTTCTGTAAAAATAACCACAACTGGTAAATCTGGATCTTTAAAATTCTATGCAGAGCCAAGACTTCTGAAACAAAGTAGGCAAAACGCTTCTAGTCAAATACCTTAATGGATAGTGCTGGGATGCAAGAGAGAAAGGATGAAGTTCTACTGGCACCTTTTCTTTTGAAGTGGCCCCAAACCTTAAAGCCTGCATTTCATTTGGGAAAATCTTTTGCTAAAACCACTTCCCATATGCAACCCATCTGGAGGACTATAATCTAGTCTTGCCTGCAGCAAACCAACAGTAATGATGCTTGCCTTTCATCACAGATCCTGAGCACTAGACAAACATTAATTAATGCCCCCAACACACCTGTGAGGTAGGAAGTATTATTATCCCTGGCTCACAGATGAGGAAATCCAGACACTAAGAGGTTAAATGGCTTGCCTTAGGCCACAGAGGGAGCTAACAACAGCAAACTTTCCACTAACCCTCCGCCCTCCATACAGGCTTGAGTTCTGAGAAACCCTGAGCAGAACCATTGCTACGTGAAGTAGGCTACAATAAACCTATTTGTCTTTTTCACAGCGAGGTTGGACCCTACTCCAGAACATAAATGAACTCAGGGCCCAAAAGTCTTAAAAATGTAGAGATAGTAACAGAATCTGGACTCTTTACGCATTCCAGGGCCCTTCCCAACGTATCCTTGGTTATGTCTGTTGGAAAATAATAAACTTGCCGCACCCAGACTTCAGGTAGCATTTACTGAGCACCTACTCTGTGCCTGGTACTGCAATTTCAGTACTTGTTCCCATGTCTTTCCATACAAAGAAGTATGACTCCAGTAAAACAACTGCTGCAAAGTTTGGACCAAGTGGAAATTAGAAACTACTGTAACCAAGAATGGTCTCTCTCTCTTCCCTAACGGTTGGCAAGAGAGGTATACAAATTACCAAGAGAATCCCAATGGCGCACAATCATGGGATCGTTGTACATCAGGACGCTTTCCAGCTGAAGTCACAAATCACGCAGCCTACCTATCTTTTAAATAGTCCCAGAGTTCTACCAACAGGCACAGTCCTACTTCTATTACGAACAATAACTGTTCTTCCTTAATTGAATTTTTCTATGCTCCAGACTACGTAAAAGTATCACATTACTATTTGCAACAATCCTCAAAGAAAGTGTTTAATAATTTTCTCTTATTTTTACAAATGGAAATAAGGTTCAACTTGTTAGATAACTTGCAGAGCCAGAATTTAAAACCAAGTGTTCTCTTTTCATATGGTACTACTACTTTTTTGAGGAAAACTGACAGTTCTTGACTATCTCTATTTGTATTATTGTTATTATTTGATATCCCTATACGCTATTAGCACCTTCTAGGAAGGCCTTTCATTAGTAGTGAGCTATCTCTAGCATGAGAGGGAACATAGTTGTCAGGCTGTCCTAGGGAAATCTCTTCTCCCCACCGGCTTTCTCAGTAGCTTACAACACAGCCACATTTTGAACCTTCAGGCCCTGCTGACCAAGCCCAGAGAATACTATCTCTTGATTCTGTTACATCAACATTCCAATTTGAAGTAGAGCTTCTTATTCAAGAAGCCCTGTGACCACTTCCATGCTTTGGGTTTCACATCTAGTTTGAGCCCCTAATTTCAACCTGACTTCAAGCTTCTGTGTAGCAACTAGCTCATCTCTTTATTTGCTAACGTATTACATAGGCTGCAGGTCACCCAACCCAAACTGACAATTAAAGTGATTTATTGGTTGGTTAAGGGAAGAGATCATCAGCAAATGGGCTTCAGGTATGGTTTGATCAGAACCCTGGCTCTGCTTCTCTCAGATTTATTCTCCTTTGTATGTCAAATTGTTTCTTAGATTGACTCTTCTTCTATTGAAAGATGGCTGTCAGTAGCAATGCAGTTTCCAACTTCCTTGTTCATTTGCAAAACATGGTGAATAGGGATAGCAGAAAGGAGACTATGTCTCAGTGGGCACTTGAAGACTTTCGGATGAAAATAATAATGCATTTGTTCACTAATTTGAAAAAGCGTATGACAATATGCCATTTACTGAATTCTTACTATGTTGCATGTGTAATACTAACCACATTAGATTACATTAGCACGTATAAACACATGATGACCCTATCACAAAGGAGCTGTTATCACCTACATTTTATTGAAACCAAACCACTGAGAAGTTTACCAAAGATGACAAGCTAGTTGCAAATCTGATTGCAGTACAAAGTTAGAATACAAGCAGGGCCTACTTTGCTAATGACAGCCCTGCTTCTAAGGGCTGTTAAAAGAATAGGTGGTAGCAAAGGGTGTTTGTTTTGGTCATTTATAGTTTTATAACTGACTGCAAGGAGATTGGAATAAACAGCCATGTTCATGCTGTGCCACCACCTATAGCAGAGCCCAAAAACCTTCACAAACACCTGAAATACAAGAAAGAGGTCTTGTTATTTAGCAGAAGCAAGGAGATGAGCCTGGGAATCAGTGTGACCAATCATACAATAGCAAAAAATCAGGAGTCAATTTTGTCAGGGGTGGAGGAGAAACAAAACCTACCACACATCACGTATGGCTTCTGAGGACGGCTACCGGAGGAATATATCCGTATTTGAGCTTTCCGGGTTTGAAGATCCTCAAATATTCCAGTATGAAACATTTAAGGTCACTGTAATTGGCAGATTCTTCTTGTGGGAGAAAGAAGACGCTATTTTACCCTTCCTTCCATTGTCACCCCATCTATGGGGCAGCTTTCGTGAGCTGTAACTGGCCTCCCCAACCCATTGATCGTTTACAGTATTCAGTTTCTCTGCTTAAAATGTAGCTCAAATAAAGAAAATCGGTGGGTGAATTGAGGACGTTGAGTATGTGCCAAACTCTCAGACTCAGAGCTACAAGCCACATGCAACTACTTAAGTTTAAATTAATTCAAACAAAATTTAGCCGGGCGCGGTGGCTCAAGCCTGTACTCCCAGCACTTTGGGAGGCCGAGGCGGGTGGATCACGAGGTTGAGAAATCGAGACCATCCTGGTCAACGTGGTGAAACCTCGTCTCTACTAAAAACACAAAACATTAGTTGGGCATGGTGGCGCGTGCCTGTAATCCCAGCTACTCAGGAGGCTGAGGCAGAATTGCCTGAACCCAGGAGGCGGAGGTTGCGGTGAGCCGAGATAGCGCCATTGCACTCCAGCCTGGGTAACAAGAGCGAAACTCCATCTCAAAAAAAAAAAAAAAATTTTTAAATGTAGTTTCTTCGTTACAAAAACCACATTTCAAGTGCTCAGTAGCCAGGTGTGACTAGTGGCTTTTCCAGGCATAACCAGGACATAAGCCTTTCCATCATCATAAAAGTTCTATCGAATAGCACTGGCCCCTATAGTATCAGAGGAGGTTCCACTGCTAAGATGTTAAGGCCATGTATTACAGATACTAACTGCAAAAAATGCCACCTAATTGTCTTAGTGAATTGGAGTTAAACTTTTTCTGTATTGAGAATTATCCATGAGCAGGTTTAGCCCACCTATGCCTTTCCATCAGCCACAGGTATCTTGAATTAAATTCAGCTGTACATGACAAAAACACAAATAGTGCTTAAACACACAAAGTATTCTATTATTTCTAAGATCCAGAGACCAGCAGTCCAAAGCTGGTACAGGAACTTGATTATTTCATCACGGAGTCAGGATCATGTCCATTTGCTGTTGTGTCACCTCTAAGGAATGGACTTTCAGTAGCCTGGCCCACGATGGTGTCTAGAGCTCTACTCTTTATATCTGCCTCCCAGCCAACGGGAAAGAGAAAGGGGAAGAACTGTAGGCCCTTTCCTGTAAGGATATTCCTTAAGTTGCAAATAACATTCCTGTTTGCATTCTATTGTCCAAAAGGTAAACACAAGGTTACTCTTAGCTGCAAGTGAAGCTGGGGAATGTGGTCTTTATTATGATTGCCATAAAATTAAGGGTTGTGTTACTGTGGAAAGAAAGGAGAATAACTATGGGAAAGTAACAGGGGCTTCTGCCACACTAACAGTACTGAGAATGTGTAAAATAAGACAGACAAAGCAATTAAAGAGAATTAATTTTTCTGACTGCAAACACTTTCAAAAAGCTTATCAAGAACTGTAAATTACTGAGGAAATGAAAATCTGAGTTTTGGGGGATATTCAGTGATCTGTATTTTCTTGGTGGCCACCTAGTGCTGTGATTTAAGGGAAGTCACTCCACTCCTAAACCCTCCTTCAGAGTATTCAGAACTCTTCATCTAAGTTTCTCACATGGCTTGACACATCATCTACTACAATTTCATCTCAGTTAAAAAGTCTTTACAAAATGTGAACATTCCTGGGGATGGTAAGAGTATCTGTCCATTCTCCATTTATTATTAGTGACATCCAGCTTTTTGATCTCCAAAAATAAAAGGATTGACTAAGTTGGAGTTCTGTGGGGTATGGGGTGAACAAGAAAGAAATAACTTTAAACTCTTGGACTGGGAAGGCATGAGAGGAAAAGCATTTCTGGGGTGTTTCTTAGAGTGGTTGAGGGTCCTGGAGAGCTTATCAAGATCCCTGGAAACATAAGAAGACAAAGGAATGTTGAGAAGAAAGGAGGTGGGGAAGAGACTGAAGGGCACAAAGACGGAAGTGAGAGCTGAGAAGGCGTCAAGGGTCAATTTCACCATCTTGAAGTTTTGCCTGGAGTTGACCATGAATACTACAATATTTATGTAATCTCTTAGCAAAATATGTAAGAATAGAGCCTTTTTTCTATTAAGAAATTAAAAGGCATGTAAGCTAAAATGCAGTGCTCATCTAAACTGACAGCATCTTGCGTACAATCAACAAAAGCAAAAGAAATTATATTATCTGCACTAAAAAGCCTGTCTCTTACTGTTCTGAAAATGTATTCTTTCACTTTTCATTTTAATTTAGCTGTCTTTTCTAAAAAAAAAAAAAAAAAATTCCTAATAACAATACTAATAATGATGATAGCATTTAACAAGTATACTTTGAGGAAGGCATTATACCAAGTGCTTTACACTTATTATTTCATTTAATCTGCACAGCATCTCTTTGAGGTAGATATTATATCGCTTTTACAGAGAAGGGAACTGAGGCTTAGAAAGATTGGGTGACTTGCCTGAGTTAATACAGATAGTCATGGCAGAGTCCGGTTCCAGACCTCTAAAAGCCAAGCTCCAGATTCCTTGCTCTTAATCCCTATACTGACGCTGCCTCCCCACTTGGTGTTTGGTAGAAATAGAAATGATTCACATTTAGATCAAAAGTGACACCTGAACAGGCCATACACTTTGGATGCCTTTCTCCATAAGGCACTCTCCATGTGAATGACATCACTTCTGACTGCTTCAAACGTCCATTATGGCGATGACCTGCAACTGATTCCGAAAACGTTCTTCCGTGCTTCTCCCTGGCTCCCAGCCTCACATACCATCCCCCACCACCCTCATCACCACCTCCAGACAGCAGCCAAGGTGTTTTCTGTCAATGGTGTCACCTAGTGGTCAGAAGGCAGAACTCCTTTATTTGACTTCCTTTTCTACACCCTATGCTTTATTCCCCTTCAAAGACTTTTTGGCAGAATATATCTACCTCTATTAAGTCATCACTCAGGGATCATTCAATTCTCCATTAATCTTTTTCACTTATATACACTCATCTCCTTTAACTCTCTTTCTCCTCGTCCTCTCTTGGAAGGAGGATCTCTCCCTTCATCATTTATTTCACTAGCCAAAATGTTAACCCAATCATCAGAGAATAGTGGGCTCTGAAGTCAGACAGAACCAAATTAGAATTCCAGAGCCATCACATTAATTGTGAGATGCTGAGAAAATTGTATGGCCTTTCTAAATCTCAGTTTTCAAATCCATAAAATGGAGATAAATTACCTACTTCAGAGTTCTTATAGGAATTAGATGACTTAAGAAAAGCCTTAATTATCTAATTGCACGTAATAGGTATTTAATGAATATCACTCATCCCCACACCATTATGAGTAACGCATAAAATAATCATGCTGCTGTATCAAGAAAAAGGAAAGCCATATTCTTGGGGGTTAAATTTGTTCTATTTAACAACCAGTGTCTATTATACTTAAAAATCTTTTCAATAAGTTACCATCAAAGCCTCCACAAGGGTCCTCCTACTTAGTAGTTTTCTCCATGTTATAAATAGCATTTCTTCTTCATGATAAATAAATCAAATATTTATAAGATAGTTCGGGTATGTAATGTTAAATAAAGCTTAGCCTAAAGCTGCCTCCTTACATATTTTAGGTACGGCCTAAAGATTTTGCGGTTCATTGGGAACTACAATAAGCTGAAGTGTAAACTGACTGTATCCTACACTTGTGACAATCACCAAGTTTTGGCCAATCAACCGTAGCCAACCATTTGAACCATGTTCGAATAAGGCAAATGCTAAGCTGTAACCAATTCGGCTGTTTCTGTACATCGCTTCCATTTTCTGTATGCCACTTTCCTTTTTCTGTTTATTAATCCTCTTTCCCACATGGCTGTATGGGCATCTCAGAGCCTACTCTGAGGATTTGCGAATCATTCATTGTTCAGCTAAACTCCTTTAAATTTAATTCTGCTGAAGTTTTTTTTTTTTTTTTAATCAGTAATCATCATTTACAAACACTGCTTCTACGCAAAAGTGCATTCTAAATTCCAAAGAGCCATCAATTAGGAATTTATTCTAGTTTTGGTTTTAAAATTACGAAAAGCTCTAAAGTAAACAAATCCAAAAGTAAAGAGTACCTTCTGCTTTATATCGAATGGAGGTCAGGACTCATAAATGGGTCAGCTCACAAAATAAAGCAGAATGTGTGCTGATACAATGGAGAAAAATGTTAAAATTCAACCTGCCCTAAGTACTGATTATCCTCTTCAAGCACAGTTTGTTATCTTAGCTACACATGTGACACAAAACACATCCAACCAAAGAAGCCTGTGAACTAGCATTTGACAACATATGCAGATTACTGGTTTATGTTATTTATCAAAATGTAATATAGCAAAGATGATGCAATCAAGGAAGTATCATTTTTTAAACAAATGATACTGGAATAAATGGACATCCATATGCAAAAGACTGAATCTTGACTCATACTTCATACCATAGGTATATAAAAATTCACCCAATATCAACCATAGACTTAAACGTAAAAACTAGCTATAAACTTCTAAAAGAAACTACAGGAAAAAAATCTTGTGACCTTGGGTTAGGAAATGATTTCTAAGACATGACACAAAAAGCATAACACACAGAAGAAAAAGTTGACAAACTGAATTTGATCAAAATTTAAAATTTTTGCTCATCAAAGACACTGTAAAGAAAATGAAAGAAGCAGCCATAGACTGGAAAAAAATATTTCCAAAACATGTATCTGAAAGAGCACTTGAATCCAAAATATATGAATTTTCAAAATTTAATAAAAAGTATATAAAAATGGGCAAAAGAGTTCAACACTCTACCAAAGGAGATATACAAATGTCAAATAAGCACATTTAAAAATGCTAAACAACATTAATCATTGGGTAAATGCAAATTAAAACCATAATGAGATTCCAGAATCTACCTATGAGATTGGCAGGAAACAAAGATGAAAGTATCAAGTGCTGATAAATGCTATACAATTAGAATTTTACACATTGCTCCTAGAAATGAAAAATGATTCAGTCACTTTGGAAAGTTATTTGGAAGTTTCTTAAAAAGTTACACGTACACCAACCATATGACCCAGCAAAACCCCTTCTAGGTACAAAATAAATGAAAACATATGCTCAACAAAAATTTGAATGAAAATGTTTATAGTGGTTTTAGTCATAATTTCCAAAAACTGGAAAAAAATCACATACATATTATATAACTGGCAAGTGGGTAAACAAACTGAAGGGGCTTGCAAAATATGACACACCACTGCAAAATACGACTGTAGGAGACCAGAATATGCCACCCTAAAATATGCCTGTTTTGCATATTGATAACTTTGAGCTGGTTATTTTGAGAAACTGCAGACACAGAATTAGTTCTGAAAAGTCGCCCTTTTGTCAAATAATTTTGCATCTATAAAGGAAATCTCCATTGGTAGGGGTGTCTCCCTCTCTGCAGCAGGAAGACAAGGATAGTCACGGGCAATTTATCACTGAACATATTACTAGTTATTCATAGGCAATGGAGAAGACACAGACTTAAATCTGCATGGAGGTGGGGGGTCTCTTCTTAACCAGGCATTTCCCCACTCTTGTTTCAGAGAACAGGGTTATTCAAGTCCTACATCTAAAACCTTTTTGACAACTACTCTAGAGATTTACTCTTTTCTCTACATTTTCTCTCATGTATGCCCAAAATATCCTTGTAAATAAACTTGTTTTTCTCTTGTTAATCTGATTTTATTAAAAGAAGGTCGAGTTAAGAACTATGACGGAGTAGAGAGAAAATTATTATCCATGTAGATACTCTCTATTTTGATTGAAGAATTTTGTCCTTTTAAATTTAATTATTTAAATTTAATTATTAGGTAAGGACTTAACTGTTTTGTAGCTTGCTTGGGCCTTTCTTCCTTTCTCGCTGACTTCCTTTGTGATCTGGTGGTTTTATATAGCGGCTTTCAATCCTTTCTCTTTCTCTTGTGCGTATCTACTGTAGGTTTATGTTTGCAGTTATCATGGTGCTTACATAAAACATCTTACAGTTGAAACAGTCTATTTTAAGGTGATAATGTAGAAAAACTCTACACTTTTATTTCCCCCAACATTTTATGGTTTTCATGTCACAATTTATAACATTTTATATTGTGTATCCATTAATAAAGCATCATAGCTATAGCTTTTAATATTTGTCTTTGAACCTTTACACTGAAGTAAAAGTGATTTACGTAACATCACTATAGTAACATTAACAACAGTTATTATTGGGTGTTCAGATTATACATCATTTTTTCTACAACTCTATTTGCTAATCATCCTACAACGGACATATGGAATAAAAACAAAGTTAGAAACTCCTTTTTATCAGTATCACTGGTTTTGATGTATAAATAAAAGTCTTAGGGCAAGAAGATGTCTTAGATCATCTTACCTACCAGATTTAACAGATGACTAAAACAAAGCCAATGCATTAGGTGACTTCTCCAAGGTACCCAGGGAAGCAATGAGAATAATTAAAGGGAATATAAAATTATAAAAATACTTTTACATAACAAGGACTAGAAAGCATCAGTACATAAAATAAAAAAAGACACTGATTTTTAAATTACATTCATTTCCAGGCTGATAAATTCATAGAAAAGATGCTATCTAGCCATGAGTATACCTTCTGCTTCTTGTCCCTCTCCTCCCACGATGGTAAATTAGATGGACACTAAGCTGTGCCTATACCTTACACCTTGGCGAAAATTATCAGAACAAGAAATCAACATCTGTTCTGTAGTTGTTTCTGCTTGAGAAAGGCAATCTTCACTCTTTTGAAAATGCTGAAATGATGCTTAAACAATTTTGAAAGCATTTTTTAAAACTTTAATCCATGGCATGCTAATAATTGAGTGCGCATTGAGAAGTAATGTTTAAATGATTTATGCTTATCATCCTTAAGCCCCACACAAATGAAGTAAAGAAAATCAGAATCAAACAAGCGTGACTACTCGTATTACTGCATTTACACCAGTAGATGAATGAGATTCCTCAACTCACAGAACATCAGAGTTAGGAAATCTACAAGATCCACTAATTAATCTCCTATATATTCATTTAAAAATTTCCAAAGAAAATTAAGTGCTCTGTTTGAAGTCTCATATCACATTAGGGCCACTCAACCGAAAGCCCCATCTAGAGTTCATTTTAGTGTACCATGGAAGAGGAAAAAGCCACCAGATCGAATAAAAAAATAATGGCTTTTGCTGTAGATGGCCTAATAGTACTCTCTACTTTATATGTACTCATTGAAAGCCATGGTTATTTTTATCAATGTTAACTTTACCCAAGTTTGCTTGTAAAAAATCACATCAAATGATTTTTTTTTTTTTTTTTTTTTTTGGTGGGGAGAAGGGGTATGTCTCCGTGTAGGTTTGATAAATTATTTTTTACTACCACGTAAACACTGTTTTTCTTCTGATACATTCTAGAAATACTAGTGTTGATAAATGATACTGCTGTGTTTGGAGCCACTCTCTATCAATATTTGCAGTCGGCAACCTGATTCATACACTAAGTGGAATGGGAATGGGGAAAAGAGAGACATACTACTAATTTACACTCCCAAGTGTGTCAAGAATCTGCTGGAATTTATTAGAGTCAAGAAGTTCCCTGAAATATCCATTTAAGGTTATTCTGAAGATAGATGAATCGTAGGCAGTCATGCCTCAGAGATTGTTTTTGAACTGAATCAGCACAATTCAGTGCTATCTCAAGATACACAGCATAATTTTTTTAATAAAAATGAATTTCTCATGCAGAATTAATAAGTTCCAACTGCCTTTTAACAAGAAATATATTTAGAAAGTATTTAGAAAGAATATAAAAATAACCTATAATCTCACCACACCAAGACAACAATGGCTAAAATTTTGTTATATTTCCTTCCAGAATTTTTTCTGTGTGTGTAGGTGTATATTTGTGTGTGGATTTGCAAACATTTCCTTTAATATAAAATTAATACATAATCCTATTTTGTAATTACCTTTTTTTATGTCGGCAAACAGATTTTCATCATGCATAATGTTGAAAAGGCCTCTGTAGATGGCTATCTAATCTAACAAATTTTTATAAGTCAAAAATTATCTAATAACTGATTTACATTACTAGTTGCTTGATAAGTACTTTCTTTACATAAATATCTGAAAATGAAATAAAAGTATACATGCCTTTTAAAAATTGTTGCTTATATGAAAAATTATCCTCTAGAGAGATTATGCAAACCTATGCTATCATTGGCAATAGATGAAACTGCCAGCTTCCCTACTCCGTTGTCAAGATTAATTATTATTTTTTTGGAGACGAGGTCTCACTATGTTGCCCAGGTTGAAGTGCAGTGGCTATTCCCAGATATGATTATAGCTCACTGCAGCCTTGAACTCCTGGGCTCAAGTGATCTTTCCACCTTAGACTCCTGCATAGCTGAAACTGCAGGCATGTACCACCATGCCTGGCTATTTTTTAAATAAACATTTTTCATTCTGAGAGTGATAAACTGATACGGTTTTTGTTTGCATTTTTAATTAGTGAGATAGAGCATTTCTTACATAGTTTTTGGTTACTGGTTTTTTTTTCCCCTTTGTAACTTGACCTTCCCAATTTCCTATATGGTCATTGTTACTATATGTGTAAGAATTTTTCTTCACAATAAGATACACACAGGAATTCTGACAGGCACCAGAATAATGGCTGTGCTTAAACATAAATCCCTGCATCCTTCTTCCCAAAAATCACATGATCAAAAAGAACAAATAAACCACACATGACCCAGGAGACAGAATATTCCAAACTTAAAATTACTTATAAGTAAAGGGGAAAATACTGTATTTCAACAGAGATATTATTAGATTTCCTACTGCCACTACTACAGGCCTATTGATGTCAGGAATAGTGAGAAGGTAGTCCTAAGATACTCCACAAAAAAGAGAAAAGATAAGTGGAGATCATAGAAAAGTCACAGGAAAAATCACTCCCCAAAAGAGAAGATCCAAAGCTGTATTAGTCTGTGCTCACGCTGCTATAAAGAAATACCCAAGAAAGGGTAATTTATAAAGGAAACAGGTTTAATTTATTCACATTTCTACATGGCTGAGGAGGCCTCAGGAAACTTAAAATCATGGTAGAAGAGGAAGCAAACAGATCCTTCTTCACATAGTGGCAGGAGAAAGAAGTGCAGAGAAAAAGGAGGAAAATCCCCTTATAAAACCATCAGAGCATGAGAATTCACTTACTATCATAAGAACAGCATGGGGGAACCACCCCCATGATCTAATCACCTCCCAGGCTTTCCCTCTCCCAACACATGGGGATTACAATTCAAATTACAATTCAAGTTGAGATTTGGGTGGGGACACAGGGCCACACCATATCATTCTGCACTTAATCTCTTTCAAATCTCGTCTTTTGCACATTTCAGAACACAATTACGCCTTCTCAACAGTCTCCCTAAAGTCTTAACTCATTTCAGCATTAACACAAAAGTCCAAGTCTATAGCCTCATCTGAGAAAAGACAAACCCCTTTCACCTATGAGCCCATAAAATCAAAAGCAGGTTATTTTCTATTAATAGATACAATGGGGGTACAGGCATTAGGTAAATGCACCCATTCCAAATGGGAAAAATTGTTCAAAAGCAAATGATGCTCCAGGCCCCATCCATGCAAGTCCAAAATCCAGTAAGGTGGTAATTAAGTCTTAAAGCTCTGAAGTAATTTTCTTTGACTCCATGTCTCACATCCGGGTCAAACTGATGCAAGGGGTAGGTTCCCACAGCCTTCAGCAGCTCTGGCCCTGTGGCTGTGCAGGGCACAGTTCCCCTCCCAGCTGCTTCCATGGGTTCTGTTGAGTGTCTGCAGCTTTTCCCAGTACACAGTACAAGCTGTTGGTGGATCTACCATTCTGGGGTCTGGAGGATGGTGGCCTTCTTCTGACAGCACCACTAGGCAAGGTTCCAGTATGGACTCTGTGTGGGGGCTGCAACCCCAACCCCATATTTCCCTTCCAAATTCTCCTAGCAGAGGTTCTCCATGACTGTACTGCACCTGCAGCAAACTTCTGCTTGGATATCCAGGCATGTCCGTACACCCTCTGAAATCCAGGTGGAGGTTCCCAAACCTCAATTCTTATCTTCTACACACCCACAGGACCAATACCACATGGAAGCTGCCAAGGCTTGGGGCTTGCAACCTCTGAAGCCACAGCCTGATCTGTAGCTTGGCTTTAAGCCACAGCTGGAGCAGCTGGAATGCAGGGCACCCTGGTTCAAGGCTGCACACAGCAGGAGGGCCCTGGACTTGGCCTATGAAGCCATTTTTCCCTCCTAGCCCTCTAGGCCTGTGATGGGAGGGGCTGTTGTCAAGGTCTGACATGCTTTGGAGACATTTTCTCCACTGCCTTGGTGATTAACATTTGTCTTCTCCTTACTTATGCAATGTCTGCAGCTGGCTTGAATTTCTCCCCAAAACATGAGTTTTCTTTTCTATCACATCATTGGGCTGAAAATTTTCCAAACTTACACACTCTGCTTCCTCTTGAACCCTTTGTTGCTTAGAAATTTTTTCCATCAGATACCCTAAATTGTCTCTCAGGTTCAAGGTTCTACACATCTCCAAGGCAGGGGCAAAATGCTGCCAGTCTCTTTGCTAAAGCATAGCCAGAGTCACTTTTATTCTAGTTCTCAAGAAGTTTCTTATCTCCGAGACCACCTCAGCTTGGACTTCATTGTCCATATCACTATCAGCATTTTGGTCAAAGCCATTCAACAAGTCTTCTGAGCCCTTCAAACTGTTCCAACCTCTGCCTGTTACCCAGTTCCAAAGTGCTTCCACATCTTTGGGTATCTTCATAGCAACGCTTCACTCCCTCAGTACCAATTTATTGTGTTAGTTCATTCTCATGTTGCTATGAAGAAATACCCAAAACTGGATAACTTATACGGGAGAGAGGTTAGTTGACTCACAGTTCTGCACAGCTGGGGAAGCCTCAGGAAACTTACAATCATGGCAGAAAGGGAAGCACACACATCCTTCTTCACATGGTGGCAAGAGAGAGAAGTACAGAGCAAAGAGGGGAAAGCCCCTTTAAAACCTTTGGATATCATGAGAACTCACTATCAGGAGAACAGCCTGGGGGAACCACCCCCATGATCTAATCACTTCCCACGGGTCCTTCCCCCAACACATGAGGATATCAATTCAGATTACAATTCAAGATGAAATTTGGGTGGAGATACAGAACAAAACTCTATTAAATACTAAGAACTAAAATGATAACGATAAATCTGAAACTTTGTAGATCACAGCATTAGATACAGAAGATTTCGCAAAACTGGCCATGGCAGTCTTGAAGAAAAGAAGGCTTCCAGAAGATTAACAAGATAAATCGAGAGAGGGAAGTATCATTATGAGATATGGAGGTGAAAGAAAAGAACTAAGAGAGGAAAGTAGTGATTCTGCACAAATAAAAGAAGCAGACGACATGCCAACAGCTCCGCTTTCCCAATCACCGCAATGATGTCATTCATTTAAAAACTGCACTTTACTATACTGACAGAAGAGAATGGTCTTAAACCAGGAAGTTCTATAAAATAACTAAAATTAGTAGAAATCAAAGCATCTCTATTCAAAGCCAATAAAATTTTTAAAAATGCAAACATATTTCACCTGATAAAAGTCTTCCCAAAAAACTCCAAATCTGAAGATTGTAACACAACAATCCAAATAAAACTAAATACCCTCAAACATTTATTTGGAGTATTAAAAAAAAAAAATCTAACATTAGAAATTCGAAAACTCAATAGACATTGTACAAAAAGAGAAAGAGACAAGATTTAATCTAATGCTTGAAAAAAGTTGAAGAAAAAGAAACTCATCCGAAATGGAAAATAAATTACATACTGCCTGAAGGAAAGTATTTGCAAATGGAGAAAAGCAGGAAAACAATAAAGATAATAAAAGTAAGATGATAAAGAAGTAACAATGAGTCAGAGAAAGTAGTTGAAACAGAAGACTAGCAAGTAAGAGCCAGGAAAATTGGAGTCCCTGAAGAAGAAAAACAGTACTTTACAAAAGGAAGAGAAAATATAAGCAGACATAGAAAAAGCCCACTGGGGGCCTGGGAAAATTTATTCAGAATGGTTAACTCTGAGAACGCCCGTCTTTATTTTAAAGGAGAGTAAACACAATTAACATGACTCAACAACTAAGAGAAAAATGCTTGAACATATATACCAGGAGACAAAAGTGTTCACAGCAACATAGCCTCAAACAGCAGAATGTTCAGCAACAATAGAAAAGAAAAATATATTGTCGTATATTCAGACAACGAACTACTCTTCAGTTGTGAAAAAGCAATGAGCCATAGCTACCCACATCAACATAAATCTCAAATCAACATTAAGCAGAATAAACAAGTTTCAGAGGAATATATTATTATCTTGCATATTTAAAAGTCATAAACAGGCGAAATTAAATGATACATTGTTTAGGGATGATAAATAGGCAATAAAACTCTAAAGAAAATCAAAAGAATAACACAAAGTTGAGAACCATGGTTACTTCTTGGTGGAGAGAGTGAAGATATTTTTACTGAGGGGCACATAACAGGTGTCTAATTACTGGTAATATTTCATGTCTTAAGCTAGGTGTTGAATAGACCACTATTTACTTTAAATTGCACATACACTTTAAACAGTTGTATTTACGGTATCTTTCACCATTAAAAACCCACAGTAAAGTATTGTAGTGGAAGCTTCATTTTGTGCTACCTTCTGCTAAGACGTTAGGCAAACAAAATTTGAACGTTTAAACTAGTATCTCTTGGAAATCACAAACAAAGCCGGTGGCCTCCATGTCTCAGATTTCTCAAGCTGGGTGAGTGAATTTGCATGTGATACCTGCTTTGGTTTGTTAAGTGACAGATCTCTGTCTACCATGAGAAATTCATTTATGAAGCCAGAAGGCACAAGCTACATTTGGCTAATAAAGTATCTGTGTGTCTCATCTTCTCTTTGATTTTTTTGCTGCAATTTAACAACCCCTGGGAGGACAGATTTTCACTGGCACCTGTGTGTACCAGCGCAGGTGTCCAATACATTTTAGTGGAGGATTATTTTATATTATACTCTAAACCAGCTAGGCCAACTGTCTGATTCACAGATCTGTGAGCAGGCTCCTAAATAACTCCACCAAGCAGGAGAGAGAGAGAGAGCGACAGAGAGAGAGAGAGTGCGCGTGTGTGTGTACGCATGCGCGTGCATGTGTATGAATGTGTGGGTGTGTTACCTGTCAATACACACATTAGACAAGTCCTAGGCGGTGATGAAACAGGAAGATAAATATGTAAGCAATTGAGAAAGAATATTTTGATGGGATTTTTAACATACGTTTTCATACGAACTCTATAAACATCCTAATTCAAATTCTTTCACCTCAGCTATTCCTAACATTTATTTAACTCATGTAAATTCTACCTTTATGTTTTAAACGTATGTCTCTTCCGACTGGTTCTTTTAATAGCAGTCACCTCCTTATATCATTATGTATCTGTGCCATCAAGTCCCTGTAGTCAGGGACTGTGTTGTTGCATCTGTAATGGCTTTCCCTCGCAAACACATAACACAGGCTTCCTCTCCCCTACAGCAAATTGGGTTCCACTTCCCAGCCTGTCCAATCACAGTACTCTTAGTTCTAACTCTTCTATGGGAAGTAGATATTTGCCAGTTGTACCTACTATGCTCCCTTCCCCCTGTGCCACCAGAATCTATCTTTCTTACAGGGAACTAACTTCCCCTGGTCCCAGTGGGGCTGGCTCATCCTTATTGACCACAGAACCAGGCACATGATCCAGCTCTTCAGACTCTTCCATGACCTGGCCACAATGATGGGTTCTGCCATGGGAAATAACCATTGAAATGATGGGTTCAGCCATGGGAAATAATTATTGTACTCCAAGCCGATCATATTCCTCCCTAAGATTGCTCTTCAAAATCAAAGAAGACTTTCTCCTCACCCTGGAGTTTCTACACAGATACAATATGAACCTGCCTTCGAGTAGCCCTCTTGTTCATCATCTGTAGATAAAGTGACCAAGAGATACAAAGCAAGATTGACACTATCAGTGTCATAGGAGCTCTTAGATCCAGCAGGCCTGAGGCCTCTAGCCCATGCCTATTCTGCCGTAGGAGTCAAAAAACAGTTCCTTTTATTCCTAAGGGATCTAAATTTTATTTGTACATTTAAAAAAAATAACTGCTATAGCACAGTGATGCTAGAGGCCATTGGATGCAGCATGACATAGTGGAAGGTTTGTGGAATGCAAGATACTGGCTTCGGAGGGACAAGAACAATGGCATTTTGTCACAGAGAAAGTCAAATCTGCAGCAATCTGGGTGCCCAGACACTGATGTGGGTGTACAGCAGACCTATGTTGAAAGAGGCAAGGATAGCCAGATTTAAAAATCCTACTTCTCAGTCTCTTCCACTTAAGAATTCTTTCAATATTTGCACACATAATATCTTCACTGCCAAATCAATAAAATGTGATTTTGATATGGACCTGTGTTGAGAATTTTCTGTTTCTCATGAAGTGTTCTTTGAACTGGGCAGTGGCTCCACCCTGGAAACGAGAAACCCAAATAGAGAATACGGGCCCTTTTCTTCTCCTCCATGTTTTCTGAAGAGAATAGAAAACAGCTTCACCTAAGGAATGAAAACTTGCAATGCCTCAGAAACGAGCGCTCACTGAGATGCAAAGAGAGAGGATGGAAAGATATTAGGTTTGGCCGTGACTTTCCATTAATGTAATCCAGATGTAGGTCTGCAATCTAGATACAACTATCTTGAAACCTCTGTTCCACCATTTGAAAAACTTCAAGATTTCTGTGAATTCCTAGGTTTCTTCTGTTCTCACAGTCACCTGCAGACCTCCTCCTGGTTTTGGATCATCTTTTCATCTTCCAATCTAGATAGGGAAATCAGCTACCTTTCATAATTTCCATACCAAAAAAAAAAAAAAAAAAGCTTTGTGCATGTTTCAATCTATATACATAAAATGTACATCATTGTACCGCTTTGTACTCCAGTCTTCCATCACTCCACAGAGCTGCTTACCCTTCCCCCACCTCTCACCCCATCTCCACACCCACAGCCCTATTCAGTTCAAGAGCTGAGACAGCCATCTATCTCCCTGCTTGCTCTTTCTACAACTAACCCACACTTCTCAGTATTTACCCCTGAGAGTTTAGCAAATGTTCTCCTCACAAAGCAAACAAGAATAATTTTGGCTTTGGGTGTTAGGATAAAGTTATCACCGTGATACATTAAGAACCAAACAGCATGGAAGTGGAGCCAGAGGAGTGCATTTTCTCTGCATCCCTAAGCAATGGTAGGTTTGCAGGAGAGGCTCGAGGTTCGTGGCATGGGCTGGACTCTCTGCTCTGAGGACTCAAGTCTATGGAGTGTGCACCAGAGAAGGTCCAAAATAAAGGGTCCCCAGTCAACGGTCCCTGGAGCAGAGGATTGTGTTAGATACTCGTAACACTCAAAGACAGAAAGAGACCCTGCCCTGTGCTGGTGGCTGAGTGATATTTAAGTTTCCAAGACTGTGAAACTCTGCCTTCCTATACAATCTGCAGGTTTAGGCTTGTTGATCCTATTTTCTACTCATTCGGTCTTTTCCTAAAACATCATTTGGAGCTGATGATGGCAGGGAAGGAGGAGGGATAGCTTAAGTTTACCCTGTGCTTAGATATGCTTTTAAAAACGCATTATTGGAAATGCTTTTTAAACACATTAGCTACAGTGGATTTCATCTTACCCATATGACAATGGCGGCAAAAGAAAAAAAAAATTGTATATGCCAGTGAAAGCAATCTCCGCCCCTTTTTGGTCTTAAATGGGTTAAATATTCAGTCAATTCAAAGTTTGAAATCTGTAGCAGGGCTGATTATTTCTTCTTGAGATGTCTTTCTTCATCCTTTTTCTCAAGATGGTGTCTGTGAAGGAGAAATTTCATAGCCATGTGGAGAACTGGGAGGAAGGACTTCAAGGGCTGTGGATCTTCTCCATGAACTGGAGCAGCTCATCTTGTGACTGGAGGTACGGCTGGTCCCTAATGGTTCTTGGGGTATCAATATGATACCCTTTACTGAACCCCTTGCTCCCTGTTTCAGACTCCAAGTGGAAATCTCTGCCATTTACAATCGCCTTATCCTGGCTCTTCTGTTCTCAAGACTTTTGTGTCTTGCCAAGGCAGGCAAAAACATGGAGGTCCCTTTCATGTCACTTCCATGCTGTAAGACACAGAAAACTAAGGGTCCCTGACTCATCATGTTCCTTTATAAAAAAAACCCCAAGCACTAATTTCTCTAGCTGCAAATGGCTGTGCTGAGTTGAGAGTCTCAGCAAGACAGTCTTCTCATTGGGTTCCAGTAAGGAAGTCCGAAACAAAACTCTTCTGTCAGCCCTATCCTCAGTTTATCTGGAGTGTTTGCCTCTTTTTGCCACACTTCCCTTCCCAAGCCCAACACTGGCTGTGGGACAGAGGAGTGTAGTGGTGGGTCTAAGACAACTCCCTCCTGGAAACTGAGGATTCATTCATCTGACATCTTACTGAAAATCTATCACGTACCAGGTACTCTTCGAGGCTCTGAGGATATAATGGCAAAACTATTTCAGACCCCTGGAGTTTACAGTCTCGTCAGGGTAGAGCGTAAAGAGCCTATATATATAAAATACAGACCATGGTCAGTTTAACATAAGTACCAAGAAGAAAATATAAAGCAAAAATGTGTATAGAATGTCATACAGATAGATTTCAGCCAGTGGATCGCATATAATTAAACTGGAGATGACTTAGCCATTCTCCAGCTAATATTTATACTATAAAGATAACTATAAATCATATATGCCTTGGTGGGGTGTGGGGGGAGAGAGAGTGTGTGTGCGTGTGCGTGCGTGTGTGTGTTTGTGTGTGTGTGAGAGAGAGAGAGAGATTGTGGGGGAGGGTGGGAATGATGACAGGGTGAGGGGTCTAAACACTGGAAGACCTAGGAAACTCTCCCTTCCAAAGAAGACGAATGTTGAAGGGGTGGCTCCCAGATTTTATAGCAGATACAGTTAGTATGCATCTCATGAAAAGAAAGTGGAAAAGGAGAGAGAATGCCTCTGAAGTTACCAACCCAATAGGTCATCTGTTTACAGAACGCAAAGAAGGAGCACAGCTGTTGGAGACAGTGACTCCGATTCTCCTGGGCCAGCTGCAGAGCCGCGCAACGGGCAGTGTTCTGGATGTGTGGGACCGGCATCTTCAAGCAACCCACATCCCAGCAGACGTGCCTTGAGAAAACAAATTCCTCCCAATCCTGATTCAAACCAGTGCCAGGCTGGTCACCAGCTGGAGGGCTTAATCACTGGGGGCAGGCATTGCTAGAGAACCAGGAAACGTTTAAAAGCCGGAAACGACCTCATTTCAAGTACATCTCTCTGGGAACACAAAGGAGAGACAAGGGAGGAAGGTAATCTTGGGAAGGATTCAAAGGAGAAGATGTTAGTGTTCGTTCTTTCTTTAAAATATAGACATATTTTTAATTTCAATAGCTTTAGGGGTACAAGTGGTTTTCTGTTACATGAATTGTTTCGTGTTGAAGTCTCAGATTTTAGTGCACACATCACCCCAGCAGAGTCCATTATACCCCATATGTAGATTTTTATTTATTTGTTTTTTTTGAGACAGTCTTGTTCTGTCACCTAGGCTGGAGTGTAGTGGTGCCATCTCAGCTCACTGCAGTCTCTGCCTCCTGGGTTCAACCAATTCTCCTGCTACAGCCTCCTGAGTAGCTGGGACAACAGGCACATGCCACCATGCCCAGCTAATTTTTGTAGTAGAAGCCAGGCATGGTGGCTCATGCCTGTAATCCCAGCAGTTTGGGAGGCTAAGGGGGCGGATCATGAGGTCAGGAGTTGGAGAGCATCCTGGCCGACATGGTGAAACCTCATCTCTACCAATATGTAGATTTTTATCACTCACCCCCACCACCCCTGCCTCCTGAGTCTCCAATGTCCATTATGCCATTCTGAATGCCTTTGTGTACGGGGTAGCTTAGCTCCTATTAATAAGTGAGAACATACAGTATTTTGTTTTCCATTCCTGACTCACTTCACTGAGAAAACTGGCCTCCAGCTCCATCCAAATTGCTGCAAAAGGACATTAGTTCATTCTTTTTTACGGTTGAGTAGTATTCTATGGTGTATATATATCACATTTTTTTGTTGTTTACTCATCGGTTTATGGGTACTTTGGTTGGTTCTGTATCTTTGCAATTGTCAGTTGTACTGCAGTAAACTCACACACAGGTTTTTAAAAAATGTAATGACTCCTTTTACTCTGGGTACTCAGTAGTGGGATTGCTGTATCAAACAGATCTACTTCTAGTTCTTTAAGAAATCTCCATACTGTTTTCCATAGAGATTATACTAACTGATATTCCCACCAAGTGTTCAGTATTGAAGGATGAACAGCAGTTTGCCAGACAAACAAGGAGGAGACGGGCAGGAGGAAACATGATCACAATGAAAGCACCAAAACATCATCTCCCTGTTGCCCTGGCCAGTCTACCAGACCCCTGAGTCCGTCAACTCATCCTGGGAATGCCAGGGAGCTCACGGTTCCCGCATGCCAGTCTTTTGGCTCTGCTTGGTTATCCCTGCTATGCTACATCAACAGGACAACACATAGAAAAAGGAAGTGACATTTATCAACAATGTCAGGTGGCAACAAGAGTGGTCACTATGACTCAATTTCAAGTGAGCAGTGAGAACTTCAGAGAAAAAAGAAGTTACCTGGTTTCTCCAACCTCCTTTACTGCAGTCTTGGTAAAGGGGCCCTCCACTCCCTGCCCCTGTAAGCCAGCGCACCAGAGAGGGAATAAAGAGAAGTTTCTTCACCACTCTTAGCTCTTCTTGCCAGCCAGGAATGATCTTCATCAATATAGGTGCACCTTCTCAATGACTATAGAATTTTCCAAAGTGAGGTTTTTAAATGGATGGAGGAAACACCAAAAATAAGTAAACACCTAAAGACATAGAGCTATAAATAAAAAAAACATGGATTCCAGTAACAACCCTGGGCAAACTGAGTGACCATAAGCAACTCCTCCACTCTCTCTCTCGGATGCTTGGTGTGCACATCCGTAAAGTGAAGAGGGTAGTGGATTACCTCTGAGGCTCCGCCAGGTCCAACATTGAGTGGTTTCATGTTCCCACTACAAAAACTAAAAGTACCAACATCATTTTTGGCCACAAACTCCTGAATTTTGGATTTGTCATTTAATTCTTACTATTTTGTGTGATGCCACACCCCTGGAATGTCACACAGTAAGTAAGCATCTGAAATGGTTGGCCCCGCTTATTCCTGTTTATTGACCCTTAGGACAAATTCCATAGCAACAACACAGGCATTTACAATAGCTTTGACCTTTTGTCAGAAAACGTTCTAATTATAAGTGCACAATGTAAGTATAATGCTCTTACCATATTACCCTTAATTGAAGCACCTATCATAATTCAAACTAGCAAGATATTTTAAAATAGCAAAATATTTATGTTTGGATTTGACTCAAAATGACGGTCTCTCACGGTTTACATTGACTACAAAGGGAGTTAACTGGTAAGATGTACGTATTTTGGGGTGCCTTCTATGTGCTTTTACAAATTTCTTTTCTTTTTCTCTTTGATGATTTAAACCACATGTCAAAGTATTTAAAGGATTATTATATCGGGAATTCTCCAGTGTGAAATAAATACCAAGGCAGAGCCTACAGGTTTATGTAAGATGCATACACACACACACGTGTACAGACACACACACAGCTTCACGGTCGGGTATAAATCATCCCTTGTCTTCCACCAGCTGGTCTGCCGTATTGATAAATAGGATCTGCTACATTCATTTAATTCTGAAATGCTGAAACATAGTTTGGGTGCAAATATAAATTTGGTAGAAAAAATGGAATGTGTTAAGCCTTTAACAAATGAATGTTTAATGACTATTTGTAGAAAAAAAAAATCAGTAACGGGAAACAGAAACTTACAAGCTTTGGTAAAGTTATCCTCTCAGTTTGCAAAGGCTGAAAATATTTAAGGGAGGCTATGTCATATCATACTTCAAATAATGTCCTTGAAAAGCATTTCTGTGACAGACTCTCCCAACAAGCCAACTGAGCTCTTGCAGTTGAATGAGTTCCACATAGTGACTCCAAGAGCTGCAAAACACATGCACGGGGTGATGCTTCGTTAACAACTGTTACATATTTTAACTCAAGAGTCTGAGGTGGCGGTTGCTTTTTATCTCTTTTACCCATTTGGATCAACAAATATGAAGGTCAAGAACACTGTCTTAAGAAGGGTTCTGAGGTTGCATCCGAGACCAGAGTCCTGGATGATTATTGATGTCTGCTGTAGGGGAGGAAAGCAGGAGTGCTGACATGTGCACATTTCACACATCCCACAGTGTTCTTAGCCTGAATCACTATGCACAGCGCTGTAATCACAGTCTTCCTCACACACAGTTCCTATCATGTCACTATCTTCTTCCAGAATTCACAGTAGCTCCAGATAGCACTGCATATCAATTATGGCATTAAGTCTTGTATTGACTGATTACATATTCTAACTGCCCAAACCTCTTCCATTTCTCACTTTCTACTTAGGTCTTCAATTACTCTTCTATTGCTCCCTGCCACATAACCTCTCTGTTTAAGTTATTAGATTTCCTCATTGTTCTTCTACAGTCCTTAACCATTCCCACCTCCCCACCACTACTCCTGCTATCACTTGCCTGGATGGTGGTCTGAGTCAGCCTCCTCACAGACTCAAAGAGAATATCCAAAAATCTTTTGTAACCGGCAAGTTTCTGAGGCCTAATCTCAGCCCTGTTTCTTCAGCTTTATGCTATACATTCTGTACTTAATTATCACATTCTTATGTTGATTTATAGCCATTCGATGATTGTTCAAGAGAATATTTTTCCTCTTTTCTGTTAAAGTGGTTGTACCATAAAGGTAAGTACCGTATCTGCTAATTTATTGCATCTTAACTAAATAAAATTATTGGCCAGGCACAGTGGTTCACACCTATAGTCCCACTTTGAGAGGCCAAGGTAGGAGGATCACTTGAGGCCAGGAGTTTGAGACCAGCCACGGCAACATAGCAAGATCCCCATCTCTACAAAAAATACAAGAATTAGCTGGGTATGGTGTCTTGCACCTGTAGTCTTAGCTACTCAGGAGGCTGAGACTCAGGAGGAGTCCATGAGCCCAGGATTTTGAGGCTACAGTGAGCTGTGATCATACCACTGCATTCCAGCCTGGATGACAGGGCAAAACCCTATCTTAAAAAAATAAAAATTTTAAAATTTTGCCTCATTTTATGGCTGTTATGATATACCAACAAGAGTCATATTATTTTTATATATTCTATTTTTATCCTGCATTACATGTAAAAAAAGAAAGGAATATATTAAAGAAAGAAATATATAAATAAAAAAGAAAGAAGCTAACATTTTTCTGTGCCTTCTATGCCCAGACACAGGACAAAGAATTTGCATTGCCTCATTCAAGGCTCACAACAAACTATGAAGAAGATATTATTATTAATCCACATTTTCCAGGAGAGTAAACTAAACTTAGAGAGAGTAAAAGACATGCTTAAGGTCACAGAGCTAATAAAACAGTGTTTCCGCTGTGCTTCGTGGTCTCTCTTCTGACACAGTCCAAAGAAGATAAGTGCCTTTTATTACAGAAAAAAAATACAAATTAGTCCAACTAGAGACGTCCAGAATGTTGAAAGATTCAAATAGTTTGAAATTCTACAATGGCTAGTGTATAAAATTGTTTGTGTTGCTATAACAAAATACCTGAAACTGGGTAATTTGTAAAGGACAGATTTTTATTTCTCAGTTTTGGAAGTTAAGAAACCCAAGATCAAGGTGCCGGAAGTTGGGTGTCTGGTGAGGGCTGCTCTCTGCTTGCAAGATGGTGCCTTGTTGCTTTATCATCCAGAGGGCACAAACTCTGTGTCCTCAGATTGCAGAAGGAACAGAAGGGGTGAAAACAAGCAAACTCTCTCCATTAAGTCTTTCTATAATGACAGTAATTCATTCATAAGGATGGAGTTCTCATGACCTAAACACCTCCCAAAAGCCTCCACCTCTCAACGCTGTTACATTGGGGATTAAGTTTCCAACACATGAACTTTAAGGGCTGCATTAAGACCATAGCGGCTAGGAACTTCCCTTCTACATAAACAAGAGAAGAGTATCATCACATTATTGTAACGCAACAGAGGGAAAGCTAATGCTCTGCATGGACATTTCAAAAATGAAGCATCTACTTCTTTCCTCAGGTGCAAGTAGACTGAATTTGTTCCATTCATTCATTTCTCATATTGATACCACTTTTCTCCACTTCCCTGTAAACAGTCCTTCCTGGTTTTATTATTGCCTTTCTTATTCCTTCCTGGCACCCAAAACAAAAGTAGTAAAGAAATGAATACGAATGTATGACAGGCAGAAGCAGCCGTAAGGCCATCTGTATTAGTTTTCGTTGATGAAAAATAAAAAGCCTCCTGTAGGGTATGGTTTTACATAAATAACATTTATTTTAGAAAAGGAAATATTATAGGGAAAGAGAATAAATTAGTGGTTACCAGGGGCTGAGGGTAGAAGGAGGACACTGGCTACAAAGGGGCAAGAAAGAATTTCCTGGGGTGATGGAAGCGCCCTGCCATCTTGATTGTGATGGTGGTTACATGACACTATTTGTAGGCCGAGACTCATTGAATCATACACCTAAAAAGGATGAATTTCACTGTATGTAATCATACTTTACTAAGTTTGGTTTAAAATTAAATTAAATTAAAAAGACAAGCAATTTGAAAGATAAAATCTAGCAGCAGTAAGAGCATATAGATATTGCTTGCATATGGGTATGTATCTCGCCTATTAAAAAATATATTTAAGCTTGAATAGTTACCTAGTACATGGATTTATCTTTTTCTCAATAATTTAAGCCCATCAAGAACATTTAAATTAGATTGACGCAAGCTTTTGTAGTATCAAGAGGGTTCTCCTCAAAGAAATCGAGATCACAGGCTGACCCTTACTCTACTAGCTGCAACATCACTAAAACTTATTGGTATGATGGATCCTTCTTCGAGAAGTTAACTTCCGCTGACATCTTCTCTGCTTACATTTTAATTAAGAAGTTATGTATAATTAAGAACCTGGATTTCCAATACCCAGGAAACAAAGCATACCAGGAGTTCTTTAAAGTGAAAACAATAATAATTACAAATGAAATAAGCCACATAAGATTATTAAACATATGATCTGTTAAAATAAGGAGAAGATGGCCTAAATACTGCAAACTAACATTATCACACTACATATCAGAAACTGGTTATTGTGTTAATCAAATTAACATTATATAGTATAATATTCATTGATTACATTACCCGGAATGTTTAAGAAAAAGGCAGATCTTTAATTTCATTTTTCCAGAGAGAATTAAGAATTGCTCATGTGTTAAAAATGTACACATTATTAATAAAAATTCACTCAACACACTAATAAATTTCATGGAAGTACAAAAATAGTTGAGAAGTTAGACAAAAGTTCTTTGGCTTTTATTATCCTTATTTGTAATCTTAACCAAAATATTTATGTGCTTAGTAACTTTAAAACCATGAATGTTAACATTAACTCATCTAAATTTTATGGCAAGAAATTTTAAATGTTTCAGGCTACCAGTTGACTCCGAAAAAACAGGAACTGTGATTATTACCTAATTAAAATAGCTGCCTGCCAAATGCAGAAAGGTCTGACTTTGTAAATGTGTTTTTAATTCTACTATTTCAGTAGAAAATAAAGTATAAGCAAAAAAATACAACTACTCAATGGCCCTATGCCTTCACTTCTAAACCAGGTTTGTTTTTAAGTAACAAAAGAAGCAGGTAATACCAGCCCATAGATTTAAATGTCATTTGTGCATAATGAGCACAAAAATCTAAACGCATTTCAAATTGTAAAAAAAAAATCAATCAATAGTCACACTCTTCCTCTCTTTAAAATTCTAAAGAAATTCTTTAGTAACAATTAGATTTGGCTATTGTTAGGTTTTACAAAGACAAGTAGTGTATTTCCTACAAAGTGACAGTTCACCGAAAGAATATACATGCCCCTAGTGTTAAAATATCATCAGTCAGCTCATAAGGTATGTACTGAGAACTGATGGGGTGAGCAATGAGAAGGAACTGAGAATCTCCTTGAGTTTGAGTGTTGTTAATGGCACCATTTCCTAAAATGTTTAATCACACTGCTTTCAATGTGGATCTTTGGAATCAATATAGCATAGTGTTTTTGACTTTGAGGCAAATAACCATGGGGCATTTTAAACTCTTTGTGCCTTATTCATAAAATGGAGTCAATGGATATCCCATAAAATAATAGAGGACTAAATGAGATAGCACATACAATGTTCTTAGGACAGTGTTTAGAATCCTCTAGGCAATCCCTAAGCGTTATCAATTGCTATTTTTGTTGGTGGTGCCGTTGCAATGCTATAGTTTTTTTGGAACATTTACTATTTTCCAGACACTAATATATTTTACTTTTCTTTATCTCTGCCAAGTAGTATGTTAGCTCCATTTTACAGATGGGAAAACTGAGTTCAGGGAGTTGAAGTAACTTGTCCAAGGGCACATCAATGTAGAAAGCCTGAATTCATACCACGAGCTGACAATGAGAACCTGAGTTCTGTTGATTTTTACACTCCAGCCACATGACCCTTCGTCCTTCATCTTCACACACTGGAGTGAATAATCAACATGCTTTTTACTTTTGAAAGAGTCAACATTTAAAGCCTTAAAACACATGTCCTGAATTCCCATTAAGAACATCCTAAAGAATGAATAATGGCAGGGATGTAGAGAGTTAAATAATTATGTAAGATTAAGCACATGGGTTTGAGAAGTTTGGGGTACTACAAATCGGTGGGGTCAAGTTGATAGCCGTTCACAAATTATGTTTCTTTCCCTGTTCTACAAACTAGATGATTTTCTTGAATAAAGAGATTACCTTCTGGTACCCTGGAATGGGGGCAGTCTAAGTGATTTCTAACCCTATAGCTGTGTGCCACCTTGAGGGCTGAGACTGTAACAGGTGAATGGAGGGGTGGAGAGCAAAGAGTTGACAGCTTCTTACCTTTGTTGACTTGCTTTTAAAGTGCCATCACACCCATTTTACACATCATTTTCCTCCCCATCAAGTTTGATTTTAGGTTTTTCTTCCAAATGTTTATATTATTCAGCAACCATTTCAAATTAAATGCCGTACTTGAAAGCCAAGAACACGTTCCATAAAACGACTTGTACATAGCTAGAGGGGCAGATGCTAACTGGCGATCTCTACAGGATGGGGTGGGGGCTACAGGCACATCAAGCCTGGAGAAATGGAGGTGAGATGGTGCTGCAAAATTACATTTGGAGAGGGACTTGTAAAGCAAGGGGATTTAGGGGATATCAGAAGCAGAAATGCGATCCTAGTACAAATGAAAGACACAAAAACTACAGCTGTAATCCCATTTGCATCTGATGTCTCTGCCCAAGCCTACCCTTTGCTCCTGATTGTGCATTGTGATCGCAAATATTACTTCCTGATTTTGATTAACCATTTCTCAAATGTGTCCCTGTTATTTTGAAACCTGGTTTTCTAAAATATAAGCATTCCTAGACTGCTCAAAGGGAATGTCTGCCTCTCTGCTTTAAATAGGGCAACAGACATAGATGTGTTTTCAGCTCTTCATAATAAAATAGAGTATAAATATTGGGTATATAAAAAAAGAATACTGCAGTTTATTCTCTCATGAGTCAGATAATTAACCTTGAAATACCCAGAATAAAAGCATATGATAGCTTTTAATTCTTAAACGAGTTTTCAAATTAAAAAAAAATTTGAACAGTTAAAAATATGCTGTAATCAATTAGCAGAATACTTAGCAAGAAACAATTTAACTTAGTAGCCTCATAAGTAACTGGTCAGAGGCAAAGCATTCTATTTTGAAGACTAAGTGTTCCCCTAATTCCTTCCCCATCTGTGCAGTGGCAATATACCACCAACCTTTCCTGTAAGGCTCACAGAAAGAATCCAAGCCTCGTACTCATAACCTATTCTTGTTGTTCTTATATAGTTTATTTCCACCATATGCAGAGTATGATTTATATTTTTCTTTTTTCTTTTTTTTTTTTTTTTTTTTTTTTTTTTTTTTTTTGAGATGAAGTCTTCCTGTTACCAGGGTTAGAGTGCAGTGGTGCAATCTCAGCTCACTGCAACCTCTGCCTCCTGTGTTCAAGCGATTCTTGTGCCTCAGGCTCCTGAGTATAACTGGGACTATAGGTATGTGCCACTACACCAGGCTAGTTTTTGTATTTTTAGTAGAGATAGGGTTTCACCATGTTGTCCAGGCTGGTCTCGAACTCCTGACCTCAAATCATCTGCCCACCTCGGCCTCCCAAAGTGCTGGGATTAGAGGTGTGAGCCATCATGCCTGGCCCCTCATTCATATATTTTTGTTTCGTTTATACATCTTATTTTCCCAATGAGCAAGATGATTTCCAGAATATCACATTCATTTCTCTATTTTTCTTAACCTAGATTTCAGAGAACATTTAGCAAATTCAATTGAATTTAACCAAATTCTAAGTAGAAAATTGTCATTATCACCACATCATTGTGTTCATTACTATTAATCCACAGATAGTCATATTAAGGGCACAGAAACTATTTAAACCAATAGGAATTGGCTTATAAAACATAAACTAGGACTGAGAAGCAGATGTTTAAAGTGTTGCAATGGACCCTTTGGACAATTCTTAAAAGACACAAAGACCTAGAGGCAAGTCATTTAATACTGACCACAAGCACTGGTTTATGTTTTCCTTGCTGGCCAGTAGGCCCAACAAGATATTTACAGAAAGAAAACAGTATGATATCTACACAGTTTGCCCCAGAACAATTTCACCTTATCAGTTGGTCTAAGTTTTTCAAGTCAACTCCGCTGAAATACGGTCTTTAAATTCAAGAGCAGTAACCTGGGTAAGTTCTGGTGTGTAGTCCAAGAATTCAAAATGGGAAGGGTAAACAATATACTTCCCATCTACAGTGTGTGTGGTGGGCAGGGAGAAGGGATGGTATGGGCACTGGCAATATCGCTACATCCAGGTATCACCGTGAAACCAAATGTATGAAATGGACACATGACCAGTCAGTTTACAATGTTATGAGGTACAAATTCCTGAGTAGTTAATGTGGTAACCTGGGCTCAAATCTAGCACGTTAGCGTGTAGGTGTATCGCTAATATCCGTAGTCTCACTATAACATGTTTCATCATATTTATTAAGGAAGAAAAGAAGAATACATGTGGTCACCAGATTTGTTTTTGTTTCCAAAAGAAAGCTGCATCCTTTAATTACCCCTTACCATCTTATTGCTCCAATTATTACTGCAACTTTGAAATAATTCTTTGACATAGCCTTTTTAATCAAGAACAAACAAGACCACACATCCTCCTGATTGATACATTAAAAACATATGTCTATTATGATAAATACCCTCATGAAAAAAAGGTTTTAGGGAAAAGCCAAAAGTGAAGCCAAGTGATGGAACCAGACTCTTGACTATTGATCACCTTTTCCAAGGCTGCCCCTCTTCAGAGTATCAAGCCCTTAATGTGCTGAATAGAACCTCAATTACATGTGTGCTTTCTGCCAGAGTATCTGTTTGGTACCTGATCTCGACTTTGCTGTACTTCAAGAGTGAGACTAATAGAACAAAGGCAAAGAGAAACTTACATGTGACATAAAACTTATGAACTTTGTAAAAACTTGTAAAACTTGTACATGACAAGCAGGTCTGCGGTTGTATGTCACTGACATTTTTAATATTCCTGTCTAAAATTTTCCAAGCTTAACCAGATGGTATTGAAGAGCAATTGGATAAAAAAAAAAATTCTAGATACTGACTAGAGAATTCGAATGCATGACATTAAATCATCAACATGTGAGCTATGTGCAAAAGAATAGATAGACATCTACTGGGGATAGTCCACACACAAAACATTTTTATACAAAAGCACCTAAGAGCAATTTGAGATCCAGCAGCACAGAATAATGGCAGAGAAGAACATCAAATGCAATGTGCAAAAAGGAAGAAAGGAAGAGAAAGAGAAACAAAACAAAAATAGGACACAGACCACCATCAGTACCCAAAGGGGAATCGCTAAAGACACAGGAGAAAATAAAGATCAACTGATACGTTTAAAAGCAGTATGGTATTCTGTGAACCTAGCAAGGTTGCAGAATTTTCAGCAGAGTTGTTGTTTTCACTTCAGTTATTACAGAAGATTGAAGAAATCCCAGACTTTCAGGGTGAGAAACTGAAAAATGAATGAGACCCCCTAATGGATATGGAAGAATCAAATTGTAAGAGAGTCAGAGGAAAAACAACCATATATCTCAAAGGGACGTGATTAGCTGCTCTGGGAATTGTGTAACTGTACCATGTCAGAGCTCAAGGCATAAGTTGGAGGCATAAATCCCCTTGAAGAGAGGATATTTACAGTTGTGAGAATGAGTAAGTGCATCAAACATAGTCCACACTCAGTATTTACTAGAATAAACTGAAAAGGAGTAAATAAAAAAATAAACAAAAGCAGGGAGCCAACGACAGAGCCTTAGAAGATGCCCTCAGCTGTCAACCAGAGACCTAGAAGTAATTTCAAAAGAGGAAGGAGGCAAAAAAGTCAGGTATAGTGTCGAGAAAAGCCAAAGTTAAGTCATGTTTAAAAGACATGATTATTATTGTCAAATCAAAAGAACTAATATAAGAAAACTGAGTTAGACCTGTTGCGAAAAAAAGTTTCAAATGTTCTCTGGAAAAAAAAAAAATCACCTTTAAAATTTTCTAAGAACTCTGAGGCTTAGTCTTATAGGCAGATGCAATTTATGGTAACCATCAATTACTATGCAAATTAAGTAGAAGCCCATTAAGTAGAAGCCAAAAGAATTGAAAAGGGGAAAACAAAGGGGGAAGAAAAGAATGTTCTACTGGAAAAAACGTTGGGCTTTGATAAGCTCATGGACATCACGCTGCTGCATAACATTGATTCTTTTTCTTACACTTTCTCAGATGAAAAGGAAGCAGTGGAAACTAAGCTCTTCCTGTGAGTATATAGAAGTAGTCACAGAAAGAAGCTGATCGCAAAATATCAAGACTCTTCAACTAAGATGCTCGGGTCTTTGACTCCCCCCACCAATACATAGCATTCCATTCTTGCTATGCATGTGTGAAAGATGGTCCATGGCTTCTGCCAGATTCTCAAAGAGCTTGTTACCCTACAAAGGTTAGGAGCCACCATATAGAGAAAGTAATAAATTTTGGCCGCCGGGGGGCAAGTTTGAAGGACTTTTGATGACAAGTTGGCTGATGTCCGCACATACTTATTCATCCTCACCACCTTTCCCTCCATCTCAGCGGAAGTACTGCTGTCCTGCGGAGCCTTCTCTGCACTTTTAAATCTCACCCCACCCCACCCCATCTCCACTGCCTCTTCTCAATTGCCTTTGTCCCATAAATATTGTTGTTCCCAAGACTCTATATCCAATCCCTTTCTCTTCACACTTTATACCTTCTGTCTGGCTGATCTGCATTCTATCTGGCTCCAGCCAATTTATAAATGATGTTCACAAAGTCTGGAAACGTAGGTGAATACATAAGAAATGATTTATTGATACTATATTAAAATACCTGACAAAATATTATTATCTATGTTTCCAGAATTATGGCCATCTGTATATATTTATGGTTTCCAAATCGATCTCAAGCCAAGAAGTCTTTCTTGAGCTGGATGCGATTTTTAGACTGTGGAGTGTCGATGGAACATCTCCACCTGGCTTCCCCCAAACACTTCTCACAGAAAAGGTCCAAATCAAAGCTCACCATTTTCCCCCAACATCCTTCTGCATTCCCGCAGGCATTGGTATCCCCATTCTTATCCAACTCCCAAAGCAGAAACGTGGAAGTTATCCTCAGCAGTTCCCGCTCCTTCACAATTTCTCTTTCCAGCTGGTCACCAACCCCGTCTATTCTAACTCTGTTTTAAACACTTTGCAAATCTGCTCCCACCCCAGCCCATCTTCACTGACATTACTTTAAGCACTTACCATTTCTTGCCTCCACTATTACATCAGAGCTTCTCTACTGGTCTTCCTAATCCAATCTCACCTTTTTTTAGGCCCTCCAAAGAGCCTTTCTAAAATGCAAATCTGATTGTGATAATCCTTTATAAGCATACTTCAGATATTGTCAATTTGGTTCCAGACCACGGCAATAAAGCAAATATTGTAATAAAATCACATGAATTTGTTTTTGTTTCCTGGTACATAGAAAAGTGTATACATTGTTTCTTCAGACATACTACTGCACACTTAATGTGTGTGCACTTATAAAGTCTATGTACCTTAATACGTGTGCTCTTATTAAGTGTATGTGCTTTACTATGTGTATACTTAAGTGCATGAAACAATTTTATGTACCTTAACTAAAAAAATACTTCATTGCTAAAAATTACTACTGATCATTTGAGCCTTCATGAAGTTGTAATCTTTTTGCCAATGGAGGGTCTTGCCTCAATAGTGATGTCTGCTGACTGATTAGGGTGGTAGTTGGTGAAGGTTGGGGTGGCTGTGGCCATTTCTGAAAATAAAACAGTAAAGTTTACCACACTTCAATTGACTCTTCCTTTCACAAAAGATTTCTATGTAGTGTCTGATGCTATTTCATATCATTTTACCCACAGTGGAACATCTTTCACAACTGGAGTCAATACTCTCCAACCCTGCTCCTACTTTATCAACTAAGTTTATGTAATATTCTAAGTTCTTGTCATTTCAATGATGTTCACAGCATCTTTACCAGAAGTAGATTTCATCTCAATAAACCACTTTATTTGCTCATCTACAAGAAGCAAGTCCTTATCCTTTAAAGTTTTTCATAAGATTGCAGCAATTCCATCACATCTTTGGGCTCAACTTCTAATTCTAGCTCTCTGGTTATTTCTAACATATATGAAGTTGCATCTGCCACTGAAGTCCTGAACCCCTCAAAGCCATCCTTAAGGACTGAAATCAACTTCTTCCAAACTTCTGTTAATGTTGATATTTTGACTTCTTCCCATGAATCGCAAATGTCCTTAACGGCATCTGGAATGATGACTCCTTTCCAGGTTTTCAATTTACTTTGGCAATCCACCAGAGGAATCACTATGGCGGCTACTGCCTTATTAATGTATTTCTTAAGTAATGTCTTGAAAGTCAAAATTAATTCTTTCTCCATGAGCTACAGAATGGATGTTTTGTTGGCAGGCATGAAAACAACCTTCACCCTTCTGTATATCTGCACTAGAACTTTTGAGTCACTAGGTGCATTTCTAATGAGCAGTAATATTTTGAAAGAAATCTTTTCTGAACAGTGGATTTCAACAGTAGGCTTAAAATATTCAGTAAACCATGCTATAAACAGATGTCTGACCATCTAGGCTTATAGAGTGCAAACGGAGTAGATTTAGCATGATTCATAAAGGCCCCAGGATTTTCAGATTAGAAAATGAACGCTGGCTTCAACTTAGTCACCAGCTGCATTAGAAAGTCAATCTGTCCTTTGAAGCATTGATTTCTCCTCTCTAACTAGGGAAGTTCTAGATGAAAATTTCCATCTAGGACCACATTTTCATCTGCCATTGAAAATCTGCTGTTTAGTATAGCCATCTTCATCAGTTAACTTGGCTAGATCTTCCGTATAACATGCTGCAGCTTCCACATCAGCACTTGCTGCCTCACCATGTATTTTCACAGTAGGAACAATAGCTTCTTTCTTTAAAATGCTTGAATGCATCTCTACTAGCTTCAACCTCTTCTGCAGCTTCTAAACCTTTGTCAGCCATCACAGAATTGAAGAGAGTTAGAATCTTGCTCTGGATTAGGCTTCCATTAAAGGAATATTGTGGCTCATTTGACCTTCTATCCAGGCCACTCAAACTTGATATGTATCAACAAGAAGGTCATTTCACTTCCTTGTCATTCGTGTGTTCACTGGAATAACACTTTTAATTTCCTTCAAGAGCTTTTCCTTTGCATTCACAAATTCGCTAACTGGTGCCAGAGGTCAGTATTGGCTGTATTGGCTTTTGGCATGTCTTCCTCACTAAGCTTAATCATTCCTAACTTTTGATTTAAAGTGAGAGATGCAATCATTTTTCTGCCTTTTGGCTAAGATCAAGTATAAAGTAAGAGACATGTGAGTTTTTCTTTCACTGAACACTTAGAGGCCACTGTAGCGTTATTAACTGGCCTAATTTCAATATCGCCAGGTCTCAGAAAGAGGAAGGTCGGAGAAGGAGAGAAATGTGGGATTGTCCAGTCTGTGGCGCAGTCAGAACATACACAATATTTATTAAATTTGCTCTCTTTTATGGGAACAGCTCATGTTGTCCCAAAATAATTACAATAGTAACATCAAATCTTATCAATCACATATCACAATAGATATAATAATGGAAGAGTTTGAAATATTGCAGGAATTACTAAAAGGTGGTACAGAGACAGGAATTGAGCATACGCTGTTGGAAAAATTATAGTGATAGGCTTGCTTGACCCAGCAATGTCACGAACCTTCAATTTGTGAAAACACACACACACACACACACACACACACAGTTACAAAGAATAAAGTGCAGTAAGACACTGTACTTGAAACCCTCCCAGAGCTCCAGTTGCTGAACAACAGAATCCAACTCCTTTGCCTGGCATAAACGGCCATCATCTTCTACCTTTTCAGCTTATCTTTGGTGCTATAGGCATGGCTGACCTTCCACCTGTTACACACCCACTGACTTGACCTTCCTGTAATGTGTATAATCCCCTGCTTGGATTTTCCCCTGGAACTACCCTTTCCATCACCACTATCAGAAGCCTTCAGAGTTTGGACTTCTTATTCTGTACTCCGAGAGCAACTTACATCATTATCAGAATGTATTACAATTGTCTGTCCATTTACACTCTCTTCCCCATTATACTGCAAGCTCCCAAGGGCTATTTATTAACCACTGTATCTGCAGCACTTAGCACTCAATAATTACATGTTTAATGGAAGAATGGCAGATGGGAGAGAGAAACTAGGTAGTTTGGAACTGGAAAGGAATGTGTACTTCATATTTTCTGAGAAGCAAATGGTATTATGTACAAATACCAGTCCCTGACATAGATTAGGTATGGAAGGTTTAAGTGGAGTAGAAATGGTAGGAACCAACTGGTGCAGGGCTTAGATCCCATGATTGTTAATGAAGAAAAAGACTTTCTTTGGGGAATGACAGGAAGCCTAGCCTAGCAGGCTCAACTGGGTACCCAAAAGGATAACAGACAACTGATTTCCCTAAGAAAGAAGTCTGAGGGGATGAATTTCTCGGCAAGATCTAACAGCATGGCCTGTCAAGTAGATAATACACAGCAGGGTCCTGATAAGAGCCATTTTTTGAGATTACGACAGAACGTTAATCAGCATCAATCAGGCATGGTGGCTCACATCTATAATCCCAACATTTTGAGAGGCAGAGGCAGGCAGTCAGATCACTTGAGGCCAGCGGTTCGAGATCAGCCTGGCCAACATAACAAAACCCCGTCTCTACTAAAAAGACAAAAACTTAACTGGGCGTGCTAGTGCATGCCTATAACTCCAGCTCATTGGGAGACTGGGGCATGAGAATTGCTTGAACCCAGAAGGTGGAAGCTTCAGTGAGCTGAGCTCACTCTACCCTAGGCAACAGAATGAAATGGTCTAAACAAACAAACAAACAAAAGGTAATTAGCATCACAGAAGGCTTTGAACAGGAAATAGTACCCAATCCTGGGGAGGATTCGGTAAGGCAGGCCTGGTGGGACTAGGATTCTCAACAGGTGATCAGGGCTGGGAATCAGGCACAGGGAAGCAACATGGATTTTATTTCTGTATCAAGGCTAAGGGGGAGCCTGGAGTCAGGGATGCAACTGTACTGAGAGCAAAGTCAAAGTCAGAGCCCCGGCAATATTGAAGCCAAGTTCTGAGCATCTTGCTAGGGCCCCTGGAAATCCCACCAAGGACAGGACTGCTCCAGCATCCAAGGCAGAGCGGAGCTGAGGCTGAGAAGCTCTCCGAACAGAAGGAGCAGACCTGTGGTCAGGGACCAGGGCCAGCCATGACTCTATCAAAAAGATACTATATTTAGGAAATGGGAACATCCTTTTACGAGTGCAGGCCCAATTTTTTTTTTTTTAACTTTTATTGAGTACTTGATGTTGGCACTTTTTCTAATAACACTTTACGTATTCCAAGGAAACAGAAGTTTTCCTCCTTCACAGTACAGCCAATTAAGAGAACTAAAATCAGGTTCAAAAAAAATGGGCTTGTTTACAACTTAATTAAGAAACTGAGAAATACACTTCTGGCAAAACAGTCATTATTGCTGGATTCCTTCAAGAAGCAGAAAATCAAAAGCTTTCAGAGCAGAATGTGAGCACTCTGCACCCAGTCATTTTGTGCTCCCGGTTTAGGCAGAGGTGACTCAGGTCACCGTAGGAGACCAAGGAAGGTCATCTGCGGGTCAGGAAGGCAAGCTTAGAGGGTCCCACTTTACAGGTTGAGGTTCAGGTCAGATTTTTTTCAAAAAAAAGTTTTGAGGCTAACTTTTTTTAATGACCCATTACACATTTCAATAATAAACTGAGACAAAGAGAAGTTATATAAAATTCCAAAATCATACCTCTAGTTGGTGGCAGAGATTTGATGACACAAAGGGAGACCAAGGAAAAACTATTCAGACATTCTCTAGAAGCTTTTGGTCTATAAGTGGAAAATCAAGGTTCCATGTTCTAATATCCACATGCAGAAAATCCAGAGTGGCATAAAACATTAAAGACATGACTGAATAGGTATATACATCCATACAGACTAACATCAATATTTTCAGCTTTATGTATTGAAAAAAAATCTCAAAAACAATGTGATAATTTGTAATATGTAATTTATAAAATTTAGAAGTTGCTTTAGCTGAGATCAGTGAAGGTACAGACAAGAAAACAAAAGCCAGTCACTTCTGAAACAAAAGTGTATTTGGTACAGAGAACTGGTTTCACAGATGATTTTCTAAAGCTGAGAATCCCAACAAATGGTGCAACTTCCCCCAGATGAGCAGTAGCAGGAAGGCCTGGCCGCTCTTTGGGGGCTGGAGGATAAGCAGGAGGAGTTGATGTCCCTAGAGCTAGGCCAGGAAGGGCGTTTCCAGCAAGGGGCCAGGCCTGTAGAGGAAGAAGCTACCCAGTGGGGCCTGAAGTCTTGGAAGAAATTTAGTCTCAACTCCATCCTCAAAAAACACACGAAAGAGCTAAGAGAAAGTCAACTTGAATTAGGAAGTGACTCTTCCCCAACTCCACCCTATTGCTCCCTTTCTGTGTTTTTATTGCAAACCGATTCATCTTCACCTCCCACCCCTGAGGTACCTCTCCAAAGGAAGGAAGCCAATTGCCCTTAGCCTTTGGGGTTAGGAATAGCTGCATGAGGAGTGAGCCATCCCATGACAAAGGGACCCAGAGAAGGGTGGTTCCTGAGTATAATGAAAACACCAAGGTTAAAGATGATGACTAACTTCAGTTAAATGACCTTCCAAGTTCTACTTCGCTTCTTTTCTTCATTCCCCGGCATGTAACGAATTCTTAAAGGAACATTTTAAACCTACACAGCCAGTTCCCCCATTCAAGCCAACAAAAGTATGACCCAAAAGGATATATTTTAAAATCAATTCTATTGATCAGTGAGGAGTTTTTGGAAACCCGCTATTCTTCATCTCTATTCCTTAGGGGAGAATTGGATACCAGAAGGAGTCTCTGCCCTTCTGTTAACCATCTGGGGGTAATATGCAACAAGGAAGCGTGAGTTTCCACTTTCAAAGTCACCCTAACATGTGGAAGTTTTCCAGCATTTTGGAACCTGACTCATTCCAGCACATTGCTTTGTTGTGGCATCAGCTGTCAGTGGGCTGCATGACAGGAGCCGGCCAAGCCTGAGTATACACAGCCTGAGTCCCTAAATTAAGAGGTTTCTCTGTGCTACCTCGTTTAATTTTTAGAGTAATCATATGAAGACAGAACTATTATCTCCTTATGAGGAAAAGATGGCTTAGGAAGCCCTAACATGTAGAATTTAAATTCTCCTTCCTTCCAGTTTGCACTCCCACCTGGACACACAGGCCACCACTAATACACCCCTCTCCCCTCATTTATTCATTCGTCCATTATTTCACTTAATAAACAGTTATTGGCTGGGCACAATGGCTCACAGCTGTAATCCCAGCCAAGGCTGGAAGATTGCTTGAGCACAGGAGTTTGAGACCAGCCTGGGTAACATAGCAACACCTCATTTCTACTAAAAATATTTTTTTAATTAGGCAGGCATAATGGCATGTGCTTGTAGTCTCAGCCGCTTGGGAGGCTTATGTGGGAGGATTGCTGGAGCCCAGCAGTTAGAGGTTGAAATGAGTTATGATCACACCACTGCACTCCAGCCTGGGCAATAGAGCAAGGCCTTGTCTAAGAAAACTTTTTAAAAAGCACATTTACTGATCACCTACTATGTGCCAGGCACTAGGGATACAGCAGAGAATAAAACAAGCAAAAATTCCTACCCTCATGGAGTTTATATTCTAATCTTGGATGATAGTAAAAAAAAAATCACTATTTATAGTTTATTCAATGATACTATGTGGTTATGAAGAAAAGCAACCATAAGGAAAGGCCATGTATTTTCCTAGAATGAGAACATTGATGTTTTCTAAGAGGTCAAGGAAAGCCTTTTTGTAAAAACGAACTTTTGAGGAAAGCTCTAAACTAGGTGAGAGTGGGGGCTATGCAAATATCTTAGGAAAGAGCATTCCAGCCAGAGGAGTAGCAAGGGCAGAAGTCCTCGGGTTGGAACATGCCCTGTAATGTGCTCCACCAACAGCAAAGGGTCTATGACAGCTGAAGTGGAGTGAAGGTACGGAAGGAATAGTGGGAGATGAGCTCAGAAATGTGAGAGAGATGAGATTCTGTAGGACCTTCTGGGCTTTAAGAACTCTGCCATTACTCTGAGTGAGATGGCGAATCAGTAGAGCAGAAGACTGACATGCTCTGACTTGCGTTTTAGAAAGGATTGCTAGCCAGGCGCGGTGGCTCATGCCTGTAACCTCAGCACTTTAGGAGGCTGAGGAGTGGATCATGAGATAAAGAGATCGAGACCATCCTGGCCAACATGGTGAAACCCCGTCTCTACTAAAAATGAAAAATAAAAAATTAGCCAGGCATGGTGGCTTGTGCCTCTAGTCCCAGCTACTCAGGAGGCTGAGGCAGGAGAATCACTTGAACCTGGAAGGCGGAGGTTGCACTGAGCCAAGATCACATCACTGCATTCCAGCCTGGCAACAGAACAAGACTCCATCTCAAAAAAATAAAAATAAAAAAAGGAGTGCTCTGTCTTTTAGATGGAGAAAAGAATGGAGGGACACAAATACAAAAGCAAGGAAACCAACTGAAACAATCCAGAAGAGAGGTGGAGTTGGAAGTGATAAAAGGTCGGATTCTCATAGTCGAGACAAAATTTTAAGATCCTCCAGAGTACAAATTTGTGGCCATTCATCCCCTTTCCTTGAGTCTTTAGGAAAAATCTGGGATGTTCATAAATCCAAGGTCCAGGAACTTGGAGCAGTGAGGAAATTGGTTTCCAAAGCTTGGATTTGGTTCGTGTCTTTCACTGATTTTAAAGAAACTGAAGCAGAGAGTAAGTATATTGAAAAGGAAAGGAGGTAAGTGGTTAATATTGGTTAACCACAACATCCATATACAGAGTTCCTAATATGTTTTTTCTTGGTTTTGTTTGTGATGGAATTTCACTCTGTTGCCCAGGCTGTAGTACAATGGCACCGTCTTGGCTCACTGCAAACTTCACCTCCCGGGTTCAAACAATTCTCCTGCCTTAGCCTCCCAAGTAGCTGGGATTACAGGCTCCCGCCACCACGCTGGGCTAATTTTTATATTTTTAGTAGAGATGGGGTTTCACTCTGTTGGCCAGACTGGTCTCGAACTCCTAACCTCAGGTGATCTGCCTGCCTCGGCCTCTCATAGTTCTGGGATTACAGGCATGAGCCACTACATCTGGCCCTAATATGTTAGGTGCCTATATTTAAAAGGTTTCTATATACAATTTCATTTAATCCTTACAACAATCATAAAGACAGAACTTATTGGATGGAAAAGCAGCAGCTTAGGAAGGCTTAGTAAGTCCGTGAGTCATGTGATCCATGCAAGGCCAAGCTGAAACTTCAGTCTGGCTCACTTGTCTCTGAAGTCTGTGGCATTTCCTCTACGCTACCATTGTTCATTCACTCGATGAATGTTTATTGGATCCTGAGTGCAACTGCATAAGACACAGAGATGAGCAAGAGAGGGTACCTGCCCTCAGTAAACTTCTAACTGTAAATGTGGCACTGATGGCTTGGAAAAGAAGTGGTTGCTGAAAAATATAGTTCTCTTTCTTTCATTCATTGAACAAATATTTATTGAGTGTCTACTAAGTACTGGCATGAAAGTCTTTCTCTCCTGAAGCTAACATTGTGGTAGGGGGATCCAGAAAACAAAAATGTAAAACCCTTCAGGCAGGGATGCATACTATGGAGAGAAATGAAGTCAGCTGTCAAGCTCTCATTTTTCTGTATGTGTTGGTCAGGATCCTTCCCCTGCTAGGATCATTTGTAAGAACCTAAAAAAAAAAGGGATGGAGTGTGGCATGCAAATATCTCAGGAGAGAGCCTTCCTGCCAGAAGGAAGAGTTACTGCAACAGCCCTGGGTACCCCAGAAGAGTAAGAAAACAACGTGGCAGGAGTGGCAGCAGCGAGGGAGACGGTGGTAGGAGACAAGGTCAGAAAGGTGGTAGCGGCCAGCACAGCAAAGGGATCAGTTAGGAGGCCATCGCCATAATTCAGGAGAGGTATTATGGGAACTTAGACCATGGTAGAAGGAGTGACCATAGTGAGGAGTGAAAAGATTTGGGATATGTTTTGAAAGTTGGGGATTTGCTGACAGATTTTACATGGAGTGTAAGAGAAAAAATGTTTATCTCAGCTGCAGGAAGCATAGAGTTGTATATTTGGAGTTGGGGAAGACTACAGGAAAAACAGACTTGGAAGGGAATCAAGACAAATCAGGTTTTAGGTGTTGGATGGGGGTTGATACGTTAATCTGGAGTGTGAGAGAAAGGAGCAGACTGAAGACAGAAGTGTAAGTATATACCTGGTATTTACATCTTTGAGTCCAGATAGAATCACCTAGGGAGCAATCACAGCTGGAGAACAGAAGACATCTGAGCCTGGGGACTCTCCAACCTTTAGATGAAAAGGAGGCAGCAGAGAAATCTTATCCCCATACCTACTAAGTCAGGATCTTGGGAGTTTGAGTTTAGATAGCTACAGTTTTAACAAGCTCCACCAGCCATTCTAACGCAGAGTAGAGCTTCGGAACTACTGAAAAACTTAGACCTACACTCACTGATATTTGTTCTTGTCATAATTTAGTACTTTTAATTGTTTGTGTTACTAATTTTAGGTAATCTAGTACAGTGCTTATGAGATGGGAATTATGACTAGACCGTCAGGGAAGAAGGAAGTGTCAGGAAGCAGAGCCAGTGCTATAGCTTATGCTTCCAACCGGAGGACTTGATATTTCCTACACTCTAGATCACTTCATTGAATTCCAGAAACAATGGACTGTCCCAAATTTCCATTCCTTTATGCTCTCAGATGTGTTCCCAGTTGTTAAAAAGAGAAAGGCAGCCAGTTTTTTTGTTTGTTTGTTTGTTTTTGGAAATGGAGCCTTGTTCTGTCACCCAGGCTAGAGTGCAATGGCGTGATCTCAGCTCACTGCACTCTCCGTTTCCCTGGTTCAATCAATTTTTCTGCCTCAGCCTCCTGAGTAGCGGATTACAGGCACGTGCCACCACATCCAGCTAATTTTTGTATTTTTAGTAGAGATGGGATTTCACCATGTTGGCCAGGATGGTCTTGATATCCTGACATCGTGATCTGCCTACCTTGGCCTCCGCAAGTGCTGGGATTACAGGCATGAGCCACTGCACCTGGCCAGGGAGATGTTTTTAAGCATATTGATTGGATTTTGTTATTTCATTGTTTCATCACACGAGGTGACCAAAGAAATCTTAGCTTGCCTAACAAGAAGATTGATGCTGACCAATTTTTCATGGGGGTTAGAGTTATCCAGGAAAGTGTCAATAGTAGATACCCTAAAAAGGCTATGGCCAAGTTTCACGAATCTGTGAATGTGAATGTGAGATCAACAAAAGGGGGCATAAGAGCCAAAAGGCAGTGCAAGTAAAATGGCCCCAAGAGAGTCACTGCAGCTGACTACACATTTATGTATAGTATTACTGCTTGTCACAGCAATGACCACATATACAACGACTGAAATTCTAAGTAAATAATAAATACCAATAAAAGACAAACTAATCAAGAGGAGTGGAGCCAACAAGGCTGCAGTGTTTAGCACTGCCAAAAGATAAAATGATCAGAAAGCTCCCACTGAGGATTCAGGGAGGAGAAATAGCTCTATTTGCTGAAAATTTCAACACATGTTTGGAAAATCGAATCCCTGTAGGACCCCACATATATAACTTGGGATGCAGTTATACTTGATCTCTCCATCTGTTTACTGGCAGCATGGGAATTACCCGGGAACTAGAAATACAAAGTCACAGGCCAACTCCAGACCTTCTAAATCCGAATCAGCATGTTAATAAAGATCCCAGGGGATTTGTGTGCAAACTAAAATTTGAGAAACTGATGAAGGCATCTGTTGCCTTTAAAATTATCACTGACAAGGAGGCTGGAAGGAAAGGAAGCAGTGGCTGGCTCACCACTTAGACTGTGATGAAGAATGAACGTATAACTAAGCTTGTCTTCTCAGAGTTCAGTCAAAAATCAAGGAAGCTCCTCAGTTTAAGTGAAAGAAGGTTGGAGAAGAAGAAATTTGGAAAGAAGGTCTGAGCCCTCAATCAGTCTCAGGCTAGTTACTTGGGCTCCAGCTGTTCCCACAGCAAGGCACAGATATGGAAGCATAACCTCTGATTTGGGGGACATTTCTGTGTGAGCTAATAAGGCACCAAGAAAAGAATCAAGGTGGTTTGGGTATATACAGCAGTCACTAAGAGGAACAAGCAGTCACTAAGAGGAACAAGCACTCACCCTTCAGAGAGTCCTTTCCATTCAGAAAGGAATGGAAATTATGGTCAAATAGTGACAATTCAATTTTGGCAAGTGGAATTTCCAGATGCATGGAAAATATGAACTTTAGAGGACTTCACAAACATTAACATTTCTGCAAAGGCTTCAGTGGCCATGAATCACACTTGCTTGCATAGCACCGAATTCTAACCATCTCCTATACAGTGAGCCTCAACCCCACAGGCCTAAGCAAGTCCACTAGGAACAGAATCTGAGAACTGTGTGTTCTGAAGCAAACCAACACACGTGCTCTTGCCATTCTCAAAGTGTTTTCTGGAGAGGCCTCTTACTTCTGTACCACAGTGTTGAGCAAGGAGGGAAAAAGTCGTATCATTACCCCATGTATGCTTTTCATCCAACCACAATTACAGGGGAGCTTGCAGCATGTTATGCGAGCCTGTCATCAAGGCTGAAGCTAAAAAATTTGAATTACACAACAGTAAGATAGGCCTGTGCATCTGCTCAAGCAAGGGAATTCAACCTCAAACCAACTTAAGTTAGGCATTTCTGCCATCCATGTCAACTGCCAGTTACCCGAAGAGTTTAAACACACATCGGCGCCAATGTCTTGCAAAACTATATATTCTTAAAAAGTATATATTCTTAAAGCAGTTAATAGTATTACCTTCATGTCAGGTGCTATGGGAAGTACATTCCATGCATTTTCACATTTTCACTTCAAATGTAGCACCTTCAAAAGGTTATCATTAGCTGTAGTATTACCATTTTATAGATGTGGGAACCAACACTCCAAAAGGTTCAATAACTTACCCAAGGCCACATGGTAAGTATAAAAGCAGGATTCAAACTCAGGCCGCTTGACTCTACTGCCTTATAGTTCCCTACCAAAAAGCTCAACTTCCCATTATCATCTGCCCAGTCTCCCAACACAAATTTTAATGGAATAGAATTTGTAAGACAGACACACTTACCATCTGCTTAAAGAAAACCTTATTTGCCTGGACAAGTGCCCACTTGCAAAGGAACGCCATAAAGTACTTCTTTATGGTATCTACGAAGCACAGGAGATCACACTAATTGAAGTGAAATATTTAGGCAGAAGTAGAGCCATCTGCCTTTCCAATGCAGCGTGGCCGGTAGACTTGGGCTCCCACTGTTCCCATAGCAAGGCACAGATACGGAAGCATAAGCTCTGATTTGGGCGATGTTTCTGTGTGAGCTAACGAGGCAGCAAGGGAAGAATCAAGGTGGTTTGGGTAGACACAGCAGTCACTAAAAGGAGTAGGCACTCACCCTTCAGAAAGTCTCTCCAATTCTACAAGAAATTTCTACCACACCGTTACCACATTCTAGAAAAGGGTCAGGGGGAGTCCACTCCCTTCCCTAGAGGTGGGTGGGTAGCAGCCAACCCTGAAGCAAGCCTCCAGGAGCACTCCATGGGGCAGTGGCAGATTTATATGTCAGCAGGAAGCCAGCTTGCCACCCAGACGTTAATATATTATTGGAGGAGGCTAAAACTTGGCATCTGGCTGGTCCAGCTGCCAACATACCTTGCCAGTAACTGCAGGTGCTGGCTGCTGCTCTGGCACTGTCTGTGGAAGAGGAGAGTGCAAGAAAACACTACACAAACCAATTTTCACCTTGGGGCAGTGATTCTATCAATGTGCCAATGTACCTTATCATTGTGTTGCTATATAGAAGTCAGGGTATGATGTTACTGTGAGCCTATCTTAAGCATGGATGCATAACCAGGGTTAGGAAAAGGACTTTCTCATAGTATTATAGTTCTCAGTCAAGAGAACCTCATCACTGAGAACACACACACTCGCCAAATATGTTTCAACATCAGCGGAAAATTTTTCTGAGTTTGAGGAGGTTATATATAAAGGATCAGAGTGGGAAGGAGAAAATATTAATTCATTATGGAAAGAAAGGATGACACCTTCAAACACCCAGATGAAACAGCATCTCCTTCCTGGCTGGGAATTTGTGGTGTTACGTGTCAGTCGTGCAAGTGGTGGTTGAGGGAGGCTGGGAGATGGCAGAAGTCTAAACAGAGCATAGGATGTGGGTTGCTGGGCTCCCCAGGATGAAGAAACCTTACTGGGAAACCAGTTTTAAAAGAACAGAGAGTTTGTAAGCAGGGCTCCTGTATGACACCAGCGAAAGGAAAGATGATGGAAAACATTTTTCAATTCTGAAGACTAAAAAAGAAGATAAAGACCAAGTTTCATGTAGGAAAATGTCCTCTCACAGAAAAACAGCAATTTGTCACCGCTTCCAAGAAGTCATCTGTTTGGTCAGGAAGGTTTCTGGCCTCCACTGTGCCACCAGGAAGCTCAGGTGTAGCGTCCCAATCTCTCGGAACCTGAGATTCCCCATCTACACACAGAAGTTAATAGATATGGGAGAATCTTAAGCAGAGAATCTTAAGCTAATAATGCCTCCAGGCCGAGCACTGTCCACACCTGCGACATGCCTGCCAGGTGAAGGTGCCTAACCTCTCAAGAGTAGAATTAGTCGCCCTTCCACAAGAAAATAAACACCAAGGAGGTGTTAGAAAATGATGTTACTACAGTTAATTCACTAGTATTCGCTGCACTGGACATGCCCAGCACTGTGTGCTAACCAGCTAACCAGGATCAGAAAGGTGCTAAGAATTAGTTTGTCCATTCTACAGCCACTTAGTGAGCACTTAGTCAACATAGAACATTGGATTAGGTCTACAGAAGGATATCTGTCCTGTGTCCTCAAGATGCTTCCTCCACAATAGATAATCTTAAGAAACATACACAAATCTCTCCGATTTACAGTATTCTCTGAGGTGTACCAAATAGTATAAGCTGGATTTGTTCACTGCTTGCCTTATAAAGACATTATTCTTAAGGTTGATTTTTCCAGCCAAAAGGCTAAGAAGTTTTCAAGAGTGGTTGGCAGGGTGGGTTTAGTAATTTTTTTCTGTGTGAATTCTACCATTTAGAAACCAACAATGAGGCTGGATGTAGGAAGTGAGTAAAAGGAGCTCAACTTAAAAAAAGGACTCACTTTGCTGAAATTTATCTCTATTCCTGAGCTAGAAAAGTCATCATGAGTTTTGAAGAGTTCTTACACCAATAGTACGATAATAGTCAGTTCCAAAAACACTGGGAAGCTTTTATTTTTTCCTAATACTTCAATCCTTTACCTTTACACTAACAAAATCATATTTCAGTTGTATCCTAAAAAAAAAAAAAAAAAAAAAAAGTTGAGGTAAGGTACCAAAGATTACCAAAGATTCTGAGCTCCTCATGCAAACAAGACCAAGTTCCCTCCTTCAGTAATAAATCATTAAGTTGCCAACATCTGGGCTGGGAGGTTTGTGATGTTTTGAATAAAACTTCAAAGGTCAAGGGTAAGCAAGGACCTGGAATTACTATTGCATCTGAAATTATTTTACAGCCTTCAGAAGAACATGGAAAAAGTGATTACGATTCTCAAAATTATATACTGCCTTTGAAGAAAACACACTTTGGAGCCCTTGGAAGTGCATAGGTAATGTAAGAAGAGCCAGACCATTTTCCACATTATAGTCAGTGCTAGACAGGAGGCATGGAGGTCTGGGCACTGCCTGAGAGTCCTAACCTATTGTCTGAAATTTGCATGTGGGTGTTCATCATTTCCCCCAAATAGATACCCGCTTCTCACTTTTTTCTATTACTTCATTGGTTCCCAAGTTTGCAGACTTCAGTTGGTTTTTCTTGGTCTTCCTCTTCTCACATTGTTTGCTCACTTATTTGTCAATTACCTAAATGGCTGCCTATACTACATTAGGCCCTGTCCTGAGTGTTAGGATTATAATGGCCTCTGCCCTTCCAGAGCTGCAGTCCAGTTGGGATTACTAATAACGAAACAATCAATTACAATACAGCAGTGTTTCCAAAAGTGTGGATTTGATCAAGCTCTACTAAATCAGTCTTTGGCCTGAGCCTGGAAGTGTGCATTTAGGAAGCACTGGAGGTTAGTTTTGTGCCCACCAAAACTTGGAGAGACATCCAATATAATAGTTTGTGCTAAAGTAGGATGTTCTTGTTCTGGGATGGGTAATAAAGAGACCCATGAGAGAAACAACAAGCCCTAGCTGAGGGAAGGGAGGCTTGTCAGGAGAGATTGCCTGCAGAGTGACGTCAAAATTGCGATCTCAAATATGTATAGGAATTACCCCTATTTAGGGGAAAAGGTAGAAGATAGGTACAAAAAGAAGAAATGCCCCAGGAGAGGCACTTCTTACAAAACCCAGAAGTGGGGAGAGTTCTTCAGGGTGGCTGGAATGAGAGGCAGCAGCGGGGAGACAAGGGTGTTTGGAGAGGCCGGAAGGAAACAGATTAGGAAGAACCTCATAATGATATTGTGGAATTTGGACCTTACCTTGACCACACTGAGAAACTACTAGAGAATTCTTAAGGCCAAAAAGAGAAAATTAAACAGGCAGAATGACTCCCTTTCCCATTACTATGGATTTGTGCTATCTTTAGAGCCCATGAGGTTCTGGAACCACCTTTAAGGTGGAGATTTTTCCCCCACTATCTGTCCTCAATTTGTTCCTCTCTTCTTTCCACTTCAGCAGACACAACCTTATTCCAGTATTTCTAACCTGTTCTGTCTGGATTATGAGAACATCTTTCAATGTGGCTGCCTTTTCATCATGCCCAAGCTTGTCTATTGGCTATGCTGTCAAGATGAGCTCAGCCAATGATTTCATCATGTTACTCTCCCGTGTAAGAATCTTCTACTTTTTCTATTTGTGACTAAATGTCTTGTCCTAACACTCAAGGCCTGCCACTATCTTTTCTCATCTCTGTCTCCTTAGCACTTGGGGTCTTCATGCTTTTTCAGCCCCTCAGATCCAGCATGGAACCATCTGATACCTCTTGATAAAAACATTTACTCTTGAGTATTAACTCCCAATTATATCACACATTCAAATCTGTTATCTTTAATTATAAAGCAAATGACCTTATTTTTTATCTGCCAAATAACAGGCATCAGCAAAGGAAGATGGACATTTTTATAGGAGCGAAGCTTCTTTCCGACTTCCCAGCGTCATGTGTGGTCTAACAAAGTTGCCCAGTGAAGCACCATCTGAGGCACAGTCATGGGAAATGACACCTTGTGCTTACTTTCCAGCCTGCTCTTCCCCATGGTCTCCCCGACATGATTTTGCATTTCACAATGCGTAGAGGTGGTTGGAGTTTTTTTCCTTAATGAACTGACAGATTTTATGTTTTCCCATTATCTCTTTGTTTCCCATTTTACATTTATATTTTGGGTAGTTACCAAAAGGTTGTCTTCATCTCAAATACCACGACCTTATTTGGATTATTTCACTGCAGTACTGGGGACTGGGATACCACTCTACTAAATTCTCGCCAATTCTCTTCCTGACAGAAAGGAACTCAGTATCTGTTCTTCGTAGGAGTGGCAATGACCCTTCCCTAGCCCCTTGTCCAGTACCCTAATCTAGGTCCACCCCACTTTAAAGTCATACTGGCACCCTTCCCTCCCCATCCCACCCACTGGAATAGGTGAGTGGTTTATCCAGTTACCTATTCAGGTATTTAAGGCTTCTACCACTTCTCCTGAGAGATTTACAGAAATTGTATAAGAAATATTTTTTTCTAGGCCGGGAGCGGTGGCTCAAGCCTGTAATCCCAGCACTTTGGGAGGCCGAGGCGGGTGGATCACGAGGTTGAGAGATCAAGACCATCCTGGTCAACATGGTGAAACCCCGTCCCTACTAAAAAATACAAAAAACTAGCTGGGCGTGGTGGCGCGTGCCTGTAATCCCAGCTGCTCAGGAGGCTGAGGCAGGAGAATTGCCTGAGCCCAGGAGGCGGAGGTTGCAGTGAGCCGAGATCGCGCCATTGCACTCCAGCCTGGGTAACAAGAGCGAAACTCCGTCTCAAAAAAAAAAAGAAATATTTTTTTCTTATTTCTAGGTTGAAATAAGTTTCCAGATTGGTCACCTAAGAGTCAATTATTTATGAGTCATAAATTATCTATTTTATGGAATACATCATAAGGGAGAGAGAAACCAAAAGAAGAGATTTAAAAAAGGATTCCATTATGCTGGGGATCACTAAAGGTCAATGAAAATATTCTTTCAATCTTAAAAGAGCTTACACTTTTTTTCAGTCTCTTTTTTAACAGCTTTATTGAAATATAATTCACATACCATGCAATTCATCCCTTAAAGTATACAGTTCAATGGTTTTAGGTCTATTCAGAGTAATGCTAGCACAATCTAATTTTAGGGCATTTTCATACCCCTGTTCCACTCCCATTCATGGCAACCACTAATCTACTTTCTCTATAGATTTGCCTATTTTGGACATTTAATATACATTTTACAGTAGGTGGTCTTTTATGAATGACTTCTTTCATTTAGCATAATGTTTTCAAGTTTCCAATTCATGAATATAAGCTGTCTTTCCGTTTACATAATGTCTTCTTAAATGCCTTTTAACATGTTTCATGGTTTTCAGTATACAAATTTTGCACTTTTATGATAAATTTATACCTAAGAATTTTATTCTTTAGATACTATCATAATTTTTTTTTTTTTTTGAGACGGAGTTTCACTCTTGCTACCCAGGCTGGAGTACAATGGCGCGATCTCGGCTCACCGCAACCTCCGCCTCCTGGGTTCAGGCAATTCTCCTGCCTCAGCCTCCTGAGTAGCTGGGATTACAGGCACGCACCACCATGCCCAGCTAATTTTTTGTATTTTTAGTAGAGACGGGGTTTCACCATGTTGACCAGGATGGTCTCGATCTCTCGACCTCGTGATCCACCCGCCTCGGCCTCCCAAAGTGCTGGGATTACAGGCGTGAGCCACTGCGCCCGGCACTATCATAAATTTTTAATCTCATTTTTAGAATGTTAATTACTCTATAGAAGTATTCTTAATTTTTGTATATTAATCTTATATCCTGCAACTTTGCTGAACTTATTTCTAATAGGTTTTTAGTAACTTTAGAATTTTCTACATATAACACTATTTTCTATATACAGCTATTTCTACTGCAACTAGAAATAGTTTTACCTTTTTCTTTATCATCAGGATAGTTTTTATAATAGTTCCCCCTTATCTATAGTTTTATTTTCTATAGTCAGTTACCCAAAGTCAAGCAAGGAACAAAAATGTAAATGGAAAAATCCAGAAATAAACAATGCATACGATTTAAGTTGCACACCATTCTGAGTATCATGATGAAACTGTTCAGAGTCCCACTCTGTCTTACCTGGGACATAAATCATCCTGTTGCCCAACATATCCACACTGTATACATTACCCACTTAGTAGCCTTCTAGGTTATCAGATTGGGTGTTGTGGTATCAAAGGGCTTATGTCCAAGCAGCCCATATTTTACCTAATAATGGCCCCAAATCACAAGAGTAGTGATACTGGCAGTTAGGAGATGCCAAAGAGAAGCCTCAAAGTGCTTCCTTTATATGGGAAGGTGAACACTCTTGACTTAATAAAAGAAAAAAAAAATGTATGTTGAGGTTGCTAAGATCCATGGTAAAAATAAATAAATAAATAAATCTATCCATGCAAAGAGAAAGAATTATACAAGTTTTGCTGTCACAACTCAAACTGCAAAAGGTATGGCCACAGTGCACAATACGTGCTTAAGATTCAAAAAGCATTAAATTTGTGAATGAAAGGCATGAACGGAAACATGTTTCAATTGACAGTAACTGGGTTCAGTGCAATCCATGCTTTCAAACATCCAGTGGAGGAGACTCGAGTGTATCCCTGTGGATAAGTGGGGACTACAGTCTGTCTTTTTCTTGCCTAATTGCCCTAAGTAAAACTTCCAGTATTATTTTAAATAGAAGTAATGATTGTGGGCATCCTTGTCCTGTTTCTGACTTTTTGGGAAAGGATTTTTGTTGAGAATTATTCATCTACGTTCAAAAGTAATTTTCTTGTGATACCTTTGTCTGGTTTAGTTTGTAATGACCATCTTATAGGATGAGTTAGGAAATGCTCCCTTCTCTGTTTTTTGAAATAATTATGAAGAATTGGTACTATCTAAGTGTTTGTTAGAATTCACCAGTAAAGCCATCTGGTCCTAGACTTTTCTTTGTGGGAAGTTTTTTGATTACTAATTCAATCTCTTTACTTCTTACAGGTTTGTTCAAATTTCTACTTCTTCTTGAGGCAGTTTCAAAAACTTTTGTATTAGAAAATTTGTCCATTTCATCTAAATACTGTAATTTGTTGGCCTATGCTTTTTAAATAGTATTTCTTTATTATTCTTCTTACTTCTGCAGTGTTAGTAATGATTCCCCTCTTTCATTCCCGATTTTAGTAACTTGAGCCTTCAAGTTCTGCGCCCCCCTCAGCCCATCTATCTAAAGGTTTATCAATGTTATGGATCATTTTCAATATCCAACTTGGGGTTTATTGCTTTTTCTATTTTTCTCTTCTCCTTCCTTCTGCTTACTTTAGGTTTATGGTTTGCTCTTTTTTATTCTGGTTTCTTAAGGGAGAATTTAGGTTATTTTGAGATTTGTATCATTTTTAAAGCATTTATAAGTTTTCCCTCAACACTGTGTTGGCTGTATCCTGTAAGGTTTTTTATGCTGCATTTTCATTTACATTTATCTTAAAGTATTACGTAATTTCCCTTGAGATTTCTTTTTTGACTCATTGATTACTTGGGAGTATGTTGTTTAGTTTCCATATATTTGTGAATTTTCCAAGTTAAATTATGTTATTAAATTCTAATTTTATTCCATCGGAGTCCTTTCATTTCTAAGTAGTTTTAAGTATGCAACCAAAACTATTTGTCGCAATTTCACTCTAAAAGTAAAAACAAACAACATAAACCTGTACCCAAACTGAACAAAGAAATTTAAGGAATGAACTCTGCAAAGGAGGAAAAATGTAATCAACATCCTGGTGACTTTTTCCCCCCCCAGTGAATCTAAACCTTATTACTTATTTTTAAATTAAAAATAAATATAAAAATACCTTCAAGATTTTCACAGAGAACATTTAATTTGTAGAACTTACAAATAGAAGCAAGAACAAAGAAATCACAGATTTTTAGAGAGAGAAATGGTGGAGCGGGGGAAGATTAAAAAATGTAAGTAGTTTATTCAATCTAGTTTTAAGTGATTTCAAATAACAAGACTGTACCACTTCCCTTGGCAGATCTGTGGAACTTGGGTAGAAATATTTTCCTGACATTCAGGCTGAGTTTTCCTTTTCTCAATTTCATCGTGTCAGGCATAGCTGTGCCTCTTTGCACCACCCCAAATAGTTCCTCTCCTTATTTAGTTTGAGTTTCAGCCCCTCAAGGACCTGCAGGTGGCTATTATATCTCCGTTTTTTCCTTCTTCATCCAAGTCAAACATATTTAGGCCTCTTAATCTGTCCTCTAAAGCCAGCTATTATACTTTTGCATTTGTTCTTTGAATTTGGTCCAGTACATTCATTCCTTCTAATTCATGAAGACCCCAAATTGCGTATGAGTCACAAGGGCTCACTCTTGATGTCACATAAGCTACTGTCTACCTCTGTGCCCCTTGCATTTTACTTGGGGTGCGAAACCCAAAATAGTACTTAAAATTAAAAAATAAAAATAAAGACATTTACTTTCCTTCACTAACCACAGGTGGTTTTTAGTCTCACAGCTTTCCAAGTACTGAACCACCATCCTGTTAGATGTCTGTCATTTGGATTATTTTTTCCCTCTCTCAGGCAGCAGAAATAACCAAGTTCTTTCTCTGGCTCTCTCAACATTCCCAACAGCTCATCTGGTCTGGTGCAACCATTCGCAGGTAAGGTCTGCCAAGTTTACAAGTGCACAAGTTCTTTCAGAGTCCCGCTAGTGTAGCCTCACCATTTCTGAAACCCTAGGCCAGGCGTCCCCAAACTTTTTACACAGGGGGCCAGTTCACTGTCCCTCAGACCGTTGGAGGGCCGCCACATACTGTGCTCCTCTCACTGACCACCAATGAAAGAGGTGCCCCTTCCTGAAGTGTGGCGGGGGGTCGGGGGAGCCGGATAAATGGCCTCAGGGGGCCGCATGTGGCCCACGGGCCGTAGTTTGGGGACACCTGCCCTAGGCTGATCAATGCCTTTACATGCCTCCCAACAGCTCAGCAGATTTCCAAGCAAACCCTAAGTCAGATTCTTTTGTATGTTTTGTCAAATCCAGCTAAAAGTATAAGATATTCTTTATCTAATCTTCAGAACAGTATTCTCTATAAGGTTAAGTAGCTCTGAGTACAGTATTACTACTTACACCAAGTACTATATTAGTACTTAGTTCAGTAGCTGTTAGTATTAATACTTACACAGGATATAAGATTCACACATGTACCTTCTCAGCACTATTAGCGACCGAGAATTTTGCACTAGTTTCTACCCAGTAACTTTTTTTGCATGAGGTATACTGACATCTCATTCATTTGAATTCCACTAATTAAAGATGTAATGTTGCCTGGGCTGAAGTTTATCTTTGCTCCATGGATGAAGATTCCCTAAGCAAATAAAGACTATGTGGGCAGGGGCAGTACATTTGCCATATATAAAGGAATAATGCTGCCTGAGAACTAATACATGCTTTATTGGATATTTTGCTCACCAAAGGGTTTTTATATATTTATTAAAGCAGGCTTGGTAGCATCTCTCCTTGAAAGAATGTGTTTAAAAATTAATTCAAATTTTACATGGAATAGAGAAGACTCCATTGCTTTTCATATGGGAATTCAGATTTTCTCTAGTTCCCACAGTGCTGGAAAAACTGTGTCATTCATTTAGGTTCCATCCACAGATGCAAAGCCAAGATCCCAAAATGGAATCCATCTCCTATCAAAAAGGTTTGCTTTCATTTAACATTTTACTCTCAAGGGTCATGCCTCTGCTCAAAAATGTGACCTATTTCAGATAATGTATTAGCTAGATTCCTAAGAGCAGAAATTGGGTGCACAATGGATTTCATATAGCATGGCCTGAAGAAATGTAAATTAATGTACAGACAAGACTCGAATATTTAAGACACAGGAGTAAATAATAGTAAAAGTCTCAAGTATTCTGGGTGACCCTTTGAGATGAATGGGATCTTTATTTTTCTTTTTTTTTTTTTAATACCAGGAAGACTTTTATGTGTTCTCCCAACAGGTTGTATATCACAAAGTGGTGTGCAGGATTAAAGGAGCCAGACGTTGGCTCATATAACTAGACCTAGACAATCAACATTCCCTGTTTCTTTTTGCCAAAGTAGAACCAGCGGCAAGATTAGATATTAAACCTAATGAGTTTAGGACAATTGAGTCTAGGCATGCTTAAGTGAGATAAACGACAAACCCATGTATACAACTAATGTCGTTGAACTGGAAGGGACCTTACTGAGTACTTTGCTCAGTCCCTTTATTTTTCAGATCCAGAAACTGAGACCAGGAGAGGTGAAGGAACTTTCTCAAGAACATAAAGCGAATGCTAGAGCCAAGGCTAAAATACATTCCTCTTGCCACACCCCCCCCCCAAATCCCTTGTTCCTCCAGCTGCGTCCCAGTTTTGTTATTTATATTGCCAGTTAAATTGATGATCTTCCATACAAACTGAAAGACTTGCCACTGACTGATTTTTACAGCTTGGATAGGAAAAACATTTGCTCATATATAACTGAAAGAAAGCCTAAACCTCATGCTTTACATAACATTATTTGGTTCTTCTTTATGCCAGGTGTCATATTTAATTACTCTTCATGATATCCACTAAGATTTTTTGCTTTAAAATAGTCATTATGTTACCACTGGGCAAAAAAAAAAAGTACGTAAAATAACTTGGCTCCCCTGACTAGGATGGTAAGTAGGATAACAGGCTGTCTTTGAAAGAACACCACTCAATGAGCCAACTCAACTGTTTATATAGGTGGATGAATACACAAAGCTTCCCGGGTACAGGGCTGTTCTGCTGTGTCTTGGGGAGCTCAGAGGACCTGCAGGAGAACAGTTACTATTGTTCCTGGCCACAGTCTCGTTTGGATGCTTTATCTGTACAGCAGGCAAAACAAATGGCAGAAAGTAGATTCCAGAAGAGAACAGCAGACCCCAGCTATACAATTTTTCACATTTATAATGAGCAATAACAGGTTTTCCCTCTCTTCTTAAACCCCAAGGTTTCGGACACTTCCCAGAACTTTGCCAAGGTATTCATGTTAGTGTCAAGTATCCATAACATATGTAAGAAGCCAACATGGCAAACCCCAGGAAAAGTTATGAGATGTTTTCCCATACCTCAGCACCTCCTTAATACCTTCATCCTTTCTTCAGGCTTCTGTTTCATTTAAAAGTACCTTGTGTCCCAGGCATCCTGATGAAGCCTCATGGCAGGATGGTCAATGCATGACCTGTGTGCCATGACTCCCTGCCTCCTGTGCCTATTGCAGACATAGCCAATCACAATTGTCTCCCCAAGGGATGTAGCCTCACAATTTATCTCAACACAGAACTCCAGACAATCATTCCTCACCAACATGCCATGCAAATAAAACTGTTTCCCATCCCTGCCTTAAGACAGCTTCACAATCTTTAAAGAAAAAAAAAGACTGGAGGGGAAATTCTTGATCCCCAAAAGTCTCCACCGACTCAATGGGCTTGGAAAATAGTATGCAAAATAACAAGCAGCAAGGTTGCCATTTGCCCCTCAAATTATATCATCCTCATGATGAGGCAGTCTGTGCTTGCCAAGATAAAATTGGAATATCTTTGAGAACATTGAACCCTGGGCTTACAGACCCTTCATTTTCACATATATGTAATTTTTTTAAGACAGGGACTCACTCCATCTCTCAGACTGGAGTGCAGTAGTACTACTACGGCTCACTGCAGCCTCAACCTCTTGGGCTCAAGTTAGCCTCCCACTTTAGCCTCCCTAGTAGCCTGGACTACAAGCCCATACCACCATGCCTGGCTGATTTTACAGACTCTTCAACAATCAGATTTAACACTAAAGAGCTCCAGGGCTCCACCATCTTCCTGTGTAGTTCCGTAACACAGTGGTTCTTGAACTTTGTCAGTCATCAGTATCACCTTGAGGGCTTGATGAAACACAGATTGCTGGGCCCCATCCTCAAAGTTTCTGATTCAGTAGGTCTAGGGTGGAGCCCAAGAATTTGCAGAAATAAGTGATACCGACATCACTGGTCTAAAGGCCACACTTTGGGAACCACTACCATAATCTGCTGTACTTTGGCCTCCAGCCTCACCTTTCCTCCTATGCCTGCTCACCTGAAACCATGTTTTCAAGGTCACACAGTTGTAAAAAAGCAGTTCCAATGGGCTCTGTCTCTGCTTTCCCTGGCCTCTCAGCAATACTGGGAATTCCATTTTGATACCCACTCCTGCCTCAGTCATCTGAATGCTGAACCACCCAGAGTTTCCTCCAAAATAGATTACTGAGCAAATCTCCCTCCGTTTCTCCTTATGCCCATAGAAATACAAAATACAAGATTTTGCCCTCAGTTCATATCTTTCTAAATGTACTTTATCTCACCTATTAGTGATGTCGTGAATGACATCACTAATGAATTTAGATTCAATCTGCATCTCCCAAATGTGTCTTCATTCTTGACTTTTTCTATCTTTATATTCTTAGTACATAGGATGATCCCTGATGTCTGGACAGCGAATCTCCCATTCAATATGATGATCCACAAGTCGGCAGAATTTACCTTTTCAGTCTTGCCTTACCCTGTTTTCTGAATGAAATTATGTACTCACTGTTGTGCTTCCTATGTGCTTCCAAACTTTCACTCATTCTATGTCTCCATATGAAAGGCCCTCATGCTTACAGCTCCCTGTTCAAATCCTTTACAACAACCAAAATCCAGTAACGTGCTGCCACTTTTACAGACTTTTCCCTGATTACCCCAAATGGATGAGCTCTCCCCCTTTCCTAAACTCCTTTGCTAAGAGCTTCTCACATGCAGCCTCTATTACTCGCATATGTGCATACCTTCTTCCTTCTGTGCCGAAATAAGCTCCCTAATTGCAAGGCATAGCTTGGCAACCACATAATCTCCTATTTACCAAAACAATCCTGATTGCAGGTATCTCATCCAATTATCTTCATCAGCATGCTCATACTTATCACACCATGTGTTCTCATTTTTGGTTCAAAGTATATGTTTCCCAGAATAAATAACCCATAATTTTTTCTGGAGCATTAGCATGCCTCTCTTGGTATAAAAGCCACCGAGAAATATCACAAATCTATGCTTGATAATGGGTCAATGCTTTCCCCATTAATACTAGCTGTTCTCCATCACAAAGACCTTTTATTACCTTTAAGGAGAGAATGCTTGCCCCCACTCCATCCAGCTAAAGGTATTAAAGATTTAATCTACCTGTTTAGCTCCGGTTAGACTTTGAGCCACTTCTAACCCTCCCAGCATGGTGATCTTTCACCAGCTTCATTCCCACAAGTATGTAGGACCTGGGATTTCATTTGATGTCGCCAGCCTGATACCCAGTGTCCCTGAAGGGAACCACCGGGACCGACATGTCTGCTGACTATAGTCTCCTTTCCAGGACCTGCTGAAATTCTACCCAATTTATATGACTTGGCTTTCTTCCCAACCTCCTGACTTGTACTCTAGTTCTTCCGGCTCTGAGCCACCTTCTTCTTGACTGCATGCCTACAGTTGACCTAGTCTTCACCAGGCATCTTTCTGCAGGGGCTTGGACCCTGTTACTATTCCTCCAGGCTTCCAGAGTAAGCTCCCCTGATGACAGTGCTAGCTTCTAAGTATAAGTATTACTGCTTTTCAGGGATCTCTGCTATTGACCACCAGTTACTAAATAGAGCCTTCCCACAATTCCTCAGGACTCACTGGTTGTAGTGATTTGAGCAGCCTCAGAGCCATACCATTTTGGCTAATGATAAGCTCTCTATGGCCTCATCAAAAGTCCACATGATGCCTTCCAAGAACCCCAAAACCTAATCCCTGCTATGAACTCTCTTCTCACAGCAGCCCTAGGTCCACTGTTCCTCTTGGGTCTTCCTCTGCATGGAATTGAGGAAGGCCTTGCTGATGATATTACTACTGACTACTACATGCTCCTCCCAGGGGTTCCACAGCATGGGTCCTAATTATCATTAACTCATCACCTCCATCACCCACCATCTCAAGATGAATGAGACACATACCATACTAGTCACAAAGGGTGAGGTCTTCTCCAGAGCCTTCTCCTACCCAGTCTCTCATCCTCTAGTCAAGAGGACAACTACTCTCCTTCCAACTATCTCCAGAATAATTTTAAGGAATGGGTTGTGGAAAAGAAATCTTGATCTCAGCTTCATGGGAGGCCGAGGCTTGAGATTTCTTTCCCTGAAACTTTCATCCACTCTTTGGGTACCAAAGATTAAATCCTCACCAGTGACCATCCAGAAGCCCCACTGCCTACAGCTAGCATTGGGCCAGATGTCTGACAGGTTGGAGGGAGGGTGGTTTTAGTCCTCAGCTCAGACTTCTCATGCTTATAGGCTGGATTTGGATGATTTTCAGAGTCTCCTGAAGGCTACTTCAATAGGTCCTCAAAACAATGGGAACCCTTGGGTGAGTTTAGCACAGAGGGGAAACAGACATACTCATCCTTATAGTCACCAAGAGTGACATTCGAATTCAACACCTGCCAGCCATTCATTGATTTGCCTGCTTGTCAACATTCTTTAAAAAAACGCTTCAGAATTTTTGCAGGAATACACTATTATTGTATCCAACAAATCCTTTTCCATGCGGTTGCCAACCAAAGTAAGCCATCTGCTGACCCAACACTGCTAATAGCACTGTTTTAGACAGAGAACACTAAGTATCAGCCTTCCACTTACGGCTTGCAATTGACCAACCACTCTTTAGTTTGACTTACTCTAACTTGGCAAACATTGATTTGAGATCTATTGCATCCTAGAGCCTGCTGTTTCAGAAGCTGCAGTAATCAATAACAGCAGAGGATTTGAGAATTTTCAAAACACTTTTCCCATACTTTACCTCATTTAATTATCTCCATCAAATTATTATACACATCAGATCAGTAAAAAATTGGCAATCCCATTTCTTACCTTCTTCCATCCAGCAAGCTATTCTTGATCCCTCTAAAGTCAGCTCTCTACAAAAAAAAAGAAAAGAAAAGAAATATGAAAATTCAGTGGCCCAGGGAGTTTCAACAACCAGTTTATCCAACAGTTCCACTTGTCCTAGTACAGACCACGAAGACCTCTACATTTATTCTGTGACCTCAAATAAAAAAAGAATTAAAGTTTCCCCCAAATAAAAATGCCTTAAACCATGACTTTCACTACATTTTCAGGCTAGACTTTAATGCTGGCATAAACTTAATAAACAGAATAGAATTTTGTTTCTACTCTCAAGATTTGGACTATTAGTCATGAGCAAGCCATACAAATTATTTTTCAAACTGACCTTTTCTACCCTTGCCGCTTCCATGTAAGTCATCCGTGACTTCTGGTCATCCCACATACTTAGTACTGACAAACCTTTACTTTGCAAATGGAGATGGGATGACTTAATAGGTAATTTTTCATTTAGGAAGCAATATTTTTCTTAAGTGCCTTGTCTAAGTTAGCAACCAAAGTTAGATCCACAGAGTATAAAAAGCGTTTTGTTTACACAAATAGAAGAAAAATTCTTGTCCACATCATTCTTTGACAATGCATCTGAATAATAGTGGGCTATAAATAGAAGATGCAAGAATGACTAATTCTGTTTTGACTCTATCTCTTCAATGACAAAGGAAACCCCTCTGTACAAACATATTAAGCTAAATCGTAACAGCTGGACTTTAGGAATTTTATCTAGAACATCTACATCAAACAACCAGGGGTGCCAACCTTTAAGATGTACAAATAACTCACAGAGGAACTCAGTTTTATAACTATCAACTCAAGGGACTTGTGATTTAAAAGAAAGATTTAAATACAGCCTCGCTCTAAAAGAATACTCCCTTGAAATCATCACTGCTAATAAAATACAGGAGAAATTTACCCCAAATTACTTTATCCTGGAAAAATCTTTGTCTTTTGTGACTGAGAGAGCACACATGCTTCATTTATAGCTAGAACCTTTCTTTCTGAAAACTAAGTTATCCTTCAGAAATTTGTCAGCTCAATTAAGCCCTTAGCCATATAGAGAGAAGCCTGCTGGCACTACACTGGGAGGAGAATGAATGAAAGACTGGATTGAATTTTCCATGGAAGCTGACAATTAAAATTGTTTTCTTTGGTATATCCCTTTCTGTCCGTTGTTTTTCAGCTCTCCAAGAGAAGAAAAAAGCTAAGAAGCCTGATTCAGTCATTTCCAAATCTCACTTCCAGTTTCCATCTTATTAAAGACATGACTTAACTTTAATGTGTGTAACATAAACAGAATCATAAAAGGGAAAGAATTAAAACAGTCTGGAAGAGTCAGTGTCCAAAGCAGGAAAATACCACAGCTGATTTGCTCTTTTTATTGTTGTTGGTCTTTTGCGTTGTTTACTGCAAGGAGAAATTCTCCGTTCCTCTGCTGCCGCTTCCTCACCCTCTATTACAATCACTGGGAATTCCAATTTCACAAAGTTATTACAATACAGCCACAAATAATCCATCTTGTCAAGTCCATCTTTGGGGCTGAAGATAAAGTTGGAGCAGAGTTGCTACACACATCTGGAGAAGGTTCGTTACTTGTAATCGTGAGCTGCTCTGTTAATGCACCCATGAGAAAGGGGCTGACAGGCTGCATATTTCTGCAAACTGTTCCCAGAAAGAACCAATTTCCTGACTTCCATGTGGTGTCAATAATGGAGGCATGAGATGGAGCAGTGCTTATGAAATATTAAATCTGCTTACAGGACCAGCTAGAAGCAAATTCAGACCACCTGTGAGAGGGAGTCTAGTAGTGGGTATGCATACTTTGGCACACACGTGGCACATGTGAATGATATGCTCCAATCTATGCATTTGGGCTCATTTGCCACAAAACTTCCTGACAGCAGTAGTGAGAGAGGGAGATGGGGGGGGGGTGCATAAAACACATTTCTGCACATTTAGAACTGAAACAGTTCAAATCACTGACATTATTAAATTTACTGTCATACGCAGCCAAAGTTCATCTTATTCATCAGGAAAAAAGTGACTGATGTTTCGTGGCATTAGTATTAGATCATTTTGGTTCTTGCCAATAAAAACAAAGCATTAGTGTTTCAATGTTTTAATATCATGATTTAATTCTCTGAATGATATTAGGACCAAGAAGCTCAACCAACATGAAGACCCCATCAAAATTCTTGAGTCAAAACTATGGTTCTGAAATGAGTTCACCATCCTGACCTCCCATTTCACAGTATATATTTTATGCTTGTGACTTTCCAAATATGGGCTCTTAACATTGCAAATGTAAAGTTTTATATGACTAACTTGTGTTTCAAGGGTTTGCCTAAGTAAATAGAAAAACATCTGGGCTCTTTTTACTGGCAAAAGCAAGAGATATTTGACCTAAGATCAGATTCTGAGACTTGAACATTAACTTGGTCTTTCCACAGAACGTCTCTAATTTTCCACAACTCTCTGCTGAGAGGGTTCAGCCCAGTACTTTTAGAGAGAGGGTGGATGAAGCCTGTGTCCCCCTAAGACATATGTCCCAATTGGCTTCCTTCACCCCAAAACTTTACCTACTGGTCTAATCCACTCCCACCTAAACAAGAAGATACTATTGCAAGGCTGGAACAAACCTTCAAAGTAAGCATCTCAGACGGTGGGGGGGGCATCAAGCCCAAGATCTCTTCAGACAAGAGAGTGTGTAGGACACTGCTTTAGCTGGGAGTCAGGACTTTCAATCTGTCCCATCAGCTCTTCAAGGGCACCATCTACAATTCTAGTCTGACATTCCTTTGGCTTATGATAAGCCCCCTGCCCAAGATTCCCTTGAGTCTGGAACTAGGGAAGTCTGCAGGGTGGCATTCTGGGCCTTGACTTCCTTTCTGACTTGGCACTACCCTCCAGAAACAGAACAGGTCTATCCTCCAGGGACAGAGTGTAGATTGCCCACACTCAAGGATTAGCAGTATGGCCACCTGTTCACAGACAGCTCTGGACGGCACCATTCCCACTGCATCCTTCATGAAAGGCAAACCTGCACACACAACTCTCATGAGAGATACAGCCTGCAGCTATGCGGCACTGCAGCCTCTGGAATCTAGTCTAACCATGCTTGAAATTTTACATTAAAATTTAAAAATCATCAACCTAATTCCCAATCTACTTTTGTTCAAGTATTTTATTAAAAATCAACTTTTAAATTTTTTAATTAAAAGGTAAATTCTATCTTGGTTATAAATAATCATGCTTCTTCAAGACATTCTGACAAAAATATAGTTACATCCAAAGCATAAGAACCAAGGCCAGTTTCAATAGTCATTCTCTTCAAAAGTTCAATGAATTCTTAGAATTGTAGACTTTTAGAACAAGAATATATATTATTATGTCTACACAAGGACTTATACATGAATGTTTATAGCAGCATTAGTCATAGTTGCCAAAATGTGGAAACAATTCAAGTGTCCACCCTCAACTGGTGAATGCATAGACCAAGTGCAGTATGCCCATACAGTGGGCTACTATTCAACAACAAAAGGAAACAATACTACAGATAAACCTCAAAAACATGATACCAAGTGAAAGCCAGACACGGAAGACTTCCTGATTCCATTTATATTAAATGCTCAGAAAAAATTTACAGAAACAGAAAGCAGATTCCTAGCATCCTGGGGGTTGTGGTGGAACAGGTTGTGAACTACAAATGGGCACATCTTGCTACAGAGATAAAAATGTTCCAGTGGATTGTGATGATGATTTCCCAACTTTAAGTTTACTTTAAAAATCCTCAAACTGTAGCAAAGACACGGAATCAACCTAAGTGTCCATCAACAGATGGTTGGATAAAGAAAATGTAGTATATATACACAGTGGGACACTATTCAGCCGTTTAAAAACAAAAACAAACAGAATCACATCTTTTGCAACATCAAAGATGAAACTGGAAATCCTTAAGTGAAATAAGTCAGTGATATGGTTTGGCTGTGTCCCCACCCAAATCTCAACTTGAACTCTATCTCCCAGAATTCCTACATGTTGTGGGAAATACCCAGGGGGAAGTAATTGAATCATGGGGGCTGGTCTTTCCCGTGCTGTTCTTGTGAAAATAAGTCTTACAAGATCTGATGGGTTTATCAGGGGGTTCCGCTTTTGCTTCTTCCTCATTTTCTCTTGCTGCTGCCACATAAGAAGCACCTTTCACCTCCTGCCATGGATTCTGAGGCCTCCCCAGCCATGTGGAACTGTAAGTCCAATTAAACCTCTTGAGTATGTCTTTATCAACACCATAAAAATGGACTAATACAGGAATTAGTACCAGTAGAGTGGGACATTGCTGAACAGATACCTGAAAATGTGGAAGTGACTTTGGAACGGGGTAACAGGCAGAGGTTGGAACAGTATGGAGGACTCAGAAGAAGAGAGAAGAATGTGGGAAAGTTTGGAACTTCCTAGAGACTTGTTAAATGGTTTGCCCAAAATGATGATAGCAATATGAATCCTAAGGTCCAGGCTGAGGTGGTCTCAGGCAGAGATAAGGAACTTGTTGGAAACTGGAGAAAAGGTGACTCTGGTGATGTTTTAGCAAAGAGACTGGCAGCATTTTGCCCCTGCCCTACAGATCTGTGAAACTTTGAACTTGAAGGAGATGATTTAGGGTATCTGGCAGAAGAAATTCCTAAGCACCAAAGCATTCAAGAAGTGATTCAAGTGCTGTTAAAAGCATTCAGCGGCCGGGCGGTGGCTCAAGCCTGTAATCCCAGCACTTTGGGAGGCCGAGGCGGGTGGATCACAAGGTCAAGAGATAGAGACCATCCAGGTCAACATGGTGAAACCCCGTCTCTACTAAAAATACAAAAAATTAGCTGGGCATGGTGGCGCATGCCTGTAATCCCAGTTACCCAGGAGGCTGAGGCAGGAGAATTGCCTGAACCCAGGAGGCGGAGGTTGCGGTGAGCCAAGATGGCGCCATTGCACTCCAGCCTGGGCAACAAGAGCGAAACTCCGTCTCAAAAAAAAAAAAAAAAAAAAAAAAAAAAAGCATTCAGCTTTATAAGGGAAACAGAGCACAAAAGTTTGGAAAATTTGCAGCCTGACTATATGATAGAAAAGAAAAACCCCTTTTCTGAGGAGAAATTCAAGCAGGCTGCATAAATTTGCATGAGCAGCAAGGAGCCTAAGGTCAATCCACAACACCTTGGGCAAAATGTCTCCAGGGCATGTCAGAGACCTTCATGGCAGCCCCTCCCATCATAGGCGCAGAGGCCCAAGAAGAAAAAGGGGTTTCATGGGCCAGGCCCAAGATCCACGCGCTGTGGGCAGCCTAGGGACTTGGTGCTCTACATCCCAGCCACTCCAGTGATGGCTGAAAGGGGACAACACAGGCTGTGGCTTCAGAGCGTGGAAGCCCCAAGCCTTGGCAGCTTCCACATGGTGTTGAGCCTGAGGATGCATAAAGTGAAGAACTGAGGTTTGGGAACCTATGCCTAGATTTCAGAAGACGTATGGAAATGCCTGGATGTCCAGGCTTAAGCTTGCTGCAGGAGCAGGGCCCTTATGGAGAACCTCTGACAGCTTTCACCATGTTCCAGGAAAAGCTGCGGATACTCAAGGCCATCCCACGAAAGCAGCCAAGAGGGAGGCTTCACCCTGCAAAGCCACAGAGGCAGAGCTGCCCAAGACCATCAGAACACACCTCTTGCATCAGTGTGACCTGGATGTGAGACCTGGAGTCAAAGGAGATCATTTTGGTGCTTTGAAATTTGACTATCCTGCTGGATATCAGACTTGCATGGGGCCTTATACTCCTTTGTTTTGGCCAACAGCTCCCATTTGGAACAGCTGTACTTACCCAATGTGTGTACCTTCATTGTATCTAGGAAGTAACTAGCTTGCTTTTGATTTTACAGGTTCATAAGCAAACAGGACTTGCCTTGTCTCAGATAAGACTTTGGACTGTGGACTTTTGGGTTAATGCTGAAATGAGTCAAGACTATGGGGTACTGTTGAGAAGGCATGATTGGTTTTGAAATGTCAGGGCATGAGATCTGGAAGAGTCAGGGGTGGAATGATGTGGTTTGGCTGTGTCCACACCCAAATCTCAACTTGAATTTTATCTCCCAGAATTCCCATGTCATGGGGGGATCCAGGGGGAGGTAACTGAATCATGGGGGCCAGTCTTTCCTGTACTATTCTTGTGATAGTGAATAAGTCTCACAAGATCTGATGAGTTTCTCAGAGGTGTCCTGCCTTTGCCTCTTCCTTATTTTCTCTTGCCACCACCATGTAAGAAGTGCCTTTCCCCTCCTGTCATGATTCTGTGGCATCCCCAGCCATGTGGAACTGTAAGTCCATTAAACCTCTTGTTCTTCCCATTCTCAGGTATGTGTTTATCAGCAGCATGAACACAGCCTGATACAGCCACAGAAAGACAGATATCGCATATTCTCATTCATAAGCAGGAGCTAAAAAATGTTTACACATAAACATAGAGTGGCATGATAGACAATGGAGACCTTGAAGGGTGAGAGGGTCAGGGCATGGATGATGAGAAATTACTGAATGAGTAATGTTCATTATTCAGAATACGGATATCTTAAAGCCCTATCTTGACAACTACCCAATCTATGCATGAAACAGAATTGCACTTGTGCCTTATAAATGTATACAAATAAAAGCTACTGAATTGTACACACTGTAGAAATTATATAAAAATAACAGCAAATATGTATTGAGCATTTTCTCTGTATCCAGGAGTTGTGATGTTTACATATATTACTTAAGTCTTTACAACGTTCCTGGTGGATAGGTACTATTATTCCTATTTCACAGATTTCAAAATTGAACTTCTTGAAGTCAAACAGCTAGTAAATGGTGGAACAAAGACTCTAGTCTGAAATTCATGACTCAAATTTAATCACTACGCCAGAGGTTCCTCAAAGATACACTTTGGTATACTGGTATGCTCTGAATTTGTTATAGGTCTGACAAAATATAGATCCTTTCAGACCCTGGAATAATCAGGCAGGACCTAGGGCAGGCAGACCCCCAGGCTAGTCTCTTTAGTCCAAGAGCAGCCTCAGCAGTTTACGCCGAGTGTCACGTACATTTTGTATAGGTACCGTAACTCACAGCCCCAACCCAGCTTATAGTCATGCTATCTTACACTCCAGCTGTTCACTCTTCACACAAGGGCATCAAGTGATTAACCCAGGATAACATTTGGGGTTTGTGGTGAAGCTGTACTGGCCCCCAGGCTTGCAGGCACAGGCTTTTTCCACCATGCCATGAGGCTTTCTATGTCATGATAGAATGTCTGACTAGATCACATGACAGCAACTGCCCTGAAGTCTAATTTGAGATGTAAACACATACACATGCACACCCACACCATTTTCAAGAACATAGAGATATAGACTAGAAGGACCCTGGGCTTCATCTTTAACTGCTGTCTCTTCCAAACACCTGATTGAAACCCACATTCCAGCCCTCTTATCTTCTAAATATCTTTTGATTCCATCTATTTCTGTGCCAATACCACACTCCTGGTCATGCATCTTGTACCTGGATTCCCTCAATGATGATGCAACTGGTCTCCATGCAGCCAGCACTGCCCTCGCTACTGATGCTCTATGCTGTAGCCTAAACTATTTTCCTGAAGTATAAACCCTGTCATGTCACTGTCCTCCTTAAAATATTTCAGAGGGCCAGGTGCAGTGGCTAATACCAGTAATCCTAACAGTTTCAGAGGCCAAGGTGGATGGATTGCTTGAGTCCAGGAGTTTGAGACCAGCCTGGGCAACATGGCAAAAGCCCATCTCTACCAAAAAAAAAAAAAAATCTAAAAATTACTGGATGTGGTGGCACATACCTGTAGTCCCAGGTATTTGAAAGGGATAGGTGGAAGAATGGCTTAGCACAGGGACAGATGTTAGACTGAGCTAAGATAGTGCTACTGTATTCCAGCCTGGGCAACAGAGCCAAACTCTGTCTCAAAAGAACAAAAAAATAACTGCAGTGAATTCCCATTGAGAGAAAGTCCAAACTCCTTATTATAGATGACTTTCACCCTCACACTATTCCTATAACCAGAATTTTCTCAGTTCTGCAAACCATAGTATGCAGACAGTGGGTCTTCGCACATGATATGCCCACACTTACCTGAGTGATATGGTTTGGCTGTGTCCCCACCCAAATCTCATCTTGAATTGTAGCTCCCATTATTGCCCATGTTGTGGGAGGGATCCAGTGGGAGATAACTGAATCATGGGGGCAGTTCTCCCATACCGTTCTCATGGTAGTGACTAAGTCTCATGATACATGATGGCTTTGTAAGGGCAAACCCCTTTCCCTGGGCTCTCATTTTGTTGTCTACCACCATGTGAGATTTCCCTTTCACCTTCCACTGTGATTGTGAGGCCTCCCCACCCACATGGAATTTTGAGTCCATTAAGCCTCTTTCTTTTGTAAATTGCCCAGTCTCAGGTATGTCTTTATTAGCAGCATGAAAACAGACTAATACACTGAGGTTCACAGGTTGCCTAAATACATAGAGAAGCATCTGGATTTGGTTTTATGCAAAAGCAGGGTTTTTTTTCCTTCTACCAAAAGATAAAGACGTTGATCCCCCTCTCTGTCTTTTGTGTGGCTAACTCCTACTCATCCTTCAGAGCTCAATTTAGAAAATCCAGGATGCCTCCTCTTTTCCTCCCCCAGCCCTCAAATGAACCACTCTGTTGTGGACCTTATGTGTCTTGCTACTGTCAATCTGACCTAGTCTGCAACTCCAGAGAGCAGGTCTACGGTGTGTTTGCTGGCTGGAGAGATGCTCCAGTGCACAGTACATCGAAGGAGCTCCACGCATTTGAAATCACTGAAAGAAAGACAGAAATAAAGGCCATAATAGTGCAGAACTGTATTAACCTTTTCTCTCCAATAACAGATTACACCTATCATCCATTCAGGAGCTTTACTCCTTCAACGATCCTTTCTGAGGAGTAACAGTGAGATGCAAAACACCCAGACAGCTTGTCTGCTGAGCTGGCACACCAAGAAAACCACCATCCCAGCAGCTCAGCTCCTTAGTAAAATGAGAGGTGATTAACTATAATTTTCACCAGAATACAATTAATTTGGCTAGTTTAATACCTTAGTATCTGTTGTGTTCATTGAAAAATAGCAAAATGCAAACATTAATCCATCTTGAATACAGATCTGTAAATAATACATTTATGCATATATGGGGAAGGACTAGAGAAGAGAAAAACACAGTTGATCTGTTGGGATGATAGACATAAATCATACGCAATTTATGTTGTTATTTTTGTATTAGTACATTATATTCATATTGTGCTAATGAATATTTTTTAATATTAATCAATGTCCAACTTAATCATTTGTTCTGATGGCCAATCAATAAACATAATAGAGCTGATTGCTCTATTTGATTTCCAATACATAATATAATTTATGCATAATATAATTCTGCCTGAGTTTCAGGCCTTCAAACTTAAGACTTCAATAGCCACTCTTATCTGAATCTCTAACCTACTGGCTTCTACAGATTTCAAACTCAACAGTGCATATGCTCATTCTATCTACAGTGTATTTGTATCTATATATAGTATATATATTATTGCATATTATGTATCTATTTATGGACTATATAACAGGATATGTATATAGCCAACGGGAGATAAATATATATATACACTCACATGGTCAGGCATCACTTAGCCTCAGGGATATGCTCTAAGACATTCATCTTTAGGCACTTTGTCATGTGAACATCACAGAGTATACTGACATCAGCCTAGATGGAATAGCCTACTCTGTGGCATAGCCTATTACTCCTAGGCTACAAATATGTTGCCACACTGAATTCTGTAGGCAGTTTTAGCACAATGGTATTTGTGTGTCTAAAACATAGAAAAGATACAGTAAAAATACTGTAGAAAGGATTAAAATGGTACACCTGTATAGGGCACTTACCATGGATGGTGCTTGCAGGATTAGAAATTGTTCTGGGTGACTGGTGACTGAATATGAAAACTTAGGCTATTATAATATATGACTGGAGACTTTATACAACCCTGTATACTTAGGCTACACTAAACCCATTTAAATTTTCTTCTATAAGTAAACCTTAACTTACTATAACATTTTTACTTTATAAACATTTTTAACTTTTTTACTTTTTTGTAATAACACTTAGCTTAAAACAAACACAGTGTATAGCTTTAGAAATTTTTCTTTATATTCTTGTTCTGTAAGATTTTTATTCATTAAGTTTTCTTCAACTTTTCAAACTTTGTTAAAAAGCTAAAGCAGGCACACATATTAGGCCTACACAGGATTAGAATTATGCATATCACTGGCTCCCACCTCCACATCTCGTCCCACTGGAAGGTCTTCAAGGGCAATAAAACACATGGAGCATGTTATCTTATGTAACAATGTCTTCCAGAAAACTCCTGAAGACCTGTTTGAGTCTGTTTTACAGTTAACTCTTTAAGTAGTATACTCTAAAGTAACCATTAAAAGTATACTACGGTGTATACATAAACCAGTAACATAGTTATTATCAAGTATTATGGCTATAATTATATGAGCTATATGTTTATACAACTTTTAGACACAGATTTGTTTACACCAGCATCACCACAAACATGTGAGTAATATGTTGTGCTATGCAGTTACGATGGCTATGAGGTCACTAGGTGACGGGAATTTTTCAGCTCCAATAATACAATGCTTATGTAAGGGATTGTATTACATGCCAGCCATATAATACAATGTTACATTGTAATACATGCCATCCATCACTGACCAAAACATCATGTAACTCATGACTCTGTGTGGAGATTATAGATACACACATATAGATCCTACTAGCTCTGTGCCTCTGGAGAACGCTAATACAGCTAATAAGTAGTGCCACCAAGATTTGAATTCTGTAAAGCCACTGCTTATAACTGTTACGAGAATAAGCTGTATTACCAATTTGCATCTATGTGTCTCTACAGAGCAGGCTATTTGGCTGGAGGACAGTTCAGCTGTGCTGGGCATGGGGCAGTTGTGGGCACTGTTGAGCAGCAGAGGGCACACCTCCTTCCCTTAGCCCACCCCCCTGCACCCCCTCGCCACTGGCACAACAATGCTTCCCCATGGCTTTACCCTGGTTCCTAAACCTTTTGCAGTGCCCTCGTTTACAAGATGGAGACAAAAATGAAACTCCCTGTATTTCCCTTCCTAGAGACACAATCTTCCATGGTTTTCTTCTTTTGCCCTCCCGATAGCTTTGCTTATTCAATCACAACAGTGAGACAAACACCACCTGTGACTCTTGGGAAACCCTGTGCCATTAAGGAAAAAAAGGAAAGAATTCAACTGCTGGCAGGGAAGATTTAGATTCTTGCAAAAAAGGATTTTGGAGAAAAAAAAAAAAGTATTGCTGTGTAAAACCATGAATGTTTTGCCGGGCGCGGTGGCTCAAGCCGGTAATCCCAGCACTTTGGGAGGCCGCGGCGGGTGGATCACGAGGTCAAGAGATCGAGACCATCCTGGTCAACATGGTGAAACCCCGTCTCTACTAAAAAAAATACAAAAAATTAGCTGGGCATGGTGGCGTGTGCCTGTAATCCCAGCTACTCAGGAGGTTAAGGCAGGAGAATTGCCTGAACCCAGGAAGCGGAGGTTGCGGTGAGCCGAGATCGCGCCATTGCACTCCAGCCTGGGTAACAAGAGTGAAACTCCGTCTCAAAAAAAAACCATGAATGTTTCTATCCATAAAAAATATTTAAGAACAAGGCTGGTTTTTTTTTCATGGCTTTCTGGGACGTTTTAGGTGTGGCTCACTGTAACAGCACAAAGATGGGGCTGATGCCTTTCCTTCCAGCCCCACTGCCCCGTGAGTGCTGCAGGCATCGTGGAAGGGCCGGAGCATGCACAAGGCTTCATGCCCCTCTCCCAGCCTAAATAGGCCCTGGCAGGCCCAGGCAAGGGATGCAGGCCTGGGCTGAAAGCACTTCCTCCTCCATTTCTGAGTAGCACTCACAGTTTGAAAGTCCTGGCACTTAGCAAGTTTCCTGCTGAGCTGTAAAGTCATTCCAGACAAATCCCTGTGTTTACAGAGATTCCAGAGCAGCAGGGAACATCTCAGAATACCAGTCGGGACATGGAAATTAGTGTATCTGTGCTAAGCTGCTCTCCACACCTGCCCTGGCCTTCATCTCCTCCCTCCTTCCACACCCCCTCCTCGGTTTTCTTCTCTGCATCTGCCTGGTTTCCTTTACACTGAGTCATCCTGGATGTTAATAGTGAAGTCCTTTAAGAATCAAGCTAAGCCAGAGGGAGTGAAGAGGAAAGAAAGCAAATTCCAGTAATCAATGAAAGAGAGGGAAGAAAGAGAGAGTGGGAAAAAGAAACGTTTGCCTGGGAAGCTCTGATCCAGAGACGTTTCTTAGTGTCTTAAGGAGTCAGAAAGGACCTACTATTAAGTTTATGGTGGTTTATGGTGGTTCCATAAACCATGTAAGCAGTTCAGGCACATCACCTGATCTTTTTACCGCCTACACCCTTAAAGTGAATGCAAACTTCAACCAGACATAGAGGATTGAATTTGGATTTCAAAGACAGTTTTCAGACCTAACTTCACTACTTTCCAGCTGTTTAACTTCTCTGGGCTTCGGTTTTCTAAATCCTGAAAACGGGAAATACTGCTTTGTATAATTTCAGAGCTAATTTTAATATAAAAAGATACTGTGTGTATGAAATGCTTTTTAGATAAACAAGTAAGATACTTTGATTGAATTCAATAAGCAGCAGATGCTTCCTGCTAATTGTTCTGCTTTTCAACCTCTGAAAAATCTTTTGCAGCACTGCCTTCCAACCACCGTAACTGGTTATTTTTAAAGCACATAAGAAAGCTCTAAAATGGAAAGTGAAGCTAAAAATTCCCATGAGGTGGGGTTTCAGACAACATTAAGTAATCCACAGTCATTCTATAGCTCCATTCAGATCCACCAATAGCCCATCACTTTGGTGTCAGTGAACGTGTAACTGGAAAGTGACAGGTAATCTTTCTAATACCTGTTGTTTACAGAGATCAAGAGAAAATAACACCTCACTTACAATTTATATCTGAGCCAGTTCTTAATCACAGCTTTTCCTTCTTAGATTCCTCTGTAAGCATATGAGCCGCTCTCAATAAGCTTTATACAACATTTCAAGTACATTCTTATGTAACCAGGTAACCCAGGATGAGGCTGGGCCCCCAGGTTTCAGAACCCTTGAGAAAAACTGAAAAGAAAGTTACAAGACTGCTGAGATCCCACATATGCCTTTAAGACCAAAGGTCAATCAATTATATAGAATCACACCCCTATGGGGGGGAGGGCGTGGAATTTCCCCTGAAGAGAATGGCTACTTCTCCCATCAATCATCCTGGGGAAGGGTCAATACTGGGTCAGGAAGTGAAGGCTTGGATAGACAGTCCTAAGGCTGAATTCAGGGAATCATTTTCTTCTCTGCATTCAGAATTTTGGTTTGATCAGGACTATGTGGCAGGGAGGTGCCTAGAGAAGTTCCACTAATAGAGGTTGAGCCATCCCAGGCCACAGGAGGGACAAACCAAGAGTTCCGAGAGCCTCTGAGGAAGGCCCTAGGTAGGATATTCTAGTATCTCCTCATCAACAGTTATATTTTGCTGAAGGCTACCATTTGGATTTCACTGAACTACATCCCACCCGTGGTATGACTGATGCATGAGAGGTGTGGCCCTGTCCCAAGTGACAGGAACAGTGATGTAGCAGTCACCATCAGGACCCAGCTGTGTGCATGGGGCAGAGACCTCCCGAGAGGGTCCGCAGAGATAGCAGCCACCACTACCAGCCAGAACTACCTTCCAGATCGCCCAGCACCCAGGCCTGCACATGACATAAGATTCACCTGAGGATCTTAATAATTTGCAGGTTCTGACCCAGTAGGTCTAGAATGGGGTGCAAGAGTCTGCAGTTCTAGTGAGATCCCAGGTGATACTAATGCTGCTTGGTCCTCACACGACACCTGCAACAAAGGTCTACCCCCGAGCTTCGAGTCTAAGCAGCAGCTCTGTTAGCCAGCAGAAAAGACAACCCAGACTGGTGGTAAGACGCCAGTTGTCATGCCCAAGCCTGCCCTGGATTCCTATCCAGGGAGGACAACCCCAGAAGACAAGCTAAAGTCCTTATTGATTAGGGAAATATTAACTGTAACTTGCTATACTTGAAGAACTTAAGGGTGAGGCATTTGCAACCTCAAGCTGGCAAACCCCAGCTCAGAATCAGAAGAGTGAACACCAAATTATTATCTTTTTAATGCTTTATAGCTACATTGTAGTAAAGTTAAAAAGCACTGAGAACATGACCAGAGAGGAGTGGAAACTAAAGACTTAGAAGCTTGTAGAGGATCTTGGAACTTTAGAACTTCCTGCCCCGTTATTTTGTTCCCAGTGGCAAATTCATTTCCATACGGATTGACAGCAACCTCAATGCTTAGCCCCCCAGAAGAAAGAATTCAATTGAGGAGTATAAGGCAGAAAGAAAGGCAAATTTTAGAGCCGGAGTGAAAGTTCATCAAAATCTTTTAGAATAAAAGGAAGAATATCTTCAAGAATAAAAGGAAGAAAAGCAAGTACACTCAGAAGAGGACCGACTGGGCCACTTGAGAGCTCAAGTGCGAAATCTGACCTTTGGACTTGAAGTTTTTACACGTTCGAATATTTCCCGGGTCTTGCGTTACTTCTCCCCTGATTCTTCTCTTGGGCTGGGTTGTCCGCATGCGTGTGCTTGGCCCACCCACCCAACTCCTGAGATCACCTGATGCTAATCACCAGTTTCAGGTGTTTTCTATCTATTAAGAGCCGACCTTGCCCTGGCGCCAGCTGTGACCGATTATTATTTTAGAGAGCCAGTTAACAGCCACCTGACCATTACCTGATGGTCACCAGACATTCCTGATGTGGGGAGTTGGGGGAGCCCTCCCCAGCCTTGCTCGTGTCTGACCAGCCACCTACTGTAACAGTTTGAATGGAAAAATGAACATCTGCTCTGGGCTAGTCACTGATGAACCAAACATCGAGGCGCCTGGTCTTGTGGAGCTTCCATTCTGATGGAGGAGACAATGACTAAGTGAAAGATAAATATGTGAGATACTATGAAGAACATAAAGAGGGTGATTTGTGATAGAGAGTAAGTGGGTATGAGTGATGCTCTAGAGAGTGATATTCGAAGTGACACCTGAAGGATGAGAACGAACACTTAAAGGCAGAAGATGCAGCAAGAATCAAAGGCCTGAGCCAGGGGAGCCTGTGGTGTGTTTGAGGAAGAGAACAGAGGCCTGGTAGGTGAAGAAGGAGCCAGCAGCCAGAACAAGCATAGCCTGGAATCTTTTGAGTTGTGCATGGAACAGATAATGATGGAGTGGACCAGGGTTTGGCAAACTGTAAAGTACCAGATAATAAATATTTTAGGCTTTGCAGGCCAGTAGGCAAAATCAGCATGTAGGTTCTTGTCTAACACAGAGAAAAAGTTCCACAAATTTTTCATTGATGAACTTCGAAACATAATAATTGGGAATAACATTTTTGTAAAACAGCTCTACTAATGAGAAGAATGGAATTCTCTTAGGGAGGGGTAACATTTTACGTAATTGGGATTCAAAATTAGTGTTTCTTCTCAAAATTGGTTGAAATATTGGGGTTCATCTCTTACTGTTGTTAATGAGATTTTACATCATCTTTGAAAATATTTCACTAAGATATTAACAAATACTGTTATCTCCCACAAGCATATGATTTCCATTGAGCATGCCCACCACTCAGAAGGAATTCATGGAATTCTATTAGATTCTTCTCTTGATATTTGCCTTTTGGCATATCGTTGCATTCCAGATTAATTGAAGGTTAGGTGGAAGTTCCTCAACTACACAGTTAAATAGATTTCAAAATATGAAATATACATTGCAACAAGGTCCCAAAACCCTGTTGGAACTGCAGTTTGAGCTCAGAAAGTACACCTGCCACAAATTTGTGTGAAAATAGAGATCTTGCTTACTTTTAACCTTTGACAGCAAGGCAAGTGTATTCTTGAAACATTAGTTGTCATCAAAATGACTTTTCCACATGTAAATTTCACATAGACGCACTGTCTTATAATGTAATTTTAGAATAAATTAAGAAACATTATCATATCTGCAACAAGATTTCCAAAGCCATTCAACATTCAATAATGGTGGTTCAGGACAAGTCTCCCAGTTCAGGAAAATTTCAATTGTAGTTTGAAAAATTGCAGTAAAACTACGCTTCTGTGAAGCCATCAAACTGTGGTGTGGGAGGGCAACTCAAGATATTCAACATCTATTTCCGACAAAAATTCACGGAACTAATGTCTAGGGTGGTACCCCAAAGCACTCCAATATGTAGTCATCAGGTAGAGAAGGAAAGAATATAGAGAAGTAGCAACCAGCAAAAGATACTCAAGGGGAGCAGCCTTAAGTAGGAAGGAAACCAGAGGTAAGAAGAGTGTTAAAAGGAAGTGAAAAGTTGCTGAGAGGTCAGATAAGCTGAGAAAAAAAAAATCACTGGTTTGGAGGTCGTTGGTAATGACCTTGCAAATGCAGTTTCCATCCTATAGTAGGAAACAGGAGAGACTGAAGCAAGTCCAACAGACAGTGGAAAACAGGACAGAAATCTCATTAAGATGTTTATCTGTGAAGTGGGGACAGAAAAATGCAGCCACAGATAGAGGAAGTCGTGGTAGCAAAGACAGGTTTTTGTTTCGTTTTGGTGTGTGTGTGTGTTTTTTTAAGTCTCCATCTTCACGGGGCGTGATGGCACAATGCCTGTAATCCCAGCTACCCAGGAGGCTGAGGCAGAGAATTGCTTGAACCTGGGAGGTGGAGGTTGCAGTGCGCTGAGATTGTGCCACCGCACTACAGCCTGGGCGAAGAAATGAGATTTTGAAAAATGTCTGTCCTTTAACAAGAAATCGCAACGCCTCATACATATACCGTTCTACTGAAAATGTGAAAGTGACCACAGTAAGGCTTAATGGCCACGTGTCCATGAATTGTGAGGTATTCCACATACATGGCTTTGGCAGACGACTAATTTACCCCAGAACGTATTAAATATTTTAATTTTCATGCATTTTTGTGTAAGTCTTGCCAAAATATACTAACTGATTCTCTACTTTCTGAATATTGTAGACAGCAATTATATTCTGGACTACACAGTCTAATGACGCCCTCTCAAAGAGTATCAACGTGGGTTTGAATATGTGCTACCAGAAGACTAGAGATTTTGAATTCGCTTCTCCTGCTCTTTAAAATTATCAGCTGTTCCTCGCAGACATAGATGTGCAAGTTTACCAGGCCCAGATGATCTCAATGTGGCTGCATAGCAGAATTGCCCACTGGGGATCAGGGAAAGGTTTTAAAAAATACCAATGCTAAGATACCAAAAATCCTGACCCAATCCATGTGAGGTGGGGCCTGAGCATTAGAAGGTTTTTTTCTTTAGTTCTGGCAGGTGGTTCTAACGTGCAATAAAGGTTAAGAAATGATTGATAGGACTATAACTCTGTCTTAAGATGAGGAAACAGAGACCCACAGAGGTTATATAAAGTAGGAACACATAATTTCCAGTAGTCAGTGTACTGTGCCTTCTTTGAAAGATCCTTGTCCCCAACATGTATATAGGCCGGGACGTTATTTCATTCACTGGAACACGTGTTGAGCTCTTACTATGTGCTAGAATCCAGTCAAAGCCTCTAGAGACAAAGGTGAATAAGACAGTGGTTAGTGCTGAGTAGCTCAGAACCTATGAGGTTAAAACTGCAAAAATAAAATTATAGTTAAATGTATGATAATCATTTATACAGTGGAGTACAGACTAGGGAATTGTTAAGAAATGTTAAGTGTATGATTGCTGAAAAATGCTGTGTATGATAAAAAATATTGTTTGCTAAGAACAGCGGCAAGGAAAACCCCCCTCCCCACCCCCAACCCAAGTAGAAAACTACCTGGGGCATTGTAAAGTAGCAGAGCAATATGTAAGTATCATACACCAGTTAAAACAATTCTCTGAGTGTGGGACATCTGACCCTGCCCCGGTGGCTCCTTCGTGGAGAATACTTTTTAGTTTGCCTGTAATCAATGGTAAGTGGGCACCAGCTGCCTACTTGGTATATTTTTGTGTTACGAGAAAATACCGAACATCTGTTTCTTAATAATTATCACCTGTTCGGAGAGACTAAATGCAGGGATCAGAATCTGCTCGAGGCTCTCAGTCCGGAAAGCTGTCAGCCCCCTTAGGTTCTCAGCTCGGAAGGCTGCTGACCCCCTCAGATAGTCCCACTCTGTTCTATCTGGGTGTCTGCCTCTCAACTCCTTTAGCACCACCTGGGTGGGGGTCGCTACAGCCGAGCTGGTTCTCGATAGGAATCACTAAAGACTGTCTAAAATCAAAGCAGTTCTAGGCAGGAGCCTGAATAAACAGCATGAGCTTTAGTGGCAGCACAATTCCTATTGAAACCACAGAACCACGATAGGCCAGTAAGCAGCCTGGGAAGCATCACTGGGACCAGCTGGCCCTAAAGCACATTTGCCTATACCAATCCCTTTTTCTTGTGAAATGTTGTGGGTTTTAGCTTTTTATAAGCTCTGCCTTTGCCTTTCTTCCAGGAGACCGCCTCCACAGAGGCTGTTCTTTCTTGTCTATACCAATAAAGCCTTAGTGCTATACTGTAAATACTCATCTCTGAGTTATTCTTTAACCTCTCTACTTTACATGTTTACACTGTTTCTCATTTCTAAGACTTGTGTTCAAGTGAAGGACACTTAAAGAGCAGTCTTAAGTAATTTCTGGATAACACAGCTACAGCTATGGAAAGAGAGCTGAATTTAAAATGTGAAGTGCACGTAATGTATGCCAGATACGTCCTAGGTGCTTTGCATGCAATTTACTTATTCCTTAAGAAACCCTATGAACTAGGTACTATTAATATCAGTTCTATTAATAATAGAACTAGGTACTATTAATAATACTCATTTTACAGAAGAGAAAACTGAGACAAGCAAGATTAAGCAATTTGTCCAGAGTCTCATGGTTGGTAAGTCTTTGAACCCAGGTATCTGATTCCAGAGCCAACATGCTCTATACTAATCTATACTGAACACTGACAAGAAATGCACAGATCCCACCAAAAGGCAGAAAGGAAGCTTAACTGAGGTACATAAAAGAGGACCAATTGCCTTGAAAACCATGCTACAGTCCTGGAAGGACATGCTCAGTACTTAATGTCAATTTGTGTTCCTCTATCAGGTTAATTTGTAAATTAAATGAAATTCTGACTGAGAACTCAGTTTTCCAGAACCAAGCAAATATTATTCTTTTAGATATAAAAGTCAACTCAATGAAAAAATATTCAAGGAGAAGAATAATGAAAGACAATTGGCTCTACTAACGAACTGTGCTATAAAGATACCATAATTAAGAAAGGACAGCAGTAGAATAGCAGCTATATCAAGGGAAGAAGATACCCAGAAATACAGCTGAGTAGATATGTGACATATGATAAAGTCTGCATTTCAAATCTGTGAAAAAATAGATCATTCTTATCAAATTGTAAATATAACTGGTAAATTATTTGGGATAAGAATTAAGATGGGACTGGGCATGATGGCTCATGCCTGTAATCCCAGCTCTTTGGGAGGCCAAGACGGATGGATCACGAGGTCAAGACATCGGGACTATCTTGGCCAAAATAGTGAAACCCCATCTCTACTGAAAATACAAAAATTAGCTGGGTGTGGTGGTACACATCTGTAATCCCAGCTACTGGGGAAGGTAAGGCAGGAGAATCGCTTGAACCAGGGAGGTGGAGGTTGCAGTGAGCCAAGATGGTGCCCCTGCACTGCAGCCTGGTGACAGAGTAAGACTCCATCTCAAAAAAAGAAAAAAAAAAAAAATACCCAGCTGTATTGTAAAGAAAAAAAAAAAGGAAGACATAACAAAACTAGAAAAGAAGTGAGTTTTTGTTTATTTGCTTGCTTGATTATTCTTAGAATCATGGATTGAAGAAGGCCTTTTAAATCATGATACAGAAGAAGATGATTGGGAGATTTAGGTCTGTAGCTATGGATGAACCAATTTATTCAAGTAATATCTTACCAGACACCTAATTTTGTTTTATTTTATTTATACAGAGTCTGTTTCTGTTACCCAGGCTGGAGTACAGAGGCATGATTTTGGCTGACTGCAACCTCCTCCTCCTGGGTTCAAGCTATTTTCGTGTCTCAGCTACCCAAGTAGCTGGGATTACAGGCATGCACTACCATGCCCAGCTAACTCTTTTTATTTTTAGTAGAGAGGAGACTTTTGCCATGTTGGCCAGGCTGGTCTTAAACTCCTCACCTCAAGCAATCTGCCTGCCTCGGCCTCCTGAAGTGCTGGGATTACAGGTGAAAGCCACCGCACCTGGCCCAGATATCTAATTTTAAAAAGATAAAAGCAGCTATGTTTTGATTGACAATGAATAAACCCTGGAACCCTTCCTGACTGCAGTGCCTGAAACATTTCCACAGAACCCCTGGGGTGGAATGGAATTCTATAAGACTTTTAATTAAAATGCAGATTCCTGGGCCCCACCCCATACCTACTGAAGGAGAATCCCTGGAGCTAGGACTCTGAGTTTTAAGCACATCTCAATAAACACTTATGTACACTACATTTTGAGGGTTACCATATGGCACCGAACAATAGGGAGTACAGTTTGAAAGGAGAATAGCAATCAACCAACAATAGATACAGGAGAAAATGGGTCCTTACACTCTATTAAAGGCAGCCCAGAACCACCTCTAAGGAGAAGAGCACTCAGAGGCTGGGAAGCGGATAGTTTGACATGGAGAATTTAAGCATTAACTTGAGAGCAGTCTTGGGAGAGTGAGCAATCAAAGGTGCAACGCAATGTGATTTAACACCTGTATTCCAGAAGCTGAGGACAAACTGAAACCTTAAAGCTTGTACTAAGTAATAAAAATCGCCTGAGGTGGTCAAAATATTGGAAACATTAAACCAAGTGGTAGAAGAGCTGACTTAAGTCAGTAACAAAAACACACTATTTGTGTTTAATCACCTTGTATACTTTACAAGATTTGCTTCAAATAAACTATTTTGCAAGTTGTCATCTACTTTTAAGTTTTTTATTTTTATAATTTCAAAAAATAATATCCTTTCTTTGTAAAAATTTAAAGCATACTAAAATATTCTCAATAAAAGTGCCCCCATGCCCTCAGGGACAACTGTCATGAAGTTTGTGTATTTTTCTGATTATTTTTCAAGGCACAAGTCATGTATTTTATTATACTATTACAATGACGTAAAAATAGCAACATACTGTAAAACTGTTCCGTCACTTGATTTGTAACAATACTTTGTGGACTTTTTTCCTCTCAGTATGCAGAAGTTATACCTCATTCTTTTAAATGGCCAAAGAATACTATGTATTTTGTAATTTTGGAGGAAGTGAGGGTTGATTTATGACCAGTCACTGTTTTGATAAAACACATAGATGTGTGTTACTTTCAATTGTGTTCAAGTTTGCATATACTGCCTATATGCTTTGAATTAATAAGAGATCACTAATTGTCTGGTGGAAGCTTCCAGTAGTAAAGTTAAAAGTACCAAAGGGGAATATGAAAGCTTTGGGGATGTTCAACCTTCTTTTGAATATTGGGCATGTTTCTTAATATCTCAGTGATTAAAGAGCTTATATTTTTTCATGGCAAAAACTGAGGAAGTAAACAGTGAAAACAGAAAAACCAAACTGCTCAGGAAAAATGTTTTCAAAACTTCAGAATGTTTGATCCCACAAAGAATAATAACCACCATCATACACTGATCATCTATTAAATGCCAGGTGCATTACATGGGTCACTTCATTTAATCACCATGATAACCCATGGGAATATCCTTATTATCCCTAAAATGTGAAATTTCTTCGTTCTGATACCTTTCCCATTTAACATTCCACATTCTTATAATACTAAAAGGCTCATCAACCCTGCTTTCCCTCATAGGATTTCTGCATAGATAACACAGATCTGGAATTTACACCTAGATCTCTTCTCAAGTTGATAAATACACGCAGAATCAAAAAGACCATCTTCAACTAAATTAAGGAACAGCTTGTTCAGGCATCTTACAGACCTGCTTATAATTCTCAACACAAACTTTTTTTTTCTTTTGAGACGGAGTCTCATTCTGTCTCTCCAAGGCTGGAGTGCAGTGGTAGGATCTCAGTTCATTGCAGCCTCCGCCTTCCAGGTTCAAGTGATTCTACTGTCTCAGCTTCTTGAGTAGCTGGGACTACAGGTGTGTGCCACCACCCTGGCTAATTTTGTATTTTTAGTAGAGACAGGGTTTCACCATGTTGGCCAGACTGGTCTCAAACTCCTGACCTCAGGTCATCCACTGACCTTGCCCTCCCAAAGTGCTGGAATTACAGGCATGAGCCACTGCGCCCAGTCTCAACACAGACTTTTCAATAAATAATTTTCTCTATAGCACCATGGAATTCAATTTCTCAACAACAGGAATGCCTTTCTGTGGGAACTACACACCTCATTAGAAGTGCCTAACTTCCTCTTTTAAGCTAGTACTGCCCTTCATTTTGCCTGAGCTCAGGAAAATGGCAGACGGGGGTCCCCTGCCAGGTGATCACTGACCCAAGGGCTATTCATCCCTGGGAGAGTTGGTGTTTTCTGACCTAGCCTGGGACACAGAGATGAGCCACTTTCCTCTAAAGATTTTTATCTTAATTTGAATATGGAAAGATTGAAGCTGTTAGCAGGAGGAGATGAAGCAAAATGAGTAACAGAGAGTGTAGAGGGACCAGCAGAACCCTGAAAACCCCTGAGAAAGTAGTACAATGAAGGAAAGGCCTTCAGCATCAAGGAGAAATTCAAAGTCTCCAAAGCATCTTGAGGCCTGGGCTCCCATCAATGTCCTAACCATTGGGCTGCCGGATGAGGAGTCCTGGACCCAGCAGTGAAGGCCTCACACTGACTTCTCTGAGAGGCACTGAAAGCAGGAGACACCAGCTCAAATGCGCACCAGGCAGAACTCTTGCTTTAATCAGCATCACCCCACCCAATCATTTGAGCTTAATAAGAGTCACAAATACATCTCTGTGTAGTATGAGGTTGCTCCTTACTTCCTGATCTGGATTTACATAGCTATTTGAACTAGCTACACACAACTATTTTAATCAATGTGCATTGATACTTCTACTAAAGCTAGTCGGAAAATAAAATTATAGGCTATAAAAGTTTTAGCCAAAGGTCATTCACCTTTAAATAGAGTGAGTGCCTCCATCCTAAAAGGGGCATCCAGGACAGTGACTACAAGATCGCGCAAGTAAGGACAATGCTGGAGCTTCTACCTCCCCATCCAGTGCTCTTTTCTCAGGAAAGTGATTTATAATTTACACAGTTCAAAAGCAAAAATAACTGGTCTGGCCTGATAATCCTATAAGCTTAGGAAGGAGACTGAGGAAGGGGCGCAAAGACTCTGAACTATGATAAAAACTCATCAAAGACAGCATGAGGATCTGGGTTTCCAGAACAGATGCACGAAAAGAGAATCGGGAATAAGAGAAGACCTGTTAGCATTCAGCTGCATTCCTGTGGAGTAGAAAGCTCCAGTGCTGATGCTTCATTACGTTCTTCTTGTGAGTCCTTTTCTGAAAGTAGTGCTCTCCTAGCCCCATAGGCAGCCTAACCTTTCACCCACATCTCAGACAAAACCCTGCGACCCCTTCATTCACTTCCCCTCACCTTGCTTCTCAGCCAGCCCTTTCAGCCTCATCGGACCCACTTGGTCCCTGCCTCCAGTTCCTCTGGCCCCCTGTTTCCTGGAGGTTCTTGGGGTCTGGGGCCACATTCCTCCAGGCAATCTTGGGATAAGAGACCACATACTTGAGAGGACACCGAGGCTCGTGCTTTCCTTCCTTTGCCTGAGAAGCAGCTGGTTTCCCACCACTAACTAGATGTTGAATGGACCAGCCTGACATGAAAAACCATGATGAGATCAAAATGACTACCGCAGGACTTTTTTTTTTTTTTTTAATTCAGAGCAAAAATACATGAGACTGGTAAGAAAAAAAGAAAAAGAATAGTGTGAAACATTCCCCAAGAGTCACCTGTTGGCCTTTTCTGAGAATGAGGAAGGTGTGGCCACAGCTACACGTTTAATCAACTGTCCCATGGAAGGATCCTGCCGCTTCTCAAGGACTTGGAGGCCAGAAGCTGCATCTTAGATTTGGACCTAATCCTTCCAAATCCTGTTGCCAACTGGTTCCTTCAAACCACTGTGTCTAGGCCAAATTTGGTATCAGCAGGCACTGGTGAAAATATGACTAGACAATTCACGACAAGCAAGAAGGCTATGTTGTTCTTCTTGAATTAAACACATCCTCTTTCAGATATTTTCTTTCGTATGCCGTTTATACTATAGCTAAATTCGACCGAGCCCTTAGTGTGTATCCGCTCTAAAGCTATGACCTTGACCTGTGTTATCTTTTCAATCACATAAAGTAAAACTCTCACCCTCGACCCCCATTTTATACATGGGGAAACTGAGGCACAGAGTTCAAGGTCACTTCCCAGAGGACGATGGTCATGGAGCCTGACCCCGGGAAATGTGGCTCCAGAGTCTTCTCGACACTGTAAGGCCCACCCCCTTGGTGCCCCTCCTCCGGGCCACACTTCCCTCCTGCCAAGGAGAATGGAGTTAACCGGGTGTGAGGGGCAGGCAAAAAACTAGCCTTGACCTCCCAGCAAGGGTCAGACACAAAAACTAACCACAGGAACACTTTCTTGCCAGCCAAATCTTGCCAAACACCAAGCAATGTTGTGCATCAGACTCAGGGCAACAAGCCAGGTGAGATAATCTACAAAATTTACTGTTTAAAGGGCTGGAGAAGAAGCCAAAGGGGTCTGCTCTCCCCGAATATCCCCCAGAGTGATCCAGCACATGGGAATTTTCCCAATTTGAATGATTCTTTTTGAAATAGAAATGTAAAACTACCTTCAGTTTGCTCTTTTGCCAGGCCAAAATTACTTCCTTTCTATAAACACTCTAAAAATATTGACTGTCTGCCCCATAACCAAGTTAGTGTTTGCTTTAATTTATGGTATTCCAAGTTGAGAGAGTCCTGAAGTCAGAGTCAGAAAATCCAGCTTTGACAACTCCTGGCAGTTTGGAACTGAGCTACTCATTTCCCCTCACTGGGCCTTAGCACTTTCATCCACAAGTGGCAACGATGCCGTGTGCAAAATGAAAAGCCACATGGCGCAGCGGTGACCAGTTCAGGCTCAGCAGTCAGCCAGCCTCCTGCTCGGTTCCTGACTTTACCCCTTCCTAGGGTGTGACATGAAACTTATTATTTAACACCCCTGGGTCTCAATTTTTTCATTTTAAACTAGGGATAATTATAGTGCCAATCTGGGGGTTGTCATAATTAAACAAGGTGTACATGCGAAGCTCCTTACGCAGAGCCCAGAACATGGCACACAGGCACCTTCCATCGCGTTAGAGGTGTATGGAAGTGAAAGTTATATTCTGCCTGTTGGTTTTCACTCCCAAATGCTACCACTTGATACCACCTTGCCTTTCTTTGAAATAATTAAATCTTTAAATGCTAGTTTTCCAAGAAAAAAATGAATTTACTTATGTTTTTCTTTGCTGAAATATCTAAAGTCTGCCTTATATCCATCTACAAAAAGCACTGTTTCCATCCTGTGTGTTTCACAACCAAATTTCCTGTTGGAAAGGAAAGCCACATAAACCTTTATAATGTTAATGGTTCAAGGTAATTTTCCTTATTAGTTAGGGTAGTTCTAGCTGCTGTAGGAGGCAAACTTAATGTTTTGTTTATTTATGTGAGTTTTCTTTTGTTTGGTTGGTTTTTTTTTGGATACAGAGTGTCACTCTGTCACTCAACTCAATGCAACCTCCACCTCCCTGGTTCAAGCAATTCTTGTGCCTCAGCCTCCCTAGTACCTGAAATTATAGGCGTGCACCACTACACCTGGCTAATTTTTGTATTTTTGGCAGAGACACCGTTTCACCATGTTGGCCAAGCTGGTCTCAAACTCCTGACCTCAGGTGATCCACCCACCTCAGCTTCTCAAAGTGCTGGGATTACAGATATGAGCCACTGTGCCCAACCTATCTGAGCTTATTTTATGAATGAAACAAAACAGATGTTCCTATTCAGTGTGCATGAAGTGGGAGGGAATAGGGTGGGGTCTCTGCGCTACAGTTTTTTAAGGACGTGGGCTTCTGAAGCTCTACCATCTTCAACACAGGGCTCCAAAGTCACCCTGGCCATCAAGATTCAGCTGGCAGACAGGAAGGGAGACGGTAGAGAAAACACAAAGGCTTTTTACCACATTAACCCAAAAGTGAGACATCACTTCCATTCATGTTCCACTCACTGGATATACGGCCCCACTCAGGTGCAAAAGGGGTCTAGGAAATGTAGCTGCTCCCAGGCTGAAAAGCCACTCCTGGCACCTGTGGACAGCTACCCATCCCTGCCTCACTCTCTGAATAGAAGTTGTGGTCATGCGTTCAGATGTTTCATTTCTTTGCCATTTGTCGGATAGCTTTTCTACATAAATAAGTAGTAGTCCTAGAGTTCACATTTCCCAAATAAGATAACCTTGAACCTGAACAATTTGAGATCTGAAGTTGAACCCCATTGCTCATTTCAGTGTCTTCCTGTGCTAATCCATGGAGAAAGGACCCTGTGTGAATTCCAAGTTTGTCATTAATTACTATTCGACAGGTTTACATTGTAATCACGTAATCTCTTATTTAAGAAAAACACATAAAACACTGGGAATGGTGTCAGGTGTGTGATAAACTCCCAATATCAAGTAGTTGTTATATGTCTACAGTCACAGGTGAAAATATGAAGTGAAAGAGGCTACAGAAGAGTGAAGAGAAGGAGCCAGTGGAACCGTGACCCTCTGAGACCACATAGCTTCCAATGCCTAACCCTCCTGTGGAGTGACTCACTCTTCCCAACTTGGCACGACTCTCTCTCTGTGATCTAGATTGCGCACCCCATCCCTTCTTCACCGACATAGGCAGAGACGCACAGATGCCTCTTGCTCTACTCTTCCCTCTGTACAACAGTGCTATGGGTTTTACTGGCAGATGGTAAAATTTAGAAATGTTCATATCTTCTGCATTTTTCCAGTGGGCTATATAATAAATTCTGACCTTATTCCATCTGCCTCATAAGCTTTTCCAAGGGACAATTTGGTTGATTTTGTTTTATTTTATGTCTTTGTATATGACTACATGGAAAAGCCTTTGGGGTACAAATCATCATTTTTCTTGTTGCCATGGTGTTTACCATTTCTTCACAAACACTCTGAACAACATATCTAGAAAAACTACATTTTGTCCCCTACCTCTTAAAGTCTTCACAATATTTCTTTTATTCAAGATGATTCAACAATTAAAGTTAAAACCTTTAAGGAAAACATCAAAGGGAGAAATTAGCTCATATTTCATGAAACTGGATTGGTAAGGGGGGCGAGGAGTTGCCAAGAAACAAACATAACAGGAAGTTAAACTATTTACTACTTTTGTTTATTCTCAGAAGTGAAATTTAAGTTCTAGGTGATTCATCTACTAAGATTTCTCCCAACAGTGCCTACTTTTTTAAAAGATTAAACCTACCATATTTTATTGATTAATTCAATAACCAATCCCTAAGATATTACGGAAATTGTAACTCTGGAAGAGAAGAAATCCAGAACAATTTTTCCCTTCCATTTTTTGGACATCTTCCATTTAGATTTGGGCAGCCAATCTGACGGGACAGCAGAACTGAGTTTTCTTCATTTCGGGTTTTTTTTTTTTTTTTTTTTTTTTTTTTTTTTGAGACACAGTCTCACTCTGTCGCCAGGCTGGAATGCAGTAGTGCAATCTCGGCTCACTGCAACCTTCACCTCCCGTGTTCAAGCAATTCTCCTGCCTCAGCCTCCTGAGCTCCTGAGTAGCTTAGACTACAGGCGCGCCACTACATGCAGCTAATTTTGCATTTTTAGTAGAGATGGGGTTTCGCCAAGTTGGCCAAGATGGTCTCAATCTCTTGACTTCATGATCTGCCTGCCTCAGCCTCCCAAAGTGTTGGGATTACAGGTGTGAGCCACTGCACCTGACCCTCTCATTGCTTTTTATTATAGTTAGGCATTCCTAATGTGCTAGGGACTCTCTGGATCATTTATAACAAAATTCCCTCTCTCTGTGACTTTGAAAATAATAATGAAATGTCCATAGAGATTGTCTAGATGCTCATGGTAAGGTGAGTGTTCTTTAGAAATCACCACAGGACACAAACACAAGCTACAGGGTCCAAGGAAGTTCCAATCCCTGGAGAGAGGGTTTCAGATTTTGCATGTGGAAACTGCCATCATAAAAACAAGTAGAAATGTAACCAAGACAGTCATCAGTATTAGGAACAGTTCCCTGGTATGTGAAGCTGATAGTTTAACATCTTAAGATGTCAAATTCACCTCGAAAACTGTAAGGCAATACAAAACAAAACACCCACCAGAACCATAGGAATAGGCAGCATACTGTTAGAATTATATCAGCTCATTTGGATGTTGAGAACTACACATCATTGTCACAGAGAACAGCAAGAAATTTTCTTAAATTGGAAAAAGATACAGAATCCTCATTACCACAGGTACCGCAACAATCTGCAAATTGAGGGCTGTGTTTGCCAGACGCGCATTCCCTGAAAGAATCATCTCTTTGACAATGGATCATTCTCTCCTAAGTAATTTGCTGAATCGACTAAAACCAGGCCAAAAGAATTCCAACTGGTGCACTTAAGCTCGTGGCGCCCCCACAGAGAAACATGGCATCCACATGACACTCACTAACCTAAGGCAAGGCCTAGAATATGGAGCTGTTTAGCAATGTGTAGGGGTCCAAATGGATACACTACAATTAAAATGTGCCTTCATTTTCTGTTACCAGTCTCAAGCTGCTTTCTGCAATTCCATTCTCTGATTTCTTGGGAAGAGAGATGCAGTAGCGCTGATGGAGGAAACGAAATAGCAAAGAAAAGTTTTCAAATCACCCATTAATGAAGATAACTTAATCTCTCACTTAAAAGAATCTCTGGTCAACTCAGTCTCATGGTTCAGTAGTTTTTCAAAGCCTAAACTCCTAACAGAGTGGATTCTTCATGCCTTAAGAGGACTGCCCTCTCCCTGTCCCATCCACATGACGATGATATTTTGGTGCAGAGCTAAGCTTAAATATCCTCATGGGATGGATAAAGGAACCCCTGATATTCAGATTGTTCTCTGCTCAAGGTGTCTTAGCCAGAAGACTTCTGGGCCTTGGTCTCTGCGTGCACTTTTGCCACTGTGCAGATCACCTCAGCTGCCATGATTTGAGGCCTGTACTCTCAGCATGGGCAGACAATGAACGGTGATTGCTTCTAGGGGCTCATAGGCCCCCTCTCAGCTCTCCCTGGTGCCGTGGCTCCTCTGAGTTGTGGCTGCCACTCCCACTCAGTCCCCACCCTGGGAAGACTACTTACAAAGTCCTTTCTTTCTTTGTGTCAGTCATCTAGTTGGCAAAGTTATCTGCAAACACTTTCAGCCACTTTCAACATGCCTCACGGAGAAGGCCAGGACACAGAGTATCTACATTCCTTAGGTGACATGCATAAACCTTAGAGAACAAGGGGCTCCATCTCAGGCCTCTTTCCGCCTGAGTGGGTCACATTGCCATTACCGCCCTTCTGAACCTGTCCATGCAAGGAGACCCTTGCATGCAGACTCCTCATAGTTATCAGTGGGAATCAGGGAATGCTTCTAGCTATCCCCTCAACTATTTGACGCATCTGCTTTCCTTCCAACACCACCCGCCCCCTCCACACACAGGCTGAGATATAAGGCAGCATCTTCACCCCGTTCTTGATCCTGTATCATCTCCTCCTTCCTCCTATAGAAGAAGGCTTTCCACTTCTTCCTGCTTGGTAGACACATCTCTTACATGGCATCAGCTGTCTCTTCTACACTTTGACACATAGTCCACCAAGCTGGACCCTTAATATTTTAAGAGGGTATTTGGAATTTTTAAAAACCACTTGGCTGTCTTGATAAAACCAAGATTTAAAGATATGTGGTGTTGCTGTGAATGCAAACCTTCTTATTTTGGAAGTCAATGACTGAATATGGACTTATTTTTCCTCTTTTCATTACTGCTTAAGCAATCTGAATGTTCCCTAAGGTAATGGATGCCTTTGGTTGAACAGGGGTAAGACTGAACACAAAGAAACTTGAGAAAGAAAAACACTTTAAAATATTGTAAAACCAACACCCTTTCTCCCCTTCCCATCCTCTGTTCCAATTCTTTCTTTCATTGCAAGAAAGAATGCAAATATGTCAGCATCCAAGGAAGAGGTAGTGAGGAGGGCAGCAGCTTACCCAGGAGCCAGAGAGCAAAACGGTGAGCAAGAGAGGCCAGGAGGAGGAGGATGAAGTATGTGGAGATGGGTGATGCTGAGCAGATTAGGTAAATGATTGATCAAATAAATGAATATATTGAGGGTGATATGAACCAGGTTTCTTATTATGTGAGGAAGAATTTTGAAATGTGAAAAAGGTAAAGGCTAAAATGAACCCTGGAGTGTAAGATTGAAATTATAGGTGTGAACTTATAAAATTGTATAGATGGGTAGACAAACAGATACTCATGAGTTGTTACTGATAGGTAGGTAGATAGGATAACGGATTGATAGATGGAGAAACCGTCATAGATGTGTGTGTTGGATGGCTTCTTCTCATGGATCAGTTTGGCTGAGCTAAATGACAGTCCTCAGAAGCCCCTTTCCATTATGTTTCTGATCAGGGTAGGCTGCAAGGCTACTCATGAGAATTGAAGGACAGAAAGGAAGCAGTCACGTGGAAGCATGTACGTGCCTTTTCCCAGTTTTCCAAACACGAATCTCAGTGCTAAGTGGTGCTGTGAAGGAATTTTGCAGATGTGATTAAAGTCCTTAATCGGTTGACTTGAATCAAATGGAAGATTCTAATTGTTGTGCCTGATTTAATGAGTTGAAAGGTGTCTAAAAGAAGGCTTAGAATATCACTAAGTGAAAGAAACTAATCTGAAGAGGCTACATAGTCTGCGATTATGACTGTATGACATTCTGGAAAAAGCCAAACTATGGAGACAAAGGATCAGTGGTTGCCAGGGTTGAAAGGGAGAGAGTTATAAATAGAGAACAGAGGATTTTAAGGTAGCAAAACTGTTCTGTATGATACTACAATGGTGGATATGTGTCATGACACATTTGTACAAACCCCCACAACACCCGGATTGAACCCTGATATAAACTATGGACTTTGGGTGACAAAGATGTGCCAATGTGCATTTATCAACTGTAACAAATATACAATCTGGTGCAGGACGTCAATAGTGAGAATGTTTGTGCTTATACGGAGATGGAGACTTATAGGAGCACAGTACTTCCCTCTCAGTTTCGCTGGGAACCTAAAACTGCTCTATAAAATAATGTCTTTTAATAAAAAAAAAAAAAAAGAGAGAGGGCCTAAGCCTACCCTGATCAAACAGCATCTGGTCAGCAATTCCTCTCCCTTTCCCCGATCTTCCTTCCGGACTGCTCCCTGTGTGGACAAAAAGCTTCAGTTTGTGCCCACAGGTCTCCAGCTCCCAACAATTGCATAAGCCAATTCTGCGTCTGTATATGTCTGTAACATACTGGTTCAGCGTCTCTGCTAAACCCTAACGGAATATATGTTTGCGTGTGAGTATTTTTATGTATGTGTATGTATACCTACATATAGACATTGCTCTGTCCACTGAGAGTGTCTAGGAGCAGTGACACCCTAATAGTAATAAGTACATCTAGCATCCAGACCTGTAATTTTAAATACCATCTTCCACTACTAGGAACATGGACTTCTAAACAAATGGCTGATTACAGGCTTGGGACAGGGAAAGTATAAGGTGAGCCCAGAATATGTTGTTATGCCAGGAAGTAAGAAATGCTTAAGGAATGACAGGGACCTCTCAAAGGGATGTCCACAGGAGCCAGGTTTGGGGAGTTCACGCTGGCCAGATCTAGAACAATTTATGCATCAAAATAAATTAGCCTATCTCATTATAATTCATGAAGCAAAATAGCAAACCATAAAATTGCACTGATAGAAATAAATGAAATGAGTAAATAAAGAAATGAGGCAGAACAGAAAGCACTTATTTAAAGTATAATGCCAATTAATAAATGTAGATCAAATGATGGGAGTGGATAATCACCATCTGGCACCATTTGGTAGTTGATATAGACAGGAGTCACCAAGGGAAGCTGGACACAGGTTTGCATAAAGGATAGTATATTATTTGTAATGTTGGACAATTCCACCACAAAATAGTGATCAAAGGCAGAGGGAAAATGCTGACTTCTCCAGATGAGCACAGCATCATTTCTGTGGTACTCCTGCTAAGAATGCATGACCCGAGTCTGGTCGTGCGGAAACAGCAAACACTCAGGTTGAGGGACATGCTACAGCAACAGTGAAGCCCTGTCATCAGAAGAACTGTTCCTATTGATGGAGACTGACGACACATGACAATCATATTCAAAGTGTGTTCCTGTGTAAAGTCCTGGACCAGAAAATAAAAAGGTACATTGTTAGGACAGTTTGCAAATTTTGGATGGGTCTGTGGCTCAGACAGCCACATTGCATCAGTGTTGATGCAATGGGGATTTGTGAGGGTTGGATGATGGTTAAGAAGGAGATAAGAAGGAGAGAATCCTTATTGTTTTTTGTTTGTTTTGAGACAGAGTCTCACTCTGTCACCCAGGCTGGAGGGCAGTGGCGCGATCTCAGCTCACTGCAACCTCCTCCTCCCAGGTTCAAGCAATTCTCTTGTCCCAGCCTCCCGAGTAGCTGGGACTACAGGCGCATGGAGCCACACCTGGCTAATTTTTTGCATTTTTTTTTAGTAGAGATGGGGTTTCATCATGTTGCCCAGGCTGGTCACAAACTCCCGAGCTCAGGCAATCCACCCGCCTCGGCCTTCCAAAGTGCTGGGATTCCAGGCATGAGCCAGTGCACCCAGCCAGAATCCTTATTTTTAATAGGTACACACTGTAGTGTTTCGGAGTTGTAAGCCATCACGTCAAAACAAAACAAATAGGTAAATAGATAAAGAAAATGTGCGGAACCTTGGGTATTGAGGATCCAGGAGTTCTTTATGTAGCTCTTGAAGCTTTTTAATAGGTTTGAAATTATTTCAAAATTTTAAAACACTAAAAATTTAAAAGCAATGTTTTCATTACAGTGATTCAAAAGTGAAAAATTAAAAGCATGAATACTAAAGTAGTTCTAAGTAAATTTACAAATTATTTTTGTAGAGGGTAATTAAGTCAGAAACAGAACTTGAGTGAGTTCTTCAGAGAAAAATATACCATCCTTTTTATCATGCCATAAAGCATGATGTTGACAGCGAAATGACCTATAGCACTGTATAAATCAAATGTTCCTTTTGCAGACTTTAAAAAGTATGCTGATAAACAGAGTGAATTAGTTTTCTGTCACTACACAGCAAACTACCACAAGTTCATTGGTTTCAAACAATGCACATTTTATTATCTCATAGTTTCTGTGAGTGAGGGATCTAGGCACAGCGTAACTAGGTTCTCACAAGGCTGGATTAAAAATGTGACAGGGTCTGCATTCTCCTGTGAGCAGGAGAGCCTCTCCCAAGCTCATTCAGGTTGTTGGCATTAAGCTCTCTGAGTCACTGACTCTCACCTCCGAGCCCAGACGTAGGTTCTGGTTAAGACTGTGATGCAGGACTCGCATCTGTAAAAACAACACTTGCCTTCGAGTTGGGTCAAATGATGAGTTGGCTTTTCTGATGTACATGCCTCAGGAGTCTTGAGTCAGGGCTTCACAGACCCACTTCCTGATTCTGAGCTCTCCCAAGACCCTGACCCCTGGTCTTGGAATGCTCTCCCCACACTCTAATGGACTAAGCTTTGATCCTGCCAGCGGGAGCCCCTGGGCATGAGTCCCATGCCATTGCTTTCTTCCTACCCACTTTACAGCTTGGCCATTTACCCTAGTATCACATAAACCCAAAGAGAGAACAGAAACATGGAGAAGCCATGAGGGAGAGTGATGAGCAGATGAAAACCAAGGAACAATGGAGTCTGCCAACAATGCCAATCTTCCCAGCCATGCCGCAGTTCTTTGGCACAGTTTCAAGCATTCCTTGTCTTACAACTCACTCCCCACATCCTCACCACCATCCCCAAATGAAGGCTAGGACGCGCCACCCACTCCCATCTAGAGAACAACTTCAGTTGGTTCTGCTGCATAAATCAGACTATCTAAGAGGATAATTAGACACTTGACTCTATGAAGTTGCCTGTACTTTGGGTGTTTTTTTGGTTTTCCCCCCAGAAAGTAATAAGGAGAGAACAACTGTTACAAATAACCAAAAGAAAAAAAAGCAAGTCATAACTTTGGATGTCTTGAACATCCATAGCCACTGAGTTTTCCTTGAGGTAATCTGACCTAGCTAGATCCTAGATATGGAATCCGCCCACTCAACACTTTTAAAAGTTGCTTCGTTTTTAAGAAAACCTGAACTCTCAACCAACAGAGTAGAAAGTCTTGCAGTGCCCTTAAATCAACCAAGGGAGGTCTAAAAATCCAAATTTCCCTGACATTTAGTCACTGGTCATAAATGTTCAAACACCAAAGGAAATTGAGTTTTCTCCTACAAAGGCCATGACCTTCTCCTCACTATGTTCTTCTGCAGCTTATCTATGGTGACAGATCTACCAGATGAACATAGAGTCACCAGTTTAGGACACAGTATAGAGAAATTTCATGACAACACACTAATTACAATGAGTAATGTACAAATACACAGATCAACCATGGTTTGTCTTTCAATATGAGCCACAGTCCCTTCTTTGGCCATTCTGGTCCCTCATAAGGTAATATTCCTCCTGGCTGATTTCTCCAGGGCTTATTCTTGAAGTCAGACTTAACCAGGCTACTGCGATCCTAAGCCACAATGATGCTATTTGTGTTATTAAGGTAACACTAATTGCTATAACAGATAAACTCAGAAATTTTGTTTCATGCAGTCACTCAGAAACCAGACTGTCAAAAGCTCTGCTGACTTCAACACCTGATTTCCAAACTCACCCTGACATTTAGCCAGCAGAGGGAGAATGAGGATGGCTGTCACCTAGGAAGCATTGACAGGCCAGGCCTAGAAGTGATGGACATGACTTCACCTGGCATTCCATTGGCCAGAACTCAATCACCTGGTCCCACCTGAATGCAAAGATGGTTGGGAAATGCAGTCCCCATTTGAGTAGCAACTTCCCAGAAACAGCACTCTATGGAAGAGAAGCATGAGTCATGTGTGGACAGCAATCGAGATCTGCTGCAATGAAGACAGTGGTGGTTCGTGGTAGCAACCACCATTTACTATGTTCCAGGCCCCTGATGCGTGCTGGACAAATAGTTTCTCCCTGAATCCTCAAAGTAACTATATGAAATACATTTTTATTATCCCACTTTTAAAGACAAGGAGGCTGAGGCTCAGAGAATAATTGGCCAAAATCACTTGAGTAGACAAGAAGAAACAAGGACAAAAATCCCAGACTATCTAACCGTAAAGCCCGTGTTCTCCAGCACTGCTCCACACTGCTTCCATTACATTTGGCTATAGTGACTTGATTCGTTTTTTTTTTTTCCTCTTTGAGTTGTTTATCTTACTGCCAGAGAACTTTCTACTCACCGCAGAACTTGGAACTCCCTATGAGTTTGGGAATTGTCTGGGGTCTATAAAATTCCTTTGTAGCTTGAAGGCAATTCTTTCTTTCCATGAAATGATCCCCGGATCTCCCACTCATCAAAGCCTCGTTGAACTGGGCTCTCCTATTTCTTGGATGCACAGCCCTGGAAAGCTCCCTGGGGCTGTTCCTCACACCCAGGTCTTTCTTAATGAGCTTGCCTGAGTCATTGAATGTATTTTTTGTTAAATTTAGAGCTGGTCCAACAAGAAGGTTTCTCAGAAATGTCCTGTCACTTTTCATAGTGCTCTCCGCAACTCCGAGATGTCACAAATCGCTCCTATTCACTCTCTCCCCGAAACTCACTTGAAAGAAGGCTCCGTTTGCAATCTATTACTTTTCTTTCTCCCTTGAGAAATAACACCTTCAAAACCTAACACTTATGTTTAAAATTGCTCTGTCTGACTTAGGTCCACATGACCTTCATGTTGAAGACGCTAGGGTGAAATTGTGGGGAAAATTAGTAACATCAGGGGCTGCAAATGTCTTCAGTTTGGCAGATTTGTTTTTTATTGTGAGGCGATTCAACCAGCCAATGTGAAGGACTTTTTGACATAAATTCAATGGAAGTTTCAGTCTCACTTTCTAAAAGTTTGTAAAGGACCAATTTCAGATCTTTGGTTGTTTCTTTCAATAACAAAAGCCCAATTTATTTTCCTCTCAGAACCCAAAACCGTATTTTCGGGGAACCTCTCAGATCCTCCCCTGAGAACCTGGAACACTCCACGTGACAGAGCTCTTGTTTTCAGCTTTTTCTTTGACCTACAACATCCTATTTTACTTTGGCTCTCTTTTTTCACTCCTTTTAATTGGGAGTGACTTTTTTTCTTTTCCATGGTAACATTGAATATGCCATGTCTTCCCCCTTTCTAGAGAGCTCACACTTGAACGGGAAGCGATCTTCACACTAGAACACCTTGCCATACTGCTTTCTTTCTTCAAGAATCTTCAGGAACTTACCCAAATGTGACCACATACTGGAGAGAGGGAAAAGGGCAGAAAAAAAGAAGAGAGATATAGACTCTGTGTGTGTGTGTGTGTACATCCTTTCCTGGCAACCCAGAGCCTAGATACCAGAGCCAGCTGTAGCGCCTACTATGTTCCCATAGTAATCACACCCCCAAGGAATGTTCCAGCCAGAATCAGAATCAGGCTTGGTCTCTGAGTCAGCCCTACATAGTTCTCACCTTTTGTGGAGTGGAGGAACTCTGGGCCAATGTGACTCACAAAAATACTCTTATTTCTCTGTGCCTAGAGGCCAAAATTATCATTGCCATTCTAAGGAGTCAATAAAAGGCATAGGGGACATTTGGTCAAATGTGGCAGATTGAACGTGTATGTTTACCTTCACTGTCTGCCAAATGCCACAACAATTATAGCAAGGAATGAATAAAATGCATAAATCCACAAGGCAGAGAACAATAAGGAAAATGAGAATAATTAAGTTTTAGAAGCTGAAAAGCAGACGGACTACTGACTTAGCAGACGTGAAAACAGTAAAACCTAAGCTAGCCGTGGAAAAAAGCCAGAAACACATTGATGTGGACTCAAGAACTGGAATCTCCTAGCACCTCTTAAAGGAGGAGAGCAGACACGCCTGAAAACAAATGGATTTTTTTTTGAAAGTTTATACAAAGCAGTGTTTCCATTATCTGCGGCTGCCTAAAATCTACCCCAAAACTTAGTGGTTGAAAACAACCATTTTGTTCTGCAAACAATTTTAAGGGTTAGGAATTAAGGAAGGGCTCAGCTGGCCAGATCATCTCTGATCCTGGTGGCATCAGCTGGGGCAGCTGAAGCAGGAGAATCCATTTCTAATTTTGCCTCATCACTCACATTCCAGAAACTCAGTGATCTTGGTGCCTGTCTCTTTCTCTTCACTCCTTTCTTCACTCTCCCAGTGAAGTCTCGTTCTCCAGAGCCTCTCCCATGGCTTGGGCTTCTCACAGAAGAAGCCTCAGGATATCGTACTTCTTACTGGCTTCCGAGAAGCAGAAAAGAGAAACTGCAAGAGTAAAGACCAAACCCACAAGTGGCCCAGCATGATTTCCACTGTATTCTGTTGGGTGAAGAAGTCCCGGGCCTCAGCAGCTTTGAGAGAGTGAAGAAATAGACTCCACATCTTGATGAGAGAGGACACAGTCACACTGGAAGATGAGTGCATAGGGTGGGAGATGGTGGTGTGGCCGTGGGTGAAAAATGCAATGAACTACATTCCACTTTTTAACCACAATATTTCACATCCTTCCGAACGCAAAATACATTCACCCCACACCCAAGACGTCAAAGTCTCATCCCATTATAGCATCAGCTCAAATCCAGGATCTCATCATGTACATGAGATCCAGGTACAGGTTCCTCAGGAACAGCTTCAGGCACAATTCCCCAGGTACAGCTCCTCAAACTCAGTTCTCTGGAGCTGAAGATTCGTAAACTATAGAGATAAGCCATCTGCCCCCCCACAAATACTCAACGTACAACACACAGCATAGAGAATAGAAATATTGTTGTGGCCATTTTGGAAAAGACCATATGCCACAGGACTTAGACCCCTCCCCTACAGTCAGGCAACTACTTCTCATTCACCCAGAGCAAAAATGAGAGAGATTCTCTGGAGAGGGTCTCCGGATTCAGTAAGAGCAGGCTAGGTGGAAGGTAGAAATGCTGAATGGAAAACAAAGAAACAAGCAAAGTTTGTATGATGAATAGGTAAAATCCCTAACTCCCGTTTCCTCATTCCTTGTCCCCAGAATGCTAGCAGCTGCACTCATATCCTGAGGATAGAAAACCTCTCTGAAAAAACTGACCAGCCCAAAGAAAAAAAAAAAAAACCCTATAGGGACTATCATTTTGAGGACTCCAATGAGGAAGCCCATTCCAACTACTGCACAGTTCAACCTACCTCCCAGTGAGGCTGACCCACACCACACAGAACTAACATCGAGCCCGCTTTTTTTTTTTTCCTCAATCATCAGGCTTTTGAATAAAAGCTAAGATCCATGATCTACCATGTCCTTAAGGAAAGCTACAAACATGGGAGCATGAGATTGAACAAACTTATAGCTCTGAAAAAACATACATACTCCATGGAGCCAATGCAAACTTTACATTCATCAAAAGAAAAGATGCTGCTTTCAAAGGGTTAATTTTCCTTGAAGTTATAAGTTTAAAAACTAAAATAACTCATGATATATAAAAATAACTTTTCAGCAGTAAAAGTTTTTAGCTCTTTCAGCTACTTTTAATAATTAACTTCATATTTCTAACTAATACGCCTATATGAATATTTCTGAATGTTTCCACGTTAGAGAACATCTATTCACCTTCTAAAATAAAAGGATTTAGTTCTTTTATGTGAGATGAGGCATGCGTGTTACAGGAAACAACATCATCAGAATGTTTGCAGTAAAGAGTAGTTTGTTCACTTAATGCTCTAAGGCACTGGTTTAACAGGACTTTTTTATTTAACTTAGAGCACAGATGCTCCTGGGAGAGTCAACAGAGCTGCTTTACCACAGTTTCAGTTTGCTCCCAAGAAGGTAGGTAGAAATAGAGGGACTTTTTGAAAGATAAAAGAATCAAAGACCCCAATTCCTTCACTCTATGAGGTTGAAATTTGGTAAAATCTCTGTGAAACTAGAATGCCCCTGACTGAAGCTAGATGGCAGTAAAGACCACCAAGCTTCCTGAAAAAAAAGATCCTCTATGAGAGTAGGAAATTAAACCCGGTTTAAAAAGACAGGAAAGTAACACTGTGAATCAGAAGTCTCTGTGGGCTCCTAGAGCTCATTCCTGCTCAGTGGACACCTCATCTGGTAGCAGCACAATTTCATCCTGAGGGTGGAGGGTGGGAGGAGGATGACGACTGAACACTACCCATCAGGTACCATGCTTATTACCTGGGTGATGAAATAATCTATACACCAAACACCCGTGACACATAATTTACCAATATAACAAACCGGCACATGTACCTGTGAACCTAAAATAAAAGTAAAAAAATAAATAACAATACTTCCAATACTATAATTCATGACATTTCATCTACATTATGTATAAAATACGATTCACTCATTAGTGATAGTATAGCTACATTGATTATTAAGTATAAAATACAATTCATTCATTATACTTTTGTGTCTTTTCAATAAATTCAAAGTTTTCACAATCCATGTTAAACGAATCCTTTCAAATGTTACTAAAATGGGAACTCCTGAGGATATTCAATAAACAGAGATGTCTTCCCTAATTACCTGGTACCATCTTCTTGGTGCGTGGAAAAAATCTCATGGTCCTTAAGTCTACCAATTATCTGAATGTCAAATGCCTAAGTGGCCTTGAGAATGGCGCCTTGATTATTGCCATACATTAAGATGAGGATGTTTTGTTACAAGCGACAGGAACCAACTCTGGCCTATATAACACCAAAAGGAATTTGTGAGAGAGATGTGGCAAGAGCTTGCAGAACTTAAGAACAGATGAACAACCCGGCCTCAGGAAGAGCGTGAACAACCGGGGCTGCACCTACAGCAGCGTGTGGGTCCACCTCGGGAAAATCACTGTTCCATTCACTCTCTACCTACAGGGAGACTCTGGATTCCAGAGGGGATGGGGCTAGGAATCTGCACATGGCCAAGGTGAGGCAATGCAGAAAGAGAGGAGAGTAAGAGTGTGTTATTGGCAGAAAAAAGGAGAAGAGGTTTTGCGCAGGAAGAAACAACAACCCCTGTACTAGGCAGCCCGAGTGTCATTCTTTCTAATTGCCTAGCTTCACTTTTCAGATTCTAGATGTCGTTCCCAAGTAGAGAGTTAACCGATGTTAAACGGCTGATCTCCAAATTGTTCAACAGTTTTCTTGAAGAGAAAAAATAATGTAGCTATTACGTGCGTGGACTCTAGAGTCAGACATTCTGGGTTCTGATCCCAGTTTGGCCCTAACTGTGCCTCAGATGGTTTCCAAAGGATCAGTGTATCTAGCCACTCTCAACCTTTCTGAGATTTGGTTTCTCCAGTAACATGCAGAAAATGTTTACGTGTTTCAGTTACTATGCCTTTGGTAATAGGTCCTAAGACCCAAGTGAGTAAAGGAATTTAATGTCTTCCATAACTGAAAAGCCCAGTAGTAGGGAAGTCTTCAGTGGCTCAACAACCTCGCTAAATACCCAGCTTCTTTCCATTGTCTGCTCTGCTTGGGAATATCCACTCCCCCCAAGACTGGCTGTACTGTGATGGAAAGGATGGCTGCCAGAAGCTTCTGGACTTTCATATTTCCTCATTCATATTCAATCAACAGAGGTGTCTTCCCTAATCATCTGACAAAAATCCTGGATCTCCCTTGAATTGAGCCATCTTTGTTCATATGCCCCCAATGTTGTTAAGAGAAGTGGGACCTGGGAATTAGGACAAAATGCAATGGCAGAGAGGCAGCAGGGTTACTAGGGAGGCAACCACAATCCCCAAATCCTTCATATCATCTCCTGGAGTCAGTTTGAGGACTGAATATACATAAAGTGATTAAAAAAAAAAAATGCCTGGCAGATGTGTCAGATACTTGCGTGTGTGAGAGAGTGTCAAGAAATCTAGAGATAAAGAGCTTGAGACAGCGGTACAATTTCCAATTAAGACTATGCAAGAGGGGAATTTGCGGGAAGGTGGAGGATAGGAGAAAGGGTAACATATGACTCCCATCCAGATGGACAGAACGGCATGAAGAGACTCACACCATGGACTTTTGCTCCAAGAACCACCACAACAACGTACCAGGAAAACCGAAAGAATTCACGGATCCTTTGAAAGAAGCAGCACACCACTGCAAATTCCACAAGACAGGAGAGAAACTCTGAGTTTCCAAAGTGTGAGGAGGGAAAAACCTGCCTCTGAACACACACCCACTCTGGGGAACCTGAAAATCCAGATTGTGAGAGAAGGATTTAACCTTACCTGGAGCTGAAATGGATTTAGTGTGAAATATCAAAGTAGAAGCAGCAGCGGGAAGAGTCTTATAGGCACTTCCATCCTCCAGCTCGAGCCCAGGGAAGCCATTCCTGACTATATCTCACAGGGGCCCTCGGGGAAGGCAGCCGGTGGAATGTGGGAGGGGTCACGGGGTGAAAGAAGCTTCCAACTGAACTTTGTAATAATTTCAACTGGGCTCAAACTCTCTTAAGCAGAATCTGAGGAGGAAATGGGCACTGCCGCAGAGAGAAGCACAGGCACCATGGTGGATGGTGTGGGCTGAGGGGGACAAGGAGGCCTGAAAGCTGTGCTTGCTTTGTCATTGGGGAGGTTTATGCCTGGGGCAAGGTCTGAGACCCGAATGCAGGCTGCCTGGGCTCGGCACTGTTACTTGGGCACTGCAGGAGCCAGACAGCCCTCACTGACTGCATGGGAGTTGGAGGAGGCCTATCGCTACAGGCTTTCCCCCACATAGCCGTAATCCCCTCTGGAACATAACCCCATTGGCCCAAGAACCACCTCCCAGCCCCAACAGTGGCCATGATAAGCCCTATGCAAGAAATCGGAGCTCAGACCTGCCTAACCGTACCTCTACATGATGGTATTTCTCTACCTGCCCTGGTAGCTGCTCACAAAAAACACAAACTCTTAGGAACTTTATGGCCCTGCCTGTAACCCAAATACTAATCCTGATCAACTTAGGATGAGCTTATATCTATCTTCTACTGTTGCAGCTGGTGCTTTCTTAAAAGCACCACCTTCTGGCTAAAGACCAACCAACTTAGGACATTACAGTCACCTCCACCAGAGCAGGTCCTGGTATCCACGGCAGGGAGACCTGAAGATGGATCACATCACAGGACTCTGCAGACATTCCCCAGCACCAGCCCACAGCCTGGCATCCCCACTGGGTGACTAGACCCAGAAGAGCAATAACAATCGCTGCAGTCTGGCTCTCAGGAAGCACCATCCCTAGGGGAAGTGAGAGGCCACCACATCAAGAGATCGCCCCTTGAAACAAAGAAACAAAATCTGCACAGCAGCCCTTGAGTCCCAGATCCTTCCTCAGGCAGTCTACCCAAATGAAAAGAAATCAGAAAAGTAATTCTGGTCATATGACAAAACAAGTTTCTGTGACACCCCCAAAGACCACACTAGCTCCCCAGCAACAGATCCAAAACAAGAAAAAAAAGTCTCTGAATTGCCAGGTAAAGAATTCTGATGGCTGATTGTCAAGCCACTCAAGGAGACACCAGAGAAAGGTGAAAACCAGGATATAGATGAAAAATTCTCCAGAGAAATAGATATCATAGAGGAAAAACAATCACAAATTCTGGAAATAAAAGATATACTCAGAAAAAATATAAAAGTGCACTGAAAAGTGGCAGTAACAGACAAATAAGTAGAAGAAAGAACTTCAGAACTCGAAGACAAGGCTTTTGAATTCACCCAACTAAACAAAGATTTTTTAAAAAATAATATTAAAAATGAACAAAGCCTCTATAAAATGTGGGATTATGTTAAATGGCTAAACCTAAGAATAATTGGTGTTCCTGAGGAAGAAGAGAAATCTAAGTTTGGGAAACTTATTTGAGGTAATAATCAAGGAAAACTTTCCTGGCCTCACTAGAGATCTAGACATCCAAATATAAGAAGCTCAAAGAAAACCTGGGAAATTCATCATGAAAAGATCATCACCTAGGTACATAGTCAGGTTATCTAAAGTCAGGTTATCTAAAGTCAAGACAAAGAAAAGAAACTTAAGAGCTGTGAGGCAAAAGCATCAGATAACCTATAAATGAAAACATATCAGAATAACAGCAGATTTCTCAGCAGAAACCCTGAAAGCTAGAAGGGATTGGGGTCCTAGCTTTCGCCCCTCAAAAATTAATTGCCAATCAAGAATTTTGCGTCCAGCAAAACTAAGCTTCCTAAATGAAGAAGAAATACAGTCTTTTTCAAACAAACAAAAAAAAAAAGCAGAGAGAATTTGCCACTACCAAGCAGCACTACAAGATATGCCACATTTAGGAGTTGTAAATCTTGAAACAAAACCTCTAAATACACCAAAATAGAACCTCCTTAAAGCATAAATCTTACAGGGTCTATAAAACAATGGCACAATGAAAAAGAAAATACAAAAGGCATTCAGGTAACAACTAGCATGATGAGTAAAACAGTACCTCACATGTCAATACTAATGTTGAATGTAAACAGCATAAATGCTCCATTTAAAAGATACAGAATGGCATCTGTATCACATACAGGTCATCACATACCACATACCACAGACAGGTCATCAAAGCAGAAAGTCAACAAAGAAACAATGGACTTAAACTATAGCCTAGAACAAATGGGCTTAACAGATACTTAAAGAACATTATACCCAACAACTGCATTCTTTTCATCTGACACATGGAACATTCTTCAAGACAGACCACATGTTAGGCCACAAAACAAGACTTAATAAATTTAAGAAAGTTGAAATTACATCAAGTACCTTCTCAGACCAGAGTAGACTAAAACTGGAAATTAACTCCAAAAGGAACCCTCAAAACTATACAAATACACAGAAATTAAATAATTTGCTCCAGAATGATCCTTGGGTCAACAATGAAATCAAGATGGAAATGTAAACATTCTTTAAAACGAACAATAATAGTGACAAAACTGAACAACAGTAGTGACATAACCTATCAAAACCTCTGGTATACAGCAAAGGCAGTGTCAGGAGGAAAGTTCGCAGCATTAAATGCCTATATCAAAAAGTCTGAAACAACAAAAATAGACAATCTAAGGTCATATCTCAAGGAACTGAGCAACAAGAACACACCAAGCCCAAACCCAGCAGAGTAAAAGAGATAACCAAGATCACAGCAGAAATAAATGAAATTGAAACAAACAAAAAAATACAAAATATAACTGAAACAAAAAGCTGGTTCTTTGAAAAGATAAACAAAATTGATAGACCATTAGCAAGATTAACCAAGAAAAAAACGGAGAAGATTCAAAAACAAATAAGAGATATTATAACCAATACCACAGAAATACAATATGGACATCTTTATGCAAACAAAGTAGAAAATCTAGAGGAGATGGATAAATTCCTGGAAATATACAACCCTCCTAGATTAAATGAAGAAATAGAAACTCTGGATAGACCAATAACAACAGCAAGATTGAAACACTGATTTACAAATTGCCAACAACAACAAAAAATTCCAGGACCACATAGACTCATAGCTGAATTCTATCAGGCAATCAAAGAAGAATTGGTACCAATCTTTGGAAACTATTCCAAAAGATAAACAAAGATAGACTCCTCCCTAAATCATTCTATGAAGCCAATATCACCTGATATGGTTTAGCTGTGTCTTCATCCAAATCTCATCTTGAATTCCCATGTGTTGTGGGAGGAGCCTGGTGGTAGGTAAGTGAATCATGGAAGCAGGTCTTTCCTTCCCATACTGTTCAGACTTATTCATGATAGTGTGTAAGTCTCACGAGACTTTATGGTTTTATAAGGGGGGTTTCCCTGCACAACCTCTCTCTCTTTGCCTGCTGCCATTTATGTAAGATGTGACTTGCTTCTCCTTGCCTTCCTCCATGATTGGGAGGCCTCCCCAGCCATGTGGAACTGTCAGTACATTCAATCTCTTTCTTTTGTAAATTGCCCAGTCTCAGATATGTCTTTATCAGCAGCTTGAAAACAGACTAATACAGTAAATTGGCTCCAGTAGAGTGGGGCACTGCTGAAAAGATACCCAAAAATGTGGAAGCAACTTTGGAACTGGGTAACAGACAGGGGTTGGAACAGTTTGGAGGGCTCAGAAGAAGACAAGAAAATGTGAGAAAGTTTGGAACTTCCTAGAGACTTGTTAAATGGCTTTACCCAAAATGTTGGTAGTGATATGGACAATGAAATCCAGGTTGAGGTGGTCTCAGAAGGAGATGAGAAACTTGTTGGGAACTGGAACAAAAGGTGACTCTTGTTACGTTTTAGCAAAGACACTGGCAGCATTTTGCCTCTTCCCTAGAGAATTGTGGAACTTTGACCTTGAGAGAGATGATGTAGGGTATCTGGTGGAAGAAATTTCTAAGCAGCAGCCGGGCACGGTGGCTCAAGCCTGTAATCCCAGCACTTTGGGAGGCCGAGACGGGTGGATCACAAGGTCAAGAGATCGAGACCATCCTGGTCAACATGGTGAAACCCCGTCTCTACTAAAAATACAAAAAATTAGCTGGGCATGGTGGTGCGTGCCCGTAATCCCAGCTACTCAGGAGGCTGAGGCAGGAGAATTGCCTGAACCCAGGAGGCGGAGGTTGCGGTGAGCCGAGATCGCGCCATTGCACTCCAGCCTGGGTAACGAGAGCGAAACTCCGTCTCAAAAAAAAAAAAAAAAAAAAAAATTTCTAAGCAGCAAAGCATTCAAGAGGTGACTTGGGTGATTTTTTCCCCCACTTTTCCAATTTTAAAAGGGAAACAGCATAAAAGTTCAGAAAATTTGGAGCCTGACAATGCAATAAAAAAGGAAATTTCATTTTCTGAGGAGAAATTCAAGCTGGCTGCAAAAATTTACGTAGCTAACCAGGAGCCAAATATTAATCCCCAAGACAGTGGAGAAAACGTCTCCAGGGCACGTCAGAGGTCTTCACAGCAGCCCCTTCCATTACATGCCCAGAGGCCTAGGAGGAAAAATGGTTTCATGGCCCCCATGCTCTGTGCAACCTAGGGACTTGGTACCCTACATTCCAGGCATTCCACCATGGCTAATGGAGCCAAAGTACAACTCAGGCTGTTGCTTCAGAGAGTGGAAGGCCCAAGCCTGGGCACTTTCATGTGGTGTTGAGCCTGTGGGTGTATGGAAGTCAAGAATCTAGGTTTGGGAACCTGCACCTAGATTTCAGAGAATATATGGAAATGCCTGGATTTCCAGGCAGAAGTTTGCTGCAGGGACAGGGCCCTCATGCTGAACCTCTGCAAGGGCAGTGTGGAAGGGAAATGAGGGTATGGAGCCCCCACACAGAATTCCTATTGGGGCACTGCTGGAGCTGTAAGAAGAGGGCCACTGTCCTCCAGATGCCAGAATGATAGATCCACTAACAGCTTGCACTGTGCACCTGGAAAAGCCATAGACACTCAACACCAGCCTGTGAAAGCACCGAGGGTGGGGGGACAGGGAACGAGTATACCCTGCAAAGCCACAGGGATGGAGTTGCCCAAGGCTGTGGGAGCCCACCTCTCACATCAGCATGACCTGGATGTGAGACATGGAGTCAAGGAGATTCTTCTGGAGCTTTAAGATTTGACTGCCCCACTGGATTTCAGACTTGCATGGGGCCCCTTTGTTTTAGCCAGTCTTTCCCATTTGAAATGGCTGTATTTATGGCTGTATTTACCCAATACCTGTACCCCCACTGTAACTAAGAAGTAACTAACATGCTTTTGATTTTACAGCCTCATAGGTGGAAGGGACTTGTGTGGTCTCAGATGAGACTTTGGACTGTGGACTTTTGAGTTAATGCTGAAATAAGTTAGGACTCTAGGGGACTGCTGGGAAGGCATGACTGGTCTTGAAGTGTGAAGACATGAGATTTTGGAGGAGCCAGGATTGAAATTATATGGTTTGGCTGTGTCTCCACCCAAATCTCATCTTGAATTCCCTTGTGTTGTGGGAGGGACCTGTGGGAGGTAACTGAATCATGGGGACAGGTCTTTTCCATGCTGTTCCTGTAATAGTGAATGAACCTCATGAGATCTGATGGTTTTATAAGAGGTGGTTTCCCTGTACAAGCTCTCTCCCTTTGCCTGCTGCCATCCATGTAAGGCATGACTTGCTCCTCCTTGTCTTCCGCCATGATTGTGAGGCTTCCCAGCCATGTGGAACTGTAGTCCATTAAACCTGTTCCTTTTGTAAATTGCCCAGTCTCAGGTATGTCTTTATCAGCAGCATAAAAACAGACCAATACATCACCCTAATACCAAATCCAGAAAAGGACATAACAAAAAAAGGAAAACTACAGACTAATATCCCTGATCAAAACAGATGCAAAAATCCTCAACAAAAAAAATACTAGCTACACAAATTCAACAGCATATCAAAAAGATAATACACCATGATCAAGTGGATTTCATACCAGAGATGGTTTAACATATGCAAGTTAATAAATGTGACGCATCACATAAACAGGATTAAAAACAAAAATTATATGACCATCTCAACAAGTGCAGAAACAGCAGATGGCAAAATCCAGCATCACTTTGTGATAAACTCAGCAAAACTGACATATAAGAAACATACCTTAAGGCAATAAAAGCCATCTATGACAAACCCATGGCCAACATTATACTGAACGGGGAAAAGTTGGAAGCATTCTCCTTGAGAACTGGAATAAGATAAGGATGCCCACTTTCACCACAGCTATCCAACATTGTAGTGAAAGTCTTAACCAGAGCACTGGACAAGAAAAACAAATAAAGGACACCCAAATAGGTAAAGAGGAAGTGAAACTGTCACGTTCACTGATGATATAATTATATACCTAGAAAACCCTAAAGACTCATCCAAAAAGCTCTTAGGTCCGATATATGAATTCAGTAAAGTTTCAGGATACAAAATCAATGTACACAAATCAGTAGCACTGCTATACACCAACAACAACCAAGCTGAGAATCAAATAAAAAGCAATGCTTTCTCCCTGTTGCACGTGGGCTGCACTCCTGGCTGGCAGCTGGGTTGAACTTTTTTTTTTTTTTTTCCAATACATTTCTGTTTATTATAATTTACCCAGTCTCAGGTATCCTAGTAAAGCAGCAAAAACAGCCTAAGACCCTCACCCCCATGAGCCACTCCCAACCAGGGCCCAGAAGAAAACAAGCCAGCAAGGGCACTGGGGAATGCAGGGTTTTGGGAAAAAGAGCCACAGGAGTGTGCCCTGGCCCCCACAAGGGCCACAGTCCTGCCCCACCTGGACTCCTGGGGCTCAGACGGCAGCTGCCAGCCCTCGGAGGCAGTCCCCTACCGGGGCAGCACGGCCCAGTCATCAGTCTGCAGGGCCACAGACACTCCATCTGCCTGGGCCACCTCCAGCCACAGCAGCAGCTTTGAGTCCGGGGGAAGGTGAATCGCTACATAGTAGCTGGTAGGGGGCTGGGCCACCACCACGAAAGGCTCCAGGTGGCGAGACACCAAGCCCTTTTACAACAGCTGAAAAGAAAAATAAAATACTTAGGAATATACCTAACAAAAAAGGTAAAAGATATCTACAAAGAAACCTACAAAACACTGTTGAAAAAAATCACAGATGACACAAACAAATGGAAATATATCCTATGCTCATGGATGGGTAGAATCAATATTGTGAAAATGGCCATACTGCCAAAAGCAATCTACAGATTCAATGCAATTTGCATCAAAATACCATCATCATTCTTCACAGAACTAGGAAAAACAATACAAAACTTCATATGGAACCAAAAAAGAGCCCACATGGCCGAAGCAAGAATAAGCAAAAGGAACAAATCTGGAGGCATCACCTTAGCCAAATTCAAACTATGCTACAATGATATCATTACCAAAACAGCATGGTACTGGTATAAAAGTAGGCATGTAGATGCCCAATGGAACAGAATAGAAAACCCAGAAATAAAGCCAAATATTTACAGCCAACTGATCTTCAACAAAGCAAACAAAAACATAAAGTGGGAAAAGGACTCCGTATTCAACAAATGTTGCTGGGTAATTGGCAAGCCACGTGTAGAAGAATGAAACTAGATTCTCATCTCTCACGTTATATAAAAATCAACTCAAGATAGATAAAGAGTTAAATCTAAGACATGAAACCATAAAAATTCTAGAAGATAACATCAGAAAAACTCTTCTAGACACTGGCTTAGGCAAAGAGTTCATGACCAAGACCCCAAAAGCAAACACAACAAAAACAAAGAAAGATAAATAGATGAGACTTACTTAAACTAAATGTCTTCTGCACAGCAAAAGAAATAATTGGCACAATAAACAGAGAACCCACAGAGTGGGAGAAAATACTTGCAAACTGTACATCTGACAAAAGACTAAGATGCAGATGGCCAACAAGCACATGAAAAAATGCTCAACATCACTAACGATCAGGAAATGCAAATCAAAACCACAATGAGATACCCCCTTACTCCTGCAAGAATGGCCATAATTTTAAAAATAAAAAGAAGCAGATGTTGGGATGTTGGCATGGATGTGGTGAGAAGGCAACACTTTTATACCTCTGGTGGGAATGTAAATTAGTACAACCACTATGGAAAATAGTCTGGGGATTACTTAAAGAACTAAAAGTAGAACTCCAATTTGCTACAGCAGTCTCACTACTAGGTATCCACCCAGAAAAAAAAAAAAAGTTATTATATGAAAAAAAAACTTGCATGCACATTTCTCAATTGCAAAATTGCATGCACAATTCTCAGTTGCAAAAGCATGAAACCAATCAACAAATGGATAAAGAAAATGTGACAGACATACATATATATATACATATGATGCGCGCACACACACGCACACTAACATGCACCATGAAATACTACTGAGCCATAAAAAGGAATGGAATTATGGCATTTGTAGCAACCTGGATGGAGTTGGAGACCATCATTCTAAATGAAGTAACTCGAGACTGGAAAACCAAACATCACATGTTTTCATTTATAAGTGGGAACTAAGCTATGAGGACGCAACACTTTAAGAATGAAATAATGGACTCTGGGGACTCAAGAGGAAGGGGTGGGACGGGGGCGAGACATAAAAGACTACAAATAGGATGCAGTGTACACTGCTCAGCTGTGCCAAAATCTCAGACTCACCACTAAAGAACTTTTCCATGCAACCAAACACCGCCTGTTCCCCAAAAGCTATTGAAAATAAATAAATAAACAAATAAATACCTACCTACAGAAGCCCTAAAAACTAAAAGGTTACAAGACTGCTGCTCCCCATATACACAATGTTAACCCATCAAATCAGTATAAAGAAATCAATAAAGGTAATTTTTCTCAGAATGACCACTTTAATAAGTTTTTTTCATATATCAAATGTCAAATTATTTCCATAACATTTTTGGCACCACTGCTTGAGTACAGGTTTCATCTGCCTACTTGATAACCCAATAGTATATATATGGGTAGGCGGATGAATGAAAAGAGAGGTAGATGAGAGATAGACATATAGATTAATAGAGGGTATATTTTAACTGCTCACATAATATTTCAAAGCCTACTTAAGTGAAGATATAAGATTAATAAGAATGTTATCTATATACCTCAAAAATGGCTCTTCTTCTTGCAAAGGTAAGTTATAGTATTCTAAAACTTAAAAGGACTACAGAAATTATTATGCCAACCACTTTCCAGATGAGAAAACTTAGGCTAAAAGATCACATCCAGGATTGCACAGTTGGTGAGTGCCAGAATGAAACCAGATCCTAAATGTCCTGCTTTCTAGCAAAGCACTTCTCTATAATACAATCCCACCTCCCTTGATAATACAAAGTTGCTTAGCAAACAAGATCTTCATAAATGTTGCAAGGATATACTTCCTTTCAGTCTGCCCAAAGCAAATAATCACAATTTCAGTATTAGTAAAACTCAGATGATACAGGCATTGTCACCCCTTCAAGTTGCCCTCAGAGTGGGAAAGTCGGCCTGGAACAAAGTTTGACTCAAGTTTCTGAGAAACATGGCAAGAAGTGGGATTCCTTGTTGTTGTTGCTTATCAACACAGTGACAAGTGGCATGCTAGTCAGCAAATGGCCAATTGTGGCTGTATAGACAGCAAATCATGTCCAGGAGAACTCATTTCTCACATTCCCACCCATTAGTTTGCTCTCAGCTGCTCTCAACAAAGTGAGGAACCAGCTTTAAAACAGCTCTGAAGTGGAAGGCTACTCTAGGTATGAAATATTCCATGGACCAAACCGAATATCTCACTTCTCTTGACTGCTCTATTATTCTCACATTCAGTGTGGCCACAAATAGCTTTCAAAACTGGACCAGGTACAGAAACCAGTCAAAGAAAACAAGAGGGTTAAATTTAGAGAAGCCCATCACAGATTTTAGATTCCAAGCATATCACCAAAACTTTAATGTTCAACAACTTAAGCAGACCTTCTCAATGCCTTCAGTTGACTTCAACCAATTCTGCTTCAGCCTACGTCCCACAAAACAGCACACCACGGGAGGGACCCCACAGACAGGAACCTCTCCTATCTAGCCATACCCAACCAACGCAGGTCTGAGGTCCTGATGCTAAAAAAAAAAAAAAGAAAAAAAACCTAAGTAACAAAGAAAAGAATTTATGTGCCTCTGAAGCCATTTTCTGAGGTGAGATGTTACGCCCCTAGCCAAGCAAAGCTGCAGAATCCGCTGAATGTTGCCTTGGTCCCTCCTTGTCGCCAGCCTGCCCTTTAACCAACCACTGAATGCCCTTTTTCTGCTCCAAGACAGCGATTGAATCACCGCATTATACTCCCTGACCCTGCGGGGCCATGGTACAAGATCAGAATGTCAAAACTGGGTCTGAAAAGAGCTTTGTGTGGGATGAGACAAGACTCTAAGGATAGTGGAGCTGCTGAATCACTCAGGGTCTGACCACAAATAGTGCTAAGCTTGCTGGGTAAAGCTGGTGCGAGAAGCCCCTGTCAAATCTCTGGGCTAATTACGGAGGGTGGGAGGGTGATCCCGGAGGCAAGTTGTACTTAACACAGAGACCAGGAAGCCTAAGGGAAGAAACCCAAGTTGTACGCCCTCATAAATACAATTAAAAATTCCCCGGTGGAATAAACACATGCGATCCTATGACAAGGTAGTTTTCCTTACGAACAGGTGCATTGCACTTTTTAAAAATATGTATATTAAATCTTCAGAGAGTTACACGATAGATGGCAGCCTGGAAATACGCTGATGTGTCCTGGCAGAATTTCAGACATAACGATTTTTTTCCGCTGTAAACCTTCCATCAGTGGGAAGGAAAGCCCTGCCAGAACTGAGGAGCCCAAGCTGGAGGCAGCGAGGCTCCCACTCAGCCCGGCGACGTGCCAAGGCTTTCAAGGCCAAATCGGAAACAGCCACATTGAGTTCATTAAAACGACTGAATGATCAAAGGCATGCAAGCCTTCACAAAGGCAAAAATTAATCTGTTTAATACTTGGCTGAATTCTCAAGTGCTGAAATAAATTTGAAACGAAATTCATCAAACTCCCCCTCTTCCTGTGGAAAAATCCTTTGAGTTCCTCAGAGTGCCCAGCAGATGGCAGAAGCGGTCTTTGTTTCAATCCGTGGGCCTCAGCTACAGCTCCACGCCTAGAAGTAATGGGAATAGGCTCACCTGGGTATAGCTGTATATTTGAATGTGAAAATACACTTTCAGGATATCAGGAATTATATTCCACTATGGCTAGGCTTATTCTCAGTGGTCAATCTCTTTTCCAGGGAGGAAATGTCCCCAGGAAGTGGTACCGAAAGATGACTCTTGGACATCAATGAAAAGGCCTGTGGAAGGGCGGCAGCTCAACTACTAGAACCTTGGTTTTGTACCTCTCATGAGCCTCTCACCTTGCCCACCCCTCACGTCCCTTCCCTTTCTTGCTCCTTAAAGACTTGCACACACAGCCTGAGTCTTCAGAAACCTGTGTTCTTGCCACCCAGATGAAGAAGCTGGAAGATGTACCAGGATATTCCCTACTGCAACAATGCCTAACCCCTCCTCAGCCTGCCTCCTCTGCCCAGATCAGCCTCCACAACCTGAGGTTCCGGGAATTAGATTCCACTCTCCTGAACACTATGGATATTGATTCCTGTTGGACACGCTGCAGCTCGTCTAGGATCTCAGATTCCTCCATTTCCCGGGAGGGCAACATTTAAAATATTGCTACATTTCATCATGAGGAACAAAACTCACTAAAACTACATAGATATTCATGGATATTCTTTCACCATTAATTTCATGAAGTGAAAACATTTATTCCAACCAGATCAAGGGAGGGAAGAAAATGTCTTCTATAGCTCCAGTTTTATACACTCTGGTATGAAATGAATCAATAGTAGCTAGGAGGGGCGAAATCAAAGATTTCCTTTTCAACAGCAATAAATCCAATCAAATCCTATTTGGTGTGGCACTTGACATAGCTTGTAAAATCTGAAGTTGCTAAATTATGTATTTCAATAGTAATCCCTCACGAATTAATAGGAAGTGTAAATTAGGACAAACAGCCTCCAATTGGATCCAGATGCTCAATCCTAGACTAGGTAGAGAGTGTGAAAAATTAGGAACGGTAGTGATTCTTTCCCTGAGTTTCTTGAAGGAGTCAAGTTCTTCCAGCACAGAATGTAAACTCTTAGGAAGGTAGCCTAACATGAGCATGTGTTATGTGGCAGCCTGAGTCCCAGCTGTATTTATACTGAGATTCCGAAATATTTGGGCCCGGAAGGAGGGCTGTGGTGTAAGGAGGAAGAGAGGAGCCGCCTGGGACAGAATGACCCCAAAGGGAAAGAGAGAAGCTGGTTCAAAACCAATGGGCCAGGGTTCAAGGGGAGGTGTGGTCATTAACAAAGCAGCTTATCCGGGAGACTCACATCCAAGTCCCAAGGATCATGATGGAGAAAAAGCTGAAACCCATCGACATTATTGGCCCCCCTCACAGTGGTGGCTGTGCCGATGGTAGTGGCAATAATAAAAACAGCAGTGGCCTTGGGCAGCCGCAGGGCTGATGTCACCATCCTCAGTCTTGGAGACTGGCAGCATCCACAGAGAGATCGTGCCTTTGGGCACTGCTGCTGCATCTGCCATTGATGGGGAAGAGGTTTCGGTGGCAAATGAAGCCAGCATTTAATGACCCAGTTATCAGAAGAAGAAAATCACAGGCCTCCTGCTGTGACCAAAACAACTAGTTCTCAGATAACGGGCTACGGTAGGCAGGATAAAGACCCCCCCCAAAGATGCACAAGTCCTAAACCCCAGAAGCTGTGAGTGCATTATCTTACAGGGCAAAAGGGACTTTGTAGATGTGATTAAGGATCTTGAGATGGGGACATTGTCCTGGATTATTTGGTGGGCCCAAGACAATCAGTCACAGGGTCCTTCTAAAAAGGAGGGAGGAGAGTCAGAATCAGAGAAGAAGATACAGCAACAGAAGCAGTGGTCAGAGAGAGACTCGAAGATGCTGTACTGCTGGGTTTAAAGATGTAGAAAGAGGCGTCAAGCCAAGAAATGTGGGAAGTCTTTAAGAAGCTAGAAATGGCAAGGGAATGGGTTCTCCCCTGGAGCTTCCAAAACGTGGGTCAGTTCCTTTGGGGGCATTGAAGTAGATGCCCTTCAATTAATGGCTACTTGCCACTTCCACTATAAACCTCAAGTTTCAAGTATTTAACTAAATACCTTCAAGTAATTAACTAATGAAAATCAGGTTAAGTTGAAAGTTACCATCAAATTATTAAACAGGGGCTATTTTAATACAAATCAAAATGGATTACATTCATTAAATAATGTGCCTAAGGACAGAAGTCCCAAAATAGTCCAAAGGGGGATTCCCGTATTCTTCCTTTTAGACTACCTAAGACAGACTCTATTTCAAAAGTAAATACATTTGCTTCATTGTATGGACTGCTGCCTTTTACTGTTTTACCTACATGAAACCTGGCAAATTATTTCGCTGTAGAGTGTAACAATGTGAGTAGTTCTGAGTGGCGAGTATCATTACACAACTTTGGTCAAACGCCCTCTGGTGGTCAGATAAATATTATTTTCTAACGTGAAGTTTTGCTGAAAAGGTAGTCAAAGTTTATTATCGGTAAATAGCAAAACTAAACCACAATATCAATAGTATGTCATCAAACCTTAATTCTGTGGAATATTGAGATACTTGAGAAAAAATCTAAATCAGATTGCTATATTCCAAATCTCAGCTGTAGATTTATTTTTTTATTACCGCTTTCTTTACCTTGGGCAGATTAACTTAAACTCTTGTGGGGCTCAAGTTTTCTCATTCTTGTCAAAAGTTGATCTAAGTTGTTTACTTAGAACTAGAAATACATAAACTTGTGGGAACTCAGCAGGAAGATCCAACAGATTCAAATTGACAAGTGTCCCATTTCAGGGCCTCTGAAAAAAAAATCATCCTAAAGAAGCCAGACTCTATCACTTGAACCCAGGCGGCCAAGATTGCTGTGAGCTGAGATTGTGCCACTGCACTCCAGCCTGGGTGACAGAGCTAAACACTAAAAAAAAAAACAACAAAAAAAAACCAGACTCCTCCACAGGGTTAACACGCAGAAGGGAGTGCTGGTTTCAAGATGCAGAAACGGCATGGTACTGTGAAAGAAAGACACAAAGGAAATAAAAATAATTCCCTGGATATAATAGGTATCAACAAATGATACTCACAATTCCTATCAGTATCCTTAATAGCAATACACACTTGTGTGCATCGAATGCTTATAATATGCCAAAAGTGTAACGTTCTTTGCTGATGTTACCTCGATCCTGACAAGAACCATATCAAGTTGGCATTTTTATTTACCAGTTTAAAAGTTAAGAAAAACAAAATTAAGAAGCTGATAATAAGAAAGTTAAATGATTGGTTGAGGGCCACAGGGTGAGTAACAGAGCCAGAATCCAAACTTGCCTGTGGAATGCCAAGGCCAAGGCCTCCCTCACCACGATATGCTATTATCACAAATGATAACGACAACAGTGATGGGATCACAATGAGAAATAGGGTCTCATGCGCTTCCCCTAATAAAAATAACTTTTCCTTGGCACAAAAGTCATTTGAGATTCCATGTGAACATTTCTCTGTTTTGCTTTTTCTTACCCCTGTGTACATATGGCACAATGAAAAGCTACCCATTCTCTCTTATATAAAGGATGCCAGGCCGGGCCTGGTGGCTCACGCTGGTAATCTCAGCACTTTGGGAGGCTGAGGCAGGTGGATCACCTGAGATCAGTAGTTTAAGACTAGCCTGGCCAACATGGCAAAATCCCGTCTCTACTAAAAATACAAATAATAAGCCGGGCATGGTGGCTGGGGCCTGTAATCGCACCTACTTGGGAGGCTGAGGAAGGGGAATTACTTGAACCCGGGAGGCAGAGGTTGCGGTGAGCCAAGATCATGCCACTGCACTCCAGCCTGGGTGAGAGAGCAAGACTCTGTCTCAAAAAAAAAAAAAAAAAAAAAAAAGATACGAACACTCTGTTCCTTTGACAAGTGTTATTACCATATTACCATTACGATATTCTTATCCTGGTAGAATGCCTGAAATGGCTCATATACTTTTGTATTAGAATTTCTTTAAAATATGATTCATTTAGGCATGCATTTATTTTCAAGTCAATCTGTTACCAGGATTAACTCAGAGGGCTCAATATGATGCATTCTCTTTGCTTTCTTTTATTAAAATCACATACGAGAATAATAAAATAAAACTGTCAGACATTATATTTAACATTGCATTACAAACATATGTTCATTGTCATGCCTTTAAGAAAGCACAAATCATCCAAAAGGATAAAAACCATAATTACTGCTCACAGGAATGTTACTAATGGTCATGCCATATGTCCTCCAGTCCTTTATGCAAATTCATTGTTTAAATAGGAGTATGCTAACAAGCTGTTTTTAAGCCGAATTTTTATTTAATATCAGGTGATAGGCACTTGTTTGGACATCTTTGGGTATCAGTCTCCATCTTTCCAGCCCAGAAAACATTGTTATCCAGATGCCTTAAAGCCCCTCAAGCATTTCAAATTGGAAAATTAATAGTTTTGCAAGTCAAGGTGCTGACTGAAAGCTTGTGAATTCCAACCTCAACTTTGCTGTAAACAACTTTTTTCTTTGTCTTTAAACATCTTTATCTCATCAAATATTCAGTCATTCAATTAAAACATAAATTGAACACCAATTACGCAAGGTCCTGTGCCAGGCACTTAGGGGGTGCCAGTGCAAATCAGATACATCATTACAGTATGTTTGGGGGAGCCAGGTGCTGTACTTCATAAAGGCATTGTGTCTAGGGTTGAGATTAAAATGTAAATACGTTTTAGAACTACTACGGAGATAAGGCTAGACAACCCCTCTCCTTCACCATATCTATTGCATCCTCCAGTTTACAGGGAGGCTGAGAGGCTTCCTGGGGAGAAAGCTGAAAACCACAGTGGGGTTCAGAAATACATAAACTTGTGGGGACTCAGAGCAGGAAGATCCAACAGATTCAAATTGACAAGTGTCCCATTTCAGGGCCTCTGAAAAAAAATCATCCTAAAGAAGCCAGACTCCATCACTTGAACCCAGGAGGCCAAGGTTGCTGTGAGCCGAGATTGTGCCACTGCACTCCAGCCTGGGTGACAGAGCTAAACACTTTAAAAAAAAGCCAGACTCCTCCACAGGGTTAACACACAGAAGAGAGTAGAGTGCTGGTTTCAAGATGCAGAAATGGCATGGTACTGTTGTTTGATCCTGACAAACTCAGCCCCATGGAGGCATCCGGGTGCCCCTGGGAGTATGAAACTGCAGAGCTCTCATTAAATGATGCGAGGCCCAGCAATTTTACTTGGAGACTCATCTAACAGCTTGTGACACTGAAGAAAGAAAGAATGTGTCCCTGTACCTACAGCAAAGTTAGAACCATTAGAGCACTGAGCAAATTGACAGTGAGTGGGGTCATTGGTAAAGAACTGTACCCAAGAGAGCACCAGTGACAGCAGTTGTGGTGGCAGCACCTGGCTCAGAATGGCACAAAAACAAGGCCAGCACAACTTTCACAAATATAAGCTACAGTCCTAAGAACGCAGGAAAACACAGGTGGGCAGAGAGCCTGCAGGCACGCAGGTGTGAGGCTAATAAGCCTGTTCGAGGGTTGTAAACTCAAACATCTGTGGACTGAACTTCTATCTATCCTAAATAAGCCATGTGGACTGGGTGATGCCTGAAGTACATTGGCAAGAACTCCTCAGCTCTAGCTGACCAAGGCTATGCCGGCCCAGGATAAACACTGGCCATATCACAGCAGCATCAGGGTAGAAAGAACTCGGGGCCAGGCTGAAATGAGAGAGGTGTTTACTTAGAAGCAATGTAGCCAGGCTAGAATGCCATAATCACCACCACAATAACACAAAGCAGCAGCTGAGGAAATGGAGCGAAGCATCAATTGTCAACAAAAAGTCAAGAAACATTAAGTCAATAAAGGCAGTTATGTGACCGGATATTCACCAATGTCTCTTCCACGCCTCATTTTTACCTTGTGACCATTGCCCATCAGAGTGTCAGGCCAGGATACCTCTGCAGGCTCAATGAGAAGTGGAACTAGAAAGATAAAATACCCAACTCAGTTTGTCAGTACAAAAGACAGAGCAAGTAGCCAATGGAGAAGTTAGGATCAGGTGGTCGGCACCTGAACAGCTGTGAGCAACAATTGAAGCCACAGTCACTAGCACAAAGGACAGGTGAGCTTAGGCAATGTATGAGGCAACATGTGACATTAACCTTCACAGAGTGTAAAATGAGGGAACAACCAAACACCCCCGCTCAGAATGTCTCACTGAGAAATCTGATATCAGGCCTCATGTCACTGCTTAGTATCTTAGGTTTGGTATCTCTAAAAATATCAGTATGTAATAATATTGGCTTCAATCTCCATCAAGAATTTAGTGATACATGTTTTCCCTAATAAGGAAGAGTTGCCTATCAAGGTTCTGGGGCAAAGCGATGCGTGATGAGAGCCCAGGTGCCTCAACAGAAGCCACATCACAGCACCAAGACAGTGGCTCACTTGGGGCACTATGTTAGGATTCAAAGCCTGCTGGCTAAGCTGAAGAAGAGCAAGAGCAAAGAAGGGTAGGTAGGACCATCCTATTGAAACTGAAGGGGTTTGTCTAACTTGGCACATGCATATATAGCTAGTCACTTGTAAATCATCCAAACTCTCCCAGAAATCAGTTCAGCAAGTCACGAACGCCCAGCTTTGTGCTCCCCTGTGAAGCTCTAATGGCTTAGTGTGATGGTCAAGCAGCTTAGCAGGGTGGGCACAGTTGGACAAAGATCATAAGCATGTCACGACACTCTCCATTGTCCACACCTCCATGTTCTATTTTCCCTTCATTTAATTCTGTTTTGTCCTCTGAGGCTTTTTAAATACTAACAAATGATTGTTTTCCAGAGGAATGGAAACCTGTAATTATTTCAATGATTAAAATGTACACTGAACATTATTGCAATTCGAGGAGTATACACCTCAGATAGATGTAGGATCACGCACCAGACCTAACCACATCAGCCATTAGAACAACCACAGAGAACGCCCAGAAGTTAAGACGTTCGGCAAGTAAACCTCTAATTAACATCAATTGTAGGCAATATATTGATATGCTATGAAAATATCTCCATAGAGACTGTGCTGGGATGACCTGCTTTGGCTCTGAGTTAGTCAGCACTCCCATTTTCAACCATGCCTCTAATACTAAACAGTATAGGAAACCATAGAAATGAACAACCCACTGGCCTACAATTTCCCCCCATGAGAAATTTATTTTGGGAAAATAACCCAAATGAAAAACAAATAGTATGCATGAAAATGTTCTTGGAAAGTAATCTGTGCAAGTATTATGTCTATCAAGAGAAGAATGGGTAAATAAATTATAACTCATCTATTAAATCTAGATAACTCATCTATTAACTCATCAATGTAATCTTGATCATTGTCAAGATTACATGGTATGGAAACATAGTTATATTGCTAATCTTAAAAAATGTTGAATTATATGTACACTAAAACTGCAACAAGTAAAAGCAAAAGACATCCATAGACTAAATATAGGAATATGAAAAAATAATGTTACATTATGGCATGTTTCCACACTTTAAGAATATTTACATATTAATAACTTTTGAAGGTGGAAGGAGAGATAACTAATGGCTAAGCACATTATCTTGAGCCCAAGTCAATGACTGAGGATTTTAAATCATAGTCTAGAGATTTTTGTCGAAATGCTCCTGATTTTTCTTTGATGCTGTATAAATGACATTCTTATAATTAGACTTCTATCACTTCCTTTTGCAAATTAAAAAATAATCATGAAATAATAAAGAAATTCAATGCAGCACAGTGGTTAAGAGCTTGGAAGCTGGGTTGTGGCTGCCTGAGTTTGAATCCTGGCTAGTTGCTCTGAGGGAGTATTTAATTTGTTTTAGGCTTTGGTTTCCTTAAGTATAAAATGAAGATAAATTATAGTACCTACTTTATAAGGTTGTTATGAGAAACAAGTAAAATAATGCATATAAAGTAATTTACATAGCGCCTGGAAAATAGGAAGGGTTGGTAAATATTAACTACTGTGATGATGATAGATGACAACAAATATATTGAAATGGGGGACCCAGGTGGAAGAAGTCACTCCTGCAAGATGTAGCTGCCCAGAGAACCACGGCTAGGAAAGGTGCTTCCAAGTCTTTGTACAAATGGCTTGTCTCTGATGATATCTAAATCTTATAACACTACAGTAGGTGATGGCCATCATCCCTAAATGGATGTTGATATAGTTTGGATATTTGTCCCCCAAATGTCATGTTGAAATGTACTTCTATTAAAATCTCAATGACAGTTTTTGCAGAAAAAATTTTAAAACTTCTAAAATTCATATGGGATTCCAAAGGACCTTGCATAGTCAAAACAATCTTGAAAATGAAGAACAAAGCTGGAGGATTCACACTTCCTAATATCAAAACTTACTATAAAGCTATAGTAATCAAAACAGTATGGTACTGGCATAAAGGCAGGCATATAAACCCTCACATACTTGGTCAAATGATTTTTTTTACAAGGGTGCTCTGAGAAGAAAAACACTTGTTTTTTTACTCTACTCACAACACAGATCACTTCTGTGACCTCTAGTCACCAAACTGTGGGTGGGGATTTCTCCCCACAAGCAACCAAGTCTTTGGCAGATTCTTCATGGAACACCAGCTTGGTGTCCCTAACTCAATTCAATTCTGACACTATCTAGCTGGAGATAGTATCTGATACTGCAAGTTGAAAGCTTAGTTCCACAAGAGTGCCCTCACTTCAGACACAAGTAATAGATTGTCATCTATACTTCTGAACAATAGACTATAAATTGGGGTTTCCATGACCCACACCCCAAGTTTGATTAATTTGCTATGATGGCTCATAGAACTCAGGAAAACATGTTTACTAGTTTATTATAAAGGATATTGCAAAGGATATGATGAACACCTGATGAACAGCTACATAGGGAAAGGTGGGGGAGGGGGTGCAGAGCTTCCATGCCCTTCCTGGGCACCACCCTCCAGGAACCTTCTAATGTTCAGTTATTAGGAAGTTCCCCCTATTCAGTCCTCTAGGAATTTTATAGAGGTTTCATTTAATAGACTTGACTGACTACATTATTGGCCATTGGTGATCAACCTAACCCGCAGCCCCTTTCCCCTGCCTGGAGGTTGGGGGATGAGGCAAACATTCCAATCCTTCAATCATGCCTTGGTCTTTCTGGTGACCAGCCCCCATCCTAAAACTACCTAGGGACTTCCAGTCATCAGTTAACACACAGGTATACAAAAGAACACATCCCTTTTCAGATTCCAAAGATTGTAGGAGTTGTACGTCAGGAAATAAGGATGAAAACCCAATACTGTATATATTTCTTGTTATAAATCACAGTATCACAGGTACCAACACTGTTCAATAGGGAAAGGGCAGTCTTTTCAGCACATGGTAGTAGGAAAACTGGATATCCTCATGCAAAATAATGAAGTTGAACCCTTACTAAACACCATATAGAAAACTTAACTCAAAATGGATTAAATACCTAAATGTGAGACCTAAAACTGTAAGTTCTTTTTTTTTTTTTTTTTTTTTTTTTTTTTTTTTTTTTTTTTATTTTATTTTATTTTATTTTATTTTATTTTATTGCATTTTAGGTTTCGGGGTACATGTGATGAACATGCAAGATTGTTGCATAGGTACACACATGGCAGTGTGGTTTGCTGCCTTCCGTCCCCTCACCTGTATCTGTCATTTCTCCCCATGGTATCTCTTCCCACTTCCCCACCCCCCGCCCCTCCCCCATTTCCCCCCAACGGACCCCAGTGTGTAGTGCTCCCCTCCCTGTGTCCTTGTGTTCTCATTGTTCAGCACCCGCCTATGAGTGAGAATATACGGTGTTTGATTTTCTGCTCTTGTGTCAGTTTGCTGAGAATGATGGTTTCCAGGTTCATCCATGTTCCTACAAAGGACGTGAACTCATCCTTTTTTATGGCTGCGTAATATTCCATGGTGTATATATACCACATTTTCCCTATCCAGTCTATCATCGTTGGGCATTTGGGTTGGTTCCAGGTCTTTGCTATTGTAAACAGTGCTGCAATGAACATTCGTGTGCACGTGTCCTTGTAGTAGAATGATTTATAATCCTTTGGATATATACCCAGTAATGGGATTGCTGGGTCAAATGGGATTTCTATTTTTAGGTCCTTGAGGAATCGCCACACTGTCTTCCACAATGGTTGAATTAATTTACATTCCCACCAACAGTGTAGAAGTGTTCCTATTTCTCCACATCCTCTCCAGCATCTGTTGTTTCCCGATTTTTTAATGATCGCCATTCTAACTGGTGTGAGATGGTATCTCAGTGTGGTTTTGATTTGCATTTCTCTGATGACCAGTGATGATGAGCATTTTTTCATATGTTTGTTGGCCTCCTGTATGTCTTCTTTTGTAAAGTATCTGTTCATGTCCTTTGCCCATTTTTGAATGGGCTTGTTTGTTTTTTTCTTGTAGATCTGCTTTAGTTCTTTGTAGATTCTGGATATCAGCCCCTTGTCAGATGGGTAGGCTGCAAAAATTTTTTCCCATTCTGTTGGTTGCCGATTCACTCTACTGACTGTTTCTTTTGCCGTGCAGAAGCTGTGGAGTTTGATTAGGTCCCATTTGTCTATTTTGGCTTTTGTTGCCATTGCTTTTGGCGTTTTGGTCATGAAGTCCTTGCCTACACCTATGTCCTGAATGGTTTTGCCTAGATTTTCTTGTAAGGTTTTTATGGTGTTAGGTCTGATGTTTAAGTCTTTAATCCATCTGGAGTTAATTTTGGTGTAAGGTGTCAGGAAGGGGTCCTGTTTCTGCTTTCTGCACATGGCTAGCCAGTTTTCCCAACACCATTTATTAAACAGGGAGTCCTTTCCCCATTGCTTGTTTTTGTCAGGTTTGTCGAAGATCAGATGGTTGTGGGTATGTTGTATTTCCTGTGAGGCCTCTGTTCTGTTCCATTGGTCTATATCTCTGTTTTGGTACCAGTACCATGCTGTTTTGATTACTGTAGCCTTGTAGTATAGTTTGAAGTCCGGTAGCGTGATGCCTCCTGCTTTGTTCTTTTTGCTTAGAGTTGACTTGGCTATGCGGGCTCTCTTTTGGTTCCATATGAAGTTTAAGGTGTTTTTTTCCAGTTCTGTGAAGAAGGTCATTGGTAGCTTGATGGGAATAGCGTTGAATCTGTAAATTACTTTGGGCAGTATGGCCATTTTCACAATGTTGATTCTTCCTAACCATGAACATGGAATGTTTCTCCATCTGTTTGTATCCTCTCTTATCTCATTGAGCAATGGCTTGTAGTTCTCCTTGAAGAGGTCCTTTACGTTCCTTGTTAGTTGTATTCCTAGGTACTTTATTCTCTTTGTAGCAATTGTGAATGGCAGTTCGTTCTTGATTTGGCTCTCTTGAAGTCTATTACTGGTGTACAGGAATGCTTGTGATTTTTGCACGTTGATTTTGTATCCTGAGACTTTGCTGAAGTTGTTTATCAGTTTCAGGAGATTTTGGGCTGAGATGATGGGGTCTTCCAGATATACAATCATGTCATCTGCAAATAGAGACAATTTGATTTCCTCCTTTCCAATTTGAATACCCTTTATTTCTTTTTCTTGCCTGATTGCTCTGGCTAGAACTTCCAGTACTATATTGAATAGGAGTGGTGAGAGAGGGCATCCTTGTCTAGTGCCACATTTCAAAGGGAATGCTTCCAGTTTTTGCCCATTCAGTATAATATTGGCTGTTGGTTTGTCGTAAATAGCTTTTATTGTTTTGAGATACGTTCCATCAATACCTAGTTTATTGAGGGTTTTTAGCATAAAGGGTTGTTGAATTTTGTCAAAAGCCTTCTCTGCATCAATTGAGATAATCATGTGGTTTTTGTCTTTGGTTCTGTTTATGCGGTGAATTACGTTTATGGACTTGCGTATGTTGAACCAGCCTTGCATCCCCGGGATGAATCCTACTTGATCATGGTGGATGAGCTTTTTGATATGCTGTTGCAATCGGTTTGCCAGTATTTTATTGAAGATTTTTGCATCTATGTTCATCATGGATATTGGCCTGAAATTTTCTTTTCTTGTTGAGTCTCTGCCGGGTTTTGGTATCAGGATGATGTTTGTCTCGTAAAATGATTTGGGAAGGATTCCCTCTTTTTGGATTGTCTGGAATAGTTTCAGAAGGAATGGTATCAGCTCCTCTTTGTATGTCTGGTAGAATTCAGCTGTGAACCCATCTGGACCTGGGCTTTTTTTGGGTGGTAGGCTTTTTATTGCTGCCTCAACTTCAGACCATGTTATTGGTCTATTCAGGGTTTCGGCTTCTTCCAGGTTTAGGCTTGGGAGGATGCAGGTGTCCAGGAATTTATCCATTTCTTCCAGGTTTACTAATTTATGTGCATAGAGTTGTTTGTAATAATCTCTGATGATGGTTTGGATTTCTGTGGAATCTGTGGTGATATCCCCTTTATCGTTTTTTATTGCATCAATTTGGTTATTCTCTCTTTTCTTTTTTATTAATCTGGCTAGTGGTCTGTCTATTTTGTTGATCTTTTCAAAAAACCAGCTCCTGGATTTATTGATTTTTTGAAGAGTTTTTTGTGTCTCTATTTCCTTCAGTTCTGCTCTGATCTTAGATATTTCCTGTCTTCTGCTAGGTTTTGAGTTTTTTTTATCTTGCTCCTCTAGCTCTTTCAATTTTGATGATAGGGTGTCAATTTTCGACCTCTCCTTTCTTCTCATGTGGGCACTCATTGCTATATATTTTCCTCTAGAGACTGCTTTAAATGTGTCCCAGAGATTCTGGTATGTTGTGTCTTCATTCTCATTGGTTTCTAAGTACATCTTTATTTCTGCCTTCATTTCATTGTTTATCCAGTCAACATTCAAGAGCAAGTTGTTCAGTTTCCATGAAGCTGTGTGATTCTGAGTTAGTTTCTGCATTCTGAGTTCTAACTCGATTGCACTGTGGTCTGAGAGACTGTTTGTTATGATTTCTGTTCTTTTGCATTTGCTGAGGAGTGATTTATTGCCAATTATGTGGTCAATTTTAGAGTAGGTGTGATGTGGTGCTGAGAAGAATGTATATTCTGTGGATTTGGGGTGGAGAGTTCTGTAAATGTCTATTAGGTTTGCTTGTTCCAGGTCTGTATTCAGGTCCTGGATATCCTTGTTGATTTTCTGTCTGGATGATCTGTCTAATATTGACAGTGGGGTGTTAAAGTCTCCCACTATTATTGTGTGGGAGTCTAAGTCTCTTTGTAGGTCATTAAGAACTTGCCTTATGTATCTGGGTGCTCCTGTATTGGGTGCGTATATATTTAGGATCGTTAGCTCTTCTTGTTGCAGTGATCCTTTTACCATTATGTAATGTCCTTCTTTGTCTCTCTTGATCTTTGTTGCTTTAAAGTCTATTTTATCAGCGATGAGAATTGCAACTCCTGCCTTTTTTTGCTCTCCATTTGCTTGGTAGATCTTCCTCCATCCCTTTATTTTGAGCCTTTGTGTATCCTTGCATGTAAGATGGGTTTCCTGGATACAGCACACTGATGGGTTTTGGCTTTTTATCCAGTTTGCCAGTCTGTGTCTTTTGATTGGGGCATTTAGTCCATTGACATTTAGGGATAGTATTGTTATGTGTGATTTTGATACTGTCATTTTGATGCTACCTGGCTGTTTTGTTGGTTAGTTGATGCAGATTCTTGATTGTGATGATGCTCTTTTACCATTTGGTGTGTTTTTGGAGTGGCTGGTACTGGTTGTTCCTTTATATGTGTATAGCCTCTTTCAGGAGTTCTTGTAGAGCAGGTTTGGTGGTGATGAAATCTCTGAGCGCTTGCTTGTTCACAAAGGATTTTATTTTTCCTTCGCTTATAAAGCTTAGTTTGGCTGGATAGGAGATTCTGGGTTGAAAGTTCTTTTCTTTAAGGATGTTGAATATTGGCCCCCAATCTCTTCTGGCTTGTAGGGTTTCTGCTGAGAGATCTGCTGTGAGTCTAATGGGCTTCCCTTTGTGGGTAACCCGACCTTTCTCTCTGGCTGCCCTTAGCATTTTCTCTTTCATTTCAACCTTGGTGAATCTGACGATTATGTGCCTTGGGGTTGCTCTTCTTGCGGAATATCTTTGCGGTGTTCTCTGTATTTCCTGGATTTGAATATTGGTCTGTCTTGCTAGGTTGGGGAAGTTTTCCTGGATAATATCCTGAAGAGTATTTTCCAGCTTGGATTCATTCTCTTCATCACATTCAGGTACACCTATCAGACGTAGATTAGGTCTTTTCACATAGTCCCACATTTCTTGAAGATTTTGTTCATTCCTTTTTGCACTTTTTTCTCTGTTCTTGCCTTCTCTTTTTATTTCATTGAGTTGATCTTCGACCTCTGATATCCTTTCTTCTGCTTGGTCAATTCGGCTGTTGAAGCTTGTGCATGCTTCACGAAGTTCTCGCGTTGCGTTTTTCAGCTCCATCAATTCACTTATACTCCTCTCTATGCTGTCCATTCTCGTCAGCAGTTCGTCCAATCTTTTTTCAAGGTTCCTATTTTCTTTGCGTGCGGTTAGAACATGTTCTTTTAGTTCGCTGTAGTTTCTTACTACCCACCTTCTGAAGTCTGATTCTGTCATTTCATCACTCTCCTTCTCCATCCAGTCCGGTTCCCTTGCTGGTGAGGAGTTGTGATCCCTTTTAGGAGGAGAGGTGTTCTGGTTTCGGGAGTTTTCATCCTTTTTACGCTGGTTTCTTCCCATTTTTGTGGGTTTATCCACCTGTTGTCTGTCTCTGTCCCAGGGAGTTGGAGCTTTATGAGTTTCCGTTGCACTACTGCCTTTTTTGAGTTTTCTTTCAGGTCTGACCCGCCCAGCTAGCAGCACGCCTAGCCACTGCCTGCCCGCAGGGGCTTTGCTGAGCTGCTGTGGGCTCCGCCCAGCTGCCCTGAGCTCTTCCCTGTAGTCCTTTTTATATGGGCGTAGTTAGAACTGTCTTGGCAACGGTGGCCCCGCCTCTGTTATGGGGGACTCTCTCTGTTGTGGGAGGTTGCCTCGGCAACGGCAACCTGCCTCTGTAGCGGTGGAGAGTCTCAGTAATGGCGGAAGCCCCTCCCCCACCGAGCTTGGCCGTCCAGGTTCAGCTGTGCTTGGTTTGAAGGGCTCAACCCAGAGGGTTTCCAATTACTGTTTTTGTTTTGGTTGTTGTTGGGGGTGGAAGGCTGGGACCAACCGAGCCTGATCACCTGGCTCCCTGACTCAGAGTCTTTTCTTTTAAGTTGAACGACCCCGAGTTCCGGTCGCTTGTTGAAAAGGCGCCGGGATCTCCCGTACTGCGACTCACGGAGTTGGCTCGAACTGCGGCGCCAGCTCCTGGCGGATTTTTTGCCTAGGAATCTCCCGGCCTGACTCGCTATTTCAGATGAATGGCCCACTCTGCCGTCTCAGGGCTCTGCTCGCCAGCTAAGAGGGCTCCCAGACCAGTGGCTTTTGTCTGGAGAACCGCAGCAACAGGGCGTGGTCACAGCAGCCACGCGGGCGGAATCAGCCCCACAGGGGCCAAAACAGCCACACCGGCTGGGACTGCGACACTGGCGACCCCTCTGCCTGGGTATCTCCTGGTCTGTGGGCAATAAGAGTTCGTCTGTAAATGCGGCGTCCACTCACCCTCTGCACTTTCACTGGGAGCTGAAGTCCTGAGCTGTTCTTAGGCGGCCATCTTCCCAGCATTCCCCAACTGTAAGTTCTTAAAAGAAGACATAAGAAAAAGTTTCACATCAGATTTGGCAATGATTTACTGGTTGTGGCCCCAAAGGCACAGGCAACAGAAGAAAAAATAGATAAACAGAACCTCAAGAAAATTTAAAAATTTTTAAGCATCAAAAAGTCTGAGTGAAAAGGCAACTCACAGAAAGGAGAAAATATTTGCAAATTCTTTATCTGACAAGGGATTAATATCCAGTATATAGAGAACTCCTAACACTCAGCAACAACAACAAAAAAATTAAAAAATGGGTGAGGGATTTGAACAGACATTTCTTCAAAGAAGTTACACAAATGGCCAATAAGCATGTAAGATGCTCAACACCACTTCTCATTAGGGAAATGCAAATTAAAACTAAAGTAAGATACCACTTCACATCCATTAGGATGGTTACTATCAAAAAATAAAATAAAACAGAATACCAAGTGTTGGAAAGGATGTGGAATAATCAGCACCCTAGTGTATTATTGGTAGAAACTTAAAATAGTGCAGCCTTTCTGGAAAACAAACGGTAATTTCTCAAAAAATTAAAAAGAATTACCATATATTCAGCAGTTCCATTTTTGGAAACATATCCCCAAAACATTTGAAAGCAGAACTCCAACATGTATTTGTGTATGCCCATGTTGATAGCAGCATTATCCATAATAGCTAAAACATGGAAATAACACAAGTATTCACTGATGAATGAATGGATAAGCAAAATTTGGTATATACATACAACGACATACTATTTGGGCTTAAAAGACATATGCTCTAACATGGATGAAACCTGAGGACATTAACCTAGGTGAAATAAGAAAAGAAAAGTGCCGCATTTAGTGTTTTAAAGTAGTCAAAATTAGAGGCAGAAAGTAGAAGGGTGGTTACCAGGGGTCATGGGGAGTTACTGGATACAATTTAATGGATTGGATAAATGTTTAAGGGATATAATTTCAGTTTTACATACTGAGATGAATTCCAAAGATAGTGGTGACAGTTGCACAACATTATAAATGTATTTAACACCACTGAATTGTACACTTTAAAATAGTTAAGATGGTAAATTTAATGTTATGTATATTTCACCACTTTTTTCTTTTAATAAGGGGAAACAAGTAAACATGACCCTACCACCTGACACAGCATTACCTGCTGGGCGTTTACCCCAGAAAACTAAAAATGTGTTCACATAAAAACCTGTACACAAATGTTTATAGCCTTATTCTTCATAGTCTCAAACTGAAAACAACCAGATGTTCTTCAGGAGGAACATGGTTAAGCAAATCCTGGTACAGCCATATCATGTAATACTACTACCCATCGCTAGAAAGGAACAAACTATTGATATATGAAACAACCTGAATGAAACTCCAGAGAAATATGCTGAGTGGAAAAAGGCCAATATCAAAAGGTCTTATATATCATGTGATTCCTTTAATGTGACATTCCTGAAGTAACAAAATTCTAGAAATGGAGGACAGATTCGTGGTTGCCAGTGGTTAAAGGATGGATGGGGCAGGAGGAAGGTAGGTGTGGCTGTAAAAGAGCAACATGAGGAATCCTTTTGGTGATAGAAATGTTCTATATCTTCACCATATTAATGTCAACGTTCTGGTTGTTATCATTTCTCTATGATTTTGCAAGATATTACCTTCGGGAGACACTGGGCTAAGAGTACAAGGGATCTCTGTATTATTTCTTACAATTGCATGTGAACATAAAATGACCTCAAAATTAAAAGCTTAATTAAAAATAATAATACTATATGGATATGCAGAAGCCATATTGTTTTGGGGCACTCACATGTATCCCAAGATAGAAGATAAAAATACACATGGGAATGCAGAAAATTAAACAACATAGTGGCTACCTCTGGGAAGAGAACAGAGAAAACAATTACGCAGCAGTTTTAGTTATAAATGTAATGTTTCATTGCATTATAATAAAAATCTAAAGTCACTATGATAAAATACCAATATTTGACAAAGACAGAAGATAAGTACCAAGATATAGTACTCATTATATTATTCTCTCTAGTAGTCTGTATCCCAGTGGTATACCAAGGATGGGGCCATGGGATTGGTCTGCCATGAGTATAGTCAACAAAAGGCTGTATTTTTTATATAGAAGTTTAAAACAATGGCAAAACAAACTAGAAGTTAGTCTGTTTTTTAAAATCCCCATCAACTGGCAATTCTAATATCAGTGATAAAAGATTTCTCCCAGCCATGCAAACAGTTTCCACTGGTCCCAATCCTTAATTGGTAAGCCGGTTGCTATATCCTTAAAATATTTCCTAATTTGTACAGATTCGGCCAATTAATATAGTCTTTATGAATAGTAGTACACGATGATATCCATAAGGATCATTATGAAATATGGTAATATTTCAAATTATCAAAGGAAGTATCTAGGATTTTTATGACAATCTACTAAATAAATCGGGGGAAAGATATATTTTAGAAAAAATGTTTTACAATTATGGCTGATATTAAAAGCACCAGTTTACCCCTCAGTTTAACTAGAAATACTGCAGTGTACCACAAAGCTTTAATCACACTAGTAAACTGATATTGTAATGATAGCGTGGGATTATATATTATGCAAGATTAAATCACAAAGTCATCCTAGATGGATGGCAAAAGTAAAAAGCCCTTGGAGAAAAACCCTTAAGTTACTCCACCGTTATGACTGAATAAATAATGCTCCTATAAAAGGGCTTGGAGGGACTTTGTCTTTTTTTGCCCCTCCACGTTTCACCATGTGAGGACACAATGTTCCTTTTCTCCAGAGGATGAAGCATCAATGTGCCATCCTGGAAGCAGAAAGCAGCCCTTACCAGACATGGAACCTGCCAGCACCTTGATCTTGGACTTCCCAGCCTCCAGAACTATAAGAAAACAAATTTATCTTCTTTATAAATTACCCCATCTCTGGTATTTTGTTAAAATAACACAAAACAGACTAAGACAAGACCTGTATTTACATAATTCCATGTTCACTCAAGTTTGAGATTCTAAAACAATAGGAACATCTGGATATCTGGGCCTACAAACCATTTTTCCATAAACATAACCATCAAACTCTTCGCTAGAAGTGCAGTAAGGGGGTGGGGAATGCTACAAAGATTCTCAAACTTAAGTATACATCAAAATCAGCCGAAGAGCTTTGTTTTTAAAACAAAAACAAAAACAAAAACCTTTAGCCAAATTAAATTTTAAAAAGTTAATTGAGCAAAGAACCAATTGTGAATTGGGCAGTCTCCTGAGCCAGAGTAGGCTCACAGACTCCAGCACAGCCACGTGGTGGAAAACAAAAAAAGGAAAGTTGAATACAGAAAACACGTACAGAAACAGTGAGGTACAGAAACAGCCGGGGGGTCACAGTTTGCTGTTTGCCTTATTTGAACATGGTTTGAGCACTTGGCCACATCTGATAGGCCAAAGCTCAGTGGCTGGCATGAGAGTACAATGTTTTTATGATTCTATTTAGGTTACCGATCACAATGTCTAGAGAAATCTTTAAACCAAACTTAAAATATGTAAGGAGGAAGCTTTAGGCTAAACTTGATTCAACAGCTTGTTCAAACCAAATTCCTAGAACCCACCACCACAGATCCTGATTCAATAAGCCTAAGAATTTGCATTTTGAATAAGCTCTCAGATGACGCTCATGATTTTTTTGTTAGATGAGGTCTTGCTGTCACCTAGGCGGGAGTGTAGTGACAAAATCTCAGCTCACTGCAACCTCCACCTCCAGGGTTCAAGCAATTCTCCTGCCTCAGCCTCCCCAGTAGCTGGGATTACAAGTGCGCACCACCATGCCTGGCTAATTATTTTATTTTTAGTAGAGAGGGGGTTTCACCATGTTGGTTAGGCTGGTCTCAAACTCCTGACCTCAGGTGATCCACCCACCTTGGCCTGCCAAAGTGCTGGGATTACAGGCTTGAGCAACTGCACCCAGCCACTTTCTTTTACTTTTGTCCTTATGTTGCCTTTAGAATCTAATCCTGGAATCGTATTAGATTCTAAAGTTGAAGTGAGTGCCCAGAAGATGTCAGACCACAACAGAATCATTACCGTACACTGAGTAAAAAAATTAAATTATATAGTATATAATAACATAGAACCATATAGTTTATCACCCTGAATAGTTTAAGGTTTCTGCCTTTCAGAAAGCTCAGCGGGCTTTCTATATCTTCGCTTTACTGGATACATGTGAACCTAAGAAATTATTTGGTAAAGAAGGAATATACAAAAACAACTGATTGCCAATTCAACTGCCTCAGACTGTTTTTACAATGAGACTAACAATTGGGTTTTTTATTAGCTACTTGAGTACTTAAGTGACTTAAGGGAAAAATTTAATGGTGGCATTACATTTGATAGGATGCAAACAATTAAGCATTATACTTGATACACCAAAGGCACTTTGCTGACAACATATTAAAATAATTGGAACTATTAAAAATGAAAGAGGAAACTTCAAGAAAGTAGGAACATTTTGATCTTGAACACAATGTTCTGTCCACTATCTAGTGAAAGATAGTTATTGCTGTAGAATTTTCTTGCCAAATCAATGACTTTTCTCCAAAATCAAGCACCATAATTGCAGCATTAGAAATACACATTTTATATTCCATTAATAGTGATACTTGAGCTTACGCGTAAGGAAGAAAGTATCATCTGGCAATAAGAGGCAACTCTCCGTGAAAGTTTATCTTAAAATGTTAGATTTCAGAAAAATAATTTATATTAAATGTAAAGAGAAGAGCTGAGGAAAAAAAGATTGCTTTAAAGGGAGGATTCCAAAACTAGAATTTAACTTTTGCACAATTCTAAATGTAGGGTGCCTTCTCTAAATGCAAGTATAGCATTTTCTAAAATATTTTTCAAAAATTCCATGTAAAGATCTGTAATATTTAAATCTTGAGTTTTCTCTATTTTATACAACTGAAATATGTAAACGTAATAGAAGATATTAAGAAATATAAATTATGTGATCTTGAATAGAAATTATATTCCATATTTTGTGTTTCATGTTTTCTATAAACCTAAGAAACTTTACAAGGTAAACCTAAATTATAAACACTAAACTACTTACCATCAGTTTAAACATTTTTCTTACTTTATATTAGTGAACAACATTCATTCAATAAATATTTACTGGGCATATACTATATATAAGTGAGGCGTTTAAAAAGTGATATAGCTGGGCACGGTGGCTCATGTCTATAATCCCAGCACCTTGGGAGGTTAAGGAGGGTGGATCACCTGTGGTCAGGATTTCGAGACAAGCCTGGCCAACATGGTGAAATCCCGACCCTACTAAAAATACAAAAATTAGCCAGGTGTGGTGGAAGGCACCTGTAATTCCAGCTACTTGGGAGGTTGAGGCAGGAGAATTGCTTGAACCCAGGAAGTAGAGATTACAGTAAGCCCAAATCACGCCATTGCACTCCAGCCTGGGCAACACAGCAAAACTCTGTCACAAACAAAAACAAAACAAAACAAAACGATGTAAACTATACCCTAAAGGAAAAATAAAATTGCTTTAAGTATAAGTTTTCATAACTGGAATTTACTATATGAACTGTTATAAACAGAAAATACCTTCCCTACATGTAAAAGAGTCTAGCAGGCATTTCCTAAAGTACTTGGGATATCAGATACCCAAACCTATTCTTCCCATTGTCTCCCCCGTCTCCGTAAATGGCAAATCTGTTCTTTAAGTAAATATGATTTAAAAACCTCAGAGTAATCCTTGCGGCTCCTCTTCTTCTCACATCTCACAAGGAATCTTTCTACTCTTTTTAAGTATTTCCAAAATTTTACCATTTACATCCCACCCAGGCCAACCACCTCCTTCCTGAACTTTTACAAGACCTCTTAGAGGATTTCTCTGCTTCTTCCCCTGCCCTCCGCAGTTGATCCTCAACATAGCAACCAGAATGACCCTGTTAAAACATACACTGGATTATGACATTGCCCCGCTCAAAGCCCTCCAAATGCATCTCCTCTTCCTTACAGTAAAAACCTTGCATTGACCTCAAGGCCTCACATGACATGTTTTCTGTCTCTCTCTCATTTCCTGTATTTATTGCCCTCACTTTATAGGAGTAAATTCTCCTTGACATTCCTCAAACAGGAACACATGCTCCTGCCTCACAAGCTTTGCACGTACTGATCGCTTCAGCTAATACGTTCTTCCTTCAGTGTCCATATGGCTTGCTGCTTCACTTCCTTCAGCTGTCTGTGCAAAGTTTATATTATCAACAAAGCCTTTCCTGACAACCCGATACAGACTAGCAACCTTGTCCCCAACCCAAGGATAATGTTTCTCTTATAGCATTTGTTTTTCTATAGCACTCATTATTTCCTAAAATTTGAAATATATTTTTTTAAATTGTTTGCCATCCATCTTCCCTCCCTAGGATATAAACTATATAAGAGAAGCAGCTTTCATGGTTTTGTTCATTTTGGTATCCCCAAGACCCAGAAATTAATACTAAGTACTCAAAGAAGAATTGTGACATGAATAAATCCATTTCTTTAGCACTATCATTGTATGCTTTAGCTGTGACTTCATATTCCTTGAGAGACATATTTCTATTATAATTTATTCTTTTTTCTGAATAAATTATGCAATTTATCGTTTCCAATGACATTTTTATTCCCCTATTATGCTTTCAAGATCTAAACAGTCTTTGAGCATTATAGTAGATACCTTTCTCACATAACTGCTTTATAATTTTCCTCTTTTAAAGTTAGTACTACCGCTGTTGAAATCTTCAGATGGTTTTGTACTTTCTTAAGTTTTACGTATATTGTCAATCTTGCTGCCAGTTCTTTTTTCCCCTTTGATGTTTTAATATACGTGGTTTGGGTTTTGTCCTTTTATTTAAGATCCTCCCACTGTTTTTGCAACTTAGTTGGCAAGGCAGAGTGGGGGAGGATGTGAGATAAGGATAGTGGTAGCAGAACAGAAAAACAAAGTCCTATTTTAAAAAAAAGACTTGCAATATAGCATAAATATTAAGGCTCTGGATTTTAAAATACATGGGCTTTATTCTTTCTTCCACCATTTTCCAGTCATGATCTTTTACGTTGCTTTAACAAGATATATCTCTAAATCTGTTTCCTTATTTTTAAAGTAAAGTAAACAGCACTGTAATTAGAATGAAATGGGATAATGTATGTAAAACATTTAACACAAGAATAAGTTTAAATGTATTCAACATAAACTTAGAAAAACAAAAAGTTACTGATAATCAGAACACATTTAAGATATAACCTTATTTGAAGCATATCATTAGACCAAAGGAGTAGGTAGAACCTACACACAGAATATCACGTCAGGTCCTTGAGGATGCCCTCAACCCACAGGAAATGAGTTGAGACCAGAGATATAACACACAACAGCATTTGAGTAAGAGGAGAAGCAGGGCAGGTAGTAAGTAAATTTAGTTGTTATTCTTTCTACTCAGAGAAGGATTTGGGGGCAGAGGGGTGATGTACTGAAGACTTCATTTTCTTTTAAGGTAATGTGTGACAAGGTAAATTGTTTTACATTTAACAACTGCTAGATTTGTAACTTTGAAATCTGAAATTATTTTTATGAAAAAAAAGGCAGACTAGATACAGATAACAAAATCTGATGAAGACAAGGCAAATGCAGAAAGGTCAGACTTAATTGGCTAATTTCATTGTTGTCTTACTTAATTTTGTACAATTTTGCCAACAATATGAAAAGATACTTTTTCTGAGCAATTGAAATTGGATTTGTTTTTCTGGACAAGTACCATTCCAAAAGCAAAGCAGCAGGAGGAAAAAAAATGTTGTTTTTCCAAGCAATCAGCTTCCAGTAGAAATTAAAAAGTAATAAATGGAACCAAGTTACAAAATAGATGTTCTTATGATCAACTTAATAACTTCCAAAATGATTTATTAATCATATGTTAAACATCACCACAAGAACTGCTCCACATTTAAGAGTAGACCAGATTTTAAAACAATGATAAAATTAAAGGAGTATTTAAACCCAAATATATTAAGCATTCAGAGCCTTGTAGACACCAGAGATCAACAGAGGAGTGAGAGGAAAACAGAGACATAAGTGGAGTAAAGGTTGTTTTGCCAGAGGATGGAGAGAGGCATGCAATAACCTCCCACATTCAAGAGCATGACTGGCTCGATCAGCTGCGACAAGTATGACTAAGTGGTTTCACAGGTTCCATTGCTTGTCCTGCAACCCTACAGTGGGAGGTTAACTAGAGTTAAAGATTCAGGTTAGTTTCCACATGAAACTGAGGATATCTTTACTACTTCCAGTTGACTGAGCCTGGGACTACCTCTAGTGAGAAATGAAGCAACGTATTTAACCATCAGGTTGTAGACTTTTGAGGGATTTAACCACTGGGTTGTAGAGTTTTTGAGGGTTGTAGACTTTTGAGGGATACCTCTACCAGTGGAGCTAGAAAGAGGCGTAGCTAGACTGAGACCTATTTGTGTTCCTATCTTTTTTTTTTGTAAGTCTTTCAAATGATACCTAGAGTGTTTTGCATCTTGCAAGGGCAGAGTAGGCCATTTGTAAACTTACTTTTCTGCAGAGAACAACTAGAAAAGCTAGATGAAAGAAATTTTTAAGCTTTTGAAAAGCATTGGTGAGCTCTCTAGCCTGAGGATTATAAAATCAAAATCCAGGAATCTCTTCCTATGAGACAAATGAGTTGAGCAAAGCAAGTTGATTCCAAAATCAACATCTGAGAAACTGAGTAGTTGAACAAAGACTAGATGGGGAAACATTCAGGACATCAGGGTTAGTATAAAGGTTGTTTTTCAGATCCTGAAAGGAGCACTATATATAGAAAGGAAAGACCACTACCAGCTAAACACACAGATCAGTGTCACTGTAAAGCAGTCATGCAAACAAGCCAACATAATAACCAGGTAACAACATAATGACAGGATCAAATCCATACATATCAATACTAACCTTGAATGTAAACAGGCTAAATGCCCCATTTAAAAGGCACAGAGTGGCAAGCTGGATGAAAAAGAAAGACCCAATGGTATACAGTCTTCAAGAGACCCATCTCATACAAAATGACATCCATAGACTCAAAAGAAAGGGATGGAGGAAAATCTACCAAGCAAATGGAAAATAGACAAAAGCAGGGGTTGCAATCTTAATTTCAGATAAAACAGACTTCAGCATAGATCAAAAAAGACAAAGAAGGACAATTACATAATGGTAAAGGGTTCAATTCAACAAGAAGACCTAACTATCCTAAATATATAACCACCCAACACAGGAGCACCCCAGTTCATAAAGTAAGTTCTTAGATAACCTACAAAGAAACATGGACTCCCATGCAGTAGTAGTGGGAGACTCCAACACTCCACTGACAGTATTAGACAGATCATTGAGGCAGAAATTTAACAAAAATATTCAGGACCCAAACTCAACATTGGACCAAATGTATCTGATAGACTTCTATGGAACTCTTTACTCCAAAACAACAGAATATACATTCTTCTCATTACCACATGGTACATTCTCTAAAACTGACCACATAATTGAACATAAAATAATCATCTGCAAATGCAAAAGAACCGAAATCACATCAAACATACTCTCAGACCACAGAACAATAAAAATAGAAGTCAAGTCTAAGAAAATCATTCAAAACTGCAATTACATGAAAACAACATTCTCTTGAATGACTTTGCATAAATAATTAAATTAAGGCAGAAATCAAGAAGTTATTTGAAACTAACAAGAACTAAGATACAACCTCAAAATATCTGAGACACAGCTAAGGCAGTGTTAAGAGTGAAATTTATAGCACCAAATGCCTACATGGAAAAGTTAGAAAGATCTCAAATTAACAACCTAACATCAAAACAGAAAGAATTAATTCAAGAATCAATCCTGTGCTCCGACCACCTTGGATACAACCCTAAAGCTAGGAGAACACAAGAAATAACCAAAATCAGAGTGAAACTGAGGGAAATCAAGACACACAAAAAAATTCAAAAGATCAATGAATCCAGGAATTGAAAAAATTAATAAAATGGATAGGCCAGTAGCTAGACTAATAAAGAAAAAAAGAGAGAAGATCCAAATAAATACATTTAAAAGTGACAAAGGCAAGTTACCACTGACTCCAAAGACATAAAAATAACCATCAGAAACCACTAAGGGCCGGGCGTGGTGGCTCAAGCCTGTAATCCCAGCACTTTGGGAGGCCGAGGCGGGTGGATCACAAGGTCAAGAGATCGAGACCATCCTGGTCAATATGGTGAAACCCCGTCTCTACTAAAAATACAAAAAAAAGTAGCTGGGCATGGTGGCACATGCCTGTAATCCGAGCTACTCAGGAGGCTGAGGCAGGAGAATTGCCTGAACCCAGGAGGCGGAGGTTGCAGTGAGCCGAGATCGCACCATTGCACTCCAGCCTGGGTAACAAGAGCGAAACTCTGTCTCAAAAAAAAAAAAAGAAAAAGAAAAAAAGAAACCACTAAGAACACGTCTATGCACACAAATTAAAAAACCACATTCCTCCTCCTGAGACTAAACCAGGAAGAAATTGATATCCTGAACAGACCAATAATGAACTCCAAAGTTTAATCAGTAATAAATAGCCTACCAACCAAAAAAAAAGCTCAAGACCTGATGGATTCACAGCCAAATTCTACCAGATGTACAAAGAGGAGCTGGTAACATACCCACGGAAACTTTTCCAAAAAATTGAGGAGAAGGGACTCTTCCCCAATTCATTCTATGAGGCCAGCATCATCCTAATGCCCAAACCTGGCAGAAACACAAGAAAAGAAAACTTTAGGCCAATAACCTTGGTGAATATTGATACAAAAATCCTCAACAAAATATTTGCAAACAGAATCCAGCAGCACATCAAAAAGATAATCTACCATGATTAAGAAGGCTTCATCCCAGGATGCAAGGTTGGTTCAACATAGCCAAATCAGTAAATGTGATTCATCACATAAACAGAACTGAAAACAATTCCCACGTGATTATCTCAAAAGATGCAATAAAAGCTTTCAGTAAAATTTAATATGCCTTCATGTTGAAAACTCTCAATAAACTAGATACTGAAGCAACATACCTCAAAATATTAAAAGCCATCTATGACAGACCCATAGCCAACATTATACTGAATGAACAAAAGCTACAGGCATTGCTCTTGAGAACCAGCACAAGTCTAGAATGCTCTCTCTCATATTTAACATAGAATTGAAAGTTTCAGCAAGAACAATCATGCAACAGAAAGAAAGGGCATTCAAATAGGAAAAGAGGAACTCAAACTATCTCTTTTTGTGGATAATGTAATTATATATCTAAAAAACCCCAGAGTGACAGTCCAAAAGCACCTTCAGCTGATAAATAATTTCAACAAAGTTGTGGGATACAAAATCAATGTACGAAAATTACTAGCGTTCTTATATGCCAAAAATAGCCAAGCCAAGAGCCAAGTTAGAAATGCAATCCCACTCACAATTGCCACAAAAAGAATAAAATACCTAGGAATCCAGGTGACCAGGGAGGTGAAAGATCTCTACAATGAGAATTGCAAAACACTGCTGAAAGAAATCAGAGAAGACACAAACAAATGGAAACACATCCCATGGAAACACATCCCATGGTCATAGCTAAATAGTGTGAAAGTAAAATATCTTGGGTTCCCAAAATCACTAATTTAAAGGGAAAAGTCAAGCTGAGAACTGATTAGAGCAAATCTGCCTCCCATTCTATTCAAAGTCACCCCTCTGCTCACTGAGATAAATGCATATCTGATTGCCTCCTTTGGAGAGGCTAATCAGAAACTCAAAAGAATGCAAATATTTGTCTCTTATGTACCTAGGAACTGGAAGCCCCCTCCCCACTTCAATTTGTTCCACCTTTCCAGACTGAACCAGTGTTCATCTTACATATGTTGATTAATGTCTTATGTTTTCCTACAATGTTTAAAACTAAACTGTGCTCTGACCACCTTGGGCACATGTTGTCAGGACCTACTGAGGCTGTGTCATGGGCACACATCTTCAACCTTGGCAAAATAAACTTTCGAAATTAACTAAGACCTGTCTCAAATTTGAGGGTTTCTCATTTTGGTAACCACAAAGAAATTCTGGGTAGAGGTGCCCCTCCTAACCTTTAACAAATCTCCTATTGGTGCTTGGTATCAGCATGAGCCATCTTTATGGCTGAAACCAGTATTACAATTTGCTGAGGTCTGAGATCACCCCTTCCAGTGAATCTCGAGCTCCCAAATTTGGTCAAGATCTATATTTTGCTGTACAACTCACTTTTAGCGGGGGAGTTTTACTTGCTTCCAACAAGGAAGGCAAGTTTTTCTGCTTTCATGATGATGGAAGGCAGGTACTCCTTTATGGAGTTTGAACTCACTTTCAGCAGGGAAGATGAAGTTTTTTTCTGCTTCTCGGACGGTAGAGCGCGGTCCACAACATGAGAGCCAGCCCTAAGTATGTAGCTGAATTGGGGTTTTGTCTTGACTAAGGTTAACAACCAGGTGGTCTTAATTTCTGCTTACCATTACAGCACTTAGTAATCATATAAGTTGCGCAATCCTTTGTTTTGCCTAATTGGTTTTGTTGTCATTTGTTTCTGTTTTTGTTGTTGTTTTTTCAGTTTTCCATTGGGTTTGATCAACTCTACCCAACTTCATCAAATCTGAATGAAGTTCCAAATTATGGGAAATAAGTCCTTTAAAGTGGCTAAATCCCCCACCCTCACCCCCATCCCACAAAAACACACAAAAGGCGGTGTAGAGGCTTAAGAAAAATGGCCAGCACAAAGAAAAAACAAGAAAAATGATTTTTGATTTTTACTACTAAGGAGCTTTATTTACATAACAAGGCCATCTTTTTGCTGGCAGGTCCAAACTGAGAGAGCAATGGCTGTACTTCTGAAATAGCAGCAATTTGTCTTAGCTGAAATATGATAGTGAAATTTAAAAAGATTTTTTTAAAGGAGCTCAATGGATAAAAATCAGCTTAATTAAAAGCTAACATCCAAGATGTGTGTGTGTGTGTGTGTGTGTGTGTGTGTGTGCACATATGTGTGTGTTTGCATTTAAAAGACCTTCATGTTTTTGTTTTTGCTTTTCTCCTAGGACCTTTTCTCTCTTTTTGAGCAAAAGTTTACTTCTTCTTGGTTGACTGAATTCTGTCTCTCCTTTCTCTTGCACCCTCTGCTGCATGGGGGACCTAAAATAGTTTATAATAGCCTTGGGTTCCTTAAAGAAAATGAAGAATACAGACTCCCTTTGGAGAAGAAGCTTGTTTTTTCATTACGGCTGTAAACAGTCAAGAATGTAAACAGTCAAGTTTGTCTCAGCTCTTAAACTGCTTACTTTTGTATTGTGTTACCTGTTTGTTTATATTTTTTGACTAAAATAATTATTGCAACAGAAGTTATTCTTGGCTTTTTAAGGAAGAGTTTGGTTTAGACACTTAGAAATGTCTTTTTTTTTCCTTTTTTTTTTTTTTTTAAATTAAAGTGCACTGGAAAACCATCATGTGATCTAATCTCATAATAATTCTCCCTTTGTGCAGACCCAGGATTCAAGGTGGGCTCTGCCTAGAGCTCAGAGACCCAATTAAAAGATAAATAGCCTCTTTCTAAATAAAATTGGATTCCTTATACAATCCTATGATACATTTCTATAATTTTATGTTTGATTTGGCATCTATGTTTAATCTTGTTCTGACACCACCAGATTTTATCTCTCTGTACCTTATGATGTAAATTTTGCTATTTGATTTTCACCTGAGTTGCATCCTTTAATATGAAAATTTAAGGCTGTTTAGCTGACAACTGCCTAGGATTGTGAAACAAGTTATCAAAAATCTGAAAGTCTAAGACAGGAAAAAAATAAAGGTTTTTACAAATCTGGTGGGAGCAGTGGCTCATGCCTATAATTCCAGTACTTTGGGAGGCCAAGGCAGGCAGATCACCTGAGGTCAGGAGTTTGAGACCAGACTGGCCAGCATGTTGAAACCCAGTCTCTACTAAAAATACAATAATTAGCCAGGCATGGTGGCATGTGCCTGTAATCCAAGCTAATTGGGAGGCTGAGGCAGGAGAATCGCTAGAACCCAGGAGGTAGAGATTACAGTGAGCACAGATCACACTACTGCATCCAGCCTAGGCAACAGAGTGAGACTCCATCTCAAAAATAAATAAATAAATCTATAAGATGCACTTCTATCAGCATGCCTAATACAGCTATGTATTTATGTGTTATGTACACAACGCTTCACTACTAAAAATATATAAAGGAGCTCTGATTAATTGGCTTAAGAAAATAAAGCATTTGAATCAAACACTATCTAGAAAAAAGAAAAGTCGTCAAATACTTTTTCAAATTTATATAACTTAAGTAAAATCTTTAATAAATAATATAGCTTTAAAATTATTGGTAAATTAATATTGGAAATGTCTTTAAAATTGCCAGCATACATTTTCTTTTTTCTTTTTTTTTTTTTTTTTTTTGAGACGGAGTTTCGCTCTTGTTACCCAGGCTGGAGTGCAATGGCGCGATCTTGGCTCACCGCAACCTCCGCCTCCTGGGCTCAGGCAATTCTCCTGCCTCAGCCTCCTAAGTAGCTGGAATTACAGGCACGTGCCACCACGCCCAGCTAGTTTTTTGTATTTTTGGTAGAGATGGGGTTTCACCATGTTGACCAGGATGGTCTCGATCTCTCGACCTCGTGATCCACCCGCCTCGGCCTCCCAAAGTGCTGGGATTACAGGCTTGAGCCACCGCGCCCGGCCCCCAGCATACATTTTCATTTGCAGTTATTAATCAAGCAATTTCATACTTATCCCTGCCAAATACTATAAGGTGTCAATATTTGGCATAGAGGTTAAAAAACTATAAACCCAGCCCAAGACAGAATGACCTTTGCTTGTATAATCTTTAATAAATAAGGTATTGATATTTGTTTAATAAAAATAGCTACATCTTGAGTTTAGTAAGATTACCATAACTTCTAATCTTGTGGCTTTAAGCAGTCTAGTACACAGGCAGTAAGGTTTGTTTTGGGAAAGGATTGTCATTGTCTTCATTTCAATGATACACTATAAACTAAGTTTCTCTCAAAGTTAGTTCAGCCTATGCCCAGGAATGAAGAAGAACAACCTGGAGGTTAGAAGCAAGATAAAGACAGTTAGGTCAAATCTTTTTCACTGTCTCAGTTATAATTTTGCAATGGGGTTTCCATAACTTTAAATAATGACATTTGCAGTTTTTATAAATAATCTAGGTAAACGATTAAAATAAAATAATTAGGTAATATAAAAGAATCAATACCTGTGACAAACTTGCCATAATTTAGAATCTAAAATTATGTTAAATAATAAATATTTTATTATTTAGATATGTTCAAATAAAAATATATTTGTAGGAAAACATTCTTTTCAAAAATAAAAAATAAGAAAGGTGTGTCCTTTAAAAAAAATGAACAATTTTTGTCTAGTTCAAAGCATATTTAAAGATCATGTATGAAATAAAGTATAAGGAACCAAAAAATAAAAGATATATAAAGAAATTTATAAAAATAAAGAGGTTTGGGTTTTGGGTTTTTTTTTTTTTTTGGTAAGAAAGCTTAAAGAGAAATAATTTCATATGGCAAAGAATCTTTTATGGTAAATTTAATCCTAGAGTAACATGACTGGTTGTTTAAGAAGGAGGGATGTTCAGCACAAACCAGAAAGTTCAGACATGTCATGAAAAGTCTGTGTAAGTCACAGTAAGAGGATTTATTGTAAAAAACATATAAGATAAAGTTGTCACATTATTATTAAGTTTTGGTTTGCTTAGGGGAAAAACTGAGATCAGAATTTTTTTGTTTAAGGTTATTACATCCATGTATCTCTCTGTATGCATGTTTAAAGTATTTGTGGCATTTAGTTACAGGGCTTTGACTCCTGGGTCTAAAAAGGATACCAAGTCCTGCTAATTTTAGACAGTGATGGCAATGAAAGCCCCATCTTCAAGTCTGGTAGAAGATGTCAATCAATATAATCTGCCTTCCTGAAAAATATGGCTAGAAATTAAAGCTATTCAACCCCTCAAGGTCCAGGGACTATCGCAAAAGAGGTGGACATGTAAGATTGTAAGGGCCAATGTTGAAAGATAAAGTAAGTTCAGTTTCTCTATAAATGAATCATTAATGTCTAGACCATTGATACAAGACCAACATATAGGCCTCTGCGTCAGATTAACAAGGTTTTCTTGAAGCATTAACCAACTTCTAAATAAAGGTTAAAATAGGCTCTTAGAAGGCCGGGTGCGGTGGCTCAAGCCTGTAATCCCAGCACTTTGGGAGGCCGAGGCGGGTGGATCACAAGGTCGAGAGATCGAAACCATCCTGGTCAACATGGTGAAACCCTGTCTCTACTAAAAATACAAAAAAATTAGCTGGGCATGGTGGCACGTGCCTGTAATCCCAGCTACTCAGGAGGCTGAGGCAGGAGAATTGCCTGAGCCCAGGAGGCGGAGGCTGCGGTGAGCCGAGATAGCGCCATTGCACTCCAGCCTGGGTAACAAGAGCGAAACTCCGTCTCAAAAAAAAAAAAAAAAAAAAAAAAAAAAAAAAAAAAAAATAGGCTCTTAGAGAAGTTATATCTTATGGTCAAGATTAAAATTTTATAGATTACTTATAAAATGGTGCAAAACAAATTTAATTGGCTTCATGATATTTTTATTAGGACTTATTGTTTGAAAAATAAAGACTCCTCTATAAAAGAAGGAAGGTTTTCACCTTTTAAAAAAAAAATCCTTGAGTTATCACTCTGGTCAATTGAATGATTTATTTTACAATGACCTGTGATATCATGTGTTTTAAACCATTGATATTTGACAAACTTTAAAATTAAATTACAAATTATGTCTTTTTCTGATCTAATTAATTCTTTAAGATATTAGGTTTCTGGCAAGGTACAGGCTCATGCCTGTAATCACGGCACTTTGGGAGGCTGAGGGGGCCAGACTGCCTGAGGTCAGTATTCTGGCAAGGTTGTGGAGAAAAGGGAACACTTATACAATGTTGGTGAGAATGTATTAGTTAAACTCTCGTGGAAAGCAGTATAAAAATTCCTCAAAGAGCTAAAAGCAGAACTACCATTTCACCCAGCAATCCCATTACTGGGTATATACTTAAAGGAATATAAACCATTCTACCATAAACACATATGTATGTAAATGTTATTGCAGCACTATTCACAATAGCAAGCACATGGGATCAACCTAAATGCCCATCAATGACAGACTGGATAAAGAAAATGTGGTACATATACACCATGGTATACTATGCATCCATAATAAAGAATGAGATCATGTCTTTTGTGGAAACATGGATAGAACTGGAGGCTATTATCCTCAGCAAAGCAACACAGTAACAGAAAGCCAACCACCACATATTCTCACTTATAAGTGGGAGCTAAATGATGAGAACTTATAAACACAGGAAGGAGACAAAAGACCCTGGGTTTTACTTGAGAGCGGAGGGTGGCAAGAGGGCAAAGAGCAGAAAAGATAACTATTAGGGCCAGCTGCGGTGGCTCATGCGTGTAATACCAGCACTTTGGGAGGCTAAGGCAAGAGGATGACTTGAGCCCAGGAGTTTGACACTAGCCTGGGAAACACAGCGAGACCCTGTCTCTATGATTTGAAAATTTTTTTAATGAAAAAAAAAAGAAAAGATAACTATTGGATAACTATTGGGTACTGGAGTTAATTCCTGGGTGATAAAATAAATAATCTCTACAGCAAAGCCCTGTGACATGAATTTACCTATGTAACAAACCTTCACATGTACCTCTGAACCTAAAGTAAATGCTTTTTTAAAAGGTTATTTTAAGCTGCAGATATTTAAGATTTGAAAAATGCAGAAAGAAGACTTATCAGAGGTTTTATAATCTGATGAAAAGCAGAATTTTCTGAGAAATAATAGCTGCTATAAATTTCCTCTTCAAGTGGTCTATTCCTAGGAGAGAGATCAAAAGTAAGCCTACTGTAAATCCCTTCTCCAGGGATTATCACGGCCCTCAAGGAGATAGACCAGTCTGCATAAATAAACATCAAAAGCTTCCTTCTCTCTCATTTGTTCTAAAAAACCATTTGTCTTTCTTAAAGGGACCTATTTGTTCTTCCAGTAGGAACCTTTTCTCCCCACTCCCTTTCCCCTCCTAAGTTAGATATATCAACATCAAATTCTAATCTTCCCTCTGAGTTACTCATCATTGAGCACTCCTGTGTATATCCACATTGCACACAGAAATGAACTTTTTTTCTTGCTCATCTGTCTTGTCAGTTTAATTCACATTCCCCTAGTTACTCAATGTAATAGAGTAGATGGTTTTTTTTTTCCTCCTCCAAAACTTCAGTAAACTAATAATCCAGAAGGATTCAAAGTTCACAGGCATAAAGGCTCTGGCAAGTATAACAGATTTATATGTTTGATTCCAAAGAGCTATATTCTAGGGCAGGTGTCCCCACACTTTTTACACAGGGGGCCAGTTCACTGTCCCTCAGATCATTGGAGGGCCACCACATACTGTGCTCCTCTCACTGACCACCAATGAGAGAGGTGCCCCTACCTGAAGTGCAGCGGGGGCTGGATAAATGGCCTTAGGGGGCCACATGTGGCCTGCAGGCCGTAGTTTGGGGACGCCTGTTCTAGGGCAACTGAACTATAAAGAAATCAATCCTCAAAGGAACTGAAAACCAAATTTGAATCATTCAATCCTGATTAGAGTGTAGCGAACTGCTTTCACTGCTACTGCCATAGCTAGTTGCACACCAGAAATCCTCTCTAGGGTAAGGCACCATCATAAAAAAATCTGAAATTAACTTTACTGAGTTTTCATATACAATGTTTGGCACTCCTATTTTTAAAAGTGTACAAAAAGACAACATGATTTAAAACCCAGAGGAAAAGAAAGCAGATAAAAAGAAACAGAGTGAGATGGAGGGTGGGCAGGGGATGGGAGAGACTGCTAATGAGCACAAGATTTCTTCTCAGAATGACAAAAATTCCCTAAATTAGATTGTGCTGGTTGCTATACAACACTAAATACACTATAAGACATTGAATTCTACACTTTAAATGAGTAAACCTCATGTAATGTATGTTATAGCTCTATAAAGATGTTTTTTAATTAACTAATTAAAGAGAAAAAAAGAATGACTGTGAAAATTTTAGCACAAGACACTGGATTAGTGAAGATATCATAAACTAAGATGGAGAAATCTGTTGATGGAGCTACGCTTGGGGGGGAGAAGATTTGGAGCCCAGCTTTGGACATATTAAGTTTGAGATGCCTATTTTAAATCCAAGCATAAATATCAAATGGAGAGTTGAATACATGAGTCTAGAGTTTAGAAGAGATATCTGGACTGGAGATAAAAATTTGGAAATTACAATGCATAGATGGCATTTAAAACTATGAGACAGGTTGAGATCACTGAGGTAGTAAATGCAGCTGCAAAAGAGAGGAGGATCAAGAACTTAGAACTGGGTCAATCCAGGATAAGAAAAAGAGAGAAGGAGGAGGAGGAGGAGGAGGAGGAAAAGGAGGGAAGGAGGGGAGGGAGAAACCGAGGGAGGGAGAAAGGACAGGCGATGAAAAAGCAGTAGAGGAGAAAGAACAGGAGCAACCAGTGAGCAGTAAAGTGAGAGTTTCAGTGTTCTGGTGGCCAAGTAAAGAAAGCGAATGAAGGAGGAAGGAATCATCAACTCACGGGTAAAATAAGATGAGGACTGACAGATAGTCATTGGATTTAGCAATGTGGAAGCCACTAATAACATGTAAACATAGTTTCTGTGAAGGGCTAGGAGAGATTGCCTCCTCAGACTGAGTTTAAGGAACAAATGAATAAAGATAATGGAAAAAGGAAAAATAAATTTTTTCTCAAATACGGTGGCAAAGGGAAGCCAATAAATTGGGGTTACAGCTAGCAGGATGAGGAAGATCAAGAAATGGACTATATTCCCTCTTTCATGTCTGGTCTTAAAATTTTAATTAATGGTGAAATCGTAATTGTACTTTAAAAGAAAAACAAAACAAATCCATAATGGAGTCAATAAAGGAAGTATCAGATACAAAGTTTAAAATAGTTATGATGAATGTATTCAGGAAATTAAAATATAAAATTGAGAATTTTAGCAGTTAAATTCAACTATTTTGAAAGAACTGTGAAATTTTACAACTGAAAACATGCAATCAAGGATATTAAGAACTCTCTGGATGGATTTTAAATTTTAGATCAAACATAGGAGTTCCATTTCTGTTACTGGCCACGTAATTTCTGTCATACCAACCTTTTCAGAGATAACAGCTCTAAACTCTAAACAAATTACAAAACCAACTACCTGCAGCCTGCAAGCACTGGAACATGACCAGAAGCAGGAGTCAACACTTTGAAGGAAGCACTCGTAGCTAGTTTCCCTTTTTTTTTTTTTTTTTTTTTTTTTTTAATGATACCTAGGTAGCTGAGTGGAAAAACACCACTCAGATCCCTTTGGAGTGGCTAAAATTTCAGTAGAAAGCCCGCTATCCTTCTGCTGTGAGAAGCCAGAGGACAGAATGTAGAGCAACTACAGCTCTAGTGAAGTGAGGAGGAATCCCAAGCAAGGGAGAACAAGAGTGGAGCCTCACATTCTGCTTTAACTTCCAGCTTTTTTGTTATTATCAGCATGTTTTCTAGAGCTTAAAAATCTCCAAAATGAATGTGTATTTTTCTCAGAGGAATGAAGACAACCTGTAGATTATATTGTGTTCCGTATTGGGCTAGGTCAAGAATACCTGATCAGAAATGAGTAGCACTGGAAGGCATAGATGTAGGCAGCCCTGTCTCTGGTGCCACTGGAGAAGAGAAAGACACATACCAGGAAATCAACCCAGGAGCAACCATCTCACAGGAGGTCCCCAGTGCCCTCCCCTAGCTTCCACATGCCAAGTACTCGGAATCTCCAACCCTACCTCACCCTCTCTTTGACTGCAAATTTTGGAGGCTTGCCTTCACAGCACTAAGAACCACAAGTGACTTGGTGTATGAGGACTCCCATCCAATCGCAGGAAAGAATGAACGATGCTGACATTCACTAAAACGAAGCTTACCTAGTTTAATATTACCAGTTGGGGCATAGAAAATGTATTATATATCACCATCTTTCCTCTCATAAATATATGAATGCTCCCACTTTTTTTATTTATGTGGTGAGAATAAAAACTTGTAATGCCAAATCATGGGCTGATAAGGAATAATGACTAATGCTGGCTCTATGCTGGACACAACTCTAAATGCTTCACACATTAACTCATTTCATGTTCACAACAGCCGTATAATGTAGGTGTTACCCTTAGGCTCGTTTTACACATGAAGGCTGAGAGATTAAATTATAATTTGCCGCTGAGTAGGTTGTCTTAATTCACACCTGGGGTCCAGAATCCATGCTCTTCATCATCATACATGCAGGTTCTCATGAGTGCACAAGATCTTTCACCAAAAATGTAAAATGCAAGAGTAAATTTTCATACCAACAGGCATTGAAAGAATATAGACACTATTTTTAATTTTTCACAATTTTGCAAATTAATCAATACCTGCATTTTGTATAATAGTATGCATTCTACAAGTTGTATGAGTCTCACTGTATTCAAATAAAGAAACATGGACTATTAATACTTTATAAGATCAAGAGTTATTTTAAACTGGCTGAATCTAAATACATTTTTAAAAATGTTTCCACGAGAAGATACATTAGGAGTGGCAAATTTTTAGATTGCCTACATTTTTATAATTGAACTTATTGGTAATTCAGGCACACCTATAAGACATAATTAAGTATGTATTAAAACATAATTTTGTCTCATTTATATGTGTAAATGTGTGGAATAAATCTTATATTCTCATGAATAATGTACATCTCACGGATTCATTTTGTACACCCTTTGGCCCAAAGAACTCTAAGGACAGAAGTGTTTGTAAACTATGATGTAATATACAGGGACTTGAAAGCATTCCACTAAAAGGTAGTTAGTTGGGCATGTGATAAAACATCAGGTTTGAGGCACAGAAGGTTTTTCATTAATGAAGTGATTCTTGGCTAAATCTGTAGAAAATATAGCACACAATTTAAGAGAACCAAAAGAACAGGAAGACTGTAAATCAAGGCATTTTTGTGCCTTTTTACAATTTAGATCTGTGTGAAAACTGGGGTAGTTTGGCAGCGATAAGCACCCATGTTGGAGATGAAAGATGATTCTGCCAGAGTGCGCTTTCTAAAACACAGCTCTGATTATGTCACTTTGGAGTCAAGTCTTTGCTGGTCTCCACCTCCTGCAGGATCTAGTCTTATTCCTGGTGTCCAAGGGCATTTCCCAGCTGATGCAGTCACCCTCCGTCACTCATTAGCTGTAAAACCTAGAGCTTGTCACTTGACCTTCGCAAGCCTCGGCTTCCTCACCCTAAATAGATTATAAATAGTGTCTGCCTCCCCTAGAGGTTCTGTCAGTCAGAGTCTAGTCAGGAAAACTGAAACCACTCTAGTATTTCAAAGAGCAGAAATTTAATACAACACATGGGTGAAACAGGTGACAGAAGGGCTGAGCAGTCAAACAAACAGGGGACGGTAAGGTAACCCAGAGGTTTGCAACACCAGAAAGCCACTACCATTCCTAGAAATAGAGGAACATAGCTCTGGTGAGCTATAGCTTATGGTGAGCCTACCTGGCAGGAGCTGGGCCAGCAGCGGGAGGAGGCTGCCAGGCAGGAGCTGGAACATGAAAAGAGATGCAGCTGCTGTGGAAGACCTCCCCAGAGGCTGAAGAAAAGGAAGAAACATTCTTACTTCTCCCCCTTCCTTCTTTCTAGTCTCCCACCAGTGTCTTCCTATGACCAAGCCCACTGGTAACAACAAAGTTTACAACAAAGCCTGGGAACTGTGATCTCCTGTGATACCAAGCAGGGGCAGGGGAGGGCAGGGGAGAAATGAACATCAGAGCAAAAAACAAGTCACCAGCAGTGTGGCTGGGAGAGCAAAATGCAGTTCCCCTTAAAGCCCCTGACCCAGTGCCACCTGTTTAGCTTATGTGTTGTATTGAATACTCATTAAAATAAAGTTATTATGAAAATTATTAGTGTGGATTTTCTAGCTTCATTTCCCACTCTTCATCCTGAATTCTCTTCTCCAGTCAAATAGAACTAGGAATCTTTTCCCAGTTGCAGCAGGCCTCCATGCTTTTGCACATGCTGTTGACTCTGTCGATGAGGCACTTCCTCCTCCTTCCTCCACCAGTTGACTCCCAGAGGATATGAGGAAGGGTTGGAGCTACCCAGGACCCCAAGCCTGGTCACAGGCAAAGGGGCACAGCATGAGCCTGCAGGTACGGCCTGTGAATGCTGTAGTTGAGGACCTTGGTTGAACACCACATGGCACCAAATGCATCATCATTTCCAAGCCAGAAATAAAAAGATGTTTAATTGGACTTACAGTTCCACATGGCTGGGAAGCCTCAGAATCACAGAAGGAAGCAAAAGGCACTTTTTACATGGTGGAAGCAAGAGAAAAATGAGGAAGATGCAAAAGTGGAAACCCCTGATAAAACCATCAGATCTCATGAGACTTATTCACTACCACGAGAATAGTATGGGGGAAACTGCCCCATGATTCAGATTATCTCCCACCAAGTCCCACCCACAATATGTAGGAATCATGGGAGTATAATTCAAGATGAGATTTATGTAGGAACACAGAGCCAAACCATATCATTCCACCCCTGGCCCCTCCAAATCTCATGTCCTCACAATTCAGAATCAATTATGCCTTCCCAACATAGTCTTAACTCATTTTAGCATTAACACAAAAGTCCACAGTCCAAAGTCTATCTGTAACAAGACAAGTCCTTTCCACCGATGAGCCTGTAAAATGAGCTGGTTACTTCCTACATACAATGGGGTTACAGGTATTGAGTAAATACAGCCATTACAAATGGGAAAAATTGGCCAAAACAAAGGAGGTACAGGTCCCATGAAAGTCTTAAATCCAGCAAGACAGTCAAATATTAAAGCTCCAAAATGATCTCCTTTGATGCCGTATGTCACATCTGGGTTACAAAGATGCAAGAGATGGGTTCCCACAGGTACTACCTTGTGGCTCTGCAGGGTAGAGGCTCCCTCCTGGCTGCTCTCATGGGCTGGCATTGAGTATCTGCAGCTTTTTCAGGTAAACAGGTCAAGTTGTCAGTAGATCTACCATTCTGAGGTCTGGAGGACAGGGACCTTCTTCTTACAGTTCCATTAGGTGGTGCGTCAGTAGGGACTCTGTGCGGGGGTCCCAACTCCACATTTCCTTTCTGTACTGCCCTAGCAGAGGCTCTCCATGATGGCCCCCTACCCCCGCAGCAAACTTATGCCTGGACATCTTGGCATGTCCATACGTCTTCTGAAACCTGGGCAAAGGTTCCCAAACCCAATTCTTGACTACTATGCACTCACAGGCTAAACACCACATGGAAGCTGCCAAGGCTTAGGGCTTATACCCTCTGAAGCCATGCCTCAAGCTCTATGTTGGCCCATTTTGGCCATGGCTAGAGTGGCTGGGATGCAGAGCACAAGTCCCTAGACTGCACACAGCAGAGGGACTCTGGGCCTGACACAGGAAACTATTTTTTTCTCCTAGGCCTCCAGACCTGTGAGAAGAGGGGCTGCCACAAAGGTCTCTGACATGCCCTGGAGACATTTTCCCCATTGTCTTGGGAATTAACATTTGGCACCTTGTTACTTAACGCAAATTTCTGCAGCCATTTTGAATTTCTCCTCTGAAATGAGATATTCTTTTCTTCTTTTTTTTTTTTTTTTTTTTTTTTTTGAGACAGAGCTGGAGTGCAGTGGTGCAATCTTGACTCACTGCAACCTCCACCTCCTGGATTCAAGCAATTCTCCTGCCTCAGCCTCCCAAGTAGCTGGGACCACAGGCATGTACCACTATACCCAGCTAATTTTTGTTTTTTTTTTTAGTAGAGACAGGGTTTCATCATGTTGGCCAGGATGGTCTCCATCTCCTAACCTCCTGATCCACCTGCCTCAGACTCCCAAAGTGCTGGAATTACAGGCATGAGCCACCACACCCAACCTGGGATTTTCTTTTCTATCACATTGTCAGGCTGCTGATTTCCCAAACTTGTATGCTTTTTTTCCCTCTTAAACTGAATACTTTTAACAGCACCCAAGTCATCTCCTGAATACTTTGCTGTTTGGAAATTTCTTCCACCTGATACCCTATATCATCTCTCTCAAGTTCAAAGTTCCAAAAATCTGTAGGGCAGGAGAAAATGCCACCAGTCTCTTTGCTAAAACATCACAAGAGTCACCCTTACTCCAATTCCCAACAAGTTCCTCATCTCCGTTGAGACCACCTCAGCCTAGACCTTATTGTCCGTATTATTATCAGCATTTTGGTCAAAGCCATTCAACGAGTCTCTAGGGAGTTCCCAACCCTCCTGCTTTTTCTTTTCTTCATCTGAGCTCTCCAAATTGTTCCAACCTCTGTCTGTTACCCAGTTCCAAAGTTACTTCCACATTTTTAGGTATATTTTCAGCAAAGCCCCACTCCCGATACCAATTTCCTGTATTAGTCCATTTTCATGCTGCTAATAAAGACCTACCCAAGACTGAGAAGAAAAAGAGGTTTAATGGACTTACAGTTCCACATGGCTGGGGAGGCCTCACATTCATGGCAGAGGTTAGGAGGAGTAAGTCATGTCTTACATGGATGGCAACAGGCAAAAAAAGAGCTTGTGCAGGGAAACTCCCTTTTATAATCCCGTCAGATCTCATGAGACTTATTTGCTATCACGAGAACAGCATGGGAAAGACTTGCCCCCATGATTCAATTACCTCCCACCGAGTCCCTTCCACAACATGAGAATTCACAAAGAGATTTGGGTGGGGACACAGTCAAACCATATCAGTCCCCAACCCAATCAATTATCTATTGGTACCTTCAATAAGCATATTGCTTTATCTCCTCTCTTTCCTTCCTTTTTTTCTTGCTTCTTTCTTTCTTTTTTTCAACACATGTATACTAAATGCCAACTATAGACCAGGCACTATTGCAGGCAGAGTGATCCAATGGTGAATTAGACAGACACTCATGGGGATTCCTTTCTAGTAAAAAGGTACAAAGTTAAAACAGCCATTTAAAAAATTACACTAACTGCTATGATAGGATAAGGATCTAATAGAATACCTAACTTAATTTCTAGTGGGTTAGGTAAAGTTTTGTTGGAGAGAGGACATTCAGGATTAACCTTGAAGGAAGACGGAAAGTAAGAGTCATCCAGACAGCTACCATGTGAGATATTCTTGGGTTTCTTCTTTTCTTTTTCAGTCTTACTTCAAAGATATTAATTGCTAGGGCATCTGTTGCCCACTAAGTCAGATAAGATACCTCAGTCTGGCCTTCGCTGCCAGTGGCCACTATCAACAGCACCTCAAAACCCAACTCATTTCTTAAATTATCTTCAAAAGGATGACACTAAGATTGTAAATGGGTTTTTTAAAAATTGCATTCACAGAAAGGTACAGAAATAAAACAATAGAATACAAATTTTGTATAAGGGAAACAAATATGTATAGTTCAATGAATGATTGCAATTCCTATTATGTTGGAATTGCAAGAGTTTAAGGGGCCTTTCCCTGCTTCATTAAACAGGACTCTCAATAGTTACAAACTGATAAAGCAAAATGAAATTCTAAGTTCAGGATCTCCTTCTGCTCACATGTGATAAGAAAGTTACCTAACAGTTCAAAAGTTTCCATGTGCCAATGAAAAGTAAGTGTTGGTGCAGTCTGGCAAGCCCATTGTAGCTGTCTCAACAGGGCTGGTGGTGACCCTATGGCTTGAAACCACAAGGTAGATTTTTCTTACTGGGAACTGATTAAGATCACAACCAGACTTCAAGGGGGCACCCAGCACTCGGCACACCATGGAAGACTATAGGTTCCTTACTAAGCAGGAAGTAGAAATCTAGAATTCACCAGAGGCCAAGTTCAGCCACAGCTTCCAGTAGAGTGAGCAGTAGCCAAAAATATAAGACATTACCTTGACATAGACCAGCAAAGACAAAAGGAAGACCCACAAGCACTGTAGGGACACAGGGCCCACTGCCCCTCCTTAGCACAAGGGACTGGCAAGTGCTCAATACACCTTAGGGAGGAGAAGAGAAATGGAGGAGAAATCCGAAAGGTTGGTAATTTAAAAAGAAAAAAAAAAAGACTTTAATTCAATTGAACTAAGTTGACTAAATAGGACAAATTTGGGTGGCTTTCTCCTAGTATTCAATTCTTTTTTATAAATAATGATCTTGCTTTATAGATTGCTTGAAATTTGCTTCTCACTTAATTAAGATCATATTCTAGAGATGTTCCTAAGTCAGTACACATAGATCTAAATCATTCTTTTAACCTACCATATGCTATTTCATTCACTATAACAACTTATTTAACTAGCACTCTAAGGAAAGAGTTCAGTTGTATCAGTTGTTTATCCTAAAACAAACACTGCAGTAATTCTCACCCTTGTGAACTGCTGCTCCTGCATCAAACTCAAGTGCTTACTTCTCTTCCCAGCTACCATCTCAGGTCCTCATTGAGATCAAGGCTGTCTACTAGAGCTGGCCTAGCAGGGAACACAATTTAAACTCAGGTTTTGACTCCCTGCTGCTACTAGAAGTTGAAAGTCAACATCACCAGGTAAGTCCAGTAGCTTGATTATCATCATCAATCATCATCATCACCATCATAGTACTCACTCTAGGCCAGGCATGGAATTATATCGTGATCTATGTTTTATCATTTATCAGTTGAGAAATACCTGGCTCGCTCAGAGTTATTGAGCATGGTTAACTAATTATATGCTAAGAGTCCTGGCAATCCTTGTCCCAAAATAACTTTCCTAACTATCTGTTACCCAGCATTTTTTAGGCTATGCCTCCCACAAGGCACAAAAAACAACCATCATCCTATACTGATATTGCTCAGCCAGTTGCTTGGGGCCCTCCAGATTAACCAAAGGTCTAGATTAAATCAATCTCTTCTGCTAGGATGGGTCTGGACACAACTTCAGGGTCTTAACTTTGGGGACACAAACCAGGCTTACTAAAATGCCTAGTATGTCCCAGATTGGCTGCTCACAGGTCTATATCATGCCACAAACATGGGGTACTATAACGTTTCTAAACGAAATAATTGACAAGATTTTAAAATAATTTATCAATTAATTACTGGAGGGCCTTAAACTAAAATAATCAAATATGCTCATAACTTAGAAATTATTGTGATAATTATTAATTGCTTTATATTAACATAAATTATGGATCATTTCAGATAATTTGCATGTGTAGATTTTTTTTCTTCCTTTGTGCATATTAATTTTCTATCTCAGCTATGTTAATGCTTTTATTTAAATTATTTTTTTGTTCTTTTAGTTTAAAAGAACATATATATAAAAGTAGTTTTACAACTTATTCATTGTAGTAGTTACCATTTCAAGGTGCCAATTTCTATTTTAGTTGTGCTAACAACAGCTGTAAAGATAACTTACTAAATATCTGGCTTACCATATTCAAATTTGTTACTTGCTCATGGGAGGAGCATGGGAGTAAAGTGGTTCTACTCCACGCAGTCATTCAGGGTCCAAGACTTTTGTAGGTTCTGCCATCTGTGTCTCAAGGTCATCCAGGAAATAGATGCCTAGTAGAAGGGAGAGAATGGAGGTTTCAGAGGCTTTCTGAATCAGGCCTGAAAGTAGAGTACATTAAGTATTTCTCATTCCACAGGCAAGAATTCAGTCACTGGCTATATCTAGCTCAAGGAATATTGAGAAATGTGGTTTACCTTTAGGCTCAGGCAGAAAAAGAAATTGTTTAGTAAACAGCTAGCCAATTTGTGTCTTGCCTTTTCACCTAATAATGCCACTCCCGGACTTTCTCCTCAATAACAAATCCAAAATATAAAATGTTTTACGTATACAAAGATGTCTTATAATAGTGAAAAAAAACTGGAAGCATCCTATGTAAAAATAATTACATTAAATTAAATACTGATGCAGTCATCTGACAGACTGAATTTAATGCAGTCATTTTTAAAGTTTTATTGAGCCTATGCAGAGACATTGGGAAACACTTACACTATAAAGATATGTGAAATAAAAGCTGAGTCCAAAACTGTATATGACTGATTATGACTATATTCAAATGTTCACAGTAAAATAAAAGATTGTAGAAAAAGTACAAATAATTTTAAAAGTTATATAATGATGATCATTTAGTGCATGCCTGAGATAAACTAGGTGAAATACTAACAACTTTAGATATATTATCTCTAATGCTTACCACCCTGGTACCCTGCAAGATAGATGCTACCTGTAGCAGGCATAGTTAGTTGCTAATAGATCTCATGGAGAAGATAGGCCCCAACCTCATCCCCACACTAAATCAGTGGTTGATGGGGGTGGCCCAGTGGAACAGATGTAACCTAGTTCTGACCAATGAGACATAATAAGTCTGCCAGAGCACTTTCGTGAACGAGTTTCTTCCCACACAAAAGACAGAGCCTCCTTGTAAGGAGAGAATCCTATTGCCTCTACTCCTTGCCTTTCTGCTTTGGCTATAACTATGTAAGGCATTAGTTTGAAGCTAAGGTGATCATCTTGGGACCATGATTTGACTAGCCTAACAATGAGAAACCAATATTCTCAGGATGACAAAGGAAAACACACACATACATACACAAAGAGCCTAAATCCAGGATGACAATATTGAGCTGTTCCATCAGTACCACAGTAATTTGCGTGTTTTTTTTTGTTGTTGGTTTGTTTTTGTTTTTGTTTTTGTTTTTGTTTTTTTAAAGACAGGGTCTCTCTATCTCCCAGGCTGGAGAGCATTGGTGTGATCTTGGATCACCACAATCTCTGCTTTCTGAGTTCAAGTAATCTACCCTCCTCAGCCTCAAAAGTAGCTGGGACTACAGACACATGCCATCACACCTAGCTAATTTTTTTTTTTAGTAGAGATAGTTTTGCCATGTTGGCCAGACTGGTCTCAAACTCCTGGCCTCAAGCAATCAACCTGCCTCAGCCTCTCAAAGTGCCAGGATTACAGGCATGAGCCACCCTACAATATTTTTTTAAGTGATATAATTTAATGCCTTTACAGTTTAAGCCGCATGTAATTGGGTATTCTCAGCTGAAGATATTCCCAAATGATACATTATCCCTTTCTTATAGGCCTCACAACCAATAGCGTAGAAAACAGAACTGGGATACAAACCCATGTGCTCTGGCTCCAAGGCCCAAAACTCTCTATGACAATTCAGTGAAATAAGGCCTCCCTACTTCCCTACCCTCTGCATATGCAGTATTAATTCCTTCACCAAGGAAAAAGAATCTGCACTTTTCCTACAAGTCATTTCCCATACAACACACACAGTTTCAGCAGCCATTCTCAAGAAAATCCATTTCCCTTTCATTTCTTGTTATTCTTGGATACTTAACAACTTCCCTCACTAATTTTTTGGAAGATATCTTCTACTGCAGGTATCCAAAATGTCTATAAATAGTATTTCTTCTTGGCATGTCCCTTGATACATCCCTTGTGTTTGTATCAAAGGATATGTTCCCTAAAACATATCTTTTTCTGTCCTTGTTTCTGACTGGGATAAAAATTACTTGGTCTTGGCAGGCTGGAAAATATGTATTTGAACCTTCACTTTATTCAATGCATTATATCACTCTGTCCTTTGATTTTGAAACTACACTTTCTCCCATGCAGTTCTAAATTTTCCACTGGACATCGCCTAGCTGTTTTCTGTTAGCTGTTTCCTTTAAAAAGGAAACAGTCTGATACAAATTGAAAATGTTAACAAGAAGAGCATAACTGAAACACTACTGCATTACTAAAGTCACCTGGAGACACATTCCTATCAAATGCGTCTTTTTAACATACGCTTTACTTTTTCCACTTATAGCTACATAAAATGAACCCCCTCTCTCTGGCACAAGTCTCTTTTGTCCCAATTCAATTTCTACTCTCTATTAACTAAGTCAGAACACTCTGTAGAGACGACACTATCTTACTTCTCTGGACAAAGGATACTGCTGATTAAATGCAAGGTCTTGACCTAAGGAGATCCTTGGGAGGGTCCCATCTGTGACGATCTTCTGATTAGGAATTGTGTCTGGCATTTTGCAGTTCTGCCATCCAATGCAATGTGCTGAGCTTCTACACATCTCCTGCCACCACCTATTGCAGCAGAAAAGCCACAGCAAAGGTCAGTTTCCCAGATACAAAAATAAGTCCCACTCCTGTGAAGGGCAATCAAGCTTCCACAACGAAACGGTCTGCAAAAGGGAGGCCTTAGGAATTCGCTTTCTCTTTCCTCTGAAACTTGAGCTTGACGCATCCCTCAAGCTCAAGTTTAAAATTGTAAAGACGAAAAACACAATTTAAATTTTTACGCTTATTTACCGGTCAGTAAAACCTAATCACAGAATGAGAAAGAAAAACAAGGATTAAAATAAAGCAGTTTGAAAAGCGTCAAAGAGAAGAAATCCAAACTAAGAATCTGGACACTCAGCTTTGGGTTTCTGCTGTATCACTAACCAATTATGTGTCCTTGGGGAATATAGTTAAACTTTCTGACTAGTCTCAGTTTCTTACATAAAATGATGATGATAATGATGATATAGTTGTACCCCACTTCATAGTTACATACTTTGATACAACCACCCATGAGGCAATTTTTATTATTGCTGTCTCTAAAAGCCTAAACCTTTTCCTCTGTCTTGTCACTTTTCCACAAATTTATCACTTTTTGTTAAAATAGTATGTAATCCCTGGGGTCTGTCTAACCACTTCTTTGAGTTATTTATTAGTGAGTTTCTCCCATGTGTTTGTACACTACACACATAAATAAACTCTGTTTTTTCCTACTAATCTGTCTTTTGTCAGTTTATTTTGCAGGGCCCCAATTACTGAACCTGGTAGCTTAAAGGAGAAAGGCTTTTTCCTCCCTTGCAACAAACAAATGTAAATAATTTTGTGACAACAAAATATTTGCCCAAATTTTCCTCTATACATGTATATTACCTAACGTAATTTACTTTGTGAAAATAGATTGCATAAGTTATTCTAATTATCACAATACTGATCAGAAGATGGTGTAAGTCATTCTTTTTTTTTTTTTTTTTTTTTTTTTTTCAGAAGACAGATTCTTGCTCTTTCACCCAGGCTGGAGTGCAGTGGCACGATCTTGGCTCACTGCAACCTCCATCTTTTGAGTTCAAGTATTTCTCCTGGCTCAGCCTCCCGAGTAGCTGGGACCACAGGCATATGCTGCCACAGCCAGTTGATTTTTCGTATTTTAGTAGAGATGGGGTTTTATCGTGTTTCTCAGGCTGCTCTCGAACTCCTGAGTTCAGGGAACCTGCCCACCTCAGACTCTCAAAGTGCTAGGATAATGTGTAAGTATTCTTATTACCAGAATGCCATAAATAAGAAAAGGAATAAAGTATTAATATTAAAATGTCAAATACAATATTTGCTATAATTGGGCTTAGCAATTCAATGTAAAAATCTGTTTCACTTTTTAGTTTTTATTTTATTTTTATTATTTTGAGATGGAGTCACATCTGTCACCCAGACTAGCGTTCAGTGGCGCGATCTCAGCTCACTGCAACCTCCACCTCCCAGATTCAAGCAATTATCCTGCCTCAGCCTCCTAAGTAGCTGGAATTATAGGCATGTGCCACCACAACCAGCTAATTTTTTTGTATTTTTAGTAGCTACAGGGTTTCACCATGTTGGCTAGGCTGGTCGTGAACTCTTGACCCAAGTGTTCTGCCTGCCTCGGCCTCCCAAAGTGCTAGGATTATAGACATGAGCCACCGTGCCTGGTCCTATTTTACATTTTCAATTTAGTAATGTACAATTTAGTTTTTTCAAATTTTCATTAGCAGACTTAATAAATAGCAACTTCTTGATTTTTGTCCACACATAACACAAATATTTCTCTGGGAGAAATGACCTAACACATTTTCTACAGAAGCAGAAATGAGAAAAGAAACCATTCTTGACCCTCCCCTTCTCTTCTCCCTGAAAAAAAAAAAGAAAGAAAGAAAGAAAGAAAGAAAGAAATTCTTATATAAAATCTAATAAGGCTGGGCACAGTGACTCATACTGGTAATCCCAGCATTTTGGGAGGCTGAGGTAGATGGAATACTTGAGCCCAGGAGTTTGAGATTACCCTGGGCAACTTGGTAAAACCCCATCTCTACAAAAAAAAATACAAAAATTAGCCAGGCATGGTGTCATGCGCCTGCAGTCCCAGCTACTTTGGGGGCTGAGGCTGGAGGATTGCATGAGCCTGCAAAGTGGAGGCTCCAGTGAGCCATGTTCATGCCACTGCACTCCACGCTGGGTGACAAAGTGACATGTGACCCTGTCTCAAAAAGGAAATAAAATTGTATCTAATGAGACACAAACATTTCCGAGTATTACCTGAAAAGATCTGACATTTAAGAATTCTTAGTCAAGTCTGATAAAAATCCTTCAAAACTTCTGTCTGACCATAGTTTCCTATTTTCCAGTTTTTTACTCCTTTATTCAGACCTTGTCACTTTCTACTTTGCACAAAGAGCTCCAATCTCACAGTCCCTCTGTCTTGGTCTAATTTATCAGTGGTTTCCTTCCATATTCAGCCACGATAGACCCAATATATCTTCAATTCAACTATACTCTTGATAGAATTTCAGATGCCTTTTTTTCACCCACAGATCAATCCAATTATCCATTGTATATGCTTCTACATGTAGCAGCAGGTTGATTGCTGCCAGAATAAATGAATTATTTCCTACTGCAGCCACTTAAATGCCACTCAGAAATGCCTTTTGCCTGCTCCAGGCAGCTCCCTCTCCTAATCACACTGTGAGTGTCAAAATAACCTCCCCACTCCTATTGCCCTCCCACACACTTTCTGAAAAAAGACACTTCTACTGCTTAGAGAAAATAGAGTCCATCTCTCAACTTCAAGGCCTCCAAGCCTACAGATCCACTTACACATTCTCCTAAATTTATGCTATTTTTCCTCTTGATGGGGGCCAATTCCCTTGTGAGTGCTCTGGATTCTTGTTTGCTGTTTCCTAAAGGACCTGGCTCCAGCAATCAGTCACCATTATTGTATCCCTCTCACCTCTTCAGCTTTTTTCTCTGTTAATTCCTTCCTCTGTATGTACACACATGTTCAAGACTGTCTCATCTAACAAAAAAATAATAAGCTAAAACAAAACATGCAACAAATACCCCCAACAAAATACTTGCTTAACCCAAGAAATTTAATTTTAGCTTTTGACTTGTCTCTCTCATTTGTCCTTCATACAAAACCTACTTATTTTAAATAATGCCTATTTATATCATCATAATAGAAATTAATTCATTTTTTTAATGAAAAAATAAGTGGTAGGAAAAAAATCACCCATAGGTAAATCACCAAGAAAAATAGCAGTTAATACTCTCCTACATTCATGTACAGTTTTTGGGTTGCTGTTATTAAAATAACTGTAATCATAACACAAGCAAATTCATGCATTTTAATTTTTTTTTTTTTGAGGTGGAGTTTCGCTCTTGTTACCCAGGCTGGAGTGCAATGGCGCGATCTCGGCTCACCGCAACTTCCGCCTCCTGGGTTCAGGCAATTCTCCTGCCTCAGCCTCCTGAGTAGCTGGGATTACAGGCACGAGCTACCATGCCCAGCTAATTTTTTTTGTATTTTTAGTAGAGACGGGGTTTCACCATGTTGACCAGGATGGTCTCGATCTCTCAACCTCGTGATCCACCCGCCTCGGCCTCCCAAAGTGCTGGGATTACAGGCTTGAGCCACCGCACCCGGCACATGTATTTTAATTTTTAAAAATAAAATTCACTTTTTAAAAAATAAAAGGTAGTAAGGACTCTGGCCACAATTAGTCAGTGAACTTCTCCTTCAATATACCTTCCTCTGCTCTAAACACAAAACAACTAAAAATCCAATATTAAAAAAAGAGAAAATTAAAAAGTCTTATCCAGTCAATCATAACTAATAAGGGATTCATGTCAGAATATATAAGGATCACCTAAAATTCAGCAACAACAACAACAAAAGCTTGATTTTAAAATGGGCAATTGACTTGAATAGGCATTTATCCTAAGAAGACATACAAATAGCCAAAACCACATGGAAAGTTGTTCAACATCACTAAACATTAGGGAAATCAAAATCAAAATCACAAGATATCATGTCATGTCCATTAGGATGACTGCTATTTATTTTTATTTCTATGTTATTAATACTATTTTTTGAGACAGGGTCTCACTCTGTTTCCCAGGCTGGAGTACACCAGTGTGACCTCCACCTCCTAGGCTCAAACAATCCTCCCACGTCAGCCTCCCAAGTAGCAGGGACTACAGGCATGCACCACCACACCTGGCTAATTTTTGTATTTTTTGTAGAGATAGGGTTTTACCATATTGCCCAGGCTGGCCTTGAACCCCTGAGCTCAAGCAATCTGCCCACCTCAGCCTCCCAAATTGCTGGGATTATAGGCATCAGCCGCCACACCTGGGTGGATGGCTACTATTTTTTAAAAAAAAAAAAGAAGAAGAAGAAGGTTGGGTGCCAAGATGGCCAACAGGAAGCAACACCAGAATGCAGCTCCCAACAAATGAGGCACAGAGGGCTAGAGGACTTCATGATTCCAAGTGAGGTGCCAGGTTCGTTGTGGTGGAACTGGTAGAATTCTGAAAATAGCTCAGGAAAGGCAAGTGGAGAAGCAGGGTGAGTGCAACCCAGGGAGGGAGAACTGAGACAGGGGAGGGAGTATCCCCACCTGGAAAGTGCAGCCAGCCTGGAGGGTCAGGGACTTCACCCCCTTGGTCGTCCAGTTTGGATCCTGTGGTTCCCTCATCCCTCCTGCAACCCACAGTCCACGAGAACCCAGCTGGAATGAGGGGCGCTGTGGGTTGTCGATGCAAATCTGAGTGATGGCTCCCACCTGGTGCCGCAAGTTGGCACAGACCTGGGCAGAAGCACGGACTAACTCTAGTGGGATGAAACTACCTGTCCCACAGAAAGAGGCAGAGTTGAAAGCAGAGAAACAGGGCATAAGGCCTGGCAGGCCCCACCTCCCACAAAACTCAAACTGAAGCCCACATGCTAGAGAGATTCCCAGCAAAAATAGCAGTTTGATCCCAACCGGGAAGATCGAGCTCGGGGAAGGAGAGACCCCATTGGGAAGGTGGGGCTAATCTAACTTGCCTAAACAAACTCCAGGGGAAGACCACCCACCCAGCATCCTGACTGAATCTGAGGCAGCCAAGCAGTGCCTCTACAGGCCAAAAAAGATATAGCTCCAACCTCAACAAAAACATACACTCAGAGATCCCTTTCCATATCACCAACTTCAAAGATCAAAGGGAGATAAATCCACAAAGATGAGATAAACCAGCACAAAAAGAATGAATCCATCAAAATCCAGAACACCTCTTCTCCCAGGGATCATAGCTCCTCACCATCAAGGGAGCAAAACAAGACAGAGAAAGAGTTTGATGAATTGACAGAAGCAGGCTTCAGAAGGTGGATAATAACAAGCTTCTCTGAGGTAAAAGACCATGTTCTAACCCAACGCAAAGAAACTAAGAACTTTGAAAAACCATTAGATGAAATGCTAACTAGAATAATCAGCCTAGAGAAGAAGATATATGACTTGATGGAGCTGAAAAACACAGCACGAGAACTTCACGAGACATACACAAGTTTCAACAACCGAATCAATCAAGCAGAAGAAAGGATATCAGAGACTGAAGATCAACTCAATGAAATAAAATGGAAGGCAAGATTAGAGAAAAAAGAGTGAAAAGAAATGAACAAAGCCTCCAAGAAATATGGGATTATGTGAAAATACCTATTCTACATTTGATAGGTATACCTGAATGTGACAGGGAGAATAAATCCAAGCTGGAAAACACTCTTCAGGACATTATCCAAGAGAACTTCCCCAACCTAACAAGGCAGGACAATATTCAAATCCAGGAAATACAGAGAACACCACAAAGATACTCCTCAAGAAGAGCAACTCCAAGGCACATAATCGTCAGATTCACCAGGGTTAAAATGGAGGAAAAAATGTTAAGAGCAGCCAGAGAGAGAGGTTGAGTCACCCACAAAGGAAAGACTATCAGACTCACAGCAGATCTCTTGGCAGAAACCCTAGAAGCTACAAGGGAGTGAGGGCCAATATTCAATATTCTTAAAGAAAAGAACTTTCAACCCAGAATTTCATATCCAGCCAAACTAAGCTTCATAAGTGAAGGAGAAATAAAATCTTTTATGGACAAGCAATTGCTGAGAGATTTCATCGCTGCAAGACCTGCCTTACAAGAGCTCCTGAAGGAAGTACTAAACATGGAAAGGAACAACCAGTACCAGCCACTGCGAAAATATACCAACTGGTAAAGAACAACTACACAATGAAGAAACCATGTCAACTAATGGGCAAAACAACTAGCCAGTAATAAAATGGCAGGATCAAATTCAAACATAACAATATTAACATTGAATGTAAATGACCTAAATGACTCAATTAGAAGACACAGACTGGCAAACTGGATAAAAAGCCAAGACTCATCAGTGTGCTGTATTCAGGAGACCCATCTCATGAGCAAAGACTCACATAGATTCAAAATAAAGGGACGGAAGAAGATTTACCAAGCAAATGGAGAGCAAAAAAAGCAGGGGTAGCAATCCTAGTCTCTGATAAAATGGACTTTAAACCAAAAAAGATCAAAAGAGACAAAGAAGGGCATTACATAATGGTAAAAGGATCAATGTAAAAGAAGAGCTAATTATCCTAAATATATATGGACACAATGCAGGAGTACCCATATACATAAAGCCAGTTCTTAACAACCTACAAAGAGACTTAGACTCCAGCACAATAATAAAAAGTGGAGACTTTAACACTCCACTGACAATATTGGACAGAACAATGAGACAGAAAGTCAACAAGGATATTCAGGACTTGAACACAGATCTGGACCAAGTGGACCTAATAGATATTTATAGAACACTCCTCCTCAAATCCACAGAATACACATTCTTCCACACCACATCACACTTACTCTAAAACTGACCACTTAATTGGAAGTAAATCACTCCTCAGCAAATGCAAAAGAATGGAAATGATAACAAACATTCTCTCAGACCACAGTGCAATCAAATTAGAACTCAGGATTTGAGTTCTAATTTGAAAAACACTCAAAACCACACAATAACACAGAAACTGAACAACTTGCTCCTGAATGACGAATGCATAAACAATGAAATGAAGGCAGAAATAAAAATCTTCTTTGAAACCAACAAGCATGAAGACACAATGTACCAGATCCTATGGGACACATTTAAAGCAGTGTCTAGAGGGAAATTTATAGCAATAAATGCCCACATGAGAAACAAGGAAAGATCTAAAATCAATACCCTATCATCAAAATTGAAAGAGCTAGAGGAGCAAGATCTAAGAAACTCAAAAGCAAGCAGAAGACAAGAAATAACTAATATCAGAGGAGAAATGAATGAGATAGAGACACAAAAAACCTTTCAAAAAATCAATAAATCCAGGAGCTGTTTTTTTTAAAAAAAAAGATCAACAAAATAGACTGCTACCTAGACTAATAAAAAAGAAAAGAAGGAGAATCAAATAGATGCCATAAAAAATGAAAAAGGGGATATCACCACCAATTCATCAGAAATACAAACTACCATCAGAGATTACTAGAAACAGCTCTATGCACATAACTAGTAAATCTGGAAGAAATGGATACATTCCTGGACACTTGCACACTCCCAAGACTAAGCCAGGAAGAAGTCGAAACCCTGAATAGACCAATAACAAGGTCTGAAGGCGAGGCAGCAATTAATAGCCTACCAACCAAAAAAAGTCCAGGTCCAGATGGATTCATGGCAGAATTCTACCAGACATACAAAGAGGAGCTGGTACCATTCCTGCAGAAACTATTCTAAACAGTACAAAGAGAGGGAATCCTCCCTAACTCTTTCTATGAGACCAACATCATCCTGATTCCAAAACCTGGCAGAGACACAACTGAAAAAGAAAACTACAGGCCAATATCCATGATGAACACTGATGCAAAAATCTTCAATAAAATACTGGCAAACTAAATGCAACAGCACATCAAAAAGCTTATCCATCTTGATGAAGTAGGCTTCATCCCAGGGCTGCAAGTCTGGTTCAACATATACAAATCTATAAATGTAATTCACCACATAAACAGAACCAAAGACCAAAACCACATGATTATCTCAATAGACGCAGAGAAGTCCTTCAACAAAATTCAACAGCCCTTTATGCTAAAAACTCTCAAGAAACTAGGTATTGATGGAATGTATCTCAAAATAATAAAAGCTATTTCCAACAAACCCACAGCCAATATCATACTGAATGGGCAAAAACTAGAACCGTTCCCTTTAAAAATTGGCACTAGACAAGGATGCCCTCTCTCACCACTCCTATTCAATATAGTATTGGAAGTTCTAGCCAGAGCAACTAGGCAAGAAAAAAAATAAAGTGTATTCAATTAGAAAAAGAGGAATTCAAATTGTCCCTATTTGCAGACGACATGATTGTATATTTAGAAGGCCCCATCATCTCAGCCCAAAACCTCCTCAAGCTAAAAAGCAACTTCAGCAAAGTCTCACAATAAAAAATCAATGTGCAGAAATCACAAGCATTTCTATACACCAACAACAGACAAATAGAGAGCCAAATCATGAGTGAACTCCCATTTACAATTGCTACAAAGAGAATAAAATACCTAGGAATACAACTAACAAAGGATGTAAAAGATCTCTTCAGGAAGAAATGTAAACCACTGATGAAGAAAATAAGAGAGGACATAGATGGAAAAACATCCATGCTCATGGTTAGGAAGAATCAATATTGTGAAAATGGCCATACTGCCCAAAGTAATTTATAGAGTCAATGCTATTCCCATCAAGCTACCATTGACCTTCACAGATCCAGGGGAAAAAAACTAAACTTCATATGGAGCCAAAAGAGAGCCTGCAAAGCCAAATCACTTCTAAGCAAAAAGAACAAAGCTGGAGGCATCATGATACCTGACTTCAAACTATATTATAAGGCTACAGTAATCAAAACAGCATGGTACTGGTACCACAATAGAGATATAGACAAATGCAACAGAACAGAGGCCTCGAAAGCAACACCACATATCTACAACCATCTGACTCTTGACAAACCAGATAAAAACAAGCAATGGAGAAAGGATTCTCTGTTTAATAAATGGTGTTGGGAAAACTGCCTAGCCATATGCAGTAAGCTGAAACTGGACCCCTTCTTCACACCTTATACAAAAATTAACTCCAGATGGATTAAAGATTTAAACATAAGAACTAACACCATAAAAACCCTAGAAGAAAACCTAGGCAACACCATTCAGGACATAGGCATAGGCAAGGACTTCATGACCAAAACACCAAAAGCCAAAATAGACAAATGAGATCTAATTAAACTTAAGGGCTTCTGTATGCAAAAGAAACAATCATTCAAGTGAACCAGCAACCAACAGAATGGGAAAAAAATTTTGTAATCTACCCATCTGACAAAGGGCTAATATCCGGACTCTACAAAGAACTAAAGCAAATTTACGAGAAAAAATACAAACAAACCCATTGAAAAGTGGATGAAGGATATGAACAGACACTTCTCAAAAGAAGACATTTATGAGGCCCACAAACATATGGAAAAAATGCTCATCATCACTGGTCACTAGAGAAATGCAAATCAAAACTACATTGAAATACCATCTCACACCGGTTAGAATGGCGACCATTAAAAAATCTGGAGTCAACAGATGCTGGAGAGGATATGGAGAAAAAGGAACATTTTTACACTGTGGGTGGGAGTGTAAATTAGTTCAACCATTATGGAAGACAGTGTGGCGATTCCTCAGGGATCTAGAAATATAAATTCCATTTGACTGAGCAATCCCATTATCCCATTACTGGGTATATACCCAAAGGATTATAAATCATTCTATTATAAAGACACATGCACATGCATGTTGCAGCACTGTTTACAATAGCAAAGACCTGGAAGCAACCCAAATGCCCATTGATGATAGACTGGACAAAGAAAATGTGGTACATATACACCAGGGAACACTATGCAGCCATAAAAAATGATGAGTTCGTGTCCTTTGTAGAGATGTGGGTGAATCTAGAAATCAACATTCTCAGCAAACTGACACAAGTACAGAAAACCAAACACCGCATGTTTTCACTCATAGGCGGGTGATGAACGATGAGAACACATGGGCACAGGGAAGGGAACAACACTTACTGGGCTAGGTGGGGAGGTGGAGGGGAGGGAAGGGGAAGGGAGGGGAGGGGAGGGACAGCAGGGGGTGGGGTGGATGGGGAGGGGTAACACCAGGAGAATACCTGATATAGGCAATGGGTGGGGGGGCGGATGTCGCATGTATGTACTTATGTAACAATCCTGCAGGATGTAGGATATGCACATGTACCCCAGAGCCCAAAGTACAATAAAAAATAAATAAATAGATGAGACACCTGTTTGTAATCCCAGCACTTTGGGAGGCCAAGGCAGGCAGATCACTTGAGGCCAGTTCAAGACCAGTCTGGCAAACATGGTGAAAACCCCATCTCTACTAATAACACAAAATGTTAGCCAGGCATGGTGGCGGGTACCTGTAATCCCAGCTACTCAGGAAGCCGAGGCAGGAGAATCACTTGAACCCAGGAGGCGGAGGTTGCAGTGAGCCAAGACTGTAACAGTCTGCTCCAGCTTAGGCAACAAAAGCAAAACTCCATCTCAAAAATTTAAAAAAAAAAAAAAAGGCAGGGAGAGAGAAATATTGGAGAGGATATAGAGAAATTAGAGCCCAGAAACCTTGTGCACCGTAGGTGGCAATGTAAAATGTTGCAACCACTGTGGAGACAGCATAGAGGTTCCTCAGAAAATTGAACATAGAACTACCACGAGATCCAGAAATTTTAATTTCAGTTACATACCCAAAAGAATTTAAAGCAGGGATTCCAAAAGATATTTGTATACACAGATTCATATAACATAATTCACAATAGCCAAAAAAGTGACACAACTCAAGTATCTATGAATGAATACACAAACAAAATGTGTTATGTTCATTCAGTGGGATACTATTCAGCTTTAAAATGAAACGAAATTATCATATGTCATGATACGGATCAACCTTGAAGATATTATGCTAAGTGAAATAAACCAGTCACACAAAAAAACCACTATATGATCCCATTACATGAAGTACCTAGAGTAGTAAAATTCATGGAGACAGAAAGTAGAATGATGTTGCCAGAGCTAGCAAGGTGCAAGGAATGGGGAGTTTTTGTTTGGGTACAGAATTTCAGTTTTGCAAGATTAAAAGAGCTCTGAAGATGGATGGTGCTGATGCTCACATAACAAAGTGAATGTACTTAATGCCACTGAACTGAACACTTGAAAGTGGCTAAAAAGGTAAAGTTTACATTATATGTATTTTATCATGATTTTTAAAGAAAATTAAAATTTAAAGAGGTTTAGCCAGCCTTCAAAAATGACAAATATTTTTGTGACCAGAAATGAAGAGAAAAGCAAAGCAATGAATGAAACCAAACTGGCTTAGGGGTGTTGGGGGGAACCAGAAGTTATCCTAGAAAGAAAAACACAAAAACCTGATATCCAAAAAAAAACTATCCTGTCAAATGTGCATTCATACTAATATTTATAACACTTTGAAAAGTAAGAATAAATATTACCTCACTTTACACATGAGAAAACAAATTAAAAAGTCTCAAGCAATTTGTGTAAAATCAGTCAGAACCAAGATTCAGATGAAGATATGGCTTACTCCACTGCCTGTGTTCCTTTTGTAACCATATGTGCAAATGTTTCTAGGGTAGGGAAGATCACCATTAGCTCATTAACTGACACTAAATTAATAATTATTTTATTATTATATTTAGTAATATAGGCCTAGAAAAAAGGCCTATATTACTCGACAAATATTTATTCAACACAGATTAACCGAGGCGACATTCTAGATTCTAAGACCATAGCTGTGAACTGAGGTGGGGATGAGACAAAGGAAAGAAGTGAAGGAAGAAAGAGGAAAGAGGGGAGGGAGAAAGAAAGACGGTCATCGAATGCCCAAGCTAGAAGCTTTGATAAAAAGTCTTGTGTGACTTCTGAAATACTCCAGAGAAGTTCCTCTGCCAGCAAATACTTACTACCTTGACTGTGGCACCTTTCCCATATAATAAACTGTTCCTGTCCTGACGCTACACCCATTCATCACCAATTTCCATGCTTTAGAACAAAAATCAAAGCTTCAGTATAGTCTTTTATTGGTTGCAATTCAAGCATTCATTCATCTTCTTTCACATATTATCATTTTAATATGGCTCTCTCAAAATGGAAAAGCCATTAAGAAAGACCCAAAGTAGCCAGGCACAGTGGCTCACGCCTGTAATCTCAGCACTTTGGGAGGCCGAGGTGGGCGAATCTTCTGAGGTCAGGAGTTCAAGACCAGCTTGGCCAACATGGTGAAACCCTGTCTCTACTAAAAATACAAAAAAATTAGCCAAGCTTGGTGGTGGGCGCCTGTAGTCCCAGCACCTCGGGAGGCTGAGGCAGGAGACTCACTTGAACCCAGAAGGCAGAGGTTGCAGTGAGCCTAGATCACACCACTCTATTTCAGCCTGGGCAACAGAGCAACACTCTGTTTCAAAAAAAAAAAAAAAAAGAAAAATGAAAAATAAAGAAGCTATTTAAAAGAGTGACAGACGTCAGCAAGACGCCTGACTAGAGATGCCTAACATTTTCCCCCACTATAAAAAAAGGACAAAGGCAATGAGTGAACAGCTAAAATTTGACTGGAGTGTTGAAGGGAGAACACTGGAATGTAGCAGGGAACTGGACATGCACCTGTGGTTACTGGAAGTTCAGGACAGCAAGGATGCAACTGGCCTCTGCAGCCTCACCTCCCCCAGTGCTCCCTACCTGATTGGATCTGCCTAGAGTTAGGAGGAAATTCCTGTTGTAGGAAAAAGATAAGCAGAAGATTGCCACCAGTTCCCATTGCCACTACAAATACAAATGATCCTTATAACACAAGAATCCCACAGTCTTCACACACCCTGAGCCCAGTTTGGAGAGATACCAGGAATTCATACAGCCACATTGCCCTGAATAAGGAGCACAAGATGTGCACTCCCACCCCTACCTGCCCACTTGTGAGCCAAGCTGCTGTAGCAAAGTACCATCTTGAGGCCAGAGACACCCCTGGAGAGTGTCTTGCCCTGGGGGCTAGTAGCCACTGCACCTCTCCAGCAGTGGGGCTCCATCTTCATTATTCCAAGTCCACACAGGTGGCTGAATGCCACAACCGCAGCTGCATGAAGCTTGAGCCCAGAATCAGCTGTGACTCCGGTCCTGCACAGCAGGGAAACCAACCACCATCACTGCACTTCTAGCCAGAGAAACAGTTTGCCAGTCTTCCCTGGGGCAAACACAGCCTCAGCCAGCCAAACCACTGTGCACCCTCCCCCAAGAAAGAAAGATTCTTAAGCCTATGAGCAGTTGATATGCCCCCAGGCCAGTGGAGTGACTATGTGCCCAATGCCAGGACTGAGAAACAGCCCCACAGTGTCCCCACCTTCCACAAACATGTTCTTGGCTTGCCCATTGGCCTGTGCCCCCAATAAGAGTCTGACAAATAGCCCTGTAAGCTGCCCCTGTTGGGCACAACCCCTGAGCTAGCCGAGCAGCCTTGCACTGGCATCCCAAACCTGAGAAACTACCCCATGGGCTTCGCCAGCACATGTGCCCCCAGGACAGCTGAGCAGGTGTGTAGTCACTTCCCAGGCCTGAGGAATAACTCATGGCCCACAGAGAAGACCTGCCCACAGGACAACTAAGTGGTTATGAACCCATGTCCCAAGCCAGAGAAACAGCACCATGGACCACCTTGATAGATATGCCCCCCAGGCCAATTAAGCAGCCCTGTTTCATAGGCCCATGTCTCAGGCCTATGAAACAGCCTTGCAGGCCTCCTCCCACAGAATTGCCCCCAGACCAGCCAAGCAGCTGTGCAGCTGTTCCTAGGGCTCAGAAACAGCCCCATGGGTTGCCCCCAGCAGATATGTCACCAGACCTGCCTAGCAGCTGTGTGATCACATCCCGGGCCTGAGAAATAACCCTGTGAGCTCCTCCTAGCAAGAGCTGTTTAGGCCAGCTGTTCCTAGGGCTGAGAAACAGCCCGGTGGTTTCCCCTAGTAAATATGTCATCAGACCTGCCAAGTAATGGTGTACCCATATCCCAGACCTGAGAAACAACCTGTGAGCTGCTCCTAGTATGAACATCCTCAGGCTAGCCAAGAAATTGTATGTTCATGTTCCTGGCTAGAGTAACAGCCCTGTGGCCCCAACATCACCAAGCAAAATCCTAATCTGGCTGATCCTTTGTGTACATACATGGACCCCTAACCTGAGAAACAGCCTGGCAAGCCGTGCCAGCAAAGTTCACCAACATCACCACAAATTCTCTCAGTCTAGGCCGCGGAGAAACTCACAAGTGTCATTAGTGTAGACTATAGCTGAAGAAACTACATGGAGACCACACTACTATGTCTGTCCCTCTAGAACCAAGGCCAACACACTCCATTGAACTGATACACCAAGACCCATTCATACAAGTAAGTCCTTCCCTATGAAAACTTCCATAAAACTGGAAGAAGTGACTTTTTTACCAGATGTGTAGAAATCAACATAGGGATATTTCAACCATGAAAAAGCAAAGAAACATGACCTCCAAGGGAAAACATTAATTCTCCAGTAACAGACTCCAATCATAAGGAAATATAAGAAATTCCAGAAAAAGAATTCAAACCTAATAATCTTAAGGAAACTCAGTGAGACAAAAAAAAAAAAAAAAGAATACAAATAGACAAAACAACGAAATCAGAAAAATGATTTGAATGAGAAAGTCAACATAAGAAATAAATATCATAAAAAAACAGAAATTCTAAAGCCAAATAATTCAATAAATGACATTTTAAAATCCAATCAAGAGCTTCAACAACAGACTATACTGAACAGAAGAAAGAATTTCAGAACTTAAAGACAGGTCTTTTGAAATAATACAGGCATGCAGAATAAAAAAGAAAGAAGAAAACCCACAGGATTTGTGGAACACCATTAAGCAAACAAATATTTGGCATTCCAGAATGCAAAGAGAAGGAAAAATGTAAGAACAATATATGTAATGAAATGACAACAAAAATCTTTCCCAGACTTGGGAGAGAGATGGATATCCAGTTCCAGGAAGTACAAAGAACCCCAAATAGATTCAACATAAATGGTTCCTTTCTGAGCCACATTAGAGTCAAATTGTTGAAAGTCAAAGACAAAAAAAAAAGTTTTAAAAGCACCAAGAAAAAAGGGTCAAGTCACATATTTTAAAATTCCCATTAAACTAACAGTGTATTTCTCAGCTAAAAAATTTATAGGCCAGGAGAGAATGAGATATTAATATGAATATATTCGAAATACTGAAAGAAAAAAAACTATAAGCCAAAAATATTTTACCCAGCAAAGATATCCTTCAGAAAAGAAGGAAAAACAAAATTTTTCACAGACAAGGCATAACTAAGGGAATTCACCATCACTACATAGGCCTTGCAATAAATGCTCAAGAGAGCCTTACATCTGAAAGCAAAAAGATGACAACCACCATCATGAAAACATGCAAAACTATAAAACTTACTGGTAGAGCTGATAAACAAAAGAGAAAGAGAAAGGAGCCAAATTTTATTGCTACAGAAAACCACCCAAACAAAAAAATAAATAATCAGAGAGGAAGTAGGCAACAAAAGATATACAAAACGACCAGGAAACAACCAATAAAATGACATAAAAAAGTTCTATCAACAATAATATTGAATGTAAGTGGATTAAATTCCTCACCTAAAAGCTATAGTCTGGCTGAATCAATTTTTTTAAAAACAGATCACCAAATATATGCTGCCTATAAGAAATTCACCTCACCTATAAAAACATGCATAGTCAGAAAGTGAAGAGATGGAAAAAAGATATTTTTTGCAAATGGAAACCAAAAGCAAGCAGGAGGAGCTATATTTATATCAGACAAAACAGACTTCAAATTAAAAGCTGTAAAAAGAGACAAATTTCAACTGTACCATTGACCAAATGAACTAACAAACATTTACAGAACATTTAACCCAGTAACTGCAGAATATACTTTTTTTTCATTAGCACATGGAACATTCTTCAGAATTGATCATATATTAGGACAGGCAGACACATTCTGAGACAAGTCTCAGAAAATTTTTAAAAATCCAAATTGTATTAAGTATCTTATCTGGCTACAATGAAATAAAAGACATCAATAACAAGGGGAACATTCGAAACTATACAAATACATGGAAATTAAACAACATGCTCCTGAATAATGAGTGAAGAAAGAAATTAAGAATAAAAATTTTAAATTTCTTGAAACAAATGAAAATAAAAATACAACATACCAAAACCTATAGGTCTCACAGCAAAAGCAGTACTAAAAGGCAAGTTTATTGTAATAAAGCCCTACATCAGAAAACTAGAAAGATTTCAAGTAAATAACCTAATAAAGCACCTCAAGGAACTAGAAAAGCAAGGATAAACCAAACCCAAAATTCATGGAAAGAAATAAGGATCAAAGCAGAAATAAACAAAATTGAGAATAATTTTTAAAAATACAAAATTTTACTGAAACAAAAAGTTGGCTTTTTGAAAAGATAAACAAAATTGACAAACCATTAGCTAGATTAAGAAAAAAAGAGAGAAGACCCAAATAAACAAAATTAGAAATGAAAAAGGACACATCACAACAGATCTTACAGAAAAAGAAAAGATCATCAGAGACTTCAATGAACAACTATACACTAATAAATTTGAAAACCTAGAGAAAAATGGATAAATTGCTGGATACATACAATCTACTAAGATTGAACCAAGAATAAATAGAAAGTCTGAACAGACTTTATTTTGTTGTTTATGAGACTGAACCAGTCTCATAACAAATAACAAGACTGAATCAGTAATAAAAATCTTCTGACAAAAAAAAAGTTCAGACTGGGTGCAGTGGCTCATGCCTGCAATCCTAGCACTTTGAGAGGCCAAGGCAGGTGGATCATGAGGTCAGGAGTTTGAGACCAGCCTGACCAACATGATGAAATCTCATCTCTACTAAAAATACAAAAATTAGCCAGGTGTGATTATATGCACCTATAATCCCAGCCACTCAGGAGGCTGAGGCAGGAGAATCACTTGAACTAGGGAGGGAGAGGTTGTAGTGAGCTGAGATCACACCACTGCACTCCAGCTCATGTCACAGAGCAAGACTCAATCTCAGAAAGAAAAAAAAAGTTGAGGACCAGATGCCATCACCATTATGTTCTGCCAAACCTTTAAAGAATAATATCAATTCTTCTCATACCATTTCCAAAAATTGAAGCAGAGGGAATTCTTTCTAACTCATTCTACAAAGCCAGCATAGCCTTGGTCCCAAAACCAGAGAAGGACACAACAAAAAATAGCAAACAACAAGCCAATATCCCTGCTGAATATAAACATCAAAATCTACAACAAAATATTAGCAAACTGAAACCAACAACACATCAAAAAGATAAATACATTATGAGCAAGTGAGATTTATCCTGAGAATACAAAGATGGTTCAACATACATAATTCCATAAATATCATATATCATATCTATAGAATGAAAGACAAAACATATAATCATCTCAGTAGATGCTGAAAAAAAATTTTGGTAAAATTCAACATCTTTTCATGATAAAACTGCTTAGTAAATTGGGTATAGAAGAAAAGCATCTAAACATAATAAAGGTTATACATTAAAAACCCACAGCCAACAACTTACAAAGTGGAAAAAAGTTGAAAATATTTCCTTTAAGAACTGGAACAAAACAAGCATGTCCATGCACAACACTCTTATTCAACATAGTAGAGGAAGTCTTAGCCAGAGGAATTAGGCAATAGAAAGAAATGTAGGGTATCCAAACTGAAAAGAAGGAAGTCAAGTTGTTCCTGTTTATATATGATATCACCTTATATATAGAAAAACCAAAAGATTGACTCTACAAAAAAACTCTTATAACTGGTAAACAAATTCAGTAAAGTTGTGGAATACAGAATTAATATACAAAAATCAGTAGCATTTCTTTTTGCAAACAACAAACTACCTGGAAAAAAAAACAGGACAGCAATTCCATTTAAAATAGCTACCAAAAATAAAATTAAATTAAATACATAGGAATAAATATAACCAAGGAGGTGAAAGGCCTCTACAAGAAAAACTACAAAACACTGATGAAAGAAACTGAAGGAGATACAAACAAATGAAAAAGACAAGCCATGCTCATGGACCAGAAGAATTAATATTGTTAAAATGGCAATACTTCCCCTGCAAAATCTGCAGATTTAACACAATTCCTATAAAATACCAATGACATTCTTTACACAATTAAAAAAAAAAAAAAAAAACCTAAAATGTGTATGGTACCAAAAAAGAGCCCAAGTTTCTAAAGCAATCCTGCACAAAAAAAGAGCAAAGCTGGAAGTATCATACTACCATATCTCAAAATATACTACAAAAATAGAATAATCAAAACAACATGATATGAAAACAAATATATAGACCAATGGAATAAAATAACCCGGAAATTGATCTGCACATCTACAGTCAACTGATTTTTGACAAAGGTGGCAATAACACCCATTGGGGAAAGCACAGTCTCTTCAATAAATGATGCTGAGAAAACTGTATGTCTGTATGCAGAAGCATAAAACTGGATCCCTGCTTCTTATTCTATACAAAAATTAATTGAAAATGGATCAAAGACCTAAATGTAAGACTCAAGACAATAAAACAAGCAGAAGAAAACAGGGGATACACTTCAGGACATTAGTCTGATAAAAGGTTTTATAAATAAGACCTCAAAGCACAGGCAACAAAAGCAAAAATAAACAAATGAGATTATATCAAACTTAATAGCTTCTCCACAGCAAAGGAAACAATCAGCAGAGTGAAAAGACAACTCCAAGACTGGGAGAAACCATTTGCAAACTACACATTCTTCAGGGGATTCATATTCAGAATATACAAGGAACTAAAAAACAGCAAATACTGGTAAGAATGTGGAGAAAAGGGAACTCATAAACTATTGGTAGGAATGTAAACTAATACAATCACTATGGGGAAGAGTATAAAGTTTCCTCAGAAAAACTATAAATGTAACTGACATATGATTCAGCAATCCCACTACTGGGAATGTTTCCAAAGAAAAGGAAGTCATTATATCAAAGAGACACCAGAACCCCCTTGTTTATTACAACACTATTCATAATAACCAAAATAAAGAATTGACCTAGGTGTCTAACGACAGGTAAACTGATAAAGACAATGTGGTAAATGACCCGGTGGCTTATGCCTGTAATCCCAGCACTTGGAAGGCCAGGGAGGGTGGATCTCTTGAGATCAGGAGTTCAAGACCAGCCCGGCCAATATGGTGAAACCCCGTCTCTACTAAAAATACAAAAAGTAGCCGGGCATTATGGCAGGTACCTGTAATCCCAGCTACTCAGGAGGCTGAGGCAGGAGAATCATGTGAACCTGGGAGGCAGAGGTTGCAGTGAGCCAAAACCCAGCCACTGCCCTCTAGCCTGGGTGACAGAGCGAGACTCTGTCTCAAGAAAAAGAAAAAAAATGTATATATACACAATGGAATACTATTTAGCCACAAAAAGAATGAAATCCTGTCATCCATGGCAACATGGATAGAACTGGAAAACATTAATGTTAAGTGAAATAAGCCAGGAACAGAAAGTTAAACATCTTATGTTCTCACTCATATGTGGAAGCCAAAAAAAGTTGCTCTCATAAAGGTAAAAAGTAGAACAGAAGTTACTAGAGCCTGGCAAATGTAAGAGGAAGAGAGGCAGAGGGAGAAACTTGTTAAAGGATGCAAAATTGCAGCCAAAGAAATGATAAATGTTTGAGATGATGGACATCCTAATAACCTTGATCTGATCACTATACACTACATGTATCAAAACATCACTGTGTACCCCATGAATATTAACCATTGTTACTTATAAATTTAGAAATGTGTAAAGAATGCAATCATGTTTAAAAATAAAATTAAAAATTAAAAATAAATAAAAAGAGGAGCAATGGAACAAATATTTAGGAAAAGAGATGCTTTGATCCCCTAGATCACTCCAGGAGGACAGCACTCTAATCTTAATTTAAATGTTACTGCTGGGCTCATGCCTGTAATCTCAGCACTTTGGGAGGCCGAGGCAGGTAGATCACGAGGTCAGGAGATCAAAACCATCCTGGCTAACACCATGAAACCCATATCTACTAAAAATACAAAACAAAAATTAGGCATGGTGGTATGCGCCTGTAGTCCCAGCTTCTCAGGAGGCTGAGGCAGGAGAATTACCTGAACCCAGGAGGCAGAAGTGCAGAGATTGCACCGCTACACTCCGACCTGGGTGACACAGCAAGACTGTCTCAAAAAAAAAAAAAAAGAAAGAAAGAAAAAAAGTGTTTGCTCTATGCTGGTTATTATGACAAGAAAATATAAAAATGGAAAAAACTAACATTACTAAAGTTGTTTGTGCCTGGAGGTTTTGGTTCACCAGATTCACTCTATCACAGAAGATCATCAGCAATGTAAATTCAGCTACACTCCAAGAAAGACCATTTTAACTAGGCTTATTTAAAGGTAAATAGGGATGTCCCTATGCTTCGGTCCTCCCAGGCATTTCTACAGAAATCTTCTAGTTATAATTATAGCATTCCAGTTATAATAAAAGTGTTCAACCAACTGCACAATTTAATTTAAAAAAAATAAATAAATACAACCAAACAGAAAGCTTTCTCTTTAAATGTAATTAATCATGCAATGACCTAAAAGGGAAAGATTAAGCTTTCCGGGACAATAAAAATACATGAATCTGTGCCAAATTTTGGGGAAATTCCTAGTACAGTCAGCTCACTATGTTCACCTTATTTAAAGTTCAAGCCGTGGCAAATTTCACAAAATGCTACAAATGCTCTTTCCTCTGATTTGGGAGATACTTTTTCAATGGTCTGCAACGCTTCTTCCCCTCTTCTCTGTATGGAAAATGCTTACACCCAGTGTTCTCAAACTTGGGTGTGTATCATAATCCCATGGTAGGCAGGTTAAAAAACAACAACAACAACAGATGGCTGTTCCCTACCCTCAGTTTGTGATTCATTAAGTCTGGAAGGGGCCCAACAATTCACATTTCTAACATGTTCTCAGGGGATGCACAAACTGCTGGCCAGGAACCACACTTCAGGAACTACCAGCCCTATGCCTACGTCTATTTCAAAAACTCAGCTCAAATCCCACTCCCTGAGAGAAGATGGGGTAGAGAAGGGAGGGGTTTCCCCTGTTCCTTCTCCTCCCCAAAGGCTATCAATAGCTCCACAGTACAGCTGTTTGACATCTCTGGTCCCAATCTGCTCAGCAGATAGGTTTCTACCCTACCTCCCCTCCACTCCTTTGCAATTTACTTGAAAGGGAGGCCCGAATTTTATTCCTACTTTTATGTTTTTCAGTATCTACAACAGTGTCCATTCCCACCAGTTATTTAATAAATGGATGCCCCCCAACACACACACACACACACACACACACACAAAATACACAAATGACTAGAAAAATGATTATGAAAGCATTTTTAAAGTCAAAGTGCTATGAAAAACACATTGCAAATGACATTGCAAATGAATCTGCAATCTAGTTAAACTGCAAATTTTTTTTGTTTTTTGAACAAAAACTTTTAAAACTTTTAAAATAAAGCTTTACTTAGTCTTACTCTGCCCCGCAGGCTGGAGTGCAGTGGTGCAATCTCGGCTCTCTGCAACCTCTACTCCCAGGCTCAAGCAATTCTCCTGCCTTAGCCTCCTGAGTAGCTGGGAGTACAGGCACCTGTCACCACGCCTAGCTAATGTTTGCTGTTTTTTAGTAGAATCAGGGTTTCACCATGTTGACCAGGCTGCTCTTGAACTCCTGACCCGAAGCAATCTCCCCACCTCAGCCTCCAGAAGTGCTGGGATTACAGGTGTGAGCCACCTAGCCCCACCTTAAAATGAAGATTTTGATTCAGAAAGTCTAAGGTGGGGCCTGAGAGGCTGTATTTTTAATAACCTGTAGGTGAGGCTAACACTGTCTACGGCCCACACTTAGAGTTTTGTAGGTTTTATACCAGTGGTTCCCAGCCTTGAATTGCCCCATGGATCACTGATAATGTTGAGTCAAATCTGGTCCACTTCTCAGACAAATTAAATCGGAATCTCTGAGGGTGGGGCCCAGACATCAGTATTTTTAAAAAGCTCCTCAGTAATTCTAATGCACAGCCAAGGCCAAGAATAGTTGATCTCCAAGAAGTCATACATAATATATTCAAATTAACTTAAAAACTAAATTATGTTTTTCAAACATGAGAGTTTTATATTATTTATCATTGCATTAATGTTGATTATACCAAATATATCATTTTATTCTCTTTACATTACTCACTGTATACTTACCTGGCAGGGGAGATACCTTGATCACGAAGGTGGTTTTTCCAGGGTGAGGCTTATCCATTGTACTCCTGATGTGTTGACCCCTCGATTTCCCCAAATGTGGGAAACTCAACCGCGTAATTTGTGGTAGTGGGGGACTGCGTTTGTGCTTTCCCCTGGTCTTTCATAATAAATGAATAAATAAATAAATAAATAAATTACTGTAAAATAATGTCTTTACCCAGCATTATCTATACAGCCAGAAAAGAAACTTCTGACAACTTTTAAAAGAAAGCTTTACTTAGTATTTCCCTAAGTTTACTTAATATTGACTTGAGGTTTCTCACGTTACTGCCATGTTAAAAAAAAAAAAAAAAAAAAAAAAAAAAAAAAAAAAAAAATGGCCGGGCGTGGTGGCTCAAGCCTGTAATCCCAGCACTTTGGGAGGCCGAGGCGGGTGGATCACGAGGTCAAGAGATCGAGACCATCCTGGTCAACATGGTGAAACCCCGTCTCTACTAAAAATACAAAAAAATTAGCTGGGCATTGTGGCGCGTGCCTGTAATCCCAGCTACTCAGGAGGCTGAGGCAGGAGAATTGCCTGAACCCAGGAGGCGGAGGTTGCGGTGAGCCGAGATCGCGCCATTGCACTCCAGCCTGGGTAACAAGAGCGAAACTCCGTCTCAAAAAAAAAAAAAAAATCAGTAACTGTGTTAGACAATGATAATTATGATACATATTTTTCTTAGAAATAGGGCAATGTACCTCCCAAAGAAAGTGCCCTCAACATTAAGGATGCCAAGTGTCAGATGTCACAGCATGTGGTTCTGAAAGGTTGGCTTCCGGAGTGCTGCATTGTTTTTGTTTGTTGGTTCGTTTGTTTTGAGATGGAATTTTGCTCTTGTTGCCTAGGCTGGAGTGCAACAGTGTGATCTCGGCTCACTGCAGCCTCCACCTCCCAAGTTCAAGCGATTCTTTTGCCTCAGCCTCCCAAGAGTAGCTGAGATTACAGGCGCCTGCCACCATGCCCAGCTAATTTTTGTATTTTTAGTAGAAACAGGGTTTCATCCCATGTCAGCCAGGCTGGTCTCGAACTCCTGACCACAGGTGATCCACCCACCCACGCCTCCCAAAGTGCTAGGATTATAGGCATGAGCCACCACACCTGGCCTCCATTGTTTTCATAGTCTGTCTTAAAAAAGCAGTCAGGTAACTTAAAAAATACATCCATCTTAAGAAAAATTATCAAATAAAAATCCATAGCTAGAAAAAAGATATATTAGAGAGTGTTCTTTCAGAGAAAATAAAGATCTTAATACCATACCTTTAAATAGTAAGTCACCAGAGTTCCTATAAAATATAATCCAGTCTTCTCAATTTGTACCAACTCTTCACAAAGACATCTGTGCCATAATGTAAGGCATGTTTATAGGGTTGACTTAAATCTCGGTGTTTAAAAAAGCAGCCCAGATTATGCAAAACTTTCCAGACATGGGGTGATCTGTTTTAACATTGTGCCAGAAATGTGCTACATAATCCATTTCAGGTCCCTGAATCCTGAGTTCCAAACAGCAGATTCTGGAGTCTCTTCTTGCCAGAATGTGCATTAAAATATCTTATATAGTACTAAGAAGAGGTATTCAGCCAACGCTGCTGACTGTAGTGTTGCTGCAGCTGAGTCGCAGAATGATAAAGAGAAGTTCAATTATGCATTTGGTCAAACCAAAGCTGACTGCAGGAACTAAGTAAATCTCTCTCAAGCCTCTTAACCTTTAAGAATAAAAGATTGAAATAAAAACCTTTAGAAGACTAATAGTTAAAATTCTTCATTAGGTACAGCATTTATGATGTTCCTTTTCTGATAATCTTAAATTTCTGGCAATTGTAATTATCAGAGATATTTGTAACAGCACGATTTATATACATGTAAAAAAAGATGAGAATGGTGCCAAATTCAGTAAATTGTACTATTGTGAAATAACCATCTGACAGAAAGAAGTGCCAGGAATTAGCCAAAGGATTCTCTACACATAAATTTCCTAGTGGACTGAAATTTTTATTCTTATGAATTCAAAGTACAAAAATGCTTTGTACATACTAAGGAAAAGCATTGTCAAACCTAAGATCCAACTTCTATTCCCCTCTAATTAACTCAGCACCTTGAAATTTGGTTTCCAGTTTTATTCCTTTTCTGAAACTTTTTTAGATTAGCAATGACATCCCACAGGAAAAAGAAGAGGTGCCAGAAATCTGGAGAATATCTTTTCCCCAAATGATTTTCAACAAAGGGAAGAATATAAATTATATAAAGCAAAGTGGGTCCACTATTGATTCTAGGAAAAACTCCAGAAGGAATTATTTTCAATATATTAAACACTTAGAAAATTGTGATCACAAGGAATTACACTGAATTCAAGAACACTCATGACAAACATTTTTTTACCCTCAGATTCATAATGTGGTAAGAGTCTCAGAACTGCTATAGGTGTTAGAAAACTGCATTTCAGCAGTCATGATGTCCTTATGGACAAGAATAAAGTGACTGCTCAAAAGTATACATAGAACCAAACCCAAAGAATGCTGAGTTATGAGTCAAAGTCACCCTGGAGAGAGATGTCCAAAAGCACTCCACAGAGCACCATTCTTATCCCTAACTACTTCAAGCTCTTACTGGCAACTTGCATATGGGTATTTGTGGCCCAGTGATTAAATATTCAGACAATTTGAGGGTGGGAAATAGCAATAATGGTAAATGTGACTGAATTAGATCACAAAAAGATCATAGCTGTCTGCATCAACAGCCAAATCTAACCAGGTTGAATTCAACAAGATAAACACAAAGTACTACCTGACACTGAGTAGTTTATAAAGAAAAGAGGCTTAATTGACTCACCATTCTGCAGAGCTTGGGAGGGCTCAGGAAACTTATGATCATGGTGGAAGGGAAAGCAAACATGTCCTTCTTCTCATGGCAGCAGGAAGAAGTGCCAAGCAAAAGAGGAAAAGTTGATTTCCAATTTTAGTCCACTGTAGTCACAGAGAGTACTTGCTATAATTTCTATTTTCCTAAATTTGTTGAGACTTTTTTGTGGCCATTCATATTGTCTATCTTGCATACTCTTCAATGTGCTGATGAATAGAATAAACGTCCTGCATTGTTGAGTAGAAGGTTCTGCAAATAGCTGTTAAGTCTTTTTGTTCGAGGATATAGTTTAAGTTCATTGTGTCTGTATTGACTTTCCGTCTTGATGACCTGTCTAGAGCTGTCAGTGCAGTACCGAAGTCTCCCACTATTATTGTGTTGCCATCTGTCTCATTTCTTAGGTCTGGTAGTAATTGTCTTATAAATTTAGGAACTCCAGTGTTAGGTGCTTATATATTTAGAATTGAAATATTTTCCTGTTGGTCTGGTTCATTGATCATTGTATAATGTCACTCTTTGCCTTTTTTAACTGACTTAGACATTTATAAGTCCAAAAATCAGAGGCCAAGTGCCTGGACCACCATCTTTCCCCTTTCTCCCCAGATAATTGTCCCCAAATATTTTGGCCATTTTAGAAATGTAGTCCCCATTCCAAGCCCCAACCCAACAAGTTCCTCAGCAGTTCCTAACCTTAGTAGAATACTCCTACAGATGCATTTCACATTTTGTCCCCTCTGTGAGATACAGTCATAGGTTTACTTGGTCACTGATTGTATTAGTTCATTTTCACACTGCTGACAAAGACGTACCAAGACTGGGAATTGGACTTACAGTTCCACCTGGCTGGTGTGGCCTCAGAATCACGGCAGAAAGCAAAGGTCACTTCTTACATGGCAGTAGCAAGAGATAAATGAGGAGGAAGCAAAACCAGAAACCCTGATAAAGCCCATCAGATCTCATGAGACTTATTCACTATCATGAGAATAGGACGGGAAAGAACAGTCCCCATGATTCAGTTACCTTCTTCTAAGTCCTTCCCACAGCAGGAGGGAATTCTAGGAGGTACAATTCGAGTTGAGATTTGAGTGGGGACACAGCCAAACCATATCATTCCACTCCTGGCCCCTCCATATCTCATGTCCTCACATATTAAAACCAATCATGTCTTCCCAACTGTCCCCCAAAGTCTTAACTCATTTCAACATTAACACAACAGTCCACAGCCCTAAGTCTCATCTGAGACAAGGTAAGTCCCTTCCACCTATGAGCCTGTAAAATAAAAAACAAGCTAGTTACTTCCTAGCTACAATGGGGGTACAGGTATTGGGTAAATCCAGTCATTCCAAATGGGAGAGATTGGCCAAAACGAAGGAGTAACAGGGTCCATGCAAGTCTGAAATCCAGTGGGAAGTAAAAATTTAAAGCTCCAAAATGACCTTTGACTCCAGATCTCACATCTGGGTCATGCTGATACAAAAGGTACGTTTCCATGGTCTTGCACAGCTCCACCCTTGTGGCTTTGTAGGGTACAGCCTCCCTCCTGGCCGCTTTCCTGAGCTAGCTTTGAGTGCCTGCAGCTTTTCCAGGAACACAGTACAAACCGTTGGTGGATCTACCATTCTGGGTTCTGGAGGACGGTGCTCCTCTTCCACTAGGCAATGCATCAGTAGGAACTCTGTGTGGGGTCTCTGACCCCACATTTCCCTTCTCCACTGCCCTAGCAGAGGTTCTCCATGAGGGCCCTGGTCCTGCAGCAAACTTATGCCTAGGCATCCAGGTGTTTCTATACATCTTCGGAAATCTAGGCACAAGTCCCCAAACCTCAATTCTTGACTTCTGTGCACCCACAGGCTCATCACCATGTGGAAGCTACCAAGGCTTGGAGCTTCCACCCTCTGAAGCCACAGCCCAAGCTGGATGTTGGCCTCTTTCCACATGGCTGGAACAGCTGGGATGCAAGGCACCAAGTCCCTAGGCTGCACACAGCATGGGGACGTTGGGCCTAGCCACAAAGCTACTTTTTCCTCCTGGGCCTCTGGGCCTCTGATGGGAGGGGCTGCTGCGAAGGTCTCTGACATGGCCTGGACACATTTTCTCCATGGCCTTGGGTATGAACATTAGGCTTCTTGCTACTTATGCAAATTTCCACAACTGGCTTGAACTGCTCTCCAGAAAATGGGTTTTTCTTTTCTATCACATTGTCAGGCTGCAAGTTTTCTGAACTTTTGTGCTTTGCTTCCCTTATAAAACTGAATGTTGGGCCAGATACAGTGGCTTACACCTGTAATCTCAGCACTTTGAGAGGCCAAGGCCTACAGATCATGCAGTCAGGAGATCAAGACCATCCCAGCTAACACAGTGAAACCCCATCTCTGCTAAAAATACAAAAAATTAGCCAAGTATGGTGACACATGCCTGTAGTCCCAGCTACTCAGGAGGCTGAGGCAGGAGAATCGCTTGAATCCAGGAGGCAGAGGTTGCAGTGAACTGACAACGTGCCATTGCATTGCACTCCAGCCTGGGCAACAGAGGGAAACTGTCTCAAAAAAAAAAAAAAAAAAAAGAATGCCTTTAACAGCACCCAAGTCACCTCTTGAATGCTTTGCTGCTTAGAAATTTCTTCCACCAGATACCCTAAATCATCTCTCTCAAGTTCAAAGTTACACAAATCTATAGGGCAGGGGCAAAATGCCAACCATCTCTTTGCTAAAACATCACAAGAGTCACCTTTGCTCCAGTTCCCAACAAGTTCCTCTACTCCATCTGAGACCACTTCAGCCTCGGCCTTAATGTCCATATCACTATCAGCATTTTGGGCAAAGCCATTCAACAAATCTCTGGAAAGTTCCAAACTTTCGGCTAGGTGTGGTGGCTCATGCCTGTAATCCCAGCACTTTGGGAGGCTGAGGCAGGTGGATCATAAGTTCAAGAGATCGAGACCATCCTGACCAACATGGTGAAACCCCGTCTCTATTAAAAAAAAAAAAAGTTCGGCCAGGCGCGGTGGCTCAAGCCTGTAATCCCAGCACTTTGGGAGGCCGAGGCGGGTGGATCACGAGGTCGAAAGATCGAGACCATCCTGGTCAACATGGTGAAACCCCGTCTCTACTAAAAATACAAAAAAAAAAAAAAACTAGCTGGGCGTGGTGGTGCATGCCTGTAATCCCAGCTACTTAGGAGGCTGAGGCAGGAGAATTGCCTGAGCCCAGGAGGCGGAGGTTGCGGTGAGCCGAGATCGCGCCATTGCACTCCAGCCTGGGTAACAAGAGCGAAACTCCGTCTCAAAAAAAAAAAAAAAAAAAAAAAAAGTTCAAAACTTTCCCACACTTTCCTGTCTTCTTCTGAGCCCTCCAAACTCTTCCAATCTCTGCCTGTTACCCAGTTCCAAAGTCACTTCCACAGTTTCAGGTATCTTTTCAGCAATGCCCCACTATACTGGGGCATTTCCTCTATTAGTCCATTTTCATGCTGCTGACAAAGACATACCTGAGACTGGGAAGAAATAGAGGTTTAATTGGACTTAGAATTGCACATGGCTGAGGAGGTCTCGGAATCATGGCAGGGGGTGAAAGGCACTTTTTACCTGGCAGCAGCAAGAGAAAAATGAGGAAGAAGCTAAAGCAGAAACCCCTGATAAATTCATCAGATCTCATGAGACTTATTCACTAATATGAGAATAGCATGGGAAAGACCAACCCCCATGATACAGTTACCTCCCCCAGGCCTCCCCGACAACACATGGAAATTCTAGAAGATACAATTCAAGTTGAGATTTGAATGGGAACACAGCCAACCCGTATCACTGATGATTACCTGAATCACAGCTATGGTGGTGGCATCCAAAATTCTGGAAGAAGTCTTCATCATGTCTCTAATTCTCATCTTGCAGGACTCACAATGGCCACTCTTTGTTGAGACTAGTGCCTTTTTGCCATGGTCACAATAGGACTCTTGAACAAACAACCTCCCTTCCTGCATTTTCTCACTCACTAAGATTAAATGACCCCATAAGAGAGAATAAACTTCCTTCTAAAATGCCACCATGGAGCCCTCACACCCACCTCATTGAATGTGTAACATCCCCTAAGGGATTGATTTAACAGACTTGAATCCACCCTTGCAAAAATTATAACAGTGAGAAAATTAAGACAGTGAAAGAGATATTATCTAACCAACCCCTGTGTTGCCTTTAACCCCCAAACTGCCCTAATTATTCCTGGGCTTAGGCCAAGCTAACTTGGAGAGATATTTATAGTTTAAATGATTATAGCCCTCCCCCAGAACTGAACTGCCTTTGTAAAGCTAATGACAGACCACCAAGTTAGGAGGATGAAAGGAGCCTGATCAGATTCTGCTGAGGTATACACATAAATGATTATCAGCCATTATTAGGGATGTTGCAAGATTTGCAACTTCCGCAATTAGTCCTGCAGGTAACATTACTGTCAAAGAACCTAAGACTGCCCTTTTGGGATGTCTTTTGAGATTTTTGCATTTCTGAGGATGATGGCTCCACCCAGACCCACTGAACCATCCTGTGGTCCCTACCCAGAAGTGGGCTATTTTTCACACTCCTGTGATTTTGTCCCCAACTAATCAGTGGCACCGATTACCTAGCCCACAAAACTATCCTTGAAAAACCCTACCCTCTGAATTTCAGATGAGGCTGATTTGAGTAATAATAAACCCTAGTCTCACATTCAGCCAGCTCTATGTGAATTAAACTCTTTCTCTCTACAATTTCCCTGTCTTGATAAATGAGCTCTATCTGGGCAGCAGACAAAATGAACTCATTGGGTGGTTACAGACTTACATAGGAAATGTCATGGTAGTATGCACTGAAAGATCCATTTGCAGCTGAGATTCCATTTAGGAAGCAATTAGGGATTTTAAAGAGCTCTGCACTACTGCAGTATTACAAATTGCTTATCCATAGAGAATAAATTTAAATATACACAATGGACATCTTCCATGAGAAACCAGAGCTGTAGCAGCGAAGATTCAGGGCTGATAAATAAAAGCTAGATTTCCAAGTCTCCAGCTTTCTGGGTTCACCTTTTACTTTAACATCCAAACGCTCTGGCTCAAACCCCCATTCCAAGCACTGTAGGTGGTTCATAACCTCTGCTAGGATTTTTGTTCATTCATTCCAACAACTTTTTATTGAGTAACTACTGTTACTCAATGTGTTCTTATTCTAGGCACTAGAAATAGAACTTGAAAAGCAGGTTTTAAAAAAAAGTCCTGCCCTCATGGAGCTTACATTCTCTGTGTGCGTTTGAGGTAGGGGACATGGGAATGGAGTAGGCTGTTCTGGTGCATCCACTCTGCTGCCTATTTCCTTGTAGTCCCCTGTATCCTGCTAGCTGCTGCCACCTCTCTCTGCCATGATGGGAAATACCAGCCCCACTTTCTTCATTTCCCCATAGCACACCACAAATACAAGTGGGTGTGTAAACAGGTTTTTGCAGGAGATGCAGGGTAACAGAAGGAGATTATACCATAATGATGTGCAAGCAACAACTTAAAATGGAATATTAAAAATCAATGATCTAAGAAGCCACTACTTATTCTCCCTAGGGTTCTGGTGTGTCTTTTTCGCTTCTGTCTCAAGGTCTTCTTTCCATTTCCTGGTTTTCTGAGCTGCCAGCTTCCAACCCTCAACTTCTTTTTACTTTTCTTATGCAAACCAATTCACCCATTGCTTCCTAACTCTGCCATTAGGAGGTGAGATTCATAGAGAGAGAGGAGCTTCACCTTTCCCACTCAAAAAGTCTTCCAAGATATTTTTTAAAACAAAGACTCATCTTGCCTGTCACGAATCATGCCACTTTCCTACTAAGTGAAAGCAGATACAGTCTGTTCTACTTTAATACAATTTTTTTCTCATTGCAGTCAGCCAGCATTTTCAGGAAAACAATATGCAAAATGAAATGCTAAGTCTACCCCTAATGTAGAATTTAAGCACTCTCATAAACACAGACTTGGGAAAATGTCACTTAAAAATTCCAAACACATTAGCAACCAATCCCAACATACTCAATATTGAACAAGTAAAAAGTAAGAAGAACCGTATGAAAAAAAAAAACTGGATCATACCACACATCTTACATTAAAATGACTTTCAAATACATCAATGATCCAAACCTAAAAAAGAAATCATGAAAGTAATAGAACATGATTGAGATTTTTTTTATCATAATGTTCTTGGATGAAAAAGACTTTGTGGAGGCCAGAATATGCCACTCCAGAAAATACTTGTTTGGCACATCTCCAGTTGATTATTCAAGGAAAGCTGTCCTCTTATAAAGGAAATTTACATCTATCTACCTTAATAAGGTAAACAGAGATGCAAGCAGAGGTTTTTCTCTGAGGCCCCTTTATCTACCTCAAAATGATTAAGTCTGATACCTTCCCCAAATAGACATTACCATAGGCAGTCACCTAATCTTTGATGGCTGTTACCTAAGAGATTTAATCTGCACAACAAGATAGCCTTTGCTCAACATGTGTTTCCTCCCCTCACCACCTATAACCTGCTGCTACTCACCCATCCCCAGGAACTCCAAGCCCCTACTCCTTTTTCTATGATATAAAAACCTCAGTCATCTGGCCCTTCTTCTAGTCTAATATTTTGTGTAGCTCCTGTGCATATGTGCACATAATAAATTCGTAGGCCTTTTCTGTTAATCTGTCTATTGTCAGTTTGCCTTATAGACTCAAATTACCAAGTGTTCAAAAGAGGGGAAAGAAAATTTCCTCCATGCTTACACTAGTAAAACACTGAATCTTGAAAAACGAAGGAAAAAAGTTTAGTGATCTGAGTACATTTAAATATTAAACTTCCATATAACAAAACTACCATAAACTAAGCAAAAAAAAAAAAAAAGGAGAAAACATTGTAACACACAACAAATTAAAGGACAATTTCTTCAGAGCCCACATCTCACCAAAATCAACAACACATTTTTTCAAAGTAGGCAAAGAATATGAACAGGCAGTATACACACACATGTGTGCATATACACTAACAAATGGCCACTAAAGATATGACAATATGTTCAACCTCATTTCTACTTACATAAATAAACATCTGAAAAAAACCATTGTTTTCTACCTAGGAGATTGAGAGTTTATTAAGGAGAATTGACTCATACAATGACAAGGTGAAGTCCCACAACAGGCCATCCGCAAGCTGAGAAAGAAAGAAGCCGGTAGTGGTTCAGTCTGAGTCCAAAAGCCTCAAAAGCAGGGAAGCCAACCGTGTAGCCTTCAGTCTGTGGTGGAAGGTCCAAGAGCCTGAGGCAAACCACTGCTGTAAGTCCAAGAGTTCAAAGGCCAAAGAACCGGGAGTCTGACATCCAAGAGCAAGAGGAATGGATGGAAGCATTCGGCATAGGATAAAGATGAAAACCAGAAGACTCAGAAAGCCAACTTATCCCACCTTCTCACACCTGTTTTGTTCCAGCCTTGCTAATAGTCAGCTGGATGGTACTACATTGAGGGTGGGTCTTCCTTTCCCCGTCCACTGACTCAAATGTCAGTCTCCTCTGGCAACATACTCACAGACATATCGAGAAACAATACTTTGCCAGCTATCTAGGCATCCTTCAATCCAATCAAGTTGACACCTAATATTAGCCATTGCACCTAGTGTTGGTAATAATAACAGAAAATACAATTTTCATACACTGTTAGTGTGAAATGTAAATTGGTGTAACCTTTTTGATACGTAATTAGGCAATATCTGATTCAGAAATTCTACTGGTAGAAATTTTTCCTCAGATGTATATCAAAGGATGTTTTTTACATCAATGTTTCTCATGGCAACATGACTACAACAATGTAAATGACCGTCAGAGAAGTGGTTATATAAAACATAGTACATTCATTCATACCATGGAACACTATGCAAAATACTATGCAACCATAATGAAAAATAAGGTATGTCGCTGAAAAGTTATATTACAGACTTATTAATTAAGTGGGAAAAAGTAGTGATCTCACTTATATTAAAAAATGTATACATAGCACTTCTAAATCTCAGTTCAAAAAACTGAAATGTATTTTTAAGAATGTCACTTTCGTGCCGGGCGCGGTGGCTCACGCCTGTAATCCCAACACTTTGGGAGGCCGAGACGGGTGGATCACGAGGTCAAGAGATCGAGACCATCCTGGTCAACATGGTGAAACCCCGTCTCTACTAAAAAAATACAAAAATTAGCTGGGCATGGTGGCGCACGCCTGTAGTCCCAGCTACTCGGGAGGCTGAGGCAGGAGAATTGCTTGAACCCAGGAAACGGAGGTTGTGGTGAGCGGAGATCGCGCCATTGCACTCCAGTCTGGGTAATGAGCGAAACTCCGTCTCAAAAAAAAAAAAAAAAAAAAAAATGTCACTTTCTTTCTCTAGAGCTAGATATAACATCTACATGGAATTTCTATTCAACCAAGTGGTAAACTTAAACTTCTTAAACTTAACCAATTTGATGTCCTACTTCCCAGGGTATTTTTAAGTTTCAGGGAGTTTAGAGTTTGGCAAGGCATTCAATAGACACATACACCTATTTCCTAGAATAGGTATGTATACATGCTGGCATCCATGAGTCATACTTTTTTCCATCTGGTCTTTTGATCATTTCACCAAGGACCAATATTTAACTGGTACCCAGAAATTATAATCAGTATAATGTTTTAGCCAGTTGTCAACATACTGAAATACTTCTAAGCCAGTTGGTACAGAGATGCTGCTCCAAACATCACTCCACCCACCAGACCCAGCTACCCCAGCTCTCCTCCACCCTGGGAGCCTCCCTTACCTCTCCCACAGTCCAATAACTAAAGGGTATTTCTGGACACACCAGGGCTTCCAGGACCTGCTCCTGTGATGCAGCCAGCATGTCTTCCTACTGGCAGGTGCCCGTGACGAATATTGTTGAATATGTGCTCCCTCAGAATACCACCAAACTAATCTACTGATAAGGCAAAGCTGAGTTTATTAATTACTGCAGCATTGGAGAGCACTACCTTAGTAGTGAGATAAATTCTCAGTAGTATTTTGGAGCAGAAATGCAAAGTCAGGATGTTTACGGGGCTTCGGATTTCAGATTAAGACACGTCTTCCAATAGGGGGTGGTTTGATTAACACTGAGTAAGAATCATGATATAATAATAATTTATATACATAGCAAGATGGGATTTTAAAGCAAGAGTTTTAGAAACTCGGAGCAAATTGTCATGATGGTATATATTAAACATTTGGATGTTTATTTAAGTAAAATTTTAAGAAAGTTCTTGAAATGAAAAATACAGTTACCTGCAATTTTTACATTTCTGAGTAACAGTGTCCTGAAATAATAAAGCTATCTTGATGAAAACAATGAAGTGGTAAAGTCAAGTTATTGTAGAAGACATGCTGTTTGTCTGTAGATGGCTTTGCGTTCTCTCTTGCGGTCATTCTTAAACCTGAGCTGAAGGGTGTGATCCTTAACATCTGGGACATGATGAATCCACATCTTCATTACCCTTTGGGTTGCCATGATTGTGCATTGTGTGTTCTTTTTTTTTTTTTTTTTTTTGGAGGCAGAGTTTCACTCTTGTTACCCAGGCTGGAGTGCAATATGTGTTCTAAGATGGTGCTATGGTTTGAATATGGGTTGATCCCACCAAAACTCATGTTGAAGTTTTACTGCCAGTGTTGGGAAATGGGGCCTAATGAGTAGTGTATGCCCAGGCTCAGTGCAATGGTGCAAGCTCAGGCACTGGAGCAGATCCCTCATGAATGGATTAATGCCATCTCTTGGGAATAAACTGAACTCCTAATATCCTTTAACCTACTCTATTTTTTTCATCACATTTTTCACCTCCTAATATACTAATATGTTACTTACTCATTTATTGGGGTTATGGTTTACCATCAATCTGCTCACTCCCAAAAAGCAAAAAAATTTTCTTTTTCTTTTTAACTGGTGTATTCAAAACACTTAGAAGACTACCTGACACTTAAAAAATATCCATTGAGCAAATAAAGCACTTAGAAAAGTACCTGGCCAATAGTAAGAACCATGTAAGTGTTCATTTTTTTTTTTTTTTTTTTTTTTGAGATGGAGTTTCGCTCTTGTTACCCAGGCTGGAGTGCAATGGCGCGATCTCGGCTCACCGCAACCTCCGCCTCCTGGGTTCAGGCAATTCTCCTGCCTCAGCCTCCTGAGTAGCTGGGATTACAGGCATGCGCCACCATGCCCAGCTAATTTTTTTGTATTTTTAGTAGAGACGGGGTTTCACCATGTTGACCAGGTTGGTCTCGATCTCTCGACCTCGTGATCCACCCACCTCGGCCTCCCAAAGTGCTGGGATTACAGGCTTGAGCCACCGCGCCCGGCCCTCTGTGTTCATTCTTAAGGAAGATAATCTAGAGAAAAAGGAAAAAGAAGAAAACTTTTTTTTTTTTTTGAGACGGGGTTTCGCTCTTGTTACCCAGGCTGGAGTGCAATGGCACGATCTCGGCTCACCGCAACCTCTGCCCCCTGGGTTCAAGCAATTCTCCTGCCTCAGCCTCCCTAGTAGCTGGGACTACAGGCGTGGGCCACCATGCTAGCTAATTTTTGTATTTTTAGTAGAGACGGGGTTTCACCATGTTGACCAGGATGGTCTCGATCTCTTGACCTCGTGATCCACCCGCCTCGGCCTCCCAAAGTGCTGGGATTACAGGCTTGAGCCACCGCGCCCGGCCTAGAAGAAAACTTTTTGAATGTAAAATAAAATTCCTTGAGTTGTTAAATGAGAAAAAGTAAACCCTCAACTCGCTTTAATTTAGAAGTCAGCGTGAACGGTAAATAGTTACCTTTGCATGATAATTTAAAAGAGTTTTACTACTTATAATCATATATAACAATTCTTTTATTAGAATGTCCATGGAGCAGCTACTCTGGTTCTGCCTTAATGAATACTTCAGTTAGCAGTGTACTGGCATGTAAACAAGAACAGAGTCCAAATCCTTAGTAATACCCCCTTTCAGATACATGGAGGAAAATGATACTAAAAACTACCTCTTTAGCAATACTGGTCATTTTAGTTTGCTAGGGCTGCCATCACAAAGTACCACAAACTGGTTTAAACAACACAAATTTATTTTTACACAGTTAGAGGGGCTAGAAGTCGAAGATGAAGGTGTCAGCAGGTTTAGTTTCTTCTTTCCTTTTTTTTTTTTTTTTTTTTTTTCTCATTATTATACTTTAAGTTCTGGGATACATGTGCAGAATGTGTAGGTTTGTTCCATAAGTATACACGTGCTGCCATGGTGGTTTCCTGTACCCCTCAACCCATCATCTACATTAGGTATTTCTCCTAATGCTATCCCTCCCCTAACCCCTCACCACCCAACAGGCCTCGGTATGTCAAGTTCCCCTCCTTGTATCCATGTGTTCTCATTGTTCATCTCCCACTTATGAGCAAGAACATGCAGTGTTTGGTTTTCTGTTCTCGTGTTAATTTGCTGAGAATGATGGTTTCTAGCTTCATCCATGTCCATGCAAAGGACATGAACTCATTCTTTCTTACAGCTGCAGAGTACTCCATGGTGTATATGTGCCACATTTGCTTTATCCAGTCTATCATTGATGGGCATTTGGGTTAGTTCCAAGTCTTTGCCTCTGTGAATAGTGCTGCATTAAACATACCTGTGCATGTCTCTTTATAGTAGAATGATTTATAATTTTTTGGGTATATAGCCAGTAATGTGATTGCTGGGTAAAATAGTATTTCTGGTTCTACATACTTAAGGAATCACCACACTGTCTTCCACAAAGGTTGAACTAATTTACACTCCCAGCAACAGTGTAAAAGCATTCCTATTTCTCCACATCCTCTCCAGCATCTATTGTCTCCTGACTTTTTAATGAACACCATTCTAACTGGCGTGAGATCATATCTCATTGTGGTTTTCATTTGCATTTCTCTAATGACCAGTGAGGAGCTTTTTTTCATGTTTTTTGTTTGTTTGTTTGTTTGCCTGTTTTTGCTGCATAAATGTCTTCTTTTAAGAAGTCTCTGTTCATATCTTTCACCCAAGTTTTGGTGGGGTTGTTTTTTTCTCGTAAATTTGTTTAAGTTCAAGTCTTTAATCCATCTTGAGTTAATTTTTGTATAAGGTATAAGGAAGGGGTCCAGTTTCAGTTTTCTTTTTTTTTGTTGTTTTTTTTTTTTGTTTGTTTGTTTGTTTGTTTGTTTGTTTGTTTTTTGAGACAGAGTTTCGCTCTTGTTACCCAGGCTGGAGTGCAATGGCGCGATCTCGGCTCACCGCAACCTCCGCCTCCTGGGTTCAGGCAATTCTCCTGCCTCAGCCTCCTGAGTAGCTGGGATTACAGGCACGTGCCACCATGCCCAGCTAATTTTTTGTATTTTTAGTAGAGACGGGGTTTCACCATGTTGACCAGGATGGTCTCGATCTCTCGACCTCGTGATCCACCCGCCTCGGCCTCCCAAAGTGCTGTGATTACAGGCTTGAGCCACCGCGCCCGGCCAGTTTCAGTTTTCTATATATGGCTACCCGGTTTGCCCAACACCATGTGTTAAATAGGGAATCCTTTCCCCATTGCTTGTTTTTGTCAGGTTGGTCAAAGATCAGATCAGATGGCTGTAGATGTGTGGTGTTATTTCTGAGGTCTCCGTTCTGTTCCATTGATTTATATATCTGTTTTGGTACCAGTACCATGCTGTTTTGGTTACTGTAGCCTTGTAGTATAATTTAAAGTGAGGTAGTGTGATGCCTCCAGTTTTGTTCTTTTTGCTTAGGATTGCCGTGGCTATGCAGACTTTTTCGTGGTTCCATATAAAATTTAAAGTAGTTTTCTAATTCTTTGAAGAAAGTCAATGGTAGCTCAATGGGTATAGCATTGAATCTATAAATTACCTTGGGTAGTGTGGCCATTTTCACAATATTGATGCTTCCTGACCATGAGCATGGAATGTTTTTCCATTTGTTTGTGTTTGAGCAGTATGGCCATTTTCACAATATTGATTCTTCATATCTATGAGCATGGAATGTTTTTTCATTTGTGTCCTCTCTTATTTCCTTGAGCAGTGGTTTGTAGTTCTCCTTGAAGAGGTCCTTCACATCCCTTGTAAGTTGTATTCCTAGGTACTTAATTATCCTTGTAACAATTGTGAATGGGAGTTCACTCATGATTTGGCTCTCTGTCTATTATTGTTGTATAGGAATGCTTGCGATTTTTGCACATTGATTTTGTATCCTAAGACTTCGTTGAAGTTGCTTATCAGCTTAAGGAGATTTTTGGGCTGAGATGATGGGGTTTTCTAAATATACAGTCATGTCATCTGCAAACAGAGACAATTTAACTTCCTCTTTTCCTGTTTGAATACCCTTTCTTTCTTTCTCTTGCCTGATTGCCCTGGTCAGAACTTCTAATACTATGTTGAATAGGAGTAGTGAGACAGGGCATCTTTGACTTGTGCCAGTTTTCAAAGGGAATGCTTCCAGCTTTTGCCCATTGAATATGATATTGGCTGTGGGTTTATCAAATAGCTCTTATTATTTTGAGATATGTTCCATTTATACCTAGTTTATTGAGAGTTCTTAGCATGAAGGGGTATTGAATTTTGTCAAAGGCATTTTCTGCATCTATTGAGATAATCGCGTGGTTGTCATTGGTTCTGTCTATGTGATAGAGTACATTTATTGATTTGCATATGTTAAACCAGCCTTGCATCCCAAGGATGAAGATGACTTGATCATGATGAATAAACTTTTTGATGAGCTGCTGGATTTAGTTGGCCAGTATTTTACTGAAGATTTTTGCATCAATGTTCATCAGGGATATTGGCCTGAAATTTTCTTGTTTTGGTATCAGGATGATGCTGACCTTATAAAATGAGTTACAGAGGAGTCCCTTTTTTTCTATTGTTTGGAATAGTTTCAGAAGGAATGGTACCAGATACTTGGGTGGCTGAGGCAGGAGAATCGCTTGAACCCAGGAGGCAGAGGTTGCAGTGAGCCGAGATAGGGCCATTGCACTCCAGCCTGGGAAACAAGAGCAAAACTTTGTCTCAAAAGAAAAAAAAAAGAATTCTTACACTCAACAACAAAAACACATGTCCCAATTTTTTTAATAGGAAAAGGATTTGCATAGATATTTCTCCAAAGAAGATAGGCAAATGGCCTATGAGCACATGAAAAACACTCAACATCATTAGTCACTAAGGAAATGAAAGTCAAAACCACAATGTTATACCATTTAACACCCACTAGGATACTGTTATAAATAATAATAATAATAATAAGTGTTGGTAAGGATGTGGAGAAATTGGAACTCTCTTACATTGCTGGTGGGATTGAAAAATGATGTAGCCACTTTGGAAAACAGTTTGGCAGTTCCTCAAAGAGTTCAACAGTTATCACATGACCTGGCAATTCCACACCCAAGAGAAATAAAAACAAGCCCACATAAAAACTTATACAGTTTTCATGTGGACAGGTTTATGTGTACAGAAATAGTCATAGCTGCAGTATTTATAATTGTGAAAAGTATAAATGATTCAAATATCTATCAGTGGATGAAAGGATAAGCAAAACATGCTATATTCATACAATTGAGTATTATGCAGCCAAAAACAGAAATGAAGTACTACTGATGTATGCTACAGGAACGAACCTTGAAAATATTATTCTCCAAAACCTAAAATGCAATAAAAAAAAAAAAAAAGAACAACTTAAATGACAAAGACAACCAATCTAAAAAAAAAAAAAAAAGAAAAGAAAATATTATTCTAAATAAAAGAATAATATTGAAGATACAAACAGCCATATATTGTATGATTCTATGTATGTGAAATGTCCACAGTAGGTAAACTAATAGAGACAGAAAATAGATTCATGACTGTAAGAAGTTAGGGTAGGAGAAATATAGAAAGTGACTGTTTTTTTTTTTTTTTTTTTTTTTTTTTTTTTTTTTTTTTTTGAGACGGAGTTTCGCTCTTGTTACCCAGGCTGGAGTGCAATGGCGCGATCTCGGCTCACCACAACCTCCGCCTCCTGGGTTCAGGCAATTCTCCTGCCTCAGGCTCCTAGGTAGCTGGGATTATAGGCACGCACCACCACGCCCAGCTAATTTTTTGTATTTTTTTAGTAGAGACGGGGTTTCACTATGTTGACCGGGATGGTCTCGATCTCTCGACCTCGTGATCCACCCGCCTCGGCCTCCCAAAGTGCTGGGATTACAGGCTTGAGCCACCGCGCCCGGCTAGAAAGTGACTGTTAAGGGGTATAGAATTTCTTTTTGGGATAATGAAAATATTCTGGGCCAGGCGCGGTGGCTCAAGCCTGTAATCCCAGCACTTTGGGAGGCCGAGGCGGGTGGATCACGAGGTCGAGAGATCGAGACCATCCCGGTCAACATAGTGAAACCCCGTCTCTACTAAAAATACAAAAAATTAGCTGGGCATGGTGGCGCGTGCCTGTAATCCCAGCTACTCGGGAGGCTGAGGCAGGAGAATTGCCTGAACCCAGGAGGCGGAGGTTGCAGTGAGCCGAGATCGCGCCATTGCACTCCAGCCTGGGTAACAAGAGCGAAACTCCATCTCAAAAAAAAAATATATATATATTCTGGACTTAGTAGTGATTGAGGCATAATTTTGTGAATAGCATTATTCATGGGACCTATGTTCTATAGTGCAGCTGTGTTCAATGTTGCCACAATTATTAAGTTAGTCAATACTGGGCCATTGCTCCTAAGGGAAATACACCATTGGGTCCCCACAAGCGTCTGGTCACATTTTCATCAACCAATCAATATATAACCTTGTTCTATGTATGTTTCTATTTAAAGATACTTTATATATGTTTCTTTTCTTTTCTTTTTTTTTTTTTTTTTTTGAGATGGAATTTCACTCTTGTTGCCCAGGCTGGAGTGCAGTGGCACAGTCTAGGCTCACTGCAAGCTCTGCCTCCCAAGTTCAAGTGATTGTCCTGCATCAACCTTCTAAGTAGCTGGAATTACAGATGTCCACAACCACACCCAGCTAAGTTTTTGTATGTTTAATAGAAGCAGGCTTTCGCCATGTTGGGCTGGCTGGTCTTGAACTCCTGATCTCAGGTGATCCACCCGCCTTGGCCTCCCAAAGTGCTGGGACTCCAGGCGTGAGCCACCATGCCCAGTCTACATGTTTCTTATAATTAATTATATGTGGGTTTTTAATACTAAAACACTAGCCAAGAAAGGTTTAATATTTTCCTGACCCTGGGTAATATGAATGTAAATTTCTTTGGCTTTCATCTTGACAACGATACTGCTCACTATGCCTTTCTTTTATAATTGGTTTCCATCTTGTGGATCTGCAAATTTTGCATCTCTTCCATCTTTTCCATAGCTTCATCATATTATATAGATGTTACTTTAGCACTTTTGGGGGCAACCTCATGTACAGTTTGGCAAATTTCCTCTTCTTTTTTTCTGGATGTACTGCTTTGTTGATTCACCAACATCGAACTCACAGCCAATAGCACCATAACTCATGCCTGAATGAAAATTTTATTTTATTTTATTTATTATTATTTTTTCTTGAGACAGAATCTCATTCTGTTATCCAGGCTGGAGTGCAGTGGCACAATCTTGGCCCACTGCAACCTCTGCCTCCCAGGTTCAAGTGATTCTCTTGCCTCAGCCTCCTGAGCAGCTGAGACTACAGGCAGGCACCACCATGTCTGGCTAATTTTTTCTATTTTAGTAGCGATGGGGTTTCACCACGCTGGCCAGGCTGGTCTTGAACTCCTGACTTCAAGTGATCTACCTACCTTGGCCTCCCAAAGTGCTGGGATTTTACAAGCATGAGCCACTGAGCCTGGCCCTGATGAAACTTACCTAACACGTATTTTCTCCACAAGGTACATAACATTTTTGCTCTTAGAAACACTAGCCAGCACTTCAACACTATGCTCGGGAACCATTTTAAATGGTGAAATCATGAACAAAAAGCACAAAAATGTGAAAAACATGGCACTAAATGGACCATGAAAAGGACACTTGTCTGTAGTGTGAGTTGAAACCAGAAGGCAGAGCACTGTCTTCTTGCTCAAGCTCTGCTGGGAATATGCATATTCAGTGACTCAAATTTTTTGCCACTCTGCACACATCTTCAAATGACTAGGAAAGTGTATACATCTTGATTTTGGGGTTACAAGTAAATATTAGCTTGATTGGTGAATTCACAAATTCATAATCCACGAATAACAAGTATCAATTCTACCAAAAAAGCACTCAATTGTCCACTTTAAAAGTTAACTTTATGGTATGTGAATTTGTGAATTACATCTCAATAAAGCTCTTTGTCCTTTTTTTAGTTTAAACCTAGTTTTTAAAACTTAGTTTAAAAAAAGCAAAGAAAGAAAGCTTGGCATACTGGCTTATGCCTATAGTCCCAGCTACTTGGGAGGCTGAGGCAGGAGGATTGCTTGAGCCCAGGAGTTTGAGACCAGCCTGGGCAACATAACATAATGAGATGTTGTCTCTAAAAAAAAAAGAAGGAAGCTGGGCGTGGTGGCTCACGTATGTAATCCCAGCACCTTGGGTGGCCAAGGTGGACAGATCATCTGAGGTCTGGAGTTAAGACCGGCCTGACCAACATGGAGAAACCCTGTCTCTACTAAAAATGCAAAAATTTGCTGGGCATTGTGACACATGCCTGTAATCCCAGTTACTCAGGAGGCTGAGGCAGGAGAATCACTTGAATCTGGGAGATGGGGGTTGCAGTGAGCTGTCTGTCATGCCATTGCACTCCAGCCTGGGCAACAAGAGTGAAACTCTGTCTCAGAAAAAAAAAAAAAAAAAAGAGAGAGAGAGAGAGAAAGAAAAAGAAAAGAAGAAGGAGAAGACTGTTGAGTGTTTCAGTGAGCATTTCTCTACTCAACATATAAAACTCACGACCAACCAGCCACAGTGGCTCATGTCTGTAATCCCAGCACTAAAACAGGTGGATCACTTAAGGGCAGGAGTTAGAGACCAGCCTCGCCAACACGGCGAGACCACATCTCTACTAAAAATACAAAAATTAGCTGGGTATGGTGATGCATGCCTAAAATCTCAGCTACTTAGGTGGCTGAGGCATGAGAATCATTTGAAAGCAAGAGGCAGAGGTTGCAGTAAGCCAAGATTGCACCATTGCACTCCAGCCTGGGCAATAAGCAAGACTCTGTCTCTAAGTAAATAAATAAATAAAACTCATTACTGTCTGTGGCTTTTTCTTTTTTTTTTTTTACTCCCATGTATTCTGTGTAACAGAAAAATACCATGCTGTTCCTTAAAAGAATGAGATTGATGAGTAGGGAGAGGCAGAGCAGGAGGAGACCCAGAAAGAGGACTTCCTAGGCTCGTTAAAATGCTTCACACCCCAGTTTCTACCCTCTTGAGGCCTGCTTGTTCATCTCTTTCTTTGATTCCACTGTAACCATGACCCCTTCTTGCTTAAACTAGTTCAGATGGGTTTCTTTTTCTTGCCACCAAAATAATTCTAACACTGTAACCACCCAATGGGTTCACTTTGCCCACTGCCTAGACAGAGCTGATTTATCAAGACAGGGGAACTACAATAGAGAAAGAGTAATTCACGCAGAGCCAGCTGTGCAGGAGACCAGAGTTTGATTATTACACCAGTCTTCCTGAGCATTCGGGGAGCAAAGGTTGTTTTGTTGTTGTTGTTGTTGCTGTTGTTTGTTGTTGTTGTTTTTGAGATGGAGTTTCACTCTTGTTGCCCAGGCTGGAGTGCAGTGGTGCGATCTCAGCTCACTGCAAACTCTGCCTCCCAGGTTCAAGCTATTCTCCTGCCTCAGCCTCCCAAGTAGCTAGGGGTTATAGGCACCTGCCACCACACCCACCTAATTTTTTATATTTTTAGTAGAGACAGGGTTTCTCCATGTTGGTCAGGCTGGTCTCGAACTTCTGACCTCAGCTGATCTGCCCGCCTTCGCCTCCCAAAGTGTGAGGATTATAGGCATAAGCCACCGCGCCCAGCCAGGGAGCAGAGTTTTTTTTTTTTTTTTTTTTTTGAGACGGAGTTTCGCTCTTGTTACCCAGGCTGGAGTGCAATGGCGCGATCTCGGCTCACCGCAACCTCCGCCTCCTGGGTTCAGGCAATTCTCCTGCCTCAGCCTCCTGAGTAGCTGGGATTACAGGCATGCACCACCATGCCCAGCTATTTTTTTTTTTTTTTTTTTTTTTTTTGTATTTTTAGTAGAGACGGGGTTTCACCATGTTGACCAGGATGGTCTCGATCTCTTGACCTTGTGATCCACCCGCCTCGGCCTCCCAAAGTGCTGGGATTACAGGCTTGAGCCACCGTGCCCGGCCGGGAGCAGAGTTTTTAAGGACAACTTGGTGGGCTGGGGGAAGCCAGTAAGCCAGGAGTGCTGATGGTCAGAGATGAAATCATGGGGAGTCAAAGCTGTCTTGTGCTGAGTCAGTTCCTGGGTGGGGGCCACAAGATCAGATGAGGCTACAGTTAGTCCTACAAAGTCAATCTAGTCCCCTAGCAAACAGGATGTCTGCTTTGGGAAAAGGCTCTTATCATCTCTGTTTTAAACTACAAACCATAAACTAAGTTTCTCCCAAAGTTAGTTCAGCCTACACCCAGGAATGAACAAGGACAGCTTGGAATTTAGAAGCAAGATGAAGCTGATTAAGCCAGATCTCTTTCACTGTCTTAGTCATAATTTTGCAAAGGCAGTTTCAATCCAACAGATTTTTAGCCACTTTTCTGGGATTATCTGACAAAACAATGAATGAGTATAATTATTTCTTCAACTATAATTTAAACAGATATTAAAATGACTATGAAGCATCAGACTGTGAATTCAGAAGGGTAAGATGTTATCTTTTCATCTTTGGTCTACCTTAAATTCAGACTTACCATCCATTCAGCAAAAGGAAAATGTTGAAATGTAAATAAATGTTGAGTGATATAAGGTATTCCTGACACTGTAGGCTGTGCATTAGTGTCCCTGGAACAAGCACTCCTTTGTGAATGATAACAACTTGATGTGTGGTCCTGACTTTCTCACCAACTAGCTGTGAGAACTCAATAAAATGAGGAGAGCAGAAAAATCATCAGAGATTTCAAAGGCCTCTTGCAAGTCTAGTATTTTCTCTTAGGTAAATGAAACATACTTCTAAAAATAGTTTATATGATTGATTGACTTACTTCCTGGCCTGAAAGAAAGAGTGTAGTAAGATAATCAATCACATGTAACCTTCTTCCTTCCTCCCTGACAGAAGACAAATGTCAATTTAGGCTGGCTCAGTCCAGTGCACCCTAGATCAAGTCACAGTGTCCACTAAGCGCTATTCTAGCTCTCAGCTGAATTGGCAAATCCCTATTAAGATTAGCATACATAATTAAGGTGGTATTTTAGTGGAGAGACAGAGTATTTTTATTTTAACAGGACAAAAAAGAAGGTAAGCATCATTCCCTCCTCCTTTGCTCCTCTGTGCAAGAGCCTAAGGCCCAAGGGAGCATTTCCCAGGTGATCAGAGCTACTGGTGCACTGCAGTCTGGAAGGGTCAGGGTGAAGCAGTGGCTTTCAAACTTTAGCTTGCAGCAGAATCACAGGGAAGCCTCGTGACAATCACATGGTTGGGCTCCACCCCAGAGTTCCTGATTCAGTAAGTCCAGGGTGGGGCCAGAAATTTTGCATTTCTCGCAAATTCCCACAGGGAATGAACTGTTGGTTGTTGGTTCAGAACCTTACTTTTAAAACCAGGGAGGCAGAGAACCGTGGGGTGTTAATACTTGGAGCCAGGTTATTTTACCTCTAAGCGGTCGTCCGATTGGAACATTATTTAATATATCAGAGCTAAAGATGAAGAGAACCTCCATAAATGTTTTCACTGTGGTCTTCAATTTTCCTATTTTTAATTTTGCTAAAGAGGTAGGGAACTTCTCTTAAAAGTTTTCGAAATCAAGCAGAAACAGGACCCCTTCCTGACACCTTACACCAAAATTAACTCCAGATGGATTAAAGACTTAAACATCAGACCTAATACCATAAAAACCTTACAAGAAAATCTAGGCAAAACCATTCAGGACATAGGTGTAGGCAAGGACTTCATGACCAAAACGCCAAAAGCAATGGCAACAAAAGCCAAAATAGACAAATGGGACCTAATCAAACTCCACAGCTTCTGCACGGCAAAAGAAACAGTCAGTAGAGTGAATCGGCAACCAACAGAATGGGAAAAAATTTTTGCAGTCTACCCATCTGACAAGGGGCTGATATCCAGAATTTACAAAGAACTAAAGCAGATCTACAAGAAAAAAACAAACAAGCCCATTCAAAAATGGGCAAAGGATATGAACAGATACTTTACAAAAGAAGACATACAGGAGGCCAACAAACATATGAAAAAATGCTCATCATCACTGGTCATCAGAGAAATGCAAATCAAAACCACATTGAGATACCATCTCACACCAGTTAGAATGGCGATCATTAAAAAATCGGGAAACAACAGATGCTGGAGAGGATGTGGAGAAATAGGAACACTTTTACACTGTTGGTGGGAATGTAAATTAATTCAACCATTGTGGAAGACAGTGTGGCGATTCCTCAAGGACCTAAAAATAGAAATCCCATTTGACCCAGCAATCCCATTACTGAGTATATATCCAAAGGATTATAAATCATTCTACTACAAGGACACGTGCACACGAATGTTCATTGCAGCACTGTTTACAATAGCAAAGACCTGGAACCAACCCAAATGCCCAACGATGATAGACTGGATAGGGAAAATGTGGTACATATACACCATGGAATATTATGCAGCCATCAAAAACGATGAGTTCACGTCCTTTGTAGGGACATGGATGAACCTGGAAACCATTATTCTCAGCAAACTGACACAAGAGCAGAAAATCAAACACCGTATATTCTCACTCATAGGTGGGTGTTGAACAATGAGAACACATGGACACAGGGAGAGGAGCACTACACACTGGGATCCGTTGGGGGGAAATGGGGGAGGGGCGGAGGGGTGGGGAGGTGGGAAGAGATAGCATGGGGAGAAATGACAGATACAGGTGAGGGGACGGAAGGCAGCAAACCACACTGCCATGTGTGTACCTATGCAACAATCTTGCATGTTCATCACATGTACCCCAAAACCTAAAATGCAATAAAAAAAAAAGAAAAAAAAAATTGAGATTTAAAAAAAAAAAAAAAGTTTTCTAAATCATTAAGTATATCTCCTTTCAATGTCCCATGACATGACATACCAATTGAAAGAAACCTGTTCCCTCTTGAATCATCTATTTGATGGCTATGTAACGTGAGAAGAGCTCTTTAATGAAACCAGTACATTTAAGCCTTTCATAAATGTTTTATGCCACTTCCTTTATCAATAGAGACTCTCCCTCTTCCCAAGTTAATCTTAAAAACATAGTCTTTTGACATTCCTTTATGAGTGCCTACTATCAGGAATCAGATTAGGGACTATGGGAAATACAGATATCCAAATGTACTGCAACACAATTATATTGTATTGTGGAGTTAAGTATACAAAGCAGAAGATGGCATGTGGCCTTATGAGGGCACAAGCAAAGTTCCATAAGGGTCTGAAAAGGGTCCTATTTTGAGAAAGGAATCATGGATAGCTTCATGGTATGGATTTCATTTTTCTCAAGATTTTGAGCATCTGGAAATTTGGCCCTTTGTTACTTGGTGTTTAATGCTTTTTATGGTACAACAAATGATTCCAGTTAACATCAGTGGTATAACATCATCCCTCTAAGAAATGAAAAAGGAGAGAAAGCTGCATAAGGCGGAAGACAGTAAAGGGTTCTTCACTGAAATGGGAACCTAGAAGTCACAATAGCATAACTGGTTACTCACAGTAGTTCAGTGGAACTCCCTACTCTAACCTTGTCTCTTCTTCCATCACACACACACACTCACACACACACATCCCACACACACTGCCCTTTCACCTTACACATGCGCTAAGCCAGCTGGGCATGGCAATTTTAGAAAGAGCAGAGGAGAGGTGCACAAAAACACATTAGTCACCTTATAAACCAGAGCCCCTGAAACAAACATACGTGCAGTTTCACTGGAACGATTCATATTTAAAACTAGAATAAATAGTATTGTGCATACTAATCTCTTGAGTATTTCAAAATAAACATAAGTCAGAATATGAGTGAAATTTGAACTGTGACATAACTTTCTATTCAATGTGTATTTAGTTCAATTAGACACATACTTCTGATACTTAAAATTGAGATGGGGGGTAAAGTATCTCAAAATTTTTAGCAGCAGGTGGAAAGAAAGTAGCCACACCACATTGCTAAATTATAAAGAAAATTTTAGGCCAGACATGGTGGCTCACACCTGTAATCCCAACATTTGGGGAGGTCAAGGTTGGAGGATGACTTGAGCCCAAGAGTTCAAGACCAGCCTGGTTAACATAGTGAGATCCTGTCTCTACAATTATTTTTTTAAAATTAGCCAGGCATAGTGGCATGCACCTGTAGTCCCAGCAGCTCCAGAGGCTAAAATGGGAGGATGGCTTGAGCCTTGGAGGTAAAGGCTCCATTGAGATATGATCATGCCACTGCACTTTAGTGTGAATGACAGAGCAAGACCCTGTAAGAACTTGTTTAGAAAAAAAAAAGAGAAAAGGAAAATTTTAAATGAGGTCTTCATACATAATGCTATGGTTTTTTGCTATTATTTAATTAGCATAAGTATATTTCCGTTTTAAAGTCAGAGTAGAACAAAAAAGGCTGTACTATAACAGAGTTCTGTTTTTAAACCACGTGGGTGACTCTCTCAAGTACACCCACACTCCCCTTTTTTGAGTGTGTACTTCTCACCAAAAAAAAAAAAAAAAAAAAAAAACTGGGCACAGAGGCTCACACCTGTAATCCCCATTCTGGGAGGCTAATGCAGGAGGATCATTCCAGACCAGTCCAGAGGACTTAGCAAGACTCAGTCTCTATTAAAAATTACAATTATTTGTCATTTTCTATATAAATAATATATATAACATGCACAGACACACCCCCTCAAGTGAATGATTTTCCAGTTTCCTTTTAATATAGACCCTTGAAGACCATTAAACTCCTTTCATTAAATGATTGAAGCATGTATAATAATACCTTTTAACTGGTGCTGGTGATCAGGCATACTACTCAATTCAGAGCTAAGCTTCCCTCTTAAACAACATCCAAAAAGAAAAACATTTGAATTATTTACAGAGCAAAGGCTGTGCCAGTGGAACTGAGGCTATAGCAATGTAAGCAGAAATATAGAAACCTATGAAGTATAATAGGAAGCACAATATTAAGTTCTGTCACTAGTCGTGAGACTTTGAATATCTCACTTCAGATCTCTGGGTCTTAGTTTCTTCATCTATAAAACAGAGTATTTAGACTTGATAAGTGGTTCTGAACTAGAATAGGCCTCAGAACCCCCATGCCCAGCTATACCCCACACCACCACCCCATCCCAGGCCTGGCAAATGCTGTCCAACAAGGTTCTCTAGGTTATTCTTCATAGACTTCTGGATTCCTTCCACCTCCCATCTAAGATTCTCTAAGCTATTAAATATATCTTTATTTTCTCTCACATTATGTCAAAGTGGAGCCAAATAAGAGAAACTTAAATGCACTTAAGTTAAAATGCACTTAAAGCCAAGTAAGAGAAACTTAAAGGCACTTAAAAGGAAACTTGAATATTTATTAAACAAAGATGTCTTCCTATCTTATTCTGGTTGAAATCCTAGAATTCAAGTTCCCAGAGGATGTGGCAAACTTGGGCTTTATCTCGAGCTTTACAAACAAAACATGATTCTATATTCTTTTAAAACTCACAAAACTATACTGGCCTCAACGCTTGTTCTATTTCATACTGGAAAGTCTTTTTTTTGTTGTTGTTAAAGTTTGTTCAGAAAAAAATAAGTGTATCCTTTCTAGCTTGAATAGCCGTTTAATCATAATCAAAATAACATTGGTTAAATGCCCTTTTCTGCCTGATACAATGCTAGAAAATTCATAAAACAAGAGAAAAAGGAATCATTCCTGGTCTTGAAAATATGTTTCAAAATCAATAGCATAAATACCCAATCTTGAAGGTTTATGGTTTCATGATTCAAGATACAGAATTTCATGATACATCATGAATTCTTTTTTTCCCCAAAGCACTTGAATATTTATTATCTATTTTTATCCACAGATCAACCTTTTGAAATACACACAGAAGGCATTTTCATTCTTATACAATAAACTAAAAACAAGATTAGATTTCTTGTTTTCTGTGAACAATGAGTTCGGAAAAGTAGATAATCTTTGTAGCCACAATGTCTAGCACAATGTATGTGCTCAATAAATATTTGAATAACTGGATGTGTTGCCTTCTTTCTCCAACTAACTCTCCCAGGCAAGCAAGCAGCAGGCTGCCTGGACTAATCTGAATCCTCACACATGATACGAGGAGAATGAGCATCTACTTTCTTGGCTTGGAGCTGCTGATTTCTGGGGTTTTCTTCCACGTGTCAATGCAGTGAGTAGACCAGGAGAGACACTGAGGACATGTAACCACACACCTTATTATTTTCCACTGACTTCAAGGATGCTTTTAATTACCTCCTGATTGCTGGGGCAGCCTCAGCCTCACTGCCTTCTATAGCAATTGTAGCAGCTACAACTTCGGCATACCTGACAGCTGTTCACACTTATTCATCTTTGTGCAGCATCTCACAGAAGGCCTCAATTTAGGGGTTCAAAAAATGTGTTAAATTGAAATACAGAGGCTACTAGGTCTAAAAAATACCGATGTGTGGCTCCCATGCCTAGAGATTCAGATTTAGCTGGTCCTCAGTATGGCCTTGCATCAGTATTTAAAAGTTTTTTTTAGGTGATTTGAAGGTAAAGCCAAGGCTGACAACTATTGAATAGTCAGTCTTCATACACCCTGTCATTTATTAAAAGGGAGATTAGTAGTTCATGAACACACACACACACACACACACACACACACACACACACACACAATTTTACAGAGAGACTAGCATCTTAATAGAAAAATTCTAATGTAGTCAGAATTGCAGGCTCAGAAAATAGCAGGAGGACATTCAGAGAGAAATGAGCACAAATGCCACCGACTTTATGAAATCTTTCATGGCATTACATTGTTTCTAAGATATGGCTAAACATTCTTATTTTTTGAGCTAGGATCTGTCACCCAGGTGGAGCGTAGAGGTACAATCACAGCTCACTGCTGACTCGCGCTCCCAGACCCAAGTGGGAGACTCAGCCACGAAAGTAGCTGGGACTACAAGCATGTGTCGCCATGCTAATTTTTTTCTTAATTTTATCTTTTGTAGAAACAAGATCTCATAATGTTGTCCAGGCTGGTCTCAAACTCCTGGCCTCAAGCAATAATCCTGCCTCATGCTTCCCAAAGTGCTGGGATTACAGGTGTGAGCCACTGCCCCTGGCCTGGCGCAGCATTTTCTCATGGCCTACAAAGCCTCTAGCATGACCCCAGCCTGGCTTTCCAACCTCATCTGGTGCTGCCTCCACCCTCTTTGCAGCCTGCCTGCTGGCCTTGTCTCAGTTCCATGGTCTGCCATGTCCCTTCCCATTTTGGACCCTTCCAGCTAGAATACTGTCCACTCCTCATTCTTACTCTCATCCCACCCATCCCACTCAAGCCTTTGCCTTGCCAGCTCCTAAGCCCTGTGGAAGTCCATGATTGAATGTCATTCTGTCAGGGAAGAATGTTTTCCTTGACCCATCCTTGGCTCAGCACCTGTCGTAGCACTCATTACAGCTATCATCAATTATTTATTTGGTTAATTGTTTTAACGTCTGTCTTCTTCACACAAGAATGGGATTGGATTGATGTCATTTGCCCCTCAATGAGACTCTGCTACTGAATCATTCTGCAACTTTGGACATATTATTTAACCTCTCCAAGCCTCAAGTTTCCAATTAGTAAAATGGTAATATCAATACTACTTATCTCATAGGATTGCTGTAAGAATTAAATGAGATCATTCCTGCAGAAGGCTTGTGGTTCAGTGTCTATGACATAGTAAGTGCTTAAAAAAAAAAAAAAAAAAGAGGCCGGGCACGGTGGCTCAAGCCTGTAATCCCAGCACTTTGGGAGGCCGAGGCGGGTGGATCAAGAGATTGAGACCATCCTGGTCAACATGGTGAAACCCCGTCTCTACTAAAAATACAAAAAATTACTGGGCATGGTGGCGCGTGCCTGTAATCCCAGCTACTCAGGAGGCTGAGGCAGAAGAATTGCCTGAACCCAGGAGGCAGAGGTTGCAGTGAGCCGAGATTGCGCCATTGCACTCCAGCCTGGGTAACAAAAGCGAAACTCCGTCTCAAAAAAAAAAAAAAAAAGAAAATTAAGGATGATTATTCTGAAAAGGTCTTTAGCTTAGACATGTTTCAGATAGCCTCCTAAGGCCCCTTCCAAACTCCCTCTCACAACTGTATAATGCCACATCATTTTGGAGTTTAGGACTTAATTTAAAAAACAGCTACTTTATTATATTCCAAAATATGCAACCAAGTCAGAAATAAAGCACAGGAGACAGAAAAATAAATATCAAATTGCTAACTTTAAAACAGATAAAACTCATTGGATAATGTGACTTTAGATATTAAACCAAAGGAGCTTATTAACACCCCTCCCCAAATTGAATTTGCCTCTCCTTATGGGCAGAGATGCTTCAGTAGGCAAACCACAGGGAAGAGCAGAAAATGTGGGCCTTCTGGGTATAGAATGGCTCTGCAAGATAAACCCAAAAGGTACTGAGCTAAGTGACTTCACCAGTCCAGTAAGTTGTCACATGTCCTTGAAGTACTCCTTCAAGAAGAGCAGAAGATAAAATGTGTCCTGGCATGCCTTTCTTTGCTGGGGAAGGGAGTGGATCATCTATTCCCTCTATGGAAACACAAGGAGTGGGTAAGAAGTACTCTCTCCCTCACAGGGTGGTTCCAATGCCAGTAGAATGGTATTTCTCAAAGACAATTACAAAATTTACTTTGAAAAAAAAACTCATAGTGCACTATGGGTGATATGTCTGATAATGAGATACCAGAAGTTTGGTGAATGACTTATTTTGTCTTTCAAACCAGGTGGTATCTCTAGGTGTCTGTATGGATAACAGTGTTTGAGGATAACAACAAGAGTCTTAATCTGAGGCCCCTCATAGAACTAAGGTCCAGCCCTACTCTGGCCTTCCAAGATCGCTGCCAATCTCTTGCCTGTTCTTCAGGAGAAGCCCTGAGTTTCAAACTGGTGCACGTCTGTGACCACTTTTTTTATCTTTTGATATCAAAACAAGAAAAATAAATTATGTGACTCCTGTGGTCTGACTGTTTTGTGTCCCCCTCTAAATTCATAAATTGAAATCCTAACCTCTATGGTAATGGTATTAAGACGTGGGGCCTTTGAGAGATTATTAAATCATGGAGTCAGAGCCCTCAAGCATGGGATGAGTGCCCCTGTATAAGAGATCTAAGAGAGACCTCACCCCTTCTACTATGTGAGTACACAGCAAGAAAGCAGCAGGCTGTGGGGTGGGAAATGGGCCCTTTCAGGCTCTGACTCTACAGGCACCTTGATCTTGGACTTGCAGCCTCCTGACCTATGAGAAATAAATTTCTGGGCTGGGAATGGTGGCTCATGCCTGTAATCCCGGCACTTTGAAAGGTCAAGGTGGGAGAATCACCTGAGGTCAGGAGTTTGAGACCAGCCTCATCAACATGGTGAAACCCTGTCTCTACTAAAAATACAAAAAATAGCTGGGTGTGGTGGTGCATGCCTGTAATCCCAGCTACTCAGGAGGCTGAAGCAGGAGAATCACTTGAGCCCAGGAGGCAGAGGTTGCAGTGAGCTGAGATTATGCCATTGTACTCCAGCCTGGGCAACAAGAGTGAAACTCTGTCTCAAAAAAAAAAAAAAATTCTGTTGTTCATAAGCCACCCAGTCTATGGTAGTTTGTTATAGCAGTCCAAACAGACTAAAACATAATCAACCACTTTTTTAGTGAGGCTAAATGTTTAAGGCCTTATTAAGGATTATCACACAGTTTTTAAAACCATGGACTTTGGAGAAATGAATCAAAAGTCTGCCATTACTATACGACTTAGAACATATTACCTCTTTGTACGTCAATGTCCTCGTCTGTAAAATGGGAACAATAACAGTATCCATCTCACAAGATTGTGTGAGCAAAAGAGCACGTTCAAATAATTTAGATCAGCACCTTGCCTATGTATTCAATAAATGCTAGCCACTATTATTCAATTTGAAAGACCATTGTTTATTCTGGAATTATATCCACTTTATCATTTTGTCATTAAACTGTCTTTCTTCATAAAATGTTATCAATCATGTCTAGTAAATCTTTTTTAATTTCCTTATTTGACAAAATTAAAAGTTGGCAAACTTGTAATTGTCCCTCCAATTTTTGTTTTTAAATGTAACTGATTCATAAAAAACAAAGTATCTAGAAATAACTTCTTTTTTTTTTTTTTTTTTTTTTTTTGAGGCGGAGTTTCACTCTTGTTACCCAGGCTGGAGTGCAATGGCGCGATCTCGGCTCACCGCAACCTCCGCCTCCTGGGTTCAGGCAATTCTCCTGCCTCAGCCTCCTGAGTAGCTGGGATTACAGGCACACGCCACCATGCCCAGCTGATGTTTTGTATTTTTAGTAGAGACGGGGTTTCACCATGTTGACCAGGATGGTCTCGATCTCTTGACCTCGTGATCCACCCGCCTCGGCCTCCCAAAGTGCTGGGATTACAGGCTTGAGCCACCGCGCCCGGCCCTAGAAATAACTTCTACAAGGGAAAATTAAGCTGTTTTTCTCCTTCTCACACACTCATGGAACACTTTTATGACCACACAGGCGGTTGTTTTTCCCCACACACCAAGCAATTCTCCAGTAGTTTCTCCAGCTGGGTGTGTTCTGACTCAACCTGTCACTGTCTACTTTGAGACAGCATCAGATCCCACAGATGGAGGGCTCAATCCCACAAGACTGGCCCCGCCTCGGTGCCAATCTCAAGGAGTAGGTTGTCACCTATACTTATGACTGACAAGCTATAAATCAGGGCTCCCTCTAGCCCCTCCTCAGGTTCAATTAATTTGCTAGAGCGGCTCACTGGGAAACACTACTTCCAGTTGCCAGTTTACTGGTAAAGGATATTTAAAAGGATACAAAGGAAAACCAGATGGAAAGAATCGTGGGGTGAGGTTTTGGGGGAGGTGCAGACCTTCCATGGGAGGCGTCCCCAAACTACCGCCCGAGCTGCATGCGGCCCCCTGAGGCCAATTATCCGACCCCCCGTCACACTTCAGGAAGGGGCACCTCTTTCATTGGTGGTCAGTGAGAGGAGCACAGTATGTGGCGGCCCTCCAACGGTCTGAGGGACAGTGAACATGCCCCCTGTGTAAAAAGTTTGGGGACACCTGTTCCATACCCTCTCCTGGGTACCACCCTCCAGGAATCTCCACTTGTTCAGCTATCTGAAGCTCAACCCTTGTTAAGGAGTTTTTAGAGCTTAATGTCCAGCACCTCACGCCGCTCCCGCCCCTTTCCTGGAGGTTGATGCTGAAAGTGCCAACCATCTAATCCTCTAATCACTTGGTCTTTCTGGTGACTTGGCCTCATCCTGAGGCTAGCTAGGGGCCCCACCCTAAGTCACCTTACTAGTATAAACTTCCTCATTATCCAAGGGGCTCACTGTGAATAACAAAGACATTTCTATCACTCAGGAAATTCCAAGCGTGTCAGGAACTGGAGACAAAGATCAAAGATACTGTTTGTATTTCATACTATACCACACCACTGAACTACAGTGCAGTCCTTCCCACTTTCCTTTTATGAAGACCCTAAAGCTAAGGAGATAGAAATGTACATACTGTAATTAACTTTTAGAATATTACCAACTCTCCTGTGCCTTTATCAACATAATTTGTCTCTGTTGTAATGTTGTATCCTACCGAGGTTCTGTTAAAGGATTTGCACAGGGGTCTGGAGGGCTCTGCGAAAATGTCCATGGGTTAAACAGTCTTTGTTCATGGGTAATTATTCTACCCTTTTTCTCTGATGTGGCATCATGCAGTGGTGAATGTAAGGCTGGCTGCCTTGCCAGGAGGCTGGACACACCCACCTCTGTACTCAGCACCTGACTCTGCACCCGGCACCAGGCTCTGCACTCGGCACCTAGCTCTGCCACATGGCTCCCTTGGAAGGCTCCGGGTAATGCAACCCTGGCCTGGCCCACTCTCCACAGGAAAACCTGCCCAACAACCCGCCAACCAATAGCGACACGCCCCGTCTCAATCCCCCTCCCCTGGACCCAATCAGAGCACCCAGCTGTTGCTCGTTCCTCCTAACCATAACCCTCCCAACCCCCGCCCCAGGAAGTTATCTCGACTTCTCTGGCCCCTTTCTCCGGATCATAGAACCTCGCGCAGGAGCTGAATAAACTGGCATTTAATTTTCTTATACTGGCCTCAGTTTCCTCATGTTAAACTCGACAATAACCCTTACAGTGAATTTATGATGAACGTGTAATCGCCCTACAAATTCCTCCTGCCTGCTGAACAGGCAAAATCAATTCGCTGCAATCATGGCATTAGGTAAAGAAAGAGTTTGCCGGGCGAGGTGGCTCAAGCCTGTAATCCCAGCACTTTGGGAGGCCGAGGCGGGTGGATCACGAGGTCAAGAGATCGAGACCATCCTGGTCAACGTGGTGAAACCCCGTCTCTACTAAAGATACAAAAAATTAGCTGGCCATGGTGGCGCGTGCCTGTAATCCCAGCTACTCAGGAGGCTGAGGCAGGAGAATTGCCTGAACCCAGGAGGCGGAGGTTGCAGTGAGCCGAGATGGCGCCATTGCACTCCAGCCTGGGTAACAAGAGCGAAACTCCGTCTCAAAAAAAAAAAAAAAAAAAAAAAAAGAGTTTAACTGACCCAGGGCCAGCCCATGTAGGAGAACTGGAGTTATCACTCAAGACAGCCTCCCTGAAGGCTTGGAAGTCAGGGGTTTTTATGGACAATTTGGTAGGCAGAAGGCTAGGGAATGGTGCTGCTGATGGGTTGGGGATGAAATCATGGGGGTGTGGAAAACGATCCTCATGAGCTGAGTCCTTCTCCGGGTTTGGGCCACAGGATCAGTTTAGTCCAGGTGGACTCAGTCTAAAAACACCCATCTTAGGTTCTACAATAGTGATGTGATCTATATAAGCAATTGGGAAGGTCACGAATCTTGTGACCTCTGACCACAAGAGCCCAGAGCAGTAAGGGATTAGAAACGACATCTCCCTCTTAGCAGAGTGCAGACCCCTCTCAAAATCCTAACCTCGTGGCCTTTCATTGGTTTTTCAAAGGCAGTTTAATTTTGGGAAGGGCTATTATTATCCTTACTTAAAGGTTAGACTATAAACTAAATTCTTCCCAGCGTTAGTTTGGCCTATGCTCAGAAATGATCAAGGTCGACTTGAAGGTGAGAAGCAAGATGGAATTAACTAGGTCAGATTTCTTTTACTGTCATAATTTCAGAACGGCAGTTTCAAATGCTCCTCGATGATGATAATGTATGTGGTGACAGTGATCCTAATATTCTCTGTCCCTTGACTTGAGGCAATTGAGGCACTGAATGAACAAACTGTTCATATGAGACTGACTGGAAGACAGTCGAGGAATCGGAGTGAAAAAAAAACTTATGCTGATTTCCAGCCTGACCTTATGAAATCACTGTCCCTCTGACGGTCACTAGTGGGAGGCAAAGTCATATTTTGAAATAAATTGGGGATTAAATGAGGAATTGAGAACCCACGTAGTATGTGAAATTCCATGTCAGCAATAACACTGAGAAGATTTTCTACACATTCCACTGAGATAAATTTTAAAAGTCGAGAGCGTTTTCCCAGGACCCCCTCCTTACTTACATTGCAGCACTGCTATTAAAACTGTGATTAATTCTGGCCATGACCACAATTAAGTGGTAATATTTTATCGTACAAACCTATAGTCTTTTGCTTAAAATCAATGTGTACGGGGGTCTTTTACTATTAAACTATCTGGGCTCCTTTAGCCTTTTCCTCCAAGCAGGCTCTAAGCATCTGGCACATCTCTTTGAATGACACAGGAGTGAGGCCAAAGCTGCAGTCCCTTGTCTGAGCTCTTGATCTGTCTTCCCTGACAGCCCTGCCTGCAGAGAAACAGAGAGATTAGGGAGATGCCTGACTGCTGAGAATGTGACAAGTGACAGTTTCCATCATCATTAGGGATTTATCTCTACTTGGCAAAAATAAGGAAGATCTGGAAACAGGCCTCTGGTGGAACGTGTTGGCAATCACAAAGCATCCTAAGCTATGCTTTGGAATCCAGAAATATATGAGTATTATCCATCATAACCAGATAACAAGCCTCATAGTGACTGTGACAGTCACTAGAATTTGACCTTCTTTCACTGAAATAAATAAAGTGAAATGATTAAAGGCTTTAAAGGCAATGTGTTAGCCTTCTGAGTAGCTGGAAGCACAGGTGTACACTACCATGTCCAGCTAATTTTTGTATTTTTTGCAGAGATGGGGTTTTGCCATGTTGCTCAGGCTTGTCTGAATTCCTGGGCTGGAGTGATCCACCCACCTTGGCCTCACCAAGTGCTGGGATTACAAGCCTGAACCACTTTAGTCATACATTGCCTTTAATCAATACAATAACCTGTGAGATAATCTCCTATTCTATGCTTGAAGAAAACTGAGATTGAGAAAGATTGGATCATTTGTACAAGAGTACAAAGCCGTAAGTGTAAGGGACCAGGGTTCCAATTCTGGTCTCTCTGACTCCAAAGCTCAGACTCTGTCCACTGTGCCAATTTGCCCCTTGCTAGGTACAAGGTAAGACTGCTCTCTGCAAGACTGGGCTGCATTTGTGAAACTGTCTTTCTAATTAACTTTTGTGCTCAAGTGTTTCTCGGAAACGACCACCCCATCAGCAATTCTTAAGTGTTTGACTAGTTGTTTGTATCAGACTGGTTAGTTTCTTTTCCTGTTATTTTTTCGAAATCCACATCTAGGCATAATGCATACATTTGTTTCAGCGGATCCATTTTTCCTGGGTCTGAAGCTAGCGCATCTCAATCATCCCTTCACCTTAGAAAGGTCTTCCAAGCAAGCTTTGCTAACCATCAGCCAATAATCTCTTTGGCTACTACAACTTAAGAAGTACCTGATTCTGAAGGTGTGTTCTGCTGGTTTGTCACCTAGAAGAATGGAAACATAGAAAATTGTTATTAATTTATTTATTTTATTTTTTTTCTTTTATTGATTTTTTTGAGATGGAGTCTCACTCTGTCACCCAGTCTAGAGTGCAGAGGCACCATCTCAGCTCACTGCAATATCTGCCTCCCAGGTTCAAGCGATTCTCTTGCCTCAGCCTTCCAAGTAGCTGGAACTACAGGTTTCCACCACCATGCCCGGCTAATTTTGGTATTTTTGTTTTGTTTTGTTTTGGTTTTGGTTTTGGTTTTGGTTTTTAAGACGGGATTTCACCATGTTGGTCAGGCTGGTCTTGAATTCCCAGCCTCAGGTGATCCACCCGCCTTGGCCTCTAAAGTGCTTGGATTGCAGGCGTGAGCCACCATGCCCAGCCCAAATTTGGTATTTTTAGTAGAGACAAAATTTCACCATGTTGGCCAGGCTGGTCTCAAACTTCTGACATCAGGTGATCCACCCGCCTCAGTCTCCCAAAGTGCTGGGATTACAGGCGTGAGCCACTGCACACAGCCCCCAAATGGGGAAAATTAGAGCAGAGTTAAAACATCTTTCTTTGTATTCTTCTCCCACTTCTTTTATTTTATTTATTTATTTATTTATTTATTTATTTATTTATTTTTTGAGACGGAGTTTCACTCTTGTTACCCAGGCTGGAGTGCAATGGCGTGATCTCGGCTCACCGCAACCTCTGCCTCCTGGGTTCAGGCAATTCTCCTGCCTCAGCCTCCTGAGTAGCCGGGATTACAGGCACGCGCCACCATGCCCAGCTAATTTTTTTGTATTTTTAGTAGGGATGGGGTTTCATCATGTTGACCAGGATGGTCTCGATCTCCTGACCTCGTGATCCACCCACCTCGGCCTCCCAAAGTGCCGGGATTACAGGCTTGAGCCACCACGCCCGGCCCCCTATTTTATTTCTTTATTTTTGAAACAGTCTTGCATTGTTGCCCAGGCTGGAGTGCACTGGCACAATCTCGCACTCGCTGCAACGTCCGCCTCCTGGGTTCAAGCGATTCTCCTGCCTCAGCCTCCCAAGTAGCTAGGACTACAGGTGTACACCATCACGCCTGGCAAATTTTTGTATTTTTAGTAGAGATGGGGTTTTGCCATGTTGGCCAGGCTTGTTTCAAACTCCTGACCTCAGGTGATCCTCCTGCCTTGGCCTTCCAAAGTGCCACCCTGCCCAGCCTCTACTCCCACTTCTGACTGCCATCAGCCCAATTAGCCCTAATCGAGGTCCTCAGGCCTGGGCAATAACATACCAAAGGGAGGTCCTAAGTCTGGAAACACGCAGCCAATATCTGGCCTAGAGTGAAAATCTAAAATCAGAAAGGCAGGAGAATAGTGCCAAAGCCCAGAATCCTGATCAATCAGCTGGAGGGCTGGCTAAACAGATACAGATGCAAGGATACTAGCCAAATCTAGTCTCATTAAACCAGATGTGGGCAACACACGCAGGACAAAGGTAGCCTGAGAAAATTTGAGATAATTCATTGTGTGCTGGGCTTGGCCCATTCTGCTGGGCCAAAGGTAGAATGAAAGCACTCAACCATGTTAGAAGATCTTAGAGATAACATTGTTTACAGCTTTTGCACTGAGAATATAGGTGATTAGAAGTTATATCTGGGTTGGGCACAGTAGCTCATGCTTGCAATCCCAGTACTTTATGATGCCAAAGCAGGTGGATCATTCCAGCCCCAGGAATTCCAGACTAGCCTGGGCAACATGGCAAAACCCGTCTCTACAAAAAATAGAAAAATTAGCTGGACATGGTGATGTACATCTGTGGTTCCAGTTACTCAGAAGACCAAGGCAGGAGGCTTGCTCCAGCCCAGGAGTTGAGACCAGCCTGGGCAGTATGGTAAGGCTCCATCTCCACAAAATAATAATAATAATAATAAAATAAAATAAAATACTTTTTAAAAGAGAAGTTAGGCTGTGTGTGGTGGCTCATGCCGGTAATCCCAGTACTTTGGGAGGCTGAGGTGGGTGGATTATTTGAGGTCGGGAGTTCAACACCAGCCTGGCCAACATGGTGAAACCCCATCTCTACTAAAAATACAAAAATTAGCTGGGTGTGGTGGTGCATGCCTGTAGTCCCAGCTACTCTACTCAGGAGGCTGAAGCAGGAGAATCACTTGAACACAGAAAGCGGAGATTGCAATGAGCTGAGATTGCACCACTGCACTCCGGCTGGGCGACAGAGCCAGACTCTGTCTCAAGGAAGAGCTGCTCTTCATGAGGAAGAACCATGAAGAGGAATTAAAATGCCTACAAGCCCAGATTTCCAGCTCTGTGTTGACCGTAGAGATAGATGCCCCCAAATTTCAGGACCTTGCCAAGATCGTGGCAGACATCTGGGCCCAATATGACGAGCTGACTCAGAAGAATGGGCCGGGCGCGGTGGCTCAAGCCTGTAATCCCAGCACTTTGGGAGGCCGAGGCGGGTGGATCACGAGGTCGAGAGATCGAGACCATCCTGGTCAACATGGTGAAACCCCATCTCTACCAAAAATACAAAAAATTAGCTGGGCATGGTGGCGCGTGCCTGTAATCCCAGCTACTCAGGAGGCTGAGGCAGGAGAATTGCCTGAACCCAGGAGGCGGAGGATGCGGTGAGCCGAGATCGCGCCATTGCACTCCAGCCTGGGTAACAAGAGCGAAACTCCGTCTCAAAAAAAAAAAAAAAAAGAAGAAGAAGAATGGAGAGGAGCTGGACAAGTACTGGTCTCAGCAGACTGAAGTTAGCACCACAATGGTCACTACACAATCTCCCAAGATGACGCTCATGGAGCTGAGATATATAGTCCAGTCCTTGGAGATCGACCTGGACTCCACAAGAAATCTGAAGACCAACTTGGGGAACAGCCTTAGGGAGGTGGAGGCCTGCTACACCCTGCAGATGGAGTGGCTCAACGGGATCCTGCTGCACTTGGAGTCAGAGCTGGCGCAGCCCGGGCAGAGGGACAGCACCAGACCCTGCTGAACATCAAGGTCAAGCTGGAGGCTGAGATCGCCACCTACCACCACCTGCTGGAAGATGGTGAGGACTTCAATCTTGGTGATGCCCTGGACAGCAGCAGCTCCATGCAAACCATCCAAAGACCACCACTGGCTGGATAGTGGATGGCAAAGCAGTGTTTGAGACCAGCGACACCAAAGTTCTGAGACATTAAGCCAGCAGAAGCAGGGGACCCTTTGGGGAGCTGCAGGCCAGTAAAAAGTTCAGCAGTCATTGTATGTTTAAAAAAAAAAAAAAAGTTACAGCTGAAAGGCATTAATTTAAGACATAAATACATTGCTTGGTATTTAAGAAATATGCCAAATAGCTATCTTTGAAAATAAATTCTGACTATATTTCAAAAGCAATAAACAGCACACTTGCATGATAAGAATTTTTCAAGAACACCGAAGAGACCACTTCCCTCATCATCATCATGAACCTCTAACTATTCTGGCTCAGTGTCTTTAAACCCACAGCACATGCCAAGCATATATACAGAAAATGTCCTTTCTTATTCACCATTTTGGACTTTACCTGAGAAAGCTTCAGTCTCAACATGTCTGAACACTTCAATGTACCAGCCCTGTTTAATACCTGACTCTGACGGGCTCCTTCTGACAGCTGTTCAGCAGTTCTGCCCCTGATGGCCTGACAGGTACCCTTGTACACCAGTGCTCTTCTGTATCAGAGCTGCTCCCTTCTCTGAGCGGTCTCTCCCTTAACTGATTTGTTCCAACCTTCCAGGAAAAGTAGAGAGAGTACCCTTTCCTTTACTCTGAACCATGCTGTGGTTACTCTAATAGTGAGAAAAATATAAAAATCTCTCCCTTTCAATTATCTCTATTTTTTATTTTTTCCTTTTTATTTTTAATCCTCTTCCCAGAAAAATCTCAGGCACACTCCAATTATCTTCAATCCCACCTATAATGATCCATTCCTTTATTTTAAATGTAGGGGCTGCCTTTTTAAAAATTCTTTTCTTTTTTTAGACAGAGTCTCACTCATTCTGTCACCCAGGCTGGAGGGCAGTGACACCATCTCAGCTCACTGCAACCTCCACCTCCCGGATTCAAGCAGTTCTGCCTCAAAATCCCAAGTAGCTGGGATTACAGGCACGTGCTACCATACCCAGCTACTTTTTGTATTTTTAGTGGAGATGGGGTTTCACCATGTTGGCTGGTCTGGTCTGTAACTGCTGACCTTAGGTAATCCACCCACCTCAGCCTCCCAAAGTGCTGGGATTAGAGGCATCAGCCACAACGCCTGGCTAAAATTTAAACATTTCATAAGATAGAAAATTTCAGTATGAATGAATGTATCTGAATTTTTAACCCTGGATCAGAAGAGACCAAGATAACACCTGGGGAAGAGAAAGCAATTTTTAAAAAGAGAGAGAAAGCGAGAGAGACAAAAAGAATACTAGAAGCACCAGACAACATCACTGCTTTCCAATTTTGCCATTGATTTGAACAGGATTGGAGTTTTTGAAACAATATCCCAGCTTAGAATTAGTAAGTCAAATAGCTTACAGGTTTATTATTGTTGTCTTATACCCAAAATCAGGGACCCAAAATATAGACTCATTAATATTCATGTAGTCAAATAATATGTTGAGCTATTAATGTAGAGTTCTTCCCCTTCCTCCCATCCCTTCTTCCCCTACCCTAACCAGTATTCCCTAGTTCCACTCGGCCCTTCCCTGACCCCTGGCAGCTAGGACATTTCATATTCACTGTCTCAAGATAGAACCTAGGAAGCCAGCTACGTCCTTCAGTTCTCCTCCACTCACCTGAATATGACAGAGTGGAAATGGCTCCATAATGTTTCCACTTGCTCAGAGGGCCTCATATTTTCTATAGGTCACTATATCACTCAAAAATTACTACAAATGTAACTGCGAGAAGGCTAGCAGGCCTGAAAAGGCCTTGAGCTTGGAACAAGGAAGACAAAACAGTGATCCATTGATGAACCGTCGAAGATAGAACAGGAGCACTGACAATTTTGGCAGATTCGAGGATAAATAAATGATGACAACATAAAACAGATGCTCCCAGCTCCTCTTCTCCATTCTAACTCCTTGGCACGGGTGAACATCCCAGAACCTAGACACTGAGCTTAATTTTCAGCTACCTGGCAGAATAGAGAGAAACGAAAAGTATGTTTCTTATACAATTGAATGTGTAGCCACTATGTTGGTTAATAGAACAAGGTGCAATGTGACCAAATAGAAACACAATTTTAAGAAACAAGAAGAAAGGTCACAAGATGGACATAGAAGCATATTGAGAGCCTCTGCCTTACACCAAGGTCCATGTGCTAAGATGACGTGTAAGGGTCTTATCCCTAGGACTCCAGTGCCAGGAACTCCTGCAGCTTAGAAACAGCGCCTCCCACCTCATGCTCCAGAGGCTTTGCCCCGTGTGAGCTGATGAATGAAGTTGTCTGGGAACATATTTCAGTTAGCAAGAGGTAAGTTATAATACATTTATTTCAGATCCCAACTTCTGAAAATTCTTTTGCAAGAACACTAAAGCTCAAACACTGTAAAGGAAAGGGGTCAGGATTGGAAGAAGAATATCAAATAATATAAAACCCAAAAATCAAATAATTGTGAAAATATGGAAGTATAAAAAAGAGATAACACATGAGATCATGGAAGCAGTCTGTAGGCCACATCCACCCTCTCACCATCCCCTGGACACTCCTGCTACTTCAGTAGCTTTGGTTTCCTCGATCACTTACAAGTTGGTTGGTGCTGATAGCAGTGTGCCAGATGTCGCCATCTGGCCAAAGGGCCAAAAAGTTTATGTAATCATGGATGCTGATTTGGGGGTTGGAAAAACAATCATAAAAGGCTGTAGCTAAAAATGGCCTTAGCTCAGTTTGTTACAATAGGTAGTCAGGCTGACATGAGCGGGGCAGGAGACGGTGCCCTTCCCACCCCCCACCAAGAATATCAGGTGACCATTAGGTGATGGTCAGGCGGTTGTTAACTGTCTCCCAAAATAATAATTAGTTGCAGCCAGCACCAGGGATAAGCAGTTCCCCAACAGATGGAAAAAACCTGAAACTGGTGATCAGCAGCTTTCCAAAAACATCTCAGGAACTGGGTGAGTGGGGTCACAATGTGCACTAAGAGGTAAAATGGGGGAGTTTAACTGGAGTACGACCTCCTAGGGACATTGGGCCGGTAAAGGAAGAACGCCTCAAGTGAGCATGTATATAATGCCAGTAAACACACTGCGCATGCTCCCTTCCCAAGTCCTGGCAGGCCACTGCGCATGCGGGCAGCCACCCCTAGGGAAGAATCGGGAGAAGGGATGCAAGAACCTTAAGTATACACAGAAAACCCTAAGTCAAAAGGCCAACGCGGGCACTTGTCCTTCAAGTCGCCTGCTTGGCCCTCTTTCAAGTGTACTTTCCTTCCTTTTTTTTTTCCTCCTCTAAAGCTTTTTGATAAACTTTCAGTCCTGCTGTAAAATTTGCCTCGGCTGGGCGCGGTGGCTCACGCCTGTAATTCCAGCACTTTGAGAGGCCGAGGCAGGCGGATCACTTGAGGTCAGGAGTTCAAGACCACCCTACCCAACATGGTGAAACCCTGTCTCTACTGAAAATACAAAAATTAGCTGGGCATGGTGGTGGGCGCCTGTAATCCCGGCTACTTGGGAGGCTGAGGCAGGAGAATTACTTGAACCCGGAAGGGGGAGGTTGCAGTGAGCGGAGATCACGCCATTGCACTCCAGCCTGGGTGACAGAGCGAGGTTCCCTTCTAATAAATAGATAGATAGATAGAACTTTGCCTCGGTCTCTCCTTCTGCCATATGCCCCTCAGTTTAATTCTTTCTTTTGAGGAGGCAAGAACTGAGGTTGCTACAGATTTGTACAGATTTGTCACTGGTAACTAATTTCCTCATATTACAGATAAGAAAAAATTGGACCCTGTGAGAGTGAAACAGTTGCTAGAGGTCACATGTCTAATTAGTGGCGGAGCTGAGTCTCAAATCGAGTTTTCCTGATGTCCTGTCCCATACTTACTCCTTTCCTTCATTTCCACATGCTGCTATTAACTACACATCTTGAAACACACACGCTTTCCCTGATCTCTATCAAGAAGACTAATTTTTTTCCTTTCGTCTGTGAAGGACATTGCTAAGGACAGCTGGGACCAGCAAGGCCCAAAGCACCTACCTACAATGAGGAAGAGAAAGTCAGTATAATCCAAATATTCTGTTTCTCCATACCTACAAGTCTGCCTGGATGAGTTCTGAAAAAGGCCTCCATGCAATGATCATAAGTAATTTTTAAAAATTAATTCATTCTTAGTCACTTGTATAAACTGATAGCTGGGATGACAGCAAAGCTTAGTTGGGGAAAGGGTAAACCATCATTGCATCACACGTCTTACCGAGCTCTGGGGAACACGGTTAAAACATAGAAAGTAAACAGAAGAAATCTGGACAGGCAAAATAAGGTTTTGCTCACTGTTACTGCCAATTAAACAGAATTGCTGTTTGGTTATTTCTTTGAAAAGGGGAAACAATATTTACGTTCACTCAGGAGAAGGCATCTTCTAAGAAAAGGTTGCAACATTCTTAAAAATATGTATCAGAAAATTCTTTGTCTTTAGGGGAAAGCCAAACTTTAAGGAGTCCTATTTTGTTAGACTGCCTTTGCAATGAAGCAGGACCATTAAAAATGAATGGCATAGCCATTTGAAGGAGGGTTATAAAATTGTTCCTAAGACAGGGTAAGAAAAAAATTGTTCCTCATGTTTCATGGACAAAACAAAAAGCACGTTTTGAAAACAGAAGTCCTCTAATTCTTGATGCTGGTGCCTCCTAATACTTGTGAAAGGAAATTTCTTTAAACGGACACCTCTATTTAATTTGAAATGAGTTTTTGGCTGTCCTTGTGTGATATCATTTTAGAGAGAGTCTTGTGGTATAATAGCATCGCTTATCAGAAAGCAAGGTCTAGCCGGGCACGGTGGCTCAAGCCTGTAATCCCAGCACTTTGGGAGGCCAAGGCGGGTGGATCACGAGGTCGAGACCAACCTGGTCAACATGGTGAAACCCCGTCTCTACTAAAAATACAAAAAATTAGCTGGGCATGGTGGCGCGTGCCTGTAATCCCAGCTACTCAGGAGGCTGAGGCAGGAGAATTGCCTGAACCCAGGAGGCGGAGGTTGTGGTGAGCCGAGATCACGCCATTGCACTCCAGCCTGGGTAACAAGAGCGAAACTCCGTCTCAAAAAAAAAAAAAAAAAAGAAAGAAAGCAAGGTCTAGTGAGAGACAGCATAACGAATGGAAGAAGTCAGCATGTAATTCATTCCTTTCTTATGGGTTTATCCAAAGCTAGATCTTCAACAGTATGTCTACATAGACCATTTCTAGAAATATTCCCTTATCCTTACAATTCTGGTAGGCAGTCTCATCTTCTTTAATTCATCCTATATCACATTAATCTTCCTTTTTTAAAAAAAAAAATATGGGGTGGCTGATAAGATGTTACTCTCCTGCTAAAATATTCTTGAATGTTTTCATAGTATGTACAGAGTAAATTCTATTCTCAGGAACATGCTATTAGGGGGTCCTCTCTGATTAGGTACAAACTTTGGCACAAGTGGCATGCAATTATTGCTTTACTTTACATGTGTTTTGCTACTGTACCAGATGAAGTCTTTATCCTCTTCTCTTAACCATTTTCTGGTTTTCATTTTCTCTTTTGTTAATTTATCTTTATAAATCTGCCCAATTTTCTGATGGGAGCTTACTACATTTTCTAATCTGTGAATAGGACCTCTTTATTTATTGAGGTTTGTAATCTTTGTCAGTCATATTTATGACAACATTTTCAGACTTTGTTGTGACATTAACTTTGAGTGATGTTAGAAAGTCCAAAAGTTTATAGCTTAACTGTTGTGACGTTAACTTATAAGTGATGTTAGAAAGTCCAAAAGTTTATAGCTTAACTAATTATGTGCAAGAGTTTGTGCAGAATCTCTTTCTGGAAGCCTTCCCTCTCATCCTCTGTTCTTTCCATTTTCTACCGGATTCATATGAAAGTCCTAGTTTTCCAGTCTCAGGTATTTCATACACTGACTTTGTTTAAACCCTTCATGCCTTTACCAATCTGCTAATTACTTAGGACCTTATTCGGTTATTGGCAAAGGAGCTACCTTTTCCCCTCTGGATAGCAGAATTTCCTTTATGTCTAAAGTGCTTTAACTAGGCCTGGGCCTTAAGATTTTTGAAACTGGAATGATAGAAGTAAGGAAGTTATCATTTCAGAGTTGCAGATTCTGGCCGAATGTGGCAGTTCATGCCTGTAATCCCAGCAATTTGGAAGGCCAAGGCAGGCAGATCACTTGAGATCAGAAGTTCAGGACCAGCCTGGCCCACATGGTGAAACCTCATCTCTACTAAAAATACAAAAAATTAGCCAGGTGTGGTGGCACCTGCCTGTAATCCCAGCTACTCAGGAGGCTGAGGCAGGAGAATCACTTGAGCCCAGGAGGCAGAGGTTGCAGTGAGCTAGGATTGGGCCACTGCACTCCAGCCTAGGAGACAGAGTGAGACACGTCTAAAAAAAAAAAAAAAAGTTTCAGATTCTTTTGTATCCAGAAGTGGAGAATGGAGACTTTTCCTCACCATTTATTTATTTATTTATTTATTTATTTATTATGGTATTATACCTCTGCCTCCCAGGTCCAAGTGATTCTCCTGTCTCAGTCTCCTGAAAAGGTGGTAATATAGGCACCTGCCACCACACCTGGCTAATTTTATTTTATTTTATTTTATTTATTTTGAGACAGAGTATCACTCTTGCTGGCCAGGCTGGAGTACAATGGTGTGATCCCAGCTCACCGCAACCTCCACCTCCCAGGTTCAAGTGATTCTCCCAAGTAGCTGGGATTGCAGACATGAGCCACCATGCCCCAGCTAATTTTGTATTTATAGTAGAGTCAGGGTTTCTCCATGTTGGTCAGGCTGGTCGTGAACTCCCGACCTCACGTGATCCACCCACCTCGGCTTCCCAAAGTGTTGGGATTGCAAGCGTGAACCACCGCATCCGACGCCCCTGGGGGACCTTCTTAGAGTGTTAACTTGACCACAAATGTTAGATGTTCTAATCTCCTTATGTGCTGTTCTGTGCTGGTTGACCTCAGGCTTTATCTCTGAAGTGTTTTACGGTTTTATTTTGGGAAGGAAAAAAGGAAGAAGAGGAAGTGAAGGCGGAGAGTTGTTACTTTTGGAGATTGGAAATTGAAGTGAGAGGTTGAAGAGGAAGCTTTGTGATGATAGGAAGAGCAGTGGTGCTCTAAGTTCCAGGTGAAAGGCATGGCTCAGAGCTGGGGGTGTCCTGTCTTTCCTGCCCAGCTTGGCACCGGGGTGGTGGAGAGAGAGGGAATCGAAGACCATGCCCTTGGCAAGGCCACCGCCAATATTAAGAGGGTACAGCATCATTACCAAGGCAACAATGAGATTCCTTCCAGCTACTTGGAGAACAGGCAGGGCATATGGGTGAACACTGTTGCTAGACTAGCAGGAAGGGAACATGGTTGGCTTGAAATGATTACTGTAGTGGACAGATTGTAAGCAGATATAAGCTATCCTTTGGAGGACAATAGGGACTATTTGGGAAATATTTGACTAGCAATCTAGTAAGTGGGGGCTCAAGTTATATTTGGAGCATTAAAAAGTTAATATGACCTCATTTATACCCAGTGAAGCCTGGCCATACCACTGCACACACTTAAAAATGCACATATAGGCCGGCCGTGGTGGCTTATGCCTATAATCCCAGCACTTTGGGAGGCTGAGGCGAGTAGATCACCTGAGGTCAGGAGTTCGAGGCCAGCCTGACCAACATGGTGAAAGCTTTTCTCTACTAAAAATACAAAATTAGCTGGACATGGTGCTGCATACCTGTAATCCCAGCTACTTAGGAGGCTGAGGCAGGAGAATTGCTTGAACCCGGGAGGCAGAGGTTGCAGTGAGTCAAGACCGGGCCATTGTACTTCAGCCTGGGCAACAAGAGCGAAAATCTGTCTCAAAAAATACATACATACTTACATACATACACACACAACGACAGTGTTCCTACCTTTGTTATGGAAGGATGTAAAACCATGTAGGAAGGAAGTATCTTAAAGCAGGTTGAGCCGGGCGTGGTGGCTCAAGCCTGTAATCCCAGCACTTTGGGAGGCCGAGGCGGGTGGATCACGAGGTCAAGAGATCGAGACAATCCTGGTCCACATGGTGAAACCCCGTCTCTACTAAAAATACAAAAAATTAGCTGAGCATGGTGGCGCATGCCTGTAATCCCAGCTACTCAGGAGGCTGAGGCAGGAGAATTGCCTGAACCCAGGAGGCAGAGGTTGCGGTGAGCCGAGATCGTGCCATTGCACTCCAGCCTGGGTAACAAGAGCGAAACTCCGTCTCAAAAAAAAAAAAAAAATAGAATAAAGATATCAGTACAGGTCATGGAGTGAAACAGATACCTAGAAGTGCCCTCGTTCAATAATATGGACTGAGTGGAAGTTATATGCAAGGCCCTGTTCTAGATACTGAAGGAGTTATAAAAGTGCTTCCAGACAAATTGATTTAAGGAATATGATAGTTCTGATTATTGCTAGGGATATATGCAATATATCCCTTTAAATATGTCATCCCTTTAAATATGTCATCTGCTATATCTAGATGACTTTTTAGATGGGGTCTTGCTAAGTTGCCCAGGTTAGTCTCAAACTCCTGGGCTCAAGCAGTCCTCCCACCTCAGCCTCTAAAGTAGCTGGGACTAGAGGTATGCTCCAACATGCCTGGCTCTCGACAATTATTGTTTTATATTGTTTGACTTTTCTAGTAATCTACACTTGCTCTTCATTCCTGGCTTACTCTGTGTTCCAGTTCGTCTGGCTCTTTCATGACTCTAGGTCAGTAGGTACGTGATTCTTTCTGCCTGGAATATTCTTCTGCATTCCACCTCCACTGCCCTTTTCAGTCACCTTCCATTTGTCTTTCAAGTCCTGGCTTAGGCATCTGCTATGGTTTGAATGTGCTCCCCAGATTTCATATGTTGGAAACTTATTCCCCAAATTCATGTTGGTTGGAAATGGAGCTTTGGGAGGTGATTCTGATTAGACAAGGGTGTCAGGGTAAGGCCCCATGATGGGACTCTTCAGGCTTTATAAAATGAGGAAGAGGAAGATCTGAGCTGACATTCACACTCTTTCCTTTCACCATGTGATGTTTTCTGCCATGTTATGATGCAGCAAGAAGGCCTTCACCAGACGCTGGTATTGTACTCTTGGAATTCCCGGCCTCCAGAGCCATGAGCTAAATAAATTTCTTTTTTAAATTTAATTTTGTTTTTTCCTCATATTTTTAAAATTTGGGTTTTTTTATTCTAAATATTTTTTCTTTACAAATTACTCAATATGTGATATTCAGTCATAGCAAAATAAAGCAGATGAAGACAGTATCTCGTATTCTACAACGGCTTCTGCAACTAAATGTTCCCATCCTCACCCCCAACTGGTGGGGTGGTCATCCCTCTGAATACCATAATAGCACCCTTCAAGGCCCTTTTTATGGCTCCTTTCACAATTTACAACTGCATATTTGTCTACTTTTCCTACTATACTGTAAGTCCTATAAGGATCAGTCTATTATTGTCCCTGAAAGAGTACAGTCAACCCTCAGTATCCATAGGTCCTGCAACTACAGAGTTAATCAGCCACAGATTAAAAATGTAGGTAGGCCTATAATGTTTGCATCTGTACTGAACATGTACAGACCTTTTTTTTTTGTCATTATCTCCTAAACAATACAGTATAACAAGTATTTACATAGCATTTACATTGTGTTTTATAATACAGATATTATATTAATAAGTAATCTAGAGATGACTGAAAGTATACAGGAGGATAGGCATAGGTTCATACACTGTGCTATTCTATATAAGGGACTTCAGCATTCACAAATTTTGGCATCTGTAGGGGGTCCTAGAACCAATCACCCACAGCTACTGAGGAATGACTGTACTTAGCTCATACATAGTAGACATTCAATACATATGCCTTTATTGGAGTTGACCTTTTGTCAGTTACTCTAATAACTCATCGCTCTTGAGAGAAGGATCATTTCAATTGTCCCTCATTTTACAACTAGGAAAATATTGCCTGACAATTATTTATAAGAGCTGAAACATGCTACTGAGAATAAAATTCTATTAGCATCTTTTTTCTCCCTAAGAATTCCATGTTCTTGGCCGGGCACGGTGGCTCAAGCCTGTAATCCTAGCACTTTGGGAGGCCGAGGCGGGTGGATCACGAGGTCAAGAGATTGAGACCATCCTGGTCAACATGGTGAAACCCCGTCTCTACTAAAAATACAAAAAATTAGCTGGGCATGGTGGCGCGTGCCTGTCATCCCAGCTACTCAGGAGGCTGAGGCAGGAGAATTGCCTGAACCCAGGAGGCGGAGGTTGCGGTGAGCCGAGATCGCGCCATTGCACTCCAGCCTGGGTAACAAGAGCGAAACTCCATCTCAGAAAAAAAAAAAAAAAAAAAAAAAAAAAGAATTCCATGTTCTCACCTGTGACTTAGACTACTAGGTCATCAAACAGAAAAACTCCAAGAAAGTTTCACTTACCTTAAAACTCGTTTAGCTGTAATGGGGTTCTCACAGTTCTCATGACCTTTAAAGGAGATCAGAATTTGTAGTTACCAAAGAATCTCATGGGTTCCTGGACTCATCTAAAGAAGATTGCAAAGTACATTAAAGAGTGTGTTTAATTTTAGTTTTTAAAACCCTATTGATGGCTCCCGTGGTATTAAGAAGGCCAGTACTATTAAGTAGGGGAGAGCACAAAGTTGCAACAAGGACTGCATGTGATCTAGAATTCAGGTCTGTGGCCTTTCCAAGAAGTTTCACTAACAAGGAGAAGCCAAAAGGCGTTTATGAACAGCTCCACAGAACAGAACTTGGGTAATTACAGGCCCTTTGAGGACTGAGAGGTTAAGTCCCTTTTCCTCATCTCTGTGTGGATTGGCCAACACTTCTGAGATGAACAAGGTTGAGTAACTAAGGTATCAGAGGAGCAGAAAGATATGCAAATAAGTAAGGTATTGTAGATGCTGAATCTCACCAATTCTACTTTCTAAGATTTATAGATAAAAAGAAAGCAAGGGGAAAAAAAAAAAAACTTTTGAAAAATGGGAAGTCTTTTGTTGCACAATATGTTTGCTGTCATCTATGGCAAGTGACAATCATGGGAGGTACCACAAGAGCTTTCTTACACATTAGCTCATTTTGTCTTAAATAATCTTAACCACAATGAAGTAAGGCAAGCATTGTTATTATTTCCATGTACCTGATGGTGAATCTGAGGCTCAAAGCTCACAGTCAGTCTTTGATAGGACTGAAAACTGAACCTAGATCTGACTGCAATCTGCATGTCTTTTGTATGACACCTGAAGACAGTGATTTTATTCAAATATGTTAACTGTGTAGATTGATGCAGTCTAGAAAGGAGAGGATTGCTTGAAGAGAAATCTCTAAAAGCAGGTAGATGTGATCAATATTAAATTATATTTTCCCTTTTACTTATTTTATTTTATTTTACTATTTCTTTTTGAGACACAGTCTTGCTCTGTGGCCCAGACTGGAGTGCAGTGGCACAATCTTGGGTTACTGCAACCTCTGTCTCCCAGGTTCAAGTGATTCTCCTGCCACAGCCTCCTAAGCAGCTGGGATTACAGGTGCCTGCCACCTGACCTGGCTAATTTTCATATTTTTAGTAGAGATGAGGTTTCACCATGCTGACCAGGCTGGTCTTGAACACCTAACCTCAAGTGATTCCCACTCCCTGGCCACCCAGAGTGCTGGGATTACAGGCTTGAGCCACTGCGCCCGACCATTTCATATAAAATTCTAAAGATAAAATAAGTAATTCCCTTTACTGAATAATGCTTTATTCTCTTGCTTACATGTGAAGCACAAATATCAGTAACTAACTGTTTCATCTGATTGAGACTATGAATCACATAGCTAATCTGCTGGCAAGCTCAGAATCTAACTGTGGCCCATCTCTATTTTATAAACATATAGGGCTTTGCCCAGTATGTTTTATTCCTTGATTTCTTATTTTTCTAAACTTAATTTTCCTTTTTTTCCAATTTTCTCACATATATTTGGTTTTTTTGTTTGTTTGTTTGTTTTTGAGACGGAGTTTCACTCTTGTTACCCAGGCTGGAGTGCAATGGCGCGATCTCGGCTCACCTCAACCGCTGCCTCCTGGGTTCAGGCAATTCTCTTGCCTCAGCCTCCTGAGTAGCTGGGATTACAGGCACGTGCCACCACGCCCAGCTAATTTTTGTATTTTTAGTAGAGACGGGGTTTCACCATGTTGACCAGGATGGTCTCGATCTCTCGACCTCATGATCCACCCGCCTCGGCCTCCCAAAGTGCTGGGATTACAGGTTTGAGCCACCGCGCCCGGCCATATTTGTTGTTTTACATGTCTTTTTAAACCACCTTAAATCTATTAGAATATGCGAGATGAATAGATGATTAGATGAATGGATAAACAAATGGAAAGGGTTGAATGAGTCAAACTTTTCTCAAAATGCCTTTACTTTAGTAAACCTATTACAAAATCTCCTTTATACCATATCCTTTTCCATATTCTGAATTTTAAACTCCTACATCCGTATTTATCTTTACATCTTCCATTTTCACTTAAACATATGAAAGTTCTCCAAGTAAAAATTCCCTTAATAACTGTTTATAGGTTTAACAAAGTAGTTTAAACTTGTGTTCGCATATTTACATTCACTGTCTATGGTGAGTTGAATAGTGTTCCCCCAAAATTCATGTCTACCTGGAATCTCTGAATGGTACCTGGTTTGGAAAGAGAGTGTTTGCAGATGTTAATTACTTCAGATGAGGTCATACTGTATTGGAGTGGGTCCTAAATCCAATAACTAGTATCCTTACAAGAAAGGAGTGACACAGGAGACAAGACCACATGATAACGAAGGCAGAGATTGGACCATACAACTACAACTGAGGAACACAAGGAACACCTATGGGTGCTGACAACCACGCGGAGCCAGGAGAGAGGCCTGAGCCGTTCTCCCTTAGAGCCCCCAGAGGGCACCCTGCTGAAACCTTGATTTCAGACTTCTGACCTCCAGAACTGTGAGACACTACAATTCTGGGGTTTTTTTGTTTCTTTTTTTTTTTTTTTTTTTTTTTTTTTTGAGACAAGGAGGTCCCGCCGTGTCACTCTGTTGCTCACTGCAACCTCTACCTCCCAGGTTCAAGCGGTCCTCCCACGTCAGCCTCCTGAGTAGCTTCGACCATGGCTAATTTTTGTATTTTTAATAGAGGCAGGGTTGGTTTTGGCCACACTGGACTTGAACTCCTGACCACTCAAATGTTATCTGCCCACCTCAGCTTCTCAAAATACTGGGATTATAGGAGGGAGCCACAGTGCCCAACCCATTTCTGTTGTTGCTATTTCTTTCTTTCTTTTCTTTTTTTTTTTTTCTTTTTTCTGAGACAGAGTTTTGCTCTTGTCACCCAGACTGGAGTGTAACAGCAGGATCTCAGCTCAATGCAACCTCCGTTTCCTGGGTTCAGGTGATTCTCTTGCCTCAGCCTCCCGAGTAGCTGGGATTACAGGCACCTGCCACCATGCCCAGCTAATTTTTGTATTTTTAGTAGAGGTGGGGTTTTGCCATGTTGGCCAGACTGGTCTCGAATCCCTGACCTCAGGTGATCCACCTGCCTTGGCTTCCCAAAGTGCTGGGATTATAGGCATGAGCCACCATGCCCAGGCAGTTCTGTTGTTTTAAACCATGCAGTGCACCCCTAGGAAACAAATACACTGTCTCTCTATGTCTTCTTAAGGTTTATAGTTAAACCTCTCTCTCCCTCCTTCCTTCCTTCTTTTTATTTTATTTTTTAATTATTTTTTTTATTTTTTGAGACCTCACTCTCACCCAGGCTGGAGTGTAGTGACTTGATCTTGGCTCACTGCAACCTTTGCCTCCAGGGTTCAAGCAATCCTCCCACCTCAGCCTCCCCAGTAGCTGGGACTATAGGTAGGCCACCACGCCCGGCTAATTTTTGTTTTGTTTTTGTTTTGGTAGGAATAAGGTTTCACCATGTTTCCCAGGCTGGTTGCAAACTCCTAGGCTCCCAAAGTGCTGGGATTAAAGGCATGATCTACCCAGCCCAGAGGTTTATAATTTCCAACCTGAGAAGTAGAGTCAGGACTGATCAAAGTTTATAATTTTTAACCTGAGCAGCAGAGTAATATGAATAAACAACTGAAGGACTATTTGTGAGTTCTTATTGATGATTAAGAATTAGTGTAAATCTGAAGTTCTAAATTTAAGAAGTGAAGAAAGGAGTTACAAAAGCAGGGCCATTGTTATTCATTTCTCATATTTAAAATGCATGTTGGGCTGGGCACGGTGGCTCACGCCTGTAATCCCAGCACTTTGGGAGGCCGAGGCGGGTGGATCACGAAGTCAAGAGATCGAGACCATCTTGGTCAACATGGTGAAATCCCATCTCTACTAAAAATACAAAAAATCAGCTGGGCATGGTGGCGCGTGCCTGTAATCCCAGCTACTCAGGAGGCTGAGGCAGGAGAATTACCTGAACTCAGGAGGCGGAGGTTGTGGTGAGCAGAGATAGCGCCATTGCACTCCAGCCTGGGTAACAAGAACGAAACTCCATCTCAAAAAATAAAAACAAATAAAAAATAAAATGCGGCCGGGCGCAGTGGCTCAAGCCTGTAATCCCAGCACTTTGGGAGGCCGAGGCGGGTGGATCACGAGGTCGAGAGATCGAGACCATCCTGGCCAACATGGTGAAACCCCGTCTCTACTAAAAATACAAAAAACTAGCTGGGTGTGGTGGCGCGTGCCTGTAATCCCAGCTACTCAGGAGGCTGAGGCAGGAGAATTGCCTGAGCCCAGGAGGCGGAGGTTGCGGTGAGCCGAGATCGTGCCATTGCACTCCAGCCTGGGTAACAAGAGCGAAACTCTGTCTCAAAAAAAATAAAAAATAAAAAATAAAATAAAATAAAATGCATGTCGCTGAATCTTGAAGATGAAATTTCTGAAGAACTTTGCTTTCCTACCATACCATTTAAATTTACTAGTGGTATTGTCCTAACAGCTATCTTTTATGGTTCAAATAACCAAATGGGAGACCCACGGAAAGAATTTGTGAGCTTGTGAGTCTAGAATCATATATATATATATTTGCGGTAGAGTTTTGCTCTTCTCGCCCAGGGTGGAGTGCAGTGGCGTAATCTCGGCTCACTGCAACCTTCCCCTCCCAGGTGCAAGCAATTCTCCTGCCTCAGCCTCCCAAGTAGCTGAGATTACAGGGACCTGCCTCTCAGGTAGCTGAGATTATAGGCACATACCACCACGCCTCAGCCTACTAAGTAGCTGAGATTACAAGCACCTGCCACCAAAATTTTCTGTATTTTTAACAGAGACAGGGTTTTAACATTTTGGGCAGGCTGTTCACAAACTCCTGACCTCGGCCTCCCAAAGTGCTGGGATTACAGGCGTGAGCCACCACACCTGGCCTAGAATCATATTTTGTTCAAGCTGAAACTTTAAATTAATTGCTGACTTATGATGTAAGGATAAACATGCTTTTTTAAGCAGCAGTTGCAAAAACAATAAATCAATTCTGCCATTCAGTCCTTTAAATGCTCAGCAAATTACTGAGAGTTGCATTAGTGGAAATAAATCCTTATTGGAACAAAGCTTCTCTTTTTTGCCTTTTTAACTTATATATGAAAATCAGAATAAAATACACATATACTAGGTGCTTCCTCTAAGTCTTGCTGAGCACCGTATTATGACTATCAGTTGCTTTTTATTGGAGGTTCATATGAGTCTGTAAAGAAATATGTACTTTCAATTTACCTGTGGAGCAAGGTAGGAAAAAATCCTAGAGCACAGAAGTCATTAAATATGTCTACAATGGTTGCATAATATGGGCCTGTGGGGAACATTCCCATGTGAGACCCCCAAAAGGCGTGAGTCTCACTATACGGTGAGTTTGATCCCAAACACAGTTTCCTACTGGAGGCAGTCGAGCTATCTGGAAATACAGGAACTTAAAGATGAATGATCAGTTTCTGATATCAACCACAATATTGTATGGGCCTAAAACTATGCATTGCTGTTAGACCGAGTGACCCCCTACCAGCAACCGGTTCCTGATTTTAACCTTTTTATGACTCTTTAAGAATAAGCCTTAAACCTTACCTGACTGCCTTGTACCCTAGATAATGGTTTAACTGTCGATATTTGCAAAGCAAATGCCACCATAAGGGATGGCTTTGATTTCTGACTCAGAGACTCCTGAATGGGGAAGTTGAGGTAAGTTGAGTCAGGAGTAGACAAAGGAGAATCTGGTTAAAAGATATTCTGATGAGGAAAACCAAAAAACCTTTTCACATCTCAGTTCTAAAACAAGATCAAACCAGAGATACCTGCAGCCAGGAGGAATAATGTTTGGATGTAAACAAGCTTTGTGATTACAGGAAATTCTGTTACTTTTTACAACTTCTGATTGCATATCTGACTTCTCTATTGTATAGGCCATGTGAGGCATACATTTGCATTTCCTCTTGCTATGACGTAAACCAGAGCCAAGAAAGTGTATTTATTCCTGGCCTTTGAGAAATAAAATTTGCTGTTTAGGCACAGCCTATCAGCCCTCCAGACGCCTCGCTTTCTGTCTCTCTGTCTTTATTAATTTTCCAGGCGCACTCCCTCTTCCAGGTATTGGGACCCTCTTGCAGGTCGAGAGACCCCGGGCAGACGTGCCTACCCGTCCCGGACAGTCCACGACATGGGCCTCCAGCAGCTATGGCCCAACTCACTTTTCAGTAATGAAAGGGCAGGAAGATGGTGAAATCTTTCTGATATAAACAAGCTGATGGGGATTTTGTGGCTGCCTCCATGGTATGCGTCAATGTTGTACTGATTCACACTTTCTTTCATTTGAATATATGCCTTCAACACCACTGACCTTTGTTTCCAAAAGGAATAGGAAACATTTTTATAGGGTTTTGGTAAGTATGGTTTTGTGGATAGACATCTTACAAGTCTTTAAGTAAATGCATTTCATAATTCTAAATTTTAAGTGTGATTTCAATTAAAAATAAAAACAAAACCATCTTTATAATAGCACTAGACAATAAATATTTGTTGAATGAATAAATGGATTAATGACTTTATTCATTATGAATCCTTATGCTATTTCTGCCTACCTAGCTTCCTTTGGACTGTAATTTGATTTCTTCTATTGATTGTCTTTAGGGAAAGAATGACCCCTGTGGTAGTGAAGCAGCTATAGTGGCATTACAATTATATTCCTCATAGGAATTTAAAATTTGGCATTGTGGTTTTATTTGTAGACATCACTAGACTGTGAATGCTTCACTGTAGAGCCTCGCATAGTGCCTGAAATGTCCAGTGAATGCTCCCTGCTTCCGTCTAGGTGGTTGTTTCATTTAGTCAGGGCATCAAAGAAAACATTCTCATCTTTAAAAACTGGATAAACAGTAATTCTAAAAATAAAAAGTGAAATAAAATTTAAGGTATGGTGGATGGCTTATCAAACAGGAGATAGAGCAGATGAAGACATGGTCATGTCTGCCCTCTTTCTTTCATTCTAAATAGATGTCTTCCATCAGATACTTTGGATGAAGCTATTTCAAGTGCACATGTGGGAAGTTGGCTCAGGATAAATTACTTGGCATCAAGCTATCGGTAATATTGTTACACAGGTGAAAACAGGTTAAAATGAACAACATGGTGGCTTGCACCTGTAATACCAGCTACTGGGGAGGCTGCAGCAGGAGGATTACTTGAGGCCAGGAGTTCAAGGCTGCAGTGAGCTATGATTGGGCCACTATACTTCACCTGGGCAACAGCAAGATCTTATATCTAAAATAATAAAATGAACAACAGGAACAAACTTTAAGGGAAGAAGAAAAGGCAAAGACGGCATATAATTGAACTATGACATTTTGGAGATGTGTGGAGGAGATGGCCATCATTACCAGGTAGCTCTTGCCATATGCCTAATGGGGATGGGAAGGTGGTAGGATACACAGACAAGCCGTTTTCATCTTTTGTAGTACAAACCAACTGGCTTTACCTGTTTTTTTTTTTTTTTCCTCCCACGCCAGTAACTTGCTCAGGCTTGGTTCCACATGCACCTGTTTCTTGCAGCAGCATGGCCCAGTAATTCCAGAAGTCTGAATCGATCACATTTATTTGTCTTACGTAAAAAAGGCTTGGTCTTTGGAAATTATTAAAATGCAATGGAGTGCTTTACATGGAGCTATGGAAGTTCAGATACTGCTGTTTCTATCGTACACACTAATGATGTAGAGTGGTGAGGAGCCACCTGACATCTATTCCAGCAGGTAGGGACTAGAATAGATGCCCCAACCCATCTCCCTCTGGTGAGGATCATATGACCTGAAAAGATGCTCTACAAAGCAAAGGGAGAGTTGGAACAGGAAGTATTAGATAAAGCATGACTCTTTAAAGCAGAAAAATTGAGAAAAAACAATGTTATGACTTTTGCCTTGATATGGCTAGGGAATAAAAAGAAAATAACCACATGCAGTCACATGAAGTTAGATATTGTGCTCTCAAATATGTTCTGAGGACTGTCAGCCTGGAACCCAGCATATGGGTCTGCTATAGCCCCAGATCACTTCCAAGGGGCAGAAGCAATCTCAGCCCACAAAGGTTGTTTGACATCTCCTCTCAACAAGGTCTAGACCAAGCTTGTCCAACCTGCAGCCCATGGGCCATATGTGGCTCAGGACAGCTTTGAATGTGGCCCAACACAAATGCATAAACATTCTTAAAACACTGAGATTTTCTTCATGATTTTTTTTTAAGCTCATCAGCTATCATGAGTGGTAGTGTATTTTATGTATGACCCAAGACAATTCTTCTTCTTCCAATCTGGACTAGGGAAGCCAAAAAATTAGACACCCCTGGCTTTAGGCCAAGATAATGAGGTCAGCCCAGAATCAAGGATTCCCTTCTTCTTCCACCTGGATTGGGTTGAGAATCAACATTTCCTTTAAAAATGATCACTCTACTTAAAAGAGTGTGGCATTCCCCCTTATGAATCACAAGAGGATAATCTTCTCAAAGTAACCAAATAAGCACAGCACTTAAAAATAATGGAAACATTCATTCAACACAAATCAGAAAGTACTTTTTTTAAAAAAACAGAGGAAAGTGTTCATGGAATTTGTGTAGTTAAGAGTTAAAATTTGGCCAAAATAATCTGAACAGATAGCTATATAGTTAGGCTCCATTCTATCAAGAAACATAGAGGAATAGAGGTATTTTAAATGTTGTGATATTCCCTATGTAGAATCCCCTTTATAGTATTTTCATATTGTACTATAATATAATGTATCTGTTTACTTGTCTATATCTCCCTCTAGGCTATAAGTTTCTTGAAGAAAAAACTCACTCTCTCATTCTTTTTTATAGTAAAAGTTAGCATAAAGGTGCCTGACATATAGGTGGCCAGGCACCTATTCAAACACTGTAGAATGAATGCTTTTACAGCTAGTAAATAGACCAAAGTTCATACCCAATATTATATTCTGCATATTGTCAATAGAAATATTGGAGGAGCAACTGGAATCAGCTATGCAGAAAATTTTTGTGGTGGTAAAGAGGGTTCTGATCTTAGATGCTTTCAGTCAGAGCTGCAGTATACAATTGGATAGGTTGTTCACTGCACAAGGTTAACCAGCCAAGGGCACTAATTGGGGCAGAAAATCCAGCCTGTGTTCTACTTGACAAGCCATGAACTCCAAGACTGCTCTGTATCTGTCCACAGGAAGCAATGGCTTTTTTTCAAATTCCTTCAAAGGTACTGTGCAAACTTCAGATGGTCCTGATTTAAATAATGACTTAATGTCTCACAGGTTACATCACAGGAGCCAGAAAAATTGCGCTAGCAATCTGATTCCACCAGAAAAAGAGTGAAAGAAACAGTGAAGATTGTCTGTTCTTAAATTGAAAACACCGAGGTTGGAGATGGTTTTTCTCTGGATTCTCAACATAGGGTGATGTGCTTATAAAATAAAATTTTTTTGGCTGGGTGCTGTGGCTCAAGCCTGTAATCTCAGCACTTTGGAAGGTCAACGCCGGTGGATAACGAGGTCAGGAGTTCAAGACCAGCCTGGCCAAGATAGTGAAATGCCCCCTTTATACTAAAAACACAAAAATTAGCTGGGCATGGTGGCAGGCGCCTGTAATCCCAACTGCTCAGGAGGCTGAGGCAGACAATTGCTTGAACCCGGGAGGTAGAGGTTGCAGTGAGCCGAGATCGTGCCACTGCATTCCAGCCTGGGCAACAGAGCGAGACTGCATCTCAAAATATATATGTGTGTGTGTATATATATATATAAAACATACGTAATATTTGCTGCATGCACTGGCATATATATATGATCGTCTTCCTCCTAATTTAACTATAAATCCATCTGTGTTGTTGTCTAATAAATACTGTTAACACTCATATCACGCTTAAGTACCAAGCATAGTTCCAAGCCCTTGAGGTATATTTTCTCATTTACTTTCAACACAAACCTGTGAGGTAGGTACAATTTCTCTCTTCTCTTTTACAGATGAGGAAGACGAGGCATAGAAACGGTAATTTTTCAAGGGTAAGATGCAAAGACAAAAATAAGTAAATGGGGACGCAAGGGAACCCAGTATTCCATCAAGGGAGCGGATATATATATATATATATATATATATATATATATATATATACATATATATATACACACACACACACACATATATATAAAAGACCCACATAAGTGAGCCTCTGTATTCAACCTGATCCTAGAATATGAGTTTCAGAATCAGAAATGCACAAAAATCTGGAAGAAACCTTAAAGTTCATAGAATTCCATCGCTGTAAGGAACTTTAAATAACATCTGTTCCAAGAATCTTAATTTTACAGATGAGGAAGCCAAAAAGATCAGGGACATACGTGATTTGCCTGTGGCTTGTTAGCAAAGCTAAATCTAGAACCTGGTTGTTTTCTCGCTCTCAATCTAATACCCTTTACCACAGCTGGCTGGACTTGGCATCATTATAATCAACTAACACTGATTCCGTGCTGTGTGGGAGAGGCTGACATACAGACTTGGTTTCTGTTTTCTCAACCTCATTGCAAGGCCCTCCAAAGGGCCTTGCAATGAGGTTGAGAAAACAGAAAATCTAAGTCTTAGAAGTATTAGAAGATAAACAATAATATGAAATGGCATATGAAGCTAGTGGGAGTGGTGAGTGATGGGTATTGGGTGGAGTGCCTTGTATCCACCCCACACCTAAACGTCCTGGTTCTCTCTGGAGCCACCCAGAGTCAGGTGACAGAAGGTCCAGGCAGGCCTCAGGAGGGCCTAAGGTCAAAAAAAGCAACGCTGAATCCAACATCCCGGGGTCTGCTTGACACGTAGCTGAAGGCTCTGGGCTCATGATCCACATTGTATGGATGAGTAGGGTAAAGCCTATCCACATCTGGACTGTGAACTCCACAGGAGTGGGGCCGAGGCAGCTGTGCATGGAAACCACAGGGAAGGAGGAAGCGAACAGAGGAGGCCCAAGAGCGGCGGGCGACCAGAGGCGACCCGGCACTCCCCGTCAGAAGGGCAGGGGGCGCGACCGGCGCGCGGCGCTGGAGCAGCCCAGTCTTCCGGGGCGGCGCGCGCGGCCGGGGGGCGGGGCCGGGGACGAAGCGCCGCCTACGTCGAGCTGCGTGACAATGGGGTGGGCCGCAGAACGCAGCTGCGGCGGCCGCGGGTCTCGTGGGGGCGGAGCGGCCGCCGCTGCCGCCGCAGCACAGGTCGGCATTTGAAACATTAAGAAAACTCCAGGTGGAGAGGACGGTGGCGTTGAATGTGTGGCGGAAGCACTGGGGGTCAAGGCTCCGCGCGCCGCCGGCTGACTGGCGGCGTCTCCGTAGCATGAATTACCCGGGCCGCGGGTCTCCGCGGAGCCCAGAGCATAACGGCCGAGGCGGCGGCGGCGCCTGGGAGCTGGGCTCGGACGCGGGGCAGGCGTTCGGCGGCGGCGTCTGCTGCTTCGAGCACCTGCCCGGCGAGGACCCGGGCGACGGCGACGTGCCCCTGGCCCTGCTGCGCGGAGAGCCCGGGCTGCATTTGGTGCCGGGCCCCGAGGACCACAACCACCACCTGGCGCTGGACCCCTGCCTCAGTGACGAGAACTATGACTTCAGCTCCGCTGAATCGGGCTCCTCGCTGCGCTACTACAGCGAGGGCGAGAGCGGCGGCGGCGGCGGCGGCAGCTCCTTGTCGCTGCAGCCGCCACAGCAGCCTCCGCTGGTCCCGACGAACTCGGGGGGCGGCGGGGCGGCAGGAGGGGGCGTCGGGGAGAGGAAACGTACCCGGCTAGGTGGCCAGGCGGCCCGGCACCGCTACGAGGTCGTGACGGAGCTGGGCCCGGAGGAGGTGCGCTGGTTCTACAAGGAAGACAAGAAGACCTGGAAGCCCTTCATCGGCTACGACTCGCTCCGCATCGAGCTCGCCTTCCGGACCCTGCTGCAGGTCACGGGTGCCCGGCCTCAAGACGAGGACCGGGACGGCGACCATGTGTGTTCCCCCGCGGGGCGGGCCTCCAGTTCCGGAGAAGACGACGATGAGGACCGCGCCTGCGGCTTCTGCCCGCGCTCGGCGGGGCACGAGCCCGAGATGGTGGAGCTGGTGAACATCGAGCCTGTGTGCGTGCGGGGCGGCCTCTACGAGGTGGATGTGACCCAAGGAGAGTGCTACCCGGTGTACTGGAACCGTGAGTAGTGGGCAGGGGGTTGGGTGGGATGGGCTGCCCCTGCAGGGGCGATGCGCACTGATACGGGTTTGGGACTGGGTTGCCGCGAAGAGGGAGGCGCGTGAGGCCTGGCGTGTGGCCGGGAGCAGGATGGAGATTGTGCAGGGAGCGTCGGCAGGTAAAGGGTAAACGAGCAGATGGCCAAACCCAAGCTGCCTGGGGTCAGGAGGACTGGATACCGCCGGGGGTAGCGCCTCCTGGGTGAGCCGGATGCTGCTACCATCCCCTGAAAATGATCCAGGAACAGATCCGCAGCCCGAAGGTTTAATTTCGTGATCCTACCAGCTTTGTCCACCTGGGGATCTGATTCGGTCTTCGTTTACCCTGGACAGCCTATGATTTAAATAGCGGCAAGTCTTCTGGAGTAGGAAGGTTTGAGAGGATCTGCCCGAGAATCAACAGCTTAGTTATGGACTCAGGAAAAGATAAGATTTCCACTGGTTGTGTTGGGAGAGGTGACAAGAACTGCCTGAAGCAGCTCTGGGTAGAGAGGTGACAAGAACTGCCTGAAGCAGCTCTGGGTAGTGGATCCGCTCCCTTGATGGAATACTGGGTTCTCTTGCGTCCCCATTTACTTATTTTTGTCTTTGCATCCTAACCTTGAAAAATTACCGTTTCTATGCCTCGTCTTCCTCATCTGTAAAAGAGAAGAGAGAAATTGTACTTATCTCACAGGATTGTGTTGAAAGTAAATGAGAAAATACACCTCAAGGGCTTGGAACTGTGCTTGGTACTTAAGCGTGATATGAGTGTTAACAGTATTTATTAGACAACAACACAGATGGATTTATAGTTAAATTAGGAGGAAGACGATCATATATATATGCCAGTGCATGCAGCAGATATTACGTATGTAATATATAGTAGATATTCAGTAGTCACAGAAGTTACGGACCACCAGTATTATAATTTGTAATATACGCTTTTAATTTTCATGGACCCAATACCCTAACTCAGATGCCTTCATTGATTGTCACAGCCCTTAGATCCTCCATACAACACTCTGCTTTCTATTAATTAGAAGGATTGATGACAGCTTCCTTTTTGTATGTTTAGCACCTTATCATCGGCAGAGTCCATCACTTTTATCTTTGTACTCTGATAGGGCCTAGTGCAGTAGATATTCAATAACTAGGTATTCAGTTGCATCAGTGATTCTTATAAGGTTAAAACATTCATGCGTTAAGCCTGACTTACTAAGGTAGCAATTCCAAAGTGTGTTGAATCAGTAAATAATCATAGCAGGAAATTTAATTTCTTACTGCACCTTAAGGTGATATTAAAGGCATTCGTTACCATTTTTATAAGGTCAGATTCAGTGAGATCTGTTAGATCATTCACTTTTTTAGACTATAAACTTACTAAAGACAGGGTATGTTTATTTATTCAGTTCTTTCTATTCAGAGTATTTGTATGTGCATAACGGTATTCTTCTGAAGGCATTAAGAAAGATGGAAAACCCTTTCAGAGCGTCCCACTCGGTGTTTCCATCAAATGACTTAAGCAGCACCAGAGATTTTCTTTTTTTTTTTTCCTTAAGAAAGAAGTACCAAGACTTAGTGGAGCCAGAAAGTTGGATAAAAATACAGGGCATCCTTGAAGAGGGGACAGAGAGGACTCTTATTCTTAGATTTAACTGAAGTATATTCACCGATAATACTGTGTGCTCTCCTGGTTTTTGATAATATTGTTAATGCTTGCGTGGTGCATCAGTCTTTACAAAGTGGCTTTTGACATTTTTTACAGTGATAGCAAATTAATAGTAACATTATAGACATGAAGAAATGGGTTCAGCGAATTAATGAACTTGTCCAAGGTCACTCAGCTAGAAAGTGATGAAACAATTCATTCATTAGTCTAGTGGGAGAATAGAGTGCAGTATGCAAAGACCTTGACCCATCCAAGGATGAGGGTATCAGGAAAGCATCCCAGAAGATTTAAGACAGAGCCCTATAGGATGAATTAGTGAAGCAGGGAAATGAAGGGAAGGGCATTCTGGCTAGATGGGGTGTCTAGAAAGGACACAGACCTGAAACTGCATGGCATTTTAAGGAAGTGAGGTCTGCACCTGCTGGCACTGAGACACATGGGGTGGGTTTGGGCTTTGACCAACGACAGAGACCGAGGTATGTGAGGGCTGGTGTTTGGTCAGGGACAGGATGGAGATTGTGAAGGGAGCACCTGCACATGAATGACACATTTGGGAGAATAGCTGGAAAAGGGACAGGGTAGATATGCGGTGCTAAGGAGTTTGGCCTTTATCCTGTGAGTAATGAGGAACCAAACAGTTGAAAGTTTTTTATACTTACATGTGATTAAAGACAATGCAGAGGTTGAGCTGGAGAGTTGGAAGCAGAATACCAGTAGAATGCTAGTGTCATAAATCAAGTGAAAACTGATGGGGGTCTACAAAAGTTAACCTGAAGATAATGTGTACTTATCTTTCTCAATTTTTCTTTCCTAAAGCAAATAACCATTATGCCAATTATAGCTTATAAATTCATTTTTGTTAGGTAGCATAAGAGCAACACTATTTTTATCTCTATTTTGGCATTTTCTAAACAGTTCTCTATAAGATATAATCTTGTGGATGTTCAAACCTTCGTGTGAGCTACAATAAAAACACAATAGTGCTTTTTGTCTATCCTGTAATTTACCATTTCTCACAGAATCTCATATAACTTTAATTGGTTTCTTAAGTCTCTGTGTATTATATAAGTTTTCACACTTTCTAGGAGGGTCCAGTCCCTGTATGAGTTCTTCAGCCTTTCTTCAAATAGAAAAACTGATACTATACTTTGCAGCTTTTGACCTTCCCCCTATTTTACTTTTCCTTTTTAGCTGTTTTGGAAACTGTCTGGTTAATGGTAATAAACGTTTTTAAAAATCCAGTAAGTTCCTATGTAGAATGGTGGTATGAACCCATTAGCCATTTAGATTTTGTGGCCTAATTTAGCCCACTGCATCTGGGTGTCAAGACCAACAAGTTAGCTATACCTAGTCTAAAAGAAAGATTTTAATTCATTCTTCCTTTTGAACTTGACTAGCAAATAAAATTTGAATTAATTTGGGGTACATGAATCAGAAAGGAGAACAGAATTTGTCTTCTGTTGATGGGGAGCCAGTATTATTATATATGAAAAAATATTGTAGTAAACTTATTTTTGTTTTTTTACATGTTTAACTATTCTGGCTGCATGTAGATGTTTTAGATAAAAACTCATATTTGCTGAGTAATGGTTAAGTGAACTCTCTTGTTCGCAGTGTTCTTCCTTTTGTATTCACTTCATAGACTTGTTTTGAGGATTATTATATGTAACATGCTTATTACAGTGGTTGGCACATTGTACCAGGTGTTAACTATATGTGGATCTCAAAGAACTGTACACCTTATTTTTAGAAGCTCACATACAGGTTAGTAACATTAATCTGTGCACAATTGTTGAGTGCACAGTTTCTTGTTATTAGTCTGTACCTCATCAGAGGTGAAAGAATGTCTGTAAGGAATATTGGCAAGACAGTGGCCAAAGCATTTAGTAATAGCTGATGGGAAGGCATATGGAACATTCTAGAGATATTTCATGAGCTTAGAATAATTCAATAATTATTCTAATTACTGCCACTGTGATGTGGCAGTTTGCACTAAGGAGTTATGTGATTTCTGTTCATTAACTGAATTAATAAAGTTATTTAATTGATCAAGTTTTTATATGTAGTTTCCAGAAGGAGTCTAACTGTAAGCCACAGATTTCTTCTTTCCATTCCCTCACTCACCACCTTCTTGTATACTTATAAAGCCTACTTGCATTATTGTAATTTTAAACCATTTTCAGTTTCAAATGCTTTAGAAATAAACCAGTTGTCTTTATGGTGTATTGCAACAAGGAGAAAATTATATCCCCAATAAAATGAGATTTTAAAAACTAGAGCTTTTATCTTCATTACATAATGTTTACAAATTTGGCATAGATGTGACCATGTTATTCATAATAACAATCCTTTGTGTGGCACAGGGCATTATGGGAAAATAATGGAGTCCCAGGGGTAGAAGGCACTCTTTTTTGTTCAGTTTCTGCCTCCAATAAAGCAGGACTATAGAGATCATTTCTGACCCTGAAAAAGTGTTGGAGACTTTTATTTTTTACTGTTTATAACTGTGTTATCTCCCACTAGCCTGGACTAGAAAGCAGCCTTGGACTGCGTTGGAACCCTGACTGCTCAGGTTTACAGTACCAAGGCCCCAGTTTTCTGAGAACTCAACTCATCCCAGATCCAGTCTGCTTTAGAGTGCATTTTAGAATGCACAGTGACCTGCTAAAACAGAACAAGGATGTGAATAGATAGTGACATGTTTTGAGGGCAGGCCTTGGCACCTGACCACGGCATTTGGGACTTTTCTTTCCCTTTGAAATGTGCCATTACTTTAAAAGTTGATCTAATATCAGTTATTGATTCACCTTATGTATGGCTGAAATGTTATAATGCATGTTTTGCAAGTACATTATGCAAATGCTTAGAGAAATCAGTGTGAATTTCTTATCCCTGTCAACCCTTTCTGCTTTTTTTCCTCTTTTACGATTTTCTTTTTTTTTTTTTTTGAGACGGAGTTTCGCTCTTGTTACCCAGGCTGGAGTGCAATGGCGCAATCTCGGCTCACCGCAACCTCCGCCTCCTGGGTTCAGGCAATTCTCCTGCCTCAGCCTCCTGAGTAGCTGGGATTACAGGCACGCGCCACCGTGCCCAGCTAATTTTTTAGATTTTTAGTAGAGACGGGGTTTCACCGTGTTGACCAGGATGGTCTCGATCTCTCGACCTCGTGATCCACCCGCCTCGGCCTCCCAAAGTGCTGGGATTACAGGCTTGAGCCACCGCGCCTGGCCATGATTTTCTTATAAAAGAGACCTTTTATATGCTTCTCTTTTCCAAATTTTATTTCCTGGGCCTTTTATCTCCATATCACTCTTTATAGTTTGTATTTTGCTGAGAACTTTGATGTCTGGAACGTACAGTTGATCCTTTTTTTGGAGAGAGCAAGAAAACAATCTGGATGTGCTGGTCAAGGAATCTTCTGAGAATTACAGACTGCGGGAGGAAAGTGAAGGTCAGGGAGGAACACTAGAAGGAGAAAGTATTATTCAGAGGAAGGCTGAGACGAAAAATATTGGCAGAAGAGATTGGGAAATAGATAGTTGTGGAATTCCTGATAACTAGGGGATCTGAGCTAAGACCTTTGTTATTTCATGAGCGTAGTGAAATTTATACTGTGCATGTTATATATATTTTTTAAAAACTGTCAGCGTTGATGAAGGGTACAGATATACAGGGTCTCTTTTTTTCCGCGGTACACTCTAAAAGTTCAGTTAAAAAGCAGAACAAGGAAAAAAGTTTTTAATAGTTACTGTATATAATCTACAGTTCTACTTTTTTGATTCTGCATTGGTAAAGGGAAAAAATGTAAAAAGTGTTGAATCACTGTCAATTGAGTGGATTAATAGGATGAGAATCACAATGTAGATACTTTCTGATACCTCTAGATTAGGAGACAAGTGAAAATCAAGGTGGTAAAAAAATATGTATAGGAACTTGCCTGTACCAGGGAGCTAAAGAAAAACAGTAGCAAAATTGATATGATCATATAAAACTAATTCTATTTTGTGTACTGCTTTTCAACATTACCAAATTGTCAACAAGACTGAATTATAATTCCATTACTTCTGTTTTTGTTTTTGTTTTTGTTTGTGAGATGGAGTTTTGCTCTTGCTGTGCAGGCTGGAGTGCAATGGCGCCATCTTGGCTCACTGCAACCTCTGCCTCCCGGCTTCAGGCAGTTCTGCCTCAGCCTCCTGAGTAGTTTAGATTACAGGTGTGTGCCACAACGCCTGGCTAGTTTTGTATTTTTAGTAGAGATGGAGTTTCACCATGTTGATCAGGCTGGTCTGGAACTGCTGACCTCAAGTGATCGACCCGCTTTGGCCTCTGCAAGTGCTGGGATTACAGGTATGAGGCACCATGCCCAGCCTAGTAATATTTATTTTAATGTCTTATTACATTAAGCTATATCTAGATAATCTTTATAATCATTGCTCTTCTTTGTTTAAATAAACTCTACTAAATGACTGCTGGGGTCAGGTCACCCTTTGAAAATGACATTGTTATTACTTCTGTATTCCAACACCTTAGATATTGGAAAATCCTTGCAAGGTACAAATTCATCTGAATGGATGGCTTTTTCCAGATAATGGAAAGTTAAGTGGAAGTCTCTATAATGTTACTAATTGTCTCTGGCTGCTTCTTAGTGGTCTATTTTTCTGAACATTGATGCAAGGTGTCCTTTGAGGAACATAATAGGGGACAAATAACTAGTTGAACTATGTTAAAACTTTTTTTCTGGTGTGAGGGATGGAGTCTTGCCCTTTCTCCAAGGCTGGAGTGCAGTGGAGCAATCTTGGCTCACTGCAGCCTCTGCCTCCTGGGTTCAAGCAGTTCTCCTGTCTCAGCCTCCTGGATAGCTGGGATTACAGGTGCGTGCTACCACACCCAGGTGGGAGGATTGCCTCAGCCTAGGAGGTCAAGACTGCAGTGAGCTATGATCACTCCACTGTACTCAAGCCTGGGCAACAGAACAAAACCTTGTCTCAAAAAAAAAAAAAACCGTTTTGGCCATGAGCAGTGGCTCACACCTGTAATCCCAGCACTTTGGAAGGCTGAGGCAGGTAGATCACAAGGTCAGGAGTTAAAGACAAGGTTTTGTTCTGTTGCCCAGGTCAGAGTACAGTGGAGTGATCATAGCTTTCTGCAGCCTTGACCTACCAGGCTCAGGCAATCCTCCCACCTCTCAGCCTCCCAAGAAGCTAGGACCACAGGTGCATGTCACCATGCCCGGCTAATTTTTAAAATTATTACTTGTAGAGACATGGCCTTCCTGTGTTGCCCAGGCTGGTCTCAAACTCCTGGGCTTAAGCAATCCTCCTCCCTCAGCCTCCTACACTGCTGGGACTGCAGGTATGAGCTACCACGCCCAGCCTTGTCAAGACTTAAGAGTTCTAAAGCATATGCCATGGAATGCTCTGCTCAGTAATTTTATTTATTTTTTTTTTGAGATGGAGTCTCCCTCTGTCGCTCAGGCTGGAGTACAGTGGTACCATCTCGGCTCACTGCACCCTCCACCTCCTAAGTTCAAGCGGTTCTCCTGCCTCAGCCTCCTGAGTAGCTGGGATCACAGGCCTGTGTCACCATGCTTGGCTAATTTTTCTATTTTTTAGTGGAGACAGGGTTTCACCATGTTGGCCAGGCTGGTCTTGAACTCCTGACCTCAAGCGATCCACCTGCCTCAGTCTTTCAAAGTGCTGGGATTACAAACGTGATCAATTGTGCCCAGCCTCTGCTCAGTAATTTTAGATGTGCACAGAGAGGAGTGTCCGAATTACTTGTAAGCCTTAGTATAGACATTTAGTTAAACGCAACCCCACTCTTATATTTTGCAGCTTACTACAACTACTTCATAGCAACTTTAAGTTCATATTTTATTGGCTAAGTCTATTATTCTAAAGAGTTCTGTAGAATTACTTGTAACTAGGCCCAGGGTATCTCATGTGTACCTGATACACCCACTTAAACCTTCAGTAAACTTGCATTTTAACATCTGATATATATTTTAACATTAAGTGCACCCAAGTTTGTTTACGGTTTTTTTTTTTTTTTTTTGAGACGGAGTTTCGCTCTTGTTACCCAGGCTGGAGTGCAATGGCGCAATCTCGGCTCACCGCAACCTCCGCCTCCTGGGTTCAGGCAATTCTCCTGCCTCAGCTTCCTGAGTAGCTGGGATTACAGGCACGCGCCACCACGCCCAGCTAGTTTTTTGTATTTTTAGTAGAGACGGGGTTTCACCATGTTGACCAGGATGGTCTCCATCTCTCGACCTCGTGATCCACCCGCCTCGGCCTCCCAAAGTGCTGGGATTACAGGCTTGAGCCACCGCGCCCGGCCTGTTTACGGTTTTTTTAAACAAAGTGTTTGCTGTAATCAAAAGACAATTATAGGAAAAGAGAATCTACTTCAAACCAAAGACGTTGTTGAGCACCACCACTCAAACTGAGATAAGCACAGTGTGTTTGCTTGAACTCTTTCAGTGACACATATTCTACCCATTTGGCTATCTACTGCTGAAATTAACCTTTCCTATATGGCTAACACCATATGAGACAAGTGTACATGTCTGTAGGGTTTAGGAGAAGATACTTGCTTTTGCTGAACATTCTCTCCGTATAGCCAACACTGTTATGCTTCATACTTAAGATTAGCACAGGTTACCCATGGTTCTACTCTTTGCCTTTTACTGGAAAACATTAGGACTCCACATTTTAGAATATCCGTTTGGATGTATTTGCAGTTTATTCTTCAGCCTGTTTACTGTTTGGTCTGTTACACTATTTAGTATACACTACATTATCTATTACACTTTTTTGGGTAAGGGAGAAAGGTGCAACTATATCTCATGTATAGTGAATGGCCCTAATCCTGGAATACCGGGTTGAATCATTTGGAATTCTAATTGCCAGGCAGGATTCTGTCTTTTATGGAGAGACTACAATCCATCAAGAAGTATGATAGGCCCCATATAAAGGTTGAACCTGATTTCCAGCATTTGTTTTCAAATCGCCTCTCACCTTACCACAGCTCATCAGTTTCATCTCTGCCACCTCCATTTCAGTTCTTACTAGTTTTCCTAGGGAGGCAACATTGTTTAGTGTTTTAAGAATGTTAAGGACCACTGGATCCAGACTTGGCTCAAATCCCAGCTCTGCTGTACACTCTGCGACCTTGGGCAACTGAAATTCCCTGTGCCTTAGATTCTTCTTCTATAAAATGTGGAGAATAGTATCTACTTCTTACATTGTTTTTAATAAAAGAGTTAAAATATTTGAAGATCTTAAAATATCCCATGATATTTTAAGTTCTATAAAACTGTTAGCTGTGATTGTTTCTCCATCTTCCTGCCTGTTCAGTCCTTCCAAATTTCCAACCTACTTGACATTCTTGGCTCTCCTGTTTAAATTTATAGTTTCTTTCCTCACATGGCATATCCTTGGCCCGCCATCTTGGTAATCATCTCTCAAGTGGGAAGAGCTCTAAGTCCCCTGTAACTGTTGCCTGCCTTTATGAGAACCTGTGATTTTCGTCTGCTCTTTCAGGCCCCAGAAAGGTCAATGCTGTCTTGAGTTCTCCTGGCTTGGACCTAAGAGAAGTTTACCAGTCTTTCTCTTACAATCTGTTGTCTGTGGGAAAGGAGGAATTCTTTCCCATAAAAGCATTCTAAATTCTTAAGCATCTGCTTTTTTTTTTTTTGTAGACAGATCCTATCACCAAATGTGAGAGATGCCAACTTTATCCCCAGAGCTCATTTAGACCGTCTCTCCCAGCTACCGGGATGTTTGATACAATAGAGAACTTTACAGCTTTCTACAAGACTCCTCAGTTTTCAGTTAAGGGAGAGCCAGTAATGTTCTTGGTTTTTTGCCTGTCAGCAAGAAAAAAATGGCCCACAATTTTTATGAAAACTATGAGAGAATTTTACTTAATTGATCTGCAATTAAACCAGCAGTAGTAGGGATGGCAGCCAGGTTCTGGCACTTAGTGTAAAATGTAACATAAAATAATCTTGAATCTCTCCTTAGTCAAAGGAGGAGGCAGCCATTCCTTATCCAGCATTGGTGATAAAAAACATGTGGGAACAGAAAAACAGATCTTTGTTGTCAAATTCCCTTACTTTAAATCCTTGACTTACCTTAGCTATATGCCTTCAGGCAAGAATAATCTCTGTAGCCCAATTCATTTCTTCTTTGTAAATGAGGATCATGCCTGCTTCCCAGAGTTATCAGGTGATTGTTATTAATTATTAAGACTCAATTGTTATTATTAAGATTCAATTAAAGTACATATGTGCAGAATGCTTAGTACTTGGGTCAGTAAGTGTTAGCTAAGCCAGGCTGATATATTTGCTCTTGAACTAGCAGCCTGTTTCTGGAAATTAAAAAATATGTGGTAAACCTGTTCTATTTGGGTTTGGTGGGGCGAATGGTGGAAAGCTGTGGCTCCATCAAAATTGCTTCAGCCTATACTTGATAACCATATATATACATACATTCACATATATACCATATATATTTGCATGTACGCATCTTTTTTTTTTTTGAGACGGAGTTTCGCTCTTGTTACCCAGGCTGGAGTGCAATGGCGCGATCTCGGCTCACCGCAACCTCCGCCTCCTGGGTTCAGGCAATTCTCCTGCCTCAGCTTCCTGAGTAGCTGGGATTACAGGCACGCACCACCATGCCCAGCTAATTTTTTGTATTTTTAGTAGAGACGGGGTTTCACCATGTTGACCAGGATGGTCTCGATTGCTCGACCTCGTGATCCACCCGCCTCGGCCTCCCAAAGTGCTGGGATTACAAGCTTGAGCCACCGCGCCTGGCCGCATGTACGCATCTTAAAATGACTTAATCACTCCAAGAGTTCTGGGAATCACAGTGAAGTTTCACACCACCTTAATTTCTCCTTTGAACTCTGAGTTTAAACAAAGTGAAGACCTTTCTAGGTAAGATGAAGACAAAGGAATACTTTTCAGCCTCTGATTGCCTCTGCTGGATTCTGTAGTCTGCAGAATGGCAACCTGCATTATTAATTTCTAGTGTTTTTATGTGACCAGTAGTTTGCAGATTTCATTGAGTGTAACAGTAACTGGGAAGATTGTTAAAATGCAGATTCTCAGATCTGATTACTGGAAATTTGGTACAAGAAATCTGAGCTAGGGCCAGAGAATCTTCCACTTTAATAGAAGAAATTCTGATAGCAGAGCGTTTGAAGACTTCACTTTGGTAATTCTGTTAGTTCAGAAACCCCCTCATCTGAATGGCTAGAAGCTGCCTCATCTTCAGTTGTCTTCACTTATACTCCAAGAATTACCAGTTCAGTCGGTCCAAGGTTACATTTCAAGAGATTCTGGGGGAATTGGCCTTCTTCTGGCAAATTGGTACTTTTATTTAATCTCAGTTATTCTTTCTACTTCTGTATTGCCACTCTGTCCTTCAAATATAAAACTTCTGTGACTTGTTGATCTTCTGTATTACTTTGTCAGTGAGGAGAAGGATGAAGTCTCCAACTACAATTGTGGATCTGGTTAGCCTGTTAATGAAGTTATATTGGTTTTTGCTTCATGTGTTTTGAAGCTCTGTTCATAGATGTGTATACATTTAGGATTATTATATCCTTTTGATTAAATACTGACTTTATCATTTTGAAATATCCCCCTTTATCTCTGGTAATGTTTCTTTTGTTGAAATCTACTTTGTTTGATACTAACACAGCTACTCTAGATTCCTTTTGATTAGTGTTTGTAATTTATATCTTTTCCTGTGATTTTTCTTTTAAATCTATATGTGTCTTTTACCTATCTGTTGGATCTTGCTCTTTTTTTTTTTTTTTTTTTTTTTTTTAAGATGGAATTTCTCTCTTCTTTCCCAGGCTGGAGTGCAATGGCACAATCTCGGCTCACTGCAACCTCTGCCTCCCAGGTTGAAGTGATTCTCCTGCCTCAGCCTGCCAAGTAGCTGGGGTTACATGCATGCACCAACACTCCTGGCTAATTTTGTATTTTTAGTAGTGATGGGATTTCTCCATGTTGGTTAGGCTGGTCTTGAACTCCTGACCTCTGGTGATGTGCCCACCTCGGCCTCCTAAAGTGCTGGGATTATAGGCATGAGCCACCCTGCCTCGCTGGTTTTGCTTTTTAAAATTTATTCTGACAACATCTGCCTTTTCATTGGCATGTTAGACCATTTACATTTAGTGTGATTAATTCTAAGTTTGATTCTAAAATGAACATCCTGCTACTAATTTTCTGTTTGTCCCATTTGTTCTTCGTTTCTTTCTCCTCTTTTCCTGCCTTCTTTTAGATTGCATTTTTTTTTTTATGATTCTCTTCTATCTTTAATATTAGATTTTAGGGATACTTTTTCATATTTATCTCGGTATGTGTTCTTTTAGCTTTTTTTCCTTTTTTTGAGACAGAGTCTCACTCTGTTACCCAGGCTAGAGTGCAGTGGCACAATCTCAGCTCACCGCAGCCTCCACTTCCCAGGTTCAAGCAATTCTCCTGCCTAAGCCTCCCAAGTAGCTGGGATTATAGGCGCTGACCACCACACAAGGCTAATTTTTGTATTTTAGTAGAAACAAGGTTTCACCATGTTGGCCAGGCTGGTCTTTAACTCCTGACCTCAGGTGATGTGTCCACCTTGACCTCCCAAAGTGCTGGGATTACAGGTATGAGCCACTGTGCCCAGCCTCTCTAAGCTTTTTGAATTTCAATTACATATATGATAGATAATTTGATATAGTTCCCCAGTTCATGCATGCTCTATTCTGTTTTTTAGTTTCCCCCCCCACTCTTTTTTTTCTTTGTATTTGTATTTAGGTAATTTTTATTAACCTGTTTTTGAGTTAACTGATTGTTTCCTCAGCTATATTGATCAAAGGTATTCTTTATCTTATGTTTCTAGTTTCTAGCATTTCTATTTGACTCTTTCATAGTTTTCTGTCTCTGAAGGGTTCAAAAATTATTGTGTCACTTGTGAAAACTGGAAGAACCTTAGGAGCATACTTTCATTTACCCCCCCCATAGCTGTTTTGCCATTGTCATACATTTCATTTCTATTTGTTATAAATAATATAGAAATGAAATGAAACAATATTTTCACTTTAAGCAAGGATTTTTTTTTTTTTTTTTTGGAGACAGAGTCTCTCTCTGTTGCCCAGGCTGGGGTGCAGTAGTGCAATTTTGGCTCACTGCAGTCTCCATCTCCAGGACTTGAGCAATTCTCCTGCCTCAGCCTCCCAAGTAGCTGGGATTACAGGCATGTGTCACCACACCTGGCTAATTTTTATATTTTTAGTAGAGGTAGGGTTTTGCTGTGTTGGCCAGGCTGGTCTTGAACTCCCGACCTCAAGTGATCCACCCTCCTCAGCCTCCAAAGCCCTTGGATTACGGACATGAGCCACTTCACCCGGCCTTTAAGCAATTGTTTTTAAAAAGCAGTTTCTTTAAACTCTATTTCTCGCTTCATGTTGAAAGATAATTTTGCTGGTTATAGAATTCTAGGTGGACATTTTTGTCTCCTTCAGAACTTCAAACATCGCCTCACTGAAGTCTTTCACTTCTCTAGTTTCTGATGAGAATTTTGCTATTGTTTTTATCTTTGTTCTTCTAAAGGTTATCTTTTTTTTCCTGACAGCTTCCTTCCTCCCTATCCCCCACTTTGTTGATGACCTGTAGGCATCTGATTATGTATCTTGCTGTGGTTTTCTTCATAATTCATCTGCATGGAATTTTTTAAGATTCTGGAAACTGTGGGTTTATCACTTTCATCAAATTTGGCTATTCTCCAAATTTATTTTTCTGTTCATCCTACCCCTTTTCTCAGATTCCTACTACATGTTAAGTCAGTATGCTTGATATTGCCCCGCAACTCTGTACATTTTGATATTGCCCTACAGCGCTGTGATTTTTCCTTTTTTTCTTCTTTTCTTTTTCTTCTGAGATGGAGTCTTGCTCTGTCACCCAGGCTGGAGTGCTGTGGTGCAATCTCAGCTCGCTGCACCTCCGCCTCCTGGGTTCAAGCAATTCTCTTGCCTCAGCCTCTTGAGTAGTTGGAATTACAGGTGCATGCTACCATGCCCAGCTAATTTTTGTATTTTTAGTAGAGACGGGGTTTCACCTTGTTGGCCAGGCTGGTCTCAAACTCCTAACCTCAGGTAATCCATACTTAAACCCCCCAAAGTGCTGGGATTACAGTTGTGAGCCACAACGCCTGGCCTGCCCTGTAGTTTTCTTTTTTTTTTTTTTTTTGTATTAGTTTTTATTAGGTTTCTATTGCTGTGTTCTTGAATGAATATGTCCTATTGCCATATTATGACTTAGAATAATTTCACTGATCTTTTCTGTAATTTCTAATTTACTTTTGATCTCATTTATTTTTTATTTTTTATATATTTTTTATCTCTAGAAGTTCATTTTAGGTTTTTTTTTAATATCTTCTGTTTTATTCCTCATCATGTTTGTATTTTCCTTTACCTTCTTGAATCTAGGTGGTGAGTAATGATTGTTTTAACATGCTTTTCTGCTTGTTTTCCCATCCGTGTTGTCTCTGGATGTTTTTATTGACTGCCTTTTCCTGAGTATGTGTTGAATTTTCATGCTTCCTTGGATACTGTTTTTGCATTATATAGGATTCCTTTATACTGTTGGGCTTTATTCTAATGCACAGTTAAGGTACTTCAAATTAATTTGTTTAATCAAGGCTTTCCTTTGAGCTTTGTTAGGGTAGTCACAGCAGCATTTAATTTGGGGATAATTTATCTCTGCTACTGAGGCAATACCTTTCTGAGGACATTGCTCAATGCCTCTTGGATTAGGTCTTTATATTCTGACTGCTGATTAGAATATGAACTATTTGTAGCCCTATATGAGCTCTGGGTATGTTTCACCTGCTCCTTTGCAGTGGTTCTTTTTCCTGGCTTCTGGCAGTTTTCTTCTTTGTGTGCATAAGCCAGTACTCAGCTAAAGAATAAAGGGAACTGTTCTAGAGATCTTCGGCACTGTCTTTCTTTAGTGCCAAAACATCCTCTACTACATTTTGCTTCACAAATTCTAAGTCTTGGCCTTCCTGAACTGTTTCAAAACTTGATTAGAGTGCTAGGCTTTGTTCGGATTAACTTTCCCTGTGCTATTGCCTGGAAACTCTTAGCACTAAGCTTGTGCAATGGCAGGAATTATCTCAGAGATCACTGTCCTCTTCTGCCTGTTGTACAATACCTGAAAATCATTGTTGCATATATTTTGTCTGATTTTCTACTTATTTAAGGTGGGTTGTTAAATCTAGTATGTGTTACTCCATCATTGCTGGAAGTAGAAGTCTGTTCTTCCAGTTTAACTGATTTATTCTCTTCATTCTTGACCATCTTCATTTCTCTATTAGGTACAACCCAGAACTTATGTATCCTATATGTCTTCCTGATCAGAATTGTTAAATTGGACAACTCTTTAGTGAGCTAATACAGATCACATGGTTGTCACACACAGTAGAATTGAGCTGTGTTATGCAGTTTGGGCTATAGGTAGAAGTGATAGACTTTTATATCAAAACTGTTTGCTTCTGGCTCTTTTTTGCTGACATAATACATATGGCCTAACTGAACCAATTGCTACACTTAATTTCTTATGCTCCTACAGTGGACTGAAGATTTATAATTCCCCAAAATAAATATGTTGAAATGTTAACCCTCTAGGTGATGGTACTGGAGAAGTGGAGCCGTTGGGAAGTGATTAGGTCATAGGGCAGAGTCCTATAAGTGGCATTAGCACCCTGCCCCTTCCACCACATGAGGACACAGTAAGAAGGCACAGTAAACTAAAAAGCAGACCATCACCAGACACCAAATCTGCTGGTGCCTTGATCTTGGCAGTCTCTAGAGATGTGAGAAATAAAATAAGTTTCCATGGTTTACAAACCACCAACTTTACAATATTTTATTACAGCAGCCTAGATGAACTAAGACAGATCCTTAGTCTGCATATATTAGTCTATTCCCATGCTGCTGTGAAGAAATACCCAAGACCTGGTAATTTATAAAGGAAAGAGGTTTAATTGACTGACAGTTCCACATGGCTGGGGAGGCCTCAGGAAACTTACAGTTGTGGTAGGGGAAGCAAACATATCCTTCTTAACATGGTAGGAGGAGAGAGAAATATAGAGCAAAGGAAGGAAGCCCCTTATAAAACCATTAGACCTCCTGAGAACTCATTATCAGAACAGCATGGGGGAACCACTCCTGTCTTCTAATCACCTCCCTCCCCCAAGACTGGGGGATTACAATTTGAATTACAATTCAAGATAAGATTTTGGGTGGGAATGCAGCCAAACCATATCACTCCACTTTTCTTATTCCGTCTTGTTTCATACAACTATATAATTCAATGTAGAAACAGACTCTGAGGGATCTATTTTCACATAAAAAGACGTATCTTTCTGATGACACCAGGAAGTAAATCAGAGCACTGAGTTAACTCACCAGTCATTTTGTGTCTGGAGTGATCCTCATTTTCAGGTCTTAGTATGTATTTAATTTTGGTTCTCTGGGCTTGCTTCTCCAGCTGTCATGGCATGGCATAAGGTTTTTATTTTTGAATAGTTGGTGGGGAAATTGGGGCTTGATTGTACCAAATGGCTAAGGATTCTTGAAGGCTAGTCTTGATGTAGCCATGCATAACTACTGCATGTGGTTTTAGAAACTTAAAACGATATTCCACAAATCAAAATAATGCCATAATTTGAGGTGAGATTTTGTAGTTTACAAAGTACTTTCACATACATCATTTTATTAATCCCCATTGTCACACAGCAGTGAGACAATATCTTCACGTTACAGATGATAAGCTGAAGCTCAGCAAGGTTAAGAGGTGGAACTGGAATTTTAGGCTAGGCCTCCTGAATCCTTAACCCAGTTCTTTTTCTACTGTTGTGCCATCTATAGCCTCAGTGTTTACAGATGTGAAGCTTTGATTACCAATAGTACTTAATATCCTGGGTTATTTTGTAACCTGTATAAAACTTCCTCACTCAACGTTACTGCTACATATTCCTCCTGTTTGACAATTTTCTAAATAAATTTCTCAAATAAGTGTCTGGTAACGTGAGAGTTTCTTAAATGTTTCTTCTGCTTTTTTTTCTTTTAACTTACATTCAAGCATTTACATCTTTGCTTGTTAGCATTATGAATATTGACTGCACAAATCTTTTTTTTATCCTTTTTCTCTTGTTCTTTTTTAAAAAACTTTATTTTCTCTTTTGATTTTGACCCCAGTTAGAGCTTAAATTCTGACGTGATGGTTTTATTTATAGCTAGTTAATCCTCCTGAAGAGTAACTATTTTGACAGTCTGACATTTGTTTGCCATCTTCCTAAACGCTGTGCTTCTCTCTTGTAATGTGAATTGTTTTCTTTCAGTACATTTTTTAAACTTTAATTTCTTCAATTCAACAAATAGTTAATATTTATTAGGTAAAAAAGATGGGAATGATCACCCCTATCCCAAGTGAAAAGCTTTCCAGAGAAATTGATGCTTGATTTGAATCTTAAAGAAAGACGTTACAGGTGGGTGGCTCCTGCCTATAATCCCAGCAGTTTGAAAGGCGGAGGGAAATGAATTGCTTGAGCCCAGGAGTTCGAGACCAACATGGATTACATGGTGAAATCCCTTCTCTACTAAAAATACAAAAAATTAGCCAGGTATGGTGGCACATGCCTGTAGTCCCAGCTACTTGGAGCTGAGGTGGGAGGATTACCTGAACCCGGGAAGTCAAGGCTGTAGTGACCTGCCTTGGCCTCCCAAAGTGCTAGGATTACAGCAGTAGAGTACAGGGAGCCATGATTGTGCCCCTGCACACTGGCCTGGGAGAAGGGAGTGAGACCCTGTCTCAAAAAAAAAAAAAAAAAAAGTGAAATAGAGTGGACAGACACTGCATTTAGATGTATTATAATGAAAATGTTTGAATTCATATTTACTTCTATGTCACCTTTTCAATATTTTGACTTTTTTCAAACATTTTAGAACAGTAATTCCTATACATAATTTGTAAATATATGTACATAAGAATACTGAAAATATTTTTACTTTGGGTAAATGATCAGATTTGGAGAATTAACTGTTTTTAACTGATTGGGAACCAGTGATCACCTATGTGAGCACTTTTTTTTTTGTGATACGTAATTTGGAGAACTTAAAGTACGAATTTCTGGACCCTACCTCCAGAGACTAGTTTATTAAGTTTGGGAAGGAGTCTTTAAAAATCATCTTTTAATTTAATACCTCAGGTGATTTTGATTACAGGCTAGGTTTGGAAACCAGAGGTTAAAATCATGAAAAATATGTAGAGTAGAAAGAGAAAATAGATAAGTTTAAATGACACTGTGCTGATAATAAATGTTTCAACTGTGTTAATACATGTTCTTTTGATTTTAATAATCTGATAGAATGGCTATAATCAGTGTGGAATTGATTGCATCTACTTAGCTAAAATCAACACTAAAAGTTCAAACATCTGTTTTACTGTTGTATACTCCATTTTTTTTTTTTTTTTTTTTTGAGATGGAGTTTCGCTCTTGTTACCCAGGCTGGAGTGCAATGGCGCGATCTCGGCTCACCGCAACCTCCGCCTCCTGGGTTTAGGCAATTCTTCTGCCTCAGCCTCCTGAGTAGCTGGAATTACAGGCACGTGCCACCATGCCCAGCTAATTTTTTGTATTTTTAGTAGAGACGGGGTTTCACCATGTTGACCAGGATGGTCTCGATCTCTCAACCTCGTGATCCACCCGCCTCGGCCTCCCAAAGTGCTGGAATTACAGGCTTGAGCCTCCGCGCCTGGCCCGTATACTCCATTTTTTTTAAGCAAGGTTTTTCTTCCATATCTATGCAGATTATATCAAGCATTTTTTTTCTTAGCCAAGTACCTAGAGAGAAATTTTTCTCTAAGCATATAAACTTTTGCATTCCCTAGATCCACCAAAGTACTAAACTTGGAAGACTTGATATAAAATGGCCCATGACTTCAAGTCTCTTCTCCAAATTGAGATCCAAAGTATTGAGAATATATAAAAGCTACCTTTCGTAAATTAAAATTTGCAAAAAGGATGAAAATGTAATGTAAATGCCTGTAAGGATCTTGCGGTAAAAACTTCTGAGGATTGTTGTAGGCTGAACTGTGTTCGCCTAAGAGTCTTATGTTGGACTCCTAGCCTTGATACCTCAGAGTGTAACAGCATTTGAAGATAAGACCTATAAAAGAGGTGATAAAGTTAAATTGAGACATTTGGGGTAGGCTCTAAACTTCCCCAATCCAGTCTGACTGGTATCTTCACAAGAAGAGGAAATTTAGTCACACAGAGACATGAGGGATACACACACACAAACATACACATACACACACACAAAATGTCATGACACACAGAGACATGAGGGTTATACACAGACACACACACACAAGGCCATGGAAGACGCAGCAAGAAGGGGACCATCTGCAAGCCAAGGAGAGAGGCCTTAGAAGAAATCAAACCTGCTGACACCTCAGTCTTGGACTTCTAGCCTCCAGAACTATGAGATAATAAATTTCTGTTGTTTAAGCCACTCAATCTGTAGTATTTTGTTCAGCAGACCTAGCTAATTAATAGAAGGACAGTAAACATTTTCACTCATTTTACAGCTGCACTGCTGAAGCACTAAGACACATATGCAGGTTTTAAAACCTTTACAGCCTTGTTTTTTGAATCAAAGGTAGCAAATGGTATTTAGGGCATACTTGCATTGTCCAGAATTCTTTACCTCTATCAAATTGTTCAAAGCTTCGTCAGAAGTAAATACTATTGACATTATCCCTTGTTGAAGTACTGTTTAATATTAGCATGACTGTTACTTCCAAATGCAATCCCAGTTATGTTTTGAGGTATAGGTATTTTTTATGTAAGATAAAATTCTGTATAATTGCTAACTACTATCCAATGTCAGCTCACTGCAACCTCTGCCTCCTGGGTTCAAGCGATTCTTCTGCCTCATCCTCCTGAATACCTGATTACAGGCAGCTGCCACCATGCCTGGCTAATTTTTTTCTATTTTTAGTAGAGACGAGGTTTCACCATGTTGGCCATGGCTGCATAGTATTTTATGGTGTATATGTGCTACATTTTCTTTATCCAGTTTATCTTTGATGGGCATTTGAGTTGGTTCAAACACTTTGCTACTGTGAATAGTGCTGCAATAAACATACGTGTGCATGTGTCTTTGTAGTAGAGATGATTTCTAAGCCTTTGAGCATGTACCCAGTAATGGGATTGCTGGGTCAAATGGAATTTCTATTTCTAGGTCCTTGAGGAATTGTCACACTGTCTTCCACAATGGTTGAACTAATTTACTTTCCCACCAACAGTGTAAAAGCGTTCCTGTTTCTCCACATTCTCTCCAGCATCTGTTGTTTCCTGAACTTTTTAATAATCACCATTCTAACTGGTGTGAGATGGTATCTCATTGTGGTTTTGATTTGCATTTCTCTAATGACCAGTGATGATGATATAAAATCCATCTTGAGTTGATTTTTATGTAAGGTATACGGAAAGGGTCCAGTTTTTGCTTTCTGTGTACAGCTAGCCAGTTTTCCCAACACTATTAAATAGGGAATCCTTTCCCCATTGCTTGTTATTGTCAGGGTTGTCAAAGACCAGATGGTTGTAGATGTATGGTTCTGTTTCTGAGGTCTCTGTTCTGTTCTGTTAGTCTGTATATCTGCTTTGATACCAGTGCCATGCTGTTTTGGTTACTGTGGCCTTGTAGTATAGTTTGAAGTCAGGTAGCATGATGTCTCCAGCTTTGTTCTTTTTGTTTAGGATTGTCTTGGCTATACGGGCTCTTTTTTGGTTCCATATGAAATTTGAAGTAGTTTTTTCTAATTCTGCAAAGAAAGTCATTGGTAGCTTGATGGGAATAGCACTGAATCTATAAATTACTTTGAGCAGTATGACCATTTTCACGGTATTGATTCTTCCTAAGCATGAGCATAGAATCTTTTTTCATTTATTTGTGTACTCTCTTACTTCCTTGAGCAGCGGTTTGTAGTTCTCCTTGAAGAGGTCCTTCACGTCTCTTGTAAGTTGTGTTCCTAGATATTTTATTTTGCTTGTAGCAATTGTGAATGGGAGTTCACTCGTGATTTGGCTCTCTGCTTGTCTATTATTGGTGTATAGGAATGCTTACGATTTTTGCACATTGATTTTGTATCCTGAGACTATGCTGAAGTTGCTTATCAGCTTAAGGAGTTTTTGGGCTGAGATGATGGGGTTTTCTTAATACACAGTTATGTCATCTGATCACAGACAATTTGACTTCCTCTCTTCCTATTTGAATACCTTTTCTTTCTCTTGCCTGATTGCCCTGGCCAGAACTTCCAATACTATGTTGAATAGGAGTGGTGAGGGCATCCTTGTCTTGTGCCAGTTTTCAAAGGGAATGCTTCCAGCTTTTGCCCATTCAGTATGATATTGGCTATGGGTTTGTCATAAATAGCTCTTATTATTTTGAGATATGTCCCATTAATACCTAATTTATTGAGAGTTTTAGCATGAATGGATGTTGAATTTTATCAGAGGCCTTTTTTGCATCTATTGAGATAATCATGTGGTTTTTGTCATTGGTTCTGTTTATGTGATGGATTACATTTATTGATTTTTGTGTAAGTTGAACCAGCCTTGCATCCTAAGGATGAAGCTGACCTGATTGTGGTCAGCTTTATCACATATGCTGCTGGATTCAGTTTGCCAGTATTTTATTGAGGATTTTTGCATCAATGTTCATCAGAGATATGGGCCTGAAATTTCCTTTTTTTGTTGTGTCTCTGCCAGGTTTTGGTATGAGGATGATGCTGGCCTCATAAAATGAGTTAGGGAGGAGTCCCTCTTTTCCTATTGTTTGGAATCGTTTCAGAAGGTATGGTACCAACCCCTCTTTGTACCTCTGGTAGAATTCAACTGTGAATTCATCAGGTCCTGCACTTTTTTGGTTGGCATTTTTGGGGCTATTAATTACTACCTCAATTTCAGAACTTGTTATTGATCTGTTCTGAGTTTCAAATAAGACAGATACCTCTTCCTAGTTTAGGTATGTGTCCAGGAATTTATTTTATTTTATTTTATTTATTTTTTTGAGATGGAGTTTAGCTCTTATTGCCCAGGCTGGAGTGCAATGGCACAATCTCGGCTCACTGCAACCTCTGCCTCTTGGGTTCAAGTGATGCTCCTGCCTCAGTCTTCCGAGTAGCTGGGATTACAGGTGTGTGCCATCACGCCCAGCTAATTTTTTATTTATTTTTTTTTTCAGTAGAGGTGGGGTTTCTTCATGTTGATCAGACTGGTCTCAAACTCCCAACCTCAGGTGATCTGCCCATCTCGGCCTCCCAGACTGTTTTGATTACAGCTGTGAGCCACTGCATCCGGGCAATTTATCCATTTCTTCTAGACTTTCTAGTGTATTTGCATAAAGGTGTTTATAGTATTCTCTGATGGTAGTTTGTATTTCTGTGGGATCAAGGGTGATATCCCCTTTATCATTTTTTATTGTGTCTATTTGTTTCTTCTTTTTCTTCTTTATTAGTCTGGCTAGCAGTCTATTTTGTTAATCTTTCAAAAAACCAGCTCCTGGATTCATTGATTTTTGGAAGAGTTTTTCATCTCTCCCTCTCCTTCTGTTCTGCTCTGTGATCTTAGTTACTTCTTTCCTTCTGCTAGCTTTTCAGTTTGTTTGCCCTTGCTTTTGTAGTTCCTTTAATTGTGATGTTAGGGTGTCAATTTTAGATCTTTCCTGCTTTCTCTTCTGGGCATTTAGTGCTATAAATTTCCCTCTAACCAGTGCTTTAGCTGTGTCCCAGAGATTCTGGGATGTTGTGTCTTTGTTCTCATTGGTTTCGAAGAACTTATTTCTTTCTTTCTTAATTTTTTAATTTACCCAGTAGTCATTCAGGAGCAGATTATACATTTTCCATGTAGTTGTGTGGTTTTGAATGGGTATGTTAGTCCTGAGCTCTAATTTGACTGCAGCATGGTCTGGGAGACTGTTATAATTTCCATTCTTTTGCATTTGCCAAGGAGTGTTTTGCTGTCAATTATGTGGTCAATTTTAGAATAAGTGCTATGTGATGCTGTGAAGAATGTATATTCTCTTGATTTGGGGTGGAGAGTTCTGTAGATGTCTGTTAGATCTGCTTGGTCCAGAGCTGAATTCAAATCCTGAACATCCTTGTTAATTTTCTGCCTCATTAATCTGTCCAATATTGACAGTGGAGTGTTAAAATCTCCCACTATTATAGTCTGGGAGTCTAAGTCTCTTTCTAGGTCTCTAAGAACTTGCTTTATGAATCTGGGTGCTCCTATATTGGGTGCATATATATTTAGGATAGTTAGCTCTTCTTGTTGTATTGATCCCATTACCATTATGTTATGTTCCTCTTTGTCGTTTTGTATCTTTGTTGGTTTAAAGTCTGTTTTATCAGAGACTAGGATTGCAACCCCTGCTTTTTTGGCTTTCCATTTCGTTGGTAAATCTTCCTCCATCCCTTTGTTTTGAGACTGTGTATGTCTTTGCATGTGAGATGGGTATCCTGAATACAGCACCCCAGTGGCTCTTGACTTTTTATCCAATTTGCCAATCTGTGTTCTTTAATTGGGGCAGTTAGCTCATTTACATTTAAGGTTAATATAGTTATGTGTGAATTTGATCCTATCTTCATGATGCTAGCTGGTTATTTTGTACATCATTTGATGTGGTTTCTTCATAGTGTCATTGGTCTTTATATTTTGGTATGTTTTTGCAGTGGCTGGTACCAGTTTTTTCTTTCCATATTTAGTGCTTCCTTCAGGAGCTCTTGTAAGGCAGACTGGTGGTGACCGAATCCCTCAGCATTTCTTTGTCTGGAAAGTATTTTATTTCTTCTTCTTATGAGACTTCACTTGGCTGGATATGAAATTATGGGTTGAAAATTCTTTTTCTTAAGAAAGTGGAAATACTGTCCCCCACTCTTTCTGGCTTGTAAAGTTTCTGCAGAGAGATCCTCTGTTAGTCTGATGGGCTTCCCTTTGTAGGTAACGTGACCTTTCTCTCCAGCTGCTCTTAACATTTTTTTTTTTTTTTTTGAGACGGAGTTTCGCTCTTGTTACCCAGGCTGGAGTGCAAATGGCACGATCTCGGCTCACCGCAACCTCCGCCTCCTGGGTTCAGGCAATTCTCCTGCCTCAGCCTCCTGAGTAGCTGGGATTACAGGCACATGCAACCATGCCCAGCTAATTTTTTGTATTTTTAGTAGAGACGGGGTTTCACCTTGTTGACCAAGATGGTCTGGATCTCTTGACCTTGTGATCCACCCGCCTCGGCCTCCCAAAGTGCTGGGATTACAGGCGTGAGCCACCGCGCCTGGCCCAACTTTTTTTTTTTTTTAATTATTTCAACAGTGGAGAATCTGATGATTATGTGTCTTGGGGTTGCTCTTAAGGAATATCTTTGTGGTGTATTTCTTGAATTTGAATGCTGGCCTGTCTTGCTAGGTTGGGGAAGTTCCCCTGGACAATATCCTGAAGTATGTTTACTCCCCATCACTTTCAGGTACATCAATCAATCGTAGGTTTGGTCTTTCCACATAGTCCCATATTTTTTTGGAGGCTTTGTTCATTCTGTTTTATTCTTTTTCCTCTAATATTGTCTTCATGCCTTATTTCAATAAGTTGATCTTCAATCTCTGATATCCTTTCTTCTGCTTTATCAATTCAGCTCTTGATTCTTGTGTATGCTTCACGAAGTTCTCATGCTGCGCTTTTCTGCTCCGTTAGGTCATTTATGTTCCTCTCTAAACTGGTCTAGTTAGCAGTTCCTGTAACCTTTTATCAAGGTTCTTAGCCTCCTTGGATTGGGTTAGAACATGCTTCTTTAGCTCAGAAGAGTTTATTATTACCCACCTTCTGAAGCCTACTTCTGTCAATTCATCAATCTCATTCCCTGTCCAGTTTTGTGACCTTTCTGGAAAAGAGTTGCAATCATTTGGAGGAGAAGAGGCATTCTGGTTTTTGAATTTTCAGTGTTTTTGCACTGCTTTTTTCTCATCATCATTTATCTACCTTTGATCTTTGAGGCTGATGACCTTTGGATGGGTTTTTTGTGTGGTGGTCTTTTTCATTGATGATCATGTTGTTGCTTTCAGTTTGACAGTTTTTCTTCTGTCAGTTAGGCCCCTCTTCTGGAGGTCTGCTGCAGTTTGCTGGAAATCCACTGCAGACCCTGTTCACCTTGGTAACACCAGTGGAGGCTGCAGAACAGCAAAGATTGCTGCCTGCTCCTTCTTTTGGAAGCTTTGTCCCAGAGGGGCACTGACCTGATGCCAGGTATGAGGTGTCTATTGACCCCTGTTGGGAGGTCTCTCCCAGTCAGAAGGCACAGGGGTCAGGGACCCACTTGAGGAAGTTGTCTGTGACTTAGCAGAGCTGGTGCACTGTGCTGGAAGAATCACCCTTGTCAGCATCAGCTGCTCTCTTCAGAGCTGACAGTTAGGAAAAATTAAATCTGCTGAAGCCATGCCCACAACTGCCCTTTATCCCAGGTGCTGTGTCCCAGGGAGATGAGAGTTTTATCTATAAGTCCCTGATGGGCTGCTTCCTTTTCCTCAGAGGTGCCCTTCTCAGTGAAGAGGAGTCTAGAGAAGCAGTCTGGCCACAGCCACTTTGCCCTGCTTTGGTGAATTCTGCCCAGTCCAAACCTCTCAGTCTCCTTAGCATTGTCAGGGGAAAACCACCTAATAAAGCCTCCATAATGGTGGACGCCCCTCCACCCACCAAGCTCCATCGTCCCAAGTCAACTTCAGACTGCTGGCTGGCAGTGAGAATTTCAAACCAGTGGTTCTTAGCTTGCTGGGCCCCCTGAGAGTGGGACTAGCTAAGCAAGACCATTCAGCTCCCTGGCTTCAGCCCTCTTTGCAGAGGAGTGAATGGTTCTGTCTCACTAGGGTTCCAGGCACCACTGAGTATGAAAATAAAAACTCCTGCAGCTAGTTCAGTGTCTGCCCAAACAGCTACCCAGTTTTGTCTTTGAAACCCAGGGCCTTGGTGGGGTAGGCACACAAGGGACTCTCCTGATCTGCAGATTTCAAAAACCGTGGGAAAAGCATAGTAGCCCAGCTGGGTAGCACAGTCCCTCTTGGCTTCTCTTGGCTGGAGGAGGGAGATCTCCTGGTTCCTTGCACTTTCTAGGTGAAGCAATGCCCCCACCCTGCTTCTGCTCACTCTCCGTGGGTTGCACCCACTGCCTAACCAGTCCCAATGAGATTAACTGGGTACCTCAGATGGAAATGCAGAAATCACCCGCCTTCTACATTGGGCTCACAGGGAGCTGCCGATTGGAGCTGTTCTTATTCTGCCATTTTGACCTCTCCCGCTTTGCCCATGTTTTATAATAGGGTTTCTCCTAGTTTTTGTTCGGCTTATACAGGACTTTTTTTTTTTTTCTTGAAGAAAGTATTGAATGGCTATATGCATTATAAATAATTTCTTCCAGTGCTAACCCTTTTTTAAAAAATAGTGAAAGATGGCCAGGCACGTTGGCACACACCTGTAATTCCAGCACTTTGGGAGGCTGAAGCAGGCGAATCACTTGAGGTCAGGGGTTCAAGACCATCCTAGCTAATACAGCAAAACCCCGTCTCTACTAAAAATAAATACAAAAGTTAGCCAGGCATGGTGATACGTGCCTGTAGTCCTGGCTACTCTGGAGGCTGAGGAAGGAGAATCACTTGAACCTAGGAGGTGGAGGTAGCAATGAGCTGAGATCGCACCACTGCACTCCAGCCTGAGCAACAGATATGAAAGTCACACTTAAATTATTGTGTATTTCTCTACCAGATGACTCTAATGTATCTTTTTAAATATGCAGGCACTCTTCACAATCTTCAGTATCATAAAAAGCATGCAACCAGTTTTGTTAAAGTCAAGCAGGGTTTAATGATAGGTGTGAAGAACGTCTGCCATTGTCTTGCAATAATAAAGAATGCGTAGGCGCCACAACTTATACTAATCTAGATAATAGATGCTGTAAAGACTGTTTCACATATTACTTACACAAATAGGAATAAAAAATAGTAGATAAGGACACAAATGTTTTGGTGAGCAAATTGTTGGGTAAGTTACATTTGTAATGTAGAATAGGAGATAAATGTGTTGAATGTCGTAGGCATGGAGAGCATGCAAAAAACTTAGCCACCGTAGAAAATGGTTTTACTTATGGTAATTTGAGAAAAGACCATTTTGAAAAGACTTTGATATAGCAATTAATTTTACATAGCTCCATTCAGGTCACATTAAACTGTGTAATTTCTTATATTCATCTAAGAGTGATACAGATTAGCAGTAGACAAAGTTGACAGTAGAGGCAGAGAAAATGTTTAATGTCTCTTCTGTGGTCAAAAACCTTTCAATATAAGCAGTATATACAGTTTCCACAACAAAGCTCCCTTTCATAATAAATTAAGGTAGTGGCTTGAAGATGTAAAATTACATTCACCCTATTCTGTTTACTAAGGCAAGTGTTAAATACTTTAGAAAGTGTTCTGTGCTTTGAACTGGACAACTAGCTTTGGGATATCTTAATTATTTACAATATTACATTGCAATAACTAAGGTATTACTGTATTGGAGTAATTTTAATGAGATTGTCAAGCAAAGAAATTGTACCTGAATAGCTGAAACTTTGTATTTCTGTGCAACTCTGTATTTCTGTAAAATGGATTTTAATTCAGCATATATTACGTATGAAGCATTAAAGTGAAAAATTCTTAGTTTGGGTGAGTCTAATTTAGTTTTTTGGGGGTAATTAAAAATAACTACCAAAACACCAAGATACCTAGCCTCTTCTTAGTAATGTATAACAGCTTTTGCATGACATATACAGAAAAGATCGAAGTCTACAGTACACAGGTCCCAAGCTACCTTTAGACTTTGCAATGCAGAAAAAAGCCTGATGCCTCTACTGTAAGTATGTTAACTACAGGGAATAAGAGAGAGTCCTTATCACCAATACCTACCCAGTCCTAGCTACTGTTAAAAAGAAATTGTAAATATTTATGGGATATAGTCTCTACCCTAATGAAGAAATAAATGCTTGATGATCTAAATTATAATTTAGAATATGTTTTTTTAAGAAAACATAAAGGATGATTTGATGGCAACAGTCCATTAATACATTAGATATTTAATAGTTCAAGTAGGACTGATCTGGAATTCAGACACCATTTATAGCATTAATTCTATAAGAAATGCATTCATAGTTCCCAGATAGTATGTTTACAATAAACCTTAAGAATGAATGACTGTGTTTTCCTTAATTTTCTCTTTCTTTCCTATCTTCCTTGTCTCTCATATCTTCTTCCCCTTTTCTTACATTTTCTACTTATTTCTAATCCCTCCTGATTTTTTCAATAGAATACCAGTACTCCACCATTCCTAATTTCCCTTCCTCTGTGACTTCCTTCCTCTTTAAGTCAGGTGTGGTCAGATTTGAACCATAGGCATACCCTCGACCCTGACAGTAAAGTTGTAGCAGCATGGCTACATGAGGGAAGTGGTCCTTAAGACTTTCTCTGTACACATGTATGTTGCAAAGTATAATATGGATATAAATAGTTCTCAGAAACAGACCTTTAGAAAGAAATCTTATACATAGAAACTCCCTCTGACTCTTGGTGTAAGTGTAGGTCTTTTTTTTTTTTTTTTTTTTTTTTTGAGATGGAGTCTCTGTTGCCCAGACTGGAGTGCTGTGGTGCGATCTCTGCCCACTGCAACCTCCACCTCCAGGGTTCAAGTGATTCTCCTGCCCCAGCCTCCCAAGTAGCTGTGACATGCCACCACACCTGGCTAATTTTTGTATTTTTAGTAGAGATGGGGTTTCACTATGTTGGTAAGGCTGGAAGTGTAGCTTTTTATACATAAATATCTATTGCAAATTTATTCCTACTCACACATGAGATCCATTCAAGCATTGGCATAGTGGAGAATGAACCTTAGAATGATTTTCCAATCAAGAAGAATTTGCATTCTTCTTTTGATTCCAATAAAGACTAGTCTTCCTCATAGTTGTAATTAGGATAATGACTTAGTTATCTCTTATTCTGAGATGGACCTAGGCTGGAGTGCAGGTGCAGTGGCATGATTGCGGCTCACTGTAGCCTCTGCCTCCTGGGTTCAGGCCATTCTCCTGCCTCAGCTTCCCGAGTAGCTGGGATTACAGGTATGCGCCACCATGCCTGGCTAATTTTTGTATTTTTAGTAGAGATGGGGTTTCCCCATGTTGGCCAGGCTAGTCTCAAACTCCTGACCTCAGGTGATCTACCCACCTCAGCCTCCCTAAGTGCTGGGATTACGGGTGTGAGCCACCGCACCTGGCTACGATAGTTACTCTTATCTTTTGAGTTCTCAAGATATGTGAGGACATAACACTTGCATCTAAGAATCTTATAGAAGGGAAGAAGACTAAACAGAAAACAGTTAAGAAAAATACAGACATGCGGAGAATTAATTCAGTGAAATCATAGAAGGTGATGAAAGGCTTTCCTGAAGAAGTAAATATGAAAGTTAGCTAAATGTAGAAAATAGGCAAAAGCAATCCCAGATAGAAACAACAGCATATTCAGGGTACAGAAATAAGACCCAGCACAACACATTCTGGCAACTGTCCTTGTTGACACAGAAACACAGGGACGATTCATATTATTTTACATGTCCCAGAGCCTACCATAGTGCCTGGTTCTTGGTAGACACTGAAGTGTTAAATGAATATATACCTAAAGTGGCATCAGTATATGACATCAGTCAAGGGAGAGATCATGAAGAACTTAGAAACCCATTCATAGGAGCTCACAGTTTATCTGGGAAGCAGTGAGGAACCATAAAATATTGAAGTATTAGAATAACACAATTTGTTATTTTAGAAAGGTTCTTTGGCAGCTCAATAAAAGATGGATTGGGGGTTTAAGGAGGAGAGAGTAAATGAAGGGAATCTGAATGTATGTGCATGTACATACATATATACATGCTTGTGAGTAGGCATTGGGTAATGGTGGTGAGAGTGTTCTAGAGTTGAAACTAGGGATACTGAGTTTACCTAGGAGACTTCTGAAATGATACAAGCACAAAATGATTAGTGTGAACTCAGACAATGACTGTAGGCCTGATAAGCAAGGGATGAATTTGAGAGTGATTTAAGAGATGGAATAAACAGTATGTAGTGTCCAGTTGTAAGAAGTACTTGAGGAGGTAGCATCCTGGATGACTCCTGCCTTGGGTAATCACCTAAATACTGTCAGCCTTCCATTCACTGATAAAGAATAAGGTGGAAAAATAGGTGTGTGTTCTATTTTGTTCAGGTTTTTTTTTTCCAGGAAGCTAAGATGTCTCATGACTATTTGTGGTTGAACACAACTAAGGAACCTCTGTTTCTTAGGAGGCGAGAGCTAAATGAGAGCTAAAAATACGCTTTTTCTATTTGAGAGTATAGATTGTATTGTGTAGGAGAGCTTGAACGAACTTTGAACTCAAACTTTGGTTGGAATCTTGATTCTCACATTACTAGTAGCTATGTGCTTTAAAACAAATTATTTAGTTTCACTAAGACTCAGCTTACTCATTTGTAAAGTTGGGAGAATAATAGCCTTTTAAGCTTATACTTAAATGAGATGAGCTTCTGGGTCTAGAAGATAATGGCAGCTGTCCAAATCTAAATCTCTCTACATGTCCTCCCCAAAAGCTACAAGAATAAAAGGGCTCCACACACATGCACACACACATATACACACACAAACCATACAAAACTCACACTTGCACCACTACTACAAGACAGATGATACCGTGAATTTTTAAATTACCTTTATGTAAGGAAATAGCAAATTACAATGGTTCCTTTTGCTGCTACAAACCTGTGAGTGGGAAAAGTTGAGTAAGGAGAGGCTTAAGAGACCGAGAAAAGAGGAGAGGGAACAGAGGTTAAAATAAAGCACAGGCAAAATCACCCTCAGAAAAAATCCCCAACATTGCCAAATACAAAGACCAGCCTAGGGCTTAGTAATTTATATAACTACCTGCAGGAAGCTGTATGAAAGTGAGAGGGACCAGAAGTAGCAGCTTCAGAGTAGTATTGCTTCTAGAAGAATAGACAGAGTAAAGGTGATTACCTCTTGCAGGCATGGTAGCAAGGGCAAAGAAGGAAGTGAGGAGAAAGTTGAGGCTCCTAGAGAAATAAGGCATGGCAATCCATCACCTCATTCAACAGCTCTACCATAACACATTCATTATAGGCACTTCTCTTTACTAATCTGCAGAAGTGAATGCTGTCAAACTAAATACCCAAGAACCCTATTCACAAAATGCTCAAGAATAGAAATGAATTAAATGCTATACAAAGCTACTTTAAGAGAAATACAGAAATTTGAATGAAAGTGTTTCAGTTGATAAAACTTCTTCCCCAAAAAGCAAATACAAAGGGGAAGTGCATCTCAGTGCTCCAACCAAATAAAATATTCTCAGACAAATCTGTGAACATAACATACTACAAAAACCACAGACTTAGAAGCAGAAATCCAAACTCTGAGATGAAGAAAAAAAGAGAGAAGAAGGAAGAAATGCAACAAGATTTAATTAAACTCAGGAAAGAAATTGAAGAGAAAGGCAAAGCCATCTCAGAAGACTGCAGTAACCCCCCTTTATAGCTGTGGTTTTGCTTTCTGCAGTTTGCTTGCCACAGTCAACCAGAGTCCAAAAATATTAAATGGAAAGTTCCAGAAATAAGCAATTATAAGTTGTTTGTTGTTGTTGTTGTTGTTGTTGTTGTTGTTGTTTGAGACAGAGTCTCTCTTGTCACCCAGGCTGGAGTGCAGTGGCACAATCTCATTTCAGCACAACCTCTGCCTCATGGTTCAAGTGATTCTCCTGCCTCAGCCTCCTGAGTTGCTGAGACTATAGGTGTATGCCAACATGCCCAGCAAATTTTTGTATTTTTAGTAAAGACAGAGTTTTGCCATGTTGGCCAGGCTGGTCTCAAACTCCTGATCTCAGGTGATCCTCCTGCCTCAGCTTCCCAAAGTCCTGGGATTACAGACATGAGCCACTGCATCCAGCCACAATTACAAGTTTTCTGATTGGTGTGATGAAGTCTCCAGCCATCCTGTTGTATCCTGCCCAGGATGGGATTTACTTCTTTCCTTTGTCTAGGATATGCAACTATATATGCCACTAGCCCATTAGTCATTTAGTAGCGGTCTCGATTATCAGATCAACTGTGGTGGTATTGAAATGCTTGTGTTCAAGTAACCTTTATTTTACTTAATAATGGCTCCAAAGTGCAAGAGTAGCGATGCTAGCATATTGTTATAATTGTTGAATTTTATTAGTAGTTGTTGTTAATCTCTTTTTGTGCCTAAAATTTGTAAAATAATCTTTGTCATAAGTATATGTATATAGCAAAAACATTCTATGTAGGGTTCAATACTATTTAAGGTTTCAGGCATCCAGTGGAGGTCTTGAAATGTATCCCCCACAGATGTGGAGAACTACTATATATTAATTACAGGGTGCCCATAGGAGAATAGATTCAAATAAAAATCTAATACAGGCCACTGATAAAAGGAAGGAAAACAACCAAGAGAATGTAAAAAGTAGTTTAAAGGCAATACAGGCAAAAGAAGACCTAACATACTTATAATTGGAGTTCCTGAGGAAGAAAAGCAAATCACTAGAACAGAACTAATTAAACCATAACTCAAGAACATTTTTCAGAAATAATAGGAAAATTGAAATTTTACATATTAAAAGGCCCTATCACTGACAAATTAACAGTTTTGAGTGACAGCCTAATAAAACTATTATATTTCAAAGACTTTTTTCCTGGGCCTCTTGAAAGGGGAAAAAATACTGTATTATTAGTAAAGAAAATCAGGCTTACATCAAATTCCTTAAGAACTTTTTTTGTTTGTTTGTTTTTTAGTCTCACTCTGTTACTCAGGCTGGAGTACAGTAACATGATCTCAGCTCACTGCAGCCTCTACCTCCCAAGTTCAAGTGATTCTCGTGTCTTAGCCTCCTATGGCTGGGATTATAGGCATGCACTACCACACCCAGCTAATTTTTGTATTTTTAGCAGAGACAGGATCTCCATGTTGGCCAGGCTGGTCTCAACTCCTGGCCTCAAGTGATCCACCTGCCTTGGCCTCTCAAAGTGCTGGAATTATGGGTATGACTCATTGTGCCTGGCCAAGAAAAGTATTCAAAGGAAAGCTACAGTAGAGCCACGTTTTTAAAAACTCAAAGAAACAAAGCACATGTTAGCCCACCCATCTTCAGAGTATCAGATAAACAGTTTGAACACATAAGAATTTAGGAAATGTGGTGAGAATTTAATATATTTAAATGTAAATCCAAGACTTAAAACAGTATTGGGGATGTGGTGTAATTTTTTTATGTTCTGACAAACAGAGGTGGGTGAACAGAGAAGAAAAGAATAAGATCATTCTCTGTAATATAGGGTAATAAGTGAGAGTCATACAATACCATTTAAATGGAATGACCAGATAATAGAAGGTAAAATAAGCAAAAAGGAGATTTGGGATACTCTAAAACACACCCCACCACCACCAGAGAGAAAGAGAGAGAGAGAGAGAGAGAGAGAGAGAGAGAGAGAGAGAGAGAGAACCACTGGAACAAAACATTAAAATTTCTCTAAGTACCAAAAGGAAGTACAAAAAAGCAAAAATAGCAGATCTACCAAATAAAGGGAAAAAAAGAATAAGTGTGAATAACAAACATGGTAATTATAATATAGAGTTGAGTTCACATATGTCAATTGTATTAATAAACATAAGTGGGCTTAACTCATCTATTAAAAGAAAAAGATGTTCAAATGGCTTCATAAAGCAAAACCCAATTCTATACCTTATGTAAGAGACATATAAAACAGTTATTCCAACCACCAAAAATAAAGGAATATGTAAAGTCATTACTGGCAAATTGAAAAAATAAGAAATCAGAAGTTTCCATTTTGGTAAAGTAGAATCCAGGCAAAAACTATTCATTATGACGGTATACTTTTTTTTTTTTTTCTAGTTTTTATTTTATTTTATTGCATTTTGGGTTTTGGGGTACATGTAAAGAACATGCAGGATTGTTGCATAGATACACAAATGGCAGTGTGATGTGCTGCCTTCCTCCCTATCATCTATATCTGGCGTTTCTCCCCATGCTATCTCTCCCCAACTCCCCACCCGCCGCTGTCTCTCCCCTTCCCCCCACCCACAGACTCCAGTGTGTGATGCTTCCCTCCCTGTGTCCATGTGTTCTCATTGTTCAACACCCACCTATGAGTGAGAACATGCAGTGTTTGATTTTCTGTTCTTGTGTTAGTTGCTGAGAATGATGGTTTCTAGGTTCATCTATGTCCCAACAAAGGACATTAACTCATTGTTTTTGATGGCTGCATAATATTCTATGGTGTATATGTGCCACATTTTCCCTGTCCAATCTATCATCAGTGGGCATTTTGGTTGGTTCCAGGTCTTTGCTATTGTAATCAGTGCTGTAATGAACATTCATGTACATGTGTCCTTATAGTAGAACGATTTATAATCCTTTAGATATGTACTCAGTAATGGGATTGATGAGTCAAATGGAATTTCTATTTCCAGGTCCTTTAGGAATCGCCACACTGTCTTCCACAATGGTTGAACTAATTTACACTCCCACCAACAGTGTAAAAGTGTTCCTATTTCTGCACATCCTCTACAGCATCTGTTGGCTCCAGATTTTTTAATGATCACCATTCTAAATGGCGTGAGATGGTATCTCAAAGTAGTTTTGATTTGCATTTCTCTAATGACCAGTGATGATGAGCATTTTTTCATGTTTGTTGGCCTCATGTATGTCTTCTTTTGTAACGTGTCTGTTCATATCCTTCATCCACTTTTGAATGGGCTTGTTTGTTTTTTGCTTGTAAATCTGTTTTAGTTCTTTGTAAATTCTGGATATCAGCCCTTTGTCAGATGGGTAGATCACGAAAATTTTTAGCCATTCTGTTGGTTGCTGATTCACTCTAATGACTGTTTTGTTGTTGTTGTTGTTTTGCACTGTGCAGAAGCTGTGGAGTTTGATTAGGTCCCATTTGTCTATTTTGGCTTTTGTTGCCAATGCTTTTAGTGTTTTGGTCATGAAGTCCTTGCCTATGCCTATGTCCTGAATGGTTTTGCCTAGATTTTCTTTTAGAGTTTTTCTGGTGTTAGGTCTTCTGTTTAAGTCTTTAATCCGTCTGGAGTTAGTTTTAGTGTAGGGTGTCAGGAAGGGGTCCAGTTTCTGCTTTCTGCACATGGCTAGCCAGTTTTCCCAACACGATTTATTAAACAGGGAATCCTCTCCCCATTGCTTTTGTCAGGTTTGTCCAAGATCAGATGGTTGTAGATGTGTGGTATTGCCTCTGAGGCCTCTCTTCTGTTCCATTGGTCTATATCAGGCGTCCCCAAACTTTTTACCCAGGGAGCCAGTTCACTGTCCGTCAGATGGTTGGAGGGCTGCCACATACTGTGCTCCTCTCAGTGACCACCAGTGAAAGAGGTGCCCCTTCCTGAAATGTGGCAGGGGGCCAGATAAATGGCCTCAGGGGCCACATACGGCCCGCAGGCCGTAGTTTGGGGACACCTGGTCTATATCTCTGTTTTGGTACCAGTACCATGCTGTTTTAAAATGCAACTTCTTTTTCTTTTCTTTTTCTTTTTTTTTGAGACGGAGTTTCGCTCTTGTTACCCAGGCTGGAGTGCAATGGCACGATCTCGGCTCACCGCAACCTCCGTCTCCTGGGTTCAGGCAATTCTCCTGTCTCAGCCTCCTGAGTAGCTGGGATTACAGGCACACGCCACCATGCCCAGCTAATTTTTAGTATTTTTAGTAGAGACGGGGTTTCACCATGTTGACCAGGATGGTCTCGATCCCTTGACCTCGTGAGCCACCGCGCCCGGCTACCATGCTGTTTTGATTACTCTAGCCTTGTAGTATAGTTTGAACTCAGGTAGTGTGATGCCTCCATCTTTGTTCTTTTTGCTTATAATTGACTTGGCTTTGCGGGCTCTCTTTTGGTTCCACGTGACGTTTAAGGTTTTTTTTTTCCAGTTCTGTGAAGAAGGTCATTGGTAGCTTGATGGGGATAGCGTTTAATCTGTAAATTACTTTGGGCAGTATGGCCATTTTCATGATATTGATTTTTCCTAACCATGAACATGGAATGTTTCTCCATCTGTTTGTGTCCTCTCTTATTTCGTTGAGCAGTGGTTTGTAGTTGTCCTTGAAGAGGTCCTTTACATTCCTTGTTAGTTGTATTCCTAGGCATTTTATTCTCTTTGTAACAATTGTGAATGACAGTTCATTCTTGATTTGGCTCTCTTTAAGTCTGTTATAGGTGTATAGGAATGCTTGTGATTTTTGCACATTGATTTTGTATCCTGAGACTCTGCTGAAGTTGCTTATCAGTTTCAGAAGATTTTGGGCTTAGATGATGGGGTCTTCTAAATATACAATCATGTTGTCTGCAAATAGAGACAGTTTGACTTTCTCCTTTCCTATTTGAATACCCTTTATCTCTTTTTCTTGCCTGATTGCTCTGGCTAGAACTTCCAATACTATATTGAATAGGAGTGGTGAGAGAGGGCATCCTTGTCTAGTGCCAGATTTCAAAGGGAATGCTTCTAGTTTTTGCCCATTCAGTATGAAATTGGCTCTTGGTTTGTCATAAATAGCTTTTATTATTTTCAGATATGTTCCATCAATACCTAGTTTATTGAGAGTTTTTAGCATAAAGGGCTGAATTTTGTCAAAGGCCTTCTCTACATCAATTGAGATAATCATGTGGTTTTTGTCTTTGGTTCTGTTTATGTGGTGAATTACATTTATAGACTTGTGTATGGTGAACCAGCCTTGCATCCCCGGGATGAAGCCTGCTTGATGATGGTGGATAAGCTTTTTGATGTGCTGTTGCAATCGGTCTGCCAGTATTTTATTGAAGGTTTTTGCATCTATGTTCATCATGGATATTGGCCTGAAGTTTTCTTTTCTTGCTGAGTCTCTGCCTGGTTTTGGTATCAGGATGATGTTGGTCTCATAAAATGATTTGGGAAGGATTCCCTCTTTTTGGATTGTCTGGAATTATTTCATAAGGAATGGTACCAACTCCTCTTTGTATGTCTGGTAGAATTCAGCTGTGAACCCATCTGGACCTGGGCTTTTTTTGGGTGGTAGGCTCTTAATTGCTGCCTCAACTTCAGACCTTGTTATTGGTCTATTCAGGGTTTTGGCTTCTTCTTGGTTTAGGCTTGGGAGGATGCAAGTGTCCAGGAATTTATCCATTTCTTCCAGGTTACTAGTTTATGTGCATAGAGTTGTTTGTAATAATCTCTGATGATGGTTTGTATTTCTGTGGAATCTGTCGTGATATCCCCTTTATTGTTTTTTACTGCATCTATTTGACTATTCTCTCTTTTCTTTTTTATTAATCTGGCTAGTGGTCTGTCTATTTTGTTGATCTTTTCAAAAAACCAGCTCCTGGATTTATTGATTTTTTTTAAAGGGTTTTTTTGTGTCTCTATCTCCTTCAATTCTGCTCTGATCTTAGTTATTTCTTGTCTGCTGCTAGGTTTTGTGTTTTGTTTTTTTTTTTTATCTTGCTCCTCTAGCTCTTTCAATTTTGATTATAGGATGTCAATTTTAGATCTTTCCTTGCTTCTCATGTGGGCATTTATTGCTATATATTTTCCTGTAGACACTGCTTTAAATGTGTCCCAGAGATTCTAGTATGTTGTATCTTCTTTCTCGTTTATTTTGAAGAACATCTTTATTTTTGCCTTCATTTCACTGTTTATCCAGTCAACATTCAAGAGCCAGTTGTTCAGTTTCCATGAAGCCGTGCAGTTCTGAGTTAGTTTCTCAATTCTGAGTTCTAACTTGATTGCACTGTGGTCTGAGAGACCGTTTGTTATGATTTCCGTTCTTTTGTATTTGCTGAGGAGTGATTTACTTCCAATTATGTGGTCAATTTTAGAGTAGGTGTGATGTGGTGCTGAGAAGAATATATATTCTGTGGATTTGGGGTGGACAGTTCTGTAAATGTCTATTAGGTTTGCTTGGTCCACGCTTGAGTTCAAGTGCTGGATATCCTTGTTAATTTTTTGTCTTGTTGATCTGTCTAATATTGACAATAGGGTGTTAAAGTCTCCCACTATTATTGTGTGGGAGTCTAAGTCTCTTTGTAAGTCATTAAGAACTTTCTTTATGTATCTGGGTGCTCCTGTGTTGGGCACGTATATATTTAGGAACATTAGCTCTTCTTGTTGCATTGATCCTTTTCCCATTATGTAATGTCCTTCTTTGTCTCTTTTGATCTTTGTTGATTTAAAGTCTGTTTTATCAGAGACAAAAATTGCAACTCCCACTTTTTTTCTTTCTTTTTTTTTTTTTTTTTTTGCTCTCCATTTGCTTGGTAAATCTTCCTCCATTCTTTTATTTTGAGCCTTTGTGCATCCTTGCATGTGAGATCGGTTTCCTGGATACAGCACACCGAAGGGTTTTGGCTTTTCATCCAATTTGCTAGTCTGTGTCTTTTGATTGGGGCATTTAGCCCATTTACATTTAGGGATAATATTGTTATATGTGAGTTTGATCCTGCCAGTTTCATGCTAGCTGGCTGTTTTGCCCATTGGTTGATGTAGTGTCTTCATTGTGTCGATGCTCTTTACTGTTTGATATGTTTCTGGAGTGGCGGTACTGGTTGTTCCTTTCTATGTTTAGTGCTTCTTTCAGGAGCTCTTGTAAAGTAGTCCTGGTGTTGATGAAATCTCTTAGTAATTGCTTGTTCTTAAATGATTTTATTTCTCTTTCACTTACAAAGCTTAGTTTGGCTGGATATAAAATTCTGGGTTGAAAGTTATTTTCTTTAAGGATGTTGAATATTGGCCCCCACTCTCTTCTGGCTTGTAGGAATTCTGCGGAGAGATCTGCTGTGAGTCTGATGGGCTTCCCTTTGTGGGTAACCTGACCTTTCTCTCTGGCCACCCTTAGCATTTTCTCCTTCAGTTCAACCCTGGTGAATCTGACGATTATGTGCCTTGGGGTTGTTCTTCTTGAGGAATATCTTTGTGGTGTTCTGTGTATTTCCTGGATTTGAATATTGGCCTACCTTGCTAGGTTGGGGATGTTTTCCTGGATAATATCCTGAAGAGTATTTTCCAGCTTGAATTCATTCTCTCCATCACATTCAGGTACACCTATCAAACATAGATTAGGTCTTTTCACATAGTCCCATATTTCTTGGAGACTGTTCATTCCTTTTTACCCATTTTTGTCTAATCTTGGCTTCTCATTTTATTTCATTGAGTTGATCTTCTACCTCTGATATCCTTTCTTCTGCTTGGTCAATTCGGCTGATGAAACTTGTGTATGCTTCGCGAAGTTCTCATATTGGGTTTTTTAGCTCCATCAATTCCCATATATTCCTGTCTGTTTATTCTCATTAGCATTTCGTCAAATCTTTTTTCAAGTTCTTAGTTTCTTTGCCTTGGGTTAGAACATGTTTTTTAGCTCAGTGAAGTTTCTTGTTACCCACCTTCTGAAGCCTATCAATCCATCACACTCATTCTCCATCCAGTCTCATTGTCTTGCTGGTGAGGAGTTGTAATCCCTTGTAGAAGGAGAGGCATTCTGGTTTCAGGTGTTTTCATCCTTTTTGCGCTAGTTTCTTCCCATCTTTGTGGATTTATCCACCTGTCATCTTTGTAGTTGTTGGCTTTCAGATTTGGTCTGTGAGCAGATGTCCAGTTTGTTGATGATGAAGTTATTTCTTTCTGTTTCTTTGTTTTCCTTCTAACATTCAGGCCCCTCTGCTGTAGGACTGCTGAGGTCCACTCCAGGCCCTGCTTGTCCGGGGATCACCTGCAGTGGCTGCAGAACAGTAGAGTTGCTGCCAGTTTCTTCTGCTCTCTTTGTCCCAGAATGATACCCACCAAAAAACAGTCTTTTCTCTCCTTTATGATGTGACTCTTTGGATATACAGGGGTCAGGGAGCTTTTTGAGGAGACAGTCTGTCCTTTATAGGAGCTCAAGTGCTGAGCTGTGAGCTCCGTTCTTCATTCAGACCTGCTGGGCAGATACGTTCAAGTCTGCAGCAGCAGAACTCATAAACCCTCCCCGCTTTATTTTCCCAGATATTCTGTCCCAGGGAGTTAAGGCTTTATTTATAAGTTTCTGTCATGCTGCTGCCTTTTTTCAGGGCTGTCCTGCCCAGCGAGGAGGCAGCCTAGTCACTGTCTGCCTGCAGAGGCTTTGCTGAGCTGCTATGGGCTCTGCCCAGCTGCCATGTAAACTTCCCTGCAGTCCTGTTTGTATGGGTATAGTTAGACCTGCCTCGGAAATGGCGGCCCACCTTTGTTATGGCGGACTCTCTCTGTAATGATGGGCTGCCTCAGCAATAGTGGACTACCTCTGTAGTGGTGGACTGCCTCGGTTGTGGCAGACGCCTCTCCGCCTCTCCCCCACAGAGTTGGGCCATTTTGGGTTCAGCTGTGCTTGCCGTGAAACTGTCAATCCAGAGCATTTCAGATTGCTGTTTGTTTGTTTGTTTGTTTGTTTGTTTTTGTGGGTGTGGGACCAGCCAAGCCTGATCACCTGGCTCCCTGCCTCAGACACCCTTCTTTTTTTCTTTTCTTTTTCTTTTTTTTAGTTCAAGGGGCAACTCTGTCTCCCAGTTGTTCCAGTTGCCTGTTGAAAAGGCACCAGGATCTGTGTGATTTCCCATACGGCGACCTGCTGCGCCGAGATTCATGGTGCTTTTTTGTCCAGGAATCTCCTCGCCTGGCTTTCTGTTTCAGTCCCCTTTTTTATCAGTTGAATGGGCGACTCTGTCTCCCAGGAGTTCAAGTCGCCAGCTAAAACGGCGCTGGACCAGTGTATTTTGTGCAGAGACCTGCTGCACAGGGCACCAGCCAAAACATCTGTGCTGGCAACCCGTGGGGCTCCTCTGCTTGGGAATCTCCTGATCTGTGGGCAGTAAAAATCCGTCTGGAAATGCAGCATCCACTCACCCTCCATGCTTTTGCTGGGAGCTGCAATCTGAGGTGCTCCTAATTGGCCATCTTGGATTCTCCTCCGACAGAGTATACTTATAATGGTTAAAGCCATAGTTCACAGTGAAGTTATAATATTTTTTAGTATTTATGTACCAGATGACACAGCAAACACCTAAATATATCAGAATCACTGTAGCAGAGTATAGGAGAATGCAAGTAGCAATAGAAACACATAATAAAGAATTTTAAATGCATCACAGTACAAACCTGGTATGACAGGGTGTTTCAAGATCATCTAGGGTATTTCCTGTCCCAAACCTGACTTTATCCATTTTTTCAGGGACCCCTGATTTCTTTTAATGGGAAATGTTATTTCCCATTAAAAGATCACAGTCTTTATAGTAGGAGTGCTTACTTATACTGGGTTTGTCTTCGATTCTAGGCCTTTTCTAGAACATTTTTCAAAGCGGAATTACATCATTAGTCCATGCTGACATTGCTAATTAAAATTTATGATTACAAGTGTTTTTCTTTCTTTGATTTTTATATTTTTATCTCTTTTGTCTTATGCTTAAAATCTAGTTTTAATTATATTAATAAAATTAATACATTCATCTTAACTTAGTTTCAAATTAATGATAAAAATAGTATTACTAACAATATGGTTATTGCAAAAGGTTTCAGATGTTTGCAGTTCTTTTTTTGTATTTTATTTCCAAATATGTATGTATAAATGACAGAATTTTAAAGTCACTTGAAATAATTTCTCTTTATGTGGTTAAACCACCAGTACTCTATTTAGTTATATTCATTTGTTTCATTTTGCTTTTTACTTTTAGGCCTTGGTTGTTTTTATTTTATTTTTGCTTTATTAAAAAAATAGATTTAAAGACTTCAGGATAGCCTAGCTGACAGTTATGAGTTATTTTAAATAACAATTAAAAGTCTTAAGTTTCTAGGGACAGTGTTTAATCAAAGAAAAGTTAGCCCAGAAAATTTGTCATTATTTTTTTTCCCCTAAAGTAGATTAAATATTTACTAATATAATACTTTGATTTATCCTGTATGCCAGTTAGGATCCCCTAGTCTCCAAGGGAGCTCTAAAAGGTGCAACACACTACTACCACACACTATTTCTAAACAGTATTTCTGGAATTTATGTTAATATTTTCTTTTTTTTTGAGACGGAGTTTCGCTCTTGTTGCCCAGGCTGGAGTGCAATGGTGCGATCTTGGCTCACCGCAACCTCCGTCTCCTGGGTTCAGGCAATTCTCCTGCCTCAGCCTCCTGAGTAGCTGGGATTACAGGCACACGCCACCATGCCCAGCTAATTTTTAGTATTTTTAGTAGAGACGGGGTTTCACCATGTTGACCAGGATGGTCTCGATCTGTTGACCAGGATGGTCTCGATCTCTTGACCTCGTGATCCACCCGCCTCGGCCTCCCAAAGTGCTGGGATTACAGGCTTGAGCCACCGCGCCCGGCCTATATTAATATTTTCTAAGATATTGGAACTATCACCAGAGTCTTGCATGAAACCGGTTTTCCTTAGCCTACTAATTTTGGCTTCTCAGGATGTCAGTTACGTACATAGATGCCCATCTATTTTTCTAATGCTAAAGTGATTTTTTAGGTGTAATATTTAAGTAAAAGTATATGCTGTAGAATATGATACACTCTGGCTCAAAATCTGGATTTTAAAACTTTAAATGGGCCAGGTGCAGGATCTCATACCTGTAATCCCAGCACTTTGGGAGGCCAAGGTGGGCGCAACTCTGGAGCCCAGGAGTTTAAGACCAGCCTGACAACATGGCAAAACCACATCTCTACCAGAATAATGTAAAAATTAACCCAGAAGGTCAAGGCTGCGGTGAGCTATGGTCATACCACTGCACTCTATCCTGGACAACAGAGCAAGAAACATATCTCAAAATAAATAAATATTTTAAAAACTTCAGATGATTGTATTGGGTCATGAAAATCTGTTTTTGTGACAGCAGTAGCAAAATAAAAGATTGTAGATACTATGTCTCTTTTTGGGGAGGTTGAGTCTTAAAATGTATAATTCTGTGATTTCTCTTTTCAGAGGCTGATAAAATACCAGTAATGCGTGGACAATGGTTTATTGATGGCACTTGGCAGCCTCTAGAAGAAGAAGAAAGTAATTTAATTGAGCAAGAACATCTCAAGTGTTTTAGGGGCCAGCAGATGCAGGAAATTTTTGATATTGAAGTGTCAAAATCCATAGATGGAAAAGATGGTAAGATCAGTTGATACATTTAATATATTCTACAAACCAAGTAAGTTGACAAAGTTTCGTTTGTAAATTTGATGTAATTCAGGACGCTTAGAATTACAAAATTTGATTTTTTAAAACAGTTCATTATTCCAGAATTTAAAAATTTAAAACTGCTACAAATATCTGAACTATCTCAATTTTTATTTTAATATGTATGGCAAATGTTGTGATACTAACACAGTTTACTATAAATGTACAAATTGTGGCAATGTACTCCCTATTTAATCTTTTAGTAATTTTTTAGTAATCAAAGGAAATTGAACTTACCAAAAAATTCCTTATCAATATATCAAAGACAAGTTTCATTAATATTTTAATGTTCTTTTCCTGAAGTTCAAAAAAAAATCTTTATCTTTGTGTATCTCTTAGCTATCCTCATTGAAAACCATATGAAGTTTTAATTTGAAACAATCTACTGCTTACATTTCTTTATTCAGCACTTGCATATTTTTGTAATAGTTAAAAATGCTATATAGTAGCCAAGATTGCCATGTTTTCGTTATATGTCTAAATCTTGAGTAAATGTCAAAATATGTGGTAAAGTTAAAAATACTTCTATTGTTCCATTTACTGCAGGCAGTGGGATCAACTTTTCTGGTGAGTATAACTGTACAGGTAGAATAGAATTTGTAGATTTCTCTAAAGCTTTTCTTCTAAAAGTTTCTTCATCATGCTTGCCTTTATTTGGGAGGTTTCTTGGCAAGCTCTACTGAATCTAGTGAATTAAAATATAAATTGATTTTTTTCCCTTCCCCTCATGAAACATCTCTAAACTAGAAAAACTCAGTATTGATTAGGTAATTTATAGAATGAAGCTTGAAAAAAAATGAATTAGGTGGTTGGAAGTAATTGTTGATATAACATAATTAATGTCAAAACGATAAGCTTTAAGTTGGCAGGGGATTTTTTTCTTATTGTTAGTAACACTCCATGTTTTTTCTCTCTTCCACTCTTTGCTCTCTCTTACCTCTCTGAACATATGTATACATTTGTCACCAGCAAGGAAACTTGTTTAGCTTATATCAAATTAAAATATCTTTTGCATCTGGTTGGTTAAAAGTCTACGTAATTGAGGAAACTTGTGACTTCTGAATAAACAGGCAATTAAAGCTAACAAATTTATATAATAATAGTTGTCTGTTGTGTGCCAGATATCATAATCTAGAAATTCTAAATATATTATTTTCCTAATCTATAGTCAAATATGTCCTTATTTCACTGTAAAATTTAAAGTAAAGGTTCTTACTTATCAATAAATAAGGAGCAGCCCAGTGTAAGAGCTGTAGGTATGTTTCTACAGATGGCCATATAATACTTTGTTCTCCTTATAGCAAAAATGGCAAATTTTATATATCTGTGATTTTATGGTAGTGACTGAAATCTTTTATAACTTCTCTTCACTATTGGTCAGAATCATTTCAAAAGTCTACTTCATAGTATTTGAAGGACAGACCTTTGTCATAAAATAATCTTATTACCATTAGAGATGTCTGAGTTCCAGATTTTTTTCCCCTTCTATTCTCCATAAGTCTTCTTCCTCAGAATGGCAATTTCACCATCACAAACCCAGGTTAGCCACTTGAATTTCTTATTATTAATGCATGGAAAAAATCTAGGTGCTTGGAGGAGAAAAAGGATGAGTATGAAAAATACAAGGATTCCCCTTTATCATTCTTTGTTAGAACTTTTTTTTTCCATTTGCTAAGTCATCCTGTGGAGATTAATCATCAGTTCTATTTCATCTCTAGATTCTACCTGTTTCTAATCTTGTTTTTATTACAATCAAAATTAGAATTTAATATGTCCTTTTTACTTCTGCTTCCTGCCTAAATGTTAAATGTCACAGGATGCTTCAGTTTTCCTCAAAGTGTTCAAATTTAAATAAGACCAATGTAAAAACATGGTTTATTTGTGAATACATTTTTTAGACTGTCTTTGGGTATGTGTATGTGTGAGTGTGTGTGTCATTCCAGAGTAGCAATCTCTAGGATATTATGGTAATATTTGTGTTATCTTTATGGATATACATTGAGTAGTAAAATTTTAATTAGTAATAATGAAAAAGTATTAAAACATTTTGCATTTTGATCTTTCAAAAATGATTCTTTGAGGTTCATTAGAAGAAAACTTGTTTTTTTATAATGTACTGTGGCATATAAGATTCAGTGTGTTCTGTTATTAACAATGATATGTTCAACCGAACATATATTTGTCGTAATTTTTAGACACTTTATTTTTATTAAGCGTTAAACATATCTTGGTATCTTGTGACACTTGACTTTGAAGATTATGAGAAATTGTGAAGTACATTTGGAAATAATAACAAGTCTTAAGGAAAGGACATTTGCTATCTAAAAGCCACCATTGTTGGGAAAATAATTCAAAATTGTAACTACAAAGACTAAAAAATTGTAATCTTTTAAGTTAACTTACTGTTAACCTCTAAGCTTCTGAAATTTTATACTTCATGAGTTTGAGGGAGGAAAGTGCCCTTTCCACCTAATTTTTCTCACGAATAAAGCCCTGACTCTTCATATTGTCAGATTCCATGTGTAGATGTAGTAAGGTCGTTGTAGGCACTTTTGTGAGAGAAATTGACAAGGTTTCTACCCTCAAGGAGTTTTAAGCCTGTTAGAGTAGACAAAGCCAACAGATGAAAACAGTTACAAAAGAGTAAGTACAAGAAGGCATAGTAGTAGACAGTCAATATTACATATTCTGAAAAGATATTTGGAATAAAGTGAGTAGATAATCACAGTGCACTGGAATTATTCACATAAGGCTTTCTGGAAAAACCTAATTTAATAATTTAAAACATTTTAAAATACTGTATTCAGGAATGCTTGTTAAATGTTCTAGGCAATATCAAAGAAACTAATAGTTTTCACCTTCAGGGACATTAAAATAAATAATTCATTTTTCTTATGACCTTGTCTGTTTGGTTAGGGTTGCTCTTGCCACAAACAGTTTAGATGTATAGTCGTCCCTTGGTATTTGTGGGTGATTGGTTTTAGGACCTACACACACACACACACACACACACACACACACACACACACACAGATAGCAAAATCTGAGGACATCCAAGTGCCTTTAATAAAATGGAGCGGTGCAGGGCGCGGTGGCTCAAGCCTGTAATCCCAGCACTTTGGGAGGCCGAGGAGGGTGGATCACGAGGTCAAGAGATCGAGACCATCCTGGTCAACAAGGTGAAACCCCGTCTCTACTAAAAATACAAAAAACTAGCTGGGCGTGGTGGCGCGTGCCTGTAATCCCAGCTACTCAGGAGGCTGAGGCAGGAGAATTGCCTGAGCCCAGGAGGCGGAGGTTGCGGTGAGCCGAGATCGTGCCATTGCACTCCAGCCTGGGTAACAAGAGCGAAACTCTGTCTCAAAAAAAAAATAAAAAAATAAAATGGAGTGGTATTTGCATATATGCACATCCTCTCATATCTTTTTATTCTTTATTTTTTTGGAGACAAGGTCTTGGTCTGTCACCCAGGCTAAAACATAGTGGCATCATCACAGCTCACTGCAGCTTCTACCTCCTGGGCTCCAGGACCCTCCCACCTCAGCCTCCCGAAAAGGTGCACCCTACCACTCCAGGATAATTTTTTTTTAATTTTTTGTAGAGACAGGGTCTCACTCAGTTGCACAGGACAGTCTTGAACTCCTGGGCTCAAGTGTTCCCCCTGCCTCAGCCCCCCAAAGTGCCAGGATTATATGTATATTTCAAATCATCTCTAGATTAATTATGACACCAAATACCATGTGATGTCATGTAAATGCTTTTGTACTGTATCGTTTTTTTGGTTTTTTTGTTGTTTTTTGTCATCGCCGCCCCCAAGTATTTTTGATCTGTGGTTGATGTTGAATCTGCAGATCAGAAGTGCCAACTATATCTAATATTTTCCTCCTTATTAACTTCCCTTAGTAATCTCAAAATGAGCATTGAATTAAAGAGACATGAAGATTTAGTACACTGTGTAACTCTTTTTAGCATACAAATAAAGATAACCCACAAAAAGATAATGACTTTTTGTGATTTAGATATTTTAATCTAAATTTAGTTCTCTGTGAGAGTTAAAATGGAAATTGATTTTTTTCTTACCCTACCTCCTGGACTAGGAAATGTTTAGCAGTTTAATGAGTGAAAGCCTATTTTTTCACTTGGGATGAAACATAAAAATAGAAGTCAAGACGTCAACAAGTAATTTGGTAAACATTAATACTTAAATCTACTGCTAGATTAGTGTTTTACTTATTCTACAGCCTATCTATCCAAGCATGCATAGTAGTAAATGAAAAATAGGTTGAACTGAATAGGTAAATGTAGCACATCACTCCGGCCAAAAAATAAGTAAGCTGAATTCAATAATAAGAAAATTTGTATTGAAGATGATTCTATAAAATAACTAACTGACCAGTATTCCTCAAAAGTGTCAAGATCATGAAAGACAAGGAAATACTGAGGAATTTGTCATAGAATAGATTAAGATGATAACCAAATGGTGTGTGATACCCTGGATTGGATCCTAGAACAGAAAAAGATATTATGGAAAAACTAGAGAAATCTGAATAAAGTCTGTATATTGGTTGATATTATTGTACCAGTATTAATTTCTTAGTTTTCATAACTGTACTATATTTATCCAAGATGCTAACATTAGAGGAAGCTAGGTGAAGGATATGTGATAGGTCCCTGTACCATTTTTGCTATTTTCTGTTAAGTCTAAAATTATTCCAAAATAAAAAGGTTTTTTTAAGTCCAGTAGAGGAATTAAAATAAAATATTAAAAAATACTCAGTTATCCCAAAATCAAGAGGAACAGAGATTTAAAAAAAAAATTTAAAAAGGCAGTGGGACAAAGAGAAAGATAAATGGAAAAATGGCCGACCTATTCACTCATGTCAATAACAATAAATATATTTGTGTATATAAGAAATTAATACTCCAATTAAAAGGCAAAGTGACAGATTTGATAAGACCTGACTATAAAAATCACAGATAGATTAAAAGTAAAAGATTGGAATTTTTACTCTTCCAGCTAATTTTGGGTACCATGGCAGCACGGATGTTAGTGTCTCTGTAAAGATTTATGACATTTAACAATTTGATGGATGAAGTATATATTTCTATCACTGTAGCTGTATAAATATATCCCATACTGTAAACATAGCATTTCAAAGCTCAATTAAAGAGATGGAGGGGTCCTCACCTTCTAACCAGCTTTTCTTTTCTTCTCTCTTTAGTCACTAACAGGATTCCCACCTTCTAGCTTTTAGTTATTTAATTTTTATAAATTTATCTAACTTTATTTCTTGAGATTAAAGAAAGATTGCCAGGAATTTGCTCATAGTTGGCACATTTGAGATGTGCAAGATTGCTTCCTTGGGGTTGGAATTTTTCAGGTTGCCAGCTTATGTAAAGGGAAAAGTTAGTTTTTCTGTTGTAGAAATTATTATGTCAGCAGCAGCAGTAACCCTGTTTTGTAATACTCTCCTGCTTTCAGAATGACATAATGCAGAAAGTTCTTTAAGATATAGTAAGGAAATTTATTGGAAATATTTTTAGTAATTTAAATGTTTTTCATTGCTACGTAAGACTTTAACATATTAAAAATTTTATTAAATGTTAGCATTAATAAATTAGCATTTGCAGTTGTGTTTTGAGCTTATGCATCTTTTGCTAATACTATGTAAAAATTTTTAACTACAACTTTATTTTTTAAAAAGAAAAACAGTGCTTTCTGACACTTGAATTTTCTTTAAGTGATCTTTGTTTAGATTGATAGTAAACTCTTTTTTCCTCTGCTCTACTTATCTTAGTACCACTAACTCTGTGCTTTGGGTTGAAAAATTTAATCCCTCTATGCTACAGAATGTGTAGTAAATAAAGCAGATGACTCTCAAGTGAAAATAATAATTGCATTTGAAAACAAACCATGTCTATTTAATTTTGTGAAAATGTTTTAAATAAGTATGTTTCTCTTTTTTTCTTGGTTTCTCTGCATATTAGGGTGTTTGTCCTTTTTTAATCTTTAAGTTATACTATTCTTTTAGAAAAGAAAGCTATCATTTGTGTATCTAGGCTAGCTTTCTGAAAACATTTACATAATTTAAAAATGTGGTCAAATGGTCCATACATTTCGTATTTCATTCCTTTTAATAATATGGAATTGGTTCACGTTAGTTTTGCTACCAGATCTACAAAGTCTAGTTTTTGTTTCAAGCAGTAAAGTCTCAAGTTTATATCAATTTGATTTACTTTGATACGTTAGCATATTTTTCCTAATGAATTTTTTGTTTAAAACTGTTTCCTGGTCTAATGGTACATCTACTCCTCAGTATCTGACCAGAAGGCACATGAAAGAAGAAACATTTTCAGTGAAGAAAATTGCATCAGTTGTCATTTTCTACCTCTGTAACAATGATGTTTTTATAATCCTGACATAGTGACCCAGCTTTTAGTTCTAGTTTATAGTTTTTGTAGCCGTCTAATTACATATAGGTATAGTTATTAACTGTCTTATAAGCATTTCTCAGTTTTATTACACAAATCTTTGCATATGCTACATCTGTATATTCAACAGATTTGTTACATTTCTAGAACTATACAACAGGAATTAAATATTTTTGTATTTGAGCAGTATTTAACCTTTGTCACATTAACATAGAAGGGAGTGAGGATGAAAATCAAATGTTTTATAACATAAATTTGAACTAATCATAAAGATTCTGTAATTAACTGGTGAGAAACTATAAGGCTCAAGTTCAAGTGAACTTTTAAATAATTGCTTACTTAAAATACAAAGAAATTTATATAACTAGCAAAATTTGACAGGGAAAATGTTGACTTTAAGGTTATCTACTGATTTGCCAAATATTAAGTCTATGCCTAGCTTTACTCTGTGTTGTCTGTTAATGCTTACAAGATGTCACAGCATACATTTTTACTAACGACTTTTTTCATTATTTTATTAGTCTTTTCAAAAGCGAAGAGCAGAGCTCTTGATTTTTGGTTTTTAGTAAAAGTTTTGTTTTTTAGTCTTTTAACAACTTGAATGGAGTTGCAAAAAGAAATTTTTTTTCCTAAGGGAAGTTTCCATTATATTTCAGTAGTGGAAAGCATCTAGTAGAATGTATACTGTGGTGTCTTCTCAGGAAAGCTGCATTAGATATTTAAAATGTTACTTATTGGATTCTCAATTTGTACATCAGCTGTTAGCTATGTCAGTCACAAATTTGGTGAGAGTAAATAACCTTAGTATTGTAAAGATGGAGTTTATAAATCTCTTAGCATTTGAAAATGTCATGTTCAATTTTTATAAATTCTTTCTATGCAAAGACATTAAACATAATCACGGTTGTTTTTAATAAATTTTGATATCATTTGCCTTTTTTCTTTCAGTAAAAATACAGCAGATATTTGATAAACATTATACTAATGTTTTGCTTTACTGATTCTTAGAAATTATATAAATAAAGCATTTAGAATAATGTTTTTCAAATACAATGCATTTTTTAAAGTTAATACTAGAACAAAAAGGCAAAATGGCAAACCTCATTTAAAATTTGCTTTGAAGCTCAGTGTTTTTGCTTTCTTAGTTGTCTACCACCTCCCTCCCTTCTCCCTCCCTTCTCTGTTCAAATGGAGAGGATTTAAGGAGAGTACAGATGCGGCAGGTCTTAAACGAAAGCGTTCCCAAGGTACAGTAATTGTAGTTTTATTTTTCCGTGTAGTTATATTCCTGGCTTATAGCATTCAGTTGCATTTAAAGCATAGAAATTAATACTTTTTTAAAAATGTGTCCATTGTGCTGTTTTATTTACTGCTACTTTATTATGTGTATAATTACTTGTAAACAGTGTGTATAGTCCAGTAACAAAATGTTCAGATGTTGGCCAACATTAAAATGTTTTACTTGAAGATGATATGTGGATCATTTAAGGAGGAAAAGAGTGTTTCTGGCTTAACACTAATCTCTAAATATCTTGGTCTTGTAGTTTAACATTTTAAGCATATGTTGCTCACAACTATTTTAACAGAAATGTGATTTAGAAACATTTAAAAGCCTGAAGTAGTGGCATGGATCAGATATGTAATTAGAAAAGTGATTGTTAAACCCTTGCAAAAGATTTTTTTTAGTTTATGAGAAGTTCTTTTATTTAAAAAACTGACCTTATACATTATTTTCTTTGAAACTGAAGATATGATTTATGTTTATTATGTTAATTGAATCTTGATCTGGTATACAGTGTTAGTAATATGCCCTAGCAGGTAAGTAAAACATAAATTGGTTTTTCATACATTTTTGAAATTGCATATTTAATATAACTAAGAAGTACAGTTCCTCGAATATACTTGTATCCTGTAGGAAATAGGTTTTTATAAAAATGGCTTAAGATCATAGCTCTTAACCAGAGCTGTATCTTTTATATTTAGCTTGAGGTAATCAGAGGAGTTAGACTCTGCCAGTAGCTAACTCTGTGGCAAGTCACTTTATCTCTTTGTACCTCTGTGTTTTTGTAAGTAAAATGGGAAGTAATATTTTGCCTTGAAAGAATTTTAAGAAAATAAATCAAGCATAGTGATTTGAAGGTACTTGGCTTTCTGAAGATGGGTATGTTAATTTTTCCTATCTATAAACCAGATATATAAAGGAAAAGCCTAAGGCCCTCATAACATAAGAATTGTGTTTTGTGAATTGATGGATATGTTATATCAATTTCTTCACTGCTTCCACAAACATTGCTGAATTTGTGGTATGTGCCAGACACTGTGATAAGACATTATTTTTGGTGCTAGGGATATAAGAAATGGTCAACACACAGTCCCTGGCTCCTGGGGCTTATGAATTCCTAAAGAATACAGGTTTGAAGGTTTTTTTTTTTTAAGGCCTCATTTTCACCAAGCATACCTCCATACTGATGATTTTTTTTTTTTTTTTTTTTTTTTTTTTGAGACAGGCTGTCTCTGTGTGTGTTGCCCAGGCTAGAGTGCAGTGGCATGATCATAGCTCATTGCAGGCTGGACCACCTGGGCTCAAGCAATCCTCTTGCCTCAAGTGATCCTCCTGCCTCAGTCTCCCAAGTAGCTGGAACCACAAGCACATACCACCATACCTAGCTAATTTTCGAGGGTTTTTTTTTTCTTCTTCGCAGAGAGGGTCTGGATATTGTTGCCCAGGCTGCTATCAAACTCCTGGGCTCAAGCAGTCCCTCAACCTTCCTGAGTGCTGGGATTACAGGCATGAGCCACTATACCCAGCTAACAGTACTGATTTGAACATCATGATAGAAAAACATTTCCTTAATTTTGTATTACTAAAACATTTTTCAGTTTTTGATTTCTGCTGTGATGAACAATATCCGGTAATAATTGGCTTTACTATCCATTCCAAAATTACCTCATTTTCTAATAGATTATTCTCTTCCCAGTTTAAAGGTAATTTTTTTCCTCTAAATCTTACTTTGTCTAGCATTTAGTGAAATTTTTACAGATCTTTTGATATTTTTAGTAAAATCAGAAGAAATAGAAGTTTAGTTGCTATGTCAAAGCTATTGAGGGCTTGAGGTATATGTATATATGCCTTATACCTAATGAAGAGTTAGCTATATCCCCTGGGAAAGAGTTGTTTAATTATCAGAACACATAGAAACTGTGTATTAGAGGTTAAAATTTTGATAGTTAAGTCATTCAGTGTTTTAAAAAGTTGTCATTTCCTGTAGCAGGATTAATTATTTATAAAATGAAGTCCCTACCCATTAATTGCATCATATAACTTTTTTATGTGAAATAGTGTTTTATTGAACTGAGTTCCATATGTAAGTTTGTTAGGTAACATTGATTTAAAAATCTGAGTGTTATAATTTTTCACACAAATACAGTTTGTCTTGGAGACCTTCAAATTAGCTTTTCCTTTTTGCAATAGCTATGCATAGTTTCAAGCTGAGTCGAAACCATGTGGACTGGCACAGTGTGAATGAAGTATATCTTTATAGTGATGCAACAACATCTAAAATTGCAAGAACAGTTACCCAAAAACTGGGATTTTCTAAAGGTAATTGTTAAATATTACTATAGCTTATCAACATTTTGGGAATCTGACTTTTTTTCTTATATTCAAAATAGACTATTCATATTCATTTTTAGTTTATTTTAAATATATTAAATTTAGTGACAGGTTCCTTTGTAAATGAAACTTTAAGTTGGTTGCGTTGACATGTATTCATTAAGTAATAATTACATACTTAGAATGATTTGACAAGGTTAATAAATACCTTTTATACTTCTGAAAGCACAAAAGCTGCTAAACCTAAAATGTGGCAGTTGAAATATAGTGTCAAAGAAGATGAGGACTGAAAATTTTCCATCATATTTAGTGACGTGCAAGTCATTGGTGACTTAGATGGATTGATGGGGCAGAAGCCAGTTAGGCAGGGGTTGAAGCTTAAGTGGAAGGTGAGGCAATGGAAGCAATGAGAATAGACAACTCTTTTTTTTTTTTTTTTTTTTTAAAGTTGGGGTCTCATTCTGTCCCCCAGGCTGCAGTGCGGTGGTGTAATCATAGCATACCATAACCTGGAACTAATTCCTGGGTGCAAGCAATACCCCCAGCTCAGCCTCCTCAGTAACTAGGATTACAGGCATACACCACTATGCCCTGCTTAATTTTTTTATTTTGTAGAAACAGAATCTCCTTAATGTTGTCCAGGCTGGTCTCAAATTTTTGGGCTCAAGCCATCCTCTCACCTTGGCCTCCCAAAGCTTTGGGGTTTACAGGCTTGAACTATGGTACCTGGCCTGACAACTCCTTAGAAAAGTTTGACTAAAGGAAAGAAAAGAGAATGAAATCTGGGAAAGATCTGAGAGCATTATCAAAAAATAAATATAAAAAGAATTTTAAAGTTTGATAAGATTTTAATATCCTATTTTAAAATTCGAATTTCTTGAATAGTAAATGTGCTTGAATAGCTTTACATTTGTTAATTGTATTTATTTTCTGAATTACCTTGCATAACTTTAGCCTATTTTACTATTTGAATGGTCGTCTTTACTTTTCTGTTAGTAAGCTCTCTTTGTATACTTAAGTAATTATGTGTTGTATTTTGCATATTTTTTTTTCCAGTTTGCCATTTCTTTGTTCCTAATATTTTCTTATTATAGAAGTTTTAACGTTTTATATATTTGGTATATTTCATTTATTTCTCTCTATGGTTTCTGGCTTTGGTGTTGTGTTCAGTTCACTTTATGTCAGAGCTGGTTGATATATACCATCTTACAGTTTTTATTTCCTCCCCCACAGCCAGTGAAATTTTTTTCATAATATTCCTTTTTTTTTCCTTTAAATGTATTGTGGAAAATGCTATTTCTCAGATTAAATAGTAAACTTAGAATTATAATTTCTTTTACAGCATCAAGTAGTGGGACCAGACTTCATAGAGGTTATGTAGAAGAAGCCACATTAGAAGACAAGCCATCACAGACTACCCATATTGTATTTGTTGTGCATGGCATTGGGCAGAAAATGGACCAAGGAAGAATTATCAAAAACACAGCCATGTAAGTTCTTTGACAAATACAGTCTATGTCTAGTCTAGAATTCACACTTTCGTCCAGGGTATAAGAAATATTAACAGTATACTAATTCCAATGCATGTTCCTCCAGTGCCAGCTATTCTTATATTTCTTAAGTCATATATCAAGTATCTGGACCAAATTTTGAAAGCGATTATATCCACAGGATGATGATGATGTTTGATTTTTCTCCCCACAGTATGGAGAAGAAGAAGGATTAAGGAAGCCTTTTTTAATCTAATACGTTAAGTTAACTTTATAATCTAAAGTTGAAAGCAAGGAAAAGATCTAGTTATGTCTTACTCTTTGAACTTCAGAAACCAAGAATACTGCAAAGTTGAACAACTCCAAAAAGGCTAAGAATTAGCCAGTTAGCAGCTTAACCTATTGCTACCAAAAGGAAACTGAACTCTGAATTTTCTGTGGAAAACAGTTGTTTACCAATACACCAGACAGGTTATTTACCTCATTAGTTTATTTATATTCAGCTTTATCCTAAAACTTTCCAAGATTTTTTAGGGGTACATGTGATATTTGCATGTTTGAAAAACATTAAGGACTTTGTTAAAAGGGCATGTTAGGGTTAATGGTTCCACCACAGATTTGGCTCTGAGCTAGCAACCAGTGTAGAGAAAAATATGGTCAGTTATAGATCATGTCATGAGAACAAGTATGTTGTGACAAGCCCAGTTTATTTGATTCTGAGACTAATAAAGGCTTATGTGAGTCCTTATAAGGCAAACAGTGTATGATACTAGTAAGTATGTCCTCAGCAACACCTCTGTAAAAATGATGCAATGCTGAGTTTTATTTTACTTTTTATTTTAACATCTCTTAATGCCAGCTAATGGATTCAAGTAAAAATACAATTCAACTGTTTAAAGAAAAAAACCTTGTCCAATAGTGCCAGACCACCCTGATTCTTTCAATCTCCGTGTTTCATATTACAGGAATCTCTTTCCTCTGATATTGATTTTACTTTCTGATGAGTTATATTTTACTTTCCATCATGTTTTTTTTTTTTTTTTTTATTTTTTTATTTTTTTGAGACAGAGTTTCACTCTTGTTACCCAGGCTGGAGTGCAATGGCGCGATCTCGGCTCACCGCAACCTCCGCCTCCTGGGTTCAGGCAATTCTCCTGCCTCAGCCTCCTGAGTAGCTGGGATTACAGGCAGGCGCCACTATGCCCAGCTAATTTTTTGTATTTTTAGTAGAGACGGAGTTTCACCATGTTGACCAGGATGGTCTCGATCTCTCAACCTCGTGATCCACCCGCCTCGGCCTCCCAAAGTGCTGGGATTACAGGCTTGAGCCACCGTGCCCGGCTCATGTTTATATTTTTATGTTAGTGTGCAGATACTTTGCTTGGATATCTAGGAACCTGGGGACTAGGTTTACTTGCATATTCTCTCTGGAGCAATTGATAAATAAGAAGGTATTAGTTTGATTTCTTGGAGTACAAGTTAGGGAAATCCTAACTCAAAAAGGTTTAAGCCAAAAGCAAGATTTAGTAACTCATAAAACTGAGGAGTCTAGGAGTAATATTGCCAAGAAGTCATCAAAATCCAGTTTTTATCTGCTCTGTCACCTTCATTTTGAAGCCATTCTCACACATCTCCTTTGATTGCAAATGTGATTTATATAATCTTTAGTTCAAATTCAAGAAGAAAGACTAAGTCTTTTTTCCCAAAAGTCCCAGCTAGTCTGTGCATTTCAGTTACTAATGATGTTGCATCCAGCTTCCCGAATCTATGCATGCGGCCATGCAGGGTATGATTAGCCAAACTTGTCATATTCCCAACCTAGAATCAGATGGAAGTTGACTTCATCTTACTATAAGGAGAGCTACAGCCACAGATAAAAATTAAGAGCTGTTATTGGAAGCAGGATGAATGAATTCAATGAGGCTCAAAAAAAAAAAAAAAAGAAAAGAAAAAACAATCAAGTGTCCACTACGGGGAGGATTCTATCATGTCTTCATGACAGAATGGGCTAATTTGATGGAAAATTCTACACATACCTTAGTAATTGAGGAAACGTAATCATATAAAAAGGAATTCCACACAATAAAAGATAGGAAAATTCATAGGATTTCTTACCATTTCCCTGCTTTCTGTCATTCCTAAGTTCAACATTCAGGCCTTTACAGAAAGTCAACTTAACTTCATTCTTCCCAGTTCCATCCTGAAGCCTGTGTGTACTTGTGATTGATTTTGACGGCCTTTTGTTCTCTGAGGATTTCCTTAAATCATGTCTGAGATTCCTGGAAACGGAGAGTTTGCCTTCTTGACCTTATTTTAGCAAACATGCTAATGATTAGTTCAAACTAGTATTAATCACCTGTGTTCCAGAAAAATATGTTTACTACTTACATATTGAGCAGCAAATTTTTAGACAGCTTCTGGGAATGTCAGAATTAGTTTACTAAAGGGATAAGTTAAAAACATTTTAAATACAATTGAATTTACTTTTTGTGGAGTTTTATTTCAAGAAAAATCTTCATAGAACTTTATATCTAATGCCCTAAATTAGCCATTTTAAAGCTATAATTTTAGAAGACTATAAAGAGGTTTTCAGTTAAACATCGTAGGTTGAACACATGAGCTTATCTTATTCTCTCCTGAAAGCTCATTGAACATGATATAAAAAAGATTTTTAAACAGCAAAAAGGCATAAACCCACAAGTACAGAAAAAAATGGGAAAACAAACAATAGCAGACAAGAATATCAACAAAACTTATTTTTTTGAACAGGAAATATATTCATGTAGTTCACAAAATACTAAAATGTAGAGTAAAAAGGCTGATTCTCATTTCTGTCCCCATCTTCCCTCATTATCCTTTGTCCTTGTCCCCCAGTTTATAGTCGTCTAGATTTTCTTTAGGCATGTACAAATTTTTTTCTACACAAAAGGTACGTGTTGTACACTTCTGGACCTTGTTTTTGTTCGTTTATTTCAAAAATGTATTTTGGATTGCGTGAGCCCAGGAGTTCAAGGCTCTGGTGTGTGATGATCATGCCTGTGAGTAGCCAGTGCTCACAGGAAGCATTGGGCGATGAAGCAAGACCTTTTCTCGCTGTCTCACCCAGGCTGTAGTGCAGTGGTGCAATCTCGGCTCACTGCGGCCTCCACCTCCCGGATTCAAGCAGTTCTCATGTCTCAGCCTCCCTAGTAGTTGAGACTACAGTCGCATACCACCACACCTGGCTAATTTTTGCATTTTTAGTAGAGGCAGAATTTCACCATATTGATTAGACTGGTCTCAAACTCCTGACTTCAAGTGGCCCTCCCGCCTTGGCCTCTCAAAGCGCTGGGATTACAGATGTGAGCCACCGCACCTGGCTGACCTCATCTCTTTAAAGAGTATATATATCTTGGAGATCACTGTTCATGCTTTTCTATTTATATTTTTTTCTATTTTTTCTATGTTTATACCACACATGTATTTTCTTAAAATCAATTAGTTCATGAGTTTTTTTCTAATTGAGAGGAATTCTGAAGACTTATTTTTCACAGCTATTTAATGATCCTCAGTAGTACAGTAACTCTTAAATGCCATTATTCTCTATCTTCTCTTCTTACAATATAAGGTAAACATTCATCAGAGAACATGGAAGTTGAAATAAGTTTGTAACAGGACTGAAATGATGGTTTTTGTGCATGCATAACAGCACGGTAATAGGTCATTGTCTGAGTATGTTTTTTAATTTTCTCTGGCCCCCGTTGGTCTCAGTGGTTCTTATGATATATTTAAGAAATAAGGCCGGGCGCAGTGGCTCAAGCCTGTAATCCCAGCACTTTGGGAGGCCGAGGGGGGTGGATCACGAGGTCAAGAGATCGAGACCATCCTGGTCAACATGGTGAAACCCCGTCTCTACTAAAAATACAAAAAGTTAGCTGGGCATGGTGGTACGTACCTGTAATCCCAGCTACTCAGGAGGCTGAGGCAGGAGAATTGCCTGAGCCCAGGAGGCGGAGGTTGCGGTGAGCCGAGATCGCGCCATTGCACTCCAGCCTGGGTAACAAGAGCGAAACTCAGTCTCAAAAAAAAAAAAAAAGAAAAAGAAATATATTTTACTATTTTTAGTAAGGCAAATTTGGGCATATAGCCAGAACATGTCTACCTTTCTCTCTTCCCTCTCCCTTTCCCTGTTTTCCTCTTCTTCTCTTCCCCAACCCCTCCTCTCCCTTCTCCTTCCCTCACTATTGTTTCATTTTTGTTTCCATCCTTTCCTTTTTTTTAACAGTCACTCCAGTACTCCAGGTGATTCAGTAGACATACCTGTTTGGTCGTGATCTAACGAGTTTGTGGTCATCCGAGAACTATGATAGTGATTCTGTGAAGGACTGTATAGATTTGCTTTAGGAAAAACAGCATTTTAAGCAGATACAGTGTTTCTGAGTTTAGAACTCAAAATTAGGGTTTCCCAGCCACATCGCTATTGACATTTTTGACTGGATAACTTTTTGTTATGACAGCCGGCCTGTACAAAGATGTTAAGAGTATCTCTAGCCTTTTCTAACTTGATGCAAATAAAACACTTAAATGTTACAATCAAAAATATCTCCAAACATTACCAAATGTCCCTAGAAGTGTAAAATTGTCCATGGTCGAGAGCCGGTAATCTAAATGAACTCTCGTGTGTGTGAATTCAAACAGCAACACATGTACCACTTTCTAATTACTATATCACAATGAAATATGTAAGAACTATACAGCCATCAAAATTGAATGAGTGGGTAGAAAAATATTAGAAATTTTAAAATATGTTCTTTCTTGCATATACTCATATTTGTTAAGACTGAACATTTGAAAAGATGGCAAAGAAACTTTAAAAATGTTTCTGTGACCATTACTTGAGTATCTGATATTAGACTTTGTGGGTAATAAAGTGATCCTGACTTCAAGTCTAAAGTTTTGGCTATCATTTTATTTTCAGTGATGATAAAGGAAGCACATCTTTTATTTCGGCAAAGTAGAATCTATTTAGGCTTCTTCAAATGCCAACTTTGGGGATGTGCAATCAATAAACATAATTATAATGTAATGCCTTTTAAAATATACTGAAAATGGAGGAAAGTAGACTTTTCAACAAGTACTACTGGGATAAATAGATTTGCATATGGAAAAAAATTGAATTGGATCCATTTCTCACACAAGGATAAATTTCAGTTGGATCACATTTAAGTGAAAGAAATGAAACCAGGACATGGTAACATGTGCCTATAGTCCTAGCTACTTTGGAGCTGAAGCAGGAGAATTGCTTGAGACCAGGAGTTTGAGGCCGAAGTGCTCTATGTTCCACACTTAACGAATAGCCACTATACTTCGGCTGGGGCAGCATAACAAGACCTCATCTCTTTAAAAAAATGGAAAAGGGAAAGAAATGAAATTATACAAGTATTAGGGATTTTTTTAAAGAAGAGTTTGAATTCTTCTAGAACTTGGAAATAGAAAAAAATTAATCTATGACTTGATCCAGAAGAAATAAGGAAAAATATTGATAAATATTATATTGTCCAGGAAAAAAAATACGGCAAAGAAAAAATAAGGTGAACTGAAAAAAAATATTTTCAACTTATATCATAGATGAAGTATCCTTAATATGTAAAATCATCCTAAAAATAAAAATATGTTCAACCACCTTAAAGGAAAATGGGCTAAAGATATATGCACTAGTTCCCAGAAAAGGAAATGGCTCTTAACCATATGACAGGTGTCAGTCTCAGCTCACTGCAGCCTCCACCTCCTGGGTTCAAGTGATTCTCCTGCCTCAGCCTCCCAAATAGCTGGGACTACAGATGCACACCACCAAATCTCACTAATTTTTATATTTTTTAGTAGAGTCTGGATTTCACCTTGTTGGCCAGGCTGGTCTCAGACTCCTGACCTCAAGTGATCCTCCTGTCTTGGCCTCCCAAAGTGCTAGGATTATAGGCGTCAGCCACCACACTCAGCCAGATGTTATTTCTTAACTATCAGATTAGCGAAAGTCCAAAATTTGACAACATGCTCTTTTGGCCAGGCTGTAGATAACAAATGTTCTCGTACAACTGATGGAATGCAATGAAAAACAGTATATGACAGTATCTATCAAAATTACATATGTATTTATCCTTTGACCCTGAAAGCCTACTTCCAGGACTGTATCCCAAAAAATACTATCAAAAATAAGAGAAACATGCGCAAGCCTTTTGATTGCAGCATCATGTAGGAAACTAGTCAAACATTCATCAATGAGAGATGGGTTGATCAACTACAGCTGTTATCAACTACAGCTATTATCTATATAATGGAGTAGTGTGCAGTTGTAAAATAAAATAAGGAAGCTCTCTATGTATTTCTCTGGTTCTTTGGAAAGATCCACAAAGTTGAGAACCTTTTAACTAGACCAAATGAGAAAAAGAAGATTCAGATTACTAAAATCAAAAACAAAAGAGGGAACATTATTACTACCAACCTTCCAGAAATAAAAAGGATTATAAGGGAATACTATGCACAATTCTATGTCACCTAGATGAAATGAGCAAATTTCCAGAAACTGTTCACTTTCGAAGAAAGACACAAACTAGGAAAACTGATCTGGTAATGAGTAAGAAATAGAAAGTCTCAGTAGACCTATAACAAGTAAAGCATTTGAATTAATCAAAAAACTTCCCACCAAAACAACAAAAGCCCAGGACCAGAAGATTGCACTGGTTAATTCTACCAGACATAAGAAGAATTCAGCTGGGTGCATTGGCTTGTGCCTGCAGTCTCTGCCCCATGGGAGGCTGAGGCAGGAGGACTGCTTAAGCACAGGAGTTTCAGTCTGTAGTACACAATTGTTCCAATGAATAGTCACTGCTCTTCAGCCTGGACAACATAGTAAGATCCTATCTCTTAAAAAACATAGAGAAGAATTAACACCACTTCTCTACAAACTGTCCAAAAAAATGAAACCTGTGTTACCCTGATACCAAAAACCAATGAAAGTACCATGAAGAAAACTGTATACCAATATCCCTTACTAAGTACAGACCACAGAAATCCTCAATGAAATGCCAATAAACTGAATGTAGCAGCATACATAAATGATCATATACCATGACTAAGTGGGGTGTTTCCCAGGAATGTAAGATTGGGTCAACATTTTTTTAAATCAAGGTATCTGCCACATGAATAGAATGAAGGGGGGAAAAAAATGCCCTGTGACTTTCAGATACAGAAAAGGCATTTGAGAAAATCTCAACATACTTTAATAATAAAAGCCCTTGGAAATTAGAAACAGAAGGCAACTTTCAAAAGCTGGTAAAGGACTTCTACAAAAAGCCTGTGGCTGAACTTATTCTTTAATAGTGAAAGACTGAAAGCTGCTCCCTGAGATCAGGAACAAGACAAGGGTATGCACTCTTACCACTTCTGTTCAGCCTTGTACTGTACATTTCAGCCAGGGCAATTAAGCAAGAAAAGAAATAAAAGGCATCTGTATCAGAATGGAAGAGAAAAAAACTATCTGTTTGCAGATGACATGACATTATAAGTAGAAAGTACTTCAGTTCTTCAAAGGACACTGAAAAAATGAAGACAACCCTCAGAATGGGAGAAAATAATAGCAAATCACATATCTGATAAAGGCCTAGGTCCAGGATATATAAAGTACTCTTACAACCCAGTTGTAAGAGTTTTTTTTAAAAGGCAGAACCCAGTTTTTTAAATGGGTAAAGAATTTGAGTAGACATTTGTTCAAATAGGATATAAAGTGGCCAATAATCTCATGAAAAGATGCTCAGCATCTTTAATTATTAGAGAGATGTGACCTCGAACACTACCACTTTAAAGGTACCACTTTATACCCACTAGGATAACTCTTACCAAAAATATGGAAATTAACAAGTATTAGCTAGGATGAAGAAAAATCGCAACCCTTACATGTTGCTGGTGAAATTAGAAAGTAGTACAGCTGCTTTGGAGAGTTTGGTAGTTCTTTTAAAAGTTAAAGGAAGTTAGTGTATGAGCCAGCATTATCACTCCTATATGTGTACCCAAGAGATTTGAAAATGTATGTCCACAAAAACTCATTAAAGAATGTTCATAGAAGCATTAATTATGATAGCTGAAAAATGAAAGCAACCCAAACATTCATCAACTGATGAGTGGCTAAACAAAAGTGGCATATTTATGTAATGAAATACTATTCAACAATGAAAAGCAACGAAGTACTGATTTATGATGCAACATAGATGAAAACATTACATTAACTGAAAAGCCAGACACAAAAAGGCCCCATATTCTATGATTCTATTTATATGAAATGTTCAAAATAGGCAAATCTGCTGCAAGTAGATTAGTGGGTGCCAGTGGGTGGGAGGAGAAGGGATAGAGAGTGACTGCTAATGGGCATGGTGTTTCTTTCTGGGGTGCTGAGAGTGTTATGAAATTAGATAATGGTGAGAGTTGCATAACTCTTTGAATATACTAAAAGCCACATTTGTTTAAAAAAAAAAAAAACTAGTGAAGTTGTTTCAAAAGCACTCGGAAGCCAACTTGAAGATATTCACAGACCTAAAATAGGAGACAATTTGAGCCTTGGTAAGAATAATAACTATAGTGTATATGCATCAAATATGCTTAAATCTATGAGTTAGTAATGACATCAAAATGTATAAAACCTAATGACTTGTTATTTTGAAAACTGTTAATAAAAAGGAAGAATTAATCATTTATCCTGCCTTTTCTGGATTATCTGTGCCTCAATTCATGCAAAAACTATTTGATTATACCTCACTGTAGGTAAATAATGTAAGGAAATTTCTCTTTCAAGAAGTATAAGCTTATAAACAAATGAAGAGTGATGGAATTTAAAAGGCACTTTTGCCACCGTGATAAACTAATGGGTTTCAACAATGATCATCAGTAACGGCTATCATCACCAAAAGGAGAAAAGAGTTTTATGTACATATGTACGTATGGAGCAGTGGCTTCGCCAAAACAGAGCTTAAATCTGATGAAGCCCCTATAACTACCAAATTATAGAAAACAGGACAAAGAATATGTTAAATAACACTGTAGGGATGCAGTGAGTGAAAATCAGACTCTGAGTAACTCTATAGGACACATACACAAAAAATTACAGGTATACCTCAAAGATATTGTGGGTTTGGTTCCACACCACTGCAGTAAAGCAGATATCATAATTGAGTTGCACAACTTGACTTCTCAGTGTGTATGAAAGTTATGTTTACCCTACACTGTAAACATTATTATGTGATGCTTATTAAGTATGTGATAACATTATGTCCTTAAAAATCAATGTACATATCTTAATTTTAAAGTGCTGTACTGCTAAACACTGCTAATGATTATTGGAGGCATCAGTGAGTTCACAGCAACTTTTTGCTGTTGAAGGGTCTTGCCTCTGTGTTGATGGCTGCCAACTGATTGGAATGGTGTTTGCTAAAGTTTGGGGTGGATGTGACAATTTCTTAAACTAAGACAACAGTGAAGTAAGTCACATCAATTGGTTCTACCTTTCATGAAAGATTTCTCTGTACCGTGCAATGCAGTTTGAGAGCATTTTACCCACTATAGAATTTCAAAATCTGAATCAATCCTCTTAAACCCTGCCACTGCTTTATCAACTAAGTTTATGGCATATTCTGAATTTTTTGTTGTCATTTCAACAATATTCAGATCTTTACCAAGAGTCCATCTTAAGAAACTAATCATTTCTCCATAAGAAGCAACTACTCATCCACTAAAGTTTTCTTATGAAGTTGCACCAATTCAGTCGCATATTCACACTCTTCTTATATTAGTTCTCTTGCTATTTCCAATATAACTGTAGTTACTTCCTCACTGAAGTTCTTGAGCCCCTCGAAGTCATTTATGAGGGTTGGAATCCATTTCTTCCAAACTTCTGGAATGTTGACATTTTCACCCCTCATGAATCACTGAACCATAAATGTTCTTATTGGCATCCTTTCCAGTATATTTTCAGTTTGCTTTGCCCAGATTCATCCACTATTTATAGCAGCCAGAGCATTATAAAGTTTGTTTGTTTGTTTTTTTTTTTTTTGAGACGGAGTTTCACTCTTGTTACCTAGGCTGGAGTGCAATGGCGCGATCTCGGCTCAGGCTCACTGCAACCCCCGCCTCCTGGGTTCAAGTAATTCTCCTGCCTCAGCCTCCTGAGTAGCTGGGATTACAGGCACGTGCCACCATGCCCAGCTGACTTTTAGTATTTTTAGTAGAGACGGGGTTTCACCATGTTGACCAGGATGGTCTCGATCTCTTGACCTCGTGATCCACCCGTCTCTGCCTCCCGAAGTGCTGGGATTACAGGCTTGAGCCACCGCGCCCGGCCAAAATTTGTTTCTTAAATACAAGGCTTAAAAGTCAAATTTACTTCTTGATCCACGGGCTGCAGGGTAGATACTGTGTTAGCAGGTGTGGAAACAACATTTATCTCTTTGTACATCTCCATCAGAGCTCTTGAGTGACCAGGTATATTGTCAATGGGCAGTAATCATTTGAAATGAATATTTTTTATTCTGAGCAGTAGGTCTCAACAGTAGGCTTAAAATATTCAGTAAGCCATGCTGTAAAAAAGATATGCTGCTATTCAGGCTTTGTTGTTCCATTTATAGAACATAGGTACAGTAGATTTAGCATGATTTTTAAGGGCCCTAGGATATTTGGGATGGTCAGTGAGTGTTGGCCTCAACTTCCAAATTAACAGCGGCATTAGCTCTTTACAAGAGCGTCAGCCTGTCCTTTGAAAATTTTAAGCCAGGCATTGACTTCTTCCTCTCTAGCTGTGAAAGTCCTAGGCATCTTTTTCTGTTAGAAGGTTTTTTTGTCTACATTAAGAATATGTTGTTTAGTGTAGCAACCTTCATTGATTATCTTGGCTAGATCTTCTGGATAACTTGCTACAGCTTCTACATTACTACTTACCTTGCACTTTTATGTTACAGAGACAGCTTCTTTCCTTAAACCTTGTGCACTAACCTGCTAGCTTCAAACTTTTCTTCTGTAGCTTCTTTGCCTCTCTCAGCCTTTTAGAGTTGAAAAGAGTTAAGGCTTTGCTCTGGATTAGGCTTTGGCTTAAAGGGAAAGTTGTAGCTTTTTTTTTTTTTTTTTTTTTTTTTTTTTGAGACGGAGTTTTGCTCTTGTTACCCAGGCTGGAGTGCAATGGCACCATCTCGGCTCACCGCAACCTCCATCTCCTGGGTTTAGGCAATTCTTCTGCCTCAGCCTCCTGAGTAGCTGGGATTACAGGCACACGCCACCATGCCCAGCTAATTTTTTTGTATTTTTAGTAGAGACGGGGTTTCACCGTGTTGACCAGGATGGTCTCGATCTCTTGACCTCGTGATCCACCCGCCTCAGCCTCCCAAAGTGCTGGGATTACAGGCATGAGCCACTGCGCCCGGCCTAGTTGTAGCTCTTTTGATCTTCTATCCAGACCACTAAAACTTTCTCCTTAGCAATAAGACTTTTTCATTTTCTTATCATTTGTGTTCACTGGAGTAGTACTTTTAATTTCTTTCAAGAACTTTTCCTTTGCATTCACAGATTGGCCAACTGGTACAAGAGGTCCAGCTTTTGGTGTGCCTGACTTTTGACATGCCTCCCTCACTAAGCTCAGTTATTTCTGGTTACTGATTTGAAGTGAGAGATATGCAATTCTTCCTTTCACTTGAACACCTAGAGGCCAGTATTGAATTCTTAAGTGCCGTAATCTCAATATTGTTGTGTTTCAGGGATAATAGGGAAGCCCTTGGAGCAGGAGTAAGGTTGGGGAATAGCTGGTCAGTGGAACAGTCGGACAACATACATTTATCAATTAAGCTCATCTTATACAGGTGCAGTTCACCATAATAGATGTAGTAATAATGAACAAGTTTGAAATATTGTGAGGATTACAAAATGTGACACAGAGACACAGAGTGAGCACATGCTGATGAGAAAATGGCACTAATAGACTTGCTCCGTACAAGGTTGCCACAGACCTTCAGTTTTTTAAAAGGCAGAGAAAAAGGCGGTATCTGCAGAGTGCAGTTTTTTAAAAACTGAATATGTAAAACAAGGTATGCCTTTACAAAGTAAAATAGAGAAAGTAGCCTGTAGTAGAGACGTGTCTTCCAATTGCAGTGCATGGGCTGTATTTAGAGCTCAATTTAAACAAGTGTAAAAAAATTTTTAATGTGATTCTAAAATAATAGTTATAGTCCAACTAGGAAAATAGGACCACTGAACTACATATTTGCTGAAATTAAGAATTATTAATTTTTTTGGTATGATAATACTGAATAGGTTATGTTTTTCTTATATTTTTGAAATATGTACTAAACTACAGACAAAATAATGCACTAGCAATTAGGATTTGCTTAAATATAAGGGAAAGGAGTGACTACTAAAGGAATAGCATGAGAGAGTTTTTCTGGATGAACTGTTCTGAATCGTGTAATACTAATCACAAATCTGCTATGTAAGTGACACCAAAAGGGGAAAAAGGTTCAATTTTATGGTATCTTGATTTTTTTTTTTTCTTTTTTTTTTTGAGACGGAGTTTCGCTCTTGTTACCCAGGCTGGAGTGCAATGGCGCGATCTCGGCTCACCGCAACCTCCGCCTCCTGGGTTCAGGCAATTCTCCTGCCTCAGCCTCCTGAGTAGCTGGGATTACAGGCATGCACCACCATGCCCAGCTAATTTTTTGTATTTTTTTTAGTAGAGACGGGGTTTCACCGTGTTGGCCAGGATGGTCTCGATCTCTTGACCTCATGATCCACCCGCTTCGGCCTCCCAAAGTGCTGGGATTACAGGCTTGAGCCACCGCACCTGGCCGGTATCTTGATATTTTTAATAAAATTTTAAAATGCATATTATAGGAAGAATGAATAGAGCAATAGATGAAGTGAGTATGTCATGACTTGATAATATTTGGAGATGGGTGATGGCACAGAGGTATTCCTTATACCATTCTGTCCACTAAAAATTCCTATGTATAATTATTTAGAATATAATGTAAAAGCTTAGAATATTTGAAATCATAGATGGCAAATTTAGGAAAATAACTTCAAAATGAAGGTATCCTAGTATTGCAAACTTACTTAGTGTAGTGGAATGTAATTGGACAAAGCTGTAAGCAAATAGAAGTGTTATGATTAAACGTATTTTATATCATATGAATATATATGTGAAATTATTCTCATAAAGCTTTGTTTGTGTTTTATTGTTGTTGTTTTTTAGGATGAGAGAGGCTGCAAGAAAAATAGAAGAAAGGCATTTTTCTAACCATGCAACACATGTTGAATTTCTGCCTGTTGAGTGGCGGTCAAAACTTACTCTTGATGGAGGTATGTTTTGTTTAAAACTTTAATGATTTAGCCAGTGGCAAACTTTGACCAAAGTAAATGCAGAAAGTTTTTTTTTGTTTTTTTTTTTTTTTGAGACGGAGTTTCGCTCTTGTTACCCAGGCTGGAGTGCAATGGCGCGATCTCGGCTCACCGCAAACTCCACCTCCTGGGTTCAGGCAATTCTCCTGTCTCAGCCTCCTGAGTAGCTGGGATTACAGGCATGCACAACCATGCCCAGCTAATTTTTGTATTTTTAGTAGAGATGGGGTTTCACCTTGTTGACCAGGATGGTCTCGATCTCTTGACCTCATGATCCACCCGCCTCGGCCTCCCAAAGTGCTGGGATTACAGGCTTGAGCCACCGCACCCGGCTTGTTTTCTAAAGTTTTTAACACCAATTTGATTTGTCAGTACTTTAAAAATATTTGTTGACCACAATTGCATGCAGACTTACAATTTAATTTCTGATAATTTTCCTCCCATAATTGGAAGATAAAAATCTCAGGTTTTTTTGTTTTCCTTTGTTGTTTTTCATACATTCCCTGGGCTAGTGAATTACCATCTAGCATAGAGAAGTTGTACATTTGTTTAAATAAGATCAGTTTAGTTGTCTTCCTTGGCTATCAGCCAAAATATCTGTCTTTCTTTACACAAAGTTATGTCCCTTAAATATTAAAACCATAAAAACAGAATGTTTAGATTGATTATTTATATAAACTGCAAAAATGTTAGAGCTGTACTGAATATAATAGCAGCTGCCATTTGCTAAGCCTTTTGCTATTGTATTGCCTATCGCTATTGCAGACTGTGCCTGGCAGTCTGCTATGCATTTTACATGGAGTGTCTCATTTAACTGTCTGAAAAATCCACGAAGTACCTATTTTATTTTCTCCATTTTACTGATAAGAAAACTGAAACTCAGTAAAAGGTGACTTTTACTAAGAGAGACAGCAGAATCTAGCTCAGTATGATGCCGGAGCACATGTTTATCACAGTGCTAAACTGCCTCCCTGGGTGATTTATAAGGATTCTTCCAGGTCTGTGATTCTGTCCATAGTCATTTAGGAATGTCAGTTGTAGTTTATCAAACCCAAATGGCATCAAAAACTGTAATGAGTTTAAAAAAAAAAAAAAAAAAAAGGAATGTTACTGACAAAAACAGATCTCAGCACCAGAGGTTCAAATGTAAAGTTCTAGTGTAATAACAACATGATCCCTTGAAGTTTTCCCATTCATACAGGTAAATTGCTCAGGGTTCTCAGGAAAGTACATAATATGGATGAATCAATGTTTAGAAAAACTCCTGAGTTTGTAATTTCTCTTAGGTTTAGGCTACTGTGGTAGTATCAAAGACATTCTGATAAGCGAAAGAAACCAGCATTGAAAGTTTATATACTTTATGCTTCCATTTTTATGATATTTTGGAAAAGGCAAAACTTAGAAACAGAGAACAGATTATTGGTTAGCAGGGGTTAGGGGAAGTGGGAAGCATTTGAATTTATAGGGGCATCATGTGGAAGTTTTTTGGGGTGATGGAACAGTTCGGTATCCTGATTATGGCAGTAGTTACATAAAACTACACATGCATTAGAACTCAGTCTATTTTATTGTTTGTAAATTTAAAAATAATTTTTAAAAGGGTGTCTACCTATAGCAAATGTCAGTGTGTTCTTTGGTAGTGAAAGGCTAAAAACATTTCCTTTAAATCAGGTATAAGCCAAAGATATCCAGTCTTAAAACTTAAACATTCTACTTGAAAGTCTTAGCAATGCAATAAGATATGACAAAGAAATAATAGTTACAAAGGCTTAGAAAGATCTGTTTCAATTTGTAGGTCATATGGTTGTCTACTCAGAATATGCAAAAGAATGTACAGAAAAATTATTAGGCTGTGCACAGTGGTGTGTGGCTGTAGTTCCAGCTACTTGGGAGGCATAGGCAGGAGGATCACTTGAGTCTGGGAATTCTGTGCTATACTGCCCTATGCCAATCAGGTGTTCACACTAAGTTCACTATCAATATGGTGACCGCTCAGGAGCAGAGAACCACCAACTTGAAGGAGAGGTGAAAGAGCCCAGGTTGGAAACAAAACAGGCCAAAACTCCTGTGATGATCATTAGTGGGATCACACCTGAGAATAATTACTGTACTCCAGCCTGGGCAACAGAGAGACTCCATATCAGAAAATTTTTTTAAAAAAATTATTAGAATTAATAAGATAGTTTATTAAGATTGTGAAATAGAAATTCTGTATATAAACAGAATTGCATTTCTTTATACCAGGAACAGACAAATAGCATCAAAAAAGATGCCAAGCAATAAATCTAGCAAAACATGTATATTTTTGTTAGAAATTAAAGAAACTATCAAAAGACCTTAAACACAACTTAAAGATAGTTTCCTTAGATTGGATAATTCATTGTTTTAGAGGTGCTGATTATCCCAAATTGATCTATAGATTCCATATAATTCCAATTAGAATTTCTAGAGTTTTTCATGAAGCTTGACAAGCTGATTATAAAATGATTGTCAAAGAACAAAGGGATAAACAATCAACAAAATGAAGAGACAACCCACAAAATGTGATAAAATATTTGCATACTACCCATCTGACAAGAGATTAATAACCAGAATATATAAGGAGCTCAAACAACTCTATAGGAAAAGAATTGAATGATCCCCAAAAATGGGCAAAAGATTTGATAGGGTTTTTTTTTTTTTTTTGAGACGGAGTTTCGCTCTTGTTACCCAGGTTGGAGTGCAATGGCGCGATCTCGGCTCACCGCAACCTCCGCCTCCTGGGTTCAGGCAATTCTCCTGCCTCAGCCTCCTGAGTAGCTGGGATTACAGGCACGTGCCACCATGCCCAGCTAATTTTTTGTATTTTTAGTAGAGACGGGGTTTCACCATGTTGACCAGGATGGTCTCGATCTCTTGACCTCGTGATCCACCCTCCTCAGCCTCCCAAAGTGCTGAGATTATAGGCTTGAGCCACCGCGCCCGGCTGATAGGTATTTTTTAAAAGAAGACATACAAATGGCGAACAGACACATGAAAAGGTGCTCAACATCATTGATCATCAGTAAAAGGCAAATCAGAACTACAATGAGATATCATGTCACCCCAGTTAAAATGGCTGGTTTCCAAAAGACAAGCAATAACAAATGCTGAAGAGGATGTGGAGTACATTGTTGATGGGAATGTAAATTAGTACAATCACTATGGAGAACAATTTGGAGGTTCCTCAAAAAGCTAAAAATAGAGTTACTATGTAATCCAGTAAGCCCACTGCTGGGTATATACCAAAAAGAAAAGTAGTTAGTATATTGAATAGGTGTCTGCAGAGTCCCGTGTCTGTTGCAGCACTGTTTACAATAGCCAAGATTTGAAAGTAACCTAAGCTTCACAGCCAAATTCTACCAGACATACAAAGAGGAGCTGGTACCATTCCTTATGAAATAATTCCAGACAATCCAAAAAGAGGGAATCCTTCCCAAATCATTTTATGAGAACAGCATCATCCTGATACCAAAACCTGGCAGAGACTCAGCAAGGAAAGAAAACTTCAGGCCAATATCCATGATGAACACAGATGCAAAAATCTTCAATAAAATACTGGCAAACCGATTGCAACAGCACATCTAAAAGCTTATCCACCATGATCAAGTAGGCTTCATCCCGGGGATGCAAGGCTGATTGAACATACACAAGTCTATAACGTAATTCACCACATAAACAGAACCAAAGACAAAAACCACATGATTATCTCAATTGATGCAGAGAAGGCCTTTGACAAAATTCAACAGCCCTTTATGCTAAAAAACCCTCAAACTACGTATTGACCGAATGTACCTCAAAATAATAAAAGCTATGTACAACAAACCAACAGCCAATATTATACTGAATGGGCAAAAACTGGAAGCATTCCCTTTGAAATCTGGCACTAGACAAGGATGCCCTCTCTCACCACTCCTATTCAATATAGTATTGGAAGTTCTAGCCAGAGCAATCAGGCAAGAAAAAGAGATAAAAGCGTATTGAAATAGGAAAGGAGGAAGTCAAATTGTCTCTATTTGCAGACGACATGATTGTATGTCTAGAAGACCCCATTGTTTCAGCCCAAAATCTCCTGAAACTCATAAGCAACTTCAGCAAAGTCACAGGATACAAAATCAATGTGCCAAAATCACAAGCATTCCTATACATCTATAACAGACTTAAAGAGAGCCAAATCAAGAATGAACTGCCATTCACAATTGCTACAAAGAGAATACAGTATCTGGGAATACAACTAACAAAGGATGTAAAGGACCTCTTCAAGGAGAACTACAAATCACTGCTCAGCGAAATAAGAGAGGACACAAACAGATGGAGAAACATTCCATGTTCATGGTTAGGAAGAATCAGTATTGTGAAAATGGCCATACGGCCCAAAGTAATTTATGGATTCAACGCTATTCCCATCAAGCTACCAATGACCTTTTTCACAGAACTGGAGAAAAACCACCTTAGTCAAGTCAATTCTAAGCAAAAAGAACAAAGTGGGAGGCATCACACTACCAGACTTCAAACTATACTACAAGGCTACAGTAATCAAAACAGCATGGTACTGGTACCAAAACAGAGATAAAGACCAATGAAACAGAACAGAGGCCTTGGAGGCAACACCGCAAACCTACAACCATCCGACCTTTGACAAACCTGACAAAAACAAGCAAAGGGGAAAGGAGTTCCTGTTTAATAAATGGTATTGGGAAAACTGGCTAGCCATGTGCAGAAAGCAGAAACTGGACCCCTTCCTGACACCTTACACTAAAATTAACTCCAGATGGATTAAAGTCTTAAATATAAGACCTAACACCATAAAAACCCTAGAAGAAAACCTAGGCAGAACCATTCAGGACATAGGCATAGGCAAGGAATTCATGACCAAAACACCAAAAGCTTTGGCGACAAAAGCCATAATAGACAAATGGGATCTATTTAAACTTAAGAGCTTCTGCACAGCAAAAGAAACAATCATTAGAGTGAATGGGCAAGCAATAGAATGGGAAAAAATTTTGCGAGCTACTCATCTGACAAAGGGCTGATATCCACAATCTACAAAGAACTAAAACAGACTTACAAGAAAAAAACACCACCATCAAAAAGTGGGCAAAGGATATAAACAGACACTTTTCAAAAGAAGACATTTATGCAGCCAACAAACATGAAAAAATGCTCATTATCACTGGTCATTAGAGAAATGCAAATCAAAACTACATGAGATACCATCTCACTCCAGTTAGAATGGCGATCATTAAAAAATCTGGAGCCAACAGATGCTGTAGAGGATGTGCAGAAATAGGAACACTTTTACACTGTTGGTGGGAGTGTAAATTAGTTCAACCATTGTGGAAGACAGTGTGGCAATTCCTCCAGGACCTGGAAATAGAAATTCCATTTGACCCAGCAATCCCATTACTGGGTATATATCCAAAGGATTATAAATCATTCTACTATAAAGACACATGCACACGAATGTTCATTGCAGCACAGTTTATAATAGCAAAGACCTGGAACCGACCCAAATGCCCATCGATGATAGACTGGACAGGGAAAATCTGGCACATATATACCATGGAATATTATGCAGCCATCAAAAACGATGAGTTCATGTCCTTTGTAGGGACATGGATGAACCTGGAAACCATCATTCTCAGCAAACTGACACAAGAACAGAAAATCAAACACCACATGTTCTCACTCATAGGTGGGTGTTGAACAATGAGAACACATGGACACAGGGAGGGGAGCATCACACACTGGGGTCTGTAGGGGAGAAATAGGGGAGAGACAGCGGCGGGTGGGGAGTTGGGGGAGATAGCATAGGGAGAAATGCCAGATATAGGTGATGGGGAGGAAGGCAGCACATTACACTGCCATGTGTGTACCTATGCAACAATCTTGCATGTTCTTGACATGTATCCCAAAACCTAAAATGCAATAAAAAAAAAGTGACAATATCAAGTGTTGTTGGCATTGTGTGACAGTGAGGGTTTTCATTCACTATTGGTGGGAATGAAACTTGGTAAAGTCACTTTGGAAGATTTAAGTTGACCATAAATGTACTCTTTGACACAGTAGTTTTACCTCTTAGAGATTTACTCTAAAGAAACTCTTAAACATGTGCACCAGGAGACATGTAATACAGTGTTATTTGGGATCCTGATTTATCTGTAGTTGCAAAAAACTAGAAACAACCCAAATGACTCTAAAAGGAGAATGGATAAATTGTGATATAGGTATAGAGTGACACATACTGTACAACAGTGAAAAAGAGTGGATTGCAGCTGTATGCATCAACTTGGATGAATCTCAGAAACATAATATTGGGTGGAGGGGTGCAAGCAAACCACAGATAATACTTCAGTTTACACAGTGTTCAGAATTAGGTAAAATCTTTAGGCTCTAGCACATAGTAAATTCTGTAGAAGTAATTGGGTGCAGTTAATAATATTATTACACATGTAAATATATAAGGAAAAGCACAATTAATACAAACCTCTTACCTGTAGTTACTTTTCTTTCTCTGCTAAGAGAGGCCTGTGATCATTTAGCAATATATTGTGGGTTTCTAAGATACTGGCAGTATTCTTAAACTAGATGGTATGAACATATGTTTATGTATTATTCTTTAACCTGCCCATACAGAATTAAAAACCTTCATATATATGTGTCTGTATTTCACAGTAAAAACTTTTTTTGGAAATGCATTAAAATGATATTTGAAGTATTTTTACATCAGCATGGTAGTCATACCTTCCACTTTTACAATTTAAAAATAGGTACAGTCTGTAAATATGTTGTACACCCACGAACAGCAACTGTATTTCCCTTTACATCTTTGAAAAAAAAAATCTAACCTTTGCTTTTCTTTCCCTTCCAGTTATTATTACATTGTATTAAAGTTGGAAAAATAAGTAAAATAACCTAAGCCAATGCAGTGAAAAAGAATAAAAGTGTGTTTGACCAAAATCATAAGCCTTCTGCTCACCTTTTGCTTTCAAATCACAATATTCGAGGAGTAGTGCTTTGCATTTCTATAATAAATAGAAAATTTTCTGTATCTCTAATAATTGTATTAGATGTCTAATAGAATAATCTTCGCAAGGTAGAATTTCCATTGGTTAGGCATAACCCGTGGAAGGCTGTACTGGTTTGAAATGCAGTTTATGTAGCAGGGTTTTTTTCAATACAGTAAATTACACCACCTTTATCTTGTTTACTGAAGAGGCCCATTGCTGATTTATTTGCCTTTTTGCATATTTGTGATCTGACCATTCTTACCAATAGAATCTTTCGCTCACTAAAGATAGATAGAGCCAAGTGTAGGATAACTTTTTTTTACTGTGTTACTGGTTGCCACCAGTGGCTCTAGGCAGTCTACACAGGTATTGCCAAGCCAAAGGTGCATAGATCAGAAAAAGAGAGGCTGGGCACGTGGCTCACACCTGTAATCCCAGCACTTTGAGAGGCCTAGGTGGGCAGATCACTTGAGGTCAGGAGTTAGAGACCAGCCTAGCTAAGATGGTGAACCCCACCGCCCCCCACCCACTAAAAATATAAAAATTAGCTGGACATTGTGGTGCACACCTGTAATCCCAGTTAACTTGGGAGGCTGATGCAGGAGAATTGCTTGAGCCAATAAGCTGAAATCACACCACTACCCTCCAGCCTGGGGAACCGTGCAAAATTCCATCTCAAAAAAAAAGAAAAAAACAGAGAGAGAAAGGAAACAGAAAAGGAGTACAAAAAGACTTGGGATTGTGTTTTGACACTTGTTCTAAAATACTTGGCCTGGTTTTGCTCTGGGTACCCCTGAACTTCATGCAAAAGCCAGTACGTAGAAAAAAGGATGAGGCTTTATAGATTTGATGATGACTTTCATTCTTTAATGTTTCTTTTCATGTCCTATTTTGTCTTTTATGTTTTTTTCTTGCAGTATTTTACAGGAAGGGAAGGTCCGTTAGAGCCAAAGCTGGTCTTGAATATTTAAATGTTAAGTTAAATAGTTACTATTTCAGGCAGCATAATTTTCTCTGCTATTTTTTTCCTATAACAGAGACCTTCTATAAGTTTATTTGTCTTGTTTTTTTGTTTGTTTGTTTTTGTAGATACTGTTGATTCCATTACTCCTGACAAAGTACGAGGTTTAAGGGATATGTTGAACAGCAGTGCAATGGACATAATGTATTATACTAGTCCCCTTTATAGAGATGAAGTAAGTATCATGATTATCTTGCTATTGGGTATTTTTTAGTGATAGCTTATAAAATGTCCTGAATTTTAATATCTTATGATTTTTTAAAAGCAAATGAGAAATTACAGGAATTTATTACTCTGTAAATTAGCCTATTTTTAGTAATAAATTTGATAGTCTTCAAATAAGACATTGGGACCCTTAATAAAAGATAGTCTCAGAGGTGGGGGACTGGTCAGAAAATGGCTCTCTGAGAAATAACAGATTTCATAAATCTGATTAATTATATCTTTGATTGTCTTCACAAAAGAGTTTTATACATCAAATGTCCTTTAAATTTTTTGCATATGATAGACTTTTATTGCCTCACTTCTGTAATGGAATTGGACAGTTTTCAAATGGTAGTTTTGCCAATGCCTCCCAAGAGTAACACTAAGGGTGAGAGGTGAAGGTTTATTCAAGAAGATGAGAGAATCTCCGTCAAATGCATTTTGTCACTTTATTGATAAGAAGGAAAGGAATTCTGTTTAGTCAGAACAACTAACATTTGTTAATTGCCTAACATGTGTTAACTTGTTTAATTCTTATTTTAAAAAGCCCCGTGAAGTAGGTATGATTAGTATCCTCATTTGAAGGATGAGGAAACTGATGCCAAGAGAGACTTGGAGGCTTGCTCATTGTGTCTCACTTAATAGGTGGCAAAGCCAGGATTTGAACCTGGCAATATAGCTACAGAGCTTACACTATTTACCACTCCTCTCCTCTGTGTTCACAATATAGCCAGTCTGTCTGTTATTTATTGGCCAATTATTTTGACTTTGCTGGGCCTTAAATCAGTAAATATTTAGTGAGTCTCTACTCTATACCAAACACTGGGTAACAGGGGGCCCCTTTACTGTAAACTGTTACCCCTCATTAGCAGGGAGACAGGGAAAATCAGTTCAAGTGTTTGAAAGTAAGATTGGTCGATTTGGTAACATTTATTTATCAAGAATCCCGGGTAAGATTTGATTATATGTAGGTATACTGAATCAGCTGGTTGAAGATGTTTTGAAATAAGAGTATCGTCTACATGTTTATTGAAAATTTGTTTATTGAGAACTTAGTATGTATAAGATTTTTTTTTTTTTTTTTTTTTGAGGCGGAGTTTCGCTCTTGTTACCCAGGCTGGAGTGCAATGGCGCGATCTCGGCTCACCGCAACCTCCGCCTCCTGGGTTCAGGCAATTCTCCTGCCTCAGCCTCCTAAGTAACTGGGATTACAGGCACACGCCACCACGCCCAGCTAGTTTTTTGTATTTTTAGTAGAGACGGGGTTTCACCATGTTGACCAGGATGGTCTCGATCTCTCGACCTCGTGATCCACCTGCCTTGGCCTCCCAAAGTGCTGGGATTACAGGCTTGAGCCACCGCGCCCGGCCCATGTATAAGATATTATACAAGGGAGGAGTCTCTGCCTTCAAGAAAGTTTAAAATATTACAGTACATAGGTCTACCTTCATGAAATGTGGTATCTAAGGAAGAAAAATCCATGAAAATGTTTGCAATTATTCTTTTTTTCCCTCTGAAAGAAGTCTTTAGGTTTATTGTTATAGTACTTAAGATAAATTACATTTCCATACTTCTTCATAATCATATATGACCCCAATTTTTGTTCTAAAAACCATGCAGTAGAAATTATATTTTGCAAATTTAATGTGAGCTCTGCAGATAGACTACCTGATTCCAGTCCCATTCTAACACTTAATTTTTATATGACTTCTCTATCTGTGAAGTGGATATTCTAACAAGTAGCTACTTCATAGTGTTCTTGTAAAGATTAATTGAGGTAATACTTATATTAACACGTGGCCTTTGGCAGTCAATAATTGCTATTATTACAGGTACTATAATATCAAATCATTTTAGTTTCTGAATTCTGAGTAAAATTCTCCAATGCTGAAAGAGTTGTGTTGCTGCCTATAGATACCTCTGCTTTCATAAGAGAAAGAAGGGTTTGATGTTTTGGTTGGGAGCTTGCTTTCTTTTATCAGTTTTTTTAATCTAAAAATATTCCTCATTAAGCTTTGAAAAACTAAGTCTGGAGTGGAGCCTGACAGTAGGATTTAATGTATATGTTTACTGTATAAAGATCATAGATTTCTTAAGATTCCATAACCTGTAAGTATCTTTATAATACACATGTAAAGTATTTCAGAGTTAACAGGTTTATTGTTTTATATGTATTAATTTATAAATTTAATTTGCCAAATATTTTCTGAGCACATTTTGACATACTTTCATTTCTATAAGCTAGTAAAGAGACATAGATTTGGCAGAGGAAGTACACAGATGCTGTTGTTTGTATCTAATTTCTCACCAGTATTTTTATGTTCTTGAGGATGGAAAAAAGAAAAAATAGTTTTATCCCATACCCCAATTCTATCTTTAGAAATTCAAGTAAGTAATAACAAGGTTCTAACCCAAAATAGTGTCAATAGGAATAAAGAGAAGAGATGGATTCAGAATATGATAGAATTAAGAAGTCTTGAAATGATTTGTTATGAGTGGTACTGGAAGGGAAGATACAGGTGATTCTTACAATTTCTCACTTAGGCAATGGTAGATGGTTCCAATATTAACTATAAACAGAGGAAGGGGAACCAGATTTTTGCAGGGGACCTTAGTATGTATAAGAGTAGAACATAAAGAAAATAATGAATTATACTTGTAAAATTTTTTACAGGTAAAATCATATGTACTTGTAAAATCATGTGTTTATTATTTCCTTCTGGAGTTGTATAGCAAAGACTATATTAGAAATGAAACTGGTGAGAGTGGCGGGAGGAGGATGACAGAGAGCATGTTACCATACACATACACATACACATACACATACGTGCATATATATGGTTGGTGGTAACCCTAAGAGGGCTCAAAGCTCTGGCCATTGTCTAATGGTGACTGAGCAAATGGTCACTTTCTGTACATGTTCTTATATGTGGAAAGATAACTATCCTCATAAGGGAACTGAATAAAATAGATATTCAGTAGGAAGAGGGAACCAATGGCTATGATAAATGGGAGACAAAGGGAACACCCAGTTCTTTGAATTAGTTTGTCTTTTGACCCAGATGAATTTCATGGGAGAGCACTGAGAACTTGTGACTGAGATTCATCAGCACACTGTAGCAGAGATTTCCAGATATCCCATCCCCAATTAGAATCATTTCATACTCATTAAAAATAACAGCAAAAATAAAACCCGGGTGGGGGTGGTGGGTACTGGAATTTGAGGGTATCATTGTAAACTCAGCAATTTCTAAATTATACAGGTGTGTTGTAGGTATTACTTAAAATATATAGATGAATATGTATATATACAGGCATACCTGAGAGTTCAGACCACTACAAAAAAGTGAATGTCACAATAAAGCAAGTCATGCAAATTTTTTGGTTTCCCACTGCATATAAAATTATAGTTACACTATACTATAGTCTTTTCAGTGTGCAACAGCATTGTGTCTAAACAAATATATGTACCTTAATTTTAAAAGAGTTTATTGCTATAAAATACACATAGACATGAAATGAGCACTTTGGAAAAATGGCACCAGTAGACTTATTCTACACGGGATTGCCACAAACCTTCAATTTGTGAAGAAGAAAAAAATGTATTGTCTGTAAATTGCAATAAAACAAGGTATGCCTGTTCATGTGTATATTTCCTAAATTTGTTCACTGAAGTGGCCAAGAAGCAGATACCCTAGTTGAGCACACCTGGCATCCAGATCTTTTCCTCTACTGCTGTTAGTTCATGCTAAGGAAAACCAGGGTTCCTCAGGAAAATGGCTGATTCTGGGGCTAGGACAACTTATGACAGAAGGTAGGAAGATGCTCAAGAGAATCATGGGGCAGGTCACAAGAACACAGGGCCAAATTAAAGAAGCAGCTCTCACTAGCCAAATCTGGAACAATTTGAGCACCGAAATAATTAATTATTATTACTTATTTAAGGAATTAGTACTTTTAATATGGAAATACATTAAGGATAATGTAATAAGGAATTAAAAATCATTTTAAAAATTATTGTAAGTTCATATAAACTATAGATAAACAACTAAATGGGGAGAAAGGAGTATCCTTGCTTACAGTAGAATGCCAAAGGCCTGATGGAGGGAGCCCTGGAGTTGGAAAGCCATTTTGCAGCTGTTATGGTAGGATTAGGTAAGAGAGGACTGGACACATAACATTGATGGATACTAAATTGAAGGCAGTATTTTGATGAGGATCAGGATATTTACATGGTCATAAACTCTATCCTGCTTTTATATGGTCATAAAAAAAATAAACTGATTATTCATTTGAGAAAGAGTGACAATAATTACATGCTGGAGAAATCAAGCAGTAGCTAAACTGGGTATTCCTGAGGAACAGATGGGCATTATGCACCTCTGGATGTGACACACGGAGGTGGACACAACATCACTTACACAGTATACTGACAATAAGGAAACATCAGACAAACCCAAAACAAGGATTTTGTAATACAAAGTAGGGATGAGACTGTATTCTTTAAAAATATTATCAGGCTGGGTGCAGTGGCTCATGCCTGTAATAATCCCAGCACTTTGAGAGGCCATGGTAAGAGGATCACTTGAGCCCTGGAGTTGTAGACCAGCCTGGGCAACATAGCCAGACCCTGTCTCTACCAAAAATAATTTTTAAAAAAATTAGCCAACGATGGTGGTTTGTGCCTGTAATCCCAGCTACTCAGAATGCTGAGGCTGGGGAGGATTGCTTGAGCCTGGGAGGTCAAGGCTGCAATGAGCTGTTCTCATGCCACTGTACTCCAACGTGGGTGATAGAACGAGACCCCCATCTCAAAACCATAAAGCAAAAATCAGTATTATAAAGGCAGAGTGGCTGCAGAAAATGTTCCCGATTAAAGGATGCTAAAGAGAAAGTAACTAAATACAATGTCTCATCCTAGACTAAATCCTGTACTGGACTGGGGAAACTGCAGTAAAAGACTTTATTAGATACACTGGCAGAATTGGAATGTGGATGGTAGATTAGATGAAACGCTGTATCAAAATAAATTTATAAAGTTGATTACTATGATTATAGAAGAGAATATTCTTAGTTTTAGAAAATATACAATGAAGAATTTAGTGGGTAAAAGACCATGACATATGTAATATATCCTTAAATGGTTCCCAAAAAAGGTGAGGGTCTATGTGTTTGTGTTTATTATATAACAGAACAAGTGATAAAGCAAATAGGATAAAATGCTAACAATAGTTGAACCTGGGTAAAGGTTGTATGAGTGATCTTTGTGCTATTTTTATTTTGCAACATTATATATATTTGAAATTATTTTCAAATAAAAAGACACCAGGCATGGTGGCTTATGCTGGTAATGCTAGCACTTTGGGAGACCGAGGCAGGCAGATCACTTGAGGCTGGGAGTTTGAGACCAGCCTGGCCAACATGGCAAAACCCCATCTCTACTAAAAATAGAAAAATTAACCATGCATGGTGGCAGGCACCTGTAGTCTCAGCTACTCGGGAGGCCAAGGCAGGAGAATCTCTTGAACCCAGGAGACACAGGTTACAGTTAGCTGAGGTCGTGTCCTTGCACTACAGCCTCAGTGACAGAGTGAGACCCCATCTCAAAAAAAAAAAAAACAAAAAGTTAACAAAAAGAATAGTTTCCCAGATCTCACAGAGATTCTTGTTTAGTGGTTCTGAGAAGAAGCCTGTGATTTTGTATTTTTAACGTTTTCCCTATTTGATGCCATCCCTGGAATTCTGGGAGAACACTGCTTAAGGGATTGTGAAGAACAAAAGGGGTGCTTCCTAAGTGAGAGGTGGGCAAACATTATTCCTTTTTTCTTTTTGAGACAGGGTCTCGCTCTGTCACTGAGGCTGGAGTGCAGTGGTACAATTTCAGCTTACTGCAGCCTCCATCTCCGGGGTTTAAGTGATTCTTGTATCTCAGCCTCCTCAGTAGCTGGGACTATGGGCACAGGCAAACACACTTGGCCAATTTTTGTATTTTTAGTAGAGATGGGGTTTCACCGTGTTGCCCAGGCTGGTCTTGAACTCCTGACTTCAAGTGATCTTCCCACCTTGGCCTTCCAGAGTGCTGGGATTACAGGCATGAGCCACTGTGCCTGACCTATTCCTATTTTTAAAAAAGAAAATTTGATTCTGCAAATTAAAATCTATTAACATGAGATTGGTGTTGGATAATAGTCTAGAATTATTTAAAAGTATATGTGTCCTTAGGGAAGGAATGATTAAGAGTAAGTCACATGCCTGGTGAATGAACCTTGTTTGGTTTATTTGAGAGGGATTTCAAAGAGCATTTCCCCCCACCCCCAGCCTTCTTCTCTGAGCCTTTGTAGTCAAATAGATGCAAATTCAAAACCTGCCACTTCTGTGTAATCTCAGCACTTTGAGAGGATGAGGCCAGCAGATCACTTGTGGTCAGGAATTTGAGACTAGCCTGACCAACATGGTGAAACTCTGTCTCTAAAAACACAAAACTTAGCTAGGCATGGTGGTGTGCACCTATAATCCTAGCTACTTGGGAGGCTGAGGCACTTGCACCTGGGAGGAGGCAAGGTTGCAGTGAGCCAAGGTCACATCACTGCACTCCAGCTTGTGTGACAGAGCAAGACTCCACCTCAAAAAAAAAACAAAAAAAAAAAACAACTGTCATTTAACCAATTATCTGACCTTAGATCAAATTTCTCACTTTGTTAGCTTCTTCACTTATAAAATGGGATAAGATAGGTACTGATAAAGTTTGTCGTGAGGATTAAAGATGAAATTTCCAGTACAATTTCTGGTCCTTAGACATTCAAGTTATAATTGATTCTGTGTATATTTGTATTTATGAATTGCAAGGGCCATAATTTTTTAATGTGCTTATTCTGTTAAAAAGTAAAGATCAGTGGATAGAAAATATGGAAAGGAACATGTTTGTTTATTGTAATGAACTTTGTAGTAACACAGCTGTCTCTAAAGATAGAAGTGGACACTTTAAAATGGAGATATGCACTAAGGTAGAAGCTGAGTAACCACTTCTCAGGGATGCTGCTGAAGGGACTCCTACCTTCACAGCATTTTAAATTACATCATTGCTGACGTCCGTTTTAACTCTCAGATTGACAGCTCGTGGGAGAACCGTAATTAATGATTTTCCTAATAATCCTAAAAAGTCATGGTAGGGGAAAAGTTGTGTGTATCAATCAGTACTTCTCAGATGACTTTCTGAGGACTAGTTTAAAAAATCAACCAAAAAATTAATCTTAGACTATCAAGAGATCATCAGAGAGCCTTTGGCCCTTTCTTCAACCTTAAAGTAACACAAGAAATCCAGAGATCTTGTATAAATCTGAACTCTCTTTTCAATAGCTTCTGGAAGTAAAGAATTATAAAGAGAATTGTCCTAGCCATGTCTTGACATTATTTGAATTATTTAATTCATATATATGACTAAAACTCTCTAAATTACATTTTCTCATTACAGTTTCTTGAAACAGAACAAAGGACTAACCATTCCTCAGCCATATTTTGTGTGTTTGGACTCACTCTTGAAACTGCCGGGTTTTTCTTTCTTACATTCATTTCCTTCATAAATGTTAGCTCTTGAGCAGTGGTTATGGGAATTAGAAATTATTTTAAACTTTTGAAAATCTATCCAGTGTTTACTGTAAGACATTTGCTGACTTGATTAGATCATATTGTAGACCTAATAAATAATAAAATTAACATCACAGAGTGTATTGTTAATCTTGGCTGAGATGTTGCAAATGAATACATTTGGTCACAGAGGGATCCTAATTGGGAGAATATAATTGGATCAGAAAGGAGAAGAAAAAAGGGAAAAAAAAATTTCCAGTTAGAGTAAACTTGTTGGATACAACGTCAGTGTGAATTTATCCTTTGACTGATGAGTGGATGAGATACAGAAGCATTTAGAGGTAGTACAAAGCTATTTAAAAAGTTGGCTTTCAGAACCATAGTATCTGACCACAGATGTCCCATATATATGCATAAGCAATAGAAAAGAAAATGCTACCAAATCCAGATATGCTCTAATAAGGAAATACAAAGGCCATTTCTACTCAAGTGTACAATTATTAAAACAGATGACATCATCAGCCCTTCAGAAACTGTCTATGCTATGCCTCATTCCATATTGAAATATTTTAATATCAAATAGACTTTCTCTGCCTTAGATAATTTGCTTTTGTCTTTTTTATCCATATGTGATTGCCAAACTAATGAACTATTTGGTGTAGTGAGAGATGCTTTAAAATTTTGAATGTGAAATAGGTTAATAACTGATAGTGTGATTTCCTTTTTTAAAAAAACTTTAATATGGGAGGGGGCTGGCATTTTATAAAAACAAAAAGATTGAGTACTTTTTGTCAAAGTACTAAAGTGTGTATCTTTTATTGCTTTGAGATTTACATGGTACAAGTCTTAAAATTAAGGTCTTGAAAAACTACTAAGAACCGTTGCTTTTTTATTTTTATTTATTTATTTATTAAAATTTATTTATTTTATTTTATTTTATTTTTTTTTTTTTGAGACGGAGTTTCGCTCTTGTTACCCAGGCTGGAGTGCAATGGCGCGATCTCGGCTCACCGCAACCTCCGCCTCCTGGGTTCAGGCAATTCTCCTGCCTCAGCCTCCTGAGTAGCTTGGATTACAGGCATATGCCACCATGCCCAGCTACTTTTTTTGTATTTTTAGTAGAGACGGGGTTTCACCATGTTGACCAGGATGGTCTCGATCTCTTGACCTTGTGATCCACCCGCCTCGGCCTCCCAAAGTGCTGGGATTACAGGCTTGAGCCACCGCGCCCAGCCGTTATTTTATTTTTGAGACGGCATCTCGCTCTGTCACCCAGGCTGGAGTGCAATGGCGCAGTCTCGGCTCACTGCCACCTCCACCTCCCGGGTTAAAGCGATTTTCCTGCCTCAGCTTTCTGAGTAGGTGGGATTACAGGCATGAACCACAATGCCCAATTAATATTTCATCTTTTTAGTAGGGTTGTGTTTTTGCCATGTTGGCCAGATTGGTCTCAAATGCCTGATCTTGTGATCTGCCTGCCTTCACCTCCCAAAGTGCTGGGATTAGAGGCATGAGCCACAGCACCCAGCTGAACTGTTGCTTTTAAAGGAAATTATTTTATCTAAGCATTAGCTTTCTCTGTACCTACTTTATGTAGATTGCAAATCAGGAAAATTATGAAATTTTAAAGATTACTTGATATTCTTATCAAAGCCAAATCCAAAGCATAATATTATAGTTCCCTTCAAACAGACCCATGTAGTATTCCATGCTGCATATTTTTTAAACTATATTAACTAGAGTTTTACTTACAACCCACGTTTTAGAAGGTGTTTATATGCATTGCTATTAAATCACTAGTTTCTAAAGTGTGGTCCTCAGGCCAGTAGCATCAACATCATCTGGGAGCATAATGAAATGCAAATTCCCAGGCCACATCTCAGCACTTCTGGATCAGAAAGTCTGGGGTGGTCCCTAGAAATCTGTATTTAACAAGCCTTCCGGGTTATTCTGATGCATGCTGCAAATTGGAGAACCATTGCACTAAAGCACAGAATTCTGTCTTTCTTCCTGAGGAAAAAAAAAATATCTAATTAAAATAAATGTTTGCATTAATTCCCACAGAAAAGGCAGCTTATCATCCTTCTACATGCTGCAAGCTTGTCTTATCCTTTACTTTGTTCATTAGCTGAATATATCTCATCAGACGTGATAGTTTCAGAGCTTTAACTAGACTTCAGTATTGTAATATGGAGGTCTGAGATGTTAACAGAGAGACCATCATTCCTTTATTCATGTCACTGCTAACCATGCCAATCATAAAGTACATAAAGAATGATTTTCACGTTGTGTCATTGGATAAAGAATGTTCAATAAAAGCTGATAGTGTCTAGTTTTCTTGAGACATAGTAACAAGATTGAAAACAGAAGCAACAAACAACTAATATTTGTATGTCAGAGTAGCAGCTGGCATATTAAGTACTGAAATGAGAAATTGAACATCCAGCAGGAAATTCATAATCGAATAGAAGTAAGCAATGGTAGGAAGAAGAGAAGACTGCCTTAACACTCAGGTCAGGTCCCAGGATGGGTTTTAGTAACAAAAAAACCTTATTCTTCTGACTTTATGGAGTATTTCAGTAATACTTGTTAAAGCTTAATTGCAAATAAGGCAGTTTTAAAAAGAAATGTTATGAAAATACTCCCTATGTTATTAACCTCTAAACTTAAAATAGCCCTGCTTTCCAGACATAGAATACAACTTTTTACTTTCATGTCTGCATTTTTAACTTAGTGGAAATTTGAACTATCCAGTAGATCAACTTTAGTTTATTCTTCAATCATACAGTGGCCTTTTATTACCTCTATCTAAATGCACAACAGTTTATAATAGGTTAGTATACCTGTTATCATAAACCCATATAGTCCTTTCTAAAATTTACTGACTAAAAACTACAAGGTACAAAAATTTAGAATTGCACATGGATGTTAAAATGAAGAAGGAATTTGCAGGGGTCTTTGAAAATCTTACTGGTATCTGCATAGAACTTTGGTTTTTGTTTGTTTTGTTTTTTAATCTGTGGAACTGCTGGCTTACACAGTTGATTTAAGGACTACAAAAGGATCTATGTAGGTAATTTTTTTTTTTTTTTTTTTTTTTTGAGATAGACTCTCGTTCTGTCGCCAGGATGGAGTACAGTGGCAAGATCTCGGCTCACTGTAATCTCCGACTCCCAAGTTTAAGTGATTCTCCTGCCTCAACCTCCCAAGTAGTTGGGACTACAGGCACATGTCACCACACCCAGCTAATTTGTGTATTTTTAGTAGAGATGGGGTTTCACCACGTTGGCCAGGATGGTCTTGATCTCTTGACCTCATGATCCACATGCCTCAACCTATCTGCCTATATTCTTTGTGATTATATGGATTATAATATTATGTATACCTTTATTCTTGCAAGATTTTGAAAGAACTAAGTTAATAACCTAGGTATATTCAGTCAGTAATGTATGTTTTTCTACCCTAATATATTTGAATTTAAAATAAGTCAGTGACAATCTAATATGATAATGTTTTCTTATTTCAAACAGCTAGTTAAAGGCCTTCAGCAAGAGCTGAATCGATTATATTCCCTTTTCTGTTCTCGGAATCCAGACTTTGAACAAAAAGGGGGTAAAGTCTCAATAGTGTCACATTCCTTGGGATGTGTAATTACTTATGACATAATGACTGGCTGGAATCCAGTTCGACTCTATGAACAGTTGCTGCAAAAGGAAGAAGAGTTGCCTGATGAACGATGGATAAGCTATGAAGAACGACATCTTCTTGATGAACTCTATATAACAAAACGACGGTAAAATATCCTAATCTTCTGAAAAATTTTTTTAATTTCTTAGTGGAATTATTGAACCTTTTGGGAGAAAACTAAAAATTGCGTGATAGATAAACAATGCATGGTTCAGGATACAAAGATTACTACATAGCTTGCCTGATCAAACTACAGACTGAATTTTCATAGTAATAACATGCATTTTCCTACAGCATAAAATGTTTTGTTATTCTCCTTGTATTCCTTTCATTTTTTCTTCACAATTTGTTAGGATTGAAATTTAATACATATTCCAAGCTTAGTCACTGCATAGAATCCTTATTGAAAATGTTTACCAGGTTATAAATGTTTGTAGTTTTACTGACCTTTTGAGGTGGGTTTCTAACTTTGTTGTTATTGTGAAAATAATTTTTAAGTGCTTTTTCTGGCAAATACATTTTTTACTTATATGTATAAACATAATTGTATGTGTTATGTTGTATAATTATAGATATTATAATTATTTAATCATTTATGGCCTTCCCAATACTATCTTTTAATTCTTTGCTACATTTCTACCTTCATCTCTAGTTACATGCCTTATTGTCTGTGTTCTTTTTATCCAGTTAATTCTAAGATGACAATGAAAAATCACTCATTTTGATAATTTAGTAGTATGTTAAAACAAATGTGCTAACTGACTAAAATTTTTATTTGTTTTGTTTTTGTCTTATAGATGTTAACTAAGGATTTTATTTAGAATCTTATTAAGTACTATAGGCTACATACATAAATATTATACTGTCAAAATAATTGATAGTTTTGAAAAAATGTATCATGTTTGGCAAGCCTCAGAGCCCCATCTTAGATGTATAAATCCAGTAAAACTTAAAAACAAAATTAAATTAATAAGCAAGCAAATAGCATGGAAAATAACAGATTTTTTTTTTTTTTTTTTTGAGATGGAGTCTTGCTCCATTGCCCAGGCTGGAGTACAGTGGCACGATCTCGGCACACTACAACTTCTGCCTCCTAGTTTCAAGTAATTTTCCTTTCTCCCACCTCCCCAGTAGCTGGGCTAACAGGCACCTGCCACCACACCCAGCTAATGTTTGTACTTTTAGTAGAGATGGGGTTTCACCATGTTGCCAGGCTGGTCTTGATCTCCTGACCTTAAGTGATCCGCCCACCTCAGCTTTCCAAAGTGGTGGGATTCCAGACATGAGCCACTGTACCTCGCCAACTATAGCTTTAAAAAAAAAAAAAAAAAAAAAAACTTTATAGTTTACTAAATAGTTTACATAGTTAAGTAGCTATGAAACATTGTAATGGAAAATGATATTCATCAACAGAGAAGGGTTAAACTATGGTTCACCTGCGTTTTGGACAGTCATAGTTGTTAAAAAATATTGAAGTAGGTCAGGAGGCAATGAAAAGATCTCTAAACTATTAAGTATAGAAAAGAGAGAGAGAACAGTATATATGGTATTAACCATTTGGTGTAATTTTTTAAAAGTGTATATATGCTTGTATATGCCTCACATTTTACTACCAAAAAAGCCATTAACAGCAGTTATCATGACAACTGGAGATACTTTAACTAATTGTTTCATAAATATTTATACACTTTTTGTACTGTGGCAGAAACATTTATTAAACACTGTCAACCAGGATTAATGTGAGAGATAATGGGCTATTATCTGCATCTTTATACTTTAGGAAACTAGCAAGCATCTAATATTTATAAAACTGTAAATACGTGTGTGTATATAATCTCATACCCCTTCTTAGGCTGAAGGAAATAGAAGAACGGCTGCATGGATTGAAAGCATCATCTAGGACACAAACACCTGCCTTAAAATTTAAGGTAAGGAAAGAGCAATGTGTTTTTCAACATTTATCTCAGTATTTATTTTAACATCATTTGAAATATGCCTTTAGGATTCAAATGAAAGTTAATTATTTTATTTCAAAATAAATATTCATTTTTGTTTATTTTGAAAGAAATAAATCACTCTAGAGGCATTGCGTATAAAATTGGAGGCAAGGACACTGTTACAGTACAGTCCAGGGAATAAGTAATGAGGTGAAATGTTAGATTCTGTTAATGTGACTTATTGCATGTTGGGATGAGAAGGAAGGATAAATGTGGAACCTCATTCATAAAGATGGTACATATGAGAGGTAGTAGTGTGGAGTTAGGTGGGAAAGGTATTATGTTTTGTATATAATTCAGTGCTGTTGACCATCCTGTTTTTCTTGAAGTCCTCTCCTCCTTTGGCTTCCATGATACTTCATCCTCTTTCTCTTTTTACTCTCCCTTCTATAGCTATACCTCCTTCACCTGCTATTAAATGTAGACATTCATCATAATTCTATATAAACCCCTCCCTTATTCTGTGCTCCTAGGCAGGCCTACTTATGCACTTGGTTTTACATGTCACTTCTATGATGGCGACTCATAGATTTGGATGACATATCCATTTCTATGCCTTGTGCTCTCAAGTTCTGAGCTACATCTTACAGAAACCTCAAACTTAACAATGAACAAAAAACAGAATTTTCTTAGAGTTCTCTGTTACAGTGAATGGAGCCACTATCCTCCTAGTCACCCAGACCCAAATCTTGTGAATTGTCTCTGACCCATTCTTCATCCCCACCCCCATTCAGTCATATTGATTCCAGCATATCCTCTCACATTTCCATTTCTGAATGGCACAGCTTGTCCTGCCCTATTTCAGACTTCCTCTTCCCTAATCTCTTTCAGTGGATTCCTAACTTGCCTCCAAGTCACCAGACTCTCAATTTTCTAATTTACCCACACACTACCATCAGGTTTAACTCCTAAAATGTGGCTGAAATGCTGTTCTCCTTCACTAATCTATAAGTCCAACTTTCTTTGTCAGTCAAGGTTCGGAATATTGTCAATATTCTAAGCTACATTTTCCCCACACCAATTTTTCAGCCATAGTGGACTATTTTTATTCTCAAAAATAAAGCAAGTTATTTCCTACCTTGGCTTTAAGTTCATTTGGTTCTATCAGTCTGGAACATTATTCTTTCCAGCCCCAACATCCAGCCTCACCTGTAGAAACCCTTTATATCTTTTACTGGCCAATACAATTGCTACCTCCTCTATAAAGGCTTCGGAGTTGGAATTATTTTTTTCACTCTCTTATAGCACTCTTTCCCTCTGTTATGAACGTATTTTATTCTGCTTTCCCCCACAGGACTATAAACTTTGAGTGCAGAAGCTGTGCCTTATTGGTCTTTGTATCCATCACAGCACCTAGCTTATTCACACAAAGTAGTAGCTAAATAAATCTGTGATGAGTGTATACAAATATGTAAGAAAATGATCCTTATTTTCCTTTTATTCAACTTCTGTTAGATTTAAAGATAATGAAATAGGGAAATAGATTATTCTAGAATGGCTGAAGGTTGGCAGAGCCCATCTGGACAAATATACTTCAGGAACAAATGCCAGGAAAAAAAAAAAAGAAGAAAAAAACACACACATTTACTCAAAGATAATTTTATTATTTGTATTTTGTCATATATTATGTTATGCCCAGATTTTGTTGAAAAATAATACTTCATTTTTAAACTTTAAAATGACTTTATCATTTTAGGTTGAGAATTTCTTCTGTATGGGATCCCCATTAGCAGTTTTTTTGGCGTTGCGTGGCATCCGCCCAGGAAATACTGGAAGTCAAGACCATATTTTGCCTAGAGAGATTTGTAACCGGTTACTAAATATTTTTCATCCTACAGACCCAGTGGTGAGTTGCAATATAGACTTTGTTTTTCAATATCAAATTGTTCCTAAAAAGAAGCTATTGGCTGGGTGTGGTGGCTCACACCTGTAATCCCAGCTCTTTGGGAGGCCAAGGCAGGAGGATCACTTGAGGTCAGGAGTTTGAGACCAGCCTGACCAAGAAGGTGAAACCCCGTCTCTGCTAAAAAATACAAACATTAGCCAGGTGTGGTAGTGTATGCCTGTAATCCCAGCTGCTCAGGAGGCTGAGGCAGGAGAATCACTTGAACCTGGGAGGTAGAGGTTGGAATGAGCCAAGATCACCCCACTGCACTCCAGTCTGGGCAACAGAGTGAGACTCCATCTCAAAAAAAAAAAAAAAAATCTAAGAAATCTTAAAAGATGCCATTGAATTAATGAAAAATACTTTGTCTGATTATTAAATGTGTGTTTTGGTTAATTTGTGGTTCAAAAAACACCTTAGAGATGGTCTGGTAATGTTGCACTTATAATACAAGAATGTGGGCCGGGCGCGGTGGCTCAAGCCTGTAATCCCAGCACTTTTGGAGGCCGAGGTGGGTGGATCACGAGGTCGAGAGATCGAGACCATCCTGGTCAACATGGTGAAACCCCGTCTCTACTAAAACTACAAAAAATTAGCTGGGCATGGTGGCTCGTGCCTGTAATCCCAGCTACTCAGGAGGCTGAGGCAGGAGAATTGCCTGAACCTAGGAGGCGGAGGTTGCGGTGAGCCGAGATCGTGCCATTGCACTCCAGCCTGGGTAACAAGAGCGAAACTCCGTCTCAAAAAATAATAATAATAATAATAATACAAGAATGTAATGCAAAAATATTATTCCCAGACTATACACCAGAGACAGGAGTCTCCTGGACTTTCAAACCTTAACCAATTATAATACCAGTCACCTAGAAACCATAAATCTTAAAAAATCCTGCTCTAAATACTTTTTTATCTAAAGTATGCTACAATATTGGAATGTGTTTTGTAGACTGTGAAAATGAAAATATGCAAATATATGTTAAACATCAAAATAAATATTTTAGCCTAGTAGAATTGCAAAATGTTGGATTTTTTTATTCTCTATTATGTTTATGTTGTAAATATTTGTGGGGTTTTTTTGTTTTTTTTTTGAGACTGAGTTTCGCTCTTGTTACCCAGGCTGGAGTGCAATGGTGCGATCTCGGCTCACCGCAACCTCCGCCTCCTGGGCTCAGGCAGTTCTCCTGCCTCAGCCTCCTAAGTAGCTGGGATTACAGGCACGCGCCACCACGCCCAGCTAGGTTTTTTTTTTTTTTTTTTTTTTTTGTATTTTTAGTAGAGACGGGGTTTGACCATGTTAACCAGGATGGTCTCGATCTCTCGACCTCGTGATCCACCCGCCTCGGCCTCCCAAAGTGCTGGGATTACAGGCTTGAGCCACCGCGCCCGGCCGTAAATATTTGTTTTTAATGAAAGCACTCCAAGAACCTTGCATCCAAGTAAACAGTGTAATGCCAAGTAAGATTTTTAGACAAGAAAAATGCCTCCTTAAAACTTCTTGGGGAAAAGGCTAGGTTTAACAAAATATTAAATTATTTTAAATGGCACTCATTCTCTGAAAAAAAAATTGCTTTATATAATTGTGGAAAGTCTTTTAAAGAATCTTTTTAGCTAGTACCAAATAAAGATAACATTCACTAACCATTCGAATTTGAGAAAATCTCCCATATGTTAAAGATTTAAAACTGCTATATTAACTCCACCAAACTGGAAGTTTAATATTCAAATACAAACTGCACAGTCCTGACCAAGTTATTTCTGAGACTGTATCTTATCTGTATGATGTAGATAATAATATTTTGCCTTCTAGGATTGTTAGGATTAAGTAAAATATATACAGCCAGCTAGACAATAAACATTTCATTAACATAAACTCATTTTATTCATTGTCTCATAACTTGAAAGTGAATTTCAGTTCATAGGTGTGCTCTGAGCCCTGTCCTTTGTATATCTTAAACGTGGTTGTAATTTTAAAGGAGGGTTCCAGACTCATAAATTTTTATTATTCATTTTATGGTTTTTCTGTGATTTTTTTTTTAATTAATACTTTGTAAAATAGTTAATGTCAGAATTGTGCAAGGCAGTTTATTTTTTTTTGTTGTTTTGTTTTTTTTTTTGTTTTGTTTTGTTTTTTTTTGAGACAGAGTTTCGCTCTTGTTACCCAGGCTGGAGTGCAATGGCGCGATCTCCGCTCACCGCAACCTCCGCCTCCTGGGTTCAGGCAATTCTCCTGCCTCAGCCTCCCGAGTAGCTGGGATTACAGGCATGTGCCACCATGCCCAGCTAATTTTTTGTATTTTTAGTAGAGACGGGGTTTCACTATCTTGACCGGGATGGTCTCGATCTCTCGACCTCGTGATCCACCCGCCTCGGCCTCCCAAAGTGCTGGGATTACAGGCTTGAGCCACCGCGCCCGGCACAAGGCAGTTTTTATAAATGTTACCTGTTCTTTCTCACATCTCTGTAAGAGAGGAAGTGCTACTCCTTTCTGTAGCTCAGAAAACTGAAGGCTCTGAGACCTAGTGACTTGACAAGCACCATGCGGTTAATAAGTGACAGAGGCCAGCCACAGTGGCTCATGCCTGTTACCCCAACACTTTGGGAGGCTGAGGAGGGAGGATCACCTGAGCCCAGAAATTCGAGACTCGCCTGGGAACCATAGCGAGATCCCATCTCCATCTTTAAAAATAAAATAAAATTTTCTAAAAATACAAATTAAAATATTAATAAGGAATAGAAACCAGAATATGAATTTGTGGGATTCTGACAACATATACATTGCCTTTTCTGCTGTCTCATCACTACTTCACATCAGACAGATGCTCTTACTCTGGCATGTGATTTATACTATTACCATATTAATCTGTTTTAAAATAGAGCTTAGAAAGAGCTCCTGAAAAATTGGCGTTGTTTGCTGTTTCCCAGGATTACCAACTACTACTTCATCTTTGCTTATCAGACTAAAATAAATGTAATTGTTATATGATATAAGAACATAATAAAAATATATTTCACTGAAAAACTAATTGATAGGCCCTGTTAGCCTAGACTATTTTTCATAATCTCATCATTAGACCAAGTACATATTAACAGTGAACAAATAGAAATACATGTTTGAAATAGTAATTGTTTTTTAATTAAATTCCTTCTCTAAGGTTTACTTAATATGCAATAGAGTAAGAACAGTTTACTAAAATCGAAGCATTGTGTCTTAATGTTGTGTTTCTTTGAATTTTTTTTTTTTAAACAAGGCTTATAGATTAGAACCATTAATACTGAAACACTACAGCAACATTTCACCTGTCCAGATCCATTGGTATAATACTTCAAATCCTCTACCTTATGAACATATGAAGCCAAGCTTTCTCAACCCAGCTAAAGAACCTACCTCAATTTCAGAGAATGAAGGCATTTCAACCATACCAAGCCCCGTGACCTCACCAGTCTTGTCCCGCCGACACTATGGGGAATCTATAACAAATATAGGCAAAGCAAGCATATTAGGTAATTTCTTTTAAATATTCCTTATTTATAATATAAGCACGTTTATAGGCTTTAAGTTTGGGGGACTAGAAATAGTGTGTGTATTAGGAAAGTCTCAATAGTTAATCCCCATGTCTAGAATTAACTGTCCTCCCAGTGTTCATATTTGAGGCCCAGAAAGCTCTTAAGTTCTCTGATTATATCAGATCTTGTAGTTTTAGAATATGAGCTAGCTGGATGGACCAGAAGAAGCTGTTATGAGAGTCAAGTACCTCATTTTAATCTTGGTCCTACCACTTGCTTACAAGATCTTGAGCAAATAATACAGTTTTTAATGCTCTACTTGCTCATCTGTGAAATGAGGAAGTATTTGTGTTAGAGGGTGCTCCCTACCAGCCAGTTCTCTGATCTGTTCTAAAAGTTTCTCAAATTATGTAATTTCTGAGGACGACAAGGGTGTTTAATTTTTCTTTGAACGATCCCCAGTACTAGCACAATGTTTGCTGTGTCACTGGAACTCTATTGTGTGCTATTTGCATCTGTCCATTGATTTACAAGTCGCCTTAATATAAAATACCACAAGGTGGCACTATAAATAGGCTTTATCTGCAGGACTCCTTTGCAGTTTCCCTTTGTCATATTAATACATTGTTTATTGATGGCTTTTTCTTAAATACTCATTTATATTCACTAGTAAGTATATCAATAGAAAGTCTGTAGTCATGTTGATAGCATAGTTCTTTTATTAAAGATTTTAATCTTGCCAAACATTTTAATAAACCATGATCACTTGAATAAAATAGAATCTTTATTCCTTTGTTTATATATTCCTATGTTATATTCCTAGAACTTAATACAACTCTCATTCTCTTCATCATTTTTATTTAGAAACCTACAATCTAAATTATAATTTTCTTATGTTCCCACCCTGGAAAAACATGACTAGGGTTTGATTCCTCTGCCAATTGGCTATAATTATGGGTGGTGCTCTTTAGCCTAGCGTGTGGTATAATTCAACGGAATTGACTACCCGGTTTTGTGAAATACAGGCGCTGCTAGCATTGGAAAAGGACTTGGAGGAATGTTGTTCTCAAGATTTGGACGCTCATCTGCAACACAGTCATCTGAAACATCAAAAGACTCAGTGGAAGATGAGAAGAAGCCAGTTGCCTCACCTGCTACCGCCATGGCAACACAGGCCCTTCCACATAGCAGTTCCGGCTTCCTTGATACTGCATGTTAGTTCATACCTTATTTCCTTAAGTTTACACTGTATCTTTTTAAAACTTGGGGAGGGCAGGGAGGTCTAAGATACTAATGCTAGCTAGTCAACTCTAAGATCTAAAGTGTGCCTTAACTTTGAAGGAAAAAACTGCTTTCCTTATGCTTACATTTTTAAGACTAATCTCCAGGAAAATGCAGTTTTACTTTCTACATTGGTGAATTAACAGAACATTAATAATTAAGGCCTTGTGGCACAGGGGTCCTAAACATCAAGTATAAAACGAATCTCTTTAGGGTGAGTTCCTCATGAATTTTTTAGATACGGTCTTCTCAGTCTCAAAAATCATGTAATTATTGCTTCAGATCTGTGCTGTATCTGGTCTTGAGACTTTTAAAAACTGCTATTCCAAAGTCATCCTGCTTCTAATCCCCCTGTTGCCTTCATCCAACCTAATTATAAGACCTTCAAAGCTTAGAAATTTTATTGGATCTGCTGAATGGCTTCCACTTCTATCCCAGTTACCTAATGTAAAGTAGATAGTCAAAAAACCAGTAAATAAATGGATAGTTATGTTGGACTTGGTACTATAATGGATCTTTATTTTGAAGTTTTCTCCAGTGGACTTACAGAGTTTAAAACCTTGAATAGTTGTGAAACACTAATACACTTAATATGTATTTGTACATATTTACTTTCAAGAGTCTGAACTTGACCATTATTTTTAGGTGTCCAGTAAAATAAAATTAAAACATCATCTTATTTTTTTTATTGACACCTATAAAGAAATACAGATTCTGAAACTAGCTACTCCTTTTCTATAACTATAGCAGGAAGAAAAATTTTCTTTCTCTAAAAATGTTTTAACAGATTTTATTTCAGTTACTTGTAGTGTTGTGTTCTTACTGTGTCTGCTACTCTAAATTGTAAAGTGATGGCATTCATTGCCATCCGTCCTTAAAAAGGAAGTTCAGGTGTGACACTCCTAGAGGCTGAATAATGCTTCCACAGTCAACTCCACTCCAGGATAAATTATTAATAGGGTTGAACATTCCTGTTTGGGCCAACAGCATTTTTAATTTAGATCTATCTGTGCCGGACTCTGGGCATTGAAAATTTTATAATTTCAAGTCTAGCAAATTCCGTTTTCAACTTTGATATTTGCATTAAATATATTTTAGTTTTCCTATAAGAATTCTCACACTCTTTCTAACTTGTTTCCTTTTCTAGTTAATATTAAAAATATAATTGTGAAAATACAAAATTCTGTTGTGGCATGCAGAATCCTCTAACTTCCAAGGAATATTAGTTTCAAAGAATTTTGTAAGGTAGCAGATAAAAAGCTATGATTCTCTGTAATGTCGTTAATGCACAAGAGTAGTGCTAGTAAACATTAGAATGACGGAAGGAGCAAGAAGAGCAGGGTTGGGTTTAACCCCCTAGAAAAAAGGGTAATGAAAACATACATATAGAATCCATAGGAGCTAAAGGAATAAAACTTTGTGTTTTTTTCTATTTAACATTATTTCAAAATAATAGAGAAACCCCCAGTTTTTCTTCCAGAACAGCAATTAGTAGATGTGCATAGCTGTATTGCATCTTTTTATTTCAAGAACTTAACAAAAACATACTATGATATTCTTGCATATAAATTCTCTGATGGTCCAAACGGTAAATTTCTTGTCAACAAGACTCAATATGACGTAATCATGAGTCTTACAAATATTCACATATTACACATATTCACCTCTAGATATAGAGATAACTATTAAAATTTTACTATTAACTATACTAAGATTCTGTCTTTAAAATCCTGTCCCCAAGATTTGCTTTACTAATTATTTGACTTGCTTCAATAATGTAATCTGTGTAATCGTAATTTCTCGTTGTTAGTGCTGTCTTGGTTATATCGTGCAAATCATAAAACTTTTCTTCATTAAATCTTCTTTCTGAAATTTGGTCATTGTGATTAGGTGATTCTGGCGTCCCTCCTTTCTTCCTTCTACTTACGTTAATTGCCTCAGTTCTTCTGGATAACCTTTATTCTGAAGCTACGGACTTGGATTCTCTTGCTATTTGAGGCTAAAATGGGACACAGGCATAGAATTCATAATCTGTCAGTTTCTTTATGTGAAGAAGGAATGTTTTCAATTGAAACCTGTTTTATTTTCATCCAGCTGAAGCATCTTACATAACTATTCTTCGTTTCTTTTGAAAAGTCTGGACTTCTTTTCTAACATATAATGAAAAGATCTGTTTCTTTGAGCATTGCTTTGCATCTAGGTTAGGAACTGAATTAGCTCTGAATTTGAGGGATATCTGGGTGTTAACAGATTATGAAATTATATTTCAAGTTAGTTATGCTTACATTTTCCATGAAAGAGTTCCTCACAGAAATTAAGGTATGTACTACTTCATGTATGCTAGCTTTAGTCAGCTTATTTGGGAGTGTTATTCTAACTTTTGGCCACTACATCATTGAAGGCCATTTTTAATCATCAACCAACCCTTTACAGCATCTTGTGTTTTTTTTTTCACAGATTTCAGACTTCAAGAATCGTTCTTTAATCTCCCACAACTTCTTTTTCCGGAAAATGTAATGCAGAATAAAGATAATGCCCTCGGTATGGTATATGTCAGGAATAGCATTCAGAATACTATAAAAATGATCTACTTAGAGTTCTTCTGCTCATTGAAAAATTGGATTACTTCTTCTATGAGATCAGCTTCAGTGTTACCATTACAGGCTATTTTATGTGTCTTTTCTTCCCATATTTTCTAATCTTAAATGGTAGTGGTCCTGAAATGAAAACTGAATAGCCACTCAATGTGCTGAAGTATTTTCTTGTATATTTCTACAAGGAAGGAACCTTTGAACCTTTTAGAGAAAGATAAAAAGTATTAGGTCATTTTCTTTCTTCTTTATTGTCCTAAAGGCTCCAAAAAGGTTCACCATTACTTTTCATTTAATACACTTAGATATAAAAGTATTTCTCATAGTACAAAGAATTTAATCATTCCTGGTTATTTTAGGTATCAGTAAATTTATCACCTAAGGTTATAGGTATGTCATAGCTGATAACTGCTTTCAACACAAATATTTAATTTACTTTAGGGGAGTAAATTCACTTAAAAAACAGTACTGTTGGATGCAAGATATTTTTAATCTCTTAATTTTCAGTATGTATTTTATGGATTAAATGTATATGGATTAACTTTAGCAGTATAAAATTATTTTTATGACTAACTTCTGATTCCTTTTTTCACAGCTTCTCTTTATTTAAAAAACAAAAAGGTATTGGATTTTGTCTTCGACAAAACACATTTTTTTTTTTTTAGTGTTTTAACCACATCTCATTTTACAGTTTGTCAATTTTCCTAAATTTTTTCAATTAAAAAAAAAAACTCACATTCAGTTTGTGTTGAAACTCAGTAAATTACCCTTAAGAAATTATCTTACATAAGTTCTCTGGTCCCTGCTTCATAAAAAATAATTTTATTTATTTTTTTTGCATTTTTGCTTGGAGAAAGGAAAATTAATTTACTCATATATTTATCCTGCAACCAAGTAGCCCATATATCCAGTATCTCAAAACCATCCTACCTACCTACCTAAACAGTTAAACCAGTAATCATATCTATACCATATGATTCAAGTGATAATATCTATATGGCTTCTTTTTGCACTTCCTGTTTTCATTCATTCAGCAATTATTTACTTCACTATTTACCTTGAGTCAAGAGACCATGGTAGTCACTAGAAAAGATAAGACAAAACAAACTTCAGTACTGCCTATAAAGAAGCTAGTGTGAAAATTATGTCTTTTCTAGGGAGCATAAATTCTAGAAGGGAAGGTAGATAACTACATAAGTAATTATAATATATGGTAGAATGTGATGAACCACAAAACAGAGGTACGGTAAAGGACTCTCACAGTTTTAAGGAATGAAAGATTCCTTTCGCCTGGAAAATGGTAAAAGGCTCTCTGGAAGGAGGAGGGTTTGGAGATGCAGAGATGAAAAGACATTGCAGGGAGAAGAAACAGCATGACCAAAACAGCAGAGGTGGGAAGCATGGGGTACGAAGGGAAATATAACTTATTTTCTTGAGAAGAACCGAGAACGATTAAAAGGGAGTAGTTCTGAATTTGCCTGGAAAATCTTGTCAAACCAAATTGGGAAGGGTCCGACCAATCTAGCCATTCATTTCTTTGTATGAATGATTGAGACCTTTGTATTCAGGATTTATCCACCTAGCATATCTCTTGTCAAATGTGAGGTATGTCTTTCAGGATAAATTAGTTTATCCTGAAATAAATTAGGACAATTTTTTTGGCACATATAACTGATTATGAACCCAGTTTTATAGTTTTTGTTATTTTTTAAAATAAAGGATGGTTGGAGATGATTATTAAATATATTTGGAACTATGGTAATTCACAAAATGTAAATGTTCCTCAAATGTCAAACACTTAACCACATGAAACTTACAGTTGCTCTTAGGCAGCACAGAAATACAAAGACATAACAACAAAACCTCTGAACATGATCTTTCTTATTATGAGTGAATCTTTCACCAGTCATTTGGAAATGGAGTATCTTTACTATAAGTATTTTTCTTGTTGTCTACCTAAAGCCAAAAATGCAATTATGACCATAATTATTACTTACAACTAAGATAGCTTTTAAGATATTAAGTTTTTGAAAACTTCTCTCCAGGAAGTTGAGATTTTTCCATCAAATGGTAGAAACCCATCCAGTTAGTATGCATTATAATACAAAGATGCTTACTTTCTATTCATATTTTTAAAATATTATATGCCTGTTGACAAGCCTGTGCACAGGAGAATTCTCTGATGAAAGTACACTGCTTATGACACTTTACCTTCACATGATGGAGATTCTTGTCAGACGCTTTCACGTGGAATGTAGCAGATACTCTACTTTGGGGAACAGGGAAAGAAATATGCCTATGTATGTGACACCCCAGAAAGAAAATAATCCTTGTTTTAAAATAGGGTAAGCAAAGAGCTGATAATTGTTTAAAAACACAGTTTCTTTTCTCATTTTTACTTCTCTTCAACTGTTTAGAAACCTGATTCTTTTTATCTTATGGATAGAGAAATTCTGTCACTTGGGCATTCCAGAGAGAAAAAGAAGTGATGATTTTATGTTCTCCTTTTTCTTTGACCTAGCTCACCTAGAGAAAGCAGGGAAAAACTACCAACCTGTATGGCAACACCCATTCTTCAGATGGTAATGATAGAAAGTAGGTCCAAGGCCACTCGATGTAGATTTGAGCCTACTTTGGCCAGGAGCTGATCTCACAGCACATACAGAATGGTGCTGCCATGTAGACCCTCACTTTCTTGGGAACTCTGTGATTTACCTAAAAGGGAGAGAGAAGATGGAACATAGATAGGCCCATCTAGTTTCATCCATCCACCTGCATAACCAACATAGACGTGAGGTCCACTGCACTGACTGCCAGACTGCCTGGGATAAACCTTTTCAGGGAGAATGAGAAACTAAAACAGGTTCATCAAGTACAAGCTACCTACCTAATTCCCATTGTGATGGAGACAACCTGTAGAGAAATATAGAAGGATAGGGGGAGCCAATCTGACTAGTGACACTTTTAAAGTTACTGTAAGTGATAAAATGATAAGGGCACATCATATAGGACAAGAATGAAATTTAACATTTAAGTGTCTACTCAATGAAAGGCAGTGTTGTAAGACAGTAATGGCGTGCATATTAAGCATAATTTCAGGCTGGGCATGGTGGCTCACACCTGTAGTCCCAGCACTTTGGGAGGCCAAGGGGAGCGGATCATGAGGTCAAGAAATTGAGACCATCCTATCCAACATGGTGAAACTTCATCTCTACTAAAAATACAAAAAGTAGTTGGGCATGGTGGCACATGCCTGTAGTCCCAGCTACTCGGGAGGCTGAAGCAGGAGAATCATTTGAACCCAGGAGGTGGAGGTTTCTAGTGAGCTGAGATCGAGCCACTGCACTCCAGCCTGGCGACAGAGTATGACTCCTTTTCAAAACAAAAAGAATAATTTTAAGAACATCCAATCGAAGTGGAGCCAAATAGCACATGTTATAAACAGGAAATCTCTTCCTTTCTTTGACTTAAACAGAATTGTAACTGAAGAGTTTTGGACTAGGAAAACATAATGGAGTAGCATTTGAAAGTGAATTCTTAAAAATTATAACTTTGTGGTCTTCACCAGTATTAACACGTTTCCCATCTATCTTTATCTTCTTTTATCTTCATAATTAACTTCATCTTGGCTCATCTTTATTGTGCTTGAGTATTCAGTTTCTTCTTCTATTTTTATGTTCCTGTCTGCTGTGTCACAATGTACCTACAAATCTAATACAGATGTCCCATAGAATATAAAAGATGAGGACATTTACTAACTCACAGGTTCACATATGGATTTCAGCTATTTCTGACTTGTTATGGATTAGCTTGTTGTAATTTAAATTTTAAAAAATGCAGTCTAAAAAACTTAGCAAAAAGCCCATGCCAATATATTTACAAGTATTTTATAGGCTAATTGGTATTTATACCTCTTAAATGTAAACCTTCTCTGAAAATGTGTAGCTAGATTTCTGAACATTCCTTGTAAGAAGAGCATAATCGAATAGAAAAATAACTGTATAAGCACTTTTAAATTACCAAATAATATTATCACAAAATACCTATTTAAAATAAGCATTACGCATTTATATTAAGTCTTTCCCTAGAGTATTATGATTTCCTGTGTATGATGACCAAATTCCCAGTATAAAGCAAAACCCAACTTTGTCTCCAATCTCCTCCTTAATTTTTGCCAGTTTTACTCTTAAAATCCTTTTGGTGCTTGTTCAGGAGCAGACTTTACAGTGTCTGCTTGGTAGTAATTTGAGTATTTTTGTTTTGTAGACCCTTCAAAACACTGTATGGCTCATTAACAGTTTTAAAGGAGTTCCTAAAGATCAAAATGTCATTTTCTTAAGTGTTTATCTCTAAGGATTTATTAAATGAGTCCATTGGAACTATCTTAGAGCATTGATTTGTTAAGGTGATTTTTCTCTAACAGGTGTCGCAAGAACTTTCTGTGGGTTTTAGAAAATACTTGATTGAATTCACTGAATTGTTTGTGGACAGCACTGTTATAAGCAAAGTTTTTCCTCCCAAGAATCACCACTGCTCCTCCCAGTTTGACTTTCCCAGCCCCCCTGTAGAAACTCTTAATGAGCATTTGTATTTCCCAGGCACATGTTAGACCCTGCTGACTGGATGTAGACTAGGGTTTATGGGGGTTGCCTGTGAGGCATTCAACCCAGTAGAGAAAAAAACATTCTAGTACTGTAAACAGATGGTTATCTTTTAACATATCCCCTACGTAACCAGTAGATATATAGGGCCTCCCTAAGGAGGCGATTGAGTTATCTCTTGCACTCCCATGGGCATTATCTGTAAATCTTCAAGAGGGGTAATTTCCTTACTGATTAGGCACGAGGTTTAAATGATAATGCCAAGTTTTGAAAGTAGTTTTAACTCTGAAATATTCTGTGATATGACAAGTAATTTTTTTTGTCGTCTTTTATTATTTCATATTAACTTTAGCATACAAAGGAAAGAACTTCACAAATAGAATCCTGTACTACTGAAGCTCTTTTGAGTGTTTTTCTCATCAGATGATAATGGAAATTCACTTTTTAAAAAAATGACAGAATCACTTGTATTTAGCTAAAATTTTAATCTCAGCTCTAAAGTCTATATAGAACATACCTTATTATAATCTGTATTAATTTGTTTAACTTCTTCTCTTTTTAGTGGAGTTGGATCACAGGATTGATTTTGAACTCAGAGAAGGCCTTGTGGAGAGCCGCTATTGGTCAGCAGTCACGTCACATACTGCCTATTGGTCATCCTTGGATGTTGCCCTCTTTCTTTTAACCTTCATGTACAAACATGAGGACGATAATGATGCAAAACCCCATTTAGATCCAATCTGAACTCTCAAAAGGACATGAATAGCCCAAAACTGATTTTTTTTTCTTTTTTCTGTTAAAATGTGTGTGTCAAGATAGGGAGATTTCAGGGTTAAAGTATATTTCAGTTTGGTTTAGGGCAACAGACATTTGAATTTAAAAGCACTTTATTTAAAAAAAAAAATGTTTTCAGTCCAGAGAAGTCATTTACAGTTCCCATCATTTTAATTATGAGTCTGATAAAACCTTCTCCAGAGAATCAAGACCTAGAAGGGAAGAAGGTTTGGGTAAACTGCATGTAAAGGCTACAAATCACAATCTGATTCCTCCCAAATATAAAGGCATATGGAACCTAATGTATTAACTAAAGTATGTTATAAATTAAAAATGGTCAAGGTTCAGCATATTCTCTGTAAAGATTACAAGGTGGTATCATTGTTTCAGATTTCTATGAAGGCTTCCATTTTTACATCCCTTTGAAAGAATATAACAGATTTAAAATGTTTTGAATTTTGCTTGTTTAGAAAAACTAATGCTTAAAACAATATTTGAACTACTGTATTTATAATTTATTACCTCCGATTGCTTTATTTCAATGTATGAGACATTACTTTTTTAATGTTTGCTTTGAACTTAAGAACCAGATTTATTTTCTCTAGTCTTAAACCCTTTTTTCTCAGAACTCCATCTTTGTACTCTTCAGATGAATATATAGACACTGTGGCATACTTTTTTTTTTTTTTTTTTTTTTTTTTTTCATTAAAAACCTATGGCTTCATACAACACTAGTTCAATTTTTTAAATAAACTTTTTGTTATGTTATATGTATTTCAGAGAAAGCTAAGGTTTTTCTAAACTTGACACAGAGTACTCCATGATGAGTACATTTCATTAACTTTATTAGACAACAGTAAATGCTTTTGAATAGGCAGTATGACAGCTATTTTAAATGTATAAACATTTGTGTACCAAACAACATATATGAAGAGATGGAGTGCCACTAACTAGTGCACATTGTTTGTCAATGTGCCATTGAGACAGAAGGCACAAATCTGAGGTGTTGGAAGGGTTTTCTTCACCTGTAATTATTTCCACAGTGCTTTTCATCTGAGGGGCTCAAAGTTTAAGAGGAGTACATTCAATAACCCATGTGGTAGCTTCTTGAGGTAAGTAAATAAATCTTATTCTCATGTTACATGTTAATACAGTAAGGCACCAAAACATTTAAAGTGCCTTGAATTAGATTACATCACAAATCGAAAAAGCTTGGATTGGTGTGGTCACCGTGGCTCATGCCTGTGATCCCAATGCTTTGGGAGGCCAAGGTGGGAGAATCACTTGAACCCAGGAGTTTGAGACCAGCTTGGGCAACATAGTGATGCCCCTCTCTGCAAAAAAAATAAGAAAAATTAGCCATTTGTAGTGGTGTACACCTGTAGTCCCAGTTAAGAGGCTGAGGCAGGAGGATCACCTGAGCCCAGAAGTTCAAGGGTGCAGTGAGCTCTGATCATACCCCTATACTCCAGCCTGGGTGACAGAGTCAGACCCTGTCTCTAAAAAAGCAAAAAAGAAAAGCTTGAATTGAAGCCAGACCATACTCTTATATGCTGTTCAATTACTTAATTCACATGTGACCTTTTAGTAGTGTGCAAACAATAGCAGAAGTTGCAATTCATAATTCAGAGAAATAACCATGAAGCCAGTGTTTCCCTGCTTGACTTCCATGTTCTTGGGTTCTCACACAAAAGAAGAGTTATCTAGTGGGATCAGTAGCCATCCCTGTTGGACACAACCCTCACTTCTGAGTGGTTTTCCCTAGGTTCCACTTAAGGTGCTGTCTTTTCTTTCCTTGGAAGGAATTGCTTAGCTTCCCAACAATCATTGTCAAAGAGGGAGCAGACTTGGTCAGCTGTATATCTCACCTTCTCCTTTCTTCATAAGATAGTAGAATCCGTGGCTTACTTGTAGGTTTTACTTAGCACTATCAGTACTGTTGGCTGCTTCAGCCTTTTGTTGAATTTGCACAACATAAAGCACTTCTTTTTCATGTTCAAAAAATTCCAAGGTTCCATGACCAAGTACGTGACTCACTAAGAAACCCTTACTATAAAAGGCTTTTGATGGAATCTTAGCAAAGCTAAAGTAATCTCTAACTTAGAGATTCCTATAAACTCAGGTCATTTTCATAGCCTGTTTATTTTGTAGGTCTAATTTAGTTCTCAGGAAAATTAACTCATGCTATATGACTGTATCGTTAAAGGTACTTGAGCATATGTTGCTGTAGGTGGTAAGACACTCAATGCATAAGAACTTTAAGGGATATATTCTTAACCACTAGAATATGAAAAGCACTTTTAACCTGAGAAGAGTGAAATTATGTCAAACCTTGTAATTTGATATGACTGAGTAAAAGGTATGTTCCTACAGCTATAGGAATATGTCTGCTTCCTTTTTTTCATATTGAGAAAACAGTCAAATTTAACCGTTTGGTGTTTATTTAAATTCTTGGAAAGAGCAATATTCAGAACCTTTTCAAAAATAAGATGTTCTGGACTACTGGGTGGATGTTTTGTTTTCAGTTCATTATTTCATCAGTAGAGATGGTGATTTTCTTTTGTAGCATCCTGGTTTCTGTGTCTGTGCATGTTAACATTGGATGTATTTGTATATACTCAATTAATATACAGAGTATGTGTAATTCTGGCTTGATGAGAAGCTAAGTCAGTTACTGAGTAACATTTTGCACCTTTATTCCAGCAAGTACTAAATCGGCCAAAAAAAAAAGTATTGTTTTTGATACCATTAAAATTTTATTCTCTATTTTGTGTGCATGCTATGATGATTCTCCTGAGTACTGATTAGATTGTTGAACTTAGGTTCCCAGGAATTATTGACAGTTAGAATAAGAATGTCTTATATGAAATCTTGCTTTTTACTTTAAAATTAGTCTTGCTAAGGCCTTATGTTAGTTCATACTTTATTTTCAATAGTAATTTTGCTTACATTATAATCCAGTATTACTGTATTTTAGGGCACAATTTCAAAATTTACTGGATTTGGCCGAGTATGGCAGCTCATGCCTGTAATCCCAGCACTTTGGGAGGCCAAGCAGGGACAATTGCTTGAGCCCAAGAGTTGACGACCAACCTGGACAACATGGTGAAACCCAGTCTCTACAAAAATTAGCTTGGTGTGGTGGCACGCGCCTGTGGTCCCAGCTACTCAGGAGGCTGAGGTGGGTAGGATTGCATGATTCTGGGAGGTCAACTCTGCAGTGAGCTAAGATTGTGCCACTGCACTCCACCCTGGGTGGCAGAGCCGGGCCCTCTATCCAAAAAAAAAAAAAATATATTAGGTATTTACACACACATGCTGGGTTTTCTAATAACTTCTCTTTTGTATGTGAAGCAAGCCTTAGACATCCTGTGTTTTACTTCTTTCTGTTAAACGGCATCTGTTAGCTTTTGAAGTAATCACACTGAACATGCTTCATACGGAATACTCACACTAAAGGCCTCAGACATGTAAACATTCCTCCTTGGTCTGTTTTTTTCTCTCTGTTTTCCTTGTTGGGAGCTGAAGCATACTAAAAAGAAATCTAACACACCATATTCCAGCTTTGCATCACCTAAACCAGGTGTCCCCAAACTTTTTACACAGGCGACCAGTTCACTGTCCCTCAGACCATTGGAGGGCCGCCACATACTGTGCTCCTCTCACTGACCACCAATGAAAGAGGTGCCCTTTCCTGCAGTGCGGCGGGGGGCCGGATAAATGGCCTCGTGGGCCGCAGTTTGGGGACGCCTGATCCTAAACCGTAGACAAAAGGAAAAGAAATTGTCAGTGCAGTATCACACCTAGTGCCTCCGTTCATTCCAACGATAGTATATGAGCCCCTTCCAGTGGAGTCAGATCAAGCCAAGAGATTTTACTGTGCCGTCTGTGTTAGAAGACAAGTAAATTCTTTTTGATCAATCACATTGGTGTTTCTATCTTATCAGCTAATTAATGAGTAAAGCATGTGGACAATAGAGAAAAGTTTGTGTGTATTAAAATTGTTCTAAAGAAACATGAGATATTAAAGATCAAGGCGGTACAAAAAAGAATGTAACAAACATATGCTAGAAAAAGAAACTAAATTTTACTAAACTGTGTGGGGTAGTTGACTTCTGTAGTTATTCTAAAGTTTACTATCCCTTATCTGTATTCTGCTGTCATTCCTGTGCCTCAAGCCTCTGCCAGGAATCTGATGGTACTCTGGCTGAACTTAAAACATAAGAATCTCAAAGGTCTCATTTAGTAAATGTTAGTGCTGAGTTGGTGACATCCTGGGTTATATACTTTCTCTTTCGGTCTTCAGTAGATGCTTGTCAAAGTAGATGTTTTCAAAGAGCCATCAAATTTCTGGATTTTTACAGATTTTTAGAGATCATTTAATCCAACCCTGTTATAGTACCAAGTGAGCATTTAAATAGCAGTAAAGTGAAAAGTAAAGACTCCATGAAAGACTAAATATATCAAAAGCAGAGGGAAGAGGTAAAGTAAAAACTATTAATGATGGAATTTTAAAGCTGGAAGGGGCATAGAGACTATTCTTTTCTAAAGAATGTTCTACAAATATTAACAGGTGTCATGTGATAAGTTTAGGAATTGATGAATTTTAAAATTTCCCTTACAGCCAGGCTTTGGGAGCCTTTGCTACACTAAATGCTTTGTGAATCTATCTGGTGCTGTGTGAGGGCTTCCAAATTTATTTAGCCATATTTTTTAATTTGGAATTTGCCTAGAGAAATGCTATCACATTTCATTCCTTCATTTTACAGTTTCACCTCTTCGTGTGATTCCTTCATTTTTTAACTGACCCATTCAACCTTATACAATCAATCACATGGCCAACCAACGACAGAATCATAATTGGAACTTAATGCCCTGATTCCCAACTGTGTCTTATACCACACTGTTTCCCCTAATCCATAGGAAACTCTGCCTAAAGGACAGAAACTGCCTTTCTTCATTTTTGTCCCCCAACCTCTCCACACACACACACACACACACTTCTCTGTGTAATCTGATACATTACTCAGAAAGCTGTTGACACATTGCTATAAGCTTGAGTTCCCAGTTGGTCCCTTCTTCCTTCCAGACCCTCATAAGAGTATTCTATCAGGTCTGAACAGACTTCCTTTTATGTCTCAGATTCAAAATACCCAGGAAAAAGAAAAAGAAATACAAAACAACAAAAGAAAATCAAGAAAAAAAAAAGGCCAGGAAATATTTTGTTAGTTTTCTGTTCTCATGACAAATGCAAACTTAAGGAAACAAGTTGCACAGTGTTAACTAACGTTTAACCTTCCTTTCCATAGTGTTTATGCATTGGCCTTTTATCCATTCATGACAAATATGTCACTTCTAAAACTGTTCCAACATAGGTTAACTCAGGAATTTAAAATTTAAGTAGTGTCCTTTTTGGAGACTAGGAGAAGATATCTTACTATCTTTTGTTTCGTGTTTTGTTTTTTGGTGCGTGTGTGTGTTCCCCAAAAATAGCCCCTTGGCAGACTGTTAGCATAAACTTTTCCTCTGCCTTTGTGTTTGAATAGGGGCGGGTGCATGATTAGTATTGTCTGCTACCTTATGGTTTTTCATTTATATGTAACAGGGCACAACTTGCTTCCTCCCCACCCAACAGTTTTCAGGATATGTTGGGGAATATTCTTTAGGAAGATTACATCTGGTCTTCTGTTGGAATAAGATGAAAAACAAGTATGTTAACACTTGACCTTTAGTGCTTTCTCCCGGAAGACATTGAATATCTAGGAGCATCACTCATACCTTTTCTTGACTGCACCCACACCCACCTCGGTCTGTACTTGATCTCCCAAACTTTTTGTTTCCCTTTGAGCTTCCTGACAAAAAATTATAACCATTTTCTTTCTAAGGCTCCCATAATCCCAGCTCTGCCAGTAGTAGGAAGATGGAGAATTTTTGCCCATAGAGACATTTCTCAGCAGTAGCTGGCACCATGACTTTCCCAAGACCCTTAAGTTCTTTCCATTCTTTCAGCTCCTGTGACTTCTTATGTTCACTCTCCCTAACGCTACTGAATGTTGTCGGTGACTGCAGTAACAACTCTTTGAAGGCAGGTTTTTTTGTTTTGTTTTGTTTTTTTCCTTTTGTTACCTCTCATTTTTAATAGCCAAGGCAGATTAGTTTCCTTAGGATCTTCAGTTTTACTGAAGCATCCATTATTTCTGTTTGTTTTCTCTCTGCAGTGATCGGATGAGAAAAATTTTAAACATTTATTCTAGCATTGTCCACTTACGGTTTTTCTTAGCTGGAACTGGTGCATTCACATTTAATAATTTCAAAGAAATGAGAGGTAAACATTTTCTCTGGCGTCATATTGTGTTTCTCTAGCTGAAATGAATTGTTTGTTATCTTGCTTACCCGAAACAAGTAGTTGTGCCCTACAGGAAGCAACCTCAGACTAGGCTGTTCTAAGCATTCTGAGGAAAATAATCCTGGTCATACAGTTTGTGGTAAATCTTCCAAAAAGTTTCTAAAAATCGAAAGATCTCCCTGTTCATCAGCTGTGGCTGCCACATTCTGTTCTACTAGGAAGACTGGTGGCCACAATTACATCTAGAACATCAGAGGATAAAGTACACTTATATGTAAGAAAAGATAGGCATATTCACATCATATAGTTTATGGTTCATTCACAGTTTATCAATGCAGAGTTCAGTCGATGACCATAGCTCTGAAGTCTTCAGGCTAACTCCAAGAACCTAGGCTATAGATAGGGACCTACTCCTATTACATTTCCACTCACCGTCGCATTCCCCACCTTTGCTACCAAAGTGACTAAAAAGTCAAGTTTTAAGTGTTTGTTGTTTTAAGAGTCCAGGAATTTCAGTGCTGAACAAATGCAATTCCCTGAGGTGGTACTGACCTTAGATGAAAAATAAGTGGCCAGGTTTTGTAGGGACTACATAAAGAATTGAGATGGGACAGTATAGACTGTTAGGGGAAAGAAAAGGTAAATGTGTGAAAGGAAGGAGTGGTGCATGGTTATGACAGTCTGACAGCTTAGACATTTCACAGGCATTGTTTCTGAAAAAGGGGATAGGGACACATAGGTCTGATGACAACTAACGCCCCTTGAGGATGCCATCGGTCACTCAAGGCTCCCCTGGCACAGCCTGCCCAATTTGACTCTTCTGCCAGGTTCTCCACTGCCTGCCTTCAACAATCAAACCATATTTTTGCTAGAGCACACTACATGCCATTTGCCTTTATATGTTTGCATTTTAGTTACCGTAGTGGCTACCTCTTTTCGTCTGCCAAGCAACCTATTTCCCCTCCTTTTGCATCCTCTCTTAGCTGATTCCATGTATCATCTTGAAGCCTTTCCCATGCTCCTGGTTAAAATTATGTTCTTCTTTGTGTGAGTCCCTGTAGCACCAGCAGCTCAATCATAGCACTGTATGTACCATGGCCAGGAGTTGAGTTTGTGACTCAGATCAGAGCTTATTTCCCACTCCATAAGCCACAGTGATTAGACAAGAAATAGTCACAGGACCCTAGCTAGAGAGGGCAGAAACCTTCCATGGGATTATATTTACAGCCCTTCTATGGCTGTTAAACACAATCCAGTGCCACATGGTGTGATACGAGGATGGAGCCATCCGTGGTGAAACTCCACCCTTTCCTGTGACATGGATTATGTGCAACTGTCATGAAAAGCCTACACAAGAAATGAGTCAAGAGTTCCTGGAGAACTGAAATGAGTGTCACCTCCAGATTTCCCAGTTGTACTTTTATTTGCTTTTACACTCTTCTGAGATGGATCTCTGTCTCTTGGATCCAAAAGAGTTCAGATTAATAATCATTTAACCAAAAATTACCTCCACGTTCCTAATGGAATTGTCTTTGGAGATAATGTCTTGTGATCTCCTGGTTGAAATTAATTACTGCTTGTGAGCCCCCTTTAACAATGTGTTCCTTTCCTAATTGTTTGTATCAGCTTTGCTGAAGATCTGTTGGCTGTAGGTATGCAGCTTTATTTCAGTGTTCTCTATTCTGTTCCATTGGCCTATGTGTCTGTTTTTGTACCAATGTTATGCTGTTTTGGTAACTGTGGTCTTACAGTTTAAAGCCACATCTGGGCCGGGCACAGTGGCTCAAGCCTGTAATCCCAGCACTTTGGGAGGCCGAGGCAGGTGGATCACAAGGTCAAGAGATCGAGACCATCCCAGTCAACATAGTGAAACCCCGTCTCTACTAAAAATACAAAAAATTAGCTGGGCGTGGTGGCACGTGCCTGTAATCCCAGCTACTCAGGAGGCTGAGGCAGGAGAATTGCCTGAACCCAGGAGGCAGAGGTTGCGGTGAGCCGAGATCGCGCCACTGCACTCCAGCCTGGGTAACAAGAGCGAAACTCCGTCTCAAAAAAAAAAAAAAAAAAGCCACATCTGTGTGATACTCCTGGCGTTATTCTTTCTGCTTTGGGTTGCTTTGGCTATCCAGGCTCTTTCTTTGGTTCTACTGTTGTTTTCTAATTCTGTGAAAATTTTCTAACCTCTGTGAAAAATGAGGTTGGTAGTTTGCTAGGACAGCATTGATGCTGTAAATTGCTTTGAGCAATATGGCCATTTTTTAAACTATATTGATTCTTCTTATCCATGAACATGGAATGTTTTTCCATATTTTTGATATCGTCCCTGATTTCCTTCTTCCAGGTTTTGTAGTTGACCTTGTAGAGATTTTTCACCTCCTTGGTTAGGTGTATTCTTAAGTTTTTTGTTTTTTGTTTTTTTTTTTTTTTTGAGACGGAGTTTCGCTCTTGTTACCCAGGCTGGAGTGCAATGGCGCGATCTCGTCTCACCACAACCTCTGCCTCTTGGGTTCAGGCAATTCTCCTGCCTCAGCCTCCTGAGTAGCTGGGATTACAGGCACGCGCCACCATGCCCAGCTAATGTTTTGTATTTTTAGTAGAGACGGGGTTTCACCATGTTGACCAGGATGGTCTTGATCTCTTGACCTCGTGATCCACCTGCCTCTGCCTCCCAAAGTGCTGGGATTACAGGCTTGAGCCACCGCGCCCGGCCATTCTTAAGTATTTTAATTTTTTTGTGTAGCTTTTGTAAATGGTATTGGGTTCTTGATTTGCTCTCAGCTTGAACGTTATTTCTGTATAGAAATGCTCCTAATTTTTGTGCATTGATTTTATATCCCAAAACTTTACTAAAGTTATCAGTCTAGGAACTTTAGGCAGAGTCTTGGGGCTTTTCTAGGTATAGAATCATATCATCAGAGAAGAGAGCTAGTTTGACTTCTTTTTCCATTTGGATGCCTTTTATTTATTTCTCTTGCCTGATTGTTCTGACTAGGATTGCCAGTACTAAGTTGAATGGGAGTGATGAGAGTGGGCATCTTCTTATGCCAGTTCTCAAGGAATAGTACCAGATTTTGCCCTTTCAGTATGATGTCTGTGGCTCTTATTATTCTGAAGTATATTCTTTCGGCACTTAGTCTGTTGAGGGTTTTTATCATGAGGGATGTTGATTTTATCTCTATTCAATAAATGATTTGGGGTAACTGGCTAGCCATATGCAGAAGAATGAAATGTGGACCCCTACCTTTCACTGTATATGAAAATTAACTCAAGATGGATTAAAGATTTAAATGTAGGACCTCAAACTATAAAAATCCTAGAAGAAAACCTAGGAAATACCCTTATCAACATCAGCCTTGGCAAAGAACTTTTGGCCCTGAGAAAAGGCAAACCCTACCCTGAACCAAAAGGCTCAGACAAAAGAAACATTCCTTTTTCCACACCCAAAGAAAGCAAAATTAATAGTTTGTGGGGTAGGGCAGAAGAGTAGAAATTATATGTCAGGCTGAATTTGAATGTAGAACTGGGGTGTGCTGTTTTTAAAAACTTAAACATTAACCTGTGCTGACCTAAAATGCCTAACAAAATGTAATTGCAGGCACACCCCACCTTGGTCCCATAGTAACTCAATGGCAGTTTCCTTCAGAAACCAAGACGTATTTTCCTTCTTGCCCTGTACTGTTCCCTAAACATAACAGTGCATGTTCACTTCTCTCTACCTTTGCATTTGCTGTCCCCTTACCCTAGAAACTTCCGTGTATTGAACTTTGATTTATTTTGAAGTCAGCAATCAGTTGCAATTGGAAAAAAGACACATTCCCAGTGCTTTCTCAATGCCTTCCAGCTGCAGACTATTTTGTCTGTAAGCCAAACAGTAATTTATGATTCACTCATGCTGCAACTGAAATAAAATGTTAGGGGAAACAAGCAAAGGAGAAAAAGACAAGATTTGTGGAAAACGGTGGTTGATAAATTAGTTTGCTTTTGTGAGGGACACTTCAAAATTTCGTTGTTTATAATGAAGGGAATATATTCCAAGTTTTAAATAAATAGCTAAAATTTTTGTAATGCAACTATTTTGGATGCTAAGGATCACCAATTTCTACCAATATATAAATGCATTTTAAGGTTACTCCTTGCACATGAAAGTCTGGGCATTTTTCTCAACAAGATCAATGGCTTTAAATATTTGCTAAAACCACCTGTTTCAAAGAATTCTCATCTTTCCCCCCATCAACTGTAAAAAGATTTAAAGATGCGGGTATGGACTGAGAGTTTACTAGCTTGCAAAATTTATTAAATCCTTAATTGTGCAGCTTTTGTTAAAATCACTGTTAATATTACAGAAGATTTTCTATCTGCCTGACACTGTAGGTGCTTTAGATACATCCCCTCATTTAATGTCCACAATACCCCTACGAAGGAAATACTATTCTTAGCCTTTAACTTTCTACAAGGAAACCAAGGCACACAGCTGTGAGATAATGGTGGAGCCGTGATATGGCTGTGCTTAATTCTGTACTCTGCTGCCTCTCCTAGCTTAATGTCTAGGAATGCCTTCTAGATGAGCCTTGAGACCAGACTCCACATAAATGTTTGTAGAGGCCTGAAAATCGTAACTTAGTCAAGAGTCTAGCCTACTCCTCTGCTAGTGATCTCAGTTGCTAGTAAAATAACTATAGTGTGCACAAGTGGAATAGAGAGAAACATTTCACGTGGCAGAGAAAACTGAGGTAATCACATCCTGTTTTGCCACCTCTCAGTTTTGAGCAGAATGGCTGGTATCTTGACAAGTGAGTTGCCCAATGAGTATAATCTTACCTGTATTCCTTCCAGTACATACAACAGCTAGGAATAACAGTCCTAGGAATGGTTCAATCCACATCGCCTGGTTTAAGATGTCTGAAAATATCCTGTATTATAATTTGTCATAATCATCCTGGAGCCATATTTTTAAGTGTGAAGTCTTTTTCAGAATAAAGACCTTGAATCTTTCAAAGGTTCTTTAGAATCATATATGACATATATGTGGCATACATGTCACATGTGTATGTTTTGTGTGTGTGTGTGTGTGTGTGTGTGTGTGTCTGTGCGTGCGTGTGCCAAGGCACTCAGGCTTTCAGCTGTAAAGAGTTCCTTAATAAGTCTACAAATCTTAAATTTTAAAAATTGTCAGACCGGGTGCAGTGGCTTATGCCTGTAATCAATCCCAGTACTTTGGGAGGCCAAGGTGGGCGGATCACAAGGTCAGAAGATAGAGACCATCTTGGCCAACATGGTGAAACCCTGTCTCTACTAAAAATATAAAACTTAGCTGGATTTGGCCAGGCGTGGCAGCTCACACCTGTAATCCCAGCATTTTGGGAAGCCAAGGTGGTCGGATCACCTGACCTCAGGAGTTTGAGACCAGCCTGGCCAACATGGTGAAACCCCATCTCTACTAAAAATATAAAAATTAGCCAGGTGCAGTGGCAGGCTAATTGGGAGGCTGAGGCAGAGGAATCACTTGAACCTGGGAGGCGGAGGTTGCGGTGAGCTGAGATTGGCCACTGCCCTCTAGCCAAGGAAATAAGAGCGAAACTCTGTCTCAAAAAAATAAAAAATAAAAAGCCGAGTGTGATGGCACCTGCCTGTAGTCCCAGCTACTTGGGAGGCTGAGGCAGGAGAATTGTTTGAACCTGGGAGGTGGAGCTTGCAGTGAGCCGAGATCGTGCCACAGCACTCCAGCCTGGTGACAGAGTGAGACTCCCATCTCAAAAAAAAAAAAATTTTTTTAATTGTCATCAAAAGGAACTGGAATACCCTTTAGTTTTGGATAATGTTTTAAGTTTCTCTGAGAGTCTTGTCAGACTCAGATTTCTGTTTCTCTGAGATTTGCTGACTCTTATAACCACAGCACTTAATGATACTTAAGGCACATGTTAAGACTCAGCACAGTCTTGTTTGTAAAATGTATTCCTCATATAACTCAGCCAAGATAAATTCTATTAATAGAAGGACATTCTGCCACACGTGGTGGCCATGCCTGAAATCCTAAGCGCTTTGGGAGGCCAAGGCAAGAAGATTGCATGAACCCAGGTGTTCAAGACCAGCCTGGGCAACACAGCAAGACCTCATCTCTCCAAAAAAAATTTTTTTTAATTAGCCAGGTGTGGTAGCACACACCTATGGTCCTAGCTATTCATAGGCTGAGGTGGGAGAATCACGTGAGTCTAGGGGTTCTAGGCTGCAGGTGAGCTATGGTTATGCCACTGCACTCCATCCTGGACGGCAAAGCAAGACCCTGTCTCTAAAAAATAGAGAGAGAATCATGAAATCTGTGTTGTCATTTTCCTAGAATTGAAAATGCTCGGCTGGGCGCAGTGGCTCAAGCCTGTAATCCCAGCACTTTGGGAGGCCGAGGAGGGTGGATCACGAGGTCAAGAGATCGAGACCATACTGGCCAACATGGTGAAACCCCGTCTCTACTAAAAATACAAAAAATTAGCTGGGCATGGTGGCGCGTGCCTGTGATCCCAGCTACTCAGGAGGCTGAGGCAGGAGAATTGCCTGAACCCAGGAGGCGGAGGTTGCAGTGAGACGAGATCGCGCCATTGCACTCCAGCCTGGGTAACAAGAGCGAAACTCCATCTCAAAAAAAAAAAAAGAAAGAAAGAAAAAAGAAAATGCTCTCCCAACTTGATATGCTTTATGCTTAATTTAATGTAACTTTCTTTTTGCTGCCCATTTTGCTTCACCTTTCAATAATTTCTCAGGTACAAATAGTAATTATAGCTTAAGGTGTTGCCTTTATAGTGTGAATAAAAGGCAAATGATATAGTACACCATCATGCCACCTCTTCTGTTCAAAGAGGCCTAATTTCATGATTTTTGCAACATTCTTAATGCTCAACAAACCAGTCAGATCATTCAATAGCCATCTCAATCACAACTCCTCTTTACACTTTTACCAGCCAAATCTTACAACCTGGTCTCTGCCTTGGTAGGTATTTTATCATCATTTTGCCTTTAACTTTATTGCTTAGAATTTGCCCCCAAGTTTTTGTTGTTAACCTTTGTCCCACATTTTGGTTGTTACTATACAGGCTGAGCTTTCAGTAAACTGTATGCTGTTCAGATTCTTGCATAACATTCTAGTTTAGAACACAGTAGTCTTTTTGTTGCAGAGGGACGAGCTAAAGAATGTACTCATTTATATGGTGGCAGAAAGCTCAGACTTACCTAGATATGTGTATCATACTGCTATACAGCTTTTAAAAAATTTAAAATAAGCTCTTAAATACTCATGGCACTGAGAAAAGTTTGACTACAATGGAATGATGAATGCATTATTTGTTTTGGAAATGTAATCCAAAAATACACTCAAGTCAACATGTAATTTTATCCTAAATAAGTATCTAAAGAGGCTCTTTGTCAGCTCTCAACTGAACTAGGATGATGGTAAGAGGTACTCAGTTTATAAAGGTTTGGCTGACCTTTGGTGAGTGGCCGTTTGTGAAGTGAGACATTAGAGATAGATTTTAATTCATGAGATCTTTTTTGAAAGACTTCAAGATCCTCCAGCTGGAATGCCGGTATGCCCAGATATGGAACTCATTATTCACAGAACTTTCTTTTAAGATCTTTGCCTTCCATAAGCAAGTCACAAACTCCTCTTCCTCTTTGCAGCCTGTGTCAAGGCTTCTTGAGTACCATTTCAACAGAGAACTTATTTACAACTGCAATATATCTAAAAATTATAGTCCAGAATCTTTCAGGCAGACAAATGCCATTGATCCCAATGTCATATTCAGGAAGTCACTGATCCAAGGGCCATATTCCATAAATTCCCAGGCATAATCGAACTTGCTAGAAAACTGAAAAGGGAAAACCTGGGAATTGGGCCAAGATCCTGGGTGTCATTGTACAACATTCAGGCCAACTCTGGTTTCAACTTTCTTTTGAGATTGTTACTCCATGATTGGAATGCATTCCACAGTGCTTGGCCACAGATCATCATACAAGAAATACACTGCAGAATTGTGCTTGCATATTGCTGGCTTTTTGCAGTAGGAAAATGTAACCCTTAATAGGAATGTCTGTTTTGTCTTTTTAATTTGTATTAAATCTCTCTTGAAGCATTACCAAGTAGTAGATATAAAACTGGATTAGGATGATCTATCATATATAATCTTGAGCTAATCCCTTATCTTCTAACTACTCTACCTGTTTCCCAAGGTTGTAAAGAATAAGATAACATTTTATGTAAGGCAGCACTGTTGTAATAAGCACAAGGAAGATGTAACTCAAAGAATATGGACAAGAAATGGTAATTGTCAACATTAAGCTTTACCAAGTGAGTAATAGTATCCTAAATAATCTGTAAATATGATACAATCTCAAAAATGCAACAGGATCTTTTTTCGAACCGGGCAAGCTGTGTCTCAAATTCATACAGAAAAAATAAGAATATTCAGGAAATGTCCAAGGGGGAAAGAAGAGTAATGAGGACAATTAGCCCACTAGAGAGTAACGTACAGTATAATGCTGTTGTGATCAAAACACTATAGTAATAGTGTATGAAGAGACGAGAGACCAATAGAATAGATGAGAAAGCCCAGAAATAGATACATAGCCAATTTTAGTATATGATAAAGGCATTTCAAGTCAGTAAGAAGAGTCTAAATTAAAAATCAATGAGATACTGCTTTTCACCTATAAGACTGACAACATTCTAAAGGCTTTATAACATGCTCTGTTGGTAAGGGTACAAGGGAAGAGTTACTCCCAAACATTTGCTGGTGGAAATATGAATAAGTACAACATTTTTGAGGGCAATTTGGCAATATCTGTCAAAGCTGAAAATGTCCATACCCTTTAACCCAACTATTCTGCTTCTACAAATCTATCCTTCAAATATTGTCACTCCTTAAAAATAACTTAACATATAAAGTAATTAGTTATAGGATTGTTGGTGACAGCAAAAGATTAAAAACAAGGAACTTAAATGTTCCTTATTCTTTTGAGAGTATTGAGCAACATTAATATGATTAACATCCCAGAGGCAGATAGGAGATTATAGCATGTAAGATTAGGAAAGAAATGCCTTACTCAGAATTAGAGGAATAAAGGTTCAATCTTTAAAAGTAGGATGATTTAACTATCTGCCCCCATGCTCTTCTTCAGAAAGGCTGAAAAGAAAAGCCTTTGACTGCCCTTCTCCTTACAGCTCAATGTTCACATTCCTTAGATGAGCCATTGTTTTGCAAAACACACTAATGAGTTTGGGGATAGGACCAGGCATGTCTGGAAAAGACGAATCTAAATAGTTCTGCACTGGCTATTAAAAAGTCAAAAAATAACATACTGGTGAGGTTGTGGATAAAAAGGAATACTTATACACTGTTGGTGGGAGTGTAAATTAGTTCAACCATTTTGCAAGACATTGTGGTGATTCCTCAAAGACTTAAGACAGAACTACCATTTGACCCAGCAATCCCATTACTGGCTATATACCCAAAGGAATATAAATCATTCTGTCATCAAGACACATGCAGGTGTATGTTCACTGCAGTACTGTTCACAATAGCAAAAATGTGGAATCAACCTAAATGCCCATCAATGATAGACTGGATAAAGAAAGTGTAGTATATATACACCATGGAATACTATGCAACCATTAAAAAGGACTAAATTATGTCTTTTGCAGGCACATGGATTGGGCTAGAGACCATTGTCCTTAGCAAACTAATGCAGGAACAGGAAAACCAAAAAGAACATGTTCTCACTTATAAGTGGGAGCTAAATGATGAGAACACATGGACACACACACAGCAACAAAGCACACCAGGGCCTCTCAGGATGGAGAGAGAGGGTGAGAGAAGGGAGAGGATCAGGAAAAATAACTAATAGGAACTGGGTTTAATACCTAAATGATGAAAAAATCTGAACAAACCTGTACATGTACCCCAAACTTAAAAATAGTTCTGCGTATAAAGAAAGCAGTAAAGTGAAGAGAATCATAGAAGCAGGTAAGTTTAAGATAGAAACATGTGAAACGAAAAAAGCTGTGAAAGGGGGAAAAGGAAACTAAGCAGCCTTCAGTACAGTTTGTTCCAAACACAAATGGCTTGTGTTGAGTATTATTGTTTTGAGGGGGGTAAGGGGAAAAGGCTGAGAGTCCTCAGTTGGGACAAAGCAACGCAGGAGCATAACAGCACATGGGAAGGTACAGTGACACACACCTGTAGTCCCACCTACTTGGGATGCTGAGGCAAGGGGAGTGTTTGAACCCCGGATCTTAAGTCCAGCCTGGGGAATATTGCAAAACTCCATCTCTAAAATAATACAAATAAAATTAATTCTCCAAATCCTGAGGTAACTGGAAAATGCATAAATCACCCAGATTTATCTAAGGAGTGACACAAGAGTTCAAGCTAATTTTCTTTGAATTTCAAAGGAAAAGGTGCTTCAGCTGACATCTGGATTATACCTTCCTCCCTTCAAAACCTGTCTCATAAGACTAGAAATCAGCAACAAACACACTTTATAGAAGTTTAACCGAGTCTCCAGTGGCCAGAAAATCAGTCTTCTCAACACTTCCAATTTCTACTGAGATTTTTTAAATACTTGCTTCCTCCAAAGAACTTCCTATAAATTTGCTTATAAAAATCTTCCCATGTTTTTGTCTAGTACTTTTATGAATTTGTTTAAACTTAAATCTTTATTAATTTATCTCATTTATTTTGGTTTTGTCAACCTTAAATAATGAGATTCAAAAAGTAAGATTAAGTATGGAGTTTATTCAAGCACAAATCTTGATGACCATCCAGGAAACACAGACTCCAAAAGAATGGGTCAGCATTTCAAAGTGGGAAAGTTAAGGTTTCATTAATATACACAGAGACGGATATGTTTAACCCTTTTCCCATTTGCCCCAAAAATTCTCACCAGTGGTGCTTGTGGCTGCAGTGTTTACACCAGGATAACTTTGCCAGAGAATATGTCGCTTTTATTATTTTTCTATCACTCTAGTATATCAACTTTGGAAACAAAAGACATCATTCTATTTATAGCATTGTTTTTAGTAGTGGTGTTTCCATTTATAAAATACAGTAATTCTCAAACACTGAAAATTTCAAATCCTAGAAAACGTAGCATTCCTACATGTGGTGTTAACATCATTCTCAAACAGTTGTTGGCCAAAGATTCATTTGATGAATCTGATTTTTCCAAAATAGACAATTCTGATGAATCAGACAATTCTAATATCCTGTTTAGAAATAACTCCAAGAAGTTTTTTAATATTATGTTTTCACATTGAAAATCAGATTTGCTTCAGCCTCAAAGAGCATGTTTATATAAAATTCAATGAGCACTGTCAGTGAGCTGTACTTCTTTTTTCAAAATGAGAAAAGGGTTAACAGGGTTGCAACATTTTTCATACAAAGTCAGTACATAGGTTATAGTGATTTGACTGGTTACAGTTTGCTATATTCCAATGAAGATTGCTTTCACATTCCATAAGGAGGGGTAATGGTCTTGAGGGGTTCTATCTCTGGTGCCATTTGGCCTTTCCCAGTCATTTACAGGACAGGAATTAGGAAGATCTATAATCAAAGAAACAAGTTGCAGCTGCCTTCTGTGACTCAGGCCACATAGTCGCATTGCTCTCAAGTCTCAAAGTTCTAACAGCTTTAGGTTTGAATTATGTAACAGTATACAGAGGCCAGGTGCAGTGGCTCACGCCTGTGATCCCAGCACTTTGGGAGGCCAAGGCAAGTGGATCACGAGGTCAGGAGTTCAAGGCCAGCCTGGCCAAGATGTTGAAACCCCATCTCTACTAAAAATACAAAAATCAGCTGGGCGCAGTGGCAGGCGTCTGTAATCCCAGCTACTTGGGAGGCTGAGGCAGGAGAATTGCTTGAACCCAGAGGGCAGAAGTTGCAGTGAGCCAAGATTGCACCACTGCACTCCAGCCTGGGCAACAGAGTGAGACTCCATCTCAAAAAAAAAAAAAAAGTATACAGAGTGAAGTAGGGGGACACAGCTCATTTTTTTTTTAAGATGGCCACTCAGGGTCAGGCACAGTGGCTCATACATGTAATCCCAACACTTTGGGAGGCAGAGGCAGAAGGATTGCTTGAGCCCAGGAGTTCAAGACTAGCCTGGGCCACATGGTGAAACCTTGTCTCTACAAAAATTAGCTGGGCATGGTGGTGCACACCTTTAGTCTTAGCTACTCGAGAGGCTGAGGTGGGAGAATTGCTTGTGCCTAGAAGGTTGAGACTGCAATGAGCCACGATTGCATCACCACACTCCAGCATGGATGACAGAGTAAGACCGTCAAAAAAAGCTCACTCAGTTAACTGTCCAACCATTTTTTTCTCCATACATAAGGAAACAATCATTTTTTAATTGAATAATCTTTTTTATTTACCCAAAAGCAGGGCATAAGTTTCTCTTTGCAAAGTAATATAAATTTTCCTTGTGAAGGTATCTTCTTTGTTATACCATCATGAGGAGAGCAATCTTACCACCAGGGACAGAAAATCAACACCAAAATCAATCTGCACAAACAGGCCCGCTCAGTGGCTCACACTTAAAATCTTAGCATTTTGGGAGGCCGAGGCAGGTGGTGGTAAGGAGTTTGAGACCAGCCTGGCCAATCTGGTGAAACCCTGTGTCTACTAAAAATACAAAAATTAACTAGGCATGGTGGTGAGCACCTGTAATCCCAGCTACTTGGGAGGGTGAGGCAGGACAATCTCTTGAACTCAGGAGGCAGAGGTTGCAGTGAGCCGAGATCATGCCATTGCACTCCAGCATGGGTGACAGAGTGAAACTCCGTCTCAAAAAGAAAAAGAAATCTGCACAAACAGACCTTACTAAAATAACCCTTATCTTTCTTTAGTTCCCCAATAAATTTTCTAGTTACCTTTTCACAATACATTGTCTATAGAAGCCCAACTCCCTCTTTTATCTAGTTGCTTCACAATATATCACTCTGTTAAAATGGTATAGAAACTTCTGAGTCTAACTGCTTCTTTGGGTTTTCTCTCCTTTTCTGTGAAGCCCTTGTGCACATAAAAATACTAACATCAAAACAATTTGTGTGCCTTTCTCTTGTTAATCTGTCTATTCACAGTTTAATTCACAGGCCTCAGCTACTAAACCTAAGAAGGTAACAGAAAACTTTTCCCTCCTCTACATATTCATAAGTGCTACTGGTCTATGGGTTTTTTGGTTACCTTTGTTCAGTTTTGGTATCAATTATAGGCTGGATTCATTATAAGAGCCTTGAGGCTTTCTTTTTGGCATACTCTAGAACATGTGGTTTTATCTGTTATTTAAATGTTAGTAGAATTTACCAGTAAAATTATCTGTAACTAGGGCATTGTTTATTTTTGGTAAAGAGGCTGACAACTTTCCACATTTCTCTCACAACAAATGTGTTTTGTCTGTCTCTTGTGAGGACAACATTAGCAACTAATATCTATTAGAAAACCCTCCATTTTGCTCATAAAAACTAGTTTGCCTAGCACTAAGTTAGCTTAAATCTATTAATTTCCCCTATACTGGTGGTAATTAACCTGTTTCCATTTCCTATTTTTAGTATGTTTGCTTTCTTCATTTAAAACAATGAGGTTGGCCGGGCGTGGTGGCTCAAGCCTGTAATCCCAGCACTTTGGGAGGCAGAGGCAGGTGGATCACGAGGTCAAGAGATCGAGACCATCCTGGTCAACATGGTGAAACCCCGTCTCTACTAAAAATACAAGAGATTAGCCGGGCATGGTGGCGCGTGCCTGTAATCCCAGCTACTCAGGAGGCTGAGGCAGGAGAATTGCCTGAACCCAGGAGGCAGAGGTTGCGGTGAGCCGAGATCATGCCATTGCACTCCAGCCTGGGTAACGAGCGAAACTCCGTCTAAAAAAAAAAAAAAGAGAGGTTAACTATCCTTTTTTTTAGCTTTTGGTTTTGTTAGTACTTTTTTCTGTTTTCTGATTTTTAAGTACCTACTTTTATCTTTATGCATTTCTCTCTTTTGCTGTATTAGGTGCAATAATGCAAGTTCACGTCTGCTGTAGCATTTCAGAAACTTTTTAAAGATTAATGTGCCATCTTTATTGTTCTCCAGATGAATAATTTTTAAAATTTAAAGGAAAATTAAATTTAGTGAGCAAAAGTGGAATGAGGTCCTTAATTTTCTTTAGGTAAGTACAATTACAAGTTTAACTATCTAGGGCTTGTAGTTTTGAAATTGTTGACAAGTTATTTTTTTCTAAGCAACACACCTAATGTGACAATAGGAGTATTGGGGGTTTTCTGGGTTTTGTCTGAGTCAGGGTCTCTCTTTGTTACCCAGGCTATAGCACAGTGGTGTGATGTCAGCTTACTGCAGCCTCAACCTCCTGGGCTCAAGAGATTCTCCTGCCTCAGCCCCTCAAGTAGCTGGGACATGTGCCTGGCTAATTTTTGTATTTTTAGTAGAGGAGGGGTTTTGCCATGTTGCCAAGGCTGGTCTCAAACTCCTGGACTCAAGCAGTCTGCCCAACTTGGCCTCCCAAAGTGCTGGGATTACAGGCATAAGCCACCACACTCATTTAAAAATGGGAATTTTTTAAATGCTCTTTTAACTGACTTTCCTTAAGCTGGCCTTCCTCTGCTCCTTTTTTTTGAGAGGGAGTTTCACTCTTGTTGTCCAGGCTAGAAGGCATTGGTGCAACCTTGGCTCACTGTAGCCTCTACCTTCTAGGTTCAAGTGATTCTCCTGCCTCAGCCTCCCAAGTACCTGGGATTATAGGTACCCACCACAATGCCCAGCTAATTTTTTGTATTTTTAGTAGAGACTGGGTTTCACCATGTTGGCCAGACTGGTCTCGAACTCCTGACCTCAGGTGATACACCCACCTCAGCCTCCCAAAGTGCTGGGATTACAGGCATGAGCCACTGCGCCCAGCATCCCTTAATTCTTAATAAATTATTATATAGTGGTTCAAGCTATAATATGAAGATCAAGGGGAAACACATTCCCAGCTTCTCTCCTTGTCCAAAGTTGCTTTATCTGTTTTTTTGTGTTTTTTTTTTTTTTTTACTTTTGTCCCCAATCTGTTAATTTAATTGTTTCGATATCTAGCAAGTGTAGAAACTAAGAGAAAGTTTTCCCTTTACCCTCTAAAGTTTCACTGGAAATGAATGACAATAAGCAGATTATTGGACAAAAAGGTATACACATTTATTTAATATGCATAAGCCCAGGGGAATTGCAGGAGAATGATTAATAACCCAATGAGGTCCAGATGCTTATATACCCTTCTTAATAGGGGAAAAGGAGATGGGAATAATATGGCCATTTTGAAGGGTAGTGTTTTAGTCCATTTGTGTTGCTATAAAGGAATACCCAAGGTTGAGTAATTTATCAAGAAAAGAGGTTTATTTGGCTTACAGTTCTGCAGGCTGTACAAGAAGCATGGCACTGGTACATGCTCAGCTTCTGGTGAGGGCCTCAGGCTGCTTCCACTCATAGTGAAAGGCAAAGAAAAACCAGTGTGCAGAGATCATGTGATAAGAGAGGAAGCAAGGGAGATGGGAGGGAGATGCCAGGCTCTTTTGAACAGCTAGCTCTTGGGGAAACTCTCTCAAGGGCTAATAGAGGGAGAACTTGAGGACAGCACCAAGCTATTCATGAGGGGATCCCTCCCATGACTCAGACACCTCCCATTAGGCCCTACCTCCAACACTGGGGATGAAATTTCAACATGAAGTCCAGGCATGGTGGCTTATGCCTGTAATTCCAGCACTTTGGGAGGCCGAGGCAGACAGATCACTTGAGGTCAGGAGTTTGAGACCAGCCTGGCTAACATAGTGAAACCCCATCTCTACTAAAAATACAAAAATTAGCTGGGCATGGTGGTGTGCGCCTGTAGTCCCAGTTACTCAGGAGGCTAGGACAGGAGAATTACTCAAACCTGGGAGGTGGAGATTGCAGTGAGCCAAGATCTTATCACTGCAGTCCAGCCTGAGCAACGGAGTGAGACTCTGCCTCAAAAAAAAAAAAAAAAGTCAGCATGAAGTTTGGAGGGTCAAATATCCAAACTATAGCAGGTAATAAATGATTCTTAGGGGAATGAATGGGTCCAATGCTCAGACAAGACTACCAAATAATTATCTTCGAGAATTGAATGGAACCAGAGAACAGAAAATAGTTTGGAAAAAAGTTAATCTGAGCTCTAGCTGTGGTATTTAATTTTCAGCCTCTTCCTTGGTGATACAAGTTTTAATCTCTGGTTTAGGAAATTTCAGGAAGGGAATCAAAGACAATTGTGTTTCTCTTTCATGGGTCCAGTTTCTAGGTAGATAAGCGAACTTCTGACAACAGCCTCATCCTGTGCTTCAGAAGAGAGAGTATTGAAAGAGATGTGGGGGAGGGAGGCGGGAGGTCAGAGAGACCTTGGGTCTGCTTCTTCAGTTCAGCATGTCAAAGTGTCATGTTTTAGGGATCTTTTTCTGAGCCCCAACACAAGCATTCCTTGTTTGTATATGGTTTTCATCTTATGGGTCAGTTAGTTCCGTTCCAGTTTGGTTCATTTCAATCCAATTCATTTCCTATGTGCTTGCAGTTGTCGTAGGTGACAGAGAAAACTCAATAAACCAATCCTCTGCTTCCACCTCCCCACTCCCACCGTAGGAGCTCACAGCCTGTTCTATTGGTACAGCTCAATTAGACTACAGAAATGTGTGACACAAAACAGGAAAAGGAGGAGGGAGGATGGCTTAACCCAGTTCACTTGCCATAACTACAAAAACAAGGAACAAAAGTTGAGCTGGTTTATATGCATGCTGAGTAGTCAGAAGGATCCTTATAGCAATATTACATGTACCACCTCTCATTAGCCTGAATGAAGCTCTTGTTTGACTCTAAATCCTGCCAGTACTGAGTACCCAGATTGTATTTCCCAGGGAGAAGCTCTGGTCCTTTGTGCTGTGCCAAGGAGAGTTAAAGGCAGGGAGGCTTCCATTTCCCCACAGCTTCTCTAAATTCTTGATGCCAGTGGATCCTGGGAGTTGTAGAACCAGTTTATACATAGGGTTGGTGCAAAAGTAATTGCGGTTTTTGCCATTGAAGGTAATGGCAATATGCTATGTGGATTATTAAAATATTGGCTAGTTAAACTTTAGGAAAAGTCTGTCAAGAGACTGCACTGAAATGGCCAGAAGCATTCCCCTAAATACATAAAACCTGGAATACTTTAAAAAGAAGGCATGAATTAGCCCCTTTTGAAATAATACTTGGTTGTCCTATGCCTACTGGTGGTATCTCTAAACCTTACATTCTTGAATTGAGTGAATCATTATGGAGACTTAAGTGAACAGTTTTTGTATTTTTATTAGAGATGGAGTTTCACCCTGTTGGCAAGGCTGGTCTCAAACTCCTGACCTCAGGTGATCCACCCCACCTCAGCCTCCCAAAGTGCTGGGATTACAGGCTTGAGGCACTCGGCCCCAGGTATCTTTTAGTTATATACAGGAACTGACTAGTATACTTGAAGCATGTCAATAGGTAAAAATGACACAGCCTCTGCCAACTGACAATGCTTGCCATCTCTTTTTGACCAGGAGATCTATGTACATCAAGGTTTTTAGAAGACAGCACATACTGTCACCTACTTAGGAAGGACCTCATGAAGTACTGCTAACAATTTATGCCACCATCTAAATAAAAATCGTCATGGATTCCTGAAAGCCATGCTAAGCTGTATTGGCACTCTTAGGACAATTGAAAGACCCCAGATCAGCACTCTCAGGAAAATTTGGAAGACCATCCCTGCAAGTGACCTTAAAGTAAGGATTTCCAGGGTTAATCCCCAGGCCCTGGAAGCAAATAGCATCATGAAGTAACTGTTTTTTTCTTAAGGTCATTAGGAAACTTCACTTTCACCTATTTTCTCCCCCATTACTCTCCTTACTCTGAAACAAAAACAAAAACACTTCTTCCTTTTAATGAAGACTCCTTTTTTTGGCTACTTAAAGGCTAACTGGAGATTGTTGTCTCAATCTATCCTGTTTTCACTCTGATTCTCCACTATAGGCTCTCTTCCAGCCTCTTTTTTTATTTTACTTTTACAGACTCTTCCTGTTTTCTCATCAGGCCAAGCAGAAACCTGACATCCTCCTATACCAATTTTCCAAACCCTGGCATATTAGTTAATCAGATTGCTGACTGTGTCCAACATCTAGATCACTCAAAAGAACCTAAACTTTTGGGGCCAGGCATGATGGCTAATGCCTGTAATCCCAACACTTTGGGAGACTGGGCTGGGCAGATCACCTGAGGTCAGGATGAGACCAGCCTGGCCAACATGGTAAAACCCTGTCTCTACTAAAAGTACAAAAATTAGCTGGCTGTGGTGGTCGTGTGCGCCTATGATCCCAGCGGCTCAGGAGGCTGAGGCAAGAGAATCACTTGAACCTGGGAGGCAGAGGTTACAGTGAGCCAAGATTGTGCCGCTGTGCTACTTTTAATTCCTGCCAAGGAATGGCAGGTACTTGCAAAAAGCTGGTAGACCAAGACTGGAAATTAGATGTATGACAAGATATGGCATTTATCACAGAGAAAACAATGTCACTTTACTTCTTTTGGTGAGTTACTTGGATACAGAAAAACTTTCACGGAAGCTCAAGAACTGTCCTTTGCGCAGGTAAAGTCATTAGAAGGGCATTTTTCCCTTTGTCTTGAAAATGGCATGGTGCTGGACCTTTCCTGAGTGACATACCAAAGCAAGACATACATACCGTGTGGTTTGATTTCACAGGCAGCATCCTCAAGCCTCTTATAAATGGTCATGACTCTGACTCTTACGGTACAAACACTTGTCAAATTACCAGATGTTACAGCTGACCCACAAGCCACCTTTGTGTAACCTGGAGTAGCTCATCTGCTTTCCTCATTAGGCTGCCAAGCAAGCTGGTGACCCAAAAAAGCTGGTTGGTGGCATAGTGTGAAGACCTGAGAGCCAGAGAGCCAGTGGTGTGGATTCCACTGTGGATCTAAAGACCTGGGAACCAGGAGCAGTGAGGGCAGGGGAGGATAAATGCCTCCCCTCAAGCAGTCAGGCAGAGGGAGTGAATCCTTCCTCCCTCTACTCAGGCCCTCAATGGAATGGCTGGTGCACATTCACATTGCCGAGGACAATTTCCTTTACTCAGTCTATCAATTCAAATGCAAATCTCTTCCGGAAATACCCTCACAGGCACATCCCAGAAGTCGTATTTAATCAGATATTTGGGCATCCCATGATTGAGTCAAGGCGACACATCAAATTAACTGTCACAGGATCTGACAAAACTGTTCTTAATATCTCTTAAGTGGCAGGATGGAGGTCTGTGTACTGGGTTATTCAGCAATTAAGAGGACCATAGCTGGTTGGGTAGCCATTTCCTTATGATTAATATATGTTCTTCAAATCAAAGGAAAGCCTGGTTACAGTGATTGTTTCTGACCCTATCCTGTGCAATTCTTTGATTGAGTCTGGAGAAGCACAAAAGACTATCTAAAAAAGTGTGTAGTAGCAGATACCTGTAAATGTAAGCCCACTGGATGGCAAAATCATTACTCAAAAGATATGATTCTCAAGTGAAAAGCCCAAAGTAACAAAGTGAAAATTTAAATATTTTATATATTTTATATATTATGTATAAAATATATATTTATATTTTATAATTATGTATATACTTACGTATATATATACATATATATGCATTGTGTATATAATATGTATATGTATTTACATATGTATACATATATAATTTATATATTAGATATTATATTTATTATATGTATATACTTACATATGTATATATTATATGTAAGTATTTATAATATATACATATACATATGTATATATTATATATGTATATAGAATATGTATATAGAATATATGTATACATATGTGTATTTACATATATATCATATATACATGTAATATAATTGTATATTATATAATCTATATTATACATATATACAAAATTATGTATTATATATTGTATATTATATAATCTATATTATACATATACATATTATATATTATATATATATACAGGGACTTACTCTGTTGCCCAGGCTGGAGTACAGTGGCAAGACCTCTGCTCAGTACAGCCTCAATTTCCTGGGCTCATCACTTGAGAAAAGTGCTGGGATTACAGGTGTGAGCACTGTGCCCAGCCGAAACTCACCTTATAGGTGCATATATTACTTGCAAATTCTTCTAGCTTCTATGTGGAATGTTGTGAATTGAAATAATTGAGGAAATGCTTCTTTCCCTAAAGTCCTTTTTATTTCTAGATGTTTCTGTTCCACTTCCCCTTAGGATTAGGGATGATACAGGGTATGAAATTTTAATGAGTCCCAAAGTTTTTGCAAGCAAGTGGTTTATTTCTGCTGTAAAATGAATTCCTTGGTCTGACTCAATTCATAAAGGAATGTCAAAACAGAGAATAATCTTAGTTATTCACCACTGTTGTGGCATCAGCACATCTAGTCAGATGGCATTCAGTCTATCCACTCAACATAGAAATAATAAGCAAACAGTGAGAATAGCATAAAGCTGGAGGTAAATCTATGAAATCCACTTGGAGTGCCACAAGAAGCAATGTAGACCTCGAGAACTTCCTGAGGAGTATTGGTTTCCTCCAGAAATTTGGTGAGATTTACAAGCAGTATGCTGGGAAATAATTTGGTCAGATATTTTGTGGGTGCCAGGGCAGAACCAATTATCATTTTTTTTTTTTTTTTTTTTTTTTGAGACAGAGTTTCACTGTTGTTGTCCAGGCTAGAGTGCAATGGCACAATCTCAGCTCCCTGCAACCTCCGCTTCTGGGTTCAAGCAATTCTCCTGCCTCAGTCTCCCAAATACCTGAGATTACAGCTGCCCGTCATCAGTCCAGGCTAATTTTCGTATTTTTAGTAGAGATGGAGTTTCACCATGTTGGCCAGGCTGGTCTCAAACCCCTGACCTCAGGTGATCCACCCACCTCAGCCTCCCAAAGTGCTGGGATTACAGGTGTGAGGCACTCGGCCCCAATTATCTTTTAGTTCCTTAACTATCCTCCTTCTGCACATACATCTCATTCGATGGGAGAAAAGTGCAAGCCAAAAGGTTGAAAGAATGAGGGCCATAGGAAATCCATTTAGCCCAATGTATAATCCATCTGATCACTGTTTTGAACCCTTTTGTGTCCATTTGTCTTTTCAGATCACGGAGCATTTGCCTGATAGATAATCAATAGTATCAGCTAGAGATGAAGTCAGTTTAGAAACTAGATTTAAAAAAAATAATAAGGTGGCCTATTTTTGGCTGTGTATTTAGCAGCCTTGTCAGCTCTATTGTTCCCAAAAGATATAATATCAGACTCCTTAGTATGGGCTAAACAATAAGCAACAACAATTTTAGAAGGGAGGAAAATAGCCTGTAATAGATCAATAAGTATATGCCTGTTGGCATATAAAGGAGATTGTCAGCATATGGAACCAGCAGAAGTGAAAAACTGAAGGCATTTCCAGATTATACCAGCATACATATGCCAACAGTATGGCAGACCCCAAAGGCATATCTGGAGTCAGTGTAAAGAGTGGCCAGTTTTTTTTTTTTTAACCAGTGTGCAAACTTGAGTGACAGCTGTCGGTCCAGCAGCTTGGGCTGATCTTACTGTGAGCAAAGGGCACATCTCAAGTGTTTCACGTGGAAAAGCTAGCCAGTTGTTATATTTCCCTGGAAATTTTATTTACAAGAGCCATCACAAAATAGACTTAAGTCTGGGTTGTCCAAAGGGGTAGCTAAGAGGTTTGCCCATGGCTTTGAGATCATTTCTACAGTCTCAAGGCAATGATGAGAAATGGAGTGAAGCTCTTCATCGCCAGAGAGAAGCGGTAGAATAGCTGGATTTAAAGCGTTAGAGTGATGTAAAGTGATGGAGGGATGGTTTTGTTGTTTTTTTTGTTTTTTTGTTTTTTGTTTTTTGTTTTTTTTTGAGACGGAGTTTCGCTCTTGTTACCCAGGCTGGAGTGCAATGGCACGATCTCGGCTCACCGCAACCTCCGCCTCCCGGGTTCAAGCAATTCTCCTGCCTCAGCCTCCTGAGTAGCTGGGATTACAGGCACGCGCCAACATGCCCAGCTATTTCACCATGTTGACCAGGATGGTCTCGATCTCTTGACCTCATGATCCACCCGCCTCGGCCTCCCAAAGTGCTGTGATTACAGGCTTGAGCCACCGTGCCCGGCCGGAGGGATGGTTAATAGGGCTTTTCTGAAGTGGTCTATCATCATGTAGAGAGGTGCTGTGTTTTATAAACTTATAAGAAAACAGGCAGACACAGTTTGGGGAACACAGAGTAAATGGAGGAGCCGTATATAAGAGTACTGCCTTTGCCAGTTAGGGTGGCAGATGCAGTCACTGCACACAGGCATGAGGGCATACTTGCTACCACAGGTCCAACTGACATGGGAAATATGCTACAGAACATATTTGAGATCCAAAAAGTTGTCCTAGGATACCTGCGGTAATCTCATTATTTTTATGATGATACAGGTGAAAAGGTTTGTCAAAATTAAATAAGCCAAGGGCAGTGGTTATGAACAATGCTAATATTAAGGCTCAAAGGAGATTGTCAGCATATGGAACAAGAGTAGAGACTTGGGGAAGGGCTGAAGAGTCTAAGTGGGTGTTAAAGATCTGGGAAACTAGTAAGGGAGACTCGCGAAATCCTTGAGGCTTGTGAGTCCATGTTAATTGTCTCTCTTATATGTAAATACAAAGAGAAATGTCTAGTCGGGGTGCAGTGGAATCAAGCAGAGGTCAATTACTATAAATCGGGCTGTGTCAGCAGGAATCGAGCTAAGAATGGTAGCTGGATTAGGAACTATGGGGTACCAAAGAATTACAAAGGAGTTGCTTTTGGCTCCTGGATCTTGCACAGTTGGATAGAAGTGATTCCCCCAGACCCATCTGAATCAAATTTCTCCTCTCTTTCCTAGCAAGCTTCGGATACTACAGGGTGAAGAAATAAAGACACCACTACCCTGCTGTGAAAGACAGTCTATTACATGTTTGATTCCTCGTGTTGCATCTCCTAAGAGAGGATTCTGGGCTACTGGTGGGAAAGGTTTGTTTCTTTCCCAGGAAATATGTGCAGGCTGCTTAGTAGCAAGCCAGCGTCATTTGCATGTGAGGCCCAAAGACTAGTCCAGGCATCTCTTAAGATTGCATTCTTTTCAAAGGATTTTAAATTGAGATGGGTTTCCATTAAGGAAAGTAGAAAGTTTTAGGTTTGTTCTGAGGGCAGGAAAATGAAAACATCTTTCTCATTACAGGATATGCTTGCATTAAACTTATATTAAAAATCTCTTCTGGAAAGGTTTGCTGGTAAGCAGTCAGTAACTAGAAAAGCACAATGTCGAGAGGTCCTAAGAATATCGGAGTGGTCCAAGATATGAACAGTGAAATAAGTTGTCCACAGACTATGACAACTTAAATAGGATCAGAGGTGACAGGTAAAAATAAATCCTCTGGGTGTTATGGTAGAAGAAGTCAAACCAGTGTCAATCAAGAAATCCAGTCCCCAATCCTGTACTTTAAGTTTAATGATGGGTTCAGGGGTACAGCTGAGGATCAGCCAACCCCATCAATTAATAGGGTATTGTCTCTCAGAAAGGGAAAATGAAATTTCTGAGGATAGTGGGATCAAGGGCCCCCACTTTTTCTTTCTTCCTCATCTTTGTTTTAAGTACAGGACAGTTGTTTTTCCAGTGTCCTGGCTTTTTAAATATCTGCAGACATCTGGAGGCAAGGAAGGCACAGTGGTTGGGAAGAAAAATGAGGGAATTTTGAGTTACTCTTAGAGTCATAGCTTTATTTCTGTAAATACTTGATTTGGGAGGCAGAGCTGTTGGTTTTAACTTCTTTCCTCTTATTTTCTGCAAGCTGTTTTCAAAGGATTGCATAGCTGCTTCTATAAAAACACTCAGAGACTGACTCAGCCAGGCAGCCACGTCACACAATTTTGAATTTCCCTCTTTATACAGTCCAACCGAGCCAAAAATTAAAAGATTTCTATGTTCTGAGGCTTCCTGGCTGAATGCAATGTGGCTTTTAAAAGTTTGAATGAAGTATTCTGTAAAGCCCTTAGGAGATACTCCTTCCTTTGAGTACGTGCTTCAACCTGAGACCAATTCACCTTAGGGAGAAAGGCCTCTTTCATCACCTCCATTAGGCATTGAATATTGGCCTCTAGCTGAGCCATTTCTCGGTCACTTGCAGTAGGGTCTAGAAGTAGTTCCAGCTTCCTATTTCCTGGGTGGAATGGGGTGGGGAAGAGTTGGTTCCCCTAGAGTCCGTCTGGCCTGTCTAGTAACTACAGTATAATCACAGGTGGGAAAAAGACATCTTAGTAGCCAGTTGAGGCTCCTGTGAGTGGGATTATGAATGGCTGCCAATCCTTCTAACTCCTCTTTAAATGTGGTAGAATCTTCTGAAAGTGGAGACAAAAGGGCTTTGTAATTTAAAATACCTGCTGGACACGGTGGCTCATGCCTGTAATCCCAGCACTTTGGGAGATGGGTGGATCACCTGAGGTTGGGAGTTAGAGACTAGCCTGACCAACATGGAGAAACCCGATCTCTACTTAAAAAAAAAAAAAAAAATTAGCTGGGCATGGTGGAGCATGCCTGTGTTCCCAGCTACTTGGGAGGCTAAGGCTGGAGAATTGCTTGAACCTGGGAGGCAGAGGTTGTGGTGAGCTGATTGCACTCCAGCCTGGGCCACAAGAGCAAAACTTCATCTCAAAAAAACAAAAAACAAAAAAAAATGTAAAAGATCTGCTGTTGTACGGCATCAACCTAAGTGTCCATCAACAGATGAATGGATAAAGAAAATGTGTTATGTATACACAAGTCGAGTACTACACAGCCATAAAAAAATGGAATCCCCCATGCGCGGTGGCTCAAACCTATAATCCCAGCACTTTGGGAGGCCGAGGCGGGTGGATCACGAGGTCAATAGATCGAGACCATCCTGGTCAACATGGTGAAACCCCGTCTCTACTAAAAATACAAAAAATTAGCTGGGCATGGTGGCGCGTGCCTGTAATCCCAGCTACTCAGGAGGCTGAGGCAGGAGAATTGCCTGAGCCCAGGAGGCGGAGGTTGCGGTGAGCCGAGATCGCGCCATTGCACTCCAGCCTGGGTAACAAGAGCAAAACTCGGTCTCAAAAAAAAAAAATTGAATCCTGTCATTTACTGCCACATGGGTGGATCTGGAGGTCATCATGTTAAGTGAGATAAGCCAGGCACAAAAAGACAAGTATTGCATGTTCTCATATTTTGGGGCTAAAAAATTTGATCACATGAAGCTAGAGTGTGAAAAGATAAATAACAGAGACTGGCAAGGGTGAGTGGGAGGAAGAGGGATGATGAAGAGAAGTGGGTTAAGAGTACAAACACACAATTAGAAGGAGGAAATTAAAGGTTTGATAGCAGAGTAGGGTGAGTATATTTAGCAAAAATGTATTGTACTCAGGGGATGGACACCCTAAATACTGACTTGATCACCATGCATAAAACATGTATAACAAAATTTCACACTGTCCCATACATTTGTACTCATAAAGAAATATTTAGGCCAGGCACGGTGGCTCATGCCTATAATCCCAGAACTTTGGGAGCCCAAGGTGGGCAGATCACCTGAGGTCAGGAGTTCAAGACCAGCCTGGCCAACATGGTGAAACCCTATCTCTACTAAAAATACAAAATTAGCTGGATGTGGTGGCACGCGCCTATAATCCCAGCTACTCGGAAGGCTGAGGCAGGAGAATCACTTGAACCCGGGAAGCGGAGGTTGCAGTGAGCTGAGATTTTACCACTGCACTCCAGCTTGGGCAACAAGAGTGAAACTCTGTCTCAAAAATATTTTTTTTAATAAAGAGTCTACTGCTGCCTGGAGACATAAATTCTTTGTGGTGGGGATCCAGTATAACATTCACAGGTAGGCATGGCACAGGAAGGTCCGGAGTTGATGGAGTTTGATTGCAGAGCCCTGGGAAGTAGGAGAAGCCTTCTTGGAGCCCGGGCCAGACTTACTTCCTGGCTCTCAGCATTTACATGACAACCTCTATACCCCAGGCCTGGAGATCAGGCCAGAGTGTGCTCTGTAAATCTTCCCAGGAAAGGAAAGTTAAAGCAGGCAGCTGAATGTTTAAGGGATTTTCTAAAAAGGTGGAAGTTTTAAGAGTTAAAGGATTTTGCTGAGAAGATGGGGCCATATTTTGAGGAGTGGGATTCAAGCCAGGGGCTAGAGATCCCAAAGATCTTCTGGAGGGGCAGGGACAGGGATTTGGGGGTCAAGGCAAGTATAGGTGGATGGAGAAGTAGGATTTGTAGTGGGTATGGACTTTAACTTTTGTTCTAATCTGTTCTTCCCTAAAGCTAGCTGTTACACTCCTCTATGTCCCTTTACAATGTGGTCTTCCCATAGGTACCAATAGGACAGTTTTTTTGGATGAGAAAATTTTTTCAAATAGGGAAGTTTTTCCAGTTCAAAGGATCCATCATCTGGTCATTGACAAATAGGATCTCCAAGAATGTGTTTATTCCAATAGCAATTCAAACCAATAAGCCTTTTCATGGAAAGACTGGGAAATAACTTTCCAGACTTAGAATAAATCTTTACCATGGATGCAAGAGGCATCCCTACAGTGAGTGAAGATGATGCACCCACATGATCTGAATAAGTTCACGCCCAGAGGTGGCCTAGGAAAGCAAAGACCTTTGCTGTCACCATCCATGAGAATCATGTTTATGGAAACTGTGACTCTGATCTCTCACAAGACGTGAGACACCTCCAGGCACAGACCCACTAATCAGTCGCACCAAGTGGGCAACCCTAGGATGGGATATTCCCGGTACTAATAAGACAAAGAAGATTGAGACAGCAAAGGCCCTTATGGACTGGGACCTCCCCTGGAAGCTGGCATGCTCAAAGAGAATGCTACCCGTCATCACATGTGTCAGCCTCCCAGACTGTAGGCTGGCCACCTGACACAAGGCAAGCCAACACTTACTCCCATGAGCTAGTGGAGCCCAGAGAGAATATTCTCACTGGTCACAAAGCCAAGCTTTCAGGACATAAAACAAGTAAAAGAAAAACCCCATCTTGTTTTTCCTTGACCAGTCTGGTGAGAAGTGTACACTCAGCCATCCACGATGCCTGCTCTAGCACAGGAATATCGGCCCCAGTCCTGGATTCCCCCTTGTAGCATATGACACAAAAAGTAAAGACAATGGAAAACAATGACCAACTCTGGGAAGAATGGGACCAAACAGAAAACAAGAATACTTGAAACAGAAAATGCCAAAGTTGCCATACTCAAAGAATGACTTCACATAAATATTTTCTCCTGCTAATCTAAGTGTAGAAAGAAAAAAAAGACAAGAGACTCATCAGTCTTGCTTCAACCAGACCCTGAAGGCAGAGATCTAGGACACAGAAGTGGTAAAAATTTCTGCCCTCTGCTGGCTTTTGTCAAAGGTCTCAAGATCTTCTAGCTCCAGTAGCCAAGGCACGCAGTGAAATTCCCTCCTCATCACCAGAACTGATGGGGAGGAAAAAATTCTCCTCTACACTCTAGGGCATGTGGCCCACTGAGGCCATTTATCCGGCCCCCCCGCCGCACTTCAGGAAGGGGCACCTCTTTCGTTGGTGGTCAGTGAGAGGAGCACAGTATGTGGTGGCCCTCCAACGGTCTGAGGGACAGTGAACTGGCCCCCTGTGTAACTAGTTTGGGGACGCCTGCTCTAGGGTCTCCGATAGTCCTAAGAATTAAACTGACAAGACCCTGTAATAGGATAAAAGTACACAAGTTTTATTAAATTTTTACATGCACATGGAGCCCTTCGCGAGAGAACAAAGACCCAAAGAAGTGAACAGAGTAGAAAGCTTTTATACCTTCTAGTCAAAGCAATGATAAGTTCCTAAAGTGATGATCAGACAAAGGGGTTTGTGGTAGGGACAGTAAATTGTGGGGAAGTGATCAGGAGATTTATGAAGAGGGAGATAAAACTAGCAGATTGCTTTAGTAAGTTTATACGGATCCATTTCGGTGCTGATTCCCGGTCTCTGGTATTAAGGATGTTTTTCTCTTGTACAGGGAGGGCTCTTTTCTTATGGGGAATTTTATGACCTATTCTTACATAGAAAAGGGTAGATCAGAGAGCCCTTCCTGCCTCTGCTGTTTTTCAAGTGCCTTCAGCTCCAAATAATATGCCAAAGCAGCATATGTGTTTAGGGTGACATGTCCTTAACTTACTTACTGAATACTCCTTAACTTAAGAGGATGCCTTTTCCCCACTCATCCATTCCAACCTAAGAATAGGATATAACCCCCAGCTGGGTGAAACAAAACTAAATTTCAGGAAAGCAGAGCCCATATAGTCTACCCAAGGCTGCATATTGGCTGGGCATGGTGGTTCGTGACTGTAATCCCAACACTCCGGGAGGCTGAGGTGGGAGGATTGCTTTGAGTCCAGGAAGGAATTCGAGACCAGCCTGAACAACACAGGGAGAAAAATAAAAATAAAACATCTCTACAAAAAAAAATAAAACAATTAGCTGGCCGTGTGGTCTCAGCTACCTGGGAGGCTGAGGTGGGAGAATCACTTGAGGCTGGGAGATAAAGGCTGCCATGAGCTATGATTGCAATACTGCACTTCAGCCTGGTGACAAAGTGAGACCATGTCTCAAAAAAAAAAAAAAAAAGGCCAGGTGAGGTGACTCACACCTATAATCCTGGCACTTTGGGAGGCCGAGGAAAGAGGACCACTTAAGACCAGGAGTTTCAGACAAGCCTGAGCTACATAGCAAGACCCTGTCTCTACAAAAATTAAAAAAAAATTAGCTGGGCATGGTAGGCGTGGTCCCACCTACGTGGAGGCTGAAGCAGAAGGATCACTTGAGCCCAGGGGTTCGAGACTAGTCTGGGCAATATGGCAAAGCCACATCTCTACAAAAAAAAAAAAAAATACAAAAATTAGCCAGGCATGGTGGTGTGCGCATATAGTCCCAGCTCTTTGGGAGGCTGAGGAGGGAGGATCACTGGAGCCTGGGAGGTCAAGGCTGCAGTGAGCCAAGATTGCACCATTGCACTCCAGCCTAGGTGACAAAGCGAAACCCTGTCTCAAATAAATAAAGTGGTATAGGAGACCAGAATATAACATCTGAAATACGGCTGTAGGAGACCAGAATATGCCATCCCAAAATATGCCTTTTTGGCACAAGGACTATTTCGAGCAACAGCAAAGGACTAGCTCTGAAAACAAATTACCATTTCATAAAGAAAATATAAAGGAAATCTTCATTTGTAAGGTTGTCTTCTCTCTGTACCAGGAAGAGGATAACTCTGAATCACAAGAGACTCTTGTTGATGGAGAAGGCACCAACTTCAATCCACATAACAAGCCTTACCCTAGTTTACCCATGCTTTCCCTGGCTACCTCTCCATAACTGGCCTTCCCCACACCTGTTTGTTTCAGTGGACTATAGTATATAATAAGGCTGAATTCAAAGCCACTTCTTGAGATTTACTCATTTCTCTGTGTATCTCCCATGAATAACTGAGGTATAAATGTTAACTTCTGTTTTTCTCTTGTTAATCTGTCTTTCATTCCGAGAATCTCACCAAGAACTATGAAAGGTAGAGAAAACTATTTTTCCTCCCCTACAATAGACACTTGTGAGAACTAGATGGAGATGATATAATAACAAATTGTGTCTCTGAAGTAAAAAGCCCAACAAATTGAACACAAAAATATTCAAAAGAAAATCCCTGAAACAAAGAAAAATATATCTGCAGAATTAAAGAACACGTTGTGTTTCAAAACACTTCAACACGGAACATCCAATACTGAGACATATCATGACCTATCTATTGAAATTCAAAAATAAAGAATTCTTCAGGCATTCAGACAAATAACAGATTATATGCAGGGACAGGCTGACCTCAGAACTTAATGGCAGAAGACAGTGGAGCAATGGCTAATGGAGTGTAACCCAAGGATCTTAGCCAAATAAATTCTGGCACTTGGAAAAGTGGGTTTTCCTAAACAAGAAAAAAATCAGGAAACACAGTAGCCATGAGCCTGTCTCAGAAAAACTACTTGATATCTTGGCAATTAAAGGAAGACTTCGAGGAAAAAAAATAAAGGAGCAGAAGCCTCATAAAAAGTTTTGGTGGGCCAGGTGTGGTGGCTCATGCATGTAAGCCCAGCACTTTGGGAGGCCAAGGCAGGTGGATCACAAGGTCAGGAATTCAAGACCAGCCTGGACAAGATAGTGAAACCCCATCTCTACTAAAACTACAAAAATAAACCAGGCTTGGTGGCAGATGCCTATAATCCCAGCTACTTGGGAGGCTGAGGCAGGAGAATCACTTGGACCCGGGGAGCAGAGGTTGCAGTGAGCTGAGATTGCGCCACTGCACTCCAGCCTGGGCAACAGAGCAAGACTCTATCTCATAAATAAATAAATAAATAAATAAATAAATAAATAAAAGGTTTTGGTGAACACCAAATCAATTTAAATATAGATCAATCCAAAGCTGTTGAACTATCACTGAAGACAATGTTAGTGTTATAAACTTATCAAAATAAAAAATTCTATGGCAGTTGAGAGGGGAACATGAGGAGAGGGGAGGTATAATCTCATTTTTTGTAGAGGTCAATCAATGTATAAAATTGAAATGTGTGGTTCACAAAATAAAAGCACCATTACTTGCAAAATTTCTTAATTTTACAAAGAAATTTTAAGAGCTAATATTATACAGAAAAAATTTTTACTTGAAATCTAGCCTGTGTAACAAACCTGCACATTCTGCACATGTATCCCAGAACTCAAAGTAAAATAAAAGTTAAAAAAAATAAACCTAGTATTTTTTTTCACTTCAAATTTTGTTTTCTATTTAGTCCAAGCTGTTTTCTTCTATGAAATCCAAGTAAAACTATATTGAATATTGTTTGATAGCAAAGAGCCTTAACGTGATGATGTTGTATCCATGGGGTTAGAGAAATGCAGGTGAATACGAAATATTGTTGACCCCCGCCATGGACATTTATTTCATTGTTTTCATATCTATTAAGCCATTAGCTTCAAATTATGCCTTACATGGGTACATATGTTTGCTAAAACTCATCAAATTATACACCAAAAATGGGTAGGCTTTTTTTTGGCATATATATTAATTTACTTTATTAAATCTTCCTACAAGCCAGACGAGTAGACTACAGTGAAGAAATTTTATTTGGGAGAGTTAAGAAACCACTATGATACTTCCAAGTATTATCTTCAGTGATGCTTCTTTTCTTTATGCAGGGACTTCAAGTGATATTCAGCTTCTACAGCTACCGCAAATGCAGCAAATCCCCATTTGAATCCTTCTAGTAATGCACCAAGAAAGGAACCATTGTTTGCAAAGCCACCCATGTATCTCCAAGCTTCCGTACAGCCTCCTAGATCCCTTAGCCTGCGTGCAGCCAGTTTCTTCCGGACAGTTTCTAATCGTGTCCCTTCTATCTTCCATTGTTTATAATCTGGAAATTCCATTTTACTATGTCCATGTTCACGTCCAGGGGCCATGTCTGACGGCAATCTGACCTCTCAAGACACTCAGCTTTGCAACCGGAGCCAATCCGGGCGTGTTTTATTATATGTAAGTTTACATCGATAAAGTTTATTTATAGGGTTTTTTAAATTATGCCCCATTGTAGTCTTCATAGAGGATCAGGAGCGAAGTGAAGGTGAGCCGGCACAGCCTACCCTCCCCCATCTTCATTGAATTAACCACCTTCAACATAGGGTCTCATCGCTTTAAGGGTCAGGGAAGAACACAGCTGTTTTAAGAGTAGATGTGGATTGACCTGACTATAAACATAAATTGTACACAGCTGAAGACGCTGACGACGGTGAGGAGGTGGAGCAAACTGACAAAATCATTCCAGTGACTTAAAGGTAAACTAACACTTGAGAGAAACAATACTTCTAGATGACACACCCATTTCTGCTTTCCAGAGTGGCTTTAACCCAGTACTTCATGGACAGATGCAGATGGTCTCCAGATGGGGTGTGGTGCTTCTGGGTCTATGAATGGAGTCTCCTGGGGCTCGAACAACCCCCAGCTGACTCAGCCTCCACGGAGGCATCCCCTAGCTGTGCTCCAGTTACAAGCAGGCCCAAGGGAGGGAGGGGCTGGCTGGGGTCCTTCCGGCACAAAACCTTTTCAGTTTTCCGCCTCAAATCTGCAACGTTTTGGCAGCTACAGGGCTTCTTTCTCCTCCCTTTCAAGTCGCCTGGCTCTTTGAGCCACAGGGGAGACCCAAAACCCTGAAGAACATCCCGGAATGCAAAGCATTTGCGGTGAGTCACAGCTGCAGAGATGCCAGCAAGAGCTGTTCCAGACTTAAGTAAGAGAGGGAAGCGGGAAGGAAAGGTCAGTGGCCTAAGCTGCAGAGTTATGTCAAAGGCTGGTCTCAGGAAAGAAGCAGTAGCACTGGCTGGAACAAAGAAGGAAAATAGTGAGAATAGAGCTGCGTGGGGACCACTCCTCTGAGGCTTCCCCACCTGCTTTGCATGGGGCTGTCAGCCCTACTAGCCGCATTCTCTAAATTCTAAAAATTCCCACAGGGATAAAAACTTCTGGATGATAGAGGATTGTAAGTTGGCATTTGGAAAATGATCTCTGACAGCCTTCTAACCAACAATCATAAAGGGCTGAGCCCACTGAGCTTTGCAACACACTATTTTAAGATGTACTTTAGAAATGCAGTGGGCATTCTCTCCTTTTGGACCCACAGAGGGGCATTCACTGGCTGTTTCTTGCCTAAAAAGCACGCCTCCCTTTTAAGTCCTGGAGAGAGCCTCTGGGTGTCAAAACATTACTTCCTTTTCATTTTTGTGTTAACAATTGTGAATAGAGGATATATTCATAATATTCACCCAAAATATTCAAAAAACTATAAAAGAATAACTGTCTAACTTCTGTTTTTCCCAGCCACCTAGTTCCTCCTGGAAGCAAGTTGCTTGTGTATTTTTCCTGAAATATTCTTTGCATGTATAAGCATGTCTGGTATATGTAATCATTTTTGTAGAAATAGCATTACACAATATTCTCCTCTTTGTTTTTCTAAACCATGTCAGTACAAACAAAACTGTCTCGTTTATTTGTTCATTTTCACTATGTATTTAAACAACACCCTGTTCATATACATGTTGGTTATTTCCCATCTTTTCCTATTACAGTCTGTACTTCAGTGACAATCTTTTAAAAGATATCATGTGTAGGTAAAATTTATAGAGGTGGGATTTCTATGTCAAATTTGGATATTTCGATAGATATTTTGTCAAATTGACCTCCATAGAGATTGTACCAATTTATACTCACAGGTATGAGAGTACCTATTTCTGGCCTAGTGTGGTGGCTCACACCTGTAATCCCAGTACTTTGGGAGGCTGAGGTGGAGGGGATCGCCTGAGGTCAGGTTCAAGTCCAGCCTGATCAACATAGCAAAACCCCATCTCTACTGATAATACAACAACAACAAAAAATTAGTTGGGTGTGATGGCACATACCTGTAGTCCCAGCTACTCTGGAGGCTGAGGCAGGAGAATCACTTCATCCTGGGAGGTGGAGGATGCAGTAAGCCAAGACTGCACCACTGCACTCCAGCCTGGATGACAGTGAAACTGTGCTTCAAAAAAAAGAAGAAAAAGAGAGGGCCTGTTTCCCCATCCCTTAGCACAGAATATTCCTACTTTGTTTTACTTATCCCAGTTGATAGGTTAAAACAAGTTACCTTATCATAATTTTAATTTGGTTTCATCTTTATCAAATGTTGAGCATCTTTGCCTATATTTGAGAGCCACTTACGTGTTCTGCTCTGTGAACCATGTTCTCCGCCTGCTTTCTGTCACATTGCTGTTTGTTCTGACTTGTTGAACTCTACATATCAGGGAAAATCGTGTTTTGTCAATGTACATGTAGGAAGGTTTTTTTCCCAGTTTGTTTTTTCTTCCATACTTAGTGTTTGTTTTATACAGACTTCTTTTTGGTTTCATGTTGTTGAATTTACCTTTTCATTTTTGGCCTCTAGAAAGTTTGTCCTTTAGATAGATAGTATTTCCCTTGAAATTATGAAAAAATTTCCCAATAAGTTCTACTTAAAGATGATTTTGTGTTCAGCATTTATATCTGTGATCTAGCCAGAATTTATTATAGTGGTGAGATGAGTAGGGCTCTACTGATATATTTTTCCAGCTGGTTCTCCAGTAGATTCAACCCCATTTATGGGGCCAGGAATTCAGGCACAGGTTAGCAGGATCCTCTGTTTTAAATTCCTTCACAAAACTGCAATGACAGTGTCACCCAATCCTGGGGCTTCATTGAAGGCTCAACTGGAGCCTTGCCTTTCAGTTCACATGGCTGTTGGCAGGATTCCATTCATTGCTGCTCGTCAGGTGGAGGGGCTCAGCTTCTTCCTTGCCTTCTCTCAGGGGGCACCCTAAGTTTCTTGCCACATTGGCAGCTTATTTCATCAAAGCCAGCAGGAGTGAAATCAATTGAGTCTACTGGCAAGTTGGAAGTTACCATCTTACCTAAAGTAATCACACAAAAGTGACATCCCATCTCCTATACCATATTCTATTGGTAGAAGCAAGTCACAAGTTCTGCTCCCACTCAAGGGGAGAAGATTATACAAGGTGAGAATGCTAGGAGGTGAGTATATCCATCTATTTTCACACTGCTATGAAAAACTTTGCTGAGACTGGGTAATTTACAAAGGAAAGAGGTTTAATTGACTCACAGTTCCCATGATCCAATCACCTTCCACCAGGACTTTCCCTTGACACCAGTGGATTAAAATTCAAGATGAGATTTGGGTGGGAACACAGATCCTAACCATATCAGTGGGGCTTATTGGGAGCTGTGTAGCCTGTCTGCCAGTCTACACTCGGGCCCCCAATGATCCATCTTCTTCCCATGTGCAAAATACATCTACCCCATCTCAAGTCCTCCAAAAGTCTCATTTCATTACAACATCACTTTGAAGGCCGAAAGGTCATCATCTAAATCAGGCCCAGGTGTGTGGATGAGGCTCCTGGGGTGTAACTCACTAAGTCTAGCTCCTGGAGCAATTCCTCTTCATCTGTGGACCTGCAAAACTAATGATACAAGTTTCCTGCCCTGCACACCCAGTGTATAATGGTGGGACAGGAGAAGGATAGCAGCTAGAGGCATTCCTATTCAAAAGGAAGAAAACGGGAGGTATACAGGAGTCACTTTTCGATGGCTACACACAGATTTAGGTTTGTTCAAAATTTCCATAGCTCACTTGCAGTATTACTCTATTTTGTCCATTTGTTTTATCTTTTTCTTGCTTCTCTCCTTTTACACAGAATTCCTTTTGTATTTCTCTCCTTTTAACCATCATCATCCTTTTCCTTCTTTTTTTGGTGGCGGGGGCAGGGACAGAGGATTTCACCATGCTTGCCAGGTTGATCTCCCAACTCCTGGGCTCAAGTGATCCTCCCACCTCTGCCTCCCAAAATGCCGAGATTACAGATGCGAGCCACCATGCCCAGCCAATCACCATTGTCATCACTTTGTGCTTACTAAGTTCTAGGTACCTTTCTAACTGCTTTACGTGTTTTAACTTATTTAACCCTCACAACAACTCTATGAGTGTAGGTATTACTTTTATTCTATTTTTACATAAGAGCAAACAGAAGTAGAGAGAAGTTAAACAGCTTTCCAATAACGTACAACTAGTAAGGGCAGAACCAGACATGAGATGAGCATTCCCAGAAGAGCAATGGGTAGGAGGTTTCGATCAAGGAGAAGCTAAACTGGTGTTGTCCGCTGACAAAAATTCTTCTTGGTTCCTTATAACACAAGGCTGTGGGTGTGTGTTGTATATGTGTGATACCTTTTCTGTTGTGTTCCCTAGTCAGCAATAATCAACAACTGTGAGACTGTTCACAAGTCACAGGTCATTTTTTTTCTAATTTGCTTCCCTGCCAGACTGTTTCCTACAACTATAGCAAGATAGTGTGCTTCTTCATTTAACCCCACCTCCCCCTGCCACTTCTCAGTGCCCCCTGGAAACTCCTGCAGCCAGCCTAAGCACCCTGTTCCCATCGGTTCTAACCACGGAGTGTTGAGTGCCCCTTATGATACACCATGTGGGAGAATGTGTCTGAGGCCCAGGCTGCAGGGTCCCTCCTGGGCTCTTCACCAGCCCTCACTGATCTTTTCTGCAAGCCCTTCCTCATTATTATAGATCAGGGTTTACAATTGTCCTTTATGGTTCTCCTTTCCCTCCTTCCTAACAGAACCGCAGCTTCATTCATGCATCCAGCACTTCCACATGAGTCTTCAGCAGCCCAGGAGATTCAGGGGAAGAAGGCTATATCATGATTCCCACTCAAGGTGTGGGCTCCTATTGGCCTAATTTCAGTAATTCCTTCTTCCCCCTTTTGCCAGCGTTCAGTCATCTATATTTGAACAAAACAGCACATGGCATTCCCTTTGGTGAGAGTTAAGGATCCAGGGGCCAGTATATGAACCAAATTCGTCCACCAGGATGTTTACCTGCTCTCTCATCTAGTGGATACAGACAAGGACTTATGCAGCCAAAATTTTTATGGGTCATGATAGGAAGACAAAGGGGACCAGCCTTCAGATGAATCCTATGGACAACAGCAAAGAGGGGCAGGAAAACTGGGGATGATGGATGATATTGTTGAGCCTGTCAATCTCTGGACTTCTTTTTTTTTTTTTTTGAGACGGAGTTTTGCTCTTGTTACCCAGGCTGGAGTGCAATGGCGCGATCTCGGCTCACCGCAACCTCCGCCTCCTGGGTTCAGGCGATTCTCCTGCCTCAGCCTCCTGAGTAGCTGGGATTACAGGCACATACCACCATGCCCAGCTAATTTTTTGTATTTTTAGTAGAGACGGGGTTTCACCATGTTGACCAGGATGGTCTCGGTCTCTCGACCTCGTGATCCACCCACCTTGGCCTCCCAAAGTGCTGGGATTACAAGCTTGAGCCACCGCGCCCGGCCTGGACTTCTTATATGAGTTAATAGGTTTCCTTATTTCAGAAACCATTCTGAGTCAGTTTCTGTGTTTTTCTTATTTTAGCTTTTTTTGTTGTAACTTCTACATTGAATTGATTACAATTATTTATTTTTGAGGATGTTCAAAACTAGTAGGTCTAATTACCTTTAAGAATTCTGTTAGTTCATCCGGGACTTTATCAAAAGGTGTGATTAGCTTCAAAACAGAGAGCAACAGCGTTGCCTAGGAAAAGTGCACCCTTCTAGTAATAGTCATACTCCAGAAGCAGGGGTAACCCACAATACTGCTTTCGGATATCCCTTCTTAGACTCCCACCTCCTGTCCCGTTTGTCTGTTTGCATGTCTGTCATCCACCACTGCAGTGTGTGGAGTTCTCAGGGGTGGAAATTGGCTCCTCCCCACCCAACATCTTACTGTAGTGCCTGCCTGCTACTTAAGAATGAACAGATAAATACCAGGTGTAACACCCAGTATTTCTTTCCAAATTTCACAGTGATTCCAAAGGCCCTTAGGATGCCTTAGGGATAAAAACTGAAATCAAAATGGCATCCCAAGTCAGTAAATGAAGGCTGGGTGGAGTAGAGACTTCTCTGTATATTCCTTCTGTGGAGGGCAGAAGGAAATGTTACAACAGAGTCTCCTCCACTCCCAGCTTAATTGCTCATTGTGTTGTATGTGCTAAATTTGTTGTATGTTGGTTGCGTCTAAAAGTCTGAATGGTCCTTAGTATTCTTCTTACTGCAATGAAAAGTAAAGAAGCTTTTGTGCCGCAGGCCCAGCACAGAGGATTGACTTAAGTGAACCCTAAGGAGGATGGCAGAGTGGCTGGGGCTTGGAATAAGGCATTTCCTCATGGCAGGGTAGCTGGGAAGGGGTAACTTTAACAGGCTTTCTAGAAGTGACAAAGACGGGTTTCTATTTGCACACAGATGAAATGATGTTGGATTTTGAGTGAGCCCCAAATCCAATGACTCGTACCCTTATAAGAAGAGAGGGAGATTTGAAACACAGAGACACATAAAGAGAAGTTTGTGTGAAGGTGGAGGCAGTCATTGGAGTTTTGCTGCCACCAGAAGCTGAAAGAGGCAAGGAAGAATCCTGCCAGGCTTCAGAAAGAGCAAGCCCCTGCCAACACCTTCATTTCACACGTCTGGCCTCCAGAGCCATGAGAGAATGCATTTCAGTGGTTTTAAATCACCCAATTCATGGTGATTTGTTAAGGCAGCCTTAGCAAACTAACACAGGATACTTCCATACCAGAGACTCCCATGACTTGGGCCTCTGATTATAAGTGATCAAGAAGGATCACTTCCATAACTTACCTAACAATTGATGATTCAGACCATTTTTCGTATTGCTAACTGTATGTGTAATTTTCTTTTTTTTTTTTTTTGAGACGGAGTTTTGCTCTTGTTACCCAGGCTGGAGTGCAATGGCGCGATCTCGGCTCACTGCAACCTCCGCCTCCTGGGTTCAGGCAATTCTCCTGCCTCAGCCTCCTGAGTAGCTGGGATTACAGGCACGCACCACCATGCCCAGCTAATTTTTAGTATTTTTAGTAGAGACGGGGTTTCACCATGTTGACCAGGATGGTCTCGATCTCTCGACCTCGTGATCCACCCGCCTCGGCCTCCCAAAGTGCTGGGATTACAGGCTTGAGCCACCGCGCCCGGCCTGTATGTGTAATTTTTAAAAAATAACCTGCAGGCCGGGCACAGTGGTTTCTGCCTGTGATCCCACCACTTTGGGATGCCCAGGCAGGAGGATTGCTTGAGGACTGCTTGAGTTCAAGACCAGCCTGGCCAACATGAGGCCAAGATGGGATGAAACCCCATCTCCACTAAAAATACAGAAAATTAGCTCATGCCTGTAATCCCAGCGACTTGGGAGGCTGAGGCAGGAGAACTGCTTGAACCCAGGAGGCAGAGGTTGCAGTGAACCAAGATTGTGCCGCTGCACTCTAGCCTGGGTGACAGAGCAAAACTCTGTCTCCAAAAAAAATTAAAAACTAGCTCAGCATGGTGCTGTGCACCTGTGGCCCCAGCTACTGAGGAGGCTGAGGGAAAAGGTTCACTTGACCCTGGGAGGTGAAGGCTGCAGTGAACCATGATAGTGCCACTGCACTCCAGCCTCTGCTACACAACTGTCTAGTGTATTTGGCCATGTCTTAATAAAATTAAAAAATAAACACATCCCTGCCTATATTATAAATGCTTAGAATTATCTCTAAATTCAGAGTGTACAAGAAGGAGCATCATTTGATACCTCTGGTGATAGGGACTAGATCTGAGGAACAAAAGTAGAGGAGAAACATTTTAAAATATATACCCTCGCACTGTTTACGTTTTTTAAATCTTTTGCCTTTCTTTTCTTAAACACAAACACACAGTTAAAGGGGAAAAAAAATAGCATGGCATTCCTATTGCTGCTGCTGCTTTTTTTTTTTTTTAAAGATGGGATTTCACCATGTTGGCCAGGCTGGTCTTGAACTCCTGACCTCTAGTGATCCACCCACCTTGGCCTCCCAAAGTGCTAGGGTTACAGGAGTGAGCCACCACACCCGGCCTTCCTATTGCTTCTATAAGCTGTGATGTACTTACCACAGAGTTACATAAAAGTATCTTTTAATCACCAATTGCTTAATCAAAACCAAACTATTAATTTGTTTATATAAAGAACGATGGTATTACTATTAACAGTTTGGCAAACACCTATGAAATGGTGCTTTGTTATGTCGCTACTGCCTGAAACCTGTCTGCAAATCAAATATGTTCTTTCTTCACTTGCTTAATTTCTTTGTTATAACTTCATTTGAATTGTTAGGGTATGTTTGTACCTTCTGTAACATGCTTGAATAAAAGTGAAGGCAGGCTGTAATGATTGCCACAACTAGTCTCCTTTAAAAAAAAAAAAAAAGAAGACAGGGATCCCAGGACACAAGCCATTTTTGGTTGCTTACTGTTTTTTTTACCAAATGGAAAGCTGAAATGGGCTTACATGTCAATGTGAAGTTTAAAGATAATGAGTATGACTACATCTGTCAGTATTTCTGGAGACCCAAAATAAAACTGTACTAATTAATGCTCATTCTTTCTTTCTTTCTTTCTTTCAAAATATTGCCTGCATGTGCTTTGTAATACATTAGAGGCTAAGGATTTATAAAAGCCAAAAAGTGGGAACCTGCTCTCAAGATGGGGACAGACCTTTAAATGGGTATATATGTACAGTTCTCTCTGATAGGTGCAGTATAGCACACAGCAACCCACGTAAAAGGGGTGAATTGCTGTGTTCGGGAGCTCCAAGAGGACAGCTGATGTGTTAAAAGTCATAGAGATGATTCATGCTGTTAATGGATTCATGATGGGCTCTGTCACAATTCCATAACCATACTTCCAGGTTGTCTAAACAGATGAGTTTTCTTCCTCTTACACTGTCAACTTTTTTTATTATTGGTAGGCTGGAGTGCTGTGGTATGATCTTGGCTCAGTGCAACCTCCACCTCCCTGGTTCAAGCGATTCTCCTGCCTCAGCCTCCTGAGTCGCTGGGATTACAGGCATGTGCCACCATGCCCAACTGATTTTTGTATTTTTAGTAGAGATGTGGCTTCACCACGTTGGCCAGGCTGGTCTCGAACTCCCAACCTCAAGTGATCTCCCGCCTCGGCCTCCCAAAGTGCTGGGATTACAGGTATAAGCCACTATGCCCAGCCAGTAGTGTCTATTTCTGATGTGCTCCTAACAACTTTCAAGGACCCGACTGGGCTCATTCCCATACATTATGGGAAGATGACAACCATCAAATACGAGGAATAAATTGGAAGCAGAAAGAGGTTTCACTGTAAGGAAAGTAAAATAAAGAATCTATACATTTTGATATACATTTTGACTGGCCCCCTGTGTAAAAAGTTTGGGGACCCCTGCCAGCCCCTCTGGCAGGGAGGAGTGGCCATGCAGCTGAGTCCAGCCAATGGGATGTGCCGGAGTGATGAGTACCACATCTTCCAGGTCTGGCTCATTACAACTTCCCATGCTTGTTCCTCTTTGCTCTTTGCAGCTGGCTGGAATGAAGATGACCCCAGGGGCAATCCTGAAAGCTTGAAAGCCACCAGTTATAAACAGCAGGGCCTCCATCAGCCCGGGTGTCCAAATAACTACATGAAGGAGGCATGCTGCTGGCCGTTGAGGTGTACCCAGTACTGTTACATGAACAAGAAATAAAGTCTACAGTATTTGAACGTCATACATTTTAAGGTCAGTGTGTTAACAGTGGCTGACTTTTTCTAACTTACGTACTTGCCTAGCAAATTTTTCTCTTTTGTTTTTCTTTGCAGGGGTGGGCACAAGAAAGGATAAGTTAAGGGAAATGTACTTACGTGTGTCAGATACCTTTCATTTGCCCATCTAGACCCATGCTCCCTCCTTCTGTGTCCTGAAGACTGACCCACATGTCTGGGCCTCTGAGCCCTCTGACTGTTGGAAAATGAGAAGGAGGGAGGGGAGGGAGTTCAGAATATTTCTTGCCCTGGTTTGCTCCCTGCGAGACCCCTCGGGCTGGCTACGTCACTGCTCCTCTGCACTGGCCTGTTTTACACAGCTCTCTCACTCCTTGACTCGGGGATGAGTTCCCTGCCCTTTTCCATTTGGACCAGGATGCTACAAATGCAGGTTATCAGCCAGGATGCTACAAACGCAGGTTACTACAGTATCCCTTGCAGGGACTTTGCCCTATGCCCAACTTTGTTGTGTTCCTCTGTAAATAAACCTTCCAAGAATTGTCTTCCTTTAAATGTGCATCTGTTTTCTTTTAGCACTCTGACCAAGAACAACTGTTTGCTGACTTCTTTCTCAAAAATAATAATACGAAATATTGCGCATATTGTATTTCCAGAACCTAATAAGTCTCTTGTACATTATAGGGCAATCAATCACAATCATAAGCAATAATTCACAGGCAAATTATTACATGTCCCTCTTTCAGTGGTGCCTTGAATTTTCAGCATCTCGAGGTTCACCTATCGTCACAATCCAAACCGAATATATTAGTCCCCTTAGTGTCTAAGTCAGAATCCAAATTCCTTAGCCTGACATACAGTGTCCTTCAGAATCTGGTCTCCCTCTCCTGTTCTCCCATTGCAATTTCTCTGCCCTCCCGGGAGGATCCTGAATCTGTGACCATCTCTCCCTGGAATCCCCTGCCGCCTTCCTTTTCACTTTACTCCTGGTAGTCTTATAAAACTCAGCTCACCTGTCCTGCTGAAAAAACTTTCCCCATCGCCTACGCCTGCGATACACCTCTCCCGACCCAGACACATATTCACATTCAAAGGCTGCAGTAGCTGCTCCCCTGCTGTCCTGGGAGGGGCCCACCCGTGCTACGCCACTGCCTGCCAGCCCCAACTCCTGGACTCTGTCGCTCTTAAGGGCTGGGATCGACTACTCTTGATGTTCAAATCTTCATACTAGGTAGTGGACAAATGTTTGCCAAGTGCACACATCTTTTGGGCTTTTGTTAAAAACTTTCAAGAACACTGAAATTCCTGGGGAGGACGTGGATAAAGCAGGGATAAGGAGAAGGGTGTGTCCTTTTTTTCCCACTCACTTCTCTGTGTGGGCTGGAGACTTGGGGGAAGAGCCCGACTTCTTTTCTGGAGGCTCTGAGCCTCTTACTTCCCCGTGGAATGAAGAAATAAACCATCATCCCTGCCTTTAACGTGATCAACTCACCACAGATGCCAATGACTACAAACCAAATGACTGAAGTTTGACTCATACACATGTATTTTTTTTTTAATTTAGTTTTGTTTTTGAGACAGAGTCTTACTCTGTCACCCAGGCTGGAGGGCAGGGTGTGGTCTCGACTCATTGCAGCCTCCACTTCCTGAGTTCAAGCAAGTCTCCTGCCTCAGCCTCCTAAGTAGCTGGCAGATGCCCACCACCACGCCCAGCTAATTTTTATATTTTTAGTAAAGATAGTGTCTTGCCATGTTGGGTAGGCTGGTGTTGAACTCCTGACCTCGGATGATCTGCCTACCTCAGCCTCCCAAAATGCTGGGATTGTAGGTATGAGCCACTGTACCTGGCCTAATTTAGTTTTTTAAATAGGTAATATGTGGTCAGGAGTCAAAACCAAAATACATAAAAATTTATACAGTGAAACCCACCCTAACCCATGGCTCCCATTTTCCCAGTTTCTTCACTCTGTAGGTAACCACTCTTCTTAATTTCTTACATATACTTAGTTCCAGAGTTGTTTAATATACATAGAAGCAAATTATAAATATACATTCTTACATGTCTTTCTTAGTTTTGGGTTTTTTTGTTTTTTGTTTTTTGTTTTTTATACAGGGTCTTGCTCTGTTGCCCGGGCTGGAGTGCAGTGGTTCAATTATGGCTTACTGCAACCTTCACCTCCCAGGCTCAAGTAATCCTCCTAGCTTAGCCTCCCATGTAGCTGGGACCACAGGTGCCCACCACCACGCCTGACTAAATTTTTTTTTTTTTTGTAGAGACAGGGTTTCACCATGTTGCCCAGGTTGGTCTCAAGCTCCTGGGCTCAAGTGATCCACTAACCCCTCTAAGTGCTGGGATTATAGGCATGAGCCACCATACCCCGCCCATTCTTACATTTCTCCCTTCTTTAAAGTATGACATACTTTGCCAAGCTTTGCTTTTTTAATTGATTTTTTAAAATATATTTTGGAAACCTTTCCTTATCTGTTCATTTCCTTACGTGTTGCTTCCTAATTCTTTTGAACAGCTGCATAGTATTCAATCATCTGGATATATCCTAATTTATTTAACAAAACCTTTATCGATAGACATTTGGGTTCCTTCTAATCTCTTTTTGAAAAGAATGCTTAAATGACACATTTAATTTTGATATGATGCCATATGATTCGATGTATAAATCTTTTAACTTTTTGACTTTGTACATTTCAAAAAGATGTTTCTTTTAATCTGGGGGCCAACCAATAAGTGATATTTGCTAAAGGATAAATTAAGGTTAGACAACGGATCAATAGCCTGAAAAATTATTCAACTTTATGAGTTCATTTCTGGGCATTTATCCATAAGAATGTTGGAAGATAGGGCAGAGTATGAGTTCATTTCAATGGAGCAGGCAGCGTATGTGTAAACTTTGTAGCTTCTGCCAAAGTCGTTTAAACAAAACAGCATTCCCGAGTTCTTCTTGGTAAAAAGCTCACTCATTTTAGTACTTCTGATGATCAGTAGTATTTTAAATTGTACTGGAGCTGCTAAAGCAGCAGAGGTTTATGAAAAGGAGAAAGGCTCAGTATGTCTATCCACAACCAGTGTCTCATTGGCCTTTTGAGGAAGGTATAATACATCCGTTTCAAAACTTGCCTCATTCCAGAGGCTGATAGGTCACTTGTTGGTTTTCTGACTCCAGTACAGAACAGACAAGTGAGGGATTGTGGATGTTTGTCTTGTGCATACACTGCTGTGGAGGCTGGCATCCCATTTGACCAAAGGAGAAATTCCATTCAGCCACCCCTCCCATGCAGCCTGTTTGGCAGAGCCTGGTTGTCAAGGCTGTCTAGTGAGGAGAGCCCTCAGACAGGGCGTATGCTACCTCTGTTAAAGGACTGAATGATGGGTTGGAAATGGCCAGTTGAATACTACCAAGACTTATCACCGGCTTGTAAAAGAGCATTTCCTCAAAGGGAGCTAATAGGGCTCATTATGAAGCTGTTTAGCCCAGATAATAGCTGGGCTCAAGAACAAATCTGTAAGACACAGACTTACCCCCAATCAGAAAGGCTGGACCTCCCAGACCCACTGAGGCACATTCAACTGCAGACACTCAGTGAGGCCATGCTACCCTCAACCAAAGCTTTCTTGTAGGGCCCAGAGGCATAAACTCATTTAAAGCCAAGACATGTAAGGTGTTCTATTTGCCTGAACTCTTTACATGTATGTCTTATACTTACCAATATGAAGATTATTTTCTGAGTAAAGGAAATAAGAAAAAAGAAAAAATTGCAGGTAAGAAAGATTAGAGGTCTAAGTTAGAGGGAACTATTGCTAAGAAACATAGGTTTAAAAAACCTTTTATGCATAGTTTTTACCAATGTTGGCTTTATTTGGAGTGTTAGCATTCCTTACCCTTTTTGAGTTTCTGGTAATGGTATATATCTATTTTTCAGCTTTCTGGAATGCTCTCCCAAAAACTCACTCCACGTCTTCTAACCAGTCATCAGTTTGGAAACCTTGAGTTGGATGAACTCTATTGCACTTCTGACATTTATCAGGTAAAAAATTTTAAGTATATTCCGTTTCCCCTTGTGTTTATTTCCTGCCATAAGTTTTCAGTGACTACCTATGAAGTAGGCCCAGTTTTGGTCACTTGGGGATGGCTTAGTGAGCAAAACTGGCAAAATCATGTTTCTGCTAATACCTACCGAAGGATGTAGTGGTAGACGAATGACATTTTATATGATCCATAGTTGAATATGGGTTAGTCTAATAAACTTAATTCTAGGGCTTCTCAGGTTCAAAGCCCTGAGCTTGGCATATAGTCCCGAGAGAAAAGTGAACCTTTCTGTTGATCGCTTTCCGTTTTTTCCTTTCTTCCCCTTCAGTTTTTCCAGAAATCTCCTTGACATTTCCCCAACATACAGACACACACACACACACAACTTGTCTTTGTCCTATATTTAATCTAAATACAGTAATAACTATTTATATCTCAATTCTGTTATTTTCTCCCATGGTCTACATTTCTTACTTTTGTGCTTGGGAGAGTTCTATCTACTACAGAGGAAAGGACACACACACACACACACACACACACACACACACACACACATTTTTGTACCCTTGTGACTGAAACTATATGCACTTAAGTGCTTAAATTTTTTTATTGTGACAATATCTGTATGTTTCAGTTATCTATTGCTGAGTAACAAAACCCCCCAAAATTTAGTAGCTTAAAACAACAATGATTTATTAGCTTAAGATTCTAGCCGGGCGCGGTGGCTCAAGCCTGTAATCCCAGCACTTTGGGAGGCCGAGGCGGGTGGATCACGAGGTCGAGAGATCGAGACCATCCTGGTCAACATGGTGAAACCCTGTCTCTACTAAAAGTGCAAAAAATTAGCTGGGCATGGTGGCACGTGCCTGTAATCCGAGCTACTCAGGAGGCTGAGGCAGGAGAATTGCCTGAGCCCAGGAGGCGGAGGTTGCGGTGAGCCGAGATCGCGCCATTGCACTCCAGCCTGGGTAACAAGGGTGAAACTCCGTCTCAAAAAAAAAAAAAAAAAAAAAAAAAAGATTCTGTGGATTAGAAATTTGGACTGGGCTGAGCTGGCTGGTCCTTCTGCTTCATGTAACATTGGGTGGGCTGGCTCACTGGGCTACATTCAGCTATGAGTTTGGCCAGGACTGGAGTGTTCCAGCTGTCTTCAGTCTTCTCTCCGGTTGTCTGTCTCCCATAGAATGGGACTTTTCACATGGCAGCTGGCTTCCAAGATGGAGACGCAGCCTTGGAAATTATACAACATCACTTCTGCTACACTTTATTTGTCAAAAGTGGTTCCAGGGCCAGCCCAGATGCCTGGGGAGAGGAGACATATTCCCATCCTGTTGGGGGAGTGGCAGGGTCACAGTATAACAGGTTGTGCAAGATAGGAGATGGTGTGGCAGCCCTCTCTGGAAACATGAGCTACCACACTATATAGACTTGTTTTACGTTAGTTGGTAATTTAATATCAGTCCCTGTTCTAGGTGGTAGTAATGAATCCAGCATTAGTTTATTTTCCCCCTGTATGTCCATCTTCTCATTGATTAGTACATTAGCTTGTAAAGAATGTCTTGAGTTATAATCCTGAGTTCTGTGTGTATCAGTCAATATTTTCGGCTCCAAGGCATATGAAGCAATTCTAGCTAACTTAAGCAGAAAGCTTTGTTGTTGTTGTTGTTGTTGGTTTATCAAGTAGCCTACAGAAGGTAGGAATGTTAAATAACTAAACTCGGAACATGGGCAGAATCTAAGGACGGCTGGGCAGGAAGGCATAGCCACAGTGATATCACAAGGACACTCTGGACAGGGCCCAGCTACTGGTGCTGTACACACTGTGCAATAGACACTGTTTCTGCAGGGCTGTCAGCACCACCATTCCTGTGCCTGGGGCAGGTGATTATTTTTCTCCTTGATGGCCCCAAGTCCTGGATAGGAATAACCGATTCTATTTGCTCCATTATCAACCAGGAAGTGAAGAGAGAGTCCTTTCAACTTGAAAGGTTGGGGCTGAGGGCATTCTATCTCCTACCAAAACTTACATTATGGAGTACTGTCCCCAAATACGAAGAGCTATCTAGTCCTGTACATTCAGTAGTCATTGCCAAAAGCAGTAAATTGTCATGATCTGCCCCTGCTACCTCTCTGACCTCAGCTTCTACTCACTCTGTTTCAGTCTCAATGCAAAATACCAAACATGTTCCTGTCTTGGGACCTTTGCATATGCTTTTTTTTTTGTTTTTTTTTCTGTGTGTGTGTTTTTTGTTTTTGCTTTTGTTTTTGAGACAGAATCTGGCTCTGTGGCCCAGGCTGGAGTGCAGTGGCACAGTCTCAGCTCACTGCAACCTCTCCCTCCCGGGTTCAAGTGATTTTCCTGCCTCAGCCTCCTGAGTAGGTGGGATACAGGCATGCATCCTCACTCCCAGGTCATTTTCGTATTTTTTTAGTAGAGGCAGGGTTTCACCATGTGGATCAGGCTGGTCTCGAACTCCTGACCTCATGATCCGCCCACCTCAGCATCCCAAAGTGCTGGGATTACAGGCATGAGCCACAACACCCAGCCGCATATGCTGTTTTCATGTCTGAAATACTCTTCCCCAAATGTCTGTATGACTCCCTTTCTCACCTTATTCAAGTCTCTACATAAATATTACCTTCTTATAACACCTCACTGCAGCCATTCTATTGAAAATTGTAAACCTGAGAGGGAGGCAGGGCAAGACAGCTGAATAGATGCCTCTAATGAGCATCCCCCTCCCCGACAAAAATATGAAATTGAACAACTATCCACCCACCAAAAAAAGCACTTTCATAAGAACAAAAATCAGGTGAGCAATCACAGTACCTGGTTTTAACTTCACAATCCTGAAAGAGGCACTGAATTGGGTACAGAAGACAATCTTGAATCGCCTGCATCACCCTTGCGCCATCCCCTGGTAGTGGCCACATGGTGCAGAGAGAAAATCTGTGTGTTCAGGGGAGGGAGAGCACAGTGAACATGGGACTTTGCATTGGAACTCAGTGCCGTCTGCTCACAGCAGAAAGCAACACAGGGCAGAAGTCAGCCAGCACCCACAGAGGGAGCATTCAAACCAGCCCTAGCCAGAGGGGGACCATTCATCCCAGTGGTTGGAACCTGAGTTCTGGCAAGCCCTGCCACCGCAGGCTAAAGTGCTCCAGGGTCTTAAATAAACTGGAAAGGCTGTCTAGGCCAGGGGTCCTTAATCCCTGGGTCATGGACCAGTACCAGCCCATGGCCTGTTAGGAACCTGGCTGCACAGGAGGAGCTGAGTGGTGTCTGAGTAAGCGTTACCGCCTGAGCGCCATCATGTCAGATCAGCGGCAGCATTAGATTCTCATAGCAACGTGCACCTTATTGTGAACTGTGCATGCAAAGGACCTAGGTGCACACTTTAAAATCTAACTAATGCCTGAGGATCTGAGGTGGAACAGTTTTTTTTCGTTTTTTTTTTTTTTTTTTTTTTTTGAGATGGAGTTTTCACTCTTGTTACCCAGGCTGGAGTGCAATGGCGCGATCTTGGCTCACCGCAACCTCCGCCTCCTGGGTTCACGCAATTCTCCTGCCTCAGCCTCCTGAGTAGCTGGGATTACAGGCACGCGCCACCATGCCCAGCTAATTTTTGTATTTTTAGTAGAGACAGGGTTTCACCATGTTGACCAGGATGGTCTCGATCTCTTGACCTCGTGATCCACCCGCCTCGGCTTCCCAAAGTGCTGGGATTACAGGCTTGAGCCACCGCGCCCGGCCAGTGGAACGGTTTTATCCCAAAACCTTCTCCTACCTCTGGTCCATGGAAAAAATGTCTTCCATGAAACCAGTCCCTAGTGCCAAAAAGACTGGGGACTTCTAGTTTAGGATACAAGGACTGTAATTCCTGGGCAGGTTCTGGTGCTGTGATGGGCTCAGAGCCAGTGGACTTGGGGTGCACACAACCTAGTAAGACACCGCTTGAGGGCTTAGGGAGTGTTGCATCACCCATCCCCAACCCGAGGCAATACAGCTCCGAGCTCCAGCAGAGACTCCTTGCTTCCATTTGAGCAGAGAAGAGGGAATAGTAAAGAGGATTTTGTCTTGCAATTTCAGTAACAGCTCAGCAACAGCAGGATAGGGTAACGGGCAGAGCCCTGAGGTCCCTACTCCAGGCCCTAGTTTTCCGATGACATTTCTAGACACGCCTGGGCCAGAAGGGAACCCTCTGCCTCAAAGGGAAGGACCCAGTCCTGGCAAGATTCACCACTTGCTGACTAAAGAGCCCTCCGGTCCCAAATAATCAGCAGTGGTAGCCAGGCAGAACTTGCTGTGGGCTTTGAGTGAAACTCAGAGCCATGCTAGCTTCAGGTGTGACCCAGCACATTCCCAGCTGTGGTGGCTATGGAAATACTCCTTCTACCTGGAAAAAAAAAAAGGTGGGGGCTAATATCCACAGTCTACAAAGAACTAAAACAAACTTACAAGAAAAAAACAACCCCATCAAAAAATGAGCAAAGGATATAAACAGACTCTTTTCAAAAGCAGACATTTATGCAGCAAACAAACATATGAAAAAATGCTCATCATCACTGTTAATTAGAGAAATGCAAATCAAAACCACGTTGAGATACCCTCTCACACCAGTTAGAATGACAATCATTGAAAAATCTGGAGACAACAGATGCTGGAGAGGATGTGGAGAAATAGGAACGCTTTTACATTGTTGGTGAGAGTGTAAATTAGTTCAACCATTGTGGAAAACAGTGTGGCAATTCCTCAAGGTTCTAGAAATAGGAATACCATTTGATCCAGCAATCCCTTTCCTGGGTATATACCCAAAGGATTGTAAATCATTTGATTATAAAGATACATGCACACATATGTTCATTGTGGCACTGTTAACAATAGCAAAGACTTAGAAACAATCCACATGCCCATCAATGATAGACTAGATAAAGAAAAGGTGGCACATATAAACCATGGAATACTATGCAGCCATAAAAAAGGATGAGTTTGTGTCCTTTGCAGGGACATGAATGAGTCTGGAAACCATCATTCTCAGCAAACTAACACAAGAACAGAAAACCAAACACCACATGTTCTCACTCATAGGTGGGTGATGAACAATGAGAACACATGGACACAGGGAAGGGAACATCACACACTGGGGTCTGTTTGGGGGTGGGGTACTAGGGAAGGGATAGCAGGGGGTGGGGAGGTTGGGGAGGGATAACATTGGGAGAAATGTCTAATGTAGGTGACGGGGGGATGGAAGCAGCAAACCACCATAGCATGTGTGTACCTGTGTAACAGTCCTGCAAGATCTGCACATGTACCCCAGAACTTAAAGTATAATTAAAAAAAAAAAATTAAAACATACCACCAGAGAAAATCATAATCACTAAAAGAAAGACAGGAAGGAAAGAAAGAAAGAAGACCACAAAACAACCAGAAAACAAAATTGTAAAACTACAGTAGTAAGTCCTTACTTATCAGTAATAACATTGACTGTAAGTGAACTAAACCTCCAATCAAAAGACATTGAATAGCTGAATGGATTTTTTTTAAAAAAAACACACCTCACCTATTAAACACATATAGACTTAAAGGGATAGAAAAAGATATTTCATGCCAAGGGAAACCAAAAAAGAATAGGAGTACTTCTACTTACATCAGACAAAATAGATTTCAAGACAAAAATGATAAGAAAAGACAAAGAAGGTCACTGTATAATGATAAAGGGATTAAGCAAAAGGATATAATAATTGTAAATATCTATGCACCCAACACTAGATAATTCACATATATAAAGCAAATATTATTAGAGAGAAAAAGGAATACCCCAATACAATAATAGCTGGAGATTTCAATGCCCCGCTTTCAGCACTGGACAGATCATACAGGCAGAAAAATCAACAAAGAAACATCAGATTTAATCTGCGCTATAGACCGAATGGACCTAACAAATATTTACAAAACATTTCATCCAGTGACTACAGAATACATATTGCTTTCCTGAGCAAGCACATGGATCATTCTCAAGGACAGATCCTATGTTAGGCCACAAAACAAGTCTTAACAAAATTCAACAAAAAATTGAAATAATATCAAGCATCTTCCCTGACCACAATGAAATAAAATTAGAAATCACAAGAGGAATTTTGGAAACGATACAAACGCATAGAAATTAAACAATGTGCTCCTGAATGATCAGTGGGTCAATGAAGAAATTAAGAAGGAAATTGAAAAATTTTTTGAAACAAATGATAATGGAAACACAGCATACCAAAGTTTATGGAATACAGTGAAAGCAGTACTAAGGGTAAGTTTATAGCAATAAATACCTACATCAAAAAGGTAGAAAAACTTCAAATAAACAACTGGAAAAGAAAGAGCAAACCAAACCCAAAGCTGAAGAAATAATAAAGAACAGAGCAGAAATAAAAGAATTTGAAATTTTAAAAAATATGAAAGATCAATGAAACATTGTTTTTTTGAAACATTAGTAAAAAGACAAATACTTAGCCAGACTAAGAATAAAGAGAGAAGATCCAAATAAATAAAATCAGAGATGGAAAAGGAAATATTACAACTGATATTTGAAGAAATTAGAAGGATCATGGGCACTATGAACAACCTTATGCCAAAATATTGGAAAAGCTAGAAGAAATAGACAAATTCCTAGACACACACAACCTACCAGGTGAAGAAATTCAATAGGTGAACAGACCAATAACAAGCAGTGAAAGTGAAGCCATAATAAAAAGTCTCCCAGCAAATAAAAGCCTAGCATCCAATGACCTCACAGGTGAATTCTACCAAACATTTAAAGAACTAGTATCAATGCTGCTCAAACTACTCTGAAAAATAGAAGAGGAAGGACTCATTCTATGAGGCCAAACTCATTCTCTTTAGTATCACCCTGATACCAAAACCAAAGACACAGAAAAAAAGAAAACTATAGGCCAATACCCCTGATGAATATTGATGCAAAATTCCTCAATAAAATACTAGCAAACGGAATTCAACAACACATTCAAAAAATTATTCATCGTGACTCAGTGGGACTTATTCCTGAGATGCAAGAATGGTTCATCATACACAAGTCAATAAATGTGATATACCACATCAACATAATGAAGGACAAACACTATTTGATCATTTCAGTTGATGCTGAAAAAGCTTGATAAAATTCAACATCCCCTCATAAAGACTCTTAAAAAAAATTGAAGATAGAGTGTACATACCTCAACATAATAAAAGCCATATATGACAGACCCACAGCTAGTATCACACTGAATGGAAACTGAAAGGCTTTCCTCTAAGATCTGGAACACAGCAAGGAGGCCCACTTTCACCACTGTTTTTCTTTTTCTTTTTTCTTTTTTTTTTTTTTTGAGACAGAGTTTCACTCTTGTTACCCAGGCTGGAGTGCAATGGCGCGATCTCGGCTCACCGCAACCTCTGCCTCCTGGGTTCAGGCAATTCTCCTGCCTCAGCCTCCTGAGGAGCTGGGATTACAGGCACACGCCACCATGCCCAGCTAATTTTTTGTATTTTTTTTAGTAGAGACGGGGTTTCACCATGTTGACCAGGATGGTCTCGATCTCTCGACCTCGTGATCCACCCGCCTCGGCCTCCCAAAGTGCTGGGATTACAGGCTTGAGCCACCGCGCCTGGCCCACCACTGTTTTTCAACATAGCGCTGGAAGTCCTAGCTAGAGCAATCAGACAAGAGAAAGAAATAAAGGGCATACAAACTGGAAAAGAAGTCAAATTATCCTCATTTTTAGATGAGATAATTTTATATTTAGAGAACCCTAAGGACTCCATCGAAAAGCTATTAGAACTGATAAATGCAGTGAAGTTGCAGGATACGAAATCAACAAACAAAAATCAAGAGCATTTCCATATGCCAACAGCAAATGATCTGAAAAAGAAATCAAGAAAAAAATCCCATTTACAATAGCTACAAATAAAATAAAACACCAAGGAATAAACTTAACCAAAGAAGTGAAAGGTCTCTGCAATGAAAGCTATGAAACATTGATGCAAGAAGTTGAAGGGGATGCCAAAAAAATTAGGAAGATATTCCATGTTCATGGATTGGAAGAATCAGTATTGTTAAAATGTCCACACTACCCCAAATAATCTACAGATTCAGTGCAATCCCTATTAAAATATCAATGAAATTTCTGTGAATGTCAGAAAAATTAATCCTAAAATTTATATGGAACTACAAAAAAAAAACAAGAATAGCCAAAGCCACCCCAAGCAAAAGGAACAAAACAAGAGGAATCACATGACTTGACTTCAAATTATAGTACAGAGCTATAGCAACCAAACAGCATAGTATTGGCATAAAAACAGACACATAGACCAATGCAACAAAATAGAGAACCCAGAAACAAATCCACATTCCTACAGTGAATTCGTCTTCAACAAAGCTACCAAGCACAAACATTAGGAAAAGGATAGTCTATTTAAAAAATGGCACTGGGAAAACTGGTTATCTATCTGCAGGAGAATGAAACTACACTCCTATCTCTCGCCATATACAAAAATCAAATCAAAATAGATTAAAGACAACTCTAAGACTTCAAACTATGAAACTACTAAAAGAAAACATTAAGGAAAACCTCCAGGACATTGGTCTGGGTAAAGATTTCTTGAGTGTGGCTAAGCGCAGTCACTCATGACTGTAATCCTAGCAATTTGGGAGGCTGAGGCAGGCAGATCAGCTGAGGTCAGGAGTTCGAGACCAGTCTGGCCAACATGGCAAAACCCCGTCTCTACTCAAAATACAAAAATTAGCCTGATGTGGTGGCTTGTGACTATAATCCCAGCTATTTGGGAGGCTGATGCAGGAGAATCACTTGAATCTGGGAGGCAGAAGTCACAGTCAGCCAAGATGGGGCACCTGCACTCTAGCCTGGGTGACAGAGCGAGACTACATCTCCAGAAAAAAAAGATTTCTTGAGTAATAACTCACAAGTACGGGCAACCAAAGCAAAAATGGATAAATAGGATCACATCAAATTTAAAAGCTTTCTGTACAGCAAAGGAAACAAAGCGAAGAGCCAAACCACAGAATGCGAGAAAATACTTGCAAACTATCCACCTGACAAGGATTAATAACCATACTGTATAAGGAACTCAAACAACTCTAAGGAAAAACCTCAGCTGAATCACCTGCCTTGGCCTCCCAAAGTGCTGGAATTACAGGCATGAGCCACTGTGCCTGGCCAATCCAATTTTTAAATGGGCAAAACTGAATCCTACTGTATCCGTTAGAAAAAGTAAAAATAAATAAATATGTGAGAGATCTGAACAGACGTGTCTCAAAAGAAGACACACAAATGGCAAACAGGTATATGAAAAGGTGCTCAGATCGTCAGAAAGATGTAAATCAAAACTATGATAGCACCTAATCCCAGTTTAAATGACTTTTATCCAAAAACAGGCAATAATGAATGTTGGCAACGATGTGGAAGAAAGGTAACCCTTGTGTACTGTTGGTGGGAATGTAAATTAGCACAACCACTGTAGAGAACAGTTTAGAGGTTCCTCAAATAGCTAAAAATAGAGCTACCATGTGCCCCACAACTACGTATATACCTGAAAGAAGGGAAATTAGTATATCAAAGAGATAGCTGCACTCCTATGTTTATTCCAGAACTATTGACAAATATAGCCAAGATTTGGAAGCAACCAAACTGTCTGTCAGCAGACTAATGGATTAAAAAAAAATGTAGTACATGTACACAATGGAGTACTTTTCCACCATCAAAAGAATAAGGTCAGTCATTTGCAACAATACTAATGGAATGGAAGGACATTATTTTGAGTGAAATAATCCAGGCACAGGAAGACAAACATCACATGTTCTCACTTATTTGTGGGATCTAAAAAATTATAACAATGAACTCACGGGGATATAGAGTAGAAGGTTGGTTACCACAGTCTGGGAATTGTTGGAGGGGAGTGGGGACTGTTAATAAATACAAAAAATATAGTTATATGTATATTGTATGTATAGAATGAATAAGATATAGTATTTGATAGCACCATAGGGTGACTACAGTCAACAATAATTTACAATACATTTTAAAATAAAGAGTAGAATTGGATATTTTTTTGTAACATAAAGAGAGAATAAATGCTGCAAGTGATGGATACCCCATTTACCCTGATGTGGGATGTGGTTATTATGAATCATATGCCTGTATTAAAATATCTCATGTACCCCATAAATATATACACCCACTTTGTACCATGTTCTTTCTTTCTTTTTTCCTTTTTTTTTTTTTTTTTTTTTGAGACAGAGTCTCACTCTTCACCGAGACTAGGGTGCAGTGGTGTGATCTCAGCTCACTGTAGCCTCCACCTCCCCAGCTCAAGCAATTCTGGTGCCTCTTCCTCCCAAGTAGCTAGGATTATAGGCGCCTGCCACCAGGCCCAGCTAATTTCTGCATTTTTAGTAGAGATGGGGTTTCATCATGTTGGCCAGGCTAGTGTTGAACTCCTGGCCTCAAGTAATCTCCCGCCTCTGCCTCCCAAGTGCTGAGATTATAGGCATGAGTCACTGCACCCATCCTTGTCCCCACACTTTCTATCTCACTTACCTGCCTATTTTTTCCCCTCCTACACAGTTAACGTTATCTAATATATCATGTATGTTTTCCAGTCTCCCTCCAGAATGTAAGCTTCATGGGAGCAAGACTTGTAATCTGTTTTCTTCAGTGTTATGCCTTTGTTCAGTGTTATGTCCCCAGCATCTAAAATAGTATCTGCAAAAAAGTCAGTTTTCAATGAATATGTTTTGCATAATTGAAGGTAGAGTCAGTAAAACACAATTCTTTTGAAATCCCTTGGAAACACATTTCTAGGCAATTGACAATAATTTTTCTTAGAATTTAATTCTCCTACCAATATTTCTGCCTAGAATATGTTTTTCTCATTTAAAATTGCTATACAAGACAAAATGAACATTCTTGATAAGTTTAAAAAATTGTTTGATTTATTGCTCCCTTTCCTTCAACCAGTCTTAAACATCTGCCCAGAAGGAAATTGGGTAAGTCAGACAAGGATCATTTATTACAAAGCCATGCCTTATGCTCTGTTCCCTTTTCAGCATTTCTAAATTGGTATCTGCTGATTTACTGCACTACTTTTCAAGGTATTGCTGCAAGCTTAATAATTTTCAAGGTCATCCCTTTCATCCTTCATTCAGTAAGACATTATGCTGGCCTTTTTCCAGTTTTCAAGAATATATTAGTCCTCAGAAGCTGCTGCAAGCAAGGCAGCACTGCAGCGACCTTAACTAATTCGTGATCTATCCCAGAAGGTAAAACATCAGGCATGGTAGATTTAAATACTTTGGTAAAGGTTCAAATAATCATCAGTTGAGCCAAAACTGAGGGTCAAATATGGTGGTTCACACCTGTAATCCCAGCATTTTGACAGGCCAAGGCAAGAGAATCACTTGAGGCTAAGAGTTTGAGACCACTCTGAGCAATATAGCAAGACCCTGTCTCTTAAAAAAAAATAAAATAAAATAAAATTAGCCAGTGGCAGACTTCTGCAGTCCCAGCTACTAGAGAGGCTGAAGTCAGAGGATCAGTGGAGCCCAGGAATTCTAGGCTGTGGTAAGCTATGATCATGCCACTGCACACCAGCCCAGGTGACAGAGTGAGATTCTGTCTCTAAAAAGAGAAAAAGTAAAATTTGCTGAATGTCTCCTGAGTGCAAAGCCTGTGCTGATTGTTCCCTGTCTGTGGTTTGCTGCCTTATTAATATGCGTGATGTCTACTGTGGAGTCAATCTAATCAAGCTCTGCCATTTGCACAGCAGGCAGAATGGCAACAATCCAACTGGCTGTAGCAAGCTCTTTGTTCACGTTCACTTTTCAGTGGTTCGTTTCATCACAGAACCACTGAAATTGGCAGGGGGCACAATTTCAGTGGTTCTGTTTTAGTTGATAGCATATTACCCTATTTATATAATTGTTGAAGAGTATTCTTGATTTATTCATTCATTTATAGAATACATACTTACTGAGTCCACAATGCCATGCAAGGCATTGTGGTTATAGCAGTGAACAAAACAAAAGTTCCAAAACTCATGAAGTTCCAAAACTGCCCGTGCCACCGATTTTTACAGTTCTTGTTCTAATAACTACAAATAAATAAGAAAGAGAGTATTGATGGCTGATACTTTTTCTACCCCTAAAAAGCCTTAAACCAAGAATGAGCAAAAGGGAGAAAGCAGGGGCTGTACTAATTCTCATTCATAGTCTCACAAGTCTCATCCAGCCACACTGAGAAAGGTGAGTAGGTGTCACTCTACCTGCCTGTCACGCCAGGCCCCTGTCACACCATAACGACGCCTCATGTTACATGCCTTCCCTCAAATGAAGACACCCTGTTGTTCTGAATCATAAACTGTTGGTAATGGGAAATCCACAGTGAGTAAGTACTCAGAGTTGTAATTATTATAGCATTTGGGACATGTATTAATCCGTTCTAGCATTGCTATAAAGAAATACCTGGTGGATCACGAGGTCAAGAGAACGAAACCATCCTGGTCAACATGGTGAAACCCCGTCTCTACTAAAAATACTAAAAAAAAAAGTAGCTGGGCATGGTGGCGCGTGCCTGTAATCCCAGCTACTCAGGAGGCTGAGGCAGGAGAATTGCCTGAACCCAGGAGGCGGAGGTTGCGGTGAGCCGAGATCGCGCCATTGCACTCCAGCCTGGGTAACAAGAGCGAAACTCCGTCTCAAAAAAAAAAAAAAAAAAAAAAAAAAAAAAAAAAAAAAAAGAAATACCTGAGAATGAGTAATGTATAAAGAAAAGAAATTTAGTAGCCAGGCGTGGTGGTGCATACCTGTAGTCCCAGCTATTTCAGAGGCTGAGGCAGGAGAATCACTTGAACCCTGGAGGAGGAAGTTGCGATGAGCCAAGATTGTGCCACTGCTCTCCAGCCTTGGGTGACAGAGCAAGACCCTGTCTCAAAAAGAAAGAAAAGAGGTTTAATTGGCTCACAGTTCCACAGGCTGTGAAGGAGGCATGATGCTTGATCTCCTTGGCATCTGGAGAGACCTCAGGAAACACACAATGATGGCAGCAGATGAAGGGGAAGCAGGCACGTCTTACATGGCAGTGGTAGGAGCAAGGCCAGGGGGAGGTGCTACACACTTAAACAACCAGATCTCGGCCGGGCGCGGTGGCTCAAGCCTGTAATCCCAGCACTTTGGGAGGCCGAGGCGGGTGGATCACGAGGTCAACAGATCGAGACCATCCTGGTCAACATGGTGAAACCCCGTCTCTACTAAAAATACAAAAAATTAGCTGGGCATGGTGGCGCATGCCTGTAATCCCAGCTACTCAGGAGGCTGAAGCAGGAGAATTGCCTGAACCCAGGGGGCAGAGGTTGCGGTGAGCCGAGATCGCGCCATTGCACTCCAGCCTGGGTAACAAGAGCGAAACTCCATCTCAAAAAAAAAAAAAAGTTTTGTTAAATGATGTTCAGGCTTGAGGTAGGGGACCCATAAGTAAGATTTCCCTTTTCTCTGACTGGGTTTAGAATCAATTGAGAGGTAAGATATGGCAGAAGGAATTAGATGGAGATCAAAGTATCAGTTTTACAATCAACACAGTTTTTGAAAAATGAGGCTTAGATGTGCAGCAACATTGGTATCCCCAATAAAAACCCCAAATCAGGCAGCCTTATTCGCCCAGTCTCCACTGTGCTAGAAATTCTACACACATGCCCATTGGACGGGCTCCCATGAAAGTCACCCCCAAGAGGAAGAATAGAATATGTGTCCAAGGGAGAAGAAGACAGTGGGGCCAGGCTATGCCCCTACCACCACCAGCCTCAAGATCCTTTCCCTTATTCACTAGCCGAGCGGCCCACTCCATCTCCATAGGGAGGAATAAGAGGCACCAAAAGAGGCCGAATTTTGGGGGAAAATCCTTTCTCACAGAAACCAGAGGAGTGAATAAGAATCTGCTCCTAGCAAATAAATAGTTAAATAGATGGCTATACAATGCTAAGTTTATTAATCCGTTTTCATGCTGCTGATAAAGATGTACCCAAGACTGGGAAGAAAAATAGGTTTAATAGATTCATAGTTCCATGTGGCTAGGGAGACCTCACAATCATGGCAGAAGGTGAAAGGCACTTCTTACATGACGGCAGCAAGAGAGAATGAGAGAGAAGCAGAAGCAGAAACCCCTGATAAAGCCATCAGCTCTTGTGAGACTTATTTACTACCACAGAACAGTATGGGCGAAACCATTCCCATGATTCAATTATCTCCCACCAAGTCCCTCCAATAACTCATTGAATTATGGGACTACAATTCAAGATGAGATTTGGGTAGAGACACAAATCCAAACCATATCACTAAGTGTCAGAGATACAAAGATAAATAATAGCCAACATTACTGAACACATACTACATGCCTACCTCTCGCTCTCCTTTTTTTTTTTTGAGACAGGGTCTCACTCTATTGCCCAGGTTGGAGAGCAGTGGCATGATCACAGCTCTCACTTCAGCCTCCATCTCCTGGGCTCCAGTGATCCTCCCACCTCAGCCTCCTGAGGGGCTGGGACTACAGGCATGCACCACCATGCCCAGGTAATTTTTAAATTTTTTGTAGCCATAAGGGTCTTCCTATGTTGCCCAGGATGGTCTCAGACTCCTGAACTCAAGTAATCTTCCCACCTCAGCTTCCCAAAGTGTTGGAATTACAAGTGTGAGCCACCATACCCAATTTCTAGCTGTCTTTTAAATGCTTTCTCTGTATTAATTCATTTAATATATTAGTAATTAATATAAATGTATGTGTTCATACATTAATAATTACACATTTATACTAATACAATTTGATTTTATTTATTAACACAATTTATCATACTATAATTTAATATATTTAATTATATAATGTGCAACATACATATATAAAAATAATATATACTACAATATATATAATAGAATATAATTTAATATTTATTCATTTTTACTGTGTTAGTATATTTACTCCCTATAACAGCTCTCCTCCACTCTCACCTTTTTGCCCTGAGAGGAGGTCTGGCTGATGTGATGGTGAGTTCTGTATTTACTTTCTTAGTAAATAAGAAAGTAAATACAGAAAATCCCAACAGATTCATCAAAATTTCAGTTTATGCTCACATTAAATAAAAATATTACCGAGCATTAGCTGAACATGATTCTGCAAGGTGGGCAATCAATAAAAAATCAGCTCTGTCCTTTGCATTATTTAGATTTCTGGTAGACAGCATTATATCTGGTTTTGATCATTATACTTCAGAATGATATAGTGTGTGAAGCAACAGAGACTCTCATTCATTGCTGGTAGGAATGCAAAATGGTCACTTTCAAAGAAGTTTGATGGTGTCTCACCAAACCAAACATGTTCTTACCATGCAATCCAACAATCAAGCTCCTTGTTACTTACCTAAGGGAGTTGAAAACTATGTCCACATAAAAACCTGAACACTGTTGTTTATAGTACCTTTACTCATAATTGCCAAAGCTTGGAAGCATCCAAGATGGCCTTCAGTAGGTGACTAGATAAATAAATTTTGGTATATCCACAAAATGGCATATTATTTAGCACGCAAAAGGAAATGAGCTATCATGTGTGAAAACACATGGAAGCCAGGCATGGTGACTGATGCCTGTAATTCCAGCACTTTGGGAGGCTGCGGCAAGTGGATTGCTTGAACCTAGGAGTTTGAGAATTTTTAAAATTAGCCAGGTTTAGTGGTGCACACCTGTATTCCCAGCTACTCAGGAGGCTAAGGTGGTAGGATTGCTTGAGTCCAGGAGTTCAAGGCTGCAGTGAGCCAAGATTGCACCACTGTACTCCAGCCTGGGTAACAGAGTGAGAGCCCACCTTAAAAAAAAAAAAAAAGACATAGAAGAAATTTAAATGCATATTACTAACTGCAAGAAGCTAATCTGAAAAGGCTACATATTATGATATCAACTGTATGACATTCTGGAAAAGGCCAAACTATGGAGAAAATAAAAAGATCTGGCGGGCACAGTGGCTCACGCCTGTAATCCCAGCACTTTGGGAGGCCGAGGCAGGCGGATCACCTGAGGTCAGGAGTTTGAGACCAGCCTGACCAACATGGAGAAACCCTGTCTCTACTAAAAATACAAAATTAGCTGGGCATGGTGGCACATGCCTGTGATCCCAGCTACTTGGGAGGCTGAGGCAGGAGAATCGCTTCAACCCAGGAGGCAGAGATTGCAGTGAGCCAAGATCACACCATTGCACTCCAGCCTGGGCAACAAGAGCGAAACTCCATCTCAAACAAAAAACACAATTAGTGGTTGCCAAGGGTTAGTGGGGAGAAGCTGGGAGGGAGGAATGAACAGGCAGAACACAGAGGATTTTTAGGGCAGTGAAAATACCCTGGATGATCATATAATGGTGGATAGAAGTCATTATATATCTGTTAAAACCCATAGAATATATAACACCAAGAGTGAACCCTAATGTAAACTATGAACATTGGGTGATAATGGTGTATCAGCGTAGGTTCATCAGCTGTAACAAAAGTAGCACTCTGGTGGGGGATGTTGCTAATTGGGGAATCTATATGCATATGTGGAGGCAGAGGGCATATGGGGTATCTTCCTGTAAATTTTGCTGTGAACCTAAAAGTACTCTAAAAAATTATATAATGAATGTGCTTAAGGTTCTAAAAAAATGAGAAAGATGATCAAATCAATAGTTAAATTATTGCTTTAAATTAAGGAGCTAAGATACTTAAAACTTTTGTTGCAATACTTTATTATCTATTGATTTGATCCTCATTCTATAAGCTTATAGAAGAAAAGGCTAAGAAATTTGATTACTATTTTCAAATAAATAAAGTGTTTTAATAAGTAGAATGGGCTGTTCATTCACAAGAAAAAATAAATTAAGTTTATACAGATGGGGCTGGGCTTGGTGGCTTATGACTGTAATCCCAGCACTTTGGAAGGCCAAGATGGGAGGATCACTTGAGACCAGCCTGGGCAATGTAGTGACATCCTTGTCTCTACTAAAAAAATAAATAAAAATTAGCCAGGCATGATGGTGCACACCTGTAGATCTAGCTTCCTGGGAGACTGAGGCAGGAGTATTGCTTGAGCCCAGGAGCTTGAGGCTGTAGTGAGCTATGATTGCACCACTGCACTCAGCCTGGGTAGCAGAGCAAGACCCTGCCTCTTTTTTTTTTTTTTTTTTGAGACGGAGTTTCGCTCTTGTTACCCAGGCTGGAGTGCAATGGCGCGATCTCGGCTCACCGCAACCTCCGCCTCCTGGGTTCAGGCAATTCTCCTGCCTCAACCTCCTGAGTAGCTGGGATTACAGGCACGCGCCACCATGCCCAGCTAATTTTTTGTATTTTTAGTAGAGACAGGGTTTCACCATGTTGACCAGGATGGTCTCGATCTTTTGACCTCGTGATCCACCCGCCTCGGCCTCCCAAAGTGCTGGGATTACAGGCTTGAGCCACCGCGCCCGGCGACCCTGCCTCTTAAAGATTTTTTTTTTTTAAATAGCCTTTTGGTTTTTGGAATTTTAATTTTAAAACCTACACAAAATACAACAAAACCTACATTTCTACCACCCAGAATTAGCAATCACTATCATTTTGTTTTATTGTGTTTCCTCCATTCCTTAAAAAAAAAAAAAAAAAAAAAAAAAGGCAGTAATACAATGCATGATAGAAATTAGAATGTTATTGAAGGGCTTACAGAGAAAAGTAAGTCCTCTATTTCCTCTATTCCCAAGCCCCTTCTCTTCCAGAGGCAACCTCTGTCACATGTTTCTTTTACATCCTTACAAAGATATTCTATTAAAATGTAAGCATATATGTAAATGTATTTCTCCGTTTTGATTTTTGCAAATGGAAGCTCATGATATGCAACATTCTGTATGTTGCTTTTTTTGTTTAATATATCTTGGGGTCTGTTGAAACAGAAGAGTTTTTAGTCTAACATGAGAAAATCTTTTTAATCGTCATGATGCTAAGATTCTGGAATGACTCACTAAAACCGATAATAGTTTCAGCTTTTTCAAGCTCCTTCTGGCACCAAATGGACAGGTGGGATTCCTGAGAAGCAGACTGTAAAATGGAGATTGTTGTGCAGGAATTTTATGAGGAAGTACTCTTGGGATCAACCCCTGTGAAAGAGACTGGAAGAAAGCCAGGCAGAAGTGGGCAAAAAGAAAGTTTGCAACGCAGACTCAAGAAAGGCCTCAGCTGGTACGTTTGGGGAGCTGAAGCTAGGCTGGCCCTTCAGGTCTCCGGAGTAAGAAAGCAATCCAGGCTTTTAGAGCTGCACATCAATCAGTCATCGGATGTAGATGGCCCTGGTAGGGAGGCGGGGTGTGACCTTGGGCTCAGGGTTTCTTCAGCCAAGACAATTTCCAGAAAAGCTAGGGGCCGTCTGCTGGTACTCCAAAAAATATGGGGCAATGAGCTCTTCATTCCTGAATGGGGATCTGGGTAGAGTTTTGTAGTATCCACTACAAAGTCCTTGTTTTTAGTACACACTATAGTATTTAGAAGTGATTTCATGATATATACTCTAATTTTCTTTTTTTTTTTTTTTTTTGAGACAGAGTTTCGCTCTTGTTACCCAGGCTGGAGTGCAATGGCACGATCTTGGCTCACCGCAACCTCCGCCTCCTGAGTTCAGGCAATTCTCCTGCCTCAGCCTCCTGAGTAGCTGGGATTATAGGCACGCGCCACCATGCCCAGCTAATTTTTTGTATTTTTAGTAGAGACGGGGTTTCACCATGTTGACCAGGTTGGTCTCGATCTCTCGACCTTGTGATCCACCCGCCTCGGCCTCCCAAAGTGCTGGGATTACAGGCTTGAGCCACTGTGCCCGGCTCTAATTTTCAAATGATTCAGGAAAACGTATTTATGGGAGTGTGAAAAAAGAGATAAAACAAATTTATAAAATGTTAACAATTAGTAGATCAAAGCCAAGGTGTTTGTAGTACTGTTTTTGCAGAATTTCCATGGCACTGGTAGCATAGCAAGAATTTATATCTCATACCTGAATGTTGGATCTAGATACCATGACTCATTGAAGGCAAATAATATAACTGTCTAAGGTTAGATTTTTTAACTATCTAATGCTGGAGTTTCTGGGCAACATGATTAGAGGTACAAAAAACTTGACAAGCCTCCATTCAGGTCTTCTCCCAAGCTATAAGGACTTCATTCTGGTAGGAAGAATTTTCCACCAAGTCGGTGTGTCTTCCGTAATGAGAGAGGGGAAATTTGAGGAGCCATGTTTTCTTTCTTTTTTTTTTTATGATAAAAGATAATAATAATCCTTTCTTTCCCCGAGCACCTACTAAGTGTCCTACACTTTAAGGGTCTTTACAGAATTTTTCATTCAATCACAACAATCCTGAAAAGCAGGTATAATGATCTCCATTTTTCAAATAAGAAAACAGAAGTTCAGGGAAGCCAAATAGCTAGAACAGAATTCTTCTGAATTGATTCCCAGGAAACCCTTCTGTCAATCTTCCAAGCTCCTCTCAAGTTGTTAAGGGCCCTATAAGAGCATAACTGAATTCAACCCAGGACTCCTTTTAACATTTCACAACTATGGCTGATGAGTAACTTCAAGGAAAATTAAAGTATGGGAGAAAGACAGTCAGGCCCATGGCTATTTCCCTGTTTCCGTTTGGAAGATGGTAGCAGATGTAGTGAAAAAGAAGGTTAGCTCTAGAATTGAATTCTCTTTGGTGTGAGTCTCAACTCCAGTCATTTTTAACTAGGTCACCTGGGGCAAGTTATTCAGTCACTCTGTGCCTTAGTTTCTTCATATGTCAAATGGGATTTTAAAACCAACCTCCCAGATTGTTATGAAGACCATGTGTACAGTGTTGAACAAATGGTAGATATTCAGCATTATACATTTCGTTGCCACTCTCTTTATTCTTGCATGTCACAATTTTTTTTTCTTTTTTGCCTCAATCAGAACTGTTTGTTGGAATACAGATAAATATATTTGCCAAGTCTGGTTCCAACAAAAGCTAGAGGTCTGTAAGGAACATGAAAGGAATTTTTGTCTTGTGTGGGAGGTTGGAATACATGACTTCAGAAGTCCAATGCAACTCCAATTTCTGTGCATTGTGATCAAGCACTTTCTGAAAACTAAAACCAAGAAATCCTGCATAGACTTGACACCTGGAGAATGCCATCCTTTTTCAGTAGAGGAGCCATGTTTTCTATATATTTTTTTTAAGTCTAAAATGTACAAATAAAACAGAAAGTACTGTGTGGTCTTTCAATATCGTAATAGATCATTAACAAGCCTGCCTAAGACTAGATTTTCTAGAAAATATAATCTTGTTTGATTTACCATTTACTGATTATTAGAGCCCAGACTCTGTAAAGTTTAATATTACCTTGTGAAAAACTGATAATGATTTTTGTCTAATTAATAAGATAACCTCAAAGGTTATGGTTTTTTTACCCTGTAGGACATTGACCAGTCTTGTATCTAATTTTGCCATCTTTTCGAGGAGTCTTTTTTTCCCCACCAATCCTATATATCAGCTTTCTAGATTCTCTTTGGATCAACTGTACCATTCTGCTGCTTTACTTATTAATGAGTTAAATAAATTTTTAACATGTGTTCACTACATATTTATATGAAAGTCACAATTTGAAAATTATACTCTGACTTCCCCCCAGGCTGCTATCTCTTATGGTCTTTGTAAAAATGTGTTTCTTTTGCTTATCACCACAAATTCTAACTCCTAACTCCTGTTACAATTTATAGATCAAAATGCTTTTTATGCCAGGTTTTCAATTCTGTCATCATGGGACTGCTTCAGTGGAGTTTTCTGTGGCATGCGACTGACAGCATTGTTCTTAAGATGTATGTATACATATATAGAGATATTGTGTTTCTCCCCACCATGTACTTTAAGGAATTTATAATTTCACTGGGTCTGCAAAAAATCCAGTGAGCCCGTAAAGTCAGCCGCATAACTATTAAATGAAAAGAAAATATCTAAAAATGCCACAAAGCAAATAGCAACATTAGGGTGAGTTATGTAATAGATAAAGGGTTGCCGTGCAGCTGTGTGCTCTGGTCTGGTCCATCAATCATCCACTCTGACCGGGCTGGGCTTCATTCCAGTTGCCCAGTGCCCTTGTCATGCCAGTTGTTTAATATTTCTCATCCTTGAATCAATACAACTGTAATAAGGTTATTGTTATTTTTGTCATTTAAAATTACTGCATGTTAGAGTTCAGAAGTGTTATTTCTTTTGAAAAACCAAGAATGAACTTAGACAAAGTACCTAAAATAGTCAAATTCATAGCAACAGAAAATAAAATAGTGGTTCTACTTTCCACTGGAACTGGGGTTGAGAGAATGAGGACTTACTGTTTAAAAGAATAGAGTTTCAGTTTGGGAAGATGAAAGACTCTGGAGATAGAGACGGGTGATGGCGGCTCAACAATGTGAATGTATTTAATGCCACTGAAATGTACATTAAAAATGGTTAAAATGAGTATTAGCTGGGCATAGTGGCTCACACCTGTAATCCCAGAGCTTTGGGAAGCTGAGTAAATAAAAAACTCAGAAGTTCGAGACTAGCCTGGGCAACATGGCAAAACCCTGACTCTACAGAAAGTACAAAAATAAACCAGGCATGGTGGCATGGGCCTGTAGTTTCAGCAACTCAGGAGGCTGAGGCAGGAGAATCGCTTGAGCTCAGGGAGGTTGAGGCTAGAGTGAGCTGTGATTGTGCCACTGCCCTCCATCCTGGGCAACAGAGCAAGACTCTGTCTCAAAAAATAACCAAAAAAAAAAAAAGAAAGTTAAAATAATTTTTAAAAGACTGGCCATATATTAATAATTGTTCAAGTTGAATAGTATTTTTTCAGCTTTTGTAAATAGTTAAAAAAAATTTTTTTTTTTTTTGAGATGGAGTTTCGTTCTTGTTACCCAGGCTGGAGTGCAATGGCGCGATCTCGGCTCACTGCAACCTCAGCCTCCTGAGTAGCTGGGATTACAGGCACGCGCCACCATGCCCAGCTAATTTTTTGTATTTTTTAGTAGAGACGGGGTTTCACCATGTTGACCAGGATGGTCTCGATCTCTCGACCTCGTGATTCACCCGCCTCGGCCTCCGCAAGTGCTGGGATTACAGGCTTGAGCCACCGCGCCCGGCCAGTTAAAATTTTCAATTATAAAAGGTTAAAACAACAAGAAAGTTAAAAACACCATTAAAAAATAGCCAGTTTTAGCCAGGCACAGTGGCTCACGCCTGTAATCCCAGCACTTTGGGAGGCCAAGGTGGGTGGATCACAAGGTCAAGAGATCCAGACCATACTGGCCAACATGGTGAAACCCCATCTCTACTAAAAATACAGAAATAGCTGGACCTGGTGGCGCACGCCTGTAGTCCCAGCTACTCAGAGGCTGAGGCAGGAGAATCCCTTGAACTCAGGAGGCAGAGGTTGCAGTGAGCTGAGATCACACCATTGTACTCTAGCCTGGCAACAGAGCAAGACTTTGTCTTAGAAGAAAAAAAAAAATAGCCAGTTTGTTCTTTTCAAAAGGAGACCACGAGTAGAAAATTTGGTTCATATAGATAATAAAAGGATAGAAGAAAATGATCTGTATTCAGAGAAGCAATAAAAATAAATGGCTAGGAACAAGCATGATGGTTCCCACCTGCAATCTCAGATACTCAGGAGCCGCAGGTTAGGGGATTACTTGAGCTTGAACCTGAAGATTCAAGACCAGCCTGGACAAAATCATGAGACCTCCATCTCTGAAGAATAACAACAAATGGTTAGGACTATTAATTTCTTTGAAGAGACTAAAGAAATAGATTGCATACTGGGGAATTGTTTGGTATATTAATACCATATTTGAAAATTTTGACTTTTCACAGAGAGGAAATATTTAATCTTCAAGAGAACAAAATAAAATTTTTAAATTTTGGTTGATTACTGGAAATACTCCCTGTCTGGAAGATAAATATTAAATTATGAAAGGGCCTCCTTAGGGAAATTGTGAAAGTCATCATCCAAAATATTAAAAATTAAATCAGATAGAACATTAGCTGGACCTAATGCAGGAAATGATCCTGTTCTGTTTTGGGGTAGACAGACTGGAATACTTATTGAGAGTTTTCTATTATTTATTTTAAAGATTCTGCCAAGGTGCAAAACCCTTATGACATAAGCTCTGAAATTACGATTCTGGGTTCCTAAAGAAACAAGTATGTTATTAGAGGTTGGAGGTAAAAGTTTATACTTTTATTTTGAGTATATTAAACAAGAGACCCAGAAATGCCCAGGTTCTGCACTGCCAAGCATCATCCTACTCAATTGGCTCTAACCACATGAAAAGAAAAGCCAAAATGCAAAACAACGTTCTACTTCATTAATAGCTGTACAAGCACTTGATACTCCCACAAAGAGGGAAGTGGTCCCTACCTGGATTGGAGAATGTAGTTTCTGCCTCAGGTGTAGGCAAGATCTCATTTCTTTTGCCCAAATAAAAGGGCCCTGAGACACTGGAAGCCACATGTAATGGAAGGGAGAAAGGTGTTGAGCCTGCCCCAGGTATAGGATACTTACTGCCAGAAAACATACTGTCACCCAGGTGCAGTGGTTCACGCCTGTAATCCCAGCACTTTGGGAGGCCAAGGCAGGCAGATCACAAGTTCAGGAGGTCAAGACCAGCCTGGCCAACATGGTAAAACCCTATCTCTACTAAAAATACAAAAATTAGCTGGGTGTGGTGGCCCACGCCTATAGTCCCAGCTACTCAGGAGGCTGAGGAAAGAGAATTGCTTGAACCCGGGAGGCAGAGGTTGCAGTGAGCCGAGATCAGGCCACTGCACTCTAGCCTGGCAACACAGTGAGACTCTGTCTCAAAAAAAGAAAAAAAAAAAAAAAGTGAAAAGGGCAATGGAAGCCTGCAATTAAAAGCATTTATAGACTTCGAGGATGGATATCAAGGAATATAGTGGCTTGAAAATACAAAGTCCTATTATAAAAGGAGGCTTTCCTATAGTTAGAATATGAAGATGAATGTTTTGGTTGCAAGGGATATACTTTAAAAGCTAAACTCAGACAAAATTAAGGGAGAGTAGTCTGTGGCATTACATGGAGAATGCCATTGTCCGAAAGATGAAAGGAAAAAAGTAAACATTGTGAAAGGAAGAAGACTAAAAGAAATGTAAAAGAAAAATATGTCAAAGGTAGATGGCACAAAGATGATTGAAAACTTGAGAATTTATCAGATAATCCTAAGCAAGTCATAAATGAAAGGGTACTAGCCTTTCATTCAGTCATTCATTCAACACACATTTATCCGGTGTCTAATTTTGTGCCACACACTGGTAAATGTTAAGGATAAAACAAGCCACTGGGTGCAGTGGCTCACATCTGTAATCCCAGCACTTTGGGAGGCTGAATGGGGAGGATTGCTTTAGCCCAGGAGTTTGAGACAAGCCTAGGCAACATAGGGAGACCCCATCTCTATAAAAAATTTGAAAATTAGCTGGGTATGTGGCATAGGCCTCTGGTCCTAGATACTTGGGATGCTGAGGTAGGAGGATAGCCTGGGCCCAGGAGGTTGAGGCCGCAGTGAGTTGTGATCACACCATTGCACTCTAGCCTGGACAACAGAGTGAGACCCTGTCTCAAAACAAAGAACAAACGAACAAAAGCAAGAATAGGAGAGTGGATGGGACAGACACTGTTTCTTCAGTGTAACAACAGGATTTTGTGACGGATGAAACTCCTAGAAGGAGATCCTTGATTAAGAGAAGGCGGTTCAGCACCAGGCGTGGTGGCTCAAGCCTGTAATCCCAGCACTTTGAGAGGCCGAGGCGGGTGGATCACGAGGTCGAGAGATCGAGACCATCCTGGTCAACATGGTGAAACCCCGTCTCTACTAAAAGTGCAAAAAATTAGCTGGGCATGGTGGCACGTGCCTGTAATCCCAGCTACTCAGGAGGCTGAGGCAGGAGAATTGCCTGAGCCCAGGAGGCGGAGGTTGCGGTGAGCCGAGATCGCGCCATTGCACTCCAGCCTGGGTAACAAGGGCGAAACTCCGTCTCAAAAAAAAAAAAAAAAAAAGAGAAGGCGGTTCAGACAGATGCCTCAAAGACACCACCTAATCATGATCATCATGATGAAGATGACTCAGCAAGGGGTCTGAGAAGAAGCAAAGTCGGACCAGGAAAATAGGGTGACACAGAAGGCAAGGGAACTGTTGCAGGGAGGAAGTGGTTACTAGTATCAAAAGCTGTCAAGAAATCAAAAAAGAAGAGGATTTAAAATGTCCTTTGAATTTACGACATGAAAATATTTAAACCACAACATGAGTCATTCCAGTGGGAGAAGGAGGTATAAACAATGAGGAAATGCGTTCAATCATAAGACAGTGGAGCAAGATGGTAGAATAAATGTCTCTACTGATCATCCTTCCCAACCTCCCCACCACCAGCCCGCAACCCCACCAGGTCACCAATTTAACAACTACTTATACTAGAAAACACCTTTATAAAGACTAAAATTCAGAAAAGAAAACTGGACCAAACCCAGCTGATGCCCACCTACAGAGGGAGCATTTAAATCAGCCTTAACCAGAGGGGAATTGCCAATCCCTCCAATCACCACCACAAGCTAAAGTGCTCTGGGGCTCTAAATAAAATTGAAAGGCTGGGCGCGGTGGCTCAAGCCTGTAATCCCAGCACTTTGGGAGGCCGAGGCGGGTGGATCACGAGGTCAAGAGATCGAGACCATCCTGGTCAACATGGAGAAACCCCGTCTCTACTAAAAATACAAAAAAAAGTTAGCTGGGCATGGTGGTGCGTGCCTGTAATCCCAGCTACTCAGGAGGCTAAGGCAGGAGAATTGCCTGAACCCAGGAGACGGAGGTTGCGGTGAGCCGAGATAGCGCCATTGCACTCCAGCCTGGGTAACAAGAGCGAAACTCCGTCTAAAAATAAATAAATAAATAAATAAATAAATAAAATTGAAATGCAGTCTAGACCACAAGAACTGCAACTTTTACATAAGTTCTAGTGGTAAACTGGGCTCAGAATCACTAGACAGGGTGATGCAACCTACTGAGACACCAGGCATCTAATGGAATGCTGGCATCACCCCTCCCCTAACCCCAGGCTGCACATTCACAGCTCCAAAAGAGACGCCTTCCTTCCACTTGAGGAGAGGAGAGGGAAGGGTGTTGAGGATTTTGTCTTGCATCTTGAATACCAGCTCAGTCATAACAGGAAAGGGAACTAGTCAGAGTTGGGAAGCCCTCTTTCTAGGACTTACTCCCAGATGACATTTCTAGACATGTCCTAGGCCAAAAGAGAACCTGCTGCCTTGAAGGAAAGGACCCAGTCCTGACAGGATTCATCACCTGCTAACTGAAGAGCCCTTGAGCCCTGGATAAACAGCAGTACTATGTTGAGAGCCTTGGGTGAGCCTCTGAGATTTGCTGGCTTCAGGTGAGACTCAGCACATTCCCAGCTGTGGTGGTTATGGGGTGAGACTCCTTTTGCCTGACAAAAGCAGAGGGAAAAGTAAAGGGCACTTTGTCTTACATCTTAGGTACCAGCTCGGCCACGGTACAGTAGAGCACCAAGTAGGCTCTTAGGGGTCCCTGATTCTAAACTTAGCTCTTGGAAATCATTGCTGGACCCACCTTGGCCCACAGGAGAGCTCACTACCAGGAAGGATGAGTCTCAGGCAAGGTAGCTCTTACCACAAGTTGACTGAAGAGCCCTCGTACCCTAAGGAAATATGCACAGTAGTCTCAGTACTCCTTGTGGGCCTGTGGTGGTGGTGCCAACAGGGTGAGTCTCCTCTGCCTTTGGAAAAGGGGAGGGAAGCGTGGGAAGGACTGCCTCTGTGGTTTGAGTGTCAGCTCAACTACAGTAAATAGAACACTAGATAGACTTCCAAGATTTTTTACTGTAATCTCTAGTTCCCAGATGGCACCACTGGACCTGCTCAGGGCTGGGGTAACTCATCACCATGAAAAGGACACAGGCCTAACTTGCTTTGCAACGTGCTTATTGTAGAGCCCCAAGGTCTTGAGCAAACGTAGTCAGTAGTCAGGGAGTGATTACAGCAGGCCTTGAGTGAGACCAAGTGCATTGCAGGCTTTAGGTCTGACCCAAACAGTCATAATGATGGTGGCCACAGGGGTGCTTGTATAACTTCACCTCCAGCATCAGGTGGCTCAGGGGAGAGAGAGAGAGAGAGAGAGAGAGAGAGAGAGAGAGAGAGAGAGAGAGAAACTCCATTTGTTTGGGAAAAAGTAAGGGAAGAGAACAAGAGTCTATGCCTGGAAATCCAGGTAATTCTCCCAGATCTTATCAAAGGCCATCAACATGGTACCTGTACAAGTCTACAAGAACCACAGCATAACTGACCTTGGAGTGCCCCCTAAAGCAGATACAGCTTAGATCACAACCCTCAAGTCTTTTCAAACATCTGGAATGCTTTTCTAAGAAGGATGGGGGCAAACAAGCCCAGACAATGAAGACTACAATATATGCCTAATTCTTCAATGCTCAGGCACAGATGAACAGCTACAAGGATCAAGACATTCCGGGGAAGCATGAGCTCACCAAATGAACTAAATAAGGCACCAGGGACTAATCCTAGAGAAACATAAATATATAACATTTCAGACAGAAAATTCAAGATAGCTGTTTTGAGGAAATTCAAATAAATTCAAGATAACACAGAGAAAGAATTCAGAATTATATCAAATAAATTTACAAAGAGATTGAAATAAAAAGAATCAAGTAGAAATTCTGGAGCTGAAAATGCAATTGGCATGCTGAAGAATGCATTAGAATCTTTTAGTAGTAGAATTGATCAAGCAGCAGAAAGAAATAGTGAGCTTGAGGACAGGCTATTTGAAAATATACCATCAGAGGAGACAAAAGAAAAAAGAATAAAGAACAATAAAGCCCACCCACAGGATCTAGAAAACAGCTTCAAAGGGGCAAATCTAAGAGTTATTGGCCTTAAAGAGGAGGCAGAGAAAGAGACAGAGGTAGAAAGTTTGTTCAAAAGGATAATAACAGAATTTCCCAAACCTGGAGAAAGATACCAATATCAAAGTACAAGAGGTTCTAGAACACCAAGCAAATTTAGCCTAAAGAAGATTTCTTCAAATAATTTAATAAACAAACTCCCAAAGATCAAAAATACAGAAAGGATTCTAGAAGCAACAAGAGAAGAAAAACAAATAACATACAGTGGAACTCTAGTACATCTGGCAGCAGACTTTTCAGTGGAAACATTACAGGCCAGGAGAGAGTGGCATGACTTATTTAAAGTGCTGAAGGAATAAAATTTTACCTTAGAATAGTGTATCCAGTGAAAATATCCTTCAAGCATGAAGGAGAAATAAAGACTTCTCCAGGCAAACAAAGCTGAGGGGTTTCATCAACACTAAACCTGTTCTACAAGAATTGTTAAAGGGAGTTCTTTAGTTAGAAAGAAAAGGACCTTAATGAGCAATATGAAATCACTCATTACAAAACTCACTGGTAATAGTAAGCACACAGAAAAACAAAGTTCTAACACAGTAACTGTGATATATAAACTATTCTTATCCTTAGTAGAAAGACCAAATAATGAATTCATTAAAAACAAGAACTGGGCCAGGCGTGGTGGCTCAAGCCTGTAATCCCAGCACTTTGGGAGGCCGAGTCGGGCGGATCACAAGGTCAAGAGATCGAGACCATCCTGGTCAACATGGTGAAACCCCGTCTCTACTAAAAATACAAAAAATTAGCTGGGCATGGCGGTGTGTGCCTGTAATCCCAGCTACTCAGGAGGCTGAGGCAGGAGAATTGCCTGAACCCAGGATGCGGAGGTTGCAGTGAGCCAAGATCGCGCCATTGCACTCCAGCCTGGGCAACAAGAGCGAAACTCTGTCTCAAAAAAAAAAAAAAAATTAGCTGGGCATGGTGGCGTGTGCCTGTAATCCCAGCTACTCAGGAGGCTGAGGCAGGAGAATTGCCTGAACCCAGGAGGCGGAGGTTGCGGTGAGCCGAGATCGCGCCATTGCACTCCAGCCTGGGTAACAAGAGTGAAACTTTGTCTCACCAAAAAAAAAAAAAAAAAAAAACTACAACTTTTCAAGGCAAAGGCACAGACAGTACAATAAGATATAAATATAAACAACAAAAATTAAAAAGTGGAGGGAACACAGTTAAGGCATAGAGTTTTTATTAGTTTCCTTTTTGTTTGCTTATTTGTTTGGTAAACAGTGTAAGTTGTTATCAGCTGAAAAGAATGGGTTATAAGATAGTATTTGTAAGGCCCATGGTAACCTCACAAAGCAAAACGCATACAACAAATACACAAAAACATAAAAAGCAAGAAACTAAATCATATCACTAGAGAAAATTGCTTTCACTAAAAAAAGACAAAAGGAAAAAAAGGAATAGAAGAAAACAAAACAACCAGAAAACAAATAACAAAATAGCAGGAGTAAGTCTTACTTATCAATAATAACAGGGAATGTAAATGAACTAAACTCTCTAATCAGAAGACACAGAGTAGCTGAATTAAAAAAAAAAAAAAAAAAAAAAAAAAAAAAAAAAAAGACTCATTGATCTGTTGCCTACCAGAAACACACCTCACATATAAAGGCGCACACAGACTAATGAAGAAAGTGAAAAAAATATTCCATGCCAATGGAAACCAAAAAGAACAGGAGTACCTTTAGTTATATCAGACAAAATAGATTTCAAGACAAAAACTATATAAAGAGACTAATGGTGTCACTATATAACAATAAAGAGGTCAATTCAGCAAGAGTAAATGACAATTGTAAATATTTATGCACCCAACACTAGAGTACTCACATATATCAAGGAAATATTGCCAGAGCTAAAAAGATAGATAGACCCCAATATAATAATAGCTGGACTTCAACACCCCAGTTTCAGCATTGGATGGATTACCCAGCAGAAAATCAACAAAGGAAACATCAGACTTAATCTGCACTATAGACCAAATGAATCAAATAGATATTTACAGAGCATTTCATCCAGTGGCTACAGAATACACATTGTTTTCCTCAGCACATTAATCATTCTCAAGGATAGACATACAATAGATGGAAAAACAAGTCTTGGGCTCAGTGTGGTGGCTCACGCCTGTAATCCCAGCACTTTGGGAGGCCAAAACAGGTGATTACTTGAGGTCAGGAGTTCAAGACCAGTCTGGCCAACATGGTGAAACCCCATCTCTTCTAAAAATAGAAAAATTAGCTGGGCATGGTGGTGCATGCCTATAATCCCAGGTACTTGGGAGGCTGAGGCAGGAGAATTGCTTGAACCCAGGAGGCAGAGGTTGCAGTGAACCGAGATCATGCCACTGCACACCAGCGTGAGTGAGTGAGACACCATCTCAAAAAACAAAAGCAAGTCTTAAAACCTTCAAAAAATTAAAATAATGTCAAGCTAAGCAAAAGGAGCAAAACACAGAAATCAATAATGAGGGGGAAAAAAGATGAATGAATAAGAACTACTATTTGACAGCACAACAGCATGACTAAAGTTAATAATAATTTAATTGTACATTTAAAAATAGCTAAAAAATATATAATTGGATTGTTTATAACACAAAAGATAAATGCTTGAGGAGATGGTTACCTCATTTTCCATGATGTTATCATTATGCACCACATGCCTGTATCAAAATATCTCATGTACCAAATAAATATATACACCTACTATGTACCCACAAAAATTAAAAATAGTAAGACAGTGGCGAGGAAATGAAGACAGTGAGTATAGACAATGCTGAAAATGTTCTGGAAAAGTTTGACTGTGAAGGGGAGAACAACAGCAAAGGAGAGAGTGAAGTCTAAGGAGGGCTTTCTGATCTCTTCTCTAGCCTCTCAAATGATAGGAAAGACTTGGGTACATTTACATGCATATAAGAATCCTCTGGGTCAAGGAGAGAATTTAAAGATGCAGGAGAAAACACTGGAGAATCTATTGACAGTAGGGGGAAATGCGATGCGGGCACAGATGGATTAATATTTGAAAGAACATGAACACCTCTTCTGCCTAATGGCAGGAGAGGAGGATAGACCATTTGTGTGGATTGTGACAGGTCTGAAGGTTTGGTAGAGTAAATCAAGATAGTTATTCCTTGATGGCTTCAATTTCAATGGGAAATAGGAGATGAAGTCATGGGAGAATGGGGAATGAGGCTAGGTTGCAAAGGACCGGGGTTGGCTAATCAAAGATAGTAGACAAAATTGAAGGACAGTGTCTACAAAGAAGATGAGGACAGGATCTACGCACATTGATATACTTGGTTACAGCCCAAAGATCAGAGGCACACTACAAAATAAGCATGTGGACCTGAGAAGCACATCAGTATTTATATGTCATACTGATGCTCTTGGTTCTAATAGTCTTCAAGAGTTTACGTTCTTAGTGGCATAGAATCCAAGACATGCACCCTTTCATTCTTTTATTCATTTAACAAAATTTTTGTTGAGTATCAGTCATGTAGCAAGTACTGTGCTTGGTGCTTGGAGGATATGGCTGTGAACAAAGTAGACCAAGGCTGGGAGCCTCAGGGACCTCTGTTCACATGATCATGACATGAATTGTGCCCACAGAGCTGGAATTGTGTCAGTGCATGGAACTGGAAAGTCTCGCCTTACAAGGAGTTCCCATAATGGTGGAAAGGAAGGCTGGCTGGGATGGAGACAAATAAGCTGTATTAGTCCATTTCACACTGCTATAAAGAAATACTTGAGGCCGGGCGCGGTGGCTCACGCCTGTAGTCTCAGCACTTTGGGAGGCCGAGGTGGGTGGATCACGAGGTCAAGAGATCGAGACCATCCTGGTCTACATGGTGAAACCCCGCCTCTACTAAAAATACAAAAAATTAGCTGGGCATAGTGGTGCGTGCCTGTAATCCCAGCTACTCAGGAGGCTGAGGCAGGAGAATCTCCTGAACCCAGGAGGCGGAGGTTGCGGTGAGCCGAGATCGCGCCATTGCACTCCAGCCTGGGTAACGAGAGCAAAACTCCGCCTCAAAAAAAAAAAAAAAAAAAAAGAAAAAGAAAAAGAAATACTTGAGACTTGGTAATTAATAAAGAAAAGAGCTTTGATTGACTCACAGTTCCACATGGCTGGGGAGGCCTCAGGAAACGTACAATCATGGCGGAAGTTAAGCAAAAACGGCCTTCTTCACGTGGAGGCAGGAGAGAGTGAGTGCAAGCAGACACTTATAAAACCATCAGATCTCGTGAAAACTCTTTCCCCAACATGAGAACAGCATGGAGGAACTGCCCCCATGGTCCAATCACTTCCCGTCCCTTGACACAAGGGGATTACAATTTGAGATGACATTTGTGTGAGGACGCAAAGCCAAATGATACCACAAGCTAACAAACAAATGTGATAATGTTGAAGTCTCGATACGTTTTATAAGAGAAAAAAAGCAAATGAGGAAATAGAAAATAATGAGGCGTTGGGATACAGGGTGGTAAAGACTACTACACACTGCCTGGCTAGGAAAAGCCTTGCTGGGGCTGAGAAATAAAAAGCCACAGGAAGAGGCAGGGAAAAGCCTGGAGGCAGAGGGAATGGTATGTGGTAAGATGAAAAAGTAAGGAGTCCTGAATGACTGGATACAGTGAGCAAGAGGTCAGCAAGGTAGATGGGCTAGATCCCGTGAGGGCTTTCAAGTCTTTTTTTTTTTTTTTTTTTTTTTTTTTTGAGACGGAGTTTCGCTCTTGTTACCCAGGCTGGAGTGCAATGGCGAGATCTCGGCTCACCGCAACCTCCGCCTCCTGGGTTCAGGCAATTCTCCTGCCTCAGCCTCCTGAGTAGCTGGGATTACAGGCACGCGCCACCATGTCCAGCTAATTTTTTGTATTTTTAGTAGAGACGGGGTTCCACCAAGTTGACCAGGATGGTCTCGATCTCTCGACCTCGTGATCCACCCGCCTCGGCCTCCCAAAGTGCTGGGATTACAGGCGTGAGCCACCGCGCCCGGCCCTCAAGTCATTTTAAGGAGTTTGGATTCTATTCTAAGTGTGATGGAAAGCTATCGATGTTACTAAGAGAAGCATAAATGTTGTGATTTACAGATTTAAAGAATCACTCTGGCTGCTGTGTAGAAAAATGGATTGGAGGGGGAATGATCAGAGAGGCCACTTAGGAGGCTACTGAATAAATAATATGTGAGAAGACAGTAGCTACGACTAGGGTGGGGGTGGAGAGAAGTGAATCAATTTGGGATCTGTTTTAGTGACAGACCAACAGGATGTAGTGTTAAATTAGTCATTGCAGATGGGCAGTAAAGGAAAGTGGAAAATCAAGGCTGAGTCCTAGTTTGTAAGTTGAGCAAATGGGTTGAATGCTGATATCATCTGATAAGATGAAAAACAGTGGGGCAGAAGTAGATACTGGGAAAAGTCCAGAGTCTCACATTACACATTTTAGTTTGAAATGCCTACTAAACATGGATCTACAGGTCCAGAGCTTCAAGGACAGGTCTGAGCTAGAGGTTTGGAAATCATCAACAGAGATAGTATTTTAAGCCTCAAGGTACAAGGAGATCAGCTGAAGAGAGAACGTCCATAGAGAAGAAAAGAGGTCCTGGACGGAGTTCTACAGCATGCTGACTTCAGAGATCAGCTAGAGGAGGAGCCAGTGAGGAAGACTGAAAAACGAGGACGGAGAGGTAGGGGGAAAGCTCGGAGATGCGATGTCCAGACTCCAAGGGGAGTGTGTGTTTAAAGAGAGAGAGTGGGCAAGGGACTGAGAGAATTTGACGCAGAGGATGGAAAGGACACCATTTATTTTGCAACATGACAATTACTGGTGATATTAAAAAAACTGATTCAGTGAAGTGATAGAAACAGAGGTATTGGAGGGGAAAAATAATTTTCCCTCAATCCCTCGTAGTTCTTAGCTCGGATAGCTTTAATGAAAGATTAACAACAAAAAAAAAAACCCAAACAAGTTTATTCATACCTACAGCGCACATCACCTGGGAGAAATCTCACTGAAAAGTAACTCAGATCAGTGGCTTATACAGCATGTACAGCATCTTGAACAAACAATAATACATTTGTAGAGAATGGACAGAAAAGCAATTTTAGACTTCTAAGGAAAGGTAAATATATTGGAGGAAACAAACAGAGTCAAGTTTGTTTGCAGATTCCTCCGGTGCCATGTCTGGGCTTATAAGAGTCCAGAGTGGTCTCCAGTAAAGGAGAATTTATAACCTGTATTTAGGCAGAAAAGGAGGTTGGATAGAGAGAGCTTTTTCTCTGCTGCGTTTTTATTGCCTTCAGCTCAAAACTAATTTTTATGTCAAAGAACCGGTCTTGATTCAGCTACAATGCAGATGTGGAAAAAAAAGAAGCATATTTTGAGGTGACATGTTTTCTTCAGTGCAAATTTGGGGGTGAGTTTTAAAGTAATAGAAAATTGAGAAAGTAGAGATATTACATATAGGCCTTTCATTTGAGTGGTTTTGTGTTTAAGGTAACCACAGAAGTAAAAATGTAGGGAGATACGTGATCAAGAGAGACTTGTTTCTTTATGTATTTAAGCAGGAGATAGTAGAGTCTGTTTATGTGGTGATGGAAATGATATGGAACCTAAAAATAAAGAGTTATCTTCTTTTTTGTGCCAGGGTCTTGCTCTGTCACCTAGGCTGGAGTACAGTGGCGTGATTATAGCTGACTGCAGCCTTGACCTCTCAGACTCAAGCGATTCTCCCACTGCAGCATCCCAAGTAGCTAGGACAGCAGGTGGATGCTACCATGCCCAGCTACATTTTAAAAATCTTTTGTAGAGAGGGGGTCTCCTCGTGTTACCTAGGCTGATCTTGAACTCCTGGGCTCAAGCAATTCACCTGACTTGGCTTCCCAAAGTGCTGGGATTACAGGCCTGAACCACCACCCCTGGTCAATAGTGTATCTTTTCGTAGGGGTAGGGACAATTTCTTCATTAGCTTACTAATTTCTTGTATTTATTTTGCTTTATTTTAAAGATAGGGTCTTGCTCTGCTGCCCAGGCCTATCTGAACTCCTGGCCTCAAGTGATCCTTGACTTCCCAAACCGAAGCACTGGGATAGAGGCATGAGCTACCACACCCAGCCTAAATTCTTCCTTTTCTTTGTTTCTTTTTTTTTTTTTTAAGACAGAGTCTCACCCTGTTGTCCAGGCTAGAGCACAGTAACACAGTCACAAATCACTACCGCTTTCGCCTCCTGGGCTCAAGAGATCTTCCCACCTCAACCTCTCAAGTAGCTGGGACTACAGGGGCACACCACCATGCCCAGCTAATTTTTTTGTATTTTTGGTGGAGACGGGGTCTTACCGTGTTGGCCAGGCTGATATCAAACTCCTGGATGTCAGTGATCCACCCACCCTGGCCTCTCAAAGTGCTGGGATTACAGGCATGAGAGCCACTGGACCAGGCCTAAATTTTTTTTTTTTTTTTTTTTGAGACGGAGTTTTGCTCTTGTTACCCAGGCTGGAGTGCAATGGCGCGATCTCGGCTCACCGCAACCTCCGCCTCCCGGGTTCAGGCAATAATCCTGCCTCAGCCTCCTGAGTAGCTGGGATTACAGGCACGTGCCACCATGCCCAGCTGATTTTTTGTATTTTTAGTAGAGACGGGGTTTCACCATGTTGACCAGGATGGTCTCGATCTCTTGACCTCGTGATCCACCCATCGTGATCCACCCACCTCGGCCTCCCGAAGTGCTGGGATTACAGGCGTGAGCCACCGCATCAGGTCCGGCCTAAATTCTTTATTTGTTTGTTTGTTTGTTTGTTTGTTTTTGAGACGGAGTTTTGCCCTTGTTACCCAGGCTGGAGTGCAATGGCGCGATCTCGGCTCACCGCAACCTCCGCCTCCTGGGTTCAGGCAATTCTCCTGCCTCAGCCTCCTGAGTAGCTGGGATTACAGGCACGTGCCACCATGCCCAGCTAATTTTTTTTGTATTTTTAGTAGAGACGGGGTTTCACCATGTTGACCAGGATGGTCTCGATCTCTTGACCTCATGATCCACCCGCCTCGGCCTCCCAAAGTGCTGGGATTACAGGTTGGAGCCACCGCGCCCGGTCTGCCTAAATTCTTAATGAATTATTTGTTGAATTTAGTTCAAGGGAGAGGAAAGGTTTACAGTGACACCTCCCAGGCACCAGATGGCAATGTTCAGCTGCTGTTCTGTTCTCTGTTACCTGAGAGCACCCTCTTAGGAGCTAGCAGATAAAACGCACTTCTGTCCTTCCAGGGTGGACTGAGTTGGCCCTAGGGCAATTGAAATTGTAGATGACTTTTTGGTTTGGCTCTTTTACTGGAATTGCAACTCCTGGGAAAGAATAGAGGGTTTATACATTTAAAGAGGACATTGTCTTACAAAGGACAAAGGGTAGGGAACATTTCTCAGAATGGGTTTGGGAGTCAGCAGTTTACCTGCCACCCAAAAGTAGGAGGAACCAGCTAGACAATAACTAACACTAAAAGTCAGGGAGAAGCCTGGCGTGTTTATAGGAAACAAGTGTTGTAGGATGAAGGCGGCTGTGAGGACTGGCCTCTTGGCCTGTGGATTGGCAGTGAATCACAGTGGCAGCAGCATCTCTAGGCTGGTAAATTCACCTCTGTGCTGTCACCGCTGGTTTCCCTACGGCCTCTGACTCTCCGCCCTCGTTGTACTGAAATAATCTCTGACTCTTCGCCCTCGTTGTACTGAAATAATCGCTCAATCACATCCTTCCTTTCTTACATCCTGGCCCAGATCTGACCTGGGAAGGGCTTCCATCCGATCAACACAATAAGCCAAGCAACCCCACCCTCTCGTTGACTAATATTGACAGTATTTGTTTAAATATGTTTGTGACCGACTTACTCTAGCCTCTTGTGTCTTTCTACTTTTATAACATGGTTACAGCCTTCCAACAAGCCAATCCTATTCTTGAAAATTGATGTGTATTTCTTCTGGCTTGTCAAGGGCTTCTCCTATTTCCTCCTGAATCTTTGGAATTATCCCAGTGAGGAATCTTTTAAACAAACATTTCCCTCTTACATTTTCTTTTTTATTTTTTCTTTGTTCTTCCTGATAACCACGAATCAACCAAAATCCCCCTTACATTTTCCATAGTGTTTACCCATGCTTAGGTCTCCTTTGCTTTGAAAAGTGTCCTTGGCTGCTGCACCTCCAAATTACTATCTTATTTCTTGCTTTCCTTTCCCTGGCAAACCTCCCATTTTCTTCTTTAACTCTTGGAAATCTGTTTCCAGTCAGCTCTAGAATTGTCCTCCGCAAGGTTAAGAGGAACTTTTGCCAGTCACTATTTTCCTGAACTTTTCAGTGTCATTTGATACTGTTGACCAACCTTTCTTAAAATAGTTTTTCTTACTTTTTTTTTTCTTTTTCTTTCTTTTTTTCTTTTTTTTTTTTTTGGCTTGCCTAACTAATCTGATTATTTTCTCAGCTCTGATCCTTTTTTTACCCTAGATAACTCTTCTTTCTGCTTCTGCCTTTGGGGAACAGTGACCCAAGGGGCACCTCATTTGTGGACTCTGGGCCATCCATGAGGGCTCACCTCTATATTAATGACTTCTCTGTGTGATCTGACCCTCTCACAAGACTGCCAGCCTTATTTATCTGATTGCCCTCTAAACATTTCCACTGACTATGATGCTTCCACACCAAATTCAATATTTCTTTTTAAAAACTCTTCATCTTTACCTGGCTCCCCGAAATCATCTCCTTCAAACTTCCATTTCCCTGTCTGGGAGTTCCAACTGTTCTTCCAGTCTCCTCAACAGAAAAACGTGGAAGTATTTATGATCTCCTTTTTTTAGACCTAGGTTTTAGTCCCAGTTCTTCCACATACCAGCTGTGTGGCTTAGGACAAGTTGTGTAACCAGATAACCAATCTGGCCATCAGTGAACTGACATTAATCAAGGATAGTAATTAAAACTAAGGGTTATTGTAAGGAAAATTTAAAGTGCCTTGCACAGCATCTGGAACATCAAAAATGCTCAGAAACTTTGTGTTGATATTTTTGAAAGCCCCTGAATCCTCTACCCCCTTTTATTTACCTTGACAGAGAAAGTTTTTTTCTTACATCTAAGTTATGAACAGATTCCAAACCAACCTTTCAGATTCTAGTCCTTAGCTCTTTCAATCATCATGCACGTTTTTTTTTTGTTTTTTTTTTTTTTTTTCGAGACGGAGTTTCGCTCTTGTTACCCAGGCTGGAGTGCAATGGCGCGATCTCGGCTCACCGCAACCTCCACCTCCTGGGTTCAGGCAATTCTCCTGCCTCAACCTCCTGAGTAGCTGGGATTACAGGCACACGCCACCATGCCCAGCTAATTTTTTGTATTTTTAGTAGAGACGGGGTTTCACCTTGTTGACCAGGATGGTCTCGATCTCTCGACCTCGTGATCCACCCGCCTCGGCCTCCCAAAGTGCTGGGATTACAGGCTTCAGCCACCGCGCCCGGCCTCATCATGCACGTTTTTACCAGATTAATCTTATTTGAACATTGCTTTCATAATATGACTACCAGATACCAACTTTTTTTTTTTTTTTTTTTCAGATGGAGTCTTGCTCTGTTGACCAGGCTGGAGTGCAGTGGTATGATCTTGGCTCACTGCAACCTCTGTCTCATTGCTTTCATAATATTACTACCACATACCAACTATTTTTTTTTTCACATGGAGTCTTGCTTTGTCGACCAGGCTGGAGTGCAGTGGTGTGATCTTGGCTCACTGCAACCTCCGCCTCCTGGGTTCAAGCGATTCTACTGCCTCATACTCCAGATTATCTGGGATTATAGGTGTGTGCCACCAAGCCTGGCTAATTTTTGTATTTTTATTAGAGACAGGGTTTTACCACATTGGCCAGGTTGGTCTCGAACTCCTGACCTCGTGATTCACCTGCCTCAGCCTCCCAAAGTGCTGGGATTGCATGAGCCACCACAACTGGCCCACACACCAACAAAATGGCTCCTCTTTCTTTCTTTCTTTCTTTTTTTTTAACCTCAAAGTCTAAACTTCTGTTCTTCCTGGTCTGGCTTCACTCTGTGCTCACCAACCCCAAGCACGTCCTTGGCATGTTTTCCTTTCTTCTAGCTGGTGAGCACTCCATACTCACTTCTGCCTCGTAATTTTCCCATGCGACTTGTCTTGATAGGCCCCCATCTACTCCTTTGTCTGCTTAGCTTTATCGTCTTCAGAAAACGTATCATGACTTTGTTAATTACCTTCTTACAGAGTCTAGACTATCATACTCCTCAAAATGGATCTGTACTTCACAATTTAGCCTTTTATTTTTGCTCCCTTTTGATTTCTTTATTACTTTACTATGACATAATTCACATACCATAAAATTCAGCATTTTCAAGGATACAAGTCAGTGGTTTATAGGCTCAGTCCCCAACCTTTTTGGCACTAGGGACCATTTTGTGGATGACAATTTTTCCACACACTGAGGTGCGCAAGGTGGGGTGAGGGGATGGTTAGAGGATGAAACTGTTCCATCTCAGATCATCAGATATTAGATTCTCATAAGGAGCACGCAACCTAGATCCCTTGTAGGTGCAGTTCACAATAGGGTTTGCACTCCTATAAGAATCTAATGCCAGGCTGGGTACGGTGGCTCATGCTTATAATCCCAGAACTTTGGGAGGCCAAGGTGGGTGGATCATGAGGTCAAGAGTTCAAGACCATCCTGGCCAACATGGTGAAACCCCGTGTCTACTAAAAAATATACAAAAAACTTAGCTGGGCATGGTGGTGGGCACCTGTAATCCCAGCTACTCAGGAGGCTGAGGCAGGAGAATCGTTTGAACCGAGGAGGCGGAGGTTGCAGTGAGCCATGATGTCGCCATTGCACTCCAGCCTGGGTGACAAGGTGAGACTCCATCTCCAATAAATAAATAAATAAATAATCTAATGCCACGGCTGATCTGACGGGAAGTGGAGCTCCGGCGGTAATGTTCATTCGCCCACCACTCACCTCTTGCTGTGCAGCCCAGTTCCTAACAGGCCATGTACTGCTACCGGTCTGTGGTTCAGGAGCTCGGGACCCCTGGTTAATAGCACATTCATAGAGTTGTGCAAACATCACCAGTATCTAATTTCAGAGCATTTTTCTCACCCTCAAAATAAACATTGCACCTATTAGTAGTACTTCTCATTGTTTCTTCACCACCCTCCCCGCTGCCCGCAGTTCACAACAACCATTAATTTACTTTCTATCTCTATGGTTTTGCCTATTCTGGATATTTTAGGTGAGTGGAATCATATAATTCTTTTTTTTTTTTTTTTTTTTTGAGACAGAGTTTCGCTCTTGTTACCCAGGCTGGAGTGCAATGGCGCGATCTCGGCTCACTGCAACATCTACCTCCTAGGTTCAGGCAATTCTCCTGCCTCAGCCTCCCGAGTAGCTGGGATTATAGGCACGTGCCACCATGCCCAGCTAATTTTTTGTATTTTTAGTAGAGACGGGGTTTCACTATGTTGACCGGGATGGTCTCGATCTCTCGACCTCGTGATCCACCCGCCTCGGCCTCCCAAAGTGCTGGGATTACAGGCTTGAGCCACCGCACCCGGCCGAATCATATAATTCTTGACTTTTTGTATTGGTATAATTTACTTAGCATGATTTCAAGTTTATCTATTTTGTGGCATGTATTGGTACTTAATTCTTTTCTTAGGCTAAATAATCTCCTTTTCTTCCCCCCCCCCTTTCTTCTCCTCTCTCTCTCTTCCTTCCTTCTTTTCCTTCCTTCCCTCCCTCCCTCCTTTCTTTCTTTCTTTGAAGATGGAGTTTTACTCTTGTTGCCCATGCCAGAATGCAATGGTGCAATCCCAGCTCACTGCAACCTCCGCCTCCTGGTTTCAAGGGATTCTCCTATCTCAGCCTCCTGAGTAGGTAGGATTACAGGCATGTGACATCAAGCCCAGCTAATTGTGTATTTTTATTAGAGATATGGTTTCACCTTTCTTTTTTTTTTTTTTTTTTTTTTTTTTGAGACGGAGTTTCGCTCTTGTTGCCCAGGCTGGAGTGCAATGGCACATTCTTGGCTCACCGCAACCTCTGCCTCCTGGGTTCAAGCAATTCTCCTGTCTCAGCCTCCCAAGTAGCTGGGATTACAGGCATGTGCCACCACGTCCGGCTAATTTTTTTTGTATTTTTAGTAGAGACGGGGTTTCACCATTTTTGGCCAAGATGGTCTCGATCTCTTGACCTCGTGATCCACCCTCCTCGGCCTCCCAAAGGGCTGGGATTACAGGCGTGAGCCACCGCGTCCAGCCCTGGTTTCACCTTTTGGTCAGGCTGGTCTCGAACTCCTGACTTCAGGTGATCCTCCCACCTAGGCCTCCCAAAGTGTTGGGATTACAAGTGTGAGCCACCACACCTGGCCAAACAATATTTCATTGTATAAATATACCATATTTTCTTTATCTATTCACTACTTGAAAGACATTTGGGTTGTTTTCATGTTTTAGACATTATGAATATTCATGTATGTTCAAGTTTTTTTTTTTTTTTTTTTTTTTTTTTTTTTTTTTTTTTTGAGACGGAGTTTCGCTCTTGTTACCCAGGCTGGAGTGCAATGGCGCGATCTCGGCTCACCGCAACCTCCGCCTCCTGGGTTCAGGCAATTCTCCTGCCTCAGCCTCCTGAGTAGCTGGGATTACAGGCACGTGCCACCATGCCCAGCTAATTTTTCGTATTTTTAGTAGAGACGGGGTTTCACCTTGTTGACCAGGATGGTCTTGATCTCTTGACCTCGTGATCCACCCGCCTTGGCCTCCCAGAGTGCTGGGATTACAGGCTTGAGCCACCGCGCCCGGCCTCAAGTTTTTATGTGGCATATGTTTTCAGATGCTGTGTATGATTCTCTTGTGTATATACCTAATAGTAGAACTGGTGGATTATGTGGCGTCTTAATCTGTTTGTGCTGCTACAACCAAATACTACAAACTGGGTAGCTTATAAACAATAGAAGTCTGCTTCCCACATTTCTTGAAGCTGGAAAATCTAAGATCAAGGGCCCAGCAGATTTGTGTCTGGTGAGGGCTGCTTTCTAGTTCATAGCTGGCACCTTCTAGCTCTGTCCTAACGGGATGGAAGAGGCAAATGAGCACCTTTAGGCCTCTTTTATAAGGGTGCTACCCCCTTGTTAAAGAGATCAATGATCTAATCAAAGGCCCTAGCCTCTGTTTTTAATTTAAAAACATTTTTTTGTTTGTTTTTAGAGTCAAATAAAAACAACAAAAAAATTTTTTTTAATCTGTTTTTAGGACCTCACTCTCACCCAGGCTGGAGTTCAGTGGCATGATCACTGCTCAGTGCAGCCTCAAACTCCTGGACTCGGCCAGGTGCCGTGGCTCACGCCTACAATCCCAGCACTTTGGGAGGCAGAGACAGGCAGATCACTTGAGGTCAGGAGTTCAAAACTAGCCTGGGCAACATGGTGAAACCTTGTCTTTACTAAAAATACAAAAATTAGCCAGGCATGGTCGCATGTGCCTGTAGTCCCAGCTACTTGGGAGGCTGAGGTAAGAGAATCACTTGAGCCCAGGAGGCGGGGGCTGCAGAAAGCCAAGATTGTGCCACTGCACTCCAGTCCGGGTGACAGAGTGAGACCTTGCCTTAAAAAAAAAAGAAAAAAGAAAAAATTCTAAGCTCCAGCAATCCTCCCACCTCAGCCTCCTGAGTAGCTAGGACTACAGGTGCCCACTTTCATGTCCAGGTAATTTTTTACTTTTATTTTTGCAGCGACATGATTTCACCATGTTGCCCAGGCTAGTCTCAAACTCCTGGGCTCAAGCGATCCTCCCACCTAGACCTCCCGAAGTGCTGAAATTACAGGCATGAGCCACTGTGCCAGGCCTTCCCCAACTCTTAATATCATCACCTTGGGAGTTAAGATTTCGACATATGAATTTTGGGAGGACACAAACATTCAGACCATGGTTAACTACGTATATGCTAACTGTACATAATAACTATATATATGGTAACTCAGTGTTTAATTTGTTGGGGCATTGCCAAACTGTTTTTCAAAGCAACTTATCATTTGCTTTCCCACCAGCAACGTACAGGGGTTGCAGTTGTTCCGCATTCTAGCCAACACTTGTTTTTGTCATCTTTTTTTTATTATAGTCCTTCTAGTAGGATGTGAAGTATTATCTCATTGTACCTTAATTTGCATTTCCATGCTGATAAATGATGTTGAGAATATTCTGTGTGGCCATTTGTATGTCTTCTTTGGACAACTGTCTGTTCAAATTTTTTGCTCATTTTTAGTTGCACTGTCTGATGTTATGGTTGAATTGTAATAGCTCTTTATTTATTTTTGAGACAAGTCACTGAAAAGATATATGATTTGCAAATAGTCTTCCCATTCTATAAGTTGCTTTTTCACATTTTTGTTGCTGCTCTTTGAAATATAACTATTTTAAACTTTGATAAAATCCAATTTAACTTTATTTTTTCCTTTGTTGCTTATGCCTAGATGTCTTATCCAAAAAACCATGGCCTAATCCAAGATCATAAATGTTTAGTCCTATGTTTTCTTCTAGGAATTTTATAATTTTAGACCTTACATTTAAGCCTATGCTCTATTTTTAATTTGCATATATGTTGTGAAGTAGGGGTCTAATGTCTTTTGTATGTGGCTGTCCTTTCTGATGTTTTAAATATAAGCCTCCTGCATTAGATAGACGTTCCTTAAGAATTTTTGACATGTGTTATATATTTACATGCCTGTCTCAGTGCCCTACACTGTGCTAGACACACAGTTACTCTGTTTGTGCATGTGAACATTTGATACTTTTGTTGAGGTTAAGACTATTTCACAAGGTGTCCTGGTGTTCAAACTTAGGTCGGGGGGAAATAAAAGTATCCCCAAGCATGGTATTCTACATATAACTTACTGTAACCATAGTAGTAAATGTAAGCAGTGCATTTCTTTCCCTTTAAAGATTTGATTGTTACGTCAGAGCTCTCCTTTGGCCTGTGAAAACAGCCATATTCCTAACAAATTTTCCTTGTTTCTGTTTGCCAGTCCTTTCCTTGCTAATTACGGTGACTGCCCATTTCCATCAAAGAAGTGGCTTTTGCAACCTCCCTTCCCGTTTAGATCACACTCTATGCCCCTGGATTTCTACCTCTTCAGTAGCTTTATTGGTGTGTGCCATTTTTGGCAATCTCCAAGACAAAGAGAGAATTCTACCCACCTGGATTTGACAATAATTCATTACATTTCGTCTTGTTGGCCTCATGTCACATTTTCAAACACCACCTTACACATTCACACTCATACGAACCCTCTCTTATTTTCTCCTATCCCCATCCTCTCTCCTTCTTCAAACTCAGTGGTTATATTTTGAATTGACCTTTTAGAAATATAAAACACAGTATAAGAAGGCAGAGAGGAAAAGCTAAAGTCAACCTGAGCATTACCAAGCCCAAGGGCTGCATTTGACGGCAGATCTGTGAGGCATCGCTTGCTCTAAATCTAAGTCCAGTGCTTGGTACCTTATTTGGATATTACTGCTTTTAATGCTTGAGCTGTTCTTCCAAACACTGGCGTACTCGGCTACTTTTTAGTATGATGTAAGTACCACAAGCATTGCATTGTCCTAGTGGTTCCAGCAGGGGATTTCAGATAAGATTCTACATTTGAATACATTCTAAATCTTAGGTAGAAGTAAATATTTAAGAAATGTACTTAAAAGCCTCTCTTGATGAACTGGAAAAAAAAAAAAATCCCAGTTTCAGAGAGGTGAGGCTGACTCCTCTTTAACTGTCAAAGCAAGCAACAGCTTGAAATACTCAAAAAGAAGGCCTGAAGGGACCAGCTGCACCCATCCTAATCTAATTATTCAATTAGATTAATTTAACTCAGGGTCCTTGCCTTCCTGTGCATTAATTGCTCAAACATCTACTGCTAACTTTCTAAAAACAGTAAACTGTCTTATAAAGCTATTCTTAAGCGATTTCAAATGTTAAGAAATGGGGCAGTCATTTACAATATTAAAATTCCCCGCCCCCATTCTCTGTCACTAAATGTAAAGAACAGTCATAGAAGTGGATTCAGGAAGGCACGGTAGTCAGAGTAGTCAGTGCTGTGGCGGGATTGTTTAGAAAGTAACTGTTACTGTAAAGTGGGAAAATAACTAGAATGCGGAAACCAAGTACAGATGCTCCACAACTTACGATGGGGTTACCTTCTGTAAATTGAAAATATTGTAAGTCAAAAATGCATTGCATATACCTAACCTACCAAACATCACAGCTTAGCCTAGCCTATCTCAAAGGTACTCAGAACATTTACATTAGCCTCCAGTTGGGCAAAATGATCCAATATGAAGCCCATGTTATAGTAAACTGTTGACTGTCTCATATAATTTATTGAATACTGGAAGTGAAAAACAGAATAGTCCGGGGTATTCAAAGCATGGTGTCTACTGAATGCATATAGCTTTCACACCATCGTAAACTAAAAAAAGTCATTAAGTCAGGGACCATCTGTATTAAAAGAGTTTCAGAGCCATGACAGTCGGCTTCAACAATTTTGTCTGAAGGAAAGGGAATATTCAGAAAGGGCATAGATATTTTAGGTTCTAGAAAGGCATGTTTAGGAAACTATAATTTTTTGTAGCTTACTGGAACATATACAAAGGTCATAAGATACAATTCTTAGTTTGAGTCCCAGTTCCATTTTAAATCTCTACTCAAAAATAATCTCTACTCCACCCCTCTAAGCCTCCCAACCGCCACCCACCTTTTTTTTCTTGTTTTGTGTCACTTATAATGTATGCTGTCTCACAGTTTATGCATCCATATACATTGTCCTAAATCTTTTGGGGGATAAGGTGGGGGAAATAAGTACATTTTTAAAGTGGGGATTTTCCCATTGAGATTTGTTTTTTTTGTGTTTGTTTTTCTGAGATAGAGTTTCACTTTGTCGTCCAGGCTGGAGTGCAGTGGTGTAAACACAGCTCACTGCAGCCTCCACCTCCTGGGCTCAAGCAATCCTCCTGCCTCAGCCTCCCAGAGTGCTGGGATTATAGACATGAGCCACTGTACCTGGCCGCTGAGATTTCTCCATGGGACAGACTTGCTGTTTCTTTGACATTTTGTTGGGCTGACACCAGCATGTTTTCCATTTTCTCTGTCTCAAGCTATTGTGAATTTGTGGACCATGAAAAGAATTTGAAGTCCCTGCTCTTAAAGAACTCAAGATTTATTTAGATATATATTTTTTAAATACCAAAGAAACTTCTGAAAATCCTGCCCATAGTTCAGTCAGTATCTGCTCTTTCCAGTGTCTATCATCGTGAATGTAATGGCATGTACAGAGAAACTGAAATGCTGGATGCAATTCTAGGTAATGGTGTAAAGTTCTCGAGTTCATAGAAAATAAAGAATAGAAGGAAAAAAAAAAAATCCCGTGATTTCAAGACCCAGGCAGCTTCTTAACATTTTTTGCATTTCCTTCTAGTCTTTTTCTCTGAATATTTAAAGCAGCTCATAATTTTACAGCTGCACATCTAGTTCCGCAGTTTTGTGCCCTAACAAGCAATTCCTTATTTTATTAACATTTTCTATATATTTTCAACACCATATTAAATAAACTCCCTCCTCTCCGGACATTCATATTGCTTTCAAGTGAACTATCTGGAACATCCATGGGTAAAAATTGGAGAGTAGAGACGAGAGACTCAAGGCATCAATTTCTCCATGATGACTAGTTAAAAACACTGTAGTGGTTTTCCCAGTTTTTTTTTTTTTTTTTTTTTTTTTTTTCTGCCAAGCCTTTGGCATCTGACTAAATTTTGCTGCTTTCACTCCTTTCTGAGTTCCACCCCTTTCTTGAGGCCTCCTATCTTGTTTCCCAGTTATGTTAATGAACAAAAAGGTTATCTGCCTCGTGAGTTCCCTTCCCAAGCGTTTGAGACGGTCTGACAGGACGATGAGACCGCGGACTTAAGTCTTTTATGAGGAAAAGGTATTTTAATCTACGCCTTCTTGACATTTACTTTTTGAGCCCATTAATTTGCTAGCGAGGCAGTTTCTCTGGTTTGCTGTTTCTGAACGGAGTGCCCTCGACATTAATAGGGGAAGTGGAAACAAAAGCTGGAAGCAGGAGGACCGTTCTCCATCACTAGTCAGTCTTCAGCAGGTGAAGTTGTTTAGCTCTTCCCGATACCTGCAGGCAGTTCCAGAAGTATTAAAATGCAGGGCGTGGCTGAGGGTGGGGTGGAGCATGGATCTCCATCTAACAGCTTGAATCAACGGTTAGTTCTAAATTGCGTATACAAATATACAAATACGTACAAAGAGCTCGAGAAGCTGGGGAAACGGTTTCTGGGTAAAACTCGTGAAACTAAGTTGTGTCTTTCCCCTACAGCAAAGAGCATCATCTGTTGGACTTGCATATGGAGGGAGCTTCCGAAGGGGTTAAGAACAATTGCAAACTCCTGGGAGTCCAGTAGGAGTTGCTGATGGTGCCGGACATTGCTTGCAAAGCAATTTTTGTGGTTCACCTCCCTCTGGGTTTTCTCATTCTTTTGTGGGACGTTCAAGGAGCTGGTTTGGGCATTTACTTTTTAAAGTTTCTCCATCCCAGACTCCTCTCTCCAGCTCCCGGACTGCGGCACCTCTCACCGCTCCAAGACTTTTGGTCCGGCTCCAGGCGTGGGGAGTGGGCGAGAGGACTTTGTTCCCCGAAAACGACCTTGCCCTGGGAATTTCCTGGGGCCATTTCTCACGGACAAGCCCCCTCCCACGGCTGCCAGCGCGGTCACCCGCCGCGGGGGCCCAGTCCAGCCCGAGCTCCCGACGCCCCGCCGCCCACCCGCGCCCCCGGGAAAGGTCGCCCGCGTTCCCCCGCTCCCCCTCCTCAGAGCCCGCAGCCGAGAGCCCGGATGTTGGATTCAATCCCGGCACCGGGTCCTTCATTTCCATAAAAGGGCAGCGCTCCGCGGGGCCGAGATTGCCGCCCCGCCGCGCCCCCCGCCGCCCCCGCGCCTCCCCACCCCTCCCGGGACCTGCAGCCCCCTCCCCCTTGCGCGGCGCCGGGAGGGCGGGGGCAGGGGCGAGGCCGGCCAGACCCGCTCGGGGCGGCGGTGCGAGCGGCGGAGGAGGGAGCCAGCGCGCCCAGCCCAGCCGGGCTCGGACCGAGGGGGCGGGGAGAGGGTGGAGCGCGGGGAGCCAGGCGAGGGGCGGCGAGGACTGGACTCCATTAGGCGCTGCGGCCGCAGGCAGCGCTTGGCCCGCGGAGGAGCCGGACGCGGACGCCGCCGCCCCGCGAGCGCCTGTTGCCGCGCGAGTAGCCCCGGGCCCGGAGCGCGAAGAGCGCGCGGTGAGGGAGCGGGACCCCACGGGGACTCGAGGGGGCGCGGCGGGGAGGGCAGCGGGGAGCCCGCACGCTCCGGGGCTCGGGGCCGGCTGGCAGGTGAAGCCCGCCGCGGTCCGCTAGGCGGGGACGGTGTGGGGCGGGCGGCGCCGGGCCGAGGCGCGCTGCGAGGCGAGCGGGGCGAGCTGGGCGAGCGGGGCGCTGGGTCCTCCCGCAGCCCGGGCCGCCGCCGCCGCCGCCCTCCCGAGTTTGCGCGGAAAGCCCCGGGTCCTCCGCCACCTCCCAGCCCGCGGCCGACGCTGCGAATTCGGTGGGATTCGCCTTCCTTTGGGGGAGTGACGCTTACGAGAGCCATTTCCTCCGCGCTCGCAGGAAGGAGCCATGGCTCTGGACGGGATAAGGATGCCAGATGGCTGCTACGCGGACGGGACGTGGGAACTGAGTGTCCATGTGACGGACCTGAACCGCGATGTCACCCTGAGAGTGACCGGCGAGGTGCACATCGGAGGGGTGATGCTTAAGCTGGTGGAGAAACTCGGTGAGTAGCATCCCAGCCGCGGCCAAGTAACCACTTCCCAGAATTGGTGGGGGGGAGGAAAGAGGCTACAGGCGGGGGAGGGGCACATTTGAGAAATCTCGGCATCCCGCAAATGCTTTTTAGAAATGTAAAATCTTTCAGTATTTAAGCAGATAGACCTGTTCCCCTTTGCATCTTACTTTGTTTTGTTATTCTCTGAATTTTCATATGTAATGATTCGAGCCTCCCAATTAGAAACTTAATTGCGTAGTTACGGGGGTCGGGGGTGTGTGTGCCGGGGAACTCGTTAATTCTTAACATTTACCGACAGAACAGTGAAAGTATGAGAAAAGTGTGTTGGGAGGGTAATACTACAGGGTCCGTGGTTATCTATTTCTTCAGCATACCTGAATGTTAGTGACGTTTGGTATAGAGGATGGTACAAAATACGTTTAAGAAAAATCTGTGCTGGAAAATGTGCAACTGCTGGCGCCAGTGTGAAGTTTCTGTGGCTGTTTCTGTGGCTGTTCTACGTGGTGAAGTGCATTAAAATGTTCCAGTCATCCACTCTTATAAGGGGTGGGGCAGTGCTTGACAAACTTGGTATCCATAGTCCATGCTCGAGGTAAGGCATTTCGAGCATTCGGTTTTATATTAATAACAAGCCAGTGAAAGAACTTTATGTCAAAAAGCAGACTTTGTTAAGCTGATTTGAAGTTGACAGTATTTGCTTGAGTATAAATATATACTGGGTTATACTGACCGAGTTTGAAGTAATAAGGTATCTTACTGTATGAAGTGTATGAAAAGTGTGCACTATACATTTTGTTTGCGATGAATGAAACCATTTTCATCTGGAAGAGTCGGCCACAGAGTTTATCTTATCCTAAGAGAAATGCTCAGAGAACTGTCTTCCCGAGCTTTAAAGTGCCTTTTGTGCCTTTTGTACATAATGCAGTTGTGATAAGATGATAAGTGTGGCATTGTCTTTTTGGGCTGGAGTTGTTTTTTGTTTTGGTGAAGGGGGGTTGGGGACTTTTGGGGGGTTTTTTTAGTCTTTTTTTTCTTTTGAAACACAGCATTCATTTTCAAGCTACACTGGGAAAATAGGGAGGTGCTTATTTGTCGGGAAATCTATTTGTTACCAGAGGATTATTGTATGTAAAGGTACTGAAATAACACTATGATGCAGTTCGCAAAATAAGGCAGAATTCATTTGGGTGGACCTGCTTTGTACCCCTGTTGCGAGTTTTATTATTAAAGGACCAAACAGAAGCTCCTTAAAACCTAACCTCTTCCTTCAGACTCTGCATTGTTTGGCTTCCTGAGATGCAGCCCAGGAAGGAATATCCTCCTAGGTAACCCAGTGAAAATTAGATTTTGCTGTATTGATTAGCCATTTAATTGGCAGTTAACAGTATTTTTAATCAGATTTGAATAAATCAGCCACTGTTTGCAAAATATTTATGAGCTTTTTTAATCCAGCACTGGTATGGGATTAAGAATGAAAATAGCAAATATTTGGATATGTTTTGTTTTCAAAGAAAACAAGCATTTATATCAGAGATTTTCTGTTGTATGGTAAATAGATCTTATTAATACATTGGCTTCAATAGGAGATACTTTTTATTTTGAAAAAAAAAAAAAAAAAAAAAAAAAGAGCTGTTGAAGGTGACTGAGACAACTTGTAGTTCTCGAAAGCCAGGCTGTAGCTAATGAATAAATAATGATTTCTATATTTATTTTGTATTGCTTAGGACTGTTTATTATAGAATCACAGTAATAAATAGAAATATAGAGAATAAACTATGCAAACAAATGTTAATTTAAGTGACTATAATCTTAGGCTTTTAATGCTGATGCACTTTGAGTTTTTCATGCAGAGAAAAGCCTAACAAGGTAGGAAATGCTATGCATATGGAAACCTTACTCTTTTTTGAACTGAACTAATACTGATTGCTGTTGTATTTTGAATTCCAAATAGAAAGTGTCTCCAGCCTTCCTGTTTGGTAAAGGTAGAGCTAAGTGATGCTCCTGGTTTTTACAATTAGATTTTGTTGCCTGTTGGCAAGTAAATGGAGGAGAGATTCAGTAGGGCACCATTTAAAACATCCACAAACCAGGCTAGTCAAATTAGAAAAGAACTTCGTAATTTTTCAGAGTTGCCAAAAACTGGAATGGCCTGCCTTCTGAAGCCCTGACTGTTGTCACTGAGGGTATTAAAGGGCAGACTGGATGACCACCTGCCTAAACAGTGGCTAAAGAGTATCAAAGCAGCTTGCAGAGTCTAGATAAAAGGTGGAGATGGTGGTAAGGATGGGATGGTACAGAGTCTGGTGTCTCAGGTTTGCAGAGCAGTGAGGGACAGTTGGCAGACTCAGGCTACTGTGGCCTTGAAGCAGTTATGAACAGAGGGCACCAGAGCATTCACCTACATTTTCAATATCCTTCTTAATCTCTTGGAAGGTATATGAATACCAAAAGTATTATGTTTTAAGGTGATTTTCCCAGGTAATGTTCACTGGCAGCAATTATTCTCTGAAGTCTGTAGATCCTCAGGATGACCTAGTCCTTCAAGATTGTATTAAAATTGTGTGTGCACATGTGGAGGTTTCTAGGAAGAGGCTTCTTCACTTTGACTAATTTCTCCAAGAGGTCTGTAACAAAAAAAACTCATGACACAATTTTATGATTTGGCCCTTGTGTGTCAGTTTCATCTTAAAGCTAGTGTTCATTCCAGAGTGAGGCATTTTATTTTATTTATTTATTTATTTATTTATTTGAGACGGAGTTTCGCTCTTGTTACCCAGGCTGGAGTGCAATGGTGCGATCTTGGCTCACTGCAACCTCCACCTCCTGGGTTCAGGCAATTCTCCTGCCTCAGCCTCCTGAGTAGCTGGGATTACAGGCACACGCCACCCATGCCCAGCTAATTTTTTGTCTTTTTAGTAGAGACGGGGTTTCACCATGTTGACCAAGGATGGTCTCGATCTCTTGACCTCGTGATCCACCCGCCTCAGCCTCCCAAAGTGCTGGGATTACAGGCTTGAGCCACTGCGCCTGGCTGAGGCATTTTAATTAAGTGAGACATAAATGTAAATAATGCTTCCTTAGTATGTGTCAGCAATATCTTTGTATTTAGTTAGACCTTTGTTAATATAAATAACTTGTATACTTCATATAAGGTCATGAAAACACAATTTTCACTCTTTTTTTTTTTTTTTTTTTTTTTTGAGATTGAGTTTCGCTCTTGTTACCCAGGCTGGAGTGCAATGGCGCGATCTCGGCTCACCGCAACCTCCGCCTCCTGGGTTCAGGCAATTCTCCTGCCTCAGCCTCCTGAGTAGCTGGGATTACAGGCACGCGCCACCATGCCCAGCTAATTTTTTGTCTTTTTAGTAGAGACGGGGGTTTCACCATGTTGACCAGGATGGTCTCGATCTCTCGACCTCGTGATCCATCCGCCTCGGCCTCCCAAAGTGCTGGGATTACAGGCTTGAGCCACCGCGCCCGGCCGGCTTTGGGAATTATATACTGATATGACAAACTTCTTGCATTTGTGACTTAGTCTAAGCGAATACTACATAAATAATTGATTCCTTCAATGTTTATACTTCATCCAGAAAGTGAGAAACACCGTTTTGTCATTTAAAAATCCAGTTTAGGTTGGGCACAGTGGCTCACACCTATAATCCCAGCACTTCGGTAGGCTGAGTCAGGTGGATCACTGGGGCCAGGACTTAGAGACCAGCCAGACCAACATGATGAAACCCCATCTCTACTAAAAATTCAAAAATTAGCTGGGTGTGGTGGCTCATGCCTGTAATCCCAGCTACTTGGAAGACTGAGGCAGGAGAATTGCTTGAACCTGGGACATGGAGGTTGAGATGAGCCAAAATCATACCACTGCACTCCAGCCTGGGCAACAAAGCAAGACTCTGCCTCAAAAAAAAACCAAAAAAAGAATTGTAAAAATTTACAATTGTTTGTAAATTTTATATTGTGTATTGTTTGGTTTGGTTTGGTTTGAGGCAAGGTCTCACACTGTTATCCAGGCTGGAGTGAGTATGCAATCATGGCTTATTGCAACCTGAAACTTCTCGGCTCAAGTGGTCCTCTCATGGCCTCAAGCAGTCCTCCCAACTTGGCCTCCTGAAGTGTTGAGATTGCAGAGGTAAACTGCCATGCCTAACCTGTGTTTGTTTGTTTTTTTTTTTTAATTAAAGAAAAATTTTAAACATGTATAGTGTTTTTTAAAGAAAAATTTTAAATATGAAACATCAGAGATAAGGATTATAAAAACAACACATCAGAATAAAATAGTATTCAAAAATAAAATTTGTAAAGAAGAGGCCCAATTTTATGGGATTTCTCTGGAAGTCATTGAGAAGTATTAAAGAAAACCCCCTGGGCTGGGCGCAGTGGCTCACACCAGTAAACCCACCACATTGGGAGGCTGAGGCAGGTGGATCACCTGAGGTTGGGAGTTGGGAGTTTGAGACCAGCCTGACCAACATGGAGAAAATCCTGTCTCTAGCAAAAATACAAAATTAGCTGGGCGTGGTAGCACATGCCTGTAATCCCAGCTACTCCGGAGGCTGAGGCAAGAGAATTGCTTGAACCCAGGAAGCAGAGGTTGTGGTGAGCTGAGATCATGCCATTGCACTCCAGCTTGGGCAACAAGAGCAAAACTCTTGTTTAAAAAAAAAAAATAGAAAAAAGAAAACGCCTGTACTCAGTAGGATTCAGAGCTTAGTCAGCATTGTGGATCCTAAATACCAAAGAGGTGCTTAGCTTTAGTACTTGGTGGATCTGTTCACTGAGTTTAGTATCACTTTATAAAATGTCTTTTTAAAACTTCTGTGTACAATTAAATTTCTACCTACCTATAAAAATTCATTTTAGATGGAGAATAAGGAATTATAATTTGGAGCTCACTGAATGGAAATCTCCAGCCACTGGCTCTGTGAGCTGAGAGGGAAAAATAGGTGATTTCTAAATTTCCTCTGGCTCTGATTCTATGAGTAGAGAGGATGTAGAAGTTGGGTTAGATCAAGTCACATAATGTAGAGGGGGAAATGCAAATTAGAGGACTCAGGAGTGACTAAAAAGAAATGTATGAAGTTGCTTTAGAAAAATTGAGAATTAGGCCAGGCATGGCGGCTCATGCCTGTAATCCCAGCACTTTGGGAGGCCGAGGAGGGTGGATTACCTGAGGTCAGAAGTTCAAGATCAATCTGGCCAACATGGTGAAACCCCAACTCTGCTAAAATTACAAAAAAATTAGCCAGGCATGGTGCCATGTGCCTGTAATTCCAGCTACTTGGGAGGCTGAGGCAGGAGAAACGCTTGAACATGGGGACAGAGGTTTCAGTGAGCCAAGATCGCACCGCTGGACTGCAACCTGGGCTACAAGAGCAAGACTCCATCCCCCAAAAAGAAAAAGGAAACTTGAGGATTGGCTGGGCGCAGTGAGTCACGCCTGTAATCCTAGCAGTTTGGGATGCTGAGGCTCAGGAGTTGTTTGCTTAAGCTCAGGAGTTCGAGAACAGCTGGGCAACATGGTGAAATCCTGTCTCTACAGAAAAACAGAAAATACAAAAGCTAGCCGGGCGCAATGGCATGCATCTGTAGTCCCAGCTACTCGGAAGGCTGAGACAGGAGGATTGCCTGAGCCTGGGCGTTTGTTTGTCGCTGTTACGCATCACGACTGGACCACTGCACTCCATGCCTGGGCGACAGAGCAGGACTGCCTCTGAAAAAAGGAAAAAGAAAATTTGAGGATTATGTTTCTGAATGTGGCATTTAGAAAGAAGCTGTCCTTGCTTTAAAAGTATGTTGTGTTCTAGCCATATAATAATGAAAAAAGTTCATTTATGTTGGAGTTGCAGGTTAAGATCAAGTTAGATTGTGAGGTTAGCACATGAACCAAAAAAAAGAAACATTTTAGTAAAGTTACCGCTAAAAACTTCTTCCAATGATCATTAAATATGATATACATTCATTGCATCTCACGGAAGTGGAAAATAGCTAGTTTTTCCTCTAGAAATTCCAAAAATAAATTTCATTAGTTGAGCACGAGATGAAGAAGCTGGCTTACGTTAGGGGCTTCAATACACAAACAATGCTTTCAACACTAGGATCAGAGCTTGGCAAGATGCACACTGGGACAGAGGCATATGTAACTGGACAGCTCCCTTATCCTCGGGCTTAGTGCTCCCTGGGGAAGGTGTGTGCTTATTTGGTGGAATGGTATCTATGCAGTTGAAATCCTCAGTTTTTCTCCTTGAGGGCTCACAATTGAATTCATGGAAATTAATGCCTACATGATGCAACCTCACTGCATTCGTAGTGAAATATATTAAGATTATATGACATTTTAAAAAATCTTGGGGGTGGAGTAGAAAACAACGTTAAAATCTTTTTTTTTTTTTTTTTTTTTTTTTTTTTTTTTGAGACGGAGTTTCGCTCTTGTTACCCAGGCTGGAGTGCAATGGCGCGATCTCGGCTCACCGCAACCTCCGCCTCCTGGGCTCAGGCAATTCTCCTGCCTCAGCCTCCTGAGTAGCTGGGATTACAGGCACGCGCCACCATGCCCAGCTATTTTTTTTGTATTTTTAGTAGAGACGGGGTTTCACCATGTTGACCAAGATGGTCTCGATCTCTTGACCTTGTGATCCACCCGCCTCGGCCTCCCAAAGTGCTGGGATTACAGGCTTGAGCCACTGCGCCCGGCCAAAATCTTATTAAAGTGAATTAAGTTTTGGTTAAATCTGATAGCAAGTTTACTCAGTGTTTAAAACACTGTTCATGATCCATGAGAAGTCAATTGTATCTGTTTCTTAGCAAATTTTAAGCTCTTTAAAAGTGGAGGACAGTACTCAAGTTTTACTATAATCCTATGGCAGCTAATAAAGATTGTGCTGTTCCTTAGAGTATGTGCTATTTGCTGCCTTTTGGTTTTGTTTTGCTGCCATGTTTTATACTCAGTTTTTTAAAGTAAAAAAAGTACTGTTTCCAACTAGAGTGAACTTATTTATAGAGATGCTAAAAATATGTTTATTCAATTACTTATAAAAGGCCTTGTTGGAAATGTCTAATCGCTATTGAGGAAAATGGAAAGAAAATATTTAACATTTTACCTCTTATCTTTGGCTGTTAATTTTTAAAAATTTCAAACATCTAAGTTCAAGAGTAATTCAGTGAACACTGTATAATCTTCATCTAGTCAGCAGTTAGTATTGTGCCTTTTGAATTCTCTATACACACAAGCATGCACATGTTGGGGAGCAATTTGACTAAAATTCAGACTTATTCATAACCTTTGATTCCTAAATACTTAAATATATATCACCTAAGAACAAGGAACTTGTCTTACATAATTACAGTATAGTGATCACATTCAGGAAATTTAACATTGATCAGTGCTGTCATATAATATGCATCCATTTTCAAATTTTGTCAGTTGTCCCAATAATGGCCTTTGGTTTTTTTTCCATCCAGAATCTAATTTCGTATTTAGCTGAAAGGGCCTCTTGATCTCTTGATATACAGAATGGCTGCCAAGTGTGGAGCTAAAGGAGAGTATATAATAAATGGCTTGTTGATATTACATTAAGATACATGTGAAATAATAGTATCTGTTTGCAAACTTTATTATGGCTACCCTGTAAAACAGTTCCTCAGCCTTTCTTTCAAGACATTGTTTAACCTTTTTAAAATAAAGTTCTTAGTATCCATGCAAATTTCACTTGAGTGATTTTTTTTTCTTTTGAGACATAGTCTTGCTCTGTCACCCAGGCTGGAGTGCAGTGGCACAATCTCAGCTCACTGCAACCTTTGCCTCCCAGGTTCAAGCAATTCTCCTGCCTCAGCCTCCGGAGTAGCTGGGATTACAGGTGCACGCCACCGTGCTAATCTTTTTACTTTTAGTAAAGATAGGATTTCACCATGTTGGCGAGGCTGGTCTCAAACTCCTGACCTCAGGTGATCTGCCTGCCTTGGCCTCCCAAAGTGCTGGTATTACAGAAGTTAGCCACTACATCCAGCCAAGAGTGATATTTTTATAGGTTCTTTTTCACATACTTTAGTTTCAAAATTTAGTTTACTTCTTAGCTTACTATTAAATAAGCTGTTAATAATAGCTTTAGACATCATTGGATGTAGATTTCCCATAATGTCAGTTTTTCTCAGACTGTAGTAGGTGCTAATGGAGGCACAGATTATTAAGAAATAACAGGTGTGTGTCAGAAGATCTGGATTCAACTTCTGGCTCTGTCTGCTACTTAATGGTTTTTATGACCTTTGGACAACAAATCCAACCTTCTGAGTGGGTTTTGACTTCTATAAAACAGAAATTGAAAAAAAAATTTATATGTTTTGGTGAGAATTAGATGATACATGTATATTGATACTACATATATTTATATATATATACTTTAAATTATTTGTTACAAATAAGAGTGGCTACTTTGTGGCATTGAGTCTCTGAGTATATTAAAGTAGGGAGGAAAAAGGAAAAGGTTAAAATATAATCTAGTATATTTAGTATATTTAATAAGTTCCCCCCTTTTGTGGGTAGGGGGGAGATGGAGTTTCACTCTTACTGCCTGTGCTGGAGTGCAATGCCACGATCTCAGCTTACCACAACCTCCGCCTCCTAGGTTCAAGCAATTCTGCTGCCTCAGCCTCCTAAGTAGCTGGGATTGCAGGCATGCACCCCCATACCCAACTAGTTTTGTGTTTTTAGTAGAGATGGGGTTTCTCCATGTTGGTCAGGCTGGTCTTGAACTCCTGACCTTAAGTGGTCCACCTGCCTTGGCCTCCTAAAGTGCAGGGATTACAGGTGTGAACCACTGTGCCCAGATAAGTTCCAGCTTTACTAGCGGGGAATTGCACTCCTCAAAAAAAGCTTAGTATGGGATTGCTTTCTTGTTTCACCTGCTAAACAACCTGAGAAAAGAGCTATCATTCTACTTTTCTCCCAGCTTCCAGACACACGCTTGCCTCTGCAGTTTAACAGAGAGCTATTTAAGCACCATTTTTACAAGATTTCTGAAATGCAGTGGACCAATAAGTGGCTGATGATATTTGAGGGATTTGAAAAATTTAAAACCACGAAACCATCAGTCGTAAATTAATTCTCTACTTAATACATTCTATAAGAGCATTGTTTTTAATTCATTTATAGCAAGCACATGGAAACATTGGGCCTGTTTAGAAACTAATGAAAATAGTTTCAGAAAAAAGCTAATGTATCCGGGCGCGGTGGCTCAAGCCTGTAATCCTAGCACTTTGGGAGGCCGAGGCGGGTGGATCACGAGGTCGAGAGATCGAGACCATCCTGGTCAACATGGTGAAACCCCGTCTCTACTAAAAATACAAAAAATTAGCTGGGTATGGTGGCACGTGCCTGTAATCCCAGCTACTCAGGAGGCTGAGGCAGGAGAATTCCCTGAACCCAGGAGGCGGAGGTTGCCGTGAGCCGAGATCATGCCGTTGCACTCCAGCCTGGGTAACAAGAGCGAAATTCCGTCTCAAAAAAAAAAAAAAAAAAAAAAAAAGTGTGACTTTTGCAGTTTCATATTCATTATAATTCACCCTTTAACAAATTATTTGCATAATTATGATTGTTTTGCCTGTTAATTTTTTTCTTAATGTCACGCTTATCGAGGTCTAATTTACATACAGTAAAATTCATCCTTTTTAGTGTAATATTCTGAGTTTTGACATGTAAAACTACCACAGTCAAGATAGAAAACTTTTTTTTTTTGAGATGGAGTTTCGCTCTTGTTACCCAGGCTGGAGTGCAATGGCGCGATCTCGGCTCACCGCAACCTCCGCCTCCTGTGCTCAGGCAATTCTCCTGTCTCAGCCTCCTGTGTAGCTGGGATTACAGGCACGCGCCACCATGCCCAGCTAATTTTTTGTATTTTTAGTGGAGACGGGGTTTCACTATGTTGACCAGGATGGTCTCGATTTCTTGACCTCATGATCCACCCGCCTCAGCCTCCCAAAGTGCTGAGATTACAGGCGTGAGCCACCGCGCCCAGCTGAAAACTTTTATAATACATCCAAAAGTATCCTTGGGTTCCTTTGTAATCATCTCAGGTCCTCAAACCCAGATCCTAAAAACCACTGATAATTTGCCTTTTCTAGACTGGACTTTGTAAATGGAACCATTCAGTATCTTGCTCTTTGAAGCTGGTTTCTTTCTCTTAGCATAATATATGTTAGCCTCGTTAATGTTTTTGTATCAGTAGTATTTTATTGCTGAGTAGTAGTCCATTGAATGGATATTTTCACAGTTTGTCCATTTAGCAATTGAAGGGCATTTGGGTTACTTCCAGTTTTTGGAGATTATGAATAAGGCTGCTATAAGCGTGTGAATGCATATTTTAATTTTTCTGGGGTAAGTACCTAGGCGCGGGATTGCTGGGTAGTATTGTAAATATATGCTTAAAGTTAGAAGAAACTTCCAAACTTTTCCATAGTGGCCACATCACTTTACTTTCCTGTCAGTATTATATGAGAGTTCCAATTGCTCTCACTTCTCCTTGTTACTTGTTCCTTGTTACTGTCAGAGTTTAGTGTTGTTTGTTTTTTTTTTTTTTTTTTTTTTTTTTGAGACAGAGTTTCACTCTTGTTACCCAGGCTGGAGTGCAATGGCGCGATCTCGGCTCACCGCAACCTCCGCCTCCTGGGTTCAGGCAATTCTCCTGCCTCAGCCTCCTGAGTAGCTGGGATCACAGGCACACGCCACCATGCCCAGCTAATTTTTTGTATTTTTAGTAGAGACGGGGTTTCACCATGTTGACCAGGACGGTCTCGATCTCTTGACCTCGTGATCCACCCTCCTCGGCCTCCCAAAGTGCTGGGATTACAGGCTGAGCCACCGCGCCCGGCCTGTTGTTTGTTTTAATTTTAGCCACTGTGGTACGTAGTGTTGTCTCATCGTAATTTTAATCTACATTTTCCTAATGACTAACCTGCTGGCTAAGTTGGTTTTTCAATTTTCAGAATCTCAGTATAGGTAATGCAGAATAAATTATCATTTGTTAGTTCCCATCTCTTTGGAATATGTAATGTATTATGATTCTTTGAAAATGGTTCTTCAAATGTGGTAGTCTAAACTAGAAGATACATAAACAGTATCTAAAGACTTCTTAAGGCCGGGCGCGGTGGCTCAAGCCTGTAATCCCAGCACTTTGGGAGGCCGAGGCGGGTGGATCACGAGGTCGAGAGATCGAGACCATCCTGGTCAACATGTGAAACCCCGTCACTACTAAAAATACAAAAAAACTAGCTGGGCGTGGTGGCGCATGCCTGTAATCCCAGCTACTTAGGAGGCTGAGGCAGGAGAATTGCCTGAGCCCAGGAGGCAGAGGTTGCGGTGAGCCGAGATCGCGCCATTGCACTCCAGCCTGGGTAACAAGAGCGAAACTCCGTCTCAAAAAAAAAAAAAAAAAGACTTCTTAATGTCTTTAAATATAAGATACCTACAGCCATACTCTTGTGGATTAAAGGGTCACTGTACAAATCCTGGTCTATTTCCCTTCTTTGAGAATATTATGAATAATTGCTCATAGTAACTCACCTGGAATTACATAGTAAAATGTTTTGAAAGTTAATTGAGCTGGGCACGGTGGTTCAAGCCTGTAATCCCAGCACTTTGGGAGGCTGAGGCGGGTGGATCACGAGGTCAAGAGATCGAGACCATCCTGGTCAACATGGTGAAACCCTGTCTCTACTAAAAATACAAAACATCAGCTGGGCATGGTGGCGCGTGCCTGTAATCCCAGCTACTCAGGAGGCTGAGGCAGGAGAATTGCCTGAACCCAGGAGGCGGAGGCTGTGGTGAGCCGAGATCGCGCCATTGCACTCCAGCCTGGGTACTGGGTAACAAGAGCAAAACTCCATCTCAAAAAAAAAAGAAAGTTAATTGAAAATGATGTCTTATGATATTTTCTCTCAACTTTATTAATTCTGCTTGAAAGTAAATTCATGTTTATGAGAGAAAGAGATGAGCAGTAAATGATTAAAATTCGAGGTTTATGTTTTGATTTCCTTTAATGATTCATGTTTCAGACTCTGTTATCTGTCATTTAGATACATAAGGACCAGCCAGTGTCTGTGCATCCTTGGGGTGGCCTTTCTATACATATCAAGGTTATTGGGCCAATAACCTCCAGCCCAGAGAAGGTGACATCTACTTTAGAATCTGTAGGGAATGTTTTCTCAGATATATTTAACTGTCTTATTTTAACATTTTGTTGTAACTAAAAAATACATTAGGTATTTTAAAAATCAATTGTAATTTCAAAGCATCGGTGTAATGATTTTCTTGTTATCTTTTTCTTAATGAAACACTCAGGGTTATGAATAAAACACCATTAAAGTGCTAGCATTATTGATTGTAGATGAAGGTGTCTACTGGGTAAGTGCTTCCAGCTTGATGTTCCTTAATGTACTTCTTGGGTTCAGATCTAAGAATGTTATAACGTTTGAAAGTAAAAATAACTTGAAAAAAGCAAATGATTGCTGTATCAATTGTAAAAGTCTTATGCAAGGTGGTGGTGACTTCTGTTGCCAAGATGGAATGCCCTCGTTATGGAGCATGGACTGAGAGGCAGCCCACCCATGTCAGAATCCTGACTTGACCATATAGCTGTATGACCTTGGGCTGTGTGACCTGTCTGTCCCTCTGGTTCCTCAAGTGGAAAATGGGGATAATAATATCTTTGGATTATTATAAAGATTATGTTAGTTAATACACATGAAGTGTTCAGAATTGCTTTTGTAAATGTGGCTATGATGATGGTGATTACAATCCCAGCTATTTTACTGTTTGTAAATTTTCTTCCTATACTGAGCTAGAGAAATAACAGTATTTTATTAAAGATCGAGAATGTGTCTTTTATAAAGGAAACCAAATACTAACTTTTGTGTGTGTGTGTGTGTGTGTGTGTGTGTGAGAAGGAGTTTTACTCTGTCACCCAGGCTGGAGTGCAGTTGTGCAACTTCAGCTCACTGCAACCTCCACCTCCCAGGTTCAAGCCATTCTAGTGCCTCAGCCTCCCGAGTAGCTGGAATTACAGGCATGTGCCACCATGCCCTGCTAATTTTTTTTTTTTTTTTTTTAGTAGAGATGAGGTTTCACATGTTGGCGAGGCTGGTCTTGAACTCCTGACCTCAAGTGATCCACCCACTTTGGCCTCCTAAGTGTTGGGATTGCAGGCGTGAGCTACCATACCCAGCCGGAGACCAAATAGTTCTGACTTATTCTCTTACCATATTAGAAACTGATTTTGTTTATTGTGCTACCTTGCATCATGATTAGCAATACTGTGAAGAATTAAAATATGGGCTGTGTGCAGTGGCTCACACCTGTAATCCCAGCACTTTGGGAGGCTCAGGGGTGGATCACCTGAGGTCAGGAGTTTGAGACCAGCCTGACCAATATGGAGAAACCCTGTCTCTACCAAAAATACAAAATTAGTCAGGCATGGTGGCGTATGCCTGTAATCCCAGCTACTCAGGAGGCTGAGACAGCAGAATTCACTTGAAACAAGGAGGCACAGGTTACAGTGAGCCGAGATCATGTGCCATTGCATTCTAGCCTGGGCAATAAGAGCAAACTCTGTTTAAAAAAAAAAAAAAAAAAACATTAAAGTATGAAGGTCATCTAGAAGCAGATTTTTTTGGTACATGCTTCCACATGCACAGAATTGTAGACTTACTATGCTAAGATAGGGAGTGTTTCCATAAATTTAATATTCTGGTTAGACAGATAGCTTTTTTAAAAGGTGAATTTTACAGCACTTGGGGAGGCCAAGGTGGGCAGATCACTTGAGGCCAGAGTTTGAGACCAGCCTGGCTAACATGGGGAAACCCTGTCTCTACTAAAGATTATGCCAGGTGTGGTGGTTCATGCCTGTAATCTTAGCTACTTGGTAGGCTAAGACAAGAGAATTGTTTGAACCTGGCAGGTAGAGGTTGCAGTGAGCTGAGTTCATGCCACTGCACTCTAGCCTGGGCAACAGAGTGAGACTGTCTCAAAAAAAATAAAGAAGAGGTGAACTTTGTTAGCAGCTAAGAACTTACTCTAAGATGTGGCCAACTTATTAGTTACATATGACCTTGGGCAAGTTATTTTAACTTCTGATTATTTAATCTCACTTAGCTTTAGTTTATTTATCTGTTTGGGGTGATTAATGTATTGACTAAATATGGTATTAAGAAGATTAACAATTCCTGATAATTAGTAGAATGACTATACTAAGAGCTCAATAAAGTGTAATCTACAGTTATCCTTCAAATACTATGTAAACTTAAAACATAAATCTTAATTGTGGTTTTCAGTACTCTAATTGCTTTGTTTTCATTTCATTTATGTAGTATTTAACTGTAAACCCTTTCTTATTTAATCTTTTGTTGACAAATTTTAAAAGATTTTCTTGCCTTTGTAAATTCTGTTTGATGGTCATGAAGTCTGAATACATTCCCTGAAGTCAGACTGACTGGGTCTGAATACTATCTTCACTATTTACAAGCTTTGTGACCCTATGCCAAGTTATTTAACATATTTGTGACTTATAAGCAAAATAGGGGTAGTAATCTTCCACTTAGGGTTGTTATAAGGATTAAATGCATATACATGTGTAAAGCACTTAGAACAGTTCTTAGCACATAGTAAGTAGTAGTTACACGAATAATTGTTTTATTCAGGATCCTTTTGGGCCTGGGATGCATCACTATTAACTCACCTTACGAGTTTGGGCTGTAAATTCCTTAAAGAATTTAAAATAGCAAAGAAGGGTCTTAGCTGAGATGGGACATTGATGTTTAAACATTCCTTCATAGAGATAACTCTGAACACTCATGCTCTATTTTTGATAGGTTATAGAGGTATATAACATGAGACTTGTGTGGAAATAAGAGATACATGAACTGGACTGGTCCCTGCTCTGAGTATGAGCAGCATACTAGTAACAAAGTGAAAAAAGAAAATTACTTTGAGTCGATGATCTGATTGAGAAGTGCCAAATATTTAACCCTTGAATACAGGAAGACGGAGATTTAGAGGATGGAAAGTTAGGAAGAAAGGCATTCCAGGTTGTGGATTGCAGTGTTCACGGTGTATTATAGACTAGCTTAGAGAAATACAAGAAAAGCTTGTAGAGAAGAAAGACATAGTTAACTGTGAAATGATATTCTATTATTCCTTAACTTATCCACTTGATAGCTTTAAGTGAGAGCCTACCAAATGCCAGAGACCATACTACAAACTGTTACGAACAAAATTAACTCATTCTTTTTTTTTTTTTTTTTTTTGAGACGGAGTTTCACTCTTGTTACCCAGGCTGGAGTGCAATGGCGCGATCTCGGCTCACCGCAACCTCCGCCTCCTGGGTTCAGGCAATTCTCCTGCCTCAGCCTCCTGAGTAGCTGGGATTACAGGCACGCGCCACCATGCCCAGCTGATGTTTTGTATTTTTAGTAGAGACGGGGTTTCACCATGTTGACCAGGATGGTCTCGATCTCTTGACCTCGTGATCCACCCGCCTCGGCCTCCCAAAGTGCTGGGATTACAGGCTTGAGCCACCGCGCCCGGCCTAACTCATTCTTTACCCTCACTCAACTTGCAGTCTTAAGGTAGACAGTTCTTATTTTATTTATTTATTTATTTTTTAAGACAGAGTGTTCCTTTTTTGCCTGGGTTAGGGTGCAGTGGCACAATCTAAGCTCACTGCAACTTCCACCTCATGGGTTCAAGTGATTCTCTTGCCTCAGCCTCCCGAGTAGCTGGGATTACAGGCACATACCACCATGCCTGGCTAATTTTTTTGTATTTTTTTTGGTAGAGATGGAGTTTCACCATGTTGGCCAGGCTGGTCTCAAACTCCTAACCTCAGGTGATCCACCCGCCTCAGCCTCCCAAAGTGCTAGATTGCAGGCATGAGCCACTGTGCGTGACCTAAAGACAATCCTTAAATAGCAATTACTATCTTGTAGTGCTTATTATGGTAATTGAAATAGTTATAGGATTCTGTACTGGGGAACCAGAACCTAGCATGTAGGATTTGTGGAGGGAAATGACTTTTCAGCTGAGACCTGAAAGTAGGAATTAGCCAGGCGAAAAGTGGGAGGAGATGTGGGTAAGGGATAGATGACAGAGAACAAGAACAGGCTCAGAAGAGGCTGAGAATTCCCAGCATGGAAAGTGGAGCAAGGGAGGTGGCCAGTTGAAGAACAGAAAGAAATCTAATGATGATGGGGGAGCAATCCTAGGGAACCAGTGGCTTGACATGAGGCTCAAGAAGAAATGAAATGCTGAAGTGCTTTCTGAACCAGGTTTAAAAGATTTAGCATTATCCCCAGAGCTGTGAGACGCCCATAAAAGACTTTAAATAGGGGGAGATGTCAGATTTTTACAAATTGGAAATCATCAGTTTTGTATAAAATAACTTGCACATAAGGTATAAGCGGTGATTTCAAGAAATAATTTTTTTAGTATACATTCCAGTTTTATATTAGAATTTGTTAGTATTTTCTGAGATAAACTTATAATGTAAAAGCCAATTAAATATTCTTACTAAATTGCTTTTCTTTTGAACTTTAGAATAGCAAGTGCCATTGATCGCATTTAAAAGACAAAACTAACTAATGCTTGTGTAAATCCAATACTAACTGGTGAATTTTGCCCTGATGTTACTCTCTTAGAATTTGTCAGACATTTACATTGCATGGACTCCGAGCCCTCTCTTCTAGGAATGAAGCCAGGTTGAGCCAAATTAGCAATATGCAAGCCTTCAGGATTGGATAGAAAGTTACCCACCCTCTGGAAATGAATAATTGGCATACTTTCTGTTTGTGCACTCTGTAACTGCTTGCATGGCTTACGTGATCTGAAAAAGTGTCTTAACTGCATTGAGTTAGTATGTCTTATAGTATCAGATAATGAATTGAAGTTAATAGACGTTATTTCAGATTTGTAATTTCAAAAGGCTGTTTTTAAACTTAGTTGATCTCTTTATTTTGAAGAGTGAATTCCCCAGTTTTCTACTAGCTGTGTAGAAGAAAAGCATTTTTGTGACTTTTTATTAGAGATTTAGTGTCTGTCTTAGTCTGTGTGATCTGCCATAACAAATATCATATTCTGGGTGGCTTAATAAGCACTTATTTCTCATAGTTTTGGAGGGTGGCAAATCTAAGACCAGGGTGTCAGCATGGTTGGTTTTTGGTGAGGACCCTATTCCTGGTTTCCTAAATGGGGGAGGGAAAGAAGAAGAGAGAGGGGAATCCAGTCCTCTCCTATCTCCTCTTCTAAGGTTAACAGTCCCGCCAGAAGCACTCCACCCTCCTTGACCTGATTTACCTCTCCAAGGCCCCATCTTCAAATGCCTTCATATTGGGGATTAGGGTTTCAACATATGAGTTTGAGGGGAACACAACCATTTAGTCCATAGCAGTTTCTAAATGTTTCCTCTAATTGGGCACTGCTTCAATTAGCCATTGGAGCCTTAATGTAAAGTAATTTTCTTAACCTAAAATGGAATGGGATACTTTAATTGAAATATGTTTGCAGTTTGAATGATATATAACTTTGAAGCAGTTTACAGCTTCTGCTGGCAGATTAAAAGCTTTTCTTTTGAAATATATCAGACTTTTTGAAAACAGCACTTTCAACAGTTGCAATTTGCGCATGTTTTACTTATTAAATAACGCTAGTCATTTAACAACATGGCTCACATTTTAGTTGTCACCATACTTTATCTTTTAACTTTATACATTAACTAAAATGTAAGATAAAGTACAAAACAGTTGCAGACTAACTCTTCAGCCCGCAAAGCACTGTGTAAATAACAGAAGCTCATTATGATCAGTGACAAGTTATGTCACTTATTTCAAAGGCTGTCTATGATTGGCCACTGTGCATGTGTAATGTTGTCTCTTTGTTCCCCATGAGAAACTCATTATGTTTTACAAAAATTGATCATTGAAAAAGAGAGCTGACCAACAAAGATAAAACTGCAGTGAATTAACAAAAAGCAATCATGAAATGCTAGAGGTGATGGTTGAATCAAATATAAATGGAGTTAAAGAAGAAATAGCTCACCATGGAAATGTGGATGCTTTCACCATTTGAATGACTGTAGATACACAACCAAAAGAATTTAGTGAAGTTAAACTTACATACATGATGCAAGTCATATGACAAAAAGGATGAAGATGTCCCAGAGGAAGTAGCACTAGCAAAAACTTCGCATACTGAAGGAGCTGTCAGAGATATTTCATGATACTGAAAGAGCAAAGCATGAAATATTATAAGTTGACCTTGACTTAGAAAGGAGTGTGACAGCTCGCCAAGGCATAAAAGATACTTGCTCCACATCATAAGTCATATAAGAAGACAAGCACTATTTAAGCTATTGCTTGTTAAGCTTTCACAAATAAATGTAATGCTTTTCAACGTTTTTAATGTTTTAAATTACAGTACACTAAACACCAGTTTTGCTGTTTTTTCTATTTCCATATGTGCATTTATACTGAACAGTAAGAGTTTTTAATGTTTGACAAGAACTTTTCTTTTGGAACAATTATAATTTTTCATTTGATCATTATATTACAAATATTTGTATATTACAAGTATTAGTTGACAAATACTTCTTGGCTCTGATCTCTGCTTTTGAGACACAGGATAAACAAAGACAATGGATAGATCAAAGACTGTTAATCTAGTGGGAAAATTAGTTACATAAAATAAATTAGAATGAATTATGTCATTCAAAGTACTAAGGTTTGGTTTGCTGCTTTGACAGGTGGGTCAGTGAAGATTCAGAGGTGGCAATATTTGAGCTGGTTCTTGTGTATGATTTTGCCACTCTGGTAAAGGGGGTAAGGAAAAAGTACCAGTCAAAGAGATCTCAAACACCAGCTTATTCCACACAGTAGGCCAGAACACAAGCTGCATCTGGGTGGTAAGAGCCCCTAGAAAAAGGAAATGTGGGAAAAAAAAAAAAAAGAAAGAAAGAAAAAAAAAAAAGCCGGGCACGGTAGCTCAAGCCTGTAATCCCAGCACTTTGGGAGGCCGAGGCGGGTGGATCACGAGGTCAATAGATCGAGACCATCCTGGTCAATATGGTGAAACCCCGTCTCTACTAAAAATACAAAAAATCAGCTGGGCATGGTGGCGCGTGCCTGTAATCCCAGCTACTCAGGAGGCTGAGGCAGGAGAATTGCCTGAACCCAGCAGGCGGAGGTTGCGGTGAGCCGAGATCGCGCCATTGCACTCCAGCCTGGGTAACAAGAGCGAAGCTCCGTCTCAAAAAAAAAAAAAAAGAAAGAAAGAAAAGAAAAAGGCCCTGTGGGGCACAGATTTGTGGAACTTGTTAACAGAGTATAAGATTCTTCGGTAACAGACTTGGAAAGTTTTAAGTAGGCAAATAAACTTATCAGGTTTGCATTTTAAGAGATAACTCTGGATCGTGTTGTAGAAAATGGGATTATAGTAGTTGAGGGTGGAGATGCTGGGGACCTCAACTAAGGCGATGTGAAAGGAAAGGAAGGGACGGATTAAGAGCTGCCTAAGGGATAGACTCCCTAATAGATGGATGGAAAGAAAACCTGAAAGGGAAAAGGAAGACACAACTTGTAGAGATATGTAATATCTAATTTCAAAGATGTAAAGATTAAATTACTATAATGCCTGTTCTGTGATCTTGGTGTAGCCTTCCCTTACTTTGCTAGATGGGGTGGGGGGAAGTGTAGGGGACAATATTAGGAAATATTTGCATGCCTCATTACCAGTGATTTTTTGTTTGTTTACATTTTGTTGATTAATAATAACTCCATACGAGTGAGTAAGATTCAGCAGACTTCAAAAGTATATGTTGAGTAAATTAGAGTTGGGGCTTTTTTTTTTTTTTTTTTTTGAGACGGAGTTTCACTCTTGTCACCCAGGCTGGAGTGCAATGGCATGATCTCGGCTCACCGCAACCTCCGCCTCCTGGGTTCAGGCAATTCTCCTGCCTCGGCCTCCTGAGTAGCTGGGATTACAGGCAGGCGCCACTATGCCCAGCTAATTTTTTGTATTTTTAGTAGAGACGGGGTTTCACCATGTTGACCAGGATGGTCTCGATCTCTCGACCTCGTGATCCACCCACCTCAGCCTCCCAAAGTGCTGGGATTACAGGCTTGAGCCACCGCGCCCGGCTAGGGGCTTTTTTTAAAGTATTCTTTTCCTGTTCTTCATGATTGTTGAAACTCATTAAAACTTCAGTGAGGTCCTGGATGATAATGTAGATTGCACTGTTGAGAACTCTGTTCTTCTAGAATACAGAGTAGTTCTGGAAGGGAGGGTTGTCTCTAGAAGTAGATTGAGAGTAATTTAGGAATCCACTTCTGATCTTTCTAGAATAATCTGATTACCAGTGAACAGTCTTAAGGAAGAGAGGAGTGACTCAGAAGTTATTCCAATTAGTTTTGTACAGTAGAAGTCTTAATTTCTATTATAAAACCAGAAGTGAGTACATTAGATTTTTTTTTTTTCTAAATTGCTCCTTTGCATTGATAGCTGTTCTTTGTGATTTGTGTTCTTTGGCTGTTTTTAGATCAGTTTAGTTTTGTGTATTATGCATTCTTCAAGTAGTTACAGGGCTGCTACCATAACCTTTTTGAGTTTTACTGTCTGTGGTTGTCATTATTAAATCAGTGAAAGACATGCATAATAAAAATATTCTTTTGTTTAATATTCTCTTTGCCTCCTTGTGGATGTTCTGTCTTCTTTCTCCTAAATACCTATTACCTGTAAGATATGTGCAGGATAATCAGGATTTTGCTGTGAAATGTAAATGAGTCCTAACATTAGTTTTTTGTCCTCAAATTCAGCATACCCAGACTTGCTTCTCTTTTGCATAACTTTATCTTGGCTAACGGAATGTTATGTAAGATTGCCACTTCTGAAATCACACTGATCTAGAGTCAAATCCTAATTCCTACATATGCTAACTTTATGAACTTTGGCCAAGTTATGTAACTTCTCTGTTCTTCCATTTTCTCATCGGTAAAACAAAGAGATTATAATAGCATTTACCTTTTAACCTTTTTTTTCTTTTCTTTTCTTTCTTTCTTTTTTTTTTTTTTTTTTTTTTGAGACGGAGTTTCGCTCTTGTTACCCAGGCTGGAGTGCAATGGCACGATCTCGGCTCACCGCAACCTCCGCCTCCTGGGTTCAGGCAATTCTCCTGCCTCAGCCTCCTGAGTAGCTGGGATTACAGGCACGCGCCACCATGCCCAGCTAATTTTTTGTATTTTTAGTAGAGATGGGGTTTCACCAAGTTGACCAGGATGGTCTCGATCTCTTGACCTCGTGATCCACCTGCCTCGGCCTCCCAAAGTGGTGGGATTACAGGCTTGAGCCACCGCGCCCGGCCTCTTTTCTTTCTTTCTTTTTTTTTTTTTTTTTAAATGGAGCCTTACTCTGTTGGTCAGACTGGAGTGCAGCGGTATGATCTAGGCTCACTGCAAGCTCCACCTCCTGAGGCAAGCAATTCTCCTGCCTCAGCCTCCCAAGTAGCTGGGACTACAGGCACATGCCACCACACCTGGCTAATTTTTTGTGTATTTAGTAGAGATGGGATTTTACTCTGTTAGCCAAGATGGTCTCGATCTCCTGACCTCGTGATCCACCTGCCTTGGCCTCCCAAAGTGCTGGGATTACAGGCGTGAGCCACTGTGCCCTTCCCTTTTAACATTTTTGTGGGAATTAAATGAGAATGTGTTAAATATTTGGAGTACGTACTAAATGTTCCGTAAACAAATCTTAGTGCCATTATTATCATGCATTTAATTATCAAGCTAGGAACTTCTTAGCTTCCCCTTTTCACCTTCCATCTGTCCTCGCTCATCTGAATTTAGTATCCTTGAGAACCATGATTCTAGCTTAGACAGTTTCCTTATATTTGCCTCCTTCTCTTCACCTTCTGCCTTACATCAGGCCCCCAGAATATTTCGGTAAATTTTCTGCTGCCAAACTCTAATTTCTGCCCCATAATCAAATCAAAATTATGTTAATCTGATTGAGAGCCTCCACTGTCCATAGAACAGTTTTTCTTAGCACATTTGAGCCCCCACATCTTTTTAAGACCCACGTACAAATGCCATTAATCTTTCACATTTAACATTGGTTGCCTCTCTTGACATTTCATTCTTTTATCTTTTTAGCTCATTTTACCTGTCCATGTCTCTCTCACTTGAACTGTACGTGCCACTTCTTACTGATTTTTATATTCCATTGCCCACCGTAGTGCCTGGCATGTGATAGTTGCTTGGGAAATGTTTATTAATTACTGCTTTGGGTATACATCTTAAGAGCCACACTATTCATCCATTTGCCTCCTCTCTCCCTTTTTGAGGGTCTGAGTGACTAAAGAGATGAGAACAAGAGGGCACATCCTAAAAGCAGGATGCCCCATGATCCTCAACTCTAAAACTGAAAGAGAATTTTGGGAGGAGAAAGACCTAAAGGGGTTGAGAGTAAGGAGAATGTGTGATTGAATACTGAGACTGATGTCTAATGTCCTTTACATTTCAATAAATATTAAGGATAATATTATAGATGTTATTTTTTACAAACTTAAGCATTAATTTTACTTGTAGGCCCTGTCTTTACACATTATTGGCAATACAGTCTCAGTGAAAACATCAGAGGTATTGGAGTTGCCTATTTGTTTCCGGTATTGGAAAGGACAGCAAATTAAAACTTTTCATTGTCGTTCGTTTAGTAGAAAAAAGAAACCCTGGCCTGAGACAAGAAATTGCATCGGGGAAACAGGAAATAGGTTAATTCTTGGCATTCTTGGAAAGATGACTAGGGAGTAGCCAGCTACCCTACAATTTCATATTCCTCAGGAAGACATTGTCTCCCTCACAGCTTGGCAGCAGCAATCCCTTCCCGCTTCCAATGGACACTCTGCAGGGGCCATTGCTTGCAGTTTTTCTTACTTCTCAAGTTGAAGCATTGACCATACATTCTGCAGAATGCTTTATAATACAGTTGGTATGGGAGAGTATTGCTTGTTGTATATATCAGGTTATATTTGGTTGAGGAACTTATGATTTGGAACCTAACTATAGTGTTTTTCTGTGATGAATCTGAATTCTCAGACTTACAGGTAGACTTTTGGAACGTAATCGTTCTGCACAGTAGGGATTGTCTTGAAAAAAGGAATTCATTCTTTTAGAAGATGTGAGAGAGAACAGGATGTCTCTTCAGTTTTATTTCCTTTGTCTAGGGGAATCTCTACCACTTTTCTGGTTAGTATGGAAGTATATTTTAATTCTGAAGTTGAAGATAAAATGGATTCTTCAGACATACAACTAAATTGGTAAAACTTGTATTTACTTTTGATGGTTTAAAAATAAGTTTCTCATTGAGATTGTTTTGAGTAATAAGAGACCTTTAAAATTTTCAAAATGAGGATTCACTCATTTATCAACTATTTTTCGCCTGCCCAGCACTGTGCTAGGTGCTAAAAATATAATGGTGATCAAAATAGATATTGCCCTTGTCTTCTTTTTTTTTTTTGAGACGGAGTTTCGCTCTTGTTACCCAGGCTGGAGTGCAATGGTGCGATCTCGGCTCACCGCAACCTCCGCCTCCTGGGCTCAGGCAATTCTCCTGCCTCAGCCTCCTGAGTAGCTGGGATTACAGGCACGCACCACCACGCCCAGCTAGTTTTTTTGTATTTTTAGTAGAGATGGGGTTTCACATGTTGACCAGGATGGTCTCGATCTCTCGACCTCGTGATCCACCTGCCTCGGCCTCCCAAAGTGCTGGGATTACAGGCTTGGGCCACCGCGCCCGGCCTGCCCTTGTCTTCTTAGACAGTTTATAATGTATTAGAAAAGAAAGATAGCACCCTCTTCCCCCTCCCACCAGCAACAAACAAAATGAATATAAATTTTGGTCAGTGGTGTCACAGGGTACTGAAATCAAACATTATGAAGAGACGTAGAACGTTGGAGGGCTAGGGTAGCTAAAAAAAGACTTCTGAAAATATGGAATTGATGCTAAAATCTAGAAGATGAGGGAGAGTTAGACATTCCAGGAGTGGAGTAGCATGTGCAAGGGCATTGAGGCAGGAAAAAATTGAGTTGTTATATGATTCTTAGAACTAAAAGAAGGCCAGTGTGGATGGAGCAAAGGAAGAGTAGCTTAGGATACATTCTGAGGAGTAGATAGGCCGTGTTGTGTGGGGCTTTGTAGACCTGCTAAAGCATTTGGATTTTATTTAAGTGCAGTTAAAAGCAGTTGAAAAGGATTTTCAGCAGGGGAATGGCATGAAAGTGTTGCATAGATGACTCTGGCTGTTGTATGGAAAATGCTGAGTGGATTGATGGAAACCAGCTAGGAGGCCGTGGCAGTAGTCCGGGCAAGAGATGATGGTGGCCTGAAATACGGCGGTACTGGTAGAGACTGGGGTGGAGATTTTTGGAAGTGGATTTGACAGTTTGCTGGTAAATGTAAGGAATGAGGGAAAGAGAAAATCAATGACTTTCAGATTCCTAGCTTGAGCAACTGGGTTGATGGTTGGTACTATTTAATATAACAACAGTAGGGATAAGAAAAAAATTGGGTTACATTTTTAGAGAGTTACATCAGGAGGAGATGTGAGATAGGCAGTAGGGTGTGTAGGCTGGGGGTCTGAGCAGAAGGTTGGGCTGCTGATACCAGTGAGAAAAGTAAGCGTCTTTTAAAGCCATGAGAATGGATGAGACAAATGGAGAGCCGGTTTAAGGAGAGAAGCACATAGTTCCTAGAAGACTGGAAGGGCAGCAGAGCACAGGAGGTGGGATTGGCGTTGGATAGACAGGAAGAGCCACTTGTTTCATCTTAACACAAAGACAGGAGGGCCATCTGGGCACAAACTTATGAAGGCTTGTAGATTGGATTGGCGTGAAGGTGAAAGAGTTTGAATCTGATGGTGTCTGTATTTATTTTCTACAGTAGAATCCATGGTTGTCTACTAAGAAGGAGGAGGATTCTCAGAAGTGTGATTAGTTTGAAATACAGTGGTAGACAGAAAAAAACATAGTAGGATTCCCCAGGGGTGTCTTGGGCAAACGTACAGTAATTGTTTCAGTCTGCCTGGCTGTGAAATAAAGAGGGAAAAGTCCTCTACATTTAACAGAGATGAGCCACTGAGGGGTATAGGGAAATGGTATGAGCACGTAGCCTGAAGGTCTTATTTTGAAAGGCAGGAAAATGACGTTTTCTGGTCTGGTTAGTCTGCATGGTTTGCTTACAGTAGGTTAGAACCAGATTCTTTAGTGGCTCTGTCACTAGCACACTAGGATTGTACTGTTCTTTGCCTCCAGTCAACTCTTGATTATGGTAATAGTTATATCATCTCATTGGGGGCTCAAGAAGATCCTAAAACAAAATGAAACCATGAAGTATTACAGTATTAGCAGAATACAAAAGTATATATTTATCAGAAATAAGTCACGTGCCCAGAAAAGTTTCTGTACTTAAAAGTCACAATGACATGTTGCCTTAGCAAAGATTATCTAATGTAATATAAACTTTGCTTCTAGTTTATGGACATGTGAGAATACTACACAAATTTTACATTTCTTTCCTGAATTAATACTTTAAAGATATGCAACTAGAAATTCATACCACCTAAAAGTAACATCTTCCTCTTCATTCCAAACTCTAAGTTACTTACTTATTTTTAAGATGTGGTTACTTAAGGTAAGAGAAAATAAGTTATTTGATCAACTTTGTTTTTTTGAAAGAATGACTTCATTTTTCTCTTTAGTCTGACAACATTATGGTATTCAATAAAGTCCAAGAGGTGCTGGGCTGGTCCTTAGTTGGCCTCTAGTGATTGGGGTGAGGCAGAACTGAGTCTCCAGGAATGTGAGTATTACCTCAAAAAGTTAGTAGCAGCTACTGTGCAAAGTTTGAAGGCCCAAGTCAGATCGTGGGCAACAGTCCACAGATGTGTGGTCGGGCATAGGCTGCAGCTCTCGTGCCAAAAGAACAGGAGTGGGATTTGATCAAGTCTCTACTAAGCATTTTTCTTGACACGTGAACAACTAAAAAAATTTTAATAATGAAAACAAATAATTGCATTTTATTTATTTATCTGTTTATTTATTTGAGACAAGACCTTGCACTGTTGCCCAGGATGGAGTACAGTGATGAGATCATGGCTCACTGCAGCCTTGACCACCTAGACTCAAGAGATTCTCCCACCTCAGCCTCCCGGTAGCTAGGACCACAGGCACAGGCTACTGTGCCTGGCTTTTTTTTTTTTTTTTTTTTTTAATAAGAGACGAGGTTTTGCTGTGTTACCCAGTTTGGTTTTGAACACTTGGGCTTAAGCCATCCACCCACCTCAGCTTTCCAAAGTGTTGGGATTACAGGGGTGAGCCTGGCCAGTAATTGAATCTTAGCAGCCTGTATCAAAACAGTCAATTAGGAATTAGAAATCCTATTAGGAGGCCGGGCGCGGTGGCTCAAGCCTGTAATCCCAGCACTTTGGGAGGCCGAGGCGGGTGGATCACGAGGTCGAGAGATCGAGACCATCCTGGTCAACATGGTGAAACCCCGTCTCTACGAAAAATACAAAAAATTAGCGGGGCATGGTGGCGCGTGCCTGTAATCCCAGCTACTCAGGAGGCTGAGGCAGGAGAATTGCCTGAACCCAGGAGGCGGAGGTTGCGGTGAGCTGAGATCGCGCCATTGCACTCCAGCCTGGGTAACAAGAGCGAAACTCCGTCTCAAAAAAAAAAAAAAAAAGAAATCCTATTAGGAAAACATTAAATAGGGTGCTTTCAATAATGTATTGTGTAATAATGTATTTGTGCTCATATTTTCTAGAGTATAAGTGAGCTGGAATTGCATAAAGTGGGGCATAATAGTTTCTCTTTAGCAAAAAGCTTTGAAATATCTATATATATTTTTTCTTTCTTTTCTTTCTTCCTTCCCTTCCCCTCCCCTCTTTTCTTTTCTTTTCTTCTCTTCTTTCTTTTCAGTGTCTCATGGAGTGGGAGAGCACTGTGATACCAAAAGCTATTTGGTAGACTAAGCTAAGTGTTTACTCAGCCTCTAATGATGAGAAACCCAAGCCTTCTGTTCCTTAGAATACACAGATGTTATATTTGTAAAGCAAGTATACAACCACTTCCTGAATTTGAGGAGCATTCTGTTACAGTTGAGGGAGGATATTTTTGTTGATTCAGTAAATATTTTAGCGATTTGCAGTGTTAATCTTAAGAGTTTCAGTGTCTGTCAGATACTGTTATGTGCAACAGAGTAGTGTGATGAGATCTGTTAAATAATGAAGGGACACAGAATTCTTTCCAGAATGCTGATGAAGTGGTTTGAAGAGTTAACGTATTTCACTAAAATTTATTATAGAAGTAAGAATTTTGCTAGGTACAGTAAACTATAATCTATGTAGTTCTTGACTTACAAAGAATTATTGAACAAGCTAAATTTATAAGTAAATCATAAAATACCTTTTCTTCCCCAGAGAAGGAAAACAAATGATGACTTCATAATTGTATAACTTTTTACCACCCCCCCACCGCCCAGCCTTTCTGAGAAAGCTTGTATTTGTGGTGGCTTACTTTTGAAAGTCTAAAATCGAATTTAAAATATGTACTAAATAAAAATTGGCCTGTACCTGGAGGATAACTGAAAATCATGACCTTAGAGAAATGGACTCTAAGAGCAAGTTTTTGGGCATGGTGTATGCCTTGAATGGTTTTATAATGCAGATGAATAAACCTACTCTGATGATATTTGCTAACATCTGGCCAAGTGCCAGGGTGTGTGTTTGTGTGTGTACGTGCGTGCATGTGGGTTGCATTCAGTCATCTAATGTTTGAAATACCGAACCTGCTATTCTGAAAAACCAAAATATTTATTTAGAACATGGTCCAGAGTCTAGGTTAGAACGTGTAGGGGAGTTCATGTCTAGAAAGTTTCCCAAAGCTTTACTTTATGCAAATTCAGAGAAATTCAACAGTTATTTCCTTATGGATTTTGATGCCACATGGAAAAGTAAATCATTACTTTAGTGATCCAATAGTATTTTCATTTGCTTGCCATTATTTATAATTATTTGTAGATAACCATTTTCCTTTTAAAGTCATTCTAATGCGTTTATGCTTCTACTCAGTCTTTAGCTAAAGGAAAACTTCAATGTGTGTTGATGTCGGAAATCTGTTCTGCATATAGTGGGTTTTACAAGTTACAGTTGCATAGTCTGTTATGGTTTAACTTGCCACTTTCGAGACAAGCTGTGCTGTAATACACTAGATTACTAAGTGCTTTCAAGAGTTATTGCCTCCATGCTAGGCGCGTTGGCTCACTCCTGTAAATCCCGGCACTTTCGGAGGCTGAGGCAGGCAGATCCCTTGAGGTCAGGAATTTAAGACCAGCCTGGCCAACATGGTGAAACCCAGCCTCTACTAAAAATACAAAAATTATCTGGGTGTGGTGGTGCCTGTGTGTAGTCCCAGCTACTCCAGAGCCTGAGGCAGAAGAATCACTTGAACCTGGGAGAGGGAGGTTGCAGTGAGCTGAGATTACACCACTGCACTCCAGTCTGGGCAACAGAGCGAGACTCTGTCTCAAACAATAAAAGAGTTACTGCGTCGAGATAAACTACTACACACAAACACACACACCTATACACTGTATTTGTGCAATTAAGTGCCTTTTTTTTTTTTTTTTTTTGAGATGGAGTCTTTCTCTGTCATCCAGGCTGGAGTGCAGTGGCACAATCTTGACTCACTGCAACCTTTGCTTTCCTGGGTGCAAGCAATTCTCCTGCCACAGCCTTCCTGAGTAGCTGGGATTACACAGGTGTGCACCATCAGGCCCAGCTACTTTTTGTATTTTTACTAGAGATCGGGTTTCACCATATTGGCCAGGCTGATCTTGAACTCCAACTCCTGACCTCAAATGATTTGCCCACCTTTGCCTCCCAGTGTGCAGTGATTACAGCCATGAGCCACTCCTCCTGGCCTTTCAGTGCTTTTTGGTGTGCAGTTAGTTTTTATGTTTGTCTGGATAAATGCTTCTCGATTGGTATACCATCATTTTTCTCAGGATTTTCATCAGTGTATAAAATTTGTTTTTGCTACTAATGAATAGAATAAGTATGTTCTTGTGATATTCTGAGTAGAGCCAATTGTGTGACTTGATGTCGAGATACCGTTAGTTTCAAAATAAGATAGGTAATGTAATATAAAGGCAGCACCAAAGAAAGAGCTAATTTTCTAGAGTTGGGAAAACATTGCTTTGCCTGTTTGAGAGGGCTGTCAGGTCTTTAGAAAGTTTTGAAGTGATACTATGCTGAAGGGCAAATTAATGAATGATAATAAATATAAATAATTATAAATGATCAGAAATATGAGATCATTTCAACCACTTTTAAAATAATGCTGTAATCACTTTCCCTTTTTAAAAACAAAGCTAAAAATACTCCTTGGGCCTGCCATTCCCTTTCTGACTATCTACCAGCTATTCTCCTAGCTACAGTAAAATACCGAGGAAAAGCTGTCTATATTTCTTATTTGTACTTCCTCACCTCCCAACCATTACAACTGAAATGGTTGTATTTCCACTCTTACGTTAACTTCTTGCATGCTCTCTTCCAAATGTGAACTCTGCATACCCCCATCTCCACACTTATTCAATATTATCAGTAATGATTTTGAAACATAAATGACTTCTGCTTAAAACCATTCTCGAGACCCAGAGAGATTCTGATACAGTCGGTTTGAGAGACGTCACCAAGATGGTGGAGTAGGAAGTACCAGCGTTCATCTCCCTTGGGAAAATATAGACAGCTGTTCACAAACCAAAATAGCCCTAGTTTAGGGCAGGGCCAGGCATCACTATTTTTTAAAAGCTGCTCAGGCCCAGCGCGGTCGTGTGTGCCTGTAGTCCCAGCTACTCTGGTGGCTGAGATGGGAGGATCGCTTGAGCCCAGGAGTTCTGGGCTGTAGTACACTATGCCGATCGGGTGTCTGCACTAAGTTCAGCATCAATATGGTGGCCTCCTGGAAGCGGGTGACCCATCAGGTCACCTAAGGAGGGGTATACCAGCCCAGGTTGGAAACAGAGCAGGTGAAAACTCCCGTGCTGATCAGTAGTGGGATTGCACCTGTGAATAACTACACACCAGCCAGGCAATGTAGCAAGACCCTGTCTCCTCTTTTTAAAAAAAAAAAAAAAAAAAAGCTGCTCAGATGATTCTAATGCCAATCAGGCAGAAAACTACTGCTCTAGGGGCTTCTCTCCTTCATAATAACATCTGAACCACGCACTATGGCCTACAAGGCTCCTGCCTGGCTCTCAGATGCCACCTCCTCCTGATCTTTGTTTCCCCTCCTCTAGCCACCTTGGTCTCCCTCAGTGATACTGGAACTTTGTTTTGTTCATCATTATATTTTTAGCACTAGAACAATGCTTTCTTGCACACAATACTTGTTGAACAGATATTTGTTAAATTCACAAATGTTTTTATAACACTGTTTGATGTTCTTACTCTGTAGTAGTGATTACTCTGTAAGTAGTGCTGTCTAGGTTGGTAGTGTGTTCAGTCTTCAGGAATGCTACCGAAAAGCCCACTATTTGAACATAAGTCAGAAGATCCTGCAGTCCAGCTTCTCCATCTTCTAACACTGTTCTCTACTTTGCTGTTAAAACACCTAGTTTTCTGTTTTTATCTGTTGCCATGAGTGGTATTGATACTTCTGATTTTTTCCTGTTCTCCTCTTTCTGCTTTTATTTTGTCTAATTTTTTTTCCTGTGGTCTTACTCATCCACTAGTTTGTCCGGGTAAAAAAGACTGGTCTTACCAGCATTGCTAGTCAGTAAGAGAGCTTTTTTTTTTCTGTGGGTAAACAGACCACTCATAGGATGTCCAGTATGTAATCTTTGGATCCTATCCCCTTCTCTTGCTGGGTGCAGGTGGGTAGCTCCTTTGATGAGAAACTGAGGGGGAATTGATGGGGGAGGGTCAGATTTTAAAGGGAATAATGGGTATCTGGGGAAATACATGTTTCTGAGGTCACAGTTGGAAGCCTAATTGATGGAAAATTGAGATTTTATTGCACCATTATCTAAGTACAAGATAACATTGCTTACAGCAGGGGCCTGCAAAGTTTTCTTTTCTTTTTCTTTTTACCTGTAAATAGTAGGTGTTTTGGGCTTTGTGGGCCATGCGGTCTGTGTCCCAGTAACTCTAATGTTGTAGTGCAGAAGTAGTCATAGGCAGTGTGTGAACAGAGTCCTGTGGATGTGTTTCATAAAACTGTTTATGGGCATTGAAATTCGAACTTTATATAACATTATATAAATACTGTTCTTTATATTCCCGATACCTCCACCACCACTTAAAAATAGAGTCAGGAGCTGGCCGGGCGCGGTGGCTCACGCCTGTAATCCCAGCACTTAGGGAGGCTAAGGCGGGTGGATCACGGAGCTGTATAACAATGTTTCAGTCAACTACAGCAGACTGTTTATACAACCATGGTCCCGTAAGATTAATAATGCCTTATTTTTACTGTACCTTTTCTATGTTTAGCTACCCAAATATTTACCACTGTGTTACAGTTGCCTACAGCATTCAGTACACTAACGTAGGTACAAGTTTGTATCCTAGGTTCAAGAGGCCATACCATATAGCCTAGGTGTGTAGTAGGCTGTGCCTTCCAGGTTTGTGAACACACCCTGTGATGTTCACACAACAGTGAACTTGCCTAACATTGCATTTCTCAGATCATATCCCCATTGTTAAGTAGCACATGACTGTACAAAACCTGTTCTTGGCTTGTGGGCCGTAAAAAGGCAGAAGGCAGGATTTGGTCCTTGGGCCATTATAGTTTGCTAACCTCCAGCTTCACATTTATGTAGTGTTGACTTGGAAAGTTCAGTTCTTAATCAGTAGTCCTTTTCATACCTCACATGTTAAAAACTGTCTTTAGATTTTGTGGTTGGTGACAATTACTTCTTTTTTTTTTTTTTTTTTTTTTTTTTTTTGAGACGGAGTTTCGCCCTTGTTACCCAGGCTGGAGTGCAATGGCGCGATCTCGGCTCACCGCAACCTCCGCCTCCTGGGCTCAGGCAATTCTCCTGCCTCAGCCTCCTGAGTAGCTGGGATTACAGGCACGTGCCACCATGCCCAGCTAATTTTTTGCACTTTTAGTAGAGACGGGGTTTCACCATGTTGACCAGGATGGACTCGATCTCTCGACCTCGTGATCCATCCGCCTCGGCCTCCCAAAGTGCTGGGATTACAGGCTTGAGCCACCGCGCCTGGCCGACAATTACTTCTTTATTAGTGTCCATATGTAAATTTTGTCCCCAAAAGCTCCTTATCGTGGTGTCTTTGCCCTGTATCTTTTAGCACCTACTGCTGGGCCATATTGTTTAAGCCTGTCTTTTATCATGTCTTTGCAGCATTGCTTCTGCCCTGCTTCTGCAATAAAAAAGCTGCCTTTAAAAACATTTAATAAACATTTCTTTCAGGCTTGTAACAGGTGCTGTGGAGGCCCCCCTCTTTCTTTTACCTGCACTCCTGGTGGGCAGATCCCCAATTTGCTGACAAGCCCTTTTCCTTAGGTGCAGGGACCTCTGATCTTGCTCTGCCTGAATGCAGGGCAGCCAGCCCCATGCTGGCAGCCAAGAAGTGTTAAAGAGTTTTGTTTATTTGTTTGTTTAGTAGAGATGGGGGTTTCACTGTGTTGGCCAGGCTGGTCTTGAACTCCTGACCTCGAGAGCCACCCACCTCAGCCTCCCAAAGTGCTGAGATTACAGGCGGGAGCCACCGTGCCCAGCCGTGTTAAAAGTTTTAAAGGTGATGGCCCCAGGAGCAACCCTTAAGGAGGAAGTGGAGAGATACCGCATCTTTCTCCTCTTGGGAGAGTTCTGAGGCATGCCTGAAGGACTGACCTGCAGGTGCTCACAGCAGTGAGTGAACCTCCATTGGCTTTTCTCCCTGTCTGACTTTCAGTGATGCCCTCAGGTGTGCTTCCTGGGATTTCCTTCCCACAAATAAGCTGCTTGCCCCCAAGTTCTTAGGTCAGGGATGCCTGTTGGAGGAACCCAAATAACATGTCAGTCCTCTTGGACTCATTACTCTTACAGCTCTTTTTCTCCTTTCCTCTCCACTGGGAGTATATGATGTAGCTTCCTTAATGGTTGACACTGACACTAGGTATGGGAATAAAAGTTTTACAAGTTGAATATTCCTTATCGGAAAGCTTGAGACCAGAGTGTTTCTGATCTTGAATTTTGAAATATTTGCATTATACTTACCAGTTGAGCACTTCAAATCCCAAAATCCGAAGTGTTCCAAAGTCTAAAACTTTTTTTCCGGTTTCTGATTTTTCAGTTTCTGAGCATTTTGCATTTCAGATTTTGAGCTCAGAGATACTCAACCTGTATATGCTATCTACCCATCATTCAGTTCAGCTCAGCCTGAGCTCTGCTTGGTTCCCAGCATTCTATACAAGTTATCTTTTTCTGCCCTTAGTTTTCTATTCTTAGAAAAGTAATTTGTGATCAGTTATCTAACCTTAGTTGTCTTCCATGAGGTAGATCAGAATTTTTTGTTTCCAAAAGTTAGCAAATTCTGTGCTAGAAAGTAGGCTGTAGGGTACAATGTACAATTAAGCAAGTGGTTATCAAGTAGCAGTTACGTGGGTTTCTTTTGTCAGACTCCAGATAACATGATTAGCAGAGCTTTGCCAAAACCACAGATATTAACATTTCAAAATGGTAATATGATCACAAGTAACTGTAACTGTATTTCTCCCATTAAAGTACTTATTGATTAAAATAGGTTTTTAACATCTGGGGAATTGAAAGTCTTTTTCTACCTGTGGCATGTTTCTTCCATAATGAGAATTTCAGTTGTATCAAGTCAATCTCACCATGGTAGAAGATGTTTGAGGCGTATAATCAATGTGGGAATTTGATTTTTTATTTAGAGATAGACTAGTTATGTGTATGTTATTTTCAATCTTAGATTAATACATGCTTCTAAATGTCTTAAAGTTGATGAACTCTTTAAAGGTGTGATTATATTAAAATGAGCTTTATTTCAGAAGCATGATCATTTTCATTTTTATTTGCAAAAAAGTTATTTACTTTTTTTTTCCTTGAGGCAAGGTCTCACTCTGTCACCTAGGCTAGAGTACAGTGGTTGAATCCCAGCTGACTGCAGCCTTGATCTCCTCCCAAGTTCAGGCAATCTTCCCACCTCAACCACCTGAGTAACTGGGACTAAAGGCACATGCCACCATACCATGCCCAGCTAATTTTTTTTAATAGAGATAGGATTTCACCAAATTGGCCACGCTGGTCTTGAATTCCTGGGCTCAAGCAATCTGCCCCCCTCGGCCTCCCAAAGTCCTGAGATTATAGGCATGAGCCACTGTGCTCGGTATTCACATTTTTTTCCTTCCCCCGGAAAGCTTTGTTTAGCTGCTGCTATCATTGTTGTTGTTTTCCTTGAGACAGAGTCTCAATTGCCCAGGCTAGATTACAGTGTCAGATCACAGCTCACTGCAACCTTGACCTTCTGGGCTCAAGTGATCCTCCTACCTCAGTGTCCTGAGTAGCTGGGACTAGAGACACATGCCATCATGCCTGGCTAATTTAAAAAAAAAAAAAAAATGTTTGTAGAGATAGGACTTCACCATGTTGCCCTGGCTGGTCTCAAACTCGTGGGCTGAAGCGATCCTCCAGCCTCAGCCTCTCGAAGTTCTTGGATCACAGGCGTGAGCCACCATGCTGTGCCTGTTGCCTTTGTATGTTTTGTTTTGTTTTGTTTGAAACATCACATTCCCTTTTTTTTTTTTTTGGCACTTAGTAAGTTTAACATAAAATTGATCCCAAAACTCTTTACTTCGATTGCTGCTTTAAAAACCAGCTTTCTGCCTAGTTATAAGTAAATAAATAACTAGTTGAAGTTGGAGTTTACTGCTACAAGTTTATTGTTATGACCTGCCTTATCTGGGGGGTAGCTAAATCTTGTGTAAATTACATTCTTTTCTTTATTTGGTTTTATTTAGTTGCATAATGCTGTTAAATAGTTGAACAGATATTAATGTTTCCTGTTATACTTGTACCAAAATGTACTCAAGAGAAAAATGTTGGGCTGTGTGACTTTGGATCTGTTTTTGGGATCTATTTGGGAGAGCATGTGTGTCTAGAATGGTTTTTTTTTTTTATTTTTAGAGCTTTCTCTTAGGTTATAGTGTCACTCATGGGTGTTTTCCATGCTCCTCTTCTTCACCTAGGATATGGATTTCTCTTCACTTTGGTTCCCCATCTTTTCATCACCCCTTAATCACCTTGACACATTTCTGTAACTTCATAAACCACAGCCTTTTCAGTTTCTCACCAGAATATTATCCATTCCTATAGGATGAGTTCCAAGCCCACCAACTCCAGTCTTTTATTAATCCTTCCTGTCCTAGCCCCCAGGGTTCTGTCTGTTCTCTGATAACAGAATACTTTCTCTGTCATCCATGTGTCCCAGTTTGTACTTGACTCAAACATTCCTAGTTGCCCTATATATTGGGCCTCAGCCACCTCGTATGCTGTCTTTTCAGGACACACCGTGTTTTCTCAGCTGTTAATATTTCTTTTGTTTCTGTCACATAACAGGAACTTAGCAGTTAATCAGTTGTTTCTATTAAATACCCAGTTATCTAGTTATCTGCTTTTAATGTCTCTCGAAATAATCTCGGTGACTTTTAAGCATTTTGTTTGTTTATTGTCTCGTTTTTTTTACAGATGTAAAAAAAGACTGGTCTGACCATGCGCTCTGGTGGGAAAAGAAGAGAACCTGGCTTCTGAAGACGCACTGGACCTTGGATAAGTGTGGTATCCAGGCGGACGCGAGGCTTCAGTTCACCCCGCAGCACAAACTGCTCCGCCTGCAGCTTCCCAACATGAAGTATGTAAAGGTGAAAGTGAATTTCTCTGATAGAGTCTTCAAAGCCGTTTCTGACATCTGTAAGACTTTTAGTAAGTATCACACAAATTCTTCGTAAAACAGGAGTTATGTGATGTACTTAGGACTGATGACTGACATAGCTTATCCCCAGGGATAGGGCATGGGATGAACTATCTACGTATATATGTATGTGTGTGAAATTTATGCTTCATAAAAAATTTTATATTAAGATAAATGTTGAGTTAAGGTGGAACAGGAAGAATCTAGTAGAGATTCATTCCTTACTAGAATTGTATCTGATATTGATTATTTAATACTTTATTTTTATGGGGAGGGTAAGGGAGCAGGCACTATTTTCAGGGGAACATAGATGGCTTTGCAGCATTTCCTTCACATAAGTCTCTATTGGATTTTAATGATTCAGGCAGATTGTGTCACTTCCTCCATTGAAGGCCTGACACAGTTCCTAAGGAAATAACTATGAGTGTTGTCTTCCTTCACCAGACTACAATTTGAATATCCCTGTAGTAATTCTATTTATGCATTCTGAAATGAGATGTGGATTACTTTGGCTGACCCAGTTATGTCATATGACAGGAAGTATTCAGCCATCTGAGAAAATGTGAATCACTGTCACTACCACGAGTGCAGAACTCTTGTATTTTTTTCCTATTTGAGAAATTCTTGGTTAAAGATAATGTTTAATGACTTTTCATATTTTAATTCCAAATAAAGAACTATAGTTTTTTATTCACATTATGTTTTTAAATTATACTAGTAATTTATAAATGTATTCTGTCAAAGAATCAATGAATATAGACATACATAGTAAGCTCCCCCTTCCCCTAAGTAATCGTTCTTGACAGTTTGGTGATTATCTATGCATTAATTTATCCATACATATTGAATTTTTTTATAAACAGGAATATTTATATGTACTTTTTAAACTCGGTAAATGTCAGATTTTTCTATGTGTTATCTATTCTTTTAAACTGTAATTCACAGTATAGGCATACTAATAATTTACGTCTAGTCACTTCTTGGCCTTTTGGCTAAAATCAAGTGTAATTTATAACCACATTTCCCTGTTAATGATCATTTAGGTTGCTTCACTCTTAGAGCAAATGGCTGCAGCATTTTCAAATATTTTAAACATTGCTGAAAACATTTGAAAATATTTTAGTTGGGCTAGCGCCAGGGTACCCAATCTTCCTTGCTGGTGTCAGCCCCCACACTCACTGCTGGAGCCTGTGGGTAAATGCTGTTCCTATACAACGTCTGAAGCACCGGGCCTGGGGACGGTATGGAGGTGCCGGGACTGTCTACCTCTTAACCCAGAGCCCTGCCTGCTGCTTATGCTTGTAGGCTTGCAGCTTGGAGGAATCTGAATCCTTACCCATTTCTTGTGTTTAGTTTGGGCTGTGGCTTGCCTTAAACCAATACCAACTTTTTTCTGTCTTTCAAGAATCACTCATCTTTTTTTTTACTCTCTTAACTGTATTTTTTCCTGTCTGCTAGCAATGTTATGGATGTTTGTTTTCCCTCTTTTCCTACAATTTGTAAACATCTTTTGTTGCCATTTCAGGGGATATGGGATGTAGGAGGGGAGATACAGGTAGATTCACACTGCCATTTGATCTAATGTGCTTGGAATTTTTATGTGAAACAGGATTTTTTTTTTTTTAAATAAAAATAGAGTGAAGGACAGAAAAAAAATCCCATCATGTAGAATTAATAATTGTTGATATTTTGTCATTTTGCCAAACTTGAAATCAAAGTAATACTGGTAAAATTTTTGAGTCGCATTCTCCTGACTTCCCTTCACAAAGACTACTGTCATAAGTTCAGTGTGTAGCCAGGACTGTAAAATATACAGACGCACATGCATGTATTTCTGTCTGTATATATCCATAAACAGTATGTTATTGTCATTACCATGTTTTGTACATGTGTGTAAGAATTTCTCTCAAGTATCAACCTAGAAGTAGAAGTAAACTTGCTGTGTTTTAAATATACACATAATTCATTACAGAGTACTATCAAATTGTCTCCCAGTTGGTTTTACCAGTTTAAATTCCAACTAGCAATATATGAAAACCTATTCCTTCAAATCCTCACTAACACTTGATTATGATCTGTTTTATTGTTTTTATTTCCGAGAAAAAAAGACAGTATTTCATTTTAGTTTACAAAGCTAAATACGTTTTTAAATCGTTATTGGACATCTAAGTTCCTTCTTTTTTGAACTGCCTTTTTATATCATTTGTTCATTTTTGAGAAATTAATAGACTTTCGTTTTTACAGGAGTTGTAGGTTCACAGCAAAATTGAGCAAAAGTACAGAGAGAGTTTTCCTACATGTTCTTTATCCTCACACATGCACAACCTTCCCTGCTATCAAAATCTGTACCAGAGTGGTACATTTATTTTAATTGGTGAATCTACATTGACATATCATTATCACTCAGTGACCATAGTTTACATTAGGGCTCACTTCTGGTGTTGTACGTGCTATGAGGTTGGAAAAATATATACTCATGTGTATCTACTATTGGAGTATTGTACAGAATAGTTTGTCCTAAAAATCTTCTGTGCTCTGCCTATTCATCCCTCTCTCCTTATTGCCACCACTAATCATTTTACCTTATCCATAGTTTTTCCCTTTCCAAAGTATCCAGTGTTTGGAGTCATCCATTATGTAGCCTTTTCAGATTGATTTCTTTCACTTCATAATAGGTATTTAAGTTTCCTCCACTTTTTTTTTTTTTTTTTTTTTTTTTTTTTTTTTTTTTTTTTTGAGATGGAGTCTTATTCTGTTGCCCAGGCTGGAGTGCCGCAGCACGATCTTGGTTCACAGCAACCTCTGCCTCCTGCGTTCAAGTGATTTTTCTGCCTCAGCCTCCTGAGTAGCTGGGATTACAGGTGTCTGCCACTATGCTGGGCTTATTTTTGTATTTTTAGTAGAGATGGGGTTTCCCCGTGTTGACCAGGCTGGTCTTGAACTCCTGACCTCAGGTGATACACCCACCTCAGCCTCTCAAAGTGCTGGGATTACGGACATGAGCCATCATGCCCAGCCAGCTCATTTCTTTTTAGTGCTAAATATTTCATCGTCTGGATGTGTCACAGCTTATTTATCTACTCACCCACCAAAGGATATCTTGGTTGCTTTGTTTTGAATAAAGCTTCCGAAACATCTCTCTGCAGGCTTTCAAGTGGATATTTGGTCTGTTCGTCCATTCTTCTTTTGTTTTATCTTTTCATCATTGACTCATAGTGCCTTATAAATTCTAATTGATTTTATTTGGTTTTTATTTTTATCTTTTTTGGTCATGTAGAAGTTAACATTGGTTTGTGTTTTGGGGTATTGTTTTAAAAAGCTATTCATGTTTTAAATTGCAGGTATCATCTATATTTTCTGCGAGTATTAGAGTTTTGTTTTTCATGTTTACTGCTTTAATCTACTTAGAATTCACTTTTGTGTGTTTTGTGAAATACAGATGTAGTGTAGTATATTTTAGGAGGAAATGCTAGCCAATACTGTTTATTGAATTGTCTGTTATTTCTCCACATAAGCTTAATGGCAGTTCTATCATAAACCAAAATTTCACATTGTATGGATCTGTTTTTCTGTGCTCTATTCTTTTCCACTGATCCATTTATATGTCTTTACATGGATAGTACATTGTTTGAATTTCTGTAGCTTCATAATTTGTGTCTATATCTGATAGGGCAAGTACCCCGTCTTTGCTGTTTTTCAGAATTGCCTGGGTTGATTTTGGAATTGTATGTTTCTATATGAAATTTAAAACAGTTTGTTAATTTCCTGGGAAAATGTCATAGCAATTGATTGGAAATACATATACTAATTTTATTTAGATCTTTCCATTCGTGAATAAAATCTCTCTTTTTGTTGAAGTAGTCTTTTTTGTCTTTAACATTTTATCTAGAAAGCCTTATGTACTTTTTTTAAAAAGCCATACTTTTTCTAATTGGGTACTGCTATTAGAAGGCTATTTTTTTATAGTCTAATAACTGATACCTTGTTGAACTCTTCTGTGAATTCTGAAAATGTATTGATTCTTTTGGATTTTTTTCTTTTTATATTTTTATTTTTTGTTTAAATAATAAACAATGTCACCCATGCTGAAGTACATTGGTAATATCTCGGCTCACTGCAACCTCTGCCTCCTGGGTGCAAGTGATTCTTCTGCCTCAGACTTCCAAGTAGCTGGAACTACAGACGTATGCCACCATACCTAGCTAATTTTTGTATTTTTAGTAGAGACAGGGTTTTGCCATTTTGGCCAGGCTGGTCTCAAACTCCTGACCTCAGGGTATCCGCCCGCCTCAGCCTCCCAAAGTGCTGGGATTGAAGGCATGAGCCACTGTGCCTGACCTTCTCTTGGATTTTCTATGTAAGCAATCATATCTCTTCTAAATAATTTTTCTCTCTTCCTTTCTCATTTTTATATATTTTTCTTTATCTTACCGTATCGGATTAAACCTCTAGTACAGTATTGTGTAATAGCAGTAATGATGACTGTTGTTGCGCTGTTTCTGAGTTGAATGGAAATGCTTTTAACATTTGACGTTGAGTTTAATATTTGTTGTGTTTGGAGGGAGATCTTTTCCTGTTTTGTTTTGTTTTGTTTTGCCTTTTGAGAAAGTGCCTTGCTCTGTCACCCAGGTGTGAACACAGCTCATTGCAGCCTTGACCTCCTGGGCTCAAGCAATTGTCCTGCGTCAGCCTCTGAAGTATCTGGGACCACAGGCATGCACCACCATGCTTGCCTCATTTTTGTGTGTGTGTTTTTTTGTTTTTGTTTTTGTTTTGTATGTTTGTTTCTTTTGTTTTTTTGTAGAAACAGGGTCTTGCTATGCTACCCAGGGTGGTCTTTAACTTCTGGGCTTAAGCAGTCCACCTGTCTCGGCCTCCCAAAGCACTAGGATTACAGGCAGAAGCCAGACACCTAGCCTGTTTGTTAATTGCTAGGGCCTTTAACTCAAGAATGCATGGGCATTTTTACCAAATGGAGCTTAGAAAGTGACTTGCCCAAGGTCACGCAGAGAAAGTCAAGAACCAACCTAAGTGGTTCTTGTCGTTCTCTGTGACAAGAATCTAGAGCTTCTTATACCTTCCTTCCTTAACACTTATCTTCACTGGCCTCATGCTGTCATCAGAGCTCATGGATTTTTTTCCTACAAAATGTTTTGTGCATTAATTCTTCATTCCACACTCTGCTGCATAGAATGAGGTTAGATGTTGAGAAGATTTTCAGGTCGTTAGACTAATATTGCTCCACCTCCCTAAATATATCTATAGTGGGTGTTGGTCTTTCATTTACTGCTGCTCCTGCTGCTTTTGGCTGCATGGCATCTGAACTTCTGGTTCTATGTTTTGGAAATTTCCTACCTTTTAAGTTGTATGAGACAAAGCCTACCTCCCTCTACAGAAACCGTAAACTCCAGATAGTTGTTTCCCAACCCCCCTCACAGATAGAGTGCAGGCAGTTGGCCAGTTCTAGGTTACAGGCACGTCAGAAAATTTCTCCTAGAACTTTTGAGTCAGGAGCTCTTGACTCAGATAAGCCAGAATGAGAAATACCTCATTCCAGTGTCATAAGTGGCAGCAACATCCAGCTTCTAAGATAGAGAAGCCATCATCCTGTGAGAACACCCATCCATGCATTGAGTATATTGCCCATTTACCCCTGGGGGATCTCATAGAGTTAGAATTGTGCATTTGCAGTGTTTGAAATTTAGATTACAAAAAGATACTATATAATAAACATGTCTACATTATCCCGTTTATGTTTATCCACCTAGAAGTATACTCGGAGGTATTTCACTAGAATGTTGACAGAGGTTATCTCAGGGTGATATTTCAGATATGCATTTTTTTATCCCCAATTTTTATACTTTTGCAATCATTTGTTGTTGCTGTTTTTAACAATTTAATATGTAATATTTGTGTAAACAAGAAAAGCTATTTTTCATTCAAGGATCAAAACCACTTTTAGCTTTTGATGTTTTTGTTTAGAATGTAAACTCTAAAGTCAGAACGATGCCTTTCCATCTCTGTATTCTCGGTATAGGGCATGGCGTTAGAGAACATTAATTGAATGAATGAATGAATTGAATGAATGAAAAGGGGAAAATGATTAAATAAATAAATTAAGGAGCAGTTAATGCTATCACTGGGATCATATGGAAAGTAATGATCTATGGCCAGGCACAGTGGCTCACACCTGTAATCCCAGCACTTTGGGAGGCCAAGGCAGGCAGATCACTTGAGACCAGGAGTTCAAGACCGGCCTGGCCTACATGATGAAACCCTGTCTCTACCAAAAATACAGAAAGTAGCTGGGCGTGATGGCATGCATCTGCGGTCCCAACTACTTGAGAGGCTGATGCAGGAGAATCGATTGAATCTGGGAGGTGTAGGTTGCAGTGAGCCAAGATCACGCCACTGCACTCCAGCCTGGGCAACAGAGTGAGACTCTGTCTCCAAAAAAAAAAAAAAGTAGTGATCTATTACAGGGTGTTCAGGTAATTTCTGCTTCATTGGGTGGTTACATTATGTTTACTCTAAACAGTCTTAACAGCTATTAAGGGTCTCAACTATCAGTATTAATGGGTAGAAATTTACATAATATTTTGATAAATTATAAGACTAAAGTCTTTCCTTCAGAGAAGAGGGGTCTTAAAGAGTGGTAATTTTCTTTGTAGATATATTAGAGAATGCTCCAAGAACTGAGGCACTTGATTATGAAATTGTCTAAAACAAAAGGGGTTGTGCTTTATAGACTAGTCACGTTTACATGAAGGATCAGATACCAAGGGTACAGAGTTCAGAAATCTAGGAGGTACGTAAAATTTAGATGATCACAGTGTTTGCTGAGAGTCCAAGTACTTGCCATGTGTGAATAGATCGATGTCTTCGCATGCTGGCAGCACAACGGGGAAGAAGATACCTGATAGCAGGCTCTGTGCTGCAGTCTACTTAACATCATGAAGAATTTGGGAGTAGGGTGGGGTCAGTATCACAGAGCAGGGTTCCTAAGATGGGGTCCCCATTTGGAGGAAACCAGGAGAAAAATTAGGGCGTAAAGATCCAGTCAAATAGTTACACAGTTGAGATTTGGCTACAGAAATAAATAAGAAAACAGCTAATCGGCCTTAAATAATAAGTATGTAATACATGCATATTTAATATATAATTTAATACTGTTGTTGCTATAAAATATTATAAAATAAAAACCATATGAAAATTATAAAATTTCATATTATAAAAATTGTAAAATGTTCCTATGTATGTTAGGAAAGAAGGAAGGGTATTTGATTTGCCAGGTGATTAAACTGTGTTGGCAAACTCTGGCCTGCAGTCTGCTTTTGTGTGGCTCAAGAATGAATTATAATTAGGCTTTTACATTTTTTTAATGGTTAAGAAAAATTAATATTTTATGCTGTGAACATTATAAAAACTCAAATTTCTATGTCCATAAATAAAGTTGTATTGTAATACAGCAACATTCATTTGCTTAAGTATTGTCTGTGGTTGCTTTTGCGTTACAACAGCAGTGTCGAGTAGAGAGAACTGCATACCCTAAAATATTTACTATCTTTACAGAAAAAGTTGCCAAAAGTTTGCCAACCCCTGAATTACATTATGGGAAGCATTATTCTAGCGGTTTATTTTCTTTTCACCACCGAAATGGAACAGTGAAGTGACAGTATACAACTCTTCCCAGGAATAATTAGGAATTTTTTCTGTTAATTTTAGGTTTCTTAATTTTCAACCCAAGTTATTAAATATTTCCCCAAATTAAAATAAAGTCACTAAGTAGTGGTCATCGTGATTTAATTAATTTAGCCCTCTTGTATCTACTCCTGTGGCTTTTGCTTACTTACTGTGCAAGCATTAGAATTAAAACTGAGAAAGATGAGGACATTTCCATTGCTACCAAAATACAGTTACCTAAGGTTACCAAGTAAATGTGAAGGGTGTGCCAACTGCTGAAAAACGACAGTGATGCAAGACCAGCAGAACACTGTTTAAAGGGAAATACCTACTTTTGTGAACACTGACAACATTTCCAAGCTTTTTATTTGGTAAAAATTTTCTTTCTTTTATAATTTAACTCTTGATAAAATGCTACTGTGTAATAATTTTTTTTTCTTCCAGAAACATGCTTTCAGATCAGTGCTTCTGTGTAATAATTAAATGAAGTTTTTGTTGCATTTTCCTTTTCCTTTGGAAAGAAAGATTATTGGCAAAGAACATCATTTTTTTTTTTTTTAAATGTAACATGTATTCTGGCACGCAGGCTTCACAAATGAAGAGCCTTCTTGAGAGGAAATGAAACTCTCCTGAAGTCTGACAATCAACAGAGAGCTACTTTTAGTAGCTCTAAACACAAAATACATTCTTTTTAAAAAACATATTTTGTGTTTAGAGCTTGTTACCATTCTGTATTATCAGTAGGACATGTCATTTAGGTCTTTCTGCCTTAGATACATGCTGATTCATTTCTCGTTTTTCTCTTTCCGTTCTACTCTTGGGAAGATGAATTTGGTAGGGATGGAGAAGCACAAAACACTGGGGAAACAGAACTCGGATTGACTGAAGCTCAGTGGTGTTTAAAAATTTTTTGTAATTAGGCCGGGCGCGGTGGCTCACGCCTGTAATCCCAGCACTTTGGGAGGCCGAGGCGGATGGATCATGAGGTCAGGAGATCGAGACCATCCTGGTCAACATGGTGAAACCTCATCTCTACTAAAAATACAAAAAACTAACTCGGGAGGCTGAGGCAGGAGAATTGCCTGAACCCAGGAGGCGGAGGTTGCGGTGAGCTGAGATCGCGCCATTTGCACTCCAGCCTGGGTAACAAAAGCGAAACTCCGTCTCAAAAAAAAAAAAAACAAAAAAAACAACAAAAAAAGACTAGCTGGGCATGGTGGTGCTTGCCTGTAATCCCAGCTACTCAGGAGGCTGAGGCTGTATCTAAGGACTCTGTACAAAAGGGTTTGTTTTAGTTGTAACAATAAAGATGAGATGTTTAAATAAAGATGAAAAGGAAACAAAGATTCCCTTAAACTACTTTTTTGTACTTTCATTATTCTGTTTCTACCCTTAAGGATAGAGGATACTTTCACTTAATCCTGAAAATTGTTCAGTGCTTTTTGTTACTTTATTTCTACCGATTTCTCTACATATTCATTTTGCCCCTTGTCAGCTAATAGGGTTTTGGCTTCAAATAACAGAAATTCAAACGTTTTCTTTTTTTCTTTTCTTTTCTTTTCTTTTCTTTTTTTTTTTTTGAGACAAGAATCTCACTCTGTCTCGCAGGCTGGAGTGCAGTGGCGTGATCTCAGCTCACTGTAGCCTCCACCTCCCGGGTTGAAGTGATTCTCCAGCCTCAGCCTCCTGAGTAGCTGGGATTACAGGTGCCCGCCACCACACCCAGCTAATTCATATTTTCAAGTAGAGGTGGAATTTTGCCATGTTGGCCAAGCTGGTCCCGGACTCCTGACCTCAAATGATCCATCTGCCTCAAGCCTCCCAAAGTGCTGGGATTACAGGCATGAGCCACCATGCCCAGCCAGAATCCAGATTTAACAGTGCCTTAAACAAATAAGGGCCTTCTTTTTCACATAAGAAATTACTTGAGAAAATGAATTGGTGTCTGGAACTGGCTTCCTTGTTCAGTTGTGTCTTCAAGGACAAGCTCTCTCCGTCCCTCAATTTCTTACCCCTCAGCGTGTCAGGTTCGCCTCAGGTTTTTAAGATGCCTCCTAGAGCTCCAGGCGTACATGGTTTGAGTGCCCTAATCTGAAATTTAAAATGCTCCAAATTTTGAAACTTTTTGGCTGCGAATGTAAACTCTGAGGAAATGCTCATTGGAGCATTTCAGTCAGGTTAGGGGTGCTCAACCTGAAGCTGCATTTAAGAGGCAGAGTATCCACCTACTCTCTTCTCACACCTGTGTCCTAACAGCAAAGCAAAACGTCCAAGAAGCCCTATTCACATCTTATTGGTCCACCTTGGGTCGTTTTGCTGCCCTTAGCTGCAGGGGAGGCTGAGAAAATAATAATATTACTTAACTTTTCCAGTTTCCTTTAAGGGCTGAGAAATGGCCGGTCAGTTAGCTCGTCAGCAGACCTGCCACATGCCTTTTTAAGTGTCTAGTCAGTTACACTGAGCAAAAGGGCCAGAGTTTAAAGAAATAAAAATGAAATTTTTATTAAGGAGAGGACCCAAGGGGCGTCTTATAAGCTGTGTCCTTTAATTTTATTTATCCTTTTCATCAACTTTGTTAAGGTATAATTTAAGGTAAAATAATCATAATAGCAAAATTCATTGCATTTTGACTAATGGACCACCAGGAAGATATAGGACAGTTCCCCCATATCCCTCTGCTGACAATCCTCTTTACCCTTCTGACCTCTGGCAAACCACTTATCTGCCTTCTACCACTATAGTCTTGCCTTTTCTAAAATGTCATGTAAATAGAATCCTGCAGTATTTGGTCTTTTCTGTATGGCTTCTTCCTTTTAGCATAATGCTTCTGACCTTCATCCGTATTATTGTGCGTTATTAACTCCATCTTATTACTGAGTAGTACTCTGTTGTATGGATGTACCATAATTTGTTTATCCATTCACCAGTTGAGGGGCATTTGGGTTCTTTCCAGTTTGAAGCTAGTGTAAAAAAAAGCTTCTATGACCATTCCCTTACAGGTCTTTGTGGGAACATAGGTATTTACTCGAGCCATAAAAACTATGAGTACGTTTCTGGGTTGTATGATACGTGGATATTTGTCAAATATTGACAAATAGTCGATAAATAGTCAAGTAAATAGTCAAATTTTTTTCCAAAGTGGCTGTATTATTTTGCATTCTTACTGGCAGTGCTTGAGTTTTTGAGTTTGGGGTATTCTAGCAGGTGTGAGAGCCTGTCTCCTTAGGGCTTTAATTTGCATTACCCTAGTGACCAGTGATATTGAGCATCTGTTCATGTGCTTAATTGCTACTCATATAATGGTGAGGTGTCTGTCTGAATCCTTTGCCTGCCTGTCTTTTAAATTCAGTTGTCATCTGATTGGGTTGTAAGCATTCTTTGCATATCCCAGATATGGAAATTTTATTGGATATGTTTTGCAAATATTTTCTCACAATCTGTGGCTTACCATTTTATTAACAGTGTTTTCTAAGAGCAAAAGTTTTTATTTTGGCAAAGACAATTTATGATCTCTGTTGTCAAATTTCTGTTTCCCACCTTTCTAGTACATGAAGGGGTTTTGGTGGGTGGTTTGTGTTTGTTTGTTTGTTTTAGAAAGGGTTGTTTTGATTACATTGATCTTCACCTGTGACTTACTAGCTATCATGACTTTGATTTTGCCTTTTTAGTGGTTGTTCTAGGGTTTACAGTATATGACTTTAACTTATTCACAGTCTACCTTCAAATTATATGCTACTTCACACATAGTATAATAACCTTACAACAGTTTAATTTCTCCCTTCCATTCTTTTGTTAGTGTCATATATTTTATTCCTATACATGCTAAACCCCACAATATGTTATTTTCCCCCTAAAGCAATAAAGTATTTAAAAATGAGCAGAATGGTCTTTCATATCATATATTCACCATTTTTTGGTGCTCTTTATAAGTGTCCTTTCCATGTGGTCTCCTTTTCTTCTACCTGAAGAACTTGATATGCATCCTTTTTATAGTGCCAGTCTACTGGTGATGAAGTTTCGACCTTTTGTTTGTCTACAGAAGTTTCCATTTGGGGCCAGGCATGGTGACTCATGCCTACATGTAGTCCCAGCACTTTGGGAGGCCAAAGATTGCTTGAGCCTAGGGGTTCGAGACCAGCCTGGGCAGCATGGCAAAACCCCCTCTCCAAAAAGTACTAAAAAATTAGCTGGGCATCGTGGCATGCACCTGTAGTTCCATCTGCTCGGGAGGTTGAGGTGGGAGGATTGGTTGAGCCTGAAACACAAAGGTTGTAGTGAGTCAAGATTGTGTCACTGCACCCAAACTTGAGCAACAGAGTGAGACCCTGTCTCAAAAAAAAAAAAAAGAAAAGAAAAAAAAAAGTTTTGATTTGCCTTTATTTTTGAAAGATACTGCAGCTGGGAGATTCTGAATTCCACCCCTCCCCCCAACCCTGCTCCAATAATTGATGTCCCCTAGTTGTCTTCTGATTTGCATAATTTCAGAGAAGTCTGTTATTGTTCCTCTGTGTGCCTTTTAAGATTTTAACTTTACCCTGGTTATCAGCAATTTGATTATGATGTTTACTTAAATAGTTGTCTTTAAATTTTTTTCATTTTTTTAAAATTTTGGAGACAGAGTCTTGCTCTGTCACTGAGGCTGGAGTGCAGTGGCACAATCTCAGCTCATCGCAACCTCCACCTCCCAGGCTCAGGCTATTCTCCTGCCTCAGCCTCCTGAGTAGCTGGGACTACAGGCATACACCGCCATGCCCAGCTAATTTTTTGTGTTTTAGTAGAGACAGGGTTTCACCATGTTGCCCAGGCTGGTCACGGACTCTGGAGCTCAGGCAGTCTGCTGCCTCGGCCTCCCAAAGTGCTAAGATTACAGGCGTGAGCCACCACACCCGGCCCTGAAATCGTTTTTTCAAGGTTTATTATAACTTTGAGTCCATTGATCTTTCTGCTGCTAATCTGCTATTAATCCCATCTAGTGCCTTTTTTGTTTGAGATGTATTTTTTATCACTAGAAATAGGATTCTGGCTTCTTTTTTATATAGATTTTTCATTTTCTCTTTGTTTTCCTCTAGATTCTTAAACATATGGAATACGTTTATAATAGCTATTTCAGTGCTTTTTATCTATCATCTGAGTTATTTGTGCTTCCCCGCCCCACCCTTTACTCCTGGCTATGTGTCATTATGTGTCATAGTGGCTGGATTTTTTTGTATTGAGTTGTGTTGGCTTTTCTTCTGGTCACCAGATTATTTGAAATTAGTTGGCTCCTTTTGCTTTGAAGCTTTATTAGGGTAGACTAGGGGCACCATTAGCCTTAGGACTAATTTTGCCTCGTTACTGAGATAATAGTCTTCTGGGGATTCTTCTCAGTACTCTGTATAGAGGTCTTTCTGCTCTCCTAGATGGGAACATTAACTCTTTCAGCCGTTCCACAGTCTCTGGTAGCTTCCTCTTAACAAGTGCACAGACAGGTTTCAGAGAGACTACCGCAAACACTTCTGCAGACCCCGAGAGCACTCTGTGGAGCTCCCTTCTCTCCTGTCCTCTGCCCCACACATTCTAGCCACCTTATCATCCCTGAATGCCGTCCCAGATCTCTCGACATGCAAGACCTGGCCCCATGCGCCCCTCCCCGGCCCTTGGGCAGTAAGCTGGTGCACTCAGCTCATCCGTTTGGTCTCCCTTTCTTTTGTGCATCTTGTAGCCTAATGCTGAAAGTGTTTCTTTTTCTTTTCCTTTTTTACTGTTTAAGTAAAACAGGAGAGTAAATCAAGTTCCTGTTACTCCAACTTGAAATCCTCCATTCTTATTTTTTCCTAGATTTTCTTCTAGCCTTGCATCTTTCTTAGAAAGCCATCATATTTTCATTAAAGCATTATGTATAATAACAAAACTATTTATTTAACCAGATTTTAAACTGAACATATTCAAGGCTGGACTCTCACGATATTCCTTTCCAAATGTCTCACTCCCTCCTCCCTCCTTTCCATCCTTCCACCAAGTAGTTACTGTAGTAGTAAAAGGCCCCTCCATCCCAGGTACACATACCAGATGCATGGGAGTCATCCTTAGCATTGCCCTCTTCCTCTCCTACGCATTCTCATTATCAGCGTGAAATGTTCATTTTGCCTCTAAGAGGTATCTTCAGTCTCCCCATCTCTCCCTGTCTCCACCCTCCACTGCTCTGGTAGTCCACTTCGCCACCACCTCTTTCTGTTCCAGGAGCCTCCTAAGCAGTCTTCCTTTATCCATTCTTTTTCTTTCTAATGCATTCTTTATTCAGTAAGCAGAAAGATTTTTGAAATTATTATTATTTGAGACGGAGTCTTGTTGTGTCACCAGGCTGGAGTGCAGTGGTGTGATCTGAGCTCACTGCAACCTCTGCCTCCTGGGTTCAAGTGCTTCTCCTCCCTCAGCCTCCTGAGTAGCTGGAACTACAAGCACACACCACCATTTCCAGCTAATTTTTGTATTTTTTTTTTTTTTTTTTTTTTTTTTTTGAGACAGAGTTTCGCTCTCATTACCCAGGCTGGAGTGCAATGGCGCGATCTCGGCTCACCGCAACCTCCGCCTCCTGGGTTCAGGCAATTCTCCTGCCTCAGCCTCCTGAGTAGCTGGGATTACAGGCACGCGCCACCATGCCCAGCTAATTTTTTGTGTTTTTAGTAGAGACGGGGTTTCACTATGTTGACCAGGATGGTCTCGATGTCTTGACCTCGTGATCCACCCGCCTGGGCCTCCCAAAGTGCTGGGATTACAGGCTTGAGCCACCGCACCCGGCCTCATTTTTGTATTTTTAGTAGAGACAGGGTTTCACCCTGTTGTCTAGGATGGTCTCGATCTCTTGACCTTGTGATCTCCCTGCCTCAGCCTCCCAAAGTGTTGGGATTATAGACATAAGCTACCACACCCAGCTTGAAATTATTTTTTAATCAAAGCAATAAATGCAGAATTAAAGTAGAAAAGGCTTATAACATGAAACTACTTTTCTGCCCAATTTCTCCCCAGCACCTGCTTGTACTCCCTACCACTTTCTACTCTTTTACTGTTTCTGGCTTTTATTTTAATAATTCTGAATATGTGCTTAGAGTATTATTTCTTGATTTATCAGTTTTAGATCTCTGTTGATGTTTTTCCACTCAACCCTTTCTTTTTTGTTGCTGGTTTTTTTGTTTTTTTGTTTTTCGGTTTTTTTTTTTTTTTTTATGAAGTCTCGCTCTGTCCCCCAGGCTGGAGTGCAGTATCTCAAATCTCAGCTCACTGAAACCTCCACCTCCCCAGTTCAAGCAGTTCTCCTGCCTCTGCCCTCTGAGTAGCTGGGATTACAGGCGTGAGCCACCTCGACTGGCCTCAACCCTTTCTTTTCTTCATTATAACTATTATAATTTTTGACTGAATCACTATTACTGTTTATATTAACAAAGCAGACATTTTTACTTTCTGAGCCGAAATGTATATTTTTACCTTTCCTATCTCATATGTCTTTTTTTTTTTTTTGAGATAGGGTCTCACTCTGTCACCCACACAGAAGTGCAGTGGTGCAATCTCAGCTCACTACAACTTCCACCTCCCAGGTTCAGGTGACTCACATGCCTCAGCCTCCCAGGTAGCTAGGATTACAAGCACACGCCACCACACCTGGCTAATTTTTGTATTTTTAGTAGAGATGGGGTTTTGCTGTGTTGACCAGGCTGGTCTCAAACTCCTGACCACAGGTGATTCACCCGCCTTGGCCTCCCAAAGTGCTGGGATTACAGGTGCCAAGCTAGTTTGTATAACTCCTGAGGGCTCAAGCAGTTTTCTCGTCTTTGCTTCCCAAAGGGTCATAGGCCTTTTTATCATTTGCTGCTTTTGCAACATGTATCTGTTGCTGATTTCTTTTATTTGTATTACTCACCTTAATTTTCAACACAATTAAATACATTTTCGGATTATAGTCAATCTCCCCACTTTTCTTTTTTTCTTCCTAGACATCCTCTTGCACTCTGGGGTGGGTATTTTCTCAGCCCAGGCGTACAGTCACAGCCCTAGGACGTACCTTCAGCATTATCTTCTCTCTGGTATTTGACCTTGGAGTTTTCCTCAGTGTTGATTTGCTCTCTTATTTCGGTGGAATATATGCTCTATCAGGGTAGTAAGAAAAAGGTGAATGGGTTGTAAATTTTTGAGATATTTGTCTTTATTCTGCCCTTCAATAGAATTGTTGTATCAAAAATTATTTTTTCCTCAGAATTTGAAAGTCGTTTTTAAATTATCTTTTCGCTTCCAGTGTCACTATTAATAGTTCTGATAGTGTTCTTTTCTTTTTCTTGCTTTTCTTTTTTTTTTTTTTTTTTTTTTTTTTTTTTTTTTTTTGAGACGGATTTTCGCTCTTGTTACCCAGGCTGGAGTGCAATGGCGCGATCTCGGCTCACCGCAACCTCCGCCTCCTGGGTTCAGGCAATTCTCCTGCCTCAGCCTCCTGAGTAGCTGGGATTACAGGCAAGCGCCACCATGCCCAGCTAATTTTTTGTATTTTTAGTAGAGATGGGGTTTTACCATGTTGACCAGGATGGTCTCGATCTCTCGACCTCGTGATCCACCCGCCTCGGCCTCCCAAAGTGCTGGGATTACAGAGTTGAGCCACCACGCCCGGCTGCTTTTCTTTTTTCTTAAGAGACAAGGTCTCACTCCGTTGCCCAAGCTGGACTGCAGTGTTGCGATCATAGCTCACTCTAATCTCGAACTCTTGGGCTCAAGCAGTCCTCCTCCTTCAGCTTCTCGAGTAGTTGGGGCTCCAGGTGTGCACCACCATGCCTGCCTCATCTTTAAATTTTTGGTAGGGATGGGATATCACTATGTTGCCTAGACTGGTCTTGAGCTCCTGTCCTCCCGCCTTGGTCTCCCAAAGTGCTGAGGTTACAGGCATGAGCCAGCATGCCTGGCCTCCTAATAGTGTTCTTGATTTTTATTTTTAATCTCTCTCTCTTTTTTTTTTTTTTTTGAGACAGAGTTTCGCTCTTATTACCCAGGCTGGAGTGCAATGGCGCGATCTCGGCTCACCGCAACCTCCGCCTCCTGGGTTCAGGCAATTCTCCTGCCTCAGCCTCCTGAGTAGCTGGGATTACAGGCACACGCCACCATGCCCAGCTAATTTCTTGTATTTTTAGCAGAGACGGGGTTTCACCATGTTGACCTGGATAGTCTCGATCTCTTGACCTCGTGATCTACCCGCCTCGGCCTCCCAAAGTGCTGGGATTAGAGGCTTGAGCCACCGTGCCCGGCCTCTTTTTTTTTTTTTTTTAATCTTTATTTGTAGACTGCCTTTTCTCCCTGGAAACTTTTAGGATCTTTCTCTTCCTTGCCATTTTGAAATTTTGTAACAATGTGCCCTGCCTGCTAGAGCTTTATTTTCATTCATTATGCTGGAGACTTCTGACCAGGAGATATTTCTTGTATTTATATTATATTAAACATAATATAATATATTTAATTGGAGTTATTGTTTTATATTATTGATAATTTCCTCCTCTTTGCTTTCTCAGTTCTCTCTGTTACTATTAGTCAGACATTGTTATTAGATCTATCCACTTGCTTGACTTTGTATCTCTTCTATTGGATTTTGTTGGGGGGGGGTGACTGTCACATTTTAATATTCAGTGTTTTAAGCTCTTTTATTTTTATTTATTTTTTCAGACAGAGTCTCACTCTGTCACCCAGGCTTGAGTGCAGTGATGTGATCTCAGCTCACTGCAGCCTCCACCTTCTGGGTTCAACCTATTCTCCTGCCTCAGCCTCCCAAGTAACTGGGATTACAGGTACCCACCACCATGCCTGGCTTGTTTTTGTATTTTTAGTAGAGATGGGGTTTCACCATGTTGCCCAGGCTGGTCTCAAACTCCTGACCTCAGGTGACCTGCCCACCTTGACCTCTCAAAGTACTAGAATTACAGGTGCGTAGACTCTTAAGCAGTGGAAGTTAAGGTGTCAGCAGGGTTGCATTCCTTTCTGGGGGCTCTGAGAATGAATTTTGCTTGGTACAGTTTGGTTCTATGTGATTGTAAGACTAAGTAAGATTTCCTCTGGCCCATCTGCCAGAGGTCATTCTCAGCTCCTAGAGGCCTTCCACATTGCTCATGGCCTACTTCGTCTGTCTTCAAAGCCAGTGACAGCAGGTCAGTCTCTTCTCTCTGAATTTATCTGACCACCCCTTCTGTCTCATCTCTCTTCTGCCTGCCTCTTCTGTTCCTGAGGCCTCATGTGATTACACTGGGCTCACTCAGATAACCCAGGATAATCTCCCTAAAATCAATTGACAAGTAATCTTAATTCATTTGCAGAAACTCACAACACTACCTAGATTGGTGTTTGTGTGACCATGGGTGGATATCTTAAACCTTCAGTATTCTGCCCACCACAGAGGCCTTTCTCAAGTGTCTAATAATCCTTGGCTGTTGATTCATATGTTTAATGAAGGGGCATTATCAATACCTAACAGGAAACTCTATATTGAATGGAGTTTAGCTCATCATCCCTCTGTAAGGTATTTAGACATATTGAGCAAGCTTTTTCAAACATCAGTATCTAAAAGATCTTTTCCCTAGGGCTGTTCAGTTTCTGTTTGTAAAGGACCCTAAAGGGTATGTGTCTGTGGAATAGTTACCTGAGTTTAATTCAGTAATGAAACAGGAAAAGGATGTTGGGGTGGACTAAACTTTTCAGGTAGTCTCTTTTCTGTGCCCCAGTTTGATGATTAGAACACTGAATCAGGGTGTTTCCCATTGGTACCTCCTTCTACACACACCTTGGTTTTATATTTCTCCAGTTTACAAAGTTACTCTTCTGTCTGACTTCTGCCTCCCAAAACTTCTGAGATTTCTTATCCATTATTTTCTTCCATTTTGGGGGCTCTTACAGGTTTATGTTTTCTTTATTTTTATGTGATTTTGAGAAGGATTGAAAATAAATGCACATGTTCAGTATACATTTTTAACCAGAAATGCTTCATCTACCCTGAGAACTCTTCCTTACCTCTGTTTCTCAGTTCCCTCACCCTCATGCTTTTCATATGTGTAGTATTTATGTAGCCTGTTTAGATTAGACTAGATTTGTCTTTTCTTTGATAACCTGCTAATTATAATGAACATTAAATTTCAATGCTATGGTTGGGTGTGGTGGCTCAGGGCTGCATTCCCAGTATTCTGGGAGGCTGAGAAAGGAGGATTACCTGAGCCCAGGTGGCTGCAGTGAGCTTTGATCACACTAACACTACTTCATTCCAGTACCTGGAATTACAAATGCATGCCACCACATCCAGCTAATTTTGTATTTTCAGTAGAGACAGGGTTTGACCATGTTTGCCAGGCTGGTTTCAAACTCCTGACCTCAGGTGATCCACCCGCCTTGGCCTCCCAAAGTGCTGAGATCACAGGCCTGAGCTGTCATGCCCAACTGAGTGTTTCTAATAGTAACATTCAAATAATCAACAGAAAACCAGACCAAAACCCATATACTTGTTAAAATAATTTATTTGGACTTCTTATTTAAACATAGACAATGTTTATATAAATTTAAAAAAACAGAAGAAAGTCCAATGTGGTTTGCAGTAATTGCTACCATGTTAATTTTTACATGCAAATTAACTTTGAAGAAATCTCATAGAAGAACGAGAAAAGGGGCTGGGCACGGTGGCTCACGCTTGTAATCCCAGCACTTTGGGAGCCCGAGGTGGGCAGATCATGAGGTCAAGAGATGGAGACCATCCTGGCCAACATGGTGAAACCCCATCTCTACAAAAATATGAAAATTAGCTGGATGCGGTGGCGTGCACCTGGAGTCCCAGCTACTCAGAAGGCTGAGGCAGGAGAATCTCGAACCTGGGAGGCGGAGGTTGCAGTGACCTGAGATCGCGCCACTGCACTCCAGTCCGGCAACAGAGCAAGACTGCATCTCAAAAAAAAAAGAGAGAGAAAAGGAAAAAATTATATATCAATGACTAAAAACACATGAGAAGATGTACATTACTACTAATCAAAGACATAAGAGAAAAATATATGTCGATCTTGTTCCACCTTTGCCTTAAAATTATCACCTTTAATCCAGTAATTCTACTCCCGTGAATTCTGAAATAAAATATGGAAAAAGATGAACATAGATGTTTGTAGAATTATTAAATATTAGTTATAATGGGCTCAGTATTAGAATGATTACATTTTATTTACATAGTAGAATGTTACGTAGTTGTTCAAATGATCATTTACTAGTCATATTTCATCTTTTATAAACACATTTTATTTTTTGCCCTATCTTACGATTCTGAAAGAACACATTTTAAGTGATTCAATTATTTATACTTTTTTCGGGGGCAACTTCCAAATTTCTACCTGAGTAGGGGTGTGTGTGTGTGTGTGTGTGTGTTTTATTTTTTCTGGAGATTGTCTTGCTCTGTCACCCAGGCTCTGTGTGTGTGTGTGTGTGTGTGTGTGTGTGTGTGTTTTATTTTTTCTGGAGATTGTCTTGCTCTGTCACCCAGGCTGGAGAGTGTTGGCCCAGTCATGGCTCACTGCAGCCTGGACTTGCAGGCTCAGACACTCTTCCCGCCTCAGTCATTCTTTTTATTGCATGTGTCAATAGTTTGTTGTTTTTTACTGATTTATGAGTTGTGTTCCATTGACTGTCACATTTTTGTTTATCCATCTGAGTTATTTTCAATTTTGACTTTCATGAATAAAGTTATTACAAATGTGCTTTTCGTTGTCTTGGGTAAATAGGGGTAGAATGTCTTGAGTTGTGTGGTACATGTATGTTCAACTTTATACAGAACTGCTGAGCTGTTTTCAAAACATTGTCTCATTTTACAGTCCCATCAGCTGCTGATGAGAGTTCAAGTTCCTCTTTACATCCTCACTGACACCGGGTAGTATGTCTTTTTAATGCTGGCCTCTGATGTATGGATACTGCTATCTCATTGTGGTTTCAATTTGCATTTCCCTGATAACTGATAATGTCAAGTATCTTTTCATGTGCTGCTTGGTCATATTTTAAAGTGATTGTCCAGATCTTCAGTTAATTTGTCTTCTTATTATTGAATTGTTTGAGCTCTTTATATATTCAGAATACAAGTCTTTAGTCAGATAAGTGTGCTGCAAATACGTTGTCCCAATATATGCTTGCCTTTTTGTTTTCTCAACAGTGTCTTTAAAGACTAGGTTGGTTGGTGGTGGCTATTTTTTTTTTTTAAGTAAAGGGAAGTTTTTTGTGGTTCTTTTGTTCGTGTGTATGTCCTATCTAAGAAATCTTTGTCTTATGCATTCTTCTAGTTTTATTATTTTGGCTATTACATTTAGATCAGTGGTCATTTAGAATTAATTTTTGCATATTGTTATATAAGGGTTAATGTTCTTTAAATATATATATATATATATATATATATATATATATATATATATATATATATGAATCATTGTTTAGCACTGTTGAAAAGATTTTTCTTTCTCCTTGAATTGCTTTGGCACCTTTGTCAAAAAATTCTGGTCACCTGTATTTAGGTCTGTTTGGGGAGCCCTCTTCTATTTCATTCATCTGTATGTCTTATCATTTAGCCAGTAAGTGCAGTGGCTTGATTGATACAGCTTTACCATGTCTTAATAAAATCAATAGTGTGTAAGTTCGCCAACTTTTTAAAGAATTGCTTTGACTATTCTAGAATTGTTCTTATTTTCATATAAATTTTACAATCTGTCAATTTCTATAGAAAGTTGGCATTTTGACTGGGATCTCATTAAATCTTTACCTTAATTTGAGGAGAATTGACTTCTTAACAAAATGAAGTCCTGCAATTTGTGAACATGATGTACAATATATAACATATAACGTGTGTTGGGTGGGGGGTTCCTTGGATCATTTTAAATTTCTTTTGTTATTTTCATTTAACCATTTTGCCTGTTAACTGACTCCTCAAATGAAAATAGATCCGAAACTTGTAGCCACTTGATACAGGGCAGAAAATTTGAATCAATTAAAATTTGAGATTTGGTAATGATGTAAAAATATCCTAACATTTACCTCATTTATCATGTGTACCTTATGACATGCAGAATGGATAAAGAACATCATATAAATCTCAATTTTCCTTCCAGTTTCATATAAAAATATATAAATAAGGGCTTCTAATATTTTCTTTCTGTACCTTAGTAGATTGTTACCTCTACTTTGAGGTCATCACGTGTATTATGTAGTTATGAATTAAGGATGCTTTGGGTAGAGTTTTTTTTGGTCATAATCAGTGTTTTGCATGGCATCAGTATCTGACACAACTCAGACATACAGAAAGAAATTACAGTTTATCTTGAAACAATAGATTCATTAAGTGTAAAGTGTTTAAATTTTCTGTTGTTGTAGTAAAACAATCTATTTTCTAACAGATATCAGACACCCTGAAGAACTTTCTCTCTTAAAGAAACCCAGAGATCCAACAAAGAAAAAAAAGAAGAAGCTAGATGACCAGTCTGAAGATGAGGCACTTGAATTAGAGGGGCCTCTTATCACTCCTGGATCAGGTAAGACTTTTGCCAAGCAGTGGGCTTAAAGTGAGAACTGTAGACTGTGTACCTGGGTCTTTCTGGTGGTGGGTAAATGGATCATGTAGGTCAAGAAGACTGTCAAGTTAAAAAACAAAAACCTCTCCTTCGGCATTTTTCTCTCAGTTATGATATCACTGTCAAGTGTTGTTGGTTTCTGTCATGCGCAAATCATCATGCCAAGCGTTAATAGTTGAATCAATAAAGAGGAAGCCCAGTTCTCTTGTTCAGAGAGTCAAAAGGAATAGTACCATAATTGGAATCAGGGAGAAATTGGAAATTTTTTAGGGTGTAGGTCATGAAAACCACCACTATTTAGTTGATGCTTTATTCCTTAAAGTCTTATGTAAATTCCTTTTGAAAAACCTTCTCTCCACTGGATGTGGTGGCTCACGCCTGTAATCCCAGCACTTCAGGAGGCTGAGGTGGGTGGATCACCAGCGGTCAGGAATTCGAGACAAGCCTGGCCAACATAGTGAAACCCCATGTCTACTAAAAATACAAAAATTAGCCCAGCGTGGTAGCAAGTGGCTGTAATCTCAGCTAGTTGGGAGGCTGAGGCAGGAGAGCTGCTTGAACATGGGAGGTGGAGGTTGCGGTGAGCTGAGATTGCACCATTGCACTCCAGCCTGGGCGACGAGCAAAACTCCATCTCAAAAAAAAAAAAGGAAAAAACAACAGTCGTCTCTCTGCTTTGCATTTTCTGCTTCCCTGCCTTCCCACCTTTTTTCTTTAAGGTTTTACTCCTTTGAGGAGCTTTCTTAGATTCCCTTTCATTACTTTTCCAATCTGAATTAGGCATCCTTCTGTCATAAGTCAGCAGAGTTTTCTGTTTAGTGGTGTTACACTGTGTGTTCTCCCTGCTAATGTGAGCTCACTGAATGAAGGGACTATCTCACATTTTTGTCACCAGAACCTAACTCAGCATATGGCATTCAATAGGCATTCAGGTAATGTCTGTTGGGAAGCTAGGTGACTAATTAAGTTATGTTCTTTAATAGTGGCCATATACCTAGACCAAACATTGCAGTTGTCCACATTTCCATCAGCCACAAATTTATAAATCCGTTACTTAGGTCCGTTTGGCAAAAAATTTTTTTTTTTTTGAGACAGAGTCTTGCCCTGTCCCCCAGGCTGGAGTGCAGTGGCATGATCTCAGCTTACTGCAACTTCTGCCTCCCAGGTTTAAATGATTCTCCTGCTTTAACTGCCGAGTAACTGGGATCGCAGGCACCCACTACCACACCCAGCTAATTTTTGTATTTTTAGTAGAGACGGGATTTTACCATGTTGGCCAGGCTGCTCTAGAGCTCCTGCCCTCGTGATCCACCCACCTCATCCTCCTAAAGTGCTGGGAGGTGCTGAGATGATGATGGTAATAGTAATAATGAAGCAACATTTACAGAGCACGTACTGTGCAGTGCCCACGACTGTTTTATGCACTTTACCCATGGAAACCCGTGTAATTCTCACTACAGCTCTTTGCAGTAGATTCTGTTAATACCCACATTTTATGGATAAGGATAAGAAATTATGACACAGTGGTGCTAGGAACGCCTTAATGTCACAAGCCTTGTAACTTTTCTGTAACTACGCACTGATTGCATTTTGAAAGATACAAAGAAATAAGACAGTCAGTACTTTTAAGTAGTTTATAGATTAGTGGAAAAACAGTTACTGTACTTAAGGAAGTAATATGTAAATGTTAAATGACATTTATGGAAGGTAACGTCTTCGAAATTCAGAAAACAATTCCAAACAAAGTTTGTGAATTCAGCTTTTAAGTTCAGTGGCTAGGTTTGGGATGGGAAAAGGCAATCCAAGGAGAAAGAATGATACTGACAAAGAACATCCTTGCAAAAATACAACATGTGAATAACATGTTGAGCCAGTTTATGGTAGAGAGACCTCTGAGATCCTTTAGGATAGCACTGGAACATAATGGCAGACAATGGAATTTAGACCAGGGCATTGTAGAACGATTGGTTTCTGAATATGTTACAAAATTATCAAATCATTATTGTAGAAAAAGTATCAGATTTACTTCCAGTCAATAATTGTACAGGAGGGAATGTGGAGAAGGGTTGCTGATACTGGTGGACGCCTACAGGTTGGGGTGGGGAAGAGGTAAAAGAGAATAAAAGGGGCCAGGCGCAGTAGCTCAGAGCTGTAATCCCAGCACTTTGGGAGGCCGAGGCAGGTGCATCACCTGAGGTCAGGAGTTCGAGACCAGCCTGGCCAACATGGTAAAACCCCGTCTCTACTATGAACACAAAATTAGCCGGGCATGATGAGGCACCCCTGTAATCCCAGCTACTCTGGAGGCTGAGGCAGGAGAATCACTTGAACCTGGGAGGCAGAGGTTGCAGTGAGCCGAAATGGTGCCATTGTACTCCAGCCTGATGGACAGAGGGAGACTTTGTCTCAAACAAACAAAAAAGAGCATGAAAGGTTATGTCCATGTGATAATGTGGCATAGTAAGAAATACAGTCACGTGCTACATAGTTATGTTTTGGTCAGTAACAGATTACATGTATGGTGGTAGTTCCATAAGATTACAAGATTATAATACAATATTTTCTTTTTTTTTCTTTTCTTTTTTTTTTTTTTTTTTGTTTTTGGTGGCAGACTCTGTCACCCACACTGACGTAGTGGCAATCAGAATACAGGCAATTTTCCTGCCTCAGCCTCCTGAGTAGCTGAAACTATAGGTGCATATCACCACCCCCAGTCACTTTTTGTATTTTTAATAGAAATGAGGTTTCACTATGTTGGCCAGGCTGGTCTCAAACTCCTGGCAGCAGTGATCCACCCACCTTGGCCTCCCAAAGTGTTGGGATTACAGGCATGAACAACCGTGCCCAGCCCCGTATTTTCACTCTACCTTTTCTGTGTTTAGATACACAGATACAGATACTTACCATTGTGATACCTGCAGCATTCAGTACAGTAACATGCTTTACAGGCTTATAGCCTGGGAGCAAGAGACTATACCATCCATATAGCCTAGGTGTGCAGTAGGCTATACTTTGTGGACACAGGGCAATCAAGATTACTCCATATTCTGAGAACCTAGGCAGAGCCTGTGGCATTCTGGTAATCTCTGCCTTGCAAGGCTTTTCCTCCTTGTAAACTCGAATCTGCAAGACCTTCTGCAAGATGTGAGCAGAGGTTGCCTCCCTTCTCAGAGATCTTACTGCAAGTCCTTTTTACGAGACCCTCATGCAGCCTCCATGTTGAGAAGGCGTTCGTGGGCCCAAAGCAGTATTTCCTGCTGCAACCGCCCTGCGGGTTCCCCGGTTTCACAGCGCTCTCAGATGCTCTTTACCTTAGGCCTCCTGTTGCCGCTTGATTTCTATTTTACTGCACCAATATTTGATATAGCTTCATTCAGGGTATAAACTTCAGTGTACAGTAAGCAAAGCAAGCTTATAATTATTTAACTAGAAATAACATATGTCTGCCCCTGGCCATCTTGACCCACATACCTAGCCTCAAAACATTTTTTAAAAGTATTCTTTAAGTACAAAAGTATCACATGCTCATAGTAAATATTCAAATATTACAGAATTATGTATGTTTTCATTTATTTGTCTAACAAAAGTGGTACTGTGTTATACACACATTGTGTTTTCTCACTGATACAAACTAATGGACTTCATTTTTTTAATTATAAAATTTATACATTAATACAGTCTCTTTGTAATAAACTCAAATAATATAAAAAATGTATTAAACTTAAGGTGAGTTCCTCTTAAACTTATTCCCTGGCTTCTCCTTCTCAAGAGGGAGGCATTTCTTGATTACTACATATAACTAGGTTATAAGTTTGTAGACAAACTTGACAGTACCCTTTCTGTGTGTTTATGTACATATATGGGTATATGCCTTGCCTGTCTGGTTTTCTTTTAATAACATAAATGAGATCCTAATATATATTATATGCTCTGCAGTTTGATTTTTTGGTGATCATTGTTTTGGTGATCTTTCTGTGTCAAAGCAGAGAAGTTTTCCTAGTTCTTATAAATGACTTCAGAGTTTTACCTATAGAAAAACTATCTTTACCTGTTTTTCTACCTAGGTGGTATCTAATTTTTCTGTCAAATATATCCCAGAGCCGGGTGTTGTGGTGCACACCTGTGGTCCTAGCTACTTGGGAGCCTGAGACAGGAGGATCTCTTGAGCCCAGGAGTTCAACCTGGGTGCTCACACCACTGCACTCCAGCCTGAGCAACAGAGCAAGACCCTTCTTCTAAAAAAACACATGTATGTGTAGATACATACATATCTATACACTTTATATCACACACACACTGTTTCCCTCTCCAGAAAGTTTCTGTGGCTTACACGTCCATCAGCAGTATATGAAAATGCCTCATTTCCTACATTTTAGTCAATATTGAATGTTGTAAATCTGTATGTTTGCCAGTTTGGCAATAAGTAGTATCTCAGTTATTGTGTGTTTCCCTGATAAATACTAAGATAGTTGAATAATTTATATATGTTTTTTCTATTTTCAAAGAATAAATTTTCTTTAATTTGTGTTTTTGTTTTTAGTGATATTAAATTTTAATGTGTTACTTTCCTTTATATATTGGCATTTTGTTTGTGGCCTTTTTTTTAACCATACAGTTTTACATTTTTATGTGGTCTTATATCTGTTAGCCATTTACTTTATAGTTCTAGGCTTTTACTCTTACTTGGCAAATTTTTCACCAAAAATATAAAAATGCCATAAAAAATCTTTTAATAAAATATAAAAGATAGGTATTTTGATGAAAAACTTTCTAAAATTCATTACCTTAGTACACCTTTTAAAAATATATATAATTTACAATAAGGTGGTAGATTTTACTGTGTTGCAATATAGCAGTATTTAGGAGTTATTTGATGATACAGGGTTTTAAATATCTACAGTAGGTGGACTCAGACTATAGTGCTTTTTAAACTCTTTATTTCTCCTCCTTATAAGTTTTAAGTTATCTTTCCACGTTGTTCAGTCAGCTTATATTTTGTTGGTGACTAAATCTGCTATGTTATCTTACTCTTTACTAGTTTTCTGCCTCTGATGTATTTTAAACCAGGCACTGAGGTAAACAACTTAGTTGGGATTGTCTCTGAACTGAGACTAAGGAATTTAAAATACCCATACCCTCTGACCCAGCAGTGCTGCTAGAATTGGGAAATAACTACACAAATGTTTATTGAAGCATTGATTTAGCAATGATGACATTAGTAACAGAATTTTTTAATTTTTTGAGACGGAGTCTCATTCTGTCGCCAGGCTGGAGTGCAATGGTGTAATCTCGGCTCACTGCTACCACCACCTCCCAGGTTCAAGCGATTCTCCTGCCTCAGCCTCTCACATATCTGGGACTATGGGCACGTTTCCAAAATTAGCACCTTGCTAATTTTTGTATTTTTAGTAGAGATGGGGTTTCACCGTGTTGGCCAGACTGATCTCAAACTCCTGATCTCAGGTGATCCACTGCCTCAGCTTCCCAAAGAGCTGGGATTACAGGTGTGAGCCACCACGCCCGGCCAGAATTTTATTATTTTTATTTTTATTTTTCAAAACAGAGTCTTACTCTGTCGCCCAGGCTGGAGTGCAGTGGTGCAGTCTCTGCTCACTGCAACCTCCACCTCCTGGGTTCAAGTGATTCTGCTGCCTCAGCCTACCAAGTAGCTGGGGCTCCGGCCATGCACCACTATGCCTGGCTTATTTTTTGTATTTTCAGTAGAGGCAGAGTTTCGCCATGTTGGCCAGGCTTGTCCTAAACTCCTGACCTCAGGTGATCCGCCCGCCTCGGCCTCCCAAAGTGTTGGGATTACAGGCGTGAGCCCCTTCACCTAGACAGTAACAGAATTTTAAACGAATACATGCACACCAATTGGGAATGGCTTACATAAGTTATAGCACATGGATGCAGTGTGTAGCCCTACAGCCACACTGGCTGATTTATAGCTTGGCTCTGCAGCTTACATGCTCTTGAACTTGGACAAGTTACTTTACTTTGCTTTGCCTTAATTTCCTCTTCTGAAGTGAATAGAGTTGTTGTGCACACTAAATGAGTTATTATCCCATAGCGCCTACAGAACTAATAAGAACAATGAAGTAATTACGCAATAAAGAATATACAAACTATAGGAAATTGAAAGGGAGTAGATTTGGGTGGGTGGCTGATTCTATTAAACATGTGATTGTATTAGTTCTTTCTCACATGGCTGTAAAGAAATGCCTGAGATTGGGTAACTTAAAAGAGGTTCAATTGGCTCACATTTCTGTAGGCTGCCCAGGAAGCATGGTGGCATCAGCTCCTGGGGAGACCTCAGGAAACATAATTACAGCAGAAGGCAGAGGGGGAGCCAGCACTTCACTTGGCTGGAGCTCGAGTTAGGGGTGGGATGGGGGAGGTGCCACGCACTTTTAAACAACCAGCTCTCATGAGAAGTGGGGAATGGTGCCACACCATTATGAAAACTCCACCCCTACAATCCATTCACCTCCCACCAGGCCTCTTCTCCAACATTGGGGATTACAATTAGACATGGATTTGGGCAGGGACACAGATCCCGAACCACACCAGTGACTTAGGGAGAATATCTTTTATATGTTAGAAACTTTATAAAGAAAATTATGAATTCTAACGACTCAGTTTTGGATAATAATTATAGTACGTCATACTAGGTACAAATTTACAGTATTCTGACATATTTATTTGATAGATCTTTGAAATAAGACTTTGCCTAGAAGTTAATGTTTTTTCACACTTTTATCTATATGCACATTGTCTATAGCAGACATACCCTTTGCCCAGCCCATTTAATAAATGTGGGGTGCCTAAATAATGCTTCCAAAAGGTGTCACACAATTTTAAGTTTGAAAAATACCTGTCTAGTTTAAGGATCTAGCGTTTAAACAAAGCCCCAGGACTAATGATCCCAGTGTCACAGCTTTGCTTTGTGTTTTAGGATTAACAGTGTTCGGATTTTAAAGGGGTGTTTTGTTGTTGTTGTTGTTGTTGTTGTTTTTTTGAGACGGAGTTTCGCTCTTGTTACCCAGGCTGGAGTGCAATGGCGCGATCTCGGCTCACCGCAACCTCCGCCTCCTGGGTTCAGTCAATTCTCCTGCCTCAGCCTCCTGAGTAGCTGAGATTACAAGCACGCGCCACCATGCCCAGCTAATTTTTTGTGTTTTTAGTAGAGACGGGGTTTCACCATGTCTCTTGACCTCGTGATCCACCCGCCTCGGCCTCCCAAAGTGCTGGGATTACAGGCTTGAGCCACCGCGCCCGGCCTTGTTGTTGTTTTTTGAGAATTTTAAACGAATACATGCACACCAATTGGGAATGGCTTATATAAGTTACAGTACATGGAAGCTATAGTACTATAGCATCCACTTATAGTACATGGATACTCTAGTTTTGCTTTACTGACTAGGCTGGAGTGCAGTGGCACAGTCTTGGCCCACTGCAGCCTTGGCCTCCTGAATAGTATGCACCACCCCTCCCGGCTAATTTTTGTATTTTTAGTAGAGACAGGGTTTCACCATGTTGGCCAGGCTGGTCTCGAATTCCTGACCTTAAGTGATTCAGCCACCTCGGCCTCCCAAAGTGTTGAGGTTACAAGCGTGAGCCACCACACACCCAGCCTAGGTCTTTTTTTTTTTTTTTTTGAGACGGAGTTTCGCTCTTGTTACCCAGGCTGGAGTGCAGTGGCGCGATCTCGGCTCACCGCAACCTCCGCCTCCTGGGTTCAGGCAATTCTCCTGCCTCAGCCTCCTGAGTAGCTGGGATTACAGGCACGTGCCACCATGCCCAGCTAATTTTTTTGTATCTTTAGTAGAGACGGGGTTTCACCATGTTGACCAGGATGGTCTCGATCTCTTGACCTCGTGATCTACCCGTCTCGGCCTCCCAAAGTGCTGGGATTACAGCCTTGAGCCACCGCGCCCAGCTTAGCCTAGGTCTTAAAAGTTTTTTTAGTATTAACGTTGGAAGAACACGTCAGGGACATCAAATCAGATATGCTGTCTAGCAAGAGATTACATTATTTTCAGTAAGTTTTTTGCTTTTTGTTTTTTTTTTTACTTTGCCTTTGCTTCCTAGACTGAGTCATGACAGCTACAAAAATCTCTAGCTCCGCTTTTTCACAGGAGTTGTTTCTGTCATTGCATGGGGAGGAGAGGTACAAACAGTAGGAAAGAAGAGGGATTCCTAAGCTTAATCCTAAATTTAGGGAATGGAAAATCCATTTTCTTTCCATCATTTATTAACAGTGTTATACCCATATACCCATTACACATTTTCTTTTGAAAAATTATGACTACAGAACAAAATATAATTTAACAGAGCTAGGACTTGGGGGAGCTGCTTGTACTTAATGTTATTCCCAACATTCATCTTCTTAATTTTTGTAGTTTAAATAAAGGAGCACATACCATCAGTTGGCTAATGTAACAAACTGTTATTTACATAGGTTCTACTGTATGCCTAGTCCTACCACTGAGAAATCGGAAGATAAATAAGGCAATAGTATCTCTTCCTTTTGGGATTTAACTACAAAATAAACCTCTGTTAGACTTTCTAGAGCCAACTTTTATCTGCCCTTTTGCATTAGTACTTTATTTGTTGTACCCTGGAACTTAAAAATTTTTTAAATACTTTATTGTAAATCTGTTGAAACCTGTTTAGTTATTTACTGAGAAGATATTACTATAAAATTATTCTTGATCTATATGAATTAATTCAGTTATGTTGCATTACCTTAAAATGGTATGGATTTCGCCGGGCGCGGTGGCTCAAGCCTGTAATCCCAGCACTTTGGGAGGCCGAGGCGGGTGGATCACGAGGTTGAGAGATCGAGACCATCCTGGTCAACATAGTGAAACCCCGTCTCTCCTAAAAATACAAAAAACTAGCTGGGCGTGGTGGCGCGTGCCTGTAATCCCAACTACTTAGGAGGCTGAGGCAGGAGAATTGCCTGAACCCAGGAGGCGGAGGTTGCGGTGAGCCGAGATCGCGCCATTGCACTCCAGCCTGGGTAACAAGAGCGAAACTCCGTCTCAAAAAAAAAAAAAAAAAAAAAAGGTATGGATTTCAAATGGTGGTGAACGTTGTAGACATGTTTGTCACTATATACTTGACTAGAGCATAACTTCATTCTTTTAAATTGGACCAAAAACACCTGTTTTACTCACGTTGTAGTTTCTAAGGTTCTTTACTCCGAAATCCACTTGAAATTTGTGCTTCAGTTTATGGTTCACAGTGAGGGAAAATCTGTTTTTTTCTTTTTCTCATTTTCTTTTCATTCTTTTGTTTCTGTCCTCTGTTGTTGCCTTTCCTTTACCTTCTGAATTCCTTTCTTTCCTTTCCTGTAGGCACTGATGTTCTTTACATTGGCCCTCTGAAAGGTGAGCCTTGCCTCAATTAAAAGGTGTTGGTCTGTCTGCTTCAGCTATATCCTTATTTTCTAATTCTCTTGAACTGGTTTTTTTCTCCAGAATTTCTGCCAACTTAATTATATTCTTAAGGCTTTGTTATTACATGTTTCAGTGTTATACAAGGAGAATTAATTGCACATGTTCTCATGACAGGTAAAATAATATACTAAGCTTTCCTTTCAGAATAAAACTTTTGTTTCACAATGTGCCTTATATCATACTATGTGTTATTATTGAAACATAAGACGTGCTGCATTCTTACTACCTGTTTTTCATGTTACTTATTAGGAAGTATATATTCAAGCCCAGGACTATATAGTAAAACAATGACCCCCACTTATGATGCTCATGATGGAAGCCCCTTGTCACCAACTTCTGCTTGGTTTGGTGACAGTGCTTTGTCAGAAGGCAATCCTGGTATACTTGCTGTCAGCCAACCAATCACGTCACCAGAAATCTTGGCAAAAATGTTCAAGCCTCAGGCTCTCCTTGATAAAGCAAAAATCAACCAAGGGTAAGTTTTAAGATATAGATACAGTTGAATTTCTTTATTCAACTAGAGGTAGAAATATTTTCTTAATTCTATGTTGTTTTGTTTCATACTCTTCTTAATTTGTCCAGATGGCTTGACTCCTCAAGATCTCTCATGGAACAAGATGTGAAGGAAAATGAGGCCTTACTGCTCCGATTCAAGTATTACAGCTTTTTTGATTTGAATCCAAAGGTACCGAGGGTTTAAAGGGATTTTTTTTTTTTCATTTGTTTTTGGAAGTGGGTGGAATAAGGAATCATTTGTGTATATCAAACCTTGAATAATTATTAAAAACTCATACCTTTAGGCAGAGGTATTTGTATTTTAAGTAAGTCTATTTTAGTAGGTTGGAAGCATAACTAAATCTTTTTTATTGTTATTTTTAAGGTAACGAAACTTTTGGTTGATTTGATTTTCTTTCTTTTTTTATCTCTAAGCTCTTAGCATGTCATGATTTGTATTTTAAAGGTACTGGTTTGTTACTATAGAATTGGCAAAGTTTTAGGCCGGGCACAGTGGCTCACACCTGTAATCCCAGCACTTTGAGAGGTCAAGGCAGGTAGATCACAAGGTCGGGAGTTTGAGACCAGCCTGGCCAACATGGTGAAACCCCATCTCTGCTGAAAATATAAAAATTAGCCAGGTGTGGTGGCGCACACCAGTAACGCCAGCTACTTGGGAGGCTGAGGCAGGAGAATTGCTTGAACCTGGAAGGCAGAGGTTGTAGTGAGCCAATATTGTGCCACTGCATTCCCGCCTGGGTGACAGGGCAAGACTTCATCTCACCGGGCGCAGTGGCTCAAGCCTGTAATCCCAGCACTTTGAGAGGCCGAGGCGGGTGGATCACGAGGTCAGGAGATCGACACCATCCTGGTCAACACGGTGAAACCCCGTCTCTACTAAAAATACAAAAAATTAGCTGGGCATGGTGGTGCATGCCTGTAATCCCAGCTACTCAGGAGGCTGAGGCAGGAGAATTGCCTGAACCCAGGAGGCGGAGGTTGCAGTGAGCCGAGATCGCGCCATTGCACTCCAGCCTGGGTAACAAGAGCAAAACTCCGTCTCAAAAAAAAAAAAAAAAAAAAAAAAAGACTTCATCTCAAAAAAAAAATAGTAATAATAATTGGCAAAGTTCCTTTTTTTTTAATGTAATACCTCTCTTCAACTATATTTAAGTAAAAGAAGTTTCAGAAAGATTACCTTTTCAATTATGTTTAGATTACTAATTACATGCCAAAGGATCTTGCTTCGAAAAAAAGGGTTGTTTTTTTTTTTTTTTTTTTTTATCTTACTCTGTCCCCCAGGCTAGAATGCAGTGGCATGATCATGGCTCACTGCAGCCTCAAAGTCCTGGACTCAAGCTATCTTTCTATGTCAGCCTTCCAAGTAGCGGGGACTATAGGCTCACACAACCACGTGTGGCTAACTTCTTTATTTTCTGCAGAGATAGAGTCTCACTTTTTTGTTTAGGCTGATCTTAAAACTCCTGGGCTCAAGCCATCCTCCTGCCTCAGCCTCCCAAAGTGCTGGGATTACCAGCCTGAGCCACCATCTCCAGCCAAATTTTTTTTAGGTCTGCATTTTTTTCCTCTCTAACAGATAAGTACTGTTAATTGTCTTTACTATGATTGGTATTATCTCTGCTGCCATAGTGCTTTGTTTTTCTGGTAAGATTTAACTTTGCTATAAATATCTGGAGCTCTTTCCCCGCTAGAAAACACTTGGCACAGAGGTTTGAATTTTTTGCTTGCCTATCAACCTGGGGGAAAAAAACCTCACTTGACTACCTTCTCATCCTTTTCATGTCTAGAGTCTAGTCTAGAGTTTAATGTTACGTTTATCATCTTTCATTGTATGCTTCAGTAATTCTTTATACAAACAGCAAAATGTTTGTAATAGATCTATAGAAAATAATTTTAATTCATTTTCAGGCTACATCATAGCTACTTTTAGTAAAGTTAAAGCTACTTTGGGAATAGTTAGGTTTGTGAGGGGAATGGAGATGTATTTTGTCAACATTCTAAAATACATGTTGAGCATCCCTAATTTGAAAATGTAGAATGCTCCAAAAGCTAAAACTTTTGAAGGCTGAGAAAATGCTGAAAAGAAATGCTTATTTTGGAATTTTATGTTAGGGACACTCAACTGGTATAATGGAATATTCCAATATCTATAAAAACTTTAAATTTAAAACAGAAGGTCCCAAGCATTCTGGATAAGGGATATTCAATCTGCAGTATTCTTAAGGCGTTACTATTGACTTTTAGTTATATAATTAAATGGATAATTATATTTGCCCTGTATTTTGCATATTTAACTACCATTTCCAAGGACTTGCTGCTTGATCTGGGTATGCCTCTCCACAGAGAACAGAACGTTCCCCACAGTGATTTGCTTTCTGATTACATTTTAGTATGGCAAATTGCAGTAACAACACCGAAAAATAATCAGTAGTTCCATCTTACTTTAATGGAATCAAATTTGATTTCTTATGTTAAAGGCTTTAATGTCTAGTGGTTATTTCCCTGAAAAATACAGAATCTGTTTTTAATATTGTAAAATCAATTATTCTGTTATATATTTTAATGTCATTTTTAATGGAAAATTAGATGTGGGCGTATATAGGCATATCTGACCCCATAGGTATCTTTTTTATAATATTTGATTGTAAATAAAGCTTCTCTATTGTAAATTAAAATCCCAGGAAAAAAGTAGTAAATTTTTCTTGTCAATTGAATATTCAGAGTGTGAAATTTATCAATGGTAAAGGTAATATATTACAAAAGAACTGTTTCTCTTGCTGCAGTATGATGCCATCAGAATCAATCAGCTTTACGAGCAGGCCAAGTGGGCCATTCTCCTGGAAGAAATTGAATGCACAGAAGAAGAAATGATGATGTTTGCAGCCCTCCAGGTAGTCGCAAGGACTAGTAAATGGGACTTATTTGGGTAAAGGATAGGGGGTTATTTTTAAATAGTAAAGTGGAATCATAATTCCAGTAACTTTTGACAAGACAGAATTTTTGCCATGCAGCAAGTGAATAGAAACTTAGGAAAGGAAAAACAAATATATTTTAGTTTGATTTTTTAAAATTTTATCTAAGAATTTAGTGGTATTTTGTAGGATAAAAATTATCCTCTCACCCCTACATACATATCTACTCAAAGCTACTCAGTTTTTCCCTTGGAAAGAAAATATTTATTAAAAATCAGATTTCTGAAATTGAATCTGACGCTTACCTGCATAATTTCATAAATAGCTGGCATGATAAAACGGGCTATAGCAAAGCAATACTTTTAGGTGATAAGATTTAGAGAGACTGGTGAAAGCAAACCTGTTTCTACAATGATAATCCTTAGGTAGACAGCTAATATTTTCCTTAGATTAAACCAGTTTTTTCATATGTGGTTCTTACATACCACCTCCTTCAGAATTATAGGGGAGCTTATTAAAAAATTAATTATTGTCGTCATTAGTAACATTAGGATGGCATCCACAAATTCACATTCTTACAGATACTGAGGTCTGATGACCAAAGTAATTCATCTTTCTTAAATTTCAGATATCGGAGTAATGCTTTGGCAAGTATTCCCAGTTACGATGGGATTTTGGGTTCAGCCTAAAGTCCTGATAAAGTCGATGTTCTATAAATAACGGAAGCACAGGAAGCAAAGTTGACATTCAGTTGAAGAACTTTCACTGTAGAAAGGATTTTGTTTTTCCTTAGAACACAAACAAAAATGCTCTCAGTCTTCCAAATGCCTTCTTTTATGCCTCCAGAAAAGTTTTCACTAGTGACTGAAAGAGTTGCCCTTAGAAAGCAAGAATGGGGAGTGGGGTTAGCCAAAAAACAAAAATTTAAACAGCAAGAACAGCTAATTTTCACCTTAGTTTACATAATGAAAGAAGGGAGTTGCAAAGATACATAGACAAGGAAAATGCCAGGTGACAGATGGATTAATCAGTTATTTTCTAGGGACTTGCTTAATGAGTCAGTGAAGATCCTGTATTGTGCTTTTAGATAATTCAGATTCTCTGGCGAACTTCTTGAATTAAATTCTGGAGCAGTTTGTTGGGAGTCCCCTCACCTGGTTATGGCATTCTTCCTGCATCCTTCTCACTTTGAACACAGGCTCATAATGTTCTAGTGGAGGTTTGGCCAATGATAGAATAATGCCTGTAAAAATATGTGTGAAAGACCACAGTTACTATGCTATCGCTTTATTTTTGTATTAAAAAATAGTACATGTTTATGGTTATTGTTTTTAAAACCAACAGATGCCTACTATATGCCTGGCACATAGTAGGTACTCAAAAAGTGTTTATAAAATGAGAGTACACACAGTAATGCTTTCACAGAAATGGCATGATTCTGCAGCCCACCCTCATGGGCTGCACATCAGTACAGAAGGAACACCTCAGAGACACCATAGATTTTAGTTCATGGAAATGGAATGGTCTCAAAGCACAGCCCTCCAAGACCATTTCAGAGTCTAGATTTATTGAGAGTATTTTGGCATACAGATCCCTTGAGTTGCTGGAGGCTTTCTTAGAGACCTCAGGCTGTAGGAAGCCATCTAGTACCAGAGTAAGCAAACTGTGAAAGTATGGTGAGGAGGAGATGTCTGGATTTTTTTTTTTTTTTTTTTTTTTTTTTTTTCAGAGAGAGCCTAGACTCTTAAGTATCCTCTCCTTGGGACACCTGGATCCTTGTGTAAAGTAAACTTACAATAGTAAAAAGAAGCAAAGCAATATAAAACAAGAAGGTGGGGATAAAAAGTAAAGTAGATGAATTAGTAACATTATTTTTAAAGCATTTAGGTCAGAGTATATATATAAAATTTAAGAAAGCAAAGCTGGATTTTGTAAGTTCCATTCACAGCCAAGATTTCTCTAGTAGTATGACTCATAAGGACATTTTGCATCAGAATTACCCAGAGCAGTGAGTAAAAATGGCAGATTCCAGGCTGGACCCCAGACTTCCTGAATGATGATCTCTGGAGGAAACCTAAGGATCCGTATTATACTCTGGCATTTGGGACCAGAGGCCCTCAATCTCTACCTCATTTTCCACAATTTATGAACATGGACGTTTCTACCATTGTAAGATCTCATTTCAACACAATTGAAGTAGCCAGATACTATTAACTACTAATCGCTAAACCTTAAAACACAGAATAACATTGGTAAGTGGTCTCAGATTAGTTCACTAAGTGTTCCCATGAATAGATTGTATTAAATGAATAATTCAGACATTTGGAATGCTACTTGTTGCTTTGAAAGGTAACTGATTAAGATATAAAAGTTCTACTGACCTTTGTAGAAAACCTAAGTCTTAACATAAAAATCTATTAGATTATGAATATTTGTTCTAAGTCACTTACTGAAGTGTATTTAAAATCAATAACTAGTAATTCTCTATCCCAAAATTTTCCTGTCTACATATGATTAGTCATCACTACTCACTAGTCTCTCCATCTCCTTCCCACCCACGTATATGTAGGTGTCCATGTGCGTACTGACATACACAAACATTCTTATGTATGAGAATACAGAGCATTGAATCAAGGATGGGGAAAAAGTGGCCCTTTAGCTTTTGACATAATAATAATGACTTTCTCCTGGGTTATAGGAGTAATGTACAGTATTCAGTGTTAACTTTTACAAAAGACTTCATGCATATTCTATATGTCCATTCAATATTCATTGATAACAGGCCCTGTTTTGGACACAGGGAAGATTACAATGAGAAAAAGTTAAAAATCTCTGTTAATGTAAAGTACAGTTGAGGATCAGTTAACTCTCTTAAGTCTTAGGGTCCCCAAACTATGAATTCATTGGTATGTGTCCAAAGACCCTACTTCTATTGGATAAATATTTATTAGCAGGTTTAGAATATTGATTTCAGGTGCCATGCCCTTTATTTCCCACATTCCAGTTCCCAGGCGCTTCTCTCTTTGCAAATTAGGTACTGAAAAGCATTAAATATAGATTCAGAGTCTAAGTTTCATTTTAGAGCTTTACAGTTATAGCAGTCATTTTAATAAAATAATTCTGGTTTCAGTATCATATCAATAAGCTGTCAATCATGACGTCAGAGAATCATTTGAACAACAGTGACAAAGAAGTTGATGAAGTTGATGCTGCCCTTTCAGACCTGGAGATTACTTTGGAAGGGGGTAAAACGTCGACAATTTTGGTAGGGTCAATCTTTTTCTTAACCTACTAACGTAGTTTGAATTGATGCATACCATTTTGTGGAATTAGGTTCATAGTATTCGGGGAGTTAGTGGAGAGAAATATTTAATGCTTTAGAGAAATCAAATGTTAATTTTTCAGAACTTTGAGCAAAGTGGTTGTTTTGAGACAGGGTCTTGCTCTGTTGCCCAGGCTGGAGTGCAGTGACACACATCATTGCATCCTCAAACTCCAGGGCAAAAGCTGTTTTCCCGCCTAAGCCTCCTGAGAAGCTGAGACTGTAGGCATGCACCACCACACTTGGCTAATTTTTTATTTTCTGTAGAAATGGGGTCTTACTGTGTTGTCTAGTCTGATCACAAACTCCTGGCCTTAAGCAGTGCTCCCACCACCACTGGGAAGTTTGTTTTTAAAGTGATATTTTTAAAAAGTTTTTAAAGTGTATTAGTCTCTAGTGCAATCAACACAGTAAGAATAGATCTTCTGATACTCTCCAAATTCTTTTACGAATGGTGAGAAAACATTTCTGCAGAGGAAAGTAATCTCAAGTCATGGTAAAAATCCACTTAGTGATGGGCACATTTGAAATACTACAAAAATTAAAAAATAAATCTTGGGAAAATTGTGAAATGCTGAGTTTGGTTCTGTTGTTGTTGTTGTTGTTGTTGTTGTTGTTTTTGAGGAGGAATTTCACTCTTGTTACCCAGGCTGGAGTGCAATGGCGCGATCTCGGCTCACCACAACCTCCGCCTCCTGGGCTCAAGCAATTCTCCTGCCTCAGCCTCCTGAGTAGCTGGGATTACAGGCACGCGCCACCATGCCCAGCTAGTTTTTGCATTTTTAGTAGAGACGGGGTTTCACCATGTTGACCAGGATGGTCTCGATCTCTCGACCTGGTGATCCACCCGCCTTGGCCTCCCAAAGTGCTGGGATTACAGGCTTGAGCCACCGTGCCCGGCCTGAGTTTGGTTTTTAAGTATAGGGATTAGTTACTGCTGAAGAAACACTTATTTCCAGGCTTTAACAATGTACAAATTTATATGTAGCTACAGATTCAGCGGTATTAAAGATAGCATATTCTTACGGGTTGTATAAATTGCCATTTTGATGAAAATTTTGTTAACTTTTTATGCTGTTTGAAAATGCGCTTGTTAAAAATGCTAGTTGAAAATGCCAAGAATGCTGTCCACAAGACTATGTATTGTGACTGTGTTGTTTAAATCTTTATAATCTGTATTTTATGTCATTCTGTTTATTAAGTAACCCAGTTCTTGGTATCAGATACCAAACATTATAATTTCAAATTTCAAAAAAAATTAAAAAAGGATTTAACTCTCTTTTAGGGTGACATTACTTCCATTCCTGAACTTGCTGACTATATTAAAGTTTTCAAGTAAGTACAAAAAGAGGAGGGATTCCAGATGTTAATGGCTGTCAGTTTTATAGTCATAGTCACATTATTGAAACTTAACTTTTAAGTTTGACCAACAGACGCATCCACTGTAAAAGGATTTACCAGTTGGATGAACACCAAATACCATGAGAGAAAATAACCACTTTTACCAAATTAAAATCACAATGCTCATTTTTTATCAGATAAATATTTTCCTTAAAAAAATATATATATATTGTGAAACCTAGATTGCATCATAGAGATGCTGAAACACAGTAATACAGTGGCACAGCCCCGCCCTCTGGGCCTCAGTTGGAAGCAGTACATAATGAACTGTGTTACTACCAGTGTTATTTCCCCGTTCAGGGCTTAAGATTCCACTGAACTCTGTTCATGCAACATTTTATGTAAAGTTCTAGTATATCTGATCTAGATTTTTAAACACTCTTTCCAGCTATATTCCACAGAATCAAGAGAGCTTAGCATTAAGGTAGAGAGGAGAAAAAGGAAAGGAAGTGTAATGTACTGTTTTCTACTATGTAAGATATAAAATTACTCTAGAATAAACCATTTACCATAGTTGAACATACAACAGTTCAAAATACGGAACATTTCTGAGACAAGGGCATGATTTCAGATGCCACTGCCTTGCCGTTTCTCCTTGTCCTTTGACACACCTTTCTCATTTACCTGCACCTTTCCTTACACACCCTTATGACTGCTGTGTCATCTTCCTTCTGTGTTCACATTGGAGTGGCAAGTTAATGTCACCATTGGAATTTACCCCAGAGAAAGAAGCACTTCCCCTCAGTCCTGCCAGGTAAACTTGCATCTTTATAGAGGCTCCACCGCAGCCTTGCAGACACCCATAAACCTGCAGGTAATTACAGGATCCAGGAATCTTCCAGTTACTGACATTTACTTCAGCTTTCTTTTCCCACTCTTTCTGTGTGACCTGCTAGTTAGTGAGAGATGAGATGGCTCCAGTTGCAGAATACTGGAAGGCAGGCCCTACCGCCTTTCTCTTCTGCATGCTCACTATTTGATCTTCTAGAGCAGATTGAGAAGGGAGTTGCACATCCAGTAACAGCTGTTACTACACTAGTCACATTAGAAGACACTGACCAAGGGGGATCAATTTCAGCACGTTTAAAACTTGACCCCAGACTTAATATTGTGAAAGTTGCTAATAAAGTTACTTCAAAGTAATTTTTTTGTTAATTCTATTTGATACATAGGCCAAAAAAGCTGACCCTGAAAGGTTACAAGCAGTATTGGTGCACCTTCAAAGACACATCCATTTCTTGCTATAAGAGCAAAGAAGAATCCAGTGGGACGCCAGCTCATCAGATGAACCTCAGGGGTAAGGAGAGTCTGGCACGACTGTTGTTGATGGTGGCATTCCCATGGGCCTAATAGTCAATGAGCTACTTGCTGGGATAAACAAGTTTTTAAAAATCAGTTTCTTTACTCCTTTGGGTACTTTAAAAATGTTTAGTTACGGCCGGGCGCGGTGGCTCAAGCCTGTAATCCCAGCACTTTGGGAGGCCGAGGTGGGCGGATCACGAGGTCAAGAGATCGAGACCATCCTGGTCAACATGGTGAAACCCCGTCTCTACTAAAATTACAAAAAATTAGCTGGGCATGGTGGTGCGTGCCTGTAATCCCAGCTACTCAGGAGGCTGAGGCAGGAGAATTGCCTGAACCCAGGAGGCGGAGGTTGCGGTGAGCCGAGATCGTGCCATTGCACTCCAGCCTGGGTAACAAGAGCGAAACTCTGTCTCAAAAAAAAAAAAAAAAAAAAAAAATGTTTAGTTACATCTGTTTTACATAGTTCTTTTCACAGTTTTGAAGTATTCAATTCCACATAAATATTATGTTGTAATCTCTGTGCAGACCTGACCTGAAATGTATGATTCAGCTTTTTTTGTGTTGAATCTCGCTCTGTTGCCCAGGCTGGAGTGCAGTGGTGCAATCTCGGCTCACTGTTACTTCCACCTCCCAGGTCCAAGTGATTCTCATGCCTCAGGCTTCCCAGTAGCTGGGATGACAGGTGTGCACCACCACACCCGGCTAATTTTTGTATTTTTAGTAGAGACAGGGTTTTGTCATGTTAGCCAGACTGGTCTCAAACACCTGGCCTCAAGTGAACTGCCTACCTCAGCCTCCCAAAGTTCTGGGATTACAGGCGTCAGCCACCATATCCAGCTGGTTCTGCATTTCTGACTTGTCCAGTAAACTTAGGTTGTCTTTTGATCTTCAGCACTAAGGATATTTAGCTTTTCCTTATCTGCAGGGGCTGCCTCCTCGTCTGCTTTGGATTCTATCTCATTTTCAACCACGTTGTAGTCATCCCTTGGCTTTGCTGGTTTCTCCCTTCATCTTCAGCATCCTGTTCTTCCTCACCCTCACTGATAACAGGCTGGTCCCACTCAGGGTCCTCTCAACCTCTGAATTTTCCTGACTTGCCATTGGGGTAGCTGAGACTTTCAGGGTTTGGCCAAGTCCTTCCCCCTCCCCAACACCTCTTCTTCACACAGTTTTGTGTTTGCTTTCAGCCTGGCTTCTGAGGTCATCCTCAGAGGCTTCTAGCTGACACCTTGAGTCTCATTGGTTTCCTCTGTATCCTGTCTTTTCAAATCTAAAGCTGTCTCAGAACTAGGGGCTAGTATTTGGGTTGCTCAGTTCCTTTCCCTCAGGGCAGCTGTGGCAGGCTTGCTTCCTACAGCCTGGGCTAAGCCTGGATTTGTTTTGGATTTGGATTTCCCCCCCTCTTCCCCCCGCCTCCCACTTTGTTTTAGATTCCGCCCCACCCGTACCTTTTTTTTTTTTTTTTTTTTTTTTTTTCAGTAAGGTCTGTGAGCTACAGCTTAATTTTCTATTGTGATGATTTCTTCTATTGGTTCTTCATACTGCTCCTTCACCTTTTTCATCTGATGTTGCCCTGGCTCAGCTGGTGGGCAAATTTCCTCTCCAGATTAGTCATCTTCTGCAGGTAGATGGCATTGTACTGCTGCTCACTATGATTTCTCTGCAGTGTTAATGAGCCTCTCCCTTGGGTAAAAGATTTCAGTAAAATCACCTGGTTTACTTCCAGTTTAGATACCACTTCCTCCCAAAAGCTGTATCCCCTCAGGACCACTCTCCCATGAGCACACAACCTTGGCGTCTGGCACACCTGGTGGACGACACAGTCAATTGCTGGCTCCTCATTGCTCCATAGTCCTTTTACTGTGTCCTCCCTTACAGCAAAGACTAAAAAACCAAAATTCACTTTCTGGACTAATTTCCGATGAGACTTAGATGCCAGTCAGATGCATTCATGGGAGACTTGAATTCAGAATAGAGCTGAGGGTTTAGAGACGCAGAGTATGAAAGGAGGGAGGTATTTCCTGGCCCTGGAGGTAACAGCTGCAACCACAGCCTCCTGGTTTCCCAGCTGCTTGATTATAGCAAAAGTTGTACCACCCTTGGCTAGCCAGTTCTGAGTTACTCCTAGTGGCCCAGCCCATTTTTTCTTTAGGTATGTTTGTACATACACATATTTTGTAGGTAAGGCAGTATGCCTTTCTAATTCAAAGTATTCAACAGCACCAAGGAAAAGGGCTGCAGACTGATTTCACAAAAATGACTCCCGAAACAATTTTATTTAACACTTAAAACACAGAGGTACTTTTCCTGATGCATATTTCTAAATTGTTCTTAGTACAGTCATGTATCATTTAACAGTGGGGATACATTCTGAGAAATGTGTCACAGGCGATTTTGTCATTTTGTGAATATTATGGAGTGTGTGTACTTACACAAACCAAGACGTTACCGCCAACTGCACGCCTAGGCCATATGGGATAGCTAATTGCACCTAGGCTGCAAACCTGTACAGCATGTTACCATACTGAATACTGAAGGCAACTGTTTCACCATGGTATTTGTTATCTGAACATATCTAAATCTAGAAAAGGTACAATAAAAATATGGTACACTTGGCTGGGTGCAGTGGCTCCTGCCTCTAATCCCAGCACTTTGGGAGGCCAAGGCAGGTGAATCACCTGAGGTCGGAAGTTTGAGACCAGCCTGGCCAACATGGAGAAACCCCGTCTCTACTAAAAATACAAAATTAGCCAGGAATGGTTGCACATGCCTATAATCCCAGCTACTTGTGAGGCTGAAGCAGGAGAATCGCTAGAACCCAGGAGGTGGAGGTTGCGGTGAGCTGAGATCGCACCATTTCACTCCAGCCTGGGCAACAAGAGTGACTTCGTCTCAAAAAAAATACATATATGGTCCATTTGTATAGGGCAATTACCATGAATGGAGCTTGCAGGACTGGAAGTTGCTCTGGGTGTGAGTGGTAGTGCGTGAATGTGAAGGCCTAGGACATTATTGTACACTACTATAGGCTTTGTAAATACCATACACTTAGGCCGCACTAAATTTATTTTAAAACTTAATTTTCTTTCTTCAAACCTTTGCTTATTATAACTTTGTAAACTTAACTTCTTGATTCTTTTCTAATGATACTTAGCTTAAAACATTGTACAGCTATACAAAAATATTTTCTTAATTTATATATTTATCCTATATGCTTTTTTGTATTTAGATTTTTTTAAACCTTTTATTAGTTTAAATCACAGGCACACACATTAGCCTAGGCCTACACATGGTCGGGATCATCAGTATCACTGTCTTTCACCTCCACATCCTGTTTAACTGGAAGGTCTTCAGGGGCAGTAACAAGCATGGAGCTGTGATTTCCTATGGTAACAATGCCTTCTTCTGGAATCCCCCTGAAGACCTGTTTGAGGCTGTTTTGCAGTTAACTTTTTTTATATAAATACAAGTACATTGTAAAATAATGACCAAAAAAACAGTAAATACATAAACCAGTAACATAGTCGTTGATATCAAGTATTATGTACCGTTTGTAATTGTACATGCTATGACTTTCTATGACTGGCAGCAGAGTAGGTTTGTTTACACAGATGTGAGCGATGATGTTACGACAGCTACAGTGTCACTAGGCAGTAGGAATTTTTCAACTCCATTATAGTCTTAGGAGGGCACTGTTGCTGTCGTATATGCCGGCTGTTGTTGACCAAAATGCTGTTACGCAATGTGTGACTGTATATTGTACAAAAGATGTGTTTAGTGTATTTCAACACAGTGTTGAACTCTATACCCTGAGCTCTGCATAGTAGTCACTTGAACTGTTGCTTTTAAAGTTACACAAATTTTATTTTATTTATTTATTTTTTTGAGACGGAGTTTCGCTCGTTACCCAGGCTGGAGTGCAATGGCGCGATCTCGGCTCACCGCAACCTCCGCCTCCTGGGTTCGGGCAGTTCTCCTGCCTCAGCCTCCTGAGTAGCTGGGATTACAGGCACGCACCACCATGCCCAGCTAATGTTTTGTATTTTTAGTAGAGACGGGGTTTCACCATGTTGACCAGGATGGTCTCGATCTCTTGACCTCGTGATTCACCCGCCTCGGCCTCCCAACGTGCTGGGATTACAGGCTTGAGCAACTGTGCCCAGCACAGTTATACAAATTTTAAATAAAACAGAAAACCTCAGTCCTGGGTAGAGAATTACTGTTCCCACATGTTGGAATTCTGTAATTGACCTGAAACTCTTTCATTAGGGTCACTGCCTTCCTCTCTTGGTCATGAGCATTTCACTTTTGGGTCCCTGGCACTGTTTGTTGCTCTCAGGAGCCACGGCAGCCTTCTCTTGCTTCCCAGGACCAGCTTAAATGATTCACTATTGACTTGGAGACTAGATCTGTCTTCTAGACCCTGTTCTCACTGTCCCCATTACATCTTAACCTTCTTCCTGTATAACTAAGAGGTCAAGTCCTGGCATGGAATTAATACATTTATAAACTGTTCTCAGTTTTCATCCCACTGCTCCCAAGTCCTCTCCAAGTACTCCTCACGCTCTTCATCACACGCACCATAGTGACACCTTGACCAAGGATAAAACAGCCTGGATTCTGCTTTTCTGCTAATCAAGCCCTATGACTGTTGTCATTTGATTTTTTTGAGACTTGTGTTGCACGTGTTTGTCTCCAGCTCCTGGGCTCAAGTGATCCTCCCACCTTAGCCTCCTGAGTAGCTGATACTGCACGTGTATACCACTACACCTGGTTTAGACCTATAATTTTGGAAAGACAGCACATCTGGGCCTTAGTATCTTCTTCTGAGAAATGAGAGTGTTGGACTGGATGCCAAGGCTTCATAGAGATCTAAAGTGCAAAGGTTTTAAAAATTCATTTCAGCTAATACTAATTGAACTCCCGTGCCCCAAACTGTACTGGGAACTAGAAATAAAAGGAAGAGCCACCTGCAGTCCCAATCCTCAAGATAGTTTCACACTTGTTGGGGAGATAAAGAATTACAATTTGGGTAATAAACAGTACTTTGGAAAGTAAAGAAAGGAGCAAGGGGTGAGTGTTCTCTGTAACTTAATCTTCAGTGAGGATGGAGAGCCAGGCACAGTGGCTGGCTCTGTAATGTAATGTAATGCCTGTAATCCCAGCTACTCAGGAGGCTGAGGTGGGAGGATCACTTGAGCCCAGGAGTTCAAGACCAACCTGGGCAACATAGCAAGACCCATCTCAAAAATAAAAAAGAAAAAGAAAAGCCTAGAGAAAAGCACCAGCAACTGTAGAGAGTTTTGTGCTGCTGGAATATAGAATTTAAGGGGAAGAATGACACTTTAATAGCTATTTAATCTGATTCCTGCTAACATTAGAGATGTCACAGAAGAAACTGGCAGACATTAGATGATAAAGGTTTTTTGAACTGGCAGCAGTGACATGTCACTGAAAGAATATTAACACAAAAATGACAAGATCCATATTTATACCAGTTATGGTGCAGAGCAGTAATTTTAGATGATACTAATCCAGATGATGGTCATCAACATGGGGTGAGAAAACGGGCAGATTGAACAGATAACTGAAGAAGTTTGGTCAACAGACTGGGTGATTACTTGGGAGGAGGTTGAAATGGGGTCATTTTTCTGACTTGTGCAGTTGTGTGGATAGTATGATACTGAGATAGGAATGTAGAAGAGTGAGGTGGGTTTGCGGGGAAGATGAGTTTAATTTGGGGATATTTTGAATTTTAGGTGCCTGTGGGGTATCTATTTACAGATAACCTGTAGACATCAGATTAGTGGAGAGATACATTTGCTATAGATAATGATGTGGTAGCAGTTAGCATTAATGGTAATAAGTGCGGCCATTGGAATGGTTGTCTATACTATGAGAAAACAAGACTAAGAACAAAACCCTGCAGATGACTCATGCTTAAGAGACAGGGCAGGTTAGAAGAAGGGGAGCTTGCAAAGGAAACAAAAAAATGCATAGGAAGACTATGGCAATGAGGTATGATGAAAGCTAAGTTAAAAGTTGTTTTAGGCCGGGCGCGGTGGCTCAAACCTGTAATCCCAGCACTTTGGGAGGCCGAGGCGGGTGGATCACGAGGTCAAGAGATCGAGACCATCCTGGTCAACATGGTGAAACCCTGTCTCTACTAAAAGTGCAAAAAAATTAGCTGGGCATGGTGGCACGTGCCTGTAATCCCAGCTACTCAGGAGGCTGAGGCAGGAGAATTGCCTGAACCCAGGAGGCGGAGGTTGCGGTGAGCCGAGATCGCGCCATTGCACTCCAGCCTGGGTAACAAGAGCGAAACTCCGTCTCAAAAAAAAAAAGAAAAAAAAATGAACCTTATCTATGAACAAGGAAGGGGGAAAGAGGTAACAGAAAAGGGAGGTATGTTGTGGTGTAAGATGGGAGAGACTCAAGGAAATTAAATGCTGACAGAAATGTGGCAGTAGAAAGAAGGAAACCTAGCGTCCGAGAGAGGGGATCTCAGTGGTGGAGCAGCGTTCCTGCGATGGTAATGAACTCAGCCCGCTTGGATAGGAAAGCTGAAGGATAAGGGATACCTCTTGCATTGTGTAGAAGCAAGGACAGCTAAGTATATCTTGTAGGGTGGCAGGAAATGGATGGACTTCACTTCTGGGCTTTCATTTCCTTGTAGACATAAGAGGTGGCGTTGTCCCCGGAGAGTAAATGACATTATAGGATGTCTGAGAAGATTTGAAATAGGCAGTATTGAAAATGTCCGTATAGCCGGGCGTGGTGGCTCACGCCTGTAACCCCAGCACTTTGGGAGACCAATGCGGGCCGATCATGAGGTCAGGAGTTTCAAAACCATCCTGGTCAACACGGTGAAACCCATCTCTATTAAAAATACAAAAATTAGCCGATCGTGGCGGCATATGCCTGTAGTCCCCACTATTCAGGCGGCTGTGGCAGAAGAATCACTTGAACCTGGGAGGTGGAGGTTGCAGTGAGCCTACATCACGCCATTGCACTCCAGCCTGGGCAACAAAGAGCAAAACTCCATCTCAACAACAACAACAACAAAAATGGAATAGAAAATATCTATATAAACACAGAGGGAATGCAACCTAAAGTGCCCAGTTGAGGTTGCTATCCATGAATCTCTAGTGAAACCTTTTTTTCTTGCTCCTTCCCCTTTTGCAGTGCTAAGCAGTCTGAGTGGAGGCAAGGAACAGTTAGAGGGATTTATTTAGCTAGGGTGCAGATTTTGGCTAGGAGGATGTGTAATGTGAAGACAGTGGGTCTAGGCAGTTGGAGTTGATGTCCAGTGAAGGCTCGGCTGGATTGGGAAGGAGGGAGCTGTTGCTTCCTTCTGTTGCTGTTGGGGAGAAAATGGAGCGGGTGCAGGATAGGGTTCCTCAAAGAGTTTGGTAAGAGTTAGGATTAGAGCCGGGCGCGGTGGCTCAAGCCTGTAATCCCAGCACTTTGGGAGGCCGAGGCGGGTGGATCACGAGGTCGAGAGATCGAGACCATCCTGGACAACGTGGTGAAACCCCGTCTCTACTAAAAATACAAACAATCAGCTGGGCATGGTGGCGCGTGCCTGTAATCCCAGCTACTTGGGAGGCTGAGGCAGGAGAATTGCCTGAACCCAGGAGGCGGAGGTTGCGGTGAGCCGAGATCGCGCCATTGCACTCCAGCCTGGGTAACAAGAGCGAAACTCCGTCTCAAAAAAAAAAAAAAAAAAAAAAAGAGTTAGGATTAGAAATTGTGATCAGAATTGTCTGACTGCATTTCACATTTCAGAAGTACACTCATTGGGTAACTGAGGAAATCCAGTGGTTGCCATGGATGTAGGTGGCCGAGGTGCCATGGAATGGGTGTTTGGGCCTCTGAACCTACCCTGGTAGCTGCGTTACCACCCACTTCGTCTCTCCCTGTTTAGTTTTCTTGGTTTTTTTTAAAGAGGACTAATTATTATGCAGTTGTATACTGTAAGTCATCTTGAATTATTAATCATACTTGTGCAAAAGACTTCGGATTAATACCAGTGTACTTCTGTGTACTTTCAAACAACTCCATTTCAACTTTGCAGGTTAAGCAGTTTGTCACACACATCCTCTTCATTCTAAAGCCTGTTTAAAAGGAGATAGAAGAAACTTTTACGTAGTAAATATTTTAAAAAGAAAACAAATAGCAGTGGGGAATCCACCAAATTCATGATAGGAGTCGCTTTTGCGGAGGAGAACAAAGAGCTTCTCTTTTATCTGAAGTGTTCGTTTAACTTAATACCTAAAATATGCAGAAGGGGGGAAATGACAGTTTTAACATTTGTTCTGGATATGGAGTGTATGTGATCATCTTCCTACATTCTGTGCCAAGGAATTGAAAAAGCAAGCCCTGGGCCAGGCGCGGTGGCTCACTCCTAAAATCCTGGCACTTTGGATGGCCAAGGCGGGTGGATCACCTGAGGTCAGGAGTTTGAGACCACCCTGACCAACATGGTGAAATCACATCTCTACTAAAAATATAAAAATTAGCTGGGCATGGTGGCACGTGCCTGTAATTCTAGCCACTCAGGAGGCAGAGACAGGAGAATTGCTTGAACCCTGGAGGCGGAGACAGCTAGACTCAGTCTCAAAAAAAGAAGAAAAGCAAGCCCTACTAACAGTTTAAAATCTTCCTCATTGAGCCTACTGCGTGATCATATGACACTGTGCTTATTTCATGTCATTCTCGGGCAACTGGAGTAAGCTTTAGGAAGCTTTGACATGTGTATTGTTTTATTTATCCTTAAATCAGCCCTGTGAGGTAGAGTTCAAGGTCAGGCAGTGTAGACTTAGAGAAGTTAAATGGCCCATAATAATTACTAGTAAAATGACGAAGGTCTGGAACCCAGGTCTGTCTGACTGCAGAGCTCTTCCCTGTATTGTACGGTTCCTACTTGTTTATGCCAACCATTATGCCCTCATCTAACACCTAGTTCAGTACATCTGTACTCCCTGCTGTAAAGCGTCCTACAAAGCAAAATGCGGAGTACAATTATTTTCATACCAGCTTCCCAAGTAAATGTGTATGTTACCTTGTGCAGCAGATGCGTGCGTAAAATATTACAGCAAAATCCAGCATGTTAAGATGCCAAAAATGAGGGCTGCTTATATTGACTTGAGATTTCTTTAAAGTAAATTTCGCAATTTTAATAATTAAAAAATTTTTGTTACAGGATGTGAAGTTACCCCAGATGTAAACATTTCAGGCCAAAAATTTAACATTAAACTCCTGATTCCGGTTGCAGAGGGCATGAATGAAATCTGGCTTCGTTGTGACAATGTAAGTTTTCCAGTTAAAAATACACTTCAGCCGGGCGTGGTGGCTCACGCCTGTAATCCAAGCACTTTGGAGACCAAGGCGGGCGGATCACCTGAGGTCGGGAGTTCAAGACCAGCCTGACCAACATGGTGAAATCCCGTCTTAAAAAAAAATACACTTCAATTATTTGGGGTTTCTAAATGAGTTGTCCAGTCATCCTTATGTTTTATACTTGAAAGGCCCACCTTGTGCTGCATTGCACACATCATTGTTTCTTTCCTCCAGGAAAAACAGTATGCACACTGGATGGCAGCCTGCAGATTAGCCTCCAAAGGCAAGACCATGGCGGACAGTTCTTACAACTTAGAAGTTCAGAACATTCTTTCCTTTCTGAAAATGCAGCATTTAAACCCAGATCCTCAGTTAATACCAGAGCAGATCACGACTGATATCAATCCTGAATGTTTGGTGTCTCCTCGCTATCTAAAAAAGTATAAGAACAAGCAGGTACTTGCTTCATTTTACTTCATCTTCTGTTTTCTGCTGGCTCATTTTTATAATTTTGTACATAACTTTGTTTTTCCCTCTTAAACAAAACTTTTTAGTCTGAATTTCGTATCAGGTGGTTAGAATATAAAATACAGATAGAATATCCCTAATCTGAACTTCTGAAATCCTCTATATTCTGAAACTTTGAGTGCCAACATGACTCTCAAAGGAAATGGCTCACTGGTACATTTTGGATTTCAGATGTGAGATCCTTAACTGGTAATTGTAATACACATGTTCCAAAATCCAAAAAAATCTGAAACCCAGAAACGTTTCTGGTCCCAAGAATTTTGGATAATGGATACTCAACATGTGGGAAATAAAGTAACCTTTAGTCAGTTTAAATTGGTCATTTAAAAAAAAAAATCTTTTATCAAACAACTTGCAGGGTCTCAATGCTTTCTTACTTAATTTTATTCCTTATATAATTATGTAAGTGCAACATAAAGTATAGCCAGCATTTCCCAACAAAATCTATAATAACTACTCTTGTTGAAATTGGCTTTTCCACCTTTAGAAACTTTAGAAGGGTACATTTTTAGCCTTTTCTTAACATTACTAGTCAGAACCTAACCAAAATTTTACATTTACACAGTTTGATAAATTTTCATTGAAATTCACTTTTGTCCACTCCATTTAGAATTCTTTTCCTTGGAAATTAATACTATAAAAGGGTTGCTACTTAGGAAAATGGTTTTTGGTACAACATAAAAGATCATTTACAGGGGAATTTCACTTGGGATAGGCCTGGTATCCTCTGTACCCAGCATCATGCCATAAAAGGAAAGGCTTCAGTTTGGGAGTGGGGTAACGAGGACCTTTAAAATAAATATTTTGTTTTTATCTAATTTTGCTTTTATCTTTGTTAAGGAATAATTTTAAAACATACTAAAAGGGCTCAATGAAATGCCCAGAATGCTTATGAATTCCTTAACTTTAAATATTTATTATATGGGTCTGACATCATTTAGGTAGAAATATTCAGAAGTTTTTATCACAGAGTATTTATCTTTAAGTCTCGGAGGTTGTATAAGCCTACAAACTGTTGATCCCGCGGTCATATGATGTGGGAGTACTAAGGAATGGAGGAAATGCTGCCCCGGGGAACTTTGTGGAATGTAGATTGTAAGTTAAAAAGGGAAAGTAAAGCAAGTGCTAATTTCATTTTTCATTCTTAGTTATTTCACTTTAAAATTATTTATACAGAATCTTCCTTCTAAAAGTGAATTTATTTGCCTTCAAAGGCAATAAATAATTTCAAACCTGACCAATGTTACTTCACAGTAAGGTATCAAAGAGATAGAAGAGCTTAGAGGAGAACTGCCACAGGCTGTTTTCACTGTCAACTATGTGTTTTCTCAGAAGCCTGTAAAGTGATAGTTCTTGACTAGAAACGGTCAACTGTAAATTCTCCTGAGAACAAAGATGAGGACTCATCTTTAACTGACAGGAGGACAGTTTGTGTGTGGCCCGTGGCTAAAAATCCTGGCCTTGCCTTTCATGTTGCCATCTCACCAAATGTACATTTTTAACCCTCCTTTCTCTCCCTAGACTTAAAGGTTACTCTTTTAGTATGTATTTTGTGTTTTTGTTGAAGCAGGTCTCGCTCTGTCACCCAGGCTGGTACGCAGTGGTACCATCATAGCTCAAGCTTACTGCAGCCTCCATCGCCCAGGCTCAAGCAGTCCTCCCACCTCAACCTCCCTAGTAGCTAGAACCACAGGCATGCACTGCTACTCCAGGCTCATTTTTGTGTTTTTTGTTGTAGAAGCAGTGTCTCGCATAGCTCAGGCTGGTCTCAAAATCCTGAGCTCAAGTGATCCACCCACCTTGGCCTCCCAGAGTGCTGGGATTACAGGCGTGAGCCTCCACACTTTGCTGCCATAGACTTACAAATTGTTGGCCAGGCACAGTGGCTCACGCCTGTAATCCCAGCACTTTGAGAAGCCAAGGCAGGTGGATAACTTGAGTTCAAGACCAGCCTGGCCAACATTGCAAAACCCCATCTCTACTAAAAATACAAAAATCAGCCAGGCATGGTGGTGAATGCCTGTAATTCCAGCTACTCGAGAGGCTGAGGCAGGAGAATCACCTATACCCAGGAGGTGGAGGTGGCAGTGAGCCAAGATCGCGCTACTGCACTCCAGCCTGGGTGACAAGAGTGAGACTCTGTCTCAAAAAAAAAAAAAAAAAAAAAATTGTTTCCACGAGGTAGTGACCATGATGTTACTGCCCCAGCACCTAGGAAGTAGCGATACTCAGAAGCTTAGTTCTGTTGTGAGTCAGCGCCACACTAGTCACACTGGACATAGTGCTCAGTAATTATTAAACTATATCCAGGCCGGGCCCGGTGGCTCAAGCCTGTAATCCCAGCACTTTGGGAGGCCGAGGCGGGTGGATCACGAGGTCAAGAGATCGAGACCATCCTGGTCAACATGGTGAAACCTCGTCTCTACTAAAAAATACAAAAAATTGGCTGGGCATGGTGGTACGTGCCCGTAATCCCAGCTACTCAGGAGGCTGAGGCAGGAGAATTGCCTGAACCCAGGAGGCGGAGGTTGCGGTGAGCCGAGATCACGCCATTGCACTCCAGCCTGGGTAACAAGAGCGAAACTCCGTCTCAAAAAAAAAAAAAAAAAAACTCTATCCAGTTGCATTCTGGAGTGTATGGGAAGAGGTGCAGGCCACAAGGATGTTCTTCCCTACTAGGGCATAAACTTGTAGTTTTCTTTTGGGTCTATGAAAATGACCTGTTATATTTAACCTACTTTAATTCCCTACAGTTACACATATATTAACTAAACATGCATGCTATGAGTATTTTTAAATAATATGACTCTCAAACTAGATTTTTTAATTTTGAAGAATTATTCTATGTGTTGATTTGATTTATGTTCATCTAGATGGAAATGACCAATACCATAAAGCCGAAATTCCTCATGTAGTATACGGCATCTCTTTATTTTCCCTTCCAGGAAAAAGGATGCAAAAAGCACATGGTAACTGAGGGGTTTGCTTTTCTTGTGTAAAAAAAGAAATAGATGGGCACTGCACTTATTTCTGAAAAGCAGTGCATGGATCATGTTATCTGACTAAATCTGAGACGACTTTAAAGGCTTTTGGATACTTTTATTTTGCTACTAAAATAATTGGCTTTACCCTAACCAGTGAGAACTGGGTACACGATGTAGGGGAAAGAAATCTTTGCTCTTTTTGCTTTCGCCCTACAAATTTCTACCCTTAGGTTCTTCAGTAACATTTAACATTCTAAAATAATGTGGAGTGTTTCTCAGTGTTCTAAATGGAAAGTAATTGCTGCTTCCTCATTTTCATTTTCATTCTTGTATTTACTTTGCTTGGTTTCCACCTGAAGTAGTTTTTTGCATGACTTTTGGCTGGAATTTTGGTTTGCAGGTTACCGCAACTTTTTCTTTGCTTCATTGCCATTTTTTCTGATTGCCTTTTTTTTCTTTCTGCTTCTTTTTTCTTTCCTCGCATTGCCATCTACAGCCAGGCTATATAAGAGATTTGGTAAGTTCTCCATATTTACCAAAAAAAAGAAAAAGAATAAAAAAATTCATAGTCACAACCTTCCCTCATAGAATTTACCCCAGTAGTGAAATTTAAATTTAAAATAAAAATTATTACAGTGATTCCAAGTACCTTAAAGCTGCTAACAAACATTCCTGCTACAAAGTGGTATTCCAGGTATTCTTTCTGATGATAGATGTAGTGCTGAATTTCATTAAAACTCATGTGTATGTGGATTAGGATGTGCTGTTCTATGATAGTACCATGTGGGCCGGGCGTGGTGGCTCAAGCCTGTAATCCCAGCACTTTGGGAGGCCGAGGCGGGTGGATCACGAGGTCAAGAGATCGAGACCATCCTGGTCAACATGGTGAAACCCCGTCTCTACTAAAAATACAAAAAATTAGCTGGGCATGGTGGCACGTGCCTGTAATCCCAGCTACTGAGGAGGCTGAGGCAGGAGAATTGCCTGAACCCAGGAGGCGGAGGTTGCGGTGAGCCGAGATCGCGCCATTGCACTCCAGCCTGGGTAACAAGAGCAAAACTCCGTCTCAAAAAAAAAAAAAAAAAAAAATAGTACCATGTGTGTTTGCACTTGGAATATGTCTCCAGTGTGTCAATTGTGTACTCCTAATAGTACTTTTTGTTTCTTGATAAATGAAAACTAAAATTAAGACGACTTATTTTGAAAAATCATTATTTTACATATTATTACAATTTCCTAATATAGCTTCAGATATTTTCTGATTTCATCTCTTACAATATGATTTTGGGATGCAGGCTGTGTAATTCGGTCTTTTGATCTTTTGTCGCAATTATTCCATGAGAAAATACAATGGTAAAAGTGATGTTTAATCATGTTTAGATAACAGCAAGAATCTTGGAAGCCCATCAGAATGTAGCTCAGATGAGTCTAATTGAGGCCAAGATGAGATTTATTCAAGCTTGGCAGTCATTACCTGAATTTGGCATCACACACTTCATTGCAAGGTCAGTGGTTCTATGTGTAAACCTTAGTCCGCATTTTTGCTTCGTTTACGTCATGTAATTAGAAATTAAACATTTAAAGCATACCTATATAAACCCATTAACTCATATTACAGTAGAATTCAAAGACTATTAGAATGTATTTTATAAGCTTATAATTTCTACATTAAAAAATTCAAGATAAGGCCGGGCGCAGTGCCTCAAGCCTGTAATCCCAGCACTTTGGGAGGCCGAGGCGGGTGGACCACGAGGTCAAGAGATGGAGACCATCCTGGTCAACATGGTAAAACCCCGTCTCTACTAAAAATACAAAAAAAATTAGCTGGGCATGGTTGTGCGTGCCTGTAATCCCAGCTACTCAGGAGGCTGAGGCAGGAGAATTGCCTAAACCCAGGAGGCGGAGGCTGCGGTGAGCTGAGATCACGCCATTGCACTCCAGCCTGGGTAACACAGGAGCAAAATTCCATCTCAAAAAAAAAAAAAAAAAAAAAAAATCAAGATAATTAATTTTGTTCGTTTTGCTACTAAGAATAGCACTCTCGCCAGGTGCCATGGCTTACGCCTGTAATCCCAACACTTGAGAAGGCAGGTGGATCACAAGGTCAGGAGTTCAAGACCAGCCTGGCCAAGATAGCGAAAGCCCATATCTACTAAAAATACAAAAATTAGCCAGGCGTGGTGGCGGGTGCCTGTAATCCCAGCTACTTGGGAGGCTGAGGCAGAGAATTGCTTGAACCCAGGAGGTGGAGGTTGCAGTGAGCCAAGATGACACCACTGTACTCCAGCTTGGGCGACAGAGCAAGACTCCATCTCTAAGAAAAAAAAGAATAGCACTCTTCTAAGGTTAGGGAGCACTTCAAGAAAAGCAGTCCAACATGTTCCCCACAACATTTGTTGTTTTTTTGTTTTTTTTTTTGAGACAGAGTCTCGCTCTGTTGCCAGACCAGAGTGCAGTGGCGCAATCTCGGCTCACTGCAACCTCTGCCTCCCTGGTTCAAGGGGTTATTCCACCTCAGCCTCTCAAGTAGCTGGGATTACAGGCATGTACCACCACACCCGCCTAATATCTTTTGACCTTGTGATCCACATGCCTCGGCCTTCCAGAGTGCTTGGATTACAGGCGTGAGCCACAGTGCCCGGCCCCTACAACATGTTTTTAAGTGTTCTTTTCTTAAATGTTATAGGTTCCAAGGGGGCAAAAAAGAAGAACTTATTGGAATTGCATACAACAGACTGATTAGGATGGATGCCAGCACTGGAGATGCAATTAAAACATGGCGTTTCAGCAACATGAAACAGTGGAATGTAAACTGGGAAATCAAAATGGTAAACTAGTACCGATGTTACTTGAATATAGTCCTTCTGATAAAAATTAGTAAATTAAGAATAAAAAGGCCTATAAATTCTGATATTTGTACCACTGCCTCTTAAAGTACAGACATGGTTGACTGTTCATTTCTCACTTAAATTTGCCTATTTCATAATTAGCCCAGTTACTAAAATTCTAAGTACGTAATGATTTACTTAGAATGTTACCTTTTTTGTCTTTCTATAATGGATAAAGCCCCTCTACCCAGAAAGAGCAGCTCCTATTTGTTGAATGCCTACCGTATGCCAGACATGATACTAGAGGCTCACATTAGTAGTCTGTCTCTAAACCTGATGACAGCCTTTTAAGGTCGTTGGATTACCATACATTACAAATGAAGACACTGCAGTTTACAGGCCACAGGGCCATCATTGTCTATGACCACACACAGAGTAACAGTTCAGACTCAGATGCTTTAGGCTTAAAAACTGGGAACATTTTCCACTGTACATCATGTTGCCCCAGTCTTGGGGCATTCATTTAAAATGAAATCTCTTTTATGAATAAGTCATTTGACGTAGGATCATATTGGATTTATTATATCAATTTCTGTCACTTCAGAGAATCTTATCTTTCTGAAATATTCAAACATGAAACCTAAAGTTTAAATATGTGAAGCAAATATTAAAACACAGGAAGTAGGTTTTCCTCCAGGACTTGAAGAGAGGCATTCTCATTAATTGAATCGCCAGAGACCATTTGAGAACTGACTGACCTAAAACCTTTGCATTCCTAGTCTTCCTTTTCAGAGCATGAAACTTTAAAAACGGTAGGGGAAGGGCAATAAACTTAGCTTCTTCTTTGGGACGTAATGCATGACTAGTTTAGGTTTTAAACAGGCTAATAATTTGAGGATCGGCAAGCATTTTGTGATAGGACAGACTGTGTGTGGAGCCACCCACCTGGCGTTTGGGACAGCACTGATGGTTCTTGTCTTTGTTCCAGGTCACCGTAGAGTTTGCAGATGAAGTACGATTGTCCTTCATTTGTACTGAAGTAGATTGCAAAGTGGTTCATGAATTCATTGGTGGCTACATATTTCTCTCCACACGTGCAAAAGACCAAAATGAGAGTTTAGATGAAGAGATGTTCTACAAACTTACCAGTGGTTGGGTGTGAATAGAAATACTGTGTAATGAAACTCCACGGCCATAACAATATTTAACTTTAAAAGCTGTTCGTTATATGCTGCTTAATTAAAGTAAGCTTGAAATGTATTATTTTATCATGAAAACTTCTTTGCCTTACCAGACCAGTTAATATGTGCACTAAACAAGCACGAACATTAATCTATCATGATATAATAAACTTGAATCTGGCACACATTCCTTAGGGCCAAGAATTGAATACTGAAAAACAGCGGACAAATCAGGAATAAACCATCACTGTTGTAAGCTAGCCAAACTATAAGAAACAAGCCATCTATTTTAAAGCTATCCAGGGCTTAACCTATATGAAGTCTATTTATCATGTCTAATGCATGTGTTTTAGTGTATGTTTAATTTGATATCATGTTTTAAAATATCCTTCTGGTAGCCATTTATTTCCTCCTCCTACCCCCAAATAAATCAGGCATGCAGGAGGCCCGATATTTAATAATGTCATTGTGTTTGACCTTGAAGGAAAATGCTATTAGTCTGTTGTGCTTGATTTGTTTTTGTCCTTGAATAAGCATGTTGTGTATATTGTCTTGTGTTTTTATTTTTACACTATATCGTATTACACTTTTAGTATTCACCAGCATATTCACTGTCTGCCTAAAATATGCAACTCTTTGCATTACAGTATGAAGTAAAGTTCTATGAAGTATGCATTTTGTGTAACTAATGTACAAACACAAATTTTATAAAATTGTACAGTTTTTTAAAAACTACTCACAACTAGCAAATGGCTTACATGTAGCATCTCTGCATTAATTAAATGCCATTAAGAGATATAATTAATACGCAGTTTTAATATCTACTAAATTAAGAATGACTTCATTTTGATCATGATTTGCCACAATGTCCTTAACTCTAATGCCTGGACTGGCCATGTTCTAGTCTGTTGCGCTGTTACAATCTGTATTGGTGCTAGTCAGAAAATTCCTAGCTCACATAGCCCAAAAGGGTGCCAGGGAGGCATGGATTACCAGTATTGTCCAATAATCCATGGTTCAAAGACTGTATAAATACATTTTATTTTAAATAAAAGCAAAACTTTTATTTAATATTTCTTCTGTACTGCTTATTTTTAATGTTTACAAAGTATTAATTTTGTAGAAATGAACTTCTGCCTTTTGGAAATGCTTTTCCTACATGTTGTTTTCTGAGAACAACTGGCTAGTTATTCCACAGTGTCGCCAGACAGAGGTACTTTATCTCAAAGCTAGACGGTCTTTCACCTCCATTGCAAAGCCCTCATTTTTCTTAATACTTAAAAATGAATGTGTAGTATCTAAATGGTAGAAATGTACTTTTTTTTTTTTTTTTTTTTTTTTTTGAGACGGAGTTTCGCTCTTGTTACCCAGGCTGGAGTGCAATGGCGCGATCTCGGCTCACCGCAACCTCCGCCTCCTGGGCTCAGGCAATTCTCCTGCCTAAGCCTTCTGAGTAGCTGGGATTACAGGCATGCGCCACCATGCCCAGCTAATTTTTTGTATTTTAGTAGAGACGGGGTTTCACCATGTTGACCTGGATGGTCTCGATCTCTTGACCTCGTGATCCACCCGCCTCGGCCTCCCAAAGTGCTGGGATTACAGGCTTGAGCCACCGCACCTGGCTAGAAATGTACTTCTAAATAGAAGGCTGTGGCAGAATTTGTTTTAAATAAAAAAATCATTGTTAGTTTACAAAAAAAAAAAAAAATTGACGAATTTACTCCCAATCACTACTGTCCTCCTCATTCAAGACTCAGATTTTTAGCCCTTTACCCTTTGCATGTAATTAAACCAATTCCTGATGATTTTCCCTCACACAGCCTTACATCTTTACTCATCACTGCTGCCACCATCACCCTGATTCAGCTTTTGTCCTGTGCCTGCTGTAGTATGGCACCGTCTTAGACAAGGCTGTGATCACTTTCTCCATGACTTTTCCCTGGACTCTAAAGCCGTAACAGGCCTTGCTCCAAAATCTAAGACCACCTTTCCACTAAACATTGTAAAATATACTCCCTTTCCTCATCTTTAGTAAGTGACTATGCCAGTCATGAACTTGCAAGTCAGCAACTTGCACACTTACTAACAGCCCCAAAACATATTTAATTGAAACCACACCTATTCAAGTCATTTCTAGTCCCATGGCCTCCACACAAGTGAGAATAGCCTCCATGCTGACTGCCCCACCTCTGGTTTGCCCCACTGCCCTCCCAGTGATTTTGAGATTAATCCAGCCCCAACATGGCGCTGACTGCATTTCAGCTCCAACTCCTTACTGCTACAGGATAAAAGCCAGAGTAAAGTGCTCAGAGGTCGTATATGGTCTCCCAGCCCACATTTTCTTCCTTATCTCCCAACAATCTTCTGCATTCCAGTCCAGCTGGGCTGCTCAGATTCTCTACTTTGCACTCATCCATCTCCCTGTTATTCCCCAAGTCTGGAATGTTTTGTTGTTTTTTTTTGGTTTTTGTTTTGTTTTGTTTTGAGACCGAGTTTTGCTCTTGTTACCCAGGCAATGGCACAGTCTTGGCTCACCGCAACCTCTGCCTCCTAGGTTCAAGCAATTCTCCTGCCTCAGCCTCCCAAGCAGCTGGGACTACAGGCATGTGTCACCATGCGCAGCTAATTTTTGTATTTTTAGTAGAGACGGGATTTCACCATGTTGACCAGGATGGTCTCAATCCCTTGACCTCGTGATCCACCCGCTTTGGCCTCCCAAAGTGCTCGGATTACAGGCGTGAGCCACCGCACCCAGCCTGGAATGTCTTTAGTCTTCTACCTTCTTCCAGTTTGTACCTGGCCACACCTCATCTGTCTAGCATTTTAGAAAAAGCTCAATTGGGCCAGGCATGGTGACTTAACTGCCTGTAATCCCAGCACTTTGGTTGGCCAAGGCAGGTGGATCACACGGTCAGGAGTTCAAGACCAGCCTGGCCAAGATGGGTGAAACCCTGTCTCTACTAAAAATACAAAGATGAGGCCAGGCATGGTGGCTCACGCCTGTAATCCCAGCACTTTGGGAGGTCAAGACCAGTCTGGTGAACATGGTGAAACCCCCATTTCTACTAAAGATAGAAAAAATTAGCCAAGTGTGGTGGCACATGCCTGTAATCCCAGCTACTCAAGAGGCTGAGACAGGAGAATCACTAGAACCCCGGAAGCAGAGGTTGCAGTGAGATGAGATTGTGTCATTGCACTCCAGCCTGGTGACAGGGCAAGACGCTGTCTCAAAAAAAGGGCACGGTGGTGTATGCCTGTAATCCCAGCTCCTTGGGAGGCGGAGGCAGGAGAATCGCTTGAACGCAGGAGGCGGAGGTTGCAGTGAGCCAAGATCACGCCCCTGTACTCCAGCCAGGGCAACAGAGCAAGACTCTTAAAAAAAAAAAAAGAAAAACTCAAATGATCTTCCTTCCTTCCATAAACACTTTCAAGTTTCCTTGCAGCCAAAAACTCCCTCCTCTGAACTGCCACTGACTTTTGCCCTTCGTGGAACTAAAGAGGAATCATTCTGTTGCCCCTAACAAATTATTACATCCTTGAGGACTGGATCTCAGTGCTATGGTTTCTACTTAGGATCAGTTATACATGGTTTACTGAATATAATGATGGTTATTTTGGAAATAACCAAATTATTAACCAAACCAAATAACCAAAGGAATTATTATTAGAACTAAGAATTTTTGTAGCCTTAGTATATAGTCTAATACAGAGCAAACTAACTCTTTTCCAGACACCAACTATGCAATAGGAAGCATGCTGAGTGCTCATATTCTCTCAAGGATTCATAAAATCCAGCCTCCTCATTTTCTATATGAGGCTCAAAGAGGCCAGTTGACCTGTTTAAAGTCACACAGCTATGATTGCTGCCAAGGCCAATCCTCTCCCTATCTAGTAGTAGTAAAAACAAATGCTTCATGAATTCTGAGAACTCTATTGGTAGTGACTTCTCTAGATAGAGAACGTAGGTCTGTGAGAAGAATGCCAACTGAGACTTGCAGAAACCTTGGTTTAGATTAAAGTTCTGTGCGACTGAAGCTCATGTGGACATGAAAGCACTGGTGACAGGACCCCAACCTAGCTCCCTTCCAACTCGCCCTTAAATCAGCAGGTTAGAAACTTGCTGGAAGCCCCTGATAAAGTTAATCAGTAAACTCAGTACAAATGATTTTTTACACACCTTGAACTTTCGAAGTCAGGGAGCTAGAGACATTAACTTTATCAGGGAAAAGCCACTTGCCATTCTTGATGCTCTTACAGAGGCCAAAAAGCAAGTATGTCACAGACTATACTGTTTTCATTCTGTATACTGTATTTTTCCCTTTTTTTTTTTTTTTTTTTTTTTTCCTGAGATGGAGTTTCGCTCTTGTTACCCAGGCTGGAGTGCAATGGCGTGATCTCGGCTCACCACAACCTCCACCTCCTGGGTTCAGGCAATTCTTCTGCCTCAGCCTCCCGAGTAGCTGGGATTACAGGCACGTGCCACCATGCCCAGCTAATTTTTTGTAGTTTTAGTAGAGACGAGGTTTCACCATGTTGACCAGGATGGTCTCGATCTCTCGACCTTGTGATCCACCCGTCTCGGCCTCCCAAAGTGCTGGGATTACAGGCTTGAGCCACCACGCCCGGCGTATTTTTACTTTTTTTAATGTTGAATCTTATTAAGATGCTTTTAATGATCAGTGATGTAAGATCATTTCTATTCCTTACAACTAAATTTTGGTTTTGGGTTTCTTTTTGTGAGAGTGTTGCTCTTTCACCCAGGCTGGAGTACAATGGTACAATCTCAGCTCACTACAACCTCCACCTTCTGGGTTCAAGTCATTCTCCTACCTCAGCCTCCCAAGTAGCTGGGATTACAGGTATGTGCCACGACACCTGGCTAATTTTTATTATTTTTAGTAGAGACAGGGTTTTGCCTTGTTGGCCAGGCTGGTCTTGAACTCCTGACCTCAGGTGATCCTCTTGCTTTGGCCTCCCAACGTGCTGGGATTACAGGTGTGAGCCATCGTGAACAACCACCCTTATAACTAGTTTGATAGCCGGGCGCGGTGGCTCAAGCCTGTAATCCCAGCACTTTGGGAGGCTGAGGCAGGTGGATCACGAGGTCAACAGATCGAGACCATCCTGGTCAACAAGGTGAAACCCCATCTCTACTAAAAATACAAAAAATTAGCTGGGCATGGTGGCGCATGCCTGTAATCCCAGCTACTCAGGAGGCTGAGGCAGGAGAATTGCCTGAGCCCAGGAGGCGGAGGTTGCGGTGAGCCGAGATTGCGCCATTGCACTCCAGCCCGGGTAACAAGAGTGAAACTCCATCTCAAAAAAATAAATAAATAAATAACTAGTTTGATAAAGGATACCACTGTTTTATACTCATCACTTAAAACATGGTAACATCTTCACTCATCACTTCAATCATTCAAAAGTCTGAGCACAGGGCGTTCTGAAATCCATCCCTTTGTGACATACTGTATCACTGACACTGAATGGATAACCCTGCACAGCTCCATCTTATCTCTACTTAATTCTAAAAAGACACTGAGTCAAAAATCCATCACTAACAATGTTTTTGTAGCTATTGCATCATCACCTCTTTTTGCCCTACAGATTGCGGAAGAAAGGCAAGGATAAGTTGACTTGCTCCATCAGTGTAGACCTAATGATCGTGGAACAGTAAGTTGCTCCAACACTTAGCTCTGCTGATAAATTTCCAGTCGTCTCTACAAAGTAAGATCCAGGAAGAAGTTGTTTACCAGAGAGCTCTGTTCTCTTCAGCAAATTAAGTGTGTCTTTATCTGTTTGAACTGTTTTGGTCTGGCAGCTCAAGAATGGAGGAGATGGCAGAGATAAGTGACAGGAAATGGGAAATTTGCAATCTGGGTAGGGGGAGTAAAATTCTCAGAGTGGATTGCAGAGCTACCCAGAACAGGAAGCAATAGCTTACAAGCCTTATCTGGTGACCTTATTTCCCTCTGTGTTGATTCCTCTCATTTTCTGCTTTATTTAATAAACAGTACAGTTTCCCAGGCAGAATGTGTACATTAAGATTCCCTAAATAAACAGTGATCAGCATATATACACACACACACACACACACACACACACACACACACAGTTTCCCTTTTGAGATTTGTTCATGAGCCTGCATATTACTAAAAATTACAAGCACTTAAAATAATTCTAGGCCATTATTTCATGAGATCTAATTATAGTCTAATGTGGCTTCACTGGCCAAGCATTATCTGTTTTACTGCTCAGGGAAGTGGTCCAAGTTCAATGTTAATTAAATTTGTGATTAAAAACAGCACAACCAAACAGGTTTAAACTCCTATCTGTATTAATACAGTTTGCAGATACTGCATGGTAAAGAGGAGGTAAGAGCATAAAATTCTCATCTCAGATCTAAATTTTATGACCTTTATGACCAAGTAAGTTTCAACTGAACACATTTACTGTCAAGTTTACTCATCAGCATACTTAAACAACTTTGTTTATGTCTTCCTGGCCTAATTATAAATTCAATTAGCCTTAGAAGGAACATTTGGAAAACAGAAGAACAAGGGGCCAGAATAGCCAAAACATTCCTAAACAGCAGGTGAGCGGACTAGCCTTACCAGATAACGAGTAGTATAAAGCATGCTCGAAGTGTAGCATTGGCACAGAGATCAATACAACAACCAAAGAGTCCAAACAGACTCCAGAATACACCTGCACACATACAGACGCTCATTTCCTGAGAGGGGGCCATGCAGATCAGGACAAAAAAGGGTTTCCCAATGAATGGTGCTGGTGCTTATCTTTATGAAACAAGAATTTGGACCATAACCTTATACACGTATGTAGAAGTCCAAAACAATTCCAAATGGATCAGAGTCTTGGATGTGAATGGCAAAACCACACAGCTTTTAAAAGATGGCAGAGCCGGGCGCGGTGGCTCAAGCCTGTAATCCCAGCACTTTGCTGAGGCGGGTGGATCACGAGGTCAAGAGATCGAGACCATCCTGGTCAACATGGTGAAACCCCATCTCTTAAAAATACAAAAAACTAGCTGGGCGTGGTGGCGCATGCCTGTAATCCCAGCTACTTAGGAGGCTGAGGCAGGAGAATTGCCTGAACCCAGGAGGCGGAGGATGCAGCGAGCCGAGATCGCGCCATTGCACTCCAGGCTGGGTAACAAGAGCGAAACTCCGTCTCAAAAAAAAAAAAAAAAAAAAAAGATGGCAGAGCATTTACATGACACTGGGGAAAGATATTTTGTGTTGAGGCACAAATAATACAAACTGATCATGTTAATGAGAACCATGAAGCTGCTGTAGAGAGTAAAAGGCAAATCCGACTGAGAGGATATTTGCAACACATAATTGACCAAGGATTCGTATCCAGAAAATGAACCCACACACCGATCAATCAAAGCAGAAATGGACAAAGCACCAGGTATTTCACAAAAGAGGAAACCTGAAATGGCCAATAAATCTATGAAAATTAAAGTACAGTTTCAGATTTACCCTTATTAGTAAAATTTTTTTTTTTTTTTTTTTTTTTTTTTTGAGACGGAGTTTTGCTCTTGTTGCCCAGGCTGGAGTGCAATGGCGCGATCTCGGCTCACCGCAACCTCCGCCTCCTGGGTTCAGGCAATTCTCCTGCCTCAGCCTCCCGAGTAGCTGGGATTACAGGCACGTGCCACCATACCTAGCTAATGTTTTGTATTTTTAGTAGAGACGGGGTTTCACCATATTGACCAGGATGGCCTCGATCTCCTGACTTCGTGATCCACCCGCCTCGGCCTCCCAAAGTGCTGGGATTACAGGCGTGAGCCACCGCGCCCGGCAGTAAAATATTTTAAATCTGACACTATTAAGTATGGAATCACTAGACTACATATTGTTGGTGGGAGTATGAATTGGAACAGAGCACTTCAGAAACACTTCGACATCATCTGGTGAAATAGATTTATTCTACCCCATGAATTTCTACTGTGAGGTGCGCACACACCTTGAGAAACTCCTGCCAATGCACACCAGGAGACAAGCACAAGAATATGCAAAGTGCATAACTTATAACGGGAAGAAACTAGGAGCCATCAAATGTCTCAACAATAGACTAAACTCTAATCCAGTCCTAAGACGGAATCAAAACAGCAATGAATAAAATGCCAATACACAAAACAACACGGATGAATCTCAATCTGACGCTGAACCAAAACATCTAGATGAAAAAAATCCATCCAGTATGATTAAATTTTTTTACTGTGTAAGATTTTTAAATTTTTTTTAAAAAAAGCAAACAATTAGGCCTGGCGCGGTGGCTCAAGCCTGTAATCCCAGCACTTTGGGAGGCCGAGGCGGGTGGATCACGAGGTCAAGAGATCGAGACCATCCTGGTCAACATGGTGAAACCCCGTCTCTACTAAAAGTGCAAAAAATTAGCTGGGCATGGTGGCATGTGCCTGTAATCCCAGCTACTCAGGAGGCTGAGGCAGGAGAATTGCCTGAGCCCAGGAGGCGGAGGTTGCAGTGAGCCGAGATCGCGCCATTGCACTCCAGCCTGGGTAACAAGCGCGAAACTCCGTCTCAAAAAAAAAAAAAAAAAAGCAAACAATTTTCTGTTGTAGAATAATAGCTGTATTTTTAAAAGACCCTTGGTGGTTCTGAAACCCAGTGTAAGAAAGAATAATACTAAGAGCCACTGCAGCCTAACGGATGTGAGTCTTGCTCTTGACAGCTGCCACTCTGCTCTGTTGATGTGCTTTCCTGAGCCTGGACCAGTACATGGCTCTGGCTTCTGCTGCCAAGTGAATCTCTAACTGGCTGTTTGGCTGCAGTGGTTTAAGAATGGAGCTAATGAGCCCAGGGTCAGGGGTTGTCTCCTTGTGGTCTAGTTGGCTTTGTTCCCTGTTTCATACTCACAGGCTGTACCACTATCCTGTAAATCCCACACAAGGGAATAGACAAGAACAGATCTATCAGCTCTATTAGAAATCACCTCTAGGCCAGGCACGGTAGCTCATGTGTGTCATCCCAGCACTTCAGGAGGCCGAGGCAGATGGATCACCTGAGGTTGGGATTTGGAGACCAGCCTAGCCAACGTGGAGAAACCCCATCTCTACTAAAAATAACAAAAAAATTAGCCGGGCATGGTGGTTCATGCCTGTAATCCAGCTACTCTGGAGGCTGACACAGGAGAATCGCTTAAACCAGGAGGCAGACGTTGCAGTGAGCCAAGATCCTGCCATTGCACTCCAGCCTGGCAACAAGAGCAAAACTCCTTCTCAGGGAAAAAAAAAAAAAAGAAAACTTAGCTCAGAGATCTGCTCAGTATACAAATCACACCATTGTGACTCACTGTGTGAAAAGGCCGACACGAATGTTACTAAATGGCCCAAGTCATGGCTGCAGAGTCAAGGAGCTTACCCGACACCTTCTCTTGCAGCCTGGATATCAAAGGCTCCTGTACTCTAGACCCAGGCCTTCCATAAATGCTAACTTTATCAAATAGGAATCCTAAAAATGATACTGACTCTCAAGAAATTATCCTACATATCCATGAGTTGAAAGTGTTTTATAAATGTATGAACATGAAGACAACAGTACAGAAAAGGTAGATAAACACTATTTCTATAAAGCAAAGCAAGCTTGAAAACACCTGGAATCTCTTTTGCTTTTAAAACGTACCTGGTGTGTGTGGCCTTATGCCTGTAATCTCAGGAATTTAGGAGGCCGAGGCAGGCAGATCACAAAGTCAAGAGTTCGAGACCAACCTGGCCAACATAGTGAAATCCCATATCTACTAAAAATACAACAATAACAACAAAATTAGCAGGGTGTGGTGGCAGGTGCCTGTAATCCCAGCTACTCAGGAGGCTGAGGCAGGAGAATCGCTTGAATCTGGGAGGCGGAGGTTGTAGTGAGCTGAGATCATGCCACTGCACTCCAGCCCAAGCAACAGAGCAAGACTCTGTCTCAAAAAAAAAAAAAAAAAAAGCCCCTGGTTTATGTAAGAGAGTACCAGCAGCAGCATTAATTACAGGTACTTAAAACCACTAGGAGGCTTAAAGATATACCCATATATTCAGTAACACTAGCTCAGGGCAGCTTCAGTGAAAATGGAAAAGGCAGAGTATCACAGACTAAGGGAGACGCACCTAAGCTTTCTCTACAAGGGTTTATTTTGAATGAAAAGCCCTAATTTTTACCAGCAATGGCAATACCAGTTGATCTGTACCAAAAACAGGGAAAGGAAGCCCTAACTCTTTAAAAATAGCCTCAACAGGGAAGAAACTTACTTGCCAAGAGCAAAGGATAGGTAGCTAATAGGAGGCTACCATTGAGGTGCTCCTTGTCACTCGGATTTGACTTTTGTTTCTAAACCTCATACCCAAGGAATAATTTTGTATGATTGGCCTAAATCGTCTTGCCCTGTGTGTCACGTTTCTTTCTGATTGGGCTTTACTCTCTAGCTCCAAGTACTTCAGTGCTCCAAGTACTCACCATCTGGCAGTACTTCAGAAATTTCCTTTTACTTTCTCATAGATTCTGCTGAAAGCAACCACATAACGAAGAGTAAACGCCTTCTGCTTATTCTTAGCAGGAAGCCGGAACTAAGTAGCTTGCAATGCCACATCCAGACCTTGTGGTGCTACAGATGGAGCTTACACTGTGACCTTGACCTCTTTCGCTTGCCCAGAATTCCTCCTATGAAGATCTTTAAAGAGGGAACTGGACAGATGTTTTCTTTCATCTTCACTGGTTAAGACAAATCCATGGAATGTAGAACTTCTAGAGGATTTTTGCTTTTTAGGCAAACAGCATGAATTAACAATATCTCCTCTACTCCCAAGAACTGTTTGGGATCAAATTATGTTGATCCTTAAACAAAACTATTTCTAAACCTGTAAGATTTGATAGTAAAACTTGCTCTTGAGGCCAGGCGCAGTGGCCCAGCTACTTGGGAGGCTGAGGCAGGGCAATCGCTTGAACCCAGGAAGAGGAGGCTGCAGTGAGCCAAGATCAACGCCACTGCACTCCAGCCTGGTAACAGAGCAAGACTCCATCTCAAAAAAAAAAAAAAAGAAAGAAAGAAAGAGAAGAAAAATCAACTCTAGGACAGGCACAGTGGCTCATACCTATAATCCCAGCACTTTGGGAGGCTGAGGCAGGTGGATCACTGGAGGTCAGAAGTTCGAGCACAGCCTGGCCAACATGGCATAACACCATCTCTACTAAAAATTCAAAACTTAGGCTGGGCATGGTGGCTCAGGCCTATAATCCCAGCACTTTGGGAAACCAAGGCAGGCAGATCATGAGGACAGGAGACCAAGACCATCCTGGCCAACATACTAAAACCCCATCTCTACTAAAATACAAAAAATTAGCCAGGTATAGTGGCATATGCCTGTAGTCCCAGCTACTCAGGATGCCGAGGCAGGGGAATCACTTGAACCCAGGAGGCGGAGGTTGCAGTGAGCCGAGATTGCACCACTGCACTCCAGCCTGGCAACAGAGCGAGACTCTGTCTCAAAAAAAATTAGCCAGGTGAGGTGGTGTAATCCCAGCTATTAGGGGGGCTGAGGCAAGAGAATCACTTGAACCCAGAAGGGCAGAGGTTACAGTGAGCCGAGATCTCATCACTTCACTCCAGCCTGAGAGAAAGAGCAAAACTCTGCCTCAAAAAAATAATATAAAATAAAACAAAATAAACTTGCTGTTGATTTATATCCTGAGAAATTAAGCTAAGAAGCTGTCTATATTCTTAGAAGCCTGGGGCATAGTCTTTTGCAATCTGTTAAGGCAACTGTTTTGTAAAAGGGGGGCAGAGGTTTTAATAAGTAAATATTCATTACATAATTAATTGAAAGATGTCTCTAAGTAAGAGGTCAAAAATCACGGAAGCCAGTCAGTTCATTTTGTTGCAAGAGATCTATGAATTCAGCCATTCCTCAGCCTGCACTGACTCCGATGAAACAAGTGAAGCTGCTTGGTTGACCATATTCTTTGAGAAAGGGAAGCAACTTTTCTTAGAGAACTGAAGACCACAGCAGGTTACTAAAGTTGAGTGGGGAGAAGTAGAAAGCAAGGGGCCATTATCCTTTTCACGAATCAAGTACTTTTAGGGTCCAGAAGGAAGAGAATACTAGATTCAGTGAGGGAGGGCTCAGGGATGAAGAGACTCTTAGAAGACAGCACACAAGAAGTTTGATGCATGCCACACAGCCAGCCGATTATGACAAACTGCTCAGTGCATGATGGCAGAGGTAAGTGTTCACCAGGCAAAGAGAAGCTGTCACCACGGCAACCCAGCCCAGGGGAGAGGGCAGGAAGGCACAAGCACAAGGCGGGGAAGCAAGGCTCCAGGTCAGGGAGGAGATCCACACCCTGACATGAAAAAATGGTGGATGCTCAATAAATATCTCTGAAAACCTCCAAGAGGGAGTTTTAAAAAGAAATTGGGGGGCCGAGCGCGGTGGCTCAAGCCTGTAATTCCAGCACTTTGGGAGGCCAAGGTGGGTGGATCACGAGGTCAAGAGATGGAGATCATCCTGGTCAACAAGGTGAAACCCCGTCTCTACTAAAAATAAAAAACATTAGCTGGGCATGGTGGCGCGTGCCTGTAATCCCAGCTACTCAGGAGGCTGAGGCAGGAGAATTGCCTGAACCCAGGAGGCGGAGGTTGCGGTGAGCCGAGATCGCGCCATTGCACTCCAGCCTGGGTAACAAGAGTGAAACTCCGTCTCAAAAAAAAAAAAAAAAATATGCATGTGAAGCAACAGTTGTAACCTACATTAGTTTAGATGCTTGTTTTTTGTTTTTTGAGATGGAATCTCACTGTTGCCCAGGCTGGAGTGCAGTGGCGCCATCTTGGCTTACTGCAGCCTCCGCCTCCCTGGTTCAAGCGATCCTCCTGCCTCAGCCTTCAGAGCAGCTGGGATTACAGGTGCCAGCCACCATGCCCAGCTCATTTTTGTATTTTTAGTGGAGACGGGATTTCACCATGTTAGTCAGGCTGGTCTCAAACTCCTGACCTCAGGTGATTTGCCCGCCTCAGCCTCCCAAAGTGCTGGGATTACAGGTGTGAGCCACAGCGCCCAGCTAAATGCTTGTATTTTTAAAAAGCAGTGGAGAAACAAAAATGGTTTACAGAAGTCTAAGATAAAGGAATATAACACACTGAAACTTCCCAAACAGGATGTCATGGAGAAGACCCATGGGAAGGCCAATGTCTGTTAAAGACACTCCTTACATTTAAGATGAGGAGTGAGAGATGAGCTAGAAACAGACACCAGCACGTGAGCACATCCTCAGGGGACGACAAAAGGGAAGGAACGAGATCACAGATAACCAGCAAGAGAGCTGAAGTGTGGGAATCTTTCTGTGACATGGCTAGAAGCACTCAGAGACCTTAGACCCGGAGCAGATGTGCTTAAATCTGCTTTTGGAAAACAAAGTATGTCAGGCTCACAGCAACTTCTGTGAAGGGATTTGGAAAGACCATAACCGTAAATAACTCGTCAAAGACTGCTCTTTCTGGTAAATTCCATCTAGGAGCTCTAAAGTAAAAGATGACATGGATAGCCAACACTATGCAAAGCAAGAAAGAGACCAGCAGAGCCCTTCTCATCTCACAGGGTCTACACTCAAGACATCTTGAGGGGCCTTCCCTGACAACCCTCTCTAACGTGTCCCCACGAGGGTCTTATCACGTCCTCAGCATCTGTCTCCCAGCCTGGGAACTAGGAGGCCACGCTGATCTGTACATTTCCAGTGCCTAACAGGGCCTGGCATAAAGAAGGTGCTTAAACCAATTCCTTGACTGAAGGAAGAAAAGAATTCCATCCAAAGGAACAGATTAGCCTGTAACAACGTGAGAACATGGAAGTGAAAGTTGCTAATAAAAGAAACTCAGATGGCCAGGCATGGTGGCTCATGCCTGTAATCTCAGCACTTCGGGAGGCCAAGGTGGGTGGATCACCTGAGGTCAGGAGATCAAGACCATCCTGATTTACATGGTGAAATCCGCGTTTCTACTTGAACCCAGGAGGTGGAGGTTGCAGTGAGCCCAGATCACACCACTGCACTCCAGCCTAGGAAACAAGATCAAAACTCCATCTCAAGGGAAAAAAATAAAAAAACTCAGAATGGTATTACAGGCCTAGGGTTGATATGATTTGAGGCTTGTTTTTTTATTTATTAAGTGGAGATTTTTTTTCCCCCTTTTTTCTGCTATTTTTAGATCCAAAATCTTAGTCTTCCCTATTACTAGCTGTTTTAAAGACAGGAAATAGAGCCAACTTAAATATTTACCCAATCAAAACAATCCAGAGATAGGTGCTCTCAAAAGAAACAAGCGAGTTCAAATTCAAAAGGCAAACAAGAAAAAAAAACTCAGGGTCATCTGCATTATCCCTTTCTGTGCTATTTGTCAGGAGTGTGGAGACAGTGTCACAGAGACAAAGGGCAGGCGTGAAGTCTCAAGTTAAGCGTGAAGGTGAAGAGTCTACTGCAAGGACAGAACCCCTTTCTCATTTTTTCTCACCCAAATCTCCTGCAGTGTGATCCTATCATGCCAGTTCCCAAATATCAGACAGTCACATTCAAATAAACAGAAAAGGATTTTTCCAAAGCCAAAAAAGAACACTTTTTCTTTTTTCTTTTTTTTTTTTTTTTTTTGAGACGGAGTTTCGCTCTTGTTACCCAGGCTGGAGTGCAATGGCGCGATCTCGGCTCAGCTCAACCTCCGCCTCCTGGGTTCAGGCAATTCTCCCGCCTCAGCCTCCTGAGTAGCTGGGACTACAGGCACGCGCCACCATGCCCAGCTAATTTTTTGTATTTTTAGTAGAGACGGGGTTTCACCATGTTGACCAGGATGGTCTCAATATCTTAACCTCGTGATCCACCCACCTCGGCCTCCCAAAGTGCTGGGATTACAGGCTTGAGCCACCGCACCCGGCCTTCAGTTGGTTTTTATATTTTATAAATGCTTTTAAAAACTTTTTATTATGAAAACATTCAAATATATGCAAAGTAAAGACATTATAGAATGAACCACACCTGGCCTGCACAGATTTTTAAGTCATCCTGTCAGCTTCCATGAATATATTAAAGACTCCTGGGATTATGCCTGAGATTGTACTCAATCTCTATTTTACTTTGGGGAGAACTGACATTTTAATATTTAGTGCTTCAATCCACGGATATGGTATTTCTTTCCATTTATTGGATTTTTTTTTTTTTTTTTGAGACAGTCTTGCTCTGTCACCCAGGCTGGAGTGCAATGGCATGATCTCAGCTCACTGCAACCTCCACTTCTCAGATTCAAGTGATTCTATTGCCTCACCCACCCTCCCAAGTAGCTGGGACTACAGGTGCCTGCCACCACACCCGGCTAATTTTTTGTCTTTTTAGTAGAGACGGGGTTTCACCATATTAGCCAGCATGATCTCCATCTCCTGACCTCGTGATCTGCCTGCCTCAGGCTCTGAAAGGTTGGGAATACAAGCATAAGCCACCGCTCTCAGCCCCCCATTTATTGGAATACTTAAAAGTATTATTAGAAATACCTTACGCTTAGGCCAGGCACAGTGGCTCACACCTGTAATCCTAGCACTGTGGGAGGCCAAGGCGGGCAGGTCACTTGAGGTCAGGAGTTTGAGACCAGCCTGACCAACATGGTGAAACTCACCTCTAGTAATAATACAAAAAATAGCCAGGTGTGGTGGCTCATGTCTGTAATTCCAGCTATTTGAGAGGCTGAAGCAAGAGAATCATTTGAATTCGAGAGGTAGAGATTGCAGTGAGCCAAGATAGTGCCACTGCACTCCAGTCTGGGCAACACAGCCAGACTCCATCTCAAAAAAAAAAAAAAAAATAGATGCTGAATTAAAGAAAATGCAAAGTAGAAACTCCAGCTTCCTTGTGGTAACACAGGGCAGCCACTCTCATTAACTTTTTAAAAAGAGTTGTGTGGGCCGGGCCCGCTGGCTCAAGCCTGTAATCCCAGCACTTTGGGAGGCCGAGGCGGGTGGATCACGAGGTCAAGAGATCAAGACCATCCTGGTCAACATGGTGAAACCCCGTCTCTACTAAAAATACAAAAAATTAGCTGGGCATGTTGGTGCGTGCCTGTAATCCCAGCTACTCAGGAGGCTGAGGCAGGAGAATTGCTTGAACCCAGGAGGCGGAGGTTGCGGTGAGCCGAGATCATGCCATTGCACTCCAGCCTGGGTAACAAGAGCGAAACTCCGTCTCAAAAAAAAAAAAAAAAAAAAAAAAAAAAAGAGTTGTGTGGTTTGTCAAAGAGAAAATCTTGGCTAGAGTGATTTGTGATATCTTACATAGTTTAGTTTAGTTTGACACATCAACTCTTGTAACAGTACAAAGACCGAGAGAGAGAATTAGTTCTGATTTTTTTTTTTTTTTTTTTTTTTTGGAGACAGAGTCTTATTTTTGTCACCTAGGCTGGAGTGCAGTGGCACAACTTGGCTCACTGCAACCTCCACTTCCTGGATTCAAGTGATTCTCCTGCCTCAGCCTCCTAAGTAGCTGGGATTTCAGGCACCACCACCAGGCCCAGCTAATTTTTGTATTTTTAGTAGAGACAGGGTTTCACTATGTTGGCCAGGCTGGTCTCAAACTCCTGACATCCTGATCTGCATGCCTCAGCCTCCCAAAGTGCTAGGATTACAGGCATAAGCCACTGCACCTGGTGAAGAGAAAATCTTTATCAGCGAACAAAGGGAGTATGGTTTTTGGCACTTTTTATGAGATTAACATTCAGCAATGGTTAAGTGTCCCATGGCCAAATTAATTAGATTAAGGAGGCATTAATAAGACATATGTTGAGTGTGATCCAGATACAACTTTCCCTTTATAAATAAAACATGCTTTAGGGATAACTAAAGCAAATTCTAAAACTACTTCTCTCTACTGTGCACTAAAGATGATTTGGGCTATAAGTTTACAGGATAAAGGGTCAGCTTTTAGTAATTTTAAAAACATCCTAATTATTGAAATGTATGAATGGAACTATTAACATATCCAGTACTCTAGCCAGGTGTGGTGGCTCACACCTGTAATCCCAGCACTTTGGGAGGCTGAGGAGGGAGACTGGCCTGAGCCCTAGACTTTCAGACCAGCCTGGGCAACATGGTAAGAGCTCATCTCAACAAAAATAAAACAGAAAAAAAAAATGGTCTGGTGCAGTGGCTCATGCCTGTAATCCCAGCACTTTGGAATGCCAAGGCAAATGGATCACCTGAGGTCAGGAATTCGAGACCAGCCTGGCCAACATAGTGAGACCCCATCTTTACTAAAAATACAAAAATTAGCTGGCCTGGTACTTGTGCCTGTAGTCCTCGCTACTCAGGAGATTGAGGTAGGAAAATCACTTGAACCTGAGAGGCAGAGGTTGCAGTGAGCTGAGATGGCACCCCTGCACTCCAGCTCGGGCAACAGAGTAAGACTCTGTCTCAAAAAATAAATAAATAAATAAATAAATAGCTCACCATGGTGGCACGTGCCTGTAGTTCCAGTTATTTGGAAGGCTGAGGCTGTAGGATCTGTTGAGCTTGGAAGGGCAAGGTCACAGTGATCTGTGACTGCCACTGCATTCCAGGCTGGGTGACAGAGTGAAACCCTGTCTCAAAAAAAACCAACAAGCTATCCAGTACTCAACAGAGGTAAGTGAATTCATCCCAGCATCAATAATGCACTCTACATTTTAAATATCTGGTATTTAAACAAGGGCAAGCAACTCAAATTAGAATCATTCCAAAATCATGACAAATCCCAAAAGGAGATAACTGTGTATGTGAATGTGTTGGAAGTGAAGGTGAGGGTCACAGGAAGAAAATCCTCTGATTAGAGGTTTATCAGCACTACCATCTTTTTATTTTTCCTTAAAGGATGGACTGGCCAGACAATATCTGAATGAAATGTTGCCACGCCTGGGGAAGTGTCTACTGCTACCAGGACAGTATTAAAATAAACACGAAAGCACCAGGCCTGGCCATGCACATCTCTGGATTACTCATGCTCACTCGCAGGGCCTCTCCCTGGCACAACTGTGAAGTAGGCAGTATTTGTCTTAGGCTTTCCTACTTCCCCTTCTGGGGCTTAGTCCTCTCTCCTGGTTCCATTGGAACTACTCAACGTCTCATGCTGTCCAGGGTAGCACCACACCCAAGCACCCACATTCCTCCTAGGAAGGTGACCTTGTCCTCAAAGCAAAGTTTCTTCTTCTCCCTCTCCTTCTCCCCAACCCTCCACTAAAGTTAAAGTTAAAATTCCCTTCCTGTCAGCTAATCAACTGGGAGGAAAGTAATGTCAGTGAATTCATACTGGCATGTAAGTAACTAAGATTCTTTGTTCCTCCCATGAGTACTGTCATTTTAAAAGTTTAAGCTAAAAGGTTTCCATTAGAAGGAAAACTCTGGCCAGGTACATTGGCTCACACCTTTAATCCCAGCACTTTGGGAGGCTGAGGCAGGTGGATTACAAGGTCAGGAGTTCAAGACCAGTCTGGCCAACATGGTGAAACCCTGTCTCTACTAAAAATAATAATAGTAGTAGTAATACAGACATTAATTGTGCATGATTATGTGCACCTGTAATCCCAGCTACTTGGGAGTCTGAGGCAGGAGAATTGCTTGAACCAGGACCCAGGAGGCAGAGGTTACAGTGAGCTGAGATTATGCCACTGCCCTCCAGCCTGAGCTACAGAGCAAGACTCCATCTCAAAAAAAAAAAAAAAAAAGGGGAAGGAAAACTCAATCTGTATGTAGGATATCCTGGAAAAAAAAATTGTGGAGGTCTGAGTTTCCTCAATCCATCCAGGTGTCACGGGGCCAACAGAGTCATTCCCTAGACCAGCTCCCCTCACCCCTACTATAGACAAGTTCATGACCCACACTGACTCTTCAGCAAAGGGCTGGTTAAAAAAAAAAAAAAAAAGGCCGGGCGCGGTGGCTCAAGCCTGTAATCCCAGCACTTTGGGAGGCCGAGGCGGGTGGATCACAAGATCAAGAGATCGAGACCATCCTGGTCAACATGGTGAAACCCCGTCTCTACTAAAAATACAAAAAAAAATTAGCTGGGCATGGTGGCGCGTGCCTGTAATCCCAGCTACTCAGGAGGCTGAGGCAGGAGAATTGCCTGAACCCAGGAGGCGGAGGTTGCGGTGAGCCGAGATCGCGCCATTGCACTCCAGCCTGGGTAACAAGAGCGAAACTCCGTCTCAAAAAAAAAAAAAAAAACTGTGGCAAATGCATAGATTTTGAAAATGTATTAAAAAGTGAAATATAAATCTAAAAGGTTATATTTAATTCTATCAGTTTTCTTTTCTCAATTTAAAATAAGACAGAATGATTAACAATGATATCAAGACCATTCAGTGGGGAAAAGGACAACCTTTTTCAACAAATGGTGGTGGGAACACTGGATAATCACACGCAAAATAATGCAACTAAAGCCATACCTTACACCACATACAGAAATTAACTCAAAATGGATCAAAGACAAGCTTAAGAGTGAAAACTATAAAACTCTTGGAAGAAAACACAGGAATAAGCCAGGCACAGTGACTCACACCTAGAATCTCAGCATTTTTAGCGGCTGAGGCAGGAAGATGACTTGAGGCCAGGAGTTCAAGATCAGTCTGGGCAACACAGGAAGATACCATCTCTACAAAAGATAAAGAAAGTAGCTTGGCACAGTGGCGCACACTTAGAGTCCCAGGTACTTAGGAGGCTGAGGCAGGAGAATTGCTGCAGCCCGGGATGTTGAGGCTGCAATGATCCCTGATCATGGCACTGCATTCCAGCCTGAGTGACAGAGTAAGACCCTATCGAGAGAGAGAGCAAGAGAGAGAGCGAGAGAGAGAGCGAGAGAGAGAGCGAGAGAGAGAGCGAGAGAGAGAGGAGAGATGAGAGTAAGAAAGAGAGAGAGAGAGCGAGAGCGAGAGCGTGAGGGTGAGCGTGAGAGAGCGCGAGAGAGAGAGAGAGCGAGAGAGAGAGAGAGAGAGAAGGAAGGGAGGGAGGGAGGGAGGGGAGGAGGAGGAAGAGAAGGGAGGAGGAGAAGGGAGGAGGAGAAGGGAGGAGGAGAAAGGAGGAGGAGGAGAGGGGGAAGGTGGTGAAGGAGAAGAGGAGGAGGAAAATATAGGGGTAAAATTTCCTATGCATTTATAGTTAAATGGTATTGGATTTGGCAATAATTTCTTGGATATGGCACCAATAGCATGGGCAACAAAAGAGGAAAATAACTAACTTGAACTTTATCAAAATTTTAAACTTTTTGGTATCAAAGGACACTATCAACAGAGTGAAAAGGCAACCCACAGAATGAGAGAAAATGGCTGACACCTGTAATCCCAGCACTTTGGGAGGCCAAGGTGGGAGGAGCTGAGCCCAGGAGTTCAACAGCATCCTGGGTAATACAGTGAAACCTCATCTCTACAAAAAATAATAGTAAAGGAAAACATTTGCAAATCATATATATAATAAAGGATTAATATCCAGAATATGTAAAGAATCCCTAGTCTGGGTATGGTGGCTCACACCTGTAATCCCAGCACTTTGGAGGCTGAGGTGGGCCGGTCACTTGAGCTTAGGAGTTTGAGACCAGCCTAGGCAATATAGAGAAATCCCACCGCTACAAAAATTAGCCAGGCATGGTGGCACTTGCCTGCAGTCCCAGCTACTCAGGAGGCTGAGGCAGGAGGATTGCTTGAGGTAGAAGGTAGGAGGTGGAGACTGCAGTGAGCCAGCCACTCCAGCTTGGGTGACAGAATGAGACCCTGTCCCAAAAATAAAATAAAGAGCATTCTAACATACGCTACAATATGGATGAATCTTGAAGGCATTATCCTAAATGTAATAAGCCAGTCACAAAAGGACATTATATGATTCCACTTATATGAGGTGCCTAGAGTAATGAAATTCTTAGAACATAGAATGGTAGATACTAGAAGCTGGGGGAAGGAGAGAATGAAGCGTTAGTGTTTAAGGGATACAGAGTTTCAGTTTGGGGTGATAGGAAAGTTCTGGAGATAGTGAATGTGATTGTACCTAATGGCACTGAACCGTACACTCAAAAAAGGTGAAAATTATAAATTTTATGTTTTGTATATTTTAATACATACACACACACACAAAACCTACATGAGCTTTTAAGATAATTATCTCACCACGCAAGGTCGGAGATATCTATTTTAGATTTAAAATGCATTTTCAACTTTTTAATAGCTAAAACTAATAAAAGATGATTTGATTCATCCATTTTGGCTCTAGAATATAAATCAAGCCTTCTCCCTGGATCTAGTTTAGCAGCAAATTGTTTGGCTGGGCTGGGTATGGGTGGGAGTCGTGGGTAGAAGGCCTGGATGCTCCGGCTGGCTTCTGAGAATCACTGGCCCAATGGCTGCCCCTGCCGGCCCCAGCAGCACTTTTATCTACCCTTCAGAAGAGAAACACCATGACCCTCGCATAGAAGCCCTGCGTTTGAGCCAGAGGTTGCAGTGAGCCAAGATCGCGCCACTGTACTCCAACCTGGTGACAGAATCAGACTCTGTCTCAAAAAAAAAAAAAGCCCTGTGTTTATCACCTCCCAAGCAGAAGTCTGAGAAAGGCTTTTCCCCCTCTCAGATTGACAGCACCAGGGCCTTCACTCCCCATTTCTGTAGCGGACAAGCATATTTAGTACATATGATAATGGTCCTCTTCTCTGTCAAGCTTTAGTCAGCCTCCTCTGAGTTCTCTTCTCAACCAGGCCTGGACCTTGGCCCCTGTTGTTACCGACTGGGGGTGCCCAGGCTCTTGGCATTTTGAAAAAAAAAATTGGGCCGGGTGCGGTGGCTCAAGCCTGTAATCCCAGCACTTTGGGAGGCCGAGGCGGGTGGATCATGAGGTCAAGAGATCGAGACCATCCTGGTCAACAAGGTGAAACCCTGTCTCTACTAAAAATACAAAAAAATTAGCTGGGCATGGTTGTGCGTGCCTGTAATCCCAGCTACTCAGGAGGCTGAGACAGGAGAATTGCCTGAACCCAGGAGGCGGAGTTTGCGGTGAGCCGAGATCGCGCCATTGCACTCCAGCCTGGGTAACAAGAGCGAAACTCCGTCTCAAAAAAAAAAAAAAAAAAAAAAAAATTGGACAAACTACATAATCAAAGCAAGGAAAGAATGAAGCAACAAAAGCACACTCCACAGGGTGGGAGCAACCTGAACAAGAGGCTCAAGGGCAGGGTTACAGGATTCTCTGGGGTTTAAATCCCCGTTAGAGGTTCCCCATTGGTTATTTGGTGTATGCTCTATGTAAATGAAGAGGATGAAGTGAAGTTACAAAGTTATTTCCTTGTTATACACCTTATGCAAATGAAGTGAGTTTACAAAGTATCCTATGCAAATGAAGAAGAAGTTTCCTGTCATAGCTGGAGTTACAAAGTTACCTACTAGCTGGGGTTTTTGTTTGATTTCGTTCTAGGAAATCCTTAGCTTTCCTGGCCCCAGACCCCATTTTCTTGCCTCACTGTCCTTGCTGGGCCTGCATAAACCCAGTTTTAGCAAGAATCCTGCGGAGTCCATATAGAGAGAATCCCCACCCCTCAATATCTGATCAAGTTCCTCATCCCCAATCTTGAACATGTAAGTCCTTGACCTGTCTTCAGCAAGAATCCCCCTCTCCTTGATGTCTCTTAGTAATTTCCCTCCATTAACCCCCTCACTCTGCTTGCTGGCCATAAAACCTCAGCTGTCTTGGTTATATTCGGAGTTGAGCTCAATCTGTCTATTTCAAAGCTCTTACTGCAATTGTCCTGAACAAAGTCTTTCTTACTATTTTAACAAGTGTGACAGGTTTTTTCTTTAACAAATAGCAGGAGCCTTGGAAGGCTTAAATATGTTGGCATTTCAAAAGCAGTAGTCCCATGGGGATCATAGTTACTGGCAAAGCAACCAATAATTTATCTGATCATCTAATTGCATTCTGGTAAATAAAATCCAACAGTATTTGTCCATATGATCCGACAGGTTCATGACTTTCTAAACGCTAGAAAATTCGGTGATTACAGCTGGGCAAGGTGGCTCACACATGTAATCCCAGCACTTTGGGCGGCCAAGGCGAGCAGATCGCGAGGTCAGTAACTTGAGACCAGCCTGGTTGACATGGTGAAACCCCATCTGTACTAAAAATACAGAAATCAGCTGGGCATGGGGGCTCATGCCTGTAATCCCAGCTACTCAGGAGGCTGAGGCAGGAGAATCGCTTGAACCCAGGAGGTGGAAGTTGCAGTGAGCCGAGATCACACCACGGCACTCCGGCCTGGGCAACAGAGCCAGATTCTGTCTCAAAAAAAAAAAAAAAAAAAGAAGAAAGAAAAAGAAAAAGAAAAAGAGAGAGAGAGAGAGAGAGAGAGAGAGAGAGAAGAGAAGAGAAGAGAAGAGAAGAGAAGAGAAGAGAAGAGAAGAGAAGAGAAGAGAAGAGAAGAGAAGAGAAGAGAAGAGAAGAGAAGAGAAGAGAAGAAAAGAAAAGAAAAGAAAAGAAAAGAAAAGAAAAGAAAAGAAAAGAAAAGAAAAGAAAAGAAAAGAAAATTTAGTGATTATATCATCTAAGCCCTCTTGGGAGAATAGAAAATACATTAATCGGCCAGGCACAGTGACTCACGCCCGCAATCCCAGCACTTTGGGAGGCCAAGGTGGATGGATCACAAGGTCAGGAGTTCAAGACCAGCCTGGCCAAAATGCTGAAACCCATATCTCTACTAAAGATACAAAAAATTAGCCAGGCATGGTAGCATATACCTGTAATCCCAGCTCCTCAGGAGGCTCAGACAGGAGAATCACTTGAGCCCAGGAGGCAAAGGTTACAGTGAGCTGGATCGCAAGATTGCACTCCAGCCTGGGTGACAGCGTGAAACCGTCTCAAAAACAAATTAATTAAATTAAATAAATTATTCAGGCAGGCTCGCTGCCTCACATCTGTAATCCCAGCACTTTGGGAGGCCTCGATGGGCAGATCACCTGAGACCAGTAATTCAAGACCAACCTGGCTAACTGAAACTGTTTCTACTAAAAATACAAAAATTAACTGGGCATGGTGGCAAGTGCCTGTAATCCCAGCTACTCTGGAGGCTGAGGCAGGAGAATTGCTTGAACCCAGGAGGTGGAGATTGCAGTGAGTCAAGTTTGCACCATTGCACTCCAGCCTGGCTGACACAGAGAGGTTCCATCTCAACAATTAAGTAATCATTCAGGTGATTTTAAAAACAATGCCTAAGGCTTGAAATCCTATTGCAGGCAATCTAAACCCTGTACCCATTTACTATCAGCACCTGCCTACCCCACCCAGACCCTGCTCACATTCAGCCCTCACCCCCACATATGTGCACATCTCCCTCTCTTGTTAGACAGGTGACGCGTGACAGTCCTCAGTTACCCACATTTCCCCCCCACTCCACAGGCTCCTTAGACATGCGCCTTGGTTCCTCAAGTTCATAGACCTGGCAGAGTCTCCAACCCAGTCAGAAATTGGAAGGGGCTGCTGTCACTGCTGGTGACGTTGGAGGCCATTTCGACGCCACCCTGTCTGTGCTTAGAAGGGAACACGCCCTGGGGGCTGGAGTGTGTCTGTCTTGACTCATTGGTGAAGCTGTCTCCTTGGGAGGAAGTATGGAGCAGCCCCTCTAAATTTTATTTAGCTAAATTAAGGGGTGGAAAACCACTTGAAGTAGGAAGGCAAAGGCCAGAATTTATCCCTGGACATATGACTGCTTTCTACATCTGGCCAGTACAGATTCATTCAGAAGGAAACAATTTATTCCCTTCAAACCATGAGAAAGAAGTATGCCTTTGTCCTCTGTCAGGGTGTCCCAGGGAATCATGGGTGGCTCTCATTATTGAAAATAACTGCTTTTCATTCACATCACACCTAACCTCCTGTATGGTAAATTATGGAAAGTACTTTAGGAAAGTTGCTGGGAACCTGTTTCTTCAAAGATACTTCTTTGCATGTAGTAGCAGATCTCCCTTTGCCCCAAGACCATTTGGGTTTCCAGGGAAGAGGCATTAATGCGATTAGGTAACTGGGCCATTTGTCTTCATTAACTTTATTACTAACTTCCTGACTCTGGATACAGGCCCCATAATTAGTTTGTTTCTAAGTGAGAATAGTATTTAGGTTTTTCAGAGGTGATTATTTTATTCATTAAGCTTTCTTTTTTTTTTTTTTTTTTTTTTTTTTTTGAGACGGAGTTTCGCTCTTGTTACCCAGGCTGGAGTGCAATGGCGCAATCTCGGCTCACCGCAACCTCCGCCTCCTGGGTTCAGGCAATTCTCCTGCCTCAGCCTCCTGAGTAGCTGGGATTACAGGCACGCACCACCATGCCCAGCTATTTTTTTTGTATTTTAGTAGAGACGGGGTTTCACCATGTTGACCAAGATGGTCTCCATCTCTTGACCTTGTGATCCACCCGCCTCGGCATCCCAAAGTGCTGGGATTACAGGCTTGAGCCACTGCGCCCGGCTCATTAAGCTTTCTAAGTAACACAAAAAAGCTTTGTTTTTCACAAAAGTAACATCTGCTGCCTGGGGATTTCTGCCTGGTAATTAGCTGACTGGTTATCACATAAATTCTAATCAAATTTATCAATTTATACTATTTTTCCTGTTTTTTTTTTAAAAAAAACAATAAGTTATTATCATTGCCCAAAAGAAAATACCTTTAGTTTTTTTAATGCCTAATAATTAATTCTGCTTAATCATGTTCTCTTATCCAAAGACGTATTTTCTAAAGTATGACATGAACCATCTCTATACTCATCTGTAGCAAAAACATGCCAACACAATGAGTCAGCCAAAATGAAGATGGAATGTGATACACTATATGACTTCCATTTTTGGACCAAAAATTTCCATGACATCAATTTCAACTGGACTATAAAATGTATTTCAACCAGCACATAAAAACGTATTTCAGATGCAAAACCCCTTTCTTTAGTTATCTGTATTAAATCATGTGATTCTTTGTTTCCAATTAACTATTCAATGTTGTTTGTCTTGATGCATCTAATGGATTTTCCCCCATATTTTCAGATGAATAGTAATTTAATCAAACGTTCCCCTCTGTTAAAAAAAAAAAAAAAAAAAAAAGCCAGAGTTTGTTCTGGGCTAAATGTAGCTTAATTATATTTAGTTTTTAATAAAATACATTAGATAAGGCTTAAGAGAACATATTTTGGAAAAGCCTGTTACCAGTGACTTCAATGTCTTCTCATTAATTTTTTAGTTTTGTCTTGTGTTATGAACTAATTAGCTGAAGAACAGATCTGGTTCTAATTCCCAAGTCCAGCTCTAATTTGGAATGAGCTCTTAGTCACTGAAATTCAGATGAAAAGTCTGTGGTACCCACTGACTGTGCCGGGGGCAAAGAGGAAAACCTAGATGAGGAAAGCGTAGTAGAGAACCATGAGGCCATGAGCTTCATTTAGTCAGGCATTAGCAGGGTATGTGTTTCATATCCAGGATTCTATGCGATCCTAATGAAGTCCTAGGGGGAAAATTACATCTGATATTAATTTATCCCGACTCTAGGCCGGGCTCGGTGGCTCAAGCCTGGAATCCCAGCACTTTGGGAGGCCGAGGCGGGTGGATCATGAGGTCGAGAGATCGAGACCATCCTGGTCAACATGGTGAAACCCCGTCTCTACTAAAAATACACAAAATTAGCTGGGCATGGTGGCGCGTGCCTGTAATCCCAGCTACTCAGGAGGCTGAGGCAGGAGAATTGCCTGAACCCAGGAGGCGGAGGTTGCGGTGAACCGAGATCGCGCCATTGCACTCCAGCCTGGGTAACAAGAGTGAAACTCCGTCTAAAAAAAAAAAAAAAAAAAAAAAAAAAAATTTATCCCGACTCTGAGTTTTATGAAAACTGCTTTTAACTGAACAATTCCCCTAAAAACTTTGCATCAAAATGGATGGCACCTATGTTATATGAGACAAGGGAAGCTTGTGGAAATGTTCCAGATTAGAAAGACATGGTATCTTGATCCTAAACTAAATAAAGGGGACAAAATGTTTTAAATGATAATATTACACAGATTATAGATATATTATGTCAATGTTAAAATTACTTTAGTTGTTAACTGTACTAGATTAGCAAGAGACTATCCCTATTCTTAAGAAATACACACTGAAGCATTTAGAGGTAAAGAGTTGTGGTGTATGCAACTGACTTTCAAATAATTCAGAAAAAGAAATACTGTGTGTATGTAAGTGGATAAAGAGCACGTGCACAATGATCAAGTTAATGGGTAAACTAGGTGACACTGGATAGAGTACACAAGTTTTCCTTGTATTAGTCTTATTCTTGCAACTTTTCTGTAAGAATAAAATTATTTCCAAATAAAAAGAAAAAAAAAACCAATGACACGAGTATAATCTGCTTAGTAGATAAGTACAGTGGTTGACTGGCTAAGTTATTACTCCTTTAAGATCTGTCACTTCTGCAAACTGATAACTAGATAGTAGTTTCCTCAGAGGTTACTATAAAAATTATATAGCCCGGTGTAATGTCTTAGTCTTGTTTATCATTTATTACAGATTTTTCTTTTCTTTTTTTTTTTTTTTGAGACGGAGTTTCGCTCTTGTTACCCAGGCTGGAGTGCAATGGTGCGATCTTGGCTCACCGCAACCTCCGCCTCCTGGGTTCAGGCAATTCTCCTGCCTCAGCCTCCTGAGTAGCTCGGATTACAGGCATGTGCCACCATGCCCAGCTACTTTTTTTTGTATTTTTAGTAGAGACGGCGTTTCACCATATTGACCAGGATGGTCTTGATCTCTTGACCTGGTGATCCACCCGCCTCGGCCTCCCTAAGTGCTGGGATTACAGGCTTGAGCCACCGCGCCCGGCCTATTACAGATTTTTCATACCTCTTAGCTAAGGTTCTGCAGAGAAACCGAACCAATAGGAGACACACACACACACACACACACACACACACACACACACATTGATTTTAAGGAATTGACTCACGTGATTGTGGGGCTAGCAAGTCCGAAATCTGAAAAGCAGTCCAGCAGGCTGGAAATGCAGACAAGAGTGGCCGTCGCAGTTCAGAGGCTGAATTCCACAGGGCAGCAGTCTGGACGCTTGGGCAGGGTTTCTGTGTTGCAGTCTAGAGAATTCCTTATACTTTAGGGAGGCTCAGTCTTTGCTCTCAAAGTTTTCAACTAATTGAATGAGGCCCATCCGTATTACAGAGGGTCATCTGCTTTACTCGCTGCCAACTGATTTATATGTTAATCATCTAAAACATACCTTCACAGCAACATCTTTACTGGTGTTTGACCAAACAACTGGGCACTACCACTTAGTAGTGACACAGAAAATTAACCATCAGACCACTGGAAACAGGGTATTCAGGGATCAGAGTGTCTTAAGTCCTTGTAGGAAAATGGCAATAAAACCTAGCATCTCCCTTCCTTCAGGAACAGGAAACTCTAGGGACAAGCCTGTACTAAATACACACGAAATCACTATATGACCATTTAAAATGACAGAACGAAAGCCTCGATGCCAAGGTGCGGAGCACAGCGATTCACGAGTGAGAAGGGTCAAGAAAGGGAGAGGGCTCAGAAGAGACAAAGCAGTGGGCAAGCAAGATTTAAGGATGAGAAGGCTTCCTTTGGGGGATGGGGCCAGGGGTTCTTTCAGATGAACTCAATCAACCCTTTTCTCTATTCTTTTTACTTTCTCAAAGTATTAAACCAGCAAAGAAACCTGACCCTCAGTAAGTAGCATTACGTTACAGGGTTTTATGCCCTATTAAATCAGCATCCTCAGTTCATAAATCCAGCAGATTTATAATGGAGCTTTTATACTATAAAGGATTTCAAAATTGAGAACCTGGTTTATAATTTTCTGATTGTCTTAAAAACTTAAATATGTAACATTATAAAAAGCCTTTTGTTTGCCTTTAATAGTAATGTCATAATTCAATTTTCTAATTCAGTATTTCTTTACTCAATAAAAGTTTTCAGACCTTTGAAACTTGTTATTTTACTACCTTGTCACGGTGTTCATAATTGAAAATGCAAGCATAATTTTTAAAGAGTCCAATCACCATATCTAATTACAAAAAAAAAAAAAGCTAAGTAGTGACATTATTTCATTTAACTTAAATACAACTTTTAAAAATAATGACTCACAGATGGACAGGAAGCTGCCGTTAGAACAGCTGGCGTTGAAAGATGCTTCTGCCAGTACAGGAGCCCTCTTTAGAATCTCAGCTTAATCTGTGTTAACTTTCCAACTGCATTTGTCAACGCAACTTTAAAATATCAGGAAAATTTTGGAATCCTAGGCCTTTGACTGCTTTTTTTCTTTTTCCTTGGTCAACAATGTTAGCTCTTCCACAAGAAAACTTAAAAAAATCTGTGTCTCTGCAGAAGACAAACACCCTTTAAAATCTGGAGCAACTTCACACAAGTCGATGGGAGTCATTAAGAAGTCTTCTTCCTTACCTTTGCATCTACAAATAGAGAAAAACCCTCACTACACCGTGCCTTGCCCATATTAAGTATTTACTCATTTAATAATCATTTATTATATGCCTAGAAGCTAAACTTTAAATAAATGGTTGTTGGACCGAAATGAGTAAGTAACAGATCTGCTAAGACCAGGAGAATATATGAAGTGTCTTAGCCAGGCACGGCGGCTCAAGCCTGTAATCCCAGCACTTTGGGAAGCCAAGGCGGGTGGATCACAAGGTCGAGAGATCGAGACCATCCTGGTCAACATGGTGAAACCCCGTCTCTACTAAAAATACAAAAAATTAGCTGGGCATGGTGGCGCGTGCCTGTAATCCCAGCTACTCAGGAGGCTGAGGCAGGAGAACTGCCTGAACCCAGGAGGCGGAGGTTGCGGTGAGCCGAGATCGCGCCATTGCACTCCAGCCTGGGTAACAAGAGCGAAACTCCGTCTCAAAAAAAAAAAAAGTGTCTTAGGGGGGCCTTGGAGCTGTCTCAAAGGGCAGTAGGCAAAGAGTGTCCACGGGGTGTCTTTCAAGTGACAAGCCTGAAGAGTGGCCAGGTTTCATGAACTTGGAACGTGGCATCTTTCAGATACTGAAGCTGCATTTCATACCTTAATTACACTCTCTCCGAACTTCTCTTTCCCTTCAGCTTTTCTGGTGACGTTTTTCCTGGTTCTCCTCTCTCTGGCTTCTCTCTCTCTGTCCACCCTGTGTCAAGGGTAGGATTTTCCAGGCCTCCTTTGTGAGACCTCCATTTCTCTCGCTGCACACACTCTCCCAGGGGGCTATCGTCGCCGCCCGTTACTTCACCTCCTCTAAACACCAGCAAATGACTCTCAGATCCTCACTCAGCTTAGACCTCTCCTCTGCATGCAGTTCCAGGGGAACTGGGGTCCCCCTTCTCAGGTACCTCTTGAATGTCTCAAAGGTGTCTCAAAGGCATCTGAAAGTACCACGTCCAAAGCAGAATTCATCACAACTCTCCCTCTCTCCCATCAGCAGCCAACACTCCTTCCCCACCTCCACCAAGAAAGCACAACCTACCCAGTTCTGGAAGTTTCCCCACTGACGCTTTCCTCTCTCTCATAGGCAGGCACCAGAGATATCTAGGCAGCCACAAAGAAGTCCTTCAAGTCTTCCTTCTGGATAGTTCTCGAACCCATCAAATTATTCCTATCCCATGCTTTAGTTCAGGACTTCACCATTCCCTGTCTGGATTACTTTCATCACCTGACGCTGTTCTTCCTCACTTCAATTGCAGGCCCTTAAAATCAGGACTCTAGGGCCAGATGTAGTGGCTTCCACCTGTAATTCCTCCCACCTGTAATTCTAGCACTTTGTGAGGCTGAGGTGGGTGGATCACAAGGTCAGCAAATTGAGAGCATCCTGGACAACATGGTGAAACCCCCATCTCTACTAAAAATACAAAAATTAGGTGTGGTGGCGTGTGCCTGTAGTCCCAGCTACTCGAGGGGCTGAGGCAGAAGAATCACTTGAACCTGGGAGGCAGAGGTTGCAGTGAGCCAAGATCACGCCATTACACTCCAGCCTGGCGATGGAGCGAGACTTCATAGCAAAAAAAAAAAAAAAAAAAATCAGGACTGTAAACCAAGACATCTTCCTAAACTGCAATCAGCTGAGCACAATGGCTCACGCCTATACTCCCTGCCTTGGGAGGCCAAGGCAGGAGCAACACCTGAGCCCAGTAGTTCAAGACCAGCCTCACCAACGTATTGAGAACTTCCCCCTGCCAGCACCAAATCCAATCTCTACTAAAATTAAAAAAAAAAAAAAAATTGGCGGGCACAGTGGCTTATGCCTGCAATCCCAGCGCTGTGGGAGGCCGAGACAGGTGGATCAGTGTAATCTCAAGTAGCTGGGATTACAGGCTCCCGCATTACGCCCAGCTAATTTTTGTATTTTTAGTAGAGATGGAGTTTCACCATGTTGGCCAGGCTAGTCTCGAACTCCTGACCTCAGGTGGCCCACCCACCTCAGCCTCCCAAAATGCTGAAATTATAGGCGTGACTGCTGCTACATTTTACTAGGTAGAAACAAGTCATTAAATTTAGCCTATGCTCAAGGGGAGATAAATTAGGGTTATTTCTTAATGGGAAGAGTATCAAAGGATTTGTGGACATATTTTAATGCTACCACGATGTTCTTCTATAAAATGGAGATAAAAATAGTAAATCATAGCACCAAATGAGGATTAAATGAACTAAACACGTGAAGTGTTTAGAACAGTGCATGGCACATGGTAAGAATTTAGTAAGTGCTAGTTACTGCTGTCATTCCCAAATTTAAATCCCACCTCATCCTCCTGCCAAATTCTGCCTCCCAGCCCTTCTGAACTGCTTGCCTTTCCCTGCATAAGCCATGCAAACATGGTTGTGCCCTGGCCCTCAGCTCTGCATGCCTGGAAGGCTCTCTTACTCAATATTTTAGTGGGTCCTTCCTTAAGCACCTCCCCAGAACTTCTTAGGCTGTGAACCTCTAAGCTCCTCCCCAGAATCTCTTAGGCTGTGGAGAGCACCCAGGGCTCCCTCAAGCCAAGTACTTTCTAAACAGATGTTTTTCTCCCCTTCTAGATCACAAGGACAGGAGATGCTCCCTCAGCTAAGTGTTTCCTCCTTGGGCAGGTTCCCCCTGACATTTCCAGACAGAACCAGGAGCTCCTTCCCACGTGATCTCTTGGAACCTCAAGCATATTTCTGTGTATGTAACAAGACTCTGTAATTGTCTGTCTCCAGCTGACACAGAGGGACCTAGTCCATTCCATTTAGTAGCTTCAAGCACAAGCATAATTCTCAGAACACGGTGGGTGTCTGTGTTCAAATAGATAATCTCTTGAACAAACAGATACATAAGTACAACATCTGAGAATATTTTTAAAGTGCAGTAGAAGCGGCTGGGCGCAGTGGCTCACGCCTATAATCCAGCACTTTGGGAAGCCAAGGCAGGCGGATCACAAAGTCAGGAATTCAAAACTAACCTGGCCAACATGGTGAAACCTCATCTCCACCAAAAATACAAAATATATATATTAGCTGGGCATGGTGGCAGGTGCCTGTAATCCCAGCTACTTGGGAGGCTGAAGCAGGAGACTCACTTGAACCTGGGAGGCAGAGGCTGCAGTGAGCTGAGATTGCACCACTGCACTCCAGCCTGGGTGGGAAAAAAAAAGTACAGGAGAAGAGGAATCATAGAAAAATCAACCAAAAACATCACGTAAATTGTAGATTTCCCTAGGCAAGCTCTAGCCAAAGAAGTTACACTATAATATTTACCTATGATGCCCAGAATTCTGTTTCCTCATAATCTGCTTTTGTCCTCATCTCTAATTAAGCTAAATTTAAAATGATAAACTGATGAGTTTATAATTTCACTATATTTATGAACTATGAGTAGCTCTAAGAACTTTGAGAGAAAATAAAGTCTATTCATTGTTTACAAGGCTAAGGCATAGAAAATTTCCCCTTTATTTAATACGCTTTTACAGTCTCTTGTTTAAAGGTGAATTATTTCACTATTAGTAACTTTAAATAAAATTACAAAACAAAGAACCTAGAGATAAACATAAGAAGTTTGCCTATAAACACACTGATGGCCAAAAATGGAATACAACTCAGACCACAGAAATCATTTTAAAAATAGCCAGGAAGGAAATCTTAACCTGCAATCTGTTTCTCCACAACTGCTCAAATGTAACAGGCAAAGTAAGTGAAGATTTGTGACTTACCATCAAAGAATGGTATGTTCATAACACTGGAATGAACAGAGACATGAAGATGCTCATGGTGTTCAACGTAAATGTCCGTGGCTGCTGTCTGAGGCATTGTCACAGTATATTATTTCTTAAATCTGTTTTTTTTTTACGTCTTGTGGTAGGCTCACCAATGTTTTTGTTTGAACTTCATCCTCCATACACTATGAATATTCTGTTCTCCTTGGGTTGGATTTCCTCCACTGTTTGAAGAATGTTTTCATGACCTGCAGTAGCCATCAAGAGCCAAAGTTAAGTGCAGTAATGTTGGACTAGCAGGCAACGTGGTAAAGAACCCTGTCTTGGTTCCCCTCAGATCACACCACGTAGGTAGCCATCTGTGTGCTCTGTATTAAGGTCGGCCCAGGACAGGGAGGAATAGGGAGAATGCAGGAATTTAGACACTAGGGTTTCTGCTAACAAATTCCTACACATGACCGCTGCACCCTTCCAGAGGTGTTGAGGACTGATAGAAGCCATTATTTTAGGGGTTCAGTAGCAGTTTCTATGCCCCTAGACCAAACAGTTAAGCAGCGTTTTCTCTGAGGAACTGTGTTATTTGGGCTGCTACCGCTAAACACCATAAAGTGGGTGGCTAATAAACAGCAAATATTGATTCTCACAGTTCTGAAGGCTGGAAAGTCTAAGATCAAGGGGCTGGCAAATTCAGAGTCTGGCGAGGGCCTGCTTTCTGGTCCCTAGATGGCGTTTTCTAGTTATGTTCTCATATGGTGGAAGGAGTAAAATGAGTTCTCTGGATCTGTTTTATTAGGACACTCATCCCATTATAAAGGCAGCACTTTCAGGGCCTATTCACCTCCCAAAGGTCCCACCTCCTAATGCCTTCACCTTGGGGATTAAGTTTTCAGCATATAAATTTGGGGACGGGGGGCACAAACATTCGGATCCTATCACTAAGAAAACAGAAGCAAACAGTGGCTTCTAAACTGATGGGATCTGGGTGCAAACGTGTAAGACAAGGGCCCAGGTGGTTCCTGTTGCAGACATTGTCCTGAAGGGACACAGCAGAAAAGCATTTCAGAATCAGAAGGGATTTTTTTCTTTTTTGGACAGGATCTCACTCTGTCACTCAGGCTGGAGTGCAGTGGCATGATGATGGCTCACTGCAGCCTCAATCTCCAGGACTTAAGCAATCCTCCCACCTCAGCCTCCTGAGTAGCTGTGGCTACAAAGGCAGTGCCACCATGCCCGGCTCATTTTCACATTTTGTGTAGTGATGGGTTTTCACTATGTTGCTTAGGCTGGTCTCGAACTCCTGGCTTTAGGCAATCTTCCCACTTTGCCTTCCCAAAATGCTGGGATTACAGGCATGAGGGGATACCATGCCCGGCCAGAAGGGATTTTAAACAGGTGGAAGCTGTGTGACCAAGATTTTCCACTACAAGCACAATTTCAAATATTCTTCCCCTCCGTGGAACCATGAGTCATAGGTCACCTGGCTACATCTTAATTTAATTTTCTTATTATTTTTTGAGACAGAGTCTCACTGTGTTGCCCAGGCTGGAGTGCAGAGTGCAATGGCACAGTCTCAGCTGACTGCAACCTCTGCCTCCCAGGTTCAAGTGATTCTCCTGCCTCAACCCCCTGAATAGCTGGGATTACAGGCACCTGCCACAACGTCCAGCTAATTTTTGTATTTTTAGTAGAGATGGGGTTTCACCATATTAACCAGGCTGTCTTGAACTCCTGACCCCAGGTGATCTGCCTGCCTTGGCCTCCCAAAGTGGTGAGATTACAGGCATGAGCCACCACACCCAGCCCCATCTTCATTCTATAGGCAAAGAAACTGAGCATAAATAATTTCCCATTGTGGAAATGTGAATGGTACAAGAAAAATAAATTAAAATAAAAATTAAAAAACATAATTTGCTAAATATCACAGAAGTAGTTACTGCCAGATGGAAATGCTAAACTGTAACTTCCTAACCGTCCTACTAATCAATCTCCAGGACAAATGTCTAGCAGTATAATTCTAGAGGGGTCCCCAAACTACGGCCCGCAGGCCGCACACGGCCCCCCTGAGGCCATTTATCCGCCCCCCCCCCACCCGCCGCACTTCAGGAAGGGGTACCTCTTTCTTTTTTTTTTTTTGTCTTTTTTTTTTTTTTACCTTTTTGTGGAGAACGGGGTCTCGCTATATTGCCCTGGCAGGTCTCGAACTCCTGGGCTCAAGCTATCCTCCCGCCTCTGCCTCCCTAAGAGCTGGGATTACAGGTGTGAGCCACAGCGCCCGGCGGGGCACCTCTTTCATTGGTGGTCAGTGAGAGGAGGACAGTATGTGGTGGCCCTCCAACTGTCTGATGGACAGTGAACTGGCCCCCTGTGTAAAAAGTTTGGGGACGCCTGTTCTAGACGGTTTCACTACTTGCACTGAATATGCAGTTTATGGTTTTCATCATTAAGAAGACAATCTGGGGCCGGGCGCGGTGGCTCACGCCTGTAATCCCAGCACTTTGGGAGGCCGAGGCGGGTGGATCACGAGGTCAAGAGATCGAGACCATCCTGGTCAACATGGTGAAACCCCGTCTCTACTAAAAATACAAAAAAAAATCAGCTGGGCATGGTGGCGCGTGCCTGTAATCCCAGCTACTCAGCAGACTGAGGCAGGAGAATTGCCTGAACCCAGGAGGCGGAGGTTGCGGTGAGCCGAGATCATGCCATTGCACTCCAGCCTGGGTAACAAGAGCAAAACTCCATGTCAAAAAAAAAAAAAAAAAAAAAGAAGACAATCTGAATTTTAAAAGATTTTAAAAGGAAGTTTCAGATGAACTAACATTTTTTCGCCCAAAAACGAATGAATGTTTTCAGTTAAGAATTGAGAGCTGGCAAGAGTCTATTTTTATTAACCTGAGAGCCCTTTTAGTAACCAGTTTTAGGATAAACTAAGGAGAAGCTAACAAGACATGTGAATGTGTGAGCTTTACTTTAGAACACTTGAGTTATAATGCATACAATTAAATTGTAATAACTGAGTAAATAAATAATCATAAAATAAGGCCGGGTGCAGTAGCTCATGCCTGTGATCCCAACACTTAGGGAGGCCAAGGCAGGTGGGTTGCTTGAGCCTAGGAGTTTGAGACCAGCATGGGCAACATGGCAAAACCCTGTCTCTACGAAAATACAAAAATTAGTTGGGTGTGGCGGCGCTTGCCTGTATTCCCAGCTACTAGGGAGGCTGAAGTGAGAGGATTGCTTGAGCCAGGGAGACTGAGGCTGTACTGAGGTGAGACTGTGCCACTGCACTCCAGCCTGAGCACCAGAGTAAGATCCTGTCTCAAAAAAAAAAAAAAAATCATAGAATAAAATAAATTCAGAGAGATTTGTTTAGATATGATTATTCACTGCTGTCTAAACTTTACATTCTAGGGTTTATAAGTTTTCTCAATCATAATCAAAGAGTGAAAAGGGAAAGCCAGTGTGACATAATGATTCTGACTCTGGGAAATAAAGCTGTGTATATAGCATTTCCTCCTCACTCTCGATAACAGCCTAAGAGAGGAGAATGGGAAGGCCGAAAAGCTCCCAGCCTCAGATGATCGAATGACAAGTTTCAGAATGACAGGTTTCAAAATCATTTCAAATGCTACTTACTTCGTTTTAAAAATAACTTTTTTTCTGTCTATAAAAGTACTATCTGTACTTCATAGAAAACTTGAAAAAAATAGAAGAAAACTGAAAGAAATAATCACCCATACTCTTCCTATTTAGATAACCTTTGTTAATATTTGAATGTTTTACATTCTTTTTCTCTAAATATTGTAATATTTTTATATAGCTAATACCATGTTAATAGATTTTAGTCTCCTCTTTAATTCAGGATAGCATTTGTAAATGGCTGTGACATATCATAACTATACCCTAATTTATGTAATGATTTTCTTATGTATAAGTACCATATGCAATGCTGTAGTTAATGTCTTCGCATGTAAGTGTCCATATTTCTGTTTATTTCCTACAGACGGGAGACTAGATTTTGAACTGCTAGGTCAGAGTCTGAACAATTTAAGATTCTTGATAACATCTGTCAGATTAACTTTCAGATAATTGTACTAATCGATGCCCCTGCAGCCTGTGGGTGAAATACCTATCTTATCACTGACTCAGCATCTCTGAAAGATGATCACTTTATGGACTTTTTTGCTTATCTGAAAGGGACAAGGGGATACCATGTTGCTATTTTAGTTTTTATTTGATTGTTAGTGAGTTTGAATATATTTTCATGTAATTATTACCAATTTATATTTCCTTTTCAGCAAGTTCTCTGTGTTCTTTAACCATTGGGAGTTCTTTGATAAAGTAATTTAAATGTACACATAATAATAGCCTATTATCTGTCATTATTATCTACTTTCATTTTAATTTGGAGAATCATTCTCTTTCAGAACTTTCTAAGAAAATTTCATAAATGAATAAAAGTTTAAACTTGTTACAACTGTGCAATACTGCTTGAAATAACTCAGAAATGACAATACTTTTGTAAAATGATTCATACATTAAACACTTGACCAGAAAAAGGCTTTAGTTCTGGCTCTGCATCAAACCAGAATTTTTATCTTAAAACAAAATTTTAATCAATTGTAGTTTGTTTATCTGTATAATAAGACAGTTAATCTTTAAGAGTCCATCCAATTAAAAAGCTAGGCAACTTGTGCTTACAAAAAACAATATACAGCACCATCTAGAGGTAAAAAGAAATATTTTTGTACATTTTTCACTAAGTTAAAAATGATTTTTAGCCTTAAAACCACAATATTAAATTAATATAGTTCATACTTGCAGAAAGTGCCTGGGTAAATGTATGAGAATTGTAATAGATCTGTCACATCAGATAAAACTTTTAGAATAAATGTTACAGTAGCTGTAAGAATTCTTAGTTCCTACATTAATCTAGGTCATTTTCTTTTCCCTATCATGACTTTTTAGACGACCAACTATTTTTGTTGGCATTCCTTAAGAAAATCAGTAATACCCTCTTAAGTGTAATACTAAGGATCATAGATGTCTACCTACTACTGTGATATATTGTTTATACAATACATATTGGGTATACTGGATGCTGGATGCATTCCTTTTTTTTTTTTTTTTTTTTTTTTGAGACAGAGTATTGCTCTGTTGCTAGGCTGGAGTGCAGTGGCATGATCTCGGCTCACTGCAACCTCCGCCTCCCAGATTCAAGCGATTCTCCTGCCTCAGCCTCCCAAGTAGCTGGGACTACAGGCATGTGCCACCATGCCCAGCTGATTTTTGTATTTTTCATAGAGACAGGGTTTCACCATGTTGGCCAGGATGGTCTCAATCTCCCAACCTCAAGTGATCCACCCACCTCAGCCTTCCGAAGTGCTGGGATTACAGGCATGAGCCACTGTACCTGGTCTTGGAAGCATTCTTTATCCTGGGGGCTTTGTGGACTTGCAGAAACTAGGGTCACAAAAACAATTCCTCCATGGTTAGATACACAATGCCATTCCCAGGCTTCAACTTCAGGGAAGGAATCCCTAAATTGGAAATGTGGCTAGCAACAGAAAATTCCAGTGGTGGCACCCTGAATCTGGTTGGACTTGAAGAAAAATGTAATCTCTGAAGAGGTGTGAAGTCTATAGCAGACATCTGGTCATTGTTAACATCTGGATTATCACCGCAGCTTTTTTCCCACACCAATGTTAATGACAGATTCCTCCTTATCACCACTTTTGGAAATGTGCTATTTTATTTTATTTTATATTTATTTATTTAGAAATGGAGTCACACTCTGTCACCCAGGCTAGAGTGCAATGGCCAATCTTGGCTCATTGCAACCTCTGCCTCCCAAGGAACTGTGCTATTTTAACTTGTAGTTTCCAAATTGTTCTGAATGTGTCCTTCTGCTTTCATGTTTTGGCTTCCAATTAAATTGTAAACTCATCAAGTGAAATTGCATCTTCTAACTGTCTTGGCTTCACTGCCCACAGCACCCCCAGGTGTGCCATAATGTGAACTAAACTTAGGTGGACTAGGTGGCACTGCCTTGTTAGGAACTATGAAATACAACTCTTCGCCAACACGAAGGTGAATGTACAAGGTTAAACAGAGTTCAGGCAAATAAACATTCAGTATTTGTTGTGACAAAGTGCATGAACAGTGTTGCCTCAGATCTAAGTTTACCCACGAGTGATGTAACTTAGATTTAAAAGAAAAACAACAAAACCTTTTCTGAATCCTCCTTCAATTTTTATGGTCCCCAATTTCTAATTCACATTTTGGGAGTAGATTCTCTTTGGGAAATTGCATAATCATAACTTTTTTTTTAATAGGGAAGAGTAAAAAGGAACTACAATTTTTTTCTCCAAGCTTTTATTTTGAAAAATTTTAAACATCCTTAAAAGTTGGGAGAACAGGATAATGAGCATTCATAAACCCACCATCTTTATCTAGCTCTTAGTAACAGTATTCTTTATCTATTTTTATTTGTGAACCATTGAAAGTAAGTCACAGATACCATGACACTTTTCCCCCTAAATATTTCCTCAAGCATCATTTAAGAACAAGGATACTCTCCTTCATAACCCCAAAGTCATTATCACACCTAAGAAAATCAACAGTAATGCCCTATCTTATATCCAGCTTGAATCCAAAAGCCTGGAATTGTCCCAAGGATGTTCTTTATAGCTTTTTTTTTTATTTATTTAGGAGAGTGTCCCCTGTCACCCAGTTTTGAGTGCAGTGGCATGATCACAACTCACTGGGCTCAAGTGATCCTCCTGCCTCGGCCTCCTGAGCAGGTGGGACCACATGCATGTGCCACCACGCCTGGCTAATTTTTGTGTTTTTTGTAGAGACAGAGTTTCACCATGTTGCTCAGGCTGGTCTCAAACTCCTATGCTCAAGTAATCCTCCCACCTTGGCCTCTCAAAGTGCTGAGATTACATATATGCGTGAGTCTTATTTTTAAAAATCAATATTTAATCTAGATTTACACATCTCGTATGGCTAGGTCATCTCTGAATCTCTCATTGATTGGGCACCTACCATGTCCCAAGCTACACAAGCCATCCTATTTATTTCACAAGAAAATTTGAGATAGTTTTTGTTATGTAAAATAGCGATAAAGTATCTACTTCTGATTATTTCAATGTATTAGTTTTGTTGTTTGTTTGTTTGGTTTGGTTTTGAAACAGAGCCTTGCTCTGTCACCCAGGCTAGAATGCAGTGGCGCAATCTCTGCTCACTGCAACCTCCATCTCCTGGGTTCAAGCAATTCTCCTGCCTCAGCCTCCCAAGTAGCTGGGACTACAGGTGTGTGCCACCACACCTGGCTATTTTTGTATTTTTAGTAGAGACGGTGTTTCGCCATGTTAGCTAGAATGGTCTCAATCTCTTGACCTTGTGATCCGCCGACCTCGGCCTCCCACAGTCCTGGGATTACAGGCGTGAACCACTGTGCCCAGCCAAGGATGCAGATTAACAAGTGCATTCAGAGTGTGCTGAAGCCTGGCTATTCCTGCAGTTTTGCCTGTCAGAAATTTGACTTTAATTATGCAGATATCCATATCTTTTTGCCAGTCAATGCTGTGCTCATGAAAATGAACTTGTTGAAGATTTTATCACCAGCAATAAAATATTTTTCATTTCACGTCTTCAGAAATATTTTAAATGTAGAGAACAAAAAGGCCGGGCGCGGTGGCTCAAGCCTGTAATCCCAGCACTTTGGGAGGCCGAGGCGGTTGGATCACAAGATCAAGAGATCGAGACCATCCTGGTCAACATGGTGAAACCCCGTCTCTATTAAAAATACAAAAAATTAGCTGGGCATGGTGGCACGTGCCTGTAATCCCAGCTACTTGGGAGGCTGAGGCAGGAGAATTGCCTGAACCCAGGAAGCGGAGGTTGCGGTGAGCCGAGAGTGCGCCATTGCACTCCAGCCTGGGTAACAAGAGCGAAACTCCGTCTCAAAGAAAACCAAAAAACAAAAAAACAAAACAAAACAAAAAAATGTAGAGAACAAAAACCAATAAAAGAACAAATTTCAGGCCAGGCATGGTGGCTCACACCTGTAATACCAGCACTTGGGGAGGCCAAGATGGGCAGATCACATGAGGTCAGGAGTTCAAGACCAGCCTGGCCAAAATGGTGAAACCTCATCTCAACTAAAAATACAAAAATTAGCTTGGAGTGCTGATGGGCGCCTATAATCACAGCTACTCGGAACACTGATGCAGAATTACTTGAACCCTGGAGGCAGAGGTTGCAGTGAGCAACTCTGGGCTACTGCACTGCAGCCTGGGCAACAGAGAGAGACTCCATCTCAAAAAAAAAAAAAAAACAAAACACATTCCATTAATAATCATACATTGTATCCTACACACAAACAAAAAAATACTACAGTATTTTCCTTTTAATAGACTAGAATTTAAATGTCGTAAGATCAGAGACTTTGTCTATTTCCATGCCTGCTAAATCCACAGTGTTATCATACAATAGGCATTCAATCAATATTCACTAAATGGAGATGTTAAATGTTTCAACTCCTGAGACAGCTATTAGGTGCTGAAAAGACAGTAAGACAATGACCACAAGTGGCCCACTTGATCTAGCAGTGCCACAGAGTGGGTGCTTTCTGATCCACAGCACTTTCACCTGAAGTACCCCCAGCAATCCGGCAGAAACAACACATCTGAAACTGAACCCAAGGGCACTTGAAGGCACAGGTGGAAAAAGCAGGGGACTTCCGCCTCAGCCCGCGTACTCCGTCACACCACCTCCCCCCTTTCAACCTTCACCCACAGGCCTGTGAGGAGCTCCAGATAACACGAGCTGGAGCTAGAAAAAAACTCATACCTACTAGAGGGAGTGAATAATACCGAATATCCTCTTCTAAGTGGGAGCTAAACGACAAGAACACATGGACACAGAGAGGAGAACAACACACACCCCGGCCTCCCTGAGGGTGGTAGACGGGAGGAGAGAGAGGGTCAGGAAAAATAACTAATTGGGTACTGGGTTTAGTACCTGGTTTAATAATCTGTATAAAAAAATCCCTGTGACATGAGTTTACCTGTATAACAAACTGCACATGTACCTCTGGACTTAAAATAAAAGTTAGAAAAATGTAATAAAATGATTTTTTAAAGTATTGATTACATGTTGAAATGATAATATTGAATTACTTGCAAGACTTAATAACTAAGACTACCTTTTGGTATAAGGATAGATAATAGACCAACAGAGCAAAACAGAGAAACAGGCTTCTATTTACACAGCAATCTGATATATGACAGATGGCGTTACAGATCAGTGTGGAAAAGATTGATCAGTCAATACATTATATGGGAACAACGGCATATCCATTTGGGGTACATTTAGATGTGCACCTCACACTTAAATACAAATTAATCCTAGGGAACCTAGGTCCACAGCTAGGAAAAAAACACTTTCAAACTCTTAGAAAGACACATGTGAAACTTGAAGACATTACGCCAAAAGAAAGAAGTCAGTCACAAAAGGAGAAATACCGTATGATTCCACTCCTATGGGGTACCTGTAGTCAAATTCATCGAGACAGAAAGCAGAATGGTGGTGGCCAGAGGCCTGGGTTTTGAAGGAAATGGGGAGCTGTTGCTTACTGGGTATAGAGTTTCAGTTGGGGATGATAAAAACTCTACAGGTGAATGGTGAGGATGGTTGCACAACAAACTGAATGTACTTAATGCTACTGAAGCGTCCGCTTTAACATGGTTAAAATGATAAATTCTATATGTTTTGTGTATTTTACCAAAAAAATTTTTTAAAAACTTAGAAAACAATGTTACACTCCTTAATGGCACACTGTTATGCAGATAGCACCTCCCACTGATAACGAAACATACTTAATAGGCATTTTAAATATTCTTTTTTTTTTTTTTTTTTTTTTGAGACGGAGTTTCGCTCTTGTTACCCAGGCTGGAGTGCAATGGCGCGATCTCGGCTCACCGCAACCTCCGCCTCCTGGGTTCAGGCAATTCTCCTGCCTCAGCCTCCTAAGTAGCTGGGATTACAGGCACGTGCCACCATGCCCAGCTAATTTTTTATATTTTTAGTAGAGACGGGGTTTCACCATGTTGACCAGGATGGTCTCGATCTCTCGACCTCGTGATCCACCCGCCTCGGCCTCCCAAAGTGCTGGGATTACAGGCTTGAGCCACCGCGCCCGGCCTTTAAATATTCTTTAAAACATAAAATCACTCACCGGTAAAATCACAGGCCAAAATCTAAGCAAAAGTGGGAATTCAGAGCAGACTGCAAGAAAAGACGTTCTGGTGCTTAGAGGCTTAAGAGGGCAAATAAGAGCACATTCCTAAGAAATTGTAACCAAATGGGTATTCTGCCCAAATGCACATCAGCTGATGATTCCAAAGCCTGCAGCTACAGTGTTAAAGTGGCCCTGGGTTAGCAGACCTCTAAGCACCTGGCAGAAATAAGTATAAATACTTTTTTTTTTTGAGACAGTGTTTCGCTCTTGTTACCCAGGCTAGAGTGCAATGGTGCGATCTCGGGTCACCACAACCTCCGGTCACCGCAACCTCCATCTCCTGCGTTCAAGCAATTCTCCTGCCTCAGCCTCCTGAGTAGCTGGGACTACAGGCGTGCGCCACCATGCCAAGCTAATTTTTGTATTTTTAGTAGAAATGGGGTTTCACCATGTTGACCAGAATGGTCTCGATCTCTTGACCTCGTGATCCACCCGCCTCTGCCTCCCAAAATGCTGGAATTACAGGCGTGAGCCACCGCGCCCAGCCTAAGTAAAAATACTTTTTGAAGGGATTCACCTTCATCTGAGGCCTCACAACATCCCCACAAATAATTTCCTAGGGACAATGAACAGCTTACAGTTAAAAACAAAACAACAAAACAAAAAGCAACCGCACAAGAAACAAAGCACCATGAGAAAGAACCAGCAGAAACACCACCACAGAAAAGGACTCACAGAGAATGTTAACAAAAGGAACAGTCTAGACAGTCCCAGATGCAAAAAGAAAGTAGCAAATATATTAGTAACATATAGGTGAACGTTGACTGTATAAAATAAAAACAATTATTTATGGTGTAAAATTTGAAAAGACAGAATTAAAATACACTGCTATAATAATATAGATCAGGAGAAAGTTAAAAGGAGTTAAAGTGTTCTAAGGTTCTTATACCAAAAGTAAAAGTATTGCTTAGCTACAGACTTTGATAAGTTAACATGCATGTTGAAATTTCTTGTAACCACTAAAAAAACAGAAACAGTGTGCTTATGAGGTCCAAAGGAGAAAACGTAATGATTATTCCAGAAACCTCAATCAATTCAAAAGAATTCAATAGAGAAGGGAAAAAGAAATTGAACAAATAGAAACATTTTATCAAATATTCAAGAAATAATTCCAAATTGTTTCAACGGATAGTATAACATGTTAGTGCAACACTGACAAGAAAAAGGGAAAAGATAATTATACACCAATCTCATTCACAAACATAGATGTAAAAATCATAAGCAAAATAATAGCAAATCAAGCAATGCATAAAAAAGGAAAATACAATGTAACCAAGTTGGATTTTAGAAGCACAGATTGTTTTCACATTAAAAAAAAAAATGTAATCCACTACATTAACAGATCGAAGTGAAAAAAATCATAGAAGTATCTCAGTAAACACAGAAAAAAGCATTTGATAAATTTCAACATCTATTTATGACTTCAAAAAACCTTAGCTAACAAGAAATAGGCTTTTTTTTGAGATAGGATCTTTCTCTGTAACCAGGATAGAACACAGGGGCATACTCTTGACTCTGCAGCCTCAATCTCCCAGGCTCAAGCAATCCTCCCACCTCAGTCTCCTAAGTAGCTACAGAAGCAGGCCACCACACCTGGCTAATTTTTATTTTTATTTTTATTTATTTTTTCTTTTTGTAGAGACAGTTTTGCCATATTGCCTAGGCTGGTCTTGAACTCCTGAGCTCAAGCAATCCACCTGCCTCGGCTTCCCAAAGTGCTGGGATTACAGGCGTGAGCCGTCATGCCCGGCCTGAAATAAATAGACTCTTAACCAATGAAACAGGGCAAAGAAAAAAAATATGTAAGGATTGGAAATAAAGAAACAAAGCTATCGTTATTTTTAAATGATATTTATAATAAAAAAAATACACTATCAACAAGGTTACTGGATAGAAAAATCAATATAGAAAATTTTTTTTAATAGTTGCAATTAGTAGGTAGAACATAAAATTTTAGAATTATACAATTTGTAAATGGCATAAAAGCATGAAGATGTGCAAAGAAATCTAATACTAGGCCAGGCGCGGTGGCTCACGCCTGTAATCCCAGCACTTTGGGAGGCCGAGGCAGGTGGATCACAAGGTCAAGAGATCGAGACCATCCTGGTCAACATGGTGAAACCGGCCGGGCGTAGTGGCTCAAGCCTGTAATCCCAGCACTTTGGGAGGTCGAGGCGGGTGGATCACAACGTCAAGAGATTGAGACCATCCTGGTCAACATGGTGAAACCCCGTCTCTACTAAAAATACAAAAAATTAGCTGGGCATGGTGGCGCACACCTGTAATCCCAGCTACTCAGGAGGCCGAGGCAGGAGAATTGCCTGAACCCAGGAGGCGGAGGTTGCGGTGAGCCGAGATCACGCCATTGCACTCCAGCCTGAGTAACGAGAGCGAAACTCCATCTCAAAAAAAAAAAAAAAAAAAAAAAAAAAAAGAAATCTAACACTAATTGTGTAAGACATACATAGAGAGATCAAATAAGACCAAAATAAATATACAGGGGCTAGAAGCTTCCTCACTATCAAGATGCTGAGCTCCTCTACCAACCATGAAGTAACTGGTACAGAGTGTCCTCTCCTATGGTAAACAACAAGAAAACCAGACAGAAGATATGAAACAACTGTTTTCACACACTGTGACAACAGGTAGGGAAAGACTGAACTTTAAGAGAAGGCAGAAAATTAAGCCGAACCTTACAATTGCCCCAGCTTCCTATCTGGGGACAATTTTGAGCTTACAGGACAGGGAAGGAAAGCCTAAGCAAAGCGCAATGGTCTCACTAAATTAAGGAGACTGCATCTTTGGGAGGTGAGGGAGCTGGAATCCGTAGGGTAAAGTACCAGAGAGGAGGAAGCTATACAGAGAAGGAGCTCCCAAAATCGACACAGGGGTCTTCTTAGGTCTCTGGTTGAATAACTACTCTGCATACTCATAGAGTGAAATTTCACACACTGGGCAAAGAACAATTGCTGGAGACTCAAAACTGAACAATTCTCAAAGGACAGAGGGAAGAAGGGCTCAAATACTACTCAGCCAAAAAGACCTCACTGAGCCATAGGGCAATCAATAGAAACCCCTGAAGGATCAGGACTTAAAATCTAAACTAGCCATACAGTGAAGGCTATTCTAGACACACTCTTACAAAGCTTAAAGACAATCCCCTGGCTGGCTCTGTGGCTCACGCCTATAATCCCAGTGTTTTGGGAGGCTCAAGTGGCGGAATCCTTTGAGGCCAGGAGTTCAGACCAGCCCGGCAACAGAGCCAGATCCTCCCTCTACAAAAAACAAAAAGTAAAAGTCAGCCAGGGTGATGGCATGTGCCTGTTATCCCAGTTACTTGGGAGGTTGATGTGGGAGGATCACTCGAGCCCAGTAGTTCATGATCCTTCCACTGCACTCTGTTGATCACACCACTGCACTCCAGCCTGGGTGACAGAGTGAGACTCGGTCTCAACAACAACAACAACAACAACAACAACAACAAAGGAAGTAAAAAACCCAGCAAATTGTGAACCAGAAAGCTATAACTATGTAGACACAGTTTAATATGAATATTATAATACACAGTGTCCAAATATGTAAACATTATGAACTATGCACTGCACTCCAGTCTGGGTGACAGAGCAAGAATGTGTCTCAACAACAACAAAAATCCTCCAAACTCTCAAGTTGATCGTCAAGTAACCTAACTATAATGCTAACCTGTGGGCCAATATAAACTTCAAAACTCTGAAAAAAGACAACAAATTTTAAATACTTGACCACATAACATTTAATGTCTGATATCCAATAAGAAATTATCAGACATAGAAAAAAAGCAGCAGGGTTGGGCACGGTGGCTCATGCCTGTAATTGCAGCACTTTGGGAGGCCAAGGCGGGTGGATCATGAGGTCAGAAGTTTGAGATCAGCCTAGACAACATAGTGAAACCCCGTCTCTACTAAAAATACAAAAAAATTGGCTGGGCATCATGGTACATGCTTGTAATCCCAGCTACTTGGGAGACTGAGGCGGGAGAATTGCTTGAACCCACGAGGCAGAGGCTGCAGCGAGCGGAGGTCTAGTTACTGCACTCCAGCCCAGGCAACAGTGTGAGACTCCATCAAAAAAAAAAAAAAAAAAAAGAAAGAAAGAAAGAAAGAAAGAAAAAAAAAAAAATGCAGCAGGCTGGGCACGGTGGCTCATGCCTATAATCCTAGCACTTTGGGAGGCTGAGGCGGGGGGATCACAAAGTCAGGAGTTCGAGACCTGCCTGGCCAATATAGTGAAAGCCCGTCTCTACTAAAAATACAAAAATTAGCTGGGCATGGTGGTGGGTGCCCATAATCCCAACTACTCAGGAGGCTAAGGCAGGAGAATCACTTGAATCCAGGAGGTGGAGGTTGCAGTGAGCCGAGATGGTGCTACTGTATTCTAGCCTGGGTGACAAAGCCAGATTCCATCTCGAAAAAGAAAAGAAAAAAAGGAACAAACTGTGAACCAGAAAACTATATCTATGTAGACACAGTTTAATATTAACATTATAAAAAAAAGAAAGAAAAGAAAAAAAAGAAAGCAACCAAAAAAAACCAAAAAAATTAACATTATAATATACTTTCTTCAAATACATAAACATGGTGTGTGTACATATAGTATATGCCATATATATACACTCACATTCATATTTTTGTTCCAGTGCTTTTCCCTTGGCTTAATTTCAATGCTAACGCCCCAAGAAAGAAATGATATTGATTCAGTGTTACAGAAATAAAGATAGAGCAAAGTAGGTGGCTCCAAAATATATTTCATGCTGGATTGGGGAAAAGGAACATCTCCATGCGTTGTAAATTTCTCTCCACCTTTTTTTTTTTTTTTTTGAGACGGAGTTTCGCTCTTGTTACCCAGGCTGGAGTGCAATGGCACGATCTCGGCTCACCGCAACCTCCACCTCCTGGGTTTAGGCAATTCTCCTGCCTCAGCCTCCTGAGTAGCTGGGATCACAGGCACGCGCCACCATGCCCAGCTAATTTTTTGTATTTTTAGTAGAGACGGGGTTTCACCATGTTGACCAGGATGGTCTCGATCTCTTGACCTCGTGATCCACCCGCCTTGGCCTCCCAAAGTGCTGGGATTACAGGCTTGAGCCACCGCGCCCGGCCTCCACCTTTTTTTTTAATGAGAAATCTCACGCAGGGAGGACAAGTTTTAGTTTAAAAGTCTCACTAATACTATATAGCAGTCTCATCCAAATGCTGGTGAAACTTCTGAACATGATCATACTACAAGAGCATTTCTTCTCCCCACATAAGTATTACAAAGTTTTCTGCTATTAATATCTATTGGGATTGTCATTCCCAATCACCCTTCCTGGTTCCTGGGATATTCCCGCCCATCTACAGTGGGGAGTATGAAATTACTAATAAGCAGAACAGTGGTCCTCAGATGTGGTCCCTGAGACTGGCAGCATCAGCGTCATCTGGGAATTTATTAGAATTATAAATTATTGAACTCCACCCCACACTTACTGAATCAGAAACTATAGGAGTAGATTCTAGGAGTTTGTGTTTTAACAAGTCCTTCAGGTTATTCAAAAGCTTGTTCAAATTTAAGAACTACCGAATTAGAAAATATTTCTTGTACCAGTGGACATTAATGTCATGGACCCAGGATCTATCTGAGAGAATTTTTCAGGAAGATATGAAAAAGAATCCAGAACAACTGCAACCAAACAAATAGAACACCCGGGTCAGGCAAAAATAGGCCATCTGAGCCTCTTTCAGGATGGGCATGGGCAGCTTTCACTATTACAATATGCCCTTTCTTTTCCGTCTTTCTTTTTTACCATTTGAGACATGGAGATAAGCATAGTATTCTTTGTATTAATGCTACTACTATGGCAATAAGCATAAAGGAAAGTAGAAAAGAAAAAGGAAGAACTGGGCCGGGCGCGGTGGCTCAAGCCTGTAATCCCAGCACTTTGGGAGGTCGAGGCGGGTGGATCACGAGGTCGAGAGATTGAGACCATCCTGGTCAACATGGTGAAGCCCCGTCTCTACTAAAAATACAAAAAATTAGCTGGGCATGGTGGCGCGTGCCTGTAATCCCAGCTACTCAGGAGGCTGAGGCAGGAGAATTGCCTGAACCCAGGAGGCGGAGGTTGCGGTGAGCCGAGATTGCGCCATTGCACTCCAGCCTGGGTAACAAGAGCGAAACTCCGTCTCAAAAAAAAAAAAAAAAGAAAAAGAAAAAGGAAGAACTATCTTCTTTCTTTTTAGAAAAATTGTTTAATAATTTCCAGCTGATGGAAACTGCCATTCTCAGCAAAGTAACACAAGAACAGAAAACCAAACATGGCATGTTCTCACCCATAAGTGGGAATTGAATAATGAGAACACATGGACATAGAGGAGGGAGAACATCACAAACAGGGGCCTGGCGGAGGGTGAGGGGCTAGGGGAGGGATAGCATTAGGAGAAATACCTAATGTAGATGATGGGGTGATGGATGCAGCAAAACACCATGGCACGTGTATAACTGTGTAACAAACCTGCACTTTCTGCACTTGTACCCCAGAACTTAAAGTATAATAATGAATAAATAATTTCCATTTGAAGTGGATATTTGATATTTGCTCTCGTCTTTGCACCTCTCCATTCTCCTAGCCATAATTATGAATCAGGAGTGTAAGGATGGTGGAATATGAGAATTATCCAGGGAGCTTTATCAGAATATATATCTCCCACCACCCGCTCTGCGAATTGAGATGCTGACAGAGCAGTGTGGGTGGACTAGTATATATATGCTGAGAAAACTTACTGTGATTCCAGCCTGCTTTTATCCTCACCTCTCCCTACACCCCACCAGTTATCTTGGCCTCTTGTCAATGCAAGAGGAACTGTCAGGATTGCCGAATTTATCTTCTATCCTCTAGTACTTACTAATAGTCACCTGCTATGGCTCAGTGTCATGCTGTGAGATGTGGGTTCTGTCCTCAAGAATTTTATGTTGTAATTTACTCACAAAAGAAACGACCAGTGAAAAGTATTGGACTAAATGCATCAAGTACCATGTGGTGCGATACAGACTTTAGGACTGTGAAATCCGGAGAAGCTCTAGGTTTCCCACTCACTTTTACAACACTGTCTTCTGGTCTGGGAACTTTTGGGGTCAGATGGCCCAAGCTGCCAAAAGGGCAAATAGACACTCACAATCCACTCATGCATGCCGATAGAAAACGTTGAGGGGAAGAGTAACAGCAATTGTTTTGTGAAACATACCTGAAAAGTACGAATGAAGTAAGTCCAAAATAGGCCAAGAACAAAACAAGGCTTTGATGTCGGGCCACTGATCGGCCTGTGGTTATTTCATGCTTCTCCATCCCTTTCCTGTTGCCTGATCCTCAGCCATTTTGCTTTGGTTTATCTTTTCAGCAGAGAGTAAGTAGGACAAGGATAAATTTTGGCACAATTTATCTTGCACTCCTTAATAATAAAAGGTTTAGTGATGAGAACATTTCAAAGTATTGACTAAGCTTAATGTAGGATATACCACGGAGTGAAAAACAAAAAAACTAAGGTAACAATAGTATATATGTATATATACTATTTCTGTTAAATATATGTATTTCTGTTAAAAGGGGGGAAATAATACATTTAACATAAACATTTTTGGAAAGATACCCAAGAAACTGGCAATGTTAGTGGCAGTCACTGGGTGACTGACCAATGGGCAGGGCAAAAAGGGAATTTTTAGTGAAAACTCTTGTATTTCTTGAATTTTGAACCATTGGTTTGTATGACCTACTTTTAAAAATAAATAAAAATTTTTTAAATATTGGCTAAGAGGAGATCTAGGAATCTCAATCCTTTCACCTAAGAGGCATCATGGTGTAATAGAAAGAGCATTGTTTTGAGGGTACAAAAAGGACCTGGTTTTGAAACCTGGTCTGTTATTTACCAGTTCCATGACCTTGGCCACGCTCCTTAAGTTAGCTGAATCTCATTTTGGGCATTAATAAAATAGTATAACAAAAGTGGCTTTGTGAGGATTTGACATTATATAAAACTGCCTTGCACTTACTAAATGGTAGCTATTATTCTGTGGATTTCAATTATCCCTGCTATCCATTACTACCAATTAAGAGCTGGATGGTGATTAAAGGGAACTTGAGTTATGAATTAGGTCTCAGAGAGTCTTAATTTACAAATATCAACGAACACCTGCAGCAGAAAAGCAACATTACAACAATTTTTTTATTCAGGTGTTTTTTTGAGTCTTTAGGTAAGTCCAAGGGCTTTTTGGGGCTTCTTTTTTTTTTTTTTTTTCTTTTTTTATTTGAGATGAAGTTTCGCTCTTGTTACCCAGGCTGGAGTGCAATGGCACGATCTCGGCTCACTGCAACCTCCGCCTCCTGGGTTTAGGCAATTCTCCTGCCTCAGCCTCCTGAGTAGCTGGGATTACAGGCACGTGCCACCATGCCCAGCTAATTTTTTCTTATGTTTAGTAGAGACGGGGTTTCACCATGTTGACCAGGATGTTCTTGATCTCTTGACCTCGTGATCCACCCGCCTCGGCCTCCCAGAGTGCTGGGATTATAGGCGTGAGCCACCGCTCCCGGCCCTTGGGGCTTCTTAAGAACTATCCCAAGAGATCAAGCAATCAGTGGCATTAAATGATGGTCAGTTCCATCATGCAATCTCATATTGGTTCTGCATTCTTACCCACTTCACTACCCTTTCCCTATTACTGTTTCTTGAAACTGCTCTCCCTAATAAAGTAACAGCACATAGGCCTTTTGCCTCAGACTGTGCTTTCTGGAGAAACACAAGCTAAAACTAGGACCTGCCTTATCTCACTGAAGATAGTCGGGAGCTGCACAGCAGATGCCACTGATGTCCTGCCCATGTGCTTTTAGGCCTTAATATTAATCAGGCTTGCCAGCCAGGAGCCTGTAATACCTGAAAGCACTTTGATAGGCTAAGCGGGGAGAATGGCTTGAGCCCAAGAGTTCGAGACTAGCCTGGGCAACACAGCAAAATCCTGCACAAAAACAATATAAAAATTAGCCAGGCTTGGCCGGGCGTGGTGGCTCAAGCCTGTAATCCCAGCACTTTGGGAGGCCGAGGCGGGTGGATCACGAGGTCAAGAGATCGAGACCATCCTGGTCAACATGGTGAAACCCCGTCTCTACTAAAAATACAAAAAAAAATTAGCTGGGCATGGTGGTGCGTGCCTGTAATCCCAGCTACTCAGGAGGCTGAGGCAGGAGAATTGCCTGAACCCAGGAGGCGGAGGTTGCGGTGAGCCGAGATCGTGCCATTGCACTCTAGCCTGGGTAACAAGAGCGAAACTCCGCCTCAAAAAAAAAAAAAAAAAAAAAATTAGCCAGGCTTGGTGGCACGTGCCTATAGCTACTTAGAAGGCTGAGGTGGGGAGACTGCTTGAGCTCAGAAGTTGGAAGTTGCAGTGAGCTGAGATGGCACCCAGCGTGGATGACAGAGTGAGACCCTGTTTTAAAAAAAAAAGTTGGGGTGGGGGTAGTTTGCTTTCCCCAAAATTTACATCTCTTGCTTTATGAGAAGGCTTTCTTTACCACCCTTGAATAATAGTTTCTCCAATTCTGTGGACTGTCTTTTCATTTTCTTGATGCTGTAGTTTTGAGCACAAAAGACATTAATTTTAATGAAGTCCAATTTATCAAATCTACTTATTTTCATCACATATGCTTTTGGTGAGATTTACTCCTATGTTTCCCTTCTAGTAAGTTTTGGGGTTTTTGTTTGTTTGTTTGTTTTGCATTTAGGCATACGATACACTCCTAGTAATTATTTATGCATGGCCAAAGTAGGTGTTCAGTTTCAATCTTTTGCATGTGGATACCTAGTTGTCCCAGCAATAGTTGAAAAGACAAATTTTTTCCTCATTCAATTATTTTGGCAACCTTCTGGAAAATCAATTGACCATAAATAGAAGGGTTTACTTCCGGGCTCTCTATTTTATTCCATTGCTTTGTTTATCTATGTGCCAATACCACTGTCTTTATTACCATAGTTTTGTAAAAGGAAAAAGAAACTATTTTTCCTCTCTACTCAACACACTTGCAGCATACTTCTGTGACCAGACATGTGTGAGTTTTTCCCCATAGCAAGGAATTCTTCAGCAGACACCAACTGGGTGTCCTAGAATTCAATTTAATTCTGATACTGTCTACTTGGAGAGAGTATCAGATCCCACAGGTTAAGGGCTCAATGCCACAGGAATGGGCTCCACCTCCCCACTTCAGACACCACTCGAAAGTCTCAGGCTGTGACCTGTACTTCTGACCTACCAGCTACAAATCAGGGCGCCCACAATGCCCCCTCATTGCTTGGATGGCTCATAGGACCAAGGGAAACACTTTACCTGCATTTTTTGGTTTATTTTAAAGAATATTAGCAGCCGGGAGCAGTGGCTCACACCTGTAATCTCAGCACTTTGGGAGGCCAAGGTGGGTGAATCACTTGAGGCTAGGAGTTCGGGACTAGCCTGGTCAATATGATGAAACCTGTCTCTACTAAAAATACAAGTTATTGGGGAGTGGTGGCACATGCCTGTGGCCCCAGCTACTCTGGAAGGTGAGGCAGAATTGCCTGAACCTGGGAAGCGGAGGTTGCAGTGAGCCATGATCTCATCAGACTTGGTCTCAAAAATAAAATGAAATAATAAAATAAAAAGATATTACAAAGGATACAGATGAACAGCCAAATACAGAGTTACATAGGGCAGCATCTGGAAGTGTCTCGAGCACACAGGTTTTTTTTTTGTTTGAGACAGTTTCAGTCTTGTCACCCAGGCTGGAGTACAATGGTGTGATCTCGGCTCACTGCAGCCTCTGTCTCCTGGATTCTCCTGCCTCAGCCTCCTGCAAAGCTGGGATTACAGGCGCCAACCACCACACCCACCTAATTTTTGTATCTTTAGTAGAGACAGGGTTTCACCATGTTGGCCAGGCTGGTCTCAAACTCCTGACCTCAGGTGATCCGCATGCCTCAGACTCCCAAAGTGCTGGGATTACATGAGTGAGCCACCATACCCGGCTGAGCACAGGGGTTTCTATCCCAGTGGAGATGAAGTAGGCCACCCTATCAGCACTGTGGATGCCTTCCTTCATCAGCCCCAAAACTCATCAAATCTCATTGTCCAAGGGTTTTTATAAAGCTTGATCTCCAGTACCCTCTTCAAATGCTCCCCCATTTCCTTGAGGTTTGTGTTTAGAGCTGAATTCCATCCTTCTAATCATCTAATCACATGGTCTTTCTGGTGGCCAGCCCCATTCTGAGTTTATTTAGGCATTCCACACTAAGTCATCTCATTAGCATACACTAGAGACAAAGGCCAAAAACCATACACTTCTTGTTATACAGATTTGAAATTGGAATGTGTGGGTCCTCCAACTTTGATCTTCTTTTTCAAGACTGTTTGGGCTATTATCTTTTTTTTAAAAAAAAAATGTATGGTTTCTAGGCCAGGCATGGTGGCTCATGCCTGTAATCCCAGCACTTTGGGAGGACGACGTGGGTGGATCACCTGAGGTCTGGAGTTTGAAACCACTGTGACCAACAAGGTAAAATCCTGTCTCTAAAAAAAAAAAAAGTATGGTTTCTGCACCTTTTTATTTTTTTTAAATTTTTATTTATTTATTTATTTATTTGGAGATGGAGTTTCACTCTGTATCTCAGGCTGGCGTGCATTGACACTGTCTTGGCTCACTGCACCTTCTGCCTCCCAGGTTCAAGAAATTCTTCTGCTCAGCCTCCCAAGTAGCTGGGACTACAGGCATGTGCCACCACACCCAGCTAATTTTTTTTTTTTTTTTTTTTTTTTTTGAGACGGACTTTCGCTCTTGTTACCCAGGCTGGAGTGCAATGGCGCGATCTCGGCTCACCGCAACCTCCGCCTCCTGGGTTCAGGCAATTCTCCTGCCTCAGCCTCCTGAGTAGCTGAGATTACAGGCACGCGCCACCATGCCCAGCTAATTTTTTGTAATTTTAGTGGAGACAGAGTTTCACCATGTTGACCAGGATGGTCTCAGTCTCTTGACCTCGTGATCCACCCGCCTCGGCCTTCCAAAGTGCTGGGATTACAGGCTTGAGCCACCGCGCCCGGCCTTAATTTTTGTATTTTTAATAGAGACAGAATTTCACTATATTTTCCAGGCTGGTCTCAAACTCCTGACCTCATGATCTGCCTGACTTGGCCTCCCAAAGTGCTGGGATTACAGGTGTGAGCCACTACGCCCGGCCTGGATCTTAAATAAATCTTTTCTTACTGCAAATCCATCAAATGTTTTCAATAAAGTTTTCTAAAAGTTTTTTTTCTTTGACTGTCACATTCAGATCTTTCATCTGTTTGGAATTTATTTTAGCACACAATGAAAGGTCAGGGTCTAATGTCATGCTTTTAAATTGTACTAACACTTTTTTTTAAAAGTCCATTCTTTCACTAATATGCAAAGTAAGCCTGTTACAAATCAAATTTGCAATAGGTAAGGTTCTGTTAGGGTTTTATGATTCTCTTTGGCCATTTTTCTTTCCCTGAACCAATGCCACACTGCCTTAATTACTATAGGTTTTTCTTTGTTCGTTTGTTTTGAGATGGAGTTTCGCTCTGTTGCCCAGGCTGGAGTACAGTGGCACAATCTCAGCACACTGCAACTTCTGGGTTCAAGCGATTCTCCTGCCTGAGTCTCCACAGTAGCTGGGATTACAGCCGTGCACCACCATGCCTGAATAATTTTTGTATTTTTAGTACAGATGGGGTTTCACTATGTTGGCCAGGCTGGTCTTGAACTCCTGACCTCAGGTGAACCGCCCACCTTGGGCTCCCAAAGTGCTGGGGTTATAGGCATGAGCCACTGCACCTGGCCTTACTATAGCTTTTTAATAAAGTAATCTGATAAGGTATCTTGTTAATCTTTAGAAGTGTATTTCTGGATCTTATATAAAAATGTTAGAGCTCGACAATTTTCACAAAAGCAAATTAAAAACTTTGGATTTTGACTAAAATTACATTGAATCTATAGATCAATTTGAGAAGAATTGGCTTTAAAATATATATTGGCGGGCCAGGTGCGGTGGCTCACACCTGTAATCCCAGCACTTTGAGAGGCAGAGGCGGGTGGATCAGGAGGTCAGGAGATCGAGACCATCCTGGCTAACATGGTGAAACCCCGTCTCTACTAAAAATACAAAAATTAGCTGGGCATGGTGGTGAGTCACTCAGTCACTTGGGAAGCTGAGGCAGGAGAATCGCTTGAACCTGGAGCGGGAGGTTGCAGTGAGCCAAGATTGTGCCATTGCACTCCAGCCTGGGTGACAGAGTGAGACTCTGTATCTCAAAAAAAAAAAAAAAAAAAAAAAAAAAAAAAAATATATATATATATATATATATATATATATATATATATGCTGGGCATCATGGCTCATGCCTGTAATCCTAGCACTTTGGTAGGCCCAGGCAGGTGGATCACCTGATGTCAGGAGTTGGAGACCAGCCTGGCCAATGTGGCGAAACCCTGTCTCTACTAAAAACATAAAAATTAGCCAGGTGTGGTGGTGGGCAAGTGTAATCCCAGCTACTTCTGAGGCTGAGGCAGGAGAATTGCTTGAACCCTGGGGGTGCAGGTTTCAGTGAGCTGAGATCACACTACTGCATGCCAGCCTGGGCAAAAGAGTGAAACTGTGTCTCAAAATATATATATATGAAACTCTGTCTCAATATATATGTAAGTATATATTGAGACAGTTTCACTCTTGTCACCCAGGCTGCAATGCAGTGGTGTGATCTTGGCTCTCTGCAGCCTCAGCCTCCTGGGGATATATATATAGAGGCCGGGCATGGTGGCTCATGCCTGTAACCCCAGCACTTTGGGAAGCTGAGGTAGGAAGGTCTCTTGAGCCCAGGAGTTTGAGACCAGCCTGGGTAACATAGTGAGACCCTGTCTCTACAGAAATTTAAAAATTAGCTGGATATGGTGGTGCATGCCTGTATTCCCAGCTACTAGGGGGTGCTGGGGTAGGAGGATTGCTTGAGCCTGGGAATTCAAGGCTTCATTAAGTCATGATTGTGCCACTGCACCCTAGCCTGGGACACAGTGAGATCCTACCTCAAAATAATATTAATACCAATAAGGATAAGTATTTTGGTATATAACCTTTATCTGGTTAGAAAGGTCTTTTCTATTCCTTGTTTGTGGAGTTTTTTTTTTTCCTCCTGTTTTAATCATGATGTGTTAGGTTTTATCAAACATGTTGCTTAAGTTTGAATGTGTCCCCAAAAAGTTCATGTGTTAGAGAGACTCTAAATTAATATGTTGATGGTATTTGGAGGTGAGGCCTTTGGGAGGTAATTAGGATTATGAAGTCATCAGAGTGGGGCCTCCATGAGGGCATTAGGGGCTTATAAGGAGATGAAGACAGACTTGAGCTAGAAGCATACTCTGTCTCACCATGTGATGCCTTCTGCCATGTCAGGAAGGCCCTCACCAGATGCCAATGTCATGTTTTTGGACTTCTGAGTCTTCAGAACTGTAAGCTAAATAAACCTCTATTCTTTATAAGTTACTTGATCTGTAGTATTCAGCTATAGCAACAGAAAAGTGACTAAGACACATGTTTTGTTTCTAATATTAAATTAATCTTGGATTTGTGAGATATACCCATCCTGGTAATGAGTATATCTTTTTTATATGTTGTCAGCTTCCATTTTCTCACTGAACTTATTTAGAATTTTCAATATTAAGATTTTCAGGTTAGGTATGCTGGCTCATGCCTGTAATCTCAACACTTTGGGAGCCTGAGGCAGGTGGATCACAAGGTCAGGAGGTCAAGACCAGCCTGGTCAACATGGTGAAACCGCCATCTCTACTAAAAATACAAAAATTAGCTGGGCATGGTAACGGGTTCCTGTAATCCCAGCTACTCAGGAGGCTGAGGCAGAGAATTGCTTGAACCCAGGAGGTGGAGTTTGCAGTGAGCTAAGATCAAGCCACTGCATTCCAGACTGGTTGACAGAGCAAGACTCTGTCTCAAAAAAAAAAAAAGTATTTTCAGTGTTGCCATAACTCTTCCTCTAGTCTTTTTTTTTTTTTTTTTTTTTTTTGAAACGGAGTTTTGCTCTTGTTACCCAGGCTGGAGTGCAATGGTGCGATCTCGGCTCACTGCAACCTCCATCTCCTGGGTTCAGGCAATTCTCCTGCCTCAGCCTCCTGAGTAGCTGGGATTACAGGCACACGCCACCATGCCCAGCTAATTTTTTTTTGTATTTTTAGTAGAGATGGGGTTTCACCATGTTGACCAGGATGGTCTTGATCTCTTGACCTCGTGATCCACCTGCCTCGGCCTCCCAAAGTGCTGGGATTACAGGCGTGAGCCACCATGCCCGGCCCCCTCTAGACTCAGGTTATAGTAATATATTGCTATACTGTGAGATACAATTTATCAAATTACACAAAAATAAAACAGAAACTTTGTTTGGACATTGATTAAAATTCCACCTAATCTATAGATCAATTTGAGAAGAAGTGGCTTTAAGAAAAGCAATATTGCCGGGCGCGGTGGCTCAAGCCTGTAATCCCAGCACTTTGGGAGGCCGAGGCGGGTGGATCACGAGGTCGAGAGATCGAGACCATCCTGGTCAACATGGTGAAACCCCGTCTCTACTAAAAGTGCAAAAAATTAGCTGGGCATGGTGGCACGTGCCTGTAATCCCAGCTACTCAGGAGGCTGAGGCAGGAGAATTGCCTGAGCCCAGGAGGCGGAGGTTGCGGTGAGCCGAGATCACGCCATTGCACTCCAGCCTGGGTAACAAGGGCGAAACTCCGTCTCAAAAAAAAAAAAAAAAAAAAAAAGAAAAGCAATATTGTTTTTCTATAGCCTTGTTGATTGTACTATTATGTAAGCATGTATGTATTTAAGACAGGGTCTTACTCTGTCACCCAGGCTGGAATACAGTGGCATGATCATAGCTCACTGCAGCCTCAAACTCCTGGATTTAACTTGTCCTCCCACCTTGGCCTCGCAAACACTAGGATTATAGGCATGAGCCACTTGCCTGGCTGATTTTATCTTTTTGTCTGCTTAATCTGTCCCTAAGAAGTAGATGTTAACATCTCTCATTATGATTGTGTCATTTGTCTCTAATTCCTGCCGTTCTTGGATTTTGATTCTTTTATCATATCTAGTGAACCTCTTTATCTTTCATAATGCTTTTGCTTTAAAATATCACTTTTTTTCTGACATTAATCTATCTATACCAGCTTTCTTTTGTTGAGTATTTGCCTGCTATTCTCTTCCTTACTGTTTTCCATTATCCCATATTCTTGTTTTGAGCTGTACCTTTTAAGAAGCCTGAAAGAATTCAGTTAAACCTTGTTGTGTTACTGTAAAACAGGCATCCTCCATGAACAATAGCAATAATAGCTTATAAATAAAATATGCTGTTTCCTTCAAAATAGTTTTCTTGTTTTATATTTAGTTTTGGAAGTTGGTACAACATAGTAAAGATGATAGAAACTGAGTATGTTATCATGGAATCCAATAAAGAAAATAAAAAGTATAAGAACTTTAAAAAGTTCAAACTAGCCGGGTGCGGTGGCTCAAGCCTGTAATCCCAGCACTTTGGGAGGCTGAGGCGGGTGGATCACGAGGTCAAGAGATCGAGACCATCCTGGTCAACATGGTGAAACCCCGTCTCTACTAAAGATACAAAAAATTAGCTGGGCATGGTGGCACGTGCCTGTAATCCCAGCTACTCAGGAGGCTGAGGCAGGAGAATTGCTTGAACCCAGGAGGCGGAGGTTGCGGTGAGCCGAGATCGCGCCATTGCACTCCAGCCTGGGTAACAAGAGCGAAACTCCGTCTAAAAAAAAAAAAAAAAAAAGTTCAAACTGTGAAAGTGAGCTTCAGATGAAATCAGATCTTAAGTGCGAGGCCAAAAGATAAGAGAAAAAAACAAGTTTTGAAATCTATAGAAGAGAAAAGCCTCCAAAATGTTCAATTTGGCCGAGCACGGTGGCTCAAGCCTGTAATCCCAGCACTTTGGGAGGCCGAGGTGGGTGGATCACCAGGTCGAGAGATTGAGACCATCCTGGTCGACATGGTGAAACCCCGTCTCTACTAAAAATACAAAAAACTAGCTGGGCATGGTGGCACGTGCCTGTAATCCCAGCTACTTAGGAGACTGAGGCAGAATTGCCTGAATCCAGGAGGCGGAGGTTGCGGTGAGCCGAGATCGTGCCATTGCACTCCAGCCTGGGTAACAAGAGCGAAACTCCGTCTCAAAAAAAAAAAAAAAAAAAAAAAAGTTCAATTTGAAGCTCCAACCACTACAACAGCCAAGACCTGGTCTCAGAAGATCAGAAATGCCCATGAATAGGATTGGAAGAGACTATTGAAAGAAAAGAATCATCTGAACTTATAAAGCAAATTTAGTGATTAAGCCATAGGTATGATTTTTATGAGAACCTGTGTTTGCACACTTATATATGTGATTTGCACCCTGAGACTTCATTAATCTAACTGGCGTATTGTGTATACTCTCTGCTGATCAACTATGATTCATGATTCTCCTTCCCAAGGCTTCCCCTCCTTGACTATTCCCTATCTAAGCAAATGGCCTCCACCCCTTAGCTTAAGCCAGAAATCTGAAAGTCATCCTTGATTCATTCATCCTTACCTCACAATCTACTGATTATATTTCTTAAATATCTCATGAATCAGTCCATATTTTTCCCCTTCTCTGTCAATCCCCAATCCATTTCTTCCAGCTGCCTCCTATTTGGTTTACCCACATAGATATCACATTATTTGTGCGCCATCATCTCCACTCCGTACTTAGTGCCCAGAATGATCTTTTCAAAATGCAAGTGATCATGTGACTTCCCTGCTTAAATATACAAAACCAAAAAGCAAATAAACAAAACACTTAACTGGCTTTCTATTACCTTCGGTTTAAAGGCCAAATCCTTTATAAAGCCTCCAAGATCTGGATCCTGCCTCTCTACAGGATCCATGTTGGTTTTCCTTTCGACACTCCTTCGGAATCAATTCAACGCTGGTCCCTTTGCCTAAACTACTTTCCCCTCTTAGTCACCTAAGAAGTTTCTTAGGCAACTCTTCTTAATTTTTCATGTTTTAGCTTTGATATCTCAGGCTGAAGTGGGAGGATAGTTTGAGCCTGGGAGGTCGAGGCTGCAGTGAACTGTAATCATGCCATTGTACTCCAAGCTGGGTGACAGAGTGAGATCTTGTCTCAAAACAAAAACAAAGAGAAAAAAACCAACACCACCACCCACAACACAACACAAACAAAACAAAACAAAAATACAAAAAAGACATTTTGTGTTGTCATTTTTCAGATGAGAAAATTGAGGGTCACAGATGAACCTACAGATGAAAACTATGGTTTATGGTCTCAAAGCAACTTGGGTGACCTTTAAATGATGATTATGCCATCTGTTTTCCGTGTTTGACACTGAGGTATGGCCACTTTTCTAAAACTGTTTTTATGATTAGATAAAGGCTATGATCAGTCAGTCTGATACTAAAAAATAAATCATTCTGAATCCTAAAAATGTTCCGACTGCATGTCAGCATAATGCTGTAACCCTTCCTTTCTAAGGTAACAACATTGTTCTCAAAATAGAGACTTTGCCTCATATCAAATAGATTATGAGTGAACTAAATTATGAAAACCAAACTGAAAACAAAACACAGAGCTTTTTTATGTACCAGTCTTCTAAGCTGTTCATGTCATGAAAGTGCAATTCTCCCTATGTTTGTAATTCTCTTTGCTTTGGCTGCAGTCCTTCCAACATATCTTTCTAGCACTGTCATACATTTTCCTTTAAACATTATGTTCTAGTTGTGTGACTAACACTGACAAATTAGTCTGTGACAAGACTTGTTCCTTACTATTTGACCAGCTTGTCACCATTTCCCTTCAATACAGGGTGGTTCTAAGTGAGTGATATTTTAGAGAAACTCCCAGTGGTGTCTGAGAGTGACCTCACAATCTAGTCAAATAAGGTTTAGGGAGTTGAACAAACTCTTTGGACTGAATGAGGCTGATTTCATTTTTTGCTTCAATCACAATCATCTAATTGTTGAGACTCTTGGGCATTTTAGAAAAAATGTAGAATTTACTCAAAATATTTATGCAGTGTAGCCTGTTTCTATGGCAACAGTAAGTAAATAAGCCGAAAAAATATTTTATTTTGAGAGAGAGTCTCACTCTGTTACCTAGGCTGAAGGGCAGTGGCATGATCTTGGCTCACTGAAACCTCTGCTTCTTGGGTTCAAGCAATTCTCATGCCTCGGCCTCCTGAGTAGCTGGAATTACAGGCACACACCATCACACCTAGCTAATTTTTACATTTTTAGTAGAAATGAGGTTTCACCATTTTGGCCAGGCTGGTCGTGAACTCCTGACCTCATGCTATCTGTCTGCATTCACCTCTCAAAGTGCTAGGATTACAGGTGTGAGCCACCATGTCTGGCCGGAAAGAATAAATTTAACTGAAAGAATCGTACGTGACTAAGAAAGGTTTCTGTTCCAATTGTACCTTGCATCTGTCCAATTGCTTGAAAAAATATTCAGAGTATTTTTTAACCAACTTTTTTTTTTTGAGACAGGGTTTTCCTCTGTTGCTCGGGCTGGAGTGCAGTAGTGTGATCAATCCCACCTCAGCCTCCTGAGTAGCTGGGACTATAGGCATGTAGCACCATACCTGGCTAATTTTGTTTTTTATTTTTTGTAGAGAGGGAGCCTCACTGTATTGCCCAGGCTGGTCTCAAACTCTGGGCTCAGGTGATCCTCCCACCTCAGTCTCTCAAAGTGCTGGGATTACAGGTGTGAACCATGGTACCTGGCAGTACCAAATCTTTAATGCTAAATACTTTATTTGTTTGTTTGTTTGCTTGTTTGTTTTTGAGACGGAGTTTCGCTCTTGTTACCCAGGCTGGAGTGCAATGGCGAGATCTCGGCTCACCGCAACCTCCGCCTCCTGGGTTCAGGCAATTCTCCTGCCTCAGCCTCCTGAGTAGCTGGGACTACAAGCACGTGCCACCATACCCAGCTAATTTTTTGTATTTTTAGTAGAGACGGGGTTTCACCATGTTGACCAGGATGGTCTCGATCTCTCGACCTCGTGATCCACCCGCCTCGGCCTCCCAAAGTGCTGGGATTACAAGCTTGAGTCACCGCGCCCGGCCTTTTTTTTTTTTTTTTTTTTTTTTTTTTTTTTGAGATGGAGTTTAGCTCTTGTTACCCAGGCTGGAGTGCAATGGCGTGATCTCGGCTCACCGCAACCTCCGCCTCTTGAGTTCAAGCAATTCTCCTGCCTCAGCCTCCTGAGTAGCTGGGATTACAGGCACGCGCCACCATGCCCAGCTAATTTTTTGTATTTTTAGTAGAGACGGGGTTTCACCATGTTGACCAGGATGGTCTCCATCTCTTGACCTCGTGATCCACCCGCCTCGGCCTCCCAAAGTGCTGGGATTACAGGCTTGAGCCACTGCGCCCGGCCAATGCTAGATACTTTTAAATTGCTTATAGATATTATATTTTCTGAAACCTACTTTTTTTCTTTCACAACCTCAGCATAGTAAAATGCTATAAGAATTATTAGGGAATAACATATTTAGTAAAGGCATCACTAAGTTTTACTTCTCAATTTACTATTTTTTAATAGACAATTTATCATATGTTCTTTTTTTTTGAGATGGAGTCTTGCTCTGCAGCCCAGGCAGGAGTGCAGTGGTGTGATCTCGGCTCACTACAACCTCCACCTCCCTGGACCCGGTTCAAGCAATTCTCCTACCTCAGCCTCCCAAGTAGCTGGGATTAGAGGCACAAGCCACCACGCCCAGCTAATTTTTGTATTTTTTTTTTTTTTTAGACGGAGTTTCGCTCGTTACCCAGGCTGGAGTGCAATGGCGCGATCTCGGCTCACCGCAACCTCTGCCTCCTGGGTTCAGGCAATTCTCCTGCCTCAGCCTCCTGAGTAGCTGGGATTTCAGGCATGCGCCACCACGCCCAGCTAGTTTTTTGTATTTTTAGTAGAGACGGGGGTTTCACCATGTTGACCGGGATGGTCTCGATCTCTCGACCTCGTGATCCACCCGCCTCGGCCTCCCAAAGTGCTGGGATTACAGGCTTGAGCCACCGCGCCCGGCCTTAATTTTTGTATTTTTTACTAGAGATGGGGTTTCACCATATTGGCCAATCTGGTCTTGAACTCCTGACCTTGTGTTCTGCTCGCTTCGGCTTCCCAAAGTGCTGTGATTACAGGCATGAGCCATTGCACCTGTCCAATTTATTATATGTTCAATCACTTTGAAGGAAATGATACAAAGGGGGAATAAAAAAAGATGAGACATGACTAGAATTTAGCAAATAATTGGAAAGATGAAATTAGCATATGCAAAACAATTATGCAGTGAAAACCAGCAATGTCTGGAGCCAGAGTTAAGGAGGGTGCGAGGAAACAAACAAGTTAAAACACTGATTCAGAGGAAGTACATTAGTAAGTTTTTTTTTTTTTTTCTTTTTTGAGACAGAATCTGACTCTGTCACCCAGGCTGGGGTTCAGTGGCAGAATCTCAGATCACTGCAACCTCCTCCTCCTCCTAGATTCAAGCAATTCTCCTGCCTCAGCTTCCCAAGTAGCTGGGATTACAGGTGCCCGCCATCATGCCCAGCTAATTTTTTTATATTTTAAATAGAGATGGGTTTTCACCATGTTGGCCAGGCTGGTCTCAAACTCCTTATCTCAAGTAATCCACCCGCCTCAGCCTCCCAAAGCGCTGGGATTACAGGCGTGAGTCACTGTGCCCAGCAAATTGGTAAGATTTTTTTTTAAAAGAGAATTGAGATAATCTATTACATTTTTCAGCATAATTCTTTTCCAAAATACAGATATAAAAGCTCCATGAGAGCTTTACTCGGGCTACTTTTCGTTTTTTAATTTTTTTCATGGAAAATTTCAGACATGTACAAAAATAGTAAAATGCATTTTCAGGCATCATCAAGCCACTCTGACAGTTTTATTTTCCTGGAATGCTCTTCCTTTAGACATAGTCACAAGGCTCACTTCCTCACACCTTTCAAAATTTAACTCAAATGACATTTCAGAGAGGTCTTCTCTGACTATTCTACTTAACACTGCACCTCAGCCTCTTCCCTTTCCTATTTTTCATTATAACTTTGATCACCCTCTAACATTTTATAATTTTTCCAATTTTTTTCATCTGTTCACAATCTAATAAACTACACAAAGGCAAGGATTATCAAATGCTTTCTTCATTGATATGTCCTAGTACCTAGAACAATTCCTGATACATAGAAGGGCTTAACAGGCAATCAGTGAATACATATTAATATTGGGATTTGTTAAAAAATAGAAAAATTACAATATGGTTTGAACGGCATTATACCATGCCAGGGGAAAAAAGATGTGGATTGTGATAGAGGTACAGCAGTCATCAAATATTCTCTACTCTGAATTTCCCTGCATCTATGCAGGGTTATAATTACTAATACAAGAAATGAATTGGGAGTGGAAGGGAAGTATGTCGATTGTGGGATGAGGCACTAAAGGTTCCATGTATTATTTTCCAGTCTCTTGTCATTACTCTGGTCACTAAAGATGTCATGTATTTCAGAGTTTGACCAGAATAGGGTGGAACTGCTATTCACCTCCATCCCTGAGTGATTGCATGGAGAAAGTGCCCTACCAATCAGTGTAAGACAAGAAAAATACTTGTGTTAAGCCACAGAAATTTGGGTTGTTTGTTATTGCAACCTTATTCTGACTATATGCAAATATATGTACACAAGCTAGCATTTATTAAGCACACACTATATGTCAGGCATTATTATTTTATTAAACCTTCACCAAACTCTGCAAGCCTGTACTATTATACTGAGATGAGGAAACTTGGACAATGTGAGGACAAATCATTTGTCAAAGGCTGACAGCTAAATGGAAGTGCTGAAAATGAAACCCAGGCAGTCTGAAGCAACATCTACCACGCTGTTAACAGTGGTTGTTAACAGTGGTTGATATAGTTTGGCTCTGCGTCCCCACCCAAATCTCATCTCCAATTGCAACCCCCATGTGTTGAGGGAGGGACCTGGTGGGAGGTGATTGGATCATGCTGTTCTTTTTTTTTTTTTTTTTTTTTTTGAGGCAGAGTTTCACTCTTGTTACCCAGGCTGGAGTGCAATGGCGAGATCTCGGCTCACCGCAACCTCCGCCTCCTGGGTTCGGGCAATTCTCCTGCCTCAGCCTCCTGAGTAGCTGGGATTACGGGCACACACCACCATGCCCAGCTAATTTTTTGTATTTTAGTAGAGATGGGGTTTCACCATGTTGACCAGGATGGTCTCGATCTCTTGACCTTGTGATCCACCCGCCTCGGCCTCCCAAAGTGCTGGGATTACAGGCTTGAGCCACCGCGCCTGGCTGGATCATGCTGTTCTTGTGACAGTGAAGTTCTCACAAGAGCTGATGGTTTTAAAAGTGTTTTGCAGTTTCCCATTTGTACTCTCTCTCTCTCCTGCTGCCTTGTGAAGATATGCCTTGCTTCCTCTCACCTTCTGCCATGACTGTAAATTTCCTAAGGCCTCACCAGCCATGTGGAACTGAATCAATTAAACCTCTTTTGTTTATAAATTACCTAGTCTCAGATAGTATCCTTATAACAATGTGAAAACGGAGTAACATGGTGGTTATCTTTGAAGGCAGAACTACAGAGACTGATCACTCTTTGTTCCATATTTCTGTAATATTTCAAGATGGTGTTTTTTTTTGTTTGTTTTTGAGACACAGTTTCACTTTTGTCACCCAGGCTGTAGGGCAATGGTGCAATCTCAGCTCACTGCAACCTCTGCCTCCCAGGGTCAAATGATTCTCCTCCCTCAGCTTCCCAAGTAGCTGGGATTACAGGCACCCACGACCACACCTGGCTAAGTTTTGAATTTTTACTAGAGATGGGATTTCAGCATGTTGGACAGACTGGTCTTGAACTCCAGACCTCAGGTGATCCCCACCACCTCAGCCTCCCAAAGTGCTGGGATTACAGGCATGAGCCACCATGCCTGGCAATCTGATGGTTTTAGACAGGGGAGTTCCCTTGCATATGCCCTCTTGCCTGCTTCCATGTAAGACATGAGTTTGCTCCTTCTTTGCCTTCCACCATGATTGTGAGGCCTGCCCAGCATGTGGAACTATGAGTCCATTAAACCTCTTTTTCTTTATAAATTACTGAGTCTTGGGTATGTCTTTATTAGCAGCATGAGAACAGACACACAGCCTCACTCATTTAAAAACAAAAAGAAAGAAAGATAAATTGGCCAGGTGCAGTGGCTCATGCCTGTAATCCCAGCAGTTTGGGAGGCCAAGGTGGGTGGATCAGCTGAGGTCGGGAGTTCAGGACCAGCCTGACCAACATGGAGAAATCCCATCTCTACTAAAAATACAAAAAGTTGGCCAGGTGTGGTTGCACATGCCTGTAATCCCAGCTACTCGGGAGGCTGAGGCAGGAGAATTGCTTGAACCTGGGAAGCAGAGGTTGCAATGAGCCAAGATTGTGCCATTGCATTCCAGCCTGGGCAACAAGAGTGAAACTCTGTCTCAAAAAAAAAGAAAGAAAAGAAAAGAAAAATTATAGCTGGTGCAGTGACTCATGTCTATAATCCCAGTAATTTGGGAGGCTGAGGTGGGCACATGATGGCTTGAACTCATGGCTAGTCATGAGTTCAAGACTAGCCTGAGCAATGTGATAAAACCTTGTCTTTACAAAAATTACAAAAAATTAGCTAGGTGTGGTGGTGCATACCTGTAGTGTCAGCTACTTGGGAGGCTGAGGTGGGAGGATTGCTTGAGCCCGGGAGATAGAGGTTGCAGTGATCTGAGATTGTGCAGCCATATTCTAGCCTAGGCAATACAGCAAGATCTTGTTTCAAAAAGAAAAGGAAAATTGCTTGAGTTTCACTTGCATTATGGAAAAATAGTGCCCACTTTATGTAATAGAATTCATTTAAGTATCAAATGAAATAAGTTATAAACATGTTTAGAGAATATCTTAGCCTGTTTTCTGTTACTGTAATAGAATACCCAAGACTGGGTAATTCATAATAAAAAGAAGTGTATTTGGCTCTCAGTTCTGGAGGCTGGGAAGTCCAAGCCATGGTACCAGTATCTGTTGAGGGTTACCCCATGGGTGAAGGCATCACATGAAAGGAGTGGTGTAAGAGAAAGCAAGAGAGGGAAGAGCTCAACTCATCCTTTTTGTCAGGAACACACTCCCATGATAACAGCATTAATCCATTTGTGAGGGCAGAGCATTCATGACCTAATTACTCCTTAAGGGCCTCACCCTCTCAATACTGTACCATGGCAATTAAATCTCAATGTGAGTTTTGGAGGGAACATTAAAACCATAGCAGAAGGCCGGGCGCGGTGGCTCAAGCCTGTAATCCCAGCACTTTGGGAGGCCAAGGTGGGTGGATCACGAGGTCAAGAGATGGAGACCATCCTGGTCAACATGGTGAAACCCCGTCTCTACTAAAAATACAAAAAGTTAGCTGGGCATGGTGGCGCGTGCCTGTAATCCCAGCTACTCAGGAGGCTGAGGCAGGAGAATTGCCTGAACCCAGGAGGCGGAGGTTGCGGTGAGCCGGGATCGTGCCATTGCACTCCAGCCTGGGTAACAAGAGCGAAACTCCGTCTCAAAAACAAAACAAAAAACAAAAAAAACCCCAAAAACCATAGCAGATAATTATAACTTCAAGACCATATTAAGTATGTACCATATTTCATCAAATCTTAGACACATCCATTGTGACACACCATTAATGTATATACCACTAAGAAAGAAACAATGTAACTAATTTAAAACTATAATATCACTTGGAACTTTTAATACCTAGTGAAACAACTCTTTTATACTTAATTAGACATGGATTGTTATATCTAATTCCTGTGCAAACATTAGGAGGAAAATATAAATGAAATAAACTGGTTAAGGTATTTTTTTCTTTTTCTTTTTTTTTTTTTGAGATGGAATCTCACTCTGTCACCCAGGTTGGAGTGCAATGGCACGGTCTCAGCTCACTGCAACCTCTGTCTCCTGGGTTCAAGCAATTCTACTGCCTCAGCCTCCCGAGACCTGGGACTACAGGTGTGTACCACCACACCTGGCTAATTTTTGTATTTTTAGTAGAAAAAGGATTTCACTATGTTGGCCAAGCTGGTCTTGAACTCCTGACCTTGTGTTCCACCCGCTTTGGCCTCTGAAAGTGCTGGGATTACAGGCGTGACTCATAGTACCCGGCTAAGTTATTCTTAAACTACTTATTCAGGCCAGCATCCCTGAACCATTTCTCAACACAATAATTGATATTCATGTTTTTCCACATAATAGCCTTATCTGTGCCATTAAGAATATTAGTGAACGCAGCATTTCTTACAAGAATCTATAAAAATAAATAAAAATCACCAAAGGACATACCAATGGTTCCATTAAATCAGAAGTTGAGACTGTCTCCAGGTTAGCTTGGGCTCCTCCTTGCCAAGTGAACCTAAGGGCAAAGAAAGGGGTTAACCGTACTGGTCAGAGTGATTGACCTTGTCTATTAAGGAGAAATTGGGTTCTTAGCCCAATGGGGATAAGAAGGAGTATATCTGGAATGCATGAGATCTCTGGGGGTACCTCTTAGAAGTCTTGTGTTCTGTGATTTTACAATTGTTCATGTTTCACTTTTTGCTAATTTATAAAACATGCAGGAGTTTGTTGTACAGGAGAAAAAACTCACTGAAAACATTTGACCAGAAGTCTGATAAGAAAAACAGGCCGACGCGGTGGCTCACACCTATAATTCCAGCACTTTGGGAGGCCAAGGCGGGTGGATCACAAGGTCAAGAGATAGAGGCCATCCTGGTCAACATGGCAAAACCCCGTCTCTACTAAAAATACAAAAATTAGCTAGGCATGGTGACGTGAGCCTGTAATCCCAGCTACTTGGGAGGCTGAGGCAGGAGAATTGCTTGAACCCAGGAGGCTGAGGTTGCAGTGAGCCAAGATCTCGCCATTGCACTCCAGCCTGGGTAATGAGTGAAACTCCTTCTCAAAAAAAAAAGAAAAAGAATAATATACTTTGTGATTTCAGTGTAAGTTGAAAATTATGGTACAAGGCAAGGAAGGGGAGCTACTAACTATGAGACTTTTGTAAATTATGTAACATCTCTGAACCTCTGTTTCCTCATCTGTTAAAATATGAACAAAGTGCTACCCAATTAAGACACTTCAGAAATGGGACTCTGAGAAAAGTCACTTTTCTTCTCCTAGCAAAAGGTTTTTCAGCCTCAGCACTCCAGACATTTCAGGCCAAGTCTTTTGAGACAGAGTTTCGCTCTTGTTGCATAGGCTGGAGTGCAGTGGCGCCATCTCAGCTCATTGTGACCTCTGCCTCCTGGGTTCAAGTAATTCTCCTGCCTCAGCCTCCTGAGTAGCTGGGACTGTAGGTGCGTGCCATCGCGCCCAGCTAATTTTTGTATTTTAGTAGAGACAGGGTTTTGCCATGTTGGCCAGGCTGGTCTGGAACTCCTGACCTCAGATGATCCACCCGCCTCGGCCTCCCAGACCAAGTAATTCTTTGTTGTGAGGCGCTGTTCTGCGCATTGTAAGGCGTTTAGCAGTTTTCCCGGACTCTACTCACCTGTGCCCTCCACCATCTGGAGATTCCAATGGCATCTCTCCCCAACAAGAGAGGCTGAAAATGCTCCATACATTGCCAACTGTCTCCTGGGAGGCAAAACTGCTGCAGTTGAGAACCACTGTCCTAACTCCATGTTCCTCCACTAAAGGTTTGAGGGACTGAGAAATGAAACAATAGTCCCGAAGGAGTAGAATGCGGTGGCTTCAACTCCTAGTTTCATGAAGGCAGTAACTGTGACTCAGAGACCTGGGGACACGGAGCTCTGAGCTGCCAGCTGATAGGAAAAGTCCTAATTAATTGATTGAATCATGAGGGGAGGGCAATAAGGGACAAATGGAGAGGGCCCGTGGCCCAGCCTTCTGTCTCAGAATCAAAGAGGCCCACACTGGTCACCCCTCGCGCTGCTGTGCTAGCTGCTAGGTATTCGTATCTGCAGATAAACCAAGACAAGGATGCGGTGGGAAAGGCCTTGGGGAGCGAGGAGGAGGCGTTGGGCGAGCCCAGCTTTGGTCGGCGGCCACCGCCCGCGGCACTGACGTGAGCCTCAGGCCCTGCCCCTCGCCCTCCTGGTCCCGCCCCCGCGCCTCGGACCCCGCCCCTCGCCCTCCTGGTCCCGCCTCCGCTTTCCGGGCCCCGCCCCTCGCTCGCCGGGCCTGGGCGAGTGGCGCCTGCGTGAGAGGGCAGAGGCGGGGGTGGAGGCGTTGGCGCTGCCACGTCTGGGCCGCGGCTCCCGACTGTGGCGCGGGCGGTGGAGAAGGAGGTGGGGCTGGCGCTGAAGCCGGATCCGGATCTGGTGCTGTGCACCCTGGTGGGGGAGAGCCTGGTTGGAGCGCCGACTGCGGGGCCTCTACGGGTGAGGAGGGACCGTGGCCGGGTGGCGAGAGCGGGACCGTGTGTCACGAGGGCCGGGACGGGCCTGCCTTCAGGTTTATCTAACAGGTGTGTCTGGTGCCCCGGTGAGGCCCCTGCGGGTGCTGGGGGTGCTGGTGATCGTCGCCAGCTGGGCGCACATGGTGTGGAACGCAGCTCCCAGGAAGTTGAACGCACGCGCACCTGGAGCAGAGGTTAAGGATGGTGGCCAGCGGTCCGGCCATGCGCGGGTCTTGGCCTGGCAGGGCTGGAACAGGGATTGGGGTCGGAACTTCGCTCCCCAGGCTTTGGCGTGGGAAATGAGATAGTTTGGTCGCGCTGTCTGCAGCCATTGGTTTTGAATGAGGACGAACGCCCCAGGCCCCTTCTCCCCTTCCCCCTTTCCATTTCAGGGCGCATCCGACGGTTGTCGCGAGCCACTGAGATAGGCAGCTGCTCCGAAAACCACCTCCGCACCGACTAGGTCGGCGCTTTCCCCAGGCTACTGAGAGACATCCTTTGTCTCTTTTTTTCCCCCAGGCTCCTACCCCTAGAAACACCGAGTACTGTACTATGATTTCTGTTGTAGGAGCTGATGTTTATGTAAGCCAAACTCATTTAAAATTTTCATACAAAATTGAATGGGCGATTATAGGATTCGTTTTGTTAGGATAATCCCTCATGAACAAATCCTAGAATGGATCTCAAGAAATTTATTTAGGCAGGATTTGCCGAATAGGTGAGAAAGAGCTAGCTGTATGGTATGATGATGTAAAGATTGGGGTCTCTTGAGGATCGTAGTAGAGCTCAAGATGCGAAAACCAGAGGATTCTAGCCCCAAGTCACTTATTTGCTGTGTTACCTAGAAGGGCAAGTCTTGGGAGTTCCAGGTGCTTCAGCTTCCTCATCGGTAGACTGGAAATAACGCCTAGATTGTAAAAGGTCAAATAAACTATCAGAAAACACTTTTGAAAATTCATGCAGTTACAGAATTTAATACATATAGCCAGGTGTGTTAAAAATCATTAACAAAATACATTCACAATGGATTCTTGTTATCGAAATGATTATAAAATGTATGTAAAGGAATCCGAAGTCCGCCCCTTCCCCATTCATCTGTACTTAGAGGGTGCCCCAGAAGCTCTTGATAAATATACAGGTTTAGATTTGGCCTTAGATTATGTTTTTAAAATTTGTAGATCGACTTTTAAAATCTTCATCTCCGGTGTCTATTACTTGTTGCTCTCAGTTGCTCGCTTCTAGCAGCAGCCTCTCTCCCGGCTCATATTCCAGTCCGAGGCTCGGAAGCCAAATTGTTGAAATTTTGTTTAAAAAATATTTAGTGAAAAAATATTCAATTGATGTGATGACACGTAAAAATGAACTTGGTGTATGTTTTTTTGTGATGTTACTTGTGACAGTTTGGGAATTTTTTTTTTTTTTTTTGTCCTGGATTTTTTGAAATGTGACCTACTGGTAAGTCTTATTCGTTATTCATTCATTAGGCATTATTGGGCTAGGGTTAGGCATAAGCGTGTCTTCTAAATGTGTGCTAATTTAGCAGTTAATCAGAAAAGGTTCTGAGGAATACTTACGGAGGGTTAGTGTTTACTTTTTTTATTTTTAAAGTTAATCTAGAAACTTTGAAGACCCTAATGATATGATGAGATTTCCGCTTCAAGCAATTGTGCAATTTTATTTGCAGAAATTTCCTAGTTTTGCAGTATCTGGGGTACCTGAAGATGCTAAAAGATTATTTATATAAAATTACCTAATTATGTTCTAAAACCCTTTGGATCCGAGTATCAAGTCATATTTTGCTTTACCTTGCCCCGTATATTAGTTGGGCACCAGGAGAATTTTACTGTTTGAGGATAGAGATAAAGTGGGCCTTCAGTATGGCTGTTTTGTAAAGTAGCTCATAAAAACAATTTTGATGTTTATTTTTGATTGTTTGGTTAACAGAATCTTATTTCAATCTGGAATGCTTTGTTTAATGTTTCTAAGTGCTGCTTATGACTTAATTTTGAACTCTTGTACAACAATAAGGTAGGGAATTTATCTACTCTAGTACATCTTTGGTGTAATAATGGTTAAGAGCAGAGTCTGCAGTCATACTACCTAGCAGGACTGGCTACGTAAATTGTGATAATCCAAATTAAAATGTAGATTTCTTTGTCAAAAAATTAAGAATATCAAAACAGTGGGAGCAGGGTATTAAACTAAGTGCAGTGCCCTGTGTAACCGCACAGGTCAGGGGCTTCTGAAGCCGGCCCTATTGCCTCATTTTGAATCCTTACTCTGTCCCTTGTTGGCACTGTAACCTTGAGCAAGTTACTGTTCCTGCTTCCTTATCTGTAAAATTGGGATAATAATGATACATTGTTCATTGTATTTTTAAGAGTTAATATATATGAAGTTTTCAATAAGTGTTACCAATATTATGTATTTTTATGATCAGTCATGTAATAGGACCATCTCATTAAAGTACAGGAAAATATTAGTACTTCCTGGTTAAAATTCATTAGTTAAGGGTTCCATAATCCTAGTTGTTTTCCTGTATACTTCTATCCTCATGAAAATTATTAACCCTATTTTTCATGTTTTCTAGACTACGTTTTTATTGTAAACACAGACAACTTTATAGGAAAAAGGAATCTAGTTAAATGTTAATGTTGACTTAAATTCTCTTTGAGTTTTCTTTAAACTTTGTACTTACAACTATATGTTTAATAGCATGATCAAAATGTTTCAATAGTGTGCTGCCTCAAGGAATTTACATTTTTAATACTGTACACATTTCACTTTATTAATAAATACTTAGCCTGTTTATCTACATACCTGAAAAACAATGTTGCTACCTACCTTTCAGATGAGATTACACACAAAAACCTCAAGGGTCCAATTACCAGGGACAGACAGTAAAACACGTCGACTCAAATTCATCTATTAAAAACATGTTTTGGCCGGGCGTGCTGCCTCACGCTTGTAATTCCAGAACTTTGGGAGGCTGAAGAGGGAGGATCACTTGAGGTCAGGACTTAAAGTACAACGCTGCAAAAACCCTATCTTTACTATAAATGCAAAAATTAGCCAGGTGTGGTGGTATGAGCCTGTAGTCCCAGCTACTTGGGAAGCTGAGGTGGGAGAATCACTTGAGCCTAGGATTTCAAGGCTGCAGTGAGCTATGAATTGCACCACTGCATTCCAGTGTAGGCAACAGAGTGCGACCCTATCTCAAAACAGAATAAAACAAAAATCTTATTTTGAATGGATATTAAACTTGTTAAATTTGAAGTTTTTGTTTGATCATGACAATTTCTACATTTTCCTTAATGTTAGAACTAGGTACAGTGTGTGCAGCATAATTTGATCTGAATACTTTTGTGTGTGTGTGTTGTCTGGGGGGACCTCTTGGCAGTCTACATTGTAAGTTACGTTGTTATTCTTTTCTGTCCAAGAATGCTAACTTTTGGTTTAACATAAACATAAGTGCCTGTCATTTTTTTTTGTAGTCCCTGTACTCAGAACAGTGCCTGATTCATGAATTAAAGGTGAAAAAAATGAACAAGAATTTATAAATTTGAATTTTAAATTTATTGCTAACTACCATATATCTTATTGCGTCTTTAACAGTATGCCAGGCACTGCTAAGTTCTTGCTTGCATACAGTAATGCATTTCATTCTTCCAATAATTCATCTACACTTTACAAGTAAGGAAACTACAACTTAAGAACTTAATTACCTTAGTAGTTATACAGTTGACATTTGAACACCAAGTTTGATTCCAAAACTCATGCTCCTTTTATGCCTAGGTTTAAATCCCGGAATTTTGTGACCTTGGGCAAGTTACTTAACATTTTCTCACCTATTGAAATGTAGGTAATAACCATGCCTAACCTGTACGATGGTTGAAATAAATGAACTATTAAATTTCTTTGAACAGTCTGGCACATAAGAAGTGCTGAGCAAGTGTTAACTTCTATTGTAAGATCACATCACATTATCTTCCCATAACTAACTGTATTGCAGCATTATTTATATAGTTACATAGGATTACATACACAGAAACTTAGTATCCATGTTTAAGGAAAAGTTAAGAATATATGCCCTAAAGCATACTGTGACTTATGAAATAAGGAACAATTGGGAGTTCCGTTACTGGGCAAATTGTTCTCTCATTAAAATATAGTTTCTTGGCCAGAGGCGGGGGAGGGAGTCGGTGGCTCATGCCTGTAATCCCAGCACTTTAGGAGGCCGAGGAGGGCAGATCACCTGAGGTCAGGAGTTCAAGACCAGCCTGACCAACATGGAGAAACCCAGTCTGTACTAAAAATACAAAACTAGCCATCGTGGTGGCACGTGCCTTTAATCCCAGCTACTTGGAAGCCTGAGGCAGGAGAATCACTTGAACCTGGGAAGCAGAGGTTGTGATGAGCTGAGATAGTGCCATTGCACTCCAGCCTGGGCAACAAGAGCAAAACTCCATCTCAAAAAAATAAATTTGTAAAAAAAAAAAAAAAAAATATATATATATATATATATATATATATATATATATAGAGAGAGAGAGAGAGAGAGAGAGAGAGAGAGAGAGAGAGAGAGAGTTTCTTTAACTGGGTATAGAAGTAAGTTGAAGGCTGCTTTTTTTTTTTTTAAATCTCTAATCCAAAAATCAAAAATGCTCAAAAATTTGAAACTTTATTGAGGGTCAACATAATGCCACAAGTGGAAAATTCCACACCTGATTTATGTACAAAAACTTTTCCATGCACAAAATTATTTAAGATATTGTGTAAAATATTTGTGCTATGTGTGTAAGGTATATATGAAACACAAATGAGTTTTGTTTTGTCTTGGGTCCCATCCCTAAGATATCTCATTATATATATGCAAATATCCCCAAATCTGAAAAAAAAAAATCCAAAATCTGAAACATTTCTGGTCCCAAGCATTTTGGATAAGGGATACTTAACTTGTAATTGTTGGGAAGCATCTTTTTTTTTTTTTTTTTTTTTTTTTTTTTTTTAAGCAACTCTGTGCTCCACAGAAGGCCCCTAACCCATTTTATGCTTTATATGATTTGTTTTTCATCCTTCCTGACATTACTTCTCTGTTATTTAGTCTCAGTTTTAAAACACTACAACTAGTGAGAACCTGATCATTTCTAAATGTTCAAAATAGAGGGGGAAATACCATGATCACTTTTCAGTAGCATGAAAAACACTGGCTATTTTCAAGCTGCTTAGATGCAACTGAGAAACTTAACACTATACATTTTTATTTTATTTTTTGAGATGGAGTTTCGCTCTTGTTGCCCAGGCTGGACTGCAGTTGTGTGATCTTGGCTCACTGCAACCTCCACCTTCTGGGTTCAAGTGATTTTTCTGTCTCAGCCTCCCAAGTAGCTGGGATTACAGGTGCCCACCACCACACCTGGCTAATTTTGTATTTTTAGTAGAGACAGGGTTTCGCCATGTTCGTCAGGCTAGTCTCGAATCCCTGACCTCAAGTGATCCACCCACCTCCCAAAGTGCTAGGATTACAGGCGTGAGCCATGGTGCCTAGCCCACACGATAGATTTTTAGAAAACCTGCTATGAAAACCAATTCAGCAGACACTCTTAGTGTATATCTATCATAGCCAAGGTAAAGTATTTCTGAGAATACAGAAAATAATTAATTTGAGCCTGTTCATCAGTTATCTTCTATTCATGATTCTTTTTTTTTTTTTTTAAGCTACATGCCCAGTAAGTTTTCTTTAGTGACAAGGAAGATTAAGAGATTACTGTTTATATATATATATATATATATATATATATATATATATATATATATACATTTTTCCCCCTTGCAATTTCCTGTTGAAAATAATAAATTCGGCCGGGCGCGGTGGCTCAAGCCTGTAATCCCAGCACTTTGGGAGGCCAAGGTGGGTGGATCACGAGGTCGAGAGATCGAGACCATCCTGGTCAACATGGTGAAACCCCGCCTCTACTAAAAATACAAAAAGTTAGCTGGGCATGGTGGCACATGCCTGTAATCCCAGCTACTCAGGAGGCTGAGGCAGGAGAATTGCCTGACCCCAGGAGGCGGAGGTTGCAGTGAGCCGAGATCGCGCCATTGCACTCCAGCCTGGGTAACAAGAGCGAAACTCCATCTCAATAAATAAATAAATAAATAAATAAATAAATAAATTCATGCCAGGCACGGTGGCTCATGCCTGTAATCCCAGCACTTTGGAAGGCTGAGGCAGGTGGATCATGAGGTCAGGAGTTCGAGACCAGCCTGGCCAAGATGGTGAAACCCTGTGTCTACTAAAAATCCAAAAATTAGCCGGGTGTGGTGGCAGGCACCCGTAGTCCCAGCTATTTGGGAGGCTGAGGCAGGATAACTGCTTGAACCCGGGAGGCGGAGGTTGCAATGAGCTGAGATTGTGCCACTGCACTGCAGCCTGGGTGACAAAGCAAGTCTCCATCTCAAAAAAAAAAAAAAAAGAGAGAGCGAGAGAAAGAAAATAATAAATCCAAGGACATAATGTAAAAAATTTAAGAGCCCATGAAAAGTCAGCTATTCATTAGTAGCACCAACCCAGAGGAAAAAACATGTTTTAAAAAACCTGTTAATACCGGGCTCGGTGGCTCGTGCCTGTAATCCCAGCACTTTGGGAGGCCAAGGTGGGCTGATCACCTGAGGCTGGGAGTTCAATAGTTTGAGACCAGCCAAGCTAACATGGTGAAACCCAGTCTCTATTAAAAATACAAAAAATTGGCCAGGCGAGGCTCATGCCTGTAATCCCAGCACTTTGGGAGGCTGAGGCAGGAGGATCACCTGAGGTCAGGAGTTCAAGACCAGCCTAACCAACATGGAGAAAATCCTGTCTCTAGCAAAAATGCAAAATTAGCTGGTGTGGTAGCACATGCCTGTAATCCCAGCTACTCCGGAGGCTGAGGCAAGAGAATTGATTGAACCCAGGAAGCAGAGGTTGTGGTGAGCTGAGATCATGCCATTGCACTCCAGCCTGGACAATAAGGGCAAAACTCCATCTGAAAAAAAAAAAATTAGCTGGGCATGGTAGCAGTTGCCTGTAATCCCTGCTATTCAGGAGGCTGAGGCAGGAGAATCACTTGAATCCAGGAACTGGAGGTTGTACTCCAGACTGGTGACAGAGCAAGACTCCATGTCCCCCTCCAAAAAAAAAGACCTGATAATAAATGAGATTTTAGTTTAAAACTTACTAATTTAGCCACTTATCCATTTTCTGATAGTAGGCATTTTTCCATTTATCTGTAGTTGTGATATTTAATGTTAGATTCAAGACAGGTTGCAGTAAAATATCTCAAGTATCTGCTAAAGGAATGCTTCTAATTGCATTAATTTATATTAACTTTCTCAACAATCATAATTTTCCTTCTATTAAATGAGTTAATATTTAAATTCTTATTTTAGAACTTACTAGAAAGATGAAACCTGATGAAACTCCAATGTTTGACCCAAGTCTACTCAAAGAAGTGGACTGGAGTCAGAATACAGCTACATTTTCTCCAGCCATTTCCCCAACACATCCTGGAGAAGGCTTGGTTTTGAGGCCTCTTTGTACTGCTGATTTAAATAGAGGTAATGTACTCAGTTACCAATCTCATGTAAAACTAGAGTTAGCCCTTCCATTTTCTCTATGAACATTATGATGTGGATAATTTTTTGAAATACTTGACTTTTGTACTTTTTTGGTGTAATTCTTAATTTTTAAAGTGACGGACACTCAATACCAATGAGTATGTTTCAGGGCTAAGACCAAATATTACTATGAAACATTTAAAATGACTCAAATGCAACATCACTCCTTCCTAAATAAGCCAAGATTTCCCATTAACAAAAATGAAATTATTATGCATAATAACACATAAGGAGGAATCTTAAGAAGCTGGTTGGGAAATTAAGGTGTAAATAATTTTCCTTGGATACATTAAAGGGTTTTTCTACACTTACTTCTTTTTTTTAACCTCCAAATTCTCCACGTGAACTTCCTTAAACTTTGGTAATTAAAAGTCAGCTTTGTATTTTTCAGTTTTCTCTTTGCTAGACAGCCTGAAGGACCTAATTTTGGCCTAATTAATTATTGAGTGTAGCAAAGTTAAGATTTTCAGCCGGACACAGTGGCTCATGCCTGTAAACCCAGCATTCTGGGAAGTCGAGGCAGGCAGATCACGAGGTCAGTAGTTTGAAACCAGCCTGACCAACATGGTGAAACCGCGTGTCTACCGAAAATACCAAAATTAGAGGGGTGTGGTGGCATGAGGCTGTAGTCCCAGCTACTCAGGAGGCCAAGGCAGGATAATCACTTGAACCCGGGAGGCGGATGTTGTGGTGAGCCAAGATTGCCCCACTGGGACTCCAGCCAGGACGACAGAGCGAGCCTCCATCTCAAAAAAAAAGGATTTTCAAAATTCCAGGTATAGCGTTCATATTAATTTCAGGTAACACTAGTGAAATTAACTAGAAATTACTATTTTAAAGAGTGTAATCTCAACAATGTTACATATACTTTAATTTACAAGTATCATATTTGGCCATATTGCACCTTTAAGTAAAACCAAATATATATTTGGGAAAATTTGGCATCCTTTTCATTGAACTTAATGTAAAATATAAAACATTGAAAAATGTTTGTTCTGGGTCTATAAATACTGGATATTCAGGTCAGCACTATTTAAAACATCTTACGCAGGTAAAAGCATTGGTAAAACCTGTTATTTTTGTTATTGTGATATGTAGTGATTATAGAAGAATAGGGTTCATTTTATTTTAATAATTAAAAGATGATTATGGGAAGTTCTGAATAATTGCCTATAAGCCCACCTGCTTAACATATTGCTTCTTTTCATACTCTGTCTTTTCCTCTTCTCATAATTTGAAATCTGTTTCTCAAAACTAGGTTTCTTTAAGGTATTGGGTCAGCTAACAGAGACTGGAGTTGTCAGCCCTGAACAATTTATGAGTAAGTACTATAGCCTCTTTTTCCTGAAATAAAGGGAAACCTGATTTCATTTTTGTTTAGAGCTATTCAGTGCCCACTTCTGTTTTTGTTCAAATAGCTGGAAATTATTCAAAGAACGAATTAGCTATTTTTTTATTTAAATGTTTAATGTGGCTGAGTCATTCTAGAATTCCAAATGTACCAGTAACTTTGTTTTGCAAAATATCTGACTACTTTATTAGATAATTCCTGTAGAATAGGACTTAGGTGGTTGCTCTAGAGATTTTTTTTTTTTTTTGGTAGTATTTCCCTTATTTTGGTTATTTACAGAAATTTTATTACTGAACCAAAAATGTCAGAGCATATATTTTAAATTTATTTTGAGGTTTAGTTGTATTGAAGTTTAAGGTTAGCAGGTATCTTAAGAGTTAATCTAACCCCCTCTTTTAGACATATGAGAAAATGGGAGTCTAGACTAGAGATCCAAAGACTTACCCAAGATCACAGGTAGTTACTGCTATGAAGAGGAATAAAACCTTAATTCTGTCCAGTGCTCTGGCACTGCTTTCTCCTGTTTTAACTAACACTGCTTTTCCCCATTATAATGGTAATGAAGATTATTAATTCATCATTACTAATTATTTAGTAATATTTAATAGCTGAGGAATTATAATTCATTTCCTTATAATAGGTAATTTTGTATTGAACTCTATTTGACCCTCGTGAGAATGAGGGCCATTATTTTCTGATTCTCATTGTTTATTTACATTCATTGACTTTCTCTTTTTCCCATTTTAGATCTGTATCTGGAATGAGACTATAGAAATTAACAATGAAAGACTATTAGCCTCAGTTTTTATTCCTGAATTTCTCTTTGCGTGCACATCAGTTAGATAGGAAACCATGTTACTTCAGCAATAGTACTGAAAATCCATTGAGGAGAAGTATCTTTGCACCTATTTGCTATGCGACTTGGAAAAGTTACTTAGAAACAGATTATGTTTTACCTCCTTTGCAAGGTGCTCTTAAAGCAAACAAGAGCAAGTCATGTTATCACAAAACACTTTCCATCACAAAGGGAAAATTGAAAGCTGTTTTGTGAAAATATTTTGAAACCAAAGACAAAAATTCTAGAATTGAGCCATGTAAACATGGTCTTCTTAAAATGGGCAGAATTTTGTTATATTTGAATATCTATTGAGTATAAAGGTTAAAGAAATCTAAAGTAAATGAAGTAGCTTTAAATATTTAGTAATTAAGTCAGCTAATCCTAGTATTTTTCTGGCTCCCCATAAAGTTGAATGTCTACTATGTAACATTTTGTTGTCCAATTTCCACAGAATCTTTTGAGCATATGAAGAAATCTGGGGATTATTATGTTACAGTTGTAGAAGATGTGACTCTAGGACAGATTGTTGCTACAGCAACTCTGATAATAGAACATAAATTCATCCATTCCTGTGCTAAGGTATGTACTCACAGTAATGCTTTTAAGTAAAATGAACAAGTGTCTTCTAGCACAACTGGCTTTGAGTTTCCATTAGACAAATCTGTTTTCTCACTGCTTTTCAGTACTTCTTAGAAATATCTTTCCCAGTGTGTTCTGGGTGCTCTAAGAAAGAAAATGTATTAACAGTATGAATTGTATGCTAAAATTATTATGTAAGGTGAATCAATTTGATATAGCCATAGAGAAACCAAATTATTTAGCAGTAATGCAGAAAACCTCTAATGTTACTCTTTTTAAGAAAACAATACTTTGAATACACATTAGCACAAATTTCTGTTTCCAAATGGTATTCAGACTATTATTCTGTCCTAATATATGTAGTGCATGTAATGCCCTTTCAGCCTTCAATAACTCATAAAATAATTAAGAGAGAAAACTTTAGTAATTCAGTGAGAATAAGGTAGGAACACTTGGGATGTGTTCTGTGACACTTAAGAATTTTGGTGGGGTTTCTGTACTACACATTAATTTTATTTGGCTATCTAAAATAACTTGCTAAGCAAGTAGTAGAATGATGGATATATTCATGAAAAGGCAACATTTTGATGCTGATTCTGATACTTGTTTAAAGACAATGGGGTGGGAAGGTTGGGGGCACAGCCAAAAGAAGTTTAGCCCACAAGCTGACTCATACTATTTCCTCTAGTAAGTAAAAACATCTTTAACATCTTTAAATTATTAACTTTTAATAGTAGTACTCTTAAACTAGTAGGAAACAAACTTTTGGGTTAATCAGATTTGCCCCAGCCTCTGTCATATTTAAAAACAAAGAAAATGTTCAAGTATTACAGAATATTCTGTGATCTCTCATTCTCGTAAGTCACAGAAATAAATACTGAAACAGCCTTCACTGTATAATATTTTTTGCATTTTGGTTTCTATGAAGTTTAAGTTTACAAAATATACTTCTTATTATCAGTAAATTCTTACCAACTCGTTTTAGCTGAAAACAAAAGTAAATGCTTACTCCTTTAAACAATGTAAATATTTTCAGAGAGGAAGAGTAGAAGATGTTGTCGTTAGTGATGAATGCAGAGGAAAGCAGCTTGGCAAATTGTAAGTAGGCAGAAACAAGGTAATCCTGGATATATTTTGTTCCAGTTTAGTTTCTTATGAAGATACTTGTTGAAGTTCTTTTTGGCTTCATTAATTCTGAACTCATTCTCACTCCAATAGTCTGGACTGAATTTCATGAAGAATTATAAAGTATTACACATATTTTGCCTTAAAGTTTGAAAATCAGAAATATACCTGTTTAGAGACCCTAACATCTTTAAATTATTAACTTTTATAGTAATACTCTCATATAGTAGGAGACAAACTTTTGGGCTAATCAGATTTGCCCCAGCTTCTCTGTCATATTTAATAACAAAGGAAATGTACAACTATTACAGAATATTCTATGATCTGTCATTCTCGTAAGATGTAGACATACATACTGAAAGAGCCTTCACTGTATCATCTCCTCTATGTTTTTCTAAGTCATTTAAAATAAATGACACTGATTTATTGTCTATTTTATAAGAACTTGCATCTTATTATAATTTATACTTTTCCGTTTTTGAGACAGGGTCTGTTTTGTTAGTTTGTTGTGACATGGAGTCTCACTCTGTTGCCCAGGCCTGATCTTGGCTCCCTGCAACCTATGCCTCCCAGGTTCAGGTGATTCTCCTGCCTCAGCCTCCTGAGCCACTGGGACTATAGGCACACGCCACCACACCTGGCTAATTTTTGTATTTTTATTAGAGACGGGTTTCACCATGTTGGTCAGGCTGATCTCGAACTCCAGACCTCATGATCCACCCGCACAGGCCTCCCAAAGTGCTGGGATTACAGGTGTGAACCACCTCGCCTGGCCAAGTTTGTAGATCTTTATAGTTTTTATGTTCCAAGGCATTTAGATGCATGCTTTAATACTGGGGTTGGATTCACAAAGCATTTGTATAGATGTAGACTTGATTTGTTTCCAGTTCATATTAATTAGACCACTCGAGTTAATTTGATACACACCTTCATAAATATTAAAGTAGCTTTAAAAATGCACGCATTTTATGTGGGAATGTCGACTGCTCCTAAGTTGTTTAAATAGATTAAGTAACTTTAACAAAATAATTTTGGTCTCTATTTTTTTGAGACAGAGTTTTGCTCTTGTTGCCCAGGCTGGAGTGCAATGATGTGATCTTGGGTCACCGCAACTTCAGCCTCCAGGTTCAAGTGATTCTCCTGCCTCCGCCTCAGCCTCAATAGTTGGGATTACAGGCATGCACCACCACACCTGGCTAATTTTTTTATATTTTTAGTAAAGCTGGGGTTTCTCCATGTTGGTCAGGTTGGTCTTGAACTCCCAACCTCAGGTGATTAACCCACCTGGGCCTCAGCTAGGATTACAGATACAAATCACCACACCTGGCCTTAAATTTCATTTTTAAAGAGGGCTTAGGGGGAGTTTAGTATTTGTTCTATTTATTAGTGAGCTGGAGATTACTAGATATATTTGACTCTAATGCTTTGGTGATTTAAATGCTTATCAACTTACATGAATGCAATGGGAAAAGCCATAATAAAAGCCTATTTCTAAGAAAACCGAAGTTTTATAACATTAATTCAGTTACTAAAATCAATTTTTATTAATAAATGCTATCTCCTCACCCTCCCCGTTTTTAAATTTCAGGTTATTATCAACCCTTACTTTGCTCAGCAAGAAACTGAACTGTTACAAGATTACCCTTGAATGTCTACCACAAAATGTTGGTTTCTATAAAAAGTTTGGATATACTGTATCTGAAGAAAACTACATGTGTCGGAGGTTTCTCAAGTAAAGGTCTTATAAGAAAATTGTCAAAGGAGCTAATGCTACAAGGCTATACTCTTCCTAGAGTTGAAACGTTTTGTTGCTGCAGCTGAGTGACCTCCGTAAATACTGGACTGAAAAAACATTGTAATACTACAGGTGTAATGACATTTAGAAGGTTACTTTGGGCTGGGGGGACATGCTGTGAATTTAGATTACAAATGAATATTATAAAGGGGATGATTTTTAACCAAAGGAATATATTTTTAACTTGAATTTTCTTGCCTCGTATTTTTCTAAAAGTTTGGCTTCATTTCTTGGTAGTTAAGATTATGGGTAATAAGGAGTTATATGTCTGCTATGTGTGTTGCTCATTAAAAAAAAAGTATATATTGAGTAAGGCTGTTCCTTATCACATGCATAAAATTAAATATTTTTGTTTCAAAGAAACATCTCAATACATTAGGGGTGTATTGTTTCCCACATATTAAGTCAGACCAGATAAATTAGTTATTTTAACTAAACATAGTGTAGTCCAACATTCGTTGATCCCAATACAGGCAAACAACCTGGCCAGCTTTTTAAAGTAGAAGAAATGAAAATTATTTGACAATATTAAAAGTAAAAAATTTAAACGTTTTACTAAAAGTTTATATAAATCTATGTAGATAAAAAGTGCTACTTGTCCCATCTGTGAATTGTAATTATTCGTTTGCTAAAAACACCTAAGAACAATTATAGTGAGACATCTAAGATACTTTCTAAACAGTGAATTAGCAAACCCAGCGTATGTGTTTCTACCCGTTTTTCTTTTCATGGGTATCTGAAGCCTCTCTTCTGAGTTAAGTTTTATCAAAAATGAACTATCACAAAATGGAATGAAATGCAATACTTAAAAATGTGTTTTACTGGATTTGCCAAATTTGTAAAATGTTGATGGAAGCTTTACTTTTTTTTTTTTTTTAAGATACGGGTGAAGATTTCTTTTTTTTTTTGAGAAAGAAAAAAAGAATAATAAAAAGAATAAAGAAGAGGAAGAGGGAGAGAGAATGGGGGTATTGCTTTATTGCCCAGGCTAGAATGCAGTCTAAATATGGGTATGCCTATAATTGTCCTTAATAATGGAGACATAAAATGAGGGAAGAGAATAACAAACAAGGAGCCAACCAACATTTCGTTTAAACTTCTAAGTTGATATGATGTGGTACTGATAAGAGTGTATATTTTGTATATTTAAAGTGGAGAGTTCTATAAATGTTAATTACGTTTACTTGTTCCAGATCTGAGTTCAAGTCCTGGATATCGTTGTTAATTTTCTGTCTCATTGATCTGTCTAATATTAATGTTGAAGTTTCCGACTATTATTGTGTGGGAGTCTAAGTCTCTTTATTAGTCTTATATGTCTGGGTATTCCTGTATTGGGTGCATATATATTTAGGATCTTTAGCTCTTCTTATTGTTGCATTGATCCTTTTATCATTATATAATGTCCTTCTTTGCTTCTTTTGATCTTTGTTGCTTTAACAACTATTTTATCAGAGCCAAAAATTGTAACTTCTGCTTTTTATTTATTTATTTTAGCTCTCTGTTTGGTTGGTAAATCTTTCTCCATCCCTTGTTTTGAGTCTTTGTGTATCCTTGAATGTGAGATGGGTCTGGATGCAGCATACTGATGGGTTTTAGTTTTTTATCTAAATTGTCTGTCTGTCTTTGGATTGGGGGATTTAGTCAATTTAAATTTAGAATTAACAATGATATATGTGAGTTTAATACTGCCATTTAATATTAGCTGGCTATTTTGTCCATTAGTTGATGTAAATTCTTCATTATATTGATGCTCTTTTTGGTATTTTTTAGAAAGGCTGATACTGTTTATTCCTTTCTATGTGTAGTGGTTCTTTCAGAAGCTCTTGTAAAGCAGGCCTGGTGGTGATGAAATCTCTGAGTGCTTGCTTGTTCACAAAAAACTTTACTTTTCCTTCACTTATGAAGCTTAGCTTGGCTGGATGTGAAATTCTGGGTTGAAAGTTCTTTTCTTTAAGGATATTGAATATTGGTCCCCACTCTCTTCTGGCTTGTAGGGTTTCTGCTGAGAGATCTGCTGCAAGTCTGATAGGCTTCCCTTTGTGGGTAACCTGACCTTTCTCTTTGGCTGCCCTTAGTATTTTCTCCTTCATTTCAACCCTGGTGAATCTGACGATTATGTGCCTTGGAGTTGCTCTTCTTGAGGAATATCTTTGTGGTGTTCTCTGTATTACCTGGAGTTGAATATTATCCTGCCTTACTAGGTTGGGAAAATTTTCCTGAATAATGTCCTGAAGCGTATTTTCCAGCTTGGATTCATTCTCTTCTCGTCACATTCAGGTACACCTATCAAGCGTAGATTAGGTCTTTTCACATAGTCCCATATTTCTTGGAGACTTTGCTAGTTCCTTTTTATCCTTTTTTCTTTAATCTTGTCTTCTTGTTTTATTTCATTGAGTTGGTCTTCGACCTCTGATATCCTTTCTTCTGCTTGATCAATTCGGCTGTTAAAACTTGTGCATACTTCACGTAGTTCTTGTATTGTGTTTTTCAACTCCATCAATTCACTTATATTCCTCTCTAAATTGTGTATTCTTGTTAACATTTCGTCAAACCTTTTTTCAAAGTTCTTAGTTTCTCTGGATTGTCTTAGAACAAGTTCTTTTAATTCACAGAAGTTTCTTATTATCCACATTTTGAAGCCTGCTGCTGTAATTGGAACACACTCGTTCTCCATCAAGCCTTGTTTCGTTGCTGATGAGGAACTGTGATCCCCTGCTGAGGGAGAGGCGTTCTGATCTTGGGTATTCTCAGCCTTTTTTGGCTGTTTTCTTCCCTTCGTTGTAGATTTATCCATGTGGTCTTTATAATTACCGTCTTTGTAATTGGGTTTCTGAGTGGACGTCCAACTTATTGATTCTCAGCGCCGAAATCTAAGCAACCCACTTTGCCAACTATATCAGCGGCGTTAAGATTGATGGTGCTTTTCTGACTCTGCACCAAGAACCAACGCTCTGAGGCGCCGGCAAAACCGCCTCGCCGGTCACAAGAGTCGCGCTGGCAACCCGTGGGGCTCCTCCGCTGGGAATCTCCTGGTGCGTGCGCAACAAGAATTCATGTGAAGGTGTGGCGTCGTCTCCTCCTTTGCGCTTTCACTGGGAGCTACAATCCCGAGCTGCTAGTGATCAGCCATCTTGGATCTCTCACGTTATTGTTTTAAAAAAGGAAGCTTTACTTTTTAATGTGATTATAATGGCACTACTTTGGTCACTATCCTGTTTAATTTATCTTAATTATTTTTTAAAGTTTAAGATTAAATACTTTAATCGTTCCAATCTTTTGCATTCCATATTACATTAAACCTATTCATATGTGAGTAGTCTTATGTTAGAATCACATCTGTGCTTTTCTTGAGTCTGCTATTGAACTATTAGGTTAAATCATAATTCATAACATTTTAGTTTTATGTGCTCTTTGTGAAATGAACTTGCAAAGAAAAGGCCAGTGTTTTTCATCCCTTTGACTCATGCCATATCATCTGGATTTTGGATTTCCCTCCATGCAGTCAGCTATATAGTTGGCTTTCCAAAACAACAAATCCTTCATCAAGAGTGCCCTACTTACCTACTTATGACCTATGCAGACAAACTGATCTGTCCTTAGTGAAAAGCAGCAAAGCTAGTTCTGTCTTTTCAGAAGTCCTACTACAATCTTGACAAAGAGTAGTTTTTATCAGGTAAATTCCGGTAATTAAAAACTCATGTTAAAAAAAATAGGCTAATAAAAGGCAAAATTAAATGCTTGATTACCTTTCTTACCACTGAACAATTTGAAGTAAAATCATTCACAAGGTTGGCACTTAAGTAAATCCCTTTAAGCAGTGTTCCTAAGATCATCTTTTAAATCCTCCCATAGGAAATAGAATTACAGGTAAGGTACACCATACAAAACTTGTCATTGAGGACAATGGTGATCTGTAGTTTTAGTTGAGCATGTTTATGATTTTTGAAACCATATGGTAAGTAAATGTAAATACAAAAAAATGCTTTTTTTTTTTTTTTTTTTTTTTTTTTTTTTTTTTTTGAGACGGAGTTTCGCTCTTGTTACCCAGGCTGGAGTGCAATGGCGTGATCTCGGCTCACTGCAACCTCTGCCTCCTGGGCTCAGGCAATTCTCCTGCCTCAGCCTCCTGAGTAGCTGGGATTACAGGCACGCGCCACCATGCCCAGCTGATTTTTTTTTTTTTTTGTATTTTTAGTAGAGACGGGGTTTCACCATGTTGACCAGGATGGTCTCGATCTTTCGACTTCGTGATCCACCCGCCTTGGCCTCCCAAAGTGCTGGGATTACAGGCTTGAGCCACCGCGCCCGGCCTATAAACCACTTCTTATACTTCTTAACTGTTCCTTGTGGAGCAGGACTACCCCACAGGCAGTGTACCCACGGTAGCCTCTTTTTTTTTTCTAATTCTTTGAGACAAGGTCTCACTCTGTTGCCCAGGCTGGAGTGTAGGGGCACAATCACCACGCACTGCCACCACAATCTCCTGGGCTCAAGTGATCCTTCTATTCAGCCTCCCAAGTAGCTGGGACTACAGGTATATGCCACCATACCCAGTTAATTTAATTTTTTTTTTGTAGAGATGGGGTCTATGTTGCCCAGGCTGGTCTCAAACTCCTGGGCTCAAGTGATCCTCTTGCCTCAGCCTCCCAAAGTGCTAGGATGACAGGTGTGAGCCACTGCACCTGGCCCACATTTTTATAAGAGACAGTATCCCACTCCATCACTCAGGTTGTAATCCAGTGGTGTGATCATATCTCACTGCATCCTCCAATTCTTGGGCTCAAGCCATCCATCCTGACTCAGCCTTTCCAGTAGCTGGTACTACAGGTGTGTGCCATCACAACTGGCTTTAAATTTTTCTGTAGAGGTGGGGTCTCACTATTGCTCAAACAATCTCAAACTCCTGAGCTCAAGTGATCTTCTGCCTCAGTCTCTAGACTATCTGGGATTACATGTGTGACCCACCATGTCTCGCTGTTCACATTTTTGAGCACTATTTGCTTATTAAAAGGTATAATGAAGGGGCAGTTGTCATTTTTACTGTGTCCCATTTTTTAAAATATTTTTGTTTCTTTATCAGCTAAGATGCATTGTTTTATCTCTGAAATCTGGATACATTATCAAGGGTTTGTCATAGTTTTGTTAGCAATACATTCCCTAAATGTAATTATTTTAGTGGTGCCTAAAATAATGGTATAGTTGTGACAGCATCTTAGATTTATGAAGCACAGTATGCAGGTGGGCCTAATGAGGGAAGAAGGTACTATAAAAGCAGGAAGTATTTTTTTTCTAATGACTGAAAGCTGTTCTATGGATGACCTACCCTTTCCTTTAAACACGAATTCTCTCACTTCCAACTCCAAACTTGCTCAACTAATCCTTAAAAATAAACCTGAGTTGCAATTTGAGGCTTGCCTGGATTACAGACCATAATTTTCTTGTGTGCAACCACAGTTTTTTAGAGGAACTCTTAAGGGCTTCTCAGCATTCAATGTTCATTCACTCAACTCACAGGAATAAAATTGGGTTACTTTTACCCATAGATAACAATCTAAAGAAGTTTTGAGGTATAAAGCAGCAGTATGAATGAGCTTTGCAATATTCTGGAGGTATAATGGCACAGCAGTTTTAATACAACCACCAATCTTCACAAAATAATTTTAATACTTTGTGCCTGGGCTAGCAGCATCTTGCACTGTGACATTCCTATACAGACATAAGCATTTTATCCAAGTACAAATGTTAAAAGCAGAGTAACTTAAGCATTGTATACAGAAAGGTATATAGACACTGTAGGTTGTCTTCTTGAATCATTTTTGCTGCATAGTAAATTGCAATTACATGTCAGTATAATGTTACTGATCTAGAGAATACACTTTGAACTGTGAGGTATGGCAACTCCCTATGAGAGAGAGCTAACATGTAAACCTGAATATTTTGAGTGATTTTTGTTTTAGCTGCCACAGATGGGAAAGACAAAAAAAAAAAAAAAAAATCCAGCATTCAAAGACCCTAGAAACTTACTTTTCTAATCAATTTTTTCACAAATGGTCTTTCAGTACTTATCAGCTATTTTCTAGCATTCCCTTATTGGAGCACTCGTGAATGAAGAAGGAAAGAAAATACTGAGGTGAAGCTATGTTTGTTATGGGATTATGGATTCAACCAGTTATTAAAAAAAGAAAAAATCCGCCAGGTAACTGCTCATTTACTTTACATCAAGTTGAGATCTTGATATGTGTATCTCAACTTTATAATTCAAGATTGCAGTTAAATATTCCTAATTCACTTGAATTACCATATTAATAAGATAATTAGAAACCTTATATTCTTATTACGGACATGCTTAACATTTTCTGACATTACTTCTAAACTCAGATGAAGCAGTTAAGTGGTTGAGTTGGTAGCAAAAGCTATCACGGTTTAACATTTCCACCAAAGAGTAGATACAGGTAAACAAAGGTCACTGCTGTTTAAACATCTAATAGGTAAGAAATTAACAGGAACCAGCTAACTGAAATTAGAATACTACCATTCCAAGTTTAAATATTTTCAATATTCAAGTTTCATATTTTCAACATGGACAGTAATACAGTTTCCCTATGTTTTGATGTAATTTCACTATAAATTATGTGCCCAGATTATACTTTTAATGTTGGAATTGGGTGGCCACTCATACATTATTTAAATACTCTAGAAAATAAATCATGATTGATTAAATCAGTTAACTAATAGAAAACATCACTGGTAATAAAGAAATCACAGAAATGGAATCAAATAGAATAAAGACTAAGAAGAGCTACCAGAACTACTTGAACATCAGATGGACAGAAAGATCCAAGAAAAAAACAAACTTGTAATGTTCTTATATGAAAGAATAAACTTTATATTTTATCTACATTAATATTGTACTTGGCTGGCACAGGGGCTCATGCCTGTGCACTCTGGGAGGCCAAGATGGGTGGATCACTTGAAGTCAGGAGTTCAAGACCAGCCTGGCCAACATGGTGAAACACCGTCTCTACTAAAAATACAAAAATTAGCCTGGTGCGGTGGCTCAAGCCTGTAATCCCAGCACTTTGGGAGGCCAAGGCGGGTGGATCACGAGGTCAAGAGATCGAGACCATCCTGGTCAACATGGTGAAACCCCGTCTCTACTAAAAATACAAAAATTAGCTGGGTGTGGTGGCACCTGCCTGTAATCCCAGCTCGGGAGGCTGAGGCAGGAGAATTGCTTGAACCCAGGAGGTGGAGGTTGCGGTGAGCCGAGATCGCGCCATTGCACTCCAGCCTGGGTAACAAAAGCAAAACTCCGCCTCAAAAAAAAAAAAAAAAAAATACAAAAATTAGCCAGACAGGGTGGCATGAACTATAATCCCAGCTATTTGGGAGGTTGAGGCAGGAGAATCACTTGAACCTCAGAGGTGGAGGTTGCAGTGAGCCAAGATTGCACCACAGTACTCCAGCGTGGGCCACAGAGCGAGACTCCATCTCAAATGATAATATTGTATTCAAGATGATGACAGTCCGTTTTCCCAGTGTTTGTGAGAGACTATAATATACAGTGCTGGGCAGGCACTTCAGTGACAACATAAAAATAACAGTGGATAGAAAAAGTGGAAAATTACCAGCTACAAATTATCAATAACAAAATCTTTTCTTTTGGCCAGACTACTAGAGAGGATATACGTATATTTATGAAACAAGTTTTTAAAATCTAAACTTACTATTACGAAGATTCTTTCAAGCAGAGTTTCTGTTAAATGAAGCATCAGAGATTGTTATTACACTGTAAGAGATCTTTGCTGACTGCCCAATAGTGATCTATATACAGGAAAGCTGTGTTATCTGGAACTTTATCAACTGGAATTTTAGAACATCCAATGCAAATCATGACTCCACTAGATCATTGTACACCAAGGGACCTAATCACAAAGCAGAACACTGGACGACAATGGGATTAACAATATGCTGTTTTCAGGGTGGTTAAGATAGGAGTAGGGGAGGGAAATCAGAAGAGGAACATCACCTGGGTAATAGGAATTAACTCTTAATTAACAACAATTTTAATTAACCTCCACTATTCCCACTATGCTGGATAAAAAAGCTTTTACTGTATTATCACATCATAGGGAGGAAAGCAAAGCAAGTAACTTGGTGTTAATAGGTTACTTTGCATAGTACCTCTTGGTACCAAGGGAACAAAGAGAAATCATTCCCATTAGTGAAGCACCTCAAAAGAGGATTGAGAAAAGTTAGATACAAAGGAGTTTTGTTTGTGCTACCCAAAAGTCATCAATTATAAAAAGTTAAAAACACTCCTCTCTTCCCTTATATACTTAAAATAGCAAAAATGTTTTCTTAGAACAATTTTTATACACACAAACTAAAACATGGAGAGCCAAAAATCCATAAAGTGACTTGCTAAAGCAAATTATGGGGCAGACCTTGACTGAGTATAAATGGATTAAAATGCTAATTTAAAATACACTAGTCTCCCACAAATCGCCTTCCCCAAAGAAAAGCTTCTCTATGAGCCAGAACAATTTCACAGAATCATTAAGACAACATAAAAATAAACATTCCATATTCCAAATAATTTACTAATGTTTCTTTCAGCCTCATACTTTCAGTTTAAAGTAATTTATAGTCTAAAAAGAAAAGAAGGCTGAGCGCAGTGGCTCACCCCTGTAATCCCAACACTTTGGGAGGCCACGGCGGACAGATCACGAGGTCAAGAGATTGAGACCATCTTCGGCAACACGGTGAAACCCCATCCCTACTAAAAATACAAAAATTAGCTGTAGCCCGGTGTGGTAGCGCGTGCCTGTAGTCCCAGCTACTCGGGACGCTGAGGCAGGAGAATCGCTTGAAACTGGGAGGTGAAGGCTGTGGTGAGCTGAGATCATGCCACTGCACTCAGCCTGGCAACAGAGCAAGACTCTGTCTCAAAACAAAACAAAACAAAACAAAAAACCAGAAACAAAAACAAAAACAGAAAAAGAAAAACAAAGAAAAAAGAAATCACAGAAAAATGTTAAGAACTTTTCACTGTTCTACATACTAATTTAGAGGTCATGAGGATTTTATTTTTTTTTTAATGATGCAAGGCACTTTTCTTTTTTTGGGCTTCATTTAGAAAAAAATAGTGCTACATTGGTTTATTAGATTCTATTTAGAATCATTTTGGACAAAAGGAAAAAGGGCTGGACAACTCTGAAAAGAACAAATACAACATATGGCTTTTACACCAAAAAAAAAAAAAAAAAAAGCAAAAAGGAAAGTCACTTGAAAATCTAACACTATCCTTGTTTTTTTTTTTTTTTTTTAAGACGGGGTTTCACCATGTTGGTCAGGCTGGTCTTGAACTCCCGACCTCAGGTGATCCGCCCGCCTTGGCCTCCAAAGTGCTTGGATTACAGGCGTGAGCCACCACGCCCAGCCTCACTATCCTTGTTTTTAAGCACTTGGTACTATAAAGCAAAACATCTTCCTTATCACTGAGACTGTAGCTTTTTTTTTTTTAATGTAGAATAAACAATTTAGGAAACTAATAGGAAAGGAAGCAATAATCAGATCATATTAAAGTAAAGATAGCTGATTAGGGTCATGATTTAAAGACTATTAATTAATAAGGGAACAAGAAGTATAAAAAATAAAATAATTAAGCTATTAAGTCATACTAAAAAAGAAATGTGGCAGATTCCTGCATTTTGTTAATGTTTCTGTAAGAGGCCCCATCATAAAATTGAAGCGTAAAATTATGTTAAAAATGTAATATATAGAACAGAAAAATGAATTTTTAGCAAATCTTAGCAAATTCTTTTGTTATAAATTACCCAAACTTTATAAACAATCCCCCCAACTTGCATTTTGCTTAAAGTAATAACTAGATCATACAAATAAATTTCAAGTATGAAAAGTGCATTATTGCAATAATACCTCTTTGAAAGTCCAAAATTCTTGGTTTTATAATAAAACTTGTAAAGTGTTTCCTTCTTTTTCTTTTTCTTTTTTTTTTAAAAAGGAGTAAAACCATCAGTGCCATCTATTGCAGAAGTCCAACATCTTAAAATGTGGCTCAACAAGTTCCAGAGAAGTATGTCTGGAAGCAACACGTAATTCAAAAAAAACTTATGTTTTTACCATTTTACATTATAATTGTCTCTTGTATTTTCTCCTTCCCAAAAAGAAATTCACACTCTGTAATGCTGCTCTTCAGCCATTCTGTGCGGTAGCCACTTGCATGTTTCCAAAATCATCCTCTTCTTCATGCGTTCTCTTCAAACTGCCTAGAAGTTATTGCATAAAGATAAAAAGGGCACTAAAATAAATTCATGTTAAAATACTGCAGTGAGTAAAGTTTTTTCATTAAGTGATCATGTATACACTATGAAAATTCTACAACTGAATTAATAGCAAAATTTAGTAATTTCCTTTGTTATAAATTACCTAAATGCTATAACTTTTAAATCTTCACAAGATATATTTTCCTTCTCAAATATTAAGTACGTCTTAGGTATTGCATACAAAATAAACAATTTTTGAAATAGTGTGAAAATAGACCTTTTAAAGAGATAATACAGAAATGTTTAGTTATCAAGTTAATTGCTTTTTAGGCATCATAAACACATGTCTTAGGGCATGAAATTTAGGAAATTAGTCTTGTATTTGTATAATTAATTAATTTTTTTTTTTTTTGAGACGGAGTTTCTCTCTTGTTACCCAGGCTGGAGTGCAATGGCGCGATCTCGGCTCACCGCAACCTCCGCCTCCTGGGTTCAGGCAATTTTTTTGCCTCAGCCTCCTGAGTTGCTGGGATTACAGGCACGCACCACCATGCCCAGCTAATTTTTTGTATTTTTAGTAGAGACGGGGTTTTACCATGTTGACCAGGATGGTCTCGATCTCTTGACCTCATGATCCACCTGCCTCGGCCTCCCAAAGTGCTGGGATTACAGGCTTGAGCCACGGCACCCAGCCCGATTTTTTGTAGATAATCTTTTTGCTTTCACAGAGGCTGTTATGAAGAACAGCTGAAAATATTTTTCCACTGAACCTATGGAAGTCTAGGTTGGGAGAAAGGAAGGCATGTAGCATATAAAGAGATTTTCTTCTATCTATTCTTCACATCAGCATCTGTTAATACAGAAATCTCCCACATAGAATCAAAGCTATCTCTATATCCCCAAAAGTTGTAAGCAAGAAATTAGAATCTCAACGGAGGAAACCTTTAGGGAACAGAGGATCTGCTGTCTTTTGCCTAACAATGGCACAATCTTAAACTTATGCCCTACGTGACTGTTACATTATGGTAATAATAATGTTAATTCAGAGGACAGATTCTAATATGAGGTTAATGTTCCACTATAAAATTTATAAAATAAACAAAAATATAGTATCAATACAATTGAATGAGGTAAAATATCCTAGCCCTTAGGCTAAATCCAGATACTGTGAATAAGTTTCAGATGAAGTGCTGTGCTTCTGTGAGAACTCCAAATGTCTAGGGAGGAAGAGTGCATTAATCATCATATCTTTCTGAGGAAATGACTTATGAACCAAGAATAGGGAGACTAATTGTGATGCATTTTAGGTGGGGAAAAGAAGACACACAAAGGAAACCATCAGTAGTTGTTTTCTGAAATGCCAATATAAAGAAGAACAATGAGAGAAAGAAACTGAAAAATCAGAAGGGCCTTTACAACAATGGCATTCTATAAACTTTGTAGGAATGAAGTCAAAGGAGGCTTTGGCAAAGGAAATATATCATTATTAGAAATATCTTTCATGGGGCCGGGCGCAGTGGCTAAAGCCTGTAATCCCAGCACTTTGGGAGGCCGAGGTGGGCGGATCATGAGGTCAAGAGATCAAGACCATCCTGGCCTACATGGTGAAACCCCGTCTCTACTAAAAATACAAAAATTAGCTGGGTGTGGTGGCATGTGCCTGTAGTTCCAGCTACTCGGGAGGCTGAGGCAGGAGAATTGCTTGAACCTGGGAGGCAGAGGTTGCAGTGAGCTGAGATTGTGCCACTGCACTCCAGCTTGGCGCCTGGCGACAGAGTGAGACTCTTTCTCAAAAAAAAAAAAAAAAAAAAAAAAAAAAGAAATATCTTTCATGGAAATAAGCCTGGCCACAATGTATGGAACAGATCAAACAACAAGAGTCTGGACAGGAGGCAAATCCGGACCTGAACTAGATTGAGGACACTTTTTAAAAAAGAAAGGAATATTAACAATACTGACAAAACAGACTCTATAGGATGTGGAAAGCACTTATTAATTATATGTGGCAAAGGAAAGAAAAAAGTCAAAGATAATTAGGAAGTTTAACCTTGGGGGTGAATATACAGTCGTATTACTCACTATAGGCAGTGCAGTAGAGTATAAAAAGTTCTATACTTGTGGCTCAGATCACCTGTCCTCAATTTCCAGGTCAGCGCTAACTAGGTATATAAGTTGTTCTTACTTCCTTATGTAACTGTTGGCTCAAAGGTTGAAATGAACTGTGGGGTAGAAAAACTGCAAATAAATTAAAAATGACTTGTGTGCTTTGGTAGGGGAGAAACAAAGGTGCTAAACATCAGTAACAAGGTCTTAGGAAAGGAAGATTTTTGACAGCATGCTTGGATTAACTTTGAAAATAAGGGGCTTAGGGTACTTCTGAAATAGCAACAGAGGGAAGAAAGGATGGAAATATTGACGGCAAGAGAAAAACAGCTCACATAAGCCACCCTACATGCAGTATTAACCACCTTTTACTTTTAATAAGATCACCTAAGCCACCCAGGCTGGAGTGCAGTGATGTGATCTTGGCTCACTGCAACCTCCCAGGTTCTAGCAATTCTGCCTCAGCCTCCCAAGTAGCTAAGACTACAGGCGCATGCCGCCACACCTGGCTAATTTTTTGTATTTTAGTAGAGACGGGGCTTCACCATGTTGCCCAGGCTGGTCTCAAACCCCCGAGCTCAGGCAATCCACCCACCTCAGCCTCCCAATATTCTTCTTATTTTAATCTTTACAACATAGATGTACTACTAAAGAGACTTAAGCTTATTACAATACAGATTTATCCATTATAAAATGAATCCTTTTGAAATAATCTCAGTTTAACAAGTTTTCTAAATAATTTAAATTGTTCAGTGTAACCTGTAGCAAGTTCTCCACCTTTCATTATCTTTCTTCCCAAATTTCTCCAAAAAAGAAGAAAAATCCTTACCTGTGGTACCAGAATGAACAGACAATGACCTTTCTATCTGGAGTGGTGACATCACCTGTATTGTTAATTTTGCTAGGTAGATGGCTTCATATTCCTAAAAAACAAAAACATTAATTAACTTGATTATACATTTATATTCTTGGAGACCCAAAATAGTGATTAATGTATATACACTGTTGGTATTTTTCATCTAAACTGAAAAAATTTGGTGCCATATTGTTTGAAGAGAAATGGACGTTTAAAATTCCCATCTCTGGCCGGGTGCGGTGGCTCAAGCCTGTAATCCCAGCACTTTGGGAGGCCGAGGCGGGTGGATCACGAGGTCAAGGGATCGAGACCATCCTGGTCAACATGGTGAAACCCCGTCTCTACTAAAATACAAAAAAAATTAGCTGGGCATGGTGGCACGTGCCTGTAATCCCAGCTACTCAGGAGGCTGAGGCAGGAGAATTGCCTGAACCCAGGAGGCGGAGGTTGCGGTGAGCCGAGATCGCGCCATTGCACTCCAGCCTGGGTAACAAGAGCAAAACTCCGTCTCCAAAAAAAAAAAAAAAATTCCCATCTCTTATATTCAGAACTACTGATTACTACAAATCAAGTCAGGCTAATAGCCTGCACTATGGTACTGCACATTGAACTGCCAGTCAGTATGGCATTAGCCATAATGACCTCTGACTTCATCTGTTTAAAAAAGAGCCCCCTCAAAAAAACACCCAAAACCTAAATTGCCAATCCCAATAGTCCTCTGCTTCTAGTTATAGACAGAAGAAAAAAGGCATTTTTGTTTCTCTCTTTTCTGAAAACAAAGGAAACATTTGATGAAACTAGGAAAAAACCATTACCCTGAAAATGAGAATAATGAGGAGAAGAACTGATCACCAGCTAGGTCAGGACAGTGGTTACCTTTACAGAAGGAGAAAGATTTGTGCTTGAGAAGGGTCAGAAAAAAAGCTTTTGGGGTCCTGGTAAACATTCTGTTTCTGGACTTGGTCAATAGCTACACGGATGCTTATTTACATTTTATGCATTTTCTATATGTGTATTATAATTCCACAATAAAATTTTCAAAAAAACAGAACCATATTAAGCTAGGCACAGCAGATGCCTGCCTCTATGGGCCAGAGTAGGTACAGTTCATAGCTCACTAAAAAAGGTGAAGACCTAAGATAAAACCAGCAAGCCCTTGCATGGTATGACAAAGTCAGGAAGTATGAGTGGCCTATGGGAGAAGGTGGGACATATTAAGGAAAATGTGAACACCTAGACCTGCCATTTTTTGCAAGCAGCAGGCTCTAAGTATGGTAAGGTGGAAGAGAAATTTGATTGCATGTAGCCAAACATCAGTAGATCTTGTATATCTAAAAGTACAGGCTAAATCAGCAATTCTAGCCTGGCTATTCAAGAGAATCACCTGAGGCACTTTAAAGCCTATAAACCCAGGTCCCACCCTCACAGATTCTCATTGCACTGGCAATGGCTAAGGATTCCCCTGGTGATTCTCACATGCATCAGTGTTTATCAATTTAAACAAAACAAAGCTGTGATATAAGGAGCTCTGTTTCTTACTCACTGGGTCATGCCACCAAAGGGACCTGGGAAAATTCAAGCTGACCATCTGCCTTCCCAACCACTCCTCTGGCCCCTTTCCCACAATTTTATTCTTAGGTAAAAACAAATCTAAGACGAATACCTCCAGTTCAATGATGACCAATAATCAAAAAGGAACCAGTGTAGGTCTTAATCAAAGACTTTGCAAGGAATAAAAGAAAAGCAACAGTATAACCAAATGTCATTTAAAAAATGCCATACAACTTGTATCATGAAGCAGATGAAAACTATGAACAAATTAATCACAGAAAATACGGCAGTTATAGGACAGTAGGTTTGCATTCCCTCAAAATTCACATGTTAAAGTCCAAATCCTTAATGTGGGGGCTCTGGCAGGTGATTAGGTTGGGATCAAGCCATAAGTACAGCTCCTATGATGAAATGAGTATCCCTATAGGAACTATGCTCCCACCTCAAGCCACTTACACTATTCCTCTACTTCGAATGCTGCTTTCCCCTAAATATGTGCATTTCTTATGGTCTTTGCTCAAATATCACTTCCTCAGTAAGCCCATTTCTGACAACCCTTCTAAAAATGTAATTCTTGTCCTGCCCTCCTTACATGACCTTATTTTTCTTGGACTCATGACTTCCGACCTACTATTATTTTGTCTGTTGTTTGATTCTTCCACTAAATAAGTTTCATGAGGTAAATGATTATTGTCTGTTTTGTTCTCTGCTTTACTGTCAGTGCCAAAAACAACGCCAAATAAATATATGATGAAACAATGCAGCATGGGACATGGAAAACAAATTCAAGAAAAATCAAGGGGAAAAAAAAAGTTGAAAATAATTACAGAGAAAATGGCAGGCATCAAAGAAAAAAGGGAATTAACATAAACTCTACCAGGGTGATAGGTATACTAAAGAGAAAAAGAAACAGAACAACCAAAAGGGCGAATACACAACAGAAAACAAATTTCCTGAAATAAAAGTAGTCTTGAATTTGCAAGTGGTAAGGGAATACTGTGACTCAGAAAAAAACTGATGCAGAGCCAACAACAAGATACATCTTGGCAGCGTATAGTGGCCTGTAATCCCAGCACTTCGTGAAGCCGAGGTGGGAGGATCGCTTGAGCTCAGGAGTTCGAGACCAGTCTGGGCAATATGGCGAAATTTCATCTCTACCAAAAATAATTTTAAAAACTTAGCCAGGTGTGTGACTCATGCCTGTAATCCCAGCACTTTGGGAGGCCGAGGTGGGCAGATCACCTGAGTTCAGGAGTTCAAAACCAGCCTGGCCAACATGGCAAAACCCTGTCTCTACTAAAAATACAAAAATTAGCCAGGCGTGGCGGTGGGCACCTGTAATCCCAACTACAGAGGAGGCTGAGGCAGGAGAATTGCTTGAACCCAGGAGGCGGAAGTTACAGTGAGACAAGATCATGCCATTGCATCCCAGCCTGGGTGACAGAATAAGGCTCTGCCTCAAAACAAAACAAAACAAAACAAACAAAAAACTTAGCAAGGTGTGGTGGTGTGCACCCGTGGTCCCAGCTACTCAGGAGGCTAAGGTGGGAGGATTGCTTGAGCCCAGGTCAAGGCTACAGTGAACCATGATCGTGCCACTGCACTGTAGCTGAGTGACAGTGCAAGACCCTTCCCAAAAAACCAATACACACAAAAAATCAGGATACACTTTGATAAGGCATCTTATGGTCATCAAGACCAGGGGTTCCCAACTCCTGGACTGCAGAGTGCAAGTGGTCCATCGCCTGTCACAAACGGGCCACACAGCAGGAGGTGGACCTAGAGCTTCCACCTCCTGTCAGATCAGCAGCAGCATTAGATTCTCATAGGAGTGCAAACCCTATGGTTAAATGCCCATGCGAGGGATCTAGGCTGCACATTCCTTAACCAATGCCTGATGATCTGAGGTAGAACAGTTTTGTCCTGAAACCATCTCCCCTGTAACCCCATACACAGAAAAATTGTCTTCCATGAAACTGGTCCTTGATGCGAAAAAAGTTTGGGAACGCTGATCTAGACAACCCTTCTCCTGACACAAATCAATTCATCTAAGGGGATAATTTCAAAATTGGTCTATCTTCAAATTTCTCTAAAACAGCACTTAGGCTGGGTGCAGTGGCTCACACCTGTAATCCCAGCACTTTGGGAGGCTGAAGCGGGCAAAGCACCTGAGGTCAGGAGTTTGAGAGCATCTTGGCTAACACGGTGACACCCTGTCTCTACTAAAAATACAAAATTAGCTGGGTGTGGTGGCATGCACCTGTAATCCCAGCTACTTGGGAAGTTGAGGCAGGAGAATGGCTTGAACTAGGGAGGTGGAGGTTGCAGTGAGCCGAGATCATGCCACTGCACACCAGCCTGGGCAACACAGTAAGACTCAGTCTCAAAAATGTTTTTTTTTTTTTTTTTTTTTTTTAAGATGGAGTTTCGCTCGTTACCCAGGCTGGAGTGCAATGGCACGATCTCGGCTCACCGCAACCTCCGCCTCCTGGGTTCAGGCAATTCTCCTACCTCAGCCTCCTGAGTAGCTGGGATTACAGGCACACGCGACCATGCCCAGCTAATTTTTAGTATTTTTAGTAGAGACGGGGTTTCACCATGTTGACCAGGATGGTCTCGATCTCTTGACCTCGTGATCCACCCGCCTCGGCCTCCCAAAGTGCTGGGATTACAGACTTGAGCCACCGCGCCCGGCCTCAAAAATGTTAATAATAATAATAATAATAATAGTATCAGGTCCGTGTACAAAACCACTAGAGAAAAAAAATTAAATAAAATTTTTGGGCCAGGCATGGTGGCTGTAATCCCAACACTTTGGGAGGCTTAGCCGGGCGGATCACCTGAGGTTGGGAGTTCAAGACCAGCCTGACCAACATGGTGAAATCCCGTCTCTACTAAAAATACAAAATTAGCCACGTGTGGTGGCACATGTCTGTAATCCCAGCTACCCAAGAGGCTGAGGCAGGAGGATCACTTGAACCCGGCAGGCAGAGGTCGTGGTGAACTGAGATCACACCATTGCACTCTAGCCTGGGCAACAAGAGTGAAACTGTCTCAAAAAAAAAAAAAATTATATCTAGCCACTGTCATTCAAATATAAGGGCAACAGACAGATACAAGAAAAAACAAACTTATAATATTCTCATATGAAAAAATAAACTTCATATTTTATCTATATTAATATTGTACTCAGCTGGCGCAGTGGCTCACATCTGTAATCCCAGCACTTTGGGAGGCCAAGATGGGCAAATCACCTGAGCTCAGGAGTTCAAGACCATCCTGGCCAACATGGTGAAACCCCGTCTCTACTAAAAATACAAAAATTAGCTGGACAGGATGACATGTGCCTATAATCCCAGCTACTCAGGAGGCTGAGGCAAGAGAATTGCCTGAGCACAGGAGATGGATGTTCATTTGAAGTGAGCCAAGATCATGCCACTGCACTCCACTCCAGCCTGGCTCAGAGAAAGAAAAGAAAGAAAAGAAGGAGGGAGGGAAGGAGGGAAAGAAGGAAAGGAAGGAGGGAAGGAGGGAGACATAGAGAGAGAAAAAAAACTTCAAAACTCTAAAGTATGTATCAGAATTTGGTATAAAATAAAAATGATATTTCAAATCGGGAGGCTATAAATAGATTTCTATAACTTTAAGAGCTCTTGGGCCGGGCACAGTGGCTCACGCCTGCAATCCCAGCACTTTGGGAGGCCGAGGCGGGCGGATCACAAGGTCAAGAGATCGAGACCATCATGGTCAACATGGTGAAACCCTGTCTCTCTTAAAAATACAAAAAATTATCTGGGCATGGTGGTGCGTGCCTGTAATCCCAGCTACTGGGGAGGCTGAAGCAGGAGAATTGCCTGAACCCAGGAGGTGGAGGTTGCAGTGGCCAAGATCGTGCCATTGCACTCCAGCCTGGGTAACAAGAGCAAAACATCTCAAAAAAAAGAAAAAAAAAGAAAAAAGAAAAAAGAGCTCTTACAAACTGGTGAGAGGAACACCAACAAATGATTCACAGAAAAATAAATACAAATAACCCAAAAATGGGAAACTAAATGAATGGGAAGCAAATTAAAGCCCTAAGGGAATTGCCAATTTTACTACCATAACAGCAATGATCAAAAAAATCTGATAAAACATTTTTGGGCTAGGAGTGGTGGCTCATACCTGTAATTCCAGCACCTGGGGAGGCCAAGAAGGGTGGATCACCTGAGGTCAGGAGTTCCAGATCAGCCTGGCCAACATGGTGAAATCCCATCTTTACTAAAAATACAAAAATTAGGCATGGTGGTGCACAGCTGTAATCCCAGCTACTTGGGAGGCTGAGGCAGGAGAATTGCTTGAACCTGGGAGGTGGAGGCTGCAGTGAGCAGAGATGGTGCCATTGTACTCCAGTCTGAGTGACAGATCAAGACTCCATCTCAGAAAAAAACAAAACAAAACCACTTTTGGCCACTGTTGTTAATTAGGGTAGGAGGAAATAGGCACTCCTTGTTTCCTGGTGGTATAAGTTTATATTATTTCACATCTATCAAATTTCAAATGCACTGGATGGAACCCAGCAATTCCACTTCAGTTACCTTATAGGCATATTCATACAGGTATACAAAGATGTACTTATCAGGATCTTTCCAATATTCTTTATAATCATGAAAGACTAGAAATAATTCAAAGGTCCTTAAATAAGAAACCACTCATAAAATTGTGAGAGATCTATAATTAAAATATTACGCAGGCAGAGTTATTTCTGCTGTTACAAGATAATCTTCAAGATATACTATTAAGGAGACTTACCTTACACTGTATTCTCTTTAGGTACTGCTCAACTTTTATTTTATTTTTTTATTTTTTGAGACAGATTCTTGCTCTTTCACCCAGGCTGGAGTGCAGTGGCCCAACCTCTGATCACTGCAATCCCCACCCCCTGGGTTCAAGCGATTCTCCTGCCTCAGTCTCCTAAGTAGCTGGGATTACAGGCATGCATCTCCAGGCCCGGCTAATTTTTTGTATTTTTAGCAGAAATGGGTTTTCACCACGCCGGCCAGGCTGGTCTCAAACTCCTGACCTCAGGTGATCCACCTACTTTGGCTTCCCAAAGGGCTTGGATTACAGGCATCAGCCACTGCGCCAGGCCAATTTTCTTAAACATACGCATATACTTCTCTTTGAAATACAAAAATTAATTTTAAAAGAGAATGTACACATTTAAAAATAAGTAAGAGTATAAATGGATTGTTTGTAACACAAAGGATAAATGATTGAGAGAACGGATATTCTGTTTTTCCATGATGTGATTATTATGCATTGCATGCCTGTATCAAAATATTTAATGTACCCATGACTATATAACCTACTATGTACCCACAAAAAAGAAAGCTTTAAAAAAAAAAAAAAATTTTTTTTTTTTTTAGGCCGGGCGTGGTGGCTCAAGCCTGTAATCCCAGCACTTTGGGAGGCCGAGGCGGGTGGATCACGAGGTCGAGAGATCGAGACCAACCTGGTCAACATGGTGAAACCCCGTCTCTACTAAAAATACAAAAAATTAGCTGGGCATGGTGGTGCGTGCCTATAATCCCAGCTACTCAGGAGGCTGAGGCAGGAGAATTGCCTGAACCCAGGAGGCGGAGGTTGTGGTGAGCCGAGATCGCGCCATTGCACTCCAGCCTGGGTAACAAGAGCGAAACTCCGTCTCAAAAAAAAAAAAAAAAAAAGAAGACAACCATTTTACATGAACAGGCTCAACACAGATGCCAGTTTCTCTTTTGAATGTAGTAAAAATGAAAAGTAAATTAAACATTAAAATGAATGTTAAAACTTGGTAACTACAACAATATATTTTTTTTTTTTTACAAAATTCACATTTTATTTAGATTGAAATAAACTATACAAAATTGATTTTCTTCACCAAAAATAACAGCAATATTTTCCATATTTTTCTAGATAAACCACAACATTCATTTTTGTAGGTTTCCAGGTTTTGCTTATAAATCAAGATGAGGCAGTAGATAAGTCATGGAAAAAGACAGAAAAAAAAAAAAAAACCAACCAGACAAATCATGGCCTTTGATTCTGTCTTAACCATGAAACAGAAGTGTTCAACATATACCTGCTAAAAAGCGTAGGAAGATGTAGGCTCCACAAAGGAATGTAAACAGCCAACAATGAGATGTGGAACAATGGCAGCCTCCTCCATTCAAACTTTTACTGTCATTTGTTCCTTAAGTTCATTTCAGAAAGACAGAATCTACACTGAAATCCTTTTTTGGCAAGCTCACAAGCTTTTCTCCGGTAATTTCTTATAACTGTCCAGTACAGATTTTTAACATACTTAAAACTCCTATTAGTCAAAGGTCAACTGTGGGCTTCACTATAACATTTTATAAAATGTATTTCTTCCTCCCACACCTCTTCAAAATATATTTCTTCAAAGAATTCATAACACCCAACAAGTAGAGATCCACAGTGATAATAAATGCTATGTCTAAAATGACTTAACTAAAAGAATTCCAGAGTGCCACCAGCAGAGATCACACAGAAGGAAACATAGCACTTTCAGTGTTCTCTTCTGGAAGAACAGATAGGCCTTCAAAGCAGGAGAGTTCAAATAGGGGCCATTTAAACAGGTAGATTATCAATGGCTAATGTATTCAATGAAGTCCTATAGGCAAAGATATTTAGTGATTAAGTGGCCTACATACACCTTACAGCTTTTCTTCCAAATATAAAATATAAGAAAATCTATTTTTAAAAGTCTCTTAGGTATTTTCCATGGTTTCTGAATTCTCTGTGGGAAGCTCTGACTTATTTGTATAAAGTTTAATATATGTGTCCACCATTAAATCCAGGTCGTGTTTTATATCAAAATTTATGTTAAGCAAAGCCAAGTTACTCGACCTTTGGTCTGTCAAAGTGTTCCTCAAATATGCTTTAAGACGTTTTCGTCCATTTTCATACCGCTCATTTTCAACCTTCATCACAGGAAGAATACACAGGACCTTTAGCAATGCATACACATTAGGAAAAAACTTGATGTCAGGCAGGTGGAGGGCTTCATAGATAGTGGATGGAAGCTCTATATCTTTCCCCCTGTGTTTCCATTTGATTCTCCAACAGTGAAGCTCGGCTGAGAGCGTGTCAGGATTGGGTAAGTCACTTCTATACATATCAGCATGGTGTTCCTCTGATGTATTGAATTTGAGTTGTCCCATGACTGAGGGTACCAGAGATAAGCATTTAAGAGCTTTCAGGTGCTGTTCTGAGAATATATCTTTAAGTTCCTGAATAATGTGCTCCACTGTTGGGACACTTAGGGTTTCCTTATAGTAACTCTCAGAAGTTAGCTGAGATTCCAAGTTACCCTGGTGAGCTCTGCGGAATTTCCCAGGGAGTTTCATTTGAATATCAAGCTTGGTTGCCAAATTTGTGGCTTCCTCAAACCAAAATTCATGATAAACTTCAATATTTTCCATCACTTCATTAAGTGAATGCAATACTGCAGTCAAGCTACCGGCTGCAAAGAAGACATCTGAGGTTTGCCCCTGGAGATTTTTCCCAAAGGCTCTTGTAAAAGATAGCACGTTTTTAAGAACAACAATAGTAACAATGAAATCAAAATCTGTTACTGCACTGCAGAGTACAAATGCTCGGCCAGCTATACAGTTATTCCATCTAATATTTGTGTCACTATTTATACCATCTAAACATAAAACAAGTGCTTGCAGGAGTTCTACTAAAATTTCAAAAGCATCATGCCTGCCTGTCCACTGAGAATGGCAGATTTCCTTCAGTTCTTTACCCCTTTCTTTACTGTTCTGAAAAAGAACAGAAATTACATTGTCAAGTTCTAAAAGCAGTTGTGGTGATCGATGGAAAAAAGAACAAACTTCCTCAATTGTTCCTAATGCAACAGATACTCCCATAACAGGTACTGATTTTGCCAACCACATATTTAAGGCACAGGAAGAGCAAAGTGTGTAGATAGCCTGGGGATATTTCTCTAAAAGTCTAGAAGCAACAACTTTCATTTTGGAAGAAAATCCACTAGAAACAATGTAAGCCTGGCCACGACAATACTCCATATTTAATCCCCATTTCTCAGTTATCATAGTGTGAAATTTCACAGCCAAAATTTCTGCATCAGCTTCGTAAGGCAGGAAGCCTACAAATTCCTCTCTTAGGTTATGAGATTCATCAACAAACCTCACCAACACAGGTAGGTGCTCTTCCCCTGCTATGTCCACTACATCATCAGTGATAATGGAAAAGAAGTGTGAGTCTCTCACTTCCCTGAGAGTTTCTTCTCGAATACAGCTCTCACAGATCTCTAGCATCTGCCTCTGCTGTGTTTTTGAACAAAACAATGTGTTAACTGCTGTTGTTTCAAAGCGTTTTCTCAGGACCTCTTCACCAGAATTTATCCGGCACTCCAGCAGTGCTTGAAAGTTATCTGGAGTAAAGAGACCACCTGGGATTTCAACAGCTTCATGTCCATCCAGAGGTATATTTTGCTTTCCCATAAGAATCAAGATTTCAAATAGAGATTTTAGGTATTCTTTGTTTTCCTTCTCTTCAAGGGTTAGAGGTAAAATGTCCTCATCTTGCCCTTCACCCCCTTCTTCACTGGGATTCTGAGCACTGCTATTGTTGGTTTCTTTATGTTTTTGTTCCTGTTCAGAAATTTCATCAATTTTTTTCTGTTTCAGTGTCCTGATTTCGTCTTCACTAGTTCTACAGATCATAGAAGTCTCAAAATGTTTGGCACATAATCGATAATGTTTATTTAGCTGATCAGGTGTTTTATCTTCTAAGTCTGCTCTCCTACAATTCTCCACCCACTTCTGGCATCTAGCCGGGTCCCGCGGGAACCTGAAGAAGGCCAGGTCGGACTGCGTGCTCTTCCGCGTGCAGTTGGGGGCAGCGCAGAAGTTCGGCATCGTCGCCTGCCTGCCGGCCGGCCCAGCCCTCCCCTCCCCGCCTCCTCAGGGCAGTCCGCCCGCCCGTCGGGGCCGGGGAGGCTACAACAATATATTTTTAAATAAACATTCTTGATGTTAAAATGTGAGCTTTATTCCTGCATAACTGGATATAATTAGCCAGAGCACATTCTGTAGCCTATGATTTTGCCTCTTGGAATAAACTGAATAACCTAGTCTAATCAGACTAATTCACAGGTTTATTGTCTTTCAGTGCATCTGCCAGACATGACCAAAATATGAAACAACATGGAAAAAATAAACATAGAATAGAAAAAGCTGTTATAGTTAGTATACTTAGAATCAAAACTCTCTTATGCTCTGTGATCAAGATAAAAGAAAAAAATAGACATTTCTATCACCAATTATTTTATGTAAGTTTTGATAATGTGTCTTTATTCCTTTTTTCTTGGTAATGCCAGCTTATTAAGAAAAAATAATTTTTAATTTTTTAGGGCTGGGGTCTCACTCTGCGTCCCAGGCTAGAGTGCAATGGCACAATCAATGCCCACTATAGCCTCAAACTGCTAGGCTCAAGCGACCCTTCCACCTTAGCCTCCTGTATAGCTGAGACCACAGCCATGCACTGCCATGACTGGACAATTTTTTTCATTTTTTTATTTTTTAGAGATTGGGTTTTGCTTTGCTGCCCAGGCTCATCTCCTATTTCTGACATCAAGTGATCCAAATGCCTTAGCCACCACACCCAGCCATGAAAATACTTCTAAATAGAGATACATACTTGAATAAAGAATCAAAGTAGTCAGATTATGGCAATTTAAAGTTATTTACAAAGTAAACTGTACACCTAAATTTTATGTGCAAAAGATTTTATATCTTACTTTCTGACTACCTTAAAGAGGAAGAAAAGAAAAGTTACCTGAAGTTGATGGACAAATCCAGCGTTAGGATTAATACAAAATCTTCTTTCTTGAACATAAGCAAAAGCATCTCTGAAAACAAAGAAAATTAATGTGATAGCATTATTTAATGAATTAATCATAATCATACATCTTAACAATAGAGAGGGGTAACAAGTTGTAATGGAAAAAGCATCACGAATTCCTTGCTCAACAGCTATATGCATACAGCAGCTTGTTCAACTTCTCTAAGCCCTATTTTGTCCATTGGTAAAATGAAGAGTATAATAATACCTGTCTTGGGGAAATACTATGAATAGGAGATTAAGTGTAAAGTGGCCAGGTACAGTAGCTCATGCCTGTAACCCCAATCCTGTGGGAGGTCAACACAGGAAGACTGCTTGAAACCAGGACTTTCAGACCAGCCTGGACAATGTAGCCAGAACCCATCTCTACCAAAAAAAAAAAAAAAAAAAAAAAAAAAAAAACCCTAAAACTTAGCTAGGTATGGTGGTGTGGCATAGCCCCAGCTTCTTGCGAGGCTGAGGTGGGAGGATTGCTTGAGCCCTGGAGTCTGAGGCTACAGTGAGCTATGACTGTGCTACTACATTCCAGCCTGAGAAACAGTAAGATCCTATCTCTAAAATAAATAAAGTGTAAGCATTTGTGCATATATAAGTTCAAGCTCAAAATACTATCACTGGTTAAAGAAGCTTAGATTCATTTCGTTGTTATGAGGCTTAAATGAGATAAAAGTCCCTATGATAGTACTGAGCTCATAGCAGAGACCCAATAAATCCAAGTTATTTCCAACATTAATGTCTGACAAGATTTCAAATAATAAAACTTTATAAAACGTAAAGTCCATCAATACATCTTTAATCTTTTTTCCATTAAATACACAAAGATTTGTCTTCAAATAATATTCCTTTAAGAACAGATATCTTCTTATTTTTAAGAATAGATATCTTTAAGCAAAGTTTTCCTTTCTAATTTAAATATAAAAGGAGACTGAAATAGAGGTGTCAATGATTACTCTAAGATTTCTAACTTGTAAAACAAGACAAACTGAGAAAGGAAATACTATACACTGGTGAGGCTTTTGCTTTGTCTTGGGGCAAGAAGCTCATAGAGCCAGGTGCGGTGGCTCAAGCCTGTAATCCCAGCACTTTGGGAGGCCGAGGCGGGTGGATCACGAGGTCAAGAGTTCGAGACCATCCTGGTCAACATGGTGAAACCCCATCTCTACTAAAAATACAAAAAATTAGCTGGGCATAGTGGCACATGCCTGTAATCCTAGCTACTCAGGAGGCTGAGGCAGGAGAACTGCCTGAACCCAGGAGGCGGAAGTTGCGGTGAGCCGAGATCGTGCCATTGCACTCCAGCCTGGGAAACAAGAGCAAAACTCCATCTCAAAAAAAAAAAAAAAAAAAAAGAAGCTCATGACCATCCCCCATCTTTTAAAAAATTTATATAGAATGCTTGGAAAAGATGATTTTTGATAAGAAAGACTACTCTGAATTGTGGATAGATGTTACCAACAATTCCTAGATAATTTTTCATCCAATTATTGTTAAAGGAGAACATAATACATTAGCCTTTTAAATAAAGCAAGTACTAACATTTGTGCACAGGAGTTTTTATACTCAGACCAACTAATTACCTTTTGTAAGTAAGTAGTTTTCCATAGGATTTCCATATTAGCCTACACATATCTATACAGATAGATAAATTAGGTTGAGACTAACCATGGAATAAGGGCCTGCCTAATCAAACTTAACTACATGAGAAATAATCAGGGGAATAGGAACTTCAAACTTGCAAACCGTTTCTATTAAGCTTCATTTTAATAAGAATTTAAACGTTTTAGGGTATTTTCTTACCTGTACTTCATTCCAAATGTTTCCATAATGTATGCAATAACAAAGGCTGCACTGAAGAAGGGAAAACAATTTTAGAAAAAATAAAAAAATACAACTCAGTAATTAAATGTTACAGAAAGATTATTTCTAACATCATACCTTCTGGAGATCCCTGCATTTCCATGCACAAGAACTTTTCCTGAAAAACATGAATTAGTTATTCAAACAGAAAAACACCTGAGTCAGCAGCTGAAATATGTTGAAACCACAGTAAAGTAACTCTTTCCTTAAAAATATTTTAAATAATATACTACAACCACTTGGATATTAATTTTCAAATCTTTACAATTTGTTAATATTAACTGTGTAGAGAATAGAGCAGAATCTTATTAAAGAAACTGAAAGCCCACAGAGAATTTGAAGACAATCTACAGGGATACTCTAGAAAGCCTATCCAAATGAAACAAGTAACTGGGAAAACACAAATTGGGGAGTAAGCTACTACATATAATTCTAACTTTCATATCCTGCATTTAAGACAAATACCTACTAAAAAATTAACAAATAACCTAAATATAAACATTAACTAAGTAAAGGAAATATTATTTACCTCCTGTTTGTAAGCTCCCATCAATAAATTCCTTAGTCTGGAGGCAAAAGACATGTGGATTCACGTAAGCATAAAATAAACGCATATAATCAAACCTATTGAAAACAATTTCCTCCTACTTTATATGTATACAAATTATCTTCATTCACAGATTTACAAAATGGTACAAATAGAACAAGTGCAAAAAATTACAGAAGCCAAAATTTAATTTGAATCTAATAAAGTCAAAATATGATTCCTCAAATTTTTGGAGATCATAAAAAAATTTTCTACTCATTTTCTTTATAACATAATCACATAATTTTCAGTCACAGCAAAGTAAAAGTCCTAAGTTTCAGAAGCACAATTAAGAGGTCAAATCATAAATTTTAAACGATATTTTAAAAATATTGGTACCTACCATAGGGAAAAAACGTATTATGTTTTCAACTGGATTATCTGCAATATCCAGGACTAAATATCTGAAAATAGAGTATTTTGTGATAAGCACACTTTAAGTAAAATGTTAATGTATTTCTAAAAAGTAACTCATTATTTCTTGGTAACCATGACAAGAATGCAAAACAACTTTCAAAGTATCATATATCCAAGAACTGTGTGGTAGATTTTATATTGCTTGATGGCATAGCATTTAAAACCTGAAACACCATATTAACATCTCTGATATTTTATTATTTTTAAAAATCTATCAGACTGGGCAGAGTGGCTCATGCCTGAAATCCCAGCATTTTGGGAGGCCAAGGTGGGAGAATCACTTGTGCCCAGGAATTCGAGACCATCCTGAGCAAACAAAGGGACACTCAATCTTTATAAAATACTCTCTGAGTGGTCCTGTGACCCCTGCTCATAACCTACAGAGGACATTTAAGAGGAAGTCCAAAGTCTAAAAAAGAAGAAACTAATAAAAATGGAAGGCATGGTCTATGAGTCAAACATTCACTGTTTGAACTAATCTTCAGAAAGGCCAAAAAACAAACAAACAAACAAACAAACAAAAAAAACTGAACTAAACTAAAACTAGTTGAGAGAGAACCTGTCCTGAATTTTATACTTTACAAAATACTTAAAATAGGGCATTTTTAATTTGCTAGCTTATTTTATTTTGTAAAAAACTTCCATTTCTAACCTAAGACCACTGTTTATTAACACAACTATAGGTAATTAGCTAAGTTATTAGTTTTAAGGACAATTTTGCATTAAAAATTACAGTTTTTCAACAATCACTTAAGTGGTAACAACTTCAAAAAATTCAAGACTTTAACACAGAGAATCTGGGAGGTTGGACGTGGTGGCTCACGTTTGTAAGGTGAGCATTTTGGGAGGCCAAGACAGGCAGATCGCAGAGATCACAAGTTCAAGACCAGCCTGGCCAACATGGTGAAACCCCGTCTCTACTAAAAATACAAAAATTAGCCAGGCATGGTGGCGCATGCCTGTAATCCCAGCTATTCGGGAGGCTGAGCAGGAAAACTGCTTAAACCCAGGAAGTGGAGGTCGCAGTGAGCCAAGGTCGGGCCACTGTACTCCAGCCTGGGTGAAAGAGCAAGATTCTGTATCAAAACAACAACAACAAAAAACAAGAGAAGCTGAACCTCAGGATCTAAGGAAAATCCAATATTTAACCCACAAGAATTTCCACAATGACTGTATCCTCAAGTGATTGGGTATTCCAGTTATATAAAACAATGCTTCAGGGAAAAAATGTTAACTCAGAATGAAACTAAAATATTGTAACACATACCATTTTCAGTGTCAAGAATCACTAGTAGAACTATCAAATCTCTAAGAAGCTAGCAAAGAAAAGTTTAAGAAGAAATGGTTCTTCTATCAGGATAAAGACCCTGCACCAACAATACTGTTATTTAAAACAAAAATTCTGTACAAACTAGAAATGTATAGTATGTTTTTTTGACTGTTTTTTCTTAAGATTAGTTTCAACTTATATAGTTTGATATTATAAAATATAAGTCTATTTTCTTTAATAAATAACTCTATGCGTACATACAGAAATACACATAGACAACAGAGAAAGACTTAGAAGGAAATATGCCAAATGTTAACTAAAGCATTTTCTCTAGATTGTGGAATTGTGGATGATTTAAGTATTTTTCTTCCTGGTGTCATTCTGTACCTTCTAAAATACTTATAAGAATAAGTGCTTTATGGCCAGGTGAAGTGGCTCACGCCTGTAATCCCAACATTTTGGGAAGCTGAGGTGGGCAGATCGCTTGAAGTCAGGGAGTTCAAGTCCAGCCTGGGAAACCCCATCTACACAAAAAATTTAAAAAAATTAGCCAGGTCTGGTGGTGTGCACCTGTGGTCCCAGCTACTTGGGAGGCTGAGGCGGGAAGACTGATTGAGCCTGGGAGGTCAAGGCTATAGTGCACAGAGATCACACGACTGCAATCCAGCCTGCGTGACAGAGAGAAATCCTATCCAAAAAAAAAAAAGCTGGGCACAGTGGCTCACACCTGTAATCCCAGCACTTTAGGAGGCCAAAGCAGGTGGATCACGAGGTCAGAGGTTCAAGACCAGACTGACCAATATGGTGAAACCCCATCTCTACTAAATATACGAAAATCAGCCAGGCGTGGGGACATGTGTCTATAGTCCCATCTATTCCGGAGGCAGAGACAGGAGAATCGCTTGAACCTGGGAGGTGGAGGCTGCAGTGAGCCTAGATCGTGCCGTTGCACTTCAGCCTGGGTGACAGAGTGAGATTCCATCTCAAAAAAAAAAAAAAAAGTATTTCTTTCCTAATTATGAAAATATTCAGTGCTTTGGGATATTCCTTTTTAATAACTAGTTTTAATAAATTAAATATACTTTAAAAAAATTCTAGGGGGTTCCTTCTTTCAGCTTGGAGCACCCCTCCCTCTAGCTCTGTATAGCAGAGCCTCTTCCTTCTTGCCTATTAAATTCTCTGCTCCCTAAACCCCCCTCACCCCCAACACACAAATTCTAACAATACAAAGGTATATAGAGTCAGCCTTCTGTATCCAAGAAATTCACACTTGTGGATTCAACCAATGATGGATCAGAAACATTAACAAAAAATAAGGTAAAAAATAACACAACACTAAAAATAATATAAATAAAATCCAACACTATTCACATAGCACTTACATTGCACTAAGTATTATAAGTAATCTAGAGATGATTTGATGTTTATGGGAGGATTTGTACAGGTTGTATGCAAATACTATACCAGTTTATATAAGGGACTTGAGCATCTGAGGATTTTTGTTATCCATGGGGGTTCCTGGAGCCAATCTCCCAGAAAAACCAAGCATACAGTGAAAAATACGTCCTTCAGCTGGATGTGGTGGCTCAAGCGAGTAATCCCAGAACTTTGGGAGGCCAAGGTGGGTGGATCACAAGGTCAGGGTTTCAAGACCAGTCTGGCCAATATGGTGAAACTAAAAATACAAACACTGCCCAGGTTGGGTGTGTGCCTGTACTCCCAGCTACTTAGGAGGCTGAGACAGGAGAATCACTTGAACCCAGGCGGCAGAGGTTGCAGTGAGCTGAGACTGTACCACTGCACTCCAGCCTGCGTGACGGAGCAAAACTCTGTATCAAAAAATAAAATAGCCGGGTGCGGTGGCTCAAGCCTGTAATCCCAGCACTTTGGGAGGCCGAGGCGGGTGGATCACGAGGTCGAGAGATCGAGACCATCCTGGTCAACATGGTGAAACCCCGTCTCTACTAAAAATACAAAAAAAAAACTAGCTGGGCGTGGTGGTGCGTACCCCTCCTAAGTAATCCCAGCTACTTAGGAGGCTGAGGCAGGAGAATTGCCTGAACCCAGGAGGCGGAGGTTGCGGTGAGCCGAGATCGCGCCATTGCACTCCAGCCTGGGTAACAAGAGTGAAACTCCGTCTCAAAATAAATAAAATAAAATAAAATAAAATAAAATAAAATAAAAAGAAAAGAAAACCAAGTCCCTTTAACATCATAGGCCCTGAATTTTCCTTCGTAGAAGTAATCACTATGAAGTTTCTAGTCGGTTGGTCCAGAAATTTTCAATGTATATACAAGAATAAATACACTTAATTTATATATATGTATATATATATATATATATTTTTTTTTTTCTCAACACATTAGGAATACATACATTGTTCCATACCCTGCTTTGTTCGTATTTGCGTTATCTTGGAGATCAGTCCAAATCCAAACACATATATTTCATTCTTTTTCAGAGTTATACAGTATTCTACGTTCACACAATGTATTTTAGAGTATCTATCTTGTATTTACAGATATTTATAGGCTGATTTCATTTTATAAATAAAGCAGAGCACTAAAATTTTTCTTCCTTTTTTTTTTTTTTGAGATGGAGTCTTGCTCTGTCCGCCCAGGCTGCGGTGCAGTGGTGCAATCTCGTCTCACTACAACCTCCACCTTCCAGGTTCAAGCGATTCTCCTGCCTGAGTCTCCCAAGCTACTGGGATTACAGGCATTTGCCACCACGCCCAGCTAATTTTTGTGTTTTTAATAGAGACAGGGTTTTGCCATGTTGGCCAGGCTGGTCTCAAACTGCTGACCCTCAGGTGATCTGCCGACCTCGGCCTCCCAAAGTGTTGGGATTACAGGGGTGAGCCACCTCACCCAGCCTAAAATAAAATTTTTAACATATATACTTTTACATAGATGTTCAAAGAAGCAGCTGCCTCCTAGGAGAGGAGTAAGATGGCTTGGGTTTAGAAGAGAAAGTAGAGTAACTTTCAATATACATTTACATATCCTTTCACTTTTGTACCATGCATAATATACTCTACTTTAAAAACAAAGTTAGGCCGGGCACGGTGGCTTACGCCTGTAATCCCAGCACTTTGGGAGGCCGAGGCGGGTGGATCACGAGGTCGAGAGATCGAGACCATCCTGGTCAACATGGTGAAACCCTGTCTCTACTAAAAATACAAAAAATTAGCTGGGCATGGGCTCGTGCCTGTAATCCCAGCTATTCAGGAGGATGAGGCAGGAGAATTGCCTGAACCCAGGAGGCGGAGGTTGCGGTGAGCCCAGATCGCGCCATTGCACTCCAGCCTGGGTAACAAGAGCGAAACTCCGTCTCAAAAAAAAAAAAAAAGAACAACAAATGAGATACCATTTTTACTCCATTAAACTTGGAGAAATTAAAAATGTTTTATAATTCTATCTTGGGAGATATCAAGCAGAGTCACTCTCATACACTTGATAGTGGCAATGTAAACTGATAACTCACTGCAAAGTAATCTGTGACATCTATCAAAATTTTAAATGTCCATAATCTTACATACAGCAATTCTACAAATTTGTCCTATCAATGTGCTCACTTACAAATTGAATATTATGTACAATGATAGTCACTATATGGTATACATATTAGTATAAGGCCAGAAACAATCTAAATGTCCAACAGACTGATTAAATTTTAGTATAACCATACAACGGATTACAATGCAACCTAAAAAGAATAAAGCAGTTAGATGTAAGTACTGGTAGGAACCAATCTCCAAAAAATATAAAGTAAAAAATAATTTTTAAAAAGTCAATGTAAAAAACAGAAGTTATCTATAAGAATATGTTCATAAATTTAACATAACACTGGAAAGCTACTCAATAAAGAGGTAACAGTAGATACTGGCTTCCCTTTTTCTATCCCCTACTCAATTCCCTTATCCCTCAAGAGATAAAATAATGTACACTGAAACCTACTTTTCAGTATATGTTATTTTTAAATTCTTTTTTTTTTTTTTTTTTTTTTTTTTTACTTTCCCGGAAACTTCTTGACAATATACATTCTTTTGAACCTTTAGAATCCTACATCTACATTATGGGCATAAATTATTTAAGTAGTTTAAGCAAGATTTATTTTTTAAAAACTAAGCCGGGCGCGGTGGCTCAAGCCTGTAATTCCAGCACTTTGGGAGGCCAAGGCGGGTGGATCACGAGGTCGAGAGATCGAGACCATCCTGGTCAACATGGTGAAACCCCGTCTCTACTAAAAATACAAAAAACTAGCTGGGCATGGTGGCGCGTGCCTGTAATCCCAGCTACCCAGGAGGCTGAGGCAGGAGAATTGCCTGAACCCAGGAGGCGGAGGTTGCGGTGAGCCGAGATCGCGCCATTGCACTCCAGCCTGGGTAACAAGAGCAAAACTCCGTCTCAAAAAAAAAAAAAAAAAAACAACTATGTACTGTGTGACCCATATTTACAAACTAGATAGGTACAGAAAAAACTGAACGTACAAAACCTGAAATGAAACTTCATTTAGTGTTTTACAAATTATAACAACATTTCTTACCTAAATAACTGTTGAAAGTTTGGTTTAATAAAGTTTGCTTCAATATTTTGTCGTATGCATATTATATGGGTTATTCCGTGTTTCTGCAGTATAGGTAGCTGTTTAAAAAAAAGCAAGGGGAGGGAGGACAGGGAAGATAAACATTTTAAAATACAAAACATCTTATTATAACACAGATGTTTGAAAATACATAGAACCCACATCTCTGCTTAAGTCCAGGGGATTAAAGCTAATTTTAGAATATACCTGAAGTGGGCAGCAAGAGATTTCAAAGATTCAAGTTAATACACTAATGTCCTAAAAAAGTTAACAGGGATATTTCATATCTATAATTTTAGAGCTTGATGTAAACTTTATGTAAGATATTTGGCATAGTGCCTGACACACAGAAGAAGTGTTTAATAAACAATAGTTATTATATATATTGACTGCAATCTTTATTCTTTAGAGGGAACTACTAAGACATAAACCAGTTACATTACAAATATTGGACATCACTGACCTAGTTAACAACAGTACCTGAGCCCAAATCTCTATAGACTACTCCTTGTCTCTCTCAGTATACTTTATGAGTCAGAATTAATTTACAGGCTTCACAAAATCTAATTAACCTTTCACCATTTAAAAATTCTCCTAAAGTAGAATCGTTTCAACCTGGGAGGCAGACGTTGCAGTGAGCTGAGATCATGCCACTGCACTCCAGCCTGGACAAGAGCGCAAGCCTGTTTCAAAAATAAAATTTAAAAATCTCCTAAAGTTAAAAATGGCAACTTCAATAACATCTTACTATATCCATTCAGGTTGAGTATCCCTTATCCAAAATGTTGGCCCCAAAATAGGACCAGAAGTGTTTCAGATTTCAGATTTTGAAGTATTTACATATATATACTAAGATGTCTTGGGGATAGGATCAGTTTAAACACAAAATTCATTTATGTTTCACACATAACATATGCATACATCTGGAAGGTAATTCCATACAGTCATTTTGTGCATGAAACAACATTTTGACTGTGACCTATTACACGGGGTCAGGTGTGAAATTCACTTGTGTTGTCATACTGACAACTCAAAAAGTTTCAGACTTTGGAGCATTTCACATTTTCAGATTAGGGATACTCAACCTGTAGTTGCTTTTGGTTCCGTATTTAACATGACCAATTCTAGAAATTACCAAATAATATTCATTTGCAAGTGATTTTAAGTTTAAGTAAGTTTAGAGGTTATTTTATTACCTAGAGCATTAAGTTTCATGAGAGAAAAGATTTTTGTTTGTTCACTGATACACAGTATGTGTAAAATGTATAATACAATTCACCTTAAGTATGGTGTTTGTATAACTAGTTAAGTTGTTCAATAATTATCTGTTCAATAAATGAACTAACAAGTCATGATAGCATATGAATCAGATAACCTTGAATTTTCTGATACCTTCAGTTTAAAATCCTATATATTTAATTCCCACTTTAAATCATACAAAACAGTAGCACTAATAATTCATGAGTAAAAAAAATAATAATTTATATGTGTTATGAACTAAATGTTTGCATCACCTCAAATCCATATGGTGAAATCCTTACCCCCAAGATGTGATGGTACGGTCTTTGGGAAGGAATCAATTTTAGATTGAGGTCATGAGGGTAGAAACCTCCACGAAAGGATTTATATCTTACGAGAAGAGACAAGAACTCGCTCTCTTGGCTGTGTGAGGATACAGTAAGAAGGCAGGAATCTGCAAGCCAGCAAGAGGGTCCTCACCAGAACCAGACCATGACTTCAGACTTCCCAGCCTCCAAAACTCAGAGAAATAGCTGTCTGTTGTTTAAGCCGCTCAGTCTACGATATTTTTTTAGAGCAGCCTGAGCTAAAACAATATAATTTGCAAGTTTTAAGTGTTAATTTCTGCAGCAAGTTTTATGTCAGCATAGATTAGAATTCAATTATCCTTGTATTTCTTGAGTATAACCTGAGTTACGGAAAGTGAGAAGCATTCAGTAAAATTAATAATTAACCAATGCTCTATATTGAGATTTATGCCAATTTTCACAAAGAATTCAACATTAAGTCCTTCATTTACACCTGATGATCTATGGTGGAGTTTTCTTATCTACTTTATGAATATGAGAAAGTACATGATGACACACATAATTATGGATAAAGATACTTTAACAAGCATTGAAGGCCCATTAGACTTCTACTAAGTAAAAATAAACAATCAAAATAGAGTCCTAATATAACAGCAAATATAATTATTCTGTAATTTTCAAAGGCAGAACTGCAATTACTTTGCACCAACCTAATATAAAGCAAATTATGACATTCAAAAACAGTAGAAAAACTTTTCAAAAAGAAAGTGTACTAGTTACAAAGCCCCTAAATTTGTCCCTTTTATTTAAACTGTATTTGAATTTAATAAAAGATATACTTAAGTATACTTAAGTAAACATGGCCAGGCATGGTGGGTCATGCCTGTAATGCCAGTGCTTTAGGAAGCCAAGGTGGGAGGATCACTTGAGGCCAGGAATTTGAGACCAGCCTGGATAACATAGCCAGACCCCATCTCTACAAAAACTTTAAGAATTAGCCAGGCATGGTGGTGCGTGCCTAGAGTCCCAGCTACTTGGGAGACTGAAGTGGGAAGACAGTTTGAGCCCAGGATTTCGAGGTTACAGTGAGCTATGACCAAGCGCAACTGTACTCCAGCCTGGATAACAGAGTAAGACCTTGCCCCTCTCTCCCACAAAATAATAACAACAATAAATGAGTGTTTAAAAAGGAGTTTATTGGGCCAGGTGCGGTGGCTCAAGCCTGTAATCCCAGCACTTTGGGAGGCCGAGGCAGGTGGATTGTGAGGTCAAGAGATCGAGACCATCCTGGTCAACATGGTGAAATCCCATCTCTACTAAAAATACAAAAATAGATAGCTAGGCATGGTGGTGCGTGCCTGTAATCCCAGCTACTCAGGAGGCTGAGGCAGGAGAATTGTCTGAACCCAGGAGGCGGAGGTTGCGGTGAGCTGAGTTCGCGCCATTGCACTCCAGCCTGGGTAACAAGAGTGAAACTCTGTCTCAAAAAAAAAAAAAGGAGTTTATTCATTTAGGTTTATCTTCATTAGTATTTTTTGTTTTTAGATAATGGTATGAAAAGAAATATGGGCTATAACATGGTTACTTAGGGTGGGAAATATAAAATACTGCCATAGAGGCTTTTTCTCTAATAAGACCATGATGGAATTTCAAGAAAAGAGATTTTGAAGAGCTAGACGTTTTTGTGTGTGTGTGTGTTTGTTTTGTGTGGCTCAGATTACAGACGTGTACTACCTGCCCAGCTAATTTTTGTATTTTTAGTAGAAGCAGGGTTTTGCCATGTTGGCCGGCTGGTCTTGAACTACTGGCCTCACGTGATTTGCCTTCCCAAGACTCCCATTGAGGAGACAGACTTTTAAACAAATAATGACATTTAATGTGATAAATACTGTACGTATATTTATAAGGTACAGTGAAACTTTTTTTTTTTTGAGACGGAGTTTCGCTCTTGTTACCCAGACTGGAGTGCAATGGCGCGATCTCGGCTACCGCAACTTCCGCCTCCTGGATTCAGGCAATTCTCCTGCCTCAGCCTCCTGAGTAGCTGGGATTACAGGCAAGCGCCACCATGCCCAGCTACTTTTTTTGTGTTTTCAGTAGAGACGGGGTTTCACCATGTTGACCAGGATGGTCTCGATCTCTCGACCTTGTGATCCACCCGCCTCGGCCTCCCAAAGTGCTGGGATTATAGGCTTGAGCCACCGTGCCCGGCAGTACTGTGGAATTTTTAAAAAGTAAATTATATAAAACCATCTTGAGCACTAGTACTTGGTGAATAGCAAATTATATGGACAATAACCTTGTTTATATCTGCCTTTTACAAAATAAATTACAGCTATGTCTACAGTTACTTGCCCTATCCTTTCCCTATAACTTACTTTTTTTTTTTTGAGACGGAGTTTCGCTCTTGTTACCCAGGCTGGAGTGCAATGGCAGGATCTCGGCTCACCGCAACCTCCGCCTCCTGGGTTCAGGCAATTCTCCTGCCTCAGCCTCCTGAGTAGCTGGGATTACAGGCACGCGCCACCACGCCCAGCTAGTTTTTTTGTATTTTTAGTAGAGACGGGGTTTCACCATGTTGACCAGGATGGTCTCGATCTCTCGACCTCGTGATCCACCCGCCTCGGCCTCCCAAAGTGCTGGGATTACAGGCTTGAGCCACTGCGCCCGGCCTGAACTTACTTTTATTAACTCCCTATCTTTCCAACTAAGGAGAGTCATCAAGATGACCAGGGTTTACTTTTACCCCTGTCTCAACAATGAAAACAACCTTCTAGTTTCAAAATGAATGACCTTTTAAAACTCCCACCCCGCTTAAATTCCTAAGAGTATCAAATTATATTACGGAGATATCAAATACAATTTTTTTTTTTTTTTTTTTTGAGATGGAGTTTCGCTCTTGTTATCCAGGCTGGAGTGCAATGGCACGGTCTCAGCTCACCACAACTTCCGCCTCCTGGGTTCAGGCAATTCTCCTACCTCAGCCTCCTGAGTAGCTGGGATTACAGGCACGCGCCACCATGCCCAGTTACTTTTTTGTATTTTTAGTAGAGATGGGGTTTCACCATGTTGGCCAGGATGGTCTCGATCTCTTGACCTCGTGATCCAACCGCCTCGGCCTCCCAAAGTGCTGGGATTACAGGCTTGAGCCACCGCGCCCGGCAAATACAATTTAACTATACTGACTTCTGAAGAGGCAAAGTATTGGGGAAAGACATTTGTATGTATTTCATGTTGTAAGTCAAAGAGAATTAGTAGCATTGAATCTTTAGATGTGGCAAGAACATTGATATATTTATTAAAATGAGATCTACCTATTTTAACTTCAACTGAGTTAAGTCCATTAAAGTTTGACTATGTAGAATACAGACTGAATATCCCCTATCTAAAATGCCTGGGACCAGAAGTATTTCAGAGTTTGGATTTTTTTTGTTTGTTTTGTGTATTTGCATTATACTTACTGGATGAGCATCCCTAATCCAAATATCTGAAATCTGAAATACTCCAATGAGGATTTCCTTCGAGTGACATATTGGTGCTCAAAAGTTTCAAATTTCAGATCAGGAATACCAGTCAGACCTCCAAAGTCTGGCTGGCAAACAGAACTAAGGTGAATCACTTTCAGTTTATACAAACAGTCTTACCCTTGATAAGGAAGGCTTAACTAAACATTGAAATTCCTTATTTTGGGCTTTATATCTCATATTGTTCTGAAGCTATATTAGCAATTACAGATGTCTAATATTTTAGAGAATAAATAAGTTATTAACAGTCAACTGTTAGATAAATCTTTCAAAAATATGAATTTCATGAGAAAAAAACAAAAACTCTATGGTGAAACACTTGAGAACTACTGATCTAGTAAAATCAGGAAAGAGGAAGGTACTCCAGAGTGATAATTACTGATAACAGACAGTATTTGTTGATGCTCCCTAAAATAAAACTATTAGTAAAGAACTTACCCAAGAAAAGTTTGTTAATAAAAGTCTCTCTTGGTGAATCTAACATACCTTGCTTTTCATAGCAGATGAATATGGGCCTAAGAATAATCCAGGTAAAATTTCCTAGAAAAAAAAAATTGAGATATTTACTATCAGCAATTTAAATGTATAAAAATATGTACCACATAACTGAATTTGTGGGGTGTTTCCATAGTTGTTAAAATAATTTGCTTAAAGTTTGTTAATGGCCAGGTGCAGTGGCTCATGCCTGTAATCCCAGCACTTTGGGAGGCTCAGGTGGGCAGATCACAATGTCAAGAGATCATCCTGGACAACAGAGTAAAACCCCATTTCTACTAAAAATGCAAAAATTAGCTGGGAGTGGAGGCACACGCCTGTAGTCCCAGCTACTCAGGAGGCTGAGGCAGGAGAATCATTTGAACCCAGAAGACAGAGGTTGCAGTGAGCCAAGATCATGCCACTGCATTCCACCCTGGCAACAGAGCGAACCTCCATCTCAAAAAAAGGTTGGAATTAGTACATCGTAATGTTGCATTTTAGATTAATAAAATATTTTAAATTTTACTTCTATTTTCTGCTATAATCTAGAAATAAAATAGACATAAAGGAAATCATCCCTTTGGACCTACACAAAACCATATTTGGCCAAATCAAAAGCAGAACAAGATACAAGAAGATTGGAACTGTTATCTATTTTTTTTCATCTTTTTTTTTTCTTTTAAAAATAGAGATGAGGTCTCACTATGTTGCCCAGGCTGGTTAGGAACTCCTAGATGAAAGCAATCCTTCTGCCTCAGCCTCCCAAACTGCTGGAATTACAGACATGAACTCCCGTGCCCAACCTGAAACTATTATCTATAGTTAACAGAAGCAAATTCTTTTTTTTTTTTTTTTTTGAGACAGAGTTTTGCTCTTGTTACCCAGGCTGGAGTGCAATGGCGCGATCTCGGCTCACCGCAACCTCCGCCTCCCGGGTTCAGGCAATTCTCCTGCCTCAGCCTCCTGAGTAGCTGGGATTACAGGCACGCGCCACCATGCTCAGCTGATTTTTTGTATTTTTAGTAGAGACGGGGTTTCACCATGTTGACCAGGTTGGTCTCGATCTCTTGACCTCGTGATCCACCCGCCTCGGCCTCCCAAAGTGCTGGGATTACAGGCTTGAGCCACCGCGCCCGGCCCAGAAGCAAATTCTTAATGTAACATTAGAAGTTCAAACTCAAATATGTGCCTGTTGACAAAGTTTCAACAATTTAAATATGTACCTTCCAGATGATGAATTCAAATTTATTCTATGTAAATTCAATATAGAAAGCTTTCAGTCCAGATCTGTCACACCCTAGATACTAATAGTAATTTTACAGTTCAGTTCTATGAGTCATAATTATTTGTATCTATGACTGATTTCTCACATTTAGTCATCTTTGCATTCCTCACAGCACCAAGTAAATGCCTCACAGGTACTCATATACTTTTTCAAAGTGAATTTTCATTAAAAGATCAAGAAACAGATTTTTAGGCCGGGCGCGGTGGCTCAAGCCTATAATCCCAGCACTTTGGGAGGCCGAGGCGGGTGGATCACAAGGTCGAGAGATCGAGACCAACCTGGTCAACATGGTGAAACCCCGTCTCTACTAAAAATACAAAAAATAGCTGGGCATGGTGGCACGTGCCTATAATCCCAGCTACTCAGGAGGCTGAGGCAGGAGAATTGCCTGAACCCAGGAGGCGGAGGTTGTGGTGAGCCGAGATCGCGCCATTGCACTCCAGCCTGGGTAACAAGAGCGAAACTCCGTCTCAAAAAAAAAAAAAAAAAAAAGAAACAGATTTTTAGAAGTCAAGGAATTCCCAGCAACAAGATACTGCTTAATCTTGGGGCAAACAGAGTTGACTGTAAATGGTACAAAATACAAAAGAAATGAACTGCTATGATGGTTAGTTATCATTTAATTCATTCCAAACTGAAAGTATTCCATTTGATCTTCTGAAAGACTTAATTATGGAAGCTGATTGAAAATCAGACACAAAATGAACAACACTTATTTGCTGTATAGTCAACCTCCTTATCTAGACAAAGAAAGCAAACTGCTTTCAAAAGGAATACAAAGATAGTATTCAATTTTCACGTGAGGAAAAAGAGACTCATTAAGCACATATACCTATTACTACGTTCCTCTTCCTAATCTCCCATCTTTTTAAGATCCAAGATGAACCTTAAATATTTAAAATAATTAATTATTTAAAATACATAATGATGAACCTACAGATCATGAATCAGCAGGTCTCAGATCCTGTAAACTAACTTTGTTTCTATGATAATAACAGGTTGGTTTGAACAAACAAAAGATTGCCATACCTGCATCTCTCGTCTCATAGGGTAGGTCCACTCCTTTAAAATGGGAGGAAAACAAAGAATAAAAGTAAATAACATTTAAAAAGTCACCCAATTAAAGGCTAAAGATGTGACATACAAGTAAGCAGATTTTTTAAAGTTACATTATTCTTTTAAGAACATTTTATAAAAATACCAGACTTGGCCGGGCGCGGTGGCTCAAGCCTGTAATCCCAGCACTTTGGGAGGCCGAGGCGGGTGGATCACGAGGTCGAGAGATCGAGACCATCCTGGTCAACATGGTGAAACCCTGTCTCTGCTAAAGGTGCAAAAAATTAGCTGGGCATGGTGGCGTGTGCCTGTAATCCCAGCTACTCAGGAGGCTGAGGCAGGAGAATTGCCTGAGCCCAGGAGGCGGAGGTTGCGGTGAGCCGAGATCGCGCCATTGCACTCCAGCCTGGGTAACAAGAGTGAAACTCCGTCTCAAAAAAAAAAAAAAAAAAAAAAAAATACCAGACTTGTGTGGCTTCACAAACATCTGAAAATTTAAGTGAACAAGAAACAAAGCTTAAGGCATTCTTCATATAACTGGGCTTCCAGAATTATGTTACTTCATATAATTGGTGAAATTGCTCACTAAAGAACCAAATAGATATTCCAGAAGATTCTTCCAAAAACTGATCTTCTAAGAGATGTCAGTAGATTTTTTGTTTCTCATTTTTTGTTTCTCAACTCTAATCAACTGACAGTGGATAACTAAAACATTGTGTGGTCCAAGATTCAGAAAGAGAGTGTCTGATTAACAAATAATATCTTCAATAGATAAAAGACGGAATGCTATGTGATGCATACTTGCCACCTCTGATCTAAAACGCCAAATGCTTATCAAAGAGCCTTTCCTACATCTTACTTGGCCTAACATTCTTATCTAGTTCAATTATTTTAACACATAATCACAAGACAGAGACTTCGCTTTGTTTTTGAAATGCAGACCAATATGAAGAAGTTGCAAAATAACACAAAATCCCAATGTTAAAAGACAAAAAATATTTTAAAAGTTAGAAAAAGATAAAAGTAATTATAGTGAACTGAAATGAAGAATCGAAATACAGTATAAAGCCAGGCTCTGTGGCTCATGCCTGTAATCCTAGCACTTTGGGATGCTGAGGCAGGCAGATTGCTTGAGGTTAGGAGTGTGATGAGACTAGCCTGGGCAACAGGGGAAACCCCTTCTCTACTAAAAATACAAAAAAAATTAGTTGGGCATGGTGGCGCCTGCCTGTAGTCCCAGCTACACAGGAGGCTGAGGCAGGAGAATCACTTGAACTTGGGCAGCAGAGATTATCATAAGCCGAGATCATGCCACTGCACTCCAGCCTGGGCAACCGAGTGAGACTTGGACTCAAAAAAAAAAAGGAAATATGGCCAGGCACGGTGGCTCACGCCTGTAATCCCAGCACTTTGGGAGGCCGAGGCGGGTGGATCACGAGGTCGAGAGATCAAGTCCATCCTGGTCAACATGGTGAAACCCCGTGTCTACTAAAAATACGAAAAATTAGCTGGGCATGGTGGCACGTGCCTGTAATCCCAGCTACTCATAAGGTTGAGGCAGGAGAACTGCCTGAACCCAGGAGGCGGAGGTTGCGGTGAGCTGAGATCGCGCCATTGTACTCCAGCCTGGGTAACAAGAGCAAAACTCCATCTCAAAAAAAAAAAAAAGGAAATATGTAATGAATTGGCTTTCAGCATACAATACTTACATCATTAGCCATTAGGCTTTAAGCATTACCTCTATCCCTATGATACAATATGAAATACATGGTCTTTCTCTACGCTTCCTGTCACAGGCCTCCTAGAACTCTTGAAATTTTCTGAGTAATAGGAGTATCTTTGGTTATTCATGAGCCACTTTTGATCAAACCTGATTATGCTAATGATGTGATTTCAGGTAGGGGACAGTCACCAGAAAGACCATGAGACTAAATGGTTGAACTCTCAGTCTTAACCACACACATCTATGGGAGGGGCTGGAGATGAAGTTCTATAAAAACTGTTTAATAAGATTTGTTGAGCTTCTGGATGAACATGCTGGAGGTGCCAGTGAGGCAGGTGAATAGGGTCTGGAGGCAGGGAACCTAAGGCTGTTTCACCCAGACGTCCCAGAACTAAATTGAAAGGAAAACCCTAACTTTCCACACCTAAGTAACAAAAGGACCAGATGCTACCAGATGCTACTCCCTTTGCAAACCTGCCACCTTTTCCCCATGGCAGATGGAAAACTGGCTGTTCTTAAGAAATCAGACTGATTGCCAGTGGAGCCTTTGTTTGCAATTTTATAACTTCACTCTAGTCTCTGAACGGTTGCTGTCTACAATCAAGAAGACTGATGAGGGGGGTGTCTTCCTTTGCATAGAAGTATAACTTTGTAACTTCACCCTTGACCAATTGCAAGCCACCACTTCATTTACATGAGGTGAGCAGGAAGTGGTCAATGGGAAACTTCTGGGGGTATTTGGACCCAAGAAGATTCTGTAAACTGAGTCTGCTCCAGCTGCTCCCATACTATGGAGTGTACTTTTGTTTTCAACAAATCCCTGCCTTTGTTCTTTTGTTGCTTCATTCTTTCTTTGCTTTGCTGGGCGTTTTGTGCAATTCTTTGTTTAAAACACCAAGAACCTGGACAACTTGCAGTCACAACCCTCTACCAGTGACACTGGGATGGTGGTGTACACTCCTTCTCCCATGCCTTGCCGTATTCATCTGTTCCTTCTGGCTGTTCACTGCATCTTTTGTAACATCCTTTAAATAAACCAGTAAATGTACTTCCCTGAGTCCTGTAAACCACTACAGCAAGTTAACTGAACCAAGGAAGGGGTAATGGGAACCATGATTTTCAGTTAGTCAAGAGTATAGTAGACAACCTACTACTTGTGATTACCATCTGAAGTTGGGGGCAGTCTTGTGGGACTGAGCCACTAATCTGTGGGATCTGACTAACTTCTGGTACTAATGTGTCAGCATTGAATTATGGGATATCCAGTTCATGCATGCTTGAATAATTGGTTGGTGTGGAAAAAAACCCACACATCTGGCAGCATAGAGTGTGTTTTCAACAGTCCCACACAGAAAAGACAGATAAATTCTTCTTTTTAGAGACAGTCTCACACTGTCACCTGGGCCGGCCTACAGTAGTGCAATCTTGGCTCACTGCAACTTCCGCCTCCCAGATTCAAGCAATTCTCCTAACTCAGTCTACCAAGTAGCCGGGATTACAGGTGCCCATCAAGCAATTCTCCTGCCTCAGTCTACCAAGTAGCTGGGATTACAGGTGCCCACCACCACACCTGGCTAATTTTTTTTTTTTCTGTATTTTTAGTAAAGACAGGGTTTCACTATGTTGGCCAGGCTGGTCTCCAATGCCCAACCTCGAGATCCACCCACCTGGGCCTCAAAAAATGTGTTGGGATTATAGGCATGAGCCACTGCACCTGGCCAGCTATATTCTTTTTAAATAATCAGTTTGGTGTACAAAGCTTTTTGTCCAGGCTCAGTGGCTCATGCCTGTAATCCCAGCACTTTGGGAGGCCAAGGGGGGCATATCACTTCAGGTCAGGTATTGGAGACCAGCCTGGCCAACATGGTGAAACCATCTCTACTAAAAATACAAAAATTAGCCAGGTGTGGTGGTGGGTGTCTGTAATCCCAGCTACTTGGGAGGCTGAGGAAGGAGAATCGTTTGAACCAGGGAGGTGGAGGTTGCAGTGAGCCAAGATCACGACATTGCACTCCAGCCTGGGCAACAAGAGCAAAACTCCATTGCAAAAATAAGTAAATAAACGCATACTCCTCATTCACATTATTGCATGTTAAGTATAAACTCATTTTAATAACCAGCCTAAATATGACCTCCTTTTTTCTTATTTAAGAGTATATTCTTGGGCCAGGTATGGTGGCTCACACCTGCAATCCCAACACTTTGGGAGGACAAGGCAGGAGGATCTTAAGGCCAACAGCTGGGGGCCAGCCTGAGCAACAAGCCCATCTCTACAAAAAAAGGGAAAAAAAAAAAAATTTACCCGGGCATGGTAGCTCCCGCCTGTAGTCCTAGCTACTGGGGAGGCTGAGGTGAAGGGATGGCTTGAGCATGGGAGGTTGATACTGCAGTGAGCCAAGATGGCACCACTGCACTCCATTTTGCAATGCCAATACCCAGTCACAAACAAAGTCCCTACTCTTAAAACAAATGTAACTGTCAAGCATCATTATCACAAGAGAGCCCTCCAAACAAAAATGTGAACCCCAAATGAAGATATTCAACAGAATATTAGGAATAAATTGGTCTCCTAAAAATAGGGCTTTAGCCGGGCGCGGTGGCTCAAGCCTGTAATCCCAGCACTTTGGGAGGCCGAGGCGGGTGGATCACCAGGTCGAGAGATCGAGACCATCCTGGTCAACATGGTGAAACCCCGTCTCTACTAAAAATACAAAAAATTAGCTGGGCATGGTGGCACGTGCCTGTAATCCCAGCTACTCAGGAGGCTGAGGCAGGAGAATTGCCTGAACCCAGGAGGCGGAGGTTGCGGTGAGCCGAGATCGCGCCATTGCACTCCAGCCTGGGTAACAAGAGCGGAACTCCGTCTCAAAAAAAAAAAAAAAAAAAAAGGGCTTTATTTTCCCAATTACTTTAAAGATATTTATAACTAGAGATTTTAGATGTTTTTTCTTAATCCTATTAAAGTATAGCTGAGATTCTTTGTCTTCTTAATTTAACCTCCAGAAAATTCTAATTTAGTAGTCTGCAATGCCGTCAGATGTTAAACTAGCAATAGCTGGAGAAAAAAAAATCCCAGTAAAAACAGCATGCAAGGATGTAAGGTGGAATAAAAATAACCACAAATTAGAAACCAGGAGAAAAGGTACATAGAATCTTAGTTTCAATATTAATTTTCCTCCAAAAAGGAAGATTTCTGATTAAAGTTCCCAGATTCAGATGAGCTAGCTTTGAGACACTTTACTGTGCAGGTCATAGCTTTGTCTAAAAACAAACAAGAAACTTTGGGGAACTTTTCGAAGGCGCGCTTTCAAACTTCAGGCGCCGGGTCTATTCCACATGTGGGGCCATGTGTCCCGCAAGTAAATCGTTTACACCACCGATATTCCTCAAATGGAGATTAAAACCAACTTCGCTCTCGTATTATTTTGACAATAAAAGAGGAATCTTACTCCAGGTCAGTCCTGGACGCCAAGCCTAAGGACTAAGGGATTGCTTTTCCTCTTCTCAAATTTAAGTACACCGGACGCTGCCCCTTCCCGAGGTCTGGAGAGAACGAAGAGCTCAGTCGGGACTGGCGCCGAACGCTCGGCCTCAGAGGTCCCGGGACGCCCACAGGAGGCAGGGCGCCCGCGAAGGTGGAGGCTGCGACGGTTGGGGCCTGGGGTCGCCCCTCGGCCGAAGCCACGAGGAGAGGCCTGTGCGTGGCAGCCACGGGGCCGACTTACCTCGGCGTCTTCTTTACACTGTGGAAGGGAAGGGAACTCCAGCTTCACGTCCTCCATGGTCCTGGCCCGCGGGCTGGTGGGTGGGGTAGGAGAGTGTTACCCGGCCGGCCGACGCTCGGGCTGGCTGCGGCGACGGAAGGAAGGAGGGCCGTGGAGCCGAGGGCTGACAGGAGGGCGGCGGGCTTACAACTAACACAGGCCAACTAGAGGCTCCCAGTGACTCCAGCGGTGGCGGCGACGAAAATGGGGAAGAGGAGGGTCGGGCTTCTTATACCCGGCCGCCATGCCGCTGCCGTCTCCTTCCCCGCGAGTCTCCGCGCCCCTCACACCGCCCAGGATCCAGCACCGACACCAGCCCGACAACTGTCTCCCCGCCTCCCTCCTGCCCCTCCAACCGCGCCGCCTCAGCCAATCCCAGCCCACGCTCGCCTTTGGCCCGCCCTCCGCCGCCGCCAGGTGTCAGCGCGCCACCGCCCTGCTCCGCCCCTTCGTGAGAGCGCAGACGCAGTTGTGGGGGGTGGGGGAGAGTGGCGCCTCGGGGGCGGGGCCTGGGAGGCAGCTAGGCCACAGCGCACCCGGCGTTGGGGAGGCGGGGCTGCGGTGGAACAGGACGAGTGAAGGTCCTGGGAAAGGCAGTGGGTAGGTCCAAGCCAGCTATGCCCTTTCCAAACAGGACGTAGAGCCTTTCTTTAATACAAGACCAAACAGCGAGGGCCAGGGTCAGTTAGTGGCTCACGCCTGTAATCCCAGCACTTTGGAAGCCTCAAGCAGGCAGATTACTTGAGGTCGGGAGTTCGAGACCAGCTTGACCAACATGGAGAAACTCCGACTGAAAAAAAAAAAAAATGGTGGCATATGCCTGTACTCACCAGACAGTGGCGTCCGAAAGGAAAGCTATAATTTCTCCCCTCTCAAATTTCTGTGCAATCTATGCTGAGGTTATAACCAAATGACTAATAAGTGAAGAGTTTAGTTTAAAATCACGTGGTGCCACACAGAAAATGAAACCCCCATCATTTTTAGGCAAAGAATTAAACGACTCAATACTTTAAAAATCTCTCAAACTAGGGCCGGTCGCGGTGGGTCATGCCTGTAATGCCAGCCTTTGGGAGGCCGAGGTGGGTGGATCACTAGGTCAGGGTATCAAGACCATCCTGGCTAACACGGTGAAACCTTGTCTCTACTAAAAATACAAAAATTTAGTCGGGCGTGTTGGCACACGCATTTAGTCCCAGCTACTCGGGAGGCTGAGGCAGGAGATTCGCTTGAACTCAGGAGGTGGAGGTTGCAGTGAGCCGAGATGGTGCCACTGCACTCCAGCCTGGGTGACAGAATGAGACTCCGTCACCAAAAAAAAAAGAGTACTTGAAAATACAACTCAGTTTAGATTACCTAGAAAATCTCAAGAAAGAATGGCAAGTAGAAAAGAATCAGAAAAAGAAAAAGATAGCTGACTCAGTATGTATATAATACTGTAAAGTTTCTTCCATTAATTCCGTTTATTAACATTTAAAATAAAATTAATAAACCACATGGCTTTCAATATCTTTTATTTATTTATTTATTTATTTATTTATTTATTTATTATTTTTAGACAGAGTCTAGCTCTGTCGCTAGGCTGTAGTACAATGGTAGGATCTCGGCTCGCTGCCAACCCCCGCCTTCCGGGTTCAAGCGATTCTCTTGCCTCAGCCTCCCGAGTAGCTGGGACTACAGGCACGCGCCATCACAGCCCAGCTAATTTTTGTATTTTAAGTAGAGACGGCGTTTCACCATGTTGGCCAGGATGGTCTCGATCTCTTGATCTCGTTATTCACCTGCCTCGGCCCCCCAATGTGCTGGGATTACAGGCGTGAGCTACTGCGCCCAGCCGGCTTTCCTTATCTTTTAAAGGGAGTTTGCCAGCCTGGGCAAAATAGTAAGCCTTCGTCTCTAAAAAACAATCTTTTTAAATTACCTGGGCACAGTGTCATGTGCCTGTAAACCCACAATGAAAAGATTTGTACACCAAATTGATTCTTTAAAAGCAACCACCCACCAGGCCAGGCACAGTGGCTCATGCCTGTAATCCCAGCACTTTGGAAGGCTGAGGCAGGTGGATCACGCAGTCTAAAGATGGAGACTATGCTGGCCAATATGGTGAAACCCATCTCTACTAAAAATATAAAAATTGACTGGATGTGGAGGCGTGCGCTGGTAGTCACTGCTACTCGGGAGGCAAAGGCAGGTGAATCGCTTGAACCCAGGAAGCGGAGGTTGCAGTGAGCCGAGATGGCACCACCGCACTACTCCAGCCTGTCAACAGAGGGAAACTCAGTCTCAAAAAGCAAAGCAAAACCAAACCACCACCAGCACAAAAGTAAAATGCAATATAATTAACTAAAATGCAAACTATAAGTGAAAAGATCACAGAGATATTTGACCTAGACCTCCCCATACATTCTATTTTTTTTTTTTTTTTTTTGAGACGGAGTTTTGCTCGTTACCGAGGCTGGAGTGCAATGGCGCGATCTCGGCTCACCGCAACCTCCGCCTCCTGGGCTCAAGCAATTCTCCTGCCTCCGCCTCCTAAGTAGCTGGGATTACAGGCACGCGCCACCACGCCCAGCTAGTTTTTTTTTTTTTTTTTTTTGTATTTTTAGTAGAGACGGGGTTTCACCATGTTGACCAGGATGGTCTCGATCTCTCGACCTCGTGATCCACCTGCCTCGGCCTCCCAAAGTGCTGGGATTACAGGCTTGAGCCACCGCGCCCGGCCGTCTATTTTTTTTTTTTTTTTTTTTTTTTTTTTGCTGGAGTTCAGTGGCATAATCTTGGCCCACTGCAACCCCCACCTCCAGGGTTCAAGTGATTCCCTGCCTCAGCCTCCCGGATTACAGGCATCCACCACCAAGCCTGGTTAATTTTTGTATTTTTAGTAGAGACAGGGTTTCACCATGTTGGCCAGGCTCGTCTTGAACTCCTGACCTCGAGATCTGCCCACCTTGGCCTCCCAAAGTGCTGGGAATATAGGCATGAGCCACCACACCCGGCCCACTCTACTCTTTATATTGTCACATAAAATGCACTGCCAGGCCGGGCGCGGTGGCTCAAGCCTGTAATCCCAGCACTTTGGGAGGCCGAGGCGGGTGGATCACAAGGTCAAGAGATCGAGACCATCCTGGTCAACAGATCGAGACCATCCTGGTCAACATGGTGAAACCCCGTCTCTACTAAAAATACTAAAAATTAGCTGGGCATGGTGGCGTGTGCCTGTAATCCCAGCTACTCAGGAGGCTGAGGCAGGAGAATTGCCTGAACCCAGGAGGCGGAGGTTGCGGTGAGCCGAGATCACGCCATTGCACTTCAGCCTGGGCAACAAGAGCGAAACTCCGTCTCAAAAAAAAAAAAAAAAAAAAAAAAAAAAAAAAGCACTGCCAACACATAGAAATAGTGTAATAAATGTAAACTGTATAATAATGAGTATTAGATGGCCAACTTGAGCACTCCATTTTCTCTATCACTATTTTAACTGTTCTTTACCTTTTAAAATTAAAGGCACTTAACGTCCTGCTAGGAAGTTTTTAATTTGAAGATTAATTGTATAATTAGCTACATCATATATTTTTCTTTAGTCTTTATGAAACTGAAGTTGTCTTTTTTAAACCAGTATATTTGATAAGATAATTCCCAATGATGATTCCTTTGTGTAATTTGTTATAGCTTATAGCTTTTACTGCCATATGAGAAAGAATCATGTATAGGTAACAGAAATCTTGTTTTGAACATTCCTAACATTCCTACGCTGCCTACATCACACACTTTTAGTCAAGTATCCACAGATACCTAAAGAGTCCTTGGATGAGCTTGGGAAACTATAAATTTCCTGAAATTATAGGATATGTGAAATTGTGTGTGTAAGTATGTTAGAATTTTTCCTGGAAGAGAGTCCAGACCTTCACATCCTCAACAGGGACCTATCACATTACATAAATCAAGAAAACCAAGTCACATATTAGCAAATATTACTTTTAATAATACTCTTTAAAAAGTTATGGATGTCATGTATATTTTCAATTAGCCAACAAAGAACTTAATCACAGTAGATCAAGAATATTTAAATACTTCCCGGAAGACGTAAAGTATAGATATACCCAAGCATTCATGTTTTATTTAAGAAGATGATCTTATCAACACCAAGTTTTATGTATTATTTTAAAATAATATTCAAAAATCCACAATCCATCTGGGTTATCAAATCGTTTACTTACTAAAGAACCTAAAGGACCACAGTAAATATGCTCTTAGAAAAGACAATAATAGGCCAGGCGCAGTGGCTCTCACCTATAATCCCAGCACTTTGGGAGGCCAAGGCAGGCAGATCATGAGGTCAGGAAATTGAGACCATCCTGGCCAACGTTGTGAAACCCTGCCTCTGATAAAAACACAAAAATGAGCTGGGCATGGTGGTGAGTTCCTGTAATCTCAGCTACTTGGGAGGCTGAGGCAGGAGAATCGCTTGAACCAGTGAGTCAGAGGTTGTAGTGAGCCAAGATCGAGCCACAGCACTCCAGCCTGGTGACAGAGCAAGAGACTCCGTCTCAAAAAAAAAAAAAAAAAAAAAAAAAAGGGCAAGACAAGACAAGAATATATATGTAGGAGAACCAAATCAAACAGATTTTATTCAACTTTTTAGATAAAGAAAACAAATGATATAAAATAAGTCATAAGAAATGCTTTCTTATACCACTATCTCAAACCACTCTCAATGTTTTACAAAATACCCACACAGCAAATTCGAAAGGCTTCAACACACTCTTCCTTTGTAACTTGCTGCAATAAATGCAATATTAACACACAAATTTCTTCTGTGTAAGTTGTTACTAATTTTTATGTTACTCAGACATATTTTTATTCATACACTTTTAATGACATCATTGCCAATACATACATTATTTTCTTTAATTTTATTTTTACATAAAGCCAACATCTGTCATGCAGCCATCAAAAATCTTACAGTAAATTACACAGGTTTGTAGTCCAATTTAGACTCTAGCTTCTTAGAATCAGCCACTTTTCTGACTGCTTTCATGAAGTCTTCCTGTACTACAAAATCATGATCAGCACGAATTGCAAACATACCTGTGGAGAATAAAACAACATGACTGCTATATACCACATGTGAATTATATGCTCATTATAATTAAAACAATATAATTCTATGGAATAAATGTGAAGCTTAGATTTATTACTTCTGAGCCAGTAGTTCTAATTTGCTAAAAACCACTATCTTTCTTCAATTAAAATCCACAGCTGTGGTGTGATTATTTTCCAAAACAAAAACAGGTGAGACCATTTTGTGAATATTTACAATTTGGTTGAAGGATGGGCACAGTGGCTTACACCTGTAATCCCAACACTTTGGGAGGCCAAGGCGGGCAGATCACCTGGGGTCAGGAGTTCAAGACCAGCATGGCCAACATGGTGAAACCCCATCTCTACTAAAAACACAGAAATTAAGCTGGGTATAGTGGTGGGCACCTGTTTTCCCAGGTACTCAGGAGGCTGAGGCAGGAGAATAGCTTGAACCCAGGAAGTGGAGGTTGCAGTGAGCCAAGATCGCGTCACTGCACTCCAGTCTGGGTGGCAGAGTGAGACTCCCTCTCAAATAAATAAATAAATAAATAAATAAATAAATAAAATAAAATCCAGCTCAAATAGTCCCTGTATCCAATTGTAGCTCTTAATAAAAACAAGCATAAGAAACCAAAGCAAATCAAAACTACCAACAACATATACACATTTTAAGCATAATTTGACAGTAAGCAATTTGCTGAAGGTGCACACTTACAGGAAAAAAAAAATCTTAAGTTTGATAGAAATTCTTTGTTAATAATCAAAAACTTTGGCCAGACACGATGGCTCATGCCTATAATCCCAGCACTCTGGGAAGCCAAGGTGGGCAAATCACGAGGTCAAGAGATCAAGACCATCTTGGCCAAAATGGTGAAACCCCATCTCCACTAAAAATACAAAACTTAGCTGGGCATGTGGCGCAGCGCCTGTAGTCCCAGGTACTCAGGTGACTGAGGCAAGAGAATTGCTTGAACCCAGGAGGCAGAGGTTGCAGTGACCCAAGATGGTGCCACTATACTCCAGTCTGGGGACAGACTGAGACTCTGTCCCAAAGAAAAAAAAAAAAAATCAAAAACTTTGAGAATAGGGAATTATACAGAAAGCCAACAGTGGGTTTTAGCAAAAATCAGAGTCATTATTCATGTATTAAAATTGACCTAATTTATATACAAATTGATATTCTATTTAATTCATATTTGAGTATCACAACTCAATTTTTTCCTTCAAATTTGGTAAGTAACTTCTCAAATACTATTTGACAAAGGGGTAAAAGTTTCTTTCTACAGTATATAGTTTTTTACACATTAGTTGTGTCATGGGTATGGGTCCCTGGTTTTGAGAAAATCCTAACTCATGATAAACTAAAACTTATAAGGTTATCACTATCAACTAATTAAAGGAATTGTAATATTTCCATTGAGGATCTGCCTGTATTGAATTTTCATTTATATAAAATGAAGGAGTTAGAATAGCAGATTTCAAGGATTATTTCCTATCTTCTTTCCTTTCTAGATTTCTACATAAGGAAACATTCCAGCCGGGCGCGGTGGCTCAAGCCTGTAATCCCAGCATTTTGGGAGGCCGAGGCGGGTGGATCACGAGGTCAAGAGATCGAGACCATCCTGGTCAACATGGTGAAACCCCGTCTCTACTAAAAATACAAAAAATTAGCTGGGCATGGTGGCACGTGCCTGTAATCCCAGCTACTCGGGAGGCTGAGGCAGGAGAATTGCCTGAGCCCAGGAGGCGGAGGTTGCGGTGAGCCGAGATCGCGCCATTGCACTCCAGCCTGGGTAACAAGAGCGAAACTCCATCTCAAAAAAAAAAAAAAAAAAAAAAAGGAAACATTCCATATTGTCCTAGAAACCAAGTGAATGGAGATGACTGATTTTTAAAAAAATAACAAAATTTCAAAACTTGTTTAGAAAGCTACAGTGAAATTAGGTAAGTTATTTTTGTAAACCTTGCATACATGGCTATTTCCAAATCACTTTAGTGAATGAATAAATATGCAAAAGAGAGATGTGGCCAGGCCTCGTAGCTTCCACCTATAATCCCAGTACTTTGGGAGACCCAGGTGGGTGGATTACTTGGGCCCAAGAATTTGAGACCAGCCTGGGCTACATGGTGAAACCCATCTCTACAAAAAATACAAGAACTAGCTGGGCATGGTGGTGCACACCTGTAGTCCCAGCTACTGGGAGATAAAAGAGAAATGATCAAGTCTGGGGTACAGGGAGTAGTGATCATGCCACTGCACTCTAATGTGGGCCAGAATGAGACTCCATCTCTAAAGAAAAAATAAAACAGAGATACGTTCTAATCCAAAAAAGATAATGTCAGGACCTGAACAGAAAGGGCAACTGTAGTTGAATCAAGTGTACTTTAACTTACAGAAAAATGTTAACAAAAAAGGCCTGAACTCTAATAAAAAAGCAAATAAAAATTTCAGTATGTCTCCAGATGTGAATGTTCCCCCAGTTAAAAAACTAAAATTTTAATTCACACAGAAGTTACAGCTCACTTGCAATAACTAAAGGTAAATTTGTAAAAATATGTAAGAAAAAAAGCATATATTTGATAGCCTTTACATTCACCGCACAGCTTTCATTTGGATTGCAATCTAACCAAAGAAATCTTCTGGTAATAATTTGGTCTGGTTTACATTTTGGAAAGAGAATGTCACAAATTACTCTAACTAGTTCAAGCTATATGATAGTTTACCTCTGAATTGGTTTGTTTATTGATAAGGCTCTTTAAGTATGATTCACCCTGATTTGTACTGACAGCATTTCTAGACCTGAACGAAGCATCTGACTTGCATATTTTTGATGCAGATATTGACTTAGAGTATACTCCTCAAGATACTTGTACTGGGAAGCTCTCCCTGAGCAGCCACTTTAAATACTATGTGTTGAATTTACTAAGGCTAAACATAACATGAAAAGCAAGAGAAGGACCCCGCGCCGCCAAGCGCCCCGAGGACTCCGTGGAGGGTGGGCGCCGCCGAGGGCTCCTGCCGCCGGCAGGTTTCCGCGGAGTGCCGCCCGGCTTCGCGCTGCCGCCGCCGCGGCCCATGGGCAGAGTCGGCCGGGCGGGCCGGCATTAAACTGAGAAAAGATGTCCCTTTACGATGACCTAGGAGTGGAGACAAGTGACTCAAAAACAGAAGGCTGGTCCAAAAACTTCAAACTTCTGCAGTCTCAGCTTCAAGTGAAGAAGGCAGCTCTCACTCAGGCAAAGAGCCAAAGGACAAAACAAAGTACAGTTCTTGCCCCAGTCATTGACCTAAAACGAGGTGGCTCCTCAGATGACCGGCAGATTGTGGACACTCCACCGCATGTAGCAGCTGGGCTGAAGGATCCTGTTCCTAGTGGGTTTTCTGCAGGGGAAGTTCTGATTCCCTTAGCTGACGAATATGATCCTATGTTTCCTAATGATTATGAGAAAGTAGTGAAGCGCCAGAGAGAGGAACGACAGAGACAGCGGGAGCTGGAACGACAAAAGGAAATAGAAGAAAGGGAAAAAAGGCGTAAAGACAGACATGAAGCAAGTGGGTTTTCAAGGAGACCAGATCCAGATTCTGATGAAGATGAAGATTATGAACGAGAGAGGAGGAAAAGAAGTATGGGCGGAGCTGCCATTGCCCCACCCACTTCTCTGGTAGAGAAAGATAAAGAGTTACCCCGAGATTTTCCTTATGAAGAGGACTCAAGACCTCGATCACAGTCTTCCAAAGCTGCCATTCCTCCCCCCATGTATGAAGAACAAGACAGACCGAGATCTCCAACTGGGCCTAGCAACTCCTTCCTCGCTCACATGGGGGGCACAGTGGCGCACAAGATCATGCAGAAATACGGCTTCCGGGAGGGCCAGGGTCTGGGGAAGCATGAACAGGGGCTGAGCACCGCCTTGTCGGTGGAGAAGACCAGCAAGCGTGGCGGCAAGATCATCGTGGGAGATGCCACAGAGAAAGATGCATCCAAGAAGTCAGATTCAAATCCACTGACTGAGATACTTAAGTGTCCTACTAAAGTGGTCCTCCTAAGGAACATGGTTGGTGCGGGAGAGGTGGATGAAGACTGGGAATTTGAAACCAAGGAAGAATGTGAAAAATATGGCAAAGTTGGAAAATGTGTGATATTTGAGATTCCTGGTGCCCCTGATGATGAAGCAGTACGGATATTTTTAGAATTTGAGAGAGTTGAATCAGCAATTAAAGCGGTTGTTGACTTGAATGGGAGGTATTTTGGTGGACGGGTGGTAAAAGCATGTTTCTACATTTTGGACAAATTCAGGGTCTTGGATTTGGCAGAGCAAGTTTGATTTTAAGAACTAGAGCACGAGTCATCACCAGTGATCCTTAAACGAACTGCAGCTGAGAAAAGAAGGAAAAAGGTCACAGCCTGCATGGCTGTTGCATACCAAGACTCTTAGAAAGACTTCTAAGATATATGTTGATTGATCCCTTTTTTATTTTGTGGTTTTTTAATATAGTATAAAAATCCTTTAAAAAAAAAAAAAAAAGAAAAGAAAAGCAAGAGAAAATCACATATTCTAAAACTTATGAAAATCTACAACATATAAAGTCAGTAACTATACAACAGAAATTTATTTTTTTATATTTAAAGATTCCATACGGAAGACAAAAGCTAAATGATTCTACGTAGGGTATTAAAGGTACTTGGGTCTGGAAATAAAAATAGCAACATACAATTTTTTTTTTTTTTTTTTTGAGACGGAGTTTCACTCTTGTTACCCAGGCTGCAGGGCAATGGCGCGATCTCGGCTCACTGCAACCTCCGCCTCCTGGGTTCAGGCAATTCTCCTGCCTCAGCCTCCTGAGTAGCTGGGATTACAGGCATGTGCCACCATGCCTGGCTAATTTTTGTATTTTTAGTAGAGACGGGGTTTCACCATGTTGACCAGGATGGTCTCGATCTCTCGACCTCGTGATCCACCTGCCTCGGCCTCCCAAAGTGCTGGGATTACAGGCTTGAGCCACCGCGCCCGGCCACAATTTTTATATACAATATAGATGTGAAAAAAAAAATAGTATCATACAACACAGAATATTTAAATACTACATTTTACACAAATGACATGATCACATAATTCATAAATCTTTCAAAACACTGCTCATAGACTAGTATCAGACAACATACATGATCCATTTTGCAGCAGATACCTCTAGTGCTGCCCATTCTAACTCCAGCAACAGGTGTGGTAAAGAGTTCTATACAGCCTCAGACTTACTTCAGGGGCCAGTGTTCTACTACATTCCTCTCCTTCCACATTCTGCCCTAAGGCATCTAGAAGTGCAAAGGAGTTAACACCACCAAGGGCAAAACTCAATTAATGAGGGATGAGTACTGGTAAATAAATGTTCTAGTCTCACAACCTTCAGCTGGGTGATCCTGGAAGGCATTCTGCATGTTTCTGTGAGACCTAACCCCCCTTTCCTACGGCAGCTACCTCAGTAGTGCACCCTCACATTAGCTTTCCCTCTTTCCATCTCATATACCCTGTTTCTCCTGTTCCTGGAATCAATTCCTAAAAAAAAAAAATCATGAACCCAAATCCTTGCAAAGTCTAGGCTCTGCTTTCAGACAAACTCAAAACAGTTTTAGTAAATTTTAAAAATCAAAATCAATAGTTAAACTGCACTTTAAACCCTTACCTGCTTCAGTACAAACATTTCTCAGGTCTGCTCCATTAAAGCCATCTGAAAGCTTCACAATTGCTTCATAATCTGTTTAGAAAAAATACTGGAAATTAGTTTTTAAAATTAGACCTTTTCTTGATTTATGCCCACATGAAAAATTTAAACTGAAGAGCTCACTATGAATTTGATCAGCTAGACATCACCTCTGTTAACATTCAACAATATTAATATCCCAAAACTAAGACTTCTGTTAAATAAACCAGCCCTAAGCAGAATTAGACACACACCCGAAACTTTAAAAACAGAAAATATCACCAAACTCTGAAGGTTTCTGAAAGTAACTTAACCTATTTTTTTTAATACAGAATTTTGCCCTTGTTGCCCCAAATGGAGTGCTATGGTGCCAAATGGCGCCATCTCAGCTCACTGCAACCTCCACCTCCTGGGTTCAAGCAATTCTCCTGCCTCGGCCTCCCGAGTAGCTGGGACTACAGGTGTGTGTCACCATGCTCAGCTAATTTTTTGTATTTTTAGTAGAAACGGGGTTTCACCATGTTAGCCAGGCTGGTCTCAGGCGATCTGCCTGCCTCAGCCTCCTCAACTGCTGGGATTACAGGTGTGAGTCACTGCACCCGGCCCTTAAACTATTCTTATACAATGAAACAGCTATGCACATGTGAACTCCAGATACCTGTCAAGCTATGATTCTCATCAAAAGTGCAACCAAATCTTTAATTTGAATAAACCTATAATAGTCAAAACAAATTATAACAATGGAATTTACTTTGTTTACTTTAATCACACAAGCCAAATATAAAGTACAGCAAAACTGAAATGTAATCATACATAATTTTGTCACATGGAATTTTTAAATGCTACAACAGGAATTTGCTAGCTTTTCTGGTTTCTGTACAAGATTCAAGTGGTGAAGTACCAGATCTATGGTAGCAGTAATAAAGTGAGTTCTCCACCCACTCACATAACAGACATGAATCAAACAGCTGTAGGTTTAGGGTAGCAGCAATGGATATGACACAGAATAGTAAGAGAAATAAGACAGCACAGGCTACTATAGTGTAAATAACTTTGATGATACACTCTTTGGTCAGACAATATAGGGCATGTTGATTTCTATTTGAAATCACACAGACAATTCAGGAATTGTCATGTTTAAGTTCATTGTAAGCTTCCTGAGAGCAAGAATTCCCAAGGCTGGCATAGTATCTGGCATCAAGGAAGAGCTCAGTATTTGTGGAAGAAACCTACACATTTACATCCTTTGTTGTCTTTCCAGCTCAAAACCCTCTAATAGGAGCAATGAAGACAGTGAAAGGCAACAATTAGCTATTTGTCATTATTTTGGACCATTAAATTCTAAAGGGTTTTTAAGGCTGCCTGGAAATTATACTAGATTTCCCTAGTCTGGAAGTCAGCAAACTTTTTACATAAAGTGTGGGTAACCCCCCATATAGGCACTGAGGAATGAGAGCTAAGCAGAGCCCTGGCACAGTTAGGGTTTGAGGAATATCTCACGTTATAGTGTTACTACTCAGCTATTTCCTTTTATATAATCCTTTACATAATCATATATTAGTTTATAGAGATAGGGCTTGTAGGCTCCCTTTATATAATCCTCTATATATAATAATAGTTGATAGTATGAGTGCCTAAATAATATTTCCGCTGGGCGCGGTGGCTCACGCCTGTAATCCCAGCACTTTGGGAGGCCGAGGCAGGTGGATCACGAGGTCGAGAGATCGAGACCATCCTGGTCAACATGGCGAAACCCCGTCTCTACTAAAAATACAAAAAATTAGCTGGGCATGGTGGCGCGTGCCTGTAATCCCAGCTATTCAGGAGGCTGAGGCAGGAGAATTGCCTGAACCCAGGAGGTGGAGGTTGCGGTGAGCCGAGATCGCGCCATTGCACTCCAGCCTGGGTAACAAGAGCAAAACTCCGTCGCAAAAAAAAAAAAAAAAGAATATTTCCCTACAGATATACCTGTAATTATATCTTAGTTCCTAATTGGAGGAATGCCTAGAATGGACACAGTACAGAGCATGAATTAAGGAATAAGCAGCTTATAATCGGAGGAATGCCTAGAGCAGACACAGTGCAGAGCATGGTTTAAGGGAAGACAGTTATACCAGGACAAGAATCCATGGCCCAGGCGGCAGCGTTCAGTATCGTAAAGATACCTGCTGTATGGCAGGCTTGGGGTGAGAGCCACTCCTCCTGATAAAGGAGTTGTAGGACCTTGCTCCAGTTCTTGTGGAAGGCTGCCCTCAGAACGGCAATCCACCTTGGTGACTGTGAACTTTATCAGCTCTTGCTACTGTGCTGCTTGAAAAGCATCTTCCCATAGAAACCTGGAAGCTGCCAGAAGGTGGCGGTAACCTTGACAGCTCTGTCACTGCTATGTGATTTAAGCATCCTCCGATAAATCTTCTTAGAAGTAATTTCCCATAGATAGATGTATCACACACTACACCCCCTTACTGCACCTGGCCCTTGCCTTCGTGGGAACTGGGCCCTCGCCTTCGTGGGAACCAGCCCCTTGCTGCGTGCTGTCCATCTCCTGGCCTAGGTGACCTAATGGGGGTGGATCCTATGTTTTATTGCTCACAACCCTATCACTATCCTTAAAGATGATTTCACTCACTGCCCTGCCCCCTAACCTATACATAATAAATACTCACGCTTCTGGACATTCGGGGCTTCGCCGCCTTGCGAGCCAGCCTCGCCTGACTCCGCTGATAGGTGGCGTGGCCCCCTGGGCCCAGCTGCGTTTTCTTTGTACTTCTGTGTCCTGTCTCTTTATTTCTCAGACACTGCGCCTGAGCACAGCATAAGGCTCACCCCACGACCCTGTGGGGTACTTAGCCTTACATCGAGCTCCCAACGTGCCCTACAATAAAGGGCCAGATAGTAAATACCTTATGCTTTGCAGGCCATATGGTTTCTGTTATAACTATTCAACTCTGCTATTATAGTAGGAAAGCAGCCATAGACAACAGATAAATAAATAAGCATGCTGGGGTCACAACAAAACTTTGTTTCCAAAAACACAAGGCAGGCAGAATTTGGTTCACAAGCCATGTTTTCCATAGATAATGACTTTATACCTTCTCTTTGTCCTCAAATCTCTAAGAATACTTTCCTATCTTCATTCTGAATGTGCATTTTATTTCACTGAGAAATCAGAAGCATTCAGAAAAAACACTTCTACAAGTTCCTGTACTATCTGAGAACCTGTCATCATCAGCATCTATATACTGCCTTTCCTCCATTCTCATAAATGAAGTGCACATATATATATAGGGTCAATACTTCTTCAAGAACATTATCAATTTCTCTTTCTCCTAGATCATTCCCAACAGCATTATATATGTTTTTTTTTTTAAGTGTTATAAACTCTTCCATCTTTTTTCTAAAAAAAATTTTTTTGACAGAGCAAAAAATTAAGAGTTAAATTCAGCAAATAGCTATTGAGTAATTTAAGTCAATAGCTATTTGCTGAATTTGCTGAATTCCAGCCTGGGCAATGGTGACTCACTCTGTCGCCAAGGCTGGAATGTAGTGGCGTGATCGCAGCTCACTGCAATCTCTGCCTTCCGGGTTCCAGCGATTCTCCTGCCTCAGCCTCCCGAGTAGCTAAGATTACAGGCATGTGCCACCACACCCAGCTATTTTGTATTTTTAATGGAGACAGGGTTTCACCATGTTGGTCAGGTCGGTCTCGAATCCTGACCTCCTGATCTACCCGTCTCAGCCTCCCAAAGTGCTGGGATTACAGGCATGAGCCACCACATCTGGCCATAAACTCTTCCATCTTAAAGAAAACTCTGCCACAACCTCTTCTCTATTTCCCTTCCACTTCTCTGTCTCCTATGCAGAACTCTTAAAATAAATGTCTAAACTCAATGCCTCTCCCTCTCAATCTCTCTGAAACCCATCCGGAATAGGCTTTTACCTCCGTCATTACCAAGAAGCTACCTTTGACAAGATTACCAACGACCTCCACATAGTTAAATCCAAAGGTCTACTCTGAGAACTCTTTACCTGACCTATTGTCAGCATTTTACAGGAATCAGTTAAAACAAAAAACAGGCCAGGTACAATGGCACATGCCTGTTATCCCAGCACTTTGGGTGGCTGAGGTGGGCAGATTGCTTGAGCCCAGTAGTTCGAGATCTGCCTGGGCAACATGGCGAAACCCCATCCCTACAAAAAAATAAGCCAGGGTTGGTGGTGTTTGCCTGTAGTCCCTGCTAATCAGGAGGCTGAAGTGTGAGGATCATTTGAGCTTCAGAGGCAGAAACTGCAGTGAGCTGGGATCATACCACTGCACTCCAGCCTGGGCAACAGGGTGAGACCCTGTCTCTAAAAAATAAATCGCCTTCTTGGTAAGGCCGTCCCTATGCCAATCCTCCCACCATTTAAAAATGTACATCTTCATGCCTGCTCCTGGCATTTCCCTAATTTCCTATTCTTCCCCCCTTGAAACAAGGTCTTGACAAACTGGAGTGCAGTCACATGATCACAGCTCTCTGCAACCTCAAACCCCTGGCCTCAAGCAATCCTTTTGCCTTGGCTTTCCAAAGCATTAGGATTAAAGAAGTGAGCCGCCATACCCGCCTCCACTTTCCTGCTTTATTTTTCCTCATAGCACTTATCACCACCTGTTATACTCTGTTTTACTTACTTTATCTGTTTTTTCCTAACAAGAATATAAGTTTTCTAATGGTAGAAATCTGTTTTGTTCCTTGCTATATCGTCAGCCCTTACAAAACACTTACAATAGTTCCTAGCATATAGTGGATGCTCAACAACTATTTGCAGAATTTAAAACCACCACATTTGCTAAACTAAAAACCAGATTTGGGAAACTATCAGTAGTATCTAACAGTATTTTTCTTCATTTACTGAATGTAAATACATATAAAATAGATGTCTTCCAGCCGGGCATGGTGGCTCACGCCTGTAATTCCAGCACTTTGGGAGGCTGAGGTGGGCAGATCACGAGGTCAAGAGATCGAGACCATCCTGGCCAACATGGTGAAACCCCGTCACTACTAAAAATACAAAAATTAGCTGGGCATGTTGGCGTGCGCCTGTAGTCCCAGCTACTCAGGAGGCTGAGGCACGAGAATTGCTTGAACCCAGAAGGAAGAGGTTGTAGTGAGCCAAGATCACACCACTGCACTCCAGCCTGGCATCTGGCGACAGAACGAGACTCTGTCTCAAAAAAAAAAAAGAAAAAAAATAGATTACTTCCTTACCTATTTCACCATGCTTTGTAATGGGACCTGCATGGATTTTCAGTATGTCTAATCTTGCTTGTTCATTTGGCAAATCAATATCTGAAAATAAAAAATTATTTTATAGTTCAGTTTTATTTTTTTTAAATATAGTGGAAGGTGAAGTATGGTAAAAGAAATGGACACAAAGAAAAATGAATAGTAGGTAAAGAACCTTAACTCACGTATTTTTCTATCTAATCTTCCTGGACGCAGCAAAGCAGGATCCAGTGTATCCGGTCTGTTTGTAGCCATGATCATTTTAACTCTATGCAGAGTATCAAATCCATCCATTTGATTCAATAACTAAGAATATTAAGAATCAGATTTTACAAAACATTCTAATCACTAAAAAAAATAGTACACACCTTTTATATGTCTAACAGCATGAAATGGATTGTCTACAGATAGATATGTGACCTTCAGAATGGGTATTTGATAGAATTCTACTTCTTTCTCTCTTATATAAAGGGATATACTTTCTAGCCTCAAAGTTCTAAGCTAGATTATATACCTTTTAATAGCTATGTATCTTTTTATAGCTACCAAGTAGTTTTAATAATCTAAAGACTTCCATCATGTTAAGAATTATGAAACTAAACTATGTGGATTTAATTTCCAATGTCCAAAATTTTATCATGCAATTATTCTTTAAAATAAAAGCTAATAACAAAATCCAATATGTAAAACGCTTATGATATGTCAGATACAACATTTATATTAGGATAACTGGATATAAAGATTTTTCTACAAATTTGATAGAAAAACCCACACTTTTTTTTTTTTTTTTTGAGACAGAGTTTCACTCTGTCACGAAGGCTGGAGTGCACTGGCCTGATCATCCTCACTGCAACCTCCACGTCCTAGGCTCAACTAATCCTCTCCCCTCAGCCTCCTGAGTATTGGGGACTACCATTTTTTTTTTCTGAGATGGAGTCTCGCTGTGTCACCCAGATCAATGGCATGATCTCAGCTCACTGCAACCTCTGCCTCCCAGGTTCAAGCAATTCTCCTGTCTCAGCCTCCTGAGTAGCCGGGATTACAGGTATGCCCCAACACGCCAACCTAATTTTTGAATCTTTAGTAGACATGGGGTTTCACTATGTTGGCCAGGCTGGTCTTCAAAGCCCAGACCTCATGGTCTGCCAACCTGGGTCTCCCAAAGTTCTGGGATTACAGGCATGACCCAAAGTGCCTGGCCTATTTTTTCAAATAATTCTGCTGTACATAGAAATACTGAAAGACACAAAAAATATTATTTTCATTTCTAAAGTTTTCTTAAACAAAAAAACTTTATTTAACAAACTCTAATATAGCTAGTCTGACAATATGTGTTAGTTGATAATATATTAGTTACTTGAATAAAATTAATATTTGTGTCATTTAAAAATATCTCAATTTAAGGTTTCTAAGAGAATTTATAATTTTAAAATGCTTTGCATCTTCTGAGCAGATCTTTATAATTTATTAAAAGAGATTTTTCAAATACTCATAAGAAAAGAATTTGACACTGCATTACCAATGCTACCTAGTTTCTATTTCAAATGGGAAAATTTATTTGGACTCTTGCAATCACTTTCACAGAATTTGGAGTGGGGAAAGATAAAACTGGAGGAAGGCTTTATGTGCATTCTTTCATTCTGTCATCTATCTTCTTCAGTTATGAAAATTATTTTACTTGCCTCAGTCTCAGCAATATAGTGAGAGAAAATTTTTAGGGCAGCCTCATACATAATTATATCTCATTTATTGCCAACAGTCTTAATATGACCATTACATAAAATATCTTAATAAAACTACCATAAAATCACATTCATAAGAATCAATTTAAATATCTGAATGGCTGATCTGCTCAAAAAACACAGAACAGTACAAGTAACACCAAACAGAATCTCGCAGATAGTCTTATTTTCTAGTAGTCATTTTCTTAGAGACACATGTTTGTTCCTGTCAATATTTTCAAATTTCATATTTCATTTAAAATGTTGTATATATTTCGACTTTCAAACATGCAATGTTCAGTTCTTCATTTAATAAACATTGGTTTCTTTATAAACCCCCTTTACCAAATATTACCTCCATTAAAGTCCTCTGAATCTCTCTGTCAGCTGAAGTACCCTCAGAAAACCGACGACCACCTAAAATAGTAGATTTGGGAATTTATATGCATTACTCTTTTCCTCTATCACCATCATTTAAGGAAACAGAACATAACAGTTGTGGCTCGAAACATTAAGGTAAAAATTAAAGAGTAAAATTATGCTGACAAAGTTAGACTTGAATCGTGTAACATTTCTCATTTTGTTAAAGTGAAAGGTTATTTATTTTATTATTATTAAGCGGAGTCTCACTCTGTCGCCAGAGTTGCATGCAATGGCACGATCTCCACTCACTGAAACCTCCACCTGCTGGGTTCAAGAGATTCTCCTGCCTCAGCCTCCTGAGTAGCTGGGATTACAGGCATTCGCCATCACACCCAGCTAATTTTTGTATTTTTAGTAGAAATGGGGTTTCGCCATGTTGGCCAGGATAGTCTCTATCTCCTGACTTCATGATCTGCCCACCTCAGCCTCCCAAAGTGCTGGGATTACAGGTGTTGAGTGACCACACCCGGCCGTGAAAGGTTATTTATTAAAACTGGTTAAAGTAACGCCTAATTCATTGTGGCATTTACTTCATACAAGTAGCAATTTTAGGTTAAGAGAGGGAAAAAACGTTATTTTACATTAAAAAAAAAAAAGGTCCAAAAACTTTCAAAAAGAGTGTTATTCTTACCAATAGCATCTATTTCATCCATAAAAATGATGCATGGTTGATGGTCCCTGGCATAATTAAACATTTCTCTGATCAAACGAGCACTTTCACCAATGTACTTGTCTACAATAGAACTAGATACAACCTGATTAAAGAAAAAACAGTAAGGTAAGTATAAGACAATTCAAGTAAAATTAAATTTCAGTAAGTACAAAATAATCTTCCCTTTACCTTTAAGAAATTGCAGTCCAGCTGGCTAGCAACGGCTCGTGCCAAGAGTGTTTTTCCCGTACCTAAGAATGACAAAAGAAGTCTTAATTAGATGATACGGTAGACAAAATTTGTTTTGAGACAGGCAATCACTCTGTTACCCAGGCTGGAGTGTGAGGAGATCACAGCTCACTGCAACCTTGACCTCCCAGGCCCAAGCAATTTTCCCACCTCTGTCACCCAAGTAGCGGGGACCACAGGCATGTGCCATCACACACAGCTAAGTTTTTTTTGCTTATTTGTTTGTTTTTCAGAGATTGGGTGTCTCTGTGTTGCCCAGGCTGGTCTTGAACTCTTGGGCTCAAGTGGTCCTCCCACTTCAGCCTCCCAAAGTGCTGGGATTACAGGCAAGAGCCACCACACCCAGCCTATGTGAAACAAATTTTTAAAATCCTTTTAAAAATATAATTGTTTGGCAAGTAAATTTTCCAAAATGAAAGCTAAATCCTAAATAGAATTTTCACTTAAAATTCCAAAATACTGGCCAGGCGCAGTGGCTCAAGCCTGTAATCTGTAATCCCAGCACTTTGGGAGGCCGAGGCAGGTGGATCACAAGGTCTGGAGTTCAAGACCAGCCTGGCCAAGATGGTAAAACGCCATCTTTACTTAGAAAAAAAATACAAAAATTAGCTGGGCATGTTGGCGGGTGCCTGTAATCCCAGCTACTCAGGAGGCTGAGGCAGAGAATCCCTTGAACCTAGGAGGCAGAGGTTGCAGTGAGGTGAGATGATGCCACTGCACTGCAGCCTGGGTGACAGAGCAAGACTCTGTCTCAAAAAATAAAAAATAAATAAAATAGCCGGGCGCGGTGGCTCAAGCCTGTAATCCCAGCACTTTGGGAGGCCGAGGCGGGTGGATCACGAGGTCGAAAGATCGAGACCATCCTGGTCAACATGGTGAAACCCCGTCTCTACTAAAAATACAAAAAACTAGCTGGGCGTGGTGGTACATGCCTGTAATCCCAGCTACTTAGGAGGCTGAGGCAGGAGAATTGCCTGAGCCCAGGAGGCGGAGGTTGCGGTGAGCCGAGATCGCGCCATTGCACTCCAGCCTGGGTAACAAGAGCGAAACTCCGTCTCAAAAAAAAAAAAAAAAAAATAGCCGGGCGCGGTGGCTCAAGTCTGTAATCCCCGCACTTTGGGAGGCCAACGCGGGTGGATCACGAGGTCAAGAGATCGAGACCATCCCGGTCAACATAGTGAAACCCCGTCTCTACTAAAAATACAAAAAATTAGCTGGGCATGGTGGCGTGTGCCTGTAATCCCAGCTACTCAGGAGGCTGAGGCAGGAGAATTGCCTGAACCCAGGAGGCGGAGGTTGCGGTGAGCCGAGATCGCGCCATTGCACTCCAGCCTGGGTAACAAGAGCAAAACTCTGTCTCAAAAAATAAATAAGTAAATAAGTAAATAAATAAATAAAATAAAATTTCCAAAGTACTTCTGCTCTCAATATTAAAATTTGAATCAAAATATGTGTTATAACTTTTTATGACCAATTTTAAATTGATAATAAACTGTTTATAGGGTAAATTTTTTCTTTTTTCTTTTTTTCTTTTTTTTTTTTGAGACGGAGTTTCGCTCTTGTTACCCAGGCTGGAGTGCAATGGCGCGATCTCGGCTCACCGCAACCTCCGCCTCCTGGGTTCAGGCAATTCTCCTGCCTCAGCCTCCTGAGTAGCTGGGATTACAGGCACACGCCACCATGCCCAGCTAATTTTTTGTATTTTTAGTAGAGATGGGGTTTCACTATGTTGACCGGGATGGTCTCGATCTCTTGACCTCGTGATCCACCCGCCTCAGTCTCCCAAAGTGCTGGGATTACAGGCTTGAGCCACCACGCCCGGCTAGGGTAAATTATATGTATATATCGAAGAATGATTAAATCAGGTGAATCAATACATCCATCACCTCATATGCTTAACATTATTCTGTGGTTAGAACATTTAAAATCTACTTCTAGCAATTTGAAATAGCTAACACGTTATTAATTATAGTCACCATGCTATCACTAGAATTTATTCTTCCTAAGTGAACTTTATATCCTTTGATCAACATCTCCCCTATCCCCATACACCACCACAACTTCTGGTAACCATTCTACTCATTTTTATGAGTTCAATTTTTTAAGATTCCACATAAAAATGAGATTATGTGGTAACTGTCTTTCTGTGTCTGGCTTATTTCAATTAGTATAACATCCTTTAGATTCATCCATATTGTCACAAATGGCAGTTTCCTTTTTAAAGGCTGAATAGTATTCCACTGTGTATATTTATCACATTTTTTTATCCATTAATCCACTGATGGGCAATTTTTAAGCTGTTTCTGTATCTTGGCTATTGAGAAATAATCATGGGAGTGCAGATATCTTTGATACACTGATTTCAATTCCTTCAATACACAGAAGTGGGATTGCTGAATCATATGGTAATTCTATTTTTAGTTTTTTGAGAAACCTCCACACTGTTTTCAAAAAATGGCTCTGTTAATTTACATTCCCACCAATAGCGTACAAGGGTTCTCCTTTCTCTACATCCTTGCAAACACTTGTTATCATTCATCTTTTTCATAATAACTATCTATTCACAATATGGACTATGATAGAAACTTCTGTTACACTAAAATACATTGGTCTATCCTCCATACTGACTGGATCTTTTACCTATGAATATTTTAACATCAAGCACTGATTATTTGGAAACTACTGGTTCAGTGAGTTATGCAAATCTTCCAAATGTTGACATTTTTCATTACACAATATTAAGAAATTTTGTTATTCTCACCACTTATCTCAATTTTGTTATTCTCACCACTTTATCTCTAATAAAGACAGAAACGTCCTTATTAATATTTTAGAATGCTGTCATGGCTGTGCATTGTGGCTCATGCCTGTAATCCCGGCACTTTGGGATGCTGAGGTGGGCAGACTGCTTAAGCTCAGGAGTTCACGACCAGCCTGGGCAATATGGCAGAACCCTGCCTCCACTAAAAACACAAAAATTAGCCCAGCATGACAGCACACACCTGTAGTCCCAGCTACTCCAGAGGCTGAGGTGGGAAGATCACCTGAGCCCAGGAGGCAGAAGTTGCAGTGAGACAAGATAATCAAGCCACTGCACTCCACTCTGGGCAACAGACTTACGCCTGTAATCCCAGCACTTTGGGAGGCCAAGCGGGGTGGATCATGAGGTCAGGAGATGGAGACCATCCTGGCTAACATGGTGAAACCCTGCCTCTACTAAAAATAGAAAAAATTAGCTGGGCATGGTGGCACGTGCCTATAGCTGCAGCTACTCAGAAGGCTGAGGCAAAAGAATTACTTGAACCTGGGAGATGGAGGTTGCAGTGAGCTGAGATCGCACCACTGCTCTCCAGTCTGGGTGACAGAGCAAGACTCTATCTCAAAAAAAAAAAAAAAAAGAAAGAAAGAAAGAAAAAGCTGTCAACCACAAGGTGTCAGACACGTTTTTTTTTTGTTTGTTTTTTTGTTTTTTTGTTTTTTTTGAGACGGAGTTTCGCCCTCGTTACCCAGGCTGGAGTGCAATGGCGCGATCTCGGCTCACCGCAACCTCCGCCTCCTGGGCTCAGGCAATTCTCCTGCCTCAGCCTCCTGAGTAGCTGGGATTACAGGCACGTGCCACCATGCCCAGCTAATTTTTTTTGCACTTTTAGTAGAGACGGGTTTCACCATGTTGACCAGGATGGTCTCGATCTCTCGACCTCGTGATCCACCCGCCTCGGCCTCCCAAAGTGCTGGGATTACAGGCTTGAGCCACCGCGCCCGGCAGACACATGTTTTTAAAAATTCTAATTTTCACTTGACGGCTCAAATTTTATCACTGGCAACAGATGATGTTAAGTTGTTTAACATGACAGGCTCAATTTGTTCACTTTAAAAAAAATGTGCGCCAAATAATCAAAAACCAGTCTGAGTAATCAATAACTAATAACCAGTAACCAGTCTGATAACCATAGCATATCTGTAAATGGTCCATTCAAGTAAAAACAGTATTTCACAAAAAGCAACAAGTTCAGCTGGCAACTTAAATAAACTGCACAAGTGCTTTTCTAAAGACAACTATATTATTCAATACACAGCAGAAGTATTTTATATATATTTTCCATTTCATCACAAAGAACATAACTATTACCCAAACATGAAGATTTGATAAAATTACTAATTTTTACTGTTTCACCAAGGACTTTAAAGTGAAACTGACTTTATTTTTACACTGCATGTATGTGGCAATCAAGAACACAATGGCTACTAACTAGCACTATTTTGTATCATTAACACTGATTCAGGCCACGGTGCAGGTAATTTAATTTTACCCGTGTTGGTCTTGCACCATCAGCACAAATGTGCACACAGTGAAGAGTCCAACAACATTTTAGCTTTTTGTTTTGTTTTCTGAGAAGGAGCCTCACCCTGTCACCCAGGCTGGAGTGCAGAGGCACGATCTCGGCCCACTGCAACCTCCACGACCCCGGCTCAAGCGATTCTCTCACCTCAGCCTCCCAAGAAGCTGGGACGGCAAACGCACACCACCACACCCAGCTAATTTTTGTATCTTTAGTAGAGATGGTGTTTCACCATGTTGTCCAGGATGGTCTTGATCTCTTGATCTTGGGATCCGCCTGCCTTGGCCTCCCAAAGTGCTGGGATTACAGGCATAACCCACCTTCCCCGGTCAATTTTTTTTATTCTTTAATTCATTCATTTTATTGATGGAATAAAAATAATTCAATACCAACCTGGTGGTCCATATAACAAACAGCCTTTTGGAGGTATTATTCCTACACGCTGAAACAACTCTGGGTTTGTAAGAGGTAATTCTATCACCTAGAAAAGAAATTGAATGTTTCTTAAAAAGTTAGTCAAGATTTTCAATGTACTTTCAAATACTTTAAGTCAAACATCACTAGTTAGGTGTACACAACATAATTTATAATAGATCTAGACTTCCACGCTAGTTAAAACCATTTATATTAAGAGGTTTTGCTTAAGATAGATTTAAGATCCCTTAAATCTAAAAACTTTTAATGTTTTTTAAATAAACCACACATTTGATTGGGGTGATGGTTACACGATATATAACTTGTTCAAACATATTTGAAATGTACACTTAGAATCTGCATTTTTTTAATGTAAATTATACTTCAATGAAAAATTACACTGCAAAAAATTAGTTAAGTCAAATGAAGATATAAACAAAAAATACAACTCAAAAGATCTATACAAGTTTGAATTTGAAAATACAACACAGGCCGGGCGTGGTGGCTCAAGCTTGTAATCTCAGCACTTTGGGAGGCCGAGGCGGGCGGATCACGAGGTCGAGAGATCTAGACCATCCTGGTCAACATGGTGAAACCCCGTCTCTACTAAAAATACAAAAAAGTAGCTGGGTGGGCATGGTGGTGCGTGCCTGTAATCCCAGCTACTCAGGAAGCTGAGGCAGGAGAACTGCCTGAACCCAGGAGGCGGAGGTTGCGGTGAGCCGAGATCGCGCCATTGCACTCCAGCCTGGGTAACAAGAGCAAAACTCCGTCTCAAAAAAAAAAAAAAAAAAAAAAAAGAAAATACAACACAAAATAGTTATAAAATGGGAGATGGATTTGATAACTTATACCAAGAGAAAAGGTATATAAAATTTTTATCTGTTGATATTTTGCCATAGCAGCTTTCAAAGAACAGTATGTACTGCTCTCAAGATTAATTCAGGCCAGGCGCGGTGGCTCAAGCCTGTAATCCCAGCACTTTGGGAGGCCCAGGCGAGTGGATCACAAGGTCAAGAGATCGAGACCTTCCTGGTCAACATGGTGAAACCCCGTCTCTACTAAAAATACAAAAAAGTAGCTGGGCATGGTGGCACATGCCTGTAATCCAAGCTACTCAGGAGGCTGAGGCAGGAGAATTGCCTGAACCCAGGAGGCGGAGGTTGTGGTGAGCCGAGATCGCGCCATTGCACTCCAGCCTGGGTAACAAGAGCGAAACTCCGTCTCAAAAAAAAAAAAAAAAAAAAAGATTAATTCAAGGAAGCGGAGAACAGAAGAATAGAAAGAATGAGGATCTGAAAGTCCAATTTAAATTATTTATAGTACCACTTACTCAAGAGAGAAATTTCTATTGAATAGTTGTGTTGGGCCGGGTGCAATGGCTCACGCCTATAAATCCCAACACTTTGGGAGGCCAAGGCTGGAGGATGGTTTGAGCTCAGGAGTTCAAGAACAGTCTGGATGACATGGTGAAACCCTGTCTCTACAAATATTAGTCATGTGTGGTGGCACATGCCTTTAGTTCCAGATATTTGGGAGGCTGAGCTAGGAGAATGACTTGAGCCTAGGAGGTGAAGGATGTAGTGAGCTGAGATTGCACCACTGTACTCCAGCCTGGGCAAAAGAACCAGACCCTGTCTCAAAAAAAAATATGTCCAGCCGGGCTCGGTGGCTCAAGCCTGTAATCCCAGCACTTTGGGAGGCTGAGGCGGGTGGATCACGAGGTCAAGAGATCGAGACCATCCTGGTCAACATGGTGAAACCCCGTCTCTACTAAAAATACAAAAAAATTAGCTGGGCATGGTGGCGTGTGCCTGTAATCCCAGCTACTCAGGAGGCTGAGGCAGGAGAATTGCCTGAACCCAGGAAGCGGAGGTTGCGGTGAGCCGAGATCGCGCCATTGCACTCCAGCCTGGGTAACAAGAGCGAAACTCCGTCTCAAAAAAAAAAAAAAAAAAAAATGTCCATATGTGCATCAAGTGTGACTGGGAAAAGCCAGAAGAAAGAAATCAATAGCTAATCTGTCAGTCAAGTCTCTGTAGACAGTCAAGGGTACCACATGTATAGATGTGATTCTCTCTGCTCCTATGGCTAATGCAGCAAATCATTGTTGAAAGCAAATTTTCACCATTCCAGGAAGCACTTGTTCTTCCTCTGTTGCCCTTTCATTAAATACAGGTGAGAACTGTTTTTTTTACTTAGACTAGTGCTCTTCAACTATCATCAAAGAAAAATTTGGTTTCATAATCACTTGGAATGCTTGTTTAAAAGCTAATTCCTGTGTCTACCACCAATGCAGTTCATCAAAACCACTCAGAGGGCCCAGCAATCTTTATTTTTAATAAGTGTTCCAGAAAAATTAATAAGAACAACTGGCTTAAGGCTTAAATCAAATGATGTAAGACATTCCAACTATTCCCATTAACTCCTAAATATGCACAGCTTAATTTAGGATGAAATCTACAGGACAATGTAATTTGCTTTACAGATAACAGTTAAGCAGCTGTCTGTGCTATGAAGTATGGCAATCCTGATTTGATTCTTCACCTAAAAGATTTAAGACAATCCTAAAGCCAGTGGTTTTCTTGAATGGTAGCAAACAGCTTTAACAAAATAAAATATTTAAGGAACAGGTATCCTACTCTTCTGTAAGAGTGGGACGATAGTATTAATGAGGTTATGGAAAAAACTCATCACACACATTATCCAAATATGCTCTGACCCAAGTAACTTGTGATAATCAAAACAACATGGCATCAGATTACATCAATTATTCGTAGCTTTTTCTCCATTCCTTTGCCACAAAAAGAGCAGGATTTTTCTAACACCAAATTATCTCCAAATTAAAAAACACCAATAGAATGGGTGTAGTGGCTCACACCTGTAATCCCAGCACTTCGGGAGACTGAGGTGGGCGGCTCACTTGAGGTTGGAAGATAGAGACCAGCCTGATCAACATGAAGAAACCTCTTCCCTACTAAAAATATAAAGTTAGCTGGGTGTGGTGGCACATGACTGTAATCCCAGCTACTCAGGAGGCTGAGGCAGGAGAATCGCTCCAACCTGGGAGGCGCAGGTTGCGGTGAGCCAAGATCGTGCCATTGTGCTCCAGCCTGGGCAACAAGAGCAAAGCTCCATCTCAAAAAAAGAAAAAAAAAAAACCAGTAATTTTCACAACTAGAAAAATTCAGTGCTATTCTCTTAGCAAGAATAGTAAATACACAATATTCTTAACTACCATTTAGACAAAAAGTACTTTTTCATCTTATTTCTCCTCTTGAATATCCTAAAACTAGTAGCATTTATTAGCTAAGTTCAGAGAACAAAGCACGCAGTACCAACCTCTCTTAATTCCCGGATCTGTTCTGATAGCCCTCCAATCTCAGAATAAGAAACATTCCCAGGGTCCTCGTGAGACATGTTATAAACCAGTGGATCCACCTCTCTTGGCAAATATCTAGAATGAAAAGGTATGTATTTTTCTTTTGAATATATATTTTCTCTCAGCCTACTGATAGCATATAAATGACTTGCTCATGCAAGCACCTACAGCTGATGTTATAAAGATGTGCTCAATTAAAAACTAGCAAAAGGGAAAAACTCCCAAAATATTCAGTGATCTCAAGAAGCATATATCTCAGAGAAAAATCTCCCTTTGTGAAAATAAAAGGTAGACTAAATAGAATCAGAAACCCACCTCATGATGGTTAGTGTAGTCATATCCAAAGCAACTCTTGTTCCTGGCTTCAGCTTACTTTTGTCAAGCTAGTTTTGCAAAACAAAAGATATTACATAAACACTTAAAAAAGGAGTATCACTCTAATGAGAACTTAATATTTAGAAGCCAAATACTCATTTTTACCCTTCAGAGAGAACAAATGTCAGATTATATACTCCATGCTAACAGAATGGCTTATAAAATAAGTAATTCAAAGTGATTTCCATCTGCCCCTTAAAACAATGTATCTTTGTGTAATCTGAGCATGAAATGTGAAATGACTAATACACAAAGCTTGAGGTGGCAATTGTACAGTGACTGTGGGAATTGCTACCAAAGCATTTATAGAAAAACTCATTAGTGTACATTTTAGGGAAAGGAAAGGGAAGCATTTTAAAGGTGTGCTCTTAGCACAATGGTTAGGTAGAAAAAAAATAAAAAATAAATAAATAAAGGTGTGCTCATCAGATTTATTCTGAAATGTATGGCTTCTGGGAAGAATGTGTGTTACAAGATCATGAGAGAAGGAGGAAATGCACTGTATCCACTTAGAGATTTGTATTAAAATGCTTTAAAATTAAAGCCCAAAGCCCAGCAACCATCATTCATGCCTTTGCTACATTACAGGCACATGCTGAGCAAGTTACACATTAGGTTGAATCACACTAAATAATTTCTTGGCATATCTGCCTAAAAATAGATGGCATCTAATAGATTCGCCTCACACTCAGGATGTTGTTACTTTTCAAAGACAAAGTTACTTATTAATTGTTTTAAAAAACTGCTTGCCAATACAATTTCAGAATCATAAATCACTGACAACTTGTCACAAGATTTTACAAAGAGCTTCAAATTTAGGAAGATAGGCAAAGCACTAGGATTAATATAACAATTAAGGAAAAAAACTGCTAAAAAGCAACGTTACTTGGAAAAAGAAGAGATCAATATGAAGCTATTTCAATGTTTACATCCATAGGGAATACAAGTTGAGTATTCCTAATCTGAAAACCCAAAATGCTCCACAATGTGCAATTTTTTGAGCGCTGACATGATGCTCAAAGAAAATGCTCATGGGAGCATTTCAAATTTTGGATTTTTTCATTAGGGATGCTCAACCAATATAATGCAAATATTCTAAAATCTGAAAAAAAGCCAAAATCCAAAACATATTTCTGATTCAAGTATTTTGGATAAGGGATACTCAACTTGTATATACCTTGGCTTTTCTAATGTTTTCTAGTTTTCAAATATTGTCTTGTCCTGATGCAACCTGAAATATCTTAATGCCAACTTTTGGCATCCAGAAAGCCCTGAAAGGGACATAAAAACCCTTTGTCAGTTTAGGTATCTAATAGTTTGACTTAAAAAATGTCAACCACTTATATACTAGGCAAAATCTTAATATGAGATTTATTCCCTGGATTAAATTCTCCCCTACAGCCACGTTCTGTAAATGTTTTAAAATCTGAACGCGAGCCAGGCGCGGTGGCTCAAGCCTGTAATCCCAGCACTTTGGGAGGCCGAGGCGGGTGGATCACGAGGTCGAGAGATCGAGACCATCCTGGTCAACATGGTGAAACCCCGTCTCTACTAAAAATACAACAAAAAAACTAGCTGGGCGTGGTGGCACGTGCCTGTAATCCCAGCTACTTAGGAGGCTGAGGCAGGAGAATTGCCTGAGCCCAGGAGGCGGAGGTTGCGGTGAGCCGAGATCGCGCCATTGCACTCCAGCCTGGGTAACAAGAGCGAAACTCCGTCTCAAAAAAAGAAAAAAAAAAAAAAAAAATCTGAACCCGAAATGACAATCACGCAGAGAAAGCTCTTCCAATGAATTCAAAAGAAGTCTCTACCTAAGGATACTTCCTATGGTACATAAATTGATTTCAGACACTACTGAATGACCTGAGGTCATTTGTTGGCATCTTTAATAACTGCAAAATAAAATTCAGAATTATTTCAACTTGCCCTACCCTAATCTAAAAGACCTCATACAAAATTAACTTAGGCCATGGTACAGTCTTATCAGTAACAGTTCTGAATGTTTAAATATAAACACAGGTAACTGATCGTATCTAACACTTTTAAGTCCTCTTTAAAAATGATATTAAAGCCAGGTATGGTGGCTCGCACCTGTAATCCCAGCACCCAAGGCAGGTGGATCACGAGGTCAGGAGATCAAGACCATCAGGGCCAACATGGCAAAACCCAGTCTCTACTAAAAATACAAAAAAAAAAATTAACTGGGCATGGTGGCGCATGCCAGGTGGCCCATGCCTGTAATTCCAGCTACTCTGGAGGCTGAGGCAGGGAAAATCATTTGAACCAGGGAGTTGGAGGTTGCAGTGAGCCAAAATCGTGCCACTGCACTCCAGCCTGGTTGCAGAGTAAAACTATCTCTCTCATACACACACAAAAGATATTAAAATAAAATGTCTATTTTCCAGTTCTAAAACACTAATTTCTCAGTCACTATTAATAGATCTGACTGAGACAATGTAATACAGTAGAAAGTAGAGAATACCAGGAGTCAAAGCCTATGGTTTGAATTCAAGCTTTGTTAATAACTAGCTACGTCTGAACAAATCATCCTTGTGAGTTATGGGCATAAATTCCCAACCTGTTTGCCTCAAGAATTAGAGAAAATAACTTACACGAAACTGCTTTTGTCAATCAGCAAGCACTATACAAATAAAAAGTATTACCTGTCGACGACAACCCACAACATATCTTGGTCCATTTGTAGCTTTAACGATGACTAGAAGAAGAAACATAAAAGAAGTAATTGAAAAACAGAAAGTAAAAAAATATATATCCACATTGATAGAGGGCTTAGTTTTATTTCTGTCCTCCAAGAAGACAACAGTTGAAGACAAACTTAAGTCTATGCAAAAATACTCTCTCTCTGCATTATTGTCATTAAAATAATACGCATTTCAAAAGTTAGAGAGAGGTGAGCTGTTTCTTTACTAATTACTAATCTAATTCACTCACATTTTTCTTCGGTTAACTGTTTAAGCACTTCACCCACAATCTAAGGAAGAAAATAAAAAGCATTACTTTTCGGCAACACCTAAATAAAAAAGCAAATTACCATCACCCTCTAATCCCCAAACTCCATTACCTACCTGCCCAACACTTTGTAGAGCCTTCAGATCATTTTCAGACTTTTCATACTGCTTGGTAAGTTCTTTTAATTGTTCCCTTACTGAAATAATACAATTTGAACATTTTTAATTGAACAGTAATCTTAAGGCGTTTAAATAGCTAAATCTCACTTTAGTGTTTACTTAAGTCTATTTCACTTTACCTAAGTTTCACATTCACTATTTCAAACCATAAAAGAAACAATGCTGTTTGTAACGAGTAGGTGGCATGTACAATAAAAAAATGTTTCAGAGAAAGCACCGTAATTTTATTTTCTTGATCGGCAACACTTGTTTAAGCATATTTTAAGTTATATTCTTAACAGATATTGACACCTTGACACTTAGGATTTGCGACTACAAATCCGAATGACAATCAGACCCTTCCTCACCTCTTCACCTACCCATTTGGATTCTTCTCTGATATTCTACCCTCAAGTCAAAAAATGCAGTTCTCTACAGAATCACTTAGTTATGGTCCTCCTTCATCTAATTAAACCACTCATGCTTTTCAATGAAAATGCACTGGAAAAAAAAAGCACTAAGGAGGTAAGGAATATTTGTATGCCTGATACAGTACAACAGGAAACAAGACAAAAGACAATATGGGTTATTGTGACAACTGGAACCCTTCTCTCTTAAGCTCCGCGGCCGTCTTTCACCTCCAAGAACAAGCCGACTCCCTGAGTCTCATCTCTTGCTTGAGCTTCCTTGACTCAAGCGCCTTCCCCTCTTCGAGTCCCAGGACTCCACCAACACTGCCCTCCTTGCACCCTAACCTGAGTAACATCCTCGGCCTACTTCTTCCCACTCCTCCTCTAGCTCTTTTCCATTTCCACTTCAGGGCCGCGGATGTTCTGTCACCAGGACTGGACTGGGCCATTTCTACACACGAAGGAGTGCTGCTCCCCAAGCTCAGGGCTGGATGACAAAGCGCCTTGTCCCTGGACCGAGGCCTGGTCATCTCTAAGTCTCGGTTACCAGGCTCGGCCAAAGGCTTCTACTTTGTCAGAGGCAGAAGCGAGTCGAGGCACTTGATTACTTGGAAAGAAAGGTGCACTCACACTCCTTAAGACGGCCGTCGATCTCCTTGTGCTCAAGCAGCTTCTTGCGGTAGTCCTGAAGCGCCTTATCTCTAGGGTCCGCCATGATGAGAAGCCGTCTCTCATAGGGGATGCCGGGAATGGCCATGGCCGTCCGGGCGGGGGAAGGGGCGGGGCGAGGGACGAAACCCGGCCTGGAGGGGTGGGTTTGCCCATGAACCCGCCCCTTCCGGTTAGCCCCGCCTTTCTACTCCACTTCTCCCACCTCTATGTCTCGGTTCACCTAGAACGCCGGCGTACACTGAAGGGGGACTCCGCCCACACCGTCCCCTGCAGGCCGAGATGGGTAAAGCAGGATGCAGTTACCCAGTCTTCCTCCGAGAGTCCTCAGTATTAAGTCACTGCTGTCCCGGAACCATAAAAAGCTGTGTAATAAAATGAGATGGAAGTGAAGTAGGAAATGTGTAATACCTCAAAGGAGTTCCGATGGCCTGTCGACACAACAGAGATGGCCTTTGGTACTGTCCAAGACCTCCACGTGCAGGAATAGTAGGCAGTTTTATTCATCCATTCAGTCAGTGAATGAGGTATTAAAAAGAGATCTGCTTATGATTTGATGGGAAGTAAAAAAAAAAAAACCTTCACAGTGTAGCAAATACTGTGAAGGAATTAAAACACAGTGAGAAGTACGGTGGGAAGAATTAATTTAGAGCAGGTATCTGAGATGAGACGGAGCCAGCCTGGCAACAACTGAAGCAAACCTTCTAAACAAAGGAAACAGAAAGCACAAGTCCTGGAGTGGGGTGGGGTGGGGTGGCGGGATGTGGGTAGAAAGCCTGGCTCACTTCCAGGAACTGAAAGGCCAATGGTACCAGTAGCGGGTGGGTTGTAGAGATGTGGGGTACAAGATAAAGATGTGGAAGTAGGCTGAGGCAGCAACTTTGGAGTCTGATAGAACTTTCAGATGCTTTTTTTTTTTTTTTTTTTTTTTTTTTGAGATGGAGTCTCGCTCCTGTCACACAGGCTGGAGTGCAGTGGCGCAATCTCGGCTCACCGCAACCTCCGCCTCCCGGATTCAAGCCATTCTCGTGCCTCCCGAGAGCTGGGACTACAGGCACCCGCCGCCACGCTCAGCTCATTTTTGTATTTTTAGCAGAGACGGGTTTCACTGTGTTGGCCAGGCTGGTCTTGAACTCCTTACCTCAAGTGATCCGCCCGCCTCAGCCTCCCAAAGTGCTGACATTACAGGTGTGAGCCACCACGGCTGGCCAATTTTTAGATTTTTGTGATTTGAGGAAAATTACATATTCCCACAATATCTCTGTAAAATGATCATAATAATTGCACTTATCTAATAGGGTTGTCACTATTCAATAGGATAATGTACCTAAAGCTGGTAACATAACATTTGCCACGTAGTAAGTACTCAATAGTGTTCTTTTGAATAGTTATTCAAGAGTAGTAATGACCCCAATTTTTGCAGTACAGGTCCTCATTGCTATACCTCTTGCCATCATTGTTCCTGGGGACAATTAATTGTTGTCTCAAAGAAAATCAGTAAAATTATCCAGATAGATTCCATTTGATCTTATCTTATCCAATGGCCATGAACGTTTTAGTTTAAAGACGTATATCCTAAATATACAAATAAAGTACAAATTTACTTAAATTAATGACACAAAGTCACATAACGGATGCCTTCAAATTTGTTAGAAACAATTCTCATGGGCATTGTGTGAAGATTCCATTCTGTTTTTCTAAATACGATCGGGTTCTTGCAGTATACAATGAAAGAAGATGGATTGGGCAGAGACAGTCTCTTCTCCCACTCACTTACAATTACTCTGGTCAAACTAGTCCATCGATACCAGAAAATGTCACCTCTGACATCAATAAGTAAAGAAGAGAGGACAAGACAGAGAAAAAAAGGATAGCTCAGTATGGTTCAATTTAACAAATTTTATGAGCACAGACTGATAGATTATTTTAGTATTAATCACATGAATATTTTAAACTACTTTGACCCTTTTTCTTTTTCTTTCACCGATCTGGCAGAATTTCAACTTCAGATGAATCTTATAGTTTCCCTACGCCTACACTTACCCTGTTACTTTTCTTTTCTTTTCTTTTCTTTTTTTTTTTTTTTTTTTTTTTTTTTTTTTTTTTTTTTTTTTTTTTTGAGACCAAGTCTTGCTCTGTCGCTCAGGCTGGAGTGCAGTGGCACGATCTCGGCTCAATGCAACCTCCACCTCCCGGGTTCAAGCGATTCTCCAGCTTCAGCCTTCTGAGCAGCTGGGACTACAGGTATGTGCCACAATGCCCGGCTAATTTTTGCATTTTTGGTAGAGGCAGGGTTTCACCATGTTGGTCAGGCTGGTCTTGAATTCCTGTGCTCAGATGATCCACCTGCCTCGGACTTCCAAAACGTTGGAATTACAGGCATGAGCCACTGTGCCCGGCTCTGTTACTTTTTTATACGTGCCTATAAGATTGTATTTCTCTCCATCTGAAAACGTAGCTCAACTTGTAATTACATATTCTTAAATGTGATTAAATGTTTAGAGTCTTTTCCCTCCAGTGGACTGTAACTCCTGGGAAAACAAAGACTATGACTATTTCTTTCTCCCGATTGTATTCCCAATGTCTAGCCCAGTGTCTGAAGTAAAAGAGATACATGTATATTGAATGAATGAATATGTCAGGCACTAAGATAGGTAAGCAGAATTGTAAAAAGACTAAGAAATGTGACCAGTACTCAAGGAACTTAAAATAGCATAAAGTGAAAAGAGGAAAATACAAATAAGACGAAAAAATGAAAATTAGAACATACAGGGTGAAACAGATATAAGAAGGTAATGCATCTCTTAGTTTATTTTGGAGTCCTTAAAAGTGAGGTCATAACAAACAGTCATAAGATTGATGTAGACCTTCAAAAATCATGTAAGGATAGTTTCTCAATCTATTTTCCTATAACTTGGCACAGATGGGTGAGGTCATTTTAAAATATGTACACAAATTATTTGACACTTTCCACTTCAAGAAGTGGCGCATAATTCTCCTTCCTTGGACCTAGTGACTTGCTCTTGATAAATAAAGTGGACGTGCAATGATGCAGACTAGATCACAAAAAGTATTGAGCCTTCTTTTTGACTATCCCTTGGCTAACTCCCTGTAGGAGAAGCCAGTTGTCACGGCATGAGGACACATCAACAGATCTATGGAGAGACCTACATGCCAAGAAACAGTCATCCAGGAACTTAAGACCTTCTGCCAACAGCCATATGAGTGAGCAGTTCTTGGCAGAGATCCTCCAGCCCTGGGCAAACCTTTAGATTACTGCAGCCCTAGTATTGATTGCAACACCATGAGAGACTGAGTCACACAACTCAGTTCAGCTGCTCCTGAATTGCAGGTCCCTAAAAACCATGAGATGATAAATGTTTGTTGTTTAAAGCCATTTAGTTTTGGAGTAATTTGTTGCACAGTGATAGATAACAAATACAACAGAAACAGATTTATTTTTTCAGAGAAAAATTGGGAAACAGTATCAAATAGGCAAGTAGCAACTACTTTTGCTCCCACATTGGCCACAACACTCAAGTTTTTAGGAATTTTTCATCCCAAATGTCCACTCCCAAATACCTACAAATATGCACTCAATTGAACATGTCTGTGTTTAAGCAGTGAGATGTTGAGGTAGAGTTCCAGCAGGGCACAGTGGCTCATACATGTAATCTCAACACTTTGGGAGGCGGAGGTGGGCAGATTATTTGAGGTCAGGAGTTTGAGACCAGCCTGACCAACATGGTAAAACCCTGTCTCTACTAACAATACAAAAAATTAGCTGGGCGTAGTGGCACATGCCTGTAGTCTCAGTTACTTGGGAGGCTGAGGCAGGAGAATTGCTTGAATCCAGGAGACAGAGATTGCAGTGAGCTGAGATTACCCACCGCACTCCAGCCTGGGAGACAGAGCAAGACTCCACTTCAAAAAAAAAGAAGTTAGAGTTCCTAGGCTTCTGGGAAATGCTTTTAATAAAGTAAATACCATAAAAAGAGCTTTTAAGGCCGGGCGCGGTGGCTCAAGCCTGTAATCCCAGCACTTTGGGAGGCCGAGGCGGGTGGATCACGAGGTCAAGAGATCGAGACCAGCCTGGTCAACATGGTGAAACCCCGTCTCTACTAAAAATACAAAAAATTAGCTGGGCATGGTGGCGTGTGCCTATAATCCCAGCTACTCAGGAGGCTGAGGCAGGAGAATTGCCTGAGCCCAGGAGGCGGAGGTTGCGGTGAGCCGAGATCGTGCCATTGCACTCAGCCTGGGTTAACAAGAGCGAAACTCCGTCTCAAAAAAAAAAAAAAAAAAAAAGAGCTTTTAAACAAGTACAAAGATTAAATTGAAAAAGAGGTGTCTATCTTACTTTTCTCTAATCCCCAAGTTTCACTCCCTGAATTTTTTTTTTTTTTTTGAGATGGAGTTTTGCTCTTGTTACCCAAGTTGGAGTGCAATGGCGCGATCTTGGCTCACCGCAACCTCCGCCTCCCGGGTTCAAGCAATTCTCCTGCCTCAGCCTCCTGAGTAGCTGGGATTACAGGCACGTGCCACCATGCCCAACTAATTTTTTGTATTTTTAGTAGAGACGGGGTTTCACTATGTTGACCAGGATGGTCTCGATCTCTCGATCTCGTGATCCACCCGCCTCGGCCTCCCAAAGTGCTGGGATTACAGGCTTGAGCCACCGCGCCCGGCCCCCACTCCCCGAATTTTTAAATGTGTTTCTAGTATATTTACCTTTCTATTTCTAAACAATATCGTTAGGTGCTATTTCTTGATATATAAGTTTTCGGATTTATCTTCTAACCAGATTAGGAAGATAAAGATTTAGCACCCTCACTCCAGACTCCCACTTTCCCTACTTGCATCCTCCATACATGCAATATATGTAAGTTTTGGTTAAATTGCTAACCAATATTTGTGTATTCATGTCATTGTGGGGCTATGTATGTCGAGCAGTATACTATAGGTACATTGGCTTTATATAATTTTTTTTTTCTTTTTTCTTCTTTTGAGATGGAGTCTTGCTCTGGTTGCCCAGGCTGGAGTGCAGTGGCCCAATCTCAGCTTCTGCAACCTCTGCCTCCCTAGTTTCAAGCTATTCTCCTGCCTCAGCCTCCTGAGTAGCTGGGATTACAGGCACCCTGGGATTACAGGTTGGGATTACAGTCACAACACCTGGTTAATTTTTGTACTTTTAGTAGAGACGGGGTTTTGATATTTTGGGTAGGCTGGTCTCAAACTCCTGACCTCAGGTGATCCTCCCACCTTGGCCTCCCAAAGTGCTGGGATTACAGGTGTGAGCCACCGTGCCTGGCCTGTAAAATTGTAACTTCCCAGAATGAAAAGTTTCCTCTTATTTTTTTGTTTATTTATTTATTCATCAAGATGGAGTCTCCCTCTTTTACCCAGACTGGAGTGCAGTGGTGCCATCTTGGCTCACTGCAACCTCTGCCTCCTGGGTTCAAGCAACTCTCCTGCCTCAGCCTCCCAAGTAGCTGGGACTACAGGCGCTCGCCACCATGCCCAGCTAATTATTGTATTTTTAGTAGAGACGAGGTTTTACCATGTTGGCCAGGATGGTCTCAATCTCTTGACTTCGTGATCGGCCTGTCTTGGCCTCCCAAAGTACTGGGATCACAGGCTTGAGGCCACCGCGCCTGACCTCTTTTTTAATTTCTTTCTTTTTTTTTTTTTTGTTAAAAAAAAACCGGGTCTTACGACGTTGCCCAGGCTGGTCTTGAACTCCTAACCTAATCTCAGACTATATGCCTACCTTGGCCTCCCAAAGTGCCACAATTACAGGCCCGAGCCACCACAACCAATCTAAAAAGCTGCCTCATTTTTAAGATGCGCTTAGTTCATTTTTTTTGTTTTTTGTTTTCGTTATTGTTCCCAACTTTTCCAAAAAAACTGTAAAATTCCTCTGAATAGTATTTTTCGGAACGTGACATCAGCAGTTCCTCCAGTTCTGTTTTTTACCTGGAGACGCGTCTCCCGGAGGCCTCCACCTTGCTCTAATCTGACCTCCCTTCGTCTTTTGCACAGCTCTCTTCTTAGAACTTCCCTAACTCCTCTCTTTTATTTGCTTTCCTGATACTGAAGTCTCTTCTTTTTTGGTTTACTCTTTTGGTTGGATCACATTCTCTCAGTAATTTTCTGTGAAAGAATTCTTTTTTTTTTTTTTCTGAGACGGAGTTTCGCTCTTGTTACCCAGGCTGGAGTGTAACACCCAATGGGTTCTCCTTTCTCACTGCCCAGACAGAGCCAATCTGTTAAGACTGGAGAACATGGGGCCGGGCGCGGTGGCTCACGCCTGTAATCCCAGCACTCTGGGAGGCCGAGGCGGGTGGATCACAAGGTCAACAGATCGAGACCATCCTAGTGAACATGGTGAAATCCCGTCTCTACTAAAAATACAAAAAATTAGCTGGGCATGGTGGCGCGTGCCTGTAATCCCAGCTACTCAGGAGGCTGTGGCAGGAGAATTGCCTGAACCCAGGAGGCGGAGGTTGCAGTGAGCCGAGATTGCGCCATTGCACTCCAGCCTGGGTAACAGGAGCGAAACTCCGTCTCAAAAAAAAAAAAAAAAAAAAAGACTGGAGAACTGCAGTGAAGAGTTTTTAAATCACACAGACCTGGCTGTGGAAGACTTGAGTTTTTTTTATTACTGAAATCAGTGGTCCCCCACGTCTGGGACTGGAGATTTTTTTTTTTTTTTTTTTTTTTTAGGATGGAGTTTCGCTCTTGTTACCCAGGCTGGAGTGCAATGGCGCGATCTCAGCTCACCGCAACCTCCGCCTCCTGGGTTCAGGCAATTCTCCTGCCTCAGCCTCCTGAGTAGCTGGGATTACAGGCACGTGCCACCATGCCCAGCTAATTTTTTGTATTTTTAGTAGAGATGGGGTTTCACCATGTTGACCAGGATGGTCTCGATCTCTCGACCTCGTGATCCACCCGTCTCGACCTCCCAAAGTGCTGGGATTACAGGCTTGAGCCACCGCGCCCGGCCTTTTTTTTTTTTTTTTTTTAAGTCTCGCTCTGTTGCCAGTCTGCAGTACGGTGGCACAATCTCAGCTCACTGAAACCTCCGCCTCCGGGATTAAAGGGATTCTTTTGCCTCAGCCTCAGGAGTAGCTGGAGCTACAGGTGCGCACCACCATGCCCAGCTCATTTTTGTATTTTTGGTAGAGATGGGGTTTCACCATGTTGGCCAGGATAGTCTCAATCTCTTGACCTCGTGATCTGCCCACCTTGGCCTCCCAAAGTGCCGGTATTACAGGCATGTGCCACCACACCAGGCCTTTTTTTTTTGAGATTGATTCTCTATCACCCAGGCTGGAGTGCAGTGGCGGGATCTCAGCTCACTGCAGCCTCCGCTTCCCCAGTTCAAGCGATTCTCCTGCCTCAGCCTCCCAAATAGGTGGGATTACAGACTTGTGCCACCACCCCCAGCTAATTTTTGTATTTTTAGTAGAGACGAGGTTTCACCATGTTGTCCAGGCTGGTCTCGAACTCCTGACCGTGTGATAGACCTGCCTCAGCATCCCAAAGTCCTGGGATTACAGGTGTGAGCTACCACGCCCAGCCTCTGTGAAAGAATGTAAAGATGCACATTATTTGAAACCTTGCATATCTAAAACTATCTGAATTCTTAGTCAAGTGTGAGAGTAGCTGGCTACAGAATTCTCTCAGAATCTTCCTTGCTCCATGGTTCTGTAGCTTTCAATGCTGACATAGTGCTCTTCTGGTTCTCAACTCTTTTTAGGGGACAAAGTTTTTTTTTTTTTTTGAGACGGAGTTTCGCTCTTGTTACCCAGGCTGGAGTGCAATGGCGCGATCTCGGCTCACCGCAACCTCCGCCTCCTGGGCTCAGGCAATTCTCCTGCCTCAGCCTCCTGAGTAGCTGGGATTACAGGCATGAGCCACCATGCCCAGCTGATTTTTCTGTATTTTTAGTAGAGACAGGGTTTCACCAAGTTGACCAGGATGGTCTCGATCTTTGATCTCGTGATCCACCTGCCTCGGCCTCCCAAAGTGCTGGGATTACAGGCTTGAGCCACCGCGCCCGGCCTGGGGACAAAGTTTTTTGTTTACCTTTCTGCTTTATCCCTGTTGGGGGCATTTTTCACCCAATCAACTGGGCACTCCATGGACCCTATTAATCCATGAAGTTATCCTTCAATTTTGGCTTTTTTGAATTACTTCTAATACTGTTTTCTCTCCTCTGTTTTCATGATTTCTCTTAGTGGTGCTCATATTAGTCAAGTTCGTCTTAAATTACTCTTCTAATTTTTTCATTTTTTCTCATTGATGTCTACCTCTTTGTGTTTTTATTCCACTATCTAGGAGATTTCCTCAATGTGTCTTCTAATGTTTCCAACGAAACGTTTTATTTTGCTTACGTGTTTAGTTACTAAGAGGTCTTTTGTGTTCTCTGTTTGTTCTATTTTATAGAATTCTGGTTTTTTTCTTTTATTTTAGAGACAGGTTCTTGCTCTGTTGCTCAGGCTGGAGCGCACTGATATGATCATAGCTCACTGTAGCCCCAAACTCCTGGGCTCAAGCAATCCTCCTGCCTCAGCCTCCCCAGTAGCTGGGACTACAGGCATGCATTACCACGCCTGGCTAATTTTTTATTTTTCAAAGACAGACACTCTTCCTATGTTGCTCAGGCTGGTTTCAGACTCCTGGGCTCAAAGGATCCTTTCATTTTGGCCTTGGCATGAGACACGGCCCAAAATCCTGTTCTTTTGTCTTTGAGGATATTGGCTATAGCTTTTTGTTCATTTTTCTTTCTTCTCTCTTTGCTCCTCAAGTTTGTTTTGACCTATTTCATATTGGAGGTTTTCCTCAACAATCTAATGAGGCTTGGTTTTCTGATGGTAGAGTGAGTGAGGCACTAAAAAGGCAATGGGATTCTGTGAATGTGAGTGGGAAGATTCAGGTATTTGGTTGTTTCTGATGCCATTGTTTGTTCCTGGAAGAATGTTCTTCTCCTTTCTAGAATGGGAGAAGAAGGAATTGGGATGGATGGGGTGGGTGGAAAGCAGGTATGTATATGATCTGCAGTTTTGGAGCTGAGCATTACAGGTGGTCTGAAGGTGGGGCCAAGTTTTCACATTCAGTATGAGAAGGTTTTGTTAGTCCACCTCTTTTTCAGTTTGGAACTCTCTTTTTCTCCCCTCTCCCTGGAACTATGCTGAGTTAAGAGTTCCTGAGTTTATAGCCATGCTTGTTTTTTAACTAGACAATCTTGATCTTGAAATGTTTTCTAAATGAATTTTATATGTTTATTTTCTTTTTCTAGTGAATTAACTGGTAGGTGAACTCCTACTTTGTCATCAGTCTCCCAAGATCCACACCTTTTGTGAATTTTTACTTGTCAATTTCAATTCTATTGTGTGCCATCTCTCATCCAAAATTACTTCTGCCCAAAGTGATCACTTAGCCTTTAAGCTTACAGCATTTGTTTGAATCTTAATCACACATTTCCCTGTGACATCTCAGATTGTTGTTATACTTTCCGGTTTGTTAATTAGTTAATTTATGTATACATTCATGAATTCATCCAGAAGTCATCTTCTCAAACACACATACAGTGCTAAGTGCTGAGAATACCAAAGCAAGTTCTCTACTCATCTGCTGAATGAGGAAAACAGATAGATTTGATTCCATATGGTAAGCATCATTATATGACCATATGGAACCAAAGAGGAGTGAGTAACTTAAACCAATCACAGAGAAAGGGTTAAAGAAGACTTCATGGAGGTAGCCGGGACTGAACTGAATCTTAAAGCAATGAGCCAGCTGAAGTGAGGGGAATAGGTAGGGACAGGGAGGAAACCTTTCAGGAAAACTCCTTTCAGGTGAGCAAAGATGTGGATGCTGGAAGCAAGGAGGCACAGATGGAGAATTGTTAAAAGGCAGAGAGGTAGTGGAAATGAAGCAGGAGAAGTACCTGAGGCCAGATCATGGGGGACCTTGCATGTCATGCTAAGAATCTTGAACTCAATTCCTCAGACATTTGGGAGGAGTGAAGATTTTAAAAAGAGGTATAACTGGGTCAGATTTATGTTTTTGAGCAACCAGGCTAGTGTGGAGGATGTTTTTTTGAAGGGTACAAGGCTAGATGCTAGATGATCAGCTGTCAGCATCTCAGCTCTCAGGCTGTTGGTCCCCCAGATAGATCCACTCTGTTGTTCTATCTAGGCGTCTGCTTCTCAATACCTTCAGTGCCACCTCGGTGGGGGTCTCCCAACCAAGCTGGTGTTTGAGTTGGGGTAACCAATTCCATCCAAGCCAGAATTCAATAAGCAAGAAAAGGGAGATTTGGAGGCATGGCAGTTTCCAGTTGTTGTACACCCTCAAGATCAGGAGGGGCAAGTATGAGTTGCTTTTGAACTCCTTCCCTTCAAATTGCTGAAGGAGTTTAAACAGACCATCAGCCAGTATTGGCCTGAGTCTCCATTTGTGCTGAGATTATTGAAGAATGCAGCTACTTCTTACCAGCTGATTCCAATAGACTGGGTCTGCAAGTACAGATCCAGAGGACTCCAAGAAATGGTTCACCAAGATAAACCTAGCTTTGTTGAAACAAAGAAGGTGGAAGATGTTGAGAAACATGAAGTTTACCCGCCATGGCTCTTCTGTGGAGGATACCTTTTAGTTTGTAATTAGTGATAGTTGTAGAAACCCATGGATGATGAAGAGCTGACTGTACATTTTGAAGAATGTTGCTAAAGAATCTGACAGGTTGGAGTAAATTTAAGGAGCACTGGGAGTGGACTCTAATGAATATCACTATTCTACCCAGACTTTCTCATTGAATCTTTAAGTGTACCAGAACCTGTCCTGCTCTTGTTACCTTTCATTTCCAATTACCAGCAATTGCAGCACTTTATTGGAGGACTGGCTTCAAGCTGTTGGAATCTTCATTTCCATCACCTGTGAGAGACATGAAATTACCTTGGGATTTACATCACTTGGGCATCCCTAGACCAGCTTCTGACATGTGAAGATTGTAACCTCCTTGCTTCAGGTCACAACAGCTTCGAGTTCCCCTTATATGCCAAAGTCCCTGTGATATTGAGCTGAAGCAACCATTTGTGAAAGAAACTGCCTAAGACAGAACTCTTTCTTGGGTCTTCTCTCTAGCTGAGGGTTTTCCCTCTATACCTAAAGGTTTCTTATGAGAATATTTTCCTCAGAAAGCTCGTACCCAAGAGTTTTTTTTTTCTTCAAGATTCCCTTACACTGTCACAGGAGAACTAGATTTAAGAAGTTAATGCTAAAATCTAAATATAGTTTCTTCTGTCTAATCACACTATTACGTTAGAACTGCTTAAAACAAATCACCTCTTCCAGATTAATGCCAATATAATGTCTTACATTCAGTCTTATTTTTAAGTTTTAAATGCATCATGAATATTGTTTTGTTTTATAATCACTTGCACATGTATTTGCCACTTTGCTCATTATTATTGCATTCCTCATCTTTCATGTAGAATAAATATCTTTCTCCTTGAAACACATCTTCATTCAGAACTCACACAATATATTTTCAAATATTATTTACTCCCCATTTGATATCTCTTATTCTTCCTATTTGTCAAATCGTTGTGAAACCCAGACTACATATTGAAACTCCTCATGGAATCCTCCATCTCTTTTAAGCTCTTGTTCATATTTTTTATCTCTTTACCAAAAGAAAAAAAAAAAAAGGCAATAAATCAGGTGAGAGACAGTAAGAGCTGGAACTATCTGTGGTCATAAAGATGGAGAGGAGGAAATAAGTTGAAGATATACGTAGAGGACAGCCTGTTAGGACTTGGTGTTATCAAAAGATTATGGAGGTGAAAGAGAAATTGAGAATGTCTTCTTGCTTTCTAGGTGCCTAGATATAGATGGTGGTGTGACCAAACATTTCTGAGAAAACCACATGGATGTATCCAAAAGATGGATTTTTTTTTCTTTTTTTTTTCTTTTTTGAGACAGAGTCTCACTCTGTTGCCCAGGCTGGAGCACAGTGGTGTAATCTTGGCTCAGTGCAACCTCTGCCACCTGGATTCAAGTGATTCTCCTGCCTCAGCCTCCCAAGTAGCTGGGACTACAGGCATGCACCACCATGCCTGGCTAATATTTGTATTTTTTGGTAGAGACGGGGTTTGCCTTGGCTGGTCTCGAACTCCTGACCTTAAGTGATCTGCCCATTTTGACCTCCCAAATTGCTGGGATTACAGGCATGAGCCACTATGCCCCAATAAAGAGATGGCTGGATTTTGAAGCTTAAGGGAGAGATGAAACCTGGACATTTAGAGGTAGGAATCATCAGCATAGGGGAGTTTTTTAAAACCTTGAAACTGATGGAGCACCATGGCTCATGCCTGTAATTCCAAGCTCATGCCTGTAATTCCAGCACTTTGGGAGGCCAAGGCAGACAGATCACCTGAGGTCAGGAGTTCAAGAGCAGCCTGACAAACATAGAGAGACCATGTCTCTACTAAAAATACAAAATTAGCCGGGCATGGTGGCACATGCCTGTAATCCCAGTTACTTGAGAGGCTGAGATAGGAGAATCACTTGAACCTGGGAGGCAGAGGATGCAGTGAGCTGAGATTGCGCCATTGCACTCCAGCCTGGGCAACAAGCACAAAACTCTGTCTCAGAAAAAAGAACAAAAATAATAATAACAAATACCGTGAAACTGGTAGAATTTCTTCAGGGGAGAGTACAGATAAACACCAAACAAAGAATGGAATCCTGGGGAACACTCACACTTTTTTTTTTTTTTTTTTTTTGAGATGGAGTTTCACTCTCGTTACCCAGGCTGGAGTGCAATGGCGCCATCTCGGCTCACCACAACCTCCACCTCCTGGGTTCAGGCAATTCTCCTGCCTCAGCCTCCTGAGTAGCTGGGATTACAGGCACGAGCCATCATGCCCAGCTAATTTTTTGTATTTTTAGTAGAGACGGGGTTTCACCAAGTTGACCAGGATGGTCTCGATCTCTTGACCTCATGATCCACCCGCCTCAGCCTCCCAAAGTGCTGGGATTACAGGCTTGAGCCACCGCGCCCGGCCAACACTCACACCTTAGAGGCGGGCCAGGGAAAAGCCCAGGAAGGAGACAGTTAAATACCATGAGAAACAGAAGGAGAATCAGGAAATCGAATTGGAGAGGAATTGGCATTGTCGGAATGCAGCAGAGTTTCACTGGGTTTGGCAATAGGAAGGCCATATATAGAGGAGTTTCAGGAAGGTAGAGCTGGGAACCAGACTGCAGCATGGGTTAAAATGGGGATAGGAGGTTGAGGAGTAGATGAGGAATCAAGTCAGTGACTATATACAGCTTGCTTTCAGGAATTTGAGGTAAAGAAGGTGAAGATAGAAGTTATGTGGCATGTCTTCCTACTTCAGATGATTCTAAGCACCTTGAGAGAAATGTCTAGTAATGTACCACGTGTACAACCCTATTCAGTTATTAATAACATTTATGATTCTAAAAAAAAATCAGCACCAAACTTGTAGGTTTCTAGTTAGCATTTCTTCTTTTACCAAACTATTTCCTTTATTTGCTTCCAGTCTATTCAATGACAGGACTTGTTTAGGTACTGACAATTCAGAATGACAGAAATCATTTAGGTACTGAGAAACTTCCCACAGAAATCCCCATACACCATTTTAAGAAATTGGACTCAAGCCATTTCCTGCTTTGGTCATTAAAAAAAAAAAATAGTAGCTGTTATTTACACAGTAATCAGAATTCCATCAAGAAATGCAGTCTGCATTAAATCTAAGTCATGTTATTGTTATAATCACTAGTATTAGAAAAACAAGTTTGTGACCTTGTTCATCACTAAAACATGTAATGTTGTTTAGCAAAGTTGTAATGAATGGGAGGCTGGGCTTTCAGAAATCAAAGGTGATCCATGTTCCCTGTAGGGTGCTCTTTAAATAGTTATTGAATGACTAATCAGTGATTTCATGGGCCCTAACACAGGTGAGATGATTGTCTGAACAGGTCTATTTGAAGAAGGAAACTTATACAAAGGACCAGCCTGAAGGATTCTCAGGGACACTTCAGTGATAGTCACATCACACATATAAAACTGTATTTACTTAGTCTAAAATCTCTTATAAGAAAAAATTAATTATCTAGAGAACAAAGTAAAAAAATATGTGTATACTGTTTCTAAGTTTGCTAGAAATTTATTCTGAGCAAGAGTTTGAGTTTTATGGAAAATAATTTCTATTATGGGAACACTGACTTTTTTTTTTGAGACAGAGTCTTGCTCTGTAGCCCAGGCTCGAGTGTGGTGGAGTGATCTCAGCTCACTGCAACCTCCGCCTCCTGGGTCCCGGTTCAAGCAATTCTTCTGCCTTAGCCTCTGGAGTAGCTGGGATTATAGGCACACACCCCATGCGCAGCTAAGTTTTATACTTTTAGTAGAGATGGGGTTTCACCATGTTGGCCAGGCTGGTCTTGAACTCTTGACCTTGTGATCCATCCAAGGCTTTGGGAGCCTTGGAGTCCCAAAGTGCTGGAATTACAGGTGTGAGCCACTATGCCTGGCCAGGAACACTGACATTTTTAAGCTCCCCTAGGTTACAGGCCGTTGCATTAGGGTAAAATGTGAAGCTGATTCATATTCAGATTGCTTCCTTTTAGGCTTTACTCATTTCCCCTTCTTCTTATTGTGTTTCCCATTTTTGATGGCCTAAACTTCATTTATTAGTACTGATGCCAATGAAAGATTTTCATTTATTCCACAGACATGTACAAAGACAAGATCCTTGTTAAGGATCTCTGGGAGTCTCGGGAACATTTGAAACACAATCCCTGCTCAAGAAGTTTAAAGATGTTACAATTCAGGCCGGGCGCGGTGGCTCAAGCCTGTAATCCCAGCACTTTGGGAGGCCAGGTGGGTGGTTCACAAGGTTCACAGATCGAGACCATCCTGGTCAACATGGTGAAACCATGTCTCTACTAAAAATACAAAACATTAGCTGGGCATGGTGGCGCGTGCCTGTAATCCCAGCTACTTAGGAGGCTGAGGCAGGAGAATTGCCTGAACCCAGGAGGCGGAGGTTGCGGTGAGCCGAGATGGCGCCATTGCGCTCCAGCCTGGGTAACAAGAGTGAAACTCCGTCTCAAAAAAAAAAAAAAAGATGTTACAATTCAATGATAGAAATATGAAGTAGAAAATATAAAAGATTACATACTAATGCTGAAATGAATATGGGAGTGCAGATATTTCTGTGACATATCAATTTTATTTGTATTTATTTATTTGAGACAGAGTCTCACTTTGTCACCCAGGATGGAGTGCAATGGCATGATCTCAGCTCACAGCAACCTCTGCCTCCTGGATTCAAGCTATTCTCCCACTTTAGCCTCCACAGTAGCTGGTACTACAGGTGCGCACCACCATGCCTGGCTAATTTTTTTACTTTTAGTATAGACAGGATTTCACCATGTTGGTCAGGCTGGTCTTGACCTCAAGCAATTCACCTGCCTTAGCTTCCTAAAGTGCTGGGATTACAGGCATGAGCCACCACGCACGGCCTATTTTTAGTTTTTTGAGGAACATCCATACTATTTTCCAAAATGGCTGTACTAATTTACATTCTGACCAAGAGTGTATAAGGGTTTCCATTTTTCTACATCCTTTCCAGCTCCTGTTATCATTCATCTTTTTGACAATAGCCATTCCAACAGGTATTAAGGTGACATCTCATTGTGTCTTTAATTTGCATTTCCCTGATGACTACAGATATTAAACATTTTTTCACATACCTGTTGGCCATTTTATGTCTTCTTTTGAAAAATATCTGTTCAGATCCTTTGCCGCTTTTCAAATCAGATTATTTATTTTCATAATATTGTTTCTTATAATCCCATGTTCATTTCTGCATTATTCACAATAGCCAAGATATAGGAACAAAAATGTTCATCAACAGATGACTGGATAAAGAAAATCTGGTGTATATATATACATATATATATATACACACACACACACACACACACACACACACACACAGTGGAATACTATATATCCATAAAGAAGGAAATTCTGTAATTTGTGACAATATGGATTAATCTAGAGGCTACTATACCAAGTGAAATATGCCAGGCATAGGAAGTCAATTACCACATAATCTCACTTACATGTGGAATCTAAAAAAGTTTATCTCATAGAAACAGAGTAGAAAGGTAATTACCAGACGCTGGTGGGCAGGGATCGGGAAAGGGGAGATGTTGATCAAAGGTGCAAAGTTTCAGTTAGACTGCAGGAATAAGTTTTAGTGATCTAACGCACTGCATGGTGACCACAGGTGTGAGCCACCACACCCGGCCTATTTTCAGTTTTAAAAAACTAAAAATACTTTTTTTCCATACTAGAAAATAGTATGGATGTTCCTCAAAAAACTAAAAATAGTTCATAATAATTGCAAAATTGCTAAAAGAATAATTTTTAATGTTCTCATCATTGAAAAATGAAAAGTTGGTGAGGCAATGTATCTGTTAATAGGCTTGATTTAATCTGTCTACAATGTATACATAGATCAAAACATCCCATTGTATCCTATAAATATACACAATTATTATTTGTCAAGTAAATTTTTTTAAAAAAGATTATATACTAAGTTCTATGGATGTCTCTCCAAGTGTAGGAACTGGACCTTATGCATCTTTGTATCCTAACTGTTAAGCTCAGTTTGCCACAGAGTAAGTTTATTGAATTGAAATCACTGAGAAACTGGAACTGGGTTAGGAGGAAACCAGGAAGACCGCTTACAGCACAGAGAACACAAACTAGGTCTGGCCCTAAAAGGAATAAGTGGGGCCTGTATATAGGCATATGAAGAGCTTTCAGGTTAGAAGGGAGATTGTATTAATAAGCACATGTGGCATGTTGTAGATACTAGAATTAGAGCTTCTCAGGTCCATCAGGATCTCAGATGGGTTATTGACTTTTTACTACACTTCAGTCTACTTGGCGGTGATAGACAGAAGTCTAGGGTTTGCAGCAAAATACATCAGTTTAAGTCATTTCAACTATTTCAACTTTTAATGTGCATGCAAGATGTCGGAAAGCTTCCAGTTTCACCTTGAAACTGTCTTAGGCTGGGCTCAGTGGCTCACACCTGTAATCCCAGCACTTTGGGAGGCCGAGGGGGGTGGATCACTTGAGGTCAGGAGTTTCAGACCAGCCTGGCCAACATGGCAAAACCCATTCTCTACTAAAAATACAAAAAATTAGTCGGGTGTGTGGTGGCGGGCGCCTGTAATACCAGCTAGTTGGGAAGCTGAGGCAAGAGAATCGCTTTAATCTGGGAGGCAGAAGTCGCAGTGAGCCGAGATCATTGCCACTGAACTCCAGCCGGCACGACAGAACAAGACTGTCTCACATACACTCACAGAAAAGTAATCCCAGCTCTTTGGGAGGCTGAGGCGGGAGAATTGCTTTTGAGGAGTTTGAGACCAGTCTGGGCAACATGATGAAACCTTGTTTCTACTAAAAACAAAAAAATTAGCCGGGCTTGGTGGTGCACCCCTGTAGTTCCTGCTACTCGGGAGGCTGAGGTGGGAGAATCACTTGAGCTCTGGAGTTCAAGGCTGCAGTGAGCCGTGATCGCATCATTGCAGGCCAGCCTGGGTGACCCCGGTAGACCCTATCTGGAAAAAAAGAAAAAAGAAAGAAAGAAAGAAAATTGGATAGACAAGTACCAAGGCTGAATGTTAAAAGACCAGGACTCGGGATTAGAGGACGTGGCTCTATCACTACCCAGCTCCAAATCCTTGCTCATGTCATCTCACTTCTGAACTGGGCCTGTTTGCTCCTATTAGAGAGGGTGGCTTCCACCCCCGCTGTCCAATACAGTGGGGACTAGCAGCCACATTTGACTATGAAACAGGTCTTGTTCGCGTCAAATACACACTGGATTTCAAAGACAAAAAAGTCAAATATCTTACGAATACCTTGAATATTGATTATATTTTGAAATAGTATTTTGCACATACGGGGTTAAAAAAATTTTTTAAAATAAAAAATAAAATGTACCTGTTATTTTTACAATTTCGATGTGGCTACTGAAAATGTAAATGACATATGCTGCCCAGGTCTAGATGCTCTCTAATATACCTTTCAGCTTTAAGACTCTTCCATGAACACGGCGGACACGTAATTCGTATGATTTGATTTCCTTGCCTTGAGATACGGACGGATTGGCCGGGAGTGAGCGGGATGGGGCGGGGCCCCGCAGGAAAACACAGGCCCCTCCGGCTTTCGCTCTCGCTCTGGGAGCTGGAAAGACCCTCCACTCCTGCACGGGGTCTGGGGTTGTGCGCGCGGATCGCAGCTCCAGGCGGGGGGCGTCAGGAGGCCGGGCGCGGGCGCAGCGGGCCGGGCGGGGCCGAGCCGGGCAGCGGGGCGGTGCGTCAGCCTCCTGCACCGAGAAGGAACCGGTCCGAGGCCCCGGGCGGCCGGCGCGGGCGCCGCGGCACGTCCGCAGGCTGGGTCGCGAGGTGGCGACCGCTGAGAGGCGGGAGGGCCGAGGCGGGCCTGGGAGGCGGCCCGGAGGTGGGGCGCCGCCGGGGCCGGCCCGCGCGGGCTTCATCTGAGGGCGCACGGCCTGCGGCCGAGCGTGCGGACTCCCAGGCGTGAAGCGACGAGCGGCTGCCGGAGCGGCTATGGGCCGCGGCTGGGGATTCCTGATTGGCCTCCTGGGCGCCCTGTGGCTGCTCGGCTCCGGCCACGGCGAGCAACAGCCCCCAGAGACCGCGGCGCAGAGGTGCTTCTGCCAGGTGAGCAATGCGCGCTTTGGTGCTGCGGGTCCCGGCGCCCTCCGCGGCACGCTGTGTCCCGCACGCCCAGGCAGGGGAGCGGCGGGGGGTGCGTCTTTGCGTCTCTTCCCGCCGAGAAAAAGACTCCGGTGCTGCTGCCTGGTGGCCGGGACTGTCTTCAGCTCGCCTGGCTTGGCGTGGACCGGGCCCCCGCGGCAGCCTGGACTTCGGCGCGCCCTCGGGTGCCTGGGACCAGGAGAGGGCTGTGGGTGCACGCGGTTGAGTGGATTTATGCATCTTCGTTGAGCTCTGCCCGGGGAGAGTGTGCACAGTGTATACACAGCGCACAGCCAGTATTTGCTGGTTTCACAGAACCTAGATCTTTCTAACTAACTTCAAACTTGACCAGGAACTTGTGTACCCAGTGCCTGTGCTGCGTGCATTTCGCCAGCCTTTTTGACTAAGACGTTTGATCTCGATGTTAGGCGGAAGAATGGCTGCGTGTGGTTTTTCTGTATAAACCCAACTACCTGATGTCTTTGGTTTCTGGCCCTGTGTGCTCTTTTTTTCGAACGTAATGAGATTCTCTGATCCTGACACTCATTAAGCTGGTATGAATTGGGAGAATGGTCCTTATTCTTCAAAGCACAAGTTTGATTACAGGCGGATTATGTTGTTTTCTTTCTGTAAGAGATGTGGTTCCTTGAGCAAAAAATTCAGGGAAACTTCCAGTTTACATTATCCTCAGTATCTGGTATTTCAATGTGATTACTCTTGTCAAAGCCACCTTTTGATTGACTCTGTTGATAAAAATTACTTTTTATACAAAATTAAGGGGTAGGCATCCATGTTATTCCTAATTATTAATTTATTATCAGAAATAACATTTTATGTGTTAGGAGCAAGATACCATGTCAAAGGAAAGATGCGTTTAAATATGAAACGGTTTTCTTTCACTGCTTTACATTCTTGGATTTTGTTGTTTTGCTTAGTGATTTGGGAGTGTTATCTAGGAAACTAAGGGAAGTTGAAAGAAAATTACTGCTTCACAAAGAAGACATTGAGAACTTCTTTACCCTCAATGATTACAAACGACACACAGTCAAGTACCTAAAAGGAAAAAGGGTAATTTTTTCTTCTGATATAATGTAACATAGAGATTAAACATTTAAAATATCACATAGAAGTAAATGACCTTAAAATAAAATATTCGGTACAGAAAGATGTGCAGTGTAACATTTTCAATTACATTCTGGAGATTTGGATAGTGGAATAAAAAAGTACATGTTGAACTCTTCAACTTTTACTTTTTTTCCCTTAATAACCTTTTTGGAGTTCTGCTTAAAATTGGAGAACTTTAAATTCTTTATATTTATTTTTTCTTTTAACTGGCGATTAAACTTTTTTCCTCTTTCACAGTATCGGCAGATTCAAATGCTTTCTTAACATAAAATTTTGTTAAGCCCCTTTCTTTTTCTCTTAGAACAGGGGAAGATATCTGTGTTCCTTTTCAGAGTCAACCTTGAAAAATGGTAAATTGGGCTGGGTGTGGTAGCTCCAGCCTGTAATCCCAGCACTTTGGGAGGTTGAGGTCGTAGTAGCTCTTGAGTCCAGGAGTTCAAGACCAGCATGGGCAACATAGTGAACCATCTGGGTGTGATGGTGTGCACCTGTGGTCTCAGCTACTTGGGAGGCTGAGGTGGGAGCGTGGCTTGAGCCCAGGAGTTCGAGACTAGCCTGGTGATCCTGTCTGTATTAGTCTGGGTTCTCTAGAGGTACAGAACTAAAGGAATATATAAAGGGGCGTTTATTAAGTTTGATTTACACGATCACAAGGTCCCACAATGGGCTATCTGCAGGCTGAGGAGCAAGGAGGGCCTCCTAAACTGAAGAACTTGGAGTCCAGTATTTGAGGGCAGGAAGCATCCAGCATGGGAGAAAGATGTAGGCTGGGAGGCTAGGCCAGTCTCTCTTTTCACATTTTTCTGCCTGCTTATATTCTAGCCATGCTGGCAACTGATTAGATTGTGCTCACCCAGATTCAGGGTGGGTCTGCCTTTCCCAGCCCACTATCTAGAGATCGAGGCAGTGAGCCATGATTACACCACTGCACTCTAGCGTGGGTTGACAGAGCGAGAGTCTGCCTCAAAATAATAATAATAATAATAAATTGAGGATCATATAGTTAAAAAAACAGTTTTAACAGAAATTTAGAAATTTTGAATGGTCTACTTATCTCATGATTTGTGGGAGCCTAAGCAAAAATTAAAAAAAAAAAAAAGATCAAAAAATGGTCTACTTAAATAAACTAAGAACAGAGACTATCAATTCCAGTTCAGTAAATGAAACAATATGGCCAGTAATGGAAGGGATGAGGATGAGGGGAGAAGGGAGGAGAGGCGGCAGAGAAAAATAGAGGCAAGCTTATAGACAGATACACACAGAAAAACAGCGTGAGAGGGAAAAGAAAAAAAATGGAGAAAGAAAAGGGGAGATAAATGGTGCAAATCATTCATTCAACAGACGTAACCACTCTGCACATTGACCAGTGTTTGCGATACAGAAATAACTATGGCATTATCCCTGCCTTGAAGAGTTTACAGTTTAGTGAATAATGTTCATTGGGAATTCATGGGAGGTACGGATCCTAAGCACTTAAAAAACAAGTCAGGAAATACTGCTAGAAACTAAGTCAAAAACTAAATTTTCACGTAATGTTTGGAAATACAAGTTAAAGTCTTCTCTAGTTCTGTTTACAGTATCCAGTGAGCTGCACAGTTCTGTTACTTTGTTAATAGTTTTATCTTTTCTTCCTGTTGCCTGTCCTTCTTACCACATCTGCCTTCGGTTACCACATCCCCACCCATCATCCCCCGTTGCAGGGTGCCTGGCTTATAGTAGGGTTCAGTTCACAGAATGTCAGCTCTGATTTGAGCCAGAGCAGTGACCTTAGAAAGTCATTGATTTAAAATATATAGAGGTCTACAAGAAATCTGATTAAATTCAACAAGCGTATGTTGAAACCTACTGTTAACAATTTACGGGAGATCAAAAAATGAATTAAAAAAAAAAGATCTGACACTTCCAAGTAGTGAGCCTGGTAAATAACTGGTGCTCAACAAGTCCTAGGGAAATTATAAGATGCAAGCACTATGCCAGCAGGAATATATGTTTTATATTATTCTGCTTAGCAAGCCATTTGCATGTTTTCCGGAACTGATCTTTCAAATTGGTTGATAGCTCCAACTGAGTCTTTGTATTCGGTCAGTTGCTACATATGCCTGTTAGTTGACATCAGATCCTACTAAAACCATTTTCACTGTATGTTGTAAGTTCCTTTAATAATAGTGCTTAAGTGTTAGTTGCTAAAAATGAGTGATTAATCGCCTTAGACTTGTAAATCTGTATATGTAACCTCATGTAAGAATTGTGTATACAACCTTATATGAGGTTATTATATATGTGTATCATGTAAGGTTGTATATACAATCCTTACATATACTTTAAACATTTTTTATTTTTAATTTTTTTTCATAGGAAATTGGCTTTCCTCCACTTTTGGGAGAATAAATCTATGAATTTTTTTTCCCCTGTGATCCAAAATGTCTAAATGTCTGTGAAGTTTTTTTTTTTTTTTTTTTTTTTGAAATGGAGTTTCATTCTGTTGCCCAAGCTGGAGTGCTGGAGTGGAGTGCAATGGTGTGATCTTGGCTCACTGCAACCTCTGCCTCCCGGATTCAAGGGATTCTCCTGCCTCAGCCTCTCGGGTAGCTGGGATTACAGGTGCATGCCACTATGCCTGGCTAATTTTTTTTTTTTTTATTGGAGACAGGGTTTCACTGTTAGCCAGGCTCTTCTTGAACTCCTCACCTCAGGTGATCTACCCGCCTCAGCCTCCCAAAGTTCTGGGATTACAGGTGTGAGCTACTGTGCCCAGCCTGTTTGTGAAGTTTTAACACATGTATAGTTCACATAAACATCTCCAAAATCAGGACCTACCCTTTCCTTAAATCAAAATAGTTTTTGTAGTAATAGGTATGGGCTTGAAGCAAATAAAGACCTTTCACAGTTTCTTATTTCTTTCTGACAATTATTACCCCATTAAATACCATTAGAGAGAATGAATGTAACAGAACTTTAGTTCCAATTAATGGCATACCAGGATGTATTTTAAAGAAATAACCTCAGAATAAATATTGAAGCCCAAATATGGAGGCACTGTGGACATCTTTTTCATTTAAATTAATTAGAAATAAGTTGGTAAACTCTTATTTGCTCACAATATTTTATCAATCTTAATGTCTAGTGCTGGTAACACTCAGGATAGCTTATTTGAGTGTGGTAAATCTCTTGTCAGGCTAATGAAAGGGGAGAGTAGCTAAGAGTCTAAAATAAACACTCCAAAAATGGATCTTTTTTAGTTTGGAGTGCATTTAGCAGATTTAACCTGTCAAGTGTATTGTTAGGCCAGTTGAAACGATGGTTTAAGGTGTTAGCACTAGTGGCTGGACCATGGGAGAGACACTTGCTAATATGTTGAGTGGTGGGTGGAAAGAAGCCTGGGATTAAAACTTAGTCAGAGGGATCTTTGAAACAGGTTTTACTGGAGAGGTGTCCACTGACTCTCAGTGTGTGCTGCATTCCAGGCTTTTTGAATAAACTGTGTGGAAGAAATATTTTCCTGATGGTTACCAGTCATTTGACAATAATTTAAAAGTTTTAGCGAGACTAAGACTTTAAAGCCAAAGTGACCTGTAGCATTCTATGTCCTTAGAATGGTGCCTACCACCTGGTGTGGAATCTTTGGTATTTCTCTGCTTCCATTGACAGACTTGGCCCAGTGTGCTTCTGTCAACAGATGAGTACTTTTCATGCTCCTTTTTATAGTCATAAAACCCGATAAAATTAAATACACCTAAAGTTCTTTGCCAAATAAAGCACACTTCGAGCACATAGATTTATTTATGTATCTCCCTCCACCGTTATTGAGGTATAATTGACACATAAAAATTGTATATATTTAAGGTGTGTACCATATAATGTTTTGATATATAAGGTCCTTGACCTTTTTTTTTTTTTTTTTTTTTGAGACGGAGTCTCACTCCAGATTGGAGTGCACTGGCCTGATCTCTGCTCACTAAAACCTTTGCCTCCTGGGTTCAAGCGATTCTTCTGCCTCAGCCTCCCAAGTAGCTGGGACTACAGGTGCCCACCGCCTTGCTCTTTTGGCCAGGCTGGTTTCGAATTCCTGACCTCAGGTGATCTGTGTGCCTTGGCCTCCCAAGGTGCTGGGATTATAGGCATGAGCCACCATGCCCGGCTCTTGCTCATTTTTTAATTGGGTTATTTTTTTGTTGTTGTTGTTGAGTTGTATGAGTGCCTTTTATATTTTGGATATTAACATCTTGTCAGACAGATGGTCTGCAAATATTTTCTCCCATTCTGTAGGTTGTCTTTTCATTTTGTTGCTTGTTTCTTTGTTGCATAGAAACATTTTAGTTGCATGTAGTCCCACTTACTTATTTTTGCTTTTGTTGCTGGTGTTTTTGGTGTCACATAAAAAATCATTACCAAGACTAATGTCATGGAGCTGTTCTCCTATGTTTTCTTCTCAAAGTCTTGCTGTTTCAGATCTTATATTTAAGTCTTTAATCAGCTTTGAGTTGGTTTTTGTGTATGCTGAAAGATAAAGATCCAGCTTCATTTTTTTTGCACATGGATATCTAGTTTTCCCACCACCATTTATTGATGAGACTGTCTTTTCCCATTGTGTGGTCTTGGTGTCTTTGTCAAAGATTAGTTGGCCAGATACGTGTGGGTTTATTTCTGGGCTACCTGTTGTTTTCTGTTGATCTATGTATGTGTTTCTATGCTGATACAACACTGTTGTGATACCGTAGCTTTGTGATACAATTTGAAATTACAAAGTATGCTGCTTCCAGATTTGTTCTTCTTGCAAAATTGCTTTAGCTACTTGGGGTGTTTTGCAGTTCCATACAAATTTTACAATTATTTTTTTCTATTTTTGTGAAAAATGCCATTGGAGTTTTGATAGAAATTGCATTGAATCTGTAGGACACTTTGGCTGGCATGGACATTTTAACAATATTAATTATTCTAATTTATGAACATGGGGTATCTTTTCATTTGTTTGTGTAATCTTCAGTTTTTTATCATTGTCCTTTAGTTTTCAGCACACTAATCCTTCCTCTCCTTGTTAAATGTATTCCTAAGTATTTTGCTCTTTTTGATTCTATTGTAAATATAACTTTCTTAGTTTTTTTGGATAGTTCATTGTTAGTATATAAAAACACAATTGATTTTTGTAAGTTGATTTGGTATCTTGCAATTTTATTGGATTTATTAGTTTAATGGTTTTCTGGTGGAGTCTTTAGGATTTTCTGTATATAAGATCACGTCGTCTGCAATTTTACTTCTATTTCTATTTCTATTTATTTATTTATTTTTTGAGATGGAGCTCGCTCTTGTTGCCCAGGCTGGAGTGCAATGGCATGATCTCGGTTAACTGAAACCTCCGCCTCCTGGGTTCAAGTGATTCTTCTGCCTCAGCCTCCTGAGTAGCTGAGATTACAGGTATATGCCATCACGCCCGGCTAATTTTTATATTTTCAGTAGAGACAGGGTTTCTCCATGCTGGTCAGGCTGGTCTCAAACTCCTGACCTCAGGTGATCCACCCACCTTGGCCTCCCAGAGTGCTGGGATTATAGGCGGGAGCCACCTCGCCCAGCCACTTCTTTATTTTTTATTTGGATACCTTTTATTTCTCTTTCCTAATTCACACTTTGAGCATGTTTAAAAGGTATTTTATAAAAAAGATGGTAGTGAGCCGAGATCGCGCCATTGCACTCCAGCCTGGGAAACAAGAGTGAAACTCCATCTCAAAAAAGAAAAAAAAAGTATATGAGGAATTAATTCTTTTTTTTTTTTTGGAGGTAGAATCTTGCTCTGTCGGCCAGTCTGGGAGTGCAGTGGCACGATCTCACTCATTGCAACCTTCCACTCCCAGGCTCAAGCAATTCTCCTGCCTAGCCTCCCAAGTAGCTTGGACTACAGGCACATGCCACCACACTCTGCTAATTTTTTTGTATTTTTAGTAGAGATGAGGTTTCACTGTGTTAGCCAGGATGGTCTCCATCTCTTGACTTTGTAATCCGCCGGCATAGGCCTCCCAAAGTGCTGGGATTACAGGCCTCAGCCACCGCACCTGGCCAAGGAATATACTCTTATAGTGCTTTGAGTGGAAAAATGATAATGTATGGTAAGACTAGAATATATGAGTACACAAGAAAACTTTAGAAAGTGTTTTTTTTTTTTTTTTTTTTTGACTCATTGCAAATTAAAGGATACTTCTAACATGAGAATAGTGAACAAGCAGCACAAACTAATTTTCTTTATCCTGCCTTTTGCGTTTGGTCAAATCAAAGAGTCATCGGAGAAAGTAATTGAGGCTCGCTCCATAGCTAACTGTTGATTATCTAGTTCTTTGTTCCATTGGAGCTACATTTGTCAAACTTTTGGGACATGTTAGCTGCATATTTGGCTGCGTTTTTCTTATTCATTTTGAAAATGCCATGTGCTGCTTTGGGGAATAACGTGCTTCCCTTTCATTGGAAGCATTTAAGCAGAAGTAGGGTAATAATGATGATTAACATGTACTGACAATTTACTTAGTATTATTTACCTTGGTATGAAATCTTTGAGATGAAAACTATTACTGTTTTCTCTTAAGATGAGAAACCAAGGCCCAGAGAGGTTAAATAACCTGGGTAAAGTGAAAAAGTAATGACTGGCAAAGATGGGATTCAAACCTAAGGAGGCCTGATGTTAGAACATGCATGCTAACTATTGGTACACACTACCTATTCCTTGAGGGATGTAAATGGAGGGACTTGCTGTTTGGCTTGGGAGGTTATAACAGAAAGCCTTCCAAGGCTCTCTACCTCTTAACAGACTAGTATTTTATTTATTTATTTATTTTTTTGAGGCAGTGTCTTACTCTGTATCCAGGCTGGAGTACATTGGCATGATTATGGCTCCCTGCAGCCTCGACCTCCCTGGCTCAAGCCATTCTCCCACCTTAGCCTCCTACTTGGCTGGAACTACAGACATGCACCATAATGCTTCACTAATTATTTTATTTTATTTTTGTAGAGACGGGGCCTCACTGTGTTGCCCACGCTAGTCTCGAACTCCTGGGCTCAAGCAATCCTCACACCTTTGCCTCTCAAAGTGCTGGGATTACAGGTGTGAGCCACCATGCCTGACCAAAAGGGTAAAATTTTAGAGTGGTCCATGTTATTGGTGAGGCCTACCTTGGTCCTCCTATTTACCATCCCTTAAATAGGGCCTTCTTATTGCTGCTTATTAGATTGGCCCTCTACCAAAAGCTTAGAGCATTAGAGCAGTGAACCTCAAACGTTAGGACACTAACCTTTAAAAAACATTAAAAAAATTCAGATTCCTATGGGAGGTCAGAGTTCTATTTCACTTTGGGATATAGCGTGGTGGTGACTTTCTCCCTTACCTAATTGTTCCACGTAGTCGTTATTTATGCAGCCTTAGCACATTCTGAAACAGCATCCAGTCCTCCTTGTTACAGGTTGGCACCTGTCTTTGGTCTTAGTTGAGGTGATAGGATTTTGCTTTGTTTCCAGGATCCTGTTCTGTGTCTATTAACTGTATTTCACATTAGTCCTTTCCTGAGGCTCAATCCTTTTTTTTGAGACAGGATCTCACTCCCATTGCCCAGGCTGGGGTGCAGTGGTACAATCTCGGCTCACCTTAGCCTTCGCTTCCCAGGCTCAAGCCATCCTCCCACCTCAGCCTCCTAGGCAACTGGGACTGCAGGCATATGCCACCATGCCTGGATAATTTTTTTTGTATTTTTAGTAGAGACAGGGTTTTGCCATGTTGTCCAGGCTGGTCTGGAATTCCTGGGCTCGAGAAATCTGCCCACTTTGGCCTCCCGAGCGCTGGGATTACAGGCATGAGCCACTGTGCCTGGCTGAGACTCTCTTCTAGTAACATCCTTTGTTCTCTAGTTTCTAGAACTGGTCCTGCCACCGTCTTCGCCAGACTCCCTCCCAGGGATCAGGTTGGCAGGCTTATCTGAGCTGTAAGATGGCATGGATTTCCGAGAATCTTCCTGTCTTTCCTTTACTGAGCTGTCTTCATCCATTGCATCTCCTGCCCTGATGCCTGTTGTTGAGAATACCTCCTACTCCATATTTCAGGAAGGGGCCAAACATTTTAAAATCTACCATTTATCCTGCCTTCTTTCCCTTTGAAGTCTCTTGGCTGTATGCCACCTCTGCTCCTGAGGATATTTGCATTACTTGCTGGTTTGGGGCTTCTTAGAGCTTCCTTTGTACTTAGGATAGAGATAGGAAGAATGTTGTATACAAAAGGTCGTTTACCTTTGCTGCTTGCTTTACTTGCTGTGTGTGTGTTTCTGCCTCCTGTGCTTGTGTACTCGGGGGCACTGAGCACACCATAGGTGACATGGTGCCAGATATGTTTAATGAGACAGTGTGATGCTGGTCTCCAGTGATTAGTGACAAAAGACAACATTCATTCATTCACCCACCTCTTCCACGAATAATAACAATAATAATTTTTTAGTGGCAGGATCTCACTTTGTCGCGGAGGCTGGAGTGCAGTGCAGTGGTACAATCTCGACTCCCTGCAACCTTTGCAAAGGGTTCAAGTGATTCTCCTGCTTCAGCCGCCCTAGTAGCTGAGACTACAGGCGCAGGCCACCATGCCTGGCTAATTTTTGTATTTTTGGTAGAGATGGGGTTTCGCTGTGTTGGTGAGGCTGGTCTCCAACTGCTAACCTCAAGTTATCCTCCTGCCTTGGCCTCCAGAGTGCTGGGATTACAGGCCACAAATAATTATTGAGCATCAATAATTAGTGTGCTTTCTGGAAGTATATACTTTTTCTCTCAAGGATTTTATATCCTAGTGAGCAGGAGCAAAATAGATAAATTTACTGCTGTGAGGTATGTCCTGGGAGCAGCAGAAGGACAGCTTCCTGAAAAAGGTAATACTGAGCTGAGTCTTGAAGATATATTTTTACCTTAAAAATGAATTCCTGGTGTGGGGGCGGTAATGGATGGCTTGAAATTTGCTCTCAAGTTTTTCATGTGTTTCTTTTTGTAACTTAATGTGTCTACTTTGCAGATATCCCTTTGGCCTTTGCAGTCTCTGTGTCTGTCATTCTTTGTATAATAATTTGTATCAAAGGGGAGAAACAGCTATTTTTTTTGTCCCTAGAAGTTCTGCTCTTAAGGTTCCAGAGAAAGTTTGAAAAATCAAATCTTTTAACTTAAAAAGTACTTTGTGTTGTTGGTATCCAAAATTAGGACTCTGAGATTTTTGTGTATTCAGAGAATTTTTGGTAGGAAAAAGGACAAATTTGCATATGAAATGAAAATAGTTATTACATGGCAAAATGTGTAGATGAGATTTCTAGAAACTGAATTAGTCCAAAACAAATAAGAGTAGGAAAAGCAGTAAAAAGTTTCTCTTGAATATTGCTGTTATCATCCAATGTATTCTTATTTCTTTTAGGTGAAAAATTTCCATTACTGTTTTGCTGTATTCTCAAATTAAAAGAAAGTTTAGGATTTTATGGTATTCTAAAATACTGAATCTTAATTCAGTATTTCAATAGAATATTATTTATTTGCTTCCATATCAGTAGATTTTAAAATTATTTATTTCTAGGCAATAGATCTTTCTAAAATATAATCCAAAGTAATTTAAAATGCAATTATCTAGACTAAAGTATGATAAAGATCTCTTTTCTGCAGCATGCTATATTTAAAATTTTTTTCTAGGTTGTTTTGTTTGTTTTTGTTTTTGGAATCATGATATATTTGTTTCTTAAAGCAATCTTTAATTAATTCTGTTAGGTGTTTTTCTAGCCCAAATAAACATCTAATAATTTTAGTTTAATTTGGCAAGGAACACTGGTGAAAAAAAGAAAAATCTGGTTTCATAACTGACAATATTTATTATCATTACCATTGTGTCCTAGGATATGTGTATTTAATAGCTTGATTTAGTAAATATCATTAGGATATTAGCTTTAAAACTGTGAAGATCAGGATTGATTTGAGGTCAGTTTGCTGTTTCAATGTTAGTAATGATAAGTAATTTCTAAGCACCATTCCAAACCTTTAGGAAATTGTTATAGCCCAATACTTCAGGGTTGTTAGATCCTTACTGAAAACTAAGGATGCAAATGCAGCTGTGCTTCAGGAAAGACAGTGAAAGTGGGAGCTGGAAACCCCTCAGGTCTCCAAGTAGCATATACTCTCTCTCTATCTCCTACCTCTGCTTCTTTGTGTATCTTTTCCTACCCCCTCCCCCAACCCGAGAATTCCAAGGACAATCAAGCTTTGTGTATCTTTTAAAACCTTTACTCTCTCTGCCAACTGGCTCCTGTGCTCCTCAGTTCAAATTATGGAGTATTCGTTTACTGGTCTAGCCGCAGGAGACATCTCTTCTTCTTAGTCTCAATTCTAGGTTCCCGGAGAGGCGATCATGACTGGGTTTGAGTTAGATGCCTACCCTTAGTCAGGTCAACTTTGGCCTGGAGGGCAGAGTTACAAAATAAATGATTGCCAGGGAACCAGTCTGTGTGTATGTGTGTGTGCGTGTGCTTGCATGTGAACACATGTGTCATGAGCTCTGCACACCCTACAGAAGTATTCATTGTATTCCTCTTGGTATATAGCAAGAGCAGCAATATTACTAGATTATTGTCATACCCCATCTCAAGAAATTATGAGGGAAGAGGGAGGATAAGGATTGGTTGAATAGGGGCTGTTTCATAACAACCATGTGAGGAAGAATAATCCTGTTGCATCTAGGACATTTCCATTTAATATTTCATTTTCTTTGTAACAGGTTAGTGGTTACTTGGATGATTGTACCTGTGATGTTGAAACCATTGATAGATTTAATAACTACAGGCTTTTCCCAAGACTACAAAAACTTCTTGAAAGCGACTACTTTAGATATTACAAGGTATTTTTAATTTTAACTTTTTATATAAGAATAAAGTTTAAGTGGATAGTTACATTTTCTTAAGAATTACTGAGCTTCAAAATTGTGGTTATTATTTAAAATTGATATAGGCTTTATTAAGAAAATTCAGTTCAGGCCGGGCGCGGTGGCTCAAGCCTGTAATCCCAGCACTTTGGGAGGCCGAGGTGGGTGGATCACAAGGTCAAGAGATTGAGACCATCCCAGTCAACATTGTGAAACCCCATCTCTACTAAAAATACAAAAAATTAGCTGAGCATGGTGGCGCGTGCCTGTAATCCCAGCTACTCAGGAGGCTGAGGCAGGAGAATTGCCTGAACCCGGGAGGCGGAGGTTGCGGTGAGCCGAGATCGTGCCATTGCACTCCAGCCTGGGTAACAAGAGCGAAATTCTGTCTTAAAAAAAAAAAAAAAAGAAAATTCAGCTCATAAGAGTGTACCATGTGATTCTGAAACCATCCATTGGATAATTTTAATAACTGAATTTTACACTCTAAAGTTAGAACCTCATTGGTTAAATTGAAGTTAGGACAGAAATTATTATATATTCTTATCAAGATTGTGAAATCATAATTTTCTAAAACATCAGGTTGGCTCCAATTAATTAAAATAATTAAATGTTTTTTAGTAGAATCATGACTTTATTTTGACCTATATTGTTTTAACAAATCACTTGTGCTATTGTATCTTGAGATATTTACTAGAAGAGTTTAGAAAACCTGATCATTGGAGTATTTGGTTGTAATCAGAGTTTAAAATTGTCTATTCTCTACCTGTTAACTCTTTCTTGTTTGAAAAGAATAGGAGTCGAGCTACTTTGGCTCCTAGTTGCCATCTGTTTGGCAGTCTGTGTCTTTTTTTTTTTTTTTTGGTAGACAGAGTCTCTGTCACCCAGGCTGTAGTGCAGTGGTGTGATCTCAGCTCACTACAACTTCTGTTTCCTGGGTTCAGGCAGTTCTCTTGCCTCGGCCTCCCAAGTAGCTGGGATTACAGGCACCTGCTACCATACTCGGCTAATTTTTGTATTTTTAGTGGAGACGAGGTTTTGCCATGTTGGCCAGGCTGGTCTCGAACTCCTAACCTCAGGTGATCCATCCACCTTGGCCTCCCAAAGTGCTAGGATTATAGGCATAAGCCACTGCGCCTGGCCCAGTCTGTGTCTTTCTAACCAGGTCTACCAATGTACTTATACTAGCCTCACATTTATACTATTTTTGGAACCTGGCAACAGATAGGTAGAAGAAATAATATATTTGCAGCTGATAACATGACCAAATTATAGCACCATAATTTGTAACTGTCAATTATTATCTTGGGATTCTGATTTTTATAGCCCTTTTTCTATTATCATTTTATAGGTAAACCTGAAGAGGCCGTGTCCTTTCTGGAATGACATCAGCCAGTGTGGAAGAAGGGACTGTGCTGTCAAACCATGTCAATCTGTAAGAACCATGTATACATTTAAAAACTGTTACATCCTTTTTCACCCATTAGAACATTTTGTTTTATTTATTTATTTTAAGAACTTTTTATTTTTTGAAAAAACAGATGAGATTTTTCCATGTTGCCCAGGTTGGTCTTGAACTTCTGGGCTCCAGCAATCCACCTGCTTTAGCCTCCCAGAGTGTTGGGTCTGTGCCACTATCCCCGGCCCATTACAACTTTTTAAAGGGGGCCAATATAACTAAAATAATTGTGCAGTCCTTAGTTTAAATATAACATTCAATATTCACACATTAAAAACCTAAACTTATAAAACCTACTTTGAATTATACTGCCTTCATAATAATAGGATTAAAATTTTGTGGTTAATATAATTCTTTGACTTATTAAGTAGATTGATAGTAGTTCTTTTGACTTGATATTTATTTTTCTTCTTAACATCTTTTCCGAACCTAGTTTTGTATATAGCATAATAAAATGAAATTAATCAAAATATAAATGAAATACCCCTGCTTTTTTCAGGTGTATTTTTGCCTTGGATTTCCTGGGGTATGAGTGGACAAAACACCTGGTTTTACTTAGGTATTTTTTGGACCATTAAAATTTGAAGTATTCTATGTGAAAACAGAGTTTAAAAAATATTTTTGAATGATCATTTATTTCCTTTAAAAGTACATCTTTTTTTTTTTTTTTTTTGAGACGGAGTTTCGCTCTTGTTACCCAGGCTGGAGTGCAATGGCACGATCTCGGCTCACCGCAACCTCTGCCTCCTGGGTTCAAGCAATTCTCCTGCCTCAGCCTCCTGAGTAGCTGGGATTACAGGCATGCGCCACTATGCCCAGCTAATTTTTTGTATTTTTAGTAGAGACGGGGTTTCACCACGTTGACCAGGATGGTCTCGATCTCTCGACCTTGTGATCCACCCGCCTCGGCCTCCCAAAGTGCTGGGATTACAGGCTTGAGCCACCGCGCCCGGCCTAAAAGTACGTCTTTTTGGCCAGTTGCAATGGCTTATGCCTGTAATCCCAGCACTTTGAGAGGCCGAGGCGGATGGATTGCCTTGGCTCAGGAGTTTGAGACCAGCCTGGCCAACACGCTGACACCCTGTCTCTACTAAAATACAAAAAAAAAAGTTAACTGGTTGTGGTGTTATGCCCCTGTAGTCCCAGCTACTGGGGAGGCTGAGGAAGGAGTATTGCTTGAACCTGGGAGGTGGAGGTTTCAGTGAACCAAGATCACACCACTGTACTCCAGCCTGGGTGACAGAGCAAAACTCTGTCTTCCAAAAACAAACAAAGTATATCTTTTTGTTTCACTTTTAAAATTGTGGTAAAATATACATAACATAAAATTGACCATTTGAACAATTTTTATGTATACAGTTCAGTGGTATTAAGTGTGTTCATCTTATTATCCAACCATTGCCACCATCTATGTCTAGAACTTTTTATCTTCCCAACCTGAAACTGTAAACTGTTCCTGTTTATAAGTCTTAATTTCTCCCTCCTCCCAGGCCCTGGCAGCCACCATTCGGGTTTCTTTCTTTCCAAATTTAATTGTTCTAGTGCTTCATGTTAGGGGAATAATACAGTATTTGTCCTTTTTTGGATGGTTTATTTCACTTAGCATACCGTTTATGTTGTAGCATTTATCAATTCTATTTTTTTTAAGGCTGAATAATATTCTACTGTATGCCTATACCATATTTTGTTTATACATTCACCTGCTGATGGACTTTTGGGTTATTTCTATTTTTGGGCTGTTGTGAATAATGCTACTGTGAATGTGGTTACACAAATATTTGTTTGAGTCCCTACTTTAGTTTTTTGGGCTATCTACTTAGAAGTGGAGTTGCTGGATCTTATGTTAATTCTGTTTGTGTTTTCTGAGGATCTGCCATACTGTCTTCAACAGTGGCTGTACCATTTTACATTCCTATTAGCAATGCATAAGAGTTCCAGTTTCTTCACATTCTTGACAATAATGTTATTTTCTATTTTTTTTTTGATTAATTGTCATTCTGATAGATGCGAAGTGCTATTGTGGTTTTGGGTTTTTTAAATTTTATATATGTAAATATTGTTTAACAGACTTACCTAGCATGTTGAATTAAGGCCAATATCAAATACTATTTATGGGCATTTTTAAAAATTTTAAAAATTTTAAATGGTTTTTAATTTTTTTTGAAGATGGAATTTCACCACGTTGGCCAGGCTGGTCTTGAACTCCTGACCTCAGGTGATCCACCCACCTCAGCCTCCCAAAGTGTTAGGGTTACCGGCGTGAGCCACTGTGCCCGGCTTATTTATGGGCATTTTACCATGAAAATGAGAAGCATGTTTTTTGTTGCATTAATCCTCATATAGACACAACTTACTGAAAATTAAAAGAATTAATTTGTGAAACACTTTGTTACTATTATTAAAGCTTGAGCGTATCATTAAAGTGATATTAACAATGCAAACATTTTGTATTCTAAGTTTTGCATTTATAATTTAGTAGTAGAAAAAAATTAGTTGTGGAAATTTACATCCTATTTATATGAATTAGTAAAAATGCTAAAATATGGTAGATGCTTAATAAAGGCATTTAATTATACTTGTTCATTAAATGGGCTTTTTATTGATATTAGAAAATATAAATACAGTGATTGCAAAGTCAAATCTCATCCTGAAATAGCAATTATTTCTGATTATTGTTGATGAAGTGTAGAACTAAAGGATGCCATTTGGAAAAGAAGATTGGAGGGAGTAGAAACCCTGAAAATCCTGTTTCATAATATAATAGTTTATTGATTTTGTCAGTTGACAGACGAATGAGATGTATTTCACTGTGAATCCTAGAGAAAACAACCAATTTTAGCATTTGAGAAATGTTAAAGAGATATTTATTATTTGATTTGAATGTATAGAAGTGCTATTAAAGAATCAGGTGAAGTCAGGATCTAGTTATTTTAGCTTCTGCAGAGCTGGGAAGAACTGAAAGGCAGAATGCCTTTCATGCCAATACTTTGGGGTTTTTTGTGTGTGTTTTTTGTTTGTTTGTTTTTGAGGCAGGATCTCGCTTTGTTGCCCAGGCTGGAGTGCAGTGGTTCACTGCAACCTTTGCCTCCTGGGCTCAAGATATCTTCCCACCTCAGCCTCCTGAATATCTGGGACTACATGTGGACTACAGGCGCACATCATCATGCCCAGCTGATTTTGTGTACTTTTGGTGGAGACAAAGTTTCACCATGTTGCCCAGTGTGGTTTCGAACTCCTGAGCTCAGGTGATCCACACGCCTCGGCATCCCAAAGTGCTGGGATTACAGGCGTAAGCCACTGCGCCTGCCAGCAATACTTGTTTTTTTTCTTGAACTGGTATTATGATGGAGAAAAGCTTTTTCTTTAAAAGATCATAGGAAGGCCAGGCATACAGAGCTCTGCCCCTGAGCTTTTGGTTTAGTAGGGGAGATAAATGCTAATTAATCATTTCAGTACAAGTGTGATAGCCCCAAAATAGAGATGGACTGAAATTATACACACTGTGAGAACAGAGGGGAAGGGAGAAAAGAGAAAGGAGATTGAGAGAAGCCCCGCTTCAGGTGACAGTGAGGGCATGTACCAATTACATTCCTCTTAGGGCAAGCCTGGGCTCAGTTCTAATAGTTCCTCACAGGGTGGTGTGTTGGAACCAAAGATTGATTAAAGGTCATTTCAGGAACCTTGGAATACTTGCTTTAGCCTAAATCAGCTTTCATACCTAGCATTTGTATTGCACATTACTGATACCGTGCCATTTCACTATTATACACTTCAGTGTACATCTAAAAGAAAGGACATTATTTCATGACCATAGTGCCATTATCACATCTAGAACAGTGAACAGGTCTTTCTTAATCTAATAGATGTACAAGGTTAAACAGAGTAAACTCACTACTTCAGATGCCCTGCTGCTGTTTTGTTGATACCTTTTTGGGTTAAACAAGAAACAAAGACCAGTTTCCTTTTTGTCAACACTTTGATTTCCTTATTTAGCTCATTTATAAACTCAGTTCAGGTGATCCTCTGTGACCCAGTAGGCGATGAAAAAAAATAATAATAAAGGTTGAAGTTCTCTTCCTCATACTTGGCTCTTTAAAAACCATATACCTCATTTTATACCCTGATTCCAGAGAAAATTTGAATAAAGCAGATGGTCTGCCTATAGAGGATGGAATCCCTTTATAAGCTGAAAGGCCATTCATGTCTTCACTTTACAATTAATCAAGTCAAGGTTTTTTTTTTTTTTTTGAGGTGGAGTCTTGCTCTGTCATGCAGACTGGAGGGCAGTGGTGTGATCTTGGCTCACTGCAACCGCCACTTCCTGGGTTCAAGCAGTTTCCTGCCTCAGCCTCCCAAGTAGCTGGGATTACAGGTGCCCACCACCATTCCCAGCTAATTTTTTTTTTTTTTTTTTTTAATATTTTTAGTAGAGACGGGGTTTCACCATCTTGGCCAGGCTAGTCTTGAACTTCCGACCTCGTGATCCACCCGCCTCAGCCTCCCAAAGTGCTGGGATTACAGGTATGAGCCACTGAACCTGGCCACGACAAGGTTCTTTCACCTCCATTATTAATTGGCCAATATGAGAAAAATAGCAATACCCAATATGCATTGGCCAATAAACTACTCTAGTGGTTAAGTCTTTTTGGAGATCAATTTAACAGAAAAATTTCAAAGTCTGTACTCTTTGACCTACTAATTCTATTAGGAATGCCACCTAATAACAGAAATGGACAGATGTTCAAAGATGACTGTAAAGCAGTACTGAATATTGCAAAGATGTCAGTTGTGCTGAAATTAATCCATATATTTGGCATGTAAAAAAACTAGAAATCATCTAAGTGTCCAGCCATAGAAAACGAATATGCATTGACACAGTAAAGTAATGGTCTGTGTGGGTCCTTCCTTTTAGGCAGGCGTAATCTATTTCAGGAATATACCTGGCATTGGAATAGTGTCTATTTATAGAGTTCTGATACATAATTGACTACTCCCAGCATTCCTTTGAGGATAGGTAGATAGTTCCTATAGTTCAGTAAGTGGCCAGTATGACTAAAAACTGGTACCAGTTTCCTCTGAAAAGAACTAGGGCTCCTGAAGATATGGTTGATTACAAGAACCTGGAATATCTTGCCATCACAGAAAACAAAAAAATTCTACTAAGGACCACTGGAGTAATATCAAAAGGACACAGATTAATATCCAGTCAGCACTCAGTGGATCTCCTAGTGGCCAAGTATGGGACAATTTGAACATCAAAAGGAATAATGCCTAAAAGACTATTTTTACATGTCCTTGCTGTAATATACATAATATATGCTCAGCAATCCATAGAATAATTTGTTCTTGAATTTTTATTTACTTTTAAGAAACCATATGAATACCACCTAACTATTCTGTTAAAAAATCCAACTTCAGTAATTTGTTTTAGGAATTTTTCTCATATAATAGAAATTTAAGAGACGTTGTAAGAAGATGGAATGAATGCCATCTAAAAACATCTTTTATTTTTCAGGATGAAGTTCCTGTTGGAATTAAATCTGCAAGCTACAAGGTATGTATGTAAACCTATTGATGTGTCTAATATCTTAATGAAAACTTGAAAAACCTGTTTCCCTTGTACCTACTGTCACATTTATCGGCTTCCAATGGTGAAACCCATTGAGAGGTATTTATACTGAATGGCTTTCTTTCTTTCTTTCTTTTTTAATTTTTTTCTTTATGTTTGTTTTTGTTTAACATTTTATTTTATTTTATTTTATTTATTTATTTTTTGACAGAGTCTCGCTCTGTTGCCCAAGCTGGAGTGCAGTGGTGCGATCTCGTCTCACTGCAACTTCCGCCTCCAGGTTATAGCGATTCTCCTGTCTCAATCTCCCGAGTAGCTGGGATTACAGACACCCACCACAATGCCTGACTAATTTTTGTATTTTAGTAGAGGCGGGGTTTCACCATATTGGCCAAGCTGATATTGAATTACCTCAGGTGATCTGCCTGCCTCAGCCTCCCAAAGTGCTGGGTTTATAGGCATAAGCCACTGTGCCTGGCCTGTTTAAAATTTTATCATAGAAAATATCAAAGATAAATAAAAACAGAGGAAAAGAAATGTATGTGAAAGTCCATACTTTATTCAGATTCCTTTAGTTTTTTTTTTTTTTTTTTGAGAGACAGAGTCTTGCTCTGTCACCCAGGCTGGAGTGCAATGGCGTGGTCTCAGCTCAGTGCAACCTCTGCCTCCTGGGTTCAAGCGATTCTCCTGCCTTAGATTCCTGAGTAGCTGGAATTACAGGTGCCCACCACCATGGCTAGCTAATTTTTGTGTTTTTAGTAGAGATGGGGTTTCACCGTGTTCGTCAGGCTGGTCTTGAACTCCTGACCTTGTGATCTGCCTGCCTTGGCCTCCCAAAGTGCTGGGATTATAGGCATCAGCCACTGTGCCTGGCCTTTTTTTTTGGTAATGGACAAGAGCTGGCTGTGTTGTCTAGGCTGGAGGGCAGTGGCGTGATCATAACTCACTGTAACCTTGAACTCTGGGGCTAAAGTGTTTCCCTTCAGCTTTCTGAGTAGCTGAGACTATAGGCACATGCCTCCATGCCTAGATAATTAAAAAAAATTTTTTTATAGAGATGGCATCTTGCCATGTTGCACAGGGTGTTTGTTCTCAAACTCCTGACCTCAAGGGATTCTCCTGCCTTAGCCTCCCAAAATGCTGGGATTACATGCATGAGCCTCCACACTGGGCCAGATTTCTTTAATTTTTACCTAATATTCTTTTTCTGTTCTAGAAATATACCCACCCCATATACTACGTTATATTTAGTAATTACGTCTTAGGCTTCTCTTAGCTGTAACCATTTCCTAGTCTTTGTTTCTGTTAAGGTGTTTTTGAGTAGTACTAGTCAGGTGTATTTTATAGACCGTTCCTCAGTAGGGATTTGTCTAATGTTTTTCTTACAACTAGACTGGGATTATGGGCTTCAAGGAGGAAGACCACACAGATTAAAGTGCCATTTTCATCACGTCACTGGCACCATGACTTATCCCTGGTAATGCTAACCTTGATCACCTGGCTGAGGTCGTTTTTGTCAAGTTTCTCCACTGTCGATTTACTGTTTTTACTTTTTCCATACTGTGTTCTTTGGAAGGAAGTCAGTGTGCACAGTTTACACCTAAGGAGTGTGGAGTTATTCTCCATCTCCCTGAGGACAGAGTATTTAAAGAAATTATTTGGAATTCTCCAGTATGGGAAATTTATGTCTTCTTCCCCCATTTACTTACTTATTCAATCATTAGTATCGTTATGGACTCAAGAGTATTTATTGTACACTTTGGATTATAATTTGGTACTACTTGTTTTAGTCACTCCAGATTGCTATAGCGGTATCATATGGTGGCTTAAACAGCAAACATTTATTTCTCACGGTTCTGGAGACTGGGAAGTCTAAGATCAAGGTACCAGCCAATTTGGTTCCTGTTGAGGGTACTCTTCCTGGTTTGCAGATCAGGTTGTTCATTCGTTCCTTCCTTCCTTCCCCTTCCCCTTCCTTTTCCCTCTCCTTTCCCCTTTCCTTTCCTCTTTCCTTTCTTCTCTCCTTTCCCCTCTCCCCTCTCCCCTCTCCCCACTCTCCCTTCCCCCTTCTCTCTTCCCCCTTCCCCTCCCCTCTCCTCTCTTCCCCTCCCCCCTTCCCCTCCCCTCCCCTCCTGGCCAACATGGCAAAACCCCATGTTTACTGAAAATACAAAAATTAGCTGGGCATAGTGGTGCATGTCTGTAGTCCCAGCTACTCGGGAGGCTGAGGCAGGAGAATCACTTGAACCCTGGGGGCAGAGGTTGGAGTGAGTTGAGATCACACTACTGTACTCCAGCCTGGGTGCCAGAGCGAGACTGCATCTCAAAAAAAAAAAAAAAAAAAAAAAGACGTTCAGATAACTTCTAAATTTTAAAAAAGATTTTAAAATGCAGTAAGTTATATTCTATTTATTCCCTTTTTCATTTTAGTATTCTGAAGAAGCCAACAATCTCATTGAAGAATGTGAACAAGCTGAACGACTTGGAGCAGTGGATGAATCTCTGAGGTTTGAATATATTTTTCAGCAGTATTTCATGTTTCTTTATGTCACATATTAACTTAAAAATAATAATGTTATTTATTTTCTTTGTTTGAAGTGAGGAAACACAGAAGGCTGTTCTTCAGTGGACCAAGCATGATGATTCTTCAGATAACTTCTGTGAAGCTGATGGTATAATATTTTTTATGTATTATGTTTAAAATTGTACCTAAGAAAATATTTTTTAAAAATTATTTAAATCTGGGCATGGTGGCTTGTGCCTATAGTCCCAGCTTTTCTGGAGGCTGAGGCAGGAGAATCACTTGAGCCCAGGTGTTTGAATCCACACCGGGCAACATTGCAAGACCCTATCTCAGAAAAAAGTTATTAAAGAAAAAAACTCGGTTTCTAACAGTTTGGTGATTCTTCAAAAACCTAAACATAGAATTAGCATATGACAACAGTTCCTTTCCTAGGTATGTACTAAAAAAAATTAAAGACAGGGGCTTAAACAGATAGCAAAGCAATGTTCATTGTAGCCAAAAAGTCGTAACAACCCAATTGTCCAGCACGGTTTGAATGGATAAACAAAATATGGTATATAATATACACAGTGGAATACTATTCAGCCAGAAAAAGGAATGAAGTTCTGATACATGCTACAACATGGATGGACCTTGACAATATGATAAGTGAAATAGGTCAGGCATCAACGGACAATTATTAAATGATTCCACTTTCATGAAATGTCAAGAATAGGCAATTTCATAGAGACAAAGTAGACTAAAGATTATCAGGGGTTGTGGTGGGTAGGCGTTATTGCTGAATGGTTAGAGTTTCTGTTTAAGGTGCTGGAAAAGTTTTGGCAACAGATAGTGGTGACGGATGCACAGCATTGTAAATATAATGAATCCCACTGAATTGTATACTTAAATGTGGTTGAACTGTAAATTTTATTATACCTATTTTACCACAGTTTAAAAGAACTGTTTCTAGAAAAAATTTACCTCTTAAGTTTTGCAGTTCTATATAGCTAGTAGTTTATATAATTTTGTATATACATTTTGCATAAATAGCTAAAATGTAGGGATTACAAAAACCTGCTTCAGTTATATTGCTGTTGGATTGTTAGGTATTTTCCTTAAATATGGTCCATGTTGCTTTTGGAGAAGAGAATATTGAACCATTAGCTGAGTTTGTGATGTCTAAAGTTAAGCCAGAATGCTGGTGCTGTTAATCTAGAAGCCCTGGAATTCATTAAAACTCTGATTATGGCTCATGCCTATAATCCCAGCTACTCAGGAGGCTAAGGCAGGAGAGTCGCTAGAACCCAGCAGGTGGGGGTTGCAGTGAGCCAAGATTGTGCCACTGCACTGGAGCCTGAGCAACAGAGTGAGAGTCCATCTCAAAACAAAACAAAACAAAACAAAACAAAACCTCTGATCAAGACTTACGGATTTTCCAGTTCTTCCTTTTTCTACTATTTCCTTTTTCTAAGTTGAATTGTTAGCCTCTTAAGTGGCTAAAAAAATCAGTTTGAGTTTTGGTATTCTTCTGTGGCTCTTTTCTAGTGGACTAATGATGTTCAAAATTTAGTGAAAATAGGCCTGGCTTGGTGACTCATGCCTGTAGTCCCAGCACTTTGGGAGACCAACGAGGGAAGATTGCCGAGTCCAGCCTGGGCAACATGAGAAAAGTCTGTCTCTACAAACAATACAAAAATTGGCCAGGCCAGTAGTCCCAGCTACTCAGGAGGTGGGAGGATTACTTGAGCCTGGTAGGTTGAGGCTGGAGTGAGCCATGATTACACCACTGTATTGTAAGCCTAGGACAGAGTGAGATCCTGTGTCAGAACAACAGTAGCAAAAACATATTAGTGAATACAGTGATATAAATTCTTTTAATTATAAGCAAAAGATGAAGTCTACAGTCTCCATGAAAGATAAAGTATTTTTAATTTTGTGGCTTCTTTTTGGGGAAAATTGCTTTCCTTAATGGAGGCGGTAGCCATGTTTTGGTGTATACTTAGTTACAATTCCTTATTTCCAGTTCTAAAATCTGAAAACTCTGAAAACTGAACATTTCTCCCCTTGAGTTTAGCACAGGCTGATTTAGTGTGAGTATTCCTATGTTTCACTGTAGATATATTTATGTGTTTGAATATAGCTTGCTGCCCCACGTCAAGCTGGAGTAATACTCAATATATTTTTCATGCACTGTATTACCTTTGTAAAATACGGAAAGTTCTCCGTTCCATCCAAGACCTGTATGGTCCCAGGCATGTTGGGTAAGGAGTGTAGACCTGTATCAAGATTTGAACTAGTAAAGGAAGGCAACGTGACGTTCTCCCAACACCCTTATTTTGATATCTTTTCTCCAAGGTTTTTTTTTTTTAACCTTAAATATTGTTGTGAGATAAAAGTACCTTTATAATATGCAGCTATAAGTTTTTTAGTCTTCCAATGTTAGAAAAAGAATGGTAATATTTTAACTTTCATTAAAAAGTATCATTTGGAGTCTACAATGTGCTGTACCAAGTGGGAATCAATGATTCATTTCTTTTTTTTTTTTTTTTTTTTTTTTTTGTGAGACGGAGTTTCACTCTTCTTACCCAGGCTGGAGTGCAATGGCGCGATTTCGGCTCACCGCAGCCTCCGCCTCCTGGGTTCAGGCAATTCTGCCTCAGCCTCCTGAGTAGCTGGGATTACAGGCATGCGCCACCATGCCTAGCTAATTTTTTGTATTTTTAGTAGAGACGGGGTTTCACTATGTTGACCAGGATGGTCTCGATCTCTTGACCTTGTGATCCACCCGCCTCGGCCTCCCAAAGTGCTGGGATTACAGGCTTGAGCCACCACGCCCGGCGCAGTTCATTTCTTATATATAGGTAGTGTTTGTTGAAATCACTTGCCCATTTGTATTAGTTTCTTCCATTAAAAAAAGATGAATATTTTAAAGAAAGCTTTAGCAGGAATAAATAATGGATGTAAATGGAACGTGAAATATAGAAGGTATTTTCAGAATCCTAATTGGAAATTTGAGCTTTTGTCAAAAACAGGTTCTAGTCAGTGATAGAAAACAACACATCATACAGGTTTTTGTAGGACATATGTTTTCTGCTTCTAGGGCTGGATATCAGCATCTTTCTGTAAGGGCCAAATGGGCTCTGAAATGCCTACACATTCTACAAAATGTGTTTGACTAGTTTTCTATGAAAAAATTCAGGTTCCATTCAGTGATAGGAACAAGCGCATCTTAAAAATTCTTGGCACAAATATAATTATAGTAATATTTAATATAATTATTGTAATATTTTAAGTATTTGTATAATTAAGCTATAATTGTATAATTGTACTATTTATAGTATAATTATAATTAATATAGTAATATTTTTTATAAGCTTGAAGAAGTATTTACAGTAAGTAAAATTATGAGGCAACAAATGTTTATCTCTAGGTAGAATATTTAAACATTTAATCATTTCTTTTTTTTTTTTTTTGAGACGGAGTTTCACTCTTGTTACCCAGGCTGGAGTGCAATGGCACGATCTCGGCTCACCGCAACCTCCGCCTCCTGGGTTCAGGCAATTCTCCTGCCTCAGCCTCCTGAGTTGCTGGGATTACAGGCACGCGCCACCATGCCCAGCTAATGTTTTGTATTTTTAGTAGAGACGGGGTTTCACTATGTTGACCAGGATGGTCTCGATCTCTTGACCTCGTGATCCACCCACCTTGGCCTCCCAAAGTGCTGGGATTACAGGCTTGAGCCACCGCGCCCGGCCTTAATCATTTCTTGGTGGTTAGTTTTTTTCTCTTAAAGTACTGGATACTGGCCATTATTTACATATTTTAAACATCAGGGTCTAAGAAATGAATTTATTATAATTTATTCTGTGAGGCAATTGTCTTCAGTATTAATTGAAATGAACAGTTATCCATTCCTGAACTAGAAGATTCCATCTTAATTTGATTTTTAAGTCCTATATTTTGTTTTTCTAGTTATTTTAATTGCCACTTCTGCATTGAACTCTGCTATTTTAAGATGCTGTCATTGTACTGCTTCTAGAAGCAATGTTCCCCCTAATTTATGCCTAATATACTGTGAATTGGAGTAAAAATAACAAAGCTTAGGGTTTTTTTTTGTATTTGTTTTTTAATAATAAAAATGGGTTTAGTTCAGAGCTTGATGGACTCTCCTGTAAGCACTTTTGTGCTCATATTTTTGTCATTGACTTTGCTTGCATCAAGACTGTTTTTGTCTACTTTTTCATTCTTTGTTGGCTCATATTGTTAAGCTTTATATATGAATAAAGTATTATTATATTACCAAATAATTTCCCAAAGTCACTGGAGGTCTATGGTCCATCTTTTTTTTGAGACAGGGTCTCACTCTCTTGCCCAGGCTGTGCAATCATGGCTCACTGCAGCTTGGACCTCCTGGACTCAAGCGACTCTCCCACCTCAGCCTGCTGAGTAGCTGGGACCACAGGCACATGCCATGATGCCTGGCTAATTTTTGTATTTTTTATTGATGCTTGGTGTTTCACCATGTTGCCCAGGCTGATCTTGAACTGCTGGGCTCTACCCTCAGGCCTCCCAAAGTAATCTACCCTCAAGCCTCCCAGAGTACTGGGATTACAGTCATGAGCCATTGGGCCTGGCCTGGGGCCATGTTTTTTGTTTTGAAGTTATAACACGTTATAAATGATAAATAAGTAACAGGATCTGGATTCTAACCTGGGTGTTCTGTCTCCAAAGCCTATTGTCTAACTCTTCTGTGATGTTGGTTGTTTAGGTTGCGTCCAATTTTTCCTTTTATAAATGATGCTGACACAGAATCATTCTGCACTGTAACTTTTGCTTTATGCCAGGTTGGTAGCAGATCCTGCTGGTAGTCATCTAAGAAGAAAGTATTTGGTAACAAGCAGTGTGCAATACTAATACTCCTTAATTTACTGTAGTTATTGATGAACTACTGTAGTTAATGTGGAGGGAAATGTGTGTTGTATTCTTTGTCTGGATAGCTTGTAAGAATTGAATTACTATGTTTCTTTGATTCTAAAATTCACATATTTCTATTTTTACAATTCCTAAAATCATCATAATGTTTTTGTAGCCAGTGTGTACAATTAATGTGGTTGTGTGTGTTTCTCTCTCTTTTCCTTCCTTTCTTTTCTTTTTTTTTTAGACAGAGTCTTGCTCTGTTGTCCAAGCTGGAGCACAGTGGCATGATCTCAGCTCACTGCAGCCTCCACCTTCTGGGTTCAAGCGATTCTCCTGTTGCAGCCTCCCAAATAGCTGGGACTATAGGCATGCACCACCACACCTGGCTAATTTTTGTATTTTTAGTAGAGACAGTGTTTCACCTTGTTGGCCAGGCTGCCTTCCAACTCCTGACCTCCCTTTGCCTCCCAAAGTGCTGGGATTACAGGCATGAGCCACTGCACCTGGCCTCCTTCCTTTCTTTGTCCTGAAAAGTTGTTTTAAAATCCCTGACACATTGTTATATTTGTGGTGCCTTAGAATCAATGGAATACAGTCTTGTATACTAGCTTTTTAAGGTAACTGAGGATAAGATTTAATAAGACGTTTTATTTTACAGACATTCAGTCCCCTGATGCTGAATATGTAGATTTGCTTCTTAATCCTGAGCGCTACACCGGTTACAAGGGACCAGATGCTTGGAAAATATGGAATGTCATCTATGAAGAAAACTGTTTTAAGTATGTGTCATTTTCATTTAGAAAAATATCAAATTCACTTGGTTAAAAGATGTATTTCTACAAGGAAACATGGCTATTCATTAATCCAGTTTCCTTCTGGGGAATTATATAGATGTGAGTTTCCACAAATTTTTCCTTTTTTTTTTTTTTAAAGAGTTAGAGGAGTATTAAACTTTTATGGAAGTATTGTAGGTACTTGACAAATGTTCCTTGAGTAGATTACAGGATCTTATTTTATAGATGAGATAACTTAAAGCTGGAGAGGTTTGCTTCATTTTCCAAGATCACATGGTTAGTGACAGTGTAGAGAAAAGAATCTATAACTCTTAAATTCTCTCTTTGGTGCTCTGTACTCCCCTTTCTGTGGCTTTGGTTGTTTTACAGTTAAATTGATTTCAGAGGACAATTATAATAGGTACCATTTTTGAGTGCTCACTGTATACTAGGCATTGTGGTAAGCATGTTACATACATTTTCTCCTTTAGTCATTGCAATACCCTGTGGTGCAGTCATCACTGTTTCATAGACAGAGAAATAGAGGGGTTAAATGATTTGTTCAGTGTCAACTAGTAAGTGAAGAGCCCACTTTGTACTGGGTAACCATTATGCTGGAGGCAGTTACTGGTCACTGGGTGTCTGAGAAATGCTTCAAGTTACTCACATGTAAGCCTTGAGGCGCTAAACAGTGCACTTACGTGTTTTTGGAAAGAATGTATGTGCGAGCATGTTGTGCTATCTTAGAGATGGAAAGAGTTCTGGGAAAATTTTTAGTGTTCCCAAATACGGGGATAATATTATATATTTCACTTTTTATAAGTCAAACATAAATATGAGATCAGTAATTATGCTTACACCAATAAAATGTCATACTGTGGTGTGTTTGTTTTTTTTTTTTTTTTGACTTGAGTTTCTCCAATTTGGAAAGTAGAGAGTTTTTATTAATTACTTATTTCTGCCATGTATTTTATTTATTTATCTTATTACTAGAAATGTTTGATTTACTGACTTAATGATTTACTTTAAAGGTTTTTTTTTTGTTGTTGTTTTTCATTTTTTTTTTTTGGATAGAGTCTCTGTCGTTAAGGCTGGAGTGCAGTGACTCATCTTTGCTCACTGCAACCTCTGCCTCCCAGGTTCAAGTGATTCTCCTATCTCCGCCTCCCCAGTACCTGGAACTACAGGAACACACCATCACGCCTGGCTCATTTTTGCATTTTTAGTGGAGACAGGGTTTCACCATGTTGGCCATGCTATTCTTGACTCCTGACCTCAGGTGATCCACCCACCTTGGCCTCCCAAAGTGCTGGGATTACAGGCGTGAGCCACTGCACCTGGCCCTGTTGTTGTTATTTTTAATGTGAATTAAGAAACCATGAAGCATTTGTTACATTTGTATGACTTTTTTTTTTTTTTTTTGAGAAGGAGTTTCGCTCTTGTTACCCAGGCTGGAGTGCAATGGCGCGATCTCGGCTCACCGCAACCTCCGCCTCCTGGGTTCAGGCAGTTCTCCTGCCTCATCCTCCTGAGCAGCTGGGATTACCAGCATGCGCAACCATGCCTAGCTAATTTTTTTGTATTTTTAGTAGAGACGGGGTTTCACCAGGATGGTCTTGATCTCTTGACCTCGTGATCCACCCACCTCAGCCTCCCAGAGTGCTGGGATTACAGGCTTGAGCCACCGCGCCCGGCCTGATTTGTATTACTTTTATAGTCATTTTCGTACAAATTAGTATCCTGATTCTCATGATTTGTAATATAAACACTGTATAAGGGGCTAAGTTAATCATATGGTGTATTTTAAAATATAGCTTACATATTCTGTTCTCAAAATGTCTTCAGTTGTACAAATTTTTTAAATGGATGTTAAAACAATCCCTATAGTTTACTAATAATCTGATGCATATTTATTTTGGGATTTAAAAGCACTTTAGTGACATATTAACTCTCCAGAAAATTTCTATCTTTTTCCTACTGAACAAACAACTTTTATTTAAATTTTAACAAACTTAGCCACAGGGCAAATTGATGTATCTAAAGATTACATAAGTGGAAAATAATCTGTACTATTAAAAAAAATTTTTTTTTTTTTTTTTTTTTTTTTGAGACGGAGTTTCGCTCTTGTTACCCAGGCTGGAGTGCAATGGCGCGATCTCGGCTCACCGCAACCTCCGCCTCCTGGGTTCAGGCAATTCTCCTGCCTCAGCCTCCTGAGTAGCTGGGATTACAGGCACACGCCACCATGCCCAGCTAATTTTTTGTATTTTTAGTAGAGATGGGGTTTCACCATGTTGACCAGGATGGTCTCGATCTCTCGACCTCGTGATCCACCCGCCTTGGCCTCCCAAAGTGCTGGGATTACAGGCTTGAGCAACCGCGCCCGGCAAAAAATTTTTTTTAAATTTTAATGCTTATATTATTTTTTGCTTGTCTTTCAGTTGGGATACACTTTGTGCCATACATGCACATATATGTAGATATGTATATATAATACATATAAAAACATAGTAGTGACTCTAGAAGAGCTTGGCTGATACTCTCTCTTCTTTTGTTTAAAGAAGTGATTAGCAAATGACCTGCTGGCTGCTACTGTGGGAAAAGATCAGGAATTAGGCCAGGTGCGGTGGCTCAAGCCTGTAATCCCAGCACTTTGGGAGGCCGAGGCGGGTGGATCACGAGGTCAAGAGATCAAGACCATCCTGGTCAACATGGTGAAACCCCGTCTCTACTAAAAATACAAAAAAATTAGCTGGGCATGGTGGCACGTGCCTGTAATCCCAGCTACTCAGGAGGCTGAGGCAGGAGAATTGCCTGAACCTAGGAGGCGGAGGTTGCGGTGAGCCGAGATCGGGCCATTGCACTCCAGCATGGGTAACAAGAGCGAAATTCCGTCTCAAAAAAAAAAAAAAAAAAAAAAGATCAGGAATTATTATCACTGAAACAAATAGCCACCTTCCCTTAAAGCAATTAGAGAAACTAAATATTTTTTAATCTCAATAAAACAATTTGATTTTGGATATTCAGCAACTTTCTGAGATAGTATCATTTAAAAACAACATGATTGGTAACGTATTTGTGTTTACATTTTAATTCTTTTTGTTTCTAGGCCACAGACAATTAAAAGACCTTTAAATCCTTTGGCTTCTGGTCAAGGTAAGTTACTTATTTGCATTGTTATATTATTTATCAGCTAGGGAACTTTGATTCGAAGGAGGTGGGGGCAAGATAAATGGCAGTAATAGTTGAGGTCATATAATCCACAGTCCTGCTTCCATAGAAGTTATGCTTCACCCTTGCAGAGATTGGCACTTGAAATATTTGTACTTCAGTAAGAAGTATTTTTATGATGAAGTTCATGGTATTAGATTATCAAAAAATAAAGATTAGGATATATATTTATTCTTCCATATATTTTTGCAGATACACTGTGTCCGTTTTAAAAAATTTTTACTCATCTCAGAGATAAATATACAAAACTCACAAATTTTTTCTAAAACTTGAAATTCCTGCATATATTGGGAGTTTGATTTCAACTTTACATGTCTTTAAATTGTAATAGCATTTTTAATACTCTGTTTTCACTCAAGGTCTGGTTCAAATGCTGCTTTTTCCATAAAACTTTCCCTAGTCCTTATACCCAGAAGTAATTTCTTCTTCCTCATGAAGTAATCTTATGCATGTGTTTGTAGTTTTTTTTTGTGGGGGGAGAAGATGAGGGTAGGTGGAGTTTCACTCTTTGTTGCCTAGGCTGGAGTGCAGTGGCGCAGTCTGGGCTCACTGCAACCTCTGCCTCCCAGGTTCAAGTGGTTCTTCTGTCTCGGCCTCCTGAGTAGCTGGAATTACAGGCAGTTGCCACCATGTCTGGCTAATTTTTGTATTTTTAATAGAGACAGTGTTTCACCATATTGGCTGCGCTGGTCTCGAACTCCTGACTCCAGGTGATCCTCTGGCCTCAGCCTCCCAAAGTGCTGGGAACAGGTGTGAGCCACCACACCTGGCAATGTTTGTATTTTTAATTCTTTTGTTTTCCTCTTGCGGCCTTTTCCACTGTGTAGCATTATTTTATTATTATTTATATATCTGTATATCTATTGATTTACCCCTGTACTCTGAACATATGGGTAGCATGTATCTGTTTTATCTCTCAGCATAGAGCCTGACACATCATAGATGGAGTAGTTTGTTAGATACATGATCATGGAAAATTGCTCTCCTCATTGAATGATCTTGTCTACAATAGTGAAGTCGGTTGTTCTTTCAGCAAATGATTATCAACCATTCACTGTGTGCTAGGCACTGTGTAGATGCTAGAGGGGATGTAAAATTAAAATTTACAAAAACCCTGCCCAGTCAGTAATATGAAGAATGGTTTGCTGAGTAAGCCATTTCAGTGTATGATTTCAGACTGTTTTCTTTAGAAATTATATATCCTTATTCTCTTCAAATATGTGCTTATTGATAAAATCTTTAATGTGCTTTTAGCAAAAGTGCTTAGTTCTCATTTTAAAAATTTATTTGAAAAGATGCTTATCTCAAATAGTTAATACATATAAATTTCCTCCTAGAAGGAGATGAGATTACATCATGCCCTAAATTCTGGAAGGTTTCTCTTAGATTGGAAATGAAAAATCTTTAAATAAGGCTTTTGGGTTTATACAGTCACATGTGGTGACTTGGTGGAAGCCATTGATTTAATATCAGATGAAATGCAAATTAATAGAAAAGAGGAGATCATTATGAACTCACATTATGATTTGATAAAGTAATTAACCGCATCACTTACCATAAAGATACATAGGAACAATTTAAATGTTTATTGTTAGGGAACTGGTTAAATAACTTATGGTATAGTGACATAGTAGTAAATAGCCATTTATAAATGTGGCTGTAAATTTTTATTCATTTAAATGAAAAGTGACCAATAACACAGTGAAGAAAAGCAGGTATCAAAATAATATGTGTAATAAATTTTTATAAAAACATGACTAATATATCTATAAACAAAAAAGATATTCACTAAAATGTAAATAGTATTTATCTTTGGGCTGGGTAATTATGAATAATTTTTTGTCATCTTTTAAAAAAATGTATATTTGCAATGATTATATATTTCTTTAATAAACTGATTGCATTAAAAAACTGGGCAAAATTTTTGAAGACAAATTTTCAGTAGTAAATAAGCAGCTGCATACAAAGTACTGTATTATGTATAAGTTGAATCTTATAAATAGCCTGTGAAAATAGTCCCAACTGAGGTTAAATATTATAAGGCCAGGCTGGATGTTTCAAAGCAATAATAAAAATCTTTAATGGAGACTATATTATAGTTTTAGGATAAATAAATGTAGAAAAACTCTCTGCCAGTGAAATAAACATAGGTCCTTCAGATATTGAAGAGTACTCTCAGGTGATGGATTACTTTTTTCTCTCCTGTCAGGCTATATTAAATCTTAGGTGAGCCGAACCTCCTAATGCACACTCATGGAGGTAACGCCATTTAGTCAAATCAGGCATAATTCATATCACCACCAGATAAAGTTGCAGTCACGAATGTCTCACTTTCAGATTTTACTTGTGTGAATGAACTGTTGGACTAAAACTAACCATTATTAAAGTTTTATTTTTATGAAAATGTAGCATTATAAAAGGGATACTGGAAGTTTATTTTAATAAGCATTTTGTTTTGCTTTTCAGGGAAAAGTGAAGGTAAGTACAATTTCTTTATTATATATTACATATATGAATTTGTTTATAGATTCAGATGTTTATTATGGCAAACTTCCCACCTCTAAAAATCAGAACTTAATTTTTACTTATTTATCTGAAAGTCTGGAGGTACTAGCACAGGATAAGGGAAGGTGACTTTTTGTGTCTGGCTTCAGGTGTTAGAAACAGCATGCCTCAGCCTCTGATCATTCATTTGCACGTTTTACATCCTGAAGGTGGAAGTATTTCCACTCCCCACCTCCCCTATTGCCTCAGGCTAGGGAAACATCCTCTGTCTTTTACTGGTTGAACTCTAGGATCTGCTGGGTTTCGAAGGTTCTGGGCATTGATTCCAGAGCTGGCTTCTAAGGTTGATGCTGACTGGTGAATGTAGGTGTCATTGCCAGGTCTAACTAATGCTAAAAATTTCAACATACTTTAGGTTGACTTTGTTTTTTTCTTTAAGGGTGAAATAAAAATGACTTTTGTTATTCTTAAGACCATATGCTCAACAATATGAAAAGACTTAACCCTTAGCTTTAGTCTATCTAGGTGAAATTGCTAAAATGTGAAGTATCACTTTTCTTTCCCTCAAAATCCTCTATTTTCCTAACAGAATTCTTATGAATTGCTTTTGGATTGTGTCTAAATAACAGAATACTAAAGTCTGATAACATTGCTGTTTTATTATCATACTTTATATTATAGTAACTGTAGCAGCTAAATAAAATGCTGACTCAGACCTGTTTGGAAGAGAAATTGTTTAGTAGTGAGATTATTTTTCCAAAGATGTCTCATATTTGCTACTGGTATATGTGATTCTGTAATTTTCAGTTTTGAGTAACCTTCTTCTACCTTGGGCATCAACCTAGTTCTATGCTATATTCTAGCCACATTAGAGGAGGCTACTATGATTTTTCAATTCTATTTGAAGACCTCTTATTATCAGAAAAAAGATCATTAACTTGTGGGAGCCATCCTTAAAGAAACTGTCTTATTTATAAGTATTGATTTCGGCCAAATACCAAAGGGTTATTCCCGACAGCTATCATATTAAGTGATTGTTTAGACCACAGTCAGGTCAACTTGAGAATAGGTACTTCAGGATTATAATATTGAACTGATTCCTGGCAGGGCACAGTGGCACACGCCTATAATCTCAGTACTTTGGGAGGCTAAGGCAGGTTGATCACTTCAGGCCAGGAGTTTCAGAAAAGCCTGGCCAACATGGTGAAACTCTGTCTCTACTAAAAATACAAAAATTAGCTGAGTGGGGTGGCACATGCCTGTGATTGCAGCTATGCAGGAGGCTGAGGCAGGAGGATCACTTGAGGTTGGGAGGTGGAAGTTACAGTGAGCCGAGATGGAGCCACTGCCCTCCAGCCTGGGTAACAGAGCGAGACTCTGTTTAAAAAAAAAAAAAAAAAAAAAGCCCCCAGCCCGCCACACCTGGGTAACAGAGCGAGACTCTAAAACACACACACACACAGACACACACACACACTCTCTCTCTCTCTCTCTCTCTGAACTGAAAATTTCACTGGAAGCCTAGGTCCGGTATTATCCCCAACTCCCTAATTCATGATCAAAAACTTGAAAAAAAGAACCCTGAAGATTTTCGTAAGGAAATAAATCCCTTGTAATCCCACCATCCCCAGGTAATAACTCCTTGCCACTCTTCTAAGCAATTTACAAATAGGATTTCATTTAATTTTTTTCAACAATTCTAGGAAGTATTATTCCTGTCTCTATTTTTTGGATGAAGAGAGGTTCAGCATCTTGACTAAAATCATATGATTTGTAAATAGCAGAGAGTTAAGATTTAAATCGAGCAGTTTGACTCCAGGAAGCATACCCTTCATTACTACCAGATATGCTTCTCTGCTAACATTTTGATATTTATGTTTTACATATATAAATAGTTTTGTCCAATACTTGTCAGCATTAAAGATTATCATATTTTTGTCTTATTAGGTAGGTAATAGTCATGTATCTTTTGTTTTTATTGCCCATAAGCCCAATTTTTTTTTGTTTTATATGGAGTCTCACTCTGTCACCCAGGCTGGAGTGCAGTGGCACGATTTTGGTTCACTGCAACCTCTGCCTCGTGGGTTCAAGCAATTCTCCTGCCTCAGCCTCCTGAGTAGCTTGGGCTACAGGCATGCACCACCATGCCTGGTTAAGTTTTGTATTTTTAGTAGAGACGAGGTGTCACCACATTGGCCAAGATGGTCTTGATCTCTTGACCTGTGATCCGCCCGCCTTGGCTCCCAAAGTGCTGAGATCACAGGTGTGTACCACTGCACCTGCCCAACAATTTTTGTCTGTTATCATTTGTAGTTTTTCCTTTGTGAATTTGGAAATTCATATTATTTGCCTCTTTTCAAGTGGGCATTTTAGCATTTTTATTTAGTTTATGAGCTTTTTATATATTTAGGATCTTATCCCTTTGTTATATTTACAACACACATTTTACCCTGTTTGTGGTTTGTATTTTGCTTTTGCTTATGAAGTATTCTGACAAATAGATGTTTTCAGTTTTTATGTAGTACAATTTATTGCTTATTCCCTCTGCCATTCCTTCCATTACTTTTATGCTCGTTTGGTTCATTTTTAACATAACTGTAACCAACTTTAGCAAAAAACACTGTACAGTGTTTATCATCTCTGTAGCAAATGCATACATGAATCTTTACAGAGTTATAATAATTTTTATGCCTTTTCTATAATATTTCAAGTAGACATTTTAATGTATTGGCTATGTTCTGCATTCTTATTCCCATAGTTGGATGTTATTTGACCATGTAAATCAGTTAGTTAGCATTCTTTCATGTTAATTTCACCATTATCATATTTGTAGAATTACCAGGCATTAAATATATCGACAATGATCTTATTAGGTCATAAGAATATAAGTGATAATTGGTTTTTGTAACATTTCTCTAAATTGCTATTTTGAAATAGTGAATGGCATGTAATATTAGCTAATACGTATAGTACCCCTCTGATACTATCTTCTTTTAATTTTTTTCCAATTTAAAAAGCATGTAATGAATCCTTAATTTTCATAGCATCAGTTGTTATCAAGGCTAAGTATTTTCCCTTTTTTTTTTTTTTTTTTTTTTTTTTTGAGACGAAGTTTCGCTCTGTCTCCAGGCTGGAGTGCAGTGGCCTGATCTCTCTCACTGCAACCTCTGCCTCCTGGATTCAAGCCATTCTCCTGCATCAGCCTCCCGAGTAGCTGGGACTACAGGCATGTGCCACCATGCCCAGCTAATTTTTTTTGTAATTTTAGTAGCGACACGATTTCACCATGTTAGCTAGGATAGTATTTTTTTTTTTTTTTTTTTTTTTTTTTGAGATGGAGTTTCGCTCTTGTTACCCAGGCTGGAGTGCAATGGCGCGATCTCGGCTCACCGCAACCTCCGCCTCCTGGGTTCAGGCAATTCTCCTGCCTCAGCCTCCTGAGTAGCTGGGATTACAGGCATGCGCCACCATGCCCAGCTAATTTTTTGTATTTTTAGTAGAGACGGGGTTTCACCATGTTGACCAGGTTGGTCTCGATCTCTCGATCTCGTGATCCACCCACCTCGGCCTCCCAAAGTGCTGGGATTACAGGCTTGAGCCACCGCGCCCGGCCCTAGGATAGTCTTTATCTCCTGACCTCGTGATCCACCCACCTCAGCCTCCCAAAGTGCTGGGATTACAGGCGTGAGCCACCGTGCCCAGCCATATTTTTCCATTCTTGATTGATTTACTATTTAAATTCTGTATTTTGACCTCATGTAAAACACTTTAACCAGGAAGTTATGAGACTGGGTCTACCTAAGGCAATGCTAAAGCTTTTTAAAGACCAAGTAGCAGACTGGTACTTAACTGAATCCATACCACAAACTTTTCTTCTTCCTTTTGAGAAATTGCATTTAATACTTGGACTGTTAGGTTAAACAATCTTTAAATTGCTGTTTGCCACAAATTTGCTATAATGGTTTAAAACTTTTGAAAAACTTGTATTTTGGCATTTTTCCAGTCTTACGAGTTATTTTTCTTTTGATTTCAGAGAACACTTTTTACAGTTGGCTAGAAGGTAATAAGAAACTTTAAAATACATTTCAATGATGATTTTTTTTCTCATGAGATTAAGTTTATGTCTACAAGATTCACATATGAAATTTTATTTCTAAGTCTCTGCTTTTTCTTAGGCCTCTGTGTAGAAAAAAGAGCATTCTACAGACTTATATCTGGCCTACATGCAAGCATTAATGTGCATTTGAGTGCAAGGTATCTTTTACAAGGTATGTGACATTTGCTTTGATTCACTTTACCACTCTTAATTGTAGATATTCTTAAAATTTTCCTGGCATTGGCCCGAATGGGAAAAGATTGACCTGATTGAATATTAGGCAGTAAAAATTCACTCTTAAATGGTACTAATCAGAAAGGTGGGAACTGTAGATACAGTTGAACAGTTAAATATATTCTTAGCTTTCTTCACTTTCTTTTAAGAAGTTGCTCAGAATTGTACATATCACTTTGGAAATATTCTTTTGTTTTCTTGTGGAAATTTAAATAGCTCCTAACAGCACAGTCTGCTGTTGGATAAGCAGTATTGTATCAAAACCTTTTCATTTGTGTGTCAGTATCAGGCCTGGTGTTTAAATGGGTAAAAGCCTTTCCTGCTGCTGTTTATGCTTTAATACTATTTAAAATAAGACTGGTTGATTTTCTTTTTTTTTTTTTTTTTTTTGAGATGGAGTTTCGCTTGTTACCCAGGCTGGAGTGCAATGGCGCGATCTCGGCTCACTGCAACCTCCACCTCCCAAGTTCAGGCAATTCTCCTGCCTCAGCCTCCTGAGTAGCTGGGATTACAGGCATGCGCCACCATGCCCAGCTAATTTTTTTGGATTTTTTAGTAGAGACGGGGTTTCACCATGTTGACCAGGATGGTCTTGATCTCTTGACTTTGTGATCCACCCGTCTCGGCCTCTCAAAGTGCTGGGATTACAGGCTTGAGCCACTGCGCCCGGCCGAGACTGGTTGATTTTCATCAGTACCATATTTCTTCTGGAATTAAAATATTACAAATCTTGGGAAACAAAATATAGAAACTTCCATTTTATTGATTGATTGATTGCTTGGTTGATTGAGACAGGGTCTATTGCCCAGTCTAGCATGCAGTGGCCAGACTTAGCTTGGGAGGTTCTTGGCTTTGCCCAGGAAAATGTTTGAAGGCCAGCTGGTGGCGGCAGGGTACAGCAGCAGCAGAGGTACTGCCCCTCATGGAGCAGAGCTGCCCTATAGGCAGTTTGCCCAGAGCAGCAGCTCATAGGCAGTTCTGCAGTCATATTTATAGTCTCCTCTTTATTATATGCAAATTATGAGGCAGATTATGGAGAAATTTCTAGAAAAAGGGTAGAAACTTCTGGGTCATTGCTATGGAAAGGGGTGGTAACTAATGCATGTTGCCATGGGAATGAGAAACTGACATGGCACACTGGTGGGTGTGCTTTATGGAAAGCTGCTTCCGCCCCCTCCCTGTTTTAGCTAGTTTTCAATTTGGTCCAGTGTTCTGAGTCCCACCTCCTGAGCCAAGTCCTACCTCCTACCTTATGACTACAGAAGCATGCCACCATGCCCAGCTAATTTTTTTTTTTTTTTTGTATTTTTTGTAGAGATGAGGTTTGGCCTCGGACTACCAAAGTGCTGGGATTATAGGCGTGAGCCACCGTGCCTGGCCTAAACTCATTAGTAATTTTAGATTGTCATTTCAAATTGTGTATTCCAGTTTTATGAATATGTTTATATTCAGAAGTTTTATTTTTATTATCTTTTTTCATCTTTAAAAAAGGAAATTTTATTATTTTTCCATTACATGAATTAACCTGGAGGGCAGTATATTTTTTGAAATGAGCCAGGCACAAAGATGATTATTTCATGATTTCACTTACAAAGGCATTCTAAAAAACTTAATCTTATTGAAATAGAGTGAAGTGGTGAGTACCAGACCCCAAGATATTTACGAGAAAGGAGGGTTTGAAAAGATGTTGATCAAAAAATGCACAATTATAATTAATAGAATAAGTTCAGGAGATTTTTTTTATACAGCTTAGTGACTGTAGATCAAAATAATGTATTTGTAGTTTTGAAAAATGCTGACAATGTCACGTGCTCTTGCCACAACACTAACTATATGTAAGGTAATTGCCTAGAATTAAGTATTTGACAATGTATCTATACTTCCAAACATTATGTTTTACAAAATAAATATAGATTTATTTATTACAGATGGTAATGGTATGAATGACAATAAAAGGGCAGGTGTAGCTTATGGCCTTATGACTGGCCACTCTGTGAACACAATAAAAAAGTTTACAAAAAAAAAAAAAAAAACCAGAAGGCTGGGCATGGTGGCTCAAGCCTGTAATCCCAGCACTTTGGGAGGCTGAGGCGGGTGGATCACGAGGTCAAGAGATGTAGACCATCCTGGTCAACATGGTGAAACCTCGTCTCTACTAAAAATACTAAAAATTAGCTGGGCATGGTGGCGTGTGCCTGTAATCCCAGCTACTCAGGAGGCTGAGGCAGGAGAATTGCCTGAACCCAGGAGGCGGAGGTTGCGGTGAGCCGAGATCGCGCCATCGCACTCCAGCCTGGGTAACAAGAGCGAAACTCCGTCTCAAAAAAAACCAAACAAACAGAAAATGGTTTAATCTAAAAGTTGCAATGATCTCCAAAATTTTTCCAGAGAAAATGACCAAGAAGTTGACTACAGTTAGGTGCCTAAGAATATACACTGTAGGCTGACCTTCACCCACTAAAAAAAAATCACATAAAATAAGAGTGAGAAATTCCTCTGAGTTGTATTATCAATATGCAAAAAAAATGTTATTCCAAATTTCACTTCGACAGAGATCATTTTATTATTTTGCAACCTTTAACATTTTTCACTTAAAAGATGCCGCATGGAAACATATGTTGTGCTGTAAGTGTATCATGGAACATTAAATTTAAAATTCTTAACTTTCCATTAACTCTCCTAATAATTTAATTTCTGAGATGTATTTTCTAGCCAATTTTATATGTGTCACACTTTGTGTAAGAATTTAATAAATTTTTTTCTTTTACAAACAGAAAAACAATGCTAAGTTATTTAACTCTCTTACCTGTGGAAAGTGTATGCCTTTTTCTTAATTAACTGATCTGAAAGTTAAATTGATAAGTAAAGTCTCTAATTAAAATCAAATTTTGAGTGCATTAGAAATACCAGCTTTCTCATCGAAACCTACAAAGTACCATGTAAAATGACATGGCATGAAAACACCAATGAGAAAACTGTAGCCATCACATAGAAAAAGAAGGAGAAGGGTTGTGATGAATACACAGAAGACACGTAATAAGACAAACAAAAACTAAGGATAATTAGGAAATAAAGGAAACAGAATTTCTCTTTAAATTCAGCAAGATTTAGCTGTGCAGCATGGAAAAATGTTATCTCCACATGAAGAATTAATCTTACTTCTTCACTATTGATATTTTCCATCTCTGACTTGAACTTACAAACTAACTCTAGCAGGAATATTTATGGCTTATTATGGAGCATCTGTTACACAGTAAGCAGTGTCATGTTTGTTTGCCACATTTATATATAAAAAACATCCTCATGACTTATGAGGCATTCCTAGTTCTTACCTGAACAAATTGGCTCAATAAATATATAAATTTACTTATGTCAATTATAATGAGAACAAAATAAGTAAAAGAAAAAAAAAGGCTTATATAAAATTCTCGAATTAAAAGAACAAATGGAATGTCTTAATTAAATAAAGTATAATACACAATTTTGGAAATATGTCTAAAAATTGTTTTGTGTGCACTAGTAAATTTTATAAAAGTCATTCTTATTAGTCATGACCAGCTCAGATAATGAATACCTCATAAACTATGAAAGAAAAAAATTATGAGACAAGAAAATTATAGGTCTAGCATGAGTACCAAGCAAGGAAAAACAGAAAATTTTCATGGAGAGATTCTGAATCATAAGGCAGAAGATTTTACAGTAATGAATGCAGTCAAAAGCAGAGTATAGATTTGCTTTTAGCATTTTTGAGGTTTTCAGTTTTCTAGTAAATTAGTCACCTTATTAAAATATTTCCTTTGTTCCAATATTGCTCTATTCTTCTGAAAATAGGTATAAACTGATACTCACACAAACACATTTACTCTATAATTTTCTTGCACCTGAGCTTTATTTTTAGAATAATGTATGTGCATAGCTGTTTGTAAGTCAAAACTAAAATTCTGTATGTTTGCAGGCAGAGAGATGACATGTTCAAAGAAAAATACATAACATTTTTTTTTTTTAATTTTAAAGCAGAACTCAGAATTTTAACACTCAGGATTTTATTTATACTTGTAAATAATTTTTATTATACTCATAAAAACAAACCTGTAGTCAATAGCAACTTAATTGTACATCTTAAAATAACTAAAAGTGTAGAATTGGTTAGTAATACAAAAGATAAATGCTAGAGGTGATGAAAACTTCATTTTTCCTGATGTGATTAATATATAAATTATATGTCTGTATCAAAATATGCCATATGTGGCATAAATAGATACTATGTACCCACAAAAATTAAGAATTATTTTTATTATTAGTAAGACTTGCTTTCTCAGTAAAACATTGAATTCATTTTAAGGATTTAAGGGTTCTAGAAAATAAAATATTAATATAAAACTATTAAAGGCTAAATTGTGCAAAAGAATTTTCTTGGTGGTTATTATATAATTTAAAATGTAAAATGAAATTAACTTCTATAGGCATGAATAACCTAATATAATTAAAGTAAAAATTACTTAATTATCAAATTCAGTTTTTAATACTTAATTCTTCTTCCTTCTTAGAGACCTGGTTAGAAAAGAAATGGGGACACAACATTACGGAATTTCAACAGCGATTTGATGGAATTTTGACTGAAGGAGAAGGTCCAAGAAGGCTTAAGAACTTATACTTTCTCTACTTAATAGAACTAAGGGCTTTATCCAAAGTGTTACCATTCTTCGAGCGCCCAGATTTTCAGCTCTTTACTGGAAATAAAATTCAGGATGAGGAAAACAAAATGTTACTTCTGGAAATACTTCATGAAATCAAGTAAATTATATATTAGAATTTATACATTAATAGAAGAGTGACAAGGAATGCACAAGTTTTGTTTTGTTTTTTTTTTTTTTTTTTTGAGATGTCCAGGCTGGAGTGCAGTGGCAGGATCATAGCTCACTGCAGCCTTGTTCTCCTGGGCCCAAGCAGCCCTCTCATGTCAGCCCAAGTAGCTGGGACTATATGTGCAAACCACTACGCCAGGCTAATTTTTTTTGTAGAGATGGGGTTTTGCCATGTTGCCTAGGATTGTCTTGAACTCCTGGGCTCAAGTGATCCACCTACCTTGGCCTCCCAAAGTCCTGGGATTATATGTACAGGCCACTGTGCTCTGCCTCAATTTTTAAAATATTCATTTAGAGAAAAGAAAACTATTTAGAACATAATTAAAAGTTAATTTTGCTTGTAGGTCTTTTCGAATTGAATTTTGCTTTTGTTTTTATTTTGACTTGGGTACTGAAAGGCACACATTTTTAGTTTTAAGAGCCATTCTTTCATTATTTAATACCTCTATTATTTTCATGTTTATCTGAACAAATTGGACCTGGGGTCAAATTTCTGTCTTATACAATTAGAATCTAGATTTGAGGTTTGAGGATAAGAATTTGTTGTGGGACATCGGAGTGTTGGTTTTACTATGTTTTCTCCTCTTTATTTATCACGATCAGTAAAATGTTGTGTTAGCAGGACTTTTAGTATTTATAACACATGAAAATGAATATTCTCTGTTTTAAAATGCAGGTCATTTCCTTTGCATTTTGATGAAAATTCATTTTTTGCTGGGGATAAAAAGGAAGCACATAAACTAAAGGTAATTATTTTATACTTAATTGTTAGATACAGACTGATTAACATTTATGCAGATATGAATATAAACCCATATATATAATACTCATAGAAGTAGAGAGTAGACTAGGTGCAGTGGCTCAGGCCTCTAATCCCAGCACTTTGGGAGGCAGAGGTGGGAGGATTGCTTAAGCCCAGGAGTTCAAGACCAGCTTGGGCAACATTGTGTGAAACCCTGTCTTTAATTAACAAAAAAAGAAGTAGAGAGTAGAATGATGATTACCGCAGGCTGGGAGTGGAGGGTGGATGGGGAAAAAGGGGATGTTTGTCCTCAAGTACAAAGTTTCAGTTAAGGAGAATAAGATTTAATGACTTACTGCATATAATGGTAACTATGGTAATAATGCATTGTGTATTGCAAAATTGCTGAAAGTGTAGATTTAAAGGTTTCCACTATATAAAAAATGATTAAGTATGTGAGGTGATGGATTTGTTAATTAGTGTGATTTAATCACTTCACATTGTACACTTACATTAAACATCACATTTGTATCCATAAACATATGCAGTTTTTGTTAATTAAAAAATAAATATATCTAGCAGTAAATCTTGATATACATCTTGAAATTATAGGAAAAATCAGAGTCATAATCTTTCCTCAAAAAAAATCAAGTTGAAAGGAAGGTGCCACTTAAGGTCTATTTTGCATTATATTCAAAGTAACAGCTGCTATCTGTATATTGCTACACTTTATAGATGCCTTTCACACTGATGATCTCATGTAATAAATAGAGGTAATAAAAGGAATGGATCCAATGCATGAGTAGCGTAGTAGTCTATCTTTTGCTGAAGAAAATTCTGAAGATGATACTGGTTAAATTAAAAGATTCTTGTTAGTAGGAGAAGGTACAGTGTGATGTTTTGTCATTCATCATTTTTTATTGTTATTGAGATGGGATCTCACTCTGTCACCCAGGCTGGAGTGCAGTGATACGATCATGGCTCACTGCTACCTTGACATTCTGTGCTCAAGCAATCCTCCCGCTTCAGTTTTCTGAGTAGCTGGGACCACAGGCATGTACCACCATGCCTGGCTAATTTTTTTTTTTTTTTTTTTTTTTTTTAAGTAGAGACAAGGTCTTGCTATGTTACTCAGGCTGGTCTTGAACACCTGGGCTCAAGTGGTCCTCCCACCTCAGCCTTCCAAAGTGCTAGGATTACAGGTGTGAGCCATTGCACCCCCTGGCATTCTTCTTATTCACTGGGAATTAATGACAGTTGTGAATACCAGTGTGCAGTAGGGGAAAGAGCAGATTCGATACCCCACAGAATGGGGTCTGTCATTTCCTTGCCTCTTAATATAGGGTCTAACCTCAGGCAAGACCGTCTCTGAATATGCATTTGCCTCATAATACTAGAAATATCAAACATTACCAGGAAGATTTATTACACACTATGCAGAGCATGATATTTTGTCATTAAAAGGAAAGAGAACTTCCACCCACAAGGGATTTCCGGAGGGGGTCAAGTAAAATTATATTACTCTGGTAAGTAAAGGCAGGTGGCCCTCAGAACTACATATAAATACACACATACACACACACACACACGAAATCATATATGTATATCACAGAATCTTTGTAGAGTAATGGGTAATTTTTTTTTTAACGTAGGTTTTAAATTAGTACCTCTTGCTTGGATGTTATCTGGTCATAAAAATAGTAAAAATAAATAAAAGTACCTCTTACTGAATAGGTACTGAAACACAAGATAGAGAATATTCTTAAGATATGTTAACAATTAACATTAATAAAAATTATTAGTCTTAATAAATATATTAGCTGTGATAGATATAGACACATATGTAGAGAGATTTCTATATATATCTATGTCTGATTTCATATATATATTTCATATATATGTGTATTTTTATCTTTTTAGGAGATAGGTCTTATTTTGTCACCAAAGTTGAAGTGCAGAGGCACGATCATAGCTCACTGCAGCCTGTAACTCCCGGGTTCAAGCCATCTTTGCACCTCAGCCTCCTAAGTAGATAGAACTACTGGCTAGCACCACCATGCCCTGCTGACTTTTAAAATTTTTTGTTGAGTTGGGGGGGTGGTCTGACTATGTTGCCCAGGCTGGTTTTGAACTCTTGGCCTCAAGTGATCCTCCTGTCTTAGCCTCCCAGAGTGCTGGGAGTACAGGTGTGAGGCACCACCATACCCAGCCTGATTTCATCAAAATATTTACAAAAATCTTCCTCTGCTTTTTATTCTTTCTTTCTGTAATGAAAGAACCTGATTTTTTGCACTCAGTTTTTTTGCTGTTAGATAATAGTTATTCTTGACTTCCCATATACCTCCTACTTGAAGCATGCTTGCTACAAATACATACCTCACTGCTTATATAATCTGCCTAAACAGCTTCCAGGAACTAGAAAGTGAGGGGGAAGATGCTGTAATAAGACTTCTTTTTTCCTACTATTTTCAGTATGTTTCTTTTTTTTTTTTTTTAAGTTTACTTGCTGCTTTATTGGAAAGTGTTCTGGCATCAGCTCTTTTAAAATCCTGCAGATTAGAAATATTTCTTAGTGTTTTAATTTGATCAGAACTCAGAAACACTCACCTTTAATGTTCTATGAAGAGGTGGAGAGTCTTTATGTAACAGAATTTTTCTGACTCTTTTACAGGAAAGATGTAAAAAACAAAACATGCTAATATCAGAGATTTACTTTTTTAAAAAGTAGTTTCTGGTAAATGTGGATTTGAACAGTCATAAATCAATTTTTAAAATCTCATCTTGTTTCCTTAATATCCTATCAATGTATGGGTAGAAAATAGGGGACTTGCATGAAGGAGAATTATTCAGCATTCAATTCAAATAGAATAGGATCTCATTTGAAGACTTATAAAGTATGTGAGAATTTGGGCGAGAATTGGTCAGTTGGTTTCACTGAATATAAATCACAGCATGCTTGATCATTCATTCTGTTGACTGGCTGTAATTTAAAGTAATGACCTAAAACTGTATGTTTAAACCAGGAAAATCTAGAAGTGATTTAGGTTCTGGTTATTTTAAGGACCATAAATTTTTCTAATCTGAGATAATTAGGGGATATACTCAGGTTATTGTACGTGATTGTTATTTGTGGAAGTCACAAGGATTTTCTCCCATAAAATCCTTACTAATTTTTACTAATTTGATCTAGTAAATTTCTAGCCTATTAATTTGGCCCTTGCATATTAGGTTCACTTAAGAGAAGATGCATGCTCTTTGATGTGCTTGGTTTTAATCTTACAATATTAATTTGGCTATTGTAAGCAGCCATGCCTGTTCTCTGTACATGTCATACAAAGACTCAAGAGCTGTCACATTCAAGTATTTGAATTAACATAGAATCAAACACTGAAATTAGACAGTGTCTACAAAAGCAAGCACACTGTTTTAGAACAGAGGCTTCCAACTCTCACAGGTATGAGTCTCATACTCAGAAACTTTCAAGGCCTCTTCTCATGACAGAGTATTTTTAGTATCTATTGATTTTGAAAATATAATTGCCAAAAACCCATCATGCATTTAGTAACACTTTTAAAGTAAAAGTTGTGTTTTATTGATCATAACATTTCTATCCATTTGGAAATTTGTAGTGCATACATGGGAGCTGTTTATTCTGTCTTTATGTAGTCTTGTCTCCATGTGGATTTTGTAGATCCTAATTCTTTTTTTTTTTTGAGACGGAGTTTCGCTCTTGTTACCCAGGCTGGAGTGCAATGGCGCGATCTCGGCCTAACGCAACCTCCGCCTTCTGGGTTCAGGCAATTCTCCTGCCTCAGCCTCCTGAGTAGCTGGGATTACAGGCATGCACCACCATGCCCAGCTGATTTTTTTGTATTTTTAGTAGAGACGGGGTTTCACCATGTTGACCAGGATGGTCTCGATCTCTTGACCTCGTGATACACCCGCCTCGGCCTCCCAAAGTGCTGGGATTACAGGCTTGAACCACCGCGCCCGGTGATCCTAATTCTTAAGTCTTCTAGAAGTCAACAGCTCATAGGATGGGAACATGTTTTTTAGAGTAACTTTATTACTCTGTTACTATTGTTAAAAGTATGATTTTTCCATAAGTTTTGGTCAATGTTGTAGTTTAAGGGAAACCTAAAATCAAATCACAGAATCTTTGTAGAGTAATATGATTGGTTAGTTTTTTTTTAAGTAGGTTTAAAATTAGTACCTCTTGCTTGGATGTCATGTGGTCATAAAAATAAAAAACTTAGTACCTCTTACTGAACCAAGGTACTGAAACCAAGATAGAGATTATTATTAAGATTCAGTAATAGTGAACAATTTGGGATTTGTCTTAATTAATAAGGATATTACATCTGGGATCCTATTAAAAGTCTTTTACATATTACAGCTGTTTGAAAGTTACAAGCTGAATAAAACATCTTGGAAAAGTCTGTCTCCAGAGCAAATTGAGGTTTGCTTTGAATAGTGGTTTCCAGTCATTGATTTATTCCTATTTTAGATTTGTGGTCCTGTCCTCATCTGGTTGAGCCCACTGTGTGGTTTATCACTTTAAAAAAAGAAAAATACAGGCCAGGCACAGTGGCTCATGACTGTGATCCCAGCAATTTGGGAGGCTGAGGCGGGTGGATCACGAGGTCAGTGTTCAAGACTAGACCTTGCCAAGATGGTGAAACCTGTCTCTACTAAAAATACAAAAATTAGCCAGACATGGTGGCAGATGCCTGTAATCCCAACTACTCGGGAGGTTGAGGCAGAGAATTGCTTGAACCAGCCTGGGCAACAGAGCGAGACTCCGTCTCAAAAAGAAAAAAAAAAAAAAAGAAAAAAAGAAAAAAAGAAAAATACTATGTGTTCCCTAAATTATAGGCTAACTTGTATAATGGATCTTCTATCTGAGATGTATGTCAAATTTCCTGCTAAGAATAATGTAAGCATGGGATTCTCCTCTTTGTCCAGGACAGGAGTCACATGGAAGATCAATTGGTAATATCCACTGGAGTAAAAGGAGGATGTATTCTTGGTTTCCCTTCTTTTTTACACATTCCTTAAGGACATATACCACATTTAGATCAGCTGGATGCATGTCACCCTATTATAAATGATACAGTATTCTAAGGTTCATGGATGTATACGTATGTATTAAAAGCATAAAAACAAAAAGGGAACAATAAATGCCAAATTTAGTATAGTGGTAGAAGGTGGGATATGGTACTTGAGAGATAACTTGAGGGCCTTCAATGGTACTTTTGACATTTTTTCCTAAAACTTGGTAATGGACACATGGCATTCACTATATTTTGTATATTTTTGCATGTTAATAGTAATACTAATATTAACAAAAGAAGATATGGTTGTTTTGCCTTATTCATACCAGAAAGAAGGGCTATAGTTGAACTATTAAGAAACCAAAGGATTTTTTTTTTCTTTCCATTTCTGCCTTCTTTCCTCATTCCCTTCCTCCATTCCTTCTGGTAAATGATGCCCTCTAACCCTGCCTCACCCTCCTTTCTCCACCTGTTGACATATAGTTAATCACCTACAATGGACACCTTGACAAAGTTATTTTACATATTTTTGCATATAGTTTAGCTTTGGAGTCAGGCGGGGCTGGGTTCTAAGTTTTTTGTTTACTAGATGTGGGAATTTAGGCAAGTTACCTAAAAACTCTGAATCGTATTTTTTTTAACATTCATTAGGTGCTGATTATAATAATATCTACTTTTTTGATTTGTGAAGATTAAATGAGATTGTATATGTAATGATGCTGGTTTGTAGAATCAATGAATGTTCTCCTTTTTGGTACCCCATAGTACCTTGTACAGTGTTAGGCACATAGAAGGCACTCAGAAAATATTAACTGACTGTATATTACATCTTAATAAAATTTTGTTACATTGTTTTCAGGAGGACTTTCGACTGCATTTTAGAAATATTTCAAGAATCATGGATTGTGTTGGTTGTTTTAAATGTCGTCTGTGGGGAAAGCTTCAGGTAAGCAAATCTGGCCATTCCTATTTCTCATTTATGCTTTGCATGAATAATTTTCTAATTTTTCTTTTTTTCTTATTTCTGTTATAGACTCAGGGTTTGGGCACTGCTCTAAAGATCTTGTTTTCCGAGAAATTGATAGCAAATATGCCAGAAAGTGGACCCAGTTATGAATTCCATCTAACCAGACAAGAAATAGTATCATTATTCAATGCATTTGGAAGGTTAGTTTGAATGTTCTGAAATTGCTTCTGCTAGCCAAGTAAGTCTAAAGCAACATATAGGCTCTCAGAAAAAACTTGGGTAAGGAATATCTTTTTCACTTTATTTTAATTAATTAATTAATTAATTTATTTTTGAGACAGAGTCTTGCTCTGTAGCCCAGGCTGCAGTGCAGTGGCGTGATCTCAGCTTACTGCAACCTCTACCTTCAGTGTTCAAGCAGTTTTCCCACCTAAGACTCCCAGGTAGCTGGGATTACAGGTGCATGACACCATGACTGGCTAATTTTTTTATTTTTTATTTTTAGTAGAGATACGGTTTCACCATGTTGGCCAGGCTGGTCTTGAACTCCTGACCTCAGGTGATCTGCCGGCCACGACCTCCCAAAGTGCTGGATTACAGGCATGAGCCACCGTGCCCAGCCAGGAATATTCTTTCTAAAGAAACCATTTCATTACAGAATTACAGGATATTATGAACTAAGTATGTAGATATATACAATTAGTACATGATGTTCTTTATTTTCATCTGTTGACTTTTATGATCATAATTAGGGCTGGGCATGGTGGCTCATGCCTGTAATCCTAGCACTTTGGGAGCAGGTGTATCACTTGAGGCCAAGAGTTCGAGACCAGCCTGGCCAACTCTACTAAAAATACAAAAGTTAGCCAGGTGTGGTAGAGCATGCTGTATTTCAGTATTCATCTTATGGAATTTGTACGTTAAAAAATTGTTTAAAAGCAGATTTTTTTTTTTTTGCTATCCAATTATTTTTGTGATGGTGCTAGAAAAATCATTTAATATAGGTGTACATGTAAACTCTGTTAATTCACCATTATATAAAAAGGTTAATAACTCTTGTAAAAATAATTATTTCCCATAAAAATGATTAAAGAAAAGCATGAAATTAGGAATTTACATTAAAATATTTAAGTATAGATGCATTTCCTTATGCTCTATCATGCAAAAAATGCTGAGATTTATAAAAATTAACATTTTTAAAGGACTACATTTCCTCATTTAAAGAAAAACTACAATTTTGGGCTTGAAATAATTGACTTTGAAAATTGTGTCTCTAGCATCCAAGGGCTTACTAGTTAATATTTCATTGATTACTGTCTTTTCATGATAGAGAGCAGAGCTAAGTACACTTAAAATAAGGAACAAAATTTACAAAAATGAGTGAAAGCAATGTGGTGACACATTTAATATTTTTATTCTTTATAAGCCAATAGCTTTCTAAATTTACTAAATATTGTGTATTTTAAGTATTCATATACTTAGGCATTTAAAAATATAGTTATATTTCTGTGTTTATATACTTTATACTTACGTACTTTCATAGTAAGAATATTAATATATTTGTGAATACTTATAGCTAAATATAACATTTGCATACTTACATATTTTATACCAAATACTCATATACTTTAATACTAAGTGAATATACTTATGAATACTTAAAATACATAAGTGTTTTAATACCTATATATCTCATACTTATGTATGTATGTATTGACTGATTGATTGACTGACTGACTGACTGACTGACGTGATCAGCTCACTGCAACCTCGGCCTCCAGGCTCAGTAGATTCTCCCACCTTAGTCTCCTGAGTAGCTGGGATACAGGCACACACCACCATGCCTGGCTAATTTTTTTTTTTTTTTGTAGAGATAGGGTTTTGCCACAATGCCCTTGCTGGTCTCAAATTGCTGGACTCAATCAAGTAAGTGCTCTACCTGCCTTGGCCTCCCAAAGTGCTGGGATTACAGGCATGAGCTACTGCACCTGGCTATTTTGTTTATTTGAAAGGATTTTTTTTTTTAGAGATAGGATCTGGCTGCGTTGCCCAGGCTGGAGTGCAGTGGCATGGTCATAGCTCACTGAAACCTTGAACTCCTGGACTCAAGCAGTTCTCCTACCTCGGGCTCCCAAGTAGCTGGGACTGCAGGTGCACACAGCCATGCCTGGCTAATTTTTAAATTTTTTGGTAGAAACTGGGTCTCCCTATGTTGGCCAGGCTGGCCTCAAATTCCAGACCTCAAGCAGTTCTCCCATCTTGGCCTTAGAAAGTACTGGGATTGCAGGAGTGAATCTTTGTACCTGGCATACTTACATATTTAAATCATTTAAAAATAACTAGTTTCTGGACAATAATAGTTTTACCATGTCAAATTAAGAACTAAAATATATTACAATACATTAAATCATTTATGCACCTTAAATTTATTGAAATAAATTAAAAATGTTCTGTTTTGAAATGCAAAGTGAATAACTTTTACAGAGAAAATTTACCTAAGATGGTTTCTGAGTGAAATATTTTTGGTTACAGAATTTCTACAAGTGTGAAAGAATTAGAAAACTTCAGGAACTTGTTACAAAATATTCATTAAAGAAAACAAGCTGAAATGTGCCTGTTTCTGGACAATGGAGGCCAAAGAGTGGAATTTTATTCAAAGGCATAATAGCAATGACAGTCTTAAGCCAAACATTTTATATAAAGTTGCTTTTGTAAAGGAGAATTACATTGTTTTAAGTAAACAAATTTTTAAAAATTACGTTAAGTCTATGTATAATATGACTGTGAGTAAAAGTAATACTTTGATAATGTGGTACAAATTTTAAAGTTTAATATTGAATAAAAGGAGAATTATCGGATTCGTATATGATAAAAGTAAGTGAATGTTTTAAGTCTTTCAAACTACCATTTTGTGTAATAAGATGTAATATAAATAAAACTATGGTTAATGTGACAAGCATTTAATAGGAAAATGCTAAGGAGGTTCATGAATGACCCATAATTAACAACGTAGAATTTTTCAATACATTTATGGTAGCCATATTTAGCAAATAAAAATAAAGATTGCACAGTTAGATTTGAATTTCAGATAAACAACTAGTTTTTTAATGTAAGTATGTTACATGGAATATCTGGAACATAATAACTTATACTAAAAAATTATGTTTGAAATTCAAATTTAACTGGGAGTCTTGTATTTTATCTGGCAATTTTAAAATACATTGGTATAAAACAAATCACTTTTAGAATTACATTGCTATTTTGATTGAGTTGTTTTTGTGTGTAGAAAGGTACAATAACAACTCAAAGGCACAGGAGATTTCTAAATATTGTGAAAAGTTGAATAGATTTTATGTTTATTCTCATAATACTTTCCCTAATACTAAATAAAATTTTGGGAGCACTTTTTATTTTTATATAATTTTCAATTTACAAAAAAGTTTCAAAATTAAATACAAAGAGCTCTCTTACCCAGATTCACTAATTGTTCATATGCGCTTTATCTTTCATGTTTTTTCTGTATACACAAACACACACAAGGTTTTCTTCAATCATTTGAAAGTCAGTTACAGGCATCTTGCCCCTTTGATCCTAAATACTTCAGGGTAATACTGAATAATTTCTAAAAATAATTTTCTTGGAAAAAAAACCTCCCGCAGTTCTGGAACTATAATACTATAAGCCTTAAATGAAGAATAATTTCAAGTTCTATTCTAAAGTTCTTTTTGAGTTTTGTTGCCCCTTTTATGCTTGATGTGTATAGTAATAAGGTAGGCTATGTATTTTATCAAAAAAATTCTTTTTTTAGCTGGGTGCGGTGGCTCAAGCCTGTAATCCCAGCACTTTGGGAGGCCGAGGCGAGTGGATCATGAGGTCGAGAGATCGAGACCATCCTGGTCAACATGGTGAAATCCCGTCTCTACTAAAAAATACGAAAAATTAGCTGGGCATGGTGGTGCGTGCCTGTAATTCCAGCTACTCAGGAGACTGAGGCAGAAGAATTGCCTGAACCCAGGAGGCGGAGGTTGCGGTGAGCCAAGATCGCGCCATTGCACTCCAGCCTGGGTAACAAGAGTGAAACTCCGTCTCAAAAAAAAAAAAATTTTTTTTAAGAGACAAGGTTTTGCTATGTTGCCCAGGCTGGACTTGAACTCCTGGGCTGGGCTGAAGTGATCGTCTCACCTCAGCCTCCCAAGTAGCTGGGAATACAGGTGCATGCCACCATACCTGGCTTAATTTTTGTTTTTTATGCACGAAGTTCATTTCCATTGTCTCCCTAAAACTGAACTGTAATTTTAGGAGGTTTTCATTAGGGGAAGCTCTTCATTTATAAAATTATTTGAAGGGGTTTAGGAATTTATATCACATGGTAATTGTAGAGAAAAAGAAGCTATATACCTCAAAATCATGTGCCCTCTTTACATATGTCTTATCAGGTATAACATGTTGAAATGTCACATTACTAGTAGAGCAGGATTTATTTATATCGTGGTTAAGAAACGTCAGTTTACACTGTTGTATACTTTTTCTTCTCTGTGTCCCTAAGGCCTGGTACAGTGCCAAGCACATACTTAGTAGCTAATAAATATTTGTTGGATGAATGTATGTATATGTATTCAGTATATTTTAAATGAATAATCACAGAAGTAAGTTTAACAATGTATCCTATTTTCCTTTGCCGCTTCATTTTCTCTAAGGCAGAAAGAGACAGACATTAACCCACTGATGAAGTCAGTCTTCTTGGAGACTCAAAAGACTATAATCACTCTATAAAATACAGTAATGTATTCAAATGGCCATTTTTTGTGTATCCCTCTCTCATTTTATGCCTCCCTTCATTTTTTTTTTTTTTTTTTTTTTTAAACAGCCAGTCTTTTTGAAGGAATATTCCTACCTCTACTCGTCACCTTCCACCTGCTCCTTAACTGAAATCTGCCATTTGGCTGTAGTTCTTAACCCCTTCCTGTGAAGTCTGAAATCTTTTTTTTTTTTTTTTTTTTGAGACGGAGTTTCGCTCTTGTTACCCAGGCTGGAGTGCAATGGCGCGATCTCGGCTCACCGCAACCTCCGCCTCCTGGGCTCAGGCAATTCTCCTGCCTCAGCCTCCTGAGTAGCTGGGATTACAGGCACGTGCCACCATGCCCAGCTAATTTTTTGTATCTTTAGTAGAGACGGGGTTTCACCATGTTGACCAGGATGGTCTCGATCTCTCGACCTCGTGATCCACCCGCCTCAGCCTCCCAAAGTGCTGGGATTACAGGCTTGAGCCACCGCGCCCGGCTGAAGTCTGAAATCTTAATTCTAAATCCAGTTTAGTTCACAAGCTATTATTTGACTTTTTTTCCCCTGTATTTGACATTGTTGACAACCCCTACTTTAAAGATTCCCTTGATTTCTTACATTTTGCTCACTGCTGACCACCCCCGACCCCCCTTTTGGCCTTATTTATTCCTTAAATGTTATTCCTCAGACTGCCATTCATTCTCTCTTAATCATAACACCACTTCTCACGCTTGGGTAATTTCAATTTAGTGATTCCTAAATCCTTTAGCCAAACTCAATCCATCTGCCTGTTGCACTTTACTTGGTGGTTCCACAGACACCTTTTTGTGTCTTAAAACATTTATTCTCTCCAAAACTTACTCTAATGCCTCTGTTCTTTACTTTGGCTAATTTTAGAACCATTATATTCTAAGTTTTCTAGGCTAATGCCTCTCCTCTCCTTCCCCCTGTCATTTAGTGTCTAAGTTCTGATTTTATCTCCACCTCTGATGCATCGCTATCTTTCATCTTCATTGCTATTATTAATACCTACAGTATTACACTGACCTGCCTCCTGTACCTAGCTGGTCTCCTCTCTGTTGCAACCGGATGTTACCAGAGTAGGTTTTCTAGAAGCACTCTTGACAATGTTACTCACTGCTTAATACCCTTCAGTGACTTCAGGAACCTTCAGGAGAAAGCCAAACTCCTGTGTTTGGTGTACAAAGTCTTCTTATGTGTGATGTGCTTCCTCCACTGAATGTTCTGGTGAAACAGACTCACAGTTTTTCAGAAGCCCCATATGGCCAGGCCTCCTGCCTTGGTAAATGCTGTACTCTTTGCCTCAAGTGCGCTAGTCATCCTTCCCCACTTGGAAAATTCCTATGCATCTTGCAGGCCTGACATAAGCATCTCCTCTGTGAAATCTCCCTTGCTCCACTCAAGGATAGTCATCTAACTTCCTCTTTGTGTCACCACTGTAATTACAACCTACCTCTACTGTGTGTCACTTAAATTGTACTGTACTGTTTTATTTTTCAAAAGTCTTCTTTCCTAGAATGTGAGCTCATTAAGGGCAGGAAAAGGAACCTTTTTATTTTTTGCATCTCCATAGCATAGTTTTTGGCATATGAACGTTTAATAAATGTTTGTTGATTAAATTGCTTTTAAAGTGACATCTTTATTATATTAGAGGTCCTACCTTTATTCCGAATACTTTCACTCCCTTCACTTTAAAGCAAGGGTCAGTAGAGTCCCAAGGATTTGTAGACTTGAAGGGGTCAATAAAGTTGTAATTGTATTCAATATTTGGTGTGGTTTTTGGTGGGTCATGAAAGTGGTCTCTTCTGGATAAAAAGGAACTTCTTTCCTGGGAGAAGTCTGCATCATTGAGGAATTTCTTGAATAATCAAAGAATACCTTTCCAGGATTATAAGGTAGACAAATGGATTCCTGTTTAAGATTCTAAGGGGAAGGAGAGAGGTGTTATAAATTATTTATACAACAATTTTTCTTAGCTTAATGTTTGAATAAATATGTACTATCTAATAATGTATTGACATTTTAAACTCCATAGCACTTGATATCAAATTGGTATATAACATTAAGCGATATGACATCCAGATGTAATTATGAGCTCACTAAAGGCAAACTATCATTTGTAACTCCTGATGTTTTTTTCTCTCTCTCTTTTTTTTTTTTTGTGGTAGCATTAGGTTCTTACCCTTATATGATAGAAACTCAATATAGTCCATTATGAGAGATGAAGAAAACCAGACCTCTAAAGAAAAGCACAAACACTTTTATTTTTAATAGTAGTGTTTTGTTATAATTTAGTGAAACAACAAATAAATACATTCATTGGCCACAGCTATACTTTTACAACCAGTTTGAAACTGATTATATAGCTGAGAAACACTGTTAAACAATAAAAAAGGCAACTATGCATAAAAAAGCCACTTTAGCTATAAATTACGTTTTCCATAAAACTACAACCAACTACAATGAGTGGTAAAAGTTTCAAGAATTAATGGCCACCCAAGAGAAATGATGAAAACAAATACTGCTCATCACTACACAATTACACACTTAATAATGAAATTCACTTTTTAATCAATGAACATTAAGGTTTGATATTGTCATTATGTGCTTCAGTGCAGGATGAAGAGGGAATTGGTAGCCCTTTGATTTTATAAACAACTCCTTTCGAGACCAAACTTAAAGTGCTCCTAGTGCTTTGGGATTTTTAAGCAAAGATTGGGCCAGAGTGTATCTTTGTCTTTGGTGATGTGTTAGATGTGTATAAGGAGACAAATGCAAGAATTTGGGTAACCTAGTCAGTGATAAGAATAAACTTACAAATCTCAAATTTGGAACAATCAACTTATGCAGCAGGAAGAACCAAGTTATTTTATCTGAAAATTTTAAAAAAGTAATCTTTGTTAATATGGTCAAATAGGAACAATACCGAGGGAAGCCTTACTAGAAAAACTTTATTATCTTGAACCCCAAGGATTAATAAAGACAGCATATCTTTTCAGACAGTTCCTGATGATTAGATACGTAACATTATTAGCAAAATAGCATTCTGAAACGAAATCTAACAACTGAAGTTGCAATAAAAATGTACTGCTGTCACTGTTAATACCATGGTTAACTTTTTATAAATTTTTAAATAATTTGGTTACAATGAGAGAACTTATAAACTCAAAATAACATAAGTATATGCTTCTGATTGAATACAAAGTCATTTTGTATCATAAAAAGAAATTGGCCCAGCGAGGTGGCTTACGCCTGTAATCCCAGCACTTTGGGAGGCCCAGGTGGGCAGATCATGGGGTCAAGAGATCAAGGTCATCCTGGCCAATGTTGTGAAACCCCGTCTCTACTAAAAATACAAAAATTAGCTGGATGTGATGGCATGTTCCTGTAGTCCCAGCTACTCAGGAGGCTGAGGCAGGAGAATCACTTGAACCTGGGAGGCAGAGGTTGCAGTGAGCCGAGAACACACCACCGTACTCCAGCTTGGGCAACAGAGCGAGAATTGGTCTCAAAAATAAATAAATAAATTTGTCTGTGTACTGGCCTCCCAAAAGATCAAAAGCATTAGCAATTTCAATTTTTCCTTAGGGTTTCAATCTAATGTTATACTTCTGTGAAGTTATTGTATCAGTTGTTAAAAAGTTGAAATACATTTTAACCGAGAGGAAACAGCATTGTAATCAAAGTATAAAACAGCAAAGGATAGTCGTATTCTAGTTCTGAAGAAATAGGTGGCAGACAGTTGTAGTTAGTTGTCTTTGAGCATGTTGTGACAACTTCCCAATGTTGCTTGTTCCCTCGGCATTTGAGGTATTCAGCATCTACTTTCTATATAGACACTGGTACAAAGTGCATTTTAAAATTCTGTATTAGCCTACCATTTTCTTTTGTGTTTTTTAGATTTGGGATGGGACATTTAAGACAGTTTTATTATAATTTTAAAAGTATTCCAATATTGTTAACCTGTGGTTTTATACTTACCTAGTTTGTACTTTTCCTTAAGTTTGCTTATTTAGTCTAATGCTGGAATTAATTTGAATTCAATTTAATTTGGCTTTTCCCATATACAAGATAGAAAAATGTGAAAATCATAGGAGGAATTATATGTCTCACAAAATATTGCACTTGAGTTCACTGCAATAAATGTATCACGATTTCATTTACCTGAGGACAATCCTGATTTACTAGGTAAGACCAGTTATATCATGCTTCAGATAAATCAAATGCTTTTGAAAATATATTTGTTTTAATTTAGAATTATATATTTTGTGAATAATTCTTAAATGCATCTCTAAACTTGTTTAGTCCCAAGAAGTTTCTACCAACATCACCCTATGCAAAAGTCACTATTGCTTTCTTGAAGAGTCATGCTTAAACTCCTACATATATCTCAATTATATACAAAATAATCAATTGACCAACTCTACTCAAAGTAGCCACACAATTTCCACTGGCATATTTTCCTCTTGAAATTGTGGCTCTCCAAAGAACACTGCTGGCCTGAACTAATGGATTACTACTATCATTTGTTTAAAATTATTGAATTTCAGTCGGCATTTTAAAATTAGGCTTAAAAGAACTATCTTCAATGATTACACATTTCAGAAGATTTTTATAAAGAATGATACATTTTTATGCCTTAACTCTGTGTACTGTTCATACTATAACATTTTTATTAAGATTTCCATATAGAGCATACCATTGAATATACAGGCATTGATTTTCATAGGAAAATTGCCTTCCAGTTTGGTGTACAATATAGCAGATTTCAGTGTGAACATTAGCATATGACTTTGGGGACTGCAGTGACTCTTTCAGAACAAAGATAAAAGTGCGCATATGCATTTGATGTTCCAAAGTCAGGATTTTTGGAGGCCATCAAGTGCCTAAGATGCAATTTCTCTTTTCTCCTACTCCAAACTTTCCATTTTACTTCATTTTACTATGTCAAAAATAACAGCTCTGTTCTTTACCAAACACAGCCAAACTTCCAGATTTTGTTTTCAGTTGCAACAGATAATGGAATGTTTATGTAGATAGAACTTGAACACAATGAATATACACATCTATGAAAAACAACTCAAGAATCATGACTTGGTGATGCTGTCAGTTTTGTGGTGTCACATATAAGCTATGATGATTGTTCAAATCTAAATTACTACAAGTAAAGAGCAGAGGAGCAGTATCTGTCATAGGTCCATTCAGGTGGGGAGTGACTGTGTAACTGTTGCTGCCACACCCAGCCATGGTGCCATACCAGCCCAAACTTTGTGAGTTTGGTAAACTGCAACAAAAAAAAAAGGCAAAGAAGTCATAGGACTATGATCAAAATATAAGAAGTCACATTTGAATTTTTAGCATTTTCAATGAATTTTGTAATATAGTTAGCAATCAAATATACTGAAATATGTTCTTTGTCAAATAACATAATGCCTTTCTACAAATTTAATGACCTTAATATCCTAGATTCTGTATCACATTATGTTACAAAAGAATGAATAAATACCATCAGATCTGGAAAAACTTGACCGTCAGATGATAATAATAATGTTGTCCGTATGTGTTAGGCTCTAAGGTATCTATGTATGTATATATGTATGTAGACACACATATACATTCACTTAATCCTCACAACCAACCTCTGAGATAGGTTCTATTATCCCTGTCTTACAGATGAAAAGCAGGCTCAAAAAACAGGTTATGTAACTTGTCCAGATGAAGTTAGGATTACAGAAAATGTCTTATCAAGCTGAAGGCACTATATAGGTGTGCATTAAGCTTTCCTCCTTGTCCAAATCATAGCCAATAGTGTATTACTTAAGGACTTGAAATAGTTTTGAAACAAGGAGGGCATGGGAGATTTCCTATGGCAGTTAAGCTTCCCAAGAGTTTTATCTAGTGTTTCTCTGGATTTTGAATAGCACTGTGGCTCATGCATGTAATCCCAGCACTTTGGGAGGCCAAAGTGGGTGGATCACAAGGTCAAGAGGTAGAGACCAGCCTGGGCAACATGGTGAAACCCCATCTCTACTAAAAATACAAAAATTAGCTGGGCCTGGTGGCACGTGCCTGTGGTCCCAGCTACTTGGGAGGCTGAGGCAGAAGAATCACTTGAACTCAGGAGGCGGAGGTTGCAGTGAGCCGAGATTGTGCCACTGCATTCCAGCCTGGCAACACAGCAAGACTCCATATCAAAAAAAAAAAAAATTAGCCGGGCATGGTGGCACCTGCCTGTATTTCCAGCTACTTGGGAGGCTGAGGCAGGAGAATCGCTTGAACCTGGGAGGTGGAGGTTGCAGTAAGCTGAACCAGCCTGGGCAACAGAGAAAGACTCCGTCTCAAAAAAAAAAAAAAAAAAAAAATACAGAAACAGATACATAATCACTGCAATAGTATTTCCTCCCACAAACAGCTCTGAACCAACAAAATTATATAAAATTATACCATTTTTGCCCAGAGGCATATAAGCTTTAAGTCAGATGGTAGTTACTGATAATGCAGGTCCCACCCTGTGTTTAACATCTACTTTAAACTCCAATACTGCCAATCTTATTTATTGACATAGTACCACCAAATCACCTTTTTTTGTATTTGGGTTAAAGCTTAGATTTGTTTTTTTTTTCTATCAGTTTCAATACTAATTCAGGTTAAGTGGCTTTGTTACATCTACCTTCCTTCTCTTGAACTTCCCAGTCTTGGCAGGTCATCATCACTATCATATCGTCTTGGATTGTCAAAAAAGTAGGCTCTGGAACTATAACTGTGACTATTTATCATGCCAGCAGGTGCCTGTGAACAAAGTATTAGATGGCATATGATGATTTTACTTTTCCACTAAGAAAGGAAGCAAGAATCTATAATAATTTTTAGTCTTAACCTTTGCCAAAAATAGAAAATCAATATAAATGTTCCATAATTTTTAAAAATAGGAGAACAAGCACTGGGGAATATTATGGTATCATACCAAATTCTGGTTTAATCTCTGTGCCCGGAAAAACAATACCACCGACCATGCTGGCACATGTTCCCACAGAAAAAGGACCATTCCAAATACGATATACTCTTCTCCACTTATGTCTTCTACATGAGCCTGTAAATAGAGTATGGCAGAGAATTTTTACACCTCTTTAATATATAAGCAATCACCTCCATAGTTAACTTGTTTCAAGTCAGGTAAGATAAAATGTATCAACTACAAGCACATAAACTCTAAAATTTTCTGTGTTTTGTGGTTTCTCAGGTAATGATACTTATCCTTTAAAGGACATAAAATGCATTGAAGTTACAAAGAATAAAAAGTGGTTAATGTTTTCAATGCATCCATTTATGACTATTTTAGTATATGGATAATAAGATGTGATCTCATATTTAGGCCTCATAATGACTTTTGAAGACATTACTGTTCCAGCTGCTCCACAGGCAAAATAACAGCACTTACCCTGATTTACACCTGTAGAAAAACGTATCATGTTAAGTCACTCAGCTCAGCTCTACTTAAAAAATGCTTTTGGACCTAATCTATATATTAAATTTGTTCCTATTCTATCAGATGTTGGGAGAGGGAAATGGAAAAGGGAGTAAAGAGAATCTGCCACAAGGAACCACATGTGAAAATTCTTTCACTTCAGAAAGGTAAATGAAAAATAGTATTGCAGGATGCCTTAAATTCAGTACCAATCTAAATTACTATAAAGATATGACACATAGCTATGTCAAAATGTAGATTTAGGAAGCAGATGGGAATGCTGGAAAGTTAAATATGCATAGCTATAGTACTGGGAATTCTAACAAATACCTGGACACTCAAGGAACTACGAATGCTCTCCCATTATCAAGACTGATAAAGCCGGATTTTTATGAAAGCCATTATTTAAACATTTAAACCTGAACCAAATATTAAGATTATATGCAGTTCTTGAGCAGTGGTGAGTTACTTTCATCCTAACAAATTAAAGACCACGTTCACTGGCTAACAATAGGCAATTCATTTATCTAGAAATATTTGAATGCCATCATTAACAAAAATTAGTAAAACTGGCTTATGACCAAGAGGTTTGTGGCATTATTATTATGTACAAAAAAAAAAAAAAAAAAAAAAGAGAGAGAGAAAGACAGAGAAAATACTCCTTTGGGAGAAGTTATCTGTGGAAAATGATTTCAAATGTCACATGTATATGTGACACTTGTGATTTTTAAACACAAAGCTTTAAGTATGATTACTGACAGTAGACAGAGGTTCCATAAATGTGTTTGTAAGTCAAGCACTACAATGTTTTCCTAGTTGAGGGTAAGTTAATTATCACATTGTTAAACTGGCAATATGTGGTAGGTATTTACCTTATCTGAAAGATTATCCCAGCCATAATTAAACGGACTTTCTAATGTATCCTGAGATATGGTGACCACCACCAAATTGTAACAAGCTCTCGAAGAGTAGAGAAGAATGACTACAGAGCCCACAACGACAGTCTGGCACAAAGACATACCCTAAAACAAATAAAAATCATCATCTTTAGTATTCTCCACATTTGTCATGACAAGTTATTCATGTACATACAATACGGTTACCTCTTGCCATGCACTCCTAGAAAGCATTAAGTGAGCACCTGTTGAAATAAACTCTTGATTATCTTGCTTTTCAATTCCAATTCCTAGGACTGCTTGTGTTCAATATGTGTAAATTAATATATGTAAGTTCTTTGCCAACTTGCCAAACAGCTGGAAGATTTTGTTCTGCCAAGGTTACCTTATAATATATGAATAAACAAGTTGGCAAAAGATCTGAACCTTAATTGATGTTAATCGAAGAGGTAGTCATAATGAGAAAAGAATGGAAAGCAGAAGCATTAGTCCATTTGATACACTTAATTTCTGATAAAAAATTAGAATAGAGATAAGAGTTCCTATGCTATTTGCTTTCATTCTTTTAGATTCTATTAGAGAGTGGTTGCTAGTCCCCTACTGATGACATAATGTTCGTGGCAAATGTTCTGGGGCACCCACATGTACTTTCAAATTCATAAAATTTTAAGACTATAGCTTTCACCATTTCCCTTAATATAAAAAGCCCTTCCAATTTAGCGGTTCTCAACTGGAGTGTATATACTGGAGAGGGGTGTGGTAGTTACCTCTTGCAGAGATTCTTAACCTGGGGTCTGTATTTCAATACAATCCATTTTCTTTGCAATCCTATGTATTTTATCTTATGCATTAAAAGCATTATTCTGAGAGGCGACATCCTTGCCAAAGAGTTCCACTGTACAGAAACACCCAATATAGTGTTTTGGAAATTTGTGTTTGGTTGTCAAAATGATTAAGGGGCAATCATGACATTTAGTGCACAGGGTCCAGAGATGCTAGATGACTTGCAAGTCATAGGAGTATCCTCCACATACGATAACTGTCCTCTGGCTTTCCTAACTTTCGAATGTCCTCCTGGACACTCATGAAGATGAAACAACTGTTTATAATTACCTGAGTCAGAATCTAATTCTGTTTTGAATATAAAAAAAGTATATGTTTGTGTAGTTTAAATAGATGCCAAAATTTCCAGAAACACATAGAATGTGTAAATTGAAGGAAATTTGTACTTTGTTTTCTTCAGAATTTTATCAGTTGTTCAAATATTTCAGAAAATGATGACATTGACAGCAATATTGCTTGTGGTATACAAGTGACCCATGCAACACACCTGTAACAGTCTGCATTTGCAGCTGCCCCATTCATTGGTTTCTATGTCTAACTACAAACATCTATTATATTATGCTCCAAAAGTAACAAATCAAAATATTTATTAACTACTCTCCTTTTATTTCCTCTTTATGCTACAATTTAGGCAATTACACTGAATTTTACATGTGTAGGTAAGTTAAACATCCATTAATTTCAGGATACAAACAGGTAATTAAAAATGTTATTAGAACTGCACTGGGTCTTGCAGGGCTCTTGCAGGGTTGAGAACCTTTATTATAACTAACTTCCTCAGAACGACTCATTTTCGAGGTATTTGAAAAGCAAGAACTAAAAGATACCCTGAAAAATATTGGGATAGTAGCACAGTACCTTCTTTGAGCTAACACACTACCATCACAAAAATATGTGTAAAAATAAAACTAGCAAAGTTTAAAAATTAATGCTAAAACGTTCTACAATATGCTATTTTATTTGTTAATCCAAAATGTTGTTAATAAAAAAGTTCATTTAAAACCAATCTAGATCCAATTTTAGAAGTAATGTATTATTAAAGAAAATGAAACAAGAACAAGAAAACAGAATGCTGTAAGAATTACCATCCTCAAAAATAACTGCAAAAGTTTATATGTACTGCTTTGAGAAACAGACAATTGTTCAGAAAGAAACATGCTGTAAAACAGAGACGCTGTTTAAATTTGTAAATACTATGGATACTTTCAAAAAAAAGATTGTGAGAAAAAAGCAAAGAATCAATAATACCGAAGCAATTAATACAACAAACAAAACCTCTAATCAAATTACATATATAAAACAATGAAGACACCCATTAATTTAGAAAACAAAAGATTCACCCCACAAAATACAGGATTACAAAATGAAAAATAAGGATCAAGCAACGTGTAAAGTGTTATCAAAAGTTTTAGAAAACCTTCCTAAAATAGAGTCAGAACAAACAATTCAACTCACCTACATAATACATTTTAAGAAATTCCACACCTGGTAAGTGAAAAAGAGTTACACCTCACTCCTAAACACCTCAGTATCCATAACGTTAGAGTTCAATAGTTGTTTACAGATACTTTTAGAACACAGATATGCAGAAACCTTTACTATTGAGTTTTGACAAATGTATACACCTGTATAACCTAAATCTCCACCAAAATATAGATCATTCCAGAAAGTTCCCTCACACCCCTTCCCAACAACCAAACACCAAACAGAAATACTTCCCTGCTTTTGTTTTTAGAACTTAGTTCTACCTGCTCTAGAAGTTCATGTAAGTGGCATCACAGAATATGAACTCTTGTATGTTTCATTCACTCTGCAGAATGTTTTTGAGATTCATCCATATTTTTGGATTATCTATCAGGAGTTAGTTGTTCTTATTGCTCAGAGGATAATTACAGTGACCAACTCTTCCCAATTCGCTTAGGAATTTTCTGGTTTTAGCACTTGAAGTCCCACATTCTGGAAAACTCTGACCCAGGCAAACTGAGACAGTTAATCATAATAATTCCACTTTGTGATTATGAGTTTGTTTATATGACAGTTTAACCATTTTTCTGTTGACAGCATCTATAAATATTCTTATACAGATCTTTTTGTGAATATATGTTTTCATCTTTTTTGGGTAACTACCTAAGAGTGGAATTTCTGGGTCATATTGTGGTGTAAGTTCAGCTGTGTAAGAAATTGACAAATCTTTTCCCAAAATGGATGTACGATTTTATACTTCCAACAAAGTATGAGTTCCAGTTGCTCCACTCCACTGTCCAATTCTAGGCCTCATGCTGACTGTCAATCTTTTTAGCCATGCTGGAAGATGTGTAGTGATACCTCATTTTGGTTTGAATTTGCATTTCCCTGATGACTAATAATACTGTGTTACTGAGCATTTCTCTTCTTTGTGAAGAATCTATTCAAATCTTTTGGGCACTTCCGAATTGGGTTGTCTTTTTAAATCAGTGAGTTGTGGGAGATCTCTATGTATCTGACAATCAACTTGGCAGATATATGTATTGCAAACATTTTCTTGAAGTCTGTAGCTTGCCTTTGCATTTTCTTAGTCTTGCCTTTTGATGAGAAATTTTATTTTATTCTATTTTTTAATTTTTTGTTTTTGAGACACAGTCTCCCTCTGTCACCCAGGCTGGAGTGCAGTGGCACAATCTCAGCCCACTGCAGCCCCTGCCAGCTGGGTTCAAGTGATTCTCCTGCCTCAGTCTCCTGAGTAGTTGGGATTATAGGTGTCTGCCACCATGCCCTGCAAATTTTTGTATTTTTAGTAGAGACAGGTTTTTACCATGTTGACTAAGCTGGTCTCGAATTCCTGACCTCAAGTGATCTGCCCATGTTGGCCTCCCAAAGTGCTGGGATTACAGGTATGTGCCACTGTGCCCAGTCTGATGAGAAATTTTAAATTTTAATTCTAATTTATCAGCTTATTTTTTCATGGTTATTACTTTTTATTGCTCCTCTAAGAAATCTGCCACAACTACCCTTTTTTCCTTTGGAAGTTTTTCACTTTTTTTCATTTACATCTAGGTCTATATTCCATTTTGAATTAATTTTTGTATATGGTATGAAATGGAGTTGGAGGTTCATCTTATTCCTTACGGATATCGAGTTGCTCCAGCACCACTAGTTAAAAAAATTCCTTGCTGTATTGGATTGCTTTACCTTCTTTGTCAAAAAGCAACAAACCACATTAAGTATAGATCGATTTCTAAGCTCTGTTCTACTAATCTGTATTTCTTATGCCAGTAGCACACTGTCTTAATTATTGTAGCTTTATACTAAGTTTCAACATCATGTAGTATGAACCCCTTTCATTTTCAGGGTTACTTTCTGCAGTGTTCAATACAGTAGTCACTAGCCATATGAGTATTTACATTTAAATTAAAAGATCAGTTCCTGTTGCTCTAACTACTTTGTAAGTGCTCAACAGTCACATTTGGCTAGCTACAATACTGAACAGTACAACTACAGAATATTATCAACACAGAAAGCTCTATAGGAAAGCACTACTTTATTGATTGTTGACTGACTGACTGAGACAGAGTCTTACTCTATCACCAGGCTGGAGTGCAGTGGTGTGATCTTCGCTCACTGCAACCTCCAACTCCTGGGTTCAAGCAATTCTCCTGCCTCAGCCTCCCAAATAGCTGGGATTACAGGCATGAGCTACCACGCTCAGCTAATTTTTGTATTTTTAGTAGAGATGGGGTTTCACCCTGTTGGCCAGGATGGTCTTGATCTCCTGACCTCGTGATCCACCCGCCTTGGCCTCCCAAAGTGCTGGGATCACAGGTGTGAGCCACCGTGTCCCAGCCAGCACTACTTTAAATATTTAGATCATCTGTACTGTTGTACAAATTTTGGAATCAACTTGTCAATTGATTTTCAAACCACTTTATTTAAGAATGACTGACGTGAAAATCTGTACATACTTACTGTATACCACTTGGTGAATTTGCCAACTTGTCAATTTCAATTTTTAATTTTTATTTATTTATTTATCTTTGAGGATTTCACTCTGTCATCTAGATTGAAGTGCTGTGGTGTGATCATGGCTCACTGCAGCCTTGACCACCTGGGCTCAAGGGATCCTCTTACCTCTGCTCCTCAAGTAACTGGGACTATAGGTAAACACCACCATGACTGGCTATTTTTAAAATTTTTTGTAGAAATAGCATCTCACTACATTTCCAAGGCTGGTCTTGAACTCCTGGGCCAAACTGATCCTCCCACCGAGGCCTCCCAAAGTGTTGGGATTACAGATGTGACCCACCACATCTGGCCCAATTTTCTTTTTCTAAAAAAAAGCTTGCTAAAATTTTGATTTGGTTTGCAATCAATTTACAGATCCATTAGGGAGGAATTGCCTTCTTAACAATACTGCATCTTCCAATCCACAAACATGGTGTATCTCTTCTCTAATTTTAGATCTTCTTTGGCTTTTCCTAGCAGGGTTTTGTAGTTTTTAATACACAGATATTGCTTGCATTTTGGAAAATTTATTCATAAATATCTTTTTTTGGGCTATTGTAAATGGTGTTGTTCATTTAAAATTTACTTTCCAACTGATTCTTCCTGTTACATATAAAAATACAATGTATTTTTGTATTTTGACCTTCCATTCTGAGAACTTGCTAAATTCACTCATTGTAATTGCTTAGATTCCTTAAGATGTTCTCCTTAAACAATTGTTATCTGTAATTAGAGACAGTTTTACTTCTTAATTCCCAATATTTTACCTTTTGTTATCTTTTTCTTGTCTGATTGGAATATGGAATAAAAATGGTGAGAGTTGACATTTTTGTTCCCAATATTTTACCTTTTGTTATCTTTTTCTTGCCTGATTGGAATATTGAATAAAAATGGTGAGAGCTGACATTTTTGCTTTGTTGTCTATCTTAGGGACAGAATATTCAATATTTAAGTATGATATTGGTTTTAGGTTTTTTAATAGATGCCTTTTATGAAACTGAAGGACTTTCCTTTTCTTCTATTCTCTATTAGCTGGGAGTTGTTGTTGTTTTTAATCATGAAGGGTACTAAATTTTATCAAATGCATTTTCATTGAAATCATTGTTATTTTTTCTTTTAACATAGTGAATTACACTGATTTTCAAAAGTTAAACCAATGCTGGATTCCTAGGATAAACATCTCTTGGTCACAATAAATTATCCTTTTTACATGTTGATTCAATTTTCTAAGTATTAGGGATGCTAGTCTGTAAGTTTTAACATATAGCCATCTCTCAGTACCCATGGATTGGTCCCAAGACCCCCTGTGGATACCAAAGTCCACAGATATTCAGGTCTCTTATGTAAAATGGTATAATACTTACAAATAATGTGCACATCCTACTGTATACTTTAAATCAACTCTAGATTACTTATAATACCTAATACAGTGAAAATGCTATGGAAATAGTTATTCTGTATTGTTTTTTAAAAGTTGTATTATTTGTATTGTTACTTTGCATTTAATTTTTTTTCCCTCTTTTTTTGAAACAGAGTCTAGCTCTGTCACCAGGCTGGAGTGCAGTGATGGTGTGATCTCAGCTCATTGCAACCTCCACGTCCTGGGTTCAAGCAATTCTCCTGCCTCAGCCTTCAGAGTAGCTGGGACTACAGGCGCTTGCCACCATCCTCAGCTAATTTTTGTATTTTTAGTAGAGATGGGGTTTCACCATGTTGGTCAGGATGCTCTCGATCTCTTGACCTCGTGATCTGCCCACCTTGGCCTCCCAAAGTGCTGGAATTACAGGCGTGAACCACCGCGCCTGGCCACATTTATTTAATATTTTCATTCCAAGGTTGGTTGAATCCATGGATGCAGAATCTGTGAATACTGAGGGCTGCCTGTATTTTGTAATAAGTATGTCAAGTTTTAGCATCAGGTAATGCTGGCCTAATAAAACCTGGTAAGAAGTGTTCTTCCCTCCTCTATTTTCTAAGAGTCTGTATACTATTGGTATTACTTCTTCTTTAAATACTTGAAGAATTAACCAGCAAACTCATCTGGGTCTGGAGTTCTGAGAAATTTTTGGTTAACAACTTTAATTTCTTTAATAACTAGGAGTTTACTTAGATTACAAAATCTAAGATAAAATACAATTTCATCTTCTATCAATTCAAAATTGTATTTTTAAAAGAACTCGTCCATTTCATCTCAGTTCTCAAATTTACCAGCAAAGAGTTGTTCATATATCCTCTTGTCTTTTAATGTGTACAAGATGTATAGTGATATTCTCTCTTTCATTCATAACCCTGGCAACTTGTATTTTCACTGTTTTCCTTTCCTGTAGATCAAATTTGTTGATGTTTCTCTGTTTTTTGTTTTACATTTCATTGATTTCTATCTTTATTATTTCAGGTTTTTTTTGAGACAGTCTATGGCTCAAAATTTCCTGTAGATCAAATTTAATGTTTCTCCATTTTTTGTTTTCTATTTCATTGATTTCTATTTTTACTGTTATTATTTAAGTTCCTTTTTTTTTTTTTTTGAGACAGTATCTGTTGCCTAAGATGAACTGCAGTGTCATGATCTCAGCTCACTGCAACCTCTGCCTCCCATGATCCAGCGATCTTCCCACTTCCACTTCTTGAGCAGCTGGGACTACAGGTGCACATCACCACACCTGGCTAATTTTACATTTTTTGTAGAGATGCGGTTTCACCATATTGCGCAGGCTGGTCTCAAACTCCTGAGTTCAAACTATCTGTCTACCTCAGCCTACCAAGGCCACTATGCCTGGCCTATTTCAGTCCTATTTGTTACTTTGTACTTACTTTTTCCTACTCCACACACTCCCACTACCATTTCCAAGGCAGAAACTTTGGTCACTCATTTTATATCTTTATTTTCTAACATATTATTTAAAGCTATGCTTTTCCCTTCAAGTTCAATTTTTACTGCATTCCATAAATTGATATATTTTATTTCATTAACTTTCACTTTGAAATATTTTCTAATTTCCCTTGTTGTTCCTGTTTTTAACCCATGGGTTATTTAGAATTGTGCTCACACCTACATGGAAACACAATAATATGTATACCATGAAGATTTATTTTACAATATTTAATAACTTTTTTCAAAAACTTTAAAAATTTTAATTTGAAAGAAAACTGATTTTAGAATTTAATATTTTACCCTAAAATAAAAAATTATATATATTTTCATATTTAAGATTTAAGAATAGATCATTAGCTTAGAAATGGGAGAATTATTAGTTGGTGGATACAGAGTTTCTGTATGGGATGAGAAAAACATTCTGAAAATGAACAGTGGTGACAGTTGTACAACAATATGAAGGTACTTAATGACACTGAACTATACTTGACACTGACTACACTTAATGGTTAAAATGGTAAATCTGGTGTTATCTATTTTAGCATAATAATCTTTCCCAGCATTCAACTTCCCTGTTTAATTCTAAGATGCTGAGAAAGATGAAAGTGATAGTTCTCTGGCTCAATGAAGAGAGAAATCTACTTCAAATGAATTGGGTGAAACTTTATATATAAGGAAAAACTATCAAGAAAACTATCTTTTAGTAGGCTTTATAAATGTTAATAATTTACCTTATCATATCTTCCGTAACCGAACATTTTTGAATAGTATTATTGTCCAAGTTAAGCTGCAGCATCATTTTGAGACCTATCATTCAGAGTTTAAAGCAAAAGAAATAGAAATTTTAAATGTAGGTATCATGAATGCTTTAAACACCAAATATTGTTTTTATAACTTTCCAGACTAGCAAGGAAATGGCCACTCATTGAAGCATTTTACAGGTTACGTTATTATATTGCATTGGCCAGTAAAGTACACAATAGCTGAGAAACCAGTATAGCCTTATATAATTGACATTGCTGAATGCCTGCTGGATGGAAAGCTTTTAAAAGAACCATGGCATTGCCATTTCCAATTATACAGAAATTCACTCATTTAAAGATTTAACTGAAAATATAAAGACTGATTTAATGTTTTGTCTATAAACATATTTTTGCCTTACAAATGAATGAATGTACAGATGTAGCAGGGCTTGTTTTGTTGTATTTATATGATGTCAGCACCAACTAATCATCCAAGAAAATATTCTTTTATGTCAACACCTGACAGGAAACACAAGTGGTACCAAAATAAACTGCTGAATAACCTTTCTGATTGTTTATCCTGGGCCAGTTGTGTTGATATTTTCACTATCTGTGCTAAACCAATTGTGTGTAAAATTATTGGGCCTTGGCACAAATCAAGTGGTGGCAATGAAGTATACTGGGCAGTGACTGTCTTCTTCACTACCATGCACTCATACTTGAAAAAAGCCAGTTTCATCGAAGAATATTCTTGATGAACAGTTAAAATATATGTGAAACATAAACCCCAGAGCACATGTTTATTTAACATTCTGTGTGATAAGATGAGATATGCCCTTAAAGTAATTCTGCTTCAAACTGAAATACAGCAGCTGTCTTGAGGAAAAGCACTTAGGTGATTGACCTGTGAGTGGATCTAACCCCTAGTTTTCATAGAACACCATTTTTTACTTGACAGACAACTCTGGCAGACAAACAATGGTTATTTGGACTTGGTTACTGGGCATATGTTTTTTGTTTTTGTTTCTGTTTTTTTCAAAAAGAGTGTCTCACTACAATGAAAACATGGGCAGTATTTATTTCCAATGATAAAATGTGAACTTTTAGGTGAAAATTGTAATTTTTAGAAACTTGTACATAATGTACTGTAAGACAGCTTCTTAAAACTAAGACTTTTCTAATGAGATGATCTGATATTAACGCATGCTTTTGAATACTGTCTAATAAAATGTATCAACATATTGAAGATTTAGGACCATTCTTTTCCAAATGATTAATGCATGATGTTACAAAATGATTCAAATGCAAGAATGACTGATGGAGAGTACAAAAAGTTCACCAATATGGTTTTGTATTCCACATGGTAACTAACCTTTAAGAAACCTCCACTTCTGAGTTTTGGTGTAGTATTAAAGAAGATATCCACAATTATCTGAAAAGTCTATTAAAATTCTCCTCCATTTCCAACTACATATATGTGTGAGGATGGATTTTCTTCATATGCTTCAACCTAAACAACATATCACAATAGATTGAATGCAGAAGCAGACATGAAAATGTAGCTGTCTTCTATTAAGTCAGATATTAAAGAGATCTGTAAAATGTAAAACAATGCCAATCTTCTGTTATTTTCTGTTTTATAAAATATAATTTTTAATAAAACGTTATTTGTTAGAATGTAATGCATTTATTATTTTAAATAAATGAATATTTTTATAATTTTTAAATTTATAGTATGGTTTGTATTGATAGATATAATATACACAAACAAAAGCTCTCTGGCATCCTCAATAATTTTTAGGAGTGTAATGGGGTCTTGAGACCAAAAAATTTGAGAACCACTGCTATAGGGATTATAATATATATCCTTAACTTCTCACAATCTAGGCAGTAGTTAATATCATATCGCTTGATGTAAAATGTTAGAACTTTGCAACTGTATAGATCCATTTACTCCTTCTCCTTGATGCTATAGTTATTATATATAATACATAGAGAATTATATATTGCATCTACATATGTAAACCTCACATTAAGATTTTTGTTTTGCATATGTATTTTAAATAAGTTAAAAATAATATTTACCCACATATTTACTATTTCTCATGTTCTTCATTCCTTCTTGAAGAGCTGAAATTCAAGCTGGTTTTATTTCTTTTCAGTCTGTAGAATTTTCTTGGCATTTCTTACAGTGTAGGTAGATATGCTGGTAACTAATCTCCTTAGTTTTCTTTTATGTGAAAATGTTTTTATTTCTCCATTGTTCTTTAATAATATCTTCACTGGATATGTATTTCAGAGTTGACAGCTTTTTTCGTTTGGCATTTAAAAATTACTGTTTCTGTGTCTTCTGGCCTTCATTATTTCTGATGAAAAGTGAGTGATCATTTAAAATGATGTCCCTTTATGTAATTCTGTAATTTATTTTTCTCTGTTTTCAAGTTTTTCTTATTCTTTTCAGTTTGCAGCACTTTAACTGTAATGACCCTAGATGAAATTTTCTTCATATTTATCCTGACTGGGTTTGCTAAGCTTGAAACTATAAATTTATGTCTTTCATCAAAATTGGAAAGTTTAGGTCATTATTTTTTTCAACTATTTTTTCCAGCTTCATTTTCCTCTTTCTCTTTGAGGATTCTAATTACACATAATTAGACCCCCGAGCTTCTGTCTGTTTTATTATAATCTTTTCACACTGTTCTCTGTTCTTTCGATTGGATAGTTTCTATTGATTTATCTTTAAGTGAACTGACACTTTCTTCCTCTCCAATATGCTGCTAAGCATAATTAGTGACATTTATTTTAAATACTATATTTTAATTCTAAATTCTAGAATTTCTATTTGGTTCTTTCAATGGTTTTTATTTCTCTTGAGATTTCCTATTTATTTATCCAAATGTATTTTCCTTCAAACCCTTGAGCATATTATAAATGCTTTGTCTCATAAACCCAAAATCTAGGTTATCTTGGTGGTGGTGGCATTGTCTCCATTGCCTTTTGAGTTCTGGTTTTTGCTCCTGAGTATATGTTTCCTGTTTCTTCATATATTTGGTAACTTTGTCCTGGACATTGTGAGGGACATATTTTAGAGTCTGGATTCTGCTATGTTCTTCTGAAAAACATTGATTTTTTTATTATTTTAGCAAACAATTAACTTGGCTGATCTGAAATCCCAAACTCTGTCTCTCATACAGTATATGTCACCTGAAATCTCAGTTCAATTCCTTTATCTTAATTGTGCTGTTTGGAGCCTGTCTTTTGTATGTTTAGTTCAGGTAACAGATAAAAACTTGACAGACTTTATAATAAAAGTCGGGGCTTTTGCTATTTGGTGTCTTCTTTCTAAGATTTTCCAGTCATTTTACATCTGCCATAGTGACTACAATTTGATCTTCTGATTTTTCAAGCCAATATAACAGTGGATTTCTCTTCAAGTTTTGGCTGTCCCAAGGATGGGATCTTCTCTCAGGCTAGAAGTTGTAAAAAACAGGAAACTCACTCAGTGTCATTTTCTTCTTTTAAGTGGTTGCTCTCCATTTGCCTTCAGTGCTTTTTTATACTTTGTCCAGAATTTATGATTGCTAATCTGTGGAAAGCTGGTCCATTAGGAGCAATCTTAGCCATTACCAAACACAGAACCCGGCAAGTATTTTTTATTTTTTCAAAGCATCTTACAAATACTATTTCCATTTTGAAATTAAGATGCCAAACTCAGCATTAAAAACAAGAAAACAAAGTAGAATTAATAAATTTAAAAACATGTCTTGATAATTATAAGGGCTACACAGTTTCACAAAATAGTTTCACGCTGCTAAGTCACAATGAAACTCAATCTCTAGCTCCTATAACCCTGACATTATGGCTTTTACTGGGTCGGCTATCTGGCCACTGAAAAATTAAAAAATTCTGAAAACGCTAGATCATACAGTAAAAGGGTCTAGAAGCACAGGGAAGAAAACTACTTAGGCTTAGGAGAGGACGGAAGATATAAATCTAAGTGTAAGCAGGGATTTTTTTTTTTTTTTTTTTTTTTTGAGACGGAGTTTCGCTCTTGTTACCCAGGCTGGAGTGCAATGGCGCGATCTCGGCTCACCACAACCTCCGCCTCCTGGGTTCAGGCAATTCTCCTGCCTCAGCCTCCTGAGTAGCTGGGATTACAGGCACATGCCACCATGCCCAGCTAATTTTTTTGTATTTTTAGTAGAGACGGGGTTTCACCGTATTGACCGGGATGGTCTCGATCTCTTGACCTCGTGATCCACCCGCCTCGGCCTCCCAAAGTGCTGGGATTACAGGCTGAGCCACCGTGCCCGGCCGTAAGCAGGGATTTTTCAAATGGGACAAAGTTTTCAGGGTCAGCTCAGCAACATAAGAGGAAGTAAGACTTGGAGTACAACAACTGCAGTAGCTAGGGCAGCAAACTAAAGAAGCTCCACAGCTTAAGAAGGATAAAGTAGGCCGGGCGCGGTGGCTCAAGCCTGTAATACCAGCACTTTGGGAGGCCGAGGAGGGTGGATCATGAGGTCAAGAGATCGAGACCATCCTGGTCAACATGGTGAAACCCCGTCTCTACTAAAAATACAGAAAATTAGCTGGGCATGGTGGCGCCTGCCTGTAATCTCAGCTATTCAGGAGGCTGAGGCAGGAGAATTGCCTAAACCCAGGAGGCGGAGGTTGTGGTGAGCCGAGATCGCGCCATTGCGCTCCAGCCTGGGTAACAAGAGCGAAACTCTGTCTCAAAAAAAAAAAGATAAAGTAAATCTCAGTAACTCAAGAGACAAATTACAGTATTAGGAAATTAAATATTACATATTAAAATATTAGGAAGGTGGCAATCATATCTATTACAGGGAATAATGCGATCTGAATTTTTCTACCATCATCCTCTCCAAATTCTAGTTAAGTGTTATTTCAAGATGTTGGAAGAGACATATTAATACTTTAGACTGTTTCTTTAATTATGGCTTAAGTTACCATAAACCACTGCATTAACTGTATAGTATTATTTGGCCTGTATGAAAGATAAGAAACATTATTTCATTGAATGTTACTGTGTCTCTAAAAGAGGCTGATGCTGTCTCCTATCCCAGTATGTTAAATAGTAAGGATCACGGATTGAGTGAACACAAAACAGAAAGGTTTATATAATAATTAAAACTGTTAGAAATTCAGGAGGGAGTGAGAGAATGTATTATTTGCAAACGGCTGACTGTGCTGGCAGACAAACCGATCTTGAGTACCAATGATTCCTTTTACACGCTTATCCAGATATAAAACTGTACACATCGCTGGCCAGATATATAAGCCTAAAAGCTTAACTTTTATTCCTACCCATTCTTTGAGTGGTCTTTCATACAACGAATCCCAACTTGCTATCTCAGGGACTACGCATCTAACTGGTTTGAACCTTTTTATGCTGATGAATTATTTTGTCTTTTAAAAATGACATGTCGGCCGGGCACGGTGGCTCAAGCCTGTAATCCCAGCACTTTGGGAGGCCGAGGCGGGTGGATCACGAGGTCAATAGATCGAGACCATCCTGGTCAACATGGTGAAACCCCGTCTCTACAAAAAATAGAAAAAAATCAGCTGGGCATGGTGGTGCGTGCCTGTAATCCCAGCTACTCAGAAGGCTGAGGCAGGAGAATTGCCTGAACCCAGGAGGCGGAGGTTGTGGTGAGCCGAGATGGCGCCATTGCACTCCAGCCTGGGTAACAAGAGCAAAACTCCGTCTCAAAAAAAAAAAAAAAAAAAAAGTGACATGTCTTCTATATTCTTATAACTGCTTTTATTTTTTCTGAAATAGAAAATGTTAGAATAAAAATAACTATTAGCATGCATTTTAATATTAAAAGTTATAATTCTGATAAAAAGTAAATAAGTTTATTTACTTCATTGATTTATAATTCTGATAAAGTTATAATTCTGATAAAAAGTAAATGTGTTCCGAAAATTCAACAAATGAAGGCAAAGCAAACAGCAAAAAACAAAAAACAAAAAACAAAAAACCTTAATGAGAGAAAGACAAATATTGACAATCATGGTAATAAATGGAAACTACTTGAGTTACCCTATAAAAGGGGGGTGTTCATTAATAATTAAACTCCATAAAACTTTGCCTACATTAGTGTTAGTGAGGCACACTTAAAATGTTAGTAATAGACAAAAAGTTAAAAGACAGTATTCAGTCTATCATCTCAATGCAAATAAAGGAAAACTGAGACTGCAGCAAAAGATGAGATTTCAGAATAAAAATACCCACCAAAAAGGCCATTTCATATTTGTTCCAAAAATTTCTAAGAAAAATTACTTATTCGATGAAATATCATCTATCAGACACATCAAATCTTATCAAAATCAAAATGGAGTAGAAAATAAATCATGTAGAGTTAAGCAAAGTTAAAATATTCTAACAGGGAATCCTGTTCTTCAGTAATTTTTTTTTTTTCCAGTGACTGCTCCTTTTCAGGATTTGATTATTACACAGGACCCCTCTCCAGTCAAATTTTGCCAATATTTTCATGCGTTCAGAAACTCTCTGAAGTTTGGTTACACCCCCTAAGTACATGAATACATAATAAATAACATTTATAAGCGATTTTTTATTGATAGTCATTATACCAAGTACTTTACGTATTTTTTAATTTAATCCTTACAACAACCTTATAATGTACGTACTGCTCCTATCCTCATAGCATCCCATGACAGCACTATCATTATCTCCTTTTTGCAGATAGGAAAGCGAAGCTTAAAGATGCTGCAATTTGACTAAGATCACACAGCCAGTAAGCAGCAGAGCTGAAATTTACATCCTTATCGCTCTGATCCTAAATTTCCAAACTTTTGTTTGTTTACTTGTTTGTTTGAGACGGAGGGAGTCTTACTCTCTTGCTCAGGCTAGAGTGCAGTGGTACAATCTCAGCTCACTGCAACCTCCGCCTCCTGGGCAGTTCTCCTGCCTCAGCCTCCTGAGAAGCTGGGATTACAGGCATGCACCACCATGCCCAGCTAACTTTTGTATTTTTAGTAGAAATGGGGTTTCACCATGTTGACTAGGCTGGTCTTGAACTCCTGACCTCAAGTGATCCATCTGCCTCGGTTTCCTAAAGTGCTGGGATTATAGGCATGAGCCCCCCACACCTGGCCAGTTTCCATCTTTTAATCACTGTAATACATTCTCTCTAAGGTCTTTCCATATTAATTTCAAATTGATATACCTGACAAAAGAAATATAAGGTATATCTGATTCTATTTTTTATTTATACCACTCTCACTGCACAAGAGAATTTGAAGCAATTACAGAGATATACAGAAAATAAAAATATATAGAAATGTATGTGTGTGTGTGTATGTGAGGGGGTGGTGGGTAAGAAAGAGATGAAACTAGAGGTAGAGCCAGTACCAAAAATAGGTATCATAAGGTCAACTATGGTTGACAGAGGTGAGCCACATGTTTGCCTTTGAACACAGCAGCCAGAGGAAAGAAGGATTTAACCAGTATCAGTTTTAGGTACTGAATATGAGCAAAGTATCTTTTCTGGAGACACAGCATAGACAATATCCTCAACAATATTATACAATTATGGCCTTAAAATACTTTTCTTACAAGAAATGTTACAAATACGTTGATGTAGGCCAAAGTATTGTATCAAAGTGGAGATCAGAAAAGATGACTCTATCTAGGATACAATGTAGTCTTGGTACAAAACTTCAACGATCTGGATTGGTCTGAGCATAAAATGGAATAGGTGGGTAAATGGATAGAAATGGACCGCATATCCTTCAGTTCATCTTTCTGGCAACTAAACTTCTGAATTTGACAGCTGAGAGTTTATTTTCTCTGACAAGAATCTGGAATACAGAAATTCTACATTATTTAGTAGGTCAGATTCCAAGCATGGACAATCAATCAAAGGGTAAAATTTATAATTTCATATGGAAGATAAGTAACCTAAAGAACATGGTTGCATGTAGTGCCTCATGCTTGGAATCCCAGCACTTTGGGAGGCTGAGGCAGGCAGATCACATGAGGCCAGGAGTTTGAGACTAGCCTGGTCAACATGGTAAAACCCTATCTGTACTAAAAACACAAAAATTAGCCTGTGTAGTGGCTCATGCCTGTAATCCTAGATACTCAGGGGGCTAAGGCACAAGAATCATTTGAACCCAGGAGGTGGAAGTTGCAGTGAACTGAGATTGGACCTCCAGCCTGGAAGACAGACCAAGATCATGTCTCAAAAAAAAAAAAAAAAAAAAAGAAAAAAGAAAAAAAAGAAAAAAGAAAGAATATATCTGTGAATTTTAGGCTTTTTTCCCAAGGTGAGCTGAAGGAAGACCTGTAACTATAATATCTAACTCATACTGACGTATAAATATGCAATGTTTGAGACTGGGCTGAAATCCAAACAGAAATTTTCTTTATTTTTGTTAAATAATGTGCCGCTACAACATTCCAAGATTATGGAAAGCTGCCAAGGCAGTACTTCAGAAAACATATTGCTCTAAATACCCGTAGTAGTTTACAAAAAGATGAATTAAATGTCTATACAAGGACACTGACATGGAAGAAAGTAGCAACCTTAAATACATGAGAGAGTAAAAAAATGAAAGAGTAGAAATAAACTATTCAAATTTATAATAACTAGTATTTAAAAAGCAAGTGACAGATTGAAAAAGAATCAAATCACAGCACTGTTTCAGTTGCTTAATGAATACAAATTTTAAAAAATAGCAGGATACAAAAATCAACATACACAAATCAGTAGCATTTCTACATGCCAACAGTGAACAATCTGTAAAAGAAATCAAGCCAGTAATCCCATTTATAACAGCTACAAATAAAATTAAATATCTAGACTAAATTAACTAAAGAAGTGAAAGATCTCTATAATGAAAACTGTAAGTCACGATGAAAAGAACTGAAGAAGACATCAAAAAAAATGGAATGATATTTCATATTCATGAATTGGAAGAATCAGTATTGTTAAAATGCCCATACTATCCAAAGCAATCTACAGATTCAATGTAATAACTATTAAAATGCCCATGACAGTCTTCACAGAAATGAAAAAAAAAAAACCTAAAATTTATATGGAAACAGAAAAGACCCCAAATTGCCAAAGCCACCCTCAGCAAACAGAACAAAACTGGAGGAATCACATTACTTGACTTCAAATTATAGTATAGAGCTTTTGTAACCTAAACAGCATGGTACTGACATAAAAACAGACACATAAACTAGTAAAACAGAATAGAGTACCCAGAAACCAATCTACAAACCTACAGTGAACTCATTTTTGACAAAGGTGCCAAGAACATACACTGGGGAAAAGGTAGTTTCTTCAATAAATGGTGCTTGGAAAACTGGATGTACATATGCAGAAGAATGAAACTATACCCTACCTCTTGCCACATGAAAACATTACATCAAAATGAATTAAAGACTTAACCTAAGACCTCAAACTACGAAACTACTACAAGAAAGTATTGGGGAAACTCTCTAGGACATTGGTCTGGGCCAAAGTTTCTTGAGTGATACTCCACAAGCACAATCGAAGCAAAAATGGTTGGATCAGATCATACCAAGTTAAAAAGCTTCTGCACAGTTAAGAAAGTAAAGAGACAACCCACAGAAAGAAATAAAATATTTGCAAACTACCCATCTGACAACAGATTAACAACCAGAATATATAAGAAGCTCAAAAAACTCTATAGGAAAAAAAAAATCTAATAATTTGATTTAAAAATGGGAAGCTGGGCATAGTGGCTCATGCCTGTAATCCCAGTGCTTTCAGAGGTCAAGTCAGAAAGATAGCTTAAGACTGAGTTTGAGGCCAGACTGGGGAACATAGTGAGACCTTGTTTCTACGAAAAATAAAAAATTAGTAGGGTATGGTGGTGTGCATCTCTAGTCACAGCTTCTGAGGAAGTTGAGGCAGGAGGATTGCTTGAGCTGGGGAGATTGAGGCTGCAGTGACCTGTGACTATACCACTGCAATGCAGCCTGTGCAACAAAGTGATACTTTGTCTCGAAAAGAGAAAAAAAATGGTCAAAAGCTTTGAATAGATAATTGTGAAAAGAGGACATACGAATGGCAAACAAGAATATGAAAAAGTGCTCAGGCTCATGCCTGTAATCCCAGCCCTTTGGAAGGGCGAGTTGGACAGACTGCTTGAGCTCAGGAGTTTGAGACCAGCCTGAGTGACTTAGTGAGACATTATCTCTACAAAAAGTACAAAAATTAGCCATGCGTGGTAGTGCATGCCTGTGGTACCAGCTACTAGGAGACCGAAGTGGGAGGACTGCTTGAGCCCAGGAGGTCGAGGCTGCAGGGAGCCGAGATGGCGCCACAGAACTCCAGCCTGGGGAGATAAGAGCGAGACTCTGTCTTAAAAAAAAAAAAAAAAGTGCTCAACTTCATTTATTATCAGAGAAATACAAATCAAAACTACAATGAGGTTTGTAGTTTTGAGGTCCCCAGCCCAGTCAAATGGGCTTTTATTCAAAAAACAGGTAATAAAAAATACTGGTGAGGTTGTTAGGAGAAAAGAAACCTTGGACACCGTTGGTGGGAATGTAAATTAGTACAACCTCTACAGAGAATGGTTTGGAGGCTCCTCAAAAAACAAAAAATAGAGCTACCATACAATCCAGCAATCCCAAATGCTGGGTATATACTGAAAAAAAAAAAAAAAAAAAAAAAAAAAAGCAAATCAGTTTATCAAAGAGATATCTGCACTCCCATGTCTGTTGCAGCACTGTTTACACAGCCAAGATTTCCAAGCAACCTAAATGTCCATCAACAGAAGAACAGATAAAGAAATGTAGTACTGCTGGGCATGATGGCTCACGCCTGTAATCCCAGCACTTTGGGAGGCTGAGGTGGGCAGATCATGAGGTCAGGAGTTCCGGATCAGCCTGGCCAGTAAGGTGAAACCCTGTCTCTACTAAAATTATAAAAATTAGCTGGGCATGGCGGTGTGCCCCTGTAGTCCCAGCTACTCAGGAGACTGAGGCAGGGGAATTGCTTGAACCTGGGAGGTGGAGGTTGCAGTGAGCTGAGACTGTGCTACTGCACTCCAGCCTGGGTGACAGAGCAAGACCCTGTCTCAAAAAAAAAAAAAAGAAAAAAAGAAAAAAAAATGTTGTACTTATACACAACAGAGAATACTATTCACCCATAAAAAAAGAATGACATCCTGTAACCTGCAACAACATGAATGGAACTGGAGATCATCATGTTAAATAATATATACTAGGTACAGAAAGGCAAACATTGCATGTTCTCACTTATTTGCTGGAGCTAAAAATCAAAACAATTGAACTCACAGAGATAGAGAGTAGAAGGATGATTACCAGAGGCTGGGAAGGGTAGTGGAAGGGTTAGGGAGGAGTAGGGATAGTTAATGGGTACAAAAGTAGTTAGAAAGAATGAATAAGACATAGTATTTGATAGCACAACAGAATGACCATAATCAATAATAATTTGTGTATTCTAAAATAAAAGTATAATTGAATTGTTTGTAACACAAAAGTTAAATACTTGAAGGGACAGATATTCCATTTCCATAATGTGATTATTATGCTTCTCATGCTTGTATCACAAATACCTTATATACCCCATACATATATACAACTAGATTGGCATTTCCCTAATGACCAGGGATGATAAGCATTTTTTCATATGTTTGTTGCCCTCATATATGTCCTCTTTTGAAAAGTGCCTGTTCATATCCTTCACCCACTTTTGAATGGGGTTTTTCTTCCTTGTAAATCTGTTTTAGTTCTTTGAAGATTTTGGATATAAGTCCTTTGTCATACGGATAGATTGCAAAAATTTTTTCCCTTTCTGTTGGTTGCTGGTTCACTCTAATGATTGTTTCTTTTGCTGTGCAGAAGCTCTAAAGTTTAATTAGATCCCATTTGTCTATTTTCTCTTTTGTTGCCAATGCTTTTGGTGTTTTAGTCATGAAGTCCTTGCCTCTGCCTAAGTCCTGAATGGTTTTGCCTAGGTTTTCTTCTAAAGTTTTTATGGTGTTAGGTCTTATGTTTAAGCTTTAATCCATCTGGAGTTAATTTTAGTCTAAGGTGTCAGGAAGGGGTCCAGTTTCTGCTTTCTGCACATGGCTAGCCAGTTTTCCCAACATCATCTATTTAACAGGGAATCCTTTCCCCATTGCTTGTTTTTGTCAGGTTTGCCAAAGATCAGATGGTTGTAGATGTGTGGTGTTGCCTCCAAGGCCTCTGTTCTGTTCCATTGGTCTATATCTGTTTTGGTACCAGTACCATGCTGTTTTGATTACTGTAGCTTTGTAGTATGCTTTGAAGGCAGGTAGTGTGATGCCTCCAGCTTTGTTCTTTTTGCTTAGACTTTACTTGGCTATGTGGGCTCTCTTTTGGTTCCAAATGAAGTTTAAGGTGGTTTTTCCCAGTTCTGTGAAGAAGGCCATTGGTAGCTTGACAGAGGATAGCGTTGAATTTGTATATTACTTTGAGGAGTATGGCCATTTTCATATTGCTTCTTCCCAACCATGAGCATGGAATTTTTTGCCATCTGTTTGTGTCCTCTCTTATTTCATTGAGCAGTGGTTTGTAGTTTTCCTTGAAGAGGTCCTTCTTACATCCTTTGTTAGTTGTATTCCTAGGTATCTTATTCTCTTTGTAGCAATTGCGAATGGCAGTTCCTTCTTGATTTGGCTCTCTTTAAGTGTGCTATTGGAGTATAGGAATGCTTGTGATTTTTGCACATTGATTTTGTATCCTGAGACTTTGCTGAGAAATTGCTTATCAGTTTCAGGAGATTTTAGGCTGAGATGATGGGGTCTTCTAAATATACAATCACATCATCTGCAAATAGAGACAATTTGACTTCCTCTTTTCTAATTGAATACACTTTATTTCTTTTTCTTGCCTGATTGTTCTGGCTAGAACTCCCAATATTATATTGAATAGGAGTGGTGAGAGAGGGCATCCTTGTCTAGTGCCAGATTTCAAAGGGAATGCTTCCAATTTTTGCCCATTCAGTATGATATTGGCTGTGGGTTTGTTGTAAATAGTTTTTATTATTTTGAGATATGTTCCATCAATACCTAGTTTATTGAGAGTTTTTTAGCATAAAGGGCTGTTGAATTTTGTCAAAGGTTTTCTCTGCATCTACCGAGATAATCATGTGGTTTTTGTCTTTGGTTCTGTTTATGTGGTGAATTACGTTTATAGACTTGTGTATGTTGAACCAGCCTTGCATCCCTGGGATGAAGCCTACTTGATCGTGATGGATAAGCTTTTTGAGGTGCTGTTGCAATCATTTTGCCAGTATTATATTGAAGATTTTTGCATCAGTGTTCATCATGGATGCTGGCCTAAAGTTTTCTTTTCTTGTTGAGTCTCTGCTGGGTTTTGGTATCAGGATGATGCTGGTCTCATAAAATGATCTGGGGAGGATTCCTGCTTTTTGAATTGTTTGGAATAGTTTCAGAATGAGTGGTACCAGCTCCTCTTTGCATGTCTGGTAGAATTCGGCTGTGAACCCATCTGGACCCGAGCTTTTTTTTGGTTGGTAAGCTATTAATTGCTGCCTCAACTTCAGCCCTTGTTATTGGTCTATTGAGGGTTTTGACTTCTTCCGATTTTGCTTTGGGAGGGTGTAAGTGTCCAGGAATTTATCCTTTTCTTCCATGTTTACTGGTTTATGTGCATACAGTTGTTTATAGTAATCTCCGATGGTGGTTTGTATTTCTGTGGAATGTGCGGCAATATTCCCTTTATCATTTTTTATTGTATCTATTTGATTATTCTCTCTTTTCTTTTTTATTACTCTGGCTACTGCTCTATTTTGTTGATCTTTTCAAAAAACCAGCTCCTGGATTTATTGATTTTTTGAAGGGTTTTTTTTTGTGTGTGTCTCTATCTCCTTCAGTTCTGCTCTGATCTTAGTTATTTCTTGTCTTTTGCTAGCTTTTGAGTTTTTTTGATCTTGCTCCTTTAGCTCTTTCAATTTTGATGATAGAGTATCGATTTTAGATCTTTCCTTTCTTCTCATGTGGGCATTTGTTGCTATAAAATTTCCTCTAGATACTGCTTTAAATGTGTCCCAGGGATTCTGGTATGCTGTATCTTCATTCTCATTGGTTTCAAAGAATATCTTTATTTCTGCCTTCATTTCATTGTTTATCCAGTCAACATTGAAGAGTCAGTTGTTCAGTTTCCATGAAGTTGTGTGGTTCTGAGTTACTTTCTGAATTCTGAGTTCTAATTTGACTGCACTGTTGTCTGAGAGACTGCTATGATTTCTGTTCTTTTGCATTTGCTGAGGAGTGATCTACTTCCAATTATGTGGTCAATTTTAGAGTAGGTGTGATGTGGTGCTGAGAAGAATGTATATTCTGTGGATTTGGGGTGGCAAGTTCTGTAAATATCTGTTAGATTTGCTTGGTCCAGGTCTGAGTTCAAGTCCTGGATATCCTTGTTAATTTTCTGTCTCACTGATCTAGTGTTGACAGTGGAGTGTTAAAGTCTCCCACTATTATTTAAGTGTGGGAGTCTAAGTCTATTTCTAAGTCATTAAGAACTTGCTTTATGTATCTGGGTGCTCCTGTGTTGGGTGCGTATATATTTTGGATCCTTAGCTCTTCTTGTTGCATTGATCCTTTTACCATTATGTAATGCCCTCCTTTGTCTCTTTTGATCTTTGTTGGTTTAAAGTCTATTTTATCAGAGACCAGGATTGCAACTCCTGCTTTTATTTTTTGCTCTCCATTTGCTTAGTAGATCTTCCTCTATCCCTTTATTTTGAGCCTTTGTGTACCCCTGCATGTGAGATGGGTTTCCCGGATACAGCACACTGATGGGCTTTGACTTTTTATCCAATTTGCCAGTCTGTGTCTTTTGATTGGGGCATATAACACATTTACATTTAAGGTTAATATTGTTATGTGTGAATCTGATCCTGCCATTTTGATAGTAGCTGGTTGTTTTGCCCATTAGTTGATGCAGTTTATTCCATAGTGTCGATGCTCTTTACTATTTGGTACGTTTTTGGAGTGGCTGGTACTGGTTGTTCCTTTCTATGTTTAGTGCTTCCTTCAGGAGTTTTGTAAAGCAGGGCTGGTGGTGATGAAATCTCTGAGCAAGTCCTTGTTCATAAAGGATTTCTCCCTCACTTAGGAAGCTTAGTTTGGCTGGATATGAAATTCTAGGTTGAAAGTTCTTTTCTTCAAGGATGTTGAATATTGGCCCCCACTCTTTTCTGGCTTGTTTTTCCTGAGAGATCTGCTGTGAGTTTGATGGGCTTCCCTTTGTGGGTAATCTGACCTTTCTCTCTGGCTGCCCTTAGCATTTTTTCCTTCATTTTAACCCTAGTGAATGTGACAATTATGTGCCTTGGGGTTGCTCTTCTTGGGGAATATCTCTGTGGTGTTCTCTGCATTTCCTGGACTTGAATGTTGGCCTGCCTTGCTAGGTTGAAGAAGTTCTCCTGGCTAATATCCTGAAGAGTGTTTTCCAGCTTGGATTCATTCTCTCTGTCACATTCAGGTACACCTATCACACGTAGATTATGTGTTTTCACATAATCCCATATTTCTTGGAGGCTTTGTTCATTTCTTTTTACTTTTTCTCTAATCTTGCCTTCTCATTTTATTTCATTGAGTTGATCTTCAATCTCTGATATCCTTTCTTCTGCTTGGTTGATTCGGCTATTGAAACTTGTGTATGCTTCTCGTGTTGTGTTTTTCAGCTCCATCAATTCATTGATATTCCTCTCTAAGCTGTTTATTCTTGTTAGCATTTCGTCAAACCCTTTTTCAAGGTTCTTAGTTTCTTTGCATTGGGTTAGAACATGATCTTTTAGCTCAGAGAAGTTTGTTATTACCCACCTTCTGAAGCCTGTTTCTAATCAATTCATCTGACTCATTCTCCATTCAGCCTTGTTCCCTTGCTGGTGAGGAGCTGTGATCCCTTGGAGGAGGAGAGGCATTCTAGTTTTGGGTATTTTTATCCTTTTTGCACTGGTTTCTTTGTAGATTCATCTACCTGTTGTCTTTTTGGTTGGTAACTTTCAGGTGGGGTCTCTGAGTGGACGTCTTTTTAGTTGCTGATGAAGTTATTTCTTCCTGTTTCTTAGTTTTCTTTCTAAGTCAGCACCCCCCTGCTGCAGGACTGCTGTAAGTCCACTCCATGCCCTGCTTGCCTGGGGATCACCTGCAGCGGCTGCAGAAAAGTAAGGGTTGCTGCCAGTTTCTTCTTCTGTTACCTCTGTCCCAGAAGGATACTCACCAGATGTCAGCCTGAGCTCTCCTTTATAAGTTGTCTCTCTGGTTATATGGGGGTCAGGAAGCTGCTTGAGGAGACTGTCTGTCCCTTATAGGAGCTCAAGTACTGAGCTGTAAGCCCCACTGTTCTGTTCAGAGGTGCTGGGCATGTACGTTTAAGTCTGCAGCAGCAGAACTGATAGCCGCCTTTTTCCCAGGTGCTCTGTCCCAGGAAGGTGGGGCTTTATTTATACGTTCCTGTCATTCCGTTGCCTTTTTTCAGAGATGCCCTGCCCAGCAAGGAGGTAGCCTAGTCACAGACTGCCAGCAGAGGCATTGCTGAACCGCTGTGGGCTCTGCCCAGCTGCTGTGTGAACTTCCTTGCAGTTTTGTTTATAGGAGTATAGTCAGAACTGCCTCAGTAATGGCGGTCTGCCTCAGTAATGGCAGACTGCCTTGGTAATGGCGGACTGCCTCGGTATTGATAACAGACATCCATGAAACATTTCACCCAACTGCTGCAGAATACACATTTTTCTTATCAGTACCAAAAACATTCTCCAGAATAAACCATATGTTACGTCACAAAATAAGTCTCAACAAATTAAAGTCAAATCATATCAATATCTTTTCTGGCTACAACAGAATAAAACTAGAAATTAGTAACAGGAGGAACTTCTGAGCTGTAAAAATACATGGAAATTAAACAAGATCTTTCTGATCAATGGCTCAATGAATAAGTTAACAAGAAAATTTAAAGGTTTCTTGAGAAAAATGAAAACGGAAACACAACATACCAGAAACTATAGGATACAGCAAATGCTGTAGCAAGAGGGAAGTTTATAGCAATAAATGCCTCCATCAAAAAAACTGAAAGACTTCAAATAAACAATCTAATGATGTACTTCAAGGAACTAGAGAAGCAAGAGCAAGCCAAAGCCAAAATTAGTAAAAGGGAAGAAATAATGAAGATTGAAGCAGAAATAAATGAAATTGAGACTTTAAAAAGTACAGAAAAAAAACAAAACAAAAAGTGTTGTCTTTTAGACAAATCAACAAATTTTAGCTAGACTAAGAAAAAGAGAAGACCCAAATAACTAATAAAAGGGATGAAAAGGGAAACAATACCAGCCTGGGCAACATATATCCTGTCTACAAAAATTTTAAAAATCGGCTGCGTGTGGTGGGACATGCCTGTAGTCCCAGCCTTTGGAGTCTGAGGTTGGAGGATCACTTGAGCCTAGGAGGTTGAGGCTGTGGTGAGCTGAGATCACATCATTGCCCACTCCAGTCTGGGTGACACAGCAAGACCCTGTCTCAAAGTAAATAAATAAATTAAATTAAAAGATAAAAGCAGTGTTCACATAAAAGAAAGAGGGAAATATTATAATAGATACCACAGAAATGCAAGAAATAATTAGAGATTATTACGAACTACATGCCAACAAATTGGAAAACCTGGAAGAAAAAGGTAAGTTGCTGAACACATATAACCTACCATGACTGAATGATGAAGAAAACCTGAACAGACCAATAATGAGTAAGAATTTACAGTAATAAAGTCTCCCATCAAAGAAAAGCCCAGGACCTTATGGCCTCACAACTACATTCTACCAAAAGTTTAAAGAAGAACTAATACCAATTCTGCTCAAAATGATTTCAAAAAATTGAAGAGGAGGGAGTACTTCCAAACTCATTCTATGAGGCCAGCGTTAATTACCCTGATGCCAAAATCAGACAAAGAGACAACAACAAAAAATGCTACAGGCCAACATCTCTGATCAACATAGTTGCAAACACCCTTGACAAAACACTGGCAAACAGAATTCAACAACATACTGAGAAGATCATTCACCATGATCAAGTGGATTCATCCCAGGAATGCAAGGATGGTTCCATGTACACAAATCAACAAATGTGATATACTGCAGCAACAGAAGCAAAGACAAAAATCATGTGTTCATTTCAAAAGATGCTTAAAAAACATTCAATAAAATTCAACATCCTTTAATGATAAAAGCTCTAAAAAAATACAGCACAGAACATACCTCAACAAGATAAAGTCTAAATATGATAAACACACAGCTAATATTATACTGAATGGGGGAAAATTGAAAGTGTTTCCACTAAAACCTGGAACAACATAAGGATGCCCTCTTTTACCACTTATATGCAACACAGTACTTGAAGTCTAAGCCAGAGCAGTTAGGCTAGAGAAAGAAATAAAAGGCATCCAGACAGAAAAGGAAGACATCAAATTAATCCTTGTTACAGATGACAAGATCTCATATTTTGAAAAACTTAAAAGACTCCACAAAAAAACTATTAGAAATGATAAATGATCAATAAAGTTGAAGGATACAAAGTCAACATACAAAAACCAGCAATGTTTCTATATCCTAACAGTGATCAATTTGAAAAAGAAATCAAGAAATCAATCTCCTTTATAACAGCTACTAAAAAAAATGCCTACTAATAAATTAAACATAAGAAGTAAAAGATCTCTACAATGAAAACCATGAAATATTGAAGAAATTAAAGAGGACACAAAAAGTGGAAAGACATCCCATGCTCATGAATGGAAGAATCTATATTGTGAAAATTCCTTTAAAAAAATTGTGAAAATTTCTATACTACCCAAAGTGATCTACAGATTCAATGCAATCTCTGTCAAAATACCGATTACATTCATCACAGAAATAGAAAAAAAAAAATCCTAAAATTGGTATGGAACCACAAAAGACCCTGAAAAGCTAAAGCAATCCTGAGTAAAAAGAATGCAATTGGAAGCATCGCAATATTTGATTTTAAATTATACTGCAAAGCTATCCAAAACAGCATGGTACTGGCATAAAAACAGACACACGGACCAGTGGAACAGAACAGAGAACCCAGAAATAAATCTATGCACTTACAGTCAACTTATTTATTTATTTATTTATTTTTTGAGACGGAGTTTTGCTCTTGTTACCCAGGCTGGAGTGCAATGGCACGATCTCGGCTCACCGCAACCTCCGCCTCCTGGGTTCAGGCAATTCTCCTGCCTCAGCCTTCTGAGTAGCTGGGATTACGGGCACACACCACCATGCCCAGCTAATGTTTTGTATTTTTAGTAGAGATGGGGTTTCACCATGTTGACTGGGATGGTCTCGATCTCTCGACCTTGTGATCCACCAGCCTCGGCCTCCCAAAGTGCTGGGATTACAGGCTTGAGCCACTGCGCCTGGCATAGTCAACTTATTTTTGACAAAGGTGCCAAAAGCATACACTGGGGAGAAGTCACAATCTCAATATATGGTGCTGGGAAAATTGGATATCCATATGCAGAGGAATTAAAGAGCCCCATCTTTCACCATGTACAAAAATCAACTGAAAATGGATTAAATACATAAATGTAAGACCTGAAACTATGAAAGTACCAGAAGAAAACATTGGAGAAATGCTCCAGGATCTTCATCTGGGCAACTATTTTTTGGGTAAGACCTCAAAAGCAAAAGTAACCAAAGTAGTAATAGACAAATAGGATTACATCAGGCTAAAAAGCTCCTGCTGCAGCAAAGGAAACAATTAACAAAGTGAAGTGACTACCTACAGAATGGGAGTAAATATTTACAAGTTATCCATCTGATGAGGGATTAATAACCAGAATATATAAGGAACTCAAACAATCAATAGCAAAAAGATAATCAAACTAAAAATGGGCAAAATAACTCAACAGACATCTCTACAAAAGCAGTCATACAAATGGTCAACAGTTAAATGAAAAAAAACTCAACATCACCAATCATCAGGGAAATGCAAATCAAAACCACAATGGGTTGTCATTTCACCCCAGTTAGAATGGTTATCATCAAAAAGACAAAAATCAAGTGCTGGCAGAGATGTGGAGAAAGGTGAATGCTTGTACACTGTTGATGGGAATGTAAAGTAGGTCAACTGTTATGAAAAACAGTATGAGAATGGGCACAGTGGCTCATGCCTATAATCCCAGCACTTTAGGGGGTTGAGGTGGGTGGATCACTTCAGGTCAGGAGTTCGAGAGCAGCCTGGCCAACATACTGAAACGCCATCTCTACTACAATTAATAAAAGGCTGGGTGTGGTGGCTCATGCCTCTAATCCCAGCACTTTGGGAGGATGGGGTGGGTAGATCACCTGAGGTCCAGAGTTTGAGACCAGCCTGGCCAATAAGTCGAAACCCCATCTCTGTTAAAAACACAAAAATTAGCCAGGTGTGGTGGTGGGTGCCTGTAGTTCCAGCTACTTGGGAGGCTGAGGCAGAAGAATTGCTTGAACCCAGGAAGCAGAGGTTAAGGTGAGCTGAGGTTGCGCCACTGCACTCCAGCCTGGGCAACAGAGCAAGACTTTGTCTCAAAAACAAAACAAAACAAAACCCAAAAAACAAACAAACAAAAATTAGCCAGGTGTGGTGGTGGGCACCTCAGGAGGCTGAGGCAGGAGAATTAGTTGAACCTGGGAGGTAGAGGTTGCAGTGAGCTAACAGTGTGCCACTATACACCAGCCTGGGCAACAGACCGAGACTCCGTCTCAAAAACCAACCAACCAACCCAAAAAACAGTATGGAAGTTCCTTGAAAAACTAAAAATAGAACTACCATATGATCCAGAAATCTCACTGCTGGGTAGATATCCAAGAGAAACAAAATCACTATGTAAAAGAGACAGCAGCAACTCCTTTATTTATTGTAGCACTATTCATATTAGCTAAGATATGGATTCAACCTAAGTGTCCATCAACAGATAGATGAATGAATAAAGAAAATGTGGTGTATGTATACAATGAACCATTACATGGGCATAAAAAGAATGAAATCCTGTCATTTGAAGCAACATGGATGGACCTGGAGTTCATTATGTTAAGTAAAATAAGCCAGGCACAGAAAGACAAATATACTTGTCCTCACTTGTATGTGGGAACTAAAAAAGTGGATCTCATGGAGGTACAGTAGAATGATGGTTACTAGAGGCTGAAAAAGAAAGAGTGGTAGGGGAAGATGAAGAGAAGTTGGTTGATGAGTACAAAAATACAGTTGGATAGAAGGAATAAGCTCTAGCATTCAACTGTTCATTATGAAAATTACAGTGAATAACAATTTATTATGTTTCAAAATAACTAGAAAGAACTGTAATGTTCCCAACACAAAGAAAATATAAATGTTTGAGGCAATGATATCCCAATTACTCTAATTTGATTATTATCTATTGTTTACATGTAGCAAAATATCACAAGTACCCCCAAAATATGTAAATTGACATGTCAGTTAAAAAATACAAAAAAATTAGATTGCACATACAAATTCCACCTTGTATAAACTGGTAAGTACCCCAAGAGAAATAAATAAAATTTGAAGAGAATTCAGATAGTGGAAGCTATTTCCAAATTTTATTTTGGAGTTGGGGGAGAAGGGATCAAATTGAGTTCATAAAAAGGGGAAAGATTAAGTGACTTCTTTAAAGCTGGATAAGATATGAAGAATCTGGTAGAGATGTGTAGGAGGAGGAAGGCTGTTCCTGATTAATAAAACAGCCTAAGGATATAGAGATAGAGGGCATACTGTGTATTATTTGGAAATAAGAAAGGTAAGATTGGTTGAAACAAATTACAGAGGATCTTATTATCGCAGAACATGTAAAGGAATGAAGGAATAATAAAAAGAGGATGACAGAAAACCAAAAGCCTGAACTTTAAGGAAATGCTCTTAAAGACAGCAAGAAACAGGGTCAGTTTGATGGTGAAAAAGTACCAAAGGTATTGAGAGAGAGAGAGAGAGAAAAAAAAAAAAAGTTAAAGAGGTAGATGTTAACACTTGTTCACTGAATAAAAGGAATGACTATTACTGTACACTTCTATAGAACTCAAAAGCCAAAAATGAGTCTAGTGATTTTACAAGTAGAACATGAAAGCAAGATGACTTGCTTTTTTTTTTTTTTTGAGGTGCAGTTTTGATTTTGTTGCCCAGGTTGGAGTGCAATGGTGTGATCTTGGCTCACTGCAACCTCTGCCTTCCAGGTTCAAGTGATTCTCCTGCTTCAGCCTCCCGAGTAGCTGGGACTACAGGTGCATGCCACCACACCTGGCTAATTTTTGCATTTTTAGTAGACAGGAGGTTTTACCATGTTGGCCAGGGTGGTCTCAATCTCTTGACCTCGTGATCTGCCTGCCTTGACCTCCTAAAGCGCTGGGATTACAGGTGTGAGCTACCTCACCCAGCCGACCTGCTATTTGAATACAGAAGTTTATAATATAGTTAGGAAGACTGGGAACTACTTAACAATACAATATTAACAAATCATCTAGTATGTCATCTACTTTTATAGGTGAACATGACTAAACGTGTATATCTATAGTATTCCTGGATAATTCCGAATCCATGCAGCTTTTAAATTTAAAACTTTAAATAACAATAAGTAAATACCTTTCATATGATAGTAAGGGAACAGTGTTTGAATAATTCTGGAGGATTTATTAAATGAAATTTTCTTCTCAGATTGGTGACTTTATTCAGAGTATTATCCATTTCAAAGCAAGTAAAAAACCAAATTTAGCAATACACTAACTATCTAGAGAAGCAGCACTTGAAATTCAACATCTGTTTATGCTTTATCCCTAGACAAGCAAGAGGTATGAATTCTATAGTGATGTTAGTATCCTGAGTAAAGATGCCGTTGCTCCTACCAATAGATTATGAACCATAACAGTGACAGTTTTATTCTTAACATTCAAACCAAAGCCCGAATTAACTAGAATATTTAAATGTTAGAAATTTAATAAAATAATTTTCCAGGTAAGATTAATAGGTTTGAAAGTCTTATTTTCTTTGTCTCTTCTTTCTCTCTTTATATATATACATTTATACATATATATACACACATAAAGTATTTTCTTCAGCATTCCACTGAAATATATTTTAAAAGTAAAATTAAAATCTCTGCCTACATTTAAAGTACAAGTTGGTTACCATATACTTAATTATAGTACCTTACTTTACCAGGACTATATTAAGAACAATGACAATATAAAAGCCTAAAAATATTTCAGAAGACTGTTTTAACTGGCTAACGTACTAGCTCAATTTATTACTTGTGAATAGGCAATGATGTCAAACTAAAGCAAGAAAGCAAGCTCTTCAGTGAAAGTGATTGTAAACATGTTTGCATGTACATACCCACACCCCAATATCCACACATCTACCCCCTCCCACCCAATGCCACACATAAACCGTGATGACCAATTTTCTACTCAACCACATGGTCAATCAACAATGGTAGAAACTTTCAAGTTTCTTTGTGATGGGTTAGTATCTGACTTCTGTTTGTTGATCCAAAGTGTAAGGAAAGGAGATGCAAGGTATTTACAAATTTTGCTACACAATTAGTTGTTTCAAATATCATACAGACTTCATATTATTGGGTAAAGCTAACATTTTCTTAGCTTTATACAAATAAAAACAACTTTTACTTATATGACATCTTAATATTGCTAACCCTGCCACCCTTACTGGGCAAAATCTTAAGATGTTAGTGTGGCTTTATATTATAGACTATTTTTGATCCATTCATATATATTCTGATTTATTTCATGTGATGAGCCTGCAATGCAGAGTCACAGAGAATACAATATGCTTATTATATTATTTATTTGCTTTAAATCGTTATTTAGTAAGGACCAAATACTGAATAACTTTTAATTTCTAGTGATTATTCTTTCATGCTCTAAGTGTAACTGTCATTCGGGATATTAAAAAAAAAAAAAAAAATATGCCTGTAGTCTCAGCTACTTGGGAGGATGAGGCAGAAGATCACTTGAGCCCAAAAGCTCAAGGCTGTACTGCACAATGATTATGTCCGTGAATAGCTACTGCACTCCAGCCTGAGTAACATGGCAAGACCCCATCTCAACTAAAATAGCAATTTAAACTTTCCATTAAAATGTGATTTGTAGGATAAGAATTTGAAGTTAGAGTTAAGTGCCAATTTAAGAAATATACTTACCTTTGATTCGAGGTAGACATTTGCTGATGACATTTTTGTAATTTTGCATATGTAACTAACTAAAGAGATGGCACAAAGAATAAACAGGCTATCATTAATTAATGCTCGAACAAACACAGTCCATTTCAACTGATTTTCTGGGACATCTCCATGAACTAGCATTGCACAAGTCAAGTTCACCACTAAAAAGACAAGGCTTGCCAATATAAAGCCCAAATGCAGTAGAACTCTGAAAGAAAAAAAGTACATTAGATTGTTATATAACTAATAAGAAATAAAATTCTGAATTAGTGTGTTACTTTAGGTACAATAATTTCTTCAGTTTGAAATGTTTATAATTTCATTAAAGGAATTTTAATAATCTCTGTTACTTGAGCTAACTTTGCTATTATAAAATTAGTATCTAGATTATTTAAGAATGGCATAGATTTTTAAACATTTATTCGGAAATAGTCTCATGTTGACTTGAACTAAGTTGTTGTCTCTACCAGGAATGAGATAGGACTATTTTAACTCTATTTCAAGTAATCCTGAATTTTTCATTTTTATAACTATTAAACACATTTTCATTAACCTTTCCATTCCAAGAATTATCAGGCTTTTATAATGTGCCTGAAAATTAATATACTGTATCTAAATTTATATTGATTACCTAACATTAATTTTAAGAGTCCAGGTGTAGCAGCTCACACCTGTAATCTCAGAACTTTGGGAGGTAGGAGTGGGCAGATCACTTGAGGCCAGGAGTTTGAGACCGGCCTGGGCAACATAGTAAAACCCCATCTCTACTAACAATACAAAAATTAGCTGGGTGTGGTGGGACATGCCTGTAATTCCAGCTACTCAGGAGCCCGAGGTACAGAATCACTTGAACCCAGGAGGTGGAGATGGCAGTGAGCCAAGGCAGCACCACTGCACTGCAGCCTGGGTGAGAGAGCAAGATTGCCTTAAAAAATAATTAAGAGTTAAAGAAAGATGTTTTAAGCAATATTCCTCAGGAACTTCTGATTATAGCAAACAATGCTTTCAAACTTGACTAAAGAAGAACATAGGGACCGTATATGTAGAGTTTCAAGCACTCATCAATACCTAATGTTCTTATAAAGTTGCATATTTACTGTGCATTGAGAGCAACTCTGCACCTGAAATCCTTAACCTCTTCCCCCTAAGAAAAGTTAGGCTACCTCATAAAAACTCTTCAGTTAAGGTTGCTATCTGTATCAAGTAGCAGTAACAACTATCTGTACGAATGTAATCCCAGTTCAAACACATTTATACTCTCAAATTAAATACACAGGATGCTGAAATTTATCTGGCTTCCTGATCTATTGGGTCATTTCAAAAGTGGAAATCATAAAGTAGCTGCCTTTGGAAATGGTTTAAATAAGGTAAATTGAAGGTAATGTGCAATCTGTAACAAGCAAACTGAAGTGTTCGGTCTACATGCAAAGCACAAAGATTTTAGTTTTGAAAGGCTGGATTTTAAAGTTCTCTCAGATTAAATAATAAAAACAACTACATAGTTTGAAACCCAAAAAGGAACTTGAAATTACCTATATATCCAGGTAATTAGAGGAGTTTAGAAAACTAAAGCAGAGAGAGGGTACATGAGTTGCACAGTCAGCAAGTTAGTGAGAAACTCCAATCTCCCGACTCCAGAGCTTAGCACTCTTGCTTTTGTGATTGATCAGTACTGAAATATTACTTATTTCACAGAACATTCTCACCCTAAACAGCATAATCTAAGTTTGGCAAAAATGGACCCTATGAAATTAGATCTGACATTTCAAACAGGACAGGGACAGAGCAGCAAAAAATCAAAAGCCAAAACAAACAAAATATATTAGTCAGCAATACGGTATGGCTGAAGGGAGGGAAATGGGGTTACTCAATTTACTTTCTTTGAACCACTCTAACAACTTGGTTTTTATAAAACCGTGAAGGTGCTCTCAACAACCACTCCCTTCTACCATGAGTTGTTGACTATACAAAAAAATTATATCATTTAGATACTAAACCTTAATATTAATGAATTAATACTTTAGATCTTTTAGATAGAAATTCAGATACTCATAAAACTTACTTGTGTTTGTCAAGTTCAGTGGCACATCTGACTTTACATATAACCTATAAAGAGAATGTAAAAAGAAATTTTTGAAAACGTGTAATGTAGAATTCTTACATATGTTCTGATTTTGTGTTTTAAAGTGCTACAACTATAAATAATATATAGCAAGCAAAGTTCGAATGTTAATGGTTAAAATACCATAGACTAAAAGACAGGTTTCCACAGGCTTAAAACAATAAACCAGTAACGTTCTTTGTTATCAACATAAACTTACATTTCTATCTTTAAAGAGTTAAACAAAATTAATTCAGTTTAAACATTTATTGAACTTTTATTACGAGGCAAACACTGTGCTGAATGGCTTGCCACCTATCCTAAACTTCATTATATTATTCATTTTTATTCTAAAATGGAACTTCTAGCTTAAATATGAATATGGCTGAGTGTTCTCCAAAGACTATTTTCTTCCATATGAAATGAAGTAGTAAAGGGAAATGAGGTACCAAAAGTGAACACAAAGATAATGAGCATACATCATATTTAGTAAACTTTCTTCTTTAACAAAGCCTTACAAAAGGCAGGTGTGTTTAGATACTTGTTGAATACAGTTAAGCAGGTAAGTAAACAGAATCTGAAATAAAGATGGTATATTCTGAGAACATAGTATGAAGAGTCTCAAGTCCTTCTGGTGAACTTGAACTTATTCTTTAGAAAATGGGAAGATATTGAAGGTTTTTATACATCTATTCCAAAATATGGAATTCCACTAATCTGACATTAATGTAAGGTCTGCTACAGAGGAACTACAAAATAAAAGTAGAAAGGCCAGTTACAGGACTATTAAAGTAGAGTGTAAACTTTGGGGACCTGGAGAGAAAGAAGAAAGTACATCATGAAGAAAAATAGTATAGGTACATGGTAACATACTGATTTCATTCAAACATTTGCCGAGTACCTGTCATACACCACACTCTATGAAAGGTGGCATGGATTCATAAACATGACCATGGTTTCTGCTCTCTAGGAGCTCAGAATATGGAAGACCAGATAAACCATCTATTTTGATACATTGTTATACAAATGCAAAATATGCTATCACAAAATCTAGGAAGAGAAAAAGACTAATTCACTCCAAGAAAGGGTATGTGGTAAAGAGAATAACTGTTCAGAGTCTCAGGGAGGACTTCTCATAACATGTGAGCCAACTTATTAAGAGTAAATTTGTGTTAGGCAGGTGAATCACTAGGCAAAGACAGAAGCCTGGGCATCTACTCATAACTACTGTACAGCCATGTGTTGCTTAATGACAGAGATACGTCCTGAGAAATGCATTGTTATAAATGCACAATTTGTCAGTGTGCAAATATTACAGAGTATACATACGCAAACCTAGATGGTATAGCCTACTATATACCTAGACCATATGGTAGATAGTCTATATTCCTAGGCTACAAACCTGTACAGCATGTTACTGCTATACCAAATGCTATGTGCAAGTATAACATGATGGTAAGTATTTATGTATCTAAACATAGAAAATATACAGTAAAAACGTGGTATAAAAGATAAAAAGTGGCGCACCTGTATAGGGCACTTAACATGAATGCAGCTTACGGGGCTGGAAGTTGCTCTGGGTGAGTCAATGAGTGAATGGTGAGTGAATGTGAAGTCCTAGGACATTACTGTACGCCACTGTAGACTTTAAAAACATTATAAATTTATGTTACACTACATTTTTAAAAACTGAAACTAAATTAACCTTAGCTTACTGTAGCTTTTTAACTTTATACACTTTTTAACTTTTTGACTCTTGTAATAACACTTGGCTTAAAACACAAATACATTATACAGCTGTACAAAAATATTTTCTTTCTTCATATCCTTATTCAAGAAGCTTTTTTTCTATTGTAAAATGTTTTCATTTTTTACTTTTTGAATTTTTTTCTTAAAATCTAAGACAATAAACACACACATTAGCCTAGGCCTACACAGGGTCAGGATCATCCATCATTGTCTTCTAACTCTACATCTTATGCCACTGTAAGGGGTTCAGAGGCAACAACATGCTTGAAGCTGTCATTGCCTATGGTAACAATGTCTTCTTCTGGAATACTTCCTGAAGGACCTATGTGAGGCTATTTTTTAGTTAACTTTTTTTTAATAACTAGAAATGCATTCTAAAATAACAATAAATATATAAACAAGTAACATAATCATTTATTATCCAGAATTACATACTGTACATAACTGTATGTGCTATACTTTTATACCACTGGCAGCACACGTTTGTTTACACTAGCTTCACCATAAACATGTGAGTAATGCATTGTGTTATGATGTCACAATGGCTACAACGCTAGGTTATAGGAATTTTCAGCTTCATTATAATCTTATGGGACCACTGTTGTATGTGTGGTGAGTCACTGACTGAAATACTGTTATGTGGTGCCTGACTGTGTTTTGGTAACAGTACTACCATCTACCAGAAGCTGAATGTGATGCATCTACCAGAAGCTGAATGTGATGAAGAAGTCTAAAATAGTATACTATCAGTCTCTAATACTACTTATATTGTCTTAGATGCATCCATTTTCGCCATCTGCACCACTACAGTGGATTATTACAACAGCCTTTTGATTCCTCTACCTTCATTCTTAATTCTATCCACCTCTTCAGATGGTAACTGTTCATTTGACTACTTTTTAAAATTTCCCCCTCTATACATGATTTATTTTTAATTTTCAAAACTGTGGTGAAATAGAACCTAAAACTTACTATTTTACCATTTTTTAGTGTATGGTTCAGTGGCATTAAGTACATTCACATTGTTGTGCAACCATCACCTTTATCCATCTACAGAAGCTTTTCATCTTTCCACAATCAAACTCTATACCCATTCATTAAACAGTAACTCCCCATTCCCTCCTCCTCCAGGCTCTGGCAACCATCTCTCTACTTTCTGTACTTATGAATTTGACTACTATATGTACCTCATATAAGTAGATTCATATATTTGTCCTTTTGTGACTTTCATTTAGTATAATGTCTTCAAGGTAGCATTAGGTCAGAATATCCTTTCTTTTTAAGGTTGAATAATATTCCATTGCATGTATACACCATATTTTGTTTATCCATTCATCCACCAATGCATACTTAGGTAGACCCTACTTTTGGCTATTGTAAATGCTGCTGCTGTGAACATCACTGTTCTATACGTGATTTTCAAAAAATCATTTGAGAGCAAGTTGTATGCCACTCCTTTGCCCTAAGTACTTCAATGTATACTTCTTTAAAAATGAAAATTCTCCTATAGGACCACAGTATAATTACAGAAATAAAACTGAGTATGTATACTATTATGTAATTTGCAGACCTTATTCATATTTTTCCAATCATTCTAATAAAGTCCTTTATGGAAATAATATCCAGAATTATTGCATTATGTACAGATTTAATTTGTATTTAGTTTCTTTTAATCTTCACTTCTTTCCTTTGTCTTTCATGATATTCACAGTTTTCAAGAGTAGACACAAGTGATCTTATAGTGTTTCCTTACAATTATATTTAGGTTATACATTTTGGTAGGATTACCACAGAAGTTATGATGCTGCATTCTCCTCAATGCATTATATCAGGAGGTTCCTGATGTTGATTTGTTCCATTACTATGATGTTAACTTTACTCAATTGATCTGGGCGCAGTGGCTCATGCCTCTAGTCCCAGCACTTTGGGAGGCCAAGGTGGGTGGATCACCTGAGGTCAGGAGTTTGAGACCAGCCTGGCCAACATGGAGAAACCCAGTCTCTACTAAATAAAAAAAAATTATCCAGGAGTAGTGGTGCATGCCTGTTAATCCTAGCTACTTGGGAGGCTGAAGTAGGAGAATCACTTGAACCCAGGAGGCGGACGTTGCAGTGAGCCAAGATTCTGCCATTGCACTCCAGCCTCAGCAACAAGAGCAAAACTCCATCTCAGAAACAAAACAAAACAAAAACTTTAATCAATTGGTTAAAGTGGTATCTATAGTGTTTTTACACCATTTGCTGTTTTCCCACTGTAATATTTAATAGAGAAGGGGTTTTTCCATGTTGGTCAGGCTGGTCTCTAACTCCTGACCTCTGGTGATCTGCCTGCCTCTGCCTCCCAAAGTGCGGGGATTACAGATGTGAGTTACCATGCCTGGCCGGAACTTCTTTTTAAAAAGTAGATCTCACTAGCCACAGTGGCTCATCCCTGTAATCCCCGCACTTTGGGAGGCCCAGGCAGCAGGATCACGAGGTCAAGAGATTTGAGACCATCCTGCCAACATGGTGAAACTTTGTCTCTACTAAAAATAAAAAAATTAGCCAGGCGTGGTAGTGTGTGTCTTAGTCCTAGCTACTCGGGAGGCTGAGGCAGGAGAACTGCTTGAGCCAGGCAGTCTGAGGTGCAGTGAGCTCAGATCGTGCCACTGTACTCCAGCCTAGAGACAGAGTGAGACTGCGTCTCAAAAAAAAGAAAAAAGTACATCTGATTACACTATTCCAGAAAAAAGTCCATACATTTTTAATACAGAAAAGGTCTTTTATTGTCTAGCTCCACCTTCCCATCCTTCCTTTTAGCCCCACCTTCAAACTTATGGTTTGGTCATTCTGAATTATTTCATTTTACTTTTTATTGAATGTGTTTCACTTTGTTTCCCAGGTTGTACCGTATTGACATGATCTTGGCTCACTGCAACATCCGCCCTCAAGATTCAAGTGATTCTCCTGCCTCAGTGTCCCCAGTAGCTGGGATTACAGGTGTGTGTCACCATGCCTAGTTAATTTTTGTATTTTTAGTGGAGATGGGGTTTTACCATATTGGCCAGTCTGGCCTCAAACTCCTGACCTCAAATGATCCGCCCACTTCAGCCTCCCAAAGTGCTGGGATTATAGGCATGAGCCACTGCATCTGGCCTGGTTATTAATTATTTACAAGTCTTCAAGTAAGTGGTTCTATTTCCTATCTCTGTGCCTTTGTACATATTTTTACTTTGCTTAGACTATGTTTTTGTGGCCAGATAACAAATTCCAGCTCAACCTTCCAGATATTACTAGAACGTCATTCTTTTTTCTTCTTCTTTGAGATTGAGTTTCACTCTTGCTGCCCAGGCTGGAGTACAATGGCACAATCTCAGCTCACCGCAACCTTCACTTCCCGGGTTCAAGCGATTCTCTTCAGCCTCCCGAGTAGCTGGGATTACACCTGGATATTTTTGTATTTTTAGTAGAGATGGGGTTTCTCCATGTTGGTCAGAGTGGTCTCAAACTGCCGACCTCAGGTAATCCACCTGCCTCAGCCTCCCAAAGTGCTGGGATTACAGGCATGAGCCACTGCACCCAGCCTAGAATGTCATTCTTTATATTGTTAGGTTAAGTGTCTTAGGGAGAGAGAAAACCTTTTTATTCTTGCATTATTAATCACATTCTTGTTTACATATTTATTTACCTCTTAAGAAAGGCCATAACTTACTCAGATATATAGCCCTAGTGTCTCCCATAATGCCTGGTTCACAGTAGATTTTCAGAGAGTATTTGAATAAATGTGCAGTGAATTCAGGTCAAAGAAAGTACTTTTGGATGGTAGTGTGGTATGGGAGAGTGTAGGAAACAGCAGAAGTTGAAGCCAGAGGCAAGCAGTCATCAAACCACAGAGGCTTTGTATAAAATGCTGAAGAATTAGGCTGGCTACAAACTCTGTCATATGATTCTATGTTTGAATGATTTCTTAAGTGACAGTGTAGAAAATGCATTAAAAGTGGGGCAAACAATTCCAGTTAAAACACTGTTGAATTTGAGTGAGCTACCTCAACTATATTCTCAGGTTTGGCTCTAAACAACTGATTGAATGAGGGCCTCACAAAAAATTTAAAAGCCAGGTCATGAAATATATTGTTATATTTAAAGTTTATTATATCTAGGCAGAAATAAAGACAATAGGTGAGTTTTGCAATATAAGAAGGAAATTACAGTCACCTACAGAGGTGACAGCTGAAACGCAGTAGAACACATTTGAGGGAACAAGTGTAGAATGTGAATCAACCTGTGACATGTTCACATTTAATAGTCAGAATTAGAAAGCACAAGAATAAAGAAAAGGGAGATGGGCAGAGGGGAGAAACGTAAGAATCTGACTAGTCATAGAAAACAGCAGAGTAGTTTAGAGTTAAAAGGAAGAAAGCAGAGCCACTGTTAAATTCTACAAAAAGTCAGAAATGATTAAGAAAAGACCATTTAACTGAGTGAATGGTATGTCACTGGTACCTTGAATAGTTTTCAGCAGATGACAGAGCAGACGTGAAAGAAGTTGATAGGAAGTAAGACAACAAAGGCAGTGAGTATAGACTGAGAGATATTTGAAGCTAAGAGAAACCTGGGAAAATCTGTGTTGGAAGATAATTCTCTATGAACATCTCATGTTTTTGCATGGTCTCGATCTTCTGATTCTGAGCAAAGGGATTTGCATGACAAACATCCTTGAATGCAACAGAGTGTCTGCCTTAAGGTCAGAAGGAATATTCCTAATAAAGATAGAGAACATTGCCCTCCCTGAAGACATTCCATGATAGTAAAGTCTCCCTCTCTAACGGTGAACATTTGCTTACACTCTAGAGTAAATGTGTAGCTCTGTCTCTCTCTTTTTTTATTTCAGGGGTTCTCTCCTGTTGCATTCCCCACTGCATGTGCAGGTAATTACATCTGTCCTCTCACAGTGCTTCCCTATGAATTTGAGGGCTTGGAGACCCACAGCAAAAAGACATCGTTTTGTTGCTGCTTTGCCATGAGTGATAAACCGTCTTTCCTCTGACTCATGGGTGTCTGTGTTCTTTTTTTTTTTTTTTTTTTTTTGAGACTGAGTCTCCCTCTATCACCCAGGCTGGAGTGCAGTAGCACGATCTCGGCTCACTGCAACCTCTGCCTCCCAGGTTCAAGTGATTCTTGTGCTCAGCCTCCTGAGTAGCTGTGATTGCAGGTTCCCACCCCCATGCCCAGCTAATTTTTATATTTTTAGTAGAGATGGGGTTTCACCATGTTGGCCAAGATGGTCTCAAACTCCTGATCACAAGTGATCTACCCTCTCTGGCCTCACAAAGTGCTGGGATTACAGGCGTGAGCCACTGCTCCTGGCCTGGGTCTTGAGTTTTCTGTCAGTATATGTACATAAAACAATAGCAGGCTAATCTGTTAAATTTCAAGCAGGGTAAAAGACTCTTCATGGTTGAAGATTTAGCAATCCGTTGGTCAGAAATTGACTAAATAGAGAGTGAAGCAGAAGACGGAGAGTGAAGAGACAATGAGAGAGAGAGAGAGAGAGAGAAAGAGAGAGAGAGATATGGAGAGTTAGTTCAATTGTTAGGAAGGCTCTAGACAGAGGCATGTTAGTCCTGAAAAAGAAGACACTTTTGAGTCAAGACAGAAGAAAAGAAAATTAAAGAAAAACTTGGAGGTCTGTACAGAAAATTTAAAATACTTACAAACCAGCTCTTTATTATAATAAAAAATGTGGATATAGTATGGATTCTGATATTTTGATACAGAGAAGAAGGATGAGAGGATCTGGCAGAAGGATTCTATTTTTTTCTAGGAAAGCAGGAGGCAAGGTCACCACCTGTGAAAAATGTTAGATTTAAGCACTGGAATATGAAAAACATTTGGAGCACATGAATAGAAAGGTTATAAAAGAATATACTGAGAAACAGCAAGGTCCAGTTAAAGTTATGCAGTTGACAGTAGATATAATTAGTAAGGTTTCCTGATTTTAAAATGGAAACAATCTAATAGAAAAAAAATGGGCCAGGTCCAGGGGCTCATGCCTGAAATCTCAGCACTTTGGGAGGGTGAGGTAAGAGGATTGCTTGAGGCCAGTAGTTTGAGACCAACCGGGTCAGCATAGCAAGGCTCTGTCTTTGCAATACATACGTACATACACACATACATAAATAGAACTATAACCACATTTACATTCCTAGCTACTCAGAAGGCTGAGGCAGAAGATGTCTTCAGCCCAGGAGTTTGAGGCTGCAGTGAGTTATAATCACACCACTGCACTCCAGCCTGGGCAACAGAGCGAGATCCTGCCAAAGTTGGCAGAATCAAAGTGGAGTCACTTATGCCAAATGCAAAGCAAAGGGAGTCAGGAGGTCATAAAGGAGGAGTCTTATACACATTTCTATATTAAAAATGATTACAAGGATTCTCTGAAGACCACAATCTTGCACAAAAGTCACTGTAACCTTATACAAAGAATATTTCTGTGAGGACATCTATCCAGCAACTGCCTATTCAGCCTCGGATGACACCACCCTTGTTATTAATCCTTGTGGTGAGGGTTAACCATTTCAAAACAACTATGCAACCTTTTGAATTTTGCCTTTAAAAGTTTCCCCTTGCCTCGATCTTCCCAAATATGCTCATGATCCAGCTTAGCACATATAACCTGGATTATAATCATGCTCCTCATTCCTGAATAAACTTACTGTCTTTGAAGAATCTCTGTTATTTTAGGTTGACACATTATAAAAAGTTCAAATAACTAGGATGCAATTTTTCAAGCAGTAATTTAGAATTGGAAAATGTGGGAACTACAGTAGAGGAAGAGCTTACTCTGGTGAATGAACAAGTTTGGCACAGCAAAAAGTTAAGGGATGAGGAATACTAGAATGGAGTGGGGAGGACAGAAGAGATAAAGTGACTAAAAGTTAGGATGAGGGTAAAACACAGATGAAAGAATAAATTCCATATATATAAAGAGAAAAGAGAAGACATTGGTCAGAAAGAATAGCTCAGATTTTAAGAGCTGATCCACAGTGTGGTCATGCTACTGGGTGGCTCAAATAGAAATGGAGGGTTTTAGAGCTGTGAGAAACCACTGAATTGAGACATCAGATGGGTTATCAATAAGGGCTTTGAGAAAGATCATGTATCACAGGAGACCAGGCAAGAAGGAAGAAAGTGCTGATTCATCCAGGAAGATGGAAGTGATTATTACAGCCAATGATGACCTAATCAGATGGCACAGATTTCAGAGATGATGATGGTATAACATTAGTAAGTAGTATTAGGAAGTATAAAGTAGGCTGATCGTTTTTCCTACAAAAGGCATGAAATGTCATCTGAGAAAAGCTATATTTTAGTGATGGGATCTAAAAGTATCACATGAAGAATCAGGACAGGATGAGAGCGATAATCCAAAAAATTACAGGTCATGAGATAACGGGTGTGAGAGGGAGCTGAGCTGGATGAGAAAAAAAATAAAGGTCAGCTACCATCTCAGATTTGCAGAATATGTTCCAATGCATTATATAAGGATAACCAGGTGCTTAAATCACATTTAGATTACAGTAGGCTTAAACACAATGATCTGCTCTTAATAGATTCCAAGTATATTATAGAATATAGCTAACAGGGCATGATCATGAGTTAAAAAAATTAGTATGAAAAAATATCAAGCAATTATATATCATTTGTTAAGATAGTGAAATAATTTATAAAACAATAAACACATGCTTTATATAGTTTTTTTGAAGGTAAGAATGGTAAATAATGTATCTAAATGACTAATCAATGTTAAATTATGTTTGATGGGCCATATCTTTCCAGATCTTTCTTAATACCAGAAAAACTGGATAAATGGGTGATTTATAAAAAAAAATTATTCTTCATATGAAAGTATAAGGAATTTAAGGGTTAATAGATATCAAATATTTTCTATCATATAATCTACTTTTATCCCATAAACAGACTAATAGATCCTCATTTAGAAAATATTAATTTAGGATTTTTAAATTTTTGAAGATTTAAAATAATGTTTTTACTAGCATACTCAATTTTATTTTGTAATATTTAATCTATATACAAGTGATTTGAAGTGATTTTCTCATTTTATTATTTATTATTATTATTATTGGAGACGGAGTCTTACTCTGTTGCACAGGCTGGAGAGCAATGGCGTGATCTCAGCACACTGCAACATCCACTTCCCGGTTTCAAGTCACTCTCCCTCATCAGCCTCCCAAGTAGCTGGGATTACAGGTGCACACCACTACACCCAGCTAATTTTTCTATTTGTACTAGAGACCAGGTTTTGCCATGTTGACTAGGCTGGTCTTGAACTCCTTACCTCAGGTGATCTGCCCGCCACTGCCTCCCAAAGTGCTGGGATTACAGGCATAAGCCACCATGCCCATCCAGATACTTCCATTTTAAAATGCAGACTTATTATGTCTCCTTTTTTAGTTCTTCAAATAAAGGTAATATAAGAGTACTGCAAATATATTTTATGATTATCTTTTGCAATATTAATAAAAATATCCCAAGATTTGTGGAACGTGCAATGATATGAAATGTTATGTCCCCTGAAAATTCACATTGAAATACTAACCCCCAATATGACAGTATTAGGAGGTAGAGCCTTTGGGAGCTGCTAGGTCATGAGGATGCAGTTCTCATTAATGGGATTAATACGGTTGTAAGAGAGATCCCAGAGATTCCTCACCTCTTACAACATGTGAGGACGTAGTGGGAAGGCACTGTCTGTGAACCAGAAAGTGGGTCCTTATCAGACACTGAATCTTTTGGCACCTTGACCTGAAACTTCCCAGCCTCCAGAGTGATGAGAAATAAATTTCTGTTGTTTATAAACTATGCAGTTTATGATATTTTATTACAGCAGCCTGAAGACTAAGCAGACTAAGACAGGAGAGTTACACTGGAGCTGTGTATCGTTTATTTTCACCCATGACATGTAGTCCATGTTGCTTTGAAGACAGTAGGTAATGAATACTTATAGAACAGATGCTTTTCTATGGAATTTACTTTTGTCTATTAATTTTCCCTCTTTTGTTGCTCTGAAATAAAAACTTTACTGGACAGCATATCTAATATACAATTTGAAACTGATGCAAAAACGAACTGTGGTAAATTTAATCTGATGTGAAGAGTCAGGCATACACATCCAACTAGGTAAATAATTTTCACAGAAACAGATATCCAATTTCCATACCGATTGCTTCAGTTCCTATAGAAAGTAGTACAACATCCCCAAGCTTACCACTGCCACTGCCTGCATTAGCTACTTTAGCCATAAATAGAATAAATGTACTTTTCTTCAAATGTTCACTTTCTTTTTTTTTTTGAGACTGAATCTCACTCTGTTGCTCAGGCTGGAGTGCAGTGGTGCGATCTCAGCTCACTGTAACCTGTCTCCCGGGTTCAAGTGATTCTCCTGCCTCAGCCTCCCAAGTAGCTGGAATTACAGGCGTGCATCACCACACCTTCCTAGTTTTTTAATTTTTCTTTATTTTTCATAGAAAAGGGGTCTCACCATGTTCGCCAGCCTGGCCTTGAACTCCTGACCGCAGGTGATCTGCCCACCTCAGCCTCCCAAATTGCAAAGATTACAAGTGTGAGCTACCATGCTCGACCAGATGTTCACTTCCAATGCCTATCATGTTGTTAGGAACTTTTTTTTTTTTTTTTTGAGAAGGAGTCTCGCTTGGGTTGTCCAGGCTGGAGTGCAATGGCGCAATCTTGGCTCACTGCAACCTCCGCCTCCCAGTTTTAAATGATTCTCCTGCCTCAGCCTTCAGAGTAGCTGGGATTACAGGCACCTGCAACCACGTCCAGCTAATTTTTTTTGTACTTTTTAGTAGAGACGGGGTTTTGCCATGTTGGCCAGGCTGAAACTCCTGACCTCAGGTGATCCACCTCCCTTGGCCTCCCAAAGTGCTGGGATGACAGGCATGAGCCATCAAGCCTATCCAGTAACTTTTATCTACTAAAAAAAAAATATATATATATATATATATATATATATATATACACACACACACACACACACATACACACACGTGTATATATATACACATATAGATACATTTTGTCTACTAAAATATGTATCTAATATAAATATATATATTCTATATAATATACAAATATAAGTTTAAATATCAAATATTAAAATGGTAAAAATATTAAATATAAATATGTATTTAGTAAATATATCTACAAATATATATATATATTTACAGCAGCCTATTCTTGTTTCTAGAATTCAGTATCTTCTTGCATCTCTTTTAGGGTCTTAATACTCTAACGCTTAAAAAAATTTTTTCTTTTAGTCTCTTCTCTCTGCTTATTCTGATTTCTTCTAAGCTACTTAAAAATTAGAAGGGTTTGGTGGCTCACGCTTGTAATCCCAGCACTTTGGGAGGCCAAGGCAGGTGGATCACGAGGTCAAGAGATCAAGACCATCCTGGTCAACATGGTGAAGCCCCATCTCTACTAAAAATACAAAAAAAAAAAAAATTAGCTGGGCATGGTGGTACGTGCCTGTAATCCCAGCTACTCAGGAGGCTGAGGCAGGAGAATTGCCTGAACCCAGGAGGCGGAGATTGCAGTGAGCCGAGATTGCGCCATTGCACTCCAGCCTGGGTAACAAGAGCGAAACTCCGTCTTGGAAAAAAAAAAAATTAGAAGGGTTAAATTTACAATCAAATGAATTTTGATAATTCAGTTAAATTGGATTATTCAAATAAATATTAAACATCCATATCTAATTTTGTTCCAACTTTAAATTCTACTAAAATAATAGTAAAGGGATTTTCATGAAAGGTATAAGCCCATAAATTTGAGTAGAATAGAAAAGACTGCAATAACAAATGCTGGAAGCTAGTAAGCAGATGGGTGTATGTGCAGAAAAAAGTTTACATAGCAGGCTTGAGACTGCTATCCTTAGAAAGAGTGCTTATAAAGTTGGCCTGTGGCTGCATTTGGAAATCTGGCTTTCAGGAGGATTCCTACCATTCCTTAAATGAGTTGTGTTTCACTTTACCTAAAGCTTTTGTGCAAATAATATACTGAATACCTGTTTTCTTTCTTGTAATCTTGAAATTTGGTATTTGTTAGGTAAACAGTTCTTACATGACCAGCTCCCAATAAAAAATCTTGGGCACTGAGTTTCAAATGATCTTCTGTAGTATACAACATTTCACGTGTTGTTATACCTCACTGCTGAATGAATTAAGCACATCTTGTGTAACTCCACTGGGAGAGGACTCGGAAGTTTGTGTCTAGTTTATTCCAGGTTTTACTCTATGTGTCTTTTCCCTCTGATTTTACTCTATGTCCTTTCACTGTAATAAACTGTAACCATGAGTTTAACAGTTGTGAATCCTAACAAATCACCAAGGTTGAAGGTGGCCTTAGGGACACCCAACACAACGTATGATTACCCAAGAAAGATGAATTCCAAGCTAGGAGTGAGAAGGGATGAGAACAACCTGATTTTGGAATCTTCAAAAGGTAAAGAGGAGAATCAGGTACCAATCAGAGAGAACTGAGAAGTGGGGGTGGCTAAAATAGGGGTAGGTAAAAGTTGTTTAAGAGGAGTTAAATCTCTCTCATCCTAGTCCATAGCCTGAGCAAATGCCTCTTCTTCATCCTGACAGATTATCTGGGTATTTATTCTCTGGAGAGGTCATCAAAAAGCCTTTGGCTTAAAGTATGAAAGTTAAATGCCAGGCACAGTTGATAGTTTGGCACCATACTGAAAACGGAGATGACTGGTATGCACCAAGCACAGGGATTCTCCCCCACCCCAACACTCTTCCTCAACTAGTTCTCAAAATGCTGGAGTGGCCCTTTACTCTTTGAAAGATTATTTTTTCCCCACTGAGGAATCTTAGCAGCCCAAGAAAGATCTAAAATTACTACCAACAGTGATTCTGTAACAAATGGTTCAGCCAGATCACCCTACAGTGAAGCTCAAAGTGTACATACCCACAAGCTCAGAATTTCCACTCTTTTTTTTGTGTGTATGAGGAAACGGAGTCTCACTCTGTTGCCCAGGCTGGAGTGCAGTGGCACAATCTCAGCTCACTGCAACCTCTGCCTCTTGGGTTCAAGTGATTTGCTTCAGCCTCCTGAGTAGCTGGACTAAAGGCACGGGCCACACCTGGCTAATTTTTGTATTTTTAGTAGAGACGAGGTTTTGCCATGCTGGTCTTGAACTCCTGATCTCAGGTGCTCAGGTGATCCACCCACCTCAGCCTCCCAAAGTGTTGGAATTACAGGTGTGAGCCACCGAGCCCAGCCTCTACTCTTAATTATGAGTAGATAGCCAAGGATAACCAGATAGCTCAAAAGTCTTTAATAAAAGATAAAACCAAACAAATAAAAATCAAAATACGGATTTAAAAACTAAAACAAGAAAACTATCCTTAATAAACTCAAGGAGAGTAGAAAAGATATTGAGCTTATAAAACAAAAACATGATGCTGCTAATAAAAAATTCAAATAAAAAGGAGCTTATGGAAGGGAATTACATATGCTAGTAGAAATTTTAAAAAGTCAAAAGTAGGGCTGGAAATTGGGAAAGTTCCCCAAAAAGCAGAGGAAAAAGACAGATGCAACACAGGAGAGAAAAGAAAAGGATCCATTTAAAAGATATAACATCCAAATGTTAAGAGCCCCAGAAAAAGAAACAAAGAAGGGGAGAAAATCGAGCTAAAAATACAAGAATGTCTCCCAAAACTAAAAAATACATATTAAAAAGTTGAAGGGACTTGTTCAATACCCAGCAAAATGGATAGAAAACACACCCATTTGAAGATACATCACTGTGAAATTTCAGAAACTAGAATCAAAGAATACCCTATTATTTTCAGAAAAGAAAAAACAAGTCACATATAAATAATTAAAAATTAGAATGGTATAGAGATGCTCATAGTAGTCTCTGATAATCTTTGTATTTCTGTGGTATCAGTTGTAATGTTACCTTTACTGCTTTTTTTTTTTTTTTTTTGAGACAGGGTCTCACTGAAGTGCAGTGGCACGATCTCAGCTTGCTGCAACCTCTGCCTTGCAGGCTTAAGTGATCCCACCTCAGCCTCAGTAGCTGGGACTTACAGGCACATGCCACCATACCCAGCTTTCTTTTCTTTTCTTTTTTTTTTTTTTTTGAGAGACGGAGTTTCACTCTTGTTACCCAGGCTGGAGTGCAATGGCGCCATCTCGGCTCACCGCAACCTTCGCCTCCTGGGTTCAGGCAATTCTCCTGCCTCAGCCTCCTGAGAGCTGGGATTACAGGCATGCGCCACCATGCCCAGCTAATTTTTTGTATTTTTAGTAGAGACGGGGTTTCACCATGTTGACCAGGATGGTCTCGATCTTTTGACTTCATGATCCACCCGCCTCGGCCTCCCAAAGTGCTGGGATTACAGGCTTGAGTCACCGCACCTGGCCTTCTTTTCTTTTTTTTTGTAGAGACAGTGTTGTGCTATATTGCCCAGGCTGGTCTCAAAACTCCTGGGTTCAAGCGATCTGCCTGCCTCAGCCTCCCAAAAGGCTGAGATTACATGCGTGAGCTACTGTGTCCTTAAATCTACCTGATTTTAAAGATAAAATCAGATCTTTATATACGGTTTCTGATTGTTGAGTCCTCTATTTGTTGTTGAACTACCAATTTTGTTTATCTTTGCCAAGAATCAACTTTTCATTTCATTGATCCTGTGTGTGTGTGTGTATATCTGGTCCCAATTTCATTCAGTTCCGTTCTTTTTTCTATTACCTTTGGGTTTTGTTTGTTCTTGTTTTTCTGGTTCCTTGAGGTGTGACATTATGCTGCTAATTTCAAATGTCTTTTTTATGTAGGCATTTAACACTATAAACTTCCCTTTTAGCACTGATTTTGCTACATCCCAGAGGTTTTAGTATGTCGTATCTCCATTTTCACTCATCTAAAAAAATATTTTGATTTTTGCCTTCATTTCACTGTTTACACAAAGATCATTCAGGATCAGTTTAATTTCCATGTATGTATGTATTTATTTTTTGAGATGGAGTCTCGCTCTGTTGCCGTGCAGGCTGGCATGCAGTGGCACAAACTTGGCTCACCGCAACCTCCACGGTCCGGGTTCAATACTTCAGCCTCTCAAGTGGAGTAGCTGGGACTACAGGTGCACGCCACCATGCTGGCTAATTTTTGTATATTTAGTAGTGATGGGGTTTCACCATGTTGGTCAGGTCTCGAATTCCTGACTTCAAGTGATCTGCCTGCCTCAGCCTCCCAAAGTGCTGGGGTTACAGGTGTGAGCCACCACACCCAGCCTATTTGCATAGTATTTAGAGTTCCTATTAGTACTGATTTCTTATTTTAATTTCACTGTGGTCTGAGAAGATGTGTAATATGATTTCCATTTTTAAAAAGTTACTGAGACTCACCTTGTGGCCTAGCATATGGTCAATTTTTGAGAATATTCCATGTACAGATAAGAAGAATATGTATTCTGTGGTTGTACAGTAGAATGTTCTGTAAATGTCTATTAGGTTAATTTGGTCTGGAGTCCAATTTAAGTCCAGAGTTTCTCTGTTGATTTTTCTGCCTCTATGATGTGTCTAGTGACGCAAGTGGGGTGAAGTCCTCCACTATTATTACATTGCTCTCTATCTCTTTTAGTACAATTTTATGGAAAACAGTAAGATTTCTCAAAGAACTAAAAATGAAACTCTAATTCCATTCAGCAATCCCATTATTGGGTATACACCCCAAGGGAAAGAAATTCTTGTATCAAAAAGACACTTTCACTCCTATGTTTATCACAGCACTAAGCATAAAAGCAAAGATACAGAATCCACCTAAGTGTCTATCAATGGATGATTAGATTAAAATATGGTATATATGGACCATGGAATACTACTGAGCTATAAAAAGTATGAAATTCTATCATTTGCAGCAACATGGATGGAATTAGAGGCCATTATCCTAAATGAAATAACTCAGAAACAGAAAGTCAAATGTTGATGGTCTCACTAATAAGTGGAAGTTAAACAAAGGGTACACATGCAGATTAGTCTGCCTGATAAGAGTGTCTTTCTTTATCTATGGCCTTGGGCCATTCCAAATAGTTTATGCTAACAATGTATTATGGTGCAGCCTTGGGCCACATAGTTTCAGTTTGACCTTTGGAGACTCTGGGGAGGGAGTAAAGTTAGCCATGCGGATACTCCATGGCTATATGATTGACCTCCAATAAAAACTGTGAAAAACATGGCTCAGGTAAAATTCCTGGTGAAATACTAAGCTCAATCTGTAAGACTCCACTAGGAGAAGATAACTGAAAGGTTGTCTTGGTGTCTCCTGGACTAAGAGAAATCTTAGAGATTTAGTTCAGTAACTTAATTTTATAGACAACAAAGTCAAGCCTTAGAGATTAGAGTTGACTGCCCTGGAACACACACAGGAAATTGAATAGGATCAAAACACAGATGTCCTGACTCCTAAATCAAGGCTCATAGAGATCTCGGTTTTCTTGGACATATTTGTACATTTTGATCTTTAGATGGTATAGTTTAATTCTCCCAATTAATACATCTTCTAAAGTGACAAATACTGCATTATTAATGTGTTATCTGTCACAGCAACTAGTTTTTAGTTGTTCAAGATCTGCAGAATTAACGTGCCCAAGAAAAAGTATTCAGAAATCAAATGTTTAGTAAAATGTAATCACTGAGCAGTTTAACACCTCCATTTTGTGTTGTTTTGCAGATTGTTAAGTACGTTTACATGCCTCTGACTTAAGTAAAAATAAAATTTTTCAAATTTTATTTTCATTTTTAATGAGACATGACCTTGCTCTGTCACCCAAGCTGGAATGTAGTGGCATGATCACAGCTCACTGAAGTCTCAGCCTCCTGGGCTCAAGCAATCCTCTTACCTTAGCCCCGAGTAGCTGGAACTACAGGTGCATGCCAGCATGTGGAAGTATTTTTATTTTTATTTATTTTTTGATATGGAGTCTCCTTCTGTCGCCAGGATGGAGTGCAGTGGTGCGATATCAGATCCCTGCAACCTTTGACTCCCTGGTTCAAACAATTCTCCTGCCTCAGCCTCCCGAGTAGCTGGGATTACAGGCACACACTACCATGCCCAGCTAAAGTTTTTGTATTTTTAGTAGAGTTGGGGTTTCACCATGTTGGCCAGAATGGTCTCAATTTCCTGACCTTGTGATCTTCCTGCCTCGTCCTCCCAAAGTGCTGGGATTACAGGTATGAGCCACTGCACATGGCCAGAAGTATTTTTAAAAAGTATAATTAAAAATTTCAAGAGTGAATATTAAATTTATGGAGAAGAAAAATTTGTGAGCTTTTATTACTGAAAATCTCTAAGATATAACTGATTACTGTTTACTATAGATACTTCACTGACGATAATTTAACGCTTCTTATGTTTTTTTTTTTTTTTTTGAGACGAAGTTTCGCTCTTGTTACCCAGGCTGGATGCGATGGCGCGATCTCGGCTCACCGCAACCTCCGCCTCCTGGGTTCAGGCAATTCTCCTGCCTCAGCCTCCTGAGTAGCTGGGATTACAGGCACGTGCCACCATGCCCAGTTAATTTTTTGTATTTTTAATAGAGACGGGGTTTCACCATGTTGACCGGGATGGTCTCGCTCTCTCGACCTCGTGATCCACCCGCCTCGGCCTCCCAAAGTGCTGGGATTACAGGCTTGAGCCACCGCACCCGGCCAACGCTTCTTATGTTTAAGGAATGTACTAAGTTATTCCTGAACCAAGAGTCTCATACTATATAAATTTAGACTCCCTAAAAATGAATTTAAATTGAATTTGTGTTGAAACTGTGCTGTCCTTTAAAAAGTTATCCAACACTAATTCCCCCATTGTGTATTACTGATTTTTTTAAAAAATCAGAAAATCAAACACCACATGTTCTCACTCATAATTGGCAGTTGAACAATGAGAACACATGGACACAGAGGGGACCATCACACACTGGGGCCTGTCGGGGAGTTGGGGGGGCTAGGGAAGGGGTAGCATTAGGAGAAATATCTAATGTAGATGATGGGTTGATGGGTGTGCAAACCATCGTGGCATGTATTTACCTATATAACAAACCTGCACTTTCTGCACATGTATCCCAGAGTTTGAAGTATAATTTTTTTAAAAATCCAAATTAAAGCAAACAACATTCCTTCTACTTCCTTCTTCTCTAGGATATTCTGTTGCTCCTTCTGATGTATTCTGCTCTTTTCTCCCCCACCATTATGAGACTGATTTTCTCTGGTGAATCTGGTGCTTTCTCTGTCTTTACAAAAAGCAACTTTGTTGTCTTCCTAGCTCAAAAAGCATGAAGAATTTTCAAGCCAGTGGATCTTAGCTTGCTGGGCTCTGTTGGGGAGGGATCTGCTGAGCCAGACCACTTGGCTCCCTGGTTTCAGCCCCCTTTCCAGGGGAATGAATAGTTCTCTCTTGCTGGTATTCTAGGCACCACTGGGATATGAAAAAACACTCCTGCAGCTGGCTCAGTGTCTACCCAAATGGGCAGCCAGTTTTGTGCTTCAAACCCAGGGCTCTGGTTTCAAGGTGTAGGCACTTGAGGGACTCTCCTGGTCTGCAGGTTGTGAAGATTTTAAGAAAAGCATAGTTATCTGGGCTGGAATGCATCGTTCCTCAAAGCATAGTCCCTCATGGCTTCCCTTGGCTAGGGGAGGGAGTTCCACACACAATTCCTCGCACTTCCTAGGTGAGGCAATGCCCCACCTTTCTTTGGCTCACCCTTCGTGGGCTGCACCCACTGTCTAGCCAGTCCCAATGAGATGAGCTAGGTACCTCAGTTGGAAATGCAGAAATCATCCACCTTCTGCACTGATCTTGTTGGAAGCTACAGACCAAAGCTGTTCCTAACCAGCCATCTTGCCAGCCACCCAGTAATTAATCTGAATTTCTTAAGAACAATCTGAATGTAAGCAGTGATGAATGCTGACATTAGCTTAAACCTGTTCATTCTAGAGTATGACAGAAAAAAACAATATAGTCAGAAGATCTGCCTTCCAATCCTTCTAATTTCTAATGTGGTTTAGGACAAATCCATGACTTCGATTTGCCATCTAAAAAGGTGAGAATGCCTACAAATCTATTTTAATCATACAGTAAGGAAAGAATGGTATTAGAAATATTACCATAAATTAGAAAAAGTGTTTATTGTAGTGTCTAAAGTTTATACGTTAGAAAGCTAGAGAAAAATCTTAACTTTAGAAATGCCCTTTTTTTTCTGACTAAAATAAAATAGCTACCATTTGAGTCTTACTATGTTCTATTACTTACTACTCTTGGTATATTTAAAGTATTATTCTATTTAACTTCATGATCCCCTGAGATAGGTATAGATGAAGAAACTATGATACAGAGAAGTTACCTCCTTAAGGTTACTTAGCAAGGGTCCAAGGAATGGGACTCCATTGCCTAAGTTCTTAACTGTCTGATGCCTCTGTTGTTCTGTTCTTTCTTTTTGAGAGGGTGTCTTCCTTTGTTAATCCAGGCTGAAGTGCAATGGTGCGATCTTAGCTTACTGCAACCTTCACCTCCCAGGTTCAAGCAAATCCCCCGCCTCAGCCTTCTGAGTAGTTGGGATTACAGGCACACGCCATCACCCTCAGCTGATTTTTTGTATTTTTAGTAGAGATGGGGTTTAACTATGTTGGCCAGGCTGGTGTCAAACTCCTGACCTCAGATGATGCACCTGCCTCAGCCTCCCAAAGTGCTGGGATTACAGGCCTAAGTCACTGCGCCTGGCCTATATCCAGTGTTCTAACAGCATCCCCATAACATCCATTTTACAAAACCTGGAAAATCCATCATCTGCTTGGAAATGTAGGTGCCTTTAACCATATCTGATTCTAGCCTGCTAATTCATCTCAAAAAAAATTCTTACGTATAATGCTCCTAGCAGGTTATTACATCACTTTTTCTACTTTGGGCAAAAGGATTTCCTGCTACTGTCAAGTATATAGGCTCCGTCTATTCTGACTTAAGTTACTGCTGTCAGTCCTGCTGATTAATGGCTCATTCTTTTCAGAATATATTTTTTTAAAATGCCAATTAGGCACTTAACAGCCTCAACCCTCACATTGAACTTTTCTTCCACAAAAGCCGTTGGAGAGAAAAAAAACACAAGGGGTCTCCTGACCAATGAAACAACCTAAAATAGGACTATAAAGGCATGAAAGTTCATATTCTCCTTAGAGTATATACTGTACCACCTTTAAACAGCTCAGATGACTGGATCCTATATAGTAGCTGAGGAGAGTACAAAATTAAAAAAAAATATTTCTTAAGTTTTACACTCAGATACTGTGAGGTTGGAAAAAGAAATCGTAGAGTGTGATGAATATGCTAATGAAAATGGCAGCTATAATTGAGTTGTTGTACAAAGAGAGAAGACACAAATTTGAAATATTATCCTAGAAAGACGATAATCCCCAGGCCCTAAACTATATTTTGATCAGTTTTAACACGGTATGTTTAACTCTGTTCAATTGGCATCTGTATTTCAGAGATAGAATTCACAGACACTGTATTAGATTTCAGAGCTAGGTACTAAGAAGTTTAAGCAAAAATTCTCAAATTCTGGATTGTTTTGTTAGTATTAGAATACTAGAATTCAAGGTACCTTAGATATCACTGAGACCAACCACTTTACAAAGTATACGACTGTCCCAGAAAAATAATGATTTGCAAATATCAATTATTCAAGTAAAACAGAATTTGGACTAGAATTCTGGTTCCCAGATTTCTTGTTCAGGGCTATTCATATCTTAAACATATCCCTTTACCAAAGTTAAAGTAAGATTACAAGGACTCTTAAGTTTTAAAAGTTTGTTTTTATTTAAAACAAATCAGATGAAACATTCCATGAAGTTAAGTTAGATTCTGGTTTTGTTTGTGGAGGTGGAAAGAAGAAAATGCTTATTTTAAATTCCCTTACTTTACCACTAATTTGCTCAACCATCCAAGTCATTAAGCACTGACCACATATGTAACCGTGCAATGTGCTGAAAAGAATGCAAAATTTCTTTCAAAATAAATATAGAACAGTGGCTGATCTATAGCAGTATGTAGTATAGCAGGGGAAGGCAGACATAGATGGTATATCCAAAGATACATGGTACTTTCTACACATTCGGTCAGACTTAGAACACCGTAGTTTTTCCATAAGGTATAAATTACTCAAGAGTTCATTTTAACTAACTTTGATAGGTATTAAATGTAATTAAATCTTGGTATATGGAAATTATAAAGACAGGATTATATTTAGTTGTTTTATTCCTATGAGGAGGAGGAAGAGGAGGAGAAGAAAATAGCCCATGGTTTGATCCACAAAAGTTTTGCTTAGTTTATTTTGTATTAGCCTACAGTATTTTTAATATACTTGAAAATCCTGTCATTATTTAAAAAGTAGATTTCTCATTTTTAGAAATCCAAATTTCTGATTTCTCTTGAAAAGTCAGATGATTTGACAATATAATCTCACAGCTGGAACTGAATTAAAGTTTGTCCTCTTTAAACATGTACTTTCCGATTCACCACAATCACCAACACTCCCTGTTCTCTCTCAGATGGTTGTAGAATTCAGGTATCTCTAGGCATTTGGTTTTGGGACTCTTGTTTTAAAGCAAGCTTTTTTTTTCTTTTTTTTTTTTTTAATGGAGGAAGTAGATAAGTGGAAAAAGAGAAGAAAGAAAAGGGTAGAGCAAATTTTGCTGTGAAATTACATATTCGGGGATTTCTCCCTACTATGCTATTTGGGATATGGTGAACAAGAACTTCATTTAATATTTACTGAACACCTAATACACATCAGATGTTAAATTAGGTACTAGGGATACAGCAAGAACAGACTTGGTCCTTACTCCTATAGTGCTTACCAATTTAGTAAGCTCACACAAAGAAGTCACACAAATATAAAATTCTGACTGTGCAAATGATATGAAGAGGAACAGCGTAATGCTCTACTAGTCTATAATTTTGGAATCTAACTTGAGTAGTTGGGTGAAGGCTTCCCTGAAAAAGCATTGCCCTGGAGTTGAGAGTTAACTAAGCAAAGGAGGAGAAAAGAACATCCTAAGTAGCAAGAAAAAAATATGGAATGGCTCCGTAGTAAATGAAATATAGCAAGTACAAAGGAATAACAATGTGGCTGGAATGGTGAGATGAGGAGGATAGTTTGAGATTAGGCTGGAACCATGAAATGCCTGGTATTAAGTATAAAACTCTTTTTATTCTAATGAGTAACTAGAGCCAATGGAGAAATCTAGGGGTGGGGCTTTTAGAAAAGATTTTTGTTTAAAAAAACTCTGGCAACACTGTGGAGAACGGGCCTACGGGGGCCAGAGTTTACAGACACACCAATTAGAAGGGTAACTGCCATGGACTAGGCAATAGATGCTGGTAGCCTGGACCGGGCATTTTGAAGGGGAGAAGTGAATGGACTTAAGAGATGTTAGGAGGTAACAGGATTTGGTGATTGAGTGAATGTGAGGAATGAGGGACAAAGCAGTATTAAGAATGGCTCATATGTTTCTGAATTACATAAATAACTGGATGGCAATCCTAGTCAATGAAATGGGGAATAAAAGAGGAGAACCGTGTGTGTGTGTTTGAGTTGGGGTCTGGCTCTGTCACCCAGGCTGTAGTATAGCGGCACAAACATTGCTTACTGCAGCCTCAAACTCCTGGGCTCAAGCGACGCTGCCACCGTGGCCTCCCAAGTCACTGGGATTACAGGCAGAGCCACTGTGCCTGCTTCAAAAACCAGGTTTTGATAGAGACAGGTGTAGGGTGGGACAAGAGGAAGAAAGATCATGAGCTCACTTTGGGACATGTTGAATCTGAGTGCATCAGATATCATGAAGATAACAAATCAGTGTAGAATCTACGGAGTAAGAATTCACTCAAGAGTAGTGTGGGTAAGGATCAGAGATAAATTTGTGAGTCATTGTTTTAAAGTGGCATGATGTCACGAAAGTGGATGTGATCACTTGGAAAGAGAGGATCTAAGTGTTTAGAAATCACAACCTCTCTGATGGCAAGACAAGAATAGGAGCTTATAAAGAGGCTATCAAGGTAACAAAAAAATCAAGAGTATGCTATTCAGTGTGCTAGCCAGTGGAAAAGTGTTAAAGGGAAAGATATGGGGGAGTCAATTGCTGCTGAGAGGTTAATTTGAATGAAGACTGAAAAATGTCTAATGAACTTGTTGACATGAAGGTCACTGTGAGCCATAGGCAACAACTATTTTGCAGAGCAATGGGGAAAGGGCAGATTAGAGTGGCTGGAGAAGTAAGAAAATGGTGATACATGCATGGGCACCTCTGAAAGAAGTCTGATTATGAAGAAAGGCATTAGGTAGCTTTTGGCTTTATCAAGCCTCTCTGTTTTTTCTATTTTATAACTGTCAGGATTCATCTCTTTTGGATTTATCCTGTTCTTTTTCTAACATAAATTAGATGATTAGCTTATTAAATTTCAGTTTGTTTCTAAATTTACTTCTGTAAGCCAACCTAGCTGCAGAATTCAAGTTCTGATACATAGTATTTTTATCAGCATATAGTATTTTTAAAATGTCATTGCAATTTCTTCCTTTATCCATGTGTTAATAATGGTTTTAAAAATTTCTAAACCAACATTCATAAGTTGTTTTTTGTTTGCTGTTTTTTTTAAGAGACAGGGTTTTGATATATTGCCTAGGATTGGACTCAATTTCCTGGGCTCAAGTGATTCTCCCGCCTCAGCCTCCTGAGTAGCTCAGACTATAGGCACATGCCACTATGCTCAGCTTTACAAGTTGTTTTTTGTTACTGATTTCTGGCTTATTGTTTCAGGGGCGTGAGAATGTAGACTATGAAATCCAAATTGTATAAAATTTAATAGCTAACAATCAACAGTACATACTATGTCCCAAACATTTTGTATGAAGTATGTATTTTAATTTTTACAATAATTGTATGAGGCAGGTATTATTATTCTGGTTCTTATAAGCAGGAAAATAGGCACAGAAAAGGTAAATAATTTACCCAAGCAAATTAACCAAGTTACACAGAGCTGATAAATGATGGAGCTGCACGTTGTATATTTCTTCCCTGCTTCAGCTTTTATTCTTGGAGTAAATTGTGAAGCCCTAAACTTTTTAAAATCCACTTCATTGAAATATAATTTATGTAGAATACACTACATGTATTTAAGGTGTACAATTCTGAGTTTTGAGAAAGCTTTACAACCTTTGAAACTATCACGGAAATCAAATACAGAATACTAGCACACCCATCCTGCCCCTTTTGTAAGTCATCCCTTCTGATCCAGACCCCAAGAAACTAGTGATTTGCTTTCTGTGACTACAGGTTTATGCTTCCTAAAAGTTAATGTAAATGAAATGATACAATGTGAGCTCCTTTTTCCCTGGCTTCCTTCAGCACACTGATCTTGAGACATCCATGTTGTGATGTCAGTAGTTTTTGTTCCTTTGCTTTTACTACCGAGTAGTATTCCTTTGTAAAGGTATACTGTATTTTGTTGATTCTTTCATTTCTGATGAACATTTGGGTTAACTTCAGTTTAGAATGATTGTGAATAAAGCTATTACATACATCCATGTTCAATTTTTATAGGAATATGTGCCTTCTTTTCTCTTGGGTAAATTATCTATAATGGCTAGCTTTTTCTCCATAAGTTTTGTTTGAGACAGGGTCTTGCTATGCTGCCCAGGCTAGTCTTGAGCTCCTGGGCTCAAGTGATTCTCCTGCCTCAGTTTCCTGAGTGGCTAGGATTATAGGCCTGTGCCACCACACCTGGCTTCTGTGACAACTAGATTTTATGACAGGCTTGTCTTAGTTTTTTTTTTTTTTTTTTTTTTAAATAACTGCTAAACTGTTTTCCAAAGTGGTTGTAAAACTTTACATTCCTATCATCAGTGTAGGAGTTCCAATTAATCCAAGTTCTAGCCAATAGTTGGTATGGTAGTCTTTTAAATTTTAGTCCTCCTAGTCAATGTTTAGTGGTACTTCATTGTTGAGTGTAATTTTCATTTTTCTAAAAACTAATGATCTTGAGCATCTCTTCATGTTATTTCTTGGTTATGCATATATCTTTTGTAAAGTATCTGTTCAAATCATTTGCTTATTTTTACTAGATTTTCTCATTTCGTTATGAGTTCTTTATATATTTTGGATACATGTACTTTGCCAGATACATGTGCTACAAATATTTCCTCCCAGTCTGTGGCTTGCCTCTTCATTATCTGTCTTGCAAAAAATAAAAGTTTTACATTTTGTTGATAAAGTCTCATTTGTCAATTTTGGTTCATGCTTTGTTTCCTACAAAACCTTTGCCTTCTTCAAGAAAACATCTTCTCCCATCTTCTACAAATTTTAGCTTTTACAGTTAGGTCTATGATCTATGTCAAGTCCTTTTTTAGTGTGAGGTAAGAATCAATGTTCATTTTTCCCATATGAATATGCAATAATTTTGGAACTATTGGTTGATGCAACTTTTTCCCACTAAATTACCTTGGCACTTTTGGGGGAAAAAATCAGTTCACTATATATAGGTGGGTCTAATTCTGGATTTTCTATCCTGTTCCTTTGATCTATATGTCTATCTTTTCCCCAGTGTTACACTCTCTTGATGACTACCTTTACAGTTACTCTTGAAGTAGTGTGATCCTTCAACTTCGTCCTTCTTTTACAATGCTGTTTCAGCTAGAGTAAGTCTCTTGTATGTCCATGCATATTTTAAAACCATCTTGGCAATAGCTACCAAGATACCCTGCAAAAATTTTAATAGGAATTGCATTAAATTTATAGGTCAAAGTGAGGGAGAAATAACACCTTAAAAATAATGAGCTTTTCAGGGTATATTTTTCCATTCACTGAGGCCTCTTTAATTTCTCTCAATAATGTTTTGTAGTTTTCCTTGTAGAGGTCTTACACATCTTTTATTTATTCCTAAGGATTTTACTTTCTTTGGCACTATTCCAAGTAGAATTGTTTTTTGTTTTTTGAAACAGGGACTTGTTCTGTTGTCTAGGATGGAGTTCAGTGGTACAATCTTGGCTTACTACAGCCTTGACCTCCTGGACTCGTGATCCTCCCACATGAGCCTTCCAAGTAGCTGGGATTACAGGAACACACCACTGCACCTGGCTAATTTTTTTTTGTAGAGATGAGGTTTCACTATCTTGCCCAGGCTGGTCTGAAACTTCTGAGCTCAAGCGATTCTCCTAACTTAGCCTCCTAAAGTAGTGAGATTACAGGCGTGAGCTACCATACCCTGCCAGTGGAATTTTTATATTTCATTTTTCTGTTTTCCACTAGTATACAGTTATAGCCTGCAAGCTTAGATGTTACTTTCTGCAGTTATCTGTAGATTAGGATTTTCTTTTAGCCTAAGAAATTGTGTCCCTTGCAAAGAGAGACAATTTTACTTCTGGTTTTTCTAATTTTTAAACCTTTTTTCCCCTTGTTTATTGCAAATGGCTAAGACCTCCAGCACAATGTTATGAAGTACTTTGTTCTGGTTCTAGGTCAGGCGTTCCCCAGACTTTTTACACAGGGGGCCAGTTCACTGTCCCTCAGACCGTTGGAGGGCCGCCACATACTATGCTCCTCTCACTGACCACCAATGAAAGAGGTGCCCCTTCCTGAAGTACGGTGGGGGGCCAGATAAATGGCCTCAGGGGGCTGCATGCAGCCCGCGGGGCCATAGTTTGGGGACGCCTGTTCTAGGTAAAATGCTGTCAATCTGTCTTAAATATCAGCTAAAGACTTTTTGAAGACGCTTTTTATTAGACTGAAAAATGTCCCCTTGTTTACTAAAAGTTAATTTTAAAAAATCACCTATTGTTGGATTTTGTCAAATTGCCTGCATCTATTGAGATGATCATATGATTTTCTTCTTTACACTACACATATGGCATTTATCAGGCTGATTTTTGAACATTAAACTGATGTTGCACTCCTGGGATAAAACCTATTTGGTCATGAGGTAATATCCCTTTTATATATTAGACTTGCTAAAGATTTTTGCATCTACGTTGATGAGAGATATTTTAAATTATTTTTCATAGTGTGTTTGTCTGATTTTGGTAACAAGCAGTTCTCACAGTAATCCTATGGGGTAGGCATTATTATCATCCAGTTTTAGAAATGAGGTGCTAGGCATAGAGTAGTTCAGTTACTTGCCCAAGGTCTCACAGCTGGTAAATGGCTGAGATGCATTTTTCATCATTAGGTCTCTTTGCCTCAATTTATTGTGTTGCTACTATGTGGTCAATTTCTAAAAATGTTCCAAGTGTTAATAAAAAGTATACTTTGTTGGATATATCCTATAATTGGCCATTTTGGGGCATTTTCTTAATGGTCCATATCCTTGATTTTGTCTGCTTGAACAATGATGTATGTTAAAATTTCCAAAACATTGGAAACTTTAAAAAAACAGGTACAATGTACACTGTACCTCATGTGTAGGTTTTCTCTTTGAAGTTCTATTAATTTTTGCTTTCCTTTTGTTAGTACAGCACAACATATCATTTTTCCGTGCTTTCACTCTTATCCTTTATGCAGCTGTATTAGGAGTATCTCTTGTAAACAGCATATAGGTGAATTTGTTTCATAATGAAGTATGACACATTTTCTTTATGCTGAAGTATTCACTTCATGACACTGACCAGCCTAACGTTTATACTATATTGATTTGACCTTTCTCTATTTTTTTTTTGGTTATTACCTTGTGGTGGACAAGTTGTAACCTCATCCTAGCACCCACCACTTTTATCTCTCCCAACCCCAAATTTGAAAGTTACATATTATTTCTTTTGAAAGGCATATTTAGCCTGAAGTTTAGTCAACATGTTTACACTCCTCCAAATAGCCCTAGGACCTTAAAATGCTTTAACTCCATTACTACAGTCTCCTGATTTATATGCTATCACACAGGATTTTGGTTCTCAATTTTTTTTTATTCCTACAGGTTAGAAATTTTCATACCTATATGTTTGTAATTATCCACTTACATAACATTTTTCTTTGCTTAACATTCCTTCCTGTATTTCAGGCCTTTCTGACATTTCTCCATTATTATTCATTTCACTAAGTTTTTGGGGGAACAAGTGATGTTTGGTTACATAGATATGTTGTTCAGTTGTGATTTCTCAGATTTTGGCGTTATCTATCACTGTACCCCATATGTAGTCTTTTATCCCTCATCTGCCCCATCCTTCCCCCAATGTCCATTGTGTCATTCTTATGCCCTTTCATCCTCATAGCTTAGCTCCCTCTTATGAGTGAGAACACACTATGTTTGGTTTTCAATTCCTGAGTTATTACACTTAGAATAGCAGCCTCCAACTCCATCCAGGTTGCTATGAATGCCATTATTTCAATCCTTTTTATGGCTGAGTAGTCTTCTATTGGGGGGGGGGGTGTGTGTGTTCGTTCCAAGTTCTTGCAACTGCAAATGGTACTCCTATAAACATGTGTTTGCAAGTCTTTTATTTATAATGACATACATCTTTTAGATTTTTTGGTGTGAGGATTAGTGAATAGCTGTTTTTATCTCTACATGTTTTTACTTCACTCCATTGTTAACAATTTCATTATGGGTAGAATTTTACATTACAGGTTACTTTCTCTCAGCATTTTTAAGATGTTGTACTGTCTTCTGGATCCCTTGGTTGTTAAACACTAACATTCACTTTTTATTCTTTTGTCAGTAATATCTTCTGTCGAATTGCTTTAAAAATATTGTCTTTAGTGTTTTGAAGTTTTCCTTTAAATGTGTTTCCACAAAGCCCACCTTGGATATGTTGGGGTTTCTGAATCTGAAACTTGGGTATCTTTCATAAATTTGGGTAAACTCTCATTTTCCCTTTGAATAATTTCTCTAAAATTCCAATTACAAATATGTTGGACCAGCTCATCATATTCTCATTTTCTCTTCACCCATTGGTTGTATGTTCCATCTTGTATTTCTCTGGGCTATATTCTGAGTGATTTTTTTTCCTGAGATCTTCTAGTTAATGAAGTTCTTTTTAACTGTATTTAATCTGTTTAATCATCTATTTCAGATTTTATTTTCATTAAAAATGATTTCCAAATGTGCCAACTTTTAGATTTCAAGTGTTTAATTCATAAGCGAATAATTATTTTATACTATGCATTTGATAATTCTGATATCTGCAATTTTTACAGATGTGATTTTTTATTCTGAACCCTTGTTTTGTGGAATTTATCTATCTGAAGTCTGGGTTTAAAGCACATTCCTCCACGGATGCTTTCCATCTACTTCCTGCAGGTCCTTGAGATTAGTATCAAGCAAGGACAACTTCACGTTTTCAAGTTAGATCTCTTGAACCTGCCCCCGCCCCCCCCTACCAGCCACCTCCTCGCAATCACAGAAATGATGTGAATTTAGGCTTCAAACTTGTGCAAGAATAAGCTTGTTTTGCATTCCCACAGAAGACTTTTATTTCTCAATTTGCACCCCCTATCTAGCTCTGAGGACCTGCTTATTTTCCTAGCTCATCTGCCGAAGGCATACACTTAAAGGATTCTGGCATTATGCTAGAGGGGATGGAGTCTTTAATCAGACTTCACTGCAAGGTATAGCCTGCAATACTTCCCTACATCCTCAATGCACAAAATTAAAATCTGTGCTGTAGGCTAACAGGAGGCAGCGGAAAATCACTCCTATCCTACCCTACCCTCAAGACACACATTTCTGTGGTATTTTATTCTGAATTTGCATTTTGGTGATTTTTTTTTTTTTTTTTTTTGGTAGTTTCTAGCCTTTCCTTGCCAACCCAATCATGCATTGAAGAAGACTACTCTCTGCAGCATTGTTAGGCATTTCTCTAAATTTCTGGTCAGCCAGATGACTCTGGCGTCTACTTCTTTAAACTAGGAGTCACACGCAGTGGATGAAAGGAGGAGTTTGCTAGACAGTGAAAAACATTTGAAACAGTTTGAAAATGGGAAAGCAAGTTAGAGAATCACTAAATAATAAAGAAGTGATGTATCCAGGAAAGTTCATGGTATAGGAAGAAATTACTTGATAAGACTTTATAGCACCTAAGCTATACAGTAGTCTCACATCTGATACATGTTAGCCATATAATCTTGGACAAATCACATTTCTTTTCTATCTATTTCACTGGAGTTGTGAAGATAAATGTTACAAAGTGCTTTGAAAATACCAATTTCATAAAATATAGGCATTAGAATCATGTCTTTTGTTACAGAAATGTATCTGAAACTTTTGCCTCACAGATGATTTCAGGAGAAGATAGTGAAAAAAATTTAGTAAATTCAGACAAAAAGTTTATGATCAGTTATGGATAAAAGTAAAACATTGAACTAAACCACTGTTTCTGGTAAACAGTAACTGACTCAGGATATGACACTTGTCTTACAGACTTTTCTATTTTGTAGAATTTGTTGAAACTAAATTAGCAAAGCCCTAATTAGTATGGGCCATTTGCCATGATATAAAAATAGTTTCATACAATACAACACAACTCTATTTTATGTGAAATCTTTTAGGTAGAAAATAAAATTCCAGACAGTTCATAATTTACCTCAAATGTTCATCAAAATAAAGTTAACTTCCACATTATTAGATGGCTAAATATTTTCTAAATTTTGATCTTTTTAGTGTCATTCAATACCATAATCACCATTGTTCTGATTGCTAGAGATAAAAATATGTAAAACAACTTCTTATCCTCAAGAAATTTCTATTTTAGGTGGTAGAAGTATGATTTCCATTTTTGTGGGAAATCACAGAACATAAAAAAATCAGTCAACCTGTAATTGGACTTGCATGTTAAAGTATTACCAATATTTGAAAGAATGTATCTACTGGCAGGGACAATAATAGCATCCACAAATGTAAGCATTAAGATTTTGAATTTAATTTTCCTAGCTATTTTGGCATTGTGATTAAATCACTGTACTTTATCCTGATTAAGCAACTGGCACTCATAAGACCAAATTGCAAGTAAAAACTTCAATATGTTGAAGATGAACTCATTGATTTTGGCATGCATCACAACACTCCAAGATGGTATACCATCAACTCTCATTTAAAAAAAAATTTAGATTCAGAAGGCTCATGTGCAGGTTTGTTACCTGGATATACTGTGAAGCTGTCAACGCTCCTTTTAAGTTCCTTCAACATGTTCTAATGGTGGATAGAATCGGTTTATCAGACAGTCTGTTTTAAATATTTAAGTCTTCTCTGGTCAATGTCCAGGAGTGTGAACTCTTCTCTGGTAAAGCTCATGTCCTACTGATACTGCCAGAAGTTCAATATGTGTTTTTAGATTAGTGTACAAGGTTTGGTTTTTCCCTCTCAGCTATTGGCTTCCAGGAGGTTAAGTATGAGACACTGAGAAGCTTAATTGTTTAAAAAAGGGCTACATTAGTCATCTCAATCCCATTCAAGTGTAGATGCCAAAAAAAAAAAAAAAAAGGTGTTTTAGGCAATTCTTAACTTTTCAAAAACAAAATGAGTTTTAGAATGTGTACCAAAATTACTCAAAGTAGTATTAGTTTGCTTTACTAACTTTTTATACTGATCCATGGTTCTTTATAATTAAGTCCTTAAAGTTACTCTTACTGAGAATCAGAAAAAACAAATGCTTCAAACAAGTGAAAAGTCATATGGAACTGGTATTTAATACAGCATACAGTAAAGACGGAGTGAGTTGGTAATCAAGTTACACAATTACTCAAAAAAGATATAGGGGCTTTCAGTTAAAAAGAAATAAGCATCAGTTAAGTCATATTTGTCACCACATAGGCTTTCCCTACCACTTTGGCATAATATGAAGAACTCACTAGGAAAAACTTCATTAATTCAGAATGATCAATGGAAAGTATACTTCCAGTTGCATGGAATTTATGAAAAAACGTGAACTCAATTACTCTCTTAAATATAAGTTCCTGGTGATTTTATCTAATGAAAAGAGAAATAATTTCTGGTTAAGAGATCTCCTTTCAAAAAATTGACAATTTGTTCTCTTAGGCACAATGGTGTCCTAAAATTGTTAATTCAATTATAAAAACATGAGGATAGACAAACAACTTACACCTTTTTAAGCAGACATTACAAAGGAAAAAAGCTTTATCCCACCTTCTTTTCCAAATTATATTTTCCAGGTTAATAGAGTTTAACCATCACACAAACGAGATTCATTTAACAGGAAGACTTTTAGATTGTAAATTCTTCCTCACTAGCTTGGAATATTACCTCAAAAGTGTGAAGACCCCATCTAGATTCTCTATTTTATGCTATATAAGCCTACCTTCAGAATTTTGAGCTTAAATATGGATCCTTTTTTGTGATGTGTTTACCCACTTTGTGTTTACCTGGGGGAGCTATTGACTGGGAGAGGGTAACAAGGGAACCTTCTGCGACACTGAAAATGCTTTGTATGTTAATCTGGGTGGTGGTAACACGGGTGTATACAGAAGTAAAATTTCATCTAGCTGCGCATTTAAGATTGTGGACTTTACGGTATACGTTATACCTTTAGAAGTAAAGAGTGTTTACCCACTTTATGAAATGCCTACCAACTATACACAGTGAATCACTCATATGATTTTGTAAATCAAGATGTATACGGAAAAAAGTCATCTGATGCTCCTCGCATAAGGATTGCTAGTCACTTTCAGGTAAACAACTGAAGCTAGAGTAAAGGCTTCAGTGTTGAGAAGGCACTAACACACTATCTGAAATGGTGGCAGGAAGATTATAATGTATCAGTTTAAGTATAAAGGGTAGCAGTGTTATAACAGCTTAAACAACAACTAGAACATCCCCAAGTAAGTTACACGACTATGGCGTCATCGTTGGATTTGTGATAACCTATGCTTCTTATTTCTGCTTACGGTTTGGGTTTCTGTCTTTGTATTGCTTGGACTTTCAAAGAATGGAGAAAGAAAAGAATGAAAGTTAAATTAGTATTGTTGTTTTTAGTGTGCTAAACAGTTGACATTAGGACTGATTTTAAAATTATGCATTCTACTTCCCATGTATTAAAGGAGAAAAGAGTTGTTTATCCAGAAAACATAAACAATTAACATACGTCTTTTTTTAAACTTTTGCTTGGAACTACATTAATTATGATCACCTCAAAAAAAAAAAGCCTTTGAGAGGATTAGCTGCATAGGCCAATATTATTCTATATTAGTCTGTATTAAGCGTATGACGTCACCTTGCTGCCTCCCCTTCTCAAGCTTTTCTTTCGGGTGGAAGGAGGACTTCTTTTGGGGAAAATCTTAAAATATTATGGCTTAAATACTACAAGCTGACACAAGATTGACAACCTTACACTCCCAAACCTGTTTGAAATGGGTCAAATACCTAAGCGCTGCAGAACAATGCAATCCAACCCGCAATTCCCCATAAAAGAGAAAGGGGGTGTGATTCGGTTCCAGTTATTAAGCAAGTTACTGTAAAAACAGTTTGGTGGTTTTGTTTCTGAAATAGGCACAGGTTGAGCTAGTATTTTTTCCCCCCTTAATTAGCTCCAAAAAAGACTATGCTATAGGAGGTAGGATAAACCGCTAAAGCAGGAAGCAACTGGGGCAAACATTCAGGGCTTTATGGAGGTCCTGATCCTGATCCTCTGCATTGGTTATTGATCATCAACCCTGCTGGGGAACTATCGAACGGAATTTGTGTGAGGCTTATCGAGCCACAGGAAAGGAGATGCAGGAGGGAATATAAGCTTCTAATAAAAGAAACGCAGCAACAATAGCAGAGGAACAGCTCTGCCTGGTGACGTAATGGCTGGCAGCAGTCCAGCTTCAGTAGAGCTGCTGCTACCTCAGCACCCAACCTCCCTCCACACAGTCCGGCTTCAGCAGAGCCACCGGGGCTGTTACTTTTTGCGAAGCCACTTTGTTGATGCCACCAACGCCTTACCTCGGAGGGCCAGAACCGAACAAAGGGTTCCTTCCGTTGCTGTTTTAAGTTCTTTGACACACACACTCTCACCCCCTAGCCCCGGACCCCTCAGTAACCGAGCCAATCAGTCGCTTAAGTTTAGGGCGAAAACACCGGCTCACATTCCAGGTGTGCCTCAGTTTCCCCAGGCTGGTTTCGACGACGCCTCTCATTGCCCACCCCCCGCCCCCGCCGGTCCTCAGCGGGAGTTGATCCGGGCGGCCCCGCGCACCCGCCCGGGCCCTGCATGCCGGCCCTCCCGCCTTACCTCCGCCAGGTAGAGGTTGAGGAGACAGAGCGTGGAGAACTGGAGACAGGAGGGGAAGCAGTAGAGCAGCCAGTGGGGGAAGAAGTGCAGGTGAGCGGGCGGCCGGAGCAAGGGCAGGGAGCCGCTGAGCGAGAAGGCGGCGGAGAAGAGGGTGGTCCTGAGCGCTGCCCACAGGAGACAGAGGAAGAGGCAGAGGCTCTGGTAACTCAGCCGCCGCTCGCGGTAGAGGAGCAGCCGCCACAGCTGCAGGTAAGCAAAGGCGAAGAGCGCGGCGTAGAGCAGGGCGTGCAGGACGCTCAGCGCCAACTGCACGGAGCCCGGCACCGCGGCGCCTGAGGCGGCAGCTACGGCGCCTCCGCCTCCGCCGCCCCCGCCGGGCGTGGAGGGCTCGCGGCCGGCCGCGGGGGCGGCAGCGGCCGCCGGACCCGGCACTGACACCCTCATCAGGGGGCGGAGGGTCGGGCGAGCGAGCGCGGGAAGGAAGGGGCTGGACTCGGAGCCGCCGTCGAAGGGGAGAAGGACTGCCCCCTTACCCCCCACCCACCCCAACCTCTAACCCCAGGAAGCGCCGTGACGGGACGCGGAGTCCCGCGCAGAGCAGCCGCGGCTCCCCCCCCGACCCCGCCTCCTCTTTTCCCCACCCCCGCCGGGGGTCTCGGCTCCGGCAGCGGCTCGGCTCCGCAGCTGCAAAAAACAACTCTCGGCTGGAGACAATCAGCTGAGAAACCCGAGCATTTGAGGCGCTCGCTCCGCACTGTGGGCTCCCGCCGATTGGCCCAGGCGGGCACGCCCCCCGAGCGCCGCACTCGGAAGGCCACTGGCCGCAGGACCCGTCGCTCGATGTCCCCGAGATCTGATTGGGCACCTACTTTCCCTACTTTCTCCCTCCCCGTTACTTCTCATCCGCGCTGCTGATTGGCCCAGCTACTGCACCGCCCGTTCGCGCCGGCGGGAGGACTCTGTAATCGTCTGTCACTCTCGCTCCGCCCCCGGCGCTTCCCATTGGTTAGAGAGTCCCTCGCGTAGGGAGCACGAGGAGAAGGAGGAGCTTCGCGGTTTGTTTTTTGCTCTAGAGGCCGACTCTGCCGAGCGGGTGGTGGCCGCAGGCTGGGTGGGAGCGGTGCCGCGCCTTCGCAGGTAGGCCAAGTGATTCTCGGCTGTCCGGCTAGCGTGGCACGGCCTCGCCTTCTGCCTCCTCCGTCGTGTCGCGGCGGGAACTGTTGGCCGCGCGGCCTCGGGAATGGCCCGGGTCCCCGCCCGCAGATCCTGGGCAGGTAGGTGACAGAGCGGGTCCTTCAGGCTGTGGGCTCCGCCTGCAGACCCGGGGGTTCAGACGAAGCAGTTTTCTGTAGCAGGGCTGTACTGCAGAGCTCTGGAGTCTGACTTAGGACACCCGCCTCTGGGGCATCGAAGGGCCTCACCTGGAGCTTCCTGAGGGAGTTTTACCTTCTCTTTTCGCTGCAGGAATGGCGGGAAAACACTGGAGCTCTTTCTGGGTCGAGGGGATGGAAACGGGCGACCGGGAGATCCGGAGCTCTTAAGTGAAAGACCCTTTCCTCCCAAGGGAAATGTCTCTTAAGGAAGAATGGTGGTAGTATCCGATCGATGTTGAAGCGATCTGTGACTAAGGGGAAGCTGGTTCTTTGAAACTTAGAATTTGGGAGGATGCTCTGGGCCTAAGGTTTGGGGAAAAGGCAGAAAGAGACTTGTAAGTCTGACGATTGCCTGGAAAGGAAAAATATTCTATGCTGTTTAAATTCCACATATATTGAAGCCTTGGACCTGTGTATGGTAGACGGTGGCGCTATTCCTGGGGCTCAGAGAGAAAAATATATGCTATGTTACTGCTGTGAAGAAGCAAGGAATAAACAGGTTGACTAACGTATATTGGACCAGCACATAGTTGTTGACTGCTTTTCTTCCCTGTTTGGGAATAAAGTTAGCAAATAATGCAAAATTAAGAGGAAATAATTTGTTTTCTTTAGAATATACAGCACATTATGAATTCAGTATCCTTTGAAAGACATTCATTGCTTGGAGCAACCAAGACCCAGCTTTTCTTACTTCACCATCCTTTGTCCTATGCTTTTTTTTTTTTCTTTTTTCTTTTTTCATGCAGGGTCTCGTTCTGTCACCCAGGCTGTAGTGACAGCTCACTGCAAACCTCCACGTCCTAGGCTCAAGCAGTCCTCCCACCTCAGCCTCCCAAGTAGCTGGGACTACAGGCACGTGCCACCGTGCCCGCCTAATTTTTTTTTTTTTCCTATATGTTGTCCAGGCTGACCTTTTCCCGATGCTTTGCCCAAGAAGAGTGTTGCTTTCTTTTTTCCTGGCTAAGTATTCCACAGGGAACTTTAAAGTCCATTTCGTACTCTAGATTCTGAGACAGTAGTTTGTCCAGGTACCAGATGCTAGTGTGGTTTGGGTTCCTTATAGGTATGCTGACAATCCGTGGTAGATATACAGGCATGGCACTGTTACATAGACATCTCTCAGATGAAGCATTCAGCTGAGCAGGTAGAGAGTGCAGTGTACCAGAGGGTACGACTTGCTCTAAGAAGTTAACAGGCCGAATCCAACTTTTATCATTTGGAGAAGGATTCATTTTTATTGGAACCTAAGAACTTCATCTCATGTATTTTTAGAGAATGTGATCAGGGCAGTACACAGTTTTCTTCAAATAGGAGACAGGATGCTCATGACTGCAGTGAGGTCATTGATTGCAGTAATGTGCTGAAGCATTTAAATTAAGCATAAAATCAGAGTTCTGTGATTTTAGGCACTTGTCAAAATCAAGGGTGCCACGTATTCTCTGGCATGGCCTATTTGCATCTTCTGTAATCATTGAGGTGCACATTTCAAGTCATCAGTAGACTTTTATTACAAAAGCATTTTTCTTTTTCTCCTTTATTCTCCGCTCAGAGTGATAGTAAACATCTGGATAGTACCCATATTAATTTTAGGTCTTTGCCTGTGAGACTTACCTACCACCTGCCATTCATCAGTAAGAGCAAGTCTGGATAGCCTCCTCCTTTCTGCTTTTTCTGGGGATGAGAGTATGTCTGGTGGGGTGGGGAGTGAGGGTGCACATAGAGGATTTTTCTCCTAACTGCTTTGAAAAGGCTCTAAAGGGGAGAGTTGTAGATTTCTTTTATTGCCTCTTTGGGTCTGAAATGATAAACTGTGTTGAGATTGAATCAACATTTTATTTGAGACTGGTTCAGTGAGCAGGTTCTGTTCTCCAGTAGCAGCATTAAACTGTAAGTAAGCTGACTTCAGACAGAATGTTCTTACAGGAACTTTGTAAGCATTATATGCTCCATTTGTTGCAAAATATGAAGTGTTTCTTTTTCCTGAGTATGATGCCCACAGATGTTGATACAAATTAATTTCCTCTTTTTCCTAAGAGGGAAAGCTATTAAATTTATGGTTCGTAAGGGAATATTAGGTCTGTAAAGGGGGAACTAACCAAGGGTTTCCTACAAAAGCTTGGTGTCAGCTATTCTAAAATTTAAACGTGCCCAAATGCATAAAGATTTAATATTGTTGTTCCAAGAGGATAGATGACCCTAGCACAGTAGTCTTTCAAACATTTAAAAACAGAACTGTTTGTCAGTTACTATCGTATACGGTACCCTATACCAAAATGGGATTGGTGGAGCCAATGAGAGCTACCAGCTTTTCTACCTGCCTAAGGACCACAAAGGCAAATCCTCATACTGTTTCCTTACTACCAAGAAGACTAGTGTTTTCTTTTGAAGTACTTCCTCCTTGATGTGCTTTGGAGCTTAATATTTGGATGCTGAAAAAACACACTTTTGTTGCCTTGAGCATTTTGTGTGCATGCTTTAGCCCTTTTCTACTGTTATCTCACCAAGCCATTCTTACAGTGCTGTTACCCTCTTATGTTAGTCCTTAGTTACATGTCACTCATTCTTTCTATTATTTAAATCAGCTGTGCATACATACTTCTTTAGAGTTAAGGGATGAGACAAAAGTTACATGTTATATGCCAACTCTGACCCATGCCAGCAGGAACATTATACTGAAGGATTGAGAGCCTTTTCCAACCCTAAGAGTCAATGTCAACATGTAGTTGGGAGGTGTATCTGTAGTATTGGCAGACATTCTGTAGTTATGGAAAACACTTACCTATGACTTTTCCCCTCTTTTGGTATTGGCATCTGTTGTGGTAATAGTCAATTGCATTTTAAAGAGTCATCTTCTTTAGAATCTTCCTACAGTGGAATTGGGTCAATTTCCTATGAATTCTTTGAAATACATTGCTTTAAAATCTAGGATATAGATTTTATGTTCAAGTCATAATCCTTTTACCCATTGCTAAGACCAGGTGTACTGATAGTGCTAGACTAGGTTATACTGTGGAAACAACCCCAAAACCTGAGGAGTTTAAAATAATTTATTTTATTTTTTATTATTATTTTTTTCTGAGACAGAGTTTCACTCTTGTTGCCCAGGCTGGAGTGCAGTGGCACTATCTTGGTTCACTGCAACCTCTGCCTCCTAGGTTCAAGCAATTCTCTTGCCTCAGCCTCTGAAGTGGCTGAAATGACAGGCTCTCGCCGCCATGCCCAACTAATTTTTTGTATTTTTAGTACAGACAGGGTTTCATCATGTTGGCCAGGCTGATATTGAACTCCTGACCTCAGGTGACTCACCTTCCTCAGCCTCCCAAAGTGCTGGGATTATAGGCATGAGCCACCATGCCAGGCCTAATAGTTTGTTTTATAGTCATGCTGGATCAGCTGGGAACTTTCCCCATGTTGTTCTCTTTCTGGGACTTGGGCTGACAGACAAGGCCTAATTTTGAGTGTTATCAGTCATCATGGCAGAGGGAAAACGTATTGTGATTCATTATACATGTATACTGACTCTTAAAGGCTTCCAGAAGTACATGTTACCTTGGACGTTTCATTGACCAAATCAAGTCATGGCTATACCTAAGTCATGGAAGTGAGAGGTACAATTTTAACGTGCAGAGAACGAGAAACATTTGAACAGCCCTCTCTTGTCAACAAATACTTTCCTTCCTATATGTAGTTCATTCTTAGCTTTTTTTGGTGGCGATAATTCAAAATTTCCATCTTCACTGTGTGAAGCCTAAAGTTCAGAATCTCTGAGTAATGCCCAGCAGTGGTCATCTCTATACTGGTCTAGATAGAATTTATTTGTTTCCCACCCCCTGTTGAATACATAAGGCAGTGTTGGGAGAGAGAAGTTTTTAAGTGTTTTCATTTGGAGAGAGGAAGAATGGAAGAGACACACCAGAATCTAGACTGTAGCAATCTACAGTTGAAATCTCTCTGGGAAGGTGTTTCCAGGGCTCTAGTTCTGTTCCCTGAGTTCTCTAGGCCAGTTTAAAGAACAACAATAACGTAACACAATAGACATGAATTACAGAAAAAGTGAAATAAAGAGCATCAAATTACAAGCCCAATTTAAAAATTATTATTAGATTCAACAAACATAAAATTACTGTGTGAAATTGCTATAAAATCTCCTAAACATTTACATTCCACTTCTGTAGTTATGTTATTTAGACCAGTAACAAATAGTGCCTACTCTGCACGTGCCCTACAGCATAGTTCTCCATGGTTCTTGGTTTTGCCCTGTGTGAGATTCTTAAATTTTTATTACTCTTGACCACAACCGAAATATGGCCTCTTTCTGTGGCTGAGCAGTTTTGTCAGTTTGCTTTGTGACCATGGACAGGTGGGGGTGGGGTCTAAGGATTGTTTCAAGTTTTGAACATCTAGTCTTTTGGCTGGCAATTCTCTGAGTATTTTTCTTTTAATACCTTGTTAAACACCACTAACAGCAACCGCAACCATTACACAGTATTAATCTGTCTTCCAACCTCTTCTTTTAAGGCTATAAATAAGTTCATTAGCCACAGGAACTTAGGTACATATTCATTTATGTTAATCAGGTACATGTCATCTCTAAATTATTGTAGTGACAGTTTTATCAAATGTTTTGTCACTTGTTAATGTGGGTCACTTGCTGAGCTCTGGTCTCTGATAAATGTTTTCCTCAGTAGGCCCACAACAGTTTCTATGCTGTTTGGCTGCTAAGCCAGTGTTTTGGAGTTTTCGTTAAGGTGGCATCTCACTTCTAGTTTATACACAGGTTAAGATAGACTAGTTTATGCTGCTATGATAACTCCTGCCATCTCAGTGGCTTAAAACAGCAAGTTCTATTTCTTCCTATGTCACATGCTCATTACACCTTAGCTGGGAGTTCTCTGTGTTATGCTCATGCTCACAGAATAGACACCATTTGGACAGTAAACCCTGGCTTTATTAACACTAGCTGCGGGAACTGTTTCCTTAAAGAGACAGAGGCCACTTTTGCTCGCATTTTATTGGCCACAGTAAGTCATATAGTGGTCCTAACTAACTAACTTCACCAGAGTTGGGGGATGAACGGAGCTTAAGTGTAATCAGTAACTGCAAGAAGAACTAGAACTGTACGAATGAACTATAACACCAAGGTAACAAGGCCACGTGTCTCTGAAGGTACTCATCACTTGGTTCTGATATCTAGATTTTTGTAGTATTAAGTTTTTGGTTTTTGTTTGTTTGTTTTTTAGACAGGGTCTTCCTCTTTCACTGAGGCTGGATTGCAGTGGCGTGATCATGACTCGCTGTAGGCTCAATCATGATCACATTTAGCTTCCTGGGTAGCTGGGGCTACAAATGTGTGCTACCATGCATGGCTACATTTTTTTTTTTCCCTACTTTTTCTAGAGACAGGGTCTCTGTGTTGTGTAGGCTGCTCTTGAACTCCTGGGCTCAAGTGATCTTCCTGCCTTGGCCTCACAAAGGGCTGAGATTATAAGCATGAGCCACTGTGGCTGGCCAAGTATTGTTTTTCATTCCCTTTTCTAATTGCTGTAGGTAAAAAGAAGTCACCAAGTACCTTTTGTATCTTTGTTTTCACTCTCTTCTTGTTGATATTCCCTTTCCCCACTCACATTCTCAAAGCCTTTAGTTAAGATCTTTCTATGAGGACAGCATGTCTTTGAGGAAATGCATTTTATTTTCCATGCATGTGAAATGTCCACTCTTCCATGGCCCTACAAGGTAGATATCCTCCCCCTACTCTCTTGCCCCCATTTCTTCTTCCTTAGAGGCAGTTACTTTCAACTGCTCACTGTTTGTTTTAGCATTGACCTTCCTATTTCCAATAAACTTGGTTTTCGGTTTTGTGAAAGTCGAAAATTTAGTTCTCTTTCATTTCTTTTGCCATCCCAGCTGCATGTTTCCTTACTTTCTATCTTCTCTTTCTCTCAACAGTTGTTAGGGTTTTGGTTAAATCATTATTCAGTATTTATTTCCTTATGAAGACATAAATTCTACTTCTAGCTGACCCATGGTGTATTCTTTGCTTTAAGTAATTTTAAAAATCATCAAATCTTACCAAAGATGGAACAAACTGCAGAGATTACTACTGAGTTCCTAACTCTAAACATATGTAAGAACAATCACCAATGTCTCTAACTGATTAAAAGCATAGTATTTCACATGTATAATCTTGTTTGTCTAGTGAGATAGAAGATATGGGAAAGAATTTAAGCATTGGCTATATGGTTAGACTTTTTGTGCTACAAAAATACATCCTAGGGGAAAAGAGTAATGTGTTAACACTAATGTCCAATTTAGTGTTAAAATAGTTAAATTATAACCTGGAGGCCAGGAAAGATGATATTTTATGCTAGAATCTTTCAACTGTGCTTTTAGTGTTGTACAGTTTAATTAGGTTATAGTTATTTCATATATAATAATGAATATTCCCTTAGCCTCAGAAATGCATGCATTTTCTCCAGAATATGAAGAAAATAGTGGATGACCTATTTTAAAACATCCCCATTAATATCAAGTAGCTTTAATATAGGTAGGTTTAAAGTGGTTATAATGTATAATCAATTTAAATGTCAATACCCCTTATGTCATTAAAATTACATTTATATAGATATACCTCTTATAGTTCTTGCTTCTCACTTTGAGTTTTTCAACTCTTGACTCATTATTAAAAATTGATGGCAATTTTTTTCACTGTTTGATATATACTATCTCTCATGAACAGAATTATTAGGAAATAACCAATGAGTAATTAGTTTATTTTTCTTTTTCAGAAATACTGACTTGTTAGGGAGAGATATTTTGTGTTTATTGATAATATTGAATGAGCAGAGTAAATAATTTAATATGATTTTTCATACATTTCAAATTCTTTATCATTTTATTCTTTGCTAAAAAATTCTACCTTATCCTTATGAGTATATAGAAATAATCTTTTGTTGTTTTTTCCTGTTGCTTATTTTGAGATACTGAGCTTGCATTTGGAAGAGATTGGTCCTGTTTGAAATTTTAAAAATACTAAAACAAAATTTTCACTTATAGCTATGGCTGTTTTTATATTATACTAATTTTTGTAAACTTTCTTCTTTTAAATGTCGATAACATAGATCATCAGTAGAAAACTTCCTGAAGTTGTTCAAGAAAAATTGAAAGTTGTGTAATAGAAAACTAAGAGAATTAACAGCAGATACAGAGGACAGCATGGAAGTAAGTACACCAGGAAAGAAGATGAGAGGAGGGTATCTAGAACAAATTTGAGTTCGGAACATATAATTGAACTAAAGTATGAGTTGAAAAAGATATTTCATTTTTAAGCAGTATAAAGAAACCTAAGTGTTATGCGTTATAAAATATGTATATTTAGAAGGAATGTTCTTCCATTGAATTTTTTTTTTTTCCTGCCTCAGGTTTATTTGTACAAGTAGCACAAGAGGACCCCAGACCCATGCAGATGGCAGCCTGGGGGGGTGGGTGGTTGCACCAGTCCTTCTGTCCTCATGTTGGTAGACAGAGATATCTACTCTGCAAGCCTTTTTAGGGGGCTGGGCACCTTTGGGAGCCTGAACTGAAACTGCAGCTGTGGCTGCAGCCTGGGCCTTGGTTTATTCCTTGGCCTTGGCCTTTGGCCAGCGGAGCCTGAGCCCCTTGACAGTGCAGGCGGGAGCACGCTTCCTAAGCTTGGGGTGGGCAATGTAAACAAGTCGATTAAGCTTGCAGCTGACACATTTTAGGATCTTGGGCTTAACCTCCTTGGGCTTTACAAGGGCCTTGATAGCCTCAGCACGTGCACTCGTGGCCTTGGCGTTGTTGGGCTGCATTTTCTTTAGGCCCTTCTTCTTGCGCTTCTTGGCAAAGAGCATGTTCCTCAGGAACATGGGATCCATCCCCTTAAGAGATTTCATATCTTTGTGATCAGGGTTTCTTGATACCATTTTTGTGCCATTTTCGGGACTGGTTGTGTGTGGTGTGGTTCTTGGACTTGGCCGTGTCTGTACCTAAGCCACAGTTCCCCTAATTCTGTTGTTTTAATAGGTTTCTTCTAGGGGATTTAAAGGAAAAAGAAAGTAAACTTATTAGGCATATTTTGGATGTCTCACTCCCATGTTAATGATATTAAATAATTATTTGATTATTTCTTATATTCAACTATAGGTAAAGAAAAACAAAATGTCCAATTTGAGAAATGGATTGGTTAATGTTTGAGAATTAATTTTAGAACCCTTGAAAATGACAATTAGCCTAGCATACTCTAGTAAAATCTATGAAATTTAAGATAATTAAGCATTTTTTAGATAACTTTAATATCTTTTCTAAGTATCAAAAATCAATAGTATTATCAAGTTGATGTTGTTATATATTGTCCCCCTTCAAATTTTTAATATATAGTAAAGTACTAGCAAAATCAAATGATAGGACTAATGACTTAGCTTTTTCTTTTTGTAGATTTTACTCCATTCATTCATTTAACAAATTCATTCAACAAACCCTTGTTGAATACCTTCTCTGTGCCAGGTGTTGTCTTAGGAAACAGAACACAGCAGTGAAGAAACAGACAAACTCTTCTGCTCATAGGCATCTGGGGCTGATGATGTCTTCCGGCTTCAGTGTGTTTAGAGTTGGGATCTCTTTTGCCATAATGTGCATTTTTTACATGCCAACAATAGACTCTTTACCAGAACTGAGCCCTCAGAAATATTTTAGTACATTGCAACCAGGAAAAGCCTCTTTAGCTTATTTTTGTCAAGCTGGTAAGTATTTTTAAAATTTGAATATGATTCTTGTGATGTTTTTATTGCTGTTTAATCAATAAGCACAGTGGGAGATTACTGTTAGGATTAATAATATGTGCTATACAGTTGTTACTATAATATGCCTGACTGGGTTTGAATCTAGCCCCTGCCACTTGGCCTGTGGTGTGACCCTGGTTAAGTCACTTAGCTTCTCTGTGTTTCTCTTTCGTCATCAATTCAGAAAGTATTGATGACGAAAGTACTTTATAAGTTTGTTGTGAGGATTAAATGAGTTTACTTATGTGCTTAGTTCATAGTAAATACTAGATAAGAATTGACTGCTAGTATAACATCTGAAAGAATACATTCTCATGTTTTTAGCATGTGACTATTTTAAGTTTTTTGAAACTTTAAATGTAGTACTGGTATTGCTTTAGATTAATACCCTGCTTTAGCTGCATTGTTAATTACACTGAATTAACTAATACAACATTGAACATAACTAATAATTTTTTAATAGTCAAATTCAAGTCTTCATGTCTTAAAAATGCTGTTCTTGGAATTAGTAAGTGAAGTGAGTACACATTTCTGTTGGCTCCCTTATTTTGCTTGTGATTTGAAAATGATATTTTAAAATCATTTTGAAAGTTTTTGTATGTGTACGTGTGTTATATATATGGTATTAAACTTGGAAGAATAATGCCAAATGTTACGTTTAAATTAAACACTTATTTATCATATTATTGTTTTAGGAAGCTTTTAAAATCTATTTACAAAGTTAAAATACATTATGATAAAAACATCAGAAATAAGAATAGTGAGGCAATAGTAAAATAAGGGCATGAAAACATGTGACGAGATATGTTTAGTCAATTATTTGTTCTTGTCTGCTAGTTGGACAAATGGATCTATTTCTTCTGTGTTTCAGATTTTAAGATTCATTTTTAGGGGGCATTTTATAAACATTAATGAAACAATTTTTATTTTAGATTCCCCAAGAACATCTGTATTTCTTGAAGAACTGAATGAGGCTGTTAGACCTCTGCAGGACTATGGAATTTCAGTTGCCAAGGTAGAAATATATTTATGTTAACTAAAATATTAGTGACAAACATCTTACAACTTTATGGCTTAAGACTGAATGTCTTAAAATACTTCTGTTTCATATGTTTTTCCAAACTGGAAATATATTTTTTTCATAAGAATAAACAGAAGCACAGAAAGATAGTTTCAGATTATTGCATAACATAGTACACATAGAGGGGACAAAAAGCTGTTTAAAAATTTTTAGCTTAGAATTTAACTTTATGTTGTAACCATTCTATTGGGCCTATGGCATCATTTTTCAAATCTATAGTTAGGTTTTTGTTGTTGTTTTATTTTGCCCAATGAATATTTCCTAGTAAGTAGCCACAGTTCAGCTGTTTTTAAGTTTTTATTAGCACAAACTGAAGTAACAAAGTGGAGGTAATTGAATAATTTTTTTCTATTCTTCTAAGTCTTTATAATTGTTTTTCACTTTTATTTTTAGAACAAAGTTATAACAACTCAACATTACATATTTAATTTTTTTTCTCAAAAAATGTTCAAACTTGCCATAGAGTATTACAGAAAATTTCCATATGCATCATGGATTAGACAGATATGTAAGCCTTTTAGTTAATTTATTTATTTATTTATTTATTTATTTATTTATTATTATTTTTTTTTATAAAGAAGAGGAAGAAAGAGGAAGAGGGAGAGAGGATGGGGGTATTGCTTTATTGCCCGGGCTAGAATGCAGTCTAAATATAGGTATGCCTATAATTGTCCTTAATAATGGAGACATGAAAGAAAATGAGGGAAGAGAATAGCAAACAAGGAGCCAACCAAGATTTCTTTTAAACTTCTAAGTTGATATGATGTGGTACTGATAAGAGTGTATATTTTGTATATTTAAAGTGGAGAGTTCTATAAATGTTAATTACATTTACTTGTTCCAGATCTGAGTTCAAGTCCTGAATATCGTTGTTAATTTTCTGTCTCATTGATCTGTCTAATATTAATGTTGAAGTCTCCCACTATTATTATGTGGGAGTCTAAGTCTCTTTATGTCTTGTATGTCTGCTTATTCCTGTATTGGGTGCGTATATATTTAGGATCTTTAGCTCTTCTTGTTGTTGCATTGATCCTTTTATCATTATATAATGTCCTTCTTTGCTTCTTTTGAACTTTGTTGCTTAATTGTAACTTCTGCTTTTTATTTATTTATTTTAGCTCTCTGTTTGGTTGGTAAATCTTTCTCCATCCCTTGTTTGGAGTCTTTGTATATCCTTGAATGTGAGATGGATCTGGATGCAGCATACTGATGGGTCTTAGTTTTTTATTCAAATTGCCTGTCTTTGGATTGGGGGATTTAGTCAATTTAAATTTAGAATTAATAATAATATATGTGAGTTTAATACTGCCATTAGCTGGCTATTTTGTCCATTAGTTGATGTATATTCTTCATTATATTGATGATCTTTTTGATAATTTTTTTAGAAAGGCTGATACTGTTTGTTCCTTTCATATGTGTAGTGGTTCTTTCAGAAGCTCTTGTAAAGCAGGCCTGGTGGTGATGAAATCTCTGAGTGCTTGCTTATTCACAAAAAACTTTATTTTTCCTTCACTTGTGAAGCTTAGTTTGGCTGGATGTGAAATTCTGGGTTGAAAGTTCTTTTCTTTAAGGATGTTGAATATTGGTCCCCACTCTCTTCTGGCTTGTAGGGTTTCTGCTGAGAGATCTGCTGTAAGTCTGATAGGCTTCCCTTTGTGGGTAACCTAACCTTTATCTCTGGCTGCCCTTAGTATTTTCTCCTTCATTTCAACCCTGGTGAATCTGACGATTATGTGCCTTGGAGTTGCTCTTCTTGAGGAATATCTCTGTGGTGTTCGCTGTATTACCTGGAGTTGAATATGCCTTTTAGTTAATTTAAACTTAGAATTTATACATCAGACAACTGAATGAGGGGTAACCCACTGATACTAAGTTCTTTCAGGTTAATGTCTACCTGACTTTCTGTGTACATTTTTTCTTAGTTCATTGGCCTTCCTCTTCTAAGAGATGTCTATTGTCACTCTTGGTCTCTGCAGCTAGAGTTCCCAGAGCAGGAAGCATAAAAAGGTTAACTAACATTGGCTATATACTTCAAAAAATATCTATTTTTTAAATGTGTCAGTTCTGTATGTGTAGAGATCTCAATTAACTTTGAACAACTGATTTCACTCTAGAATGATAATGGCAATCATCTCCAAGGATCTCTGAATAAAATTTAAAATTGAAACTTAGAAATGACATAGTAGGTTGGTATGAAACTCAAAAGGAATAATCATACTGTTGATCTAGTAACTGGTAGACTGTAACTAGTAACTATGCATATAGTAACTGGAATAGAGTGTTAAAGTTCATGCCCAAGCCGTGTTGCCCTTGTGAACTAACATAACTGAAACTCCTGATTTTACAGTGAGAATGCTGAGCTCTATCTAAAAAGGAGACAGTGGCGAATGAGTTAAACCCTTGTTGAATGCCTAGCTCAGTTCCTGGCACATAGTGCTCAGTAAGTGTTTGTGAGATTGAAATGAGCTTACCATATTTAATCTTCTTTTGGATGGAAAGATGACTAAGCCCCTGTCCTTTTCTTTAGAGAGTTTATGTCCTAAATAGGGAGGATAAAACACATTCACAAATCATTTTAATAACTAGCAGAACCTGATCATTGTAATAGGAGAGATACAAATAAAGTGCCTTGGAAGTTTTTTTTTGTTTTTTTTTTTTGAGGCAGTCTCACTCTGTCACCACGCTAGAGTGGAGTGGTGTGATCTCAGCTCACTGCAACCTCCACCTCCGGAGTTCAAACAGTTCTCCTGTCTCAGCCTCCCAAATAGCTGGGACTACAGGCGCACGCCACTACACCCGGCTAATTTTTGTATTTTTAGTAGAGACAGGTTTCACCATATTGGTCAGGCTGGTTTCAAACTCCTGACCTCAGGTGATCCTCCTGCCTCGGCCTCCCTAAGTGCTGGATTACAGATGTGAGCCACCACTCCAGGCCCATAGAAATTTAAAGGAAAGAAAACCCATATTTGGTTTTGAGGTGAAAAGTCACAGATGGTATTGGGAAAGATTTCACAAAAATCAGCATTTAAGATTGTTTCAGAAGTTTGCAAGAGGCAGAGGTGGATGAAAAATATACTAAAATACAAATGGACTATATATTCTAGTCAAGACAATGAATGTCAAGCTGGATACAATAACCCAAGACAGCTGTATGGTATGTAGAAATGCTTCCAAAATAAAGGCTTCAGAAATCATCAAAATAAATGAAGGAAAAAATATATATTATACAAGTGATAACCAAAAGAAATCTAGTGTAGCTATATTACTATATCAAAGTAGATTTTAAACAAAAAGTCCTGTCATCCTTGACTTTTCTTTATCTCATAAGCAATACATGTACTACTTGGTTCTACTGTGAGAACTTTTCAAATCTGACTACTTCCTATACTTTCGTTTTTACTTCTTCCTACCATCTCTTCTCACTGGGGAAACCACACTAGCCTCCCAGTAATTGGCCTTTCTCCCTTCACTTTATCCCTTGACAGACTCTTCTCCATATGTAGCCAGATGTGTCAGGATACATCACTACCATGCTGAGAAAGTCCTTTGATTACAGTTATGATCAATTAGAAACTTTTGAATATTGTGGACACTGGCTTTGTCTCTGATCTCATTTTCTGACCTTCTACTTTATTCAGTTCTTTCTTAATACATAGTGGTCATCTTTCTGTTATTTGAACCTGCTAGAGGTGCTGTTACCACAGGGCCTTTGCAGATATTTTACCCTCTACTTAGAACTCATCTCTTTTACTTACTTGTATGTTTGTATGAATTACTCCATTTCTTCAGTTCTTTGTGCAAATGTCACCTTTTCAGAGATACCTTCCTTACCCTATCACATGCTATCCCCTTAGAACTTTTTGTTTATAGAACTGAATGCTACATGTTAATAAATGTTTAAATTGTCTCTCCTTTTAGAATATAAGTTCTAAAGCTAAATATTTTTATTTGTAACTTACCTGTACCCCAAGTGACTAGAACAGTGACTGACATATGGTAGACATTCAAGTATTTTGAATTGATGAATGAATGGACACATCTATTGTCATAATACCAGCCACCCTGATGCTCTAACTTAAAATTTTTTAAAATTACATATTAAAATTTATGTTTTGGTTATGGCTATACTCTGACTTTAACCCTGATTCTCTGTTTCTGGTTTCTTAGTGTCAGTTCCGGTTTTGTAGCTTTTTAAACAATTGTTGCTTTCCCAATTGTTATTCTTCTTCTTCAAATTCTATTAAAATTAAATTGAACAAGAAAATCCCCTCTTAAAAGAGACAAAAAACCTTAGCAAATACAAAACAAAATAACTGTTCTTCTAGTCTTAGTTTTGGTTAATGTTGGTGGCTACCTATTAGCCCCATCTAGAAACGCCTTCATTCTGTTTTTCTCTTTCCTCTCCTCCTCTATCCCAATCTGCATGTACACACTCAGTCTTCTCCCTAGTTTTACGTATTGTATTTGTAAAAAGCCTTTTGAATCTCTTCTGTCCTTTTTTGGCTTTACTTGTGGTTCAAGTCATCTGTGACCTATACTAATATGATATTCTTTTAAACTCTCTCCTTATCTTTGTGTTCTTTTGCTTTCTGTTGTATCTTCACGTTGTTGCCAAGATTGTTGTTGTATATTTTTTTCATGTAGAGTTCACAGGCATCCCCAAACTTTTTACACAGGGGGCCAGTTCACTGTCCCTCGGATCGTTGGAGGGCCACCACATACTGTGCTCCTCTCACTGACCACCAATGAAAGAGGTGCCCCTTCCTGAAGTGCGGCAGGAGCCGGATAAATGGCCTCAGGGGGCCGTAGTTTGGGGACGCCTGGTTCAGAGTATCAGCTATCCAGGGCTGGTATGGCTGGTCTGACATTATCATTGACTTAGTTCGTTCTTTCTGTTGGACCATCCTTAGCAAGTAGTGTTTTTAAAGAAGCCTTATGGTCCATGATTGCTGTTGGTACTCCAGCTGCCTTGTCTATTTTTGGTCAAGGAGAAGTGAAAAGAGGGAAATTATCTGTCAGCCCGCTTTTAAGAGCCTTTTAGGAGTTCCAACCAAGTGACTCCTCCTAACACCATTTAGCCATTGCAGGCTGTTGGGGAGGCTGGGAAAGCCTTTTAATGGAACATTTGCTTTTAGCAAAGTTCTGTTAGTAAACAAAATGGAAGGATGGATTTTGGGTGGGAAACCGGCAGTATCTGCTATCTCTGTGTTCTGCCTGCTGAGATCCTTTCATGATCCCAAGTTAGCGCTCACTTTTGTTCTTCCTGGCTTTTGCTCATACTTTTTGTCTTGCCTTAAATGTGTCCTTCCTTTTCTACCTGGTTACCACCTACTTGTTCCCTAAGATTTAATTCAGAAATAGTGCCTTTCTCTGGGTTATCTCATGCACTTAAATATGTGAGCAATTATAGCATACAAATCAGAAAAAAAAACCATAAAGTACAAAATTTGACCTGGAAACAAGCTGTAATGTTTAATTTTCCTTCTTGTTTCCCTAACCAAGAAATGTGACCTTTTGATACCTATGCTAAACCTTAAGTATACTCTTTTAAAGGTTAATTGTGTCAAAGAAGAAACATCAAGATACTGTGGAAAAGAAAAGGATTTGATGAAAGCATATTTATTCAAGTAAGCTATTTTTCTGAGTGTATTGAACAAATTAAGTCTATACTCCTAGAATATTCAAATATGTAAAATATCCCTGAGCTAGAATAAAGTTGTATGTAGTGGGAATCATGTAAAGTGTAACAAAAAGTTCAAGTAATAGATTTGTTACCTAACCTCTCTGTATTTTAACTTCCTTATTTATAAAATGGAGAGTAATACCTACCTCACAAGGTTGTTTTGGGACACTCTTGTGTAAGCTCCTAAACAAATGCCTGGTAAGCAAGTGCTTATCAAATTTAATGTTCTTGGTAGATATGTCTGGTCCATATTTGGGTGTGAAATAAATGTACTTTATATTTTGAGAGATCTGCCAATCTCTCTGCACTTGGATTTGATCTACCTGAGGTTTCTGAAATCCTTAGGATTTGGCTGAGGAAATGGGGAGAGGTCTTGCTTTCTCAGATACCTTCAGAGGATACTTCTTTTTCCTTCTTGCCTTCTTCCCAGCCCAATTTGGCTGGGGTGTGTGTGTGATGAGATTGGTAGGAATCCTTGTTTGAACTCATATTTTTTTCTAGTCTTTTTGCTAGGTCCAGAGACTAGGCTTTTCAAAGTTAATATGTTATTGAGAATGTATTATGTGCCAGGACTCTGGTAGGTATGTGGATAAAACACAAGCTGTAATATCAAAGACCTTTTAACCTAATGTATTTCATAGATAAGTAAATTGAATTCTAAGGAAATATTTCTGTGTTTTAAATGTGAATATGTTTTTAAACTTTTTATAGGGGCAACATACTGCTCAGAGAATTCCCTACTGACACCTTGTTTGATGTGAATGCCATTGTTGCTCATGTTCTCTTGTAAGTACAGGGGCTGTCCATTCATTTGTTTACTTGTTATCTATTGATTTTATTTTAAATAACCACAATTTGTAAATATTTCAGGGTTTTAACATTATATTTGTAGGCAACAATTTCACACAAATTACTAATCTATCTTCCCACATTGAAGATCTAAAATTTCTTTAATGGCAAAGGATACAGAAACATGAAGATACCTTTAAGAGTAGGAGATGACTCAGCAAGCCACATGGAGTGAAGTCCAACTGGAGGAGTGAAGATTTTGCCAGAAATCTTAGTTTATTGAGGCTGCTATAACAAAATGCCATAGACTGGGTGGCTTATAAACAACAGAAATTTGTTTTTCACAGTTCTGGAATCTGGAAGGTCCAAGATCAAAGTACTGGTACACAGATTTGGTATGGGATGATGGCTCATGGTTTATAGATGGTCAACTTTTCCCTGTGTCCTCACATAATGAAAGGGATGAGGGAGCTCTCTAAGGGTCTCTTTTATTAGGGCACTAATCTCATTCATGAGGACTCTGCCCTTATGACTTCCTAATATCATCACATTGGTAGTTAGGATTTCAGTATATGAATTTTGGGGAGACACAAACATTTAGACCATAGTACCACGTAGGAAGCTTATCTTTGTTTTTTGTTTGTTTGTTTTTGAAATGGGGTCTTACTCTGTCACCCAGGCTGGAGTGCAATGGCATGATCTTGGCTTCCTGCAATCACCACTTCCTAGGCTCAAGGATCCTCCCACCTCAGCCTCCTGTAGCTGGGACCACAGGCATGTGCCACTCATCTTTGTTATTCTCACAGGGATTTTTTAAGTACCTAGCTTTCTTCTTATCCCAGCTGGATTTCTTTCTGGATTCTCTAGCTCTGTGCCTGCTCAATTAGTACAGAAAGAGTTCATCCAAGCACATACCTGAGTGTTGACTGAGAGAGGAGGTTTAAGTTTTCTGGCATGGAATCTTTAGGCCAGGTATTTAGGTCTATCGGGAGTCCATTCCTGCAATCTACCCCTGAATTCAGTCTGATAATCTCTTTGGTCAGAAAGCTAGAAAATACGACTTGTTAAGAACACAGGTTTACATGGACTTTTCCAATTTAATGTTGTAAGCTTATTGTCCAGTAAGACCTTTGCCAACATTGGCTGTCTTTTTCTGCTTGGCTCTCTTCCTCTCTTAGCTACAAAAATTGGTAGTTTAACTCCTGGACATGCAAAGCTTATAGGTGAAAAGTTGTGCTTATCACTTTACAAATGTTCCAGTCCAAATAATATGTTAACAAAATGCCTTTAGAAATTCCTGGCAACCATGGACCCTGATACTTGCAGACTAATAAGCCAATTGTAATGAGCGAAAATGGTCTTTTGAGGAAGGAATTCTTTGGAATCCCTTTCCTGGGACAAACGGGTGACTATTTTGATGGTGGGGGCTCTCTGAAGCTTAGCAAAAAGTCCAAGTAATAGATAGGACATTTGTTCTCAGGAAGCTTACTAGTTTAGTTGTTTTTCCATTGGATACCTGATGACTATCTTTGACCCAGAAATGGGGTTGAAGAAACAGAAAAATAAGTCTTTTCATAAAGTATGAATCCAAATTTGACACCAAATCCTGGAGTGGCATGTCCACATTGAACAACTTGATGACAAGGTGATTTTGAAACCTCTGGCCATGGATATGGAGAGGCTGTCAGTTCTGAGGACCCTGTTAAAGAAACTGGTTAGCCTGCGAGGCTTATCTTATTCAGTCCTGCTTTGGTAGTGTCCTGTTCTTAGTGCTGTACTAATGCTGATTTATAGAACATGAATTCCACAAATAGATTATTCCCCATGTTCCTGCTGTGTGCCAGATACTTGTTAGACATTGGCTATAAAAAACAGAATGGGATGCGGTTTCTGTTCTTTAGGAATTTAGTGTTGCACAGGCAGATACAGAAACAAAATATTATTAGTATGTGGTAAGTAAAATAGTAGAAATATGTTTGCATAAGGGCTAGTGGATCCACAGAGAAGGGAATAGTTACTAATGTCTAGAATGAGGGTGGCTATTTATTAAGTGAGCTGGCGTCCTGAAGGAAGTGGCAGTTGCGTTGAGTGTTAAAGGGTAAGTGCTTGGTAAAGAAGGGGAAGGTGGGAAAAGCAAGAGGAACTTTGTGACAAAGACATAGAGCAGCCACGTTCAGTCTTTTCTTTGGCTTCCCTGGGCCACATTGGAAGAAGAATTGTCTTGGGCTACATGTAAAATATACAAATGACAGCCAATGAGCTAAAAAAAAAAAATCACAAAAATATCTCATAATATTTTAAGAAAGTTTTCAAATTTGTATTGGGCCACATTCAAAGCTGTCCTGGGCTGCATGCAGCCCATGAGCCACAGGTTGGACAAGCTTGTCATGGAAGTTAGAAATAGTTGGGAGAAGGTAGTTTTGCGAGAGTATAAAATGTGAAACAGGAGATAAGAGTAGAAACGTAGACATGGGATCAGAGGAAGCGAATTTTTGTTTTCTCTCTGTATAAGTTTAGGCTTTTGGGTAGTCACTGAAAAGTGAGGAGTCCAGATCCAGGCCAAAATCCTTATGTGATATTTTAGGCCTCACTATATGTAATTCCAAGGCTATGTGTGGCAAACCTCACAGGGGGAAGCTCCCCTCACCATCCCACACTTGGCACAGAAGCAATGCATTGCAGTTTTCTAGAGAAAATTGAGGTCAAGGACATAGGCCCATCCCTCTCCTAATCCTTTAGGCCCCATGCTTATATGTACGTCTGCATTCTTAGCCCAGCTGCCTCCACTTTGAGGCCTCCTTATCAGAGCCCTTGGCTAAGGTGCTTTTCTCCTCTTTGAGTCAGGGTCTTCCCACTCTTACCCCACATCCTTTTTGTTACCTCAAGTCCATGGGTCCATAAAGAAGTGGGGCCTGTTGTTTGGGACTCCTTGGAATGAGATGATTCCTTGTGTCTGCACTGCATCCACCTGATCCTTGCCTGTGGTCAATCCGATGGGTGAAAAATGTCACATTGTGGAGCCAGCATCTCTTTTTGCCTCTTGCTTGCACTTTCCTAGTAAGTGAATGAAATCTTGATTATTACTTTTAGTTCAGCTTGTTATTCTAATTGACCACTTGTAGGCAGGCAAGCGATGTGATCAGATTAGTATTTGAGAGATCATTCTGGTGGATGTGAGATACATCTGTGGAGTTTGAGCACATGTATAAATCATTCTGTGCCCACTGTATAATCTAGGAATCTATAGTCTAGGTAGGTTTCCTAGATTATACAGTGGGCACAGAATGCAAAGGGGGGATTTTCTTTTTAATGCTTAGGAGGTGAAGTTAGCTGGACTTGGTAATGGTTAATTTGGTAACGGTCAGTAAAACTACAAACTTGTTAATTCTTTATCTCTTTTCCTTCTTTCGTACCTCATGCTACCCAGATCTAGTATGATCACCATCTGAAATAGGCAAGGAAGAAATGCAAATTTACAGAGTATAAGTCTACTTTAACAAGAGTAACGTCCGTCATGTCTCAGTCCGGCATCTATAGGAATCTGAGCCCCTGAGTAGTATACATCGAGGTCTTGTCAACATATAGGTCAGCCAGGGAGCATTCTAGGGCAACACTACCACTTAAGAGAAGAAGCTGAGAGGAAAAAAATAAATGTCAAGGAAGTGGAATTCCAAAAAGGCAGTGTCCTCATTTTTGTTTAAAATTTAAGAAAATTACTTATATAAGACAGCATTTTATAAAATTTCCCAGTAATGATATTTACCATATTGAATAACTATGCCAAAGAGTATGCTGTCTCATAGCTGTACCTTGCAAACTGCCATTAGGAAAAAGCCTGTCTTCTTACTTTTGTATGGTAGAACCATCAGTTTGAAATACCCAGTGCCTGGCTAGCAGTTTTTTTTTTTCTCTGTTGTACTGTTAACAGTTGCATAGTATTCATAAAAATGGATTTGAATTGTTGCTTGACAACTTTTGCCTGTTTTATTATTATGTTTTAAACTTTATTTATTTTGGGGTGGGATCTTGCTGTGTTTCCCAGGCTGGAGTGCCTTGGCAATTCACAGGAGCAATCATAGCCCACTGTGGCCTCAAACTCCTAACCTGAAGGGATCCTTCCACCTCAGCCTCCTGAATAACTGGGAGTACAGGTGCACACCACCACACTCAGCTTAAACTTTGTTATTTTCTAACAACTCTCCTTATATAAAGCACAAACTGTAAACAATTTTTTCAAGTTTTTAATTGATCTTTTGCATTTCCCTATTGTGTTCTTAAAAAAATTATGTGATCAAATTTATTTTTTCTTTTTTGACTTCTGGATTTTAAGTTGTACTACCTTTCCCTTATTCCATTGTTATAAATAAATTCACCCATTTTTGGGATTTTAGTTGGTAGACTTTGTTTCTTAGAGCAGTTTTAGATGCATAGAAACTTGAAAAATTTACAGAAAGTTGAGCAGGTAGTACAGAGAATTCCCATGTGTCTCCTCCTTTATATATAGTTTTCCCTATTATTAACATTTTGCATTAGTGTGGTACAGTTGTTACAATTGATGAACAAATATTGACATACTATTATTAACTAAAGTACATAGTTTACATTAAAGTTCACTCTTTGCACAAATGTATGACACATTTCTATCATTAGTGTCATACAGAATAGATTCACTGCCCCAAAATGCCCTGTGCCTACTGATTCATCACTTACTCTCTCCCCTACAAACCTGTGCCTACTGATTCATCACTTCCTCTCTCCCCTACAAACTTCTGATCTTTTTTTTTTTTTTTTTTTTCTTTTTTTTGAGATGGAGTCTCGCTCTGTCACCAGGCTGGAGTACAGTGGTGCAATTTTGGCTCACTGCAACCTCCACCTCCCGGGTTCAAGCAATTCTCCTGCCTCAGCCTCCCAAGTAGCTGGGACTACAGGTGCATACCACCACGCCTCGCTGATTTTTTGCATTTTTAGTAGAGATGGGGTTTCACCGTGTTAGCCAGGATGGTCTCGATTTCGTGACCTCGTGATCTGCCCGCCTCAGCCTTCCAAAGTGCTGGGATTACAGGCGAGAGCCACCAGTGATCTTTTTACTATCTCTGTAGTTTTGTCTTTTCCAGATGTGATGTAGTAGACTCAATATACTATGTAGCCTTTTCAGCTTGAACTTTTTGAATTTAGTCATATTCATTTAAGGTTTCTGCATGTCTTTTCATGGCTTGATAGTTTATTTTTGTAATCATTGGATATTCTATTATATGGATATATCACAGTTTAATCATTTTTTCCTGAAAGACATCTTGGCTGCCAAGTTTTGGCAATTATGAATGAAGTTGCTATTAACTTCCGTATTTAGGTTTTTGTGTGGTCCTAAATTTCCAACTCCATTAGGTAAATACCAAAGGAGTGTGATTGCTGGACTGTATGGTAAGATTATATTTAGTTGTATAAGACACTGCTAGCTGCCTTCCAAAGTGGCTGTACCATTTTGCATTCCCACCAGCAATGAATGAAAGTTCCTGTTGTTCCACATCCTTGTCAGCATTTGGTATTGTCAATGGTCCATATTTTGGCTAGCATAATAGGTAAATAGTGGTATCTCTTTGTTGTTTTAATTTGCATTTCCCTGATGACATATGATATGGAGGACATATGCTTATTTTGCATTTGTCTGTCTTTGAAGAGATTTAGGTCTTTGGTTCATTTTTTAATTGGGTTGTTTGTTTTCTTATTATTGAGTTTTGTATATTTTGGATAACAGTCCTTTATCGGATATATTTTTTGCAAATATTTTCTTCCAGACAGGCTAGTTTGTGGCTTGTCTTTTCATTCTCTTTATTCTAGTAGTGTTTTAATGCTTTTTAAAAGAATATATGCCTGTACACTTAAATTTATTACTGGATATTTTATATGTTTTTTTCCTATTGTAAATGAATTCTTCCTTCTGTTATCTTCTAATACACAGAGACACACTGACATATACAGACATACCCTGATGTGTTCTTATATAATATATATTATATGTATATAAAATATACATGTTATCTATTATATAACAGGTATAACATATATACACATATATATATACCTAGATATTAGACATACACATACGTACACACACACACACACACACACACACACACACACACACACACATATATAGGTATTATATGTAATATATGTAATGGATATTATATATATATACACATATATATACACACATTTATATATACACATGCATATACCTAAGTATAATATATATACCGTATATTAAAGATTGATTTCTGCATGCTAATTTTGTGTCTTTTGACCTTATGGATTTTTATTATGAATTGAAAAATGAACTAGTTACAACTATTATCCTTATTAATAATAAGCAAAATAGTATTTCACTTATAAGGGTATTATTACTGTCACTTATTACTAAGCAGTTTTTTTCTGCTTATATTCTTGTCTGTTTTCTAAGATACTGTTACCTACTATAAGAAAATAGTTATATCGGCTGGGCGCGGTGGCTCAAGCCTGTAATCCCAGCACTTTGGGAGGCTGAGGCGGGTGGATCACAAGGTCAAGAGATCGAGACCATCCTGGTCAACATGGTGAAACCCCGTCTCTACTAAAAATACAAAAAATTAGCTGGGCATGGTGGTGCATGCCTGTAATACCAGCTACTCAGGAGGCTGAGGCAGGAGAATTGCCTGAACCCAGGAGGCGGAGATTGTGGTTAGCCGAGATCGCGCCATTACACTCCAGCCTGGGTAACAAGAGCGAAACTCTGTCTCAAAAAAAAAAAAAAAAAGAAAAAGAAAATAGTTATATCATGCATAATTCTTCTATATTTACATTTTATTAGGCAGCAAACAGACAAGTGAAAATTTACTGGCATTGCCTCTATTTACATAAATTGATTGACATACATGTTGAAATATATTAATTTTAGCTAGGCAGTTATTTTTGTCCTAAATCCACTACTTAGCCTAATACTCAATAAGGAGAAATATTTACAGATGTTTGGATTGTTCTCAAAATACTTGTTTATGAACTAAAAGCTTGTGTTAGGGAATATGTGTTACTTTATTTGGCTTGCTTTTTAAAAATGTGTAACCCATGCTATTTCTTTTTTCCCAAAGCCTTTGAATTTGTTCTTTAGTTAGAATGTTCTGCTTGAGACCAGTAACTTTCAGTTATACTTGAACTTTGCTACTTTGTCAACAGAAAAGGTCAGCGTTTTAGATAATTTGTTATTTTCAGAATATGGAATTGAAGAAAAATACTAAGTAAAATCTGAGATTAATTCTGATGGTACCTACCTGAAGATAATATCAGATCCTGCATGTTGAAGGCCAAGTCCCCAAGACTTCCCCCTACTTGAGATGCCAGTCACATAGGACAAAAGCTCCTATGCTTCTGTCTGAGCAGGTATAAATTGGGGTTCTCATGACTCCAGCAAGCCCCTCATCAGGCTTGGCTGTTTCCCTAGAGTGGCTCACAGAACTCAGGAAAACAATTATTTACATTTATTGGTTTGCAAAGGATACAGATGAAAAGATGCATGGGGCAGGGCACATGGGAAAGGGCATGGAACTTCCATGCTCTCCCCTGGTGTACCACCCTGCAAGAACTTCTGGGCGTTCTGCTATCTGAAAGTTCTTCAAACTCTGTCCCTTTGGGGTTTTATGGGGACTGTTAAGTAGATATGATTGATTAAACCATTGGCCATTGGTGATCAACTAACCTTCAGCCCCTCTCTCCTCCTCAGAGATTGGGGGTTGGAGCTAAAAAGTTCTAACCCTCTAATCATGACTTGGTCTTTTAGTGACTAGGCCTCATCCTGAAGCTATCTGTCAGCCATCAGTCAGCCCATTAGCATACACAAGACATCAGTTTGGTGGAGATTGTAAGGAAGGGGTTGGAGATCAAATATATATTTTATGGTATCACAGATAGGTTTTATTTTTCTTTGAATGGAGGCAGATGTCTCTTGGAGAAGTGGAAACAAGCCTGGAATGGGAATTCTCCATTTTTCTATCTTTCTAGATTTTATCTTCAGGAGACTTGGTCTGTGTAGGGGCACTGGGAGAGCCACGCAGGATTTCCTTCTAACAGGGGCACATGTAAATGCATATATTATGCATGTATGTGGTGTAAATATTACAAGATTTCACAAAAACTGATCATATTGGTTGATAGGAATGGTATGGGGAAGCTGGGGGTAGAGGAGGAAGGACTTTTAGGTAGATTCTTTAGTCTTTAACTTTTTTGCTACCTTTTGTGTTTTGAACCATATAAAAGTATTACTATTTTGCAAAATAAATGAAATTTAAATTAAAAATGAGAATTTGGATTTATAGTCTAAAAAATTCTTAACTCTGCTTTCCAAATATACAAAGTAAAAAGTGGTGGAATTGAGTGGTTCATTTACTATGTGAGGAAAATTTTACTTCCCAGCTTCCAGATGGGGTTAAGAATGGTAATAAAGTTGGCCCTCCACATTCACGGGTTCTGCATCTGTGTATTCAACTACATGGGGATCGAAAATATTTGAAAAAAATAATTAAATATTAACAGCAATAAAAAATACAAAATTTAAAATATAACTGCATAGCATTTACATTGTAGCAGATATTATACATAATTTAGAGATTATTTAAAGTATACAGGAAGATGTATGTAGGTTATAGCAAATTCTATGCCATTTTATATGGGACTTGAGCATCCATGGGTTTTGGTACCCAGGAATCAATCCTAGATTTCAATCCCATGAGGATACTAAGAGATGATTGTATTTAGAAAAGGAAAGTAACAACTAATTTTTATTGATTGAGAATATGAGCAATTTATAGTTATTTTTCTTATTCTTATGTGTTATACTTGCAGCCCCATGAGATTATTGTAATGATCAAAATAACATGTGAGAATAACATTATGGATTTTGCCCAGTGCTCTAAAATGTTATTTTTTTTTCTATATAAATGCAGGAAGTTTCATGTATTAGTTAAGAAAAAAATGCTGGGCATGGTAACTCATGCCTATAATCCCAGCACTTTGGGAGGCCAAGGCAGGCAGATCACAAGGTCAGTAGTTTGAGACCAGCCTGGCCAATATGGTGAAACCCTGTATCTACTAAAAATACAAAAATTAGCTGGACATGGTGGTGGGCGCCTGTAATCCCAGCTACTTGGAAGGCTGAGGCAGGAGAATCGTTTGAACCCAGGAAATGGAGGTGGCAGTGAGCCGAGATTGTCCCACTGCGCTCCAGCCTGGGCGACCCAGTGAGACTCCGTCTCAAAAATAAAGGAGAAAACAAATGTGAGTTCATGGTGTGGCAGTTGGTGGGGATATTTGCCATGAGGCAGCAGTTGCAAAGAAAGGCTAGTCTTCTTTTTTTTTTTTTAATTGAGAAGGAGTTTTGCTCTTGTTGCCCAGGCTAGAGTGCAATGGTACGATTTCAGTTCACTGCAACCCCTGCCTCCTGGGTTCAAGCAGTTCTCCTGCCTCAGCCTCCTGAGTAGCTGGGTTTACAGGTGCCTGCCACCATGCCTGGCTAATTTTTTGTATTTTTAGTAGAAGCGGGGTTTCAACATGTTAGCCAGGCTGGTCTTGAACTCCTGATCTCAGGTGATCCATCCGCCTTGACCTCCCAAAGTGCTGGGATTACAGGAGTGAGATATTGCACCCAGCCCATTCCTTTTTACCTGAACTCATTGTTGACTCCTAAGAATCCTCAAGACAGGTGAGGTGGCTCATACTATAATCCCAGCACTTTGGAAGGCTAAGGAAAGAGGATCACTTGAGGCCAGGAGATCAAAACCAGCTTGGGCAATATAAGGAGACCCCAATCTCTACAAAAAAAATTTTAGAAATTAGCCAGGCAGGATGATGCATGCCTGCTGTCCTAGTTACTTGGACTGAGGCAGAGACAGGAGAATGGCTTGAGCCCAGAAGTTCGAGGCTGCAGTGAACTATGATTTTGCCACTCATCCTGTGTGACTGAGCAAGACCTTCCAAAAAAAAAAAATAAATCAATCAAAAGTTGCAAAAGAAAAAAAAAATCATCAAATGATGCAAAAAGAAAAGAAAGTGAAATCTCATTAACTCTTTATTGAGATATGGTACTTCTTCTTGTGACAATACTGTATTTTGTCAGAAAATAGAAGTTCCTTTTCCTTGAATATACTACTCATAATATGAACTTCAAATATTAGAAGAATTATTTTTAACTGTCATAGTTTCTACTGGTATTTTATTCTTTAACATGTTGTTGCAGAGTGTAAGGATTGAGTGTTTAGGCATTGTTACTGTAGAACCTCTGGGGAAAGTTAGTTTTAGAAGTGTCTTCCTCTAAAACTCCTAAACTGTGCCTATGCTATTGCTCATTCTTTTGTGTATATCAGATTTGTTTCTATACAATATTGTCAGGTGGGTTCCTGTTTGAAAATGCAGTGCTTTTTACTGGGAAAGTGTAAGAAAAAAAATGCTTTTCTTGGATTTGAATTCCTCACAGCTCTGTTAATTGGTATTAATGATTATATCTCCAAACTGTGAATTTTTAGACAAAGTGCTCCTACCAGTACATACGTGGTACATGACATATATTAGGTGCTAAAATATTGGATTTGTGGATGATGAATTTGGAACTTTCACTTTTTGGTTGTTAAAAATGAGAAGACCACAAAATCCTCTTAAGTTTTAAGCTCATAAAATTGTTGCTGGTAATTACAGTTTTATAAGAAGCAAGTTAATAGGAGAACATATAATTTATGACAGAAGACTAAGACTGTTATTTGCCAACTTTATTACTGTACTCTTTTTTTTTTTTTTTTTTTTTTGAGACGGAGTTTCGCTCTTGTTGCCCAGGCTGGAGTGCAATGGCGCGATCTCGGCTCACCGCAACCTCCGCCTCCTGGGTTCAGGCAATTCTCCTGCCTCAGCCTCCTGAGTAGCTGGGATTACAGGCACGCGCCATCATGCCCAGCTAATGTTTAGTATTTTTAGTAGAGACAGGGTTTCACCATGTTGACCAGGATGGTCTCGATCTCTTGACCTCGTGATCCACCCGCCTCGGCTTCCCAAAGTGCTGGGATTACAGGCTTGAGCCACCGCGCCCGGCCTACTGTACTCTTAAGAGGTGGCTTCTACCTGTTGGCTTGTTTTTAATCTGTGTTAATTTAGAAAATACTTAATAAAAGACTTTGGGATATTTCTTTTTGTATGTGAATCTGCCCAGACATAGTATACAGTTATTAATTTGGTTAAAAGTAATTTCTTTCTCTCTCTTTTTTTTTCTGGGGATTTTGGTATGCTAAAACATTTACATTTTCCTTTTTATTGGATTCTGAGAATTCAAATGATGACAGAAATGTACTACAAAAATTGTCCCTATCTCAAAAAATACTGAGTTGCCTGCTGCTCTAGAAGTACGGTCAGATAGACCCTTTGTTTTTCTTTCCGACACCCACTCAATTTTTGGCCAGATATCTTACCTACCTAGTAGTTATTGCAGAGAAATCTCAGGAAAAGCATGCCAAAGAAAAGGAGGGTCCATACAGGAAGAACTGTAGTTAGAGCAGCCCCAGGCTGTTTTACCCCATCAACAGAGCAAGAAAATCTCAAGAGAGACTTTTCCTTTAACCCATTTTTGTCAGTATTTCTCCTCTTTGGAAATGGAGTAAAGGAGCAAAGGCTGTGGAATGGATTCTCATATTCTGAAAATTAATGTATTAAGGAATATATTAAAGTGAGGAAGCCATTGGGAAAAATCATAGAGATCATTAAATTATGAATGTCATTAGTTTTGGTTATTATTATGTCATGGATAATGACTACTTAATGAGCTTTGGGACATTAGGCAGGGTAACCTCTTTAAGCCCCATGACCTTATCTTTAAAATGGGGTTAATGATGGTACTGCTTTCAGTTGGTTGCCATGAAAATTAAATAAGACATAGTGCATTGCTGAGGGTTTTTACTTATAAGCCCTAGAATCTGGGTCTGACTGGCTTAAGCAGAAAAGGATTTGGAGTGGATATAGGAAATCTCAACCTTGCTAGAAGGGCTGGAGAACTGGACTCAAAGGTTAGACAGCTCTGCATTACAGTGAAAATTATGACACAGACTGAGTCTGAGGAGGACAGCTGCATTATTGCTGAGCATTGGATGCTACAGCTTGCATCCCTTGCACTGGGGCTGTGACTAACACTTGTCATTGCTACCTTTGAAGCCAGCTGTTACTGCCACTGCTTCTTGAAATAATTCTTAACGTGGCTTGTTGTTGGTATCACTTGCTCCTGCTTCAGAATCTCAGGCAGGTGATTCTTTGTCAGATAGTCATGCTTTGTAACAGGGAGCCTGGGAAAGCAAGGTTATGATAGTATCAGCTTTCACTTGGGCTCTCCTACTGTGAAGACGTAGAAAACTGGACAAAGCACAAGGGAGTTGACATCTCCCCAAATTGATAAATTGCCACTACTTATAAAGTGCTTAATACTATGCCTGGCATGTGTTAAGTACCTAATAAATATTTGCCAGTCTTTATTGCAAACAATGGTTAGGGATTGTTGTATACTCAGACTTAATTTTTGAAGCAAATGGATTGGAGATAGTAAAACAATAAAAGTCATTACTAGGTGAATGTAATTTCCAAGCCTAGAATTTATATGGTAGTCCAATTAAACTTACTAGATTGTACCTCTCAACTGTTTTGAAGTAACTGAAGGGTGATTCTGGACTGGCTAGCTAAAATGTATAGGCAGCCAATAGCCCAGCTTGCCACTGAGACTCCATTGCCATTCTTTAGTTGCTAGCTTTCCACCTGGTTTCCCATTTTTATGAGTGGTCAGTAATATAGTTTAGAAAATCCTGGCCTTGATGTCAGACGCTCTACCAGCAGTTAGAAGTATGATATAGAGTAGGTTACTTAGTCTCTCAGATTGTTGCCTGTGTGTGAATATGTGTGTAATAATGTTGCACAAGTATTGTTGAGAGGTTAAATGAAAACTGGAAAATATCTAGCACATAATGAATACTGCCCAGTACATATTTCTTATAAAAACAAAACAGCCCTGGGAATGATAGAAGATCAAGTTTTACATTTCTTTTAAAAAGTGGAAGAAATGTGTAATGAATGGGTAAATATTTAAGCCAGTGTAATTTAGGGCAGTGCTTTCAGGGTGCCCACTAAATGGAAATATTTTTATAGTAATACTAAGGCATTATTTGACTTTTTCATTTTCATTCTCTCATGAATGGGGTTTCTAGAGGCTACCTGATGTGTGATGTCACAACAGATTGCATACAGGAGCAGAAATGAAAATCCAGCTGTCTTCTATTTAGTCCGATGTTAAAGATATTTGCAAAAATATAAAACAATACCACTCTTCTCACTAAGTGTTCCTTTGATTTTGGAAATTTTAGTTGTTTTTTTTTTAAGAAAGTTTTTATGTTAACATGTAATGGTGTTTATTTTTAAAAGAGTTAATAAGGTTTTTATGTTAACATGTAATGGTGTTTATTTTTAAAAGAGTTGATACATATTTTTAAATTTTTGTTTTAATTTCTATTTTGGCAACTATGGGTAAAGATAACTTACATAAACAAAAGTTCCTTGAGGAACACAATAATTTTAAAGGATGTAAGTTTTCTGAGACCAAAAAGTTTGAGAACTACTGTATTAGGAAAAACTTTAAGAGGAAACTTTGTTTGACTAATTTATTTGAAGTATTTGAGTGAACCTTTGTTTATTTAAGTATGTGGATCTGCAACATGAAAATTTTAAAACATTTTCAAAAAGTTTTAAAGTTTAGCCTATCAAAAAAGTACACTTATGCACATGGGGATTAAGTGGAATGAGTTGTTAGGAATAGAGAATTTATACAGAAGTAGACAACTTTTAAAAAGGGATAATTTTGGATGAAGAAATAAGATCAGTCGGTCTGATTTATACATTGAAAGGATGATTCAGAAGAATTATGGTCTAGTGGAAAGATTAGTGGACTAGGATTGAAAACACCTGTTTTGTATTCTGTCCCTAGCTTCTTGATCCAATAAATGTGTTTTTGGGTAAGCTTTTAAGTGTTTTGAACTTCCATTTCTTCAAATAAAGAATGGGAGTAAATAATTCCTACCCTCTTTTTCTTTCATCCATTCAACAAATATTTATTGAATATCTACAGTGCACTAGGCACTATTATAAGTTTTTACAGGTATAGTGATAAAATATGCAAGATCCTTGCCTCAAGGGCATGAGGATTTAATAAACAAGGTGGGGATAAACAAGAAAATAAATATATAGATAATTATAAATTGTAATAAGTACTATAAGTAATCAACTAGTGAAATGAGAGGAAAATGCTATAGGCTTACTTACATAGGACCAACAGAAAAGACTTCTCTGAGGCAACGATGTTTAATCTGAGATCATATTTATGAAATGGAGCAAAAGGAATAGCTTCCAGCAAAGAAGAATGTGTGCAGAGGCTCTGAGGTTTGCCTAGAATGTTGTAAACATGAAGAATGGTAGAACAAAATGAGGTTGGAGAGATAGATAAGGTCTAGGTCGTGTAGGACCTTATAGGCCATGCAAAGAAGCCTGCTGTTTAGGTATGTGAAGGGCTTAAATGTGTTCAAGCTGAGAGATCTGTGTGGGATTATTTGGCTAGACTAGGATGTTAGCGAATGCAGTTTTAATCTGTTGAGACTGTTGTCATAGAGAATACCATTTCTCACAACTGTCCATGGTTGATGTTCTCAGAGACAGAGTAAAGATCTGGAGAGTGATTCTAATCTAGTATTATTAAAATGCTTACGTTATTGCTACTAATAATTTGTTCAATGGATATCTGTTTCTCTTTTGGTTAGGTTGTTAAAAGAAGTGTGGTGCAACTAGATATCAGATTTTTCTACTAATTATATCTGTATTTATTTCAGTGCTCTTCTTTTTAATGAAGTGAAATACATTACCAACCTGGAAGACCTTCAAAACATAGAAAATGCTCTGAAAGGAAAAGCAAATATTGTATTCTCATATGTAAGAGCCATTGGAATACCAGGTATTCCTTAACTTTTGCTTTAATCTTTGCTGTGCCTCTGTACTCACGTCTGTTGAAGTACTTAAAATAGTGTGTTTTCTGACTACATTCTTAATATTTAAAATAAATCTAAAGCATCTTTACTATTAGGCTGTTTTTCTTTAAATGGGCAGCATAATATAGAGGGAGGTTGAACATGGACTTTCTAGGTTAGACGAGCTGCCAAACTGATTACTTGTAGTGAGCCCTTGGACAAGTTACTTAACTGCAGTTTCCTAGTGATTACGATGGGGAAAATAAATTGTGCCTACCTTAGTGTTATTGTGCGAATCAAATGAATTTGAATAATTAAAATGGTTTCTGGAGTATAATAGGTGCTCTGAAAGTGTTAGCTATTTCTTTTTGGTTTCCGTTTAGTACTCCTGTACCTGGCATAGCAGTTACCAGTATTCAATATATAATGTTGACTAGCTTAGACTGGAAGGAGCAAAGGTAGAGTAAGGGAGAAAAATAGGAAGTTATTGCAATAAATCAAGCAAGAGATGATGCTGGGTGGCTTGGACTAGGGTGACGGCAATGGAGGTGGCAACAAATTTGAATTTTAGCAGTGTTTGGAAAGTAAAGCTAACTGGGTTTGCTCATCCATTGGATATAGATTGAGAAATAATGACACAAGGGTGGTTCTGGGGTTTGGGCCTGAGCTACTTGAAAGGTGAAATTGATAGCATCTGAGGTTCAAAAGACTGGAAATAGATAGTCTGTTGAGGAAGCTCCTGGAATTCACTTTTTGACATCATCCTTGTGAAATACCCAGGAGATATTCAAGTAGAGATATCAACATGGTAGTTGGATATTAGTAGACTGCATTTTATGTTGGGAGAACAGATTAGGAATGTAAATGTGAGAAATAAAGCTGTGAGACCAGAAGAGATCACTGAGTGAGTCTAGATGAAAAAGAGAAGACTGAACCTATTAGATACTTCAACATTTACGGATTAGTACGGTAAGGAGGAACCAGTAAAGGAGACAGAATGAATGTTGTAGTGCCCAGTAAGCAAGGTAAAAATAGAGTTTTAAGGAAGAAAGCAGGAACGATTATGTTAAATGATGCTGAAAGGTTGATTAAGATCAGAAGTGGCAAGTGGCCATTATGCTTAGCAATGTGGAAGTTACTGGTGACCTTCACAAGCAGTGTCTGTATGCCTAATAGGAGGGGTATAAAACAGAATAGGTAGAGCGCAATTGAAGACTGTGAATACAGAGACTCCTTAGAGAAGTTTTGCTTTTGGGAAGGAGAAAAATGGGGCACTGGCTGGAAGAATACATGGGGTTAGGAGAAGAATTTTTTAAAAAGCATATGTATATGTTAACAAGAAAGATCCAGTAGAAAAGGGGAAATGCCTCACGTAGGAAAAAGGGGAGAACTGCTGGAGTAAAGTTTTCGAGTAGGCAAGAGGGGATGGAATCTAGCCAACAAGGGCAGGGGTTGTTCTTAGGTGGGAGCACAGAAGCTTCATCTCTGGTAACCAGAGGGATGAGAAAATATGGACATTCATGCAGCCAAGTGGGTAAATATGGTGCTAAGAGTTTATAAAGGTTTTTGGTTTATTTTTTAATTGGTTCTTTGTTCTCAGTGAAAAAGATAAAAATCTTCAGCTAGTTTGAGAGAAGAGTTGAGAGAGTTATTTCCAAGGCCTGGATATAAAGAGTGGTTGTTAGGCAGCAATAATAGTTAATATCAGCAATTTAAAGTGATACCGTTAGCACGGTGATGCTAGCTTGTTTTGGCTTCCCTCCCACTTTCCCTAGCTATGTTACCTTTTGCAGCTCTAAGTATAGAACAGGCAGAGCACTGACTTAACCTGGATTGTATTTTTGAACCTAAAAGATAGGGCAGGGGAATTATTACAAAGATTGCCCAGGAAATTTCCTCCTAATTAAGGAGGAAAGAGATCAGAGGGGGAAGACCTATGGATTGTAGGTCCTGCTGGGTTAGAATTGTGTGCTAAACAGAGTGAGCTGGAGTTGTGTGTTTGTGTGGGGCAGGAGGCTAGATATGGAGATTATGGAGGGGATTGCAGTAATTGGCAATTACAAGATGTAGAGTTAGTGGTTAAGATATGATTGAAGAAAGGTGACTGGAGTTAAGAAGGCCAACGCATGAGAGGCTAGGATTGAAAGGATTGTCTATGTGGATTATAAAATTCTCAAGGATTATGACAGGAGTAGTGTTAGAAAGAGAGACGGTGTGACAAAGGCTAAATTCTTCATGAATGACAGGGAGTGATCCTGGCTAGGGTGGTGGGTGACTCTAAGGTGGGGTGGTGAGTGGAATAATCTGATGATATGAAATTCAAGTGCTAGGGGAATATGTGGGAAATGGGAAAATTATTGTCTGGAAATGACAGTGAGGATAAAGGGGGAAATAAAATATGAAAAGTAGAAATCATCAAAGAAATACTTCCAGAAAATTTCCTGGAACTAAAGGATTTGAGCTTCCAGATGGAAAGGACCCATCAAGTCCCAGCATAGTGGATGACCACAGAGACACACTAAGACATCCCATTTTGAAATTTTAGAATATTAGTTAAAAAGACTATTCTAAGATATTCCAGAGGTGAAAGAAGAGTTTGCAGTTCAAGGATCAAGAATCAGAATGTCATTGAACTTCTTAAATTGCTGCACTAGAAATGTAAGGAAATGGAGCAGTGTTTTCAGAATTCTCAGGGGAAATGACTTGAACCTAGAATTCTGTGCCCAGCCAACTATAGTTAGTTGTGAAAATAAAATTAAGACACTTTCAGATGTTCAGGGCTGCAAAAGTTGTCTATTCCATATGTCCTCTCACAGGAAGGCATTAGATAATGGGCACAAGGAAGCGATAAAGAAGGCAATATTGGATAACAGGCAAAAGGACCCAACACAAGAGAGGGAATAAGAGAATCCTCAGGATGGCAATTGTGCAGCAGGCCAAGCAGCAAGAGTCCATATTGGGGCAAATAAGAAGACTCTGCAGAAATGTTTACAAGAGGATGGATTTGATAGTATACTTGATATATTTGAAGTCTTCAGAGAGTTAGACAGTTATGGAAGAGTTTAGGAAGAAATTAGGAAAAAAGTCAACAAATTTTTTTAAAAGATAGTTATAACTATAGTGAAGAAGTTGCTCAAAAAGGGAAAGTGGCTTAACTGTAAATTATATTTACTGAGTCAACAAAATAAATACTGGATGTTGATGTAATAATAGTTAGAACTGTATTGAGAGAGTTGGGATGGGACATGATTACATTTGTGGAGCTGAGTTTCAGAAAAGAGAACTAGTTTATCATCTTCCACAGTAGGAAGGCAACAGATAATAGTAATGTCATATATATATATATATATATATATATATATATACACACACACACACACACACACATATGTATAAAAGTATGTATATACTTATATAAGTATATATATAGAATATATAATATTCTATTCAGAATAGAAATATATATACTTATATACATATATACTTATATATATACACATATCACATTATATATAAGTATATGTGTATACTTATATATATGAATGTATACATGTATACGCATATATATGTATACATACATATTTATATGTATATGTGTGTATACACATACATTATATACATGTATGTATATACTTATATATGCATGTATATGTATATTTATGTATATACTTATGCATATATAAGTATATATAAACATACATATACATACATAAGTATATATAAACATATACATATATACATATATAAGTATATATAAACATATATACATATATAAGTGTATATACATATATACATACATAAGTATACATATGTATGTATATATACACTATAAAGTATATATACGTATATATGTATGTATATATACATGTATATACATCTATATATAAAGTATGTATATATACACTATAAAGTATATATACGTATATATGTATGTATACATGTATATACATCTATATATATAAAGTATGTATATACATATATACATATATATATGAAGTATGTATATACATATATATAAAATGTATATATACGTATATATGTATATATATAAAGTATGTATATGTGTGTGTGTGTGTGTGTGTGTATATAAAGAAACAAGAATTGAAATAAATAAGAAATAGAGTTGAAAGTGCTTGTTCCTTGGGAATTGGAAATGCAGTAGAGGATAGGGGAATGGCCGTTTTTCTTAATATGCCTTGTAAAATTATTTTCTTTCAGTATAAGTTTGATTTAGAAAACTAACCCACAACTAATATACACAGACACATACACAAATAAAACCTGACATGAAAGTTGTATGATGGATTCATATTCTCTTCCCTACTACTAGAAAGAAACTACCACAAATTTGTTGTATGTTATATTCTCAAGTAAAAGCTCATTTTCTATTCCCTCTGAATTCTTCTTTTACCTTTAACAGAATAGACTTTCTATAACTTCTTTTAACTGCCTGCATTTATCTGCAAAGTATTTTTCTTTAAATATAGTAGAACATAAAAGAGTGTAGGATAATATTCAGAATAGAGGTTTACATAGAGACACACAAGCTAACTCTTTCTGTCTCCCAACTCCTTTCATCTCTTCTTCAGAGCACAGAGCAGTCATGGAAGCCGCTTTTGTTTATGGGACTACATACCAATTTGTCTTAACCACAGAAATTGCCCTTTTGGAAAGTATTGGGTATGTATAAAAAGCACATGTCAACAATTTAAAGTTTTTTTTCCTTGCTCATTTTTTTCACATTACTTAGCATTTCCATTATATTCCCACAGCATGGGCTTATATGAAGGAATCATAGCAGATGTGAATATATGAATGTAGCCTGAAATCCTCTTTATTACTGTCGTCTGCTGTATTACAGTCTTAAAAAATACAGAATTCATGTTAGACTAAGGTAATGAAGGCGGTATGGTTAAGCCACAAGATGCAAGTGATCAAGTGGGATATCTTAGAAATGTATCTCCTACAGTGATCAAATAGGGGGTAAAAATAACAGCTTTCAAAATGAAGCTTCAGAAATTCTTTGTGAGTCTTTTATAAATTACTTTGTCATAATAATCTTAAATGTATTTAAGTAAAGTTTTTGAACAGAATGTTTGAATGTTTATTTTTCTTGTCTAGTTTACAATTTTAGGTAGAAGCCTACTTTGCATTCTTTTTGGCTGGCTACCTAGGGTTCAAGTTTTCTTTCTTTTTTTGACTTCAAAATGTTCTTCAGGAAAATTAATCCAAAACAGGGCAAAATGGTATTGTATGACCTTTTAATGCCATCCAAGAGTTTTTAATGAGCCCTCCTGCTGACCTCTCAGGAAATAGCAGCTATATGATATGCCACACACAAATGTTTAAAGCCAAGATGTTTTACAGCTCTACATTTAGAGGCCAGTGTATAGCAAACTGATAAGATGTAATAACTTTTGAGGGAATGGTAGTAGGCAGAGAAAAAAGTTTCTACAAAGAGAAGTTATGTTGTTATTGATCTGCATGACAGTAACCAGCATTCCTTTTTCCATTAGTCTCTCCTTATTTACCTGTCTCATTCTGCTGGTTCTCTCATTAATGAGTTAAATAAAATGGATGCATGCTCACTGTTTGTCTATTCTGCTGATTTCCCATTCTGGAATTGGGGGAAGCCTTGTTATTCTCCATACCACAGTGATTGCATGCTAGCCCCACAGTTTCTCTGAGGGTTAGTTGTTTGTATTCTTCTGTGTTACCAGCTTCTATATTTTTTAGTTAATGAATAATTGCAAATAATGGTGAATGGTGATATGCTTAAAACATAAAGAGGTGGTTATTTATTGGCAAGGTATAGGTCCTATTGTTTACCTTACACATCCTGTTCAGTAAGTTATACATATACATATATATAGTATATGTGTATATATAGTCTATTTACACACACACACACACACACACACACACACACACACACACACACAGAATATGTATATCTATTCTGAGACTAAAGCATGGTATTGTTGTGTAAGTTTTTTTTTGTTTTCCTATTTTTTAAATGGGAATTTAAAAATGCAGTTATCTTCTTACCCTGTTTTTCATTTGCTTCTTATCCTGTTTTTCATTTTCATGAGTATATGATGTATTGGGGAAGTTTCGATTATCATTTCTTCATGGATAACAAGATGGTGATGAGTCATCCCTGGACCTGAGGTGACAGGGAAAGATTATGGATTCTGAATACAGTGGTGCCGTGATGTTACTTCTGGATAAACTAGTTGGCTATTTGGGTTGTCTCCTTATAGGAGTGAAGTGAATTTCACTTGTTAGTTCTTTCATTCAGCAAATATTTATTGAATGCCTTCTGTGTAATGTAGATGCTATGCTAGTTTCTGGCATTATAATATCAGTTCAGGCTAGTATATTAATTGCTGTATCATATTCAATCTGAGTGTGTTTGAAGTTATATGTCAGTTAAGAAAGGTGCCTGTGATAGGTAGTAAAAGAGATAGCATGCCTTAGACTCCAGTACTTTCTGCTACTTCTGTATATTCCCTTCCTAAAGAATCTATGGGCCAAGAAGGGTATTATCCATGCCCCATCCATATCACAATCAAGTAAATCAGAGGTGGGCATTTGACCTAGGGCCAGCCAGTCCATCGGTTTACTTGAGCAAATGAGAGATGAGAGATCCTATCTCCCAGGAACTTAGATTGGACTTGGAAAAACTGGATTATACAACATGGTAGCTGTCTTGCTCACAGGAATGTTTTGCTCACTTATAAGTAAAACAGAATGGTGTCTTCCGAGACTGAATTGGTAACTGAAAAGTGTTAATGGCAAGGTGAAGTTTCCTGAACTCCTGCTGTTCAGGTCTCTACATTTATCTTCTGACTTTTCTCTGATCCAATTATTTGAATTTTCCTTATATTCTGTGAGATTTTGTTGTAAACTTCAAATAAGTTTCACTAGTTTTGTTTTCTGTTATCTGCAAGCAAATATGATCCCTGATAAAATAATTTTCTAACATTATTCTTTTGTTTCAAGGCTGCAATGTGAAGTCCAGCCTTACTTATTAGGACCTTCTGCACTCACCACTTTACTTTCAGCAGTATGTGACTGTTCAGGAATCCCCTCAATAAGTTATATGCTTTCATTGCATCTTAACTTTTGTTTGAAATGCTTATTTGTCCTGTCTGATTGGAGAGGTCATGCTTTCCTTTTTGTTTTTTAAGCTCTGAGACAGTCTGCCTTTTCTCCTTCCTTCTCCTTCCTAATTTGAAGCAGAAAGAAAATATTTCCTTGTTCCTCATAGTATTTTTACATATTATAGCACTTACCAACTCCATTTTAATTGTTTTGCTAAATATATCTCCTTCAAGGATGTAATTGTTTTATTTATCTTTATCTGTTGTGTTTTGCATAGGGCCTAACACATAGTAGGGATTAAGTAAAGCTTTGAGTGACTATTTTTTTAATCGTTGAATTGATTAGAAATTACTTTGTAATTAAATTTGAAATCAGTGAACCTTGTAAGCTCACTTTAAATATGTCTCAAGAATTAAAATAGCATTTCAAAAATAAAATTTTGTAGTATTTTGCCAAACCCTACTAATGCCATATGGATATTTCTAAAATGCTATTTTAATTTTGGCAAACCTTATCTCCACTATAAGTTTATCTCTGAGTTCTCATACTGAAGGGAATGCCAAAGCTCAAATCATAAGCCATGTTTGCTGAGTTTTGTAATATTTCAGATACAAACTCACAAACTCCCACAAATTGTCACATGGTTTCTATTTTAGAATGTTTTGGCTGAAGTTTATTCAAAACCGATTTGGGTTTAAATTAAATATAGAAAATTTGTGTTACAAAGCCTTATTTAGCATAGCTCTAGAAAAGCAACTATATTTAAAGATAATCTCATTGTCCACAAGGTGACAGCCTTTTATGGAAAAAAGGTTATAAGCCTGCCTGTAACCTATTATAATTTAGAAACTACCATATTAAAAAGTTCAGGAAAAAAATTGTTTATACAACTCATGTGGTTTATTGTTTATACAACTCATATTAAGGTTAATTTACTCTAATATTAACCTTATATAAAAATTGTTTGTATAAAAATTGTTTATACAACTCATATTAAGGTTAATTTACTTTAATTTCCTATATCTTCTTTTTTGCCCAAGTTCATTTAATTTTAATGCTATACTCTTTCAGGCTTTTACTAAAATAATAATCAAAAGCAAGAGACTTAACACAAAATTTATCGTTACATCTTTTTGGATGGTAAAGGGATCACACATTGAACTTCATTAAGTTAATTAATTTTTAATTTGTAGCTCTGAGGATGTGGAATATGCACGTCTCTACTTTTTTCATTGTAAACTAGTCTTGGACTTGACCCAGCAATGTAGAAGAACACTAATGGAACAGCCATTGACTACACTGAACATTCACCTGTTTATTAAGATAATGAAGGCACCTCTGTGGGTATGTGTCTTTATATGTTTGTTTTCTACTGTCTGTATAATTGCAAAAGCTATGTGTCTTATTTTAATATAGTAGATAATTTATACATAAAATTTATTAAGTTTTGATTTATAGATGCATGTTCACTTAGATGAGTTAGTTATCTTTTCCCTTTTTTGAGTGTTTTTCTTTCATTTTGAGGGATTTAGGAATAATTCCTTATAAAAGGTATAATAGAAGATAGACTATCCATTAAATGACATTTTAATGTCTTTACATATTATTGCATTGAAACCCAATTATAGAATTGTGTAAGTGAAACTATTCTGTGGTAGTAATAATGAACTCTGGGTTTTGGCGAGTACTCACAGATCACAAAGACCATGTCATGGTTACGAAAAGACCTCTTTTATGACTGCTTTGATCATAATGACTTCAATTAAGGGTGATTTCACTTGGAAGCATAACATGGCAAAAAATGAAGGACATCATTTATATTGTATTCTGTATGAACAACAGCCCCTTGAAACACATTTTATGAAATATAATGTGAATGGTACTTCCTGGAATTGTGCAGTGCAGGTGACCCTGCCCTAACCACTGTTCACGCAAAGGAATATTAAATTGTTAATCAAAATCTGAAGTGAAGTTTGCTTTCACAGAATAGTGCATGAAAATTTTATTTGTTTGAACTTTTTTTCCCCTGGACAGAGAACTGGAATATAGGATTCAGGCAGAGGCTCCAGAAGCTCGGGCAGACACAGAAATAGGTAGGAATGACCAGTAGTATGAAGCCAAGAAAGATCTGAAAGGCTGAATGGAAGATCAGTGCCAGATTGGAAAGCTAAGGTGTTAATTCAAACCTTGATGTCAGCCTACAAATACTTGGCAGAGGGAGGCCTAGACGCACAGATTAGTGGACTTTCATAGACTAGAACAGAGTAAATGAATGCAGAGTACAGAAAAGAAGACAAAGCCTTGAAAGATTCCTTGAGACTATTGGAGGATAGCGAAGGCCTTCCCCTAGTAGAATTAGGAAGATGTTAGAACCTCAACTGGTTTGGTCACTTTTATGTTTTAGTACTTTAAACATTTGACCTTATCAGTTTTTGAGGTTGTTTTTTGTTCTTAAATAATACATTTAAGGTTAAAAAAAAAAAACCTGAGTAATGCCAAACACTTTTATAGGAAACACCTCTTAGGCCAAAATTTGTTGTAATTGGGTTATAGCCTGTGATGGCATACTTAACTGGAATGAGATAGAGAGGTCCCAAAGGTTGGTACCTAAATATGATGACTGCTTACAGGTTCTTGTTAGTAGCTGACTTTACTGTTCACTTTGAATTCATGTTTCTTGCTTTATTCTTATTCTTTCCTAGTACCACCGAAGCTCATTCCCCCTGTTATTGTAGACATTATTCTATATAAAAACCCTTGGGGTTCAATCATGGTTGGGTTTTGTGGGGTTAGATGCTTTGCAAATTAGCCTGGGTTTTGGGGTTCAGGATCTGAAATAATTTGACATGTTTACAAAGTCTGTTTATAAACTAATAAAAATGAAAAGTAAGATTCAGACTTTTTCGTAAACTGCTTTGTGTCTGATCATTGCAATTATATGTATTATTATTTCACTTCTAAGCATATGAAAATAGATGCAGATTGCTTTTTTTGTGTATGTATGTTTATTGCTTTTTTTTTTCCTTTAGGTAAACAGGGTACTGGAACACCTAATTATTGTAGATACATAATGCAACTATGTCTTATAGTCATGACAGGAAGTGTGTCATTTTGATCATGTCCAACTGAAAATAAATCTTGAGCATAGAATTTTTAAGTGAATTTCAATTTTAAATCGGTTAAGTAAGATTCTGCCAGATATGGAGTTGTTTTAGATGTCTTATTAAGGTTCCCAGCAGTGAACACAGTTGGGAAAATGGTTCAATTATTGTCCTATTGGCAAATACCAGGGACATTTTAGAATGCTGGTGATTTTCTCCATGATGGATTCAGTTTATATCTGTAGATAGTAGGAAGGCTTTTATCTGAATCCCAAGAAGAATTCTCAAGTGCAAATATCTAATAAAATTTTAAAATATGGGTAAGTTTATACATTTTTAATAATCTCTGAAATTTTTACCTTATTTGTTCATCTAACTCTGTCTCAGACAGATTCAAGACACTTGAATTACATTAAACCCACTCTTTTATGTAGGAAATTAGATGCTGTTATGATTTATTCATTTAGCTTCTAGTTCTAGAGAACTTATGTGGCAGTGTACAATATTGTATAGTATAGTGTTTCCCAACATGGTTGTTTTAGAGCCTTTTTTAATTGTTTAAAAAGCACATAAGATTACTCTCATAACAATTTTAAAGTGTATAATACAATATTAGCTGATGCACATTGATGTACAACAGATTTCTGGAACTTTTTAATATTGCGTGACTGAAGCTATGCTCATTCAACACACAACTTCACATGTCCCCTCTATTTGACCTCAGTCCTTGACACCACCAGTGTCCTTTCCATTTGTATGGGTTTGATTACTTTAGATACCACATATACACTGAGTCATGCCTTATTTGTTTTTGCGATTGGCTTATTTCATTTAGAATAATGTCCTCAAGGTTCATCCATGTTATATCATATGTCAGTCTTTCTTAAGACTGAGTAATGATGTTGAGTATTTTCAAATGCTTTTCCTGCATTAATTGAAATGACCATGTGATATTTGTCCTTTGTTCTGTCAGTGTGGTGTACAGTGTTACATTAATAAGTTTCTGTATGTCAAACCATTCTTGCATTGCAAGCGTAAATCTCACTTGCTCATGATGAGTGATCCTTTTAATGTGCTGCTGAATTCAGTTTGGTAGCTTTTCTTGAGGATTTTTGCCTTAATATTCATTAGGAATATTACTCATACTGCTCTGTAGTGTCTTTTTCTTATAGTATCTTTGATTTTAGTATCAGGGTAATGCTGGCCTCATAAAACGAGTTTGGAAATATTCTCACCTCTTCAAATTTTCGGAAGAGGTTAAGAAGGATTGGCATTAATTCTTTAAATGTTTAGTTGGATTTTCCAGTGAAGCCATCTGGTTCTGGACTTTCTTTGTTGGGAGGTTTTTGATTACTGATTTAATTTTCTTACTAGTTCTAGATCTGTTCAGATTCTCCATTTCTTTTTTTTCCCCCAAGATGGAATCTTGCTCTGTAGCCCAGGCAGGAGTGCAGTGATGCGATCTTGGCTCACTGCAACCTCCGCCTCCTGGGTCCCAGTTCAAGCAATTCTCCTGCCTTAGCCTCCCAAGTAGCTGGGATTAAAGGCATGAGCCACCATGCCCAGTTTATTTTTGTATTTTTTTAGTAGAGACGGGGTTTCACCCTGCTGACCAGTCTGGTCTTGAACTCCTGACCTTGTGATCTGCCTGCCTTGGCCTCCCAAAGTGTTGGGATTATAGGCATGAGCAACCGTGCTCTGCCCAGACTTTCCATTTCTTAATGATTCAGTCTTGGTAGGTTATATGTTTCTAAGAATTTATCCATTTCTTCTAAGTTATCAAATTTACTGGCATATAATTATTCATAATAGTCTCTTGTAATCCTTTTTATTCTGGTATCATTTTTGAAAGTAAACTTTTAAGTAATTTTAGTTATTTAATCGTAATACATGAATTGTAGAAAAATACTGATATTTTTCTACATTAATAAACCATTGCAAGAGTGTTTCTGTCACTTTTGTATCTTATACTAATTTCTATTTATATTACATATTTTATTTAGTAATAATTTTTATGGTACTACCCTGTGGCTTTCTCTGCCTATCAGGGACATTTGTGATTTTGTTTTATGTCAAATGGAATGGATTATGACTTCAATAATTAGGCTGGGCGCAGTGGCTTCCACTTATAATCCCAGCACTTTGGGAAGCTGAGGTGGGTGGATTGCTTGAGGCCAGGAGTTTGAGACCAGCCTGAGCAAAATAGGAAGACCTTATCTCTACAAAAACATCAAACATTAGTTGGGCATGGTGGTGTCCACCTTTAGTCCCAGCTACTTGGGAGGCTTAGATGGTAGGAGGATCACCTGAGCCTGGGGAGGTTGAGGCTGCAGTGAGCTGTGATCATGCTACTGTACTCCAGCCTGGGCAACAGAGTGAGACTCTGTCTCAAAAAAAAAAAAAAATTCATAATTAGGAAACCCACAAGATTTTTAAAGAAATATACAAACCTGTATGGTTAGAGATAGAAATAGCACAAAATGATAAATGTACTTTATTCCTCCAAATTTTTAGGGTCAGGAAAAGGCTAAGAAATCTACTCAGCTGCAATCACAGGCTCCTTTTTTTTTTTTAAATGATGAGTTGGAGGGCAGACCAGGGCCCAGAATTTGTAACCAAGAGCCTCAAATTCAGGGAGCAGGAATAGGCCCCAGTTAAGGAACTTGCAACATATGCCTTAGTGAACCTCAGAGTTGCTATAGACCAGTGACTATCGTGTGCCTTCATTTTCCCCCCTTCAGCTAGGAATGTATATAGTTATACTGCACATGTCACATCACTGTCTGTTGAGTATGTATTGGGGAAAATGATCTTTCTCTTTAGTTCACAGGTCTTCAAATTAAGAGGAATAGTTTTCAAGGAGCTATATGCAAGGGTCTTATCTGTACCCGGAACTGAACGTAAATGATACATTAAACTGTGCACAGATTTAATTCAAAGCTTGATGGGACGAGGCTTTAGGAGTCTGGAAGAGAGGTGTGTACTTTACATATGGAAAGGATTTGAGTTGTTGTAGCCAGGGAGCAGTCTATGGCTACAGTAATCCCTCCCACCTGCAAAATAGGTTCACTTCTTTCTTCAAGACTCACAAAGTCCAGCAGTACCTCCCATCCCATAAGCTCCCCTTATCTTGTCACCCTATCACTGCCTGTGGAATGATGGAGTCTGTGACTCCTCTACCTGAACCTGGTTGGGCTTCTATAACTGCCTTGACCAACAGAATGAGACTGAGGTGATGATCCATGACTTCATATATCAATAATGGCTATATTTCACAAAATGTGATGTGCCTCTGCCTTGCTCTCTATTTGCTCATTCTTGAAAACCCCCTATTTTGTTGTTAGCCTAAGCAGCCTGAGGAGAAGCCCATGAGAAGGAGAATTGAGGTCCTTAGACCACAGCCATGGCTGAGCTTCAAATAGCAACAGCTTGTTAGCCATGCGTATGAGCCATCTGTAAAGTAGAATATTCAGCTTCCAGTTGAAATAGCCTCCTAATGCCACACGAAGCAGAGATGAGCTTACACATATTTGAGCAAAGGAAATGATTCTTATCATTTTAAGCTACCAGGCTTTAGGGAGCTTTGCTACACAGTGATAGTTGCTCAAAGGCACCCCTCAAGTGACCTCATTTGTTTCTGTGGCATTAACTACATGGATTCTCAAATCTGAATTTTGAGGTCACATGTTTATTTGGAGCTCCCACCCATGTATCTGACTCTTAATTAGATGTATCTCTGCTTAAGTACAATACATGTGACATTAAGGTATTGTCCTTCACCAACACTGGTTCTTTCTTTTCTATTTTGGTTATTTTACTGTCCGTTTATTTATGGCAGACATCTGGGGAAACATTCTTAATTCCTACATGTTCTTGCATGTAATTTTACATCTGAAATCTCTTTTGAAAGCTGACAGTGATCTTTAAAAAATATATGTGTGATCATTAATTCATACAATTCATAAATGGCTTCACTTTATTTACATCATAAAGCCCTGTTTTCTTGGTGGGACATTCATGGTTTTCAGCGATCTGACCCCTTGCCACATTTCTAACCTTACTGACTATTCTTCCTTTTGCTTTATAATACTGAATTACTAATAGTTCTCTGAACACGTGAGGAAAAAACCTGGTGTTTTTACTCCTTCAGGATATTCCACTCATCTAGGTTTTTGGTGGAAATTATTATCTTGTGGTTTTAAGACCCAGGTTCCTGTTTTCTTGCTGGCTGTTAGGCAAAGGTTGTTCTCATTTCCTACAGGCTGCTCTCAAGCCCTTGCCACACGGCCCTCTCACAACATGCAGCTTGCTCCTTCAAAGCCAGTGGGAGAATCTTACTTGAGTGTGCTACAACAGACTCCTATGTAACGTCACCTAACAAAAGGAATGACTACCCCATGGGTCCTGCTGACACTTAGGGGAGGGGGTTATACAAGATTTGTTTACCAGGGGTAGGAATTTTGGGGGCTATCTTAGAATTTTCTCTATCTGTGGTAGACAAAATAACTTAAGTACTTAATAACTCAAGTTATTGAGTATATATATATATATATATATATATATATATATATGTATGTATGTATCTCTTTCCAAAAAATTGCCAAAGAGAATCCTATACTTACCTATGGTAGACAGAATTCTAAGATGGTTTGTAAGATTCCTATCCCTGGTGAATTCTCATCACTTTGGGAGGCCAAGAGTGGATTGGTTGAGTGCAGGAGTTAGAGACCAGCCTGGGCAACATGGCAAAACCCCGTCTCTACAAAATATATAAAAATTAGCTGTTTGTGGTGATGTGCATCTGTAGTCCCAGCTCTACTTGGTGGGGGCTGAAGTGAGAGGATTTCTTGAGCCTGGGAGACAGAGGTTACAGTGAGCTGAGATACTGCCATTGCACTCCAGCCTGGATGAGAGAGTAAGGCTCTGCCTGAAAAAAAAAAGTTCGATTATTACAAAGTTTGGAAGAATACATCATTGTTTGTATCTGCTTTTATCTACTCTATTGGTTATTCAGTGGGCTCTTTGAATCTGACAATTCTTGTCCTTCAGTTGTAGGAAAATTTTATGTTTATTTCAGTGATTATTTCTTCTATTTTCTCCCTTCTCTTTTTCTGTGACTTGCATTACTTAGATGTTAAGCCTCTTTAACTAGTCCTTCAATTTTATTACCTTTTTTCTCTTTTATCTTACATCTATTTCTGTTGTGCTTTCTGGGAGACTTATTTAACTTTATTTTTCAATTCTTTGTGAATCCAGTGTCTTCCCATCTCCTTGAAGTTGTCTGTGGTGGTTTCTGAACCTTTCTTGTTCCAGCGTAGTCTGTATTTTCTCTATGTTATTTATTTTTCCATGTGTTCTAGTCTCTGTTTTTCATGTAGGCTTTCCTCAGGTGTGTGTTAATCCTTGGATGTCTGTTTACAGTTTAGAATTTGAAACTAAAATGCTGATTGGAAATTCTAACATTGGTGAGACTCGGTGACTTTTAAATATATATATAATATATATATGTAACAGTGGCATGTGTTCACTTTTTAGTTTTTCATTAATTTTTTAAAAATTTTGTCTAATTTTTAATTTAGAAAAATAGAGACAGGATTGTGCTATGTAGCCCAGGCTGGTCTTGAACTCCAGAGCTCAAGTGATCCTTCCATCTTGGCCTCCCAAAGTGTAGGCATGAGCCATCGTGCCTGACCTCTTCATTAATCTTCTTCATTTCTTAGTATCACAATGGAATGATGAGAAAACAAAACAAAAACATGAGCCTTTGCAAGTCTCTGACAGGCAGACAGTTGGGGTTCGTAGAGACTTGAGCCATGTGGCCAAAATAGCTCTGACTCTCTTTGGCTGACTGGGCCCAGGAGGGTTGGGAAGGTGGAGTGGTGAGAAGGTGGCACCCTTGTAAGCTCTCCTTGACATTTCTGCCCCATGACTGATATGTGCCTGATCCTCTCAGACCATCCCATAGGATTTCCCAGTGCCTTCTGGACACCTGGCCACATGACACCCCGCCTCCCTGCCTAGTTCAAATGTCCTGAGAATGCCACACAGTGCTAAGATGGACCTTAAAGCCAGCTCTCCTGGGTGGCAGCAAGAGAGGAGAATGGAGAAGGGGCAGAGGCAAGCAACAGTGTTCCAGATTCTCACACATTCTCACACACACAGAATGTGTGAGAATTGTGTCTTGTCTGGGAGGTATCTATGGTGGAAGGTGGAGAAAGTGCAGGTAGCAGTGACAGAAGTTCATGTCTTTTTGGCAGTAAGCAGACTGAAGAGGTGAGCAGGGCCGAGCCTAGAGCTCCATAGAGTAATTAGGCCTGGCCTGCTTTTTGGTGAATCCCAATGTCAGTATCTTCAGGCTTTTGGGGATTACTCAAGATCCCCCAAAAAGGATAAAAATTCCAATTGAGGACAAAGGCCTGACTGCTGGCATTCTGGGAACTGAGTGGAAAGGGACCTTAGGTGAGGGGAACGTCTCAACATTTGGTTACGTAATCCCCCTGCTTTCAGCATGGTGTCCACACTGTCAGCTGTTCCTGGATTTCTGCTGGTGTGGGGAAGTGACAGTTGTTTAATCTCATAGAACTGGGGAGGAAAATCTAGGGATCTAACTACTTCTCAAAAGCTTTGACATATTCCTCTTTATTTTAGAGCCTTCCTGCCACTTCCCTTCTAATATTTCCTTCCCAGATCCAGACTTGCTTGACACTGATAGTTCCTGAGCAATTTTAGGATTTTGTAGTTAAAACTGAATTGTGTCTTAGTTTTCCCTCTGATGGCTAGGGTTTTGCGTTGTAGGATCTCCTAAGTCAGTTATTATTCTGACCTCTAAAATTGTGCTACCTTTTCTCTTTTTCTTTCTTTACGTATATTTGTCTGTCTCTTTTGAAAAATCCCACTGCTGTAGTTTTCCTGGGAGTTCTGGAGGGAGTGAAATTAGATGTGTGTATTTAATTTGCTACTTTTATTCAGGTCTTCCTCATTGTTTTGTAATGTGTCATATTATGTTAAATTCTTATATGAAAAAGTTTATTCCTTAGTTATCTGTTCTATTTCCCTTGAAATACTTATGTCTATCAATTAGTCCCACATTGCTTTACTTATTGTTTTTGTTTGTTTATAGTATTCTTTATGATTGTAATTTTTGGTTTAACTTCTTATAAAATCTGTTAATTTTATAATGCCTAAACTTATAGGGGGCCAGGAACGATCGCTCATGCCTGTAATCCCATCACTTTGGAAGGCCAAGGTGGGAGGATCACTTGAGCCCAGGAGTTTAAGACCAGCCTGGCAACGTAGGGAGATTGACTGTACAAAAAATTAAAACAAAAAAAATTAGCTTGGCATGTGGTGTACGCCTGTGGTCCCAGCTACTTGGGAGGCTGAGGCGGGAGGATTGTTGGAGCCCAAAAGGTTTAGGCTACAATGAGCTGTGATCATTATGCTGTTGGACTCCAGCCTGACAACAAAGCAAGCTTTTGTCTCAAAAAACAAATGAAACTATATAGGTACGTTGGGAGCCTTTAATTCAGGAAATTAAGAAATCATTTCTGTTAGTGTTGGATTATTATTTTACAGACTTGTTTTTTACTTGCGACTTTATTAATAAGAGTTAGGAGAATTGAAATCCAAATGTTAGAATATTATTATCACACTTTGTTCTTTTTGTTGTTGTTGTTGTTGTTTTTAATGAAGACCGAAGTTGCTGACGATCCTCAACAAGTTTCAACTGTTCATCTCCAACTAGGCTTACCACTGGTTTTTATTGTTAGCCAACAGGCTACATATGAAGCTGATAGAAAAACTGCAGAATGGGTTGCTTGGCGTCTTCTGGGAAAAGCAGGAGTTTTGCTCTTGTTAAGGTACCTTAAACATTGAATGTTTACTCTATATAGCAAAACACTAATAACTTTCATGTTTTAAAATATGGTGATTTAATCACTTATAGGTAAACTCAAATTTTTAATAGATTATAATGTAATTAGAACTAGTTGCTGAGCTAAAATCTGTACATTCATTATAAGCTTGATTAAAACTTAGAACTTTAAACCTTGCTAAATGAAGATGGAGATTAAGATGGAGACTAGAAAATCTGGTCAGTATGTGTAAAACTTTTCAGTCACTAAATTGTATTTTTTTTGTAATATTTAGTATAAGATTATAGTTCTATTTTTGATTGGCATCCTGGGTGATTATTATTCTTCAGATTAGCAACATAAAACATTTATTTCCATTTTGAAAAAGGGACTCTTTGGAAGTGAACATTCCTCAACATGCTAATGTGGTCTTCAAAAGAGCAGAAAAGGTTAGTTGTTTTATTTACTACTGGTCTACAATATATGTTGTCCTAAAGTAATAATTTTTATTATAGAAAAATCTGTAAATTATAAATTGCTCTTATTCAAAGATAATTGCTGTTAACATTTTGTTTTTTTCATGTGTTAGTCTATGTTTTTTCCTATGTTCACATGTTTATATGTATTTTTTTGTTTGTTTTTTTTTTGAGATGGAGTTTTTTGCTCTTGTTACCCAGGCTGGAGTGCAATGGCGTGATCTCGGCTCACCTCAACCTCTGCCTCCTGGGTTCAGGCAATTCTCCTGCCTCAGCCTCCTGAGTAGCTGGGATTACAGGCACGCACCACCATGCCCAGTTGATTTTTTTGTATTTTTAGTAGAGACGGGGTTTCACCATGTTGACCAGGATGGTCTCGATCTCTTGACCTCGTGATCCGCCAGCTTCGGCCTCCCAAAGTGCTGGGATTACAGGCTTGAGCCACCGCGCCCGGCCTATATGTATTTTTTAAAAATAAAATCAGGATTATGCTATCCTGCTTTTTGTTTAAAATAATATTGGGCCGGACATGGTGGCTCATGCCTGTATTCCTAGCACTTTGAGAGGCTGAGGCAGGTGGATCATTTGAACCTAGGAGTTTAAGACCAGCCTAGGCAACATCGGGAGATCCCATCTCTACAAAAAATTAGCTGAATGTGGTGGTATGTGCCTATAGTCCCAGTTACTCGGGAGGCTGAGGTGGGAGAATCACTTGAGCACCAGAGGTTGAGGCTGTAGTGAGCCATGATTGTGTGACTGTACATCCACCCTATCTCAAAAAAATTAACGAGAGAGAGTGACACTATCTCAAAAAAAATTAACAAGATGAAACAGAATTCAAGCCAGAGCATTGATGAAAGACAGAATAATGATTACTTTTAGGGGACGTTAATGACAGGAAGAGCAAGAAGATGGCTCCTGGGTGTGCTGATGATGTTCTGTTATCTTAATCTGTGTGGCAGTTATACAGATATGTCTACTTTGTAAAAGTCCATCAAACTCTATACTTACTTAACATTTTTGTTATTTTCTGTATGAATGTTATGCTTTAATTAAAAAGTTTACTACAAAAATTTCTGTGAATCTTTGGAACAAGTTAAGTTTGATTGATTTTGATTCCTGTACTTCTTAAGTTTATTATGTTTCTGTAGGAATCAAAATTGCTTATTTTGAATATAATGTTAAAAAGGTGAAGATATGTCATAGCAAAGAACAAACATACTTGGAGCTCATACCTTTATTCCAATATGTAGTTACAGTCAAGAATACTTTGCTAAAATAATCTAGGGCCTAAAATTTTGTATTTTTAAAGACACAGTTGGGCAATAGTGAAAGAAATCTTAAGTAATATCTTTAATATTAATTAATATTGATCTCAATAGAATAGAATAGAATATTATTAAAACAACTGGTAGCAGATAGTAATTTAATGTTGTTTATAGCTAAACAGGAAATTGAACTTATTAGTGGAATTAATTTAGATGAAGTATTGTTTTGAATATTTTTGTGTAATGTCAGGATAATCAATTTTGATTTCCTCTATTTGTAGTAAAATTGTATATATTTCCATTTTATAAAGAGGTAGAACTAGCTGTTATATGTGAAATGTTCTACAGACTTCAGTATAATGTGGTTGTGACAAGAAGCAAGTGAGGCTTTTCACTCCTTTTGTTGCCACCCTTTTCAGTGTACTCATTATCTTTATAATAGAAAGGTATGCTTTGGATGCTTTTCTTTTCATACTAATTGTGGAGTTAATTTCCTTTTTCATTTTCCTTAATTTTAGAATTGAAACTCAAAGGTTTAGTTTTATTTTAATGTTAACCAAGTAAAACTTTTTTTTTTTTTCTTTTTGAGACAGGGTTTGGCTCTGTTGCCTAGGCTGGAGTGCAATGGCACAATCTTGGCTCACTGCAACCTCCACTTCCTGAGTTCAGATGATTCTTCTGTTTCAGCCTCCTGAGTAGCTGGGATTACAGGCATGTGCCACCATGCCCAGCTAATTTTTGTGTTTTTGGTAGAGATGGGGTTTCATTATGTTGGCCAGGCTGATCTCAAACTCCTGACCTCAGGTGATCCACCTGTCTGTGCCTTCCAAAGTGCTGGAATTACAAGTGTGAGCCACCGTGCCTGGCCCAAGTAAAACATTTTTGTGTCAAAATACTTTGCTATATTCATTTTTTTAAAAAAAATTAATGTATTTCTAGGGAGTTCCAGTGGAATTTTTGGTATTGCATGATGTTGATTTAATAATATCCCATGTGGAAAATAATATGCACATTGAGGAAATACAGGAAGATGAAGACGATGATGTGGAAGGTCCAGATATAGGTAATGTATTATGATTCTCACCCCATCCCCATCCTGCTCAACACCCATAATGTCAGTGAAATTTCCAATGAATTAACTTTCTCAAAGAATGTATTTGGATTTAAGATTCTGTAAAGAAACTTGGTGGTATTTATTTTGAATCACATTTTATCAAGTTGATTTGTTGAAAAGATGTAAGGATGCTATATTTTGTTTAGTTATTGGCATTTACTGTTACATATCAGGCTTCAAACTTCCCACATCTGTGCCTTCATTCTCCGTATCAGTATTTCAGCCCTTCTGGACTAGTCCGTGTTTAAAAACTCTACTTAAAAATTACAACATGGCCGGGCGCGGTGGCTCAAGCCTGTAATCCCAGCACTTTGGGAGGCCGAGGCGAGTGGATCATGAGGTCGAGAGATCGAGACCATCCTGGTCAACATGGTGAAACCCCGTCTCTACTAAAAATAAAAAAATTAGCTGGGCATGGTGGCGCGTGCCTGTAATCCCAGCTACTCAGGAGGCTGAGGCAGGAGAATTGCCTGAACCCAGGAGGCGGAGGTTGTGGTGAGCCGAGATCGCGCCATTGCACTCCAGCCTGGGTGAAAAGAGCGAAACTCCGTCTCAAAAAAAAAAAAAAAATTACCACATGATATTTTATTGTTATTATTTTTATTAGGAAATGGAGTTTTAATAAATATTGTTATATTTGTACTTGCAAATACATCCAGTTGTTAATGGTATAAAGAGTAAATTTTAATAACATTTTAACACTTCTTTTAGACAGTTATTTCAGTTTTTAAAAAATTTCTCTTATTGCTTACATTTATGAAGTATTGTATAGTTTTCAAGGCTTTTCCCCACATATTATTTACTTTAATTGTTATTCTCTGAGTTAGCTGATATCACCTTCATTTAATACATGAAGAGTATGCATTTCCTGAGTTAAGTGATCAGCCCAAAGTCCTACAAGTGTCTGGTGGTGGGGCCTGGGCTAGAACTTAAGCATCCTGAAATAAAATCTTCTTTATTAGTTACAGTCAAGAATACTTCGCTAAAATAATCTGGTGGCCTAAAATTTTATATTTTTAAAGTGTGACAGTTTGGCAATAGTGAAATAATTGTTCCTGATACTTCTTTCATAACATTAATCCTCTTCTGTAATTACTAATTTACTTTTTTCTCTTCTCCACTAGTCTAGAATTATTTATAAATCAAGGATTATGTCTTGTTCATTTTTGTATACCATATAATAAATACTTGAATGTTTTATATAGTACCATTATGAGCTCCAAGAAGGAAGCAATTTACTTAGCATTTTCATGAGGTCCATGCATAGTGATCAAAATCTATATTGTACATTTAATAAGAGCTTTCACTGTTACCAGTGACCAGTTTCTTGGTTTGTACTGAGCTCTAGTTCTTTTCCGATATGCAGGGGTTAGAATTGCTTGTGTTCCTCCCTGGAGTCCTCAGTGGGCTTGCCATTACATAAGTAGGTCTGTGTTCTGGTCTCTTGCTTCCTGCTTTATTCCTGTAATGGTCCCTATATATGAACCTTTGGAATTAGAGGACTTGCCCCAATCTCAGTTTATTTGATTCCTGTCTTCAGTGGGAGTTGCCTGTTTGAAGATTTCTTTGTGGCCTCAGTCCCTATATTGTTTCCTGACTCTCTGTGGCCTTATTTACCCTCTGATTCTGCCTTCTCTTTACAGTTTTTATTTTTGATTTTTTAATTGGCCAATAATAATTGTACCTATTTGTGGGGTACATAGTGATGTTTCAATGCGTATAATGTATAGTAATCAGGTCAGGGTAATTAGCGTATCCATCATTTCAAACATTTATAATTTCTTTATGTTGGGAACATTCGATAACCTCCAGCCTGCTTCTAGTATTTCTTTTACAGTTTTGCCTTTTTTGTTTGTTTTTCATCTTCCTGTTGTCAGTAATCCATGTTGGTCCAGAATGTTGTATGATGTTGTGCCTGTCTACATAATTCTTCTCCCTTGGTTTGTATCACTCCGGTTTGCAAAGGAAAACTAGATGAGGGTTAGGAAAGAATTTATTACCATCTGTGAATGTAAATCAGAGACAGGTGTCCCCAGAGAAAAATCGGCAAAACGTTCAGAATGAAAAAGACTAAATTCCGCAAAAGGGCAATCTGAAAAAAAGAAAAGAAGCATGTGTTCAGCCTGGGCAACATGACAGAATCCCATCTCTACACAAAATACAGATATTAGCCAGGCATGGTGATGCGTGCCTATAGTCCCAGGTCTTTGCAGGGGCTGAAGTGGGAGGATTGCTTGAGCCCAAGAGGTGGAGGTTGCAGTGAGCTGAGATCATGCCACTGTACTCCAGCCTGGGCAACAGAGTGAGATTCTTTCTAAAAAAAAAAAAAAAAAAAAGCTGCCTGTGTGACTGAAAATAGTATGTATGTTATTAATGAATAGGTGGTAAGTAGAGCTGAGGAATGACTAAATTTACAAGTGATGGTAGCTTATTAAAGTATAAGAAAAGAGGGAGGAAAAAGAAAGAGAAGACTGACAGGAAAATGAAAATACATGAATAAGAAAAAAATGCAGTAAATAAGAAAATAGATCTTTACTAATTTTGGTATTGAGAATTGAGAATGTAACTTTTTAGTGTCATGCGATTTAGTGCTTGAAAGTACCTTAAAGTTATGTAGTGTAACTCCCATGCTTGACAAGAGTTGAACACTGAGGCCCAGAGAGTTATGTGATTGACTAGAGTCATACAGTTAGAAAATGGCTGAGGTTATATTGAAATCCAGAAATAGAATTTTAATTTATAGTATGATCCTTTGTCTCGATGATGGGAATACTTTCTGAGAAATGGATTGTTAGATGATTTCATTGAGCAAACGTCGTAAAGTTCACTTACACAGACCTACATGGTGTAGCCTACTACACACCTAGGGAATATGGTATAGCCTATTGCTCCTAGGCCACAAACCTGTACAGCATGTTACTGTATTGAATACTGTAGGTACTTGTAACACAATGGTAGATATTTATGTATCTAAACATGTGTAAACATAGAAGAGGTACAGTAAAAACATGGTATAAAAGATAAAAAATGGTATACCTGTGTAGGGTACTTACCATGAATGGAGCTTGCGAGACTGTAAGTTGCTCTGGGTGAGTCACTGAATGAGTATGAAGGCCTAGGATATTACATTATTGTAGACTTTATAGATACTGTACACTTAGGCTGCACTAAATTTATAAAACTTTTATTTCTTCAATAATAAATTTATCTTAGCTTACTGTAACTTTTTCACTTTATACATTTTTATAGTTTTTAAAAACGTTTTGACTGTTTTGTAATGACATTTAACTTAAAGCACAAACACATTGTACAGCTATACAAAAATATTCTTTTTTATGTACTTATTCTATAACCTTTTTTCCATTTAAAACTTTTATGTTTTACATTTTAAACTTTTTTGTAAAAACTAAAACACAAACACACACATTAGCCTAGGCTTATACATGGTCAAGATTATCCATGTTATTCTCTTCCACTTCCACATCTTGTCCGTTTGGAAGGTCTTCAGGGGCATTACAAGCATGGAGCTGTCATTTCCTATGATAATAATGCCTTCTTTTAGAAGGACCTACCTGAGGCTGTTTTACAGTGAACTTTTTATTTTATAAATGGAAGGAGAATACTCTAATGATAAGAGTATAGTAAATGTATAAACCAATAATCTAGTCCTTTATTATCAAGTATTATTTACTGTACATAATTGTATGTGCTATACTTTTTTGTTGTTGAGACAGATTTACACTCTTGTTGCCCAGACTGGAGTGCAATGGTGTGATCTTGGCTCACTGCAATCTCTGCCTCCTGGGTTTAAGCAGTTCTCCTGCCTCAGCATCCCAAGTAGCTAGGATTACAATTATGCACCAACAGCCTGAGCTAATTTTTTGTATTTTTTAGTAGAGATGGGATTTCACCATGTTTGTCAGGCTAGCCTCGAACTCCTGACCTCAAGTGATCCGTCTGCCTTGGCCTCCCAGCGTGCTGGGATTACAGGTGTGAGCCATCGTGCATGGCCTTATTGTACTATACTTTCATATGACTCACGGTAGGTTTATTTACACCAGTATCACCACAGACATGTGAGTAATGCGTTGTGCTACAACATTGCAATGGCTAGTACATCATCAGATGATAGGAATTTCTCCCTTAATCTTAAGGGACTACAGTTGTATATGTGGTCCATTGTTGACTGAAGTATCATTATGTGGTACATGACTGTATTAGAAATTATATATAAAACAATAATTCTATGACTGTATTGTCTTCTTTCTCCCTTCTTTCTTTTTAATGTGTTGTTACAGAGAATTATGAACATACCATAAAGTAGACAGACTAATAGAACAAATTCTTGTTACCCATTAGTTGGCCCCGGCCATTATCAAACCATGGCTAATCCTGCTGCAGTCACTCCCCACCTCTTATTGTTTTGTAGCAAATCCCAAACATATGATTTCATCTATAAGTATTTTGCTGGGTTTCAGAAATATAAAGATTTTCTTTTTATTGTTTTTGTTTTTGTTTTTGTTTAGACAGAGTCTCACTCTGTCACCCAGGGTGGAGTACAGTGGTACAATCTCGGCTCATTGCAACTTCTGCCTCCCAGGTTCAAGAGATTCTCCTGCCTCAGCCTCCCAAGTAACTGTGACTACAGGCCTGCACCACTACACCCAGCTAATTTTTTTATTTTTAGTAGAGACGGGGTTTCACCACGTTGGCCAGGATACTCTCAATCTCTTGACCTCGTGATCCACCTGCCTCGGCCTCCCAAAGTGCTGGGATTATAGGCATGAGCCACCCCACCTGGCCTCCTTTTTAACATAACATAATTAATACTATTATTACATCTAAAAAATTAACAATTCTTAATATCATCATATATCCAGTGTTTGATCTTCTGATTGCACCAGGCTCTTTCATGCCACCGTGCCTTTGCTAATGCTGTTCCCTTTGCTCTTTATGCCACCACTGCCTTTCTTCTCTGCCTGAGTTTTATTTTTCTTTTCATATTCACCTAGTATCAACTCTTCTAAGAAGCTTTATCCTTTAATCAAGTTATATGCTCCATCTGTGTTACCATACAATCTCTACAAACTTCTAACAGAATGTTTATGAATTCAAGTATGTTATTACCACATACATGGATGGATGGATGGATGGATCTATCAATCTATTGATTGGTCTATCTAAATTAAGGAAATGTTTTCACAGAATCCACTCATAACTTGATGCTTTTTGGATAAAATCCAGACTTCTTGGCTTATGTGACCTCTTTTGATTTAGCCATTGCCTAGTCTAGAGTTTTCTCGTGCTGTTTATTTTTTCAACCCCACCTTGTCTTAGTCAAATTTGCTTTCTCTCAGCCTTGTATGTGCTAAACTCTTCTATGTCTCAGAGCTTTCACATGTTACTCTCTTTGTCTAAAACATTCTTTTCTTGATTCTGTACCTGGCAGATTTTGGGTTTCCCAATCTAAGTAGCGCTTTTATAGTCTCTCAGTGTATCCTTTACCTTTCTCATAAACTGGTCATAATTTGTAATTATGTATTGATTCAGTGATCAGTTTATCAGACTTTTCCATAGATAGAAGTTTCATTTGGTCAGGACTATGTCTGTTTACCAGTTTTCCTAGTGTCTACCACAATGCTTGGCCTACAGTAGAGGCAAAGTAAACAAAATAACACTATTAATATTCTTTCTAGAACAAGTTTTAATTTTGAAATGGACCAGAACTTCACAACTTCTAGGTCAGGAAGCATCTCAGAGTCAGTTAAGGAACTGGAAAGTTTTCTAAATATTATGCCTCCTAAGTATTAAGATAGAATGAATTCAAAAGTTTATATAAAGTAGTGAATTCTTATATGCCTCTTATGGGAAGAGTTTAAATATTTTTCATTGTACATCAATATTTAAATTAATTCTTTTTCAACATTTTAGATACTCAGGATGATGAAGTGGCAGAAACTGTTTACAGAGATAGGAAGAGGAAATTACCTTTGGAACTGACAGTGGAACTAACAGAAGAAACATTTAATGCAACAGTGATGGCTTCTGACAACATAGTACTCTTCTATGTTGATTGTGAGTATGAGCCTTTAGAGGAGACTATTACATATTAGGACATTTAAAAACACACACATTTAATTTTTGGCATTCCATATATTGCATGTTGTAAAAGGAAATTGCTTCCATATGTCTCCAGTACATTGTGTACACTGAAGCATTTACTTCTGATTCTGGGATTGTGCAATTAGTTTATATCTGATTTACAAATTAAAGGTTAATGATTAAACTAGATATTCATTAATTCTGAAAAAATTGTGGCTCACACTAATGATTTTTAATATATTAATTATTATAGATTTATAGTAAGTATATTGCTTTAATCTTCAAATCATAACCATTTAGCTATATTGCTTGCAGTACAAGTACAGAAAAGCAGTTGCATTTGGAAGTCTTTTAAGTGTTTGGACTATGTTGAGAAATGTATAATAGAATTTTCTGATTAAAAATAATTTGGGGAAACATAAATCTGTATATCTGTTATATATCAGTTTGGATGCTTTGGAGATACTCATGTAATATCTGTTGAATTTTTAATTTTCATTTAGGGCAAGCAGTATCCATGGCATTTTTACAATCCTATATTGATGTGGCAATTAAACTGAAAGGTATTGTACTGTGCTATGCATGCTTATTATTCAAATTTTGAGCTGTAGCTATTTGTGAAACTATGTCATACAAAAAATGTAGAAAATCACATAAAATTTCAGATTACTATGTTTGTGTCTCCAGGATTAAGTTAACAAACGAGGAGTTTCAAGAGTGCTTAGAAGCATTCACTTTGAATTGTCTTCATTGAACTGTCTTTAACAGAAAGTAGAGAGCCTATATATTAAGTACTTGTGGCTACACAGTTAATCTAGCGACCTTTTTGGTTCAAGTCAGTCATTCAGCAAGCATTTGTGAGTGCCTACCCTGTGCCAGTTACTCCAGTTAAATACCGGAGATAAAAATTTGGCAGATAAGACCCAGTCTTACAGTCTAATGAGAGATTAAGGATCCCTGTGTTATTGAAACTATATAGTTTACTCCTCATGGATGGAATGCTCTTTAATATCCAGAACCTTTTTATGTTAACTGTCCTATGCAACCTGATTTAATAGTGGGCAAATACAGATCCAAGGAATGGACTTTAACTGAGAATGTCTGTGCTGCCATCTCAGCAAAGACATAGGGAAAAGGAGTGAGGCCTGTTAGTAAGAGAGTTAATGATCGATTAGGTGTGCTTAATGTAGGTTCCTTATGGTTAGATAGTATGCCTTATATCAGCTTTCTAGGCTTGGCATATTGCCTTATATTGCAGAATATCTGGTTTTTGATAATTGTTGAATAAATGAATAATAGAGTTTCATAAATTTTGTTTCATTTAATGGAAACTGTGTACTGATGTACAACTTATTTATTCTTTGAAGCTTTTGGTAACTCAAGAAATTGATTCCAGACACTCAACCCTAAATGGTAAGTTGTACATCAGTACACAGTTTCCATTAAATGAAACAAAATTATTATTTTTATTATTAAGTTTTTTTATTTCCATAGGTTATTGGGTAACAAGTGGTGTTTGGTTACCTGAATAAAATCTTTGGTGGTGATTTGTGAGGTTTTGGTGCACCCATCACCCAAGCAGTATACACTGTACCCAATTTGTGGTCTTTTATTCCTTACCCCCTTCCCACCCGTTCTTGAGTCCCCACAGTCTATTTTGTCTTTCTTATGCCTTTGCATTTTCATAGCTTAACTCCCACATATGAGTGAGAACATGTGTTATTTGGTTTTCCATTCCTGAGTTTCAGTAATATCTCCTGTCTCATCCAGGTTGCTGCAAATGCCATTAATTCGTCCCTTTTTATGGCTGAGTAGTATTCCATTGTATATATATGTACCACAGTTTCTTTGTCCACTCATTGATTGATGGGCATTTGGGTTAGTCCCATGTTTTTGCAATTGCAGATTGTGCTGCTATAAACATGTGTGCAAGTATCTTTTTCATATATGACTTATTTTTCTCTGGGTAGATATCCAGTAGTGGGATTCCTGGACCAAGTTCCTTTTAGTTCTTTAAGGATCTCCACACTTTTCCATAGTGGTTGTACTAGTTTATATTCCTGCCAGCAGCGTAGAAGTGTTCTCTGTTCACTGCTTCCATACCAACATCTATTATTTTTTTTGTTTTTTGATTATGGCCATTCTTGGGGGAATAAGGTGATATCACAATGTGGTTTTGATTTGCATTTCCCTGATCATTAGTGATGTTGAGCATTTTTTGGTATGTTTATTGACCATTTGTATATCTTCTTTTGTAATTATTTATTCATGTCCTTAGCCTGCTTTTTGATGGGATTGTTGTTGCTTTTTTCTTGCTAATTTGCTTCACTTCATTTTAGATTCTGGATGTTAGTCCTTTGTCAAATGTATAGATTTTGCAGATTTTCTCCCACAATGTGGATTGTCTGTTTACTCTGCTGACCATTCCTTTTGCTATGCAAAAGCTCTTTAGTTTAATTAATTATCAGCCATTTATCTTTGTTTTTATTGCATTTACTTTGGGGTTCTTGTCATGAAATTCTTGCCTAAGCCAGTGTCTAGAAGGATTTTCCAATGTTGTCTTCTAGAATTTTTTATAGTTTCAGGTCTTAGATTTAAGTCTTTGATCTATCTTGAGTTGATTCTGTATAAGGTGAAAGATGAGGATCTAATTTCATTCTTCTACAGGTGGCTTGCCAATCATCTCAGCACCATTTGTTGAATAGGATATCCTTTCTGCACTTGATGTTTTTGTTTGCTTTGTCAAAGATCAGTTGGCTTTAAGTATCCAGCGTTTATCTCTGGATTCTCTGTTCTTTTCCATTGGTCTCTGTGCCAAATTTTATGCCAGTACCATCCTGTTTTGGTGACTATGGCCTTAACAGTATAGTTTGAAATCAGGTAATGTGATGCCTCCAGATTTGTTCTTTTTTTTTTTGAGACGGAGTTTTGCTCTTGTTGCCCAGGCTGGAGTGCAATGGCGCGCTCTCGGCTCACCGCAACCTCCGCCTCCTGGGTTCAGGCAATTCTCCTGCCTCAGCCTCCTGAGTAGCTGGGATTACAGGCACACGCCACCATGCCCAGCTAATTTTTTGTATTTTTAGTAGAGACGGGGTTTCACCATGTTGACCAGGATGGTCTCGATCTCTTGACCTCGTGATCCACTCGCCTCAGCCTCCCAAAGTGCTGGGATTACAGGCTTGAGCCACCGCGCCCGGCCCAGATTTGTTCTTTTTGATTAATCTTGCTTTGGCTATGTGGGCTCTTTTTTGGTTCCATATGAATTTTAAGATTGTTTTTTCTAGTTCTGTGAAGAATGATGGTGGTATTATGATGGGAATTGTGTTGAATTTGTAGATTGCTTTTGGCAATATGGTCATTTTCACAATATTGATTCTACCCATCCATGAACATGAGATGTATTTCCATTCATTTGTGTCATCCATGGTTTCTTTCAGCAGTGTTTTGTAGTTTTCCTTGTAGTGGTCTTTCAGCTCCTTGATTAGGTATATTCCTCAGTGTTTTGTTTTATCTTTCCAGCAGTTGTAAAAGGCGTTGAATTCTGGACTTGATTCTCAGCTTGGTCACTGTTGGTATATAGAAGAGCTATTGATTTGTATGCATTGATTCTGTATCTGGAAACTTTGTTGAATTCTGTTGTCACTTCTAGGAGCTTTCTGGATGAGTCTTTAGGGTTTTCTAGATAAACAGTCATGTCATCAGCAATCAGCGACGGTTTGACTTCCTCTTTACCAATTTGGATGCCTTTATTTCTTTCTCTTGTCTGATTGCTCTGACTGAGACTTCCATTACTGGGTTGAAGAGGAGTGGTGAGAGTAGGCATTCTTGTCTTGTTCCAGTTCTCAGAGGAAATGCTTTCTGCTTTTCCACATTATTGTTGGCTGTGGGTTTGTTATAGATGGCTTTTATTACATTGAGGTATGTCCCTCGTATGCCAATTTTGCTGAGAGTTTTAATCAGAATGGAATGCTGGATATTGTTGAATGCTTTTTCTTTGTCTATTGAGATGATCATGTGATTTTTGTTTTTGATTCCGTTTATGTGGTATATCACATTTATTGACTTGTATATTTTAATCATCCCTGCATCGCTGGTATGAAACCCACTTGATCATGGTGGATTATCTTTTTGATATGTTGTTGGATTCAGTTAGCTAGTGTTTTGTTGAGGATTTTGGCATCTATCTTCATCAGGGATATTGGTCTGTAGTTTTCCTTTTTTGGTTATGTTTTTTCCTAGGTTTGGTATTAGAGTGATACTGGTGTCATAGAATGATTTAGGGATAGTTCTCTCTTTATCTTGTAGAATGGTGTCAGTAGGATTAATACCAGTTCTTTGAATGTCTGGTAGGATTCTCCTATGAATCTGTCTGATACTTAACTTATTTTTTGTTAATTTTATTACCATTTTCAATCTCACTTGCTTGTTATTCGTCTGTTTAGAATATCTAATTGTTCCTGTTTTAAGCTTGGAAAGTGGTATCTTTCCAGGAATTTGTCCATCTCCTCTAGGTTTTCCAGTTTATATACATAAAGGTGTTCTGAATGATCTTTTGTATTTCTGTGGTGTCAGTGTAGTATTTCCGGTTTCATTTCTAATAGAGCTTATTTGGATTTTCTCTTTTCTTGGCTAATCTTTCAAATGGTCTGTCAGTTTTATTTATCTTTTCAAAGGTTCAGCTTTTTGTTTCATTTATTTTTGATTTTTTTTGTTTGTTTCAATTTCATTTAGTTCTGCTCTGATCTTGGTTATTTCCTTTCTTCTGCTGGGTTCGGGTTTGGTTTATTCTTGTTTCTCTAGTTCCTTGATGTATGTATGACCTTATATTGTGTGTTTGTGCTCTTTCAGACTTTGATGTAAGCATTTAGGACTATGAACTTTCCTCTTAGCGCCGTCTTTGCTAGTTGATAGGCTGTGTCACTGTTGTCATTCATTTTGAAGAATTTTTAAATTTCAATCATGATTTAATTTTTGACCCAATGATAATTCAAGAGCAAGTTGTTTAATTTCCATGTACTTGCATGGTTTTGAAGGTTCCTTGTGGAATTGATTTCCAGTTTTATTCCACTGTGGTCTGAGAGAGTACTTGATATAATTTCAATTTTTTTGAATTTATTGGCCTGTCATACGATCTACCTTGGAGAAAGTCCAATGCACTGTTGAATAGAATGTATATTCTGTGGTTGTTGAGTAGAACGTTCTGTAAATCTGTTAAGTCCATTTGTACCAGGATATAGTTTAAATCCATTGTTTGTTGACCTTCTGTCTTGATACACCTAGTGCTGTCAGTGGAGTATTGAAGTCTCCTACTATTATTGTGTTGCTACCTCATTTCACAGGTCTATTAGTAATTGTTTTATAAATTTAGGCACTCCAATGTTAGGTGCATATATATTTAGGATTGTGATATTTTTCTGTTGGACAAGGCCTTTTATCATTATATAATGACCTGCTTTGTCCTTTTTTTTTCTTTTTTTTTTTAAATTTAAGTTCTGGGGTACATGTGCAGATTGTGCAGGTTTGTTACATAGGTATACATATGCCATGATAGTTTGCTGCATCCATTCCCCTCTCATCTACATTAGATGTTTCTCCTAATGTTTTCCCTCCCCAATTCCCCCCACCCCCTGCTATCCCTCCCCTAGATTCCCCACTCCCTAACAGGCCCCAGTGTGTGATGTTCCCCTCCCTGTGTCCATGTGTTCTCATTGTTCAACACCCACTTATGTGTGAGAACATGTGGTGTTTGCTTTTCTGTTAAGTCAGTTTGCTGAGAACGGTGGTTTCCAGCTTCATCCATGTCCCTACAAAGTACATGAACTCATCCTTTTTCTTTGCTGCATAGTATTTCATGGTGTATGTGTGCCAAATTTTCTTTATCCAGTCTATCATTGATGGGCATTTGGGTTGGTTCCAAGTCTTTGCTATTGTAAGCAGTGCCGCAGTGGACATATGTGTGCTTGTGTCTTTATAATTGAATGATTTATAATCCTTTGTATATGTACCCATTAATTGGATTGCTGGGTCACATTGTATTTCTAGTTCTGTATCCTTGAGGAATCACCACATTGTTTTCCACACTTTTGGTGTCCCTTTGCATGGACCGTCTTTTTTCTTCCTTTTACCTTGAGTTTGTGTGAGTTCTTAAGTATTAGATGTGTCCCTTGAAGGTAGCAGATAGTTAGTTGCTGAATTCTTATTCATTCTGCAATTCTGTATCTTTTAAGTGGAGCATTTAGGCCATTTACATTCAGTGTTAGTATTGAGATGTGAGGTACCATTCCATTCATCATGCTGTTTGTTGACCGAATACCTTTTTATTTTTTTTATTGCATTTTAGGTTTTGGGGTACATGTGAAGAACATACAAGATTGTTGCATAGGTACACACATGACAGTGTGGTTTTCTGCCTTCCGTCCCCTCACCTGTATCTTTCATTTCTCCCCATGCTATCTATTCCCACCTCCCCACCCCCCGTCCCTCCCCCATTTCCCTGCAACGGACCCCAGTGTGTAGTGCTCCCCTCCCTGTGTCCATGTGTTCTCATTGTTCAACACCCGCCTATGAGTGAGAATATACGGTGTTTGATTTTCTGCTCTTGTGTCAGTTTGCTGAGAATGATGGTTTCCAGGTTCATCCATGTCCCTACAAAGGACGTGAACTCATCGTTTTTGATGGCTGCGTAATATTCCATGGTGTATATGTACCACATTTTCCCTATCCAGTCTATCATCGTTGGGCATTTGGGTTGGTTCCAGGTCTTTGCTATTGTAAACAGTGCTGCAATGAACATTCGTGTGAATACCTTTTTTTAAAAAATTGCATTTGTTTTATAGGTCCTGTGAAATTGTGCTTTAAAAAGGTTCTTTTCTGATGTGTTTCCAGGAGTTGTTCCAAGGGTTGGAGCTCCTTTTAGCAGGTCTTGTAGTGCTAGCTTGGTAATGGTGAATTCTCTCAGCATTTGTTTGTGTGAAAAATACTGTATCTTTCCTTCACTTAGGAAGCTTAGTTTCACTGGGTACAAAATTCTCGGCTGATGATTCTTTTGTTTGAAGAGGCTGAAGATAGGGCCCCAATCCCTTCTAGCTTGCGGGATTTCTGCTGAGAAATCTGTGAATCTGATAGGTTTTCCTTTATATGTCACCTGATGTTTTTGCATCACAGCTCTTAAGATGCTTTCCTTTGTCTTAATTTTAGAGAACTTGATAACAATGTGCCTATGTGTTGATCTTTCTGCGATGAATTTTCCAGGTGTTCTTTGTGCTGCTTTTACTTGGATGCCTAGTTCTCTAGCAAGGCTATGGAAGTTTTCCTCAGTTATTCCCCCAGATATACTTTCCAAACTTAGATTTCTCTTCTTCCTCAATAATGCTGATTATTCTTAGGTTTGGTTGTTTAACATAATTCCAAACTTCTTGGAGTCTTTGTTCATATTTTCTTGTTTTTGTCTTTGTCTTTGTTGCATTGGGTGAATTCCAAACCTTGTCTTTGAGCTCTGAAGTTCTTTCTTCTGCTTGTTTGATTCTATTGCTGAGACTTTTCAGAGCATTTTGCATTGCGATAAATGTGTCCATTGTTTCCTGAAGATTTGATTGAATTTTATTTATGCTATCTATTTCATTGACTATTTCTCCCTTTAGTTCTCGTATCATTTTTTTCAATTTCCTTACATTGGTCTTCACCTTTCTCTGTCTCCTCCGTGATTAGCTTAATAACTAACCTGAATTCTGTCTCAAGTAGATCATAGATTTCTTCTTGGTTTACATCCATTGCTGGAGAACTAGTGTGATTTTGTTGTTGTTGTTGGGGGGAATTAAAGCATCTTGTTTTGTCATATTATCAGAGTTGGTTTTCTGGTTCCTTCTCATTTGGGTAGGATCTTTCAAAGGGAAGGTCTAGGGCTCCAGGCTGTTGTTCAGTTTCTTTTGTCCCACAGGGTGTTTCCTTTTGATGTAGTACTTTCCCTTTTTTTCTAGAGATGTGGCTTCCTGAGAGCTGAGCTGTAGTGATTGTTACCTTTTTTCTGTGTCTAGCCACCTAGCAAGTCTCTCAGATGGTACTTGGGGTTGTCCGCACAGAGTCCTGTGATGCGAACCATCTGTGGGTCTCTGAGCCTGTGGATACTGGCACCTGCTCCAGTGGAGGTGACAGAGGGGCAAAATGGACTCTGTGAGGGTCCTTAGCTTTGGTTGATTAATGTACTATTTTTGTTCTGGTTGGCCTCTTGCTGGGAGGTGGCACTTTCAAGAGAGCATTGGCTTGAAAGTGCACTGGTATTGTGAGAAGCATGGGTGGTTAGGCAGGGCCTTAGAACTCGCAGGAGTATATGCCCTTTGTCTTCAGTTACCAGGGTGGGTTGGGAAGGATCATTAGATAGGGGCAGGGCTAGACATGTCTGAGCTCAGACTCTACTTGGGCAGGTCTTGCTGGATGGCTGCTGTAGGGGATGAGGGTGAGGTTCCCAGGTCAATGGAGTTGTGTTCCTAAGAGGATTATGGCTGCTTTTGCTGTGTCATGCAGCTTGTCAGGGAAGTGGGGGAAAGCTGGCAGTCACACCTCACCCAGCTCCTACACAGCACAAGGGCCAGTCTCATTTCCACTGTACCCTGGAAACAGCACCAAGTCTGTTTCCAGGCAGTGGGTTAACAGGGCTGAGAACTTGCCCCAGGCTTCCTGCAAAAATAAGGAGGGCTTTCCTTCTTCCCCAACCTGTGGTCTGCATGTTGGATTCATGCCCTCCCCCAAGTTCTGGCCAGGAGACTTCTTGATTGGTTCAAACTGTTACACAGTTCAGCTGGAGGTTTCCTTCTCCCTGTGGCCTTTTCTGAATGCCCCTGGCAGCCTTTCTCAAGGACCCCTGTGAGGTGAGGCAGAAATGGCTTGATAGGGGACCCAGGATCCCACAGGGGTTTTCCTGCTGCTTCCTCTACCCTTGAATTTTGCTCAGCCTTCCAAATTGACTCAGCTCCAGGTAAGGTCAGAATCTTCTCACGTAATCTAGACCTTTAGGTTTCCCAGTCGGGGTGTATGTTCATGGGTGGACAAGCTGCCTTTCCCACTTCCACAGTTTGGGCACTCACAGTATTTGGGGTGTCTCCCAGGGCCTACTGGTACAATCACTTCCTTCAGAGGGACTGTGGGTTCTCTTGGCTTTCCTAATGTATTCCTGTGGTTGTTCTGGAGCAAAAGTTCATGATGCGAGCCTCCACACACTGTTCTGTCTGTCCCCATTTCTTTTATTTCCAAACCACGTTTGAATCCAGCTTTTCATTTGTACTGAGTGAAGGGGTAATTAAATCTGTAGACACTATGATGTCTAATCTTTTTTTTTTTTTTTTGAGATGGAGTTTCACTCTTGTCGCCCAGGCTGGAGTGCAATGGTGTGGCCTCATCTCACTGCAAACTCTGCCTCCTGGGTTCAAGTGATTCTCCTGCCTCAGCCTCCCAAGTAGGTGGGATTACAGGTGCCCACCATCATGCCCAGCTAAGTTTTGTATTTTTAGTAGAGACAAAGTTTCACCATGTTGGCCAGGCTAATCTCAAACTCCTGACTTCAGGCAATCCGCCTGCCTTGGCCTCCCAAAGTTCTGGGATTACAGGTGCGAGCCACTGCAACCAGCCTCTAATCATTTTTTTATAAAGCAAATCCTCTTATTTGCTTTCATATTTTCCTTTATGCAAGGCAAGTTGCAATCTATGGACCAAATTCAGTTTCTTCTTTTAGATTCTCTAGCCTTATTGGCAAATAATTAGATGAAAAGCGAAGGAGGAGAAAATATAAATCATAATGAAGTAGTGACTGGATAATGTTCCTCAACAATATGATTAATTATCCTCCTACCTATCCCATTTAGTTAGACACCAAATGAAAATGGAAAAAGATTTCCTCACATTTTTTAAAAATTAATGACCAAATAAAGAGACTACCTGCCCCCTCAATGCAAGAGCTCAGAGCTGTGTGTGTTTGTAGAATAAAAAAGTAAGTAAGCAACCCAATACATGTTTTTTTTTTTTTTCATTCACTATGTTCTTTATGAATAACAATTTTTTTAGTAGTCAGATATCAAATAAATGGACTATTTTGGAAGTTCAGGGAACGTAATGTGGAAATGCATTGCGTAAGTTATAATGTTTTGTGCCTACGTTGAAGCCTATACTATAACTTTATAAATTAGAAAAATATTATAATACCTTAGGCATTTAGTCCTATCATCTGTCTTTCATATTGACTTAGTGGGAAAAAGCCATTTGTCATCTTAGTCCAAGACAATGAAGAATGTTTTTTAGTCTGTCACCAGATGGCAGCAAATGTCAAAATTTTATACTTACAAAAAACCTGTATCTAAGGTAACATATTTTGTCCTTTACATTAGGAACCTATTTGAAATTACTGCCTTGATAAAGTACGTAAGATGTAGTAATATAGGCATCTTAGAATATTAGACTATTCCAATTGGAACATGAGTAGATATTGGAACCATTTTACAGGAATGAAAATAAAACTTTTAAATTGGTAACTTCAGTATAAGTAGTTATATAACTTTTAATGATAAATGTCAGTATTACTTTTCTAGTTTTAAAGATGACACGAAAGTTTTCCATTTCAACTGTAGAGACAAAGGAATAATCACATTTTTAGCAGTGGTGGACATGTTGAGGATGCTTATTGAAAACAACTGCAGCTGGAAGAGCTTTATATTCCATAGTTGGGTGTCAATATATAACATGGCACTTCGTATAAACAAGCATCACCAGATGTTTATTGATGAAATTGAAGCAGCTACATTGTCTGGGGTATATACCCTGGGGTTCGTTGTCATGCACCAGGAAAATTTAGGTCATGGACACACACAAAGAGTTTAAGAGCAAAGGTTAAATAGAAGAGAAAGAGAAACAGCTTCCTCTCTAAAGGGAGGGGTATCTGAGAGGAGAGGACTGTCTGGTGACAAATGTGCTGAGTTTTATAGTCCAGTTTGGAGACGTGGTGTGTGATTTACATAGGGCTCATAGAACTAGTTTGATCAGGCATGATTTTTACATAGTGGCACAGGGAAGTCTGGTCACCTCAACCTAATCTTACACAGGTGGGCTTTCCATTTGATTATGGCCATCTTGTCTGCTCCTTATAGCACACGTGGCTGGCAGAGAAGGGAGAATGGAGCCGCCATCTTGAAAATGTTTGGTCCTTAGTTCCTGATTTGGGGCTACTTTTCATTAAAAAGAAAAGCCTTGGGCCGGGCTCATTGGCTCCAGCCTGTAATCCCAGCACTTAGGGAGACCAAGGCGGGTGGATCACGAGGTCAAGAGATCGAGACCATCCTGGTCAACCTGGTGAAAACTCCGTCTCTACTAAAAACACAAAAAATTAGCTGGGCATAGTGGTGTGTGCCTGTAATCCCAGCTACTCAGGAGGCTGAGGCAGGAGAATTGCCTGAACCCGGGAGGCGGAGGTTGCTGTTAGCTGAGATCGCGCCATTGCACTCCAGCCTGGGTAACAAGAGCGAAACTCCGTCTCAAAAAAAAAAAAAAAAAAAGAAAGAAAGAAAAGCCTTACCAAGGACTCCCATACTCTTGCTGTCTGCCTAAATGATTTTTTCTTAACTCGTATGTCAAAATGATTAAAATAAAGGATAAGAGAACTTGGATAGGAGGTCACTTAGCAGGTCAGATATGGGAAGAAATAAGGATTTGTATTTGTTTATATGATCATACAAAATTCAAGTATTAATATCCTTTAACATAAGAATTTAAAAATTGTGAAGAAATATCAGTGTACATTCTACACGTTTTTACTAGGTACATCCTGTGTAACAGACATTGTGCCAGGTAGTGGGTATATAGTAGTGAATAAGACAGTCTAAACCTTGCCTGTATTATCAGATTGTTAATACTAAATCTAAAGTGGTAAGTTATTGCATTTATGAGAAGGAATCAAGAATCTTTGAAAATATACAAATTAATTTCAGTATTAAAAATTTTGCATGTACTCCGGAGGCTGAGGCAGGAGAATTGCCTGAACCCAGGAGGCGGAGGTTGCGGTGAGCTGAGATCGCGCCATTGCACTCCAGCCTGGGTAACAAGAGCGAAACTCCGTCTCAAAAAAAAAAAAAATTTTTGCATGATAAAATGTTAAAATATCACGTTTACAATTTTAATCATATGATTAAGTTACATTTAGGGTATATCCTAAATTGATACACAAAGATTCCTTCTTTGATCTACTATATTAAATCTTATTTTAAATTTTTTTATTAGAATTTATTCTTTTGAGTTGTATGGTGCTTGTTTTATTTGGTGTTTGATCTCTTTCCACACAGTGATTTATAATATTTTAGAGAACTTTATATGTTGTATTATAGAGCAAGTAGGGATTTCTGTTTGAGATTCTACTGTGTGTTTTCTTAGGCGGAAAATAAATTATGTTTAGGCAGGATAGGTATCTGAAGTCCTAGATGAGTTTCACATATGTCATTTATTCACATGCATATTTAAGGTGCTGCAGGTGCTGGAAAATCAGTGATAAATAGATCCATTCCTTGCTCTTAAGGAGTTGTCTTGGTAGAGAGAGACATTAATCAGATAATGAGCAGTATATAATTACATAAGGAGGTAAGGAAAGGAGCATGGTTCTATGATAACATATAACAAAGGAACCTGATGTAGATCAGTGTATCAGAGAAGGCTTCCTTGAAGTTGTACATGATGTGAAAGATTTAACTCTGCAAAGGTTGGTGGGTGTAAGCTGGTACCAAAACAGATGTGAGTTTTGAAAAGATATCTCTAGCATTAGTTTAGAGACACTGAATTCAAGGAGGTGAATTAGAAGCCTATTCTAGTTATTCAGGAGAAATTACAACTTTTGAGTAGTGGCAGTAAAGAGAAATGGACAGTAATTAGAGATATTAAAAATTTAGGTGGTAAAATTAAAAAAAAAACCATGCTGATTAATCAATAGGCATGAAGGGCTTGGGAATGGAGAGGTATGAAAGATGAGGCTTTGTTTTTTGAGTTGCACAGAGCAGCAACATTCACCAACAAACACAGAAAAGGAACCATGTATGGTTTTAGACTTGTTGAGTTTGAGGATGTTTCTGTTCAGTGGCAAACAGAGAAGTAGTAAGGATACATGGGTCTGGAACTTCAAGGAGTTTGGGCCAAAGACGTAAATTAGGGTTCATTAGATTGTCTGTGGTTATTGAGGTTGTGTAGAAAGAGACTGAAAAAAACAAGTGAAGGCAGCTTAAGCTGAGTCTTGAGGGACTCCTAACTCTACTGGCAGAGGAACCTGCAAAAGGGACCAAAAAGAAGACACTGTAAAGATGGGGAAAATGTCAGTAGTGAACGGTGTTGCAAAGATCAAGGGAAGGGAGTGTTTAAGCAGGAGTCTTTAATGCTGAGAGATTAAAATAAGAATCGGCTAGAAAAACATTGAAAATTCTAAGCAAATGCATTTTTCTACATTAGTAATTACAAAATATGCGTTTTCCTTTTATTTAGGTACATCTACTATGCTTCTTACTAGAATAAACTGTGCAGATTGGTCTGATGTATGTACTAAGCAAAATGTTACTGAATTTCCTTTTGTAAAGATGTACAAGAAAGGCAAGAACCCAGTATCTTACACTGGAATGTTAGGAACTGAAAATCTCCTAAAATTTATCCAACTGTAAGTATTCAGCTTTATTACAAGATCTCTAAATGTTTAGGTCTGTGAAAGTTCTAATTCTCAGACTTTGCTAACATTCTTTAAATAGGTTAAGGAGGATACTAGAATTGAGATCATAAAATAAATATTCATGAGAGTCTATGTACATTTTGTCACTTTTGGGGAGATAGTAATTTTGTTTAATGAGTCTGATTTTCTTTAAGAATAATATTTAATTTTCTGTATTTATCCTATGTAATATATTATTTGCTATGTTTAGTATATTTTAGTTTTTTACAAACTGAAAATATCTTTAAAAATTAATTTTTAATATAGTTATATATTCATCCAGCAATAGGATTTCATATCCAGTGAATATAACATCTATCCAAGAAGCAGAAGAATATTTAAGTGGGGAGTTATATAAAGACCTGATCTCCTATTCTAGTATGTCAGTATTGGGACTATTTAGTCCAACCATGACAACAGGTAAGTATAGCTGAGCTTTTAAATTATACAGTATTATTGCTTGCTAGTTTTATTTTTTAAGAATATCTTTTTAAGTTATAAAGAATTTCAAAATTATAGAAGTTTGAAGAAAAATAAAATGCTGTAAGCTAATTGTTCAGAGACACATACTGTTAAATTTTGTTGTAATTTCTTCCATCTTTTTTCTGTTTACCTACACATCGCATGTTTATGTAGGTTTTAATATAATTGGGCTAAAGCTGTATGTCTAGATTAGAATCTTGTTTTTTGTTTTTGTTTGTTTTTGAGACAGTCTCGCTCTGTTGCTATGCTGGAGTGCAGTGGCGAGATTTCTGCTCACTGCAACCTCTGCCTTCCGGGTTCAAGTGATTCTCCTGCCCCAGCCTCCTGAGTAGCTAGGACTACAGGTGGCACCACCATGCCCAGCTAATTTTTGTATTTTTAGTAGTGATGGGGTTTCACCATGTTGGCCAGGATGGTTTCAATCTCTTGATCTTGTGATCCACCCGCTTCAGCCTCCCAAAGTGCTGGGATTACAGGTGTGAGCCACCGTACCCAGCTAGAATCTTGTTTTTATTTAACATTATATTGATGTATTGGTATTCTTCATGAACATTATGGCTGCATAATATTTGGTGAATATATATACCAAACTGTATTTGAATTTGTTTATTTTGTTTTGTTTTGTTTGTTTGTTTTTGCCTGGAGTGCAGTGGGGTGATCTTGGCTCACTGTAACCTCCACTTCCTGGGCTCAGGCAATCCTCCCACCTCAACCTTCTGAGTAGCTGGGACCACAGACATGTGTCACCATGTCTGGCTAATTTTTTGTATTTTTGTAGAGACAGAATTTCACCATGTTGTCCAGGCTAGCCTTGAACTTCTGAGCTCAAGCAATCCACCCACCTTAGCCTGCCAAAGTCTTGGGATTACAGATGTGAGCCACTGCACCTGGCCTTATTTGACTATTTACAAACAATATTTGTACTGTTTTCTTTTTTTTTTTCCTTGCTGTATGTGAAGAACATTTTTGAGTTTTTGTATTGATTTTAGACTATATAATGAATTTGGATTCCCAATAGAATAATTTATGTCTTCTGTAAATTGTAGGTTATATACATTACTCATTGATTTTTTTTTGAGGCAGGATCTCGCCCTGCTACCCAGGTTGGAGTGCAGTGGCACAATCACAACTCACAGCAACCAAAATCTTCTAGGCTTAAGTGATCCTCCCACTTCAGCCTTCTGCGTAGCTAGGATTATAGACATATGCCACCATGCCCACTAATTTTTAAATTTTTTGTAGAGACGAGATCTCCTTATGTTGCCCTGGCTGGTCTCAAACTCCTGGGCTCAAGTAGTCTTCCTGCCTTGGCCTCCCAAAATGCTGGTATTATAGGCATGAGCCACTCTGCTTGCCCACTCATTTTTTAACATAGGGTTTTATTGTTTGTCTAATGAATTGGTGTGTGATCTTTGTATATTAAGGAGATTAAGCTTTTGTCGTTTTGTTCCAGTTATTTTCCCTCAGTTTGTTATTGCTCGTTAGTTTGTTGAATAATTCTTATATAACAGTTTAACTTTTTAATCTATTGATTTTAAGATTTCTTCCATTGCTTTTAGCTATTAAAAACATATCATTTTTATCAGCTAATATTCACCTGTATTTTCTTTTTTTATAGTATTTTCTTATTTTAATTTATCTTGCTTTGTATATTTGTTTTTAAAAATTTTTTCAATAAAATACACATAACCTAAAATTTACCGTCTTACATGTTTTAAAGTGTATGTTCTACAAATATTAAGTATATTCACATTGTTGTACAACTAATCTGCAGAACATTTTCATCTTGCAAAACTGAAACTCTGTACCCATTAAACAATAGTTTTTCATTTCATCCTCCTTCCAGGCCCTGGTAACCACTGTTCTGTTTATATGAGTCTGACTACTCTATGTACCTCATATAGTTGGAATCATATAATATTTGTCTTTTTCTGACTGGCTTATTTCACTTACCATAGTGTCTTCAGAGTTCATCTGTATTGTAGTATATGTCAGAATTTCCTTCCAATTTTAAGCCAAATAGTATTCCATTGTATGTATATCATATTTTGTTTATCTGTTTATCCATTAATGAATGTTTGGGTTACTTCTACCTCTTGGCTCTTGTTAATGCTGTTGTGAACATAGGTATGGAAATACCTCTCTGGGACTCTGCTTTCAATTATTTTGGATATATACTGAGAAGGGCAATTGCTAGGTCATATGGTAATTCTGTTTTTAATTTTCGAGGAACCCAGTACTATTTTCCACACTGGCTGCATCATTTTACATTCCTACCAACACTGTATCAGGGTTCCAATTACTTTAACGTCCTTGCCAATACTCATTATTTTATTTTATTTTTTATGATAGCCATCCTGATGGGCATGAGGTGATATCTCACTATGACTTTGATTTGCATTTCCCAAATTATTAGTGATGTTGAGCATCTTTTCATTATGCTTGTTGGTCACTTGTATATGTTTTTTGGAGAAATGTTTATGTAACTCTTTTGCCCATTTTAAAATTAGGTTATTTATATTTTTTGTTGTTTAGTTACAGAAATTCTTCTTCTTTTTTTTTTTTTTTCTGAGACAGTGTCTTGCTCTGTCACCCAGGCTGGAGTGCAGTGGTGCAATGTCAGCTCAATGCAACCTCCGCCTCCAGGGTTCAAGGGATTCTTCTGCCTCAGCCTCCTGAGTAGCTGAGATTACAAGTACTCACCACCATGCCCAGTTTATTTTTGTATTCTTAGTAGAAATGGGATTTCACCATGTTGGCCAGGCTGGTCTCCAACTCTTGACCTCATGATCTGCCTGCCTCAGCTTCCCAAAGTGCTGGGATTACAGGCATGAGCCACTGTGCCCGGCCTGCAGAAATTCTTTGTATATTCTGGATATTATCCTTTATCAAAGATTCGATTTGTAAATATTTTCTCTCATTCTTTAGGTTGCCTTTTTACTCTGCGATTTTTTTAAAAATTTTTATAATTTTTAATTTTTTTCTTTTTACCTGTATATGTCAAGGAATTTTTTTCTTTTTTAAAAGTTTTTAACCCTGTTTTAGTGCATGGGATGAGTATAGGGGCCAACTTATTTTTTTTCCTAATATTTAGCGTTTATCCTTTTTTTCTCTACACTGTATGTGATTTCACCATCACCTTATTATTTATCTATATGTGTGTTTATATGTCTGTTTAATTGTTTTCTATTTTATTCACCTTATCTACCTATTGATACTTAATCTATTAGTTTTATAATACATGTTGACTATATGGTCAAGTCTCTGATTTGTCTTTTTAAGTATTTTCTTGTTTTTGTTTTCCTATTGACTCTTCTTGGGGAACTTTAGTCATTTATAATTTTTCTCTTAACTGATTTGGGTATCTCCTGCTTGTTTTAAGCTTCGTTGGTGTTTCTTTAGTTTTTCTCTATTTTTAAAAATACAGTGTATGCTGCTTTAGCTTGTATTTTCTCCAGGACTAGAGAAAAATATTCCCCCAAAACGTATTTGAACCTATGAAGTTAAAGATCGTTTCAATGAATTGGACTCCCTCTTGTGGAAGATGGTTTTAATTTCTTTCTTTTTTTTTTGAGACAGAGTATTGCTCTGTAACCCAAGTTGGAGTGCAGTGGCATGGTCTCGGCTCACTGTAGCCTCTGCCTTCAGGTTCATGTGCCTCCCAAGTTGCTGGGACTGCAGGCATGTGCCACCATGCCTGGCTAATTTTTGTATTTTTAATAGGGATGAGATTCTGTGGTTTTTTTTTTGTTGTTGTTGTTTGTTTGTTTGTTTTGTATGCTGTGGTCTCATGTTACGGACTCATAATATCTTTATTGCTGACTTTTATTTATTTTTTATTTATTGCATCATACATAACCAAATGTAAGTTTTTGAAAGAAAATCCTTGCATTCACTTTTCCAACATTTTTGCAAACATACTCACCACCTAGATTCTACCATTAACATTTAGTATTTGCTTTAGTACATACCTGTATATCTTTCCATTTATTAATTCACCTTATTTTTGATGCAATTCAAATTAATGTTTTTGCATTAAACTTTGATATAATGCTTATAACAATTATTTTACTTTGACAATTTTACATGGCATCATGAAGTACTGTATTCCTTTAATATCACACCTTCTCTTTTCTTAGACTCTTACTCTTTATTTATCTCTTGCTTCACAGGAATGTGTATTTCAGTAAGTTATTAAAAAAGGGTACACATAGGGTGTTTTTTCTAACCAGTGGTATTTCTGGTAATGTTATTTGTTGCTTTTGCATCTAGGTGGCCTCTTAAGTCAGTAGCAAAACCCTCAATGTTTTCTTCACTATACTAATTCTTACCATTTATCTAGGAAACTTTGCTCCTCCTTGTTTTTTTCTTTTCTTGAGATGGATTTTAAATTCTGAATGAAAGATTTTAAGATATTTGTCTGAGAAGAGGACCTTACTGTTCTAGCTTTATATTTGCACATAATAGATACTATTAACTACTTATTAAATTTTGCTTTCTACAAATTTACATCTAGCAATTTTTTTCTACTTTGTTTTCAGAATTGTAAAAAGTAAAAGCCAAAGAAACTTACAAAAAAATAAGAATATTAATGTGTGCCCTGTGACTTATCATTTTTGAAGGCAAAATCCTAGAGAGAGAATCTTTTCTTTTTTCAGGCAGAGTCTTGCTCTGTCGCCCAAGCTGGGATGCCAGTGGTGCCATGTCACTCACTGCAACCTCCACCTCCCAGGTTCATGCAGTTCTCATACCTCAGCCTCCTGAGTACTAAGACCACAGGCATGTGCCATGCGGCAGCACACTCAGTTAAGTTTTTGTCTTTTTAGTAGAGATGGGGTTTCACTATGTTGGCCAGGCTGGTCTCAAACTCCTGGCCTTTAGTGATCTGCCCACCTCAGCCTCCCAAAGTGTTGAGGTTACAGACCTGAGCCACCATGCCTAGCCTTATAGAGAGCATAGCCTTACTAATGAAAAACAATTTTTTAATGAAAAATTGGGAAGTTTGTGTTTTACTCCTCCATCTTCCTTCACTTTTGAATGTTTCTGCTCCCATGATTGACATTGTTCTCTGTGTACCTCAGATGCCTGCTGCCCTAACTTTCTCATTTATTATTCACACTAGACCTCCTTCCCAGAAGATTTTAAGTCTTCAGATAATAAAAAGCACGAATATAATAAAGTCATCGAAGACAATGTAAAAAGTCAGCAATAAAACAGTAAGGGACAATTATATAGAAAGTCTGAAAACACTGTCGTTTATCATAAAACTTAGTCCCAAGCCATCTGGTAGCAATCAGAAACAAAAAGATGAAATTTTTGCCACCTATTATCATACGTAATAAATTGCAACACACAAGTTAGGATGCTGATTAATCCACAGAGAAAACTTTTTCCTAATTCACATACTGAAAATAATTTTTCATATATTGTTTTTTACATAGGGAATCAACATCAGAAATGGTGTACTTGATCATATTTTTACCCAAAAGATGATAAAATATACATGTAGTCATCTCACAATGAAAGTCAAAAACATAATGTTAAATTATTTAAAGGTAGTTCTGGTATGCTAAAATGACATAGTCTGGATATTATACTTCATTGTTTCGCTGGATTGTTCACAACATTTTCTGTTAGAGATTCATTCCTTTTTATTTCTTTTAGTTTTTTTGTTTTCATTGTTTGCAAACATTAATATGTTAGTAGCTGGACTATCAACATCTATTGAAGAGAGAATAAATAATGATAAAATTTTTATGAATTTATTAACATTTTTATATAAATGTATGTTTTGCTAATAAAAGCTAACTCTGGTTAAATTTAGCCTAAACCTGCTTCCTTATGTATTTTAAGTTCAGCCTAAAGGTTTCTCTATAAATAGTGAACTGTAATCTAACTAGATGTATAAACAGACTATAACCGGCTCTTAAATCACTCATCAAGTTTTGGTCAATCAGAGGTGGCCAACTGTTTAAATTATGTTCAAATAAGACAAATGTCAGCTATAACCAGTCTAGCTATTTCTGCACCTCTCTTCTGTTTTCTGTCCATCACTTTCCTCTTACTGTCTGTAAATCCTTTTTGACTGCATGGTAGCACCGGAGTTGCTATGAACCTATTCTGATTTGAAGGGGCTGCCCACCTGGCAAATGGTTCTTTGCTCAGTTAAACTCTATTAAATTCAGTTTGTCTAAAGTTTTTCTTTTAACAAATGGTATCAGAAATGGGACCTATAGTAGAACTTCCAGCCACCTCTAGAAGCATCAAGTGACCAAGTGGGGTACCCACTGGGCCCATTGTGTCCATTGCTCTCTCTCAGCCACTGGGGATTGTGGGTAAGTTCTCTTTCAGACTTTGAAGCTCCACATCTTCGTGTTTTGAGCTGTCTGAGTTTGTTTGAGCAAATTTTAAAATCTGGACTGGGTTTGGAAGTTGCTACAGAGATTGGACTGGGTCCAGGATCAAATTAGATCTGATAATTAACTGACTTAGATCTAGTTAGAGGTCTCAGATGTTTGAGTCAGACAGAAACTGACATTAAATGGCAATACTGCAGGTAGTGTGAACTTCAGCTTTCAGATGTTTGCAGGGACTTTTGTGTTCTATCCCCTTTGTTTCTTTTTCTTGCACTAATAGGTAGAAAAAAAGTCATTGACTAAGTTGATCAAGGAAATCTGAGAGCCAAAGCCAAGATTCACCATAAAAATGAGATCCTTAATTTCTAAAGAACTGAGTACTCCGCTTTCTGGCTACAACTACCTGCAAACACTTATAAAAAATGGCAAAATACTAAAGATAATTTAAAGTTACAATAGAACATTTCAAATGAAAAATGCTATACTTTAGAAGCACATTTAAAAATGAAGACTCTCTAATTAGGCTTATTCAGGGATGCCTGTTGGTATGCAGAAGCTTCTGAAAAGATTTCAATATTTTTACTGCCTCTTTTAAAAGACTCTTTATAAAAGGTAGCCAGGGCCAGGCCCAGTGGCTCATGCCTATTATCCCAGCACTTTGGGAGGCCGAGGTGGGCAGATCACTTGAGGTAGGGGATTTGAGACTAACATGGTCAAACTCTGTCTCTACTAAAAATACAAAAATTAGCCAGGTATGGTGGCATGTGCCTGTAATTACATCTACTTTGGAGGCTGAGGCACAAGAATTGCTTGAACCTGGGAGACAGAGGTTGCAGTGAGCCGAGATTGCACCACTGCACTCCAGCCTGGATGACGGAGTGAGACTGTCTCAAAAAAAAAGGCAGCCTGTAATCCCAGCAAGAGGGATTAGGCTGCTAGGCTACATAGCAAGACCATGTCTCTAAAAAATAAATAAGTAAACAAAAAAAATAAAGAACTTGCTGACTATAGGCTCAAAAAAAAGAGAGAAATCATTTAAGAGCTAGCAAATAAAAATTTTTTATAAAAGCCATATAATCTGTTTCTGTCTGGATGTCTCTATGTCTGTATGTTATATGTATGTGTGATATTTGGTAAATAAAGCTAGTTTTAAAGTTGTTAATAAGGTAAAAATGGCTTCAAGAGTGTAACTTAAATGTAATTCAGACATTTTTGCCTAGTTCTACTGGTCTGACAGGTTTATTCTATCTTTACATATTTTAAGGTCATAAAACTGCTAATTTTCTATATTTTTGGCACTTCATTTGTCTGTGGGCTAATGCTGGCTGTTGGGCTTCCCCAGAACTTTGCACACATCTTACTACAAGCCGGTCTTTGGTTTTGAGCTTCAAGATTCTGGGGTCTAGACAGGTGGCCATGGTGAGGCCTGGAGACATGTTGTCAATGCTTAGGCCACCATCTGCAGGGCCCTGTGTTGTTCCTTGCTTGGCCCAGATTTGCCTCACAGCCATGCTGGGAGTAGTCACACCCTCCAGCTATGCTCTTCACAGCTCTGTCTTCTGTCCTGCCATCTGGTATGTAAATTTAGGACCCAACAGAGCCCTGCCCTTTATAGCCATCAGGTGGATACTCAGGACCTAGGACAACTGAGAAAGACATTGAGGAGGGTACCTGTGTCATAATTTCCTTTTTTCTCCAATAATTAATCTTAAAGTCATGTTATATTAAATAATAAAATGTCTGAGTCATTCCTAAATAAGTTAAAATACTAAAGCATTAATTATTAAATATAGGTCTGTTTATGCACTTTGACATCTTATTTTTATATGATCTAAAAAGCTAAATATATTTAGATATTTTAATTTTGTTAACAAATCTTTCTAAAAATATAAAATGATTTTCATCTACAAAGATTGATATAAAACTATTCAAAATTAATTTCTAGGTTTTTACCAAAAATTTGGATTACTAAGAGTCAAAATTATAGTCAACATACATAATTAAAACTACTAAGTGTAAGAGAAACAATTCTAAATAAAGAGTCTATTAAAAAAGCACAATATATTTTTGGTGAGGAAAGTTATAAAGACATAAAAATGTGAGAAAAAAATTTAGAAGTTACAGATTGTTTCAAATGAAAGGAATAAAAAATAGATTAAATTACAGAAAGTTTTTAAAAACTTCAAAATTTTTATGGGATTACAAAAAGTTTATTTTACAATCTTGTGTGATTAAAAGGTTATTGAAATTAGATTTGTTTATACGTTTTTATTAAAATCAGCATTAGAATTGATAATACACTAATACAAGAGTAAAAATTTTTCTCTTTTGCACGTAAATTTTGTGTAATACTAATAAGATAAAGTAAAACACTTTTATTCACCTTTTGAATAAACTCTCAGAAAAGGGAGAGAGAAGAGACATATTCTGTCTTTATTTGTCTTTTAATTTTTAAAAATAGTCTTTTTTTAAAATCAAGGAATAAAGGTCTTTGCTTTTAAAACCTTTTCATTATTACTTTGGCTAAATAAATGATTTATTTTACAGTGACCTGTGATTGACTTTGATAAGTGTTTTAAATTTTTGACATAAATTTAATGGGCTTCCCAAAATCAAATTTAAAATTTTAAGTGAAGTCTTTTTGATCTCAAACTAACTTTGATACGTTACAGAGGGCCCCTGCAGTATCCAAAAGAGAGATAAACAGGTTTATTTAATATGCAAAATTACATGAAAAACATTGTCAGAAAATAATGTTCAACTTTCTTTGAGTTTCATATGATTTTTAAAATAGTTTTCTTCTATTTCTTTGAGAAATATCATTGGTAGTTTGATAGGAATAGCATTGAATCTGTAGATTGGGCAGTATGGCCAGTTTAATGATACTGTATCTTCCCATTCATGACCTTGGGATGTTTTTCTATTTGTTTGTGTCTTCTCTGATTTCTTTGAAGAGTGTTTTATAATTCTCCTTGTAGAGATCTAAGTTTTGTATTTTTAGTAGAGACAGGGATGTTACCCAGGCTAGTCTTGAACTCCTGAGCTCATGTGATCTACCCACCTCAGCCTTCCAAGGTGTTGGGATTACAGGCATGAGCCACTGTGCCCAGCCTGGATGCTCTTTATTTCTTTCTCTTGCCTGATTTCTCCAGCTAGTACTTTTAATACTATGTTGAGTAAGAGTGGTGAGAGAGGGCATCCTTCTCTTGTGCCAGTTTTCAAGGGAATCGCTTCCAACGTTTGCCCGTTTAGTATGATGCTGACTATGGGTTTGTCATAGATGGCTCTTACTGAGGTATATTTCTTCAATAACTAGTGTATTGAGAGTTTTTAACATGAAGGAGTATATTATTGAAAGCCTTTTCTACATCTACTTAGATAATCATGTGATTTTTGTCTTTAGTTCTGTTGATGTGATTAATTACATTTATTGATTTGCATATGTTGAACTAACTTTGCATCCCAGGCATGAAGCCTACTTGATTGTGGTAGATTAGCTTTTTGATATGCTACTGGATTTGGTCTGCATGTACTTTGTTGAGAATTTTCAGTGTTGATCAGGAGTACTGGCCTGAGGTTTTGTTGCCTCTCTGACAGGTTATGGTATCTGGATGATGCTGGCTTCATAGAATGAGCTGGGGAGAATTCCTACTCCTTAATTTTTGGGAATAGTTTCAGTAGGAATGGTATCAGCTCTTCTTTTTATGTCTGATAGAATTTGGCAGTGAATCCATTAGGTCCTGGACTTTTTTTGGTTGGTAGGCTATTTATTACTGATTCAATTTTAGAATTTGTTATTGGTCTTGTTCAGGGAATCAGTTTCTTCCTGGTTCAATCCTGACAGGGTGTATGTATCCAGGAGTTTATCCATCTCTTTTATGTTTCTAGTTTGTACGATATAGAAGTTAAGAATGCTTTTACTTACTCGGGTTTTCTTGCTTCTCAACTCTCCCTGCTGACAGAGCTGAAAAACAGATGTGTGTATATGTGTGTGTCTATAAAAATAATTATTCAATAAGATGTGATAGTAGAAGAAAAGCAATATTGGTAAGTAAATGTGCTTATTTTATGTAATTAAAATATATTTATAGTAGCTGAAAAGCTTTTTATGTTTCTTTTTATTTAGATAATTGAGTACTTTCTCATATTTGAGGTTGTCATATACTTTGACATAGACACAATTTTTACCAAGGAGGAGAGTATGCATGGTTTGAATGTTCAGAGGAAAATATGCATTCTACTTCAGTGGAAATGGATATGCCTCTGAGATCTACAGTCCTAAATTTTCCCATCCTATGAGTCACTTAGGATTTATGAACACATAGATTTATGAAGAGACTTTTCAAGAAACATACTCAAGAGTAGAGAGTCTTTTGTATGAGGAAATTATATGGAAATATTGGTGTACTTTTCTACTGCTACTTATCTAAAATGAAAAGCTAATACAGATTCTGTTATGTCATTGCTTTAGATATATTTCATCTATTGACTAGAATTTCACTCTGTTTTCTCTTAGAAATGAAAAGACAAGCATACAGTCCTTTTGAGTTTTTTATATTCTTATGAGTCTTTTCTACTTTGATGTAGTAGGGGCTAAAGAAAATATTTTAATGAGTTTCTCTCTCTCTCTCTTTTTTTTTTTTTTTTTTTTGAGACAGAGTGTTGCTCTGTGACCCAGGCTGGATTTTAGTGGTGCGATCTTGGCTCACTGAAACCCCCTCCTCCCAGACTCAAGCAATTCTCATGTCTCAGCCTCCTGAGTAGCCAGGGCTACAGGCACTTACCACCATGCCCAGCTAATTTTTGTATTTTAGTGGAGATGGGGTTTCACCGTGTTGGCCAGGCTGGTCTCAAACTCCTGTCCTCACATGATCCACCTGCCTGGCCTCCCAGAGTGCTGGTATTACAGGCATGAGCCTCTGCACCTGGCCAGTTTTTCATTAAATCTGTGATTGTAAATGAGCTCTCCATGCTGCCTACTGAGCTACTCTAGTAAGTTTGCTTTCCTACAAGCAGTGTTACTCAATCTTATGGAAAGTATGTACCCTTTTTAAAGAAAATAATCTTGTGGTTACCCGATGTTGACGATGTTGAATGCTTACATGATGAATGTAGTGCTGACTGCTGAAGTACAGATCTTTGGGTTCAACATGCTTAGCCTAGTAGGTGCTTTGTGACTCATTCTTCCATCAGTGTTTTTCTATTTGACTGCTATGAGTCTTTCATGTATGAATTAAACTATCATTTGGCCTTCACTTGGCAAGCATTTGGCCTATACTTCCACCCTGTGCTTTTCTCATTAGTCAACAATGATTTAATTCAGACTTGCTTCTTGGTTATACGATAGTCATTATTAACAAAATCCAGAGTATGCTGTTTATGAAAATGTATTTGGAAACTTACAGAAAAAATAGTTTGTATTTTGAATATATCCTAACAAATGAGAAAAGACAATAGAAATTAGTGAAAGTTCAAAACTAATGAAGATGAATTAGAGAAAATGTATGAATTGTATTTTAAAAGACACAGAATCTCTTAAAATTGTACAACCCTAACACAGACACTGTTAGAGGGCTAAAATTTTCAGTCTTCTGTTTTTTTGATGCATATAGACACGTTTAGATTTTGTGGTTATAATGTGCACAGCATTTTACATACCTGCTTCTCTTTTCAGGCTACACATAAGATAGCTGTTTCCATTTACTCTGCCATAGGAGTAAACCAAGAGGAAAAAGTATTTATTCAGTAATTCTGTATGATTAGAATGCTGAAAATCTTATAAATTATATTTAGAGTACATTTGTTTTGGAAGCCATATTGTGCTATATCAATTGACATTTTTTTAGTAATCCCATGTCATTAGGAGAATATAGATTTATTTTGGAACCACTTAATTATATAAGACATCTGTACTTAAATATTTGTATTTGTAATTATTAATGAATTGCTACCATCTGTAAATCTCTTCATCAGTTGAATAGCATACATAATTATAAGGGTTTCAGATTTTTGTCTTCTCTATGTATTTATAGCAAAAGAAGATTTTAGTGAAGCAGGAAACTACCTAAAAGGATATGTTATCACTGGAATGTATTCTGAAGAAGATGTCTTGCTACTGTAAGTTTATTGCTCTTTTAATTTTAGGGAGGAAGAAATTATGCAAAATAATGTTATCTAATAATTGCTTATATTTATACAGCTGGTAGAGGAAAAAAGGTAGCAATATAAAGAAATTTTATATTTCCTTTTGGGAAATAAAGCACCTGAGAAGTACCTTAGATTCTTTTTTTTTTTTTTGAGACAGAGTTTTGCTCTTGTTACCCAGGCTGGAGTGCAGTGGTGCGATCTCGGCTCACCGCAACCTCCGCCTCCTGGGTTCAAGCAATTCTCCTGCCTCAGCCTCCTGAGTAGCTGGGATTACAGGCATGCACCACCATGCCCAGCTAATTTTTTGTATTTTTAGTAGAGACGGGGTTTCACCATGTTGATCAGGATGGTCTCGATCTCCTGACCTCGTGATCCACCTGCTTCGGCCTCCCAAAGTGCTGGGATTACAGGCGTGAGCCACCACACCTGGCCCTAGATTCTTTATATATTTGTACTTCACCACCATCCTCCTATAAAAATTATCCTATTTGGATTCTTTTTTTTTTGAGATGGAGTCTCACTCTCTCATCAGGCTGGAGGGTAGGCAGTGGCACAATCTTGGCTCACTGCAACCTCCACCTCCTGGGTTTAAGTGATTCTCCTGCCTCAGCTTCCTGAGTAGCTGGGACTACAGGTACATGCCACCATGCCTGGCTAAGTTTTGTAGTTTTAGTATAGATGGGATTTCATCATGTTGGCCAGGATAGTCTCCATCTCTTGACCTCGTAATCCCCCTGCCTCAACCTTCCAAAATGCTAAGATTACAGGCATGAGCCACTGCTCCCAGCCCCTCTTTGTGTTCTATTATCTGCAGTGTGAGTTCTTTGGAGTTATCATAGTTTGGGAGAAATTTTGCTTTTTGAACATCTGAGTTTTTATTTTTCCCGTGTGTGTGTGTGTGTGTTTGTGTGTGTTTAAAAATCAGTGCTTTTTAAGCCTCTTAAATTACCTTATCTGTAGAAGATTGGACTTCTGTGGACTTCCAAAATATTTTAGTTGCTGTAGAATGAAGGACTGAACTGCAGATTTGGAGATTATTATTAATACACATCACATCCTCTGTGGCCCATTTTCAGGTATAGGTGTACTTTACTAAGCCCCAGTAGTTTTGTCTTACCTTCTGACTATAAATTTCTAATTGTAATTTCTAAGCTTAAATCTTTCATCTTGAACACTGGTGACAGGAAATATGAGGACTGTCCATCTCACAATGGGTAATCACCCACCATCTTCTACTGTGCTGTCGTTGTGCATTTAGCCATGGTCCAAAGAGCTAAACCAGTAGTTTTCAGAGTGTGTTTTGTTTATAACCAACTGGTCAACTAAGAGGCTTCTTTAAGTGATCTGAAAACTGGCCTCTCAATTAATGCTTATGATGTTATAATGTCTATACTTTGTTCTGGTATGAATTAAGTTATTATACATGACTACTTCACTAGTAATTTTACCCAAAGCTTTCTTCCTATTTAGATAATTTTCTTTTAGGTTTAGTTAGCGAAAGGGATTGTGGGAGGGTGGATTTGGGCTCTTGTTTTAGTGGAGAGAGTACAGACTCTGTCAGGAACAGAGTCTGTGTCAGGGACACCTCATTTGAAGTCTGTGTCTGCCATTTATCTTTCTCTAAGCCCTATTTCCTCATCTGTAAAATGAGGTCATAATGGCCACTTTAGTTCTGAAAGTTAAATAAAAAGATAATTGAAATACCTAGTATAGTGGCTGGCAGATAGTAGGTTTCTCATAAATGCTCATTTTCTTATTCAGCAGTGTGGTGAGCAAGTCCAGAAAGATTGAGAACCATTCAGCATGTTCCAAATCTTATTTATTTTCTTGTTGAGTAAGTTGCATAGAAAAAAACCTGGCTAGATTACTGCCTTGTTGCTTTTTAAACATCTAGTTTGTCATAGATTATTACCTGTTGCTTTCTTTTAATCTAGGTTGTCATAGAATATAAGTTTGTCTGGAAATTGAGTTGATTTTTTCCCTTAGCAGTAGGACTTCCCATTTTCTGCCTCACATTGTGACCTCCTAGCCTAAATTTTCGTGTTTTTGACATGCTATATTTTGATTGTGAATTTTAATACTACCTTTCTCCATAGGTCAAACAAATATGCTGTAACTCTTCCAGCCCTGCTGCTTGCCAGACACACAGAAGGCAAAATAGAGAGCATCCCACTAGCTAGCACTCATGCACAAGATGTAGTTCAAATAATAACAGATGCATTACTGGAAACATTTGTGAGTATGTTTCATAATAAGGGTGATATTTAAAATAAAATCTAGATCAGTCAAAAACAGTATATTTTAATACACATTTTTCCACTTTTGTTGGTACAGGGCATGGTGATTTGTAAGTTGAGGTTTCATTGGGTTGTTTTGTTTTATTGACCAGTCATTATGCATATAGCATTTTGAGTCTACTGCTAAAAGTTTACACGTCTTGCTGAGACCACTGTGGCTGAAGTCCAGTTCAAGTGCTTAATCCAGGGTGAAATTTGTTATAAAGCATGTGTATTCTGGAAGGTCGGCCTGCCCAGCTTCAAATCATTGGTTGATTTCTTATTGACTGTAGGTTAACTTCTCTATTTTTCCATTTCCACATGTGTAAAATGTAGCTCATAGTAGCATCTGCTGCAGACAGTTATTGTGAGGACTAAATGAGACATGATTTGTACAGTGCTTTGTGTGCAGTGTTTACCCCACAGTAAGCATTCAACAAATATTAGTTACTATTATTATATGGGATTTTTTTTTTTGAGATGGAGTTTCATTCTTTTGTCAGGATCTCAGCTCACTGTAACCTCCGCCTCCCGGGTTCAAGCAGTCCTCCTGCCTCAGCCTCCCGGTAGCTGGGATTTCAGGTGCTCACCACTACACTTGGCTAATTTTTTTTGGTATTTTTAGTAGAGACAGGGTTTCACCATGTTGGCCAGGCTGGTCTCAAACTCTTGACCTCAAGTGATCCACTCATCTTGGCCTCCCAAAGTATTGGGATTACAGGCATGAGCTACCATGCCCAGTCCAGTTTTTATAAAAATTTTAATTTCTGGAGGGAGGGTGCCAAGATGGCCGTGAGAAGGCAACACCAGAATGCAGCTCCCAGTGAATGAGATGCAGAAGGCTAGAGGACTTCACAAGTCCAAATGAGGTGCCGAGTTCGTTTTGGTGGGACTGATAGGGCACTGAAAATAGCCCAGGGAAGAAGCCACAGGGTAAGAGCCACCCAGGGGGACAAATCAAGATGAGAGGGTTGGCGTGTCCCCACCTGAAATGTACAGCCAGCTCAGAGGGTTGGGGGACCTCACCCCCTTGGTGCTCCGATTTGAATCCTGTCCTTACCTCATCCCTCATACAACCCATGGTCCATGAGAGCCCTGTGAGACTGTGGGGCGCCATGGGTTGTTGATGCAAATCTGAGCAGCGGGTCCCACCAGGCATGGCAAGTTGTTGCATAGACCTGGGCAGAAGTTTGGATTAATGCCAGCGGATGGACCATCCCACAAAGGGAGGCAGAGTTGAAAGCAGGGAAACAGACCATAAGGCCTGGCAGACCCCACCTCCACAGAACTCAGACTGAAGCCCTTGCTAGAGAGCTTGGCAGCAAATACACCAGTTTGACTCCAACCAGGAAGATCCAGCTCTGGCATAGACACCATTGGGAAGGTGGGACCAATTCCACCTGCTTCAAACTCCAGCGAAGAGCCACTTACCCAACAACCTGACTGAACCCAAGACAGCCCAGCAATACCCTCTACAGGCCAAAAAAGATACAGCTCCAACCTCAACAGAAAAAAAGTCCACTTAGAGACTCCTCTGGTAATCAGCAACTTCAAAGATCAAAGGGAGATAAATCCACGAAGATGGGAAAAAAGCGCAAAAAGCATGAAACCATCAAAGAACAGAATACCTCTTCTCCTCCCAGGGATCGCAACTCCTCACCATCAAGGCAACAAAAAAAGACAGAGAATGAATTTGACTAATTGACAGAAGTAGGCTTCAGAAGGTGGATAATAACAAACTTCTCTGAGTTAAAAGACCATGGTCTAACCCAATGCAGAGAAACTAAGAACCTTGAAAAAAGATTAGACGAAATGCTGACTAGAATAACCAGCCTAGAGACGAACATAAACGACTTGATGGAGCTGAAAAACACAGCACAAGAACTGCATGAGGCATACACAAGTTTCAACAACCAAATCGATCGAGCAGAAGAAAGATATCAGAGATAGAGGATCAAATCAATGAAATAAAATGAGAAGGCAAGATTAGAGAAAAAAGAGTGAAAAGAAATGAACAAAGCCTCCAAAAACTATGTGATTATGTGAAAAGACCTAATCTACACTTGATCGGTGTACCTTAATGTGACAGGGAGAATGAATCCAAGTTGGAAAACACTCTTTAAGATAATATCCAAGAGAACTTCCCCAGCCTAACAAGGCAGGTCAACATTCAAATCCAGGAAATAAAGAGAACACCATAAAGATATTCCTCAAGAAGAGCAACCCCAAGGCACCTAATTGTCAGATTCACCAGAGTTGAAATGAAGGAAAAACTCCCAAGGGCAGCCAGAGAGAAAGGTTGAGTCACCCACAGAGGAAGACCATCAGACTCACAGCGGGTCTCTCTGCAGAAACCCTACAAGCTAGAAGGGAGTGTGGGCCAGTATTAAACATGCTTAAAGAAAAAAACTTTCAACCTGGAATTTCATATCCGGCCAAACTAAGCTTTGTAAGTGAAGGAGAAACAAAATCCTTTACAGACAAGCAATTGCTGAGTGATTTCATCACAAGACCTGCCTTACAAGAGCTACTGAAGGAAGTACTAAACAGGAAACAGAACAACCAGTACCAGCCACTGCAAAAATGTACCAAGTGGTAAAGAACAATGATACAATGAAGAAGCCACATCAACTAACGGGCAAAACAACAAGCCAGTAACAAAATGGCAGGATCAAATTCAAACATAACAATATTGACGTTGAATGTAAAAGGCATAAATGCCCCAATCAAAAGACACTGGCAAACTGGATAAAAAGTCAAGACCCATCGGTGTGTTGTATGCAGGAGACCCATCTCACAGGAAAAGACTCACATAGACTCAAAGTAAAGGGATGGAAGAAGATTTACCAAGCAAATGGAGAGCAAAAAAAAGCAGGAGTAGCAATCCCAGTCTCTGGTAAAATAGACTTTAAACCAACAAAGATCAAAAGGGACAAAGGGCATTACATAATGGTAAAAGGATCAATGCAACAAGAAGAGCTAACTCTCCTAAATATACATGCACCTAATGCAGGAGCACCCAGATGCATAAAGCAAATTCTTAATGACCTACAAAGAGACTTAGACTCCCACACAATAATAGTGGGATACTTTAACACTCCACTGACAATATTGGACAGATCAATGGGACAAAAAGTCAACAAGGATATCCAGGACTTGAATGCAGCTTCGGACCAAGCAAACCTAATAGGCATTTACAGGGCACTCCACCACAAGTCCACAGAATACACATTCTCAGCACCACATTGTACTTACTCCAAAATTGACCACATACATGGAAGTAAATCATTCCTCAGCAAATGCAAAAGAATGGAAATCATAGCAAACAGTCTCTCAGACCACAGTGCAATCAAATTAAAACTCAGGATTAAGAAAAGCACTCAAAACTGCACCATCACATGGAAACTGAAGAACTTGCTCGTGAATGACGAATGGATAAACAATGAGATGAAGGCAGAAATAAAAATGTTCTTTGAAACCAATGAGAATGAAGACACAATGTACCAGATCCTATGGGACACATTTAAAGTAGTGTCTAGAGGGAAATTTATAGCAATAAATGCCCATATGAGAAACAAGGAAATAAATCAACATACCCTATCATCAAAATTGAAAGAGCTAGAGGAGCAAGATCAAAAAAACTGAAAAGCAAGCAGAAGACAAGAAATAACTAAGATCAGAGCAGAGCTGAAGGAGACAGAGACACAAAAATCTGTTCAAAAAATCAATAAATCCAGGAGCTGTTTTTTGAACAGATCGACAAAATAGACCACTAGCTAGTAATAAAAAAGAGAGAAGACTCAAATAGATGCAATAAAAAACTAAAAAGGGAGATCACCACTGATTCCTCAGAAATACAAACTACCATCAGAGATTACTACAAACAACTCTATGCACGTAAACCAGTCATCTGGAAGAAATGGATAAATTCCTGGACACTTGCACACTCCCAAGACTAAGCCAAACAACAGAAAGAAAGAACTTCAAGGACAAAAAGGACGTCCACTCAGAGACCCCATCTGAAAGTCACCAACTACAAAGACCACAGGTAGATAAATCCACAAAGATGGGAAGAAACAAACACAAAAAGGATGAAAACACCCAAAATCAGAATGCCTCTCCTCCTCGAAGGGATCACCACTCCTCACCAGCAAGGGAACAAGGCAGGATGGAGAATGAGTCTGATGAATTGACAGTAACAGAGGAGCAAGATCAAAAAAAAAAAAAAAAAAAACACTCAAATGCTAGCAGAAGACAAGAAATAACTAAGATCAGAGAAGAACTGAAGGAGACAGAGACACAAAAAATCCTTAAAAAAAAATCAGTAAATCCAAGAGCTGGTTTTTTGAAAAGATCAACGAAATAGACCACTAGCCAGATTAAATAAAAAAGAAAACAGAGAATAATCAAATAGATGCAATAAAAAAAAATAAACATGATATCACCACAGATTCCACAGAAATACAAGCCACCATCAGAGATTACTACAAACAACTCTATGCACATAAACCAGTAAACCTGGGTAAATTCCTGGACGCTTACACACTCCCAAGGCTAAACCAGGAAGAAGTCGAAACCCTGAATACAACAGTAACAAGGGCTGAAGTTGAGGCAGCAATTAATAGCTTACCAACCAAAAAAAAGCTCGGGTCCAGATGGGTTCACAGCCGAATTCTACCAGACATACAAAGAGGAGCTGGTACCACTCATTCTGAAACCATTCCAAACAATCCAAAAAGAGGGAATCCTTCCCAGATCATTTTATGAGACCAACATCATCCTGTTACCAAAACCCGGCAGAGACTCAACAAGAAAAGAAAACTTCAGGCCAATATCCATGATGAACATAGATGCAAAAATCTTCAATAAAATACTGGCAAACTGACTGCAACAGTACATCAAAAAGTTTATCCATCATGATCAAGTAAGCTTCATCCCGGGGATGCAAGGCTGGTCCAACATATACAAGCCTATAAACGTAATTCACTACCTAAACAGAACCAAAGACAAAAAAACCACATGATTATCTCAAAAGATGCAGAGAAGGCCTTTGACAAAATTCAACAGCCATTTATGCTACAGAGTTGTTTCAGCTCCTTACATATTTGAGTTATTAATCCCTTGTCAGATGGGCAGTGTGCAGATATTTTCTCCCATTCTGTGGGTTGTCTCTCCATTTTGTTGATTGTGGCCTTTACTGTGCAGGAGCATTTAATCTTTTTTAGTTGTGTCTCTGCCAGGTTTTGGTAACAGGATGATGTTGGTCTCATAGAAAGACTTAGAGAGGATTCCCTCTTTTTGTATTGTTTGGAATAGTTTCAACAGGAATGGTACCAGTTCTTCTTTGTATGTATGGTAGAAATAAGCTGTGAACCTGTCCAGACCTGGAATTTTTTTGGTTGGTAGGCTATTAATTGCTGCCTCAACTTCAGACTTTATTGGTCTATTCAGGTTTCAACTTCTTCTGGTCAGGTACGTTTAAGGCTGCTGCAGTGGAACTCATAACCACCTTTTAATCCCAGGTGCCCTATCCCAGGAAGATGGGGCTTCATTTATAAGTCCCTAACGTGCTGTTGCCTTTTTTCAGAGATGTCCTGCCCAGCGAGGAGGTAGCCTAGTTACAGTCTGCCAGCTGGGCTGAGCTGCCGTGGGCTCTGCCCAGCTGCTGTGTGAACTTCCTTGCAGTTTTGTTCATAGGGGTATAGTTAGAACTGCCTTAGTAATGGCAGTCTGCCTCAGTAATGGCGGACTGTCTCTGTAATGGCGGACTGCCTCGGTAATGGTGGATTGCCTTGGTAATGGCAGACTGCCTTGGTAATGGTGGACTGCCTTCTTAATGTGGACTGCCTCGGTAGTGGTGGACTGCCTTGGTAATGGTGGATGCCCTTCTTCCCACAGAGCTGGACTGTTCCGGGTCCAGCTGTGCTTGCTTTGAAACTCTCAGTTCAGAGCATTTCAGATTGCTGGTCTTTGTGGGGGGTGGGACCAGCTGAGCCAGATCACCTGGCTCCCTGTTTCAGCCCCCTTTTTTCAGTTGAACAGGTGACTCTGTCTCCCAGGCATTCCAGGCACCAATTGAAATGGTGCCCAGATTTGTGTGAGTTTTTGTGTGGAGACCTGCTATTCCAGCTGAATCAGCCATACTGGAGACTTGTGGCACCTTTCAGCCCAGGAATCTCCTGGTCTGTGGGCAGTAAAAATTCATTTGGAAATGCAGTGATTACTCACCCTCTGTGTTTTTGCTGGGAACTGCAATCCAGAGCTGTTCATATTCAACTATCTTGGTTCATCTCCCTGTTCTTATTCGACTATCTTGGATCATCTCCCAGTTTTGTTCTTTTATGCTTAGGGTAGCTTTGTCTTTTCTGGGTCTTTTGTGAATCCATATGAATTTTAGAATTACTTTTTTCTATTTCTGTGAAGAATGTCATTGGTATTTTGATAGGGCTTACACTAAATCTTTAGTTATTTTGAGTATTAAGGACATTTTAACAACAGTGATTCAGTCCATCAGCATAGGATATCTTCTATTTTTTGTGTGTCATGTTTAGTGTCTTACATCAGTGTTTTATAGTTTTCATTGTAGAGCTCTTTCACTTTTTTAGTTAATTCCTGGATATTTAATTTTATTTGTGGCTATTGTAAATGAGATTATTTTCTAGGTTTCTTTTTCAGATTGTTCACTGTTGGCATATAAAAATGCTGCTGATTTTTGTATTTTGATTTGTCTTGCAACTTTACCAAATTTGTCAGTTTGAATAGTTTTCATTAGTCTTCAGATTTTTCCAAATACAAGGTTATCATCTGCAAACAAAGATAACTTGATTTTCTCCTTTCCTTTTTGGATGCCCTTTATTTCTTTGTCTTGTTTCATGGATGTTTTATATTGTTCTCTTCATTTCAATTTCATTTATTTCCACTCTGATGTTTATTCTTTCTTTTTTTTCTGCTAATCTTGGGTTTGGTTTCCTCTTGCTTTTCTAGTTCTTTAAGTATATCATTGGGTTGTTTATTTGAAGTTTTTCTACTTCTTGATGTAGGTGCTTATTGCTGTAAACTTTCCTCTTAGTACTGCTTTCAGTGTATCTCATGGGTTTGGGTATGGTTTTTTCCAGGAAATTTTAAATTTTCTTTTTTAATTTCTTCATTGACCCCACTGGTCATTCAGGAGCATATTGTTTAATTTCTGTGTGTTTGTATAGTTTCCAGAATTCCTCTTGTTACTGATTTATAGTTTTATTCCATTGTGGTCAGTGAAGATGCTTGATATTTTAGTTTTTTAAAACCATTTTAAGACTTGTTTTGTGACTTAACATAAGGTCTATTCTTGATTATGATCCATGTGCTCAGGAAAAGAATGTGTATCTGTAGCCATGGGATGAGATGTTCTGTAAATATCTATTAGGCCCATTTTATCTTTAGTGCAGATTAAGTCTGATGTTTCTTTGCTAATTTCCCATCAGGAAGACTTGTCCAATGCTGAAAGTGGGTCATCGAAATCTTCAGCTGTTACTGTTTTGGAGTCTATTTCTATCTTTGGCCCTAATAATACTTGCTTTATATGCCCCAGTGCTCCAGTGTTGGGTGCATATATATTTACAATCGTTATATCCTCTTGCTGAATCTACTCCTTTATCATTACATAGTGACCTTGTTTTTTTCTTCTTATACTTTTTGTCTTGAAATCTATTTTGTCTGATATTAGTATAGTGACTCTTGATCTTTTTTGGTTTCCATTGTCATGGATTATCTTTTTCCATCCTTTTATTTTCAGTCTTTGTGTATCATTAGGGGTGAAGTGTGTAACTAATCATGGGATTTTGTTTTTTTTGTTTGTTTGTTTCTTTTTTTTTTTAATATCTCTTCAGCCATTCTGTGTCTTTTGATTGGAGAGTTTAGTCTGTTTACATTTAATGTTATTGTTTATAAGTAAGGACTTACTCCTGCCATTTTGTTATTTGTTCTCTGGTTGTTCTGCAGTCTTCTTTCCTGTCTTCTTTTTAGTGAAGGTGATTTTCTCTGGTGATATGATTTTTTTTTTTTTTTTTTTTTTTTTTTTTTTTGAGACCGAGTTTCACTCTTGTTACCCAGGCTGCAGTGCAATGGCGCAATCTCGGCTCACTGCAACCTCTGCCTCCTGGGTTCAGGCAATTCTCCTGCCTCAGCCTCCTGAGTAGCTGGAATTACAGGCATGTGCCACCATGCCCAGCTACTTTTTTTTTTTTTTTTTTGTATTTTTAGTAGAGACGGGGTTTCACCATGTTGACCAGGATGGTCTCGATCTCTTGACCTCATGATCCACCTGCCTTGGCCTCCCCAAGTGCTGGGATTACAGGCTTGAGCCACCGCACCCGGCCTCTGGTGATACATGATTTTGTGTGTGTGTGTGTGTGTGTGTGTGTGTGTGCGTGCGTGCGCGCATGCTTGTTTTGTTTTCTGAAGTTACCATGATGCCTGTAAATACTATCTTGTAACTTGTTATTTTAAGCCAATAACAACACTGTTTGCATAAACAAACAAATAAGCAAAGGAAAACTAATAAAAATTCTACACTCTATCAAGTTAAACTCTAGTATAACTTTGTCTCCTGCTTTTTTAAAAATTGTTTCTGTTTTTATCTTATTGTACTATCTGTTTCTTGAAAAATTTTTGTGATTATTGTTTTTATTGGTTCATTGTTTAGTCTTTTCTACTTAAGAGTAGTTTACACAGCATAGTTAAGCATTATAATATTCTGTGTTTTACTGTGTACTTATCATTAGCAGTGAATTTTGTACTTTTAGATAAGTTTTTATTGCTCTTTAATGTCCTTTTCTTTCTGATTGAAGCATTCTCTTTAGCATTTCTTGTAGGACAGGTGTGGTATTGATGAAATTGATTTTGTTTGTCTGGGAAAGTTTTTATTTCTCCTTCATGTTTGAAGGATATTTTCACAAGATATACTACTCTAGGGAAAAGGTTTTTTTTTCTTTGGCACTTTAAATATGTCAAGTCACTGCCCTGTTCTGAAAAGTCTGCTGAAGCTCCATTGTATATTATATTTCTTTTCTCTTACTGCTTTTAGGATCCTTTTTTAAAATCCTTGACCTCTGGGAATTTGATTATGCCGTCAGGTAATAATCTTTGGGTTAAATCTGCATAGTGTTTTGTAACCTTCTTGTGCTTGGATACTCATACCTTTTTCTTCTAAGTTTGGGAGATTCTCTGTTACTATATTTTGAATAAACTCTACCCCTATCTCTTTCTCTACCTCTTCTTTAAGGCCAGTAACTCTTAGACTTGTCCTTTTGAGGCTATTTTCTAGATACCGTAGGCCCGTTTTTTTTTTTTTTTTTTTTTTTCGTTTCCTCTGATTGTATTTGAATAGTCTGTCTTCAGGCTCACTAATTCTTTCATCTGATTGATCAGTTCTGCTATTAAAGGACTCTGATGTATTCTTCAATATGTCAGTTGCATTTTTGAGCTCCATAATTTCTGCTTCTTTTTAATTATTTTAATCTCTGTCTTAAATTTATCAGATAGAATTCTGAATTCCTTCCCTGTGTTATCTTGAATTTCTTGGAATTTCCTCAAAACAGCTATTTTGATTTCTCTGTCTGAAAGGACACATATCTCTTTTTCTCCAAGATTGGTCTCTGGTGTCTTATTTGGCTCCTTTGGTGAGATCATTTTTTTTAGGACATTGTTGATACTGTTCAATCTTTGTGTCTGGGCATTAAAGAATTATGCACTTATTATAGTCATCCCAGTCTGTTCTTGTTTGTACCTGTCCTTCTTGGGAAGGCTTTCCAGTATGAAAGGACTTCAGTGTTGTGATTTAAACTGTATCTGCATCAGTCAGCCCCCAAATCCCAGCAGTAGTGTGGTTCTTGTGGGTTTATAGAAGTACCGCTTTCTGATGGTCTTAGACAAGATCTAGAAGAATTCCCAGAATTACCAGGCAGAGACTATTGTTCTCTCCTCTGACTTTTTCCCAAACAAATGGAGTTTCTCTCTTTGTTCTGAGCCACCTGGAGCTGGCGGTAGAGTGACACAAGCACTTTGGTGGCCACCACCTCTAGGACTGTGCTGGATCAGACCTGAAGTCAGCACAGTACTAAGTGTCTCCCTGGCTACTGCATATGTTCACTCAAGGCCCTGAGGCTCTAAAATCAGCAGGTGGCTAAGCCAGCTGGCCCTGTGTCCTTCCCTTTAGGATGGTGAGTTCCTCCAGACCAGGGTAGGTCTAGAGTTGCTGTCTGGGAACTAGGCACTAGAATCGAAAACTTTAGAAATCTACCTGGTGTTCCGTTGTACTGTGGCTAAGCTAGCACTAAAAGCATGAGATATAGTCCTTCCCACTCATCCATCCCATTTTGAAAGACAGAGGAGGCTTACCCCATGGCTACTGCTACCACAGGCCCACAGAGAGTACTGGCTGGCTACTGTTGATATTCCTTTAAGACCCAAGGGCTCTTCCATCAGCTTGTGGTGAATGCTGCCTGGCCTGGGGCTCATGCTTCAGGTTAATGGGCTCGCCTCTTTCCAGAGCAGGTCCAGAAATGCCATCCAAGAGCCAAGGCCTGGAATTGTGGTGCCCAAAAACCTGCTTGGTGTTCTACTCTTCTGTGACAGAGCTAGTACCTATTGTGCAAAACAAAGTCCCCTTTACTTTTCCCTCTACTTTCTCAAGCAAGAGTCTCACCCAATAGCCACAACAGCTAAGAATGCACTGAGTCTCACCTGAAGTCAGCAAGTCTTAGAGTCTCACTCAAGGCCTACAGTGTACTGTCTGGGCCCAAGGGCCCTTCACTTAGCAGGTGATGAATACTGCTTGGACTAGGTCTTTCCCTTAGAGGCAGTAGTTTTCCTTCTGGCCCAGGGTGTATCTAGAAATGTCATCTGATAGCTAGGACCTGGAAAGGGGACCTCACAACCCTGACTAGGCACCTGTCTCCCTGTGGCTAAGCTGGTAGCCAAGACGTAAGACAGTCTTCCCCAGTCTTTCCTTTCCGCTCCTTAAGCAGAAGGAAGGGGTCTCTTTTGGAGCCACAAGCTGTGCAGCCTGGGGTTAGAAGAGAGGTGGCGCCAGCACTTCCCTAGCCATCCTGGCTGGTATCTCAATAGGTTGTGTGTTTCTCTAGTCCGCTGGCTCTGAGCCAGTTCAGCCCCAGGATTCACCTACGATTTGCAGACTTTGTGGCCTAGACTGCCTTTCAAGCTTATTTGGGCCCCAGCACACTCCAGCCTGAGGTGACAAGTCTTGCCATAACTCGGGTTCTGACTTCTGGGATAGGCAGTTCTGCTCTGGCTAGAGGTGGTTTAAATACACCCTCTGTGGGTGAGCATCCACTGAGTTCAGTTTGGTTTTGCCTTCTGTTATAACAGGGCAGCCCTGAGTTCAATGCAGAGTCTCACAATTGCTGTGCTCTCCCTCTCCCAAAGATACAGATTCTCTCTTCATGCTGTGTGGCCACTGCCAGAGAATGGGGGAAAGGTAACATTCATTGATGATTCAAGACTGTTTTTCCTACTTCTTCAGTGCCTCTTTGAGTAATAATAAAGTTAAAACCAGGTATTGTGAGTACTCACCTGCTTTTTTTGTTTTTATGAAGGTGCTTTTTTATGTAGATAGTTGTTAAATTGGTGTCATTGCAGGGGAAGAGGGGATAACTGGTGGAGTATTCTAGTCTGCCATCTTGCTTCACCTTCCTGTTTATACAGTTTTAGAACAAAAAAATACGGTTTTATGGAAAGCTTTTTTGTATGTTTTACTTATACAGTCTTGCATCACTTAACAAAAGGGATATCTTCTGAGAAATGCATTGATAGGTGATTTTATCATATGAACTTTATAGAGTGTACTTACACAAACCTAGGGGATATAGCCTACTACATATCTACACTGTATGATATAGCATATTGCTCCTAGGCTACGAACTTGTACAACATGTTACTGTACTGAATACTATAGGCAGTTGTAATAATGATAAATATTTGTGTATCTAAACATAGAAAAGATACAGTAAAAACGTGGTATAATCTTATGGTACCACCATCTTACATGTACTCCATTGTTGACTGAAACATCATGTGATGCATGACTGTATAATAATGGATTGAAAGGCACAACAAATGTAACCTATATTACCTGATTTTAGTTGTTTTGCTTTTATATTAAACATAGCTAGAATATAATACATTTATACTTTTCTGTGTTTCTAAAGTGACTCAGGGAGCACTTTTATCAGCTATGGATACTGAATGAATATTGTTAGGTTTTTTGTGTTGATGATCTAAAGGACATTACATTTTAGGCTCAACTAAATGACTGCAGTCTTTATTAAGTCTTTTTGTGGTCTTGGTTCTGTCCTTTCTCTCCTCCTGTTAAAATTATAGGTTATAAATAATCAAATAATTGAGTTGATATGTTCATGATGTAGGTTTCTAAATTACTGATTAAAGTAACATGTCATAAGTAATTCCTTTAGCATATAATTGTGTAGTATTTTTGGAATTATTATAAACCTTTTACTTGGCTTTTTCAGATAATACAGAAAAGTATAAAGAAGAAAATTATAATCAACCATAACTTTTCTACCCAGGTTTAAGTTAGGAAATACATTTCCCCAAAATTAAAATTTTGTATGTGTCTGTGTGTCTTTTTATATTAATGGCATTTTCATCAAGTACTATAGATACACATATTGATTTTTAACATCTGCATAATATTGTTTACTAATGTACCAAAATTTATTTAGCCAATTTCCTCTTGATGGTTATTGAGGCTGTCTTTAGTTTTTGTTTCATTTTTAATTCAGGGAACATCCTTTTAGATAATCTTTGGATGTTAATCTGTGATTATGGATTTAGGTTAAATTTCTAGAATTTGAATTGCTTATCCAAAGTGTAGGCCGACTTTTGAGGCTTCTGATAACTGTTCTTGTATTGCCCTACAGAAGATTTGTATCATTTTACTCTTTTTATCTTCGCATAACTAGTGGTTAAAAATTGGTCTCTAATTTTTTAAAGATTATATTTGTTAAACCTTAGAAACATAGGAGAAACTGCATATCAAAATCTCTTTACGGTTACAGCAGATGTAATATGCATTGTGACTGTGTTTATTTCCAATGTTTTTATTTGTGATGTTCAACTTAATACTGAACAGTTATAAAAAAAAAGATTAAATAGGCTTTAGAGAGACTTTAGTTCCTTCATCTGGATGAGGAAAGAAAGTCGATGACTACAAGGTGAAGATTTTTTATTATGGTGTGAAGTTTTTATTTTAATGAACCTGATGACAAATTGGGCCAGATAAATAATGCTTAAATCTGAAATACACAGTAATTAACTATGCAAGCAATTGATACATTTAAGACTATTTCCTTTTAGCATTTTTCTCAGATAAATTGAATTCCTTTTTTATGCTTTTATTATTGACAAATTTATAATACCAGGACCCACACAGTTATAGTCTCTTATATACTCAAAAAGCCAAAGGTCACCTTCCAGGTACCACATTTGATGACCTCTTAACTGTGTTTCCCTTTAGCCTCTCAGTGGCAGACAAAACTGTTGTCTACACCATTCCTCCTTAAAATTCTTTTCTTCTGGCTTTTGTAATTCAGTCCTCTTTTATCCCTCTGACCACCCTCTGTCTCATTTATTCCCTAGAATTACATCTTCAACTCTTTTTTTTTCTGCTTTTGCTATGTTTTTTCTTTGGAAAATTTTATCCATACTTATAACTTCTACCATTACTACCAGCTGATGATCCTTAATTCTGAGTTTTTAATTTGAGAACTCCATTTCCTTCTAAACTCGCAGATCTGTTGGTCTTTCTTTTTTGACCAGATGTAGGAAAGAGCAGGGTCCTTCACTGGTCCTTCTTTTCTAGTGTCATCTTTTGGAAAACAGGCCTAATTGTGTCACCAATCTGATACAGAAATCATCTCAGTATTCCCAGGAGCTAGAATACTTATCAAGGCATTCCTCATCTGATCTTACAGCCATATTTACCTCTTGCATGCCTAACTCTGGCATCCTTCATTCTCACTATTCCCAAATATTATGTATGCTTTAATAGCTCTCAACCTATCCTCATGATGCTCCCTATGTCTGGAATCCCACTCAAGCACACACCTCAGTCTGTCAAGATCTTATTTATCCAGGGTCCAGCTCAAATATCAATTCCTAAAATCCATCTATGAGCTCCTTTACTGTATTAGTCAGGTTTCTCTAGAGGGACACAACTAATAGGATATATATATATATATATATATATATATATATATATACACACACATATATATATGAGTTAATTAAGTATTAACTCATAAGATCACAAGGTCCCTGCAAGCCAAGGAGCAAGGAGAGCCAGTCCAAGTCCAAAATTGAAGTACTTAGAGTCCGATGCTTGAGGGCAGGAAGTATCCAGCATAGGAGAAGATGTAGGCTGGGAGGCTAGGCTAGTCTAGTCTTTTCACTTTTTTTCAGCCTGCTTTATGTTCTAGCTGTGCTGGCAGCTGATTAGATGATACTCACCCAGATTAAGGTGGGTCTGCCTTTTCCATCCCACTGACTGAAATATTAATCTTCAGCAACACCCACACGGATAACACCCAAGATCAATACTTCGCATCCTTCAATCCAGTCAAGTTGACACTTAGTATTAACCATCATACCTACCTTGTGTTTTTAGCTTAATTTCAAACCGATAGGTTTTCTTATTGTCATGCATTATTTTTTTTTAATTATAGCAATCTATAGGCTCTTTTTCTGAAGTATGAACTCTTCGAAGGAAAGGAAAGGATCTTACTTCTTTATAGATTTAGTACCCAGCGTAACATCTTGAATTTTGTACTCAGTGTATGTTTGAATTGAGCAGTGGTAATTCTGTCTCACCTAATGTTTCTGCTTGTTCAATAAAAGATCTGTTAATATTTAGGAGAGGGATCTAACTCGTCTAGCAGATTAGAGGATGATAGCTAACACAAGAAGACAGCATAGAGGAATTTGGAGAAAAAGTGATCTAAGATTTAAGTCATGAAAGAGGAAGGTGTAAGAAGGAGATTGTGAGTGTGAGAGAAAGAATTCGAAGAAAAATGAGAATTGGTAAGTGTAAACTGCTTTAAGAACTGAATAGGGAAAGTTATATGCCAGAATTTAGCATTTCAGGATTAACTAGGACTGTAGTTAGAGGTGGTTGACACCATTAAAAACAAGTTCATCTGAATTTGTAGTGTGATCCAAAGAAAGGGAAAACTGGTAAGCAGAATACCTGGATTCTCTCCTTCCCCCTACTTAGCTGTGATGACTTTAGCAAGTTAGTCTCTGTGTCAGCTTCCTCATATGTCAACTGGGGGATACTTATCTGATTGATGTATCTAGCTCATAGGTGATCCAGAAGATGAAATAATGGACATGGGACTAAAAATGGAAACTGGTAGAAGGCTTTACTATTCTATGTCATTGCTATTTTTAATCCTAAATATATTAGCATTGTTGTTGCACTTTCCAATTCTCGTTACTATCAGCTTAGACAAATTGTCTTCTACAATTGTATTTTTAAATGGTTACCTTTTTTTTCCCCCTTTCAATTCCCTCATTTCACAGATTTTAAAATTGGGGTGCAGAGTGACTTGCTCAAAAGTTTTATTACTGTGACAATTCCATGAATCCTGACTTGTAATCAAGTGACTATTTAAGTCTACCCCAATACAGGAAAGTGTGAAAGAAAAAATAGAAAGGGAGAGAGGGGAGACAGTCGTTACTGCTAATATTAATATAATAGAATTTGGGGTCCTTTCTCTGAGTTGGAGGTGAGTAGAGAAAGGAAGTATTTGTAAGATAAAAAGAGTGTAGTGGCCAAGAGAAAGCTTCCCCTTTGTCCTCTGATGGTTCCATGTAAATAACTGACAAAAGGCAGATTAATAGGAGAAAAGACATACAAAATTTTATTTTAATGTGCATAGCATGGACAAATTGCAGGAGAATGATTATCTCCCTATCTTTTTTTTTTTTTTTTTTTTTTTTCCTTTTTTTGAGACAGAGTCTCACCCTGTTGCCCAGGCTGGAGTACCATGGAACAATCTCGGCTGACTGCAGCCTCCATCTCCTGGGTTTACGTGATTCTCCTGCTTCAGCCTCCCAAGTAGCTGGGATTGCAGGCGTGCACCACCACGCCCAGCTAATTTTTGTACTTTTAGTAGAGATGGGGTTTCGCCGTGTTGGCAAGGCTGGTCTCAACTCCTGACCTCAGGTGGTTTGTCTTCCTTGGCCTCCCAAAGTGCTGGGATTACAGGCGTAAACCACCACGCTTAGCCTCCTATCTTTTAATTAATAATAAAAATGATAAAAGGATTAGGTTTCTAATTTTGTATTAAATTAGTTATTTTAAACTCAAATGAGATTGGAGTTTGAATTTGTTTTAGCATATTTTTGGTTATTTTAATTATTTTAACCATAATATTGGAAAAAGTAAAATTGTGTCTATTCTTATTATTTTAAGTAATGATAGATGTTAAAGAAAGAAATATTTTTCCACCTTATAGTTCTCTTCAAAATTTTTGTGTTAAGAGGAAAAATATAACAAGAGTTTCTCACTTAACATATGTATATTGGTTAGTCCGGTCCAGACTTTAGCATAACAAATTATTAGAAGTGTTACATCTTGTAAAATAGGGGACTCCTTTAAATTAATTTATTCTCAAATTCTATAAGTAGTTTTATTTTGAAAATATTAAGATGAGGTGGGATTATATTAAATAATAAGATTGAGATTCATAGTTATTAATATAGTAAAATATCTACTTAAGTTAAAATGTGTTTGAATTACATTTTACAAACTAAAATTGAGCGATTTGAATGTTATTTTCTATTTTATGCATTATCATCCCTCATGCATTTTTTGTTTTTGTTACTCCTTTTCTTTGACAGCCAGAAATCACTGTGGAAAATCTTCCCAGTTATTTCAGACTTCAGAAACCATTGTTGATTTTGTTCAGTGATGGCAGCGTAAATCCTCAATATAAAAATGCAATATTGACACTGGTAAAGCAGAAATACTTGGATTCATTTACTCCTTGCTGGTTAAATCTGTAAGTATGTTTTTATTTTTCAATATGTAAGAGGTAAAGAAAGTGTAATAATTATTACATTTTCATTAGGAAACGAAACTCTCTATACCTTTGGAGTTAATTTTATGGAATCAAATATGTTGTCATATTTTAGTAACTAAATTCCCCCAAACGAGGTCCAAGATGACCTTATTTTAGATTGAATTTTATTCTACGGTAAAATTTTAAAAGCAATAATTGTTCTGACTTTTAAAAATAATTGATGCCCATTCAGAAAATTTGGCAAATACAGAAAGTGAACATTGTGATATTTTGGCTTTTTCCTTCAGTTCCTTTTTCTGTACTTCTGTATTTTTAAAGTTCAGACAGATTTCAGTACGTCCATCAGCAATATTTCCTAGTATGTTTTCTAGATGTATGGATTGTGTTACATTTGATGTCTGTGAACAAAATTCACAAATAATACACTGTTCCTTGTTCAGAATCATCAGATGAAAGACATATTTTATTCTTTAAACTCATTTGAAAAATAATAGAAATGGGGCAGTGTACATTTTTGCTGTGAAGTGCATTCTGCTTGAGGCAAAATTTTCCCAGATAATTATCATATAGATATCTAAGAGTAAAATAATACTTTATAAAATGTAGAATGTGTTCCACTAGGAAAACTAAGTATCTTTAACTTAGAGGTTTTTTTTATGAACATAATTATTTTTACTTCTTTAATTTGAAATTATTGCCTTCTTTTTCCTGAGAAAAGGCATGATTTTATGGAAAAGAAGCATTTATAAAAGTAAGTATCTCGTTATCTTCTAGTTATGTAATCATTTAATTTTTGAGCTGACATACGATCAGATACTTGGCCAAATGTTGGAAGGAAACTGTTGATTGTGTCAAGCCTAAATTGACAAGCCTTGGGGCTATGCCTGCTTTTTGTTAAAATTGTCATGGGCTGCCACTTTTCTCCTAAGTGCAACGAAGTGCCCATGTTAAAAAGAAACTTTTAAAGAATCCAGTAACATAGTTGTAGAACTCTTGGTTTTTAGGACATCTTTTCGTAAAGTGAACTTACTGGAATGATACTACCTAAAAGTTTAATGTTCTACAAACTACTGTTTTCATTTTTTTGTTGTAGAAAGAAACATTAACATGTTCAATTGTTCCCTTTTTCAGAAAGAATACTCCAGTGGGGAGAGGAATCTTGCGGGCATATTTTGATCCTCTGCCTCCTCTTCCTCTTATTGTTTTGGTGAATCTGCATTCAGGTGGCCAAGTATTTGCATTTCCTTCAGACCAGGCTATAATTGAAGAAAACCTTGTATTGTGGCTGAAGAAATTAGAAGCAGGGCTAGAAAATCCTATCAGTAAGTGTTCTGTTTTGTTTAATAGACATAGTTCTGCATTTTGTTCCATAAAGTTTAAACTCTAAATATACCTAAAGAATGGTAAGATGAGTTATTAAAATGCTGGTAGCATCGTCCATGTGGACAGTCTCCGATTGGGAGGCCAAAGGTGCAAGGCTTCAGTGAGCAGCTGCCCTATGAAGGCCTGTTTCTTGAATTTTAACATTAAGTCCATGTTGCTTGCATAGATCACCAGTGTATTCAAACATAGGATTTTGGTAATTTATGCCATTAAAAGAATTGTTACAGTGGGAGCTTTGGCCTATGAAAGCATAAGTCTTTAATCTATTTTTATAAAATTTAAAATTATAGAGTTCAGAAGATATTTCTTGTGTAGTTTTTTCATATGCATGCCATTTTTTCTTTTTATAACTGTAAGCAAATATGTTGTTTTATGGAAAATGACAATATTTTACAAATAGTAGATTATTATATGAAATTCTGGTTCTAGTACAGGCATACCTTAGAGATATTGTGGGTTCAGTTTGAGACCACCACAATAAGGTGAATATTGAAATAAAGCAAATCATACAAGTTTTTTTGGTTTCTGAGTGTATACAAAAGTAATGTTTACACTATGCTGTAGTCTATTAAATGCATAATAGCATTATGTCTAAAAAATGTTTTTACCTTAATTTTAAAATATTGCTTAAAATTGCTAATAATTATCTAAGCCTTCAGGGAATTCTAACGTTTTGGCTGATGAAGGAGGGTCTTGTCTCCACAGCCAAACTGACAAGTGGTGGTTGCTGAACTGCTGAAGATTGGGCTGTGGCAGTTCCTTACAATCAGACAACAATGCGGGGAGAGGCGGAGGGCGGCCCCCGCACAGGCAAAGGCTGAGGGGCCGGGTCGCGGCAGTGCAGTTCTTGCCGGGAGCCGAGCCCAGCGGAGCGCCCGCCGCTGACGGGCGCTGCGTTTGCGCCCTGGCCGGCCTCAACTCCCTGGAGGCGGTGAAACGCAAGATCCAGGCCCTGCAGCAGCAGGCGGACTAGGCGGAAGACCGTGCGCAGGGCCTGCGGTGGGAGCTGAATGGAGAGCGCGAACGGCGCGAGAAAGCTGAAGGTGATGTGGCCGCCTTTAACCGACGCATCCAGCTCATTGAGGAGGAGCTGGACAGGGCTCAGGAACCTCTGGCCACAGCCTTGCAGAAGCTGGAGGAGGCGGAAAAGGCTGCAGCTGAGAGTGAGAGAGGAATGAAGGTGACAGAAAACCGGGCCATGAAGGATGAGAAGATGGAGATTCAGGAGATGCAGCTCAAAGAGGCCAAGCACATTGAGGAAGAGGCTGACCGCAAATACGAGGAGATAGCTCATAAGCTGGTCATCCTGGAGGGTGAGCTGGAGAGGGCAGAGGAGCGTGCGGAGGTGTCTGAACTAAAATGTGATGACCTGGAAGAAGAACTCAAGAATATTACTAACAATCTGAAGTTGCTGGAGGCTGCATCTGAAAAGTATTCTGAAAAAGAAGACAAATATGAAGAGGAAATTAAACTTCTGTCTGACAAAGTCAAAGAGGCTGAGACCCGTGCTGAATTTGCAGAGAGTGGTGGCAAAACTGGAAAAGACCGTTGATGACCTGGAAGAGAAACTTGCCCAGGCCAAAGAAGAGAATGTGGGCTTGCGTTAGACACTGAATCAGACACTAAATGAATTTAACTGTATATAATCAAAACAGAAGAGTCTTGTTTCAACAGAAACTCCGGAGCTCCGTGGGTCTTTCTCGTCCCTTGTAAGAAGTTCCTTTTGTTAGTGCCATCTTCGCTTTGCTGGAAATGTCAAGCAAATTATGACTACATGACCAAATATTTTGTATCGGAGAAGCTTTGAGCACCAGTTAAATCTCATTCCTTTCCTTTTTATTTTTCCACCCCAAATGGCACCAGCATTTTCAGCGCTCTTATTTTTTCCTTAAGTTGCATTTATTCCTAAGGTAGGCAGGGTATTTCCTAGTAGGCATACTTTCGTAAGACGGAGGGCATTTGGTTTCTGGGAGAATAGGCAGCCTTACACTTTGAAGAACACAAACCCCAATATCTAGTGGATCTATTTAAAATGCTGAAGAACATAACTTTTTGGGTCAACCGTTAGTCGAACTATAGGAGAGACCAGGGACCATCACATAGGTGGGGATTTTCCATCCAGAGCTAATAAAAGGGCGAGGTGGCGGGGGTGTATTGTGGGAAGTCATAACCCATGGATAGATTAACCTAAGAGTCCTGGCCCTTCTCCACACTCCACCATCATCCTCTCAAACAGTCAACATAGAAAGAATGCTTGGGAAATGGTTGTAATTACCTACATATTTTCTGGTTAGTTCCTTGATGTGATGTTCTGCATATTTCCTTCATTCTAAAGTTGTTCTCTGGCCGGGTGTGGTAGTTCTCGCCTGTAATCCGAACACTTTGGGAGGCCAAGGCAGGCAGATCACTTGAGGTCAGGAGTTCAAGACCAATCTGGCCAACCTGGCGAAACCCCGTCACTACTAAAATTACAAAAATTATGATGGCGCCTGCCTGTAGTCTCAGCTACTCCAGGAGGCTGAGGCAGGAGGATTCCTTGAACCCAGAAAGTGGAGGTTGCAGTGAGCCGAGATCACCGCACTGCATTCCAGTCCAGGCAACAGAGTGAGACTCCATCTCAAGAAAAAGAAAATAAAAGTTGTTCTTTGAGGAGCAAATGTCTCATTCCAATAATGACCCATCCACTCAGCAGGAATATGGTGGAGTTCAGTCCAATTCAGGTCAACCATATCCAAAAGACTTCAAGTCGTTAATAAGTTGAGCAGAAGAGTTTTTTTTCTCTCTCTCTCTCAGCAGAAAGGGCCTCTCTGGCAGCAGAGATTAAAAATTGGCTCAACTTCATTTCCGTACTTCAGGGAATAGCAAATTGAAGATTTACTTATTTAGGACTTGAATTTCTTCTTTGGGACCAAGTTAATAAAAGACCAAGAAACTCCTGATTAAACTGGATAATGGAGAATTTTGTAGACAGGGCTGCACACATTGGCTTTGTGTTTACTTCTGTTTTCTCAGTTAACATCTCAGAGCTGGAACATTCCACATTCCCCAGCAGTGTATCAGGGCCAACTAAAATTCACAATTCTGACTAAAAATCACCCTGCTTCTGGCTTATTTGAATCCTCTATCCACCCCGTCCCACCACCCCATCCCACCACCCCACTCCTATTTATTCAGGACCACACTACTCGGGAAATACACTGACAAATTGTGCAATTGAATGAAATCCACACTTTTCTTTAGATTCTTGCAACTGTATCATATGTAATAGTATCACTTTTCTACATTTGGTCAAATAAATTTTTACATAAACTACAAAAAAACCCAACAAGAATGAAGTTTGTAGCATTAACCTTTTTTCACAAAAGGTTTCTCTGTAGTATATGATATTATTTGATAGCATTTTATTCACAGTAGAACCTCTTTCAAAATTGAAGTAAATTCTTTGAAATCCTGCTGCCGCTTTATCGACTAAGTTTATGGAATGTTCTAAATCCATGGCTGTCATTTCAACAATGTTCATAGCATTTTCACCAGTAGTTTCCAACTCAGGAAACCAGTTTCTTTGCTTACTCATGAGAAGCAACTTCTCATCAGTTCAAGTTTCATCATAAGGTTGCAGCAATTCAGTTATACCTTCAGGTACCACTTCTTATTATAGTTCTCTTGCTATTTATACTCCATCTGCAGCTACTTTCTCCACTGAAGTCTTGAGGCCCCCAAAGTATACAAGACTTCCTTTTCCTCTGCATCCTTGTCAGCATTTGTTATTGCCTTTGTTTTTGATAAAAGCCATTTTAACTGGGGTGAGATGATACCTCATTGTAGGTTTGATTTGCTTTACTCTGATGATCAGAGAAATACCTATTTTCAGAAATACCTGTTTTCCATTTGAATGTCTTCTTTTGAGAAGTGTCTTTTCAGATCTTTTGCCCATTTTAAAATCAGATTATTTTTGAGCTCCCTATATTCTCTGGTTATTAATCCCTTGTCAGACAGGTAGTTTGCAAATATTTTCTTCTATTCTGTGGGTTATCTCTTCACATTGTTGATTGTTGATTGTTTCCTTTGCTGTGAAGAAGCTTTGTTTTTAACTTGATGTGATCCCATTTGTCTGTTTTCGCTTTGGTTGCTTGTGCTTGTAGGGTATTAGGAAATCTTTGCCCACTCCAATGTCCTGGAGAATTTCTGTAATGTTTTAGTCTAATAATTTCTTCTGGTAATTTAAGTTTTTACATTTAAGTATTTCATATCTTTTGAGTTAAGAGTGAGTTAAGGGTCCAGTTTCATATGCATGTCAATATCCAGTTTTCCCAGCACCATTTATGGAAGAGACTGCCCTTTCCCTGTTATATGACCATGGTAGCTTTGTCAAAGATCAGTTGACAGCAAATGTCTGGATTTATTTCTGGTCTCCCTGTTCTGTTCCGTTGGTCTTTATGCCAGTATCATGCTGGTTTGATTACTATAGCTTTGAAGTATTTTGTACTCAGGTAATATGATGCCTCCAGTGTTGTTCTTTTAGCTCAAGATTGCTTTGGCTATTCAGGTCTTTCATGCTTTCATATGAGTTTTAGGATTCTTTTTTTCTATTTCTGTGAAAAATGTCACTGGAATTTTGATAGGAATTACATTGAATCTGTGGATCACTTTGAGTAGTATAGGCATTTTAACAGAATTCCAATTCATGAACACGGGATATCTTTCCATTTATTTTTGCTTTCAGTTTTTTTTTCATCAGTGCATTACAATGCTTATTCCTAAGCATTTTATTTTTTGATGCTATTGTAAATGGGTTTGGTTTTTTTTATTTCTTTTTAAGATAGTTTGTTGTTAGTGTATAGAAATGCTAGTTATTTTTGTATGTTTATTTTCTATGCTGCAACTTTACTAAATTTGTTGATTAGTTCTAACAGGTTTTTTTGTGGAGTCTTCAGGGGTTTTATATATATAAGATCATGCTATCTGCAGACAGAAACAATGTAAGGTCTTCTGTTCTGATTTGGACAGAGCCAAAATTTTGAACCATAAGAAAATAGATCTTGGCCCAGAATTTATGATCCTGGCTTATAACATGCCATAATCTCTACTTTTCTGAAAACACAGAAAAATGTGGTGTGGACGTATATATTAATTTATACTTGCGGTGTGGATGTATATATTAATTTATATTTGAGTCTTAACCATTTATACATAGTTACGGCAACAGTAGGCCTGTAGCTATAATTTAAATAAGTAAACATGTAGCAACTTAGATTATTATAGTATATTGAGCAAATAGTGTGAAATTTGATGTAATAAAAAGTCTCCTAAGTACTATACAAGGATTTTATTAGATACTAGATGATCTATCTTAAAATAGTATTTTGACACTGTTTCATGACAGAGCCCTGAAATAAGGTGTGTATGTGTATGTATATATGTAAACATGTATGTGTGTATATATGTAAGTATATATACACACAGTCTGGTATACAAACTCCCATTCAGTATTATGTCAGCTGTCATGTATAGTTTGAATCTACCATTATGTATATTTGTATGTATTTCATTAGATACTTGAATTTATTTTAGTGTCAGTCGTTACACCAAATCCATCCTTCCTAAGTGATCTGCTTCAAGTTAAGCAGTTTTAACTAACATATTACACTTAGGTAGCACTTGGATGGTATTTTTCATTGAAATATAATTCATGTACCATAAAATTCACCCAATTCAGTACTTTTTAGTGCATTCTCAAGACCATGCAACTACTACTATTGCTGAATTCCAGAATATTTTCATCACCCCAAAAAGAAATGCCATACCCCTTTAATAGTCACTCCTGATTTTCTCCTATGTCCACTCCCAATTTTCTCCTCTGTCCACCCTTTGGTACTCACTTATCTATTTATGGCTTTATGGATTTGCCTTATCTAGACATTTCATATAAATGGTATCATATAATAAATATATGGCTTTTTATGTCTGTCTTCTTTCACTTATGATAAGGTTTTCAAGGATCAACATGTTACAGCATGAACCAGTAGTTCCTTCCTTTTCATAGTTGAATAATATTCCACTGCATGGATCTGACACATTTTGTTATCCATTCCTTAGTTGATGGACAGTTGGGTTACCTTTACTTATGGCGATTATGAATAATGCTGCTATGAGCATTCGTGTATATGTTCTTGTGGATGTCTTTATGCTAGTACTGCATTGTCTTGATTATTGTAGCTTTGTAGTAGATTTTAAAATTGAGAAATTTGATTTCTCCAACTTTGTTTTTCATTTTCTTATTTTATTTATTTATTTATTTTAGAGACAGGGTCTCACTCTGTCACCAAGGCTGGAGTGCAGGGGTGCAAGCATCACTCACTACAGCCCTGAACTCCTGGGCTCAAGGGATTCTCCTACCTCAGCCTTCCAAGGAGCTAGGACTACATGCATGCATCACCAAGCCTGGCTTCATTTTTTTGTTCTTCTTTTTGTAGAGACAGGATCTCACTGTGTTGTCTGTCTAGTCTCACACTGCTGGCCACCAACAGTCATCCCTCCTCAGCTTCCCAAAGTGTGGGGCTTACAGGCATGAGACATTGCACTTGGCCCTGTTCATTTTCAAGACATTTTGGCTATTCTGGTTTCCTTTAGATAGTATTTTTGTCTTAGTTTTCTAAAGTAACTTATTGGTTTTAATATTTTCCTAGGAAACGGGACAGACTAAATTAAATGCAATATTTTGTTTAAGTGGATCTGGAAGGAGACCTTTCTGTAGGTGTTATCACTCATCTTTGACTACTTCATTCTCACCACATGGTATAGAGCTCTTTCCAGCTGTAGCTCTTTTAAACTCCTCAGAAAGTCTGTGTTCACTTTACTGTCTCCATTGCTGATTTATAGAGTCAAAAGGAGTATAGTTATTTTGGAGCCACAGTGACACAGAGTTCCCAGGGACTCTTAAGTCAAGATTATGTTTAGCTGGGGCTAGAATGTTTCTGAAACAGAATTGCTTAAATTTAAAAAAGTGAGTATGTTCAAAACACAGAAACCTGAGCTCCTGACCTAGCTTCCTTGATTACTAAGTGGCTCTAGGCAAGTCATTCTTGGTGTCCTCCTCTACAACTATAAAATGAGATTAATAGTTCCCCCTCTGAATATATCACATAGCGATTTTAAAAATGTATGCAGAGGTACTTTATAAAGTATAAACTCTAATGTATTTTCATTACCTATGTAAAGATCCTTTCCTACCAGGAACATCCCTGAGGGCTTTGGTTCCTCAGCTTAAACCATTACCCAGAGGAAAGAATCAACGTTATTATACTTTTGAGTTTTCTGAGAGACTGGCATGTATTCTTTTGCAATTTTGTTAATGTCTTTGCCACTCTTTGAGGTTTTCCATCATTTCTGTGCATCACTGCTCTGTTCTTAAATTAATCCTGTAGCCTCTGCAACAGGAAGAAGAAAGCTGAACAGTCTCTGTTTATTGGATTCTGCCTTCTATGCTAGCAGGGCCTGCTCTCGGCATCTCTGGTAGATAGATCTTTGCCAAGGTGCTCTGAGATGGGATTGGGGTGGTGTGGGTTGTAGGGACATTCTGTAAATAGCCTAAATCAGTAACATGGTGCCACTGGTGTCTGCCTCACCTTACTTGTTGCATATCTTAATTTCTGTGAAACTGTGGCCACTGGCGATTCTTATTTGAGATTTACACTTAACTTTGACCCGGTTCCCTGATCCTTGTATGCTTTGGTCTTCTCATCTATAAAATTATAAAGATTAAATGAATAATGCCTGTTTATAGTAAAGATTGAATAAATGTTAATTAGCATTATTTGTTGTCATTACTGATTTGATGAATAGTGTATTTATTACCCTTACGTTATTAGAGTACAGTTTTATTTGCAATTGAAAACATTAAGATCTTTATAGAGTTCCTTTAGCAAGTAATTAGCAGAATTGGAATGTTTCAGGCATTTTGTTGTAGTCTCAGACCACTAGGCTGCAGCTTTGACCTTAAAGAATAAATATTGTTAAATATAATATTTGCTACATGCTATACTTTAAACTGGACTCTTGGTGGTTGTTGAGACAGTGTCTCACTCTGTCATCCAGGTTTGAGTGCCTTGTAGCCTCAACCATGTGGGCTCAAGTGAACCTTCCACTTCAGCCTCCCGAGTAGCTGGAACTACAGGTGCATGCCAGCATGCCCAGCTAATTTATTTTTTGTAGAGAAGGGCTCCCACTGTGTTTTCCAGGCTGGTCTTGAACTCCTGGGCTTAAGCAGTCCTCCCATCTGGGCGTCCCAAAGTGCTGGGATTATAGATGTGAGCCACCATGCCCAGCCTAAACTGGACTCTTACAGATACTTTAGTAAACATTTATTTGCATTTTGCAAACTACAGTCATTCTTCTTATCCGTTCATTATATTCAAGAAAATATGTCATCCGTTTGTCACTTCTGAATCTGCTAACCTGGCAACACCAATTTAAAACATCAGTTCCATGGGTAGCCTAACTTTATTATCTTGCTGATGTACCAATTACCAGGATTTCATATATTGACTATGAATGAGGAAATTATATATCAGTAAGTGAAGTACAGCTGTACTGCATGTGTACATATACAGATTTTTGTTTGAGCTTTAATCTACTCTAGGAAATTGCAATTTATATGGTTTTTATAAGCTGTTAAAGATACTTGATTTATGAGAGATGCTCAAGTTTGTATCTTATGAGAATTTGTTGTTATTTTTTAGCATGTAACAGTGCATAGATTCTTTCATTGGAATTTATTTTTAGAAGGTTTACTTTGTACACTTCCTTATATATTTTTCAAAATAGTATTCTACATGGGCCAGTTAGATTCTAAAACTATTTTGTAAACTATCTAGTAAATGGAAGTTAGCTAATTTATCCCATGTATATGTTATCAGCCTTAATGTTTTCCTGTTTTAATAACAATATTTAAAAATAATGTTAAGATTTATTGCCATGAAGCTCATCTAAGAGAAATTATTTAATCATTGTCCATATATAGTACAATTGATTCCATGGCAATTTTAAATTATTGTCTATTTTTTAATAAAATGAACTTGTTTTCAAAAAGGACGCGGAAAAGATGTTAATCAAAAGCTTCAAGAACAGAAAAATGCTTTAAAATATAAGGAAACACTTGTATAAATATGTAATAAATAATTACATATGTTCAAAAATTTTTTTCTCGAATGATTCATAAGAAATAGTTACATTTTCTTGGCAGTAGAGACTGGAGTAGAGAAGGAAGCAGGAGACTTTTTCATTTAACCTTTTACATATGTGTGCATGATCTTGTTACACATATTGCTATTTTTTAACTGGCATTGAGATTATGGACTTTTTTCCACCCTATTCATATTTACCTTTTTAAAAGGAAATAATAGCTTGTTAATATAATGTAAAAATGAAAATGGCAGCTGGGTGCGGTAGCTCATGCCTGTAACATAGCGCTTTGGGAGGCTGAGGTGGGAGGATCAGTTGAGGTCAGGAGTTTGAGACCAGCCTGGCCAACATGGTGAAACCCCATCTCTACTAAAAATACAAAAAAAAAATTAGCCAGGTGTGGTGGTACATGCCTGTAATCCCAGGTACTGGGGAGGCTGAGGTAGAATTGCCTGAGTGGTGGAGGTTGCAGTGAGCTGAGCTCATGCCATTGCACTCCAGCCTGTGGGACAGAGCAAGACTCCATATCAAAAAAAAAGAGAGAGAGAGAAAAGAAAATGGCTAGTAATGACAAATGTATCAAGTTTCCTTTCTTTCTTTCTTTCTTTTTTTTTTTTTGACCTTTATTCTTTCTTTTTTTTTTAAGGAAAACCTGATCTGAGGAAAAGTTTCTTGTTGACAATGACAGTAAAAAAAAAAAAAAAATACTAGCTTTGCTTAGGTTAGATAAGTAAAACTAATACAGCGTTCACTTCTACAAACATATTTTTCAAAATAAAACATTTTCTAGTATATTGATGTGATGATTGTATAGCGATTAGTCTTTAACCTTTGATTGTTTCTTCCTTCCAGCAATTTTACCTGCTCAGGAATGGAAACCTCCTCTTCCAGCTTACGATTTTCTAAGTATGATGGATGCTGCAACATCTCAACATGACACTAAGAAAGTTCCCAAGTGTAAGAAAGAAACAGATGTGCAGGAGAATGATAAGGAACAATATGAAGATAAATCGACAGTCAGAAAAGAACCAATTGAAACTCTGAGAATAAAGCATTGGAATAGAAGTAATTGGTTTAAAGAAGCAGAAAAATCATTTAAGTGTGATAAAGAGTTATGATGCTTGAAAGTGAACTAAGAGCTTTGGTTTCCAAAGTCTTTTTTTAGCATGATAGACTTAATTTATTTCCTTAAAGAATAATACTAAATCATTCAAGTTTGAAGACTAGTGTCGTCCGATAGAATTATAATAAAAGTCACAGGTTTTATTTAAAAATTTCTAGTAACTACGTTAAACAAAGTAAAAGTAAGCAGAGCATAATTTTGATGGGGTTTTTTTGTTTGTTGTTTTTGAGACAGGGTTTCACCATATTGGTCACACTGGTCTTGAACTCCCAACCTCCGGTGATCCACCTGCCTCAGCCTCCCAGAGTGCTGGGTTTACAGGCGTGAGCCACTGTGCCCGGCCCTTGATGTTATTTTTCACCCAATAGTGTACTCCAAATAGCTAAATTAATATAAAAATAATGAGGTATTTTACATTCTTTTTTATACCAAGTCTTCAAAATGCAATACATATTTTATACTTACTGCATTTCTTACTTCAGAGTAGCCATATTTCAGGAGTTCATCAGCCACATATGGCCTGTGACTACTGTATTGGACAGTTCAGTACCAGACAAAAACTAGCATAATTAACTTAGTTCTAGCCATGATTTGTATTTGGATTAAAACAGAAATATAACTCTAAATACAGTTAACTCCGCAGTGCATTCATGTAGCTGGCAGTTATATTTGTTTTGTTGTAGTCACGATATTAATATCAGTGTTTGTCAACCTGGGGGCAGTTCGGCTCCCCAGGGGATATTTGGCAATCTTGGGAGACATTTTTGATGTCATGACTAGGGCAGTTATTGGCATTTCGTGAATAGAGGCCGGGGATGCTGCTAAATAACCTACATTTGACAGCCCCCAGCAACAAAGACTTATCCTTCCTAAAATGTTAGTAGTGCCAAGGTCCAGCAACCCTGCGTTAAACTAACCTGTGGCAGACAAGGTTTCCAGAATTTCCTGATCCTGCTCAAGTATTTTGTTTGAAAAATTTTGGCTATTAAAGGTATCTGTTAGATGGTCGTATCCTGATTATTACCTGGATACAATTTTATGTTTTCTAATGAATCAATTTTTATAATATTTTCAGAAAGTAATAGTATAACCCTAAAAGAGGACTCAGAATGATACTTACATTTAAAGGAAGTCTTAAAACCTTCTCTTATTTCTACAAGCTATTTGGCTAAATTTCAGATTGAACAAGAAGTCAGCATTCTACCATCGCCTCAGGCAAAGAGAGGCTCCCTCATTTGAAGCATCTCTGAAATCTACCCTTGCAAGCTTCAGACATATCAGTTGGTCTCCCTGAGCCATATGGCCTCATCTATGTGAGAGGGAAAGATTAGCCCAAGAGTTAATTTTCATTCCAAATCACTTAGTTGTTAGACTGATCTGTTTGTAGCAGTTGTTTGTCTCATTTTTCCTCTGTGCACTTTTTGAGACTTTTGTTAAGAATATTCTATTTGGTGCTCCACTGTATTTTTCCTTCTAATATCTACTTGGTATCTTGTTCTTTAAATTTTCTTCACATATGGTTTCCCTGGTACAACTGAGTATTATTACTGGAATTTAAAGAATCATAAACAGCTAAAATTCAACAAGTGCATATCTTTCCTTATAACATAGACCCTTTGCTACTCTCAGCACCCTCTCCTCAGTTTTTTCCCTGTAGCATGTGATGCCTTATTAATTCAACTCATTTTCATTTGCTTTTATTTCTAATATGGGAAATATGGAGTGAACTCTAAATGCAGTTTGTAGTAATAAAACATCATTAACCTAATCATTAGAAAATGCTAATTAAGTACCACCACACAGAAACATGAAATTGACTAGTCATTGTACCTTTGTCAGCAATTTTGACAGAAATGTTTGTAAATAATTTTAAATAAAATATCTGGGTTTCAGGCTACCTTCACAATCCTTCTGTAGTCTCTGTTGTGCCCTCTCTTGGACCACTCTCTCTCTATCAGTTGGGTTTCTTTGCTTACAAGCAACAGAAATTCAACTTTGCTAACTTGAGAAAAATGGGAATATTGGATAATTCATAGAAAAGAAAAACTAGGCTTTGAAAGAACAGCAACTAAGTCTGTTCTATGTAACAGGAACTAACAGGTCAGTGAAGAATCAGTTCTAACTGATTTACTCTCTTTTGTGACTCAGGGAGTCCTGGGAAAGTTGGTTAGGGGACCACTAGACGCTTTAATTGGCAGTTCTAACAGTACTTTCAAATGCAGAAGGGGTAAATCTCATAAAGTCTAAATTTTGTTTACCAGAAAAAGAATGAATGCAGAGGAGGAAAAACAATGAAGAAATAGAAAACCCATGAATCCTCAAGACACTGCTTGCTGTTTTTCTACCATCCTTTGTATCATTTTTGGGTCTTTCTGCTACCTCTTATCCATTTTTGAGAGCTCCGAAAGCCCTCTCTTTACTCTGGGTGGTTATAGCTGTCCTCTGTGTTCTCCTGGTCCTCTAATAGAGTTGGTCCTCAGTGCATATTTACATTCTGCATAACATTTCATCTCTCATGAGTCAGATTATTTTACTGTCTCCTGCCTCACCTGTGCTAGAGTGTAAATATCCTTGGCCCATTGTTTCCAGTCCTTGTGATGAAATATTTCACAAGCTGTTTTTCAGAATTCCTAGAGTTCCTCACTTATGGCTGTGCTTCTTTAAAAACTAATTAAATGTGTAAGGTGAGAACCATAAGAGTTTGCAAACCAGTGTCTATTTCAGTAAAAAAAAATAAATAGATACACCTTGGGATTTTTCCCTTGTGCCTAAGACATAGGAAGCTGCAAGAGAATGTTACTCGTATCCTAACAACAAAAAGTCATAGCTTTTCTTGTATCCATCAGAGAAAGTAGGCAAAAGATCTGAATTTCAAAGGGTGACAACCCCACTTCAAAGAGAAACAGGGTATGTGAACTGTTTTGCCTCCATCAGAGAATAGGAGGCTGCCATTAAAGCAAGTGAGAATAAATTATCAAGAATTTAGAAGAGTCCTAAGTGTTTACAGTCCTTGCAAGTTAATTTGCCACAGATTCCTGAATCAGAGACAAAGGACTTTATCACTCAAACCAGTAGCATTTATCAGAGTGTCAGCATCCCCACAGTGTTACCAGAACAGGGCCAGGTGATACCTGCACACATTGTAGATTGCATAACAGAAGAAACCCTGAGTTTAGGGAGCCCAAATATGTTATAATGCCTGTCCTTTGCTCTTAATAGTAGGCGATACTAACTAGAGAGACGGTATCTCTTATCAGTCTTTCCAGGTTGTTATTTATATAAATATCCTTGAATAGGTAGTTCAGAAGAAAGGCAGGTGGTACCATGCATGCAATCATACAGAAATGTGAGAGACCATGGAGAATTGTCTACTGACAGAAATCACTAAAATGTTAAGGAATTCTTTAAAGGCCAACCATGTGATCAATATCAGTTTAAAATAGGTCCCCTGACATGACAGAGGTTCACATTCACTTTCTACAAGCTTCTGCTGCATGGTAATGAGAAAGACTGGGGCAAGAGACTGGAGAGAAGAGACCTCTCAGTGACACAGGCATGCATGGAATGACAGGCTGACAGGTGTGAAACTCTGCCTGCTTCCTCAGACCTTTCTCTTGTACAAAGCAAAAGCCATAAGCCACTGGAGAAGAGATGACAAACCTTCCTGCCCTAATGGCCTAGGCGGAGATCCACTGCTCTTGAAGGAGATGTAAAAGCAAAAACCTTTTGCCCTTGAGAAAGGCAGAAAATCTTGTGGGCCCAGGATCCTGTGCCAATACCAAGCAGAGATCCACTCTCACTAGAAGTGTGGAAAATCTCTCCTGTTCAAGAATTCCAAAAACTGATAAGCATATAATTCAAATTGTAATAACGCAGTGAAGGAGATGTAAAGGGAAGTGTTAGAGAATAATCATGATCGGAGGACCACCTACTCAAGTGCAATGGCGAGGTAAGTTCTTCCTAATGAGGTGATATTTGAGCTAAGACTTGAAGGATGAGATCGCCACCCTAGATCAGAATAAAGAGCATTCTGGGTAGAGGAACAGCATCTGGAAGACTCAGGAAAGATTTTGGCTTATTTGAAGAATGGAATAGAACCAATATGGCTGGAGTCTAATGGGCAAGGGGGACAGTAAAGAGAGAAGGCTGGTGAGCTAGGAAGAGGTGGGATTATGCAGGGTTTTGGAAGACATGGATGGTAAGGCATTTATTTTAAGTGTACCAAGAAGCAGGGGAGCAATATGATGGGATGCAAAACTTTGGAAGAATATTCTGGTTGCCATAAGGAGTGTCTGTGGAGATGGAGAGATGAGGATGTATTTGAGCTGTATTTTGGAGGTTTGACCTATAGACCTTGCTGATGGATTGCATCTAGGTTTTGAGGGAAAGGGAAGAACTATAAAGGACTCAAGTTTCTGATATTAGTAACTGAAAGAATGTGGTGCTATTTACTAAAATGAGGAATAGGGGAAGCTGGGGTGGTATTGGGGGTGGACAGAATAAAGTTCTATTTTGTCTACATGAGGAGAGAAAAACTCATTTGATTTCAATTTGACAGTTAGATACTTCAGTCTGGAGCTTAGTGGAGAGCTTGTCTTCATTGATTCAACAAACATTGTTTTTTATCTGCCAGGAACTGTTTTTGTCAATGTGAATAAAATAGCCCCTGTCTTCATGGAACTTACATTCTAGTGCAGGTAAGATGGAAAATAAACAAGTAAATACACCATTGATACACAGATGATAAGGGCTATGAAAAGAATAAGAAGGGAGAGAGTGGTATGGGAAATTTTAAAAATAAAGTATGGTTAAGGAAGGCCTCACTGTTGAGGTAAACTTGAGTAAAACCTAAAAAGGAAAAAAGGGAGCAAGGTTTCAGGTTATTTGTGATCAACCCTGTTACTTAATTTAGAATAATAGATAATTTTTAAAAAATTTTATTCAAAGGATTGAGGGGCTGACTTACAAGAGAACAGAAAATTACTGGGCCAAAATCTAAGTAAAAGCAGGAAACAAAAATTAAAGGACGCACTTTTAAGTATTTTTTCCTAAAAGCATTTGTCTGTGTGAGCAAACTTACTCAGCTCTCATCTTTAATTATTTTGCTCGGTTTTACCAAAAACAAACACAAACAAAAGAACAACAGAAAAATTCTTAAATACATTGATAGGCTAGAGAATTTTAATTTCACTTATCATTTAAATCCAAGTACATTTTATAACTTCTTTATATGTAGTTGTCAACATGTAGGGCAATCTGTCTTTAAGTAGGGATGAATGACTCCAGAAATAATCCTGGAGAGTTTTCCCTTGAAGCCAAGCATGAGGTTGTTTAAATAAACTTCTTGTTTAAAATGAAAAACAAAAAATAATAATAAAAACACAGTCAAGTTTCTTTAGTTGCCAGCTGTCTCCGTTGGCCTGGAGATGATGGAGGGATTTTGTTGTGTAGAAAGTTCTAAATCCTCCCAGGGGCCCATGAAACCCTTGTGCCTCAGGTGAGTAACAGTAGTCTCCCCATGCCCACCTCTGTAAGGCACCTGTGGTGAGATTTCTAAGTCCACCCTGGGGCTAGAACCAGTCCAGTCTGGCCCAAAAGGTGTGTGGAGGGGGGGTGTGGGTGGGTGCCTGTCTCATACCCAAACAAATGTCCCTAGACCCAAACTTCACCTTTGCCATGGGGACCAAAGTTAAAAGCCCAACCAGCATGGGAAGTTGGAACTCCATAGAGCCTGTGAGGAAAAGGCGAACTTAAAGAAAAAGACAAAAACTTCTCCATCTCTGCATACTCAAATCCTACAAAAGAAGATGTTTTGATATGGAGAAGCAAAAATACACATTCTTTCCAAGTACACACACAACATTTACAAAAAGGAACATATACTGTGCTATAAAGCAAGTATTGCTAATTGTTAAAGGATTAAAATCATGCAAAGCATGTTCTATGAACACAGTGTAATTAATCTATAAATCAATAACAAAATGATGCCTACAGAGGTAGGGATAAGGAGTTGGGTATGTAAGCCTGAGCTTGAGATAAAAATCTAGGCATCCTATAGTTTATGAATGGAAAAATTTGGAATTAAACCTGAGTCTCCTTCACATCCATTTGGTGGGATAATACCTTGTAAAGCCTTTCCAGTCCATAACATTTCCTTGTGTATTGAAATTTTAAAATATATATAAAATACATAAACTAATATTAAAATGGCCTATGACTAGATCATTGAATAATCAGATAATTCAATCATCTCTCCCCCTTATAGTTAATATTCCTAACACTTTATGGTTGTAGGCTATAATTTCGCATTGTCTTAAACCGTTTTCTTTCACTAAGATTTATTAGTGGGAGGCCAGGTGCGGTGGCTCACACCTGTAATCCCAGCACTTTGGGAGGCCGAGGCGGGTGGATCACGAGGTCAAGAGATCGAGACCATCCTGATCAACATGGTGAAAGCCCGTCTTTACTAAAAATACAAAAAGTAGCTGGGCATGGTGGCGCATGCCTGTAATCCCAGCTACTGAGGAGGCTGAGGCAGGAGAATTGCCTGAACCCAGGAGGTGGAGGTTGCGGTGAGCCCAGATTGCGCCATTGCACTCCAGCCTGGGTAACAAGAGGGAAACTCTGTCTCAAAAAAAACAAAACAAAACAAAACAAAAAAACATTTATTAGTGGAAGCCTATCCAAGATTTAGTTTGGATAACCCAGGGTCAAGTCCTTACATAGGTCTCGAGAGCTATGAAAAAACAGATGCAGAATCTGGAGTCTTATGAAATATTCCAGACCGGCTTCTTGACTTATAGTGGACAAAATTGCACGTCACTATTTTAATCAAATAAAGCGCTCATTTCCTCTGACATTAAATGCAGTCTGGATTTTCTGTTTCTCATGTGGATATTTTATATAATTATGAAGGCTGCTTTTGAAGAATTAATTTTCCTCACATTTAAATTTGTTTCCTTGTTAGAGATACAACCTCATCAGCTACCCAGTTCTTTGTGCCATGAAACTCCTTCCGAATGTCTGGTTTATTGTACTGAGAGTGACTATTACATCTGAATCACTTCTCCAAAGTTACCAGGATAAAACTCTAAGGTCACACCAGACCCAGATGGTCTTGACAAATGTGAACAGTAAGTAAATCTCTATTTAGACATTATAAGAAGGTAGTGTTATTCCTGTTTCTAAAGATACTTAAAGTCTGAGGGAAAAAGCTATTGGAAAACAGTTTTCTTAAAAAGAGGCTTAACAAAAGTAGCATTCAAACAAACTAATGTCTGGTAAGCAGAATTGAGAATACCTGTATACCCAGAAACATCTGGGAGATCTAACCAGCATATCACATTGGTGAGAGAATGGGCTTTGGATTTGGACTGAAGAATCTTTGGGCCTGACTCTCCCAATTTTTAGCTGTGTGATTGTAAAGTTACTTAAAATTTTACATCTTAGTCTCCTCAGTGGTGAAAATATTGCTTACCACATGGTATTGAAGGTTAAATGGGAGTATGCATAGTAAGCATTGGATATATGTCATCTTAAAGATTGGTTTGTTTACTAGAAATTTTGTCCTATTAACAAAATAATATTTTCTCATAATAAAATTCAAACAATATAGAAATAAACAAAGCAATACCTGGCCCACGTCCCTCCAACTCCAACTATGGAGACAAATGGTAACTACTAATAACAATGGCTTCCATTTGACCTTCTAAATATTTCACTTCTTATTTTTAGGGTTCAAAGATACTTAGGTTAGTCAATTGTCCCTTTCAGCCTTTTCAACTAAGATCAAGTAAAGATACCATTAGAATATATTTTTAAATTTTACTTATTTATTTCCATATCTAGTATTAACATTTTTTTCTTTTACTTTGTGGTATTAAATATTTACTTTGTGGTATTAAATATTTCTTTTACTTTGTGGTATTAAATATTTCATCCATATTTGGTGTTTACACTGAAATCAAAAGGGGGAAGTTGGAGAAAAATCTATCCTATTTAATTGTTAATGTAGTCAATAGTTGCTTTTTTGACTGGAGTTTTTGTTCTTCAAATCTGAACTTGCAAATTAACATAATTATACCTAGAGTGTCCTTTGTTTCGTTGAACACAACATCACCTTGGCGTCCTGGAGTGCAGTACTCGTCAGCACCATTCTGTAGTGAGTAACAACCCATCACATTTCCTGCTAAGGGATACCCACAGTCCAATGTGTCTAAATATCATTTGTGGTATCTAGTGTCTGATACATATGACTGCAGGTACGAAAATTGTGTCAGTTCAGAATCCTTTAATTGCATATAACAGATAATATAACAGTAGCTTAACATATAGGGTTTTATTTTACTTAAGTGAAATATTCTACTTTATTTACATAAGAAGTCACCAGATAAAGCAGCCTCATGGTGGTAGCACTGTCCTAGGTTCTGTCTTTTTGCTTCGCTATCCATAATGTAATGGCTTGTTTCCTCTCAACTGCAAGGTACTTGTTGAAGCTCAAGCATCTAACATGTATTTAAGGCAGGAAGAAGGAGATAGGTGGGTGCATGATACCTCCATTTTATAAGAAGAACAAAGGCTTGATCTAAAGTCACCTGGGAGATTTTGGTTGTGTATCACACTTGGGCCAGAGCTGGGCCATATAGCTACTCCCACCTGCAAAAGAGCTGGGAACTAAGTCCTATATTCGGTTTTCCAACCTCTATACAGTACTGGAAAACAGCATTGGAAAATGCTGTAACAAATCCACAGCCTCTGACACAAGAGGGAAAATGGAAGATGAGGGGATGGGCCATGACTATTGTGCCTTGTTCTTGGTGCTGATTTGAAGATATGCACCAGGAATAGCAGTAAGGATGATTTAGAAGCTCTCCATTGAGAAGCTCAATGCCAAAAGGAGGCCAAATGTACAGCTGTTAGTCACCAGCAACTTTGGTTCACATATAGCCACTTGCCCAGGGTGCAAATGTGCCCTGAATCTGGGTTGAAGCAGTTCCAGCATCTGCCATCTCTTCACCCAGGTTTGCTATTGCTCTTCTCTATCAGCTCAGTGCTGGGTCCATTTAACAATTCTAGTACCTTTCTATCCTCAAGGTTTATTTTAGGGAACCCCTTGTCCTTCCCTGCCCCTGAGGATTGTTCAGGGACACTCTGGCCCACTGAGAAGTTGTCCCAAAGCCCAGGGATCCTTGTCTAAATCACCTCATTGTGTCTTGGAATTGTGAATACCAAACGGTATTAGAAAAGGGTGTATGCCCTTTTCTATAAGCAGAGGATCTTGGCTTACATGTGCTTAACATATAAGAACAATTCAAATGACTCTTCAAAGAACAAGGATGATCACCCAAAGTGATTCCCTGTATTGCCTGCTTGCTTACCAGAGAAGCTGAGTTCAGTTGTTCCCACTTAAAAGGAAAAAAATCTGGCTACACAAAAAATTAGAAAATATGCAGTTATTGCAGTATTGGCAAGTGGCATAATTGATTGAGATTTCATGCCACACATCTTTAGATCACATTATTCATTCATTTACATTCATTTTTTCAGCCAATAAGTATCTGTGATGCCTACTAAGTGCCAGCGCCTGAACTAATTACTGTGAACATAAAGTCAGATAAGGAATGGACCATTACCTGACGGACCTTAGCATCTGGTGTGTGGGAGAGACATGAAAATCGCTTTCACCTGTTGTTATAAGGACTAGAGCAAAGGGTGGCCCAGGATTGTGGGAAATCCTGGAGGAGGAGCAGCTAAATTGGGCTGGGGGCTAGAAAATCTTCCAGGGGAGAGGATGCTTAAGCTGAATTTTGGAATATGAGTAGAATTTACAAGAGGAATTTTCAGGGAGAGGAAAGAGCCTGGGCGATGACATGAAGACATCAAACAGCCTGGTGCATGCAGAAACAAGAGCAGTAGTTCCATATGGAGTGAAGAGTGTTTGAAGAAAAGACATCCAGAATGCCAGAGAGGAACAGGAGCCAGATACTGCAAAGTGTTATTGAACTAATGAGCTTGAACTCTGGATTGTATGTTATGAATTAGGGTTACAAGCTTATTCAGTTATTCCATACTTATTCCCAAGAGTAAAAAAGTAGACTTCAAGTGTTTCCATTTTGATAGAAGAGGAAAATTAAATATCTGTGATAGATTAGCATAAACACATGGTCTCCCTAAAATGATCATTATAATCAATTTTGAGTAAGAGTCCTTTTCTACCAGCCCCTCTGCTTGCATTAACATAAGCCCCATCTAGGGGCTTAAAAATTGTAGGTGAATGTTTTATCCTGGAAATTACAATGAATCAGATACTCTCTAGGGCCAAAGTCATTTCCTGAAATAATTTTTCCAGACTATTAGAGTACCATTTATTTCCCTGCAATATAAATTGCACAAAATGGGAACTGAGTTAGTAAACCTCCCTTAGCATCTCAATTATTATGGTTCCAGGAAACAACTTAGGTATGGGAAGGAGACAGACCAATGCCAATATTTGCACATCCATTTCTTTTCTTTAGTTTGGCTTCAAAGTCTTCCAGTGTTTCTCTGATTTCCTAGAAGACTGGGACTTTGAGAAACAAATTCCTACAATAAAGTCTTAATGTAATTCAAGAAGTCAGAAAGAGTGAAATTATGTAGATGTTTGTTATTCTAAAGTGTCATGAAAACATTTTGTCTTTCAGTTTTAGAACTCCTTTATATGTTTTTTGAATTGTGTTCTGGTATACTCAGATTTTATACTCGGAGCATTTCAGAAGATAGTCAGTACTGATAGGTTTACATCACATCCTAAATGTGATGGTTGCTGCAGAAATGATTGAAAGTTTATTTTACTCTAAACTTTACAAAAATATTGATTCATACTACCTTGTATTATATTCAGTTTTCCCATTTTTAAGGCCCTTTCCTATATATTGTTTAGTTTTCACAACATCACTATAAAATAGACTCAATATTTTACAAGCAAGGAGCAAAACCAAGAGATTATGGCACATAGGGATGGGCACCGTGGCTCACACCTATAATCCCAGCACTTTGGGAGGCCAGGGAGGGTGGATCTCTTGAGGTCAGAAGTTCAAGACCAGCCTGGCCAACATGGAGAAACCCTGTCTCTACTAAAAAATACAAAAATTAGCTAGGCATGATAGCACAGGCCTGTAATCCCAGCTACTAAAGAACCTGAGGCAGGAGAATCTCTTGAACTTGGGAGGTGGAGGTTGCAGTTAGCTGAGGTCATGCCACTGCACTCCAGCCTACACAACAGAGCCTGATTCCATCTCAAAACAAAACAAAATAACAACAATAAAAAAAAAAGAATAAAAAGTTACAGCCCATAGATCTCAAACTAGAGTCTTCATTTACATCATCTAGCAGAGCTTTTCATAAAATAGACCCTTGTGTGCTTCACTCTCCTCCCCTCCGTTATCCTCTCCAAGACTCTGCTTTAACAGTTAAAAAGCTGCCCAGATGATGCTGATAGTGAACCTGCTTCAGAACCCCTGGTTAAGGGGATTTTTCTACAGCTGTTAAGGAGTAGACCAGAACTTGAACCAGGGATGTGGACTACAAGTCAAGGCTGTTTCCCATAGACTACAAGTTAGGTAGGAACAGTTGATGGGAGGTGAGAGGTAGGGGTAGAAGGATGGATGTTGAGATATGAATTCATGTTAAATCTTACAGCAATTTTCCATTTAAAGCAAAATTTTTAAAGTGAAGATGGAGTGACAGTCAATGATCAGAAAATTTCAGATTGATAACATTTTATGGGATAATGTTATTAGCATGGATGTTCATGATGTGAGTGTCAGGTTTTTGTTCTAGGCATGAAAAGGAGGAAATGCAGGAGAACAAGACAGAGGAAATGGCAGATTCATCTTTTCTATCTTTTAAGGAGACATAATGAAAAAGAATCCATTGATAAGCTGTAGATTTGAAGACAAATCATTGAAAAAATAATTGCCATGAAACTGTAGTAAATTTCCAGATGTGTGGGGAAGAGACACTCCATGTTTTAGAAGATGAGTTACACTCAAGCCCCAAGAAGGGAGAGCTGAGTGGTAAATATTTCCATTTTTATATTACAGATGATGAAACTAAGGCTCAGAGAAGTAAAGGAGCTTGCCCAAGCTGCTCTGCCAATATGTGGGAGAAACCATGAAACCATAATGGTAATAAATGATAGAATAAAGAAGAACCCATAAGAGAGAGGAAAATAAACTCCAGGGCACTGTGAAAGAAGGCTTGGCAAATGCAACCTACAATCCATTTTGTGATATTGAGGAAATGTAACATTGATTTACTCTGTTTTTGTCACCAAAGGAAGCCACTGAGCCATGCTTATGAGATTTCTTCTTGGACATTTGAAATTGAGCCTTTCCAAATTCTTATTTTTCAGAAGTTGATTAATTTCAGTCCTAGGCAGTATTTTTATAAAACAAATTTAAGGAAGAATACATTTTAGTTAATTTCTTTATGCTGTCATTTGTCTCCTGTTTGAAGATTTGTGTGTGAGGTGATGCTATTTTAAGAGATACTGCAAACACTTTCTGCTTTTAAGCGTGTGTAGCTCTCAGAATCTGAATTACATGGTATAATGCTTTTGAAAAGCGTATGTTTTCAATGTTATAAAGGGACTTTTAAAGTTTATTTTGATATTTTAAATCATCAATAATCTATGCATAGATTTTGTTGTTTTTCTTTGGCCTCTTCTACATTGTTACAACTATATCCCAGTCACTAGGCCATAGTTGTCTAGGTATTTTTGCAAAGGTCTTTATTTTCTTCATTTCTTTTCCAAAAGACTTTCCAAGCTCTAGGATTCAAGGCAGACTTTTCATACCTCTTAAGTCTTACATAAATCTGATTTGGGCTTCAGGGAAAACTCTAGTACCTGAAACTTTTTTTTTCCTCAGTGTTCTGATTTATCCTTGGTCACTTCCCTTAGGCTGTGAAGGGAACTTCTAATTGAGCTCTGCATTTCTGATTTTAAAAATTTTGATCATAATTCATTTTTCCTGAGAAAGCATTTTTTGTATTTTAGGAGTATAAACCCAAGGATTCACAATGGTATTTTTTCTTATAGGAATGCATGAGATGATTTGCCTAACAGTAAATGCCAAACCTATAACTATGTGATTATACTTTCCCAAGTTTCTAGTAATCAGCTCATGCAATTATTATAAACATAAAAGAAATCATGTCTACCACTGAGAATATAAAATTTAAAAATACATATTTGTTCACAGCAGAATCTATAATCAGCAATTTTTTGTTTTCTTTCTCATAATTGTTGACAGACATGCATGGTAAAAAGAATGAAAGTTCAGTATTTGTGGGAAAGAATTTCAGAGTTATTTCTAGTAATTCCCTTGTTCCCTTAATGAGCCAGTATGAGATATTTTTTAATGTGTAGAAGACGTTATTTTGTTAACACTTGCTCTAATCCAGCTTCATAAAGCAGAAGCTTTCTCTCTCCATGGATACTATGAGAAATCTGAGAATTTAGGCACTTTCCATTGCTGTTGGTCCACCCCTCTGAATATGATCTTCAGTTTTTTATCTACTAGAGAAAAATAATGATTTTTATGGCTCCAAACTGTCTTTTTTAAAATAGAGTTTTTTTGATGATTTCTTTCAACTTACCTTTTAAGTTTTCTGAATGAATAATGCTGTGGGTAAATGCCCTTTCATATAGATGTGTGACACGTAGTTGAATAGACAAAACTTCTAGTTGAAGAAATAATTTTGTACTTTTTTTAAAAATTAAGAATGACTTTTTAAGTGAAAATCCACAGATTCTTATTTTATATTTTTGGATATCCAAATCTTGATATCTTTTCAAGAAAGGCATAGTCTTAATAAATAATGTTAAAAAATATATTAACATAAATACTGTGTACATTCATGTAATTTCAGTACTTTGCTGTGTATACCCATATATGTGTATGTGTATGTATATATATTTATATGTGTGCTGTGTGTGTGTGTGTGTGTGTGTTTCTGGTATAAATTGATTTAATAAACTATTTGAAGAAAAAAACTATCCCTGATTACCTAACTCATATTTTATCATATAAAATATAGCACATTGAGTAGTTTATTTTATTCTCTGTGTTTCTGAATTGTTTTAGTTGTCATTAGCACTCTCTGATAGTTACCAAAAAAATAGTTGTAAATATTTCTAACATCAGGAATCTTGTTTCACCTTTGGTTTGATAATTTAAAATTCTTTAATCCTGAATACAAAGAGAAGCCCCAGAACATTTAGGAGGGCTGATGGAGGGGTAATTGGATCCTACAACTACATTCTACCTACACATGCATCTAGTAAGCTAGAGACTGACTGCTGAAACTGCAGGTAGCGGTGGCTGTGTTAGAGGACCTGTGCTTGCTTATGTGGAGCTCCATTCCACAAATACCCTGTATCTAAGGAGGAATTTTTTACTTGGGGTCCATAATACACATAGGTAAAGCGGAGTGTACATGAGCACGTGTGCATTTTTCTGGGGGTTAGACCTATTTTTCTCTTTTTTGAGGGGGGGATTGGAGGGAGACAGAGTCTTGGTCTGTCACCCAGGCTGAAGTGCAAAGACATGATCTTGGCTCACTGGAACCTCCGCCTCCCAGGTTCAAGCGATTCTCCTGCCTCAGCCTCACCAGTAGCTGGGATTACAGTTGTGTGCCACCCAGCTTGGCTAATTTTTTGTATTTTTAGTAGAGATAGGGTTTCACAATGTTGGCCAGTCTGGTCTTGAACTCCTGACCTCAAGTAATCTGCCAGCTTGGCCTCCCAAGCACCTGGCCCTAGACCCATAGCTTTCTTTAGGTTGTTAAAGAGTTCGTGACGGCAAAAAAGGCAAAAAACTATTAAAACTTACAAGATGACTGCATCCAATGAACTATTTATTTCAATTTTTCTAAATATCACTTAATAGCCTGAAACAAAAATTTATCATGATTCTCTTTTCTGCCTCTTAAAATCCAGATGCCAGTCAACAAATTAAAGAAACTTTATTGACATGAATTGTACAGGCATATGACAAAAGCAGAGAAGTACAATTCAGTTTCATTTTATGAGAGTGACGTGTTCCTGAAGACTTGGCAGTATTCAAAACTTGCATATTTCATGTTTAATTGCTCCCGTAAGACTGACAAAGATGTTTACTAGCAAAACTGGCCAAGATATATGCCAATAGCAAAAACACAGTTGGTAATTCACTCATCCCTCCTCCAACTTAAAATCATATTTCTTCAAGATAAAAAAAATTTATTTACATCATTTCTAATTTTGTGCTGAAAGTGAAACTTTATTGGTATTTTAAGTTCAGCCTTTTAAAGTGAATTAAAGTTTTCCACAGAACACTGAGTCAAAATGAAAATTAAACACACACATACACACGCTACTGGGTATATATCCAAAGGAGATGAAATCAGTATGATGAAGAGATATCTGTACTACCATATTTATATTAGCCCCATTCACAATATGCAAGATACAGAATCAATCTAAATGCCCAGCAATGAATAAATGGAGAAAGAAAATATGGTATATATACACAATGGAATACTCTTCAGCCATAAAAATAGAATGAAATCCTGACATTTGTGACATGGATGAACCTGGAGGACATTATGTTAAATGAGATAAGCCTGGCTGGGTGCAGCAGCTCATGCCTGTAATCTCAGCACTTTGGGAAGCTAAGGCGGGTGGATCGGTTGAGGTCAGGAGTTTGTGACCAGCCTGGCCAACATGGTGAAACTCCATGTCTACTAAAAATAACAAAAGTTAGCCAGGTATGGTGGCGTGCACCTATAATTCCAGCTACTTGGGAGGCTGAGGCATGAGAATTGCTTGAAGCTGTGAGGCAGAGGTCACAGTGAGCTGAGATTGTGCCACTGCACTCCAGCCTGGGTGACAGAGCGAGACTCTGTCTCAAAAATAAATAAATAAATAAATAAGCCAGGCCCAGAAAGACAAATATTGCTTGTTCTCACTCACATGTGGGAGCTTAAAAAGCTGATTTCATAGGCATAGAGAGTATAATGGTAGTTACCAGAGACTAGGGTGGCTAGAGGGGTAGGGTATAGGAAGATGTTGGTCAAAGGATACATAGTTACAGTTAGATAGGAGGAATAAATTTCAAGAGACGTATTGTACAGCAAGGTGACTATAGTTGATGGTATATTGTGTTCTTGAAAACTGTAAACAGAGTGGATGATATGTGCTCTCATTACAAAAATGATTGCTATGTGAGTTAATGTATTTTTAAACTAGCTAGAGTTGTTAACCATTCTACAATGTATATATACTTCCAAACATCATGTATACAATAAAAACATACAGCGTTGTCCATCCATTTTTTAAAATGGCTGCTGTGATCCAACAGACAAGGCCAAAATAAGAGTGGTACTAGCATAGTAATGTATGTAGTTCAGCTTAGAAGTGGGTAGAGGGGCCCATTCTGTGACTTGGGCTGTGAAGTGTGTAGAACTAGGCACCCTGAACATAAAGTTGAATTAGACATTAGTCTTAAAGAGTAGCTAAATTCTCTGCATTCTTCAATGTTTCATAGGTTTCTTTCCTACTTTCTCTTCCTCCACCAGCTGGTTCAGACCCTTAATACTTCTCCAGGCTTTTGCAGAGTCTCTTTCCACCCACTCTGCCTCTTTTTTACTAAAGCACAGTAATGTTATACACCAAATGTGCCTGGGATTTGCTTTCATGCTTTTGTTCAGATTGTTTTCTCTACCTAGAAAGTCTTCACTCTCTCACTCTGTGAAATCCCATGCAGTCATTTTTTTAGCCCCATTCCCAACACAACTTTTCCCAGAAGCCCTTTGACCCTGGCAACAATGTCTTTTCTCTCCCCCCTTCTCTCCCTTAACATTATTTCCCTTCTGATTTCTTGCAGATGCACCTTGTGTTGTAAACATTTTGTACATGCTCTGTTTCCCTTCACTAGGCTCTACGTTTGTTCAGGGCAGTGATGGCATTTTATTGGAGCTTCACAGACACTAGATTCCGTGTTTGCATCCTAGCTCTACCACTTTCAAGCTTTGTGGCTGTGGGCAAGCTATTGATCTGTGTATCAGTACCCTTTTCTGCAAAATGGGATTAATAGTGTTACCTAATCAATAGGGTTATGATGAGGATTTAGTGAATAAAATGCAAGGGCTAGCACATAGAACTCAATAGCATTTGTTGAACTTTGCACATCTGGATGATTGACAATTTGCTACTACTGCTTATTGTGAGGAGAACAGATACCTAAATCAAGGAAGAACTAGGTTTAGAAGTTACATCATTTCAATGTTACTTCCCAAATACCTTTCACTTATGAGTCAGAAAAAATTTATTCATTTTACTTAAGAGTGTTTGGGCCTGGCATGGTGGCTCATGCCTGTAATCTCAGAACTTTGCGAGCAGAGGCAGGTGGATCATGAGATCAGAGCTCAGGCAGGTAGATCACGAGGTCAGGAGTTCAAGATCAGCTTGGGCAACATGGTGAAACCCCATCTCTACTAAAAATACAAAAATTAGCCGGGCATGGTGGTGGGCACCTGTAATCTCAACTACTTGGGAGGTTGAGTCAGGAGAATTGCTTAAACCCAGGAGGTGGAGGTTGTAGTGAGCTGAGATCGTGCCACTGCACTCCAGCCTGGGTGACAGAGCAAGACTCCGTCTCAAAAAAAAAAAAAAAAAAAAAAAAAAGAGAGAGAGAGAGGGAGTATTTGATCTATTCCTTAAGTAGAAGTCCAGAGTCAGGCTACCTAATTTTACATACTCTGGTTTTAACATGTGAGAGTGAATTTGAGCAACATTCACTGCCTGTGTACATTTTCACATTCTTTATCACACCTGCCAAGCCCCAACTCTGAGTTGTAAACTCCTTGACCCTAAACCTATGAGCTACTTGATAGCAAGGTAGCCATTTCTCTCAAGTATAAGAAATTTCCATAGTACCTGAAGGCCCTAAGCTATTCCAGGATGATCTATGACATTATGTCCAGTTACCTTGCTCTCTTGCTTTGATTTGGATCTTGCTAGGGGGCTGAAATATAAATCACCTAAGTAACTTAGGTGGATACAAATATGTGTTAGAAGATTTAAGGGAAAACTAAAATTACCCCAAGGATGTAGCTGACTGGGAGTTGTCAGAAGGTACCTCGAGACTGCAAGGTTTTGTTCAACTGTCATCCTCTTGGAACAGAAACGAAAATGTCAGTGGTTTGAGAGTCCCTTTTTGCTTTAGGACAATCACAAATTGCAATCCTGTGGCAACATCAGTTGTAGAAGTAGGGCAGAGAAATGCTGGTAGCTTAAGAAGAGACAAAATCCTGTTTGAACTCTGTACTCATCTGTTTTAAAGCAGAATAATGATCATCACATCATTCTCTGCCTCAGAAAATTCAAATGGCTCTCCACTGTCAGTAGCATCAACCTAGACTTCTTAGTCTAGTCTACAAGGTATGCCACAAACCATCCTCAATTTACTTTTCCGGCTTTATGACTGGCCCAGCCTTGCCAGCAGCCACACTGCACTTTTCATCATTCTCTAAACTAATATACATATCCTGTAGTCTTGCTAAGGCAATGCTAAGACGTAATTTTAAGGTGGGAGGCGGGCAATAATATGACACTTCTAATCTCATGGGGTGGATAACAATAATAGTTACTATATATCAAACATTGTGCAAAAAACATTTTACACACATCAACTCATTTTTACTTTCATAACCTAATCATAATCACTTTTACTAATTTTACTGATGAGGAAATTCAGGTGTTGAGAAAATTACCCAAGGACATACAGTTAGAAAATGGTGTAGCCAGCATTACAACACAGTCTGGCTTCTTGAGCACCGCAACATACCAGAAAGACTTGTACTCTGGAGATGAATCGTTCTGTTGATATTTGAGCTCCCAGAAACGTTTACTGCCTCTGCTGGCTTCTGCCAGCTTTACAAGACTTTGCTGGTTAAACTTGAGCCTTGCAAAGGAAAAAATGGACAAAATCTCCCTTAAAGCCAGTGTGCTCCCTATAGTCACAGCGTGCATTGTAATTTGACAATTTTCTGTATTTGTCTAAAAATGACCAAACAAAGCTGGGAGTTGCTCTGTATCATTCTCTCTTGCCGAGAATCCTTACTGAGTTAATAAGAGAAATGTTTATGCGAGTTGTATAATTTAACCAAGGTTTCCATGAGAATGCACTGAGTTAATGGATAACAGCTGTGGGTATTAGTAAAAACAACTTGGCCATACCTGAAGTGCCTTCATAGTTAGAGAGAATGGCTTGCAGTGGTTCTCTATCTTGGCTGCACAAAACACAAGTGGAGCTTGTGAGAAATCCCCCGTGGCTGGGCCCCTCCCCAGACCAGTTAAATTGTATTCTGGTGTGTATGTAAGTTGAGGGGCGGGTAGGCAGGCATTGGTAATTTTTGAAAGCACCCTAGGTGATACTAATGTGCAGCTAGGGTTAGAACCACTAGGCTATAGAAGGAAGGGCTGTGTTAATGTATTTGTTTACGCTGACCTGCAACCTAAATAGTAATCCCAATCCCAAATTAATTTAAAACCTGAACAAGGTCTTTTTTAACTATCCAAAACATATTCCTAACATGTGAACAATGGCAGGACTCTGAATGCATACATGAGCTAATGAAACACAAGAGAGATTAGATACAGGCTGTCCCTTGGAATCTTGTTTTTCAAAGTGTGGTCTGAGGATTTGCATCATCAGCTTCAGCTGGGAGCTGGTTACAATGCAGAATGTCAGGCCCTCTGCCTCAGTCTACTGAAACAGAGTTTATATTTTAAGGAGATCTACACATTTAAGAGTGAGAAGCACTGCCTTGGAGATCATCTCTTTCGGTGCCCTCATTTTATAAATGGGAGAAGAAGAAATAAGATACAAGTGAGATTATGGAACTCCTATCCAGAGACTGCACTAGAACACTGGAATCCTAGAGACCATGTCTGCTGATGCCAAGGCCTGCGACCTTTCCATTCCATTGTGCTGATATGTCTTTAAAAATAAATTATTGTGAATTTCTTTCCCTGAGTGAATTAAGATTATCTCCCTTTCACATCAAGATTTTTCCAGGCTATGGGATGAAAAATGGAGCTTTAAATGATCAACTCCTGTTTGATAAAGGGGATAAGACTCTTATTATAAAATGTGTACGTTTAAAGTAGAATTGATATATAAAATTTAAATTTGCCTTGTCATAAAAGAGAAAAACATAGAACTACTGTAAAAACATTTTTAAGAAATGTGCTTTAAATAGGAAGCTATACAATAGAATTATTTTCTTTGAACTGTAGTGAATAAAAACAAATTTTCTATAACAAAGATTGATGGTCTGTGATCCTTAATAACTTTGAATCCAATGAAAGTTTCCCTTTCAGCTGTGTAGAAGTTATTTGTTGGGTAGAAATTTTTACCAGTCTACAAATTTTTGATGTGAAAAGGTGTTGATGTTTATATGTCTCTCCATAACTGAAATTATTTTACTCTCAAATACTAAATTCTGCCAGTGGTGTTGGAAAACTTACTATTACCTAATTACGATGACGTGATACAACAATCTCTTCTGGACTAATTGCTATGGCAAACGCTAGGGTTCACCTTCTTGTTTGAGGGGTGACATGAGGAGGTTAGTAAGGGTGCTTCCATAGTGTCTGGCATTGGGGCAAGGCACAGCCGCCACATATTGTCCCAGGTACTGGCTGAGTGGCATTTGTCTGCAGAAACAAGCAACCAAATATTGCATATTTTCACTTATAATTGGGAGCTAAACTCTGGATACACACAGACATAAAGATTGGAATAGCAGATACTGGGGACTTTAAAAGGAAGAAGGGAGGCAAGGAGGAAAGGGGTGAAAAACTTCCTATTGGATACTATGTTCATGATCTGGGTGACAGGATTAATAGAAGCCCAAACTGCAGCATCACACAATATATCCTTGTAACCAGCTTGCACAGGTGCTTCGTGAATCTAAAATACAAATTAAAATTTAAAAACAGAATATTTGTGGTTTTACTGAGCCCTCCTGGCTAATCCAGAATAATATCCCCACATCAAGATTCTCAATTTAATCACATCTGCAAAATCCCTTTTACCATGTAAGGTGGCATATTCCCAGGCTGTGGGGATTAGTACGTGGACACCTTTGGTGGGGAGAGGACAAGGATGACATATACATGGCTGGGAAATTTTCTGAGATATGAATTTATGGTTTTCTTCCTGTATCTTATTATTTATCTTCTCCCATTTAAGCAAGGAGCCAGGCTCTGACCTTGCTGCAGAGGGGGCAGAAAGCAGAAGTTCCTGGCAAGACACCTCCCTTTCTGACTTGTGTGTTTTAAAAGCCAAAGTGCCTGGAGGAAGCCGGCCGGGCGTCCTGGAGGGAGAGGGGAGAGGGAAGCACGGAGATGGGGTCGGGGTGATGGTTCCCCACCCTTGAGGGTGGGTGGGTGAACCTGGGGGTGTGGGAGCTCTTGCTCTCTGGAAGTGCCCTGGGGAGTGATGGGACCTCAAATCTTGACTTTTCCAAGATTTCAGTGTCCCCACACATAGCGCAGAATCAGCATAGCTGCTAAAACCCACACCCCATAGGGGTTTTCTCATGACTGAGGCAGGTCCCTGGGGTCTTGGCCCTCCAGGAAAGGCTAAGGACGACTGAGAACAAAGTACACCCCAATACGGTGGGATACGGGTTTGGAATAAAGACAAAATAATTCAAGGAAAATAGGAAATTCAGTATTTCTTGCTGATATGGTTTGGCTATGTCCCCACTCAAATCTTATCTCGAATTATAACTCTCACAATTACCATGCATCACGGTAAAGAACCCAGTAGAAGGTAACTGAATTGTGGGGGCGGGTCTTTCCTGCCCTGTTCTCCTGATAGTGAATGAGTCTCGCGAGAGCTGACGGGTTTAAAATCTCGTGAATGAGTCTCACGAGATCCTACGGTTTTAAAATCAGGAATTTCCCTGCACAAGCTGTCTGTTTGCCTGCTCCGCTTTACGTGACCTGTGACTGACTCCTCCTTGCCTTCCGCCATGATTGTGAGACCGCCTCAGCCATGCGGAACTGTGAGTCCAGTTAAACCGCTTTCTTTTGTAAATTGCCCTCCCTGGGGGATGTCTTCAGCAGCGTGAAAACAGACGAATACACTTGTCCTACTGTCTTAACCATAAATATAAAATGAAATAACGGAATTGCCGTAAAATGCTTGTAACCAGGACAGCCGAGTTTCTCATTACTCCCAGCTCGGTCTAGTGTGATGTGCGGGCGCTAAGTATAATAGGGGAAAGTACGGGACGCTGAAGCACTGCTTTCTGACTCCGAGGTTTTGGGAAGACATGCTGGAAGAACTGACTTCGAAGCTGACTGGTAGATGTTCAGCCCTGGTGACTGAGAAAATAGTAACAGAAAGAGGGAAGAGGGGAGGAGCAGCTTTCATACGAGAATGACAGCCCAGAGTTGCAATTCAGCGTGTGGTCCTGTAGTGGAGCTGAGCGCCTTGACCTGGGAGCCTCTGACCTGGGAAGCTGTGCTCCTAGTCCCCGGAGGAAGGGGGCAGGCATTTTTCATGTTTCATTTTTCATATCTCCGCACTGTCCCCAGGGGAGTGCCTTTTAAATATCTTCATAGGTCTCTCTGCACTGGCTGCGGGCAGATATGAGAAGAAGAAGTAGAGCTCAGCAAGTTGGCACCTTGTTGAGTTGGGAAACTTTGGGGACAGCCTGGTCTGGGGCACATCTCAGAGAAGTGTGTGGGGGGTGCTCAGAGGAGAAGTTGCACTTGAATGCTAGGTTTTGACTCATCTTTTAGAGGTGCGAATTGAAGCTGTGAGAAGCAATTGACTCAATCAGGGAAAGTAATAGTGGAATTGAGGAACGGGATGGAGAGAATCTTGGGTTAGATTGTAGGTTAATGGAGCCCAAAATGCAGCCTACACCGTGAGTGTGTGTGTGTGTTAAAAAATATATATTATATATATGTATACACACACACACACTCTCTCTCTCTCTCTCTCTCTCTCTCTCTCTCTCTCTATATATATATATATATATAAAATGAAGAGGTGGTTTAGCTTTCCAGGCCAGTCTTCACAACATCATTGAATATGGCCAAATAATACTCTAAGCATTAGAGAAACAAATTGTTCCTTATTACTTTCTATCTGTTTGTTCCAGATTCCAATTTGGGATTCCAGGAACTTAATTTCTCACAACTCCAGAAATAAAAGTGCCCCCTCCCTGCCTCTCCCAACCACTCACTTACACTAGCCTGACTTTCATATCTTCCCCAGGTTGGGGAGAATGAGGCACGGGACTTCCTGGTGTGGGCTGGGCGGAAAGAGAGAGCACAGGGGCTCCAGGAAGCATCTGTGGGGTTGATGGGAAGGAAGAGCTAGCAGGAGTGTGAGGCAAAGGCTTCTGTATGCCCAGGTCAGTGCAGTGGAAGACAGCAGAAAAGTCTCCCAGTGGTCTAATAGGACTGTGGTTCTTAAGGAAAGGCTGGTGAGGGGAGGAGGAAGAGGAGAGACGAGGAGTGAGAGAGAGAGAGAAAGAAAGAAAGAAAGAGAAAAGGTGGGGAATGGGACTGAGCCAGTTACCTGATGTACACAGCATGGAATGGAATCCCACTGGCTACCAGTACCCTGGGGAAATGGAAGAACCTGGGGTCCATAATAGATGTGGATGATAGGGACAAGTAGATGTCCCATCTCCTTTATGTGATTAGTCTTACAGATTATTGCCTGTGTTGCTAAGCTTGAGGGACTTAGCTTTTCGACATGGGGTAGAAGTACTAGCCTATTGGTAAACCCTTCCGTTTATCAGCTGGTTGAAGGAGAAAAGCAATCAGAGATGGGATTCTGCCTGGGGAAAAAAAAGCTAAAGAGTTCAAAAATTTTAAAAATATACCTGAAAAATCAAACATGTACAGTAGAAAGTTGGCACCTTCTAGGTTTCTATATTAATTATGCTTTTTAGTCTAGGCAACCCTCTGATTAAACAAAGGATAAATATCTATAAGTCAAATTTATAAATAAAAGATGATAACATCCTCTGATGCAGAATACCAGAAAAAAAAAAATCTGCAGTCTCTGATGGAAAAAGCCACTTTAACTTGTGTTGTCTTAATCATGAGTCAATTCAATTATTAAGTTATTGGTTTCAAAGCATAAGTGAAACAAAAAAATGTAAAAAATGTCTTATTCGCTTCTAGTTTGCAGTCTAATTGGAAGATGGAATTTAAATACAAGGAAGTTTAATAAATTTAAAATATTATAATATGCTAATTTATCATCATTAAGAAAAGAAACCAGCTGGGCAAGATGGCTCACACCTGTAGGCCTAGCACTTTTGGAGGCTGAAGTGGGAGGATTGCTTGAACTCAGTAGTTCAAGACTAGCCTGAGCAACATGGCAGAACCCTGTCTCTACAAAAATAAATACACAAATACATGCTTACATACATAAAACTTAAGCAGGCATGGTGGTGTGTCCCTGTATGCCCAACTACATGAGAGGCTGAGGTGGGAGGATGACTTGAGCCCAGGAGACAGAAGAGGTTGCAGTGAGCCTAGATCACATCACTGCACTCCAGCTTGGGTGACAAAGCCAGACCCTGTCTCAAAAAAAAAAAAAAAAAAAAAAAGAAAAAAAAAGAAAAAAAGAAAAGAAACCTCCTCCATAATGGGTGCTTCAAAGACCTTGGGAAGATAGGGCAGTCATTGGTATCACAGAATTCTGGGTGTTGTGTGCTGTTCGTTCTTGAATAATACTGACAGAAAAGCTCTATTCTTTGAGAGAAATGGTATTTGTTTGCTGTTGCTCACATTGCAAACTCAAATGGTAAGACAGAAGGTAAGCCATATTATTACCCAATTACAACAGAAAATTGTTTGATTTTCTTGGGCTTGTGCATATGGTGAACATTTGGGAATTACAGCCTTGCTGCTAACAGAACATTTTAACTAAAGGCAGTAAAATGAGCACCAGACTTTGGACTTTTAGCTATATCATTCTTCTATATACAGGCCATTTCTGCTTCATATTAAGAGATTTAGCTGGCAATCTTAGGAAATTATTATGAGAGTAAAGTTGACTCCAAAAGAAACTTAGAGAATGTGAATCTGTGTTCAAAGTTCAGCCAAAATAAAGAACTAGTTCCATGTCAGCATGAGTTGCCAATAACAATGTTATAAAAAAAAATGTTTTCCGGAAGCTAACAGTCATTTTTTTTTTCTTTTGGCCTGCACAAAGTAACTCAAACCATACTTAGTAAACAGAAATTCTGGAAGCAATTTCAAACAATGGATCTCCATAGCATGCTACATACAAATAGAAAGTTAAAGATTGAGAACTTACTCATGCAAAGGTCACTTAGAAGGTTTTCCACAATAATGGGATTTGAGTCAACAAGTATTCATTGAATTCCCATTATGTGGTCAGCTTTATGAGGGATGGTGGTGGATGGGAAGTGGGACAAATGAAGCATCATACCTAAGATATGGTCCCTGGCTTGGCAGAGCCTTCACTAATTTTGAGAAACAAGTCAGAAGCATGTGAAACAGCTAAACAACAATCTAAAGCAGTACAATGTTGACGTTATGTATTTCAATAAGAAGTGAAATACCTGCAAATGTGGTAGGTGGTCATGAATGAATGCAACGAAGATTGGAGCAACCTTTCCTGGGTTAGACAGGGTGCAGAGTGGGAAATTAGAGAGAAAGGGTATTCTGGGGGTGGGTGGGGGGTTTAGCAGGAAGAAATGGCAGGTTAGGGAGGTAGGATGGGACCAGGTCATTTGCTGGCATTTGGAAGTCTTCTTTATTTTCCTGCCTCACACTCATTTTACTGCAGGCATCCCCAAACTTTTTACACAGGGGGCCAGTTCACTGTCCCTCAGACCGTTGGAGGGCCGCCACATACTGTGCTCCTCTCACTGACCACCAATGAAAGAGGTGCCCCTTCCTGAAGTGCGGTGGGGCTGGGGGGAGTGTGGGGGACCGGATAAATGGCCTCAGGGGGCTGCATGCAGCCATGGGCCATAGTTTGGGGATGCCTGTTTTACTGTATCTGTCTCTTTGCTTTGCACCCAACTCCATTTCTTAACATTGCTGAACCATTTGCCTATTACCACTATGTTCCTCTTCTCTTCATCCAGACTTGTTTTTGTACTATATCAGGAGTTAGACAGCTTAGGTCTAACTCCTTGTGGGGAAGGTAGTGGCTGTTATTTGACAAATTGTGACTCTAGGTTGTGATACAGGCTTGTCTTGAAAATCAGACTACAAGAGTGAGTGCAACAATGATGTGAATGTATGTCATGCCACCAAACTGTACAGTAAAAACTGCATGTAATGGTAAATTTTGCGTGATGTCTCTTTTACCACAATTTACAATAAAACCAACACTATCTCCTTGACCTGAGTAAGGGAGTTCCCAGCTTTGTTGGAGTGCAGTGTAAAAAAAAAAAAAAAATGAGTTCAGCAATTTGGAATGTTTTCTTCTTCTCAAGGAATTAACCATTATAGATGACAATAGGTTCTATAATGAAAAATAAAAGGCGGAGAGAATTTTAGCCTTTAAAAGCATATCTTACCCACTTTTCACCACAGCACACTTGCACTGTGAATTCTGTGTAATTCCTTCAGTCAGCTTACTTAATGAATCACCCCTATTCCTTAAGTTAGTTGTTCTTATTTTTCTTTCTCTTCCTCCTCTTCCTCCTCCTCCTTTTTCTCTTCCTCCTCTCCTTCTCATTCTTTTTCTTCTTCTCCTCCTCCCCCTCCTCTTCCTTTTTCTCCCCTCCCCTTCCCCTTCCCTGACTCCTTCTTCTTCTTCCCCTTCTCTCTCCTCTTCTCCCTCTCCTTCTCCTTCTCCTTCTTGGCTGCAGAACATTGCAGAGCAATCAAGGCTATTGCCACCTGTATTGTAGTTGCCTAGGTAGGTAGGCTCTGTGTGATCCCCAGGATATACAAATTGAGCTGGGGAGGAAAAAATGTATCATTGCTGGAGGATAATCCTGGCTCCTTCCCTTACCAGTTGGGTAAGTCATTTAACCTTTTTGTGCCTTAGTTTTCTCATCTTTATATAGTTAATAATGATTAAATCAGTTAATTGATATAAAGTACTTAGAACAATGATTAGCTTTCTCATCTTAGTTTTCTCATCTTTATATAGTTAATAATGATTAAATCAGTTAAATGATATAAAGTACTTGGAACAATGATTAGCACATAGTAAGCAATCAGTGTGTGTTAACTGTTATGTTAGTGGTACTTAACAGTTTATCCTTAATAAACAGTAATACTTAACAGTTGATCCTCAGCTTTATCAGTGTTGAGGATCTATTTCAAAATTTAAGCCAATGATACATGGTAGACTATCTTAGTCCATTTGTGTTGCTATAAAGGAATATCTGAGGCTGGGTAATTTATAAAGAAAAGAGGTTTATATGTTTCATGGTTCTGCATGCTGTGCAAGAAGTTAGCACCAGCATCTGCTTCTGGTGAGGGCTTCAGGCAGCTTCCACTCACAGCAGAAGGTGAAGTGGAGTTGGCATATGAAGAGATCACATGGTGAGAGCAGAAACAAGAGAAAGAGAACGAAGTGCCAGGTTCCTTTTAACAATTAGTTTTAATAGAAACTAATAAAGCAGGAGCTCATTTACTCCTCCTTCCTACATACCCAGTGTGGGGGATTATTCTGTTCATGAGAGATCCACCCCCATGGCCCAAACACCTGCCATTAGGCCCTACCTCCAACACTGGAAATCAAATTTAAACATGGGGTTTGAGGGAACAAACAAGCAAACTGTAGCGGTGAATCATCTTTAGAGGCACTAATAATAATCCAGTGTCTGAACAGAAGAGTCTGAAAGTGAGACCCTAAACATGGTAGCTTAACTGAATGCCACCTGTACCTAGTCTCTGCCAGTGCCAGCAACACCTCTATACACTGGCACTGCTCTGAGCCTCCAGTGGAGGACTAGGGAGGTTGGTTTTGTTTATGGGGAAAGAATAAATACTAATGGAGATATGATAACATGAAAACATCTTCCAAAATAGTTTAAGAAACTAATTTTATAGATAAAAGACTTGGAATTAGGGAGCCATTTTCATAAAAATGGAATTTAAGGAATGAGAGGAGAATGAAGAATCAAAGAACAAGCAATCAAAGAGAAAAGAGACAAATCAGAGAAGGTTCCCTTATGGAACCCATAAGAAAAATTCTAAGCAGAAGAAGGGATTTGTAATTCAACTGAACACTCGATTCCCACATCAGAACCTAGGATCTTCCACCTATAGTTTATCAAACATTTCTCACAAACCCTAAGATTCTGTGACTCGGCCAGCTCTTTCAGCAGGCTCTTGTGGTCTTACTCATTATTAGTCAACTCTCCTTTCCAGTCACCCACCTTCAAAACTAGAAAGTTGACCATTAACCTCAGATAGCCCCAGTTCATGCAATATGCAGCACTACCCATTTTCCTGCAACTAGTCTTTTTTCTGCCCTCTCAAAGCAGAAGGAGGTCTCTAGCATGGTGGTTAGGAGCTGAGCCCTGGAGCCACACCAAAGCAGAAAGGCCAATTGTGTATAAAGTCATGATGGTTTGAAATGACAGCCATGCATTTTAAACTCTTTGCATTTTGAAATGATGTCGTCCTTGTTGCTTAATTGGTAGAATTTCAGTTTTCTCTCCTTTCTTAGCTCTGCTTTTCCAGTTGCATTTAATATGTGGTGAACTGATGTTTAGTAGCTGATTCATGATGGTCCCCTGAGCAAGTCACTTAACCCTCTGTCCTAAGCTTTTTATCCAGGAAATTGCCAATTAATTTTTAATAAAATATTTCAGAATGATCCTGTAAAACAAACCTATCTCAAGAACTTCTAAATCTATTTAAGACTCTCCTTCCTCTCTGACTGTATCATCTTTTTTCTTTCCCTAACTCTTCTTCTTACATCTTCCTAAATGTAACCATTTCCCTGGGGTCAAGCTGTGGCTATCAGATCATCTCTCTCATTAATGGACTGAGTATTTCCTCTCTCTGCTCTCCTCCCCCAAAATTCATATGCTGAAGTCCTAATCTCCAATGTAATGGTGTATGGAGGTGGGGTCTTTGTGAGTTAATTAGGTTTAGGTGAGGTCATAAGCATGGATCCCCTGTGATGGGATTGGTCCTCTTATATGAAGAGGAGGAGGCAGCAGAGCTCTCTTTCTCTCTTCACATGAGCACACACACAAAAGAGGTCATATGAGCACACAGTGAAATCGTAGGACAGGAAGAGGGTCCCTTAACAAGAATGGAATCTGGTGTCCTTTGATTTTGGACTTCCCAGCCTCCAAAACTGTGAAAAATAAATTTGTTATTTTATTTGTTGTTTAAGCCACCCCATCTATGCTATCTTGTTATAGCAGCCTGTGCTAAGACATGTCTCATGGTATTCATCTACTCTAAGGCCTTTATTTATCTCTATGCTGTTTTCTTCCAAATATGTATTTCTGCTCTTCTCACCTGAATTTTGTTCTAGATTTTTCATTGCCTCCACTCAAGTGGTGTGCTTCCAGTGCAAGCCGAACACATTCAGACACAACATAGTTCTGTCTACAAATCACTGAGACTCTTGTCTGACTTTTCCCTTTTCCTCACCCTCAGATGCATTTAATTGAAAAGCCCTAAAGATTTTGTTCACTGTCTTGGGAATTACCATATCCTGCCTCTAAAATGGTCCGTATTAGACTATAATTTCCTTTTGGTTGTCAGCTTTTGAGGTTAAGGACTATTATATCTTACCTTTAAATTCCTCTAATCCTTTATGTTTGAAAATAGCAGGCATGCAATAAATATTTACATTTACTAGTTTGTTACAAAGAGTGTTCCATGCTCAAATACATTTATAAAGCCGTGAGTCAAAGGTAATTAAAATTCCTTATTCCTTATTAGACCATTAGTGGACATCATTAATTCCTTAAGAGGCCTCATAGTATGCAAGTCTGTTCAAAATTACTTGATCTTAGAATCCATTTTTTTATAGCACCAATTTACATCTCCCTGAACAAAAAGTCCTAAAACTAAGTTTGTGAAATGTTATGTTAGGATAATTAATTATTCACATACAAAAATACAAAATACAAAAGTAATATCCACATGGATTAAAATGTTTCATATAAAATATACATACAGAGATAAGGCAAGATGGCAGATAGGTGGCAGGACTAGCCTGCAGCTCCTGCTTAGACAGACAAAACAGTGTGTGAAGACTCACAATGTGAACTTTTGCTCTAAGAACTACCACAGGAACGTACCAGAAAAGCCAAGAGAATCCAAAGACCCTTTGAAGGAACTAGGTCACTGCTACAGGCTCCCTGAAATGCTGAAAAACTGAGTTTGCTTGCTTTCTCAGTGGGGAGGCTTCATGATCTGGGGCAGGTTCTCAGCCCTGATCACCAGCTGCCTGGAAATAGACTCAGTCCTGTTGAGGAGGGAGCATGGTGGGAGTGAGACCAGACTTTCAGACTACAAGCTGTGTGTGAGCAGAGTGAGGCCTGTGACTGCTGGCTTTTCCCCACTTTCCTGGCGACTTATATGACTCAGCAGAGGCAGCCATAATCCCTTCTGGGAATATAACTCCCATTGAACTGGGAACCACATCCCGACAGAAGCCACAGCAAGCGCTGCCCAATGAAGGGCTGAGCTAAGACACACCTATCCCTGGCTCCACCTGGTGGTCTTTCTCTACCTATCCTGGTAGCTGAAGACAAAGGTTATAATCCCTTGGAAGCTCTCTTGTCCTGCCCACTGCCCAAGAAACCTGAATACTTAACCAGCTGTCCCTAGGGCAAGTTTGCATCCTCCCTATAGGCTCATAGCCAATGTGCTCTTGAAAGTACAACCTCCTGGCTGGAGGCCAACCAACACAAAACCAGTGTACTAAACAAAAACACAATTAAGGACCCTTACAGAGTCCACTTCACCCCCCAACCCCCAACCTCCACCAGAGCAGGTGCTTGTATCCACAGCTGTAAGACCTGAAGACGGATCACATTACAGGACTCTTTGCAGACATTCCCTAGTATCAGTTCATAGCTTTGCTGGGTAGCTAGACCCAGAAGATCAAAAACAGTCACTACAGTTTGGCTGTCAGTAAGCCTCATTACTAGGAGAAGGGAGAAAACACTACATCAAGGGAGCACCTTGTGGGACAAAAGAATCTGAACAGCAGCCCTTGAATCCCAGATCTTCCCTCTGACACAGTCTACCCAGATGAGAAGGAACCAGATAAACAGTTCTGGTAATATGACAAAACAAGATTCTTTACCACCCCCAAAAGATCATACCAGCTCACCACCAATGGATCCAAAGCAAGATGAAATCTCTGAATTGCCAGAAAAGGAATTCAGAAGGTTGTTATTAAGCTAATCAGGGAGGCACTAGAGAAAGGTGAAGTCCAACTTAAACAAAGCAAAAACATGATACAGAATATGAAAGGAAAATTCTTCAGTGAAATAGATAGCATAAATAAAAAACTATCACAACTTCTGGAAATCAAGGACACACTTAGAGAAGTACAAAATATACTGGACCTTTTCAGGAATAGCATTGAACAACCAGAAGAAAGAACTTCAGAACTCAAAGACAAGGCTTTTGTGTTAACCCAATCCATTAAAGACAATTTTTAAAAAAGAGAAAAGCCTCCAAGAAGTTTGGGACTATGTTAAATGTCCAAACCTAAGAATAACTGGTATTCCTGAGGAAGAAGAGAAATCTAAAAGTTTGGAAAACATCTTTGTGAGAGTAATTGAGGAAAACTTCCTTGGCCTTGCTAGAGATCTAGACATCCAAATACAAGAAACTCAAAGAAAACCTGGGAAATTCATTGCAGAAAAATCATCACCTAGGCACATAATTATCAGGTTATCTAAAGTCAAGATGAAGGAAAGAATCTTAAGAGCCATGAGGCAAAAGCATCAGGTAACCTACAAAGGAAAATCTATCAGATTTACAGCAGATTTCTCAGCAAAAACCTTACAAGCTAGAAGGGTTAGGATCCTCTTCTTTAGCCTCCCTAAACAAAACAATCATTGCCAAGAATTTTGTATCCAGCAAAACTAAACTTCATAAATGAAGGAAAATACAATCTTTTCCAGGCAAACAAATGCTCAAAGAATTTGCCACTACCTAGACAGCACTACAAGAACTGCTAAAAGGAGCTCTAGATCTTGAAACAAATCCTTGAAGTACACCAAAATAGAACTTCATTAAAGCATAAATCTCACAGGACCTATATAACAATAACAAAATGAAAAAAAAAAAAAAAACAAGGTATTTAGGTAACAAATAGCATGATGAATAGAATAGTACCACACATCTCGATACCAACATAGAATGTAAATGGCCTAAATGCTCCACTTAAAAGATACAGAAAGGCAGAATGGATAAGAATTCACCAAACAAGTTTCTGCTGTTTTCAGAAGAAATACCAGAGGTCAACAACATTTGGGAAAAAAAATTTAACCAGCTGTGCACATAGTGAAATACGAAGTAACAGAAAAGATTTGATGAGAAGTAGGGGAAACAGACACTGTTAAATTGCTGCTGGAGTACCAAATTTGTATAATCATTTCAAGTAGTTTGGCAATATTTATTGAAAGTTTTAAAAAGCGTGCTTCTCCTCTCACGCCACAATTTCATTTAAAGGAATTCATAGTAAGATAATATTCAGACAAGTATTAAAAAATGAATGCACAAGGGTGTTCATTGTAACATTGGTTATAATAGTAAAAGATTAGAAATAACCTAATTGTCCAATTCCAAGGTAGAATTTTTCAGGGTAAGTTTATTTCTGGATTAGGAATTAGTGGTAACCTGATTTTTTCTTTGCACTTTTTTGGTGTTTTCATACTTTCAAAGTCCAGCATGCATTATTTTTTAAATTAGAAGTAAGTGACTTTCAGTTCCTTTTAAAAGCGGGTAATTCACAGATAATGTAACGTGCACGGTTCTGGATGAGGGAATAGCATTTACTAACTTGAATATCTGAAAACATCACTGTTTCATGTCTTAGCTCCCCTTTTAATTTTCATTTCCAATTATTTCCCTTTTTCCTAAAAAAACATAGAAGAGTCTTCTAGATGTGGTTTTATAATTCCCCTACCACAAAATCATCTTCTCTTGTATCTTTCTCTTTAGGTGAGTAATACCTCCTCCTAAAGATTATCACAGTCAGGTTCCTAATGAGGACTTTGTTTCAAATGACACTTAACCCATTCTCTTTTGTATTACTGTTTATATTCACGTCTAATCTCTCCCACAGGATTAAAGGATTTGTCTTATACATCTGTATATATCCCACATCTCCTAGCACATATTAAGTACCTAAGATATATTCGTTTAATGAGAAGATGAATGAACACTTAGATCAAACAGCCAATTTATTATTCATCCTTTCTGGACTCTGAGCAGAAATCACTTAGGAGTGGCCAATTGGCTATATCATCAAAGTGAGCCTGTTTTGGCAAAAAGATGCCCACATACCACTACAATTTCTCACTGTAATTGTTGTCTCTAATAAAACAAAATAAAATACAGATTGTTCTAAGGTTTTAGTAGAGAGACCACCAGAACAAAAACTCGCCACACGGCAATTCCCACAGGCAAACTTCCCTGCCTGTTGTGGTTATTTTCATTGTCTGTGTGGCATATCTTTCACATTCTTTCTGAAAATGAACCCTGTATGCCTTCCCTGGGCCCCACTGCTCATCAGCCACTAGAATGGGAAGGTAACAGGTAAGATCCAGTCTTGGGAGTCCACAGGCATAGCAAATACCCCAGGGCTGGGCACTGGGCTCAAGCCAAGCCAATGGAATTCTTCAGAGAGACTTTCTGAATATTTTCCAATATTTTTCTCCCTCAGTCTTTCACATCAACATAAATGGCATCACCTCCTACCTGACTCAAGCAAAGAACCTCAGAGTTACCTTTGGTTCCCCTTTTCCTTCACCTCCCATAGTTAATCTATCAAGAAATTTCTATCAGTTCTAATTCATATCTGGCTCTTTCCTTTTGTCTTCTGTCATCAAGCAAGGCCCAGACATGGCCTCTCTCTGCTAAGCCACTGGCAGTAGGTTCTTCCAGTCTCATTTCATACCAGTCTTCTACATGCTCGCAGTAGTCTACAGCCACACTTGCCTTTCTTTTGTTGCTCCAATAACCTCTCATGACTTCTGTACTTTTGCACTTGTTCTTTCTCCCTGGAACACTCTTTCACTGCTCTGCAGGTTTGCCATCTTCAGGTCTTAGTTCAAAATCGCTTTCTTAAGAGGTCTCACTTGGCAGCCCTAGAGAAAGAAGCCTTCCCCAGTCCTCAGCTTCTCATTGCTTCATTTTGTTTATTTACATATTATGCTCATGACAGTGTATAATTATCTTGTTTAATTTGCTTACTGTGGCTTCCTTCTATTAGAATGTAAGCTTCCCAATAGTGAACTCTTTTCCTGGTCTTCTGCTGCATCTCCACATCCAGCAGGTTCAAGGCATAAATGTTTATGGAATAATTATAACAAACTGATTTTCTCTGCAATATTTTTACCCTTTTTTATTGAAACATCTCCTTTGGCATTTAAGACATAGTATTCTGTCTTTTACCTGTCTTGCTCTTCCCCTTCATTCATCCTCTAAAAATAAACGTCCTCTAAAATTCCGCATTTGGCTTTGTTCTTTTTGGTCCATGTTCCCGAAGGTAAATTTCATGAAAGCAGGGCCTCTGTCACCATTTATCCTTCATGCCTACAGAGTAAGAGCTCACTAAAGTTCAAAGATCAAAGAATGATTTCTTTCCTTTGGTACTCTATGGCTTCAACTCTTTTTTTTTTTTTTTTTATTGCATTTTATTTTATTTTATTGCATTTTAGGTTTCGGGGTACATGTGATGAACATGCAAGATTGTTGCATAGGTACACACATGGCAGTGTGCTTTGCTGCCTTCCGTCCCCTCACCTGTATCTGTCATTTCTCCCCATGCTATCTCTTCCCACTTCCCTACCCCCCGCCCCTCCCCATTTCCCCCCAACGGACCCCAGTGTGTAGTGCTCCCCTCCCTGTGTCCATGTGTTCTCATTGTTCAGCACCCGCCTATGAGTGAGAATATACGGTGTTTGATTTTCTGCTCTTGTGTCAGTTTGCTGAGAATGATGGTTTCCAGGTTCATCCATGTCCCTATAAAGGACTCATCCTTTTTGATGGCTGCGTAATATTCCATGGTGTATATGTACCACATTTTCCCTATCCAGTCTATCATCGTTGGGCATTTGGGTTGGTTCCAGGTCTTTGCTATTGTAAACAGTGCTGCAATGAACATTCGTGTGCACGTGTCCTTGTAGTAGAATGATTTATAATCCTTTGGATATATACCCAGTAATGGGATTGCTGGGTCAAATGGGATTTCTATTTTTAGGTCCTTGAGGAATCGCCACACTGTCTTCCACAATGGTTGAACTAATTTACATTCCCACCAACAGTGTAGAAGTGTTCCTATTTCTCCACATCCTCTCCAGCATCTGTTGTTTCCCGATTTTTTAATGATCGCCATTCTAACTGGTGTGAGATGGTATCTCAATGTGGTTTTGATTTGCATTTCTCTGATGACCAGTGATGATGAGCATTTTTTCATATGTTTGTTGGCCTCCTGTATGTCTTCTTTTGTAAAGTACCTGTTCATGTCCTTTGCCCATTTTTGAATGGGCTTGTTTGTTTTTTTCTTGTAGATCTGCTTTAGTTCTTTGTAAATTCTGGATATCAGCCCCTTGTCAGATGGGTAGGCTGCAAAAATTTTTTCCCATTCTGTTGGTTGCCGATTCACTCTACTGACTGTTTCTTTTGCCGTGCAGAAGCTGTGGAGTTTGATTAGGTCCCATTTGTCTATTTTGGCTTTTGTTGCCATTGCTTTTGGCGTTTTGGTCATGAAGTCCTTGCCTACACCTATGTCCTGAATGGTTTTGCCTAGATTTTCCTCTAAGGTTTTTATGGTGTTAGGTCTGATGTTTAAGTCTTTAATCCATCTGGAGTTAATTTTGGTGTAAGGTGTCAGGAAGGGGTCCTGTTTCTGCTTTCTGCACATGGCTAGCCAGTTTTCCCAACACCATTTATTAAACAGGGAGTCCTTTCCCCATTGCTTGTTTTTGTCAGGTTTGTTGAAGATAAGATGGTTGTGGGTATGTTGTTTTTCCTGTGAGGCCTCTGTTCTGTTCCATTGGTCTATATCTCTGTTTCGGTACCAGTACCATGCTGTTTTGATTACTGTAGCCTTGTAGTATAGTTTGAAGTCCGGTAGTGTGATGCCTCCTGCTTTGTTCTTTTTGCTTAGAGTTGACTTGGCTATGCGGGCTCTCTTTTGGTTCCATATGAAGTTTAAGGTGTTTTTTTCCAGTTCTGTGAAGAAGGTCATTGGTAGCTTGATGGGAATAGCGTTGAATCTGTAAATTACTTTGGGCAGTATGGCCATTTTCACAATGTTGATTCTTCCTAACCATGAACATGGAATGTTTCTCCATCTGTTTGTATCCTCTCTTATTTCGTTGAGCAATGGCTTGTAGTTCTCCTTGAAGAGGTCCTTTACGTTCCTTGTTAGTTGTATTCCTAGGTACTTTATTCTCTTTGTAGCAATTGTGAATGGCAGTTCGTTCTTGATTTGGCTCTCTTGAAGTCTATTACTGGTGTACAGGAATGCTTGTGATTTTTGCACATTGATTTTGTATCCTGAGACTTTGCTGAAGTTGTTTATCAGTTTCAGGAGATTTTGGGCTGAGATGATGGGGTCTTCCAGATATACAATCATGTCATCTGCAAATAGAGACAATTTGATTTCCTCCTTTCCAATTTGAATACACTTTATTTCTTTTTCTTGCCTGATTGCTCTGGCTAGAACTTCCAGTACTAAATTGAATAGGAGTGGTGAGAGAGGGCATCCTTGTCTAGTGCCAGATTTCAAAGGGAATGCTTCCAGTTTTTGCCCATTCAGTATGATATTGGCTGTTGGTTTGTCGTAAATAGCTTTTATTGTTTTGAGATACGTTCCATCAATACCTAGTTTATTGAGGGTTTTTAGCATAAAGGGTTGTTGAATTTTGTCAAAAGCCTTCTCTGCGTCAATTGAGATAATCATGTGGTTTTTGTCTTTGGTTCTGTTTATGTGGTGAATTACGTTTATGGACTTGCGTATGTTGAACCAGCCTTGCATCCCCGGGATGAATCCTACTTGATCATGGTGGATGAGCTTTTTGATATGCTGTTGCAATCGGTTTGCCAGTATTTTATTGAAGATTTTTGCATCTATGTTCATCATGGATATTGGCCTGAAATTTTCTTTTCTTGTTGAGTCTCTGCCGGGTTTTGGTATCAGGATGATGTTTGTCTCGTAAAATGATTTGGGAAGGATTCCCTCTTTTTGGATTGTCTGGAATAGTTTCAGAAGGAATGGTATCAGCTCCTCTTTGTATGTCTGGTAGAATTCCGCTGTGAACCCATCTGGACCTGGGCTTTTTTTGGGTGGTAGGCTCTTTATTGCTGCCTCGACTTCAGACCATGTTATTGGTCTATTCAGGGTTTCGGCTTCTTCCAGGTTTAGGCTTGGGAGGGTGCAGGTGTCCAGGAATTTATCCATTTCTTCCAGGTTTACTAATTTATGTGCATAGAGTTGTTTGTAATAATCTCTGATGATGGTTTGGATTTCTGTGGAATCTGTGGTGATATCCCCTTTATCGTTTTTTATTGCATCAATTTGGTTATTCTCTCTTTTCTTTTTTATTAATCTGGCTAGTGGTCTGTCTATTTTGTTGATCTTTTCAAAAAACCAGCTCCTGGATTTATTGATTTTTTGAAGAGTTTTTTGTGTCTCTATTTCCTTCAGTTCTGCTCTGATCTTAGATATTTCCTGTCTTCTGCTAGGTTTTGAGTTTTTTTGATCTTGCTCCTCTAGCTCTTTCAATTTTGATGATAGGGTGTCAATCTTCGACCTCTCCTTTCTTCTCATGTGGGCACTCATTGCTATATATTTTCCTCTAGAGACTGCTTTAAATGTGTCCCAGAGATTCTGGTATGTTGTGTCTTCGTTCTCATTGGTTTCTAAGAACATCTTTATTTCTGCCTTCATTTCATTGTTTATCCAGTCAACATTCAAGAGCAAGTTGTTCAGTTTCCATGAAGCTGTGTGATTCTGAGTTAGTTTCTGCATTCTGAGTTCTAACTCGATTGCACTGTGGTCTGAGAGACTGTTTGTTATGATTTCTGTTCTTTTGCATTTGCTGAGGAGTGATTTACTGCCAATTATGTGGTCAATTTTAGAGTAGGTGTGATGTGGTGCTGAGAAGAATGTATATTCTGTGGATTTGGGGTGGAGAGTTCTGTAAATGTCTATTAGGTTTGCTTGTTCCAGGTCTGAGTTCAGGTCCTGGATATCCTTGTTGATTTTCTGTCTGGATGATCTGTCTAATATTGACAGTGGGGTGTTAAAGTCTCCCACTATTATTGTGTGGGAGTCTAAGTCTCTTTGTAGGTCATTGAGAACTTGCCTTATGTATCTGGGTGCTCCTGTATTGGGTGCGTATATATTTAGGATCGTTAGCTCTTCTTGTTGCAGTGATCCTTTTACCATTATGTAATGTCCTTCTTTGTCTCTTTTGATCTTTGTTGCTTTAAAGTCTATTTTATCAGAGATGAGAGTTGCAACTCCTGCCTTTTTTTGCTCTCCATTTGCTTGGTAGATCTTCCTCCATCCCTTTATTTTGAGCCTTTGTGTATCCTTGCATGTAAGATGGGTTTCCTGGATACAGCACACTGATGGGTTTTGGCTTTTTATCCAGTTTGCCAGTCTGTGTCTTTTGATTGGGGCATTTAGTCCATTGACATTTAGGGATAGTATTGTTATGTGTGATTTTGATACTGTCATTTTGATGCTACCTGGCTGTTTTGTTGGTTAGTTGATGCAGATTCTTGATTGTGTCGATGCTCTTTTACCATTTGGTGTGTTTTTGGGGTGCCTGGTACTGGTTGTTCCTTTATAAGTGTAGAGCCTCTTTCAGGAGTTCTTGTAGAGCAGGTTTGGTGGTGATGAAATCTCTGAGCGCTTGCTTGTTCACAAAGGATTTTATTTTTCCTTCGCTTATGAAGCTTAGTTTGGCTGGATAGGAGATTCTGGGTTGAAAGTTCTTTTCTTTAAGGATGTTGAATATTGGCCCCCAATCTCTCTGGCTTGTAGGGTTTCTGCTGAGAGATCTGCTGTGAGTCTAATGGGCTTCCCTTTGTGGGTAACCCGACCTTTCTCTCTGGCTGCCCTTAGCATTTTCTCTTTCATTTCAACCTTGGTGAATCTGACGATTATGTGCCTTGGGGTTGCTCTTCTTGCGGAATATCTCTGTGGTGTTCTCTGTATTTCCTGGATTTGAATATTGGTCTGCCTTGCTAGGTTGGGGAAGTTTTCCCGGATAATATCCTGAAGAGTATTTTCCAGCTTGGACTCATTCTCTTCATCACATTCAGGTACACCTATCAGACGTAGATTAGGTCTTTTCACATAGTCCCACATTTCTTGAAGATTTTGTTCATTCCTTTTTGCGCTTTTTTCTCTGTTCTTGCCTTCTCTTTTTATTTCATTGAGTTGATCTTCGACCTCTGATATCCTTTCTTCTGCTTGGTCAATTCGGCTGTTGAAGCTTGTGCATGCTTCACGAAGTTCTCGCGTTGCGTTTTTCAGCTCCATCAATTCACTTATACTCCTCTCTATGCTGTCCATTCTCGTCAGCAGTTCGTCCAATCTTTTTTCAAGGTTCCTATTTTCTTTGCGTGCGGTTAGAACATGTTCTTTTAGCTCGCTGTAGTTTCTAACTACCCACCTTCTGAAGTCTGATTCTGTCATTTCATCACTCTCCTTCTCCATCCAGTCTGGTTCCCTTGCTGGTGAGGAGTTGTGATCCCTTTTAGGAGGAGAGGTGTTCTGGTTTCGGGAGTTTTCATCCTTTTTACGCTGGTTTCTTCCCATTTTTGTGGGTTTATCCACCTGTTTTCTGTCTCTGTCCCAGGGAGTTGGAGCTTTATGAGTTTCCATTGCACTACTGCCTTTTTTTGATTTTTCTTTCAGGTCTGACCCACCCAGCTAGCAGCACGCCTAGCCACTGCCTGCCCGCAGGGGCTTTGCTGAGCTGCTGTGGGCTCCGCCCAGCTGCCCTGAGCTCTTCCCTGTAGTCCTTTTTATATGGGAGTAGTTAGAACTGTCTCGGCAACGGTGGCCCCGCCTCTGTTATGGCGGACTCTCTCTGTTGTGGGAGGTTGCCTCGGCAACGGCAGCCTGCCTCCGTAGCGGTGGAGAGTCTCAGTAATGGCGGAAGCCCCTCCCCCACCGAGCCGGGCCATCCAGGTTCAGCTGTGCTTGGTTTGAAGGGCTCAACCCAGAGGGATTCCAATTACTGTTTTTGTTTTGGTTGTTGTTGGGGGTGGAGGGGTGGGACCAACCGAGCCTGATCACCTGGCTCCCTGACTCAGAGTCTTTTCTTTTAAGTTGAACGACCCCGGTCGCTTGTTGAAAAGGCGCCGGGATCTCCCGTACTGCGACTCACGGAGTCGGCTCGGACTGCAGCGCCGGCTCCTGGCGGATTTTCTGCCTAGGAATCTCCTGGCCTGACTCGCTATTTCAGATGAATGGGCTATTCTGCCGTCTCAGGGCTCTGCTCGCCAGCTAAGAGGGCTCCCAGACCAGTGGTTTTTGTACGGAGAACCGCAGCAACAGGGAGTGGTCACAGCAGCCGCGCGGGCGGAATCAGCCCCACAGGGGCCAAAACAGCCACACCGGCTGGGACTGCGACACTGGTGACCCCTCTGCCTGGGTATCTCCTGGTCTGTGGGCAATAACAGTTCGTCTGTAAATGCGGCGTTCACTCACCCTCTGCACTTTCACTGGGAGCTGAAGTCCTGAGCTGTTCTTAGGCGGCCATCTTCCCAGCCGGCTTCAACTCTTCATGCATGTGACACACCCATTTCTTTATTCAGTCATGACTGATCTCCTGATTATCTATTCTACACTTCCAATTCCTGTTAGATGCTTGCCCTTGGACTTCTTGAGGACACTTCCAAGTTGGTATATTCAGAGTATCTTGAACTCATCGCCTTCCCTTTAAACATTCCTTCTCCTGAGTTCCTTTCTGAGTTCCAGGATTATTACCGATAACCATAGCATCATCTTTCTAAGAACCCATGGAATTCCTTTTACTTCTTTTCCCACTTATTCCCCACAGTTGTTTGTTTGCCAATCCTAGGACATTCAGCTTATTGGAGCAGAACTGTTCACAGACTAGTGCTGTTGTCTCTCCCAAGAGAGTGCTGTCATTCTAAGAGGACGGGTGAGAGCTCTCACCTCTCACCCATCCTCTTTTCCTCAGGTCTCACTACTCCTGCCCTCATCAGCTGTCTACCTCTTGGCTGGATTCTCAACCTCTATAGTTTCCAGCCCCCTTAATGTCCTTCCTCACTTGAGCTGATCCACTTCCAACCCTCATGGCAGACCACTTTTAGACTTCTTCAATAGCATCCTCCTGCTGGAAAACATCAGCTGTTCTCCAGAGCGAATATAACTAAATCTAGGCTGGAAATTTAGAATCCTTCATCTACCCCAAACTATCATTCTAACGCTACTTCCTCCTGCCTCCTTTTAAGCTTTCTCATCTCTAGCAGTCCTGAATCATTCATTGTTTCTTATGTCCATCTTATGTTTTTCTTCTCTATTACCTGTACTTACACAAGTCACTCTGACCTCTGTCTTCAACTGCTATAATGTTTCAGTTCCTTATGACACTCAATTCTCCTTTGTTTTATACCAGTTTGACTAGACTCTAATTATCTTATTGAATCATGAACTACTACTTGAGCACAGAAACTATGTCTAATTCATATATTTAATTTCCATAGCTCTAAAATGCTGCTTTTTCCAGAGTAGATAGCCTGCACATATCTATTGAATGTTGAGATGCCCTGTCAGAGAGTGTTTAGGGGCATGGGATACTTTGATCCAAATTCCAGCTAGCTTGAGAAGGTAATAAACTTCTCTAAGCTTTGGTTTCCTGTAAAATCAGAAGAATGATGCTTACCTCATATAGCTACTGTGAGAATTAAGTGTGATTGTGCCTGTCGTGCACTTAGTGCCTAATAACTCCTAGTAAGTATTATTGTAAAATGAATCATCAGACCACTTTATCTCTTTCCTGATCACATGAAAATACAAAATTTAAAGTACCCACTAAGCATTATAAACAGCTGTCTTCCCCTCCCCTGTATCCCATCTAATCCACAGGACAAGAAAGAATTACAGTTGCTCTTCTCTTCTTACATTTGGGATGTAGAAGTCGAAGTATGATAAGTCACAGGGATGTAGAATTAGAAAGTGTTGTGATAATACTGCATGTCTACCCACGCCCTGCCTTGTGTTCTTGAAGACTAGGCCAACATGGCAGGCCCTGGTAGCCGCCTTGACACCACCAGCCTTTAGTCTCCCTGCTACTTTTGCTTTGCAGGACTAAGCATGACGAGGGTACCTGGTGTTGTTCAGAGTTTCCTGATTTCCTGACTTAGCTCCACTGTGACCCTCCTGCTGACCCTGCTATCATGTTTGACTAGTTAATATTGCTGGTGAATACCTGGGTCAGTTCCTCTCTATTACTCCATTTGCTAGCCAAAAGCCTAGATTTTTCTTTTTTTTTAAGACAGAGTTTCACTCTTGTTACCCAGGCTGGAGTGCAATGGCGCGATCTCGGCTCACCGCAACCTCCGCCTCCTGGGTTTAGGCAATTCTCCTGCCTCAGCCTCCTGAGTAGCTGGGATTACAGGCACACACCACCATGCCCAGCTAATTTTTTTGTATTTTTAGTAGAGACGGGGCTTCACCATGTTGACCAGGATGGTCTCGATCTCTTGACCTCGTGATCCACCTGCCTCGGCCTCCCAAAGTGCTGGGATTACAGGCTTGAGCCACCGCGCCCGGCCGAGCCTAGATTTTTCAATGCCTATAGTGCAGGCAGCTCTTGACTAAAAACTTCAGGAAATTGAACTCCAAGCCAGGCACCTGGGATGGGGAAACCACCTGATGGTCACTGCTGTGAGGAGCTATTAAATGTGATGGAAGAAGTCCAGCCCACATCTTCAGAAAAGGCTGTTTTCCTTAAAAGAGCTATCAGTAGTCAGGCTCCTTGAGACATGTACAGAAGGCTAAGAAAAAAGCAAAGCAGAAGATTGAATTCCATGGTGTCCCAAGTTACAGACAGGTCAAGACTAATTAGGACCAAGAGGAGACTGTTTGGCTGGAACATTAGGAGGTTGGTGGATTCTAGGTAAGAAGTTTCAGTGGCATAGTGAAGGCACAATTGTGCCTCTTCTTATGTCAGCTGGTCAACGAGTATTTATTGAGCACCAGTGATGGGCCAGCCACTGTGCTATGCCTGGAGGCTTAGTAGACAACAAAACAGACTTAGTACAAGACACTCAACAAAGAGGTATAGGAAAAGGCAGTAACAGCCCTGCCCTCAAGAAGCCTGCCATTTCTCTGAGGAGTTATGGCTAACACACATGTAAAGTTTAGCACAAATTATGTAATTCTACATCACAGGATGTTTCAAATTTTATAGCAGGCTATGATATATTCATAGAAATTCAGAGCTTAAAAGGAGTTTAATGAGTTTCTTCTTCAATCCTCTCTTTTTATATGAGGAAACTTAAGCCATGGAGTTAGAGAAACCTGGTCAAGGCCACGTAGCTATCCTCCCTTCCATTGTACAGTTTTTACTTGTTATAATAACAGCTTTAGGTCATTATTGTCACACTCTAATGAGAAGTTTTCATTTATTTCTCAAGATAATTCCACCTTAACAAACAAAAAATGTCATTGATGATCTTCATGAGCACCATAACAACTCTAAAAGTCTGTCCTAATTTCCACCTTCCCTAACAATAAAAGAATGATGTCCTAAGACAACAGCACTAGCCTGTGAACAGTTCTGCTCCAGTAAGATGAATGTCCTAATCAGTTTGCACTCTTAAAAAGCTCTGAGATCCTTGGCTGGATGGAACAGTAGATATTTGTAGGGTGGCCACTGCGTGCTTTGGTGATCTTTGGTAGACTGGGAACGAGAGGCTATGTTTGGCTGCAGAGGAGTTTAATGATTAGTTGTGTGACTTAACCAACAAGCAATTCATTTTTGGCTTGCTTTGTAATTTCCAGGTTTCTCATATCCTAAGAAACACTGAGTAGTGAACTGTGGGAATGAACTTAATTCAATTTAGCTCCCCCTCTTTTGAAGAAAAACCCATAAGGACAGTATGTGTCTGTTCTATTATTACGCAGTTGCTCCTGTTCATAATGGATGTTCGTGATTCATTGCTTATTGAGGAATCACTTCTATGGAAGGTTGCCAAAGATCTGAAAATCCAAACAAAATGTCTTGCTGCCTGGTTTGGGAATCAGAACTGAATGGCTTATTTTCAAGTTGCTTAGGGCCACACACCAAGCTGTTGGATAGAAATGTCCAATAGGACTTAGGAGGCTAAGCCTAGGCATGGGATTATGGAATGCCAGTCTCAGAGCCCTGATCCTGCCAAAGTTTTCAGAGGAGAAGGCCCTCCTGGTACCAGGCCCGGGGAGCAGGGATACAGGGGCTATAACAGGTTTTGCAGAATGTTTTCAATACAAGGCAGACCAGAGAGCATCTATACCTTTCCACATTCATCTTGAGATGCCACTGATCAACTTCATTCTGGAGCACTAGTCCCAGATGGTTTTCCATGATATGTTAAGGGGTGTAAGTTTGGGAAATGCTAGCTTAAACAACATTAAACACAGTTTTTTACTGAAGGACTTCTATAAGCCTTTAATATATTCACATTAATTGTGATTCATTATGTATCTTCAATAGAATGTTGCTTTTTCCAAATTGACTTGACCAGAAAATCTCCCCTAAACTTAATAGTAGTGAAACTATTAACATTTGAAGAATTATTAATGAATTTTATGAGATTATAGCCTGGAAAAAACCCAGGAAGCCTGATCTGGCTCCAAACCAACTTTGATTTTAAGAGTCTCCAAAGGTCAGGACTTTTTGATGGCCACTTCAGAGTGAACGGCAGGTCCCAGTCTTAGTTTTATTTGTCTTTCCCTCTGGATTTTGAGTCTGAGAGTAGGGTCCCTAGAATAATTCCCTAAGGGATCCAGTCACTGAGGGATTTAGACCTCAGCCAACTTGTAGCTGACTGGCCCTCTTGGAGCTTTGCAAAATATGTGCTGTGATCCAGCAAGCTTGTCCAACCTGCCTTATTTTGTTGCAGTTCTGTTTTGTTTTAGGCTTTTAGCAGCCTGAAGCCATGGTTTTTAGTTTCTGTCTCTAGTCACAGTGGAAAAGTGGAATGAGGAAGGAGTTTTCCGGCCTGACCAGAAACAAACTAAGAGCCCATTACTGTATTCTCTCCATTGGACACACCTACCCAGGTGCTTCAGAGGACAAGCTCTGGGGCTGGTAACTTGGGCAAATTACATAATCTCTCTGTGTCTCAACTTCCTCATTTTAAAATGAGGATAATAGCAGCTAGCTCTGCTGGGCACAGTGGCTCATGCCTGTAATCCCAGCACTTTGGGAGGCCAAGGAGGGTGGATCACTTGAGCTCATGAGTTCGAGATGAGCCTGGCCAACATGGTGAAACCCCGTCTTTACTGAAAATACAAAAATTAGCCCGGTATGGAGGCTCACACCTGTAATCCCAGCTACTGCGGAGGCTCAGAGAAAAGAGTCACTTGAACCTAGGAAGGGAAGGTTGCGGTGAGCCAAGATTGTGTCACTGCACTACAGCCTGGGCAACACAGTGAGACTCTGTCTCAAAAAAAAAAAAGAGACAAAACATAGCAACTACTTTATGAGGTTATGGAGGATTAGATGAATAAATACAAGTGAAATAAATGAATAAATACAAGTAAAAGGACGTGGAACTGTGCCTGGCACACAGTAAGTGCTAAAAACCATTAGCTATTATTAGGTCTGGACTTAGATCTCTGAGGCTGCCCTGTAAATGGAGATGGTGGTTGGGTACCACAGCATTTGCCCATGTCAGTGGATCTTAACTGGTGGCATTCAATTGAAGTGCAAATGAGCAATACAGTTTTCTCCCACCTACAGTCTTGCCCCTCAAAACCTACCACATAAAAATATCATCTTTAGGGAGTGTCCCAAAACGTACACTATCTTCTGAGAAAAAGTAAATATTTGTTTCTATCTGGTAAGATTAACAATATTAACATTTGGTTTATGTGACTGTTTTTGGAGCTGTGCCTTTGTATTTTTGAATTGTTCAAGATGCACATATCCACACAGGAATGAAAAGTTGCTATAAAGCTAAACAAGTTTCCTTTATTTTATCACTAGAGCCTCTAGAACTTATTTCTTCAATTTGATAGTTATTGGCCCTGATCTACAAATTGTGGATTTCCTCCTTCTGATGCAGCTTAAACAGTACAACTCAGACTTGGGGTGAATCCAGGGTTTCTGGCCCATTCTGGAATGACACCATGTCAGCTGAAGTTACAGGATAACTGTGAGTTCAGGGATGAAAAATAGACTGTATTGGTTCCTGCTGTGTTTGGCTAAAGTTTAGAAATTTAGCTCTTTTTTTTTTTTTTTTTTTTTTTTTTTGCCAGATAATACCATCTAATGGTGGTCTCAGTCAAGATAACCTGATTTGTTGTAACTAACTGAATTAAATCAACTCAATAAATCTGGCATTTTAATGAGATGACTAAAGCTACATACCAGTTTTCACATCTCCCCTAAGCAAATGTCAATGAAAGTCATTGCATTATCTCCTTTGTGGATGGAAAATAAGACACTTACAGAAAGGAAAAAGGAAATGTAGCCATGAACAGTCATTAGAGAACTTCATCAATTCATAATTTGCACAAATCTTTGATTTACTTTGCTCCTTTTCTTTTCTCTCATGTCTTTCTAGAAGATGCATGATTTACAAATAGAAATAGTTTAAATAAAATATTTGAATATGTTAATAAGATCATATTTATTGTTTCAAAAGTTTAGATTTTACAGGTGAGCTGGGTAATAGACCAGTGGTGCCATTTAAATAGATGTCCTTGCAGAGATCATAGGATAGCTAAAATATTAAGATTTTTGGTTTATAGCTAAAATTAGATAAACAGTGTAGTAACACTGGTTATTTTCTAAAGATCCAAAACTTGGATTGAGCAGTTCTTATTATTATCAGATGAGAAAACTAATTCATGTATATGCAGTTTGATAGAAAAATAGTCCTTGGGTTATAAAAGATGGGAGGAAGATATGATTCTAGGATTTCTCCAAGATCTAAGACTTGGTTTGCTAGGTAGTCTAGAATGAGGAGAGTATACTAACAAAAAAGAAACTTATAATGTAAGTCATTTATGCTAGTAAATTATAATACCCAACATGGTCATTAACTGATTAACAAAATTATAGTAAAGTAAATAAATAAAGCAATGTTTAAATACCCTACAAATAAATGTATATTAGTTATTCCATAAGGTGATACTGTCCATCAACAATCCTGCTGAATTTCTCCATCATCTCCAACTTCAAAGCAGTTTAAAGATATATCCTGTACCTCAGGAAGTCAGAATCATATTTAGATAAAAATGTAGGAACACAGGAATTTCCTTCTTGGTATAAATGTTAGAGAAACACTTGCACATGTTCACCTACAGTAGCACACAAGGATGTTTACTGCAGCAGTGTGACCTGTAATATTTCGAAGTTCACAATTTTAAAATGCCTGCCAGTAGGAAAAATGGATTAATAGATTGTAGAACATTCTCATAATGGAGTATAACAAATAATGAAAGTGAATAAACTAGATCTCCATTTATGAATCTTGAAAAACAATATTTAGTGGCAAAACAATTTGTAATTGATACTTTATAAGACTTGGGTAGTTTATTGTAAAAGTTGTTTAAAGATGCACAAAACCATACTATATATGTAGTTTCAATTCTGAGTGGTAGGCAATTCATATTTGCATATTACTCTTTGTACTTCTCTATATACTTAAAATATTTAATATATTTTTAAAAAGGATTAGTAATAGGTATAATCTCTTTTAGACTCACCACATTCATTCCATCTATAAAGGATAAGGAAATATGAAGTCACGTTTCATCTTGACTATTTCAGGAAGGATACCAAGCCAAACTCTAGAGACAATTCCTTATCTCCTTGGACAGAAGAGACAAAATGTGTTATTATTCCTCTGAGAGAAGTTTGCAAACTGGAGAGACTTCAAGTTAATACTCCTCCAGAGTATTACTTTGGGGAATTCAAGTAATGCACTGTTGTTTGTAAACAAATGGAGTCTGACCTATCATGCAAGTTTCTGTGTGCTTGGGCGAGACCCGCCTAGTTTCCCTGGCTCAGCTCTTCCACAGCTTTTCCCAGCTGGACTTCAGCTCTCTCCCTCTACAAATGGAGTTCAGCTGATTCCAGGCAGGAAGTCCCTAACCTGCTTCTCTCCCTGCCCCACTTCTTGTATCTGGATGGGCTTGAAGGAGCCAGTGTTCCCGCCAGATTAACACATGGCAAGTCCTCTGTGTAGGTCCTTACAGATTCTGTGCCCTGTTCTCCCCTGAGTGGCCCTTGGGCCCAACTGGAAGCTGGCCCTAGCCCCTAACCTTTAAGTCTTCTCTTGCTACCAATAATTCAGCCACTTCCACTTCATGAGAGCCTAAGATTCTATTGCATTTGGGAGAACAATATATTTGTCTTGCATTTGGCTTTACCATCACTTCCCCTTCCAGGCCAGAACTCCTTGTATTAGATGATCTCTTTATAGCCTGGACTTCTCCTTTAAGGTCTCATCACAACTGCAATTAAACAGTTAATTCCTTAACTTAATGTTTGCTTCCTCTGCTCTGATGTGGGCTCCATGAGGGCCTGGACTATGTCTGCTACTGTCATGAAAAGCAGCACTAGTCATAGCAGGTATGTATTGGTTAACAAATGAATGAAAGTAAAATTTTCTCTATACACAGATAAATCTCATAAATCTATTTAAGAATAAAAATGGAATATATTAAAATATAGTTTTTAGAAGGTATTTTTAATTTTTTTTGAAAAGTTTTCAACATACATTCACAGGATAGACTATTGTAATGGGCTCTGTATGACAGTAACTATCACCTAAACTTAATAGGGATTAATATTTTGCCATATTTCATCTATTATTTTCTGAAGCATTTAAAGCAATTCCTAGATATCATGACTTTTCACCCCCCAATACTTCAGTATACCATTCCAAGAAGAAAAAAAGTTCATTTTTCTAACTGCATATAACAAAATTCACAATAATTTCTCTACGTAAGATATTGAATCCATTTTCAGTTTCCTTTCCCATGATCAGTTGCCTTTTTACAACTGTGGAAAGTGCCTTTTCATAGTCAGTTAGATTCAGGATTAACTTTTTGGCAAGAATACTTCATAGGTAATCCCATGTTCTTTAGACTGTGTCACCTGAGGAGGCACACTGTATCTAATTGTCCACTGTTAGTGTGGTCGGGATTACCAGTGTGTTCAGGGGTGACAGCCTGTTCTCTTCAATACAAAGGGTTTCTTTTCACAACCAACAACTAATCAGTGCTTGGCATCCTGCAAATATCTAGTTCCCCTATTAACCGTTTTTCTAGGGTTTTAGCATCTGTTGATGAATGTGGCCTCCATCAATTATTTCATCAGAGATTGTAAAATAGATGTTTTCGAATTTTATTATTTCTTCAGTACTTATCATCTGAAAGGATTCTGTAATGAGGCACTCTCTGACATCAATTAGGACTAGCTGTGTGGATACTCTGAAATGTAATTTAGATAGAAAAGGCACAACAAATGCCTAATTCTTTTCCTTTAATTATCATCATAGACATAGAGAGCTTTTGCACAAGCTATTTCCAATGGCCACGTAATTTTTTGGAGGGCTTTCTCTTTTTTGAGTATCAACATAAACTCTTGGATATTTAAACATTTTATTTACAATATTTCACTTATTGCATTGAAACCAAATTATTTTCTGTGTGCAGAAAAAAATATTTATGGTATGAATTCCTTCCCATTCTTGATTTAATTGTGGAGAACTCATTCAAACCAGCTCCTTTGTCCTTTATATGTACAACCCTACTTTAAAGCATTCACTACTTTCTGGCACACAAAGATTTCTCAAGGTCATATTGTACATTTTCTTTTTTCTTTGCAAACTTAGAATTAGTCATTCCTTCAAGGAATCCTCCTTAGTGTCTTTTTTCCCTTCAGGTTGGGGATGGTACTTAGAGACTAAATTCTGTGTGTTGAAGGTGCTCACTGTTATTGAACTATTCAGTGGTCAGAGGTAGAAAAATATTTTTAAAAATTGAGTTCATGATATTCTGATTAAAATATGATTATGGAATTTTTACATACCTTTGATCTTATTCTTGTGTCTATTTTAATCTTGGAAGTGTTGTTTTCTCTCATATTAACATAATTGCATATTTTCTTTTTCTTGCAATATATAAAATAGTTTAAAATTGCAACACAAATATTCTGTACTAATAAAACTACTGAATGATGTTGAAATTTACTTGCAGTTACTGACCAAATCCCACTAAAAATATATGAAACTACTGTGTTGTAAAGTTACTTGAAATTTTTTCGTTCTTTGTGAAATTGTATTAGCATATGATACTTAGTTTCATTTATTTCAATTTGCTCTAAATTTATGGAGATGGCTCTTTTCATTTCCATTTTATTTTTGAATAATTTTTTTAAGTACAGGTTACACGTATCTTGGTCAAACTATAACAAAGTATCTCCAGAGAAATAGTGGCTAGATCCCTGGGCCTTCCATTCTCTCCTATGCATAACCATTAATATTAGTTTTTTATTTAACCTTTCAGTGTTTATATTTTGAAAATAGAAGTGTATATACATTCTGAGAAATGCATTGTTAGGAGATGTCATCATTGTGTGAACATCATAGAGTATATTCACACAAACCTAGATGATATAGCCTACTACACACCTCAGCAATGTGGTATAGCCTATTGCTCCAAGGCTATAAACCTAAACTACATGTTACTGTATTGAACACTTAGGCAATTGTAACACGATGACAAGTATTAATGTATCTAAGCATATCTAAATGGAAAAGGTAAGGTAAAAATACGACACCTGTTTAGGGCAGCTCCATTGTAATTGTATGAGGCCACCATACAATTATGTGGGTTCACTGTTGACCACAATGTCATCATGAGGAACATGTGTTTGTATTCCTCTTTCTTACCTAAAAAACAAGCATACTGTTCATATTATTCAACACTTTGCCTTAAAAATAATTTAATAAGGTATTCTGAAGATCGTTCTATATCAGTATATAGAGCACTGCCTTAATATTTTTAATAGCTGCTCTATTGTGTGGATGCATAAGAGTGTTTTTTTTTTTAACCAGTATCCTATTGATGGATAGGCTATAAATGGGTTAATTCCAATCTTCTGTTATTAAAAATATTGTCACAATAAATAGCCATGTGTGTGTGTATGTGTGTGTGCATATTCCTTTTAGCTAGATTTTTTAAAGTGAGATGACTAGGTAAAAGGATATATATATAATTTATGTATATATTTATATAACATACATTTTTCCTGGAATTGACAAATTTTCCTCCATTGGGGTTTTACAGTTATGCATTCCCACCAACAATGGATAAGAGTGCTTGCTTCTCCACAGCCTGGGAACAGATGTAGATTTTTGGGTTTTTTGTCCATCTGTTGGTAGAGAAATAATATCTCCTTAAATTTTGATTTTCATTTTTCTTAGTGTGAATAAGTTGAACATTTTTATATGTTAAAGACAATTTGCTTTTACTTTTCTATTAAGTGTTTAGACCTTTTTTAAGTTTTCTGTCAGATTTTTGGTCCTTTTCTTGACAATCTTTAGGAGCTTCTTATGTACTAGAGATTAGCTCCATGGTAAACACTGCAAATATTTTCCCAGTTTGTCTTTTGTCTTTGCTTATGAGACTTTTTCCCATTTGAAAGCATTTTAACTTTATTAAGTCTGAGTATTGAGTTCTAGGTAGGGGGTTTCTCCACTCCCAGGTTTTAAATAAATTAATCCATGATCTATTTTAATGCTAAAATGGTCTCATTTTGTATGTTCAGATACCTGATTCACTTGGAATGTATGGTATAGAATATAAATCTGCTTTTATCTTTGTTTAGATATTTATCATTTCAAATGTTTTTAATTAAAATTTTTGTTAATTAAAAAGAATGTGTTAAAGCCATCTTTTACCCGCTGATTTAAAATGCCACCTACATCTTTTATTACATTTCCCTACTTGGTTCCATTTTTATACTTTCTTTTTTTTTTTTTTTTTGAGACGGAGTTTCGCTCTTGTTACCCAGGCTGGAGTGCAATGGCACAATCTCGGCTCACCGCAACCTCCGCCTCCTGGGTTCAGGCAATTCTCCTGCCTCAGCCTCCTGAGTAGCTGGGATTACAGGCACGCACCACCATGCCCAGCTAATTTTTTTTTTGTATTTTTAGTAGAGACGGGGTTTCACTATGTTGACTGGGATGGTCTCGATCTCTTGACCTCGTGATCCACCCGCCTTGGCCTCCCAAAGTGCTGGGATTACAGGCTTGAGCCACCACGCCCGGCCCATTTTTATCCTTTGTATTGTTCCATTAGTCTGTTTGTCATTCATGCCATAGTCTATTCAACCAGTACCACACAGCTGAACTATAGAGACTTTTATTACATATTTAAATAACAGATAGAGGGTAGCCTCTTCTCTTCATCCCTAACTCTCACCCCCAACATTTGTTCATTCTTTTCAGGTCTCTGCTGGCTATTTTTGCTTGTTTATTTATTTATTTTTAGCACAAAGTTTAGAATTAATTTGTCTAGCTCCAGAAAAGAAACGTGACTCTTTTTTAAATTACTAAGATTGCATGGAATTTATGAAATAACTTGAAACTGACATCTTTATCATGTTGAATCTTCCTGTCTAAAACACATTGTGTCTTTCTATATGTTCTGGTTTACTTTATTTATTTTTTCTTTATTTTATTTTAGTTTAGTTTTAGAGATGGGGTTTCACCATGTTAGCCAGGTTGGTCTCAAACTACTGACCTCAGGTGGTCTACCCACCTTGGCCTCCCAAAGTGCTGGGATTACAGGTGTGAGCTACCAGCCCTGACCTTGGTTTCTTTTATATATAATTTTTTAAAACAGAAAGGGGCTATATTTTATAATTTACTTTTTTATTTTAAAAATATATCTTGGAGATTTTCTACCTCAATACATACCATTTTAAAAAGGATATGAATTATTCCAATATATGAATGCACCACAGTTTATTCAGTCTCCTTTTGATGGACACTGTTTTGTTATCTTAAATATGCTATGATGAAAATTCCTAGACATACATGTACAAGTATTTCTACAGAATAAAGTCCTAAAAGAGGAGTTTGGGGGCCAAAGTCTATATACACATTCAAAGTTTTGATAGATAGTACCTTCAAAAAATTGTAACATTTCCCACTTCAATAAAGGTTGAGTGACGATGCCTGTTTTCTCACACACTCACCAATGCTGTGCAGAATCAATGTATATATAATCTTTATAACTTGATGTGTTGGTTGCATTGACACCAGTCCACCTTTACCCGTCCCACTGAGTCTTCATGATGCCAGATGTGAGATGACTGAACAGAAACACACCTGGACTGCTCTACCTTGTTTCATGGTATTACATGGATTTGCCATGTCTTCATGTTTGGTTCAGTGGGACAACCCCTTGTCTTCAGCCAAGACCCTGTCTTAATTTGGGTCCCCCAGAAACAAACTCTAAAGATTTGGATACAAGTAATTTGGTGGGGAAATCCCAGGAAATACCAATGGGGAACTGGAGAAGTGAGATGGGAAGGGGAAGGCAGCTTCTAAAAGGTGTGTTACTGGCTTACCACTGTGGGGAGGCAGAGCTCAATCCCTCTGGGGAACCCTGGGATCCAGTGTAGAACCGGCCTCAAAGTTATACCAACTGAGGAGTGAGGAAGTTAGAGTATTTATCTACCAACTAGTCATCTCACATTGGACTGAGGGTTACTCAGGGTCATTTACTCTGACACTTGTGGCTTGACTTGAAGTGTAGCTAACACCTTGACTAGGAAGAAAGCCATAGAGAGCCACAAGTGCTGGGGGTGTCTGATGAGGTGATGCTGAGGGGATACGGATGGGACACCAACAAAAAAAGAGAAAACAGAACCCATCTGAAAAAAATGACCACTCACAAATCTTTGGTTTCTGCTGTCTTCTTCAGAATATTACTCTCAAACTGTAGTTTTTCTACAAAAAGCAGGAATCCAGAAATTATTCTGATTACTGAGAGTCTGTTGCTATTTTCTTATTGTTGGATTTTTTTTCTCACTAGTTCATGTTTCAGACATAAATAGATGTCCACAAAAAAAATTTGGTAGCAATCCACGTTCAGTCAGAACCATGTAGTCAAATCCCAGTTTGCCCTGGGCTGTTAATCTGAGTTTCATTTACCAATGACTTCCTCCCTCAACTCCTTTGCTGTTCAGACGGTCAGCCCTATGGTTCTTTGTCATCGAGTATTTATGTCATCTGTTCCTGCAGTCTTGAGGGGCTTTATCTTCCTTTTATTCAGCTGTTTTGAAGGTTTTGTGGTTAAGACTTGAGTGGTCTGAGTCCCCCTGAGTTCCACAGCTGTCAAGGCTGGTGGTGTGGAGTAAGACATAATATTGTGTGTATGCAATGGCTATTGTCCAGTTTAGAGATATCACACAGTTGGCTGTATACTTAGTGACCTGCCACTGAATCTTAGCCTCCTCCAAATGTGGACTGAACTTGGAACTTTTGGGCTAGAAAGAGGTGGATAATTTATTACTCTAATCACCATGTCCCCATTAATCGATTGTGTTTCTCAGATGGGAAACTGGCTTAAGTGGAGGTTTATGGGTGAAGACAATTTAAAGAAGGAAATAAAAGGAAAGGGTCAAATTTTGTGTCTAAGAACCATTTGCTAAGGTTGGTTCTCATCAGTATAGACTCCAAGACTTCTCAGCTAACTTGGGAAATGCAGGGAACTGGAAAAGACGGAAACTGGGTAAGGTGACTGCAAAGAATTACTGGTCCTTTTGGGTAAACGGGAGATTATTTTAGGATCAGAAATATGTACTTTGGAAGTGTGCCTGTTTTAGAGTTTTGATTTTCTGTAATTATTTCTTATGTTCTCTCTTTACTTAAGTTTTAAAAAATATCAAGGACAAACCACTACAAAATGAAAAGCAACACAAGTATATGCATTTACAAGTCTAAAAGAAAATATTAAATCAGTTTTAACTGGGTGAAGGGGAACTAGGGAATGGGGCAGGGAGAGGATGGGGAAGAGTGTTCGTTCTTGAGTCAGAGCTTTAATGGGAATCAGCATGAGGAAAACCTAAGCAGACTCCCATTCTGCAATGATTTCCTGGGGACTCTTCTGTTTTGCTAAGATCTTGGAAGATCTGTGTTTTACTCATAAGGGAGGCTCTTTCTGTTATGATGTACTTTACTTAGCACATATAATCCTAAAATTACATTTATAAACTGCTTAGTAGAACTAGAAAAGTCAGACACTTAAATTTCACTACACACACACACACACACACACACACACACACACAGACACAGACACACACACACACACAGTGAGAGAGAATGGGAGAGAGATAAATTGGGTCTCTCCCTGTCACCCAAGCTGGAGAGCAAAGGCACGATCATGGCTCACTGCAACCTTGACCTCCAGCTTAAGGGATCCTCGTACCTCAGCCTCCCAAGTAGGTAGGACTATAGGTACACACCACTGTGCCTGGCTAATTTTTGTATTTTTTTGTAGAGACAGAGTTTCACTACATTTCCCGGTCTGGTCTCGACCTGGGCTGAAACGATCCTTCTACTTTGCTCTCCCAAAGAGCTGGCATTATGGGCATAAACTACCACACCTGGCCTCACTTCATATATTATCAAGACATTTCATAGGTTATTCTTTGTATAAATCCAGGTTTTGATTTACTAGGTTTGCTAAAGAAGGTGGAAGATGATTACTCTTAAGTGTTTTTATTATCTAAAAATCTTAGTGATAGATTTTTACTTGTTTGTATCTTTTGTTTTGTTTTTATTCCTGGAATAAATTTGACTTTCTTGGTTTATTAAAAGAAACTCTGGTTTGTACAACTTCTTGTCAGGCTATGAAATGTGCAAAACCATGCATCTTATATACTTTTACTTGTAGTTTTGTGGGAAAAGACCTTGACAATAACATTATTAATGTATTAAAAACATTTCCCCAGGGTGTTTGATTTTTAAAAATAATTTATAATCTAGGCCAGGCACAGTGGCTCATGCCTGTAATCCCAGCACTTTAGGAGGCTGAGGCAGGCAGATCACGAGGTCAAGAGATGGAGACCGTTCTGGCCAACACGGTGAAATCCCATCACTACTAAAAATACAAAAAAATTAGCCGGGCGTGGTGTCATGCACCTGTGGTCCCAGCTACTCAGGGGGCTGAGGCGTTAAGAATCGCTTGAACCCAGGAGGCAGAGGTTGCAGTGAGCCGAGATTGTGCCACTGCACTCCAGCCTGGTGACAGAGCAAGACTCCGTCTCAAAATAATAATAATAATAATTTATAATGTAAAATCTTTAGTGTCCAGCTTTTATACAAAATGTGAGCTACAATGTTACAATATTGCCAAATGGCTTACCTTAGTCATTCTCTGAAGAGAGACTTCCTTCTTTCCTCTTTCTGCTCCACCTGTCTGCTTGAAAACTCTCAAATAGTAACCTTATTATATATTATGATGATGATTTATATGAATGATTTATAACATGAATTACTCTTTTTCAAAAGCATCTGGAGGGACTGTAGAAGGTATTTTTTTTAGAAGTCTTTGAAAAGCTCCACTTAATAATTAATAAGCAATGTTTATGTTTTTTGCAAGTGTAGCAGTGGGGTGCAAGTAAAAAGAGAAGAGGACCATTAGAAGATGGGGATGGCTGTTTGTGTAAGGATCTGATTTCTTGTGTTTTCTTCAGCTCCTGAACCACAGGGATTATGTCTGATGCATGTTTGGTTTCCTTGTGCAATGCTTTGAAGTGCCTCCCTTCCAGGAACATACAGTTCAAGAGAAAAGTAAGATAAGTACACAAACAACTATAGTTCTAAACAAATGAGCAATTGAATTATTTTAGAGTGTATTTTAAAAAGAAATGCAGCTATTATAGCATTGTCAAGTACACAGTTTAAACTGAATTCACTGCCAAGTATTATTAAATTTTAGTTACTGATGATGGCAAAAGTTTTTGTTGAAATGTTTGACTTGTTTTGACCTTCAAGTTTTAACCGGTTTAAATTTGGGTGTATCAAAATTTTAGTTTTCTGATAATTGGTTGGTTTGGGGCACACCTCACAGGAAAAGGAAGAACAGAGGTTTTACTCAGAACCAGGCCACTCTGGTTGTTTTTCTCCCAGGGTGATATGTCTTTAGGGGCATGAAAGGGTTAAGGAAAAAAAAGTCGTAAAAGCACCACAGTGCTTGGAGTCCCTGAGTTGCTTCACTGAATGTAAAACTAAGAAATCTCCTGTTAGTCAATCATTAATCTAAGTGTTGACAGCCCGTTCAGTTTGCTGACATTTATATAAAGCCCAGAGAGCTGATGAAAATCAAATCAGATTTTAAAGCAATGGAAAGAATGACATAGTTAAAATATAAAGTTTCTTTAAAGTTTCATTACTGGAGGGGAAAATATCACATCCCTGAGAGATGAAATGTTTCAGGTCAATAATTGTGCTGTCTGGGTTGTACGTCTCTGGAGCTGCATAGGAATGTACTGATGTGGCCCTGAGCATCTTATGGGCCCTCCAGGGCAGGAGGTTGATGTCTTCCAGGGCCAGACTGCATCAGGGGAGAAAATCCACCCTGGGGGAAGATAAATGTTTTGTAGTTAAGTGTGAGCAATTGGCTGAAAGGAACAATTACTTTTATCTTTGCTACTGAGCTCTAGATTCTGCCAAGTATGTTTATGCTCCTTGGCAAAGACTGGATTTTAATTTCTTGGCAAAACACATACACAGACATCTCTTCTACAGTATCTAGCAAAAGATCCTACTTTGCAAACACTCAGTCTATGGGTTTAGAAGCTGCAGTGGGGGATTAGATCACATGTGGCTTCTAAATCTTCATAGAGGAAAGAATTCTTCAGGAACAGAAAACTTCAAGGCAGTTAATTGGAAGAGGTCAGCTTGGTGAGTTGTTTAGTCTGGCTCTTCTCCTTTTAATTGCTCTCACTGATTCTGAGAGACAGATTGAGTTGTTGATGCCGCTTAAGAAACATAGCCATCCCCTCTAGCTCACCCTTCCGTTCCTCATCAATTCTTGGCCACTGTGGGCTTATCTTATCTTTGTTTCTGGCTGGTATGAATGTGACGATGTAATTGGAGTACCATGAAGTCACTAAGAATGCTGAAGCTAGTGGTTACTGAGGTTATTAAGTGTCACTCAGGGTAGAATTCCCTATTAAAGTGAGCCAAGGATGCAGGCGTAAGTGAGCTCCTGGCACAGGGCACTAAACAAAACTGACAGAAAGAAAACTTTGGGTTCCTGAAACCAATGGCCTTCTCTTGTGAGATAAAGCTCTAACATGGAAAAATGCTCTGCCTAGTAAGACAGATTGCCTCCTGGCCATGGCCGTGCTACTTAGGAGGAGGTGCATGATTCAATCCTAAGGTTTGTGATCAGGGACTCTGAACAGCAACTGTTTTGTTCAAAAGGAGAGGAGTTATGTAGAAAAATCATCAAGTTGATTTTTTTTCTAAGTGCTATGCATCTGGCTCATAGTAAAATGTAGCCTATTCTCAGCTCCTGAGATTACCTGTGACAGTCTCCTAAGGCAAATAGCACTTAATTAAGGTTCTGGTACTATTAACAAGGATTTAAATGTTCATAGATAGGTTAAGCCCTCTTTTTATAATGAACGAAATGATTCTTTACACCTAGCCATACTAATTCTACAACTTTTAATTCTGAGCAAGGATGGTGAATTGTGACACATATGAGGTAGCTCTCCTTGTTTGGTGCCCATGGCAGACATTTGTTTACTGATCATGACATTCCAATAAGTCTTCAGAATTCATGTTAATAGAATACTCACGCAACTGTTGTCCAAAAGGCTTCTTACAGAAATATAAGAGTGTGTCTTGGCACCCAAGAGCAGAAATGCAGGAATGGCTTGCTTTTTATACACTTGTCATCACTGTTCCTCCTTGAGTTTTTATGGTAGGCAAATAATGCCCCCCCACAGCCCCCTCCACTACACACAAGGTGTCCTAATCCCTGGAACCTGTAAAATGCTACTTTACATAGCAAAAAGAACCTTGCAGGTACAATTAAATTAAAGATCTTGAGATGGAGAATTTATTTTGGGTTATTCAGGTAGGCTTAGTGTAATCACAAGAGTCCTTAGAAGCGAGAGGTAGAAAGCTCAGAGTCAGAGAAGATGTGACAATGGAAGCAGAGTGGAGTGATGTAGCCATAAGCCAAGGCATTCAGGCAGCCTCAGATGGAAAAAGTAAGGAAATAAAATTGCCCCTTATAGCCTCTGAAAGAATGCAAACTGCCAGCCAATTTTAGACATCTGTCCTCCAGTGCTGTAAGATCATGTATCTGTATGTTTTAAGCCATTAAGTTTGTGGTAATTTGTTACAGCAGCTACAGGAGATTATACAGCATTCATCTCCTTTGTTTCTCTCTACTGAATGGCTTTTTCTTCCCTTTAGTTCACACAGCAAAACATGGCCTCCCCAGAATGGCCAAGCTTACACACTGCAGGCACTGTCACACAGATTCTGACTCAGCTTTCTTGGTTCTATTTTGAAATACCAGAAAGAGAATGTGGCCAGCACACTTGGGTCAGGGGTTTTCCCCTTGTCTGGCCAGCCAAACCCAAAAATGGAAGGCCATAGCATATCATGCTTCTTGTTGTGTGTGTGTGTGTGTGTGTGTGTGTGTGTGTGTGTGTGTGTGTTTACCCATAAATATTAATATCTTGGTTCTTGTCTTTCAGTATAAAGAATTGTTCTCTATAGATTTATGGGTAATTGTTCATGTGCTATTTATATTACTGTTCTTGGTGTGAGATTATATATTTTTCCAAAATCACAATCACATTTCTTTCTTTCCTTTTTTTTTTTTTTTGAGACAGAGTTTTGCTCTTGTTGTCCAGGCTGTAGTACAATGGCATGATCTTGGCTCACTGCAATTCTGCTTATTGGGTTCAAGCGATTCTCCTGAGATGGGCGAGCACCATCATGTCCAGTTACTTTTGTATTTTTAGTAGAGATGGGGTTTTACCATGTTTGTCAGGCTGGTCTTGAACTCCTGACCTCAGGTGATTTACCCACCTCGGCCTCCCAAAGTGCTGGGATTACAAGTGTGAACCACCATGCCCAGCCCCACTACACTTACTTTTTCAAGTGCAAAAACACAGTTTTCTTGATTGGGGTGTTATTAGAATCCTAATATTTTACTTCCTTTTTTTGTTTGTTTTTCTCATACCATCTTTTAGGAGCAAAAGACAGAGCATGCATCTTGATTCTTGGTTAGATAATGCAGTCCATAATGCATGTAATTATCTTGTGTTTGCACTATTCACCACAGATACTAACTAGGTATCAGCCCTATGCTAAATAAATAGGATAAAGTCCCTGTCCACAAGGTTATATTCTAACAAAGGAGGCTATGTTCTAGAAAATGTTGAATAATGAGATTTGGGAAAGGATTATACATTTTATTGTGTATGCTGCTTAAAAAAATACATATGCTCTTCTTATGTCAGAATGTGCTGTGAAAATAAGAGTCACCAGTCTTATCAAACAGAAATTCCATCTTAATGTCATATTTACTGACATATAATATTTAAAAATTTGTGATGATTATTAGGAAAAGAATTCCCTGCTTTATCTCCTGTGATAAGGTTCAAAAAAACCCAAGAATACTAAGTCTGGCTTCTGCCAGTTAGCCCTGCTTTAGAAAGGAGAGTTTATTAGTTAGAAAAAGTAGCATGTAAATTAAGCATTCCCGTGTGCTAAGCAAGCAGGCAATCTGGACTCATTCTTAGAGATCTGAACTGTGGAACCATGGAACCTCTTAGCCAACTTAGTCAATAAGTTGTCATTTCCGTGTGGCTATTTGAATGTTAACACAGAATCTGCAGCCCAGAAAATCAACAGCAGATCATTTGTTAAATGAGTGAGTGGTGGTAATATTTTCCTTTTGGTATTCTTCAGAAAACATGAGCTGGTGTCAGGCAAGAACCTCAAAAGCAAATGGGCTGGGGATCACCTTTTTTTTTTTTCCAGTTGTGATTAGAATAGCAAAGGTAGTCTAAAAAATTTCTCATCCAACCTGTAATATTACGGCTTATGTCAGATTTAAGCCAATAAGCAAATACCATGAACCCATAGACTATAAAAAATATTGGATGAGCCAGGAGTGGGTAACAGTTTTTGTTCTGAATTTTGTTGCTTGGCTGGCTTCTACAGAGAAACAACAGAAAACGCCCTTAGTTGATTGCAGCACTCACTGTCCTGAGCAAATGTCCAAGTCTGTGGGCACTGCCCTGTCCAGAGATCTCTGACTAGGGAGTGTCACCAAAGTTGTCATTATGAGGTCTCTTCAAATAAACCCAACTTGGCAGCTTTTAATACATGAAATATCCTCCATTTTCTCTCTTTCTCTCACATACACATGCTTAGTCAACTTTCTCACCATAGAAAAATTTATGCATATATATATATATACTTCATCTTTGCAGACTTGTCTTCTTTTATTTCTGTACATTAACAGACAATTAGTTTTTTAATTCTAAAAAATTTCAGACTCACGAGAAGCATGGCAAGTATATAATAAAGGCATAGGTGCCCACTATTCAGAATTAACAAATGTCAAAAATGTATTTTACTTACTTCATTTTTTTTTCTTTTTTTAAATAGAGGGGGTCTTGCTCTGTTGCCCAGGCTGGAGTGCAGTGGTGTGATCACAGGTCAATGCAATCTCAACCTCCTAGACTCAAAATACCTGGAATCCCAGAACTTTGGGAGGTCAAGGTGGGAGGATCCTCCCAAAGTGCTGGGATTCCAGATTTTTTTTTTGTTTTACTTTTTTTAAGAAATGAAAATGAGGGACAACTTCTCTTCTGTGCTGTTCTTACTCTGTTTCTGTCCCTTCATCCCCAGAGACAGCTGTCATCAGGGAGTTACTAAGTATCTGTCCTTCTTAGTTTTTGTACCTTTACTACAGATGTCTGTATTCACAAAAATATTTGGTTCGGTTTGTGTGTTTTTAAACTTTACACAAATGTCTGTTTATTCTGCAAATGAGCCTGAAACTTAACTTTTAAAACTCAACATTGTTTTTGAGACTTACCCATATGAAAGCATTTAGATCTAGTTCACTCATTCATTTTTAACTGATGCGTGATTCTTGTCTAATAGGGTACAAAGTATGTTTTCACTTGCATTTTCTTAATTACTAACGAGATTGAAAATATTCAATATTCAATATTCCATATTTGTTTTTCTTGGACATTTAGGTTTTTCTATAAATTGTCTGATTTTGTTCTTGACTCATTTTTTCATTTTGTTACTTGTATTTTCTTAAAGAACTGTAGACCTCAACTTTATAATCCTGTATGCTTTTTTGGCTACATAGGTAGCAGTGGTCTTTAAGAATTTGTGGTTTATCTTTTTACATTATTTATGGTGTCTTTTAATGTGTAGGAGTACTACATTTAGATTTATACAATTTATCAACTGTGCTTTTTTATTGTGATAAGTATATATATAACATAACACTTAGTATTGGTGATATTTAGAGGTGCAACCATCATAGCTCAAACTTCTCATCACTCAAGAAGGGAACTCATATCCATTAAGTAGTTACTCCCCATTCTCCTCCCACCTCTGGTCCTGGAAACCACTAAGCTGTAACCTTTGTAAATTTGCTGACTCATAATATTTCACATAAATAGATCCATACACTACATGGTCATTTTTGCCTGGCTTCCTTCACTTAGTATAATGTTTCAAGTTTCATCCATATTGTAGTGTGTATCAGTACTTTCATTCCTTTTTATGGCTGAATAATATTGGAGTGTGTATGTATATATATATATATATAATATGCATAATATGTATATATATATAATATATACACAATATATTATGTGTATATGTAATATCTATAGTACATTTTATTTATCTATTCATCAGTTAATGAACATTTGGATTGTTTCCACCTTTCGTAGTAGTGTGATAAACGTTGGTTTAAAAGTATCTGAGTCCCTGTTCGATTTTGAGGGGTATGGAATTGCTGGGTAATATGGTAATTCTGTGTTAAGTTTTTAGAGGAGCACCTGAAATTTCTTCTACAGCAGCTACACTATTTTGCATTTCTGTCAGCAATATGTGAAAGTTCCAATACCTCCACAACTTTGTCAACACTAATTTTCCATTAAAACAAAAAGTTCAGTACTCTTTGTGAAGTGGTATCTCATTAGGGTTTCAATTTGCACTTCCCTAATGGGTTATAATATTGTTCATCTTCTCATGTACCTATTAGCAATCTGTATATCTTCTTTAGGGAAATATCTGTTCAAGTCTTTGCCATTTTTAAATGAGTTGTTAATTATTTTGTTGATGAGGTGTAAGTACTCTTGATGTCTTCTGGATACTAAACCCTTATCAAATATATAATTTGCAAATATTTTTTCATTCTTTAGGCTGCCATTTTACTTTCTTGAAAGCATCCTTTCGTGCACAAAAGTTTTTAATTTCTTAAAGTCCAACTTACCTTTTTTCTTTTGTTGCTTGTACTTTTGATGTTATATCTAATAAACCAAGGGCAAATCCAGGGTCATGAAGATTTCCTCCTATTTTATTCCTAAGATTTTTATAGTTTTAGCTCTTAGATTTAGGACTTTTACCTATTTTAATTTTTACATGACTGGACTTTCTTATAGATTTATAGACATTCTTTCTATATTTTCAATATTAATGGGGTTTTTTTTTTTGGCTGCATGGATGGCCAACATCTTTTAGAGTTTGTGGCTTGCATTTTTATTTTATGCATGGTGTCTTTTTTTGTGGAATAGCATTACATTTTTATGTATACAATTTATCATTTGTGCTTTGGGGGTCTATTTAGGAAATTTTTTTTTACTTGAGGTCATAAAGTTGTTTGCCAGTATTTTAATATTTTCCTCACCTTTATGTCTACGTACTTTATTTGAAATTTATATATATGATGAGGTAGGGAGTGAATTCTTTTTTCCTACGTGGACAGCTAATTGTCTCAACAGTGTTTATTGGCTTTCCTTCCTAATTTGTAAAACTACCTGTGTCATATACCATGTTCCCATATATGATAGCCCTTTTCTGGGTTCTGTTTGTTTATGCCTCTTCCAGTACTACCCCATTTTAATTACTGGAGATTTGTCATAAGTTTTAGTATCTAGTATGGCAAGGACCCTCTCCTGGTTCTTCTTCAATATTATCTTCATGTGACAGACAGAGTAATGACCCTCCTCCAAAGAGATCCCATCCTAATCCCTAGAGCCTTTCTGTTTTGCGTGGTGAAAAGGACTTTTCAGATATAATTAAGTTAAAGATCTTGAGATAGAGAGAGAATCCTGGATTATCCAGGCAGATCCAATGTAATCAGAAGGGTCTTTATGAGAAAAAGGGAGGAGGGTTGGAATCAGAGAAGATAAGATGATGGAATCAGAGGTCAGAGTGATGTGGCCATGAGCCAAGGAATGCAAGCAGCCTCTAAAAGCTGGAAAAGGCTCCAGCTTTGTTCTTTTTGCTTAGGATTGCTTTGGCTATTTGGCCTCTTTTTTGGTTTCACATGAATTTTAGGATTTTTTTTTATTCTATGAAAAATGATACTGGTATTTTGATAGGAATTGGCAGTATGGTTATTTTCACATTATTGATTCTTTCAGTCCATGTGAAGAAGGGAATTAAGTAATACTAATAATAATAGAAGCAAAACATTATTATTTGTACTTACTATACAATAAAGCGAATTTTTCTGTGTTGTGTGCTGTTTAATATAAAACCTAACCCCCAGCTCCGCTTAAAATTAACAAACTCCCTATAAAACCTACCTTATCTGTTCTCCCCACATTCTCAGCAAAGTTCCCAGGCATCTCAAGCCTCCTGCTTTTCTTGCTGACCAGCTGCAAAGTCACAAGCCAAGAAAACACCCAAAGAATGCACAGTGGGTTTCTCAAAATGCTATTTTTCAAATGTAATGTACATCACAAGACACGTTACAAATTAATTAACTGTTTTTTGTTCTGGCTTCTGTAAACCTGTTAGCTGCTACGTCGTTCTGGATGTATAAAAAATACCCCAATTTTCTTTCTCCTTGGGATGCTAATCTGCTGAAACAGTGGCCACCTTAGTAAAATCCCCTTGTTTCACCCATTGGTCTCTCTGGTCTCCTGAATATTCTGCAACACATGAGCATGGGATGTATTTCTATTTATTTGTGTCACCTATGATTTTTTTCAGGGTTTTATAGTTCTCATTGTAGAGATCTTTCACTTCCTTTGTTCAATAAATTCATAGGTATTTTACTTTTTTTGCAGCTTTTGTAAAAGAGATTGAGTTCTTGATTTGATTCTCAGCTTGGTCATTGTTGGTGTATAGCACTGCTACTGAATTTTGTACGTTGATTTTTTAACCTGTGACTTCACTGAATTCATTTATCAAATCTAGGAGCCTTTTTTTGGAGGAGTCTTTAGGATTTTCTATGTATATCATCATATCATTGGGAGACCGTGATAATTTAACTTCCTCTTTTCCAATTTGCATGCCCCTTACTTCTTTCTCTTGCCTGATTGCTTCTATGTTGAATAGAAGCGGTGAAAGTGAGCATCCTTGTCTTGTTCCACTTTTCAGGAGTAATGATTTTAGCTCTTCTCCATTCAGCATGATGTTGGCTGTAGGTCTGTCATAGATGGTTTTTATTGTATTGAGGTATGCTCCTTTGATGTCTAGTTTCTTGAAGGTTTTTGTCATAAAGGGTTGCTGCATACTATTGAATGCTTTTTCTATATCTATTGAGATAATTGTATGATGTTTGTTTTTAATTCTGTTCTGGAAAAGGCAAAGGATGAGTCTCATCTTAAGGCTCTGGAAAGAACAAAGCTTGGGTCCACACCTTGATGTTAGCCCTGTAGGTCTCATTGTGAACATCTTTTCTTGGAAACACTGGGATGATAAATATTAAGTCGCTAAGGTTGTGGAAATTGTTGTAGCAGCAATAGGAAACTAATATACTTGGTCATTTTACTTGTCTACATGGATTTAGAATAACTTTAAGTTACACACATACACACACATATACACACAAACAAATCTTGATTAGAATTGCATGAACATTATAGATAAATTGGGTGGGAATTGACATCAGTACATTATTGGGTCTTCCATTTATTAAGGTAATATAGCTGTACATTTGGTCAATCTTCTATGCCTTTTAATAAAGTAGCGTAATTTTATCTGTAAAGGTCTTTCACATCTTTGGATATATTTATTCCAAGCTACTTTGTAGTTTTTGTTGTTCACGGTATAAGTTATAAAAAAGTATATTTTCTCATTTGTCATTGTGTGTAGCAACACTATAGGATTTTCCAAGTTGATCTTTCCAGCAAAGCTACTGAACTTAAAAAAATATTATTCCAATCATTTGCTTAAAGTGCCCAGTGTATTTTCCATGTAGACAATCATTGTTTACAAACAATGTAACTTCCTTTCTAACTCTCATATGTGTTTCTGTTTCTTGTCTCACTTCATTGGGTAGGTTTCCAGGCCAGTAGAATAAGGCATTTCCTAGGGTATTTTCTTCCAGTTCTGGTCAACTAGCTTTGTAGGTATGTATGTGTGGGGTTTTTTTGTTCTTTTGTGAATAAAGAAACAATGTGTGCTCTTCTGGGGAACAGCCTGTCTAAACCATGAGGACTAGCCACTTCTTTTACTCTGTCAGTTCTATAAAGATATTTCTAGAATGAGCCCCCACCTTTTTACCATTTGTTTTCCTTGGCCTCAAAGATAGCCTTCTTGGGAAAGTGGGTAGACTCACCCTTACATGCCCTGTTTATGGCATGAAGCTAAAAATATCATTGAAGGAAGCCAGAAGCCAAATAAATCTTAATGATAGGGTGATCTTTTTCTAGGATCTCTTTTATCAGCCTAGGAGATCTAGGATAGTTATTTAGGATGTCTTTTATTGGGCTCCTACCACCTCCTTGATGATATGAGTGACCTTCAGAAGACCTGATGCACTCACCTGGAGCAGCACACGAAGCTCGCACAGGATTCAAAAAAGCTGAAGAAAGCAATCTAGCTCCTGTTGAAGGTGCAGTGGGCCAGGCTGCTGTCCCCTGGAGACCTGGGATGAAGTGGGAAGCTGAGGCCCAGCCATGGCCTTCCCATGCCAACAAGATGAGTCAGCAAATGGAACAATGTGCATGAGCCACAGTGTTACCTGACGTAACATCAATCTTCAGAGCTTAAACATGGCCAAGGCTTTACTTCTGCCTTCCAAATCTGGCAAAAAGTTTTCTTGTGGCCAACCTGAACCCAAAACCATGAAAAGAAGGGAGTTCTGGAAAATAGCTGTAGCTCAAAACATTGACATAATAAAAAGCCACTATGATTATTGTCTTGCTAGATAGTCGGAAAGTATCTTATTATATATATCATATCATATTGTCTGTGTATACAGAATACCTGAACTGGGGCCAAGTTTAAACATTTAAATAAAGGTCTATTAAGGCTACATTTGAAGAGTATTTCTTTTGTTCCAATATTGAACATTGTCCACTATGTTTTCTAGAATGCCTCATAGTTAGCAGTTCAGTTTTTTTTTCTCTCTCCTTATTGGGATTAGTTAACAGCTATCTGTCATATCATCAACATGAAAGATAGGCAATGCAGTATTAAGGAAAGAGTAGTTTATTTTCATTTAGTTCATATAATATAAATACATAATTGTACATGATTATTGTGTTGCATGGGTGACTTACCATTGTAACTTTCCTGAAATCTTTTCTGGAGGTACATAGGATACAAAAAATACAACTGGGCCAGGCGCGGTGGCTCACACCTGTTACCCCAGCACTTTGGGAGGCCAAGGTGGGTGGATCACTTGAGGTTAGGAGTTCAAGACCAGCCTGGCCAACATGGAGAAACCCCATCTCTACTAAAAATACAAAAATTAGCCGGGTGTGGTGGTGCATGCCTGTAATCCAAGCTACTCTGGAGGCTGAGGCACAAGAATCGCTTGAACCCAGGAGGCAGAGGTTGCAGTGAGTCAAGATCACACCATTGCACTCCAGCCTGGGCGACAGAGCGAGACATCATTTCAGAAAAAAAGAAAAAAAACTCAAAATATTTCCACAAGTATACTTGATTTTCAAAGGCCTTTGCAGAGATAAGTCTGAAGAAGAAACCTTTCTGTCAACAGTTGCATTTCTGGAGAAGAATCTTCTCAGTGAACACTATTATTTATTGATGTTTGGAAATGCAGTATACAGTCATAATGACCACTTCACAATCAAAATACAAGTTCTCTTATGTGTGTACAGTATTTGCTAACTTTCGTGTTTAATTTTCAGCCAAAGCTAGATGCCCACATTGGTCATTATTCTTAGTTCAAAATTCTTCACTTGAAATAAATGTCTGAATGTAAAACAAGACTTTGGGATCAACATTTAAATGGAAGCCTACTAAAAACTTTTTTAATCTAACATATCTGGCTGAGTTTATTATTTATGTCACTATTTTGAGATTTTATCTTAGGAATTCTTAGGAAACTCAAGCTGTAGCTTCTAGTTTTAGCCCCTGGAGTATTGTTTTTTGGCATAAGGAATGCAAATGCTTATCAGATATCCGTTTTATTTTGTTTTGCTTTGAGAAAATTTTATGTAAAATTATGTATTTAAATATAACCATTATTTCTGAGATATCACTTAAACTCTGAAAATCTTCATGAAATAATATATGATTTTGTGACTGACCAAACCGCACTTCCTTATTTAGAGTTCTTGCTGAGTTAAAAGTTGATAGAATGAGTTGACAGAGATATGCCTGACTAAATCAGTTTTAGTTTTGTTTTGCTTTGTTTTTTGGCATTTCGTAAAAGCTGGGTGCTGTTTTTAAGATTATCTTCAGGGGAAAAACAATTATTCTAAGGCTTATTTTTCTGTCTGTATTTAATTTCCTTTACAGACTTACAGGTACTGGGAGAGATGCATATTATATTATCATAATTAGAATCTCAGGATCTACATTGGATATGGAATAGGGTGAATTTTTTCAGAATATCATAAATGAAACATTTTAAAGATATGTCTTCAGAGAAAAGCTTCACAGCTTCTGAGAAAAAGCAGGGCCTGGGTTGGTTTTACTTGCTCTGACAGTTTTAGCAAAGGGTTGCAAACATATTATTGGTCACAGTGTTGAATTCGTTTCGTTTTCATTATGGTCATGGTAGGAAGTGCAAGTCAGGAATGCCTTCCTCAGAGACTTAAGAATGGTTAAGTGCATAACAGGACAGGGAAATGGAGGTGTTGGAGGTGCTGCAGGCTAAGGGGCAGCAGGAACCCTGGCATGGTGAGGGGAAACTGGAAGTATCTCAGCACTGAGGGGAGGCAGTAGGTGATGCTTGAAATGAGATGGGAAAGTGAGTGGACCCAGCCCACCTTTGTTTGATCATCAAGGAACTTGTATCTTAACTCTGGGGATGATAGAAATCCAATGATGTGGGGAAACTGATAACTTAGGAATGAATTGGTTTTTGGACAAGTCACAGGTTGGACTGCAAAGGCCTATAGGGGCAATGTTATAGAGTGAGATTTTGTTCTTGAAAACCTATTTCATGAGAAAAAACTCAATCATTAAAATAAACAGGAGCCGGGCACGGTGGCTCAAGCCTGTAATCCCAGCACTTTGGGAGGCCGAGGTGGGTGGATCACAAGGTCAAGAGATCGAGACCATCCTGGTCAACATTGTGAAACCCTGTCTCTACTAAAAATACAAAAAATTAGCTGGGCATGGTGGCACATGCCTATAATCCCAGCTACTCAGGAGGCTGAGGCAGGAGAATTGCCTGAACCCAGGAGGCAGAGGTTGCAGTGAGCCCAGATCGCGCCATTGCACTCCAGCCTGGGTAACAAGAGCGAAACTCTGTCTCAAAAAAAAAATAAAATAAAAATAAACACACTGAAGGGAAGAGGAAGGAGAGTAATGAAAATATTTTATTGAGTGATTTTATATTTATATAGACCAGGGAAGACTTATCTGTGAAGGTGACATTGAGACCTGAACAAAATGAGAGAGTCAGCAGTGACACTACTTGGGGGGAAAATGCATATATGAATGCCCCCAGATGTCTTTGGATGGATGGAGACAGGTGGGGCAGTTGCTCTAGTCACTACTTCTTTGAGGATTTCTTGCTATGAACACAACATAGGTTTAATTGGCTGCAACACCTCTGGCTTCAGTGGGCTCCTCATGCTCTCCAGTCAACTTCAGACTTGTTGGTAACATCTATCAAAGTCATCAGCCAAATATGAATATGGTGATGATGATGTTGGGAGGGGTGGTGCATAGGCGAGGGTGTTTTGTTGTTGGTATTTGTTGTGCTGTTGGTGGTAGTGATAGTTTTGTTGGTGGTGTTTGATTGGTGTTGGTTCTAGTGTTGTTGGTGTTGGTAGTTTTTTGTTGTTAGCACTGTAGTGTTGTTAGTATCGGTAGTGTGTTGGTGGTGCTGTTGTTAGTATTCATGATGGTTGGTGTTAGTGTTATTGATAGTATTGGTAGTGTTATTAGTATTGGTAGTGTGTTGGTGGTACTGTTAGTACTAGTAGTGTTGGTGAGTGTTGTTAGTATTGTTAATATTGGTGAAGTTGCTTTTGTGGTTAGTATTGGTAGTGTTGGTGGTGGTGCTGTTGTTAGTATTGGCAGTGCTGTTATTAATATTGATGGTGTTCTTATTTGTACTGGTAGTGTTTTTGGTGCTGTTAGTGTGAGTATTGTTGTTGTTGTTGGTATTGGTAGTGTTGTCATTGGTGCTGTTGTTAGTATTAGTAGTGTTGCTGGTGTTAGTGGTAGTGTTGTTAGTATTGGTAGGGTGTTGGTGGTGCTGTTGTTAGTATTCATGATGGTGTTGGTATTCATGTTGTTGATAGTATTGGTAGTGTTGTTATTAGTATTGGTAGTGTGTTGCTGGTACTGTTAGTAGTGTTGGTGAGTGTTGTTTTAGTATTGTTGTTAGTATTGGTGGTGTTGCTGTTGTGGTTAGTATTGGTAGTATTGTTATATTGGTAGTGTTGTCATTGGTGCTGTTGTTAGTATTGGTAGTGTTGTTGGTGTTAGTGGTAGTGTTGTTAGTATTGGTAGTGTTGCTGTTGTTAGTATTGGCCATGTTGTTATATTGGTTGTGTTCTTGTTGGTGCTGTTGTCAATATTGGTAGTGTTGGTGGTGGTGGTGGTGTGTGTGTAGGTCTCTCATGATGAGAAAGGTTTGAGTAGCAGAGGATTGTGAATCAGTATACTGTAAGTATATGATCCTAAAAATATGATCAGATTCTTATTTTAAAATAATGATAATAATAACTGGCATTTTTAAAGCTCATGCCATGTACCAGACATTGTTTTAAGTATTTTGGTATGCCACTTGTGATTTTTATTGACAGGATTTTATTATCATTTGACTTTTTGCAGAAATCCTATGAGATGGCAACTACTACCCTCATGATAAAGGTGAAAAACCAGGCTTAGAAAGTCAAAGTAACTTATTCAGGGTTACATAGCAAGTGGCAGAGGCAGGATTTGAAATGAGGTCTGTTCAACCTCAAAGTTCAAGTTTTATACCAACCACTGTCCTGTTCTGCTTCCAAGGGCAATGCCCTTACACCAGGGTAGAGGATGGGCTAGGGAGGAGATTAGCACTAAGCAGATGAGGTAGTACTTCTTAATTTCCTGACAATCTGCTTCCTCTCTTGGGTATCTTGGTGCATGGTCTCCAGAGTAGACACAATCCTTCCATGATTTTGAGCATAGATTTATGACTGACAGGAGAAGTGAGCAAACAGATTTTGTTATTGCTCTTATGGAAATGCATGGAAAATTCAATGGAAATTTCATTATGGGAAAGGACTCACGGAAATTCACCTTTAAGAATGATAAATCTCCATTTGTGAGATTCAGAACCTTGTTGCATCTATGCAGGTTGAACTGAGTAACAAGAAGGTTGAAGTACAGCTATTCTGTAGTTAAGAATGAACTCATCATTCTGAGGAAGCTGCAAAAGCCCAATAATCACAATGTGGACTAGACCTCTGGTGGGTAGACCAATGTTTTCTTTTGCATAGATCATTTTTTTCATATGATATCTAATATTATCATTAACTTGGCATTAATAACTGCATTATTTTTCCAAAATAAGTCATGTAAATTTAAGTAACAGTTCATAATTGTAAATGTGTTTGGTTTATTTCTCTCCACTGGGAACACAGTGATATGTATACAAATTCCTTTTGTGTCATGTAAATGCTTAGCCTGACTTGTTGGTGAACAAGTTGGTAAGAGTAAGATAATAGCTCTTATAAAGAGCAGCTTTGGCCAGGCACAGTGGCTCATGCCTTGTAATCCCAGCACTTTGAGAGGCCGAGGTGGGCCGATCATGAGGTCAAGAGATTGAGAGCATCTGGCCAACATGGTGAAACCCCGTCTCTACTAAAATACAAAAATTAGCTGGGCATGATGGCATGTGCCTGTAGGCCCAGCTACTTGGGAGGCTGAGGCAGGGGAATCACTTGAACCCAGGGGGCAGAGGTTGCAGCGAGCCTAGAATGTGCCACTGCACTCCAGACTATCATCAGAGTGAAACTCCATCTCAAAAAAAGAAATAAATAAAATAAGTAATAAAGAGCAGCTGGTGGACTACCTCATTTTCCAGCCAGTAAGAGAGCTATCATTGGTATTTAGTTTTGAAACTTGTTTCATATCTTCATTCACAACTCAAAAACAAATTATATGAGGAAAAATTAGTCAGTGATAGAAACTAGATCCTGATTTTAGTTTACATTGTTAATGTAATTGTACATTGTTAACGTACAAACAGCATGGACCTTTTTAAAATTTGGTTTCTTTTGAAGGGAGTATGCCTGCTGTCTTATTTTTTAATTGTTTTGAGTATTGAAACAATCATAAACTCACAGAAACATTAGGAGCACAGTACACACAACTTTTTTCCCCTGAATTATTTGAGATTAGGTTGTGCACATGATGCATCATCATCCCTCAGTACCTCATTGTGTGTTTCCAAGGATATTTTCCTATATAATCACAATTTAATAACCAAAATCAGAGAGTTAATGTTGAGTTAATGTTGATCCATACTACCATCTGTTCCCCAAGACTTATTAAATGTTACTAGTTGTCCCAGTAAAGTTCTTTATAGCAACGGAATCTAGTTCTGATTACCTGTTGCAGTTGGTTGTCCTGTTCCCATTAGGTTTTTTTAGTCTGGAATGGTTCGTCACCCTTTTCTTGACTTTCATGACCTTGACTCTTCTGAAGATTACAAACCAATCATTTTGCAGAAAATCCTTCAATGTGGGTTTGTCTGGTATTTCTCCATGATTAAGGTTAGGCTATTTCTTTCAGATCAATGTGGGTTTGTCTGGTATTTCTCCATGATTAAGGTTAGGCTATTTCTTTCAGATACTTCTTCGATAGGAAGAAATAGCACAGAAGTAGCACTGTATTCTTATTGCAGTGTGTCTTCTGGCTTACAATTTAATTGGTTCTGTCACCGATGATAGTTTACTTTGGTCTCCTGATTACATTAGGGTCTGTCAGGATCTCTTACTGTAAAGTTATCCTTTCCCTTTGTAATTAATGGTTATTTTATGGGCAGATACTTTGAAACTTTATAAATCACCTGTTTCTCATTAAACTTTCATTTTTATATTTGTTGTTATCGGTGTGGAATCATTTGTTTCCTATTTTTCTCAAGGGGTCATAATCTATTATCATTATATGTGTTGATGCTCAAATTGTCCCCAGTTTGGTCAGTGGGAATCCCCTTTCAAACTGGCTTCTGTGTTCTTGTGAGGTGGCTCTCTCATTCCTCCAGCACTTCCTTATTTTCTTGCAAATTAAGATGTTCCAGGCTTTCTTTATACTTTCCCTGCCTCAGTCCTGAAATCAGCCATCTCTTAGAGGAGCCCTGGTTTTTTTCAGAGGAAAACGGTATTTAGAAATCAAGACCTGTGAGCTAGGTGTGCTCATTGCTATTGGATGGAGAAGTGGTTGCTAATCCCAGCTACTCTCAGTGGACAGAGCTAGAGGATACACACACACACACACACACACACACACACACACACACTCACACACATTTACATCTGAATTTGTTTCCATATTTATCTCTATATATTGAAAAATATGAGGTAACACAATATCCCAATTCCAATCTAACACCACAGCATTCATTCTAGCTTTCTCCCATTTCATTTTTCGCTAACAGTGACTAAACTGTTTTTTGTTATTTTTAATATATTTGTTTATTTGATAAATCCTTCTGTATGTAACCCATCTTCCAACCCCAACATCTTCCCCTCCCTGCACTTCCCTCTTCCTGCTCAAGCTGTCCATCCCCAAAGTCCCTGACTCACCCCACGTGGAGGCCATGCTCATCCTGCTTGGGTCCTGACCACGAATGCCAGGCTATTCCACAAGTGCATGCCCATCTCACCCTGTTCAGGTTCCTAAACTCTGTCACAGGACCATCTCCTTGCAAGGATGCCCCATCCTCTCAGTCAGGCTCTTCCTCCCTACGGCAGTTCGCCTGGTTTGGACAGCCACCCCAGCCCCCTGGGCTCTGACTGTACATGAAAGGCTGCTCCTCTGAACAGACACCTTCCTCTGCCTCAATCTGTTCAGGCCCCACAACACAATACCAGGGTACCCATTCCCTCCCTGTTTGAGTTCCGGTGCCCCACACCATGTCATGCCCCTGTGTGAATAACCTCCTTATCCACTTTGTACTCTGATGCCCACTGTAGGCTGCCTTTCTGTGTGAACATTCTCCCCAGTCCTCTAGGGCTCCGCAGTCTGCACAGCAGCACCCCATCCTCACCCCGTCTGAGCTTCATCATTCCAATTCAGGACCCTGCGTGGGCTCTTACACCCCCCAGCTGCAGAAGCCTGCCTTAGTCTGCCCCACCCAAAGGATTTCACATTGAGTTGTTCAGAGAGGAGAAGAACAAGAACAGGAGGAAGTGAGCTATTTTAAGTCTTTCAGAGATTGACAGAAATTTTATCCTTGACATTAGCCATTTGTTTAATCAACAAATATTTATGAACACCTACTACATACCAGACATGATCCTACATACTGCAAATATGGTGGGGTGATAGGTCAGGGCCATGTCAGTGGGGCTTTCCTTCCAGGAGAATAGAGTTGGAATAGAGGGCCATTCTAGATCTCCATTACATAGGGTTGTTGAATGATCACTGGGCTTGAAATCAGAAAATAGTTTAATTTTTAAACTTGCCCTTGAAAGCTGTGTGATCTTGAGCTATTTGCTTAATTTTGAGTATGTTTTGTCTGTAGAATGGGGACAGTGCATACCTTACAGTGTTGTTTTGAAGACTAAATGAGATTTACAACATTCAAAACATGATATGGGATCATTTTCCAAATAGCTTTAGAAGAAGATACTTGTTAGAGTAGGTAGCTATGCAGACATGAGCTGAACAGGAGAGCTCCCATCCCAGGAATGTCAGGCAGCCATCAAGTGATAGTCAGCTGGTTGTTAAACTATCTCTAAAACAATAATTGGTGGCAGCTGGTGCCAGGGAAAGGCTGCATCTCAGTAGATAGAGAACACCTGAAAGCGGTGATCAGCACGTTCCCGGTAAGATCTCAGGAGCTGGGTGAGCAGGCTCAAGCATGTGCACTAAGAGGCAAAATGGTGGAGTTTAACTGATATATGACGCTCCTTTTGGAACACGACTGGTAAAGGAAAAAATGCATCAAATGAGCATGCGTACAACTTCAGTAACCACCTTGCATGTGGCCCCTCCCACGTGCTGGCAGGCCACTGCAAGCTGTGCAAGCGGACAGCCCACCCCAAGAGAAAAATCAAGGGAGGAGAAACAGAAACCCTGAAACTATGCCAATGTATAAAACCCCAAGTAAAGGGCTGAACAGCATGCTTGGATCTCTCAAGTCACCTGCTTGGTCCTCTTCCAAGTGTACTTGACTTTCTTTAGTTCCTGCTTTATAACTTTTCAATAACTTTCACTCCTGCTCTAAAACTGCCTCAGTTTCTCCCTCTGCCTTATGCCCCTCAGCTGAATTTTTGCCTAGGAGGCAAAAATGGAGTTGTTGCAGACCCATACAGCCTCACTGCTGTTAACACACTGAGTAAATAAAAAATAAAAGAGGCCTTGAAATGTATAAGGTTCAATTCTGTGTGTATAGGATACTTGGCAAGGGTGAGATACCATCACATTAGACATCAAAACAGGCAGCAATCTCTGTCCTTGGGACTTACGTTCTACTCAGTGGAGACAGACCATGAGTATTATATATAAGTCAATCTTGAGGTATGTTTAAGGTCATACATGTGGGGAAATGCTAGAGGAGGGCAAAGGGCATGAGGAGGGCAGGGGTATGTGGTTTTAGGAAGAGGGCTTAGTAATGGCCTTACTGAGGCAGCATCTCTGGGGCAAAATGTTGAAGAAGGTGAGGAAGTAAGGAAGTGAGCCAGAGCTGCCAGGGGGAAGAGCATTTGTTGCAGGTAGAGATAACAGCTAGAGCAATGACCCTGCGATGGAGGCTTGCTGGGTGTACTACTGGCACGGTGTGGTGGCCAGTGTGGTTGGAGTCAATGAGCAGAGGGAGACAGAGGAGGCCTGGATAATGGAAAGTTCACCTAGATGGAAAATCTCCCCGTTAGATGTCTGCATTCCAATCCCAGTGTCATGATTCTCACTTAACCTTTCCGTGTGTTAGTTTAAAAATAAAATTTTCAGACTTTTTTCCCCCCATGTGATTTGTTCCTTAATCCAAAATTCCTGCTATGAAGGATTCCAGTTAGTAACATTTTAATGTGCTCAAATAGATAAACAAAGGAAAGTCCTTATTATTCAAAAAAGCCTTTAACACTGATAACAGGATAATTCTGTTTCCCCACTTAGCATTTTTTTGCAGCCATTGTAGTTCACTATAACTTCAATGGAAACGCAGAAGAAATGTATAGAACAAAGACAGGAATCTGACTCTTCACCTTCCTTAGTATTCCAGAATGGCATGTTATGGAAAGATGTGAACATCTGAAAGTGTTTCCTCTCAGAGTGGGTGTCCAGCTCCCCGATCACCATAATAGGTAGTCAAGAGAATAAAGTCCCCAGTTTACAATTAGGCTTGCTCTTCTTTTATCGGAACGCCTACTCACACCAGAAAAATTTATTTTTATGGGTCAGAGAATAGTACACCACCGCATGCAGCCCACAGTGTTTTGGTTATCATACCTTTCATCCTACGGGGAACACAAGGACATTTATTTTTAAAAACGTAAAAAGTTAACATTGAGTTTTCAAACGTCTAGGGGCTTTTTGGCTTATTCCTCCAAGCACTTCACAATGTGGACACACTGAGAAGCTCTCTAAGAGCTGAAAAAGTCTCCATTATGTCTTCAAAGGTTTACTTTTGTTTACTTTTGATATATCAGGCACACTCTTACGGACTGAGATGAGTATTGCCAATTAACTCTAGTAAAAATATTGTTTGATAACTAAAAGCAGTGAGCTCCACTTCAAGAGAATTCTTGTTCTCTGGGGTAGGGCACTGGCATCCGGTTCCACACAATCTCAGGGGCAAAATTATTAACCCAAAAGACCAGGTTCAACTGACAAGCCCAAAGCTCCCCATCCCTAGTGTACATGGCCAATCCAAAAGCAAGAGATAAGAGACAAGAGAGAAACTAAATGACTGTGTGATCTTCGGTTGGCAAGGTAAGCACCACAATCATAAGGGTATCTTATGAGGATGTCCCTAGTGACCAACTCACTTGCCCACTGCATACCCAGTTTTCCTCTATGTAAACTGGAATGCTGTTGCTTCTTCCATCTGTTGGAGGTTTTAAAGATACCACCTGGTTTCTAGATAGCTTTGTAATCCCAGGTTACATTAATAGAAACATAATATCCAGATTAAGCCAGGAAGTGACTTATCAGCATTCAGTACTGGTAAGACTGGTTTAGAATTACTGGTGTTTAGTTCTGGCCCACTGTTTTTAGATGGGCATTGATAACTTGGATAAGATCTGGAAGAGGGCACCAAAATGATGAGGTATCATATGCCCTGTTGTTTTTCTGTCTCTCTTGTTCCGCTCTCTTTGATGCTTACACATTCCTCTACATTCTCCCATGTGTACCAATCTTCATTGCATTCTATGAAATGCAAATATGTCCCATTTGTGTATTGTCATTTTTCTTGACAGTTACTCAGAGTTAAGAAATATATAGCATCACCCCCAGTACCCACCACCACCACTGAGAATCAGAGATCAGAGCCAGGTGTGTGTAAAGAGATCACAGGGGCCACTGAAAGGGCATCTAAGATGATAGTAGTCCCTAACCTTATTAGGAATTATCATGTACCATGAAATAGATGGATCACAGAATTAAACCACTAAAATTGACCTTAAATAGTACATACATTTCATAAGAAATAAAAATATCTCATTCAAGAAAATGTGCTTAAAATTTTTTTTTTTTTTTTGCATAGTAACACAAAAGGTGCCAGGGGAAAAAAAAAAGTAATTTTCAGAAGTAAGTAATGCCTAATACATGACCTTGGCCCATGTATAAAATAAAATGTAGCTTTTGTGAATTGCTAAAGTAATACTTCTTTCCAAGTTTATATTTTGGGTCATCAAAATGCCTTGTCAATTTAAAAATCAATTATAATGCTGTTAGGTGGTGAAAGGAAAGCCAATGTAGTGAGTGTTTGATGAATGCAGAAGACAGGCATCAAATTATTCGGATGTAACAGAGCAGGTAAGAGTAGGCATTGCAAGTTGACACGTATGAAATACTCATTTACAGAGAGGAATGCATCTCTCTCTGTAAATGGCTTAAGTAGCAGCTCTTCCTGAGTTCCAAAAATCATTAGATTTGGCTTAAGCAAAGTGAAATAAACAAAACTCTGCCTAAGTGAGAGTTAATTGTCTTTCCCTGCCTTTCAAAGTCATCAAATTCCAAACTGGAATGTGTTGTTATTTCTTGGTTCAGATCAGAGCTGATCGGCCATTAGCATTGGAACAATGCCTCTCTCAAAGTGCACTGACGCTGAGGAGATAGAGACGCCAAGGTTTAACTGAATTACACCAAGCAAGTAGTGATGTGAATCAGTTTTGCCCTCCCTCCTCAGGGTTCGAGGCCTCTGCAAGCATCATGGTTTGAGGTTGGAGTAGTTTCTAGAGTTTTGGTCTTGTTCTGGGTTGTCATGGCTCTAACCCACTTTGTGATGCAGGTCTTCCAGAGTCATCTTGTACCTTCTAAGCAAACTCAGATCCTGATCAGATTTTTGGAGATTCAAGGCCACAATTTAGCACCAGTATTTTTCAGTTCTTTCTTGGAAAAGATGACCAGGGCCACACTGAACCATTTAAGAATAACTCAGCTCAGAGCAGACAGCTTGGTCCATCCCACATCCAAACACCTAAACTTAGGGCTGTCATGCTGCGGGGAAGACCCGCTATAGCTTCTTTCTCCCTTTTCATTCTAACTATTAAGGGCAAACAGTAAAGTCTAAGTCTTCTTTTACCACAATTCAGTTTTCTAACATATCAGGCTAAGTAAATTCTGTTCTTTTATTTAACTTGAAAATGAATCAATAACTTAAACAGGTATGTCTGATGTGATAGAATTTTTAGAAAGGGATTATTTACATATCTAATTTTAGTAATTTTTTCTAAGTTACCTTTAAATTGCCATTAATAGGAGGTAATGACTATTACAGAGGATTTTTACTTTCAAGTTCTTCTACATATATATTCGTGTAAATGAAATACAAGGATTTAGTCATTCAGCACAGTGCATGGAACAGGAGTACATGAGGAAACAAAGTTCTACATATATACCAGTGCTTAAATAAGTGGCTTAAATTCTTATACTTTGGGATCCCAGAGTGAATAATTTTGTTGCTGCTAGTGATACTATGTCCAATTTTGTATTCTTGTTTTCAGTTCTCAGGCATTATTCTGGGATTTTAGGGGGGTTGTAAGGTGGGTTGAAAAATTGTTGTTGACATTTTCATCTGGAGAAAAAAAAGTCATCTGATAAAAGGAATCAATCTTCTAGATTCAAAGCAACTTCAGAATTTTATGTTTAGGAATTACCCATGGGCCTAATTAGTTCCATTTAGAATAATTTCTTAACTTTAGAATGCCTGGTGGACAGGGAAGATTTATTTACATGTCCAGATTTTAGTTGAGTTAAATTTTGCCTGGCTTGTTTAAATTTGTAGAAAAGCAAACCACTTATTTATTCTTCTTAAAAATAAGAGCTGATTTGACGTAGATTGTTTGTATCAAAATACACTGATGCCTAGATTGGTCTGAAATCATTCTAAGTGATCATCTAGTTTGATAACTGCTTAAAGGAAATAGTTTTGGATAAACAATGAGACTTTGGAGAAAACAAGCATCCATCTCTTCTTTTTTTTCTTTTTTAAAGTAAATGGTTATCCTATAATAACACTATGCAAAAAATAATATGGTTCTACTATTTTAAAGACCATACTGGAAGGGTAAAAACCGAAGGAAAAAAATATTTTCCAATAACAAATATTATAATGAATATTTTAATCTCTAATTCGCAACCACACTTTAAAAACCTGGCAACTACACTTTACAAATCTGCCAAATTAAATATAATTTTTCCACTTTGATCTCATTTAAAAGATAGTATGTTTATATTAATTGCAAAATGTTATTTGAGGAAGTTCATAAAATACTATTCTGTTTTCAAATTTTTGTTTTATAGTTTATTTTGTAACATTTTAGATGGGTCTACACAGTAACTATGATTAAACAGTGCAAATTCACTGAAATATTTTGATGCTGAGTTTACATTTACATGACAAACATTTAGAAATGTATTAAGATATGACTCACTGCTACATGATTTCCCATATAATATGAGTCAAACCGTGTTTCCTAAATAAAATATAAGACAAATGAATTTTGATACAACACAGTCATCTTACAAAGTCTATTTTACTCATGGCCCCAATATCAACATTAAAAGAGTTCCAGTATATCTGAAGAATGAACCAGATTTTTCAGTTTTTAATCCTAATATTTGGCTTTATACATGGCCACGTACATCCTCCCCTGGAAATAGGATAAAGAATATTAATGAGAATTAACTCTCTTGAAACATTTCTATTATTTCTTGTTGAGAGAACATGTCTTCTTGGTCACTGTTAGCATACAGACATTATAAAATAAATAACCTGACGTATTGACGTGTAGCTCCTGGAGAATGAGTAAACAAAACTGATGTTAACCAACTGACTTCACTCTTCTAAGAGTAACACTGTAGTGATGAGAGAGTACTCCCACATACACAAACATCACAGTAAAAGGTGCCTATGATTTTTAACTTCATTGTTCAAATAAAGGGTTCATTAAGTGATCACAAGTCAGCAGGCTTGGTTGCTTCCACATTATCAACTTCCAGAGAATACATATGACGTTTAATCTGGTCTGGCTGTACACTGAATGTTTATAACGGTAGTAGCAAGATTAAAATAGAAAATACAGTCACTATTTGGGGTTTGAAACAAATTACAAAACCACATGCTTTGTCATTCAACAGGAAAGCTTAAATCAAAAGGCAGCTGGATCTTAAATGCAGCCGATTGTTCCTCCAAAGGCCAAGTGCCATGCTTATTGAGGGTAGGTTTTATAGCTCCTTCTGACACTTTACATGAAGTGCCTTATCAGCACATCTGCAGCCTTGACTGCAGCCTAAATGTTTGTATATTCCTTTTTATTAGGGCAACTTCATATTGTTTACACACTGTTTTCATTTCTCCAAGGAACCATTTCAAAATGATCTTCCAGATGCTATATAACTAAGAACTTTTAAACTACTGACCTCAGAGGTCAGCCTGTTTACTGGCATTTGACTGTGTAGAACAGGAAGTTTGTGTTGCATCTTGTGTTCTTAATGAAATCCGACAACAAAGGACTGAACGCATAAGTCTCAGAACAGGAGGCCTAAGGATGACAAAGACCCAAGGGTCAATTATTGAATTAATTGATAAAAATCTAAGAGCTTGGAGGTCCCACTTTTCCTTTCGCGAAGAGGTTTCATTCATATATGCAAAAATCTGTAAAGAAGCAAAAGGGAAAAATGTTAGTTTCACATCGTGGCAGCGGACAGCCTTAGTCCTATATTACGTCTTGAGATTTAAAAGCAAAACCATGTTTTGTCTGTGGTAGTGGTGGGGAATGAAAGGTGGGGAGCAGGAATCTTACCTTTCTTCCTTATGTAAACTGTAACACAATGAACATATTTTTTCCCCTTGAACTCAATGAAAAGCATGGTTTCTGTGGAATGCAATTAACATTAACACCATGCACAATGTCCTGGTGTCATTGGGAATGGAGAGAAATAAATAAACTTTTCTTGTCACCTGGAATAGAGTATTTTAATAATATAAATAACAATAATATTAGTAGCTCCAATGTATCAATAACCTAATATATGTGACATAAATTGTTCTGGGTACTAAGCCCGCTTTATCTCTACTCCTTATAGAAACTCTGAAAATTATAGATTGTCTCTTTTTAACAGGGAAGTGAACTTCAGGAAAATTAATAACATGTTAGATTTACTTCCAAATACTAAATCTAATGATCACAATTCAGTGAGACAGGGTCTGCAATGGAGCACCCTCAGTGGGAGTATGAGTTCTGGCCATTGGACTAGGTTTGAATCCTTGCTCTGTATATAGTTTTGGGACCAATGGCAAGATACTAATAATGAACCTTTGTGCCTTAGTTTCCACGTCTTTAAAATGGGTGACAATAATAGCATACCCACTTCATAGAGTTACTGAAAGGAGGATAGGAAGGGATATGTGTAAGCTACTTAGATCAGTGCTCACATTGTAAGTGTTCCACAATAGTCATTGTTATTAGCTCCATCTTATAAATGCAGACACTGGGGTATGGAAAATTAGATAATTTGCACAAGTACCCAGGGCTGGTTGGTGGCCAAATTAGGATGCAAATTCTAACTCTCCTGATGGCAGTGCAGTGCTCACTGTGTGCTACATGCAGGCCTGTGTTACAGCAAAGGCCTCAGAGCAATGTCCTGAACACTGGAAAGCTGACACATCTTAATGTGTGAACCAAACTGCTCTACCAGCTCTCAAACGATTTCTTAGATATTTAGGGAGCAACAGATACCTGCTGGGTTGGAAGGAATGGAATAGTGCATTGTGATAAAGATCACGCTTCCACAGAGCTCACAGAAAAGAGGAAAACAAGGATGGATCACAGCTAGCCATTTAAAACCAGTGTTTTGTAAGAATCCAGGGTCTTTCTTACCAATGGCTTTAGAGAGCTATCCCCTCTTTTCTTCTCTCCTTCTACAGAAGAAGGAGCTGCTTGTTTCCTTTCTCCTAGTACTTACTCTGCAGGCATCTGACAACTGGATATACAAAGCAAATTGCAGAGAGGGCAAAGGGTAGTCAACTTCGGTTTGCTTATGTTAGGACAAGAGCAGGAAGGTTTGGCAGCCATAGGTGTTTATGCCCGAGAATCTTGGCATAGGGAATGGAGAAAAGATTTGGCAGATGAGTAAGGAAAAAGAAGAATTGATGGTGGGTTTCCCAGATTATAGAGAGAAGAGGAAAGCTAGGTGAGGAGATGCAATGGAGCAATAGTTTTGTCAGTTAAACTGTTTTGGATGAAAACTATACAGGCCGGTGTATTTAAGGAGTGATTTGGAGGTAAGAAATTCAGGATAATGATGCACATAGATCTACAGATTAAAACACATTAATTATTACATATGCACACCCATGTGTGCACATGATGCGTAACTAAGCCTTCTGTAGAAAGGGCCTGCAGCCGAGTTGATGATCTAGTTTAGCTAGAGAACATGTTAACACTGAATTGGCCAGCCAAGAAGTGCCGAAAAGGCATAGCCTCTAGTGCTGCAGCTTCACACATTAAGATGAGTCAGGATTTTAGGGGAGAATGACCAACACCAGAGTTCCTGAATGTCTTTAGAGCGTGACAGAATAATGAGAAGTGAAAAATGGTTTTAGAGGATGAAGCAATTTTGTACTGTTTCCTTTCCTTTTCATCTACTATGCTGGGTAATTTTGAGAATTGCTTAAAATTTGCACTTCGGGGAGTGACCAGTACTTTGTAGAAGACAGCTCTTTCCGCCCCCTTCCCCAAGACGAAGTCTCTGTGTCGCCCAGGATGTAGTACAGTGGCGTGATATCGGCTCACTGCAACATCTGCTTCCTGGGTTCAAGCGATTCTCCTGCCTCAGCCTCCCAAGTAGTTGGGATTACAGGTGCCCGCCACTATGCCCGGCTAATTTTTGTATTTTTAGTAGAGATGAGGTTTCACCATTTTGGCCAGGCTGGATTCAAACTCCTGACTTCAAGTGATCTGCCCATCTTGGCCTCCCGTAGTGCTGGGATTACAGGCATGAGCCACCACACCTGGCCAGTCCCTTCTTTTATACTTGGAGAAGAGACATACTTCAGTGACCCTCAAAATTCTTGATGTAAGTTTTGTCTTCTACCTCCCCATTTTTTTCTTTTGGTTCTTATCTTTTGCCTAGATTACTATATTTTTGATCTTATGGATGCTGGGATTTAAAAAGATTGTGGTAAAATAAATATAACATAAAATTTACCATTTTGCCATTTTCAGCTATACATTAAATACAGTTACATTGTGGTGCAATCATATTGTTTATATTTTCACTTTTCTGCATATTATGTTTTGACATCTTAAATTCTTCTTGGCTGGGGAGAGACTGCTCCTCCTGGGGCTAATTCTTAGAGATAGCGAAGAGTTAGGCTGGGAGCATGTCTCTGATACACAGACTAACCTATTCAGGGCCAGAACTCTTCTATCTAGCCCATACACCCAGAGAAAATATGTATTCCTCTGCTTCAGTCATTCCAGTGCCAGGTACCAGGCAATTAGGGACCACCTCTATAGCTTAGAGCCTATTGAAATGATTCAAACTAACCAATTCTAAACTATCGACCCCGCTCTGCCTTTCTTGTGGAAACTCCAATAAAGGCCTGGCCCAGGTCCTCCCCTCCCTCCTGCCCCTCTGCCTCCTGACTGAAGCTGATGCCTTTTCATGTGGCCCTGGGTGGTATGCCATATCTATGTTTTCCTGAATGTCTCCTGCGTCTCCTCTTGTGGATGGATGCACTTGACTGCTATAACATAAAAGAAGACAGAACGGCAACCATCACCCCCATCTTCAGAATTTTTTTCATCATCCCAAATTGAAACTCTGTACCCATTAAACAATAACTGCCCATTCTTCTCACCCTCCAGGCAGTCCTGAGTTTGTTGTTGTTGTTGTTGTTGTTGTTTTAGAGGCAGGGTTTCACCATGTTGGTCAGGCTGGTCTCAAACTCCTGACCTCAGGTGATCCTCCGGCCTCGGCCTCCCAAAGTGCTGGGATTACAGGCGTGAGCCACAGCACCCGGCCAGTCCTGAGTTTTTAAATAAAAGATGTCACAAAGGATATAAGACAATTAATAATATGTCAGTGTTATTCTAGAATTTCATTTCAGAGGTTGGTAGAAGTTATCCATCTTTTTGCATGCACTGCCAATATATTTGCTATGAGAAAAATACCAAGTGCTAATCCCAACAAGTCAAGTGAATTTTAATTCTTTAGGGCAGGCTCTCTCTACAGGGCTTTGTTAAGAATGTAGAGCCTTGTTGTGACATTTACAAAGCGCCTCTAATCCCAGCTACTTGGGAGGCTGAGGGGAAGGATTGCTTGAACCTGGGGGCCTGAGGTTGCAATGAGCCGAGATCACACCACTGCACTTCAGTCTGGGTGAGAGAGCGAGACTCTGACTCAAAGGGAATGAATGAATAAATAAATAAATACATAAAAATATTCTGAGGTGTTGCTTCCTTCCTCAGAGTCTCCAGCTTAATTAGTCTAGGCCGAGACATGGGTATCAGGGTTTGAAAAGTCTTCCCAACAATTTTAATATGCAGCCAGGGTGTGAGCCGTCCCTTTAGAGCCTTATCTAAACCTGAAATAGTTTAAAATCATTCATTTATTACACTTAAAAACAAAAGGCCCACTTAGACCTGGTCAATCAAACAAATGACTTTGAGATTTCAGAATTCATTTCCTGATCATTAATATACAATCCAATTTTCCCTTGGAAATAGAATATCCTAGAGATAGCAGCTAACATTTATTAAATACCTACTGTGTGTTAGGCATGGTGCCAAACAATTTATAAGGCATATTTTGTTTAATATTTACACAAACCTGCAAAGTATTATTATTCCCATGTTAGAGAGAAGGAAATGAAGGTTTAGTTACATTGAAGATCAGTTACTTTCACTGTCTGGGTAAGTAGAGAAGATGTGGAGTCAAACTGAAGCCATGGGACACCAAACTTCGCTTTTAGCCACTACACACTCCGCTGCCACCCATTAAAAGCCTATAATGTAAAGCTTCGCATGAAATTCACAAATGTCTGATCACATTATGGGTTTGGAGATTTCTCTTCAAAGCTGTCACAAAGGTTTACGGATATCATGGTTCCTGTTTATGGACTGAAAAATCACGGCTATTTCTTTTTGAGATAGAATCTCCTTCTGTCGCTATGCTGGTGTGCAGTGGTGCGATCTTGGCTCACTGCAACCTCCGCTTCCTGGATTCAAGTGATTCTCCTACCCTAGCCTCCCAAGTAGCTGGGACTACAGGCACGCGCCACCACCATGCCTGGCTAATTTTTGTATTTTTAGTAGAGATGGGGTTTCACCAGTTTAGCCAGGATGGTCTTGATCTCTTGACCTTGTGATCAGCCTCCTCAGTCTCCCGAAGTGCTGGGATTACCTGCATGAGCCACCCCACGCCCAGCCCATGACTATTTATTTATTTACTTTTTGAGACAGAGTGTCGCTCTGTTGCCAGGCTAGAGTGCAGTGGTGAGATCTTAGCTTACTCAACCTTCGACTCCTTGGTTCAAGTGATTCTCCTGCCTCAGCCTTCCAAGCAGCTGGGATCACAGCCACGCAACAACATTCCCAGCTATTTTTTGTATTTTCAGTAGAGACAGGGAGGGTTTCGCCATGTTGGCTAGGATGATCTCAATCTTCTAACCTCGTGATCTGCCAGCCTCAGCCTCCCAAAGTGCTGGGATTACAGGGGTGAGCCACCATGCCTGGCCATGGCTATTTCTAAGTAGTTACTTGGCTTTCTCTGGGACTTCTTTTTCCTCCATACTTTTCCACAGCTAAACTGCAAGCATAGATTGTTACATGTTTATCTCCCTTGCCTTGTGCTTCTCAGAACTGGAAATAAAAAAGGAGCTAATGCTAAGGTTTAGACCTCTGGGCCTATTTATTCCAAGATGGTGGCTCTTAACTCTTTGACAAAAAGATGGACACTATGAACCATCTAGCCAGGACTCATATAAACATGTAAACATAAACCTATATAAGCATTTTGCAAATGATTTCAGACAGAAAATCCATGCACTGTCCATGCAGCACAGGTTATGGACCCAGTTCTAGAGGAACTTTCAGCCTGTTTTAAATGTACTTATCTGATCCCTGACCCTTTCCATCACGTATATGTCCCAACTGCAGGGTTCTTAGGTTTAGTTTTCTGTTAGGGGGAATTTTAGGCAGCAAAGTATTCTCAGAAAAATGGAGCTTGGTACACCTCGATGGTATAAACCTGAGCTCAAGGTAAGGACAGGGAGTAGAGGGTCAGACACTTCAAAACAGGTTAGGAGAAGCCAACTGAGCAGACCAAGTTGCAGATTAACTGGGTCTTAAGCCTCTAGCTGGAAACAGACTTGTTGATTGCCTTTCTGAAACACTGTCTCACCATTTCTATTCTTTGTGTAAACTTAATACTGTGATTGTTTTTTGATATGCTAAAGAAGAAATATACCATCCCCAGAAGCTGTTTGTCTTTAAGCTGAGGACCTGGCCTAAACCATCTGAGATAGTAGTGAGGACCCACTTGACCAAAGGTGTAAGCATAATGCACAAATTCTCTTTTGGGAAAGAACTATGGTTCTTTCTGTTTAAAATTTTAAAACCAGTGTAATTGTGTCTTTATTCAGATCAGCATTCATAATATCAAATGGCAAAGGAGAAAATAGGTCAAGTGAAAACACTCATATAGAGGAACTTTCTCTTAAAAGATAATGTGTATTGCACTTGCTTAATTTTTGTATTTTTAGTAGAGATGGGGTTTCATCATCTTGGCCAGGCTGGTCTCGAACTCCTGACCTCATGATCCACTTGTCTTGGCCTCCCAAAGTGCTGGTATTACAGGCATGAGCACAGTGGCGCTGCCTGTAATTCCAGCTACTCTGGAGGCTGAGGCGGGCGAATCGCTTGAGCCTGGGAGGCGGAAGTTGCAGTGAGCCAAGATTGTGCCAGTGCACTCTAGCCTGGGCAACAGAGCAAGACTCTGTCTCAAAATAATAATAGTAATAATAATAATAATGTATATTAAAACTGCCTCAACAAATCCCCAAACACATCATTATTGATGCTTAAATTATAAAGGACCTTCCAGTTGTTTGTGGACATCAACTTAAAATATCATCAGGCAAAGTTCATTTTGGTTATATGCAGAGATTTCTGGAGTTCTTTTTCATTCCTACCAGAATTATTATATTTTGCATGTATGTAATCTACCAATGTGATATCAGCTTTTCAACCCCGATCCGTATTATATTTCACATAACAAGTACCAGAAATGAACAGGAAACTCTAGTACTGTTTACTTGAGTTTGTTTTGTATTGCAAAGATCAGATTTCTACTAATCAGATTTACCTAGAAGTTATAACCCTAAAAAATTTTTAAAGACGGAGAACTTTTTAGAATGAGTCAATGGTTTACTCTTGAAATTTTAGAACTGAATACAAATGCATAAGCACTTTATCCTCATGGCATGTGGAAAGCCGTTTCAAATGGCCAGAAGCTGTCTACTATTAGAAGAGTGGTGAGAAAGGGCCTTGATATGAGTTGGATATGAAGACACAAACAGTATCTGAGGCAAGATAGGGGTCTTTTATATTTCCTGTGTTCTGTTCCATTTTGGGAAGAAAGAAAGATTCTATTAATCTCTGTAAAATGATAACAATAGTTGATTAGCATGAGGAATTTATTAATTTATACAATATCTCTTTATTGAATAAACAGTTCAGAGTATGTTGTTGGTTCCATGCAGAATTTCATATTGGACAGCCAAAATAATGTCATTTCCCAAACACCACATGGTTTTTGATCACTTAAGAGATGTTTTATGTGTTCCGATGAAAGATTTTATGTGAGGGATAATCTGATTATTTCTGAATTTAGACCAGAATTTACATTAGCCAATCTCCTAGAATCTGGGTCTCAGCCTTTTATTTCATAGGTCTGTGGAGAAAAGAAAGAGAACCACATAGTTGGCCCTGGCTCAGCTCCCTTGAGCTGACATGAAGAAAAAAGGTCTTCACCATTTTATTTTTAAAGCTAACTAGTTGGAATTTAGAGGCAAAGTGGTCCAAATATTTATAACATTCTCACAGTTCTCTTATGAAATCCTAGATTAATCTTCTCATCTGTTACACCTGAAATGAGTACTTTCTCTTGGATAGTGTTGGGGTTAGGTTCAGTGGCTCAGTCTTAAACTGCCTAGCTTTGAATCACAGTTCCACCACCCACCAGCTGTGGAACACAGGATGAGTCATTTGCCTCATCTGTTCTGTAGAAATCATCTTACTATTTCCTGTGGTGTTGTGAAGATAATGGATTAATGTAAAAATTAGCAGTCAAAAATCTTAGTTATTTTGGAGTTGATAATAGTGATATATGAGGTTGATCTTGACTTCACTTGAGGGCACCGGGCCTTTAAAAAAATTGTTTTTTACAGTTTTACCTCAAAAATTTTGAAAGCTCTAGACTGGTATCTTTGAAGGAAGCAGTAATTCCAATCTGCCCAAACCTTGGAACAATGCCCGACATTAGTAGTTCCAGGTTTCTGAATTTACCCATTCCCCTCCTCTCTCCACTACTGGAGTGTTGTGGAATCAACTATATCCCACTATGTACAGCTGTCCTTGCTGCAAGTGGTTTGGTCAACTTTTGAGGGACATAGAAAGCAGCCTGTTATCCTGAGGAAGGATTGGGAATACTTAGGGTAGATTGCTACTATTTTCTGCGAACACAAGAGACTTTCTTGGAATAGCTTATTAATAATTCTTTTACAGAAGTAACATTTTAAATTGATAATTTCGATATATTGGGTTAAATAAAATATATAATTAAATTAATTATCTCTGTTTCTTTTTACCTTTTGTTATGTGACTACTAGAAAATTTAAAATTCCATTTGTGGCTTGCATTGTGGTTTCTATCTGATCATGTGCACTCCCTTAGAGAAACACAAATGTTTCTGAAGGCAACCATAAGCCTTTGATTCTAGAGCTCCCCATTAGGACTTGTGGAAATGATCCTGCCTCAGGTGAGATATTGGTGTAGGCCAGTTCTGATCACAGTTTTAGTGTGGGCCAAGTAGAATAAAAGGACTTGGAGAAAAAAGCAGCCTCCCTTGGAGGCACATGCCAAGGATTCTGAACAGCAGAATGTATGAACCAAACAGTAGCCATGAGTTTGAAACTTCTGATAAGCCCTTCAAGAAATAACTTAAATCAAGATAGTACAGCACTTCATAAAGCTTAAAGTGCTATGTAAATGAAAGATGCTAGCAATTGATTCTCAATAATCTCATGACAAAACGCATCAGTGGTCAATATAAATTTTCTTGACAAGAGGTGGCAATGCTTCAAATTTCCATTTTGTGTCTATTTCATCTGGATATGGTGTCATGGTAGTTCCAAGAAAGGAAGTCAGGGAGGCTGGCTTTTTCATTATGTTCACACTGAGATTTTCTCTAGCTCTTTGGGAATCTCTGCTGTAATATATGCCAAAGCAAAAGTAGAAAATATTTGCTGATAGTGTTAATGCTAAGGAGTGGCTTGGGGAAGCTAAAGCCCCTTCATAGTCTTCATCTGGTCCCTCTAAGCCACAAACAGAAAATCTAAATAAAAATATACCTTCAAAGCAAAGCTCCTACTCCTTCGAAACTTTTAGCCAGACTTCTATCTCTAAGTCCCTTCTATTTGGCAACTCTGAAGCAGCCCTTAGCCTAATATTAACTGAAGGAGGGCAAAAAATTTATATATCTGTATCTATATCACTATACACACACATTTGAATTTACAAAAACATATGGCAGTGATGGAGTTCTCATGAAAAGGTCAATGTACGTGAAAACAGGGAAACCTGTTGGAAACCACTGCCTTTATTTAAAAAAAAAAATGCAGTTTATGCAGTGGGTCAGCCATGGTCAAAGAGGAGACGTTTTTACTCTTACTCATGTAGGAAAGAGACTAAAAATCATTTTGAAAGTCCGATATCACCCCAAGCCCATTCCCAGGGTATTTAAGTAGCTGAGGGGTGGGGGAAGGGTGCCGATATTTTTATAAATGTACTCACAAATGACAGATAAAACTCTAAGAACTGACATCCTAATTCTCACCACTGTAAGATAGTCTTTCAGGAATAGTTTCTGTTCCCCAAGTTGAATGTAAAGCTGTTTAGTGGAACCTGAAATGCTTTCTTTCATAGATATATGTTCTGCATCCTAGTCCTGACCTCCAGAAGCTGATTTAGCTCCTAACGTAATCAAAAGCTTCTACCTGTAAAATAAGTCAAAAGAATATAAGCCATGTGGGTTTCTACATCACAGCGTTTCTGTCGCACGAGCTCCCGTGCTCAGAGTGGTATGGGAGATGAAGCCTCCCACAGACAAACTTCGTTTTATAAGAGGGGGTCTTTGAATATTCCATCTCATTCCCTGAAGGTTTAACTTACCAATTCAGAACAGTTTCTGTCCTGACAGATGATGGGGTGGAAGGGTGAGGGCAGTGGGGAGAAGGGAGAAGAGAACATCGCTAAGAAAGGGATTTAACTGTGCTGGGGTGGAGAGAATCATATTCATGTTTTTGGGACCCTGTGTCCTTTCCCATCCAGGAGGATGAGCACATGAAGATAAAAGAAGCAGTAATGGAGGCAGGAGATAGGAAAAAGTTACTTCTCCTCCAGCTTTTACAGGTCAGACCTGTTAATAGTACGCACTGCCCATCTCTTTTCTTTTATCCAAGATTGTGGCAGGTGAGAGTCACTGTTAACTGCTTTGATGCTGCAGTGTCAGCCTTGCTCTTCTGAAGATTAGGAAGTGGAGTTGTCACAACTCCCAATTCCTAGCCCCAGGAAGAGGCCAGCACGCTCTCAGACGTATTTCAGGCTTAATTAAAAGGTTTCACTTTAAGAGACTCAAACTCACAGCATAATGTCATTTAGCAGTTAGTTAGCACCAATTAGCTGCTAAAGTTGCCCCAAATCAAGGCAGCACGATGCCAGGACTCTGGCTCCTGTCCTTCAGTTCCCCAGGCAGCCCCACTCTCCCCTTCCTGAGATGGACCAGTCATTCCTGCATGTGACTTTGTATTCATCAAGTGCATGACTGTAAGCAGAAGAGCACCTGGGTGTATTTCTGACAGTGACATTAAGAGGGTGTTTTGCAAGAGATGGCAAATGCTTAGCAAGGCGTTCCTGCAAACATTTCCTCTAGATACCATTATAGTTTTAAAATTTTCATGGCCACAAAGAGTTACATTCAAATATATAAATTGGGAAACCTATAAACTAGATGTTTGTTCGACTTTTAAGGCAAATCTCTAAACTTCTGCAACAGGGACGCTTCTCATCTGGGATCATTTTCAATGGCAGCTGGAATGCTTGGGTTGGGTACTACATTTTGCCCTGGCAGGAACAGAAGGCAAGTGAGCTAGCATCAGTGGGTAAGAGGTACAGGACAGCAAACCGCAGCTCCATGTAGTCAGGTTGGAACAGTGACAGCCATCTTAAGGTGGAAGGGGTTGCCTCTTTCCCAATTACTAAGCCGAGATAGGCAACAGCAAGAAAGGGACACTGCACGGGGCTAGGATGAGGAGTTTGGCTGGCTTAGCTGAGGACCAGGACTCCCTTTTGGACGGTCTGTATTACTGTGTAAGAAACTCTAGCCTAGCAAGGCCCATAAGCCAGGATTGAGGGAGGAAGGAAGTGGGCTAAAGAGAAGTGAGTGGGGAAGGCTACAGATCTTTACAAATTAGGACATACTTTTACAAGTTGCAAAAAGTTTGTAGGGCAATGGAAAGGGTGGGGGCATCAGGGGAAAGCATGAGAAGGCTGAGCAGAGCCGGGCTGTGGAAACGTAGGGAGTGACTTACCGTGAAAGGAAAGGAGCAGACGGCAAAGGTGATGGTCATGATAGCCAGGAGAATGAGGTGGTCCGTCTCCTCCGTCATGGACACCCTTTCCCCTCTTCTGCGGGCCCCGGGACCGCACTGGCCACTGCCCAAAAAAGGTCCACAGCGGCTTCTCCGGCTTCGGCGGTGCATGCGGATGAGGTTGAGGATGACACTGAAGTTGCAGGCGAGCACCGCGACGATGAGGAGCAGCAGCAGGGTGGCATACAGCTGCAGGTAAGCGGTCAGCCCGTGCCGGATGAAGCACCAGGTCCCGGGGCAGTACTGAACGTACTGCCCGTAGTCCAGCAGCGGCAGCGAGCAAAACAGCAGGGAGACTGCGTAGATGACGGGCAGCACGGCCAGGCCCCCGGAGCGCGAGACGCGGCGCTGGTAGAAGTAGGGGTGCCCGATCGAGAGGTAGCGCTCCAGGGCCATGGCGAAGAGCATGAGCATCGTGGCCAGACTGAAGAAGGTCATGGCGAAAGCGAAGTAGGTGCACGCGCGGCTCTCGGGCGCCAGTGCCACCAGGGTCTGGTTCCGTGCGTATGAAGCCAGTACCACCGGGCTTATGAGGCAAGTCCCGAGGAGGTCGGTGAACACCAGTTCGGTCACCAGCACGTGGAACAAGGAGAGGGAGCACCTGCGGCCAGCGCTGCACCCCGCGTCCCGTCGCCAGCGGCGCGCCAGCAGCGCCAGCGCTATGAGGTTCCCCAGCACCCCGGCCGAGAACATCGCGGAGCTGATAGCTGGGCTTTCGCCCGCGGGAAGCCACTGTCGCATCTCGCAGTCCTCGGACCGGGAATCATTGGAGGCATTGCCCATGGTGGGGTGCCTGGAAAAGAGATGCGCCCTCCTCTCCCGGCCTTTACCTGGGAGGAGGAGGGTCTGAGAGCCGGAGCGTTTGGAGACTCAGAGGAAAAAGGGGAGGGACGGAATACAGAGTCCCTTTCCCGCACCCAGGGCGCCAACGGCGGCTAGTCCTGGGTCTCCCGCCGCGCGCAGTGTGGTGGCTCGGCTGCTGCATCCAAGCAGCGTTCAGCGCTCCAGGCTCCCGCGCCTACCCGCCTACCGGCGTGCCGGCTGCGGCCTGGAGCCAGAGGCTAGGGGAGCCGTCGTCTCCGCCCCCCGCACCATGGCTGGGGGGGCGGGGGGAGGCGGGCCCGGCCCACAAGTGCTGGCCAGGCCTTGCAAGTACGAGTGTCCGCGAGCTGCCTGGGAGGCAGGACGCGTCACTCTCGCGGGGGCGTTCCGAGTCCCTAGGGCGCGCCGGAGAAGGAGTCTGAGCACCTAGTGGGCAGAGGCACACGGGGTGCTTGTGTTCCGGAGCTGCCCTCGGCTGGCAGGAGGGGCGTTTCTCACTTTCTTGGGGTCGGGTACTCCAAGTGCAAGGCAGTCTGACCTCGGCTGGGAAGTGTTAAGCCCCAGCGGAGTGCTGGGAGGGAATGCAGGAGCACTTGAGGGGTCGGCGCAGAACGTACAGAAGATTGGGACCACGAGCAAAGCAAAGCGACTCACCGAACAATGAAGTTAGGAGAAACCAATCCCGTGAAATGAGTGCAACAAGGGAGTAACAGTCCAAAGACAGCTTGAAGTAAGACCAGTATGTTTTGGTTTGTTTTACCATTCCCTGGATGATAGATACACTAAGAGGATGGGACAAAAATTGGAAGGAAATGTGGAGCAAGTCTGTCCATCCAAGGAACCAACCCATGCCATGCGCACCACCGAGCGGCCTGTTGCACTGCTGCTTCGATTCGGTTACTAGCATTTCGCCTTTTCCTATGTCAACACCATAACGGATAACCACTTAGGCAACAATTAAAAAAAAGAGTGTTTCTTGTAATTGTGCAGAATTTGTTTGTGGATACAACATGAAAACCATTGCACATTACTGTTCTGTCCTGAAGCTCAGTCTTGTAAGAAAATGTTGATATTTTGTTTAGCTGCTTATCTTTACATGTTCTGTTATTCATCCGGAAAGACGTGTTCCTGGCAGTGTATTGGTAAGTGGCCAGTTTCAGACTGGAGCTGACAATAACGGTTTCCTACCACCTATTGTGATAATTGCAGAGTCGTGAAAATGGGCTGATGTTTAGCACAAAACAAAACAAAATCCAGTTTGGCAGACAACATGGGTAACTGTGTTCTATAAGAAGTCACATTCACTTGGGGAAGGGAGGCTGACTGGGAAGTGAAGGCTCTGCATAGGGAACTGGCCAGAAAGACAGTCATCACGTGGGAGGAGGGAAAGATTGCCTGCTGAAGAGCCTGTCTTGCTACAACCTGCTTACTCTCCATCAATATTTTTTACCTTTGATGATTCTGGCCTGGGGATTGGAATGTGGAGCTGGGTGGGGGTGGGGGGCAGCTGGGGGAAGGGTGGAGGTCTCACTAGAACAAGCATAATTTACTGGATCGCTTGCAAAGTTTACAGGCCTATTTTCACATAACAGCAGCCACTACCTCAGTCCCTAAACTTCGCATGGCATGGATTCCTAGGAAAGAGGATCTTAACTCCTACAGTTTTTCTTTCAAGCTGTAAACTCTGCAGGTCAGTAACAACTTATCACCAATCTTTGCCATCCATCTCTGACTATTCCCCTACTCCAACTTTCCCCCATCTTACCCCAAGCAATGGGGAAACATTAAACTTAAATCAGAAGTGTTTCTTAATAGGAAAACACTATGGGTCTGGTTTATAGCATAATTCTACACTGCAGTTTTTACTATTTAATAAGGGATTTTAGATTAACTGAATTTTCGCAGTGCTTATTTTCCAAATGTTTTTATACCTTTTTAATATTCATAAGTCCCCTCACAACAAAAACCTACTATTGAACCTTTCCTCTATATTTCTCTCTAGCTTTTCTTTGGGTGGGTACCTGGCGGCAGGCCTGCCACTGGCTTTTATGAATACCAGAGCAAGAGTGAAGTTGAAGAGCCCCTTATCTTCCTAAACCCTGACTCAGTCTTGCATCCACAAGGAGACTTGCACAGAAATACGAGGGCAGTATAGTTCTTGATAACCAAACTCTATCCCAAAAGCCACCTCTTGGTCCTGGAAGTATGCACCTCATACATGCTGTTGACCCTTGAATGGATGGACTTAGGGAAGATGCCTGATCAAGCCCTAGAAGTGAGCTATGGGATCAGCATTTGAGTGGGAAATTTCATGATCTCAAGTACCTGGAAGGTGGTCTACAATGGAGGGGGAATGGGGTCTGGGTGAGTAGTGCCCTGAGGGTGTCTCATTTGTGGTGAGGTATGTGACAAGAGGAAGACTAGAGAGGGTCCTATAAATCTTGGGGGGCCAAAATCCTATTTATTACTGTGTTGCTTAGCATTACATGTTCAAATTACTCCTTTTAATTGCTTCCAGAATTTGGACAGAATACACACATACGTGTGTGTGTGTGTGTGTGTGTGTGTGTGTGTGTGTGTTTGGTTTAACAGTTCTGCTGTATTCCATGTTGCTAGACTGTTGAGTAGGAGGGTTGATAAGTTTGCCGTTGCTACTTAGCAACTGGACCATCACATTTGTTCCTTTGAGTACACGTCTTATCTTGCTTGTCAGTTACCCCCAATTAATTTCGTGGTTTAAAACCTACTTCTTCCCATTTCTAATTTTAGTGTCAGCATCTTGATATAGTTTCAGTTCACATACAGCCTAGAGTTTCTTAACAGAAAACAGATTAACACCCTCAATTCTGGAACTGAGCCATGGAGTTTTGCTAATTGTTTAGTTCCTGTTTGTGGGGCCATTGTATGTGGAGAACACTATGGTGGTTAATTTTATGTGTTGACTTGACTAGGCCATGGGATGCCCAAGTAGCTGGTTAAACATTATGGCAGAGTATATCTGTGAAAGTGTTCTTGGAGGAGATTAGTGTCTGAGTTGGTGGACTGAGTGAAGCACTTGCCCTCCTCAGTGTTGGTGGGCTTCATCCAATCCATTAGGGATTGAATAGAACTAAAAAAGTGGGGGAAGGTTGAATCCACTCTCTGCCTCACTGCATGAGTTGGGACATTGTTCTTCTCCTGCTGTTGGCACTCATGGTTTTCAGGCCTTTAGATCAGGACTGGAATCTATACCCTTGGCTCTTCAGCTCTCAGACCTTCAAACTCTATCACCAGCTTTACTGGGTCTCCAGCTTGTACATGACAGATTATGGGACTTCTCAGCCTTCGTAATTGAAAAAGTGGATACTTTATAATAAATATCTTTACATATATTCATCATTCTGGTTCTGTGTGTCTGGCAAACCCTGACTAATACCTACTTCTTAAAGTCTAAACTTTATAGTGTTCATTTATGTATCCATGAACTCAAAGGACGGTGGAAGGTGGGTTATTTCCTGTAGGTCATTCTTCAGGAGAAAGCAAAGATAAACATAAAGGAAAAGACAGCTGCTTGGTCAGAAGGCTAACATCAGTTCCTGTTAATAGTTCTATTGACATTACTTTCTTCTTTCCAAAGATGAGTTTAAATTTATATATTATGATTCCTATGCATACATAAACACATTTTTTTCAAATTGAGTTCTAAGATCACCATCTGTGTCCTGTGGTATACTAGACAAGGTCTATACCACTTCACTGCAGGAAGAAGATGCCACCAAGAAAAGAGACAGGATTTGTTGAAAGTACAAGGTGAGAGTTCACTGCCCACTGGGGGTCTATTTTTTTTTTTTTCTCATCTAAGAAGTTCAAAGATTACAGGCTGGTTGAACTTCCAGGACCCAGGCGGCTTCTTCCTCCAGCCCTGTGATTCCTAGTATGCTGGCTTTGTGTCTTCATGCTCTCCCCATGTAGCTAGCAGCTGCTGCCTGTATCAGTCAGGATTCAATCAGAGAAATAAAGCCACTACAAGTAATTTAAAAAATGTACTAGGCCTGCATTGTCCAATATTGTAGCGACTAGCCACATCTGGTTATTTAAATTTAAATTAATTAACATTAAATAAGAGTAACTTAGCTCTTCTGCTGCACTAGGTATGTTTCAAATGCTCAGTAGCCACGTGAGACTCATGACTATCATATTTGGCAGCTCAGGTATAAAACACTTCCATCATCACAGAAAGTTCTGCTGGACAGTGCTGCCTTAGAGCAGAGGATGTGAGAGCTGGTGGAGGAGTCCTGTCATGGCTGTTTGTTTTCTTTGGTTCTAATGTTGAGTCTGAAGGCATTATAGGTCAGCCAGCATGGCAGTCAAGGTAGAAAGTTGGATGTAGGATGATAGCAAGAACAGACTGGAATCTGTGAGAACAAACTGAAATTCATGAATGACTGAAGTCCGTTAGAACAAACTGGATCTGCATGTTGTCTGTCACTACCTCCAGCCTCAATAATGAAGTGTCCTGCAAAACATGCTGGTACCCTTTACTGAGCTACAGATGTACTTGGCTTAGGGCTTGAAGAAACCATAGGAGGAGATCCGATGGGAGCAGGAGGAACCATGAGTCTTTCTGCTGCCCCATGCCAGCAAGGTGAGGCAGCAGGTCAGCGGCAGTGTGTGAGAACTGCCAATGTTCCTCATGCCTTGTGTTGTCCTTCAGAGCATAAAAACCATGGCTGCTGCTTAGCTGCTGCCTCCCAGATCTGATGCAACATTTCCCCTGTGGCCAATGCTAACCTGGAACTATGGGAGGATTCTGGGTAACAGATGCTGCTTAGCTGGACCAACACAATACAAAGCCAGCACACTGTCCCATGGGTCTAGGCATCAAGTCTGCATGGATGCCAGGAGCAAGGGAGAGACAGTGCCAGTGACCTGCTCTCTCTTATGCCTGTTTCTTCCATCAGGAAAGCAAAAGGCTTTCTAGAAGCACCCCAATAGACTTCCCTCTGTCTTGTAAGCCAGAATTTGGTCACATTATCACCCGTTAACTCCAAAAGAGGCCTACAGAGGGAGTGTGGAGTTTTTCTAGCCTCTTCTAGAGTAGAAGCAGGGAAGGGAGAAAGGGCTGGGAACAGCTATTGAGTTAGTCACCCAAAAGCGTCTGCTGCAGATCTGCATGGTGCATTCCTCATCACTCCTCTCCTGAGAGCTAGGGACGTTCAAGAACACCTATTCCAAATCCTTCATTTGCATGTGAGCAAATGGAGGCATTGAAAGGTTAAGTGGCTTACTTGAGGACACACAGAGTTAGTGCAATATATCGGGGAGTATGGAAGCCAAACCATCTTATTTATGCTCCAGGCCACTGTATATTGCGCATACAGCCCATTAAAAGCCAGAAAGAAGTACGTGGAAAGATACTCATCCTTACCACTAGAACCAAATTACTCAACAAAATTTAAATGCTTTTTTTTTCGTCTGATGGTAAAGATTGGTAGCTTGGAAAGATTGAACACATCTAATATGATCAAAGACATAGAGAAATGGGTCTGTTGTTGGTGACAGGGTGAGGGCAAATTTACATGCATAAGAATTTGTATAGAATAGCATCTATAAGGATGTTCAACAAAATATTAATAGTAACTTCTGTAAGTAGTGCTTTCTTTTTTATACCTGTCTGTTTCGGTTGATTTTTCTATAAGTATGTATTACCTTTATATTAGAATGCAAGGAAGCTGCTTTTTGTTTAGATAAAAATTATCACCATTGGAGGATGTATAGTCTTTCTACTTGGTAGAAGGTGGGGTCTTAGATGTTATATGATTTAAATTATCTTCCAGTTCTACTGTTTAGTGAGTGGGCAGGTCTTGCCAGCTGTTTGAAGCCAATCAGGAGGATTGGAGATATTATTCTTATGTTTTTCACAAGGGTTTTATAATTGTCATGTTTATTTGAAGATTGGAAATCATTACACATTATGCATAATTTCTATCACAGTGATACCCTGCTTCACGTCAAGCAACGACTTTAACGTTAGATTACTGTCATCCCTGAGTGTCATTGCTTAATCCAGTTCTGACACTAGCATCGCCAAGAAGTTCCTCTTTCCTAAAGGTGGCAATAAGTCCACCAGAATTAAAAAAAAAAAAATTAAAGTAGTCAATAGAAACCAACTTCCAGATAGCCCAGATTTTGAATTTAATAAATATGTTCAAAGAATGAGAGAAATTGTCAGTTGACAAGTAGGCAATCTCAGTAGAGAAATGGAAACTCTAAAAAGAACTTAATGGAAATTCCAGAATTAAAATTTACAGCAGGTTGGAGTTGGGAAAAGAGTGAACTCAAAGACTAGTCATTTCTTTCCGTGTTCTCATTACTTCTGTGCTCATGGGAGACATTCTCATGCTTTCCATACTGTGTAAGGCTTAGAGAACTGTTGTTTCCTCCTGCTTGCGCTATTTATACCCATGGGAGGCATAGGTTTTCTCTGCTGTCAGATCCCCAAAACTTTTGGGGAGTACAGGACCACATTTTGCAAGAAATCTCTGTGTTAACATCTAAGTTCTCCTTGTTCTCTTGAGCTTCACCCTCCTTTACAGCCTGAGGAACTAGATGGGGGAGCAGTGGTGAAACTTTACTATTCTTCATCTTCTGTCATCTGAGCCTCCTCTAAGCCTAGGGTTTTGTAAGTCATAAGCCAAGAATTGACACCTGTGTTCTTTAAGTTCTGTTATATTGCTCTTTCTCTGAAGGAGTAAGCAGAGAATACCCTAGCTGCTACTAAAACTAGGTAAAGCAAAGCTCTGGAGTATCAGGAAGTACTGGGCAAGAAGTACTATGCAAAAAGTACAGAGGTTAATATGTCGAATTATTATCTGGCTGCATTTGCTTTCATGTAGGTGTGTATGTGTATCCAAGGTTCGGTGGAACTCACTAGCACCTCACAGGATTGTTTGAGAAACAGTTTGATAAAGTCTTTGCAAAACCGTGAGTCAATAAAAAGCGCTTCACAAGTGCATGCAAGAGTACAACAGTTCTCTTGTCCTCAGTTAGGAAATAGCAGGAAGGTAAATCTACAGAGCTTCTTCTTAGCACCATGAGTTAGATCAAACGAGTTAACACACTTGTGTTAGGTAGGCAGATTACCTGTGATCTTAAATTTCCTAAATTGATAGAGAAAAAAGAATGCCATTTTATCATGAAAATTCTTTTTCTTAGAGAAGTTCATTTTCAAGGACAGAACCAACTGTGAGGTAGAATGGCACGTGTAACACCAGAAGCAAAGCTATGGTTAATTTCTTCTTATAAAGTAACAATTCATTATATATAGGAAATTAAAAAGAAAATATGTCACCCATAAATTCTCCTTCAGAAATGCTAACTCTCAACATTTTGGTGGATTTCCTTCCATTTTTCTTCTATGCATTGTTTTCCATAGTTGTAACATTGCATATGAAATTTTATTTACTGCTTTTCAAAAACTTAACATTATAATAAATTATGTTACATATATGTTTTAAAAGCCTTAAAAAATATGTATGTCCTGAGACCTAGAAATTGCATTTCTAGAAATCTATCATATTGATTTCTATATTTACTAGGGATGTATTTACTGAGGCAGCATGGTATAGTTTTAAGAGAATGGGCTTTGAAATCAGAGCTCTCTGAAATCAAATTTTAGCTCTGTTCTTAATCAAGTTACCTCACTTCTATGTGCCTCAATTTCCTCATCTGTAATATGGGGGTAATAGCAGTACCTGTAACACTTCATAGGCTGCAGTGGAACCCAGGGCCTGGCCCATAGAAGACATTCAGCAGGTGTCAACTATTTCAGTATTGAGCATTTATTATGTGCCAGGCCCTGAGGGACCATGCTGACATGGTCTCTGCCCTAATGAAGTGATAATAAGATGATAATAATGACAAAACCACAGTTTATTAAGGGCTTGTTACATTCCCCAAACTGCTAAGGCCTTTATATGCATTATTTCATTCATCTTATTTATTTATTTATTTATTTAGAGATAGAGTCTCATTTTGTCACCCAGGCTGGATGGGGTGAAGTAGCACAATCGTAGCTCACTGCAGCCTTGAACTTCTGGGTTCAAGCCATCCTCCTGCCTCAACCACCTGAGTAGCTGGGACTACACCTGTACACCATCATGCCTGGCTAATTTTTTTTTTATAGACATGGTCTCACGATGTTGCCCAGTCTAATCTCAAACTCCTGGCCTCAAGTAATCCTTCAGCTTCAGCTACCAAGTGTCATTAATCAGTTTTCTTTTTTTTTTTTTTTTTGAGGTGGAGTCTGGCTCTGTTGCCCAGGCTGGAGTGCAGTGGCGCGATTTCGGCTTACTGAAATCTCCACTTCCCAGGTTCAAGCAATTCTTCAACCTTGCCTCCCGAGTAGCTGGGATTACAGGTGCCTAACACCACGTCCAGCTAATTTTTGCATTTTTAGTTGAGACATGGTTTCACTATGTTGGCCAGGCTGGTCTCAAACTCCTGACCTTGGGCAATCCACCCACCTTGGCCTCCCAAAGTGCTGAGATTACAGGTGTGAGCCACTGTGCTCGACAAATCTTTATAACAATTCTATAGGAGGGGTCAGATATATCTCAGTTTTACAAATGGGAAAACCGAGGTTGAAAGAGTAAATATTCAAAGTTGTAAGTATAAAGAAGTTCCTTTCTGTATTATTTATAATACATTAATATTGGGAACTAGCCTAGATGTCAGTCAAAAGGGAGTTATACAAATGTATTATGTGTATCTGTTCAATGGAATATTATGCAACTATTTAAAAATATAGCTCTGTATTTATTGACATGGGTAGATGTCTACAATGTCAAATGGATGCAGTGAGTCATGAAACACTATGTGTAATGTGATGAGTTTTTATAAAAATAAACACTTATGCCAAGATATAGGTCCAGTGGACTTTCCATTGAAAAAAAGGTTTCCGTATGTACTCCTCACTCTTATCTCTTTTTATAAACGTTAAATTTACTTACTCAAGTTCTACTTATTAAAGGATCAATGCTCAAAGTTAAAACAATTATCATTTTAATAAATAATAAATATTTAATACCTAGTATATCAGTTACCTATTTCTGTATAACAGACCACTTCAAAATTTAGTAGTTTAAAACAGTCATTTTATTGTTTTATGATGAATGGGTCAATTATGCTGGGCTAGACTCATCTAGGAGGTTCTTGTGCTGGTCTTGTATGGACTCAGTCTTGTGGCTGCAGTGTTCTGGTCGCTTGACTGTGGATTAGTTTGTCTGAGAGGCCTCAGCTGGCAAGGCCTGTCACCTTTCCCAGGTTAGCTTGGGCTGGCTCCTGTAATGGCACAATGTTCCAAAAGGGTGAAAGTGGATGCTGAAAGGCCCAGATAAGGAAGTTTCACACCATCACTTCCACCACATTCTGCTAATCAACATAAGTCCCAAGGGCTGACTGAATAAAAGGAGAGGAAAACAGACTGTACCTCTTGATGGCAGCAGTGTGCATGCAGTGACGAAGGAATAATTGCAGTCATTTTTGCAAACAGTCTTCCATTCCTAGTATAAAATCAGTACTTAACATAATTATTATATTTACCCAATAGCTTTATTTTCTTTAACATGAAAACAGAAAGTATTAACCCCTAGAGAATTTCACTCCTAGACCATTTATCATACTTTGAGTTTCTGACTCACTCTCCACAGTGAGAAAGTAGCTATCACTTGACATAATTGGAAAAAGAGCAAGAAAAGAGTTAGCTTATACCCTGGATGTTTGCCAGTTCCATTTCTGTTGCCTGCCCCCAAAATCTAATACATAGTATCACAAATGGGAAATATCAAATCCCCACTCTCCCTTCTGGAGTTTCAACTGTTCCTTCTGTTTTTTTTCTCCAGTGTCCTCACATCAAATCCAGGAGAATTAGGAAGGAGGAGAGCACTGACTTCAGAAAGATAGCAGATGAAAGTGTGATTCATTTTTATTATGTGAGGATGTAGAGACGTATTCTGTAATTTGACTTGATATCAAATATTGTCACAGAGGGTGTGTTTCATTATAAGGATAATTATGTGCTAAAAGGGAAACTCTTCAAGGCCATTGCTGAGTTCTATGTTTTCTCCTTCCCATATCCCTTTGCCTTCTAACATACCATGTAATTTATTATTTATTGTTTTTTGCTTGTTAACTGTTTCTCCCTACTGGGATATAAGTCCCCAGAAGGCCGGAATCTTTGTCCTTTTAATTCACTGATGTATGCATAAGGATTAGAACATGCCTGGCATAGAGTAAGTGCTCAATACAGTTGTGCTGAATGAATGAAGGAGGGACTGGGAGAGTTGGCCAGTGTTGCTGGAAGGTATAATAAGATGAGTGCAGATAACTGGCCTTGACTTTCATAGAATATACCTACACTGGGGACCCTCCTGAGAGCTCTTTCTGTGGAATGGTGGAAACAAAAACCTGAATAGAGAGGAGCTAAGAAAGAGAATGGGGGTGAATTGAAAGGTGAGAAAGCAAAGCTAGGAATAAAGACGAATGAATTGGAAGAGTTTTGAGGGTGTTGAAAAATTTAGTGGTAGCTGGAGGGGCCATGAGGTGAAGAGAGGTTTGGTTTTTAAAGTGGATAGTAGCATATAGATGGAAATCATCCTAAAGGGAGGGAGAAAAAGATAATACAGGAGAGAAAAAGTGTACTTGCCAGCACAGACACCTTGAGAACATGAGAGGGATTTAGGGCACAAGTAGAGGAGTACTATGGAGAGCAGCAGGTGCCTTTCTTCCACCGAGGCAGGATGGAAGCCAGTGTACATGGGCACAGGTGTAGGTAGCTTGCTGGAACTGGTAGTGTAGGATGAGGAGGTTGTGGAAGAAAAAAAGAGGGAATGTTGGCGATTTCAGGTAGAAAAGTTATGTATGACTCTTGGAATAGAAAAGTGCATTCACTGGGAAAGTGTGATCATTAATGTCTCACTCAGTGAGGATAAAACGTAGTGAAACTTGGCATTTTTAAAGGCAGCATGCCATACTTCCCCCTGAAGCTGGTTTCACATCCATTGTTCTGGATCTCAGTGAATGGCATGATCGTTCATGCAGTTGCCCAAGCTAGAAACCTGGAGTCATGCTTGACTTTTCCCTCTTCCTTGGCCTCTACATCTAAATAATCACCAAATCCTGTTGGCGATTATTTCCTGTTTGTTTATTTTTTTCAGAGACAGGCCCTCTCTCTCTCACTCAGGCTGGAGTACAGTGGCACCATCACAGCTTACAACAGCCTCAACCTCTTGGGCTCAAGCAATCCTCCTGCCTCGGCCTCCCAAAGTGCTGGGATTTTGGGCATGAGGCATGGCATCCGGCCCTTCTTGGTGACTACTTCTAAACACGTTGAGATCTGTTTACTTCTCTGTATACCCACTGCTACTTTCTTAGATCTGGTTACATGAATCACTTCAGGATAGGTCCCTCACTGGGTTTCCAGCCTCTAGTCCTTTTCATGTCTGTGAAATACTCCGTAATATAGCCGGACCACCTGATCATTACAAAAAGGAGATCTGCTCATGGCTGTTCCATGTCTCTCGAGTGCCTTCGGGTGAAAGTCTAAATACTCCAACTTGGCATACAAGACTTCATGCCCTGGCTCCTGCCTACCTCTCCACGAGGCCTTGTTGTCGGAGAAGTGATAACAACAATACAATTGGCAAACTGATAAGAAAATGGACAACAAAACACTGACTGGCAAATAAGGATAAATACTTTTTATATGTGTGAATTGTAAAGCTGACAATTAAAAAGTAGAAAGTCTTTTATAGTAAACAAAACATACACAGATATATAGTATAAGAGTATTTCTAAATTAATGACAGAGAAGAACATTAACCAAAAATATTAAGCATAAATTGGGGACGGAGATAATGCCCAGAGGAAGGAATATTATCTCTAAACTCTAAGTTAAAAAGTATGCACAGTGCAAAGGCATAAAAATGATACAATGGACTTTGGGGACTTGGAGAAAGGGTGGTGGGTGGTGAGGAATACAAGACTACACACTGGGTATAGTGTACCCTGCTCGGGAAATCACGGTCTCACTGAGATCTGAGATCTCCCTGACCTCAGAAGTTGCCAGTGAAGAACTTATTCATATACAAAAACAAATTAACAGACAAATTTAAAAATGCTAAAAATATTTTTAATGGAAAATAAAAATAAAAAGTATGACCAAATTGGGAGCCCACCCCTACCCAAATTTGCAACAGTTTGAACATCAAAAAGAATAATGATTTAATGAATTAAATCATGCTAAATTTTTAAAATCCTTGTTTCTAGAGGGATACTGAAAAAAGAGAAAGCCAAAATGAGAACTAATAAGTCATCATTTGCGATGGCTTGAAAATTGACTTCTTGCTTTGACCATTGGTAACAAAAGAGAAAAATTAAGCATTTATCTATCTGACCTTTATGTAATAAATGTATCTTAGAGTAACCAAATAGCTCCAACTAAAGAGGGAAAGTTCTGTTTTCAGAAGAATCCTAGGCAAGAATGTAGAATGACAGAATTAGGAAATCAGTATTCTGTTACTCAATAAAAGCCTAAGACTATTAGCCTAACCCAGGGATGAATCTTAGCAAGCAATTAATCTCTACCTTCTCTAATATGATGAAGATGCAATGTGAAGTATACTACCATCTATGACAGATTGAAAAATTAACTTGAGGCTGGGCATGGTGGCTCATGCCTGTAATCCCAACACTTCAGGAGGCTGAAGTCGGTGGATCATGAGGTCAAGAGATCGAGACCATCCTGGCCAACGTGGTGAAACCCTGTCTCTACTAAAAATACAAAAATTAGCTGGGCATGGTGGCCTGTGCCTGTAGTCCCAGCTACTCAATAGGCTGAGGCAGGAGAACTGCTTGAACCCAGGAGGCGGAGGTTGCAGTGGGCTGAGATCGCGCCATTGCACTCCAGGCTGGTGACAGAGCAAGACTCCATCTCAGAAAAACAACAACAACAACAACAAAAATTAACTTGAATTTATTGTATTTAGTTTTAACGTTCAGATGTAAACTTCAGCAGTTGAGGAACAAGTTGAATGGCATGGTAGATGGCAAGCAGACAAAGTCAGGAATTAGGAAAACTGGCCTGGTTGGCTCTCCAACAAGTCAGAGTCGTTAAAAAAAAGAAATACAGGGCTAGGTGCAGTGGCTCATGCCTGTAAGCCCAGCACTTTGGGAGGCTGAGGTGAGTGGATTGCTTGAGCCTAGGAGTTTGAGACCAGCCTGGGCATCATGGCAAAACCTTATCTCTATTTAAAAACAGAAAAAATAACTGGGCGTGGTGGTACCCACCTATAGTCCCAGCTACTTGGGAAGCTGAGGCAGGAGGATTGATTGAGTCCAGGAGGTTGAGGTTGCAGTGAGCTGTGATTGCACGACAGCACTCCAGCCTGGGTGATAGAACAAGACTCTGTCTCAAAACAAAAAAAGAAGGAGGAAGAAGAAGGGAAACCTGGCTAGATCAAGAGACTTGAAGGACATTTCAACTAGAAACAATGCATGGTCCTGGATTGGGCTGTGGGTTGAACAAATGAACTATAAGGGACACATTGGGAACAAATTGTGGAAATTTGAATATGGACTAGATATTAGACAAGATGAAAATGTGTTGACATGGAAAGCTGGAGAACCTTAAGTTAAATTAGCAAGGTTTTGGGTTTGGGGGAAACAACTTTTTACAATGCTCACATCCTTTTAAATAATAGTAAAAAGTAATTACAATACTAAGTAGTAGTAGTAGTTAGAAAGTGCAAAGAAGATGGATGAAGATGTCCCTACAGGCAGGGATTGAACTCAGCACCTCCATTTTGGGCAAGGACTCCACAGCTGGGATGGTCCTGCAGGATCCTGGCCTTTTGTCTCATCTGTCAGACTGGATCCAATGGAGGACTAAGATTCCTGAGCAAGCCTTCCCCTAATAGATAAGTTTGATGGGGCATTTCTATCTCTGGTAGAAATGACCTATGAGATGAACTATATATGAACTATGAGAAATAGTTCATCTGCTGTTCTCTTCAGTCCATGAGCCCAGAGAGCAACTAGGACTTGTTATGTTATTTGAAAAGAAGTTCATTATTCGGGTCAGAAGAAGGAAAGAGTTCTGAGGTTCCTATCATCCCCATCTTTTATTGTCTTTGTTGTTGTCTGGGTATATAAAGATTGAGGGCGGAGTAAGTACTTGTGAAGAAGCTATGGCTGTTCATGTTGTTCTTGATTCCAAGTAGCTTCGTGGCAAAACTGGATTACAAGAAGGAAGTTATGCCCCTTGATTAGAGTTTTTGAAATTCAAAAGCAACGAACTTGAGAACATTTAGAGTAGGCTCAGAGCTAGAGAGTGGCTGACCCTAAAGACCATCCAAAGCTAAACCCCATGTCCTCCTTTTGCAATTGGCATAGCAAGAGACACATTGGATCCTTGATCAGATTTGCCCTGCCTCGGTAGACACCTAGTCAAATTGACTAATGCATCAAAGATACACATTCTTTCCTTTCCTTCTCTTGGTGCTCTGTGGAACTCAGCATTAATAGGATACCAATGACAAACAACCACCACCACCACCAACAACAAAAAGTTAAATGGGCTGATAGCACTTTTCTTCAGAAGTTCAAGGAACAGTTATCATAATTCCATGTCACTAATATTAGGACTTTGAGAGTAGCTTGTATACTTGATTTTCTTTTCCTTTTCATCATTTTCCTCTCTACCAGGAACTTCAACTCAAAAAGATGATACACTCAATGCAAGAAAATTGGTGTCACTTAAAAGCAGCACTAATAATAGAAAATAAATTACTTATAGCTAGAGGTCACCTTCTGTATCTAAGACTAGATTATCTACACCAGACTACAATATTGATAAACCGCAGTAGATTACTGTGTTTTCTTGCCCTTCTAAAATTCTTGACTATTGTGAAACCGACTATGGTTATGAAATATTTTAAGCACTTGTGCTCCCTCTAGAGGAGCAATGTAAAAAAACTAAGGGCTGTCAATGTTAAGATTTTGAGGTTAAATTTTGGTGTCATTTAAAGCAGAAAGAGCTCATGTGGAAATAATTATCAAAATCTAGTTTTAATTAACTATAATTTATAAATTATAAAAGTAATAATTTCTCCATGGTCATACCTTTTAATATTACTGTTTCTAAATTGAAATATGTCCTTCCACTTTTGTCTGCTCTGTAATACACATGAAATGCTGGTTCTTGCTTTATTTTTTCATATTGTATTTTCTTTTCTTTTCTTCCTTTTCTTTTTTTTTTTTTTTTTGAGATGAAGTCTTGCTCTGTCGCCCAGGCTGGAGTGCAGTGGCACGATCTCAGCTCACTGCAACCTCGGCCTCCCGGCTCCAAGCAATTCTCTGCCTCGGCCTCCCAAGTAGCTGAGATTACAGGTGCCTGCCACCACACCTGGCTAATTTTTGTATTTTTAGTAGAGACAGGGTTTTACCATCTTGGCCAGGCTGATTGTGAACTCCTGACCTCATGATCCACTTGCCTTGGCTTCCCAAAGTGCTGGGATTACAGGCATGAGCTACTGCGCCTGGCCTCATATTATATTTTCTTTTTAATTTTTAAACTGTTTTTGGAAACAAGGTCTTATTCTGTCACCCAGGCTAAAGACAGTGGATCAATCTCAGTTCACTGTAACCTTTCCCTCCTGGGCTCAAGCGATCCTCCCACATCAGCATCCTGAGTAGCTGAGACTACAGGTACTTGCCACCATGCCTCGTTAATGTTTTGTATTTTGGGGAGCAATGGGGTTTTGCTAATGTTGCCCATGCTGCTCTTGAACTCCTGGCCTCAAACAATCTTCCCACCTTGGCCTCCCAAAGTACTGGGATTATAGGCGTGAGCCACTGTGCCTAGACTACTTCTTGGTTGGTTGGTTGTTTTTGAGGGGAGTCTCACTGTGTTGCCCAGGCTAGAGTGCTGTGGCCGGATCTGAGCTCACTGCAATCTCTGCCTCCCAGATTCAAGCAATTCTCCCACCTCAGCCTCCTGAGTAGCTGCGATTACAGGTGCCCACCACCACACGTGGCTAATTTTTTGTATTTTAGTAGAGATGGGATTTCACCATTTTGCCCAGGCTGGTCTCAAACCCCTGAGCTCAGGCAATCTGCCCACCTTGGCCTCCCAAAGTGCTAGGATTACAGGTGTGAGCCACCATGCTGGACCTTACTTCTTGTATTTTCTGAGTAACATTCTAATCATCATATCTACAGAGTAAATTGTAGTAATTTCTCCTATTGCTGGACAGCTAGATTGTTTTTAATTATTCAAGAACAACTACGTTTAACATTTGTACACATACAGTATTTTCATGTTTGGGGTCTGTTCCTAGGAGTAAATCTCAGCCTTGAAATTACTAAATCAGAGAATATGATCTTTTGGGGAGATGACGGCACACATTTCCACATTACTTCCTTGCAGGGTTGTGCTAATTTACATATCATCACCAATGTAAGAAAATACCGATTGCAACACACCCTCCCAGAACTGGGTACTACTTTTTAAAAAATGTTTTGATAATTTAGTGGCCCCAAAAATGCCATTTCATGGTTTTTATTTGAACTTTTTAAACGTTTGGTGAGTTCATTTTTCCAAGTTCATGAGTTTTATTTCCTCCTTTGAGAATTCTCTGTTCATGTTTTTAATGCATTTATCTTTGGGGACAGTGTTTTCTTAGTTATGTGCGCTCTTCCTATCATTACAACTATAATTATCATTACCACCGCTACTAATTAGCTGTCATTTGTTAGTCAACCATAATAAGTAGAATATTATGTTAAGAGCTTTACATATATTTATTCCTTGCCACAACCTGTAAGAAGGAAGGAAATTGAGGTTTAGAGAAGCTAGATTATTTATCCAAGGCCACATGGCCATGGGCAAGATACTTTCTACTATAACCTCTGCTTCATGTAAAGATATAATACAGCCAGGTCCTGCATAAAGCCATTTCTGTCAACAATGGACTGCATATATGGTGGTGGTCATACAGTAAGCCAAAGTTAATTTATTATCACAGAAAAAAATTGTATTTTTAAATAAATTTAATGTTGCCCAAGTATATACTGTTTATAAAGTCTACAGTAGTGTATGGTAATGTTCTTCACATTCACTCACCACCCACTCACTGACTCACCCAGAGCAACTTCCAGTCCTACAAGCTCCATTCATAGTAAGTGCCCCACACAGGTGCACCATGTTTCCTTTAATACTACGTTTTTACTGTACCTTTTCTGTGTTTAGATACATTAATACACAAATACTTACCACTGTGTTACAATTGCCTACAGTTTTCAGTATAGCAACCTGCTGTACAGGTTTGTAGTCTAGAAGAAATAGGCAATACCGTATAGCTTAGGTGTGCAGTAGGCTGTACCATCTAGGTTTGTGTAAGTACATGCTGTGATGTTCTCACTGCAAAATTGCCTAGTCATATATTTCTCAAAATATATCTCTTTATTAAGTAATGTGTGACCGTGTATTTTTATTAATATATAAAATATATTAACTCTTTGCAGTATTTTTCCCGGGCCTGTCTGCCCTTTTATTTTATTGACTTTTTTGATGTATCGAAGCAGCAAATACTAATGTAACTGTAAATTTTTTTTCAAAGCCAAACACATCTTGGTTTTAATTATATTTCATTATGGCTATTTGCAGAAATAAAAAGATCAGACCTGATTGGCTTTCTTTAAAAAAAATGAAGGTTTAGATTAATGTCTTCCAAATTGTCAAATAGTTATTCCTAAATCATATACTGGCAAACTTTTGTCTTCCTCATCAATTTGTGAGGCATTCTTTTTTATTCGTATAATAAGACCATATTTGGACTGAACTGTTTCATTGATCAAGGCTATTCATAGTACAATCACCACAGTGTTTTACTTTCCATATCATTGTAAGATGATTAAAACAGAATAGGACTCACTCTCTAACAACTATTTTTTTTTTTAATTTTCTTTCCTTTTTATTGAGTAAACATTGAAATCATTTTGTCAAAGTAGGCAAAATCCCCCAAAATCTATGTTTTTCTTTTAAAGAAGGAACTCAAAGCAGCAGAGATTTTTATTGTGGTTACATTAGACCCATAAATTAATTTTGAACATCATTTTTATATCCAGTCTTCCTAATCAGGAATAATCATCTGTGTACTTGTTCAAGTTTTATTTTACATTTCTTAATACAATTTGTATTTTTACTTCATGTTGTCACTACATGTGTTTTAGTTGCTATTGCATATAGGACCTTTTGTTTGTTGGTTTGTATATGTTACTGCTCGTATATAAAAATGTTGATTCTACATTGTCATATTTATAAGCTCTTATTTTAATAGCTTATCAGATAATTCTTTTATGTTTTATAGGCATATAGTATCAGTTTAAAATGATGTATTTCCTGTTTTGTGTGTAGAAAAGAGTTACCACAGTAGACCTGAGACAGCTATTTTCAGAAAGGCCTGCTTGCAACGTTGCCCATGGTTGGCATATGGTAACCAGATTTTGGGAGGGGTCCCACCATTTCCTACATGATAAGCGTGGTTTACTGTGTTGGGATTGCTTTGTGCACACAATATAGTTTATGCTGAACACCTGCTATTTGTCTAGGAATTTGAAATTTTGGCATGTGCCAGGCATAGGCTGCCTATACCACCAACTTCCACAAAACGTTGGGCACTGAGTCTCCAGTGAGCATCGCTGGCAGATAGCACTTCAGCGGTGCTGTCACCTTGATGCTGGAGAAGGAAGCACATCCATGTGCTTCCGATGGGAGCAGCCTCTAGGAAGTCTGCATCTGGTTTCCTCTTGACTTCATTCCATGTGATTCTTTCCTTTTATTGCTTTGTATTCCATCCCTGTAATAAACCGTAGGCATGAGTGCAACTGTATGCTGAGTCCTGCAAGTCCGTCTAGAGAAGCCTCAAAACCAGGGGTGGTTTCGGGGACCCTTGATGCAATTAGTAATGCTTATCTGTTCTGTGTGTTATTTTTGGTCAAGTCTAGGTATCAATATAAATGGAGCTGCTCTGGGTGACCAGAAGGGGAAAGGTTGGACCCCTCCTAATATGATGTCCTGCCATCTCGTCTCATGTGCCATACCCTTGTGAGGCTCTGGGAAGTTGACTTTGAAAATTACTTGTCCCAGCTGGGCACAGTGGTTCATGCCTGTAATCCTAGCACTTTGGGAGCACTAGGCTGGTGGATTGCTTGAGCCAGGTGTTTGAGACTAGCCTGAGAAACATGATGAAACCCTGTTTTTATAAGAAATACAAAAAGTTAGCTGGGCATGGTGGCATGCGCCTATAGTCCCAGCTACTCAGGAGACTTAAGTAGGAGGATTGTGTGAGGCCATAAGTTTAAGCCTGTAGTGAGCTATGATCATGCCACTGCACTCCAGCATGGGTGACAGAGAGAGACCCTGCCTCCAAAGAAGCAAACAAAAACAAGAACAACAAAAGTACTTACTGCTATGATTTACCTCTAAATTACAGGATTGACTGTATCTTATATATTTTTACATGAACCGGTCTTTAAACTTCTTACACAGTGGCTTACACCTGTAATCCTCTCTTTTTTACTCAAAGAGAACTAGGTGGAAGCTTTAATGCACCTAAGACAACAGGCCAATGGAATAGAAACAAACATACAAATATGGAAACTTTATATGTGACAGAGATAGTATTTAAGATCAATGATGAAAAGATGAACTTTTTGATAAATGATGCTGGGACAATTGGTTATTTATATGGTGAAAATACAAAATTGGATTAAAAACAATTTGTCATTTCATTTAAGATATTCCCTGCCTGTTTTCATAGTTATTTGGCAGTCTGAAAACTCAAAAGGAGTTATATTTTGGGTAATGTAGTCAGTAAACTATTCAGACTAATCTACTGGTTGAGAACGACTGAAAAACGCTGTACAAAAGTTTGAAAAGTCTGAAAAGCATGAGAAAGGTGATGAGATAGGATTTATCATGACAAAATCTAAATGGTAACTAGAATCTAGAGGGGAAAGCAGGACACAGAAGTTGCAACTGGGTGGTGGTTCATGCCTGCAATCCCAGCACTTTGGGAGGCTGAGGCAGGCAGATTGCTTGGGCTCAGGAGTTCAAGACCAGCCTGGGCAACATGGGGAAACCCCATATCTACAAAAAATTAACTGGGTGTGCTGGCATGTGCCTGTAGTCTTAGCTACTCAAGAGGCTGAGGTAGGAAGATAGCCTGAACCTCAAAGGCAGAGGTCGCAGTAGGCCAAGATCCTGCCACTGCACTCTAGCCTAGCCAACAGAGCCAAACCCTGTCTCAGAACACAGAAGTTGATTTTGCCTCTGCGGACATATGCCAATGAAGGAAACCTGGGTTTTATTGTTTTTATTTTTTCAGGGCCCACAAGTTCAGAAATTAAAGTTTATGTTCTGGCAAAGGTAGGGAGTCTAATAGGAAACCTTCCTCCATAAGGTTAGGACCTGAAAGGCCTACTTCCTTAGGTTAGGAATGACTAGAAGTAAATGTAAACCCACTTTTATCCTGTAACCCTCTAACACTTCCCCAGGAGATCTTAAGGGAAAAAAAATCCTTTGGTGTTGAACAGTGCATAGTGGGAAAAGTAAAAAAAAAAAACCCCATCTCTATGAAGTGACAAGCATGTGCTGGCAGTCTCTGTGAGTCTGTAACTCCAATTCATCTTACCTGGATGGTCCAAAAAACCCTATGCCTGGAACTGGTTTAAAGAAGTCCTGGACTGATCCTAGGTGCCTGAAGAGTGCAAGTCCCCTCTGAAGGAAGGCACCGTCATTTTAGGCATCAGTGAATCTAAAGAATATGCACTCTCATAATACCCAAGCTCACCAGAAAACAGGGTGACATCAGCCAGAATCAGCAGGAATAGACCTATAGTGACTTCAGTTACCCTTCATTATCTACATTTTCATTTTGAATTCCAGGAACCAAAAAGATTTGGATGCATTAGGATTTCCACACTAAACAAAATTTTGCCACATACTGTCCCAAAGTCAAGAACCTAATAGATTCAGATAATGAAACTCTTGAAATTCAATAAGCAAAAGACAGACAACTGAATAGAAAAGTGGAGAAAAGACCTGGACAGATCCTTCACAGACAGGGATATGCAAAGGACAATAAACACAGAAAAAGGTGTGGATCAGGGATATGCACATTAAAGCCACAATTCGGTATCACTCAATACCCCCAGAATGGCTGAATAAAACTAGAAAATAGGAAGTACGGATGAGCATGAGGATCAACTCAGCCTTTTATCCACTGCTACATTGCTGTGGAAATATGAACTGACACAATCCACTTTGGAAGACCCCTTGGCAGTATTTGCCAAGGGCAAAATGTATGACCTAGCAATTACATTAACAATTACATCCTTAATAGAAATGCATGTGTATGTTCCCAAAAGATATGTGAAATAATGCTTATTACTGTTTGTAATAGGCTCAATTAGAAATAACTCAAATGTCCATCTGCAGTAGAATAGATTAATATACGGTGGTAAATTCATACAGTGGAATTCATACAGTGAAACACTACAGCAAAGAGACTAAACAAAATATAACTCTCTGAACAACATGGATGAATTTCACAAGCATACTGGTGAGGGAAAGAAAGCAAGTACATATTGAATGATTCCATTTATATAAAGTTCAAAAGTGGACAAAATTTATATATGATATTAGAACTCAAGGTGGTTTCCCTTGTGGGTAAAGTTAGCAGTTAACAAGGGGATTTTTGAGGGGTTTCGAATTCTGTGGGTTTTTTTGTTGTTGTTAATCTGGGTACTGGTTACTTAGGGGTATTAGCTTTGTGAAAATTCATTTCACTGTCTACTATAATTTGTATATTTCTCTGTATGCATGTTATACTTCAGTTAAATTTTGAAACTTTTATAAACAGACATTAAAAAGAACATAAATCAATTGAGAAGTATACAAAATTCATCAATAGATTCAGTGCAATTCCAGTGAAAATCCCAACAGGTTTTTGGCAGAACTAAAGCACTAAGATTAAAGGGCCCCTTCAAATAGAGCTAGGTGGAAGCATTAATGCACCTAAGACAACAGGCCAATGGAATAGAAACAAACATACAAATATGGAAACTTTATATGTGACAGAGATAGAATTTAAGATCAATGGGGAAAAGATGAACTTTTTGATAAATGATACTGGGACAATTGGTTATTTATATGGTGAAAATACAAAATTGGATATTTGCATCATACCATACACCAAATAAATCATAGACAGGTTAAAATTTAGGAGTGGAAAGAAAAACTATGAGGCTTTGATAAAATAATATAGAAAAATATGTCATGATTTTAGGTTTGAAAAAAATTTCTAAAATAAAACATAAAAAGCTTAGCCATAAAATAAAAGTTTAAGAAATTAGATTCTAATAAAATAAAATTTCTATTCATTAAAAGTCATCAAAAAGAGAGTGAAAAGACAGATTACAGAATGGGAAAAGATTTTTCCAACACATAAAACTGACAAAGTAACAGTAATTAGGACATCTATAAATCAATGAAAAAACAAACATTTTTTAAAAAGGCAAAAGACTTGAACAGAAGCTTTATAAACTAGAATTTCCAAACAGCCAATAAATGTATGATAAGGTGTGCAATATCATTATTATTATGAAAAATACATTAAAACCTTAATGAAATACCATTACCAACTTACTAAAATGGCTAAAACTAAAAGTGTCACAATACAAGTGTTAGCCAAGATGTAGAGCAATGAAAAGAATCCCGGTGTTAGTGTAAATTGGAAAACAATTGTTATAATACAATAAAATAAAAGGTGCACACATCCTATATCCCTGCAATTCCACTCCTAGATATGCCTTAGAGATACATACTTTTACACTTGTCCAACACAAGACAGTTAAAACAGTTAAGAACAGTTAAAACAGCATTATTTCTTTTTCTTTTTTTTTTTTTTGCCCCTGGAGTCATAAAAACAGCATTATTTTTTATAGACAAATCTAGAAAAACCCCAAATGTCCATTGACAGCATGTGATATATTCATACCATGAAGTACTATTTGGCAATGAAAATATAGGAACTCAGCTACACGTATGGAGAGTATGAATCTCATAAACATACTATATGGTGAATACTATCCAGATCTACTTTTCCAAGCCGTTGCCCCCAGCTCCTGGGAGTTTTGGTTGCTAATGACTCCAGAGCTGGTCCCTTTTCTGGAAAATTGCCCTTGGCTCAAAGGGTACCCCTGGAACATGTTGACCAAAGACTTAGTAACAGTCTATCACAAGTGCCTTGGTGGGACCAACACTGTGCTGCTATTTAAGCTTCAGAGCCCCTGCTTTGAGATCAGACAGAGCTGACACCTCATCCTTGCCTCACTTCTGTCTCTGCCCTGTCCTGCTTTCACCACTTTTCTCCTGAAAGCAGGCGCTCCATAAGTCACATGAACCTGACTCTGTCCTAGATCCTGCATGTGAGGATCCAAGCTAAGATACATTACTAAGCTCGAGAAAAAGTGAGCTTTTTCTCATAAAATACATATTATGATGCACACATGGGGGTAAGATAAAGAAAAAGCAAAGACATGATTTATTAAAAGTTAGAACAGGGTTCACCTCGGCAAGAGGGGGGGTACTGTGATCAAGGAACAGGGGCTTCTGGTCCTGGCAGTGTTCTGTTTCTTGACCTGTACAATGTCTACCTGGATATTCACTTTATAATTACTATTTAAACTGCATATGCATGTTGTATGCATAATTACGTGTGTATAATGCATACAAAAAGAAGAAAAATTTCCATGTGATCAGAGAGAGCTTTTGGTTTCAACTTAAATAAAAATGTTTCCTAACCGAAGACAATTAACTGTTAATTTCTGCTTTTTTACATTTATTGAGATTTTTCTTATAGCCTAGTATATAATCAGAGCTTATAAATATTTCATGTATCATATTTGTCAATAAAATATGCTATGGATTAATATAAAATGGGATATCCATTAATTTAATTATAATTCATCCTGCTCTTAACTCTTTCCACCCATGAGCCCAATTTTTCAAGTAGAGTTTCTATTCTTTTGTTGGTGCCTTTTTTTGTTTTGTTTTGTTTTGTTTTGTTTTCCCAATGTAGGAATCAAACTTTTCAGTCCAGCTTTGAGTTTGTTTGCAACTTCTTGGTCACAGCCTGGAGGAGAATAAAGGCACCTTGATTTACACTCGCCCAGGTCTTCAGGTTCCTCATACTAACATGCTTTACAAATGATTTTTCAAAGCAACCTTCTCTCCCATTTTCTTTCATCTTTTTATCTTGTTCTATTAACTACTTCAGAACTAGATGTTCTGCAGGATGTTCTGCAATGTGAAGCTCTCTGTCCTTGCCACCGGGTTGCAGTTCTGCTGCTGCCAAGCAGCAATAGCATTCATGGCAAGCTGAACATCTCCAGTGGCAGATCCCAGAATATCAGATAACAACACATGCAGACTTACCTAGCACCACCTCTTGGGCACGTCCTTGCAGGTAGCTTAACAAAGCTGGAGAAATGGATTCTAGGAGCTCATGCCTGCAGATTTCCATGTCTTTATTACTGTGTGCATTTCTGTCTCCTTTTTGCACAAACTCAGTGATTTTTCATACTGAATGTACAGGATCTCTGGGGTTTAGTAAATACAACAGGACCTTTTTCCATGTTTGTAATGTTCTCTGCTAGGCAATGAACTGTTAATTCCTGTTATGATGATTATCTGCTTCACAAGCTTAATATCATCAATACAATCAAATGCTGCCAGTAAAACCAAATGAGAATATTGGCCATCAGTCACTTTTTCAATATAAGTCTTCACTGTTTTCACAGTCACTTTTCCTATCCTTGGGCATGCTGTGCCACAGGCAGTGCATGGCCACCCATGCCCTCATGTGTGTGTGTGCCAGCTGTACCACTGCTTTGTGGATGACTTCAGTCATTTCTCATCTGAGTTTGGGGGATGCACAGGTAAATTTTTTAAAAGTCCAAGAATATGCACCAATGAATGCTTAATCACAGCTTCTTTTTGGGCCACTGGAGTTAGAATATGTTTCATTTCATCCACATAATAAGCTCTTAATTTTTCTGCCTGTACCTCTAATACTTTGGAGTTTGGTGATCAGCTGACTTGTAAAGGTGAAATATGTTCCCATTGAACTCTTCTATCAGCATGTTCCTCTGCTCCAAAGTGGCTTTTCCATTATATGCATCCTCCACAATGGCTGATGCTTCTGCCTGCCACAGCATCTTCTCCATGGGGCCTTTAAAACTTCTCAGTGTCTCCGCAGTCTGTGGTTGACTTCCATACCCAAGACATTTCTTTACAATATTTCTGGAGTATTTGGCTTTACTTAATTCAACCAAATTACCTCCCAATTCTTCGAAAGCCTGTTTTGACTATTCTTCATTACCACACTGAATGTAACGCTGGATTACATGAGTTTAATCATGTGCAAATACAATTGTTTGTTTGAGACAGAGTCTTGGTTTGTCCCCCAGGCTGGAGTGCAGTGGCAGGATCTCAGCTCACTGCACTCTCTACCTTCCAGGCTCAAGGATTCTCATGCCTCAGCCTCCTGAGTAGCTGGGATTACAGGCGTGTGCCAACATGCCTGACTAATAAATGCAGCAGTTTTAATTTTCCCTTGAATCAACTTCTGGAAGTCATTCATTAACTTTACTCTTTTTTTTTTTTTTTTTTTTTTTTTTTTTGGTCACAGTCTTTTCTTCTTAAAGTCTTCCAAATGTGCTTTGCTCACCCGACAGTGTCATAGTTTTATCACTGAGTTGCCTGCTTTGCTTCAGTTCTTTTTCTTTTCGAAGTCATCCCATTTGGGTTTCTTGGCTGTTGATTCACCACTTTTGCCATCTGGCTGGAGTTTTTCTCTTCTTGTTGAATTTATTTGCTGGCTGGAATTTGTTCCTTGGTGCCTTGTCCCATTGTTGCTTATCCTTCAACTGCTTCTCACCCTTTTCCCCTGGTTTTGGGACACTTTTCTCAAAGTTCTTAGTTGTGATTTTAGATCCACCTTTCTTAGCAACTTTTCTTGGAAATGTCTTTGATGAACCAGAATCTCAGGTGGTTACAAAATCTGCTTTCTTTTTCTGTGATGCCTTTGTACTCTTTCCTGTGAATTGTTGTTTCCCCTTTGACTTCCATTGTAGCAACTTGCACACATGGGTCCACCACATACTGACTTTTTAACCATGAAACTTACGGCCTTAAATGTTACTTAGCCTAATATTACTTTGTACTCACATTCGAAGTATAGATCTTTGTTCCATTTTTATCTTTAGGTCTTTGAGGGGGAGGAGGCTGTCATTTTTCTTTTGGATGTGCCAATTGTTAATCAAGGAAAGTGACTGGGACAAGTCTCATTCATTTCTGGAGGTTCATTTGCCAAAGTTAAGGACACACAACTAGGCAACAGGTCTATGCCTTTCTCTGACGATGATTTTGAGGCCTTCCATATTTAAAGGGGAAAGGGCAGGATATTGAGAAATACCCAATATTCATGTGAGAGAGGTAGGAGAAAATAGTCATTCCTGCCTTTGTCTGGCTCAGCGAATTTGCATGTTTATGTAAGATTAATGTAGACAGTAGGGCGGAGGAAACAGTCATATATGCATATGTCTCAAGTGGGCAGAGGGATGATTTTGAGTTCTGTCCTATGTCCCCCAAACCTGTGAAGAAAAGCTTTCAATTCGCATTGCTATGATGCACTTTAACAGAAATGCTTTAGGGTGAAGATCTTGGGGCCCACAAGGAATTTCCTTGTGGGCAAAATGTGAGGGAGGTATGCAACTTTTCATCTTTGTAGCCATCTTATTTAGGAACCAAAATGGGAGGCAGGTTTGCATGACCCAGTTCCTAGGTTGACTTTTCCTTTTGGCTTAGTGAGTTCTGGGCCCCAAGATTTATTTTACTTTCACATTACTCCCTTTTTAAAAAAAAAATTTTTTTTTGGAGAAAGTGTTTTAGAAGGAAAATGTGTCTCTAAGTCTCAGCTTGCTTTTTTCTTTTTCTTTTTGAGCTGGTCCCTCATTACTAGGATGGTTTATTTCCAGAAATTCAGGTCCCACCTTGCTAAGAAGGTTCATTTCTAGGAGATCATGTCCCATGAAGATTAAAATAGGGAGAGGAAAGAAGGAAAAAGGAAATTAAAAACATAGGGACTAGATGAGAGATATAGCAGCAAAAGGGAAAGCAAACCTGGAAGCTGGGTCAGGCTATACTGCTGCCTCCTCAGTTAGAGCAATTCTTTGGGCAATCATTACTCTAGCCCTTTCAGTTGAATGTCGTCTAATCTGCACATACCATAACAACATTGTAAACAAAAACAGGACATAACACAAATTATTATTATTATTCCTATTAGAAGCAATTGCTTCTGCCACCAATTTCCCTAGGATCTAAAACCAGCCGCTCAACTAATCCATTAATGAGGGTTTTGGATCTGACAGATTGGTTATCTGGGTTTTCATATCAGTCATAAGTCAGGTTATGCTATGTAATTTATCTGGAATATAAACACAACATTCAGTTTTTATGATGGTGCAGATTTCCCCTTGGGCTATAGTGAGTACATCTAAGGCCATATGGTTTTGCAGCAGAGCTTTTCTCATAAGTTAGACCTCATTTTTTAGCAAACAGATACCCATGCGGCTATCATTTGGAACCTTTTGTGTGTAATTTGTTAAGACCTCTATATGCCAGATAACATCTTTAAGACCTCCTTGTGGTATGAAGTTTGAAGCTAAGTGATCATACCATTGGAACACAGAATGTGTCCAGCGGGACTGACTGTAAATGAAAAAGGTTTGCTGGTTCTGGCAGGGTCCAAATTACTCGTCCTTGTGCCCAGGCATAACTTAGGGAACATCATCCTAACCATCCTGCAGATAACCAAGGCCATAAGTTAGGGCCACATGGCCAATATGTCCCTTTTGGAGCTATCCAATAAATACCTGGTTGCTGCCCCCAATCAGTGGCCTGCCAGTTAGTGTCTCATCATATGATAATGTGGTCACAACGTTCTCCAAGTATCCACCCCATATCTCTTGTAGTGTTTGGCCATTGGTCCTTGGGGTGGTTTCCTTGTTCCAAGCATAAAGGAGCATTTTGGCTGAGTTAGTCAAATGAAGGGATGAGCCAGATAAACCCATCCCAATTTGCATTATCCCATTTTGAAAATGGGCTGTTTGGGGCATGGTTACCACCTTCTCTTTTAGATTGGGGGATGCTAAAGTGAGAGCTGGTGAGCTGGTCCTTTCCCTTGAAAATCTTTTCCCATGTCCCTGGTTTTAAGAATGTTATGCTTATCCAGCACTAAGGATACCAGATCGTTTCTGTGATGTAATAAATTTTGGCATTCTATGTAGTCCTGACCTTGGAAGGGGGATACCCACCATGGCAAGCTGGAGCCAGTGGAAAGAGGCATGAATCCACATATCAAGCAGGCATCCTTTTATAATCTGTCCGCATAATCCTGAGCGCATTGTAAAAACAGATTTGTCTCATGGGCAACAATGGGTGACAGTGGTAAGAAGGTGTAGAGACATAGGGTAAATAGAAGCAAGGTTGTGAAATTCATTTTAACTACTAAAAAGACATTAAATCAGACAAGGCAAGCTCCCTGTTCTATATAAGACAGCAGTTGCCAGTATCTCTAGGACAGTAATTATAATCGCTATTATGCAATACACATAGGTGTTCTTTTGTATACAGGCCTAGTACTGTGTCTTGGGTTTAAGATGTCCACAACAGCTATCATCTGCTTCTAATGCTGGATTGAAGGTTGATGTTTAGTGAACTGGAGGTGAAGATCTTTGGTAGGAGTTACAGTCTATTTAGGAGGTTGGGCCTTTTTAAGATGAGAGATGTAAATCTATGAGTTTATACCCTCTGATTTTGCAGTACATGGATTAGTTAACAGTACTTGGTATGGCTCCTTCCATTGAGGTTGAAGGGAGTCCTTTATTAAATATCTTGTCCAATAGACAAAGTCTCCAGGCTGAAGATCATAACCAGGAACCTTGTCTTCAGGGAGTGGACTATGAAAGGAATTCTTTACCAAATCTTGGCTTTTGTAAAGATGATGAATGGGTCCCTTACAATATTGCGATATATCTCCCTTGAGAAAAGTTGGGTTGGTTATTTTGGTTCCCATACACATGGGCCTTTCTGTTATAATTTTATAAAGGGAAAGCTGTTGCTTTCCAAGGTAGACCAGAGTGTAAGGAGTGCTTTAGGCCAATGGAGGTGAAATCCATTTATGAACTTAGCTAGTTGTGTTTTAATTATTCCATTGGTCCTTTCCAGCATCCCTGAGGACTGGGGATGGTAGGCACAATGGAAATGTTGAAATATGGGCCAAATTTTACAAATATTTTAAATAACTTGGCCAGTAAAATGAGTTCTCCTATCACTGTGACGTTCGCAGTGGACTCCCCATAGTGGAATAATTTTTTCTAATAAGATTTTCCAGCTTCTGATGTTGCTTTCCTGCAGGGAAAAGCTTCAGCCCAATGGGAAAACATGCAGACCATTACTAAAACATGTAACCTTGAGAGAATGGGAGCTGGATAAAATTAAGCTGCCATAATGACCCTGGGCCTCATGGAGAAGCTTCCCTGGGTTATTCTTAGGACAAACACCACACTGGGAGTAAAACTTTTGTGCCACTGTGGAGGATGATTTTCAGTAACATCGTTTACACTAGGATATAATTTTATCTGGATTCCAATGTGTCAGATTATGAACATATTCTATAAGGGGTACCTGACATCCCATTGGAATAATGATTTATTATTAGGTCCATACAGTATTTTAGTTTCAGGCGACGGGTATCCCCCTGTCTGTTTCCAAGTGGATTTCTCTTTTGTTGGGGCCATACTCTAGGTTTCCTTCAACATGTTTTTAAGTGTTTCAGGCTTTATGGCCATTTCTTGGATTGGGGCTGGTGGCTTTAATGTTGCTTTTTTAGCTGTAGCAATAGCAAATTGGTTACCTCCACTTTTAGTGGTGTCCAATGTAGAGTGACCTGGGATTTTTTTACAGTCTTCAAAAGTTTTGATTGAAAATAGTTTCTAACAGCTCTGATACTTGGTTGTCCATTCTTTGTGGGTTGCCCTGAGGAGATTAACTATCCTCTCTCCTTTCACATTCCAAAGTCACAAGCAGTCCATAGCAGCTGCCAGCGTATGTTCGCAGCCTTGTCTTTGGGCAGTAGACAAGCTTGAGTAAGGGCAATCAATTCGGCCCCGTAAGCTTATTTGGCTTGGGGAAGAGGACCTGGTTCAATAAGCTCTAGTAAAGTAACCACAGCATATTCTGCTCTAAAATTTCCATCTTCCCCTCTTAAATAAGACCCATTCTGCATACCATTCTATCTCAGCATTATCCAGGGGCATCTTTTGTAGGCAGGTCCTGGGAGTGAGAAGTTGGTCAGTCATCAGAACATAATCATGAGGGGTTTTGTCAGAAAGACCAGGCGAAAGAGTATAAGTTAATTAGTTGGAGCATATTATGTCGGTCACAATGTATAAAATAATTTAAAACTGGTTCATTTGGGTTCTGGTGGCTTTGCTGGATTTTATTGCAATCCACAACCCTTTGGAATATTGAAGAAATGATATTTAACAGAGCAGTGGCTCACTCCCATGCATCTTTGTGTCTTTGTTCTTGACTTTTGAGGGCTGATTATTATGGCTCTATTGGGCCTTCAGGGGTTAAGTCTGCTACAGGGTCTGACCACTGTGCTTTCTCCAGCCATTCCTTAGCTTTAGCTTCTGAGACCAACATGTGTACCAGCTGTTAGAGGTCTGAATGGTCTGGGTCACAGATTCTGATAATGAACTCAAATTCTTGGGCAAACACAATTGGATCTTTATGGGGGCCCAGAAATTCTTTATGCCCTGCAACTCAGCCTTTGACCAGGGTTGGTAGACAATCACCGGGGTTCCCCTATGTGTTACCAGTTGTTCCTGAAACAGGGTGATCAAGAGCAATGTCCCTGCAGGGTCCCCCTTTTCCTCATCTTCCATATGAGAGGCTGCCACTGGCGCTTGTCAGGGAACTGTCAGGAGGTAGGGTCTTGGAAGTTAGACTCCCTACTGCCTTCTGTTGATTGAGTGGCATCAAGGAGGGGAAGATGGTGAATTGGCACATGCAGGAGGAGGGAACAGATCTGGTCCAGGAAGTTTAGAGAGGTCAGGGGTAAAGTGGGGATGTAAGTGGAGGTGGGGAGGTGCCACGGGGAAGTAAGGGATTCTGAGGATTTCTTTAAGAGAGATAGAACATCACAGAGTCCTTGGTTAGCATTTCTAAGTTGTTTGTTGGCTTCTTGTAAGGACATGATCTTCTCCCCATTTGCTACTCTCTAGGTACCATTGAAAGTAGCTCTCCTACTCTGCTTGTTTCGTTTTTGTGCCTGTGTTTTGCATGCTAGTTCACAGGTACATTAATTTGGGCATCTCAGAAGATCCCCATCTAGGCCACTGTAAGTATCTGCCTTGGTTATAGTGGTCCACTTGATTAAATATTTGCATCACAATTCACCGTAAGTGTTTTTGCATATACAGGGCTGGAGTTTCTAAGAGTGGAACTTGGTGTTCCGCAGCTGTGGGGGTTTTAGCCAACTTAAAGGCCTCCTACATAATTTAGAATTTTCCTTCAGATTTGACCAAGTTGGAGGGTTTATTGGATCTAAAGTGTGCTGCGTGGGGAACTAGCTTTTCAGGGCCATTACTTCCTGAACCGGTTTGGTCCACTCATATTGTGGCTACCTGTCACAGTGTGTCAGGGGCTCAAGGTGCAGAAGATCAGCTACGTATTTGCACCTGCGCTACGTATTCGCACCTGCTAGCTGAGATCACACCCTAAGTATGTTCTTCTAAGGGGAAATTCTCCTCAGAGCCATTGCACACCTTAGGGAATGTTTCTTCCAGACACCCTCATGAAATTCTCAGTTGCCTGAGAATGCCGGGAAAGGCTGAGAGGGGCAAGGTGCTCTTATTTCTTTGGAGAGGAAAATTCCATACTTATAAGCTAGAGAGTTTAGAGTTGGCCAAATCCAATAAGAGAAGGACCGAAACATAAAAAAAAAAAAACCCTAACAAGACAGGAACAAATAGATAAGACATCTAAGCAAAACGAACAACAATCACACAAATTATACAATTTCTGAGTGCTCTAAATGTAAGGAGAAATTAAGACCAGCTGGTTGTTAACAGTAACTTTAGTCATTAAAGAGAATTTGCCCTGTAATCCCAGCACTTTGGGAGGACGAGGTGGGTGGATTACGGGGCCAAGAGATCCAGACCATCCTGGCCAACATGGTGAAACCCCGTCTCTACTAAAAATACAAAAAATTAGCTGGACGTGGTGGCACGCGCCGGTGGTCCCAGCTACTCGGGAGGCTGAGGCGGAAGAATCGCTTGAACCCAGGAGGCGGAGGTTGCAGTGAGCCGAGATTTCGCAGCTGCACTCCAGCCTGGCGACAGAACAAGACTCCGTCTCGAAAAAAAAAAAAAAAAAAAAAAAAAGAATTTACAAGACAGAATCCCAGCTCAGCTTCTTCCCTTTCTAGTGATGAGGCTCAAGCTGAAGACTGTTCTCGACTGATGAAGAAGCAGACAAGCTTGCCTTCCTTGGTGGAAGCAAACAGAAACTCCCAGAAAACAAAAAAGATTTTTTTTTTTTAATACCAAATTAAACCTCAGACCCCCAACTTCCTGCAGGGAGGAGGTCCCAGACCTCAGCAAATTGTCCTATTGGTTTGGGCTATAAAGAGCCCAAGCTGGTACAAGTAGGAAAGCTGCTGCAGACCGGGGCCACCTTCACTCAGGATCCCTCTGTGGTCAATCAAGGAAAATAACCCAGGTAAGTCTCAGTCATTTTTGGAGGTTTATTTGCCAGAGTTAAGGACACACACCTGGGAGACAGGTATATTCCTCTCTCCAAAAATGATTTTGAAGGTTTCAGTATTTAAAGAGGAACGGAAAAGATACTGAGAAATTCATAATTTTCATGTGAGAGGGAGGTAGGGGAAAACAGTCACTCATGCCTTTGGCTCAGTGAATGTGCATTTTTACATAATGTAGATAATGTAGACAATAGAGCAGAGAAAACAATCCGATCTGCATTTGTCTCAGGTGGGCAGAGGGATGACTTTGAGTTCTTGCCTGTGTCCCTACATCTGTAGAGAAAAGCTATGGATTCACATTGCCATGATGAACTTTAACAGAAACAATTTAGAGGAAAAGTCTTGGGGCGCCAAGGAATTTCCTTGTGGGCAAAATGTGAGTGAGGTATGCAGCTTTTTATCCTTTTAGCCGTCTTATTTAGGAACCAAAATGGGAGGCAGGTTGGTGTGACTCAGTTCCAGCTTGACTTTTCCCTTTGGCTTAGTGAATTTGGGGTCCCAAGATTTATTTTACTTTCACGCAATCGTAATCAGTAAATCATTGTACTTTATCTTTTTAATCTAAATGGGAACTCTGGATTTTTTAAATTGGGGGAATAAAAAGTATTTTCTAAATTCATTATGAATTGTGTTTCATGACAGTTATTGTTTCCATATTCTATTTTGTAGTGATAAGAAATTGATGTTGGTAAGCTACCAACTTTATTGTTTGCCTAGGTGTTTATACAATGCACTGCTAGACTAATCTAAAAACATCAATTATTGCTGATTTGGGGCTTGTTTTAAAACCTGACTCATACTTTAGTACTTTCTAACATTTACACTACTTTGTATAATTTTTAACTTCTACTAGTTTGTCTTGTGTTTCCAAGTGCTTACTGAGTTTAAGATCATCATAAGACCCTATGAACTTGACTTAAAATACTTTCTTTTGAGCTTTGACTTGACTGTGTTTTATTGTCTTCACTGGTTGAGGCATTTTAGTAGAAAAAAAAAAAAAAGCTTATATCTTCTCCCTATTTGTAACCAGAGCATGATGCATGATAGGTTCTAAATACCTTCATTGCAAATTTTTTTTTTTTTTTTTTTTTTTTTTTTTTTTTTTTTGAGACGGAGTTTCGCTCTTGTTACCCAGGCTGGAGTGCAATGGCGCGATCTCGGCTCACCGCAACCTCCGCCTCCCGGGTTCAGGCAATTCTCCTGCCTCAGCCTCCTGAGTAGCTGGGATTACAGGCACGCGCCACCATGCCCAGCTGATTTTTTGTATTTATAGTAGAGACGGGGTTTCACCATGTTGACCAGGATGGTCTCGATCTCTTGACCTCGTGATCCACCCGCCTCGGTCTCCCAAAGTGCTGGAATTACAGGCTTGAGCCACCATGCCCGGCCACTGCAAATATTTTTAAGGTTAGACTTACTCCTGAGTTTGTGCAGTTTTAAAAAAAATATCTGGAAGACTAGAATGTTCACCTCACTGATATCAGGTGAGACCTGCTGATTCATTCCACTGAATTTGGCTATTGTGAAATGGTTGGGAGAGGAAGCCTAATTATAGTACCACCCGTCCTTTGCACTCAGCTTTCCTCCACCTAGAGTCTGGGAACACCCAGGCCAGCAATCCTAGTCTCACTCAAGAAAATAATTAAAGAGCAGGCCACTCAACACTATTCTAATAAGACAAAGTTGTTTTTACAATGTTAAGATTGCCTAATTAACAAACTTTTATGTTGTTAATTTCATTATGTATGGGTTGCTATTTTCTGGATGAAAACTGACACATACATGTTAATTTAGATAATGTCTGTAACAGTAGGAAATAATATAGAGCAAAAATTTTTTTCTCCTATATGTACTATTTTCGCTTTTGGATAGCCTAAGAGAAAAATCCTTATATGGTGATATGAGAACATTCTTCATCAGATACAGAGGAATCTTTAACCAAGCCATACAGCAGCCTTTTATTGACTAGACATATGTTTTAGGATTATCATGAGAGAGAACACCTTTTATTCAATATAGTTGTGGTATATTTATAGCTCTTCTACAGAATATGTTTGAACTACTAAGAGAAATGAAAAAAAAAAAAAATAGATGACTAGTCCACAAGGATTTTAATGCCTGGAAAGAAAGATGAAACATATAATACTTCCTGACAAGAGTCAAATTATGAAAGTTTAAAAATAGCTTTACATATTTCAGTGGAAATTTCTCTCCCATAGAGAGCTAGAAAATATTAATCCCTAATGAAAGCTCACTTTAGATATACAATCCTTGACAATATTTTCATACATGAAGGCTCTTTAGTTTATCTTCTTTCACAAGGGAACAACATCAGGCTTAGTGCCCAGTAAGTGTTTACAAGAGGCCAAAGAAATATCACTGCCGAGGTAGCATCTTTACCTCCAGGTGAGCAAGAACAGTCTTATCAATGCTATCAGAACTTTGAACTTGGGAAAGAATCAGTAATGGCTGCCACTCTTGAAAGATATTTAAAAGCTGTAACTTCCCTAAGAACATTACAGATAAAAACACTGTGGAAGTTCAGGTATGGGAGAGTATCTACACCTCAAAGGATCTGAGAATCAGAGTTCAGAGAAACAGAGTCTATCACATATTTTCTTGTCTTTTTTTGGTATTTTCTTTTTTTGTTTTGGGTAGAGCAGTGGTTCTCAAACATTAATATGCATGAGAATCACCTGGAGAGCATGTTAAAGCCCTGATTGCTGGCCCCACCCAGGAGATTCTGATTCAGCAGGTCTGAGGTGGAGCTGAAGAATTTGCATTTGTAGTAAGTGTCAGGTGATGATACTGCTGTTTGTCCAGGACTACTAATTATTTTCTGCAAGATAATGCTAGAATGGAATTACTGGAACAACAGAAAAGAACCTTTGAGGCTCTTGATACGCTGTCGGGTTTCGATCAAGAAAGGGTATACACATTTATGAGCTCGCCAGGAGAATATTAATGTTCCTCTCTGAATAACCTCTGTTATTCAGAGTCATAGTTTGTGTGTGTGTGTGTGTGGCGGGGGGGGGTTAGGTCCTGTATAATTTGATTTAATTTTGCATTTCTTTGATTAGGCTGAATATTTTTCTACATTTATTAACCACATGTATTGTCTCTTATGTAAATTTTCTCTTTGTGTTCTTTTCAGTTTTCAATCAGAGTCAAAATTCCTACTCATTTTCAATACTTGACTTTCAATGCATCTTCTTCCTGTGAATTTCTCCTGACAACCCTACACGTGGCTCCTAGTTTGGGCCTCCTCTTCTAATAGTAAATGCTCACTCACAATACTGTGGAGGATTTCTATACTGTATCCTAATTGTTTACACTCTTCTCTCCCTAGTGGACAATGAGCAACTCATGAACCATGTCTGAGTCTTATTTTTATTCTTTTCCTCAGCATCTAACCAACTGCTTAGCACAAGGTCTCTGTCAATTATTTAATGAATTAATGAATAAATCTATGAACATCACTGAAGAGTTGGTTTGAACTCAACAGGGACTTTATCTAGATGATAGAGCTACATTTTGTATAAAACGAAAAGGAGCACTAAGTCCTTAGCTAAGTCTAGGAAAGCTTGTTTAAAGTAACATAAGTGTTAATTGGACAGTATATAAAAATTCACACTATGAAACTGCTAGACAATGAAATATTGCAACTGCTCAAAAAAGAAAACCAAGCCCTTTTCTTTCGTTCAAAGAAAAGTAATTGCCTCGACAAAATATTACAAAATTATATTTATTGATTCATCTGGAGACTTTTCAAATTAATTGGACAATTATCGTAACATACCTCCCCAAAAATGTTCTTCCTCTGACAATAAAACACATATACTTACACATTGAAGATACAAACCAAAGTGAAATTTCAAAAACAACTACATTTTTTTCATCATGTTATTGTCAAATTCTACTTCTTGTATTCCTAATTTGCCTTTTTCACAGTTTTGCTATACCAAAAAATTATATACATGTATCCAGCTTTATACTATCTCTGAGATACTAGAAAAACCAGAGGTGAAACAAATGAGGTTGCTGCTAAGTTGGAAATAATTAAACATGAGTACTCTTGTCTTTGGAAGGGACTTCCGGCTAGAGGTCTTGAGACTATGCAAATGTAGCAGGCTTTGCATCTTGGAGTCCCAGAGAGTGTTGGATCCAAAGGAACTCCCGAGGTGCTGAAACCCCTCTAAGCTCTCCAATCTGTTCTTTTACCAAAGGCGAAAGCTCTTACCTGCAAGCTGGGTTTAGAGTCTCCATTTCAGTTGCAGCTACGTTTCCTCCACTTTTCCCTTTAGGTCATCATGCTGCTGACCCTTGTAAACTTTTAAATTGCTATTAAAGTGCTCAGTTGTGCTCCTTGGCAGCTGTATCCTGCTCCAGTTTTGAAAGTGTAATTTGAAGTAGTTCTTGGAACCTAAGGTCTTACTGTCTCCACAGAGCAGAATATGGCTGTAATAAGTAGCTGTTAAGGTAGATGTTAAGGCCATTGTCAGTATCATCAACTGAGGCTGACCAAGTCCTGGGTGGGCTTTTCACTGTGCCAGATGCCCCACTGTGCCACACCGTCAAACAGTGAATGTGGCTCTACAGTAAGTCACACACTGGTTTTCAAAGAAGCATAAATCCTTCCACCCAGGAATCCATCGATAGGATAAATCTTTTATAAAATGAAGGTTCTAAAAACTGAAAGAATATTTTGCAACCCACCCCCAAAGTTTGATTTCTACTGCAGCCTTGACTCAATACAAAAGAAACTGGACTTCAAAAGATAAAAATGGATTTTTGCTTCTTTGGGTTGTGGGCTGTAGTCTTATCTTGCTCTGTGTCTAGTTATAGCTTCAGGTCTCCTCATGAGGCAGCAAGTATTCCCAGATTGTGGCTGGGAAAGCCCCTCCAGCTGCCTGACGTGGTCATATTTCCCACCTCATTTCTCTGAGGAACATCATAATTCAGGCTATGCTTAGATCAATTGGCAAAGAAATGAACTAAATAGGGGCAATGATGATATAAACTCAATGAATCAGGTTTCATCAAAAATGAATAGGGTAAGAAATTGTCCTTAAGAGCGCCCCCATCACATAATCATAAATGGTGGTGTTTGTACAATATTTTAAAAGACCCATACATCTCAAGACCTCTCTAAAAAAATTAGGGCCACGAAGTACAAAGTACAAATGCAGGGACAATTAATACCATTGCTTTTTAAGACTTTTAACATTGGTTACAATATATGAAATTTTAGTTGCTGTTAATAACAAAATGAAAATGCACTGAAGGGGTTCCTGACTATTGCATGACAAAACATTGTTAAGATATATCAAATACTTTTGAAAATACATATACATGCTTTCGTTATGGGAGATAATTTTTAAGGATTTAAATTATAAGTTTTTTTTTTTTTTAAATCGTGGTTCTTTGACTGAAAATGTGCTGTATTCCTCAGCTTATCACAGAGTGAAAAGCACTGTCACAGGCTGGATTCCATGTTAGTGGAATTGCTGCACCAGTTCCTGTACTTAAGAGGTCTTATGAAAATCTTGTGAAAAAACATCCGAAATACTGGAGCTCTGAAAATGATAAAAATCCAGGGGTCCACAATTGAAATCACAGATAGAAAACGCAAGGCCTGGAGGTCTTCTGCTTCTTCAGAGGTCCTGTTTTTCTCTTTGACATCCTTAAATGCTCCATAGTAAGCACGATACTGTTTTGAAGAAAAACATTCCATTATGATGTGGAAACGTTACTGATAGCAATCAATTCACTTACTTCACCTAAGTTTCTGTAAGAACATGGCAGCTGAGCTTGAAATACTCATTTTTGGTACATTTACAAATAGCTAAGGCCACTGCAGCTGATGGGTGGGTGCAAGTGGGGAGCTGGGAAGATGGGGGGCAGACCTGCAAGGTGGGGTGGAGTACTGGCCGGAGACCCTGTATGATTAAGTTCTTGTAGGCTATTTTACCTGCCTGGCTCAAGTTTCTAGGTCCCTGCCAGGCCATGGAGATCTACGATCTACTGAATCTTTTACCAACAGGGTCACCATGCTTTCATATATACAGAGTCTCTTTCCAGCTAGCATCCTGACACGTAGTTTCTCCAGTTCTCCTTTCTCTCTTCTCCCTGCTTCCTATCCTCTCCTATTAGTTCTCTCAGAAATAAGTCATACCTGTGAAATGTCACATGTATGGAGACACCAATAAAATGGAAGCTTTTAATCAATGTGAAGACACAGGAGATCTGACAATGAAAAGACATGAGATGACTTGGAAAAAAGAACTGTTCAACCAGTGTAAATTGCTCTACTTATTCTTAGCACAGATTGTTACCTTATCATGGTTGACATCCTTTTTTCTTCAATCCAGAAGGCAAAACATGCACAAAAATATAAGGCTGTCTTTCCTAGCTCCAACCAGCTCCTATTGTCTTGATCTTCCCTGAGGTGTCGGTAGCCTCCTTGGAGCTCTGCAAAATGCCTCAAACAACAGCTTTTCCTTCCATTCAGCCAACACTGATCTCTAGACCAGCACAACCATTGCTTCCCACTCTGCCTAAGGCTGGCCACCTTTTTTTTTTTTTTTTTTCTGTTACATTCTCTATGCCTACTATGATTCTAAATCCGTAATAGGATAAATGGACTCTAATGTAACAGGAAGTGTGTAAACTCAACATTAGTAAGAAGGGATATGGGTAAGAGACTGGACCCATTTGAGGTAATCAGAGAGCATCTGCCAGAGAAGATGCGTTTTCCCATTAATCATTTCCTTACTGTTCTACTCTCTTCTCTATAGAGCATTTCAGCAGGCTCAGCCACTCCCATCTAGTGTACTTAGGAAGACACCTTACATTGGACTCAGCTGTTATTTCAATCTGAAGTCGGGCAAGGGGGAGGCAGTGGGGGAATCTTAATAAACAACATAACATAAATATTGTCTTTCATTACGCTTGATGAAAAGTTTGTAGGAGTATGATTTTTAAAATTCACCTTATTGCTGAATACTTAACTAGATTGAATTTTCAAACTTCCAGTTTGATATAATAGGAAGAAAGTGTAAGTAAAGAGAATATGGCATGAGCTTTAGAGGCAACTCGCAGTGCCTTCTCTAAGGTACCTAGCATTTTCAGGCCAGGCATGGTGGCTACACCTGTAATCCCAGCACTCTGGGAGGCTGAGGCTGGCAGGTATTTGAGGTCAGGAGTTCGAGACCAGCCTGGCCAACATGGTGAAACACTGTCTCTACTAAAAATACAAAAATTAGTCAGGCATGGTGGTGGGTGCCTATAATCCCAGCTACTCTGGAGGCTGAGGCAGGAATGCTTGAATGTGGGAGGCAGAGGTTGCAGTGAGTCTAGATGGTGCCATTGCATTGCAGCCTGGGTGGGAGATGAGCAAAACACTGTCTCAAAAAAACAAAACAAAACATATTTTCACCCTAGAAAATCACAATGTCCTGGGGGTTGGTGGGGGAGCAGGGATGGATGAGAGAGGGTATGCATGTATGTATTAGGTATTATGAGTAAGAGGTCTGTAAGCCAGGTAAAGTATAAGCTATTTAATTGCTTGTCAGAATCCATGGAGTCAGAGAAGAGATAGAGAACACCCTGAGTACATGAGAGAGATCTTGTGCCTATGCCAGTTTGGGGGGCAGAAAGAATGGGTGAGATGCTCCTTATAAAGGAGGCTGTGGGAGGCCTCTAAGGGACAACAGGCAAGGGATGGGCCCAGGGAAAAGGGTCTGAGGTGGATTTAAAGGGATAGAGCAGAGGGCGAGGTCTGCTTTGTTACAATGCATGGACTGGATAGAAGAGGGTATCAGAAGCCCGAGAGGGCTGCCCAGCAGGGATGTCCATTTGCAGAGCTGGCAACAACATTGTCTCAATGCCTCCGAAGTCCATCAGAGGGCGTTCTTCTCACACCGATTCATTGAGCACTTTAAAAATGCCTGTGTTTATTTATTTATTTTTTTTTAAAGACAGAGTCTCACTCTATCACCCAGGCTGGAGTGCAGTGGCAGGATCATGCCTCATTGCAGCCTTGACCTCCTGGGCTCAAGCAATCCTCCCACTTCAGCCAAGTAACTGGCACTACAGGCACATGTCACCATACCTGGCTAATTATTATTATTATTTTTTATAGACGCAGGGTCTCACTGTGTTGGCTACACTGGTCTCAAACTCTGGCTTAAACAGTCCTCCTGATTTGGCCTCCCGAAGTGCTGGGATTACAAGTGTGAGCCACCACGCCCCAATGAACAATACATTTCTAATACACATCAAGTGACTTGAAAGTCAAAATAACCTAGTGGAACTGACATGAATAAATAATGCCTAGAAAATAAAATTATTTATTTTAATTACACCAGTATTATTCAGTTGTCTAGATCCTAACTAATCAAGCATTCTCAAATGTTTGGAATTATATTTTCCACACTCCACTTTGAGGAGAAAGGGACAAATGGAAAACAAACTCATATCAAGTGTTTTCTTTTTAAGCCAATTTAATTATGTAACTTACTGTCACCCATGTCTCCCCTTTCAGATACAGATACAATTGCTAGGTCCATTCCTTAGAAGAGTGTAAAGTCTCTAATACCTATACAATGTGTCCTTTTAAGGTAGTAGGTTGAGAGTACACACACAGTTTTCAGAGTGTTTTCAGTACTTTTGTGCTCTTAACAGAATTTTTCCATGTTACTTGCTATAATGTCTGTAACCTTACTATCATTCATTAGATCATTTTGAAATCCCCACATTTTCCTTGTACCTGTGGAAAACCACAGAAGTACATTTTATCTTGTTTTGCAGTCATATTTTTAGAATTTCTTGGTTTTATTTTCTAGTATGAGAAATACTGATAGATTTAATCCATATAAACAAAAGCTGTCTGGGTCATTAATAATTTTAAGAGTATATAGGTGTCCTTAGACCAAAATAAAGTTTTAGAGCCACTACCCTAGATATAGCACTATCTCCCAGGAAGATAATATTTCTTGATTTTTTAAATGTTTAGTAGGCAACAATAATACATGGAAGTTATAAATCGTGGTAAGAATGATGCTAATTATTGAGGCAAGGCACTGATTTAGGTGATGAATATTATATTCTGTAAATAATTTCAAATCTTCATAACAATCTGATAGAACAAGTATGGTTAAAATCATTTTACAGATGAGGAAACTGAGGTCAGAAAGGGTAAATTAGCCACTTCCATAGCTAGTAAGTGATAAAGCCTGATTCAAACTCGAGTCTGAAGCTAAAGCCCTTACTCTTTCTAGAAAATGGTAAAGAATTTGTGAAGAATGCTGTCAACATTAAATATATTTGAACTTTACAAGTTTTTTAGAAAATCATTTTCAATTCCATTTCCTTCAATCCTCACAACACTCTATGAGTTATCCAAGTCCCTTTAGGGACATTTCCAAATGCAATGTTCTTTCCATTGTATGATGTTGCTTTCTGCATTGATCTGACCAAAACATTCAAACTCAGGTCAAAATTTCCACGCATTTGGCTACTGTCTGTTTTATCACAGCATCTAGATAATTGAGGTCCCAACTTTAAAATAGGAGCCCCTAAAAGATTTTATAAAGAACCGGATAGTAACCATTTTAGGTTTTATGGGCCAAGAGGAAAGATCATAAATATTTGATGGGTACTAATATAACATGAGAGAAAACACATTTCCACAACTTATTATTGATGGAATTAAAAATGTATTAAGTACTTTTTTTGGGTAATATATCTACTAAAAAGAATAAAGTGCTTTATTAGAACAGTATTTTTCTTGGAACTGTATGGCTCAATTGAAGCTCAAAGCTCTTGGGCCTTATCAAATTGATTGCAGAGATTCATTTCTAAGAATTATTCCTAACTCCAGGGAGATATGAAACAGTGGCTAGGATAGCTGTGGCCTGTGAGCTGTGGTTTGCCAAATCCTGTTTTCAGAGTGCCATTCTACAAATGTGATCCCTGCATCAGAGCTTGCATATCACCTGGGAAATTGTTAAGAATGAAAATTCTTTAAAAATATCTGAATCAGAAACTCTGGGGAATGGGGTCCAGCCATCTGCTTTTCTAGATGCCTTGATGGTGATTCTGAGCAGGTTAAAGTTTGAAAAACACTGCTATATGTCATCTATACCTATATCTATATTTAGATAGATATAGATTTATGTATTTGTTTATTTTGGGGGCATACTGTTTCCCCATGCATGCTGATGCTCAAGATTTCTTTTCCCGCACACAGTCAGGCCTTCATTTAAAGGAAAAATCACTTTGTATTTCCCTTTTATTCACCATTGAGAGTAATATACAAAATTGCTACACTCTGAGAAGAAATTTAACAACTTTCCCTATTGACAGAAGTCTCAGGATTTCGAAAACATGGGACTGGCAATGGAATTTCTTTAAGTGTTGTTTTTGTTCAACAGGTACCTTGGGGGTGGGAAAAAGGAGAGGAGAAACACTGAAAAAATTTCTTCGAGCCTCACCTACTCCCAGATGTCTTGGCGGGGGTTCCAGGGGCAAATGCCTTCGAAACGACGAGATAATTCCATCTCCACTGCCATCCTCATTACTAAATTGAAACCCGAGATACTGGCTTTCATGTCACCTCACTTGCCAAGATACATCAGAACCCGTCAAGACAGGTTATCAAAACGACACCAGCAACTAAAACATACAAAGAGCCTCGGCCTCCATCACCACAATCCCTGGCGGATGCAGCACCAGAAACAGCAGCCATGGCGCCTCAAAGCTTACGCAGGCGTTTTTAAAAATTAAAACTATGCATCTGCAAATCACTCTGACGAGATTAAACTTCATTTTCCCTTTCTATGCCAACACCGCGAAGAAGACCCCCTCCCCAAGACGCCGTTCACCCATTTCTCATACCACTGAAGTCATGAGCGAGTCTAACAAAATAAAACATCACCCAGCCGTCGGGGAGTAGAGAGCTTCTGTTGCCAAGGAGAAACTAAGTTCTGCTCCTCTTAAGGAGCAAAAATGATCCCGAGATCTCCCCAGAAGGAAGCAGAAAGGAGGAAGTTCTGCCACATGGAGAGGGTTTTGCTGAGCTAACGAGACACGGTCAAGCTGCCTTTCCCTTCCTTTCTTTAACTTTCCTTCATTTCACTCCACAAGCTGAGTTGTATCTGGGGGCTGTGGAGGAAATCCAATTTGGGGACCTCAGCAACAAACTTTCCTGGCCCAGGGCGCAGCTCGCCTGGCGCTACGTCCATCCCGCTCGCTCGCTCCACCCTGCCCCGCATCCACGGCCAGACAGTCCCAGCTCCCTGCTGTCTTGGGCCCGGGACTCACAATTACGGGCAGGGAACACATAGTGAAGAGCACGGTCATGAGCGCCAGCAGCAGGAGGTGATCCAGCTCCTCCAGAGGCTGCGGTGACGCTTCCCTCTCATTGGCGTGGGGTTTGGTGCGGTCCCTGGTGCAGGAGCGCGGGTGCCGCTGCAGCCGCCGGTGCATTTCGTAGAGGTTGCGCATGGCGCCCAGGTTGCACAGCACGGTGGCGAGGACCAGCAGCGCCATGAGGCTGGAGTAGAGCACAGAGTAGCCCAGCACCGACAGTGAGCCCTCTTCGTGGACCATCTGGATAAAGCACCAGGTCCCGGGGCAGTACTGCACGAACTTCCCGAAGCCCACGAAAGGTAGGGCGCAGAAAGCCAGGCAGAAGGCGCTCACCACCGGGGCCACCAGCGCTCCCCGGCGCAGGGTGATGTGCTGTCGGTAGAAGAAGGGGTGCCCTAGGGAGAGCCAGCACTCCAGTGCCATGGCCAGGAGTTGCAGTGTCGAGGAGAGCCCAAAGAAGGACATGAAGAAGGCGAAGCCTTGGCACAGCGAGTTGTCCAATGCGGGCTCAAGCACCCGCAGGCTCCTGTTCTGAGCGTAGGCAGCCAGCACCACGGGGCTCAGGAGGCACTTGCCCAGCAAGTCGGTGACCGTCAGGCCGCACACCAGCACGTAGAAGACCGAGGGCGGCGGGCGCGGTGGACGCGGTGGGCACCACCCCAGCCCAGAGCGCGCCAGCAGCCCCAGGGCCAGCAGGTTGCCCAAGAGGCCGGTGCTGAAGAGCACCCCACTCATGGTCGCCGAGTTGCCCTTTTCCACCGAGGTGGTGTTCTGGCAGCGGTAGAAGGGCAACCTCATGACTTGCGGGAGCGGAGGGCTGGAGTCAAGGCTGCGGAAGGGCGAGGGCCCTGGCGCCCCGGTGCTGAGGCGCCCCCAGCTGCTCCGCACGCACGCGGTTCTGGCGGAGAGGCTGCGCCACAGAGAAAGCTCCGAGGGCTGCGGGGTGTACCCTACAGCAGGCACCTCCTATCTAAACTCGCGGGTCACACCCCTCTTCGAGAGGCGGGACGTTCTGCAGGGTGTGCGCCTGGCGCTGGCATTGCGGAGCGCGGAGCACACCAGTAAAGAGCTCGGCCCTGACGCGCTGCGTTCTCAGTATACTGAGACAGACCCTGGTGCCGAGTCGGAAGGACAGGAGGAAAATAGCCAGAATTCGGAGCAGCCCACACCAGTCCTTACAGCGAGGCAAGATAACTACTGTAATGGACGGGAAATTAAGCAGCAGCCATCTGGGAGGAGGGCAGTGCGAAGGGTGCCAGTGGTGGAACTCTGGAGGTGGCCAAGAACTCTGAAGATGAGCAAAGAGAGGAGACTGAGAAAGGACTTGCACCTGTCTTGAATTAGCGAGTTAAGGAAGGGTAATGATAATTCACGTTTGGGAAGCCCCTAAACCTTAGCTCCACTTCTCATCTCTTCTAGATCAGCACAATGTGGGGCATTGACGGTCATCTCCATTGCATAGGTGAGGAAACTGAGGCCTTGGAAAGTTTAGTGATCTGCCCGTGGTGACAGAGCTAGCGAAGTAGCGGAGCTGGACCATTTTGGAGTCCATCTGTCTTTTTTTCACGGCTCCTCCTCCCAAGAAATTGTCCCAGATTTCAGGGAAGTGGTTTGCGGGAAAGCCAAGAACCAGTGTTGGTCCTGGGTACCGTGAATCACAGTGACTGTAGAGAGCTGGTGGGAAGAGCATGGTTAGCAACACTGTTGATGTCATCAGACAGGCCTGGGCTGGAGTCCAGGTTCTGCTTCTCACTGCATGTGTGACTCTATGGGACTTGCTTAGCCTCCCAAGCAGTAACATCTGTCTGTCCTGCTTGGCTCTTTTGAGGCATAGAAATCACACATAAACTGCAGGTACATAGAAAGTGCTCAATACATGCAGTTGCCATGATTCTCATGTGATGGAAGGGTGTTTTGGTAGCTGATATTTAACTGTAGTTTTTAGCATGGATTTTGAAATCAGAAAATGGTAGATTTGGCGTAGAGCTTTCTCACTTCTCTGATTTGTGACTACTAGAAAAAATTTATTCCGTTTTGGCCTTTGACTTGGCTGTGTCAGAAAGGCAAGGGACTTAATTATGATAAATGTGGTTTTATTTCTTTAACTAGCACTGGATGTCCTGGAAGAGAAATTTGCTTTGAGTGTGGAACCTGAGTGGGATGACTGAGGTTATGTTATGTAAGCAAGTAGATTGTGCCTTGGCTTGAAGGGGCTCATTTTTAGGCCTCCTGCCGGTTCTGATGGACAGACTCAGGGAAAGAGCGAGACCTTTGGGCTTTAGATGTGAAAACCTGAAGGGCAGACAGAGCAGCTGCCCCCAGACTGAAAGCCTGGCCGGTAATTCAGGCCACAGGCTGGAGAGGAAGAATCTAAGCTTTAGAATTAGAGAGTTCTGAACTCCACCACTCTGTGACCCTGGGCTGGTTGTTCAACTTAATGGAATATGGGACTTATGTTGAACTCATGGGGTTGTTGTGAGTTTGAGAAAACATGAAGTGCTTTGGCATAGTGCAATAATAATAATAATAATAATAATAAGAGCTAATATTTATTGGTCCTGATGCAGGTTGGACACTCTCTAAGCCTTTTACTTATATTGACTCAATAGAAGGTTTTATATAGAGTTAGTTCCCCTGTCTTCTACCTGCTCTCTCTCATCCCCACCTCTAGCCCCTAGCACATAAAGATGGGTTTAGAAGAGCCCCACTTGACTTAATGAAGTGAAAGGAAGAGCAGCCCCATAATCAAAAGACATGAGAATTTGATGAAAGCTGTGGTCTCCTCCACAGGCGGACAGACAGACAGACAGACAGACACACACACACACACACACACACACACACACACACATACATATTCATTACACCCCCCCCCCATCCATCTCAGTCCATTCACCATTTCCTGAAGTCCCTCTGTGGTACCCAGAGGAGACCCAATGGACACTAGCTTAAGAATCCTTCATCTAAGAATATTGCATGGGTTGTTCTTGGGAAGCATGTCTACTTCAATTCCTTGCAGCTTTGTTTTCATGCTACAGTGGCTTCCAGCTCCCTATTTCTCCTAGGAACCCTAAGACTATAAATAACTTTTAAAGAAAACAACCCCAAAGTATGACTGTTGGGCCAGCTATGGGTCCTTGACAAGGTTTACATAGTCATGCTTTAAGCTTGAAGGTTTTGAACAAGTGCAATTCAGGAAACCACACGTTTCCTCTCGGACACTTTAGCTGTCCTTTGCCATGGGATTTCCGGTTGCCTTTCTTGCCTGCTTTGCCGGAGTTTACCCTGCCCTGTTCTCAGGTCTAACTTCGGAGTCTTCTTTGCCAGCTTCTAAGAAATCCTATTTTGTAATTTCACTGTACAGCCAAGAAAAGGGTCGTTTGTTCATGCATCAAATATTTTTTGAGTTCCTACTCCATGCCAAGTGTGGGGGTGAGAGCGATGAGGCGTGTGGGCACTGAAGGGCATACAGCAGATACGGAAAGGCAAGCGTCATGTTGTGTGACCTCTACAGGCTTATACATTTTTATATTAGCTTTCAGAGTAACCAGGCTAAGTATTTTTTTTTCCTTAAGAGGGAAATTTTTAATGACAGTATTTTAGGCTAAGTTAAGGGTAAAATTACCTCCATTATCCACAGAGCTGTACCAGACTGCTTAACTGGGTTATAGGACGGATCTTCTGAAAAAAATGACATCATGTGGATGACAATTTTAAATATATAATTACATTATAGCAATGTAAACATAAAAATCATAGATGCTCATGGACAAGGCTCAGAAGTTCATGTAGGCAAATGAAAACGTTCACTTACACTTGAGAAGGAATGGTAGAAAAATGTCTCCTTGGATTCTGATATTTTCAATATTGTACCTGTAATAATTCTTTAAAAAGACTTTAAATGTAAAACAAGTGATATGGGTTGGCTGTGTCCCCACCCACATCTCATCTTGAATTGTAGCTCCCATAATTCCCATTTGTCATGGGAGGGAACTGGTGAAACGTAATTGAATAATGGGGGCAGGTCTTTCCCATGCTGTTCTGTGATGGTGAATAAGTCTCACAACATCTGGTGGTTTTATAAAGGGGTGTTCTTCTACACAAGTTCTCTCTTGCCTGCCGCCGTGTAAGACATGACTGTGCTCCTCATTTTCCTTCTGCCATTATTGTGAGGCCTCCCAAACCATGTGGAACTGTGAGTCAATTAAACCTCTTTCCTTTATAAATTATCCACTCTCAGATATGTCTTTATTAGCAGCATGAGAACAGACTAATACAACAAATGTATGCTTATGGTGAGGATTTAGGAAGGAGAAAAGAAGGAAAAAAGAATATATTTTTTTTCTGGATCCATCCTGACTATGCTTCTAAATCTTATCCATTGCTTACTTCTACTGAACTCCAGGTGATATTTGGGGCTGGGGATTGTGAAGAGCAAGGAAGGGAGAGGAAGGATGCTAAGAAATGACAAGTAAACTTAGCTCTCAAATTTGGAGCATGTTCTGCATGCTAGAGACCATGCTAGATGTTTCTTCACATTTAGGACATAGCAGTGTGGCAATGATATGTTAGGTCTTGGGAGTCATACTGTGTGAACTTAAATCTCAGCTTTGTCCCTTGCTAGCTCTGTACGCTTGCATAGTCTTCTAACTTTTCTAAACCTTAATCCCCTTGTCTGTAGAAATGAGGGAAGGAGGGTGAAGGGGAATAATTGGACTGAATTCCTAGGGTAGTATCTTGCTTAAATAAAATACTCTGCATAGAACAATAGTTACCAGTCTTGACTGCACTTTGGAATCACCTGGAGAACTTTAAACCTTTCTGATGTTTCGGTACCCCGAACTGATGATACCAGACTCTTTAGGGAGTGCCCTCCAGGCTTCAGTATTTTTTGAAGCTCCCCAGTTAATTCCAGTGTGCAGCTAAGGGGAAAATGTTAAGCGCTGTTCTGTGGCATGATCTATCTGCATGGCTCCATAAGTGATATTAATGCTTTCATTTCTGCCAACTGCACTGCAGAAGTTTTCTTTATCTCTCATTTCTTGGATAAGGAAAATGAGACTCAGAGACGTTAATAACTTGTTTAAGTTCACGTAACTAGTATGTGATGAGTCTAGAATGGCATCCAGATCTTTGGATTTCCCAAGCCTCTGTCTTGGAGAAAGAAAATTGCAGAGAAGACCAGGGAGTGAGAGAGAAAGGAGGGACCCTGCAACTTCCTCTATCTACTCAGAAGTCAAGAGGCAGAAGCACTACCAGGGACAGATCACATGTCAGTGCCCTGTGTTTCAGTGCCCTGTGTTTCTGTGGTCATACAATGTCTTGTAGTGAAGTCTGCTCAAATATTTTGGGATCTGTTTGCTATTTGTGGGTAGTTTAATAAAAACATCATTTTTGTTTGATCCTTATTCCTGATTTTTGGGATTCCTTATCCTTTTGTCTAGCAAGAATTTCCATTTTGGTTTTTGGCCGCTAAACTGAGATTTACAAATGGACAGAAGTCCGTGTATAAATCAGGATCAGGATCTTTTGTCCATGTGTAAATCAGGATCAGGATCTTTGTATGTGTAGGACCTGGAGAAAACATACTTTCAAAAGATCAGCATGAAATTTTGAAAATGTCTTTGTGACCTGAGAGTAAATAAATTGTGGAATAATCCATTTGTAACCCAATCATAGCTTCTGAAGTTTCGCTGATTACTGAGCTTGTCTAGCAGCTTACGTAAGCTTCCAAGGAAGATTATTGGCAGGTATGGCTGGTTTGGTTGCCAAAAAAAGCAAACTCTGAGATGGTGATTAGGATAGGATATGTAGCATACTTATTAAGAAGTGCTTTTGGCCGGGCGCGGTGGCTCAAGCCTGTAATCCCAGCACTTTGGGAGGCCGAGGCGGGTGGATCACGAGGTCGAGAGATCGAGACCATCCTGGTCAACATGGTGAAACCCCGTCTCTACTAAAAGTGCAAAAAATTAGCTGGGCATGGTGGCACGTGCCTGTAATCCCAGCTACTCAGGAGGCTGAGGCAGGAGAATTGCCTGAACCCAGGAGGCGGAGGTTGCGGTGAGCCGAGATCGCGCCATTGCACTCCAGCCTGGGTAACAAGGGCGAAACTCCGTCTCAAAAAAAAAAAAAAAAAAAAAAAAGAAGTGCTTTTGAGATTAACACCAGTGAAAAAGAAGGAACAGAAGCAGAATTGGGTAGAGAAACTGGTTGTGATAGTTCTAATAAAAGACCTTAACCAACCTGACTGGAAACTCAGAAGCTGACAAGGCCACTCAAAGTTGTCCTGAGTTGAAGGTAAGGGTACTAGGCCCTTGTATCTCTAAATGGGCCGGTGACTGAGGACAGGTTGCCCTGGGGAAGGGCATAGAGTCTTGGGTGCTGCAGCTCTCTCAGCCAAGGCCCGGTATGGAGGGGGCTGTCAGCTGAGGACTGTGCCACAGCCAGAGAAATAAGCCTTTCAGTCCTGAATGGGATCTGAGCGGTGCATTACAGTGTCCAGTACTGGTGGCAGTGCTGCTGGGCATCTCAGCTGAGACCCAGAGGCTGTCGGCCCTTAAGCTCCACTATACCTACCTCAAGTTTAAAGGAGCCTTCCTGATCACATTTTAGGTGAGCCAGGGAACTGAGGCCACTGCCCGGGCCACAGCATTCCAATACTAACTTGTGTTTTACTCATACTGTTTGTGTTAGGTTGTTCTTATGTTGCTATAAAGAAATAACTTTCACAGTGACAGACAGCATTAAACAATTTTAAAAAAGAAAAAAATACCTGAATCTGAGTAATTTATACAGAAAGAGATTTAAATGGCTCATAGTTCTGGAGGCTATACAGAAAGGATGGTGCTGACATCTGCTTGGCTTCTGGGGAGGCGTCAGGGAGCTTTAACTCATGGAGAAAGGTAAAAAGGGAGCAGGCATGTCACATGGCAAGAGTGGGAGCAGGAGAGAGAGAGGGGAGGGTGTCACACACATTTAATCAACCAGATCTCATGAGAAATTATACACTATCTTGAGGACAACACCAAGCAGATGGTACTAAACCATTCATAAGGGATCTGCCCCCCATGATCCAGTCACCTCTCTCCAGGCTCCACCTCCAGCATCAGGGATTACACTTCAACATGAGGTTTGGTGCACACAAATATTCAAACAACATCACTGTTTTTTATTTACCTTTCCTCAGCTTAGTCTTGAATTTTATTTCATCTCTTTGATCCCTCAGCAATCTTCTTCAGGTTCTTCCTAGAAATTTCTTACCCTCATTCCAAACCTCCACTACCCAGTCCCTTGCATTCCCTCAAATGCCCCAGGCATTTGCTGTATAATATTGTGTGTTTGTTTGCATGTTGGATGTGAGTCTCTCAAGGGCAGGGAATATATTTTATTCAGCTTTGTGCCCCTATGTCCCAGCACACACTGCTAGACACACAATAGATTCTCAATAACTGTTTACTGAATGAATGAATAGCGGTAATACCTTCTATTTGTCCATGTCCTGAAAGACTATGTTTGAGTCTTAAACAATTTGGTATCTTACCTAAGAAGCAAAGGTGTTCCTCTGTTCAACTACCAGGCAGAGAGCCCAGGTTAAATAAACACAAATTGTATGCAAATACAAGTCTAGGACTCAAAATTATTTTACATACCTGGATGTGGCTCTGGAGGAAGACATAAAGTAAACAATTGAAATTGACTTTTGAAATTGATTGTTTTTCTCTGTCTATGACATTAACTGGTACAGATTTTTATGAAAGAGAAATTATTTAAAACAACACTCTTTTTTAAAAAAGCAAGAAAGCTTTGAGAATAAACAGTTGGAAAAGCTGGACACTTCCAACTTTAGGAGTGATTATCGTTACTGTTAATGAAACTGGAGAGACAGGAGGAGAAAATTACCAGGTTCCAGTGTTTCTATGATCAGTTTGAATTTAAATACAGATAAATTGTCTTCCTACTATACAGAAATCTGAGCTGGATGAAGGATAATCTACAGGAATGACACTTTTAACCAGTGGATCAAGAGTAGATGACAAACTTCATCTAAGGCAGTAAAAGTGGTAAACATCTGCTGGGGAGGACTTTGATTTAGATTCTACAAAGTGATTTAAACTAACAAGAGAGTTGTTGATCTGAGCAGTGAGACAACTGTGATCTCTGCATGTTTATCAATATAATCTGTCCTTTTTTGTACTTGGTAAAAAATATTATTGTGGACAATAACCAACATCACTCAAATTTTGCAATTTTGCTTCTCTTTGGGAATTTTAAATTACAAATTGATGGACAACTTATTAATGTATTCCTTTATCTCAGAATTTATTTCTCAAACTTCACTATTCATAGCTGTAAAAGGTCATGAGTCTGATTGTGATTGTGAACAGTTCTTATTAGGGAAGAGTGAAAATTAACTTGTGGGTTGTCACAGCAATAAGAAGAAGAGAAAATGTTATGAATAATGCACTTGTTACGGTGGAGTGTGAAGAGGAAACACTAATCTTTGGCTTTAGGGACTGATCAAGTGAGGTTTTGTGCCCTAGAATACGCCCAGTCAGGAAGCAGTGACTGGTCTGTTCCAATCATGCCTGTAGATCTGGCCGGGGCAGAATCCGTTAGCTGAACAACTTGGCCATCTAGCAGAGACCAGCTGGTTTCTCACCAAATCCATTTCCTCTTCTTGAACAGTCCCATAAGCTACTTTTCTCTGCCTCCCTTGCAGTAATGTATCACCACATAGCTGAATTCTGTTCTCCCACATGCTGCTGTTCATTCCCCTTCCCCATCTGCCAGCTGGATGTGGAAGACTCTAAGATCTTAGAACATGATGAACAAGTATATGAAAGGACCCTGGACCCCAGAATGACCATGTGAAATGTTTACTGCTGACAAGGAATGTACATTTTGAACATAGGTGAGCGAAAATATACTATTGTGTTATGCCGATGAGAATTTAGAATTTGTTACAGCAGCTGGCATTAACCTAAAGAATATAAGCATGTCAGCTTACATTTCATAAGACTATCTCTACTACAAGAGAGGCTGGGGAATGTTGTCCTTCTGTTGGACTCCTTACCATCTTGAATAAAATTGGAATTGTGTTGATAAGAAAGAAAGAGGGAATGGGATATTTGGTGGTCAACCAGCAGTCTCTGCTACAGTATGCAATAGTTCAGATTTTGCAGAGTGGTCAAGGAAAATGAGAACCAAGAAAAGATAATTGAATTTGGCAACTAAGGGTCACTGATGACCTTTATGAGCACAGAGTAGAGTAATTATCAGATCACAGAAGATGGAGTGCATGGGCCATGAGTCACAGGAGGCAGCAATGTAATTTTGGAAAAGAAATTAAAAGCTTGAGAAGCAGAGAGACAAAATGAATCTTAAAAATGGGTCAAAAACTGTTCATATTTTGAGGGCTGACAAAGAAAAAACAGTAGCGCTCCCATTAAACATCCAACATCAGAGCTCTTGGTTCTTGGACCTTTGAACTTCAGAATTTACTCTAATGGACCCCCACCCGCACCCACCATCCCTGGTTCTCAGGCCTTGGAACTTGGATTGAAATATACCAGTGGCTTTCCTGGTTCTCCAGTGTGTCAGCATATTGGACTTCTCAGACTCCGTGGTTACAAAGGCAGAAACTCTTCAGATGTCTTCCAGTAATGTCAAAATGTTTATCCCAGTGTTGCAAGGAAACACCAGTGGGTCACTCAGGATGACCTTCGGTGACCTGAAGACATTTACTAAAGGAGATGTGTTAAATTTTTGTAACATCTTCTATTGAGTAAAAGTGAAAAGCAGCTTCTTACTTGGTTGAAACCAGTTAAAAAGACATTCCATCAAATATCAAGTATGTACACAAACTTTTAAAAAGCCAATTTTATTGACCTATATTGAACTTTGTAAATTTTCCCTATTAACAACAAAGCTACTGTGAACATTTATGTACAAGTCTTTGCACAAATATACAGACATGTGCTTTCATTTATTTTGGCTAAGCTAGGAGTGAAATGATTGCATCACATGTTAGGTGTATGTTTAACTCTCAAAAGAGTTGCCAAACTGTTTTTAAAAGAAGTGGCTGTGCTGTGTGCATCAACTTTTGTTTGAGAAACTAAACAATTAATGTGTCATTTAGTTTTTCTTGGATGAGTCTTATGATTTTGTAGAGAGATGTAGTGGTATATAATTTACTGCTTTTTGATTATGGGGATAGAGTTGAAATTTCTGAGCTTCAGTTTTCTCATCTGTGAAACGGAAGACCTACTGATGTGCTTTCTGAGCTACTCACATTTTAGGTACTTGAGCACTTTATGTCCTTCGCATTCTAGAAGCAAAAAAGCTGAAATGACAGTATATTGTGAAAGTACTTTGCTTTTAAAAGAGACTTGTTTTAGATGGAAAAAAAAAATAACCAGTGGAAAAGGAGAGCACAAAAAGAAAGAGGAGATGATTGAGGGAGGAAGGCTCGAAGATATTAGGATGGGCCGTGATATTAAAGAGATAAGCCATAGAAAGTCTCCATGACAAGAGTTATGAATGTGAAAGTGGTGCATATAGAGACAGATGTTTTGAGGTGAAATGTCAGGTACATGCTGAAGCTGATCCCAAATAGCTTCATTTTTTAATCCACCAGGTATTACTGGAGATAGAGCTGTAAATATGGAAAATATGGTCCCTACATTCATGAAAAGAGGAGAGATGGTCACTGAACAGAAATGGCAAAGAAGAGATGAGTTTGTCTTAAAAGTAAGGGATGTCAAGGGTATGAAGAATTAGGAGAAGAATGGAGCAGCCAATTTGTAGGGAAGGCCCTTAGGCACAGTTAGGAGGTGACAGAGTGGGGCCATGGTGGTGGTGGCAGTTGGCCGACAACAGCTGAGAGCGCAACTGCAGTGAGTATGAGGGTCCCTTAGCACAGTTCTTTAACTTCTAGTGACCTCAAGGCAGGAATGGAAAAATAACACTTGGGACAGACCAGGGGGTTATGCTGCTCCAAATAGACAGGTAGTACATTTGGAATAACGACCAACACTAGTGACAATTCTACAGTCTGTAATGGACTACTTAAAAGCCATTTGTTTTGTTACGTTTATGAAAGTTAAAGAGAAAAAAAACCCACTAACAGGGATAAATTACACTTTAGTCTATGTTAATTTTTATCATATCTGAGTTAATTTGAGCACAAATTAAGTGTACATTAAATAATTCTTCTTGAGCTGCATTTGGAAAAAGTCAATGATTTTTAAATTGAATTCTTATTAATTCCTGTGGTAGAGACTAACTCCTTGCCAGACCAGTTTCCTGCTTCTCCTGGGCACATAGCTTGATGACATTTCCTGGGCTCTCTTAAAGTTGGGTGTGGCCATGGACTGAGTCCTGGCCCATGCATGTGGGTGAAACTGATGTGCACTGCTTATACACACAGCCTGTGAAAAGCAGCCTGTCGTAAGCCTCCAATTACTCTCTTCTTTTTTCTGCTGGCTGAATACAGAGGAGGCCTCAGAGGCACAGGGATTACAGAAGGCAGCATCCTTGATTTCCACATGCAAGACTGCCACTGGAAACCCAGATGAACTCTCTATGAGTACAAAGTAAACTACTATTGGGCTAGCCTTCTGAGATAAATGGTTTGCTTGTTTTAGCAACTAGCCAGCATTTCTTCCCCTGACTAATCAAGTTGTTAATCAGATGGAAAGTCAGATTACTTAATAATCATGCACTTACCTAGTTTGAAATATAGCAAACCCTTTCAATCTTGAATTTCTTTTCACAAAATTTAAGTACATACCCATTTACTTCTCAATACATTTCCAACAACTAGAAACTTGAATAATGTGTATGTGGGTTGCAAGTCACCAATACTGAAGATTAATGGAAAAGTAGTGAAGAGAAAAGGGAGGTGAAGTATATGACAGAACATGGGAAAACCCTGGGTCTTGCACCTGTATTTCTGACACCATAGTGGGGAAATAGACAGCAGAGCTGTCTGAGCGGCAGTGTGCTGCTGTCTGCTGGAAAGAAATTTGCCAGTGAGTGCATGTTTTTTTAAATCCTAGGAATGGGCACAGGAGTTTGCAAAATACCCCTGGGTGCCAACCTGGAGTTCTTTTTTTTTTTTTTCTGAGGTGGAGTTTCACTCCTGTGGCCCAGGCTGGAGTGCAATGGCACAGTCTCAGCTCACTGCAACCTCCGCCTCCGGGTTCAAGCAATTCTTCTGCCTCAGCTTCCCAAGTAGCTGGGATTACAGCCATGTGCCACCATGCCAGCTAATTTTTGTATTTTTAGTAGAGATGAGGTTTCATCATCTTGGCTGGGCTGGTCTCAAACTCCTGACCTCAGGTGATCCACCCATGTTGGCCTCCCAAAGTCATGGGATTATAGGCATGAGCCACTGGACCCAGCTTGGAGTTCTATAACTAGTGAAAATGTTCTTCCAATAAGAGAAAACACAAGGACACTTCCCAGCAAATAATAACTAAAAGAATTCTTTACCAGAAGATTCATACCGAAAGGAATACTAGCAGGAATTCCTCAGGCATAATAAAAATTATTCCAACACAGAAAAACAGAGATGCAGGAAAGGAAGAGTAAACGTGGATAAATCCAAATGAATGCACACTCTACACAATGATAGTAATCATGTCTTGCATAGTTTAAAAATATGCTAAACGAAAACAGATGACAACAATAACACAAAAGGCACTGGGTGGGGATAGGTAGCGAATGGAGTTAAGATGTTTTAAGGTTTTAGTAGTCTAGGAGGTGATTAAAATATTAATATATACCATGTAGTAATAAATAAATGCATGTCATAATTTGTAGAGTAACTGCTAGGTAATAGTAAAATAATACATAATAATAAAGTAGAAAATGCAGTAACATTTATCAAATTCAAAAGAAAGAAAAAATAAAAAACATAAAACAAGTGAGATCAATAAAAATAGTAAGATGGGCTGTGTGCGGTGGCTCATGCCTGTAATCCCAGCACTTTGAGAGGCTGAGGCGGGCTGATCACAAGGTCAAGAGATTGACTATCCTGACCAACATGGTGAAGCCACATCTCTACTAAAAATAGAAAAAATTAGCTGGGCACGGTGTGTGCATCTTGCCCCTGAAGTGCCAGCTACGTGGGAGACTGAGGCAGGAGAATCGCTCGAACCCGGGAGGTAGAGGTTGCAGTAAGCCGAGATTGCACCACTGCACTCCAGCCTGGCAACAGAGCAAGACTCTGTCTCAAAAAAAAAAAAAAAAAAAAAAAAAAAATTGCAAGACGGTAGGTATAAATACAGATATCACGAATACCATTAAACATAAATGAACTAAAGTTATTACAGAGTTTTGATTTGAAAAAAATTAAGCTGCTTCTCACTAGATAGAAGCACATACAAATCATGTAGTAGGTACAGTGAAACTAAGAAAATTAGGAATCTATTTATGTTCATTTATAATGAGGTTAAAAGCAAAATGTTCTTTGCAAACCACAAGTAAGTCAAGGCTCCCTCCTGCCCTTTTGTCTTTCCAAATGCGGTTTCCCAAAGTTTGAAACATCAATCAGCAGGAGATGGGGGAATGGGAGGAAACAAAACCAAAAAAAAGAAAGGAATTACAACGCTAAAAAAATTGAATTCTAGAGCATTTGTGTACTTAAAAATTTGCATAAGAGATAGGTAATTAATATATTCAAGATACTAAGAAAACAAAGTTGTATGTTAGCATATCAATTCAATTTTTTTCTTCAGGAAAAGTGCTGATGAAAAAATTCCCATAAAATCAACTACAAACATCTAAAAACAGAACTGGATCTGGTAGCATGTCACGTGGGTATATAAAAAATTTTTTTTTTTCTTCTAGAGAATGCAAATTATTCTAAAACTAGGAAGGCTTTTGAGTACAGTCTCTGAGACTCAAGGCTAGAGACCACTTAGGGGCAATCTTTACTGCAAGTTTCTCTAACTTGAATCCCCATACTTATCTCCAAAGATGAACAAGTTCCATAAGAAGTTTTAGTATTATTCTTTAAAATAATTTTAAATATTTACATAAATCTCTTCAGTTCATGTAGTCAGTGTGACCTACTGTTCCTACAGGGTCCTCTTCACAATCACATTGGTGCCAAGGTCTTATGATGTCGTGGCACAGTGTAACAAGAAATGTTTCACCATTGTTCCAGCAAAGAAAAGCTGTGGGAGAATTGTTTTACCACGTAGTGATGTGGACCTACAGAATTCCATAGAACCATCAAGGCAATAATTAATTCCATATTCGTATTCTGAGTAGATGTATTTTACAGATCTTATGTTTGTATATACCAGCTTCACCACATCTATCAGCAGTAAATGTAGTAATGAAAGCTCAGTGAAGACTTCTTTGTTAAATGTGTACTTTGGGGTCCACAATTAAAAAGATTGAGCCACTGAAATAATGAATCTGTGGTTTAAAATGAGTTCATTGTAAAATGGAAACAACAACAATAATGACAATGATAGTTCATCATTTTCAAAACCAGGCTGGTGGAGAGCTGTAGCTGGGCTCCCTTCTCTATGATCCAAAGGAGAGCTTGAAGAAAACAGTAGGAGAACCTGGAGCAAGGAACCATGAGTGTTTATGCCTGAGATTGCTTGGCTTAAGGAATCCTTTACCCCTGAGGGAAGATCAACCTCAGTTGTGGGAAATATTCCCAGACTTTTTGGGTCCTTAGGAAATGAAGAAGGATGAGGCTTTGCTAACATGGGAGAGCAAGAGAAAACCAGGGAACAGAGAATAAGTTCCTTCTGGAAGCTGCCTGCTATAAAACAGCACAAATTGATAGGGAATATAGGTAAACGGAGTCTCTATGAGCGGCACCAAGAGAAATAAGAACAAACCCAAACAGCCAAGCTTCACTGGAGAGGAAGAACAACTAAAACAGGTTGTAACACACCAGAGCCACAGAATGGGACTGGTAGCAATTTGAACTAACAACAACAAAAAAGTAATAAAAGCACTTAAGGCAATTCAGGTATGGCTCAAAAAGATTTTCTGATATTAAAAATATGAGTTTCAAACAAACACAACTTTGTAAATGAATTGAAGGAGAAACTGAGATTGCTTTTGAAACTGACATGCTTTCTTTGCCTGTGTCTGGTTGATTATTTAAAGGATCAGTTCCCTTTGGGTGTTATGGTTGGAATTGTTCATAGTTTATTCCTGAACCCCATTATAACCTGAGGAATTTTGTTTTGGATTGTTTATTTAACAGTTATCTGTGTTATTCCATTCAGAGTCTGAGCTGACTTGAGGCTGGGTTGTAATCTCTCTGAAGCTATCACGTTCTGGGGAGTGAGTGGTTGCTGAAATCATGCCAATAACTCTGCTCCCTAAGCCGTGATCCCCATTATGAGCTGCATCTTCCCATAGAAAAGGATGTGTTTTCACCTCACGCAAGATTATATATATGGACTAGCAGTTGCCCGGTTTTCACCTCTTCCCATTACTGTTGTGTTCAGGGAAAATGGAAATGGAAATGGGTAGATCTCTTATGGCAACCTCAAGCATTGCTTATGGCTTCCCAAAACTTATAGTTTTGTAATTCCAAGAAGCTTACAAGGTAAAGTAATTGAAAAGAGCAGCATCAGTCCATCAAAAAGACATGGATGTGGCATCATGATGAATTAAGTCTAATTTAATAATTTTATATAAAAAATCACTGTCCCAAGATGTTTAGATGTCTAAATAATTCAGAACAGGACTGAATGGCAACTGTCAAGACAAATAAGCCAGGATAGGGAGTAGGGACTGTCCAAAAAGTGACTAAGGCAAGTTTTCTCCAAAATTCCACATATATGTTCAGTAAACATTTATAAACTTTCTTGGTTTCAAGACAATGAAAACAGAGTAGAAGATTTAGCAAATAATTAGAACCTCTGCTAAAATTAAAAATGAGACTAATTCATCTAATGTGGTCCTTTAAACTGGACCCCAATAAGTATAAACCCCCAATACTTTTTAACTTATTTAAATCACTTTTTAAAATAGGTTCTTAGGTCCCAAATAACAGCAAAAAAATTAAAAATAAGTCTTACAATAAGTTTTGACTAAAAGAAGCACAATTTTATTTAACCCCAAACAACTTTGCAATTACATAATATTTTCCATGAATTAGCACATTAGATTAAATTATATGAAACAAAAAGAGAAAGGTGCTGGTGCCTATATTGCATTTTTCAACTGTTTATTTTCAGGAGACATTTAGAGGTAGCTTCTAGCATATGTACTTGCACGTTTATTAAAGTTCACATTCTTTTAGAGTAATTAGGAATTTTCAATTAGGCATACATAAATATCACATATACTTTAAATATTCTATTTGAATATTTAATTATTCTGGTTTTTTTTTTTTTTTTTGAGGCAGAGTCTCACTCTCACTCAGGCTGGAGTGCAGTGGCACAATCTCAGCTCTTTGTAACCTCTGCTCCTGGGTTCAAATGATTCTTGTGCCTCAGCCTCTTGAGTATCTGGGACTACAGGTATGTGCCACCACACCTGGCTAATTTTTTTTGTATTTTTGGTAGAGATGAGGTTTCATCATATTGTCTAGGCTGGTCTCAAACTCCTGATCCCAAGTCACCCACCTACCTCAGCCTCACAAAGTGCTGGGATTACAGGCATGAACTACCATGCTTGGGTCTTAATTATGCATTTTTAATTAGACATACTGAAATATGAAATACAGATTTTCATATAAATGAGAAAGGGCATCTAACTGTGAAAACTGTATCTCTCATAATGTTTTGTTCTTCCTTAATGGATGTGCTACATTTTGTTGAGATGTCTTGTTCTCTGCCCTGCTTCATCTCATCTGGATGTTCATTCCCCTTGGTTTGTGGTGGAGGTGGCTGGCTCTAGGAAGCAGCACACACAAGGTGAGTGTGTTGCTGGTGTGCTCTCCAGGGACTGGCATCAAAGCCAGGTGAAGAGATGTGTGAACCTGCTCCATTAGTGCTGCCAGGCCAGACCCAACACAGCTTTTGTTGGCTTTCCACAGGTTGTCGTGAATCATTACCACAATCCTTACATCTTTACCTCCAGCTGACCCACTACTTTGAGCACTGGCAATGGCTTCCTTCTTTACAGGGGATTTTGATCATCAGAAGTAGACTTCTTCAGCCTGTGCATCATGACCTCAGAATCCATCTTCACAGGCCCTCCCTTCCGTTCCCCTTGTCTTCCTTCCTTTCTGTGGTCCTCTGAGGCTTTCTCACATCTTTGATCACTTTACCTCCCACCTCAAAAGGGACTTTGTCACTTCTTTTTTCTCTAACAATTTGCACTAACTTATCCTCTATATATAAATAAACCCAAGTATCATTAGCCTAAAAAAGAATCATAAGTTTATCCCTCTTTTCTCACTATTGTCCTCTCTGTTCTTGATAAGTTGATTTTTGGTTACCTTATCCCATTCTCCCACCCTCTCCCTATTTAATCCTCTGGGTTTGGGCGTCTTCACCACTATGCTGAAAGTGCTCTCCAGTAGCAGAGGCTTTTCTATGTCCTGGCCTGGGGATTCTTGGAGAGATTTATGACTATAAACAACCTCTGCCTTTTTGAAACTCTTTCTTCTCTTCGTATCTGTGACTACTCAGTGCTTCCCTGGATCTGGTCCCCATGGTTCACTCAGTAACTATGCCTTCTCTGGCCACCTTGCACGGTGTACAGCTCTGAAATCACTTATTGTGTCCAAATCCTGGCTCAACCACTTACTATCTCATCCATGTTAGACAAGTCACTTTATCCTGCTATACCTTGGTTTCCTCACCTGTTAAATGGAAATGGAATGGTGTCTGCCCTTTGGGTTCTGAGAGGATTCAATGGAATGTTGAATGAACACAAAGCACTTTGTAGGCTGTCAGGCTCATTGTAAGAGCTCAGAGTTAGCTGCCAGCATTTTCTCCCTCCTTTTGTCTCTGATACATTGTTTTTCACCAAGTATACCTACACATCACTTCCTGGACTTTCTCTGTGCTTTCCTGCCCTGCTGCTCTTGCTCACACTGTTGCCCTTCCATAACTCTTCCATCCTTCATCCTCATTTACCTCACCTATTGTAATCCTCTACATTTTCTTTCTTTCTTTATTTTTTGTCGTTGTTGTTGTTGAGACGGGGTCTTGCTCTGTCACTCTGGCTCAAGTACAGTGATGTGATCACAGCTCGCTGTGGCCTCAAAATACTGAACTCAAGCAATCCTCCCACCTCAGTCTCCCAAGTAGCTGGGACCACAGGCACATGCCACTATTTCCAGCTAATTTTTAAAATTCCTTGTGTAGAGATGGGGTCAGTCTCACTAATGTTGCCTAGGCTGTTCTCAAACTCCTGGGCTCAAACAATCCTCCTGCCTTGGCCTCTCAAAGTGCTAGGATTGCAGGCATGAGCCACTGCACTTGACCTCTTCACTTAAGGCCACATTTAAATGCCACATTTTCCATGAAGCCCCCTTAGGTCACTCAAGCCAAAGGTGATTTCTTCTCTAGTAAAGTCTCATAGACTTGCTCATTCTTCTGGCATATTCTGCATTGGGTTATAATTGTTTAATTTGATGATTTATTTTTCGTACAAGATTTAAGTTCCTTGATGGAAAAAAGAACAACTAGTAGGTGTTGAATAGTAGGTGGTCATTAATGCATGAATATAGTGAAGGAGCTTTAGGACCATGTGTGCTAATCCAGGGAGGAAAGCATTAGATTAGATTCAGTGGAAATGTCTTTAAAAAGTATATAGATTATCCCAAGAGAGTACCAAATAGAGTTGACTTAGAGAATTGTGAAACAAGATTATAACCGAAAAGCAAAAGAATGAGCACATGGATTTTTAATATGTTTTTAATGTACAAAATACTGGGGATAATACATAGGAAACTGAAGGTCATACTCAGAAAAACTATTTGACTTTAACATACACAGGAATGAAATGGGAATCCCAGGGCATTTAGGAATTAACCAAGTTAAGTTTATATGTTGAATCCATGCTTATTTCTGGAAGCTCAGGAAACAACCAAAAGAGAATTTGGATTTATCTCAATAAGAGAAGAAAAGGCAAGAGAGACACTGGGACAGATCCTGCACACAGTCAGTCTTCACTAAATATGAATGTCTTAGTCCACTTGTGTTGCTAAAAAGGAATACCTGGGGCTGGATAATTTATAAAGAAAAGTTTATTTGGCTCATGGTTCTGCAGGCTGTAAAAGAAGTATGGCGCCAGCAGCTGCTTCTTGTGAGGGTCTCAGACCTCTTCTATTCATGGTGGAAGACAAAAGGGAGCCCGTGTATCACAAGGGGAGAGAGGGAGCAAGAGAGAGTGCAGGGAAGTGCCAAGCTCTTTTCCACAATCAGCTCTCATGAAAACTAATAAAGAACTTACTAATTACCAAGAGGATGGCATCAAACCATTCATGAGCACTCTGACCCTATGACCCAAACACCTCCCATTAGGTCCCACCTGCAATACTGGGGATCACATTTCAACACAATATTTGGAGGAGACAAATGTCCATACTGTAACAATGAGTGTACAAACAAGGAATGGATTTTTCAGAGTAAAATCCTACTGTCTTGAAGTTACCATATGCAAAGATAATAGATCGATCTTGATTATTTGCCTATATGACTTTAACAGGGAGGACTTTTTCCTTTGCTAATATTTGTCACTGTTGCAAATTTTCTTATTAATGTTCTCTCATCTCCTGGATTCTGTCAAGAGAGGTTTTTTCAATAGCTTTTTTTCCTGCTTTTCTGGCCACCCTTTCTTAGCTTCTCTTCCTCAGTATTCCATTCTAGCAACTTGTCTCTTCTCATTTTTCTCTCTATATCCTTCCTACATGGCCCATCCATACCCATGGTTTCTACCCTCCTCCAGATGCTGATACCTCTCAAATATGCTTATATGTTCCAGACACATACACGTTCAACCTTTTACCTGAAACTTTCAAGTCTAACTTGACATATACTGAGCAGAGCTCAGTGCCAAGGTCATGAAAGACAAGTAAAGACTAAGGAACTGTCACACACTGGAGAATACTAAGAAAAAATAACAAGTAAATGCAATATAGGAACTAGATTCAATTCTGAAACAGAAAAAGAAAATGAATGGAACAGTGGGTGAGATATGAATAAGGTCTGCAGTTTAGCCAATAGTATTGTGAAGCTCACTGGTAAACTTGACAATAGACGGAAAATGGAGATGCTAAATATAGGCAACTTTTTGAGGAGTTTCATTGCAAAGAAGAGCTGACTAATGGGGTCTAGGGAACTGAGATCAAAGACAGGAATCTTGAGATGGGAGAGAAAACAGCTTATTAGCATGCTGTCAGGAATGATCCAGTAGGAGAGACAAATTGATAATATAAGCATGAGATGGAGGCACCTCTGGAGTGACGTCCTGGAGGAGGTGAGAAGGAATGAGTTACAGAAGGGGTCACTCTTCAGAGTCTTAGCTCTAACTCTCTGCTCCTCCTAAGCCCAAGCTTCATTGGGTGTCAGTTAAGTTTAAGTTCTTTAAGGAGGACAAAACTTCCTACTCCTCTTCAGACAGTGTCGCATCTGCTCAAGCACTTACCTTTCTGATTTTCAGTTTCCTCTGTGTTTGGTATCTCAGGATTTCACTTTCTTTTTCTGTGGTATCAATTATGGTTTTGAACTAATTTTTAAAACTTTTACCCATTTTGTGTTTTTTGTGTGAAACCTTTTCTGACTCTCTCAGTTGTATGGTCTTATTGGAAATGGGAATCTCCTAGAGAGATTTTTCTCAAATGCAAATCTGATTTGATTATTTCCTACTTAAATTCCTGTGATGGTTTACATTTACTGTAAGAATGACATCCAAGCTTCTTAAGATGACACATAAAACCTTTCTCTCCCCTCTGGGCTCCTAGCTGTCCTCCTCTTCAGCCTCGGTGAACCCAGTAGATCCTAGGACTCACTATCCCCTCCAGGGGCTCCCCTTTGCACATGGTGCTGCCTGTGGAGAATCTTTCTGACACTCCTTATCCCCAAGCCTGGATTGAATGCCCATCTCATGTGCCCTCACAGCCTGTGCTTAGCTCTGGTCTAGCTGTTCACACTGCGTTGTCATTGTCTGTTGACTTTGTGGTTTTCTCTGCACAGTCAATTCCTGGTTGACTCTTGATAGGGTTAGGCTTTGTGTCCCCACCTAAATCTCATCTTGAATTACAATCTCCATAATCCTCATTTGTCAAGTGAGAGACCAGGTAGAGGTAATTGGATCACAAGGGCAATTTCCCCCATGCTGTTCTCGTGATAGTGAGTTTTCACAATATTGGATGGTTTTCTAAGTGTTTGGTAGTTCCTCCTGCGTTCATTCTGTCTCTTGCCACCCTGTGAAGAAGGTGCCTGCCTCCCCTTCATCTTCCACCACGGTGGTAAGTTTCCTCTGTCTTCCCCAGCCATATAGAACTGTGAGTCAATTGAACCTCCTTCCTTTATAAATTACCCAGCCTCGGGAAGTTCTTTATAGCAGTGTCAGAACAGACTAAAACAACTCTAAAATCCTAGGTGCTTCCATATGCTTGCCTTGGTACATGTTTGTGTTGGTATTAGTGTTGGGTGCAATAAGGTTTATGATATAAATCATATAAATTCTCAAAATAGATTTAAATCACTGGAGAGGAAAACATATCTTATTTCTACAAAAACATGTTTTGTCGATTGCTGCATCCTTTCATATGTCATTGACTCAACTCAGAGAAACATAGATCCTTAGAAGTTTAGATTTTGAAAGAATCTTAAGAGATTAATCTACCTCCTTTATTTCCTGGATAAGGAAATGTATCTTTCTTTGTATCAATTTATGCATCTACCAGCAGTGTACATGAATGACTGTTCCTGCACACACTTTCTCACTAGCTCTGGGTATTTTCTATGTTTCATAACACTAATAAGTGAAAGTGGACATATTTTTATATGTTTCTTGGCAATTTATTTTCATTATTTGTGAAATGTCTATTCATACCTTTTCCCCAGTTTTGACTGAAATGTTGATATTTTTCATATTCGTTAGCACATTTTCTAACTGAGGATGTTAACCCTTTGTTTCTCACATACATTGCAAGTGTTTCTGTAGGTTTGTATAACTTTCTTTATAGTGTCTTCCTTCATCTAAGTTGTCAAATAGGTCAGTTTTCTTCTATGGTGTCTGACCTTGATATCATTTTAAGAACAGCCTTCTTTAAGATTATAAAACTGTTCTTTATTTAATGTAATACTTAATTTTTTTTTTACATTTCAGATTTTAGTTCACATAAAAAAGGTTTAGTGATACAAGAGAATAATCTAACATTACTTTTCCTCACATTTTTAGCCAATTGTTTCAATATTCCTTCTGTAATTATTTCAAATTCTGCTGATACAAATGAAGGCTCTAGCATATTTTTATAAAGAGTGTAGATTTAGGGGTCTGAGAGGTCTGGGTTTGAGTAGCTCTGCCTCTTCCTGCCTTGGCGAGGGTTCATGGAAACAGTTTAAGTGTTGCATTGGCACCCAGGGGCATTGACCAGTTTCATGGTGTTGGGCACCATTATGATTTATTAGTAGTAAAAGTATAAACGGCTGTTTTTGGACTCTATTCTATTCTGTTCATAGATGACCTGTTCATCTATACCTGTGTTAGGAGTATACTGCTTTAACTTATTGCAGTTTGAGAAAATATTTTAATGTGTAATGAAAGTTTAGGAAGTTAAACCGAGAAAAACATTTGCAATGTATATGAGAAACAAAGGGTTAATACTGTTAGTTGGAACATTTTCCAAATGCAAAATCCCCTCTGTGGACTTCAACATTTTGTAAATAATTTTAAATTGTGTATGCTGTAATGCTTTTCCTTAGTCTTCTTTCCCAAGTCATTAAACAAACATTTAAATATATTTGGTATTTTATGATTTAGAATTTAGAATTTTAGGATTCAGGATGTAACCTCAATTCAGAAATTTACAAAATGGTTACAGAGAATGGATTCAATAAAGAAAAGTTGAATGGTTTAGTTGTAATTTGAATTAGCTTGATTTCCTCATGAAGAAGAAATTAAGTTACTATTTTCCATTGCTACTGAGAACCAAATTAGGCCAGAGGTTAAAATTGGAAAATGAGTTCCAGTCAGGCAAAAACAAAGTTTTCTGGTTTGTCTTATTCAATCTGAGTCTGACTAGAGAATGAAGAATGCTTCCCAAGAAAAACATTAAACCCTATTTTGGGATTATCTCTTGCAATGTCTGGCTTCCCCTACCTTCACCCCATGCTTGACTCTTGTCCTGGTGAGGGGAAGGGAACAAAACCCTGCTGATTGAGGTATTTTTATCATTCCATGAATGTTAACCTTTATTGCAGGCTCACCTACTTTTTTGGGACTTTCCACAAGTCAGAACCAGTGTACTGCCATCCTCATCAGACAGTCTTCCTTACTTAAGCATAGTTTTGTACAATAATGTCCACCAATGAAAAGCTTCTTTTCCTTTTGTTTTAATCAGTTCCTCTTGCCTTATGTTTGAATCATACTACTGAGTCATTTTTTTTAATATTCTATCTTAAAATATGGTTTTCCCCCTTGTTTATTTTTGCACATATATCATGGGACGGGAAGCAGCAGGAAATGGCCCTTCACTGACCATTATCATTTATGCTCTGTGGTTTCTTTTGCTCCATGGTTGTTTTTTAAATTCACATTCTCACTAATTTTTTAACATTCTTCCCATAGTAATTCACTTTACTGATGCTGCTTTACACTTGAGAAAATGGCAAAATATCACTCACTGAGCTGAAAAGGGAAATAATGGAGACTTACAACACTGCAGTTTCCAGAAAAGTTTTCATTTCCAGAAACATTATTGCTTTGAATAAATATCAATCAAATATTTTCTCAAATCAGTGGCATACTGGATGTTTTGTGAGGTACAGAGGAAATATTTATTTAGTTCGTCCATCAAGTATTTGTTGGGGGCCAACTGTGAGCCACACGACAGATGCTGAGGGTATACTGGATAAGAAACTAGATGAAGCTATCTCTCTGACAGAGGAGGTAGGCATCATTGTTATAAGTGCTATGAAGACAGGTGTCAAATGAACTTATTTAGTACACATTTCTTGACCACCTCCTGCTTTGTGCAAAGCACTGAAGTTACATAAACTGGGAAGTAGCTCAGCAGAGCTTTCTGTGAGAAAGTGACCAACCATAGGGGCTTTTTGTAAATTGGATCCCTCTCTCTTCTCCAAGAGCAAAAATAAGTGTTTTTCCATGTGGGGGGTGTTATTTTATTTTTTTCTCTCTCTTTTTGGTAATGAGCTCTCAAGACAGGATGTGGGTAAGGATGGCAAGTACCTGAGAAAGTTTGAGTTGCAGTGTATTTTATTTTCCTCTACCCCAATCAAATAGCAATAGTCAAACACAATTTAAAATTTTCTTCTCCCTGAGACTGTCAACCTCACTTCCGAAATTCCTCTAGAAAAATTTTGCCTGGTTTAAAAATGGGATAATCTCTTTCTCTCTCTCTCTCTCTCTCTCTCTCTCTCTCTCTCTCTTTCTTTCTCACACACACACACACACACACACACACACACATACACACACACACGTGCACACACACATGGCCTACCTCTCTCCCTTTGGCCTCACTCTTTCACCTTCATGGGAACTTAAGCCAAGTTTGATAAGAGACTTATAGTAAGTTGGTCATGTCTCAAATTCTCATGCTTTGAGGAGAAAGGCAGCCAGTAAGTGATGTCACCTGAAATTCCCAGGAAGCCTGGGAATGTTTCCTTTGTAATATATTCCTGGGTTGGCCAAGCCACAGAGATTGGGTAGGAAAATGACTGATTGGCCTGCAGGTACACAGGCGCACTCCTGATTATGTGAAATAGAGTAGGGCTCTCTAACTCTAAAATGCTTATGAGCCACATGGGGATCTTATTAAAATAGATTCTATCTCAGTAGGTTTTCTGGAGTAAGGTACAAGGTTCTGCCTTTCTTTTTTTTTTGGACAGAGTCTCACTCTGTTGCCCAGGCTGGAATACAGTGGTGCAATCTCAGCTCATTGCAACCTCTGCCTCCCAGGTTCAAGCAATTCTCCTGCCTCAACCTCCCAAGTAGCTGGGATTACAAGTGAGTGCCATAAAGCCCGGCTCATTTTTGTACTTTTTATTAGAGACCAGGTTTTGTCATGGTGACCAGGCTGGTCTTGAACTCCTGACATTAGACGATCTACCCACCTCAGCCTCCCAAAGTGCTGGGATTATAGGCATGAGCCACAGCACCTGGCCAAGGTTCTAACATAGGTGTGCATGTCTAACACAGGTGTGCATAGCTGCTCCATGCACAGAAGAATGGCCTCTCCCTGACCCTCTCTTCCTACCTCCTGCCCGTCATAGAATTTCAGAACTGGGGGTGGGGGGAACTGAACATCTTGTCTAGTTGTTCCGAAAATACTGATCTGAGAATGACTACCTGGTGATTTCACCAGGGAGATCTTTAAAAATCTAGATTCCCAGAAATTCTGATTCAGTTGCTCTGGGGAAGGTCCCAGTCATCCGTATTTATTCAAGCTCCCCAGGCCAATTGAAGGAGCAAAAAACACTTTGAACCATTAATATCCTTCTCATTTTATAAATAAGGAAACAGGGTGGTTGCGTGACCTGCCCAACATCATCTAGTTGTGGTCATCGGGACTAGAACTTAGGGACCCTTTTCCAGCCCAATACCCTGCTATTTCCTCTTTGATTACCCAGGGCAATTGCTTCCACTAAGAAAGGAAAGCAATTTCCTACTCCTGAATAAGTGATTCTTAAGTATAAAATAAATGTCAGTTTCGGGGCTGTCTAATGGACCCAGAACATTTTCCTCTTGTTGGAAGCAAACATGGAGAGCTCTTAAGTGTAATTTGTTTCTATCTTACTCTAAAAGGAAGCTGGATGAAGTGTGCTACAGAAATGGAAATATTTCACATTTCATTCCTCTGGGAGATAATTTCATAATTTAAAAGGTCTCTGTTCTTGGGTGTTTTCCTGATAACCAGTGAAAATATAAATGCTTTCAGATAGTTTCCATATAATCAACAATCCTTGAATTGACATATTACATTCCTTTCTTCTTGGTACTTGGAGCTGGCATATTTATTTTTATTTCACTTGCCATAGCTCATTTATTGGGCTGCCTGGTCTCTTTCACACTGAGACTTTGCACAAAGTCTCTGTCTTTGTCTTTCCCCCTGAGCTGTGCCAATTCATGGAATGGAACTATGATTTGAATTTTCCCCATGGTCTGGGTAATTCCTGTTTCACCGTTTTTAGTTCTTTCTTTCTGGAAAGAAGAAAACCTCCATTAATCTTAAATAAAAGTATATGCTGGTCAAGTCCCACATAAACAAGCCTGTTGAAAGGATGAAAAAGGCTTTATGGCTTTGGGAGGGGTTTCCTGCAGAATTTGCATCTCTAACCCAGCTCTTCTCTCCATTTACAGGGAAGATATTTCAGCCCAGAAGCCTCTCCTCCCCCATCTTGCAGCCATTCTGGGCTGCTCTGGCAGTGACAGATTCTAGCCCAATCTCTCACTGCCAGAGAGATTGGACACTCCCCTCATAAAGAGTTTCCTGGTAGATAGGAAACTTTACCACTGGCCTGGTCCACTCTGCCTGTGTGCAGTAAATCAATCTCTGTGCCACAGGTTTTGCACAAGAGAAGAGATTTATTCACAAGGGCACCAAGGAAGGAGGCAGGATAACAGCTGTCAAATTCACCTCCCCAAAGATAAGGCTAAGGGATATTGTTGGGTTAGGGAAGTGAGGCGATCTAAGTCATGGGGAAATGAGATTGGCAGTGGGAAGAAATGAAGTAACGGATTGATTCTGCACAAGTGTAGCTGGAGTTTATGGCATTTCATAGGAGATATGTACAGACAATGGTGGTGTTAGCATGATCTGAGGTTGGAGTTTTTGGACCTCTGACACCAAAGGCCACCTCTTAGGCATACCCAGTTGAAGGGTGAGTGGTCTCAACTGGTTTGAACTGGACAGGAGCTGGCTCAAGTTCCCGAACAACAACTGAAGCGACCATTATAATGGTGACATATACATGTATTATCTGTAAAGTAGCCAGTGAAGGTTAAGTTTCAGTGTTCAGGCCGCACATGATGGCTCACACCTGCAATCCCAGCATTTTGGGAGGCTGTGGTGGGAGAATTGCTTGAGGGCAGGAGTTTGAGACCAACCTTGGCAACATAGTGAGACCTCATCTCTACAAAAAATAACTTTTAAAAATTCACTGGGCATGGTGGTACACATCTGTGGTCCCAGCCAGTTAGAAGGCTGAGGATTGCTTGAGCCCAGAATTTCAGGGCTGCAGTGAGCTATGATAGTCATTGCACTCCAGTCCTGGTGACAAAGTTAAAAAAAAAAAGTTTTGGCATTTAGCAGTGAGGACTTCAGCTACTTTGGTCGTCAGCTTCATGGAAAAGGGGGATAAAAAACCAAAATGCAATTGACCAAAAGCAAGCAGGGCAGGCCGACCTTATCAAATTAACTCCTTGGTTTCATGTTTGATTTGTTCTCATCCTATAAGTTCTACCTCTACTCACAGAACAAACAGAAGAGGAGCCTTCTTGAAGTGTATTTTCTTTCTGAGCCGTCTGTTAAGCAAGCGACCCGAGATTAATTTTCATTTAAAGACATGACAAACATGTTGGGAGCACTTGCTGTCAACAGGTGTTTCTATTATACAGTGGACTGAGCCCTGGACTAAGGTGAAAGGGCCAAGTGCTTGGCTCCACTCCCCTCTGCGTGGTCAGGTGCTCTAGGGAGCTTCAGGATTCCTATCCTTATAATGGAGGTAAAATGTGTGAAAGCCCAGGGTAAACTTGAAACAAATATATGGTAGAATTATTAGCACCAAGATAATCTTCTACATGTTATGCGTAATAATCTTCTTCCTATTAGACTTTGTAAGTGCTATAAAGGATGGTGCGGCAGCTGTGTAGTGGCTTTGGAATTTCTCCTCTCAGATCTCCTACCACAGGAACATTGTTAACTGAGGGTCTCAGTGCTGCTGTCTGAAATTCATCACAACATTAACCCCCGGCCATGCTTTCTAGGGCCTTAGTTCAGCCAATTGTAACTGTGGCAAGGATACTAAGATGTGAGGAACATAGGATTCCTCTAAAGGGTGATTTTTGGCTTAAGGACTCATCAGTCATCAGTCATGCTGAAACTTTCCTAGAGCTGCACAGCAGTCAAAGGCCTCCTTCCCTGCCTTCCTTCCCTCTCACCTTCAGAGGCCTCAGAACTCACTGTAATCTCATTGTTCTGCCTAACTCCTTAGGCTCCGGCTCCCTCCCCATGTTCCCTCATTGGTGTTGTGCTAACAAATCCCTTGCTTATTCTTAATCTCCTTATAGCATCTGCTTCTTAGAGACCCACGTTAATGCAGATCATGAATCCACCTTCCTGTGACTGTGTCCAGCATCTAGAAATGTTAGCAGGGATCATTCCCCTGAACCCAGAAGCTTCTTTGGCATAGGCTTCTTGGACTAGGTCGGTTCTCTGGTTCTACTCAGTTCTTGGGCCCATGAATAATTCCCTAGCAAGCATCCTGCTTTTGGCCTCAGCACTCTCTGTCCACTGACTACCAGAGAGAGTCACCTGCAGGGACAGAGGAAGTCACTTGCAGTCACTTGCAGAGACAGAGCCCAGCTGCCCATTCTAGGACCCTTGGACCCACTCTTGAATGTGCTCCCCAGCCTCTCCCTTGACGACACCACTTCTCTCTTTACTCCTTTATTCACAAAAGCCCTAATTCCACTTCCTCCTCCAAATACACAGTAGCCCTTAATGTACCCTTAATAGCCCTGTATTAGAATGAATTAGTTTATGATAGAGTTTTGTTTTGTTTTGTTTTGTTTTTTCGAGACAAAGTCTTGCTCTGTGTAGTGGTGTGATCTTGGTTCACTGCAACTTCTGTGTCCCAGTTTCAAGTGATTCTTCTGCCTCAGCCTCCCGAGTAGCTGGGACTACAAGTGCCCGTCAGCATGCCCAGCTAGTCTTTGTGTTTTTAGTAGAGATGGGGTTTTACCATGTTGGTCAGGCTGGTCTCAAACTCCTTACCTTGTGATCCACGTGCCTTGGCATCCCAAAGTGCTGGGATTACAGGTGTGAGCCACTGCACCCGGCCCTGATAGAGGTTGTTTTATTTTGTTTTGTTTTTAATGTCAGTGATTTAAAGTAACAAAGATTTATATCTTGCTCATTGTGTGTCTAACATGGATTGGCAGGATGGCTCTGCTCATCACCGTGACATAGGATCACAGGCTGGGAGAGGCTTTTCTCAATACACGCTGGCTGATGACCAAGAAAGAGAAGAGCGGCTGGAGTTTGAGTACCTGCAAACACAGGCTTCTTCCAGAAGTGACACATCAATTCTGCTCGCATTTTACAAGTGAAAAAAATCACTTTGCCTTGCCTAACTGCAAGGGGGTAGGGAAGTAAAGGGAAGCAAATGGAACACTTATGCTACCATCCCCTTAGAAAAGATGCCTCCATAGGAGCCCCAGTTTTTAGCAAATAAACACTTGACGATTCCCAAAAGCCTTGGAGAGTTAAGTTCCCTGAGGGCTGAGAAAAATATTTAAATCCACACAATGATGAATCAAAAGATTTCTAAGATAGCAGAGGGAGAAAGGTTGAGTTGTTCACATCCTGCTGCAGAGTTAACACTACAAATGCTGGGCTTGGTTATAAGAACACAATCAGCAAAGCCACGGGGTTTGTGTGAGCACTGTTGATATGTGAGTAAAATAGCACATCCCAGACCTGTATGTGGCAGTAGGCCCCCTCATCACTCCCTGCCTTGCTGTACCTCTGCAGCTGTTCAGGGATCCTGGAGGAGGAACAGTAACTCAGTCAGACAAGGGGTGATTCCTGCCACTGTATCAGGTTATCTTTCTTGCAAAAGTGGGCCCCAACTAAGCAGGGACCATATACCTATATATAGCAAAACTGATCCTTGAAATGCAATGACGTCTCATTGTCAAAACAGTCTTAGAAGGATGGAAACATCAGCTTGCTCAGTACCATTGTGAACTTCACTCTGAGAGATGGGTTGAGAAGGACTCTCTCCTCTGGCCTTGGCTAAGTGGCTCTCTTTCTAGAGCTTTTCTGTTTGGTCCATGCTTTTCCTAGAATATGGGAGGTTTTTAAATTCTTTGGATTTAAAATACCAAATACAGTGTGGATTGAATTTCACTTCTGTTGGGTACCTCAGACTGCCAATTCAATAGAAAAATTAAGTGAAAAGACTTTATTACATTTTGTAAGGCAAATGACCAACAAATGAACTGTAATGTTTACTTTTCCAGTGGCTGTACAAAATTAATTTGCAGAAAATGAAAATATACAAAATAGATGAATAAAGTTAAATAAAAGTCCTTCTCCTTGGGGGATAAGACAGAGTAAAATAATTTTTAAACGAAGTAGTTTGAAATAGTATAGCAAAATTCTATTTGCGTTTACCTTTTCTAGATGACCACTGGGATATAACACCCTGATTTCTCTAAGTTTAAAAAAAGTATTCAAAAAAATATCATGTACAATCCTGAGCCAGGCTGTATTCTAGGCACTGGACAGACAGCCACAGGAGCTACTTAGTATTTTGGCATGACTGACAGATGTAGTGCTCTAAAATGTGCTGACACACCTTTTCCTGGTCACTGCTCATGAAACAATGACCAAGTGTTCTTTGCTGCTCTGTAAAATGAGAACCCAGTTAGGCTTCTGTGGATGGCATAGAGCAGTATGTTCTCTGGTTGCTGTTTTATGGGCATACTTGCCAAGTTTTATTATGGAAGGATGATTTCTTTTTAATAGTTTTAATCTACCCTGGAATTATAAGGACAAGGCCCTTGTTTGTCCAAAGAAGGACAAACAGTATTGATTTCAGTCTGTCAAATTCTGTTGGTATAAAATATTGAGAGAACTTCTCTCAAAAGGCATTTGTAGAAGAGCATTAAATCATCGGTAACAGCATTTTATGGAGTTCAGAGCCCTCTTGTTCTGTCTTAGTCTAGGGAGAGTTTGGTTAAATGGTGTAAACAGGTGCTGACCCTGGTCTGTCTAAGAATCAGAATTAGAGGGAGATGCTTTGCTTCAACATTATAGAAAATACCTGTCTTTAAATTCATATTAAGCAAAATTTCTATTATTAATTTATAGCATGGGTCCCTAACTGGAATAGAATGAAGTTTTCCCAGACCTTTCTCACAGATTGACTTTTTCAATATTCGGTGAAATTATTAATCCTCCCAGAGAGGATAAGCATATATAGAAATTGTTTTATCACTAGTTTGGCTCCAGGTGGAACTTTAGTGATACTATTATTAATCATGGCCTTTAATCTGCCAAAATAAAATTCTAGCTGATTATCGAGGTGGGCAGATGATCATTTGAGGTCAGGAGTTTGAGACCAGCCTCACCAACGTGGTGAAATCTCGTCTCTACTAAAAATATAAAAATTAGCCAGGTGTGGTGGTGCCTGTAATCCAAGCTACTCGGGAGGCTAAGTCAGGAGAATTGCTTGAACTCAGGACATGGAGGTTGCAGTGAGTTGAGATCATGCCACTGCATTCCAGCCGGGGTGACAGAGGGAGGCTTCCTCTTAAAAAAACAAACTACCTGATTATCAAGCACAAAAGTATGTGATGATAACTACAATTTACCTAACATCTACTTAATATTCTCAGTACTTTGGCCTTATCTTGTTTTATTTACCAGTCAACAGATGGTGTAATTGAGACTGGACCTTAAACCATCTGGGTACACTTCGGTGGGAAGAATATGAATCAAGATAAAAAGAAGATAGTTTCTTATTACATAAGTTTGGAAGCTCAAATATGTTTCCTCTGAGATTAAAATCACCAATTCCACATCTTTTTTTGTGTTAACATTTTTTCTCCTTTGTGGCTGGGCATTAAGTTTATTTTCTAAGAGCCAGAATGCTTGGAATCCAAGTGACACAGTCCAAGTGATATGCAGTTGACAGCTTTCCATTTAGAAATATATATTAATTAGAATGCCTTCAGCTGCAAGTAACAGTGTATTCTACTAACAGTGGCTTGACCTAAAAACATATAAGTATTCCATTCAATAAGAAGTTTAAAGGTAAGTGATTCCAGGATTAGATTAGTGGCTCAACAATGTCATCTTGTTTTTTGTTTTTTGAGTTTTGCTCTTGTTGCCCAGGCTGGAGTGCAATGGCATAATCTCAATTCACTGCAACCTCTGTCTCCCAGGTTCAAGAGATTCTCCTGCCTTAGCCTTCTAGGTAGCTGGAATTATAGGCATGTGCCACCATGCCCAGCTAATTTTGTATTTTTACTAGAAACAGGGTTTCTCCATGTTGGTCAGGCTGGTCTTGATCTCCTGACCTCAGATGATCCACCCGCCTTGGCCTCCCAAAGTGCTGGGATTACAGGCATGAGCCACTGCACCCGGCCTAATGTCATCTTGTTAAGTCATGATTAAGTATTGATGTTAAGTCATCATCTCCACAATTGTCTTGGCCTTTTCTTCAGTGTTTTTGTGTCCTCACATCATAACATTCAAAAGATTAGGAAGGTGATGGCCAGAAAAATGAGAATTTTCTCCTTTTGTATCTCTTCTGCTAGGAGGAAAGTCTTGCTCAGAAACCGTAGGATTCTCTGTACATCTCGCTTGACAGAGTGGTTCACATGCCTACCTCACAAACCTATTACTGTCAAAAGGAAACAAACAGGATTGCCGTAACTGCCTGCTACTAATCATGAGCATCCTCTGAGATTGGGTTTATTGCCTCCTGTGGTAGGCAGACTGATGGCCCCTAAAGATGTCCATGTCTTTGTCCCTGGAACCTATGAATGTGTTACCATTTGTGGCAAACAGGACTTTACAGACCTGATTAAATTAAAGATCTTGAGATGAGAAGAGTATCCTGAATTATCCAGGTGGTTCTAATGTAATCACAAGGGTCCTTATAAGAGCTAGACAGGAGAGTTGAAGTTAGAGAAGGAGGTGTGACAAAGGAAGCAGAGATTGGAGTGATCCTGGGCTACAGACCAAGGATAAGGGCAGCAACTAGAAGCTGAAAAAGGCAAAGAAATGGATTCTATCTTAGTGCCTCTAGTAGGAATGCAGCTATGTTGACCTATTTTAGATTCTAACCTTCAGAACCATAAGGTAATACATTTCTGTTGTTTTAAGCCACTAAGTTTGTGGTAATTTGTTACAACAGCAACAGGAAATGAAAACACCTTCCAAACAAAATTGAAATTCTGATATCAAGAATGAAGAGGGAATAGCTGTGGGTAGAAACTAAGAATGTCTCCCTCACTCCAGAAGAAGAATCTGAGTACATCCTAGTGAGTAATGGAGAAAGAAAACCCAGGAGGTGCAGCTTACGGGTTGATGGATCCAGGTCTTATGTTGGATGACAGCACTGGTGGGCCTAGTTTGTCTGACATGAGTACAATATGACGGAGTTGTACTTGGGATATAAGATTCCTAGATCAAGTTGCCTGGGGAGATCTCTATACAATCATCCAGGACAGAAGAACAACTGTGAGGTGGGACTGAGGAGGAGAATTGAGCCCCTGTATGAGGCAGCCTGGAAAACATGCCCTTAGAATCTTAGAGATTTGGAAACTATAAAGCAAGGATTTTAGACAATAAATAGGGATTTTATTTATCCAGGACCCGAGTAGGTCAGGGCACTACTCAATGATATATATCCTTTAACTAAGAAGATGTCATGGACCTACCCACCTTCAGGATGTCTGGTTCACCAATCTTGTGGCTCTTGTCTTCAAGGTCCACGATGGCTGCTGGTATTCCAGTGTCTCATCTGATTATGGAAAAGCTGGATGAAGAAAGAGAAGAAGAAGGGCAAACTGTTTCCATTTTATGGAGATATCTCAGAAGTTCTGTATATTGCTTCTGTCTACTTTTCATTGACAAGAATTTATTCAAATGGCTATATGTAGTTGTGAAGGAGGCTGAGAAGTATGATCTTTTATTCTGGATAGCTAAGTATCCAATTACAATTAGAGTTCTTAAGGAGAAATGAGAGTATATACATTAAGAACTTAAAGTCTGTCATAGAGACTAAGTAAGGGTAGCACTCTATAATTGTGAGGCTCCAGTTTTCTTGACAGCATGAATGGTTAAGCAAGAATCATTTTCTTACTCCCACAGATAATCTAGCGAAGATGCTTTCAATTTCCAAAGAAATCTGTCAAGACACTGAATTAAATATACTACACGGAATACAGATTTATATCTTCTCTCTCCCAAAACTCCACTATAATGATACTTAATAAATTAAACAAGCAAGTAGGAGTGAGGTATCTTATGGAGATCAGGTGCATGAAGTGAAAGACTGTATATTGAATTGTGAGATTGACTCCTAGTCTCCTCCTCCTCTTGGCTACAAAAAAAGTTGGCTGCCAGATTTACCACCCCTAGCCCCCACTTTCCCATAATCCCATCAGCCAGGAGAAAATGACTGGCCTGTAAAAATATATTAACTTGAAAATAATTTAGCCTAGCTTAAAATGAAAGAAAATGAGTAGATCACAAGGCATACATGTATGTAAAAAGAAACACAGATGGCCAGGCGTGGCAGCTAATGCCTGTAATCCCATCACTTAGGGATGCTGAGGTGGACAGATTGCCTGAGCTCAGGAGCTCGAGACCAGTGTGGGCAATACAGTGAAACCTCGTCTCTACTAAAAATATAAAAAATTAGCTGGGTGTGGCGGCATATGCCTGTAGTCCCAGCTATTCGAGAGGCTGAGGCAGGAAAATTGCTTGAACCTGGGAGGCGGAGGTTGCAGTGAGCTGAGACCATGCCACTGCACTTCAGCCTGAGCAACAGAGTGAGACTCCATCTCTTTTTTTTTTTTTTCTTTTTTTTTTTTAAAGACGTAGTTTCACCATGATGGCCAGGCTGGTCTTGAACTCCTGACCTCAGGTGATCCACCCACCTCGGCCTCCCAAAGTGCTAGGATTACAGGTGTGAGCCACCGCGCCTGGCCGAGACTCCATCTCTTAAAAAAAAAATAGAGAAATAAGAACCTGGTTGTAAGAAGTACTTTAGAATCAGGGTTGAATTATATGCCTCATGTTAATGAGAGATAGATAATTAAAGGATTCTTACATGTTATTATATCAAGAACAAAACAGAAAAATTCTAAGCCAAATGGGTGAAGTTCTCTTTAAGTTTGGCTTTGTGTTTACACATGCTCTGACCCTTGAAAATGTAATTTACTTGCTCTTCAATATTTGCTTACAAAGAGCAAAGAATCTCCATGACAAGTAACTTCTAAAAACAACAATTGTAATTTGTAATCTTGACACTTTGTATATTGCAGAAAATTCTATTTTCCAGAGATAGTTGTTTGTTCACTGGTGTTATAAACTTTATTCATCATGGAAAATTGAATTTTCTCTCTTTTTTGTTATAATTAAACCACTAATTATCACAATACTTGTTCTAAAGTTACCTTGTAAATTTCTTAGCTATTTCCTCCTTGTAGTTGGGTAGGTGAAATATAAGATGGAGTTTATAAAATACTCTTGTCTAAAATGTAACACAAAATCTCATCTTGCATAAGTTCAAGAGAAAAGACTTACAGGCCCTGGCACATTGTGATCCTCTGAAATAAAAGCAGCATTTCCGCAGGTTACCCTCCAGGGAAGCAGCCTCTCTCCTTTAGATAATCTCTGCCCAAGCACATAGAGATTCCAATCTCTCTTTTTTTCAATGCCTCACTCTTAAATATAAATGGGCATCCATGGGACGTCCAACTATTTGAGAAAAATCTTTCAATATTTAAGATAGAGAACAAAATAATGAAGAAGGAACCTCCCAGAGAAAGCAGAGACAATGCAATGGAAGAACATTTTTGATTAGAAGAGCAATGCTGTCTATAACAAAGTAATTGCAATGTTATATAAGGAGGGGTTGTTCAGAAATAGCAAGAAAGAGGATACCATCAACTTTATTTAGAAAGTGGAGCAAGAAGACTTGATGGACAATAGGAAAGAAAAGAAAAATTAAAGATCAATCCAGCAGGTCTAACGTTAGTCTAATAGGCACAAAAGTAAGAGAGGAAAACAAAATGGAGGGCAAGAAACTATCAGAGAAAGAATCCAAGACAATTTTGCAGAACTTTAGGATAGAAATTTTCAAATTTAAGAGCCCAGTAAGTACTCCGTAACGTGGCTGAAAAAAAAGCAAAAACTCACTATGAAATTTTAGATTACTAAGTATAAAGGTTCACTTTATTATAGCAGATTTTGACTTCTTGACTTCAGCACTGACAATTAGGTTCAAATGAAGCAATGACTTCAACATTCAGGGAAATATGGCCCAAACTATTGATCAAGAAAGTGTGCAGAATAAAAAGTCTTAGACACCCAATTTTTCAAAAACTTTACCTGCCAAGCACCTTTTGCAAGAAGATAGTAGAGGATGTCTCAAAAACGCAAGGGATTGAAAAGCAAAAAGAAGGCATGGGATATGAGAAAGAGGCAATCCCGCACAAGAAAACAGTAATGGAATTCCCAGAATGATGGAGGAAGAACACCCAGCAATCCTCCAGGGCAACTATGCCGGAAAGCAGCAGGATGACAAAAGCTGCAGGGAAAAATGTCTCATGAAGCAAAGAAAGGATTCACAGTTGAGTCCTGCTGAAGGGTTTAATGATCAATGAATTAACGGGTACATGGAAAAAAAAGGAAAATGAAAAAAATAGGCAATTAACTCCAAGAAAAGTGCTGTACAAGAAAGGAAATGTAACCATAATACTATAAATAGCATGACAAAAATAGTTTTGACTAAAAAATGCCCAATTTGATATAATCCAAACCTAAGCCAATTAGCTTTCATCATAAACGGGGGTCCTTGGGGGAGACTTTTAGGCAAAATAAGGTAATGTTTCTGTAATCCTGCTGGAAATAAGACTTTCTACTTGGGATCAAATATGTTAGAACAGGTTGCTATATACTTCCTGAAGATTGTTTGCAAGACGCAGAAATGCACCTCAGGATGCTTAAGTGAAAAAGGAGTTGAAGGGATTTGCACAGAATGCAAAGCAGGAAGCACCCCAGGTCTCATGGGAATGGAAAGTTCTCAGGCACCACCTTCTCCTCGCTTTTATGTCCCTTTCTGGTAGTCCCTTTTCTCTGCCTATTTCCTTTCTCCTCTCAATGCAAACTACTTTTTCAAGTCTTAGTTTCTGTTAAGACCCTGGCTTGATTGAGATTCTGACTTTCCTGATGCTATCAGGGAGAAAATAAAGAAAATTATGAGAGGTTCTAGATAGTTTCCAAATAACAAGTAAAAAACAAGCACCAGTTTAAGTTCCGGAATAATTCAGAGAATCTGTACATTGTAAGTTAGAAATCACAGTGCTAGTTTGTATATTCCACTTTTAAGGGAGTGGCAGAGACAAATACTTGTTCACCAATATCCACTCTCTCTTCTTTTGATAATCAAACCCCAACATTTTAGCAAGGCACATGGCTGCCTAGCTAGAGACATTCACAGGCCTCAGCTGGAGCTGGACAGATGTGGCCATCTGACCTTGTTTTGGTCAGTAGAATGTTAGCAGAAATGATGTGTCTACTTGTGAATAATTTCTTGCTTTCCATTGCCTCTATTGCTTCCCACATACCAGAATATGAACAGAGCTTCAGCTATGAAAACTACACTCTAGGACATTAGTAAACTATGACCTATGGGTCAAATCTGTCCTGCCATCTGTTTTCATAAATAAAGTTCTATTGGAATGAAGCCACATATATTAATTAATATATTTTCTATGGCTGCTTTTATGCTACAATGGCAGATCTGAGAAGTTACAATGAAGAACATAGAGGGCACAAAGCCTGAAATATTTACTATCTGGTCCTTTACAGAAAAAGTTTACTGACTCCTGTTCTAGGTGACTATGGAATAACAAAAGGGAGTGTTATATGTAAATTTTTGGTGCTGCAAAAAGAAGTAGCACTCGAATGTAAATTTCCTCAGCAAGGCAATTTACTTCCATAGAAGGGTGTGTCTTACAGAAGGAGCAATGGTGAGCGCACATCTGGACAAGGGAGGGGAAGGCGTTCTTATTCCTGATGTAGGTAGCCCCTACTGATTTGTCATTCCCCTGTTGGCTAATGTTAGATCACACAGTCTAAGCTAATTCTGATTGGCTATTTTAAAGAGAGCAGGGGTACAAGCCAGAATGACGGGGTGGGTAGTTTGGCAGGAAGGATGGTTATGGTATAGGTCAGAGCAGGTGACCAGAGGCAACTCAGGTCAAAGCAGGTGACCAGGGCAGGTGACTGGAGCAGGTGACCAGGGCAGGTGACTGGAGCAGGTGACTGGGATGAGTCAGGACGGAGCAGGGTACCAGGCGAACAGATGTGAACTGCTGATTAGAACTGGTGGAAAAGGTTGTTTGCTGAAATTACAAGGAAGTTAAACTTTTTTAAATGGAGAATTAAAAAACTAAGAGCTGAACATAATGACATACTGATTCTTTGAAGAGAAGCTTGGAGTTCCCTATATTTAACAATCCTCCATCTTAAATTTTACAGTTTATTTTCTCTTCTAAATTCCTTACCATTTGTTGGCTTAGTTGTTCTGCTATCCCTCTGACAGCATCCCGGGTGTAATTAATAAACTGCTGCTGATCATAATAGATGTAATATATTAATTGTCACCTATGAAAATATTGACTTAAATCCTGCAACTATTTGATCTCAGGCTTTAAATTTGTTTGGCAGCTCCAATAGTGTTTATTAAACATAGGGGTTAAAGGACCCAAGTGAGGCACTTCTTTTTATCTACTATTTTTCTTTTGCTTTTTTTTTTTTTTATCATGTTGATGATGGAATGCTAGGGTGAAAAGGGATGGCCAACTGGACTAGAGAATAAGTGCTGCTCTAATTACTTGGCAGAGTATCCAGCAATAGTCCCCTTCAATACCACCACCCATTTGCTTGGTGATGAACAAGGGCAGACTGATTGGTAAGCTTTTGAAAAGGCTTGGTTTCACTGCACCCTGTTAAGTCTTCAAGGAATGCCAACTTTTCCCCCTGCCATGAAAGGCATAAGGTGCAGTTAACATTGGGGGCTGGAAGCCGGATGGCCCTTAGGGGCTGACCTGCAGGGCTCTTAACCTCAGGGAGCAGCAGTGAAAAGAGTCTTGCATGACTCATCACCCCAGGCTGTGGGGTTCTGGAAGAGAGCTACCATACAGCTCAGGCTCATGAGAGGACCACCTAAGTGGAAAGGGGACATTCTGGGTTTCTGGCCTGCCTGTCACACAAGTGTAACAGTCACTTTTGTTTAGTGTGAGAACATAGTCTAATGCATGCCAGCCAAGCATTTGGTATAGGTCAGAGCAGGTGACCAGAGGCAACTCGGGTCAAAGCAGGTGATCAGGGCAGGTGACTGGAGCAGGTGACTGGGATGAGTCAGGACGGAGCAGGGTACCAGGGGAACAGATGTGAACTGCTGATTAGAACTGGTGGAAAAGGTTGTTTGCTGAAATTACAAGGAAGTTAAACTTTTTTAAATGGAGAATTAAAAAGCTACGAGAGCTGAACATAATGACTGATTGGTAAGCTCTTGAAAAGGCCTGGTTTCACTGCACCCTGTTAAGTCTTCAGGGAATGCCTCCTGATACCCTGTTTCAATTGCTATGGTTTGTTTTAAATCTTTAACCTCTGCAACAACTACTTTGGTTTTATCCTTGGATAAATAATGAGAGAAGGTTTGGTTAATGGAGAACTTAGGAGAGGGAGAAGGGGGTACAGGAGGTGAGGAGGCAATGATGTGCATTTCAAAGGATTCTATGGGGTCCTTCCCTGAGACTTCTCCTATACCATAGAAATGTAGTAGAATGTCTTTTCGGGGGAGCAGTTTGGACTCCACAGGGTGATAGACCCTTCTTCCTACTTTCCCTGATGAAGGTGGGTGGCAGGGAGTACAATATGTCCATGTTATATCCAGTACCTGGGCTAATTTCCCAATGACATGTACAGTAAAATGAGTCCTATTATCTGCATCAATAAATACTTTAGAAGACCAGTTGGAGGCATCTTCATGTAATTAATCTGGATACTCTGGAATGGCCTTAAGCCTGGATTCCTTCCCCCGAGGGTAAATTTTTTTTTTTTTTTAACAGTTTGTTTATTAGTTTTCTTACATACTAAGCAACTGTCTGTAACCCATTCAGCCAAGGTATAAATTCCTACGCAACCGTAAACTCTGATGATTGTGTCACACATGGCTTAGGGCCCCCAATGGGTCCCTTGATGCAGTTGGAAGCAGATTCCCCTCATAAGGGATTTGGATAACATTTCTCTCTGGTCTGGCAATGTCTATTTTCCTTCTGAATTCTCTTTAGCACCTATTTTTATTAGTTTTTAGACCAAAGAAAGCCAAATACCATTTTATATTTGACAATGCTTCCTGTATGATTTTATACCAGAAGCTAAATTTCACCTTTATATTAGTGTGCTATTAATGTTAAACTCAATTTTAATAAAACCTGTAGACATATTTATCCAATTTTAATTTCTGACCATAAAGAAAAAAACTGTTGTTTTTTTTTCTTACCCTTTGAAAGGTAAGAACTGGTGGAAAAGGTTGTTTACTGAAACTACAAGGAAGTTAAACTTTAAAATGGAGAATTAAAGAATAAGAGAGCTGAACATACTGACACACTGATTCTTTGAAGAGAAACTTGGAGTTCACTATATCTAATAAGAGGAACATGGTTCCCTGAATGACTCCAAGGCATAGAAGCTCTTACTTGCCTGGATTACTCCCTTTCTCTGGACTATTACTTGAGAGAGAAATAAACTTCTCTCTTTTTTGAGTCACTATGTATTTGGGTCACTTTTTAATAGCAGCTTATTTGAGTTTAACATGCTACAAAAATATTCTAATGAATATAATTTTCTCTAACAAGCACATAATCAGTACATTTAATGTTTTCATAATCAATGATTGAGTATAGTTTAGATACAAGATTAAGGGTTATTTAAGACTATACTAATTACTTAAAGTCAGAATTTAAAAAGAACTCTTACCATCATAACTAGATAGAAAAAAATATAAGAAAGCAACCAAATATTTATCTATTCAGCAAAAGGAGATTGTTTCCCTTACTGAATAGGACAAAAAGACAAGCTCACTGTTGTTTCCTTAAAGCAGCTGTCCACAGGGTCAACGTTCTTGCAATTCTTCAGTAAACTGCTAATTGAGACTTAGATCCTCTGGATTCAGCCATAGTTTCTAGCCAAGCCTTGATTATAAAATATGTGTCTTAGAAATTTCTATTTCTGAAAAAGATAGGGGAGTTAATTTTAAAGGAAATCAGGGGTCAATTATGAGGAGTTTAAATTGCATGCCACAAGACACAGTCAAAGAGAAAATGAATGAACTTTCCTGTCTCTGGGGCATTAACTATCCTCTGGCTGTCTTCTTTATGTCTGAGTTTCCTTGATTGTACTTGATAAGCAAAATGACAGAAATTTAAGGATAACACAATTTTTCAAAAAGCACAATTTAAAAAAAAAATTATACTTTAAGTTCTGGGATACATGTATAGCACATGCAGGGTTGTTATATATGTACACATGTGCCATGGTGGTTTGCCACACCCATCAACCCATCATCTACATTAGGTATTTCTCCTAATGCTACCCTTCCCCTAGCCCCCCACCACTCACCCCACAACAGTGTGTGAAGTTCCTCTCCCTGTGTCCATGTGTTCTCATTGTTCTACTCCCACTTATGAGCGAGAATATGTGGTGTTTGGTTTCATGTTCTTGTGTTAGTTTGCTGAGAATGATGGTTTCCAGATTCATCCATGTCCCTGCAAAGCCCATGAACTCATCCTTTTTGATGGCTGCATAGTATACCATGGTGTATGTGTGCCATATTTTCTTTATCCAGTCCATTATTGATGGGCATTTGGATTGGTTCCAAGTCTTTTCTGTTGTAAACAATGCTGCAATAAACATACATGTGCATGTGTCTTTATAGTAGAATAATTTATAATCCTTTGGGTACATATCCCGTAATGGGATTGCTGGGTCAAATGGTATTTCTGGTTCTAGATCCCTGAGGAATCACCACACTGTCTTCCAAAGTGGTTGAACTAATTTACAATTCCACCAACAGTGTAAGAGTGTTCCTGTTTCTCCACATCCTCTCTAGCATCTGTTGTTTCCTGACTTTTTAATGATCACCATTCTAACTGGTGTGAGATGGTATCTCCATGTGGTTTTGAGTTGCATTTCTCTAATGATCAGTGATGATGAGCTTTTTTTCATATGCTTTTTGGCTGCATAAATGTCTTCTTTTGAGAAGTGTCTGTTCATATCCTTCGCCCACAAAAACACAATTTAAAAATTTAAAAATACTAAAATATACTCAAATGAAAACATGTATATATGAAAAGCTCAATGTGAATATTTAGTTTATGAATAATTGCCCCAAACTGGAAAGAAGACAAAGTCAACTGGTGAATAAATATATATTTTACTCAGCAATGAAAGTAGGATAAACTACATCACAGCAATAAAGAGGAATGGATTATTGTTACATGCCACAACATGGATGAATCTCAAAAGCATTATGCTAGTGAAGGAAGCCAGATTCAAAGGGCTATCCGCTGTATTATTCTAATTATAGGATATTGTGGAAAAAGCAAAATTATAAGAATAGAAAGATGAATAGTTGCCAGGAACCACAGGGAGGGATGATGGCTACAAAGTGCAACACAGGAAGTTTTGGGGGAGTGGAACTGTTTGGTATCTTGATTCTGGCCATGGTTACACAATACTAGGCATTTGTCAAAACTCATAGAACTCTAAATGGAAAAGAATAAATTTCTATGTACATTTTGAAAAGAAAAACCCAAAGCTAAAAATATAGTAAAGTCAATCTGTGAGAATACAACATATAAAACAGATGCTATTCGTATTTTTCCTCTTTTGTTTTGATTCTAATATTCTTTTCATTTGTAATATAAAATAAATGCATAGGCCATACAAAACAAACACATGATCTAATGAATTATTATAAGAATAAATATCCTTGTAACCAAAATGCAGATCAAGACATAGAGCTTTCTAGTCACCTGAGAAACCCATCATGTGCCTCATCCAATAACAATAGATACTGATACATAACACAACATGGATGAATCTCAAAAGCAAGATTAATAACCCCCAACATCAGTAACCACTATCCTGGTTTTCATAGTAATATTTCCTTGTCTGTCTTTTTAATTACCCAGATATGCTTTCCTACATTTTAGCAAGGCACGTGGCTGCGTACTTGGAGACATTTGCAGGCCTTAGCTCGAGCTGGACAGATGTAGCCATATGACCTAGTTTCGGTCAGTAGAATGTTAGCAGAAATAATGTGTCTACTTGTGTGTAATATCTTGCTTTCCATTGCCTCTGTTCTTTCCCACATACCAGAATCCATAGCTACTGTAACTTAGACTTGCTAATTTTGAAGCTTATTTCTTTAAACTCGTAATCCGTAATCCACAGATATCCCCTCTGTCCCTTACTTTTCCTGACAGTTTATCTGTTGAGGAACCCAGGCCTTCTGACATGTAGTTTCTCACAGTTTAGATTTTGCGATTGCACGCTCACAGTGAGGCTTAACCTGTTCCTCTATCCTCTGGTATTTCCCTTCTGTGGCAGCTGGGTTTAGAGGATTGAGCCAACTCAGATTCAAACCCCTTGATAGGCCACAGGTGGTACTTTATTCTCTCATCAGTAATCCTTCTAATTGAGAATGCAAATTTACTATTCAAAATTCACAAATTAAATAAGTATAACAAATTTAAGAACTTAAACTTTTGAAGCAAGCGTCTCTAACCCCCAGGCCGTGGACCCGTCTCTTGTCAGATCAGTGGCAGCATTAGATTCTCATTGGAATGTGACCCCTATTGTGAACTGTGCCTAATTACCTGAGTCTGAGGTGAAACAGCTACATCCTCAAATCATCCCTCTGCACTCCCCATCCATGGAAAAATTGTCTTCCATGAAACTGGTTCCTGGTGCCAAAAAGGTTGGGGACTGCTGTTTTAGAGGATATGTTTTATAAATTCCTAACATTTGTTTTCCTGAATTTTAAAACTTAATATTGTCCTAAAACTTTTGGAACACTATATTTTCAAAATGAAGATAAAGTACCTCCTGGATTCATATTGATACTTTGGATTCAAATTCAGCATTCCTGGGTTTTTATACTCCTCATTTTGGTACTTCTGTATCTCCTTTGGTTTACATTCAAATTTCAGATTCCCAAGGAAAAAACAGAATTGCAGTAGCAATGTTTAGGTATTCTTAACTATAACATTAAATATATATAATAAAAAGGACAGCACACACACAGTTTTGTGTAATCTACTCTTTTGATTTAGAGATAGAACTAACAAAATTAATATTGTATGGGTAAACTGTTTTAAGACTGTATAGATGGAAATAAATTATTGTATGCCCCAATATCTTTGATTCAGCCTTGATTAAAACTATGCTTAACATAGAGTGCAAAATTGGTGGGTTTTTAATTTTTATTTATTTATTTTTTTGAGACAGTCTCACTCTGTTGCCCAGGCTGAAGTGCAGTAGCACAATCTCTGCTTACTGCAACCTCTGCCTCCCAGGTTCAAGCGATTCGCCTGCCTCAGCCTCCTTAGTAGCTGGAACTACAGATATGTGTCACCACACCTGGCTAATTTTTTGTGTTTTTAGTGGAGATGGGATTTCACCGTGTTAGCCAGTATGGTCTTGATCTCCTGACACCATGATCCACCTGCCTTGGCCTCCCGAAGTGCTGGGATTACAGGTGTGAGCCACTGCGCCAGCTGCAAATTGTTTTTAAACAGTAACTTGTAGGAAAACTGCAGGAAGCTGTTGATACAGGTGTCTTTGTGAGTTGAAAGCATTGAAAATGCTGGATTAACATTTAGCCTTTATTTAGATGGGTAAGGCAGATGGTGAGTAAATATTTACAATATGGTTTGCCATAAAATGTAATTAAATGTATAATTACTCTGTTTTTCATCATAAGTTGCAGCTTCAACTTGAAACCAGACACAGGTGCAAATGCTCACCACTGACAGAGTCCAATTAACAAGGGTGAGCTCTGGTAGAAAGAAATGACTATTAATGGAAACTAGGAAAGGGGAAGTAACGGGATTCCTGTTCAAAGCTTTGATTTTGGGGTGGGGGGAGATAGAGATTTAAAAGGGGAAAACTTGATAAAGAAGACATTCAAGAAATGGGCTGAGTATAATATCTGTGTGTCTGGTTCAGGTGGCTATCTTGGGTCCCAGTCCACCTGAATCATGGGCTGGAGACATCTCAGCAACGGCCGAGTTGTTGATTAGCCAGCTTGAAGTGGTCTCTGGAATTTTGCCACTGGGTCTCCAGGCTTGGCCTGGGGGTGTGTCTCAAGATTACCTCTGGAACTTCTAAGAAGGCACATAATTAGATACCAATACACAGTTAAATAAATGTGAAAGGAGTGTCTATGGAGGGAAGAAGAGGGACTTGGAGTCTACTTTAAGTCTAGGGTAAAAGGCTTCTGCAGTTTGCTTCAAGGTTCTATCTTGAAACGTAAGAGAAAGGCAAAAAAGATTTTTAAAAATGGTTTGAAGCTAAGCTACCCAGTTAGAATTCCCTGCTGTCAGATTTAATTCCATTTATATGAAAAACGGCTAATTCCTGCTGAGATGGGTGTAATTAGGGAGTATTGGAATGATATCTGCTGACCAGGAGCTGAAAATATTCTTGAGTCCCTGGACTCATAGTAGGGATTTGTTGGAGCATTATGGTGTGAGGACCTAGGAGTTTTTGGGAAAGCTTGTCCTGCATTCCCATATAAAGTGTACAGCAGCAATAAAAGCCATAGCAATCAAAGAGAGCAATGAGCAGAAGGTCAATTATATTGTATAGGAGAGTCTTTCATGTGTTAGGAAGTTAACTAAACCATGCTATCACAGGGTCTTGAGAGAGAGCGTCGATAGTATATATAATATCCAATAGAAATATGGGTATTTAAGGCCTGAATAGTTTGGGTTATATTGTGAGAAGATTCTGGTGTCTATCTATATCTATCTATCTATCTATCTATCTATATTATACAGCCTTAATTAATGCCCGAGTGTTGCCCTGGGTCACAGTTAGGATATCTGAAGCCATATGATTTAAAGACATTGTGGGATTAGATATAGCACTAGTTTGCCTTTGTGTCTTGTAGGGCTGAGGATGTGCTCGCAGAGTTACACAGGAAATATATACAGTGTTTAGTCTTAGTTATAGTGCATTGTCCCCACTATCAATTGAACCCAGATTTCCTGTGGCATATGACGACAGATTGGCTAAATATAGAGACTTAACACGTTGTAGGAGGAACTACAAATATTTACAGAGATGGTCCTGGCACATGTGTATTCTACAAATACATATGCATATATGAGCCATGTTTATTTTGAGGTGGAGAATTCACATTGAAATATATTACATTTAGGCCTTATATGTCAAAAGGTCTTTATAGGACATAAAGGCATGTAAGTGTGTGCTTTCCGTAAACTAGCCCATGCTCTGTAGTCTTTTATCAGGAAAAATTACTGACATTAGTCTCTCATCTAATTACAGCTGTAAATATGGCTGGTGGAACAGAGGCCAGGAGTCAGTCAGCTTATATTGAGGCCAGGGATTGTTTGGCTGCTAGAGAAAAACAAAAATCTTGAGGCATCTAAGACGTATTTTACTCTTTAAGTATAGGAGCAAGTGATTTAACCCTTGCCTGGTGTTGTCCTAAGTCCTGTTTAAAATTGGTTATTTTATCTTTACGGGTTCTGTTTGATCTGTCTTATGAACTCTGTTTTAATGCTAATGCCAGTCAGTTGTGCCTAAAATCCAAGAAGTTGGGCAAGGTATGGTGAGGCGTGTCCGGCTCTCCCCACTTCCCACACCCTGCTTCCCGTTATGGCCTGAACGAATTTTCCAGGTTTTTATGGGAATTGCTGGCTCCAAGTTATTTTTCTGACACGATTGGAACCTTTTCCTATGGCTAAACTTTGTTTGCCCTGATAGGTAATCCAAGGAAAGCTGTGAACCAAAATTCGGTGTAAAGCAGTCTCTACAGCAGTTTTTTTCCTTCAGTTTCAAATGAGTTTTCAATGTTTATATTCTAGTTAGACCCTAAATAACGAGTTTTAAAAAAATATGTATTTTATTGAGTTTTAGGTTTGGGGGTACATGTGAAGAACATGCAATAGTGTTGCATAGGTATATACATGGCAATTTGGTTTGTGGCCTTCCTCCCCATCACCTATATCTGGCATTTCTCCCCATGTTATCCCTCCCCAACTCCCCACCCCCTGCTGTCCCTCCTCTAGTTCCCCCCCACAGACCCCAGTGTGTGATGCTCCCCTCCCTGTGTCCATGTGTTCTCATTGTTCAACACCCACCTTGAGTGAGAACATGCAGTGTTTGATTTTCTGTTCTTGCGTCAGTTTGCTGAGAATGATGGTTTCCAGGTTCATCCATGTCCCTACAAAGGACACTAACTCATTGTTTTTTATGGCTGCATAGTATTCCATGGTATGTATGTGCCACATTTTCCCTGTCCAGTCTATCATTGATGGGCATTTGGGTTGGTTCCAAGTCTTTACTATTGTAAACAATGCTGCAATAAATATTTGTGTGCACGTGTCCTTATAATAGAATGATTTATAGTCCTTTGGGGATATACCCAGTAATGGGATTGCTGGGTCAAATGGAATTTCTATTTCTAGATCCTTGAGGAATTGCCACACTGTTTTCCACAATGGTTGAACTAATTTATACTCCCACCAACAGCGTAAAAGGTTCCTATTTCTCCACATCCTCTCCAGCATCTGTTGTCTCTAGATTTTTTAGTGGTCACCATTCTAACTGGCGTGAGATGGTATCTCAATGTAGTTTTGATTTTCATTTCTCTAATGACCAGTGATGATGAGCATTTTTTTCATGTTTGTTGGCCTCATGTATGTCTTCTTTTGTAAAGTGTTTGTTAATATCCTTAACCCACTTTTGAATGGGCTTGTTTGTTTTTTTTCTTGTAAATTTGTCTTAGTTCTTTGGAGATTCTGGATAGTCGTCCTTTGTCAGATGGGTAGATTGCAAAAATTTTTTCCCATTCTGTTGGTTGCCAATTCACTCTAATGATTGTTTCTTTTGTTGTGCAGAAGCTCTGGAGTTTAATTAGGTCTCATTTTCTATTTTGGCTTTTGTTGCCAATGCTTTTGGTGTTTTAGTCATGAAGACCTTGCCTACGCCTATGTCCTGAATGGTTTTGCCTAGGTTTTCTTCTAGGGTTTTTATGGTGTTAGGTCTTATGTTTAAGTCTTTAATCCATCTGGAATTAATTTTAGTGTAAGGTATCAGGAAGGGATCCAGTTTCTGCTTTCTGCACATGGCTAGCCAGTATTATGTCAGCACCAGCAGCTTAGTAACAGCAGATTTAAAGCAGGCAGAAAAGAAGAGAAGAAGATAGAGACCTTTTGAAGACTCTAACTCTGTAGAGCAGGTTAACTATTTGAGCTCTGCATTTTTCTTGTGGTAATTTGGCCATCAGTTTAAAATGTGCACAAAATGGGCCAAAATATTTAGCCACCTGGAATCCCTAACAGGGTAACAAAATTGGGGCCAGAATGTTGGAAAGTGCTTTTCCCCTGCCATGCTGGACCCCTGGATTGAGTAGGAAAAGACAAAAAGGAAAGACAGGAATAGAGAGAAGAAAGGTCAGATTTTATAGAAGGAAAGGGGAAAGAGACCAGAAAGAAGGGAGGCTTAGGAGCCTCCCAGCCACTGCACAGTAAGCAGTCACGGAGAGCCTCAGCACCCCAGACCTATAGGTGAGGGACAGATCCCTCCCACCTCTACAAGTCACCAGTCAGGGTGAAGTGTTTTCAACCAGAGGGAGTTAAAGGTGCTTTTGGCCAAGAGGAATAAGGCTGTAGGTGGCTTCTCAGATAATCAGGAGGATGATGTTGGTAGAAGGGAGAGAGAGGGAAGGGGTGGGGTGGTGGGGATGCAGGATCAGGGCCCACATACAAAGGCCACACATTCACACACCTCCAAACAAATCACCAGTTAAGAGGCTGAGTACGGTCCCAAATCCCTTGTCTTAGTTTCAAGCCGGCCTCCCAGGCTAGTAAGTCTGAACTGAGCAAAGAACTAGGGTGTCACAAATACAAACAAATAAAAATGCATAAAGGGCTCAAATAATGTCACCATTGGCCAAGTCTAAATAGAGCAGAGCCCCAGCGACACCCCGAAGGAGGCAGAGAGTGGTCGGGTGCACTCCAACGCACTCACCCAGTGCCAAGGTTCCAAGTTTCCCAAATTCCAAAATGTGCTGACTTCTCTAAAGGTTACTCTCTTTGCACTAGCAAAGTATTGAAGGCAGCAGGCACCACAGCAGGAAGAGAAAGAAGATCCTCAAGTCAAAAGCGTCTCAGCAGCTGCAGGGGAACTCCCTAACGTTCCAGCCAAGGGGACACAGTAGGCACAGTGGCTGTAGCTCACAGGTGGTCCTGTGCCCTGCCCAACAGAAACTAGACCGGCGTGCTCAGGCCCTGGAAGCCCATAGTGCTTCCTGTAAGGGCCACCAAAATTGTAACTGAATGTAGGTATGGATGCTCACTGCTTTCAGAGTCCCATTAACTCTGAGTTGGCAGAAAGAAAGTGACTTTATTAACTGAAACTAGTAAAGTGGAATTGGCCAGACTCCCATCCAAAGAAGCCACTTCAATTTTGTGGAGGATGGCAGGGGTTTAAAAAGGAAAAACTTGGTAAGGAAGGCGTGCAAGAATTAGGCTGAGTACAATGTCAGAGTGTCATGTTCAAGTGGCCATCTTGGGTTACAGTCCACCTGGATTGTGGGCTCATCTCAATAATGGCCGAGCTGTTGATTCGCCGCCTCAAAGTAGTTTCTGGAATTTTGCAGTTGGGTCTCCAGACTTGGCCTGTGTGTCTCAAGATTAGCTCCTGGAACTTCTAAGAAGGCACATAATTAGATACCAATATAGAGTTAGATAAATGTGAAGCGAAGTTGGTGGGAAAGGGAGGGAAGTGGCGTCTAAGGCTAAGAGAAAAGGCTTCTGCAGTTTGCTTCAAGGTTATGTCTTGAAACCCCAAGAGAAAAGCAAAAAAAGTTTTAAAATGCCATTTTGAAGCTAAGTGGCCCAGTTATAATCTAAGTCTATTTACTAAGGAGGGCCAAGAGCTTTCCTTCAGTGTTGAAAGTTCTTATTAATAGTTGGAAGGACTGTTGAGAAATAAATGTTTGTTAGCACTTGCGTTGGGATGTGTGCTGTAGGAAACAGGGTTTATGCACTCAACGTTGTCAACTGTGTTCCCCATATTAGGTTCTCAGTCACCAGCTTGTTATGACTAACTAGCTGATGGACTTCGCTGACCTTGTAAACAAAAGTAAAAGACTGTAACACACAAATTTTCAATTAAAACAAATTCTGCTTTCTGTGATATACGTCACATATATCATTATGAGAGATGAGGGGCCATATACAAAGACCACACCTTCACACACCTCCAAACAAATCACCAGTTAAGAGGCTAAATACAGTCCCAAATCCCTTACCTCAGTTTCAAGCCGGCCTCCCAGGCAAATAAGTCTGAACTGAGCAAAGCCTGAAGGGTGCCACAGATACAAACAAATATAAATGCATAAAGGGCTCAAATGGTGTCACTAGCAGCCAAGTCTACATAGAACAGTGCCCCAGTGGCACCCCAAAGGAGGCAGGTGGTAGTTGGGTACACTCCAGCACACTCACCCAGTTCCAAAGTTCCAAGGTTCCCAAATTCCAGAATGTGTTGACTTCTCTAAAAGTTACTGTCTCTGCACCAGCAAAGCATTGAAGGCAGCAGGCACTGCAGCAGGAAATTTCCGTAACTTTCAGATAACAAATGCTTCTGCTAGACATTAAATTTTATATTGGATATCTAAGTTTGGCTATAAAAAGATAAGTCAAACTATTTTATTTGCTAGTTTGCTATACAGATCTGTCTTGAGTTGCCTGGTTTAGTTCCATTTTAAATATTTTTACACTATTTTTTTTTAAATATAGAATTGGTGGGTCAAAGAAATTGCCTTACAGATCTATAATAGTATTTACTACTCTCTGAAAATATGTGTAGCTCTAATAATAATAAAATGCAAAGAGAACATAGTGGAAAAACTTAAAAAGTAAATAAGTTGGTGACCAACAAAATAATAGACTGAACAAAACTGATAAAATGAGAATGTTTCAATGGTAAAAATGTTTAAACTAGTAAGATAAAAGTGACAATGTAAGTTGTCACAGGTATGAAATTCACTATTTCAGCTTACCTGTGCACAAAGGTGGGGGGCTCATTATAGTGTTATAACTGGACTCCACTTAGGCTTTGCTAACGGTAGGAAGCTTAAACTTGCTAATTTGATAAAATGCAATATCTTTAGGCTTAAAAATACTTTTATCTCATTACTCTGTTCATTTGGCAATTTTCCTAATTCCTCTTTTCCTTTCCTTCTCCTCGGGGGAGGCCTGAGGTTCCTGGAAGTGTTCTGACACCAAGGAGGAATGCCCGTGCAAGGGCTGGGGCTGGCCTCCGCCCCTGCACCTCCTCTCTTGAGCCTGGCCATGCACTGTGTTCACCCTGTCCCTTGCTGACATCTTCAGCGGCACCATGGCTTATAGTCAGCCATTCTACCAGCTTTGCTTCCCCTTCGTCCTAATCCTAGACCCGTTTCATCTGCAGCTTTCCCTGTGTCCTTTGTCAGAGCAAAAGACAATTCCAGAAGCCATCCTGTGCCACCTGGCCAGTGTGGGTCTCTGTGGGGCTGCTGTCCTGTCCACCTACATGGGCAACACACTCAGCAGTGCTGGGGTGTTGCTGAGTCAGACTGGACTTGGAGCTTCTGTGGGGCCTTTTCTTCATTTCCCTGAGGCCACAGCTGGGAAGGGAGGCCCCCCAAACTCATCCAAAAAATCCATCAACCCCACAACTTTGGGCTCAGCCTAAAGAGGAAGAGTCCAAGTGTGGGACTCTTCTCATAAACTCAGCCTCTCAGCTCACATCCTTTTTGCATCTCCTTTTCCAGCCGTTGCTGAATTCTTACCTTTTTTGAGGGTAGGGGAAACAGCTTTGATGTTATCATGCATCTCTCCCTGGAGTGGCATAAATGGCATTCTCTGGGGCCTCTGGGCTCTCAAAATTAAAACACAAACAAGGCACTTCCAGTTCTCGACAAGTAGGAGAGTAGCATGGGCTGCTGGCCTCCTCCTCCAACCTATCCCTGGAGGGCTCAGGGAACGGCAGCTGTGTATGGAGCTGTAAATACGTAAAAAAATAAAGGGCACTTTGGGAGGCCGAGGCAGACAGATCATTCGAGGTCAGGAGTTTGAGACCAGCCTAACCAACATGGTGAAACCCTGTCTCTACTAAAAATACAAAAATCAGCTGGGTGTGGTAGTGCATAGCTGTAGTCCTAGTTACTGTGAAGGCTAAGGCAGAGGAATCTTGAACCCAGGAGACAGAGGTTGCAGTGAGCCGAGATCTCACCACTGCATTCTGTGCACTCCAGCCTGGGCCACAGAGCGAGACTCTGTCTCAAAAAAAAAAAAAAAAAAAAAAGAGAAAAGAAAAGAAAAAGAAAATAAACAACAGAAAGGGAAAGTTTGAGCAAGACTCTGTAGCTGAAAGAGGAATATAAAACCTAGTATGTAGGGGTCCAGGACTGACAGCCTGATCAGAAACAGAGACCCATGGAATATAAAAAGGTCAATTTTTGCCAAATTAATCAATAACATTAATGTAGTAAACCTTGAATTAATAAATGTTGAGACGATAAAAAAATTTTCTGTGGAATTTAACCATCTGACTCTAAAACTCACATGAAAGATCAAAGGGCCCAAAAGAGCCAGGAGTAATGCTGAAGATGAAAAAGCAGGGAGACATGCCATGTTAGATAGCAAAACTGATAATCAAGTTAAGTAATTAAACAGTGTGGTGTAAGTGCAGGGGTAGACAAATGGACCAATGGGACAGAGTAGAGAGTCCAGGAACAGGCACATGCACATACGAAAGCCTGCTCAAGAAATGGACGAAGGCCAGGCACGGTGCCTCACGCCTGTAATCTCAACACTTTTGGAGCCAGAACGGAGAAGACTGCTTAAGCCCAGGAGGTCGAGACCAGCCTGGGCAACATGGAAAAACACTGTCTCTATCAAAAATACAATTAGCCAAGCATGGTGCCATGTACCTGTGAGACCAGTTACTCAAGAGGCTGAGGTGGGAAGATTGCTTGAGCTCGGAAGGTCAAGACTGCAGTGAACCATGATCATGCCACTGCACTCCAGCCTGGGTGATAGAGTGGGACCCTGTCTCCGTTAAAAAAAGAAAGAAAGAAAGAAAAAAGAAATAAGCGAGAAGGCAATACAGATGAGTGAGAGGAGGGTGGAATACTGATAAATAGAAACATGGTAAACCACACGGAGAAAAATTAAACTAGAGTTCCACATCTTACCATGCACAGAAATGGACTCTACATGAATTAGAAATTGATGTCCAAAGCAAAACGTTTCCCTTTCTTTCTTCCTTTCCCTTCTTCCCTTCCCCTTCCTTCCTTCCTTCCCTCCTCCTTCCTCTCTTTCCCTTTCCCTTTCCTTTTCCCTTCCCTCTTTCCTCTCCCTTCCCTCTTTCCTCTCCCTTCTCTTCCCTTCCCTTTCTCCCCCTCCCCTCCGCTTCCCTCCCCTTCCCTTCTTTTCTCTTTTCTCTCCTCTCACTCAGTCACCCAGGTTAAGGTACAGTGGCATAATCTCCACTCACTGCAAACTCCACCTCCTGAGTTCAAGCAATTCTCTTGCCCCAGCCTCCTTAGTAGCTGGAACTACAGGTGCACACCACCACACCTGGCTAATTTTTGTATTTTTAAAATAGAGACAAGGCCTCACCATGTTGTCCAGGCTGGTCTGGAACTCACCTCAGGTGATCACCTGCCTTGGCCTCCCAAAGTGCTGGGATTACAGGTGTGAGCCACCACACTTGGTCTTCTTCCTTTCTTTTTTCTTTTCTTTTTTTAAGAGAGAGGGGTCTTAGGCTGATACCACCAAACCGGGCTAGTTTTTTACTTTTATTTTTGTAGAGACAGAGGTCTCACTATATTGCTCAGGCTTGGTCTTGAACTTTCCAAAGTGCAGGGATTATAGGCATGAGCCACTGTGCCCTGCCCTTCAGCTGATAGGAGGAACATTTAAAAGAATTTCTGTCAGAGCATAAAAATATGTTTTTAAAGAAGACAAAATAAGCCCAAACTATAAAGAAAATATTGGTAAATTTGATCAGATAAAAAAAAATTCTGTATTATAAGAGACAGGATGGGGGACATGGTAAATCACAAACTGGAAGAAGGTGTTTACAGTGCAGATGATGGACAAAGAATTAGTATTAAATATGTGCAGGATTCCTAAAAAGAAGAAAAACCAAGTTGCCAAGGTTATGGACGGGCAATTCACGGCGGAATAAGAGCTTAAACTCAAGAATAATTGCTCTGGTTTGAATGTGTCCCCTCCAAAATTCAAGTGTTGAAACTTACTGACCAATGTGATGGTATTAAAAAGTGGGGCCTTTAAGAGGTGATTAGGTGATTAGAGTGCCTCTCCTTATGAATGGAATTAGCGACCCTTATAAAAGGCCTTGATGGGCTTGCCCTTCTGTCTTCCACCATGTTGAGGACACAGTGTTCCTCTACTCTGGAGAATGTAGCAACAAGGGCCACGTTGGGAGTAGAGGGTGTTTCTTAGCAGCCAATCAAACCTGCTGGCACCTTGTTCTTAGACTTTCCAGCCTTTAGAACTAAGAGAAAATAAATTTTTGGGTCTCTATAAATTACTCATTCTTAAATATTAGCAGCACAAACAAACAAAGGCAGAAATCAAGGAAATGCAAAAACAAAAAACAAAAAGCAAACCCACAGTAAGGTAGCATTTTGTATCTGTCATATTGGTAGAAGTTAAAGTCTGAAAATCCCAATAGTGGGTCCTTATGAATTAACACTGTTGGGGGAGGAGTGGGTTGGGGCAGGTGTAAATTAGAATAATCACTTAGAACAATTTGGAAAAATTTGGTCAAGTTGAGAATGTGGATTTCCTGTAATGCTGCAATTCCACTTCAAGGTGTATGCTCCTAGAAATTCTTAACACAGGTGCACAGGGAGCCATATACAGGATGTTCATGGCTGCATTCATCATTCATAATGATGAATACCTGGAAATCACATTGATGTCTGTAAGAATACATAAATTAATTTTGATACCATCATACTGATTTGTCATGGGATCTTGAGCTTAAACTCCAAATTTTGCTTCACTTGATGATGAGGATCACAATAGTACCTATCTGATAAAAGGATTTTGAGGATAACATTATAAAATACTAGAATAGTGTATAATACTGTAAAATGACAACAGCAGTGTCAAGCACAAGATAAAATCCATTATCAGTGGTAACAATAGCAACAGCAGCAATAGTAGACGTAGTAGTATACAACAGTACAATGAATATACCAACGTGGCTGAATTGTACAAAATGTGAAAGAGAAAAAGAAAGTTTCAGGAGAATGTATGCAGTATAATACTATTTGTGTAAAGTTTAAAACCATCAAAGCAGTACCATATGGAAACATATATGTTACAGAATTGTAAAAATATGCATGGGAATGATGAACACCAAATTCTGGATGGTCTCAATCTATCTAAAATGGATTTTGAAGATGGAGATGGGGAAATGGGATCTAAGAGGGTAACGGGAGCATCAGTAGTATCTATCTTATTTTATTTTTAAGCTTCATTTTTATTATATTTGACATCTATATTATTGTATGTCTGAAAACAATAATTTTTAAATGTAGTTACTTTGGCTGGGAGCATACTTTATGTTTTTCATCTACCCCTTATTCATGCCCTCATTACACATTGGCTGCTTCAGAAAATGATTAAATCTGGGAAGGCTTCATTTAAAATGTCCAAAGCAATCAAACGATCTCATTTCAAAAATTCATAGAAAAATATTTCCACTTTGTGTCTTTTTTTTTGGCACAGAAATAAGTTTCTTGAGAAGTGGGACTGTGCTGTATGTTTTCTTTTCTGTCTAGCATAGGATGGGAATTAAAAATACCTTCAGAAATTAGTTGGCGATTTACTTCTTTGGAATTTAAAAATAAATTCCCCACAAAATAATAACAATGACTATCTTTTGAAATAGGAACTTACTCTGTTGCCCAGGCTGGAGTGCAGGGGCACTAACATGGCTCACTGCAGCTGCAAATTCCTGGGTTCAAGAGAGCCTTCCACCTCCGCCTCCCAAGTAACTGGGATCACAGGCACATGCCACCACACTTGGCTAATTTTAATTTTTTTTTTGTACAGAGGGAGTCTTGCTATGTTACCCAGGCTGGTCTTTAACTCCTGGATTCAAGCGATTCTCCTATCTTGACCTCTGAAAGTGCTAGTACTACAGGTATGAGCCACCACACCCAGTCCATGAAAAAATAGAGTGACTAATTTCTCAACCTAACTCATAAAATCCTATTTAATCCATGTTGTTCTTTAAATTGCAGGCGATTATAACAAATGCAGAAAAACTTTTTTTTTTTTTGGCTTGGTACTATTTTGCTAACATCAGTGTCAATACAGGCATATTTTCATTGAAAAAGGAAAATTGTAAATTAGCTGGTGTTTTAATTTCCCTGTCTTTCATAATATTTAATAACCTCCTCTGTTTGCAAACACACAACTTATCCTAATTCTAAATATGCCATAATTTGATTTTTCTAAAATGGATTTTTCTCAGTTTTGGAAATTTTTAATTGAAAGCCAGAATCCCCCAACTGACCGTGGGAGGTCCAAAGGGAAGTGTCAGGAAAACTGTACCCCAGCTCAGTCTCACTTCTTGGATTACTACCTGGTTCCCACTCACATCAGGCCCAGAAGCAGTCTGGTAAGGGAATGACAGACACCCCTACCTGGGTAGGTAAAAGGTAGGGGTGAAGTGGGGACTGGGCAGAAGTGGCAGAGATGGCACAAGCAAGGGGAAAAACAAGATTTAATCAACAAGATCCAGGTGGAAGCCAGGAAATGACAGGCTCTCAGGAAAAAGTAGCATGGACCAAAGTCAAAGAGTGAACAGGAAAGAAACGGAGATCCAAAAGCAGGAAGAATTTTTGTGGTTCAAAATCAAAGCTGTTGATTTGGGCTGGAGTTTCTGCTTAGGTTGGAACTGTGTGGCTGAGCTGGGGGCAAGAACTTAAAGGAGTTATAGGCAGGACATCTGGGAAAAATTTCCTTTGAACAAATCAAATCTGTTAGCTATCTATCTGAAAATTGAAATCCATTTCTTCTTTCTCTTTTCTTCCTTTTCTGTATTCCCTCTCCTTATTTCTTCCTTCTTCTTTCATTTGGGAAAAATTTTATATATGTTCCATCTAGAATGAACAAATGTTATTTCATTTCGCTTGGTTAAAAAATAAAGTATTAAAAACAAATTTGTGCCCCTTCTCAATCCATACAACTCCTTCCCTCCCAAGCACATCCACTATCATGAATTTCATGTGTGTTCTTCTAGTTTGTGCTTTTTTTCCTTTGGTAATTTGACTATACATCTATCTGTCTATTATTAAAGAAAAAACATTAAATAATACTTGAAAGAATGGTTAGAAAGACTATACAGGACCATCATGATAGGCATTGGGACCACAGCAATGGGATTTTGCAGTGGGGAAGGGAGATTGGGCTCGACTTTGAATTCAGCATGGGCAATTGGTAATTTATAGCCAAGGAGCAGGGTGGGGATCAGTGGAAGAAAAATTACTAAGAGAAAACATTAGGGGTAAGGGGGATTCTGTCTAAAGTGACCTAATGGGGTTCTTGCTGAGGATGGGGCAGAATGCTCAGACATCACCTGGGAGATAGTGGAGGATGAACTTGGTCAGATATTGAGCATGGTTAGATATCAAGGGTGGGCATTCTTGGGAAACTGACTTAGCAAGATTCTTTGCTAAAACTGAAATTTGTAAGAAAGTGCACAGATGGGCTTATGAGAAGGTTCAGGAGACTGACTAAATTGTGGCCAAGCAAAGAATATTTTTTTACCATAAACACTATAATACACTGTTTTGTGTGTCTGAAAAATAGATGGATATATGCTATAACTTGCATATTGTTGAGCAACTTGCCTTTGTCATGGAAAATATTTTTCAGCTCTAGCTATGTTGATTTATACTGATAAAATTTGCTCCCCTTAAGTAGTGTAGTATTCCATCATACAGCATACCACATTTTATGTATCCATTTCCTTCATGATGGGTATTGAGTTTTCAAATATTTTTTGCCATTATAAGCAATGCTACGTATTGGAATCCGTTTCTTCTTTGACAATGAAACAGCTATTTCCAGAACTAGGAAAATAATAATGATAATTCTGATTTTCTTGTGTATAATCTATGATAAAGGTAAAATGCATCCAAATTTAAATTTAAATTGTGTATGAGTTAAATGTGTCTAGGTCTCACAAGTTTGTTAGTTTTAGGTTAAGATTGCTCATCTTGGTAGAGCCAGACTACTTGGGTTCAAATTTTGTCTCAGTCTCTGATTAACTGAGGCTCATTGGCCAGTTGGAAAATTCTTTCCCCTTCTAGTATGTAGGTGATGTGTGAACTCAGGGCAGTCTTTGTTGGCTGCCAGCACCTTTGGACATTCTTTTAGTATTTGGGCCAGAGAGTCCCTATCTGAGTCCCTGCTTCCTACTAAGTAGCTGTGGAACAGATATGGAACCTGAGATCAGTCAATCAGATGCCAGAGCTAGAATTCTAAAGAAATGGAATCCATTCTGGCAAGACTGGGGGAGGCTGTATCGTCCAGTGTCAATAGTCTTAGTGATGCAAGCAGCAGTGTCTATGGGTGGTAGCATCAGTGGTGAACTCTGCAGTGTGATTTTGGGCATGGTTCCCAGTGGGGTTGCCTCCAGATCCTGTTTCTTTAGACTTTAGAGAATCTTAAACTCTTTTCATGAACTATTTTCTATTTAAACAAATCACTTCTTTTAAGTTGTTTGCAACTAAGACCTCTTTCTAAAAGAGATCAGATGTCAGAGAACACTAGCTGGGTCCTCCCCTTCTGTATCATTCTGCCTTTTCCTTCTCAGGATCCATTGGCTGTTATGGTGGGTGTGAGCTTGAAGAGTTCAAGTCTGAATTCACATGAACCTACAGACCCCACTTTTTCTGACATTCATGTGGTGTTGTCCACTGTGTTAAACTTTCCTTACTTCTTATTTCTTTAAGAAGCACCTAATTTTCCCTTCTGGCTTCTGACTCATCCCAACCCCAGCCACTACACTAGATGCATCATATATTATTTGAACTCATCCTTTTTTAATGGCTGCATAGTATTCCATGGTAAATATGTGCTACATTTGCTTTATCTAGTCTATCATTGATGGGCATTTGGGTTGGTTCCAAGTCTTTGCTATTATGAACAGTGCCACAGTAAACATATGTGTGCATGTGTCTTTATAATAGAATGATTTATAATCCTTTGAGTGTATACCCAGTAATGGGATTGCTGGATCAAATGGTATTTCTAGTTCTAAATCCTTGAGAAATGGCCACACTGTCTTCCACAATAGTAGAACTAATTTATACTCCCACCAACAGTGTAAAAGCATTCCTATTTCTCCACATCCTCCCCATCATCTGTTGTCTCCTGATTTTTTAATGATTGCTATTCTAACTGGCATGAGAAGGTATCTTAATGTGGTTTTGATTTGCATTTCTCTAATGACCAGTGATGATGAACTTTTGTCATGTTTCTTGGCTGCATAAATGTCGTCTTTTGAGAAGTGTCTGTTCATATCCTTCGCCCACTTTTTGATGTTTTTTTTTTCTTGTAAATTTGTTTAAGTTTTTTGTAGATTCTTGGTATTAGCCCTTAGATGCATAGATTGCAAAAATGTTTTCCCATTCTGTTGGTTGCTAGTTCACTCTAATAATTGTTTCTTTTGCTGTGCAGAAGCTCTTTAGTTTAATTAGATTCCATTTGTCTATTTTGGCTTTTGTTGCCATTGCTTTTGGTGGTTTTAGTCATGAAGTCCTTGCCCATACCTATGTCCTAAATGGTATTGCCTAGGTTTTCTTCTAGAGTTTTTATGGTGTTAGGTCTTATATTTAAATCCTTAATCCATCTGGAGTTAAATTGTGTATAAGGTGTAAGGAAGGGATCCAGTTTCAGCTTTCTGCGTATAGCTAGCCAGTTTCCCGAACACCACTTATTAAATAGGGAATCCTTTCCCCATTGCTTGTTTTTGTCAGGTTTGTCAAAGATCAGATGGTTGTAGATGTGTGGTGTTACTTCTGAGACCTCTGTTCTGTTCCATTGGTCTATATCTTTGTTTTGGTACCAGTACCATGCTGTTTTGATTACTGTAGCCTTGTAGTATAGTATGAAGTCACGTAGCATGATGCCTCCAGCTTTGTTCTTTTTTTTTTTTTTTTTTGCTTAGGATTGTCTTGGCTATGCTGGCTCTTTTTGGGTTCCATATAAAATTTAAGGTGGGTTTTTCCAATTCTGTGAAGAAAGTCAATGGATAGCACTAAATCTATAAATTACTTTGGGCAGTATGGCCATTTTCACAATATTGATTCTTCCTAACCAGGAGCATGGAATGTTTCTCCATCTGTTTGTGTCCTCTCTTATTTCCTTGAGCAGTGCTTTGTAGTTCACCTTGAAGAGGTCCTTCACATCCCTTGTTAGTTGTATTCCTAGGCATTTTATTCTCTTTGTAGCTATTGTGAATGGGAGTACACTCATGATTTGGCTTTCTGTCGGTTATTAGTATATAGGAATGCTTATGATTTTTGCACATCGATTTTGTGTCCTGAGACTTTCCTCAAGTTGCTTATCAGCTTAAGGAGATTTTGGGCTGAGACGTTGGGGTCTTCTAAATATACAATCATGTTGCTTGCAAATAGAGACAATTTGACTTCCTCTTTTCCTATGAATATCTTTTATTTCTTTTTCTTGCCTGATTTCCCTGGCCAGAACTTCCAATACTATGTCGAATAGGAGTGGTAAGAGAGGGCATTCTTGTCTTGTGCTGGTTTTCAAAGGGAATGCTTCCAGTTTTTGCCCATTCAGTATGATATTGGCTGTGGGTTTGTCATAAATATCTCTCGCGATTTTGAGATACATTCCATTGATACCTAGTTTATTGAGAGTTTTTAGCATAAAGGGCTGTTGAATTTTGTTGAAGGCCGTCTCTGCATCTATTAATCATGTGGTTTTTGTCTTCGGTTCTGTTTATGTGATGGATTACATTTGCTGAGTTGCATATGTTGAACCAGCCTTGCATCCTGGGCATGAAGCTGACTTGATGGTAATGGATAAGATTTTTTTTTTTTTTTTCACTGCACTCCGGCCTGGCAACAGAGCAAGACTCCATCTCAAAAGCAGACAAACAAATGTGTGTGTGTGTGTGTGTGTGTGTGTGTGTGTGTGTGTGTGTGTGTGTATGCCAGTCACAAAAGAACAAATATGATTCTACTTGTGTAAGGTACCTATGAAACAGGAGAGTTCCCTGATTCTCCTTGCAGGACGTCTGACAAGGGTGCGGCTTGTCTGCTTGGTTGCCCACAGCTCAAACCCCTAGAAGGAGCATCCAGATAGGCAGTTGCAGGGGCCCAGGTGACGGGATTTGGGCTCAGGCCCCATGGCGGCATCTAGACATGGGTGTCTGTGACTCCAGAAGCCCAAGTGGGCATGTGTTGCCAAGCTCTTTCAGATTTGCCTTCTCTACCCAGCACGTCCCTGCCCCACTCCCTTATCACCTAGAGTAGTGAAATTCAAGGAGACAGAATGGCTGCCAGGGACTGAGGAGGAGGGAATAGAGAGTTATTTTTTTATGAGTACAGAGTTTCAGTTAAGAAAGATGAAAAATGTTTTAGAGATGGATGGTATTAATGGTTGCACAGTAATCTAAATGTATATGATCTTGAGTCATTTTAAAAATGCTAACCACTTACAGATGTTTCTTTGCTTTATGTGCTAAGTTATTTTTGTATGTGTTCAGAATCTTTGGGATAATATCCCTTTTCTACATTTCTGCATTTTTTTCTGTGAGCCTCACTAGTATTTATCCCTCTTTACCTTTTCATTTATTTATTCTCACATTAAAAGAGATGGAAGAGTTATACAGATTTGGCATTTGGACCTTTGGCCTCACCTATGTAACAAACCTGCACATCCTGCACATGTACCTCAGAACTTAAAAATAGACACACACACACACACACACACACACACATACACACACACAGAGATATTTTCTTCTTTTAAAAACCAGTATCTGTGTCCTGTTCTTTCTTTCCCATCCATACTTCTATTCCAAGCAATCTAACTGTAGATTGCAACACTGGGATGACACTTGGAGAAAGGAAGGGAGGAAGAAGAACTAACAATCATAAATTTGACCTCGGAAAGCATAACCCATGCAAGAAAACTCAACCTTAAGAGTGAAAGACAGGAAGATGTGCAGCAATGCACATTTTTATTTCAAATTTTTAAATACTTGGTGTATGTTATATACACTCTGTATATATGTTCAGTGTCAGAGAATGGGAGACTGGGTTAGAACAACATACTGCCTTATTTATCAAAGTTATATCAGATTTAACTTCTTCTAGATTCTGGGGTCTAGGCTGGAAATATACATCTCAACCTACCACCCAGCTCTAGATTGAAAGGTATTCAGTAGCACCCAAGCTGATGACACTGAGTGGATAAGATTTTTGATGTGCTGTTGGATTCTGTTTGCTAGAATTTTATTGAGAATTTTCACATCAACATTCAACATGGATATTGGCCTGAAATTTTCTTTTTTAGTTGTGTCTCTGCCATGTTTTAATATCAGGAAGATGTTTGTCTTATAAAATGAGTTAGGGAGCATTCCTTCTTTTTTTGTATTGTTTGGAATAGTTTCAAAGGGAATGCTACCAGCTCCCTTTGTACCTGTGGTAGAATTTGGCTGCGAACCCAACTGGTCCTGGTCTTTGTTTTGATTGGTAGGCTATTAATTGCTGCTTCAATTTCAGACCTTGTTATTGGTCTATTCAGGGGTTCAACTTTTTCTTGGTTTTGTCTTGAGAGGGTGTAAGTGTCTGGGAATGTATTCATTTCTGCTAGATTTACTGTTTTACTTGAATAGAAGTGTTTATCGTATTATCTGATGGTAGTTTGTATTTCTGTGGAATAACTTCTTTTAACTCAGCCAATGATGGCTCAGTGGACTATTGTGAGGAGGCAGTTAGGGAGAGACAGAAGCCCCAGAGTAGGGTTTCCCAAAAGACAGGGAGTGGAGCATATAATGAATATGGTAATTGTCTGAACCATTGTCTCCCTTCTAATAAAATATGTTTTGAGGAATACTGGTGTCATATAATTCTTCAATGAAAAAAGTCATATGGTGAGTTCAGTTTGTGTAAAACTGTACATTATTTACCTGTCTTGGAGACTTATAATGCACATTAGCACATCTGAGAAATCTCCTAGTGAAATAACCTTGCTTAATATTCTTTAACCCATAATTACTCTAATTTTTTGGCCCTAGGGGAACTTTTTCTTAGGTAATCCTATTCCACTAACACTTTATGAAGATTGTGCTCCATGAAAATTATTTGGAGAAGAGTGCTGACAAGCATTTGCCATCAAGGATCCAAGATGAAGTAATGGATGATAAAACAAAGACAGGCATAATGCTAGAAAGGGTCAAAGCTCATAGGAAGCCTTAAAAAAGCAAAAAAGGATGGGAGAAGCCTAAGCTGCTAATGTGAAGCATGAGGCACTTGCTGGGGCAAGGAGCCTAGAGAGGTGAAGAGACTGGGGTCACAGGGAAGGGTTGCTCAGTGGGGTCTAGTAAGGACTCTTATTTCCAGAAGCCAAGTGAGATAGCTGTTATTACTGCACCCATCTTACAGATAAGAAAATGGAGGCTCCAAGAGGTTAAGTTGCCCGTGATCACTTAGCTGGTTAGAGGCAGAGCTGGGGTTCAAGGTCAGGTGTGATTCCATAGCTAGTGCTCTTGCCACTGCCACACTCTCTCCCAAGTCCTGGTGACTTTGTTGTCTAAATGTATTTCCAAAGTTTATTCTCCTTTCCATCCATTCCCACAGTAGGAGTAGATGACAAGTCAAGTTTTCAGACATGTTGAATTTTGAGGTTCATGTGGGACCAGCTTCATTTCTTCTTTCCACATAATTGCACGTATTTCCTTCTCTCCCCTGAATACTCTCTGATCTCTCTTTGCCAACCCCCTTCTTTGCCTCTATCCCTTCCCTAGTGAACTCATTCTAATCATCACATGTATACACATACATGTGCATGCACATACATGTATATTATAGATGTACAAAATACATGTCTTATACACATATACATACACATAAATTTTACTGTGTGTATAAGATACATGCCATGTGTCCTTTTAACATACATATATATATAAACATACATATGCTATTCGTCTATGATGTAATTATACACAAAGCTCTCCCTCACCTCTTTCATATCCCCTACCTGAAAGTCATAATTCTCATCTCGTAAATTTATGGTCAGATGCAAGGAACATAATATAGTGGTTGTAAATGGATGATAATGACTTTGGGTGGGGCTTCTGAACTCTTAAGTGCCACTTTGGATTCCATTATTTATAGTGTGAAGCTTTAGTAAAATTATATTAGCCTTCTTGGAGGGGTTAATTAGAAATGTAGACAAAGAAGAATTAGTCAATATAATTTATTTAGATTTTTCAAAAGGCTCTTAACAAATTTCCAAAACCAATAGTGTATTAAAAATATAATTACACGTTGATGAAAATATTTTGTTATAGAATCTTTGATTTTAAAAAACTCCAGTAGTTCATGGACATTTTTAACAGAGATAACAAAAATTATATAATATGTATGTATATATGTACATGTATATTTTGAGACAGGGTCTTACTCTGTCAGCCAGGATGGAGTGCAGTGGTGCTATCACAGCTCATTATAGCCCTGACCTCATGGGTATATCCAAGCTATCCAAGTAGCTGGGACTAGTCGTGTGCCACCATACTCAGCTAATTTTTTTTTGAGACAGGGTCTCATTTTGTCACTCAGGCTGGAGTACAGTGGGATGATCTTGACTCACTGCAGCCTCAGCCTCCTGGACTCAAGTGATACTTCTACCTCATCTTCCCAGGTAGCTGGGACTACAGGTTTGTTCCACCATGCCTGGCTAATTTTTGTATTTTTTTTGTAGACACAGGGTTTCACTGTGTTGCCCAGGCTACCTCAAACTCTTCAGCTTAAGCAATCTGCCTGCCTTGACCTCCCAAAGTGCTAGGATTATGGGCATGCCAGTTAATTTAAAAAAAAGTTTTACAGACAGGGTTTCACTGTGTTGCCCAGGCTGGTCTTAAACTCCTGAGCTCGAGAGATCCTACCACCTTGGCCTCCCAAAGTGCTGGGATTATAGGCATGAGCCACTGCACCTGGCCGAATCTTTTTATGTGTAACATACTTGTGCATACATAAAAGGGGAAAATATAAACTATCTAAATTGGTTAAATGATTAAGATTTTCCCAAGCCTTCACATTTAGAGTCTAACTCTTTGAAATCACTTTTCACTCACCAGTTATTATGCTATATTTTACCACACAGCATTATCCAGTATCAAGAGGACTGCAAATGCACTGCATCTTAAAAGAGTGCTTACTGCTTTCCCCAGAATTGTTTTTCAAGACACTTAAACCCTTTCTGCAAGTTTTAAAGTGCATCATATTGCTATATGATGATAGCCACAATCAGAAATTGTAAAATACCATGCTATTTTCAGAGATTCTTACGATTGGTGAAAAATATATCTAATAGGAGAAAGATAATGTTGGGAATTTAATTTGTATTGAGTTATAAATGACTGGTTTCAGATTTAATGTAATTTTAAGTGAGCACACTTCCTATTGTTCAAGTCAAAACACAGACACACACACATATATTTATTAAACATCTACTATGTATCCTGTGCCACAGAGATTTAGAGGAGATGTTCAGTTATAGTTAAATAAAGAAGGTAAGTTTGAATTGGACCCTAAAGGACGAATGAGATTACACATTTTGGAGGTGGGATGTGAGAGGTAGAAAAGGAAGCCAAGAGAACAGTTGAAAAAATAAACTTCCATGATGTTAATGACTCTACAGTTGCAAATGAGATAAGAACCAGCTTCAGGCCAGAAACAGACAAATTATACAAGAATAAATGAAACAAAAATCTTATGAATGCAGAGTGATTCACTGAAGCCACCTATCCTCCAGCCAAAATGTCCAACTGAAACAAAGCTCTTAATCACAGTCAATAGAATGATTTTTTAAAAAAAGGAATAGAAGCTATAGAGTGATATTGTACAGATATATAAAAATAAAAACTATTTACAGTATAGTATTAGATTTTAAAGTGGGATACAAAACTACACAGTGTTATCACAACAGTAAAATATTTGCAGAAACTCAAATTGCAGAAAGAACTTGGGTAGAAATATTTTCTTTAATACTGTTCTTAAATCCTATTTTTAATAATTGGTTTGAAAGTACATATGAGAAAGAGCGAAATCAGCAGGTTGGCTAGGGAAGGAAGAATGATATCATAGGTAAATTAAAAGGTTAAGATTATAAAAAGAACAAATTGCTATAAAAATGTTAAACATGAACATAAACTTACATTTCTGCTAATTTTAATGTAATATTCTAATAAGTTATCCAAGGAAATCAGAAAAAGAGAAGCATGGTATAATAAAGATTTTATGAGTTAAATGCCATATATTAATATTTAATAACCAGCTTTTTCCATATACAATCTAATGAATGCCATAATTTTTTAAAGAAAAACATAAAATTAGAAAGCTAATAATGGTGGCTTTTGACTTATTGACTGCCTAAAACATCTCCATTTGGACTTTTTAAAAGATATTATGAATTTAGAATTGAAAATAGACTTCCCATCTTATGTATTACCATGTCCAGTCCTCTTTATTCCTTTCTGTCAATCCCAGTTTCCATCTGGTATCATCTTCTCTCATCTTTAACTTCTTTCAACCTTTCCTGCAGCATAGATCTCCCGATAAGAAAATGTCTCTATTTTACCTTAATTTTTGTAGGACATATTCACTGGCTATGCAATTACAGGTTGGCGGAGATTAAAAGTCCTTCCTGGTTAAAGGTGCCATTTCATTGTCTTATATTCCCCTATATATAACATACCTTTCTCTCTGGTTGTTTTAAAGATTTTTCCTTATCAATGGTTTTTAGCAGTGTATGCAATGTGCCTTGATGTAGTGATTCTTTGTGATTATTCTTCTGGGTGTTTGTTAAACTTCATGAGCCTGTGTGTTAATTTCCATTTAAAAAATAATGGGCATTATCTTTTCAAATATTTTTTTGGCCCTACCCTATCCTGGAATCTCAATACACACATGCTATGCTACTTGATATTGTTCCCCAAAACACTGAGTTCTTGTTTTTTTAAAAAATAATGTTAATCAACTTTATGTTTTAGAACAGTTTTAGGTTTACAGAAAAATCAAATGGAAAGAACAGAGCATTCCCACATATCCCCACTTCCCCTGCAGTTTCCACTATTGTTAACATCTTTCATTAGTGTGACACATTTGTCACAATTGCTGGTACAATGTTGACACATTATTTTTAACTAAACCTGGTGGTTTCTATTATGATTCACTCTGTGTTGTACATTCTATAGGTTTTGACAAATACATGATGCATATTCACAACTACAGTATAATACAGCATAGTTTTACTGCCCTGTGAATCCCCCGTGCTATGCCTATTCATCCCTCCCTACTAACCCGCTCTTAATACTTGGCAATCAGGCCGGGCACGGTCGCTCAAGCCTGTAATCCCAGCACTTTGGGAGGTTGAGGCGGGTGGATCACGAGGTCAAGAGATCGAGACCATCCTGGTCAACATGGTGAAACCCTGTCTCTACTAAAAATACAAAAAATTAGCTGGGCATGGTGGCACGTGCCTGTAATCCCAGCTACTCAGGAGGCTGAGGCAGGAGAATTGCCTGAACCCAGGAGGCGGAGGTTGCGGTGAGCCGAGATCGCGCCATTGCACTCCAGCCTGGGTAACAAGAGCGAAACTCCGTCTCAAAAAACAAACAAACAAACAAAAAAAACTTGGCAATCAGTGGTTCTTTTACTGCTTTGCCTTTTCCAGAACCAGCTTGGTCGGGAGTCCCCCACCCATGTGGCACTGAAGGTATTTGAGACACCCAGAGAGCACAATAGAGTGGATTTATCCTGGGGACCAACAGCCTGACAGCCTGTGGGGCTGAAAGCTCTCCAAGCTGAAGGCTCTGAGCAGATTCTCATCCACGCGGTTATTTGCTTTGACAGGTGATTCTTATTAATACACAGGGGTTCTACATATACACATAACTCAAGAATCTACCAAGTAGGCAGCTGCTACCCGCCTACCACTAATTACAAACTAAAAGGTATTCTCCACAAAGGAGCCAAGGGGGCAGGGTAAACTTAATGTTTCTCAACATCTTCTCCCTTCTTTGTTTCAACAAAGCTAGGCGAGCAAGCACAGCCCTATCTTGGTGAACCATTTCTTGGATGATCTTGGATCTGCACCTGTAGACTACACAAAGAGAAAGAAAACCGTAATACAGTTGCAGTAGCAATCATAGATCCTCCAAGTGTTTTCATCCAAATTTTTAGGCGGCCAATCAATCAGCAGCTCCCTCAAGCACCTCAAAGTCTGACTAACTGCCTACTCTTCCATTTCTTCCTTAAGGGGTTGGGACTGAGAAATCTTTTGGGAAATAGGGTGGAGGTCGTTCTTCTGTAAATACTTCCTGCTGAAGAAGGGCGTCTAGGACTTTATGGGTCCCCCTCCTTGCTTGCTTTCTAAAGTTTTTTCAGGTGCCGTTTTATTCTCTCCCGATTATGTTCAGTCTCATTACACTTTTTAGAGTTACTAAGGTTGATCTATAACTCTCCGATCACCAACAGATATGGGAGGTTTAACACACCTCTGAATCTAAGGAGCTTTTATTTCTTATAAATTTCTAATGAACAAGAATTAGGGCCTGATTTTCTATTATATTTTCCTTCCCAGACTTTTATCAGTTTTAGAGCCGTAGGTATTTTTCAAGGTTCTTTTTATTCAGCTCTTAACATTGGCCATACTATTTTTGGTCATGGTCCTACTAGTCCCCCATCTCTCTAGACAGTAGAGTTGTTGATCTCAGTGTGTATAAATTCTAAATAATCATAGGTCTTTATCTGCCATCTGAATTCCATATTACTACAAGAGAACTGACCGGTGCAATCATTGCTAAGGGGACCAATAATCAATAATAATTCCATAGGAATTGTTGCGTAGTACCTCAGCGTCTATCACAACACAATCTCTCCAGATCATTGTTCTTAACTTAGGGGACCATTCTTTATTTGTATTCAGGTTTTGATGGCTGAAACATTGTTATTTTATTTCCTAAATTATTACAGAAAATACTAAGGCCAGAGATCATTAAAGGAAGGAAAGAATATATGCCCAATGTGTGAAACTTCCTTTTACTTCTATCCCAACTCCAGAAATACTCACTTTGTGATAACCGTCATCATAATTACCGTAACAGGCTGTCCTGCTTTCTTCAGGTTTTCCTCCACTATTTGCGAAAGTTTCTTAATTTGACCCCAAGTTGGTGGTGATGTTCAATGTGTTCCCCTAATGGGAACAGTACTCCCCCTTGATGTTAGTCTTGCCATCTCTGTAACTGGGGTGGGCGGGGTGGGGGGGGCGCTTTACAAGTCTCTTTTTTGATATCTGGCTCATAATACGGCTTTAAATGCCTGGATGGTACCCAAACTGATTGTTGATTTGGACCTGCAGAAATACAAGCAAATCCTCTCCCCCAGGTTATTATATTGCCATTTTTCCAATTCTTTCCCAGGCACATAGCCCATATCCTGCATCATTTAGTGGCTTGGGGCACCGTATGATTGTTCAGGTATTAAAGCCTGAGCCCCTCATTGCTGTAGCAAATCTCCTCCCTATAAATTAACAGGGATTTGTATCACAATAAGCTGAATAGTTCCAGGCTGTCCCTCAGGCCCCTCGCAGGTTAAAATGTGATTACTTTGATATACTTCAGAGGCCTGCCCTACTCCAAGCACACTGAACTGAGCATTTTCCACGGGCCAAGAAAGTGTCCAATACAGTAATAGAAACATTTGCTCCACTATCTACCAAACCTTTAAATTTCTTTCCTTGAATCGTAATCTCACAGGTAGGACATTTACCAGTAATTTGATATGCTGCTCTGTCTTGTTCGTTTGTACCTCCAAATCCTCTTGTTCTTTTAGTTTCACTTTTTCCTGTTTTTTTCATAAGGTGTAATTAAAAGCTGTGCTATACGTTCCCCGGGCTCAGCACTCCAGGGAATGGAAAAAGACACTACGATCTGAATCTCCCCTATAAAGTCTGCCGCATCCATAATTCCTGTATGAATTCTAACTCCTTGAGCAATAAGACTACATCTTCCTAGCAGTAAGCCCAGAGTTCCAGGGGATAAACGGGCACAAACTCCTGTAGATATTTTTTGCGGTGGCTCTCCCAGTAAAATGCTTACCCTTTCAGAGCTTCACAGATCTACTGCTGTGCTCCCAGCTGTGGTGTGGAACAAGCATTGTATAGGGATGAGAGAATAGCTTATACTGGGTAGGCCCTGGTTTGGATCAGCGCTCAAGGTGAGCCCCTCAACCTGTTTCCCAAAATCAGATCTATTGGAATCAGCCGATAAGAAATAATCCTAGCACAAATGGAGACTCAGGCCCATACTGACTGATGGCCTGTCTAAACTCCGGCAATTTGGAGGGAAGGGGTTCAAAAGCAACCCGTACTTGTCCCTGCTGATCTTGAGGGTGTACAACAACTGGAAATTGCCATGCCTCCAAATCTCCCTCTTTTCTCATTTGTTTAACTCCAGCTTAGATGGAACCAGTTACCATAGTACAAATGCCAACAGAAGCAGAGGTAGAAATATCAGGAGGATCTGGCCATCCCTCAACAAGACATTGATGAGGGGCTGACAGGCACACCTTTTCCTCATTTGACTTCTCACCCTTTTGCTCTGTAGTTTTTCTACAGACTTCATCACACTCCTTCTCCTCTCCTGAATCTTCTACTGAATCCTTTTCTTCATCATCTGTCTGAAACAGCTCCAAGGCAAAACACACCAAAGCCCAAATAGACCACACCAAATAAGCCCCATGTTTGCCTGATCTTTTTGCCCCATGTTACCCCAATATGACCATTCTCTGAAATCTAGGCAGAGGTTCCCCATCCTCAATTCTTGACTTCTGTGTACCCACAGGCCCAACACCACATGTAAGCTGCCAGGGCTTGAGCTTGTACTGGAGCAATGGCCCAAGCTGTACCTTGGCCCCTTTTAGCCATAGCTGGAACTGAAGCATCTGGGACACAGGGTACCATGTCTTGAGGCTGCATAGAGCAGAGGTGCCTATGAAACCATTTTTATTTCCTAGGGACCCAGACCTGTGATGGAATGGACTGGGGTAAAGGTCTCTGACATTCCCTGGAAACATTTTCCCCATTGTCTTGGTGATTAACCTTTGGCTCCTTGTTACTTATGCAAGTTTATACAGTGGGCTTGAGTTTCTCCCCAGAAAATGGGGTTTTCTTTTTCATCACATCATCAGGCTGCAAATTTTTCAAATTTATATGTTCTGCTTCCTCTTGAATGCTTTGCTGCCTAGAAATTTCTTCTGCCATATACCCTAAATCATCTCTCTCAAGTTCAAAATTTGACAGATCTCTAGGACAGGGGCAAAATGTCACCAGCCTCTTTCCTAAAGCATAGCAAGAATTGCCTTTGCTCCAGTTCCGAAGAAGTTCCTCATCTCCATCTGAGACCATCTCAGCCTGGGCTTCATTGTCCATATCACTATTAGCGTTTTAGTCAAAACAATTCAAGAAGTCTCTAGGAAGTTCCAAACTTTCTCACATTTTCCTGTCTTCTTCTGAACCCTCCAAACTGTTTCAGCCTCTGCTTGTGACCAATTCCAAAGTCGCTTCCACAGTTTTGGGTATCCTTATGGCAGCGCCTCACTTCCTCAGTACCAATTTACTGTATTAGTACATTTCTCATGCTGCTATAAAGAACTGCCTGAAACTGGGTAATTTATAAAGGAAAGAGGTTTAATTGACTCACAGTTCCACAGGGTTATGGAGGCCTCAGGAGACTTAGAATCATGGTGGAAGGAGAAGCAAAAATGTCCTTCTTCACATGATGACAGGAAGGAGAAGTGCCCAACAAAGGGGAAAAGCCACTTATAAAACCATCAGATCTTGTGAGACCCACTCATTATCATGAGAACAGCATGGGGGTAACCACTCTCATGATTCAATTACCTCCCACTGGGTTCCTCTCACAACATGTGGGGATTATGGAAAATAGAGTTCAAGATGAGATTTGGGCAGGGACACAGCCAAACCATATCAAAAAATATGTTTTGTTTTGTAAGAAACTTCCAAACGTTCTTCCAAAGAAACTACAATTTGGCCTTCCCATTAGTAATGAGTAAAAGTTCTTGCTTTTGAGCCAGGTGCAGTGGCTCACACCTGTCTTCACCTATACTCAGGATACATACAGTATGTTTGTTGCAAAATACATTATTTTAAAAGCTTAAGGGAAATGAGGAGAATTCATTTATTTTTTGTGCTCTGTTTGTTTGATGGTCTTCCATTGAGGTAATCACTTTTTAGGAATCTGGAAGAGAAAGTTCTTGATTCAATGGGAGTCCTAATTAAAGAACTCTCCACTGTCTTCTGATTCAAAGATGCTGTGATTTAGCTTTGATGAATACCAAATGTACTAGTTAATCCTACTTTCTTCCATCCTTTTCCACAACATCTTCATCTATAACATTGATCTTGTTTACTAATACTCTTACCACTGCCAGGTTGGCTTTGAGTCAAATTCAGCTGCTGGATCTTCCTTGCATCAACCCTGCCGAGGTCATGAAGCAGAGCAGCCTTCATGGGACCCTCTGGACTCCTCCCCTGGTAGTATCAATCTCATAGCAACCTCAGTAAAACCAGTGTTCCCAGTAACTTGAGCTTCATTAGTCTGTCAGTCAGGCTCAATTAGGCTTTACTTTGGAGCAATGACAATTAGGAGTTCAGCCTTTACTAAATACAAATTTAAAACAAAACCATACTGATGTCAGTGATGAGAAAGATTTACTAACAGTTACCAGTGGGCAAGGCAAATTATGAAATCTGCCCCAATCCCAAACTTCGGAGGTCGTCCAGTTCCTTTGTAGTTGGTAGCCCTGTGGAGAGATAGCCAGTACTGGTCATTTACCGCTAAAGTCAAAGAAACATGAAACCATTATTCTCAGGAAAGGCCTCACCATATCTAAACTAATTTTAGAAGGAAGTCATAATATCTTTTCCTTCAAAAGCACATATGGCATTTATTATACATAAATATCAATAAAGATAGCAATCTAGGTTTGAAATACAGCCACGCACTGCATGATGATATTTCTATTAACAAGGAATCATATGTATGGTGGTGGTCCCATAAGATAATAATACCATATTTTTACTGTATCTTCTTAGTATTTATATATACAAATACTTAGCATTGTATTACCGTTGCCTACAATATTCCGTATGGCCACATGCTGTGTGGGTTTGTAGCCTAACAATAGCAATCGCCTTGAGAGAGAAAAGAAATTTTTATCTGAGGAATGTGAGCCCCTTTAAATTATCAGGCCCAGAGAGGCATTAAAATATGACAGCAGTCACATCTCACTCACCCTTTGAGCTAAATAATTACCTTTTGAAGCCACTTGCTATGTGGCCTCTAGACTGTCTGTGATGCCATGTAGCTATAAAATGCCACATGCTGGAAGCCGAAACTCATACCCTGTAGTTCAGCAATGTGTAGCAATTTACTAATCGATGTTACTTCTGTAAACCAATGACAGTTCCTGTCAGTTTTGTATCAGCCCACTCCTTGTCCCCTTTTGCCTTTTAAAATCAGCTTGTAACATGGGCTGAAATGAGCACTTCCCAGTGTCTCCGGGGCCGCAGTCCTCAACCTTGGCCCAAATAAGATCTCAATATTAATTTTGCCTCAGATTCCTTTTTTGTCATCAGGATATACTGTATAACCTAGGTGTGTAGCAAGCTGTACCATCTAGATTTGTGTTAAGTGTACTCTATGATGTTTGCACAATGAAGAAAATTGCTCATGATGCATTTCTCAGAATGTATCTGTGTTGTTAAGGGATGCATGACTGTAGTTACATCTTTTTCCCTTAATTTGGAAAAAAAAAAGTACCTTCTAAATTTTGAAACCCTTACCTAATTAACCCTTTATAGGCTCAAATCTCCCTTAATATTTACAATGAAGTGAATTATTTTTTCCTTTCTTTTGGAAAACAAATGAGATAAGCAAATTTTGGCTATTAACTTTTTAAAAAAATTTGCTAAGCACACACAGATCTGTGTACACCATTCCCAGAAAACAAATTATACATATTGTAACAAGAAGAGAAAACCAGATGTTTGTGATGTCCTTATGAGATATGTTGCTTTTTCCTGATATAAAGCGGTTTTAGAGACCACCTGCCCATTGAAGCCATCCTCAAATGAGTTAGTTGATGGAATGCAAATGCTATCTCTCTTACAAAACTGTCTCCAACCCATGCAAGCCATTCTCCAATCATAACTATTTGCTTGGTCTGTGTCCTAGTGCTTCATGTTTTAATCTCTGTTTTTAATCACAGTAATTAACAATATTTTTCTTTCACCAAAAATAAATGTGAGTTATGTAATATGTTAAGAGTCATGATCTTGTTGTGGTGCCCAGCACCTGGTCCACACTGGTGCACACCGTAGTATTTTTCAAAAGAACAAGTGAATTGAGTGATATTTTGGCACCTTTGAAACTTTTTCTTATGGAAATATTCAAACTTACACAAAAAATAGAGACAGCAGTATAACAACCCCCCATATTATGCAACAACTGACTTTACACTTCTCACACCCCACTAGATTATTTTAAGCAAAACCCAGATATATAATTTCTTTCAAATTAAGACATCAGTATACATTTCAATTGAGGCAAGGGATCTCTTGTTTAATATAATCACAATGCTATTTTTCCTAAAACTAAATATTTGAAAACATATTCTTAATTTCCTCGATATCTATTAGACTTAACATCAGCTCTTAAAATTTCCAAATTGTCTCATGAGTGTCTTTTTATAGTTGGTTGGTTCAAATATCAAGATCCAAACAAGGTTCATACTGCATTTTATTGTTAAGAGTTCCTAAAATTTCTTTTAATCTGTAACAGTGCCCCTGCAGGTCATTTGTCCTGTAAAATCGGCCACATTCTGGATTTGTGATTTAGGTTCATAGATGGTTGCGCAGCAGTAGGAAGCACGTAATGCATTATCTCTGTCTTTGAGATGTTAAGATTGATTTGTAGATCTGAGAGTTGTTAGGCTAATTTATTCATCATAGTGTTCCAAACCAGCCTCTCACCTACTGAGTGGTAATATTCATTATTTCATTAGGGGTTATAAATGGGTAATGTTTTAATTAGGAGTTATTAATGGGTAATATTTTAATCATTTTAAATTAATTATTTCTGCATATATTACTGATATTTAGTCATAAAGGAAAGATTTAATAAATGCTTCCTTCTATCCTTTTATTTATCACTTCATATTAATGAGTTAGTGTTCTAACAATTTCCAAAGGTAATCATCAATTTTTAGGCTGCCCATTGAAGCCAGCCTCAAATGAGTTAGTTGATGGAGTACAAATGCTAACTCTCTTACAAAACTTTCTCCAACCCACATAAGCCATTCCCCAATCATAACTATTTGCCATATATATCATAACTTTGTATATATATGCACATACATATACATACATCAAGACAGATAGATTATTATAGACTTTTGGATTTCAACATGATGCTTTTCAAATCTTGCTCAAATTATTTTTGGTGCTCAAATTGGGCCACTTTTAATCAGTAGGACACTTCAACTTGTCTCTAATATTTTTTGATTGTTTACTCTCTTTCCAGTGTGATAAGATATATTCCAGTTTCTTGTCCTTTTCTGCCTCAGACCTGGAATCTGACATTTATCCAAAGAGTTCTGACTCCTTTTAGTGAGAACTGATATTCACAGTGCTAGTTGATCTCATTTCAATGGGTTGACTGTTGCCTCCAGGTCTTTTCAGTGGACAGAGATGGGATAAAAATTATGACTTCATTTTCCACCTTTTTTTTAGACGGAGTCTCACTGTGTCACCCAGGCTGGAGTGCAGTGGTACCATCTTGGCTCACTGCAACCTCCACCTGCCAGGTTCAAGTGATTCTCCTGCCTTAGCCTCCTAAGTAACTGGGACTACAGGTGTGTGCCACCACACCTGGCTAATTTTTTGTATTTTTAGTAGAGATGGGGTTTCACTGTGTTAGCCAGAATGGTTTTGATCTCCTGACCTCGTGATCCACCCACTTCAGCTTCCCACGGTGCTGGGATTATAGGTGTGCACCACCATGCCCGGCCCACTTTCCATTTTTAAATGGAAAAAAAGAACATGATTTGGACAGTGTCTTGGTCTTAGGTGCCACTGGATGAAATTAATGGTTAAGAAAAGTGTTTGCTGTATACTTGATTATGCTACAGGAATATCTGAGATATTGTGGGTACAGTTCTAGACCACCACAATAAAGCAAATATTGCAAGAAAATGAGTCACATGAAATTTTGCTTTCTGAGTGCATGTAAAAGTTATGTTGACACTATACTGTAGTCTATTAAGTGTGCAATAGCATTACATCTTAAACCAACGAACATATCTTAATTTAAAATATTTTACTGCTAAAAAATGCTAACAGTAACCTGAGCCTTCCGTGAGTCATAATCTTTGCTAGTGGAGGGTTTTGCCTCCATGTTGATGACTGCTGACTAATCAGGGTACAACTCTCCCTTTCACGTGAATACTTGGAGGTCATTGTGGGGTTATTAATTGACCTAACTGCAATATTCTTTTGTTTCAGGGACTAGGGAGGCTGGAGGAGAGGGAGGAAGAGATGGGAAATGGTTAGTCAGTGGGGAAGTCACATCACACACATTTATCATTGAAGTTCAGGTGCAGTTTATGGAGCCCCAACACATCTACAGTAGTAAATCAAAGATAACTGATCACAGATCACCTTAACAGAGATAATACAATGAAAAAGTTTGAAATGTTGTGAAAATTACCAATATGTGACACATACTTACAAAGTCAGCACATATTGCTGGAAAAAATGACCCCAATGGACTTGCTTGATGCATAATTGCCATAGGCCTTCAGTTTGTAAAAAATGCAATATCTGTGAAACACAATAGAACAAAGTACGCCTGTATACATTTGGTCATTTGGAAAGAAATTAGAGACCAGCAAATATCACAGAATAAGTGGAGTGAGATCTCATAAAGTATAAATTAATTAGTGGCACTAAAGCCATTGCTGAAATAAGAAGTAGGAAATTAGAAAATCTAAACAGACATTTAGCATGATGTCCAGCATATGATATTAATTCACTAAAGGATTGAAGTTTATGTTTTTTAGAAACTCAATTAACAGTGAGACATATTCTCCAAAAAATATTATCTTTTTAAGCTGCTCTGCACTTCTTCCCTATTTCCTGGATAACAAGATCTAGGTTGGAACTCTTTAACACCTTGACCCTGGTAGAATTTTGAAGTGGAAAGTGAAGCCTTATTTTGCACAAATGTTTGATATGTGAGCATGCACAGCATGAGATGCAAAGCCTTCTTAATACCCAAAGAAATAACAACTTTAGATAGTTGCAACCAAACATTAAACATATGTAATGAAAATACGCATGTGCACATCTTATCTTCAACAATCTGTATTACATCTCACATTTTCCCTTAATGTGTGTGAATACTTTTCATTTAAAAATGCCTTTTTTGCTTCCAAGTGAGTAAAAGTATAATACCAAAACCATAGTTTCCTGCTTATTGACTCAACATTCAATTTGCTATTTTCTCAGTCTAGAGGTTATTCATTATATTAAAGATTTATTCTACTCTGACACTTGATACAGGAACTGAAACAGGGTATTAAATCAATTTACAACTTTGAAAACACAAGCTTTCTGTAAAATAGTATTATTCTTATTTAGAATTTGCCTCAAGAAATATAAGCTTTATATTCCTCAATTCCAACTCAAACTTCCTATAAATAAAAATTTTAATATGGTTACAAAATCCAAATTCGAATTAATTCAACTACTGAAGGAGAATTCATAGAAATAACAAAAACTTAATGCACTCTGAATATTATAAAGTGAATTTTCAAAAATAAATTAATAAACAAAACCACTTCCCAGACATGCTCCTCAGCAGAATCAGTGCTTTAGGGACATCTCTAAACAGTCCTTTCACAGTGTAAAAGTGACTTTTATCTTAAAAAGTTTAATTTACGGCCAGGCATGGTGGCTTACTCCTGTAATCCCAGCACATTGAGAGGCCGGGGAGGGGGGGTACTTCTTGAAGCCAGAAGTTCAAAATCAGCCTGAGCTACATAGTGAGACCCTGTCTCTACAAAAAATTTAACAATTAGCCAGGTTTGGTCGAAGCTATTTAGGAGGCAAAGGCAGGAGAATCGCCCTAGCCCAGGTGTTGGAGGCTGCAGTGAGCTATGATTGCACCACTGGACTCTAGCCTAGGCAACAGAGAGAGACCCTATCTCAAAAAAACTTAAAAAATAGCTGGGCATGGTGACATACACCTGTAGTCCCAGCTACTCAGGAGGTTGAGGAGAGACTGTCCTAGCTCAGGTGTTGGAGGCTGCAGTGAGCTATTATTACACCACTGCACACTAGCCTAGGCAATAGAGTGAGGTTCTGTTTCTTTAAAAAAGTAAAAAAATTAGGGGACATGGTGGCACAAACCTGTGGTCCCAGCTACTCAGGAGGCTGAGGGAGAAAGATCACTCTAGCCAAGAAGTTGGAGGCTGCAGTCATCTATGATTGCACCATGGCACCTCAGCTTGGCAACAGAGTGATACCCTGTCTTGAAAAAAGAAAGTTTATTTATCAAGGAATTTTGGGACTTACCAAGATCAAATGTAAATCACAGAAAATGTCTAAAGTTAATCATTTTAATTCTCCTCTTAAGGCAGAAAATTGTGCCTTTTTTTTTTTTTTTTTTTTTTTTAGAAAAATGCCAAGTAGTTCTTAAAATAAATGAACATCATGAAATGATGTGAAAAAAATTAAAAGCTTAATAAAATGATGTAAAATTTTTCTCTTGGTTACTTTGCAAGCCAGGGACCCCCAGTCGGTGACACCATGCCTAGGCCTCGCTTGGCCATGCTACCTGCTTCAGGAGACAGCCCACACGTTTGGCCCACCCCAGTCGAGTCTTGCTTGTGCACTGGCTCCTGAGTTCTCTTCTAGCACCCAAGAAGAATGAGGATGCTGACAATCAAAGAGTATGCAAGGTGAGAAGTTTTATTGAATGATGAAACAGCTTTTAGCAGGAAGGGGATGTGGGAGTGGTTCCCCTACACTAAGGCAGGAAAAGTTCCCTAATATGGCTGAGCCTGGGGCTTTTATGGCCTTAAAATAGGGAGTGCATGCTGATTGGTTTGTGAGTATGCAAAAAGGTTAAGGGGAAGACACCACTCAAAGGTGAGCATGACAGTGTGGAAAACCAATTAGGAAAGGATAGGTATATGTAAAATAGGTGAAGGTTGGGGATTGATCAGAGTAAAGTGCTCCAGATGAGAAGACAGGTTCTCAATGTGGTCCGAGAATTTACCCAGGACTGTCTTTGGCTTGAAGGTGGGGTTTCACTGGGGACATGTCCTTATCTGCCTAGACATTTGGCTGCCTCCTGCCTCTATCAAAAGGACAATATTAAATCAAATATATGTTCACCAAAGGAAAATATTTTCTATAGCTGTGCTCTACCTGGCTAGAAAACATAAATTCAGAAATAGGCCAGTGAGCATCTTTAATATTCTTTACAGATGTCCCATGGTTATGAGCCACTTAGGCTCAAGTGAGCTATCCAAGCAACAAATGAACCTGGTATAGCACAAAAGGCAGGCCAGAAAATGTGGAGGGTAGCTGAGCACAAGCCATATTACATGTGTCTCCTGATAACTTCTCAGGTTTTTTTAACGTGTGTGCGACTGCATATTCTTAATCTGGTCCATTATGTAATGATATTCCTGTCTTTCCCTATAGTTACATTTACACTGGTATTTTGATTTGTTTGTGGAAACTAAGAGCTAAAATACTTAGAAATGTAATTTGGCTCTCAGAATCTTCCATACAGGCATAGCAGTGAAATGCAAAGCACAATTTAAGCATCACAGACATTTGTCAGTTTGAATTACACCTCTGCTCAGGCACTCACTAAGTTTAAGCAAGCACCTTGACCTGTCTAGGTATCTATGAAAGGAAAATAAAAACTCAGGATTCCAATTCATTGTGCAAAAGGAAAAAGATTAAACTGAAAGCTGAGCCATGCAAGAAGCTGCCTTTTGTTCCTAAGCAGATAGCTACAGATAAAAGATTAAATATATCCACAGGTAGTTACTCTATACTCACCTTATCTTATGTAAAGTGCTGATTTACTGAGTGTGAGGTGAGTACACAGTTGACTCTTCTCCTGCCTGCTCCTTTTATCTTGCAACATGTGGATGACCATACCCTCCATCTTTCCCCTTCAGCCTGCTTTTCCCCTTCAAATACTGATGCCCTCAAAACCATCTTTGGAGAAAGGTGCGGACCACAGGTTGTTTCTGTGAGTCGATGTTCTTTTCTTCTGGGGATGTCCTTAACCTTGGCAAAATAAACTTCTTAACTAAGTCTTCATTTCTCTGTGATAAATGGCCAGGAGTGTAACTGCTGGGGTATGATTGTTGCATGTTTAAATTTTAACGGAAACTGCCAGATTTTTTTTTTTTCAGAATGGCTGTAACATTTTGCACTCCTACCAACAATTGGCTTTCTCCACATCCTCTCCAGCATTTGGTGTTGTGACTATTTTTTGTTTTAATCATTTTGACCGACATGTAATGATATCTCATTGTGGTTCAAATTTGTATCTCCCACACAACTAATGATCTTGAAAATCTTTTCAGGTACTTACTTGCCATATGCGTATTTTCTTTAGTGAAATATCTATTGCCTTAATATGGTTTGGGTCTGTGTCTCCATCAAATCTCATGTTGGATTGTAATCCCCAGTGTTGGAGGTGGGGCCTCATGTGAGGTGATTGGACCATGGGGGCGGTTTCTCATGATTTAACACTATACCACTTGATGCTGTCATCATGGTAGTGCGTGCTCATGAGATTTGGTTGTTTAAAAGTACGTGGAACCTGTCCTCCTCCCTTGCTCCTGCTCTAGCCATGTGAAGTGCCTCACTCCCCCTTTGCCTTCTGCCATAATTGGAAGCTTCCTGAAGCCTCTCCAGAAGCAGAAACCACTTAGCCTGTGGAATTGCGGGCTAATTAAACCTCTTTTCCTTATAAATAGTCTCAGGTATTTCTTTATAGCAGTCTCAGAAGGAACTAACACAGCCTGTAGATTGTTTGCTTTTTTACTGTTGAGTTTTGAGGATTCTTTATACATTCTAGATACCAGTCTTTGTCAGGTGTGAGGTTTGTAAATATTTTTTCCCAGTATATGACTTGTCTTTTCTTCATCTTACCAGGACTTGATGGAACAAAAGCATTTAATTTTGATGAAGTTCAAATTTACCAATTTTTGCTTTTGTAGATTGTGTTTTTGGTCACAAGTCTAAGGCATCTTTGCCTAGCCCTAGATCTTAAACATTTTTGCCTATATTTTTGGAAAAGTTTAATAGTTTCATGTTACCATTTAAGTACATAACCGATTTTGAGTTCACTTTTGCATAAGGTGTGTAGTTTATGGCATTGTTTATTGTGTACCTAAAGATGTATAATTGCTTCAGATCATTTGTTTACAAAACCGTCTTTTCTCCATTGAGTTGATTTTTTTTATCTTTGTCATAAATCAATTTGGGCATATTTGTATGGGTCTATTTATGGGCTCACTATCCTGTTCCACAGATCCATGTGTCTAACCCTCCACTAATACCACACAGTCGTCATTACAGTAGCTTTATAGTAAATCTCAAAATCAGATAGACTGATTTCTCCCATTTTATTCTTCCTTTTCAAAATTGTTTGAGATACTCTAGTGCTTTGTCATTTCCTATAAACCCAAAAATAATCTTACCTCTCTATATAAAATACTTGAGATTTTGATAGAAATTGCACTAAATTGGAATATTAATTTGGGGAGAACTGACATCTTTGCTAGAGTGAATCTTTTAATACATAAGCACAGAATGTCTCTTCATTTATTTAGATCTTCCTTGCTTTCTGCATCAGTATTTTATGTAGTTTTCAGTAACTCGCATCCCATACATGTTTTGTTAGATTAACACCTAAGTTTTTCTCTTTTTCTGAATGATTATAAATGTTGTTGTGTGTGTTTGTTGCTAATATGTAGAAGTAGAATTTATTTTTGTATATTTATCTTATATACTAAAACTTTACCGAGTTCACTTATTAGCTTTAGGAGCTTTTTGGTAGCTCCCTTGAGATTTTCTGCATGTATCATCTGCAAACATGGACAGTTTTATTTCTTACTCTCTGATCGGTACATTTCTGTTTCATTTTAACTTTTTTTGTCTTAATTGACTGAGTAGGAAGTTCCAGCATTGTGCTGAATAAAAGTGGTGATACTAGGCATCCTTGCCTAGCTCTTCGGGAAGAACTTAGGGGAAAAGCACTCAGCTTTCACTACTATGTATAACGATGTTAAGTTGTGGGGGTTTTATAGATGTTCTTTATCAAGTTAAGGAAGCTCTCCTCTACTCCTAGTTTTCTAAGAGCTCTTTTCCCCCTAAAGATCATATATTGTCAAATAATTTTTTGGCATCAATTAATTTTTAGTCCCCCTTTCCATATGGGGCATGCACATTCCGACTTGATTTTGTAAGGCCTAATGCTTAACTAACTTTGTGCCCTTCATCAAGAAAACATATTTTAAAAATTAGGTAGAGTTTTGAAAGGTGCTTGCGTAAATAAGGGGCCCCAAAGCTTCAGTTTCATTGGGGTCACAGTAAACACACCTCTGGAAGACTGCAAACAGATCATGTGCTCCAGATGGTGTCTTGAAATTTTCCTGATGGGGCCAGGTGTGGTGGCTCACGCCTGTAATCCCAGCACTTTGGCAGGCCGAGGCAGGTGGATCACCTGAGGTCAGGAGTTCAAGAACAGTGTGGTCAAGATGGTGAAACCCCCTCTCTACTAAATACAAAAATTAGCTGGGCATGGTGGCAGACACCTGTAATCCCAGCTACTCAAGAAGCTGAGGCAGAGAATTGCTTGAACCCAGGAGGAGGAGTTTGCAGTGAGCTGAGATCATGCCATTGCATTCCAGCCTAGGCAACAGAGCGAGACTGTCTCAAAAAAAAAAAAAAAAAAAAAAAAAAATCTGATGGCCAGGTGTGGTGGCTCATGCCTGTAATCCCAGCACTTTGGGAGGTCAGGATGGGCCCAGGAGTTCAAAACCAGCCTGAGCAATATAGCAAAATCCTGTCTCAACAAAAAAGTTAAAAAATTAGCCTGGCATGATGGTGTATCCCTGTGGTCTCAGCTACTTGAGGGGCTAAGGTAGAAGGATAATCTGAGGCCAGGAGATAGAGGCTGCAGTGAACCATAATCGTGTCTCTCCACTCTGGTCTGGGTGACAGAGTGAGGATCTGTCTCAAAAAAAAAAAAAAAAAAAAAAAAAAAAGTTTCCTAATATGGGTTACTTTTCTGCCAGATAGTTACTCAACATATCTTACATTATTAAGTATCTCAGGCTTTTTTCTCTCTCTCTCAACTACTGTCAGTTTGATTGCTCATCTTTTAAAAATCAAATAGGAATACACTCAGCTTTTATATTCTGACTATATTGCAGAACAGTATCTTGAGTGAAGTTCTCTCTGGTCTTTCTAATCTATAGATTTTTTTTTTATTAAACATGTTTAGGAATTTCGTAGCTATACTAGTGAAAGTAAAGAATGCATACTTGACCAAAAACTATGATGAACTCAGTGTCATCAAACACCGTTTTAGAGAAGCACAAATTATTTTGATAAAATTTTTTCCCAAGCTTTTATTGTAGCAAAATTGGTATACAAAAACCTGTACATAATTATATCATTTGGAGTTTGGACACATGTGTTACCATCACCACCATACAGGAAATAAGCCTATCAGCCAAGCCACCTCCAATCTAATGTATAATGTTGAATAACCTGCCCTGTCACGGCAGTGGGCAGTGAGCTGTGGGCAGTAGAGCCAGGAAACAGATTATCACTTTCTAACCTCAAAGTGGCTGGTGACTTTTTATCTGGTGCTGTACTGTGAAATCCCCACCCCAACCAGGCAATTTTGAAAAACAAAATTAACCACTTTGAAGGCAAACCTGGCTCTGCATCTCTGGGCAAATTGCTTGATTTCTCTAAGCTCAGCTTCTTCATCTGAAAAGTGGGGATAATAACATACTTCTTCACAGGGCAGCTAGCAGGTTAAGTGAGGTAGTATACAGCACATGTTGGCCCTCATGATGGGAAGCACGTTTGTTTGGATTATTGTTCTCTGAGTTGTATAGGAAAGATAATAAAATTTTCTAATTTTCACATTAATGGCAGATAAATTTGATGCTCTAGACAATGTAATATTTTCTTCTTGGTCATCTAGATACAATGAATTTCAGCTGTTAACTTCTTCAGGCCATTTCCTATTTTCATATTCCTCCAACCAGGGATATCCCAAACTACAATGCAGCAGACACTTTCTCAGGAAGCTCAGTTTTTACGTCTCACGAGGCCTCTTTGGAATTGTGAAATTCTGCCAAAATTGCTCAACATTTGGCATGCAATAGTTTACCATGGGAGTGATGTCATCCTTAGCCTTTAAAGGTTTAGATGATTGTATTCTTTAAGCAAATGTAAATTGCATGTTTCTTGTATGTGGAGCATTGTTAAAGCTAGAGATTCACGGTGAATCATACTCACAAGCTTCTGCTCTCATAGACTGCAAATCCAGTGGAGGAGGCCGATAAAAAAAAAGAAAAAGAGTGGCTTTATTCCCAGCACTGTGGGAGGCAGAGGCGGCCAGATCACTGGAGGCCAGGAGTTACAGACCAGCCTGGCCAACGTAGCAAAACCATGCCTGTACTAAAAACACAAAAATTCACCGGACATGGTGGCGCATGCCTGTAATCCCAGATACTCGGGAGGGTAAGACAGAAAAATCACTTTAACCTGGGAGGCAGAGGTTGCAGTGAACCAAGATGGCACCACTGCACTCCAGCCTGGGCGACAGCCAGACTCCATCACAAAAAGAAAAAAGACGACGAAGAAGAAAAGAGATGACGAGGAAAGGAGGAGGATGGGAGAGAGAAATGAAGGGGAAAGAAGGATGGAAGAAGAATGTGAAATTCTGCCAAAATTGCTCAACACTTGGCATGCAATAACTCTGGGAGTGATGTCATCCTCAGCTGTTCAACGTTTAGGTGAGAGATTGGCTCCTGACGCGCGCGGAGGCCCTCAGTGCCCGTGCGCGGGGCGGGCTGGTGTGTGCGTACGTCCTCCTTGCCCCCACCCAGACCCGGAAGGCAGTACCATGGCTGCTCCCCTGCCTGCACCCCCGCCGCAGCCGGTCACCCACCTCATCTTTGACATGGATGGACTTCTTCTGGATACTGAACGACTGTATTCAGTGGTGTTTCAAGAAATATGTGATCGCTATGACAAGAAATACAGCTGGGATGTAAAGTCCCTGGTTATGGGTAGGAAGGCATTAGAGGCGGCGCAGATTATAATAGACGTCTTACAGCTTCCAATGTCCAAAGAGGAGCTGGTGGAAGAAAGCCAGATGAAGTTAAAGGAAATGTTCCCCACGGCTGCGCTCATGGCAGGGGCTGAAAAACTCATCGTCCACCTGCGGAAACATGGCATCCCCTTTGCCCTGGCTACCAGCTCGGGGTCTGCATCGTTCGAGATGAAGACAGGCAGACTCAAGAAGTTCTTCAGCTTGTTTTCTCACATCGTGCTGGGAGATGACCCCGAAGTGCAGCGTGGCAAGCCAGACCCCGACATCTTCCTAGAGTGTGCCAAGAGGTTCTCTCCTCCTCCTCCTATGGAGAAGTGCCTTGTCTTTGAAGATTCTCCCAATGGGGTGGAGGCGGCTCTGGCAGCTGGGATGCAGGTGGTCATGGTTCCAGATGGAAACTTGAGCCGACACCTGACGACAAAGGCCACCGTGGTGCTGAATTCCCTGCAGGACTTCGAGCCCGAGTTGTTTGGTTTGCCCCGCTATGACTGACAGGGAGGGCCTCGCTCTGCCCCGCCCCAGCCCACTGTCATGGTCCACACTGCTGGGTGAAAGGGAAAGGAAATCAGCAACTCTCAAATCCCAACCTGCACAGTGATTTTAGCTTCCTGAGATTGATATTTCCATCCTGTGTTGGCTTGCCCCACTCTAATGTGTTGATAAAACGTGACTTGACAGTTGAGAAAAACACAGTAGACAGAAACGAAGCCCAGAACAAAGATGAAACTTGAATTACCATCTCAAAAATCAAGCTGATGGAGTATGTGATAAAGTGAATGTACATGTATACATATACATATGAACCTCTATATATACACATGTATATCAGTATGTTAATATTGCATGTGGGCATTACTTGTATATGGATGTAGATATATGCATTTATGTATATGTGAAATATAGACTTTTCCAAAATAAAAAGCAACATCATTTCTCTTTTATTCTAGTTTTTCTAAACACTGGCTGGGAAATGTAAACTGTGTATGCATATAAGTATATGCTTGATAGATGCATATGTATGTGCATATGTTTATATCGTCTACATCACTCTCCTCAGTGTTGATGTTAGTATGCAGTGACAACTGATAAAGGGAGATGGTAGTTCTGCTTGGCTTTCAGTCTCAGTGGGAAAGCCCTGTTTTTGATGAGCACTAAGAAGTTCTTCTCCTTGTTAGCTAACATTTAAATTCTTTTTGTGACCTCAGAATGTCTCTGGATCTTTCCTCATTGACTGACTCTGAGCCACATCATCCATAGTTTATTGTTAGTATGAACACAACTGTAACATTTACCTGGTATCGACATCCTTATCTACATTGGAGAATGCGTTCTACCTGAGAACAATCATTTGCCTCCTTTAAGAACACTCATGTCCTATACTTTTTGGATAGAAAGAGAATTTGATTTCAGAATGTATGCTTGGTGATTCTGAGTGACCGGGAACACTTTTGGAATAATTTATCAGACATTGAACTTCTGTGATTAATTGCTTTTACAGATTTAGTCAATCTTTAAAATTTGTCTATGATTTGCCGGAGAAAAACAGTGATAGCCATGGAAATTTGGAGTTAAGGGGCGCTGCTCCATTGTGGTTCAGCTGTTCTCAGTGGCCTCTGCCCTATGATGTCCTTGAGCATGTATGTATGTGGTGTAGTGATTGTGGATGACAGGCCCTGGTTATTGCATCAATTTAGCAAATTTATTTCCTCATTCCCAATGACCTGTATACATGTCTTCACTTTGAATCCTTCTCTGAACCAGTTGTAATATCTTATTGTTTCCCTAACAAATTGAATTAGTTTAGTAAAATCTTTTGACACATGTTAAAAAAAAAGTTTAGATGAATGTATTCTTTAAGCAAATGTGAATTGCCTGTCTGTTGTATGTGAAAAAGTCAGGTATGAAAATGTCCTCTATTGAACAAGATAATATGAAAGAAATGGCAGTGGGACTATGTTTGGGTGGCCAGTGGAGACATTTTTGAGGAGGTGACATTTAAATTGAATTTCAATGATTAAGAAAGGGACCAACAAAAGCAAGATCGGTGAAGAGAACATTCCCAGAAGAGGAAAGCACCAGGGGAAAGAACTGGACAGAGGGTGGGAGTAGCTCAGGATGCTGCAGGCCAGAGTGATTGGAGAAGAGAGGACTGCAGAATTGAGGGCACTCAGGCGGAGATGTAGCAAGGCCAGAGCTTGTCAGGGTGAGGAGTAGGGGCTTAATTCTAAGTCTGAAGAAGAGCCACCGGGGAGTGATAGGATCTGTTTGCTGTATGGCTACCCGGTGTTGCCTTATTCATGGTTGAAGTTGGTTCCCACCCATCTAGCTAGGGCACTACCCTGGACAAAAGTGGTGGGCATATACCTGGGTATCTAATTTACCAGTCCACATTGTCGCTGGCTCCCTTCTCTTTGGCCTAAAACTGAGATTAAGAGCAGGAAGGCATTAGCTCTTAGTTTAAAAAAAAAAACAAAAACAAAAAACCTCCTACCTGCACTGCCCCACAGCTTCATTAAAAAGAAACTCCAGGCCGGGCGCAGTGGCTCACGCCTGTAATCCCAGCACTTTGGGAGGCCGAGGCGGGTGGATCACGAGGTCAAGAGATCGAGACCATCCTGGTCAATATGGTGAAACCCCGTCTCTACTCAAAATACAAAAAATTAGCTGGGCATGGTGGTGCGTGCCTGTAATCCCAGCTACTCAGGAGGCTGAGGCAGGAGAATTGCCTGAACCCAGGAGGCGGAGGTTGCGGTGAGCCGAGATCGCGCCATTGCACTCCAGCCTGGGTAACGAGAGCGAAACTCCGTCTCAAAAAAAAAAAAAAAAAGTGACAAAACATATATTGTGGGGTCATTAGCAATGTTAACTCACTTTGAACTGCTCATGGGCAGAGCCATGACTTTCCCCATACACAGGCCAGTGCCTGAGCCCATCAGTCTCCATAAACATTTGTTCTTCATTTGATAAATGAATAGATAGTTGTATTTTAGGGTATGATATTCATTCATTTAACAGATATTTACTGGGTACCTAATATGTGCCAGGCACCATTCTAAATTCTGTGATAGAGAACTGAACAAAATAGACAAATATGTCTGTCTGTGAAGATTACATTCTAGTGAGACATGGGTGTGTCATGACTTTTACATATTCCTGAGTATCCCAGGTTGTGGTGGTGGTGGTGGTGCTGCTGCTGCTGGTCTGCATATGTGTGTGTTTATGTGTGTGTACATGTATTTCTTGGGGAACAGGAGGTTTATAGAGGGGAGAATAGTGGATATGAACGTAAAAAAAGTTGACTTTTAGAGAAGCTAATAATAGCCAGCTGAAAGCAGCGGAATATGCTGTGTATACTTTCAGCTCTGTATGCTCTGACTGTAGAATAGAGGGAGCACTAGAGTCTGGAGTACCATAGAGTACTCCACAGAGCCAGCATTCAGATGGCCTTGAGGACAGCATTTTCAGTGTCATCTGAAGGTCTAGCCTCAACAGAGCCTGAGTTTCCTTGTATCAGCTAGGGCTCTTAGATGCCAGTCATGAATGAGAACCTGGCAGGGTGCAGTGGCTCATGCCTGTAATCCCAGCACTTTAGGAGGCTGAGGTGGGAGGATCACTTGAGCCCAGGAGTTCAGGGCTATAGTGAGCTCTGATGGCACCACTGCACTTCAGTCTGAGTGACCACAGTGAGATCCTATTTCTTAAAACAACAACAAAATAAGAAACTCCTATAGCTAATTAGAGCAAAAAGAATATTTACTGAAGGATATTTGGCACCTTATGAGAGAACAGTGGTGGAGACTATACAGCAAGAGTGATGCCAAAATTGCCTCCAGGACTGCTCCATGGACACCAGAGAGAAGCACTGAGTACAAATCCTGCTGTTCACACCGCTGACACAGGAATTGGACACCATCAGGACTGGCAGCTCAATGTCTCAGCCCTACCCTTGCAACAACTGAGTTTCCAAAACTTTTCTAAAATTCAAGAATAACACAGAATAGAAAAGAATTATCACAGACTACACTTCCATATAACTACCACCCCAGTCAAGAAATAGAACTTTAACCACAGCACCCTAGAAGTCCCCTCCCGTGCTCCTCCCATGCCCAGTTTCCACCCCTATCCCTATCTCTCCTTGAAGGCTGAATAGCTCTTCCTGTCATTCTCTTCCGAGTAGAAAATCTTGTCTCTGATTGGAGCAGCCTGGGAAGGTGAGTTTCTGACATTTACACCATAGAGACAAAGATGTAAAATAATTTCCTCAAGGATAGAAAGGGTTTTCACAGGTTTTGAACAGCTTTACAGTATCACAAACTGTTATCATGTTCTCCAATGGGTAAATAAACATTTCAGTCTCATTAGGGTTGAACCAGGTGATATTTTAAATTTTGTAGTTTAAAAGTGGTTGAGTATCAACAGTTTCTTGTGGTTTACCAAGAAAAGAGTGTCAGCCAAAGCACAGGAAATGGAAAGGCATCTGAAAGAGCTGAATCAGGAAGTGCCCAGGAAAGGTGAGAAATGCTTGAAGCCAGCCTCAGTTAGTAATGTGAAGCTTTGAACCGGTAAGTTACGTAGATTCTTATCCAGCATCAGTTAGTAATGTGAGGCTTTGAACATGTAAGTTACCTAGTTTATTACCTGTAGCATCTCTTAATTCTATATGAGAAGTTTGTGGAACTGAGAGAAGTGGTCTCTGTGTGCATGTGTGTGTTGCTTAGTAGTGAGCACTGCAAGAGAAGGAACACTGGGAGGAATTTAAAGGGACTGGCTGTGAAACCTCAAGACAGAAAGGAAGCATCACAGCTTGGTAGGTGCTGGGCCAGTAGAGAACTGTCCAAGCAAGACAGAGCTACAACCTTGTTTGGGGCCTTCTTTGAAGGCAGCGGGGTGGGTTGTACTACCTTTTATAACTCTTCTAAGTGGCTGTGGTTAAAATACACATCCTTAATTCAAGCAAATCATCAGGTGGCACAAAGACAGGCTATGATTACATTCAGCTCAACATTGATTAATAGAGGAAAAATAGAAATGACCTAGATGTTCAATTATGAGAGATTTTTAATAGAAATTATTTATCTATGTAATGGAATGCTAAGTAGTACCTAAAAATAGCATTGTAGAAGAATATTTAATGGTAAATAAAGCTGTGGAGGAAGCAGTAGTCTAATGATTGAAAGTTTAGACTCCAGATTCCAAATGCTTTGAGTCTTGGCTCTACTACTTACTAGCTGAGCTAAGGTAGGCAAGTTCTTCACTTGAGAGGTCAGAAGGCTTATATAGGTAAAGCATGCAAAAGAGTTTCTGGAACATAGAGACACTGTGTATATGTCAACTATTATGATGATTATTGTTGTTGACTGAATGTTTGTGTTCCCCCAAATTCATATGTTGAAATCCTAGCCCTCAGTGTGATGGCAGTTAGAGGTAACTAGGTCATAGGTAATTACCTATGGGAGGTAATTAGGTCATAAGGACAGAGCCCTTGTGAATAGGATTTGTGCCCCTAGAAGATGAGACAGAAGAGTTGGTTTCTTCTCTGCCGTGTGAGGATACAACCAAATGACCATCTGCAAATCTGGAAGCAGCTCTTTCCAGACACCAGATCTACCAGTATCTTGAGCTTATACTTCCAAACCTCCAGAACTGTGAGAAATAAGTGTTTACGGTTTAAGCCACCCAGTCTAGGATATGTTTGTTATAGTAAGCCAAACTGACTAAGACAATCATATTCTTAAGGAAACCAGCAAGGTTTAAAAACGTAGTATAAATTATTGAATCATGTATTTACTTTTGTTCCCTTAAAAAGTCTCACTTAAAAAGGCTGGGCATGGTGGTTCACATCTGTAATCCTAGCACTTTGGGAGGCTAAGGCAGGTGGATCACATGAGGTCAGGAATTCAAGACAAGCCTGGCCAACATGGTGAAACCCGTCTCTACTAAAAATACAAAAATTAGCCAGGGATGGTAGTTCATGCCTATAGTCCTAGCTACTCAGGAGGCTGAGGCAGGAGAATTGCTTAAACCCAGGAGGCAGAGGCCACAGTGAGCTGAGATCATGCCACTGCACTCCAGCCTGGGTGACAGAGTGAGATTCCATCTCAAAAACACACAAACAAACAAACAACTCACTAAAGGAACAATAAAGGAATTCTGAAATCAAAGTTCATGAGGACAGAAGGAAAATGGAGATGCAGCACATACATGTTTTGACCAAATGCTAAATGAGTGAATGTTAAAATCGGTATTCATCCAAAACCAAGGGGAACACCAAACGGCACCATCATTTGATTAAATTTCTGGGATATGAGAATAAATATAAAGTTTCAATTAATATCTCAATTTTATTAGGAAAAATTTTAGTAATTAAATATTAGAAATTTGACATTGTTGGGCAGAAACCCAATTTTCTCAGCATTGACAGCTGCGGAATGCTCTGAGGGTCACTATATTGCACATTGACAATACTAAAGGCATTGCGGGCTTTTAACTGAGGTGGGTAGAGTGGCAGATTTTAGTAGTAGTGGCAGTAGTGGCAGTAGCAGTAGTAGCAGTATTTTGGCTAGCTCTGCCAGTGTGGGATAATTACTAATTGTAATGCTAACACTAAGTTTTCAAGTCGTTTTCCCTCTCTAATAGTAACTGCCCAAAGCAGAGAGTTAACTTCTCTTTGGTTTCTGCAATTAAAACTTAAATGATGGTGATAATGCAATTTCACTGAGGCAAATCACTTCCTTAAAAAGATGCTTAAATATTTTTAGAAATAGATTTAATATCACTGCCTTCCTTTCTTTTTCTTTTTTTTGGTGGGTAGATGGGCAGATAGGCATTGGATGGTTTATCACCTGAGGAGTTTTCCTTATATCCTGATCTAGAAATGTGGCAATGGATAGATGCAGTTGGCTTTGAAAGTCAGAAAAATCCTCCTTAAATTTCCATTTGTATCTTAGTTTTTATTGTATGCTCTCTAATTCCAGCATCTATCCTGGAATAGAAGGATAGATGGATCTTTACAACAGGTAATGTACAAAAGATACTTGCCCTCTCAAGATACATCATTTTGCTATACTCTGCAGCATACTCCAAGACCCAAGCTGCTTTTTCTGCAAACAACTGTTGGATATTGGATCTGCTAGATTGATAGGAAAAAAAGTTCCTGAATTATAATCTTCTCTGTGTTGTTTACAATGTGCTAATTCTGTATTTTGTATTTGACACTTGGACATGCCATGTGTGACCACTTGGTGAATTAATGTTAATTATTGTTGACCTATCCTTCTATTTCACTTGGCTGCCAAGAGCTTTCTGGATCTCACACAGTTAAAATCATATTAAACCTAACTGAGGCAACATTTATATAATGGAAAATTACTGAAGGAAAGTGTTAGGCAATTAATTGTCAATGACAGTGTGACAGCCATGATGGAGGCTATTGGTGATTTAGGAACCACAAGCGTCTGATGTGTTGGTCATTGGCTCAGTTGTGTGTTCAGACACTAATGATAGCACAGAGCAAGGTAATAGGAGTATTAGAAGTGGAGAGTGAGAGAGTGGGCCCCTCGCCTCAATCTTCATCTCAGTCTACCTGAATACAAGGGGTTTGGAACTGCCTTGTCTACTCATTCCACTTGTTGATTTAAGATGGAGTGAGAGCTGTACAATGTTAATGAAACTGTTTGAACAAAAACAAATCTTAATACTGATTTTCTATGAAACATTGCCAGCCTTGCAGGACCAAAAGTCACCAACTGATATGCCTAGCTTTTCGGTAAGAAACTTTGGCATCTAGAACTCATAGCTTTAGCAAATTGCCAACAATATTTTCTGTTCAGTTATTGCAAATAGTTGGCAGTACATGGCAAGTTTCCATTTAAATTGTTGGCCTCTTCTTATAGACTCAGAATTATAAAGTGTTTCAATTAAGGAGCCTTGGGAGTTTTGCTATTTTGAAGTGTCAGTACTAGAAAAATTTATTAATTAGTAGAAACATTTCTCCTTTTCTTCATGTTTTTTACTTTTGATTATGTTTGGATGAAAGATGATTTATGATGCATGCTATAGATCAGGATTTATTGTTTTTATTTTCTTGTAAACATTTTAGGTGACAAAGTTGATACTCTGCTTCCTTTTCATTTTCGCAAGATGTGAGCAATTTTAAAACAAAACATTTTTTTATCTGAAAACTATAAGCAAACTTAAAAGATTTATTATCGTGTATTTGGGGACTATTTGCACCACCAAGATAGACAGAGCTATAAATACAAATGTGTAAATACAGAGCTATTAATGTGTTTGAAAAATCAAGAAGAAAAAACAAATTTCATAATAGAAAAATGATAAGAAATATAGTGAATAGGCATTTTAAACACAGGAAGAAATACAGTGCTGATTACATATATGATGATAGGTTAAACCTTTACTAGTTTGTTATAGATGCTGTTACAGATTTGACAAACTTTGTTGCTTAAAACAACAAGCATTTATTATTTTTTTTTTTTGGAGGGGGAGTTGACTAACTCAGGGTGAAGTTTTTTTTATTATTATACTTTGAGTTCTGAGGTACATGTGCAAATAGTGTAGGATTGTTACACACACACACACACACACACACACACACATATATATATAAATGTCATGATGGTTGAAAATAAAACATTTTCTTAAAAGACTCAGTCCTAAATGGAGTGAAATAACTGAAAATTAAATATAATCCCTACAAGTTATTTTGCTTAATGTTACCAATGTCTGTATACCAAACAATTTAAAAAAATGAGAATTATAAGTAATTTTCTATTAGTCTACCTTACATTATTAAGTTCCAAATATTTATTGTTTTAGAAGGATATATTTTGTTTCACAAAACTCTCCTGTGAATGCATCTTCTCTGGCTATTCTAATTAGCATTAATCTATTTTCTTGTTAATTTAACTTTTCACAATCATAAATTGTTGCAGCATTTTGATTTTTAGAAATTGAGAGAACTGCTGGGCGCGGTGGCTCAAGCCTGTAATCCCGGCACTTTGGGAGGCCGAGGCGGGTGGATCACGAGGTCGGGAGATCGAGACCATCCTGGTCAACATGGTGAAACCCCGTCTCTACTAAAAATACAAAACATTAGCTGGGCATGGTGGCACGTGTCTGTAATCCCAGCTACTCAGGAGGCTGAGGCAGGAGAATTGCTTGAACCCAGGAGGCAGAGGTTGCGGTGAGCCGAGATCGCGCCATTGCACTCCAACCTGGGTAACAAGAGCGAAACTCCGTCTCAAAAAAAAAAAAAAAAGAAAAAAAAGAAAAAAAAAAAGAAAGAAATTGAGAGAACTAAGAGAATTTCACTATATAATTGAGAATTTCAATATACAAAGTACATAAGGAAATCTTATACTTCAAGTTACATCTACCTATTTTAAAGTGAATATTCAGATATTAACAATGTCTTAATAACTAATTTTGTTTATATTACCAAGATTGGTAACCTCATTTGATATGGTGATAACTTAGCCACCTGATCATTGATCATGCATAGATCTAGAGGTGACAAAAATTATGTTGAAGTAGGTGTTTGGTTTTCTGACTTTTCAAAAGCCAGGGGGTTAAAGCCAACATCAAACAGTAAATTTTGATAAATAGCGAAGCTGAAAGAAAACTTCAGCATGTCTCTAAAGAGATTTGCTGAATAGAAAATGCTGGATAGGAAATAGAAATGGGGTATGGGGAGAGGACTGACATAGCAACGTAGAGGAATTTACTACTTAAGTGCCTGCAGAGGATGCAAGAGGAGAAACAAGTCAAGTAGCCCCTTGGAGTCCCAGAGAGAATCAGATCTCAGAGGCACTTGCAGAACTGCAGAGACAGTGATGAGTGGGGAGACTGATAGCAGGACGAGAGAGCAAAGTATATTTATGTATTATGGGCAAAGTCCCCTGTTCTTTGCCCACCCTGCAGTGAGACACATATTCTCTATATGTCTATGGGTTCGAATTCCTACATCTCTTCAGGGACCTTTTTAAAGCACAAACTTTTCCTCTTCTTGTATCTTCAACCTCGCCCTTTTTTGAGTCCCAAGTCCCGACTGCTGCATGTTCATGAGCATCCCGCCTCCAGCTGCTGCCTTTTCCTGTAGGCTCACTCTATTCCAACCTAGACATCATCCTTCTTTCTTCATTTCTCCAAAGTTCCCAAACAACAGATTGGGGCCTGCTACAGACATTTTTAGAAAGATTGGAGTATTAAATGTTAATCGCAGCTCAAGGAAGGAAGCAACAATTGAACCTCAGACATTACTATTGAAAGATTTTAAAAATGTATATTTTTGTATTGAAAGATTTTAAAAATGTATATATTCCATCCCCTGCCCCAGAACATTCCTCTTGGGCCCTACCTACTCTCTTCTGCTGTGTCCTTTGAGCTGCTCCCTCCTTCTTCTTACTCAGTTATCTGAGGACTACTTCCAAATTCACATGAAGTATTATAGTTCACTCCCTCACTTTGAAATAAGGTTTTGATCATTTGCATTTGTAAAAATTCATTTTTAGCTAGGCTAAACAAGGAATTATTTGCTCTGTGACTTTATTGTGAAAAAAAGACAAAGAACTGGCAGAAGCTTTGAAACAGCAGTTGTTTTTTAATATAATCCAGGATCAAATTCTTTAGGCACAGATTCTACCTACAGAGACCCCAGGGGTATGGACTGTTTTCTTCTTATAAATGATTATCTTTCCACTGCTTGCCCTAGTGCACCATTGCTGGCAAAGCTGTGCAAAAAAAAAAAAAAAAAAAAAAAAACGTAATTTTTTCTCAGGCCTCATAACTTTTTGGTTAACCTTAGACTTTCTTCATTTCTAAGAAGAGCTTACAGGGCTTTAAAAAAAATCGTGGTTAAAAAAACATAAAACATTAGATTTACCCTTGTAACACATTTTAAATGTACTTACAGTACAATATTACTAACTATAAATTCTGTTTTATAAAGCAGATCTCTAAAACTTTTCCATCTGCTATTACTAAAACTGTGTATCCATTGAGCAGCAGTTTTTCCACCACCCAATCCCTGCCAGCCCTGGAAAACATCATTCTACTTTGTGCTTCTGTAAGTTTGACTACTTTATCAATAACTCATAAAAGTGGAATTGCCAGATGATAATGGCTCCTGTCTATAATCCCAGCTACTGGGGGAGCTGAGGTGGGAGGATCAGTTGAGCTTGGAGACAAGCCTGGGCAACATAGTAAGACCCTGTCTCTAAAATAAAATAAAATAAAAGTGAAATCATACGGTATTTGTCCTTCTGTGATGGGCTTATTTCACTTAATGTCCTCAATGACGCAACCATGATATAGCACGACAGGAATTCTTTTTTATGACTGAATAATATTCCTTTGCATGTATATAACACATCCTCTTTATTCATTCATCACTCAGTAGACATTGAGGTTGTTTCCACCCCTTATTGATTATGAATAATCTGCAATGAACATGGGAGTGCAAATATCTCTTTGAGCTCCTAATTTCAGTTACTTCAGATATACTCCCAGAGGCAGGATTGCTGGATCATATGATAGTTCTATTTTTAACTTTTGAGGAAGCTTCATAATGTTTTCCATAATGGCTGTACCATTTTACTTTCCCACCAACAGTGCACAGGATTCCTAATTTCTCCATGTTGCTGTCAACACTTTTTATTTATCGATTTTTTTTTTATAATGGCCATCCTTACAGATGTAAGGTGATATCTCATTATGGTTTGGATTTGCATTTCCCTGATTATTAGTGATGCTGAACAATTCTTCAAATACCTATTACCCATCTATATGTCTTCTTTGGAGAAATGTCTATTCAAGTTCTTTGCCCATTTTTGATCAGGTGTGTGGTTTTTTTGTTTGTTTGATTGTTCTGTTTTTGCTATTGAGTTGTAGGAGTTCCTTATATATTTTAGATATTAACCCCTTATCAGATACATGGTTTCCAAATATTTTCTCCAATTGGCTTTCTCCAATGTCTGGCTTTAGGAAATGGACAGTGGCCTGAATTGGTCAGAAAAGGCTCTGGCCCAAGGTATAGCCTGTGGACACTTTATCAGGCTCCTGGTAATGCCGCTGTTGTTTCTACAGCAGGATTCTGCTCGGCAACCCTTAAACCAGTGACTTTTCGGAGCCCTCTTGGATGTGCCCCCTTCTCACTCAGAACTCTAGTCTTTTGCAACCTGCAGTTATGTCTTCTGCCTCCCAAGTATTTCTCCAATTGGAGAAAATATCTGCTTTTCTTTTTTGCTATTGTAGATGCTTTTTAGTGTAATGTAGTTCTGCTTGTCCATTTTTGTTTTTGTTCCCTGTGCTTTGGTGTTAGATGCAAGAAATCACTGTCAAGACCAATGCTGTGAAGATTTTTCCCTATGTTTTCTTCTGGGAGTTTATAGGTTTGGGTCTTATGTTTAAGCTTTAAATTAATTTTGAGTTGATTTTTGTGTATGGTATAAGATGAGAGCCCAATTTTATTTTCTTTAAAAACATGGCCATCTGTTTTTTCCAACATGTTTTGATGAAGAGACTATCCTTCTTCCACTGTGTAGTATTGGCACCCTTGTCAAAGATCATTTGACTATATATGCATGAGTTTACTTCAGCTTTCTATTTTGTTTCATTGATATTTATGCCAGTTCCACATTATTTTTAAGATTGTAGCTTTGTAGTATATCTTGTGGTATATTTTGAGAACAGATAGTGTGAGACTTCCAGTTCTCAAGAACAGAAAGAACAGTTTGGGTTTATAGAGGTTTTATGTCTGCAAATGGAAGTACTTTTCTAGTTTTATATCTCCTCCATTGGGAATATTCACTGAAAATTCTGTCATCTTTTGGCCAAATATTGCTGGAGGTCTGCTTTGATATCTTACCCTTCCTAGGATGGATGAGCTAATGACACCCCCATACTATGGATTTAAGGGTCTTAGAGGTCACATATACTCACTTTTTATTTCACTGATGAGAAACTGAGGCCTATGGAAGGAGTTATTTGGTGGTAGACCCAGAGCTACAACCTAGGATTCCTGGCCCTAATTTATTATTCTTTCCACTCCATAAAATAAATGTACAGGAGGAGAGTTAGGGAGGCAGAAGACATACCTGAAGTTTGCAAAATAGTACAGTTCTGAGTGAGAAAGGGAACACATCCAAGAGGACCCTGAGGTTTAAGGGTTACTGAGCAGAATCCTGCTGTAGAAACAATAGAGACACCACCAGGAGCCTGATAAACTGTCTACAGGCTATCCCTTGGGCCAGAGCCTTTTCTGATCAATTCAGGCCCCTGTCTGTTTCCTAAAGCCAGGTATAACTTCTGGGCAAGGGAGAAAATTCTGAAGAAGAAGCCACCTCTTTAGAGTCTATGAGCTTAGATTTAGGGCTTCCTTCTAATCGATATTGTTCTTGCCAAGCCCTCAAAACCAGAAACTGTGGCCTCAGAGACAGAGATCATCAAAAGAGAAACGAAGGAGGCAGGATGAAATGCTACATTTTCTCTGTCAGGCAACAGAGGGAGGAGGAGCCTGCAGAGGAGGTAAGCGGCAGTTAGATAGGATTTAAACCAGTAGGGCTGAGTGTGGGAACCTAAGAACCCCAATAAGGAGTCAGAATCACAGACGTGGCAGAAATCAGAGGCACGGGTTGTGGAAGACTGGAAACAGTTGTTCCTTCAGGGAGGAATTTTGTGTGTGTGATGGTTGTAGAGCCAGATTTTGAGGAAATAAGTGAGGAAGTGGTGAGAGGCAGCAAGTATGGGCTAATTCTTTCAAAATCTGATGTTGAAAGGAAGTAGAGGGACAGCTGAGAAGGGTGAAGAGATAATCTTGGTGTTTACTGATAACAGTTCAATATATGATGTTTGAAATTTATATGATGCAAGAGCTAGGACAGCTTAGCCCTTCATGGAAGGAGCTTGGAGAAAAACCTTTAATATATATATATTTTTTTAAAAGTCTCTGGGGAAGGGGCACAGCTGATAGACTAGAAGCCGCTCATGTGCACTGCTCACTTAAAAAGGAAATGAAAGAGCTAGTAAACACTGAAGGGCTTGTGAACACTGACCCTGCAGACTGATCATCTGAGAAACCACAATGGGATACATCAAGGCAGCAGGGGGACACAGACAACAGAGAAAAGCAAAGCCGGGCACCAGCCTGTCTGGGCTCAGTGCAGAGCCAGGAAAACCTCTCCAACACAGGAAAGGGTGAGTGAGTGAAAGCCCCCTGGAGGATTCACTCTCCACAGAGACCACTGGAAGATTGGAAAAAGGAGAATCCTCCTGGCCCCACCCCACCACACCTTTCCATCGCACTTCTAGACGGAGACAGAGAGCCACTTGGACATTTTGCAGGGCAACTCTTGAGTCTAAGGGAACCTCTGCCTGCCTTGGGCCCCTGAGCAGACCAGCACTGGTGCTGTAGCTCCAAAGAGGCCACAGTTCTGGTACCTAGGAGCAGTAAGATTGTTCCACTTACTCTCACTAGATGGGGCTCATTACCAGCTTCCAGCATAGTGGTCCTGCTTCTACCTGAAATTGGCCAGGAGTCACAGTCACTTGTCGTCCCAGAAAGCACCTGGATGGCAGGACAGGTGACCCCTCTCACTCCTGCCACTAGTAGCCAGATGGGCAAAGACTGCTAGAACTTCTGGACCAGTGGCTCTGCTTCTATCTAAACTCAGCCAGCAGATGCAGCCTCCCATTGATCCGGGAAACACCCAGAGAACAGACTGGGCAATTCCACCCACCCTGATCTCTCATAGCCAGATAGCCCGTACCTGCTAGTGCTTCCAGCTCAGTGGTCCCACTTCTACCTGAACTCTGCCAGCAGGTGCAACCCAGTATTCCTCTGGGAAGCACTTGAACAGTGGATTAGGGCCAACTCAGCAATCATATGGGCTGTATGACAATTGCGACCCCTGCCTAAGGGAGTGCCCCATGGAACAGAATACCCAACAACATGAATAAAAACTAGGTATGGAGACAGTAATCAGAGGAGGCTCTGGGCTCCTTCAAGACCCGTGAGCACACTAGAATTGAAGCCAGTAGACTGAACCCAACTTATACCACAATCAAACTCCCAAAGCCATCAAAGAAAATAAAAGCAATTAAAAAAAAAAAAAACCTATCCAAAGGACAGAAACTTCAAAGACTGGGAACATCAACCCACATGGATGAGAAAAACTAGCACAAGAAATCTTGTAACTAAAAAAGCCAGAGTATCTTCTTACCTCCAAATGACTGCACTTGTTTCCCAGCAATGTTTCTTAACCAGCCTGAAATGGCTGCAATGTCAGAAATAGTTGTCAGAATATGGATAGGAGTGAAGATCATTGACATTCAGGAGAAAGTTGGAACCCAATCCAAGAAATCTAGGAAACACAATTACATGAATAACAACCTACTCCTGAATGACTTTTGAGTAAACAATGAAATTAAGACAGAAATCAAGAAATTATTTCAAACTACTGAGAAAAATATGCAACATGCCAGAATCTCTGAGATGCAGCTAAAACAATGTTAAGAGGGAAGTTATTAGCACTAAACACCCACACCAAAAGATTAGAAAGATCTCAAGTTAACAACCTAAAAATCACAGCTAGAGCAACTGCAGAAACAAGAGCAAACCAACTCAAAGCTAGCAGAAGATAAGACATAACCAAAATCATAACCGAACTCAAGAAAACTGAGGCATGAAAAGCTATACAAAAGACCAATGAATCCAGGGGTTGGTACTTTAAAAGAATAAGTAGGGCTGGGTGCGGTGACTCATGCCTGTAATCCCAGCACTTTGGGAAGCTGAGGCAGGTGGACCACAAGGTCAAGAGATCGAGGCCATCTTGCCAACATGGTGGAACCCTGTCTCTACTAAAAATACAAAAATTAGCTGGGCATGGTGGCACACACCTGTAGTCTCAGGTACTCGGGAGGCTAAGGCAGGAGTATTTCTTGAACCCAGGAGGCGGAGGTTGCAGTGAGCCGAGATTGTGCCACTGTACTCCAGCCTGGAGACAGGGTGAGACTGTGTCTCAAAAAAAAAAAGAAAAAAAAAAAAAGAATAAATAAGATTGACAGATTGCTAGCTAAACTAACAAAGAAAGAGAGAAGATCCAAATAAACAGAATCAGAAATGATGACGAAAGGGACATTACTATTGGTCCCACAGAAATACAATGTATTTCTATTGTATATGGGACCATACTATTGTTCCCACAGAAAAACATAGTTGTTTCCCTCAGAAACTACTATGAACACCTCTATGCACATAAGCAAAAGCCTAAAAGAAATGAATGAATTCCTGGAAGCATACAACCTCCTAAGACGGAACCAGAAGAAACTGAATCCCTGAGCAGACCAATAACAAGTTCCAAAATTGAATCAGCAATAAAAAGCCTACCAACCAAAAAAAGCACAGGACCAAACAGAATCACAGCTGAATTCTACCAGATGTATAAAGAAGACCTGGTACTATTACTATGGAAACCATTCTCAAAAGTTGAGGAGGAGGGAGTTCTCCCTAACTCATTCCATGAGGCCAGCATCATCCTGATACCAAAACCTGACAAACACAACAACAAAAAGAAAACTTCAGGCCAATATTATTGATGAGCATACGTGCAAAAATTCTCAACAAAATACTAGCAAACAGAATCAAGTAACACATCGAAATACAAATTCACCATAATCAAATGTGGTTTATCCCTGGGATGTAAGGTTGATTCAACATAAACAAATCAATAAATGTTATATATTGACCACATAAACAGAACTGAAAACAAAAACCACATGATCATCTCAATAGATGCAGAAAGAGCTTTTCATAAAACCCAGGAGGTGGACTTTGCAGTGAGCTGAGAATTACACCACTGCACTCCAATCTGGGTGACAGTGCAAGACTCTGTCAAAAAAAAAAAAAAAAAAAAACCCTTTAGTTCTAAAACCCTCAACAAAATAGGCATTGAAGGAACATACCTCAAAATGACAAGAGTCATTAGAACAAACCCATAGCCAACATCATACTGAATGGGCAAAACCTGGAAGCATTCCCCTTGAGAACTGTAACAAGACAAGGATGTTCATTCTCACCATTCCTGTTCAACATAGTCCTGGAAGTCCTGGCCAGAGATAGTTTAGTCCTGACCTAAACTGTTTCTGTTTGCAGACAACAATATAATTTTTTACCTAGAAAACCCTAGAGTCTGTGCCTAAACACTTCTTGGTCTGATAAACAACTTCAGCTAAATTTCAGGATACAAAAATCAATAGCATTCCTTTTTTTAAAATTCAACTTTTATTTTAAGTTCAGGGGTACATGTGCAGGATGTACAGGTTTGTTACATAAGTAAATGCGTGTCTGGTGGTTTGCTGCACAGATCATCTTATCACGTAGATATGAAGCCCAGTATTTATTAGCTATTCTTTCTGATGCTGTCCTTCCCCCAATACCCCCGACAGGCTCCAGTGTGTGTTGTTTCCCCGCCATGTGTCCATGTGTTCTCATCATTCAGCTCCTACTTATAAGTGAGAACATTGTGTTGTTTGGTTTTCTATTCCTGTGTTAGTTTGCTGAGCATAATGGCTTCCAGTTCCATGTATGTGCCTGAAAAGGACATGATTTCATTCCTTTTTATGGCCATATAGTATTCCATGGTGTATATGTATCATATTTTCTTTATCCAGTCTATCATTGATGGGCATTTGTATTGATTCCATGTCTTTGTTATTGTGACTAATGCTGCAGTGAACATATGCCTGCATGAATCTTTATAATAGAATGATTTATATCCCTTTGGGTATATACCCAGTATTGGTATTGTTGGGTTAAATGGTACTTCTGCCTCTAGGTCTTTGAGGAATCACCGCACTGTCTTCCACAATGGCTGAACTAATTTATACTCTCATCAACAGTGTGCAAGTGTTTCTTTTTCTCTACAACCTTGCCAGCGTCTGTTGCTTCTTGACTTTAATAATCACCATTCTGACTGGTGTGAGATGCTATCTTATAGTGGTTTTGTTTTGTATTTCTTTAGTGATCAGAGATGTTAAGCCTTTTTTCATGTGTTTGTTCACATGTATGTCTTCTTTTGAGAGATATCTGTTCATGTCCTGGAAGAGATACAACAACAACAAAATAAAACTTCAGGTCAAAATTCCTGATGAATATCATTGCCAAAATCCTCAGTAAAATACTGGCAAACCAAATCCAGCAGCACATCAAAAAGCTTATCCACCACAGTCAAGTTGGCTTCATCCCCAGGATGCAAGGTTGGTTCAATGTATGCAAATCAATAAATGTGATTCATCACATAAACAGTGCTAAAGACAAATACCATAGGATTATCTTAATAGATGCAGAAAAGGCCTCCAATAAAATTCAACATTGCTTCATGTTAAAAATTCTTAATAAACTACATATAGAAGGAACATACCTCAAAATAATACCAGTCATTTTTGATGAAACCACAGCCAATATCATACTGAATGGGCAAAAGCTGGAAGCATTCGCCTTGAAAACTGACTCAAGAAAAGGATGCCCTCTCTCGCCACTCCTATTCAACATAGTATTGGGAGTTCTGGCCAAGACATTCAAGCAGGAGAAAAAATAAAGTGTATTCAAATAGGAAGAGGGAAAGTCAAACTGTCCCTGTTTGCAGATAACATGATCCTGTATCTAGAAAACCCCATCATCTCAGCCCAAAAGCTTCGTAAGGTGATAAGCAACTTCTGCAAAGCCTCAGGATACAAAATCAATGTGCAAAAATTGCTAGTGTTTCTATACACCAACAACAGGCAGAGAGCCAAATCATAAATGAACTTCCATTTACAATTGCTAAAATAAAAAGAATAAGGTACCTAGTTATACAGCTAACAAGGGAAGTGAAGGACTTCTTCAAGGAGAACTATAAACCACTGCTGAAAGAAATTAAAGAGGATGCAAATCAGAGAGAACTGGCTAGCCATATGCAGAAGATTGAAACTGGACACCTTCCTGACACTTTATACAAATGGAAATTCCATGCTCGTGGACAGCAAGAGTTAGTATTATTAAAATGGCCATACTGCCCAAAGTAATTTATCAATTCAATGCTATTTCCATTGAATTACCATTGACATTTTTCACAGAATTACAAAAATCTATTTTAAAACACACGTGAAACCAAAAAGAGCCTGAATAGCTAAGACAGTCCTAAGCAAAAATAACACAGCTGGAGCCATCATGCTACCTGACTTCAGATTATGCTACAGTAACCAAAACAGCATGGTACTGGTATAAAAATATTGCATATAGATCAATGAGACAGAGTAGAGAACTCAGAAATAAGACTGCCCACCTACAACCGTCTGATCTTTGACAATCCTGACAAAAACAAGTAATGGAGAAAGGATTCTCTATTTATAAATGATGCTGGGAGAACTAGCTAGCCATATGCAGAAAATTGAAACTGAACCCCTTCTTTATACCTTATGCAAAAATTAACTCAAGATGGATTCAAGTCTCAAATATAAAACCCAAAACTATAAAAGCTGCCCATTCAGTACATAGACATGGCCAAAGATTTCATGATGAAAATGCCAAAAGCAATCACAACAAAAGCAAAAATTGACAAATGGCATCTAACTAAAGAGCTTCTACACAGCAAAAGAAACCATCGTAAGAGTGAACAGATAACCTACAGAATGGGAGAAAATTTTTGCAATCTATCCATTTGACAAATGTCTAATACCCAGAGTCTACAGGGAACTTAAACAAATTTAGAAGAAAAGCATTTCTATACACTAACAACATCCAAGCTCACAGCCAACATAAGTAATCATTAGAGAAATGCAAATCAAAATCACAAGGAGATACCATCTCACACCAGTCAGAAATGCTGCTATTAAAAAGTCAAAAAAAAAAATAACATGCTGGCAAGGTTGTGGAGAAAAGGTAATGCTTATACATTGCTGGTGGGAATGTAAATTATTTTAGCCATGTGGAAAGCAGTGTGGCAATTTCTTAAAGAACTTAAAATAGAAGTGTCATTAGACTCAGCAATCCCATTTTTGAGTATATCCCCAGAGGAATATAAATTATTCTGCCATAAAGACACATGCATGTGTACGTTCATCGCAGCACTACTCACAATAGCAAAGACATGGAATCCTCAGGCCATTGATAGATCCTTACTTTTATAACCGAGAAAATTTACCCTCTTGCAGAAAATTGGCACCTTCCTTTATATTTCTACAAGGGTGTAAATAAATTGAAATTTAGTATGACATTTCTGAAAGATTATCAACTCCTGATACGTCATGTAAGGGATGGTCAGCAGCTGAATTCCCAAGATATGGAGTGGAAGAGATGAGGGGAAAGTTAAGCATTGGTCTCTCAGCTCTTATACAGTCTTAGAAATGAAACGAGACTGGAGTTGGCTGATGGGACCTGTCAAACTTCCCAGTGTGGTGGCCTCTGTGTTCCTTGCCTTGGAAATTTCAGGAAGAATATGCTTCAGTTTCTGTTGCAGCTTACTGATTGTGTCTTACAGTGTGCCCCGCAAAGCAATAGGAATGTTCTCTCATAAAAACCACTCTACTGAGATTTGAGCTTTCACATTAAAGAGACGGGATTAGCAGATGGAATTTAGAAGGCTCTGCTAAACCTAGATGTTTCTAGATGTGCGACATGTGCTATATTTCCTGATGGGGCCAGTAATGGGTACAGATAGATCCACAGTATTTGGCGTAGTGACTCAATGGCTGTTTTTTCTTTTCTTTTCTTTTTTTTAATAGTAAATACTAATTTAATTGTAAATTTAAAAACAACTAGAGTATAATTAGATTGTTTATAACACAAATGATAAATACTTGAGAGATTGATACCCCATTTTCCATGATGTGATTAAAAAAAAAAATTTAACCTAGGTATATACTATATTCAGCATTTCTCCCCATGTTATCCTTTCTCACCCTTCCCACCCCCTGCTGTCCCTCCCCTATCTCCTCCAACTGCCCCCAGTGTGTGATGCTCCTCTCCCTGAGTCCACGTGTTCTCATTGTTCAACACCCACCTATGAGTGAGAACATGTGGTGTTTGGTTTTCTGTCTTGTGTCAGTTTGCTCAGAATGATGGCTTCCAGATTCATCTAAGTCCCCTACAAAAGACACGAACTCATCGTTTTTTATGGCTGAGTAGTATTCCATGGTGTATACTTACCACATTTTCTTTGTCTAGTCTATCATTGATGGGTATTTGGGTTAGTTCCAGGTCTTTGCTATTGTACACAGGGCTGCAATGAACATACGTGTGCATGTGTCTTTATAGTAGAATGATTTAGAGTTCTTTGGGTATATACCTAGTAATGAGATTGCTGGGTCAAATGGAATTTCTATATTTAGATCCTTGAGAAATTGCCACACTGTCTTCCACAATGGTTGAACTAATTTACACTCCCAACTGTGTAGGAGTGTTCCTATTTCTCCACATCCTCTCCAGCATCTTTCGTTCAGACTTTTTAACGATTGCCATTCTACTGGTGTGAGATGGTATCTCAATGTGGTTTAGATTTGCATTTCTCTAATGACCAGTGATGATGAGCATTTTTCATATGTTTGTTGGCCTCATAGATGTCTTCTTTTGAAAACTGTCTGTTCATATCCTTTACCCACTTTTGAATGGGGTCATTTGTTTTTTTCTTGTAAATCTGTTTCAGTTCTTTGTAGATTCTGGATATTAGCCCTTTGTCAGATGGGTAGATTCCAAATTTGTTTCCCGTTCTGTTCGTTGTCGGTTCACTCTAATGATGGTTTCTTTTGCTGTACAGAAGCTCTGAATTTTAATTAGATCCCATTTGTCTATCTTGGTTTTTATTGCCATTGCTTTTGGTGTTTTAGTCATGAAGTCCTTCCCTATGCCTATGTCCTGGATGGTTTTGCCTACATGTTCTTCTGGTGTTTTTATGGTGTTAGGTTTTATGTTTAACTCTTTAATCCATCTGGAGTTAATTTTAGTGTAAGGTGACAGGAAGGGATCCAGTTTCTGCTTTCTGCACATTGCTAGCCAATTTTCCCAACACCATTTATTAAACATGGGGTCCTTTCCCCATTGCTTATTTTTGTCAGGTTTGTCAAAGATCAGATGGTTGTAGACGTGTGGTGTTGCTTCTGGGGCCTCTGTTCTATTCCACTGGTCTATGACTCTGTTTTGGTACCAGTACCATGCTGTTTTGATTACTGTAGCCTTGTAGTATAGTTTGAATTCCAGCAGTGTGATGTCTCTGGCTTTGTTCTTTTTGCTTAGGATTGTCTTGGCTATGTGGGCTCTCTTGTGATGCCATATGAATGGCTGTTTTTAAATCAGGCAAAGCAAATGGGGCCAGGAATGGCAGGACCACTTGCCTGATAGTCAAAGGACAACTGTTTGACTTTTTGAGGGGTGGTGGTAGAAGACAGGGCCAGGTAGCTACACTCTAGGCTGTCAAGTTGTCAGTCAGTTTTTAGTCTTCCTTTATCTACCCCTCTGGTGGTACAGCACTGGGATCAGGGCCCAGAGTTCCAGACTCAAAATCTGGCTCTGACATTAGCTGTATCTTGCACAATTTTTTCAGCATCCCATAACTCTGGTTTCCTTTGTAGTATCGTTCATGGCCCTGCTCCCACCTCCAAATGGTAGGAGATGGTCATGGTTAAAATCCCAGATTCAAGGGTCAGATTGACCTGAGTTCAGATGCTAGCAGAGCCATTAACTAGCTATGGGCCCTTGGGTGGAATTCCAGACCTGATCACCAGATCAGCTGAATTAAAATGTTTGTAAGAACGCCATTCCTTCTTAACAAACTTTCCACAGAATGTTTCATAGGCATTCTAAAATGTCAGAACCACTGTCTGAGAGTTCTTTCTCCATCCCTTTCCATGGATGTGCCAAACACACCATGTTCCATTTTCTTAACATTAGATTCTTGTCATAAAATCTGAATTTGATGTTTTAAAACAAAGGATTGTTGTTGTTTATCTTTGTTACTAATTTTGTCTTATGTAGATAGGTGGACTCTTTGGAGAGAAGAATTCAAAAGGTCCTTGAATTTGAAAAGAAAAAAATTGCTTCTTTTCACTAACTTCAAGTTGAAATTAAACATCCCAGTATGAGCACAGATAACACACTCCAGGAGTTATAGCAACCCCTGAGATGCTGTCACCACAGGAAATACAGATATTCTCAGAGCACATTATAGTCATTGTGGACATCTTGAAAGATCATAAACCTTCATTGCTACTCTAAAGTGATAGTAGCTATAAGTTATAAAGAAGCACCTATATTATATCACAATTTAAAAATTATTTTGATAGCAATTTGAATATCGTCTGTTTCCATTGTAGTCTCTGTTTTTTAAAATGCACTTAAAAATATGATGCAGAGAAGGGATCCGTAGCCTTGACCAGTTTGTCCGTGGGGCCGAGGGCACAAAAATCTTGAGGATCTTTATAAAGAGGGAGTGTTCGACTCAACACACATTCCAACATGCAGCTAACTCCTGCTTCTCTGTTTTCCTTGATAACCCAAATAAGCCACTAGAGGACAGCATTTCAAGTGCGGTGAAGAAGATACTAGAGATAGGAGTGGCCCTGGTGATGGGAGTTTTCCCCTAAATCTTACCTCCAGTTTACTGCACTGCCAGCTCTGGGAAGGGGTAAGGAAAAACAACGTGTCTTATCTGTTTCCTCAAGCAGGTGCTGACTTCCTGCTCCTTGGGTTTGACGTGTCAGGAACCCACATCCAGCAGTCCTGGAGGTCTTTAACATGTGATTGAATTGTTCTTTTTTGTTTTTTTGTTTTTTTGTTTTTTCGCTTAACCTATTTGAGTTCAGTTTCCCTCTTCATAATTGAAAAAATCCTCCTGACTTAGTTGTAACTGTATTTGACTCTATCCCTAGCTTCTGGGTATACCTCATTTTCATATTTGATTACTCACAGGATATTTTTGTCTGCTCATTGCTTACAAAAAAAAAAAAAATTCCTCCTATCCCTAATCTCTGCCAACTTGGTAACAATTATTAAGTTAAATCATTTGTTCAAGGTAACAGGAGCAAAAGTGGGATTCAAGGTCAAGTTTGTCTGATTATAAAATGACGAGTTTTCTACTATATCAACCTTCCTCTCCAACTTGAGGTAAAAATGTTTTCCATGTGAATTAGTGTTTGACATTATGATGAAAGTCAGTGAATAGATTAATTTAGCAAAATTCACTTTAAACGTCTTTTGTGGATCAAATTCTTTCTGAGAATTACTACTAGAAGTGATGTTTCAGTGGGGCACAGAGGCTTATGCATGTACTCCGAATGACTCAGGAGGCTGAGGTGGAAGGATAGCTTAATTCCATGAGTTTCAGGTCCAGTAAGCCACGACTGCACCAGTGCACTCCAGCCTGGGCAACAGAGTGAGAACCCGACTCTATTTTATTTACTTGTTTATTTATTTTTTATTTATTAATTATTCATCTACTTAAATTTATTTTCATCATCTCATTTTGTGTCTTTTTTAAATTTAACTTTTTTTTTTCGAGACAGAGTCTTGCTCTGTTGCCCAAGCTGGAGTGCAATGGGGCGATCTTGGCTCACTGCAACCTCCATCTCCGAGGTTTGAGCAATTCTGCCTCAGTCTCCCAAGTAGCTTGGATTACAGGCACTTGTCATCATGCCTGGCTTATAAAATTTAACTTTTATTTTAAGTTTGTGGTACATGTGCAGATTTTTTATATAAGTAAGCTTGTGTCATGGGGGTTTGTTGTACAGATTATTTCATCACCCAGGTATTAAGCCTCACCCATTAGTTATTTTTCCTGATCCTCTCCGTCCTCCTTTTAATTTGGACTCCAGTGTATTTTGTTTCCTTCTGTGTGTACATGTGCTATTATTTAGCTCCCACTTACAAAGTAAGACATGCAGTATTTGGTTTTCTGCTCCTGAGGTAGTTTGCTAATGATAGTGGCCTCCAGTTCTATCCATATTACTGTAAATGACATTGTCTCATTCTTTTTTAGGGCTTCATAGTATTCCATGGTGTATATATACCACATTTTCTTTATCCAGTCTATCACTGATGGGCATTTGAGTTGATTCTATGTCTTTACTTTTGTGATTAATGCTGCAATAAACATATACATGCATGTGTCTATAATAGAACAATTTATATTTCTTTGAGTATAAACCCAGTAATGGGATTGCTGGGTCAAATGATATTTCTGTTTTTAGGTACTTGAAGAATCGCCACACTGTCTTCCACAATAGTTGAACTAATTTATACTCCCATCAACAGTGTATAATCATTCCTTTTTCTTCGTGACCTTGCCAGCATCTGTTATTTTTTGACTTTTAATTAGTAGCTATTCTGACTGATATAGCTATTAATGGTTTTGACTTGGATTTCTCTAAAGATCAGTGATGTTGAGCTTTTAAAATACGCTTGTTGGCTGCATATATGTCTCCTTTTGAAAAGTATCTGTTCATGTCATTTGCCTATTTTTAATGGTGTGTGTGCGTGTGTGTGTGTGTGTGTGTGTGTGTGTGTGTGTAAACTCGTTTAAATTCCTTGCAGATGCTGGATATTAGACCTTTGTCATATGCATAGTTTGCAAACGTTTTCTCCCATTCTGTAGGTTGTTTGTTTACTTTGTTGATGGCTTGTTTTGCTGTGCAGAAGCTTTTTAGTTTTATTAGATTCCATTTGTCAATTGTTACTCTTGTTGCAATTGCTTTTGGTGTTTTCATCATGAAATCTTTGCCTGTTCCTATGGCCGGAATGGTATTGCCTATGTTGTCTTCCAGGGTTTTTATAGTTTGGTGTTTTACATTCAAGTCTTGAATCCATCTTGAGTTAGTTTTTGTATATGGGGTAAGAAAGGGGTCCAGTTTCAATTTTCTGCAAATGGCGAGCCAGTTATCCCAGCACCATTTATTAAATAGGGACTCCTTTCCCCAGTGCTTGTTTTTGTCAGGTTGGTGGAAGATTAGATAGTTGTAGATGTATGAGCTTATTTCTGGGTTCTCTATTCTGTTCCATGGTCTGTATGTTTTTGTACTAGTATCATGCTAGTAATCCCGAGTAGCTGGGATTACAGGCACATGTCACCATGCCCGGCCTATAAAATTTAACTTTTATTTTAAGTTTGCAGGTACATGTGCAGATTTGTCATATAGGTAAACTTGTGTCATGGGGGTTTGTTGTACAGATTATTTCGTTCTCTATTCTCTTCCATGGTCTATGTGTCTGTTTTTGTAGTAGTGCCATGCTGTTTTCATTACTGTAGCCTCATAGTATAGTTTGAGGTCAGGTAATATGATGCTTCCAGCTTTGTTCTTTTTGCTTAGGAATGCCTTGGCTATTCAGACTCCTTTTGGGTTCTATATGAATTTTTAGATAGTTTTTTTCTAATTCTGTGAAGAATGTCAATGGTAGTTTAATAGGAATAGCATTAAATCTATAAATTGCTTGGGAAATATGGCCATTTTAATGATACTGATTCTTCCTATCCATAAGTATAAATGTTTTTCCATTATTTTGGGTCATCTCTGATTTCTTTGAGCAGTGTTTTGTAGTTCTTGTTGTAGAGATCTTTCACCTCCCTGGTTAGCTGTATTCCTAGGTGTTTTATGTTTTTTGTGGCAATTGTGAATGGGATTGCATTCCTGCTTTGGCTCTTGTTGGTGTATAGAAATGTTAGTGATTTTTACATACTGATTTTGTACCCTGAGACTTTGCTAAAGTTGTTTATTAGCTTAAGGAGCTTTGGGCTGAGACTCTGGGGTTTTCTAGATACAGGATCATGTAATCTGCAAACGGGGATAGTTTGACTTCCTGTCTTCCTATTTGAATGCCATTTATTTCATTTTCTTGCCTGATTGCCCTGATCAGTACTTCCAATAGTATGTTGAATAGGAGTGGTGAGAGAGGGCATCCTTTTCTTGTGCTGGTTTTCAAGGTGAGAAGTGGTGCCTTATATTACACCTCACATGTCTAAGCTGCCTACCCCAGGCCCCTGTAAAATAAATGCATATTTTATAGTGACTTCAATGTAATGTAAACAAAGAAAGATTAGGCTTGAGGGTGGCGTTTGCCTTCAAATTGCTTGAACTCTAGTGAAGAAGATGAACATAAAATGAAGCAAATATTTTACAAGCCAGAGTTAGATATGTGGTACCATCAGTTCAAAAGATGGGCAGTGGCCACAGAGGAAGGACCAGGAATTAGTGGGGATGGGTAGAGCAGAGAAAGAAGGCTCCAAGGAGGGAGAAGCATTGAGCTATGACTTGAAGCATAAGAAGTTCTCAGAGAAGAATGTGTATGTAAGTGATCTAAGAGTTCACAGTCAATGCTGAATCCTAGAACACTGCAAGGTTTCTGTGTTGACCTGGATGTGTGGACACTGGGCCAGGTGCTCAGAATACAAGAGGAAAATCATAAAGCTCCTGGCCTCACAGCACTTACAGTTTGGGGGATGCAGACCCAAAAGGGTTTGCAAAGTAGAGGGATGAGGGTAAAGTACAGGGTGTGCTGGCCCTGTCTCAGGCAGCCAAAGACACTGAAGATGGGATCTGATTGTTGAGTGGGAATGTGCTAGGAAGAATGGGGACACATGTCATTAGAGGTCTTGACATCAGTGGATGCCCATGCTGGGGTCTAGCAATGATGTGACTTATTTAGAAAGCTGCAAGTTGTTTGCTAGGACATTTCAGAGTAGGCTGGAGCCAGATGATGGAGTGGGAGAATACACAGGGACAGGATGGAGATGGGCCTCGAAGAGCACAGTGAGAAGCTGGACTGCCCCAAACCTTTTCTTGCCTTTGACACTAGTGTAAATGTGAAGAATTCCCATTTGGTAAGAAAGATTAGAGGCTTGTGACAAAGGATCCAAGTTGCCAGTCTCTTCCATGTCTTGGTCATCATCCAACCCATCGTCCTTCAGCTCAGCCTCACAAAGTATTCTGAGTTTCTGTCCCTTCTACATTATTTGTTACATGCAGTCCCCAAATTATGTTAATCTTTGCACTATATATATTTTAAAATTATTTTATCTTAGTTTATTTTTTTAAGTTATGTGGTACATGTGCAGGATGTGCAGGTTTGTTACATAGGGAAACGTTGCACCATATTTCTTACGCACGAATAACCTCGCAGGAATGGCCTCCTGGAGACGACCAAGCAAGTGGCTTCCTTCCCCCTCTCCTAATCCCAGCTCCAGTGGCATTTCTTCCTTTTTCTCTCTCCTAATCTTCTCTGAGCTGAGGTGGAGACTACTCACCTCTGCCCTGTGGGCATGGTTTGCTTTGGTTCTTATCTTACCACAGCATAGCTTGGCAAGAGGGGAAGGAGAGGGAACTGGAGACAGTAAACATCAAGGCTTTCCTCTGCCTCTGCCTCCCTGGTGTTCCACTCTTGCACCCTCAGGTCTCCACTTCCTCATCATGGGTGACAGAAGGACCCCTCTGGTAACCTTGGTTTTCAGCTCTCTCTCAAATATCCAGGTCTGCCACTTCATCATGAGGTGTGAAAAGGGCCATCGCTAGAGCATCTGTGTGTGGATTTCATCTTTCTCTATGAGATTTCGATGAAAACAAAACGAAGTGCAGAGGAGAGCCTTGTAATTCCAGGCTGGCCTCCCTTTATTACCGTAGATGAATTAGAACCTTTTTCAGTGAAAGCTTGCTTTGAGGCTAGAAAAGTAAGAGAAAAGCTCTGTGATTATCACTTGTTCCCTAATGGGAAGGTAGCAAAAGTTTTCACAGCTACAGGCAGCCAAGCCCTGGGGCCACTGCGAGACAAGGGTAGCAGGGGTACACCCCAGAGTTAAGCAGAGACCCTGTTCTCAGCCTTTCTCATGATGACAATTTTTCCCCCCAGCTTTTAGTCACTAAAGGATCAAATACACTTTAGATCTAGAAGTGAATGCAGAAGCGTGGCTGTAAAAGAATGCTACTGCCACCTCAACAACAACACATTTTCCTCCCAGCCTAACATAGGTGGGTCCCGCCAGTGGTCCTGGTGGTCGGCCACTGGGGTGCAGAAGAGGATAAAGTTTTCCTTAGAAGGCGCCTTGTGGAAGGGAGTCATTGGTCTCCCTGGCACTTTTCCAGTTCTCTCTCTGTGATCTCTTTCAGGCTAACTCTCAGAGGAGGTTTTAGAGGAAATTACAGTTTGATCTTCCGGGCAGGAGGGTTAGGTAGAGCACTGGTCCTCAAATGTGGTCCTCAGATTACTGGGGTCACTGAGACCTTTTCAGGGGTCCTGGAAGTCAAACTATTTTCAGAATAATACCAAGATAGTGTCTTTTTTTCCCTGGGTTGATACCTGCACCAATGGTGCAAAAGTCATGATTAAATCTGCTGGTAGCTTAGCACAAATCAAGGTACTGGCACAAAACTCTTCTAACAGTCACTGTATTCTTCACTATCACACAGTCACAATTATACATATATATTTAAAAAGCCAGTTTCACCTAGGAACGGCCTTGATCAAGTGGTCAAAGTTACTGATTTTATCAAATCTTGACCCTTGGATTTATTTTCTTTTACTATTCAATGTGACAGAATGGGAGTACACACCACAACAGTTTTGCTGCATACTGAAGTATAATAGTTATTCTCAGGAAAATCACTTCTGCAGCATATACAAGATTTCCCCCCTTTTGGGGAATGCCATTTTTACTAAAAAAAAAAAAAAAAAAAAAAAAAAAAAGTTAAAAAAGTGACTGACAGACAAATTATGGTTTTTCAGACATCAGTATTTGGTAGATATTTTCTCAAAAAATAAAGTGAACTTATCCCTTTAAGGAAAACTAACAACAGTATGTGTGTCAATGACAAAATTTGAGCTTTCAAGCAAAACTTGGAAATCAGAAAAGTTGTATCTACCACAGTGAGCATCACAAGTTCTCCATATCTGAAGATTTTTCTGGTCAATCTGATGGTGATATTAATAAATTTAATGTTTTTTATATTATATAATTAAATGTGTCAAACTGTCAACGATTTGCATAACTGAGCGAATGACTATTTTACCCTACACACAGTGAAAGATCTATCCAAAGTATAAGATAATAAATGGATTTTAATATAACAGAGTACAAAAAGTTCATTGATATGGTTTTGGATTCCATATTACAACTAATCTTTTAATAACTAACATTTTGGTAGTTTTTTAAAAAATTAACCATAAAAATATCTGAAAAGCTGTCGAAATAACCCTTCTTTTTCCAACTGCTTGTCTGTGTAAGGCTGGATTTTCTTATGTCAATCGAAACACTATATTATAGCCTACCGATATATGAGACTCTGCTAACCACTAACCACTAATTCTACCATGTTTTGAATAAACATTCAGGAAAGTAGGTGTCTTGATTTGTTCCCCTGTCATTTAATTACTGCAAATAAACATGACTTCCTCCTTTGTCTACAAATGTTCTTCTTTTGAAAACAAAATATCTTGACCAGGATAGTTTTACTAGGTGACCTCTGCTTTGCTAACAGCAATATGATCATATGACTTGTATTGCAAATGTTTTTAGTTTACAAATACTACACATACATTCCACTCAAAGACCCTGAAGGAAATGGAAGTCAAGATGGGATTTGCCCATGGTTGTGTAGTAAACAGCAACAGTGTCACTAAAACTCTGTTTTTATGACTCAAGGCCATTTGCAGCCGCACCACACTGCTTGATCTGGAAAGTGGCTCCCTCTAGGCAGTTTGCCAGAAGAGGGAGAGAAGAAATTAAAGAGGCCAAATAACTTTACATTTGGTAAAAAACAAATCTGTCAGCTGGGCCTGGTGGCTCACTCCTGTAATCCCAGCACTTTGGGAGGCTGAGGTGGGTGGATCACCCGAGGTCAGGAGTTCAAGACTGGCCTGGTGAACATGGTGAAACCCTGTCGCTACTGAAAAAAAAAAAAAAAAAAAATATATATATATATATATACATATATATATACATATATATATATACATATATATACATATATATATATGTATATATATATATACACACACACACACACATACACACACACATATGTAGATATATTCATACACACACACACACACACACACACATATATATATATATATACACACACACACAAAAATTAGCTGGGCATGGTGGCAGGTGCCTTTAATCCCAGCTACTCAGGAGGCTGAGGCAGGAGACTTGCCTGAACCCAGGAGGCAGAGATTGCAATGAGCCGAGATCGCACCATTGCACTCCAGCCTGGGTGACAGAGCAAGACTCCGTCAAAAAAACAAAAAACCTGTCTCTCTTAGGCAGGAGTGAAGAGGATGAGATTCTTGTGTGTGGTAGGTTATTGGTCTGAACTACATACCAACAATTCAGATTTCGTTCTGTTTTGTTTTGTTTTTGAGATAGGGTCTCTCTAAGTTACACAGGCTGGAGTGCAGTGGCATGATCTGGACTCACTGCAGCCTGGAACTCCCAAGCTCAAGTGATCCTCCCACCTCAGCCTCCCAGTAGCTGGGAAAAAAGACGCCACACCACCACTCCGGCAAATTTTTGCAATTTTTGTAGAGATGGGGTTTCGTTAGCCATGTTGCCCAGGTTAGTCTCTTAACTTCTGGACCCAAGAGATCTGCCCACCTTGGTCTCCTGAAGTGTTAGGATTACAGGCATCAGTTGCACCCCGCCAAACAATTCAGATTCTTTTTTTTTTTTTCAGACTGTCTCGCTCTGCCGCCCACGCTAGAGTGCAGTGGCGCGATCTCGGCGTACTCCGACCTCTGCCTTCTGGGTTGAAGTGATTCTTGTGCCTCAGACTCTCGAGTAGCTGGGATTACAGGTGTCCGCCACCACACCCGGCTAACTGTGTGTGTGTGTGTGGGTATGTATTTATTTTTAGTACAAACGGGGTTCCACCATGTTGGCCAGGCTGGTCTCGAATTCTAGGCCTCAAGTGATCCGCCTGCCTCAGCCTCCCAAAGTGCTGGGATTACAGGCATCAACCACCATGCCAGGCACATTTGTTACATCTTTGTTTCAAGTATTAGTAGACAAGTGGGACAAAATCAAGGGTGGGAAGCTGTACACAGAGTGAAAAAGGTGATTGATTCTTCAGGAGTTAGAGTGGTTTACAGAATCTGTCATCAGCGTCTCTTCCTTGTATTCTGATTTCTCCTTTCACACATCTCTTTTCTAAAGAGTTGGCAACTTTAACAATATTTACATTTGTATGGCCCCTCTCAACTTTCAAAGTGTTTTCACAATTATTGTCCACTAAGCCTCAGACAGAGCCTTCCCAACTGTGAGGACAGCTCACAGAGTAGGTACTATTGGCTCCTGGTGCCTTGGCAAGAGAAGTGTTTCAGGAGATAAGCGAGCTCATTCTAGCCTAGTCTGGGTGATGAGCTGGTAGGATGGGGAGCACCTACCCCCACTCAGCCGCCCACAGCACCAGCACCACCCTCCACATGGAGAAGAGGAAGCACCAGAACTCAACGGTCCCCCAGACAAAAAGCCTCCCAAGTTTCTCTGATTCAGTCAGTTAAGGGTGAGGCCAGGGGATATGCATTTCTATCATGTTTCCAACAGATAGTACTGGTCTGGGAACTACACTTTGAGAACCACTGCTTTAATTCATACCATATGTTTGCAGAATTGGCCCACAAACTTGTCTTATATTAGGTGACACCTGATTAAAAAAAAAAAAAAACACTTCATCTGAATTAAATTTAAAGAAGTTAATTGAGTAATGAACAATTCATGAATCGGGCAGCCCCCAGAACCAAGGCAGATTCACAGAGATTCCAGTGCAGCCACATGGTGGAAGAGGATTTATAGACCAAAAAAAAAAGGGGAGGGGGGGAATGATGTACAGAAACCGGAAATGAAGTGCAGAACAGCTGGGCTGGTTACAGCTTGGCATTTGCCTTATTTAAACACTGTCTAAACACTCAGTAGTGTGTGAGTGGTTGAAGCATGGCCACTGGGATTGGCCAGCACTCAGCTATTGTTACAGGTGCACACTCCTAAGTTAGGTTTTCAATCTTATCTATTAAACTACGTTATGGTTCATCCACAAGGACTCAAATATGGAAGAATGGAGTCCTCCTCAGGCCATATTTATTTTGCTTTAACACCCCTTTGTCCATGAAGGAACCCATGAAGAGCCCTTTCATGAAGAGCCTGTTTTGCTGATGAGAAAGATGAATAGGAATAAGCGACTTGTCCAAGGTCATGCTGATAAAAATTTGGTAGAGTCTGAAATAGGCCCATGGTCTTCTGTTTCCTAACTGAGTGTAGTTCCTAAGGCTATTAGTCTTTCATAACTTTCTTTAATAGCAGACAGGGATGATTAGCAATTGTTATTTGAGAAGTGCCTAAGAGTTGATGCCTGGGTTGGCCCTTGTGTTCGTAACTGTGAAAGTTAACCCATCACATCTTTTTTTTGAGACAGAATCTTACTCTGTCACCCAGGCTGGAGTGCAGTGGTCTGATCTTGGCTCACCACAACCTCCACCTCCTTAGTTCAAGCGATTGTCCTGCCTCAGCCTTCCAACTAGCTGGGACTACAGGCACTCACCACTATGTCTGACTCATTTTTTTTTAAATTTTTTTATTTTTAGTAGAGATGGGGTTTCACCATGTTGGCCAGGCTGGTATCGATCTCTTGACCTCGTGAGCCACCATACCCGGCCCCCCATCACAACTATTTTATGGTCAGGGTCCCAGATTTAATTAACCTCTTTACCCCTGCAACAACCTACACAGTGTTTCCTACATTCTAGGTGTATTCAATAATACATGTTGGCTGAGCACAGTGACTCACATCTGTAATTTCAGCACTTTGGGAGACTGAGGCAGGAAGATTGCTTGAGAGCAGGAGTTTGAGTCTAGCCTGGGCAACAAAGCAAGACCACATCTCTAAAAAATAAGTATATACATCTTTAGTTGAACCTTTTGCTGAGCATGACCTAATAGCAAAGAAAAAAGAATCCTCCCTATTTTTATCCATGACACATTATAGGAGATTAAAATGTCCTTTAGTATACCCAAGATCATCAAGGATAGAAGTACTTAAAACAGTGGCCGGGTGTGGTGGCTCACGCCTGTAATCCCAGCACTTTGGGAGGCAGAGGCAGGTGGAACACAAGGTCAGGAACATTTGGTCAGACCAGCCTGGCCAAGATGGTGAAAACCCTGTCTCTACTAAAAATTTTTTTAAAATTAGCTGGATATGGCAGCACATTCCAGTAATCCCAGCTACTTAGGAGGCTGAGGCAGTAGAATCACTTGAACCTGGGAGGTGGAGGTAGAGGTTAGCCGAAATTGCACCACTGAACTCCAGCCTGGGTGACAGGGCAAGACTCTGTCTGAAAAAAAAAAAAAAAAAAAAAAGTACATAAAACATTAAATTTCAGTTCTTCAGAATTACATCCCTAAATGCTGCTGGATTTCCAAAGATAGTGGATTTCAACCCAATTTAATTTTTAAAAGTGATGTTTACACTAAACAAATAACTATGCTGGGGTTGTAAGTAAGATCTGGTTTCTGATTTGCAGGAATTTACTGTCTAGTGGGAAGAAGCAGAATGCTTGTAATTAACTACAGTATTACATGAAATAGAATGTGATACCTGTCAAAATAGAGATCTACAGTACAAAGAGACAAAAAGATGAGAGTTGGCTTTCACTTAGGAGAATGAATGAAGCATTTGTGGAGGAAAAGGTATCTGAACAGGGCCTTTAAAGGGTAGGTGGATCTTGCCTGTGAAAGAATCTTCTGGGCAGAGAAAATCACATGGGAAAAGAGACAGGCAGGCACAGAGCTCACTTGGGAGCAGCTACTTTTCCATATGGACTGGGCAGGTGATGCCAGTGAAGTATGAAATTCAACAAGAATGTCACTGGGAACGGCCAAGGCAGAGAGCTATGGAATAGTTTTGAGCCGGGGAGATAGGATCAGGGCTGTGCTGCAGAGAAGGTGGCTGCAGCAGGGAGCAGTGTGGAGGACTGGGGGAAGTGATGAGAAGAGAGAGGTGAAGAGTTGGAAGCCAGTAAGAAGGACACTTCAGAACGTGACGTGAGTGGGAGAGTGGTTTGGGGTCCTCTGTGACAAACTTCATTTTGAAACTGGTTTCACTCACTAGCCCTGCAATTTAGGCTTTAAAATAAGACTGTCTTTGGACTTTGATTTTCTCACCTGTGAAAGGAGAGGGTGCATGCTAGCTGAAGTCGGCCATCTCTGATGGTCTGTGATTGTGAGCATCTTTTTTGTCGTCTGCTACAAATCCAATTCTAGATGGCCGAGGTCACTTTATCATTCTTAAAATTTGCTAACATGAATTTGGTGCTGTTTGCAATTGGAAATACCACTGATATGGCCATGATTTGGGGCAGGATTGGGAAGATGAAATTATTGAGTTGAATTTTATTCCAATTTGCCTTACTTGAAACTTATTTCAGTTATACCAACTTTTCAAGCATGGCTGAAAAAGAGAAAATTTATCTTGCTAATTTTACTAACTCAAAGGACAGGAAGTATGTTTCCAACTCTGAACATGTGGTAGGTTACTTAGGTTACTTCTTATAAACACAAGGGTTTTACATCAGGGGCAGAGGCCAGATTTCATGACTATAACCGGAAATCTTAGGGAACAGATGAATCATATAACCCATCACTTTGACCGGAAGGCAAATGTATCCTACTATTAGAGTTTATCTCAAAATGCTTTGGGAAATCTCAGGGAGCTGGAGGAACCCTTAGTTCAAGCCATGTGTGGCATGTGATGGTCTGGCAAAGACTCCAGCCAGAAGACCAAATATTACCTTTTGTTCTTTCCTGGAGGGTGGGAAGGCTATGGACAACAATGATCTGGCCACAGGGAAGATTCGATGTAATAAAAACGAATCATCACTGGCCACCAGGAAGCACCAGGAACTCTCTAAATAGAAGGAGACCTCACGTATCTTGGGTGGGTGAGGTTAAAAAAATAGCTGGTGGGGTAGACAGAGGCGTAGAAAGGGACACTCACCTTTACTGAGGCTCACAACCATGGTGAAGGAACTAACCAAAAGAAATATGATCTTTCTGCTGCCCCAAATTTCAAAAGAAATCACTTTGGGGCTGGTTTCCTGTAGTGTCCCTTAGGGAGGTTTTTTTTGTTTGTTTTTTTTTTGTTTTTTGTTTTTTTTCCTGAGCCGTCCTTGGTGATTTCATCAGCTGCCCCAGCTCTCTAGTATCCACTATGAGCAATGTCATCTGCATAAAAATGTGGAGAATGTAACCAGCTATTCACTCCATGTCCAAAAGGCCTCTGTGATCTGTGAGGCTGCACGTGCAGCCTGTTGCACAAAGAGCCTCCAACCAGAAGCCTGGGGCATTAATTGCTGCCCCAGGAAGGAGAGTGGAGGGACATCTGCAGCCCAGTTCAGGTCCTCAGCTGTGGTTTGAGGGAATTTTAGGCACACTCTGTTAGTTGCTGTACCCTGGGACATAGGATTTTAGCTGGATTCTTTCTTGCTTTCTTGTGCTTTTTAAATAATTTTAATTAATTAATTACTTTTTGTTTTTTGAGATGGTGTCTTGCTCTGTTGCCCAGGCTGGAGTGCAGTGGCACAATCTCAGCTCACTGCAACCTCTGCCTCCTGGGTTCAAGCAATTCTCCTGCCTCAGCCTCCCAAGCAGCTGGGACTACAGGAACACACCACCTTTTAAAACCATCCTTATATCTCTGCATTTGTTTTTGTCCTCTTTAATCTTCCTAAATAAAGTCTTTTTTTAACCTTTAAAAATTAAGGATATTTTCAAACATGGAAAAATTAAAGAGGATAGTATGATGAACGTATGCCACCTAACTTTGGTATCTGACCAGTTTGTTTCACTTATTTCCCTTCCAATTTTTTTTAGTTATTTTAAAACACATCTCAATTATCATGTCATCTGTAAAATCTGCAAAATATATTGCTAGCAGATAAGGAGTCTTAACAAATAACAGTACTACTATTATATATAACAAAACTGGTAATTTTTCCATCTCATGTAAAACTCAGTGATCCACTTTCTTTACTTGTCTAAAATATAGTATCTTTTTTGAAATTGGCTTGAGTTGAAAACCAAATAAGATCTACACAAAATACACATTAGTTCCTCTTTTCTTTTCATGCTAGTCTTTTGTAGAAGAAATCAGATAATAAGTTCTGTAGAATTTCCCATAACCTGGCTTTGGCTTATTGCATTCTTGTGGTGTTTTCCCAAGGAGCCCTTTTGTCCAGACATTGGTCTTTCAATACCATTCCCCAGTTTTTTTATGATTACAGGGTTTTTACTTATTTGAATTTATATTCTTATCTTATTGTTCCTATGCTGAAAAGCTCAGTTTCTATATTAACATAATTACTTATCAACTTTAGCTTTCAGCAGATATATAGCTTAAAAATAGTAGATTACTTACAGTAAGGCTACTTGAACATAGGTTAAGGTTTCTTTGCAATAATTCCACAAAGGCATTATCTATTTTTACATCCCTAAGGATATTTACTATAGTTCTTTTTTGCACTGATATTTTCCTTTATTTTATTTCTTGTGTCTGTTTTCACTTTTCAGGCATTGATATACCTTGGCTGTTGCTTCAAATATAAATGATTCTAAAACAGCAGAATAACTAGTAACAGTAAGATTACTGAAATAAGCACATAAGATCAAGGAAGTTAAGTAAAAAATTTATAATCTAACATTTGAATTGAAAATATCACTATAAACTCATTTTTATCTTTTAAAATAAATTTTAAAATGCATATTTCATTGCTCTGTCCCTTGAAAAAATCTAAAAGGAATGACAACTCAGTAGTAATTAACACAATAAACATCCAGATTATGGTTTCCAAATCCTATTCCCCACTAAAAGGAACTATAGCTCTTTGGAAAAATGCCTGATTCCAAGTCTAGGGCAGAAATTAAAAGGTGAGTCTGGGACATTGTTTGTGTCAAAGAAGAAACAAGCGTTTCAAAACGGGGCTGTAGTTATCCAATGGGTTCTTCCTGCTCACTGCAGAGACAAAACCCATTCACTGAGACCACAGTATTGAGATAAAGAAGGAGTTTAATTCATATGAGGCCAGCTATGTAGGAGAACTGGAGTTATCATTCAAATGAGTCTCCTAAAGGCTCACAGGTTAGAGTTTTTCAAGGATAGATTGGTGGGCATGAGGCTAAAGAATGGAAAATGTCGATTAGTTGGGGATGAAGTAATAGGGGTCTGGAAAATGGTCCTCATGGGCTGAGTCAGTCTCTGGATGGGGGGCCACAGGCAATTGAGTCACGAATCTTGGTCTGGGTAGAGTCAGTCAGTTGCCATAAATGTAAAAGTCCAAAAACATCTCAAAAGGCCAATCTTAGGTTCTACAATAGTGGTGTTTTCTACAGGAGTAACTGGAGAAGGTAGAAATCTTGTGGCCTCTGGAACAATGGCTGGTTATTGTTTAACTATGCCTATCTCTTACCAGAATTCAGGTAATCCTAATCATCCTAATCTTGTGGTCTTCCGTTATTTTTACAAAGGCAGTTTAGTTTTGGGAATGGCTGTTATCATCCTTGCTTTAAGGTTAAACTATAAACTAAAATCCTCCCAAAGTTAACTTGGCCTATGCCCAGAAATGACAGCTTGGAAGTTAGAAGCAAGATGGAGTCAGCTATGCCAGATTTCTCTCACTGTCATAACTTTGTAAAGGCAGTTTTAGGGTCTTATCAAAAAGACACAAGAACTGCCATTAAGGGGCTCCCACTGGCCAAACATGGGATAATTTGAGTGTGAGGAAGAATTAAAAGACATCAGATAACTAAAAATTCATGAGTATACAATGACTTTTAAAATTCCTCCTTGGTCATTTTTGGAGGTTGCTAAAATTACTCGAAAATGTATTGAAAAGGGAAATATAAAGGACTTATTCTGCCTTTCTTGTATGTACTGTATTTCAGGGTAACTACATTGTTGATGAGGGAAAACTCTTTATAGGATAATTCCAACCAATATATGCAGAAGACATGATAGAATTAGAAAATCATTGGCTAATAAAGGTTAAAAGTGGATGAAGAACTTCATAATGGAAATATTATAGTTCTCTCATCTAAACCCACTCACCAATCTTGGTATCATTAAAAGTACAAGTGGACCATATAATCATGCTGTGCAGTAGAAAAACATACCACTACTTAGGAAGTATTCTTGCCTAAAAGTCTTATCAAGCCAGTAGGTTTAACTACAGTTTACAGAAAACAAAAGAAATAGGATAATTTAAATAAGACTATGATGATGCAATAAACCAAATCCTGAATGAGATATTCTACAAACCAAATGATCCAGTTTCTCCAAAAAATAATTACATAAAAAGAGAGGGATAAATTTTTGGAGAATAAAAGATACTTAAGAGATGGAATAACCGATGTGTAGACCTAGTTTGGATCCTGATTTAAACAGACCTACTATAAAATACATCTTTGAGATAATCAGAGAAATTTGCACATAGACTTAGTATTCAATTACATAAAGAAGTTCTTTTAAGTTGTATTACTGTCATAATGGCACGATTGTTAGTTTTTTAAAAGTTCTTATTAGTAAAAGATAAATACATATTGAAGTATTTACTGGTTAGTTGATATAATATCCAGGATTTGCTTTAAAATACGCCAGAAAAAAAAATAGGAAGAGGAGAGGTAAAAAAGGAATGAGAATAGCTTTTTTTAAATGGCAGACTGTTGATTAATTGTTGAAATGGGGTAATAGGTACCTGCGAGTTCATTATACTATTCTGTTTCTAAGTTTGCAAATGTCTATCTTTTTTAAATAAACAAAAAGGTTTTCAGAAATAAAGAAAATAGTAAATTTTTGGTAAATAATTAAAAATTTGAGCTATTTATAAAGAAGCATAATTTAAAAAACTATGAAAAACGAAATCTTAGTAATCATAAGGTATGGCAAAAAAGGAAACTGAATATTCAAAAATAATTTAAATGAAAAACTATCTCATGAAGTAACCATCTTTTCTATAGGATGATTTATCTGTATCTTGTCACTATCAATTATCTAGAACCCAGGAACCCTCTTTTCCACATGACTGATAGTATACAGACAAATTCCAATTTTTTGGACTTCTTTAAGGTGTTCCTTCTGTTTATATTTGTAAAGTCATCACCACTTAATCCATGCCATTATGAAATTTTCCCATGATTAATATGATTTATGGATTTCAGTTTGTTTAATATGGCAATATATTAGATTTCCTTTTCCTGATGACACTAAAGGAGGCACCCAAATTGTGTTTGAATCACAGCGTAGGCTGGAGTACAGCTCATTCCTTCCAAGCTGAGCCGTTTCCTCTCCATTGGTGGATCCTGGCTTTGTCACTCCATCCCCAACACCGAATTAGGAACTCACTTTTCACTCAAGCCCATTACTTATTACAGTGACCAACCATCTACTTACTACAGTGCCTATATGCAGACATGAATTTTTCAGTTTATGAAAGCAAGCCCATTTCACAACATAGCTAACAACTAGCCTGATTCAAGAATTCCAGCTCTCCCAGTACAGACTTCTCCTTCTCTTCAGAGGCAAATGCTGGGGGTTTGGGCAGGGCGGGAACAACTGAGCCTTGTGCTCTGCCCTAAAGGTCAGCAGATTGAATGTGGCCTTGTGTGTGTTGTGAATGTACAGTACATGACATCATGCATATTCAGTGGGCTTTTCCAACCACTGGTCTCACTAATGATCAAAATTTCTTTTTAGAAAGACACCCCTCTTCGGCTTTTGAGATTATTTGACTATCTTGGTACTCTTACCACCTTTTCTGTCTTAGTCATGATTCTTCATCCTGACTTGTTCCTTTTTCTGTCTCCTCTCCTCTCCTTTCTCCTCCTCTCCTGCTCTCTCCTCTGCTTGCCTTTTCTCTCTGTTCCTTTCCCCTCCCCTCCCCTGTCCTCCCCTCCCTCTTCCTTCCTCCCTTTTTCCCTTTCCATTTTCCATACATCAAAAGAATAGAGATACCCGACCTCACCTCTCAATTTTAGGTGGGTAAATTTAAACCTATACCACTTTCACTCAAGTTCCAACTCTATACCTTCCATAGACTCTAAGATATTTATTTATTTTTAATTTTTATTTATTTATTTTTTGAGATGGAGTCTTGTCTCTGTTACCGAGGCTGGAGTGCAATAGTGTGATTTCGGCTCATTGCAACCTCCACCTCCCAGGTTCAAGCAATTCTCTTGTCTCAGCCTCCCAAGTAAGTAGCTGGGTTTACAGGCATGCACCACCATGCCTGGCTAATTATTGTAATTTTAGTAGAGATGGGGTTTCACCATGTTGGCTAGGCTGGTTTCAAACTCCTGACCTCAGGTAATCCACCCACCATGGCTTTCCAAAGTGGTGGGATTACAGGCATGAGCCACTGTGCCAGGCCAACTGTGAGATATTTATACTCATAGATCCCATTATTAAATCCAAAGTATTAGGTCGGTGCAAAAGTAATTGCGGTTCCTGCCACTGAAAGAAATGGCAATTTATTTAATTAATTTGCATCAACCCTAATAAAACTTATCTTCCAAAAAGATTCCCTTCCCTTTTCTTTGACTTTGTAGATGACTTCCATTCTCCAGACTTGGAGCCATGTAGTCATCGTTAATTCTTTCCTTAATCATTTTTTTGAGCTAGACAATGAATTCTGTCCCTTCAACCTTTGAAACACATCCTAGCCCATTCCTCCCTCCATTTTTGCCAGCACCATGGTGGTCTGGGCCCTTGTCATATAAATTATAATAATGGGCCCCGTCATGCTTCTGCCCTCTATACATTTTTTTTCTTGCCCACCTTCAGCTGGATGATTCTCACTTGAACACTGCTTAACTTGCCTTGATACACCTAAAACCTGTGACTATCTAACTAAACCTCCTCTGCAGGAACCCATATCCTTAGGCTGGCATTTGAAACTTTTCTTTCTTTTTCAGTTTGGACTCATTTCCCTTTTATTAAAGTCCAAGTTATCATTACATGGTTTGGTATTCAGTAAAGGAAAACTTGTTCAAATAAGGTAGTATGTTATCATCAGTATTTCCAGGTGACTGTATACACTTAAAGTAGCAGCATCAATAAATGCTTGAAAAGCCCATCCATGGGGTTTACACGCTGTCAAGGCTCAGTTCCTCTGGAGTGGAGATGCCCAATTTCTTTAAAGTTGGTCTAAGTTCCTGGATGAAATAGGGGTAGATTTTCTTATGACGTCCATCTTTGTCCTTAAGAACCTCTAGAATGTGAACTGCACTAGCAAAACCATTTAATTGTCTGAATGCTCACAAAGCAGCATCAGTGATTTGGGTTCTGGAGCCAGATCATAGCCAACAAGTGTTTTCACCCCTTTATGCAATTCCCAGGTATCTGTATCTGGCTTGTTGAAGTATATTACCTAGTGAGCTTCAAATTCCTCATGCGTTTCATGTGACCCATGGGAGTAGCAGCGAACTGACTGGACAGCCGTGGCCAGGTGGGGGGTCACAGTGGGTGGGGCGTAGGAGGCATCCAGGGCCAGAGAGCTGCATCCAGTAAGATGGTGATGGTGGTGCCCAGGCTGAGGCTGGAGTGAGGCCGGGCGTGAGCTTGTGGGCTGCTCTGGAGCTGGGGAGTTGAAAGGTGTCTTAATCACTTCCACCTGATCTGCCCAACCTTCTCACCATTCAGGAGAGTTTCTTCCTGACTCTGTATACATAACTTTCATTTCCTGTCCAGACTTCTTGTGCTTTCATTCCCTGTTAGGATGCCACTCTGCCTTCTTCCCACCCTATCTAGGACCTTTCCATTCTCCAAGTCCATATGAAAGCCCTCTTCCTCCAGAAGGGATTTATGGATGAAACAACTAGATATCTGGTTTTACTTTAAAGTAATCTGGTGGGCAATGGAAAAGAGTGTGAGAGCTGTAAGTGAGGCAACCTCAGCCATGTGTTGATGTGTTAGCTATATGGAGGCTCACTATCCCATTATCTCTACTTTTGTATTTGCTTGAAATCTTCCATAATGAAAAGGTTTTGTGTGTGTGTGTGTGTGTGTGTTTTTTTTTTTAATGAAAGAAAGAAACTAGAAGTGTGGTTATGAAACCTGATGTTCTATACCAGCAGGACTCAGCAGCTGGGGAGGATTCCAGCAGAATGGAAAGTTGGTCTTAGGAGGGATGGGAAAGAGGAGGCTGGCAGCCAAGTAATTTCCTATAAAACAGACTCCACAAGCATGAGGATTTGCCTCCATTCTGTTTATTGCTAGACCCAGCTTATGGAATATTCCTGCCCCTCCATAGTATGTATTGAATGAGTTTATTGAGTGAATTGATGAATCTACAAATCAAGGTAGGCCTGAGAATATCCTTCAAATCCATTCTGTGGGAGAGGAGGGAAAATGACCATGTTTCTACTGGGCCCTGAATTTGCTCAGTGTGCCACAAAAGTATCGATAAAGGTATCAGACAGCTCATCCATTCCAGAGGTCATCATTGTGTGCATCCCTTGCTTTCAATATGGATAAGGCAGAGAACAAAGAAGTCTCTGCCCTCTGGGCTTGTACACTAGTGGAGATACAGACAAGAAAACCCATTGTTAAAGCCTGTTGTCTGAGGGATAAATGCAGGGTGAGGTACTAAGTGCTATGGGAGTACAGCAGAAGCTTCCCCAACTCTGGAAGCATGGGACACTCCCCAGAGCTGAAACCTGTTGGCTTTGTGAAAAGGGGAGGGAAAGCTTGGAGAGGAACAAATGGAAGAAGTTTGCTCTGGGTGGGTTATTGAACAAAGGGGATGGGGTGGGGTGGCTGTTGAAGTATCAAGAGATAAGACTAGACAAAAAGGCAGGAGCCAGATGCTGCAGGGTCTTGTAGGTCATTTTAAGGAATGCGACTCTTTTCAGGCTACAGGGAGATGTTTAAAGTTTTGGAGCAACTGCAGTGAAAGATCTCTTTGGCTAATGTGTGAACAATAGATGGGCGGGTGAGAAGAGCGGAGCCGGAGACGGCAAGAAGAGTTAGAAAGCGCTTGCAGTGGTTCTAGAGAGATGAAGGGAAGTTGACCTGTGAATAGAATGGGATACATAAATTTCAGGGTGGATAATAAGGTCCTTTTTCAAATTAGGAAATGAGGAAATGAAATAGATATCTATTCGTATGGGTCTTACTCTAACACAAGTTCTTTCTCCCAAATAGCTTTTATTGCGAAAATAAAGAAATGTCTTTAAAATTCTTCTACTGTATAGGGAGTGCCTGACTTAGGGAAGGAGGCAGTGTGGAGAAGGGGAAAGGATGGTGGCCTGAGAACTAGGGAACCAGGATTCAGTCTTGAAGTGCCGTTCTGATTGCTCCACTACCTTTGTGTTATTATCCATAAGTTCTTCCATTTCTTTATGTTTATGTTTGATTGTGGGCTTATCTTTGTGGTTGAGATTTCCTGTTAGACTCTTTCCATCTGTTTGCATGGTCTTTTTGGGAGAGACAAGAATTGCCCTTATGATTTGCATTCTGACTTGCTTTCAGGAAGAGGGAGGATAGGATGTGTCACCTGGCAGGGCCATTTAGTGGTTGCTCTGTTGGGTGTTGGTACTCCCCACTCCTTCCTAAGGTCACCGGCCACCTGTTACCCTGTCTCTGACATAGTGTGGCCCGGAGGCAGACTCCCCATCACTGCTGCCTGGTAGCTGCTGTTTTCACATCTACACCCTGTTGGTTGCCTCGGACCCCTTTCTGCTCCAAGTGTATACAGCCTCTAGGCATAACCCACCTTTCTCATTGGTCTCCTATAAGGTTGGCCTTTCCAGGTCAACCTTCTTGGGCCCAAAGGCTTATGCCTAGAATCCCAACATTTTGGGCAGCTGAGGCAGGCTGTCACTTGAGCCAGGAGTTTGGGACCAGCCTGGGCAAAATGGTAAAAACCCCATCTCTACAAAAAAATTAGCTGGGCATGGTAGCACTCGCCTGTGGACCCAGCTACTTGGGAGGTTGAGGTGGGAGGATCATCTATGACAGTACTACTGCACTCCAGTCTGGGTGACAGAGCAAGACCCAGAAGAAAGAAAGAAAAGAAAGAGAAGAGAGAGAGAGTAAGAGAGAAAAAGAGAGAGAAAAAGAAAGAGAGAAAGGAAGGAAGGAAAGAAGGAAAGAAGGAAGGAAGGAAAGAAGGAAGGAAGGAAAGAAGGAAGGAAGGAAAGAAGGAAGGAAGGAAGCTGTGGCTTATCACTGTAATCCCAGCATTTTGGGAGGCCAAAGTGGGCAGATCATTAGAGGTCAGGAGTTCAAGACAAGCCTGGTCAACATGGTGAAACCCTGTCTCTACTACAAGTACAAAAATTACACTGGCATGGTGTTGCATGCCTGTATTCCTAGCTACTTGAGAGGCTGAGGCAAGAGAATCACTTGAACCCAGGAGGCAGAGGTTGCAGTGCGCTGCGATCATACCACTGCACTCCATCCTGGGCAACAGAGCAAGACTCCTTCTCAAGAAAAGAAAAGCAACCTCTCCAACTTTTATTCCTTAAATTATCTATAGCCAAATTCTTAATCTAGTTTTTAAGTACAACTGTTTCTAGAAATTCGAAGGAAACTACAGCTTGTACATCGTCTACCATTTTGAAATAAAAGTATCAGTTCTGGCTAGACTAGCCAGATATCTCAGAAACCAACCCTCTGATGGTCCTTGCGATTAGTGTCTATTCACCATTTTTCTGTAAGCAACATAAAGAGAGGGTGTGCAAAGTTTGGAAGAATGGACAATTTATTTTCTTAAAGCTGATTTCTTATTAATGCCTATGTGGGAAGTAAGAAGTTTACATCCAAATGAATATAGTTTTGGTCATTGGGAAATGGGTCAATAAAACACACTCAATGTCAAAAAAGTATCTCTGGTTGCATTTTGGAGTTTGGAATTATATAATCCCCAAATGACAACATTTCAGGCTCCTGGGTTTGGCAGGGCCGCTCTTCTAGGCTGAGAAGCAGTTTGGTTTCAGGCAGCTGGAGGACTGAAGGGCATCTGAGTCCAATCCAAGTGAGGAGGAGAAAAGCTTGAGAAGCAGGTAGCCAGGTACATGGTCACAGCTGGGCAGAGGGCAGTCCTCCAGGGCAAGCCCCAGTCTTTGGGGCTGTTGTCAGTGCAGAGAGAATTTGGAGGGCTCTGGGATTCTCCTTAGGCTCTGGTGGTGAAATGGAATTTGGGCTTTGATCCTTTGGGGTGGGGCAGGCTCTGTTGAGAGAGATTCCAATGAGAGGATCTCTATTTCATAGAAGGTGGAAAAAAACGGTTAGTCCTGAACAATTAAAAACTTTCGTTTTTCCTTCATTTTTCTTTCCTTCTTTTGTTCCTTTTCTTCTTTCTATCTCTCTTTTTCTCTCTTTCTCTCTCTCTTTTTCTTTCTTTTGAATAAATGTGTCAGTCTCCTCAGGTTCACTGTAAATAGGAATTAATAATTTAAGAAATCATTACTTTGCTTCCCTTCAAGAAGCTGTATAAAGAGATTCAGAACCACTTAGCCATTTTTAAATGTGTGTGGCCTACACAAGGGTGGGTAATTGGGCATGAAGGGATTAATTATGATGCTTAAACAATGTATTCACCTTGTCATATGTTTTTGTAAAAAAAAATTTTTTTTAAAGAAAGAAAGACAAAGAGAAAGGGGGAGAGAGAACAGGAGTCTTGCTCTATTGCCCAGGCTGGAATGCAATCTAAAAATAGGTATTAAAAACCTCTTTTATGCCGATAATTGTACTTAACAGCGGAGACAGGAAGGAATAAGGGAAGAAAATAACAAACAAACAGCCAACCAATATTTCATTTAAATCTGTGAAATGCTATGCAAATGCTGAAGAGCGATTTACTTCCATTTATGTGGTCACCTTCAAAATAGGTGTGATGTGATACTGAAAAAAATGTATGTTCTGTGGACTTGGGGTGACGAATTCTATAAATATTCACTGAGTTTACTTGTTCCAGATCTGAGTTGAAATCATAAATGTCCCTGTTAATTTTCTATCTCATCAATCCATTGAATATTAACAATGTGGTGTCAAAGTCTCCCGCTATTATTGTGTGGGAGTCCAAGTCTCTTTATAAGTCATTAAGAACTTGTCTTATGTAGCTGGGTGCTCCTATATATACTGGTGCATATATATTTATGATCATTGACTCCTGTTACATTAATCCTTTTACCATCATGTAATGTCCTTCTTTGTTTCTTTTGGTCTTTGTTACTATTAAAGTCTATTTTGTCAAAGACAAAAGTTACAACTCCTGGTTGTTTTTTATTTTTTTTTTCTTCTCCATTTGATTGGTGAGTCTCCCTCCAACCTTTTGTTTTGAGTCTTTGTATGTCCTTGCTTATGAGATGGATCTGGATACAGTGTGCCGATGGGTTTAGACTTTTTATTCAATTTGCGTGTCTGTGTCTTTGATTGGGGCATTTAATCCATTTAAATTTAGGATTAATATTGATATTCGTGAGTTTAATATTGTCATTTAATGCTAGCTGGCTATTTTGCCCATTAGCTGATACGGATTCTTCATTATGAAGACACTCTTTACCTTTCGGTAAGTTTTTGGGATGACTGTATTGGTTTTTTGTTTCTGTGTGCAGTGCTTCTTTCAGAAGCTCTTGTAAAGCAGGCCTGGTGGTGATGAAATCTCTGAGTGCTTGCTTGTTCATGAAAAATTTTATTTTTCCTTCATTTATAAAGCTTAGTTTGGCTGGATATGAGATTCTGGGTTGAAAATTCTTTTCTTTGAGGATATTGAATATTGACCCCCCACTCTCTTCTAGTTTGTAGGGTTTCTGCTGAGAGATCTGCTGTGAGTCTGATAGGCTTCCCTTTTTGGGTGACCTGACCGACCTTTCTCTCTAGCTGACCTTAGAATTTTCTCCTTTATTTCAACCCTGGTGAATCTAACGATTATGTGTCTTGGGGTTGCTCTTCTTGAGGAATATCTTTGTGGTGTTCTCTGTATTACCTGGAGTTGAGTATTGTCCTGTCTTACTAGGTTAGGAAAGTTTTCTTGAATAATATCCTGAAGAATATTTTCCAGCTTGGATTCATTCTCTTCATGACATTCAGGTACACCTATCAAACGTAAAGTAGGTCTTTTCACATAGTCCCAGATTTCTTGGAGACTTTGCTCATTTCCTTTTTACTTTTTCTTCTCTAATCTTGTCTTCTCATTTCATTTCATTAAATTGGTCTTCGGCCTCTGATATCCTTTCTTCTGCTTGATCAATTTGGCTGTCAAAACCTGTGCATACTTCACGAAGTTCTCCTATTTGTATTCTTCGGTTCCATTAATTCACTTATATTCCTCTCTAAATTGTCTATTGTTAGGATTTCGTCAAACCTTTTTTCGAGGTTCTTAGTTTCTTTACATTGGACTAGAACATGTTCTTTTAACTCACAAAAGTTTCTAATTGTCCACCTTCTGAAGCCTAATTCTGTTATTGGAATGCATTCATTCTCCATCAGGCCTTGTTCCCTTGTTGATGAGGAACTGTGATCCCCTGTAGAGGGAGAGGCATTCTGATTTTGAGTATTCTCAGCCTTTTTACGCTGGTTTCTTCCCATCATTGTAAATTTATCCACCTGTCATCTTTGTAATTACCGAATTTCAAATTAGGTCTCTGAGTGGATGTCCAACTTGTTGATTCCCAGCACTGAAATCTGAGCAACCCACTGCACTGGCTAAAGCAGCCACGTTAAGATTCTTGGTGCTTTTCTGCCTGGGAATCTTCTGTCTGGCTTCCCTCTTGAGTCCCTTTTTCAATTGGCTGAATGGGTGACTCTGCCTTCCCAGAGCTCCAAATGTGGACCAAAAGGGGACCCAGTCCCGTTTACTCTGCACCAAGAACCGCGGCGACCCGTGGGGCTCCTCCGCTGGGAATCTCCTGGTCTGTGAGCAACAAAAATTCGTCTGAAAGTGTGGCGTCCTCTCGTTCTCTGCACTTTCACTAGGAGCTACAATCCCGAGCTGCTAGTAATCGGCCATCTTGGATCTCTCTCCTGTAAAATTTGTAAAAGTAAAACCAAGATCCCTTTCTATACCGACTTCCCCTCCATCAACATCCCTCCATAGCCTGTGGCATTTACTGGCCCACGGAACTTTGGGCTGTGGCTAAAGGGATTTTAAATTAGGGATATATTTAGTTTGGGTTTAGTATATTTATGATATAATAAAAAATACAGTCACACATTGATTAATGAGCATATGATGTTCTGAGAAATGCATCAGTAGGCAATTTCTTTATGATATGAACATTACCCAGTGGTGTACTTACACAAACCTAGGTGATATAGCCTATTGCTCCTAGGCTACAGACCTGTACAGCATGTTACTGCACTGCAGGCAACGGTAACATAATAGTAAGTATGTGTGTATGTAAATGTATTCAAACAGAAAAGGTGCAATAAAATGTGGTATAACGTATAAAAAATGATATATCTTGATAAGCACTTACCATGAATGGGGCTTGCAGGACTGGAAGTTGCTCTGAGTGAGTCAGTGAGTGAGTCGTGGGTGAGTGTGAAGGCGTAGGACATGACTGCACACCACTGCAGACTTTATAAACACTGCACACATAGGCTACACTCAATTGATAAAATAACACTTTTCTTGCTTCAATAATGAATTAAACTTTGCTTACTATAACTTTTCCACATTGTAATTTTTTAATTTTTAAAAATTTTGAATCTTTTGTCTTAACAGTTAGCTTAAAAGACACATTGTATAGTTGTATGAAAATATTTTCTTTATATCCTTGTTCTATATGCTTTCTTGTATTTTTTTTTTTTTTTACTTTTTAAACTTTTTTGTTACAAACTAAGATACAAACACATGTTAGCCTAGGCCTACACAATACAAGGAGCATCAAAACCACTGTTTTTCGCCTTCACATCTTGTTCAGCTGGAAAGTCTTTAGGGTCAATACATACTTGAAGCTGTCATTTCCTCTGGTAATAATGCTTTCTCTGGAATACCTCAGACCTGCCAGTTTTATGGTTAACTTGTTTTTAAACAAGTAGAAGGAGTACACTCTAAAGTTATGATAAAGAGTGTAGGATAGTAAGTACATAAAATAGTGATAGAGTCATTTATTATCAAGTACTACATACTATATGTAATTGCATGTGCTATACTTTCACATTACTGGCAATGCAGCAGGTTTGTTTACACCAGCATCACCTCACCCGTGTGAGTAATGCATTGCTCTATGACATTTTGATGGCTATGACGTCAATAGGAATTTTCCAGCTTCATTACAGTCTTTTTTTTTTTTTTTTGAGAGTCTTGCTCTGCTGCCCAGGCTGGAGTCCAGTGGTATGATTTAGGCTCACTGCAAACTCCACCTCCCGGTTCAAGCGATTCTCCTGCCTCAGCCTCCCAACTAGCTGGCATTGCAGGCATGTGCTACCATGCCTGGCTAATTTTTGTATTTTCAGTAGAGATGGGGTTTCACCATGTTGGCCATGGTTGGTCAGCCTGGTCTCAAACTCCTGACCTCAAGTGATCTGCCCGTCTCAGCATCCCAAAGTGCTGGGATTACAGGTGTGAGACACTGCACCCAGCCAGCTTCATTATAATTTTGTGGAAGCACCGTTGTGAATGCAGTCCTTCCTAGACTGAAATGTTAAGCAGCACGTGACTGTATATATTTGGTTTCAGCCCCTGGTTCCTGGCACATGGCTCCTAATACCATTGGAATCTCTGGAATGAAAAGAGTGTCTTTTGTAAATGAATGAGATGACTGGTGGTTGGGGGCCTGTAAACGGCCCTTCTCCCATACCTCGGCCTATATATCTCTTCCATTTTTCTTTTGTCTGTATACATTCTTTATAATAAACAAGCAGGTGTGTTTCTCTGAGTTCTGTGAGCTGTTCTAGCAAATTAGTTGACCCTGCAGAAGGGGTCCTGGGAACCCCGATTTTCAGCGAGTCGGCCAGAAGCACAAGTAAAACAACTGAGGGCTTGCAACTGGCAGCTGAAGTGAGGGGCAGCCCTGTGGAACTTAGCACTTGGCATGTGGGATCTAATACTCTCTCCAGGTAGATAGCGTCAGAGTGGAACTGAGAGAGGACACCCAGCTGACGTCTTCTGGAGAACTGGCTGGTGGGTGGAATCTGGTTTTACAAGTATTGTATTGAGTGGTATGTGGAAGTAGAAAACACACGTCATTTTTCTTTCATCTTTATAATATTTACATAGTTTTCAGGCCCTTCTGGGTAGAGCTATTTTTAGCTATTTGAATGTAGGAAATGCTTCCAAGAATACCTCTTACTTTTTAAAAAAATCGAGAGATAACTCACATACTGTAAAATTGACTTTTAATGTATACAACCCAGTGGTTTTAGTATATTCAAAAGGTTGTGCAACGATCACAACTAATTCTAGAACATTGTCATTACTCCTACGAAGAATTTCATTAGTGGTCACTTCCCATTTTTCCCTCCCCCACTACCAGCTTCTATCTTTTAATCTACTCTAATTTTTTGTCTCTATGGATATGCCTATCCTGGACTTTTCACATAAATAGAACCAGACAGGTGTGGTGGCTCATGCCTGCAATCCCAGCACTTTGGGAGGCAGAGGCAGGCAGATCACATGAGGCCATGAGTTTGAGACCAGCTTGGGCAACATGGTGAAAACCCATCTCTACTAAAAATGCAAAAATTAGCCAGATGTGGTAGTGCATGTCTGTAATCCCAGCTACTCGAGAGGCTGAGGCATGAGAATCCTTTGAACCCAGGAGGTGGAGGTTGTAGTGAACCCAGATTGTGCCATTGCACTCCAGCCTACAAACAGAGCAAGCCCTTTTGTGTCTGGCTTTCTCTTAGCATATTTTCAAGATTCATTTATGATACACCATCAGTCAATACTTCATTCCTTTTTACAGTTGAATAATATTCCATTTCGTTTCTCCATTCATCAGTTGATGTACACTTGGGTTGTTTCCAGAAATAGGCTCTCTGACCAACATGTTAACTAAACCAATGAGAAGATCTAGGGCCAGAGGGAGTATCATACTATGAACAAGACCCAGGGTGCCTAATGTCAGACGTGTGAGGGCTCTGGAGGGAGAACGAGCTTGAAATACCCAGAGTCAGAAGCTGTCATGATGGAAGAATGACTGAATTTATCTTTTCTTTCTGTAGAAAATTAAATTACAAAATTGTTAAGTGAAGAGATTATCAAAATATTTGCAATTCTCAAATGTAGAAAAACATAGAGGTGTCAGATGTGTCAGTTAAGATATCTTGTTTTTCTGAATTTTAATATATTTTTGGTAATTATCAGTTTTTTCAAAATGTGTAACTTATGGTTTATCTTTCTTTCTTTCTTTTCTTTTTCTTTTTCTTTTTTTTTTTTTTTGAGATGGAGTTTCACTCTTGTTGTCCAGGCTGGAGTGCAATGGCATGATCTTGGCTCACCTCAACCTCTGCCTCCTTGATTCAAGTGATTCTCCTGTCTCAGCCTCCCAAGTAGCTGAGATTACAGCCATGCACCACAATGCCTGGCTCATTTTTCAATTTTTTTTTTTTTTTTAAAGTAGAGACAGGGTTTCTCCATATTGGTCAGGCTGGTCTTGAACTCCTGACCTCAGGTGATCTGCCCCCACCTCAGGTGATCTGCCCCTGCCTCAGGCTCCCAAAGTGCTGAGATTATAGGCCTGAGCCAAAATGCCTGACCTATCTTCCTATTCTTAGTAAACACTTTTTAATCTAATTTATATTTGTAATTTTGCATCATTTTTCTTTAAGAATGCCCCCCAAATCATGTATATAAAAGCCCCTCAAAACCAGGATCCACCTTGCTTTCAGGCAACAGTTTCAACCACTTTCCTTGTGATAATACTCAGAGGCACTTAGAAACTGTGTGAGGGGTTTCTTCTTTGGGAATTACATGGCAAGCTGCTCATTTCATTGCTTTCCATTCTTTTATTGTAGGTCATTTTCTTTCTCAGCTTGGAGCACTTTCAGGAAAAACTAGCTCATGCAACACCTTCATTAAATGTGCAATGTCTTTCAGCATTGCTATGGTTGGTTGAATATTATTCAGCAAAAATTCCCTCTCTCTATTCCCTTCCCTTTAGAGTAGAGCCTACTTCCTCATCCTTCTGACATTGTGCTTGGCCATGTGTCTCACTTTGGCCAGTGGAAACTAGACAGAGAAGATCATGGTGGCAGTTTGAGCATTCTTCAGGGTCTTCTCTTGTCTAGCATATTGGGAACTTATGCTCTGGTAGCTGGTGGTCCTTCATTGTGAGTCCCTGAAGAAGATACACAGGAGATACCTATATCTTGAATCCAGTATTCAGCACAAAGAAGAGACAATGCTGCTGACCTGAAGACCATGAGTAAGAAATAATCATTTGTTATTCTGAGCCACTGAGACCTGGGGGTTGTCTTAAACCTAGCAGAATTGCAGCAGGAGCTGACTACTACAGTGATACATTTCTAACCTGAACAGCAGAACTAATATCACTTACCTCCCATAAGGCAGCTAAGCTTGAACCCAAAGCTCAAACTTCCAAGATCTCTGACAGCAGCTCTCAATGCAGTACCTTCCCAGGTTCCCACTTTAGCATGCTTCCACCTTACAAGGAAAACTATGTCTGGGAAAACATCCTGTCTCCTTTCCCTTCCTCCTTCAGCCATAATTATAAATGCAAGGTAGTTCATGGTTTCCACGCTCTATAATCGGATTTTTGTCACTGCAGTTAATCTCCTTCCAGGTACAGCCCACTACACTTCCCCTAATAAATCCTCTATTCTTTAGCTTCAGTTTGGCAACCAAATCAAGCATCTGAAAATATCTGGAGGATTCTTTGACCACGCAGTTACATTTTCAGAAATTTAGCCTGAAGGAATACTCATGCAAATATATAACATATATTAGGTTGTAAAATAAAAGAAACTACCTAAGTGTCCAACCACAGGCAATTTATTAAATAAATAAGGTGTAATGGAATACTCACACTGCATCATTAAGAGTGATAGAGTAAAAATGTATCACTTGACACAGAAAGGAGAGGGTTATCAAGAGGAATGCATAGTATAAATTCATTTGTGAACAAAAAATGTGTATTATATACATATTTAGAAGCATATATGCTGATTTTGTACAGTTATATCTAGTTGTTAGAATTATGGGTCATTTTAATTTCATTTTGCTTATGGTTTTTCTTCTTTTAAAATCGTATTTTCTAAAATGCCACATTTAGCTTTTATAATAAAAAGTAAACAGAAAAATGTATTGTTACTTTTGCCCCTCACAACTGTTTTAGATGAATAAAGAGGGTTTCTTATTATGAAGCTGTGTACTTTTTTAGAGAAGAAATTATTTCAAATCCTGTGTTCCCTATCTGAAATAAACAGCGGTAAAGAAACAAAATTAGGCCAGGCTCCTTGCCTCTCACCAGTAATCCCAGCACTTGGGGAGGCTAAGGTGGGAGGATCGATTACTTGAGCTCAGAAGTTTGTGACCAGCCTGGGCAACATGGTGAAACCCCATCTCTACAAAAAATACAAAAGCTTAGCCGGGCATAGTGACATGTGCCTGTAGTCCCAGCTACTCTGGAGAGCTGAGGTGGTAGGATTGCTTGAGCTCGGAAGGCAGAGGTTGCAGTGAACTCTGATTGTGCCACTGCATTCCAGCCTGGGCAATGGAGCAAGACTATCTCAAAAAAAAAAAAAAAAAAGAAAAAGAAAAAGAAAAAGAAAATCAATAAAATGGAAAGATAAAATACAGGGAAAGAGCTGTAACAGTGCAAATAACTTAAGATAAAATGGTTAAACAATCCAAAGTTTTAAAAGATCACAGACTAAGACTGTGCTGTTTGTCTAAACAAAGGTGGTTAAGGCCAAGAGAGCTGGACTTCTTTACAGCAGGAACTTCCTAACCAGGCTGAGTAACACTGGAAAGCAACAGACTCACAGGCTGGACCACTGTGGATCAGAACAGATAAACTAGTGGAGTGCTGGAAGGGTTCTGGATCTCTTTCTGGCTCTGTATTCAGTGACATCAGGCTGGTAGCTTAAAATCAGCTACAATGAGAGTGTTGACAACATAAAAATCAGCAAATGCTGCAAATCAGGACTCTCCTTTCCATGGAGAATTGGTTGTTAAACATTTACGTGAGACAAACCATATAAACCTTCCAAGGAATAATCCAGGAACCATCAGAATCCTGGCAGAAATTCAAAGTTACACAAACACCTTCCCCAACGGCTTCTCCTCACCGACCCAACCCACCAAGTGCCCGAGGACTCCCACCAAGCCCACCTCGCCAAACCCTGCTCTTTATGCCCCAGTAAAATCTCCTCAGGGGCTCTGAATCAGGGCCATAAATAGGGTACGTTCTCAAGGAGAAGCAAAATAATCAATGCAAATATGACTTCCACCATGCACAGGCCATGCCACCTCTCAGCACAAAATGACACTTTAACTCTCTATCCCTTTGAACTTATAAGGAAAATATAAAGGGAATTTAAAGTGCTCTTAACAGCACTTGAACTTGTAGAAGAGTACATCTAACGTCCTTTATGTTTTTTCTCTGACATCTTGAGTAGAAGCTCTATCTTGAGTAGAATTGCAGATGTTCTCTTGTTACTTTTGTTGTTGTTGAATATCTGGAAAAACAGCTCAGCTTTCAAAGTAGAATTGTTATAATAATTCCAATTAGAATATAAAATCTTTCACTTTTTCCAAGACATCAACTCTTCCTGTATTATCATAAATTCTGTAACTCGACGTACTTCTCTCCCCATCTTGACTGCACTCTTATTATAAAGTAGGTTCAAGTGATTCCGTCTTCTGATTGGGTTTTGGTAGGAAGAGGGAAAGAGGGTGGGGGCAGAGAGACTGAGTAGGTGGCTACAATAAAATAACACCCTGTTTTATTGTCCACTTGACATGGTTCTCATATTTTATGCTGGTGTCTGTAAGTCTTGCATCTCTGTATGACTCTGTCAGTGTTACCTGTTTAACATCTACCTTTTTAAAAAAAATTTTTTTTGAGACAGTCTTGCTCTGTTGCCCAGGCTAGAGTGCAGTGATGCAATCTCAGATGACTGCAACCTTTGCCTCCTGGGTTCAAGCTATTCTCCTGCCTCAGCCTCCCAAGTAGCTGGGACTACAGGTGCCTGCCACCATGCCTGGCTAAATTATTTTTGAATTTTTAGTAGAGATGAGGTTTCACTATGTTAGCCAGGATGGTTTCCAAACCTTGTGATCCGCCCACCTTGGCCTCCCAAAGTGTTGGGATCACAGGCCTGTCACCGCGCCTGGCCTAACATCTACTTTTTAACATCTACTTTTAAGAACAATTGAAGGGAGGAAGAGGGGAAGGGTTGAAAAACTAACTATTGGGTACTATGCTCAGTACCTGGATGAGGGGATTAATCATACCTGAACCTCAGTATCATACAATATACCCAAGTAACAAACCTGAACATGTACCTCCTGAATCTCAAATAAAAGTTGTAATTATTTTAAAAAAAGAACAATTAAATATTTAATGTAATGACTATCGTATGTAGAGAGAAACAAGAAAAAGAAGCACCAGGTTTTGGGCAATATCTTTTAAAAAAAAGAAAAGAAATTGTACTTCGATGAAGAACAATGCTTTAATAAAACTATCCATGCATATTGAAGAAAATTTAGGATACATAGAAGCATTAAAAAAAAAAAAAAGAAATCACCAGAATCCCATCATCCAGCCACAATGGCTGTCTCCTTTTTGATCTGATTCTGTCTTGTAACTATTCATGCATGCATATCACTATTCAAATATAGAGGAGAAGGTATAAATAGCTTTTGGGGGAAAAAAGTCTGACGTGTTCTATTTGGCCTAGGCACTATATTTTTAATTTAAATTAGATATTGACATGCAAAAATTAAGAGATGTCACATTAAATCTAGACACAGAGTTTTTCTTGAAAAACTGAACCTACATTCTGAAATGGCTGGAGTTGAGGAAAGGTGACTACTCACAGAGAGGGACATGCTTGCCAATTTGCCATAGTCCCATTGTCCCATTCTAGTTTATTTGTTTATGTTACCTGCTTGGCTGGTGTAGGTATTTATGTTTGGTGCGCCTGTAGAGTTTTGTTTTTCTTTTTAATCCTTGCACTCTTTTTATATATGCAACTTTATATTCAGGTGCTCTCTCTGAGCAATATATTGTTAATGTTGCCATATGTTGCCCCCGATTATACCATTGTACCTGGTAGTACACATCAAGTACTTAAAAGTATAAACGGGAACGTAATTTTTATTTGGAATATTCTCTTCCAATTGCCACATTTTCTTTATCTAGCCTATCATCGATGGGCATTTGGGTTGGTTCCAAGTCTTTGCTATTGTGAACAGTGCTGCAGTAAACATGTGCGTGCATGTGTCTTTATAGTAGAATTATTTATAATCCTTTGGGTATATACCCAGTAATGGGATTGCTGGGTCAAATGGTATTTCTATTTCTAGATCTTTGAGGAATCACCACACTGTCTTCCACAATGGTTGAACTAATTTACACTCCCACCAGCAGTGTAAAAGCATTTCCTTTTTTTTTTTTTCCCATTCATAAAACTTTTATTCCACTTATATGAATTTAATACATGTGTTCTTAACAATTTTGCTTGGATTGTTCATGAAAATTTCATAAGACATTAAATAAACAAAGCTAGCCTCTCAAGTTATTTCCCTTTTAACTATTTTTACAGCACATGCATGTTAGGCAAGTAACAAAAAAAAAATCACAAAAGCAAAAAACCCTAAAAAAAAGTTAAATACATGGGTTTTTGTTTTACTGCTGTGCTTGATATCCATGAAATAATGAATACCAAGCAATTAATTTTTACTGCATCTTTACTTTTACATTTGTTCTATGGTTGCCTAAACATTTAAATACAAGTAAAATGAGTGTAGCATAAATAATGAAAGCTAGCAGCAGGTAACTTTACAAATAATGGAATGGGAACCGTTTCTGCCCTTATCCAGAGTAAAATGGATCACAACTTTGTCTAAAGGAACACTTCTGCAGCTGTAGTACTGAGTATTCCCCAGATAGACATGGTTTAACATTTGGTACCCATGGGATATCTGCTTCTACCACACCCTTGTAAGTGCTCCAGACCTTAAAGTACCCACAATTACTACACCTATGACTGGAACCAACGATCCCTTTTATTCCCCACCAGGACAAACCAAAATGTAGGCAGTTTTCTTTGCATAGACATGGAAGCAGTTTTAACACTGGCCCTTGTGAAGCCACGATGTCCCAAAAGTACCATGCCAGACATTTATAACTTGTATAAAAATTCCACATCCCCATATTGGCCACTTCAAGATGAAAACAGATTAACTCCCTAAATGTTAATCGGATCTATTCCCCTAATATTAAACATGAAAACCACATGGGAAATATAGATATTCAAAAAGAAGTAACATAAACCTGTCATAAACCATAAACTATTTCTCCACATCCTCTCCAGCATCTGTTGTCTCCTGGTTTTTTAATGATCACCATTCTAACTGGTGTGAGATGATATCTCAATGCAGTTTTGATTTACATTTTTCTAAGGACCAGTGATGATGAGCTTCTTTTCATATGTTTGATGGTTGCATAAATGTCTTCTTTTGAGAAGTGTCTGTTCATATCCTTCACCCACTTTTTGATGTTTTTTTCTTGTAAATTTGTTAAAACTTTGTCTTAAATTTGTATTTATCCACACATGAAACTGCATTGTATTATCGATGGGGTGGTGAAGATAAGTAAGAAGAAAAATAGATAGGGAATATTTAAAACTTTTTGGAGTCCTCAGAAATGTTTTCTGTTCTGTGCATATATCTTATTTGCAAATTTTCCTAATGTTTATTGATTAATCTATTCGACTTTTTAGTCTAGTCCATAAGAAGTACTTCCTGCGTTAGCAAGAGGCTGAGTGATATAATCTGTAGGCATTGGTAGTGATGATGCTGCCTGTTCTTAACTAGGAGTTGAAATAAAAGCCAACAGATGAGCTGTTGGCTTGAGCCAGATGTAACTTCCAATGACCTGGCGTGTTGATTTCCCTTCCACTTTCAGAAAGGCTGTGGAAATTGTTGCTGAATATTTCTGGGCTGAAATAATGGCTTCCCTCACAAATACTTTATGCAGAGGACTGTACAGGTATTGATCAATTTACGACCTATGCAACTTACGACCATTCAACTTTACGACCACAATCACAGTCGCTAGCCACGACTGCTTTGCGTCTGGCAGCGCAAACGTTGCCCAGCTGGGCATACGACAGTGCAGACCAGCTTCTGGCAGAACTACCATCTCCGCGTGCACCATTTCAACTGTTATCCCAGACTCGGTACAGCAATTTGTGTCTTGTTTCTTGGATATTTTTCATCAAACTCCTCCCAAGATGTCTACCAGGAGGAAATTGTCTTTGTCTACGCCTCAGCCTGCCAAGAAGGAAAGAAAGGCCATCGATCTCGGCATGAAAATCAAGGTAATTAAGCAGTACGAAGGAGGAAAGAAAGTGAATGTGATCGCACGTGATACGAAGTTATCACACTCGACTGTGTCGACGATTTTGAAAGATAAAGAATTCGTGAAGCGGTGAAAGGTTCTGCACCCATGTGATCAACAATTATAACAAAGCAATGAAGCGGGCCCATCTATGAAATGGAGAAATTGCTATATATTTGGATGGAAGATCAAATTCAAAAACGGACACCATTAAGTCTTTTTACTGTGCAGATGAAGGCAAGAAGTCTATTTCAGACTCTGAAGGAGCTTGCTGGAGAAGATTACAGTCAAGAATTTGTAGCAAGCATTGGCTGGTTCCAGAGATTCAAGAAAAGATTCCAAATGCATAGTGTTCAAGTGACTGGAGATGCAGCCAGTGCGGATGAGGAAGGAGCACATGAGTTTGTTGATAGCCTGGATGAATTAATTACAGGTGAGGGATATCTAGCAGAACAGATTTTCAATGTTGATGAACCTACAAATGAAGAGAGCTAATCGAACTGGAAGAAGAAAGAGTGGCAGAAGAAGAAAGGAGAGAAGCAGAGAAAGAAGAGGAGGAGCCAGAAAGAAAGTTCACCACTAAGGGATTATCAGATGGTTTATCTTTACTGAATAAACTTCCTATATATTCGAAGCAATGGACCCAAACATCCAACGATTTGCAAGGATTGAACAGATGGCGCATGATGTGTTTCGTCCGTATTGTGAAATTTATGAAGAAAAAAATAAACATACAATTCAGACAAAGCTCACCATGTTTATGAAAAAACCAACTCCGGTAACCCCAACTGCTGCCTCAGATGACGACATCAATGATCCGCAGCCAAGCACCAGAGGCCAATAAAATGTTTCGTACATTTGATATGTTTTGCAATTGGGAAAATGTTTCCTCTGGTATTTTTTACACCTGTATTTTGTATTTTTGTATGCACCTGTATTTTGTAATTTTGTATGCTTTGCAAATATTAAACCAGTTGTACTGGTAATGCAATGTTTTACTTAAACCTGACAGATGTAAAAATAAGAAACAAAATGGTGTAGCAACGATACAAATGGCATAAAATGAACAAAGAAAATTATGATTATATAACAATAATGAAAGAAAATTATGATAAAATATGACTTAAAGATTTTTATAACATCATTTCACAGTACTGTACATATAGCCTACTCAACTTACAACCAAATCGTGTTACGACCGGTCTGTCAGACCCAATCATGGTTGTAAGTCGAGCACTAGCTGTACAATTTTGTATGATGTAGTTGATCCTTGAAACAACACTAGGGTTGGGGGGCTGATCCTCTGCACAGTTGAAACTTTGGACTCCCCCAAAATTTACTAAGAGTCTATTAGACTTACCAATAGACTTACTAATAGACTTACCAATAATATAAACATAATTTGTATGTTACATGTATTATATACCATATTCTTACAATAAATCAAACTAAAGAAAATGTTTTTAAGAAAATCAAAAGAAAAACCTATTTGCTATTTATTAAATGGAAGTAGATCATCACAAAGGTCTTTATCCTCATCATTTTCATGTTGAGCAGGCAGATGAAGAGAAAGAAGAAGGATTGATTCTCATGTCTCAGGAGTGGCATGTGCAGAAGAAACTGTGTAAGTGGACCCATGCAGTTTCTCCCTTGTGGTTCAAGGGTCAATTGTAGTTGGTTGTTGTGTTTTCTTTTAGTATAAGCTTTAGTCTTAATTATTGGGATTTTCTTTAGATGGTAGATTGCTTCCAATAAGTAAACAATTTCCTTTACAAATTTTTGATTGAGGTGCCCACAGAAGTTAGAAAAATCCTTTGTTTTTTAAAACTAATATGTCATAATCATAAACATGAATTTAGACTTTCTTAATTGTAACATATGTGAAAATAAAAAGCTATTAGTAATAGAATATTTAGAATATATTGTTTCAACAGCACAGAGTATACCTTGATTATTCTTAAGATATGCACAACCATAGAATCACATTAGGATTACCCTCAGGGTTGAATGTCAGTCAAAACAGAACAGGGCATGTTTAGAGCAGTTGTTGGACTTTGTGAGAGTCATCTAAATTAGGGAGAGAAATTAGGATCTTTGGATTTAGATCAGAGCAGCATTTGATCAATGTGTAGGAAGCAGAGAACACAAAAATTTTGTAGGTGACAGTCAACTGGCTTATATGTACTAGTCAGTGCCAGGATTCCTGCAGCAGATAAACAACGTGGATAAGCCTTAGATGAGGGCTTAGGAGGAACAGTAAAGTAGGAGATGGGTTCATGATAAATTTCTAGTTTTTAATAAGTTCTCTTAAAATTAACATTGTCTTTAATGTACAAGTTGTGAAAAGCGTTTAGCATAGTTAAAAATATTCAAAGTAAGGGGTTGGTCTAGTTTTCACTTAAGAAAGAAAAATGCTGACTTGATTTCTGGATCCCCAAGTCAGGCATTGACATACTTATTTCAGTCATTCACAGAGTTGGTAAAGCTAACTGAAGTGTGAATTTCATGAAACATACCTTATTATTTTTGTATCTCTCCTTTCATAAGGTTAGGAGATAAATCTTTCTGGTTACCTGGGGACCAACTGGAAAGCCTCAAAGATAGTTCAGATGTAAAAGAATCTTAGGCCGGGCGCAGTGGCTCAAGCCTGTAATCCCAGCACTTTGGGAGGCTGAGGCGGGTGGATCACGAGGTCGAGAGATCGAGACCATCCTGGTCAACATGGTGAAACCCCTTCTCTACTAAAAATACAAAAAACTAGCTGGGCGTGGTGGCGCGTGCCTGTAATCCCAGTTACTTAGGAGGCTGAGGGAGGAGAATTGCCTGAACCCAGGAGGCGGAGGTTGCGGTGAGCCGAGATCGCGCCATTGCACTCCAGTCTGGGTAACGAGCGAAACTCCGTCTCAAAAAAAAAAAAAAAAAAGAATCTTAATATTTGAAAAATACTTACATTTTGGGCTTAAATTTAGGACAGACCAAACAAGGGAGTTTATAGGCATTGGGTGGTGCTTTAGGAATAATGGTCCAGCATCTGTATGATGATTTGTAATGGGGAAAGTCTACAGCCAAGGAAGTTAGTTAGGAAAATATTGCAATGGTCTAGGCATGAGATGATGAGGGCCTGAACCAGAATCTGGCATTGAGAATAGAAAGGAAGGGGAACACTTGCAGCAGTAAATGAAATGAGGACTGGCCAGATTTGGTGACTTCTTGAGAGAGAAGACAAAGGAGAAGCCAAAGATGACTTCTGGCTTTTTCAATCCCAGGTCACTGGGAAGAATAGGGGAACCCTGAGCAGAAATAAGGATATAGTGTGGTAGAGCTAAAGTAGAAAAATTAAGGAGAAAAGTCAGGTATAACCTTATAAAGGAGGAAATAGAAGGAAATATATGTGTGTTTCCATTCATTCATTCATTCACTATACCACCTCATTCCTTAATGAATCTGAAACCACAGATTTACAAGAAAAAAAACAAGCCCATTCAAAAGTGGGCAAAGGATATGAACAGACACTTTACAAAAGAAGACATACAGGACACCAACAAACATATGAAAAAATGCTCATCATCACTGGTCATTAGAGAAATGTAAATCAAAACGACATTGAGATACCATCTCACACCAGTTAGAATGGCGATCATTAAAAAATCTAGAAACAACAGATGCTGGAGAGGATGTGGAGAAATAGGAACACTTTTACACTGTTGGTGGGAATGTAAATTAGTTCAACCATTGTGGAAGACAGTGTGGCAATTCCTTAAGGACCTAGAAATAAAAATTCCATTTGACCCAGCAATCCCATTACTGAGTATATATCAAAAGGATTATAAATCGTTCTACTATAAGGACACATGCACACGAATGTTCATTGCAGCACAGTTTACAATAGCAAAGACCTGGAACCAACCCAAATGCCCATCGATGATAGACTGGACAGGGAAAATGTGGCACATATACACCATGGAATATTATGCAGCCATCAAAAACGATGAGTTCGTGTCCTTCGTAGGGACATGAATGAACCTGGAAACCATCATCCTCAGCAAACTGACACAAGAGCAGAAAATCAAACACCGCATGTTCTCACTCACAGGTGGGCGTTGAACAATGAGAACACATGGATACAGGGAGGGGAGCATCACACACTGGGGTCTGTTGGAGGAAAATGGGGGAGGGTGAGTGGGGGGTGGGGAGTTGGGGAGAGATAGCATGGGGAGACATGCCAGATATAGGTGATGGGAAGGAAGGCAGCAAATCACACTGCCATATGTGTACCTATGAAACAGTCTTGCATGTTCTTCACATGTACCCTAAAACCTAAAATGCAATAAAAAAATACAAAAAAAAAAGAATATAAATAGATGAGAGAATTGGTAGATGAGAAAAATAAACATAGAAAATATCAAATCCAGATGTGATATTAGCACATAGTTTTGCACACTGTAGATTCTCTATGCATGTTACTGGAGTTATGGTGTCAGTTTGGCTGTAGACTTCTTAATGACCTTCTGTGCAGACACAGAAGCGCAACCCATGGAGGATTGCCACTATCTATAAAAATGAATCTGCTATTCAGCAGGACCATAGCTTTTCATGCTCCTGAAACCTGTATATTTTCCTCTGCTCACAGAAAGAGGACACAATGATATAACAGATGACATGCTTTCTTGTCTAACAAATCCTACAGGGATGTGATGGAGCAAATTTATAATATTTAATATATGAATGTCACCAGCCTTTCCCACTCCTCCACACCTCAAGAGTATTTTGGCTTTGCTCACTCTGTTTCTTCTCTTCCTCCACCATTTGAAGAAAGCTCTGCCTTTGTGGATTTTTTTTTCTGGATTTTATTGATGACTAATTGGGAAGAAAGGGAAAGAGATTGAACTAAGGTTGGGAGAGGGGCCCTTTAAAGAGTTTTTGGAGGATAATTTGGCTTGGAAGAGTCAGGAGGCATGAAAAAAGTACAAAGAGAATAAAATGACTTTAAGAAACATTTACAATATTGACTATATGTCTCTCTTACAGTGTTTAAAAATACTAATCAGGGATTGCATTATTTTGACATCTTAGCTGGTTACTGGAGTTTTTTTCTTGGACATGGGCACCACTGTAAGACAGAAGGATGTGGGTCCCAGACTCATGAAGAATATATGAGGGGGCTGAATAGCCAGGTTGAAGAGTAGACCTATGGTGCCATAATCTAACTGTGTACTAGACTTAAATCATCACTGCAGAAATGACCAGACAGCGCCGCTTCATTCTAATGGTTAGACCAAGGGCACAACAGTTGGTCTTGAAACTTAGTGACAAAGGCCAGTCAGACCTATGACTGTATCCACTTGGAGTTGCAAGCTAAGGGATAATGCACTGGCACATGTTCACTAAACAGAGATTGTTTCATTAGAAACCAAAGAAAACAAAACAAGATCTCTCAAGAAATGGCTAACTTGAAATTGGTTTCCATGTTAATATATATGAATACTTTCTCAAGAAAACCCCAAGAAGCACAGGCCAGATCCCCACTCTGCATGGCTGGTATTGTCCCAGTGGCACATTAAATAAGATATTTTTTCAGGTATAGACATTTCTTTGTGAGGGCTGCAAGTCATATGTGCTCCTAGTCTCTCCTTCCCCTGGCTTTACTCTTCCTCAAAGAAGATTCTACCTTTGGCTGTTTAGTTTTTCCTCTTCCTTTATTTTCTAAGCAGGATCCTGTGGTTATTAGACTAGTTCTTCTGGGTTTCATGATGAAGAATTGGTAGGAAAGGAGGTGGGGTGGTGTGATGGTTAATTTTACGTCAGTGTGACCAGTTAAGGGATGCCCACATAACTGATAAAAAGGAGTTTCTGCATGTGTCTGTGAGGGTGTTTCTGGACGAGATTGGCATTGAAATAAGCAGACTGGATAAAGAAGATCCCCTTACCAATGTAGGTAGCCGTCATCCAATCCATTGAGGGACTGATGAGAAGAAAAAGGCAGAGGAAGGGTGCATTTTCTCTCTCTGTCTAAACTGGGACATCCATCTTCTGCTTCCCTTGGACATCAGCACTCCTGTTTCTCAGGCCTTCAGACTTGGACTGAATTACACCACTGGCTTTCCTGGTTCTCTGGCTTATAGGCAATAGACGTAGGACTTCTCAGCCTCCATAATTGCTTGAGCCAATTCTCATAGTAAGTATCTCTCCTCTCTCTCTCTCTCTCTGTTTTGTTATCTCTCTGTAGAAACAGAACTAGTAGATTATCTATATCTACATCTATCTAAAAATATGGAAATTCTGTTAGTTCTGTTTCTCTGGAGAACCTTGGCTCATACAGGGGCAAAAGAAAATGGGTGGGCAGGTTAGGACAAGTCAGGAATTATCCCAGAGATTTGGGAGTTGAGAGAGTCTGAAGGAAGTGTGGGGTATGATGGTTGAACACATGTGGCTTTTCTTTCTGGTATTTTCATTTATTACTTTTTACAATGTTACTGTGGTACGATTGATATACAATAAATCACACATATTTAAAGTGTATTATTTGACAAGTTTTCGTATATGTAGACATTCATGAAACTATCACCACAATCAAGATAATGAATTACAGATGTGATTTTTTTTTTTCTTTTTCAACTTGTATTGTAGATTCAGGGGGTACATGTTCAGCATGTGCAGGTTTATTACTTGGGTATATTGCATGATGCTGAGGTTTGGGGCTACAAATGATCCCTTCACTAAGGTATTGAATATCGTACCCACTAGTAAGTTTTTCAACCCCCGGCCCCTCGCTCCCTTTCCTCTCTAGTAGTCTCCAATGTTTATTGTTGCTAACAGTTAAGATTTTAAGAAATATTGCTGTGTGGCTGGGTGTGGTGACTCATGCCTCTAATCCCAGCACTTTGGGAAGCCAAGGTAGGAGGATGGCTTGAGCCCATGAGTTAGAGACCAGCCTGGGAAATATAGTGAGACCCTCGTCTCTACAATTTTTTTTTTAATTAGCTGGGTATGGTGATGCTCACCGGCAGTCTCAGCTACTAGGGGCCTGAGGTACAAAAATTGCTTGAGATCAGGAGGTTAAGGTTGCAGCGAACCATGATTATGGTGAGGTGACAGAGTGAGACCCTGTCAAAAAAGAAAAGAAGAGAAAAAGAAACATTGCTGTGAAGTGTATATTTCCTTCACTGTGTTTAAGAAACACAAGTTATAAGTCTGTATTATTTTGAAATTCTTTTTTAGTTGCTGTACTATGTTTCTTTGACTAGGACTCCACTCAGATTCTGGAACAGTGCTTCAGTAGGGTTACCTTATAATACAGAATTTATATGGCTATTTCTTTAACATTCTTCCATTGAAAATATAACCTCAGAGTGTAACTTTGTGATTGATAGATGGCTTGGGAGGGAGAAGGGGGCATAGCTTTGCAGCTATGGTTGTTAGTCAGCTTGCTTGAGCCAAGGGCAAAGTTGCTAATCTCCAATCGAATGGAGGATTATATGCCATTTGGCAAGCTTCATGCTTGCAGCTGAGCTTTGGATAAGTCTTGGACTACAGAGAGTAGAAAGCTGTAATATTTAGTAAAAACTTGGAGTCACTAATAAAAGCCAGATCCAAATGCTTTGGCAATCAATAGAGGCAAGGGTAAGATTATGAATCTCTGACTGAAATTAAGGAGCCTGACCAGGATAGTTGCCTGAATGAATGGTTACCCTACCTCTGCATGGCAGAACCGAAATCATCCTCAGGAAACATTTCTGAATCTACCCTAATGCATTGCTGTGTGAGCAGTCAAGACTCTAGGATTCCAAAATTCTATGACACAGAGGAGGTTATTTAAATTGGAAATTTTTTAAAGAAGATAATATTAACTTCCCCCCAATGGTTTTGCAGGATTACAGATTGAATATTGAAAACATGCCAAAGACAATGAATTTCATTGAAATTCATTCTTAAGCCATTCTTTCTGGAAAAAATTTATTAGCAGGACTAATAACCTATAATATATAATAATCTATAAAGACCACTCCTAGTATACTGCAATAAAATTATATCCTTTGCATAGACAGTATATTTCCATTCTTGATGGCAGGCTCATTTAATGTAATCATTAAAATGCAAGTTCAAAAGAAGGAAACTAAAACATCTCTCTTTTGCAGTGCTTCAGATGGTTGGTTATCTGATCGATTGGAAAATAAGTCCTATGAACCCTGACCTTCAAGAGTCTACTGAGATGTAAGTTTTGAATGAATATGATTACCTGCAGAGGGTGAGAAAATTGTTAGTATTGAGCTCATCCAAATAAGCCCTCTCTGACTCATGACCATGGAATCATGAACACAAAAGAAAGGCCAATGACAGCTATGAACAACTTTTGTCATTCCTGTCTTCAGAAGGAAATGCAGGGCAGGGGAGGTGGCAATGGTAGGTGTTATCAGACACCTTTAGCTGGTCTCACCAGGTCTTATTCAGGTCCCACTGTGGGCACCAGCACTGGCATGAACTCAGACAGACTTTGCTCAAGCACACACTGAGAGGGCCTTATCATCTCTACGTGGTATGTGCTCTTGACCAGAGCCCCTCAGCTTCCTGACTTACCCAGAGGCATGGACAAAATCCCACTCTGTCCTCAGAGGTATGCAGCCTGGAAGTGCAGAAGGCAGTAACGCCCTATGGGGTATACTTGACCAATGGAAAATGGCAACTGATGGACAAATTTTTACCTTTTGTCCTCATCTTAGACACAGTTGATAAAATGCCTTTTTAAAATGTCTAAAGTCACAAGATTAAGGCACCAGTTGAAACCAATGGCAGAAAACTCTATAGAGAACCCAACCATTGACTTTCTTTCCTTCCCTGCATCCCTCGCTCCTGTGATTACACTTCCCAACACGGTAGTCAGACAGAATGCAGCTTCAGTCTCTGCTTTCTCTGCTGAGACAGTAGAGTGGCTAGACCTAAAATCTACAGGATCCTTGTAGAAAATAGACATTTAAGAAGTTGAGGTTCATCATGTATAAAGTGAAAATTTATACAGAGTTTAGAATAGACATATAAGCCCAGACAAGGGAGACATATAAGACCTGGAGCCAGACCCTGGGGTCCAGCCTCTGTATGGGGTTAAGTGTGTCCAGATGAGGTTGATCTTGGTGGAAATAGAAGGGGAGGGGTGTTGCTGTGTGGGAGTTTGGTTCAAGTTAGCCCAAAGAAGTAGAATCGCAAAGTCAATTCGGAGATGGAGACTCCAAGTTTAAGATCATAGAAGTGAGGAGTTCCAGTCACTTTGTGGACTGGGAAAAATTACATTTGGAAGGAAGTTTAAAAAAACACAAAAAACCATCTGAGCTGCAGACATAGGTAACTAACAAGCTGTGCAACCTCAGAAAAAAACGTTTACCTCTTGGGGTTCTATCAGTGGAACAAAGCACAATTGTAACGTTGTCTGTCTTTCTGCTTCCACAGCAATGGGGCAGTGGTGGTGCAGCTCATGGCATGGTGCACCAGGGAAATTCTATGTATGAATGAAGGGGTAGCTGCCCACAGAGAATCTTGTATTTTACCTTGCTCTTGGGTACATTGAACGCATTATGTGCTCTTGGCAGTCCTTCCAGCAAAGGAGGAGACAGATAGTGGGGATAAAGAGGAAGTGGTAGAATTTCCCCAATACTGGAGGATCTTCCAGCGACCATCTCTTTTACATCCTTCCTTCATCAGCTAGGGGTGTGGCTTCCAGGCTCCATCATGTCTGCTCTCTTTCTTTCCTGCTGCACATTTTGCATGGCCTAGCAACAGACTGAGAAATGAATGGCTGGCCCTTCCCCTACCTGCCTAGTTGGATTGTTGCCTTGAGCTACTGCAAGGGACCAAAGGCACCAACAGGAGGATGACCAGTTCCTCCCTCAATGACAAGGGAACTGAAGGGGCAGCTTGGAAATGGGCAAAGAATTCATCCCTGTGGTTTGGGCTATTCCTGCCATATGGTGAGGAGGGCCTCAGGCCTAGGTCTTCCATTCACATGCTTCTGAGCTACAGATTGATGTATTTGAGCATTAGCTATTTCTCTGTGTTCTGTGCCCTAGGGTATATTGAAGGCTATTATATTGCAGGTTTTTAGCTACATTTAAAAAAACAAAAAACAAAAAAGGATGAAGGTTTTAAGATGTTCAAAGGAGGAAGATTCTCTTTTAGGCATTGTATCCAATTCTTTTCCCTAGGGGGAAGACTGATGTTGAGGCAGGGTGGGGTCGGTTCAAAAAGTTTGTAGCATGTTCTGGCTTTGGGCCCAACACTGTTGAAAAATGCTGAGAGGAGATTCCCAGAGCACTTGGATTTTTGGCTTTAAAACTGTCTTTGTTTAGATGTTCAAATTTGTTTAAATATTTTCTCAAACAGAAACAATAAAAGAACCCGAATAGAATTTTTTTCCCCATAAAACAAATTCTTTCCCAACCTATGCTGTCAAGTTCACTCTACAATCATATTCAGGTTCTTCATTAGTACCATTCCAGAGAAGTGAAATATATAGGACACACCTAAGACTTAAATTACTCCAGACTGCCTAACAACAATAATAGTAACCACTGTCATCCACTATTTGACATTAGTATTTGCTAGGTCCTGGTCTAAGGTACTGTAAGTATCAGAGCTTAAATGCAAACCTTGATTTCTTTGACTTTAGACGTGATCTCTATCAGTGGTGTTCTGGGGAATGTTTAACACTCAGCTCTCTGGGTAGGGAAGGGGAGGCCTGCTTTATAGTGTTTGCTGGTATGGTGTAAATATTCCCATCATGGCTGATTCAAGCTACCAACTTGACTTCACTGAATACTGAATTGCAAAACGGACTCTGGCTGGTATCAGATGCCTCTAGCAAACCACACTCTACCTTCCATATTGTTATCAAATACATTTTGGAGCCTGGAACAGCTGGTGTCATCTACTGTTTGGTGGAACGTTCACAGTCCCTCTACTATTTGTGTCTCCATACACTCGTTCTTGCAGGGCATTCTTTTGGAACACTGCTGCTGAGCCCTTAATCCAGTCAGGCACAGCCTCAAAGGTTTCCCGGGAATTTCCTCCCTTGATTTTCTGGACAGCCATTTTGAGGAGACAGCTCATATTTTTCAGATTTCACAAAATGAGGAAACATGGGCTTAGAGAAGATAAGTGAGTTGATGAAAGTCACACAGCACACACGTGAGGAAGGTGTGGCTAGACTAAGGCTAGACCTAAGTGTACGATCCCTGTACATGATGAAATTTTCCAGAGGGACCGAGAAATGAATAAGAGTTGGAGAGAAGTAATGATAGTCAAGTAAGATTGGAAAGATTGGGCATAGATGAAATGTTATCTACATAATGCCAAAAAATAAAACATCAGTCACCTGTATCTGGGTGATAGCAAATGTCGGAAGGATTAGCTGTGTTTTTACTTTTTAATCTGGCTATTCTGAGTAACGCAATCATAGTAGAGTAGAAAGAATATGGAGGGATCCAAGGGTCTGGATTTGAGCCCATCTTCAGTCACTGCTTATGCATCCTCAGCCACTTGGATGGGTCACTTGACCCCACCTGGCTTTCACTACCTCATTCCTAAAATGGTTGAACAGGCTGGGCGTGGTGGCTCACGCCTGTAATCCCAACACTTTGAGAGGCTGAGGCAGCAGGATTGCCTGAGTTCAGAGTTTGAGACCAGCCTAGTCAACATAGTGAGCCTCATCTCTGCTAAAATAAAAAATTAGCTGGGCCTGGTGATGCACACTTGTAGTCCTGGCTACTTGGAAGGCCAAAGGGAGAAAACTGCTTGAGTCCAGGAGTTTGAGGCTGCAGTGACCCATAATCACACCACTGCACTCCAGCCTGGGTAACAGAGTGAGACTGTTTATTAAAAAAAAAAGAAAAGAAAAGAAATGGTTGAACAAGTGCCAACTGAGACAATGTAAGGGAATGGAGTTTATGATTTATGCCCCACGTGTTATAATATTAAGTTTTGGGTTTGAACAGACACAGCTGAATGAAAGGAACTTCTTTTCTTCACAGTCATTGAGCTTTAGAAAAAATGTTAAGAGTTCAGAATTAGCTCAGTTTACTGTGTACTATGGGGGTTTATGATTTTTAAAATTATATCTGATTTTTTAAATTTTCCAGGGCTTTACAAATGTGTCCCAAATAATTGTTTTTCCTGGAACTGAGAAGTTGTGAACTTTTGGATGAAAGTCAGTCTTCTCCAGGAGAACTTGCTCCAGTAGTTTTATTGTTTTTTAGATTTTTGGGGTTCCTGCTGATTTTAAGGTTAAGATGGACAACTCCCTGAATCCAGATGAACTAAAGTCTAGCCCCTTGGTACTGTTTCCAAAATTTCCTCTGTATGGAAATGGTAGGCACATCTCACCACAAGCTTATGAAAGTTTTCTCGTATAAATGACACATGCAAATCACAGGCAAGATTGGGTTAAAACTTAACATTTAAGGAATTAAATCCTCTACATTCTCCTTTGACCAGAAGGAATGTTGAGAAAGAGAAGTATGGTTATGTTTCTGCATAGATGTGATAAAGTCTGAGACTTGCAAAAGAGCTTAAGTAGTACAACTTGTGTGAGAAGAATTCTTTGGGTGCAGTTAGTATAAACAAAGGGTCCTTGGCACGAACAGAGAACTAAGCAGCTGCAAAAGATTTGCTTAGAAAACCAAAAGATTAAATACTCTTAAAAGAAGAGAGAGAGAGGAAATACCCACTAAGGTCTCTGATATTTCCTTTTTCTTTTCTAACTCTGTATAGCCTTCTAGGATTAAATATGCTTATCTATGCTAAAAAGACCAAAATAATATTCTACTTAAGAATGAACATTGTCAGTATTTCCCCTTTATCTCTAAATTTAAGTAAGCACAGGGACCTAAGGTTAAGTCACTAGAAAGAAATAAGATAAATAAAAAAAGAGGACACTGATAGTACTTTGACTCCCATGAGAAAATTATGAGGGTCAAAAGGAGTGATTGATGTAAAAAGAAATTCCCTTTAAATGAAATAATTTAAAGCACATACCATTATCAGTTTGCTTAATATGGAAAACCCAGAGGAACAATAATATAGTGTCATAAATTTTGAGTGTTCTTGCTATTTCTTACAATAAAGCAGTTACTCATATTCCAAGTTTCTTAAAATATTAACATAAAATTAACTGGAACTTATTAAATATTTCCACATAACTCAACTGATCACACTTCTCTAAACTAGTCCTTATTGCTGCAACGCAATTTTCAACTCAAATCTGGGATATGTACAATGCATCACTTCATCATGAAGTTTGTATAACTTCACATGTTACTGGAATATATTTGAAATACAACCACTATTACACTGAAACATACGGAATTGTCAAAATGAGACATTTGACCTAAAAACAGCAAATTTATGTTCTACTAGGAAATACAGTATGATAGACAATTGAATAAGGCATACAACTGAATACAGGCATACTTCATTCTATTAGGCTTCATTTTATTGAGCTCTACAGGTACTATGTTTTTACAAATTGAAGGTTTGTGGCAGCCCTGCATCAGGCAAGTCTATTGGTGCCATTTTTTTCAACAGCATGTGTTCGTTTTGTGTCTCTGTGTCATGTTTTGGTAACAATCAATATTTCAAACTTTTTAATTTTTATTGCATCTGTTACAGTGGTCTATGATCAGTGAGCTTTGATGTTACTACTGTAATTGTTTTGGGGTTCTACAAACTGCATCCATATAGGACAGTAAACTTAATGGATAAATGGGTGTGTGTTCTGACTGTTCCATCAACAGGTCATTTCTCTGTTTCTCTCCCTCTCCTTGGGCCTCCCTATTCCCTGGGACTCAGGTATATTGCAATTAGGCCAATTCATAACCCTACAATGGCCTCTAACTGTTCAGGTGAAAGGAAGTGTCTCTCACTTTAAATCAAAAGATAGAAATGGAAGTTTAGTGAATAAGGCATGTCAAAAGCCAAGATAGACTGAAAGCTAAGCATTTTGTGTCAAGCAGTTAACCAGGTTGTGAATACAAAGAATGGTTCTTGAAAGAAATTGGAAGTGCTACCCAGTGAACATATGAATGATAAGGAAGAAAAACAACTTCATTGTCCATATGGAGAGTTATAGTGATCTAGATATAAGGTCAAACCAGCTATAACATTCCCGTAAGCTAAAATCTAAGCCAGAGCAATATCCTAATTCTCTTCAATTCTGTGAAGCCTGAGAGAGGTGAGGAAGCTGTAACAGAAAAGGTGGAAGGTAGCAGAGATTAGTTTATGAGGTTTAAAGAAAGAAGCTGTTCCCATAACATAAAAGTGCAAGGTGAAGTAGTAAGTGCTGATGTGGAAGCTGCAGCAAGTTCTCCAGAAGATTTAGCTAAGATCATTGATGATGGTGGCTACACTAAAGAATAGATTTTCAATGTAGACAAAAGGACCTTCTATTGGAAGAAGATGTCATCTAAGACTTTCCCAGCTCGTGAGAAGTCAATGCCTGACTTCAAAGCTTCAAAGAGCAGGTTGATTCTCTTGTTAGGGGCCAAAGCTGGTGACTTTATGTTAAAGACTTTATGTTAATGCTCCTTTAGCATTCCCCAAATCCTAGAGCTCTTAAGAAGTATGCTAAATTTATTCTGCCTGTGCTCGATAAGTGGAGCAACAAAGCCAAGATGATAGCACATCTGTTTACAGCAGGCGTCCCCAAACTTTTTATACAGGGGGCCAGTTCACTGTCCCTCAGACTGTTGGAGGGCCGCCACATACTGTGCTCCTCTCACTGACCACCAATGAAAGAGGTGTCCCTTCCTGAAGTGTGGCGGGGGGCCAGATAAATGGCCTCAGGGGGCCGCATGTGGCCCATGGGCCGTAGTTTGGGGACGCCTGGTTTACAGCATGGTTTCCTGAATATTTTAAGCCCACTGTTGAGACCTACTGCTCAGAAAAAAGGTTTGTTTCAAAATATTGCTGCTCGTTGACAAGGAACCTAGTTACCCAAGAGCTCTAATGAAGATATGCAAGAAAATGGATGTTGTTTTCATGCCTGCAAACACAATAGCCATTCTGCACTCCACAGATCAACAAAAATTTTGACTTTCAAGTCCTATTATTTAAGAAATACATTTCCTAAGGCCATAGCTGCTATAGATAGTGATTCATTGATGGATCTGGGTAGATTAAATTTAAAACCTTCTGGAGCTGAGTGTGGTGACTCATGCCTGTAATCCCAGCACTTTGGGAGGCCAAGGTGGGTGGATCACCTGAGGTCAGGAGTTCGAGACCAGCCTGACCAACATAGAGAAACCCTGTCTCTACTAAAAATACAAAATTAGCCAGGTATGGTGGCACATGGCTGTAATCCCAGCTACTTGGGAGGCAGACGCAGGAGAATTGCTTGAACCTGGGAGGTGGAAGTTGCGGTCAACCGAGATCATGCCATTGCACTCCAGCCTGGGCAACAATAGTAAAACTCTGTCTCAAAAAATAAATAAATAAAATAAAACCTTCTGGAAAGTATTCACCATTTTAGATGCCATTAAGAACATTTGTGATTCATGGGAGAAGGTCAAAATATCAACATTAACAGGAATTTGGAAGAAGTTGATTCCAGCCTTCAGGGATGACTTTAAAGAGCTCAAGTCTTCAGTGGAGGAAGGAGCTGCAACTGTGGTGGAAATAGCAAGAGAACTAGAATTAAAAGGTGAGCCTGAAGATGTGGCTGAATTTCTGCAACCTCATGATAAAACTATAGTGGATGAGGAGTTAGCTCTTACGGATGAGCAAAGAAAGTAGTTTCTTGAGATGGACTCTAATCCTGGTGAAGATGCTGTAAATATCATTGAAAACAGATTTAGAATATTCCATTAACTTAGTTGATAAATCAGCAACAGGGTTTGAGAGGACTGATTCCAATTTCGAAAGACATTCTTTTGTGTATAAAATGCTGTCAAACCACATCACGTGCTAGAGAAATCTTTTGTGAAAGGAAGAGTCAATAAATGCAGCAACCTTCATTGTTGTCATATTTTAAGAAATTGCCACAGCCGCTCTAACCTTCAGGAACCGTCACCCTGATTAGTTAGCAGCCCATGGAAATAAGACCCTCCCCCAGCAAAAAGATACAACTCGCTGAAGTCTCTGATGGCTATCAATATATTTTAGCAATAAAGTATTTCTTTAAATTTTAATAAATGTATGGCCACAAGTTAAAACAATATTTTTAAGTTAAAGTATGTATTTTGTTTTTTAGACATAATGCTATTGCACACTTAATACACTGCATTATAGTGTAACTGTAACTTTTACATGTACTAGGAAACCAAAAAAAATTTGTGTAACTTGCTTTATTGCAGTATTTACTTTATTGAAGTGGTCTGGAACCAAACCCATAATATCTCCAAGATAGGCTTATACTACAAAATCGTCAGAAAAAATGGGTGTTAATCTAAATATACTGACGTGGAAAGCTATACAAGATTATTGTTAAGCGATAAAAGCACATTCTCACGCAGTACAAATAAAATACCACCATTTTTGCAAAAACAAATTCTTTTATAAATAACAAATATTAGCATATACATGGAAAAAATATAGAGAAATATACATGAAGTAGTTGTTAATAGCAGCTTTATCTAGGAACTAATACAGAAAACTTTTGTGTTCTATGTAACATCTTTCAATTTTAAATAGGCATATATCATGTTTGAAATAAAGACTACTTAAAAACTTTGAATACACTTACAGCAAATAATCATATGAAAAGATGCTCAAAATCATTAATAATGAGAGAAATGCAAATTAAAACCACAATGAGATACCTACACATGCATCATAATGTCTAAAAGTAAAACATAGTGACAACCAAATGCTGGAGAGGATGTGGAGAAACCAGATCATTTATACACTGCTAGTGGAAATGTAAAACTGCACTGTCACCCTGGAAAACAGCTTGACAGTTTCTTTAAAAGTTAAACATACACTTAGCATATGACCCAGCAATTCCAGTCCTAGAAAAAGTGAAAGAAAAACTTGTCTTCACACAAAAATCTGCACATGAATGTTTGTAGCTGATTTATTCATGAGCACTAACACCTGGGAAACAGCTCAATGTCCTTCAACCAGTGAATGGATAAACAAACTGTGGTACACCTATAACATGGAATTAAAAAGGAACAAGTGTCCAGGCACCATGGCTCACTCCTGTAGTCCCAGCATCTGAGGAGTCTGTGGTGGGAGAATAGCTTGAGCCCAGGAGTTCAAGACCAGCCTGGACAACACAGGGAGGCCCAGTCTCTACAAAAAACAAACAAACAAACAAACAAACAAAAAACATAAAAATTAGCTGCGTATGGTAGCACACGCCTATGGTCCCAGCTATATGGGAAGCTGAGGCAGGAGGATTGCTTGAGCTCATGATTACCCCATTGCACTCCAACATGGGTGACAGAACATGGGTGACAAAGAGAGGAAGAAAAAAAGGAATTCAAAAAACAATTTGATTCTATTTATTTGACCTTCTGAAAAATGCACCACCGTAGGGTTGGAAAACACATAGATTAGTGGTAGTCAGGGATTAGGGTGGAGTGAGGAAAGTGGAGGCAGTAGCAAATGTTTTAGGGTCACAGAGCCATTCTGTATCTTGATTTTGGGGGTGGTTATGCATCTCTAAGTATTTGTAAAGACTCAGAGAATCATGCACCAAAAAAATTGAATTTTGCTATATATAAATCTAAAAACAACTTTAAAAAGCATGCAGTTGGAAGAACAATTCAATTAATGTTTTATTTTTTTTAAAGTCACCACAAGTCTTGATTCATTCTGTAAATTTTCTTGATACTGTTAGAGGAAACTGCTTTTAAATTCACAGGGATACTTGTCAAGGGTAAATTAACTCTGATGTTCTTGCTATTTGAGTTAGGATTGGGAGTTCAGAACCATAGCTTGGAAGCTCTCTATATGGATGCAGACTGTGTGGAGTGGAGGTCAGGCTCAGTTCCTCATCACGCACAACAGTGGTTATGGAGCTTGTCCATCAAGCCTTGAACACCAGAGAGCTCCCCCTTCATGTGGGAGGGCTACCTTTCCCTACCCAAAAGCTGGATTGATCATGTTTCTCTTAAATTCCTCAAATTCCTCTTTCTTCTACCGAATCTATGAACTAAAAAGGCACTTGAGGGGCAGATCCAGGGTCTCTCTCCTCTTACAGTCTTGGGGACCCTAACTGCTTCATCTCCACAAGGTAAACTGCAGTCCTCATGGACAGCATGAGAATCATCTCTAGCAGTTAGCATCAGATTTGGCAAAATAGCAGCACTGTTTCCAATTATATTTTTTCTTTAAGTTTGTGTGTCAGATGGAGGAGCAGTAAAAACAAAATAAAACAAAAACAAGAGGAAAAGAAAGAGGAGGAGAAAGAAAAGAAACCACACACAAATAACAACACAACAGAATCTCCCGAGCCCAAGGCTGGGAAGCTAAGCTGAGCTTTGTCAAGTCCATTTTCCAGCTGAGCCTAAAAAAGAGACCGACTGTATTTATATGGCTTCTTAATGATTCAGCTCTGACAAATTTGGGTTTGTAAATAGGAGAGGCTGAATCAGACTGTCCTGTGTAAATAAGTCTTTAAAATTGCATCGTAAGTAATGGCGGTGGTCCACCAGATGTTCTTAATGAAGTGACCACTTCACGTAACAGCACCCTGAGGGTCTAAGCTGATGGGAAGTCCCTCCCCCGAGTGCCTTTTTACTGTCTTATTCCCCTTCTTGTAATAAATCACCTTTTCCCTCCTGCCAGAAAAGAACAGTGAGAAGCTGGCCTTCTGCTTTTTTGAATCTGTTATTATGTTTACTGTGGCCCCCAGATGCTTCAAGTAGGAGCTAAAACAAGATCTTTTAAATCCCAGCTATCAAGTTAATGCTCCCACATCTAAGTCAACTGAACAAGGGTCTAGTAAGTCCTTCCTATCTACGTTTGAAGAGACAATGCCAGGGAGCTCAGAAAGGGTGCATTGTGAGTGCTTTGCGCTGATCTGGCAGTAGCTGTTCTTCTCTCCTCTCCGGTTCATTCCTGGCTTGAAGTGCAGCAGAAGGGGCTGGAATGCTGGCTCACTGGCCACTGGCCTATGGCACCGGAGACCTGGTTTTCTTCCTATTGGTGCTGGGATGCTTGAATGAGTAACTTAATCTTACTGAGTCAGAGTTTTGTCACACAAAAATGTGGAGGTTAGATTACAGGATTTCTCAGGCTCCTTCCGGAAGGGAAAAAATGTAAGAAACCCAGTTAGACTAAATCCATAATGAAGCCCAAGGATACCTAGTGCTCAGGATTCTTTCTGAGTCAACTGATAAATGTACATGTTTATTCAATATACAGAACAAAAATTATAGAAATGACAAGGAGAGACAAACAACACTTTTTTTTTGAGACAGGGTCTCACTCTGTGGCCCAGGCTGGAGAGCAGTGGTACAATCAAAGCTCACTGTAGCCTCAAACTCCTGGGCTCAAGCGATCCTCCCACCTCCACCTCCCTAGTAGCTGGGACTACAGGTGAGCACCACCATGCTCAGCTAATTTTTAGCAAATGACACTTTTAAAGGACAATTTAGAACAGTGGAGATGTTCCTAAGATTCTAGAGCATATGACATAATGACGTCAAGTACTCAGGTTTTAGGTCAGACTACTCAAGTTCAAATCAGCCTCACTTCTTAGGAGCTGTGTAACCCAGCCCAGTTTCTTTCTCTGAGCCTCAGCTCAAAAATACAAAACGGGATAATACTGTTCTCCCAGGAGTTACTAGGAGGATTAAATGAAATAATGATGCATGCTGGGTCATGAAACATTTGATAAATGTTACCTATTATTACCGCCACCACCACCACTACTACTACTTACAGTGCAGTGAATGATCACTCCAGAAGTACTTACAGCAGCGATGATTCTAAAGAGAAGAGACAGCTGTGGTGGAGAGACCAAGGCACCTAATTTCACATCCAAAGTTCAAGGTTTTAGTTAAAGATAACAGAGAAGTAAAGAATGTTTCCACAGACAAAATTCCACCATGAAAATTATATAAGGTACTGCCACTTAATGACTTTGGGCATGTCACCCTCCCTCTCCACAAAGATATTAATGCCCGTCTCTTAAGGGTGTTGGAATGAGTTACATAAGATAATGTTACAATGCAGGCTGTGAGGCCAGCCTTGTAAACCACAAACTCCCCTACAAATGTAAAGATTGTTCTAATCTAGTAAGATTATGAACCAAAACCTATAACAGCAGCCTTTCTAAAATGAGACAGCTGTTTGTCTGACAGGCTGAAATACTTTGCATTTTCTTTAATGACTCCGAGTTATCTTCATGGACATCGATTACTAACAAATAAAACCTCTTTATTCATTGTGCTCTGCTGTTTTAACTTGCTTTCATGTATATGACCTCCTTTTAGTCCCATGACCTGAAAGGTACAGAGGGGATTTGTCCCCATTCTGACCCTCTCCCAGTTCCCTGGCCTGCCGTGGGATGGCCTCTGCTACCATTTTTCTTTCAATGTAGTGACTATTGGAAACAGACATAAGAATAATATCAAACACTTATCTTGAATTCTAGGTCAAGGGGCGCCTTTGAGCAAGGAAGGGGCATATTCAGGAATTTTAGAAGGCTTAATGAGCAGCAGCTGACCTGAGAGAGACTGGAGTGTGTGGATTGAAGCAGGGGTGGATTCTAATGCAATGGACCAGTGAGAGTCATATTATGAGAGGAAAGGTGGTGAGACCTGTGCCTCTATTTTGGAAGTAAGAGTGAGAAGCAGGCAAGGCACTTTGCAGGAAGAAAATCTATGAACTTCATTTCTTACAGAAATGTTTATTGAACATTTACCAGGAGTCAGATATTGTGCTAGGGGCTGGAAATATTTTGGGGGTAAAATAGACAAAATCTTGATCTCTGTGAATTTATGATCTGTGGATGTCAAGTAACTGCATGTCACTGAGAGGGAAAGTGGGAAGTCCAATGGTGAATTCCAGCCTGGCTGTCAGGGGAAATAGTGGTGCATTGGTGGAAGGTGGGCAGAAGACCGGGTTTGTGGGAATACTGACACACTCAGTGTTTAGCACAATAAAGTTGAAGAACTAATATCAAAATACTTTTCTACAATAACACGAGCACTGGATTAAACTCAGGTTTTGTGGCTGGCACCAAGTTACCTACATGGCATTATACAGTGACTCAAAGTCTAATTAAAGCAGCACCCAGTTTGACTGCAAATCCACTTAGTCCTGGTCCCATATTTTAGGAGCCATTTTTCTTGCAAATCTTATATGAGAAAATTTATTAAAATAGTAGTAGATAGTGTCTTTGAGTATAGTTTTACAAACATGTACTGAAATGAATATCAAGTTGATTTTTCTCATAAAGACCTGTAAGAGCTGAAAGCACTACTCAGGAGGCTGAGATAGGAGATTTACTTGGCCTCAGAGTTCAGAACAGCCTGAACAATGTAGGGAGACCCCATCTCCTAAAAGAAAAAGTTGAAAGTATAAAATTAAATCCTAATGCAGTCAAGGAATATTTTGGAGTGGTAAAATAACACAATCCAAGTACATTATTTTCTGATAATTTAACTTAATGCAGAGAAGGAATATAGAGAAACGGTATTAGGTTCTGTCTCAATTATCAGGTATGTCCAGGAAACCATTGTTAAGGAGGGCTGGGTTGTGGTTAATTCCTTACCAAATTCTCTGCCCATTGCCTGACACAGCAATATTTAGTGTGGTTTACAAGACACATCATAGGCCACTGATGTACATTAACAGAGTTGACACATTATTGGGAAAACTTAGAAGCCTTACTTTTTTCTTCTACTTCCCTAAAAGTAGGGTTAAGCCATGGATCATTCTGCTTCCTCACAGATCTGGGCCACGGAAATGGTGAGATCATACATTTCCCCTTACAGAAGTATTGAATCTGTGCTGACTCTTAAGGAACTTGTTTAAATCTCACTGCTTTGCCACATAAACTATACAGATGATTTTATCTTGAAAAATAATATTCAAAGTAGGTTCAACCAATCAGTACCAAAGAAAAACCCATTTATAAGGTGTCTAGAGAGAGTAGTTCTCAGCCTTGGCTACACTTTGAAACACCTGAGGAACTTTAAAATCTACTGATGCCTGAGTCTCACCGCTAGAATTCTGATTTAATTGTTCTGGGGTATTGTCTAGGCTTTGAGAGTTTAAAAACTTCCCCAGGTGATTCTGAGCTGCAGCTATGGTTGAGAACTATAGCTGTTTCTGAGGTCTGCTCAGGCTTCTTGGTAGTAAAACCATGGCATCAGCACAGAGGAGGGGACTCCTTTTCCACTTTACTTTAGTAGTGGATATGTACCCTATGCAACTCCTGGAGTATCTTCATCTGTCAATCTTTGGGTCTGATATGACATTCTACTTTTTGGGGGTCTACGTATGTTAATGGAATCAAAGACTGGGGTGATTTTGTAGTCTTCACATTTCTCTTCATTTATTTGTAATTTAATTGTAATTTAATTGTAATTCATTTAATTGTAATTTCCGATGTTCATACTTGGAGGATTTCTGATTCATTTTGGAGATCACAGTCATTCTGAATGGCTAATGAACCAGGTTCTGTCGCCAGATAAATGAAGCATAACTATGTTTATGTGTGAGTGACCCCTTGGGGCCATTCATATCCATCTTCAGTTAGTACTAGTTGTTATAGCCTGAGCAAGTCACTTAAATTCTTAGAATCTCATTTTCCTTATCTTGTAGGTTGTTGTAAGGATTGCAAATAATATAGTATCCACTGCTATATTATTATAGAGTATAATTATTATATTATTATTGAGTATATTATCATTGAGTATAATAAATACACAGTAAGTTATAACTATTATTATCTCCAAATCTAGATTGCAGGCTCCTTAAGGACGTGAGGTCATGTTTTCTCAACAAATTTTAGATACTTATAATTTTCTAGGCATTTATGAGATGGTATTTGATACAGATAATACAATTCCAACTTTATAAATGATAGAGAATACTAGACAGAATTCTTTCATCCAATTGGAAGAATTATAGGTATAGTCTAGGACCATGTTACTGGTCTATCAGAACATCAGCTCTATCGTTTTAAGTGGTTAAGAGCCTGGGTTCTAAAATCAAACCTTTTGGGTTTGTTTGGGCTGACCTCCTGGGTTTGAATTCTGCCTTCCATTCTCACGGTCTGGGTTCTTGATCAAGTTGCTTAATCCCCCTCAGCTTAGTTTCCTTATCTGCAAATTGGGCATGTTCCTTGGATGAAGGAAATATTGCACATACTGCATGCATGGTCCTTAACCAGAGCATACCACATTATAAAAGTTCAAGTAAGGCTTGCTATTGTTATTATTATTGGCTTTATTCACATTGTTGTGACTCATGCATCAATTTCCAGAGGAGGTGACAGTGGCTAGCAGGTCACATGCAACAGAAATGAGGTGACTCGATTTCATAAGAAACAAAGCATGTCTAGGAGGAAGCACAGATGAAGCCAAGGACAACAGCCTCTGGAAACTCAGCTGTGGCCACTACCCAATGGAGACAACACGTGCTGGCGTCACTCTTGGGCAGTCACCCAACTCATTAGCAGTTGACCAGACCTTATTTATTCAACATTGTGTAAGGTAGCTATTGGAATCTTGAAGGAAGTGAAAAGTGGAACCTTTGAGGAACTACAGTCTGGGTGGGAAGAGAAGTCTTTGTGAAGAAGATGGATATTCATGTCATATGATTAAGTGCTAAGTTGTGTGGTTCAGCCTGTTTTTTCTGTAGGAGTACAAGAGGGGAGAGAGCAATAGTGGCCCTTCTGCACTATTCTTTCTGGAGGAACAAAGTGCCACTAGCAACAACATTTTCAAACATAATTAGCAGGGAAGGTATCTCTCTGCTAACATAAAAGCCAAACCATTTAATCCCCATTTTTCAGCAACAATCCAAAATGTAACAAATATGTAGAGTCAGGGAGTGGATTATTCAGAAAAAAATTGCAGGAGTTAGGAAAGATTTCTTTAGAGGACTTTTTTCCTAATTCAAATCACCAAGGGTTTACTGAACAGCCCTTCTATAACAGATAGGCACTGTGCTAGACCCATGAGATGGAGAGTGAGGAAGATACAGTCCTGTCCTCAATGGTTGGCTCACATTCCAATGACAATGTGGGACTATCAAGCCTCAGTACATTTCTAAGGCCCTTCTCTTTTCCTATGCTCATAGTAAAAATAGTCTGAAATCGAGAAACTGAGTAGATAAGAGAGTATAGGGAAAAAAGAAGTAAATAATGTGTCATTCCATGAAAACTATCCTTGAAGACCTTTAGCCAGTGGAAGGGACAGACATAGATAGACCATTTCAGCCACATAAGTGAGAAGCTGGGACAGGGGGTGACCCGGGTGTTGTGCATGTGCTCAGGGAGACGTTCTCTGTGGAAGCTGCAGCTGAGAGAGGCTACCAATGTGATGTGACGTCTGAACTGAGTACTGAAGGGAATTAGAGATCATCAGAAGATGGGATGGGTGTTCCAGGCAAGGAACAGCCCATGCAGAGGCCTACCAGGGTCCAGACGCTTGTGTGGGTGGTGACCTAGAAGTAGCTCATCATTGCTAAGATGTGAGGCAGGAAAAGGTGGGAGGTGACAGACAGAGGCCAAGCTACAAAGCGTGGAGAAACGTTCAGTTTACCCTGCCCCCATGGCTCCTTTGTGGAGAATACCTTTTAGTTTGCAGTTAGTGGTAGGCGGGTAGCAGCTGCCTACTTGGTATATTTCTGAGTTATGAGTAAATACAGAACACCTGTCTATTAATAAGAATCACCTATTTAAGAGAGAATAAATACGTGGATGAGACTCTGCTCAGGGCCTTGAGCCAGGCATGCTGTCAGCGCCTGAGGCTCTCAGCTTGATAGGCTGCTGGCCCCCGGATAGATCCACTGTTGTTCTATCATCTGGGTGTCTACCTCTCATTACCTTCAGGGCCACCTAGGTGGGGGATCCTGACCGAGCTGGTACTCAGTAACAAAGGGCTTTCCCTGCTGGACAGCTTTAGCTTTCCCCAGAGTTGAGGGAGATCCATGAAAAGAACGTGTGGTGGTCAGATTGTTTTTAGACAAATGTAGAGGAAGAATTGAGGGAAAAACTCGATCGTGAGGAGCAGGTGCTGCTGCATGCAACAGTGGACTCAGCACATGGGAGTCTGTTTGCTCACATGCCAAGGAGTCTGGTGACAGCAGGTACTGCTGACTGGCTCAGATACTCAGCTCCCTTCTGTGTTTTTGCTTGGTCATGCTTTTACCCTCATTGTTGTACCTCACAGTCAAAAGATGGCTGGCCAAGCTCCAGACAGCACCTCCGTTGTTTAAGGTAGCAAGAATGGGGAAAGATACAACCATTCCATTTAATCACCAGCACAGAATCTTTCCAGAAACCCCTAGACTTTCATGAGATCTCTGGAGGTTAGATCAGGAGTACACCAAATGGCCACCTCTGGCTGCAAGAGAGGCTGAGAAAGCAATAATCTTACTTCTGTAGTAGATGAGGGCCAGGAAGTAGGAAATTGGAAGTAAGGGTTGAAGAAGAGAACCTATGATTTCTGCCACAAAAGCTAGCAGGTGAGAGTTGGTGAGGGCCTCAGACAGGCCATAGGTAATGGAGAAAGAGTGAATGTTGTTGCCGTGGACTGCAACAGAAAACTCAGAAATCCTGAGTATTGGATCTAGTTATGCTAGATGAAGGCTTAGATGGTGTCTCAGGGAGATGTTCAACAGGGAGATGGACATTAGTTCAAAATGTAAGTGAAGGCTCAGGCCTGGGGATGTATTGGAGAGTCATGAGAATATAGGTGGGATGCTGGCCATCAGAGGAGTCAAGACACTCGAGGACAGAGGCATGAGAAGAGCAGTAGGCCATTATCATGCCGCATATTTAGACATTGGAGGCAGAGCGTGAGAAACTCGAAGGAGGTACTACAATGAAATGGCTGGAAAAGTAAAGGGAGTGGAGAATGTCTAGAAATGAATGGTCAGTAGGGTCAGAAACAAAAAAGGCCCAGTAAGATAAAACCTAAAAACTACATATAGGTTTGGCAGTATGATTTCACCATTGGTCTTTGCCTGAGCAGGTCAGTGATGGGGTTGGGAAGATTATTTTTTCAGTAGAGAGAAGGAGGCAGCAAGTATAAATTCCTTTCCAGTAGAGCTTTTGAAAGTAAGAGAAATAAAACTAAGGCAACAAATAAATAGGAAAATCTGTTTTTTAATTGTATATGTAAGACTGTATTTAGAGGCAGGGAGCAAAGGCCCAGAGGGAGGGAAGGGTTGAAGATATAGGAGACTGTATCACTGTAAGGGTGAAAGGCAAAATCATGATTGGCTTCCACCAATCTTGGTGCATCTGCCGGGGCTGAGGGAGCAATCCATCATTCCCGGGCTTATTGCACCCTTTACCTGAACAATATGGGGTTTCTTTTTTTTTTTTTTTTTTTTTTTTGAGGTGGAGTTTCGCTCTCGTTACCCAGGCTGGAGTGCAATGGCGCGATCTCGGCTCACCGCAACCTCCGCCTCCTGGGTTCAGGCAGTTCTCCTGCCTCAGCCTCCTGAGTAGCTGAGATTACAGGCACGTGCCACCACGCCCAGCTAATTTTTTGTATTTTTAGTAGAGACGGGGTTTCACCATGTTGACCAGGATGATCTCGATCTCCTGACCTCGTGATCCACCCGTCTCGGCCTCCCAAAGTGCTGGGATTACAGGCTTGAGCCACCGCACCCGGCCACAATACGGGGTTTCTAAAACCAAAAAATAAGAAGGGATGGCTGTTGGGAGAGGAGCCAACAGTGTCTGCCACACCAAACCTCTCTCTGCTTAAAAATGTCACAGCAGAATTGCATCTGCAGTGATTCAAACCAAAAGCTTGAACAGAATCTTTTGATATTGCACATTTTAATTTAAATATTCTCTCATATCATGGTTCTCCTTAGGGCTAACCTACTTTCAAGTAAGCCTGAGTCTGTGAAGACATACTAATTTGTTCAAGTCTATTTTTTCTACAGGCTAGTACACACACCCTGGAATTTAATGGATAGTAAAATTATGCAAAGGATCACTGTGGGCAACAAGAGCTGGGGCATTTTCTGCCAAGCCTACCTCCAATACAAACATGTACACACAGCCATTGCTGCTATCCATAGAAGTTGCTCTTAAATAACAACATCCATTTGCCACACTGTGGAGCAAATGTGTTTCCATTCTCATGATTAAAATAATAAGAAGTCATCATTCTTGAAGTCTTGATATTTATAACAAAAATAGAATCTCAAAAAATATGTAACTGTGGAGACTCTTGCTGAGGTCTATTGGCAAGGCATCTGGTAGCATCCTAGGCTTCATGAAAAGTCCTGCATCTATATAATCTTACTTCTCAAGCAATGCTCTGATGTACCCTGAGGATCCAATCCAAGAAGGCTAAAAACTGCTACAGAAGTCCTCTGTAACCTCCAGCCTGAAAGGGGCCTCTGCCTCTTCAGCCAGTCTGGCGGGTCATGGAAATTCTACTCTTGCAAAGAGAGCTGTGGATACAAGCAAAGCATTTCTTTCAGTATTTACTTTGACTGGTGAAAGAGCCACAACAGAGTTTTTTCTTTTACCCAAGACACAAAGTGACATTTTAAAGTAGAAACCACTCTTGGTGCCATAGCATCTTTTAAAAATGATATTAGAATAAAAGCTCAAAGTCATGTCCTGTTAAGCACAGCTGTCCAAAGCCTCCTATTTTAGGGAGAATTCAGCCACTTTATGCAGACTGTTCATTTTAGCTTCTCTATTGGATCTCTATCTTTGTACTGAGATCACATCAGATTCAAAACTAGCGACATCCTCTTATGGTCTGTTTCCACAACCAGATCATGAGCTCTTTAAGATCAGGGGCCACATCTTGTATTCCTTTACTTCTTGCAGAGTTGTGTTTGTCATGGTAAACTTTCAGGAAATTGTTGTTGAACAGATGAATGAAAGAAAGAATGACAAAAACTGGAGAGCAGTGGTAGGTGAGTTGCTAGGCAGCCTGGTAAAGAGGATTACAAGAGTCAGGTCAGATTAGCAGAAAAGGTGGTATAGGGGAAAGAATGTTGTGTTTTGAGCCAGCAGACATGGGTCCTAGTCCCAGGCTGGCTTGCTTGTCTTCACTCATTCAGCAAACATTTCTTATACTTCTAATGAGCCAGGCAGGCATCGCAGCAGACACTGAAGACAAAATCCCTGTCCTCCAGGTGTGGTGGTGGTGGTGAGGGAAGCATGTGGAGGTCAGGATTATATCAGATCAGGATTATGGGAGACATGTATGAAAGATAGGAGGTATGATCACGGCAACTACAGGGCACATGGAAGCAAAGAGAAAGGACTTCTATATCAGACTAGATTCCAGGAAAGCTGCTTTCAAGGAAAGGAAAAGACAGAGGCACAAAATATAACAAGTTTGCTTGAGCCAAAGTGAGGACAGTTGCCTGGAAGACTCAGACCCAAGTAACCTTGGATATGAGTTTCACGCTGCCTTTATTACAAGTGGGTTTTTAGAGGCAAAAAAGGGGGGCAGGGAGTAGGCTGGTATAAAATTGTTTGTCAGGAATTCACACTGGTTTACAGATTTAACATTGCTCACTGATTGGCTACTGTTAAGCTACAGGGTATGGGTTACAGTGTCCAGTGTGACATTATTAGGTCAATTTAATAGCTACTTGTGGCAACAGCGAGGAGTTTCAAAGATGAATACATAGCTCAAAAGTGGGCAGTAGTGTTATCAGAAAGGGTTCCTGATCCAGATCCCCAGAGAGGGTTCGGGGATCTCATGCAAGAAAGAATTTGGGGTGAGTCTACCAAGTAAAGTGAAAGTGAATTTATTAGATAAGTAAAGAAACAAAAGAATGTCTTCTCCATAGTCAGAGAAGTGGCATGGGCTGCTTGACTGATTATACTTATGGTTATTTACCGATGACACGCTAAACAACAGGTGGATTATTCATGTTTTTTTTTTTTTTTTTTTTTTTTTTTTTGCAAAAGGTTTGCTGAGTTCTTTTCTTTTTCCACGTTCCTGGAGGACAGTTTTGATTCAAGTCTTAAAGATAAGAAGGTGTTGGCTTGAAATTGACCAAGAAATCTAACTGTAGGTAAAAGTACTTACCTGTGCGGATGTTGTATTTGAGAATTAAAGTCTCAGCTTCAGGTGAGACTTCAGGGTGGCTGTGACAGGAGATAACTTTAGAGACATAGACTAGAGTTACTTTCCAAAGGGACTTGCTGCAATATAATTTAGTAGTTAGGAGAAGAGGTTTAGCGATCGGACAGAACTGGGTTCAAATCTCAGCTCTAGTACTTACCAGCCATGTGATAATAACTGATTTTTTTAAAATCCCATCTAAGCTTTAGTTTCCTTAACACAGTGACTGCCTGTTATCAGTTGTCTATTGCCGCATGATAAATTATCCCAGAACATAATAGCTTAAAGCAACACACAGTTATAATTCTCGGTTTTGGTGGATCTGGAATCTGCACCTGGCTTAGCTGGGTCCTCTGCTTCAGGGTCTCTCGCAAGGCTGCAATCAAATGTCAGCCAGCCCTGAGGTATCATCTCAGGACCCAACTGGGGAAGGATCTATTTCTAAGTTCACTGACATGGTTGTTGGCAGAATTCAGTTCCTCGCTGACTATTGGCCAGAGGCTGCCCTCCTCAGTTCCTTGCTGTGTGGGCCTCCCTGACATAACAGCTTGCTTCATCAAAGTCAATGAGAGAGAGAGAGACAGTGTGTGTCAGCTAACAAGAGAGAAGCCACAATCTTATTTAGCCTTCTTCTCATCACTATTGCCACACTGTCTGTTAGAAGTCACAAGGCCAGTCCACACTCCTGGGGAAGGGATTATACAGGGGAATGAACACGAGGAAATGAGGATCACTGGATATTGTCTCAGAGCCTGCCTACCCCAAAGCTTATAGCTTAGTACCACTAAATAAATGTTAGTTATTATTATGCTGAATTGAGAGATAAAGTAAAACTACAGAGGTCCAGTGAAGGCTTCCAGATCAGGGAGTAACTTCAGGTGATGTTGGGCAAGTCAAGTCGTCTAAAGTCTTTGAACCTTCATTTCGTCCTCAGTAAAATAAAAATACCTGAACCCAGAAAGAATGAGAAAATATACGTGCGAGCATAAATACATTTTTATAACATCAAACATACAACTCTCCACTCTGAGGATGCAAACTGCCTTGGGCCAGTTTTCCATTTGGTGTCTGCTCTGTGAGTCTCAGTCTGATGCCTTCACGGTTTTTATTGTCGGGTCCAGTGGGCCCATAGGAGGAAACACCTACAAAGGGCAGTGTCTTTGGAGAGTCCATTAAGGCATTTCCAAGGATTTGCTTTTTTTGGTTTCTTTCTTTCTTTTCAAATATCTTTGCTTTTAAGGACCCCATAGGGGGCCTGGGAGAGAAAACAGACTATCTGGGAAATCTCAAGCTCTTGATAATAAAAATGGCAATAAAATCTCCTCCGGCTCTTGAGGCTTCGCAGAGGGGATGTTTATGGTGGATGGGGTTCCCCTTCTCCCGCGCAGCTGGTTTCGAGGTTGTGCGGTTTCCAGTCCGGCGGAGCAGCTCAGGTTACCGCCTCCGTGGCCGCACGGGGCAGGCAGCTCTGATGGCCGCAGCAATGGGTGAAAAATCAGTGTCTTCCCATCCCGGAGCCTCGTCCATTTCTGCTTGGTACCCAAACGAGCTGCCTTGTCCTACTCCCTAAACGGAGCGGATCACGCAGTCGCATTTCATGGTCTTCCCTGCTGCGGTTTTCCCCGGGGCAGGTATTTCCAGAAGATGGCCAAGTCTTCCCCAGCGGCCAGTCTTCCGGAGGGGAACAGAACTTAGGAGCCAGCCCCTCTGGTTTCCTACAAAGGCTCGCTTCTTCTCAGGGGGTCTCTGGGTGGAGAGAAGCAGCAGAGGCGACTGCGATATTGTCCCTTTGCTTCTTGGATGGACGGACGGGCCTCCAGGGCCAGGGGCGCCCGGGACCCCAGGGAAGGGCGCAAAGCTCATACCGCAACCCAGCCACCAGCCCGCGCCCTGCCAGACTGTCGGGCCACAGCGCGCCGGCCAGCAGCCGCACTCGCCGCCGCGGGGTCACCTTGGCGCTGAGCTCATCTCCGGCACCGCCGCAGCCCCAGACCTCGCGGGCCATTTGGTCCCGGGGGTGGGGCTCGTCCGGGCCGCGGGGCAGCCGGATGAGAGGATGACCTGGGAGCTCCCTGGGGGCGGAGTGGAAGCAGCAGCTCTGTGCAACCCTGGCCAGGGGCTTTATCCCCGCCAGCCCCGCCGCTCCCGCGGCCGCTGCCTTAGAAAACTTAACGAGATCCAGATGTGGTGGCCACTGGCCGAACTTTCTCAGAGCCAGTGATTGGCTCCAGCCGAGGAACTCAGCCAATTAGCACGCTGGGCGGGCCTGGATACCCGCCCCGCCCTGCCCAGGAACCCATGGGGATCCAGGTTCGAGGCTGGCACGGCGCGGAGAGTGGGCTGGAGGCCGGGGCGGGACGCGTGGTGCAGCGGAGCAGCACACGGCCGAGCGAACATGCAGGGGGACCGGGTGGCCCGGCGGCCGGCGCTTTCGTCGTTGCCAGTGCTTCTGCTGCTGCTGTTGCTTCTGCTGTCGCGGGCCCTGGCGCTGCACCCAGACGAGCTCTTCCCACATGGAGAGTCGTGGGGGGACCAGCTCCTGCAGGAAGGCGACGACGAAAGCTCAGCCGTGGTGAAGCTGGCGAATCCCCTGCACTTCTACGAAGCCCGATTCAGCAACCTCTACGTAAGTTCAGCCCCCTCCTGGTGCGCGACTCGGCACTTTTCCCACACCTTCTTCCCAGGGGTCAGTCTCCGGGAATCCCCCGCCCGCAGAGGGAAGGAAACAGCTCCCTCGCCCGGAGCCCCCCCTCGAGCCCTTGCGGTGGGACCTGGTCAGAGAGCGATGCCGCTGCCTGCCCCGATGCTTTGGGGGAGTAAGAATGACCTGGAGGGGACAGCGGGACTTGTTGGCAGCCACATACGCTCCCTAGGCAGAAAAGGTGGAGTTGCTAGGGCGGCCAGCTGGGCTTGCAGATCAGCGCTCGAGAAGGCTGTGCCCGTCTGCAGAGCTGGCGTGTTCCCTCCTCAGACCTGGAGGCTTCCTCTCCGGGTAGAGAGGGCTCCCGGGTTGTGAGGGGAGTGAGAAGATAGGTGAACGAGTTTTAGGGCCCCTGGACCTACTGCATCGCAGTGGGGGTAAGAGGAGCTGGGACAGTTGCAAAAGTTGCTCTTGTTTCCCTGAATCCAGACTCGCCAGCCAGTGTGGAGGGAGAGGCTTTTTGCCTAGGGCAGTTCCCTTCCCTTCCTGCGCGTCGGGGTAGTAGTCCTTGGGCTTGAGCAACCATCACCTTTTTGTCCCTCTCCTCTCTCAGGTGGGCACCAACGGCATCATCTCCACCCGGGACTTCCCCAGGGAAACGGAGTATGTGGACTATGATTTCCCCACTGACTTCCCGGCCATCGCCCCTTTTCTGGCCGACATCGACACGAGCCACGGCAGGGGCCGAATCCTGTACCGAGAGGACACCTCCCCGGCAGTGCTGGGCCTGGCCGCCCACTATGTGCACACTGGCTTCCCGCGCTCTGCCGTGCGCTTTACCCCCACCCATGCCTTCCTGGCCACTTGGGAGCAAGTGGGCGCTTACGAGGAGGTCAAGCGCGGGGCGCTGCCCTCGGGAGAGGTAAGTGACAAGGGATATTTGACTGCTGAGCGAATTGAAGAATGGGCTCGAATTCTGGGGCAGCAACCCGGACACTGGCTCGGAGTTGTTTCTGAGCCTACTCGCGCTAAACCTGATGTTGGAGGCAGCAGAGCTGGAGTGGCTTGTAAGTGAGGGAAGACGTCGTTTCTAGGCATCTTCTGAGGCCTTGGCAGGTGGTCACTCCATTGAGGGAAAAAAAAAAATGCTTAGCGGATATGAGAGCGGGAGTGCAGATGTGGAGCCCCTTTGAACATAAGGCAATTTGCTGTTTGGTTGCTTATTTTTAGAACCATCTCTAAGTACACAAGTATTTCTAATTATATGTTCATTGAAGGAAAAAAAATCAGAAAATACAGAGAATTTAAAAAAGAAAACAACTGCTCGTTTTCCTACCACTGATAAACATTTTTCTGTGTACCATTTTCAGAGTTTTTTTCTTCTGCATACCTTTATTCCTATTCACAATGATGAGTGTAATGTAAGTTGCACATACTGTTTTATAACTTGCTTTTTTAATGGAATAGTTATTGTGAATATGTTTCAATGTCAAAAAAATGTATTTCTACAACATCATTTATAATGATGCATAATACTGCATCCTGCTATTATCCTGCATAATACAGTGGGTTTACCACAGTATACTCAACCAGTATTCCCAGAGGTCCTTAAGGCTTTTTTCTGTTTTTTCATTATTATAAAAGATAGCACGAATCACAAAAAGCTAAATCTTTGCACATGTTCTTAGTTGACATTCCCGAAAGTGCAATTGGTAGGTCAGAGAAGACGCACTTTTGGTTAAGTTCTTTATAACTTTTGCCTAATTGCCTTCCAGGTACTAGTTTACATGTTCTTTAGTTTATAGGAGTCTGCCCTCAATGTGCTTTACGCTCTCTACCTGTGGGAAGTAAAAAAATCCCAGGCTCCTGGGCTTTAGTCTTGTCATCAACATTTGAAGTCCTCCAAATGGATATGAGTGGGGCCAGGGTGGCTTGGTAAATGGCCAGCTGCCTCATTCCTGGAGAAAGTTATGGCTTCCTTCTATGAAATTAGACTTGAATCCAAAATGCCATACTCCAAGGGCTGAAACTGTATGATTCATCTCAGTTTTTAAACTCATGAAAATGCTTCTTTACTATAGAAGGATGGCACATGCCTCCTGTATGAGGTGTGGTTTCTTGCCCACATCACTGATCTCTATCTTGTAAGGATGCTGTGATATAAATCCTTTGCATGAGGACTCTATTTTTTTAATTTTGGAGGGTACAGAGTAGGTGCATATATTTATGGGGTACATGAGATGTTTTGGTACAGGCATGTAATACCTAATAATCACATCATGGAGAATGGGGTATCCATCCCCCTAGGCATTTATCCTTTGTATTACAAACAATCTAATTACACTCTTATTTATTTTAAAATGTACAATTAAGTTATTATTGACTATAACAACCTGTTATCACAGGTTATAGTCACCCTGTTATGCTATCAAAAGGTAGGTCTTATTCAGCTTTTTTTTTGGTAGCTGTTAACTGTCCCCACCTTCCCCTGACCCCCACTACCCTTCCCAGCCTCTGGTAACTATCCTCTTATCTTCATTTTGCATAAAGACTCTTTAAATGCAAGGTTTTCAGAATTAAAACTTTTGTCTGGTCCTTTTTTGGGGGTGGGGAAGGTTTAGCGCAGATTTGTAAATTCAATCTCTCTTTTGCTTTTCTAATTAAAATTCACCTTCAGACATTGCCATGTGCTAGTTGGCTTCAGAATGTTTCTGAATGTTCAGGAGGATTCTGTTTGGATAGGAGAACGTTCTTTCAATTACTTCCACGTTGAAGTTTCTTCTGATATTTTAAAGAGCTCTGGGACTTGAGTTCTTGTTTCAATAGTTCTTTGGAGATAGATTTTGGCAAACAGTAATCGAATTTGGTTGAAGGACTGAGTTTTACATGACATTCTTAAATTTTGGCTTACTAATCTTATATCACAAAGTTATTGGGAACTGGAAGATTCAAAGCAATGGCATCTTTGCCATTAAAAACAATTGCAGTTGGTGCCCTTTTTCTCCATGGATATTCATGTTTGGTGTGACCAGATGTTGCACCTGATAGTGCAGGAATGTCAAGGTGTAATTGTATCTGAAAAAAATGTGAACAAATAGTGTTTGTCAATTCAGTTAATCTGGGATTTCTTGAACTGTCACAGGTTCACAGAGCAAAAAGGTTATGATGTAGACCTTTGAAATACTTAGTAATGGGATGTGTAGAGAACTAGTGTTTACTTTAGCTGTGCTTTTTTGAGGGGGAAAGAGGAGTGTTTTCTTTTTGTCATTTTAGGGATGGGGTTAGGGACAACGGAGTTACAGAGGTCTCTGTAGTGTGGGGAATGTTTTGTTTACCTGGAATTTAAGTTGAATTGAAAGGGCTAAAACGAATGGATATTGAGAATGAGGCAGCAGAAGAGACAGTTCTGAGCTAGAGCATGACATGAGAGAAGGTTGAGAGAGCTGGGGCCAGAAAAATGGTAGTAACATACGACAGATGAGTGGAAGCTTGCCTGCTAGGGTTGAGTATTTGTCCCCTCTGAAAATCATGTTGAAACTTAATCCTCAGTGTGGCAATATTGAGAGGTGGGGCCTTTGAAAGGTGACTGGGTCATGAGCGCTCTGCCCTCATGAATGGATTAGTTTATTCATTCATGGGTTACTGGATTATCATGGAGTGGGACTGGCTGCTTTATGAGAAGAGGAATTGAGACCTGAGCTAGCACATTAGCACACTCTGCTTTGTAGCCATGTGATGCCCTAAGTGCCCTGGCACTCTACAGTCACCACTGGCCAGAAGGCCCTCACCAGATGTGACCTCTCAACTTTGGACTTCTCAGCCTCCATTTTTATAAGAAATAAATTCATTTTATTTGTAAGTTACCCAATTTCAAGTATTCTGTTATAAGCAACAGAAGACAAACCAAGACATTGCCCAATGGATGCCTCAACGTGGGGACTGAGACATGTTGACTTGGTTCAAAGGTTGGTAGTCATTGATGGAGGTGGTTGGATTCCACAGAGAAAATGAGAGGTAAAAGTGGACTTCACCAGAGCTTTTTGCCTTCTGGAGATGAGGTCCAGAAGAAGGAAGGTCTACAGTTTATCCTAGAGAGTTCAGCCTGAGTCTGAGATATAACTGTGAAGATGAAGAGAATAGAGGCATATATGGAAATTGGTTAATGCTGAACCATATGTGGAAATCAGAAATGCTGACGTTTTACTGAAGAGTCTCGGGAAGGACATAGTATTAGGGATGTGACAGCACTCAGCAATTGTCTTTGAATTTTTGGCAGGATCTGTAGGATTTAGTGCAGTAAAATAAATGAGGGACGATCCCATACGTGACAGTGCTCTATAGGCAGTGGGAGATGAAGAACTGCACTAAGGAATGGAGGTTAGTGTTTGCAGCAAACCCTGGACAGACCCAATGATCCTACAAATCTAGAGGACATGTGGTCCTGAGGAAGATGACCAAAGAGAACTTTGTGACCCCTATAAGAGTCACCCTAATTCTTAATTTTCATTTTGGTAAGCCTTTATAGTCAAGCCCCTTGAAGAAAAGGATGTCACTGTTCTGATTTTTGGCCAGATAGCTGTGGTTTATTAAATGAATTGCGAAAATTAGAAACTCTTAGAGGGGTGTATGTTGTATGCATCAGCCTGGCTCTGCTGAGTGTCACTTCAACATTGATTGGGATGTCCTGTACCTGGGAGGGATAGTCCGGCTCTGGTTTCTGCAGAGGGCTCTGGCTTTTCTCTCTTTCTGATAACAGGGCCTGCAGCCACTCACCCTGATCCTCTATGTGCTGCTCCTCTCCCCGTGGAGGCCCCTCTCTCCTCTCTGGGATCCTGGGGGAGCTGGGAACCAGTGACCCTTTTGTCGGGTTTGGCAGCCCATCTGAGGGCTTCTCTTTGGAGGCAGAGCCTGTGGGGCTCTTGCAGAGGCTTGTATCTAGGAATGTGAGGACCTTTCCTGTTTGGAAGCCAGTCAAGGAGTTTTTTGAGAGGCGGAGCCCTTCAAGGCTTCATGAAGTGGGCTCTTTAGCAATTAGATGTAGAATTTTGTAGAACTGACCGAGAACTTTACAAGTGATCATTTAGTGTGTGGGTGGCTTTTAAACAGCCAGACTCCTTTGGCGTGTACTTTGGGATCATAAATTCTACTTAAAAGGAAGTTGTTTTCTTCCTCTGATAGTTGCCTATTTTGGTGGAGACAAAGAAATTAAATACTTGCCACCTGTAATAAGTGTTCATCTCAAGGGTGGCACACAGAAGACATTGAGTAAATTTTAATGGAAATGAATTTGTTGGCTGATTGGCTGAAGGAATGAATAAAATAAAGCACTAAATGCCTAGTGCGCACAGCGAAAAGCCAGACTTTCCCCGTCACAGCTGTTTACTTCTCTCCTCCCCACTTCCCCATCCCCTTCGGTTCTTCACAGTCTATACAACCTCCCTATCTTATAGAATTCCTCTAAATTTATAACCAGGATGCTCTCCTATCTCACATTGATTAAGGGAGACCAATGCCAGGAACTTTGAAAGCTTAGCTTTTTAAAATGGGGTTCTTTCTCCTTCCTCGAGTACTTTCCTTTTCCTAGTTGACTTTTGTTTATTCTGACTAATGCACAACTCTGAAGTTATTGAATCCACATTAGCTGATGATGTAGACTATCTTATGGAGAGACATGATGCCAAACAGCCTTTGTTTATATTTGGCGGTAGTTGTGGCTTCCTAGCATTGAGAAACTCTAAAAACATTCCTTGCTTTTTGTTTTCGGAAAAGTCAAGCTTTGCTGATGAATAGTCAACAACTGGAACATCAACAAATAGACTAGGCACCCTACTACTTAGTGAACTGAATGAATGAATGAAAGAAGCAAACCCAGATGTTTTAGAACTAAAAGAAAGGCTAATTGTATTTCATTTTTTCTTGAAAAGTGTGTTACATCTATGTTTCTTCATCCTATTAGCAAAACCTCAAAACTCTACTTTGAAATTAAACGTTGAAGGGAAAAATTAACATTAGAAAAGAGCTAGACGGAACTGTGGGAGGAGACCTAGGACCAGACAAAGGAAAGTGCCCATTCCTTTCTTGCTGTTTCATTCCGTGAAACGTGATAGTCTTCTCTGTGCCTGAGTTTGTCTGTGTAGCAGAATGGAGAGGTAATAATACTTACCGGTAAATAATATTTCTAAGAGTCACATTATTTGTGAAGTAAATTGTATTTTTAAAAAACCCTCCCAATTCCTTACTAAATTGTGAAAGTAGTGTGATTTAATGAGACAGATCATTTCAGAGGCCTAAACAGAACACCTTTTAAGAGAATCAAGCACTGTTAACAGATCTTTTGGAGGAGTGGTCGCTGAATGAAGGTAAAGGCAAAAATCTTGTCTCGTTGAAAAATGAGGTTAAAAGGAATGTTAGGGAGTGATCCTATAAGGACCTGAGTGTTGAATTTGTGGCTAGTTGAGACTCCTGGTCTCTCTCTGGTCTGTGTTGGCTTCTGCAGTATTTATAACATTCACTGGCTGCCTCTGTGACACCTCCCAACCCCCACCCTGAGGTCCTGGGCACACACACCCACTCTGGCCTCTACCATCTTCTCCAATGACTCTCCTACAGTTTCAGCCGTGGCTGTTTCGCTGTCCTACACAGTGAGACTCTCCTGGGAAGAGTCTGTCCTTTGCACCTTCGCATCCTCAGCATCAAGCATGATGTCTCGTACTTAAGTAGACACTTAGCTGTTTGAATTAGTGTACGAATGAATAAATGAATGGCGTTTACAAACATGTAAACAACTAACCTTGCAAAATGAGGTGAATGCTCACTAGAGACACCCATAAAAGTATTACAGAGGCTCAGAGAACAGAAATATTCTATAGGGAATCACAAACTACTTGGAAGGCTGAGGCAGCGAATCACTCGAACCTGGGAGGCGGAGGTTGCAGTGAGTGGAGACTGGGCCACTGCATTCTAGCCTGGGTGACAGAACGAGACTCCATCTCAAAAACAAAAAAACAACAAAACAAAACAAAACAAAAAAATAGCAATTTGGAGGAATCCTGAGAAGGGGGGAAATTCTTTGCACTTTATGATGTTTTGCTTGCATTCTGTTTCTTTGTTTGTTTTTTAAAGAATGTTTCTCTCTCTCTCTCTCTCTCTCTTTTTCCACAGCTGAATACTTTCCAGGCAGTTTTGGCATCTGATGGGTCTGATACCTACGCCCTCTTTCTTTATCCTGCCAACGGCCTGCAGTTCTTTGGAACCCGGCCCAAAGAGTCTTACACTGTTCAGCTTCAGCTTCCAGCTCGGGTGGGCTTCTGCCGAGGGGAGGCTGATGATCTGAAGTCAGAAGGACCATATCTCAGCTTGGCTAGCACTGAACAGTCTGTGAAAAATCTCTATCAGTAAGTAACATTGAGCTGAAGTCCTTTCCTATTTGAATATAAGGACTTTTAGGAGGTACCTGAACACAAGTGACCATAAGACCATTAAATAATATCTTGGTGGCTTCTAAGCAAGGCATCAAGTCAAAATGAAGGAACTAGATTAAACCCTGGAAGGATCAAGTTCACCAAAACATAAAAGGTCCTTTATTTTTCCTGCTCTATTGGGTATAGATACTGGAAACAGAACAGTGTGTGTGTATATTTGTAGAGCCACTGAGGCTTGCTATGAAAAACATTGCTCTTGGAACCACATAAAAATATCCAGTCATATAACTGCCCAGTTTGTGGTTTTCCAGATTAATCATTTCACAGGGGGAAACACTGTGATTTAGTCTTTTGGACGGATACTGTTAAACATTAAACCGAGTAATGTAATTGGCAGGAAAAATAACTAAGATTTATAGGTTTCCAGAAGTCTGAGGATGTCTCTCTGGCTTCATTACCTACAACGAATTGAACCCATTTTTTAGATGCATCACTGTCTGCCCATAATGGGCATTTAATAAATAGATGGATGAATGAATGAATGATCCAGAGGGCTTACTTAGCTAGGGCAATAATAAGCTCTTCTGCATTTTGCCAGTCCAGATAGTGCCAGTAAGATATTTATTAACTTCAGGGTTGTTTTTTGGGGGGGTTGGGGTCGGGGGGTGGGGTGTGCCCTTGCTTTTATTCTTTCTTGAATACAGAAGCCAGAGAGAACACATTGGCTACTTCCTGGCCTCCCTTAACTCCTTCTCAGTTTCATTCAATCAGTCCCAGATAGGTATAGGAACATCTTACACTTTTGCATGCCATCCGCTCTGCTTGGCTACTAGAAAGAGACCGTTATAGCCAGATTTGGTTACTGAGAGCTGACATTTATTGAAAACTTACTATTTGCCAAGCATTGTGTTAAACACTTTCCAGATGTTATCTTAATTAAAACTTACAGGAATTGTAGGAGGTTAGTACTACTATTTTCCTGATTTTATACAGCAGCTTAGGGAAGTTACGTAAATTGCCTATGATCTCAAAGTTAAGTGGTGAAGCCAAAATCCAAGCTTAAGTCTGGAGTGCTGAATTACTTATTTCATTTTATGCTGAGTCCTTGTTTCCTTTCCCATCCTTGTGATCCACAGTGGGCATCTTTAGGGCTCCATCTAGGCTGCTGCTTAGTCTGGACTCTGGAGCCAACTCAGTTCCTTACTCTCCCTCCTCTGGTTTTGTCCTCCTCTTCTGCTTGGGAGAGCATAGATTTATCACTCCTCAGGCATTATAGGGAGCTCACGATGACCAAGCACATAGAATACAAAGATTTCTAAGACCCTAGTCCTGCATACCAGCAGCTTGTACCTTATTAGGGTTGATAGACAAATAGATCGACAATTACAGGACCCTGGGTAAGTGCTGGCATCTACACAGGAGGCAGGAGACAGTGGGGCCAAAAGGCCTGTGGGAAAAAGCAGCTGTGTTCCCTGAACTAATACCCACAGTCATGATGTGTGACACACACACACACACACACACACACACACACACACAGCATTTCCATTTACCCGCCTTCATGCCTTCCTGCATTTTTATCTTTGATACTTCCCAGAAATCTCTGAATTGCTTGATGAAAGCAGAGTAAGATATGGGGCCGAATGACTCACATATTTTTCTTTAGTGTAATCCATGCTTAATATAAAAAATAAAGTACAAGCAATACAGAATGATGTGAAATAAAAGTAAAAGTTACCCATGATTACTACTTCAAGTGACAACTAGTGTTAACAGTCCTTCTAGGATTTAGGTATATACAAAAACTTTTAAAACAAAAATTATTCTTTTGCTATGTAAGTGGTATTTTCACATTAATCACTTCTTAGAGGAGTCTTTTAGTCAGATGTCTGTCTATGTTACCATTTTAAGGCTATAAAACATTATGCATATATGTTCTGTATTATAAAGACAGCTTATTAATGAACATTTCACATATTTCTGATTTTTCTTGTTATAAATATCATTGCAGTAAGCAGCATAACAAACATTGCTCACAATCTCTTTTCTCCCTAAAATAAATTCTTAAAAGTGGAATTGCCAAGAAAGGGTATATGCAGTTTAATGTTTTAATGTATATTAATAAATTGCCCTTTAGAAATGTTGCACCAAACCATATCCTTACCAGTAATATAGAACTGTGATCAACAGTGTCTGTTCTCTACAGGCTTTTATTCTTTTTACTATTTGCAAATATAATACATACAAAATGTTCGTTTTTCCACATTAATTTCTTTGATGACTAGGAGACAGAATACTTTTTGTGTGTTTAATATCCATTGGCAGTCATGAGCTGCATAATGACATTTTGGTCAACGATGAACTTAATATATGACAGTGGTCCCATAAGATTAGAGTGCTGTATTTTTGCTGTGCCTTTTCTTTGTTTATATATGTCTAGATAAAAAAGTACTTACCGTTGTGTTACACTCACCTTTGGTAAAGCAGTAAGATGGTGTACAGATTTGTAGCCTGGGAGCAATAGGCTATATCATATATATTATACAGTAGGTTGTACCACCTAGGTTTGTGTTAAGTATACTCTAGGATGTTTGTAAAACAGCAAATTTGCCTGATGATACATTTCTCTGAATGCATCCCCATTGGTAAGTGACACATAACTATGTATGTCTTTTGTGTGTTTGTGACTTGTCTTACCACATCCTTTTAAAATTTTATTTTAAGCTTTCTCCTGGAGGAAGGATCCATATCCTTTACTATTGGGGTGGTTAGGAAGAGCTCTTATAAATACGGAAAAACATGGTAAAGATATTAATCTTTTCATATGCTGTGAATACTTTATCCAGTTGTGGTCTGTCTTTAAATTTACTTATGATTTAGAAGTTGTACATTTCAGATTGTCAAAATTACTGGTCTTTTCCTTTCTGATTTTGGATCTTGGTGTTATTCTTAGGAAGATCTTCTGCACATCAAAATTATAGAAATGTCCTTCTATATAACCTTCTGTTTTACTTTTCATTATTTAAATTTTCAAACATTTACAGAAAGGTGGAGAGAACTAAACGAACACCCAAATGCCCATCACCTAGATTTATACATTGTAAACATTTTGCCATATTCATTTGTTTGTTTGTTTAAATGTTTTAAAGTAAGCCACAGACATCATGCCAGTTCATTCCTAAATGCTTTAGTATGCATCTCTAAAGAGTCAAGTTAGGCCGGGCAAGGTGGTTCTAATTCCAACGCTTCATGAAGCCAAGGTGCAAGGATTGCTTGAGCTCAGGTATTCAAGGCCAGCCTGGACAAAATAGTGAGACCTAGTCTCTACTAAAAATTTAAAAAATTACTGGGTGTGGTGGTGTGCACCTGTAGATACAGCTACTTGGGAGGCTGAAGTGGGAGGATCGCTTTAGCCCAGGAGGTTGAGGCTATAGTAAGCCATTATCATACCACTGTGCTTCAGCCTGGGTAACAGAGGGAGACCTTACCTCTAAATAAATAAGTAAGAGTAAAGTTATTTTCCTAGTCAGTTGTTCTTTTTCAAATTTGTCTCACAATTGTGAGCTCAAAGCTCATAAATTATATGGCTCATAATGTTCGTTATACTCTTTCTCTGCAAATATCAGTACACACGTGCATATTTTGAAATCACACTTTTCTGTCTTCTGGAAGACAAGACAGAAGTTACTAAGTATTTCTGACATATAGGACTGGTGCTAGGCATTTTGTTTTATTTTTTTAGATGGAGTCTCAATCCGTCACCCAGGCTGTAGTGCCATGGCATGACCTTGGATCACTGCAGCCTCTGCCTCCTGCGTTCAAGCTTTTCTGCTGCCTCAGCCTCCCTAGTAGCTGAGATTATAGGCACACATGATCACACCTGGCTAATTTTTTTGCATTTCTGGTAGATACTATGTTTCACCATGTTGGCCAGGCTGGTCTTGAACTCCTAACCTCAGTTGATCTGCCTGCTTTGACCTCCAAAAGTGCTGGGATTACAGGTATGAACCACTATGCCTGGCCAGTGCTGGGCATTTTAATGCGGTTTTCTCATTTAATTCCCCTAACAGCCCAGGGAAGAAGGCATTGTTATCCCATTTTGTAACCCAATTTTCCTTTCTAGAAATAAATTAAGTTCTTTGTATTACTAAGCTTCCCAAGTGACCTTGGATTTTAAAATAAACTCAGATTGGTTACTTTTCTGTTATGCATAATGACAAAAGCTGGGCTAATGATTTATGTATAATTAGAACGTTATTTTATTTATCTTTTATTGGTCATAATGTGTATTTTTCCACTCTTTGAAGATTTTATAGTTTCTGTTTCCAACTTCAAGAGGAAATTTCATAGTTGCAACACCTGTAATGTGATAAATAAACTCAATATCCTCAGACTGTCAGGATTTTCTCTTACTGTCTTTAGTCTTCCTTATTTGCTCGCCAATAAACACCAACATTAATTGTTATGAACTTACCAAATATGCATAGCATATTGTACACAAGATCAGTTTTTCTTTCTATGCTTCTCCTTCCCTAAATTTACCACTATGGTAACCATAGCATATACCCTCACACATACACACACATGAATACACACATAAGAGAAAGACCTTCTCAAACTGTGCTGAAAAATGTTGTTACTATAGAAATCCACATGAACATGATGAGTACCAACCCAAATGAAGAAAGAGCTTTTGTTCTTATACAATTCAGTGACTTTTTCATTATCTTATTAGTCAGTCATTAACTCTTATTCCTCATTGACTGACTTTTGAGGAAATTCCATAGCATGGTAGAATTTGCAAATAGCGTTTTGTACAAATATCGGAAGAGTACACAAACTGGCCTATTCAGTTGTAGCCAGACCCTTGTTCACTCAAGTTTTTCCATATTTTAGAAATCCTATATGTAGTTGTTCTCTTTAGGTTACATCATTGACTCTAAAATAATGGATTATTGGGATTTTTGGAAACTGAATGGAGTTCATGTTTTTCTTGTGGAGAAAATAAGTGAGCTGTTTCCAGAAGTCTTTAAAAAACCTCTAAGCTACTTTCTTGTTTGCCCCTTAACTTCAGTTTTCACTGAAAAAAAAAAAAGATATGAGGCTTTGGCATTTGTACCTCTTGGAATTTTTTGACATTGCTTCACCATTCTTTGTGGATTAGTGAATTGATCAGTTCAAGTGAATAAACAGTGAAATGTCTTTAACATTCTGTAGAGTAATGATAATTCAGATGCTTATTGACTGCAGCGTGTGGTATGGTTTTCTGTCATAATATAACGTAGATGTATAGGGCATGGGCTTTGACGTTAACTGAATTTGGGTCCAATTGTTTCTTATGTGACCTTCAGAAGATCAGTTCACCTTTTAAAACTTATTATATCCTCTATAAAACTGAATATGATCTCCTCTAACTTGCAGATTGTGTGGAAGAACGTGAAACACTTGGGACAGGGAAGTGGCATCACCGACTCTTGAAAGCATGTAGTAGTCATCAGGTGTCAGTGTTTGGTTAAGAGGTTTAAGCACACATTTTTAAAATGTATTATAAGTTTTGGGACAAGTAGAGGAAGGATAAAACATTCCTACATTCCCTGTTTGTTTTCAAATACCCAGATTTTAGTTAAACCATTTTGATTGTAGAGCAGACTGATGATTTGATGGTCTGGCATTCTGTGGCATACAGCTTTGAAACATAATGCTAAATAAAAGGTGGTTCATATCAAAAGTCCCGTATGATCCTTTCAATTACCATATAAGTCTGCTTTTATCTGGTTTTATATACCAGTGAAAACTGAACCTGATCTTAATAACCTTTCAGGTTTTTTGTTTTTTTGAAACAGGGTCTCACTCTGCCACACAGGCTGGAGTGCAGTGGTGCACACAAAGCCCACCGTAACCTGGAATTTCTGGGTTCAAGTGGTCCTCCCACCTCAGCCTCCTGAGTAGCTGGAAGCACAGGCGTGTATCACCATGCCTGGCTAATTTTTTTAAAAAAGTTTTTTGTAGAGGCAGGGTGTCACTGTGTTGCCTACACTGGTCTTGAACTCCTGGGCTTAAGTTGTCCTCCTACTTCAGCCTTGCAAAGTGCTGGGATTGTAAGTGTGAGCCACCATACCCAGCTGTCTTTCAGTTTTAAAATAAGTTGCTCACCTTCTAGGAAGGTGGGTGAATGGACACATTTGTTACATTTGTTACAATGACTGTTTCCTTTTTATTTAGACTAAGCAACCTGGGGGTCCCTGGAGTGTGGGCTTTCCATATCGGCAGCACCTTGCCATTGGACAATGTCAGGCCAGCCACAGTTGGAGGAGACCTTTCTGCTGCCCACTCTTCTGTTCCTTTGGGACGTTCCTTCAGCCATGCTACAGCCCTGGAAAGTGACTATAATGAGGACAATTTGGATTACTACGATGTGAATGAGGAGGAAGCTGACTACCTTCCGGGTGAACCAGAGGAGTCATTGAATGGCCGCAGCAGCACTGTTTCCTTCCCCTCCAAAGTGGATACAAGGCCTTTAGAGGGTGGGATGTCCTCTCCAGATTCTGATCTATCTTTCCGCTTGCATCCAACACCTACTTATTGGCCATTCTATCCTGAAACAGAATCTGCCACCTTGGACCCTCACACCAAAGAAGGAACATCTCTGAGAGAGGTAGAGACCCCAGATTTAAAAGGCCAAGTTGAGCCTTGGGCCGAGAGAGGGAACAGAAGCCCAGCTCCACCAAAGGTAGACAGAGATTCACTGGTTCCTTCCTGGGAAACCCCACCACTCTCCCCTGAAAACAGAAGCATCCAGCCCTACCCAGATGGAGGGCCAGTGCCTTCAGAAATGGATGTTCCCCCAGCCCATCCTGAAGAAGAAATTGTTCTTCGAAATTACCCTGCTTCAGGTCACTCTACGCCCCTAAGTCGAGAGACGTATGAGGTGGGAGTGGAAGACAACATAGGTTCCAACACCGAGGGTGAGTGCATTAGAAAACTGGGTGCTGAGATTTCATCTTAACCGTGCTGGTTTTGCAGAGAGTTGTGATTTCTCTTTTAAGTGGGTAGGTGAAAAGTTTAGTAAAAAGATCTAATTTTTAATCCCTGTGCTTCAAGAGATAGAGTGAATTTCCTTTGCCAAATAAATCTTGGCAGCAGATTCTGTTTGGAATCTCTTGGTCATTAATAATTTTTTTTTTTTTTTTTTAAATATGGGCCTCATGAAGCGAGTGGGGGAAAACTGGGTTTGTTATGCCAGCTACGCTCTCAAGTGTAATGAACTATTTCAGTTTGAAAGTTCAGCAAAGGTAAAACATTTTGTGGCTTCGTGCGCATTCCAGTGATGGACGGGTCTGTGCTTTTTAAAGTGGTGAGTTGTGCTGGCTTAGATGAACATGCCAGATTCAGACTCTGTTACGGGACAACCCTAGCGTTGCCCTCGGTTAGGGAGATACGCTTGTGATGTGTGGGAGAGGAGCACCCACGGGGAAGGAAAATGACTGAACACCTGTGTCTGCTGTCATTTCTGGTTCATGGCTATGCAGCTGTGGCATGCACTTCCCTGGAGCCTTGTCCCCAGTTCGTGACTCACGGATCGGACTGAGAGGCGAGGAGGGAGACGCCGAGAGCAGGTGTCGGTTAATTATCGTGGACACGGGGCCTATGTCAGTCCTCGTTGAGACCTGTCATGCCAGCTGTTTCTTTCCTATCAGGCATGGAAAGATGTGAATGGGAAACTGACCCCAGATTTACTCCGTTTGTTCCAGGGACTGCTCCTCTGACCTCTGATAGGAAGAAAGAGGTCAGAGGTGACTGCTTTGTTCTCAGTCTCCATGTTTTTCCACCTTTTCTGTTTCCTGTCACTGTTGTGGCAAAAACAAGGCTGACCTAGCAGAAAGCACCTTCCGGGCTCTGCTCCGGTATTATCTGCAGGATAGTGCACGGAGAAGTACTTATTTCAGGAGGGAAGACAGTATTTTCTGACTAATGTGGCATTGTGTAAGGATTCAGGGGAGTCCATTGGTGTCCGCTTAGAGTTTGAATCCTGGCCTTCCAAGGTTGCCGGGTGACCTGAAGTAACTTATGTAACCCGTAAGCCTCTGATTTTTTGTGAATTTCTTGGGAGGATTCAATGAGACAGGATATTTGTGAAGTTCGTGGCTTCATGTCTGTAACTCACTGGTTCTTAACAAATAGTGGCTGCTGTTACTAATTTTAGAAGATTTAAAACAGTGGGAATGGGGCAGATGATGGGTAGAGAAAGAAGAATGTGCTTATTAAAGAGTTTTGTGTTAATTTGTGCCAAAGTTGAAGATGTAAATTTTATTGGAAGTCTTTAGAGCCTTCAGATCCTTCTGAGAATCTCCAGAATTGACAGTATGAGTTTCCTCTAAATAAATTTTAAAGCCATGTATCAAAAATTTTCTCAAAGGGATTTGAGGGAAAGATGCATTCCTGACTGGCGTTCTCATTTGGGGGTTGTGATTTCCTTCCCTGGGAAGAGCTTGGAAATATTAAAAAGCAGATCTATGGAGTCATGTGTTAAAGAGTTAAGAAGGGGCTGCACACCCTGCTTCAGGCTGTGAGAGGTCGAGGTGACTGGAGTCACAGTGCCGGAGGCTTCAGGAACTGGCCATAGAGAAGAACAGAGGCACAGCTATAAATCTTGTGGGGCATGAACTATGATATTTATCAGCTGCCGGATGCAGTCTACTATAGACATCTTGGAAATGGCAAAAATGCCTGTGAAAAGCTGGTTAATACATATTTAGGGAGAAAAAAGTCTAACTAGAAGTTTTTGTAGCTTAGACTAAAAAAATCCAGTTTTTTTAAAAAAGAGATTTAGGGGGATGTATGAAGTATAGAAGCATGCCATGGTTAAATACTTTTGAGAGGATGCAGTGACCATTTCTTTCGCATAACACATTGGAGCCTCAAAGATCTATCTTTTAAGTGTGGACAGTGTGGACTTACTCTGGGAAGCCATGAGGGAGTGACAGAGACATGGAACATTGCCCAGTATTAAGGACCCAGCCATATGGTATCCAACTGGCTTCTTTTACTGGTGGAATAGAAAGTGCGTGGTTTTGGTGCAAGGTGGACTTGACCTTGACTCCCAGCTCTGCTATGTGGTTTGGGGCAAGACATAGAGTCTGTTTGACCCTTGGCTTTCCTCAGCTCTAAAACAGAGTTAATGAAGACCTCATCATGTACTTGCGAAAACTGAAATTGGGCTTCGGAAGCACCTGCCCAAAGCATCTGCCCAGTTTCCCTTTGAAGCTTCATAGTAGTCGAGATTTAGGTGGCTGGGTGCGGTGGCTCATGCCTGTAATCCCAGCACTTTGGGAGGCTGAGGCAGGTGGATCATGAGGTCAGGAGTTCGAGACCAGTCTGGCCAACATATTGAAACCCCATCTCTACTACAAAGAAATACAAAAAATTAGCCAAGTGTGGTGGTGTGTGACTGTAATCTCAGCTACTTGGGAGGCTGAGGCAGGAGAATTGCTTGAATCTGGGGGGCGGAGGTTGCAGCGAGCCGAGATCATGCCATTGCACTCCAGCCTGGGCGACAGTGCGAGACTCCATCTCAAAAACAAAACAAAACAAAGATTTATTTAAAGGCCCAGAAAAATACCACTCATTTTTAAATTTATTTTTAAATAAATGAGTCCCCGGACTCATTTTATGGACCTTTCTTTTTGTTCAGAAATGTAGATTCTTTTCAGGTCATGTCTACACTAGGCAGGAAGGTCCCGGCCACACTTGAGCTCTGTCTTCCTTGGCCACGGAACAGTGAGCAGTACGATGGATGTGCAAGCATGCTTTGTCTGAGGAGTCTTGTCTCTAGGAAGCTCTGGTAGTTTTGCTGTAAAATCAAAAAGTTACTCCAGCTCCTGCCATGTACCCGTCTCTGACTTGGTGATAGTAGCAGTTTTGGCTGGCATTTGCTGAGTGCTGCCTGCTGCTCTGAAGGGGGAACTTGGCATTAGATTGCATTGCCACGGCGAGTCCTCAGAATCGCCCTGTGGCGAGTTCGAGACCAGCCTGGGAAACATAGGGAGACCTTGTCTCTATTAAAAAAATTTAAAAATTAGCCAGGTTTGGTGGTGCTCACCTGTGATCCTAGCTACTTGGGAGGCTGAGGTGGGAGGATCAATTCACCCCAAGAGTTCCAGGCTACAGTGAGCCATGATGGTGCCACTGTACAGCCTGGGCAACAGAAGGACGCTGTCTGAAAAAAACAAAATTGTCCTTTAGAGTGGGTACTATCATCCTTTCCATTTTACAGAGATGGAAACTGAGCTTGGGAATACTTAGCAACTTATCTAGCAAGGGCAAAGACTTCAACAAAGCCATGCAGAAATTAGAGAAAGCTATAGGATGGCACAGAGTCAAAGGTACTGTCCAGGAGTCACTGCAGTTAGAGAGGGGAGGTCTTTGTAAAGAAGGAGGGCTTGAGCCAGGCCTCCGGTCGGAGTTTAAGAGGGAGAACGTGTGAAAACATTATGAACAGAGAAGTGACAAGAGAGGAAGTGCAGAGATGGGAATGAGGAGAGAGAAAGGGAGGGAGAGAGACAGAGAGAGACAAAGGTTGTTACCAGTGGGGTGTGAGAGGGTTGCCGGTGAGGGCTTCAGCTGCCTGGGACCATGGGACTGCCTGTGCTGTGAGAAGAATAGGGAGAATGAGGTTTGCCTGTAGGGATCTTAGTTATTCTTTAGCCTACTGAGGCAGTGCTATATGCAGCTAAATTTAATCTCAGTCTGCATGATGAGTTAGAAGGAGGAAGGACACCTGGCTTTCAGAAACCTCATGTAGTCGCACTCCACTTTCGGCCTTGGGACAGGCTGCCGGAATGTGTCCTAAGCTTGACTTCAACTCCGAGAAGAATTCAAGCAGGTGCTGCTGCCAATCCAACCCTCCAGGCGCCAAAGACCATCCCCTGGGTGCACCTCCAGGTTACAGTGGGTCTTTGACCAGGAGGCCCCTCCATACCTGTGAAGACACCTGTATGAAAATAATTCCTGGTAGGGGCCCTCTCCCTTCACCAGAAGTGGGGAGAGCCTGCCAGTGTCAAGCCAGCAGTTTTAGAAGGCCACCCCCAGGGTTCTGATCACTGTTTGCCACCAGCATCATTAGACACCACACACATACGTTAAAAGTAAACAAACATGAAACTGGAGGAAAAAGCAGTCCACTGGTTTTTCATTGTAAAGTTGGATATGGTTTTTCTAACTAGTCTGTCATTCTGGGAGATGGGACACTTAGAAAAATTTGTCCTGCAGTGAAAATGCCCTTTTTGTTTTGTTTTGTTTTGTTTTTTTTGAGGTAGCAGTAAATATTGTTAATAGTGGCTCCAGCTGTCCTGAGGCAGCCCAGTACAGGAAGCCTCCTGTGTCCCTGTGTTGGCCCAGTGAACCCGGGCCAACCCAGGGAGCCTTCCCTCTGGCTGGGCCAGGGCCCTCCGAGAAAAAGGGCAGGCCGGCCAAGGGCTGCAGACAAGTGCTTAAGTGTTTCTGGGAAAATGAAGATTGAAGGATGGCTCAGAACAAGGGCAGAGGAGAATTTCCCATTTTTGTCGCCAACTCCTAGCTAGGACAAGTCTCAAGTCCTTTGGCAGGGCATTTGTTTCTTTCTTCTGATGTATCCCCACCCCATTTTTCTTTCTATTAAGGACATGAGAAAAGTTTTTTTTAAAAAAGCATTAAATGGAGAAATAAAAATGAGACTTAAAAAGTGTTCATATTAAGAATCCCTTAGCAACTATCAAACCTCAGTTAACAAATCCGTGACAAAATGAGGTCATTCACACCTGGCCAGCCTCCACCCTCCTGCTGTGTCCTGAGGTGCCAGGAGACCTGTCTCCTTATGGGTTGACCCTCTGTGGCAGGAGCTCCTTGGCAGAGTGTGAGTCCCAGAGGAGGCCATGGACTAGAAAGTGGAATTCTCAAAGTGTGGGCTCTCATCCTGTCACTCAGCTGGGAACCTGGTTAAAACCACTGATTTCCAAGCCCCTCCTCTACCTTCTGAACCAGAATCTGCATTTTAAAGCCTGCTCCCTCCTTCACCTCCTCCAGGCCTCTGCCCAAATGTCCCCTTCTCCAGAGGTCTTCCCTGACCATAGTATTTAAAAGAGTCAAGTGCGCCTGCCCCCTCTGACCCTCTTGTCTGTCCCTGCCGTATTTCTCTGCACTTCAATGATTCTGATGCCTCCTCAATTTGATGGGATTTAGAGCCGAAAGATTATTTAATCTCTGTGGGCTTCAATTTTCTAATCTATAAAATGGAGATAATACCTTCTTACTAGAATAGGAAGAACTACATGAAAATATATACTCAAAGCCACGATGGGAAGGGACATACAAATGACCAACCAAAAGTAAAAGTGCTTTTCCTTGGACTTGTTCACTGCACATCTCATCTAGCTGGGATCCAGATCTTCATTCCAAGTCTTAAAGAAATTCAGCGTCTTTGAGTCTAACTGCAATTCCCATAGAAATTTGAGCAGTCAGGTTGGTGAGAGGTCTGGTTTTTCTCACCCTGGATAAATAGCTCTGGCTCTTGCCCTTATTACAGGGAAGGGATATCTGGCTGCTGTGCTTCTGTTTAACCTTTGCTAAAGGATCTTCACGTTGCATTCTTGTGGATAAATGCCCCAGTGAGCCGTCAGCATTGATCTCCACTTCTCAGATGGCCAGGAATGAGCATAAGAGCATTTCCTAACATTCTACCCACCCCAGGAGTTGCTAATTCGTCAGATTAAATTTGCTAATGATATTAATGAGCAACACCTAGCTCAGAAATCCAAGGCTTGTGAGTATCCCAAGCAACACCAATTGGTCTGAGAATCACTTGCAGGGGTTGCTAAAGTGTAGATGAGGATGCACGCAGCTCGTGGAATTGGTAGGGCTAAGGTGGGCCCTCAGGTGATCCTGATGCAGTGGTCCCTGGAATCTACGGGGAGAAATGCAGCTCTCCGTGTGAACGACTGCATGGTGCTGTGCTGAGAGGGTAAGTTATCATTCACCCCTTGGTGAATTTCCTTGACACCTCACGTTGTCAGAACTGAGCCCCACAGACCTGCTCCTCCTCAGTCTCCCTATCTCAGTAACTGACAGCTCCACCCTTTTGGTTTCCCACATAAGGACTGAGCATCATCCCACATCCAATCCTTCAGCAAGCCCTCTCCGTTCCACCTTCAGAATATCCCGGGCCTGGGCCCTTCTCATTCTCTGTACCAGCGCTTTTTACTACCAAGGCTCCAGCTCCTGCCTGATTTTCCGTAGTCAGAGCAGGTTCCTCTTCTGCTCCAAACCCTTGAGTGCTTCCCATCTCACTCAGATGAAAGCCGAAATCCTTCCTGTGATCTCTAAGGCCCTGCATCAATGACCCAGGCCATCTCTCTTCTCACTGTCCCTCCCACAGGCCCACACACTCCTCCTGCCTGACACAGCACCCTGCCTGCCCTCATCTAAGGGATTCACACCCCCACTTCCTCCTGGCCTCTGCTCAGTCACCGTCTTCGGAGGTCTTCCCTGACCATGCTATTTAAAAGAGCCCCACGTATACCTCCCCACTCCCACCTCTTGTCTTTCCCTGCTGTATTTCTCTGCACAGCTCTTAACATATCCACCACACTAAGTAATTTTCTTGCTTATTGACTGCTGTTGGGGAGAACATAAGCTTCAGGACGGGAATTTTTGTCTCTTTTGCTCTCTGCTATATTCTCGGTTTCTAGACCAGGGCCAGGTCTATAGTGAAAGGTTAGTAAATGCTTGTTGAATTAGTGAATGAATGAACAAAAATTGTAATAAGCATTTACCTTTCACCTAACAAGCTGCCATTGTAAATGTGAAGTGTGCAAACCTGTGTGTGCACCTGGTTATGAAGGCAGGTGTGGAACAGGGATTATAAATGGAGCCTTGCCGTTCCCCCGGATTAGGGGGCTGGTTCATCCTCTTTCCCGCCCGCCCCACGTGACTGTCATGAAGGTGGGAGAGTGTGGGTTCTTGGTAAGTACCATCGTAAAAATACAATATTCCACAAAAAAACGATTTAAAAAGACTCCCAAGTTAGCTTACCAGTAACTAGTTAACCCCTTGTAATTACGGTTTGAGTCTCATGATAGCCTTTCATGGGAGCCTACTCATCATTATTATTTTTTAATATAATAAAAACTTAGTCTGGCTTCCAGTCAATTTCTAAACTGTTGTACAGTCGCACTTGTAAGTTGCTGGCTGCATCGCTGTACCTCTTTTTACCTAGATAAAAGCTATGACTCCACCTACTAGAGTTAACTCTCCACATCTATACTTTATCTCCTCCATCTTCTCTCTCCCTGTTTGGTAAATCAGTCTTAGAATAAGAATTGGGTTGCAGAACAGGGCCTCACAAAATAGCTGAGATGGGGTACAATCCGAGCCCATTATTTCCTTAATTTGTGGGCAGAACTGTGTGTAGAATTGGGATTGTTTTTTTTTTAATCTGAATTTTCTGAAAATGACTACTCTTTAGACCTGTAGCAAATTGCCTTTTTATTTGGTGTTCAGAAGCACGTTAAGAAGAAAGGCAACTTCTGGCAATGCAGGTGCGAGGAAGGGGTGGTACATTGATTTTAGAGATGAGGAAGCTGAAAGACGGTTTGCACAGTCTCCACAGAGCCCCCGAGGACGAGGACGGGCTGAGGTTGAGTCCTAGAGCCTGGCACCTCTGCAGCCCCTCATCCCTTGAACTCTGGGAGAAAGTCCTGATGGCCCTTAAGCCGTGAACACACTGAGAGTATGCGAGTTCCTCCGGGCGCTGCTTCCTTACACTTAGCTGTGAATTTCTGAACTGGAGAAGCCTTATTTTGACACTTCTAAGTTACATTCTTTTTATTCAAAATGTTTTTCCCCCTTTCTTAAACCAACTATAGCGATACAGTTTTCTTCTCAGCAGTTTGTTTTACCATGATCCATCCTGGGTGTTTTTTTCTGCCTTGAGTTTTATATTACTTTTTGTTTTTTCAAGTTAAGCCTGTCACTTTCTTGTTTAAATAAAGTTGAGTCATGCCTAATTTTCTATTTTTATCGAACTGGAATTTCTCAGCCAAGTCATCCAAGGCCCTAAACTAAATCTCGAGTCCCAACTTCATTCTTACTATGTTCCAATCAGATTTTCCACTTGAGCCGACACTGTCTTGCCAACCCTCAGCTTGCTGCTTTGCCGAGGATCTGCAGGCAGTACTGCAGTCCAAAAGCTAATGCCGCTGCTGCTATTCTGACTTCTTACCTGTGCTGTTTTTCAACATGCTGTAAGATTGACCTACCTCATCTTCCCTGCTCGCTTCTACCATTAAACCTGATTTATAAAGTACGACTCAAATTATACTTGAAGTCTGTACTGATTAACTCCAGACATGTGATCATCCCTAATCTAGTGCTCTTGATCTCCATACTTGGGTCCCACTGAAAGGGTCATGGAGAGCAGCAGTTAAGATTTTCGAACTAGACTTCCCAGGTTCACATCCTTTCTTTGCCACTCACTGCCTGTGTGACTTCAGGCACTTCAGTCTACTGTGTTTCAGCTTTATCTGCAAACAGGGGTTAAAAAATTGTCCCTGGCCAGAGCAGTGGCTCACACCTGTAATCTCAGCACTCTGGGAGGCCTAGGTGGGAAGTTCACTTGAACCCAGGAGTTCGAGACCAGCCTGGGCAATGCAGGGAGGCACCCCCCCCTCCCTGCTCCCCACACACAAAAATAAAGTAGCCAGGTGTGGTGCCTGCTTGTGCCTGGGGCTGCTCGAATGGCTGAGGCAGGAGGATCACTTAAGCCTGGGAAGTCGAGGTTGCAGTGAGCTGAGATTGCATCACTGCACTCCAGCCTGGGTAACTCCAGACTGGTTTTGCAGAGAAAAACCCTGTCTGAAAAAATAAAGTCCCTGCTACATAGGGTTGTTGTGCAAATTAAGAGTTAATCAATGTAAAGCTTGTATATGTTAAGGACTATTTAAGTGTGAACTTTTTTCTATTTTGCTGATGCAAGTCTTTATCCTGGTGACATTGTTACCTACGTGGTGCTATGTCTCATTACTTTGTTTTCTGTTCACCTTGGGAATACTCGATAAATAGTGATCTTTGGATTTCTTCCTTCATCTCCTGTCTCCTCCTCTGCAGATCCAGACCAGGAACACAGCTACCATGTGGTTTTTCCTGAGTCGGGCGTCCTTGACGCCAGTGTCAGTGTCTCACACTAGAATTCCATGCCATCCAAGCTTAACAGCGTGCTCCTGGAGTCTCCAGCCAACCCCAGCTCCTGGGGATGCGGAGGCAGAGGTGTGTGCAGCCGCTTGGCCTCCTGGTGGCCATGCTTGGGATTGGCATAGTCCCCAGCATCCTGGAGAAAGCACCTTCCTGTCCATTCACAGCCCTCACCACACCTCATCCCCTTGTGCAATTCCTTTATGAACCATGGCATTTGCCCCAATTTCCCCATTTCTCTGCAGCACAGATGGCCCTCTTCTTTTAATGGGCAGAATAAGTAGGAAATGGAAGAAACAGCTGCTGGGGCATTGAGCTTATCCTGGTTCTCCATAATTTCTTGGAAGATCTGTGAGTGGGGTCCAAGCTGTCTGCTACAGCATGGAAATAATGCCGGTACCATATCCATCATAGCAAACCCTGCCACGGGCATAGAGCATTGTAATAGCTTGAGTCCCTGTTATTTTGCCCTCCACCATCTCCTTCTCCCATGCTCTTTCTTTGAGGTAGGTGCGTGTGTTCTTTCTTTAAGATGCTTCCCTCAAAACAATCTGGGTAGTGAGACTGGCTATTATCTTTTTTTTTTTTTTTTTTAAGTTTAGCGTTACCTAAAAGAAGGATGGTTAGACGTAAGACGTTTGTTAGCTTTTCTGTTATGTCTTCCTATCAGGATGTCTTCAGGTTGAACCATATAAAAGTTCTGATATTTGGGCCAGGTACGGTGGCTGACACTTGAAATCCCAGCACTTTGGGAGGCCAAGGTGGGTGGATCACAAGGTCAGGAGTTGGAGATCAGCGTGGCCAAGATGGTGAAACCCCATCTCTACTAAAAATACAAAAATTACCCAGGCGCGTTGGTGGGCACCTGTGATCCCAGCTACTCGGGAGGCTGAGGTAGGAGAATTGCTTGAACCTGGGAGGTGGAAGTTGCAGTGAGATGAGATTGTGCCATTGCACTCTAGCTGGGCTACAGAGCGAGACTCCATCAAAAAAAAAAAAAAAAAAGGAAAGAAAGAAAAAGTGCTGATATTTGGCCCTTTTTGACCCACAAAAATATCAGTTTCATGAAGTTCAACCTAACATGTACTTACTGGTTTGCTTTCATTTTACTGCACTGAAGCCCGTGGGTGCAGCTTATCTTAGTTCACCAACTCTGCAGTGAGACCCAGCCAGGTGCAGTAAGCAATTCTTCTTGCCAGCAGATAAAGCAGGTGAATTCCCTTGGGTTGAATGTTACACCGGTCTCTTAAACATCAAAACCCTATTTGTTTATTATGATCTAAGCTGCTTCCATGGAGCGGATGCTATGTCCCTGATGAAGCATTGACACTGGCATCATTTAATCCTTTTAAGGCAAGTTTGTTTTATTTTTCAGTCTTCACTTATAATGGTGCCAACAAGGAAACCTGTGAACACAACCACAGACAGTGCTCCCAGCATGCCTTCTGCACGGACTATGCCACTGGCTTCTGCTGCCACTGCCAATCCAGGTTTTATGGAAATGGGAGGCACTGTCTGCCCGAAGGTGATTGACTGGGGCTGGGGACTCCTGTGTCTGTTCCTACTTACCTGTTTCCAGCTACCACTGTGAGCTCTGCTTTACAGACCAAACATCTCCACTACTTAAATCAGAGTGCTAGCAACTTGCAGGTGCTCAATAAATGTTTGAGGAATGAACTGATTTGGGCTGATTCCCAATTTGAGGATTATCCAGAAATGCTTCCTTCTGCCAGCTTGTTAGAGCCAAAGAGGAGTGGAGAGGGGGAGGAGGGGAGAAGACAGATTGGAGGCAGGACTGTTTCATAGATGGATAATTGGTTGGTTAGCAAGTCACTTTAATGATTCCCTAAAGAGTGAGTTTTGGAAGTTGTCAGTGGAATAAATATACCTGTGAGTACCCATCTCTAGCCAGGATGATACCCAAACCTAACTGGATTTTCTGTCTTTTAGGGGCACCTCACCGAGTGAATGGAAAAGTAAGTGGTCACCTCCACGTGGGCCACACACCTGTGCACTTCACTGATGTGGACCTGCATGCTTATGTAGTGGGCAATGACGGCAGAGCCTATACGGCCATCAGCCACATCCCGCAGCCTGCAGCCCAGGCCCTCCTCCCCCTCACACCAATTGGAGGCCTGTTTGGCTGGCTCTTTGCTTTAGAAAAACCTGGCTCTGAGAATGGCTTCAGCCTCACAGGTGAGCAGGGCCTCTGAGAAGGCCGGTAGTCGGCACTGCTTTGGCGGTGGTGCTCCTGGGGAAGAGTATTGGGCCTTTACACAGTGAAAGAGGAATCCCTTGCTTAACGTGCTAGAGCCACATGTATGTAGTTTTCCGGCCAGAGGTTGTGGGGAACGGTTTGATCTGACATCACTGATTTTTGAAAGGCACCGATTTCTTCTCGGTGTTCTCCCAGCTCTTCTGAGAAACAGGATGTTTCCATTCAGAGCATTCATGTCCTCTAACTCCAATTTATTGAAGCATATTTGTCAAGCTTTTTAAATTATGCACAGATCTGTCAAATAAATGCAAAGATAGTACTTGGGGCACCTGGGGATGATTTTACTTCATGGGGAAGGGGTGTCCTTCTCCCAGCTCCACAACTTGTAACAGTATAGACCGGTGAGCCCCAGACTTGAACCTGCACACACACCACCTGGAGGTCTTGCCAAAATGCAAATTCTGGTTCAGCAGGCCTGGGGTGGGGTCTCTGACGCTGCTTTTCTACCCAGCTTCTAGGAGGTACCAGTGCTGCTGGAAAGGCCACCTACTGACAAGGATTTAGAAGATACTTGTTGGATTCTTACCTTCCCATCTGAAAACTTGTTTCCTAGTGGTTTTATCTTAATTGCATGAAAAACAAAGTTCTGTGAGAAAAGTTCTTCCCCTATCTTTAACTGCAGAGCTCAGTAGCTGTTTATAGGTTCTTGCCTTTCATCAAACTTTGAGTCAAACTTTGGGTCAAAAGTAGATTAAACATGGTATCCCTGGTTAAATTTGTATTTCACATAAACAATAACTTTCTAGTAAGAGTATCCCCGCAATAGTGCACAAGACATACTTATCTGAAATTCAGTCAAAAAACCCTGGATGTCTTGGGTGTTTTTTTTTTGTTGTTGGTAGGCTTGTTTGTTTCTGCTAAGTCTAGCAACCTTAGAGAAAAGTCGAGGATGTTCCCAGGAGTGTTTCTCAGAATGCAAGCTTGTGCAGAGAGAAGCTGGGTGAGGTAAGGCAGGATGGAATCATATTCTTCAGTGGAGAAGTCTGGGAAGGTGTGGAATCAACAGCTGATGGTGCTTACTCTCAGATATCAGATAACCTCCTTATGCACACTCTCCAAGAGCAGTAGAAATTGGGAGTGGGCAGTGTGTACTGGTAACTGTTTAAGTAAGGCCTCTTTTCATCCCTGTGCTGAATGTTTCTCATCTCTAGGTGCTGCCTTTATCCATGACATGGAAGTTACATTCTACCCGGGAGAGGAGAGGGTTCGCATCACTCAAACTGCTGAGGGACTCGACTCGGAGAACTACCTGAGCATTAAGACCAACATTCAAGGCCAGGTGCCTTATGTCCCAGCAAATTTCACAGCCCACATCTCTCCCTACAAGGAGCTGTACCACTACTCAGACTCCGGTATGTGTAACCAGTCTTCACAACTGTAAATGGGGATGGTACCCATCTCACAAGATAGTTTTAAGGCTTAAATGACTTACTACCTGGCATGTCCTAGAACAGCCAATGGAACATAAGATGAGCTCTGTTATGTTATTACTCTTATTGTTAGAATACAATACATAGTGTAAGTGAGCAGAATGCTGGCTGCTATACACAAGAATATCTATATTCCTACCCAGTACCTTCAAATAACAGCATTATCAGTAGCAACATGGTCCATGGGGGTGGCTAGGGATGGTATAATTGTGTACAGTTTTTAACCATCCTGCTTTCTGCGACATGGAAAATACTGATTATTGGAATTTTTATTTGTCTCAACCTTGTTTCAGCTGATGAATTCAGGCTGCTTTAAAAATCACAGAGGCCAGGTGCAGTGGCTCATGCCTGTAATCCCAACACTTGGGGAGGCTGATGTAGGTGGATCGCCTGAGGTCAGAAGTTGGAGACCAGTCTGGCCAACATGGCAAAACCCTGTCTCTACTAAAAATACAAACAGGAGCCGAGCATGGTGGCAGGTGCCTGTGATCCCAGCTACTTGTGGGGCTGGGGCAGGAGAATCACCTGAACCCAGGAAGTGGAGGTTGCAGTGAACCGAGATTGCACCACTATACTCCAGCCTGGGTGACAGAGCAACACTCCGTCTCAAAAAAACAAAAAAACAGAATGCTGTAGTTTACTCTAAAAATAATGCTAGATTTGGAGTCAAAAGATAAGAACTTATATCCTGGATTTGCTTATCTGTAAGGAAAGGCCTCTTAATATCTGAGAATGTATTTTCTCACCTTTAGTGTAGAAATAAAAATGCTTTTTCTATGTTACGTGGTCAGTAATATGTGTGAAGCATGATGTGTTCTGTGAAAATACTATCTGCGTGCAAGAGGCTGCCTCCATCACAGTTGCTGTTGTGCAGCACGGCAATCTAGATTGAGTTGTGCCTTTCCTCTGATCCCTGCTTCTCCTGTGCTGAGAGCTGGCAGCCTAGCAGGAACGTAGGGAAGAAATGGGCAGCAGAGACCTGGGCTGTGAACAAAATGGTCAATGTCCAGATAACTGACCTGGGCTTGTTCCCAGACTCAGATTACGAGAGACAACCCTTTCCTTTCTCTGGAATTCTTCAGATTTACTGAAGTGCAAGGTGCTGGAAGTCGTCACTTCTGTGCAATGTAGATGATGGACTGGTTTAAAATTTAGGGTGTAAAGTCAAACCAGTGTGAGTTTCAGTTCTAGCTCTACCGTGTAGCCGCATTGCATCTTAGCCTACTTCACCTCTGTAAGCCTCTGATTGCATGATTTGGTGCCCACCTCCTTGCGCTGTTGTGAGGAATAAATGAGGCAGTAGGTATAGAGCACTGTTGGCATGGCTGGCACTCAGGCGCACTTATGCTTTGCATATAATGACATGGACAATTGTAGTGCCTTCTCCCTCTCAGCACTGTGGCTTTGTATCCACTCAGGTTTTTGGGATTTCCTTGCAAGTTTTTTTCATATAAACTCAGGAAGTTCCCAAGGGAACATGCTCCAAGAATTAGATGAAAAACTCTGCATAAAAATACACCCCATGTGAAAATCTCTGTATTTAATATGCATATATTTTAAAGTACCAATGTGTTTATTGCAGCTGTGACCTCTACAAGTTCCAGAGAGTACTCTCTCACTTTTGGTGCAATCAACCAAACATGGTCCTACCGCGTCCACCAGAACATCACTTACCAGGTGTGCAAGCACGCGCCCAGACGCCCGACCTTCCCCGCCACCCAGCAGCTGAACGTAGACCGGGTGTTTGCTTTGTATAATGATGAAGAAAGAGTGCTTAGATTTGCTGTGACCAATCAGATTGGCCCAGTTGAAGGTAAGGTTTTCTTTGTTGTTGTTGTTGGGCAAAAATGACATCCTTTTAAGTAGAGTTAGAATAATTCACAGAGGTTACTAAGGGTTACCTCGTGCCAGGCTGTGTTAGATGCTAGGTATAAGGATGAATAAAGCAGATCCTTGCCCTTGAATTGGAAACAGAGGCAGAAAAGGAGTTTTAGGGCAAGGAACGGTGTCCCTGCCAAAGTCAGGAAAGAGGGGGCACAGTATGTGAGGCTGGTTTACAGCAATACCCAGCAGTGTGTGCCAGTCAGGGACATACCTGTGAACAAGGCGGACTGGAATTAGGAGGGAGAGTGATGCCGATAAGTATTTGTTACAAGTGCAGGTAAGTATGGTAAGTGCAGGGAGCTATGGGTCTAGTTTGAGGATCAGGGAAGATGTCCCCAAGAAAGTGACGTTTTAGCTAAAACAGATGAGAAGAATTTCATCCAAAACCAAGGTGAGGCAAAGAGCTAGTACTTGGAAAAAGAAAACAATATAGAACTTCATGTGTAACTTCCCCCTCGCCAATCCCCAGAACATTATACTTAATGGTGAAAGACTGGATGCTTTTCCCTGAAGCGTAGGAACAAGACCAGGATGTCTGCTCTTGCCACTTTAATTCAACTCGGTACTAGAAGTTCTAGCCAGGGGGATTAGGCAAGAACATGAAATAAAAGCCATCTAAATTGGAAAGGAAGAAATAAAATTATTCTCAGATGACATGATCTTTTATGTAGAAAGTCTAAGTAATTCACTAAAAAACTATTAGAACTAAAGAAAAAATTCAGCAATGTTATAAGATATGCAAGATTAGTATACCCAAAATTATATTTTTCTATAGTAGCAATGAGCAAACTGAAAATTAAGAAATTCTATTTCAAAAAGTAATTTTTAAAATAAAAAAGTGCAGTACTTGTGCATCGCATCCCACAAAACATTTTTGGGAAAAAGTTAAGACCTGGTTAAATGGGAAGATGTTCTATATTCATGGACTGGAAGAGTTAATACTGTTAAGATATGATCGCTTCCCAAATTGATCATTAATTCAACATAATCCCTATCAGAATCTTGGCTAGCTCTTTGCAGAAATTGGCAAGCTGATTGTAGAATTTATATGGAAACTCAAAGAACCCAGAATAGCCAAAACAGTCTTAGAAAAGAAGCATCAAGTCAGACTCATATTTCTCAAACTCAAAATGTAATCAAGACGGTATGGTCCTGGCATAAGGATACACATACAGATCAATGAATAGAAGTAAAGAACCCAGAAATTAACACTCACATTAGAAGTCAATTGCTTTTTCAACAACAGTGCCAAAACGATTGAGTGGAGAAAGAACAGTGTTTTAACTATTGTTAACTATAGTGCTGGGGCCACTGAGTGACCACACACAAAAGAATGAAGTTGAATCCTTATCTCGCAGCATATCCAAAAATAAACTCAAAATGGGCCCACAGACCTAAGTGTGAGAGTTAAAACTTTCAGAAGAAAACATAGGAGTACATTTTTGTGACTTTGAATTTGGTAGTGGCTTCTTAGGTACGACACAAGCAACAAAAGAAACTGGATGCCATCAATATTTTAAATATTTGTACTTCAGAGGACATTATTAATAAAGTGAAAATGCAACCCACAGAATGGGAGACAGTATTTTAAATCATGTATTTAATAAGAGACTTATTCTAGAGTATATGAAGTACTGTTACAACTCAACAAAAGGACAAAAAGCCAACTAAAAGATGGGCAAAGGATCTACAATGTCCTTTTTCCAAAAAGATACATAGATACCCAATGAGCATGTGTAAAGATGCTGGACATCATTAGTAATCAGGGAAATGCAAATCAAAACCACAATGAGATACTACTTGTCGTGTGGTTGAGTATAATCAAAAAACAGGTATTAAGTGTTGGCAAGAATGTGGAAAATTCAGAACCCTCATATGTTGCTGGTGTGATTGCTTTTTTTCATAGTAGCCACATCATTTTACAAATAGTAGTTTCTCAGAAAGTTAAACACAAAGTTGCCATTTAACAGAGCAATTCTACTCACTATATACCCAAAAGAAATTAAAAACATAGGTCCCCACAAAAACTTATTCATATATATACATAGCAGCATTATTCATAATAGCCAAAAGGTTGAAGCATCCCACATGTCCATCAATGGATGGACAGCAAAAAACATTCATATACTAGAATATTATTCAACCATAAAAAGGAACGAAGTATGAATACATGCTACAACATGAATGAACTCTGAAAACCTTGTGTTAAATGAGGGTAGCTGGTCACAAAGGACAGCATACTGAATGATTGCATTTATGTGAAATACTCAGAATAGGCAAATCCACGTACATAGCATATTCCTATTGCCCAGAGCTAGGAGATAATGAGGGAATAGGGGGTTAACAGCTAAAGGGTACGGGGTTTCTGTTGGAGGTGATCTGAAATTGGTTGTGGTGATGGTTGTACAACACTGAATATACTAAATCATTTAATTATGTACCTTAAATGGATGACTTGTATGGTATGTGAATTACATCTCAGTTGAAGGCTGAGCACGGTAGTTTATGCCTGTAATTCTAGCATTTGGGAGGCTGAGGTGGGTGGATCACCTGAGGTCAGGATTTTGACACTAGCTTAGCCAACATGGCAAATCCCTATCACTACAAAAAAAAAAAAAAAAGAAAAACCATGTATATGTATATATATGCACACAAAAATTAGCCCAATGTGGTGGCATGTGCATGTAATCTCAGCTACTCAGGAGGCTGAAGCAGGAGAACTGCTTGACCTGAGGAGGTGGAGGTTGCAGTGAGCTGATATTGCGCCACTGCAGTCCAGCCTGGGCAATGACATAGCAAGACTCGCAAAAATAAAAACAAAGAAATTGAAGAAAACAGTGGTGGAAACAAAACTGTAGAACCACTCTCATCAGGCACAGTGGCTTGTGCCTGTAATCCCAGTAATCCCAGCTACTCTAGAGGCTGAGGTGGGAGGATCACCTGAGCCCAGGAGTTTGAGACCAGCCTTGGCCACATACAAGACCCCATCTCAAGATAAACAGTGGTTCTCAAATTTCAATGAGCATCATCCTCACCTATGAAGACTGATTTAAAAATACAGATAAAAGTATTCTAGGCATATCATGTCACAAAAAGACATGAAACTGAAAAATCATGTTGCTATGTGAAAACAGTCTGAAAAGGCTACATATAGAATGACTCTAACTATGTGACTTTCTGGAAAAAGTTACACTTTAGAGACAGTAAACAGGTCATTGGTTGCCAGTGGCTCAGGAGGAAGGAGGAGCAGGATGCATAGCTGGAACACGGGATTTTTAGGGCAGTGAAACTATTCTGTATGATACTGTAAGGCTGGATATAGGCCATTGTACATTTGTCAGTCTATAGAACTGTCCAACACCAAGGGTGAGCCCTAATGCAGACTATGGGCATCAGTTAATGATTCATTGAGGATAATAAATGTATCACACTAACGTACAATGTTAATAGGGGTAACTGTGCACCTGAGGGGCTGGGGGGATATGCAAGCTCTGTAGTTTCTGTTCAGTTTTTCTCTAAACGTAAAACCACGCTAAAAAGCAAGGTCTTAATTAAAAAAAAAGAGTGTTTTAAGCAAGCCAGAGAATGAGCTTGTGAGGTCAGGGAACTCTACAGATGGGAAGTGACTTTGTCAGATTGAGGGGACACTTTAATTCTGAAAACCAGAAGGTCATGTTTTCCCCTGGAATGTAAGAGCCACACCATGAGAAACAGACCATCTTCCTCGTTCAGCCACTGTATGGATACTGTTGAGCCCAGAATTAGCTCCTCAGAGAGGTAAATCTGTAATACGTGGCTCTGTGGTTTGTTACTGGAGCTGAGGGCCCCTTAAGCCTCAGCAGGCTCCAGAGAAGTGTTGCTTCAGCAATATGATAATATTAAGGTACAAGGATTGGACTCGTTTCTAGGATGCAGAAGTAACTTGTAATGAGAATCGAAGTTGGTTTGGTTGATTGGTGTGGTTTTGGGAAACTTGGTTGGGAACGTAGGCATTGGGTGCCCAAAGGTGGGTTTGTGAGGCGGTGAATTAATACATGAGAATGTGAGTTGACTTTAGAGGAACATGTAAATCAGAGAGGGAAAGATTGCAGTAGTAGATTTCTCAATGACAGATTTAAACAAAACTACTGGGAATAATGGTTTTTTTACCCTTCATCGGGTATAGGCATCTGATACGTAAAAGCAACCATTCGTGAAAGAATCTCCTGGGCTGTGGAGTCCCATTCAGATTCTGGAATCATTTAGGAAAATGATACATCTCTGGGTATACTTGTCCTGGAGACATACCAGAGAGAAAGAAAGGATCAGAAAAAGCAAACTGGCAGGCACCAAGTTACTCGTTTTCTTTAGAATTTGATAAGATTTTCCCTCCCACCCCAGTCAAATATTAATAAGAAATAGCAAAGGATGGTTTACTTGGTGCCAAGCACTGTTCTAAGCACCTTATGTGAATTAACTCATTTAGTCCCTGCAATGACCTCGACCCAGTGGTGGGGTGGGGTGGGGTGGGGTTATTTGTTATCCCATATGATGAGACTAAGGTGTAGAAATGAAGTGATTTGCCTGCTCATAGCTAGTAAGTGGTGAGCAGGATTCAAACTCAGGCCCTGGCTCTAGCACTCACACCCTTACCCCCATGGCTCTGCTGTTCCACGCTGGCCTTATGACTGCCCATAATTTAGTCCAAACTTTAAAAGAGGCGCTATGTGTCTTTTATAGATGCTTTGTGTTTAAACTCTACTTCATCTACCCACAGTAGTACTATTCATTCTACCTGAATAGGAGAAAAACAACAACAACAACAACAACAACAAAGAAACACTCAAAGGAAAAGTTCTTTTTTCTTTCCGCCCTCAGCACATAGCAGTATCTTCCTAAGAGCTGCTTGCTTCTTCCAGTGGGAACGATCATCCGGTTGGAACGCATGCGAAACAACACAGCTGCCCACACCTGATGTGGGTGCGGCGTGATTTCCCAGGGCGAGGATGCAGAACTGAACTGGGGTGTCTTTCCCAGTGAGTAATTGGAGCCTCTGTCCCTGTTGACTTCCCAACCATCAGTGCCACCTCCCACCAATTGCTCGAGCTTTAAGTGTGGGTTAGCTGTTTTGTTGTTGTTGTTGTTTTGGTGGGGTCATAGAACAGGATCCAAAAATGCTTCCTGTCCTTCCACTTCAAGGGTCGTTTTGGTGAGTTGAGGAGGCTCTAGGCAGAGGGCTGTGCAGTAAAACTGAATGGACTGTTCCTTTAAGGAAAACCGCTCTTCCCCTTGATTAAATGAGTAAATTAGTTCCAGATCCTCTGTCAGAGAGTCAAGGAGTTTAAGAGGGTGAGGGTGAAATAGAAAATGTCTTAAGAAGGACACTGCTATTCTTTACTTACTATAATAGGAGAAAAGCTTACAAGTCATAGAGAATGAGTAGTGAAATGGTTTTGGAAATGTATTTTTAAAATGTTTTGGGAAGCCAAGTTCAGTGAACGAGGCCGCGCTGAGAAGAGCTCCATGCTTGGTTAAATGCTTTGCTTTGAACCGTGGGCTCCACATTTTCACTTCACACTGGGCATTGCAAATTATGGAACTAATTCTGTCAGTCACATACATTTTAAATCAGTGTTAAGTAATTATGGACACTTTCTTCTCAATTTTAGGTAGGATAATATATCCTGTCCAAGTTTGCACGTCAACTTTTGAGTTGTGTGGTTTTTTTTTTTTATTTTAATGCCTAGCAGGGTGGTAAGCTCTTGAGTTCCATGTGAATTCACTAATCTTTGCTGGAATGTGCCATGGTGAAATTATGATGCTGGAAAGTACTGAATAAGAAGGCTAAGCATTAGTATTATTAAATTAAAACGTGTTGATTACTTCCTGCTTTGGTGGGGTATGGCAGGCATTTTGTACAGAATCTTCTCCTTAAATGGAGGAGAAAAAATGATGTGGGAGAATCACTTTCTTGTCTTACATTGGGTCCTCATGGATGAGGACATAACCTTGTCCTCGGTGTAACCTGCTGAGGACTGACTCGGGAACCTGGTCTATGCTCAAGTTAGCTCGGCAACTACAACCCCCCAGTGCCCTGCCTCCTTCCTATCAGCCAGGAGATTCAGAGGAAGGGACTTTCAAGGATGTCTGTATGCTCCAGGAAGTTAGGCTTTTGCTTACATAGTTCATCAGGTTTAAAAAGTGCTGGGATTATTTGTTGGCCCTTTGTTTTGGCAAAGATTCTGTATACCCCAGCCAACATGATTGCGGTGTACTGAGGATAAACCCATAGCCCTTCTTATCTTCAGCCAATAATACGGGAAGCAATAACATGGGAATAGTCCACTACAAGAATGCACTGTGGTGTTTCTTACAAAGTGGGATGGAAAGTGTTTACCAGAAAACAAGGGCATCTTGGTTCACAGCAGGCTATGAGAAAGCACTGGAAGAGCCATAACATGGGCAGTAGGACAGGCAATGGGGAGAAGCCAGACATCCTGAAGGACTGCGAGTGAGTCCAGTCTATGAGGTGGGCTGCTGCAGTCAGCCCTTGGGGTCTGGACTAGGAGTCACTTTGGGCAACTGTCACCCCATGGCAATGGGGTTGTGGTTGCTGAGTTACCTTGAGAGTATAGACCAGGTTCCTGAGTCAGCATCTGTTGCCATGGAGAATGACAGGGTCATGTCCTCACTGAAGGCTCAATGTAAGACAAACACCTGATCTCCCTCATTATTTCTCCATTTTAATAGAGATTCTGTACAAAGCAGGCATGGGAGAGAGTCATGGGTCAGACAGAGTGAAATGATAGAGAATCCAGGAGGAGATAAAATGGGTGGTACTGCCAGAGTCTGCCTACAGATACCATGATGCTGGTGACTGTGGGTAGTGAGAGCTGGCGAGCAGGATGGGACTCAGAGGATGCTAAGCTGGCTATCACGGCAAGGCTTTGGGCACAGATGTATAAGGCAGAAGCCCGAGTTATTACAACTTAGATGGAGCCCCCTTCGTAACAGAGATGGCTCAGTGTAGAACCTGACAGGCTTAGCTGGGGCTCCTGAAATCTTTTGAGCCTAAGGTTAGAGTTAATTCTGGGAACTGAGATTGAACCTCAAATGAGGATGAACGGCGGCCCCTGTGAGAAGGCAGGAGGAATGCAGTCAGTGGAGACTGGGTAGACCTGCCACTGGGGAATTGCCTTTCAAATACATTGTGTTGGGTTTTCTTAATTTAGCAGTAGTGGCAGATGTACCTATTATTTCCATTTTACATGGCAGAGTTGATAGAGTCATTCTATTCGAGCATCTGGCTCTCCTTCCAATACCGCTGTGCCACTAGGTAATTTCATGAAGTTCCCTCGGTGAGGGTTACAGCAAAGTGGTAGAAAGCACAGGTTTTGGAGCCAGACTGCTAGATTTTTATTCCAGCTCCATCCACCTGTTCTGACTGTGTATCCCTGGGCAGGTTATTTGGCCTCTCTGTGATGCAGCAAAAGTGGAGATGATGATAATTTACTCACCATGTAGTTAGGAGAATGTAATCGGGCATCCTCCTCTCTGTTTAGAATAGTGCCTCACACATAAATGCTCAGTGAGCATGAACTATTATGTTGTATGTAGAAATAAAGATTTTTAAGACACAGTCTTGCTGTCACCTAGGCTGGAGTGCAGTGGCATGATCATGGCTCACTGCAAGCTTAAGCTCCTGGGCTCAAGTCATCCTCCCGCCTCACTCTCTGGAGTAGCTGGGACTATAAGCATGGCCCACCATGCTTGGCATTTTTTTTTTAAAGTAGAGATAAGGTCTTGCCATATTGCGCAGGCTGGTCTTGAAGCCCTGGGCTCAAGCAATCCTCTTGCCTTGGTCTGCCGAAGTGCTGGGATAACAGGCATGAGCCACCGTGCTCAGCCAAAATAGACTTCTCTAGGGAAGGTTTCATTTGTTCAGTGATCCCTACCTAGTGATGGATCCTTGGCAAGGCTACTCCTGAAGAGTAAATACTGGGAAAGTCATTCCCGTTTAGTCTTAGGAATCATTCAGAAGCAAGATTTTTAAAAAATTAATTAGATTTACCCGTAAAAAATTGTGAATTTTAGTAAGAGACAGATAGATTTAGAACCAGAAATTTGGAGTTTGAGTCCTTGCTGTACCACTTCCTGACTTAGTGAGCTTGGGCAATTTTTCCCATGTCTCTTTCAATTTCCTTGCCTGTGAAAATTACTCATAATGGGGACAATAGCTCACCACACAGAATTATCCCAAGAATCACAGGAAGAGCAAAAGCATTTTTAAATAGACGTGTTGGATGTTTTCATTCCCTGGACGCAAACCTACTGAAGGCAACAGAAGATACTAGCTGTCTGTAGGGTAGGCAATAGGAAGTCGGTCTGGAGTTTAAAACTGAGATGCAGACAGTCCACCATAGCTTCGGTCAGGGATGATTTAGTAAGGTCTCCAGGTGTGCCAGAAAACGGACATGCAGTCAGTTCTGAGGACTCTTCTTCTGTGTCGTTCTCTTACCAATAGCCATATTGTGCTTTTATTTCCCCTCTACTCACACAGAAGATGCAGACCCCTCTCCAGTGAATCCTTGCTATGACGGGAGCCACACGTGTGACACAACAGCACGATGCCATCCGGGAACAGGTGTAGATTACACCTGCGAGTGCGCGTCTGGGTACCAGGGAGATGGACGTAGCTGTGTGGGTAAGAGTCATGTTCTTGTGTCTCCTTCACGTAGCCCCTGCTCTTCCTTTGCCTTCTCCAGCATTATGTTTGTAGCAGACAAGTACCTGTCACCTTTACAGTCGCAAAGTCAGGAGTTCGAGACCAGCCTGACCAACCAATGATTTTAGCAGCTGTTAATCTGAATATAATTACTTAAAAATTAAAGTATAGTTGTTTAGGTTTGAGAAGATGGTTTGGAGTGGAGTATTTTGCACTCGGGCTGTGAAAAGAAAACATGTGTTGCAATTCCTGGATATTTTAAGTTTTATAAGTTTGAGCCTGTAATAAGTAGTTCTGGCCAGGTGTGGTGGCTCACGCCTGTAATCCCAGCACTTTGGGAGGCCGAGGCAGGTGGATCACCTGAAGTCAGGAGTTCGAGACCAGCCTGACCAACCTGGAGAAACCCCATCTCTACTAAAAATAAAAAATTACCCAGGCGTGGTGGTGCATGCCTGTAATCCCAGCTACTCGAGAGGCTGAGGCAGGAGAATTGCTTGAACCCAGGAGGCAGAGGTTGTGGTGAGCCAAGATTGCAGCACTGCACTCTAGTGTGGGCAACAAGAGTGAAACTCCATCTTGGGGGGAAAAAAAGTTCTTAGACTTACTAAAAAGCACATTTTCTGGTTTTAAGTTTTAGACAGACATTGTGTTTCTTTTACTTGTTATATCCCAAAAAGGCATGGTAGAAGTTTTTTATATTAAAAAAAATTGTTGGTTTTCTTCCAAGTATCCATTATTTTTAAAACACTTAAAGAATTCTTAGAATATTCATTTTAAAATTGTCTTCCTGTGGCTTTCACTTGAATGGCATGAATTTTTACTATATCTGATGGTCTACAACATGCATTTATATCTGATTTTTAAAAATTCTATGTCTGCTGCCCATTTGTCGCATTGAAGCATCATACTCATAAGAAAACATTGAATTTTTAGACCCTCCACTTCTGGGACCCTTGAGTTAAGCAGAATCTTTCTGTTCTCATTTTGTCTTAGATGAAAATGAATGTGCAACTGGCTTTCATCGCTGCGGCCCCAACTCTGTATGTATCAACTTGCCTGGAAGCTACAGGTGTGAGTGCCGGAGTGGTTATGAGTTTGCAGATGACCGGTATACTTGCATCTGTGAGTTCCAAAATCATTTTCTTGTGTGCACCAAAATGGTGCTTTTTAATCTTACTCTTTAGTCTACCAGCGTTTTGACTTCTGTCATTCAGAAGCTCTGCTATACGGTTTTCTTGAGAACAAAGTTTATGTCAAAATAACCCAAAGCTGGGTGGATGTGGTGGCTCATGCCTGTAATCCCAGCACTTTGGAAGGTTGAGGCAGGTAAATCCCTTGAGTTCGGAAGTTCAACACCAGCTTGGGCAATGTGCAAAACCTTGTCTCTACAAAAAATACAAACCTTAGCCAGGCCTGGTGGCATGCACCTGTTATCCCAGCTACTCAAGAGGCTGAGACAGGAGGATTGTTTGAGCATGGGAGGCAGACATTGCAGAGAGCTGAGAGTTTGCCAGTGCACTCCAGCTTAGGTAGGAGAGTGAGACTCTGTGTCAAAAAGAAAGAAAGAACTCAAAGCTATGGCTTAAGTCAGCCCTGTTTATTTTCATTGTTTTTCCCTAAACAGATACTTTTGGTGTTGAGTTACTGAAGGATGCTCATCTCTGGATTTCTGGCCCAATCATGTAACAAGATGATAAACCTCTCTAGCAAACACCTCTAGTTCTTTAGATAGAGCCTAAAGTATTTCTCTAATTAGAAGAGATAGATTCATAATTCACCGACACATGTCCTACCTACTTGACCGGCTAAAGAGCTGCTCCTCTAACAAATACACCCCTTCTATCTCTCCAAAAAATACTGCGGACCTAAAAATGGATCAAAAGAACTATCCCAATGCATCCCATTGATAAAGCTGGATGAGAGTAAAGAAAATACACTCTTTAATCCAGTGGGATGAGGAGGGTAGAAGTGATAGGAGAAACTGTGTGTGTGTGTGTGTGTGTGTGTGTGTGTGTGTGTGTGTAGCAATTGCTCTGGAGTGTTATAAACTTTGAGGACTGCTTGGATGACTGATTTTTATGCTTAATATTTTAACCACAAATTCATACCAGTACTTGTGAACTTTAATAACATATGAACCATCTAGGAATCTTGTTAAAATCCAGATACTGAATCATTGACCCTGGGGTGGGGTCTGAAAACCTGCATTCCTTGGTCTGTTGCTGTTTTTCTGTGGATCATGCCATGAGGAGCCTGCATGCCTAAACCCTTGGACACCCTTGCCGCCTTCTCTTTTCAGTGATCACCCCACCTTCCAACCCCTGTGAGGACGGCAGTCATACCTGTGCTCCTGCTGGGCAGGCGCGGTGTGTTCACCACGGAGGCGGCGTGTTCAGCTGTGCCTGCCTGCCTGGTTATGCTGGCGATGGGCACCAGTGCACTGGTGAGTAACTGCGGGTCAGCCTCGACGACTGGAAAATCGCCTTGGAGGCACATCCCCTCATTGATGGAACTCTCCTAGGAAGGACAAAGGACTTCCTTTTACTCTAACAGCCTTGCACTTGCCAAAAGAGTGAGAAAAAAGCGTCCTTTGAGTTAGAAAGGGGAGCCAAGGGTGATTTCCTCTGGACTACATTGGCGACCATATATGGAGTCCTTGGTGGAGGCATTCCTGGAGCAGTTGGGAGCTTCTAACCTTGGCTCCTTAGAGCCAGGGTAGGCTGGAAGAATTTAGGGAAAGTTGCATACCTTCCTGTTAGGCAGTCTCTGTCTTTCAGTCTCTTTGGTTAATGGCTGAAGTCAACACTTAAGGTTTGTGCTCTTCTGCTTTAAGTGATATTTTAAGCCATTTCTAAACACATTTATAATTCTTACTAATTTTTCTTCTCTTTCAAAATAGAGAACTGCACACACATAAAAAGACACATATCAAAACTTTTCTCCCAGAATTCTATCTTTAAGACTTAATGCAGTATTTTTTAAAAGCACCAAACCAATTGCAAGTCTGGCTATTGCGATTTAACTTAGAAATGTGTGAGATTGTTATTTAAAGGATAGACATAACTCTTGAGTATAAATGTCCATGAAACTAGGATTAGGAGTTCTTTAAAATGGAAGTCATTCAATAAATCTACTTAAACCACAAAAGGTTTTCCAAACATACCCTGTGCTGTGTGATCAGACTGAAACTCAGTTTCATGTGAGTCACATATACAGTCATGGTAAAATGACACACTGGGGATGAGAGAATGGTGGGAAAAGTATTTGTAATGGGAAAGGGCCTGCTGGGGAACATGAACCTGAAAGGCAGGCTTTCCCCTGCTCCTGGTATTGCTGTCTGCATCTGCCACCATCCGCCCAGGCCCACTGAGCTGATTTGCTAAGGAGTAGCTTTGCAATTCCTGGGAGCTTTATACCAGATCCAAATAGCGCGAGCCTTCCTCCTCCTTGCCAGATGTTTGGTTTTCATCCCTCTTCCGTTCCTTTTTCCCTTTGGTTTCCTCAGGATGGGCTGAGTGGACAGCAGGCTGAGGCCGTGTGTCACTGACAGAACAGAGGCCACTGTGATGGCAGCTTAGCCTTCCACTTCTCTCTGGTTGGGGCAGGCTACACGGTGGTGTCTGAGCCTCATTCTTACTCTTTCCACGTGTGCGGTACAGAAGCTCTGCTGCATGGTTTTCTTGAGAATGCAATCTATGCTGAACTGATCCAAAGCCACCCCCCTGCCTTTTTTTTTTTTTTTTCCTAAACAGATATCTTTGGTGGTGTTATTGAAAGTTGAGGGTATGGCTTGAGTCTTCTCCAAAACTCATGTTGAAACTTACATTCCAATATGGCAGTATTGAGAGATTGGGCCTTTAAATGGAAGGATGCTCACCTCAGGATTTCTGGCCCAATCATCTAACAAGATGATAAACCTCTCTAGCAAACACCTCTAGTTCTTTAGATAGAGCCTAAAGTATTTCTCTAATTAGAAGAGATGGATTCATAATTCACCGACACATGTCCTACTTGACTGGCTAAAGAGCTCCTTCTGTAACAAATACACCACGTTCTATTTCTCCAAAAAATACTACAGACCTAAAAATGGATCCAAAAAAGGGGGGGTGATTGGATCATGAGAGCTCTGCCCCTATTGATGGATTAGCGGGTTATCATGGGACGGGAACTAGAGGCTTTATAAGAAGAGAAACCTACCTAAAATAGCATCTAAGCACACTCAGCCTCCTCATCATGTGATGTCCTGCACCACCTCAGGCTTCTACTGAGAGTCTCCACCAGCAGGAAGGCCCTCACCAGATTTGGCCCCTTGACCTTAGACTTCTCAGCCTCTAGAACTGTAAGAAATAAATTCCTTTCCTTTAGAAATTACTCAGTTTCAGTTACACTGTTATAAACAACAGGAAATTGACTAATACAGATGGTAACCCTCAGTTGGGATTCCTGTGTGTCTTGGTATTAGGCCCAGTAACGTAAGAAGACTATGGACCTCTTGAATAAACACCCCTAGCTCTAGAGAAAGAGTATTTCCCAATTAGAATGAGATAGATTTGTAATTCACAGATGTTTGTCCCACTTAACCTGCCAGGAGCTCCATCTGTAATAGATATACCGGTGAGAAAACATTGAATATATCTGTAATAGATGCACTCTTTAAAGATACTCTCTACAGGTGTGGAATTCAGGGGGAGGTGCCAAAGTGGGAATGCTGCTTTTCTGTTCTTGTGATACATATCATTTGGTTTGGTTTAACCCTTGTACCAGCTCTAAGAAATGAGACTTTCTTGAGAAAAATCTTGTCTGTAGAATTTATTTTAAAATCTGGCTTCTCAGGTCAGCAGAGATGGTGCTTTTAAAATATTTAGTTCCTTAATCCTCTGGTTTAAAGCAAGGAAGTTGAAATTAATTTCAGCCTAGATGTGATGAGTGTTATTAAGAATATTACATTAGATGCTGCCCAGTTTGATCGCTTCTAGAATGGTTATTCTCTCCCTCTTTTTTTCTTCTGCTTGTCCTGCAAGACTTTGATTACCTTCTAAGGTCACGTTAGGGCTCTGAAATTGGCTATTTTTCCATATTGGGAATTTTTAAGTATTGTCATTCTTTTGTTTTTATTGCCTTCTCTACTTTTGTCATTTTCAATTGTCCCTATTTTATCTCTGATTCTTTACTTTTAGGATTCTCTCTAAAGCCTACAAACTAAAAATATGCCAAACCCATCAGGTGCTTCCCTAGTGTGTTGGTTGTGTATTGCTATATAATAAATTACCCTAAAATGTAACAGTTTCAAATAATAGGCATTTAATATCAGTGGCCAGGGACCTGGGAATGGCTCAGCTGGATCCTTTAGGATCTCTCACAAGGCTGCAGTCAGTGTCTGGTGGGTCTGTGGTCTCATGTGAAGGCTTAACTGGGGAAAGATCCACTCATGGTTATGGGCAAGCTTCAGTTCTTTGAGGACCATTGGACTGAAAGCCTCAGTTCCTTGCTGGTTGTGGCTGCCTTTAGTTTCTTGTCACTTGGGCCTCTCCAACATAATGGCTTACTTTATTAATGCCAGAGAAAGTCTGCTAGAAAGATGGAAGTCATAATCACGAAAATGACATCCCTTCAATGTTGCTTTATTGTATTGATTAAAAGCATGTCACTAAAGGGGTGGGATTACACAAGACCCTGAATATCACTAGGTAGGAATTGTTGGGGGTCATCTTAGAGGCTAGAGGCTGCCTCCCACAGCCACTCACCATGTGGTTGCCTTCTAAACTTTGATATTATGGGGTAGTAGAGAATGAATGGTCATTTTCTTAAAGACCCATGCATAAATTAGGCTAGGTTAATCATGAAAGTAACTTGAATATATACAGAAATATGTGTATGTGTGCATACTTAAAGGCATTCCAAAGTGTACATATGTCTCAGTGACCAAAAAATATTTAGAGACTCTATTTAGTGGGAAATACGCATTGTTAAAGCACACATTTTTTTCCTCCATCAAACTAACAATAAGGGGGTGTGTGGGTTTTTCTTCAGCCACAGTTTGTTAAAAACCTGGCTCCCTGGAGAGGGCCATACTTGGATTTGGGTTCTCAGTCTGGTCTGAGTCACCAGCCAGGAGGCTTTTATCCAAGTAGAATTAAATCCTCTCCAACTTCCCTCAGTCTGGAGTGATTTCAAACGTGTGTTGGTGTGAGCTGGATATTTCTCAGGCATGTTTGTCCTTTTGGATTGTTGTGACTCGTCCAGGTGCAAAAGCAGATTGTCTTGAGTTAGGACCTTCCCAGGAGGAGCAAGTGTGAGTGGAGGAAGCTGGGTTACAGATGGCCCATTACCCAGAGTCATTACCCAGGAGGGGCTTGAGGGTAAACACACTGACATTATTCTTTCTGGGGTTTTCTGTGCTTTTGTTTTTGCTTTTTGAGGCAGGATCTTACTTAACACCCAGGCTGGAGGGCAAGAGTGTGATTACAGTTCACTGTAGCCTTGACCTTCCAGACTCAAGTGATCCTACCACCTCAGCCCCCCAAGTAGCTGGGACTACAGGTGCATACTACCATGCCCAGCTAATTTTGGTATTTTTTGTAGAGATGGGGTTTCATCATGTTTGCCAGGCTGGTCTCAAACTCCGGAACTCAACTGATCCACCCACCTCAGCCTCCCAAAGTGCTGGGATTATAGGCATGAGCCACCATGCCTGGCCTAGCTTCTCTCTCCCTCTTTTTTTTTTTTTTTTTTTTTTTTTTTTAAATAATGAAAGTATACTCTCCATTATGTGCCTGGCCAGGTGTCCTGTTCCAAGAACGTAGGTAGATGTAGGGTATGGTATGGTAAAGTCAGTGTGGTTACAGGAGGAGACAAGGATGAAGCTTGAAAGGAAATAGTTTATTACACTCACAGGTCTGGAGTGGGGTCACCACATGCCACGCAGGGGTGCAATCAGCAGGGTGCTGAACAGAACAGATGATGGAGTAGAGAGAGAGTGGGGCCTGTGGGCTAAAGCCTTTTATTGTGATATGGGTTGGGTTTGAGGTTAATTGATACCAGGAGATTTCACTGGGCTCAAAGGCAAGTGGGCAGTGGTGGGAGACTGGGGAACTCGAGGCCAGTGGTTAGGTTTGTCTTCAAGCAGTTCCTGCTGGTTTTGCTCAGTATTGGGGCAGTAAGAAGGTTGTTGAAGCACAAAAGCATGAACTCAAAAGGAAGGGTTTATAACACATTTTCCAAACAGGCTCTTTACCAGCTTAATGGATGATAGAGTGGAGGATGGCACTGAGATTAAGCTACCTTTTGTTACCTGAGTGATAAAGGGGCCCTACTACTTCTTGAATGTTTCTGTCTTTATAGCGATCCCTACACACCCCTGCTAGTAATTACTAAGCATAAGCAGTGGCCTCCTTCTCCAATGGTGCAATAAAGAAAGTTCCTCCCTTGCCAGGGGGCTGAACGTCTTTCCCTGTTTTCTCGCTTGACATCTCATGTCCTGTGCATGCTCAGGCCCTGGAGTGGCTGGCTGGACTCTAGTCTCTATCATGGTATGAGGCCCTCCAAGGAAGAGTCAGGACTGTGATTCAGGGAGCCTTAATCTTTGGGGCAGGAATTTCTCACTTGTGATATCTTCAGTCTCTCTGGGGACTTTCTTCTCTTTGTTGGTGATTTATAATAGTTTCTGGCTACCCAAAACTTTAGTGTCTTTGATGATGCCAAAAGCGTCTGTAGGGAGGAAGGCTGGCCTTTCAGATTTAGTCAGAATTCCTAGGTCGTAGGTTCTGAGCACATCAGTGATTTATTTGGTAGTTCTGGGGAATCCCCTCTCTCTTTAGTTCAAAACTAACAATGAGAAACTGCTCTATGGGCTCCAGAAATAGGCCCTGTGTCTCAGGAATTCCTGCTTCCTGTCATTGCTTGGGGTTCCTGTTACCTTTAGAAGTACTTTTAGCATGTGTATTGTGAATAGATTTAATTTCCTGCATGTGGCTGGATGTTAATTTTTACAGCTTTGGTTTTATAGCTAGTTTTATATCCTCTTCCAGATCCAAGGTATTGGATGATCACCAGTTTTACCCAGCTGGGCATTTGAGGTGTCCATTTGAAGAGGCAGAGCCAAGCTCAAGGATTATTATGACAGCATTGGTTGATTTTTGGGTAACCGAGGAGTCAACCAGAACACCTAGTTTGTTTCTACCCTTGTGGTCGAATTGATACCCCTTTCTTGACTTTGTAGGTGAAATGATGATACCCAGGGAAGCCAGCCACTCACCCGGGTGGAGCCTCTCTAGGTTGCATTGAGTATTCAGAATTTTTTTTTTGGACTCCACGGAACTGATATATGCTGACTAAACTCCCCAGAGACGGAGGATGAGCAGAATGCTTATTTTCTGATTATAATGTAAGAGATTCCTCTCCAGTGAACAGAACACCTGACGCTTAATGTCCAGTGTGTGTATTTGGTGGTACTGGAGAAAGCACATTAGTTATTAGAGGATGACTTGGTGACAGTGTGCTCAGGACAAAGGGTGGTGCAAGTAACTCTAGAGGAGTTTCCATGTGGGTCATGGGTGGCTGGGTGAGAAGCTAGCCCTGTTCCCAACCCATTCACATCAAATTTAGGACTTCAAGTCTCTGCCTTCCCAGGCTGATGTGTCTCTGCCGTGGGCCGTATCATACTGAGGCAGCAGTCTCATTTTCTAGGTAAACCGCTGATCACACCATCCCACGTTTTGTTTTTTTATTTTTCTATTCACACATTTTAAAGAAAGTTTTGGTAATTATTATGGATGGAACTACTGCTTCGTTTTATTTTCAGCCAAGCCTTCATCAGACCTGTACCCTCTGTTTATCCTCCTTTGACTCTGAAAGATTTCCCGTCTCTTAAGATAGCTTATCTCATCCCTTGGGTGTTAGTTTTAACTATTAAATTCTTGGAGTTTATTTTCTGTGGGGGCTGGGGGTGACTTGCTATTGTCAGTATATGTGGATTTCATTAAATAAAAGGAATATAAATTGGCTTTTGTTTGAAATGTCAGGAATTTTGTAGTTTTGAGAAATAGGATGGTGAAAACTAATCCTCATCGTGCTCTGTGGAAAATGTCGGGGCCTAAATTGTTTGTACTGACAGGCCTGGCAAATGAGGATTTTCATTTTTTCTGTATTGTTTCAAAACCGTAGATAGTATTTTTTTTCTTATATTTCTTCTAAAAGTGGAAAGTAAAGAAAATACCTGGTTAATGGAGGGTAGGGGATGGTTCCAGATAGTAAGACCCTGATTAGGCAAGACAGAATGTGCTGGTCAGCTGAAAAGTATTTGGGGCCTCACCTGGCTCCTTTGCATCTGTAGATGAATGTTACAGGGAGTTGGTGCCAACAACGAAAGAAGGAACAAAAACCATTGTTGCATATGTTTGTCTGTATTGCAGCATCGCTGAAAGGAAGTTTATGACTTACAGTCTAAAGGTTAGTTCAAAGGTAACAACTTCCTGGAATTCACTGTCCATGAAACATGCTCTAGGATGTGTGTGTGTGTTTTTTTTCCTGTGAGTGACTACCCATTTGATTTCTACACTGAACGTGTTTAGTCTAACGTGTTAACTCACATGTTCCTTGATTTTTTTTTTTTTCCTATTAAGCTTACCTTTAGGTGTCAGCATTTTTCTGCCCAGGCTCAAAGGTCTTCTGAAGCTGACACCTCCCTGGATGTTGATCCACGCGTACAGAGCCTATGCATTAGCACAGACTGTGTGAGTGAAGTCATTCATGGTTGTTCTTTCCTTCCTCTCTTCCTGTTTCTGACCTCTGCAGATGTAGATGAATGCTCAGAAAACAGATGTCACCCTGCAGCTACCTGCTACAATACTCCTGGTTCCTTCTCCTGCCGTTGTCAACCTGGATATCATGGGGATGGATTTCAGTGCCTACCTGGTAAGAGTTAGGAGGACCAGATGAGACACATGAATCTCTTAGCTCCTTCAAGGGTATTTCTCTATGACTGCCCACTCTTGATTTAGTCTGGTCTGAAGCCTTAGTTGGGGGATTTTTCAGGCTTTGGATTTTTTTTTTTCCCTTGGTTACCTGCTGCTGCCTGGTTTACTGATAGTTCACTGATTTGTAACATTCCTGGAGGCATGCAGAAGATGACCCACCCATCACTCCCCCTCACAGCAGCTCTAGTTGGTTAACTGCCCTAGTGATCTGCTTGATCTTGATGAGTGCACTTTGGATGAACTATTGAGTTGAAGCTTATTAAACAGGAGCCATATGCTCTGGTAGCCAGGAGTAAGCCCATGGTGACTGTGTTAGAGGAGCTTGGCCAGCTTGGCGCAGTCTCGTGGCTGCCATTAGCCTGCAGCTTCTCAGACTTAACCTCTGGGCCTTGGGGGATGAACGGGCTTTGGCTTGTTTTCTCCAGAGTCATGAGAGCGACTCTGGGATGTTGGAGCGAATGCCATGGCTGTCCCTTATTTTCCCCAGATGACAATAGGGCTAACAGAGGCGCTGGGCTGCTTTACACTTAGAGCCAGATAGGGACCTATGGGATGAACTGGAAGAACTGGGGAGAAACAAGGTAAACAGTGGCAAGGTATAAAATCAGAATCTCAGGCTCCAAAATCCCAGCATCTTCCTACTGTTTCCATGCCATGCTGTTGGCTGGTGAAGTGGATGGGTTGCATTGCCTTCTTTCTCTCTTTTGTGTCTTCCTCTGCCTTGATCCTGGGAGACTCCGCCCCAGGCCTGACACCCTGTGAGCAGCAGCAGCGCCATGCCCAGGCCCAGTATGCCTACGCTGGGGCCCGGCTCCACATCCCGCAGTGCGACGAGCGGGGCAACTTCCTGCCTCTACAGTGTCATGGCAGCACTGGCTTCTGCTGGTGTGTGGACCATGATGGTCATGAAGTTCCTGGTACCCAAACTCCACCTGGCTCCACCCCGCCTCACTGTGGACCACCACCAGGTGAGCTTGGGCCTGGGGCTCAAGGAGCAGAATGGCACTGATGGTGGGTGGAGCACACAAGCACGGGACCAATCACCATCCTTCATAGCCTCTTTCCTCCTGGGAAGACTTGAATAATAGTGCGTACGTATATGCATGTTTGTGTCATAAGGACATAGAGATACGCATACATGACACATACAATCTGCTACACAGTGGCCTCTTAGACCTTGTCCAGTACAAATCAGAAGTTGAGATTGCATATGTACGTCAACTGAGGCCATTACCCTAGATCTGTTATGGCAGCTTAGAGAGATCTGACAGTTAGAAGATCTGGCCAGACTGGTGTTTTGTCCAGAAGGAAAACTGCCTTCCTCTGTAACTATCTCACTTACTTCTGCCTTCTGAATTATAGGAAATGGTATGAAGGCTGTTAATATCAGTAGGAAAAATAAGAAAAATGATACCTGCCAGTGGATCCAGCTAGTTTTCTGTAACCTGACAGTCTCAGCCCTCTCTTGTCTAGCCCACCATCTCTGAAGAGGCACAGGCTTCTGGTTTGTGTTAGCCCATTCAATGTGAGAACATGTCTGCTACCATCTGGGTGGGGCGTGGTGATCCAGTGTTCACAGTCGATTCCGACAGCAGGCAGATAAGGCAACTTTCTGTTCCTTGTTGAATTATTCAGGGATAGGTAAAATTATTTTCCTTAGTTATTACAGAAGAACTTTATTTAATGAAGAGCAGATTGTCTTGATACCATTTTAGCCATAACGATTCCTTTACAGCTTAATATCCAAAGATCCATTTTTACTATCAGGAAGGGTTCCATAAATACTACTCTTGGCTTTTAATGTGTGAGAGTAAGAAGAACTGGAGAATTACCAATAGGTTTCTTCCCTTTTAATAACGTTAATTGTTATGACCAGGACTTAGTGGTTCCCAGATCCACGTAGGTAAAAATGGTAATGGCTTGTTCCATAGTCCCTCTTTGTTTCTATTTTTAGGAAGAGATTTTAAACATGCAAAAAAGTTCAAAGAAATTCTATTTCCCTCATGCCTTCTCTTTGAAATGTCTTGGTTCTTACTCCATCTGGGATTTGAAGAAATCAGATGGTTGGGGGGTGCCTTTGGGGAATGGTTTAGAATTTGCTTAAATGTATTAGATAAGCGTGTGTTAAGGACAGTGATTTAAAGGGGAACCAAGAGACTCAGCCTGCCCACACTCCTCTCTCGGTGCTGGTTTGGCCCTGGCTGCTGTCTCTGACTGGTGTCATCTGTGTGATGGGGTCAGCTTGAGGGAGGGTGAGGATGCTCTGTGCCCAGGATTTCAAAATACTTAGACCCCTGCCAACCAGAAGTGGAAGGGAAAGAAATCTGCGGTTGGGTTGAAAAGTAGCTGCAAATAGTAACAAATGAAAGGGATGCCCCTGTGTGAGTGATTAGAGACACCCATCTCCCAGCAGTTAGGCACGTCTCTTTGTGTGGAATGCAGACACACAGCACAGTGTGGTCCCTTAAAGCAAAAATGGATCCTTGGAGTTCAGAATGTGGAGCAGGGGTGGAGCTGGGAACTTCTCCAGGGAACCCTGCCATGTTTGAGGAAGTAGCATTTCCCTCTCTGTGTTCCTTGAGACCCATTTGGGTGAAGAAGTCAGTCTTACCTTCTTCACGGGGTCTTAAGAAGAGCTTTGCCTTCCATGGGTCACGAGCTACAGAGACAACTAAATGGCATTGGCTTCCCCGAACTCTAGTGAGTCATGCAGTCAAGCTAGTTGGATTTGAGCTCTGACTTCATTTACAGTCTTCCATGTTCCCAGAGGGATTGCAGGTGCTAGAGCCCAATCATAAGGTTCCCGGCTTTGTTCTTTGGAGTCATTGGAGGGTTTTGAGCGGAGTGACAGGAAATGCCTCTGTGTTCTAAATGGGCCATTCTGGCTGCTGCTAATTGAGTTGACACTGGTTTTGGAGAGAGAGAGGACAGAGAAGGGTGGAAGCAGGAAAACCAGTGGGAAGGCCGTTAAAGAAATCCCAGGGAGAGAATGAGGCTTTGACCAGGGTGAGGGGGTAGAGTGGTGAGAAGTAAAGATATTCTGAGTGGATTCTGAAGGCACAGTTAAAAAGAGTTTTCGATGTATCAGATGTCAATGGTGAGAGAAAAGAGGGTCAAGGGTAATCAGGTCTGGGCAGTGGAAAAATGGAGGTGCCATTTACTCATATAGGAAAGACTAGGGGAAGAGCTGGTTTGATGGTGAAGGCACGGGCTCAGTTTGTTAGTTTCTCATTTCTGTTACACATCTAAGTGGTGGCGGCAAGTAGGGTTATTGGCTTTGTGATTCTGCAGACCACAGGCTTTAAGCTGCAGGAATTAGAAAGGAAGGAGAAGCACCTCCTCTTGCTGACGTTCCTTTAGGTAGTCCTGTCATGAATGTACAAGTTATCTCAATAACCTGCTGCAGCCAGAGCCTTCCCCAAACCACCCGTGTTTTGGACTAAGCCTCAATAGCCCTGTGGAAGCAGCCTGGGAGGGAACTGCTTTGCGACCGAAGCCAGCGGGACTTTAGCCTGGAGAGAGCTGTGAGGCAGGGGACAAGAGGAGAGGATGCCGGAGAAAGAGGGCGAAAGGCAGCATGGCAGGAAGCTAGAGCCTGCGGGAAGATTCAGCTTTGAGATAATCGCAGGCACAGGGTGGCTAAAGCACTTCTGGAAACGGAGCTGTGTAAGAACCACTTTGAAGCTGTTTGCCACCACCTCTGCTGTCCCTCACTAGGAATTCCACTCGGTGTTACCTTTACTCTATAGTTTTCCAATGGGTAGATACAGAGGGGTGCCGTGGCAGAGCTGGGCTTTCCAAATACTTTCTAAGACACACATTGTCCAGTCTCAAGATGGCCCTCTCCCCACCAGGTCCTGGAACTGGAAGCAAGTGGGGAAAGAATAAAAATTGGCTTTAAGCATCACCGGGACCCCTGAGTCCCCAAGGATCACCCGCATAAGTGCTCAGTCAGCAGAGGCACCCAAGGTGCAGGCAGGAGGGGCCTTGTGGGTCTCTCCCGGCCAGAGGGAGATTATGCCCCTTCCCAGGCTGAGGCAGCTGCACTGCTGATCTTCTCTTTGTTCTTTCTTGATGTGGCTGGGCCTTGATAACAGACCCTCCTGGCAAAAAAGAAGCATCAGATGATCTCTGATTCCCATGATAGAGAACTTCTTAGAACACATTTGCTTCCCAAGTTGGGTGTCCACGGGCTTGGCCGAGACCTGGAGGGTAGGAAAAGGAAGGCCAGGAGGCCAGGCGTGTGGGGTCTCGAGCTGCATTTTGCATTCTGTCCTTGGCTCACAATCAAAGGCTTTTCTTCTTCCCTCTTCCCCTTCTGCTCAGAGCCCACCCAGAGGCCCCCGACCGTCTGTGAGCGATGGAGGGAAAACCTGCTGGAGCACTATGGTGGCAGCCCCCGGGACGACCAGTACGTGCCCCAGTGTGATGACCTGGGCCACTTCGTCCCCTTGCAGTGCCATGGAAAGAGTGACTTCTGCTGGTGTGTGGACAAAGACGGCAGAGAGGTGCAGGGGACGCGCTCCCAGCCAGGCATCACCCCTGCGTGTAAGCACCAGGCCGGCCCCCGCTCCCCTCAGCTGCATCTGAGGCCTTTGCTAGGGATGCTGCCAGCTGTGGTGAAGTGGGGGGACATGGGGGGTCACCAGGTCTAATTAAAGAAGTCACTATGTGCTATGTTGATTTATAATCTGGTCCACGCAAGATCCCAATTTGCGTTTGGTGTCTGGTTTTTGTCACTGGCAGTTTCCATAATTGGAACATCTGGAACTCGTTCAGCAGTTACTCCTCCTCCCCAGCCCAGGGTGACAGGGGACACGTGTCACTCTGGAGTCCTAAAAAGAAGCTGACACAATACTAGCTCTGTTTTGTTTTTTTTTCCCCTCTCTTGAAAAAAACAAAAAACAAACAAAAAAAAAACCCAAAAAAACCTGTTCTGCTTTGTTCTGAGGGAAGTAGGGAAGTGTTTTGCTGTCTTCTTCCCTAGTAAATGGCAGATTTACGTAACTGATCCTTTAATAAAAACCCTAGAAATCAGAATTTCTTTTGAAGAACATCTGGAGCACATCTGGGTAGGGTGAAGAACTTTTGATATTTTGGAGGCTCTGGCATTTGGGAAAGTAACTTTTCTTCCTGTCTCCCTGCCTGCCCTTGTTCCCTTCCTCCTCTCCACCCTCCATCCCACAGGTATACCTACCGTCGCTCCACCCACAGTCCGGCCCACACCCCGGCCAGATGTGACCCCTCCATCCGTGGGCACCTTCCTGCTCTATACCCAGGGCCAGAAGATCGGCCACTTACCCCTCAATGGCACGAGGCTTCAGAAAGATGCAGCCAAGACCCTGCTGTCTCTGCATGTAAAGTGGATTTCCCCTGTGTGTGTGTGTGGGTGTGTGTGCGCGCGCGGGGGGTGGGGGGCAGGGAGTGGAGCTACGTGTCTTTCCCAGTGGAAGCCACTTCAGAGGCCCTGGTGCAGGGAAGTCCTGGACGGTTTCTGGGCTGCAGCCCATCGGAATGGGCCCGAAGCCAGCACCACAGAACCAGGGATCTTTGTTGCTGGGAGTTACCTGTCACTGACCAAGGCTGTGCTCTCTCGTTGCTTCACGTGGTTTCAGTTGTATGGAAAGGGAACTTTCGAGTTGTCGGGATATGGAGGCTGCATGGTGATCCAAGGGAAAATGGACAGACTGTTACCCTAAGTCACCAGGGTTCTCTCACCTCACAATGTCTCCATAGAAATCCTGGAAGTCAAAGTGACAGGGGGACTAGCCCAGCCACAAGGTGTGGTCTCTGCGATTTGCTGGGGTCTCCCAAGTGGAAGTCAGTTAATGACTGCCTCACTATTGCAGCCTCTCGCTTGGGTTCTGCCACTTTGACCCACTTCTTTCCTAACCTTCCCTGACTCCAAAAATGAAAACTTGGGAGTGTGTGACCCTGGGAGAGGAGCGGACAGAGCCTTCCCCAGGGGATGCTTGATGCTTCCTGAGTCAGCAGCCTCCCTAATGCAAAGCACCCCATTTTGGGGAGAGGATTTTCTTTTCGAAAATGGGGAAACATGAAGGTGGCGCTCTACAACGGCATCGACAGTGGGAGATCATCTTCATTGTAAAACTTGACGGTGCAGGCACTTGCTTATCCGTAGAAATAGTATGGTGTTCATGTTTGTATTTACTTCTGTTAGTGCACTACTTAATGTGGTTCCAGAAAAGCTTAGAAGCCAGTGTTTAAGAAGAGATGTGTCCCTTTTAAGATTCAAGGGCTCCTGTCACCTCCCCCAAGGACTCGCACATTGTTTGTAAAACCTCTGGAAGAGGTAGAGACTAAGAAGTTGTCATCACTTGAAGCTAACCCTCTTTTATTCAAGTCATATGGCTTGAGTGCCTTTCTGAACATGCCCCTGCCGGGGACAGGGTGGTGATGGTAGTGGCAGTGGAAGTGACAGAAATGGAACATGGGTTATGTGCATACTTTAAAGAAATTTACTTAAACTAGGACTTTTTCTCTAACCTTGAGATTATGACATGGGTTTATGAATCCCATTATGCCCCAGGTTAATGGAAGCTCATTTAAATGTGTACTCTTGCCTGGGACAAATGACATTTTAATTTTAATTTTCAAATAAAAGTGTAGTTGACCTTAGGTCCCCCCACATAAGCTGCCTGTTTTTCCACAGGAGCCAAATCCTGCTTTGCATAATCTTTCTTGTGCTGACTACTCTCCCAGGGGGGGTAAGTGAAGCCAAGCCCCTCGAGACTCTGTTAGGCAAGGCAGGAACTGGTGTGACCTCAGGGGCAGCCAGATGACCGCTGAATGTTGGCTTTGCACATCTGCTGGGTTTCTTAGAGCAGGAGCCTGGATTGGAAACTAAATGAAGCAAGTTCTGCATGGAGTTGAGGAAAAATAACAGACTCAGCAATTGTTTTCTTTTTTAAAGACTGTCAGTTATTTAGCAATAAGGGAGGAGGAGAGACTTCACTAGCCAGAGGTTGGAGGACCACCACTCCCTAGTTCCTTAACATAATAATTAGACTTTTTTCTTCTTAGACAGGTGTAGCTCTGTTGCCCAGGCTGGAGTGCAATGGCACCATCTCAGCTTGCTGCAGCCTGGACCACGTGGGCTCAAGTGATCTTTCCACCTTAGCCTCCTGAGTAGCTGGGACTACAGGTGCATGCCACCATGCCCAGTTAATTTTTCTTTTTTTCCAGACAGGGTCTCACTATGTTGCTCAGTCTCAAACCCCTGGGCTCAAGCAACCCTTCTGCCTTGGCCTCCCAAAGGACAGGGATTACATGCATGAGTCACTGTACTTGGCTATACTTTAATGCAGAATGTAACCAAGTCAGGGGCAGCAGTTGAAGTGACTGCACTTCAGGTAGAGGAAAGATCTCTTCACATTCACAGAGGGAGAGTAGATTTTGTTGGCATTTAGTGGCGAATTTTATTAAGGCTCTTTGAAAAGTGCTGATGATATTGGTTGGGAAAGGATTCAGTTTTTACCCAGTAGAATGCTAACAAACAATTTATTTTGCTTAAGGCACTCTAATTACTGAAGGGGCTGATTTTTTCTTCTTAACCATCAGTCATAAGGGCTTACTGTACCAGTGCAGTAAGCCCTTCAATAGGTGCTATTATGAATTACTGACTGGTATACAGTAAGCATTTATATTAATTTTTGTAGCAACCATATGAAGCAGGTACACTATTGGCCTCATTTTGCAAATGAGACCAAGGCATAGAGAGGTAAAATGCCCAAAGCCACATAGCTAATAAGTGGCTGAGCTGGGGTGTGACCCGAGTGCCCACGTGTGCAGCCACTCTGCTGTGCTGCCTGCAGGATCACAGTGCAGGGTTGCTTACTGCAGCTGTGCATGAGCAAGGCGGCCGACTGTGAACAAAGGCGAATGTAACCTCATTATTCTAATTCTGTGATTTGGTGCAAAGGGCTCCATCATTGTGGGAATTGATTACGACTGCCGGGAGAGGATGGTGTACTGGACAGATGTTACTGGACGGACAATCAGCCGTGTCAGTCTGGAACTGGGAGCAGAACCTGAGACGATTGTGAATTCAGGTCAGCAGCTTAACTCAGCAGAGTCTGCATTTTATTTGATTCTATGAAGTCACTTGTCTATTTTACACTGGTTTCCCCTTGATTTTTCTTCACTAGGGGAGGTTAAGTTCTAGGCAAGTCATTTTATTGAGCTGTATTAAGACCAGCCCCCCTTTAAGCAAACATCTTCATACATAATGAAAGAAATAGGTGATTCCTACTGTAAGCACTTTTCAAAAGAAAAGGATTCATGGTCAGAATTCAGGGTGTGGCCTTAAGTCTGTTCAGCCTTCCTCTGGCACTGTGGACACCTGGTGTCAAGTTAGTAGGTCTGTTAGTCCAGAAGCGAGAGGTAGAATACGTAACAGAAGTACCTGTTTCTCTATTACCCTGGTTCTTGAGACACCTGGGCCTTGTTTCCCTGTCCCCCCTCTCCCCTACCAGCTGTTAAAACACATCTTTCTGCTTCAGGTTGGTCCTCCATGCCGTGCAAACACTCCAGTCCTGACTTTGCTTTACTTCCAGGTCTGATAAGCCCCGAAGGACTTGCCATCGACCACATCCGCAGAACAATGTATTGGACGGACAGTGTCCTGGATAAGATAGAGAGGGCCCAGCTGGATGGCTCTGAGCGCAGGGTCCTCTTCCATACAGATCTGGTGAATCCCCGCGCCATCGCTGTGGATCCAATCCGAGGGTTAGCTGGGCTCCCCTAAACTCCTCTTACCTGTAGATCCTGCTGTGAAGCCCCTGGGTTTTAATTGCAATGTGGGGAAGGCCAGAACAAGAGCAGAAGCTCAAATGCATTCATGTAACAAAGATTTACTAAGGATCTAGTAGGTGTCAGGATCTGTTCTAGGAAAAGACAAGGTTTGTTCTTTCATGGCACTTATATTCTATTAGGAGTAAATAAGACTGCATATAAGCAATAGTGGTGAGAACTAGGGGTTACGCTGGGTCAGGCAAGGCCTCAGATGACACTTAACTGGAAGTGAAGTGGGACTCCTTCAGCAGCACATTTATAAACCACTGGTGAAGCCCACAGTAGGGCTGACCTCCATCAAGTATCATTAACCAAAGTTCAGATGCCTCCATGTTACTATAGCAGAAATTAAGATAAACATTTTCCATCTGTGATAACTGCTAAGGTCATTAAATTTGATAGAGTATTTGTTCAGTGTTTCTGTACTTGTTAGAACCAGGGAGAATTTTTGTATCTTGAGAAACTCTTGCCATATTTAAGTGGAGTTTCTACCAAATGAAATTCCTAGATGCTCTTCAAATCAGTAAAAGCAAACCTTCAGCTTTAATTTGCAGGTAAGTGCTTTTTGACTCTGAAATACTTAGTACAGAGCCTCCAAGGTGTTTCCAAGCTTAGGGTTCTACATACAGGGAAAGGTGTATCTTTCTCTATTCCAGTTGACTTAGCCACAGGAATTAATAGCCCTCTTAAAAACTTTCTATAGGCTTAGGCTTCTCTTTCTGATATTTGGAAGGTCCTTTTTTTTTTTTTTTTTTTTTTTTTTTTAAAGACAAGGTCTCACTTTGTCGCCCAGGCTGGAGTGCAGTGGCACAATCTCGGCTCACGGCAACCTCTGCTTCCCAAGTTCAAGCGATTCTCCTGCCTCAGCCTCCCAAGTATCTGGGATTCCACGCACGCACCATCCGCGCCCAGCTAATTTTTGTATTTTTAGTAGAGACAAGGTTTCACCATGTTGGCCAGGCTGGTCTCCAACTCCTGACCCTGGGTGATCCACCTGCCTTGGCCTCCCAGAGTGCTGGGATTATAGTTGTGAGCCATTGTACCCAGCCCCTCATTCCTTCTGGGTGCTTGATCTGAAAACTGGGGAGAGCTGCCATTTTGTGAGCAATGATACCTAGGTCGTATCTCCGTGGTCTGGGGAAAAAGCATACTTTTAAGCTGAAATCCACAACACAGCCATGAGTTTAAAGATGAAGATAGGAGTTTCTTATCCAGGCAATGCTAAAGGACTTTAAAAATTTTTAACGAAAAGAAAATCCCCCTCGAACCAGGTTTCAATGTATGTAATTAAATCTCCCTCAACTGCTTAGCGGAATGGTTGTCAAGCTTTCCTGGATATTTCTCATTTGCTTTCTACAGATTTCACCTTTATAATCTTTCTCTGGCACTCCCCAAATAATTTACACCAAATATGTGTGAGCTTGTTCTGGACATACTGTTTTCAATGGTATTAAATCATTTTGGGGAGGAGACTGATCAGAAGGGATGAAACAATGATATACATGCTTCACCCTCTGGCCACCTCCACCTTAGGGCAAAGTGGAAACTGCTTTTTGGCTTTTGCTTTCAGCTTTTCTCCGCTTCATCTATTGGGCATAAGGGAGGAAATTCACAACAGGGGAAATCTATAGTTTCTTCGTCTCTGTCTTCTCACTGAGGTTCTCTGTACCTCAAGGGATTTATTCAAAGCTTCTACAACTTTTATAAAATAGCATTTTATGAAAGAGCTTTCAAAATTATTTATGCTCTAACTTATAAACCTGTTTGTTTTCTTATAATAACCTGTTTCCACTTAACAGGACCATATTATTTCCTAGTCAGCATCTGTTAGGAATATCTTTCATTTTTAACATGGCATTTAAAAGGTAAAGTGCTTCACTTAAAATGTTTCCATCTCTGGGTGCCAGGTACAGAACAATTGAGATTCCCCTTCAGCAAGTACCAAATTGTATTTTTGGGAGAGGAAAATAACTGTTTCTTTCTCAAATCCCTGGTCCACATCTCTTCAAGTTCCATAGTTTTTATCAAAGCCATTCCTAACAGCTGTATTTCTATTGTAAACCCAAGATCCAATTCAAGATTTCAAGCAATGGAGGGTTTTGGGTCAGTGGAATCAGGGGTATCTGGGAGGCAGGGATTGTGACAGGAACTTAGTAATGACTTCTTCCACATAGTTACAATAATCAGAAAACCTTGTGATGCAGGTAAAAGTGAAATATGGCTGTGTGTACTTACCTACTGCTGTGTAAGAAATTGCCCAAGCCTTAGCAGCTTAAAACAATGTTTAGTCTCAGTTTCTGTCAGTCAGGAATCCAAGTGTACTTTAACTGAGCTCCCCAGGCATGGAGTCTCTTGCAATAAGGTAATGGCCAAACTGCAGTGTTCTCCAGGCTCAGCTGGGGGAATACAGCCCAAGCATGCTCAAATGGGCCACAGGCAGGACTCATGTCCTTAAGGGCTTTTGGCCAGAAACGTCAGTTCGTTGGCACATGTTCCTCTTTATAGGGTAGATTGCAACAGGGCACCCAGCTTCCCTCAAAGGGAGCAAGAGAGAGCACCTAAGGCAGAAGCCAGTTTGAAACCTACTACTGGCAATGATAGCCCATCACTTCTGCTATATGCTCTTCACTAGAAGCAGCAAGACACTAAATGCAGCCCAAACTCAAGAGGATTGCTTAAGGCTGTAATATATGAGGAGATGGGGATCACCGGGGGCTGCTTAGATGCTGCCTACCACAGGCTACATAGCTATTCTTTTATAATCTTGATTGTTATTTTATCTACAGCAACTTGTACTGGACAGACTGGAATAGAGAAGCTCCTAAAATTGAAGCATCATCTTTAGATGGAGAAAACAGAAGAATTCTGATCAATACAGACATTGGATTACCCAATGCCTTAACCTTTGACTCTTTCTCCAAACTGCTCTGCTGGGCAGATGCAGGTAATACTACCGATGGAATGCAAATAGAAAGCCCCTTATTACAGGAGTGTGAGCACTAACAGATTTTACTATAAAATCAAATCCCAACACTTAGATATTTTGGTTTAAACACATTGATTACAGCACATAATCTACTTTCTTTTGTCTGTAAACTTTTAAATACTGTTCTTAAATGAGTCTTAAAAATGAACTTTCTTGGGTTTGGGTGGAAGGAAGGCTAAATCAGTTTGTACTGCTTGCCTGACCATGAGTGCTTGGCATACTCTTAACAGTTAAATATTAGCCACTGTTGAACTGACAAACTTCAATGACTAGAAACTGTTCTTCTTGTGGGGAAGAGGATCACTATAACCATCTGTTATAATGCTAAGGACATTCTTTGAAAAGTACTGTAGCAAGGTGGCTTCCTTCAGTAATGACCTGGGCATTAGCAACCCACATTTGTTTGCTTTTGTTTATCAGCACAATTGAAAAAAATGCTGTGTGTCTAGTTCTTCACTAAAGAATATAAAAACTGTTCTTGAAGAATTTGTAATCTAATAAAAGGGCCTATAATGCAGATAGGTCACCTTTATAACCCAGTTGTGTAAAACAAGTTACATTTCTGAAAAGTATTTGAAATTTAAATCGGGGCTCTATTGAAATAGCTACAGTAAAAATTTTAAGACTGATTCGTTTACACTGAAGTATGAGTTATGTTACCACTTTAGTTGCTTTTTTCTTCCTAGCTAGAAAATATTTTTAAAATATGTAAGAATTTTCATTAACACATTGCTTACAAAGGGCAAGTATTTACCCAGATGTTATAATTTATAAGCTAAGGCCTGAAATAACACAAATTATAAAAATATGTCTAATACCCTACTGTGGCAGAAACTTATCAGATTTCAGTAAATGCAATTCTGTCTTCCAAAAAAGGACTGAAAGTTTGAATCTCTACTAAAAACGGGAATGTTATCCAACAAACTAGAGCCTAGTAATAGTCTAGGTAAATTTACTGCTGCTAACCTATGACTGCAATGGAAATAAAATATCCTATTTCCCATTCTTCCCTTGTTTCCTTAGAGAAGGAGTCTGTCACTATCATTTTTGGCAAAGCAGCTTGTTACTCCATAGTATGAAATGATCTCCTTTTCTCCGTTTGTTTTAAAAGGAACCAAAAAACTGGAGTGCACACTACCTGATGGAACTGGACGGCGTGTCATTCAAAACAACCTCAAGTACCCCTTTGGCATTGTAAGCTATGCAGACCACTTCTACCACACGGACTGGAGGAGGTGAGCCTCACACATTCTGGTCAGGCCTGAAAAGGCCAACTATTCCAGAGAACATGCCACTTGCTTTACAAGTCAGTAAGTGACTTTCCTAATTAAGCGCTCTGAGGCTTTTGTTTCAATACCTCTCCTCACTGGCAGATAAGATCCTTCAAGAATGTTTCCTTCCATCCTTTGACATTTTTGAAATCATCCTTTTACCTCACCCAGAAATTGAACAGTATTGCTCACATATAGCTTAAAAGTAGCATAGCGCCTGGCGCGGTGGCTCACGCCTGTAATCCCAGCACTTTGGGAGGCCGAGGTGGGTGGATCACGAGGTCGAGAGATTGAGACCATCCTGGTCAACATGGTGAAACCCTGTCTCTACTAAAAATACAAAACATTAGCTGGGCGTGGTGGCGCGTGCCTGTAATCCCAGCTACTCAGGAGGCTGAGGCAGGAGAATTGCCTGAGCCCAGGAGGCGGAGGTTGTGGTGAGCCGAGATCGCGCCATTGCACTCCAGCCTGGGTAACAAGGGCGAAACTCCGTCTCAAAAAAAAAAAAAAAAGGTAGCAAAGCTTTTTGATAAATAATCTAAATATGTTCTTCAGAGAATAAGTGACTACCCTTAAGTAATACCATGAGCTATATTAGATATAGTGCTTAAATTGGTTTTTCTTTGACACTTGTGGACATGTTGTCTGACAGACCAAAAAATACTATTTAGACTAGTTTTCAACTGCGGAACTGTGGAACATTGAAAATCTAAGCCCTTTAGCCCGTGGCCTACAAATCCAATTTGATAGATCATCATCATGTGATTCTAACATGCAGTTAGAATGAACAATGGATTTAGAGCAGTGGTCCTCAAGCTTCAGTGTGGCTTTAGCATCACCCCTTGGACAGAGAAGGCTGGCAGAAATTTTCCTCTACTGAAACTGACTTTTTTGTAGCTGACCTTTTTTTTTTTTTTTTAAATCTAGTGACTCTCCCTAAATTCACTCTTCCTTTCTGTTACCAGGGATGGTGTTGTAGCAGTAAATAAAGACAGTGGCCAGTTTACTGATGAGTATCTCCCAGAACAGCGATCTCACCTTTACGGGATAACTGTGGTCTACCCTTACTGCCCAACAGGTAAAACATGCTTTAGGATGCTCCTTTAAGTTAGCAGGGTAGAGAAGGGATATATGAGATACTTGATTCCCCCTGCTGTCTGTGACACTGCCATCATTGCCTTCTTACTGCTCCGAGAACCACTTTTGAGCTGGGAAATTTAATGGCCACTACATGGGGGACGGCCAGTCTTTACTGCCTTAAATCTACCTAGCTTAACTATATACAAAAGACTTGCTGTTGCAACTTGGTTACAATACACTCACCCCCCAGTTTCTCCTCTCTCACAGGAAGAAAGTAAATACAGTAACGTAAAGACATGGAGTTTACAGTCAGAACCTGGACCTTAAAGAACAGTGACTGCAAAGGCAAAGAAAGTAAAAAAGGAATAGGCCATTACACGTTCCTGAACATACAAGATGAACATTTTTTAGTGCAAAAAGACTTTTGTGAAAAGTTTATACCTCAATCTTTACTACTGTATTTCTAAAAATGAAGGTTGTTATTGCAAGTTTAAAAAGGCAATAGAATTTTAAAGCGACTTCTTGTAAACATTTATACTGTATTTAAAAGGTCAAATTCAACAACTAAGAGTTTAAGATTCTAAATCTGATTTTTGCTATGGATGATTTCTGGCCAAGAAACTAAAGCACATGTGATCAATATAAAGATACAATCGTAAACCTTAAGAGTTGGAGAAGCCAATGCAGAACTCATGGGAAAGGACTAATTATTTATAGTTTCCCAACCAAAGTTCTAAGATTTTTTTTTTTTTAACCTCTGCATCAATACATTTCTATTTATATCACAAGGTGCTAAAATGATTCAATTTGTATTATCTGATCCTGTAAGTGCCTCTATAGAAGTACCCACAGAAAGTATTACATTTTATTAATACCAAAGATGTAACAGTTTAAAAATTTTCTAGATTACTCCAATAAAACATTTTAAGTTTTCCTATGATCTACGTTGTCTCTAGGACAAAGGTGGGGGTTGGCATATACCTTAACCACAAAGGAGAAAGAAGATTTATGTAAACATACAGTACATAATAAAAATTCTACTTTCCTCAACTTTATTAAAGAAAAAAGCAATGGTGGTAAATCTCTAGAACATACCCAATTTTCTGGGCTTCCTCCCCCGAGAATGTGACGTTTTGATTTCCAGACATGCCAGAAGTGTACATGGTTCCCAACTGTACGAAGTAGGTGAGAAGCAGAAGTCCTGAGGTGTTCATCTTCCAACTTTTCCCAGTCTGTGGTCTGTCTTTGGATCAGCAATAATTGCCTGAACAGCTACTATGGCTTCATTGATTTTTGTCTGTAGCTCTCTGAGCTCTTCTATATGCAGCAATCGCAGAATTTGAGCAGCTTCATTAAGAACTGCATCTGTGTTATGAGAAAAGAACACTGCTTCAATATGTAATTTTTGCATTTAAGGTCATTTATTAATTTTCCTCAGGTATTCAGTCTCTAAAAAAAATAGTTTGAATTTAAAATCAATCACTTACCCCCCGTGTCAAAACCAAGAATATGTTTGTCTAAAGCAACAGGCAAGCCCTTAAAAAACAAAAGAATATAGTTACCAATAACATTCTTTTCTCCGCTAAAACTGAAATGCACCTACCTATTCTAGTGTTTTACCTCTTTTAGCTGCACGAGCAAGGGAACTAAGTTTTGTTTAGATCTGTCTTGTGATCAGCGAGTTTTCCCTATTTCAATGGGTTAGGGGAAAAAAATCACTGCCAATAAAAAAAACACACTACCCGTACTTCCAATGTTAAAACCTGTTACTATTCAAATGCTTTAATCACTGCTTAATTTTTGCCTTATCTAGTAAGGTATATGTACTTCGGCTCCATCTGCTTTAAAACAGCTAATAGATGTAAAGGAAGAAACCACGGGCAAGAAAGCACAGTGAGCAAAATTAAAGAGCAGAATTGTACTGAATGGCTTTATATGTTCATCTATACCAGAGGCTTGCTTTTTTCCTTTGTCTGCCAAGAGACCACCAAGAACAGCTACCCCTGAAAACTACCACATGCCTCAAATACTAGTTTATGAATGGTTACAAGTACACTAAACTATAAGAATGCCACTAAATCAGAGGCTGCTGTCTTTTGAGATGACACCAAGATTAAGATTTGGAGCATTACTAGATTTTACTTTCAAACAAGAGTAAAGAGATTTGGCTAAGGCTTTATTTACAGTGCCTTCCAAAGCAGACATAGTTTGCTGAATGAATGAATGAATGATTTTATTACAAGAGAACAATTTACTGTCTGTCCCATAGTGTGGGTGACATAAGCTGATCTTTAATGCAACTTCCAGTGGCCCGATTCATACATAATAAGCCAATAAGAACCTTTAAAAGAAAACAGTGTCTTTCAGAAATACTGCCCTGGCATTAGTAACCTTTTAACACTTCTGGGCCTGCCTAAAGGGGTTGGAGGACAAAACACATTGGGAGAAGGGGGAAGGGTGCAGGGAGGACAAAACACATAGTTGTGCCCAAGGCATTCACTACAACCTCGTTGCTGCAGGAGGGAGGTGTTACCAGATACTGGAGGACAGTCTCTCCACTGCTGCACAGCCAATGAAACTTTAGGCACATCTGGATATCTGATATAATCTAAAAATACTCCAGAAGCATGTATTTTCTCTTTAAGGGGAAGGTAGTCACGTGATACAGCTTTCTCGGCCTACAAAGTAGGACTGAAAGATACCATTTCAGTCATCTGTACCTTGAACCTTACACTCCAACAGAACCCCCCATCTCTTCACTTGGGCAGATTGACAAGCTCATGCTGAGATGCAGGCATGGACCCTTGTCCCCATCCACCATTAGAGCACAGGCTCTCAAATCAGACTAGTCGCCTGAGCTCAATCACTTACCAACTAGGTGACCTTAGCCAAATTACTTTCTCATGTTTTATGCCAGGAAATTGAACGAAACAATAATTTACTCTGAAGAAATAAGAACAAGAATAGAATTTAGATGGAAAAAAAAAAAACTAATTTGTACTGAAGTGTGTTCCTTCTTCTCCAGCATGAGTCAAAATAATCAAATAAGTTTCATAAAGGTAAATACTTTTAAATAAACTTCAACAGGCCACAAGCATGATTTCTGGACTGTGGATGAGCTACTTGTAGCTTTCTAAGGTACGAAGTGAGATGAAGGTGAAGTTTGTTTTTCACTCAAAAATGACCCCCCAGCCACAGAATACATTCAATTTGCTTTACTAAGTACAGAAGTAAGCTATGCTTTCTCTAAGCTGTGTATGTAGAATGGATATCTGAAACAGATACATGTAAAGTTTAAAATCATGGCAATAGCACAAGAAATGTTGAACACCTTATTTAGGACTGTTAGAAACATACCTCTTTTGTTTGATTTGCCTTAGCAACTGCATCCTGTGTCAGGCGCTCCTGAACCAAAATTCGAATTGCCTAAGAAACCAAAAAGATTTTCACTTGGTTGTTTACCTGTCATCCTTTCTTCTATGAGCCTAGAGAATAAGGATGCTCAATTTGATGAAGTCAGAATTACCTAGTTCATTAATAAACTCTCCAATAAATTAAAAATAAAAAAAAACAAACCACTAATATAATGTAACCTTTCACACTTCTAGTATTTTACTAATGTTGAGTGATGCTTACAACAATTAAAACTATTTTTGAATAGGTAATGCATGTGCCTATTAAACACAGCAGGAAACATGGCAAAAAGTAGGTCTCCTTCCTAGCCCTGTGATCGCCTACAGATTCTTATGTATGCTCACACTAAAACTGTGAAATAACGAGCATGCTTCTGCACGAATACACATTTTGACACAAAGGGTAGCAGATCATGCATACTGTCTTACGCTTTCCTTTTATCACTTCACTCAAGTATTTTCTTACCTTTCAAAGGACACTGTTGGTGGTTTTAATCACCAAGGCATTTCATTATGGCATGCATACATGCAAGTATCCATACACACTTAAAAATCAAATTTTTTAAAAATGGAATTTTAGAGAGATGACAGTTACAACTCAAAAATAAGTGTGAAAACTTTAAATGAAAAAACCGAATGCTATCTTTGAAAAAGAGAATTCAAACAATGTTTAACAGCAACTGCAAACATATTTAATAGTCTGGTTGCCAAACAGTTAATATACTGATTCTTGTACTTGACAAATGTACTAAGATGTTTTCCATATTGTGTTACTGTTTGAATGCTTCTTAAAATAACTCAAAAGGAACAAATGTGCAGCTAGGACTAGAATTTTATAGCTTTCTGTTTTAGCTGATTTATACTTTATCCCCTTGGGTTCTGAAGTCTAACAAAAGCACCCCAAATATGCTATCCATTGTCTGATTCTCCTTTCACTTACTTTATGATTAAAGCTTACATGATCACTGTAGAACTGTTCCAAGGCAATTAACAATTGTCTGAATAAAGAACAAGCCTTTGAAATAGCTAAATTTCACTACAAACATTTTTGTCTTTTGGCATGCAATCTGTCTTGAGAAAATCCAAGTTAACATTCAGATACAGTACAGAAAATTTTAGTAACTTAGGGTTACAACAGTCTTGTCAAAACTGATATTTAGTACATAAAAATCTAAAAAGCATGTTAAGTTATGGCTTTATCTCTTCTGGGTAGAGTGAAATTTAATTATTCAACTTATTACAAAGTAGTTTACATGCACAAGGTCTAGCTTTTAATCTCCTGTAAAATCAGTAATAATTTCTAAAATAATTTCCAAGTCTGATATCTTAAGTACCACTCCCCTGATCCACACCACTGTACTTGCATGATTACTAGGAATACATCTTTTGAAGTTTATGATTTCTCTCAGAAACAAGAGACCTCTTTCAGATTACTGGGCTCCCTGAAGTATAGTTATCAACTGAGTGGCCTATGTAGGATTGGGGACAGAAACATTCATTTCTCAAAGAGATTTTGGGGTTATATATATTTTTGACCAAATTCACCATTACTCATTTGGCATTTTTCACCATCTTAATGAATACAGACCATGAATCATTAAAAGGACTAACTAAGCAGAAGTATGGTAATGTGGAAAAAGAATGGACCACAGAGTTACAGCGCTCAAAATCCTGGCTCTGTCATTTTAGACATATTTACCTATCCTCATTAAGTCTCAGTTTCTTCATATCATACATATTTTTTAAAAGATAGCATTTGTCTCTAGGACTATTGGGAAGGTTGAATGAGAACATCTTTGCAAAGGATTTAGCATAGTGGCAGGCACAAAGCAGACAATCCAAATTAGATAAAACCATGAAATGTGCTTTATATCACACATTCTTCTACTGTATTTTAGTCACTCGATCATAATATCAATAGTTAATATTTAGAAAATAAAGACATTTATCTACATGCAGTTTCTGTCAAGAATTAAGAACATGAAGCTGACCTTAAGCATTACCAGGTAATCATCATGACGTTGAATCTGAAGCAGGTTAGCCAAAGCCATCACACCAGCCTTAAAATCAGGATTATTTACTGTAGAAGATTAAAAATAAAGAAAAACTTACAACTCTGCAAATGTATAATTACAGACATATTTGTGGATATACAAAAACATTTTTCCACTTTTCGGTAACAACAAATCTTAGTTTTTAAAACTGCTACTCACAAGATAAAAAATGAAGCCCTGCAGACTATCAACAATTAAATAAATTGGTAAAAGATAAAATGGTTTTCCTATGACTATATGAGATGGTCCCCAACTTAGGATGGTTGGACTTTACAAGCTTTTGACTTTAGATTGAATTCAGTGGGATGTAACCCTAGTGCAAGATGAGGAAAATCTGAACTTACAGTGCTTCCAGTTTCATTTTTCAACTTTACAATGGGTCTTTCGGGGTATTACATGAAATTTTTGACTTACGATATTTTCAACTTTGGAACATGATCTCATCGTCATTCAAGGAGCATCTGTATTTCATCAGCCAACTTGAATAATTCAATAAATGACTAATTTAACTCAATTAGGTTTGTCCTGTAACTTTTTCTACAAGGCTAATTTATGTAGCACTTTTAATTAACATTTCTTCCCAAGGCTGTTAATTTTAATACATAGATCCCCTCAATGGATAGTTTTCCCCAAACCTCTCTCTAAGCAGTGGCCCAGGAGTGTCTAAGAGCCTCACTTATTCAAAAGGGTTAACTCCTAAATTAGAGGTCACAATGAATTAGCCAGTGCAGGAATATTTAACATATCATAATCTAGGTAATTAGATTCTTCATACTTTTAAAGAGAGAAATTACTCAAAGACATCTGAGACTTAATGGAAAATTTTACCACTTGTCTCATAGTCACTGGATTAAAAGAAATTTATACATTCAAAAAGGTAAACAATGGCCCCATGATTAAATATAAATTAAACTCCCAAATTTCTAGAAGCAAATCAAATTAACATTCAGATGTTCAAATGCAAGGGGAAGGAGAAAGCGCACTATAAAAACATTACAGAGAATAAAATGTCAACATAAATGCTGTCTGCACGGATCCTTCTTAATTTACAAAAACCAAGTAAACGTGGACTTCATTCTTCAAAATAAAAAACATTTAAGCAACCAAAAATATTGATGTTCAGTGTTATGCATTTATATACTCACCATCCAAATTGATCAATGGTTCTGCATTTTTAGTTGCATTGTCAGCAGTTTTTGCATTATCAGGTACTAAGTCCTTGTATTTTTCAGCTATAAAAATAGGCAAAAATATAATTTGTAAGAACTGCAACCTAAGGTAAAATGACTACTGCTATTTACCAAATTTAACTGAGCTAAACCGATTACAGGTTGGGTACTCCTTATAGAAATGCCAATAATTTCCAATTTTTAATTTTTCCGGACTTTGGATTATCTGCATATATAAAATGTGGTATCTTGGGGATGGGACCGAAGTCTAAACACGAAATTCATTTTCATGTTCAATATACCACTTACACACATAACTGAAGGTAATTTCATAAGAGTATTTTTTAGTAATTTTGTGCATGAAACAATGTCTGCGTTAAGTACTTATGTGTGGAAATTTCTACTTGTGTCCTCATATCAGTGCTCAAAAAGTTTTGGATTTTGGAGCACTTAGGATTTCAGATTTTCGAGTTACAGATGTTCAACCTGTATAAGCATAAACAACCCATCCAATCAAACAATTTTTACTATAGAAAATGTAAAAAGACAACGTAACCATCACCATCTTTTCAATTAAGCTAAAGCAATTACTGGACTATGTGACACAAATCTCTTTTCATTAACATTTCTGAAGGCAATAATTTCAAACGTAAATTTTAGGAAGGAAAAAAATCTGGTTTTATAGCTTCCTCTGAAATTTGAGGTAGAAGAACGGGAGGAGGATTAAGTATAGGTTACATAAGATTAAATACAAACTCATTAAAAACCACACTTCCCCCCCCCCCATATCTTCTTTTGAATGCTGTATATAAAATCCAAAAACCTTGCATTACAAAAAAAAAAAAAAATCAACACATCAAATACACCATCATATATAAACCTCAAACTTATTTCATGAAAATGTGATATTCAGAATGCCAAAGGTAGATTTTATTTTCATTTGAAAAATAGTACTTAAGTTCACAAATAAAAACACTTATTAATAATTCACTAAACTTAATGTTCAAAATGGCATCTTAGGCTATAGAGTGCTTATGTGATCTGTTAATGAAACAAGGAAAAAGTAAAAGCATTAAAATTTAAGTTGGAGTTCAAAAGGCTCCCAGGGGCCACATCTGGAACAGTAAAAACAGCAGACTACGTGATGGACAGAAAAGATTATAATCCATTGAGTAAAAGAAGAATCCATGTATCTACACTGATTTAAACAAATAACTAAATTAGAGATGGGAAAGATTAGAGATGGGAAAGCTTACAGGAGAAAGCTAACAAACAATGTAGAAAAAATGATGAAAGCAGAAAAACAACTCTTGTTGATAATCAACATAATAAATGATTCAGGCAAGAATCATCATATGGTTGCTAAAACTAGTGGGGGAAATTTGAGGAGCAAAAACGTAATTGATAGTCTCAAAGTACCTCCCCACAAGACATATTACAAAGAGGAAAACAGTAAACTTTACAGTGGAGAAACCGTAACTCAGGGATCAAAGTGACATAACTAGTAATGCGACATATCACTATCACATATCGCTTAATATGATGCACTAAAAAGAACACATCAGTGTTTTTCCTAACAAAAGTATAAGCCCCAAATCTAATCATGAGGAAACATCATATAAATCCAAACTGAGAGACAAAATAAATGTCAGTCTCATGAAACACAAATAAAGACAGGAACTGTTCCAGATTATAAGATACTAAAAAGAGATGTAACAACTAAAAGCAATGCATAACCCAGGATTGCTCTGGGTTTTTTCTGCCGGGAGAAGTGGGGGCTTGGTGAAATGTGAACAGCATCTAGAGGTAACAGTAGTGTATCAAAGATAACTTCCTGATTTTGATCATTGTACTGTGGTTATATAAGACAAAGTTATTTTTAGGAAATGCACTTTAAAGTGTTTCAGACTAAAAAGAAATCATCTACAACTTACTATCAAATGGTTTGGAAAAAAATGTGTGTGTCTGTGGGTAGAGAGAAGGACGAAGCACATGAGGTAAAATGTTGAATTTGTAGACTTGAGGTATATGAAAATTCTTTGCACTATTTTGTAATTTTTCTATACATCTGAAATTATGTATTTAAAAAATTTCAGTTATCAATAACGTTAAATGACAAGCCACCAAAAGGCTTCAAAAAAACAGTACAGCACAAATAATAAAAATTCACAACGGTTTCAGCAGATTTTAAAATCAGTAACCTAAAAATCAAGGAGGCAATGTATCAATGTAAAACCACAAAAGAACATCAGCGCCTCCTACTGATTAGAGACAGTATTATTTGACCAATTTTCAAGTCTGTTCTTGCAATTCTAAATAAATGAAACTTGTTTTCTAATTTAGACTTTTAATACACTTTTGATACCATTCACCTTCAACTGTATGTTAACTTCCTTTTTCAATACTGAAAAATTTACAATTCACACACATGCTTCTTTTATTCATTAAAAGAACATGCTATTACTGAGAAACAGGTATATATAACCATATGTATCTACCACTGAAGGTTAATGGATTATAAAAATGGAACGAATAGAATAAAACAAACAGAGATGTAAGAATTTATTTGGCAATAACTGAAAAACACTTTTGATAAGCTAAAATTGGCTCGTATACAGTTCCTACCAATACAGAGCAGGGTAGATAAAAAGACCTTGTTAAAGGCCCTAGAAATCAATTAATATTACACCAAAGCCACAAGGCGTATGAATACATTTATTTTCTAATGGAAGAAAAACAAGTTTTTTTTTTTTTTTTTTTTTTTTTTTTTAAACTATACAGAAAAGTAAACTAAGTCTCAAATTAGAGCTTTCCTTAAGATTTTTGCCATAAGGCTTCTGAAATTTAAGTCGGATGCACGAGCAAAAACCTAGCTGATGCTCCAAATCAGTGTATGTAAGCATTCACATAGACTGCATTCACACACAATTACTGAAACTGACAAGCACTTGTTGTGTGCAAGAAACTATGTCAGGTACTGTGACACACAATACTGACCTCTACTCCACCAACATGTCCACGTCCAATCCCCAGAACCCGTGTATGTGTTACCTTATATGGCAAGATTTGCAAATACGATAAAATTAAGGATCTTGAGATGGGGGATTATCCTGGATTATCCAGGTAGGCCCAAGAGGATCAGAGCCAGAGACAAAGTTATGACAATGGAAGCGGACTCAAAGAAAAACTGGAAAATGCTATGCTGCTAGACTTGAAGATGGAGGAAGGGGCCAGAGTCAAGGAATCCAGGCAGCCTCTAGAAGGTAAAAAAGTAAAGAAACATTCCCCTTAAAAAGCCTCCAAAAGGAACCAGCCTTGCTGACAACTTGACATTAGCCCAGTGAGTTAATGTCACTTAACCGAGCTTTGGTGTAGCATAAATTGACTCCTAGGGCCTTTAACAAGGTCTTTTTATATACCCTGCTTTAGATTGGTAGGAATTGTATATGAGCCAATTTGCAGCTTATCAAAAGTGTTTTTTGGTTGGTACCAAATAAATTCTTACATCTCTGTTTTATTCTTATTCTGTTTGTTCCATTTTTATAATCCATTAATCTTCAACATCTAATGTTGGCCTTCTCACTCTAAAATATTAAATTGTGTTTTTAGTCCCTGAGTTTGTAGCAATTTGTTACAGCATCAATTGGAAGCTAACAGAGATACCCTGTAGGAAACAAAGCTGAATACCACCTTACAAATTACTGGGACAAATAAGACATAGACTAAGCAAAATGGAAAGTGGTCAATGACTTAAAAGGTACAGAGTTAAAAGCTCTGGCAGTTCAGAGGGAAATAATACTGTTGTTAAGACAAAACAGCATATGAGATGGATTGTTAAAAAGATGGTTAGGATTTAGATGTGAGGAGATAGAATGAAATGGTGTTTTGCCAAGGGAAAAGTGTGAACAAAGAAACTGAGTGGGGAAAAGGGATATAAACAGGAAACAGTTTTATTCTAATTTGGCTGGGATGTCAAGATGTGAATACTAGCTGGGTATCAGTCATCATTAACTACCAGGTTGGAGCTTAAAATTCTTTTTGTAGAAAATGGGAAATTAGTGTTTATGAATATGTATGATGTTTATTAATATGAATATGTAACTGGAACTGTTCTTTGGAAACAAGGAGTAAGTGGCAGCCTAAAACAGATTTATGTTTCAGAAAGTTAGCTCGGTTGGCCATGCAGTTAAGAAAAGAAGGTGACATTAATGGGAGATATTACAATACTCTTGGCAAGAAGTGACAAAAGCCTAAATTACGATTATGCCAATGGGAATGAAGACACAACAAAAGCACAAGGAAAGGTCAGTGTAGGCAAGATGAAGGGAAAGGGATAAGCCAAAGATATAAAAAGGCTTCCAAAGTAAGTAATCAAAAGGACTGGAACTAACTGAAAAACACAAAATGCAGGGGATGGAGGTAAGATAAGATAATCAAGTCTTGCATTTAGATATTGGCAGGCCTTTAAAAATGAAATGGTCTAATGAGACAAAACCTAAGTTTAATGGAAAATTGTTTTCACTATTAGGTACACTAATATTCAGAAGCTTCCAACCATATAAGTATCTGATAAGCCAAAAGCATAAGTAACATATTCTGGCCTAGAGAGTATTACTGTACATTAGCATTAGACATGTTTCAGTCTCTTGAGAAATGATCTGCTGCAACAACACTTCAAAGTCCCATCAATTCTGAGACATAACAACAATTTAATTTGAAAGGCTAAGGTGCAGACCATATTATCAAAGTGGTGTTACTTCGTGAGAAGACAGTCAATTAGCCTTCTACAAAGTGCACCATTTCCAAATTCTAAAAGAAATATATAAACACAAATGAAAGACAATAAAAGTGCTTTTAACTTGTGATAAGAATGAACAATGGTAAAATAGTATTAGACAAAACAAACTGGTAAGTTCCCTACATTTTCACACTCCCTTTCCCATCTTTCCTCTTTAAAATAAACATTCCCCACAAAACATACCATTATCTCCGTATTCAAGTCTGACAGCTAAACCAAGAAGCCAGTCAATGGCTTCTTGTCGCTCTTGAATCTTGAAAGGACAATTAACATCTCTGAGATACTGTGAGGGGGAAGAAAAAAACCACCAGTTTCATTATTACCATAAAGTCACAGAAGAAAGACTGGTAGAGTATAAAGAGACCTTAGTTTGGATCGCTAACAATATTTTAACAACATTTATATTACTACACTTTAGGTGCAATTATATAACCCAACAGAAGAGAACATTTAAGTGTACCATCTTCAGAAAAAAAAATAGAATTACAACTTCCTCACTCTGCAGATGAGAAAGCTGAGGCCTAGAGAGACTGACACTTGCCAAGGGATACAGGACTTAAAACTGGGACTAGACTCTAAGCTTTCTGATTCATAGTCTCAACATAAACAGAGCAATTAACTAAAAGGGGTAACTTTAAAAAGGATATACAATAGAGCATTATCTAAAACTTAATTTTGATACTACGGAAATGCCACTGCAAAGAATAGCCATCCAACCAACATGCATGTAGGGTGTAACCAAGTGTTTTAACTAAATGTCAGAAGCTGTACATTCAAATAAATGTTAAATAGTATTATATTCAACATTGTATATAACATCATTATAACATTAAATAATATAAATGTTGTCCTTAAATGAGTCAAGAGCTTAAAACCTAATTCTAGCACAATGTTATCAGTCAAAACTGCTGGAACTTTGTAAAAATCCTTTCAGTGATAATTAATCAGTACCTTTTAGTCATAACACATTTTCTAACCAAAAATCGTATCCCTTCAACTCACAAGATTTGGTTATAATCCAAAAGGCATACCTACCTTCAAAGTATTAAAAAACTGTCAATACTAAGGGTATTTAAACAATGTAACTCATGATTTAAAAGCAATTCCAAAAGGGAAGTTCCAAATATGATTTAACAATGACATCACCATTCTGAAGAAACCAGCTTGAAGGATAATAACTGCTTAGGTAAATTCTGATATATTTGTTATTTTACCTTATCATTCCAGGTATTTCACATCAGAAATGCACACACACACACACACCCCCCTATATATATATATTTGAGACAGAGTCCTGCTCTGTTGCCCAGGCTCGAGTGCAATGGCACAATCTTGGCTCACTGCAACCTCTGCCTCCTGGGTTCAAACAAGTCTCCTGCCTCAGCCTCCTTAGTAGCTGGGATCACAGGCATGCGACTCCATGCCTGGCTAATTTTGTGTTTCTACTAGAGACAGGGTTTCGTCATGATGGCTAGGCTGGTCTTGAACTCCTGACCTCAGGTGACCCACCCATCTCGGCTTCCCAAATTGCTGGGATTATAGGTGTGAGCCACTGCGCCCAGCCCAGAAAATTTTTTATAATCTCGAAATACCCTTCTACACGTAGAATTCTGTATTGTCTTGTAACATGAACAGATCATAAAATGTAATAAAACAAAATAAAATCCTAAAAATTTATTTCAAAGTGTTAAGAAGTCCACTAAAAATTTTAAAAATATTTTCTAAGAGCAAAAGAAAAGCATACAGTAGTATTAACAGTAGCAGTACAGCGCCATTGGCAGTAGGAAGCATATCACACTTGGTAAGCACCAGGCACTTCCATGAAGTCACTCATGAACAACAGAGCCACACCTGTGAGATAGGTACCACTGTTAGCCTCACTTATTGATGAGAAAATTAAGACACGGAAAGGTTAGTAACGCTAAGGTAATTTATACAATCCCTAATTTATAAAATCATTGATTCTATGAAGAAGGTACCTAATCACATTGTTCTAGCAAATCAAAAACTCAGCCTTTTTCATATTTTTCAAGAAAAATATCTCACTCATCAAAATAGTATAACTGATGAAAATGTTTAATGCAAGTAATGGCACTGTGAAAGGATTTTTTCTGAGAATTCTTTATTATGCAAAAAGTTACTAAAACTAAATCAATGGGAAAATTATTCAAGGCACAACAATATGATATACCAGAGACGTTTTAAGGACTATTTCTCTAGTATACAACAACAGATATCTATGTTAAATATAAGTATAAACATGACAACCTTAGTTTTAAAGCATGTCAATGTCTTTTTTTTTTTTTTCTTTTTTATTGAGACAAAGTTGTCACTCTGTTGCCCAAGCTAGAGCGCAAGGTTCTAATCATTGCTCGCCACAGCCTCAATCTCCCCAGGCTCAGCTGATCCTCCTACCACAGCCTCCTCATTAGCTGACACTACAAGTGCATGCCAGTACACCCAGCTAACTTTTCCATTTTCTTGTAGAGACAGGGTTTTGTCATGTTGCCCAGACCGATCTTGGAACTCCTGAACTCAAATGATCTGCCACTTCAGCCACCCACACCTGGCCAATGTCTTTAATATAAGAAGTAGCACTGTAAGTGTATTATTGCTCCATTTTCAGTTTAACAAAAATTCTGATTTGGGCCATTAAAGGAAAGTAAAATATTTATATAATTATTTAAGAAATGTCATGTTTCTAGAGAAAACTATTTATATCTAATACCAAAAGCTTGGTAGGAAGCCATAAAGTAATTTGCTCTAAAAGCAAAAGAAACATAATAAGAAAATAGCAAAATCCCTGAAATCCAGCTTTCCTAACACTATCATTACCATTTTTATCTTAAGAAAGTAATTTTAAGCTCATCTTCATATGATTTTCAGATAAGCTCTCTGTACTTTTACTTTACTTCCTAATTCATTACCTTTTCAAAGAACTTGGGCCAATCACTGCTGTGGATGTTTCTTAAATTACCTCTGTCTTCAATCTTGTAGTGTCTGATTTTCTGGTCTTCAAGCCAAACAATGAAGTTTCTAAATTCTGTTTCATCTGCAATTTAAAAAAAAAAAAAAAAAAAAAAAATCACATAAATAACTAGAAGCACTACATAAAATATCTCCTTCTCCACAGATATATGTTCTTGTGGAATTTCCTTAATCTCAAAATGCTAAATTAATTGAACCAGAGGGAGGAGGTGAAAGTAGAGATTCTGGAGTCACAAATTAACAATGATCTGTTCAAATCCGGGCCAGAATTCAAATTCTGGGTTCAAATACTTAGTAGTTGTGTGAACGTGGGATAATCACCTACATTTTCAGTGCCTCGGATTCTTGAGCTGCGAAATGAGGGGGATAATAGAACTTACCTCATAGAGCTGTTATGAAGATTAAATAAAATAAATATGGATAAAAACAGTTCCTGGCACACAGTTTTGCTATGTAAGAGTTAGATATTAATATTCCAGTTCCTTTGAGGGCAGTAAGGGGAGAGAGGGCAAGGTTAAATTTATAGCAAAATAATAAAGTAAAATAAATAACAAATAAGTACAAGAAATTAAGAGACTACTGTTATCACGTAATGTTAACTGCGCATTAAGTGGATACGTTATTTTGTTTAAACCTCCCCATACTTCTTTTGAGGCAGGTAATACCCTATTTTACAAATAAGAACATTGAGACTCAATGACTCCAATCCAGATCTAGACTCTATTGTCACTGATCCTTTTTTATTAAAGTAAAAAAAAACCCAACAGATTATAATTTGATATGCTTCTACAGGAGATCAACAAAACACTGTAATCCTGCTTAGAAAATTTCAATTTGAGAGTCAAATTCAAGCTTCCATGAGTATCACAAGTAATACTTGATCACTTTCAAACTTATTTATCTACCCAGGCCAGAACCATAAAAAGGAAACGGGTAGTGGTGGGCAGTTGCTGAGTTACCGTGAGTAGCAACGTAATTACTTTTTAAAATTCTAATGCTGTAAAATCCCAAATACCTTTGTGTTTCCAATTCGACCTCCCCACTCAGCTGTTACTAACTTTTTTGCAAGACCACACAACACAATTAGCCCGTTTCTACACGCGCTTACGCTGCCACTGTGATAGGTTTTGATTTCATAGTCTGTCTTGGTGTCAAACTGTTCAGTGGGCTCTGCTTTCACCCCTTGCACCCCCCGACCCCCTGACTCCTGGCAGGCAGTGAACTAGTCTTCAGGTTATTCAGCACCTTCCTCAGAAGCCAGCACCGCGCTGGCTCACAATTAGCAGGTGCTCAAGGTATCGCCTAATTACCCGGGGAACCATGGAGTTGAATGGTGAATGAGAAAGACGAATGTTTTCCCTTTTGTGTGCTGAGAAGATAGTTACGTGGTGTTAGGAGTTAAGCAAGTGCAGACAGGAGTTGGGCAAGTGCGGAAAGTCACAATGCCGAGACAGGCCCCCGGCGGAGACAAGGCCGCCTAGGGTCCGGGCGGGGAGGTGGAGGGGCGGCACTGAGGGGCCCGGGACACGCGGCCGGCCCGAGGCCGCCGCCTCACCTTTGCAGTTGAAGCCAGAGGGGTTGTGGTAGTCCAGAGCCGTCAGCTTGCGTCGGAACATGGTCCCCGCTTCTCGCTCTGACCCCCGGGCCTCGGCCGGGAGAGGAGAAGCGAGGTGGAGCGGGCGGCGCGGGCGGCGCAGGCACCGGCGACGCGGCGAGAGGGCGGGCCAGCGCTGGGACGCTCTGAAATGACGGCGGCCTTCGCCAATCGTGGCTTAACAGCGGCGGCCGCCGGCAAATGCCTACCAATCGCGGCTCCAGCTGAAGGGGCGGGGCCACGTCGGCGGACGTCGACGCTCAAACAAACTTTATTGTCAGCTTCCTGGTTGTACAATAGGCAGAAAACCACCGGGAAGTCGCGTTACTTTCTTTCTTGCTGTAACGTACAGAGAATAGTATATGTAGGCTTTTGGTATTCGCTGTACCTTCCGTTGGATTACTGAATTACTGTTAAGCGTTTTGAGTGGATTCATTCATGACTCCTCCCACATAACAGGTGCTCTTCTAACGCTGGTAATACAAAGACTACAAAGCAAGGTCCCTGTAGTAAGATGTTTTTAGACTAGTTGGGAGTGATCCACAGGTAAACATACAACTGTTAATAAAATGCGATAGTTCCAGATATCCTCAGCCAGAGTGAAATCTGAAACTAAGATCGTCTCTCACTTCCCCTCCTACTAAGTCACAGCATCCTGTAGGTCATGAATTCGTTCTGTCTCTCCTGACTCTCAAATCCCTCACCTCTTTCCAGACCCCACCGATAACAGCCACAAATAAGACCGTCATCACTTTTGCTTACTCTGATTATCTAACTGATTTCTTAGGGCCAGTCCTGCCTTCTCCAAACCATTCCCCCACACAGCAACGATAGAGATTTTCTAAAGCAAAAACATGTCCATAACTTTCTCTGCTTATGTTTTAGTAGTTCCTGTTTGCTTCCTAGAAACAATCAGAACTCTTTAAGATCTTTGCTGATCCACTCTCTATTTGGTTTTCAGGCAGTGGAGAGAGAGCAGTGAACAAGACAGACCAGGCCCCTACTTTTCATGGAGTTTAAAAGGCTAATGAGGGAAACAATAGACTGATAAGTATAAACTAAGGCTTGAAGATGGGGAGGCATTCACCATGCAGTCGAAAGGGTAAACTAGTTTGAGGGAAGAGGATGTATAAAGGCAAGAAATGATCAACAGCATGACACAGAGGGACTAGAGCTTATAGAGGCTGGAGGGTGAGAGGCAATGACAGCTGATAAGGTTCTGATTAGGAAAAGTCTCTCATGGCAAGCTAAGGGAAGCTACTGAAATTCTTGGGGGTATGTTTCATTTAATTTCATTTCAACAGATTTTAATTATACACTTAGGATCTGTGGAGCATACAAATGAGTAAGCTACAGTCTCTATTTTCAGTAAATTTAAGAATAATAACAAACATGTAAATAAATACTTGTAATCTAGAGTTAGAAAGGAATAAGTGAATTACAAGAAGCACAAAGTGTACTACAAAGAAGTACAGGCCAGGTGCAGTGGCTCATTCCTGTAGTCCCAGCAGTTTGGGAAGCTGAGATAGGAGGATAGTTCAAGCCCAAGAGTTTGAGACCAGCCTAGGCGACATAGTGAGACCTTATCTCTATAACAACAACAACAACAACAACAAGAACAACAACAACAAAATTAGCTGGGCATGCTGGTGTGTGCCTGTGGACCCAGCTACTCAGGAGGCTAAGGGGGAGAGGATCGCTTGAGCCTGCAAGGTTGAGGCTGGAGTGAGCTATGATCATGCCAACCTGGGCAGCATGCAAGACCTCATCTCAAAAATAATAATAATAAGAAGAAGTATAGAGGCCAGAAAACGGTTTTAGTTTTAAGGCGGCACAATAAGACAATCTGTATTTTCCAATTAAGATGCTTATCGAGTGAATCAAGAAAACCAGTTCAAGAGTGTCTCATTTCCAACAAAATTTGATCAAAGATGCAGCTATAATCGCATATTATGGTACATGTTAGTTGTATAATTACTGGAATACTAACCAAAAAATGAAAAAAATGAACCAATCAAGGAAGGAAAAATAATACTTACATACAAATAATAAACTAAAAGGGGAAGAAATGCAATTGCAGACACTGAATTTCTTTTTAAAAAATAAGAAAAACTTATCAATTTTTTTTTTTTTTTTGGAAATGGACCTTTCAATGCAAAATATGAAGTTGTTTGCTCCTGCCCTAGTCTTTCTACTTCAGGGTCCCCATTGTCAGCAACTTAAGACTGTCCCTGGTCATCAGCCCTGGCCACTACCAGGAGTGGGGAGGTTAGAGGGAGATTCAGATGATGTAGAATGCTAAAGGGACCCATCATACTGGGGCCTGGGATAAACCAAATTTTGGAAAAATAAGTATAACATATTATAAATATTAATCTATTTTTTTATTTTAAAAGTCAGTTATCTTTTTTATTCTCTAAATTTGAAGGAGTTCCTTGGCCGATGGTGAATGATGTGTCCAACAGAAAGTAAATCTTATACAATGCCAATTATAAAGACCAAGCTCTCTGTGTATTTGAAGAAAAGGAAACCATCTTTTTTGGTGTGTTTTCCTGAGTACCTCGTGTTTAGCTCCCACTTATAAGTTAGAACATGTGGTATTTGGTTTTCTGTTCCTGCGTTAATTTGCTTAGGATAATGGCCTTCAGCTGCATCCATATTGCTGAATATTTGGACATAATATTTGTTCTTTTTATGGCTGCATAGTATTCCATGGGATGTATGTACCATATTTTCTTTGTCCAGTCAGCTTTTGATGGGCACCTAGGTTGATTTCATGTCTTTGCTATTGTGAATAGTGCTGTGACGAACATTAGGATGCATGTGTCTTTTTCATAGAAGGCTCTGGAAACCAACTTTTATTATCAAATGACCTGAACTCCAACCTAATGGTTGATTGGAGGTTTGATAGGCCAGTAGTTCATCTGTTGAATTGTTCAATAAAGTGTTTAGAGTGATACATGCCAGGCAATCTTGTAGGAATTTTGGAGGCATCTGAGAACTTAAACACAACAATCCCTGACCTCAGGGAACTTATCATTGGGCAAGGGAAAACAAACAGTACAATCACAAATAATTACTATTCAGAAGGTTCTAAGTACTATAGGAAAATCATAACAAGGTGAGGGGGTAAGAAATAGGAGCGGGATAGTGGGAAAAGTAGGATATGATGGGTGTTGCAGTTTTAGACAAGATGGTCAGGTTAGGCCTCATTGAGACAGTGACGTGTAAGGAAAGGCTAGAAGGAGGTAAGGAAATACCTTACTTCACACAAATATCTGGAGAAAGAGATTTCTAGATAGAGTACTCAGTGAAAAAGCAAGATAAGAATGGTTTTAATATTTTTAAATGGTTGGAAAATCAAAAGAATATTTATGATGTGAAAGCTATATAAAATTCAAATTTCAATGTTCATAAATAAAGTTGTATTGGAACACAGCCATGCCCATTTGCTAACTGGCTGCTTTGGTGCTACAAGGACAGAACTGAATAAATGTAACAGAGACCACATGACTCACAAAACCTAAAATATTTGCAAGGGCATGTATGGTGTTAGAAATATAGAGGTGGCCATTTCAACAGTATTGCCAGGGCAACAATTATCAAGAAAGGCAATCAATCAGAGGTACAAGTTGCTCTTTGAAGGACAGTTTTACCACTTGTAACATCTTTTAAAGTCTTAGCAGTTTTACTAGAAACCTTTGTTCAAATTAGTCTGCCAAAGACAGTGAACAGAACAAGTTGATAATAATTAGGAATAGTCACAAATGTCTCTATAGTGTACCAAAAAACAGATTTGATATTCCAATGAATGTTATCAATTGAATATCCCATGAAATCAGAATTTTTGGGACAAGTTGTATAATGCAGAAAGGTCTCTCTCCCTGGGGAAGCCTCCTGATGAGAGAGAACATCTCCTTCGTCACTTTCTGAGACTCTTTATGTTAAATATGAAAATGTGCTTCTTTTTAACGTCAGGCTCTGGAATATCACGGGTTAGCATTAAAAGCAAAATGGCAGGGCAGTAGAGCCCAATTTTATTGGTGGAAAAGGAATAGGAATGAATGGAAATTCACATTGTCATACAAAGAACATAATGCATTCATCTTCCACATCTAATACCTCAGAGGAAACACTTGCCAAACAGTGAAAACAACACAGGAAAATACAGCCGGGAAGCAGAGACAGACCATTCCCAAAAATGTCTGGTAGGGCGCTAGATGATGAAGACAGACATGATCCTCTCCTTCATGGAGCTTATAGCCCAACAGGGACACAGAAAACAGCAAGGCAAAGGAGATGGAGATCAACACAAAGGAACCTCCAGTCAGAGAAGGCCTCATATAGGAGGTGAGAGCTAAGCCAGCTATAAAATATGAGCTGTTACTAGATTTCCCAATGAAGGAACGGGCAAAGCATGAGCAAAAAGGCCCTTTGTTGGGAATGGTTTGCTTCCGTGGAACTGAAGGAAGATCAGGGCAGTAGGAGGGCTGTCAGCCAGGAGCTGGGGGTACTGGTGTGAAGTGAGGAGGAAAGCCACGGTGTGGAGTATAGACTTTATTCCATGTTTACCAGGAGGCCGCTGAAGGTTTTAAACAGGAGTGACAAGCTGTGGCTTGGGTTGTAAGATCCTGGCTACTGTGTGGAGAATGAATGGAGCTGGTGGAGAGTGAGAAGCTAGGAGACCAGTTTAGGAAGCCATTGCAGTGGCAGTGGCTGTTGCATTGCCTGGTGTAGCATAATGGATGTGGGAGATTATCTGTTGTAAATGACTCTCTTTTCAGCCACTATTGTGGGTGATTGAGGCTTATCTGTATGAACTACTCACCTTCATACCTCCTGTTTACTACTCAACATTGCTGGAAGAGCTGAACAGTCATTAGGATCATTTTTCAATTATAGAAAAATAAATTCTAAGCCTGAGAGAAAGAGCACATGAGAAAGAAAGGGAGGGCTATAGCTGCTAGCAGAGAAGACATATACTTCCCAGCTCCACCACGGTGACTCTTTTAACTCAAAGGAATTTTTTGATTTTCCGGTGAGATTCTGGCCTCAATTCCTGTCCTAGGATCAGAAGAAGCACTGTTTCGATAGTTTCTTTATACATCTTTTCTTTTAAAAATCTCCCTGGAAAATATCATAAATGTGCTACTCTATTGAGGTTCGATAATAAAGGGAAAAATTGTGCTCTTTATACCCATTTCTACTTGAATACTTCGTTTCTCTTTACTTTTCATGTTTGCTGGGTCATTCCTACTTTAGCTTTGGCGAATAAGAGCAGCAGCCTCCTGGGAATTTAGTGCTCGGTAGCTAATATTCAGTGCTGGGTGTGGGTGTTAGCAAATGCCAGGGAAAAGAAATCTCGCTCATCCTTCCCTTTCCAGCTGTAATCATGTAGAGTTTCCCTGGTGGCACTGGTGGAACCTGGGACCTGACCTCATTGGTCCCACTAATGACTAGGTAAGGAATAAATAATTTAGATTGTTAATGAGGGTTTGAGCTATTTCCCCAATGAGCCCAACTTTCTGGCAGCCTTAGACTTTAGAGCTCAGTGCAGTATGTTTCTAAAGCTGCTGCCATTTTCACACCATTTCCTCACAGTTGGAAAAGAGTTGGAATTTGGTTTTTAAAAAAGTATGGATCTCCCGGAGATGGGCAGTGTCTGATAGCATCCTGGGAAGTAAAGTCTCGCCTAGGTGGTTCATTCCAGCCATTGCTGAAGAAACTGATACAAAACAGACCACACATGTGAACCTAATTTCCGCTTTGAACTTCTTTGCATAATTTAGAAGTTAAATCATTGTCAATTTGGGATGAATCCATTATGATCTCCTTTTTCAAGGGTTGCATCTAAATTTGGGGGCTCTCCAAGGAATGGGTGATAGTTAGCAGAGCACTTCCATGTCCTTGCCGACCCACACTGGCATCCCCTGGGCCATTCTCATCTCTGTCCACTCTTTGGTTGTTGGTACACAGGTTTACAGATTCTCTGTGTCAGGGTTATGCTGCTCTTAGTTATACAGGAAAATCTCACTGCTCCCACGTCATCCAAGTGACAAGAACTCCATGGCCTCAGGAGCCCAGGGGACACTGATCCTCTGCCACAGTGTGGCCTGTGAAGCTGGCAGCTCAGCCTCATCAGCCTACCTAAAAGATAGCAAACATGGACCCACCTCTCTGCACTGCAGCATTGGAGACCATGTTTTCGACACATGAACTTCTAGAGGATGTTCAAAACATAGCAACCCCTTTTGCAGATCTCATGGACCAACAGTTTTCAATGCTGGTCCCTGGATTGGCAGCAAAGGCATCACCGGGGGACTCGTTAGAACTGCACATTCTCCAGCCCCAGCCCAGACTTACTAAATCTGAAACCTGAGGGCTGGGCCAGCAGTCTGTGTTTTAACAAGCCCTACGGCTGACTCTGATGTGCTCAAGATTGAGAACAGCTGTCACAGAGAATGTCGTGGGTTTCCTTGTGCTAACCTCTTCTGCACATGAATTCCTAACTTGGGCCCGGTCTGGGGCCGCTGCTCTGCCCTGCCTCCCTTCAGGACCATTCATTTGTTTCTGCTCAACCCCTGAGACCTGGGCAACAGCCCCGGCACACCTCTGCTTTTCCTGCAGCCTGCACAGCAGGATCCCCCGAGAGGCAGCCTTCATTTGGAACAATTTCTTTCCCACTCCTGTTTCCCAACCTTTCAGGCATTGAGTTGACTAAATTGAGTAAGAAATAGGCCAAATTTTCTGTTCCACAAAAACTAATTACCTTCTCTGTCCTCCTTGGTCCCACCCTGTGAGGTGGGGGAGTTCTTTTCCCAAGCACATACCTCGTGTTGTCCATGGCCCTCTCCACTGGGCAAGTGGCCTTGAGATGTTGGGACAGGCTCATGTCCCAAGATAGTTTTCTGGCTCCTCTGACAACCTCTGGCCCTGGAGGGAGAGGCATAGGAAGGTTGAAGCTGGCCAGCCTTCTTCAACCACTGATCCTGCAGCATAAGCATCAGGGTTTGCCCCAGGTGGTGTCTGTCTCTACTCTTGATTTATACTCTTTCCTTTCGTGATTTTAGCTTTTCCAGGGATTTTCCATGCCTTTCTCTTTCTCCCTGACAGTGAAGCCTAAACCCACTTGTTCAATCCCCACCCCTCAGAGAAGCTCCAATTTTGCATTTCTGGGGCAGCCGCATTCTCTGCACCTCACAGCCAATGTGGCCGAAACTTAACACCTCACCCTCCACAATAAACCTGGTTCTCTTGCATTTCCCTTGATCCTTTCCCAGCCTAGGGAGTTCCCATCACCCTTTGAATCTCAGTTTTGACATCAACCATAGGCAGGTTTCCCTGACTTTTCTCCACATCCAACCAAGCCTGGGCACGGTCCACTGTGCACCTTCTGCAGCTTTCTAATGTGGGCCTCTGCAGAGCTCCTCCCCAGTAGGGGCAGGACCTGTCTGTCTCTCATTCACCTTGGCCCCTTCCAGTCTAACACAGATGCTCATGTCAAACCAGAATTGCCGCCTAGAAAGATCAACCCTTTTCCTAGTAGGGTACCTTATAACTACAGAGTTCCCATGTCCAAGCACACTGAAAGAGGTATAAACACACTTCCAGTCACCCCTAACAAAGCTGGAAGCCCAGAGCAGGCCCAACATTTTGTCCTAAGTCACCGGGGCAATGGCTATGCTCACATTCTTCACACTGGGCCTCCTAGATGACAGTCACCATCCTATGAGGCTGAAAACCCTACCCAGCCATTTATTATCCCATCACCTTCAGGACCACAACTTACTAGTCCAGAGACTCTAGCCCTGGAAAAGCCAAGTTGTAAATCTTTATGCTTCATGGAAGAACTTCCTGGCAAGTCTCAAGCCATCAACAGTTGGCATTCCTAGATTCGCATCCCCTTGCTGCGTTCACCAATCCTAAATGATTATGTCACAATCCTATTCTTTTATTTTTTCATGTTTAAGGTGTGCACTTTATTCAACTGGTCTCCAGTCAGTGTACAGGTAAGCCCTGCCTGCCTCCACCCACTCCCAGGGACACCAAAAGCCTTCATGCATCTCCAGTTGAGGGACACAAAAGGGGTAGCCACAGAGGCTAAAACCTTTCAAAATGAAACGAAATAAAAAAAATTAAGGTGAAATTTAAAAATTTTTTTCATTAAATAATTTACAACAAAAGCAATGCTGTTACCTCTTCAGTGTGGTCTTGGGAGAGGACTGGGCCATTCTCCTTAGAGAGAAGTCGGGTGGCTTTTGGGACGGCGAGGGACTTCCTGTAACAATGCATCTCACAATATTTGGAATGACTTTTAAAAAAGAACAATGTACAATCAAGTCCTTGGCCAGATTGTAGAACTTTGGGGGATGTTTACTCTAACCGACTGCTGTCATCTTCACTGTTCCAGTTTTTAAATTCCGAGTCAAGCCAAAAAAAAAAAAAAAAAAAAAACACCAAAACAAAATACAAAAACAAAGCCATGCCAATCTTACCTTGTTTTCTGCGCAAGTTAGGGTGTAAAGCAACTAAATTTTGTCTGAAAGGGTGTAACGCAACTAAATCACAGTCTGTCAGGAAGCATTTGCGGTGCATGATGGAGGGGCCAGACTCCTCTTACTCCTGCTTGCTGATCCACATGTGCTGGAAGCTGGACAGCGAGGCCAGGATGGAGCCGCCGACCCACACGGAGTACTTGCGCTGGGGAGGAGCAACAGATCTTGATCTTCATCGTGCTGGGCGCCAGGGCTGTGATCTCCTTCTGCATCCTGTCGGCGATGCCAGGGTACATGGTGGTACCGCCAGACAACACTGTGTGGGCGTACAGGTCTTTGCTGATGTCCACCTCACATTTCATGACGGAGTTGAAGGTAGTTTCGTGGATGCCACAAGATTCCATGCCCAGGAAAGAAGGCTGGAAGAGTGCCTCAGGGCAGCGGAACCGCTCGGTGCGATACTGATGACCTGGCCGACGGGCAGCTCATAGCTCTTCTCCAGGGAGGAGCTGGAGGCCGCTGCGGCCATCTCCTGCTGGAAGTCCAGGGCGACATAGCACAGCTTCTCCTTGATGTCACGTGTGATTTCCCGCTCAGCCTTGGTGGTGAAGCGGTAGCCGCGCTCGGTGAGGATCTTCATGAGGTAGTCAGTCAGGTCCCAGCCAGCTAGGTGCAGACACACACAGGATGGTATGGGGATGGCATACCCCTTGTATGGGCACAGTGTGGGTGACCTCGTCACCAGAGTCCGTCACGATGCCAGTGGTACGGCCAGAGGCGTACAAGGACAGCACGGCCTGGATGGCCACGTACATGGCTGGGGCGTTGAAGGTCTCAAATGTGAGCTGGGTCATCTTCTCGCGGTTGGCCTTGGGGTTCAGGGGGTGCCTCAGTAAGTAGCAGGGGGTGCTCCTCAGGAGCCACACGCAGCTCATTGCAGAAGGTGTGGTGCCAAATCTTCTCCATGTCGTTCCAGTTGGTGACAATGCTGAGCTCGATGGGGTACTTCAGGGTCAGGATGCCGCTCTTGCTCTGGGCCTCGTCACCCACATAGGAATCCTTCTGACCCATGCCCACCATCATGCCCTGGTGCCTGGAACGCCCCACGATAGAGGGGAAGATGGCCCGGGGAGCGTCATCGCCCGCGAAGCCATCCTTGCAAATGCCGGAGCCCTTGTTGACAACGAGTGCGGCGATATCATCAGCCATGGTGAACTGGCGGCAGGTGTGAACCGGGGCGGAGCGGCAAGGACGAGGCTCTGTGCTCGCGGGTCGCACGCGGTCTCCACGGCCCACAATCCTTATCCTAATCAGACCTCCCTCTCCCACATTAAAAGATCTGCCGTAAGCGTCAGAATTTTCATAAATAAGACCCTGCTCTTCTTCTATTGAGACTTCCTTATGGTGGAAACCATGCACTCAGCTTTGCCTTATTATCAAGTAATTTGGGGAGCCAGCGTGCAGCAAGGGAATGCTTACCTATGCCTTTCCTGCTCACCTAGGGGATTGTTACTTTGCATTCAAAGGGAGTTTTGTTCTTTCACCGTCGTCTACAGTAAAGAAGTTCCACATCTTGAGATGTTAATGCCCATGTGCTTGAAAATTCGAACAGCCATGGAGACAATAGCTAAAATACTTAGTTCTCTAAGCTAGATCAAAATAACCTTCGGCTTCTGACTGCAAAGAGTATCTAGAGTATCTGCAGACGAAAACGCGATGATGTGGCGCCATCTGAGAACTGACCAGCAGAGGGTGCTCTTGAGAAATAAGAACGACTGGCAAGAGTCTTCTGTCAGGGATGGCAAATTCCCACACAGGAGGCACCACTTAGCTGTAATTATTGTAATTAATGGTAAAGGCAAGTGAACTTCCACAGGACACGAACCACAACAGCCATAGAGTGATAGCGGTGCCAACTGCGGGAAACTCAGCCGAGGACCTTCCCAAAGTGATATTCAGGCTCGGATTTTAAGCCTCTAGTGGGGTTTGGCGTTCTTACCAAATCTCCTAAAATAACAAAATTTCCTCCAGTCATTCTGAGCACTGTGGCATATAGGACATGCCATCTTGAAGTCCTTCTGAACTACTCACTCTGGGGTTCCTGAGAAATTATTCTGAAGCAAAAGTCACTCTAAGCCAGAATTGGCAAACTTTTTCTGCAGAGAGTCAGATAACAGATATTTTCCCTTTTGTAGGGCATACAGTTTCTATGACAATCTTGCAAATAGAAGAACTATTTGCCCCAGTAGCTGGGACTACAGGCATGTGCCATCACACTTGGCTCAAAGTTATCTGATTATTCGTCTGTGGAGCTCAGTGCCTTTCCTTGCCTTTGAGCTATTTTGTGACTGTACATTGTAGATAACTGATAGCAATGCAACAGAAGCTTGTTTTAGACGTGCAACTAAATTCGGTCTAGTGGAAGCTCAACCGACTTGTCTCCCCTTTGGTAAGGAAGCCTGTTTTTCATCCACTTTGCAAATCCATTTCATTATTCCTGATCTTTAAATGTGTCTTTTTAAATTTTTGCTCTGACCAATTGTAACATCATCCTGGTTTCCAAATCTGTTTTAGGAAGCTGTCTTGGGACGTGAACCTTGTAGCTTAAAAGCAGGCACAGAAAACATGAAACTAGTGGGTGTGGCTGCAGTCTAATGAAAATTTATAGACACTGAAATTTAAATTTCATGTAATTTTCATGTCACGAAAATATTTTTTAAACAATTTTTCATCATTAAAACAGCAAAACCATTTTTAACTCATAGGCCATCTAAAAACCAGCCAGATTTGGCCCATAGGCTGTGGTTTGCCAATTCCTGCTCCGAGCCAACCCTCAGCCCAACTTCTAAACTCCATCTGTCATATGCGTGTCTCTCTGAGAGAATATCTTTGTGATTCTTCTTCCTAGACCATCCAGAAATAGTTATTCACCTCAAGAAAGAAAGGTTCCTCAAGAAAGGAACCAAAACATCTCTTTCAGGACCTACCATGTCTATTGCTAAGCAAAGTGCTGTTAAAAATTCTGACTCGGTTAAGGGGGTTAATAAAAACTCATGATTCTCAAGGGTCAACACAATTGCTCTTTCTGGTGTGAATACTAACTACATCATGCATTTCTTGCCAAGGAGTCCCTTTGCTGGATTGGCACCAGATTAAGGGAGAGAGTGAAGGTGGAGCTGGATCTACTGAGGTTTGAGCCCCTTAAGAACCTTACCGGTTGAGCTTTTTGGCATGTGACTTAACTCTCTAGCTTCTGTTTCCTCTACTGTAAGTGAGGGGATATTATTATCTGATAGGGCTTTATGGAGGGTGTTGAGAGCCTGAAACACAGTAGGCACTAAGTTGATGTTAGTTTTTATTACCTAACAGATAGAGATAAACCCTAAGAAATGCCATTTCTTTCTGTGAGAACAGAGGCGCTCTTCAGTGATAGTGATAGGACATAATAGGAATGGATTGTAAGGCCTTGGAGAGCAGGATACAAACTAAGTTCTTCTTTTTTCTGAATTACTTAGCTTAGCTCAGTGCCTGGTACCTGAGTGGGGGGTTCTCAGCTGTAAGGAAAAACCCGTACTTCAATAGAAAATAATGCACTGTTTAGAGTGTTACTCTTCCAAGTTATCTAATTCTTTTCTTTCTCTTTTTTGTTTTTAGAAACAGGGTCTTACTATATTTCCTTGGCCGAACTGAGCTCAAACGATCCTCCCACCTCAGCCTGATCTTCCTGCCTAAGCCTCCTGAGTAGCTGGGACTACAGGCATGAACCTCAGCACTTCGCTCCGAGTTATCTCTGTGGGAGCTCAGTGCTTTCCTTGCCTTTGAAGTATTTTGTAACTGTAAATTATAGATGACTGATGGCAATGCAAAAGAATTCTTGTTTTAGACATGCAGCTGAATCATGTCTAGTAGATACTCAACTGCTTTGTCTCCTCCTTTGTGAAAGAAGCCAGTGCATTTGCATTAAATCTGTTGTGATGTCAATACGTAGCCTCTAAAATCTCCAATTACGTTCATGAAAGAAGGTGAACAGAAAAGACAAATAACATCAACATAATATTATGAAAATAGTTCTGACCTTGTAGATCCCCTATAAGGGTCTCAAGGACCCTCACGAGACATTAGAATGCTCCTTGAGAACTGATGTTATAAAGTAAACCAAGGTGACGTAGAGGTGGGAGTAGTGATTTTATATGGTGAGTGTGCCAGTACATCATGCTCGTCCCTTCTTGGAGTGACAGTTGGCTTTCCCTAGCATTCTGGAACAGCCTTTCCTTGTGCGTGCCATACGCAAGTGTGTGTGTGTGTGTGTGTGTGTGTGTGTGTGTGTGTAGCAGCATCTGCTGATCTGTGCTGGGATTCTGTGTTACAAGCTCGAGTGGGGACAGGAAATGGAGTGACAGTGGGGGAAAGAAACAGCCCCATTCTTTTTTCCCAAAGAAGCTCGGAGCGAATCCTCGAAACTACATTTGCAAGGGCCTTTGTCCTGAAATTCCTCCTTGATCTTTTTCTTAAATCCTGGCTTGGAGACTGAACCCTCTGGAAGCTTCCACTCTTACTCAGATGACCCCGCTTCTGACCCTTGGATGGTCACTGGGCTCTGAGATGACAAAGAAGCAATAATTATTAGATGAGTAGTCAGGAAAGGAAGAGAGTTTTTCCTCCTGAAAGTCCTGAAGAAAAGCATCAACACTCTGCGCCTTCCCTGTTAGAATCACTCTTCCCATTCTTCCTTGCACAGCCCCCTTGATATCAGGAAATATTTTCAGTGCAAGATGAACCTGGAAGCTACTGCTGATACTTTCTAGGTATCAAATGACCACTGTGAAGAAAAGGTAAATATTGACACGAGCTCATTGATTTCTTCATTTTAGAGAACTAACTCAGAGATTTGAAGCGTATAAATGATCCATTTATTCTATAAATAAGAACAGATTCAGAGTTTTTGTTATCACCTCCTTCTTATGTACTTACATTCTGATTTACACTAGAAGATCATAGTTAAGCGTTAAATCTTTGGAATCGGGAGAAACCTAGGTTTGTGTCCTTGATCTGCCACTTCATGGCGATGAGAATTTAGAGAAATGTCAACTGTTCTAAACCCTACGTTCCTCATCTATGAAGTAGGGGCAAGCTAGTTTGAGTTCCTCCCAAAGCAGAGCCTGCGCCAAGGACCTGGATGCAGGTAGTTTATTTATTAAAGATCATGTTGAGGGTGATCCCGGAAAGAAGAAATGCAGGAAGAGAGAAAATGAGGCCGATTTAAGTAGGAAAAAGCAATATGGCATATTATTGAGCTGGTTACTGTTGTGACTGATTGAGGGTTGAGCATCCTCTTAGGGATGCAGAGAAACCATGTAAAATGCATCCAAAGATGTCTCTTTGAAAGGGTGGAGGCCTGAGACATTTCTCCAGACTCATCCCTCATTAGTTGAGAATTGCCCCAGAGCACCCATTTTCACTGGGGAAAATGAGCTTTCAGAGACCTCTTCACGGCAGCTGTGGCTGAAATCAGCAGTGGATCGTGGATGTGTCATGAGGCACAAAGCTGTCTGCTACAGGAGATAAATAATATCCATGTCCTACAGTTCTTGTGAAAGTTAGATGAAGGGCTGTCTATAAAATGTCTAGCATTGTGCTTTGCTCAAAGGTAAGTACTTAGTAAACGTTCACTTCATTGTTGCAGCTGCTGTTATGATCATTATGGTTATTATCATGGTATGTTCGTGAGTCAGAGAAATGGGTGAATATATGACTTAGACGACTCCAAGAATAACATATAATCTGCAGCCTATCTCTTCTATGCTACAGCCTGTATGATTTCCCATGACCAATGATTTCCCGTGACCAACGGCCAATCGTTGTCATTGTTACGGGTCATTATACTACTTTTACTTTCTTACACTTTTTGATATTTTCTCAAAATTTGGGCTCAAAAAGAAGGTATATTGTGCCAGTTGTTTGTGATGGAAAATGGTCGCTAACTATGATGCTAGAGCGGCCCTGTCCAACAGAACCTTCCACGGTTGTGGCACTGCTCTGGATCTGCGTTGTCCAAAACAATAGCCACCAGCTGCATGTGGCCATTGGGCACTCAAAACATGGCTACTTCAGCTAATGAACTGAATTTTTAATTTTATTAAAAGTTCTAGTTAACTTATACCTGAAAGTAAATAGCCAAATGCAGACACAGGGAAGGAGAATCAGAGATAGTGTTCCCAGAGACAGTGGAAAGGCCCCTTCCCCCAGGGCTAAATTAAGGTGATGCAGCCAGCAACGTATTTCCTCCAGCCCCTGGGCCTGAAGCCCACGAAATCTGACTTCTAGGTTGGAGCATGGTGATATCACCAAGGCGAAAGGACTGCTGGCTGAAGATAATGTCCCCATGATGTTGTGAAGACATGGAGCCAGCACAGATTGGAGGAGGAGCGGTGATAACCTCCACTCAGCTTTGGCCCATTGTTCTGTGCGCAGAGCCAACTGCTGACCCCTTTGCAGGGGAGAGCTTCATTCTTAGCTGCCCTAAAATGAGAGAAAGATTAAAGAGAAACCCACTCACCCAGTGTTTTCTACTTCCTAAAGGTTACATTACCCTAGAGGCAAGATTCTCGGCTGGGTGCAGTGGCTCATGCCTATAATCCCAGCACTTTGGGAGGCTGAAGTGGGCAGATCACCTGAGATCAGGAGTTCGAGACCAGCCTGGCCAACACGGCAAAACTCTGTCTCTACTAAAAGTGCAAAAATTAGCCAGGCATGGTGGTGGGCACCTGTAATCCCAGCTACTCCGGAGGCTGAGGCAGGAGAATCACTTGAACCCAGGAGGCGGAGGTTGCAGTGAGCTTGAAGTGGGACCTATTTTGGAGCACAGGTTTCTGTCACTTGCAACCAAAGAAGTCCTGATTAACGAATACTCAGGGTCAACTGGGGTGGCTGAAAGTGGGAGGGGATGAGCATCAGAATGGCCATACTGGCTGGTGTGGCGGGAATTCAGACATGAGGCACTGAGGGTCTCAACCAGGGCGTTCGGGGGCTAGAGAGAAAGGAGGCGAGTTAACAGGTGAGCAGGAGCTATCTAGCAGTTTCCTCTCTTTGAAGGTTGCTGTCAAGTAGAGTTTAATGGTTCTTTACCACCTCTGCCTTTATAATGCCCCTTTACCTCTTTCGTTTTATTTTTTATTTTTGAGATGGAATCTTGCTCTGTCACCGGGACTGGACTGCAGTGGCATGATCTTGGCTCACTGCAACCTCTGCCTCCCAGATTCAAGCAATTATCGTGCCTCAGCCTACCAAGTAGCTGGGATTACAGGTGCCCACCACTACACTCGGCCAATTTTTGTATTTTTAGTAGAGATGGGGTTTCACCATGTTGGTCAGGGTGGTCTTCACTTTCTGACCTCAAGTGATCCACCTGCCTCAGCCTCCCAAAGTGCTGGGATTACAGGTGTGAGCATGGCACCCAGCCTCCTTTGTTTTGACCATTTTGTGAGATAAATGAATCAGGTATTCTTGTCTCCACTGTACAGCAGGAGAGGTTAAAGGACTTGCCCGAGGTCGCATGGGAGCGCTGGGGCCTAGTTCTGGTTCTCTATAGCATGCTAATGCATGAGCACAGTGTGAACTGAGCTCCCCTGGCACCGTCTTTCTGTTGCTTCATGGTGGAGATGCGACACCCCCCTCCTGGCTTTTCTTATGTCTTCCAGGGAGAAACGGCAGTAGTTCTCACAAGGAAAAGCCCAGGAGCCCACGGCCTTCTTCATTAAAATAAATTCTGCCTGAGTCTCCTGGTTCTAAATAGAAGAAAATGTAGATTTGGGGCAGAACCGAAGGGAAAGGGATTTCCCTTGGCAAATTATTTGCAATTTGTGGATTGGAGCTGACCCAGCTCCAATTCCCTCTGTCATTGTAAGTGCTGTCTACAATGTGACCAGCTTATTAAAGAATGAGAACTGGAGGCAGTGCTCCCACAGGGGCACAACAAAACAGGAGCAGAGTCAAAGCCGAGCAGCGTCTTCCTCAGTGTGGCATGTCTAGTTTTGCTGGCTAGATTCTCACCCTTCAGTTACATGTTCATGCCTATGCAGCCACTTCTGGGGGCTGTGGGAAGAATAGCGAGAATATTAATGAGTTGTTTGTGCCTTTCCTTTGGCAGTATGAAAAGCTCGCTGTCATAAATACTGTAGGGTCCTCAGTCCATAGCATGCAACGGAATGCATATTCTTGAGTCACTGCCAGAGATTCTGAGTTCATGGGGAGCTCAGGATCTGCCCTGTAAAGAGGCATTCCAGGTATTAATAATTCTGAAGGAAGTGGTCCATGGACCACGGTTTGAGAAACACTGATGGCAGCGATGCACTAGTGTGCAAACTCCAAGTGGTCCCCTGCCTCCGTGGTTTACAGATGCTGCTGTTGCTGGCACAAGTCCCAGGAGATCCAGTGTCTCCTTCTTTACTAACAGGGTCTATTACTCACTGGCATAATCTGAGGGACATTCAGGAGTCTTTCTTGACTAAGAAGATCTCCAAGGAGCTGCTGCCTCTGGAGCTCTAAGGACTTAGCTTCTCCTGTGCTCCTTTTAAATCATGGACAGCTACAGAGAACAGCACTTCTGTTGTTTAGTTTTTATTTTTCATAAGGGAAAAAACCCACTGTGGCATATCTGCATCAAGCCAAAGTGTAAATATGGCTCCTCTGTCTGCACAGTCCACCCTATCAGGGCCCAGGACTCTCCTCACAGCCCCTACCTTTCTCTGTCCCCAAGGGCTTTACCCAGTATGTACAGACTCTGTAAGAAATGCTTTCAGAGTGTCAAGTTTTTTCTTCTTCAGGACCTCTCTATTAACACAATCCTAAAGAAAATCAATGGATTCCTTTTTCCCTATCCAATTGTACCACTGGATCCTTTTCAAATTAGCCATGGAATCCATGAGTGAGCTGGTCCACAGGCCTTCACAATGAAATTGACTGCGTATGAAATGAATCTGAAAATTCCATTTATTAAAACACATACATTGTCCATGTGGGATGAAAATGTGCACATCACATTCAGGTTTTCCTGCTTTAACATTTCTGTATTTCTCTTTGAAACACACACTCCATAGATTTTACATAGGAAAGATGTGAACAACTTTTGGGCTGCAAACATTAATGCATATGTAACAATTCATCATTGCCAGGAGCAGCTAGAAGCAAATATTTAGGAAGAAAAAGTATAAAAATTCCTAAAGACAGCATGCTTTATTTTCTCAAAATTCCGTATGTGACTATGAGTGTATGGAGAAATTGTTGTTTGATTTTTAAATTTATTGTTGAATTTGTCCTTGGTAGGCAATCTCCTTCGAATAGTATTAGCAAAATCAGGCACAGATCAAAGTATTTATTTGCATCTTCTGATTTAAACAGTATTTGGTTTCAAATTTTTAAAAAATAACAGTTTTTAAACTGGAGTTAATATTGAGGATGATGTAAGATGGTTTTGTTCTGTATAGACTTTGCATTCTAAATATGAAGTTTATTGTTACTACTTAGTTAATTCCATGGCAGATTTTCATTACTATCGAATATATTATATGTAGAAATGAGGGCCTTAAATAATTAAGCTGACTTTTCCTATTGGTTAGCCCTAAAGAGAAAATTATGCTGGTGAAAATGACTGTTGAATTTCTAAACAAATTAAGCTCTTTAGAGGCATAAGTAATCAAAAGACTTTTTCCCCTGAATAAGTACAAATACCAAGAAGCCAAAACTCATATAAAGATTTTGGTATTAGAATTCCATACTGTAAGACATAAAATTATGAAACAGCCAAAACATTTTCCTTAAAATGCTCCCTAGAAATTGTAATTCCCTCTTAATTACTCCAAAGATCTAGATTTACATGGAAATATAAAGAGTCCTTCTAAGAAAAAGAAATGCTGCAAATAGTGGAAATCATCTGGGCCAAAGAGTGCTTTATTCATTCATGGTTGTTTTCATGTGACCATATATTCAATTCATTTTTCTGGCCCATTTAAAAAATGTGATATGTTTCAGCTGATTCCACAGAGTTGCTAAGCTAATTGTACAATGCTGTAGTTTAATAAATACTCGGCTAGGGTTTTTTTTTTTACTCCTAAATCCTCATGGGCATCCTGACTGTAACAAACTCCCCACAATTTGAACAGAAGAACAGAAGCATCTGGTTACAGAAGTGCATTCACACATTTCACAAATGTTTCAGTATCTTCTCCCCCACCCCCACCTCAGCCTAAGCTTTAATTGGATGTATTTATCTTTCAGCAGCATGCCCATGAAGGAGCTAAGGAAAACATTTACCTAGTCTGTTTCAAAGTCTGTCCTTGGCATACCAAATCTTTTTTCTTCCTTTTTCATGCTTTTCTTTTCAACAGGAGAAAGAGAATAGAGAAGAAACAGAGGAGAATAAAATTAATTGGGAGATAGAGAAGGTATTTTGGGATTTGAAAGCAAACAAGATGTAAGAGAGGCCCTCTTTGACTGAAAATGACACAGAAAAAGGTGATCAAGGCGTCCAGGGCTTGCCGTTACTGATGGAGACTACAGCTACAATGAAAAATTACTCTCACTACTGTGTCTTGGGAAAGGAGTGCTCTAGTTGCAAGGAAGTTGTAAATAAAGACCCAGAGACTCTAACAAACAAGACGGAGAAGAAAAACAAAGATTCTATTTAAAAGTTGGATAAGCAAGAAACCAAGACCATCTCAGTGGACTAAAGAGCCAGAACTCTTCCTGGTAGGCTGACTGTGGGGACCACACCTGCCGCCCAGAGGGTGGCGACTTGGGGTCCTTCTACCCGGAGGGCGAGCAGCCGGAGTTCTGAGAATGGTCACTTTCTCTAGGGCTGTGATTCTTCTGATACCCGAACAAAGGAGGCCCATGGTTTCCTTGCTAAGAACACAAAAAATGTTCTTCTAATCTAGAATGTCCATGATTCAGGGAAAGAGGGCACTTGATCATACTCATGGCAAAAGCACTTCCCAACTCATGGCGAATCCTTAACGCTCCTGCTTGGTGACAGCTGTGCTGCCCTGGATCCTGGATAAACCAAAATGCTTTGGACTCCGGAAAACATATTGAAGAGGCATTTATACCACTATTAACTAGGAGGTATTTTAGGCGTGGCTAAGGCTCTGAAGTAATCTCAGTTTTCAAAATACTGAGATTTTTCTTTCCTCCCCAGGGTTTTTCCTTCTCATTTCCTTTCCCTGCTTTAGAGTAAAACAACAAAACTTCTGAATGGATGTAACATAGGGACAGTTTCATGCAGTATTACTCAAAAATTGTCACAAAGGTATGAAAGCACCAGTCACAACACATGATTTACTTTTACTTGCAGAATCAAAGCTATCATGTACACGTGTTAGAAATAGTGAAAAGAGAACACAGACAACCGGCATTTTTTGTCGTTGTTACCATGAGGGTACGCCACGGGGAACATTTCCCTAAACATTTTGTGTGATCATTCTTGGAGTTCAATCTGATAGACAAGTCCAGCCTTATCTCCACACTACTCTAATGGGGAGGGGTGGAAGGAGGAATAGAGGGGAAGAACACAGGAAAAAGAAAGGCACAATGACTACACATCAATGCCATTAAACCAAATTGCGGCTACACGGGACAGCTCAGCTTATCAAAGGGTATTCTAAAGACAATATTCATTCCAAAAAGGTCATACTTCTCTTACCTCAGTACAGCTGTCTGTTTTAATTGTTATTTTTAAAATATGAAGCAGAAACATGAGGATTTTGGGGAGGGGGGGATTGGGGGATAGCAGAAAAGAAGTGACACCAATTGTATTTTTATATATTCCCCTCCTCCAGGCAGTTCGGCAGAATCAGATCTCTTAACTCAGGATGTGGATCGGCTTGCATTCTCATAAAAGGGACCAGATCTTTAAACATGCATAGCCTGGAGTTTCCAGGATGGTTCTCCTCGCTCTCTTCAAATGCCGTGGACTAGAAAGGTGCCCACTTTGCTAAAAACTCTTTATCAATGTCCCAGGAGCTCGGAGGCTCTTCAGGCTCCTCTTGAAGACTTAAAGGATGGCACAGAAAAACTTCTTCTCCCTAAACGGGTTTTCTGAAGCCGGAACAGGGGTCAGGAGGGGGTCTTCCTTGGCATGCGCTTCACAGTAGGCCATCAAATCTGCAGCTGCCTTGGACACCTGGAGAGGGAGACAGAAACAACCAACACTAGAGTCTGACACAGTCAGTCAAGACCCAAGACTTTGGAGCCCAATGTCCTGGCATCAGATCTTTGCTCCATCGCTTTGTGAAAGTGATGCAAGATACTCAGCCTCTAAAAGCCTCTGCTTCCTCATCTGCAAAGGTGAAAGCTGATGACACCAACCTCACAGGATTGTTGCCAGCAAGTCTGGGACTAGGGTAAGGTGAGTGAGGCACTTAGTGTGCAAAAGTGAAGGAGGCACTTGCTAGCAGGGGCATGCGGATGTCAACCTGGCGCTTGCACAGCCCCATGAGTGGCTGTCTCCTTCTTCTTCATTTTTTTTTTTTTTTTTTTTTTTTAGATGGAGTCTTGCTCTGTTGCCAGGCTGGAGTGCAGTGGTTCAATCTCAGCTCACTGTAACCTCTGCCTCCTGGGTTCCAGTGACTCTCTTGCCTCAGCCATCCTAGTGGCTGAGACTACAGGTGTGTGCCATGGTGCCTGGCTAATTTTCTGTACTTTTGGTAGAGATGGTGTTTCGCCATGTTGACCAGGCTGGTCTCAAACTCCTGGCCCCAAGGGATTCACCTGCCTTGGCCTCCGAAAGCGCTGGGATTATAGGCATCAGCCACCACACCTGGCCCTCCTTCACTTTTCTGCCCCAATATCTCATTGTTCTACCCTAGTCTCAGCCCTGGTCACAAGAATTAAATGAAATAATCTGTATAAATCATGTGGTGTCTGGCGCATAGCAAATTTTCCACACAGGCTAGCCATTATTATCATCTTGTACTCATGCTGTGCCTGGTGATGCTGTCTTTTTTTTTTTTTTTTTAGATGGAGTTTTACTCTTGTTGCCCAGGCTGGAGTGCAATGGTGTGATCTCAGCTCACTGCTGCAACCTCTGCCTCCTGGGTTCAAGTAATTCTTCTGCCTCAGCCTCCTGAGTAGCTGGAATTACAGGTGTGCGCCACCATGCCTAGCTAATTTTTGTATTTTTAGTAGAGACGGAGTTTCACTGCGTTGGTTTGGCTGGTCTCAAACTTCTGACCTTCTGAACTGCCGGCCTCAGCTTCCCAAAGTGCTGGGATTACAGGTGTGAGCCACCATGCCTGGCCAGATGCTGTCATTTCTTGCAACTATTTGTAGCTACTTGTTAGGAGTTCCCTATAGTACCTTCCTTTGACTATCTTCACCAGAGGAAATTTTTACTACTTGAGAAGCTGGATTTAGTTTCAGGAAATAAACTAAAAGTCATCTATGGCTACATCTGGGGACTAGGTAAATGATCAACCTGGGGAATGCCATTTGGGGGGTCAAATTTATTATATTATATAACACATTTCCATGTGAAAGCAACACAACTATACTACTATGAAAGCCTTTCAAGCAACTACTGAAAGGATTTCAAAGCAACTACTGAAAGGATAAGCTAAAGTAAGATTGGGGTGAGTTATATTATTAATTCAGATGTTCACTGCCCCTCCCTACAAGTGGGACATACATGCCCACATGACAACATCAAACTTATCCAGTAACACGAGCTTGCACTGGCCAGTGAGATGTAAGCCAAATTCATGTGGATTGCTTATGGGCAGAAGCTTTAAGAGCCGATGAATAGTTTGCCATGTCCCTTCCTCTCTGCCACTTTGTCCAACTAAAATAATTTATAAGGAACCCTCTTAATTGATGCAGAGGTTTTAACAAATGGCATAGTGGCCACACCCCTGATTTGCTTCTTGTCCCAGGGCTGAGTTGATTAAATCTTTGTTACTCCTGCCTCAGGCTCTTGAGTAGCTGGGCCTACAGGTGCATGCTACCATGCTTGGCTGGCTTTTCAAAAATTTTCTTGTGATGTTGCCTAGGCTGGTGGTCTTGAATGCCTGAACTCAAGCCATCCTCCTGCCTCACCTTCTGAGAGTCCTGGGATTACTGGTGTGAGCCACCACACCTGGCCTTTGTTACTTAAGGCTACTTCAACTTTATGATTTACTGATTGGGTAGGAGAATCAGTTTCCTCTTCTAATCCCATAAACCCTTGAATTTTTGAACTCTCTATTCCCTCTGCCACAGAACAGACAAAGGCAACATTCCAGACAGAGGCTGCTCCGTCTGCCAGTGTCCCTGGTGAAGCTGACATGAAAGCAACACCACTGTACTACTATGAAAGCCTTGGCCTGGCAGCTGATTTATGATTGACATGTGGTAGGAGTGAGAAGTGAGCTTGCACTGTTACAAACACCTAAAAATGAAGGGTAGGGGACCTTCTGATACTACTGTGACATCTAGCCAACTCTGATTGACACAAAGAGGTACAGGCATCACTTTGCGTATTTGTTTCCTCAGGCTGTCTTGAACAAGTCATCACAAACTGGGTGACATAAAAGAAACTTACTCTGTTGGAGACTAGCAGTTTGAAATCAAGGCATCGGCATGGTTTGTCCCTTCTGGAGGCTCTGAGCGAGAATCTGTTCCATGCTTCTCTCCTAGTGTCTGGTGGTTGCTGGCAATCTTTGATGTCCCTTGGCTTGTAGACATATCACTCCAATCTCTGTCTCTTATTTTCACATGGAATTCTCTCCTGAATGTCTCTGTCTTTATATGGCATTATCTTCTCTGTGTTTCCAAATTTCCCATCTCACCAGTTAGGGTTACCCTAATCCGGTATGTTTCCTCTTAATGTGATTACATCTACAAATACCCTCTTTCCAAGTAAGGTCACATACTAAGATTCAGGTGAGCATAAATTTTAGGGGGCACTAGTCAACCCAATACATGATATGTGTGTAAAAATCAGTCTCACTCTTGAATAGATATTACAGTGCCTATAAAAATATTTTTATTGTGTACCTACGTTGCTCCAGATATTGAATTAAATTTCCTCTTTTGATCTTCACAATAATCCTGAGGTAAGAATTATTATCCTCTTTTTAGAGATGAAAAATTGAGGCTCAGCAGGTTATATAAGTTGTTCAATATCATACAGCAAAGCACACGGCAGAAAAAGAACTTGCACCCTAATGTGTTGCCATTAAGCCACAGCCATCTGCATATAAACTACTCCAATGTGGGCCCAGTTCCAAAGGTTGAAATTGAAGTTCTTTATGATGTGCTTCCATGACAAACTGAAAGGAAACAGCCTGTTTATGTCTTAGCTCCCCTAAATGAAAACAAAGGACAGACTTTCAGACTGAATTAAGATCACCTTTTTTCTTCGTTCTTTCTTCTTGTCTGAGCAATAGTTATTGTTACACCAAACAGGAGCTTAGCCGTGAGGCAGCAGAGACAATCAGTGATCTCTAATACTATTTGTTACGAAAAGAACCGGCACCGTTCATTCCTAATCATTAGCAACACTCACATGCGACTATGTAGCATGAATTTTCAGAAGCTTTTTAGGATACAGGAAGTGCTATACTACGAAAATTTAATAACTTAGAGTTGCTCCTATCTTTATAGTTGAACGTTTGATTCTGAATGGTTTCCTTCTTAAAATATATTATGTGTTTTATCTTGTTTCCTCAACAAGATCGCAATCTCCTGTGGGCAATGGTCCAACAGAGTGTCAGAATCCCAGCAGTAATTAGAATAACTGTTAATATTTATCAGCTCTTGCTATATGTCAGAGCTGTGCTAACCACTTTACATGTGGTATCTTATTTAATCCTTACAACAACATTACGGGGTCACAAGCTACTATCATTCTCATGTTAAATATGTGAAGTGGAGGCTTCATTAAGTGTTTGCCCCAGGTCCCACAGCTCCTGAGCTACTGAGTTGTGAGTCTCAGTGTCCCTGACTTAATCTTCATGCACATTCCTCTTTTCTAACCTGTGGCTGTCTTCCTTGTCGCTTGCCTTATCATGAGTCACAGCAATAGTGTGCCTAGCAGACCTTTCTGCTTTCCGACAATCCCTGCTAACATTTTACACACAGCTGCTTTTACATTCCTGTGCCTACTTCTTCCATGAAGATATCCCAATAACTCTAGAAGATCTCTCCCCTTCTGTCCTATCGATTCTTCCTCCAAAGACATCTCAAGTTTGGTGCCCTTCCTGTTAGCTCTCTTGCAGCTACCCCAGTTCATACTGCAGTCTTCTCTCTCTGCAATTACTAAAATAACTTTGTAAATAAAAAGCAATTAATCTGGATTACCCAAGGGGTCCACAGATAGAATTCAGGGAGTGGTATGTGAACTTCAAATAATAGACACAATTTACATCTTTAATTTTCACTAACGTCAAATGGAAATTTAGCATTTCCTCTCATTATAAGTATAGACAATACGCTGCAGTAGCCCTAGCAGTACACGTGACTTGGTCACTGACGAAACCAGATAATGTCAATCACATTATATTCATTGCAGACCCCTCAACATTGCATTTATGTTCATCCACCTTACGATTATAGACCTGTTAGATCCTACATAATCAGCTAACAATGGAGTACCTATGTACAACTACATCACATGTATTTTTAAATATTGATATTTTAAATATTTTAATGAATGTTCTTTAAAATGTTTTATAAAAATATTCTAATGGCCCTCATGTCAATATAATTAGTCTCTTTTGTAATTTAAAATCATGATTCTGAGAAGGAGACCACAGTCTTGAGCAGACAGCCAAATGAACCGATGGCACAAAAATCTTCAATTATCTCAGTTTTAAACGACTTCCTGTGTTCATAACTATGCAGGAGTAGTATTTTCCAGACTGTTGCTAGAAAGATATTTAAAAAATATGAATGGATTCCTATCATTCCCTTGTTTAAAACCTTGAATAACTTCTCATTGTAATTTGTAGAAAACCAAAACTTCGTAAAACAGCCTGTGGTAGTCCATGTTTTGGGCCAGCCCCTCTCTCCAATTTCATGTTGTGGCATTCTTCCCTCCCACACATCTCCATTACTTTCCAAAACTCCAAGTTCATTTTTGCCTCAAAGCGTCACATATTTAGTATCCTAGAACATACTACCTCTGTGCAGAACCTTCACGGATCACCTCATCCACAGTGACTTTCCTCATTATTTTCTCTGAGAGTACTTTCTCACATTCTTTTTTTTCACAGAAAATTATAAATTGCTATCACAATTTGTAATTATGAACACTGTTTATTTGCTTTTTAACATTTGCTTTCCCTTTAGGGTCTGGGCTTCAAGAAGGCAGGAAACACATCTGTGTTATTTACCACTGTATAATCAGTGCCTGACACATATTCAACACTCATAGTAACTGCAGAAGGAGTTCTCAAACATAATCTTCTTCAACAGATATTTCATGCAATGAACATTTACTGAGCATCTAATATGCCAGGTGTAGTCTGGATACTTGCAATAATCAGGGAACAAAACAGACAAAGACGTCTATCCCTGTAGAGCTTATATAGCATTCTATAGTTCCAATTCTGACTATGATGGAGTAACAGGAGCCAACTAAACTCTCCTTCCTCAAATTAAAAATGGGGAAGAATATATGAAGAAATAATTTTTAACTGTTAGACAGCAGGCCGTGCAGAGGAATGATCCCTGAAAGAAGGAGATAAGATACAGTCTACAGTTGCTGCAGCTTACTACCTGCCACCTCACAGGGAGGGAGTACCCAGACAGAGCTCAGCAATCTCCCTGAGTTGAGGAGAGAATAGCAGAGAACATAGAATTACACTGGGGGAGAGAAAGATCTTGAGGCCTTTGGAGGATTCATCTTGAGTGTTTAGCTGAATACTGATTGGCACATGCATAGGAGAAAACCACTTGAAGCTAAGCAAAGAATACCAGGAAGGAGCAAGTAAAATAATCCTGGAGATCACATAGGGCCAGAGTAGAAAGACTTCCTAGCACACAAGACATTGAGTAGAGTCCTAACAAGGTTATTACTTCATTAGCGGTGCCATGTAGCCCCAGGTTAAATGTTGCGGACCCACCTATCAAAGTTGAAAAGTAAGCCTTGAATAGATAAAAATGTTTTCAAGTAACTTAGCTGTAGCCCAGAATGAAACCTCCCAATATTTAAAGAAACATAAAATTCCAATATATCACAAGATAAAATATGCAATGTCTAGAATCCAATAAAAAATTACCAGGCATACAAATAAGCAGGAAAAAAAGTCTCCTGTAATGAAGAGAAAAGTTAGTCCCAAGAAAAAGTATCTAGGATTGACACTGATGATAACATTATAGATACAAATATTGTTAAAATAACAATTGTTAATACTGTCCACATGATCTAGAAGGTAGAATAAATCAACACATGATAAAAAGACATATGGAAGACATAAAAAGGCATATATCAAATATGTAGAGATGAAAAATATAATATCTGATATGAAAAATACAATGAATAGAATTAGCAGATTAACCACTGCAGAAGAAAGATTAGCGAACTTGAAGACAGCAGTAGAAACTATCCAAAATGAAGCAGAGAGAGAAAGTAGACTGAAAAAAATGAACAAAACACATTGAGACAGGAGACAACTACACATATAATTGGAGGCCCTGAAGGAGCAGAGAGATATGGGGAGTGAAAGACAAAGAAGAAAAAGTATCTGAAGATATTAGGGCTGAAAATTTTCCAAGTTTAATGAAAATTACAAATCCACAGGTTCGAGTAACTCAAGAAACCCCAAATGAAGAAACATAAATCAAATTACACCAGTGCACAGCATAATCAAATTGCTTATATAGTATTTGAGTGGGAGAATGGTGAGAATAGGCAACGAAACATAATGGGTATATAGAGGATGCTGGAAGGTAGTAAGTTTTATAAGAAAATGAAAAGTAGATCAGGGTAAAGGGGATTGAGAGAGTGTGTTGGTGGCAGTGTGTAAGGGTCTAGGGAATAGGTTGCAATAGTTAGGCTTAATTAAGAATGTTATCAATCTTTGGGTAGAAACTTATAAAATGGAAGGTACAATACAATAAATATTGACCATTGACTTACACTATAAAGAAGCACTTGGAATGCTGTGTTGAGAACAGTACTCTATGGGAGTTAAGTGGAAGCAGAGGCCACCCTGAAGGCTACTGTTTTAATCAAAGTGAAAGGCAACAGGGACTCAGAATAGAGTAGTAGTAGCAGAGATGGTACAAAGTGGTCTAATTTTGGATAAATAGCATTTGAATATGGAATCACCAGGATTTTCTAATGGATTAGACACAAAGTATGAATTTAAAAAAAGGAAAATTAAGAATAACTCTAAGTGTTTGGACCAAGCAAAGGAAAAAATAAACTTGCCATCAGTTGAGCTGGGTAGGGCTATGACAGGAGACTTTTGGGGGTGAAGATCAAGAATGCAGTTTTAGACAGATTGAAATTGAAATGTCTATTAGTGAGATGTATGATGCTGGAGTTTAAAACAGATAATTGGGCTAGAGCTATAAATTTGAGACTTGAGGTCACAGAGATGGTAAATGAAGTCTTGGAAACTAACAAAATCACCAAGAAAGTAGAGATGAGCAACAAACGAACCCTAGGACACTTAAATGTAATAAGTTGGAGAGCCTGAGACAAACCAGAGGAGAATTATAAGGAGTAGCCTGTGACAGTGAGAAGTACCAAGAGGAAAATAAAGAAAGTGTTTCAAGTCATAATGAGTAATAATGAGTCAAATGCTACCATGACACTGAGTAAGATAAAAACTGATAACTATTAGAGTTAGCAGTCTGGAGTCATTGGTGATCTTGATGAGAGAAGCTCCCATGGAATGGTGGGTGTGAAAGCCTCATTGGAATGGGTTTAAGAGTAAATAGGCCTTCTTCTCCTTCTTCTTCCCGAACAATACAATCTTAAAACTATTAGGTGCGACCAAGTAAGTTAGGCTTCTCCACTACGTCAGGGATTCATGGCGGGATGTCAGAGCTGAAGTAGGATAAGAAGAGCATCTATGCAGGGTCCAGTCTGCTAAGGAATATAGAAGCCCGAATAATGTGCAAGGCATCCACGTGGAGAGAGGAGGCCATGATGTGGAAGCTTGGTTCCCTACAAGAGAGTGACCAAACAAGGATAAGGGAAGCCAGGTATCTCAGTGCAGCCAAACGGAGTTACAAATATAGAAAGTAGAAAACTGGAATGAACCCTGCAATGTAGGATAGAAATTGGTGGTGGTGATGTGAACTTATGGTTACATATATAGATACATACAGGTATAGAAAGAAAAATAAATGAAGGGGTGGTGGGGGAGAGGTGGGGAGAGAGAGAGAGGAGAGAGAGAGAGAGAGAGAGAGAGAGAGAGAGAGAGAGAGAGAGAGAGAGGGAGAGAGCGGCTGTATGACTGTATTCTCTGGCTCTATCCACTGACTGAGAGGTCCTGGGAGGCAGCAATACTTCAGCACTGAGCACATTTGGCATCTAGATCTTGGTATCTAAATACCATTCTCAAAGGAACCAGGAACCAGCACTCTTCAGAGAAAAGGATGATTCCAGGACCGGGGCAGGGAAAACCAGGGGAAGCCTAGAACATCTTCCTATGCCAAAAACTAAGAAAATACTCAAAGCATGATGGAGGCATGTGAAAAGGACACAGTAACCACTTTCAATCTGTGCCAATTGAAACATCAAAATACATGATGATAGTAGCAGAATGTAAACCTCTGAATAAAAGAGGAAATTCCTTCCCAAACTCCAAATACTTTTTAACTACAAAAAGAAAACAAATAGCTTTATGTGGAGAAATCTGGAAAAAACCACATTAGACAGGTAATGAAAGTTAACATTACTCATCAGTGGCAATTTGAGATAATGTCCCACCAATAGAAATGAAATGAATACTCCATTAGTTCTATGATATTAATCCTAAAGTTCTGAATTTAATTATAGATAATTATCTGACAAACCCAAACTGAATGACATTCTAAAAAATAAATGGCATATAATCTCCAAAAATGTCAAGGTCATGGAGGTCAAGGAAGTCTAAAGAACTGTGGCAGACAGGACAACGAGATGCAACACATGATTCTGACCTGGGTCCTCTTGCTAAAAGGGACATTACTGAGACGATTTGCATACTTACATGGGATCTCAGGATTAGAAGGTAGTAATGAATCAATGTTAATTTCCTGATTCTGATCATTGCATTATGACTATGTAGAAGAATGTCCTTACTTGTAGAAAATGCACATTACAGTATTCAGAGGTGACAGGACAGCTTTGGCAACTTATTCTCAACTGGGTCAGGAGAAAACAAAATTCTCTGCACCATACTTATAACTCTTCTGTAACTTTGAGATTATTTCCAGAATAAAAATGACTTTGCAAAAGAAAAGGAAAAGAGAAATTAAAGATGGTGGGTATAGATAATTTTTTTGATGTTATACTACAAAAAAAAAACAAAAAAAAGTCAACAAACAAGGCAGGTGCTGGAAGGGAAAGTGGAAGAATCGAGAAAAAAACAAATTTTATTTAAGATGGCAAAATAATACTTTGTATGATAATGGAAATGAGGTAGAGAATCAAAAACTGATGATGCAGGATAGGCAGGAGGTGGAAGAATAAACTGCTGGAACAGTTTTCTTGGTTTAGGGGATGGGATCTACTGGACAGGTGAAGGACTTCACTTTTGATCACAGCAAGGATCTCCGTAGATTAGCAAGTGCTGAAACCTTGCTATCCAGCATCCTCACCAAACCAGACTGGAACGGAGAACCAGGAAGTAAAGGGAGGGGGGTCTCTAGACAGCTTCAATAAAGGCTACTGGACTATGATTTTAGGCTCCAAAAAACCAGGAGAATTACTCTTGGAAGACTCCTTGACAGTGCCAAGAGGAAGCAGTTGTCAGCAGGGATAAAAACCAGATCCCCAAATTTAAACGGAAGGTAGAGACAGAATCCATCTTCATCACATCTGAAATTGAGACACATCTTAAAACTGATGTTGCAAAATGCTTGCAAGCCATCAGGCAAAGAAATAAGCACAGACAGGTTGTCATTGACTATACACATGGGAAATTGCCTGTGCATTAAGGGTATCAGTCATAAAATTACATCTTCAGTTGGACTGCCTCCATTCATGGAGCCATCTAAGGTTGACTTGACTTTAATTTGTTGCTTAAAAGGATTTCAAAGATTACACTGGATGGAGACTTGAAATGAGAAGTGTATACAGCAAAACAATCAAACTATTTCCTCCTACTTTATACTTAACACCACTCTACATGCCTCTTTTCTGATACCAGATGTGTGGGTTTCCCCACACCAAGCAATTCTCTGTCCCACCTGGGCATCCTACAATTTAATTCAAATCCGATACTATCTATATGGAGATAGAAACAGATCCCACAGGTTAAGAGCTTAGTCTAACAAGACTGTCCCCCATTTCGAATGCCAATAACAAGTTTTAGGCCCCCAGGTTACTCACAACTTCTGTCTGACTTGGCTACAAATCAGAGGCTCCCATGACTACCTCTTCAGGTCAGATAATTTGCTAGAGCAGCTTACAGAACCCAAGTAAACAGTTTACTTACTATTTCCAACTTATTGCAAAGGATATTTTAAAGGTTATAAATGAAGAGCTAGAGAAAGAGATACATAGAGTGAGGTTTGGAAGGGTCCCGAGTGTAGGAGCTTGTATCCCCTTGGAGTTGGGGTACACCACTCTCCCAGCATGTTCACCAACCTGGAAACTCTCTGAACTCTGGTTGATTTTTTATTTTTAAGAGACAGGGTCTCCCTCTGTTGCCTAGGCTGGAGTACACTGGCATGAACATAGCTTACCGCAGCCTCAAACTCCTGGAATCAAGTGATCCTCCTGCCTCGGCCTCCCAATTAGCTAAGATTACAGGTACACACCACCATGCCCAGCTAATTTTTAAATTTTTTTGTAGAGATGGGGTCTCACTTTGTTGCTCAGGCAGGCCTCAAGTGCCTGGCTTCAAGCTATCATCCTGCCTCAGCCTCCCAAAGTGCTGCGGTTATAGGTGTGAGCCACGGTGTGTGGCTCCAAACACTGTTCTTTTGGGATTTTTATGGAGGGTTTGTCATGTAGGCATGACAGATTATTAGCTTATTTAGAAGCTCACGAAGAATCACCTCATGGGAACAAAATATACTCTTATTACCCAAGAAATGACATACGTCTTAGCGATCAGGGTCAAAGAGCAAATATGAGAACAAAAGATGGTCTTAGCATCGCTATTTACAAAGGTTTTGGGAGCTCTGTCAGGAACTGGGGGCAGAGATCAACACATATATATCTCTTTCTGCTTCACAGCATGTTATTATAACAGAGCATATACAGGCCTGGCAATGTGGGCAAGACAAAAGAAACTGACTAATCGCTGGGAAGAGATCATAATATTTTCAAACAAGGTTGGTCTGATATTTATCTAGAAAGCTCTTTTACCAGTTCAAAAGCTGTTTGCTACTTTATTTATTTATTTATTTATTTTTAGTAGAGACGGGGTTTCGCCATGTTGGCCAGGCTGCTCTCGAACTCCTGATCTCAGGGGATCTGCCTGCCTCAGCCTCCCAAATTGCTGGGATTGCAGGCATGAGCCACCCCCGCTGGCCAATTGGCAACTTTAAAGACAGGGTTTATTTTTCTTTGGATAATTAATGTGTAATTCAAGTGAGGAAAGTCAAAGTCTATGTTAAGCAGTGTAAATGCATAAGAAAATCAAATATTCTTTCATGTGAAAATCAAATATTCTTTCATGTGTCTTGAAACTATACTGAAAATATGAAAGGTGCTATGGAGAACAAGATCAGTAATGCAGGGAATGAAAAGCAGAAGTTATCATGATGTCTGCATCACCATGATGCCTACATGACCATGTGACTGCAGCACTATGATGATGGCAGCACTATGATATCTGTGTCACCACAATGACTGCATCACCATGACGTCTGTATCACTACGATGGCATGGAATCACCGTGATGTCTGCATCACCATGTCTGCAACACCTTCATGCCCTACACGTCACCATGATGGCCTGCATCACTGTGATGCCTGTATCACTGCCAGTGGCCGAAGGTGAGTCTAAAGGATTTTTCCACTATGATTGTGAAGAGTGCTCACGATCAAACTTTGCTTGTAACACTAGAGAAACTATAATTGTATGAACAAATGTCTACTGTTTTTGTATTTATAAAATCAGGTGTGACTCTTCTAAGTTGTCTTCTTCCTGCTCCTTCAAGGTGATATTAACTGAAAGTACTTATTGATAGGATTTTTTTAAAGGAAGTAAATAATTTTCAAAGTAGTCATTAAGCAAAATACATTCTATTTATTTCTTTAATGAAAGAAGAAAGACATTTAATACTAGCATCCAAGGTAGTTACATTTTTAAGTAGGGAGACTTTATCTGGCATAAAAAGTAGGCTATTCAGAAAAATTCAGTTCCCAGAGTTTTCAAATTACAAAGATTTGTATAGTACTACTTCTGTTGCTGTTAGGTGTGATGTACAAGGCTAACTATGTACTTGGTAATTAATTAATATTTACTGAATTTTAAAAAATTATATCGACCATCATAACAATCAAGTTTTACCCTTCATTATTAATGTATGACTTACTTCGCAACTTTAAATTTGTTTGCTTCATTTTCAGCAAATTAAATGAATTAGCACGGGCCATCTTTGAACATAGCCCTTTCCTCTCTTTAGTCCTTTGATAGACTTTACTGATTTTATCATCTCTGATAATACTCTCAATTGGCCTAGGAGGAGGATTGTATTTCATTTTTCCTAATGAAATTGAACACAAGCATTTTAGGGAAGTGATGTTAAATCTCTCAGTTCAAATGCTGGAAAAATACTTAAAATGTCCTAAACCTAGAATATATGTCCTCTCTCTAGTTCCATGCATGGTGTGTAACTGGACCATTTCTCACTACAGGGTTCCATGAAGTTCAATTTCAATCTATTATTATAGTCAATCATCATAAAGATGACTTAATCATTAGAAATGTCCATATTTGGCTTACTAATTTATACATATTTGTCCCCATTATGAAAGTCAGTCTGTTCTTTTTATGTTAAAGTGTTTTAAATAGAAGGCACACTAAAAACGCTAGATACTTATGAGCATACAATGATATGAAACAATTTACCTTTCTTTAATATTACCAATTCCATCCTTTTAAATAATATTAAGCTTGAATTCCCCGTTACCACAGTTTTATTTGTCCAGTTACATTCATGCTTGGAATCTCCAAGTCCATAAAAGTAGTTGGGAATGTCACGGGGAATACAGTTCCTGATGTTATGTTATATGACACTCTTAATACACAAACTTAAAGCTGTCTACTAAAAAAAGTGTTTACAAAATGCTTTTGCAACCCAGAACCATGAAATATGCAAAGAAGTAGACAGTTGTGTTCTTTGACAATGACTATGTAGTCTAGGTGGAAACATTTATTTGATGAAGATGAAACTAATTAGTAAATGATTAGTAGCTGTGGTCAGTATAGAAAAAGAGATTCATGAACAAGTAGGAACTTGAGCTGATCTTTAAAGGCGGGATAAGATTTGCAGAGGCAAAGAAATAAGGGGGAGGGCATTCTCAGTGAGAAACCCAGAATAACCAGAGAGGTGACACTTTGCATAGCACAGTTTTAGGTCAGTAAGGAGAATCACTTGGAAAGGTGTGTTGGGAGTATATGGGAGAAATGACACATTTTTCTGTGGGGTCAATTTATGGTGCAGTCAATCAATTAAGAAGCAGTCATTTTATCCATGCTCCTGGTTTTGCATCGTATACCTTTTGCTCTTATATCTACATTATTTTTCATAGTACTAATAGCAACTCCTGCCAAAGAGCATCTTTCCAGCTTACAGTGATTCCCATTCCCATTCTCATTCCTCCACATGGACAGGTTAATTCCTAGGGGCTATGTCTGTGTAACGGAGTTCAGTTCTAATGTCAGTTGATTGAAGTTGGAGACAGCTCATTCTTGCTGGAACAGAGATGGCACTGTAGGACTATGTGCTATGGAGACTGAAAAGGATTGAATCAAGCCATGTCTTTTTTTCATGGAGCTAGAACTGTGAGTCGTGATCCTGGGAACCATGGGCAGCCATCTTGTGCCTGCCATATGGACCTGGCAGCTAAAAAATCCCTTCTTCCCAGGAAAAGGAAGAGGCGGACACACAGAGAGAAGCACAGACAGGTGATGGAGCACTCGCAGTTCCCAATAGCCTTCCAGTTTTCACTTCTGCTGCCTATCCAGCCACATTTCTGCTCTTGGATTGAGACATCCTGTATCTTTTATAATCAGTACCTCTTTCCGCTTCAGCTAGCTTGGTTTAGATTCCTATTATTAGAAACTCAAAGAGACCTAATACAATGATGAATAAAGAGATTTGCCAAAGCCCTGTGGTCCTTTACTTTTGTGCATGCTCCCTCCTCTTGTCCTCTAAGGACAAGATTTCTTTCATTTTGTCTTTGGTCAGCGTTAGTGTGAGTCTATTGCTGTTTCATTCACCCAGGTGTCACAGTCCACAGCCCCTCTCACCTCCTTACCCTAACTCTCTTCCCATTTTCCTTTTATTTCTCTTCACCTTCTGTCCTTGAATGAAATGTTAACAAAGAAATAGAAAAAGGCTGGGAATACAATTTATATATGCCTGAGGCTTTTGAGCAGATAATGGGTTCATTAGCCCAAATCTCCCAGGGTCTGTGATGTAAAAGGATAGAAAAGCTTAAAAACAAACATGTTATTCATGTGACTATGTTATTCATAAAGTAGGGCTAATTTACCCAGCGTAAATTATTCTGGGGGCCACATGAGGGATAAGGCCACTGCCTGCTTAAGGGACCCTAACAACTCTAATGCCAGCTGTGTCCCCAAACCCTCTTCTTAATAGTCCTATTCTTTGCCACCTCAGTTGCAGTAGGTTCTGCCAGTCGTATGTAAAGTCGTTGCTATCCTTTATAGCTTGAAGAGGTCACTACTCTCACTGGAAAATCACAAGCCTGGGATCTTCAGAGAGAAGCCCCTTCCTGCTGACAGGATCGTGCATGGAAAGTAGGTGGAGAAGCCTGAATGCTCAAAAGCCTTGAAGGGACTTCTAAAGACAGATAACCAAGCCCTAAACCAGCTAGCTGACAACCATGTCAACACAGTCAACGTTTTATCCAACCTCTAAACTAAAAATAATCTGTCACTTCACCACAGCAAGCCTGCCTGGCTCTGAGGTGCAGAACAAATGCTGAAATACAGGATGCTGCTGTATTTCTAACAATGTAAGGTCCAATGACGTCAAGCGGGATTCAGAGATTTGAACGTGAAGATCACCCAGGAAGGCAACTACTTGCACTCGGTTTATCAGGTTCATGCTTTGTTTCTTTTTTAGTAGTGATTTATTTGTGTCTCTTCAAAGGGCAATCAGAGTGTGGTGTTGGCTTTTTTCTGACGACATTTGGTAACTCTGCTTCTTGGACATCTTGTTTGCATCAATAACAGGTCTTGTTCAAATTTTTTGTAGCCCCAACTAGGTTGGGATTGTTACAAGCAAGAATCATGTTTTGACTATCTCCATTTCTTTAGAATGTAACAAGCTCTGGCAATTTAGAAAGCTCTAAATAAATGAACATAAATAAATGAATAACAACTGAACAAACAGCAAAAATCCAACCTTATGATGAGCATCTACGAGAACTTTTTCAAGGACCTAATAATTTGATCTGAATCTTCGATGAGTCAATGCAGTTACGTCTTAAGTATTATTTACATGTTAGTTAAGTGCTAAGTGAAGTAAGAAAAGTAAAGCAGCAAGGGAGGGGGCAAAGGAGATTGGATGTTTTAGACATTTAAAATTCCCATCAAAAGAATTACAAGTGGTTCTATATGGCATGCAGAAAAGAGAGCAGGAATGAAGCTGAAGAGATGACAGGGCCAGAGGAACTCTGTACACACGGCTAGAGTCTGCATTTTATTTTACTGTTGATGGGGAATCATGAGCTGATTTTCAGTGAAGACAGATGTAATTAGATTTTCTTTTAGAACATTCTATTTGGCAGCAGTGTGGAAGGTAATTGATGGCAGGGGATGCAGACGTGTTGAGATGGAATTGTGGAGCCCCTTGCAGTCATTAATTCAGGTGAGGGATGATATGGTCTAACCTATTTCCGAAAAGCTCTATTTCTATTCTCTTTCTTCTGCTGTCAGTTTTCATCACCCATTACCACGTCACATCCTCCTTCAGGAAGAATAACTGGGGATGCTGAGTAGTAACAGAAAACATCAACCATAGTAGAGCTTCACAAACTTTTATCATAGTTAGACCACTTCAAAAGTCAAAGTGGTATTTTTCCAGAAGGCCCATGGACAGAACCTCCTCCCCCTTAAAAAGAACGGAATGACCTCTTCTGATTTGACAATCCAGGGGCCACCTCACTTCTCTCAGCAGGTATTGTGCCTACCTGTCACTTTGTGCTTTTTCAGCAATAGAGTAAAAAAAGCAGCAGCAAGAAAAGAGAAGAGGAAGGTGGCAAAGGAGCAAGGTAAGGCCCTTTTCTTGATCTCAGTCATGAGTAAAGAAGAATAATTAAGGCTGCTGAAAGAAGAGCAGGACCTGATGAAATCCTGTGGTCTGTTACTAGGTATCAAATTTTACAAAGGAGATTTAGAATAAATGGAAAAATGTCCATGGATATTTGCTCGTCTTATTTGTGGAGGAAGAGCTCTCTCTTTATGCTCCAGCATACACCTGATGTGACTTAGCACAGGCAAACTCCTTCCCACAGGACAGTGGTTCTCAACCTTGGCTATACATCGAAATTAACTGAAAAATCCTTTAACAAAAATACTGATGCCTGAATCAAACCCCAAGAGATTCTAATTTAATTGGTTTGGCTGTGGTTCGGTAACTGGTCCTTTTATAGAGCTCTCTGGGTGTTGGAAACACACAGATGAGCTGAGAACCACTGCTGTAGAGCAGGGGTCAGCAAACGTTCAGTAAAGCACCAGAGAGTAAATATTTTAGCTTTGTGGGCCATATGTTCTCTGTTACAACCACCGTACTCTGCTGTTTTACAGTGAAAGCAGCCACAGACAATATGTAAATGAGTGTTTCAATAAAACTTTATAATATTTATAAACATAGACAGTGGGCTGGATTTGGCCCATGAGCTATAGTTTATTAACCCTGTCACACTCCAAAGCACAGCTGGATTGCCCAGATACTGAATTAGGTAGGGAGAAAATAGGAAAAATATTCTAGTTTTTAAAAGGCATTTGGAAGAATGTTGTAATTTAATTTTAGTACAATGAGATATATTTCTGAGTTGCATTTCATAGAATTCTTGGGTAAGGCATTTTATTTCTGGGGCAATAAAGTTTCGATGGTTAATAAAAATTCACTCTGCCACCCTGCCATTACTATCGATTAATAATGACAACATACTAGGCAACTTTTCATCTGAAATCTACCAACAAAGGGTCTGAATTTAAAGTCTTGGTTCAAGATGAATTAGTCCTAACTTAAGGCAAAGCTGTCAGGTTATGTCTGGGAAGGGAGAGGAAAAAAAGAAACACGTAGACTATGAATGCTCATTAAACCTCTTTGTTGTCTGACTTCTTAGGAAGACTAGGTGTGACTTTCATGTTTTTCAGAAAAAAAATTTAATAAAGTATAAAGGAGAAAAAACTTGTAACATGCAAGGATAACTAGAAGGGTTAGACACAAAGAATAGACATTTAGCCTTAGAACCTGAACCGGGACAGAAACAATTAAAAACCAAATGAGAAAAGGGTTTCCATCAGGACAGGGAGGTAAATGGGTGCACTGATATATTTTATGTGTTCTCTAATTTCTCTCAGTAGAATTTAACCATGAGCCTGTTTTGCTTTTTTGTTGTGTTGTATTGTTCGTTTTTAATTCTACATGGGAAAGAGGTTCTAATTTATTCTATTATTTTATGCTGGAGAAGGCAAAGACACATCAGAAATGAACTTCTGCCTAATATTTAAGACACTTTCCTGTCATTACTGGTTTTATCCCTCTCTAGGAAAGAGCAGTCACATGACAGATGACTGCAAGTCACACTCCTTAGACTCAGGCTAGATGAAGTGTGGGGTTAGGTTGTGCTCACCTTTATCCTGTCGATGTTGGCTTCCATCTTAAGCTGCTCTACCAGCTTCCTGGCCTGTGCTATGCTGGCGGTGTTGTTGCTGGCCATCGGAGTGTTTGATAGGTCTTTCAGAAACACTAGAAAAAAAATGATTGTATCAGAGAATTCATGAGCCAGCAAACGTGCAAGTTCAACACAACTAGAGGATCTCAAAGCAGTGGATGTAGCCAGGCCCAGCTGCTCCAGCCCTCTCCATCCTCAGTTGGCATTACATCTGATTGGCAGGCAGACCAGAGAATGAGGTTTGATTTTCCAGTTCTTCCTATTTCCCCATCCCTTCTTCAAAGAAAAAAAAAATTTTTACCAAGTTATGTAGAATAAGACACATTGCCACATTAAGAAAGCAAGATATTCAAGTTATTTTAATTCATAAGTTCAAAATGGTAAGGGTGACAGTGTGAATTATTATTATTGCTGCTGCTTGCTGGGTGTTACTATTGTCAGAAACTATGGTAAGTGCCCTTAGAGGAGGAATGGAAGGTTGGCAGAGGGGAGGATGGTAAATTATAAGCTCCTTCAGGACTAATATCACTGCTTTAAATGTTCTCCCAATGGGCTCAAACCCCATCCTTCTGGTCAACTATGACCACCTCAGTGTATTATACTACAGAGACACTATAGTGGGAGGCTTGGTTTTTCAGTGTCACTTAATCCAGTATTGTAAATAGCCATTCCTCCCCATTCTATTTGAAATTAAGGTGTGAGTCACAACTGTCTACTATACTCATAATTCCTCAGGGACACATCTTCATGCCAAGTGGGAGGGATTGCCATGCTTAAATTGTTAAATATGTCAATGAGTTCACCAGTATTATAATAAAGTCTAACAAACTTATTAACTTATTTCTTTTATAAATCTGGAACATAAACATTTTGAGAGTAGAGTTCTTGGCTGGGCATGGTGGCCCACGCCTGTAATCCCAGCACTCTGAAAGGTCAAGGTGGGAGGATCCCTTGAGGCCAGGAGTTTGAGAGTAGAGTTCTGTTTCTAGGCAGATTGTGAGATGGTTTCTTTGTCTCTGCCATACCTCTTTCTCCATGTGGCGTCCCACCCTTTTCAAATCCTATCCCATGTTCATTTCTCTTCTAATCCTTTCTTGACACAACATCTCACTTTATAATTGTTGTTCATCTTGGAAAATATCTTATTCTCAATGCCCATTTCCCCAATACACTGAACAAGTCTTAATTCATGTCAAGGTGTCATATGCAATTTTCGGACCATCTGTGTAAACATGCTCCTTGCGATTGCTGATATCCAATAGTAAAGCAATACCTAAGTGCTTTGATTTGACTAGAGTACATGACCCAAGAAACAGAAACATTAAACACTGCCTCAGTCAATACTAATGGAATCTTGTTCTGAAGATATTATATAAAAAATAATGACTTCTGCTAGCTTTGGGCAATCTTTTTACCAAAGAATGAAGTAAGATCAGATCTTAAAAAAAAAAAAGAGAGAGAGAGAGAGAGAGAGAGAGAACACACAGAAAAGCTGGAAAATAAAGAATAACCCTAACAAGTTCTGTACATAGATTTTTTTTTTCACCTACCAACTGGAATCAACAAATAATTCTTGTCTTAATGACCAAAAAGCAAAAGTCTATACATGATCTCTTTTGGTACTTATTTCTTGATATCTAGTTCTTTAAGACAAAAGAAGAAATTATGTATAACTCTCTGTAAACATACAAGTCCCGTCACAGAGAATGTTACTTCATAAAGAATACTGCAAAATAAGCCACCCAACAGCATTTACAAAATAAACTGGAAGATAATTAATTGTTCCCTCTATTTATTTTCAAAGAATTTGGAGACAATAAAATGGGAGGGAAGATTGAAGTTACTTCTGAATTCACAGAGATCTCTGAACACTATTTTTATACATTTGGAGATCAAAGGAGGAAGAATAAACAAAACAATAAAAGGAGACTTTAGCAACTATTATTTCATTGGCATGGTTAGGACCCAATCACCATAGCCTCCCAGGGAAATTATATGCCCCACAATTAAACAAACATCTAACAGCCTAGGAAGACTTTATAGGGCCAAGATAGAGCATTGACTTATTCAGTAGGGTGGCCTGACTCTTCCATTCATCCAATGTTGGAAGTAGCCACAATCTACAAGCCCCTGGATGCTGTTCAGTGAAGCTAACGTTTCTGCCAAACTGGAATTCATTCATCACGTTAGAATGCAGACTATCACAGAATTACCAAATTCTTATTGGGAGTTACTCTTCTGTCCTGAATCTACACCAGAGTACAGGGTCACCTGTGGCAGAGATCACAACTTGCCTTCTAATACCTCTTTTTTTCTTCATTAGTAACAATACGTTTTTTCTTCTTAGTGGAGACCACAGGAACCTTGAATTTTAGCTAAGTATATTTTGCTAAAAGATACACTCCAAGCCTCCCTTGCAGCTAGGTATAGTCACATGACTAAGTTTTGGCCAATGAGATTTAAGCAGAAATGTTCTTGAAGGGAAGAGGTATATGCCTTGTCTCTCCTTCCTCCTGCTACTGGCCTGGTAGGCATCTGCACTGATCACAGAAGTCCATCTTGAACCTCTAGAATGATCGCTACACTAGGGTGAACAGGAAGGATCTGGGTCCTTACTGACTTTGTGGACCCACCATGCCAACTGTGAGAGCTACCTTTGATATGAAAGAGAAATAGGTGGTATTTTATTGATACCACCATTATTAAGGGATTCTCTGTCATTGGCCAACAGACCTGGTATTAACTGAGTATAAATGACTCATTATTGTCATTCAAACATCAAGGAAATTCTGTCCCTCAAGGCCTTTCCATGCTCCCTGGGTAAAGCTGTGCATGGCCTGAGGAGGCTGAGATAGAGAATATATTGGTTCCATTGCTACTGTAACATCCTACTACAAGTTTAGAGGCTTAAACCATTATCATCTTATAGTTCTGGAGAGCATTAGTCTGAAATGGGTCTCACTGGGCTAAAATCAAGGTATAAGTCGGGCTGTGTTCCTTTTTGAGGCTCTGAGAGTCCACTTGCTTTTATTTTCCAGCTTCTGGAGGCTGTCAGCATTTCTTGGCTCTTGGCTCTTTCCTCCGTCATTAAAGCTGGCAAAGGTGAGTGGAGCTCTTCTCCTATCACATCACTCTGATCTCCTCTGAAGTCACATCTCTCTCTGACTCTGACTTCTCTTCTGCCCACCTCTTCCACTTTTAAGGACCGTTATAACTACATTGGGCCTACCCAGATAATCTAGGATAATCTCCCTGTTTTTAGGTCAGCTGATTAACAACTTTAATTCCATCTGCAACTTTAATTCTTCTTTGCCATGTAACGTAACATAATGTAATGTAATGTAACATATTTCTAGGTTCTGGGGATTGGGACATGAACATCTGTGGGGGATTGTTATTCTGCCTATCATGGAAGAGGGACTCTGTATACGCAAGGAAGGGAAGTAGGGAGGTGGGAAGTTGAGGTGGGGAAAGAAGAAGGATAGAGCAGGAGTCTAGAGATGCAGGAGAGAAAACCACATTTGAAACGGACTAAAGAGAAAAAGGAAACCTAGGCTTTGATTTGTGCTCCTAGTTTTAGGCAGCCACACACTGAATGTCCTTGTTTTACTGTACGAACCAGGCAGAATCGAGTGCCACTTTTAGAATCAATTAATGCATTTCCCCCCTTTTCACATCCAGCTGATTTCCCATAAAAGCAATGAAAAAATCCCCTCCTGAAGACTGAAAGTATTGTAAAGTACTAGGCCAGGGTTCCAAAGAAGTGTTTATTTCCCTAAGAGGTGATAGAGCCATTTGGGTGATGGGTGAGAATCACGGAAAATGGATACTGGATCTATTCTGGGTTTAGAGTCACTTAGTGGGGGATCTCCACAGGCCAGAAGCTAAAATAGGAGCAAAAGAAGGACACCAGAGAGCAGAATCAACTGGTGAAGAAGTAGGACTGGAGGAGACAAAATGGCAGCCAGTGTCGGTGAAGGGGAGAGAGGAGGACGGTCGCAGTTGCAGACACTGGGGTGGAGCTGGAGCAGTGTGAGGAGACTGAGTTAAGCCATGTGCGCCCCTCTCTGAAACTGTACACATTTTGATGCTTCATTCCTTTCTACCCAATGGTTTTTTATTCTTTGTGATCAGCCTTTTCCCTTTTCTTTCTCTTTTAAACGGACCACAATATAGAATGTACATCCATATATTCATTTGAATTTGCTGAATTATCTGATAAGTTCTTAATATATTCTCTTTCTTCCACTTTCTCGAAACATCAGACAACATCTGAATATTAGTTGTTAGTTGCTTTTGATTTGCCCACATCTAGTTTTCAGTCCATGAGCATGGCCCACAATAGACAATCTTCCCTACCGCTACTGTGAATCACAAAATTCCAATTTTGAATACTATGTTGCTAGATCTTTTAAAAACAGATAATTTTCTGAAGTTCATTTCCTTATAGACTTTTTGCTCATGTTGTGACTTTTGCAGAATTTGAAGGTCAAGCAAACTAAATACTACACCCCAAAATGTTAAATGCATGGTATTAAGAAGCAAGTGGCTTTGTATATGTTATAAAAGACAACATACGTGCATCCATGCTTTCCAGATATTTCCTGAAACACCAAGTGATGTATCTCTACTCCTGGTTTATTTGAATTTGTTCAAACCTTATAAAGCTGACTATTGCAAATAAAACAAAGAATATATTTTTTTAAAAAAGACAAAGCAATTTGAGAGAAAGAGGAGAAAACCCATTCCAATTTTTAAGTGTGTAAATAAGAAAAAGTTTGTCTTCTAAGTTTGAGGTATCTGGACCCTGCATCACACACACACACACACACACACACACACACACACACACACACAAACACACATACACACACACACACACACACACATGCACCCTCCACCTATGCTAAAAGAAGATATCTACACTGATTTTCTTTTTTTAAAATTGTGATAAAATGCACAACATAAAATTTGCTATCTTAACCATTTTTAAGCATATAGCTCAGTGGTATTAAATACATGTATATTGTTGTGAAATCATCACCACCATCCATCTCCAGAACTCTTTTATCTCGCAAAACTGAAACTCTATACATTTCAAACAATAACTTCTAGTTCCCTTCTCCCCTCAACCCTTGGCAGCCACCATTTCTACTTCCTGTCTCTATAAATTTGATTACTTTAGGTATCTCATAGAAGTGGAATTGTATAATATTCATCTTCTTGTGACTGGCTTATTTCACTCAGCATAATGTCTCTAAGGTTTGTCCACTCTGGGGCCTGTCAGAATGTCTTTCCTTTTTAAGGCTGAATAATATTCCATTGCATGTATACACCACATTTTCTTTACCCATTTATCTATTAATGAACACTTTGGTTGATTCCATGTTTTAGCTACTATGACTACTGTGAATATGGGGGTCCAAACATATATTCAAGACCCTGCTTCCAATTTTGGGGTGTTATACCCAGAAGTGAAATTGCTGGATCATATGGTAACACTTGCTATTTTCATTTTTGTTTTTGGTTTTGGTTTTTTGAGATGGAGTCTTGCTCTGTCACCAGGCTGGAGTGCAATGGCACGGTCTTAGCTCACTCCAATCTCAGCCTCCCAGGCTCAAGTGATTCTCCTGCCTCCCAATTAGCTAGTATTACAGGCACCCACCACCATGCCTGGCTAATTTTTGTATTTTTAGTAGAGATGGAGTTTCACCATGTTGACTAGGCTGGTCTTGAACTCCTGACCTCATTATCTGCCCACCTTGGCCTCCCAAAGTGCTGAGATTATAGGCATGAGTCACTGCACCCCACCTTTTTTCATTTATTTTATTTTATTTTTTATAGTAGCTATCCTGATGGGTGTGAGATAGTATCTCATTTTGGTTTTTGTTTTTCCCTAATGATTAATGAATTGGGCGCCTTTTCATGTGTTTATTGGCCATTTGTATTTCTTTGCAGAGATGCCTATTCAAGTTTGTTGTCCATTTTTGAATTGGTTTTTGTTATTGTTGTTGAGTTTTAGGTGTCTCATTATATTCAGGATGTTGATTCTCTATCATAGATGTGGTTTACAAAAATTTATTCTTTGTTGAACTGTCCTTTGAAGCACAAAAGTTTTACATTTTAGGAGTCCAATTTATCTATTTTTGCTTTGGTCACCCATGTCTCTGTTGTTATATACAACTCCAATGTCATGAAGCTTTTGCCCTGTGGTGTTTTTTTTTTTTTTTTGAGACGGAGTTTCGCTGTTGTTACCCAGACTGGAGTGCAATGGCACGATCTTGGCTCCGCCTCCTGGGTTCAAGCAATTCTCCTGCCTCAGCCTCCTGAGTAGCTGCGACTACAGGTGCGTGCCACCATGCCCAGCTAATTTTTGTATTTTTAGTAGAGACGGGGTTTTACATTGTTGACCAGGATGGTCTCGATCTCTTGACCTTGTGATCCACCCGCCTCGGCCTCCCAAAGTGCTGGGATTACAGGCATGAGCCACCGCACCCGGCCTGCCCTATGTTTTCTTTTAAGAGTTTTATGGTTTTTAGTTCTCATGTTTAGGTGTTTGATCCATTTTAAGTTCATTTTTGTTCCCAGTGTTAGGGCTAACTTTATCCTTTTGCCTGTGGATATCCAGTTTTTCTATCATGATTTGTTGAAAAAGGTGGTCCTTTCCCCATTGAATTATGGCCTGGATGCTTGTGTCCTCCCCTGCATTCATATGTGAAAGCTTAATTCTCAATATAATGGCATTTTAAGGTGGACTCCTTGGAAGGTAATTAGGTCATGAAGGTGGAGTCTTCATAAATGAGATTAGTACTCATATAAAAATGATTTCTTCCTCTCTCTAAGCCATGTGAGTAAACAGGGGAAAAACAGCCATCTGCAAACTAGAAAGGGAACCCTCAGCAGAACCTTATCATGCTGACATCTTGATCTTGCACATTTAGCCTTTAGAACTGTGAGAGATAAATGCTTATTCTGTAAGCCACCTTGTCAATGGTATTTTTTAATAGCAAAATTGAGTCAGAGAAATGGTCTTGGCATTCTTCTCAAAAGTCATTTGACCATATATGTAAAGGTTTATTTCTGTGCTGTCTATGCTATTCTATTGGACCACATATATATGGATTGTCTGTCTTTATGCCAGGGCCACACAGTCTTGACTATCAGCATTGCAGTAAATTTTGAAATCAGAAAGTGTTGAGTCTTCCAACTTGTTCTTTTTCAACATTGCTTTGGCTATTTGGGGTCCCTTGAGAATCTACATGAAATGTAAGACAGATTTTTCTATTCCTACAAAAAATATTATTGGGATTTTGAAATGGATGGCAGTGAATTTGTACATTGCTTTGGCTAGTATTGACATTTTAACCATATTGTCTTCTAATTCATGAATGTGGGATGCTTTTTTCCATTTATTTACGTGTTCTTTATTTTTGCTGAATAAGTCTCTTACCTTCCTGGTTAATTCTTAAGTATCTTATTCTTTTTGATGCTACCGTAAATGGAAATGGAATTATTCTTTTTTTTTTTTTTCACCCAGGCTGAAGTGCAGTGGTGTGATCTCGGCTCACTGCAACCTCTGCCTTCCCGGTTCAAGTGATTCTCCTGCCTCAGCCTCCTGAGTAGCTGGGACTACAGCTGCGTGCCACCATACCTGGCTAATTTTTTGTATTTTTAGTAGAGACAGGGTTTCACCATACTGGCCAAGCTGGTCTCGAACTCCTGACCTCGTGATCCACCCACCTTGGCCTCTGAAAGCACTGGGATTACAGGTGCTAACCACCATACCTGTCCTATTTTTCTTAATTTCCTTTTCAGATTATTCATAGTGTATAAAGATACTACATTCACGGATTCTTAACGGAGAAGAACAAAGTTTTCTTCTTCTACCTTCACCCAAGTTTAAAGTAACCGCATACAATAAGAAGTCTCGTTGAGGAAAGGGTAATGCGCTATGACTTGTGATGCCCTGGAATTTACCTTTGTAGGGCCCACTTGGCTTTGGAGCCACCAGAGGACTGCCCCAGAGGCATGCCCAGCAGTAGACTTCACCTATTCTAGGAGTTGATGGGGCAGAGGTAAACGGAGTCAGTGTAGGTTCACTTGGGGAAAATCTGGATTCCTGAAATCACTTCTGGGATCCCAGAACATTTCTGGAAATCATCTGGGGTGATGATCAAAGGCTGGATAGTGCTAGAGAGACATTCTTTGGTCCAACAAGCTGTTGTGAGCCCCGCAGTTGCCAGCACCTGTCAAGTACTGGGTCATATGGCAACCATGGCATAGCACGGAACGCATGTGATTACACTTCTTTAAATTTGAATCAGAAAAAAATCGCACCAAAGGTTGCTTCTTTCAGAATTCTACAGCCAAAATGTCTCTTAAAACTTCTAATAATCTAACTGGGTCTGGTGGCGTGTGCCTGTATCCCAGCTACTTGGGAGGGCTAAGAAGGGAGGGTGGTTTGAGTCTAAGAGTTTGAATCCAGCCTGGGCAACACAGTGAGTCCCTGCCTCAAAAAAGAAAGAAGGAAAGAAAGAAAGAAAGAAAAGAAAAAAGAAATAAAATTCAAGTAATCTGCTATCTGGAAATTCTAATGGGACTCAATCTTTTCTCAAAGTCCCGTACTAGACTTACTGGCAGTGGCAAGCAACCAGGAAGGTACTGCCTCTTATGAGGCATTTGGAAATGTGTGGGCTTGGTTAGGGCTATGACAATAACTGGGGGTGCTACTGGCATTTAGGGTGTAGAAATGGAGGCTCTAATGCCTTGTAGTATGCCAGTCAACAATGAATTGTGCTGCTCAAAGGCCCATAGTACCCTTACTGAGAAATATGAAAGGATACCTAAAAAATAGCCATAAAGTCATGCATGAAAAATCTGCTCCAAGAAAGCACTCCACACGGAAACTTTCAACTAACAGGGTTTTTATATTCTTATGTCTTATAATCCCTATTATCTTCTCAGTGATAGTAAGTGGTAAGTGTTCATAATTCTCATTAGTAATATTATGCTTTATGGATTATCTGGTCCCTGCTCATTTAAAATAGAGCAATCTCTTTTGGGCAATGTACTGGCAGAATGAGATTATCTCGGGTTATATTTGCCAGTAAGCAAAACAGATACAAATATCAAAAGGCCCTGGAAGAATGATAGGAATTGTGTATAACAGATTGATAGAATTCTGCAAGAATGCCCTAATTATCCCACCTGAATTCCAGACTGAAGAACAATACAGAAGGAATTTTATTCTTTTCAACTGATGAGAGGGGTATAGACACCCCTCCCATCCATCCAACAAGGAACAGGAAAAATAGGCCTGTTATGGAATAATAACCATTAGAGGAGATTTCATTTTCTAAAAATACATTCAGCACTTTAATTTCTTTCAGAAGGAACTTTTCTGTTAAGAAACCATACAATCTTCTTGTCATTTGGGCTTAGTAATAAGCACACAACCCCTTATTTCTGTGGCACAAAGATAAACAAATGTTTTGATAATGGGTGGAGAGAGTGTAGGTTAATTGTGGGAGAGTCCATCCTTTTCACACTTTAATGGTGTTTTCCAAGGGTGGCACCGAGACAGACTTCCCTAGGGTCTGTAATTTAAGTTACAGGACTTAAGTTCTCAGGACTGTGTTTTGGTATTTGCAGTAGGTGCTGAGAGATTTTGTTTTATGTATTTACAAGTTAGGATTACATTGACAAAAAACCACTTTTTACGTCTAGAATACAAATTGGAGGTTTATAGTCTCTCAACCACTTGATAACATTTTTCTTATGCTTGTTTGTCAGTCAGCCACATCTCTGGTGACTGGTTATAAGTTGCTTTTGAATTAGCAGATGAATTTCAAAATATTCCAATTTAGAATTCGTCAGAGCTTCTGCAATTAGTCATCTGGCTAAAAGTTTTTGTTAACTGCTCATAACCACAACCCGTGTTTATTTTGGTCATTTTCACCACTCACTTTTTTTTTGATCCCTATTCTAATTCATTCTGCAGCAAGTAAGTAAACCATCATCAAATTGCTATTTTATATACGAACATATGCTATATTATATATCTACCAAATGGTGTATACATGCACACAACATAAAATTGATCATATTTATATACATTCATTAGATTGGTATACAAACTAATATTAGATTATATATACTAGAATACTGTTAATATCCATTCCTCTAAAGGGCTTTCACAAACAGAACTCTAGTGAACCTATCAGTAGTGGCTGCGATGTGAATTGTGAATCAAGTCATTATCGCAAAATATCAGCCTGCCAGGTTTCAGGGTTGCTTTTGGTCAGGCGCCTTTTTCTATTGCCAGTTCACCACTTTGACCTGAAAATACTAAAACAGCACATTTCAATCTCTGCTAATGAGAAAATACTAATTACTTTTGGTTTCTCAGTCACGAGGGAGATTTTACATCAATAAAGATCTATTGCGATGCTTATTGCTTCTGTCTCAACTCTTACAAGCCCCAGAGAATCTGGGTGGGAATCCACCTTGCACACCCAGTCACTCTTTCTCAATCATGTCTTTCAACAATTAGGAAGTCACAGAGATCTTTTAGGTGTCATGATGTGCTGCTGGTTTCCTCACTTGCCTTGGTTCATTTCTGAGCAGCAGTGTGGAGATTTGAGGTGGAGACTAAAAAAGGAGATGAGAATAGACAGGGTGGGGGCAGGTGTGTGTAGGGTGGATGTCTATACCAACAGGCATGGATGGACAAAGGGTATGGAATAATCTTGAACCCCTCCACCAAGCTTGCATTTGAAGAGAGGAGGGAAGGGAAGGAACAGGAAGATACCCAACAGTGGGCAGCCTCCAGGGGTTCACAGCGGGGCCAGACACAGAGAGCTGGATTCACTCTACAGTGCTGGCTAAGGTGAAGAATGGATTTGTAAACTAAACAAAACAGGAACTTTCCCAGTGCCTCCTCACTCCCTCTGTCCCCGCTCTTCGCTCCTCGTCTTTTTAGTGCTTTTCACAGAGATTTGATTTTACAGGCCAAAAGCTTTGTTCTTTCCTGGAAGACCAGGAATTCACACTAATATGAAGATTTGCTTATGGACCAAGAGCTTCGCCATGTGCCAGGCACTGGGCCCAGGGCTTTAACGCATTACCTTGTTTCATCCTCACAGCTCAAGGGAAGTGAGCGCTGCATCCCTTGTGGAAGGAAACTGAGGCTTAGATTAGGTCAGCACATTCATCAGAAGGGTGTTTCAGAAGTAGTCTCCCCAGGGAAAGATTTTCTTTCTGTTCTTCTCAATTCACATTTTCAGAGGCACCAGACTGATCCTAATCTGGGGTCTCTGGTATATCTGGCCACTTTCACAGACATAATAGCAATTTTATGGTCTGTATGGCCACAGGGAGAGCAAATACAAATGAGGACCAGTGTGGAAACCCCAACAACCAAACCTGCTGTGGGGGTCAAGAAGGAAGAAAATGACCCAAGGGAGCAACATACCAACACAGCAACCTTAAATCCATTCTGGACTATTTCCATGCGGTTTTGCTGGCAATTTGCCACTTACCAAATCGGGAGAGAGACAAAACAGGGTATTTCTTCCCTCAAATCAGCATGGGAGCCGTCTATACTGTGTGGGTGCAGAGTAAGACACAACACAGCTTCCCTCTCTCACGCAGGTGCCAGAAGCCATCATTTGAAATGACAGCTCTCTGCTTTCCAGTATAAACTGCTGGTTTTGAAAACATTAACCTTACAAGATGTAGCCTTCCTCTTGGAAAGAGGGTCATTGGTTAGCTGCTTGTAACAACCTTGACAAAAAACAGAGTCCTTGAAAAACGTTGACTTCAAAGTCACGGATTTCACAAATTTTGTAAAATGAAATGAATAGGCCATTTGCAACTTTAAAATGACATGTAAGCTTTTAGTTTTCATCTGAGACTTGGATAAGGAAACAGCTTATACCTATAAATGGGAGCGGGCATTCTTAGATGCTAGGTGGACTTTGTTCACTCCAAGGAAAAAAGATTAATACTTTGAACAGTGTACGTTGGATTTTTAGTCCCGGAAGCCCAGACCATGAACCAGCAGGATTCCAACAAAAGTAAAGTAATGAACTAGTTTCCATAAAAATGGTTCCGTTAACCTATGGATGTCTAATACTCTGCAACAGCAGGTAGGGGGATCTGACAGGCAGCAGCCTTCTGCCTCCTTGCGGGAAATTTTCTATTGGTTAATTAATTTCTTTATTTAAACAACAACAACAACAACAACAACACTCCTTCCATCCCAAATCCTCAATGTCTCTCGAACCTCAGGCAGCCCCTGTAGTTCAGGGAGACTACCCTGGCAGAGCTTCAGTTCCATTGCTCAGATGGTCTCCTAGGCTTCCCAAATCATAACACGAGAAATCCTTTGGTGAACAAAGAGATGCTGAGCTCCCCAAATAGGAACTGGACCTCTTCTACTCCCTTATGTGAAATTCACTTTCTTTGCCATCACTGTGTTGTTTGGAAGTATTTCTAGCGATACAACTGACACTAAGTATAATAGTGAGAAAACATGTGCCAGGAGACAGAGGAGCTGGATTCTAGTTCGCTCTGACACTCCCAGCTGTTTTACAGTGAGAAAATGATTTAATCTTTTTGGGCCTCAGATGCTCAGCCATGAAGTGGTGATAACCAATGCAGGATTGTACATGCACGCCTAATGTTTCTGACAGCATGTTGTAAATTATGAAGGAGTAGGAATGAACAGAAAACAATGACCACCACTGTTTACTGAGCAACTGCTAAGTACTGTGACCTAAGACATTACATGCATGATCTCCATTCCTCACAACAAAGAACAAGAAGAAAGAATCATGAAATAAGAATGGCAAAGGGAAAAAATCTCTGGATATAACCAATTATGCCTCTATTAAGCAAGAACTTAATGAGCAATCCTAAGGGGGGAACCTATCTGGGGGGAGCGTTGTTAAATCTTTACATCCAATTTTGAAATTTCTAAGTTTCATGAACAACCTATTAAAGAGACGGTGATTATGTTAAATTGTGGTTTAAAATTCATTAACGAAGATTTACTGTGTGCTTAAATGTGTGTGACCTAGAAGCACACGCACACGTTACACTAAGTTTTTCTAAGGAAACCATCCACTGAACGGATGTGAGAGGCTTTGGATTACCTCAGTAATTCTGGAAGGCATTTTCATTGTTTGTAAAGGCTTCCTGCGGCCACGGAATAAACTTGTAAGCCTAGCACCTGAGGCTTCCATAACTGGCTGCTCCCTTCTCCCCTTCAGGCCTGTATCTTATAGATAGATGCTCAGCAGAACATCTGTCTCCTTTTATCAGCTGAGTTCAGGGAGAGCTGGTAGCACACTTTTTCCCAATTCACTTTTAAAACTATTATTTTTTTACAAAAAAAGTTGCCATTTTCAGAAAACTGAAAAGCATAGAGATTCAGAAAGCAAAAATCTTCTACAGCCCTAGCACGTATAGACAACCAGGTTAATCTTCACAGTAATTTTTCAAGTGCTTTTCCCACTTTGGAGTGCTTACACTTTTGTGTCTAATATCATGTGGTGAAGGAAATATTAACTAACATACATAATCATTTGTGGGGCCCTGCATAAATGCTGACCTGGGATGATTTCTCACTATCTACAAGCAAGATTTACCACCCCATTCCATTTCCTTTAGAGAATGAAGTTATTTTAACTTTTCCCCATTACTCAAGGGTCAAACTTTATTTTCGCATCTTTTAAGGCTATTAAACATCTCTGATAATGTATCGTACAGAGCCACTTTTAGTCTCTCAATCAATACTGTTTTTAAGATGACTTCTCTAGGTACTTAAAATAAATGGTTATGCCAATATCCCTTTGATAATATATAAGAAATTAAAGATGAAGGGACAAGCAACCTTTCCTTTTACTTGCTCACCAACGGCATAGACAGCTATATCCTGTGGGAGGAGAACCAAGAAAAGGGCTGTTTTTACAGAAAGGCTGTTTATCTGCCGTCTCCAAAGGGTGAAAGGAGCTTGTTTGAAAAGTTGACTTGGTGACCAGGAGTTTATCCTACATATACTTTTTTTTTTTTTTTTTTGAGATAGAGTTTCACTCTTGTTGCCCAGGCTGGAGTGCAATGGCATGATCTCGGCTCACCGCAACCTCCACCTCCTAGGTTCAAGTGATTTTCCTACCTCAGCCTCCTGAGTAGCTAAGATTGCAGGCACGTGCCACCATGCTGGGCTAATTCTTTGTATTTTCAGTAGAGACGGGGTTTCTCTGTGTTGGTCAGGCTAGTCTCAAACTCCAGACCTCAGGTGATCCACCCGGCTTGGCCTCTCAAAATGCTGGGATTACAGGCCTGAGCTACCATGCCTGGCCACACATTCTATTTTTTTTTTTAAGTCGGTTTTATCAAGGTACAATTTATATACATTAAAATTCACAGCTGGGTATGACAATTCACATCTATAATTCCAACACTTTGGGGACCAAGGTGGGAGGATCCCTTGTGGCCAGGAGTTCAAGACCAGCCTGGGCAAAAAGACCAAACTGTCTTTACAAAAAAATTAGCCAGGCATCGTGGCATGGATCCTGTAGTCCCAGCTACTCCAGAGGCTGAGACAGGAGGACCACTTGAGCCAAAGTTTGAGGCTGCAATGACCTGTGATTGTGCCACTGCACTCCAGCCTGGGCCACAGAGTGAGACCCTATCACTGAAAAATAAGAAGTAAAAAATCAACGAAGTAAAAAAAAAAAAAAAAGTGAAAGGGGTTGACAATTGTGTATATATAGTTCCTAAACCACTATGATTGCAGATGCTATTTTTTTTTTTTTTTTTTTTTTGAGACGGAGTTTCGCTCTTGTTACCCAGGCTGGAGTGCAATGGCGTGATCTCGGCTCACCGCAACCTCTGCCTCCTGGGTTCAGGCAATTCTCCTGCCTCAGCCTCCTGAGTAGCTGGGATTACAGGCACGCGCCACCATGCCCAGCTAATTTTTTGTATTTTTAGTAGAGACGGGGTTTCACCATGTTGACCAGGATGGTCTCGATCTCTCGACCTCGTGATTCACCCGCCTCGGCCTCCCAAAGGGCTGGGATTACAGGCTTGAGCCACTGCGCCCGGCCTGCAGATGCTATTTTAAGGAGCTATTTAACCACCTCTGCTGCTCACCTTCTTCCTTTTCTCACCTACCCTCATAGAATGAACACTTTAGAGACCAGTGCCCAGGTACTGAGAGCACTTCCAAGAAAGCAAAGGCTGTGAACTTGACTGACCTTACTTAACATATACCATGGAGTACACGGAGTTCTTAAATCTTAAGTGTTCAGCAGGACCCAGAAGCATCTTGCAGAACTATCTATCCAAAACAGTAATCCCTTTATAACCACTGATTTAATACACCTAACTGACTTGAATTTAGAAAATTCATCCCAAAGCATGGAGCCCAGAGTGGCACTGAGTTTTATTTAACAAGTTTGGTCCAGTTCCGGTGGCCCCTGGAGACTCATGGGAGGGAGGACTCTCCAGGATGGGGCTTGAAGATTTTTCTAGGAATTAGCAAGTTAGAAAAATGGCTCCTCTACAAATTTATGCCACTGAGCCTTAAAGAGAGATGAAATATGAGGCATTTAAAACCCACTAAACCACAACTCTGATTTTGCAAATAAAAAACTTAAGGGACAGCGTGATTATATGAACTGCCTCAGAAAATGTAGCTCTTTCTCTCCTGCTCTCCCTCTAGCCCTGTGACCTGCCTGCTCCCACTTCGCCTTCCGCCATGAGTAAAAGCTCCCTGAGGCCTCCCCAGAAGCCAAGCAGATGCTGACGCCAGGCTTCCTACACAGCCTGCAGAACTGTGAGCCAATTAAACCTCAAAGAAAAAAAAAATGAAAAGAAAACATAGCTATAACACAGTGTCAGAACAAAGGACTTAAACTCAGGTTTAAGACACCTGGTTACATGCACTTTTTACTGTCTCAAATGTTTCTAACATTTTGCCATACCCCCAAATTGGGAGCATTATTAAGGTTTAGGTTTCTCACCAAATTGCTTTTCTTCCCTTCCAAATGTAGGGTCTCTACTAGAGAAACCCTGTTAGGAGAATGGATGGGTGGGAGTCTGTGAAATAAAAATAATATCCTACTGTCCCTGTTGACCCCTCCCTTCCCTGTGGTGATCACTACACAACAGTGAGGCATTCTGACGTATTAAGTTTAAAGAAACTGGCCTGGAACTTCCACCTTAGTTATCATTTTTGTGCACTGTTTTATAAAGATGAAAAAGCCAGCTAATTTGACTACAAAGGCTCCCTGATTAGTGTGTGAATAGTATTTGCTAAGCAGGTCTCTGCACTGCAATAAAATAGGTTTAATGTTATACAAAGGAAGAAACAGATAATTGTGTGGATCTCCAGGGAGTTTTTTAGAGGACAGCTCTTTTTTATAAATGTGGTGTCTTGCGATGAAGATGTGAAGGGAAAGATAGAGGGGCATGGAAATAGCAGAGACATGAAAATGCTTAATGAGCTGACAGTCCTGGCACCCCGAGGTCTGAACTGATGTTCACATAGAGAATGCAGGAGTCCGTGTGGGGTAACATGGAGGGTACTGAATGCTGAGGCTGAAGGTCTGGTTTTGACTTTCAACTTTGCTGAGTGATCATGGATGAGTCATCCCCCCAGGCCTCAGTTTCCCCCTCTGTAAAGTGAGAGTACTGAGGTAAATGCCTGCTTGATTCCTTTCTAGTTCTTTGTGTCAGTTTAAGAGGTCTGTTGTAGTTTTATTCCTATCACTGCACCAGTGAGTCCCACAGCCCTGGGACTCTTTCAGTGTAGTAAAGTTTCAGCGCATACTCCAAAATGAAATGTACAAGGAAAGTGGATGACTATGCAGAAAAGCCTGAAGACCCACAGAATTCCAGTTGGTTGGAAAGCAGATTTTAAGCTTTTCATTCTTGGGTGTTCATTTCCTGGCTTTCAAGATCACTCTCACTGTACCCTGACACTAGTGATTCTTTGACTCCAGCAGGACTTCCATCTATGGAGCTTACTGCCTTTTCTCCAGCCCTCAAAACCCTCACAGTCTCATGTACTGCTTTACCAGGACTCGAGTCCAAAGCCTATCACGGAACCACTCCCTTTTAACTCACAGCAATCTTGCCTCTTTCTTTCTCCATGATACTGGCTGATAAAAACCCCGGTCCTGGTTGGATGCAACTCTAAACCTATTCTGCAGCAACTAGAGTGCAAAATAAGCACATATCGTGAGAGCTGGTCTCATTTAAAATTCACAGATATTAACTTCAAGTGGATCCTCAATGCTATCCGGCTTTCCTTCCACATTTCCTCATGGTTTTCACGTCTTCCCTTCTCTCCTCAGACCTCTGATGTCTCCTGTCTCCTCATCCTCATTCTCAGCTAGGGAGCTTGCTGCTTCTTTCACAAAGAACATGGCAGCAAGAAGAACGCCCGCACTCTCCGATGACCGACTTACCTGCATCTGCACTTCTGTCTACATAAGCTGTGCCTTCTCTTCTCTTGCGGTGAATGAACACTCCTGCCCCTGTCTTACGGCAGCCCCTGCACTCGAGCACTGGCTCTCATTTTCTCTTGCTCACTAAAGGACTAGATTCTTACACTTTTTTTCCCGGTCCTTTCTGGTGTCATTAACTTGCCTCTCCACCTTACTGAAGCAATGCCATCAGAATATAAACATCTAAAATATCTCCCATCTTCAAAAAATAAAAGGCAACAACAAGAAAAATAAAACCTGTCCCTTGATTCTGCTTCCCTGCCCCAGCCAGTAGCCTATTTTTCTGCTTTCCTTTGTAGACAACTTGAAAGAGTTGCCTGTCCTCACGGTGTCCACTTCGTCTTCTTCAATTCTTTCTTACATCCACTATAAATAGTTTCCGCCAGTTCCTTTCCTGAAACAGCATTTGTCCAAGTCACCAGCAAATCCAACTTCCAGTTGGCCAAATCCAATGATCACTTCTCCATCCTAATCTTATTTGACCCCTGTCTTGGTTTGCGGTGGCTGCTGTGACAAATTAACACAAGCTCGATGGCTTCAAACAATGTTAAGTTTATTCTACAACAGTTCTAGAAGCTAGAGTTCGAAATCGGCTTCACTGAGCCAAAATCCAGGGACCAGCAGAGCCATGCTCCTGTCAGAGGCCATAGGGGAGAGTCCATTTGCTGCCTCCTCCAGCTCCTGATGGCGACTGGTGTTCTTTGACTTGTGGCCAGTTCTCTCCAATCTCTGCTTCTATGGTCATATGGCCTTTTCCTCGTCTGTTTGTCATCTCCCTCTGTCCTCTCTTATAAGGATACTAAGGACTGGATTTACGTTACCCCCGCCAGGATAATCCAGAATACTTTTTCCATATCCAGAGCTTTAACTTAATCACATCTGCAAAGATCCTTTTTCCTTATATTTAACATTTATGGATTCTAAGGATTAGGACTTGATTTATTTTAGAGACCATTTATTCAGGCTACTACAACCTCCCAGCACTATTTAACCCAATGGATTGCTTCCTTTTTCTTAAGCAATTTCTTCACTTGACTTTGGCGATCTGCTCTTTCTTGATTCTTTTACCAACCAGTTATTTTTATTTATTTATTTTAGAGGCAGGGTCTCCCTCTGTCCCCCAGGCTGGAGTGCAGGGGTGCAATTAAGGCTCACTGCAGCCTTGACCTGCTGGGCTAAAGTGATCCTCCCACCTCCCAAGTAGCTGGGACCACAGGTGAATGCCACCATACTCAGCCCAGTCACAATTCTATTTCCTGTTTCTATGAGTTGTTTGACTATTTTAGATACCTCATAAAAGTGGAATCGTACAGTATTTATCTTTTTCTGACTGGCTTATTTCACTCAGCATAATGTTGTCAAGGTTCACCCATGCTGTAGCATCTGACATGATTTCCTTCTTTTTAGAGCTAATAATTCATTGTGCATATATACCACATTTTCTTTATTCATCCACTGATGGACATTTGAGTTGCTTCCATCTCCTGGCTGTTGTGAATAGTGCTGCCGTGAACATGGCTATACAACTATCTCTTTGAGATCCTGCTTTCGATTCCTTTGATATATATCCAGAAGAGGCACTGCTGAATCATATGTTAGTACTATTCTATTTGTAACTTTTCTGAGGTGCCTCTGTACTGTTTTCAAAAGCAGTTGAGCCATTTTATGTTCTCACCAATAGTTCATAAGTGTTCTGATTTATCTAAATCCTCACCAACACTTGGTATTTGTTTCTTTTTTTGGGTTATTGTCTTGCTTTCCTGTCAATTCTTTCTCAGACTCCCTTCCCGGTTTTATTCATCTCTCTGGTCCCCAGGTCTCAGATTGTTTGCACTTTATTCTTTTTTTTTTTTTGAGATAGAGTCTTACTGAGTCGCCCAGGCTGGAGTACAGTGGTGCGATCTTCGCTCACCACAACTTCCGCCTCCCGGGTTAAAGTGATTCTTCTGCCTCAGCCTCCCAAGTAGCTGGGATTACAGGCACCCACCACCACACCCAGCTAATTTTTGTATTTTTACTAGAGATGGGCTTTCACCATGTTTGTCAAGCTTGTCTCGATCTCTTGACCTCATGATCTGCCCATCTCGGTCTCCCCAAGTGCTGGGATTACAGACGTGAGCCACTGTGCCCAGCCTGCACTTTATTCTTGTATGTTGACACTCACCCCCCTCAGTGACCACATTTATTCTCATCACTGTAAACACTCTCTCTTTGCTTATGTCTCCCGATTTTATCTTAGTTACAAATCTTGGCTCTCACCTTTGGCCCATATATCCACTGCCTACTCACTGTGTACGTGAGTGAGCACCTCTCATTTGACATGTCCCAAACCAAATACTTCTTTTCCAAATCTGCTTCTCCTATAGTCTTTCCCATACAGCAGTCAACAGCAGCTCAATTTCTTCTGGTTGCTCAGATCAAAAACTTTTGAGAGTCTTCTCGTTGCTTCCTTTTCCTTCACATCTCACCTCCAACCTACAAGCAAACCCCTTGACTCTTCCTTCAAAATATAATCAGAATCCAACCCCTTATCCTCATTCAACTGCTATCACACTAGCCTGGCCACCTAGATTTCTTTTTTGCTTCCCCGCTCCCCCACCTTTTTTTTTTTTTTTTGAGACAGAGTCTTGCTCTGTCACCCAGGTTGGAGTACAATGGCACGATCTTGGCTCACTGCAGCCTCCTGAGCTCCCAGGCTCAAGCAATGCTCCCACCTAAGCCTCCCCAGTAGCTGGGACTGTAGGCACATGCCACCACCATGGGATGGTGCCATCCTGGCAATAATGAGTTCTCACTTTGAGTTCAGGTGAGATCTGGTTGTTTAAAAGAGTATGACACCTTTCTGTCTGTCTGTCTGTCTCTCTCTCTCTCTCTTCCTCCTCCCTCACTCTATGTAATGTGCCTGCTCCCCATTCTCCTTCCACCACAATTGGAAGCTTCCCATGCCCCTCACTAGAAACAGATGCTGGCACCATGCTTCCTTACAGTCTGCAGAACCATGAGCCAATTAAGCCGCTTTTCTATATAAATTACTCCCCCCTCCCCCCGCCATATACTTCTTCACAGCCACACAAGAATGGACTAACACAAGTGATTCACTTAACAGTGAAAGGTTGCCTTCAAGGACTCATATTGTATCTTCCTGTTTTGGGGAAACACTTCGGAGGCAAACCAGAAACAGGTTTTTCAGATCAAGAGACAATAGAGAGCTCAGGTAATGTGACCAAGGTCAAGAATGATGACCAGAAGCCGAGTTTTGTGTCTCTGAGAACAAGAGCCACCACTAAGAAACCCTAGGAAACAAAGTCCTTTTTCACGCTTGTTAATTACTGTGAAAATGGCTAGTTTCCTCTGTAAAGTTAGGCCAAGGATAGAGCTCTCAATTGGAATCATTTTGCCTTGATGGGGGTATGAATTAGTGAGGCTCCTGGTTACTGTGTCCCTCCTCACCAAGAAATATAGATGGGCTGGACAAGGCCTTTTTTGTCGCTGGAATAAAGCACAGCTGATGCTGCTAAGAGAAATTAGCATGTTCTGGCTATATTTGTACAGTGCATTAACCAAATATGCCAAAAGCAACACACAAAAGGGACCCAGGAGACACATTCATGCCTGATTAGGGCGTCGTTTGCTTGGCTGACAGTTATTCAGGGTCACATGGCTTGAGGCTAAGATGAACAGGCCACCTTACAGACAGCGAGTGGTGATTGGTACTCTGCACAGAAACATACTTTGGAATTTCTAGAAATAGATGTTTTTATTACCGGTGAACTTAAAATTAAGGTGATGTAGTTTCTTCTGGCTGACAAGAACAGATAATATCATCCTAGCAAATAGTTTTCTAGAGGCACTAAGTTTCCGATAGACATTTTCATTTATCTAACTGGCATCAGAGCAGCCAGCTTCACATCACTTGTGTTTTCCACCCTATTAAGGGTAGAGGGATCAAGGAAGCTCCTGCAGCAAATGGATTTGGTCTTATCTCATCCTAAAAAGTACTGTAATGTCATGAAAATCAAGCCAAAACTGAGAAGGAAGAAGAGATAGAAATGACTTTTTAGTTTTAACACCTCCCTATTCATTAACCCCACGCACCTCCAATCACGTTTGGCTCAGGTACATACAGCTTATATTTATGACTAATGTCTGGTATTCTTTCATTACCTTTGGCCTTGCTTGGAGGAGTACATCCTGCTGGAGCTGCTAGAGGGTTCTGTGATTTATGGATACTCATTTCAGGAACCCTATGTGTCCTAAAAGGCTGCTTAGTGCCTCTTGATTCTCAGCATCCTTGCATTCTTTTCACTTCTGCAGCAAATGTTAGATGACTCATGCAGATATGAACTGCATCCACCATTGGGGGTAGATGGGAACGGGATGAACGGAAACAGTCCGTGGCCCCATTTCAGCAGCTATTAAAATAGCTGGAAAGGAAACAACAAGCCGCCCTGTATCTAAGCCAGGTTACTTGCTGGCTAGGGCTGTTACTGAGGTAACTCCTGACTAAGCAAATGAGCCTGATTCATTTTACAGAGGTCTAATTAATACTTTGCCATTATAGAGTCACTTCAAATTCCCAGGATTTGGTCCTACAAACCCTAAGGTTGGTAATCTCAGTTGCTTGGGAAATACTTTCTTTTCTTTCCTTTTTTTTTTTTTGAGATGGAGTTTTGCTCTGTTGCCCAGGCTGGAGTGCAGTGGTGTGATCTCGGCTCACTGCAACCTCTGTCTCCCAGGTTCAACCAATTCTCCTGCCTTAGCCTACCGAGTAGCTGGGATTACAGGCATGTGCCACCACATGTGGCTAATTATATATTTTTAGTAGAAATCGAGTTTCTCCGTATTGGTCAGGTTGGTCTTGAACTCCCTACCTTAGGTGATCCACCCGCCTCGGCCTCTCAAAGAGCTGGGATTACAGGCATGAGCCACCGTGCCCAGCCTGGAAATACTTCTTATTCCTGAGCTTCCATGTATAAATAAATGACAGAGTAGAACCTTTAATAAAAGTCTTTAAAAATGCCTAAGTTATAGTTTGGTGAGAACGAAGAAAGCACATCATTTTAGACTATGGCTTAGTTCTCACTAGTTACTGTGATTGTGTGGAGGCTAGAAAAAGACAAATACCCAGTAGAGACTTCAGAGGAGACTTGGTATTTCCAGGAAATGTGTTGGGGTCATGACAAAAACCTCAGGATTCTATTTACACAATGGGATCAGCTTATCTTTTCTTCTCATTGTTTGCAAAAAAACCAAAAACAACAACAAAACCACCAAAAGACTGGATTTCAAAAACTTTCAGCCTTTCTTTACATAACAGATCACTCTTCCTAAACATCTAGGTGGCCTTATTTAATCTAACTGGACAATTGAACAGAAATCCTGCCAGCCCTCTGGGCCTACTTTCCTTTCAAATCTCAGTGTCATCAAGAGATTTCAGGCTTGCCTGTTTAATGTACCAGGCAGTGCTTGGAGCTAGGGATAAAATAGGGAACGAGGCACAGCATCTATTTTCAGGAAGCTTACACTCTAAAGGTACAGACAGAACCAAAAATAGGGAATTTCAACATGATATGATTTGTACTAAGACAGGAGAAAGCCCAGAGTATGGTGCAAACACCTAGAAGAGGCTTTTTATTTTTTTCAGAAAGAAAGAAAATTTTAGTTTATAGTACTAATGTGAAATATAGCAATCTGTTATATTGGATAAGAATTTTTATCTAGCTAATAAATACAAAGCTCAGTATACTTCCTCAGTTAGCAGGGAAGTGATATAAATTGATATTGGATCCTTGGCTATCTGATGGAGATAAACTGGAATCACAATTTGAAACAATGACATCGAGAATCAGACCTGCCTGACTTTTTTGATACGGAGTCTCGCACTGTCGCCCAGGCTGGAGTGCAGTGGCACATCTCAGCTCACTGCAACCTCTGCCTCCCAGGTTCAAGTGATTCTCCTGCCTCAGCCTCCCAAATAGCTGGGATTACAGGCACCTACCACCACGCCCGGCTAATGTTTTGTATTTTTAGTAGAGACAGGGTTTCGCTATGTTGACTAGCCTGGTCTTGAACACCTGACCTCGTAATCCACCCACCTTGGCCTACCAAAGTTCTGGGATTACAGGTGTGAGCCACGGCACTCGGCCCAGGCCTGCCTGACTTTTGAGATCTCATGTTATTTACTGCTATTCACCCAATCGGTCTTAACTGAAGTAGAACCCTGACTTAGAAAAGAAAACGTGAATTGGAAGAATTTTAATACTATTAAACGAGAGAATGGGATCAGAGTAAAGAAGTGTGGTGACTGTAATTCAAAATGACATCCGCTTCAGATAAGCAACAGAATTTGATCAAAGACAAAATTATTTATTATGTTGCTGGACTGACTGTCCACTTAAATGAAATTATCTGACCAAATGGAACTCTGCTAAGGGCAAGGAAAGACAAAACGTTGTAGGGCTCTCTTTAGTTCAGCTAAAAATGGGGTCCTTGTCGCATAAACGTGAAAAATTGGCTCGCAGACGCTCTGAAGGGTGAGGACAGGGTGTACTGGGTGAAAAGGAAGAAAAGGGAAACAGGGACTCTTAGGAAAGCCATAGTCCTGCCAGCAGGCTTCCAGCCTCACAGATGGAGTCCCAGGTTCGGCGGCGGAACAGGAGAGACCAGGCTCCTCCCCGCTGCAAAATGCCGCAACTTCCGAAGGCTCCACCCCAGCACTCTGCACTGCCTCAACATGAGAAGGTGCATGTATCAGTCATCATTTTGGGTCTCTCACGGTGTGCGGAGCACCAAACAGGTGGCCTACATTCTTGGCCATCCTACGCTGACTCCTGAAAAAAATTAGTCCAGGACTCATTCTACAGTGAGATATCAACTCTCTTTTTTTTTTCCTTACACGAGTCTACTTTTGTCCATAGTTTCTATGACTTGATTAGAAGGGAAGAGGGACTATTTGTGAAAGTTAAGATCTAAAATCTGCTTTTTGCTTTGTTCTTCATGACTTTTTTTTTGTTGTTGTTTCTTTAATAAGCTTAAATGTGCCTTGGTGAAGCTTGGTGTAAGAAGCAAACAAAGTCAAACTGACGATTTCAGGAGACTTTGGAAAACAGAAAAATGACAACATCAGATTGAGAACTCACTAAAAACTGTTGCTTAAAAAAAAAAAGTGGACACTTTAAAAAAAATGGACAATTTACCTTCTCAATGTCCCTAGACTTCTGTTTTCTCAGTTCTTTTTTCAGCTTTTAAAAAACCAAATTAAACAACAACAACAACAAAAACCCAACTGATCACTTCCGTGGAACCTTTTTCTCTTTGACCCTATTTCATCCTCACCTCTCCAGGTATATTTAAGACTTCAGGCCAGGCGTGTTGGCTCACACCTATAATTCCAGCACTTAGGGAGGCCAAGGCGAGTGGATCACTTGAGGTCAGAAGTTCAAGACCAGCCTGGCCAACATGATGAAACCCCATCCTTACTAAAGAAAAAAATTACAAAAATTAGCCAGGTATAGTGGCACATGCCTGTAATTCCAGCTGCTCAGGAGCCGGAGGCGCAAGAGTCACTTAAACCTGGGAGGCGGAGGGTGAAGTGAGCCAAGATGGTGCCACTGCACTCCAGCCTAGGAGATGGAGTGAGACCCTTCTCAGAAAATAAAATTAAAATAAAAAGACTTCAATGTCAAGTCTTGCACAAGAGAATTTGAGCAGCAAGCCCCAAAGAAGGCAGTGTCCTTTGATGTTCAGAGGAACAGATTCTGAGCACTTCCTGTCTTGCTCAAACTTTACTTACCTTTACTTACAATGGCTATACCATGGGTTTGAAGGAGGCTGGCCTCAAAGAGGCCCTGCTATTGTCACCTGGATCCTCTGCCATATACTAACTTGTCAAGTTACTTAAACATCCAGTTCCAGTTTTTCAACTGTAAAATGGGAGCATTTTTGAAAAATTTTAACTGACATATGTTATATGTTATACCGTATTACATGTTAATTGTATATGTTATATTATTACATGATTGGATATAATTCATGGGGTACACAGTGATATTTGGATACATGTATATAACATGCAATGATCAAATCAGGGTAATTGACATATGCATCACCCCAAGCATTTATCATTTCTTTGCACTGTGAACATTGAAAAATCCTTTCCTGTAGCTATTTGAAAACACAAAATTAATCACTGCGAACTTTAGTTACCCTACAGTGCTATGGAACACTAGAACTTATCCCTCCTATCTAGCGGTGATTTTGAATGCATTATAAAATGAGAGTTACAGAATATATTTCTTAGTGTTACCATGGGGATAAAAGAAGATGATTCACGTCCAGTGCTTAGAAAAGTACCCTGTACACAGTGCAAGCTTAATCACTGCTGCATGTGATTAGGATGATGAACACAAGAGCAGAGATGACAGGTAGCACTGTCAGACGTGCACAAGGACAGGATGTATTCTAGATGAGAAGTGAGACCAGTGTTTACCTCCATTAACTTACACTTTCGGGAGATCCTGGCTTTGAAAAATACCATGCTCAGAACGGTAGTATAGTAGGACTGTGTCCCGGTTTGTGTATGGTGGCTTGCCAAAAATTTAAGATGAATCTCATCACGGACTTTTCTCCTTAGAGTAGCTTAGGTTGTCAAGGGCTGTTTCTACCTCAAGGTTCCTGTGCTCAATCTCAGAACAGAAGTTTGTTGTAGCACTGACTCTCTTCCTCTTCCTTCTTGCCTCTGACCTGTAGTATTACACCCTCAAAGCAGAGACTCACTGTAATATACATAGGCCCAATCTTCCCAAATGTTTTATATTTCAAAAGTACCTCTCCCATCCCATTCTTCTTTATTAACTAATCCCAAATCAAATGAATAAGCATGATGACGTACTAATAATTCCAAGTAAAATGATTGGTAGTGATGATGACTGATATTTAAATAGTACTTCAAAACTGAATAGGGGTCTCCCATGCATAGTATGCCATTTTAACTTCAGAGCTATTCTGTGATGTCTAGGTGGATATTATCATTGCTATTTCAGATTAGCAAACTGGGGCTCAGGTGAATTAGCTGGCTTGCTCTAGCCTAAAAAACTGTTAAGCAACCTCAGTTAGGAACCCAAAGCTGCTTCTGTGGTCTGTGAAGCCAATCTCAATATATTAGTTGCTTAAAATAATTCCTAAGGTGTGAACAACCAATAGCTTAAACCTATCAAGAAATACACACATTTAAAAATAGAGACCTGAAAAGGATCATAATTTTCTAACTACAGAATGAAGGCTCGGTAGGAAGTGGGAATTCCAGTATCTCTGAGCTGCATGATCAACCCTAAGCAGAGGTGTCCCAAAGTCCGTTGAAGCTGAGAGAAGAGTCCATCCCTACCCCCAGGGAATCTAGGATCCTTTCCTGTCACAAGCAAAGGTTGTATTCCATTTTTATCTTAAGTTTATATACATTTTACATCCTATTCCATGTCTATGTACATGTTTTTTTAAATAAAATAAACTTTTACCATATTAATCTTGGCAAATGGTTGCAATTTCCCAGTTTAAGAACGTGCTAAGATAATATGAAATCCATTTAAGGTCTGCCAAACAAATATTTATTCATTTAAATCAAAATCAAGAACATATGTGTACATGTATGTATGTGTGTATATGTATATATGCACACACATGTGCAAGCGCATATTTATCAATACGGAATATAAAAATGTAAACATGTGTACATATATTTGTGTATGTATGGGGAAAAGCAAACACTGACCATTCAATTTCACAGTTTCAAAAAATGTTAATCTCTACACCAACTATCTCTTAACCTTCACAGTTCAGATCCAAATCTCAAACTTTCTGATTTGAATTTGCGTACCCCTAAGTATTTCTAATTTAAGACCTAAGACCAAAAGGGAATCCTCTTTGAAATGTTCCCTCTCACTCTGGGCACCATCTTGAAGGTTCCAACAGAAAGAGCAACGCGTCGGCTTACCATGGCAGCAATTCACCAGCCCACAACAGAAAAAAATCCTTAGACAGGCTCCAAGCATTTCCTGCTTCGTGCCTATTATTTTCTCTGCTCAGTTGTCATTTTTAAATAAGGGTATTGTGTGAAAAACAAAACCACCCTGTACATGGGAAACCGTACAGAAAATTATTTGCCAGAACTGCCTTGCTAATGAAACGTATGTTGGCATGCTTAAAGACAGAACTCCTGACGCTGCCCTGAGTAAGTCTTGCTGAAAGCGTCTGCATGGCATTGTGCACAAGGCTTCCCCTTCTCCTCCGCCCCCACCCTGCAGCCTTGAAAATTTGCAGTTGCAATCTTTGACTGGACTCTATTGAGACTTTCCACCCCCGGCTGCTCAGGAAGCACATACCAGCAAACAGAATGAAAGGGCCTTTTATAAGCAGGAGTCCGTTATTTCTTAAACAGACTCCCACAGAAAGACTTTTTTGTTTCTTACTCTTTAGGGAAAACTGAACTCCTTCTGAAAAGTCTTTGGAGAGGGAGGAGAAACTGAAGACGGGGAGAAGGCTCCAGGGAGGAAGACAGGAGGCTAGGGACAAAGGAGGGGCAGCGGAAATTGTCAGAGAGGTTGAACTCTACTTTTCTAAGGTGAAAGCCGCAGTGTTGGATGGCTGCCAATGGGGGTGGGGGTCAGGGTGTGGCTGTCAGGGTTAAGAGGGGAGGTGGCTGCTACTACCCCTTGGTATCTTCCCCCACCCAACCACCACCATCCCGCAGAAAGGGAGTCATCCACAGCAAAAAACACCAAGAGACTCCAGTGCTCTGGTCTCCAGAAGTTTCAGGAAACTAGGTTTTTGCTAAGTGGCCTTAATTTCTTGTCTTTTTCTTCTCCTTTTCCTTTTATCTAAAAAGCTACATTTTCCATTTTACAAGATCCATAAGCAATTTCTTTCCCATCAAACTATCCTAGTTTGTCACAGAAAAAGCAGTTTCTTTTATAACAAAAGCATAATCTCCATTATTTCAGACATCCCCAAATCAGAGAAGTCTGAATTATCACAGTTTTAGCTGTCAGAGGATTACGCAAACACACCTATACACAAAGAAAAAGGAAGATATAGAAAAGTCTTATTAATTCATTCTTTATTAAACATTTAATAACCATTTATCATAATATAACTGAGTCCAGGAGATATCATTTATGAAGAAAATGCTAAAGAAAATAGTGCAAAGGAACAAAATGATAGGGTTTTAGAGATTTGGGTGTATTAAGAAATGAAGAGAAAATGATGCTGGCTATTGTAAATCTGCATGTGTTTCATTAAAATAATCTCTTTGATACACTAAGTCAGCTGAAGTTAATGCTTATATATTTTTAATGAATCTTTTCATGATCTGAAAAATCCTTTTCAAGTTTAATTTGTGAGGTCTCATGTTGCTTAAGCAGAGCAAAAACCCACGGGCGTGAGAGATTCCACCTCTCGGCCTCTGAAGTAATGGCATTGACTTCTGCTTTGTTGTTCCGGCCACAGGTGTGAAAGCATTATGGAGTAAGCACTAGCTCAGTATTCTGCGTGCACCCCGTCCTCAGGGGCTTAATTACGTGCCTGTGTCCTAGGGAAAAACAAAGTCCCTGTGGGTATGAAATAAAGCATTCTATGATTTGGCCTTTCTTCCAGCAATAAAAAGTTGGACTTTAAAACATGCCTAACACAAAGCGAGGTTTGGTAAGAATTGTGGAAATGTAAGTTAATTGGTTTCCATACACTATTTTGTTTATATGTTCACTCCAGGGTATCGAGTATTCTGCCTCTATTGGAGTCCAGTCCTTGGAAGAAGTGACCATCTTTCAGGGAACGATAATAGGGATTAACACTTCTTATATACATGAGATAGATGCTACATACTTTACTAGATTAATTCACTTAATTCCCGTGACACTATGTGGTGCATACTAATTTATCTCCCATCTTATAGTTTTGGAATGGGATGCACAGAGAGGTGAAGAAAGGTTCTTAGTCACATAGCTGGTAGGTGACAGGGCTGGGTTTCAATGCTCACAATCTGGTCCCCGAGTCTGTACGTTTTTACACTCTACAATACAGCCTTCTAGGACACTGAATATAAAAGGACCTCAGAGATCAACTCATCTTAATTCTTTAATTTTAGAGGAGAAAGAATGAGATGCCATGAAACTAACTGACTTATCCAGAGGAATATGGGAAGTTATTGGCAATGTCTGGAGCAGAATCAAGATCACTCTAATCCTAATGAAATGTATAAAAACCACAACCGTCACCCCACCTGAAGAACTCAGATTCTCCTAAGCAGCCCTGCTCCCATATTTCCATGGCCCCAAGAGCTGCCACTTATCAGGTCTATAGAAATTCACGATGTCTTGGTTGAGAAAGATCAGCACCTATACTGACAGTAACACAGGTGAAATTCACGGTGAAGGTATCTTCCACTGCCTACATAGAATGAAAAGGAAAGAGGGAATAAGAACCATTCAAGGAACATTATTCTAAGAGCTCAAAATCTCCGATGCTCACCTGGACCTTTCCATTTATAAATTATCTCCAAAGTCAGTCTTTCCAGTTCTATCTCATAGTTTCACGGCATTCTGCTCCTATTGTTCAGAGCACTTCTGTATCATAATTTGTAATTACATTCGGCCTTCTGTATCTATAAAGTCAGCCAACCATAGATTGAAAATATTTGGAAAAAATGGATAGTTGCATCTGTACTGAATATGTGCAGACTTTTCTTCTTATAATTATTTTCTAAAAATATAGTCTAACAACTATTTACTTATCTTGTATTAGGTATTATAAACATTATAATTATATTGTATTAGGTATTATAAGTCATCTAAAGATGATTTAAAGCATAGGGGAGGATTTGTATAAATGATATGAAAATACAGTTGTCCATTGATACCTTCAGGGGATTGGTTTCATGACCCTCATGGATACCAAAATCTGAGGATGCTCAAGTCTTACAGTCAGTCCTGCATTAGCTGCAAATATGGCCCTCAGTATCTCCAGGTTCTGCATCCCACAAATACCGTATTTTTGATCCAGGGTTGGATGAATTCTCAGATGCAGAACCCCCAGGTATGAAGGGCCAACTCTACCCTACCATTTTATACAAGGGATATGAGTATCCATGGATTTTGGTCTCCAAGGGGGTTCCTAGAACCAATCCTCCACAGATAGAGAGGGACAACAGTTTACATCTAATTGTGCACGTGTTTAGCTCCTCTCGCCAGCTAGACTGTGCACTCCATGACAGGGGCCAAATCTATTTTTAATTTGCCTATAAATACCGAGAATCCAGTTTATAAACAGGTATTTGGTTAAAATTTGTTAAATGAACTTATACCAAACCCTCAGCAACAGAGTGTTAAAAGATGATCTCCGTTTTGCCTGATAAACATCTGTTGTTCAGTGCTTATTATCTTTATCCAGTTACTGGACCATAGCCATTACTAGGGCAGAATGTGTTCAAACAAACAAGTCTCAATCAGCTGAAGCTCACTGCCTTACAAATCTACCTTTCATTCAGGGTCTAGGAACCCATTAGCTGGGACTGATTATGTTGTCAAACTTCAATCATCAAACTAAGGAAAACGACCAGCTCAAAACAACCAATTGGGAATACATATATCACTTTTAAGTTCTGAGAGTAACTCACAAAGTATGTGAGCTGGGTTTGCTACAAAACACTTCTTCTGGGGACCTGCTTGAAAGACTAGATAAAACAATTTTTGTTTGGCATGTAATTTGTATGTAAGGAGCTATTTTTAAACATTTTAAAGATATTAACAATCAATTATTCTTTTAATTTTTCTTTTTTAGACAGAATTTTGCTTTTGTTGCTTAAGCTGGAGTGCAATGACACGATCAGCTCACTGCAACCTCTGCCTCCTGGGTTCAAGTGATTCTCCTGCCTTAGCCTCCCGAGTAGCTGAGATCACAGGCGTGCACAACCATGCCTGGCTAATTCTTTGTATTTTTAGTAGAAACAGGGTTTCACCATGTTAGCTAGGCTGGTCTCGAACTCCTTACCTCAGGTGATCTGCCTGCCTCAGCCTCCCGAAGTTCTGGGATTACAGGCATGAGCCACCTTGCCTGGCCTTCTTCTAACATTTTAAGCATTATTCTTACAATCTTGTTTTCACATTATTGCATTAAACACTTGCATTATTATCCACACAGAAAAGATTTTTTGAGTACTATTAAGCACCACTTTAATAGTGAATTAATAAAATTTAAATTAATGAAGACTTTGCTCTAAAGCATAAAATTGAGAGTAAAATCTTTAAAAGTTTTCTGAATTCTATTTCCTTGATGATGATAACACACAAGAATTTCTCCAAAAAGACTAACACACTGGCTTTTTAAAAAAATCCCTTTTACAGCGAAGGCAATAAGAAAACAGATGCAAATTCGTAGAGTTTATTTTGTGCCTAGGTAACAAATCTGCTTTCGTTTCTATTCTGTAGCTGATCTCCAAATTTAAATTGTCTTATTTTTGTGCTATTTAAGTTAATGTATTTATTTTTTTACTTACTTATTTTCACAAGCATAAATTATTGGAAAGAGAGTCTGCAAACACAAGGCAAGTATTCTCCCCTGGAGGGCACACCAGAGATGAACTGCTCTTTTATTTTTAGAAAATATCTTTGTATAAGTGAGGATAGATAATTGTAAAATGTAGATTCAACCCTTTGCCTCATTCTATCAAGACACAACTACAAAATCTGCTCTTTATTTTTTTAAATGAAGGAGGTAAAAGTTGAACTTATTTTTCGGAAAAAGACTCTCAGCTGGGACTCATTTCTACATAAGGACAACTAAGAAGCAAAATTGGCGGAAAGCAGCCCTTTGCAGAGTGGCGACAGTGCAGCTCTTTACCAGGTACGTGGCGACAGCTTGGCGACACCTTGGCGACACAGCAAAAGCTTGTTAGGTCACCACCTCAGCAAGTGTCTTTGGTACTAATAAAAATGCTTTTAGGATGGCTTCCAGCCCACTGTTTTACCTTTATTACTTCTGGCTTATTATCCTATAGCTTCTGTCTTCCCCTTTGAGGGGTGTAGTGAAGTTTGTTTATCAGTTTTTTGTTTTTGCTTTTTTTTTTTTTTTTTTTTTTTGAGACAGAGTCTTACTCTGTTGCCCAGGCTAGAGGGCAGTGTCACGATCTTGGCTTCCTGCACCCTCCACCTCCCAAGTTCAAGCGATTCTCCTGCCTCAGGCTATTGAGTAGCTCAGGAGCTCGACACCATACCCAGCTAATTTTTGTAATTTCAGTAGAGACAGGGTTTCACCATGTTGGCCAGGCTGGTCTCGAACTCCTGACCTCAGGTGATCTACCTGACTCGGCCTCCAGAAGTGGCGAGATTACTGACGTGAGCCACCACACCCAGCCATTTATCAGTTTTTAATACAGTGTATCTGATGCTTCATTAGAAAATTATCCAAAGTTCAGATTTTCCTTTGTGATTAGAATAATCATGACCAAATATCTCAAAGGTATGGTTTTTTTAAAAGTCTGATTTTTACTTTCAGGGAACAACAAATCTCCCTTGATTAATCCTAAATACCTTTAATCAGAGGTAATTCAGTGTGTGCAAGATTTGTATTATTTGCGGGAAGTTAAGTGATTTAAAAAAAGACATGATTTTAATAAACTCTGCACTAGGCTAAGGTTCCAACTCACTCCCTGGAGAATGTTGCATCTCACAGGAAGATTACAGAGGCAACTGCAGTCTGAAGGCAAACAGCCATGTCGTTGCTGTCTGACAAATGGGATGCAATTTTCTGGTGCTTTCCACCTGGGGCTCAGTAAGTGCAGCTATGGAAAAATTTTTCTTCCCTATCCTTCCCGGCAGCAGCTGGGATTCACTGGGAAGTATGCTGACTGCTGGATATTTTGACTCCAGAGCATTTGGGGACTTTTCACTATGGCGGAAGAAATTTCAGAAATGAGATATCATTTTGAAAGGGTAAGGATCAGCTTAGGATGCAGTTACATGCCTTAGGGTTACCAAAGGCTGAGGCAGGAGAATCACTTGAACTTGGGAGGCGGAGGTTGCAGTGAGCCAAGATCGAGCCGCTGCACTCTAGCCTGGGCAACAGAGTCAGACAGTGTCTCAGAAACAAACAAACTGATAAACAAGCCTTACTACATCCCTCAAAAGGGAAGACAAAAGCTACAGTCCATTAGATCATGTTTTTCCTAACTCCTACATTCTCCCCTCTAGCCACAGCCTTGCTTTCACCGGGCTCTGCCCTCCAGTGCCCAAGCCAGCCCTGACCACGCCTGGAGGTGTAGACAAAATCAGATCTCCATGAATGGGTGAGGTCTGAAGTAGATTTTGCTTCCTTAAGCTTCCTAGCCAGAGACGTAGGAAACACCTGATCACCGAGATAATACTCCCTTCATCCCACTGTTTTGGCTGGTTCTTCTGCCAGGCCTCAGTCACAGGTGGCCAGACCTTCTTCACTGAATTTTAACAAATGCTATTAGAGGCAGCTTCAAAGCTGGCAGATAGCCCTGGAACCCTGACGCTATCCACTACCTGACATCCCCTGTCCATCGCACTGCACCCCGGGATACCTACACCAGCCTGGGTATGGTCCACAGCAGCCTGGCACTGCTCAACCACACCGCAAACAAGTGGGCTCCCAGCACCTGGATCTTCTATTCCTGGTTTCCTCCCCCTCACTGGCCACTGATGAAGCTGTACCCGCTACAGATCCGCTCTCCCAGGAGAGAAGTTTAATCAGATTAATTTCCATTTCTTCTTTTTTTTCCAGGATTATTTTGGTGGAAAATTTTTAGCATTTTGAGATGTTATAACACTGGCATCCTAGAGACCGAAATATGAAATAACTTAGCACAAAATAGGTCCTTGTGGGAAGCCAATGTGCACATTTTCCCACCGTGTTCTGCCAACGGTGCACTATTCTCAACTACTCCATTTATCTCTAGGGGGCAAATAATGGATGCGTTCCAGCACCCACTCAATTTCTGTGTTTTCATCTAGCTGAAATAATAATAGATGTAAAATATGGCTGTCTATCTAAAATTATCCCCTGGTTAGACAGTATCAGCTACCACTCAACACAAGGAAATTTTACACAGAAATAAAATGATTACATAGGTAGAATGATGCATGATTTCATTTACTCAATCAGCAATTCTTTACTCTTTTGGTGCCTACTATATAATATGTTGTAAAGTAAGGGATAAAGAAAGAAACAGGAATAGGCTCCTGTTCTCAAGGAGTTTATCTTTGAGGTTGACTTTTTTATTCTCATATAGTTTTACTGTATAACTGAAATGCCTCCCCCACTGAAAATGACAGTTATTAAAGGTTTAACTCACAACAAGTATTGTTACCTGTGACCTACTCCCACGGTCTCATAAGAACCCCAAAATCTGATGTAGCATTCCACAGTGTGTCTTTGTCTGAGAACAGAGTACACCAGCTATTTCCCAAGTTCTAAACACAGGACCCATAACTCACATATGTAGGCAAAAGCGATTCAGGCTAAGTACGTATTCCTCTCAAAGCACTGATTTAGAGAAATTTGCCACTGTTTTTTTCCAAATAGCATTTAGTCACATAACATTTTAGAAAAAGTATCAATTTTCTGTTGAGGAGAAATCTTTTAAGGGCTGGCCTAAAATTCAGAGGAAGATTGTTGCTTCTTTTTTAAAATAAAAAGTCACTTTCTAGAAGAGAACAGATGGCTTCTAATGTATCGTATTTACCCATTTCCCCTCCCTAATTTTCCATTTACTCCAAATTCAATTTGTTTTCTTGCTGCCTCTTTAAGTCCCTCCCATATCCGCAGAGCAGCTTAGGTATCTTTTGTGAATTCATTTATGCTCTTTGTTCCATTCATCATATTTAGGGCAGTAACAGTTTACAAGAAGTGAAGCACACTATAAGTCAGCCATAACTATTACACTCAAATGCATCCTCTGTCTCATAATGGAGCAGAGGTGTAATATGACAAAACAGAAGTTTCCCAATCCAAAGCTGCCATCCTTATCTGTGAGCTAGTGAACTGCCCTTCACAGAAGCCATTGGCTCTTTTTCTTTAATTGATGCCCTTATTCTAAGAAAAGAACAAAGAAGGTGAGTGGGAGTACAGGGAACAGACCACTGAATTGATTCATACACTTAAGCTCTAAACATGGCCAACATCTCTTAATAGCCGAGGTGAAATGGTAAATTCTTTGGGTTACATAGTTTTCTGACAAAGTAAAGGCAAAGCAAAATCCTAAGTAGAAAGAAATGACCCTGAACTTTTAAACTCAGGCAAGCAGTCATGGAGTGACAGACTTTGGTTTTTCCTGATGGTAGTGTGCATGACAGAAAGGCATGATAGTGGGGCATGTATTGTCTCTGTCCATTTCCCCCATTTTATCGAGAGAGACCCCAATCATGCCCTCTTCAGGGTTCTTCCAAAGTTATGTATAATTGAGTGACTGTGGTCTGTATCAAAGACCAGTTTAAATCTTTATTACACCTGAAAAAACAAAAACCATAAAGAACTCTTCAAATAAAATCTGATAAAGCTAACAGCCCAGGAGGATCAGTTCAACAAGTTGCATCAGCAAAGACCTCTCTTTGTTACTGGATCTACCAGATCCAGGCCGCAAAGGAGCTCCCTTAGACTGCTTTAATTAGGTATTTCACTTACAAATGAATTAATTAATTAGAGATAAGCACCTGAAATCACAGTACTCATGTGGTCTATTTAAAGCTATAAATAGATTTTTCAAAAAATGCTGACTCCTCATTACTATTAGATAATTTTACATGGGACTTAACAGCCAAGATGATTTACCAAGCCTCTTGCCAAAACAGCACTTATTCTAATCCCTTCCACACCTTGGGCACCCTTAGCACAATGATCCTTCATGAAGATTCAGGGAGAAAGGATTAAAGCAGGAGCTATGGTTACTGTGGCCAGTGTTTCTTTCTCAGTTTTTCTTTTAGACATAGTGAAACGGCCTGAGATGGCAGTCCTTTTCCATTCTACCTTGGTCTGACTTGTCCGTTTTACATTACCTAATAACTCCATTCAATTGCACAGTTATTTCTGGCAGCCTCCGGTTAGAAGCAAAACGGTGGTGGACATATTCAAGAGCGAATATGGAATGACTCCATTCCTCAAAAAACAAGATGTTTGTAATTTCAATATCTTCTGCAAAAGGAGATTAAAAAGGCAAGCAAGCAAACAAAGAACCTTGAACTTTATATTGGATACAGTGTCTCCCAGTTTTAGCACACATGTGAAAACTCTCACCCACAGATAAAATTTTAGTGATATTCTTCCCATTGTTTTTCATATATATGAAATGAAATGTGTATGAAGAAGATATTCGGATATATGTAACATATGCATATATATGCAACATATGCATAAAGTATATATATGCGACATTTTCATTGTTGGTGGTCAGTTTTAAGGGAAAATATAGAGTACTTTGATCCTAATAATAGAACTTATAAATATAACTTTTAAAAAGTCACCTCCACTCCCACAGTAACTTCTGGTTTTACAGCAGTACTAACAGCTCCGTGCTTATTCCTTTATCTAGAGCACAGCTCTTTGATCTGTTGCTCCTCTACACAATCTCTAGACCTCCTCTCTAGTTCTCTGCTTCTTCCCGATCCCAAAGATGATGACATGGGCTCTTCCTGTACTGCCCTCTCATCCTGCTGATCCATAGCACCTGTTCTTTCCATTCTCCCCCATAAACTTATTTATTTTTAGAGACAGGGTTTCACTCTGTCACCCAGACTGGAGTGCAGTGATGTGACCTTAACTCATTGTAACCTCTAACTCCCAGGCTCAAGCAATCCTCCTGCCTCATCCTCCCTAGTAGATGGAACTACAGGCACAAGCCACCACACTGCCTAATTTTCTTTGTTAAAAATTTTTGAGAAGCGAGGTCTTGCCATGTTGCCTAGGCTGGTCTCGAACTCCTGGCCTCAACTGATTAATGCTTCTATCTTCCTCCAACTTACTAACTTTTAAAAAAATGTAAACATGCACTACAGGTGAAAGAATAAAACAGGGAACACCCACATACCAACCACATAGAGTTAACAATGGTCACTTCTGCTTCCCCTGTCCCTCTGTTTCTCCTACCATTTGAAACTAGGTAGTAGATATCATGAGACTTCGTTCCTGCACATTTCAGCAGTAGCATCCCGTTGAAAGCAAAAACGTAAGCTTATATGTTCAATTACTTAATTTCTAGCAGATTTAGTGAGTTTCAGCAGTTCTACTTAAATATTTGTTTTCATTTTTATTGGGCTCTCTTCCACCTCAAAGAAACAGCACACACACATACACATACACCCCAAAACCAAACCAGGTAGCTGAAATACAGGATGCAGCATAACATCTGGTGTAAGAGTTTTATAGCCTCATATTAGAATCATTGACATCTTAGCATCTCGACTAGTAACCCCGTAGGGAATAGCTCTTTCAAGAGTGTCAGTCTTGGTCAATTAGGCAATTGTGTTGCAAATTTTACCTGTGGGCACTTCTGGTTTATCTGAAGAAGCCCAGCAGTGATGAAAGTGGACAGGGCTCTACCCACAAGAGGAGCTTTATCCCGGAGATGTGTCAGGCATCCCTGGACAGACCCCTGGTCGGCCTTCACCAACTAGGGCAGCAGTAGCAACAGCAGGCTACCATCTCTCCCTCACCTAACTAGAATCAGTGAGGGTGTGACATTATCAGGACACATTCAGTACTTAGGCAGAGCCACTGGAATTAAGGGACTTTGTGGGTTGGGGTGTGGGGGTGGAAGGTAGGAGTAGCTCACAGTCCTGTTTAAGGTACAAGGGAATCTTAGTGCTCTCTTCCTTTTCTGGCCATTCCTATGATATTTCCCCCACTCCTTCTTCCCTATCTCCTAAGAACAATGAAAGCTAACATTTATATATGGCTGACAGGCAGTGCAGCAAAGAGGTCAAGAGCTTGGTCTCTGGGTCACACTGTCCAACTTTGAGTCTCAGTTCTGTCATGTACTCAATATGTGATGTTGGGCAAGTTACTTAACCTGTGTGCCTCCATTTCCTCATCTTGAAAGTGGGGATGATGATAACACCACCACACATTTCCTGGGAGCTTCTGAAGATTAAATAAATTAATATATGTAAAGTGCCTAGAACAGCACCTGACACTATTAGCTATATATTTTTTTCTAAGCTATTACTTTATATAAAGCCCTTTTCATGCTTTAACAACAACAAAAAATAAATGAAAGCATAAGAAAAGGCTATCAGGATAGGCACGGTAGCTCATGCCTGTAATCCCAGTACTTTGTGGGGGTGAAGTAAGTGAATCACTTGAGGACAGGAGTTTTAAGACCAGTCTGGGAAATATAGTGAGACCTGTCTCTACAAAAAAGTTTTTTTTTTTTTAAATTAGCCAGGTTTGGTGGCATACACCTGTAGTCCTATCTACCCAGGAGGCTGAAGTGGGAGGATTACATGAACCCAGGAGTTAGAGGTTATAGTGAGCTATGATGGTACCACTGTACCCCAGCCTGGGCAACAGAGCAAGACCCTGTCTCTTAAAAATAAATAAAATAAAATAAAGCTATCATTATTCTCACCCCACAGATGAGGAAAATTAAGTTCAGGTTAAGTTCACTAAACTTCCAAGATTTCCTAGTTAGAAAGTGGTGGGGCCATGATTTGAAGTCAGACAATGGGACTCCAAGGTCACATCTTTGGCCATTCAGCTCTGTGGCTTCCCAAATCAGGACACAAGAATACCAAGTTACTGGTTAGGGGCTACTTCATTCTCATAGGCCTTGATAACCCTTCCCTTCCCTACCCCATAACAGAATTTACTCATATTTCCCACCCCAAGCGAACACCTACATACACATGTATACAGGGTTTTTATAAGGCTCATTCCATTGAAGCATGACACCAAGCCACACTGCACTTCCTGTTTTGCGTTGCTGCACACGCCAAAGCCGACCAATGGTTCCGACAAGCCCCTGCCCCAGCTTCCAAGGCCCTGACCACATTCTCTTCTCACCCTCCCACTGCACCACTAGACAAATTCTGAGCTAGGAGCACAGTTCCCAGCTGTACACCTTTTTGTTAAATAATGGCTCCAAACTGACTGGAGTAGCAGTGATGCATTTCAGGAGTTCAAAAACTAAAGACAAAAGGGAGGAAAGTAGGTTGTTCTGGAAGCTCTGCCAGCTAATTCCATGTAGACAGGTGACCCATATTATGTCAATTAAGTGCTGTTCTAGTGGCATGCTGCCATGGGCGTTTTACAACATTGAACATTTTAGGGTTATGGGGAGATGGATTAAGGTTTGATGAATGCACCGGGGCTTTTCCTCTGTAATTCAATTAATAGAACAAGGCATGGGCTTTTGTTAAGAATCCTCCCAGGCAGATGAAAGGCAAAGTGGGGCACAGACTTTTAAGTCCATGGGGGTAGAAGGGTAGGCTCGGGCAAGGCTGTTCAGCTTCTGGAGCACGTGCCGTGTGCAGTGATAGGGCACAGCAGTGTTTTGCCCATGAAGGCCAGGTAGACACTGATGAGTAAAAGACACGTGGCATACAGAGCCTTGCGACCTCCTGCCCCAGCTGAGATCTCTCCCTTCCTACCCAGTGGCCATCACTTTCCCCCTTCCTTCCATCTCTGCCCTTTCGAACCCTTTCATATCCTGAATTCCTTTTCTGAAAAAGGAATTTTCTTTTTTGAGAAAATCCCAGGAAAATGTGTCGGTCATGCATAATTTGGCTCCCAGCTCCTTCTCCTGCCTCATTTCTTGCTGTCACTCCCCCTGACCACATTGGCCTTAGCTACCCCCACTCTTTCCTGCCTCCTGGACTTTGCACACATGCCATTTGTTCAATTGTTTTCTGCCTGTTGTGACTCTATCAGCAAGTCTCTTAGTGACCTCAGATTCATCCTGTAGATCTCCATTTTCCTGGCTTCCTGGAATACTGCTCGTATTCTAGACACAAATACAGTTTCTAAATATATATTTGTGATTACATTACTGTACATCTTCCCCACTATTGAACCCCCATGTTGGTGCCTGCCTTGATTCACAATTACATACATAGGGCCTAATACAGCTTCTACCCACGGTAGGTACTCAATATTTATTCATTGTTGAACAAATTCATGAATGAATGAATCAATTCCATTCTTTCAGAGTCCTGGTCTCTCAGTGCATTTCTTTTCTCAGACAGTATGTATGCTGCTTAAAGGGTCTTAAGTCTTAAGGCATCAACCAAAGCAACAGGGGGATTTTCAGAAAGGAATGGTGGTAGGCTGTTTATCCTCATTTCTGGCTGTTAGTGCCTTCATCAATGCACAGACAGATGCCTGAACATGTCAAAGTTCAGCTCACTAATGAATGAGCTCCGCAAACACCTCCAATGTTCACACTCAAGAGGGAGAAGTCAAATTTGGGCCCTGGAGCTACATGCAGCTCTGAAAGGGGTGTCTCAGCCTATGAATCAGCCACTCACAGGGTCCTTTATGCAATCCCTTAATGGTTGCTACGAACGTACAGCAGGCCCTTTATTTTCCTTTTTGATCTTAAACTCTGTCAAGTACAACACCATGCCTTCCTCAAAATCACAGCAAGGTATATCCAAGTCAAGTGAGGCTGATTTTAGAAGGAAGATCTTATTGGCACTTTTGTCACCATTAGAAAGAAAGTGTAATTAGGTACAACATTTTTAGCAGATAATTCAGAAATATCTGTTGAATTTTTAATGTCTATACCTTTTCACTTGAAAAGTTACCTTCTGAAGATTTGCCCTAAAGAATTCTCACAGAGAACAAAAAGATAAAAAAGATTTATGTACAAACACAATTCATGTTCTATTAAAAGCTGAAGGGGAAAACTCACTTGTCCAACAGTAGAAACAGGCTAGATAATTCTGATAAAGTTATTCTATTTGCCAGAGTCATTCAGTGGAATATTATGTAGCCATTCAATGGAATATTATAAAAAAGAATGAATTTTATATACTGACATTGAAAGATATCCATGGTATACTGTTAAGTGAAAAAAAACAAGACTCAGAATATTGCAGTTTTTTAATAAATATGTTTTATAGTGATATGTAAATATCTGTTAATAACTATGGTTATATAAGGAGTTTATATGAAAATTTTGATTTCTATATTGTACCCTAGTATTACAGACTTTCTATTTTACTTAAATATAACAATCATATTTACATTATAAAAGCAAAGGTATAAAAATTATATTTAGGTGGGGCGCAGTGGCTCATACTTGTAATCCCAGCACTTTTTGGGAGTCTGAGGCAGGTGGATTACTAGGTCAGGAGTTCGAGACCAGCCTGGTCAACACGGTGAAACCCTGTCTCTACTAAACACACAAAAATTAGCCAGGCATGGTGGTGCATGGTGCATGCCTGTAATCCTAGATACTCAGGAGGCTGAGGCAGAATTGCTTGAACTTGGGAGATGGAAGCTGCAGTGAGCCAAGATCACACCACTGCACTCCAGCCTGGGCAACAGAGTAAGACTCCGTCTCCAAAAACAAAAACAAAAAAGTCTTTAAAATCTGACAGAGTTTTATGAACTTGACCGAGTCTGTCCTTAGACATAGCACCAGACTTTAAAGAATGCAGCTATCCACGGTTTCTAGAAAAACTAGGCATTTGGACCTGTGGTAGCCAGCCTCCAAGACGACCTGCAATAATCCCTGCCCTGGCATTCACATCCTGTGTGACCAAAAGAGTATTGTAGAAATGATGATCTGTTACTTCTAAAATCACATCACAAAAGACTGTGGCTTCTGTCTTGGGCCCTCTTTCTTGGATCACTTGCTCTAGGGAAAGCCAGGTCATGAGCAGTCTATGGAGAGCCCTGGCTAAGAGAAACTGAGGCCTCCTGTCCCTGCTATCTGAATGAGCTTAGAGCCAGATACTCCAGACCCACTTAAGCCTCAGATGACAGTAGCCCCAGCTAACATCTTAACTGTGTCTTCATGAGGGCGCCTGAGCCACAGTCACCCTGGATTCCAGACCCATAAAACCATTAGATGATAGATGTTTGTTGTTTTAAGACATTAAGTTTGGGTTACCGTGTTATGTAGCTGTAGATAACCAATACAGGACCCAGTCAACTCCATAACTTTTAGTGCCTGTTTCCCAATTTGCATATATCAACTTCATACTCTAAGCTTAGTCTCACATTGGTTCTCTCTCTATACCAACCACAAATTGGTAAAGACCAGCAGCTAAAGTTAGTGTAGGGCTTTCTGTTCTCTCCTCAAGAGGATACCACTAATGATGAGGACAGAGGGGCTGAATCCAAGGGACATCACCGGGATCATAGGAGCCAGGAACTGGTTATCAAACCTTCGAATGAAAATCCTGTGCTTTAGAAATCTGACCCAATCAAATTGTTACATTATTGAGTCAGGCAGTGGTTCAAATTAAATGTCACAAAAGAACACCCTGTCCACGAGCAAAGGACAGGACACTGGGAAAAACTGTCCATTGTTCCCTTGCTAAATGCAATCTCTGACAAAAGAGGAATGGACTCCTTTCCAATATAGGTTTAATTTTGCTGAACACCAAGTGCAGAGAGGGAAATGAATTCTCACTGCTGAAGTTCTTCTATTACTGTTGCTATATTTCCACTCAAGACCCTGAATTTCAATGATTTTGAATTCATCCATAAATATCTATTCAAATAGTTGCAGGATGATTTATTTTGTGTAAAATAGTTTGTACATATATTTTTATAGAACTGAAAGAAAAAGTATGAATGAATTAGCACTTCAAAAATCAATGACAGGTCACAGAAGCATGGCCAGCATTTCTGGAAGGAATCAATTTCTCCCATAGCACCATTAATTCGTTGCTAGCTTGGTCCAAGGAGACTTGGCAGTGGCTGTCAGCCGGAATAAAATCCAAGAGCTGTCATCCCTGTGCCTCCAGCATGGCTTAGTGATAAAGTCATGGAATCCCTGCAAAAGATTTTCCAACAGGCTGCCTGCGAAATATATGCTACACACATATGTTCTATTTTCATGATCATAGGGAGATAGAAGTGTGATAGATCAAATGCAAATTCATTTAAAAATACTTTTCAATTAATAGCTTTCTCAACCAATGGATATTAAAAGTACATCTCCTACCCTATAATATATTGAGATTTATAAAATATTATCTAAAAAGAAGTCTTTTCCAATTCAAAGTACTGGGAATTATTGTTCTAGAGTACTTTGCCACTGTAAGGTTAAATTCTTGTTCTTCACCAAGATATAATGGCATTCTAATACAGCTTTGCCACTCTGTAATAGTAAAAACTCAGTAAATTGATAAAAATCAAATCATGCTTCATATATAAATTTATATTTACAGAATAGAAATTTTAAACAAAAAAAGAGAGTAGGCTTATTACAGATCATTAAGTATGATACAAAAAATGTGTCCCAGTGTCTTCATTCCTAGTTGGTTTAAAAAAACAAACCTTAGTATGAAATGGTAAAATAAGGAAGGAAGCAGGAGGAAAAAGGCAGGGACCCTGAGGGTCAGGTGGTAGGAGACATGTAGAGTAAAAAAAACCTCTTGCCCCATGTGGAGAGCCCAGATTCTAGCAACTTCTGTGAAATAAAGTGATAGCAATAGTCTCCTCTGAGTTTACTGGCTGAGAAGGGTGAGGAAGGAAAATGCTAACTGTTTTAGGTCACTGTTGTACCAAATGGTACCCTGTGTATTCATCTATTCTCACACTGCTAATAAAGACATACCAAGACTGGGTAATTTATAAAGGAAGGAGGTTGAAATGACTCATAGTTCCACAGGGCTGGGGAGGCCTTAGGAAATTTACAATTATGGCTTAAGAGGAAGCAAACACATCCTTTTTCACATGGCAGCAGCAAGGAAAAGAGCCGAGCAAAAGAGGGAAAGCCCCTTATAAAACCATCGGATTTTGTGAAAACTCACTAGCTGTGAATAGGGTGGGGGAAACCACCCCCATGATTCACTTATCTCTACCTGATCCCTCCCACAACACGCAGGGATTATGGGAACTGCAATTCAAGATGAGACTTGGGTATGGACACAGCCAAATCATATCGCCCTGCCAAAGAATATCCCTTCTGTTGACTTCTATGGCAAATTCAGCTTTCACTCTTTTGGAATTTGTCCGCCATTGACACTGAAAAAGTAAAGGTTACTAAGGGGATCCAATGTCCCTAAATTTATTTTTATTTTTTCACTGTTATACTATAGGTGTGGTCAGAAGAGTTCAGCCAAACCATGTAGGGAGATATTTAGGATGAAACTTTTGTTGCAATTTTATCACAGATGATCATTTTTATTTTCAAGAAACTTATCTACTTTAGTTTTCAACTGCATGGTAAACAGAAAATACAAACCACCTCAAAGATTAAAAACCACAGCTATCTCACAATAAAAATGTAAAATAAATACAATTCCACAAATAACTCTTTCAAATATTTCAAATATTATTGAATCCTAAGTGTCTAGGAAGCAAGAATAGACTTTTCTCAAGATTGGGGCCACAGTGAAAGGTAAACAGTTATTTACCTTTTACTAAATATCAACTATTTCTAGTCCCTGGGTGACGGAGCGATTCAGGAGCAGGGATGCAGGGAGCCAACCAGCTCAGAAGTTGCAGAGAATATAAACTCCACCACCTCCCACAATCCCTCACACTCACGTAACAAGAAATTGACACTGAAAATACTAAATAAAATGGCACAAGAAAAAATATTTTTAAGTGTAGCTATATTTACATCTACATTTATCAGTCAAGATTTGTCAAAACCTACATATCCAAACCACGATGTGTGTGTCCCCAGGCAGGTATAGAAACTGTTTGAAGATGTCTCATATATCAATAACACAAAGTGCCTTCTGAAGAATAATCTTTTTAAGACTTGAAGCTGATCAACAACTTGCTAAGACACAAATATGACACTGAAAACACTACTTGAATCTCACAATGGGTGTGGACACAAACACCTTTAGAGCCTTGATGTTGTGCATGTTTTTGGAGCATGAGTGACCTAAAAAAGCTTGAAGTTTAGTATTACAATTTTTAAAATCACTGTATACAGATGTTCTCTCTCTCAACACTAGAGTGAAATGGGGATTTATACAGAGCAGTTACAGTAGTCTGGGAAGTCCGGGCCCCTTCACAGACCATGCTCCAGCTGCCTTAGTTGGGAGTGGGTGAACCAGGGCAGTTCATCTCAACACCATCTCCCTATGGTGCTCTGAGTAACCCCAAATGAATCTCTCTCTGTAAAGAATTCTAGCAGAGACTGTGCAAGATGGTAAGGTACTTTTTCTTTTCTCCTCCTTTCCTTCTTCTTAGGTTTTGAGGCAGAGGCTAAAATTCATTTTCCCCTTGCAGCTAAAGTACAGGTACACACTCAGGCTCCCATCAGACCCTGAATTGGAAGTTGGTAATGTGGAGAATCAGTAACGGTAGATGTGGGTGTGATGGCAGCTACTTTGGGCTTTCAGAGACAGCTGTGGCAGCAATTCCAGTGGCAACTTTTGAGCACCCAGCGTCAGGTGTTGGCTGTATGAGCTGTGGTGTCTGCATCCAAGAGGCAGGCATGGCAGTTTCTTAGGAGCAGCTCTGTAGTGTGATTTGAGTGTTATCCTGTCTACCCATCCTGCATTTCTGAAGATTCTCTAGCTCTCCTGAGATTCTCTGAGCATTGCATATCATTTGACAAATTCTCTCTGTGGTAAAGTTCACCAAAGCTGCTGACTACTGCTTTTAACTAAGACTGTCCATCGTGGGTAAAGCTTGGGAACAGGACACAGTTCTCTGAGGTTGGAATCGTTATTTGCAGCAAAGGCTATTTGATTAGGATTTGGGTCACAGCTACCCTGTCACTATCTGAGTTCATCCCAAACCATAGAATTGGTAGTGGTTTTCATCTTCTGATCTTGCAGGGACACAAGGGAAAATATTGAGTACATCTGTGAAAGTCCCTGCCATCTTCTATGGATTTATTGTGCAGGTCTAAGCTACTCAAACAACAAGATTCTTCTTGATCTCAAGGAAAAAAAGAATGTAAGATTTGAAAAACTCCAGAAGGGACCGAAAGTCATAGAGGTTTGGAACTGTGTGTGTGGTTACTGCAATAGGGAAAGTATTTTTTTTTTAAATACAATAACCCAAAAACCGATTTTTTTTTCTGCCTTGCCCAAGATTTTGAATATCACCAATAATATCTGAACAGCTGTGAGCACATAAATCCATGCCCTCGCTCAAACCACATATTAAATATAATCAATTCTTATTATTCATGGTAGTTATGTTCTATAAATTGCCAAAAACACAGAGCATTTCATCTAGTGGAAATATGGGGTTAGGTTGCTGGGAGCCTCTGTTATATATTTTGATCAACTGATCAACATATAACCTTGCTTTCTGTGTGTTTCTGTTTAAAAGGCATCTGATTTAATATCTATTGTTGATTCATTAACATCAAGCTGGGGGCAAATATAATATCATATTTGAAATATATCAGTAGAGCTATTTATAATAGCAAAAACTATAAACGATTTAAAAACCCAATAGCATTTCCTTAAACTATTGGGTATTTAAATTGTTTATAGTTTTTGCTATTATAAATAGCTCTACTGTAGGCCAGGCGTGGTGGCTCAAGCCTGTAATCCCAGCACTTTGGGAGGCCGAGGTGGGTGGATCACGAGGTTGAGAGATCGAGACCATCCTGGTCAACACAGTGAAACCCCGTCTCTACTAAAAATACAAAAAACTAGCTGGGCGTGGTGGCGTGTGCCTGTAATCCCAGCTACTTAGGAGGCTGAGGCAGGAGAATTGCCTGAGCCCAGGAGGCGGAGGTTGCGGTGAGCTGAGATCGCGCCATTGCACTCCAGCCTGGGTAACAAGAGCGAAACTCCATCTCAAAACAAACAGACAAACAAATAAATAAATAAATAAATAGCTCTACTGTAAACAATTTTAAACAAAGTTTTTCATTTTCTTTACCATCATTTCCTAAGGATAAACACCCCAAATGGGTTGAAGAAAGTAAGCATCCCTGATTGCTTATAATACACTAAGTAGGTCGTTTCGGAAAGTGATGACAAGCTTTCCTGTTTCCAAAATGGTTCTCCTGCATTCAATCTTTCTCCTGTGTTGGATGGAATGAATGAATGAATGAATGAATGAATGAATTTATTTAGAGATCAGGTCTCACTGTTACCCAGGCTGAAGCACAGTGGTACAATCATGGCTCCAATGCAGCCTCAACCTGCCAGGCTCAAGTGATACTCCTACCTCAGCCTTTAGAGTAGCTAAAACTACAGGCATGCACTGCCCGGATAATTAAAAAAATTTTTTTTGTAGAGACAGGGTGTCTCTATGTTGCCCAGGCTGGTCTTGAACTCTTGGGTTCAAGCAATCCTCCTGCCTTGGCCTCCTGAAGTGCTAGGATGATACGCGTGAGCCACCATGCCCAGCCTATTTAATTTTAATAAATTAATAGATATGGTATTACATGTGATTTTTGTTTTCATCTGCATTTACTTGATTATTGGTGAGGTTGAAGCATTGTTCATATATTGACTCAGTTATTCATTTAATTAACATTTATCAAGTTCCTAATAGGCAGACCAGGAAACCAGGCCTGTGTCAGAGACTGTCCCTGCTTTGGGGAAACTCCCCTCCACCTGTCTTTACTTTTATACAAACGGCCTATTAAAAATCAACTGTCTACTTATAGGAGGCTTGTGCCATCTTTTTTACCTTGAATATGCACTTTATGTAAATTTAGACAACAAATATATGCCTATTATATTGCCAATATCTTCTTAATGTAATCTTTTCTTAGTTTTGATGGTTTGGTTAAATTAATTTTTATGTAGCCAGAAATATCAGTCATACTCAAAATGAAACTATTTAATAATTAGAAAGATAAAATGTCAATATGTGATGTAAAAAATAAAAAATATTTTATCAAAATCTATTTAACATTTGTTTGTTAAATTAACTATATCCTAAAATATACATACTATATTATGGAGAAAGTAATTCACCAAAATATTCTAGAAATTTCTAAATCAGTGTTCTATTTTTTTTAATTGTTATTGTGATCTTAGCTGATGTCGGTGTCACCTAGCTATGTGATGCTCCTGTTCAAACCATGTAATAACCACATCAATAACTTCACTGTTCTACTGACAATCTGCTGCTGGGCACACCGTAGGCTCCGCATAACTGGGTTATTATATACCTAGATGTTAGTGCCTCCCAGAGGGCCTACGCTCCAACCAACTCTGCCTCTGTACCCTCATTCTCCCCAATCCCCACTTCCAAAACACTGCTGCCAATGCCACCAGCTCCATTGTCTGCTTTATCAACCCTGACAACTCTAGGGCAGAGGGAGGGCACTGTGTACACCTCCACTATCACCTCCATACCACTCAGTGGCTACTGGGGCTGTCAGTATCTATGCTGGCCATCCTCCCAGGTCCACAACTCTGCGATGGCCATTGATGGGTGGCATCACGGATGCCTTATAATCTCAGTAAAGAGATACTTTCTCAGCTGGGCATTGGCTTACACCTGTAGTCCAGCACTTGGGAGGCCTAGGCAGACTGACTGCTTGAGCCCAGGAGTTTTAGACCAATCTGGGCAACAAAGTGAGACTGCCTCACTACAAAAAATGGAAAAAAACAAAACAAAACATCAGTTGGGCATGGTGGTGCACACCTGTGGTCCCAGCTACTTGGTAGGCTGAGCTGGGAGGATTGCTTGAGCCTGGGAGGTTGAGGCTCCAGTAAGCCATAATCACACTGTACTCCAGCCTGGGCAAAAGAGAGAGACCCTGTCTCTAGAAAGAGAGAGAAAAAGAGAGACAGAGAGAGAGAGACAGAGACTGACTTTCTTTTTATCAACTGGTATGAAAACATTTCAGTATGTTAACACCCAATATAGCTCTATTGGTGCATGCCAACTCTGGATATCCCACAACAAGTGCTTTATATAAAATGATAATTCAGAAACATAATTCTGGCAGATTTAACACTTATTAGATAGCAAATCTTAAGCATTCTCAAACATTTTAGATGGTCAACATGGCAGGATGTGGGAACACACTGGTATCATCCTCAAGTGTTCCACAGTTGAGCTTTGCATGCACAGACTGAGTATCTAACCTAAATAAACAAAACCCAAAGTCAGCAGATGAAAGCATATAAAGGATGAATACATTTATAGCATTGCTTATATCCAATCATGACTGTTGAGCTACTCTTTCTGTCAATTAGACTACCAAAAGATCCAAAATCTTAATAAGGCCAGTTAGAAAGAATCTTAGGAAAGCAAAAGTTTCCTTCTGCTCTGCCCCAGACCCATTTCTATCCTCTTGCAGAGAACGTGGAAAGAAGAAACAGAAATGGTTTCCGAAAGTAAATGTATTGAGTCTGTTAAACGTGTTCCAAAGCTCAGAAAGAAGGCAGAAAGATTACTGTGTGCCCTTCAATGCCATACTAGATTCTAGGTTCATCTGACACTGTGGAAAGACACTTAAAAAAATAGCATAAAGGCTCAGATTCTGTTAAGTTAGGAGTTCACTTACAGAGGATTCATAAATTACAAATTATTTTTGTCTGGTAAAGACGTAAATTATTTGAATGAAAAAATAACCCCAATGCTTGTGGTTTTATTGCCCTGTGGGTCATTAACTTGTTTTGTATGTAACTTGGCAATCTCATTTCAGCATTTTTCTTTCATTGATTATATATAATTCAGTCTCTTGTATTCTTTAAGCCAGGTTTTTCACTCAGTGTTTCCTTCAATGAGTTAATCAAATCTTTTACATGTGCTTGTTAACTATATGTATGAAATTTCATGTTAACTTTTTCAATAAGCATATAAAATTGCTCAAAATCACTGATCATTAGGGAAATGCAAATAAAAATGGCAATGAGATATTACCTCTTACCTTTTAGAATTCAAATTTTAAAAACAGAAAATATCAAGTACTGATGAGAATATGGAGAAACTGGAGCCCTTATGTACTGTCGGAGGAATGTAAAATAGTTTAGCTGCCATGAAAAACAGTAAGATGCTTCCTTAAAATATGAAAAATAGAACTATGATATGATCCAGCAATTTCATTTGAGTATACACCTGAAAGAATTAAAATCAGGGTCTTGAAGATATATTTGTACACTCACGTTCATAGTAGCATTATTTATAGTAGTTAGAAGGTGGAAGCAACTTGAGTGTCCATTGATAGGTAAATAGGGAAACAAAACATGACATACACTTCCAATGGAGTATTATTCCACTGTGAAAAGAATGGAAATTCTGACACGTGTTACAATGTGAATGAACCTTAAAGACGTCATGCTAAGTGAAATAAGCCAATCATTAAAATACAAATACCGTGTGATCCCATTTGTATGTATGTCGAGTAGTCAAGTTCATAGAGACAGAGAGCAGATTGCTGGTTGCCAGGGACTGGTGGGAAGGGAGAATAGGAAGCTGTTATTTATTTAAAACTGAGTTTCAGTTTATAAAGTTTTAAAAAAATTTTCATAGAGATGGGGTCTCACTATGTTGGAGTTTCGGCGTTGCCAGATGAAGAGCTCTGTAGCTGGACAATAACGTGAATGCATTTAATGCCACTGAACTGCACTCTCAAAAATGGTTAGGACGGTAAGTTTTATGGTATGGGTATTTTGCCATACTTTTTAAAAGTTTATTTTCCTTTCTCTATCCTCAATTTTGAACATAAATCCTAATTCCGTTTACTGCCAGAACCATTCTTACTTCAGTTCCAACTAATACCTGAGCTAAGGATGGCCTAAGCCCCAGGGGAGAAGGGCTGGCTCAGAGACTGTGGCATCAGAGAATGGCTGGAACCTGGTGGAGGCAAAGCCATTCAAGGGCTGATGGGGGTGGGGGTTGGGGGTGAAGTAGCCTGGGAGAGGGGAAAGGACCAAGTTCCCCAAACAAGCCCTAGAGCAAACTATTTGTCAGAAAGGGGTCAGGACAAGAAATACGCTGTAGAGACAGGGTAGTGTTAAAACGGAGAGTATCATACACAGGGATGTAGGTTCTTGAAGATCAGGTCAATTCCTGAGTAGAGATGGGGATCCCAGAAAGCTCAAAAAGACACCATCAGATAGAGAGATCTTCTCACAGCTGCTTTTTCTCTCTACTTTTACCATCTTTCCTCACTGCTGCTAAAGGGAAATACACCAGAATCTTACGGTCTTTATTAATCAGTGGTCTGGATTACCTTACCATTTTATTTCCACCAAATCCTCATGGTATTGCAGTAGGAGCACTGAAGGGAAAATTGACAACATCCAAGCTGGTTGTCAAAGAAAGGGGACAATGCCTTGGTCCCAGGAGCAGCTGGCTGAGAAGTTCTTCCCTATGGGTGGCGGAGACATTCCTCAACTCAGAGGTTGCAATGTTACAGAGTTCGAGGGCTCTGCAATGAACTGCACATTTGCATTCAGTGCACATTGTACCATTTTTAGTTATTTTTAATTCAGACAAAGAGCTTTCCCTGGTCCTTTGTGGCTGTTTGTTCCACTGGGCTTTTGCTGGAGCTGTTATTTGACAATTTCCTCTTTCTTTCTTTAATGAGTGATCTTTTTTAGCTTTGTTTCATGTTACTTGCTTGTATCTTTCACTTTTTTATTAAACAGGGATGAGGAAGCAAGGGAAGAGCTCTGAGAATCATCCTATCTTTTCTCCTGGCCAGGTCTGTGGTGTGCCTTCTTACATCAGACCCAGCAAAATCTAAACGCAGGGGCTACGTCTACCCTTAAAATTGCTCTTGCAATTCATTCAAAAGAACCACTAAGAAAGTAAAAAAAAAAAAAAAAGAAAAAAAAAGAAATTATCTCTCCTTTCCTATATAATTTAAATATTTTGTAATCATTTTTAAGCAATAATATTAGCCTCGAGGGCAGGCTGGGGACATGGTTGGAATCATGCCACTCCAAAATTTTTAGAAAATGAGATCCGTAAACTAGTAGTCATGTTCTCCAACATAGGTGACCACAGGACACAGGCAATTCACTTGAGAAGCCCAGGCCATAGCTGGAAAGTAAAATAAATGAGAAACAATACCCAGAGAGCATGAACCCCCTAGAGAACAGTTAGGGGGTGTTAAATACATAGCCAGTGGGGTTCTCTGCTGATACAGCCCCTTTCATATCAGCAGGCCTCCCAATCCTCTCATTTTAAGGCAGAACTTGAAAAGAATGTTAGTACTATGCAGATATTTTCCACTACCTTGCTTTAAAACATAATATTTTCAAGACACTGTGGGGCACACAGATGGTACGACCCTATGGGCCCCGGGCTCCAACATGGCAGAGCCAATGACAGTCTGTCTACTTGGCCATATTCAGTTCCATCTAGCCTCCCATCACTTAAGTTCCTTGCCCTCCCAGAACCAGGTAAGAAGGGATCCTATGCTATTTGGTAATCTACTCAGAAATAAAGGCAACATTAAAGATGGCTATGTCCCTGGAAAAGAAATTTGATCATGGATTCACCCACTTAGTAACTTTTTCATCAAACTCCTCAACCTATCTCTCCTTTTTTGAAGTTACTGCTAGAATACTAGTTCAACTGGAAATCTGGTTCCATCTGTAGGGCCTGCTAAGGGACACCTCTTAATTTTAACACCATCCTTTTTACATCACACATTTACTCCTATGATGCTCCTAGCTTAGAGTTGTACAAGATGACAACCCTGCCTCCTTAGTTATGGGGGCCATCACTTCTACAACTGCCTGACATTACAAAGTCTCTTTCCTCACCTGGATGATCAAGATAAGGAAACTCACACATTTCCTAACTATAAGTGAAGTTGTATAATTGTCCAGCTCTACTTAGTGCCAACAAAGCAGGCAGTATATGACATATATTCCTAAATTTCCAAAGGCCAAACTTCTTTAGCCCTGAGGGCTCTTGGAATATACCCTATGGCAAGTCAACGTTCACTCCTGGATTGTGGCAAAAAGGACACCATCCAAAGAGAGTGGCATCTACTCTAATATCATTCTACTACATTGTAGCATCATTTCCTTGTTCCTTTTGTTTCAACACTACTCCTCCTTTACTCACTTTATCATTAGATAATTCATATATTCATCTTTTTTGGCTTTATGTTATGTTCAATAATGACACCTTATTTGATTTCCTTATGATTTTAGTTCATGTATTATAATCCTGCCTTGTATTCTAATGTATGACCTTTTCTTTAAAGTGCATATCTTTTACGTGGCATGTTTAAGTTTATATTATATTTTGGCCATCTATCATTTTTTCTTATTTTCGCTATTCCTAATTTTCACTTTATAAATGTCATGGTTATTAATTAAGCACCTCAAATATGTTCCCTTCTTTCAAGTAAAATTATTTCTATTGTAAATCAAATCTGCATACAAACACATACATACACAAATCACTAAAATGATCAAATTAATTTTTTGGTGATTTCTAGTTATAGCAATAATAAAACCCAAAGCTCTTAGGCTTCTTTCTATGGGTGAAAAAGAACATTTAGCCTATTGCCTTTTCTTCTTCCTCATCTTATCTCATTCTCAATTTTTGGACTGTTACTCAGAAACTTATACTTTTCTTGGGAGTCAGAAAGACACATATTCAAATTCTGACTCTACAACTTAACAAAGGAAGTTACTTAACCTCTTTGAGAACATTTTCTCATCTGAAACAAGAGGACAATACCACCAGGGTTTTTGAAGACTAAATAAAATAATGTATTATAAAAAACTTGATAATTATAGATGTTCTCTAAATATTAGTTCCCTTCATTTCTTACTTTAACATTTTAGATCACGATTTTATTCTGCAATAGATCTGTGGTCAGAAGCACTGATTCTCCCTAGTTAATGTTTTGAGTATCCCATTTTAAGAGCAGGACTTGATAAAGTGGCCACAGTGTGAAGAAATTCCTGTTCTGGATCCAAAGTGTAAGATCAGTGACTATTTAGGGTTAGTATGTGTATTAGTCTGTTTTCACACTGTTGTTCAAGGCACATCCAAGACTGGGCAATTTGCAAAAGAAAGAGGTTTAATTAGACTTACAGTTCCACAAAGCTGAGTAAGCCTCACAATCTTGGCGGAAGGCGAGGAGGAACAAGTCACGTCTTACGAGGATGGTGGCAGGCAAAAAGAGCTTGTTCAGGGCGACTCGATTTTTAAAAACATCAGATCTCGTGGGACTCATTCACTATCACAAGAACAGCACAGGAAAGATCCACCCCCATAATTCAATCATCCCCCACTAGGTCCCTCCCACAACACATGGGAATTATGAGAGCTACAGGATGAGATTTGGGTGGGGACACAGAGCCAAGCCCTATCTGTGGGATATGTGAAAATCTTTCTCAAGCTTTCCCAAATGAATGACATCTTGCCTGGATAATTTTTTCCAAAAAGAAAGCTGCAGATGTTGTTTCATTTCCTTGGGGAGTTCATGGTCTTAATTTCAGCTACATCTGAAATCAGTATTTGGAATATTATCTGGCCTTTTTTCCAGATGTTTAAGATTTCTTCCTCACTGAAGTTTGAAAATGTTATAAGTAAACATCTTGGCATCTTTCTCTGGATGTTAGTATCCAGATTAACTCCTAATATGTAGGCCATGTCTTTAATGAATTCTGGAAATACTTTATATCTTAAATTGTTGATTCTTTAAAATGTATTTATTCTTTTTTTTTATTATTTTTTTAAAGATGGGTTTCACTGTGTTGGTCAGGCTGGTCTTAAACTCCAGACCTCAGGTGATCTGCCCACCTTGGCCCCCAAAGTGCTTGGATTACAAGCGTGAGCCACCACACCTGGCCTAAAATGTATTTATTCTATTAGCTCAAGTACTTACTTCCATTATTTTTAAGTTAAAACACTGTGTTCCATTCTAGAAATGGACCATTTTGGTCTGGCATTATTTACACATGTTTATTTAAGCTATCTAATTTTTTATTTGATTCTGTAGTTAATAAATTTATGCTTCCCTAATTAACTATTTAGTAGTTCTTTTCTCTACTAGTTCTAGAAATAGTCTTCATTGTAACATTGTAATTTTCACTACATGGCTTTTTATTACCTGGCTTTAGTTATATCAGGCAATTTTAAAGTTCGTTGGTTTCTATTCTTTTATAGTTTTGTTATTTGGAATTATAACTTCTAAAAATCACTTATTTTAAAAGTTCTTCTTTGACTTGTTTTTTGGATACTGAGTTTATGTTATTGAAGATTTTTGTTCAAGACATTGTCATTGGCATTTTAATGGGTTTACTAGGAAGAGGGCTATCCACACTGCTACTTAGGCCATTAACTTCCCAGAGGCAACAAAATTTTTACTTGTAAATTCTAGTTTTTAGAAATAAGTGCAGAATTCCTGTAGGTTTTTTAATCTAATGATAAAATTTTCCAATAAGAAAGAGTCCTCTATGTACTTTTATTACCAAAAAGCTTATATCTTGAGGTTTTATCTTCAAATGAACCTCTGTCCAACAGATAAAATTATTACTTAAAAAATGCTGAATTATAAATAATTAGTTTCCTCTGTTAGGATTTTACTCTTAAGATCATGGCTGATCTAGAACTAAAAGAAGAAACATCCTGCCTAACCACATAGCGTTCAAAGTACTGTCTTCCTCCATAATAATAATCCATAATAATATGATCCATTGTAACAAAGTTGGAATTAAGTCAAATGGCACAAAGCTCTGCTTTAACATTTCTTTTTGGGGGTTGGTGGGGAAAGAGTCTTGCCCTGTCGCCTGGGCTGGAGTGCAATGGCACAATCTGGGCTCACTGCAACCTCCACCTCTCAGGTTCGGCTGATTCTCCTGCCTCAGCTTCCCGAGTAGCTGGGATTACAGGCACCCGCCACCATGCCTGGCTAATTTTTGTATCTTTAGTCGAGACAGGTTTCACCATGTTGGCCAGGCTGGTCTCAAACTCCTGACCTCGTGATCCACCTGTCTTGGCCTCCCAGAGTGCTGGGATTACAGGCATGAGCCACCACCCCGGCCCTGCCTTAACATTTCTTTAGTCAAGCTTATTACATCTGTCCCTGGAGATCTGAATTAGGAACTCCTCAGTATTTTAGTCTGAAAACAAGTTTTAGCATTAAGAAAAGAAAAGCTACTTACATTCATATTTATCTTACACCTGGCCATTTTACCAAATTTCCAACTCAGAAAGAAGTGAAATCGCTTACATATTGAGGAATGCACTTTAAAAGAAAGCTACAATATTTGAACTGAGAGGCATATTTTCCAGATAGAAACAGTGAAATATAAAAAAGCCCTTTCCAATAATACATGATCTTCATGCTGCTGTAATTGGAATCTCCAATAGCTGCTTTCCCCTTTTTGCAATGTAACAAAATGAGTTTAAATTTTATATGGAAAAAATGTCAAACAATAGTAATAAATATTTAAAAAGAAGAATGAAATGGGACCCAGTCACTTTTCTAGATATTAAAATCTAAAATAAAACTATTATAATGAAGATGGTATCATTGACATTGGAATAGAAAATAAATCCAGGAAATGTAATACAAAGTACAAAAATTGATCCAAGTATATGTGGAAACAACATATGACTATAGCAGTATTTCAATTCAGTAGATAAAAGAGGGTTTTTAAATGGTGTCATGGAGTTGGCCATTTAGAGGAACATATTTATAGCTCACATCATATACAAAATATATTTTAAATGGATTTAATATATAACATGGAAAAAATTTTTTTAATATAAGAAGAATAAGGAGGATACTTATATTATCTTGGATAGAGGAAATGTGCCTAAGTAAGACAAGAAGCCAAGAAACAGACATATGTGAATAAAAAAAAAAAAAAAAGAAAGAAAAAGTATGGCAAAAGATACGAAAAGCACTGATAAATGATAGGCTGGAAAAGAAATCACTGCAGCATGTAAAGCAGACGAAGTGTTACTATCACTAATAAACTAAGGGTTCTTTATAAATAGAGGGAAAGGTCAAATAGCCTCATAAAAACATGGGCAAAGGATTTGAAATGACATTCACAGAAGACAAAATGCAAAAGATCGATGAAAATATGCTCAATTTCTCCAGAATTCAAGGGAATGCAAATTAAAATAGAATACCATTCTTCACCCATTAGAGTGGTAACTCCCCGTGATGACTAGGATATAGAAAACAAGCAGGCTTATCCTTACTAATGGGCGTCCCAACGGCTACAACATTTTAAGAGAGAAATCTAGAAATATATTTTAAAATTTAAGAGACCTAAGTGCCTTGACTCAACAATCCTCCTGTTTGGGACTCCACCACAGTGAAGCACAGATGTATAAGGACAGGTTAGTTAGAAGACACACAACCACAACCAAGGAAGACAAAACTAACATCTCTCCACAGGGGACAGTGAGTGAATATGATGTAATTGTTAACACGAATCTGTTAGATCCACAACTACAGGCTAGGTGAATTCTGTGACATTTAACACATAAAAGATAGTTGCACATTAACTCTTACAGTTGAAAAATTCCCAGACAACTACCTAATATGCACGCATGTGATTGAACTATATGCAATTGCTGACTGCAACTACTTTGGCCTAATAAAATAACAATCTTATAAACTGCAACCAGACATATGCTTATTACATATTTATGAGCATGAAGAAAAATGTGGAATGATACACCCCAAAGTATTAACATTGGTTACATGGGGGAGGAGGGAGGTAAAGGAGAAAGGGGGAAATGAACTTCTTTCTATAGCTTTTTACTTGTGAAAGCAAGAGCATATTATGTTTATAAATTTTAAAAATCTGATAAAGACAATAAAGAAGGTCAGGTGCGGTGGCTCACATCTGTAATCCCAGTACTTTGTAAGTAGGCTGAGATGGGAGGATCACTTGAGGTCAGGAGTTCAAGACCAGCTTGGCTAACGTGGCAAAAGCCTGTCTCTACAAAAAATACAAAAATTAGCTAGGCATGGTGGCGCATGCCTGTAGTCCCAGCAGAGGCAAGAGAATTTGCCTGAACCCAGAAGGCAAAGGTTGTAGTGCATCCAGCACTAGAAGGTTGTAGAACGCCACAGTGCTCCAGCCTGGGGGACAGAGTGAGAATCTGAGGAAAGAAAAGAAAGAAAAGAAAAGAAAAGGAAGGAAGGAAGGAAAAGAAAAGAGAAGAAAGGAAAAAGGCTCTCAGGCAGAAAAAAAGAAAGAGAAAGAAAGAAAGAGAGGGAGGGAGGGAGGGAGGGAAGGAAGGAAAGGAAGGAAGTGCAGAAGGAAGGAAGGAAAAAGAAAAGTAAAAGAAAAAAGGCTCTCAGGTTCAATATTGCTTGAAAATATATATCTACATATGTCTATGGCAATGCCCCTTTAACTTTATCAAACATAATAAAAAACAGTTTATATCCTTGTCTCTTTCACCAAGATAGTTAAAAATGAGTTGTTTAAATAACTCTTTATTTTTTTTTAAAAACCGCATTCTAGAATATATTTGCAACAAAACTAGCAAAATTAAAATTCAGAGAACTGAATGTTCAGTTCAACACTTAACTGTTGACAAGCGGAGCAAGAGGAACTCTTATACTGCAAATGAAAAATAAATTGGTATAACCACTAATGGTCAACCTCATAAAGTAAACATTTGCAATGTTCTATGCCTTAGCAACTGAACTCCAAAGTACATGTCCTAGAAAAACTCCTGGATGTGAACCAGGAGGCATGACCAGAATGCAGACAGCAGCGTCGTATGTCAGCGCAAGAAGCTGGACACATCCCAAATGCCCAGCATGTGTAGAATGAATAAAGTGTGTGATATTTCACAAAATGGAAGAATGATACACTAATTAATGTTAGCAGTGAAAATAAGTGAACTATAGCTATGGACATCCACCTGGATGAATCTCAAAACATAATGTTGGGTAAAAATCCAAGCCAAAGAAAAAGCATGATGTCATTTATTTAAAGTTCTAAAACAGGCAAAACTAAACCGTATAAGCAGGGAAGCGATAAATAAAATGTCTAGATTATGGCTTTCTGGGAAGGAGGAAAAAGGAGGATAGAATTGGAGAGAAGCATACAGGAGTTTTTAGACGTGCTACTTAAAAGATGGGGAATGTATGTGGGTTTATTTTACTAACAGTCTTTAATATATATATGTATGCACATGTATGCATTCTTTTGATGTGTGATGTTTTCGATATGCCCACATACATACCCATACATAGACACAGTAAGAATGCCTTTAGATCTATGTCTAGCTTTCACAGCTTCATGCCTATGAAGCTTCGAAAGACCAGAATATGCAACCCCCAGATGGGAAGGAATGTTCATCTGAAGCTACTGAGAAGAAGCAGATGCAGGAAAGTTTTTATCTCCCTCTGTTTGCCTTAAGGTAGGGTACAGATTTACAAAGACGGAAGGTATCCCGCCCTGCACTCCCCGCCTTCTCTGCTGGGGAGAAGGTTAACCACTGAGGACGACTTTAGGCCCTCGTTGGCCTGGAGATGGTACGAGAGGAACCCACGTTAACAAGCACGACTAACTTGCCTTTACCTGCCATTTATTTGCCTTTCCCAAAGTTGGCCAACTTAGAGATTCAAAGTTCTTTTCTATTGTCTTATCACTTCTCTAAAGAATGTACTGTCCTTTGCTGAAGACGCTCTATAAGCTGGAATGCAAAGCCATCTCTTTAGAAACTACTCAATCCTTGGGTGTCTCACATGTGTACCATGTGTATATGCAATAAACATGTTAATAAACTTGTTTTTTGCTTTTTAATCTGTCTTTTGTTACAGGGGGTTATTCTAACTAAGAACCTATAAATGTTGAAGAAAAAAATTATTTTTCTTCCCCTACAAAGCCCGTCCTCTTATTGAAGAAGCCACTTAACCGTCACCCAGGTGTGCTTTGTGTTGTAGTTTCTTAATATCTAAGTGAATGAATGTATTTCTAGAGTAATACGCAAAGGAACATTGCTGGGAGCCATATTCTTCCAATGCCTGAGTAAAACAGAAAGTTTTCTTATGGATTATTTTGTTGTATACAAGAGCTGGAGAGAATATAAAAGAAAACCCAAGCAAAACACACACTCTGACATAAATGTTTCCAAGTTGCCTTGGCAAAAGAACTTGCCAACTTATAGCAAAAAGCAACGGTAACATTTCTGAGTAGAGTTATGTTGGTTTTACTTTTACCCTGGGTTAATAATACCTTTCTTTCACTTTCAGATTTAAACTACATGATACCAAAACTCAAACCCTGGCTAGCAAGATTTTTAAGGGCAGGGGAAAAAAAATGCCTTTTCTCAACCACAAATCTCATGTACTCAGGAAATACTGATTTGTTGAGAATAAAGCAGGTGGAGCTCTATTTCCAGATATTACAATGTCGGTTCTGATTCACAGCAGTTGAGCAGCTAAAAGCATTCTAAATAAGGCAGTGTTTCACCAGGTGAAGGAAGACAATTAGAAAGGGAGGAAGTCTGTCCTTATTCCCATCCTACACAGCTGCCCAAAACCAAAGCTGTACCCATGACTGAATCACCACTCATTTTGATCTCCTGGCTTCCTTTCCTTTCCTTTCCAAGGATTATTTTGAGTACTTGGACTTCTGTTTTACTCACTCAGTTCTATCTACTGAGGCTACAAGTTTGATAAATAATCTGATTTAGCTAAGATGCTTTACTGACAGGATATCCTGTATCTAGTTAACTTAAGTAAGGCTGGTGATTAGACAATCTGAATGCACGTTATTTTTAAAAAGTAAAGGAAAAGACAAAAAAACCAAAGTAGTTACAGGGCCTTTATTATCTCCAATAAACCAAAATATTAGTGTTGAACTACCTTGTATCTGCAAATACAGTTTATTTGTAGATGTCACATTTTTGCTTTCTAATGCTAGGAAGTTCTACATTGTGCTCCACACCTGGAATTACAGGTGCAGTACAACCAATGAGGTAAACAGCTGGAAGTTTTCCCTTTTGCAAATTAAAAAAAAAAAAAAAAAAAAAAGGCCGGGCGCGGTGGCTCAAGCCTGTAATCCCAGCACTTTGAGAGGCCGAGGCGGGCGGATCACGAGGTCAAGAGATCGAGACCATCCTGGTCAACATGGTGAAACCCCGTCTCTACTAAAAATACAAAAAATTAGCTGGGCATGGTGGCGCGTGCCTGTAATCCCAGCTACTCAGGAGGCTGAGGCAGGAGAATTGCCTGAACCCAGGAGGCGGAGGTTGCGGTGAGCCGAGATCACGCCATTGCACTCCAGCCTGGGTAACAAGAGCGAAACTCCGTCTCAAAAAAAAAAAAAAAAAAAAAAAAAAGGGAGGGGGTATTAAATTAATAGCTGCTCTTGAACGTTTATTTTTCCCAAAGTTTTTCAGATTGCTTTTTATAAAATAACGGCTTTGTTGAGATATAATGAAATAACATAAAGTTCACTTTGAAGGCATACAATTCAGTGTTTTTAGTAAATAGTCACAGATTAGACTGTGAATTCTACACCCACCACCACTATCAAATTTCAGAATATTTTCATCACCCCAAAAACCAAACTCATACATACCTGTTAGCAGTCATTTCTCCTTCCCTGCTTCCCTCTCCCCCAGCATGAAACCACTAATCTACCTTCTGTCTCTATGGATTTGCCTATTCTGGACACATCAGTACCTGAGATCATGTAATACATAGCCTGCTCTGTCTGGTTTCTTTCACCTAGCACAGTGTTTTCAGGGTTCATCCAGGTTGTAGCATGTATCACGACCTTGTTCCTTTTTACGGCTGAATAATACACTGTATGGATACAACACGCTTGTCTTGTTTCCCCCAGGTTGTTTGTTTATGGTAAGAAACAAAAGAAAGCCTAGGAAGCAGACAGAACCAGATTCCAGCTGTGTACTCAACCTAAACCAGGGATTAACAAACACAGTTACTATTATATCTGCATTTATATCCAATTCGTATAAACTGCACTACTCCTGGAGGAAGTTAATGGAGATGTCAGCTGTGGTAACATGGATTTCTCAAAATTTCTCTTACACTATTAATGAGGAAAGAAGAAAGAAAATGGAATTTTAAGTTGAGGCTGAGGTAGGAAGATTACTTGAGCCCAGGAATTCAAGACTAGCCCAGGTAACATAACGAGACCCCCATCTCTACAAAAACATTCATAAATTTGCCAGGCATGGTGGTGTGCACCTGTGGTCCCAGCTACTGGGGAAGCTGAGGTGGAAAGGATCGCCTGAGCCCAGGAGATCGAGGCTGCAGTAAGCTATGTTCATGCCACTGCACTCCAGCCTGGGTGACAAAGCAAGTCTTTGTCTCAAAACAACAACAAAAACAAACAAAACTATAATTGAGTAATGTCTACTAATAGGCAAGCAGATAAACATATTGTGGTATACCAATACAATAGAATACTACCCAGCAATAAAAATAAGTAGTTGATGCATACAGCATGGATATATCTCAATGTAATTATACTGAGTTGGAGATAGAAGGAGGAGATGATCATGGAGCGTGAGGGCACTTTTGAATGAATATGTTCATCATCTTGCTTGTGATGATGGTTTCAGGGTGTATGCAGTCAAAATTCATCAAATCATATACTTTGAATATGTGTCATTTATCATATATCAACTATACCTAAAAAAGGTGTTAAGAAATAATTTTTTTAAAGGAGCATAAGCATACTTATCAAATTACATACATTAAATATGTGCAGTTTTTCTAAAGCTCAATTATATTTCCATATAGCTGTTTTCAAAAAACATATACATCCTTAACAGGTATTTGCATGACTACTGTATGAAAAACACTGCCTTCATTTGGTATATATGATTTCAGTTAATTTTGTAGCAAGTCAAGTTATTCTCATTTTTCATACTAGGAAACTTAAGGTTGAGAAACTTCAGAACTTCAGTAATTTGCCAAGGTGGTCACAGTCAGTGTTACACTAACTTCAGTCAGTTTTAACCCCACACCCCCAACTCTTTTTTCTATACCACACTGCCTCTCACTGCTCTTATTACAGACTCAACCCTTCCCAGCGCTTCCCAAGTCAGGGAATTCTCCCATCCACACAAGAGGTTTATGCTGTAGGGTGGCATCCCACATTTGTTTTGGCCCTCATTTTGTGCTGCCACAAATACTTCCCCAGTGAATTTATCTGATTCAGTGGATTTACTCATTTTCAGTGGATCAGAGTGGTTAATCTAGATTAGATCAAGGCAAGTAATCCTGGTCCCTGGGTCAAAGGAATGAAAACAAATCATCTGAGATTCAAAGCAAGCTGGACGACACCAAAAACTGGTCACTCAACCCACTAGCCAGGCCCTGTATTTCTTTGGGATAACAGTCATTTCCTTTGATGTCAGAAGGCCCAAGAAGGTGACTATCTAAAGGTGCTCTGAGGTTTCCAGCTACTTTTTGTAGCAAACTTGAACTGTAAGTTGAGGTTGCCGTTCTGTCTGTGAACAGGGAAAGCACTTTCTCTCTGTGTGTGCCTCCTCCAGATCACCTTCCACCAAACAACTGAACTCTGTCCAAATGCTACCACTGTATCTGGGTCCATTTGAACATGGGTTGTGACCTCGACTAAGTAAAATTAATAAAAATGCGACAGCTGGTTGTAACAATTTTTTGTTAAGTCATCTACATTTTTTGGAAATGTTGTCATTTCCTTCATGTAAGACTTTCATGATGAAGGTTAACTGTGCTGTGTATCTTCCATTTACCTTCCCAAATCCATTCTCCATCCTATTCCACTTGGCTTATGCCCCAGGAAACTAAACTGCATGAACTCAGTAGCAGAATTCCTTGCTCTTTGCCTTCCAGTTGGGTTTGGCCAATGAGGAGCAGGAGCAGGAGATGAGAGTAAGTGGAAGAATCGGTTCAGGCTGTTCGTTTGCTGGGGTCTCTGCCTGCAGGATCATTATAATCTGGCTATATCTTTTTCCTGGAGACCACAGCTCCACTAAGGAGGTCCTCTCCTCACTACCCTCATACCTCAGGCCAAAGGATAATACAGGAGCTCTGGAAAACCACCTTCTCCCTTGCAGTTTTCCTACACTCTGCCCTCATCCTTGGACATATTCTTTTTACTAAGTGCTCCTGAAATTAACCAATTTGAGGATTCCAATTCTTTCCAATACAGCTGACATTTTCTGTGGGCTCACTATGCCCTATTCAGAATATGAACTTATCCAAAGTTCTCAGTTTATATGAAAACACTGACATTCATGGGATTAATAACGAGCCCAGGCAAAGATAAGCAATGGCTAGATGAGGTATAGAGTGGTCAGACAGCACCAATTCAGTCTCACACTAATACTCATTGGCAATTGTGTAAGGTGAAGCCATATTCACAGAGACTTACGATAACGGTGAAGGTGGTAGATACATTTTACAAATTTTAAAATGTGAAGAATGCAAAACATTTTCAGGTTGATATATCATGCTTCTTCATGCTTATGAAGTGTATTTCCATGGTACCATCAACCTTTTTTGCATACGGTATTCCACTTCAATTGAAGCTTTCAGCCACTTTTTGGTTGTAATTATCAAATACAAAGAAAGAGATGCTTGCTACAATAAAAACTGCCTAAATGGCAAATCTAAGATTTCAGAGAGGTATCAACAGTTTTCCTAATTGAGAGGTATTATCATATATAGTAAAAAAATGCTATAAAAGTGAAGTGATGCTTTTTTTTTGAGATGGAATGGAGCTCAGTCACCTAGACTGGAATACAATGGCGCCATCGTGGCTCACTGCAACCCCCGCCTCCTGGGTTCAAGCAATTCTCCGGCCTCAGCCTCCAGAGTAGCTGGGATTACTGGCACCTGCCATCATGCCTAGCTAATTTTTGTATTTTTGTAGAGATAGGGTTTCACCATGTTGGCCAGGCTGGTCTTGAACTCCTGACCTCAGGTGATTCACCCACCTCAGACTCCCAAAGTACTGGGGATTACAGGTGTGAGCCACCGCTCTCAGCAAAGTGATACTTTTTGTGTCATGAATAAATTATAATTTCAAGTAGATTTTGATTAGAGCTTATAGCAAAGACATAAGTCCATTAAGGAAAAGATGGATCTTGATCCTATCTAAGCCCAAAACAAATAATCTCCTATTTCCCGAATCACCTCAACTATATCATTCCTAAATGAAGTCTATCTAAAATAGCTGCTTTAAGATTTATTTTCCTTGATGATTTTTCTTTGATGAAGCCAAAATGTTATTAATAGTTAGCTTGAATCTATAAAAGTCATTTAAGTGAAAAGGCTAAAATGTTGAAATATTAATAATGACATATTGTTTATTTTTAGTTTGTGTGTGGGGTGTGTGTGTGTGTGTGTGTGTGTGTTCGTGTGTGTGTTACAGAATAGGGCAGGGGATAGAAAAGAGAAATTTAGGCCAGCAAGGTAAGCTCTATCCTTGTATTTATTATGGGTATTGATTAGAACTTAGGAGTATTTGAAAGAAGATCTCAAAAGAAAACCAGGAGGACTCCAGCAGCTTTCCTTTAACTCCGCATAACAACAGATGGCTCTTAGAAAGCGCTCCCTTATTTTTCAAATAAATCGGTAATTTCACTCTTTCAACTTTTCCCAACTCAGTGTGACATATAAATGACTAACACCATCTTACACTTGTGTCATGATTACAATTTACACAGTGTATTCCTATTCATTACCTCAACTCCTATTTATATAGTTCAGATATACTCAGGGTGAATATCATAACCTCCATTTTACAGATGAGGAAACTAAGGCCTGGAGATCTAAGTCAAAACTCTTTTAGTCACAGTCTGAATTAGCCTGGGCAAAACTTGGGAATGTATTGGCTCACATGGACTGGATTCATGGACTCCAGTTATGACTGGGCTCTCTCCTTTCCCTTCCCTCTCTGACTCTCTCTGCTTCCTCTCTGTGCATTGGACTTGAGTCTCTAAGCAGACTGAAACATAGCTTTATATGATTCTTACTGCTTTGGAACCAGAAAGGATGGGATATCTCCTCTCAACTTGAGTTGGAAAATTCCAGAGGAAGAACCTACTGGTCCCTGCTGATGGCAGGCCCACCCTCCAAACCAACCACCGTGATCTGGGGACGAAATACTGTGGCTTCCTCAGCATGGGTCAAGTCTCTTTCCCTGTGGTCAGTATTACCTAAACAACCTAACAAAATCGGAACAGAATAGCCACTGAGGAGACTAGGAGGAGAGAGGCAGCCACCTTAATTTGCTTCTACTGCCTTAAAAAATACGTCCAAAGGGCCGTATCATAACAACTGCCCAGATCTTCAGTCTGTACCCTTCTTCACTTCACAGCCTTTCCCTGCAAGAGCCAGAGGTGTGACTGTGCCTCTCTCTTTCTCACAGTGACCAATGTGCTCTGGCTCAAGACTAGCTGGAAAAGTCTCAATTCTGTCTTGATTTTGTCACTGTTCAGCTGTGTGACCCTAGGCACATTACTTAACCTCTGGGAACCACAGCTTCCTCCTTTGTAAAATAAACAGTTCCTGCATTGCCGGGTCATCTAAAGGATAAAGGGAGACAATATATCCCAGATGACTTTGAAAATCATAAAAGAACTACATTAAGGTTTATTACTTAAGTTCCGCCTATAAATGTTAACGGAGGCTAAAACTACACATTAACATGCTTCAGCTGTAGTTCTCACTACCACCAGCCCTCTCTGTTAGCATCACTTTGGTTCTGACATTTTTATTCTTTCAGTTTGAAAAGGCACATTTTAAAAAGAAGCATCAAATAGTGTCTCAGAATGTAAAACTTAACTCAGAAGAGAAGCTTATGAACAGATGGGTCAATGGCACTTATACTCATCTTTCTGATAAAGATTAACCAGGAGGTGGAAAATCTCTGGAAGAGAGACAAGAAAGGTAACAGTGGTTACCTTCCAGGGACAGAGGCTAAAAGTTGATGGGAAAGAAACACTTTTATTTTTCATTTATGCCTGTCCCTACTACTTGAATTTTTAAAACCTTTCACATATATTCTTTTTTTCTGCATGAGTTCCTTTTGTAATAAAAAAAACTAACTAAAAAATGAAATCATAGTTTTCACAAAAAAGCAGAGTATACCAGTTACAGTACACAGTATATAGTATATACCAGTTATAGTATATATCTGATACAGTGTCTGGTACATAAAAAGCTTTCAGCAAGTTCTTGCTTATTGATCAACCTACATATCTCTAGTTACCACCTAATCAGCTAAAATAAAATCTAGTTTTCATCTCTATGAATGTTTATTTTTCCATGAATTATATTGTAAGAAATGCTCATTACCATCTCCCGAGTATATGATTTAAACTCTTAAATTCACACACCAAAAACGAAACCTACTTTTTAAAATTCCCGATTATAAACACAGTACATGTAGCTACCTGTCAACACTATTACTGCTCTTCTTATAAGCAGACTTCCTTATTAACACTGGAGGATGCTGGGCTTCTAGGAACCATACCATTTTATAGCTGTGGGTTTGCATGATATTTTCTAAGAAATTAAAGGTTACATGGAAGCATATGCCAAAGCTAACAGAGAGATTTAAATACTATTTTTTAAAATGATGTAAATGGCTAGGAAGTTTGGATGCTATGTACCGGTTAAGTGCTATACTGGTTGCCTAGTTACATCTCTGTGGAAAGGTTAAAATGGTTGTCTCTAAATCTAGAAGAAATTTAAAGTCCTAAAGTTTCATAATTAAGCCAAGGATTGCTTGCGAACCCCTATGCAGTCATGCCTGGAAACAAGTCCCCATCAGGTAATGGTGCTTGGGGATGTCTTAACGAGATTTTTAACAAAAAGCATTTATATACATGAAATTTGTGACCTTGTTCTCATTTCATTAAAGTTATTACATACGGACTCTCTCCATTTTATCACTACCAATTGCAGTCTGCTACTACAGGCTATTAAAAGACTTCCCAACCTAGCTGAAGCAACTTCTGTCACACGATAGGTGGAAGTAAGAACAGTATTCTAAATTTTTAAACTTAAAAACAAAATTTTACTGTGACCAACTCTGCAAAGTATAGGCTAGTCTACAACATAGTAACAAAAACTATGCATCGTAAAAATAACTAGTATCTTCACTCTCAGAGATGTTCCTCTTTTACCCCTCAAGGGCTTCCTAATTAGATCTCCCTTGCAGACACGATTACATCCAAATATCTGCTCCCAGTAGTGGAACAGAATAGAACCGTTTTGGTGTAGAAATTTAACATAAGTATATTAAAACAGATGCACACTTATTCTAGAATTTGAAGGCAGGGGGCAACAGTCTTTTTCTTTTTTCCTCTTGAAGTTCAATCAACATTTTGTTTGTTTTGAATTGAAGTAAAATTCATATAAAATTAACCATTAGCCATTGTAAAGTGTACAATTCAATGGCACTTAGTACGTTCACAGTGTTGTATAGCTATCACCGCTAACTAGTTTCAAGAAGGAAACCCTCTACCCAGATAAGTAGTCATTTTGATCCTTATTTACATTTACTCTCTAATTTCTCTTTGGAAAAGAGTAAGTTTAAATTACAGCATAAGAACTTGATGTGTTTTCATCTTCTGAAACTTGTTGATTCACAAAAATCAGTAAAGATTATTAGTTGAAATGAGGCTAGTCTTAGCAAAATGAAACCAGGATTGAAAGTCCTGGAAGGAAAAAACCCAAAAAGAGATTGACGAAAAAATCAAAATAATTCACAATTCTCTCCAGGCCCCATCCTTGTCAGAAAGCCAGATTCTACTTCATTGACTGATAGTGCTGAACTTTTTTTGGAAAGAAAGAAAAAGAACTGAAATAGAATGCTTTGGATCTAACAGCTACGAAAAAGTATGGAAGGCAGGAAATCATTAAATACATTAAAAAAAAAAAAAAAAAAAAAAAAAGTCTTCCAGCTCCTAAAAGTCAACTGCCTATTCTAGGGAAGCTAATTTATTTTTCTTTCAAGTACAATTACAGTTCTCTTTGCTTAGTCCCAATGACTTGGAGAATAAAAGTCTCCAAATAAAAGCCACGGAAATGTAAGGGAGGAGCCCCTAGGACCTTCAGCTTCCCTGGTTTCTCAGTGTGGCTTTCTTATGGATGATGCAGGCAGGGTACTGCAGAAGCAGAGGGGAAAGTTCCAGCAAGCTCTTTACCCGGATGCAGCAACTTGACATGGGGCTAAGTAGCTCATGCTCCACTGCTGGGAGGTCAGGAAGCACCATGTTCTTAGAGTCCAATAAGACTCCAAGACATGACCTCCTCTAATCCCCTCCCCCTGGGCATTCAAGATAGTCTTCCTAATACTGACCTCTTCTTCAACAGTCTGTGCTATCTCTTAGGAAGGAAAGTTCAATTTTGCTCTATGAAAGGCAAGAGTAAAGCTAAGAGAGCTCTGTGCTGCATTGGCAAACTTGGGCTTTATAACTTCCATGCAGGCTGACATGCTGAAAAAGATTCAGGGAGGTCCTGTGGTCACCTCAGCAGCAAAATTATTAAAGCTTCCATCATCAGAGGCAACATGCAGGATCCTGCTGGTAACACCAGAGAACTGAAAGGGCAGCTGGAGCATGTGATTTCATAAATGTGGCTGCTGCTTTCCAGTTCTGGTATACGGGTTTTTTTTTTTTTTTCTTTTTTTGTCTTTTTAAGCTGGTCTGGAAAAACATGCATATATGGTTACAGATTTTCCAAAAGAGTTGGAATAACCCCCATTTTCAACCCAAACATTATGGGTTATGGTCATTATTTGGTTCACTCAAAATTTATATTTAAACAATTCATCAATCTGACAGCTACTTTCTATTAGCGTCATTTTGTTAGACATCTGGAGTGACCAACTGTCCTGATTTGTCCCAGATTCTCCCAGTTTTAGTACCAATGGCCCTGTGTCCTGGGAAACCCCTGTCCTGGGCAAATAAGGACAGTTTGTTGCCCTGTTGCTAGCTCTAGGTTTGGACTTCAGGTCTCTACTGCTGAAGTGTCTAAAAGTGGATTTTAAGAGGACTTGCTACCAAAAAAGCAGAAATATTTTGCGGGGATGACTTACTTAATGTATGGAGGAAATGATATCATACCTAGAAACTGGCCATAATGAATACCACTATGGTCAGGTTCTGTATTATGATATTTTTCCCTCCAATTTCCACATTTTAAAGCCTAATAAATAATATGTACTATAACAGGCAGACATACAGCATAAAATAATTTGCTTCTATTCAAGCCCTTGTAATCTGAACACTGCACGCAAACCCTCCAGAGTTGGAGAATTGACAAAAGCAGCCTACTCTCTAGGGGCTACACCTATAGTACTTAAAAGTCTGGCCAAGAAAGGAACCTTTGGACTTCAACCTGTCCACTTGATCCAATGCCAGATACTTCAAGAAAACAAAAAGGATTCAGTACCTGGACCTAGAAAATGAGAACTGTAGAGTCAAGATGAGAATTGGCCTCAACAGTGTTGGAACCCTTAACCTTTTAATCCTATGTATAGACATTAGATGGTCTTAAGTCTGCTATCTGAAGCAGTTCCACCTTTCTGAAAAATTAGTCTCTTTCACTTTGTAGTAGCCAGAATAATAGCCCCCAAATATGTTCAGTCCTAATCCCAGGACCTGTAAATACATAACATTACAGATAAAGAGACTTCAAAGGCTTGATTAAATGAAGGGCCCTGGTGATGGGGAGATTAGCCTGGCTTGTCCAGGTATGCTCAATCTTATCCATGGGCCCTTAAAAAAATCAGAGAATGTTTCCTGGCTAAAAATTTACGAGATGTGACTATGGTAGAAAGACACATGGAGAGACAATGGTGCTCTGTAAAAGAGAGGCTTTGTAAAAGATGGTGGAAGCTCTAGAAGCTGTAAAAGGCAAGGAAATCAATCCAAACCAGAAAGCCTCCGGAAAGGAACACTGTCCTGTTGATACGTTGTTTTTAGCCTAGTGAAATCCCTCCAGAACAGTTAGATAATAAATTGGTGTTGTTCTAAGCCACTAGGTTTGCATTAATTTGTTACAGCAGCCATAGAAAACTAATACACCTTTCATCACAGCCGCTGTTCAATAATGCCTTAATAGTATTTTGCTTCTACCCTCAATATTTGACCATCACGTCATGTTTAATTTGCTTCCATGTATATATTTTGAAACATAAATTTAGCACTAGACCAAATATACTCAAAATGCCCCTGACAGTAGAGAACAATACTTCCTTTTACTTGTCTACTTTGTTTAGCTTCTTGCGTTTGTTAGCACAGAGCCTACTTACATAAGGAACTACTGAGCTTAACTGAAACCACTAATTTTGTATGAAGGAAAAATGCTTTTAGGTGAGTGGAAAATGCCAAATAACCTCTTTAAAGTTGTGTGCTAAGACACAGTAGTTCACAATGTTCACAATGTCTCCCTAGGGTGCTCTGCATGTCACAGTGACTGGAAGATGCCACAGCCTTTTGTGAACCAAGGACAGGGATACCAAACAGGACAATGAAGAATTGTCCCATTTGACCTGCCAGCAAACCCCATTGAGAAATTCTGCTTGGATTGATTTGAAAAACCTAAACATACTTATTAGCATGAAAGAAAGCAACTCAAAGAACATCAGATACTTATAAAAGAATCTTCATTATTAGTAATATTTGATAGAATATGGGATGTCTCAGCCCTCACCTGAAAGACATTAGGTACTAAAATCCAAAAGAACTTGACTATAGGGCAGCAAAAGCGATACATGGTCTTAAAAGCACACATGCACAAAGGGCTTTCTTCCAATCAGCTCTAGACCAGAGATTCTCAACCCTGGCTGCATGTTAAAGTCACCTGGGGAGCTTTAGGAACATCTATAGATGTTTAGGCCCCACCATGGAGATTTTGATTCAGCTGGGGTCTGGGCAGGGTCTGAAATCACGGTTTCTAGACGTTCCCCTAGAGCAGGCGTCCCCAAACTTTTTACACAGGGGGCCAGTTCACTGTCCCTCAGACCGTTGGAGGGCCGCCACATACTATGCTCCTCTTGCTGACCACCAATGAAAGAGGTGCCCCTTCCTGAAATGCGGCGGGGGGCCGGATAAATGGCCTCAGGGGGCCGCATGCGGCCCGCGGGCTGTAGTTTGGGGACACCTGCCCTAGAGGCTCTGACGTGCAGCCAGGACTGAGAACCACAGCTCTGTCGGTAGGGAGCAGCCTACTGGACATACCCACATGCATGTGGCCACTCCACAGATTTGAATCAGTTCTTCCCTTCCTGTTTTGTAGTCTAGTTATCACCACCCATTCATTCTTCCAAAAAAAGAAATCTGGGCGTTTTTCTAGCTGTCTTCCTCTCCTTTACTTCTTACCTTTGATCAGCAATTTCATCATTCTCCCAATCAAGCCCAACATTTCCAGACCCAAGACCTCCAGAGGTCTCCCTTCCAATAGTCTCTCCCCACTTCTCTGCCCCCTAAGGAATTATCCTTTTAAAAAATTCTGATTTTGTGCCCTTTTCTGCCTCCCTGCAAAGCAGAGAGAATTCAAACTCTGGAGCCTGCCCCTTAGGGTCCTTCCCAGGCTTCACCACCCTGCTTCTCTAGCCACATCTCCTCAGTCAGCTACTTTCTGGCCACCCGAAATTTCTAAAGCTTCCTGGAATAAGCCATGCCCTCTGGGGCCTCTGCGTACATTCACACTTGATTCCTTATTTTTGGAACGCCCCTCCCTTCTTCTCTGACTGAAGGCACCTCATGGATGGCTCAAACGCCCCTTTACCCATCAAGCTTCTTCCCAGACTCCCCAACTTGGTTCTGTCCTCCAGCAGCATCCGCAGAACTCTGCTCTCACCTCACTAAGCTGGGCACAAGCACCTCCTCCTTTAAACAGTTTTCTCCTCCGTGGCACTGAACAACTCTGGGCCAAGGCCTTTGTATGTTTCATGTTCATGTTCCCAGTATCTGGCACGTATTCTTTTGTTCATTCATTCAACAGTTTTATTAAATACATAACAAGTGCCAGACACCTTGCTAGATGCTGCAGGCAAACGGTTATTAAGTTATACACTATTTCTGCTCTCACAAAGCTTATATTCTTGAAAGGGACGCAGATGGTTGGATAAGCGTTTGTGGTAAAACAGGAAGGTACATCAGAGGACTGGGAGCTTTGTTTGTTTTATGCTTGCATGTTCCCGGTATATTCAAAGGTGAAGAAATGTCAAAAACAAGTTTCAAAAATGATGGCCTATTCTGAATGTTTACATTTGACAGAGTTGTATGATCATCTCATTGTTTCATTCTGTCAGCGCATCTCCAACAGATCACCTCATTCGGAGACATCAGAAGTCCACATCTGCAGGCCTTTTAAACATGAGTTAAGGAAAATTGATCCTCTTATCCTAAGGAAGGTCTGATACCTAATAAACATGAAATAAATATCTGATGAATCCATAAATGGATGGATGACTAGCTCCAGTAAAGGAAATCAGGTATGACTAGGTGTTATTTTTTATTAGCATTTGCTGTATTTCCTAAACAGTTACGTAAATAAACAACGAAAAGCCCAGCACAATGAAAAGCCCGGCACTCAAATTCAACAAGCACCCAAAATCCAACGGGGAAAGAAGAGAAGTAGGTAGAGGTATAAATGAAACAATCCCAGCCACGAGTTGATCATTGTTGAAATTGGGTGACGAGGATGTGGGAGTACATTAAATTATTCTCTCTACTTTCGTCTATGCTTGGTATTTTTCATAATGAGGTTACGTTTTAAAATGAAGGGAAAAATCTAAGTCACTGACTATAGGAAACTGTGTATCTTGGAGAGGACAAACACATTATCACCTGTCTAGGATTATGGTTACATTTCAAGTCTACAACCAGATTCAAATGCTGTAACTAGTTCCAAAAGCTAAGTAAGTTTCTGCAAGATGAAACCCAACAGCATTAGATTGACCTTTTGTTGTTGTTATTGTTGTTGTTGCTGCTGGAAAAGCCCTTCCGATGTTTACAACCATCTATTAAGAACAGGGTTTACATTTCTCTGATCTAATCTGCCTCATCTGAGATTTTCTCTCTCACAGGGTATGCCCTCAATGTCTGCCACCCTTTAATGTTTGTGCCATAGGGACACATTATGTTTATTTTACTTTTTTAAAATGTTTTACATTTTTTTTATAGAGACAGGGTTTCACCATGTTGGCCAGGCTGGTCTCAAAGTCCTGACCTCAAGCAATCCACCTGCCTCGGCCTTCCAAAGTGCTGGGATTACAGGCGTGAGTCACCACGCCTGGCCAGGGACACATTCTGTTAAGGCAGCAGCCTCAAAGCCTCTCCAAGTCAGGTTTTTGGAAGAAAGTGGAAGAATCTGGATGAAAATCAGTTTTAACTATCATTACAAAGAGCCATGTTTTCTTTAAATCCTAAAGTCATGTCAGTATTGATAAGGACTCTATGACTGTTTCTTTCAATAAAACATCACATGCTTTCATTCACAGGCCACTTTACTTTTTTTCCCCCTCTTTAAGTTCTGGTTAAATTCAAGACTCTAGAAGAAAATATTTCAGAATTCTTACCTCTTCAGTTCCTAAAGCCTGAGGCTCACTGGTAGATCCGGCTGTTGAGAAAGCAGAGAGGAAAATGAAAAATTTTTAAAGGAAAAATAACATGATACACAAGAGCTGGATGATTACAATGAACAATGTTTCTGAAACGGGGGTTGGTGGTAATGGCAGTATAGTTGTAAGGGCAGGAGGTCTCACAGGTTTACATTGCAGAGCTTAGAAACGAACCTTTTATTAACTCTTTTTCTTTTAAGAAACAGATTTGTGAAACCAGAGTCCCTTTCTTTGTGAAATCCCCTAGCGTGCAAGACAACATGAAAAAACACAGAGGCCACTTAGGAACCTAGGGGAAGCAGAGTTCTTGGGGGCAAAGTGGCAGAGGCTGTACACTAATGGAATGAAGAAGAACAATCTTTCTTCCTGACCTATCCTGATTTGCTCCAAGTCAGACCAAAGCAGCAGAGACCAACATACTCTTGCTCCAGGTGTTAGGGACAGAGTTTGAGGGCACAGTTTGTGGTATCTGGCACTTAAGGAGGGTGGAGAGGACAAGTTGGTGGTATGAGAGTATCTTTGGCACCCAAACCTTCAGGCTGTTTAGAAGTAGACGATACCGATGCCCTTAGCCACTAACGACCTCTGTGGCTATCGAGCAGAGGTGGCCCTACTTTTGTCCAGTGCTGAGTGTGGTTCCTAGGTAAGAAAGTTCCTGTGTAGATGAGCTTCTTTATTCCTGAAAAGCTATACAGTGCTCAGCTCAGACGGAATTGCTAAAGCCTCAAGGAACACTTTCCCATTCCTATTTTGCTGTGTTTGAGAACAAACAGGTATCTCACATCTAGAGTATTACGAATGAAGACAGAACTCAAATTCACAGGCGGACCAAATGAACATCGGTGTCTCCAGAGATCTCACATACTTGAGACTGCCATGTGTGCTACAATCTCAACCCAACCAATTATATTCCCAGACTACCATAAGGGCCATATGCTTTTAAATGGGATAAAGTTATCAGAAAACCATTATCTCATGATTAACGACAGCAAAAAGGAAAAAAAAAAAAGCCAAGGGCTAAAAACAACTTATTTTCAGAGAAAGAACTGTATGGTAACAATGACTAGGTGGGATGTGCTAAATAAGCCTGTTCAAGGGTGTTCTGGGTCCAGCACTCATGTATTATTGGTGATAGTGGAAGCTGCCACAACTTTTCAAGAAAGCAATCTGGTCTTGTTTATCAAGAGACTCGAATATGTCCTCAGTCATTGTTTTAGTGATGACACTCCTTGAATTTAACCAACACAAACCCAAAATGGGGACAAAGAAGAACTAAGGTGTCAGAAATAGCCTAAATATCAATAACTCAACCTATTAAGTAAAACAGAAACGCCACATGATAAAATTTTAAAACAACGAATACAAGAAATTTAAATGGGCCAGATGCAGCGGCTCATGCTTGTAATCCCAGCACTTTGGGAAGCCAAGGATGGAGGAACACTTGTGTCCAGGAGTTTGAGACCAGCCTGGGCAACACAGCGAGACACATCTCTACAAAAAAAAAGTCAAAAGTTAGCCAGGCATGCTGAGGAACACCTGTGGTCCCAGCTACTCAGGAGGCTGAGGTGGGAGGACAGCTTGAGCCCAGGAGATTGGGGCTGCAGTGAGCCATAATCATGATACTGTACTCCAGCCTTGGTAACAGAGTAAGACTCTGTCTCAAAAAGAAAAAAAAAAGAAAAAAAATGTTTAAATGATTAAAAAATGCATTTTATATTCTCTTTTTACTTTAAAGTTAATAAATACCATTACTTTAAAAAGTAACTTAAAGTTACTTAACTTTATTGTAAAGTAAAAAAAAATATAAAATGCATTTTTTGTCATCTAAATTTTAAACAAAAAAAAAATAAAATGTTATACATAGTGTGACCTCAATAATTTTCTAAAATACATATTTATACATATTTTTTTCTAACATGTGTTTTCTGTCTTAATGTTTTTCTAATATATATACATTAACATACACATATATTGCATCATATAACACATTTTCTTGTATAATTATACATAATATCTTTCTGATACATAAGACTAGAAGGAAACACATCAGAATATAAATATATTTCCTCTGTTCCGTAGAGTAACAGAAACGGCAGAAATTGCTAGATATGCCTTAATATCTGCTCTCCTCTTCCTCCACGGTTTTAATAGAATTCTAAGCTAAGCAGCTACTTTCCCCAACCTCTCTTGCTGAAAGCTATGTGGCCATGTGACAAAATTCAATGGTACAGCATCAAAAGTGTTATGTGTAACTTCTGGGTCAGGCCCTCCCCTTCCAACTTCTTCTATCCTGCCTATTATAGCAGGGCCCTTACGACAAGCCACCTTAGACAATGAAAGCAAGAGAAACATACGACAACGGGATAGAAGGAGCCTGGGTCTCTGCATGACCTCGCGGAGCACAGCTACCTTACCAGTCCTGGGTCATCCATGACTGGGTTGCTCCGTTAACAAGAAATAACTTCTAACTTACGTTAGCGACTGTGAAATCAGGCCTCTGTTACATGCAGTTCAACCAGAAACTTAGACGGAGCAATTTTTATTTTTTTCTTTTAAATTATAAGTATTTTCCACATTTTCAATAATCAATATGAATTACAGAAAAAGCAGAAAAAAAGTAAGTTAAGTTTTTTTTACTACTGTTAAGAAATTAAAGTTATAGTAAAGTTTGGGCAACATGTGCCTTCTTTCCACATATGAGAGGAAAAACGAAATCTATAGTTTAAAAAGTTCTGCTTTAAAATCTGATTGAGGCATACTCTAACAGTAAAACTTCAGTCAGTACATTATAATTATTTATTTCAGAAGACATCCAGACTTTTTTTTTTTGAGACAGGGTCTTGCTCTGTCATCCAGGCTAGAATATAGTTGCGTGAATGTGGCTCACTGCAGCCTCAACTTCCTGGGCTCAAGTAATCCTCCTGCCTCAGCCTCCCAAGTAGTACCTGGGACCTCTGGTGTGCACCACAATGCCCAGCCAATTTTTTTTATTTTCTGTAAAGACAGAGTGTCTCTACATTACCCAAGCTGGTTTCAAACTCGGGGGTCAAGCAATCCTTCTGCCTCAGCCTCCCAAAGTGCTGAGATCACAGGTGTAGGCCAATACACCTGGCCAGACTTCTTAAAGTACATTTAGAAACAGTCTTAAAAACAAATTTGTATGTACATTCATGCCTTTAATTTAAGGGTACTGTTTGTTCTTCACATGGAATTATACTGGATCACTCCTACAGTAATTCCACTGGCCCAAGAATTTGGTTGACTATCCATCAACTGCGTGTCCGCTTTGATTTTATTTTCCCTTGGAATACTAATAGATTTGGCAGAGCTCACATAACCTCCCTGGTGGCCTTTGTGTCCCATAGGCCTCCATTATAAGATGGCTGTCCAAGATAAAGGAGTCATCACTAGTCCATAAAATAGAGGGAAAGATATCTTGCCTACTTGGGAATCAGATCTGAAACGACGGTCTCATTAAAACCAGTCTTTAACCATACAGGAAGAATAACATGACGATATCATTTAAACCTGCAATAATGTTCATCAGCAGCATTTGGTGCCTTTTAGATGATCATTAAAACCTTGTGCATAGATCTACAAGATACTCCACAAGGTTGACCTTAGAGACTTACATGAAGTCATGTATCAGAGAAAGAAACTACTTTTCCCCTTTTTTCCCAAGAGAATGCCAAATGGTCCTTTTCTCCCTTGTGAACCACAAGACCCAAAACGAATATGGCTAACTTATATTCAATAACAAAGGCAAGATGTCAGTTTCTTCACTTCCCTCTCAGAATGACTAGGCCAGTGCATTCTCAAGAAACCCCTTCACTCTCTCCTGCAGCAGGCTAATTGAAGCTGATAGTCAAACCTCTGAATTCTGTTTCTCTCCCCCTCTTGCCTTTACAGGAACATAATAAGCAAGCCAACTCAACGGACCTAATTACCATGGTAACAACAGGCACCGTGATTATGAGTGTGTTTGTTTTTCAAAATGACTCACAGATTGTTCCCCCAGAAGCCCCAGACACACAGGTTTCTGGCTGGTTTACAAAATCCATCTGAAGTTTTCTTGCAAATATCTTGTGTCTATTATCATAACTGGTGTGATGAAGAGAGATTCATCAAATCAAATATGCCTTTCTCCTTAAGGATGAAAAAAAACCATTTTGTTCCTTAAACACTCTGAGATTAATCAATTTAAACCTCAGGTTTATAATGAAATTAATTTGAGTTTATACACTGGAGATAATTAATCTGTTCCTAATTTAAATAATTAAGGTATTTCATAACATAGTTTTAGAGATCCAAATGAAACAGTCAGGTGAAATAAACTCTGTGGTGAAAAATATGAAATAAATATTCAAATAGCCTAAATCTTTGGGTACATAACCACATGTAAAGTGCCATAAAAGAACAGATGTCAGTCTTAATAACAAGATGTTTTTAAATTAATCTATAAAACAACAGCATTTATTTTTAAAATGCAAACAAAAGAGTCCAGACATTTGGAAGAACTGTGGACTACTTCCACTCATTTAATTAATAAATATTATTTAAGACCCTCTATGAACTAAGCACCATTGTTTATAACTGGAAAATCACAATAGGTCTTAGGGAAGACTATTTTCTCACTGGAGGCAAAGGCCATGGGCATGGCTCAATGCGGTATCTTCTCTTAGTAAGCTCCTCTGTTTCACAAGGCACCATTCTGGGTAAAGCTATCAGTGAGAGGGAACATTACCTAATGATTATGCCAGGCTCGGAATTCAGAGTCCTAACATCGGCATCACAGTGGACTCCCTCAACAAAATAACAAAACAAAGCAAAACATATATATATGCTAGTAATTTTGATATGTTGATTTCTTCTGTGTAAAGTAGAAATAAACCCTATTAAAAAATTTTTTTAATGGAATTTATATAAATCTATTTCACTTAAATCCCTTGAGGCTAACATAATACATTACACACAGAACACATACACACACACAAAATAATCATTTAAAATTACTATATCCAAACAGCTACTGTACGGTAACGATAATGTATTTTTTCTCTAGAGTTCGAAGGGAAAACCCGAGTGTTTCCGTCAATATAGGCTACCTTATTTATGGCAACAACTCAAAACTCTCTGGCTGATTTGTGCAAAGCTTATTTCTCACTTTCCCTCCAAGTCCATTGCGGTTTGGCAGAGATGATCGTCATGTTGTCTTGACTGTAGGGCCCAGGCTTAAGAGTGCAGAGCCCACTCTGTCCTCCAACCACTGCACTCACATGCTGGTTCTTATGGCTTCTTCCAGAAAGTGACACACTTTACTTCTGCCCACTTCATCGGCCAAGGCAAAGCATGTGGCCACACCTAACCAAAGCAGACTGGGAAGTGGAAGCTTATCATGAGTGGGAAAGAAAAACTGGAGATATTTATGGCTAAGCACATGGATTCCTAAACAAATAGCACAAACCTGAGACTAACACTTAACGAAGTCAAAACGGCATCTGAGGATAATAGGCTTCCTTAGGGGATGACTTACTCCAAGGTCTGAGCACCTATGATTAATGTTGGGCCACAGTAATCACTTCTGCAGAATTTGGTACAAATCCCTTGCATAGAATAAAAGATACTCCGCTGCAGATATGTCGTAACAATAAGTTATACTAATAATATATTTGTTTTGAATAATTATAGTACAATTCAGGCACCTTGCTAAACATTTCACATTAATAAATGTATTAATAAGTACATTTACAATAAAATTACATAATACTGTAATTTTCTCCTGACGGTTTTGTGAAGTAGGTATCATCTTATTTCCTATTTTATAGACGAGGCAACTGAGGCATAGAGAGCTTAAGCAACTTGCCCAAGTAATTTTGACTCCAAACTGATGTTCTTGAACTACTACATTCTCCTATGTGTTGTCTTTGAATGTTACTTTTCTACACTACAGTACTTTATCATTATTTTCAGATGAATAAGAAAAGACTAGTTGGACCATTTTTTTTTCCTAGGAATTTTCACCTCTACTTAAATTTTTCTAATTAATTTTAAAAGTCATAAAACCATTTAATATCTACTTTTTTTCAAAGAAAAAATAAAACTGTCAGTGAAATGTCTTAAGGCCTATACACAGCCATGTTCCCTAAACACAACCATCATTCGTAAGGTTTAAAAAAACGGCAAAGGATGAATTCAGTTCTCCCAAACAAAGCCTCTAAAATGAGAGTAAGGTGTTTCTTTCAGTTTAAATTTTTCACAATTTTTCTTATATGAGTCTAACACAGATGGGATAAATGCCCTCCTTAAACAGAGCTCTGTTGGCAAAGTCTAGAATCAACTGACTTTCCTGTTTAAAAATGCAAATCTAAGAGTAGGAGGCACTCCATCATTTATTAGAAAAAGTGCTCCTACCATTAATGCTTAGTCTGTTACGATGAACACGCACAGAAATACACCACAGAGACAAGCAGTCAAAACACTGTAATGACAGCAATTCCACTGAAATTTCTCTTTTCCACTATTGCTCCTGCACATACATAATCTCTGAAATACAATGCCCAAGTAGGAAGTAGGAACTATACAGAGAATGCAACGATAATGGAACTGTATGTGTTGCCTCTGGAGCTGGAAACTTTTCTAAATAACTCATAATCAGAAATTCCAGAGATGACCCACTCTTCTTTACAGGTACTGTAACCAACAAAATACCTACCTCCCTAGCGAAAACAAGGTTTTCATTTAAGTCTGACAGGTACTACACACAGAACACTGGCGTCTCTAGCTCATTACTTGGCCCAGGGTAGATTTTTATATAGACCAAATTGATTTAAATGACCAGTGAGGAAAATTCAATTATATATACATTTTACAATGCGGAAATGCAGGGCTGGTTGTCTAAATTAAATGCTATTCTTATTGCTTTATAGGACCTGATGTATTTCCTTCTGGAATATTTTGTTTAGAAGGTTATTCTTTACTTTGCCTAGCTTCTGCCAGTCTGTATTTTTCACCGGGATTCTTCCTCTGGCCTACCTAGATCATCACTACCAACAAAAACCAGGTTTTTAAAAATACATATTTTAACTTTTATTTTAGAGTCAGAGGAACATGTGCAGGTTTGTCATGTAGCCAAAAACAAGGTTTTTGTTCCATTCAGTGTGGTGTGATATTGCTCAGTTATTTAAATTTTTTGCCCTTGATATTTTCACTTATAAAATGGGAATAATAGTAGTGACTGACTCTATTGACCCACTAACTCCCTCTTCTTGCTAATAGAACCAGACCCTTTTTCTGGGGTCTGATGACTTTGTTCTTCAGAGAGGTTCTCCATAGCCTCAGGAGGAAACTCAAATTAACCAATCACAGCAGTCTTGTCTGCCTAGTTACTCATACATATAGCATGTGAGTTGTGAGGGGAAATTCCACTGGACACCTTTAAAAAGAGCTGCAGCAGGGCAAGGTAGCTCACGCCTGTAATCCCAGCACTTTGGGAGGCCAAGGTGGGAGGATCTATTGAGCTCAGGAGTTCAAGACCAGTCTGGGTAACACGGTGAAACCCCATCTCTACTAAAATACAAACATTAGCTGGGCATGGTGGTGTGCACCTGTGATCCCAGCCAATCAGGAGGCTGAGGTGAAAGGATCAGCCTCCCACCTGCAGGTTGAGGCTGTAGTGAGTTATGATCATGCCACTGCACCCCAGCCTGGGTGACAGAGTGAGACCCTGTCTCAAAAGAACAAAAAGAGCCACATAAGAAATCAGCCACCCCTTGATATGCCTCTACATATTGAAATATGCCTATAATTCCAAAATTCTAGAAGCCATGTCCACATAGTGAGGTGTCAACCTGCTGAAGGTGTCACAGTAGGAGGAAGGGAAGAATCCAGTTTGCTAAGGATATTAGCCAGCTACCACATAGTAGCTGGATAACTACTCTGAAGTTACCCTCTTTTCAGAAGGTCTTGAGATCAATTTCCTATTGTTTATGCCACGTTAGTAGGGTGTTCTTTTACAAGCAGCCAGAAATATCCTGATAGAAAAATACTGTCCTTATTTCATAGGGTTATTTTAAAAACTAGACAAAACGGTAATGTATATAAAGTATCCGACACAAACTGAATGCCTAACAAATGCTTATTCTCAACTTGATTCTTGACATATGTTGATCTTCATTCATTCAAACTAGTTAGTGCTTTCTTTCCTCTGTTTGATTTGAATGACTCCTCTAGGAGGTTTTCCCTGGTTCCCCAAAACAGAATTCAGGGCAGAAGTCACTGCTTTCTCCTTTTTATTCAGATAAAGATAACATCAAGTACCTCAGGTTGTTTTAAATAATAAGAATGGTGTTTAATTCAGACAAGTGGTGTAGTCCTAATTGCAGTATAGAAAAAAAAATGTAATCAAACAGAGTAGTCTTCCTGACCGTGTAAATAAATTTGAACGAAATAAAACCATACCCAGATCAACTAATCAACATAGCGGCCAAGTGTTCTACATTTGGAGTCCACAAAGTTTACTGAAAAGCGGCTTTCTGTAGAGAAAAGACATATTTTGTAGATTATGGTACATGTATGTGAAGAAGGCCGCATTTCCTCTGAAGTTTCTCCTTATCCTTACTTCAGAAAGGCACCTGCACCTTCTGCTGAAAACCTTCTCCACAAGCCCCCTTTGCCCCAATATCTTTACATGGCTCACTCCTCACCATCATTTTGGTCTCAACTCAAATATCACCTCTTTAGAGAGGCATTCAGGGATTACCCCCCAACAAAATAATATCCCACTTACCCCTGATAGCATAGGCACAGTCTCCACCATTCAAACTGTTCCTACTTCAATCCATCGAAGCACTCACCACTACCTGATATTTTCTTTTACTGTAATTCATTTATGCCAATGGGTTCCAATCCTGGTTTAATTACTCTGGGGTGAGGTTGGGACATAGATATTTTTTTCAAAGTACCCTCTCAGTGATTTCTAATGTGCAGTTGGATCTAAAACCCACTAGTTTATGTGTTTATTGGGTTCTCTCCCAATTCTAGAATGTAAGTTTCAAGAAAACAAGTAGCTGGTTTTTTCATCCTCATCTCCCTGGCATCTTGAAGAGCACGTGGCTCACTGCAGATGTTAAGACTTTGAACAGACCCACTAATTGTATTATAATTATATTTCTGAATTGTCTGTTTTCCCCACTAGTCTGTGAGCTCTTAGAGGACAAGTACTATGTCCAGCCCACTCTGCATCAAAAAATGAGTCACTCAAGAAGGTTCATTAAATAGATGAATGATAAACAAACTGCATTGTGTGCTGTAAGGAAGATAAAGATGAAACCAGATGTGACCACTGTCCTCAAAGAGCCTGGAGTGTGCTCAAAAGAAAAAACTAAAAAACCATGTGGGTTGCTGTTATACACACTAGAATGAGCTAGATGCTATGATGAAAGAATAAAAGATTTCAGAGGAAGCATTGTTTTTTATTGGGGAAAAAAGGGAAGAAACCAAGGGAGGCTTCATGAAAGAGGCAGCATTTGAACTGAGCTTTACAGGCCTAATGGAATTTGGTTATTCAGAGAAGTAAGACTGTGAGGGTGACGTATGGAAGGGGAAGCAGGAACTAACTTATCCCAGGCAGAGAGAAAAGAACTCGAAAAACAAATCAGCCCAACCGAAGGTCATGGGGCCTGAACTGAGACACTGGCTACAAACATGGAAAAGAGTCAGTATCAAGACATTTTCCCACTCACAACTGTGAAGGGCTATGCAACATCCTGCAACTAGGGGTGCTTCGTGAGGAAAAGAGTGAAGTTGAATTGTCATAACTGAGGTAATGAGAAATGGGGTGTCATTATCAGTCATGAAATCAGGTGAAGAGCTGGTTTTGACATGGGGGAAAGGTGATGGTGAGCATGGTTTTGAACATGTGAGTTTCATTTTCTGTAGGGTAGGTGTCTAGTGAATTTGCAGGCAGCTTGCTGTGCAAGCTGAGAGAGGAGGTGAGAGATCAGAATGGTTAATTAGATTTGGGATTGACCCACGCAGTGACAATGACTAAAATCACAGGATGAATTTGATTAAGGGAGAGGGAGAAATTAAATGGCCAAAGATTTGTATCTTGAGAACACTCAAAATCAGGGAACAGGAACTGAAGTTAGTGAAGTTGGAGACTTCTGAAAGGTAGGAGGAGATCTGTTTCATCTACTACTTAATTACTTTGTGTGCGTATGGAAAAATTAAGCATGTTTATAGGCAAAGAGGAAAGGCCGAATAAAGAGAAGAAACTAAATATATAGGAAAGATGGAATTCTTGTCACAACATAATTCCTTAGAAAGTAAAAGGGAATGGGATAGAGAGTCCAAGCAGAGGGTGTACTCTTGGCTTGATGGAAAGGCTACGTTCACTTGACTTAGGAAGAAGAGGAGAATGAGTGATGTGGATGATGCAGATGTTTCTATCCCCTCCATATCCATATGTTGGGACCTGATCCCTAGTACAATGGTATTAGGAGGTGAGGCCACCTTCGCAGGTGATTAGGTCATGAGTATGGAGTCCCATGAATGGGATTAGTGCCCTCATAAGAGAGACTGGAGGGAGCCAGCTGGCCCATTCTGCCATGTGGGGAAACACAGAAAGTGCCATCTATGGGCCTTTGCAGACATTGATCTTGAACTTTTCAGTCCATAGAAGTGTAAAAAAAAAAAGAAAAAGAAAAAAGAAAAAATAAGATTTTTGTTGTTTCTGGGTTACCTCCTCTGTGGTAATCTGTGACAGCAGTTTAAGTGAACTAAAATAAAGGAAGACATGGGGAAATTTTGAGGTGGTAAGAATGAAGCTGAAGAAGCCTGTAATATGTGTCTTCTCAGAAACACAGAAGGTGAGGTCACTTCTAATGAATAAAGGCAGTAGGGACTTGGTCGAATGGTTTCCATTGAAAATGCACAGGAGAGAGTGAACAGTGAAATAAAAAGCAAAGGAGGAAGGAATTTTGAAAGAACAGTAATGGCCCCACTGAGATGCAGTGAATCTGGAGTAGAACAAGTCAGCCCAGTTTTCAGCTACTCTCCTCTACTGGGGAGTGCTGGGTTCGAAGAACAGGGGAATGCCTGACCCCACTCTTGGGCTGGCCAGAGAGCGAGGGAAGGCCAGGGAACAGGGAAGAAGCGGTCAAGAGAATGGTTTTTCAAAGCCTTTTCATTAAGAGCTTGACTGTTTACACATATTTGCCAAGAGATAAAGGGGCTGATCCTGACTTATCTTGAGCCTGGGAATACAGTGATACCACTTCTAAGAAACATGTTATCACTGAAGTTTGAAAATGGAGCTCCCTTGTTTTCAGGGTTTAATGAAGTCCTCTAGAGATTGTCTGAACATTGACGACCACTAAATATAACTTGTTTTCTTTAACATAAGAATTTTCAAGAACCATATATATACAGATATGTCTAATACTCTTACATGAAAATTTAAATCTCTGTTCCACAGTGGTATCTTTTACACATGAACAACTTTGTACACAGAAACTTCATATTTACATAGGGTACTAAATGTAAACAGTCTACTCTTTTTAAATAAAAAACAAAACAGTTTGGTCTTACAATTTTAAACGTGATAATGCATAAAGACTGGCTAATATGGAGGTAAGAGAAATGGAGTTTTAATTGGGAAGTAAGGAATTAATGAACTATGCAACTCTAAACTCCAGGCCTATTTTATTATCCCTTATAGAGAGGTCAATATAGGCTAGCTCACCCCAAGATCATTTTTAGCTTTACCATTTTCTAGCATGTCCCAGACCAGGGACTAAGTTCTTTTTAAAAATTTTGTTTATTTTTAATTGAAAAATAATAATTGTGTATATTTATGGGGTACAATGTGATGTTTTGATACATGTAAACATTGTGATGATCAAATCAGGCTAATTAACATAGCCATATCTTGGGAATGAGGGTGAGAGACTAAATCTAACACAGCACTGCAACTCCTCTCCCACTCAGATCTAGTAAAGCCAGGCACTTGGGTTCTTCCAGTAATTGTAGAATGAACAGATTTGCAAATAAAATAAAATTGGGGTCATTATTTGCAAACTTGCCCCCACCTCCCTCCCCGCCCCCCAGCACATGGACAAAGTGCATTACAGAAAGTTAACATTTATCATTAAGGAGCTCTTCAAACCTTTTAAGGTCAATGTCTGCTCCCACACCATAAAGCTCAGATATTGTTCCTATTTAGTAGGGTCCCCACTGATGGTTCCGCCCAACTCTCCTCAGCTTCACCATACCCTGCGTCACCAGTTTCAGGATTAGGAGTAAAATCTGTCTTGGAAAAGGAAACAGAGGATTCACTATTTTTAAAAGTGAAATTTTGGTTAGAATCGCACTTCATTAGTAGAAACTTGTCTCAGAAACCTGTTGCATTGTTTAACTACGATAGCCCCTCCCTACAAGTTAATGCCCTCCATTGTGAAGGATTTGAGAGCAATTCAGTACTTCAGTCTCTTTCCTCTTTTCCTGACTGTGCTACCTATTGAGCATTTTTCTCTGCTAATGAGAGGGGACAGTGGTGGTAACCTGGTCTAAGATTTGGCCAGTAGAATCATTGGTGTGACTATCTACAATAAAGGTTTGAATTTCACTATCAGGTTCTTACATTACCAACTAGCAGAAGCTATATTTTCTTACTCCTTTTATTTTAAATGTTACTTTCGAGAGAAGTATTTTATTTGGGCAGGGATAATACGGCTGTATAAAGGAGGTTAAATACAAAGATTATGATTACGATCTAATGATACATTATGTTAAAAGATCCCATTTGAAAATATCTCCTCAAAAATCTGATTAAAAATTGGCAAAGATTCTCAACACAGTATTTCTGGGGAAAAACATCAGCAAGGAATATGAATAGACATTTTTCTAAGAAGATACACGAATGGCCAATAAGCACACGAAAAGATGCTCATCACCACTAATGATCAGAAAAATGCTAATAAAAACCACAAGGAGATACCACTTCATACCTCTTTAAAAGGCTATTATCAAAAACATAAATAAAAAACAAAATAAATTTCGATGAGAATGTGGAGAAATTAGAATCCTTGTTCGTTGCTGGTGGGAATGTAAAATGGTACAGCTGCTATGGAAAACAGTAGGGCAGTTCCTCAAAAAATTAAATATGTAATTACTGTGTTCCACCAATTTCACTTCTGGGTTTTCAAAAGAAGTAAAAGCAGGGACTCTAACAGATATCTGTACATCTGTGTTCACAGTAGTATTATTTACAATACCCAAAACGTGGCCCAAGTGCCCATCAGAAGAGAATAAACCAAGTATAGTCTATACATTCAATGGAATAGTATTCAGCCTTAAAAGGAAAGAAATGCTAGCACATGCTACAACATGGATGAATCTTAAAGACATTATGCTAAGCCTATTACCCCAGTCACAAAAAGACAAATACGTATGATTCCACTTACATGGGGTATTTGGCCAAATTCATAGAGACAGAAAGTAAAATGGGGCTTTCCAGGGGCTGAGAGAAGGAGAGAAAGAGGAGGTATTGATTAATGAGTATAGAATTTCAGCTGTGCAAGATAAAAACAGTTCTGTAGACAGACGACAGTGATGATAACGTCACAGCAATATAATCGCTACCACAGAACTGCATGCTTAAAAAATGGTTAAAATGGGAAATGTTACGTTACGTATATTTTATCATTCTAAAAAAAGTCTCCCTAAACCTGTGAGGCAGTGGTAAAGGTCAAGAATATGCTAACTTTTCTTTATGCCACCAAGAAAGAAAAAAAAAAAACATTTGAGTGCCTTCTATGTAGAAAGCGCTCACTTATCCGAACACAAAAGTAAAAACAAAGCCAAAAAAAAAAAAAAAAAAAAAACAACCAACACTTTGATTATGTACTACTAATCCTTCTTTACAATGAGGAAACTTCGTTTCCTAAGTTAATGCACCACATCAAGTAGTAAGAACCACTGATAAGATTAAAAGACAGATCTGCCTGGCTCCAAAGCCTGCGTTCTTTCCATTCCACAGTGTTCTTTCCTCCTATCCACAGAAGTATTTTATGAACAGCCTTTCTACTTTGACTATACAACTTTTAGACTTAAAAGTTGGGCCTGCTTTCCGAAGCAAGCTAAACAAAGTCAGTCAACCAAACACATTCACTATGTGCCCACCATACGAGGCCCCGGGCTGGCCACAAAATAATGGAGTCATGTTTCCATTCAGCCATTGGCCATATGGCAGAAAAAAAAGTTCAATTAAAATTTCAGTGTTGGTCTACTCCTCAAAAGCCAGCGAATACCCCAAGCAAAACCACTATGTCTTTCAATGTTCCATATGGCCAGAATAAGTGGAAATAGTTTCATTTTACAGCGTAGAAGCATATTCATCTTTTTCCTAAACATTCCACCATCATAGCTACTGATCTGCTGTTACTCACTAATGTTCTGCTTCAAGCCGAAATTTAACAATGAAGAAAATGTTTTGTGCTATGCAGAAAATAGGCATCTCTTAGTGTTTTCAGAAAGACAGCAGGGCTCTCTTGACTCTACTATGCCCATTGGACAAGGTTTCATTTTCTTACTCATGTGTGAAAAACACACAGAAGAGTAACACAGGTTGTGTGTGTCTCCCCAAACAAAGCAGGGTGTTGGCATTATCTAGTGAATACGGCCTGCAGAGGAGTAAGCACCACAGGGTAAGCCTGTCCTCGTCCATGCAGCTCAGGCTCCCAACTTTTTACTTCATTTAATGATGCACAGCTTGATTCCAGAACTCCACTGGGGCATTCTGGATCCAAGATCTACCCTACGTCTCCTCTCTAAGGACATGATCTTTAAATATTTCCCTTTAGGATGCAAATAGGAAGCGGAACTGCAAAATCCGTGTCGTGACTTGCTTTGCCCACAACTTCGATTAAATTCTGTGAATCCTTCAAGGAGTTCTATGGTTTCAATACCAGCAGTACTCTGTCTCCTAGGCATGGTGCAGGTTTACTTTAACGAACAAGAAACCTCCGAGAAAAAGGCATTTTTTTTTTTCTTTAGTAGCTATATAAGCTTCCCATCTCTCAAAATGTGCTGCTACTCCACAGATTTTGAAAAGCCGTATCAATTTCATAAAGATAGCATTAAAAACAGCCCTATAGCCCTTCACAAGTGACAATGATGATAAATGAGGAGGCATATACCTATATACACTCTCAACTGGCATATGTGGTATTCAAGAACCTGTTTTAAGAATTTATGAGTGTCAAAATATTGATATTTCTTGTTATTTTTACTCCACTATAAGCAGCTTTTTCTCTTTCTTCTGAAAAATTATCTCCTTTCCTTATAGAAACTCTAGGAAAAAAACCGTTTTATCAATGACCGCTTACTGCTTAACTGTACTTTCTGCTGAAGATAAAAAAGCTTAATTCTTTAAATCATGCTACACTAGGGTATTAAACTCTCCTACATATCCTGTCAGAGGCATCTCACAATCTCAGTTCTTATCCGCTAGACCTATTTGGTGTACATTTACATATCGTTCATAAATATGAACAAGTCATGGTCCTAGGCTCTATTTAAGAGCATCCTTTGCTCAAGAAAATCAAAGAATAAAAATCATGTTCTGATTTTACTACTTCAGTCCATCTACAGTATATTCACATAAGGAAACAACCCTGCTGCACTTTTTTATTTTGTCCCTCTCTGGGGGTAACAACCACCTTGACCTAGAGGTGAATAAAATGCACGTAAACATGAAATCCATACATCTTGATTCTGGACAAGTTAGTGGCCTTAAACCCGCCACGCTCCTTTGAACAAGGATGCAACTTTAAGAGAAGATCTACACCCGGCAAATCATAGCTGTGTCTGAGGTTATCCTGAAAGCAGCTGCACAGAGCTGAGGGAGGAAGACACTGTTTTTTTTAATGGTAAATACTGCCCCTCACATACGCAATTCAAGCCTTTGTTGGCAAAATCTAAGTATAAAAGAATTTAACTCCCCAAAAAAGCCAAATCACAGCCATTATTTTTGCAAATCAGAAGATATCAGTGCAATGTGTAAGAAAGAGAATGCAATTAATATTTTACACCACTTACACCCCCAAAACAAGGGGACTGCAAGGCTCTGATGACCAGACCACAGCTTCCCAGCCCCAGATGGATTTTGACTCAGCCCTGGTTTTCTTCCAAGAGAACTATATACAAACAGCTTCTTGTATTTAGCATGTTGCCCTGTCGAGTCACCAAAGCTACGCACTGATGATGAGGGTTTTTTTTAAGCAAATGTGTCATAAACGTGGTCATTCTCAAAGACCCTTCCAAAAGAATCTAATCATTTTCCCTAGTCCTGAAGCGACGCCTCTATCATCCCTTAGAAATCGAACCTTTAAACCACAGGCGATGGTCTTTTTTTCTCAATTAAAAACGAGCAACAAGGAAAACGTTTCCTTTACCTTAGCTCCCGAGGCTTGGTCAGAAGAGCGTGGCTTTCCCCGTCTCCGGAGCTGATCTGTGCAGGCGAGCTCCGGCGCAGCCCAGCCCAGCCCAGCCCAGCCCAGCAGTAGTAGGAGTTGCCCACGGAGCGCGGCGGCAGCGTTGTGAGTATGAGTAGCGGCGGCGGCTGCAGCCCAGGGACTAGTCCCCACCCAGCTTTGTCTTCAATCAACGTTCTTTCTACAGGAAGCAGCGCATCTCCCACTTCCTCCTCTTCTTGGTAGCTGTTAGCAGCTTGCTTCTCTTCCCTCTCATTTCCATTTCAGGCTTACTCTGGTGGTTTTGTCTGCTCCTGGGCTGCTGACTGTGATTTGGCCATAATCCCCTTTCTCCCTTTGTTCAAGTCCCTGCGGTGCTGACGGTTCCTTCCTTCCCTTTTTCTTATCCCCCACCATCACCTCCACGAGAGCTTCCACACACCGCTCAGCTGGCCCCCTTCCTGGCACATCGCCTGCTTTTTTAGCCTGAATTTGGCTTGTTGCTATTGTTGTTCTCGCTGTTGTTGCTGCTGCTGCTGCTGTTTTTTGGGTTAACAGCCCCTGGCCAGGTTATGCACCGCCCCTCCCCCGCCCCCCACACGAGATCCCCCACCAGCCTGCACTCTTCCTCATTTACTGTGGCCCCCATCAAGCCAACTAACTGGGAGCTTGCAGCTTCTCACTGAAGCATTTTTCTCTGTGGCCAACATGTCAGATGTTTCAATTTCTCCAAGGTTCCACTACCACTGAGATCTTACTTAACCCACATGCTGAGAAAAGAATGTCCCTGATAAGTATTCTTAAGGGGCACGGGAACTAAACCAAGTTTGACGATACTACCTATAGGCCTAATAGTGAAGATGTATTCCCAAAAGATTCTCATAGATCGGAAGGAATGGGGGGACGCTGAGTGCTGCGTGTTCCCATCAGAGAAACTAAATGGGCCTCTCCCCATCCCACACACACTAGTAGGGCTCAAAGGACTCTTGTGATCCTCCAGTCCCTTCCCTTCGTTAGGAGGTGATATCGTGGAACACGCAAGGTAAAGCCTGCAAGCTGTCTGTCTGCCACAATTTCAATCCAAGCTGCCATCACTGACTGTATGAACCTGGACAAATTATTTAACAGCCATGTGCCTCAGTTTCCTCATCTGCAAAACGTAGTTCTGCTCTACAGTGGAAATCTGAGGATTGAATGAGACGGTATACAAAATGCTAATAATAGTTCTGGGAACATAGGAAGTATTCGGCACATATTAGCTCTTCTTATTTTTAGAAGACCTTGCAGCTCAGATTCGGCAAGTGATTTCGGCAGTCAGCAGCCAAACCAGTACCAGTACTTGGTTTTCTGATTCCTCACTACAAATGAGCCCGAATGCTTTAATAACAATTTATTCAATGTGTGACTCATTCTCCTCCCAGTACTAACACAAGGTACTTTAGGGAAGCTACAGATTAAACATGAGATGGGGGAAGGGGAATTCTGTTCCAGTGTCCAGGCAACACTGTGGAGTTTAAAACAACAACAACAAAAACAAAAACAAAAACCTCTTCTCAGGAATCAGTGCCTGGAAAGCTAATCTTGCCAGGCAACAGTTAGTTAATTCCCTAACTCCTCGTTTTTAATCCAGTCTTGCCTTAATCCTCTAGCAAGTAAACTAACAGGAAATGTTAGAAATCTAGGACTGATCAGAGTAATCCACGAGGTGAGCCTTCCAAACACACCGTGGGGACCATAGCACATTAACCCAGAAGGGGCAGAATTTAATTTCTATGAACTGTTCTGAGACAGTCCCAAAACACCCTTTGTTTTGGTGTTCAACTAACAGTGTGCTTATTTTTTTCAAGGAAATCTTTCATCAGAAAGGACCCTGATGCCAACTCACTCACATCTGAAAATTACAAAATGGATTGATTTAAGTTGGAAATGAGGAACTACCTTCAAACCACCAGCAAACAGAATTGCAGTAGTGAGAGAGGATTGGACATAAATTCACCAACATGTGAGTGACCTACCTCCAAACCAGGAACCCTGGTGCCAAAGGTTATCAGGAGCTTTTAAATGTAAATTTAAATATGCATGATGCCAAGTCTCAGAAAAATGAGAAGCATGTTATTAAGGGTTGGAAACAAGACTCTGGTTAATTTTAGACCAGAAGGTCCTGGCATTAACTCTAGGTTAAAGTACACTAAATCTTTTGATGTCTTTTTGTTTTGTTTCTAACTCTCTCTCTCTCAACCATCAGAGAATGGTTGGTATTTATATTTAAGCCTATATAGGAAAACCTCTTTCAAACAATGAAATCTCCAGGAATTTCACCCGCTGCCTTCGAATCAGTTCTTCCATCTCTGACTCTTATAAAACTCACAGTAGTTTAATCACCAGTGTTGGGAGGAGCCAACAAAACTATTCAAAGCTAGAAACTAGATTTTAAGACCGTTCTGTCTCTCATTAGTACCTCATTGCTTTCAACTGGTCCTAATAGCCTCTTTTTCAGGGAGAAAAGTAAAGTGTGGGGTATGGCTTGGCCAGGATAGTTTAATCCAGTTTAGAGTTCTTAACACAAGCATGGTTAAGTATTCATACCAAGTCTGCCAAGTGTTCATTTCTTAGGAAAATGACGTCTCACCATTAATAGTTTATGCATCAATTGCTAACCATGAGCCTATCCCAGTACATTTTATCACTGCGTAAAACAAAAGTCTGTAAAATACTCTAACATTCATGCATGGCCGTCTTTGCAGGCATGAATACTTTGTATTTCTCACATCTACTGGTAGAGGAGGTTGGGTAATGAAGAGCACAGAATTTTGGCCTGATGGCTCTCCTATGTTATTGAGCTTTCTAGCTGGATGTTCCTTGGAGTTCTTATGTTTAATGATCCCCGAATTATATACTTTACCTTCACCCAAAGCCTGTTCCTCTTTCTATATTCTCCGTTTCATTTAATGAGGAACACAAACCAGTTGCCCACATCAGGAATATAAGAATAATCGCAAGACCTTTTATCTTTGTTATTCCAATCTTATTTAAAGTTCCTCATCCTTTCATTCTCACCCAACTATCTCCTGGCCCAAACTCCTCCTCTCTAGTCCTCTTCCCACTGTCTAACTTGACAAATGCTTTGTATTTTTCTGTGCAACTGCAATACTTTCTACTTTGTCCTCCTACCTCTAGTCTCTCTTTGAAGCCATCCCCACCAGAAGTACTTGCTGAAATGAAGAGCTGATGAAGTCACTTTCCTACTGTAATTCTTCGGTATCTCCCCTCTGGGTTGCTTCCGAGATACACGCCTTAATTCCTTTGTATAGTACACAAAACCTTCTGTGCTGTCGCCTGCCTACATTCTCATCTCAGTGCCTGTCGTTCTTGCAGCCTTACATCCTACCACCTTCACAGCAGGTTTCTGATAGGGCTGTGCTCTTTTCTCCCTGCATCTTGGCACATGTTATTTCTGTTGCCAGAAATGCCCTATCCCTTCTTCTATATTGCCTGCTAGTAAGCTCCCCTTATCCTTTAGGACTCAGCTTTTCTCAGAAGCCTTCCCTGACCATCTCTAAGTGTGTGCTTCCTTTTCTGAGAGCACACCTGGTGCCTTGCCTCTACTTCCATTTCAGCACTAAGGGCATTATTTTCATGATTTGTTAGATGTGCCTCTCACCCATTAGCATCTGGGTCCCTTAAGATTAGGTCCCTGTTTGCTCATCACACAGCAGGTAGTTAACAGATGTTTATGTAATGAAAAGGCATCATTGGCAGAAATTCCATTCCTTTGAGTGAGGGGAGAAAAAGGAAGTCTCAAAAATAAGAAGTTGGTCATGGGGTAAGACACAATAATCCCTCTCTCTATATATATATATTTTACAAATTGTCTACAGAAACCCATGGCACATGCACACCAAAGTCTGAATATTTGTTATATGGGTAAGCCTAGAAAATTCTGGGACAACTCCTAGTTCTGTTTCTGCACTGAACTTCCTATAAAGAAGCGTAGTCTGGCAACAAAAAAGTAACTAGAAAATAAATATTAAGGCCGGGCTCAGTGGCTCATGCCTGTGATCCCAGCACTTTGGGAGGCCCAGATGGGAGAATCATTTGAGGTCAGGAGTTTGAGACCAGCATGGCCAATGCAGTGAAACCCCATCTCTACCAAAAATGCAAAAACTAGCCATGTGTGGTGGCAGGTGCCTGTAGTCCCAGCTACTTGAGAGTCTGAGGCACGAGAATGGCTTGAACCTGGGAGGCAGAGGTTGCAGTGAGCTGAGATGGTGCCGTTGCACTCCAGCCTGGGCAACAGAGCAAGACTTCATCTTGGAAAAAAAAATATTAAAAAGAAAACTATTCTTTATTTGTATCTCTATAGGAACTTTCAAGAGACTGATGAATAAGCTAGAAACATTTCTCACATCCCCTTCTGCACTCTTAAATCTCTGCCACCTCCCAACTGTCCCAGAGCATCTCGTATGCCAAATCCCCAAACTCTCTCTAATCCCTCTGCAATGCTATACACCTCCTTCTCTCTCCTCCCCCGCCATGCCCAGCTAGTTCTTTCTTATTTAAATCCTCAAACTCTCTCTAATCCCTCTGCAATGCTATATACCTCCTTCTCTCTCCTCCCCCAACATGCCCAGCTACATCTGTCTGTCGGTCGGTCTGTCGGTCTTGTCTTGTCTGTCTGTCTGTCTGTCTGTCTATCTATCTATCTATCTGAGACAGAGTTTCGCTGTTAAGCAGGCTGGAATGCAGTGGTGCAATCTCAGCTCACTGCAACCTCTGCTTACTAGGTTCAAGCGATTCTCCTCCCTCCACTTTCTGAGTAGCTGGGATTACAGGCGCCTGCCACCATACCCAGCTAATTTTTATATTTTTAGTAGAGATGAGGTTTCACTGTGTTGGCCAGGCTGGTCTCAAACTCCTGACCTCAGGTGATCCACTTGCCTTGGCCTCCCAAAGTGCTGGGATTACAGGTGTGAGCCACCACGCCCAGCCTAATTCTTTATTTTTTGATTGACTTGCCTTCTCTGGCTGAGCAATCCCTACTTTTCCTTTCCCTGTCTCAGCTTTGGTCAGTCTCTCTCTCTCTCCTTTCTTATCCTGCTGTTATCAGAAAGAAACCATCAACTGTGCCAGCAAAGCCATCCCTTGAGTGCATGTGTGGGCTGCAGGGAGGAAGGAAGAGTAAAATCGGAATAAAAATGTGAATCCATGTAGTAATAAATCTTGTCCACTCTTATACATTGATGGTACATTTAATGGCTTGCTTAATTGTTCAGCTGAATAGTAATCAAGAATAAATAAATTATTGAGCCGTTGTTGTATCACAGAAGAGCTAGAATTCCAGGCATTTCTTGGATCAGCTAAAGGGAATAGAAGCCTCTTTAAAGAGTTCTTCAAAAAGACATAGTCATGATCTGATCTGTGTGTCACAGGATCAGCCCAGCTGTTAGGAGCCAAGAAGACTGAATCATATTTGGCTTGAAGACAGTCAGGGGGTGGGTGGGCAGAACTAATCTTTCTGGAGAGACAGTGACTGGCCTTCACTAATGAAAAATGTCAGTCTCTGTCTCACGGCCCAGCATGAAAGCTAGTAGGACAAGGGACATGAAGAGTGACAGCCAACTCTTTCATAAGAGAGAAATGTGTTGGAACCATGAGTTCTCTCCTTTAGCTTTGGATGGGGTCAATAGTGTGAAGCCCCCCCCAAACCCCATATTCTTCTCTGATATTGATATTTCCTGAAATGTCACATGTATATGTATACGTGTGTGTTACATACACACACATGCTCCTGCGGAGGCTGTCGGTGATGAATGAGTTAAAGACACTTTTTCTCCTAACCTCTCATGAGAAAACAAACACAAATGTTGATGAGGAGAGTAAAGGGATGGGTGAGGAAGCCGAGGGTAGATGCAAGTTGAAGAAGGGGGCTGGAAGAGGGCCAACTATGAAACCTGAGGTCTTACTGAAGAGGACAGTAGCACAGAGGGACACAGGCAGAGAGAAGGCAGAAGACCGGAGGGAGGCAGAACCAGAACCAGAAGTAGGTAAGAAAGAGCCATGGCCAGCCAGGCACGGTGGCTCACGCCTGTAATCCCAGGACTTTGGGAGGCCAAGGTGGGTGGATCACCTGAGGTCAGGAATTTGAGACCAGCCTGGCCAACATGGGGAAACCCCATCTCTACTGAAAATACAAAAATTAGCCAGGCGTGGTGGTGGGTGCCTGCAATCCCAGCGACTTTGGAGACTGAGGCAGGAGAATCGCTTGCAGCCCTGGAGGAGGAGGTTGCAGTGAGCCATGATCACACCACTGCACTCCAGCCTGGGCAACAGAGCAAGACTCCATCTTAAAATAAATAAATAAGTAAATAAATTAATTTTTTAAAAAGAGTCATGGAGTCCTTCATGTGGACACTAACAGTCATGCCCAGAGAGTCTGACCAGGCCACTAGGAACAAGGGCTCCACACTCCGCAAACCAGGGCTGCCTTGTATGTTTCTGAAGTTCTGGTCTTCCCATAAACAAAAACTGTTCCAAACCCTTCCTCCACCAGCAGAGGTTGGAGCTGGGCTATTGACTGGGGTCAGGTGAAAGAATGTAAACCAAATGCATTACTATCATAAAAACAGAAACAGTGATTCTGTGAAGTAAAACTTGTCGCTTCCAAAAAGTCCCTGAAGATCAATACAGAAATTCAGGGACAGGGCTGGGCATGGTGGCTCACAACTGTAATCCCAGCACTTTGGGAGGCCATGGCAGGTGGATCCACTGAGGTCAGGAGTTCCAGACCAGCCTGGCCAACACAATGAAACCCTGTCTCTACTAAAAATACAAAAATTAGCCAGGCATGGTGGTGTACGCCTATAGTCCCAGCTACCCGGGAGGCTGAGGCAGGAGAATCACCTAAACCCCGGAGGCAGAGGTCGCAGTTAGCCAAGATAGCACCACTGCACTCCAGCCGGAGTGACAGAGTGAGACTCAGTCTCAAAAAAAAAAAAAAAAATTAAGGAAAAGAAATTCAGGGACAACAGGAAACAAGGAACAAGATCAAGAAGAGGGAGTCAGCAGTGAAGTGTGACAGAGGTTAGAGAACACTGTGTACCCACAAAGCCTTGGAAAAATAGTCTTTTAAAAGGAATGTCAGAATTAAAGGATAAAAATCTGCAAGATGAATATCACACATGTAAATCATTTTGAAGTGTCTTGAAAGAAAAGCTATACAATAATAACTCCAATAATTTATAGGCAAGGCAGAAAGGCAAGACTTAGTTTTTCTGTGCCAAAAATGTAGACCAGACAGCATGATCTATTTTGTCGGTAAATAGGTTGACAAAAGAGGATAGGAAATTAAAGGAGATGTTTGAAGACATTTTTCTTTGTGTCTTTGTTGAATTCCCAACTGGAAAGGGTTTTCACAAATTTACTTGTGACTTGCCTTGGCTCCCCTGGCTCAGTTCTGGACCTAAGTTTTAAGGTTCTCATTTTGAATTTTCTAAGACAGAATTTCATGAACAGAACCATAGCAGTGGAGGGAACTGTGGCTAGTGAATGTGTCGGGTCCTTTCAATCAGAGTCCACTAGAGTGTGATGACTAGACTGGCCAATTCCTAAGGGCAAGGGGTAGGTCTCACATCTCTGAAGCTTCGGCACCCACCTTGCACAGCACTTGGCACATTGCATGCGCTGAGTACTTGTTTGTTAACTTTAAGTGAAGAAAAACAATTAAGCCCCGTGGAAGGAAGTTATGACCACTACTGACCATTTTGAAAATACCAAAATGTTTTATAAAATCAGCTAAAAATCTAAGAGAATGACTGAACAACTACTAAGGCTGCTTAAAATATTACCAAAAAGCCGGGCGCGTTGGCTCACGCCTGTAATCCCAGCACTTTGGGAGGCCGAGGCGGGTGGATCACGAGGTCAAGAGATCGAGACCATCCTGGTCAACATGGTGAAACCCCGTCTCTACTAAAAATACAAAAAATTAGCTGGGCATGGTGGTATGTGCCTGTAATCCCAGCTACTCAGGAGGCTGAGGCAGGAGAATTGCCTGAACCCAGGAGGCGGAGGTTGCAGTGGGCCGAGATCGTGCCATTGCGCTCCAGCCTGGGTAACAAGAGCGAAACTCTGGCTCAAAAAAAAAAAAAAATTACCAAAAATGTCCTCAGAAATCAAAAAATGAGAAGAGAATGCAGGAAGAGAATGTAGCAAGGAGGGAAATGTTATAGTGATTTTGAAAAAGGAAAGACGCTGAAATGACCAACCAAGTAATAACATTAAACCAGCAGAAAAAAAAAAAAAATCTGTTCTTTTCTTAGATAATGAAGTCCCACTATATGTGGAAAGCTCTTATGAAGGAAAATATTGTCAATTGATTGTTCTTCTGGCAAATCTGTGAACTGAAGGTGCATTTGCAGTAATGCAAAACACTTCTTATGAAATGTTGCTAAAATGATTTCTGTTACTTAAGAAGTTATTCAACATTCTTTAAGTATTACTTGTATGATTACACAGGGAAATTTCAACAGAGAAGAATTGTGTAGTATAGAGTAAAATTGGAAGTCTCAAATTATTGACTTGGCAAAAATAATCTATAATTAAGATTCCTTAGCAAATTACTATTTTTGTACAGTTTTGTAAAGGAAAATGGCTAAGTTAGGGACCTCCCCCCTCCACAAATTACCACTTCTTTATCCTGGTTACAGTTCTTATCACTGTGTATTATCATTGCATGTGTACCTCTATCTTCAACCACATGTGAAATCCTAGAATTCACAGGTAATGTCTTACTCTTGTAACTCTAGTACCTTGCACAGTGCTCAGTGCATAGGACAGGCGTCCCCAAACTTTTTACACAGGGGGCCAGTTCACTGTCCCTCAGACCGTTGGAGGGCCGCCACATACTGTGCTCCTCTCACTGACCACCAATGAAAGAGGTGCCCCTTCCTCAAGTGCGGCAGGGGGCCGGATAAATGGCCTCAGGGGGCCACGTGAGGCCTGTGGGCCGTAGTTTGGGGACGCCTGGCATAGGACATCATAGGTGTGCAATAAATCTTAGTTGCATATATGAATAAAGGCAAAAGCATGACAAGTAAGGTTTAGAGATTCATTTTAGGAGAGAGAAGATAAGTCAAATTTCTGTAAGGCTCTGTTAATATTTTTAAAATATGAACAAAGTCCTGTAATAGCTGTTAGTATGGCAAGTTTGTTCATTATACATTATTGTGTATGGTTTTGTTTTCCAAGTGAAAGAGTGGGTTACATGCTCAAGATCAGTTGTGGTCATTGATTCCTTCCTAGTTCAGAATACTGAAATTCACCCAGACCACCGCCAAATGATTTATTTACTATTAAAATATTTATGTACATCCCTCACTCCTAAATTTTTACATCTAGAAAGATTTGCATAAGCTGAAAATTAACAGCATAATGTGACTTAAGTAAATCCTGCCAAAATCCTATAAACGCACTTGGCGCAGAGCTGATATAAAACTGGAAAAAAACAACATTACGTGCACCCTTATTTAAGGGTTACATATATCATTGGTTTTATATCTGAAGGATGTGACAGCAATAACCACAAACCATATAGACAAGAGAGAAAAAAGTTGTTCATGCCTCACAGCTGAGAAGACACCACTAGAGAAAATATAAGATTTTAAGGAAGAAATTGAAGTGTTCAGAATGGATATATTTGCTTAATCTATTTACTGGTGAGACGGACTCCCATTTTATTCTGGAATAACAGTCTAAGGAAACTCTTCAAAGATTCACCATCTATGACAGTCACCAGATGGGAAAATAAGAACATCTCTCTACCCTTAAGTTTGTAGGAAGATAACAACTGTGTGCTTATCTTGATTAGGCAGGGTCTTGATGGTGCCGGATACACAGTAAGCACTGACTAAATCTTTGTTAAATAAATGAATGAACGCCACAAGAACAACAGAAACTCACTATTCCCATTTATGAGATAAGTAAATCATGAGGTAAGTATGTACTCTCAGTGTAAGAGTCAAAACTGCTGCTCCAGTACCATTTGGTCAAAAGCTGATGGTGAAACCAAGGGCATCTTACTGACCAGGGGGTTTATGATGAAGACGTTTGTGTAGATTTTGTGTAGAATGATGAGTATGCATATGGGGTGCCTAGTTATGTCTATTGACAACCAGATTATCTCCTTCACTCCAAGGGGACCTGCTTTATAACCTAAGGGGCTGGTTTCTCCCACTTGGTATCTGAAAAGGTGTGAAGTTATCATCAGTTTCTAGGGTTGATGGAGGACAAAAATCATCCTTCCACCCATTCCAGATTTGGGTACAAATGTTCCTGAGGCTGCCTTCTTCTTCTTAAAATCAATTGATTGGGATAACATTATGTACCTAAGCTCCGAAGTGGGTTTGCATTGTATATGAAGGTGATATATTTCGGACATCTGTCCCCATCCAAATCTCATGTTGAACTGTAATTCCTAGTGTTGGAGTGGAGCCTGGTGGGAGGTGTTTGGATCATGGGGGTGGATCCCTCATGAATGGCTTGGGCCATCCCCTTGGTGATAAGTGAGCTCTCACTCTGAGTTTATAGGAGATCTGATCATTTAAAAGTGGGTGGCGCACTCCTCGCACTCTCTCTCTCTTGCTCCTGCTTTTGCCATGTAATGTGCCTGCACCCTCTTCACCTCCCACCATCATTGTAAGCTTCCTGAGGCCTCTCTAGAAGCTGAGCAGATGTCAGTACCATGTTTCCTGTTCAGCCTGCAGAATGGCGAGCCAACTAAACCTGTTTTCTTTACAAATTGTCCAGTCTCAGATACTTCTTTATAACAATGCATGAACAGCCTAATACAATGAACTCTACATTTTCCCAAGTGCCCAGAGAAAGGTTTTTCTGGTTGTAAGCTGTTCTTTTCCTCTGACCGTCAGTAACCATAGGTCAGCAATCTTTTTAGTCTCGTATGTGCCACAGAAGACAAGAACTTTTCACTGGTACACTTGGTAGATTTCAGGAATAAACAGAAGAAAGAGAATAAGGGAGAAGATAAGGAGGGATGGGTTTGTTGTTTTAATGAATGCTATTTTTTAAAATAACATTGCCGCAAAGAGAACTCAAATGGTAGCCACATAAGCAGGCAATTTTAACAGCCACATAAGAGGAAACTTACTTTAAAGGGGAGAAATATGAAAACTTGCTTCTAAAATTCAGGGGGGTGGGAGCACAAAATGAAACAAAAATAAAATCTCCAAAAAACAGCCAAATGAAAACAACAGATGCTGAAGAAAGACAAAAGACCAAGAGGCAACTATGCTGCTTCCAGAACTCCCAGAAGCAAAATTCTAATTCCATGATTAGTATTAGTCTTTGGGGGATGAAGTTGGGTTGGGGGAAATAACCTTTTAGTTTAAAAAGGATGGGGATATTACTGGAATTGGCCATTTAAAAGCATTTACTTTTTACTAGCCAGGCATGGTGGCACCCACCTGTAATCCCAGCTACTTGGAAGGCTGAGGGGGGAGGATCACCTGAGCCCAGGAGGTAGAGGCTGCAATGAGCTACAATGCTCATGCCACTGCACTCTACCACGGGCAAGAGAGTGAAACCCTGTCTCAAAAAAAAAATTACTTTTTGTCTAAAATTTGGTATAATTTATACATTTGAATATACAAATATTTACTGGAAGTTTACTACGTGCCAGAAGGAAACAAAAGAGTGTTTCTTATCTCATGGATTTGGGGGAATCCAATAATAAAATAACCAACAGATAAATATGTCAGGTAGCATTAAGTTTTGAGAAGAAAAATAAAGCAGTGAAGGGGAACAGAGCAGCAGGAATGCATATAATATTTTAAATTGGATGATCTTGGAAGGGTACTGGTTATTTTCTGATGGCCGTCTCCTCCCTCACCCTTTTCAATTCCTTTTCCATTTCTCTTTGCTCTGCTCTCCAAGATGGCTCTCAATTATCCTTGGCTTCTACTGTTCATTCTCTGGTATAGTCTCTTCCCACACTGACTCACAACTGATCTGTGTGACTAACAGAGTGGAGCTGAGGTTACAATGTGTGATTTTCAAGGCTGGGTCATAACAGGCCCTGTAGCTTCCACCTTGGCCTCCTTGATCATTTGTTCTGGGGGAAACCAGGTGCATGTTGTGAAGTCACTCAAGCTGCCCTGTGGAGAGGCCCATGTCAGGAGGATCTCAGGTCTCCCATCAACAAGCAGCACCAACTAGCCAGCCGTGTAAGCGAGCCACCTTGGAAATGGATCCTCCACCCCAGACAAACCTTCAAACAACTGACTGTAGCCTCATGTGAGACTGAGGGCCAGAAATACCAAGATAAGCTGCTCCCATGTTCCTGACCCACAGAAACTATAAGAGAAGAAAGTGTGTATTGTATGAAAACTCTGTTTTGGGGATCATTTGTGATGCCACAGTAGATAACCTGTGTAGTACCCTAGTACTTCATTACTCCAACTCCCTAGGCCTCTGATTTCCGTTTGTGTTTGACCAGTGGGTAGAAAGTGAGGTCAGTGTGTCTATTCCTCATCATTCTTCTCCAGTCCTGGTTTCCTTCCTCAAGAACCACAGCTTCATCTGGGCAGCCCCACAGGTGTCTAGCACTGCAAGTCTCTGCATTTCTACAGCACTAACCCCTTCAAGCCTAGGTGTGGCATCAGATCTTGCTGTTGGTTTCCTTATTCCCACACATACCTCTGGAAATAGTCCCTTCTTTCTCCTAAAAATGGTGTGCCTTCTACTTCCTACAATACCCAGGTGGATACAAATATCCTTCTGCAGGAGAGAACATTTGGACAGAGACCTGAAGAAAGTGACAGGAGGCCTCCTAATCTCTGGGGAAGAGTATTTCAACAAGTGAACAATACTCTCCCCTGAGACTGGAGAAAGCTGGGTGTGTTCAGAACCAACAAGGAGGGGTCAGCACACATAGGGCAGAATGCATACATAGGGTATAAGATGGGGCAGTAGTCAGGGGCCATATTTAGTAGAGTGTTGTGGGTCACGGTTGTATTCTGAGTGTGATGTACAGTCATGGGGTGGGAAATGGTCTGAACAGGGGCATGTCGTGATCGGACTTGCACCGTGAGATCAGAATGAAGGTAGCCAAAATGGAAACTAGAAGAAGGAGGGTGTTTTGGAATTTAGAGAGATGATGTTGGCTTGGCTTAGCATGATGGATAGTAAAGGCCATGGGGAGAGACTGGATTCAGGCTCCATTTTGAAACTAGGGCTGTAAGAATTTACTGCTGACTTGGATGTGAGGGAAGGAGAGTAAGAGTGAGGAAGACGCCAAAGTGAATGGTGACGGGTGGAGCTATTTTACTAGGATGGAATCCAGAGAGTGAAGGGGGCTGTGTGGAGGGAAGAGGGGAGGAAATCGAGAATCTGTTAATCTCAACTTCAAAAGAGGAAAAATATAACCTTCTGCTGTTAAAAAGGAAGATAAGTTATTTCTTATTTTACACACACACACACACACACACACAAAAAGGACCTGTATTTATAGAGTAGCATCCCTACATCCCGGCCTATTAGAATATCGCCATTAGTAGACTGTTTAAAATCGAGTAACAAATTCTCAATTTTAGTTGGAAATGCAATCAAGTCTTGGTAAATTGACTCTCCAAAAGTCAGACTAAATAAATCCAGGAGCTAAGGCCTGCTGAGGGTCCAGGGCCCCTCTTGCCTGTGATAAAACTCAACCCGCCTATAGGTGGAAGATTCTAAACCACTGAAGCTTCTCATTATCCTGCCTGTATAAGATAATCTCACTGGCTAATCTCACATGACCTTCTTTTTTTTTAATTTGAAATGTGACTACCTTCAGCTCCAGGAGCAGATGTGACAGGAAACAAGACTCAACAGATACTTCCGCTTTTCTTGGGACAGCACCCCTCGGCCCACTTCCGCAGTCGGGGCTCCTCTTACCATAAAAGTAGAGCTGTGCCCCAGCCCAAACCGAGAGGCTCTCTTCTTACACAACGTCGGTTACCTGCTTTTCCTCTGCAGACCTGAAGTGTCAGAGAATTTGCCAATTGGGGTTGGCACTCCCGTTTAGACTTCCCTCTACAGACGCTGCAGAGACCAAGTGGCAAGGGTCACCTCTCCTCTGGGCCTCGCGGTGGGGCTGGCTGCATGCTCATTCCCACCCTCCCAGGCTATAGCCTGCCTGGGGATGCCAGTTCACAGGCCTGTCTTGATGCCAACGGACGTTTGTTGTTGTTGTTGATTTCATAATGACCTCTGTCTAAAAATTCTGTAGGCTTCCAGGAAGGGACACAGCCTACCGTGATAGAATGGACTTCTCTTCCCCTCCCCCTCTGGTTACCATGGCAACTCTGAATGACTGATTTCCTGGTTGCCATGTAAATGCGGTGGGATCCCAGCCGCTGCACCGCACAAAGACGTCAGTAAGAATAGCGAGAAGACAAAACAAAACCCAAAAAATCATGTTTGAAAACACAAAGGATTGCATCTCAAGCTTTGTTCTCTCACACAAAAGTGGAGGGAAGGAAGCAATCGTAATTAGGCATGGTGCCCTTCCTGGAGCAGGAGTGCCTGCATCTGTCTCACAAGGGAGGGAAGACTGGAAAAAGGGGAAATCCCTTTTTTTGTAACCGGGGTGTTGGCATGGTGACGGGAAGGCAGATGCCACTCTCAGGTGGCTAGAGCCCTTCAGCATTCAGACTGCTTTCCACCAAGGAAACCTGAAATATTCAACTGGGGTGGCAGAATTAAGTTAGGCTGAAAACAAACCAAAAAAACAGGTCTCACAGACATGTTTTAGAATGTTCTTTTTATAGTTCTAAATTTTAGAATTAAGATTCTAAATGCTCAAATTTAATATGGGGTTGAATTTTTACTTCTATCCAGCAACTTCAGAGAATTAACAGCAAATGCAGCTGTTTTCCCATCTTAAAAATTGATTTGTAACACCCTGATAAAACTACAGAGCAAAAATTGATTAATCCAGGTTTCTATGGTTTTCATAGCCTGGGTATTATCTGTCTTTAGTAAAATGTATGAAGAGCACTCATGTGTGAAAAAATTATATGTAAAATATATTCTATATTACTCTAAATATATGCAAAAACTAAAATGATAACATCTCCTTGATTGTTTCATGATGATATCTGAGTCAACTGGTTTAAAATTAATCTATTTTTCCTTTTCCAAAATACATCTTTCTGTCTTTTGACAAACCGTTTATACATTTTAAAAAATGAATCAAGTAGGATTCACACAGAGTTACTGGTGCTTTACTGTTAATTTTTGGCAGCTGAATCACGAGGTCATTTTGTAATGCCTATCTTGTCAAAGGTGGAAGCTGCAATGAACTAGAGTGTACCATGCTTTATAGGTGCTGGAGCAGTGGTGCCAAGAGACAAAGCTTTGTGCCCAGGGGACTGCAGAGCACAAAGAGAATGGATCCAGCCCTGTAACTGCCATTTCTCAATATTATTTCCGGCATGTACCACCGCCCTGTCACTCAGGCCAGCATATCCCAAAATGGATCAATAGGTGGCACACAGGGTGAAAAGTGTGGATGGGGAATTCAGAGCTCCAATCATTTTGCAAAACCTTAGGTTCAAGAATGTTGACCAGGTTTATTTAGGACAGGACTTCTCTGGGCTTTTGATATGTTGGTATCTGGGATGACTCTCTGAGAGGGAGTTCTACAGAATAAGAATGCGGTGTTTCCCAAACATATTTGACCACTGAGCACTGCCTTCACAGAATCTCTTGTAGGTCTTCAGAGCATACTTTAAGAAATGCTGGGCCAGATTGTCTCTGAGATCTAATTATAATTTAAAGATCCATGGATATTTATTTATTTATTGAGACAGGTCTCACTGTCACCCAGGCTGGAGTGCAGTGGCAAAATCTCAGCTCACTGCAGCCTAGACCTCCTGGCTCAGTCAATCCTCCCCCCTCAGCCTCCTGAGTAGCTGGGACCACACAGATCTGTGCCACCATGCCCAACTAATTTTTGTATTTTTTGTAGACATGGGCCTTCACCATGGTGCCCAGATTGGTCTCGAACATCCTGGGCTCAAGCAATCCACCTGCCTTGGTCTCCCAAAGTGCTGATGTGAGACACTGCACCCGGTCTTTATTTGTGATTGAAAATTACACAATTTGAAAACGTGATTTGGCCCACATAATACACTAATTTAGCCCACAGAGAAAAAGATTTTTAAGAGAGCCAAGAGGAAAAAAAATTCACAATAAATTCGGTGTCTTTCATCTATTTTAATAAAGACCTACAAGAGATTCTGTGAAGGCAGTGCAAGAGCACCAAGTTGTTTCAATAAAAATTGTGGCAGGAGGGTTGTGCGGTGGCTCATGCCTGTAATACCAGCACTTTGGAAGGCCAGTGTGGGTGGATCACGAGGTCAGGAGTTTGAGACCAGCCTGGCCAACATGGTGAAATCCCGTCTCCATTAAAAATACAAAAAATTAGGTGTGGTGGCGTGTGCCTGTAATCACAGCTACTCCGGAGACTGAGACAAAAGAAACACTTGAACCTGGGAGGTGGAGGTTGCAGTGAGTGAAGGTCATACCACTGTATTCCAGCCTGGGTGATAAGGTGAGACGCTATCTCAAAACAAAAACAAAACAAAAACAAAAACAAAAACAAAAACAAAAACAAAAACAAAAACAAAAACAAAACAACAACAACAAAAAAACCCGGTGTAGCAGGAGGTAAAGAGGATCAGATACCAAGGGCCATGGTGTGGTGCCTCCAGCTGGGAGTCAGCCGGAAGCTATGTTAGGTTCTCCTGGGAAAGAACCACTAATGTTCAGGGGACCTTCGTGGAACTCAGTCTTCTTCAGTGGAGATCTTGGGGCTTCCATCTGACCATACTAACTCTTCATACAACCCTCCTCTCCCCCACCCCCCAACACATACACACACACAGGGCTGTGGACAACAGCAGAGTCACCAGCAACCTTAGCACCACTGAAGCCAATGAAGAAAACAGTGACTTATGGAAACTCCTCCTCCTCTTCCTCTCTATTATGACATCATGAATAAGAAGGGGACAGTCTCAGACAGAGGATCTGCCCCCACCCAGCCTAGTCCAGCTTACCCTGGGGAGAGAAGGGGGTTTGAACCACATATGAGACAGAAAACCAGACCAGATTATTTTAACAACACAAGTGACTTAAGAGTTACGACATGTTGTTAAGGGGACTGGGTCCCTGGAGGGAAAGGAGAGCCAATGACAGGAACGTACAGCTGGTGGCAGCCATTTGCAAGATTAAACTGCTCCTTGTTTCTGCCTCCACAAGCTGAATGTCTTCAATCAAACTTGTTGAGTATCTGGGACAGCCACGTGAACAAAGTAGGGAGGAGCAGAGAGAACTAAGTGGACACACAACCAGGAGACGCATAGAAAGGAGATATATTTCCTTTACCTGAGTCACCCGGAGAGTCTTTAGAGCAACATTGGAACCAAGGTGGTGGCCAAGGGCTGGGGAAGAGAAAGGGGGCCTTGCAGGCTGAGGCAACTGGCTGCTTGGAGGCATGAGTTTATAGCTTATTCTGTGAGCCATGAATAGCTTGGTATAATGGGACCGAAAGGCCAGGGTGTGTGAGTGGGGTGGACTGAAGAGGTGGGCTAGCGTTAACTGAGGAAGTACCTTCCATGGCAATTCAATCAAAATGGAAAAATGAGGAGCCATTAAAAATGTTAGTCAAGAGAACTGATGTGACCAGGTTTGCACATTGGGAAGACTGCCCATCACAATGTGGGATAGGCATTGAAAGGAAGTAGGGTCGAGGGTGAGAGCAGAGTGGACACACTCAAAATATCTGAGAGGTTTCTTTCTTTCTTTCTTTCTTTTTTTTTTAAGTTCTTTGATACATGAGCAGAACATGCAGGTTTGTTACAGAGGTATACATATGCCATGGTGGTTTGCTCACCTATCAGCCTGTCATCTAGGTTTTAAGCCCTGCATGCATTAAGCATTTGTCCTAATTCTCTTCCTCCCCTTACCCCCCACCCCCTAACAGGCCCCAGTGTGTGACGTTCCTCTCCCTGTGTCCATGTGTTCTCATTGTTCTATTTGAGGGGTTTCTAAAGCAGTTGGCAGTCAGGTGTCTGGGTAGGTCTATGAGGAGGTAACAGAGAGAGAAGAGCAAGAAAGAGGAGGTCAGCATTAATCCCAAGGGTAAGACAACCACATAGGCAGTTGTGCCTTCATCCAGCCCTTCAACAAATGTTTATTTGCATTAATATAGAAGCATCATCTCTTTCCTCTCCCCTGAAGACCTTTCCTATGATTTACGGTAAGGAGCGCATTGATTTAAAGCATTGAAATAGTTCAGCTAATTATAACTTAATTGGGTTGTTAGTCTCTTCTGCAGTCTTTAGCTGCAACATCGCAGCCTGCTACCTTAGTGGCAACAAGATTAACAGCAGAGTTCTCCAGAGGGAGAAGAACATTCTTCTTCAATTCTGGCAAATAGGCCAGGTGTGGTGGCTCATGCCTATAATCCCAGCACTTCTGGAAGCTGAGGTGGGCAGATCACTTGGGGTCAGCAGTTCAATACCAGCCTGGACAACATGGCAAAACCCTGTCTCTACTAAAATAAAAATTAACTGGGTGTAATGGTGTGTGCCTGTAATCCCAGCAACTGGGGAGACTGAGGCATGAGAATCACTTGAATCCAGCAGGCGGAGGTTGCAGTTAGCTGAGATGGTGCCACTGCACTCCAACCCCGAACACAGAGCAAGACTCCGTCTCAAAAAACAAAACAAAACAAAACAAAACCAAAAACCCCAAAAACCCCCACAATTCCAGCAAATAACTGTTCTCTGAAAAAGGGTCACACACAGGCCATTTGTGGCCAACCAATCATCTTGTTAAATAAATTCTGGACCCTGAATAGGTCTGTGACCATTGGGGTGCAACCTCAGGAAAAGCTACTGTGGCACTGGGACAGTGGGTGTCCCAGGTTCTCAGTACTTCTGTTTGTGCGTGAGGAGCCCTGTGGCTGCTGCAAAACAAATCCTGCCTGCCAGTCACAGGTTCCATTATTGGTGTGCACGACTTGGACAGCTCTAGAGGATGCAGAAGGAAGAAACACAATGAACTATTCCAGTGAAGACCTGGAAAAGATGCTTCCTTGTTCTCTACAAAATAACATGTATTAAAATCGAATTTTTAGAAAATTTATTTCAAGACATCAACACCAGACAAAAAGATTCTAATTGTACCTTCTTGCATGAATCCCTATGTCTAGACTAGATATTATCAGGACAATAGTCTCATATCTGAATAAGCTTTTAGTGTTCTGGCTCTGAATAGGAGGATTTTTCAAGGATCTCAATTTCATTATGGTTTAGGTCAGGAGAGGGCAAATACGGCATGACATCATGGTACCCATCTACGAGAGCTAAACAAGAGGCCCTCTTGGCAACAGGAAAATAATATACAGTGAATTAAAAACTTCATAAGACAGAATGTTCAGAGAGCAGCCTGTTTTCCTTGATGGGATTTTCTGGGTAGCTGTGTGTAAACAGTCAACTTATGTTAAACATCTTTCTTAAATATATTATTAATAATATATTTTTCATGAAGAGTCTATTAGAAACACTTTATTCTTCTTTCTTGATGGTGTATGCATTGGCTGGAACTGTCATTAAGATCACAGTTGTCACCGTACACCACCAAAGAAAAGCATTTCCTTGTATCTATACCTACCTCTATATGCTGGAAGTCACGTCATGTCTGTTTCACAATAATTTCCTATTTCCTACAAAGTGATTTTTCTCATCTGCTTCTCATCACTTCCTACTCTTTTCCCTTCATGTGCCTGAATGTTTTGCTTGCTTTCTTTTCTTTTCTTTTAATGGTTCTGTTGAAATATTATTGTGGACTTCAAAGCCAGATTACCTGGGTTCAAGTCCAGGCTCCAATGCTTAACTAGCTGTGTGACTTTTCTGTGCTCCCAGGTTCTTGTCTGTAAAATGGAGAGAAAAATAGTATCTGCCTTCGAGGATTATATGAATTCATATAGAACAGTGCCAGGCTCTTTTTTCTTTCTTTCTTTCTTTTTGGTGGAGCCTCTAAACACAGCGTTCTCAAACCTGGTCAGATATCAGAATCACCTGAGGAGGAATTTTAAAGTGTAGATTCCTGGGCATTGATTCTGACTCAAGTCGGTCTGGAGAGGGGCCTGTTGCAGCTGATTCATGGAGTCACATTTGGGAACCACCACTTAAAATGTGGGGATCTCCTGTGGTGCTGTCCTTGCTTTTCCTCTTCTATTCTCTTGCATTTTCCTCCATTTTCTAAGTTTGGGGTTTTCTTTGTCTGCCAGTTACGGACCTATGTAGAATTACCCGTCTTCTTCCTGGCTAAACCGACCAATCATAGTATTTTATTAATCTTGGGTTTTATATTACGTATTTGTGGTCACTCTTCATGGTGTGATTGCTACTTCTGCTCTTGGGAAAAAAAATTACCAGATACATGAAGGCTCCAATTAATCTAGATTTGCTGTGATGAGAGGTAATACATTGTTTTAGCACTATACATGAGAGACTGAACCTAGCTTTAGAGCTCAGAATATTGTAAGGTAGAAGAAGCTTCAGGGATTCATTTATCTAACATAAATGATATAAAAGAAAGGAAGGATATACTCTGGTATATAAGCATAGCAGATGTGCTAAAAGGCACAGGGCTCTGAAAGGTCAGGCTACTCTGCTGGTTGCTTGACCTATGGGCAGATTGATGGAAGTAGATTGTTTCTCTCTCTATCCACTCACTGAATCCAAAACTCCCTTATGCTTTACCTCAGGAAATATCCTGCGGCACCAGAAAGAGTGACAATCTAGGCACAAGGCTGAGAAGCCAAATTTAAGATACAGAGAGTTTGAGATTAGGAGTACCAGTGGAAGAGGAAGAACAGAAGTGAGGTGTTTACAGAGGGGAGAAATCCCTCAATAAGCTGGGAACTGGACAACTGTGAGGACATCCAGAGTGGAGAGTAAGAATGTGCCCAATAGAGGGAGGAAGACAAACAGGCTCAAGGAGCTACTTTGGATTCTCTGGTGGAGGTAGATTTTGTGCTGAACATTTTATAGATGTCACAGGGGACATGATTGATGGAAAGATGCAATAGACACTGTACAGGAACATAAAGTGTCTTAATGATAAAATAAGGGATAAAGAAAGTTCTGACAGTAGAGGAGAAGACAAAGTGTCATGCTCCCAGACCGAGGTACAGGCTTCCATATTCCCAGCTCCTACGATGACCTCTAGCTATTGATGGAGCTGCTCAGGTGGAGTCATAATTTCACCAGACATGAGAAACTCACCTCTGCCCATTCTTACAGGTATTTTATATCTTCTGGAATCCTTCCCAGTGCCCTAGTTACCAGATTGAAGTAACCAATACAAAACCACAACACATTTCTAATGCTTATTGCAAGACAGTTCATCAAAGACCAATTCCCCAGGAGCATCCTATAACTAGCTGAAGTTGCAAGACTATTGGGAGATCTACCCTAGAATTGTAATAACTTCAAGTTAGACATGGTTCTGCGTGTATTCCAGAACTCCATACTTATATTGAATGATGAAAAATAAAGCTTGTTTAAAAAATTACAAATGTTGTGGTACGTCTTGCTCTTTTTCCATTAAAAAAAAAGTATACTTTGCATATAGCAAAATTTACCCTTTTTAAAGTAGTTACGTGAGTTTGACAAGCACAATCATGTCACCACCACCACGATCAAGATAGAGAGCAGCTGCATCACCCCTAAAATTCTCTCATACTCCTTTTTGCAGTTAACTCCTCCAACCCCCGGCGTCTGACAACCATTTTGTGAAAGGAAAATAAATCTTGGGACCCAAAAATCACTAATGGGAAAAGTCGAGCTGGAAACTGTGTAGGGCAAACATATCTCCCAATCTATTCCCAAATAAGATAGCTACTAAGATCAAAAACCTACATAACTCCCTCTCAAGGAATTTCCTTGAGGAAAAAGGACAGACAGAACTCAAAGTCATCCTTCTGCTCATTTTGGAAAGGCTAACCAGAAACTCAAAAGAATGCAACCATTTGTCTCTTACCTACCTATGACCTGGAAGCCCCCTCCCTGCTTCGAGTTGTCCCGCCTCAAGAATCAATGTGCATCTTACCTATGTTGATTGATGTCTCATGTCTCCCTAAAATGCATAAAACCAAGCTGTGCCCTGACCACTTTGGGCACATGTCGTCAGGGCCTCCTGAAGCTGTGTCACAGGTGTGTCCTTAAGGCAAAATTTATTTCCTAAATTGACTGAGACCTGTCTCAGATATTTGGAGTTCACAATCCGTATAGTTTTGCTTTTTCCAGAATGTCCAATACATGGAATCATTACAATATGTAGCCTTTTGGGTTTGAGTTCTTTGACTCAGTACACTGTACTGGAAATTCATCCATGCTGTTGTATGCACTAGTGGATTATTTGTTGCTGAGTGTCTTGATTTTTTTTGAGACAGGGTCTCACTCTGTTGCCTTGTTGCCCTGGCTGGAGTACAGTGGTGGCACAATCACAGCTGACTGCAGCCTCGATCTCCCAGGCTCAACTAATCTGCTCACCTTAGCCTCCTCAGTATCAGGCACTAAAGGTGGACACCACCAAGCCAGCTAATTTTTTATATTTTTTGTATAGATGAGGTCTGTATTAGCCAGGGTTCTCTAGACGGACAGAAGTAATAGGATAGATGTATATATAAATGGGAGTTTATTAAGGAATATTGCACTTTACCATATGAATGCTGTATCTTAATAAAAATTTTAAAACATTTTTCTTTTTGTCAATATGTACTTTGTAGCAAGTGGAACAAGGACTTCCTAAGTAAACAGACCTGGGTAATCATTTGTTATGTTGGATTTGGACACATTTTTTGATCTTGATTTTCAGTTTCTTTAACTGTGTAAATGGGATTAATAACCTTTTTTTGAGAGAGAGAGAGAGAGAGAGAGAGAGAGTCTTGCTCTGTTGCCCAGGCTGGAGTGCAGTGGCACAACGTCAGCTCGCTGTAAACTCCACCTCCCAGGTTCAATTGATTCTCCTGCCTCAGCCTCCTGAGTAGCTAGGATTATAGGTGTGCACCACCACACCCAGCTACTTTTTGTGTTTTTAGTAGAGACAGGGTTTCAGCATGTTGATCACGTTGGTCTTGAACTCCTGACCTCAGGTGATTTGCCCACCTCCCAAAGTGCTGGGATTACAGGCGTTAATAACTACTTTTCAGAATTGTATAGATCTCATAAAATAATGAATATTAAATTCTGCCAAATAATACGCATAAAGTAGTGTTAACAAGTATCCAAGACTTGGAAATTAGCAAGTTTTTTCAGTGTCAGTGGGGTTGTGCGTAGACCTGAGTGGGTGATTATCTGACTCTCCAGGTGAGTACTTTTGTCTGACTTGTTGTCTACTACTCACGAGGATATTTTACAACTCTAAGTATAAAAGTTAACTCATAGGAAACAGCAATGCAAATAATTCTCATCAAAGAGCAATGCAGAGTGATAAAAATATCTTGGCTGGAAATATCACTCCAAAGTTGCACTATTATTGCCCTCTAGGACATGAACCAATTTTGTATCTAAATTATGAATCTTATTCAAACATTCTTATTTGTTTTTCAGCCTCTATAAATACTTCAGTTTTTCCTATTTCAACTGCCTGCTGAGTCCCTCATTAACAAGTTAAAATACCTTTGACTTGTGCTCCCTTTATATTTGAATGAATCATACTTATTTATTTTTTTTTTTGAGACTGAGTCCCACTCTGTCACCCAGGCTAAAGTGCAGTGGGGCAATCTTAGCTCACTGCAGCCTCTGCATCCTGGGTTCAAGAGATTCTCCTGCCTCACCCTCCCGAGTAGCTGAGACTATCGGCACGCAACACCATACCCAGCTAAGTTTTTTGTATTTTTAGTAGAGACATGGTTTTACCATTTTCGCCAGGCTGGTCTCCAACTCCTGACCTCAGGTGATCTGCCTGCCTCAGCCTCCCAAAGTGCTAGGGTTACAGGCATGAGTCACCATACCTGGCTGAGTCATACTATTAACTTTGTATCTGGCAATAATTAAGAGAGTGTTTTGCTCATAATAAGTGTTGAATAAATTTTAGCTTTTATTCTCATCCCAAATTTCCCTTCCTATATCTAGGTATGAGAAACAATATTAAATGAGGTATGTTTCTTTTAGAACTGATTTTCCAATCAATTTTTGTTTTATTTCATCAACATTAAGATGAGATCAGGCCAGGCACAGTGGTTCACACCTGTAATCCCAGCATTTTGGGAGGCTGAGGCAGGCAGATCACCTGAGTTCAGGAGTTCAAAACCAGTCTGGCCAACATGGTGAAACCCTGTCTCTACTAAAAGTACAAAGATGAGCTGGGCGTGGTGGCAGGTGCCTGTAATCCCAGCTACTAAGAAGGCTGAGGCAGGAAAATCAATTGAACCTAGGAGGCGGAGGTTGCAATGAGCTGAGATCATGCTGCTGCACTCCAGTCTGGGTGACAGAAGAAAACTCCATTTCACTTAAAATTGTAATACTGAAAATGTGTTATTACATTTATAACTTTTCAAGATAGGTTAGCATTAATTTTTTTTTAACTGGGAAGTTGTATGGAGCAGAAGTAGAGAATCCTATAAATTTGCTTTCCAATTTTTTTTTTCCAGGCACATTTGTTTAAGGGTATGTAGAGAAGAATGGAGTAGGGGAAGGAGAAGTGCGTTAGACTTAATAGATTTCAGTCAGGTTATGCAAAACCAGTGGCAAACGGCACACTGGTGTTTGCTACAGTTGTGGCGAGGGGACAGGACACTAATGAGGCAGGTGGTATATTAACAATTGACAATAAAACGTGGTGACTTTTTATATTTTTAAAAGCATTGTCATATACATTCTTATTTAAAGCATAAAGCAACATCATAAAACATATTCTTCCATTGCATATAGAATACTGGCACAAAGAGTTCAAGGTCACTCAATGAATTAGTGAGTGAGTTTTTTTTTAACAAGTTAAAAACAGGAGAGCAGTGAAGGATCCTATACGTTTACCTTGTAATGGTTTTTCAGATGCATCTCTTTGAGTGTTTGCAGAGGCACACAGAACATGGGATTGAGGAGTGGGTTAGACTCTGACGTGCTGGGTCAGCAAACCTCAAACTAAAGGTGGGGGTGACGGTGGGGGTTTTTGCTGAAGTTGAGAGGTGGGGAGAGGCAAGTGGAGAGGACAGTTTGAAAATAGCTATCTTCAGTATATAGCCTTCAGTCTATAGCCCCAACGTATAGCCTTGGACCTCTGAAATGTAGCTAGGCAGCTAAGAGAACTGAGGTGTGAATATAAATAGTAATTTTTCTCCTTCCCAGGATAAAAGAAATGGAGTAAGAACGTAGGTCTAGATGCTAAAATAATCAAAAGCCTAGATGCCCAGTCTGTCTCTTCATCTCCTGTTTTCTGGCCCTTTATGCCTCTTCTCTGATCCAATTAGTTCACTGCTGCTGCTTGCTTCTTACAATAATTACTGACTCTCAGCTTCACTCTTCACCCCAACTGAGCTGGGGGCCATTCATAAACAACAGGTTAACCTAGTAGCTATCTCTCATCTCCTCTTTAGCTAGTTTCTCAGAGAGGGCATGAAAAGAGCTGAGCCACTGTCTGAAGACTAATTCTACATCCTTCTCCTTCTATTAAGCTACATTTTGCTACCTTGGTTAAGACCCTGCTGACCTTCAGAGTCCTTGGCTCTTTTAGCACAGAATTTTGTCCTGATTCATTTATATAGTGAGCTAGACATTTAGAGAATCTTTAAACCAGATATATAATAAAGTATTCTAACTTAGAGCAGGATATAGCAGAAATAAATCAAATGCCCTGAAGGGAATGGAAAAGAAAATCTATTTCCAGAACATCTGCATTCTGTTAATGAGCACTTCAGCCCAGGTATTCAACAACTTTGTATGCATTATAGCACTAGATGTGTTCCCAAGTTCACTTGGTGACATCTCCAATGCGTTCCTTCTTACCCATGGAAAGAATTCTCCTGGAAAGTAAAAATGGATTTAGCAATCTCAGTATTGAGAGGGCAAGTGCCTGTCCTTACGCAGGATCCAGTGGCATTGGTGCCCACAGAACACAGGAGCACAAGACAGAGGCAGCTGTCTTCTGACTTGCCACCCTCTAGAGGGAATAACATTAGCATCTTGCCAGCCTTTCATCTGTCACCTTTACTCAGCACTTGACACTTGTCTCCCAGCTGGTCGACAAGCTCTGTTTTCAGTCACCAAGAAAAGCCTCATTTCCATGTGGCTCTGACTTCAGCAGCGGAGCCTGTGGCAGGCAGAAGCCAGGTAAGTGCAGGGATGGAGGCCATCGCAGTGCTGGTACCCAGCCATCACAGTTTGGGGACCAAATGCTGAATGCCGGGTACACTCTGAGGGGACTTTAATATATAGGTAAGGAGGCATTTGCATTGTACTAGTTAACAGACAGGAATCCTCTGAGGCGATTCCAACTCTCCTTCTCCTGCCAGTCTTTAAAATTCCCTTCTTCCCCCATCTCCAAAAGCTTCAATGTATTATATATTTTATGCAGTTACTGAATGAAGCCAACATCCTGCCAATCATTTTGCCTGCCTTTGTTTTTTGGTCTTTTCTAGAAATTGTCCAGAGAGCAGAAGCCATGTTTACTAAGTCAGTTGATATTGCATGATAAGGCTGTCAAAGGGCAGTCTAATGCTATTATTGAATGGATCTCAAGATCTCACGACAGCTACTGTAAGCTATGGAAACACTGGATGTCCCCTACTACTCATACGGCCACCAACATCACTGTAAAGGAAAAAGCAAGTGGCAGGGAAAGTTGGTGGTTCTGATGTGAAAGTAATTTCATTCATCAGCACAGCAGATGGCGCACAGCAATACTGCTGTGATGAACTGGTCATAGTGACAGGTGAGTGATAGTCTATAGAATGTGAGTTCCCAGTAGCTTTTCTAAAAATCAGTATTACCATTTGTATGCTCCTCAAGTAATCACATCCTTCTATCTGCCTGTTACTCGACAAATTCCAATTTTCATCCCTTTGATTTTAACAGTGCTCATCCCTCTTGAGCACTGTTAAAAATTCCTTACGATGTCAGTCCTTGCTCTGAAAAAAAAAATTCCTTAGGATGGTCCTCATTAAGCATTATCTAGCATCTCCAACTTAGTGTGAACATGCATTTGGACTTTTCCTAAAGACTAAGTGTAATGGAGCAAATACTGCCATCTATTTTTATTTACAGTCTTACCCTCCTGCAGGTTCTAAGGAGGAGTCTTTGCCTCGTCCTGAAAAGATAATGGGTTGCAAAAACTAGATGAACTAGCAGACACCTAGAGAGGGCAAAGTGATTTACATTAGAAGAAATTAATAAACCAAGAGGGACTGGAAAAAGTTGAAAGAGGAAAGAGCCCATTAAAGATGAAGATTTTCCTAGAATGTTTAGAAGAGAGATTTGGGGGTGGTATGAAAATTGCAATGAAGAGGTACCAGAGGTGGATTTTTCCGTGAAATCGTCACCAGCACTGATCCCTTCCAAATCCCTCAGACTTCAGATATAGAATGAATATACATATTCATTATATATTCTTCTTCTTGCAGACAATTGCCCCCACCCTCAAATTGTATAAGCTTCAGGCCCCATAAACTTCAATCTTGACTAGGTCTATAGAGAAATAAGTTGGTAAGATTGAGAAAATTTTTCCAACCTCTGAAAGGCAAAATCAATGATTGAGTACCTTCCTTGTTATATGAGGACCCTGTCTAGTAGGCCTAAGGGACATCTGAATTCAGAAGTGTGTAAAATTGTCTGAGTTACTAACAGGTATTTATTAGACCATTTCTGCCTATTGCGACGCTCTGTGTCTACAACCCCTTAACTCATATCTTGAAGCGCTCATCTTCAATGTGATGGTAACTGGAGATGAAATCTTTGGGAGGTAATTAAGTTTATGTGAGGTCATGAGGCCGGGGCCCTTATAGTGGAATTAGTGCCCTTTTAAGAAAAGACATCAGAGAGCTTGCTTTCCCTGTCTGCCTTGTGAGGACACAGGGAGAAGTCAGACATCTGAAATCCAGAAAGAGAACCCTCAACAGAAATTGATCATGCTGTCACCTTGATCTTGGACCTCTCAACTCTGAGAACTGTGGGAGAATAAATTTCTACTATTCAAGCAACCCAGTCTATAATATTGTGTTATGGCAGCCCAGCTAAGACACTAAGAGAGAATAATTTTTGCCCTACAGAGATGCCAATTATTTCTAAAAGTAGAAAAGGTAACCCCAAAGATAGCAGTTTATTGCCCTATAATAGTTTTGCATCTAATTAAAAATCATATTTCTGCAATTATTTTTGCCTTTATTGACTATACATATATTATATTATCATCATGTGAAGTAGCTTCACCATCTTTTTTTTTTTTTTTTTAAACAGTTCTCACTGTTGCCCAGGCTGGAGTGCAATGGCATAATCATGGCTTACTGCAGTCTTGAACTCCTGGGCTCAAGTGATCCTCCCCCCACCACCCCCTAAATAGCTGAAACCACAGATGTATGCCACCATACCTAATTTTTGTATTTTTTGTTCCTACAGGGTCTCACCATGTTGTCCAAGCTAGTCTTGAACTCCTGGGCTCAAGAGATCCTCCCACCTTGGTCTCTCAAAGTGCTGGGATTACAGGCACAAGCTGCTATACCCAGCCTCCCTATCATTTTATTGAGTTAAAATAAAACTGACACATGCTCACTATGTATTTGTATAAGAATTCTCTTTTTAAATTTTGAAAATAATACTTTTGACAGTGAAGAGAACTTTAAGGAATTATGCTGCATATTTTATAATGTATTTCCCCTTGATATCACTTTATGAGACTTCATCAAAGATTTAAATTACATTTTAGATGTTAGACTGTGATGTATTTTTGAAAATAACACTATGCTAGCATTGGTCACAAAGTAATTCAATTATAGCAGGGCTTCTCCAGTGATATCAAATGTGAATTTTGTTTTGAAGTCCACTTTCTTACAGACCATGAGATGAGAAGGAAAAAGTGCCAGATAATTTCTAACTACTACAAAGAAATGAGTTTTTCCCTTTCTTCTCTCAGAACTGGTTGCCCAAACCACATACTGCTCTTTCGTGACCCCTTTTTATTACCATAGTTCTCCCTATTGCTTGTGGTTTCTGATACTGACAGTCTAGATTTTATGGATCAGGGCTACCCTTGCTGTCCTTTTCATTTATGTCATCCTTTCATCTGAAAAATATTTATTGAGCACGGCATATGTGCCAGACACCGTTGTAAGTACTGGGACGACGCAGGGATCTACACAGGCAACCATTCCTGTCTGGTCCTCCTGGAGATTATATTTGATTGGGGGAGACATGTAATAAATAAATACAGTATGTTAGATAATAGTTAGGTGTTGGCAAAAATGATTTTAAAGGGAAGGAGGATAGGCTGTGCTAACACAAAGGAGGAGGAGGTTTACAGGAATATTAAATGCGGGGGCCTCTGGGAACGTGACATTAAAGCTGTTGGAGTTAAGCAATTTTTGGAGTTGGGGAACTAGCAACACAGAGATCTGGAGGAGCAGCATTTCAGGCAGAGAACATGGCAAGTATACAAAGGACTTGAGGCTGGAGCATGCCTGGTGCATTTGTGGGCTAGCAAGCAGGCCATTGCGTGGCATGAGTAAAGGAGACAGAGGTAGGACATACAGTCGGAGAAGAAGAGGGCAGAGAAACAGATCGTGTTGTCGGGCCTTGGCCATTTTAACTGTTTAGCTTTTGAACTAAAATTTTGCGTGAAATGGACAATTTTTGGAGGATTTTAGCAGAGGAACTGCATAATCTCATGTTTGAAAACGTGCACTTTTGCTGCGGGAATGAGACTTGACTGAAAGGGGGGCAATGATGAAATCAAGGAGGCTTATTAAGAAGCTATTTCAATAATTCAGGTCAGAAACATTGGCAGCTGGGACCACAGTAGAAGTAGTGATGAGAAGTGGTTAGCGGCCAAATATATATTGAAAGTTGAGCCAACAAAGTTTGCTATGGATTCGATGTGGAATCTGCGAGTGAAAAGAAGACATGAATTGACTCTGCTTTTTGCCTTGAGTAATTAATTGGAAGGATATATAGCGTCATTATTTGCTGAGCTGGGAGAAATGCAGGAGGAACAGTATGACGGTAACATCAGGAGTTCCACTTTGGACATGTTAAATATGAACCATCTAGTGGAGATGTACAACAGGTAATTGACATTTCAGACTGGGGTCCAGATGAAGGGTCTTTGCTAGAAATATAAACTTGGGAGTCATGAGTACAAAGACGGTATTAAAAGCCACGAGAGGAGATGAGCTCAATAAGAGAGTATAGAAGGGTCCAAAGACTGAGCTTTGAAGTACTCCATTATTTTGAAATCAGTAAGATGAAAAAGTACCAGAAAAAACTCTACAAAGGAATGGCTAATTGTAGAGAAGGAAACCCAGCAGAGTGAGAAATCCTGAAAAGTCAAGAGAATCAAGTCCTTCAAGAAGTAGGGGAAGATCAACTAGGAACATAGGTCAGTTAAGATAAACACTGATAAGTGACCATTAGGATTAGCAGTGGATGTCTCTGGTAATCTTGATGAGAGCAGGGTTGGAGGGGTAGAGGTGAAATCCTGATAAGAATGAGTTTAATGGAGAATGGGAGGGAAGGAATTGGGGACAGTGTAGATACTTCTTTTTAAGGATTTTGTCTAAAGGGGAGCAGGGGAATGGGTCTGTAGAGGGCAATAGGGGATCAAGATAGGGTTTTTACTTATAAGATGGTAGGAAATAGCAGGCATGCAAATGGAGACCTGTGGTAGGTGATGAATTGGGTTTAGCCAGGATGGGGGTTGACATGTGAGTACCCTGGGACAAAAGAAAGACAAGTGAGATGAGGATGTGGTAAAGATGATGAGCTCTGGAATCAGCTGGGTAAGGCAAGAATAAGGGTTTGGGGGCCTTGTAAGGGATAATAAAAGGTGGTATTATCAATAGCTTGCAGATGTGTTCAAGAACTGTTAGATTTAAAGAACTTTTGGAGTTGGGGAGATAAGCTGGAAAGCCAGCAGAGGATGATTGAGAAAGGGCTACCATGGACGGTAAAAAGTCTAGATATCCATCCTTAGGAGGAGACAGCTGAGGCAGAGGAAGACTAGGTCACCGGAGGACGGGGAGGCTGGGCGGGTAGGAGGGTGACGCTGTTCGGCCAGCAAGTGCCTTGCCGCTTTCCTGAGATGTTCACAGCTGCTGTCTGCTCTGCCAGTCAGGGCCTTTGCCCACTTGTTATATATTGTGAATATTATTCCTGAGCAACAAGGAATCAAAAGCATTATTACTATGGACCTTGGCATTTCTAAGAATGGTGACAAGAGTGTGTGGGGGGTGTGATGGTGGAGGAGAGCTAGTATCTTCACAGAGAGGGGCCTGTAAGGCCTGCACATCACACTGCCAGGCGGGGGGGGGGGGGGGGGGGGGGGGAGGGTAAGCCTCTGCTGTCCCCAGCCCTAAGCCCCTGGGGTGTTCCTGGAGGGTGAGGGCAGGGCTATAGGGTCAGCAGAAACTAAGGAGAAGAATTTCTGGAGGAGACGAAGCAGCCTGAAGAGTGGAGTCAGAAGCAAATTCCGCCAGCTTCACAGCCCGGCCTTAGACCAGCCCACGCGGTTTGATGGGTCTGCAAACTGAGCTGCATCTTGCAGCCGTGAGGATGCCTAACTCACACCTGGGCCAAATGCATTCCAGAGTCATCAGTGTGGCCATACGTCAGACAGAAATCATAAGCCAACCACTCAGCCAGTGAAAAGGACATGCATTCTTCTGCTTTTGGGATTATCTCCTTGTTATTTTGTGATAATCTCCTTGATTTATTCCTTCCTCCTTTTTCCCTCCTGCCCCCTTATCATTCAGAGCTAGGATAAGCAATATCAAAAAGTTGTCAAGCTTCTCTTGGTCTTGCTTTCCTTTATGATAACAATTGTGCCCAGCAGCCATTTTCAGGCAGGCCCAGCTCCCTCCTGGGGAAACCACCCGGAGCTCTGGAAGTGGGAAAGTTGCCCGCCTGAAAGCGCTCACCGCAGACCAGGCTCTGTCACCTCCTGTTCACCTTGAGGCGGCTTCCCCAGTCCCTGCAGCTTCCCTGCTCAGCACAAAGCACCTTGCCGGAGACTGTGGCTTTCACCACACAGTGACTCAGCTCCCCTGGGGATGGTGGCAGGACCGTCTGGCACAATCAGCCGCAATGGCACCAAATAACTCACGGTGAGGAAGTTAGTTCTACCAAGGCCTCTTATCTTGAGAGACCATGGCCACTACCCCCAAAGCAAATGGTGCTTGCCCTCCCCCACCTTCTACACCCAAACATCTATCCCGGATTATTCTCTCATCTTCTGCAGCTTTATGCTCCCTCCTGAGTCCGCCCACTCTCAGCCTCTCTCTCCACACTCTTTACTCTTTCCGCCCTTTCCTCTTAAGCCACCACCCCACAGAGAATAAACACTTCAGCGTTTTTCTCTTTGCAATATCGTTCCAGCACCCCATCCGTTGAAGCCTACCTTTCCTTGAAGGCACAACTTCTCCTCGCTTTCCTCTCCCTTGGAGGCTGCTGCTTCCCCCGCACGCCCCTATAAGGGAGGCACAGGTCGGACTCAGGATTCACCCAGCTCCACGCTGCTGCTTTTCCACTGTGTGTAATTCCAGGATATTTAAACATATGTGTGGATGAACATCCAGCACACTCATCAGTGCTTTAATTCCTTGACCTTTTCAAGGCTCAAAGCTGAGCTAGTTACAGCCGGGAAATGCATGACATCAAAAAATGCCACTAGTTTTCTCACTACCTCTACTCTCAGAGGGATCACCGAGACCAGGATTCCTTCTTTTCCTCCTCATTCAGTGATTGTCCAACTTTAGCAGGTATCAGGATCACCTGGAAGGCTTGTTAAGCTGGATGGCTGAATCCCTGCACCCAGGATTTCTGGTTTGATAGGTCTAGAGCAGAGCTCAAGAGTTTGCAATTCTAATGAGTTCCCAGGTGATATTGATATTGCTAGTTGGGGGACTACACTCTGAGAAGCACTGTTCTAGTGTAGTGCCCGATATTTTTCAAACTTGTCTTCATGTTAGAGTTACCTGAAGGGCTTTGAAGAGTATTGACATCTGTGCCCGTGCCCTCCTCCTAGGGATTGTGATTTAATTCACCTGGGAGGTAGCTTGGACTTTGAAGCTTTTAAAAGATCCCCAGATGATTTAAAAGATCCCCAGATGATATGTAGATAAGTTTGGGTGCTGCTGCTGGCACCGTCTAGCCTCCCTTCCTTTCCTACCTGCCTTGGAAGGCGTGGTGAATTACCTGAACTACACCTCCCACCTGTATCATTGTGTCAGCCTCACTCCTTCCCCCAGAGAACCTCGCATCTGTGTCAACTCATCTTCTCATTGCGCCTAAGTACAAGATATCAAGTATGGCTGGAGAAAACCTCATAGCCATCTCATTCTGTGCCGAATCCTAGCCGTGCTTATTTATGGGTCTTTTATCCTTGGTTTCTCGTGTTTTTCCTTCACTGATAATTCCAAAACTTTGCCATTCTAATTCACCCTTTTGAACTCTTCAGAGTATCTCCTCTCCTACTTCAGCAAGTAAAATTGGTCCCATCAGTTGTGATCTCTTTCTATAGTTTACTCCATCCTAATAACTAATTTATTAGTAGTCACACCCTTTCTTCCCTCTTATCCTTCCGTCTCAGAGGATGAGGTGTCTCTGTTTCAGGTCACCACCTCCATTCTGCCGCCTGCGTCACTGCACTCAGCATGATTAATGGCATGCATACAGTCGCTCCTCAGCATTCATGAGGTGGGGGATTGGTTCTGGAGACCACCCTGCCTCCCAACCACCAATACCAAAATCTGCAGATGCTGAAGTCCCCGATGGAAACTGACTTAGAATTTGCATATAATCTATGCACATCCTCCAACTACTTCAAATAGTCTCTAGATTACTTATAATACCTAATGCGAGGTTAATCTTATATAAATAGTTGTTACATTCCTTTTTCAAAATTTGTAGTTTTTGAATTGTTGTCTTGTCATTATTTAATATCTATTTTTTGATCCCTGTCTGGGAACCTGCAGATAGGAAGGGCCACGGTACCTTCAGCCATCCACTCTTGCTGGCTCGGCAGCCCCTCCTGCAACCCTCAGCCTCACTAGACTCTAACACTCCCCCTTTTCCTATCACTCTCTTATACACAAGCTAGCATCATTTCTCAGCGCCTGCTGCCCACTGATGGCTGATTCAGAAGGAGGAGCAAATCTTTCCAGATGCCTCCTTTAAAGGCTTTTTAATTTGGTATTCAGAATTAAGATCTTTCTCTCTCTCTTTCTTGCCATGTAAAAAGGGAACTCTGCTCATGCTGTCAACAGCACACTTCTCTTTATTTCTGGAACCCGGCTTCTTTGCTCAGTGCACTAGGCACTAATGAGAAAGCTGCCCCAGCAGCAGCATAAAGCATTATATCTGTGATGCTTTTGCTTCCAACACGTATTTACCACTCAACAAAGGCAGGCACGTAGTTCTTGTCAGCACAATGAAAAAGCAACAGATCCAGCAACCCTTTGGGAAACCAGTTGTCTGGGGGTTTGAGGGTCTCCTATCCACATGGTGACAACTCCAGCAAAGGCAGGAAAGCAAATCACATTCACACACACACACACACACACACAGGAAAATGACAAAAACACAAACAGGAAGCAGAGTCCAAGAAGGAGCAAGGTGGACAGAAAAGTGTCGGTGTAGTTCTCTTTGCTCAACTAATACAATTAAATAAAATTTTGTCTAGGAAGTGTGCTTGCATTATTAGTAATGTGGCCCACCTGTCAGATTCAATCTCCAGTTCTAAGGTGCTATGTAGTGGATTTCTTTCACTGTGGCTTTGAAAACATTAATGTTCATCTAAAACAGTGTGCTACCACTGCTTCTTTTTAAAAACATTTCAACTTGTATTTTAGATGCAAAGGATACATGTGCAGATTTGCTGCATGGGAATATTGCGTGATGGTAAGGTTTGGAGTACAGATCCCATCACCACTGTTGCTTCTATTCAAAATACAAAGTAGGGCTGGATGCAGTGGCTCACACCTATAATCCCAGCACTTTCGGAAGCTGAGATGGGTGGATCACTTGAACCCAGGAGTTTGAGACTAGCCTGGCCAACATGATGAAACCCTGTTTCTACCAAAAATGCAAAAAGAAGAAAAAAAATTGATGGGTTTGGTGGCTCACACCTGCAGTCCCAGCTCCCCAGGAGGCTGAGGCCAGAGGATGGGTTGAGCCCAAGAGATGAAGGTTACTGGGAGCCGAGATCACACTACTGCACTCCAGCCTGGGTTAACAGACCCAGACTCCGTCTCAAAAAACAAAAACAAAATTAAAATACAAAGCAGGTCAGGAGAAATAATGGATAAAACTTTGGTATTAATTTTCCTCATAGCATACTTAATGAACATATTCATATAAAATTATATATTATACATAATATTAAATATGGCATTTATATAAAATTTCTTATTTTGACATAATATATAAACAGTAATAAAAGCATGATGCATAAAAGAAATAAAACACTGGATCTTATCAAAGTTAAAAGACTTTTGTGTTTCAAAGGACACCATTAGGAAAATAAAAAGATGAGCCATAAGCTAAGAGAAGACATTTCAAATCATACATCTGATAAAGAACTTGTATTTAGACTATATAAAGAACTCTTACGACTCAATAATAAGAAGCTAACCCAATTTTTTTAAATGGGAAAAAGACATGAGTAGACATTGCATCAAAAAAGATATAGGAATGGAAGAGCATGAAAATATGTTCAATATTATCAGTCATTAGAATAATGCAAATTAAATGAGATGCCACAGTGAGATGCCATTCTACATCCAGTAGAATGGCCATAATCAAACAGACAGACAATATCACATATTGGTGAGGATGTGGAGGAATTAGACACTTCGTGCATTGCTGGTAGGAATGCAAAATGATACAGCTTCTTTGAAAAACAGTTTGGTGGTTTCTTTTTTCTTTTCTTTTCTTTTCTTTTCTTTTTTTTTTTTTTTCTGAGATGGAGTCTCACTCTGTCACCCAGGCTGGAGTGCAGTGGCAGGATCTTGGCTCACTGCAACCTCCACCTCCCAGGTTCAAGTGATTCTTCTGTCTCAGCCTCCTGAGTAGCTGGGACTATAGGCGCATGCCACCATGCCCAGCCAATTTTTGTATTTTTAGTAGAGACAGGGTTTCACCATATTGGCCAGGCTGGTCTTGAACTCCTGACTTCATGATCCGCCTGCCTCGGACTCCCAAAGTGCTGGGATTACAGGGGTAAGCCACCACACCCAGCCTGCTGGTTTCTTAAAAAGTTTAACATAAACTTATTGTACGGCCCAACAGTCCCACTCCTAGGAATTTTTACAAGAGAAACAAAACCATACCTACAACATAAAGACACAGATGTGAATGTTCATGGGAGGATGATTCATCATAAACCAAACTGGAAACTTTCCAAATACCCATCAGCTGGAGAATTGACCAACAAAATGTGGTAAATCCATACAGCAAAATAATATTCAACAATTGAAATGAAAAAATTACTCTTCAGACTACAACAAAGGTAAACTTCAAAAACATTATGCTACGTGAAGGAGGCCAGATACACAAAACAGCATATCGCATGTATGATTCCATTTACATGAAGTGTTCAGGAAAGGCAATGTGTAGAGACAGAAACAGGTCAGCATTTGCCTAGGGCTGGGGGTGGGAGCCAGGATTTACTACAAACAGGCATGAGGATACATTTTGAGGTGACAGAAATGCTCTAAAGCTGGATTATTTTATTTATACCTCAATAAAAACTATTTTAAAAAGTTAACAGCTCATAGTTCTTTAAATCACCAGTGAATGAAATTTGCATTTGTAAGCACTATTTTAAAAACATGGGTAAAGACCACACTCTGAGAGAAGAGGCTCCGGGGGGCTTTGAGAAGTTCATGCCAATGGTCAACTTATGCTGGAACAGACTGCTACAAGAAACTGGCATAAACACCCAGACCAAAAAGTCTGCATTTATCTGTTCTCACTTGTTTTTCTCAAGGTGAGAAAAGCCGGAGACCTGGACAAGCCTCAAATAAAATGTCATTCTTGACACACAAGGCAGCTAACTCATTTTTTTGCCTGGTGCCCGTGAATTTTGCCAGCATCATGTATTATTATAATTCAGGTTTGCCTTGTTCATCCTTAAGAGCCATCAAATAATACAGAATGAATGCAGTGGCAGTACTTTCTCGTCAGGGATGGCACTGAAAGGTGCATGGGAAGCACCAACCTTATCCTCTCTGCATGAGCATCTTTTGTGTGCAAGGCAATGAGCCAGGCTTGTGGGCGGGAGGAGGTGACGCAGACTCTGTGCTTAAGGAATGTGTAAGCTGGCTAGAAAAACAAGCTGAGAAATGGTCATTAGGAAACAAGTAGTAAATGTTAAAGAAAAATGTGAAATCAAGTTGAAAACCTCAACATGTAACACAAAGGAGTTGCACTACAATATGGTTTTGAGTTGCTTCCAGCTTGAATATTCTACCATTTTTTTTTTTAAGATAAATCTTGGTTGTTTGCATAGACTACATAGCCTATATAGCCACATAGAGGCTGTGGCTGGGTAACTTAAGGATTTGTTATGTTTCTGTAACGACTACTTATTTAGTGATGCCTTTTGGTCTGTTTCATAAATTGCATGAATTACAAGATTGTTTCATTTCTAAGTCAAGATCTCATCGTAAAGGTGAGCCGTGTGTGTGTGTGTGTGTGTGTGTGTGTGTGTGTGCAGCTGCAATATGTTCTGTCTCCCTCTCTCTTTTCTTCCCGTATGTCCTCAGTTCTGCATGGCAATGCTGATATTATGAGAAGTCAAGTCATTATATTGTAACTAAAAAGGAAACAAGGTATATTTCCTGGGGCAGTGCATACCTTGGCCTACCAAAGCAAACCAGAGGTCCTTCGGGCACTAGGTCTTGTACTTGAGTTTCCAGACAAAATCCAGATCTGTTAAGCAAAGGCAGACAAACCGTCATGTGTCCTGATACTCTTGGTCCACACCCATGGTGAAGGGAATGGCCTCATTAGTGATTCCTCTCCTATTGAAAAGTCACCCCTGACTTTTGAGTAAACTAAGGAACTGCACACATTAATTAAGGCAGCCCAGAATTTTGCAGATAAATTTGCATTCCATTTATACAGAGTTTCTATATTCTTTAAAACAGCAATTTGCAGAGAAATGAGTCATTGTTTAACATAAGGTCAGGATTGAGGTCTGGGTATGAAATGATGCAAATTAAAATAACATCTTCCCCATCTGCTCTCTCTGACTCCCATCTCATCGTATTTATAGACCTCCACAGAAATGTAAGTGGCAACATCATATCTAGGCATTGCTAAATCAATCTTTTGTATGTGTGAATGCTCCTGGGCCTGAGAGGTTCCATAACCACACTTCTGTTTTTTGTTTTTTTTTTTTTTTTAATTATTTGCACCTGCACCAGCCAAAGATATTTCCAGAAATACAACTCATTCCTGCTTCCAAGGCCTAACGCATACTTGGCCCACCCTGTTTCTACCCCCTGGGATGCCATAGCCTTCACCCATGTCCTAAATTACATTATAAGGTTTACTTCATCAGAAACATTATCCTGGCCTCCTTTTAGCAATCTTGTCTTGAAATGCAATTCAGTGCAAAATATTATAATGTTATAAAAATGATGCTTACTCAACTGCTTAACTCTCAGGAGAAAAAAAAAAGGTAGATTTTTTTAATTCTCATGGCATGCCAAAATATACTCAAGTGGATAAAAGCTTTAAATGTAGAAGTACAACAAAAAATAAAAATAGTAAAAGGAAAGGTAGGTAAATATTTGATTTATAGACAGAGAGGCCCTTTCTAAGGTTAAAATCAATAGGAGAAACCATTAAGGAAAATACTGGATTGACTACATAAACAGTAAAATCTCCCACGTATAATTATTAAGAAAATTAAAGAGTAAACACTAAGCTAGGAAAAATATTTGTGACAAATATCAATAAAAGTTAATGTTCTGATATTGAGAACTTATATAAATCGCTATGGAAAATGGTAATGTTTCTATAAAAATAATATCCCAAAGGGCATAAACAAGTGATTATATAAAGCCAATTTATGAATGACCATTTAAAAATGCTGAAGTCTTTAATCTCATTTTAGGTGAAAAATAAAAATTAACACAATGGTCAGATGGGATTTTTTTTTTTTAAAAGATTTGTAAGTAGGATAGTAACTTCCCAGTACAGAAGTCAAGGCAGAGAGAGCTGCAGTTAATGGTTCCAAGTGCCACAGTGAGAGCAGAGAATAGAAATGAAGCACGCTGCGGGGCTCAGGGCATCTATTAAATCTGTGTGAGGGGAAAACGAGGTGGGAGGCCAGCTGGAGAGATGGGGAAGAACACAGGGTTGCATGAGTGGTGTGGTGTTGTTGGGGTTGTTAAGGTCTCGGCATATTCCACCAGAGTCAGGAGGAAACCGCCGTGTGCCGAGGATTAGGGTAATGATATAAAGGAAAGGCCGAGATCGTTTCTGCCCTGAACCAAATTTAAAATGTTACGGGAAACACAGCAACACTCAAATAGTGACCTACTTTTCTGTCAACTTCTTCTAAACTTATCTTCACAAAATGTAATATGTCAACTGAATGGCAGGCAGCAACAGATGCCTGGATATCTGAAACCTGAGCTGAGAGCACACCCCAGCTCAGATAATGTCATTGTCAAAGAGGTGCTGTCCTCTGTCACATCCAGTCACACCTCAACTGTTCTGTGCTGGACCCATTAAATGCTCTCTATCCCCAGCTGCCCTGGATCCCTGCCAGGACAATATTGTCATCTGAGAGAGCTCTGTCTGACACATTGATCTGTGCTCCCAACAGAAAAGTGGTGTCCACTTAAAGGACAAATAGACACAGATCTGCTCACTTCCCGTGTGCCTGCCATGATTTCTGCACGCTTTCTTGGTGCTAAATTGAACCCAGTAATGCAGCCAGACTGTGACACAGCAGGTAGGCAGGCCAGATGTGGGTATAGGCAGCTGCAACTTCCGTTCTATTGTGATGCTTCTGAGTACCTGAAATAGTCATTTGCATACTGCTCTTGGTACTGACATTGGGGTGTGGTTGTGGGGTGTGTCTTTCCTCCCCATGTAAATAGTTGACCCTTGTAAGGAGGAGAGATTAAACCTACTTTTGCACATGTCCCTCAGATTCCAGCACATTTTACATAATGTTTTATGCAGTCCATACCCCTTTCCCCCTTTTTTCTGCTTTGAATCCAAACATGATGTATGAAACTTGAAGCCCACCTTGGGACCACAAGGTTACAAGAATGAGGGAAAGGTCAAGAGCCTCCCCAGGTTGCTGACCATGACATCATCAAGCAGCCAGTGAAGGCAATAATTTATATTACGAGAGAGAAATAATTTTTTGGCTTAAGCCACTTGTAAGTCAGGTTTTCTGCTTCCTGCAACTAAATGTAATCTACCCAGCCTGCATCCACTCCCATGACATGCACATTAGAAGAACCCCAATTTTTTCAACCCTCCATGCCTTTCTCACTCAGCTAGGTGCCTCAGGTGACATTGATCCCATCTCCAGGTTGAGGGTGGCATTGATGGCCAAGGGTAATTTAATTTCATTTCTCATGCCAGTGTTGAATTAAGAAACTAGTGAAGCATGGAGGGAGGATGAAACCTGACGAACATCAGGGACAAGGTTCCCATGATACAGCAGCAATAAGAGTTTTGTCTCTCTCTCCCTCCTGCGGATATTGTTGTGTCCAGGTTTGCTATGTGAAACTGTTGCATCCTACTTCCCTGAGGATGAGGCTGACACAGAAGATGGTGGAGTGAAGAGGTAAAAATAACCTGGATCTTGTTGACATTCTTGCTGCGCTGAATCAGCCAGCCTTGATGCCTGCCTTGTCCCTGTATTTCCTGTACTCAAGCACTGTAAATTTATTTTTATTTATTTCTTTTTGAGACAGGGTCTTACTCTGCCACCCAGGCTGGAGTGCCATGGTATGATCACAGCTCACTGCAGCCTCAACCTCTTGGGCTCAACAGAAACTCCCACCTCAGCCTTCCAAGTAGTTGGGATCACAGGTGTGCACCACCAAGCACAGATAATTTTTCAATTTTTTGTGGGGATGGGGGTCTCCCTATGTTGCCAAGGCTGGTCTCAACCTCCTAGGCTCAAGCAGTCCTTCCGCCTTGGCCTCCCAAAGTGCTGGGATTACAAGCATGAGCCACAACACCCCGCCAAATTCTTTATTTTTAATCCAGTTTGAGCTGAAGTTTTTGTTACTCATCCCTGAAAGTATCTTTACAGAAAATGAAGATATTTCTTCTCCCTTGAAAATAGAAGCTTTCGATACAGATCACGATTTAGCCTAAAATGTGTCCTGAAGCAAGTGTTTGTTACCCTGGTCAATCTGACCCAACTAGAAGAATGCCCTGATTTATTAAGCTTGTGTCCCTAAGTAGGGTACAGAAATCGAGCCAATAATCAGATTATCTTTCCCCTCAAGGGATCTTAGGGTAAATGAGCCAATGGAAAATAATATTCTCACTTCCAATAAGACTTGAGGAAGACAGAACAGTGGATTATTTCATGATAGGTGCTGGGGCTGCTGCAGTTGGTGTTTCATAGGCTGATGCCTTCCATGACCTTCAACCCTGTCCCAGTCCCTTCTGGGATTATAAAGGTGAAGACCCCTGTGCATGGTCTGTGGTGGGCAGGAGCCATTATTTCTGTGTCTCTGAATAACTGTCCCAAGAAGGGGAATGCCTTCAGATGTCGCAGGTTCATTCGGCCTGTAAAAAGGACCTAAAACTATGTGTTTAATGGATAAGTGAAGGGGCTAAGCAAGTGGCTTAGCTCATTGTCTTAGAAATGCCAAAACACCATTTTTATTTCTTCTTCTCTCCCCCGATCCCAGTTATTCTTTTTCTAAGTGCCCATTGCTGAATATGGTTGAACTATGCAGGTGGTCCAGGGAGACTTGGAGTAGCCTGTCTGAGGTCACTGAATTATCCCAGAAACACATCCTCAAAACCTGGGCCAATACTATAAGCACAGAGTATTTTTAGAAGCTATGGGATAGAGGAGGGCCTTTCCCAAAATATTGCTTGGGGACCCAGAATTTAAACATTCACCATTGGCTCCAGTCATGGAGACTGTGCCATATGCTCCTGAAAAGATGGCCATGTGAGTCCTTCATCATTGCTTTTAATGCAGAAGGAGGGCAGGGAGGTGCTGGGTAGAGAAGGGCGGTGACCCTGGTGAGGGCTCCACCTTCCCATGGACCTAAGTGAGGACAGGCACTCCTGTTTACATGCCCAAATGTTGCATTTTCCAAGACCACCCTGGTCCACCATGCCCCCCAGTCCTGTGCCCATAAAAACCCGAGAGACCGTAGTGGGCACACACATAAGCAGCTGGGTGTTGAGAGGAACACACTGGCAGAAAAACACACCGACAAACAGCAGGCCATCGATGGTGGAACCACGCAGATGCCCAGCAGCCCGACTCCAGGGAAGACCCCTTCTCACTCCAACCCCCTTCTGGCTCCCCATCCATCTGCGGAGAGCTACTTCCACCACTCAGTAAAACCTCGCACTCGTTCTCCAAGCCAATGTATGATCAGATTTTTCCAGTACACTAGGCAAGAACCCCAGGATATAGAAAGCCCTCTGTCCTCGTGATAAGGCAGAGGGTCTAATTGAGCTGATGAACACAAGCCGCATTTGGATGGCTGAGCTGAAAGAACACACTGTAACACACGCCCACTGGGGCTTTGGGGACTGTAAACACTCAACCTTAGATGCTGCTGTGGGGTTGCAGCCCACGCTCCCCACAACCTACCCGTCTGCATGCTTGTCCTAGGGGTTTGAGCTGCAGGGCACTGAAGAAGGGAGCCACTCCCCTGTCACGCCCTGCGAGGGGGTTAAGGAAAATTTTCACTATGACAAATCCTTCAAAAATGAACTTGCAGTATTTCAGAGGTGTAGCCATGTCTCTCACCTGCTCACGGTGAACCCGGCGTGTATGTTCCTAGATAAAGCCATCAAATGCCCACCTTGCCTTGAGGTTCTCTAGAAGATACGTCCTAAAGGGCTGAATTTTAGTATTTAATTTTCTACTTGCTTAATAAGCAGTATTATAACCAAACATGTATTCTGACTTTCAATGCTGAAAGTTCTCTATCCCAGATGATTTAAACATTTTCACCTTTTGTGAGATGTGTTCATCTTCTGTGAATGCCCAGAGTCCAACACCGTGAAGCATAGCCAAATGCTCAGTACATGCTTGAGGAATAAATGGATGAATTGCGTGGATGCCTGTCGTGGGAACAGACAGCAGATTCTTTTTTAATATGTATGTTCTGCACATTTAAGGCAGTGTATCTGATGGAGATTCTAGCTTACAAATTTAATAAGAAACACTATAATGATGGGTGGTGGGACAAGGGTTTCTGAATGCTGAAACTAGAAAGGTTTTCAGTCTCATCTGTATCATTGTAAATAAACACTACTGTTTGTCGTTCGTCCTGCAGATAAGACTGGCTGGCATGGTGTTAGGTGCTACATACATGACATAGTGTTTGTTCTTACAATGACCTTATACTATATATATATTGCTGTCATTCTTATTCTAAATAATGAAGAAAGTATTTTTTTGTAGTCACACAGCTAGAAGTGTCGTATGGACATGCTTGACACTTTATAACCATGTTAATGTGCCCAGGGTACCTTTAAGAAATTTATCAGATCTGGTTCCAGGGCAGTGGTTTATGCCTGAAATCCCAGCACTTTGGAAGGCTGAGATGGGAGGATCACTTAAGCTCAGGAGTTTGGGACAAGCCTGGGCAACAAAGCAAGACTCCATCTCTATAAAAAAGAAGAATTAGCCAGGCATGGTGGCTTACAATTGCAGTCCCAGCTACTTGGAAGGCTGAAGCAGGAAGATCACTTGAACCCGGGAGGTTGAAGCTGGAGTGAGCTGTGATCTCACCACTGCACTCCAGCGTGGGAGACACAGTGGACCCTGTCTCTAAGAATAAATCGATATATAAAATAAAAAGTAAATTTATTAGATCTGAGAGAGGACACAGAGTAAGGAGAGTCTGAAACCAGGTAGATGCAATCCTCCCACCTCAGCCTCCCAAGTAGCTGGGACTACAGGCACTTGCCATCACACCCGGCTAATTCTTACATTTTTAGTAAAAATGGGGTTTTGCCGTGTTGGCCTGGCTGGTCTTGTACTCCTTGCCTCAAGTGATATGCCTGCCTCGGCCTCCCAAAGTGCTGAAATTATAGGCGTAAGCCACCATGCCTGGCCAAGAGCAACCTTTTTTTTTTTTTGAGACATCTTGCTCTGTCACCCAGGCTGGACTGCGATGGCGTGATCATGGCTCACTGTGGCCTTGACCTCCTGGGCTCAAGTAATCCTCCCACCTCAGCCTTCCAAAATCCTAGGATTATAGGCATAAGTCACTGTACTCAGCCATGACAGCAATTTTATCTAATCTTTGTAACTCTGGCTCAACAGGTTTGCTCAATAGACCTTGTGCTATGACTTTTTCTTTCATAATGCCCCTCCATCTTACTACCATAAGCCTAAAGTCTCCTTTCCCATTAACGTTAGCTCAAATCCTACTCATCATTCTGGCCTGACATGATAATTCTCATAGTGTCATTGAGACCTTACTGTGTGCTAGACTCTGTAATAAACACTTGATTACTTAATTTAATTGCCAAAGCAATGCTATATAGGAGAAACTACTATTAATCCCATCTTAGAGTTAAGAAAAGTAAGGTATGAGCAGTTAAATAACATTCCCATGCTCACCTAGCAAGGAAGAAGTAGAAGAGGAGGAATCTCTATTTTTTTTTTAATAGAAAAAGAGCCTGGAAATAAGTATGCTAAATTAAGAGAGGCTAGCTCTAGACACTAGAGAAATATATGGTTTTTATTTTCTTCTTTATATTTTCCATTTTGTCTACAATAAGCATGTGTTACTTTTATAATAAGAAAACCAAAAAAGCATTCTCCACTAAAAGGTATTAAGACTCTTTGGTGGAAGTGGCTAGGTTTATATCTAGGGCAGGTAGAGTACAGGTGAGTCTTCACATCTTATTGTTCCAGAAATTAAGGAAATACTCAAGAACCAATGGGATCATGTCAAAATGTTATAGGAACCAGCTCAAAGGGCTCCCATTAGATTAAAAAAATAATGAGCACAACGAATGCCAACATATTGACTAACATTAATAGAAACAATGAAAGAAAACATGCTGGATAAGAAATGTGAACACAGATAGAAAAATAACCATTTGCAACCCCAATGTAATAACTGATTAAGGCAAGAAGGGATCAATGAATGCCATTAATAAAACTACTTACTAGGTAACAGGTGACAGGCTGCAGAGAGACCAGATAATATTATACAGAATACTTATTTATTGCAAAGAGAAAGACTTTCCAATAACAAGAAGGAGATGTGACAGATCCTATCTTTCCCAGATATCTACAAGTTATATATATATATATATATTTTTTTTTTTTTTTTTTTTTTTTTTTTTTTCTGAGACAGAGTCTCACTGTGTCACCTAGGCTGGAGTGCAGTGGCCTGATCAAGGCTCACTGCAGCCTCCACCTGCTGGGCTAAATCAATCCTTCCACCACAGCCTAGCGTGGAGCTGGGACTACAGGTATGCACCACCACACCCGACTAATTTTTGTATCTTTTGTAGAGGTGAGGTTTCACCATGTTGCCCAGGCTGGTCTCTACCTCCCGGGTTCAAGCAATCCTCCTTTCTTGGCCTCCCAAAGTGCTGGAATTACAGACATAAGCCACCACACCCCAGCCAAAAAATAAAAAGTATATTATTCACTTAAACATTGCTAGAAAAAGCCAAAGAGTGGAAAGCAGTTGTCACTGGGGAACAGGCATCGGAAGAGGTGAGAAGCAGAAATGAGCTTTGTTTTTCTCATTTATAAGTCCCTAAATACAAGTCAATTTTAAGTATATGTATATAGTATTTCTTTTTAAAAAGGCAGTAAGAAAAGAGCAGTAATAGATATTCTGTAAATCAAGAGAACACAGCTTTAGGAGAACAAAGGAAAGTTAGCTGAAACCTTGCATTAAACACTGGGTTTCTCAAAGTGCAGGTCATCAGACTTTGGTAAGCTCAAGTTTGGAGGAAATTCCAGAAAGAAAGGGATAAGAGAAAATTAATATTGCTTCTGTTTCAGTTTTGACGAGCTTTAGATGCACAGAAGTTTTAATTCCAGGATAGTGAAATGTATCCATTTCCTTTGTGGTTTGTACTCATTTTGGGTCCCCTTTAAGAAAGCATTCCTGCATTTTCTTCTAGAAGCTATTGTCAGCACTTTGCTATTAGTTTAAAGTCAGAAAAATGTGTTAAAGTGAGAAAATTTAGTTTAAAATAAAAGAAATGGTGACACAGACTTTCTCTGCCTACAGTTTTCTAACTTCCTTGGACAAAAGATCAAGGCATTTTTCCTCAAAGAGAGGATATCTGTCAAATATACCTGGCCCTCTGTTTCCATCAGTTTCACATTTATGGAGTCAGTCAACTGCAGATCAAAAATACTGGGGAAAAATTAATAAAAATAATAATACAACAATAAAAATACAAATAAAAACAAAATACAGCATAACAACTATTTATCTAGCACTTACATTGTATTAGGTATGTTTAAGTAATCCAGAGATGATTTAAAGTATACAGAAAGATGTATATAGATTATATGCAAACATTACAACACCTTATATCCCGGACTTGAGCATCTGTGGATTTTGGTATCCATGGAGGTCCTGGAACCAATTCCCCTTGGGTACTGAGAGAGGACTATTTCTTTTTTGAGATACCTTATGGACTAATTTGAACAGACCTCTAGACAGCTTGAAATACACAAGTATTTATTATACATTTTATGGGATAATAGTTCCCTTGAAGGAAAGTGCAAGAAAGGATATTCCTCACTGATTATCAAACATGTTTATTCATGTAGATAACTGCTAAGTTGTAACTTAGAGTTACAGAACTCCTTATGGTTGCTTAACCCCTTGCTACGCAAAGTATAGACCATAAACTAGTAGGTCAGTTTCCCCTGACAGCCTGTTAGAAATGCAGAATCTCAGGTGCCACCCCAGACCTACTGAATCAGAGTCTGCATTTTAACAAGGACCCCAGAAAGTTCCTATACTCATTACAGTTTGAGAAGTGCAGGTTTTTTTTCACGGGGTCTTGCTCTATCAAGAGGCTGGGTTCCAGATCATGTCTCACTGCAGCCTCCATCTCTCAGAGATCCTCCTGCCTTAGCTTCCTGAGTAGCTGGGACTTCAGGTGTGGCTAATTTTTTAAAATTTTAGTAGAGATGAGGTCTCACTGTATTGTCTAGGCCAGTCTCGAACTCTTGAACACAAAGGATTCCCTTGCCTCAGTCCCCCAAAGTGTTGGGATTACAGGCATGAGCCACTGTGCCAGGCTGAGAAGTGCAGTCTTAATCCATAAGACAAAGAGGTGTGCAGGAGGTAAGTCTCAACAATTTAACCATTTTTTGAGCATGATGGTTCCTAAACTTGCCTATACATCAGAATCACCTGGAGAGCTTTAAAAATTACAGATGCTTGAGTCCCACCCCTAGAAACTCTGATATGATTGGTCTGCAGTACAGCCTGGGCATTGAAGTTTGTTTATTTATTTATTTAGAGAATGGGTCTTGCTCTGTTGTCCAGCCTGGAGTGCAGTAGTGTGATCATGGCTCACTGCAGCCTCAACCTTCTGACTGATCCTCCTGTATCAGCCTCCCAAATATCATGACCACTAATTAATTTTTTTTTAAGATATGAGGGTCTCACTATGTTTCCCAGGCTGGGCTTGAACTCTTGATCTCAACCAGTCCTCCCACCTTAGCCTCCCAAAGTGCTGGGATTACATCAGTAATACCTGCATTACTGGCCCACCATGCCTGGCCTGCCATTAAATTGTTTTGTTTGTTTTGAGACAAGAACTTGCTCTGTCCCCCAGGCTGGACTGCAGTATCGTGATCACAGCTCACTGCAGCCTCAACCTCCTGGTCTCAATGATCCTCTCACCTTGGCCTCCCAAGTAGCTACAACCACAGGTGCACCACCACACCAGGCTAATTTTTAAATTTTTTGTAGAGATGTGGTTTTACCACATTGCCCAGGCTTGAATGATTTTAAACCTTTCCAGGTGATTCTAATGTCCATACGAGGCTGAGAAACACCACCCCTGAAAACCTGTAAGTTAGAAATGATTTCAGCTGCAAGCAATAGAAAAACCATGTAATGGTGGCTTAAGCCAGTGGTTCTCAAACTTTGCTACACATTAGACTTACTTCAGGAGATTTTACAAATTGTGATGCCGAGGCCGCATTCCAAGGGATGATGAATGAACTGGAATGGCATGCGGTCTGCTGGTAGATACGTGCAATCAGGTTGCTTTAGCAACGCTGTGATGCTAACCAATACCCCGCTCTTCTCTCCCCTCTGTCTTCTACTGGATGGAATTCTAGCTGGGATTCTTAGCCCCGTGGGCAGCTGATGAACCCTGTGTTCTTGCCAATGGAGTGCAAGGAGAAGCATGTGCCATTTCTGGGCCCACCCCATAAAACATTTTAGGTAGGCTCCTTTATGCTGTCTTCTCCTCTTCTTTCTGGAATGGCAGTGGCCAGAATAGCCTTGGAAGGGATACACTGAAGACAGCTCTTACCCTGAATTCTTTCAAGAAGATGTGAAAAAGAGCCACCCCACCCTCAACCCAAAACTCCCAACCTGGACTGTTACATGAAACACAAGTAATCATCTGAGTATTTGTGTTGCTTGAGCACTTAGCCACTTATCAAAAGTAAATGCATCTGACATAGTCTCTTTTTATCTTCGTATGACCCCTGTGAGACAAGTATCATTACATCCATCACACAGATGAAGAAGCCAGGACACAGCAAGGTTCAGTAACTTGCCCAGAGTTACACAGCTAGAAGGTGAGAGAAGGGACTGAAAGCTAGGATTTTTTAATTTCACATCTCAGGCTCTTAACCACATACCATGTATTCTCTGACAGATTTTTCAAAGTAAGAACATCATAGTTGGAAAAAATGAAGAGTTGATACAGAGAAGGCTGTAGTTAAAGCAGCTTACATCTGTGTCTTGAAGACTGAATGTTTAACTCTGCATTCAGTAGCTTGTTGCTCCAGAATTTTCAGCTGCATCTTTTGGGCTCAGCAATCAGGTCTCCATGCCTCCTTCTCTCTCACATCTGCTCTGTAAGCCCATATGTCTGATCTATATGCTGCTGCAATGTGGGTCCTCCTAAAAAACTATCTTCTCATGCACTTCCTCCTTGGACAGCTTCAGAACCTACCAGTTAAAGTTCACAGTCCTTACCGTGGCACTGAAATCCCTCCTTATCTTACCCAGCCCTTACCTTCTGGTCTTTTCTGACACCATCTCTGTTTCAGCCAAATGTGTTTATTTCAACTTTACTGAGCCATCAACTTTCAGGGTAAGCAAGAACTTTGAGGTCAAGTAATTCAAACCACCTGTATCAGTTATCTGCTGCTATGTAACAAACTACCCCAAAACTTAGTGCCTTGCATTTCTAACACTTCTCAGGGTGACAGGGCAGTTCTTTTGTTGGTCTCGCTTGCGGTCACACCTATGGCTCTATGTGGCTGCCGCTGGGCTGCACGGGAAGTTCATGAAGGCCTCTCTCACACAAGGGAATCTTTGTGCTGTCAGCTGGTGAGTCCCAGGGTTCTTCCACATGGTCTCTTGCTCCACGAGGCATCTCGCTTCACGAGGCGTCTCACTTTCAGGACTTCTGCACATGGCCTCCTGCTCCACGAGGCTTCTAACCCTCCATGGCGTCTCCACGTGGCCTCTCACTTCACTGGGTGACTCATCCTCCAGGCCTTCTGTGTGTGGCCTGTTGTTCATGAGGCATGCCACCTCCAGGCCTTCTCCACATGGCCTCTTGCTCTGTGAGCCGTCTCATCCTTCAGGGCTTCTCCACATGGCCTCTCTCTCCAGCAGGATAACCTAAACTTTCCTATACTGGTTTCTAAAGGGAAAAAGCAGAAGCTATTGTATTTCTGAAAGCTTAGGCCTCTAACATACACAATGTCACCTCTGCTACATTCTATTGGTCAAAGCAAGTCACAGACCCAGCCCATATGGACTCCATCTTTGGGAGCGAGGAGTGGCTACTAGAAGCTGTGGCAATCTTCTCCCCCTCCCTTGACATGCCTCTGCCTCTGAGTCTTCTGACATCGTTACCTACTGTTCTTTCTCAGCATAGACATATTATGGAGTTTAAGGAGTGGGCTCCAGGGCTATGCTTATCTAGGTTTGAATCTCAACTCTACTACTTACCTACTCTTTGAGCTTGAGCAAGTTACCAAACTTCTCTGTGCTTCCATTTGTTCAACCATAAAATAGAGGGAAATATACATCCTACCTTACAGAGTAGTTGTGAGAATTAAATAAGCTAATACAAAGAGCTGGAACAGTGCCAGGCTTTAGTAAGTGCTTCATAAATGTTAATTAGTAGTAGTATTAGGTGGATTTAGCTCTTACTTTGGTGCAAAACACCAAGAAGTCAGGAGAGGCCTAGGGTTTAGGCTGTAGGGCAGAGGAGATGAGGAGAAGTAATATATATAATCCCTAAGGAATCATCATTGCACCAAAATGCCTTGACTTAATTGATTAACAAGGAATATTTCAGGGGAGGGTGTCTAAGCCCTTCTGAAGGGCTCCTCCGATCACAGAACCCCTGTTTCTGTAAGGTGGGAACCCACATCCCATGCCCTGTAAGCTAATTTCATGGTCTTCTGAGGGTCCATTTACCTGACTTAGTCATGACGCTGCAACCCTCATTTTATCAAGCCTTGGACTCCCAACACTGAAATATCCTTTTTACAAGGGCACTTTTCAGATCCAAAGGAGAAGTCTAAGGCAGAAGCTTGTCTGCTGGATTCTGCATACTGGCAATTCCAATCTTGGCACATAACACTCTGCTCTGAGGAGCAATGATTTACAGCAGCAGAGTCTGGGCAGGAGACCCAGAAGCTCCTGCTACGTGTGACAGAGCACAGATCCCCAAGCACACAGACCATGTGGTGAGGGCAAGTGGGGATGAGCTAAGGGAATGAATTGTGAGCTGAGGGCAGACCTCTGCGGGTATTGCTAGTCTCTCTTCCTGATCATTAGTCATATTCTGTGGCATGTGAGTCTTATTTTTCCAGTTCCATTTGTCTTGCTCCACGAACAGACTAATGATTGCTCTTACTAAGAGAGAGAAAGAAAAGCATGATTTAAAGTCACTCAAAGGCTGAGAGCAATCATATTAATGCATTACATCAGATGATGCTTTGGGGCAAGATTGCTATTAGTCTGCCATAATTCATCTGAAAGTTCTGTAATAAGCCTTCCTGCCATTATTTATTATTTGTTTTGCAGCACAAAATATGCAAAATACAGAGAAATGAAAGTGGTGGGTAGAACTTATGCCTAAAATTCTGAAATAAATTTGTATCCTTACTGTCTTCAATTTATGTAATATTTTTGTAGTACCAAGTATGTGTACAGCACTGTGCTAGGTACTGGTGTCAAGAGGGAATATGGGAAAGGGAATCAGGGTTTACTGAACCCACACTCTGGTCAAGGCAGCCTGACAATGTCAGATTCCCAGCGGGTCCTGGGAGTCATAGTCTCTGTCCTCAATAGCTTATGATGGGGGTGAAGAGATGGCAGGCACACAGACATGAATAGGTATGAATAAAAATCGAAGACAACATACTAACATCAAATACTTTGAGACTAAGTGAGAGTATGGATTGTTAAGTGTGAGCTCCTGTGGTCAAGGACGTCTTTCTTCAGCAGCAGTGCCCTGGACAGCTACAGTCTGGAGGGCTGTCTTTGGAGAAAGCTTCCATGGAGCTCACACTTACAATCTCAGCATGGGCTTGGAGTCCAGGATAAGGTTCTGGGTGCACCATACACCAGCTCTGAGAATATGGCATGCCACTTGACTCCTCTGTGCTTTGGTTTCTTCATCTGTAACTTGTACATGAATTACATCCAACTTAGAGGGTGGCAATGAAAATTAAATGAAGATACAATGCTCAGATTAATCATATCATCTGTACCATCTAAGCTCCAGATCTGACTTTTTATTGTTTTGGTGAATGGAGAGAAAGGGGGAGGAACAACATCAAAGGGTTACAGTAGAGGCTGACCTAAGCCATCGTTACAGGACAAGAGTAATTGGTCTGGGGTCATCGCAGCCTCTCCCACTCTCTAGCCAGAGTGCATGGGAGATAGAGAGAAATGGAGGAGGATGGGATTTGCTGCAGCCAATCTCTTGTATTTCCTTTGACATTCTTCCAGAGGATCCAGTAGGGTTTTTCCATCTGTTGCTTTTCCATCATTCTTGCCCTCTAACTGCTCTTTATGTAAATATGGCATGGGCAGAGACTGGCAAGGGGGCGTGTCTGGTTATTTCTTCCTAATCATAAGTGATCCCAGCCACTCTGAACCTTCAGGCCACTTTGTTTGAGCTCCCTTTAAAAATATATGTATACCCTTGATGTAGTTTGTACCATAATGTATTTCCTTTTGCAGATGTCATGTGTCCCTGATAAATCCCATTAGGATAAAAGCTGGACCTTAACTTGCTTTAAAATCTTGCTTTGTACAAAGTAGTTTGTGATTATTGTTGTCAAAATAAAGAGAAGGGTATTTTCTAGGATCAGAGATGAATGCACTACTTGAAAAAGAATGTTCCAACATAAATACTGGAAATCTTAATAATTTTATAATCTCCATCTTGAGTAGGATTTTTAATTCATTCTAGAAACTGGATGGGAAACTTCAATCTGAAGGGAAGAATTAACTGCCTGCTTTTATTTCAGATACTGGCATTGGGTAGGGCTGAGAAGCCTCTGCCAGCCTTAGGCCAGGAGAGGCAGCCACACTCTGGTTCCCTGCTGAGGTATAGCACTCTATTAAGATGTACCGGAGCAGGGCTGTAATATAATTGGCTTCCTAGTCAGATAGCTGTGACCATCATTTGAAGGCAGGGGGAGATATTTTAAAATGAATTTCACTTTCAGCCTAGGATGCCAAGGAACCTCTTCATTGTACAATATGAAAAAAAGCAATGCATTATCTGTATTACAGTTTAGAAAATACCACAGGCAAGCCAGGTGTGGTAGCTCACACCTGTAATCCCAGCACTTTGGGAGACTGTGGCAGGCTGATCACCTGAGGTCGGGAGTTCGAGACCATCATGACCAACATGGAGAAACCCTGTCTCTACTAAAAATACAAAATTAGCTGGGTGTGGTGGCTCATACATTGTAATCCCAGCTACTTGGGAGGCTGAGGCAGGAGAATCACTTGAACACAGGAGGTGGAGGTTGCGGTGAGCCAAGATCGCACCATTATACTCCAGCCTAAGCAACAGGAGTGAAACTCCAGCTCAAAAAAGAAAAAAAAAATCACAGGAAAGGAAGATACACAGATAAATGTTGGATTTGAGTTATTTTTTCCAGTGGTATTATTGCATAAGAAATTCTTATAAGTAAAAATGGAAGTTTTGCAATTATGTTAATATTTAGAGCATTTAATTCATTCCTTCCCATTGTCCCCAGGCCAGGGGGCATGAATGACACAGGAAGGCATTTTCATGGCAGATCATTGAAAGAAGGACTTCAGAGAAATAAGAGAGACAAGGTACATTCCATAAACCAAGCAGAGTGTGGCCTTTTGTTAAATACCCTTTTGATGCCAGAGGCTTTCCAACTCTGGCTGCACATTCATGTCATTTTTTTTCCTACTCGCTTTTTACTTTTTATTGAGATATGACATATATCCAGTAAAGCACACTAGTCTTAATTGTAAAGCTTGATGAATTTTTACATCAAAACCTGATGAATAGTTACACCTACCTGGAGGCACCAACAGATCAAGATATAGAACATTTCTAGCTCCCCAGGTAACCCCCGTTCTAACTTCAGTCGCCATGCGCTGGTTATGCTTGCACTTGAACTCATATGGATAAGATCATACAATCTGTACTCTTATACATAGGCGTTTTTTGCTGAATATGTACGTGTGATTCATTGGTGCCATATATATAATTAGTTTGTACTTTTATGCTATATATACCGCATGTAATATATACTGTGTAGTATTTTAATGAATGCATATACAACAGTTTATTCATTTTACTATTGATGGACATGTGGATTATTTCCATTTTTTGGTTATTATGAATAAAATTGCTATGAATAATCTTGCACATGTCATATCCACTCAATTCTAGGAGTGGAATGGCTGGGCCATAAGGAAGGCATATGTTTAGCTTCAGTAAATACTGCCAAATGTTTCTAAAATGTCTCTATCAATTTATATTTCTACCAGCTATGTAGAGGAGTTCCAGTTGCTCTCATGCAACTTCACCAACAGTTGGTATTATCCAATTTTTAAAATGTTAACCTCCAGAGCTTTGATAAGATACTACTACCTGAAGTCTTATGAAACTTTTCTGGGGTAGGATCTACCTTTGGAAGCTCTGTCAGTGATAGCTATGCACTTCTGACGAAACGCGAAGTGGGGGATATGGGTTTCCCAGGGAATGCTAATGTGTGGCCAGGGTTGAGAACTATGCCATAGAATGATGTCTTAATTTGGCTCGTTATTGGAATCAGTTGGAGAACTTCAAAAACTAGAGGTTCTTTGGTTCTCTTCAGACCTGCCAAATCAGATCCTCCAGGAGAGGGTGTTCCAGAGAATCTGATTTGGCAGGTCTGAAGGTGAGTTGGAGGTAATTAGTCCTAAATTTGGCAAACACCGATTTGGCGTATATTTGTTTTTTAAAATTAGTGACTTTTTTAAAATTGAAAAAGATTTACACATACAGTAAAAAGCAAACAAAGAAAAATAAAAACAGTTCATTTGTATACACGATGGAAACCAGACTCCCAGTGCCTCTCCACAGAGGTAACTGTATTGTTCAGTTTCATGTTTCACCTATACATACTTCTAACACTTTTCTGCCTATATAGTACTTCTTATGACCCCTTATATTGGAAGTGATAGAAATTCATATCCTGGCTTAAATTTTAAAATGAAAACATTAAAAGAATAGTCCAGATTGAGTCCTGACTCCAGGTACAGTTTGATCCAGTAATGAAATCTTGGTCGTATCTCTTAGTGCTTCCTTTCCATCAGTCCCATTCCTTTCATGGCAGCAACATGGCTGCCACAGTTCTCAACCTCAGGACTTCACTCAGCAGCACCTAGGTTGCTACCGCATTCTGAGTAATCCTCACTCACCTTCTCAACAATTCCTAGTTTTACTCTGTCTCATTGGTTTGCACTGGGCAACACACTCATCTCTGAACTATTCACTGTGGCCAGAGAAGATGGAAGGTGCTGACTGACTTAAAGCAATCCCTTAGAGCTGAAGACTAGGTCGTTTAACCAAACTATGTGACCAAAACATGTGGAAGAATTTCCCAAAGGAAAATCAAATGGACGTTGTCCAGGGACATAAATAATGTCCGTGTTTACTATGTAACAGTACACCCCGTAGTCATCAAAAACACATTTTGGAAGGCAAGTTACAGGCTTCTGGTCAAGAGAGTTTCTCTAGGGAGTCTGCGCTAATCCCCACAGGTTGTCAGAATATTTTATTGTCTTTTTACCCATTATTTCAGTAGGAAAAATGGAGGATATTCTTGAGGACAGAAGCTGGAAGGTATTTTGGAGACAAGGGAAGGTTGGTTTTGGATGTTCTCGGGGTTAAGTACGGACTCTTGTGTCCAACTCTCAGGCTTCCTTCCCCCAGCCTAGAAATGAATTTGCTGAGTTGTAGTTAGTTCCTGATTCATAGGCACCCACTGTCTGAAGCTGTGGAATTGGGCTTGCTTCCGTAACAGCTGTCCTTTCATACACATACTCTAAAATAACCTGAACGGGGGGTTGCATGCCTGGCATCTAGTGGGTAGAGGAATATACAGAACAGCCCCCACCACAAAGCATCATCCAGCTCTGAAGGAATAAGCTTAGGAAACATGCCTATGAGCAGTGGAGCAAGGTTCATGGAGCACCAGCCCATGCTGACGCTTCCAGCCACCTGCTCTGCGTCCTTCTCTCTGTTTTAAAATACCTTGTTGGCCACGCGTGGTAGCTCACGCCTGTAATCCAAGCACTTTGGAGGCCAAGGTGGGTGGATCACCTTAGGTTGGGAGTTCAAGACCAGCCTGACCAACATGGTGAAACCCCGTCTTAAAATAAATAAATAAATAAAACAAAACAAAATAAAATAAAATAAAATACCTTGTTACACAGTTAAGTTTCCAACTCTTTCATACATACTTATCTATACATAGAAATAGTGTGTACACAGCCTTCCTAATTTAACATTTGCTGTCACGTATTATCACACCAAATCCTGTATTCAAATTACAATGCTGCCCAGAACTGCAGACATTAACCCCACCCCATAAAAGAGCATTTGTGCTACACAGGTGACTTCATTCTAGGTTATAGACTGATTCATGTGATGCATAAACAAATACCCATTAGGTGGAGCTTTCACAGGAGGGTGTGGTGGTCATGGAATTCTTTTTTCTTCTTTCTTTCTTCCTTCTCTACCCTTAGTTCAGGTGTCCTGGAGTAAAATCCAAATACTGCAGAGGTCTATGATATATTGGTTGGTACTATCAGAGAGTAGCACCAGCTGTCAGAAAAGAAAGACAAGGCTAGGTGTGGTGGTGCACCCTTGTAATCCCAGCTACTCAGAAGGTTGAGGCAGGAGGATCACTGGAGCCCAGGAGTTTGAGGCTGCAGTGAGCCATGATGGTGCCACTGCAGTCCAGCCTGGGAGACAGTGAGACTGAAAGCAGGAAGGAAGGGAGGGAGGGAAGAAGAGAGGGAGAAAGGAAGGAAGGAAGGGAGGGGGAGGGGGGAGGGGAGAAGGGGAGGGAGGAAGAGAGAAAGAAAGAAGGAAAAGAAGGAAGAAAAGAGAGAAAGAAAGAGAGAGAGAAAGGAAGAAAGGAAGGAAGGAAGGAAGGAAGGAAGGAAGGAAGGAAGGAAGGGAGGGAAGGAAGGAAAGCCAGCCAGCCAGCCTGCCCAACCTCCTTCCAAAAGGTCATGAGAATCTTGAGCACATATGGCCCTTGGCATGACCACATGACCTGCAGAGCCCCTGTTAGAGAACTCATTTTTGTATTTTCCTTAATATAAGTTAATATAATAGTGTCATTTGTTAATAGTGTCTTTGTCATTTTACTTTTTAAATGTAAATTTATTGAAATACAGGTACAGGAAAGTACATCTATTGTAAGTGTGCAAATTGATGAATTCTAAAATCTTGAGTGCACCTGTTTAGCACCTAGATTGAGACACTGAACATAACTAACAACAGGAAGTCTCCTTGCACACCCTCCTGTTACCACCCCTGCCCCTGACCAATTCACTCTTTTCTAACAGCATAACTGTGTGTGACTAATTTTTTTAATTTAAAAGAAAGAAATCATACGGCATGTATTCATTTGCATTTGGCTTCTGCCACCCAACATTATATTTGTGAGATTCATTTGTACGGCTGCATATTCGTTGTAGATCCCTCACTCTCATTTCTGTAGGGCATTATATTACATAAATATCCCATACGGTATCACATGCATAAATACGGTATTATGTGCATAGATGGCATGCATATGGTATTATGGCATGCTATTATATTGCATGAATATACCACACTTTATCAGTCATACTGTTGAACATTTGTGCAGTTTCCACTTGGGGGCGATTTCAAATAGTGCTGCTATCAATATTCTTGTAAATGTCTTTTGGTGAACACATACAACACATATATGCATTGTTTCTGGTTCCCAGGAGTGGATTTCCTGGGTCATACACAATGCATGTGTTCAGGTTTAGTTGAGTATAATGCCATACAGGTTTCCAAAGTGTTTGTGCCACTTTACATACCCATCATTATTGTAAAAGAGTTCTATTTGCTCCACATTGTCCCCAGTGCTTGACAGTTTCTATTTTTTTTTTCTTTTTAGCCATACTACTGGGTGTTTCGTGGTATAGCAATGGGATTTTAATTTGCATCTTTCTTATGACAATTTTATTACTATCACGCATGTGGAAATGTGATTTAAATGCATTTAAAGATACAGTAATGAAAACGGATACAAGGCTACTTTCATACTTGGAAAGTTTACATAGAATGATTTCTTATGTAAGCTTTTATAGTGTAGTCTGAGTCCATAAATATTGATTACAAAAAACACATCTGTAGGTGAGTTACAATACCTCGCGTATAATTCCACATTCATTTTATATTAGCTCAGTATTTTTCAAATATATTTTTGCAGACAATTTTCACCTTCTTTTTGAGTGGTCTCAGATATTTTGTCTGGATCTAGCACAGGGAGTTAGGCTGCCATTGTTTAGATGCACACATCTATGTATCTGCACCATGATGATACGACATGCCCCTATCCCCCTCTTTGTGTTTCGTCCTAAGTGCATAGCTATCACTGACAAACTTTGCCAGTAGAAATTTACTCCCAATTTCACATGGACTTATCTTGAATAATCTCTCAACTGAAGCATAACAGGTTTTGAATTCTGTCAGAATAGTCGTTTTTACTACCTTTTAATTTTATAAAAATTTCAAGGTTACTTAATACTTTCATTTAAAAAGTGAAACAAAGCTTTTTCTCTCCCTTACCCACAGATGGCCCAGCAGAGGGGAAAAACATTGGCCCCAGGCCAAAATCATAAAAGCTTTCAATTAACTAATAATAATTGCTGGCATGTTGCCATTTAAATATCCTTGCGTCGTTATCGCTGGTTGCTTTATCAAACCCATAGGTCACTAAAGCCCACTTTTGAGACAAAGACTATTTCTCCCACAAAAGTCAAGGGAAATATAAAAAATTAAGTTAGTGATTAAGGATATAAGTTAATTAATACAATCATTTTGGCTTAATTATTTAAAGTCCAGTTTTTTTCCTCCAGCAAACCTGAAAAACACTATCCTCCAGCTATCAGAATTATACTGAAATTTATCATTTTTCACTGATGAATTTAGAGCTCTCATATACTCAGAGGAAAGAAACAAAAACAATTCTGAAGGTAATCCACACAAAAATTGTTATGTGCTGACACATATACAACAATTTTCACATATACACACCCGGAACTTTGAAAAAAAAGACAGCCTCTTTCATATTAATGTAATTTTTTTTACAGCTAAGCAATATGAATAATTCTTTCAGAGACATCATCACCTAATGAGTGATCTTTCTTAATTGTATAATCTTGGATCACCATTTCAAAAACCATTTTACCCATTTTAAGTGTACGATTCAGTGACATTAAGTATATTCGCAATGTTGTATGGCTGTCACCGCCATCCATTTCCAGAACTTTTTCACCTTCCTAAACTCAAACGCTGTGCCTAGCAACAATAACTTTTCATTACCCACACTCTCCTACCAGTGGCAACTAGTGTTCTATTTCCTGACTCTATGAAAGTGAATTTGACTAACCTATGTACCACATGCCTGTGAAAAAATAAGAGTATTTGTCCTTTGGTGTCTGGCTTAATTCACTTGGCATAAAGTCTTCAAGGTTCATCTATATCGCAGTATGGGTTAGAATTTCCTTTCCTTTTAAGGCTGAATAATTTTTCATTGTATAAATATACCGTGTTTTGTTTATCCATTAATCTATTACTAGACATTTGGGTTGCTTCCATGTTTTGGCTATTGTGAATAATGCTGCTATGAACGTGGGTATACAAATATCCGTTCAAGGCTGTGCTTTCACTTCTTTTGGCTATATACCCAGAAATGGAATAGCTGGATTGTGTGGCAATTCCATGGCTAATTTTCTGAGGAACTGCCATACTATTTTTCTCAACAACGCCACTATTTTACATTCCTATCAGCAATGCACAAGGCAAACATTAAATTTTAAACACAGCAACTCTGAATAGCTTTTATACAAATCCTATAACCTTCAAAACCTGCACTTATCTTTCTATTTTTCTGTATCTATCTATCTATCTATCTAATCTATCCATCCATCCATCCATCCATCCTATTTATCTCTCCATTTCCAGACATACTTAGAATGAAAACTTTAATTTGCAATTGGTGAAAATACCCTGAATCAGGAGGCAGTTTTGATTGGCATATATCTTATCGGCCCCTCTCTTGCTGTGAGTCTCTTATTCTTCTAAGTATCCATGTATTCTAGAGAAAGTCCCCAAACAAAACTGCCCAAAATGGCCCTCTATTTCTAAGTTACCCATTTCTGATAATCTAGTTGGATTCTCCTGTTTTTCTTCCTCATCATCCTCTAATTAATTTTTTTTTTGTCTTCTAGAATTTTTGCCAACACCACATCTAAGAATTTGTCCTCTGGCTTTCCTGGTACTCAGACCTTTTCACACCCTGGGAGGTAAGTTGCTTTCTAAGGACAGTCCAGAAAGTGAGGAGCATTTGATCAGGATTTGTTAGTTATAATTGTTGTGGCCAGTTGAAAGACAAGAGGTTTTTAAATACCTTGAATATCAGGGCTGACAGACTTAATCATGTTTGGTTTGGAGAACTGACCATGTTGTCACTTGGAGTGAGGAAGAGGAGGTAGAAGAGGTGGGTTAGCACAAGGGTTCATTTTCATTGGAGGACGTGGCTCTCTACAGTGGGGCACTCATGTTTATTTGAACTGATGCTGATGGACGAGTCTCCTGTGGGTGCTTCCCTAGCTTCCCCCATGCCTTCTGGCAGGTTTCTCTTCCTAAAAAGGCTGTGGCAAAAACTGAGAGTTGGAGTCAGAACCGATGCGATATCCTGTCCTCACTACCAGCCTCTCCAGAACCTCCTGCACTGGATCCCCTTCCCCACCGCTTCTCAGTGTGGCAGGGCCCTGGAACCCTGTCCTGAGACCTCTTCTTTGGTCCAGCTGACCTCATGTCCCAGGTGAGTTCTACCAGTCCCATGCATTAAATAAACCTGTAGGCTTATAACTCCCAAATGTAAGTCGCCTGTCTTTTTTTCTGGCTCTAAATATGTTGATCCAACTGCCTACACACTATTCCAAATCGAATGCCTGAGAAGAATGGTAGAGTCAACATATCTAAAATCAAACTTTTGATTTTTGCTACGTAAGTAAATCTTCATCTTTTCTCCTATTTCCAGCTCAGTAAATGGCTCCACCATTTATCTAGTAGCTCAGGCCAAAATTCTTACTGTCATCTTGGACTCCTTTTTTTTAACTGCTATGTCTAATTCAATCTGTGAGTCCTGTCACTTTTACCTTCAAAATACACCCTAAAGCCTCTACCATTTCTCACCTCCTTCACTGCTAACAACCTTCCCACGTCACTATCAGATCTTTCCTGGATTCTTGCCCTGGTCCCATCAGTGGTTGTAGGGCTTCCTCACTGGGCCCTCTGAGTCTCATCTGCACAGGGGTTCCAGGATTTGAGAATATCAGTCAAATCAAATCACCCCTGTTCTCATCCCTCTAAGGACTTCTCATTTTATTCCCAGAAAAAATACATGAAGTCTTCATCATGACCTGCAGGTCACATCATGACCTGTGGATCTGTTCCTGGCGGCCACTGCTGTCTCAGCTCCTAATGTCCCTTGTCCCTGTCCCTCTACTATATCCACACTAGACCTCTGGATGTTCCTCACACGCACCCCTCATTCCCATCCCACATTCCTGAAATGTGCTTTCTCCTAAGCCTGGAACACTCTTCTCACAGTTTCCACGTGCCTCATTCCCTCACTTTATTTGGGGTTCCACCCATATGCCACTATTTCTGAGAGGTCGTCTCTCACTCCTTGTGAGTCAAATCTCACCCTCCTGACAATATAGTAGGTTGTACCAAATGAAAAAGTTGCCACTTAAGGCAGGGCACAGTGGCTCACATCTGTAATCCCAACAATTTTGGAGGCCGAGGCAGGTGGATCACCTGAGGTCAGGAGTTTGAGACCAGCCTGACCAATATGGTAAAACCCCATCTCTACTAAAAATACAAAGATTAGCTGGGCATGGTGGCAGGCACCTATAATCCTAGCAACTTGGGAGGCTGAGGCAGGAGAATTGTTTGAACCCAGGAAATGGAGGTAGCAGTGAGCTGTGATCACACCATTGCACTACAGCCTGGGTGATGAGTGAAACTCCATCTCAAAAAAAAAAAAGTAAAAAGAAATTGGCATTTGAAAAAAAATAGAGATGAGGTCTCCCTATGTTGCCCACGCTGGTCTTGAACTCCTGGGCTCAAGCAATCCTCCCACCTCAGTCTCCTGAAGTGCTGAGATTATAGGCATGAGCTATGGCACCCAGCCTGAAATTGCCAAGCACCTTGAAGGCAGCAGCTTGGGTTGTTCATGTCTAGAGTTCCTGGAACAAAGAGGCAGTCACAGATTATCTGCTATAAATGTCTTCCATGTATTGTCCAGCCCTTTGAGAAATTAAGCTCATTAAATTGCTCTCTGCTAGTCACACTGGTATTTTTGAAGCCAAACTCTTTTACTTCCTATCAAGGTTGATACTCTTGTGGCCTCAGGATTTCATTTTGGGGATCCTCCCACTCATCCCTCTTATTCTGTTTTCTCTTTCAGATTGTTTGATTATGGGATCAAGCTGCAATTTCCTCTGACCTTCTGAGAACTGTGTACCCATTTAGAACCCACATCAGAGCTTTTCCAGAATGGTTTTCCTTGGGCATTTTAATCCCCCTCCGAAAGACACTGTGACTTACTGGCTGCAGAGACTCCAGTACTTCTGCTTCGATAACCAGTTCTTCCCAGTAGGTCAGAATTAAATCCAGGAGAGAAGTTCCTTTTGTTTCTTACTCTTCCTTCTGCAAAATAAAATTATTAGTAAGAAAATGTTAAAAATGCATGTTCTGCTTTTAGAGAAATTAGATTTCCAGCAGCAATGCAGAGCTAAGTTCCCATTACATCTATGACCTGCAAATATGTCAATTTTGTAATTTTTAAAAATGTGCACCCCATGTTGATTCCAGTGCCAAGACATGGAATCAACCCAAGTATTCATCAACAGATGAATGGATAAAAGAGAATGTGGTACATACACAAAACGGAATGCTATTCAGCCATAAACAAAAGAATGGAATCCTGCCATTCATAAAAACATGGATGGAACTGGAGGACATTATGTTAAGTGAAATAAGCCAGGAACAGAAAGTTTACCTCCTCATGTTCTTACTCTTACGTAGAAATTTTAAAAAGTTTACTCAGCTATAAAAAGCAGAACAGAGGTTACTAGAGGCTGGGAGGGGTAGGGGAAAGGTAAGGATAGGGAGAGATTTGCTAAAAGACACAAAATTACAGCTAGATAGAAGGAACAAATTCTAGTGTTTTATAGCATCGCAAGATGACTATAGTTAACAATATATTATATACTTTTTTTTTTTTTAATGGAGTGTTGCGCTATTGCACAGGCTGGAGTGCAGTGGTGCAATCTTGGCTCACTGCAACCTCTGCCACCCGGGTTCAAGCAATTCTCCTGCCTCAGCCGCCAGAGTAGCTGAGATTACATGTGCATGCTACCACGCCTGTTTAATTATTGTATTTTTAGTAGAAATGAGGTTTCAGCATCTTGGCCAGGCTGGTCTTGAACTCCTGACCTCTTGATCCACCCACCTTGCCCTCCCAAAGTGCTGAGATTACAGGTGTGAACCACTGTGCCCTGCTATATATTTTCAAATAGCTAGAAGAGAGGGTATTGAATGTTTTCAAGAGAACAAAGTGATAAATGTTTGAGATGATGGCTATGTCTTAATCTGATCACTACACATTGTATGTATCAGAACATCAGTATGTACCTATAAATAGTATAATTATGTATCAATTAAAAATAATTTTTAAAAAATCAGTGTTATGCCATCAGAGTTTTAAAAACAGGAAAAAAAATTGTCCATAATTTCCCTTTCACTGTAGCTCAATTTCTGTCATTTTTATATTTTTTACATAAATGTATAATTTTGCAGTTGAAAACAGTATAGTATACAATTTTGTATCTTGTTTTCCTCACTTATCATCACAAGGTTTTCATGTTACCACATGGGATCCTAACTACATAGTGGCTGCAGAATATTCTGTCAAGTGGTTGGACCCTAATTTGATAAACTATTCCCCTAAAATTATTGTTTCTAGTTTTTGATCACTATAGCGCTCCTTTATGCTTTTGGCTTTTTTTCTGACTTTGGATTATTTTATCAGGATAAAGTCCCAGACCTGAGATTCTTTCTTTTTCTTTTCTTTTTGACAGAGTCTTGCTCTATCACCCAGGCTAGAGCTCAGTGGCGCTATCTCAGCTCACTGCAACCTCCACCTCCCGGGTTCAAGCGATTCTCCTGCCTCAGCCTCCTGAGTAACTGGTACTACAGGCACATGCCACTCCACCCAGCTAATTTTCTTTGCATTTTTAATAGAGAGGGGGTTTCACCATGTTGGCCAGGCTGATCTCAATATCTTGACCTCGTGATCTACCCACCTAAGCCTCCCAAAGTGCTGGGATTACAGACATGAGCCACCGTGCCTGGCCCAGACCTGAGATTACTGAGCTCAAGGGTAGAAACATAGAACAGACAGGGCTCCTAACACCAGGTGAACGCTGCTTCCCACAGACTGAACCCTATGACTACTGCAGCAGTATTCACAATAGCCAAGATACAGAATCAACCACAGCATCCATCAACAGATGAATGGATAAGACAATGTGCTGCATAGATGCGACGGGGTACTCTTCAGCAACAACAAAGAATGAAGCGCTGTCATTTGCGGCAGCACAGGTGGAACTGGAGGACTCTGTGTTCAGTGGAATAACACCATGACAGTGACCAGACGTGAACCCAGCCTCATTCTCTTCACAGTTCCTTCCCTGACATGCTGGCTTCAGCTGCCTCGTTTCTGTTCTCAGCAGTTCACAGGGCAGTCCAGGTGAACAGTTTTTGACTCTGTCCTATCCTGAAGTGACCACAGGGACAGTGCCTGGCATCTGCCGTGAACCATCGAGGGGCAATGAAGCAGCGGTAGGGGCAGAGGTAGAACCGCACATCCATGAGGGCCGTGACCCACAGCAGCCCGGCCGCTGGGGCACCTCTCGGCAGGTGAGGTTTCTCCTGCTGTCCTGGGGCTTCTGTTCCACGTTGATCTCCTCTGCAATTTCCTTCCAGGTACATCTTCTCCCAGCTCAGGTCTCCACCCAAGTACCAGGTCATCTGTTCTCTGGTTGGCTCCCGGGGACTGGTATGGAAGCATCCTGGGATTTTGCAACAGTTTCCCATGCAGACTCCCACTTCTTCCTCTTTTCCAATCCATTCTCCACACAGCAAACAGAATTGTTCTTCTGCTGCCCTGCAGCCCTGTAACTATGCCAGTCCCACACCCACCTGCTGCTCCACGCCTGCACGCACTCTCTGTGATCTTTTTAGGAATATGGTAATCAGAGTTCCATCTTCCTTGGCTGCTTGCTAGTATACTTATTTTATGTCATGTCAGTTCTTTCCAAACCATTTGACAGGGGATAGACTGTCCAGTCACCAACATGACGATGCTTAGGGTTTTCCCCAAGGAGTGCACACAAAGAACATAACTCGATTTCCTAATTATATTTGATTTAAAGTGTTGTTTGAGTGCCTGGCTGCAAATGGGAGAGGGATAGGAATTAAGGGCTTGGATTTGTAGTCAGACATACTGATTTTTTAATCCTCTTGCTCCTGTATTAGGAAGACAGAAATCAAGCCAGTAACTTCACAGAAAAGAACTTAATAGAGGGACTTGGTTAAACTGTATCAAAAACAAAAAGGGGACAGTTGGCCACCAGAGAGATTGTAACTCCAGGAAGCAGCTACTGCCACTAGGGCCAGGGGAACAGAGAGAAGAGAATGAGTTTACTAGAACCTAGAGGCTTGGAGTAGAAACCCTTCGTAGCTGGGACCTGGATTTCTGAGAAGTAGGTGCTGGTGGACTGCTGCTAGTATTTCTGAAGAGTTCATTCTGCGAGGGTAGAAAATGACTGCTGATTGGCTAAAGAAAATGTGGTACATATACATCACGGAATACGAGGCAGTCTTAAAAAATAATGAGAGCACGTCTTTTGCAGGAACATGGATGGAGATGGGGGCCATTATCCTTAGGAAACCAAGGCAGTAATAGAAAACCAAATACCGTATCTTCTCCCTTATAAGCTGGAGCGAAATGATGAGTACTTACGGACACAATGAAAGAAGAACAGATGCTGGGGCTTCCTTGAGGGTGGAAGGTAGGAGGATGGAGAAGGGCAGATAATGGAACTATTGCATACTTGGCTTAGTACCTGAGTAATGAAATAATCTGTACAGCAAGCCCTGTGACGCAGCGTGCCTATATAACAAATCTGCACATGTGCCCTTGAACATAAACGTTTAAAAACAAAGAAAACGGCTGCTGCTGAGGTGAAAAGCCATTATTGAGAGGATGCAGACAGAAACAGGAGGCAGGTGGGAGGGAGCTAGTCTCCTCTCCCTTATCCAGCCTCAGTGTCCTGGCATGTCAACAAAGCACCAGCCAGCTAACCACGCAGAAATGTAGTTTGCAGAATCCCCACCTCGGCATCACAAAGCAGAGTATAAAAGGGCGGGTTTGAAACAGAAAGAAAATAGCTTAATAACCAGTACAATGACTTTAGGTAGATTACATAGCCTCTCTAAGCTTCAATTCCTATACCTGTATGATGGGAGAAATACCTCCTCTCACAGTTATTGTAAGGATTAAGTGAGATAATGGATACAGACTGCTCAATAAGAACACGAAAGTAGCTGCAGATCTATCCCTGATACCCCATCTTTAGCATCAGCATGGCAGCCAGAGGGGGACAAGGATAGGGGAAAAGATGGAAAGTGGAGAGAAGAAAGAAAATGAAAGCAAGTAGGAGGAGGGAAGAATGGAAAGAATGCAAGAGGTACCTGGAACCACCATCAGAGAGAAAGGCAAACGCCCTGTGGACCTGTCCCTTGTCTCTTTGGGAAGTCTTTTCCCACTTTGAACAAATGACATGCTCTAGGTGCCTTCAATGACTCCCAGGGGTGGTTGTGATTTCTGCAAAGTCAAGAGAACTAATAAGAGTCGCTAGAGGTATGTGATCATATTCTAGAAAGTTGAAGGCTCAGTAGTTTGGCAAAAGAGGAAAGCAGGAGGTCTTAATGAGTTAGACCACAAATTATTCTTGCCTTGTTTCTCCTTTAACTGTTTCTTTCCTCTGTGTCTTTGGCTGATTCTAGCAGCTGTTCAACTGTGTAATTAAGTCTCTTCTAAGAGAGCTGAGAAGCTGGGTCAGTACTGAATGTTCTAGTGATCATAGGCTATCAAGTTAAAGGTTGAATTGATATTTCGAGCAGTTATCAAACTTACACTGCCCCATTTTCATGGAAACTGGCAACTGGAAATGCTACCGGTATTCAAAACCCTACTGCCATCAACAATTCTAAGGAGGGATAAAATCCAGAGCTAGCCTGATGCCTCCAGCGACATTTCTCAAGCTCTTGAGTTGGTGCAAAGGTAATTGCGGTTTTGGACCATGAAATTTAAATCATTGTAACTAGACTCAAACAAATCTTTATTAATCAAAATAGAAACCATTACAATCAACACGCTTGCTAATGAGAAATCAGCTTGTTTATGTCTGTAGCATTAAAATGTGTTCTTTGGGATTAGACAAACTCTCAGAAAGCATTTTCTGCATTCTGCTGGTTGTGGAAGCGTTTTCCCTGCAAAACGTTGTCAAGATGCTTGAAGAATTGGTGGCTGGTTGGCACAGAGGTCAGGTGAATACAGTGAATGAGGCAAAACTGCACAGTGCAATTCTTTCAACCTTTGAAGCTTTCGTTCTATGATGTGCACTTGGGCGTTGTCATGGAAAAGAATTGGGCCCTTTCTGTTCACCAATGCCGGCTGCACGCATTGCAGGTTTTAGGGCATCTCATCAATTTACTTTTTTTTGTTGTTGTTTTTTCAGAAAGCTGTAGTGGATCAGACTGGCAGCAGACCACCAGTCAGTGACCATGACCTTTTTCTGATGCAGGTTTGGCTTTGGGAAGTGCTTTGGAGCCTCTTCTCAGTCCAACCACTGAGCTAGTCATCGCTGGCTGTCACGTAAAAATCTACTTTTCATTGCATGTCAAAAATCCAATGGACAAATGGTTTGTTGTTGTGACTAAGAGAAGATGATACTCAAAAATGATGATTTTTAAGAAAATTTTGCTCAGCTCATGGGGCACGCACTTATTGAACTTTTCCACCTTTGTAATTTGCTTCGAATGCCAAGTGACCATAGAACGGTCATTGCGTTCTTCGGCAACTTCTCATGTAGTTGTAAGAGGATCAGCTTCGATGGCTGTTCTCAATTGGTCGTTGTTAGCTTCCAACGGACAGCCCCAACGCTGTCATCTTCACAGCTCTCCTCTCCTTTGCAGAACTTCCTGAACCACCGCGGCACTGTCTATTCGTGAGCAGTTCCTGGGCCAAATGTGTTGTTGATGCTGCAAGCTGTCTCTGCTGCTTTATGACCCATTTTGAACATGAAAAAGAGAATTGCTCACATTTGATATTTGTCCAACAGTATTTCCATAGTCTAAGATAAATATATAATAAACAGCAACTAATAAGTCATTAGGAAAAACCATAATGCAAGAGATGCACATTGAAATGATGTATAACATAACCACACTTATTTTAAGAATGCATTTCAATATCAAATGGCAAGTTTCAACAGTGCAAAAAACACAATTACATTTGCACCAACTGAATAGCTAGAAATGAGAAAAACAAGATAAAATACAGTCTAAGAAATTGAAAATGTTACTGTTCACTCTATTCCACCTGGACAGGAAGAATCCTCACATCCCTCTCGGAGGTGTGCCCCTTTGCCTTTATCCTTATTTCCTTCCTGCAGATTGTATATAAGTTCCTTATAATGAAAAAGAGTCACTTTCTGAAAGTGTAAATTGAAATGTGCTGGCTACATAAACTTATCAAATTAGTTTTCCTGGTGGAAAAATATCTTAATTAAAAGGCTGCTTTGAAATAAGGAAATGTAATAAAACCTTTTCATTTTGTTTGTCTTCACACCAGCCACATTCACTTTTATGATCTAATTTTAATTTTTCTTATTTAATGGATGACATTAGATTTGTCTTCCCAGCAGGTTCATTTTCAAGAAGTTAATGAAGTTAAGCTAAGCATATGTGGTAGATCATTAGGTCTTCTGCTTACAACCACCAATATTCCATAGTCCTGGATTCCACTTTCTCTTTCAGGACACAATGGGATTTTTCAGAAACACGAATTCCTCTTTCTAAATACAGAGGACAAAACCATGTCCTCTGATTTCATGTATTATGAAATCTCTTGGGAACTATCAGAATTACAGAGGAACCAGCACCCTGTCCATCTTCTCCAAATGAGTAAATTTGCCATGAGATCAGTTTTTTGTGGCTTTACATAATAAAGAATTGAACAAAAGTAAGATTTGGTCTATGAGAATCAAAACTTGAGAATTTTTAAATTGGTATGTAGTAACTTAGTCTTATTAAGGATCAGCATTTTAAGTATTTGTTGAAGTCTGGTAAAACTTAACTTTTTATAAAATCTTTCTCTTTGTTTAAAGGCGAAACCCAATCCTTCTTTTCTCAAGTGAGGCTACTTACAGAAAGAATATGGGATCTGGGGTCTAAATACCTTGGTTTGTGTCTGCGCTTTCTAGCCAAGATGAACAGGAATGAGATTTAAAATTCCTACCTGAACCAGCCACAAAACTCGGGGGAAAATGAAAGAATGTTTTTCAAAACACGGAAAATAGGAAACAGAGGGATGGTAAAAATTGCAGTGAGCCTTACAATATATATAGAGTCAGTGCAATGCTAAGTAAAATCTCAGAAATTTTTAAATACAAATTGACAAGCTGATTTAAAATTTGTATGGAAATGCAAAGAACCAAGAATAGTCAAAACAGCTCTGAAAAAGAACAGCGGAGTTGGAGGACTTCTCTACCTGATTTTGAGAATTCTTATTATAACGCTGTAGTAATCAGTATGGTATTGGCTTAAAAATAAATAGATCAATAGAACAGAATAGAGATGATAATAATGGAGTTATATATATCTGGTCAATTGACAGTCAACAAAGGCACAAAGGAAATTCAGTGGAGAAAGGACAGTCTTTTCAAAAAGTGGTGCTGAAAAACATTAGATATTCATTTGCAAAAAAAAAAAAAAAGTAAAATTTAAAAACTCCAATACACATCCCACATCATATAGCAAATTCATCAGAATAAATCATAAACCTAAAAGCCAAACCAAAACTACAAACCTCTAGAAGAGCATATAGGAGAAAATCTTTGTGACCTTGGGTGACTAAGACTTGTGGACCTAAAAACGTGATTCTCCCAAATTTTCACAAATTGCACTTCATTAACATTTAAAACATCTAGTCCTCAAAAGAAACTATTAAGATAATGAAAAGGAAATCTACAGAATGAGAGGAAATATTTGAAAAACCACATACCTGATAAAATATTTATATATGAATGTACAATGAATTCATAAAACGCTATAACAAGCCAATGGACAACCCAATTTTTTCAATGGGCAAAAGATTTAAACAGACATTTCACTAAAGAAGAAGATATATGAATGGCTAACAGGCACATGAAAATATGTTCAACATCATTAGTCATTAAGGAAATACAAATTAAAATCACAGTGAGATGTTACTACCTACTATAGTGTCTAAAAAGAAGACTAACCACACCAAGTGTTGGCAAGGATGTGGAGAAACTGAAAAACTCACACACGCTGGTACAACCACTTTGGGGAAACAGTTTAGCTGTTTGTGAAAAATCTAAACATACAGTAATTACTGATCAAATAATGCAGACATTTCGTTTTTAGACTTTTACCCCAAAGAAATGAAAACTTACGTCTGTTGCAAATATTTTCACATCAATTTTTATAGAAGCTTTATTCATTATTGCCCCAAAGTAGAAATAATCTAAATGTCTATCATTAAGAGACTGAACAGTGACATACCCATGTAAAGCCATATTCCCTAATGAAATGGAATGGTATACAAAGCAACATAAATGAATCTCACAATAATTATGCTAAATAAACAAAGCCAGATAAAAAGGGACATACACTGTATGTTTCTATTTATATAAAATCTGTATAAAATGAAAACTATAGTGACAGCAGATCAATGGCTGCCCAGGGATGGCAGCACAGGAGTGGAGACTGGGGGATTCCAAAGGGGCATGAGGAACACGATGGGATAAAGGATCTGTCCATTATCTTGATTGCGGTGCTGGTCTCATGGGTTTATACTGTCCAACTGATCAAAGATCAAATTTTGTACTTTAAATATGTGCATGTAGTCTATTGTATGTCAATGATACTTTAATAAAGTTATTTAAGAGAAAGGGCTGCCTTCAAGTCACAGCTGTGTAATCTCAAACAGGTGTTTTTACCTCTTTGCACCTGAGTTCCCTCAAGAATAAAAAGAGGATAATAGCACACACCTCACAAGGTTGCTGTGCCAGGAAAGATCTTGTAGCAACAGCCCTGAAACAGCACTAAATCAACTCCACAGAGAGCGTCTTGTCGTCTCTGTCAAGATTTAACTTTCCGATTGATCCCTCAGCAGAATGGCAGTGTTCCCTCTCTCATCTTCAGAAATCAAAGGACATGACTTTTGAAGCTAGAGTCGTTAGATCTCATAAATGCCTTTATAAACATTAGATGGAGAAAAATGAGAACACACAGGAAATTAAAAAGCAACACTATAAGTATCAGTAGCTTTGTTGAGCACTTGTGAAAATTGGGCTTGCCCTACCATCAAGGGACATAATAAATTTAAGCCATCTGGCCTATGTGTAACCCCTGCACACACACACACATGAATATATGTATCATATCCATAATACACAATTATGAAAGGCAAATTTAAAAAAATAAACTGCAGCCAGGTGCGGTGGCTCACACCTGTAATCCCAGTACTTTGAGAGGCCGAGGCGGGAAGATCATGAGGTCAAGAGTTCAAGACAAGCCTGGCCAACATAGTGAAATCCTGTCGCTACTAAAAATACAAAAATTAGCCATGCCTGGTGTCATGTCCCTGTAGTCCCAGCTACTCAGGAGGCTGAGGCAGGAGAATCGATTGAACTCGGGAGGTGGAGGTTGCAGTGAGTTGAGACTGCCCCACTGCACTCCAGCCTGGGCAACAGAGTGAGACTTTGTCTCAAAAAGTAATACAATAATAATAAATAAATAAATAAATAAACTGCATATGCTTTAGAGTCAGACCTTGAATCAGATCCTGACTCATTCACTGGCTCCATGACACCTTGGACAGCTCCCTCAACCCTGCTGAGGATCAGTTTCCTCACTTGTAAAACACTAACCTGGAGTAAGAAAGTGGAAAAACAAAGCAACCCATGTAAAGTACGTAGGACAGTACCTGGCAGAGGATGCTGCTCAGCAAAACAGCTTCCCTAAGGTAACACACTAGATTGTGATCACACCTAAATTCAAACTTCCTGGTCCCAGGTCAATAACTTTTCGGTTGTCCTCTATTGCTAGTTTACTTGAGTAGTCTGCAGCAGAGAAGCAGTTGGAAACCAGTTGTCTCAGCTCTCACTCTGGCGTTGTTGCCACTGTACAGAGTCATTTTTTAAACATCATCATTAACGAGCATCTATTAATTGGGCGGAGAGGTTGGGGGTGGGAGGGCGGAATGGGACCTAGGGCTGAAATCACACTGGTTGAGGGATCAGGAAAAATCCCTTTGGACCCTACTCCTATGCTACTGATTACTACCAAGTCAGTCCCCAGTGTGACACCTGTCTCTCCACTGGTCATTCCCTGTTTGCCCCTGCAGAAGAATCCTTTCCAGAGCTTTCTATCTGGAAACCCCGGTACCGGACTGGGCGGGATGTTGGGAGTACATAATTGTTGTTGTGGCGGCCCTCAACCACAAGATGGCAGCACACGACTCTCCTCTTTCAGAAGAGAAACCTGCAATGGGAATTTTGCAACCTGGAACGTTTCGAATAATATGAAAATGTATTTATTTTTAAAAGTTGCCTCCGTCACCCTTCAAATGGTAAGCATAAACCAAAGAGCACAAAAGGAGGCTCTGCTAAGGCATGAGGATGAGGGATGAAGGGAAGACTGCAGTAGACAGAGCCTGTAGAGATGCTTGGCAGCTATAGGATGTGCCTTCTCGGTGTCTGCACTAGACCTTGTTGCTGTCCTCTTTGTTCACATTTTTCCCAGAGCTCATAACTCCAAAATGAACTATGCTAGGGGTCTCTGCCCTCGATCGAGTCTATCTGAGCTTTGACTAGACTTTAAAATTCTGAATTCCTCTATTTCCATTAAGATGTGAGTGTATTCCTCATTTATTTTCCCATAATATCAAGGGCGTGGATTTTTGTTGTTGTTGTTGTTTGTTTTCTGTCTTACTTTTCTCTGCATGTTCTCTGCTGCTGCACATCCACTTTGGACATCATTTATTGTTGTGGTTATGGCGGTATCAGGAGATGGAGCGGATTTTAATCTCCATCTCACCTCAGATACACCAAGACCTGAACTAAAGCAGTCCTGGCTACCCTCAGTGCCTCAGCCCCAGGTAGCCCTCTGCTGATGGGTTTCTCACCTTCTTTCCAAGTTCCTCCTTTTCACCTGGAATCTAAACACCTGTGAAGGGCAGAGCGCAGCTCCTAAAGCATTTTAAACTCCATTGTGGGAGCCCATGAATCTTTCTTTTCAGATGGAGTCTCGCTCTGTCCCCCAGGTTGGAGTGCGGTGACGTCATCTTGTCTCATTGCACCCTCCGCCCCAGATTCAGACAATTCTCCTTCCTCAGCCTCCTGAGTAGCTGGGATTGCAGGCACCCACCACATCTAGATAATTTTTTTGATTTTTTTTTTTTTTTTTTTTAGTAGAGACGGGGTTTCACCATGTTGGCCAGGCTGGTTTTGAACTCCTGACTTAAGGTGATCTACCCACCTCAGCCTCCCAAAGTGCTGGGATTACAGGTGTGCACCACCAAACCTGGCTGGTTTTTGTATTTTTAGTAGAGATGGGGTTTCACCATGTTGGCCAGGCTGGTTTCAAACTCCTAACCTCAAGGGATCCACCAGCCTCAGCCTCCCAAATGCTGGGATTTCATAAACCTCATGTTGCAAGCAAGAGAATACTGTGATTACCAAAAGTAACTAGAAGTCCTGCATTTAAATTGAGTATCATCATCTTTACTGTTAGGTCTTAAGAAAATGTGGTACGGGCACATAGATAATCGGAATGTAAATTGGAGGGGGTGGGGATAGTTGGTTAGTGATGATTCCTAATGAAGAAATGAGCAGGGCTTAGCAAGGCTTAGGTGGAGCGGGGTGCTGGGGTGAGGAAAGACATTCTCCTCGGAGAGCAGTTCCTGAGGTGTGGAAATGAGAAACAGTGAAATGCAAGCAAGCAACCACAGGCAGCTCTGTCCTGCGAGAGGGTGAAGTGCGGAGAGAGTCAGTAACAGAGAGGCTCTTCCCATAGGCAGTTCCTAGACCAGAGGATGCCTTGCATGCCATACAAAAGTGCCGGGGCTCCTGCTCTAGGAGATGGACAGTCACTCAAGGGTTTGATGAAGACAGTTCATATTTCAGATAGATCACTTCACCCTTAAGATGGGGAAGATATTTAGGAAGCTGATTCCTGTAAGTGGGGAAACCAGTGGAGATACTGCTGCAATAATGCAGGAAAGAGACAAAAGGGTCAGAGCCGGAATATGGGGAAAAGATACAGAGGGGCATTTAGGAGCCTGCTCAGGAAGGGCCCGCCCACTGGTTGGATGTAAAGTTTCAAGGGTGGCTTCAAAGTTTCTAGCTTAAAGGACTGAGGAGATGGTGTCATCGCCACCTGAAATAGAGACGTTTAAGGAAGAGTTGGTTTAGAAGGGAACCCTGGTGATGAAATTGGTTTTGTGGATGCTGAGGCAGAGGTGCTGGGAGGACCTCCGGGCGGGGAGGCCAGCAGGCAGGTAGATACACACAGCAGAAGCCTGAGAGAGGACCTGGGCTTGAGACATTGATTTGAGAGACACCAATGGTTGGGGGCAGTGAAAACCAGGAGAGTGAATACAATTGCCCTAGAAGCGGGTGAAGAGGGAGAAAAGCCGGGGGTCAAGGAGAGAACTCTGGGAACATCAACAAAGGATAAGTAGCAGAGAGAAGCTGTTGGGAAGAGAAGTCCATAAAGGAGAGGGAAAGCGATGGTCAGAGAGGTAGAAAGGTTGCCCTAGACACCAAGTGACTAGGGACCCTCGAGGAAGACGGAGCTCACAGTTTCAAATACAGCAGGAGAGGCCTAGCAAGGTGAAGACTGAAAGCTCTCCATGGGATGTGGCAGTGAGAAGGCTGCAGATGTCAGAGAGTAATGGACTGAAGAGTGAGCGGAAGCTGGGGAAGTGGAGCGGGGATGGCGATTACATTCTGCATGGCGCTGAATAGGAAGAGGAGAGACGTGGGTGATGGGTGGGGCTGGTGAGGTGGAGCTAGTGGGGTGGGGACTGGGCAGGGTTGAGCTGGGTATGGGGCAAAAGCAGCTCATTTTCTTGTGTTTGTGGGATTGTGTAGAACAGGAGGGCCCTTGACACATTTAGGGACTGAGTGGGGAAGAAACAAGAATGTGATAATTTGAAGGTGTAGGATGAAGATGAAGAGGCATCGTCCTAAGAGGGCTGGAGAAGTTGCAGTAGGGGAGCATGGGCTTCACAGGAGGGTGTGCGGCTTGTCCTCTGAGACTGGAGGAAAGACCGTCAGGCTGGGTGGATGGGTAGAGATGACTTTGTTAAGTGAGAGGGCGGGAAGTGTACTTTCTGCAAGAGAGCAGCAGATTAGAGCTGGGAGATCTTGGGGAACTGTGTGGCCTGGTGGCCACCAGCATGGACTCTGGAGTCAGGCTGACCTGGATGGCAGTGCCACCTCCACCACTTACCGGCCTTTTGGCCTCGGCCAAACTATCTGACCTTTCTAAGGACTCGGTTTCCTTATAAAGTGGGGAAGAAGACCTCCCTCATAGGATTATTGCGAGAATGAAATGAGATTCCATGTCGTATCTGAAGGAGATTGACAACAATGAAGACCATGCAGCAAATCGAAGAGCTCAGTGTGCCAGACAGACTCATGGTCTAAATAATTGTTAATTTTCAGTTTATACGTCTTTTGATCGCCTCCCTCAAGGCTGAAAATAACCTGGGGGTAGGGGTCATATGCCTTGCTTTTGTTGGTCTTCCTGGCATTCAGTACAACACCTGCTTCATCAAGGGCTCTCAGTAAAGTTTGTTAAAGGATTGAATACATGAATCGCACAGTCAACCCAACCACAGCTCCAGTCTGCACACCACCACCAGACTGCACAATTCCCATGCTAAAAAACCCACTACCTTTCTTGGTCGGGCCTTAAATTCCCTGTGTTTACCAACATCGTTACACTATTTGTGATGACTACACAAAAGAGTAACAGTTCCTAGCACTGGGCACTAGGCTTTGGTTCTGGAAACGCAAAAGCGCATTATCATCATTGAAGTCAGGTGACCTAGTTCTAGTAACTAACTATTAAGTTAATTAACTCCTAAGGACGAAAAAGGAAAAGGAGAGGGTGATTTATGGCCAGAGAGGCTTCTTTAAGTATTTTTATGGCCATTTTCATCCTGTGGGTGACTGAGCTTTTTAGCACGTTGACCAGGTTAAGCAGCTGGTTGCCGGAAAAGCCACACCTGGGCCTGGCGGGGCAAGAAAGGGCCGCCGCAGCTGTGGAGCGCGCATGCTCAGGCCTCAGTGGTTTCAGGTGCCCCAGGCACGTGAGAGCGAGGCAGAGTGGGCGCCCGGCTGCTGAGAGAAGGCCCGAGGCATGAATGATGGAGGCCACAGGCACAGCTTCCACAGCTGTGCCCGCTTCCTAAGCTTTTCAACCTTGGTCCCCCGCCTTAAACCAACCAACCAAAATAACCTTTAAAAACATGAAAAGACCCAACATGTCCTTCCTTGTCCTCTCTCCTCTACCCGTTCGATGAAATGCAGCGATGCAGCTAAAAATGCTCCCACAAATGTTCAGAGCCAGGGGAGCTGGCGAGATGAGTGTGCCACGGAGGCAGAACAAGGAACCTGGCAGAGCCGGAAGCCGCGCGCCACCCCCTCCTCAGATAACCCCAGGCTTGGCAAAGGAGCCTCTGCAAGTAGAGATGGAGTTTATAAGGGTTTAATTTCCTCCTCCCCCAAGGCCCCAATCGCAAAAAGCCAAACTTTCTGGCTTCCTCCTACCCAACTACTCCCTTCTGACCACCAGAGGGCAGGCTGCAGTTAGGAACAGGCGGTAGGTCCCCCAAAGGAGAGCTCTGGCCTAGTTCCTCCCGGGCTCTGCGGGTGCGCCTGGAGCTCCTCCAGCCTTACCCGAGCTCGCCCAGCAGGGGCCTGTGGGATTCCTTTCTCCTCTGTCATGGACACGGGCAGGCATACCAGAGGCTGCCTGGACTGTGATAAATTGAAGGTGCGGAAGAAAGATGAAGAGACAACATCCTCAGAGGGCTGGAGGAGGCGCGAATGAGCTTCCTGAATGAGTCATCCCCCACTTCCACTGATTAGGTTCGAGAACCACTCACCTAAGAATCCTGTGAAGCAGGGAGCTGATTAAACAGCAGACTCAGGGCTCTGCTTGTAAAGGCCGGTTCTGCAGATTGGGAATTGGGCCCAATCCCCTGCGTTTTAGCCAAGCTCTTCGAGAGGTTCTGACGTTGGTGGTGCAAGGTTACACTTTGAGCAGATGATGCTTTAAGCAGTTGCTCAAACCTGGGGCCGTAGCTAAGCACAGACTTCGGGTTTGTGCCATTCCCAAGACTCAAGCAAGCAGATGGGATTAGGCCTCCAGGCCCTCACAGCTGTAGGCCATTGAATGTGCGCTTGCTGGAGCACCTGAAGTCAGGCAGCTTCTCCTGGCCCCATCCACTCCCAAGCTGGGAGGAAGGAAAATTCGTGCTGCTCCGTGCAGGATGAGGACCATGGCAGGCAGGCCCTGCCATCTCCGGATGCCTTCCTACTCCACGTGCCTTCTCGACATTTCTGGGCACTGGTTTCCTTATTCCCACCCCTTTGATGTGCCTCGATCCTCGTTACTCAGAAAAAGCATCCTGGATTTAGAGGCAGCTAAGCTCCCTTCCCGGGATAATCCTTGTTTATTGTCCTTCCTTGGTGCTAAGACACAGTCTACCACATGAGCACCTCAATGTACCTGCAACTTTTCAGAGGAGTGAGAGTGAAAAGTGACATGAAATATGCACATCCAATGGAAGATGCAGCCCCCTTCCAGAATCGATAAAAAGTGCATTTTAGAAATGTGGAAGTTTTCTCTCCTCTTCTAATGATCTAGTGTTACTGTATTCATTCCACCCCAATTTATTGAGTGCCTGCTGTGCCAAGAACCTGCTCCAAGTCCTAGGAGAAGCGATTAAGCAAGACAGACAAGGGCCTCACCTTCACAGGCCCACATTATAGCATAGGAGGCACGCAAAGAATAATCAATACGTGGATTAGTGAATCAGAGTTGTGATTGCTGGTATTAACAAATAAACAGGGTTTGGTGGTAGAGACACAATGGAGAACCAATTCTGGAATGGGTGGTCATGGGAAGAACTTTAGAGGGAGGGTTCGTGGAGCTGAAATCAGAATGAAGAATACAAGTAAGGGGGGCTTAGTGGTTGTTCCCACAGGCTCACCTGGCCTCCCAGCACAGGCTGCAGAAGTTTCACTCACTGCTTTATTCAACATTTATTGGGCGCCCTTTCTATGTGGCATTGGGCTAGTTCCTCAGGATGAAGCTGAAAACAAGGGAGACGTGGCTTCTGCCCTCGTGAAGTTTATAACCTGGTGCATTTGTTATTTAACGAAAGCGAAAGCTCTGCTGACCTTCAATTTCTAAAGGTCTGGATCTTCTCCATCGTGGAAAATCTGTTCTGGGCCAGGTACTGTGGCTCATGCTTGTAATCCCAGCACCTTAGGAGGCTGAAGCTGGTGGATTGCTTGAGCTCAAGAGTTCAAGAGTGCCTGGGCAATATGGTGAAACCCCATTTCTACAAAAAGTACAAAAATTAGTTGGGCATGGTGGCACATACCTGTGGTCCCAGCTACTCAAGAGGCTGAGGTGGGATGATTGCCTAAGCCCAGGAGGTTGAGTCTTCAGTGAGCTGGGATCACACCACTCCTCTCCAGCCTGGGCCACAGAGTGAGACCCCATCTCAAAAAAAAAAAAAAAAAAAAAAAAAAAAATCTACTCTGGATTTTGAATTAGGCTGGTTTTGGTGGGAAGGGCTTTGTGACTACAAATATCAAAACCCACAGGAAAATTAGCAATGGAGGTCCCAGGCAGCTGAATATGACATCTAGTGGCTCAAATTTTAAAAATCCAGTTATCACCTTCCCCCCATTTTGAGGGGGGATAAAGTTTTGTCTTAGCTCTCTAGCATTGTCCTCATACTATCCAAGTCTTCTGTGTTCTGGGAGGGAAAAGAAATTCAGTTCCAAAGGCAAAGCTCTATTTTCCATCCTGAATTCAGCCCGTTCAGGTATCTTCATTTTTGGTAGCATCTGTTGGTGCTGAGCAAAAGCACAGCAGCCTGGTCTTTGATGTTCCCTACCACACACCTTCCACACCTTGGAGGGTGCAGGAGGAGCAAGAAGTATTTGTCTTTGAACCTCTCAGTTCATTCTCAGAGAACCTTCAGAGGTCTAAGAATCTTCAGAGGTTCTAACTGCAGATGAATGATGGGAATAAAAATGGCAACAACCTACGGGCTTTGCTACAGCCCCTCCTGGGAAGCACCTGCTTCTCTTATAGCATGAGATCATAAATGACAGATGCCGTCAACACCCTAGCAAAAAGCAAATCTTTAACAATGTTCTCTCAGACACCTGGGTTTCAGAAAGTTCTCTTTGCATCTGAAATTCTAATGAAGAGGGAAGAAGAGAAAGCTCAAATAGGCAGAGGATTCCCTTGGGAAATGGGCAGGGGTGGTCTGGAACTGGCACAGCTGGCTCCCAAAGGTGGTCAAACAATGAATGGGTGCATCAGAATCCTCGGCCTTACCCTTAGAGATTCTGATCAGTAGATGTGGGCTAAGGCCTGGAAATAAATCTATACTTCAGCAAAGCTCCTCTGGAGCTTCTGAGAATCATTTAAGTTTATGAACCCTTGAACTAGGGGCCAGACTGATCAACAATCTCCTGGTTAGCCTCTCCTCCCGTCCTGACTCCAGAACTCTCCACCTCTGTGTCTCCAACCTCTCCCTCTGAACACCAGCCTTACGTTCGGTCTTTAGCTCCACTTTTTGTCATTAGCCCCTAGAGGCCTGTGGCTGAAACCAGAGTCAGCCCCAGCCCCGGTGCCAGGTGGAGCAATTGACTTGGGCTGTTTCAACAAAGGCTTTGGGTTACCAGACACGCATCTGCTGGCTGTTCTCCCCAAAGAAATGGGAGTCAGATCACTCTCACTGGGTGTCAACCCCACACGTCCCCAAGTGCGGCAGGGAAGAGGATCTGCCTCACCTTCTGGCGCCTTCACTACTAACAGCTCTCAGACAGCTCCCCAAGGCCTTCTCATGAATAGCCTAACACCTCCCAGAAGAGCCTGAGTGTGTTGTCAGCAAGAGCCAGTCCAAAGGAACAGCAGCCTCCCTCTTCCACTCCGTCTCCTGGCTGGGCGCCCACGTCCTCTGTTCATTCAAGATAAATTTAACAGCCCACTCCTCAAAATAGAGACCCAACACCCACACATCCTCAACCTCACTTCCTTCCATTTGTTGGTCCTTCTCTCTTTATGGCTTCCAGGAACCCAGGGTTATTAAAAGGAGTCTGTGCTAGTGACTGAAATAGTTTTTATCTTCTTCTTATAAAAAGAGACTTTTTATTTTTATCCAATATGTCTATACAACTTAAAAGTCAAATATACTATAAAGCCTCAAACAAACAAACCAAAAAAAGCCGTTTTCTCTTCCTTCTTTCCCCAGCCACTAACACTTTCAATTCTTAAAGTGGTTTTAGCAGAAATGCTAAAACCTCCATATTTCTAAACAATAGTCTTATATTTGTATGCTGTTTTTTCATGCTTTTTCAACTTGGGACACTATCGACTTCCTACTATGGAAAATGGCAATATAGCCCTTTTACATACATTTACTCTTTTCTCACTATGCACATAGAATTTCCCTTTTCACATATTTATATTTTTAACTTTTAATATGTAACTTTTAAAGCTATAAGGTAACTTTTAATAAGTTGACATTATAATATCATTTACATTATGATTGTACAAGTGCTGTTCATTGTTAGCCCATGTATCATACTATGATGATGTGTTTTCCCACAACATTTTGTTCTCAGCGTTAATAAGCTCCTCTTTTTGCTTGCTCAGTTATTCTATGTAGGCATCATCAACTTTTCCCACTTTCTTCAAAGAACCGTAAAAGCTCTTGTCTTTTCTAAAGACTCTGGAAGGGTTATGACTTTTACCTTTAGGATTTAAAATTTCATGATGCTATGTCCTGGATTGGTCTTTAGTCCTCATTTTCTGGGCATTCCTTGCATTGTTGTTGTCTTGCATTTTGGAAATGCATGGCTTTCAGTTCGGAGGAATTTCCTTGTAAGACTTTTTTCCTCTATTTTTTGCTGTGTACTTAAGCTGCCTACCTATCTCTGTGTAAGCATACGTGTAACATTTGTCCTTAGATGTTGGGAAGCTCTCATTGTCTGTCCTTTTTCTGGTCCAAATTGTTGTCTTTTTGTTCTGCTTTCTGAGAGATTGCCCTGATCTTCCACTTCTACCACTGGAACATTTATTTTGGCTATTATATTTTGAAGAGCTCATAATTCTCTCTCTCTTTCTATATAGCAGTCCTCTCCAATTTTCTGAGTGCAATATTTTCTCTCTCTCTGACAATTATTATGAGGTTGTTTTTTCCCAAAGTTTTTTGCTTTCTGCATAATCTCTGCTTTTTTTTTTTTCCTGAGAAGCTGGAGGTTTTTTTTTTTTTTTTTTTTTTTTTAAGGCAAGTTCCCTTTCCTCTCTTTTTTTAAAAAAAATTTAAGTTCTGAGGTACATGTGCAGATCTTGCAGGATTGTTACATAGGTATACACATGCCATGGTGGTTTGCTGCCTCCATCCCCTCATCACCTACATTAGGCATTTCTCCTAATGTTATCCCTCCCCAATCTCCCTACCCCCTGTTATCCCTCCCCTAGCCCCCCACCCTGCAACAGACCTCAGTGTGTGATGCTCCCCTCCCTGTGTCCATGTGTTCATCACCCACTTATGAGTGAGAACATGTAGTGCTTGGTTTTCTATTCTTTTATCAGTTTGCTGAGAATGATGGCTTCCAGATTCATCCATGTCCCTACAAAGGACATGGACTCATCCTTTTTTATGGCTGCATAGTATTCCATGGTATATATGTACCACATTTTCTTTATCCAGTCTATCTTTGATGGGTATTTGGGTTGGTTCCAAGTCTTTGCTATTGTAAACAGTGCCACAATGAATATATGTGTTCATGCATCTTTATAATAGATTGATTTATAATCCTTTGGGTATATACCCAGTAATGAGATTGCTGGGTCAAATGGAATTTCTATTTGTAGATCCTTGAGGAATCGCCACACTGTCTTCCACAATGGTTGAACTGATTTATGCCCTCACCAACGGTGTAAAAGTGTTCCTGTTTCTCCACATCCTCTCCAGCATCTGTTGTCTCCAGAGTTTTTTAATGATTGCATTTCTAACTGGTGTGAGATGATATCTCAATGTGATTTTGATTTGCATTTCTCTAATGACCAGGGATGATGAGCATTTTTTCATGTTTGTTGGCCACATAAAGGTCTTCTTTTGAAAAGTGTCTGTTCATATTTTTCACCCACTTTTTGATGGGGTTGTTTTTTTCTTGTATATTTGTTTTAGTTCTTTATTAATTTATTAATTTTATTAATTTAGTTCATATATTAATCTACAAATATACAAGAAATTATATTAGCCCTTTGTCAGATGGGTACGTTGCAAATTTTTTTTCCCATTCTGTTGGTCGTTGGTTCACTCTAATTGTTTCTTTTGCTGTGCAGCAGCTCTTTAGTTTAATTACATCCCATTTGTCTATTTTGGCTTTTGTTGCCATTGCTTTTGGTGTTTTCGTCATGAAGTCCTTGCCTATGCCTATGTCCTGAATGGTATTGCCTAGGTTTTCTTCTAGGGTTTGTTTTTATGGTGTTAGGTCTTATGTTTCAATCTTTAATCCATCTGGAGTTAATTTTTGTATAACGTGTAAGGAAGGGGTCCAGTTTCAGCTTTCTGCACATGGCTAGCCAGTTTTCCCATACCATTTATTAAACAGGAAACCTTTCCCCATTGCTTTTGTCCAGTTTGTCAAAGGTCAGAAAAAATATGAAACGCTTCATGAATTTGTGTGTCATTCTTGTGCAGGGGCCATGCTAATCTTCTCTGTATTGTTCCAATTTTAGTATACTGCTGCCGAAGCAAGCACCCTTTCCTCTCTTTTCTTTCTTTCTTTTTCTCTTTTTTTTTAAGATGGAGTTTCAGTCTTGTTGCCAAGGATGGAGTGCAATGGGGCAATCTGGGTTCACTGCAACCTCCACCAGGTTCAAACGATTCTCCTGCCTCAGCCTCCAGAGTAGCTGGGATTAGGGGCATGTGCCACCACACCCGGCTAATTTTGCATTTTTAGTATAGAGACGGGCTTTCTCCATGTTGGTCAGGCTGGTCTCAAACTCCCCACCTCAGGTCATCTGCCCACCTCAGGTGATCTGCCCGCCTCAGCCTCCCAAAGTACTGGGATTACAGATGTGAGCCACCATGCCTGGACTCCTCTCTTTTCGTTAATACTCCCTTCTTCAGGTTTACCAATAGTTTAGTTTGCCAGAATCTTTCAAGGTCATTTTTCAGGCACTTACATTTAAACATACACATATACTTATGTATCTTATATTTTTTTATACTACACTAGTGAACTGTATTTTGTCTTTTTGAACATAACGAATGCTGAAGATATTTTAATGTCTGTACATCTTAACCATTTATTATTTTTAACTTCTTTATTAACTCCACAACAAGATTGTGCCAATATTTATTTGACACTTAGATCATATAACATGTTTCTCTTTTCAAATCAATACTGCTAAATTTTTTATGTTTATTTCTATAGGATAAATATTTAGGAATCAAATTGCTGAGTTGCAAGTAATTTTATTCAAAATTTTGGTAGAAACTATCGAACTGTTCTACAAAAATGCAGTATTAATTTATACTACGATAAAAAATTATGAAGTTACCTATTTCTTCACACTCTTACAAACACTAGATATTTTGAATCACTTTAATTTGTCAATTTGATAGACAAAAAATGTCAGTATACTAATGTTTGGTTACCTTGTTACTGGTAAGGTTGAACAGTATTTTATAAGCTGTTTTAAAATTTTTCCTCTGTGAATTGCCCATTCATAGATTCCTCTAATATTTCTACTGTGTTGTTTGGGGGTTTGCAGAATGTCTTAATATGCTATAGATCCAATTATTTGTATTTTGTAAAAGTTGTAGATATTTTCCCCATGTCACCTATCTTCAGGTAATGGTATAGTTTTTAAGCCTTTTTTTTTTTTTTTTTTTTTTTTTTTTTTTTTGCACTCAAATTTATCAAATTTTTTTGTGTGATTTGGGAGTAATGTATGAATCTTAGGAAAGTTTCCCTACCCTAAACATTCTCTATTACTCTCTAATATTTTGATAGTTTTAATTTAAAAATATTTCTTTATTTTTGTGTAAGGTAAAAGGTTGAGGGTTAATTTTATTTTTCAAAAGAAAGCTAATTTTTTTGGCATTAACTACTGCACAACCCATCTTTCCCTCTGTGATTTTAAATGCTGCCTGTTTCATACACTTAGTTCCCGTTTGTAGATTAGACAATTCCTGGATTTCTTTGTTTGTTATATTGCTCTCAATCAGGGATTGGCGAACTGTAGCCTGTGAGCTAAATCCAGCCTGCTGCCTGTTTTTGTAAATAAAGTTTTATTAGAACACAGCCATGTCATTTGTTTACATATTGATGATGGCTGCTTTCAGGGTGCAATGGCAGAGTTAAAGTAGTTGCAACAGAGACTGTATGACGGTGAAGTCCAAAATATTTACTCTTTGGCCCTTTATAGGAATACTTTGCCAGTCCTTGCCCTAAATAGCTATTGTTGTATTAGTATAATTAATAACAGGAACCCAATAGTGTGTTTGCATCCAGAAAGGTAAATACCTCCTCATTGGGTCTATATTTCAAAATATTCTTGGCTATTTCTTGTAATGTCTTTGGGGTAAATTTTACATTTAATTTACTGTTATGGCTGGGTTTAAATGTACCAGGTTTCTATTTTTTACTTGTCCTACTTGTTTTTGGACCCTGTTTTCCCTTTTTGTCTGACTTCTTTTTAGTTTATTAATTTTTTATTTCATTTTATCTCTTATGCCTCTTTGTTTTATTTCTAGGGGTTGCTCTAGAATTTGTAGTATACATCTTTAAGCTATCATAGTGCTCCTTTACATAATATTATACCACTTCAAGTATAGCATAAGAAACTTACAACAGTATACTTTCATTTCTTTTTGCTATTGTGGTGAGACATTTTACTTTTTACATATGTCATAAACCTCAGAATGCATTATTTTTATTTTTGCTTTAAATAGTCAATTATTTTGTAGAGAGATTTGAAGTACTTTTAAAAAATTTTATTTGCCCACAAATTATCATTTCTGAGGCTCTTCATTTTTTTGTGTAGATGTAGTTTTTAAAATCTGGCTTCTTTTTATTATTTTTTTCTTCTGGCCTAAAAGACTTCCATTAACATTCCTTGTGCAGATCTGGTGTTGAGTTCTTTCACCTTTCGTTCACATGAGAAAGTTTTTATTTCATCTTTGTTTTTTGAAGAGATTTTTTGCTAGGTATAAAATTCTCAGTCGATAGCACTTTTCCTTCGATATTTAAAAAGGATTGCTTTTCAAGCTTTGTTAGGCAGGACCAGAGCAATCTAAAGGAATACTCTTGAGTCCTTTATGAGGTGCCCTATGTAGTACAAGGGACTGAAACTGTTCTTGGCCCTCCATGAGCTCCAGGGATGATTGTGCTCTTTTCTCCTGGTTCACTCCATGCCTTGGTGCTTTCCTCTCAGGTACTTACAGGTCAGCACTCAGCTAAAGGCTGGAGGGGAACCTTCTGCATATCTTTATGACCTTCTCCTTCACTCTGTACATCCTCTCTTTCTCTGGTACTCTGGCCTGTGAACTCTGGCTACTTTGGCCCACCTCAATTGTCAACTCTGCCTTCTCAATTCAGGGAGACTACTGGGACCCATTTAATTTCCTCCTGTCTGTGCTGTGGCCTGGGAACTCTCAGGCTGTGAGATGGGGGCATTTATCATGTTTACCTTCTTTAGTTTCCTTCTCTGGGGACTACTCAACTGCTGTACCTATTGTCAAATGTCTAAAATACATTTTTTTTCATTTATATTTTTTATCTTTTTAGTTATTTAACACGGGAGGGTAAAAGCAGTCCCCATCCTTCCATTATGCCTGAAATGTTTCATTTGGGATTTTCATTGGAATTGATGGGAAAACGTGACACATTATATCATTCTTCCTTTTAGGAATAGGGTTTTTCGATTTATTTCAGTCTTCTTTAAAATCCTCCATGGACTTTATGGTCTCACACATTCCTATTGATGTTGTATTTAAAGGCCCCAATACAGGCTCCTTACCTTCTCTCCCAAACCATGTTATTCTTACTCTAGCAATTCAGGAATAGAGTCTAAAAAAGACCCTGGGGCTTCTGCTCCTTAGAGTGACTCCTAGACCTATCCTCTTCCTCCTGCCTTTTCAGGTCAGGAGAAAAGGGCCTGTTCTAGCTTATTCTTTTAAAATGGCAGAGCAGCTTGAGCAGCTCCGGACTAGAGGGTGTGGATGAGAAAACAGTGGATGCATCCCTCATGGAACCCCAAGGGAATGCTGGCTTAGAGCTGCATGGCTTGCCTGAAGCTTTCTTCTGCTGTTATCCACAGTACGGCATGAATGTACTATGAGAAGTAAAACCTGAAGAGTCAACTGTTGATCTACAGGGGGTACTAGCATCTCTATCTGGTTGTGGTGTCACTCCACCTACCTTGTTTATGTTGTGGGCCTGCCTCTTTGACAGATGGGTTACAAATGCACAGAAAAAAATCTCTAATAATGTCTCTGGGCTAAATAGGCATTTATAGGCTAATTAGGGAGGCTGGGGATCTGTGTTCTAAATGTCAAACAACCAATTAAGAAGCAAAGTTGGAACTGAGTCTTCCTTCCTAAGTTGGGAACTATATGTTCTTATGAAATCCATCTCACAGTAATGACAGTAATAAATTGAGGAGCCCTCGGCTGACTACATTGACACTAGATAGGTAAACACCCATCCTAAGTAATGAGTTGGTTAATTATAGCTGTGCCATGTTCATAGACCTTCAATTAATCTCTTGAGAAAATATAACTTTATCACCTACAATGGTTCACAGCATCTAAGCAGGACTTTTCAGAGGTCAGGCTTCTCCATTAACTCAAAATACACGTCTTAAGAATCAAAGGGCTGGGTGGAATTTAGCCTACTTATTTTCATTATACTTCTGTGTGGGGATCAACTGTTATAAAGCACTAGAGAAATGACAAGGCAAATACAAGAATGATAGGGAGGAGATTTTGAAATATTTTGATGCACTCACATTATCCCCACCCTCATACTTGGCCAAACAGTCATACGTAACACCCTGATTTCTAGAATGTGGGTGTATTCAGACTTTCTGAAAGGGTGAGTTGACTGGCCCACTCAAACATTGCTCCACTCTCTGACAGCTTTATTGGCAAAAGAAAACAATGTCATTCTGACAAAATGCCATATACCTGGACACTCTGGAGACCTAACCCATCCTAACTGTAGATCATGCTAGTTCAGGGTATATAGCCTGGCTGATCTATATGGTTCAGGCTCATGTTATAGACCCATGGGTTGCAATCCTGATACACATTAGCATCATTTACAGAACCACCCGAAGACCAAATATATCAGAAACTTGGGGCTGGGACCCAGTCTTTCTAGGTCATTCTAATGTGCAGCCAGGGTTGAGAACCACTGCTGTGAACTTAACTGCATTGCGCCGATTTTTAACATTCAACAAATTTATCAAGAGTGAACTTTAATTCATATTATAAAGCAGTACTTCACTCTAGTTTTCCCAAGTAAGGGAAGATTGCCTATTTCTCTGGTAGCATTAGGAGATGACAAACTTTTGTTTTTAACACAGTCCTTTGGTTCTGTTTCTGAATCTTTTCCTTTTCTCTCTGCTACCAAACCCTCAGGTCAGACCCTCATCACCTTCCAGTTGCCTCCCAACCTTCTGTTAGCATTGCTCCCATTATTTCTCTCAAGCCCCAAACACATGTCTCTTCCTTTTATAGCTCCCTTCAGTGGCTCCCTGCTGTCCCCCAAAAAAACTCAGTGTCCTCATTTGGGTGTTCAAGGCTTTCACCGCTAGATTGGAGCATGATTACTCAAGCCAAAAAACCCCTTGCAGTTCATGCAGGTACCTGACTGACCACTGTTATCTTCACCTTCTAAGCTTTTGCTTGGATAGTTTGTGGCTTACTCCATCCTGCCAGAAGTCCCCATGCACGTTGCAAGTCACAAGTCGTCTTTCCAGTAAAACCTCTGATCTTCCTGCTTCCCATTTCTCACCTCTCAGGTCTTTACTGCCTCTCAGCCAAAGCAATGCCTATATATGCTTTGTAAATGTCTGGCACACAGTAGATGCTAAAAAACAACAACAACAACAACAACAGAACAAAAAAAAAACCAAGTTAGCAAATAAATTTCATTTATCACACTATCAGAATTTGAGTCTGTCTTCCCTCTTAGGGTCTGATCTTTAAAGGCAGTAAGTAACAAGGTGTATATAGTTAAAAAAAAAAAAAAAAAAGCAAGGCTTTTGGAGAAAAGTTTGGGTTTAAAACTCTGCTCTACCAGTCACTAGCTGTAGAATCTTGGGCAAGTTTAACTGTTTCCTCAGCTGTGAAATGAGGGTGACAACTCCTTGAAGGGTTTTGAGGATTAGAATATTAGACACATAGTAGGTACCAAGTATTTTCTTTCCTGGACTCAACTCACCATTTACCAGATACTCTGCAAAATTCACCAGTAACACTCAACTGGAAAACATTTGTTTTAGACTGTATGAATCCAAGTGGCTCTGTTTCACAAAAGCTAAATGTTAGATCTGACAACCCTCCTTTTTCCCATCTAGTCATCAGGGGCATACGAAACCATTAACTTATTTGATTCTCGAGAAACAGTCCCTTGAATTATTATCTCCATTTTATGGCCAAGAAAAGTGGAGCAAAGAGAAGGCAATGGATTTCCCTTCGGAAAAAGATCTGGAGCTTTTCAGAATCCTGTTGACTGACTCTCAGCTCTGGGCTCTTTTCTTAATGCCATGCTGCCCTCAGTCTTGTGAATACATGCTTTTAAATGCAACCATTTGTTTATTTTATAATTAAACCAACAGTCCAATGATGATGGTTTCCAGGGTGTAAATTAAAGTAGTTATTTTAATTAAAATATTTCTTTTTAAAGGAGAGTTTTTTTCAGCTGCATAATTTGGACTGAATAGTTACGGACTAAGAATAATAACAGTACCTGCCTTATGAGATGAGGATTGACTTAAGACATACAATCTGAATACACGTGCAACTGGGTCTGGCACATGGTAGTACTCAGCATCAGCTATTACCATCATTGCCACCAAGACTGCTTGCTTGGAATTCTCTCACATGGAACCTTGTTGTCCTTTACTGTGATCGTTACAGCAAAGAACATGAAGAACACACTGTCACTTCTTAATGCTTCTCGATTGAGAGCTCTAATAATCAAAAAGGCAAATTAAAGGCAAAAAAGTAACTTTATTGAGTACTAATCTTACCATGAAACATCTATAAGAAATAATTACAAAATAACGCAGGTTTTTTTTTTTTTTAACATACTTTTGGTATCATCTTGATATGATGATCCTTTCACAGAAAGGATTATTTACAGTTTATGTAGATATAAAGCTCACTGTTACAAATACAAATGTAGGTTTGCAGAGGCAATATATACGAAATGGGTATACTAACTAGCAATAGATATGTCAGAAATGCAGAATAAATAACAGCTTCATATTTTCCTTTTCCTTTTTTTTATAACAATTTCCAAATACAAAATATGGATTATTCAAAGTGGATTTTTCATATACATATATATAATTCTGCTGCAAACAGTGGATCAAAAAGCAAAAGTGTTCTTAGCATGTTTCATTTTTGAAAACCCACAGGACTATTTATAAATCCAATTAGAAAGAGCATGTGCAAAACCACCAACAATGCCAGCAAAACCTTAGTGATCTGATTTTGGTTGAAGTAGAGAGAAAATAAAGCATAAAGCAGTACCTGTTTACAGTAATTAAATAGGTTTTTCCTTTTACCTTTTGTTCTTAAATATGTCTTTTTTTTTTTTTTTTAAGGTTTGCAAGAAACTCTAAGGGCTAAGGAAATGCACTGCATTATGATCTGGGCTCCTTAGAGTACAAACCTCATCAGGCTTAAACATCATCCATAAGAAATGGTGGATTACTTAATGACTTGTAAGTAAAACAGTCATTAAATGATCCTTTCATACTTTAATCCTTTTATGCAGACTGAGATACTTCCAAACATTTCAATATCTGCAACTTTGGTTCTATTAAAGCATTTGATAAAAGCAAAATAGTTTTGTGACCACAGAACTCGACACAACTTTTTTTCCTTTTAAAGTGTCAGGTGAACCTAATGTGATGAGGCAATTTTGCATACAAATCCGAGACCCAGCACAGGAGGGGCAGGCAGCACAGGCAGGCATGCTCCCGCTCACCATTTGTTGTGTAATACTGACTCCCAGCCACGGGTAACACTGCTTATGTTCCACTGGACCCTAAATCTACTTCTTTGTTACCTGAAAACATAACTTTGTATAAAAATATGATTGTTTCTTTAGAAAATAATATATAGTTTTTTTTTAATAAAACCTGGCAGATAGAAAAAAATGGTATATCAAAATATGGTAAACAAACGTTGTAAAATACTAAATCATTAAAAATATCTCATAGAAAGACATTGTGCTATGAAGTTCTCTCCTGAAGTATGAGCAACGTTTTTACTGTACACCAAAAGATTGATAAATTCACTCCCCTGACTTGGTTTCATTATGTATTGTCACAGCAGCACAGCAGGTAACTGTCTTAAAAATGGCCCTTTCTCATACACTACATCTTCTGTACACCTTTACTTCAAAATTAACAAAAGACACCCCTGGGATCAGTGGTTTTAAACTCTGTTGCATATTAGCTCCATCTGGAGAACTCTCAAAAAAAAAAAAGGCAATTCTACCTGGGTCCCACCACAAGAGAATGATGTAATCAGACTGGTGGGAGACTCAGTCATTATTTTTTAAAAGCTCCCCACACCACATTCTATTATACAATCAGTGTTGAGAATCATGGCCAAAGGCACATGAGGAAACAGTCATTCTTAACTCTATGTAAATCAACTGATTGTCTGCAGGTATCATTCATTCAGTGACATATTCTCAATCTTAAGTAATTCCACGTATAACAGATAGTCATGGAAGCCAAAATGAAGGCATACTAAGCTTTAAACACATATAAACATACACAATCCCATGTATTTATATATATATAATATATACATAGAATATTTTGGTTAAGCAGAAACTAGCATTGCCATGATTTTTTCTTGATAATTAAACAAAGCATCACCAAGCACCAATGTTTTCTAAGACATTTCTCCGTAGTTTTAACAGACACGGGTTTTGTAAACTCCACAAAATGCGTTACGACATGAACATAATTCATCTGTTACTTGGATGAGGAACTCAACTGAATCCTGGAGATTTCTCGAAGATCACAGAAGAGGACACGGCACTCAGCGGGGTGAAGGAGTCACAGGCATCACAGTATATGCACTTCTGGTTTTCTGGTTATTGCTTAATTCATGTCTTGACTCTGCGCAGGTGCTTCCGTCACGTACGTATCTTTGGCTTGCTACAACCTCATGATTTTGACCACTCCATCAGTGTTCACTTTGGGACAGCCTCAGGGAGGAAGCAATGGCTATACAGAGCAACCATCTCTGTTAAAAGAAGAATCTTCCCTCTTTCCTCTCCCAAACGATGAGCATTTTATGAGGGAGTGGTAAAAAATTTACAAGCAAACAAATAAATCTACCATCTTTCACGTGATAAAAAATGTGATTTACATGTAGCTGAACTAAAAAGCATCAGATGAGCAAACACACCACACTCCAATATTCTGAAGGTATTGTAATCAGTAAAACGCACTTCCTTCCAAAGGAGCAATGGGCTTCTGGGCACTTCTCTTGCTGTACATTTTCTGTAGTTCTTCTACTTCTGTGTTTAATACTTAAAGTGCAATTGTTTCAAGGCTTTTGTTTCCATCATCACAAATATTATAAAGAAAGAGTTATGCTTAGGGTGAAGAAGATATGGCACAAGTAATACGTAAAGAACCCATGATTTTCGCATCCTCTACCAAACAGTAAGCTGCCTGTACAGCTGCACACAGATGGACTTTATACAACAAACTCTGGAACTTCATCATGAGTGAGATCCAGAGAAAAGTATTTGCTGGTTCTTTTTACTGGAAAAGCATCTTGCATGTTGATGCACTGCTGAGCCAAGTAACTGTTGCAATAGAGGCCTTCCTCATCCAGTTCATGGCCACATCCAAAGGTGTAACTCTGAGCAGTGTCCTGACACAGACCTGCAATGCGCAGGAAGTCTTTCTGGTAAAGTCTGATGTCATCAAGGCTCAAGCTGTGTCGATCAGTGGAGGTCTTTGGTTTCCGACATATAGTCTGTAAGATAAGGGAAGGCTGAAATGACTTTATAGACTAAAGTGAAAGGTTCGACTATTTGCCTTGTAAAGAGAAATGCTACAGAACCACAAAAGGTTAAGTAATCCTTTTATGTTAGAAAGTGGTTTCCAAGCTGTGGTTTCTGGGCCGTAGGGGGAAATACGCCATCAACACCATCTCCACCAGAAATAGCAGCTAACATTTACCAAGCAATTACTATGTGCCAGGCCCTGACCTAAACACTCGGCATGCCATTAACTCATTTAATCTTCCCAACAGTCCTAGGAAGCAGGCACTATCATTCTTCTCATTTTACGGATAAATAATCCAAAGCACAGAATTGCAAATGCAACAGGAATCCAACTATCCTTAGCATTTCAGAAATCAAGCAATTATCTTGAAATAAGGCCATACAGGTAAAGATATGGTTTCTTTTGTTTGTTTTTTTTCACTAGGATATGGCAATTCAATGTGGCAATACTTTTAGACCAAGGTCTGTTATTAGAAATGGGAAAATAAACCAACTATTATCAAGAAACATAGTTTTGCTTTTTAAAAAGTCAGAATTCTTGGGTTGAATATAAAGTGTTCTTTGTGCTGGGTTGAATATAGAGTGTTCTTGGTGTTGAAGAGGCTGGGAGGCAGGCACCAGGACTCAGTTCCCCAAGACAAGGGCGTGGGATTCTGCCAAATGCTGTACACAGTAGAGGGCAGACTTTTATTATCCCAAGAGGTGGTATTGATGGAAAATAGAAATGGGTTAAAAATGGTTCTGATAATTACATGAATGGAAGATATTTAATGGGTTATTTAAGGAAACCAGCCATTACATCTTTAAATTTTGCTGCTTAGCACCACAAAGGACAACTCTGTTAGAATAAGATGCAATTTTTGCTAAAGGCAAAAGTTCCAGAAGCACGTTTTACTAGGAAGTGTCACATCTGAGTGATCCATTGTGCTGATGTGGTCTTTAAAGGCTCCAACAGGATTTCACACATCGAATCATCTGGTCATTCCCACAAACCCTCAAGGAAGGCACACAATGTTTTCCTCATGATGTAGGTGTGGAATCTGACTATCAGCTATGCCCCAGAAACATCTAAGAGTAGATTATTCACTGGAGTTTTCAGAAAAATATTTCATAAACATCATTTTCACATTATGGTTACTTCAGTGGAAGTAAAAGAAAGAAAAGACATAAGAGAAAAAAAGGGAAGAAAGAGGAGGAGAAAGGTAGAGGACAAGGAGAGCCAGAATGCAAATAAAAAAAGAGAAACATACACAGAAGGGAAAAAAAAAGAGAGAGAGGCAGGAGGAGGGAAGACATGCTCTGGAAGTAGAGCCATCAGTCACACATTACATTCCAATGCTGAAACCATGAGTTTCATAGTATTTTATCTATATTGTTGGACATTTAATAGTTTAACCAGTGATCACAGGTTGTCAAATGCTCTAGGCATAGCATACTTTGAAAATTCAATCTGAATGGAATAACCAGAGTGTGGAAACATTTCTGCCAGAACACATTGACAAAAATAGTATTCTCCCAGGTTGAGAACAAGCAACACACACAAAAACACATGCATGTGCACATGTGGTTCACTTGAGGTCTGAAGATCAGAGGCTACCCAACCATATAAAGTGTGAAGCAAAATACATAGTTTATCTGAGTAAAAAATTGGTCAGCTCAAAGATAAGCAGAACTAGCAAATAAGATGGAAATAAATTCAGAATAAAGCTAGAATGTACGTATCTAAGAAGAAACACTTCCTTAGGGTTTTTAATTTTTTCTCATTTGTATAAATGTAAGTTAATACTTAAAATTTTCTATAATTTATTTCCTAATTTATGTTTTTCACTTTCTTTAATACCTGTGGAAGAGAATCAGTACTCTGGCCACGAAGCTTAACAACTGTTTCTGAAGAGCTCGAGGTGGAAGAACCAATTTCTTTCACAATCAACCCTGAAATAAAACACAGAGATATAAACAACAAATACTTCAAATTATTCATACCTCTTGCCATATAGTCTAACATACTGCTATCAGGAATGAAAAATTCAATATTAACCATTACCAAAAAGTCTCATTGTGACTCTTTGATGGCAGACAACCAAGACAGCACACATTCTCATCTTACAGTAAACAGAGGTTAATGAGTAGGGTTAGAGTGTAGGAAGACGTTTAGAGTCTGAATTTTCTAAAACAAACTTTTAATTAAGCTATTTATGATGAAGTTAGAGATAAAAAGCAAAGACTATAGGTGTAAAGCAGCCTTTTTACTGCATCTCATAAAGCTTCCTCTCCTCCCCTTTCTATACAGCAGCAGCATTAAACTTTACCCTTGCTGAACACATGCCTCTAGATTTGGTTTGGCTTGGATGTATAGTGATGAATTGTGGAGGCTCTGGCCTCTGAAGTCAGACAGATCTGGCTGGATCTTGGCCCAGACAACTAATTAGCCATGTATCCTGGCCAGTTACTTAGCTTCTCAGTGTCTCAGTCTTCTTCTTGTATAAAATGGGGCCAATAACAACACCTGCCCGCTAGTTTTAATGATGATCACACAGTGAACGCATAAAAGGGTGAGGTACAGGGACTATACATGGATACCCTTAGTTCACGACAGCTCTGTTTGGCTGATAGGACACTTGGCACATACCTCCTGCAGCAGATCCCACGGGCAGGAGACAAACCAGGAGGCCACAGTGAAAATTCAGTACTGGGTATTTGAGAACAGTATCCTTTCACCTAATCACCTCAGCACGCAGTGGAAACCCGCTAAAATTTCAGAAGCAGAAATCCAGGGCTGACACTTCCCTACGTGACTGGCATGTGAGTGAAGCATTTAGAAAAAAATGTCTCAGAAGTAAAATTACCAATAAGAACTAGAGGTGTACATAAACAAGGCTGAAATTTTTCTTGCCAATAGATGAAGCAAATGTACTACAGGTCAAGCCCTAGAACCATAAGGCCAATGGCTACTTAAAAAAAAAAAAAATACATCCTCATCTTCAAAACAAACAAACAAACAAACAAAAAACACCTTAAGTAATGTGATTCTTATTCAAATATTGCCAGTAGTCTACAGAATGACTTTTTGGGTTCTATCCCTTAACTCTTTAGAAACACTTCATAATGACTCAGTGTCTAGCATATGCCATAAACACATTTAAGTATTCAATAATTAGTTCAATTGAAACATGAAGACATTCCTGGTTTACAAGTAGACACTTTACTTATGAGACGGAGTCTTGCTCTGTCACCAGGCTGGAGTTCAGTGGCGTGATCTCGGCTCACTGCAACCTCTGCCTCCCAGGTTCAAGCAATTCTCCTGCCTCAGCTTCCCAAGTAGCTGGGACTACAGATGCATGCTGCCACACCCTGCTAATTTTTGTACTTTTAGTAGAGACGGGGTTTCACCGTGTTGGCTAGGATGGTCTCGATCTCTTGACCTCATGATCCGCCCGCCTTGGCCTCCCAAAGTGCTGGGATTACAGGCATGAGCCACCATGCCAGCCTACAAGTTGACACTCTAAAAACTCAGGTGATGACCGGGTCTGGTGGGTCACGCCTATAATCCCAGCACTTTGGGAGGCCGAGACAGGTGGATCACCTGAGATCAGGCATTCGAGACCAGCCTGACCAACTTGGTCACCTCTGCTAAGAATATAAAAATAGCTGGGTGTGGTGGCACATGCCTGTAATCACAGCTATTCTGGAGGCTGAAACAGGAAAATCGCTTGAACCTGGAGGCAGAGATGGCAGTGAGCTAAGATTGTGCCACTGCACTCCATCCAGCCTGGGCAATAAGAGTGAAACTCCTCTTAAAAAAAAAAAGAAAAAAAGACTTAAGTGATACTCACATTTTAGGAGTTAGTACAAACTGCTTTAGTAGAAGATCTAGAACAATATCTTCTAAAGAACATTAAAACAAATCATCACAGAGACATGTGGACTTGGGTCTGTGTGCACTGGTTGGCAACTGGCATGGTTCCTTTTGGATTTACTGGTAAATGTGCCCTCAGCTACCATGCCTGTAAGGTCTTCTCCAAACCCAGATCCAACATTGGGAAAGTCAGCAATGAGCTCGTGCTCAAAACACTGAACCAACTCCTATCAAACTCCGTAGGAATGAAAGACAGAGAGGTATACTTCAGCACTACTCAGTCTTAGGCTGAGGGTGGTTATTCACTTATTTATTTTTTTTGAAAGATATGGAACGCTTCACAAATTTGCATGTCATCCTTACACAGGGGACATGCTAATCTTCTCTGTATCACTGCAACTTTAGTATATGTGCTGCCAAGACATGCACTTAGCTGAATGTTTCATAAGCAACACTTAAATGCTCAAATTGTAGAGAATTTGGGAAACTAGGATGATGTAAGAAATAAAATCATCTATTTCTATAACCCTAACATCCAAAGAAAAAGCTATTAATAGTTTTATGTGTTTTTTAAATACACAGATAAACATTCTTATTTTTAAAGCAGATTTTATATAATTTTTACTGTTTACCTTAACTATCTTACGTTATTAAATACTGTTTGAAAATCTCAAATTTAATGGTTATATACCATTGTATGAATATGTGATAATTTAATCACTTGTTTCTTTTTATTTTTTGACAGAGTCTCACTCTGTCACCCAGGATGGAGTGCAGGGGCGCAATCTCAGCTCACTGCAACCTCCACCTCCCGGGTTCAAGTGATTCTCTTGCCCCAGTCTCCCACATAGCTGGGATTACAGGCCCATGCCACCATGCCTAGCTAATTTTTTGGGTATTTTTAGTAGAGATGGCATTTCATCATGTTGGCCAGGCTGGTCTCCAACTCCTGATCTCAGGTGATCCGCCCGCCTCGGCATCCCAAAGTGCTGGGATCACAGGCATGCGCCACTGCGCCTGGCCTTACCACTCATTCTTTAATTTTTTTAAAATAACAGTTCAATAAACATTTTCATATATAAATCTTCTTAAACAGTCATCCTTTTTACTTAAATTTTATCTCTATTTAAAATTTACAGTGATAAAAATTAAATGCAGAAATATATAAACGCAAAATGTAGGTGAGCTTCCCTAATATTCCCCTTCCCAGAGGCACAGTGGCACACAGTTTTTAGACCATTTCCCTTCCACAAACATATATACATAGAGCTATCTACGGACCTAAAATGTGCATATAATTGTGAATGTTATATTTAATTTAAATTAAAATGTAAAGCAGATGGGCAAAAAGGGGCAAAGTTTGGTATCTGAACTCTAAGCATGTTTACAGCAACCAGCCTGAGGAGGCAGTGTTGGTCAGAGAGTGATTCTCTGCAGCCACAGGCAGAGAATGCTCCTGGCAGAAGATCTGGAGGCCAGGGTTCTGCTGGGTTAGCAAATGGAATTCTGAAACAAAAGATGCCTCCTGCTCTTGAGGACTAAGTGCCAGGATGGTGGTGAGTGTGTATCGGTCTGGATCATCTCTGATTTCCAGTGCCTGGCACCTGGAGGAAGAGGCTCAATGAGCATCAGGGGCTGTGGATTTGCCAGAGTAGGGACAGGTCACCCCAGTTGGGAACTTCATTCAATCAAAGCTGGAAGGAACCGTCAATAGCGTTGGTTGCTGAGGCATATTTCTCTAGAAAACAGACTGATTCATGATGTGTGACAACTGCAGTTAGATGTGACTGATGTCTATAAACAAACCCATACTGCTGCCATTTTTAAAAGATAGTTATCTTACATGTGACAGAAATATATATTGTACATTATATATCTATAATAGGATTATAGTGAATGCATGTTTTCTAGAAGAATTTATACAAATATGGAATTTAAGAGTATCTTTTTAGGTCAACCCATTTTGACACTTTTCCTCCCAGACTCCTCTACGGGTGTTAACACAGTGGGGGAAAAAAAACAAAAAACAAACAAACAAACAAAAACCCTGGAGGCCTACTTCTGTTTCTAGCCATGTAGAATTTGCCCTCTTTGAACTATAGGATAGCTGATCTGTAAAAAGGAGGCCAGACTGAAGGGGTCTACAGGCCTTCTGGATATATTATATGATTCTCAACATAGCCTAACATAGAGAGAACCCTATTGTACAACTACCTTTTGTCCAAAGTGTGGAGAAGAAAATGCTAATTCCCAATCCTGGGTGTTTCTCCTCTTCCCTTTTTTCCACAGAAGGCACAGGGTTCTGCAACTTATGATACTGACCTGGAGAGGCTCTTAGTGCAGCCCAGTCTCTGATCTAGAGCACCCAGCCACCCCTTCTATTTTCTGAGGCAGGTGTTTTTCAGTCCTGGATAACCTGCTACCACGGAAGAAGAACTTCTGTAAGAGCTCACCAGAGTGTCCATTCAGCTTCCGCGACATGAGCATGTCCTCTGTGATGTAGATGCACATGTCTGGGCTGACTTCCAGAGACTCTTCATTCATCTGCTCCAGGTCCCGAGGGTCATCAACCAACATCTCTATTTCTGACGCAGAAGAAGGAAAAGACAGTTAATGACAAAAACGGAAATGGTCGCCATAATATACAACCATATTTTGTGGGTGGCTAGGTAATTATTCATATTTGAAAATAAATTTGCTAATGAGACTCTAACAGAAAACTCCAGGGACAATTCTCAACAGCTGCTACTTGTTCTTTCTGATAGGATTGCTGCATTATCTACATGTTTTCTAATACTATAATTTGCCAATTAATCTGTATTTTTTAAGAAGAAAAACTATACTACCTTGCTGCAATGACAAAGGATAAACCAAAACTGATGGGCCCTTTGCCTGATGCCAAAGCAAGGCTCACTGACACAGGCAGATGAGAAGTTCACAAAGCCCCCCATGTCCCATGGTTGCCTACTCTCAAGGGCACTGAGGGACTTGAGATCCGCACAAATTCTATAGAAACTGAACAGACGGTCTGCACTTTAACAGTCTGTCTTTTCCCTCAAGCCTGAGTGCTATAGCACTTATTTGAGACAGAAAAATAATATAAAAGAGGAACATAAATATTAACTTTGGCTGAGATAAGCCATAGGATTCATCTTATCTCCTTAACACTGAGTAAGTTCCTATCAGCCAGGTGCTATATTTATCTTCTCTATAGATCTGGATACATGGGAGGCACTTAAGAAAAACATTACGAAGTAACTCAGTGGCATGGACTCCAATCTTTATTTTGTGGGGAGGGGTAGAGAAGTTTAAGATGTTTTTGTTACTATTACTGCACTCCACCGTGTTGTTCTAACCACTGTTTTATTTACTCTGGGAATTAGAAATACAGACACAAGGGCTCCAGGACTTATCTCCAATCTACTTCATAGAAACAGCTAAGACTTTGAGTCCACAACCATCTAATCTTGCGGCCACAAAGGATCAAAACTAGAGGGATGTTTGTGCACAGCCAAACACAAGCAACGCAACCAAGTCATTGGGGAAGACAGGGCACTTCTGCTCTATTACTACGACGTAAAGTTCTCTCCAGACACCAGTGCTATAGAGCCAATACTTGAAAAAACTGGGAGAGACTAAAAAGAGAGCCAGTGAGGGGACAGTACTGTTACCATCATCCTGCGAGTCCTCTTCTAGTCGGTCTTTGCCGCCACTCTCCACCCCTGAGGTGTGGGAGCTGCCATGGCTGGTCATAGAGCTGCAGGTTTTCAGCTTGCGGTGGATGGCACTGCTGGAGTAGCTGTCTTCTGGCCCTGTGTCCCGGGGCTTGGTGTCTGCCTCAATGCCCGAGGTGTGGGAACTGCTGTGGCTGGCGGTGGAATGACGAGACAGGCGCTTGTGCTTCATGCTGCCTGCGCTGCTCCCGCTGGCCCGTGACCGCTTTTCTAGCTGGTCCATGTCGAGGTCCAGGTTGTCACTGATGTAAGATTCCCGGTACTGCTTCTTCTCTGTGTGGTGGGGAACACAGTTCATCATAACATCAACCAAGACAGAAGGGACAGCTGGTGAGCTTAAGTGACTCATCAGGCCAAGAACAAGGATAACTTCTAATTCAGGATCTAGTGATTGGAAAGTAGTGATAATTTAGACAGGAACTTGACTTCAGAAGACTGAAAAATGAATAAAAACCAGTGCAACAGATTTGAGGGGGATATTTAAACTACCCAGTTTGTTTTTTTTTAAAGCTCCAAGCCGTAGAAGAGTGGTATTTAAAGTGTAGTCACAGACCACTTCTTGTCTGCAAATTTACTGGTCCATAGTGAAATAAGTTCAGTGAGTGATAATGAACATTTAGAAACTTTTAGAGCTATGTGACATTGCCATGACAGCCACCAATGTGATTTTGTATTTTGTAAAAGTATCCACAGCATATTAAACATTTTAAAAATCTGGGCCTTTTATGCAGATAATTTCAGAAGCATTGCTCTAGAAGACTACTTAATATAATCATGCAAATTGCCATTCATTTTATTTGTTCATTTGTTCAGTTTGTTCCATTGTTAGCTTAGCTCTATCTGCTGAATACAATTTAAAATGAAACTATTCTTCTTAAAATTTCCTGTGAAGATTCTAAAATTTGGATTTTCATTAATATAAGATTGATTTTCTCCACTTAGGTTGAATTAGTAAGGCTTTACCTTCTACTTGGGAAATATCAGTAATCACTACTGGTCTGATGATTTCCAACTCTGACTGGTAAAGCTGTTCTTTAATTTAACATGTCAGTGCTGTTCTTTAATTCAGTCAAAAACACAACACTGCAAAGTCCCTTTTATTACATACTAAACTAACCATTCCACTAAGGCACAAAGTTACAACCCAGCTGCCAGTTACCATGCAACTGATGCAAAAATATTATTTTTGTCTTTCAGGTCAGAAACGTAAAACAAGGAAGAAGTTTAGATTCCTTGGCTTTTTAATACTGTTGAGAAATAATACAATAAAACAATATTAAAAATGGAGAGTGCATTTGGAGAATGTTAAGTTGATCTAATTTTAGAAACTGCTAACTAGTAGACTAATTGGGTTCTCAGGGGCTCGTTAATGGATTTTAATTGTCTTGTTTCTTGGTTAAGTGAAAATACTTGCACGCCTGATGTCTGAATCCAGCTCAGAAATATAATCAACGCAGGCTCCCTACAGAGAAAATGAGCCGCAGGAGAAGGAAAAGATGCCCCTTCTAGGATGCAAAATGCACAAATGCTTGGAGAAGGCCAAGTGTACATTTCTAGGTTCCAGCCCATTTACATCTTTCCAAGGAACTGGCTGAAACTCAAAGGTGAGTACATGTTGCCACACGGGAAGTAGGATGAAACCAGACACCAGAGCCCCGTGCACACATCATCAAAACAAAAATGCATCCATGTACAACTCATCATTTAGAGGGTAGACTAGGTTCTAATAATCCCTATCTTCTAAATCAGCAGGCATGAGATGAAGGTGGAAAGCTAAAGCAGTTTGTAAAAATTGTCATAGTTTCTATTCACTGTGGTTTCACAATAATAGCCATGTGGCCCTTGGATGAGTAGTAAATGAAGAGAAAAAAGTAAAAGTCTGTAAGTTGCTGGAGTGCCATTGCTCTAACATAATTAGGAATTGTGGGTCTAATCATTTTAAAGCTTTTCTGCATCTTTACACATAGCCTTTTTACTCCCAACTTTCTGATAGGTTCAGAGGTCATTATAGTTCCTCTATACTCACTAGAGTATGCTCACGAGAAGACAAGTACTTGCCAGCCTGTTTTCTACCTATTTCTGTGAACATGTTAGCATGGTCTGGGTGTTCCACATGGCTGGCTTCTGTTCCTAGTGCTGTATCAGACCCTCTCCAGATATTTAAGAAGCTTCACACCACTCAGTTACAAACTGAGAGAAATTTAAATAATTCTGAAATTTATTTTAAGAAATGTAAAATGCAACCTCTCATCCCCTTAATAATCACTAGGGTCAACACTGCAGATCATCAATATGCCTGTGCTGTTTCTACTCCCTCTGTTGTAAAAGCCCAGACACAATGAGGTTTTTCAGACACTGTTTCAGAAAATAATGCCGTAAATGTGACCACTTATCCTAAGAATAAGCTCCAGCTGTTGAATAAAGTTAGGCTTGCAAATGTTTTCTAATGACACAAGGCATGTTTTTCTTTCTCTTTTAAACCCTATAGAAAAATTCTTGTGATCATTTTCTGCTAAAATGCTAAAATAGTGTTTCAGACAAGGTGATTCTAAATAAAATTAAATTAAGAAAAACACAGACTGTCTTTATGCTGTTTTTTTGTTAAACTAAAGCCCAAAAAAGGGCTTTTCATGTTAAAATGATAGAGCCTTTAAACGTGGGTGAGATCATTGGATTCAGGCCAAAATTGGCCCAGAGAAACTTGGTTTCAGGCCTTTTCCAGACCTGGAAAACCTCTAAAGTAGAAGAAACTACATATGTTTTTCTTTGGAAGAAAAAAAAAGGCTTCCTCCAAAATCTGCCTCCCCTCATCCAAATAAAAGATCTAGTCTACGTCTCTTTCATTCCTTCATTCCCCTACTGCTATGGTTTGAAAGTTCTCTCCTAAACTCATGTTGAAGTCTAATTGCTATCATAATAGTAAGAACTGGGAGCTTAAAGAGACGATTAGGTCACAAGGGCTCTGCCTTCGAGAATGGATTAATGCCATTATTGCCCTAGTGGGTTCATTATGAGACGGAGTTAGGCCCCCTTTTACTCTCTCTCACCCTCTCTTTGCCCTTCTACCTTCCACCATGGGATGAAGTAACAAGAAGGCCCTTGGTAGATGCTGGCCCCTCAATCCTGGACTTTCCAGCCTCTAGAACTGTGAGGAAATAAACTTCTGTTCTTTAGAACTTACCTAGTCTGTGGTCTTTTGTGACAGCATCACGAAACAAATTAAGATACCTATACTAACTTAAGCCTCCAAATATACCTGACACTATGTTTGGCAATGAACAAAGCCTCTCTGAGAACTCAAAATGCTTTGTAATTTTTACCTTAGAACCTACAGAGGAGGATCATTAATTCTTTTAGGCTCTAAAGGGATCTCTTACGGTCATCTGAACAAAAATGTGCTAAAACGCATCAGGCAGAAAGCTGACAGAACAAATGAATTTCTCAAGGTACCATGTTAGACATTTAGGACTGAAGCTGACTTGGCAAATTATGAGCTCTGCACCTAATTAAGACGCCTGCCCTCACAGGTTCTCCTGCTTCTTCATCCTCCTCCTGTCCCCATCTGAATTCCTTTTAATATTCATGTCAGCATAGGAGAGAGATATTTGTGGCACTGTTGAGTCATCGTGGAGAAGAACTGGCAGTCTAGCATCAGCAGAAGCCAATACACCTGACAGTTATACCAATTCTCTCTGAAGACACATGCAGTTTGTGGCAGACAGTGAGGAATGATTCATGTTCTAATCGCTATTAAATTACAAGAGAATTGTCAAACCGGATCTCACTTGGGTTGAGAGAGAATTTTTGAGAGAAATCAATCAGAATCACAAACTTGTACAACGTCTTTTGTTTGTTTAAGAAGGGATGGGTATTTGCCTTGTTTCTAAAAGAAAAATGAGGTCTGAGGTGTCAAAATTTATCTCAGACATAAACCTAAGATATGAATCTTCATCCTGGTGTTCATACAAATACCCCAAATCCAATCTAATCATATTGCTGTTAGCTATTACTACAACGTGAATTTGCAAAACAAATTTTTGCAAAACAAACCTTTGAAAGCATAAACAAAACCCCAAAGCATGAAAAAAAAAATACGTAATGTAGCACTTTTGGAGATTAGGGTTGGGGTGTATCAAATGGAGGAAATCCAGGGTGCCACAACTCAAGATAAAAGGCTGTTAGATTAATGTTGTTAGTTGAAGCCTCATGTTACAGACGCTAACACTGCCTTCTTTCCCATCCTGACTTGCTTCCCTTTCCAGGTCCAGTACTCTGGGGCCCCAAAGACTGGTCTATTTCATCTGCATCTCAGCAAAGCCCCCATAGGACTAGCTGACTTCCCTCTCCTTTGTTTGACATTCTTGCCAGACCAGACTTAGGGGGCCTCCCAGCTGTTAATCAGAGGCTGGAGACACATCTGTAACCCACCTTTATTGTGACTCTAACCCTAAGAAATAATCACATTGGAAGGAATTCCAGATCACTTGTGGATAATAGCACCAAGGTGTGTCACTGTATATACAAAGCTTTAAAAGCAGATAAAATCTGAGTTGCAGATAAACCCTTGCCCTGTGCCTTAATGGGGTGGCTTTTTGCAAGGATTTTCAAGTCAGGCATGGGAAAACATTAAAGACCGAGACAGCTAAATGGGGTCACCTCAAGATATTTTGAATAGGTGCCAAGGTAAGTGGAGCTGAAGCCTAACCCTTTGCCTTCTGGAACATAATGAGATGTAAATAGAAATGCTGCTCTCAATCGGAAAGTCCCAGTCCCAAAATCCAATTCTGTAGGAGTTCAAGACCCCCATCCAGAGTAAGAGGCATGGGTGCAAAGGTACAATTTGCTTCCACACCCTGGACCCTGCGATACCTTCGTTTTCCTCCAGCTTCCGGATGTGGCGCAGGACAGGCTGCAGATTCATGTAGAGGCGGTGGCTGTTGCTCAGAAGTTGCAGGAGGTGTCTGGAGCGCATGGGGCACCCCGTGTAGTATATGAGCTTCCGGGCTGAAGGCAAGCCATCTGGCAAAATCTCAAATTTCTTGCCCTTTGGAAGGAAACCATGAATCAAATTCAGGAAGAAAAAAATCTCTCATTGGCTTGCCAAAGTCCCCTTTGTTTTCTATTTAGTAAGGAAAATTATAGATTCTGAAATAAATAAAGTTTCATTTAAAATTCCTTGTGGGATAAATTACCGTTTTCCCTTTCAAAAATGTCATAGGACAAAAATTTAGGAAAGCATCTAGCCATAAGGGTCTGTCGGTAAACACTGACTATCCAAAACAGCTGAGGAGTGTCTTTGGTTTCTCTGGCTGGGCAGGCTATTTGTGTAATGGAGAAGAGAAGGTCCATCATAAAAGAACCATCAAATGTAATCCCAACACCCTAACTCAGCAACGAAACAACCCATTCTAAAAGAGACTAATGCAGTCAAATATTTATTGAACACTTACTATGTACCAAACACCTTACTAGGCACTGAAAAAAAAAAAAAAAAAAAAGGTAGTGAATAAGACAGACCGGATATCTATTTAGGGTTTAGAAGAAATGGGAAACTTCCCTAGCTGGACACAGAGAGCTGGTAGTTGGAGGGATGAGATGGGAAAGAACAAGAACAGCTATCAGTAGAGATATAAGGAATCTCATTCTCTAAATGTGAGATCATTAAGATAAAGACCTCAGTTAAGGGCAAGGCTTTGACAAAGTTTCTTACAGTTATGGGATATTATGAATTCTCTTAACTTTCCTAATCATGAATAGGGCAACTGAAATACAAAAAGGAGTACTTCAGATATAATGATTCTCAGCCAGAGGGTGGAGGTAAAGCAAGGATGGAGGCATATTCTAACCACACACCTTGAAGTCTGCACACAGCAGTATGGGCTTGTGTAGCCCAGATAGGGATAAGGTGGTAGTGTTTTGTTTTTTTTAATCTCTGAGCTTTCCCTCATTTTAAAGGAACTACCAGTGGATCCCAACAATGAAACAGTAACAACTGACGTTTATTGAGCACTAAGCATGTATCCACTCACTTAATCGTCACAGCAAGTCTAGGGAGATAATTATCCACATTTTAGAATGAAACCAAGAAACAGAGTTTATGTAACTTGCACAAGGTCATACAGCTAGGCAGGGCTGGGCTGGCTGCAAGAAGTATCATCTGAGAAACTTGTCAAAATAGATTCCTCATCTCTACTCCAGACTCACTGAGCCAAAAATCTCCTGGAGGAGGATGATGAGGCCCCAAAATATGTATCTTAAAAAAGAGCTCCTCGAATAAGGGCAATACACAAATAGATTTAGTAAGCGCCATGTCCAGGACCCTTAAAAAAAACCTCAATTTTATAAAGGTACTTTATTATTACTTAATTTGGGACATGAAAGGGGCAAGTGGGTCAATAATTTGCTCATTTTCAGACAGCTCAGATCCTTTCACAAACAGCTTGAAACAAAAAAGAGCCAGTTAGGATGAGACAGGTCAGGCCCAATGTAATGTATGAGTAAATTGAAATCAGATTGAATTGTGCCCAAGTAATTAAAATAATGTGAAGTCAGAAACACATCTTTTGATTCACAAGGCAGCAAAGAGTCAATGCCCACATTCTATCTGCAATATAGCCCTTTATTTATATAGGCCTTCTTCCTTACAGGAGAGAAGCCCACGTCTACAAATCCTTACCTTCCTTTCTTCATATATTTTTTCCAACAATTTCTGAACAAAGCAGAACTGTGAATTTTTTTTTTAGTCTTGGCTCACTGCAGCCTCTGCCTCCCAGGTTCAAGCAATTCTCCTGCCTCAACCTCCTATAGCTGGGATTACAGGCACCCACAACTATGCCCAGCTAATTTTTTTACTTTTAGTAGAGACGGGTTTCACCACGTTGGCCAGGCTGGTCTTGACCTCCTGACCTCAGGTGATCCACCCACCTCGGCCTCCCAAAGTGCTGTGACTACAGGCGTGAACCACTGGGCCCAGCCAGAACTATGAATTTTTATGATGAAATGTACACATTATTAACTATAATTATTTGAACCCTACAAAAAAAATGGATATAGCTGGCAAAATAGAGAAATCATTGGGAAAAATGAAGAAGCTGCTCTAACAAAAGAAAGCATATCACTCTCAATATTGTAAGAGTATTTTTCCTCTTAAGAGTTGTAGACCTCTCTTTAAAATAATGAGTTTTAAATAGTCAAATATTAATAGAAGCCTCTTTTTATGTAATTCTTTATTCTTTGCTCAAAAGAGGTAACTTTCAAAAGAACTGGCTAACTTCTACACTAATTGGTTTCTGCAATTAGAATAACTTAGGGTCATGTGCTAGGGACCAACCATAAATTAAAATTACTAACTTCTTTTGCTCTAAGATTCTTTACTGTAAGATTCTTTGATTTTAAGATCATTACTGATATACGTGGGAATGAATATATAGCACATGCATCAGAATACAAGAAAGTAAATTACCTCCAGTGTCAACTTCTTAAAAACAACAGCTTTTGTACCTGAGACAATATTGTTTAAAAACAAAAACAAAAAATAAAAATCCACAAAACAAAGCAATTATTGAGACTCTTCTTTTAAGCCAGTTATTTTAAACTTACCACAAACACCAACTTTCCAACATTTGTCCAGGGGAAATCATAAAGTAATTGTTTCTCTTCATCTAAATTCTGTGAAAATAACAATGCATATGGAGTTAGCGGGAAAATGACAGATACTGTAAAATGGCTCTAACTTCTTTCCCTGAAAACTAAAGTATAGTAATTAAAATCTGAAAACCCTCCCACATCTCTTTGGAGAAATACAGAAAATAATTAAAAGATTAGTGATAACAATTCTGTGGCTTTTGGTTCCTGTGTAACTGTATTAACTGGCCCTTTCAAGGCAATCTTTTCCCTTCTGGCCTATCCCTAAATTTAAATAAAGAGTCAAAAAGACTCAGGTGTTCAAGAGATGCGATAAAGCACTCAGATTTTCCTAACTGGATATTTTGCCTACATCAAACCTAAGAATCCTTCTACTTTTCTGTGTCTTGCAGAAAGAGGTATTCTGTCTCCCTTTCTGATGGCTGCAGGATAATACTGTCCCACCTGCTAAAGGGTGACAGTTACTACTTATTTAAGGGATAAGTTTGATCAGAAAAGCATAACGGAAATTAACATGTCTGGTCAGGCACAATATTGAAATGTTATTTTTCTTTTCACTTATAAATGCTCCAGAGGATAAAAGAATATTTAAAATCAATGATGCACAGAGAGAAATATTTGGATATTAACGATCTGTCAGTGATCTATTAGTGACGAACCTGGGTTAATCTTTGGCTTATTTTTTTTTCTGTTATAGAGGATTTATAGAGGAACAACCAGGCTGAGTCACTTTATCCATCTTACATCATCCACATTTGTGCTAGATAAATAGAAAATTAGGACCAGCCAATGGCCAAAAATGGACTACTGAACCTATGGCAGGACCACGGAGGCACACTGTAAATATAAGACATGGCCGATAGCATTTGACACTTATTTCTCATTTACCAACCTGAAAAATCTGTATTCCTCGCATGGTCAATCCAAGAGTCAACGATGCTTCAATTTCCCTTTTATCCTGTAAAAACAGGATTTTATAAAAAAATTAAATCTTTTTATATATTTTTTTCTATGGTGGACAATTTAGCACCAAAGAAACATTTCAGGATGGAAATTCAAGACTGAGAAGTTTTTGACTTAAAATAACTTTGCTCAAGCCTTTCCAAATACCTAGTTTCCTACAAGAATTAAGAAAACCATGAATACATATTAAATCAATAATGGTATATTCTACTTTTTAAATTCCTGAGATTTCAAAGCTTTAGTGTTTTCACTACATTACATACACTTTTGTATCTGACAATATTCTAAATACTTGTTATTGAAAACTCCAATAAACAAGACTATTTCTGCTGATTTTGCATCATTTGATTTTTTCAACCTTCCATCTCAAGATTACTCTTTTCTCAGATGTTAGAATCTTAAATCTAATGTAATAGTTATATTCTGAGATGCATAAGATTTTGTATGTTTAAAACTGGGCAAATCTTCCATCTCTGAAAACAAAATTAGGGGCAAGTGATTAAATATTCAAGGCTCTCTCATGAGGATAGATAAAAAAGTTGTAAAAGCTTTGTATTCAGTTAGTTTGGAAATGCTTATTTTTAATAAGTTCAATTATCACTTGTTAATATGATACACAGTCTACCAGCCAAATCATACATTGTAGAAAATAAACTACAACAGTATAAGGGAAAAAGAACTCCACAATTAAAAATGTACTTTAAAATTCAGCCACATCTTTTAAGTTTATCTGTGTAATAAGTATGTAGTTTATAAAGTTCAAAATAGAAGAGAAATGAAATTACTAAGTAAATATTTTCATTATGAGATTTCCCAGTAAACTCAATGAATATGTGCAGATCTTCAGGCGTAGTGCCAGCATTCCCATGAACATGGAATGAAATATTTTTAGAAAATGTATCCTCACCTGGCATTATAAGACACAGCCTATTTAGACTATTTAGGCTGTTTCTTTCCAACTAGTATACTTTTACATGAAGAAGGACACATACAGTATAAGCTTTAGGAGGAGAAACGAATCCATCATTATATGAGTTTTGGTCAATTTTGCTTTCAAAGTTGTACCTACTGCTTTCTGAAATAAAGCTATGCTCATAAAAACGTTGGTTTTCAAGTATAAGGTATATATTGGTGGGAAAGGGGCACAAAACAGTTTTTTTTCCCCCCAGAATGTTCCCTGTTCTTTGTCTACCTTATTTCCAGTTTATGAGCAGCCCCTAAATGGAGCAGATTTAATAGCTGCCACTGAATTTCTCCAAAGAATAAAAACTGCACATCAGCCAATAATGTCTTTTCCCCTACTTCTTTCTGTTACATTTTTATCAAAAATCTTGTTTTTAGCAGATAAGAGTCCTTTTCTATGCAATTCATAGGCGCCATATTTTAAGTAAACTTGAAAATTAAGTTTTACACAGAAGATAAATTGGGGATATCTACTTCAGTAAAAGATTCTTATGTCTTAATAGGATTCTTTAAAATAGCAAGTTTCCCAAGCAAATAAGGCGAAGGGCAATTAATGGTTATTGAGCACTCACTAATGTGCCAGGTATTCCATCTCATTATTTCAGATTCATTATCTCACTGAAGCCTCCCAACCTTGTGAAGCATATTGTATCATCCCACTTAATAGACGCCTCAGGATTATAGTTGTCTAGGATCCCAGCTATAGCAAGTAGTGACATAGGGTTTCTAATTGACATTTGATTCCAAGGCCACACTCTTACTCTTTCTAACATATCATTCATACTTCTAAAACATTTAAAAATATAAACAAATTATCAAAACTGTCATTTATTTTCATCTTTTCATATAAACTGAGGTATCACAAATGACATTTCTTAAGGTTAAAAAAAAATTCACAACTTATTCCTTTAGGACTTTAGCCAACGAGATCTTATGGAACTCAATTATGTCTTTCAAGGATGATGGGGCATTAATAATGCATCTCTTGGGCATAGAAGAGAGACAGAAAAACCATCGGTTGGTCTGAACCAGCTAAGAAGATTACTGAGCAATACATCCAAACTAAAGCCCAATTTCCAATGGTCGAGCTATGCTAATCCTACCACAAAGGGCACAGTAGAGATAAAAAGCATAATACTAACAATAGTAATGGTAACGGCAGCAAACTTAACATCATGCTTAACAGGTGCTGGGCACTGTTTTAAGCAGTTTTCATCCAACAATTTCTTTAGTATTCAGCAATCCTAAAAGGAAGGTATGTATGTCGCTGTCCCCTTTTACTATGGGGAAACTGAAGTGCAGAGAGTTTAAGTAAGTAACTTGCCTGAGGTCACAAAGTAAGAGGCCAAGCCGAGATTCAACCCCAGGCAGTTAGGCCCCACTGACTGTGCTCTTAACTACTTTATCCATTTTAACCACTTCATCCATTTGGTTTGAGAATATACCTTTGAATACTTAAGTGGGTATTCAGGAGTTCTTACCAACAAAGTGGCACTTATGGAATAGCGGAAAGGGGTCAGGAGGAGGGGAAGAGAAGACAAGATGATAAAGAGTAGTGTGAGTGATTCCCTGCAGAGCATGGCCCAGTTGTTATTTAAGTGTGTGACCTCAGCCCTGGGATGGAACAATGAGGCTAGAGATACACGGGACACAAAGGAGAGTAACTTCTGAGAGTGAGAAACCTGTGGAATACAGTGCCTTAAGCACACAGGCTGTGTTATCAAGAAGGTCTCAACTAAATCCTGGCTTTGCCAATTAGTTTTGTGATCTTAGGTAAATTATTTAATCTCTTTAATCCTCAGTTTCCAGGTCTGTAAAACAAAGATTAAAGTACTTTTTGTATAGAGTTATGAGGATTTAAAAAAATACATATAAAGTGTGCCCAGTCAACACAGGACTCCATAAACACTGCCTGTTGTTGTAATGCTCTTGTAATTAAGGGACACAATGCAGGTATAGCTTTACTTTGAGGAATATCAAAAATTATTTATCAAAGGAGTTGTAAATGCCATTCCCCAAAGCAGAAAAGCAGATTTGCGGAGGAGAGAAATAACAATGTCATCATCACTGAAAAAGTCAGATTAACATTTTATAGCCATTTGTCATCTCACTATTAGAACCATTAAAAAATACTCCATCCTGCTTCTAGGCCAGAGGGAAAGCACCATGGCCTCCAAGATTGACCTGCAACAACAAAAAGCAGTTCAAGGACACTCTTTTCAAAGTGTGTGAAAAGCGAAATAATCATTTTTAATAGAAATGAAATCCTAAGGTTTTCCTTCTCAATCCTATTGAGAAGGTTTTTTCTCAGAAGCTGAAGACTTAGCTGCCGTTTCGTACCTTATACAATCTGTAGTAATGAACAGCGACGTCATCCAGTCGGACAGCCTCTTTGATATATTTAAGATGAGCTTCGGAAGCTGTCAGTGCAAACTGATCCTTGTGCATGTTTGGAATGTGCTTCAGGATGTAGTCCTTCCCCCTCTTGGAAACAACCTGTTGGGATACATGGGGTGTGCAATGCAACATTTGTTGGAGAGATGTAAATACTACCCCCACCCACAAAATAATGAAAGAACGAGAATCTAAAATAGGCCGTGAAAACTGGTTGGTTTCCATTAGAAAATTCCCACTTTCATTCCGTTTTCACCATCTGTTACGTTACGAGGCTGAATCAGCTAAGTCTAGAAGCTACAGAGTCAATTTAGTTGTACTACCTAATACCTAGGAAGAAAAATTACAACAAATAGGAAAAATAAGTCATCTTTGCTTTAAAGTCACCAAGAAAAAAAACTACACAAACTTTCCTAATTTTGTAGACATAATTGTTTATCCTTGCAAGTGTATACTTGGTACCATGAAATACATCCAGAGTACACACATCTTCAGGTTCTGGATCCTACCTAAACCCTAAGAAAATTACAGCCACAGAGTGGGAGGCTCTAAATGTTAATCCAAAGAAGGCAGGGGACTGGGAGAAATTCTCTAAAACATTTTTGGTTCTTGCATAAGAGGCTGATATGAACACTGTGGGAATACTCATGAGAAAACCGTTTCATTCAAACATTCATTGTGATTCACTGTGACTTAGATTTTCATCAGACAGTAGTCTGGGCTTTCAGATGTCAAATATATAGTATCCAGCAGCTATAGGCTAAGAGAAAGGTGTTGATTAAAGTCTTAGCTGATTCCATAAGGACTATAAAAGATGGAAATAATGATGCCATGTGCGCAAAAGAGTAGTGTTTAAAATAATCTAAATTTTAAAATTACAGAATTTTTGATTTAAAAATGTCTTTATATTGACATTTTGTTTCTTCCTATTTAATATTTTACAGAGACTCAAACATGATGAATTAAATAGTGAGTTGTCAAGTTCTGCTAAGAACTCAAGTTATGGATTTTTCTTTCCAGATTCCTTTTACATGGTGATCAGTAAATCAGTACTTGTCAACCTTTTTTTTAGGTCAAAAACACAATGAAAATGGTATTTGTAAACGCACTAGAGTAGATGGTTTTAGTGATCCCAAAGGTGGGAGACACTGGTATCTCAGCACACTGGTTGCCATGGCAAACTTACTGGATTTCAATAACCAAGATTCCATGAGCAGCTGATGACAACCAGAGAATGCAAACATGCTAGAGACAGGAAGAGTCTGACAGATACTGTGATTTTTCTTCAACAAATGAAGCACCATAAGTCACACAACAAAAGATTACTGAGTACCTCAATGTGAAGGGCTGAGGAAATAGAAAAGGTTAAGGTTATATCCGTCTTTCAGAACACACTGAGAAACAGTTTACTGGGAGCAAGGAATAAATAAAGCATGTGAAATAAGATGTAAAACACTATGGCCAGGTACTTGAGCACTGGGCACCTAGATGGTCTGCCCAGAAGAGGCCACACTTGAGCTGAGTCTCAGAGGACAAGTAGGAGTAAGCCAGGTGAAACAGAGAGGGGCTTCACTGGCTAAAGGAACTGCAAGAAGAAAGGCCCAGAGGCATGAAACACCACAGTAGGTATGGAGACATATCCATGGCTGAATGTTGCCAGAGCCTAAAGGTCAAGGTGCAAGACAACCAGAAAGAAAGTTGGAATGGCTGACAGGGACTACAATCTGGAGAGTTTCTAGGTTATGCGTGGGAGCCTGAGTCACCCTGTGACTCCAAAGGTGACACAGGGGGCTCTGAAAGTTTAAATCAGAGGCAAAATCATCTCGTTTGCAAGCTGTGGAGTAAAGACTGGGGCAGGGACGAGCTTCTGCAACAGGGCTGCTGAGAACAGGAACCTAGAAATGGTAGGAGCTAAGACAGGGAGGGGATGCAATGCACGTTTAGGAAAGCTAGGGACAACAAAAATAGAAGAGAATTTTATTTCTTAAGCTGGGTGATCGGTACTCAAGCATATAAGTCACAGGGTGTTGCAGTTGATGGGACAGGACAGGGAGAAGGAATGGTGATAAGGCCGAGTTCCGGATGACTCTCATGTACTCAGAGGTAGGAATATGTAGAATTGAGGTGGCCAGAAGATGAATTTGATTTAGGACATTTTGAGTTTGAAGTGCCTATGGGTAAACAGCCACCTTAAGGATACAGGGGAGAGAAACAGATTTGGGAGTTGCCTTCACGTAGGTGATCGCTCAAAGCATTAATTTGGATGAGGTCTCCCAAGATGCGAGTGATTAAGTGTCAAGTGCAGCAGCAAAATTCAGTGAAAAGAGTCTACTGGATATGTCAATCCAAAGCAATTGGTGTCAATATAAAGCAAAGGTAATGTATATTTAATTATTTTATTTTATTTTTTTACTACATTGATATAGAGCAACCTAATGGGCAGCACCGTAAGTAGACTGACAGGGAAAGAAGGCAGATAGAAATGGCTTGAAGAACACTTGTGGGAAGTAAAGAAGCTGAAATAATCAAATATATATTACATTTTCAAGACGCTTTACTGAGAAGGAAAGGCAAGAGTAGTAGCTCTTCTTTCCCTCCCCCATTTCTTTCTTGAGGGTGGGTGACTGAGAACCAAACATGTTGTGTATGTTCTTACTGAAAAAGAGTTAGTTTGGGGAGGGGCTAATGATACAGAAGAGAGAGAAAATACAGCATAGGCCTGGAGGAATGAAGGGAAGAGACACAGACATGGTGGAGTGGAGAAAGGGCAGCTGAGACAGTTCACGTTGGAATAACTGAACTTATTTTCAGTTTTCTTGCTGAAAGAAGGGATTAGTTCCTCCCCTGGGAGTAAAGGACATGCAGGTGGGAGCCAGAAGTTGACATACTTGTTTTCTCAGCAAAGGAAAGTGAAGAATAATCCTACTTTTAAAAGAGTTATGTTTTTCTTCCTTCAAAGGGAAACAATGCTGCTTCAGTAAGAGTGGGCAAGAAGGTCAAGGACATATCAACGCCAAAAGGAGGCTGGCAAATTCCAAGCTCCACCGTATTACCAGATGGATGGCAATCCTCTTCCCCATTCACCTTAAGCAGACTGAGCACATGAAGACGTGATGTGCGCCATGTTCTCAAGTGTTCAATTTGTATCTGGGAATCATGAAGAATTTGGCCACAGAACATCTGTGTTCCCATTTCTTAAAGAGCGTGAGTAGCAACACAAGAAACCAGAAATGCTGAGGGAAAACCCTCTTTCGAATTTAAAAACAGTGCTTACCCAAGATGGGAAGTAAGCCTCTGGCTCGAAGTATTTTCCGTAGTGCTGATTCCTTTTGAAGTTCCCAAGATCAGCCTGCAGGGCAAAGGCTGCCAGCAGGAAGTAGGCCTCCTCTCGGAGCACACACTGAGAATGAAGAACTTGTTTTCTCAGGTGCCAGTAATAATAGTATCTTGCTGCTCTGTCACTAGGAAAATAAAAGAAAACAGAACTCACATTCTGATGGAACAATCCAATGACATGTAAACAGAACCCAAAGCTTGCTCTCTATCTGGTGACAGGAGCCCTTCTGTTTCTGCTCCTCCCTCCCACCTCATTGAAAAGGGAGCGATTGTAGCTAATATCTAAGAGCTGCCTCACTGAGACTGCAGGGAGTCAGAACCCCAAGTCAGACTATCCAAACAAAAATAATATTTCCTAAGGCTTACAGCATTTGATTCGTCCAGAGAAGAAAAAGGTCTGAATCATTCTACTCTAAAATGGTAAATATGTCACTGAAGAAGTATTAGAATAGAAGCTAGACATGTGTTGTCTGTACTAATTTTGCTACAATGATGCTGCACACATGACATAAATAAGGAAAAAATCTGAGGAGCAATCCTGCTTCAGTGTTTTGCTGTTCTTTTTATTATTTTTTAATGGAACACCCTGCAAATGTTCTAAGTACTTTTATAAGTGTTTGTATATATACTCTTCCGGAAAAAAAATTTGCTTAATGAAGGTGTTCTTATACTTGTTTTGAACTTCTCTAAGAAGAATGAAATGAATGCTTTCCTTAAATCTTTTGGGGTTTTTAAATTAAGTTAATGTTACTTTTTTGGTATTTTTTATAGGCACATGTCACAACAATTATTATACTCCCCACGAAAGGAAATACTAACAGGGCACTCACTACAATTTGTTGAGGTCAGAAATCAGTGCAGTCACCATTAAATATATTAAGAAGTGCTGACTGGGGAAAACATGGTAAAAGCTCCAAAAAGCATTTACTGGCAAATAGGATGCTTTTGTCATCAAAGTAAAAATGTGTGTTTACGTATTTTAATGAGCTCATTTGCCTCTACATTATTTCAGGTTCAATGTTTATCTGAGGTTCACAGCTAATGTCATTAGTAGATAACAATAAACACATATGGGTTTATTTTAACTAAGACCACGTTTAAGTAGAAAAAGCTTAAAAATAAAGCATTTATGTAATTTCTCCCCCTTAGAGCATTTTTCAGAGAGCTTTTTTTTTTTTTTTTTTTTTTTCTGAGATGGAGTTTCACTCTTGCTGCCCAGGCTGGAGTGCAATGGCGCAATCTTGGCTCACTGCAACCTCCACCTTCTGGGTTTAAGCAAGACTCCTGCCTCAGCCTCCTGAGTAGCTGGGATTACAGGCACGCATGACCACATCCAGCTAATTTTGTATTTTTAGTATAAACGGGGTTTCTCCATGTTGGTCAGGCTGGTCTGGAACTCCTGACCTCAGGTGATCCACCCCCGTTGGCCTCCCAAAGTACTGGGATTATAGGTGTGAGCCACCGTGCCCAGCCTCAAAGTGCTTCTTTTTATAATGCCAATGACACATGGTTTGGACTGGTTCATGCCTGGGAAAAAGGGGCAGAAGCATAGGGATGCATTAAAACTTAGCCGTAGGGGGCTAATAATTAATTTGTTAAATATTTAATTTGTTAAATATATATATTCCTTCTTTCCAGGTCATGCCACACCTAGCAGGTAAAATCAGTAAAAATTTTACGTAAACTGAGAATAACTAATGAAGTTTCTTAGCCTGTTAAAAAATTATTCCGGGTTTTTTTACTTTTTAATTTGCATTTGGCACTGATAAAAATATCAAGAGCTAAATTTACATATAACTCACCAGCCAAATATATTTTGTTTTTTTCACATGGAGCTTCTCAAAGTTTAAAAATATACAGGCAAAACAGAGTTCATATTTCTAGTATTTTTTATTGGTTAAGAAAGTCACCTCTGAAAGTTTTCCAGCACTGAATCCTCCTATATAGACTGAGCTTCTGAAATAGTCAATTCTTAATCTCTATCCTGAGCCTAGTATTGATCATGCACACTCCTCCAGAAAAAGAATCAACTACCTGCCCTTGTCAAACTGCACCTAAGATTCTTATAGGATGGCATCCCTGGGCTTAATCTTGGCTTTAAAGCTACTGCCAAGAATATAAGCAAGACCCCAAACGAGAAAAGAAAACTGATCATATAAACACGCATCCACTTTTATAGGAGAGTTCCTGCCCCTGACTCACTCCCACCTTACCACTGGAAAGGAACATAATCAATCCCCTCACTCTTCACAAAAGTGTTAATTTCTTCTTGAAAAAAGTATCTTTTTGGAGACCGATTTGTTTATGAAAATGTGGAGGGCAAAAAATGTGAGCCAATGATACTGTCAACATTTTCATCAATAGTCTAACATTCATTCACTTAACAAATATTTACTGAATGCCTATTGTATCTCTGTTGTAGGGACTGAGGATATACCGGTATACAAAAAGATTAAAAAGAAAAAAAATGCTGCTCCTACAGAGTTTATATATTAACAGTTGAAGACAAAGAATAAACACAAGTAACTTATTTGGTATGTCAGAAAAAGGGCTATGGGGGAAAAAAGGTTTTGAATCGCTCCCTGTCCTCTTACCTAATCAATCTGCCATTTTCCACATAGTACTGCACACGGAAGTGGATTATCATAGGAGGCCCAAATTGGTCAATACCCTAAAAACAAAAGTACACGCACAAATCAAGCTATTTCTAGTTACTTTGAAAATGGGTTTCAAAAGCAACCAAAGTACAATTATTTGCAAGACACTTTTTAAACACTGACAGTTTTAGCTACTTAGAATGAGTGGGGGCTTGTGGTAGGTAGACAGTTGTCCCACAGAGATACCAGATTCATATAAAATTAGGAAGTTAGAAAGCAAAACAGGGCACTATCCCTCTATCCGATTTGCATTCACTGTAATGCCAATGACAACATAAGGGAAGATAAAAATAAATGCCAGTGGAAATTTCTAGCTGAGATCCAGCTCCTCGCTCAGCTCTGTTCCCTGTGGTGACCATTTGCTCCTTATTACAAATGTTCTCTTGTTCCTCTGACATTCCACATACCAAATTCTAATATGCTGTTTGTTTATTTAGATATTCAAGTTCTTTACTTTGTAGTTGGCTTTGAAGTAGCCTTCTAGTTTATTCCAAGACTTCTTAAATACAAATTAGAGGATTTGTATTACTATTCCTGACTTACTATGGAGGTTCTGGAAACACGAGTGAATTCCCTATTAATATTCTCCCATGTAAATGAAATTAATGTTTGCGAAATAAAGCACCAGTATAATGAAAGGACAAAGTATCAAATGCAAGTATAGAAAAAGTTGATTTAAAAATTCATAATAACTTCTAGAACAGCACTTTTGAAACCTAGCATAGCCACATACTTTTCATTTCAAAGCATTATTCCAAGATTACTAAAAAGTTATTATCCTACATTATTTAACAGATATCCACCTTTTATTTATTATTTGCTATAAGCTACTAATACTCGATTAGTGTGACACTTTAGAACTTAAAATTTTCTTTTCTCATTTTCTGCTATATAAAGTATTGCTTACAGGTTTCTTCCAATGTATAACAGCTAAAATAAACATTTTTTAAAATCAAAATAATTTTGCTTATAAATGTAATCTCACCCAAGTGACTTCATATTGTCGTACCTTGCTGGCCTCTTTTTTCCATTCTTTTGGACAATATTTATAAAGCTTTTGTGACAACTCCATATACACATGTTCATTATCTGCACATTAAAAAAAAAAAAAAAAGGAGACCAGATGCTAAAGAAAGGATTTTATAAAAGAATATAGAAACAAGTTTCTTTTAATGCCTTAAGATTTGTGAATATAGTCTGAATTCACATATTACCAAGAAAACCCAGTGAGATACTAGAAAAGGCCCTGTAAACTAGATATTAATGAGATACTTGTGAATTATTTTGCTTTTGCAATACAGAACACGTACTATTAAAATATATAATATTTAGAAGAAATGTTAGTTTCCAACTTCTGCTTTTTCTTAGTTCCTAGGGTCATTACGGCTTATAGTCTAACTTCTAACATTGTGGGTGTCAGTCTTAGGAAAACATGCTTTTGTTCAGCTCAAAGACTGCTCTTACAGGTACAAAATAATGAAACGGGGCCGAAACACCATCTTAAATACTACGTAAGAAATTAGAAAACACTGACGATATCAGCTCATTTCCAAGTGAGAAATCTGACCCGTATTTTGTGAAGACTAATCTTTATTTCTTGTCTGTGTTCCACACGCAGCAAAACACAGCATGACAAAATGATAAACCATTACTCACACTGCCTTTGAGATCAATTTCATGGAAAAAGAAGAAAAATTTTATGAAAAGCAAGTATGAATGCCAAAATATCCCTCCCAAGGGATGATGTTCATATGGCGAACAGAAAATAAGACTGCTAAAACCTATGTTAAAGTGATCTAAACATGTGAAAACAGGTAAAACATAAACACCTTCACATTTCCCAAAGATAAATCTTTTAAAAGGGAGAGATATTTCACAAAAGAAGTCTTTGGTATTCCTAGATTGTACAAAGTTTTAAATCTTTTTAAAGTTTTAAATATTTTTTTAAAAATTCCTTTTCTCGAGAGAGATCCAAGATGGCCGATTAACAGCAGCTCAGGATTGCAGCTCCCAGTGAAGGTGCAGGGAGTGAGTGGACGCCAGACTTCCAGAGGAATTTTTGTTGCCCACGGGCCAGGAGACTCCCAGCGGAGGAGCCCCACGGGTCGCCAGCGCGACTCTTTTGGCCAGCGTCCCGGCGTGGTGGTTCTCAGTGCAGAGTATGCAGGACTGGGCGCCCTTTTAGTTGACATTTGGGGCTCCGAGAAGGCAGAGTCACCCATTCAGCTGATTGAAAAGGGGACTGAAGCTGGGAGCCAGACCAGGAGATGCCCGAGCAGAAAAGTGCCATCAGCGCCGCTGTTTCAGCTGGCGCGGTCGCCACATGGGAAACTGCAAAGATCCCGGTGCCTTTTTGGTGGGCGACTCAGGCACCTGGGAGAGAATCGACCCTTCAATTAGGAAAAGAAAAAAAGGTGGCTCTGAGGTGGGGAGCTGGGTGATCTGGCTCGGCTGGTCCCACCCCCACAAAAAAACAGCAATTGGAAATGCTGGTGGTTGAGAGTTTCACAGCAAGCACAGCTGAACCCAGGAAGGGCCAGCTCTGTGGGGGAGGGGCATCTGCCGAAGGAAAACAAAAAAACAGAACATCACCAACAAGCTGGATGTCCACTCAGAGACCCAATCTGAAAGTCAGCAGTTACAAAGATGACAGGTGGATAAATCCACAAAGATGGGAAGAAACCAGCACAAAAAGGCTGAAAACATCCAAAATCAGAATGCCTCTCCTCCTTCAGGGGATAGCAGCTCCTTATCAGCAAGGGAACAAGGCCTGATGGAGAATAACTGTGATGAATTGTCAGAATCAGGATTCAGAAGGTAGATAATAAGAAACTTCTGTGAGCTAAAAGAACATGTTCTAACCCAATGCAAAGAAACTAAGAACCTTAAAAAAAGATTTGATGAAATGCTAATGAAAATAGACAATTTAGAGAGGAATATAAGTGAATTAATAGAGCTGAACAATACGAGAACTTCACAAAGTATGCACAAGTTTTAACAGTCGAATTGATCAAGCGGAAGAAAGGATATCAGAGGTCCAAGACTAACTCAATGAAATAAAATGAGAAGACAAAGATTAGAGGAAAAAGGGTAAACAGGAATGAGCAAAGTCTCCAAGAAACACGGGACTATGTGAAAAGACCTCATCTACATTTGATAGGTGTACCTGAATGTGACGAAGAGAATGAATCCAAGCTGGAAAATATTCTTCAAGATATTATTCAGGAAAACTTCCCCAACCTAGCAAGGCAGGCCAATATTCGAGTACAGGAAATGCAGAGACCACCACAAAGTTATTCCTCAAAAAGACCAACTCCAAGGCACATAATCGCCAGATTCACCAGCATTGAAATGAAGGAGAAAATGCTAAGGGCAGTCAGAGAGAAAGGTCAGGTTACCCACAAAGGGAAACCTATCAGACTCACAGCAGATCCCTCAGCAGAAACCCTACAAGCCAGAAGAGACTGGGGGCCAATATTCAACATCCTTAAAGAAAAGAACTTTCAACCCAGAACTTCATATCCAGCCAAACTAAGCTTCATAAGTGAAGGAAAAATAAAATCTTTTGTGAACAAGCAAGTACTCAAAGATTTCATCACCACCAGGCCTGCTTTACAAGAGCTTCTGAAAGAAGCACTACACATAGAAAGGAACAACCAATATCAGCCATTCCAAAAATATACCAAAAGGTAAAGAGCATCAACATAATGAAGAATCTACATCAACTAATGGGCAAAACAGCCAGCTAGCATCAAATGGCAATATTAAACTCACATATATTAATATTAATCCTAAATTTAAATCGACTAAATGCCCCAATCAAAAGACACGGACAGGCATATTGGACAAAAAGCCAAAATCCATCGGTATGCTGCATCCAGACCCACCTCACATGCAAGGATACACAAAGACTCAAAACAAAGGGATGGAGGAAGATTTACTGACCAAATGGAGAGCAAAAAATAAATAAATAAATAAAAAGCAGGAGTTGCAATTCTCGCCTCTGATAAAATACATTTTAAAGCAACAAAGATCAAAAGAGGCAAAGAAGGACATTACATAATGGTAAAAGGATCAATGCAACAAGAAGAGCTAATGATCCTAAATAGATACGCACCCAATACAGGAGCACCCAGATACATAGGCAAGTTCTTAATAACTTATAAAGAGACTTAGACTCCCACACAATAAGAGTGGGAGACTCTGACATCACATTTTCAATATTAGACAGATCAACGAGACAGAAAATTAACAAGAATATCCAGGACTTGAACTCAGACCCGGAACAAGTACATTTAATAAACATTTATAGAACTCTCCACCCCAAATTCACAAAACATACATTCTTATCAGTACCACATCACAACTACTCTAAAAGTGACTACATAATTGGAAGTAAATCACTCCTCAGTAATTGCATAGCATTTCACAGGTTTAAATGAAATACTGTTTGGCTGCTTGTTTGTTATTTTCCTCCCTTATTCCTTCCTGTCTCCATTGTTAAGCACAATTATTAGCATAAAAGAGGTTTTCAATACCCATTTTTAGATTGCATTCTAGCCTGGGCAATAAAGCAAGACTCTGGTTCTCTCTCCCTCTTTCTCTTCCTCTTATTTTCTCTTTCATTTTCTTTCTTTCTTTTTTTTCTTTTTCTTTTTTCTCTCTTTAAATAAACAAACAAACAAATAAATAAATTAAAAAAATAAAATTCCTTTTCTCCTATCACTAAAGAGACATCTTCATGGAAAGCTCTGCATAAAAATATACCTGTTCTGGAAGTGTGTCTCTCTGATTACTCCAAAGATGTGCATACTTTGCTACATTTTGAATCCAAGTCAAATTGGATTTGACTGGGAAAAGGCCAGAAGAAAACAGGAAGGGTAAAGTTACTCCTTGGTTATAAATGACATATCAGTCAACCAATTTTAATTAAAGGGATGGGAAAGAGATCCCAGACACACAAAAAGGAATGCTACTTAAATCCAGTTATTAAGTCAACTAACACTATCTCCCATCTCTCATATCACTGATTAAACATGAAACAGACATGACCAGACAACTTTCCTGTCGAAACTGATTTGTGTTTGGCTTGAGTTCTCATCTAAGGAAGCAAAATAATGAACGGAATTAAGATTGTTCACTCTAATAATACATACATACATATATTTATAAACTGCCACTATACCTCTACCACCTACAGTGTGACCAGAGCTTTACACCTCAAACACACATTAATCCTGCAAAGCCAATAGAGTACTAATTTCCATTTGACGTGAAAAAACTGACATTGAGAAAAGTCAAGTGGCATGTCCAAAGCCACACTGCTAGTTAGTGGTGGAACCAGAATTAGAACCAGGTCAACTGATTCCTGTTCCAATGTTCTTTTGCCATACTACCATCTCTTTTTTAAAAAGAACATCTTAAAAATTATTTTGAAACCTAAGGAAGTTATAAACTGGTTTTATTGGACTGACTTGTTGAACAACAAGCATCTAGCAGTAGTTGTAGTAAGAAGAATTAACTTTGAGCATGGAATACTAAAAGTTGCTTAGAATCTATAGAGCCTTTTATCACTCTCAGACTCTCCCCTGAAAGAATGACTGAAGTATGCACTAACACAAGGATAGAGCTTAGCAACTGTGTTTTATTGTTTTAACTACCACAGGAAGAAACTGAAGAGCAAATGGCTGATTCACAGGGTCCTGATGTGTTTTCTGCTCCATACTCTTTAGCTTCTCCTAAAAAGGCAACTGAAAACAGTTTACATTTTGGGGGAAGGGGCCTTGTTTATCAGCTGACCAATCCTATACTGATACACTTTCCAACTTGGCAGGTGTAAGCATGTATTGGCCAGATTTCCAAGATATCTTAAGCCTTTAAATTTACACCAATGCCAGCATAGAAAATAGTCCACATTCAAGTATAAAACAGAATTAAATACACTGCACCAAAAAAATTGTTCTTGACAAAATGAGCAAAGATACATGAAAAACTAGAGAAATTTAAAAATATCATTTAAAGGAAGAAAGCTTATAATAAATGGCTTTAGAGAAGTCCCAGAAATTTAACTCTAACTAAGGTGTTATGAGAAAAGACAGTTTATATGAAGTCCTTTACTTAAAAATCTCCTCAAAAAGAATATAGAACAAACTGATCCAGTATTTCCAAGTCATAGTCTGACTGGAAAAAACAGGAGTGAGAGAGAAAAACAGAAAATAAGATTATATTAATAATGACTTTGTGATACTATATAACTAATAGCAAGAAAATCTGAAAAGAGAAGTCAGTTAAATGTCAAAAATTATAAAACAAATTAAATTACTTTTAAGAGTTCCAGCTGCTCCCTGAATGCAAGGAAACAAAAATCAAGCTAGCTTCATTAAAACATGGAAGAACAAACACACAGAATCTAGATTCCTAAAGAAGAATCAATTTTTAAGTTCAAACTATAATAAATACATGCCTAAAATCCTAAATATTATCAAAAATACACAGTAATTGAGGTTAAAAAATCAATACTACACCTACATTAAAAATGAAGATCAGTTTATGGGTATTTCAACTGTCATCGTTTAATAACAATATGGCCAATTTAACTTAGAGCTATAAGATGTCATTTCCTCAGGGATAATAGGCTAAATCCATCAGAGAGGGCTCTAAGACTTACTTTGTATAACACTGAGTCCAAAGAGGTGGCAGTCCTTTAGCCGGAGCAGGTCACAAACCTGGACCAGCAACTGGTGACACAGAATCTTAACCTGTAGAGAAAAAGGCATGACTTGAAATAGCAATTCAACTGAGTTCACACGGGGAGCCACAATCAGGCAATTTAACGCATCATAAATGTACTCCTTGAAAGACAGGCTGACACTAGAAAACAACTGTTGCTTTATCAAAATCACTTTAACCTGGGGCTGTGTTTCAGTAAGGAGGATCACAGTACCAGTTTTTACAACATGGTAAAATAAAGTACAAAACTCACAGATCTTATGATACATGGACAGAACTCTGAAACCATGGTGCATGATAAATGATAAATGAGTTTTGGAAAGTAAACAGCATAGCCTACTCAGATTACCAAAAATATTTATTTGGCAAGTTTCTTTTTAAAAAAATATTCATTTGTTTTTTTAATTGACTAATAAAAATTGTATACATTTATATTATACCAGATAATGTTTCAATATGTGTATATACTGTGGAATGGACAAATCAGACTAACATATACATTATGTCACATGCATATCACTTTCGTGGTGAGAACACTTACAGTTTATTCCCAGCAATTTGCAAGTATACATCATTAACTACAGTCACCATGTTGTACAATAAATCTATTGAACTTATCCCTTCTAACTGAAATATTGTATTTTTTGACTAACATCTCACCAGTTTCCCTACCCCTCAGCCTCAGGTAACCACCAGTCTACTCTGCTTCCGTAAGTCAGACTTTTTAAAATTACGCAGGATTCGTCTTTCTGTGCTTGCCTTATTTCATTAAACCTAACATCTTCTATAAATTGCAAATTTTCCATTGTTGCAAATGCCTTGTTTTAAAAGTCTGAATTGTGTTCCACTGTGTATATGTGCCACATTTTCTTTATCCATTTATCCACTGGTACACACTTAGGTTGATTCCATACCTTGACTATCATGAATAATACTGCAATATAAAAGGGAATGCAGACTTCTCTTTGATATAATGATTTCATCTCCTTCGGGTATATACCCAGGAAAGGGGTTACTGAATCATATGGTAGTACATGTTTAATTTTTTGAGGAACCCCCATGCTGCATTCCATAATGGCTGTACTAATATAAATTCCCACCAACAGTGTACAAGGGTTTCCTTTTCTCCACAACCTCATCAACATTTGTTATCTTTTGTCTTTTTGATAACAGCCATTCTAATAGGTGTGAGATGTCACATTTCCCTGCTATTTAGTGATGCTGAGCATTTTGTCATATACCCACAGGCCATGTGTACATCTTCTTTTGAGGAATGTCTACTCAGAGCAAGTATCTTTTCATGGAAAGATTTCCTCTTAATAGTCTATCCTAAAAACTCATTTACTGTACAAGTTAGTCTAGACTTTTTTTTTTTTTAAAGACAGGGTCTCAACAAACTTTTTTTTTTTTTTTTTTTGAAGAGACAGAGTCTCTCTTACTATGTTGCGCAGGCTAGTCTTAAACTCCTGACCTCAAGCAATCCTCCCATCTTGGAGTCCCAAATTGCTGGGATTACAGGTGTGAGTCACCATGCCCAGCTTGCCTAGCTTTTAGTTTATCATTGTTATTGTCTAATATAGTTTTAGTGCCTAAACCAGATTCTTTTTTATGAGTCCTAGCACAATTCAATCACAAACCATATTAATTTGGAATTCAGGCAATAAGTTATTCTGACAAGTCAAAAGTTGAATGATAAAACAGCCTAAAAGATACAATTTCCTTTCTCAATAATAATAATAATAATAATCTCATAATAATGCTTTCTCAAATGTTTAAAGAAGTATTATGGGAGACAGTAATTCTGCTGAGTCTATCTTGTTGACTTCAGAATTATCAAGGTTTGTTAGAGTTTGGACTGACTTTAAGAAACCACCTAGGTCAATTTATTTATTCTATAGGAACAGAAAATAAAACTCAGAAAACTTAAAAGTCATATCACTAATAGTGGCAAAGGCAGCAACTCGCAGCCCATTTGTATATTAAAATACTTTATTATATATATTAAAATGTTATAACCTAACAGTTTTTCATTTTAGCTATATACATTATATATGACACCTCCCCCTATATTAGTACTATTTGCTTGACAAATTCTTTTTTCAATAATGATGACAATTAGTTTAAATTATTATAAATTCTAAAAATTTGACTCTCAATTGATAGCTCTTTATCATATCTTAATACGGAACTCAGGAAAATAAAGACACACCAAGACCCCTCAAAAAACTGAAAGTCAAACAATTCAGAATTGGTGATAATTCTGATTGTAGTAAGAAGAATTTCCACAATTATTATTAAATAGGAACCAACCTAAAGCATCTTACCCACTGGAAAAAGCAGAAGATATTTAATACCAAAGTAGCCCCAAGTGAGCTACTTGGAAGTACCAGGAACTTATGCAGGGACAGTGTCTTATTTTACTTATTTATACTTATTACACTTTAAGTTCTGGGGTACATGTGCGGAACATGCAGGTTTGTTACATAGATATACGTGTGCCATGGTGGTTTGCTGCACCCATCAACCTGTCATCTACATTAGGTATTTCTCGTAATACTATCCCCTGCTTAGCCCCCAACTCTTTAACAGGGCCCAGTGTGTGATGTTCCCCTCCCTGTGTCCATGTGTCCTCATTGTTCAACTCCCACTTATGAGTGAGCACATGTAGTGTTTGGTTTTCTGTTCCTGTGTTAGTTTGTTGAGAATGATGGTTTCCAGCTGCATCCATGTCCTTGCAAAGAACATAAACTCATCCTTTTTATGGCTGCATAGTATTCCATGGTGTTTTTATCTAGGAGCTGGTTTTTGAAAAATCCACAAAATAGACCGCTAGCTAGATTAATAAAGAAGAAAAGAGAGAAGACTCAAATAGATGCAATAAAAAATGATAAAGCGGATATCACCACCTTTCCCCCAGAAATACAAACTATCATTGGAGAATACTATAACTACTTCTATACAAATAAACTAGAAAATCCAGAAGAAATGGATAAATAGCTGGACACATATACCTTTCCAAGACTAAACCAGAAGCTGAATCCCTGAATAGATCAGTAACAAGTTCTAAAATTCAGGCAGTAATTAATAGCCTACCAACCAAAAAGTCCAGGACCAGATGGATTCACAGCCAAATTCTACCAGAGGTACAAAGTGGAGCTGGTACCATTCCTTCTGAAACTATTCCTAATTAACAGAAAAAGAAGGAATCTTTCCTAACTCATTTTATGAGGCCAGCATCATCCTGATACCAAAATGTGGCAGAGACACAACAACAAAAAAAGAAAATTTCAGGCCAATATTCCTGATGAACACTGATGTGAAAATCCTCAGTAAAATACTGGCAAACCAAATCCAGCAGTGCATCAAAAAGCTTATCCACCATGATCAAGTCGGCTTCATCCCTGGGATGCAAGGCTGGTTCAACACATGCAAATCAATAAACATAATCCATCACATAAATAGAACCCACAACAAAAACAACATGGTTATCTTAATAGGTGCAGAAAAGGCCTTTAACAAAATTCAACAGCCCTTCAGTGTCTTATTTTATATTCAGGATATGTAGTAGGCATTCAGTAAGTGTTCAATGAATGAAAGCCAGAAATCTGATTCCCTGTAGGATCTCCTCACTTTCGTTCTGTTCCACGACTAGAGACCAAAACCTCTCCCTGAATTACTGAGCCAACTATTTTATAAACACTCCACTCAGCATTTTAGAAAAACTGTATAAATGCAATCCCACCCACCAACACCACTGGAGAACACATTTGCCAATGGGAAATTATTATTGTTCTCTTTGTGTATAACTAGCTTGAATAACCTGACAGCCTAGATTTCTGTCCTACAGATGTCTTATGTCATTTCCAACATTCATTTTAACAGGCCTCTGGGTTTTGAGTTCCATATCATCATAATTCTACTTTACAAATAAACTTAAACAATGATAAAGAAGAGGAGAAGGCATCAAATGTCATATAAAATTCTTAAGTTCAACTATATACTACAAATCTGCAACTTAAAATGTTATGTTGTTTATAGCACCTTTAATCCTTAGCCTGACTGTATTTAAAAATGTTGGGTAAGAAGCAGCCAAGATAAAATGCAGTAAGAAGCTAAAATTCCAAACCACAAACTAAATATATAGGAAATAAACTATTTTAACCTTGTGTGACTGTAGCCCAAATAATGTTATATATTTCCTCCATGCAGCCCATACATTTATTATTGTTCTGCTAGTTTAAATCAAGTATTTGGAGCCTACTGGTAAAGCTCTTCAACAAATATCAAGTAAGCAGTGCTCTTATTCAAAAACTGTAATTAAATAAGGCCATGGCTCTGAGGTCTTGCCTGCTGTGAAAATAAGCCTGAGTTTTCTGTATTTGCATATTATGAGTCTTTAAGGCTATGTTTTAGCTGACTGTGAAATTTCTCAAGTTCTTTAATCTCCAGGAGCAATGAGAATCTTAAAAAGTGCTATATAGTTAGTATTAGGTATTAAAAATAAGAAATAAAGCTTTATGTAAAAATATACTCTATATGGACTTTTTTTTTTTTCTTGAGACAAGGTCTTACTCTGTTGCCCAACCTGGAGTGCAGTGGCACGATCATGGCTCATTACAGCCTCAAACTCCCAGGCTAAAGTGATCCTGCTAACTGTCTTCCAAGTAGTTGGGACCATAGGCAAGTACTACCATGCCTGGCTAATTTTTAAATTTTATGTAGAGATTGGGGTCTCACTATGTTGCCCAGACTGGTCTCAATCTCCTAACCTCAAGCGATTCTCCTGCCTCAGCCTCCCATAATGCTGGGATTACAGGCATTAGCCACCTTGCTCAGCCTCTATATGGACTTTTAAATTAAAATAGCATGTGATCCTAAGTGTTAATGGTTTGCTATTATGCAAGAATGTTTAAAACATATTCTAGAAAAAAAGTATTGTTTAGTCTTGGTGAAGACATAAAAGCTCTTGGCCACAATTTATATCACTCAAATCTTTATGGCTCCTACATTTACCATGGTTTTACTTCCAAAATTTTCCCAAGTTTCCATATTTGCCTGATGATTAAAATCCTTTAAAATAGCTTCTACTAATGCAACTAACAGGGAATTCAGAATGACCAAAACACTAAATCTTCCATATGCAAAAAGGCGACATTCTATCAACCACACCGGTCAGGGAACAAACCTGCACTGTTAAAAAAATATGTATAGAAATTATGAAAAGAATTAGTTAATAAAATCATTTTTGCTACAGTAAATTTATTACACTCAAACTCGATACACATTGACTGCTATTTTCTGAACAAAAAGATAACTTTTTGCAGAAAAGGAGAGCCCACTGGCAGCCATGAATTGTTTTTCTGGTAATGGGGAAGCCTCCACCCCACTTAACCTAGTCCCTCCTTTGGCCCAACCGCTTACTAGAGGGGAGTTTGGCCATAGCAGCAGTCTATATGCCTGTGTTCTACCTTATATCTACCCTGAAATAAGAAATCCTATAGGCCTACATGGGATTCAGACTCTTCATCTTCATTTCATTAACAAAGTACACTAACGCAATGAACAAACAGTTCAAGGAAATAAACACAAGTAAATTGATACTCAAGGGCTCACTGATGAAGCAATTCACCATATGCCAGGCACTTCACTAAGTACTCATGCATGTGACGTCTTTAAATCCTTGCAATGTCCTGTGCATAGGGTAAGATTATCCCTATTTCATGGATGAGGAAACCAAAGCAACAAAACAAAACAAAAACTAGGAAATTTGCCCTAGATTGCAAAGTAAGTTGTAGAGTAGAGATTTCAACCCAGGTCCCTCTGACTCTAAAACCCACCTTAATCATGATATATGACTTCACAGTCTATGATCATAGTCCAAACCATCTTAGAGAGATTATTATACTAATATCATAAAAGAGAAGAGTTGAAAAAGTATAAATTATCTCTGCCTAGGGATTAAAATAATAATAGCAGCTATTATATATGCATAAGAAATTATGCTGAGTGTTAACCCTGAATTCTCACAATCACCCTGAAGCAAAAGTACTATTCTCATTTTAAAGGTGAAGATGTTGAAAGAGGTATAATTAACTTTCCCAAAGTGGGATTCAGACAGGAGATTTGAATTCAGGTCTGTGTGTTTTAAGTATATCCACATCTTTTCACTTCCATACTACTCCTCACTTATTCTATAAAGGGAAGACAGAAAGAAAGCTAATACAAATTCAGTACCCACTAGGTACCAGGTACTGGGAAAGTTGCTTTTACAAGTAAAACTGGTGAATAAGCTTAGGCAATTTGTTCAAAGGTCACAAATCTAGTAAATTGTAGAGTCAAAATATGAATAATCTTTTCCTCAGCAATGATGATGATATTATTATTAACAACCAACATTTATTTTGCCCTTACTATGTATCATGTACGGTTCTAAGAGTGGGCCATTGATGCATGCCAAAAACACAATCAAGTAACCAGAATCCCAGAGAGTGAAAGAAACTAGGTGCTGCTGGCACATAGATCTTTGCCTGTTTTACTCAAATTTTAGAGTTATCTATAGCATCTATTTAGGGGATCTTTTTTTCTTTTTTTGAGATGGAGTCTTACTCTGTCACCCAGGCTGGAATGCAGTGGCACAATTTTGGCTCACTGCAACCTCTCAGCTCACTGCAACCTCTGCTTCCCAGGTTCAAGCAGTTCTCCTGCCTCAACCTCCTGAGTAGCTGGGATTACAGGCATGCGCTGCCACACCCAGCTAGCTCTTGTATTTTTAGTAGAGATGGGGTTTTTCCATGTTGGTCAGGCTGGTCTCAAACTCCTGACCTCGTGATCCGCCCATCTCGGACTCCCAAAGTGCTGAGATTACAAGCATGAGCCACTACACCCGGCCTAGGGGATCTAATTAAATGCAGATTCTTGTGTCCTACCTCAGATTCACTACATTAGCATTTCTCCCATCCAAATACTAACCAGCCCAGACCCAGCTTAGCTTCTGAGATCAGATGAGATCAGGCCCATTCAAGGTGGTATGGCCATAGACTACATCAGCATTTCTAAGGAGTGGAGCCCAACAAACTGAATATTAGTAAGCTGCCCCAAATAATTCTGATGTACATTCAAGTTTCAACACCACTAATCTACAGGAGAAAATGAACTGGTTATCTTCCAGTCTGTTCTCTATAACTATCTCCCTCAGCTGAAATTTTAGTATAAATTAATTTCTTTGAAAATTATAGTCAGCTTTCAGTATTCTTCACTAAGTCGGATTAGTCTTGCCTTCACTTAACTGTGGTTAGTAACGTGTAGTCCACATCTTGTATGTATGTGTACAAACACAAGAACATACACACATATTGCACCAGGTAAAAAGACAAATGAAAGTGAGAGAAGTTTCTTAAGTGCTTATGCTATATGTCCTAGATTATGTATATTTTTAAAATGTGGTGGATATCTTTTATATAACTGTATAAAAAGTAAAATAGAATATTCACATATGTTAAGTAGGATTAGATTATAACTTATTTTGCTAGTGCCCACCCTGAAAAGAGATATATTGTCAATTTTTATTCAGTTAAAAAAACCAAATGCTGTCAAAATAATACCCCATCACTTTACATATCCAAAAACAATTTTAGATACCCTGAGCAGCAATGTAGCTAATCAATGGAAATTCTGCCCAAAAGATGACAAAGTTCACCCAACAGGCAGGCCTACTGGATGCTCAGGCAATCCCTACACAGATATGAGAATACAGGAGTAAATTAAGAAATTGTGTTGATTCCAAGAATAAAGCCAAAATGACCATGGCAATAAGCAGAAACTTAAAGTTTTTAATAAAGTTATTTAAATGTTATGTAAATTTCAGTATAACATTTGGAAATATTATTTTATATAGCAATTGGATTAAAAATATAGTAACATGGCTAGGCGCGGAGGTTCATGCCTATAATTCTAGCATTTTGGAAGGCTGAGGCAGACAGATCACTTGAGGTGAGGAGACCAGCCTGGCCAACATAGTGAAACTCCGTCTCTATTAAAAATACAAAAATTAGCTGTGCGTGGTGGTAGGCACCTGTAGTCCCAGCTACTTGGGAAGCTGAAGCAAGAGAATCGCTTGAACCTGGGAGGCAGAGACTGCAGTGAGCCAATTCACTGCAGCCTACGTCACCGTACTCCAGCCTGGGCAACAAAGAGAGAGAGAGACTCTGTCTCAAAATAATAAATAAATAAATAAATCATTAAATAAAAATAAATTAAAATATAGTAGCATATAGGAAAGAAGACTAATTCAAGTCATGCACTAAGAAAATTTTTCTTCTAATTCCAACAGAATACAATCCATGAAAGCAAGAGTATGAAAGGTGATAATACGGAGGTTGAAAAATGTTAGATAGCTGGGCGCGGTGGCTCAAGCCTGTAATCCCAGCACTTTGGGAGGCCGAGGCGGGTGGATCACGAGGTCAAGAGATTGAGAACATCCTGGTCAACATAGTGAAACCCTGTCTCTACTAAAAATACAAAAAATTATCTGGGCATGGTGGTGCGTGCCTGTAATCCCACCTACTCAGGAGGCTGAGGCAGGAGAATTGCTTCAACCCAGGAGGCAGAGGTTGCAGTGAGCTGAGATCGCATTGCACTCCAGCCTGGGTAACAAGAGCGAAACTCCGTCTCAAAAAAAAAAAGAAAAAGAAAAATGTTAGACATGACACTGATCATCATAAAATTGTTTGGCAGTCTCTACCAAGGATAAATATAATGTAACCTATGATTCACAAATATACTTTTCAATATAAACCCAGAAATATTTCTACATGTATATACACATAATATGTTCGTGACAGTTTTACAATAGCCCCAAACTTAAAACAATCCAGTATCTATCCATCAACAGTAGATGAATAGATTGGGTGTATTTGTACATGGAATATCACACAACAACGGAAAAGAAAGAATTATTGTCACATAGATTCACATGAATGAATTTCACAGTCCAAATGTTGAATAAAAGAAGCCAGAAGAGAATATATACATAACTTCAGCTTCATGAAATTCATAAACAAGCAAAACTTTGGTGACGGAGATCAGAATAGTTTTTGCCCTTTAGGTGGAAGATATTGACTAGGAGGGGTCACAAAGGATCTTTCTAGGGTGCTGAAAATGTTCTATATTTCAAGCAGGTGATGGTTACATGCATGTGTACAACTGTAAAAATTCATTGAGCTGCACACATAAGGTTTCTATACTTTTCAGTATGTAAATTGTAACTTGATTTTTTAAAGTTAAAAAAATCATATTCCTCAATGTTGAGGTTACGTATGCAAGCTGACTATGACTCACAGACCATAAGCAACAGCTTAGTGTTCAAATGCACAGCCTATGCACCTAGTCCTGGAAATAGGCTAGACTTCGGCTACTCTTAAGATAAAATCGAGATGCATATTAAAAAACTATCTAAGACCAGCCATGGTGGCTCACACCTGTAATCCCACCACTTTAGGAGGTCGAGGTGGGTAGATCACCTGAGGTCGGGGGTTTGAGACCAGCCTGGCCAACATGGTGAGACCTCGCCTCTACTAAAATACAAAATATTAGGTGGGTGTGATGATGTGTGCCTGTAATCCCAGCTACTTGGGTGGCTGAAGCAGGAGAATCTCTTGAACCTGGGAGGTGGAGGTTGCAGTGAGCCAAGATCACGCCTCTGCACTCCAGCCTGGGTAAGAGTGAGACTCAGTCTCAAGGAAAAAAAAAAAAAAAAAAAAAGCTATCTAAGCTGGTGCAAAAGTAATTGCAGTCTTTGCTATTACTTTCAATGGCAAAAGCCACAATTACTTTTGCACCAAACTAATAGCAATGATAACCATTTCCTGTGTGTGAGATACAACTCTAAGCACTTAAGACACAAATTCATTTAATTCAATAAAAAGTGTAGAAAGGGCAAATGTTTGTTCCTCAATATAGTAACCACAATTCTCTAATTCTATCCCAGGTGAGAGAAAGTTGACAGTAGCTACACACAAGCCACAAAGCTAAGTTAATATACGTGTGGACTATTTAGCAACCCAATTCTGCCACATTATTATTGCCCTAATTCTGTAAAGATTTCACCCTTAATCAAGTCATAAGTTGAATGTGGTCACTGGAGGAAACATAATACTTAAACATTTCTAAAACTGGATCTACTCACATTTATGATGATGTTCAGAGATTTATCGTCGGGAAGGAAAATGCACACGCTGCGGCGGTCTTGCATGACTCTGTTGTTATGGAAATTCAATTTGTTCATTGTGTTTTGGGCTCTCTGGTGGTCAGGGCTGGGCTCTAGGTCCTCGGCAATTTCTCAGGTTCCCAGCACTCAAAAGCCAAACTTGCCTCCTCATCACACGCTCTGCAGGAGAAGCATCATGGTGCTTGACTACGTGGGTTTCATAGCTGTAGAAAAGCCAAAGGGGAGACTCCTGAATAAAGGCGGTGAAGACTGTGAAGAGGGGGGTCAGGAAATAAGCACAGCACTACTATTCTTGTGGGCACAGGGACCAGGGATGGCACATCTCCAGCCAGCGCCACCTTGATACATGAGAACTCACTTAAATTCACTCTGTATTTTGCCCACAAAGTTTTAAACCTTTCATTCATAGTCAGGAGTTAAACTTAGAGCCAATGAGAGCCTCACATATTCAAGGATGTACTAAGTACTACAGGGCTCACAGAAACAGAGATCCTGTCTTGGAGGAGTTTCCAGTCCCACATGGGAGATAAAGAAAGTGTTTTCAATATGAAATGACAAAAACAGCAGCAACGAGAAAATTCTCTTTCTTTTTTATTACTATCAAATTCAAATAAATGTCTTGGCTCTCCCATTACATTCATTCTTCAACCACTGTGGTCTGGCTTCCACTTCCTTCATTTTACCAACATGGCTCTGCTAAAGGAAGCCCGTGATCTCTAGCCCATCACTTTAATTGATCTCTCTTTGACATTTATCCTGGTTAAGCCCTCCTTATAACATTCTTCTTCCTTAGTTTTTATAGCTCTTTCTCCCGATTTTTTTTTTTTTTTTTTGGAGACGGAGTCTCACTCTGTCACCAGGCTCGAGTGAAGTGGTGCAATCTCAGCTAACTGCAACCTTTACCTCCTGGGTGCAAGTGATTCTCCTGTCTCAGCCTCCTGAGCAGCTGGGACTACAGGCACGTGCCACCACACCCAGACAATTTTTTATATTTTTAGTAGAGACAGGATTTCACTATGTTGGCCAGGATGGTCTTTATCTCTTGACCTCGTGATCCACCCACCTTGGCCTCCCAAAGTGCTGGGGTTACAGGCGTGAGCCACCATGCCCAACCCCTGCCCAAGTCTTTAACCTGATAACGCAAACTTAATTTTTCCATTTATTATTTCATAAACGAACACACAGATAAAACAAGACTGCATATATCAAATCATATTTGTATGAAGAAGTGTGATGGATTTTGGACATCCCTCCTATCTAATTAGTTCTATTAAACATATCAATTGTATTATCTGATTTCTCAGGTTTTTGAGAGAATTTTGTTTGCAAGTAATAGAAATTTTATCTCCAATTTTCAATAATTACACCCATTATTTCTGTTTTATGTCTCACTGCATTGGCAAGACCTTGCAGAATAATTTTAAAACAGAAGTGGGTATTTTCTACTTTTAATGGGTTTGTCTAGTATTTCATATATTTTTGCTAATAGAACACTATTCAACCAAGACATGTCAAGAGTAGTTGTCCCTCAAACTATTAGTATTCATATTATTCCTTTCCAGCTACAACTGTAGGATGTAAAAGACCATTTCCAGGAACATGGAACTGTTTCACTAGGAGGAGGGTATATATAACTATACAATTTTCACAGAAAACACATTAATACTCACATAAATCAAAGCATAAATGAGATAGAATCTTGGCTAATTTGCTTAAGGTTAAATGTCTAACTCTTATCAGAGGGAAGGGAAAGAATATATTCTTAGATAGTTGGCACATTTAGAAAACAATCTAGTATTCTTTTTAAAGTATAAATAAAACATCATTTATAAAAGAATCACTCAAAACAAAAACAAATGGTAATCACATATGTGGTACACTTCATTATTAGGAAGGTGGCTAAAAGCCCATTTAGAAGTATTCTGCTTTTCTTAAAGAATAATAATCGTTTTATGTTAGCTTATAGCCAGCACATCACCTTGTGGGGTAATCGGAGGCCTGTGCTATGTTCTCACTAGCATAAATGATTAACGCATATGTTCTATGATCACAAACTACACCCTAATCTACTCATTCATCTACAAAAATGCATGCTTTTAGTTTAACAATTCCAAAGCATCAGTTGGAGGACCAGTATTGGCTGCATCAGAATCACCTGAGTGTTTGTAATTAAATACAGAATCCTGAGCAGGTACAGAAATAGAAATTCTGGCATTTCTACTCATACAGAATCTCCAGGGTCAGGGTCAGGTATTTCTGATGTGTAGGAACAGATGGAAACCATCACTTTAGTTGGCGGAAGGAAGGCACTGAGCAGAGGGTTGAATATAATCCACTGGAAAAATATCTTAAAAGATAAAGAATTAGGAAGAAGTAGTATATGTGAATGATATCACATCATCATAATAGGAAAAAAAAGTCCTCAAATAGGTTTGCAAAGTACTGTACCCTATATATGTTCTCTCTTAGAAATTCAGGAAGCGTTTAAGGCTCTGAGAAGACCTGCAGGCAACTTCTTAAATTTAATGCAGTATTTCTCAAACTTACTTGAGCACACAATACATTTTTCCCCCAATGCATTCTATTAAGGTCCTATAGAACAATATTCTTAGGCATACCATTTAGAGATGCAATTCTAAAATGATTTTCTTATCAAATATTATATTTCATGGTAAAATTTTTCCCTATATATTGATATATTCCAACATTTAGTCTTCTTTTTTGCTATATAAATCTTTTCAAGAAGAAATTATAAGCTCTGATTAAATGTATCTTAAATTCAAACCCTTAAATAATATTCACCCCAGTATAATAATTCTTATTTAAATCTATACTTAAAATTGAGTTAGTCCTATAATTTTTCACTTCTAATTAAATCAATTAAAGCAGGGTATGTCTACTGACCTCCTTTCCAGAATTAAAAAAAAATATAACTAGGAAAAAATATCTTTTGAGCTTTGGGATGTTTCCAGAACTTGATTAAAATAACTTGAAATTTGCATTTGTGTACAATTTTTACTTATTTTATGGTTCAAATATGCAGCACAAAAGGTGACTGCAAGAAGATTATTGAAGCAAATTTAATAGAAGCACAGTCTACATGAAGCAGTGCTACTTCATTGCTGCTTTTTCTGCTTTGAGGATGGCAAACCAGTAAAGCTCTTAAAAAGAGAGATTAAGTTTTTACTTTACCCAAGACAGCATTAAAGTTGATTAAAAGGTTCTACTGAAATGGCAAAATAGCCATATCTCTAATATGCGCCAGTATAAAACTTAATCTTAAATTGGGCAGTCCTAGGGAAAAGAATTAGATTAAATTTATACCAATTTGAATTATAGGAGTCACCCTCATGACTATTTGCTACATATTCCGTGTCCTAAACTAAATTGCAACTCAGTCCCAGGAGGACACATTTCCTACTAGAGGGCAACCCTTTTCAGCACAATATGTGGTACCATATTTTCCAAGGAACAAAAAGTCAGTTTTAATAGTGATCAAACCCCAGCCAGCCTCTTTATTAATACCCAACTTACAAAAAAATATGTTAAGCTATACAATTCCCCCACTAGAGTTTTAAGCCCACATTATTATGAGTCCCTTATTTCCTGATAAGTCCCAATGGTTACAAAGTTACTCAGTTTCTTTTAAGAATCAGGAAGCCACCACCCATGGGCATTCAATACTGATTTCATTTTTAACAAATTGTGGGAAATAAGCTTTAAAACTGGGTCACTACCCCTAAAAGTATGCATTTTAGTTACAATATATCAATACTGATTTATTAGTTGTGACAAATGTATCATCATCATGTAAGATGTTAGCAAGAGAGGAAACTGGGTGCCTGTGGGTATACAGAAACTCAATACGAACTTTGCAACTTTTCTCTAATTCTAAAACTATGGTAATTTTTTTTTAATTTTAAAATCAAAGGTAGGTCATCAGAAATTTCCTATCTACATAATATAGTCTCATTTTGAATGGAGGCAAAGGAGGATTTGCAATTCTAGGACTGTCTCTTTAAAAAAGCAAAAGGATGGTAATTTCATGAGATTACTATAAGGGAAGCACGACTAAGTAGGCATTATGTCAGCATTCAACATGGTATCTTCATTACCTAACAAAAACAAGGCAAAAATTTATCTTGGACAACTATATTGCAGATAATCCTATCTTCTAATTTAATCATCCCACATTTATATAGCTCATGTTATACTCGGTACTGTAATATTTACTTGCTGAAAAGCAGAATATGAAAGCAATATTCCCCTCTACCTATGAATTCACCATCTAATTAAGAACACATCATTGCCAAGAAGCTTAAGATGATAGTAATGTCCCTGATTTCTAAGAGCATGCATACTCTGATGGACAACTCTCATGCCAAACTCAAAGGAAGATATAATGGATAATAGCATTAGTATACAAACACTGTGCTATGAATACTGTAGCTAAGATCATTCTGGAATAAACAGTGTATCATCTTTAATGCATAGTATCCTATCCCAAAAGTGTTATCAAAATGTCTTTAGTAAAACAAGTTCTGTTTCTTTTTGTTCATTAATTCAATACCTACTGTTTGTCAAGTGCTGCTGTATGTGCTAAGTACACTAACAGCATTAACAAAACAAATATCCTGCTCTAACAGAAACAGACAATAAGCATATGATATAGACAGTGATATGTACTAGGAAGAAAAATAAGCCTAGAACAGATGAGAGTTGATGGAGATATGGTTGTGATATGGATGCTATTTCATATAGGATTAATCAAGGGAAGCATCTCTAATGAGTCAATATTTAAGGAAATATCTAAATGAAGAAAGAGATGTAATTTCCTTCCATCTGTCCATCCGTCCATCCATCCACCCATCCCAGGAAAGAGTTTTCCAGGCCAAAACTCATTTATTGTTCAGAAAACAGGAAATAATAGTGTTAATGATAGCTGGCATTTACTACAAACTTAGTATGTTCCAGGCACTGTTGTTAACAACAGTGGTATGTACCTATGGTATGTTAAAGAAACCTGCAAACTCACTGCCATGCTTCCCATTCAGAGGTGGGATCTACTTCCCCTCTCATTGGATCTGGGCTGCCCCTGTGACTAACTCATGCTCAGTAAGAAGTTTTTCCTTGCAAATCATCTACTTGTGCAACACTCCTTGTAAGGACTCCTCAGTTGTTATCCCAAAGCACTACCTCTACACTAACACCTACTTCAGTAGCTTGTAATTGTTACTTTTCTCATCTGTCTCTACTCAGCTCTTCTCAGAACAGGATCACTTCACTAGCTACATACTATGTTTAATCGTCAATGACAGGCACATAGTATATGATCATTAAACGTTTTGTTTGGCTTACTATACATGAAGATTCTACCAAAGAGTTTTTTAAACTTGGCACTACTTACATCTTGGGCCAAATATTCTATGTAGTGAGGGGCTGTCCTGCACATTGTAGGATGTTCAGCAGCATCCCTGGCCTCTACTCACTAGGTGCCAGGAGCCCCACTCCCATCAGCTGTAACAATCCCAGATTCCCTTAGACATTGTCAAATGTCCCTTGGGGGCAAAATTACCTACGGTTGAGAACTAGTGCTCTACAGGTTTCCATATAGACATTATGGGCTACTTTTTACCATCCAGCTGTGTTTTTATCTAAGTAACAATACAATTCTTACTAAATACTTATTTTCCAACTAAAGGTCAGCAATTGAGTACTAAATTCAGAAATCCAGCTTGAACTTTAAAGGCAAAATTTTCACCCTCTTGAATGTGTGTGGCCTCTGGCTTTAGAACAGCTTTGAAGTTTAACTTTTTAAAACTTTAATATTTAGTACAGTATATTGCCAAACTTCTCACAGAAACACACTTCCATAATCCCCAACTGCTTGCTCTTTTAGAGTCCTTTATTTTGAAAACAATACCTGAAAATATAAAAACTGTTCTGGAAACAACTGACACCTAATTTTTAATTTGCCTTCATACTCTGTGTTATAAGGGTTTTTTTTTTTTTTTTAAAGGGTCATATATTTGTTTAAAAAAAAATTTAGGAGCCACAGATTTACTTTTCTCACTTTAGAAGTAAATTGAACACTCTCTGCTTCATGGCCTGTTTTACCTATAAAGAAAGTAGTTGATAGATATCAGTCATCTGGACCCAAACACTCCGGAAAGAACATCAGATTCTTTGTTGCTGTCTCTTTCCCACCTTCCAACCATTACTCTGGTGGACAAATAAGTCACTGTGGAAAGGCTAAGATTACTTTTGATATGCCTTAGCCTTGGATGTTTAGAGATAATACGTAACAGAATACTGATTAAGAAGACAGACTTAACACTTCCTCAATCAAATCTGGATCTTAATTTGGATTCCACAACACCTGCTATGTGACCTTCAGCAAGTCACCTGATTTCTAAATCTGATCCTTTATCTGTAAAATCTGTAGGATTGGCCTTCTATGATTATTGGGAGGGTTAAATGAGATAATGGATATAAAGTATTAGCTATCAGGTTTTTTGGGTTGGAAAGATTGTTACTTAAAATAAGAGTCAAAGCCAGACACAGTGACTCCCACCTGTCATCCCAGCACCTTGGGAAGCCGAGACGGGAAGATTTCTTGAGGTTAGGAGTTTGAGACCTGTCTGGGAAATACAGCAAGACCCATTTCTACTAGAAAATTTTTTTAAAAAATAACTGAGCATGGTGGTACATGCCTGAAGTCCTAGCTACTCAGGAGGCTGAGGCAGTAGGATCACTTGAACCCGGGAGATCGAGGCTGCAGTGAGCAAGGACTGTGCTACAGCACTTCTACCTGAGCAACAGAGCAAGGCTCTGTCTCAAAAATAAAAAAATCTAAAAATAGTCGTGAGTTGCCAGGTCATGAGAAGGAGTATTTACAAATGATTAACAGTAATACACTCATACGGAGATCTAGACCTCAGAGCCAGATGTAGCAAATCAGCTAAACTTGAGGAAGTCTATTTTTGGGTAGGGAAGTTAAGCATATTGCTGGTTGTAAACAGGAAAGTGGTATTATATTAGGTGGTTACTCCTTTGAAATTTTATGTATTGAAATAGAGTATGTATGGGTGTATGGGTTGAAATGTGTGCTGGCTGACCAAGAATGGAAGGTAGAGGACATCTGTTTTAGTCTGCTTGGCACCATCTTTCCAGTGGGACTATCAATCACAATGTGTTGTCCCCACCCTGGCTGATGGTGGTGATGCAGGGGAGGGATGTAACTCAGAGCTGGCCCAACAGGGTTTATTCTCCAACCACAATGTTTGGTGTAAATGGCAAACATGTAACCCAAGCAAACTCAGAATTCCTCCATGAAATTTGTGATAAAAGTGCTGGGAAGGAGAGAGCTGCTCTTCTTTTTAAATTGCTATTTGTGAAAATAATATGAGCCTGGAGTTGCTGGCAATCAACTTTGAAGCCGCATGGTAACAAATCTCCTAAGGACATCATTTCAAAGGAGAGAGAAGCTCAGAAAAAATCCTGATTGCATTATCTGAACTGCTGCATCTAGCTATGTCTGAAGCTAGAAACTATCCATAGAAATTATGATATAGTGAGCCAGCAAGTTATCTTTAAGCTAATTCTGCCACTGGCCACTACGTCCTCTTTAATACAGTCCACCCAAACAAGAAGCTGACTGATTGCTTGATACATTTATTTATTAATTCACTGTTTACTATCTCTGGCCATACCAACATTGACATTTACTTAAAAAACAACGACAACAACAACAAAAACTGCTTTAAGTTTTAGTTTCTCTCCAATCCAAAAAAAGGAGGAGAGTCACTATTCACCATAAGCAGAGAAGATGGGGGATAAAATCTGAGTAGCTGAAAAATTTAGGTGGTTGGGTTAAAATAATAATAAATTATTTATTTCACCAAAAAATCCCACCTACCGGGAATGTTTAAGAAGAAAATAATTCAAAATAAATCACTAGCACTGTAAATGATTTACGGAAATAATGCAAAATTCGTTGAAGGCAAACAAAGTATATTAGGAAATTAATTCATAACAGTAATTTTTAACAATAAAGAAATATCTCATCTGGAATACTAATGTGTGGGTGAACAGTCCTCTTATGAAAGACCACAATGTGTTTTTACAGAATCATGCTGAATATGCTTTTATTTTTTATTTTTATTTATTTTTTTTCAGACGGAGTTTCGCTCTTGTTACCCAGGCTGGAGTGCAATGGCGCGATCTCAGCTCACCGCAACCTCCGCCTCCTGGGCTCAGGCAATTCTCCCGCCTCAGCCTCCTGAGTAGCTGGGATTACAGGCACACGCCACCATGCCCAGCTAATTTTTTGTATTTTTAGTAGAGACGGGGTTTCACCATGTTGACCAGGATGGTCTCGATCTCTCGACCTCGTGATCCACCCACCTCGGCCTCCCAAAGTGCTGGGATTATAGGCTTGAGCCACCGCGCCCGGCCGAATATACTTTTATTGTATTGTATGTTTGTAATAAATTACAGTAGCTGTTAAGAAAATGCTTTTACTGCAAACGAAATAACTGGGAAGTATGGTTGATGTATAATTTAAAAAACTGATCCATTAACAGTGTAATCATAGCAAGTTTAGTAACAATAGCTTTAATTTCAAGCATATTTTATAAATTTGGTAAGGGGAAACCCACTAAGCTAGTTATCAAACTATACAATTATAAGTGGCTATGTTTGTCACTTGAAATGCAGGCTAGTTGTTGAATCAACAGAAAGGCTAAGCTGTGAAAGAGGAAACACTATATGGCAGTAGGCAGTATAACATCCTGGTTAAGAGCTTGGACTCTGGAGCCAAACAGCTTGGGTTTGAAACCCAGCTCTGATACTTCCCACTTGGGTACCCTTGGGCAGGTCTCTGTACTTTTCTGTGTCAACTTTGCTCACCTTTGAAAGGAGACTCTTGTGAAGATTATTAAATGGGTTACTCAAATGTGAAGCACGTAGAACAGATCTTGATACACGGTATGTGTTATTGTATTTACTGCCAAGAAACATAACTGCCTTCATGTCATGTAAAGAAAGTGGAAGCACTGTTGTTTGCAAACACCTAGTGGTCACTATCTATGCTATTTTTTATTGTACCTTGAGATCTAAATAAACGGTGTTTTTTTTTTCTCCTGTTGGCAGTTAACAGATTATTTAACTCTGTATTTAACCAATGAGGTTAACCTGGGGATTAGGAATAAAAAAGAACCTTCCAATTAAAGTGGACTTGAATTGGTGCCAAGTAGTGCTCATCATACTTGAATGAAAAACATTATGTGGCTAGTCCTTGGCTATAGAAAAGGGAGAATATAAAAAGACCAGCAAAGAGCTTAATATTGCAATAAAGAGAAACAACAGTGAAACTGAATCAAAAGCTGCAGTTAGCATTGTAAATCACTGCACTAATTTGGCTTTGTCTTCTAAAAGTCATAGAGATGTTCATACCTTTTCATCCAATAATCCCAATTGTAGAGAATGTATAAGAGGAAAATAATTCAAACAAAGCATTCAACATTTCTGAATAAAAGTATTCACTAAAGTATAGTCAAAAGACAGGAAAAGATTAGTAAATTATAGTATATAAAAAATTACATCAATAATTAAAAACATTTATTGAGCACATCCCCCCTAAATCACAAATACCCACTAATGCCAAAAATTACCCTGTTTCACTATATAATTTTGAGAATACGACTAGCAGGAATAAAGAAAGCTGTTAAATCAAAGAGGAAAACAATAAAAGAAAACGATCATGAGTATTCTGTTAGTCAATGAACAATCATAAACCAACTGATAATTGCGTACTCCAGCACTTTAAAGTGTTAATTGATACTTATTTATCATCTCTGTATTTTAGCCTTAGAAAGTTTATACTCTCTTTCAAGAGTCAAATTTAATACAGTAGAAACAACAGGAACTGATACAACTACATCTTAAATGAAACTCTGTGGTAAAGTGAAGGCTGTGGGATTTGAGAAAAGGCTAAAAACTGGGAGGAGCACGGCATTCAGGAAAGATTCCATGAAGGGAGGTAACGTCATGTATGTTGTGGAGAGAAAAAAGAATTGCAAGGGTGGGAAGTAATACAGGTAAGGGCCCTGGTGGAGAGGCCTGAGACTGTGCTGCTGCCCCACGCAAACTCAGACAGAAGAGATGTAAAGCCTGGTTACTGAGAATTCTCCCACAATGTAAGGCATTTTCTTCAGTACCTTGAGAGGCTTCCAACAAAATTTGCTCGGATGGCTCACAGTACCGTACACTATGGACTGTTTTTCCAAGTTTTGTTCCTCGTTAATTCAACCAATGACTAAAGCCTTTTCCAGCTTTAGTCGTGGTTTTGCACCCTGTGCTATTTGGACTCAGCCTTTCCTCCTCTTTTTTGGCATAATTTTCTGCTACCACCATACTCACTCTATTTACTTGATTACAGAGGCAAAGCAAAGGCTAATGATAATAGGGGTATTCGGGAAAATGAAATCATCGCTTGTCTTATATTAGAGATTAAAAACATATTTCTCCAAAGCCCAGTTCTGATATATCCTTTCTAAACTGAACAGTAATAAGTATAATTCTGTTAATCAACTATTACAATGAAGTCCATAAAAGAAGTGATGGGGATCTTTAAGTATCTCAAAAAGCCTGATAAAAGTGGCATATTTTCCCACAGCAATATCTTAAGGGAAATTAAAAGATCTTTCACTTAAGTAATACTAGCATTATTTTCAAGCACTTATTTTGATAGCACACTTAGCTCTACATGACAAAGCAGAAAAAATGAAAACAAATGACTTAATTTGTTTTGATAGACAATCGTTCCAAACATAAATCCTGGGGAAGGTGAGGGGAAGAATAAATGAAAGCGGTCCTCAATGACTGAAAGGTTGGGAAAATTACTTGCCCTCTATTATTTGCTATATATACATATGCTATATATGCATTTTATATATGCATAATATAGATTAAATAATATGCATTTTATACATAGCAAATATATATAAATACATTAAAAAATCTTAGTAAGAAAAAAAATCCTCCCTCTGTCTAGCCTTTTTAACAGCTTTCTTCTCTATTATACAACCTCACTGTATTCTCACCTAAATTTTTAAATGTTCTCTGTCTTGTCTAATTCCTTAAAGCCACCCCCTACAACGCTGCCAGGGTGACCTCTTCTACTGCATAGCTGATCATACACATCACACCATTGCTCACATTCTTTAACAGTTCAGCACATCCACAGGACAACACCTAACACTAAAGCACAGTAATCCTTCACTAACAAGTCCCATTCCTCCTCAGTATGAGCATTTTTCAGTTCATGTTCTGAATTGCTGCAATTCTTTTCCTCACAGATCCCTGAACAAGTCTTGTTCTCATATTTCTATGCTTTTGACCATACTGTTCCCTCTGTCTAGAATATTATCCCTTGCATATTATCCTACCCACCCACTCACTCCAAAAGAACAAAACAAAGTATCTTCATTCTCCTTGGAACCTCAAGATGCTGGTCTATGAAGCATGCCTCCACATTCCTAGGCAGCTCAGTGGTGTTTCTCCTGCTCCCACTGAGGACCAGAGTTTCCTCAAGGGTAAGTTGTCAGCATCTTTATGTCACTAATGGCTGGGGGCAGTAATGGCTCTGTATACGTACCCAGTAGGACTTGTTGAATACATTATTTAGACTTACTCACCAGAAATGTGAATAAATCTTCCCTAGCAATTAAGATTAAAATTATGTTCCTTTATGACACACTTTTCCCCCACAATGGGAGTCAGTGTTGGTCAGAGCTTCTTGAATATTTTCTGTGTGTTAGTTATAGAGGAAATGTGTACATGTTTTTCTTGTCTCCAAATTTGGTGAACATAATGTAAGAATATGATCCTCCAACACTGTCCACAAAATACAGTTTCTGCGAAAGTCCCCATGTGTGTCAGGTTAAGCCAACATATGTGAAAGCAAACATATAAGGAGACATACTGGTTGGGATGCACTAAGTTCCAAGTACCAAAAATATCCAACTCAAATCTGGACTTTGAAGCCAAACTGCCTGGGTCTGACTCTTAGCCAGCTATTTATTAATGCTAATTGTATAACCTTTGACAAGTCTCTCACCTATCTCAGCTTCCATGTCTGTAAAATGGAAATTATAACAGTACATACTTTATAGGGTATTGTAAGCACTAAAGAAGTATTAGTTATTAGTAGAAAAAAAAGTAGGACTAGTTAAATGAAATAAGGGAAATTTCAAAAGTAACTCAGAGCCTAAAGCAAAATGCCTACTGTTAAGGCATATGGTAAACACTATATAAGTGTTAGCTATTAGCAGTTAAGCAATAGGACTAGTTAAATGAAATGAGGGAAATTTATAAAGTAACTCGGAGCCTAAAGTAAAATGGGTGGGGCCATAGATGGTTTGATGTGGTGGCACACATTGTCATACGGAACCTAGATTTTTTCCGGCACCCTGAAATCAGTTCCATCTTAAGTCTGGCATCTCTCAGAGCGGACAAATCAACAAGAATGTGGAAGGAAAAAAGAAACTGAAACTCTACCTGACTGGAGAGTTCACAAGTCCCTCAGCACTGCACAGGGATGGGGAATAGTTGAATTAACCTAAGCCATCTAGGGCCCACATCTAAAACCGGAGGTGGGTTAACTTCCCCTGAAGTACATGGGCATCAAAACGAAAACTTGGGTACCTCTAGGAAGTTGGGGTATAAGAAGAGATGCTAAAGAGGCAACCAACCAGAACAAAGGCAACGGTAAAATTCACGAATTTTAAACCACAGAAACTATTTTCACAGCCATCTATATTCAAAAGTCATATCAGGTTTAGCAACCAGGCACAAAAATTCCTTTCAACCAAGATGAATTTCTAGCATGACATTGCCAACAAAAAGTGCTGTTGTCAGGGAAAATCCTCCAACTTAGAAGCATCTGCTTCTAATTTCCACAATGAAATCTTTGATTCCCTCATTCATGGGACTTGCACTCAATTCCCTCTGACACAGGAACTGCAGTTTTCTAGAAAATGACTTTGCTGTGAAATTCTCATTATCTAGTAGCAACATATGAATCTTAACATTAACTTTACTTATTTTCCCCTGAAATACTTTTTCCCAAAGAGAGCATAATGCCTCTAACAAAGATTGAACTAAATATTTGAGAAGCTTTGCTAGCTTTCTGGTAACATTGCAGAATGATTTTCTGTGTAAATAAATGGCTTCTAACAACAAGGAAATGTATAAGCTAGGAACACAAAAACCCACTGACAGCAGACTAAATAAAATATGGTACATTAAAACAATTAAGCAGTGAAAAATCATGAACTACAGCTACATATTAACAAGTGTGAATCTCAAAAACAACATTAACCAAAAAAAAAAAAAAAAGTAACACAAAAATATATGATAGATTCTATTTCTTTCAATAGAAAGTTCATACGTTCACAATGTCAGGTTCAAAAAGAAACAAAGAGAAAGTTTAAAAGAAAGCAAAACTAATGAATGATTCACTTAGGGATACATATATGTGTGATAAGACTGTAAAGAAAGGCAAAGGTATGATTAACTTCAAAATTATAATGTGGGGGAGGCTGGAGATAGGAGTAGATATATTCAGAAAGGAGCAGAGAGCTTCAAAGGTTCGAGAGAAACATTTTTTTTATAAACTTGGTAGTGAATACAATGGTGTTCTTTCACCACTATTATTGTTTAAAATATTCAGACATTACAAACACTCTTCTATGTGTATATTTCATAATTCTGTAAAGTACATCGGAAGTACTGAGGTTGAAAATGCTGGAATAATAACATACCGATAATTAAATTTTAAAAAGATACATAGAGCAGGGCAAGTATGAAATGCTGCTCTAACTGCCTACTACATTTCACATAAGATGAATCCATTACCAACCCTATGCAGAGTTTAACTACCATGTAACTACCATGTACCATGTACTTATAAAATATTATTTCACTTACTACATGATTGTTTTCAGGGATGTGAAACTAAGACAAGCCTTAGAGCTCCTAGTATTGTTAATGAATTCTTGCAGGAGTTTTTATAATCTAGTGACAAGCATAAAATAATTTCTGAGTTTCTACTTATTCCTAACTGGAAATAAATGTAACAAAGTACAATCAAATGAAAAGTTTATCACTGTATCAGATTTTACATATGACGTCATCCAACCCTTTAAGTTTATAGGTTAGGAAATTGGCACTTTGAGAGAATGTGCTAACTGAGCCAGCCGTAGGACTCAGGTGTGCTTTTCCTTAATGGGATTGTTCTTCCTAAATTATATTCCAAAGTTCCCATGGGTTAAAAAAAAAATTTAGCTTAATCTAGTCTCTTTTCCAAAAGTTCATATTTTATATTTTTAAATAGAAAGTTAAGAAACATGCTAAAATAATTCACAAAACATAGCCAAATGCTAATAAAACCTGCCTTTTACTCTGATGCCTTTCATCATGTGAAAAATTTTATGAAGCCAGAAAAGGGCTTTGAGATTCTAAGACTCTAATTTTTACCCTACATAAATTTGGGGGCTGAGATTATGCTGCTACCCAGACACACTCAAACTAGCAGCATTTGTAGTGGGACACACCCACAGACACACACACACACACACACACACACACACACACAGTGCAGGTACAAGTGCAGAATGACGCAAAGTGAGGCTCCAGGGCCAGGTACTCTTTAAAGTAAAAAAGATCAAAAGCACAATCTACAGACTTCAAAGTAAAAGGAAGATTCCTCTGGACAATCTAACAAGACTTTCTACTGCTACAAAAGTCCTTATTTAACACCCCCTTGGGGGTTTTGCAGTGATTACACAAGCTGGAGACAAGTTGTTAAATAAACTTTTAAAGACAAAACATTATACGGTTTTAAAAGTCCTTAAGAGAAATGATAAAAACGTTTCTTTCATGTATGGTTTTATTATAGTTTCACAACATATTTACCATCATCATTTTCATGTACAGATTCTGCCTCCAACGTATTAAAAAACACCTCAATCCTAACAAAGCCTTCCATTAATCAAAGATCTACAGTTGTGGGGAGTCATCAAATCTTTAGCCAATGTGCTCTAAGGAGACTAAGGTGCCTTGTGTCATTCCAGAGAAACAGGGATCCAAGACTGTTAAAGTGGCTGTTGGGAACATAACTGGGAGCTAGGGATGGCTGTGTCCTTTATGTTTTTCCAAGGGGAACCTTCAATCAGAAGCCAACCTCTTCTACTGTCACTAGTAGAAACACTGTCACACAGTGTTTCATTCTCTTAGCTTACTTCTAGAAGATAATGACCATGAATTTGCCGGTTACACCTAAGTGTAGAATCTCATTCTCAGCAGTACTTACCTATCTAGTTACATTCTATTTCCCATATGCCAATTCACAGGCCTTATTTCTGTAACTCTTCTCAACTAGAGTTTTGAAATAAGATACAAACCAAGATCAATTCAATTATTATCCATCTATTCTGAAAGTAATAGAAATAAAGCCAAGTAACAGTGAACCTCTGATCTATCTGGTGTGTGAAGTCGACAAAATCCAGGAGTGAGTCACTGAAAAGCCTGGTCCAGTCACCTCCATTTGACCTACCTGTTCACTGGATCATCTAGTTGTTCGGTGTGCATCCCCCTCCATATCACTAAAAGAGAACATTCCTTCTTACAGTAATCATCCTCTGATGTTTTGAGAGAGACTTAAAGTCTGCTTTTTAAAGGGTGTGGAGGAAGAAAACCAGAATTACACCTTACCCTACACAAAAAGGGTTAATCTTCCATGAAAGATGGAATCATACCTCAACCTTGAAGGTTAGAGCTAAAAAGAAGAACCCAAACCAATCAAACAAACAAAAACCAGAAACCACCCTACCTCTGCTCAACACTGCTTTTTCATATGGCTCTAATCAAAGTGGAAAGGCAGAAGTCCTGAGATTGACCCATAAACATTTATCCTGGAGAAACCCAAGGAGCAGACTATTTCAAGTCAGGAGGCATACCACGACCATGGCTCAACACCAATAGCTCATTGTTGCCTCTTACTCGCACAATCCTGCCCTAGAAAGACTATCTATTACCTACAATGAATTCCCTTGGAATCATCTGATCTCTGATCCACAGGCAAAATCATTCAAATATCTAAAAAGCACTCAATGAGAGGAGAGCTTATCTTCCTTCATGATTTCCATGTTTGGAAGAATGAATTAAGAAAACATGGTGATGGCTGGGAGTGGTGGCTCACGCCTGTAATCCCAACACTTCAGGAGGCTAAGGTGGGCAGATCACAAGGTTAAGATATTGAGACCATACTGGCTAGGTGAAACCTCGTCTCTACAAAAACTACAAAAATTAGCTGGGTGTGGTGGTGCACACCCTATAGTCCAAGCTACTTGGGAGGTTGAGGCAGGAGAATTGCTTGAACCCAGGAGGCAGAGGTTGAAGTGAGCTGAGATTGTGCCACTGCATTCCAGCCTGAGTGACAGAGTGAGATTCCATTTCAAAAAAAAAAAAAAAGAATGAAAACATGGTGTTGTCTAGTGCCAGATTTCAAAGGGAATGCTTCCAGTTTTTGCCCATTCAGTATGATATTGGCTGTTGGTTTGTCATAAATAGCTTTTATTATTTTGAGATACATTCCGTCAATACCTACTTTATTGAGGGTTTGTTTGTTTGTTTGTTTGTTTGTTGTTTTTTGTTTTTGAGACGGAGTTTCACTCTTGTTGCACTCCACCCCAGGCTGGAGTGCAATGGCGCGATCTCGGCTCACCGCAACCTCCGCCTCCTGGGTTCAGGCAATTCTCCTGCCTCAGCCTCCTGAGTAGCTGGGATTACAGGCACGCGCCACCATGCCCAGCTAATTTTTTGTATTTTTAGTAGAGACATGGTTTCACCATGTTGACCAGGATGGTCTCGATCTCTCGACCTCGTGATCCACCCACCTCGGCCTCCCAAAGTGCTCGGATTACAGGTTTGAGCCACCGCGCCCGGCTTATTGAGGGTTTTTAGCATATAGGGCTGTTGAATTTTGTCAAAGGCCTTCTCTGCATCAATTGAGACAATCGTGTGGTTTTTGTCTTTGTTTCTGTTTATGTGGTGAATTACATTTATAGGCTTGCGTATGTTGAACAAGCCTTGCATCCCTAGGATGAAGCCTACTTGATCATGGTGGATAAGCTTTTTGATGTGCTGTTGTAATCGGTTTGCCAGTATTTTATTGAAGATTTTTGCATCTATGTTCATCATGGATAGTGGCTTGAAGTTTTCTTTTCTTGTTGAGTCTCTGCCAGGTTTTGGTATCAGGATGATGTTGGTCTCATAAAATGATTTGGGAAGGATTCCCTCTTTTTGGATTGTTTGGAATAGTTTCAGAAGGAATGGTACCAGTTCCTTTTTGTATGTCTGCTAGAATTTTGCTGTAAACCCATCTGGACCTGGGTTTTTTTGGGTGGTAGGCTCTTAATTGCTGCCTCAACTTCAGACCAACTTGTTATTGGTCTAATCAGGGTTTCAGCTTCTTCCTGGTTTAGGCTTGGGAGGATGCAGGTGTCCAGGAATTTATCCATTTCTTCCAGGTTTACTAGTTTATGTGCATAGAGTTGTTTGTAATAATCTCTGATGATGGTTTGTATTTCTGTGGAATCTGTGGTGATATTCCTTTTATCATTTTTTTATTGCATCTATTTGATTATTCTCTCTTTTCTTTTTTATTAATGTGGCTAGTGGTCTGTCTATTTTGTTGATCTTTTCCCTCTCTCACCACTCCTATTCAATATAGTATTGGAAGTTCTAGCCAGAGCAATCAGGCAAGAAAAAGAAATAAAGGGTATTCAAATAGGAAAGGAGGAAGTCAATAGTCTCTATTTGCAGACAACATGATTGTATATCTAGAAGACCCCACCATCTCAGCCCAAAATCTCCTGAAACTGATAAGTGACCTCAGCAAAGTCTCAGGATACAAAATCAATGTGCAAAAATCACAAGCATTCCTATTACCAATAACAGACTTAAAGAGAGCCAAATCAAGAACAAACTGCCATTCACAATTGCTACAAAGGGAATGAAATATCTAGGAACATGACTAACAAGGAATGTAAAGGAACTCTTCAAGGAGAACTACAAACCACTGCTCAACGAAATAAAGAGAGGACACAAACAGATGGAGAAACATTCCATGCTCATGGTTAGGAAGAACCAATATTGTGAAAATGGCCATACTGCCCAAAGTAATTTATAGATTCAATGCTATCCCTATCAAGCTACCAATGACCTTCTTCACGTAAGTGGAAAAAAACCACCTTAAACTTCATATGGAATCAAAAGAGTGCCCGCATAGCTAAGTCAATTCTAAGCAAAAAGAACAAAGCGGGAGGCATCATACTACCGGACTTCAAACTATACTACAAGGCTAGAGTAATCAAAACAGCATGGTACTGGTACCAAAACAGAGATATAGACCAATGGAACAAAACAGAGGCCTCAGAGGCAACACAACACATCTACAACCATCCGATCTTTGACAAAAACAAGCAATGGGGAAAGGGGTCTCTGTTTAATAAATGGTGTTGGGAAAACTGGCTAGCCATGTGCAGAAAGCAGAAACTGGACCCCTTCCTGACATCTTTCACTAAAATTAACTCCAGATGGATTAAAGACTTAAACTAAGACCTAACACCATAAAAACCCTAGAAGAAAATCTAGGCAAAACCATTCAGGACATAGGCATAGGCAAGGACTTCACAACTAAAACACCAAAAGCATTGGCAACAAAAGCCAAAATAGACAAATGGGACCTAATCAAACTCCACAGCTTCTGCACGGCAAAAGAAACAGTCATTAGAGTGAATTGGCACCCAACAGAAGGGGAAAAAATTTTTGCAGTCTACTCATCTGACAAAGGGCTGATAACCAGAATCTACAAAGAACTAAAACAGATCTACAAGAAAAAAACAAGCCCATTCAAAAGTGGGTGAAGGACATAAACAGACACTTTACAAAAGAAGACATACATGAGGCTAACAAAGATATGAAAAAATGCTCATCATCACTGGTCAGTAGAGAAATGCAAATCAAAACTACATTGAGATACCATCTCACGCCAGTTAGAATGGCAATCATTAAAAAATCTGGAGACAACAGAAGCTGGAAAGGATGTGGAGAAACAGGAACACTTTTACACTGTTGGTGGGAGTGTAAATTAGTTCAACCATTGTGGAAGACAGTGTGGCGATTCCTCAAGGACCTAGAAATAGAAATTCCATTTGACCCAGCAATCCCATTACTGGGTATATATCCAAAGGATTATAAATCATTCTACTGTAAGGACACATGCATACAAATGTTCATTGCAGCACTGTTTACAATAGCAAAGACCTGGAACCAACCCAAATGCCCATCGATGATAGACTGGACAGGGAAAATGTGGCACATATACACCAGGGAATATTATGCAGCCATCAAAAACGAGTTCGTGTCCTTTGTAGGGACATGGATGAACCCAGAAACCATCATTCTCAGCAAACTGACACAAGAACAGAAAATCAAACACCACGTGTTCTCACTCATAGGCAGGTGTTGAACAATGAGAACACATGGACACAGGGAGGGGAGCACTACACACTGGGGTCCGTTGGGGGGAAATGGGGGAGGAACAGCAGGGGGTGGGGAGTTGGGGAGAGATAGCATGGGGAGAAATGCCAGATATAGGTGATGGGGAGGAAGGCAGCAAATCACACTGCCATGTGAGTACCTATGCAACAATCTTGCATGTCCTTCACATGTACCCCAAAACCTAAAATGCAATTTAAAAAAAAAAAAGAAAACATGGTGTTGTTCCTCATAGTGGGCTTTCTAGGAAAAGCTGGATTCTTTTTCTCAGATATAAGATTTGCAAAGTTGTAAATTATCTATTGGCTTTTTACCTTTAGTACAAGTTTCAATAACCAGGAGACAAAATCCTGAAACTACCTCTAACGAGTCTTTCCAAAGGCATCTTCCAGTTGAATGTAATCTGTCTAGGATTTGGAAATTATTTTCTCCAAAAGTAAAAGTCATCATGATATTTCCTAAGCTTCCATGTATAATACTGAAAACGGTAGCTGAGGTATAAGTTATCCACTTTAGTGAATAAAGCCATTAAAAGCAAAGATTCTGATAATTAAAAATATACTTTCAGAGTCTTAAATTGTCACATGTACCACAAACTCTGGAAAATCTACAAACCTCCACTAGCAAGTGATTATTTTCAGGGACAATTCCTCAGAATCAGTATAATAAGCACCATTTTCCACATAAAATTATGTAAAAAAAAACCTCTGTACTTTTTTTCCCCTCCAGATTTTTCAAAGCATTTCTTCCAGTTTTGAGGAGTTTTTAAATTGTTACATCCAGGAACTGTCAATTCTTGGCTATCAAATATTAATTGCTGCAGGAATTGTCCTCTGCCATAAACAACTAGAAAAGTGGATAAAATACATCAAATGGTTTTTAGACAATGAAGGAAAACAAACTAGGTGAGCCTAATGATTCCTCAAACTTAATGACTGGAGGCAGTTTTGGACCACAGTGAGGAAAGGAATCCAAACAGAACTGGGCAGACTCACTGAATTGAGAAGATAAAGAGAAAAGTTTGGGAGGCACAGGTAGCTAGAATTTGTGGGAGGATTAGCACAGAAGAAGTAGGATAACTCAGAGAGGTCCAAAGATCTTCAGGGAGGTTCCCTTGATACATTGGCTAACTATTGATCTGTGCTTATGTGGAGAAAAACTACAAGGCAGAGGAAAGAATCTTCAGCAAGCAATAGGTCAATTACTACAGCTCACACAGAGCTGGGCATAGTTCTCATTCCCACTAGCCAGAGGAGAAACTTGTAATATTTACAGCATCAGATAGCTTAGTCTGAAAGACATCACCTCAATAGGGCAAGTAAAGCTTTAGTCTCAAGGCTGCTCTGAACAAACTCTAAAGAAGCTTAAAAGCAAGTCTCCAAAGGATCAAATGGGCCCAAGTAATTTACCTACATCGTGAATAATGCCCAGACTTTTTAAAGCTTAGAAACATTTATATGCTAGAATAAGTCCAAACTCTTTAATGCCCAAGTAACTTGTCTACACTTACCCACCATGAAAAATGGAACCCAATGAATGGGTTCATTCCTCCTTCTAGAATGAAGTCCAAAATGTCAAAATCTAGCATGCAAGAATAACAATATTATGAATAATTTTACATTAATAAATTCAAAAACATAGATAAAATGGACAAATCTGTTGAAAGACCAAAGATCATTCAAGAAGAAATAGATAGCCTGAATAGCCCTATATGAGGGAACTTCAAAAAGTTTATGGAAAAAATAGAATTAAAAGATAAAAATAAAGAATATAATCTTTATTTCTCAACATAAGCTCTATAAGGTCAAGAGACATTTTTATAAGCAATGATACCAGCCATTTAGTGCATTCCTAAACAACTGAGGGTCCTGGGAATTGCACATTATTAACTGAAGAAAAATAGGTACCCTCTGAAGATTTTTTAAGATTAGGAAACAAAAAGAAACCAAAAGGAGCCAAATCAGGACTGGAAGGTGAATGCCTAATGATTTCCCATCAAAACTCTTCCAAAGTTGTCCTTGTGTGAAGAGAGGCATTGAGCAGGAGCACTGCTGTGGTGGAGAAAAACTCCTGTGAAGCTTTCCCAGACATTTTCTGCTAAAGATTTGACTTTCTCAAAAGACCCTCATAATAAGCAGATGTTACCATTCTTTGGTTGTCCACACAGTCAACAAGCAAAATGCCTTGAATATCCCAAAGAACTGTTGCCCTGACCTTTGCTTTGACTGGACCACTTCTACCTCTTCGTGGCCACTGCTTTGACTGTGCTTTGTCTTCACGATCATACTGGTAAAGCTATGTTTCATCTCTTGTTACAATTCTTTGAAGAAATGCTTCAAAATCTTAATCCCATTTCTTTAAAATGTCCAAAGGATGTTCTGCTGTTGTCTGCAGCTGATTTGGACACAATGGTTTTGCCACCCATCTAGTGGAAAGTTTGCTCAACTTAAATTTTTCAGTCGGAACTGTATAAGCTGAATCAATTGAGGTTCTATGGTATTGGCAATTGCTTCTGCTGTTAATTGCTGGTCTTCTTCGATTAGGGCATGAACAAGATGAATATTTTTTCTCACAAATGTATGTGAATGGTCTGACCCTGCAGGCTTCATTTTTAACACTCGCTAGTCTCCTCTTAAAACAAGTATGTTACTCACTTGTAAACTGCTGATTTCCTCTGTTGTTAAATAAATGGAATTTTTAGTTAAAAATAATATGACAAAGAAAATTCCAGGCTCAGATGGCATCACTGGTGAACTCCATCAATGTTCAAATAAAAAATTAGTATCAATTCTACACAAGCTTTTCCAGAAAACCAAAGAAAAGGGAATATTTCCCAACTATTTCTATGAGGCCATCATTTCCCAAAACTAGGTGACATTGTAAGAAAATTTTTTAAATGACCAATATCCCTCATGAATATAGACAAGAGATTCCTAACAAAATTTGGTGTACTGAATTCAGCAATATATACCATAACGTACGATGGCCACACTGGGTTTATCCCAGGAATGCAAGATTGGTTTGATATTCAAAAATCAGCCAGGGTGGTGGCTCATACCTGTAATCCCAGCACTTAGAGAGGCCGGGGCAGGTGGATCACAAGGCCAAGAGATTGAGACCATCCTGGCCAACATGGTGAAACCCAGTCTCTACTAAAAATATAAAAATTAGCTGGGCATGGTGACACGTGCCTGTAGTCCCAGTTACTTGGGAGGCAGAGGTGGAAGAATCACTTGAACCAAGAAGATGGAGGTCGCAGTGAGCTGAGACTGCGCCACTGCGCTCCAGCCTGGCGACAGAGCAAGACTGCATCTCAAAAAAAAAAAAATCAAATCAATGTTACTCACCATAACAGATAAAAAAATAAAATTATATGATTGTTTCAAAAGATGCAGAAAAACTGCTGATAAAATTTAACATATGTTCATGATAAAATATAAAAACCCATCAGCAAACCAGTAATAGAAGGGAACTACTCCACCTGGTAAGGCATATGTATGAAAAATCTATAGCTAATATTACATGAATGGTAAAAGATGGAATGTTTTTCTCAGCTAAGCTTGGAAACAGGCAAATATGTCTGCTTTCACTATTCATATTCAACATGCTATTGCACTTCTCTCCAGTGCACTAAGACAAGAAAAGGCATCCAGATCAGAAAGGAAGAAGTAAAACTGCCTGCATTTGTAGACATGATTATCAATGTAGAAAATCCTAAAACATGACTAAAAAATCTATTATGAAGTAAGTTTATGAAGGTCCAAAACAGAAGGTCAATATACCAAAGAAAACCAGTCAGTTTTACTTCTAAATACTACCCAATGATTGGAAACTGAAATTTAAAACACTATTTATAGCAGCATCAAAAATATGAAATATTTAATGATAAATTTAACAAAGTATATGTAAGACCAATACAATCAAAAACAATATTTCTTAGAGAAAGTGGGAAAAACACCTAACTAAAGATATAAAAATGTACATGAATAGGAAGACTCAAAATTGCTAAGGTATCAATTCTCCCATAACTAATCTATATATTCAATGCACCTACAACCAAAGTTCAATCAGCATTAAAAATGAGTACACATAAAAACTGAAGAAACCTAAAGCTAGTTAATCATATTGTACCAATGTCAATTTCCTGGTTTTGAAAACAGACTACAGTTATGATTATCATTGGGAAACTCTTCTTATGAGTTTAAAATTATTTCAGGCCAGGTGCAGTGGCTCATGCCTATAATCTCAGCACTCTGGGGGACCAAGGTGGAAGGAGCACTTGAGGCAAGCCTAGGCAACATAATGAGACCCTGTCTCCACAAAAATATAAAAAATAAGCTATGTGTGGTGGTGCACACCTGTGGTCCCAGCTACTTGGGAGGCTGAGGCAGAGAACTGCTTGAACCCAGGAGGTCAAGGCTACAGTGAGCCATGATCATGCCACTGCACTCTAGGCTTGGCAGCAGAGTGAGACCTGCCTCTAAAAAAATAAAAATTAAATTATTTCAAAATAAAGTTTTTAAAAATCCCAGGGACTTTTTTTTTTTTTTTTTTTGGTATAAATCCACAATCTGATTCTAATCTACTTCCACCCTTATACAGAAATTACTTTGAAATGAATTACAGGTCCAAATTGAAAAGCTAAAACTCTAAAAGTTATAGAAAACTTATAGAGGAAGACCTTTGTTGCCCTGGGTTTCTTAGGACATTAAAAACTTTTGCTTTTTAATTCTTCCCTTTGAAAGTCTCTTAAAAAATGACAAATCATCAGAACAGAAAATACATTTTAAAACATATCTGGAAAAATAAAAACCCATAGCTAATTAAAGGCTTAAATCTAGAACTATATAAACATTGCAACTCAAGAACAAGGCGACTCTTAAAAATATGGCCAAAAAATGTAAACGGCCACTTCACCAAAGATATACAAATGGCAAATAAGCACTTGAAATGATACTCGACATTATTAGTCATTAGGAAAATGCAAATAAAAATCGAAGTCAAGTATCACTACAGACCTACTAGAATGGTTAAAGTCAAAAACACTGACAACACCAAATCTTAGTGAGAATCTGGAGCAACTAGAACTCTCACACACAGCTGGTGGGAATGTCAAATGATACAGCCACTTTCAAAATAAATTTGACAGTTTTTAAATAAACATTCAAGTACCATACAACTCAGAAATGAAAAGATACATCCCCCAAGACTTATATAATACATGAATGCATAGAGTTACTTCATTCATAATAGCTCCAAACTAGTACAATATAAATATCCACTAACAGGTAAATGAATAAACAGGTAAATGAAAATTGTGACAACTGAATACCACCCAACAATAAAAAGGAACTACTGGTATGTGCAACAAAATGGATGAATACATCACGGTTAGTGAAACATGCCAGATACAAAAGCATCTAGAGTGGCAAGGGAGGAGACTGACTAAAAAGGAACTGTAGAAAACCTTTTCACTTGACAAAAATGTTCTGTATCTTGACTGCAGTCCTGGTTACGTGATGAGGTATACATTTGTCCAAACTCATCAAATTATCCACTTAAAATTTGTTAATTTTATTATTACTGTATATAATTCATCATTTAAAAAGCTGATTTTGGCCAGTCATGGCTGCTCACTTCTATAATCCCAGCAATTTGGGACACTGAAGTGGGTGGATCACTTGAGGTCAGGAGTTCAAGACCAGCCTGGCCAACATAGTGAAATCCCATTACTGCTAAAAATACAAAAATTAGCTAGGCATGGTGGTACACTCCTATAGTCCCAACTACTCAGGAAGCTGAGGCAGGACAATCACTTGAGCCCGGGAGGTGGAGGTTGCAGAGAGCTGAGATTGTGGCACTACACCCTATCCTGGGTAACAGAGGGAGACTCAGTCTCAAAACAACAACAACAACAACAAAAACACCAGCATTGCTTCATTCGAGCTTCATGGCTTTCTGCATTCTAATTTAAAGATTACAAAGTTCTGGGCTGGGTACAGTAGCTCACACCTGTAATCCCACCACTTTGGGAGGCCAAGGTGGGTCGATCACTTGAGGCCAGGGATTCAAGACTAGCCTTGGCCTGATAGGGATGGAGGCAGCAAACCACACTGCCCTAAGTGTACCTATGCAACAATTCTGCATGTTCTTTACATGTACCCCAGAACCTAAAATGCAATTAAAAACACATATACATATAAAAAGACTAGCCTGGCCATCATGACAAAACCCTGTCTCTACTAAACATACAAAAATTAGCCAGGCATGGTAGCTCATGCCTGTAATCCCAGCTACTCAGGGGCTGAGGCAGGAGAATCACCTGACCCCAGGAGGCGGAGGTTGCAGTGAGCAGAAATTGTGCCACTGCACTTCAGCCTGGGTGAAGGAGTAAAACTCTCAAAATAATAATAGTAATAGTAATACTAATAATAATAATTACAAAGTTCTAAAGAGTAAATCAAGCAACTGTCCCTAATATCTTACCTTTAAATGTATGTGCAATGATTTCAAAGCACCTTTACTTTCATTTCCTTTTTCTAACCAGATCTATTATAGAGGATTTTTCAGGGTAACGGCTGCTCTGAACAAATGACTGATAGTAAGGATTAATTTAGACCCTGTATCTATAATATACTCATTAAAAAATTCCTGAAAATTTACTCATCAGCAACACGAGCCTAGTTCAAGAATATATAAAGTAGTAATTAAAGAAAATGTTGTTATATAAGTTAGATAACTTCAATTAGCTTACCCTGTGAGGTTTTACTCTACAACTTATATTTATGAAAATTTCTCTTTACATTTCTCTAGACACCTGTAGAAGCAAATAATTTAGTAAATTACAATTCATTAGCTCAACATCCTCTTTCACAGATTTAAAATGAATGGGGGCTCAGAAAATGAGTATTTGAGTTTTAAAAGATTTTGAAGATTTAATTAGAATATTAAATTCTAGATAACATTTATTAAAAATTGTTCCTGATTTTAATTTCCTTAAATATCTTTAATATTACATTTGAAAATCTTGGGTTTCTTGGAACTAAAATCTTCAAATATGTCAATTTTTCTGAATCTCCTTCTATAATTATAAGTAACATGAGTTCCTCAAAAGAGATTTCAGAAATGGCACCACTGCAGCTGACCTCTGTTTCAGTGTGTCACTAAACTATGCAAAAAATTAACTTTACCACTATATTTAGATAGCTTAAGTATAGAATTCTATTTTCTTTGGAGGAAAATACATAAAACACTTCTGATTGTTGTGATAAAACATACACAACCACACAAAATTCCACTCTATATTTTGGGTCACACATGTCAATAATTTTACTGCTGAGTTTTTTTTCCATGATACCCTATTACTTCACTCTTGCAACTGATAAAGTATTAATATTTTCCAGTTATGGGCTTAAAATATAAAATAAAGGTGTTATCCTCTAGTAACTGGGGAGATTACTAAGTTTTTTTTTTAATATTCTATTTCTGAAAGCCATGAGAAAATTCCTCATTACAAATACTTTCGAAATAATCATAGCTTTATAAAATAAAAGTTGTTTTGTAAGCTAGTCATATCTGAGTTTTTTTCTTTTCTTTCTTTTTTTTTTTTTTTTTTTTTTTGAGACAAGATCTTGGCTCTGTCACCCAGGCTGGAGTGCAATGGCATGATCACAACTCACTGCAGCCTTGAACTTCTGGGCTCAAGCAATCCTCCCACCTCAACCTCCAGAGTGCTGGGACCACAGGCACACATCATCATACCCAGCTGACTTTCATATTTTTTGTAGAGACAGAGTTTCATCATGGGGCTAGTCTCAAACTCCTGAGCTCCAGCAATGCACTTGCCTCAGGCTCCCAAAGTGTTGGGATTACAGGTGTGAGCCACCGTGCCAGGCTAACATCTGAAATTTCTAGCCCAATTTCCCGTTTGTCTTTTGTTTACTTATTTAAACAGAGTTCAACTCAGTTACCAAACAATAAATTCTAGAGCTATAAATTATAATTGTGTTTATCACCAGTGCAATGATGGCCAAGTTAAGTTCTGAGGGAAAAAACTTTGTAACTATTATTTTGTTACAAAATTACCTTTTTATTTGTTTGCAAGGTTAAATTATTACATTCCTATTACTTTACAAACTGCCACGGAATATATATGAGAAAGTTAAGGAATTCAAAATTCGGTCTTATTACAATCCCCACTTTAGTTCTCACCTCCCAGTCCAAACTGCCCTAAAGTCTCACAGCACCTTTACTTCTAAGTAACACTTTTTGAAATTAAATCATTATGTAGTACTCCATTATTTAAATCTGCCTTTCCTACTAAAAAGTAAAAGCTTCAAAAGGGCAGGTACCATAGTAGACATACTATTTACCAAATTAATAATAATAAAAAAGACATTTAAAAGAGTATTAGTAGGAAGAAGCATAACTAAAATAATAAAATGGCATATAGTAATGACCCATTCATCTGGAATCATCATCCATCTACATAACAGAACTAGAGAAATGGCAATAAATGAGTTGTTTAGTGAATTAATACTCAAATAGATTATATGTTACTACAAAGCTACAAAGGAAATGACATAGTAAATGAAGAAACCACTATTAGAGGAGGCAGATTTCACATAAGATTTTGATTATTTTCTATTTCTTCTACAAGTGTCACTATAATCATAGATTACCACCCACTGGAAGCTAAATCTAACAATAGTGTAATAGCTTGTTTTCACGTTGCTGATAAAGACATACCTGAGACTACAATTTAAAAAAGGAAAAGGTTTATTGGACCTACAGTTCCATGTGGCTAGGGAGACCTCAATCATGGCAGAAGGTGAAAGGCACATCTCACACGGCAGCTGACAAGAGAAGAGAGCTTGTGCAGGGAAACTCCTGTTTTAAAACCGCCAGATCTATTGAGACTTATTCATTATCATGAGAACAGAATGGGAAAGACACGTTGCCATGATTCAATTACCTTCCACTAAGTTTCTCCCACGACACATGGGAACTGCAGGAGTTGCAATTCAAGATGAGATTTGGGTAGGGACACAGCCAAACCATATCAAATAGTTAACCTAGAAAATCTAAAATAAATTTGCTAGGTGTTAAATGAAATGATCTTTGCCTTCAATAAACTAGTACAGCTGGGGAGCTAGAAATGTGCCCTGTTCCAATGATGTGATACAGGCAATATGCAGTCCAGATGTGGTGGAAGGAGAAGCCAGAAGTGGAAACGTGAGGTAGACTAAGTGTGTATGCATTAGACAGGACGATGGGAAGAACAATTTGGCTAGATTTAAGGAATTCTAAGAAAAAAGTAAGTATCAAAACACAAGGTTAGCAAACTTACATGCCTACAGGGGCAGGACCAAAGAATTGAGGCCTGGAGGATGAAAAATGCCTACAGCAGCTTGGTCCCAATGTTGGAGGCAATAGGATCTCTGCCAGGGACTGTAGGAGACTGCAGAGCATACACCCCGTATAAAGGGGGAAGCTGTTATGTTGCTACAACAGACCTTGCCAGGCCTTCAAATTTTTTAAGAGAAGGTATAACACTCATTTGCTTATGTAAAATTTCTCAATTTTTAAATGTTGGCAAATAAATATTTTTAACACTGTGTTAAAAGCCAAAACACATCTGCAGCCAAACTTGTTGGTGGGCCACAGGCTTGCAACTCTGGGTTAGCTGGCATGATGAATTCCACACTAAGAGATTTGGACTTTATTCTGTAGTCACTGACAAGTGACTTAACATTTATTTCAAAACTTGCTCAGTTTTATACCTCTGCATACTTCGCTATCTACAATGTAAAATCCTCAGCACTGCCAAATTATTTCACATTAGACTTGTATATTTCTGTTACAAGCCAATTACATTCTAACTAACTGTAGAAAGTTATAACTTTACTAACTGTAGAGTAACTTACAAGTTTCAGCTGAAAAAACATTCAAAATGATACTAATAAAACAGTGCTGGCAAAGCAGTACCTAAGAGAATGCTGACATTATATGCATATACCACAACCCACTAGAAACACACATATAATCACCAGAGCTCCACGTCTCAAAAAGCTTGTGCCCTAATCCACTGCAAAGGAAAGTCTTTGCCCTTTCCAGCATTTTCTAAATTAGCAACTTTCTAAAGACTATTATTATACCTTGGTATTACCAAACACTAAAATACATGTAACAAAGTTTTGATTCTACCAATCACTCTAAGCTTTTAACTATCCAAAAGCAATACTTATGCATTAAAGGCCTATGTGTTAGCATTTTAATAAGCTTAGAGAAAGAAAAGATAATTAGTATCAGAGACTTGTTGATTCATTTTGATGATAGTATTACAGACAGTTAGCAAAATTCAAAGGTAGTTCCCAGAAGAGAAAATTCTTGGTGTATAATTATAAAATACAGAACTATGAAAATTGCTTAATCACATGCTTTGAAATAATACTTCATGATGAAAGTAATCAACAAAGTATTTAAAATTTTAAAGAGGCAATTTTTCTATTACTCAATTTGCTCTGGCTCTTGGGATTCACTAAACTGAGCCTTTTTACTCTGTGAATGATGGCTTCCACACCAGTGGGGAACTATGCTGTCTGGCCTAGTCAGCTCAAACCTACCATGATTGCTGAAAAAGAAAGCAACTCAAAGCACATCTCTCACCTTTCATGAAAAATGATTGCTATGGTTTGAATGTGTCCCCTAAAAGTTCATGTGTTGGAAACTTAATACCCAATGCAATAGCATTGGGAGGTGGGGCCTAATAAAAGATGACTGAGTCATGAGGGCCAAGTCCTCACAAATGGATTAATGTAGTTATCACAAGAGCAGGTTGTTATAAAAACCAGTCCAGCCCTTTGTGCTCTCTCTGTCTTGCCGTTGCTTCTGCATTCCACCATGGGTTGACCCAGGCCAGATGCTAGTGCCATGCTCTTGGACTTCATGACCCCCAGAACCATAAGCTGAATAAACTTCCTTTTTTAAAAATTTAAGTTTTATTTTAAGTTCAAGGGTATGAGTGCAGGTTTGTTATATAGGTACACTTGTGTCATGGGGGTTTGCTGTACAGATTATTTTGTCACCCAAGTATTAAGCCTAGTACTCATTAGTTATTTTTCCTGATCCTCTCCCTCCTCCTGACCTCCATCCTCTGGTATGCTGCTCCCCTCTATGTGTCCATGTGTTCTCACCATTAAGCTCCCACTTATAAGTGAGAACATGCAGTATTTGGGTTTCTGTTCCCACATTAGTTTTCCGAGGATAATGGCCTCCAGCTTAATCCATGTTACTACAAAGGACATGATCTTGTTCTTTTTTATGGCCGCATAGTATTTCACGGTATATATGACCACATTTTCTTTTTTTTTTTTTTTTTTGAGACGGAGTTTCGCTCTTGTTACCCAGGCTGGAGTGCAATGGCGCGATCTCGGCTCACCGCAACCTCCGCCTCCTGGGTTCAGGCAATTCTCCTGCCTCAGCCTCCTGAGTAGCTGGGATTACAGGCATGCACCACCACACCCAGCTAGTTTTTTGTATTTTTAGTAGAGACGGGGTTTCACCATATCTTGATCTCTCGACCTCGTGATCTACCCGCCTCGGCCTCCCAAAGTGCTGGGATTACAGGCTTGAGCCACCGCGCCCGGCCGACCACATTTTCTTTATCCAGTCTACTACTGACAGCCATTTAGCTTGATTCTATGTCTTTGCTATTGTGAATAGTGCTGCAATGAACATATGAATGCATAAGTCTTTATAATAGAATGATTTATATCCCTTTGGGTATATACCCAGTAACGGAATTGCTAAGTCCAATTGTATTTCTGTTTCTAGGTCTTTGAGGAATCACCACATTGTCTTCCCCAATGGTTGAACTAATTTACACTCCCACAAACAGTGCATAAGCATTCCTTTTCCTCCACAACCTTGCCAGCATGTTTTAACTTTTTAATAGCCATTCTGACTGGTGTGAGATGGTATCTCATTGTGGTTTTTACTTGCTTCTCCAATGATGGATGACAAGCTTTTTTCCACCTAATTGTTTGCTGCATGTATCTCTTCTTTTGAAAAGTGTCTGTTCATGTCATTTGCCCACATTTTAATGTTTTTTTCTTGTAAATTTGTTTTAAGTTCCTTACAGATGCTGCGTATTAGACCTTCGTCAGATCCATAGTTTGCAAGTTTGCAAGTATTTTCTTCTATTCTGTAGGTTGTCTGTTCACTCTGTTGACAGTTTCCTTTGCTGTTTACTTAATTAGATCCCATTTGTCAATTTTTTCTTTTGGTGTCTTCACCATTAAATGCCCATTTTTATGTCCAGAATGGTATTGCCTAGGTTGTTTTCCAGGGTTTTAACAGTTTGGGTCTTCACATTTAAGCTTTTAATCCACTTTGAATTAATTTTTGTATATGGTATGTGAGGGGGTCCAGTTTCAATCATCTGTATATGGCTAGCCAGTTATCCCAGCACCATTCAAATAGGAAATCCTTTCCCCACTGCTTGTTTTGTCAGATTTGTAACAGATCAGACAGTTGCAGGTGTGTGCCCTTGTTTCTGGGTACTCCTTTCTGTTCCACCGGTCTATGTGTCTGTTTTTGCACAAGTACCATGCTGTTTTGGTTACTGTAGCTCCAATAGCTTGAGTTGTGTAGCATGATGCCTCCAGCTTTGTTCTTTTTATTTACGATTGCCTTGGCTATTCAAGCTCTTTTTTGGTCCCATATGAACTTTTAGTTTTTTTCTAGTTCTGTAAAGAATGTCAATAGTAAACTTCCATTCTTTATGGACAGAATACCCTATGTGTGGTACTCCATTATAGTAACAGAAAACAATCTAAGACAAGGATCAATAGATTGAATTAAATAACACATCTTTACCAGAAACAAAAAGTCTTTAAACAAAGTATGAATATTTTCAAGATGCAGTTCTTATCCAAAAATATTTAATAAAGAACTAAAAAGCTGCATAGAAGTGTTTCTCTATTCTAAAATATGCAAAGTACAATCTGTATATTAGAACCCTACCAAAAACAACTATGGAAAAGCTCAAAGGCTCCCTCTCCCTGTCAAAACCTGCTGAAGATACACATAGCCTCCAACATTCCAATTTCCAAAGTCCCATGGCACATCCTATCAGGCATATTAAAATGTACTCACATCCAATATTAAATATTTGTAATATAAAAAACTGAATTATAAGTAATAGTTATCTTTCATAAATTTTTATTCTCTTTGATCCCACTCCAATAAGGTTTGCATCCCCACTCCTCCAGTGACACTGCTGTTGTCATCATCACCAATGACCTTCCAGGTTGATAAATCCAATAAGCAACTCTCAGTTTTCACCCTACTTGACATCTCAGCAACATGTGACATAACTGATCCACTCTTCTGCTGGAGTTTTTTTTTTTTTTTTTTACTTGATTACAGGGACATTTTTCTAATTTTCTTCCTATATTCTGCTTGTTCCTTCTTAATCTTCTTTTATTGATTCCTCCTTGTCAACTCAATCTCTAAAAGATGAAGCATCCCAGGTTTAGCCCAAGAACATCATCTCTATTAAAAAAACAACTCATAGCTGGGCGTGGTGGTTCATGCCTGTAATCCTAGCACTTTGGGAGGGCGGGTTGGGCGGATCACCAGGTCAGGAGTTTGAGACCAGCCTGGGCAACATAGTGAACCCTATCTCTACTAAAAATAGAAAAATTAGCCAGGCATGATGGCACCTGTAGTCCCAGCTACTTGGGAGGCTGAGGCAGGAGAAGTGTTTGAACCCGGGAGGCAGAAAAAGTGGTAAGTCGAGATGGTGCCACTGCACTCCAGCCTGGGCAACAGAGCACGACTTCATCTCAAAAAACAAAAAAATAAATAAAAAATAAAAAAATAAAGAAAATAAAAGAAAAAGAAAGAAAAACAACTCATAGTTCATTATTCCATGGTGTGGGTCAATAAAGTTAATATCTTCTAGTGATAACACTATTACTCAAGGAATGGAGATACTTAATTGGGTTCACTACATTGGAAAAATATGCATACTTACTTTGCCTTAAAACACTTTCTTGTATTATATGTGTGATTTTTTTCTATTCTCTACAAACTATAAATATTGATATGCTCCAAGGCTTGGTCCATAAGCCTCTTTCTCTGACTGCACATATTCTCCAAGTGATTCTTCCAAATTCTGTTGGCAACTTCCAAATTTGTATCTACAACCTAGACCTCGTCCCTAAATTCCAGATTCCTACAGCTACCAGTGATTGTATTAAAATGCAATCAAATCATCTCACTCCTCTGCACAAAATCCTCTGATGGCTCCTCATTTCACTCACAGTCAAGTCCTGAATATGTCCAGTCAAGTCCAGGCAAGCCAAACATGTGTTCTCCAAACATCTCTGACCTTATCTACTGCTCCTCTCCTTGCTCTCAGTGCTCTGCCACTGTGGCCTTCTCCCTGTACCTGGAACACACCAGGCACTCTTCTGGCTAATGCCTTTACTAGTCCCTCTGCTGGAACACTTTTCCCCCAGCTAGCTGTGTGTGCTCTCTTCCTCCTGCAAGCCCTCTCCTCAGTGAGGCCTATCTGGATGATACTCCTCTGAATCGCGACGTCCCTGCCTCCCTCCCCCAGCACTCCTACTGTCCCTTAGCCTGCTCTACTTTTTCTTTTTGCCATCAGACTTATTACCTTTCAAAATACTATAACACTTATTTTGTTATGCTGATTGCCTCCTAAGAGAATATAAGGTCCATGAAGGCAAAGTTTTTTTTCTTTATTCCCTGACATCTCTTAGGCCTGGACCAGTGCCCGGCATATACTGAGCGTAGATTATGTTGAATGAATGAATTTAAATATTTAATAATTTTAATTTCATAGTTTTCTTTTAATATTTGAAACTTTTTACCAGATCTTGAACATTTTTGTTGCTCCTTAGAAAAATTGTTTTTCTATGGGATTAAAGGATAGAAAAATCTCAACCTGACTTCACTGTCTAATATAAATCCAGTGGCCCCAGGAAGGCTGGGAAGATCCTATGTCTGGCCGTCCTTGATTTTGGACCCTAAAACCAAAGCTCAATTTCACACTCATCTGGAAACATCTAATATCTTTTCACACATATGTATTTTGTTTCCCCAACCAGACATGAAACACATTGGCAGAAACTGCACAAAGTATTTGGCATAGTCCTGAATACTTCATAAAGACATAAAATCTGTCTTTCGATGGACTTAGTGAACGTTTTTAAAGTGTTAAATTTACTAAGCTCAAGATTTTACAGACACAATCATAAAGGAAATGGGGTTATCTGAATAGGTCCCCTGCCCTTTAATGAACAGATCAGAATTATACAGCATGATTCTTCTAGAGGATCCTGTACCTTTTTTAGCTGAGCTTATCATTAGGCTAGATGAAAATGCGTCTTTCTAAGGTGCTTAAGTATGTTTTTCTTAAGTTTCTTTGAATGAATGGCTTAAAATCTTAAACTCTGGCCCTCATAGCAGAAAATCACAAATGGTTCTGACCCACATTATATAAACTGTGCCAATGGCTAGGGGGTGGGAATGAAGAACTGCTTCTTACCAATAATCATGGCTTTCTTCAAAAGTACTCACATGAAACCATACAGGGAACATGAGCAAAGATATGGGCCACTCAGTGGTACTCTAAGTTTAAAAGAACTTTGTACAACATTAGTTACCATAAAGAGAATTTTAAAAATCTGCAGGCTGGCTTTTTTGGCATATGGAAAGAAACAATTATCTAGCAGGCAGAAGCTGAAGGACGAAGATGGCTGGAAATTAGAAGAGCATTAGGAAAAATAACTCAATCAATTAGTAATCAGTGGGACAGGCCAGCTGCTCCTACTGCAGCAACACAGACTGCCCAGTATGTGTAACTGAGAAACACTACGTTTTGTTGCCTGCTTAATGCCATCAAAAAAACCAAGTATAATAAACTCTCATGAAATGCTTATAAATGAAGGCTTGGGAACCTTCAATAAAACTAAGTCCTTTTATACATCACTTCTTTTTGTCTGAAGCTGCAATAGCTAACATCACTTAAGACTGTTCATTATACATTAAAAACCATGCCAGTTGTTTTACATGTCCCATTTCACTTAATAGTAAGAACAATCCTGTGGGATAGTTATTATAATTATCTCCCGTTTTACTGAAGAAAAAGAGGTGTACAGAGTTAAGTAACCTCCCCAAGGTTACACATGGGAGAATACTGGAACCTGCATTTGGGCTCCAGGGGAATGATCTCAAAGATCTCATTCTTATTATTATACTTTACTATCTCTCTTCTATGCTGTCTTCAAAATGGATTACTCTGTTCTATAGTAATTTCACTGAGCAACTTGTCAAAGCTGTGGCCCTATGGTCAGCACATTTTTTATTTTTAAACATTACATATGCTAAATTTTTGCTGTGATATGCAGTATCTTATTCAAGTAGGATATATAAATACCACACATTTATAAAATTCTCTAATTTTACCTTCTCTTTACCTTTTTAATGAGCCTTAGCTGAAACTCTTGAGTCTTTTCTTAAATAATAAAACTGTCCTTTATTCTTTAGGGAAACATAAAAGAAAATGTATATACGAATAGTTTTCCTTTGCAAGCACTTTGTTTTATCTATTAGATCTCTCACTGAAATCATAATCTTATGTTTTATAAGTGCTTCCTGGAGACTGCCACAGATTTTAGAATCAGAATTTCACTGCCGCTCTCACCAGATCAAGACTGGATGTTTCCAGGGATCTTTCAGAAAAGATAACTGGATAGGGGGTGGGAGGAAGACACAAAAACAGGGAAAAGAGGGGGAAGCATGAAGGCAGAAGGAGTCCAAAAAATGAATTTTTGAAACACTTTAAGAATGAATTATTCTGAAAATATGGACAAAGCAGTCCTTTGAAATTAGGGGTCCATTCTAGATCATTTATGGATCAAAGACAGAGTGAATCAAGAGGGACCTCAAGAGATCGCCTACCAGACACTTATAACCCATTAGTCTCTAAGGAGACTTTCTAAGTCTCATTAGAAAGCCCTACAAGTAAGGGAGAGAAAGAAAAAAGGGAAAAGGCAGGTCTCAACAGAGCTCTCTATAGAGGGCAGAGGTACAGCAGGCTGAATGAGAAAAATTCTGCCTCACTGGGCTACAGATCCATTTTCTCTGGGCAAGTCTGAGTTTATCGGAACAGAACCATAGGACACCTTTGCATGAGTCGCAAAAGGGCACCCATCCTCCAGACAGTGAACCTCCCAATGGACTCACTGCTTAGACTACATAGTAGGAAGCTGGTTTTCAACCCCACCTTGCATGGCAAAACCTACACAGCTACAGGTGGTAGCCCTGATCTTGTCTCCTCTCTCTCCAGCAGGCATGTGACCCTAGAGGAGACAAGACTGATGGTCAGAGCAGCTTCTACTATTGGTGCTGTCATTAGCTGTGAGACTCTGTATCAATCATTCAACCTCTTGGGGCTGCAGTGCCTCCATCTCTAAAAATGATGGGGCTGGCTAGATGTTGTGTAAACCCTCCTTCCTCTTACCAACTCTCAACTGAAATGTGGTGATACCTAGTTGGTATATTCCAAACTGCATCTTTAAGATACAGTGGACTGAGCTGAACCTTTAAAGTTTTCGTAAGATTGCTTTTTTCCTCTCACATCTTATTTCTGATGTTACCTTTTTTTTTAATCTTAAGACCATACTCTGCTTTCAACCCCAAAGTGCTCAATATTTTTAGAGCCATGAAAAAAAGGTCACCTACCATGTACTGTCCTTGTCAAACTACCCAAATATCCACCAACAAAATGGATAAAGAAACTGGGCATATTCATTCACAGAAATAAAAAGACCTACTGCTACCCACATCAGTTTGGATGTATCACATGACATTATACTGGGCTAAAGATGACCAGAAAACTTATATTTTATTGTATTTAAATGCAGTCCAAGAACAGTTTAACCCATGACAATAGAGGTCGCAATAATGGTTATCCTGGGAGTGAAGATGATGACTGTAAAGAGAGGCTGGTAATGTTCTGTTTCTTGATTTAGATGCTGGTTGCCCAGAGGCGACCATTTTGTGCTGTACACTCCTGATCTGTGCATTTGTCTCGTCGTGTATAATAAGTCAATAAGAATAACAAGTTCAAAGAAATAAAGCTACAGGGACCAAAAAAAAAAAAAAAGTCATCTACTGAAACTGTACACAAAAGTGCTACTACCTGCGGGGAGAAAAATCAATTATATTTTATTTAACCCAATCAGAGAGAAAAACTTGAAAAGCTAAGTGAGAAACTTAATTACATTTCTTAAAATATGCACCAAGAAACTGCTTAATTTTTAATAATGATTTCTTCCCTCACATGACACTGTGGCTATAAATTAATGCAAAATATTGTTTTTCCCTCTGTCTTCACATACCAGTAAAATATTATTACTCAAAGTTCTATAAAACATGTACAAAGGTAATATTGTTGGAAAACATCTGAAACACCCCAAGAGGACCCATTTGGAATGTGAGGGTCTAAACAGATACTTGGTCAGAATTATCCCAATTGTCAGCACATTAATGCAATGACCTGGATAACGATCAGATCATTACCTAGTTTCATGCTGTACTGATTTAACTCTGCTAGGTAAGGCCACATAGGTGGAGAAGACATTCAAGAAAATGCTATACTTGCTGGGCACAGTGGCTCACGCCTGTAATCCCAGCACTTTGGGAGTCCCAGGTGGGCGGATCACAAGGTCAGGAGCTTGAGACCAGTCTGGCCAACATGGTAAAATCTCGTCTCTACCAAAAATACAAAAATCAGCTGGGCGAAGGGGCAGGTGTCTATAATCCCAGCTACTCAGGAGGCTGAGGCAGGAGAATCATTTCAACCCGGGAGGCAGAGGTTGCAGTGAGCCCAAGATCATGCCGTTGCACTCAAGCCTGGGTGACAGGGTAAGACCTTGTCTCAAAAAAAAAAAAAAAAAAAAAAAAAAAGGTTTTCTACTGACAAGTCCACGGAAGCTCTGGGAAAACACTGCCTTCTCCTTGGGACTGTATTTGGTTCATCTATGAATTGTTTCGGCACATTTTTCTCTTCTTGAAGTAATATAATCAGCGGACAAATCAATGATTTCTTTCCCCTTGTCACTGTTTTGTAATTCATCTTTGATCAACATGGTATATATACTGCATGACTGCTCCATTCCATTTGATACATATAAAAAGTGATAGTACACAAACTTGCATCAGCAGTAATTATACCACTCAATTACATAAGATAATGAGAAGCACAGAAGCACAGATTGCTTGTTTTAAAACTTCATAATAACTTCAGCCATTACTGTTGCAGAGCCCCCTTTGGTACCACAGCAAGGGAGGCAGGCAGGCACTAGTAGTTTCTTCAAATGTGGGGGGAACTAATTAAATATCTGTAGAATCATTAGCACTTAGACAAAAAATGTTTCCAGTCTTTGAAATGGGAAGTGGCTTTTGGAGTGATGGGATACAGTTATATGCATCCAGTTCCTACACATTATTTAACACCAAACTAGTGATTCAACACTAAGACAGGCAAAGTTTCCAGGATACATATCAATTAGCAGTCCTATTTCATGTTGCATACAGACCTTATAGGGCACTTTAATTCTAATCATTCTAATCCTTGTTTTTCAGCTCAAAAGACCTTATTCTTTAATCTACACTTCTAAACAATAGTTCACTCTCTGTTGGCCTTGTTTTAAATACTTATCCTTCTTAGTTTAAGTTTTCCTTCCAATTCAGTGTCCAGTATTTTACTTCCTCCTTCCTCTCAAATTATCCCTTTAACTTGTTTCTATTTATTTTTAAAGGCCCCCAAAGCCTCTTCCTCAGGATAATGCGCAGTTCAGAAAGCCTTCTTAAACTAAGTTTAACCACAGAGGCCAACAATAACATTTTTCCTGTTTGGGTTTTAGGGAACATACATTATAACTGAAATTTCACTACTCATAAAACTCCTTTGCTAAGTCTTTCCCATTCCCGTCTCCTAACTCTCCACTATTTTATACACAATCACAACATAAGCACACTCCCAAAATGTGTAATGATATAATCACACAAACACTTCCTAAAAACATAATTTTAATGTGTGCAACAAACAGCCATTATAACTCTAGTACTGGGAGTACATGTTTAAAAATATACTTTTTAATAACTTGTGTTTGTTGTTTCTTTTTGGGGGTGGGGAGGAGGTAAACGATCATCACACAAGGACCAACTGCTATACCTGAAACCACAAACTGTGTTACAGTAGGATACTATTGAGAATTGTAAACACACTTAAAAAAAAATTTTTTTTTTTTTGCTTTAAAAGAAGAAAGTTGAAATTGCAAAAAAGCCAAAGCTTCTATGCTTTACCCACAAGGATACAAACTGAATACCTCCTGTTTTCCCACTTAGAAATGAAATATGCTTCATCCACCAAACTAGAGCATTTATGAGATTTCTTAATGAAGAGAAAGACAACTGCACAAATGCAAAAAAATGTTCTATCCTTTAGAAGACTTAATATTAAAACGACCTTAGGGAAAGCTCAAGATATTTCGTTCTCAACTCAGAAAACTACCTAAGGGATAATTTGTGAATGCCATCTGGGATCCAGGCAGTCCCATCAACAAAAGGGAAAACTTGTTGAGATCATCCAAATCTAAAATTCACATACATTTCTACATCTGGACTGAATTAATCTTTTCTTGGTACTGGCTTTCATGTAATAAAATAATTGTTTGCAGGTTAAAAAAAAAAAACACATCTTTAGAAATCAAAATATACAGCATCCAAGTCAACAACTACAAAGAATTCCTTTATCAAAAAAGTTAGTTGTGAGACAGGACTCATTTACACTCAACTCGGAATCTGACAGCTCAGTCAAAAACAATTCTGTTTGAAATTTTCATTTCAAGCATCTGCCACAAAAGGCTACGCAGTCTATTACGTCATAAATTCAGAAAGCCAAAAGCTTTATAAGTTTAATTAAATGCGGAAACAAAATCCAAAAACTAACAAAAAAAAAAAGACCCGCCCTCCCAATTCAGCTAACCTAGTTAACGATTTTCTAAAGAATATGTAGCTAAAAACTGTTACCTAGCACACTGGCATTTTGCTTTCAAAAGCTGTGTCTTCACCCAGGCCCATATTGTTTCCAGGCGTTTTCCTGTAGAGCCAAGGGCATCTTAAATCTCTAAGTTCAAATTATGTACTTAAAACTAGCAGCTTACCCTTGTTGCCCCCAAAAAAGAGGTACTGGAAATAGGGAAAGTTTTCCTGCCCCTTAAAATGTCTTGAGTACTGCAAGAACTGCCGGTTACTGTAGCCCATCAGTGTCAGATCTCAGAGATTCTTGCAAGCAACTCAAAGGGGGGAAAATTAGTTCATATTACAGTCAGTCTGCTTTCTGGAGAAGATGTCCTGCAGATAACTTGATATCAGATATCCCCTGGGGGACCGTTTTCATCTAATAATCCTACTGAAGGTCCATTTTAATACGAAATGTGAATCCAATATATTTACAAACATACTGGGAAAAGTATTCAAATGCCAGCTGTCTCATACTGTGAAGTATTTTCATTTTTAACATAAAATGTTTATGTGTCAAAGCCACACCCAAGAAAATGATTAGGTGCTGTTAAGTTTTATACTACAAAGGACATCAGCAAAGGCATCTGTTTTCCTGCTTCTCTTCTGGTCTTCTCCCCTCCCCCACTCTCCATCCTGCAGGCCATTTGTAGGTCCTGGTTGTTAAATGTCTCATAATGCTCTAAATTCTAAAAAAAAGTTCTCATCCTTTAACATTGCTAAACCTAAATTCATGCACTGCTCTAAGAAGGAAACCCAAAAGTCACAAGCGTTTTTAATGACAGCTGTATCACGGAAAATTTTCCCCACAAAGTTTTGATGCTGTGAAATAGCAACTCCCTGAAATCACAGAAAGGAAATGACTTACATTCTTGGAAAATGAAGCCACTAGCAGCTTTCTCCAACAGCATTTTCTAAACCCCAAACTACACCCTGTGGCAAGAGGGAGTATTTCGTGCAAAAACTAAATTTAAATAGATGCTTATAAAATCAATAAACAAACATTGCCCGGTCCCATAGAAGAAGGGAAGGGAATCATACTCGGAAAACCCAGCAAGAGATACTTTTTCTCCACATTTAGAAATGCTGGAGAACACAGGCTGGGAGTCAGAAGCAACCTGAGAACGCTAGCTGAAGTTTTCCTTCCCTGCTGTGAGCAATGCACAGCTCCTAAGGGAAATACTGGCAAAACAGATTTTGCTAAAAAAAAAAAATGAAAAGGGTGTAAGGGGGAAAACAAGCTAATATTTCTCTGGACACTAGCTACACAACTGCACGGCCTGACATCCGCCAGCTTTCATTTCAACTTTAAAATACGCTTATTTTGACAGTTTCCCATCTATTCATGCCTTTAAGAAAACGTCCGCTCTATTAGGTTATGCCGTCCCAGGACTCGAGGTGGTGGTGTAATTCCTGTAGACTTTACACTTAGACGGGTGGACCCCAGTTGTCCATACCTGACAGCGCCTGGTCCTCCCGGAACCGAATCTGGTGGTCCCGTTCGCCTGGGGCTCCGCCAGCGCGCCGCAAGCGCCTCCAGACACGCAAATTCTGAAGGCAGCGCCCCCGACTCGTATCCCACCGAGGCCCCAGTCTGGCGCCGATCTGCCCCGGCTCAATCTCGGGCTCCGCCGACTGGGCACTTTCTGGGACGCCGGGCAGACCCTGCGCTCGGGTCCCTTCCCGCAGCCGGCCTGTCCGGCCTCTGCGCGCGCACAACAGGCTGCACGGCTCAGTCCCCGGGAGCGCGGGATTCGGGTGCCGGTCCCGGCGCCCAGCCACAGCGACACGGAACTGGGCGCCGGGACCCGCCAGGGAGCCCTGTGACCCGGAGCTCCGCGATGCAGAGGACCAGGCGCGGCGCCCGGAGCCCAGGCGCGCAGTCCGCAGCCGGGACCAGCCTCCCGCCCCCGCCGCTGAGGCGGCCCCGAGTTCCACGCCTCCCCCGCTGCCGGGCTCGGCTGCCCCGGGGCCTCGTCCGCCCGTCCCGGAGTGGGCGAGCTCCGACTCGCGGAGAAGCGACCTTCCCGCCGGTGCCCGATACCCAGAGCTAAGGGAGCCAGAAGAAGGCGAAGAAAGAGGCAGAGAGCCGGGCACTGCCTTCGCTGGGACTCGCGACTTCCAGAAACCCTCCCGAAACCCCGTCCCGCCGCCGCCCCGCCGGCAGGGGGCACAGCCGGAGGCCGGGGCGCGGCGGCTGGGTGATGGGGCCAGCGGAGAAGCCCCAGACGCCGGGTTCCTGCTCGTACCTCGGAGAAAGTCTTGAGCACCAGGCGTCGGGCTCTCGGTTCGGCCCTCAGTCTCTTCCTGCCGGCGCCGAGCCTACCCCGCTGCACTCAGCCCCCTGGCCCCTGCGGCCGGAGGAGCGCTCCACGTCCGCGCCCGCCCCCCGCCCACGCCTCCAGTCCCGCCCCCTGAAGCCCCGCCCCTGAGAACCCGCCCCCGGCCCGCCCCGAGTGGCGACGGAGGCAGCCGAGCCGCGGGAGCGGAGCGCCGAGCTTGTGGCCCTACTCGGAGCTCCCGCCCGCTCCGCCCTGGAACCAACCAAGTGCCCCGCGGAGGGGTGCGGCCACTTGGGGGCAGGAGAAAGCCGAATAAGCCACCCCTCTGGGGGCCCGGAAAACGAGGCGAGCCTCAGCTGGACGCGGTGGTGTGGACCACGGCGATCAGGGCCTTTCCCCGTGCTGTGGAGACGGAGACGCGAGTAGTTGCCGGCGGCGGCCCACCTTCTGGCAGAATGGCCCTCTCCGCCGCCCGCCAGTCTCCCTGGGGGCTCTCCCTCCTCGGCCGGGACGAGGTGGCCGGGGGCGGCTGTTTGCCCTGAGCATCGTCTTACTAATGCGGAACGCCGGAGGGGAGGCCACTCCGAGAGGAGGCGTTTCCCGGCGGAGGAGGCTAAGTGGATCCACCTGCCCGCCCGCCACTCGGGACACTGCGCCTCGTGGGCCTCACGCTGGATGGAGGGGGCGCCGCCGAGGAGGCCCAGCCTCCCGCGCTAACTCTGCCTCTCCGGTTCCTCAGGTAGACACAGCCTCTGTCTGCTGTGGTTTTAGTGGACATGGCCCGTCAGAAATCATTTTTGTCCCCTCTCGATAGTGGCTTTGTGGTATGGAGGGCGAAAGATGCAAAGGGCCAGTGGAAGATTTTTTATAATAAGATTGAAGCCAGGAGATGGAGGTTTCGTTGCCACCTCGGGTCGGGGATGGGGCGAGCCACACCTCTCCGGTCAGCCTGCGCCCACCAGGACCTGCTGCGAAAGGAGAGACACCCTGCACCTGGCCCCTAGCCCCGCAGGGCGCCAACCTCCTGGGCTTCTGCCCTCCTAGGTCCCCGCTGACTTTGCTGACCGGACGACCCCTGGCCACGGATGGCAAAAACGCCCTCGCTGAGCCCTTCGCTAAAGGAGTGGGGGGGTTATGTGTCTGGCTTTGAAAATGGGATGAGGAGACGAGGAGACAGAGGAGGACCTGAGAAAGGACACAGTCCAAAATCTGTTGCTCTCAGAAGTCCACTTTAAAACTGCCCTGATCTTTTCATCCAAAGATCAATATATGAAACCAGCTGTTACTGGTTGAAAGGGTACCTCTCGTTTGCATGGCAAAAGAAATTCAGTTTTGTGTTCATTTACAGCTGAAGCGCTCTTGAAATAGTTGCCTCCCATCACAGCTTTTGCATTTTGGGAACCATGCCTTTAGAACTGAATATTAGGAACTGTCATCTTTTGTCTTTTCACAATTAACAATACATTCAGAGCATATTTCTGATAATCCCGGGCAGTTTCTAAGGATACTGTACTTATCATTTGAAGTCATGACTCCATTATAGAAAAGAGAACAAGAAGTATGTTTCAATGACTGCTTTTTTTATTCTTCAGCACTTGGAGAGGCTAAGGTGACAGGATCCTTTGAGGCCAGGAGTTCAAGACCAGTCTGGGCAACATAGACCTTGTCTCTACTAAAAATAAATAAATTTGCTGGGCATGGTGGCCCATTCCTGTAGTCCCAGCTACTCAGGAGGCTGAGGTGGGAGGATGGATTGGCCCCAGGAGGTTGAGGCCACAGTGGACTATGAGTACACCAGGGCACTTCAGCCTGGGTGACAGAGTAACACTCTCTCTGAAAAAAAAAAAAAAAAAAAAAAAAAAAAAAAAAAAAAAATTCGTTATAAGTAATATACTAAAAAATTGGGTAGCAATAGTTGAGGACAGTGTAGGCATTTAAAAGTAGAGAATTATACATTTTTCTCATTTTTGTATTTTATATGCATCAGAATGAATGCATATTGAATACTACTTGGTAAGGTCTTAATTTGATGTCTAATGAGGTAATCCAGCATTTCATATGTAAAGATAAATTAGATAAAATGAATAATATCTCTTGGAAAACAGTTCCTAAATCTGATTTGTTTTCAGGTTTCATGAATCAAAATCTAACATAAAGAACGATATATCGGTAGGCTGTGAAACATTGCTGCAAATATAAAATAATTAACACAAAGAGCAAAATATTTTGAACAGCTTAAAAAAAAAAAAAAAGTGTGTTTAAGAGTGGGCTTATTGTCCAGAATTAGATTGTAGAAAAATTCACTGTGTGAATATTTTCTGAATCATGATTATATTAAAAGTACAAATACCACATTAAATATAGACTCTTAAAATATTTTGTAAACCAAAGTACTTTAAACTCTTAAAATCAGTTATGTAAACTCCTGTAACATTGTCATATTCTGAAAGGATTGATTTGGAAAGTGATACATAATCTAGTAAAGATGGAAAGGGAGCTAAAAAAGGATGCATTGTTTTAGATATTTCTTATCGCAGGACACATTTTTCTATGCTTATTACAATAATGCAATTTTGTGGGTAATAACTCAAAGTTATATTTTATGTTTCTTCTTAATGTTGGGATAGTTTTATTTTCACTGATATGATGAGATGTTTTTCTAAATATGGGACATTGCCCACCAGGGCAACATTATTCTAAACATATCCTCAATGATTACTTTTTCCATGGCATTTAAATATTAACACAGCTCTGCATTTTTGCTCCTGTTTTTCTTAGGAAAATGTTATTCATTCTATGAATTCATTGAGTACTCCCGTGCACCAGCCAAAGGGTTAGATTCAGAAATTCAAAAATAAAAATACTCCTTAATCTTATAATAGATTGGGGGAACAGACATGTGAGTTAACAGTTACAACATGGTTAGTGCTTGCTGCGGTAGAGATACGCAGGAGGAATAGCTAGAAGGCCTAGGGAGGGAGAGCATCAGACATTCCCTGGGAACTGAGATGGGAAGGATGAACAGAAGTTTACCTGAGAACAAGTTGGTTAAGACAGTGCTTCTCATACTTGGCAGCATATTGGAATTACCTAGAAACTTTCAAAAACTGTTGAAGCCTGTGTCTCAGGCATATAATTTAATTGGTCTATGATAGGGCTTGGGCTTTGGAATTTTTAAATATCCCCAGGTTATTTTAAGTGTAGGCATATGATAGAGGACACAAGCAAACAAGCACATGGAGCCATGCTCTTAAAACATGATGGCTGTAGCCTTATTTTGAGAGGTGTAAACTTTGGTAGGCAGTATTTGTACATTCTGGTGTAAAAAACACAATAATATAGAAAATGAGACAAGAACTGCTGTAATTCACATTCCTTTACAGGTATTTTCTAGACAACAGGATAGAATGCTGCCAATTAAGATTAGCTTGCTAGACACAGTGGCTCATGCCTGTAATCCCAGCACTTTGGGAGGCCTCAAGGCAGGCAGCTCACCTGAGGTCAGGAGTTTGAGACCAGCCTGTCCAACATGGAGAAACCCTGTCTTTAAAAAAATACAAAATTATGCTGGGCACAGTGGCTCACGTCTGTAATCCCAGCACTTTGGGAGGCTGAGGCGGGTGGATCACCTGAGGTTGGGAGTTTGAGACTAGCCTGACTAACATGGAGAAACCCTGTCTCTAGGAAAAAAAAAAAAAAAATTAGTTGGGTGTGGTAGCACATGCCTGTAATCCCAGCTACTCAGGAGGCTGAGGCAGGAGAATCACTTGAATCCAGGAGGCGGAGGTTGTGGTGAGCCTAGATCGCACCATTGCACTCTAGCCTGGGCAACAACAGTGAAATTCCATCTCAAAAGAAAATTATTTTTATCTTTTGTGTAATTCATGGTTATCCAAGATTCAGAGTATAAGTTTTAATGCTGAAATTTAAGTTCTAGTCTGAGAAGTCAGTAATTTGACATATTGGCTTTTAAAGAATACTTTTCGAGAATTAAATACCATTCGTCATCGGCTGAAGGTCATAATAAAGAAATTAAGTTCATTTTTATTTTTGGTAATTACTGTGATTCATTTTAAAAGCAAAACAAAATGTACTTTAAACAAAATAAATTTAATTAAGTCCTACTTTAAGGTTTTAGATGTCCCTGTAGCTAATGAAAGAAAATAATCTCACATGGAAACTTAAATAGTCTAGTGACATAGTCCTGGTTTTTACTGCCTAACATTTAAAATGCCCTTTTTATTATTTTCAGCTAGTAAAATAAAGTACCCCAAGAGACTTTAATGCTCAAGAAAAGTCATGAAAATTGATTATCATTCATTTAATCCAGCTGTCTACCATATTACCAGGAGCCCCTAACCAGGAATATACGTAATGATTTTTCAGAGGCAGCATAGCACAGGGCTTAATTTTATTTACCAGTGTAACTCAAGAAGATTTACTTTTACACAATTTATAGAAATACAAAGTTCAAAAAATTAAATTCATTAAATTCTATTCTGATCATTAAATTTTGGGGGAAAATATGTAAATGTAGAATAACTTTATACAGGGTCTAAATTTCATTTTAATACGGTTTACAAAGACATACTGAAGAACTACTTTGTTTCCATTCTATTGGGACTTCAGTTTCTATTCCACTGTATTGTGTCTATTCTATTAGGGCTTTAGATTCACCACAAATATCACATTTACATTCTTTAAGGGCTTGGCTACTTCAGATGTGAGAAGAAATGTTTGATAAGGCTGGAAGGGCCAGACCCAGCCCCTTGCTCTTGGGAAGGTGTTGCACAATGTAGGATAGAGAACCTATCATAAAGAATTGCACTGGCATCTTGGAGTTGAAAGGCATAGTAGCAGAGTGCTAGGTTAAGGATTACTGCTACTAACTAAATTATAGTTGAGGAATTATATATAAACATGGGATTGCTACCTTATGCATGAGACTTGACCTTATACAGAAGACTGGGGATAGGAGAGCTCTAGTACAGAAAAATGTCGAGCAGAAGGGCAGGACAAAGGGTGGATTCTCTACAGTATGAAACTTAATAATATATTCTGTTTGTTTGTTATACAGTGGATCTTAAAGGTTCCAGAGTGATTTTGCAGCTCTGATTCTTTGATTACTCGCTGAAAAGCTGGAAAACAAAAAATGCCTACTATGCCGAAGTTGGGAGGCAACTCCCTCCACTCCCATTAGGGTACAAGAGAGGAAAGCAGCAATCTGGCCACAGACTGGTTACTCTTCACTTATGCCTCAGGCATGCTCTGATTATCTTAGATAGCATTCTCAGAGGAGTCCCTTTCAAATACAGATGATAACATTATGGAGGTCTTGGGTCCCTGAAGTTCTCTTCATTGTTTTATGACATCTTATCAGTGTGTGCCTAAGACATATTGCACTGGAACAATGGGAGGGGTGAACATCCATCTTCCAGAATATGCAGCTGGTTTTCTTGAGAATACCAACAAAAGTTCCACTGGGGAAGATAGTTTATGAAACCTGTGTATTCTGTTTTAATTTGGTTACCCTGGGTAGATTGTAAGCATAACCAATGTGCCTTTGAACTTGCTTTCAATTGCTTAAGAAAGAATCATGGGTAAAAGTACAAATAAGAGACCTAGGCTAAATGTGGCGGCTCATGCCTGTAATCACAGCACTTTGGAAGGCCAAGGCAGGTGGACTGCTTGAGCCCAGGAGTTTGAGACCAGCCTGGACAACATAATAAAACCCTGTCTCTACAAAAAAAAAAAAAAAAAAAAAAAAATTAAAAATTAGCCAGGCATGGTGGCTTGTGCCTGTGGTCCCAGCTACTCCTCAAGAGGCTGAGGTGGAGGTTTACTTGAGCCTGGAAGGTCAAGGCTGCAGTGAGTTATGATCATGCCACTGCACTCAACCTGAGTGACAGAGCAAGACCCTGCCTCAAGGAAAAAAAAAAAAAAAAAAAAAAAAAAAAGCCTCTGCTAGCTCTGGAATTTTATGAGAAGTTAACTGAAGCTAAAGGACTTGGTGCAGCCTCCAAGGGACACCCTACCTGTCCATGGTGGTTGCGATTTGATCATATAACAAGGTCCTGAAATGCTAGCTATACTAACTGGTTTGATGAAAGGAAGACAGTATCTTGAAACACCTCCATTAGATCCCTGTTTCTCCTCTAACGTGATTCTAGGTTAGACACAAAATCTGCGTTCAATTTTGTTTGGGTTCGCTATGAAACCGAATGCCAAAAAAATCTTAAGAAAGTTTTCTGCAGGCAAGGTAGTGGCTAGATTTTTCTTTTTCAAGGGTAGCCTAATAAATTATTCTATTAGCCTAAACAGACTACTACTTCTTCTTCTTCTTCTTCTTCTTCTTCTTCTTCTTCTTCTTCTTCTTCTTTCTTCTTCTTCTTTCTTCTTCTTCTTTCTTCTTCTTCTTCTTCTTCTTCTTCTTCTGACAGGGTTTCACCATGTTGGTCGGGCTGGTCTTGAACTCCCGACCTCAGGTGATCCATCATGCCTTGGCCTCCAAAGTGCTTGGATTACAGGCCTGAGCCATCACGCCTGGCCCTAAACAGACTTCTTATACTTTAGTTCTTCAAAGAAAGAACACTGCTAATTAGCCCAGGGAGATTGAATTAGAAATTATGGATTGGAAGACTGGTCTCAAAGGACCTCAAATTCAGATATTTATTTATTTATTTTTTTTTTAGATGGATTCCAGGCTGGTGTGCAGTGGTGCAATCTCAGCTCACTGCAACCTCCTCCTCCTGGGTTCAAGTGATTCTCCTGCCTCAGCCTCCTGAGTAGCTAGGAGTATAGGTGTGCACCACCACACTCAGCTAATTTTTATATTTTTAGTAGAGACAGGGTTTCACCATGTTGGTCAGGCTGGTCTTGAACTCCTGACCTCATGATCCACCCACCTCGGCCTCCCAAAGTGCTGGGATTATAGGCGTGAGCCACCACTCCTGGCCAGATGTTTACTTTTGACAGATAATGGAGAAAAGAAAGTGCTGGCCAATAGCACTCTTTACTAGATTTAGCTTTGAAAGGAAGATTAGGGGTAGGGAAATGTGCTCTCTTTTAAAAAATATTTGTTATTCCTATATAATTAAGCCAAACAGTCCGTGTGATTTCTTGAGCTGAAAAACACAATCAGCATTATTAGTGGTTTTCTGTTCTGAAAATAGTCCATATTGAATCATTTTGTCACACTTACACCCCAATTTCTTAAAGGGTAATGAGGAGATACAGATAATTTTATGTACTATACAGACAATATACAAATCAATGTAAAATATTAGCACATCACTTATTTTTATAGCACATTTTACTGTGTGATTTATGAATATGTTAACTGTCTCTCCTTTTAGAATTTAAGCTTCATGTGAGCACAGATCTAAAATCTCTCTAACTGCTATGGCCCCATTTATCTAGAATAGTATCTGGCACGTATTTGTTGAATGAATGAATCCCATAAATTACAGGTAAGGATGGGAGTCAGGGAGACAGTGTGAGAGAGAGAGAGTAGAGAGTGTGTGTATATGTGGGTGTGGGTGTGTGAAGGGTGAGACAGAGAAAATTGAGAAGCACTGAGATGGTAACAGAAAAGGATTTACATTTTTTGAGAAGCTTCTTATTCAGATATCCAAGGTATTGATGAGAAATGATCTATCCCTTAAGAAGACTTGGTTGATTTGAATGGGACACCTTATATCACACAGTTCATATAATGTTTATTTTTTTCAAGTATCGATATATGGTATAATCAATATTCTATGGTATATTTTATTTCTATTTTTAGCCTTCCCTCTGCATTGATAACAGCGCATCTAATTCAAATTTGGGAAGGATTGCCTATTTTTAGTGTTCTGTGGATGTCGATTGAATACCTAAAATTATCATTGACTTGGTCAGTAAGAAGTCATTCAACTAAAGATAAACTATACTTAACTATACCCCTCCAGCTTTTCAAGATATTAAGAAGTTTATTACCAGGATTTTATTAGAGTGGTTATTAATTGTTGAATTCCTTGCCCACAAAATATTTTGATGACATACCCTTGGGAACAGAATAGTTTGAGCTAAACAAGGAAAAATGTGTGTCCTTGCCTCCATTTGCTCAGTCTCTGCCACCTCCCTTCGAAGTTTAACTTAACCTTGTGTTTCCTGGAGCTGCTCCACCTCTGAACCCTTGGACTGGAAGCTGCTTTGTCCACCACATCTGCCATTTGTCCACCATCTCCCCCTAGACTTTCAGTCCCCAAACCCCTCCCTGTTCTTTCAGTTTATTAGCTGTTTTTTTGGCTTGACTTCTTTCCTTTTCAATTTAATCCCTAGGTAGTCTCATGTCCCAGTCCTTTTGACCCTCTAATCCAGCTTTCTTAACAATCCCAAAATTCAGGTCAACTCAATCATCCGTTTTCTTACATTGAGGAAGCCTAAAGAAAATTGAATAAATGAGTTAATTAGTCACATCACCAAGACAACAGTTCAGTCCGTGGAACACTCATAGCTGTTGGGTCAACTTTTTATGCAACCCTGTCTGGCTCACTTTCCTTTTCATCACACAGTGACTGTTCACATGTTTACGGCGTTCTACAGGTCCCGCATCCCACTCTGAAATCCTGCCACTCTCAATGGTCAACCGAGCCTTGCTCATGCTGGTGGTCACGGATCTGTGAGGTTTATAGGTATTACCTTGTTGAATCGTCACAACAGCCCTTTGAGGAAGATATTATCGCTGGTTTACAGATGCCCAAGGTCTTAAAATAACTAGTGATGCTTGGATCTGAACCCAGGAAATCTGACTCTAAGCTCATGCCCTTTGTCCCTAAACTGCCTTGCTTCTGGTACAGACTTGGTCGGGCATTTTCTCCCTAGAGCTTCAGTCCTCTCTACCTCCAGATTTTTCCATATCTTTCTCCTAGGCCATTCTCTCCTAACTCTTCTCAGTTAACCTCTTCCTACCAAAGCTCCGTATCCCAAGCTCCCCTGACTCAGGGCTTTCTCCATCATTTATTTGTTGATTCATTTAGCCGATACTTTTTAATTATTTATTGTGTACTAGGTGTTAGGGACACAGGTAAACAAAACCTAATCTCTAGTCCTAGGGCTTTACGTTCAGATTATTTCTCTTAAATATTTAACATCTCACCATGCCCTAAACCCTCTTCCTCCTACAGAAGTGCTGAAATGACTGTATATTTCATACTACATCTAGCACCACACCTGAGAAGGCACCAGCTACATATTTGACAGAGGGACAAATAATTCCAGGTAAAGTAATCAAGGTTTGGAAGTTTGTTCTTGGTCTCCAGACTCCCTTTTTTTTGGAGACAGAGTTTCGTTCTTGTTGCCCAGGCTGGAGAGCAATGGTGCAATCTCGGCTCACTGCAACCTCCATCTCCCAAGCTCAAGCAATTCTCCTGCCTCAGCCTCCCAAGTAGCTGGGATTACAGGTGTGTACCGCCATGCCCGGCTAATTTTTATATTAGTAGAGGTGGGGTTTCACTATGTTGGCCAGGTTGGTCTCAAACTCCTGACCTCAGGTGACCCACCCGCCTCAGCCTCCCAAAGTGCTGGGATTATAGGCATGAGTCACCATGCCCAGCCTCTGGCCTCATTTTTCTAAAAAGTTGCCCCCTTCAGGTGTCCAAAACACTCTCTCTCTCACTATGTTCCCTTCCGATCAGACCCAGAAAGGTTCTGAAAACCAACCCTTTGCCATTATTGACTGACTAGTTGTACTTTCACTGAATCATACCAAAGTTACCTCAAACTAGTACCTATAGTTTAAGCCTTTTAATCTGTGATTGGATTGTGAAACAAAAGATACATGGCCTTATTAAGAAATTTTATTATCTGTAAGGTGGGACATAATTGTGAGACAAGGGAACCTTCAAACCCATATTTTGTCACTTCTAGTGGTTCTTGAGTAGAGGCTGATTTTGCTCCTAAGAGAACATTTGGCAACGTCTGGAAGCATTTTTGGTGTCAACACTTCGTTGCGGAAGCCAGGAGGATGGACAATGCTCCTGTAGGCTTCTAGTGGGTAGAGGCTAGGGATGCTGCTAAACATCCTACAATGCAGGGGACAGAACCCCACAACAAAGAATTGCTGTCCCAACTTGAAAGCCACTGATCCAAAGGGTGAACTTGACTGGAACATTGAGGTGCCCTGTGAGTCAGGGCAGGTAGTATCTGAGGATGCTGGCTGAGCCTGCTAAGGGTCTATTGAAAAGAGTTGCTGGAGGTGAAGGATCATGTCTCTGGGACCTAGAGAATGAGATATTTGGGCTCAGTTTCTGCTTCCACCCTTCCCCTAACTTTATTTGCATCTTCCCTCAGCCCCAAGATGCTCAGTACACATTTTATCCTGTCCTAGATCACTTTCTTTTTTAGTATGTGGAGATTTTGAGGGGAAACATAAATAGGAGACTCTTTGTCAACAGAGGTAGGATAAAATTTAACTCAATCCCAATTGAACAACAGTAAAGACCCAGAAGAAAAGAATTGGAAACACAAGCTTTTTACTAAGTTAATAGCAGTGAATAATCAATTTATTGAACAAAAATTAGCTCTTAAAGCAGGAGAACAGGCCAGGCATGGTGGTCACACCTGTAATCCCAGCACTTTGGGAGGCTGAGGCGAATGTATCACTTGAGGGCCAGAGTTTGAGACCAGCCTGGTCAACATAGGGAAACCCCCTCTCTACTAAAAAAAAATTAAATTTAATATATATATGTGTGTGTGTGTATAAATATATAAATTAGCTGGGCATGGTGGCACCACCTGTAATCCCAGCTACTTGGTAGACTGAGGCATGAGAATTGCTTGAACCCGGAAGTGAAGGTTGCAGTGAGCCAAGATCATGCCACTGTACTCCAGCCTGGGTGACAGAGCAAGACTGTGTCAAAAATGAAAAATAAGGAAAGTTATGTTAATACAGTATAAACTCCAAAATTTAACCAGAAGTTAGTAGATGTTAGCTTTTACTATGGAAAATTATAATTACTTAAATAATATGCTAAATTTTATTTTTAAGTGGTGTAGTAGAAATATATTTAATAGATGAAACTATGTGTGTTTTAAACAAATAGCTACTGCCAAATATGTAGAAGTAAACATTGAAATGATTATTAGGGCTATCAAGAATTGAAGAGTTTGTATAAATCAAACTGATCAGATTCATATTGATTAAAGCCATTTTCTTATTTTTATACTTCTATTGTTCATCATAACACTAGCATTTACAATAAATAATATATAATATGAATTCAAATATACTCAAATTCTCATGAAGGCAAAACCCAAAAATAGTTGTCAATGGGATCATTAAACACCTTTTTCAAATACTGCCTGATTTTCATTTAGACTTATTAGTCGATTGCTTTTAGACAGTGGTTTCCAAACTTGGCAATACATCAGTACCATTTAAGAACTGGTGACAGGGCTGGGAATCTCCAATTAAAATATCAGCAACAAAGACCAAATGATTCTGATACCCATTCATGACATATAGGTAGTTGCCCTATTGATGCTTATACTAAAACAAGTTTAAAATGAAGAGGCCAGATTTAAAATACTTCTGAAATGTTTAATTTGAAGCCCCAAAATATAACTCTACCCTTACCTTCCAAGGAATAAAAATGTCGGGGAGGAGGAATATGGTAAAATGTCATTAGTAATCTTTGTGTCACAATGAGGACACTGACATCAGTGAATCTAATTCAGATTGGGGAAGGACTGCCTGTTTTTAATTTTCTGGGATGTTAGTGGAATAACTAAAACAGTAATTATCAATTTGGTCAATAAGAAGTCATTCAACTAAAGATAAAGCAATGGAATCTAACAGTCTTAGTGAATAACATAATTGCATCTAGTCCCCAGAAACTTCTACATTAATCTAATAAGGTATAAATGAAATGTAGTCTTAATTAACATTTCCATAAATATGCTGAAGGGCAGCTCAAAGAAAATGGAATACAGATTGAACAGGATATACAGCCATCCCACTTTCTACTCCTTCCCATGCATAGGTTGCTGTTTTCACGCTGCCTAATAGACATCTCTATATTTTATATAGGGACGTATTTCATCTCCACTGTACTGACCCACCAAGGGCTTTGGAAGCTGATGCCTCATAGATAAATACAGGGTTGCATGGATAGATACTGTTTTATTCTATAAATGACACGTTCAAGTGATTTCTGGGAATGCAGTACATTTAAAATAATGACAGCTGATCATTTGTTATTTACTGTGTATTTTAGGTGCTGTGCCAAGTTTAAGTTTAGTATCTAATTTAGTCATAACAGCAACCTCATGAAATAGGTACCATCATAATTCCTATTTTACAGATAATGAAACCAGAAAAAAGACAAGTTACCCAAAGTTAGGTAGTTTATTAGTAGTAGAGTTTGTAATTATTTTTTGTGTGTGTGTGAGTGAACTCGGCAGATAATTATGTAAATAATTTTTTAAAAAAACAAAGGAAAAGAAAAAAGTCCCATGGAAAAAATGGGAACACCTAGTTTTAATTAAAAAAAAAAAAAATCCTGACACTTGAAGTGTCCACTTTCTTAGCAGAGAGTAGCTGATTTTCAGATGGCAAACTACGTATCAGAAAACCGGGAGAAGAATCCAAGATATGTCCCTGCTCAAACTTAGATATGTATATGGAACAGGAAGGACTGGGAACAAAATTCTCAGCCCATTTCCAGTGGGTGGAACATTTAAAAATAATTATAAGGAATGATGTGAGGTCTTTTGGTAAGAAGGTGTTAATAGGGCAGTGTTTGATGACACCTCTTCCATTCCAATAGCATTAGCTTGACTGCTTGTTAAATTGATCAGACTAAAGAATGATCAAAGTTCTCAGTTAGGTTGCTACACCCCTCTGCATTCCATCTGCAACTCAGCTTTTGTCCTTCAGGTTTCTAATTGCTTCATGTGAGCCATACACACAGTATAAAAGAGAAAGTTGGACAATCCAGATCACAAATGGGGAGCTGACTGGCAGTTCCTGGAATCACCTTTGACTTCAATCCCTATCATTGCTGGAGCCAGGTTGTAAAATCTAGCATGGGACAAGAGCCTCCTCTGTCAGCTGTGGCTCCTGGAGCAGTAGCCCCACAGTAAGTGTCTCCAGGAGGAATTAGAACAATGCAGAGCCACCCACATCTGGAGGCTCCCAGTCTCAATGGCATGGTAAGGACAGTTACTTTTGCCACTGGCATTGGGGATTGGGCACTATGCTGTTCTGTCTTGCTCAGCTTATTACCCATGGAAAGAATTTGGCAAACTCTTTTTTTTTTTTTTTTTTTTTTTTTAAAAGACAGGGTCTTGCTCTGTCATCCAGGCTGGAATACAGTGGTGTGATCATAGCTCTCTGCAACCTCAAACTCCTAGACTCATGTGATCCTCCCACCTCAGCCTTCCGGTAGTCACGTCTACAGGTGCATGCCACACACAGCTAATTTTTTAAATTTTTGTAGAGACAAGGGTTCACTATGTTGTCCAGGCAGGTCTCGAACTCCTGGGCTGAAGCCATCCTTTCACCTCAGCCTCTCAAAGTGGTGGGATTACGGGCGTGAGCCACTGTGCCTGGCAGACTTTTCATTTGTTCAATCAAAGATGCTGTATTACTCTTAGCATCTTGGAGAACTCACAAATAAATGTCCTTGATATTCAAGACATACCAGTCATTAAAATCGTTGGAAGGTCACTGTGCTTCTCTGTCAGAAATAAAGAAATTTTTAATTTAAATTAAAAAAATCTTTAGGGGGATCCAGAGAAGATGACTTAAATTGGAATGGATTTGAACAAAACTGATTTAGTTGGATTTATGGATCACAGTCCTGAAAATGTAAAGATATCAACTTCTTTTGTGAATTTATTCTTTATTCCTTACTTTTTTGCCCCCACTGTTTGTAATTCCTACTTTGTAATGAAATCCCTCTTGTGACTTGTTATGCAAATTAACCAGAGAAAATGTTTTCCTCGTTCTCCATTTCCTTTAAGTTTTTTAGATACACTGCATTGCAAGTATGTGTGGCAAAATTGTATCTGCACTGATAACATGCCATTTGCTTTAGGTCAGTTACCTACCCTACCCCCATCTATTCCTAGCCAGGGATAGCACTCTTGTTACTCTTCCAAATATATGTGTGTGTGTGACTGTGTGTCTCAACAGTGTGTTTCTAAAATAAAAGAATGACATATATTTGATATTATTTACATACAAACATGGGAGCACGTAAATTAATTACAGAGTAAAATAAGTTTTTCAGGGATTTTGATGTAATGATTTTTATTTAAAATGTTTCTTATTTTTCTTAAGTAGAATTTTCATCCAATTTTTTATTTAATTTTATTTTTCTTGAGATGGAGTCTTGCTCTGTCACCCAGGCTGGAGCGCTGTGGTACGATATTGGCTCACCACAACCTCCACCTCCCAGGTTCAAGTTATGCTCCTGCCTCAGCCTGGGATCCCTGAGTATCTGGGATTACAGGTGTGTGCCACCATGCCCAGCTTTTTTTTGTATTTTTAGTAGAGACAGGGTTTCACCATATAGGTCAGGCTGGTCTTTAACTCCTGATCTTGTGGTCCACCTTCCTTGGCCTACCAAAGTACTGGGATTACAGGTGTGAGCCACCGCATCCAGCCTTCTGCCAATTATTTTTTTAAAAAAAGATTCATTTTTTAAATGTGAAATACGATTTTTTTTTTTTTTTTTTTTTGAGACAGGGCCACATTCTTTCACCCAGGCTGGAGTGCAGTGGCAGGATTACAACTCAGTGCAGCCTTGACCTCCCCGGCTCAAGCAGTCCTTCCACTTCAGCCTTTTATGTAGCTGGAACTACAGGTGTTCACCAGCATGCCCAGCTAATTACTATTATTATTATTATATTGTAGAGACAGGGTCTCCCTGTGTTGCCCAGGCTAGTCTCAAACTCCTGGGCTCAAGCCATCCTCCCATCTCAACCTCCCAAAGTGCTGGGATTATAGGCATGAGCCACTGTGCCCAGCTTACAATTACCACTTGCTTAAAATGTTTAATGTGAGAAGATGGTTCAGAATGAATCTGGTCTTTTTTCTTTGCAGTGGCCTCACTCTTACTTTTCTTTCTCAGCCCTCTTGGGAAAGGGGCTCCCTGCTGTCTCCCCTCACCTCATCCCTCTCGCAGTGCTTAATGGGGACCTATAGACAACAACTCCATGGCCCCAGGGAATCAAGTACCTTACCTTGTAACAAAGAAGACCTTTCAGGGGTCATATCCCACATTCTGGCCTTTTTCCTCTAAACTTTACCATCAACTTTAACCTCTCATATGATGACTAACACTAGCATTTTATTAGTTTTTAATTCATAGGCCTCAAAAATTCTCATTTGCCTCACAAAAGCAGGAGGAGGCTAGGCAATACTGGGACTTCCTGAGCCATCTTCAACACAAGTCAGCATTTCACATGGCTACTACCCTGTAGCTGCCCAGCCAACACAATTTAGTTACTGGCAGAAAACAATAGAACTTCAGGCCAGGAATATGGACCAACAGTCAGGCAGTGATCTCCACCAGGCTTCCTCACGGTGAAGGCTAAAGCAACTCCATCTTGGATGCTAATCTGCCATGTTGACTCATGATTAAACCTTTTCTGGGAAGGACTCTGAGATTTCCAGTTTATCTTTTGTTATTTGTGTAAACCCTGCCCTTAGTTCAAAACAACCTTGATGTTATCAAACCTCAATTGTCCTTCACATCCCATCTGAATCATGCATACTCTTTCCCTATGGTATATAAACTCTGGACCTGGGGAGTAATGGGGTGAGGATCTGCCATCTTGTCTTACTGCCACCTGAGGCCCAAGACACAGACACAACTTCTGCTCATAACTCCCTATTAAATGTTTCTTCCTAAGAAACTGAATTTGTCAGCCTCTTTCTTCGCCTCAGCTTTCTTGGACTTTGGGGTTAGCTTTGCAAAGACCTGACCACTGCAGAACTCACTCATGCCACATGTGAGCATAAATAGGATGGAGTAAAGAGCGAGGTATACACTAAAGGGTTGTTTTATTGTGTTCTTTAGCAGGAAAATAAGAGTGTTCCCTCTATGGAAAAGATAAATTATAGTTGCTTTACTGAGTGATTACTACATGTCAGGTACTCTCCTAAGTACTTTACAAGTATTTTTTATTCTATCTTCCAACAAACCTGTGAAGCAGATGGCATTATTTATTTCTTGTAGTTATCACTTTTTAAGAATGAGGTAATGGGAGGCACAAGGAAGTCCTTTGTCCTGAGTTCTAAAGCCAGATTCCAACCTATTCTGACTACAGAATATATATCCTCAAAAGCTAAATAACCTGCTTTATGGTAAAACTTACTTAAAACATTAAACTAAATGAGAGCACTTAAAACTTTTTCTAAATATACTTTTTAAAAAATTGGATAACCAAGGGCTTTTACTGACAGCTGAAGATTTAGTTTGCCAGCACTTGAGTTTCTGTAATTCAGAATAGCATTGGGTCTCTGAATAGTGCAGAGCTAGACTCTGCCTGCTTTTTTTTTTTTTTTTTTTTTTTTTAAGAGACAGTTTCTTGCTCTGTCACCCAGGCTGGAGTACAGTACAGTGCCACAATCATAGCTCACTGCAGCCTCAAACTCCTGGGCTCAAACAATGTCTTGCCTCAGTCTTCAGAGTAGCTGGGATCACAGGCACACACTAACATGCCCAGCTTGCTTGCTTATTTGTTTATTTGAATTGAATCGAATTTATTTTTGTAGAGATGGGGTTTCACTGTGTTGCCCAGGCTGGTCTCAAACTCCTGGCCTGAGGTGACCCCCATACATCAGCCTCCCAAAGTGCTGGGATTACAGGTGTGAACCATAGTACCCAGTCTCTGTCTGCTTAACACTGGTAAGGAAGTTGAAGCCTTACTTGGGAGGCTGAGGCAGGAGGACCGCTGAAGCCCAGGAGTTCAGGACCAGCCTGGGCAATATAGTGAGACCCTGTCTCATTTGGAAAAAAAAGAAAAAAAAAAGCAGCAACAGCAGCTTAACGACTAAGTACTAGTCAGTAGCCTGTAAGAGAAGAATAATCAGAAAATTGACTCTATTTTAGACCTAGAAAAAATATATAGATAATTTAATGTTTTCATTTTATAGATGAAAAAACTGAGGCTTGAAGCAGTTACATGGCATTACCAGGATACCTATCACTCACTAGTGGCAGGGCCAGAATTCAAACCTGGCCTTTCTGACTGCATTCTTGCAGTTATACTAACTAAGCTGATTCCAAATTTGTGAGAGGAAATTTTCCATTTCCTTTTTCAGTGTTTAAAAAAATGTCAAAAGCTAACATTTATGTATTTTACTAAATTTATCTAATTTTTTTGCCTTTGTTATAGACATTGGTAAATGAAAATGTGTTTTGATTTCCCAAAAGTACTTGAATTTCATGATTTTACATTTCCTCCAAAGGGCCCAGACTCAGCAATTTAATTTTCATGGACTAAGAACTTTCATCAAAGCCTTTACCTTGACAAATAATTGGTTTGGGGGATAGGAGATAGAGGTAACTTGGAGATATGATAAGCATTCCTTCATTAATTCACACAGACATGTATTGCATGCCTATTTTAGACACTGTGCTAGGTACAGGTCATGCAAATATAAATACGGCAAAGTTCTTTCCCTTGGGGAATAATTTTTTCCTTCCCTATTAGCAAAAAATCTGATATATTCTTGCTGGTCTTAAATTAGGTTAATATCTCCTAAGATGTCATAAGAGTACTACTTCTTGTATTCCACATAATTTTAGATGACAATGGACAAGCCCTTAAAAAAACAATTATATATGCTTCAGTGTATAAAGATGTAGTTATATAATCATTTCAGTGTAAGAAAAAAACCGAAATAGTTCATAAATCCATATTTGTGGCTGTTGTATCTTAGGACATGGCTGATCATGCTGTTGATCTGCTTTCTGCAGATCGTATGAACTACATGCATGATGGACAGGCATGTCCTGTAAACCTTCTGGTATCACATTTTAAAAATATGATGATATGAATTTTTGAAAGTACCAATGAAGTGGATTAATAGCATGGATTCTGTGTGTACTGAATTTCTGTGTTCATCACTGCATTATTTAAAAGATACATCAAAATGTCACTTCTGAAAGTTAATAGTCATTTAGTATGTGAAGTATAATACATAACTTTATTATGCTAATCACAAACAGTTCCAGTCTCTCTAAGGAACTTATTTTTTGGGTATACATGGTAGAAATTAATTAGAGTTGTTATTTGTATTGTTTTCTTTAAAATGTCTTGTTTGTAAAACAAAGCATTGTTTTTTATTATAATTTTATGGTTACCTTAAACTATGACAAATAACTATTTACTTTTTTTTTTTTTTTTGAGACAGATCTTATTCTGTTGCCCAAGCTGGAGTGCAGTGGCATGATCTCAGCTCACGGCAATCTCTGCCTACCAGGCTCAGGTGATCCTCCTTTCTCAGCTCTCCAAGAGCTGGGATTACAGGCACAAGCTACCATGCCAACTAATTTTTGTATTTTTTGTAGAGATGGGGTTTCATCATGCTGCCCAGTTAGTCTTGAACTCCTAGGCTCAAAATATTTGCCTACCTAGGCCTCCCAAAATGCTGGGATTATAGGCGTGAGGTACCGTACTCAGCCAAAAAATCTCTGATAGTATGATTTAAAAAAAAAAAAAGAGGAAGAGAGAGGAGGAGGTAGATAATTAACAAACTCCCAGGCTCAAGCTCCAGAGAGTTTCATTTGGTAGATTCGGGGCGAAGAAATCTGTATTTAAAAAACTTTATATCATGTAAAATCTGAAACTAAAGAAAACTTGTTTAAAAAATCCTCACATATCCCATTAGACTGAACAGTTATTAACATTTGCCTTACTTGCTACATCTATTTCTTTAGGTATTTTAAAGCAAATCCTAGACATCTTGATATTTCCTATGAAATGCTTGAGTTTGCCTCATAAAAATGCCATTTTATTATATAACCAGATACCAGTATCACACCTAACAAATTTAATAATAATTTCTTAGCATTTGAAATTTCTATGTCCTCAAAATGTCATCTTACAGTTGGCTTGTTTGAATTCAGGTCCAAACAAGTTCGATGCATTACATTTAGTTATTGTGCAAGTTGGTTTTGTTTTTTAAAGAACAATTCCCTTTTTACCTGAAACTACCATAAACCAGTACCTCAGTCAGACTGGCCCTCTAAGCTTCTAGAAGACAATCCAGATGTAGAAAGAAAGGGTCATGGACATAATTCTTCTTTCACTATATTTCCATGTATATGGATTTATCAGGCCATATTCTTTTTGGAGATCTTAGAAAGACAGGATGGGTGTGAGATGGAGAAGGTGTGAGATGGAGAAAACTATAGATAGCCAAGAAACCATTCTTCTAAAGGAACTATGCATATTCTGGGCCATCTTTCCCCAGAATGGTTTTTGTTTGTTTGTTTGTTTGTTTTTGTTTTTTTTGAGACAGAGTCTTGCTCTGTCGCCCAGGCCGGAGTGCAGCGACGTGATCTTGGCTCACTGCAACCTCTGCCTCCTGAGTTCAAACAATTCCCCTGCCTCAGCCTCCTCAGTATCTGGGATTACAGGCATGCACTACCACACCTGGCTAATTTTTGTATTTTTAGCAGTGATGGGGTTTCACCATGAGGGTCAGGCTGGTCTGGAACTCCTGACCTCGTAATCCACCCTCCTCAGCCTCCCAAAGTGCTGGGATTACAGGTGTGAGCCACCACGCCCCAGAATATTTTATAAAATGTTTCTGAGATTAAGTTTTCATTTTCAAGCAGCTCAAGTGGTACACTACACAGAATCTCCCTTTTGGAGGCTCATAATGCAGATTGAATATACTGTATTAACGACTCTTTGGAGTTCCACAAAGAAATTTTACTCAGTGTTTCCCAAACATATTTGATTATGAAGTTGCGGTCCATCCCCAGCAGATCACCTTAATTAATATCTCTTGTGTCTTATGCTGCTCTAAGGATGTTCTCATGCTGCTATAAGGATGTACCCAAGACTGGATAGTTTATAAAGGAAAGAAGTTTAATTAACTCACAGTTCAGCATGGCTGTGGAGGCCTCAAGAAACTTAGAATCATCGCAGAAGGGGAAGCAAACACATCCTTCTTCACAGGGTGGCAGGAAAGAGAAAAGAGAGAACCAAGCAAAGGAGGAACCCTCTTATAAAACCATCAGATCTGGTGGGAACTTACTATCACAAGAATAGCATGGGGGAAACTACCTCTGTGATTCTATTACCTCCCACCAGTCCCTCCCTCCACAAGTGGGGATTATGGGAACTACAATTCAAGATGAGATTTGGTAGAAGACGCAGCCAAATTATATCACTTGGAGCATAGTTTGGGAAGAACATTGATCTATGCTAGTATTATTACTACTTTTCTTAGGAACACCAATCAGAATTTTTTGTGACAAAACACCTTGTAGTCCCTTTTCCTAGTTTTTCCTCTCACTCTTAGACACCGTGGTGTTAACTAGTATTTTTATTCCCATTCAAAGATAAGTGATATTAAGAACATTATATGAGTCTAGTAAAAAGCTACTGCCAGAGTTAAGATTTCATTTAAAGCCCTAAAATTTGAAGACTTAAAATCTTACTTGAGTTTTATTTGAGTTGTTAAAAATTGAAATAATCCCCAATTACCAGAATCTGTACTGAGAGTGGTAAAGAGAAAAAGTGATTTCACAGTATATTCTTCATATTGGCACCTCCCATTCCCAGTCCCTTTTAGCACCTTCTCAACCTAAGCATGAACAACCCTTAGCTTCCTTAGCTTGATTCTAGAAGGAACAGAACTAATGAAAGTAGACATTCTAAAGATAAAAAGTATTACTTTTTCCTCTTATGCTGACCATATAAACATTTGCAGAAAAAAAAAAAAAAATGGAGCGTGAGACAAATGTTCCTAAAGACAGAGATTAAGGAGGCATCCACTGTGGAATCTGTGAATGTGTTTCTTTGAGAGAATTCCTTCAAGTGCCCTTTAACTTCTAAGTGAGCCATTTCTATATATTGCTCTGGCTTCCACCATGCAGAGATGCCAGGTGGTGGTGGGTGGCAATGACATCAGTAAAGATTCATCTTACCCAAGGGAAGCAGAACTATTACTCAAAAAAATGTACCAGTTTAATTCTGGAACTTCTCAGTTTCTCACCTTGGGTAGCAAAACTGTTTCTGTGGATTTTCTCTGCACTATCTGGGCAAGTACTCAGAATGAGCAATCTTCTTAGTGGGAGAAAATCAAAACACCTTTTCAATAAGTAGGAATCTCACTCCTCTACATTCCTCCTGAAACTGCCAATTTGACTCTTGGTCCTCAGGGTTTGAAGTATGCACATGCATATGACAGCAAAGTTTGGAAATGATTGGAAGCCTTGTACTACAAGGCTAATTTAGCTATAATAATTAGCCATTGTAAAATCCCATTGTTATGTTTTCTCATTAGTTGACATTTACATGCACTTTCTTTCCCCTGCTCATTAAAGTTTATTTATTTATGTGTTTTTTTTAGAGGCAGGATCTCGTTTTGCACCTAGGCTGGAGTGCAGTGGTGCAGTCATGAACCATTGCAGCCTTGCCCTCCTGGGCTCAAGTGATCGTCCAACCTCAGCCTCCTGAGTAGCTGGGACTACAGGCGCATGCCACCAAACCTGGCTCATTTTAAAATTTTCTTTTGGAGACGGTCTTGCTTTGTTTCCCAGGCTGGTCTCAAACGCCTGGCCTCAGGCAGTCCCCAAACCTTCGCTTCCCAAAATGCTGACATTTCAGACATAAGCCACTGCACTCAGCCTAGTATTTTTCTTTTTTGCTGTTTTATTCTCAGTTGGCATAATGAAATAAAATCCAACTTGGAGCTAGATGACATGGGCTTGAATCCCAGCTTCACTTGCTGTCTGTGTTACGTTATGCAATTTGCCTACGCTCTGTGCCTGTGCTTCTTTACCTGTAAAAGGGTGATTATAGAACTATCGCAGAGGTTATGAGTTTTGTGATATTAAAAATATGAAAATGTTTATTTCATATCTAGTATATGGGCAGTTAACAAATGTTGGGTTCTTTGCTTTCCTCTTTTCCTCTGCATATATAACTTATCACCTAATCCCATCATTTTGAGAATAAAGAATAAAGGGCTTTCTTGATTTTGCTTGTTTGTTTTCTTTGAAATAATATCATAGGCCATGAGAGGCTTATCGTAAAAGAATTTACTTCAATTTGCTGGAGTAGAGGAGGAGTTTGAGTCCAGGAATTCGAGACCAGCCTGGACAACATAGCAAAGCCCTGTCTCATTTGAAAAAAGAAAGCAGCAGCAGCAGCAACTTAACAACCAGTAGGTTCTGGGAGAAGAGTAATCAGAACTGACTCCTTGTTTTAGAGCTGGAAGGAAACATACAGATAATTTATTCCAGTGTTCTCATTTTATAGATGAAAAAAACTGAGGCTTGAAGCAATTATGTGTCTCACCAGGTTACATATCACTAACTAGTAGCAACTGGCCAGCTGGATGAAAGGAGACTGCTAGTCAGCACTTAGCCTCTGTGCCTGCCCACATCAAGTGCCAGGTTTCTTTTTTACTTATTATAATTATTTGACTAACACAAGAAATAGCAACTAAGCATCCCTTTCTGCCTCTACAGACATCAAAGGGCCTGTTTCAAACTGAAAAATAGACTCTGGTCACTGTAGAATGCGTATGTTCCCATTGAATGAGTATAATTAAAGAGACAGGCAATAAGAAGTGTTGGCAAGGATGTAGAGCAACTGGAACCCCCATACACTGCTGGTAGGAATGTAAAATATATTTTATTTTGGAAGACAATTTGGTAGTTTCTAAAAAAGTTAAACCTACAGTATGACGTAGCAATTTTGCTCTTAAGAATTACCCAACAGAAATTAAACATATATTGGCACCAAGACATGTATGTGAATGTTCATAACAGCATTATTCTTAATAGAAGTTGAAAACAAATATCCATCAATTGGTACATGGACTGTTCAGCAGTAAAAAGGAATGAACTATTGATATGTGCAACAACACGGATGCACTTTAAAACCATTATGCCAAGTGAAAAAGGTAGATGTGAAAGACATAGTATATGTTGCCTTTTTTTTTTTTTTTTTTTTTTGAGACAGTCTCACTCTGTCACCCTGGCTGCAGTGTGTAGTGGCGTGATCTCGGCTCACTGCAACCTCTGCCACCTGAGTTCAAGTGATTCTTGTTTCTCAGCCACCTGGGTGCACCACCATGCTTGGCTTTTTTTTTTTTTTTTTTTTTTTTTGAGACAGAGTTTTACTTTTGTCCCCCAGGCTGGAGTACAATGGCCCAATCTCAGCCTTCCACAACCTCCGCCTCCTGGGTTCAAGCAGTTCTCCTGCCTCAGCCTTATGACAGGCATGCCCCACCATGCCCGGCTACTTTTGTATTTTTAGTAGAGACGGGGCTTCTCCATGTTGGTCAGGCTGGTCTCAGACTCCTGACCTCAGGTGATTCATTCACCTTGGCATCCCAAAGTGCTGGAATTACAGGAATACAGACAACGAGCCGTCATGCCCAAGCCATTTAAATTTAAAATTGGTAGAGACAGAAAGTACACTAGTGGTTGGCTAGGGATTAGAATGGGGATTGATTGGAAACAGGCATGAGACTTATTTTGGGAATGTTGGAAATGTTCTCAAACTGGATTGTGGTGATCATCATGCAGCTCTAAAAGGGTACTGAAAAATCATACATTTAAGGTGGATAAATTTTATAGTATGTCAATTATATCTCAAGTTGTTAAAGAATATTTATTGTTATATAATTCATAAAATGATCTTCTTCATAATAAAAGTAGCATTCAGAGACTGTGGAGAATATCATAGATTGTATAGAAATCTGCATATACTGCCAGGTGCTGGTAGCTCATGCCTGTAATCTCAGCACTTTGGGAGGCCAAGGTGGACAGATCATGAAATCAGATGTTTGAGACCAGCCTGACCAACATGGTGAAACCCCATCTCTACCAAAAATACAAAAAAAAAGTTAGCTGGGCATGGTGGTGCACACTTGTAATCCCAGCTACTCAGGAGGCTGAGGCAGGAGAATCACTTGAACCTGAGAGGCAGAGGTTGCAGTGAACCAACATTGCACCACTGTACTCCAGCCTAGGCGACAGAGTGAAAATCCATCTCAAAAAAAAAAGGAAAGAAAGAAAAGAAAATATATAAATGTTTTTAAACTCAAATACAGTCAGACCTCCATATGCATGGATTCTGCATCTATGGATTCAACCAACTACAGATGGAAAATATTTGAAAAAAATTGCATCTATACTGAACATGGAGACTTTTTTCCTTGTCATTATTTCCTGAACTATGTAGTTTAAGAACTATTTACAGAGCATTTATGTTTTATTATTATTATAAGTAATCTAGTGACGATTGAAAGTATATGAGGAAGATATGTGTAGGTTACATGTAAATGCTATACTATTTTATATCAAACTTAAGCATCTGTGAATTTGGGTATCTTAAGTTGGGGGAGGGAGGGGAGAACCTGGAACCAGTTCCCTGAGGATACGGAGGGATGACTATTCACTGTCCTGCGATTCTGATGGTAAACAGCCCCATTGCTCCAACTTTTTAATCGGGTAAGGCATGGAGCAGTGAGTGAAGGGGAGAAGCAAATTGGGTAACAGCAGAGCCAAAGAGAGAGCACAGAGAAACAATCGCAGGCCAGAAGCTGCTTCTGCTCTCGAACATCGTGAATGGAAATGGGGTATGCTTGCTAGGCTTGATCTTCTGAGAACCAGCACCCAGTATGTCCATCCTGCCATTTCCTGTCTTGGCCTAGCAGCCTGTCTCTGCCCAAAGCTCTCCCATTCCTGTTTTGTGGTTGATTTCTGGCCTCCTTTGGGCTGTAGTGCTTCACCTCTTGGACCCTCAGTTACCTGTACACCAGGATTTCCTATCTGGCTAGACCTTCTAACATGGCTTAATCCCTATATGCAACATTTCAAGCCAAGGAAAATCTTATCTTTCAATAATTATTTTTCAATCACTTATAAAATGCCTTTCTTGTCTCATCCACAAACATATACATAAGAAGTTGAGATGGTCAATTTGCAATTTATGTTATTGAAGAAAATAAGTGTGGTTTAGGATCTCAAAGAATAGCCAAGTGTGGCTAGCACAGGACTTGATAATTAATCATGCTCCCTTTCATGCACCCAGTCATAGTACTTCATGTACCTGTCATAGTACTCCATGCACCCAGTCATAGTACTTCATGTACCCAGTCATAGTACTTCATGTATCTGTCATAGTACTTCATGCACCCAGTCATAGTACTTCATGTATCCGTCATAGTACTTCATGCACCCAGTCATAGTACTTCAGAGTAAGATTGTAAAGAGGGAGAAATCACTGTCTCATGCAGATAAATATAAACACTTGTAATACTGGTGGTTGCAGTTTAAAGGCATGTAAAAAAATCATCAGAAATTGTGTGAATCAACTAAATACCAAATCACTAGACATATGGTACATTTAAAAAGTGAAAGTGTTTTTAAAACCTTCTTAAAACTGAAACTGCTCTCACAGGCCTATCTGCCAGTTGAATAATTTGGAGTTAGAATTATATAGGTTTCTTTTTTTTTTTCTGAAGCTTATCATACTTTAGAAATTATAGCTAATAATTATTGAGTACTCATGATGTTCCAGACACCATATTTAATCTTCACAATGACTCTGAAGTAGGTTCAGTAGTTACCTCTATTTTACAGGTAAGAAAAGACATGAAGAGGTCTCTATTCAAAGTGGCAGTTAATAAGTAGCACAACCAGGATTCAAGCCCAGATCTTTCAGACTCCAAACTCAGTGTCCTAATCCCTACTCCATGGGTCTAACTAGACTTCATGATAATAAATATTCTTCAGAAATAGTCACCCTTACTTAAATAGCAACTTCTGTTAATTGAGAGCCTGCTATATATTGAGGCACTGTATTTGGCATTTCACATTTATTATTTCTAACCCTGATAACTTGGTAAAGTAGATATTCCTATTTGCAGGGGAAACAAGAGTAGACAACAAATAAACAAACAAATATAAGTGGGACCAAGGGAAATTAGAAAACTCTGTCTGACTCAAAATCCACGTGCTTTCCATCATGCTGTCATGCTCCTTATCAAACCTTGGAGTAACACCAAGAATTAGATGACTTTTTTGGCTGCTTGAACAAATATTTATCTTGCCTATTTAATACCTAGCTGGAACCTAGGAAATGACAACCCCTCCAAAATAAGACACTGACCTTATTCTTCAGAATCTCAAAATTCAGTAAAGAGAAAAGGAGAACACAATAGTTTGCTAAGGATCACGGCCTCCAGCTCCATTCATGTCCCTGCAAAGGACATGATCTTGTTCCTTTTTATGGCTGCATAGTATTCTATGGTGTATAGGTACCACATTCATAAAAAATTCTTTGATTTTATTTCTAGGGCCACTAAATCACAATTCTTGCCTTACAGCTGACATAGCATCTTCTTGCTTTCATTCATTTGTTCGATTTATTCAACATTTATTGAACATCTGCTACAACTATAGTAAACACAAGCTTTGCACTCAGATTGTTCGTAGTCTACAGTGGAGAGACAGATAAGTCAATAAAACACATGGTGGAGTACTAAGTTCTAAATAAACAATAAAACAGTAACACATAGTATAGTACTAAGTTCTAAAAGAATTATTCAGATAGTAAGTGCTAGGGGAATTTCGAGAAGGGCATAGTTAACATGAGCTGAGGAGAATCGGAGAAGCTTCCTTAAATGATGTGAGACTTAGGTGGACCTAAACTAAGGCAAGGTTTGGCAGAGAAGAGAAGGAAGAACATTCTACAGGGAAGAACATTCTACAAAGACCTTGAACTTGGAATGAGTGTGTTGGATCAGAGAACAATGAGGACCTGGTTAGAGTGATGGGGTTTATGCTTGGAAGCAGACAGATTTGAAGGCTATAGTAATTTATCTTACTGCAGCTCAGTGTGATACTAACAAAAATCAGTTCCAGTAGGGAAAGGCTATCCAGGTACTGCTTCCTGCTGTGGGTAGAAACATGTCTATTTTTTTCACCATCATTAACAACAATGAAAAGATAAGGGGAATCCCAAAAGGGCCGTTGGACAAATATAGACCTAGAAATCTGAATTTATTCCTGGGTTCTGTTTTCAGTTTCAGTCATCTATTTTCTGAGAATGCAATAGTAGAAATTATGGTACCTCTTCTGAATTAGTTTCTGCTAAGTAAGAAAAATATATAACCACCGCCGCCTCCAACACCACTACCACCTCCAACGCACACACAAATTCATCCCATTCAGAATATGCAGATTGCCAGAAGTAATATGCCAACTATTCAAAATGGAGATTTAGGTCATGAAGGTGCCCCAAACTGCCCTGTTTCACTCCCTTCTGGCTTATACAATGCTGAAGACAGAGTGGGCAGTAAATTACGTTGTTTTAAAATTATGATAATTTTGCCACCTTTTAGCATAACAGGGAAGAGAGTGTTAACTGAGCAGTCTTCAAGTATTGTTTCTAGATACAATGTAACTTTCATTATCATCACAATTTTTCTTCTAACTGGACAACTTGACATTTTCTCAAGGTGTTTAATTACAGTTTTTAACTTGTACAAGATTGGGGTGAACAGTTATTTTGGTGAGTTTTAAGCAGGCAAGTTAGCCTTCTAGACACATTTTTCCAACCTCTCTCTAATTTGGACTTAAGAAAACTTATTTTATTAACTTGCTGAGCATAAAAGATTTGGTGCTGGTGTTTAGCTATCTCAGCACTGCAGCTTAGAAGGGCAAGTGGAAAACATTCCTCTGGGCTTCGGGGCTGGAATGAAGCAGCTCCAGATGATACTCTTGTTCGCTAGCTAAGCAGAGCCTTACAGAGGCCATTTCATAAAAGATAGCAATGGGCTAGATATAGAAATTCCACAATGGAATCACACACCCATACCATGCACCCTACAAATTCATCTTGTTTTAGGAAGTCAGTAATATTAAAAGCTAGGAAAAAAAGAAGTGGAAAGTTCAGAAATTGAAGAGTGTAATTTAACCTTTTAATATTTCACTCAGGATCACCCAGACCCGTGGAATTTTCCTTTATCTAATCTTTGAATCGTATTTTTCACATAATGTTCCCACTATGGGCTACAGTGTCTAAGCTGGGAAACACCAGAGTAAGTTTCAGAGAAAATTCTTTGTGATTTTATTTATTTACTTTGCACTTTTAAGTTCAGGGGTACATGTGCAGGATGTGCAGGTTTGTGACATAGGTAAACGTTTGTCAAGGGGATTCATTTTGCAGATTTCTTGATCAACCAGGTATTAAGCCTAGTATCCATTAGTTACTTTTAGCGATCCTCTCCCTCCTCCCATCCTCTACCCCCTCATAGGCCCCAGTATCTGTTACCCTCTTTGTGTCCATGTGTTCTCATCATTTAGCTCCCACTTATAAGTGACAACATGTCATATTTGGTTTTCTGTTCCTGCATTAGTTTGCTAAGGATCATGGCCTCCAGATCCATCATGTCCCTACAAAGGACATGATCTTGTTCCTTTTTATGGCTGCATAGTATTCCATGATGTATATGTTCCACATTCACAGAAAATTCTATGAATCTATTTCATTGGCCACTAAACCACAGTTCTTGCCTTACAATCAACATACAGCATTTTCTTGCTTTCATTCATTTGTTCAGTTTATTCAACATGTATTGAATGTCTACTACAACAATAGTAAACACAAGCTTTATACTCAGATTGGTCATAGTCTAGTGGGGGAGATAGATAGGTCAATAAAACCACTAACACATGGTGGAGTACTGTGATACAATGATGCTAATGGAACAAGGTGTGAATGATGACGGGGTGGGGGGGGGCAGAGAGGGGAAACTGTGGTTAGAAAGGTCTCCCAGGAAACTGATACCTGGGTAAATTTTTGAGAAGATGTAAAGAGGCTTGCAGAAACACCATGTCCAGATATAGGGTAGCATGAGAAAATCTGTGTGTCCTTTCAAAAATATGAAAGGTTAACAGAGCTGGAAGATGGCTAAGTAATTTGCAGAATTAGAGCTTTCAGAGTGACCAACCAGAAGTCTATGTTTCATAATCTAATGATTTGGATCTATGGTATTCAGGATTCCATTTTAAAGGCACTTCTTTGATTAGCAGTCAGGAAATACAATGACAGGCTTGTTCAAAACGTGTAACTCATTGAGATGGAGATTCTCCAATGTGATAATCTCATTTCATTTCTGAACATACAATCAAGAATTCCACCAATATTATTTTTATCTTGTTTTCTTTTAACAAGTACCTATTCCTTTCTCACATGTAGAAAGTAAAAAGTTCCTCTTCAAAGTTTCCCTTCTTGTTAAAGAATAATAACAATAAATGTTAGAAATAATAGTTTGTCTTAAAGTCTAACTTTCTTCAAAGCCTTCTTACTTTTTACTAATAACTCTTTGTTAAGCCCTAATCTATGTAGCTGTTAGACATGCTCACAAGCATGTAGTACATTCTACGTCCTTGTACTTTAACCAAAATATTTGTGCTAGACATGCTCACAGGCACGTCCCAGCTCGAAGCCTATACCCCTTCCCTATTTAGACTTCCTCTTTTCCTTTGTTCTCCATTGCCTTTACCTATTTAGAAAAGTTTTAAGTGGTTAGCCAGTCAAGTTCAGTTTAAATTGTGAAGTCTAGCTGCAACCAACAAAGATCAGACACAGCAGTAAAGACCCAATGCATAAAGAATAAATATGCCTGCCTTTCCTTTGTTCATTATACTCTCGTAGCAAGGTAGCTGACAGAAGAATTCTTTCTACAGAAAGTAAAATTGCCTTGTTAAAAAAACTTTTTGTCTAAATGCTAATTTTTCCTTGCAGTAACTGAGAACAAGCATTCTTTCTCTAACATCACATTCCATATACCTAATGTGTTGCTCTAACGTGTAGAGGACAGCTGATTTTCAAATTAGATCTCTTATTCTTTTTGAGGAGCAAGTGTCATTTGTTTTTATTGTATATCCAAGAAAATGGAAGATCTTATGACAAATAACCAAGCCATGACTGGGCATAGTGGCACAAGCCTGTAATCCCAACACTTTGGGAGGCCAAGGCAGGCAGATCACTTGAGCCTAGGAGTTTGAGACCAGTCTGGGAAACATAGCAAGACCCCATCTCTACAAAAAAATTTTTAAAAATTAGCCAAGCATGGTGATGCATGCCTGTAGTCCCAGCTACTTAGGAGGCTGAGGTAGGAGGATCGCTTGAGCCCTGAAAATCGAAGCTACAGTGAGCCGAGACTGTGCCACTGCACTCTAGCCTTCGTGACAGAGTGAGACCCTATCTCAAAAGAAAAACAAAGCCACAAATGAGTCAACAGAGAGAAAGAATTAGATTGAAGGACTCCTAAAAGCTTGTTTTGGGATGAATCTTTAGGATACTATGAATAAGAGTAAATGCTCTGGAATCTGACTTGAGCAGACACTCTGCATGTGAGTTGGGGGCTGGTTAGGGGTTGACACCTAGAGAAGCTCTAGGGCAGGAAATAACTCTACTAGTGGGTACTATGAAAGAACATGAAGCTCACAAACAAATAATGAACCTTTTTTTTTTCTTTTGAGATGGAGTTTCACTGTTGTTGCCCAGGCTGGGGTGCAATGGTGCAATTTCAGCTCACTGCAAACTCCACCTCCTGGGTTCAAGCGATTCTCCTGCCTCAGCCTCCTGAGTAGCTGAGATTATAGGCATGTGCCACCACACCTGGCTAATTTTGTATTTTCAGTAGAGACAGGGTTGCTCCATGTTGTTCTGGCTGGTTTCAAACTCCTGACTTCAAGTGATCCACTTGACTTGGCCTCCCAAAGTGCTGGTATTACAAGCATGAGCCACCACATTCAGCCCAAACATTTTTCTTTAGTTCCTCCTATAACCAAGGACTAAGAGTTAGGACTGCTTCTGCCCCATTTATCTGTGGCCCTCAGGTCCTTCTCTACAGCTACCTTTAGTGAACATTTTATCCTAATTTCGTTGGTATAAATACAGTGAGGGTCACAAATAGCGTGATTTGCACCTTGTGGGATTGATGCTGATTCCTACTTCTCTCTCCAGACTGCCCCACCCATGCAGATGCGCTTAATACAAGGTGCAAAGCCTGAAGCTTACACAATTTGGGTGAGGTTGAGGGAGTGGGGAGGGGGATGCTCTTTAAGAAAAAGAAAAGAAAATTACATATGGAAATTACATACAAAAATGAATAATTATTTAGAGCAAGGAAAGAAATCACAACAGGTTGCTGAAGCCTTGGAAATTTGGGACTCCTAAGAGATCAACACTTCCTTATTGTAATCTGGCTTTTGTTCTGCACAGACAACATTCTGCAAGTCCCAGCCACTCCCAGCACGCACAGGGATCTGTGCAAGGGAGGGATCTGAAGCTTAGACTCCATCAGCTTCCTCGTTCACCCATATGTGGCATCATTGATGAAGACTGCAGGAAGATGGCTTGGATAAAAGTCCTGGTTTGCCAGAACAGTCTTGGGTTATGCCTGTTACTCTCATTTACATTTTAATAATTCCCTTTCTGAAAACAGTCCTCGTTTGCATGATAAATGATATGATAACCTATTTATGTTGGTCCACTCTGTGACCACACAAGCTGGGGCCAGAGGGGAGCTTTCAGTTCTAATTTTAGTACCCTCACTGGCTTTCTGCTCCAGCTAGGTTTAGTAGAATCTGTTTCCCAATCTTAAAGTAGTGATAATCATATTAACCTACTTACAGTGGGTTCCAAGGAGGGCTCTGTTCTGTTGTGTTTTTCTATCTTCTTTAAAGGTATTTTATTAGTATTATATAAATTAGACTTTTAAGAAAAAAATCAGTCATTGGTGTGTACAGCACCTGTCATTTAGAGATGCAAGAATCTGTAAGTAATACCATCTAATCCAGTAAATGTAGTCCTCTGTTATGCTTTCATAAAGATCCACCTATCTTCTTGAACAACCTGCAGGGTGGAACAGCAGGACATTCAGGCCTTGTTAAAAAGATCTTCTGGGTACCTGTCCTTGGGTTGCTAATTCATCTGAATGTGCTGATGGAGCTAAGGAAGTGTATCTGGGCGCTAACATGTCCTTGGTGATCGCACTGTTATCAGTTCATCTCTATAAGAGGAAGACAAGCAGAAAAGCTCAGCAGAAGAGCTCCACCCTCAGAAGCTGGTTTGCATGGCTGGACCAATGAGGATGTCAAGACAGCTCTATTGTGGGTTGGCTGCTGGATCCAACTCCACCACTTCTGAGCCTTTGAGGCATAACATCAAGCGCAAACAACCAGGCTTATTTTCCCTGCCAAAGTCACATGCAATGTTGAGGTATCATCAAAAAGTTAAATTTTAAAAGGCACCTTCCTCTGAGTGCTGATTTGGGCACATAAACATTGGCGTGGTTAAATGCCACTCTGTGTTTCAGGTAATTATACATCAGCCTTGGAATGTGGTGATGTGAAAGCCCCATTGCAGCAAATAAAGTTGATTCTATCAGCAAACTCGCAAATCAGCTGACCTGGATGCTTCTCCTTGAATTCATTACTTCCTACTTGGGAACTGTCTCTGGGTACATCAGAACTGGAAGACGAGTGTGGTGTACTGCCTAGCACTCTAAGGCTGGTGCCAGCTTGCAACCAATGATATGTCTGCAGCATGGCCTGGGGACCTTGGCCTATAGCAGCTTGCAGTAGGCGACTTTGGGAACAGCTGAGGGCCATAGGAGTGTCAGTGGCTTGGGTCTGTGCATTGCCATGTCTTACCAGGTCCTGCTGGGGCTGGACTGCCACTGCTTACCAAGCCAAAGGCATCCATTTAGAGCAAGGCTGGTGGAGTGGGCAAGACTTCTTGGGAAAGGTAACATTTCTAGGGATCAAGAGATGATGGGTTTTGGCTGCTAGCTCCAGAAGCACTGTCCTAATGGGTCCAGGCAAATGTCTGACTGGTGTACCCTAACTTTGTTCTACATAAAAGGACACAGGGGCCCATTTATCCTGCTCCACTTTGGAATCATACCTTTCTCAGGAAAAAGGACTCAGTCATCAGCCCTCTGCCCTTCATCCTGGTGCCCAATCCCCAACCATGTGCCAAATCAGTGGAACTTTTCTTGTCGTTTGGGGGAATCTTTTCCCTTCGTCCCTACAGAACTTCTTTCATGAGTTACTGCTGGCAGCTGTATTTGTGCTAATTAGCTGCCCTTGATGGATTTATTTCATCCAGTTGTAAATTCTAGAGGAGAAGTTCCCAGGCCAATTTAAAAGTAGAATTCGTGGAACAAGCTGAGTGGAAATCAGGTTTGGATGACCTCCACAGAGCAAGTCAAGCCAATTCCCATGGCACTTGAGCACAGCGTTCCCAGGGAGGTAGGTCAAAGTGGTAAAAGGACAGACCTGGAAGAAATCTCACGTAGACCGTTGAGTTTAGTCACTGTCACTTCATTTTATAAACAAGGCACTTGGGGCTCATAAAGATGAATTAACTTGTCCTATCTCACAGTTATTTGCTGGTCACCTTTGAAAGTAAAGAGGTTTAGGTGGCTTTGTAGACTACAGGGAAATTACCCGGTTGCCTTCTGCGACACCTTGAACAGAGCTGTCCGACAGAGGAAAAGCCTTGTCGGTGATTCTCAAGTTCATCTTTTCTTTTCAGCTTCTAACTTTTTTCTCATGGAGTAATATTATACCTCTAAAGAAAACATATGGAATCCAGATGCTGAGATATTTCAGATATTTCAAAAGGCATACAAAGTAGCTGACCTCATTTTGGTAGGTACCATGGACCAGCTGCTAAAAAGGAACAAAACTCTCTAAACATCTGGATGGAGCTGGATGCTAGGTTCCAGTCCTACATTGTCCACTAGCACACGACCTTTATGCTCTTAGTGTGGAGTAGTCTATGGTTTCTCATCTGTCTCTGGCACTTTCAAAGTCATCAGGGAAGGATCTGTGAGGTGGTGATGTAGGAAGGTTTGTTTTATGGGATATTTGGGAAGAAATCTTTCTGGTTATATTTGCGACAGCTCGTCCAAAGGATAACTATTTGTTTATCTGCTGGCCTCCGATCTGTTAGGGGTGAAAGCCAGGACCTTTCCTCTTCTTTTCGTTTACTCTTTTTTCTTTATCCTCCTCCTCTTCCATATCTTAAAGCCCAGTATGCTATTTAATTCAATATACAGACATCCACAGATGTCTTTGTGTAAGTGATATTGTATCCATTGGGCACTTGTTGAACTCTGGCCTCCGGTACATGTATTAAAAATAAATGTTTCTTCATGCTGTTCAGCTTCTGTTAGATACTATGTATATTCACGTTTTCATATAAATACAAGAAGGCTCTTCCACTTTACTGAATCAAGACCAGGACATTTTTGTATAGAACTTCTGTCATGAGAAACTTCCGTTATGTGCAGAGCAGTAATTAGTGCCAAAATAACAGTTAAGGGAATTCTAAATCACCCAATTATTGATTGTATTTTTTGTCTTACAACAAATTATTTGAAATTCTTTAAACATATGGAAACAAAGAATCATCTGAACTTCATTATTACATATATAGGATATACATGTAATTATATATTACATATGAAATAACATAAATATATACATCAGATGAAACTGTCAATTCTTCATAGAAATACATTTATAATTGTAATATAAGTCACTGAATGCAATGGATTAAAATAATTTCCACTTCAATTGAACGACTCTGAAAGCAAATCACAAGTTATCATCTTCCCAACCAAACCTGTTTCTCCTATAGTTTCCTCATTTTAGTCAGGGGCTACTCCATCTACCTAACACCTGAGGCTGGAAAACTAGGAGTCATTCTTGATACCTCTCAGCCATCAGCCTTCACATTGAGCCTATCACCAAGTCCTGTTATTTCACTTCCAAAATACATTTTGACTCTGCCTATTTCCCTCCCATCTCTATTTATTCCAGGCTTCCTGAGCCACCATCATTTCTTTGCTGGACCACTCATCAGTTGCCTTGCAACAGGTCTTGCTCCTGCCATACTTATTTCTCTCCAGTCTGTTCTGCTTAAAGCAACCAGAATGACCTTTTAAAGAATAAAAGCAAGCTGTGCTCTTGTCTCCAACCTTCTTAACCTAGGTCTAGATCTCTTGCCGCTTTTCCCTTGGTTCCCTATACTCTAGTTGCCTGGGACTTCTTTCCATATTAAAAGTGATCTGAAACATTTCCTGCCTCTCCCTCCTCTGCACTCTGCCCTGGACAGTGATTAGTTTCTTTTCATCCTCAGCTCTTATCAAAATGTCAATCCTTAGAAAAGTTTTGCACCCAGACTAATGCAAGTAATGCAGTGTACCCAGAGAATGTAATTGTTATTCTCACATATAACACCTGGTTTTTCTCTTTCAAAACCCTCACCACAATCTGCATTAGTATATATGATACATAATTCCACATATATAATGCCTAACTTCACTCATAGACTGTAAGCTCCATGAGGGCAGATATCACATATGCTCTGGCTCAGTGGAGGCATATAATAAACATTCATTAAATACTTGTGAGTAAATGGATCACGAGTGCTATACGTTTGTATGTTGCATGTTTTAAAGTGCATGAGTGTTCTAATACCCATAAATTCATGTACATATTGACCAGATGATTGTATCCCCCTTCTACAGATAGTGAAACAGTTTTAAACAAGAAAAGTTAGGAAAGGTGGTTTTAAGTCCTGGAGTTCAGAGCTGCCTAATTCATAGAAAATATTAAGTATAATGATGAACATTTATTGTTCTCTTATTTTATGCCAAGAGTGTTCCAATAACAACTCATTTGATCCCTTCAACAACCCTGTGAGGCAGGTAGTATTATAACCATCCTTTTTTTCACAGATAAGGAAATGGAGGTACAAACAAGTTAGGTAACTTGCCCAAGGTCTCAAATATATATGTGCAGCAATATATCATATTAAATATATTTTACATAATAGGTCCACATTCATGTTTGTTATCTCACTGACAAGCAATTCGAACATACTGAGCTTTTCTCAATCAGGTTTTTCATTACGAGCAATACTGCATCTGGAAGCATGCTTTCTGGATCCCCTTGGTCATTGTTCCCTGTCCTCCCTCTACCTCTCCAGCCCTTGCTCTCTCTGTCTTCTTTCTTCATTTTCTTCTCTCCCCCCCTACTCCGTGCTGTTCAGTAGTAAAATCTCTGACAGAGCCACTCTCCTGCCAGGTTATCATATACAAGGTCAGTGTTCCCACATTCCAAAGGTAGGTAAAAATGTGTGTGGTGAGCAGGGAATTCTGCCAGAACAGTGACTCACTGTGTTACATGCAAAATGGTTCAATAATAGGTCATTGCCTTAGCAAGAGCAACACTGCCTGTTCCTATGGAATAAGGGGCTACCACATGGCACTCTTGATGCTTTAAGAGAAGCTTCCTATGACAAATGGGAAAGCCATACCCATCATAAACTATATCCTGGCTTTCATTTCATGGGCATAGGAGATGAGTTTCAAAAAGAAAAGTGTATAAAGTGCAGTTCTTGACCTGTAATGTCACACCTATTCATAGTAAGCATGCACACAAAGTCACCTCTAGGTTACTCAGATAATTACATATAGGTGGTGGAATATATGGCTCCTTTGCTTCTCCCAGTGGCTTGTTTACTTGTTTATTGGCTCATATACCTGTTCATTAGAACTTCCATTAGCAGAAATATAGGATTATGGTGGACCTGGATGGGCTGCTTCCTGTCTTATTTTCTTCCAGGCTCAGCCTAGAATGCACACAAATGACTGGAGCCCTCTCTCATGCCTCAGTTCCCTTGAGCCTGTGTTCTTCACCACCCCAGTCCAGTAAAGCCCACACTGCCACTTTTCCCTTGGCTCCCTATACTCTAGCTGCCTGGAACTTCTTTTCCTATTGAAACTGATCTGAAACATTTCCTTCCTCTCCCTCCTCTGCACCCTGCCCCCAGACAATGACCAGTTTCTTTTCATCCTCAGGTCTTAACAAAATGTCAATCCTCAGAAAAGTTTTACAACCAGACTAATTCAAGTAATGCAGTGTATCCAGAGAATGTAATTGTTACTCTCACATATAACACCTGGTTCTTCCCTTTCAAAACCCTCACCACAATCTGCATTAGTATGTATGATATATAATTTCATATATGCGTGTGTGTGTGTGTGTGTGTGTGTGTGTGTGTGTGTGTGTGTGTGTTTATAATGCCTAACTTCACTCAGAGCCCCACAATCAGCTTCCTTGACCAGCATAACACTGCTGCTGGGGAGGAAAAAAGGAGCAGCTCTTGTGGATTGGGGCTCTCAGACATTTATGTTCTTCAGACTCACCTGATCTTTAAGACCACTTCACAGCCATGTGGCTTATCCCCAGCTCCCTTTTCCATTCCCCTCCATAGCTGTTCCAAACCCTTTAATCTAGTCTAAACCAGGAGTTCTCAACCTGGGCAAGCCATTACAGTCACTCCAAGATCTGTTAAAAATCCCAGTGCCTAGGCTGCATCTTAGAACACTTAAATTGTATTCATTGGCTCTGGAACCAAACATCAGTACTTTTTTAAAGCTCCTTAGATAACCTCAGTAAGTGTAGAGTCGGGGATTAGAACCATTGCTTTAAGCAAATAACACCATCTCCCACTTCCTCAGAAAATGGAAGGCTGTAAGGTACAGACATCTCAACGTCCTTTCTGCATCCACCCTCAACCTATTGTCCTTCCCTGCAGTCTTAGACGTTGCTATGTCCCTCTTTCTCTTTCAGGATAGCACTTCAAACTATGACCTTTATACCCATATCTTCCAAGATCTTCCAAGACTTGCTTTTGTCTCTAATCTCTTCCTTTCCACTGGATCTTTCCTTTCGGATTATAAGCAAGCTTAAGTCTCCTGCATCTTTAGAAGGGTATCTTTGGAACTCATCATCTCTACCTGTGTCTCTAGTCTCACATGTATCTACTTCCCACTTGATCTTTTGTACTCTGGTCATATTCTCTCTGAAATACTAAGTGTTCTTAGCTGGACTAATCTTTTGTAACTTGACTCACTTGCTACATCCTCCATGAAACGTTTCTAGAATTCACCGAGTGGCTCATGACTTGCTTCTGTTGAGGTTGTTTTTCCCCTCCTCCCCTTTCAAACATCAGCTCCTTGAGGGCAGGAAACCTGTCATTTTCCCCTTTGTTATAGTGGTATCTGGCTCACCATATGCTCGTTGAAGTGAATGTAAAACAATTTTCCACCTAGCTTCTTGGGCAGAATGATGTGGTCTAACTGGCTGTAAGTGATTTTCATTTCTGCAGACCCATGTGCTTTTATTTCCATAGATAACTGCTATGGAAGTTACCTGGGGCAATTCTTGGGACATTATTTGGGTTTTTATGTTACGCCACAGAATCATGTCATGTTTACTTGCTTGGGATGAACTTATAAACAAGTCTGATATATGACTCTTCTCATTAGCATGTCTATACTTTCCAGGACCACTGCTGCAACAACAATGATTAGTAATAGAAGAAATAAGAATCACCAATGTGGCTTGTCTCTTACTTACAGTTTTATAAGTTAAAATTCATATCCTAACACAGTTTTCTTTGTTTTAGAATCTAACAGCATTTCTTTGCAGCTGGGCAGTGCTGACCTACCTCTGCAGAGCAGCTAGAACAGGATAAGCCACTATACTGAGCTTTTATTGGCAGCAGCTTTCTAAATTTTTTGTTTCCTTTTATTTTTCTCTTAAACTCTCCTTTAAAAGTACAGGTTACTCCTCAGTCATACTCTTAATGCTTAACTCCTTCAATGGAGTAGTCAAATCCCTACTCTGCCTGATTAATTAGCTGAGTAAATCTAAGAAACTCCTCAATTTTATGGCCTCTCTTTCTGCCAAGTTTTTGTAAAACTCATAGACTGCATGCATTCATAAGCACAAGAAAACACCTGTGAGCAATTAACCACAGACCCTTGATTTAGAGGCATTGGAAATATGCTGATGGCCCTTAGATTCTTGTCGCAGGTCTATAATTACGTGAGACCACAACCAAATCATCCCAACACTTCAATTACAGGAAGGGTCATTCTTTCAAATACAACATGATGCTGCTTCTAAAAATAATTCTGCCTGAGATCCAGAAAAAAAGCATTCTTTAAGAGGGTGCTGCCTTAAAGGAACCATACATAGGAGTGTGAAGGTGGTAGTGCCTCAGGACATTTCTCTGAAATGTGTATATACATGGGGAAAAGAAACCACTAAAACCAATTAAAAACTCACTGAATTGAAAATCTTAGTTAAAATTAGCCACCCAGAAAATATTGCATGTAGCTCTTTGTTTCTGTTTAGCCTAGAAACAATAAACACAGAGTTAATAAACCAGTTCTGCAACCAATAGTGTGACTGGTGAAAATATAATAATCTGTCTTCTAGAGTAGACAGTTCACTGTAGAATTATGAAAAAATGATAATCTTTTAACTGTAAGATTGAATTCTCATTCTATGGTGTATGTTACCTTGTATTCTATGGGACTGGAATATTTAAACCTTGCAACACAGAAGAAAAGTCACCTATTTCCAGGATCAGGCAAAAAAAAAAAAAAAAAAAAAAAACAACCTAAAGATCCTAAAAAAAAAGTTTTTAACCAAGTGCAGATGTGCTTCGTGAGCTATGAGAATCCTCAGAATTCCTGAAAATTTTGTGTGCATGTGTAGTTTTCAGGGCAGAAGAGTTGGAAGTGCCTGTAGCTGCTCTGTCCTATGTAATGGTCACTACTGTATGTGGCTATTGACTGTTTGATATGTGTAGCTTAAATTGAGGTGTGTGGTACATGTGAAATTCACACTGGATTTTGAGATATAGTGATAAAAAGTATATAAAATATCTCATTAATAATTATATTGATTAATATTGAAATTATAATATTTGTATTGGGCTACTAAATAACATATATTATTAATATTAATTTCACCTATATATTTTTACTTTAAAACATTATGGCTACTAAAAAACTAAAATTATCTATGTGGCTCACATTATATTTCTGTTGGGTGGTACTGGGTCTACAGCTTCCATCAGTTTTTCAAAGGGCCCTTTTTCTTAGAGCAAAGAGGGACTTGTGAAAATGTAAATGCTCAGCTTTCGGGCTGCAGATGCTGTCTCAGTGGCCTTGAATCGAGCCCAGCACCAGGAAACCGTGATGCTGGCACAACTGTCTGTCCTTGGATTACATTTGGAGATGTGCTGCCCTGGAAACCTCTAACATTGTTGGTGTTTTCAGATACGCATTGTCCCATTCATTACTTCATCACTCACACAGATTCCATAATAGCTCTCCCTCCCAATTTAGAGGTACATATACCCACAAATCTGCTTGATCTGCCTTCTTGGATTTTTCACCTACAAATTGAACATATTAGCACCTCTTGCCCCAATACTGCACCTTCTCTTGCATTTTCTCTCTGGGTCACAGGCATCTTTGAATTCCTCCTCTCCTTGTTCCCTCGCCACACCCACACATGCAAACAATCATTAAGACCTGTCAGTCTCTCGAATACACCTGTTTGTGTTTCTTTGTCACCACTGCCTAGATTATTGTCATAACCTCCCAACTTGCCTGTCTCCACATCATCTTTCTCACTGCTGTTACAGTTCATTTTTAAATCATAAATCTGATTATATTACTCTCTGGTTCAGAGATTAAATTAGAAACTCCTCATTTTGGTCAAAAAGGTCCTCCATAAACTGTCTCAATTCTGGTTTCGTCTCCACTCCCCTTCCCATATATGTTCCAGCCACAACACAGTTTTCTTTCATGCCTCCAAGACATTGCACCTGTGTGTCCCCTTGCCTGAATGCCTTCTCTTCCCCTTTGCTTTCAAACCCCACATTATTGCTAGCTCAACTACAGCTATGTTTGGACTCTCACAGCACTTTTTATCTATCACTATTATGGCACGTATCATGTTATACTGAATTTATTTAACTGTGACTTTTTGTCCTTGCTGCCTAGTGCTGAGAACTGGTAAGAATTTATTTAATATGCAGAGGAATTCCAAGCAGTCTTGTTTCTGCAGATTTTTCAAAAGTATAGTTCTCCAACTTTATAAGTTTGAAGGTGGCTTAGAGATCTGGTCTGCCCTCTCATTCCATCATGAGCAAATCAAGACCTACAGAGGTTGAGTCATCATATAGTGGGTGCCTGGTATCTCATTTCATCTTCATAATGACCTTTGAAGTAGGCATTTCTACTAATAGCCATTTTACAGAAGTGAAAAATGAGACCTCAGTGAATGTAAGCAATTTAGGCCCAAGGTCATGTAGATGGTTACCTGGCAAGAAAAAATTAGAATTCAAGTCTTCTTATAGTTGGCCTAGGCGTGTTTCCCTTGTCTCACATTGCTATTTACAATTTGCAGCATTCCCTGAGTATATAACAGAAGCAATGATGATATATTTTGTACAGAGAGAGGGAGTATTTTCATGGTAAGAACCACATTATGACAATGAGACTGATTTTATCCTTTGTTCTGTGAATTGCTAGGTACTCTATTCTCATCTACAGCTGTCTTATCTACTAAATAAAGAGATGTAAATTACCTGTATTGTTAATAGAAGGATAAATGTAAACATAAAATTAGATATATGCAAGTGTTAAATGCACTAAAAGGTCACCTCAAGATGACCATTAACATTTGATACAATTCTTCCCAGTTTTCTCTATGCATTTTTTGTTTGACATTTTGTGATTATATAAAACTTTTCTGCTACTGTTTTTTTTTTCATTTTACATGATGACATAAGCATTCCCCCATTATCACTATATAATCTTCATTAGCATAATGTTTCATGGCTACATAATAGTCCATTAGCTACTCACACCATAATGCTTGGAGTTGTTTGACAAAGTGACATAAAGGCATGAAATCCAGCAAATTGGTAGTATGACAGCATTAACAGCTCACAAGGACCTTAGAGATCTCTAGCCCTGTGCTTATCCAAGTGTGGGCCTCAGACCAACAGCATCTGCATCACCTGGATGCTTGCTAGAAATGCAGACTCTTGGGCCCTACCCTAGTCCTACTGAATTCAAATCTGTGTCTTAATAAGATCCTTGGGTGATTTGTGGACACAATAAAGTATAAGAGGAAATGAGAAAAACCAGTGATTCTCAATTTTAACTGTACTTTAGAAGTCCTTAGGAAGATCTTCAAAATTTTAACGCCCAGGTTATACCCCAGACTAAATAAATCAGAATCTCTAGAGATGGGACCCAGGCATCAGTCTTTTTTAAAGCAGCCCTGGTGCTTTCAATGTGTTCAAGAGCCATAGAAGAAGGATCAGAATCCCTCCCTACCTCAAACTGATTAGATGATGTTTATGCAGCCACTCTCCTTAGTACCAGAATTCTTTCTGCTAGGAAGAACTCCGAATTTCTATTGGAAATTCTGGTAAAATAAGACCCCACAACACTTTTAAGGAAATTTAAGTTAAGAAATTTCTTGGTATTTCCCATTTCTGTTTTCCTTTCTGCTCCTCCCTAGCCTCCTTCTCCATTTTTCCCCTCTCCAAAGAGATTCCTGGCTTGACACTCTCTGGAGATCCTGCTTGGAGACCACAAAGCCTGGTTTTCCTGTGTCACAGAGCCCAGAAGCAATAGAAAGATTACTCGATTTCTTCTCAAAAATTATATTTGTTCCGGCACATTCTCCTGCTTGCAAGACCCACATCCAATTTCTCGTATGCCTGTATTTAAGCAAGCCAGGAGATCTGGAAACTCTTGTCTCTTTCTATGCAATGCCACAACCATAGGTTGAAAAAAAAGTCAAAGTCATGGCCATCGTATGTTTTTCTAATTTTCTTTTCCATCAATTGACCACTGAAAAAACAAACATCTGAGTCAACTTGGAAGGCTTTGTTCTCCAAGCCCTGTAGGATGTTTAATGATTTCTAACCCTGGGAACTGGGGAAAATATACTTTTTCAAAACTGAGAGTTACAGTATCATTTCCCTTTTCTACACAAAATAGGACCATCTCACATACTCTGAATATTTTGACTTATGTATAGAATTTTTATGATGGAACCCTAGGAACCTGGCATTAGACTTGACCAATTAAATGTGATTTTTAAAATTATACTTTAAGTTCTGGGGTACATGTAGAGATCATGCCACGTGCAATCCCCCACCTCCTGCTATCCCTCCCCCCAACAGGCCCCGATGTGCAATGTTCCCCTCCCTGTGTCCATGTATTCTCACTGTTCAACACCCGCTTATGAATGAGAACATGTGGTGTTTGGTTTTCTGTTTTTGAGTCAGTTATTAAAAGTGATTTTTAAAATTCTTTAATCTTTAAACCTAGTTGTCAGAATGTTAGGGGTCCTGGTTCTACTTTATTCCCATTTTTAACCCCTTCGATTTTTTTCCTTCAGTTTCTAATATTTGTTTTTATTTAGAATGTATTTTAAAGTTTATATTTAAAACTTTTTATTCTAAGTAGGATTAAAAAATTAAACAGATGTTTAGCTAATAATGACCAACCAAATACAAGTACTTATCTCTTTTTCTCTTTGAGAGTCACCAAAGATTGCAGATTTTTAAAAACAGGGATAAAAAAGAATAGGATGGGGGCCATCAGCTTATGAGACATTTGAGAATTCTCTGGGAGACAGGAGTGTTTGGAGGAATGATGGCTTGAAGAAAGGAGGCTGCGCTGTTTATTTACTGACTCCCCTCCCCCATGGGTCCATAGGTGAGGGCTGCCCCAGGACTGAGCCTGTGTCTAAGTCAAGAGAGGTGGGACTGCCAGCTGAAGGACGAGTGAGCATTTCTACAGAACTGTCCACCACAACCACAGATGAAACTAGAGGTGGACTGCAGGCATGTCACGCTTGCACCAGAGATGACTCTATAGTCACATACAGCTGGATGTGGAAGAGCTCAATACTGTATCTGAATGTGACATTGCTGCTTAAAAACTTTCAGGGGCTTCTCAGATGACTGAGCAGGGTAGAGGAATGGGTTTCAGATTCTTCAAGCCGTGAAACTTTGTGTGTATGTGCATTTTTTTAGATGAGAAGATCCATAATTTTCATCACGTTTTCAAAAGGGTACATGTTAAGTGTTTAAGAACCACAAACACAAAACCCTAATCCTTAACATGACAGGTGAGGTCCTACACAATCCAGACTAACCAACCTCTCTTGAGCCGCATCTCCTGCCAGTCAGCTCTCCCCCATCTCCCCCTGCTTAGTGAACATTAAATTCCAGCCACAGAACTTCTCATTCCATCCCAAACACGCTGTAAGCTCTTTAATCTCTCTCTGATTGAACACATGCCCTTCTCTCTGCCAGGAATGTTGCTCCTCCTTTGCCACTTCCTCTGCCCCTTCTCTGCCTGCTGAATTTCCTTTTATCCTTTAAGACTCAGCAATAACATCACCTCTGTGGCCCCCTCCCCCTCCTTCCCAGCATTCTCCTCAACCATTTCCTGAGCAATCCATACACCAATGTCTGTGGAGTTTTCCCTTTGGTGTCGCCACTGTTTGTTCATGTGCTGCTCTCTTCCACTTGTCTGTGAGTCCTTGAAAGCACAGACCATGCTCCTCATCACACCAAATTATAATCTAGAACATAACAGACAATAATAATATTGATGCAACCAGTGAGGAATGAATGACTCCATTTATTAGCTTGGCCAGTCGTCTCTTGGATCTTACAGAGAACCTGACCCTGAAAGGCTGGGATATACATAACTAGGTTTCCTGTTCAGGTTGTTAGAATCTGTCCTAGTTTAAATGTACATTTCTGATTCCCATACATCTTTTAAGAACCACTATGAAAAAAGAATAATCAAAGAACAAGAAAGGATACTTGAAATAAAAAATGTAATTGATGACCTAAAAAATTTAAGAGGAGGTTTGGACGACAGAGTTGGAAAAATTTCCCAGAAAGTAGAAAAGCAACCCCCCAAGGCTGGTGTGCATGCCCTCCTGGTAGCTTCTAGGACATCCTTCTCACCAGCACATTTGTTTGTCACCCTGCATTATAGTAGCCACTTTACTGATCCCTGACTCCCTATAAATAGGCTGAGCTTCCTTGGAGCAGGGACTGTCTCTTTCTCCCTATCTCCTATCCCGTGCACTAATGTTCATATGTATTGGAGGAATGAATGACGAATGCATGAAGGAGTGAAAAGCAAACTTCAGTTGGGCTGGGGGTTGAGAGGAAGCTTTGCTGAGGTTTGAAGAAAAGGTGAGTGAGGGTAAATCCCTGAGGAACACTAGAGAAGGGCCAGTCTCTGGAGAGCAGACAGGTTATCAGCTACTGCAAGCATGGAAACAGGGAAAGGGTGACTGTCTGGGCAAATGCGAGGGGTTGAATCACCAAGAAAAATTCTGAGAGAAGGAAGGGGAGGAAGAAGGTCACTCATCAGTTCATCTTTCGTGAGGAATGCATTCATTCTAGGTACTGTGTTAAGGACTTTCCCTGCATTCTCCCGCTTAAGCTTCCCCAAACCCCATAAAGTTGTAATTACTATTACACCCATTTTCCAGGTGAGAAGGATAGGTGTACAGATAACAGTATCTGACCTCAGATTCTAGAGCTGGTAGTTACGGAATCAGGATTTGAGGGAAAAGTCTGATCACATCTGCGTTGTTTTAATCACCAGGCTACTCTCTCTGGCAAAGGAGCCCAAGCCGAGCCTCATATTTTGTTCCACTTTGCCTAGGTCGGCAGTCCTGGGTGCCTAGAGCACTCTGTGCAGATCACAGCTCATAGGCTCCTAGCTGGGGATTGCACAGTTCCCTCTCCCAGATGACCGCAGTCTCCTTTTCCCAGAAAAAGCTGTGTGGGAGGGAGTAAATAGCTGGGTTTGGGGAATAATGGTTTTCTTCTGTTTTGTGTTACTGGATCTGATGCACAGAAAACTGCCCAGAACCTCAAATAATTACAGTAAGACGACTCCATTTCCTTCATATGGTCACACCAGACAGGCGGGAGCCCAGACACACTTGCAAAGCGAGTGCTGTGACTGTGAGATGGGAAAAGGCAGGAACCCAGAATCAGGGATTCCTGACCACCGCAACCACAAGCACAGCGTGGCACTAAGAAGAAACCCGGAAAGGGGCCCCACTCGGAAGGCCAGTGACTTGTTTCATTTTAAAGTCACTTAATAAAAAGCCCATCTAGACAGATGATTAAGTAGGGGAAACGGCAGGTTTTAAGATGATTCACGTCGTACAGTACCATCTGTGTTAGGGCAAAAAGCCCAGCAAACCGCGCAGACTGACAGACCATCCACTTCCCCACTGCCAGTGATTGTCCTGAGGAGCAAGTGGTAAGAGGGAGGGAGGGAGACCTCAGCTTTACCTATACTTTGAAAATATTACTCACATAGCAATCATGTATTATTGGATGATGAAAAATGGTCAAATAAACCTGAGAAAGAAAACAATGTCAAACTTGAACCTGGTCATTTATTTGTCAGTCAACATAATTATTAGCACCTCAGTGACAGGTCTTTACGACCATGCCCCATTTGCTCCCTCAGTTTTAAACTGGATATACGATAATATACTTTCCACTCTAAGGAATCAAAAATGTATAGTTTCATTGTTTGTTTCGAGTCAGAAGAGATGGAAGAAGTCATCTGATCCCGCACATTCATGGATGAAGACAGGGTAGTCACCCCCGCTTCCATTCTCCCACTGTCCCCCACAACAGCGTTAGGTGTCAACTTGGTTGGGTTAAGGAATACCTAGAAACCCGGTAAAGCACTGTTTTGGCTGTGTCTGTGAGGGTGTTTCCAGAGGAGATTAGCATGTGGGCCTCAGTGAAGTAGGGGAAGACCCACCCTAAGTGTGGGTGGGCACCATTCAATCTACTGGGGACTGGACAGAACGAAAACAGAAAAGAATATGCAGACCTGTCTGCTAGAGCCGGGATACACCCTTCCTCTCCTGTCCTTTGACAAGAATTCCAGGCTTGCTGGCCTTTGGACTAGAGAACTTAAGCCAGACCCCTCCCCACCTCAGGCTCTCAAGCCATCGGCCTCCGAGTGAGCATTACACCTTTGGCTTCCCTGGTTGAGGTCTTAGGACTTGGGCTGAGTCATGCTAGGTCAGCACTGTTGGGCATCGCAGGCTCCAGCTTGCATATGGCATGTCATGGACTTTGCAGCCTCCATAATTGTGTGAGCCAATTCCCCAAATAAATCCCCTTTCATCTCTCTCCCTATATTTATCCTATTGGTTCTGTCCCTCTGGAGGACCCTAATACATGCCGCCTCCATGCTTTACAGAATTCATTTCAGACACTCAATTCTAGAGCTATTGGGATAGAAATAATTCATGGACTGAGCCCAGAAGAGCCAGGGTCACCTAGGTATCATCCCAGGGTCAGAGCATCATTAGGACAGAGGTGACAGGAGAGGGCTGGGGGCTAGAGATTGTTTCTTGGAAAGGGCCTGCAGAGTGCCCAGCTGGCATGTGCATAGTGCATGTGTGTGTGAGGATGTGCATGTCCCATGTATATGTGCTTATATGTGTGTGCATGTGCATATTTGCATGTGTGACTGTGTATATATGTTTATATGTGTGCTTGTTGTATGTATGGCTATGCATGTATATTTTTGAATGTTTGTCCATGGGTATTACTGGCTGTGTGTGAGTTTGTGAGTATGAGTGTATTTGTGTGGAATGGATAATTCTTTCCCCATGCCAGAAGCCCAAGGAGATGCTACCAAGTGCTTGAAGACTTGATGTCACATTCTTGACTATCCCCACCCTACTAGAACTTCCAGGCATATCACTGTGATGCAAGGGTGTGGCAGAGGATAATCCTTATCCTACCCTGGAGAGAACACACTTTTTCTAGCCTCTGGAAATGAATCCATCTTACTTCTGGCTGCATTATCAATTTTCAATTAAGACACCAATTTCTCTGACCCTCTGAAGCCAACAGCATGGAGCCTGGGTAATAAACTGGAGTGGGCTCAGCATGTCCAGCCTCAGTAGTAGGAAGGACAGAAGTTTGACCAGGGGTCTAGCTGTCTCTGATCTGACTACTTGAATTCACTTTACAGATGAATAAAGTGATGTTTTGTGACTCTAGTTGCCTTCCCTTTCAACAGGTCTCAAAATGTATAGCCTACATCCTGCTACCACACTTTGCGAGGTCCACATACCATTTCCAATGATAGAAAGAGCCATATTCCAGATCCTATACAGTCTTGATCTGTTGGGTGCCATTTCTGCAGATGGGGGCATGACACCTCCCTGAAGTGCCTTGTAAGATAAATATTTTCTCTCAGCATTTTCACAAGGGACATTCAAGTAGAACATATCTTTTGGGGTAAGACATAAGCAACATAATTATAGAGACTCCAAATACTTCAGGTATGGGCATACTAAGAAAGTATGATTTCTTTCCCTTATCTGATGTAGCAAAAGCCAGCCTATGCAAACCCATCCTACAATTGGAATAAATAATGTAATGCAAATATATGTAAAGAAACTCACAGAGAAGTAAACAGCACAGAAAAAATAATGACTATGTAACAATTAGATGAGTGTCCAGGCAGGCATGGAGATACAGGGAACTTCGTGAAGCAATGCTGTGGTTTTGGCTGGGTTCTGTTTTGTTTTACCCCTCGTGTATCTTGAGACCACAGCTCATATAGGCCATTAAACTTCCAGGATATGATCTCAGGACTGGAATATATTCACTTGCCAGTAATAAGAGTAAACAGTGCTCACTTTGGTAGCACATATACTAAAATTGAAATGATACGGAGATTAGCATGGCCCCTAAGCAAAGATGACATGCAAACTCGTGAACGTTATTTTACACACACACACACACACACACACACACACACATATATATATATTCTCTCTCTATATATATATATTCTATATATATATTCTATATGTTACTATATATATTCTATATATTACAATATATATATTACATATATATGTGTGTATATATATATACACATATATTTAATTGTGTGAGCCAATTTTTCTGTTTTTGTTCTGCTGTCTGGTCTCCAGTCGATTGAATGGTGCCCACCCACACTGAGGGTGGGTCTTCCCCTAGTCCACTGAGGCCCACATGCTAATCTCCTCTGGAAACACCCTCACAGACACAGCCAAATATATATATATATATATATATATATATATATATATATATATATAGAGAGAGAGAGAGAGAGAGAGAGAGAGAGAGTAGGCCATATATATATATATATATATATATGAGTAGGCAATAGTTTAGGAGGTTGGGAGTACAGAGATGTGGAGAGGGCCTGGAAGAGCATAAAGGCAGAAAATCGACTCTTTAAGTAGTTAGTATTCCCCGGACAAGAAGACAGACAAAAAGGATGAAAAGAATATGGCACACTTCAGAGTTTCCAGTTGACATTGTCTTACCCAAGGGATGCTCCTTTGTGTCTGTTGGAAGAAATACAATGGGCCATAGCACGTTCTCTTCACCTCTTCCCATTCTCTTAACCTCTTAGCATCTATTTCCCCCAACTTATCTTTAGTGATTCTTTTTATTTCTGGCCCAATTATATACAATAATTTCCTTAACACATGATTACTTTAATAGTATTTTAGTAATAATTTTCCCTCTTTCTCTTAATTCCTTCAAATAACAATCTTGAAAGCATACTACTATAACTACTACTACTAATAATCTGGAAAGCATACTTTCCAGTTCAAGTAAGTAGCATTTCAAGTGATTGGTCAATGCCTTACCCCAAAGTGGGTCCTTCAAACCCACTACAAGGCCAGACAGAGCTCACTCTGGAGTGTTCTGTATCTTACACATCTTGGAATCCCTGGTGCTTTTCACACAGTGGGTGCTCAAAGCTGTTGAACTATACTGTGAACTGCTGGAAAAATTTTCCTCTCAGATCTGCACCATCACACACATACGGACATTCTGCCCCTGGTCAGCAATCTAGCGGTTGGTCTCTCACTACTGCGAGTAATAATGGAAGCTTCCTGACCAAATGACGAAGCCAGTGCCTCTTCTAAACAGCTCCATTTTCCATTATGCTCAGGATAGTTGGCATCTGTCTCCTCACTGCTCTGATACTGTCTCACCTTCCCCTGCTCCTCACTCCATGCATTTCATCTTAGGGACTGTGTGTGTGTGTGCATGTGTGCGTGTGTGTGTGCATGTGTGCGTGTGTGTGTGTGTGTGTGTGTGTGTGTCTGTGTGTGTGTGCATGTCATAAGAAATTACCTTGGAAGGCAGCACATCTTATGGCAAATATTCTACATAAAATATGTTGAAAATTATTTGTTTAGTGCTTATGTACCTGTCACCATGTGAGTTAGTTGTTTTCTATGTATGATTTTATTTAATTCTTGAAGAAGCCCTAAGAAGATGTTATTTTCCTCATTTGAGAACTTGGAAAACAAAGGCTCAGAGATAGTAAGCACTTCAGTCCAGATAACGTAACTAGTGACTGCCTGACTTGGTTTCCGAACTACAGTGAGCAGTTCAATGTCAAGGCCCTCGCTCCACTGTCTCCCAGGAGAATATTTTTACCTTAGGGAAGAATATCTAATGTATAATAGATACATTATTATAGAAAAATATCTAACGTATTATAATTTTGTTCTAACCATCTCTAGTATCAAAGGAAAAAGTTTTTCATTATGTATTTTTCCTTTTTATAAAAATAATATTTGTTCACTGAAAAAATTTAGAAAATACAGAGAAGCAGAAAGAGGAAAAAAAAATCACTTGCAATCCACCACTCAGATACAACATATCTGAATGTTGGTATGGCTCTTTGGCAATATTTTTAATTGAAACATTTTTTATGGGTTCATGTTGTATAAAGAGTTAAAAGTAGAAACATAGCTTTTATGCCATTTGTCTTAGTCCATCCAGGCAGTTCTAACAAAGTATCATAAACTATGTGGCTTATAAACCACAGAAATGTATTTCTTATAGTTCTGGGCACTGGGAAGTTCAAGATCAAGGTGCTGGCAGATCCAGTGTCTGGTGAGGGCTGGAGTTTTGGTTCATACATGGTAGCGTCTCATTGTGTCCACATGCGGTGGAAGAGCTAGCTGCCTCTTATGGATAATGGCTTCACAATATCCTCAAGGTCTTAAGACCTTTAGCCAGTCAGAGGCACCATTTCATGGTTTCACTTGCACATAAATAAAAGAAAAATAGATTTTAAAATTAAACAACTTGAGCTTAGGGGCAGTTCTTAAGCCATTTACTAAATTTCTAGAGATTTGTAAACCTCCAAACAAAATGCATTCATGAATCCTTTAGCAAATGATTGAACCTGAAGTTTCACCACTAACTCCAGGATAACCCTTGGACAGACAAATTGGGCACTGAAGGGTTGATATGAAAGCATTTCCTGCAAAGGGATCCTCTTACCAGGTAGGCAAAGACAGGGAAAGAAAGTTACCCAGATGGAAGTTGCAAGAGTCACTTTTTCCTGAAAAATCACATCCTAACCTCCTGGGGCAGTAAAACCCTTCTCTGAGGTCTCATAGAAAGGTGGCCTTAGGAAGTTAAAACAAGCTTTGAATTAGGGCTGCCAGCCAGCAGGTTTTCTCTTGCAGCAGTGTTTGCTTGCCATCCATCCAACCCTGATCAGAGGCTTCAAAAGCTGGAGCTCAGCTCTATCCAGAGCACAGGGGATGCTGGGAGACAGGTCTGCCCAGGAAATGCCAGGAAACCCCAAAGCTAGGAGAGGTAGCTTAAAGGTCAACATCTGGGCATCTGGGTGCTTCTCAAAGCAAGTGGTAAAAAATATACCTTACCTCTATGCTCTAAAAATTGCCACCCATATATCTTTGTCTTTAACCATTCAATTTTCATTTTAAAGCCAAGTGCTAATAGGATATTAAAATAATATGCATATTACTAAACCAAGCTATTGGCAACTGCTGCTCACTGCAAGCCCTTGACATTGCCTCGCTGAATCTAACCATGGTTCTGCTTAGTCTGGCTTCCTGCCTTTGGCAATGGCCAGGGTTTGATGGTTCAGAGAAAGGCAAATTGCCTAGCTAATTAAAATCTGTACTTTAAAAAACATTTTTCTCTTATATTGCCAGGCAAAGTTAAATGGGTACAACTTTCTTATGAAAAGGCCAAAAATAAATTCTGGGCTTAGACATCATAGATAAAATTGCTGCCTTAAATTCCAAGTTGCAGAAAAATAAAGGCATATCATGAAAATTGTTATTTAGCTGTAAGTGTGGAGGTGTTGGTACAAAGCGATTATTAACCTCCTTTATAAATGGGTATGTCAGGAACTTCGAAGGAAGCCCCAGAGTTTGGTGGCCAAATGCCAGTGTGTGTTAAATATTCACAGTGAACTCTTCCCTTTGGTAATTGTAATTCTACGTCTGTTTCTAGCCTTTCTCACCTTGGTTATACCACACTGCAAGGGTCATATGGATATCTGAAATCAACTGCAAAGGAGTATTCTGAATCCCTGTTGATAAATAAATTATGTCCCAATTACTGGTGCTTTTCTGAAATGTTACTGAATGAAGAAAAAAAAATTAAACTCCTGAGCTCAGCATATCTTATTTTGCTATCAACTATATTTCTGTGTCTGTGTTCAAGTAACCAATTCCCTTTGGCAACTCAAAGGAGAGCTTTAGGTAAACAAGTCAAACTGTCTTCGTGTTTATACCTTTTTTGGAGAAAAAGTGAGAGTGCTATAATTTAAAAAAATTAGAACAGTAACAACGTCGTCTCAAATTTACAAAGTGCAGGAGTTGTTAGATCTGTGATTTCAAGTCTTTAACAACTCTTTTTGGGTGGGAATAGTCAGGAGTCTGTGTTGTGCTTGGAGCCCAGGTTGGCCATTGGGAGCTGAAATAGAGGCCAGGACTCCTGGCTCCCTGTCCAGACCCTGAGGACCCAGGAGCCTCCACAGGTACATTCAGAGGTCACACTAGATGCAAAAAGAACCATGTACAGAGAAGTGAGAAGGTCTCAAAGGTATCTGTTTCAACACTGAACAAGGAATTTTACCTGAGAGGTGGTTTTCACTCAGAACCTGGTTACCAGACTTGAAGAAAAAAGAGCCAGAACTACTAGGAAAGCCTGTGCCTGCCTTAGAAAGGCAATGGGAAGTCTGTTTGTGTCTTTTGTCCACTTTTTAATGAGTTTGTTTGTTTTTTGTGGATTTGTCTTTTGCTTGTTTAATTGTTCAGGTAGCTTATGAATTCTAGACATCAGACCTTTGTTGGACGTATAGCTTGCAGATATTTTCTCCCATCTCGTAGGCTGTCTGTTTACTCTGTTGATTGTTTCTTTTGCTGCACAGAAGTTCTTCAGTTTAATTAGGTCCCAATTGCCAATTTTTGTTTTTGTTGCAATGGCTTTTGAGCACTTAGTCATAAATTCTTTCCCAAAGTCAACGTCCAGAATGGTGTTTCCTAAGTTTTCTTCTGGAATTCTTATAGTTTGTGGTATGATGTTTAAATCTTTAATCGATCCTGAGTTAATTTTTGTATATGGTGAAAGGGAGGGGTTCACTTTCATTCTGCTGCATGTGGATAGCCAGCTATCCCAGTGCTATTTATAAGGAGTCCTTTTCCCATTGCTTACTTTTGTCGACTTTGTTGAAGATCAGATGACATATAAGCAGCCAACAAACATATGAAAACATGCTCGACATCACTAATAATCAGAGAAATGAAAATCAAAACCACAATGAAATACCATCTCACACCACTCAGAATGGCTATTACAAAAAAGTTTAAAAAAAAAAAAAAAAAAAAAAAAGACAGATACCGGCAAGGCTGCTGAGAAAAGTGAATGCTTATACCCTGCTGGTGGGGATGTAAATTAGTCCAGTCACTGTGGAAAGCCGTTTGGAGATTTCTCAAAGAACTTAAAACAGTGCTACCATTTGACCTAGGAATACCATTACTGGGTATTTATTTTAAAAACAAATCATTTCACTAAAAAGACACAAGCAATTCTATGTTCACTGCAGCACTATTCACAATAGCAAAGACGGAATTAACCTAGGTGCTCATCAACAGTGGATTGGATAAAGAAAATGTGGTATATATACACCATGGAATACTACACAGCCACAAGAAAAACGAAATCATGTTCTTTCAGAAATATGGATGCAACTGGAGGCCATTATCCTAAGCGAAATAACACAGAGACAGAAAACCAAATACCACATGTTCTCACTTATAAGTGGGAGCTAAACACTGGGTACTCATGGACAGAAAGATGGCAGCAGTAGACCCTGGAGGCCACCAGAATGGGGAGAGAGGGAGGGAGACAAGGGCTGAAAAACTACCTATTGGGTCCTATGCTCACTATCTGGGTGACGGGATAATTCATATCCCAAACCTTAGCATCACACAGTATACTCACTTAACAAACTTATACATGTACCCCATTAATCTAAAATAAAAGTTAAAATTATTTAAAAAAGAAGAAAGGCAATGACTTGCAACAATTAGCAGCCAGACTGATAGTCACCCCATACCCTGACAACCCACCTCACTTGTTCTCAATCACATTTGGGGTGCTTCTACAGGAAGTGAATAGAGGAGGTTTGGCTCTTGGGACCACTTTCTGTGTCTATGACTATAGATTATAATGTTAATTTCTGGTTTGGTTTTTTGCTGGGTGCGGGGAGAGAGTATTTTTCCTCTATTTTTTTCTTCTCCCTACAGCAAAGCTGTTTTTCTCTCATTCTTTTTAAATCATTTCATTGTCAAAGAAAACACAAAAGAGAGTTGAAAGCAATTCAAAACAGGGAATTTTTCACAGGGGAGAAAGCAGGGAATAGCATAAAATGGCTTCTTGCCCTTTTCTTCAAGTTCCATATTAATATAAACAGCAAAAATTGATGGTTGGGGGGCAGCCATCTGCATCTGTTTTGAGTCATCTTTGTTTCCAGGCCTCAGTCTCTTCCCACACTGTTCTCCAAACTGTCATCAGGTTTAATGGCACGGCAGCCTTGGGCGCTGCACTCCACCCTCAGAGACCACTCAAAACTCTCAGTGGCCCTGAGTACCAGGCCCTTAGAATTAGAACCATCTTAGAGACCATCTGGTCTTGGAATTTCTTTACTCCCTTCTTTAATAACTTGGATTGAACATGTATAGAACACTTACTATGCACCAAGGAATGTTTTAAGTAGCTTATATATATTAGCTCATTCATTCATCACACAGCCCTATCAAGTAGGCACTATTATTCCCATTTACAGATGAAAAACTGGGGCACAGAGAGGTTGAGTCATTGTCCAGCCTAGCTCTCTACAGGGTGGCAGAGCTGCCTTTCCTCGTCAGACACTCTGCATTCCAGCCAAACATGCTGTAGGCTCTAAGTCTCCATCTCATGCCTATGCTCACTGCTGTTCCTTTTGCCTGGAAAGCCTCCACACCTGGCCCCTCCCCTAAACTCTGCATTGTCCAAATCCTATGCAGCCTTCAAAATGAAGGGCAGATGCTATCTCCTCCTAATTGCCTCTCCTTATTCTGAAATCACAAAGTACTTCAATTGTACTGTGTAGCATGTGCCACATTCTGCCCTGCCTTCTAGTTACGTATGCATGTATTTCATCTTTTTAAACATAAGACAAGCTCTCTATGGTAGAATGCACATGTGATGATCTCCCAGCTCCCATATCGCCCAGTGTGTTCTTTGGCCCCCATTAGATAACATCTGTTGCTGTATTTACCACATGGTAGGAAAAATGTGTGAATGAATATACACATTATAGGTAACATTACTTCATGAGCAAATGGCCTCTTTTACACATTGCAATCAGGCTCCTATAAAATTGCATATTTATAAAATCAGTATTTGCATGTGTTAGTCAAATGTGATGCAGTTTTTCCCAAGCGGGGAGGCATCCGCGTGATGTATAAGCTTGTAACAACAGAGCAGCAGATCTGAGGGCCCCATGTATATATGCAGCGTGCTGTCTGCCTCGGATGAACTGGAGATTGCATGGCTTCTCTGCATGCTCTTGTGTGAAAGAAAGATTTTCTCTTGGGTCTCTACACTATCATTGCCCTTTCTGGGCCCCTGAACTTTTGAACCAGGCGGTGGGGCTCTGCTTAGTAATTCTCTCACCCACCAATGTGCCCACATTGCAAGTGGTATTCACAGGCCACAGAAGCGTCACTGCTTAACCATGAGCCTTGAGACTCAGCCACAGCTCAGGCCACCACCCTCGGGGTACAAAACACTTCCTCCCATATATAAAGCTACGAAGTCATTATTGATAACATGCAGCCACATGGGTAAACTTAGGAGGGAGCACACTTCTTCTAATTTTCTTGTAAGTATCAGAGAAACAATCAGGCAGAGAGAAATGAACACAAAATATTTTGATCACTTCACAGAGTCTTACATAGTTAGTATCAGTTTATAACAGAATTTAAATCACCTCCCAACCTGAGTCTCACACTGTTCACAGTGCAATATTCCCTGAAGTCAGTAATGTAAGGGCGGTTGATTCTGGCTATGTATCAGATTTCCTGTGGAATTTCACACACATACACACACACACACACACACGCACACACCAGGCTCTTCTCTTGGAAATTCCACAATTCCAAAAAACTGCCTAGTTCATTCTGATGTGAATTCTGGGTTGAGAATTACTGTGACCAAATGAGACACAAAAATGACAGACCATTTCGTCCCAGGCTGTGTCTTCTGCTGTTGCTGCTTTTTAATCAAAAAGGCTAGAGAGGAATCTCAGTGGGAGCATTAGTTCTGCAAGTGACAAGACTTATAATATTTCATAACTATAGAAAACAGCAGGTGGCTATGATTTCAACAGCAGTAAAAGTAAAACATTTTTCCACAAGCACAAACCAAAATATATAAAACCCTACATACTCTAAAGAAGAGGAAATATAAATTCAAGATTGTGAAACTTATATTCTGTTTACACTAGAATACCATTAATTAATTATTGACAATATTTGAGTTTTAAAATAAAGCCAGAATGGAGGAGACTCATTATTGCCTGAGACTCTAAGGAAGGCAAACTGTTGTTTATTGAAAAAATTTAATGAACCATAGTCTATACCCTTATGGAAAAGCTAGTACATTATAGTTTGTAGCATGTAATTGATCTACAATATTATCTTCCATTCATCCTTATTAATTGCCTTTTCCATGAAACAGAAGGGCCTCACCTTGCCATCTTTGATTTGGCAGATGTGGCTGGATCTCATGCTGTCAGGGTTCACCCTGTATACTCCCCAGCTGATGTTCTTTTTCCTTCTGACACTTCACTCCAGAGATGAGCCTTCATGCTGCTAACAATATTTTTCATAGCCCTGTCTATCCTGAGAGTAGATTTTGTTCTCCACCTTTCTAACATAATCAAGTTTACCAGTCCCACGTTCCCTGATTCCAGAGTATCCTGCTTCCCAGACTCGGTTAAGGAAATGTTAAAGTGTTTCGTAGAATACTCTGAGAAAACAGGACCTCATAATAAAATGCATCATAACTCCAGGGTACAGATTTGAGTTCAAAGGAATCTTCTGGCAATAATGCCTTAGCCTAAAAGTGGTACTCTAAAAGTCAGAATTCCAGGCACTCAGAGTGAGGGGATGGATGCAGCTTTGGCAAAAAGGGTCACTCTCAAATCACACTGCATAAGCATCTACCTAGTCTGCCGGTTCCAAGAGCTTTGGCTCACTGGTCCAGGTGGTCTCCTAGCCCAGAAGAGGATGAGAACTACAGGCTCCCTCTTTTGGTGTCTCGCGCAATTCAGGACTCCCTATCCCTTCTGTTGAGGCTGAGTATCCAGAGTTAACCCAACAGTTCATCATTCTTTATTTCTCTTCTATACAAATTCTGGTAATTTTCCTGAAGCTACCATCTCCAAAGGAAGGAACAAATATTCAAAGCAGTCAATTTTGCTCTTGCTTAATAGTTCTGGCCTAAGTCTTGCCATCTGTAAATAACAGGGACTCTTCCCACTTTATTTCCCTTTTTCCAAGCACAGTGGGGGAGGATCCTTGGGGTGAACAAGGGTTAAAAGATGTACTCATGGCCAGGTGTGCTGGCTCATGCCTGTAATCCCTGCACTTTGGGAGGCCGAGGCAAGCAGATGACCTGAGGTAAGGAGTTCAAGACCAGCCTGGCCAACATAGTGAAACCCTGTCGCTACTAAAATACAAAAATTAGCCGGGCATGGCAGCACATGCCTGTAATCCCAGCTACTCGGGAGGCTGAGGCAGGATAATCGCTTGAACCTGGGATGGAGAGGTTGCAGTGACCTGAGATTGCACCACTGCACTCTAGTCAGGGCAACAGAGCAAGACCCTATCTTAAACAAAAACAAGAACAAAAAGAAAAACATGTACTTGTTTCTTGTTCTTAGTAAATCTCTGGAGGAGGTATAAGAAATGCTGTGAGTTCATCTAGGTTCCATCAATAATTCACCCTGGTATTCATTTCACACACCCTGTTATGCTGTCCCTCCAAGTACATCTGTTTATGCCAAGCCATTTGGTCTTACTTTTGCTTTGGAAAGTGGGGATTCTATTCTTGGAAAGGAGAAATGAAAATTTTGCAGAGTTGGAGTCGGGGGGGCGGTTCATATATATTTCAAGTTGCCATCTTCAATTTTGTACTTACTGTATCAAAGTAGTCTGGTATCCAGAAATGGGAGTCAGGGTTTACCTAGATTCTTCTCTTTGGGAATGAAACCCACGAACTCCAGCAGAGAAGACAGAATCAAAACAACTGGACTCGTCATTAGAAAGCACAAATTTAGTTCAACCCTGTCTGGCACAGTCACGTCCTCACTACGGTCTCACAAGGCTGAGGGCAGAGGATGTGAAGCAACATCATTCAGAGGCGCAGGAATGTACGTGCAGCAGCCGACTGTCTGCTGGGGCTGACACAGCTCGCTCTGTGGACATTCATTTGCCAGTTGTCACAGGTACAATTTAGCAAGTTGGCAAGGAGGGAAACGTTTATTTTAAAAGCTGCAGGAGGGGAACTAACAATTCTGGATACATTTTGAAATTAGGATTTATTTGTCTTTGTGTTCACTTACATTCTTCAGGAAAAGGTGAAGGCTAAAATCTAAGAAGAAAGTCAGAGAGTTTCTTTGGCTGCATTAGAGGCTACCTTACAAATACCTTCTCTTTGTCAGAGGGGAAATCTGGAGCTGTTCGCTGGCAGCGTGGTAGAGTCCCTTGCCTGCTCTGTCATCCACATGATTTCCCTCTGCAAGTGGAGGTGTGTTGACAGCCCATCAGCTACATCACCTTACACTGAGGGCCCTGCAATGAAATGCAGTTCATCAGGATGCCATAAAAAATGATAAGGTGGTTTAGGTAAAAACTACAAAAGGCATTGTTTACTAAACTGAGTGACAAAATCATGTCACATAATTATCAGCTCTGCTTTTCCCCTCTCCTCTCACATCAAAGACTGCGCTGACTCAGATAGGGAAGCCTTAAAAATAGGTCCTACAATGAGGAATGCACAGGTATTGTCTTTCATTGTACTTCGTATATTTTTAAAAGTCCTTTGTAAGCTATTCTGTTCATTTTAAATGAACATTTAAAATAGAAATTGTGGCTTCTATATAAATCAGAACTTTGCTTTGATAGGTATATACAGATTAAAAATGTAACCCTATTTGCTATAATCTAAAGAAATGTGTTAAGACTCTGAGGCTGAATTACAGTTACTATGGAAACCAAAAAATGTAACCGCTATGATTTAGGAGCCTCTAGATTCTCAATAATTATGCTGTTTGAAGAGGGGAAATTAAAATTTTAATAAAATGAGTAGAAAACAAGTAATTTTGCAGGAAATTTATTAAATTGTGTTCAGATGTGATCTTATGTGTTCTTTGATGCCCTTTGGGTAACTTTCCCAGCAATTGCTGGCAGTTTTTTGAGAGATAGGTTAGAATATTTATTGAGTACCTATTACTTATTAAAACATTGTACAGGACTCTAGGGATGGGAAGAATAACATACAAATACATTGTTTCTATACTTAAGAAATTTTAGTTTATATGAGATAATTTTTAAAACATACACAATAACCCAATGCCTTTACAAAGCTATAGTTCAGCAGCAAAGCATCTTAACCATATTTTGGTTGAAGGACTCTGAACCAAGGACACAGAGAGCCAGTCAAAGGTGTCTGAAACTCTCAATGGAGCTGAATTTTAAACCTAGCTTTTTCTGTAAATCACAATTCCTGCTCTGATCACTAAAGAAATGTGTGCTCATTGTTGAACATTTGAAAATTTTCATATTTCACAAGCATTCCTATACACCAGTAACAGATGTAGAGCCAAATCAAGAACAAACTGCCATTCTCAATTGCTACAAAGAGAATACAATATCTAGGAATACAACTAACAAGGAACGTAAAGGACCTCTTCAAGGAGAACTACAAGCCACTGCTCAACGAAATAAGAGAGGACACAAACAGATGGAGAAACATTCCATGTTCATGGTTAGGAAGAATCAACATCGTGAAAATGGCCATACTGCCCAAAGTAATTTACAAATTCAACGCTATTCCCATCAAGCTACCAATGACCTTCTTCACAGAGCTGGAAAAAAACACCTTAAACTTCATATGGAACCAAAAGAGAGCCCACATAGCCAAGTCAATTCTAAGCAAAAAGAACAAAGCAGGAGGCATCACACTACCAGACTTCAAACTACACTACAATGCTACAGTAATCAAAACAGCATGGTACTGGTACCAAAACAGGGATATAGACCAATGGAACAGAACAGAGGCCTCAGAGGAAACACAACATATCTACAACCGATCTTTGACAAACCTGACAAAAACAAGCAATGGGGAAAGGAGTCCCTGTTTAATAAATGGTGTTGGGAAAAGTGGCTAGCCATGTGCAGAAAGCAGAATCTGGACCCCTTCCTGACACTTTTCACTAAAATTAACTCCAGATGGATTAAAGACTTAAACATAAGACCTAACACCATAAAAACCCTAGAAGAAAATCTAGGCAAAACCATTCAGGACATAGGCATAGGCAGGGACTTCATGACCAAAACACCAAAAGCATTGGCAATGAAAGCCAAAATAGACAAATGGGAACTAATCAAACTCCACAGCTTCTGCATGGCAAAAGAAACAGTCAGTAGAGTGAATCGGCAACCAACAGAATGGGAAAAAATTTTAGCAGTCTACCTATCTGACAAGGGGCTGATATCCAGAATTTACAAAGAACTAAAACAGATCTACAAGAAAAAAACAAACAAGCCCCTTCAGAAGTGGGCAAAGGATATGAACAGACACTTTACAAAAGAAGACATACGTGAGGCCAACAAACATATGAAAAAATGCTCATCATCACTGGTCATTAGAGAAATGCAAATCAAAACTACATTGAGATACCATCTCACGCCAGTTAGAATGGCGATCATTAAAAAATCTGGAGACAACAGATGCTGAAAAGGATATGGAGAAATAGGAACACTTTTACACTGTTGGTGGGAGTGTAAATTAGCTCAACCATTGACAGTGTGGTGATTCCTCAACGACCTAAAAATAGAAATCCCATTTGACCCAGCAATCCCATTACTGGGTATATATTCAAAGGATTATAAATCATTCTACTATAAGGATACATGCACACGAATGTTCATTGCAGCACTGTTTACAATAGCAAAGACTTGTAACCAAGCCAAATGCCCATCGATGATAGACTGGACAGGGAAAATGTGGTACATATACACCATGGAATATTACGCAGCCATCAAAAACAATGAGTTCGTGTCCTTTGTAGGGACATGGATGAACCTGGAAACCATCATTTTCAGCAAACTGACACAAGAGCAGAAAATCAAACACTGCATGTTCTCACTCATAGGCGGGTGTTGAACAATGAGAACACATGGACACAGGGAGGGGAGCATCACACACTGGGGTCCGTTGGGGGGAAATGGGGGAGGGATGGAGAGGTGGGGAGGTGGGGAGAGATAGCATGGGGAGAAATGACAGATATAGGTGAGGGGAAAGAAGGCAGCAAATCACATTGCCATGTGAGTACCTATGCAACAATCTTGCATGTTCTTCACATGTACCCCAAAACCTAAAATGCAATTAAAAAATAAAATAAAATAAAATAAAGAAAATATGAAAATTTCAGAAGAGAAAATTAAAACCATACTATTAAAATTTCAGAAGAGAAAATTAAAACCTTACTATTAAAATTAAAATAAAATTCCTGTACTAATTTTTTGGCATGTTATTATGTAGTCATTTTTTTTCCTATGGAGATATAGATATGGGCAGTTGTCACCTGGCATGATAGTGTGAGACTGCAAAAATGGCCATAAAAGCTAGAATCATGCAAAGTGATCTTAATCAACAGAGAAAATCCAACTGTTCTGTAACCTTAAAAAAAATTTTGTCATTAAAAACTCTCTTACTGTTGCTTATAAATGTATAAGAAAATAAAAAACTGTAGCTGAGCATGGTGGCTCATGCCTGTAATCCCAGTACTTTGGGAAGCCCAGGAGGATGAATCACAAGGTTAGGAGTTTGAGACCAGCCTGGCCAACATGATGAAACCCTGTCTCTACTGAAAATACAAAAATTAGCTGGGTATGGTTGTGTGCGCCTGTAATCTCAGCTACTTGGGAGGCTGAGGCAGGAGAATTGCTTGAACCTGGGAGGCAGAGATTGTAGTGAGCTGAGATTGTGCCTCTGTACTCCAGCCTGGACCACAGAGCAAGACTCTATCTCAGAATAAATAAAAAAATAAATAAAATAAAGAATAGTAAAATTAATCTTTAGTACTCTGAATGTAAAATATAGAAATATTGAGAATAAAAGTGTTTTATTTCTTTGTAAAAAACTTACCAGAAGTAGTTTGTATAATGCTGGGTCTATCTTTCATTGTGTAACTTACAATGCAAAGCAAGCATCTTTTTTACAAATTGTTATACTTCTAAGTCTGGATCAGCTTCTAGAACTTTGTCCTTTGCACTTTCAAAGATGTGAACTATCTCTGATAGTTCTTTTAATGTAAAGTTGTTGTTGTTGTTTGTCACTGTTGCTTCTTCTGTGTATTTTCAACACCACCACTTTCTTCATCTGTCAATTTTACCTTAACTAAGTTCCTTATGTTTCATATCTAGTGTCTCTCAAAGGGTAGTGATGCCCACATTTTCATGGTCAGCTATTTCTTCTATAACTTTGTTTATATCAGACTCATATTTAACTTCCACCATTGTCACTTTTCATTTCTTTGCTGCGTTTTCATCATTTTTGACCAATTTCCTCTTTCGATTCCCCACTTTTAAAAAAATGCCACATGGGGTTATCACTAGCAGAGAAGGATGTATCCTCCTGCTCTTTGTGCCTGAACTGAATAACAGATGGGCACTGACCCAATCTGACGAATCACAGGCTGACTGAGAAAGCAGGGATGTGACTGCTCACTGATCATGATGTGCATCTGTCAATCCCATAGTGATCTGTGGACTCAACTTCCAGCAGTGAAGCTTACCTTATGCAATTAGTTAATATACTGGGATAAATGAAATTTGAACTGTGTTGTCGGGAGGTGGGTATTGTTTAACCTATGGTAACAAAAATGCATGCATTGTGGGCCCATGCAAAACGTGGACAGTCTATATATACATACTTGAAAAATATTTTTTTTACAAAATTGAGATCATGAATATATAATTCTGTACTTGCTCTTTTAACTTAGCATTATATCATAAAGTTATATCCCTTTTATTACTAGTCTCCAATAATGCTGTAGCATAATTTATGTGACTGGGAAAACACCAGGAGAATGGTAAAATGAGAGCCATAGATTGGCAAAGAGGGAGGTGCTTCCTAGTAAGAAGCGACACAGGGAAAGCCCAGGGATTGGCCAGTGTATGTTGGTAAGTCAGAAGAAGGAGAAAATTAATATGGCTGGAATATAGGATCTATCTTAGAATTAAAAAGACAATAATATCAAAAAGTCAATTTTCCCAATTACTACTATTACTTTAGTAATTATTACTTTAGTAATAATAGTAATACTAACATTTATTGCATGCTTACTATATTACAGGTATTCTCAGACTTTATCTCACTTAATCTTCACACTGCCCTTGTTCGCTGTCATCTCCATCTCTCACATGAGGACCCTGAGGTTCAAAGAGGTTAATGAGGTCACACAGATGTTGTGGTGAGCCTGTAATAAAATCCTTGTTTCTGTAATGCTGCCCTTAACGCTCCACAACACTACCGGATGAAAGCACTTTTCCAGCCTACAGAGTCCTTTTGCGCAGACTGATACGAGGTATGCAACTGGGCAAGTTGTACCAGCTGCTGAGGTGTTGAGCTGAAATGTAGCCTATGCTGCTGGCCTACCCCGAGCCATCAGGCCGCATAATTCCAGAAGGGCTGCCTCTACCTAATTTACAAAAAGATACAGTATGGACTGGCCTTGACCCTGATCAACATGATAGATTCTCACCACAGCCCTCAGAAGTGATAGTGAAGTTATGATTGCTCCAATTTTCTTTTTCTTTTTTTTTTTTTTTGAGACAGAGTTTTGCTCTTGTTACCCAGGCTGGAGTGCAATGGCGCGATCTCGGCTCACCACAACCTCCGCCTCCTGGGTTCAGGCAATTCTCCTGCCTCAGCCTCCCGAGTAGCTGGGATTACAGGCACGTGCCACCATGGCCAGCTAATTTTTTGTATTTTTAGTAGAGACGGGGTTTCACTTTGTTGACCGGGATGGTCTCGATCTCTCGACCTCGTGATCCACCCGCCTCGGCCTCCCAAAGTGCTGGGATTACAGGCTTGAGCCACCGCACCCGGCCGATTGCTCCAATTTTACACTAAATCAAAACAAACCAAAAATGAACCAAAAAATCCCACAGCAGCTCCCCCATAGGGTCAGTGATTTATCTAAGCTGAGAATAAACTGGTGAGATAAAGATGCAATTGAGGAAGATATTACAATCCAGGCTGAGCAGGTTTCATTTGAGGAAAAAGGCAACAGGGTACTGGGAGGTATGTATAAATCAGAGACACATTGACTTCCATGGAGTAAAACAGTAAGTCAGAGCTGTCCACCTGGAAGAGACTGCTCTGGACAGCTTGATGCCTTCCAACCAGTTAAATCACTTCTCCAAAACTTTGGTCACTTTTTGCATTTGGATCAGACCTTTGGAGACATCTCCACTTCCCTTGAGGAGTAAATATATAGCTACCAGAATTTTTAAAAAGTTAGTCTGAAAGCAAATATCCCTTCACCTCACTGCCTTTTGTAATTGAACTTCACAGATCTCTTTTAATTAGAGAGTTGTAATTACTGTAGTTACTGTCCTGAGAGTATCTGGGCCTAGGATTTTTCTGAGTTCTAAGCCACACGGTCTTCACTCTTTCTTATCTGACAGAGAAATGCTGTTGCATAAACCAGATCCTTTGGATATTAGGGACTCAGAGGGGTTTAACTTTCCTGGGTGAACTTAGCATTTGTTTTTGGATTTACAAGCTTTAGAGGAACACTTATAAAATAAAAATGGCTGGGTACAAACCAATTAATCCTGCCTCCAAAAATAGCCAAATGATATTGGTAAGCATTTAAAAACAAAACCAAACCAAAAAATCCAAGAGACTGCCCCTGAGAAATACAACTTGAAAAATAGGTCTCTGGTCAAATGTTTGGAAAATTCCAAACATCATACTGCTTCTTTGGAGTGTCATTACACTCTCAGAGATTCCCTCCTTGTAGGTAAGAAATGTTTTACCTTCTTGGGATTTACAAACCTATTGTTTTCCATATTTTTAGGTAAGGTGAGAAATCCAACATTAACAAAACTTTTAAAAAAATTCTCACTTACCTGAGTTTTCTTTTTTTTTTTTTTTTTGAGTTTCGCTTTTGTTGCTGAGGCTGGAGTGCAGCGGCACCGTCTTGGCTCACTGCAACCTCCGCCTCCCAGGTTCAAGTGATTCTACTGCAAACTCCGCCTCACAGGTTCAAGTGATTCTCTGCCTCAGCCTCCCACGCAGCTGGAATTACAGGCACCTGCCACCACGCCTGGCTAATTTCTGTATTTTTAGTAGAGACGGGGTTTTGTCATGTTGGCCAGGCTAGTCTCAAACTCCTGACCTCCGGTGATCCACCCGCCTAGGCCTGCCAAAGTGCTGGGATTACAGGGGTGAGCCACTGCGCACAGCCCCATTTACGTGATAACTCATTGATATCTGGATGAACTTGCGTTCTATGGAACATGTTTTTGAGAAATGCTAGACCATGTGCATGGACACAATTGAGTATGCACCGCTAACTGTATTTGAACTAAGAGCTACTTCCTGTCCCCGAGTGCAGGGCCAGAGGGGTAGTGACAGGAAATGAGCCAGGAATGATCAGCCTCTGTGGCTGGCAGTAGTGTTTTTTATACCTCAGTGGAGGGTGTTTCTTGTGTGTGAAATGAGGAGTGTGTGGCCAAGCAGATCTCTGTTCTTCCTCACCCTTCTTCAACCCAATGGATCTGCTTTGTTGCGGTTTTTTGCAAGGTTTCATTAGAATAATAAAAAAGATTCCATTGGCCAAAAACCAAATAAACAACAACAAAAACAAAACAATAGTGGTTAGTGGTGTTTTAAAACCTATACATGGAGCAAAAATCTAAGAGTGATAAATACTTTCTAGGACCTTCTATAGTCACTTATCCTCTGGGTTTCCCATCTGTAAAATGGGATTGTTAAATGTTGCAGGGACTAAAAACTCTTTTTAAAAAGAATAGAAGTTTGCTCCATACTTAATTCAAGGTAGAATGTGAGCAGGTAGAGAAGGACGGGAAGGAAAGTAAATATTTGTCATTTTTCAGCTCTCCATCATCTGAATCCCCTTTTCATTATCAACTGTGAGGTAGAAGGTCAACTGCATATTCCCATGGGGGTTTAATATTAGCGTTTAAGTGACCCAGAGGCAGTTTAGGGCTCACTGTGGTCATAGTGACAACCACTGCTCAGTGACAATGACGTCAGCCATGGTGCCTAGTCCCCAGAAATGGCAGTGACCAAGCTGCACTGTTCACGTGGCCTGAGACATTTTGAGTTTGCTTTGTTCCCTAAGTGGGTTTTGTGTCTGAGTCTCTGGCCTTCCCATGAGTCTGCGAGCCTCTCTGTGTTCTTCAATTTAATGCTTTGCAGTTTAAGTTAGCCAGAATTCCTTCAACTGAGAACTATTAGGCATAGATGGTGGCATGTTGGAGTGTGAGGTTGGGGCAGCCTGGGATGGAAGCCATTTTAGGAGATCTTAAATGATTTTAGGAGATCACTAAAATTTGTCATGTGATCATTTTCAGGAGATCATTTTTAGTGGTCATTTTAGGAGATCACTAAAATTTGTCTCAAAGAGACTGGGAAAACCATGGTCCCTGTTTTGGTCATAGTCCTGTAGATGTAGAATATATTTCAGCAGGGGAAAGTTTTTCTGCTCTTTGTATTTATAATTTATAATTTTCTTACATAATCAAGAGACCTGCAGAACACCTATTTTTTTTTAAACTTCTCTCTGTGCTAGTTTTGTTAGGATCTAATAAAAATTCATCTTTTAAAACATATAAAACAAAATTAGAAGAGAGAATATGAAATAGCACAGTAATACTGACTATAGCAATGCCAGAGAACATATGAAAAAGAAAGAAAATATGGGTGAAAAATAGTCAGCTAAAATCCTAACCCAAACAGCCCTTGACTCTCAGGAGTCAGGGGAGTTCATTTCCAATGGGCGATAACCATAAACTTTGTTTTGTTCTATTGAATGCACCAAGCAGTGATAAGAACATCATTGCAGCTAACATCAATAGGAAGGACCCTCAAAGTTACTTTCATGGACAGGGACCTACATGAATCCAGTGTCATCTGTGAAACATCCCCTAGGGATTCAGAGGTGTCAGTGCTACCTCAGCTGTATTTTCAGAGAAGCCACCTCAATCTACTACTAAAATTTAGCTGCAGGTATAAAAATAGACACACAGATCAATGGAATAGAATAGGGAACCCAGAAATAAACCCACATACCTATAACCAACTGATTTTTGCCAAAGTCATCAAAAATATATACTGGGAAAATGACACCCTATTCAACAAATGGTGCTGGAAAAATTAGATAGCCACATTCAGAAGATTGAAACTGGAACTATACTTCTGACCATATAAAAAGATGAACTTGGGCCAGGAGTAATGACTCATGGCTATAACCCCAGCACTTTGAGAGGCCAAGGCAGGAGGATTGCTTGAGCCCAGGAGTTTAAGACCATCCTAGGCAACATGGCAACATTGTGAGACCCTGTCTCTGAAAAAGTTGTTTAAAAAATTAGATGAGTCTGTGGTGGTACATGCCTGTGGTCCCAGCTACTTAGGAGATGGCGGTGGGAGGATTGCTTGAGTCCAAAAGGTTAAGGCTGCAGTGAGCCATGTTCATGCCACTGCATTCCAGCATGGATAACAGAGCAAAATGCCATCTCCAAAATAATGATAATAATAATAATAAGATAAAGACCTAAACATAAGACATGAAACCATAAAAATCCTAGGAAAAAACCCAGGAAAATTCTTCTAGACATTTCCCAAGGCAAAAAATTTTTGAGCAAGTCCTTAAAAGCAAATGCAACAAAACAAAAAATAGACAAATGGGATTTAATTAAATTAAAAAGCGTCTGCACAGCAAAAAGAAACGATCAAGAGAGTAGACAAACTACAGTAGAGGAAAAATATTTGCAAACTATGGATCCAACAAAGGGGTAATATCCAGAATCCATAAGGAATTCAAACAACTCAAGAAGAAAAAACAACCCCTTTAAAAAAGTGGGCAAAGGATATCAACAGGCATTTTTTAAAAGAAGTCATAGAAGTGGCCAACAAACACATGAAAAACTGTTCAACATCACTCATCACCAGAGAAATGCAAATTGAAACCACAATGAGGTATCATCTAATACCAGTCAGAATGATTATTATTAAAAGTCTAAAAGAAGCAGAAGTTGGTGAGGAGGTAAAGAAAAGGGAATGATTATACACTGCTGGTGGGAATGTAAATTAGTACAACCTTTATAGAAAGCAGTGTGGAGATTTCTCAAAAACTTAGAATAGGCCTACCATTTAAACCAGCAATCCCATGACTGGGTATATACCCAAAAGGAAAGAAATCATTATATCAAAAAGACACCTGCATTGTATATTTATTGCATCATTATTGACAATAGCAAAATCATGGAATCATCCAAGTGCCCATCAACAAAGTTTTGATAAAGAAAATGTTATATAAATATATATATATGCACCATGGCATACAATTGAGCCATAAAAAGAATAAAATAATGTCTTTTGTAGCAACATAGATGGAACTGGAGGCCATTATCCTAAGTGAAATGACTTAAGAAACAGAGAGTCAAATATCGCATATTCTAACTCATAAGTGGGAGGTAAATAATGGGTATACATGAACATACAGAGTGAAACAATAGACACTGGACACTATGAAAGGTGAGAGGGTGAGAATTGGGTGAGGGGTTAAAAATTACCTATTTTATAATGTTTATAACCTTTAATCCTTACAACATGCATGATAGGTAGTCCTATCTTATAGATGAGGAAACCAAGACTCAGGTGTTATTTGTTCTAAAGTCACATAGCTAATAAATGTGAAGCCTGGATTTGAACCTAGTTCCAGCTGTCTCTCAAGTCTTTGGTTTTAATACCTTCTCAGTCTTGCTTCAGAAGCAGAGAATTTATAATCTCCTAAATCTGAGAGTTCTTTGGTAAACACTTAAATTGCAAACACTTAAATTGAGTAAATACTGAAATTGTAACCTAATCACAATTTCAGGTTGTGAGATTGTATAAAAAAAGAGAAAGGGGTCGCTCTCTCCCTCCCCTGGGACAAATTTAAGTCATACGTGTATATGTATGAAGGTGAAAGATGGTTTACTTGGGAGAGACTCAGATGGTGAGAAACTGGAGGCCTAAGATAGTTTTGCTGGAGAAACAGGGGGGCTTCTAGGGGTGAACATAACATGCTAATGTTACAACGGCAGTCACAGGAACAAGGTGCCTAGTGGAAAGGAAGAACTCCATCTTGCCAGGCTGTCCTAGAGAAAAAAGACTCTGAAACTATAATGCAGCAAAGGGGAATAATAGGATGGCAACAATGACAGCTACTGTGTATGGCGTGTTCACTACATGCAAGGACCATTCCAAGGGCTTTACATGTGTTAACTCATTTAATATTCACATTCTTGCTAGAAGGTAAGTACTGATCACAGTATCTTTTTATGAATGAGGAAACTGAGCCACAAATAATTAATTCTAAAAAGAATTAAATTTGCCCAAGTCACACAAGAGTTGTAGAACCGGAATTCAAATTTAGGCCATTTGCATTCAGAGCTTATACCCTTAACCACCATAATTTAGACTCTGAGGAAAGTGAACATGTATGAGGCTGATTGGCAGTGAAAGAAACTTAAGAAAAGGAAAGAGCAGGATGGAGCCTAATGGATATTAAAGGAAAACAGTTAAATTCCATCTCAGTGTTGACAAGGACTTGCTCACATGCTGATGATGGTGGCAACTATTTAATGGAAAAATTGCAAAGGGCCTTGGAATGTGATTATCATATTACAGAAGGTACCACAGAGAAGTAATTATAATAAAGCCAACTCCCTCTCACAGGTACCAAACCTCAACCGATGCTGTCTATGCCCAGGTGGTACCATTGACTAATTTCCCTATTTCTGCTGAAGAAATGCCAGCTTGGAGGCAACTTAGCGCCTTCATTATTGATACCCTATCATGCTTTCTCAATCCTCTCGTGAAAATTCAACTATTTTTACTGAGCCCAGGCCTCTTGTACTTCACTTGGATTTTGCAGTAATGCCTCACAGGTCACCTTGCCTCTTGTATCTCCCCTCCAGGCTGAACCAAATACCTCTGCCAGGAGAATCTTTCAGAATGTTCTGGAACATCGGAAATAGCCCTAAAGCTTAAACGATGAATCAAAAGAGGTATGCTCTATTCTAGTGCCGCCACTAGGTAAGTGACCCTGGAGTCATTTCAGCCCTCTAGATCTTTAGTTTCTACAAATATAAAAGGAAAAGTTGACGTTGGTGCTCTCTAAGGTCCTTCTAGTGCTGTAAGTATGTGAATGCATGAATGAATGAATTCTTTGCTTGTATACTTGCCTATGGATTTCTGTTTAACACTCGAAATCTGGTGCTCAAGGCTCTATATAAGTTTTCTCACACCATTTTATAAGATAGCTAGCCCTCCTGTCATGTCGTATTCATTTCCAAACCCCGGCTTCTCTCCCTGCTATTCTTGCTTCCCCAAAAGGCAAATTCCATCCTCTTCACAGCGAAAACGTTAGGCCACCATTAAGCTTCTGTTCTAGAACCATGTCTTCCACTGACAGATTTCCTGAGTGAGTGACTTCAGGCTGCACCACTGTCCTTCTTCAGAAAGTGCATATGCATGGTAGCTAAAGAGTCTGGGCCCTGGAGTCAGACTGCCTGGAGTTAAATCCTAGCTCTGCTACTTATGAGCTGCCGGTTAGTTAACCTTTCTATGCCTCAGTTTCACCATGTGTAAAACGGATCGTAAAAGTGGCTACTTGGTAAGATTGCTGTAAAGTTTCATACACATGTTAATATACGTAAAACACATGGGAGAGCTTCAGGTACATAGTAAGTGCTATGTAAATATTATCTATTGTTATTGTTGCAATGAAATTTCTTTTTTTTTTTTTTTTTTTTTTGAGACGGAGTTTCGCTCTTGTTACCCAGGCTGGAGTGCAATGGCGCGATCTCGGCTCACCGCACTCTCTGCCTCCTAGGTTCAGGCAATTCTCCTGCCTCAGCCTCCCGAGTAGCTGGGATTACAGGCACGCGCCACCATGCCCAGCTAATTTTTTTGTATTTTTAGTAGAGACGGGGTTTCACCATGTTGACCAGGATGGTCTCGATCTCTTGACCTCGTGATCCACCCGCCTTGGCCTCCCAAAGTGCTGGGATTACAGGCTTGAGCCACCGCGCCCGGCCGCAATGAAATTTCTTACACCTTAACTCAATCTTAAGAATTAAATTGTTTCATGCATGTAAGTATTGTCTCCCCGAGTAAACAGCAAGGATCTTCACTATTTTCTGATTTCATATCCCAGCAAGGGAAATTAAGGCATCAGAGCAGCTATTCCTCTAAACAAACACCTGAAGACAGTAAGGGAGGACCTACCTGGTGCACTGCAACTTTAGGCCACTTTGCTTTGGCAAATAAAGAGAATTATGACATAAACAAACATGATAAAGACCCTGCAGCTGCAGCCGCTGGCTTCTCCTTAATATCTTGGTTTCTTTCTGAATCTTTATAGGTTAATTCTGAGTTGAGAACGAGAGTTTCTAATGGATTTACTGATATTACTTTATATAATTCAATACATAATAAAATGAAAATCTTTTGAAAATGCGTATGAGTGTCATCGTGTTGAGGCAGTTATTGCAGGAAAGGGGAGAAAGTAACAACTATGTGTGGAATAAAATGATAAAATATTCTTATTTCATCAGCTTATCTTTTGGCTCCTTTTTATTTTGAGTTCCAAATATGGTCAAGATGAAATGTGTTTATTTTGCCTTGAACCTTCTTACTAATGTACCAAAGGGGCATTTCATGAAAGCTAAGCAGTACGAATTTCCAATAAAGCAACCAAGCTCCCTTAAGAAGTGCTCTGGAAGGAAAATTTCTCATCGTTTTGTTGTATTTCTCAACACCAAGTCAAACCAAATGCCAGTGCCAAGTTGTACAGGAAGGGTGCCTTGACATGAAATATTACATTCCACTGGCCGTGAGATGACCATTGTGTTCCTCAGAGCAAGCATGTCTTCATAAGCCAGTTCCTGTTTGCAAACTGATCTCACGGGTGATCCGGAAAAATGCATACTGCAGCAGCAGTGTGGGCTGGTGGGGAAGTTTGTAGCTTCCTAGTGATTCTGCACAGCCTTTGGAAGCCATGGTGGGTCTGAAGCCATAAAATGGTGTGGTTACAGTGCCAGAGTTGAAAATACAGCTAAACTCCAAAGTAATGTGGACTAAAGCTGAGTGTGCAATTATTTTCTTGAGTGATGATCACAGGGAAGATAATATCATCCAATGTCTTTCCTCATTAAGTGGGATGATGGACTATCCTGATGGACAAGGTCTTTGCTCTCATGCTGATCTCTACTGCATTAGGACACATCTCAAAAACAAAGCAAAATAATTCTCGCCACATAAACAAACAATACAGAAACAAACTCTAGTGCGTCTTTCTCTAGAACACTAAGGACTATGACAAGCTATTAGAAGATAGAATAGACTTCCACCTTAATCGGTATGTATGATGTATTCACAAATATTTATTGAGCCCCATGCTAGGACTCGGGCTAGAGAAATAAATAATACACCACTCCTATTCTGAAGGAGCTTACAGTCTACTAAGATAAAAGATAAGCCCTTTTTGTCACAAAATGGAACATGCATGGACAACTGGGATTTAATATTCACAACACAGGATTTTTTTCAAAGTCTTTCACCTACTGTTGTTCTCTCATGATGATTTGCTACTCTTTGGGGGATGACACTATTTTCACTCTATGTATAGCTGTCTGATTCAAGCCTCACACATTTGATGGGGGTGGGGGAAGCATTTCCAGGTTAGAATGAAATATAAAGTTCTTTTGCTCAACTGAACTTTTCACTAGCATCACTTAGACACTCTGAATCCTGGAAACATGGTAGAATATGATGCCAAGAACTCAGCAAGTCTCTGGAAAAAATAAACTGAGCTTTAACTTAGCATTTTATTGACTCTTTACAAAATGAACCAATGATAGATAAACACGTGTAAACTTACTGATTTATAGCTTTCCAAATGTTTTCTATGTTTCTCTACCATGTATTTGTTTTGCTTTAAGTCTTCTGAATTGGTACTTGACTGATAAGGATATGCACTGTAAATGCCTCCAAAAGATAAGAATTTCTTCTAACTCAGGAAGGAAGAGAAGGAAAATGAGTATGAAACGTCTTGGAGAGGACTTACTTTGTTTAATTCCCCCTCTAGATTGCTGGAAACTTGGGAGTGGGGAATTGCCCTACTCATCTTGGTCACTTCTGAATCTGCCTCAAGTACTCTAGATATGTTTGCTGAACGAATGTATGAATGAGGCATGGATGAATGTTTAGGTCTTGAAGGAGAAGGCAGTAGTAAATAATGAAAGATGTGGAAGAGATTGAGGACAAGAGAGAAGAATTTGTACAGCGTGGGAAGTGTGGGTGGATGCATGTTTGGGGAATGGTGGCAGGTTACACGATATTGGTGTAGTTAAATGGGAAGGCATGGTGGCAGAGGAGCCAGCAGAAAGACTCTGGGGCCACAATGGCAAATATATCTACTTCCTATGATACTGTGGCAGCCAGTCTATCATTTCCACATCTTTTTTCTTTTATTTAATTTTTGAAGGCCACAGTAGCTCAAGCTCTACTAATAGATCCTCATTTATAATCGTTTCTATATTAACTTATGGATACAAAGAAGCCTGGATTTGGGGGCTACCATGTAAAGTTGAGCAGGTTGTACACTGCACAATTCCCAGGAACACTCTATACATCCAGTACAGTGCATGACAGCCCTGTGTTCCCTTGATCTCCCTATATTTGTAATGAAATCCATTTACAAATTGATAAATTGCTGAAGTATAACATGTTGAGAAATACTTTCAACTGTCTTTCATCTTTACCCATTATATAGTCCTGAAGACCCCCTGATTCTTTTGTTTTCCTCAGTCTATGAGGGTTATATTACAGAAAAAAATGCATTCGTTTTTTGTGATGCTTCCACATTCTAACTCTCAGTAATCAAAGGGTACCTATTTTGAACCACTTTATATTGGGTAGGGTTCTGATGTGGCAGTTCTTGGGTTCAAATCCTGGCTCCGTCACTTACTGTGTGATCTTTTGCAAACTACCTAACTTCTCTGTGCCTCATGTTCCTTAGTTATAAAATAGGAATAAGAGCTCCCACCCTATAGGGTTAATGTAAGAAATAATTGAGATAATCTATATAAAGCACTTAGCACGGTGACACAGGGAGTGCTCATGGGTGTTTGCAATTATGCTACTAAATTACTATTGCTGATACTGGACTTCCAGGTTGAGCCTGCTGGGCAGAATGCCACCTGTGTCCCTACAGCTGGAACTGCCCATCCAGAGCCTGTCTGTTTCCAATGAGCAGGACTGGTGTCCACATTCCTCCCCGGTTGTTCGTTCCATGAAAGTTAGCCAGACAATCCCCAGCCATGGGTTGACAGATCACAAACATACACATACACATACACACCATGCACACATTTCCCCTCTACTTCAGGAACTTCTAACAACAATGCCACAAAGTCAGGATGCTGTTAGGGCTTCCTTCCCTGTCTCTTTCTCCAGTCTAGTCCATTCAAACATCATTTTTGGGTTTGAGAGGGAAATGGGAGACAGGCGAGTCCCCACAATGTTTCCTGGATAACAGCGGAACTTTGGCAGACAACAGTGGTTTTTGGTAAAGGGTGAGCCCAAGAAGGAGAGAAAAGGCAGCTTTGTTGTTGCTTTTAGTGGTGGTGAGTGTGTGCACGTATCGGATTGTAAATGGGGCAGAGAATTACGTCAGATCTGGAGAGGGACCTGGAAATCAAAGGTTAAGTTGCAGGGGCCCAGGGGTCTAGGGGCAGGTAAACAGTGGGGGAGGGGGAACACACTGGCAAGTTGAAAAGCAGGATTCAACAATGAGTAAGGATCAGAGAATCACAGCACGGCTTCTCTCACCTAATCATTTACTCGTTCATTTGACAGATTGTTCTTGAGCATTGACTGTGTGCTGGGGTGAGTTGGATGCAGGGTATTCAACAAAGAACAAGACAGAATCCCTACCTTCATGGAGCTATGATCAAAAGGAAATAAACAAACACATTCTTGGGGAGAAGTTATATTCTACAAGTAAGTGCAAGGCATTATGGCTATGAAGGGGTGTTATGTGGTCTGATAAGTTTTCTTGGAGAAAATTTGGTGCTTTCAGGAGCAGCCATTAGATCAGCACAGCTGGGGTAGACTGCGGGAGTGAAGTAAAATGAAGACAGGTAAACAGGAGCAATATTATAAAAACCATCTTAGGATCAAAGGTTAAGGAAACTGTTCTTTATTATGAGAGTACTTTGCAATGCAAAACTTAAATATTAGTCAGATCTCAAGGCTTGGAATCTAGGGAGGGAAATTTGGTGGCTATTTCCTTGAATGTATTATATATAATAGGAAAAGTCAACCAGGGTTATTTATTGGAAGGCGCCTCCTCTCTTCTGTTTTCCTTTATGAGAGATGGAGGATTATCCCTGCCTATAGCAGGGCACTCTCCAAAGAGAAGTGAAACATCTTCAGCCCCACCTAGCATCTCTTCCTCTTTAGAGCAAACCGTGTGCCAGCCTATATGTTTGCTGTGAATGGGTTTTCATAAAGCTGTAAAGAAGGAAAGGAAACCTATCATTTATTACCTTTCCATGGCCACATTCATATTCCTAAGCCTGGCCTTCAAGGTCATTTAACTTCTTCCACCCAAACTCATACCACTCCCCTGCATGGGCCCTCTTCTCTGGTCAAATGAATTTTAGAACATGCTATGTACCTCTCTGCTTTGGTGCCTCTGATCTTGTTTTTCTTTCTAGTCTTGCTCTCTCTCACCCTCAGTTTCCTCATCTATAAGTTGGGGATTATAATATCTTATTCAGGATGTTACACAGATCATGTGTCTGAAAGTACCCAGCATAATGCCTGGCACAAAAATATCATTCAACAAATGCCAGCAGTTGCTAAAGTTAAGTTCCAGAGCCTTGTCTGCATGTCGAAACTTCACTACTCAAGTGTTTTCAGGGCTGAGTATCACACGAGTAGTGGGAATCAGAGCAAATATGAAAGAGCAGGCTCTGCTTAGAGTTAACATGCACAGAAACAAAAACAAAAAACAAACAAACAAACAAAAATGACCAAAGGACCTCCTTTGGTTTAAACCCACCACTTTGGAATCCTTTTGCCTTTTGCCTTATGAGTTAGGCGGTAAATATTTCTTCTCATGTAATTCTCTTTCATCCAGTGCCCACATTGGGCCACTTACTTTTCACCTACTTTATACTCTTTGTAGTGTTATTTATATTTCAGTGTAAGTTTTTTGACTCTCAGGACTGTTGTAATAATCAAGTGAAGTCACATCTGTAAAGAATCCAGTGTCTGGCATCAATGGTAGCTTTACTGTTTTCCCTGACGATAATGATGCTGTTATCAGTCTCTTAAATCCAGAGACCAGGTCCCTAAGAGTTCCAGGAAGCTCTTTCCTGCTTGTTGACTTGAAAAGGAACAATAATAGCAACAATGATGGCTTCTGCTTATTGAGTGGTTAACCACAGGACAGGAACTATCAGGAGTGCTTTACCTGCCTGAGCTCATTACTGCTCACCATAACTTGTGAGTAGGCCCAGTTGGTATAATGCCTATTGTAGAGATGAAGAAATTGAGGCAACAAAAGATCATGTAACTAGCCAAGTTATGCAGTTAAGAAATGGCAGAGGCACGTGTATGCTTATGTAACAAATTTGCATGTCCGGCACATGTATCCTAGAACTTAAAGTATAATTTAAAAAAATAAAAGAAAGAAAGAAATGGCAGAGCTAGGATTTGAACCAGGAGGGCTAGCCCCAGAGCCTATGTACACAGTGAGTATAGCTGTACTCACTTCCTGACCAATTTCTGTTCATCCTTCAAGGGCCAGGTCACATGTTACCTCCTCTCCTACTTTCCATGCAGAGTTAATTGCTCCATCCTAGGTGCTGCCACAGTACTTTAAATGTAGCACTTATCCAGATCTGCAGCAATGATCACATTAACATTGTTTATTTTTATGTGTGTGTTTATATGTATGTGAGTTTGTTATGGAAGAATCTGTGAATTACTCAAGGCTGTATACTTAGCATGGGGCGTGGCACATATCTGATATACAAAACTATACATTGAGTCTTAATTGAACTAGTAATTCAGCTAAATTTGATGATCATACTGATGATAGCAGCTGGAGATGAAACATGGTTTAATAGAAATTTCAGATGGTAAGAACCATACTGCTGAGGTACTGGCTGTTTTTGCCCTGAGTTTGGTAATATTTTTGCTTTTTTTTTTTTTTTTTTTTTTAATTGGAGTAGTTAAATGACTCCTATTTAACATGTCTCAGGGCTCCTAAGTCTTTTTTAGCTACATATCTTCCCACTCCCTCCCTTCTGAGAAAGATGAGTTCATGGCAGATGTGACTGCCTTGTGAATACCAACAGAAGAAACAAAGAATGTGCTGAAACCTACGGCTTGCAACAGTTATTACCATTTCACCAGAGGTTACACAAACAGGCTGAATGACGGAAGGAGGCTTAGCTCCACCGCAGCATAGGCCATGATCCATATTTTACTATAACAACACCTTACATTTGTATAGTGCTGTAAAATTGATATTCCTTTCCCCTCTATTATTTCATCTGATTCTTACAACAGCTCATTGGATTAGACAGGAGAGGCTCAAAGACAGAGACTTGTCTAACATCATGTGGCCAGTGAAAAATCAAATTGGGAGGAGGACCTGTCTTCTGCACAACGTTCACGCAATGTGCCAGACAACATGACCCAAGTGGCTAATTTGATATTGGGAGATTCCTGTCCCCAGAGTACACATATCTGGTCTCCTAAGTACTATGTGAGGACAGAAACGATTCTGCAGATGATAGACGTGAAAACACTGAAGAATGCGTCAAGGATAATATGCTGTGGAGCAAAGAAAAGATGAAGAACACGGGCTTAGGGGTAGAGAAGAGCACAGGGTGATGTCCATGAGTGGGGGACAGAAGGAGGTCACATATTGAAGTTCACAGGATAAAAGAAAATTAAAGCATTCTGCTTCAAAAGAAGAGATGAGATAGGCCTACCCGAATTCAGGAGACAAGAGATTTCAGTCAGGGTGAACTGCCAGGCAAACTACGTTATGTTGAATGCTTTTAAAGGATTCTTCTTTCCCTATGTGGTCATGCCTTCCCAGGGGATCTAAGAGGCCCATCAGATCCCCTGGCCTGTGCTTTCTACTTCAATTCCCTGTTCCCACCACACTGGGCTTACTATATGTAAGGCTAGAGGAATGTAGAGAAAGGCAGAAGCAGGAAACAGGGTGAGAATGTCTTCTTTGATGTCAGCACTGAAGTTTGCTTTGTGATTCCTCATGCAGTGTGCCTCTGGTTCCTGCAGACTCTGTGGGCTCTGGTCTCAGATCCTCACCCTGTCGTGTTGGTCACCAGGGCTGCTCTGATTCTTGGCTGTTCAGGCTGCCCTTTGTCTCGGGTCTGCGGCCCGCTCTTCTGCCGACCACAGGCTCAGACTAGACTTGCTCCATTCTGGCTCCTGGCTGCAACCGTTTGCTGCCAGTAGCCGGGTGCTGATGGAGTCTCCACTATACATCGACTTTCTCTAAGAATGTGGGACTGTACTAGAAACTGTCTGCAATAAGGTAGCATTCGTCCCATTGGGAACACCTGCTAATCAGTTCATGTTTATAAAGATGTAGCTCATGGCCCATGAGCTCTTGCTGGCCATGACAGAGAGAAGAGAGAGTTCCAGCCAACTGCAAATGTAAAACAAGGCAGAAATTCTCAAATACAGCTGAAAGCGCTGCAGCGTGGGTAGATGAATCCCATTAAGAAATCACGAGGAAGCTCTGTATTCCTGCCATTGGGACAAAGAAGAAAAAAATCTCTTAAGGATTTCATAAAGAAAATCTTTGTGACCAGCAGACTTAAAGCTCTGCAATATCTCACAAAAACAGAAAACAGCCACACACACTTCTCCTACACTTTCTAATGGCCCTTACCTAGGGAGACCCCAAAAGGGAATTTCCATTCCCCTCAACCAAGGAGAGAGCATCTGCATCTGCGGGAGAAAGTCAGAGCCAGGTGGCCCCCTCTGCTGATTCAAGACCCAAAGGGAGCGCAGACAAGGCTCTCTTTATATTCACCGCCTATTTTTATAAAGGTTATTTCCTATTGATAGGTAAGTTGGAATTACTTATATGCCTTAATTCCTTTCTCCCCAATTTTTAAAATGTAAGCCATATTTTAAAACTAAATTAAATAACAAGTTGAATCTTAAAATTCAAATGTAAGCTATTCTCAGCAATGAAATAGGATTGATAATGTCCCTAGTAGCCATTTTGAGTGACTGATGAGACATCATCTTTCTAGGCATAAAAGTGGTTTTTTAATAGGCTCCGTGCTGTGATAAAAAAAAAAAAGCCAAATTGGTCTCACATGAAAGCAATGCATTTACTTTGTATTTCTTTATTATCCTTTTCAAAACTCCTTATTACCCTATTTTTAATTTTTATGGGTACATAGTAGGTGTATATATTTATGGGGCACATAAGATATTTTGATACAGGCATGCAATGTGTAATAATCACTGGAGGGTAAATGGGGCATTCATCACCTCAAGCATTTATACTTTCTTTGTGTTACAAACAATCCAATTATATTATATTATATTATATTATATTATTTATTGAGATGGAGTCTTGCTCTGTCACCCAGGCTGGAGTGCAGTGGTGCTATCTCATTTCACTGCAACCTCTGCCTCCTGGGTTCAAGCAATTCTCTTGTCTCAGCCTCCCGAGTAGCTGGGACTACAGGCACCTGCCACCACGCCCAACTAATTTTTGTATTTTTAATAGAGACAGATTTTACCATATTGGTCAGGCTGGTCTTGAACTCATAACCTCAGGTGACCAACCTGCTTCAACCTCTCAAAGTGCTGGGATTATAGACGTGAGCCATCACACCCAGCCCAATTATATTCTTTTAGTTATTTTAAGGTATACAATAAATCATTGTTGATTGGAATTGCCCTGCTGTACTATCAAATATTAGATCTAATTCATTCTATATAACTATATTTTTGTACCCATTAACCATTCACACTTCCTCCACCCCACCCATTACCCTTCCCAGCCTCTGGTAACCATCATTCTACTCTCTATACCTGTGAGTTCAATTGTTTTCATTTTTAGTTCCCATAAATGAGTGAGGACATGTGTACTCACTGTCTTCCTGTGCCTTGCTTGTTTTACTTGACATAATATCCTTAAGTTCTGCCCCTGTTGTTGCAGATAACAGGATCTCATTCTTTTTAATGGCTCCATAGTACTCCATTGTGCATACATACCACATTTTCTTTATCCATTTGTCTGTTGATGGACAATTATATTGTATTTTAGTAATTCAAAATGAATATAAATCTCAAAAAAGAAGACTTCTTATCAGGGTAGCTTTAAAGGCTCTGTGAATAGTTAGATTCTATTTTTATATGTGCCCTGATCTGCTTGGAAGACCATAGGCCAATAAATTCCAGGGCACAACCAGAAAAGACTAGAAAGGCTGAGCAATGAGAGGGGGAGCCTATTTTATCCTTTACTCTGAAAAGGTGATGGTGGCTAAGGGCAGAGAGGATTGACATTTACAAAACCGTAAGTCTGGGCAAGGCTGGCAGAGAGAGCACACGAAGACCTTCCTGAGAGTTAATCAAAGGTGGCTTTAGGACAAATAAAAGGAAGCATGAAGGCACCCTGCGGCTAGTAATTCTATGAAAACTGTTACCCACGAGATACTTCATAGCAAACTAAAAAATAGGTTGAAGACGGTGATGAATTTAATAATAACTAATTATTGTGGGATTCTGGGAAAGCCTCCCATAAAGCAATCTTGTCTTCTTTCATTCCCTCAGTATCCCTAGTTGTCATTTTATTAATAGCATCAGATTACTTGGTTAGAGAGACAACCAGCCCTGTGGTCTAATACATGGTGATTCTTTGACTCCTTTATGCAAATGATGGTCTTGGTAAGTAGTCATCTGCCTTCTACCTTGCTTCATTAAGACAAGTGTCCAGCCTCCTGAATTTAATAACTTCAACACAGAGATTTGAGACACGGGAACTGTCTTCATCACCATAACTTGAATACAAAAGACCAGTGTGAGGCTGGCTCCATAGTGGCATTATAAGAATTCAGTATGCCAGCAGAATTTCATAAATACTGCTTCAGCCCAATGTAGGATTCCTTTCTATACCTTCCCTGAGGTCCGGCTCCTCACAATATTTACTTTCTTGTTAAGTACTAAAGAAAAGTAGCAAATGGATGAGGGAAGAGAATATTCCTGGAATATCTGTTTCACCTTAAGACATTTCCTCTGTCCCTTTTCACCTTTCTTTCCTCCCCCCCACCCCTCTTTTGTCTCATATTGGCATGAAGGGTGATAACAGGGCCAGCAGGGCATTGAAATAAAGTCAGTGGTCTCCTCAGAATTCCAACACCAGGTCACCTTATTGGCCTATAATCCCTGCTTTCCTTCCAGTAAATGGCTAGTTATGGGACCCAGCAAGGGCATTTGAAAGCACTGACTGAGGACAAGTGGGGTTTAAGTGATGCACTACCCCTCTCTTTCCTCCCTACTCTGTCTTGGCTAGAAGCCTATCATAGGACTTTCAAGGGCAGCTGAGTCTTCCCCCAAAATGAACAAGGGAAACAATCTCATTCCTGTATCTCAGCTGTGTCCAAAGGACCAATGTCTAGATAGATCCCCTTCTCGCAGATGATTTTGGTGTGTGTAGGGGGTGGCGGGTGGGGGGAGAAAGTGTTGTCTGTGAAAGCATCGTATGTTAAAACCTAAGAATGTGAAGAAAATTAGTCTTCTCTCTCTCTCCAAAACTTTACTGTTTAATTTTAAGTGGGTCTCTAAGCCGCTGACTCTTCAAGTACGTATTGAAACAGAACAAAAGGACCAGTTTGAGGAGACAGCATTAAGCTTAGTTGACGGAAAGTAAAAGCTCTTTGAAATGATTCCCTTAAAGGCCTTGGCATTCTGAATTCAATACACTCCCCTTTCAACCACCTTAGGCATTCGTTTTTAATAAGTCTTCATAAACTAAATGATTCAACAAAGGAGCTCAAAACTGTGTTTCTGACCCGGCAAAAGAAGTACAGATTCCAGATGTTTCTCATTTTTCTATGTCACTAATTCAAACTCAGAAATCTCATTTATTGGACATCTGTTTAATCCTAATGTTTTACATACTTCTTTTCTAAGAATCTCCTTTCTCTCTGTCTCCTTTCTCTCACCAAAGCCATCTACATACAGGGCAATATGTCATAGATGCAACTTCAACTTTCCAGCATATTCTAAGAAATATTTCAACTCATGCCAAAATGAGATTTTCTAAATCATATATAACTGTTATTCATTCATATTAGCATTTATGTGAAATGTTAGGGAAATTTCCTTCACCTGAAATCTTTGAAAATTGATTATATGTTTTACTTTGTACATCGAATAGAGGTTAGGGAATAAATCATCTTTCAAGGTTCTCTTCTGGTCCTTTGATCTTCTGCACTGAAGTCACCCAGCTGGCTCTTCGGATTTTGCTCCAAGGGCTGGTGAACATTAGAGGAGCTAATAGCAGGCTCTATTCTGTGCTCTCCTAGCACCATGGATAGGCTATGAATGATGCTTTTCCATACTTTATCACATCCATAATTCCATCTGGCCTTACGCTGGAGTGCCAGCAATGGCCAAGGAACCAGAAGAGCAGAGAACAGGGAGGTGCCAACAATAACAAACCTTCATAGAAAATAAAACCTAGTCGTGGTGATGCTGCTGGTCTAGCAGAGATAAGAAAACTTACAGGTAGGTGAACCATGCAAAGGAGAGCCTTGCTATCTCCCCTGTGTGCTTGTTTTCAATGAGACAAAGTTTGATGTCACATTTTTGAATTTATAAATCTATTAATAAAATTGTTAATCATGGCTAATATTCATTAAGCCAGGTGCTTACTAAGTACTCCTGGATTATCTGCATTACTTGTTTAGAGCAATTCTCACTGGTATAGTCTATTAGTATCTTCATTTTATAAATGAGGAAACTGAGTCTTAGAGACTCTCATACTCACTTGTCAAGAAATATGTATGATACAGAGAAGAAATCATACATATCTTTGCAAATGAGGCATCCTCTTCAGCAAAGGTACTCGTGGGAGATACATTTAACAATTATTTCAGAATGACAGTATCTTTATATGTATTCTTTCTAAGTTTAGCAGATAATTAATTAACAGGTATTCCAGGGTTACAGCGGATCAGAGGTGAAATTGCTGCTGGGTAGCTATCTAGGCTGTTTTTCAGAACTGGAATACTGGATATTGTGGAAAACTCCAGCATACCCTAAACACTGCAATAGGACAGAATCACATGTTGTGTAACAACATAAATCCTTCATAAAGGATGATTAAATCCTTTGCAAATGACTTCAGAGGTATTCAGTGGCATGATTATGGCACACTGCAGTGTCAAACTCTTCAGCTCAAGTGATCCTCCTGCCTCAGCCTCCCAAGCAGCTGGGCCCATAGGCAAGTGCCACCAGGCCTGGCTGATTTTTATTTTTTGTTTTTTATAGGCATGAAGTCTCACAATGTTGCCTGGGCTAGTCTCAAACTCTTGGCCTCAAGTGATCCTCTTGCCTCAGCCTCCCAAAGTGTTGGGATTACAGGCATGAGCCACCATGCCCAGCCATGCTGTGGATGTTAATTATAAAAGGCAGCCAGCTTAGTAGCTGGACATCCATTTATAGATGTGTCTTCCACGACTAGTTTTCTTCTCAAAGCTAACAAGGGATATAAATCAGTTCATTAGTTGATAATTTCTGCTGAACACATCATTTTGATGGAGTCCCATGCTAGACAGAATTTAAGGTGTCATAAAGACAGTATGTTTGGAATAAAATATGATTTTGTGAAGCAAACTTTAGCTTGCTAAATGAGGAATGGATGAACCTGAAGGAAGACAGGGCAATGGAGAATAGAAAGGAAGAGACATTAAGTCCATTAATTTCCCTCAACCTAGAGATATATTATCCATTCCTTTGGTCCATGAAACCTATCTAAAACTGGTTCTCAAAACTTCATGTTCATCAGAGTCGTCGGGAAAGTTTATTAAAGCATAGTGGTGAGTCTAAGAATTTGCATTTTTAACAAGTTCCCTTGTGGTGCTGATGCTGTTGAACCACATTTTCAGACCCACTGATCTCAAATGTATTTAGAATTGTGTGTGATTGGAGATCTCATTTGACCTTTCCCAGATTACAGTCCAGAAATCTGTCCAAGGCTGACACCATCTTTAGATTTCTTAAACTTGGTTTTGTGGTTTGGTTTTTTTTTGAAACAAGGTTTATAGGTTCACATTTAGCGCTTCTTAGCTGTTGAAATTTGACAGGTTTCCAACCAGAAGAAGCTTCATAAGAAAAAACTAAATGTGAAGGCTGTTGAGAGAAAAATAAGGGACAATCAAAAAATGAAATATAAATTTCTCTGTTATTATAATTAGCATTAACTTTTAGACAGATTAACCACCACCATTCTGAAGATACATCAATTGTATTTTCTTCATCACTTTTATTAGCAACTTGAACAAATTTGCAGATGAAGAAAATGCAACTGGACTAACATAGTGATGACTGAAAAATAAAATTCTGGCCAGGCATGATTGCTCGCACCTGTAATCTCAGCTCTATGGGAGGTTGACGTGGGTACATCACTTGAGCATAGGAGTTTGAGACCAGCCTGGGCAACATGGTGAAACCCTGTCTCCACAAAAAATACAAACATTAGCTGAGCTGTAGTCCCAGCTACCAGGGAGACTGAGGTGGGAGGATCATCTGACCCCGGAGGGTCAAGGCCTCAGTGAGCTGTGTTCATACCACTGCACTCCAGCCTGGGCAACAGTGAGATTCTATCTAAAAAAAAAGAAAAGAAAAAAAAGAAAAGAAAATTTTGTAATTCAACAATAAATTCTATTATTAAATATTAAATAGAAAGTGACAATAATATCAGTTATAACAAAATATTCTAAACAATGTTAATTAGTGTTTATTCTAATCCTGGTATTATTTGCCTAAGACACTATTTTTAGTAACCAAAGTATTTCGGTTACCTAGTTGTTTTTTTTTTTTTTTTAAATCTAAAGTCGGCTTCCTAATGCAAGACTGTTGTCTGTTTATTTGATAATGTATTTCTTTTTCTGATTACGAAACAACTTGAGAAACTCTGAGAACTATAAATGAATGTCTGAGAGGCACGTCTGTGTGGTGTTTGTGAGGCTAGTATGACGACAGGCCTTCTTTAGTAAAAGACTTTCTGGCCAGGCACAGTGGCTCATGTTTGTAATCCCAGCATCTTGTGAGGCTGAGGCAGGCGGATCACCTGAGGTCAAGAGTTCGAGATCAGCCTGGCCAATGTGATGAAACCCTGTCTCTACTAAAAATACTAAAATTAGTAGGCATGGTGGCACACACTTGTAATTCCAGTTACTCAGGAGGCTGAGGCAGGAGAATCGCTTGAATCCGGGAGGCGGAGGTTGCAATGGGCCAAGATTGCACCATTGCACTCCAGCCTAAGCAACAAAAGTAAAACTCCATCTCAAAAAAAAAAAAAAAAAAAAAAGTAAAAGCCTTTCTGGTTATTTTATTAGCATTTCCAGGTAAGGGAGGAAATACAACGTTTTCCTTTGATCAGGCAATTAATTTGTACCACAGCTGGTCCCTTCACCACAGCCTCTGATATCATATAAAGCCCATTGGACTTAGGGATCTGTAGAGATCATTTTTTCCATACTTATCCATCACTCACAAATAGTGCTGGGCAACTCAAACCACTCCCTGACCCATCCTTGGGCAGCCTGGCACACATGCCCAGCTGTTCTGGATGTTTTGCCTACTGCTGGCTATGGAGAGATTACTTTAATGGCCAGTACAAGGCAAAAAGTTGCTTGTAGTGTTCATCATTTCTTAGCCACCCCTCCTCACTTCTACATAGTGACAAAGATAGTGGTTACTCATTTCTCAAGCTTCAACACTTGCTCCACTTCTTCACCCATTACACCTGTTTCTGGATGAAGGGTGCTTACAGCTCATGCTCTACTCCTCCAAAACACGGTAAGAAGAAGGTCCAGAGAGTTCTGACTTGTGAATGCGAAACAGAAGCTTGACCTTCTTTATCTGGATCTACCATTCTTCTAGTGTCTCAATCAATGGAAGGTTTCCTGCAGATAAGAGTTGGCTCAGAAAATTTCTCATTCACAGTCAAGGCTTGTAAGGAACCACAGCACCTCCATGGGACTAAATATAGCCTACGATAATTTTATTCTAGAAAAGACACAATGAACTCATAGCTATTTTGCCAAGTGCTTTCTTCTTAAACATTTATGGCAAGCCAGTGCTTCTCAGCTTGTCAGGGCAAGATGCCCACAGACGTTACCTTGTTAGCTTGCCTAGGCTAGAAATTCAGGAACTTCAAGATACTAAACTCATTTCTAGTATAACTATGTATTCGTGTGTCAGCAAAGACTATTTTCTTTTTCCTTTATGAAGAAAAATACCAACTACAAACATTTATTGAGCTTTGAGATAGCTATAAAAGAAGTATTCGAAATGAGTCTTGTTCTGGAAGTGTTTATGATGAAGTATGAATACAAAATCTGTATATTATGAAATAATTAGAAACAATGAAAGAAAGGATAGAATTAAGCATTAACTGTGCAGTACAGATCCTGCAGATGTATGAGGTCAGAGTGTTGGGGATAGCTTTAAAAAAGATGTGATTAAGATGAAGACTAAAGGATGCATATGATTTCTACAAAAAGACGGGTGGGGCAGGGCATAGTGGCTCAGAGCCGTAATCCTAGCACTTTGGAAGGCCAAGACAGGAGGATCACTTGAGACCTGGAGTTTGAGATCAGCCTGGGAAACATAGCAAGAGACAGTCTCTACAAAAAAATTATCCAGGCATGGTGCCACATGGCTGTAGTCCTAGCTACTAAGGAGACTGGGGCAGGAGGATCACTGGAGCTCACAAGTTGGAGGTTGCAGTGAGCTATGATCTCTCCACTGTACTCCAGTCTGGGTAATAGAGTGAGACCTTGTCTCTAAAAGAAAAAATCAAAAACAGATGACTGGTCATGGTAGAGTCTAGAAGTCTTGTACTGGTAACCAGAAGGTCATTCTGGTCAAACGACTTTTTAATTTGACCTTCACTCATTTCAAAACAAATTTGAGTTAGTTGCCAACATTAGCAAGTTGGAAGATTTTTCATTAAACTATAGTTTTTTCTTTTAGAAAATGAAGAGTCTGTCAAAACCTGGCCTATGTTTCTCCTGATAACCATGTACTGGAGCTGAGCAGCACCCACCCCATCAGAGGAGGCTCTAACTACTCCTTCCCCACCTCCCATGTCACTTCCTGTTGCTTCTCCCTCTTAACCTGCTGCTTTGCTCATCTGTAGCAACTGCCTGGCTCTTGTGGGCGTTTGAGTTTTCAATCCCTGCTGTGCATAAACAGAGCCTCCGGCATAGGGAGCCTGTGACAAATGCTCAACTTCAACCAATTCCATGAAAGCAAGTGATCCTGCCCTCTCAGCCCAACTTCTGCAAGATGAAACAACTTATATGCAGAAGGATACTTTATCAAACTTTGTTCTTAGCCTAGAGAGGAAACTGTCATGGACAACACATGCAAAGAGTTTAACTTTTGGTTTTGAAAGTGTTGGGTTTGTGCAAAGTAATTGTGGTAAAAAGTAACGGCAAAAGCAATGGTTAAAAAGTCATTGGGGATAATGACTCAAAAGGCATATTCAAGGATGGTGGGTTGCCTGGCTACTGTATAGGAAGGTTGGAGCTTCATTAACTCTTTCAGCTCATTGAATTTAAAAAGACCGAGGTGAAACAAATATTATGTGGCTCAATTCAGATTGAAAAGCAGATTAATTGATGTTGCTTATCCTATTTTTCAGAAAATGTCCCTATTTTACATATATTTTTTTAAAAGCAGAATTGTTCATATACATTTAAAATATGGCCAAATCTACAAGAAAAGTAACACTATGTATCCTGTAAAGCCAGACACATCTATGTGAGTCTTTACTGTGGACAATCGATTTTTTTGCTATTTCTTCTGAGGAAACGTACTGCGCTTTCAAGTGGTTGGTCAATGCAAGCTGCGCTCTTCGCAGAGTGTTCGTGTGTGCGCTTTGGAATGTGTTTTCCTGCTGGTACTGGAATGGTCATTCATTTGTTCATCTGACTTTCCTAAATGGATACATTTCTTTAGCCCAGTGGGCTTTGTCTTGGCCCTTTTAATAAACAACTCAGTGAACTTGGAGAGATCCATTAAACTTTTCTGGGTTTTGTTCCTCAAATGAGGGAACATAACAACGCCACCTGCCCTAATTAATGACTTCCATCTAATGCCTCACCACCTCTAGAGCTGCTGCTGTTCCCTGAGGCTCCACTTCCTTCATCGTTGGGTTAGATCTTGGCTGGGCTAGATCTTCAGAGCCTGTTTTTACCACGGCATTGTCTGGTTCTTGGTCATTCATTCAAACAATACAAGGACAACCCACAACTACCAGCACCAGCACCAGCACCAGCACCCCCATCAAAAACCTCTCTCTCTTTTTCAAGACTGAAAGTAAAAAAGGCTGTTTCTTTTCAAATATGTAAAAATCAAACCCAAACTACCTTTAGCCAAGAAGCCTAGAAGAGTATACCTCACCTCATATCATCAAGTCTTGGTACTTAAACCCACTGGGCTAATCTGGTATTGTTCTAGCAGCACCTTGAAGCCTAATAGAGCTCAACTATAGCTGCCCCCAAGTGGGTTACGCTAGTGTTTGGCACGTGTAAGCGAAGTGTACCAACTGGGAAAATTCTCTAATTTGGCCATTCAACGTACGCTGTTCTGAAAGTTGCCAGACTTGTCCTGCCAGGCATTGGTGTCAAGAACTTTCATCTTCCTTGGCTCCGCCTCCTCTCTCTGTGTACACAGCAGAACAAGGGGAGGAGGCCCCGAGGCAGTGTCATCTGAGGAGCCAAACCCGCTCTGGGTTTTCAGTTGATGACTTTTGAATGATAAAAGCTTTCCCATGGAAGTTTTCACTCAAGACGTTTACAGGTTTTACAAACAGAAATGAATGCAAGCCGGACAGTACACCGCAGCAAGTAAAGCATCATGAACAGGGCTGCCATTACCAAGGTCATGAAAAATCGCTTCACTGTGTTTTACATTCTCTTTAAATAGGTACACCCAGAAAAGGCACACGCATTTCTTTTCCTATATTTTTAGTTAGGAAAATGCCCCACGTATTGATAAACTTCTTTCTGTGAGTGACGTGCTACCTGATTTTAAACCAATACAAGCTCCTACATGCAGCTGAAGTCACCCTTTAACTGTTATGAGAACTGCTTATTTAAACATTTGCTTAGAGGAGGTTGTTGCCCTCAGGCCTTTCCAAAAGGGCCCTTGACCTCTCTTTCTAAGGCTGTTGTGCTGCTTTTCAGCAGAGGATTGTTAATTATATCCTTTAAACCACCTATTATTCTGAGCTGCTGCTGTCCATAATCTCTCCCCGTCAAAGCTGCCCTTGGTCAGCTCTCAGACCCCAGAGCTCCCTGCTCAAAATGGAGGCCAGTTAATCTCCCTGGGTCCCTTCAGGTCGCTCCATTTTTACCTCCTTTCTTCTCAAAGAAGCCAATTTCTTTTTCATCTTATCATTTAAAACCCTTAAAAAAAAAGAGATTTTTGTTTAAAACTAGATCATACAGGTTTCTGCCCAAATTCATTATTGCAGAGAGGAAACTGAGGATCTGAGGCAAACTTAAATCACATACCGCCTCAGAGATCAAAGACACCAACACGAATGCATTTTCCCTGGCCCTAACGAGAAGACTCTGCAAGCTTAGGAATTTACATGTTTAAAAGTAATGACAAATGTAAGTACAGTGCAAAGAGAGGCTCAAGAATGTGTGGTGTGAAACTTGAACATGACCAAGGCAGGATCGTGGAGTAAATCAGGCCCCTCTGCGGGGGTGTAAAACAATATTGAACAAGGAGTAGGATAAATCATGTCTAGAGCTATAATAAATGAAATCAGCACCTAGCTGCATACCCAAAAACAAGTTTTCCATAGTAAAAAGTTTAGAAAACAATTGTTCTCAAGAGGAAAAAGTGGTTAGAACTTGAAACTATGACTTGCGATCACAAAGTTTTTAATCTTGCGGGAATTCTGAAAATAAAACTGTTTCTAAATATGTCTAAGTGTATAGTTAGAAAACCTTACTCTCAGTGAATAAAAATGGACTTTCCAAGCTTGATTATATTAATTATTGTTCATAGCCATTAGTATAATCACAGACCTTCTAATATACTTTCTTCACTTCTGAGTTGTTGCCGAGATACGCATTCCATCAAAGTTATATTGCAATCACAGTACCTTTTATCTTTATTCATTTTTTTTTTTTTTGAGATTCAGTCTTACTCTATTGCCCAGGCTGGAGTGCAGTGGTGCGATATTGGTTCACCGCAACCTCTGCCTCCCAGGTTCAAGTGATTCTCGTGCCTCCGCCTCCAGAGTAGCTGAGATTACAGCCACTCACCACCATGCCCAGCTAATGTTTGTGTTTTCAGTAGAGACAGGATTTTGCCAGGTTGGCCAGGCTGGTCTTGAACTCCTGACCTCAAGTGATCTACCCACCTTAGCCTCCCAAAGTGCTTTACAGCATGAGCCACCTTGCCTGGCCACAGTAGCTTTTTTCTACCATGACTCTAGCTCTTGATGGCTATGCCTTTTATGAATGAGGCAATTTGAAATGTGTTTAAATCTCAGATAAAAGCTCTCAGATACATTGAGAGATGGGGTCTTTGACTCTGCCCCTTGAATCTGGGCTTGTAGGCAATTAATTCTTTTACTATGGAAATGATGCTGTACTAGACTAGGTCAGAAAAGGCTTCCTCCTGGTTTTCTTGGGACACTCACTCTGGGAGGATCTAGTCATCGTGGAAGAAGTCTGGCTCTTTGGAGGCTGCCACGCTGGAGGTGCTACTTGGCACATCGGTCAGCAGCCTGCTGTGCTTTCTGCCTACGATCAACGTCAACTGCCAGACATGGTAGAAAGAAACCTCAAAATCAGTTCAGTTCTGAGTCATCAAATCACCCCCAGCTCATGAGTCTCCCTAGCTTAGGTCCCAGACGTTGTGCAGAGACAAGCTATCCTTACTATGTCCTGTCTGAATTCTTGACCAGCAGAGAATTCTATATCCAAGAGTATCATAAGTGTCTGTTTTGTGCCACTAAGTTTTGGGGTGGTTTGTTGTGCGACAATAGTATCTGGAGCAATTAATCACTATCGTGCAAATTGTGCTTCTTAATTAACCCATCATGTTTAATTAAATCCAAGTTATCAAGTCTTATGCTGGAAGAAAGACGTACTGACTCAAGTCTTCTTTGTAATATATTTTCCCAACCCATTATGATTTAGCCACTGTATAGAAATTGCCCTTGGGTTGCAGTGAGGGAATGCTCTTTGCCAAGAAATAAACTGGAGAAGCTTTATGTAGGCTAACACTGCAGGGGGCTCATGCAGTCCCCACGCGTGACTGACTCCCCACTCCTACTCATTCTGAACTACTTTGGCATCAGGGTTTTTATAAAACTGTGTCTCCACAGTACATGTACCTGGGCCAGCTTGAAGATCCCAGCGTGCCATGTGGCCTGAACAATATGTGCGTCATCTGCTTCCTGATAAAGGGCACCATGCATGACCTCCTAGAAAGAGATTGTCCACCTGGGTAAGATCTACATCTAATCCTCTGTGACCTGCTCCCATCAGTCCCTGGATCCAGGCAATCTTTGGTTAATACCTAAATTCTGATTAAGAAAACGAGATATTTATTTTTGATCATGGAGCCTGCAGATGCAGAGATGGGCAGGATAGAAATGTGGAGGTCAAAGACGGCTATTTACTTCGCAGTGTTCTTTGCTTCCTCAGATAATCATTGCTCAACTCATCTCGGAGTCGAAGGAGCAACTGATGCCAGACTTGGGCCTTAAAAGGCAGATAACGAGGCAAGGGTGGGAATCTTTGATTTTGGCTAAATCCTACAGAATATAGAAAAAGAAACTGAATTAGCTAATTGTGGAAATGTGGTTTTAGGAAATGGTTTAACACCAGGATCTTTCTACAAGACCAGATTTTCTAGCAAAGATAAACTAAACATATATTTTTTTTCAGTGGGGATAAGAATCAAAATAAATCTAGGCTGATTTCTTTCCTTTTTCTTCTTAGTAAATCATGATACGCAAAACTCCATTAAAATAGCCTGAAAGGATCATTTGCATTATTCTGATGCCCTTGACCTTTATTTTCACCAAATAGGGTTGACAGATCCATTAACATAGAAACCTCTGCTGGGAAGTGAGTGCTCTTTAGCTCAAGACTATTTTTCTGAGCTCGTCAGGTCAATGTCAGGTTGAAATCATCTAAATAAATAAATAAACCTCCCAAGCCTGTTGGCAAATTCAATACAGTCTTTGCTTAGGAGTCTACTGCTATTTGCCTACAACTCTGTTCCTTAAGTACATGATTCATAGCTTTAGCCTCTGTTGTCTAGAGAAGATACTTCCCCCCGCTCCCTGAACATTGGGAGTTCACAATACATTCTTAGTGCTTAGGCACAGCAGGCTGCAGTATAAAGGAGGTCCCTTCCAATGCTGATGGCATGTTCCAACAGAATTGCTTTCCTTCACTGAATTCTATATTTTAGCCCTCAATGACTAAAAATGCCTTCTTTGTAACAGGGTTAGGGTTAGAGGCCACAAGAGAAAGACCATATTGATAGTCTGAGAAATTAATGTTGTCATTGATATAAATAAATCATAGTCACAGTGATTTCTTTCCTCTGTAGTCATGTGTGGCTGAATTCATCTGAATCCTGATTCACCCCTGAAAGGCAGCTGGTATAACTGCCTCCTACAGAAAGACTTCATCTTAAGTTACCTAGATTCAGAGGGCAAATGTTCTGTACTCACAATTTAGCTCTGTCTTCCCTAAACCAAGACATTTTCAAATGGGATGGCAATTTACTCATAGTCTTCTGACAGCAGGAACCAACATTAATTTTATTCAATAAACTTTTTTAATAAAAAGCAAACATTATATTACTTTCTCCCTAATACCAGGATGATGGACTGGAAACTTTTATTAAAGAGAAACCGAGTAATTTTGGACTTTGGAGAAATGCATGGGTGAACAGGTCAGGGTAGGATGTAGGAAGGGCAGCTTTGAGAGGACTCTGGGTGCCTAAAAAGAGTGGGATTGGTTTGGCGCAGTTGCTCATGCTTGTAATCCCAGCACTTTGCGATGCTGAGGCAGGTGGATCACCTGAGGTCAGTAGTTCAAGACCAGTCTGACCAACACAGTGAAACCTTGTCTCTACTAAAATACAAAAAGTAGCTGGACATGGTGGTGCATGCCTGTAATTCCAGCTACTCGGGAGGCTGAGGCAGGAGAGTTACTGGAACCCAGGAGGTGGAGATTGCAGTCGACCAAGAATGTGTTACTATATTCCAACCTTTGCAACAAGAGAGAAACTTGGTCTCAACAAATGAACAAACAATGTGGGATCAGTGCAAAGGAGTGGGATGTCAATAGAGATTACCCGCCCCCTTGGCTGTTATAGCAAGCTCGTCTGTCTCCCATGCAGCTTCTAACACATCGTTGCCAGCCTACATGAATATTACTATTACTACTTCATTCATGGTGTAATTTGCTATGTTAATATATGACACTGATATAAAACCTTTTAAGAATTTCTTATCAGAGAAAATTTAAATAAGTATAAACAATTAAATTTTGTGTTGGGTGATGTTCATTTCATTGTAATAGGCGGGACTCTGCCTTCTCATACTTCAATTGTGATACAGAAAACAAGTTTGCAAAGTATAGATTAATATGGATTTATTCCATATCTATAAATGTATTTCAGATTGCTAGTGTCTATTATAAGAGATACAACATGAATATAAAGCATAGTCCCAGGATAGAAAAGCTTCAAAATAAAAAGACAAAAGACTATCAGAAATGTCTTAAAAAGGAGAGGACAGAAAATTAATAAGTTAGTATTTACAAGGTAAAGACTCTAGATAGGCCTAGAAATGGCTTTATAAACCATCTAGTTTTCTTTCTACCTTCCTAGGTAGAAAGTATAAGACTGTGCTTATACCTACCTCTGAAAAACTTCCAGGAAAAGATATTTTCATCACTTGTATAACCCATGTATCGATCTTGCAGGCTCAGGGAAGGGGATAGGCAGATTGCAGGAATTTTATGGTCAAGAAAAAAAAAGTGATTACCTTATTTGTTCTTGATTAGGGAAAGACTGATGATCATAAAAATAATCAAAGGAAGGTTCTGAATTTAGAGGTCTGAAGAAGAGAAAATTCATGAAAAAGTAGATAAGCAGAATGTAACTGGAAAAGAGCGCGCAGACACAGGAGGAAGGTTGGTGGAAAGAATTGTGAAGAATGCCAGAGGAGACATTCTAGCTTGGTGACGTAAACTCTCATATGCCTGAGAATTTATCACCAGGAGAGCTTGCTTAAAAAACAAACAAACAAACAAACAAAAACCCAGAATGTACCATCACGACCGGAGGATTGTGACTGAATTCACCAAGGGTGAGACCAAAGAATCTGCATGTTAACAAGCAATCTAAGTGCTTCCAATGCAGTTGGTCCAAGGACCACACTTTGAGAACCACTGAAAACAATAATGGTTGAAGTCTTGCAGAAGAAGGCAAAACTTATGACCTTTAAGTTGGGAGATGGATGGAATAAATAGTATTTTCCTATTGAATTTACATTTACAGATCTCATTTCTTTTCTGAGTGAGAGTTGGTATATTCTCTAGAATCAGAGAGTAGGTACCAAACCAAATGAAGACCTGTATGCCAGGCCATGTTGATATGCAACTTTCTCTCATCCAGCAACTTCATTTATCTAGGACAGCTGAACTAAGAAATAAATGCAGCAAAAAAAAAAAAAATGACATAGATGAAGCTGGAGAAGAAGCAAAAGAGTAACTTTACAGTGGGGAAGCCTTACCAACAGTACCTCAGCCGGGTGCTCAAGATCATGGGCACAGTGACAAGTCATGTTGATGCTGTGTTATCTTTGATATGATGTGATGGAAATGGCATCTGTGGAATCTGTGACTTTCTCCCCAAAATCCATAACCACAGTCTAGTCATGAGGAAAACATCAGACAAATCCCAATAAAAGGACATGCTACAAAATATCCAACTGGCACTACCCAAAGTGACGGTTCAGGTCACTGAAAGCAAGGAAAGCCTGAGAAACAGCCACAGCCAAGAGAAGGCTAAGGACACATCCAATTTCCATTCACATCCAAGATGGAATCCCAAGACAGAAAGAGGACCTTAGGTGAAAACCAAGGAAATGGGAACAAGGTATGGACTGTAGTTAGTGATGCTGTGTTCGTTTTGGTTATTTAGTTCTAATAAATATACCACAATAATGTAAGGTGGTAATAATAGGTTATAATAATAATAATAAGGTTATTATAATAATAACCTGGGCACACGGTACATGGGAACTTAGTGTTATTTTCACAATTTTACTGTAAATCTAAACTTCTGAGAAATAACGTTTGTTTTGAAAAGGGCCATCCTGGCCTGCACTGGGAAATACTTACTCCAGGCATCGTGGACCTTCCTCCAACACAAGATTTCTCAAGTAGCTTTCTTGTTTAAAAGGACAGTGATGTAAAAATGTACATTATTTTACCGAAGAATCACGATATGGCTGCCATCTGGCAGAAGTCTACTTCCTGGGCTTTCTAGGTGCCTACATGACGATCACTGGGAGCATTCAACCTCCAGAGAAGAGTTCTGCTAATTATGTCCATCTAAATAATGTGATGAATTTAAGTTTCAAGTGATAGCAGTTAGTGTACATTGCAAATATACAAATCAGTTTGTCTGTACCAAATTTAAACCAAATTGCCCACTGGGTCCCAGGAAATATTTCAGCCAGGCACCTTTGGTTTTTACAATTGGGCTATGTAGAAATTGCTTTTGGAGCCAATTAACTGGAAGCACATATAAGTTTGTAGCTTTAATTACATACTGGTGTAGTCTGCTCCTGGTTAAAGAGGTACCCAATAGGCTGGGAGCAGTGGCTCCCACCTGTAATTCCAGCACTTTGTGAGGCTGAGGCAGGCGGATCACCTGAGGTTGGGAGTTTGAGACCAGCCTGACCAACATGGAGAAACTCTGTCTCTACTGAAAATACAAAATTAGCTGGGCATGGTGGTACATGCCTGTAATCCCAACTACTTGGGAGGCTGAGGCAGGAGAATCACCTGAACCCAGGAGGTGGAGGTTGCGGTGAGCCAAGATTGCACCATTGCACTCCAGCCTGGGTGACAAGAGCGAGACTCCATCTCGGAAAAAAAAAAAAAAGAAAAAAAGGCAACCTATAAATAGTAGTGAAATGTTAAAGAAAAATACTACTGTTGAAGTTGCTGTTAATTACATGTTGGGTTCTGTTTAATTCCTATGTAAGTCCAAATTCTTTGGATGATTTGTTCAAAGGTTGGAACAAGAGGTATGCAAAGGCACTTTATAATCACCTCTTGCCTTCTGAGGTAGTCATTTGTACCTACCTCAGCTACTCACAAGCTCCTTCAAAACTAGGGCTAAGTATTGATCACCTTTGTATTTCCCATTCAACTGCCACAGGGCGTTGAATCAATACATTTTGGTGAATTAGTTAAAAACAAGGTACATGTCTGCTGTTCCTATGACTTAACTGGAGGTTTAGACTGGAATAGTCAGAATGCACCGTCATGATTACTGCTTGCTTTCTACCCACAAACATCAATGGTAAAATGAGACACTTTTGTTCTCTCAGCAGATTCTGTATTTTAATGCAGTATAAATTATGTATTTTAATGCACTGTATTCATTTTTCATATCAATCACTGAATAATTAGAAGGTATTTCTTCTTAACAAATGTCAAAACATTTTATAGCACCAGTTTACTTTGTAGAATTTTACATCATGAGTAGGTGAGAGCCTTACTCATCAGAGTAAAACCTTAAATGCTGAAATCCACTCTGTGGTGACATTTACTTAATTGCTTTACAAGACTGAGGCTCAGTCAAGCTTGTCTTCCTCAGCAACCTTTTCAAATCTCATTATGCATTTAGACCAAGTCCTTGGTGGGCAGGGGCTGAGGGTATTGGAATGAGACAGTGTTTCTGTTCCAAAGGAGATTTAGTCTGTCATTATGTCTAAACTTTCCAATTCTTAGTCCATTCTAGTTTTTAGGAGGATTAATGTACATCTTATGTGCAATATAGTAACATTTAGCCTTACTGATCATTGGAGGGTGAGTTCACCACCCAGCTCTTTCCTAAGCTCCTCTGTCTCCTCTACCTCTTCCACCATACACCAAAGCTTCAGCCAACATTTCTATTCAAGTGGCTTCCAAATCCAGATCTAAATCTCTGCCCTTTATTCTGAACCCAAGATGCCTGCATTTTCTAGACCCATGAATTTTACTTTTTCAGGAACCATCCTGACAATTATCACAGTGCTTTGCAAGCTATAAGAAAGTAATAAACTGGGCATGGTGGCATGTGCCTATAATCCCAGCTACTCTGAGGCTGAGCAGGGAGGATTGCTTGAGCCCTAGAATCCAGGCTGGGAAACACAGTGAAACCCTGTCTGAAAAGAAGAAAAGAAGGAGGAAGAAAGGAAAAAAGGAAGGAAGGAAATGAGCAAATGAAGCATTATTCACAATAGCCAAGATATGTATGTAATCAACCTAGGTGTCCGTCAGTGGATGAGAAACTGTGGTATATATATGCATTGGAATATTATTCAGCCTTTAAAAGGAAGAAAGAAATTTATCTCTTTTATAGCATTTATTCAGTCAGTCATTTATATGTAACATGGACTCATGGATATTTATTTTGTATTTTGGGTTATAATCCAAATAAGACTTTATTTTATTGGTCAAATGGTTCCAGCTTTGGCCATTGGGAGCTCTTTCAGTTGGCTCCTTTTTTCCTTTGAATCCTCTCATTGTAAGTCTTGGCCTTTGTTTTGTTTTAGAACTTGCTTCTTTTCTGGCTCTACAGGATGCTCTAGGTTCATCTTACATATTTTTTGCTCCGGCCCTAAAATCATTCAGGTCTCCAAGAATCCCCAGTTCTTTTTATTGGAGAATGGTCTTAGAAATCAACATCTGGGTGCCAGATGTGCTTGTTGCTAAGAAGATATGAGGGTGCTATTTTGACGTTTAGGTTCAAGCTTCTTCTCATCTTCCTAGATTTTCGCAGACCCATTTCCCCTTTCCTACTAAATTCACAGCCTGCCCTTCATCCGCTTGGTAAACTCCACCATCTTCTCTTAGCGATTCATTATCTGCAACTCCTTCAGGACCAAAGCAGCATTAGAAAAAGTTCCCAGAAAAATGAAGTCTTTCAGGGAATGTGTCTCTTAGAACTGGCAGTAGGTATCCCTAGAGAAAATCCCATCCCTTTTCCTACCTCTAGGCAGCTGTTTCAGTTCTGATGCACTGTCGAGTTGCTTCTAGCTGCAACATCAGCTATCTTCCTTTAAGACAGAGGGCTCTTTCTTGGTAACTGAAAGCTCAGCTCAAAATAAACAATAAGAAAATAAAACAATAAACAAGTCTTCTGGTAAATGCTCAATAATAAATATGACTAACTGCCCATTTCCCTCGTAAAGCATTTTAAATGTAAAAGAAAATATTCTGGATTTCTTTCCTCTGTTGATTGGGCAACACAGAATTTCCTGCTCATTTCGATGTAATCTGATCTGGGAACCTGTCTGATTAAAGCCATGGTCCCATCCTGCAGAGTTAAGGGTATTTTAACGACCAATGTGCAGATGTTATTATCCTGAAATGACATTTCCCATCACTTGGCTGGGATTTGTCTGTTTTTGACATTTGCTTCCTTTCTAAGATGCAGTGGAGACTTTTAACTCCACTAGAGCTCCAAGAGAAGGTAAATGTGCGGGTTTTAATACTTCAGTCCCAGAGATCTCTCTAAATACCAGGACTTATTCACGATGTATTAAGACCTCTTTCTGATCTGCTTGCCAATTCACTGCGCCAGGTCACAGATACTGGCAATCTCCTCTATTTTAATTGACATTACCTACGGGAATCGCCTGGCAGACTGCCATCTCGGGACTTCCTGCATCCACTTATGACTTGTTGCAGGAGCCACTGAGAACCTAGGTGTGGCTCACGAGAGCAATGTGTTGCACCCTTGATGAAGGCAGGCCTAGCCAGTCTTTTGAAGCAGGCTTCCACCTGGCATTTGAGTATCTGGGGTCTTTTAGGCAATTTACAGGCTTCCCCAAACTTTTTACACAGGGGGCCAGTTCACTGTCCCTCAGACTGCTGGAGGGCCGCCGCATACTGTGCTCCTCTCACTGACCACCAATGAAAGAGGTGCCCCTTCCTGAAGTGCGGCGGGGGGGGGGGGGGCTGGATAAATGGCCTCAGGGGGCCGTATGCGGCCTGCGGGCCGTAGTTTGGGGACCCTGATTTAAACAGTTCCTCAGCTTAACCCAGAGGCTCAGGGTTCTCAGGCGGATTTTGCTTTGCTTGCATAGTTTCCTATTTTAAATTAAATGAGCTGCCATTATTTCAGAATCAAGAATTTCGCATAATTTTTCAAGTTTTTTATTTCTCCTGAAGAAAGAAAATAATCTGCTGCCACTGAACCCCACCTTGCCACATGAACGTTCAGTAGTGGCTGTCCTTTGGAAAGAAGCACTGGGTGAATGCTGATTCTCCGTCATGCATTGCGCTCCGGTTTTGCAGAGTGACTGCAGCTCCGGTTTTGCAGAGTGACTGCAATGGGTTCCCATCTGCACCACTTCACGAGCAAAATCACTGCCTGGCCCCTAGGGGCATCAGGGTTTGTGCCTACTGGCAAAGAATTCAAAGGCACTCGTCCCTCTTGTAACTGTTTGTCTAATCACTAAAAACATTGCACTTAAAGCCCTCAAATTTTAAGGGAAAGACAGTGTTCAGATTTGCAGGGTTATAGTTCAAATAGGATTCAACGCTAAATCACGGTGCAGTTCTAAAATGAAAAGTTATGAGAGACAGGTTTGCCAACAGATGTTAGTAAAGATCCACCTTAATCTCCCTTTGAAAGAGGGTTTTTTTTCCATGTTAACTTTTCATAACAATTTGTCAATAGATTTACCCCATTTAAAAGAAGATCCAATCTTGAAAGCTCAAAATTTACACAGAAATTACATTAGGATATGTTTTCCCATTTATTCCCCAAATATTTATTCATTGTACACTGCTATAGCCTAAGCAGTGTTCCAGGCATTGATTTGTTTAAACAATAATTTATATTCAATAGCACAGGGGATAATCAGGTGGAAAGAAATACAAGTCATAAAACTCTAAGAACATTAAGATTGCATGTGTGTGCGTGTGTTTCTGATGGTTCCTCAAAGCGTAGAATAGAGGCCAATGGATCAAATACATACCTATATACTAAAAATATTTTAACATATATTTACATAATATGTTAATGTATTTTATATTATATGCATTATTTGTATGTTTATATAACATGTATTTATATATATTGTATGTTCATTTATATAAAATTTTTTAAAGAGGTCTCATTTTGTCACCCAGGCTGCAGTGCAGTGGCCTGATCTCTGCTCACTGCAGTCTTGATCTCCTGAGCTCAAGCAATCCTTCCACTTCAGCCCTGCAAGTAGCTGGGACTATATGCAGACACCAGGCCTGGCTAATTTTTTTGTATTTTTTTGTAGAGATAGGGCTTCACTATGTTGCTCAGGCTGGTCTTGAACTCCTGAGCTCAAGCAATCTGGCCACCTTGGTCTCCCAAAGTGCTAAGATGACAGTTGTGAGCCACCCCACTGGGTCATATATAAAAATTAAAAGGCTATTCACCAATATGCCAAATAATTGTTATCTGTGTATAATAGGATGATGATTGAACTTCTTTTTCTTCCTTTTTATTATCTATATTTAAGGCAATTTTTTCTTCTACAACAAACCTATATACTTTGTTATTTTTAAAGAAATAATTTATAAAAATTGTATTTGCTTCAAGAATGCCAAAAGTACTAGAATTTGAAGAGGAAATACCCCAAGAACAAACCTTCTGGATTCTGGTATTTTCAAATCAGTTCCCAGTGGCAAACAGCACAAGTTTTTTTTTACTTGATAGTGGGAGATCCTGGATCTAGAAACACGTGCTGAGTAAACAAGGGCTCCAGTGGGTGGTCAGGGATGGACAGAAACTGCTGAAGGTACTGGAAGAAAAATCGACTTGGCAGATAGACCATGATTTCTGACCATGGCATCAAGGGACAAGTGAAGCTCATTCAATAGAGCACTTTAAGAAGATACTACATAGAGAAACAGGGTGTGCCAAACACTGTGGGTGGCACCCGGGACATGCAAACTGGGAGGGAATTAAAAGCATTCATTATGAACGTTTTATGTGACAAGCACTAAAGCATGTGATATTTTTACGCATCATAATGAGGAAACAGGCTCAGAGAGGCAAGGGAAACTAGCAAATGGTGAACGCTGACTGCCTGTCACGCACTGTACAATGTCTTTCACAGACATGATGAAAATTGCCAAGTAGTGAGTAGAAGAGTTATAATTCAAATCAAGGTTTTCTGATTTCATGGCCAGTGCTCCTTCCACTCACTCTTCCACTCTGCCTCTACACCGTGAAGCATCATTTCAGGATCCATTCAAGCTGTAAGCATGGCGTGTCTCCTCCCAAGCTGCCCTTTGATGAGGCTGGCACTGGCAAGGCCTCTCAAGGAGAAGAGCTTCCTGAGGGCCCCAGAGACACACAGGCACAAATGCCATTTTCATCTAGTGTCATAGAAGCAGAAGCAGCCCAATATATATACAATTTTTGTCTGGCTCCAATTTCCAACAATTCATTGAATGCAATAAAATGAGCTGATAATAAAAATACATTCAAGGGGCTGAGGTGGGAGAATCACTTGAGCCCAGGGAGGTCAAGTCTGCAGTGAGCCATGATTGCACCACAGTAGTGCAGCCTGGACAACAGAACCAGCACTTGTTAAATTAGAAAAATAAAAAGACGTCATTCCTATTTCCAAAATAAATGTTGGATTTAGGGATGAGAAAGGGGGACACAGATTGTTTCTCCCTGGAGTGAATTTCTTCATGTTGTCATATGGCTCTCAGCATTAGCCGATATGGAACAAGCAGCATTACTGTGATCTTAGAAAGAAAGGGATCCCCATTATTTGCAGAAGCATCATCAAAGCCATACAGCTGTGGCACCAAGGGACAGTTGTATATACAAAATTACAAAAATTTAAAAGGCATGGGTTTAGGTCAGCGGACATGTGCTGGGGGCAGGCGAGTCAATGTTGCAGGCAGAGTCCTGCCTTTAAAAGGTTTAGACTCCAGCTGAGAATATAAGGCCTAGCTAGAAAAAAGGAAGTTAGCAATACAGGGCACAAATGGAGCATCAGGTAAGTTCAGGGAAGGCAAGATATTCTTCTCGGCTGTTGGAGGCCTAGAACTGTCCGATCAATTTTCAAAATAAGACTTTGTCGCCCTGCCATGTAATCTACTGTGATTATGATATTAAGCAAGCCTGTACTACGTATTGACACAAAAAATCTGCTTGTTACTAATTTTTAAAAAAATATTCACTTAATCACTCGTTTTTTTAGGGTGTTACCATGCCCTTCATCCACCCATTCATCCATCCATCCCTCCCATCCATCTATCCATCCATTCATCCACCTTAACATTTCATACACTGAGCTAGGTGCTAGGAATCCAAAGACCAGAGAGGCATGACTGATGCCTTCAGAGCATGCTCTGCCAGGGAACAGCATTGTACCTGCTTCTTTCTGTGACTTTGGCAATCATAACTGGAATATAAATGCCTCCTAGACAGAAAGATAAGCTCTCTTAATAAATTAAGTATTCCAAACATGCATTATATCAGTGGTTCTCAAATGTTGTTAAGAATGCAAATCATCTGGGTCTCTGTTGAAATGCAGATTCTGATTCAGGTCTGGAGTGGCCAAGATTTTGCATTTCTAATTAGCTCCGAGGTGATGCTGATGTTGCTGGTCCTGGGACCACAGTTGTAAGGGCAAGGTTTTATAGTACACCAATAAGTCTGGACTTCTGTACACAAGAAGAGTTACTCGTATTAAATTCCAGGATCAGTGTACCATCACCAAATTCACTCTTCTTTTCCTGCTTTAGAGAAACAGTTTCACAGACGTGTTTTAGCCTTTAACTCATCCTCCCCTTCTCCCACATTTTCCCTTCCAAAAAATTGATAGTTTAGTTTAATTATTTTTCTATTTCGCAGACTTTCTTTAATTTTCTTCCAAGAAAGGCAAAATACTGCTTCAGAAATCCACTGAGAATTAAACACACTTCAAAACAAGAAGAAGGGATCCAGAGATAATTGCCCTAAGCCAGCCAGGCTGTGTTAGGAATCCATCATGATCATGTTTATTGCATGCTGCAGACCCGCAGAGGTACCTGCAATTAATTCTGATGGTTACAAACCACGAGGTACCTAACAGCTTGTGAGTGATTAAGAATGAATTACTAAACTTCCATCTAAAAGGTCCCAGGAAGAAAATGGGGACAAATGCCAGATATGTTTACCTTACTCATAAAGCTTAGCTAGAATGAACATTCTCGTTTATTTTCTGGAAATGCCTCTTTTAAATTTTTCTGTATTTTAAACTGCTGCCTGTCCTTTAGTGCCACAGTTGTATAGCCTAATGATACTTCTGCAAATAACATGGATCCATTTCTTTCTAAGATCCCACTAATCTTTGAGTATGATTTTTTCATAGGAGAAAATAAATTGGTAATGATTCCCACTGTTTGATGCTGGCACACATTGTATTTCTCGTAACAAATGATTTCACAGCCATCACCTCATTAACATTTCTGTATATTTCAAAATGAATGTTATATGATACTGTTTATAAACTCTGGGTTGGTACAGTTTCTAGTTCAATTACAAAAGATCCAAGATAGGTTTCTTTTTTTCCAGACCACACAGGGTGCCAACATCCATCCAATCTCAAAATCTTTGGGAAATATGCTCACCCTCCAAAATGCTGAGAGATGTGTCTCCTCTTTTTTTTGTAAAATAAATGCTCTTCTTACATTTGGTGTTTCCTTGGTATGGTGAGAAGATTATTTAGTATGACATATTTAATGGTGAAGATAAAGGTGAGCATCACAATGTTTTAAACAAATCATACTTGAGTGGGATATTATAAGAAAGTTCTCAAGGAATAGAAAAAAATGGTTTCCCTAAATCACTCCATACACAATAAGCATCGTAGGGCTCTCAATATACATCACCAGACCAGAAGATGCATTTAGCTAAGGCTACCAGACTAGGATATGAATCATGGAACACTATTCCAAGACTATTACAGAATCCACATATAATATAAACCAGAAAAGGCTGTGTTTTAACCTCTGTGACTCATGCATTACAGCCTGTGACTCCAAGAGGAGGGTTAGGAATCAGGATGACATCCAGCTCAGTCCAAACAAATTAAAGCCAAGAGAAACAGAAGCATCACCTTCCCAGCAGAGAGCAAGATGCATAGAGCTTGATACTTTACACTCGTTAGAATTATGTAACTTGTCAGTGGTAGGGACTCTAGGGTAGAGGGTTTTGGGCTTTTCATTTTCTTTGGTATAAATATTTAAACTTCTCCGTAACATTAGAATTAGAACTTACTTTCCTGAAATGAAATTCTAAAACAAATTTGACAGCAAAACACTGTGGAATTTCTAAATGCCAACAAGTTTGTGTCCATTACAGGACACACAGAGTTTTGACCTCTCTCGCTTTTCCTGGTGCTACTGCTTCCAAAATTTCTGAGGTTATTGTACCATGAGGCTCTAATTCCTGGTCAAGGAAGGCACCAAGATCATGCCAGGAATATTATCCTATTAGCTGAAACTTGAACTTTGCCTGGCAGGAGGCGTTATAAATTTTTTTGGCTAGCATTTGCTTTTTAAAACGCTCTTTTACCCAGGTTTCTCAAATTAGTTCCTGTATTGATACTATCTCTATTTTTGCTTCTTTATGACTAGGGTCTTTAATGGCTTCAGAAGTGCCCTGGGCTGAAACTTAATCTGAGAAGGTTGTTATCAGAACTTTGTTCCAAGAGAAAGCAGTGTGCTAGCTCTACACACATACATGAGTTGCCATCAACATAAATTAGATTACAATGAAAATCATTTAGAGTAGACAATTGTATTTTGGTTGCATGACATCCATTTCAACTTAGCGTAATAACACCACAAGATTTTTTTTTGGAGCGGGGGATTAAATTACCTTTACCCTATTAGGTATACTCTTACAGGTTTTTCTTCGTTGTTATTGTTGGAATAAATTACCTTTTCCCTATTAGATATACTCCCCAACAGGTGTCAGGTATGTGACCAAAGCCAGTTCAATCAAGTAAACTTCAGGAATTTTACAGGAACTATTAAAAAAAAAAAAAGGAGTTCCTCTTTCCTGAGGGATATGATTTTGGGAAGAGCATTCCACTTAAAGACAGAGTTTGGAGGCGCTGAGTCTGCCACGTGGAGACTGGGAACAGCAGTAATCTAATAGAAGCTGGAGAAACGGAGCACTCATGGCCTGGTGCAGTTGCATTCAACACAGATCTATCCTTTAATTTTTACCTCTGAAATTTACAAGAACCAATAATTCCCTTTTTCGCTTAAAATAATGTATGTCAGGAATTCTATGATTTATTACTGAAATCCAGAATTGTCATATTTTTCTACAAGTGTTGAAAATTATTATTTTGTCATTTTCTATTTATAACGGAATTTCGATAAGCTGTTACAAGGAAGACAAAGTAGAGTCAACGTTTTAAATGTAGATATAATCCCATTTTCATTTTTTTTTACAACTTTCAGTCTTTCTCTCTCAGCAAATATTTTGTCAAGATCAAGATGCTGTAACAATAAGCACTGCCATGGGTTGATTAGGTTTTCACTGCTTTTTCCTGTGCCTGAACATATTTCCTTGTATGCTGCTAGTAAACTAGTCAAATAGGAACAAAAACAAATAAACATAGGGCATAGATGATTTATCAATTTGATAAACAGTTGAGAATTGGCTGCATTTATTTTAAATGGCAAATAATAATAATGATAGCTAGCATTTATTGAATGCTTTCTTTATAGGGAGCTCTATGCAAAGCGCTTTACATAAACTAACTCATTTTATCCTTTAACTTACCTGGGAGGCAGTGGTATGCTGGCAAAATGGCTCTGAGGGATGAGGAGGGAAGCCAGATTGACAGTTGGCTCATTTTTGTGGTGTAAATACTCCCACCTTGGCTGATTTTAAGCAACTGACAGTTTACATACTGGTTTGCAAAATTCCTGCATATTTAACAATCAGCTCTTAGGCTCAGGTAAAACAGACTCCAGTACACCACTGGAGGAACCTAAATTAGAAGAGACACCATGCAGCTTCCTTAACTCTAGCAGTTTATAAACCTAAGTTTGTACTACTCCAGAGCACATCTTTGGAGTACAGAGTACAGTGTCAACCTCTGTACTCCTTTATAATCATGGGGCAGATTTTTGCTGTGTTTAAAAAGAGTGCTTCAACGTTCTATGTTTTATGGGTGAAGAGCAAGAATCAATATTAAATATGATACTTGTATCACTGTCTTTGGTTAACATACACCAAGCCATTCTGCTACAGAATATTTTGACGATAACTATGTCTAATGCATGTCTGGCCATGTTAAGACATTTAAGTAAATGATAAAAAGGATAGATCACCAATTATGCGTGATCTCTCAGAATGTTTCAGCCCCAAACCCTGTCCTAATTCATGTGTTGCCATGTTTCTTAATCTTACTATTAACACAAGCCTTTCCAAGAGGTTCAGAAAATGTATGGGTGGGTTTTGAGCCCACGAAAAATACTGAGTTGTAATCACGGATTTAAAATCCTTATACACATGTGTGTGTAGTGTGTGTGTATAAATGCCAAATATTCCCATACCACAGAAAATGAAGTAAATTATAACTGATGAGATGTTACACTAATTTCCTTTCATCCTCATGCAGACTTGACTACAAAGTCTTTCTTGGCTTGCAATTAGAGGATTTCGCATATATTGTTTATTATTTCATTCCAAGCCCAAAAGCCACAACAAAGTAAAATTGATAAAAAACTGTAAACAGTAGATAATAGACATCTTTGCACAGCAGAACTCTCAGAGTTCACAAGATAGTAGACATGAAAGCAGTTTGGAAAATTCAAGGCACGACACAAATGTGAGGAATTACTATTGAGCAAAAAAAAAAAAAAATCTTAAAGGAATATTTCTCAGTATAAGTTTTTATACACATTGTTTTCAAACTATGAGTGTGTAACAAATAAAGTAGAAACTTCCTTGCTATACACATGTATAAAAGAGCTAATAACCGATGTAGCTTTGGGAATTGTATATTTTGTATGCATTTGAATAAGCACGATTTTAGTTTTTAAGAAACTCAATCACCCCTGCATCCCTTACCAAAGGTATTAAGGAAAAAAATTCTCCATAAGAAATAATACACAATTTTATATGTGAATATTTACATAAATCCTTAAGTTTTAAACCTCATACCATTAGTAAAGCACTATTAACTTTATTTAGGCAGGATAATAGTACTGAGATATATTTTTAAGAGTTCTTATCTGTTAGAGTTACATAAAAATCTTCACAGATGAATTTTAATGTAATGTCTAAGATTTGCTTCCACGTACCTGGGAAAAAGCCTCTGGGGGGCAGTCAATTAAATGAGACTGGCCATGTTTTTGATAACTGTTGACGCTGTGCTGATGGTACATGAAATAATTGTTTGTATGTTTGAAAATTTCCATAATAAAAGTTCGAGAAACCCACCTCACAGCAATGTCTGCAATATTTTAGAACAAGTCTAAGGGCTGAAAAAGAGTATCGTGAGAATTCATTGCCAAAATACGCATTCTCACTGACTTCACTGTCTGAAATTGCTCCATTCTAGTACAGTCCAGTCCACTCTTACGTTGCTGCCAGAATTACATTTCAAAAAAATTAAATGAGTTCATGGAACTCCCTTGCCAAAATACTTCTTTTGAGTTCCCATCAACAAAAGAATACAGTTGCAATTCTTCCTTTTGTGATCTTATAGCACTTCAGTCTCATTCTCTTACAGAAATGTTCTGTGCAGTATAATCTTTTCTGCTTCTGAGTTCTTGTGTCCTGCAAGACGGTGAAAACCATGAGGACAGAGATCAGGTCTTTCTATCCTTCTACGTTTGGTGCTTGGCATATTCTCAAGCATGTGGCAGATGCTCAATAAATTTCTCGTGAGCAAAGTAAATGTGAAATACAAACAGATTATATAAAGGTAAATGTTTAGACCAATGAAACTAAAACAGGCAAGTCATGTTAGCTAAACAATTTTTACTTAGCAGTTTTGTGTTTTATTTTGCTTTAACCCTTCTACATAAGGCATGAAATTTCTTTATAATCAAAATTAAAGGTGAAATAATTATGCTAATAAAAATATCTTTTAATTGAAAAAAAACACACAGGTAAATGAAATGGGCATGATATTTGATTCTCTTAGCTATATACACCTAAAGCAAATGTAGCTATCAGGAATATACTATCCTTAACAGATAGGATATTGGTAATACTGTCAATGCAAGATTGGTTTTATTTTAGTGCTATAATCATGGTCATAAAAATCATAATCAACTTGGGTGCCTTTCTGCAAGCAATAAAAAACAGATAAATTAGACTGCATCAAACATCAAAGGATACTATCAACAGAGTAAAGAGAGAATTCACAGACTGGGAGAAAATATTTGCAAATTATATAAAGAACTCCTATAACCCAACAACAAAAAGTCAGACAATACAGTTAAACAAGCACAGGGCCTGGACAGAATTTTCTCCAAAGAAGATGTACAAACAGCTAAGAACTACATAGAAAGAAGTTCAGTGTCACTGGCCATTAGGAAAATGCAAGTTAAAACTACAATGAAATACGACTTTACACTCACTCTGAACAGCTATAATTTTAAGTATAGTAAGTGTTGGTGAGGATGTGGAGAAATTGGAACCACATATGTTGCTGGTGGGAGTATTAAAGTGGTACAACCACTGTATACAACAGTTTGGCATTTCTTTAATAAGATAAACAAAGAATTACAACATTACCCAGCAATTCTAGATACATACTCATAAAAAACAAGTGGTAAAACAGAAACTTATACACAAATGTTCGTAGAAGCATTATTTACAATAGACAAAAGAAAGAAACACCCAAATGTCTATTGCCAAGTGATTGAATAAGGAAAATGTGGTATATTATACTATGGAATATTATTCAGCCATAAAAAAGAAGAAAGCACTGGATTATGATATAAATGTAGGAATCTTGAAAACACTATGCTAAGTGAAAGAAGCCAGATGTACAAGGCTACCTATTATATGATTCTATTTATAGAAGAATATCCAGAATGAGCAAATCCATTGATACGGAAAGCAGATTGGTAGTTGTCAGAGACTGAGGGTAGGAGAGAATGAGGAGTGGCTGCTTAATGGGTATAGGATTTCCTTTTGGGGGTATAAAATGTTTTTTTTTTTTTTAAAGCAGATTGTGATTAAGGTTGCACAACATTGTGAATATACCATTGTTGAATTTACACTTTAGAATGGGAAATTTTGTTGTATGTATTTTACCAAAATAATAAATGAAACTCTCAAAGTCCAATTTCCAGAGATACTATTTTGAAGCACCTTGTATGGGGCCTAGAAGCATGCAGTTTTAATAAGTACCACGGTAACTTGATGCAGGTGGTCTTGAGAACAATCTTTGAGAAACACTAGTGTACTATTTCTATGGATATTTAAATTACTTCCATGATAAAAACCTCTTACCATATAATCAAGTAAGGAAAATGCCTCTGAGACATCACACATTAATCTTCAAAGTTCCTACCTCTTGACCAGGGAAACTGTTCACAACTTTAAATGATACTTCTCCAGGGCCTAGTTATATAAAAACACCTTCAGTCTCTTCACTCAGAACTTTTCCTGTGACATCTGGAGTCACACTTCTGTTCCCTGATCAAGCGTAATCTCTCCTATACTCTTGATCTCATTCTTTTCTTCTCTCTCATGTTTTCAGCAATTTTTCTTTCTAGTACTTCCTCCCTTGCAGCTAAAAACCATGCCTCCATGTCTGCATCCTAACAATGGGTCTCCCTTAACCTTTTTCTACCATCCATACACAGCCAAGATCCTTGAAAAGCCAGTGGATGCTCTGTCTCTCAATTTCTGTCTTGCACCTTCTTACCCTACTCCCATTGAATCCTCAGAGCAACACTTTGAGATTTATACTGTTTTTATTTCATTTTACTACGGGGAAAATAACAAGCTCTACCAGAATATAAACTCCATGAGAACAGGAGCTTTGCATGCTATTCATTGCCCTTTTCCCAGAGTCTAGATGATTTCTTCAGTCAATGCTCAATGAATATTTATGGAACCCAAATAACATGTAAATGATAAGCAAAGCTTTGAGAGTAGAGGATATCTAAGAAAATCTAAGTTCAATGATCTTGACCCATTTACAGATGTAACAATTTGCATATTATTAAACTCAAGTAAAGTCACCACAACTTAGAAGTCTGTCTCTATTTTGTCCAGGCAATATTGTTAGGAAGCAACTGGAAACTTGAGCATGAGTACTCAGAAACCTCTGCTCCAAGAAACCCCACATCAACACAACTGATAGGGTTTGGAGAGTTCAGAAGGGACTCAAATTGCAATTTTGTTCTTTTATTAGAGAGGTATTCTGAAATAGGAGGAAAGATAAGAGAGGGTAGCTTTTGCATGGTGTTTACCTTAATATATTAGTCTAAGAAAGTAAATGGATTTGATTATTGTGCTTTCATAAACTCCCTTTTCCATTCTTGCTTCAATATAAATTCCTAGTATTTTAAAATTTCCTTTGACAAGGCATTTAAAGACCACAGCTATTAAACTATATTTTTCACTTTTGAATCATTTACCTTTAAATGTTATTTATGGCAAAAATTATTTTACTTATTTGCTTAAGGAATTTATTTATAATGAATTATCTACTCTAAACTAAAAATTAAGTACTATAAATATTTGTATCTGGCACAGAAGATAAAAAGGATAAGCATCAGGATATAATAAAAAATACGGCAAGTGAGTTTACTTCATAGGGCTATAAAATCTGCTTTGCAAAGTAAGATTGCCATGTGTCGTCTTATTTCAGACGTTCTGTCTAATTTTCACTGAGCCTCTACTCCAAGCCAGGCACTGTGGGAGACAGTGAAGACCCAAAGACAAAACAGAGTGGTCCCTATCATGATGCTCCTGCAGTTTCCCAATACAATGTTTCACCATGTCCAAAAGGTCTCAAGACACCTGAAGCAAAACCCCATTTCAGATGTGTAAGGAACATCTAAAATATAGATCAAAGTGAAAAATATCTACTTCCTAACCTGCTTTCTCTGTATGCAAACATTTTCCTTCTGTTTGGCCTGACAACTGGAACATGGATTCCAAGAATAAGGCAGAAAGGTGGTCACACGCCAACAACTGGCAGCCCCACTATATCTTGGTTCCATTTGTTTGGCCCATGAGCTAGTCTTCTCTTGGTTCTCTACCACCCTCAACATTTCTGCTGATTCCGGTGGATCTATGCCACCACCAAAGCACCAAAGTTGAACCTAGACTTTTAAGAGAATTTCAGTCAAGAAAAAAAAATGTTTTAACTATTGCCACTGATATTTATAAAGCATTCAGGGTGGGCAGTAGTTGGAAGGCTCTAAAGCGTTCTTTTTAAGACAGCCAGCACACAAAGTGCGTCTTTTGTTGGAGTGTTCCAAGAGAATATTTTTCTTGCTAGTCACTGGAACAGCTGGTTGGGGATTTCCCTGTTTGTGTTAGAGTGAATTAATTTGGTATGGAAAGTAAATGAATCTTTTCAACTCCCCACCTTCCTCTACTCCCCCCATCCTCGTAAGTCAGCGGTACCTCAGGAAAGGTAAGAAGCAGACAAAGAAGTCATCTGCAAATGACTCAGATGGCTGGAGTTTTCTTTCTGGGTTTCCCACCACCAGGCAAGAAACCTTAGTAGAGAGAGCAAGGTGGGGGTGCGGGGAACCACGTTGCTGGCTACACACTCAATGCCTCTCCTCTCCCAGACAATTACATTCCATTCTGGAATGTAATTGCCCAGAAGGAAGCCAGAATTGGTTACACAGATGGTATGCCCAACCTTAAACGTGCTACTCGTCACTGACCTGCACAAGGTTCTTTATGATAGGTATATTTTCTCCATACTATTTATTAACTTTTTCTTTCCAAAAATGCTCATTAAGCATCTACTATGTGCTAGGGACTATGTAGATGTTGAAAAATATAATAATGAGAAATACAGAGGGTTGTTATCTGATGGGGGAAATTGACATTGGCCAAAATATAACACAAATGAGCTCATAAACTAAGGTAAATATTGAGAAGAAACACAGTACTATGATGGCTTCCAAAAAGGGACCAGATATGGACTTAGGTGGTGGCAGCTCAGGGCAGGAGAGGTGAAAGATAGTTAACCAGGTGGAAGAATTCAGAAGGGTGAGATCCAGACAGAAAACAGCACGCGCAAAGTCCATGTGACAAGGAAGAGCTTAGTATGTTAGAGAAATGGAAAAAAGATCAAAAACTGTGCAATTCAGAGATGAGGAGAGTAGTGCAAAGTAGAAGCAAGATCCACCAGAAAAAAAAAAAGCCCATTAAAACTCCATCTCAAAAAAACAAAACAAAACAAAAAAATAATACATGAGTCCAACCAGGCTTTGGGATACAAGATCAATATGTAAAAGTACATCGTATTTCTAGACACTAGCAATGAACTATCCAAAAACGCAGAACTCCCCAAATTGATCTACAGATTCAACACAATCCCCATCAATATCCCAGATTACTTATTTGCAGAAATTGACAAGATGACCCTAAAATTCATATGGAAATTGAAGGTACTCAGAATAGACAAAACAATTTTGAAAATGAAAAAGCAGAGGACATATTTCCCAATTTCAAATCTTACCACAAAGCTGTAGTAATCAAGACATTGTGGTACTCTGTGAAGACAGACACACAGATCAATAGGATAGCACCGAGAGTCCAGAAATAAACCCTGATACCTTAGTTGGCTAGTTGATTTTTCACTAGGGTGCCAGGATAACTATTGGGAAACAATAGTTTTATAATAAATTGTGCCAGAGAAACTGAATATCTATATTGAAAAGAATGATGGTATAACAATATCTCACACCATATACAAAGATTAATTCAAAACACATAATTGACCTAAATACAAGCATTAACACTATAAAGCTTTTAGAAGAAAACATAGAAGTAAATCTTTCTGATCTTGGATTAAGCAATGATTTCTTAGATATGAAACCAAATTCACATGTGATAAAAGAACTGACAGACAGAACTTCATTAAAATTAAAAACTTTTGTGCTTCAAAGTACACCATCGAAAAAGTAAAAAACCCATAGAATGGGACAAAATGTTCTCATATCATAGAAAAGTCAAGTGAAGAACAAATAACTAGAATATACATTCTTAAAACTCAACAATGATAAAAAACCCAAATGTAAAATATACAAAGTTAACACATATAAAAATAGAAATCTAGACACGCACTTTATAACTTTCACAAAAATTAACTCAAGATGGATTACAAATCTGAATATAAAATGCAAAAATATAAAACTCCTGGAAGAAAACACAGGAGAAAATCTAGATGACCTTGGGTATGGTGATGACTCTTTAGGTGTCAGATCAAAGGCATGGTCCAGGAAAGAAATAATTGATAAGCTAGGCTTCATTAAAATTAAAACTTCTGCTCTGTGAAAGATGCTGTCAAGAGAGCAAAAAGACAAGCCACAGACTGTGAGAAAATATTTGCAAAAGATATATCTGATGAAGAATGGTTATTCAAAATATATAAGGAAATCTTAAAAGTCAACAATAAAAAACAAACATCCCAAGTGAAAAAATGAGCAAATGAAGAGACAGCTCACCAAAGAAGATGTGCAGATGATAAATGAGCATATGAAAAGATGTTCAACATCCTACGTCCTTAGGGAATTACAAGCTAAAACAACAGTGAAGTACTATCATATAGTTTTTAGAATGACCCAAATCCGAAACACAAAACCAAATGCTGGTGAGGTTGTGGAGCAAGAGGAACTCTCATTCATTGCTAGAGAGAATGCAAAATAGGATTTAAAGAGGATAGCCACTTTGGAAGACAGTTTGGCTGTTTCTTACAAAACTAACTGACAACACTTTTATCATATGAGCTAGCAATCACACTCCATGGCATTTACCCAAATGAATGAAAACTTAAGTCTCCATAAAAATCTGCACTGAGATGTTTATGCAGCTTTATTAATAATCGCCAAAACTTAGAAGCAGTCAAGACAGCCTTCAGTAAGTGAATGGGTAAATTAAAACTGTAGTATACCCAATACAATGAAATACTCTGCACTAAAAGCATATGAGCTATTGAACCATGAAAAGACATGGAGGAAACTTCAATGTATATTACTAAGTGAGGGAAGCCAATCTGGAAAGGTTACATGCTGTGTGATTACAACTAGATGGCATTCTGTAAAATGCAAAGCTATGGAGAGATCAATGTCTGAGAGAAGGGATGAACAGGCCGAGCACTAAAGGGTTTTGAGGAAAGTAAAAGTATTCTGTTTGATACTACAATAGTGGATACACATCACTGTACATTTGTCAAAACTCATAACATATACAACATAAAGAGTGAACTCTAATATAAACTATGGACTTTGATAATAATGTATCAATGTAGATTTGTCAGTCCTAACCAATGTACCACTCTGGTGGGGAATGTTGATAGTGGGGGAGGCTGTGCATGTGTAGGGGGCAGGGGGTAGTTAGGATATCTCTGTACCTTTCTTTCTATTTTGCTGTGAACCTAAAGCTGCTTTTTAAAAAGCCTATTTAAAAAAACCCACCCAGTTATATTAAAAACTCCATTGTCCATATTGCTCCACCAATTTTAGTTCTAAAATTGCTAGACTGGTTTATGAATGATCATAACTAGAAAGTAAGATGTTTTCTAAAAACTTTTAAAAATATGGGCAAGAGGACAGCTGCAGTGGCTCGTGCCTATAATCCTGGCAATTTGGGAGTCTGAGGCAGGAGGATCGCTTGGGCCCAGGAGTTCAAGACTAGCTTGGGTAACATAGTAAGACCCTGTATCTACAAAAAAAAATTTGTTTAATTAGCCAGACATGCCAGCATGGGCATGTAGTCCCAACTACTCAGGAGGCTGAGCTGGGGAATCACTTGAGCCCAGGAGGCTGAGGCTGCAGTGATCACTGATTGTAGCACCACACCCTAGCTTGGACAATAGGGTGAGATATGGGCAACGATTTCAATAGACATTTTACTACAGGAGAATAAACAGATGGCAAGATGTGTTTAATGATAAGTCAATAAACACAGGATAAGATGCTCAACATCATTATTCACAAAAGAAACACAAATCAGACCTACTTCACATCCACCAGCATAGCTTCAAAAAAAAAAAAAAAAAAAAAAAAACAGACAATACTAAGTATAGACAAGGATGTGAATAAATCGGAACCCTCATATCTTGCTGGTGGGAATGTGAGGTGGAGTAGCCACTTTAGGAAAGTTTGTCAGTGTTTCAAAACATATAACCCAACAATTTCACTCCACGTGAATTAAAAACATATATCTAAGGCCGGGCGCGGTGGCTCAAGCCTGTAATCCCAGCACTTTGGGAGGCCGAGGCGGGTGGATCACGAGGTCGAGAGATCGAGACCATCCTGGTCAACATGGTGAAACCCCGTCTCTACTAAAAATACAAAAAATTAGCTGGGCATGGTGGCGCGTGCCTGTAATCCCAGCTACTCAGGAGGCTGAGGCAGGAGAATTGCCTGAACCCAGGAGGCGGAGGTTGCGGTGAGCCGAGATCGCGCCATTGCACTCCAGTCTGGGTAACAAGAGCAAAACTCCGTCTAAAAAAAAAAAAAAAAACATATATCTACACAAAGATATGTACATGAATGTTTATAGCAACATTACTCATAGTAACCAATCAATGGAAACAACCCAAATGTGCATCACCTGCTGAATGGATCAACAAAATGTGGTATATCCACATCATGGAATATTATTTGGCCATAAAAAGAAATGCAGTGCTAATACATACTAAAACATGGATAGTCCTCGAAAACATTTTGCTAAGTGAAAGAAGCCAGTCTCAAAAGACTATACATATTTCATGTCCAAAATATGCAAATCTATAGAGATAGAAAGTAGAAATGTCCAGAATAGGCAAATCTATAGAGCACAAAATAGATTATTGGTTGTTTAGGGATGGGGTAATAGGAGAATAGGCTTACGATTGGTAAACGGTACTAGGTTACTTTCTGAAGTGGTGAAAGTGTCCTAAAACTGACTGTGTGATGGTTGTATACATTGTGAATATTTTTTAAAAACCACTATATTATACATTTTAAAGTGACAAATTTTATGTGTGTAAATCATATTTCAATATGCTATTATTATTTTAAGTGGGGCTAGAAAGGTTTGCAGACCCCAGAAGCCATGGGAGTGCTGAGTTTCCCTGACTTCGGTCAAAAGATGACTGAACAGGCTCAAAATATCCTTGTAGCTCCTTGAGCTTTGGAAGGAAAAACTGTCCAAAATATCCGAGTAATTCACTTTTGGCGGGGAATGTGGGTGAACAGCTCATTCCTCTTCCCTTTCCCTGCGGGTAGTCTTTATTTCCTCTTGAGCATCACCTTGGGTCAACAATACATCTAACTGAGCAGCTACCCCGGGGCCCTGCGTTCTCCACTGGAGAGTACCTGGCACACACTTCTACTTCTAACTGGGCTCTGGTTCCTCTGCCCAGGTCATCAGCTTTTTGTAAGACAAGGAGTAAAGCATAACCTTTGGGGTCACACAAATGACTCTGCTGCTCAGCTGAAGTGCAGGCCTTTGTCCAACTGCTTCCTGCTCCACTTCCTGTGGTGGCAGATATTGATTTTTCCCATGACAAAACAATTATTTACCCGTTCTGGAAGGCTGGGAATTTTAATCCCCAGTTTTAGAGGACAGAGAGTGATACTGCCAACCCCTTTAAGTAGAACGTTATAGAAGGAAAAGCTAAATAGAGTGACGGTTGTCTGGGAAAAGAAGAGAGAGACAGTGATAATTACATAGACTCGATGGATATTGAAAATAGGAAAGGTAGAAAGAATGTTTTAAAAGGAAAACTTCTTGGATTGTGTCCAAGAGAAATAGCTTCCTGTAGCTAGGCTCTAAGCCCTTTGTCCGATAAAAAGTCAACCATCAGAAGAAACAACTCACTCTCCAATCATGCAGCACTGTTGTAACTAAGCTTTGAGGATTGGTGACTACATCACACAGTACATGGTAGAATGACAAATCCTTCCTTCCTGTAACAGTGATATCATATGGGTAAAAGCTGCTTATGTGGAAGAAGTTGGTTTAAGCTTGTGGTTCAGGAAAGCATAACCAGTTAGTAGACTTTGGAATGAATAGAGATCTACAGTCATGGCAACTGTGTGGACAAGTCCTTACAGGCAGACAGGAGCAGGATGAGTTCCCTGTGTACCCCCACCCTCCATAGACTTACCTCTTTGGTTGTGCAAGGCGCTGGCAGAGCTGCCCAGCCACATGCAACAACCAGCCAACCCAAGGCTGGGCAATAGGTTGTTTCCCCACCCACCTAGAAGCTGCAATTCTGCTGTTCCCCAAAAGACTTTCCTCCTATTGGTCTTATTACAGTTGAAAGAGATAAACGGATCCGCACTGAAGAAAGTAGCCCACAAGGAAAATTCCAAGTGAGAGGAGTTGTGGTCAGTGTGCAGTGACAAGAACTCACTAGGCACAACCTCAGCCAAGACCCAGAGAGGCTTTCTGAAAGTGGGACGGGGCGGCAGAGATGGGTGGCATCCTAGGAGGGAGCAGGAAACCTGGGCCTAAGGGTCTGGCAATGTTGTCTTGATACCATGACATATCTTGATAGGATTCAGAAGGGTATTGCTTTTTTAAAAGATGGCATTAGTAGCTGTGACAAGCCAGGTAGAAATGTCTGAATGTGATTATTTCCCAGTTTCCAATTTGCTGAATGAGTTGAAGATCATCAATATTTGGTGAGACTCAGTAGTAGGTCAGAAATTATACAAAATGGACAGTCATCCGTGATCTCTATGCATTAGACTCCTGTAAAAATATCAGGGTGTTGCTCAGACTCTGAGTTAATAGCCTCGGGAAAAACAATTCATGCCATTCAGGACAACTCATACAAGTGTAATGTGGAACCTGTTTTATCCAGCTTTTTTTAAAGGCAATTTTTCTGGAACTCAAACCACTCTAAGAAATAAATCCTTGTAAACATCTCTGAGTAATCGCCAAAGTCTCTCTAGCAGAGCAGTTCCCTGCCATCAACTGGCCCCACCCCAGAAAAAAACTCCAAACTCTTCTGGAAGCACAGGAAAAAGCTAAGTAGGTCTTAGCTTTGTTCACCCGGCATTATAATTCCTCTGAATGGTGCGCTCTTTGTCACTGGGCTGTACTTGGGTAAAATCAAGAGAGCTGCGAAAGGTGTGTGACCCAAGCACTTGGCAGACATGGAGGAGGCAGAGACTGTTATTGCTTGTAGGACATAACAATTTCTGAACTGTTCCAGGCACACATTATTCGGAGTGAACTAATAGCAGTACTGCAGGCCTCAAAGGGCTGGACGACATTGACAACATTCGCTGAGGTTCTACTAAGTTCCAGGCTGTGTGCTGAGCACTGGGTTGACAAAGATTTACAAAATGAGGTTGAATGAGCTGTAGAATAATTTGGGACTGAGCTCTGTCTCCTCATTACTATCACTGTTGAGAAGCTCAGTTTGTGGGCCACATTTGAAGCTTGTAACCCAAAAAGAGAAAAATGATTCTGAAAATAACGACAGAACAAAGTACAAACTCTGTCCTCAAGAGTTTGGGTCAATGTAGGTGGTTGTTTGCATAGTAAGGACATCTTCAAACTCAACGAATTATGAAATAAGCATATAAAACAAAATTTTTACTAATTTAAATTATGTTTTGTGTCAACATTTCCACATGGCGGAAAATTGGCTCAAAGACATAATGACTGCTAATATAATCAGTAGTGAATGATCAGTGAGGTATCATGGACCCTGGTGTGGGCACAAGATATTTTATTCATTTTCTTCAATATGAATGAATATAACTGTCATCAGAAAAATCACAAGAAGATCCCTAGATACAATCACCAATACCTCAGACCTGAATATGAAAAATGCATATTTAATAATTTCTTTTAAAAAGCCCCAGAGAAGGAAAGATGAATAATTTTGACCGATATTCAGTGATGTGCTGGTAAATGTTTAAAGACCAACACCCTGAAAAAAGTGTATGTTTATTATAAATTTTACAGATATAACAGACGGATAGCACATATACAAATGCTAATAGAAGCGGTACAAACTAACTGATACTCAGAGAGTGCTTTTGTTGATTTTTGCCAGTCTTGTATCCATAGCCAACTTATGGCTGCAATTGACAAATGAATGTATTTCTGGTATGAATATCGATTGGTATTTTTGTTTATGTTAATAAGGAAAGCGAAAGTAAAACAACAAAGACCATGAAAGAACTTTACCTGTTCAACAATAACATGAGAAAACATTTTGCCAAACGGAACTAGATAACAGTTGTTGAGTACTGGAAGAATATTTCCTCAATTTTTTGTGCTATTTATTATGAGATGGCTATAGATGCAACACACTTTTCTTTTTTCTTTTCTTTTTTTTTTTTTTTTTGAGACGGAGTCTTGGTCAGTTGCTAGGCTGGAGTGCAGTGGTGCAATCTCAGCTCACTGCAACTTCCACCTCCTGGGTTCAAGCAATTCTCCTGCCTCAGCCTCCTGAGTAGCTGGGACTACAGGTGCACACCACAACGCCCAGCTAATTTTCTTGTATTTTAGTAGAGATGGGGTTTCACCATATTTGCCAGGATGGTCTCAATCTCCTGATCTCGTGATCACCTGCTTCAGCCTCCCAAAGTGCTGGGATTACAGGCGAGAGGTACTACGCCCAGCTATGCAACAGACTTTTCTTTTGAAATATGTTAGACTCATAATTAAGTTATAATCATCAAAACTAAGAAATTAACATTGGCACAGTACTATTAACCAAACTACAGACTTTATTCAGATTTTCAGGGTCCCACGTTGCATTTAATTGTCATTTGTCCTTGTGGCTATGATAATACCTCAGTTAGTCCTAGTCTTTTAGGATCTTGATACTTTTGAAAACAATGGTCAGTTATCTTGTTGCCTATCCCTCAATTTTGGTTTGTTTGATATTTTCTCATGATTATGTTAAAGTTATTTATTTTATGCAAGAATATTTCAGAAGTAATGTGCCTTTCTAAGCACATCATTAGCAAAGGATACCTGACGTTGATATATCTTATTACTGGTGATAACCTTGATCACTGCTATGATTTATATGTGTGCCCTAACAAGTATGTGTTGGAAACTGAATCTCTAATGCAACAGTGTTCAGAGGTAGGGCCTAATGGGAGGGGGTTAGGTCATGAAGGCTCTACCGTTATAAATGGATTAATGCCTATTATGAACGGGCTTGAGGCCACTAGTTGACTCTTTTGCTCTCCCTCACCCTCATTGCCCTTCTACCGTGAGAAGATGCAGGAAGAAGACCCTAATCAAATGCTGGTGCATTGGACTTACTGGCTTCCAGAACCATGAGCCAATAAATTTGTGTTCATTGTAAATTACCCAGTCTCAGGTATTTTATTATAGTAGCACAGAATAGACAAGGCAATTTCTTTGTGAAGACGGTATCTGCCAGGACTCTGAACTGTAAAGGTACTGTTTGTCCTTTTCTAATTAATAAATATTTTGCAGCTGGGCATGGTGGTTCATGCCTGTAATCCCAGCACATTGGGGGTTGAAACAGGTGGACCACTTGAGCTCAGGAGTTCAAGACCAGCCTAGGCAACATGGTGAGACCCCATGTCTACTAAAAATTCCAAAAAAACAAAAGAGCTGGGTGTGGTGGTGCAAGCCAGTGGTCCCAGCTCCTCCAGAGGCTGAGGCAGGAGGATCACTTGAGCCCCAGAAGCAGAGCCAAGACTGCACTACTGCACTGCAGCCTGGGTGACAGAGTGAGACCCTGTCTCAAATTAGAATAATAATAACAAATAAATAAATAAATATCTTGAGGTAGATGCAGCATGCTTTTAAATTCAATCTGCCTTATTTACATCTACCTGTTACTTTCTTAAGACTACATAACAATAAACCAAACTCTGATTTGTGGCATTTGCCAGCTTCTGTAGAATAAATAATCGCACCATGGCCCTATTTCGGCTTCCAGTGTGATGCTACAGAGTGGAGCTGGGAAGAGAGATACAGTAACCCCTTACTGTGTAGTGTATCCACATGCAGACAGAATCAATGAGAGTAACTTCGAGAGCATAGGTAATAGCAAAAGTGCAGTAAAATAATGAAGCAATGACAAACCTTTCTTTAGAATGCAATGAACTGGACATTTATATAACATAATTTTTAACAGTGGCTGTGTTTAACAACATCCTCATCCTGTTAAGACATCCCTTAACAGCGTCTCTCGTGAGCTTGTAGGAGCTGGCTCCAGCCCACAATCACAGGCATTATTGCCTATAGCCAGATGGCCACCAGGGGCACCTTATCACAAAGCTGGGAATGAGAAGTAAACTCTTAGATTCTTGTCACAAACCATACAAACTAACTGATACCCAGAGCATGCTTCTGTTGGCTTATGCCAGTCTTTTATCCATAGCCAACTGATTTCCAGTCACAGGAAATGTTCGCTTTAACTGGAAGAAAGGGTAAAAATGGTTGTGTGGGTTCTCTATTATGAGATATCACCTCAGATGCCTTTGCTAGGTTTGATGTTTGAGACGTGTCTCTCAAGGTAGGGTGGTCTATGGTGAGATGCTGGGACTAGGGAACACAACTCCCAATTTTGTATCTACTACTCGCGTAAGTAGACATTTCAGTTTTTTTCCTTATCCACTAGGGTGAAATGATTGCTAGTGGATACATAATGAATGCACAGATAAAAGCAATATTGATAAAATGTCTGGCCAGCACAGTGCCTGAATAAAGTAGGTGTGCGCTCTCCCTCTTTCTCTCTCTCCCCTCCCCTGGTGTATAATGATAAACATATGTGTGTATACATTTTTAATTAGCAAACACTTCTGTAGTGCCTATTACATGGCAAGTGTATTACATGCAGTCACATGTATGAGCTCATTTAATTATCATAGCAATCCTGAAAAGTAGATAGGTGTTTTCATTATTACGATTATTATTCTCTTTCTATAGATGTGTCAACACAGGCACAGAAAAGTTATGAAACTCTCTCAAGGCCAAACAGTTGGTAAGAAGTATAACTAGGATTTAAGCCCAAGAAGTCTGGCACCATCAAATGTGCTTTCAGACACTATAAAGTGTTCTCTTCCCCATTTAGAGGAAAGGTATGAAATGAAAACACAAAACATCATGTTTCTAGGTCTGAAGGACTCTTCTGCCAGCATGTCCCGCAGGACCAACTATTTATCTTGTGTGCCTTGGAAAGAGTGACTTATGATAAGTTATTGTAAGTGACTGCCTGTGAGAGGAGATACGGGGCTCACAGACTAGAGGATGCTTTACAATTAAGTTAACAGAGGAAGAGAGATTAGCATCCTTTGCTGGGAAAGCTCTGCAGAACCTTAACGGCAGGAGGAAACTGGGAGGGGGGATGTTGAAGGGTGGGAAGTTGTTGATTCTAGGAAGCTTCCTTGGAGCTGTTTGACTCACTGGCTAGTTTTGCTAGATTTCTCTGCTCGGACATGGTTCAATTCCATTTTACTCTGACATAAAAGAACCATAGGGTGTCAGAAATATCAAATGATTTCCTGTTTGTATTCAAGTCAGAAAAAGCAGAATTAAGACCAGTGATTTTCAAACTTTTTTTTTTTTTTTCTGAGCCAACAGAAGCCTACCCCCTTTCCCCAAGGCAATCTCACATGGAAGTCCAATATATAAAAGACAGAGATAAAAGTAAAGCAGTTGGTTGTAGCTGGGTTGGGGATCTTGATGTTTTGCTTTGGGGACCTTCTAATGAGCTCCCAAAAATTCTGGAATGCAAGGGTTTAATGATATAGATGGAAGATTAGGGACCTAGCTAAAATCCCTCACCTTATAGTTGTGAGAGCCCCAAAAGTGATTTTTTCAAGGCTACAACACAACCAGGTGGAGAATCTGCCTGTTCCTAGTGCTCCTAGTAATTTGTGCTTCACATTGTGGTGTTGCTGATTTGGTAAACTCTGAGGGCTAGCTGGGGAGAGAAATAAGAGTCGCTCTACCCCTCAGCTGGATGACCCACTGGCCAAAGTGGGAAATGGCAACTCCTAATCACTAGTAGGGTTTGCCAGTGAGCTGAGTCTGTTTTCATTTTTGTCTTTTGGGTTGTGCTTTTTTTAAAAAAAAATTGACAGCATTTTGGTTTCTCACCCAGGCTGGAATGCAATGGCGTGATCCCAGTTCACTGCAAGCTCTGCCTCTGGAGGACAAATGATCCTCCAGACTCAGCCTCTGGAGTAGCTGGGACCACAGGCATGAGCCACCATGCCCGGCTAATCTTTCTAGTTTTTGTAGAGATGGGGTCTCACTATGTTGCCCAGATTGCTCTCGAACTCCTGGACTCAAGTGATCCTCTCACCTTGGCCTGATTGATCCCACTGAGCCTCACTGAAGAAGTCCTTTACTTTTTGCAGACCAGATGCTGAAACAGAAGGATCATATTTGACTGCAGTGGAAGCTGTGTTAATGTATACCTCACCCATGTTAATATATGCCTCATAAAGGTATAGCAGCCTTCCCTCTTTATCTGGCTAGAAAGGTACAGTTCATTTTATTGACAGAAGCATGAAAAATCTAGGGCCACTTGGATGGGCTCCTATGGGATGCACAGAGAAGCTGTGAGCACAAAGCAACTCTGACATATTTTGCAGGGGTTTTCATAATTCATGAAACCTGTTATTCAGTGGAGGTTTTTCTAGAGACCCCATTGAGAATCCCAGATTGTTTCCATGAGGAGCAGGGAAAGGAGGAGAGAGTACTATTTTCCTTATCGGTGTGCCTATCTGATCTATTTGTCTCATCTACCCAAATATTTACTTAAGGCTATCTCTTGATTACTAACTTGTCTAATAGTAACCTGTTGCTTGGCCCCAACTATGAATGTTTGGGGACAAGCTGTTTAGCCATTCCAGGCCTCAGTTTATTCATTCATGTGAAGGACCAGTCTGGATGTTGTCATGAGGAATATGTTGAGTTAATGTTTATAAACCATGGTGATGTCCTCAGATGAAAGATGTTCAGTGAACATAAAAATACTCTGCTGTGATGACTAATGCATGGTCTTTGCCAATGAGATTATTTAAATAATGGAACAGTGGCTACTACTTTAATTGTATAGATTCTTTCTGAAGCTTCAAAGCACTTTTCTGACACTAAATCATGGCAAGTGTTATTTAATCTCCGCTTTAGAGTCAGAGGCGTTGAAGCACAGTAATGCGTGTACTTTCCCCTTGGGCAGGGGTTACATTTGATTGTGGATCCATTATCAGGGTTGCTCCTCTCCTCTCTCCCTTCTAGGACATCACTCCCATACTCACCTACCTTGTCCTTCTTGCCAGGTATTTGGTAAACTATCTTGAGCTGAGGCATTCTCCCTGAGGAAGACTGCCAAGAGTCCACAGGAAATTCATTTAGGAAGCGTTTACTGAGGTGCTGGAGATAGAAACACGAGACGCATAGTCCATGTTCTCAAAGCCCTTACAATGCAATGAGAGGCAGAGCAGCAAGACTGTGGTGTGCCGAGCGCTGTGACAGATCCGTGAGTGGAAACAGAGACAGATCTGATGGGGGTGGGGGTTGATATAAAGAGTGGTTGTTTTGTTTGTTTGCAAATGGGCTTGTTCATGGGTCTTAAATTGGGTTGCCTCAGACAAGAATTTAGTGTAACAGGCTTATTTGGAAGGTGAAAAGAGCACCATTAGGGGACTAGGAAAAGTGAGACCGAAAAAGGAAAGGCAGGACCTATCATTGAGGTCAGTGGGAGCTCTTTTCTGGGGAAACACAGACTTCACAGTCATCCCACCCAAGGGGCAAGAAAGCTGGGATGTTTATTTTCTGCTCCTGTCAGTTATTGATTGGGGGCTTCTCCAGGGAACATTAATTTCCTGCTATTTCTTGCTTGTGAAGTGGGTAGCAAAGTGGGTTCCAGAGACCAGAGGAAGCCTTCAATCAAAGAAAGAGCAGCTGGTGCAACTCCTGTACACCGAGGTGATAAGGGTGTGGAGATACGAGCTGGGGACAGTATCTGCTCCATCTGTAAAGGAAATCACTGAGTGAATGCCAAGAACTTTGTTCTCTCTCGCATCCCTTCAGCAATCTGGTTTCTAGGCAGCTGTTTAATTTAGAGTTCAGGCTATAGAGCACAGTCCCTATCAAGAGCAGGGCAGCCCTGGGTGAGGATTGGTTAAGAAGGGAAGATCAATTTATGGCTTACTACTCAGACCGGTACTAGACGCAGCTCACTGGTGCTGTTTTCCAGTGTCTCCGAACAGATGTCACCTCCTTAGTCTTCTTCTGGACGCCTCCCCCAACAGGACTCTGAGCTCACCCCTTTCACGGTGGTTATAACATTTTGCATTTGTGTGGTTACTCACTCATCTTCTCCAAAGGACTTTCAACTTCCTGAGGGCAGAGTCTGTGCCTAACAGTGGACTCCCTCAAGTGACGCATGTGACCTTCTTTTAAAAGAGTAAAAATAATGAATCTTTTCGGTTTTACAACTTTCTCTTTATAGCAAGAGTTTGGGAGTGTGTGTTCCAGAAGAAACGGAAGATGAGTTGAAAGTAATAAGGTCAGGGATCATGATGATGCAATTAGCACAAAATGAGGAGGCAGGAGAAAGGGAGTTCCACCGGAATATTTACTAGGGATTAAAATTAAGCAGTGAAAAGCATAACATCTTGTAAAAAAAAAAATCTTTAAAAACAAGTCTGAGATTAATTTTCCTTGTACTTAAACACCTTTATCCATCCATCCATCCTTCCATCCATCCATCCATCCATCCATCCATCCATCCCTCCGTCTATCATATGTCTATCTACCTATCATCTATCTTTTCTCTCTTTCTCCATCATCCACTCACCGAACACACCATCCTAGATCATGAGCATTTTAATAGAGAGATACAAAAAGAAAAAGAAGTAAAAATCTTTTAGCACAAAGTTAAATTAAGTTTAGCCTAAAGCTGCCTCCTTCTAAGTCTGGCCTAAAGCTTTTTCTGAACATAGTGAACTGTAATTTATTGGATAAACAGACTGAAACCTACTCTTGCACCAATCACTGAGTTTTGGCCAATCACAAACATATAGCTGAGCTATACCCAACCCAGTTGTTTCTGTAAGTCACTTCCATTTTCTATATGTCATCCCTTTCCCTTTTCTGTCCATAAATCTCCAACCACATAGCAGTGTGGGAGTCTCTAAACCGATTCTTGTTCAGGGGGCTGCCCAATTTGCAAATTGTTCTTTGCGCAATTAAACTCTGTTAAATTTAATTTGTCTAAAGTTTTCCTTTAAACAACAAAGAATCCCCTCTTGTCACAAAAATAAAAAGTAATCTTTATGAAAGAGCAGCAAATCCAATGGTAGAGAATAGTACAGAATGGAAAGGATCTCTCCTTGCCCCCAGAGGACCCTTTCCCCACAAAATACCTACTAAGATTTTATATAATTCCTTCTAGAAAATAAGTATGAAATAATGATAAAATAATACATAGTATTTGTTGAGTGACTACTATGTTTTGGCACTATTCCAAGATCTTTATATATGTTATATTTAACCTTTTTTTTTAACGGTTACATTTTCACTTCCAATTTACGGAAGAAGGAACTGGGGCACAGAAAAGTAAACCCACTTGTCCAAAGGACATGCCCAGTAAAGGGAAGAGGCAAAATTTGAACTTAGAAAGGTTGGATTCAGGGTCCAGATTCTTAACTACCCACTAAGCATGCAAATCACATGCATCTATTTATATATTTTTGTACATAAGATATGAGATATTGTGTATATGTGTACAAAAATGATCAACTATAAAATGGCAAGTTGCATACATAGCCTAAGCAGCTGGGCCCTTTCCCATACCCGGCATCGGCATCATTCTGGAGGTTTTTATCCCTGATATTGCCAGCACAAAATCATCTTTAAAATACAACTAAATCATATTTGTAATAACCATATGCTTTCCACCAGAGGCATTTTACTATGCACAATTTGGTCAACAACCTTGTTAAAGAGCACACTTGTAGACATGTAACACTGAATATGGAATACTTTAATAAATCTGTTCTGGAAAATTACAAATTGATCCTAAATTGCAGATGTGTATGTGTTCAGTAGTTCATTTCACAAGCAAGACTTAGGTGCTAGAGGCCTCCTTGATCGATGCATGAGTTATCATGTGTTAGGGGAGTTCCAGAGCAAACAATCTGGGAAGGACCCTGAACTTGTCACCATCCTATTCTATGTCACAAAGACCAAAATGGCCATCAAAATAAGCTAGCCAGGCAGCTAAGCAATATACGTTTACAGGACCAACCATGCCACGAGCACGGGGTTAGATGGCAAGGTATCACTTGTGTGGGTTTCTGTCTTCGAGTTCATAGCTGAGTTCACAATCCTTGGCTACAGATGATTGCTTTCTACCTCTATTTAGCATTGTCCCAGTTCTGCATAAGTGCCTCCAGGAACACAGAGGCTGAGGGGAAGGCTCATCTGGTCATCTGCTCTTATGCTACCCCACCAAGGCAGCTTCTTTTCCTGCCTGTTTTTCATGCTGGGAGTTAGCATAACATTTTATTTTCACAAAATTATTCTGTTCAGAAGAGCTTAAAAGTTATTTCCGCAAGGCATTAAGACTTAAAGAAAAACAAAATTTTTAATTCACTTTTGTAAATTCTGCTTTGTCTTCAGATAATTAAATAGCTTGATAAATACATCATTTTATGTTTAAATGCTTTTTTTTCCTGACTATGAATTTGCACACCCCTATTGTTGAAAATTTAAAAACGCAGGGAGGTTTAAAAATAATAGTTCTGGCCGGGTGCGGTGGCTCATGCCTATAATCCCAGCACTTTAGGAGGCCGAGGTGGGTGGATCATGAGGTCAAGAGATCAAGACCATCCTGGTCAACATGGTGAAACCCCGTCTCTACTAAAAATACAAAAATTAGCTGGGCATGGTGGCGCACTCCTGTAGTCCCAGCTACTCAGGAGGCTGAGGCAGGAGAATTGTTTGAACCCAGGAGTAAGAGGTTGCGATGAGCTGAGATCACGCCATTGCACTCCAGCCTGGGTAACAAGAACGAAACTCCATCTCAAAAAATAATAAAATAAAATAAAATAAAAATAATAGTTCTAATTCCCAGAGATAATTGCTGTTTCCATTTTGTTGTATTTCCATATAGTTTTTATCCCATGCAGATCATATCTATAACCTACATTTTGGTAAAATCTGAAGCATAAAAGGATTTGCATGGCATCTTTACACAGATGCCATGCTAATCTCTGCATATTGTTCCAACTGAGTACACATGCTGCTGAAGTAAGTACTGTACATAAAAGTTTATATAATGTGTTGCATTTTTAATATCTATTATATTTTTACTTTGCCCAAAGTAGGATTTCTTTTAGGTCTGACTCCCTCAGGCCAAATCTAATTTGCTGTAGTTGCTGAAAAAATTTCCAACATAGGAAGAATTTTCAATCCAGGAGAAAATGCAACAGTCTCTTTTCGAATCCCCAAAAAGGGAAACTTGTGTAAATTAGTCAAATCCGTGATTTTTTGATGATAAGGTGCAGATACACATGAATGGATTTTAAATTCATGCTCCATTTCCTAGAACACTTTTTTTTTTAAGTAGAAAAGAAAACAGGTGTTCTCATTATGTTGCTGCTCCTACCAAAACGTGGTGCTGTAGGGCTTTATAATAGCAATATGATAGACAGAAACCTAAACAACAAAGCTAATATTTTTCAGTTAGCTTTGTTGTTTAGGTTTCTGTCTAACATATTGCTGTTATAACAATCTGGGAAGGACCCTGGTCCTTTATTTGCACAGGTTAAGTTTAAATTGACTATTACTTTGTTATTTTACTACTGTCCTGTTCTTCAGATTTATGTCATCACATGTAAATAAACACATGTAAGACACATAACTAAAAATGATATTGTTTGCATGTCATTTGCAACCTAAAAATTTTGAGGTCAAGACCAGATTACTTACTAGTATTTAGAAATCAGACATTTTATATAAGAATTCACTTATGATTTAATGCATGGTCTTGAATAAATCAGTCTGAGGTATGTTCAAGCCACTTTTAAAATTCTGCCAAAAAGCAAATCTAAGGCACAGCTAAATTAAGAATTCTATCTTTTCACTTTATGTTTCCAGAGATGAGTCATTTAAATGACCTTTAATCCTGGTACATTTTAAATGATTACTACATTTAAAAGTATTCATTCTATACCCACATTTTCAATTACTTTTTAAGTAAGCTCTCTGCAAAGCTCTGAGAAAGGTTTACATAAATATGTAGCCTGAAACCAGATGTGACCACAAATATGATTTTTTCAAAGCTAGGAATTTATGGTACATAAATATCACTTCTGCTCATCACAAATTTATCTTGGTGAGTTAAATAAGAGAAATGAAATTTTAGAGATGAAATAAGAGCTGCCATTCCACAATATGTATTAAGCTTCCTACATGAAAATTTATAATTCCAATATAGCCCTGATAGCCTTTTTTTTTTTTTTCTGCCTCGTTTCTTCTTTTGGTTGGGGTTAAGACCTACTTCTTGCATGGGGTTTTTGCCTTAAAGTTTCTTAACCTGCTCACTTCTATCAACAAAGCAATGAATGCTTCTCTTCCAAGAATTTAAATAAAAATGACACCAGTCTTTTTTTTTTCTTTTTTTAAGGGCTACATATTCTCTACTGTTCTCTACTGAAAAACAAATGACATAAATACATAAATGTTTTCTGGGATATTTAAATACATTGTGTTGCATATTCTCTGAAACATATCACAATATGACTGTTAAAAGAATATATGGGTAACCCTTTTTTCAATTTATATACTCCAATCTCTTTTTAGCTGTTTATATGCCACTATAATAGAAATACTCTAATACAATTTGTACATAACATAAATGTTTTGATGTTGAGTTCTACTTTAGTATATTCATACATGTTCTTTCACGTCAGCTTTTAAAATTAACCTTACAGAACTACAACTTACATATAATAAAATAAACCTATACTACTGGACAGTTTCACCAAATGTATACATCTGTGTGACCATCTCCACACTCAAGATTCAGAATAATGAAAACACATGGACACAGGGAGGGGAGCATCACACAATGGGGTCTGTTGGGGGGGACTAGGGGAGGGACAGGTAGGGAGTTGGGGAGGGATAACATGGGGAGAAATGCCAGATATAGGTGATGGGGATGGAGGCAGTGAACCACATTGCCATGTATGTACCTATGCAACAATCATGCATGTTCTTCACGGGTACCCCAGAACCAAAAGTGCAATAAAATATATATATTAAAATAAAATTTTAAAAAGAAGAAAATACACATGACAAAAAAAAAAGATTCAGAAAATTTTCAAGACCTCAATAAACCTCTCCTGAATCATTTTATAATACCATGACCACCTCCCCAAGTCCCAGATAATCAGTGATCTGCTTTCTATTATTATAGATTAGATTTGTCTTTTTCAGCATCATAAAATGTACATTCTTTTGCATCTATGTTTTCTTAGTGACCAGCATAGTGTTTTTGAGATTTATCCATGTTGTTTCATAGATGAATAGTTCACTCATTTTATTTATTTATTTATGTATTTTTGAGACAGGGTCTCACTCTATTGCCCAGGCTGGAATTGGTGGCATGATCATGGTTCACTGCAGCCTCAATCTCCTTGGGCTCAGGTAATCCTCCCACTTCAGCTTCCCTAGTAGTTGGGACCACAAATATGTGCCACCATGCTTGGCTAATTTTTGTATTTTTTGTAGAAATGGGGTTTTGCCATGTTGCCTAGGCTAGTCTCAAACTCCTTGGCTCAACTGACCCACCTGCCTTAAGCCTTCCAGAATGCTGGAAGACGTGAGCCACTGTACCTGCCAGTTTACTCATTTTAAATGCCGATTTTTAATTTCCTGGTATGGATATATCACACTTCATATATTCATCACCTCCTGATGGACATTTGGATATTTCTAATTTTTGGCTATTAAGGATAAAGCTGTTATAAACAATTGTTGTACAGATTTTGTGTAGACCTATATTTTTACTTAAATTGAATAAAGTATCTAGGAGAGGAATTGCTGTATCATAGAATAATGCCGATTAACTTCATGAGAAACTTCCTTTGTTTTCCAAAATGGTAGCACGATTTTACATATCAGCAGCGTGTGAGAGTACAAGTGGCTCTGCACCTTTTCTAATTTCAGCGATTCCAGTGGGTGTATAATGGTATTTCACTGTGGCATATAATTTGTGTTTCCTCGATGACTAATGAGGTTGAACATTTTCTCATGTGTTTTTTGGCCACTCATATATCTTCTTTGGCAAAGTATTTATTCAAGTCTTTTGCCCTTTTTAAAATTAGGTTGTTCGTCTTTGTATTACTTAGTTGTAAAAGCTCTTTATATATACCCGGAACATATGTATGCATTATGAGTACTTTTTCCCATTTGTTGTTTGCCTTTTCATTTTCTTAATGATGCCTTTCACAGAGCAGTTTTTGAAATACCATTCCTTAGGGCACAATGGATACATCTGTGTGCAAACAAGGTTTGCTAATGAGTGTAGTGAATGTCTCTCAGTGCCAAATCAAATCGTATTGCCCATTTTACAGTGACTGAAATATATCTGTGGCAAAGAGTCCCAGGGCTTATCTAGTACAAGACCTACTGGTGATATGGCCCCCAAATTTTGTACTATCAGGAGTTTCTGTCTCATCCCTTTCTTATCTCTCCAATACTCCTCCACAGAAAGTCTTCTTCACTACACAAAGTGAGTTGGCAATAAATACAGACACTATTTCATTACATTGTAAGGGTCACCATGACCTCCTTGTTGTAGTGGAGAAAGTAATTGAAAAGTTGTGTTTGTTCTAAATCTCAGGAAGAACAGGAATCTCTAAGTTAAAAAACTCAAGCCTCTTCTGGGCTCTCAAAATTGGAACTGAATGTGTTTGTCCTTTCTGCTAGGAAAACTAACTCTCAGAACACCGATGGACTATATTTTATTCATTTATTTCAGAAAATATTTGCCAAAATGTGGGCTGGGTGCAGTGGCTCACACCTGTAATCTCAGGACTTTGGGAGGCTGAGGTGGGTGGGTCACCTCAGGTCAGGAGTTCAAGGCCAGCCTGGCTAACATAGTGAAACACCATCAAAATTAGCCAGGTATGGTGCTTGCGCCTGTAGTCACAGCTACTCAGGAGGCTGAGGCAGGAAAATATCTTGAACACAGGAGACAGAGGTTGCAGTGACCCAAGATTGCGCCACTGCACTCCATCCTGGGCAACAGAGTGAGACTCCATCAGGGTGGCAGGGGTCAAGGGTGGGAAGAAAAAAAATATTTTAGAAAATGTACGACATCCCAAAGCACTATGTTGGAAATGCAAGAAATATCTAGGGTACCGTGTGTTAAATCACTTTGTTTATTAGTGAAACAGTGAGCATGTTGAGGACAAGACTATCTTGTTCATTTCTCTGCACTTAGCACCGACAAATCGTTATGTATTAAATTTAGTTAATGACTGTATGCGTGCGTAAGTCAGTGTCAAAGGCTTGGCTTGCTTAAGTAATTTGGAAGGGGTTGGTTGCTTTATTCAGAAGTATATGCATAATTTGCTACAATAAGAGAGCTATAATCAAATAGCCACAGTCACTCAGGGTAAAACAATGCTATGTGGCAATAAGATAAACCAAATCTCCCAGCAATATCCCAGTTGGGAAGTCAGTTAACACTTGGAGTAAGGCTTAGATCATTTTGACTTTTAGTGGTTAAAATTTTCCATAATGTGAGAGAATGCACTGGACCTCAGAAATGAGAAGGGTCACAAGGAAAATATTTTTTCTTTAGATTATATCAGAGGTAAATTTAATAACAAAAAGAAGATTGTCCACCATGATAATAAATAGTATGTAGTGCAGTTTATAAACAGTGTCACATGCGTGTTCTCACCAACTCCTTACAACACCCCTGGGAGGAAGTTACAGGGAACATTAATACACTTATCCCCATTACATAGAGCTGGAAATGTGCTTCCGAGAATATAAATGTCTTGCCCAAGATTTCACAGCTACTTAACAGCAAAGTGGACTAGCTGGGACTCTAGCATTCTTTTTCACTGCCGGTAGAGAAAAATTCCCTTGCTTATAGAGTGCCATGGATGGTGGTCTACATCTAAATGTACATTTCTGTTGTATCTTTGATTTCTAAATAATATTCCTTTATTGTGTCATCAGATGAGATAAATTGTCTTTACTACAGTGTGTCCTTCATATTAAATAAATCTTAAGCTTTGATTAAGTTTTGATACAATGCTTCACTAATTCCACAGGAATAGGTGCCTTGGAAGCCAAGACTCCATGTGAACTCTCAAATTCCTTTTTCTATGCAAACCTTATTAAAATAAATTAATTGGAATATGCTGAGATAATTTTTTTCTCTTAGACAAAATTTCCTTAATTGTTAGCATGTTATACTTGTCCAAGAGGAACTCCTTTGCTGAGACTATTCAAAACTTTCATTGCCTGGGTCATCCTTGGAGGGACAATGAGGCTTGACAGCTGGAGACAGGAACTTGGGAAACTTGGGAGGAAGGACTGAAGAGCTACTCATCACCCCTGTTTAGCCCTCCTAGGAATACTATCTGAGAGTTATCACATCAGGGCATATTGGAGAGCCAGCTTGTATTTGGAGAATGGTTTTCAATTGCAAGCATGGCCATGAGACTCTGGAAAAACTGTGGCTTGTTCTTAGTCTTGTAGCAGAATTACATTTCAGTCCACTGCTTTGCAGAAGATGAAATGCTTTTGCCTCTACCTGGATGACAATGGCATAATTATAGGCTTTGTAACTGGGTCTTAAGGAAGGAAAGCTGACTTTGTTCAGATCAGAGCTAGGTAATTGAACAGAACTTGAGATTCTATTCTTCCCCACCAACAGTTGAGAGTTATGACTGAAAAAAGTACAATTAAATTTATCTTACTCAAACACCTACATTTCTAGATTCTTATTGGTTTCTATAATAGCTACACAAAGGGTAAACAGCTCTCTTTATTAATGCTTCACTAAGGACTTTTTTATCTATGTGACAAGTGGTACATTCTTTGCACAGAATAAAGTATTTGGAGCCTTGATTCCAGCTGGTCTGGATTGGAAAACTCATTACTGCTCTTAGCCTGTCTGCCAGCAAACTCCTCAGGGGAGAGATACAGACTCGTAGGTATGGAAATAACCAACCCGGATTGGTCAACTTTTATAAATAAACCATTGGAAAATGTAATTTAGAGGGAGGAGTATATCAATTACAGATTGTTTCCTTAATCATTTCTGTTATTTCCCAGTTCCAAATTTTATGCATTTTGCATAAAAATAACACTTAAAGTATATAACAAAGCTCATCATTCACTGTTTTAATAACAGAACATCTATCTGTAATGATAAAAGGAATTGAAAATAACATTACAATTTGGAGGCAAAATTGCAAGATTGTTTATAACCAAGGCAACTGATAGCCATCTTGACCAAGTTCTAGACTAAAGTCACCATATCTTGACTCAAAGATTGGCATCAGATTAAAAGAGGCAAGGAACTGTTTCCAGCAGGGAAGATTAAAACACGATTATAAATACATTTATCTTCCTTTGCCCAGGGACTTGACATCCCATAATACTATTTGCATAATGGGTTACTTTGTTTGTTCCCTTTTAAATGTTCAATTTGGAACATTTTATTCTAAGTGCCATCAAAATAAATAAACTGAGTTTTAAGTCCACAGCTTTTTTATGTTTATTTGAGACTAAGAATCATTAGATTCTGCCTGCATTCAGGGAAGCACAAGCATTTATGTTTTTACACACTCAAGAAGACAGGGCTCTAAAGGGTTGTGAATATAGACAAATGGCAGCTAGAAATTCACCTCATCTATTTCACTCTGAAAGACACACACACATGTGCACACAGATATGCCCCCTCATTCTGCTCCTTTCTGAAGTTACTTGGAGATGACATTTTGTTTGTGTTGGCTTCGCTCTCTCCTGGCTAACTGTCTCAGTCTGGTGTATTCTACACCAGAGTCGTATTCCCAAGTGGATGCTTTAATCACTGCACTCTTTCCTCCTACTAGGGTCTAATTGGATGGACCTACCTTATGTCTAATTGCCTATATGGCAAAAAGCTAACCTAAAAACCAGTCCCTGTAAATGGTAAATGGAGAATTTATCAACTCAGGTAGAACACATTTTGTTTTTTTACAAGTGTGTCTTGGGATGCATAATAGCCACGTTTAGTCCTTAGAAGAGAGAATTCAAGGCAGGGGGTTGACCAGTGGGCAGATCTTTGGCAAGAGGAGAAACTTCCATGTTCCCCCACACACCATGTAAGTACTTTCCCTCTCCCCACAGAACTTGGAGATGAAGTTAATATACACAGCAGCCAAACTGCCCTGATGTTGATGGGTTCAGAACACCCAGAAGGTTAGAAAGTGCCTCCTTCTGACCTTCAACCCCTTTGCATTACAATAGTAACTACTTTGCAGTGTCTCAGCCCCCTTAAAGCTCTACTTTTCTAAAACGTCTCACATTCTATTTGTATTGGAAGCTGGCTTGTCCTTGGATTCAAACTTCATTGGCTTGGCTCTAGGTAAAGACTGCATGTGCTTTAATGGTAAAAATTCAACCCCCTCAATGGTTCTCCTCGATACAGCTATTCAAGTCCAATGGATGAGTCTCCTTGGAAACATCAGTAGCAGCTCTGTTATCCTGTCTCCTGATGTTCTTTTAGTTCCATTAGCTGTTTATTCCCAGAAATTGGTGTCCCAGCTACTGCTAGTTACTATAAAGACCACGTAGCAAGGAGGAGGAAACTACCATCAAGGGGCAAGACAGGTGGTAGGAGGTAAGCCTATGTGACAGTGGAGTTTCTGCCGCACCAAGATACTGTGTTCAGGGAGCATAGATAGTTCCATCTGGGATTCTGACAAATGGGGACACCAGTTGTACTAGAAGTGTGGGCCTAATATATACACAGAATCCAGGCATGGGGAATTAAGGCAGCAGATATACTGAAGTTGAGGGAGGCAGCCAGTAGGCATCAAAAGGTGATGGATGGAGAACAGAGGTCCTGCTACTGGGCAAAGGGACTAGTTAGCTATAGTCAGGTCTGAGTAGTAGAAGGAAACTGGGTTATATCCTGGAGTCAGCACTCAGACACAAGGATAAAGGAAGAGCTATGAGCTTGGTAAGGGGAACGGGGTGGGGCAGGGTACCTTGGCATTTAGAACCAAGAAGCAGGAGGTCCTTTAGCAGAACCTAACTATTTAAGAAAGGGGATGAATGAGAAGGGACCGTGTGATGTGGTTCTACTTCCTTCCTGTAGCACAATCTAGGAAAAGCAACATAACAAGGTTCTAGGATGGGGGTGGGGACACCATCATGGTTCAACAAGTGGGTAGGGACTTGGGATGTATGTGAAAACTCTGCTATTGGTCAATGAAAGAGAAAACAAGTTAAAAACAAACACACAAGGGGAATCCCAAGTTGGCCGAATAAGAGGCAGCTCCAGAAAGCAGCTCCCAGTGAGAGAGACACAGAAGCCAAGTGGTCTCCACAATTCCAAACGAAGTATCAGGTTCATTTTGTGGGTCTGATTGGACAGTGGTAGAAACCAAATAGGGCAAGTTGAGGCAAGGCAGGGCATTGCCCCACCCAGGAGGTGCATGCAACCAACTGGAGGACCAGGGAATCTCCCCCTCTGGGACTTTAGTTAGGATACAGCGCTCCACCCAAGCCCTCTACAACCTGCAGAACAGGAGATCTTCGCCTGGCTGAAAAACCTCAGTGAGCTGCCTGAACAAGACAGAACAGCAACTTTGGCTGGCACTGGGGCTGTCAGCATAGATCTAAGCAGAAGCACTGGCTGATGCAAAAGCCAGAAAGCCAGCTGGATGGAACCACCCACCCTCTAGAAAGAAGGGGAATTGGAAACAGGGAAACAGCCCATATGGCAGGATGAGTCCCCCCCTACACAAAGCCCAGCAGCCTAAAAAAGTTTAGCACCCAGAACATCAGTTAGAAAGTGACCAGGAATGATCGAGCTCAGCGAGGGGAAGGGAAGCCACCACTGCAGAAGCCAGCCTAATTTTCCTGAGTAAATAAAAGATGCAGCAGCTCCACTGAACCTGCGGCAGCCCAGCCACACCTCTGCAGGCAGACAAAGGAAAGGCTACCTCCCCAAGCAGCTACCTGAGATCAAAACTATATAAATGCAAGGAGATGGGAAGAAACCAGCACAGGGAAGAATGAAACCATCAAAAACCAGAACGCCTCTCCCCACCAAGAGTTCACAATTCCCTACCAGCAAGGGAACAAAGCTGGACAGAGAATGAATTTGATGAATTGACAGAAGCAGGCTTCAGAAGGCGGGTATTAACAAACTTCTCTGAGTTAAAGGAACATGTTCTATCCCAATGCAAAGAAACTAAAAACATTGAAAAAAGGTTAGAAGAAATGCTAACTAGAATAACCAGCTTAGAGAAGAACATAAATGACTTGATGGAGCTGAAAAATATAGCACAAGAACTTGAAGAGGCACACACAAGTTTCAGTAGCTGAACAGATCAAGCAGAATAAAGGATATCAGAGATTTAAGATCAACTCAATGAAATAAAACAAGAAGGCAAGAAAGGAGAACAAAAAGTGAAAAGAAATGAACAAAGCCTTCAATAAATATGGGATTATGTGAAAAGACCTAATCTATGCTTGATCGGTGTACTGCAAGATGATGGGGAGAATGAAACTAAGCTGGAAAACACTCCTCAGGATATTATCCAGGAGAACTCCCCCAACCTATCAAGGCAGGCCAACATTCAAATACAGGAAATACAGAGAACACCACAACAATACTTTTCTAGAAGAGCAACCCCAAGGCACATAATCATCAGATTCACCAGGGTTGAAAGAAAGGAAAAAATAGTAAGGGCAGCCAGAGAGAGAGGTTGAGTCACTCACAAAGGGAAACACATCAAACTCACAGCAGATCTCTCGGCAGAAATCCTACAAGCCAGAAGAGAGTGGGGGCCAATATTCAACATCCTTAAAGAAAAGAACTTTCAACTCAGAATTTCATATCCAGCCAAACTAAGCTTCATAAGTGAGGGAGAAATCAAATCCTTTACAGACAAGCAATTGCTGAGAGATTTTGTTACTACCAGACCTGCCATTACAAGAGCTCCTAAAGGAAGCACTAAACACAGAAAGGAAAAACCAGTGCCAGCCACTGCAAAACAGAACCAAATGGTAAAGACCAATGGCGCAATGAAGAATTTATGCCAACCAAAGGGCAAAACAACCAACCAGCAATAAAATGGCAGGATCAGGTTCACACATAACAATACTAACATTAAATGTAAATGGACTACATGCCCCAATCAAAAGACACAGACTGGCAAACTGGATAAAAAACCAAGAACCATCCATATGCTGTATTCAGGAGACCCACTTCACATGCAAAGACACACATAGACTCAAAATAAAGGGATGGAAGAAGATTTACCAAGCAAATGGAGAGCAAAAAAAAGCAGAGGTGGCAATCCTAGTCTCTGATAAAATTGACTTTAAACTAACAAAAATCAAAAGAGACAAAGAAGGGCATTACATAATGGTAAAAGGATCAATATAATAAGAAGAGCTAACTATTCTAAATATATATGCACCCAATACAGGAGCACCCAGATACATAAAGCAAGTCCTTAGTGACCTACAAAGAAACTTAGACTCCCGCATGATAATAGTGGGAGATTTTAACACTCCACTGTCAATATTAGACAAATCAATGAGATAGCAAATCAACAAGGAAATCCAGGACTTGAATGCATATCTGGATCTTGAAGCAAACTTAATAGATATTTACAGAACTCTCAACTCCAAATCCACAGAATATACATTCTTCTCAGCACCACATCACATTTACTCTAAAATCAACCACATAATTGGAAGTAAATCACTCCTCAGCAAATGCAAAAGAATGGAAATTATAACAAATAGTCTCTCAGACCACAGTGCAATCAAATTAGAACTCAGGATTAAGAAACTAACTCAAAACTGCACAACTACATGGAAAATGAACAACTGGCTCCTGAATGTTGACTGGATAAACAATGAAATGAAGGCAGAAATAAAGATGTCCTTTGAAACCAACGAGAATGAAGACACAACATACCAGAATCTCTGGGATACATTTAAAGCAGTGTCTAGCGGGAAATTCATAGCAATAAATGCCCACATGAGGAGCAAGGAAAGGTCTAAAATCGACACGCTATCATCAAAATTGAAAGAGTTAGAGGAGGAAGATCAAAAAATTCAAAAGCTAGCAGAAGACAAGAAATAACTAAGATCAGAGCAGAACTGAAGGAGACAGGGACACAAAAAACCCTTCAAAAAATCAACAATTCAAGGAGCTGGTTTTTGGAAAAGATCAACAAAACAGATAGACTGCTAGCCAGACTAATAAAAAAAAAGAGAAGAATCAAACAGATGCAATAATAAACGATAAAGGGGATATCATCACAGATTCCACAGAAATACAAACTACCATCAGAGATTACTACAAACAACTCTATGTAACACAAACCAGTAAATCTGGAAGAAATTAATAAATTCCTGGACATTTGCACTCTCCCAAGACTAAACCAGGAAGAAGTTGAAACCCTGAATAGACCAATAACAAGGGATAAAGTTGAGGTAGAATTAATAGCCTACCAACTAAAAAAAGCCCAGGTCCTGATGGGTTTACAGCCAAATTCTACCAGAAATACAAAGAGGAGCTGGTGCCATTCCTTCTGAAACTATTCCAAACAATACAAAAAGAGGGAATCCTTCCCTAGTCATTTTATGAGACCAACATCATCCTGATACCAAAACTGGGTAGAGACGCAACAAAAAAAGAAAACTTCAGGCCAATATCCATGATAAACATGGACACAAAAATCTTCAATAAAATACTGGCAAACAGAATGCAACAGAAAATCAAAACCCTTATTCATCATGATCTAGTAGGCTTCATTCTGGGGATGCAAGGCTGGTTCAATATATGCAAGTCTATAAACGGAATCCATCACATAAACAGAACCAAAGACAAAAACCACATGATTATCTCAACATATGCAGAGAAGGCCTTCAACAAAATTCAACAGCCCTTTCTGCTAAAAACCCTCAATAAAGTAGGTATTGATAGAACATATCACAAAATAATAAAAGCTATTTACGACAAACCGACAGCCAATATCATACTGAACGGGCAAATACTGGAAGCATTCCCTTTGAAATCTGGCACTAGACAAGGATGCCCTCTCTCACCACTCCTATTCAATACAGTACTGGAAGTTCTAGCCAGAGCAGTCAGGCAAGAAAAAGAAATAAAGGGTATTCAATTAGGAAAAGAGGAAGCCAAATTGTCTCTATTTGCAGATGACATGATTGTATATTAGAAGACCCCATCGCCTCAGTCCCAAATCTCCTGAAACTGATATGCAACTTCAGCAAAGTCTCAGAAATCAATGTGCAGAAATGACAAGCATTCCTATACACCAATAACAGACAAACAGAGAGCCAAATCAAAAGTGATCTCGCATTCACAATTGCTACAAAGAGAATAAAATACCTAGGAATACAACTAACAAAGGATGTAAAAGACCTCTTCAAGGAGAACTACAAACCACTGCTCAGTGAAATAAGAGAGGACACAAACAGATGGAAAAAACATTCTATGCTCATGGTTGGGAAGAATCAACATTGTGAAAATGGCCATACTGCCCAAAGTAATTTATAGATTCAACGCCATCCCCATCAAGCTACCAAAGATCTTCTTCACAGAAATGGAAAATATCACTTCAAAATTCATGTGGAACCAAAAGAGAGCCTGCATAGCCAAAACAATCCTAAGCAAAAAGAATAAAGCTGGAGGCATCATGCTGCCTGACTTCAAACTATACTACAAGGCCACAGTAATCTAAACAGCTGGGTACTGGTATCAAAACAGAGACATAGACCAGTGAAACAGAACAGAGGCCTCAGAAGCAATACCACACATCTACAATCATCTGATCTTTGACAAACATGAGAAAAACAAACAATGGGGAAAGGGGTCCCTGTTTAATAAACGGTGTTGGGAAAACTGGCTAGCCATGTGCAGAAAGCAGAAACTGGACCCCTTCCTGACACCTTACACTAAAATTAACTCCAGATGGATTAAAGATCTAAACATAAGACCTAACATCATAAAAACCGTAGAAGAACACCTAGGCAAAACCATTCAGGACACAGGCATAAGCAAGGACTTCATGGCTAAAACACCAAAAGCAATGGCAACAAAAGCCAAAATAGACAAATGGGATCTAACTAAACTCCAGAGCTTCTGTACAGCAAAGGAAACAATCATTAGAGTGAACCAGCAACCAACAGAATGGAAAAAAAATTTGCAATCTACCCATCTGACAAAGGGCTAATATCTAGAATCTACAAAGAACTAAAACAGATCTACAAGAAAAACAAACAAAAAACCCATTCCATAATGGGCAAAGGATATGAACACTTTACAAAAGAAGACATCTATGAGGCCAACAAACGTATGAAAAAATGCTCATCATTACTAGTCATTAGAGAAATGCAAATCAAAACCACATTGGGATACCATCTCACACCAATTAGAATGGTGATCATTAAAAAATCTGGAGGTAACAGATGCTGGCAAGGATGTGGAGAAATAGGAACACTTTTACACTGTTGGTGGGAGTGCAAATTAATGCAAACATTGTGAAAGATAGTGTGGTGATTCCTCAAGGACCTAGAAATAGAAATACCATTTTACCCAGCAATCCCATTACTGGGCATATACCCAAAGAATTACAAATTGTTCTATTACAAAGACACATGCACATGTTTGTTCACTGCAGCACTGTTTACAATAGCAAAGACCTGGAACCAACCCAAATGTCCATCATGATAGACTGGATAAAGAAAATCTGGCCCATATACACCATGGAATACTATGCAGCCATAAAAAACGGTGAGTTTGTTCCCTCATAGGGACATGGATAAATCTGGAAACCATCATTCTCAGCAAACCGATGCAAGAAAAGAAAGCCAAACACCACGTTATCCCTCACAGGCGAATGTTGAACAGTTAGAACACGTGGACACAGGGAGGGGAGCATCACATACTGCAGTCAGTTGGTGGGGTCTAAGGAAGGGACAGCGGGGTGGGGATGGTGGGGAGAGATAACAACGGGAGAAATATCATTTATAGGTGACAGGGGGATGAAGGCAGTAAACCACCTTGCCATGTATGTACCTATGCAACAATCCTGCATGATCTGCACATGCACCCCAGAACCTAAAGTACAATAACACACATACACACACACACACACACACACACACACACACACACACACACAGCAATACCCACAACCACCTTTTCAATCCATTTTGCATCTTATATTGCTTCCTCTCTCTTCTTGTCATTATAGTTTTTGTTTGGTGGTTGTCGTTCTTGTTGTTGCTACTGTTTTCTGAGACAGAGTCTCACCCACTCTGTTCCCCAGGATGGAGGGCAGTGGTAAAATTTTGGCTCACTGCAGCCTCCGCCTCCTGAGTTCACGCAATTCTCCTGCCTCAGCCACTTGAGTAGCTGCAATTACGGGCATGCACCACCATGTCCAGCTGATTTTTGTGTTTTTAGTAAAGGTGGTTTTCACCATATTGACCAGGCTGGTCTCAAACTCCTGACATCATGTGATCTGCCCGCCTTCGCCTCCTAAAGTGCTGTGATTACAGGCATGACCCATCATGCCTGGCCCAGTTGTAGTCTTAATAACTGATCTTATTAACATTTTATTTATTTTCTCTTTTAAAAATTTTACTTTAAGTTCTGGGATACATGTGCAGAACGTGCAGGTTTGTTAGACAGGTATTCATGTGTCACGGTGATTTGCTGCACCTTAAAACCCATCATCTAGGTTTTAAGCCCCACATGCATTAGGTATTTGTCCTGTTGCTCTCCTGCCTTGTTTCCCACCCCCCTATAGGCCCCAGCATGTGATGTTCCCCTCCCTGGGTCCATGTGTTCTCATTAACATTTTATCTTAAAAATTGTTGAGAAGAATCACTTCTGAAGAGTGTGCCGGGGTAGGGGAGAACTTTGAGAACTGTTCCTGTCTCTCTACCCAGCGACCTCCTGCCTGAGAGTCTGTTGGTCGATTTAGCTGTGACCAGGGTCAAATGGGCAGGAAGAGCCAGGAAGGGGGAGGGATTATAAAAGCCCAGAGGTGATAAGAGTAACAACATTACACTGCTTATTGAGCACCTGCCATGTGCCAGGCAAAAGCGTAGACACTTAACATACACAATCTGATTTTAATCCTGGCAAGATAAGAATTATTCTTCTCATGTTCACAAATAGTCACCAAGGCTTAGAGAGGTTTGTAGCTCCCTGGTATCCCATGGTTGGTCAGTGTTCCATCAGCCTAAGCTCCCCAGACATGGGAGCTGGGGAAACTTAAATGCTTCCTGCCTCTATCAGAATTGGAAAGGAGGGGTAGGCCTTAGCTGGAGAGATACCAGGACCCAGTCATGAAGAGACCGGGAAGGCATGGGATGAATATAGGGAGATAGATGGAATTTCAGAGAGGGTTTAGCTTAGCTTAACTTCTTGGTACCCAAACCTCACTTCAGGTCATTAGAGAAGCTCTAAATAATAAAGATATCCTCCCTTAGTTAAAAAAAAAAATGCAGAGATTCAGGAAGCATCCAAGAATGGTGAGTAAACATGTATCTTCTCTGGGAGAATAAGAACATTGCCTTGAGTGTCTGCCATTCAGACTTTAAACTGTCTGCCATCCAGATTTTAAAAATAACCACTGCGAGGAGAGGCCAGACCCCGGGGTATTCTTACTTAGTAGCTGTCAATGGCTTGGCTGAACTGTGGGCTGTGGCTGAGAGGAATGGCAAAGGAATCCATTCCTCAGCATTCTCTGATTAGAAATGTATACGATATGTGCTTAAAAGAGGCAACAGCCACCTAACGTGCCAGCTGCGGGGATGACTCTTCTCTTCTTGAGAGATCAGGAAATGCAAATGCAGCCTGTTTTGGTCATTGGGACCAACTTTTCAGTTAAGACTTGGATCAAGAAGGAGTGGGGTACGGGACTGTACCAGTTCAGAGAAACTTGGGAGCTGGTAGAATGCAGAGTCCTAGGCCCAGGTTCAGGAGGGTGCTCTGGTGATTCTGATGTAGTTGGCCCTGGTGGGGGCATTCTGGGAAAGTCTGGCATAGAGACTCTCTTCCTACCGTTGTGTTTGTCAGGGCTCAATCAGACTAGAGCCTCCCAATTTTGAAAGAGTGCAGGTGGAAAGCCTCTCTGCCTTTGAATGGCTGCTTTTGCCCAGGCACGCCAGTTTCCACTGCTGGGAAGGAAGAGGCCCTTGAGGTGCCTCAGTGGTCAGTGCCTCCTTGGCCAATGTCAGGAGACATCCAGGCAGTGAGGACAGAAGCTCCTTCCACAGCAAGATCTCTACACTTTCCTTACCTCTGAGCCTCCATCCTTGCTTTTCTTCTATTCTGATCACGTGACCAGAGCTGGGTGGGTTCCAGCCTGGGGGAAAGAATATGGCACACACAGTCTACTCCTTCTCTTTACGTCTCTCCTCCACAGCTGCTAGAACCCACCAATTTGTGCTGTGTCCCAGACTTTAGTTCTTTTTTTTTCCCATCTCAAAAAAAGAGAGAAAGAAACAGCACACCAGCTATCAGAAGGAAGTGGTGACTTCCTTGCATGGGCTAGCTTTAAGGGCAAGGAGTTGCTGAGGCAGAAAATTCCCTAGTGGCAGGCTTGATGGATGATAGGACGTTGTCCCTGGGGATACGGTGATTTGCAGAAGCATTTCAGCAACCCAAAATAAACCATCACTCTGCACTAGGGTGACAAGCTTAACGTCTACGCCCTTCATCATAATTCTAGTGGCAGGATTTCCCAGACTAGGTTAACTCCTTTTACTTTGACCCAAAAATCCGAAGGAGGAGCAGGGAGGGATCCTATGATAATTGTTCTTTGGTTGAGTACTTTCATCTGAGGATCGTCAAGTACTTTATAAATATTAATTAAATCACCACAGCAACTTTGTATGTGTAACTATTATCCATCCACCACCCCCAGCTCCATGACATGACAACCCTTTAAAGATAAAGAAACTGAAGGATAGCCTGGCTAGACTTCAGCAACGGAGCTCAGCACAGAGGCAAGACTCTTCATTTAGCACTCTTCATTTCTAGTTCTGGACTGAATAGGTCTAAAGTGATTGAAAAAAATCATGATTCCTATGCATACAGACACCAGGAAGTATTATTACCAAAAGAGAAAATGTCCACTGAATTTTTCATTTAATTATTGTAACTATTAACCCTAGCTCTTAATCAATCTTTTCCCTTCCAAGAAACTGAACTTCTTTTTGTTTCAATTTTTCCCTCTATAAAATGGTGACATAATAGAGTTCCCCAACGTCTTACATTCCTCTGTTGTGAGAATTGATGGCTTGTAAACCACTGTGTTCTACAACGACAAGTATTTGTATTTCCGAGTTACTATAGCAACCCCCAACAATTTGAAATGTATTGTCCTAATACATCACTTCAACCTGAAGAATTTTCGTGATCAACGCTGTTATTCATATTATCAGAATTTCCTTTCTCTTCATTTCAGTTCATGGTGATACTATCTTGTGTGAATCAGTCACCATCTTTCTTTTTTTGGAAAGCGGTACAAAATACCACCACCAAGGTTGTAAGTAAATAACTGTAGTTAAGACCAAAAACTCTTAGTGATTGAAAATCTGTCTCTGTCTCTCTTCTGTGTGGGGAATATCTGTTTTTCATTTAATGCATTTTATTTGGTAATAGCCACTGGAGAGTAGGTTAGGAAGCAGTGGGGCCACTTAGAGGGACTTGGGTCAGGGCTGCAGCTGAATGAAACCGCTTTACCAGAGCCCTACAGGCTTCACTCTGGGTTACAGTCCTCTCGGCTGGCGTGGGGAGGTGGTGGGGAGCAAAAGAAAGGAGAGCCAAACACTGCCTCAAGTGGACACCGAGCAGAGAGGAAAGGAAGAAGGACAGAGCAGGGCCTGAATCCCAAAAGTTTGGACATAATAGAAAGAAACAATTAAGTGGATAAAACTACATCACACACATTGTTGCTGCAAAGGCCTATGGGAAAAGAAAACTAAAGAAGGCGGCAGAGACGGATCCTTCAGGTGTGAGCCTTGGGGGTATAATTCCCCAGGGACGGGCAGATTTCCAAGCTCTGGCTGAGGAGACCAATGGCCAGGCATTTTTGATAGCTCTGGTAAACACATGATATAATAAGCTTATGTATTCAGATTTCACATAAGGTTTACAAAGAAAATAACATACACTGCTTGTGGTACACCAATGATAAACATTTCTACAGAGCTCTCCTTCATGAGGTAACTGAGAAACATCTACAAGTGAAGTCATGGGTTAGAACAAAAATCTGCAGTGATAAAATATGTTGGAAATTTTTCATTTAGAAATTATTAATAGCAATCCAGGAAAAATAGAGAAGCAAGTTCCTGAAGAAAAAAAAAAAGTCACGGGGATATTGAAAGTTAATAAGAACAAGCCACACAAGGAAGGCTCAAACACGTGTTTCAAGCTGAGCATTCACATGTGCCTTTATGGGCAGGGTCTTGGTCGATGATCTAGTGTGTTAGTGCAAGGAAAATAAGTAGTCTGTCTCAGGTGGATGAGTTGGTAAATGGGGCCTTGGAGTCAGCAAAATGGATCCGATTCCTGGGTCTGCTACTCCTTCCTTGTGTGACTTTGCTCAAGTTACCTGCCTCTCAAAGCCTCTGCTTTCTCACAGAGTTGCTAGGAGAATAAATGAGTTATTGCACACCAAATGCTCAGCTCAGAGCTGGGCTCATTGTAGGAGACACTCCATAAATATTAGTGCACATCACATGCCACAACTGCCTCCCTCCATGGCAACTAGATGGATTAAAAATAAACAAGATACAACTTTTCTGAATTTAGACATCCAACTGAAGTGCTTTCCTCCAAAACAGCCGCCCCAGGGTGCTACGTCTGACGGGAAGATTGCCCTGTTTTCACAAAGTAATCTTGGAACGCCTCCACTGGGATTGTACTCAGGGCTTCTTTAAAGTAGATACACATCTACACCGGGTGGTGGCCCATGCCCATAATCCTAGCACTTTGAGAGGCAGAGGCGGGTGGATCACCTGAAGCCAGGAGTTCCAGACCAGCTTGGCCAACATGGAAAAACCCCATTTCTACTAAAAACACAAAAGTTAGCTGGGTGTGGTGGCCGGTGCCTGTAGCCTCAGCTACTCAAGAGACTGAGGCAGGAGAACTGCTTGAACCCAGGAGGTGGAGGTTACAGTGAGCTGAGATTGCACCACTGCATTCCAGCCTGGGTGACAGACTTCCTCTCAAAATAATAATAATAATAATGATAATGTATATACACATATATGCATTGTTCCTGGTGGCAAATCCTTTGTCCTTCTAGAGTGACTTTTGTTTTCATTTAGGATTTGTCATTTAGAGCCAAGTCTGATGAAGAAGAAATGTAACCAAGTGGGGACAATATTAAAATATTGAGATTGATTTTCTTGTGTGTCTTGTAAACCACCCCTCAGGGCAATTCCAAGTAAGGCCTTGTATAAACATTTCGAATGATGGTGAGCAGTGATGTTAAGGCATAACTTCTTGAACTCATGACTCAAAGGCTATATCCCTCATCTAAGCTTGATATTTTCATCTTTTTTTTTTTTTTTTTTTTTTTTTTAAGGTATAAGTCTCAGTCATTCACAGTCACTCTCCATTGGCTTTCGAGGGAGGGAGTCTGGGAAGGAAAGAAACAGAGAAAGAGCAGCGTTTGAAGAAAGGGGCGGGAAGAGAGTGAAAGACCAAAAGTGAAAGGACAAGTCAAGGCAGAGAACATCAAATTAGCTGAGAAACATCACAGAGAAATCAAGCTTATATGCAAGAGACTGTAATTATATGCTTTTTAAGACACAATTCATATGACTATTTGTTTTGTGAAGAGAGGGGAGTACTCAGAATGGGCCACAGTAAATTTTCCAGTTGGGCTAGAGCACTATTTTTCTCCTTACTAAGAAAATGTGTTTAATAAAATGCCTTCGCCTTTTGAGAAACTGAATGGATTTTCAGGACGTGTATTTACGTTTCTCCGTATTTTGAGCAATAGTCGTCCACCTGTTCACATCTTGCTCGTATCTCCTCAAGTCTCCAGGACAAGCTGGGGCTTGAGTGTGAGGACTTGTGGGAAAGGAAGGAAACACGCGGGGCTCTCTTATGTGAATAACATGATTAGCAGAAAGTATAAAAGAGGCTTCTTCCCCTGTTCACAAAGCAGATTTTCTTTAGAAGCTGGCAGAGCTCCCAGACAATTTGCTCTGGGGACAGACTCTGGCTAAATTGCTGCCAGTGCCGGTCTCTGGGGTCCTCTAGATTTATGAGTGTGGGCAGCCCACAGGACGGAGCACTCCAGGGGTGGGGGAAGGATGTGGAGAGTAGCAACAGGCAGGGCCGGATAGGGTCACCCAGCAGGAGAGGCGGCTGTGAGCACAGGGCAGGCTGGGGGGTGCTCTCCACCCGCCTCATTGCCCAGGCCAAGGCTGCTTTAGCAGCTACAGGACTGAGGGGCTGAAGAGGGGAGTAGCTGGCTGTAGGGTCCGTGATGGAGCCTGGGTGGGCACACTCAGTAGCAGGGGGAGGCACAGTAAAGGAGGAGGGGACTCCCATGATCAGGTAAGGGATTGTGCCATTTCAAGGTGCACAGAGCATCTGGGTAGGCAGAGCATCCCTGTTCTCCAGCACTAAGAGAATAGGGTCTCCTGACTTCCTGCCTGGCCCAGGGGTCGGACCAAGCCATCCTGTGGGTTGGGAGAGTAATCAGGGGCAATTGTTGCCGCCACATTCGCTGAATCCTCACTCAGCATTGTCACCACTGCAACGCCCAGCCAAGGCCTTTCAGCTCCCCTGGGTTGTGTTTTCAACAAACGCTCACTCTGGAGTACTTCTAATGGAACTGGAAATCAGCAGGCACTCTATGAACTAAAACGCATTAGCGGCGAAGGCAGAGGGGAAAGAGGAGGAGGTCCTCCGCTTCAGAAGCTACTGCCAGGTTCCCCACTAGGTTTTATTTAGCTCAGCTAGACTGGAATTCCTGATACAGAGGCTTTCAAAGATTATTTTCCCCTGCAGTAGAATTTTGAAAAGGTCTGTGGCCATGAATTATTCAGGGTCACTACCTAATTGAGCTCCTAGTGTCTTCCAGATACCCTCCAGTGGATTCTGGGCAAGCTTGGATATTAACAAAAAAAGGCATGGGACTCACGCCTTTGGGGGAAGATCTGGAGGCACATGGTGCTGCCACACTGCTGGATCTTCACTTAGCATTGTCACCACTGCAGTGATCAGCCTGTCCCCCACCTCTTGGCTCCTCCTGGGTTGTGAGGACCCTGCTACCTTCAGTGTCTGCACCAGCCTGCCCTGCAGCTGCTATGACGCTGGGAACCAGAAGTCAGGGTTAGCTAACCATAGCTAAGGCTCCTTTCTCTGCTCTTTCTCCTAATGGAAATAGCCTTACTGTAGTGTGTGTGTGTGTGTGTGTGTGTGTGTGTGTGTGTGTGTGTGAGAGAGAGAGAGAGAGAGTTTGTGTGTGTGTGTGTGTGTGTGAGAGAGAGAGAGAGAGAGTGTGTGTGTGTGTGTGTGTGTGACTATATAACCAATGCCTGATCATTTCAAAAATTCAGAAAATATAGAATGGCATAAAGAAAGCACCAACTGGGAACAAGCCCAGTTAACCTTATAATACACATTCCTTATGATTTTCTAATGCTAATATTTTTAAGTGAGATCATAGTGTATATGTATTTTATAACCAATTTTTCTTCATTCTACAATATACCACAAAGGTTATCCTTCTACGTTAAAAAATATAGATCCATATTATCACTTTTAATGACTGTTTAATAGTCCAAGGTAAAAATGTGCGGTGATTTATTTAATCAATTGCCTGTAGTTAGATGTTTCAGTTGCCACTATGTTATTGTTGATACAAACAAGAATCTTTATATAAATATCACTAAATACTGATCAGATTCCCTTAAGAGGAATTCTCTTAAGAGGAATTCTTGGCTGTGCGTAGTGGCTTACACCTGTAATCCCAGGTACTCTGGAGGCTGAGGCAGGAGAATTGCTTGAACTGGGACCCAGGAGGTGGAGGTTGCAGTGAGCCGAGACGGCGCCACTGCACCCCAGCTTGCACTACATCCAGAGTGAGACTGTCTCAAGAAAAGAAAAAAAAAAAAAAGAGGAATTCTTTAAAATGGAAGTGCTGGGTCAAATCCTGTCATCTTTTTAATGTGCATCCTGTCAAAATTTCCCTACACAGTCTTGATCAGGATACCAACCTTCCAGCAGCAAATGAAAACACCCATTTTCCTCCTCTACCCTCCACACTGGGCACTCTGAGTCTTTTCAATGTCTTCCAGTCTGATGATTGTATATGGAATAGCTCATTTGCTGTTTTAACTTGATGTCCACTCTTTTCTCTTCCCCCTCTGGCACCTTCTGTAATCTCTTGAAGCCTCTTTTCACCAGCATCCTCTTCATTTAACAGTAAACATTAATTGAGCACTTCCTGTATGCAGATACTTGCCAAACATTAGCGCTCCAAATGGAGGAGCAATACTGTATAGAATGTCCTGGACACTGAGAAGGAGGCCTATGGAAGCGAGAGAGAGCTTTGCAGAGAAGGCAATATTTATTCTAGATCTTATGGAATGGTGAAGAAAGGAATAGGATGGGAAAAGGCCATTTCATGCAAAGGAAAGAGCAGTGTCACCAAAGGCTGTGTTCCAGTGGTGGACATGGAGGAGTGGCTAGATGGATACGGGCTCTGTGCAGTGTACTGCAGAGTTTAGACTTTATTCTGTAGCTATGGCAGATTTTTACAGGACAGGTTTTTAGAGGAGAATGTGATCAGATTTGTGTTCAGACAGTTAATTTTGGCAGTGGTATGGAGGAGGAAATAAAGTAGAAAGAGAGAGATGAAGGGAGAAAGACCAATTAAAAGGCCATTTGTAATTGGCTGTGTGAAGAAACAGAGTCAGAAAGAAGCCACGGGCAGTAGGGGGTAAGAGCAAAGAAATGGATCAGATAAAATCTTTGGAATGGGCGACTGGGTGTAGGAGAAATTAAAAAAGGCTTGGAGTGGAGGAAAAGGTGTGAGTATGGGCAAAAAAGAAGAAAGGATGGATTTAGGTTTGAACATGCTGCATTTAAGGTGCCTGCTGGACTTTGGATGGGTCTATTGAAAGAGAAATTATAAATAGGGATTTGGGACTCGGGAGAGAATCTGGGACTGTGAATACAGATTTAGGACTCATTGGCACTCAGAATCCACATACTGTTTGCCAGAAGCTGTTCCCCTACCCCACCACCCCTCCATCTAGGCATGATACCCTGTTACTCTAGACAACCCCTTTATCCTTGTCCCTGACCTGTGAGCCCTTTTCCCTTCTCTAGAAAGTGCTCAGTTTGTTCTCCAATTCCTGTAAAAATTTGATAAACAAGCAATCTATTTTTAAGTATAAATAATAAACATTTCTATAAGGGTATTTGTTGGGCGGCTGAGGTGGGAGATTGCTTGGAGTTTGAAACCAACCTAGGCAACATAATGAGACCCTGTCTCTAAAAAAAAGTTTAAAAATAAATAGAGTGTTTGCCAACAGAAATAAATGATTCCTTAACAGTGTGGCAAGTTTCTGGGGAAAAATCTGGGGGACAGAAAGACTTTCTAAGTTCTCTCAAGTCCTACCAATAAAGCACCCTTCAACCCTGCCTCTCGGTAGAGGATTCTGCTTCCCTGCTAGAGATGTGTCAGCCACCCAAGGAACAATTCCTAACTGGACTCTGAGCCTTAACATAGCTCTTCACCTGAGATCTGCCTCAAGAACCAGGTGTAAGCCTAGGAGCTGAGGAGGAACGGGGCATGGCGCTGTGACATGCTGTTGGCTGGCTGGCTTCTCAGCCATGGGAAGAGCTCAACCGAAAGGACAGGCAGCTGCTGTCTAAATTTAAACAGAAACCTTGTAAAACAAACTTGAGCAACTGTAACCTACTCTGTTCTTTGGGTAAGTGTGACGCCTCCATCACAGACTCATGCCTGCTGTGCCACAACATGGAATGCAATTGTTCTGGAGCAGCCCGTGTGGTTGATAGTACCCATTTGATTCTGTGGGACCAGACAGCACTGTGTTACCAGGGAGCAGTAACAGGATCTCACTTGACCCACCAGAGAAAGAGGATCTGAAGAGATCCAGTGAGAAAAGTAGACAGGGTTAAAAGAAAAAAGCAATTTCCAGGCAGGCCAGAATAAGGATTTTGTAGTCTGGAGATGAGCTACAGTGTCAGCGGCAGAAAAATGAAGCTGAGAGCTGTCTCTCTCACACCTCCAACCCAGCACAAAAACAGTACACACCTGCTCTACCAAAAAGCAACCAGACTGCTTCTTCAAGAAAGTCCCTGACCCTGTTTCTCCTGACTGGGCAAGACCTCCCAATAGGGGTCTCTAGCCACCTCCTAGAGGTGCGTTCAGGCTGGAAAAAGGTCAGTAGCCCCCAGGATGGAGCTTCCAGGGGAAGGAGCTGACTGCAATCTTTGCTGTTTCACAGCCTTCACTGGTGACACCTCCAGGTACGGGGAAAACCCAGGCAACCAGAGTCTGGAGCAGACCCCAGAAAACCACAGCAGCCCTATGGTAGAGTAGCCTGACTGGTAAAAGAAAAACAAACAGAAAACAACCTAGCTAGACTAATAAAGAAGAATCAGACACAATCAGAAATGGTAAGAAGGATATCACCATGGACCCCACAGAAATACAAACAACCATTAGAGAATACTATAAACACCCCTATGCACATAAACTAGAAAATCTAGAAGAAATGGATAAATTCCTGGACGCATACACCCTCCCAAGATTGAATCAGGAAGAAATTGAATCCCTAAATAGATCAATAATGATTTCTGAAATTGAGGTAGTAATAAGTAGCTTATCATCATCATCAACAACAACAACAAAACCAAAAACCAAACAGATTCACAGCTGAATTCTACCAAAGGTACAAAGAAGGGATGTACTATTTCTACTGAAACTATTCCAAAAAATTGAAAAGGAGCGATTTCTCTCTAACTCATTCTATGAGGCCACCATCATCCTGGTACTAAAACCCAGCAGAGATACTACAAAAAAGAAAACTTCAGCCCAATATCCCTGATGAACATCAATGCAAAAATCCTCAATAAAATACTGACAAACCAAATCCAGCAGCACATCAAAAAGCTTATCCACTACAATCAAGTTGGCTTCATCCCCAGGATGTAAGGTTGGTTCAACATCTGTGAATCAAAGACACAGAGGCAGAAATACCATTTGACCCAGCAATCTCATTACTGAGTACATATGCAAAGGAATAGAACTTATTTTATTATAAAGATACATGCATGCATTTGTTCATTATGACACTATTCACAATAGCAAAGGCATGGAATCAACCTAAATGCCCATTGATTATAGACTAGATAAAGAAAATGTGGTACATATACACCATGCAATACTGTGGAGCCATAAAAAGGAACAGGATCATATCTTTGCAGGGACCTGGAAGGAGCTGAAAGCCATTATCCTCAGCAAACTAACACAGAAACAGATAACCAAACACTGCATGTTCTCACTTATAAGTGAGAGCTGAATGATGTGGACACATGGTGGGGGAACAACACGCACTGGGGCCTGTTGGAAGGTGGTGGTTGGGGAAGAGAGAGCATCAGGAAGAAGAGTTCATGAATGCTGGGCTTAATACCTAGGTGATGGAATGATCTGTGCAGCAGACCACCATAGCACACACTTACTTATGCAACAAACCTGCACATCCTGAACAAGTACCCCTGAACTTAAAATAAAAGTTGAAAAAAAAGAAAAGAAAATGATTTAACACCCCAAATGAGGCAGCAAGACAGGAGGAAAAAGGGCATGGGGAGATTCTGAACTTCTGTTTCCAATTTTTTATTCAGTACATAGGACAATTCTAAGCCCAAATTGTTAGAGTTTTGGAGTAGAGGAAATGATTTATGCTAGGAAGGAAGAACAGGGAAGCTGTCTGAACACTAGCTTTCTTAATGCCAACCCACTCTGATAAACTGGCAAATTCCCCATAACTATTCATGGCAAAATCCCAGCAGTATCAAAGATCAAAACTGCTTTCTAATTTAGGCCAACATTTTTGAGATTGTTGACACTTGCCATAGAAATTAACTTAGAAACAACTCACTTCACTGCTCACCGTAGGGGCTTCCAACTCAAGATACTTAAGCTACATGTGACTCACATGCATATGTATGTGTGTATGTGTGTGTGTGTGTGTGTGTGTGCGCGCACACACACATATATATAACATCTTCTATGGCTTTCAGGTTTCTTTAACTTCATAAATCTTCCTCTGTTAACTGAAGACACATTACTGATTCAGGTCTTTCTGTGTCCACACATACAAAAACTGATCTAAAAATGAGTGAGTAGCACAGATCTTGCTTCATTCAAAACTTTCTCTTTACTTACACACTATCTTTATACTACTTTCACAGTAGTTTACATCTCTAACATTCCCCATTATCTCCCAAAACGTGTAACTGCCAAAACCCTTTAAAATGCAGCCCCGGCAACATTTGGGCAGATTTTAAAAGACTTAATTGTGAATGTGAGCTGCTTCTTTTTCTCACCCTGCATGCAAACTTGGCACCTTTGCAATGTCATAAATCTTGATGTAGCAGAAGTTAAACTGTGCATTCTCCACCAGATTAGTGGGAGCCCTGCTGAAGTCTTCCAAGACTGCTTTCCAGAGAGCTGTCGCACTCTCTAGCCAGGGTTCCGGGCCACCAAGCCATGATTTCCATAACACGTGAGAATATTTTCCATTTAACAACCTCAGTTCAGATATGAGAATCGAATGAGATAAATCAGGGGAAAAAATACCTCCCTACCCATGTGCCGAATTGGGAAACCAAATGATCAAAAGAAATTAGGGTTCTAGAAGAGGTTATACAGATCACCCAAGGACCAAATACCTGAAAGTAATATATGCGGCATCCAGACTGTTGCCTTGATTTCTGCTCTACCTCATGCTTCGTTTTTTCTCTGATTTCATGGTCTCTCTGCCTTCCCTCTGTATGTAGACAGCTATGGGACAGTGATTAGGAACACAGACCTCAGAACTGGGCTGCCTGCACTCAGGCCCCCACTCCACCTCTTACTTGCTGTGTGACCTGGGGCCATTATCTAGTTTCTCTGTGCTTAATTTCCTCATCTGTTAAGGATTAAATAAGCTAAATAGTTGAAGCTTTTATACGATGTTTCACACATAACAAAAATGTTCTGAATAAATGCTAGCCAATTTCTTTTAAATAGGAAATCTGACATTCTATGAAAATCATAGAATTTTTATTATGAAATATAGAAAGGAAAATTGGGCCATTCATACCTCAATTACTCTTTCTCTGCTTTCTCTTGTATATTAATGAGTGGCCAGGTGACAACTTCGAACAGAGAAAAACTACAGGCTCAGCTGTCATTGTTGAAAGTCAACATCTCTGCTAAAGGAGAGCAAGGTTCCTCTCTGGAAAGAAAGGAGCATCAAGAAACATGTGTTTATTGAACACCATCACTGCAAGGGATCCTGTTAGGACTCTCTGTGTGGGAACTAACCGTATTGAAAACAGCAGTGGAATTCCAAGTCACACCTCTGCCAGGAAACCTGTCCCATCTGCTCAACTCTGTTTCTTGTTAGATTGTGACTAGAGAAGCATGGGTGGAATCTTTCCAAATGTAAAGTAAAAGCAACATTGGAACTGAATTCGGTAAGTGTCTGTGGGACCTTGGGCAAATTGCAGAGCAGTAGAACTATGCTAACAAGTGCTTTAGACACAAATATCTTATGTAATACATAAAATACCTGTGAGATCAAGTGGTAGATTTTGTACTAATTATTCCCCAACTTGTCATGCCTCCCAGGATTCACACCCTTGTGTAGTTTCCGTCCATATGATTCCGGGTTTGGTCATATGACTTCCTTTGGCCAATGGAATCAGTAGATGTGATCATGGTTAGAAGTTTGATAAACGTTTGCCTGTTGAAGCTTGTACTGTACTCTCAGAACACTGCCACCACCACATGAGAAAGTCTAGCCTCCTGAAGGATGAAAGAGCAGGTGGACAGAGAGAGACCCAGCTGTCCCAGCTGAGCCCAGGCCCCAGGTGATCTTCTAGCTGAAGGCAGCCACGTGCATAAGCCCAGGTAATACCAGTAGTAATTAAGCTAGACAGGCAACCCACGGAATCATGAGAAATAATAAATCATTGTTTTAAGTCACTAAGTGCTGGAATCATTTGTTACTTTGCAATGAATAACAAAAACAAAAACTGGTGAGTGGAGTGCCACCATAAAACAAAAATTGAAATATGTGCTTTGGGACCAGATGGTGGGCGGAGGCTGTAAGAGCAGAGAGGAAATTATTTTTGGAGTTTGGAAAAAGGGCAACCCATATTTTTGAAAGAATCACCAAAACCATCTCCTGTGGTAACCTGTAAGGCAAAAACCATACCTAATAAATTTATGGGTTTTGCTAACACAATTTCTAGACAGAACGCTATTTTTTTTTTTTTTTTTTTTTTTTTTTTTAGCACTGTCGGATAAGGTGTAGAAAAAAGAGGGATGAGTTAATGAAGGAATCATTAGTTTGCAAGCAAAACATAGAGTGGAAATGAGGAGGTCCCAGGACTTGCTGGATTGGAATGTAAGGCTGTTCATTTCATTTTCTTCAGCTGGCAAAGGATTCCCAAAGTTAGAAATGGTTTCAGAGTAAAGATTAATCTAGAGTGTGACTATGAAATCCTGTATTAAGGCCTCTAAAGGACTTTAGGAAGTTCTGAGTATACCCTGTCAACTGGATGAAAGGGCTCTAAGATTCGTAGAAGCTTCATCCCCAAAAAAATCTCTGGATAATATAGAGCTGGGATGCTCAGTATGTTGTAACCACTAGTGATGTGTAGCTACTGGGCACTTGAAATATGGCTAGTCCAAATTGAGATGTATTGTAAGTATAAAATACATGCTGGGCTTCAAAAATGTAGTATGAAAAAGTTAAAAATATGTAGTAATTTTTATACTGATCACATGTTGAAATGATAATATTTTGGATAAACTGGATCAAATAAAATATTACAATTTCATCTGTCTCTTCTTACTCTTTTAAACTATGTGGCTATTAGAATTTCAAAAACATACCACATATGTGACTCACACCTGTGGCTTGCATTATATTTCTACTATAACATTAGTGTAGAGAGGGCGTTAGTAGAGAGAGGCCTGTCCCAGAAAGAATTATGGGTATAAATTTTGTCTAATAGAATAATAATATGATAATTTAAAGGAGTTGTATCAGATTGAAGAACAGTTTTATATAAATAACCATTTAATGAGAAGAGAACTCTGGGCTCCCAGCTTTCTACAAGCAAGAAGCAGGATGAGAAAGCTACTTGGCTATAAACATAGATCCTTTCTTAAAAAAAAAAAAAAAAGTTATTTCAGAAGATGGAATCAAGAACCCAGAGGATTGAGTCAAGAGTAGAGCAAGATTCTAATCAAGGAATTCTGCCTGGAGTGGACGAATCTGAAAATGCATGCCCTGATACATATGTCAGAATTACTACGGACCAATTACTACTATTGCCTCCTATTACCCTCCTCTTTGAATGAGGATATCCATTGGGATTACCCTGTTCCTGTTTCAACATTGTATGGTGGGTGTACGGTTTAATTTGGAACTATAGCTTAGAGGAAACAGACGGGGCCAGGATGTGCTATACTGGAAGGCAAATCTCACCTCTGGATAAACAGAAACTATGTGTGAGAAATTTTATGTCTGGACCAGATGGAAGATCATAAAATCATGGACTTCAAACCAGACACAATCATTATATGAGACATTAAGTGTCTTGGAGGGATGAATGTATTTTGCGTATGGGAAGAATGTAAATAATTATTGCCAGAGGGTAGATTTGTGGATTAAAAGTGACCAAAAATTATTTGCAAATCTTCTCATTAAGAGGTAGAGTTTATTCCCCCATCTCTTAATCTAGGCTAACTTTTCCTTTTTACTTGTTTTGCCTAACAGAATGTGGCAGAAGTAATGCTGTGCAACTTCCAAGCCCAGATTTGAAAAGGCTTCACAGCTTTTACCGTTACCCTCTTGGCACTCTGAGAACATTACACCGTGCTAAAGCCTATAAGAAAACCATAGGCGTTAGAGTCCCAGCTATTCCAAACATCCCTATCTGAGGCCCCAGACATGGGAGTGACACTCTCTTAAATCTGTAGCTGACTGCAGTCACACGAGTAAGTCTAGGAAGAAAATACCGTAAGAACTACTTAATTAACTCAAAGAAGTGTGAGCAACAAGAAATCATTGTTGTTTTCAGCCACTATGTTTTGGGGTGCTTTGTTCCACAGCAATAGATAACTGGTATAATCTATTCAGCTTAACAAGGAACTAGTTGAGCAGATGGTACAGGTTTTCTGTGAAGATGTGGTTTGGGATTCTGCTGCAGTGGGAGCACTATCACCACCATGCTCTTCATGTGGGCCTCTTGACAGTGCTGCTCTCAACTTGCAGCTGGCTTCTCCCAGAGTGAGTGATCCAAGAGTGTGAGAGAGGAATGAGTGGTGAAGATGGAAGCTGCTATAACTTCCATATTCTAATCCAGAAGTAACATATCATCACGTCTCTTGTATTGCAGTCACGCAGACCAACCCATATAGAATGTGGGCAGGGACAACACAGGGTACTAATATCAGGAGGCAGTCATCATTAGGGGCCATCTTGGAGGCTGGCAATCACCTAAACCCATAAATAAATATAGTTTACATCTTGGTCTTTATTTCGAGAACCCCAAGAGGTTAATTTTCCCATACCTTCCATCACACCTCTGTTTATCATGGCTTCTTCACTTATTTTTCTTTCCTTCTCAATTCAACCCATGCATTTCCTCCGCCTCTCCAATTGCTTTAGGCCATGGAACATGGCATTTAATGTCTTCCGTACTCACTGGAGGAATTGCTGCTGTTAGCTGGCTTAGTGTCAGTCCTCAGTTAGAAGGCTCAGTGATGGGGAGAAAGACACCCTAAGATCAGTGCCCCCAAACCTTTTAGTGAGGAGAATTATAAACTAATTCAGCTTAATAAAGAATAGGGCAGCCTAGAACTGTAGGGAAACAATACTTGGGTTTGTTTCGGGCTTCTGAGGAAATCTGGCAATTTGCCAGAAGAAGCTATAAAGTTTGTTGTTTTATTTGACTCTGTGATTTTTTTTCTTTGGAGACCATTCTCCCCTGCTGTGGTCTGAACTTTTGTGTTCTCCTAAAATAGACCTTTAAAGGTGATTCTGGTGACGACTCAGAGGAGAGAAGAACTGTAGAGAATGCGCTCATATTCTTAGATAATATATAAGTGTTTGTTGTGAACAGAATATTGGTGAAAATACGGATATGAAAGGCCATTCTGATGAGATCTCAGAGGGAAACAAGAAACATGGTATTAAGCAATGGAGGAAAGGTGATCCTTGTTACAAATAACTTAGTTAAATTGTGCTTTTGTCTTAGTGTTTTGTGGAAGGAAAAACTTGAGAGCAGTGAAACTGGATATTTGGCTGAGGAAATTTCTAAGTCAAGTGTTGATGGTATGGTTTGGCTTCTCTTGGCTGACTATGCTAAAATGTGAGAAGAGAGAAATGATGTAAAGATGAAATTGCTAATCCAGGTGGAAGCAGAGCTGAAAGATTTAGCAAATTATCAGCTTATCCATACTGTAAAGAATGAGAAGGTATATTTGGGAGAAAACATCAAGAGTGTGCCCAAATGGCAATGATAGTTGACAAGGAAATTAGTCAATCATCTAAACAGAAACCAGGACCTACTGTCCAAGACAATGGAAGAATGTCTCTGAAGGAAATTCGGAAAATACTAGGGCTGCCACCTTCATCATGGGCCCAGACTGCAAAAGTCCCAGCAAGCACAGACTACCATTAGGGCACCAAGAGCAATGCAGAGTAGAGCCATGGGGGTGAGGCTGCCCCCATGACCCTAGACAGGTGTTGCCACAGGTGTGCATTTCAGCCCTAAAGAGCCATAGGCACACAACTCCAGACTATGACAGCTGTGGCATGGGCTTTGCCCAAAAAATCTGTGCAGGTAGAACCATTACTCCAGTGGATCCAGAAGGCAGAGTCTCTGCCCCAGTGGGAGGGCACAGCATCAAGCCAAAGACTGTTTTTGAGTTTTAAGGTTTTGGACTTCCTCAGAACTAGTTACTTCTTTCTTCTTCCCTATTTCTCCTTTTTAGAATGGGAATGTCCATTCTATGCCTATCCTACCACTGTATCTTAGAAGCACATAACATGTTTGGTTTCACAGGTTCACAGCTGGAAAGCAATTTGCCTCAGAATGAATCGTACCTTGAATCTCATCTATATCTAATTTAGATGCTATTTAGAGGAGACCTTGGACCCTAGACTTTTACGTTGATGCTGAAATAAGTTAAGACTCTTGGCACTATTGGGGTACAGTGAATGTATTTTGCACGAAAGAAGAACATGGATTTTGAGGGCTGGGACAGAATGATATTGTCTGCATGTTTGTGTACCCCAATAATTCATATGTTGAAATCCTTAGGAATCCACATGATTCGGATTAGTGCCCTTATTTAAAAGGAATGCTCACTAGCTAGCACCTTCCACCAGTTAGAGTGAGAAGATGGTTATCTATGAGGAAGCAGACCCTCACCAAACACCACATCTGCTGGCACCTTGTTCTTGGACTTTCCAGCCTCTAGAACTGTGAGAAATAAATTTCTATTGTTTATAAGCCACCCAAATCTATGGCATTTTGTTATAGCAGCCTGAACAGACTGACATGTCCAAAAGAAAAACCCAAAGGAAAAAATTTAAAAGTTGCATTCATTGAACCATCTCAAATGCTCGATAACAAGGAATTGGCCTGAGTTGTAGGATAGAAAAGTATATTTATATAGTAAATGACAAGTATATGATTTCATTGACATTTGCCTGTGGTTTAGTCAGTTCTCACACTGCTAATAGTGACATACCCAAGACTGGGTAATTTTAAAGAAAACAGGCTTAATTGACTCACAGACACATGGCTGGGTATGCCTCACAATCATGGCAGAAGGCAAAGGAGAAGCAAAATCACATCTTGCATGGAAGCAGGGAAGAGAGAAAGAAGGCGCAGGGGAACTCCTGTTTATAAAACCATCAGATCTCATGAGACTTATTCACTATCATGAGAACAGCAGAGGAAAGACCCACCCTCATGATTTAATTACCTTCCACCAAGTCCCTCCCACAACATGTAATATGGGAATTATGGGAGCTACAATTCGAGATTTGGGTGGGAACATAGCCAAACCTTATCAGCCTGTGTCCATGAAATAAAATTATGATAGAAATAAAGTAGAACAAAGTAAAACATGTTTAGTACATACATATTGCTAATACCAAGGTTTTGAAAAATCTGAAGCAATACAAATATATTATTGATGATTAGGATCTGAGAGATTAAATTTTTCATGTAAACATCATTTTCCCAGGAAGTCAGCTGTCTTTGAGATGAGTAGGAAGCTTTTTAAAGCCATTAATAGGAAGTGGTTTTAAATAGCCCCAGCAGCACCCTCTGAGTCTGAGTTTTCCCATCTGCTCAATCAGTGTCATGTGCCTATTTCCCAGGACAGTGAAGTTTAAATGAGATGAGCCATCTAAGCACACCCTGTCCACTTGGAAGGAGTTTATAATCAAGGCACTATGGTGGAGGTGGCATGGAATACGGGAAAAAACTTGAGCTTCAAATTACAACCCTGATTTACATGCCGCCTCCATCACACCTAGTACTGAACTTTTACTAAACCTTAGCGTCTTCAACCATAAAATGGGCCTTTCCACTTTATCAGGCTCTGTCATGATTAAATGTCGTATCACATGTAAAGAGGCTAGTACAATACTGGGTACACAGTACGTGTTCAATTAGTATTAGTCTTCTCCCTTTTTCTTGTTTCAAATCTCCTATTTTTTTTCCACTCTTTTTTTAAAATTCAAAATGAGAGAAACCCTTTAAAACTGAAAATAAGCAAGTTAAGACCAAATATCAAATAAGATGATACTTGACTATTCATTACCAAGACATACTATAAAAATAGTTTCTAAGATGTTTAAGGGGATGGGTCTCAGTGTACTGCTCAAGTCAACCAGAGTCATCCAATGGTCTTGGTACTAAGGAGGCTGACCTTGGCCCTACTCTGGAGTCCCTAGTCTTGTGAGACAAGATGCGTATTACAGAAGATCTGCCTATAGATTACACACAGGAACAGGTTCAAGTTGTGACAGCACCTCGGGAATGAGCTATCACGTGACTAGTTAATTGTGGAGCCACAGGTAAACAGGCTAGAGATTTCCCAAACTCTACCTGAGGGTAGTTTCAAACAGGTCCTAGGATCCATCCCTAAAGGAGAACACTTGGTTCTAGGTAGGTTCTGGGGAATATATTAGCTGAAAGTCAAAGAAAGAAAAAGAACAAGTGTGGTCACTTCCTGACTCCTCTTCAGGCTAGAGTCCGTCTCCAGAAGCAGCAGCACAGTGGAAGTTGAACATAGGCTCCTGCAGAGTTAAAGTCAGACTTGAACAGCAAGGAAAGAACAGAATGCATAGCCCTTGTTCGTAAACAAAGACCAAGATAAATGTCAGCTGCCAGACCTTAAAGGGAGGCACGGCAGGCCGCTTGGAGGGAGAAGTCGCAGGAGGCAGAGGAAGTCCTTTGGTCTCCCCGGTGGTCTCCGGCAGACCTTTCCAGAGGCTCCGTGGAAGAGCAGGGGAGCTAAGAGATCCAGAAGGGAATCTGCCTAAGTGCCCGCCTCACAGGGTTGCACCGTCTTCTCCCGGCCAACTTTCAACATCAATTTGATTTTCACTCTCAACATAAGCTGTGGTCAAATGTTTTGACATCAGGCACTTAGATTTGAATCCCCCAACAGCAGAGAAAGGCTAAGTGCCGTTGTTTTGTTTTTTGTTTTCCTGTAAAATGGGGGCACCAGTAGTCCTCACCTCATAGGGTTGTTGTAAAGAATAAATTAGATCAGGTGTATAAAGCCTGCAGCACAATACCTGGCACATAGCAAATGCTGGGTGCTGTTATTGCCATTGCTGCTGATTTCTTCCTCTGCTTTGTCATTTCCCCCATGGTAGCATTTCTCACCAGAGCTAGGAGACGTGAGGAGCTAAGGGACCATCCATGACAAATTCAGACATGTTCCAGAGTGGGGAAAGATGTTATTTATAGCAACCAAGAGAAGAAGCAGCTGTAGGGAAGCAGGGAAAAGGAAGAGCATGTGCTGGTCATGAAGTGACCTTTACATCTATCAACCTTGCCTCTAGGCTTGCCTCAGTCCAGCTAAGGATCCAGCCTCTCAGGGCAGGTGAGGGCCCCATGCTAGCATGCAATGAAGTTCAAGAATGTTTGCTGAGGGCCCAGGACACTCAGATTGATACAAAAGAAAAAAGAAGGTCCCCTTGGAGATACCCAGGAAAGAGTCTTCCAAAGCGGAAGGAGTTCCACCCACCCACCCTCAATTCAACTTCATTCCAGCGTTTTGTGGAGAGGGAAGGGCAGAGGAGGCATTTGGTCCCTGCCTTACAAGAGCCTGCCCTTAATCAAGAACCAGGTACCTTGCCCAGGGAATTCAGGGATCACAAACAGGGTCCAAATCTAACAGCAGGGCTCTCACTATTCTTGGCTTTGGAGAACTGGATTTTAAGGAAGCCTGAGCCCAGTATCGAGAGGAATACAGTATTTATTTTCAAGAGGGTGTCATTCCCAAGTATATATAGATAATATATGTATTTTTCTAGCAGGTCAGTACACAAGCAGTTTAGGTAACTGGGCCACTTTAGGAGTTTTGCTACAATAAATGCACTAAAACTCTGTGGTTGTCTTTGTTGGCAACACTAGTAAGAGGTAGGTAAATGTTACTAAAGAGGAAATTTTACATTTGTATACACACACGCACAAACACACACACACACACACACACACACACACACACACACACACTATACATGCATATATAGTCCACCGCCTAGCACTGAGGCCAAAACATAGAAAGTAGTGATTAATGTTCAGAACAAGTGGTTACAGAGATGCATTTTAAATGACCCAGCATTTGTCTGTAAGCCGGTATCTGAGAGTCTCTCCTCTCTCCCTCCCTCATACTCTTTCTCTCTCTGTCATACATACACATGCAGATACACATGTACATTCACAATGGCAAACAACAGACAGCCTCAGTATTTGGTCTTCTTAAAAGTAATGTAATGACACAGTTCATAAGTAACTTCTCTGAGAATTGATTGCCTAGTTGCTGACTCACAAACTTAGTTTGCTTTTAAAAAACAGACCTAGAAATTCTCATAAAACTCCACTTTGTTCTTTTCCATATTCCCTTTATCACTTCCTTCTATCACACATGCATCATATTTTACTTTTACAACACTTGGGATCTGGTTATGACAAACTCTGTAACAGCTCATTGTATTCATTTTACAGTTTCTTGTCAGTTTTGCTAAGTTACACCCCTAATAAAAGAAGTGCAGGAACCCAAAATATGTAAATGTCTCCTTTTCCAACCCAGAGGGTAAGCATGTAACTGATACTAATGTAACTGACACCCACTTAATGTTTCCCAGACTCTTAATAACTTCCTTTTTAAAAACTTATGATGGTGTCTTACAAGAAGTCATTGTTGGGCTCTTGAAACGTTTAGAATAAAATGGTGCATCAAAGGGGCCTGTCTTCTGGTCGGGTTATCATCTGCGTTTTTGAGAGTGTTCTTAACAAAGGTAAGTGTGTGTCTGGAGTACGGGACACATGTACATAAACACACACACTATATGCAAAAGTACAGAAAGCACAGGTACTGTTAAGTCACGAAGCTGTGAGTGTCTTCCTCGCCCTGACAGCAGTGGCTGTTACACTGGACAACCCAAGATAACCCTCTCCCTAAAGAATAAATCATGAGACAGATCAGCTTCAACTGCATAACCAACTCTCTCAGCAGTTTGGGCTGGTCTGCAGACAAATCACATTATTTAAAACCGTCGATGATTCTACTGTGCCCATTGTACTGGAATTTAACATGAAATTTGTCTTCAGATTATATTTCATTTAAAAAAGGTAAGAACGAACATTTTTTTCCTACCTGATGCTGGAGCCTCCAGGAGCCAAGCTGCTGCTCTCAGAATGGGACAGACTCCAGGCTTTAATCTGCAGCTCCTGCCCCTGGAACCAGAATCGTTGACAGAAAATTTTCAGTTGCTGTGAGTAAGCAGGCTGTTTACTTCCAGCCACTTCTTTCCTATCCCCATGGCTTGCTGAGTGCCTGAGTGGGGTGCTCAAGGAAGAATGCTTGGAGAGAAAGGCACTGAGATTGGGGGAAGAGGCAGGAGAAAACAGTGTTAGTTCACCCAACACCCTTCCTTCAAGGAGGAAAGCCTTCTTTCTCTAATGTTAATTTCTCATAGAAGATCTGCCACTGCATTACTCACGTAATTGCTACATTGCCCCTTCACAAACAGCAGACATACTTTTTGGGCGAGCCTCCAGATTTCTGATGCATGCCCGTACCTGTTTGCAGAGATATTGCTGTGCCTGGGAAAATTGAGGGGGCAACATACTCACCCAAAGGGAGGACCCAATCTAGATTATTAATAATGTTTTTGGGATAAATTAGGCCATAAAAAAGGAGCAGAGGCTGTTGTGAGCTTCTCCATCCATAGAGAATCCACCTCACTCAAGGGATCACCAGTTAGGGATCAAACTTCATTCAACTAGAAAAGCAGCTACACTTTGTCAAGCTTTGACTTGTTTCCCCAAAGAGGAAAGGAGTAGCAAAGGATTACTATCACAGAAAGAATGTGGTTTTCTTACTCCAGGCAGTCCGTGAAGGAGAGTCAAAGATGACTGCAATTAGAGTTCCTTTAAATTCAATACCATGAACTACAGAAGTTAAGAAGACATAATAGAAGCTGCATATTTGATTCATTCCTAGTTTCCAAGAAGGCGGCAGTACTACAGTAGAGAGGATATAGAAATAGGGCAGAAGTTGGTAAGTCTTGCTCTGCTGTTGATTACCCATTTCCAAATAAGCAAAATGAAAGGATTGGGCTGGAAGACTGGCACAGTAACAGAACACCATCTCTCACTTTTACATCTATTCTATTTTGTTCTTGTCTCAAAACTTTGATTCTCTTTTGGAGAATCACCCCTTCCTCTCAGCTGTCATGGGTGTGGTTGATACCACCCCCAGACTTCTTCAGAAGTGGGCCTGTGGCCAAGTCTAACCAATCAAAGTTACTGTGAAAGTTTCAGAGATGGGCTCCTGCCAATGGGAGTCGTCCCTGGAATTTTTGCTGGGAAGTTCTTATCCTGCTGTGGTTTCGAATCACAGAAGCAGAGCCTTGGGCTGCTGGTGGCCACCTTGGGGAAAGAGGAACTGCCTGAAGATAAAGCCATTGCAGAAGAAAGCAGATCTTGTTACTGTATCATTTGAATGCTTCATTCAGCCGTGACTAAAGCAAGCATTTCCCTTGGATTTCTTAAAAATGTCCTTTATCTCCTTAAACCCATTTCAATTAGATTTCTAATACTTGCACTAAAGAAATTCTAGCTAATGTGAATTTCTTCCTACTGCCCTCTATATCTAACACCACTACTTTTTAACATTCATATCTACAACATGTGTCGGTGCAGGGATTTCTAGGCCAATAAATGAGTCTCCTTTTGATTCACGCTTGGAAATGTGTTTCAAGGCTAAGCCTGCATATCAAAGACATGTCAAAGTAAGGCAAATTCTGGTGAAAGACTTTAAAACTCTTTCATCCTTTCTCTTAATATAGCTCTTTGTAAAAAATATATTTATAAAGTAATGCACAAAGGTGAAATGTACAAAGTATAAACCACCCACCATTTGACCTTCCAACAATAATTATGGAAAACATTTTAGTGGTTTGCTATTCAAAATGTAATCCATGGTACAGCAGCTTTCACCTGGAACTGGTTAGAAATGCAGGACCTCAGGCCTTCATCCAGTCTTGCATTTTCACAAGATCCTACAAGTGATCTGTATATAAATCAGAGTCTGAAAACCACTGGATTAATATATAGCCATCTAGAGATTTTTTACATATAGTCACCAGCATTTTTTTTTAGTACCTATAATTTCTTGACTTTGTATTTTACTGATTTTGTATAGGAAGTGTATATACAAATACAATAAACCAGAAATAATGTAATGAAAATCCTTTATAAAAATAAGCAATTAATTTACAGGAAATATAAATAAAAGCCAGTTATAAAGCTGTGACAAACCTACGCTAGACCCTAGGATGCAATATGCAGCAACATACAATACTGGGACACTGGACACACTAGAGCTGCAGATCTCCAGCTTGAGCATTCATCAGGACCACCTGAAGGTCATGTTCATGATTTCCAAACCCACACTCAGAGTTTCTGATGCAGTAGGTCTGGGGTGAGGCCTAACCATTTGCATTTCCAACAAGTTTCCAGGTAATGCTGATGCTTCTGGTACCAGAACAACATTTCTACAGTATTTCAAAAACAAAAAATATGGTTTTATACTGTATATACTATCCTGAAACTTGCTTTTGTCACTGAATATTGTATCTAAGGCATCTTTCCTTGCCTAGCGTATATAGTATGGCAATGATATAAAGTATATATCATTCTTTTTAAGGGCTGTAAGGTCAGAGGTCATTAGGGATATGATAACATATGTTAAATGCAAAAAGGAGAATGATTGGCATATGCCAGATAAGGACAAGCATCTCCACAACCAGAATCATCCACTTTCAACTTTAAATAGGCAACCTGTGATTGAGTCTACAGATCAGCAAATCTCTGGACTGACCAGGAAAGAGATTAGCATTGTATCAGTGTCCATGAAGATACAAATATGAAATTTGATTCCTTTGGGAACTATTCTGGTCTTTTATTTTTTCGATATTTTCAGTGCCAGTGATGATAACAGGTATGCAGTTAAAACTTCATAAATGCCTGCAAAGTCAGTGAATGAAAGCATCGGTGCATTGAATGCACATAACACTTCTACACAGGAATTCTTGAAACAGAACTGCTGCACCATATTGCATACTGCTAGTGCTTAATAGTTAAATACACCTCCTCAGTCCATTAGACTCCCAGAAAGAAAGTGATCCAGCTTGCAAACAGGGTTGGAACTTCAAAGGGCAGTCTGGCAAGAATCAGGTCTGGGATTTTGAGGCATGTTTCCTGACCATCCCTCAGCTTGACTGCAATGTGTTTGCTAGATGTCACCTGTTGTTAAAATGCTCTGGGTTCAGACTCCCCCATCTCAGGAAAGTTAACCTGTTGGAAAGGTTTCTTCCTTAGGTAGAAACATACAGCCATATAAATGAAAATACAGCCATATACATTAAATACTAAGACGTATTTACAGCATATATAATCTTCAACTGAGCCATGCCCATGATTCTATAACCACACATGTGATCACCATGAAACAAATGACATGACTACAGTATGCCCTAGAGGATCACATATTGAACATTCAGATGCAGAAGTTAAAAATCTTCAAGAGTTACGTTTTGTGTAAGAAGGAGCCACACATTTGCCCTGATGTAGCCAAATACTGGTTTTAAACTCCATCAGGAAGACCTCATTTCACTCACTACACAAGCATTTAATAAACCTTCTTTTTGTCTGGTATTGTTTGACATCTGTGCTACAGCTATATGAAATGTGGAGAAGACAGGTACATACTGTGAAGGAATCTAGTATGAGAGATAAACAAGAAACTCTAGGATCAAGCCACTGTAGCAGGAGCAGCCGCGGGAAACGGATCTCTCGGACACCGAATATAGGAGAAAGTTGTTTATTCGGCCGGGAGCAAGGTGGCATAGTTGCCTAACAGCCAAGCTCCCCTAACAAAGGAAGGTTCCGTCTTTATATAGGCTTATACTTTAGATGTTACACGTGGAAGAATCTTAGGTTTATAGCTTAACATATGAAAAGGGTCTCGGTTTACAGTTTCAGGAATTACATATGAAAAGGGTTTTGGTTTACAGTCTTAGGAATTACATATGAAAAGGGCTTCAGTTTACAGTCTTAGGAATGAAAAGGGGAAGTTGATCTGAGATGCCTGGGTCTTCCTCTTCACCACCTGTGTGCATAGATGAGGTGAATAATATGTGTACTGATAAAGGGCTTACCTAGCCCAGCCTGGGGATCATCAGAGATGGCTTCAAAAATAAAAATGAGGCTTGTGATAAGTCTGAAGAAATGAAAAGATGTGAGCCAGGCAGGCTCCATGAAGCACATTGTGCCAGAAAGTGTAAGCAATATATTCAATGGTGTAGAGGTGAGTAGGGTCATGGCAAGCTCAGGAAATTGCAAGGTGTTCATGTGGCAGGAGTGAAGCATATATGTAGAAGTCTACTGAGAGGCTGGATTTAGTCACTGACCAGGTTTTCATTTATAAACGCAACATGGAGACTAGGAACAGGAAAAAAAGACCAGAGCCAGGGAGCCTAAGTCTGAGGCTCTCACTGTGTCTAAGGGAGCAGTGCTGGTGGCTGACACTGGTTGTGGGGCTCGAGAGATGGGGATAGATTCAACTTAGATTTAGGAGAAAGCAGGATGCATGGGCATTGATGATTGGTTACATTAGGAAACTGGGGGATGTCCTGCCTCACCGTTAGTCAAACAGGTATGGTATACTGTCTTATCAAGAAAACATAAATCTTCCTACACAGTGTACAGTTAAAAGGGTGACTGTACTGGGTTGAATAGTGTCTCCTCAAAAGTCATGTCCACTTGGGAGAACCTCAGAATGTGATCTTATTTATAAATAGGGTCTTGCAGATGTAATTTGTTAAAATGAGGTCCTATTGGATTAGGGTAGGCCCTAAATCCAATGACTGATGTTCTTCTAAGAAGAAAAACAAAACACAGATTTAGCAGAGAGGATGCATGGGCATTGATGGCTGGTTTTGCATTAGGAAATTGGGGATGTCAGGGGTGAGGACTGGGGATGAATCCAAGGGCACATCAGAATTTATGTTTAGGTGGTTGATGAATAAGAGAGCCAATATAGGGACAAATAGTCTTGAACAGGACTGAGTTCAAGAGTAAGATGGAATGAAAAGAAGGTCATAGGCACTATTCCTCAAACAGGAATGGTGTCCTGGATCTATGGTTTGCCTTACCAAGAAAACACAAATCTTCCCGCACGGTGCACAGTTGGAAGGGTCGCTATAGTGGGTTGAATAGTGTTCCCTCAAAAGTCATGTCCACTTGGAACCTCAGAATGTGGTCAAATTTGCAAATAGGGTCTTGCAGATGTAATTAGTTAAAATGAGGTCCTAATGGATTAGGGTAGGCTCTGCATCCAATGATCAATGTTCTTCTAAGAAGAGAAAAAGCACAGAGAGACAAGAAAGAAGCCCACATGACCAGCAGAGTTGACTTGACAAGAGATTGTGTAGGTGAGCTGTGAAGCATAGGAAAGGCCCAGGAGACGTCCACCATCCCCCATGGACTTCTCTAGAAGCTGCTGGTTAGTGAGAGGCCCTCTGTAACCCATGTTCTCAGACACCTTAAAAGCCAACTGTCCACAGACACTTTTGAGCTTGGTTAAATGCTTATGAAGAAAGCACATTAACTTCAATCATGCTGTGTTCTTCTGAGAACCTGGCAGGGTATAAACTAATCCTCAGCTCATTTATCTTTGAGGGCAGAAGCATCACAGGCTAAGTGCAGGCCCAGGAAGCTCCTCACCCAAGAAGCTGCTAGTGCAGCCCTTCAATGCTCAAAGGGTAGCTGTGTTCAACTAATGTCAACCAAAACCTCGACCCCATTGACTGCCTTTCAAAGTTTCAAAATTGCTTGCCAAGTGGTGGACATTGCAGCTGGGTAGGAAGGGGGAGATGTGAATATGAGAAACTGGCACTCATCCACTTCACTTTCCCTCCATGGTCCAAAGGCTGGAAAGCTAAAAACTGCATTTCCACGGCTCCCTTTCAGCCAGAGTCTGGTTTACAAATCCATCCTCCAAATTAGATGCACATGGGAGATTTGGAAGATGGAAGCGAGGGAGGGACTGTCTTTCCTGCTGCTTCTCCTGTTGCTATTTGCAAACAGGTTTGTGGAGGCAGGAGCTTCTCTACAGCAGGGTTCCAGGGCCCTGTCTCCACTGGGTGACTGCTGAGCGGCTATTCCGGTGGTGGCAGTGGAGTTTTCTTGATGGTTATGTTGCAGCTGAGGTGATTTGTTCTTGGAGTTACCAGTGTCATCAGTGGCCTTCTGATTCACAACCTGTTCCTGGCCATGGCAGAAGGAAACAGAGGTTGTTTCCCTGGGAAGTTAGATCAGCAATTCATTCTGAAGTCACCTGGAATCCCAGCCTTACATTCCCCAACTCAAGCCTTTCCAACAATTTTGAACATGTGCAATTTTCTGTACAGGTCTTCTTTGACTTATGATTTAGGATCGATTTTCTAATGGAAAGCGTATTTATTTATTTGAGACAGAGTCTCACTCTGCTGCCAGGCTGGAGTGCATTGGCACAGTCTCAGCTCATTGCAGCCTCCACCTCCCAGGTTTAAGTGATTCTCCTGCTTCGGCCTCCAGAATAGCTGGGACTACAGGCATGTGCCACCATGCCCAGCTCATTTTTTGCATTTGTTAGTAGGGATGGGGTTTCACCATATTGGCCCGGATGGTTCTGAACTCCTGACCTCATGATCTGCCCGCCTTGGCCTCCCAAAGTGCTGGGATTACAGGCATGAGCCAGAGTGCCCGACCGGGAAAGCTTATTTTTTATACATTTAACAGATTTATTGAACATCTATGTTCAAGGTGCTTTTCTAGACCTCAAATGCTAAGACAATATGATGTAATAATAGAAATAGCACACAATTTTCATAAAGAGGTGAACTCTTGCTCTGCCCCAGCTATGTGGCCTCTCCTGAGTTACTTAATCTCTGTAAGCCTCAGTTTTATCATCTGGATAAACATAGATATGAAGAATAATTACCTTTAGGTTGTTCTAAAAGTTCCATGAAACACACAATACATTCCACATAAAAGATGCCCCGTAAATGTTCATTATCTTTCATTTTCCTTAAAACATGTAAAAATGAAATAATATTGATTTTAAAGAAATAGTTTGAGTAATAATCAATAGTATTGAGTCTTGGTTTATTGCTTCCAAATGAAACTTTATGACTTCCCTGATTAAAACCCTATGATGTCTTTCTACGGCACCTAGACTAAAAGTCAAACTCCTTACTTTAGACTATATAAGGCCTTCACTAGCCTCTACTATACTCTCCAAATTCTCCTGAAAAACATTTTAGCCACAGGTACCATTTTTGTTCCTGCGCCTTGCCAAGCTCATGCCAACCTTAGAGTCTTTGTCCTGACTGTTCCCCATACCTGAAATGCCCTTTCTCCAGATCTTCTCGTGCCTGTTTCTGCTCATGCAGGGCTCCCTTCAAATGCCCCATCACCATCCCCCATTCATTCGCGAACACATACCCTGCTTTAATCTACTATGACACTTGTTACTACCTGGTGTTTTCTTGTTTATGTGTGTATCGCTGTCTCCCCAGTTAGAATGTAAGTACTTGCATCATTTGAGCAGAGACCTCAACTCTCTCGTTCATTATTGCATCTCGTTTTCAGAAAGGTGCCCATTAGATAAGAGATACGCAGTACATATTTAGTGAATGAATGAATTCGTCAATCAAAAATCCCTGAAGATAGCGGTTTAAAGAAAAACACTTCATAAAATTGAACTATTACTGGTATCAATAGAGGTATTCCAGTATACAACTAAGCAAAAAATATATCTAGCTTTAAAAAAAATTTAAAGAACCAGAACAGGACAAAACATCACTGATGCATTAAAAACCAACCAAGGCTGTGTGTGGTGGCTCATGCCTGTAATCCCAGCATTTTGGGAATCCGAGGTGGGCAGATCACAAGTTTAGGAGTTTGAAACCAGCTTGGCCAACATGGTGAAACCCTGTCTGTACTAAAAACACAAAAAATTTGCCAGGTGCGGTGGTATGTACCTGTAAACCCAGGTACTGGGAGGCTGAGGCAAGAGAATCAAGTGAACCTGGCAGGTGGAGGTTGCAGTGAGCCAAATTTGGGCCATTGCACTTCAGCCCAGGTGACAGTGCAAGACTTCATGTCAAAAAAAAAAAAAAACCCAACCAAACACATGTGCAGGCGTGCGCGTACACACACACACACACACACACACACACACACACACACACGTTTCTGCAAAGTTCCTTCTCCAATTGCACCTCTCTCATTCTTAGATATAGTTGTATTATGCCTACTTCTGTTCCTTGGACAGATTCTCCCACTTTGTAAGGATTTTTGTAGCATCCCGAATGTCACTATTCCCAGTGATTCTCTCTGAGCAGAGATACAGGCTTGGGTAAAAGGCACAATGCTGACTCCCTGGTAAAGACAGGTCATGGAAACACCCATGGAGCCCTTCTTCCAGACTCTTCCACTGCAGGTGGAGCCTTATTCTAGAAACATGAATTGAGAAACCTCTCCACTGGCCCTGGAGACTGTGTGTGGCCTTCAGCCAAAGTGGGTGTGGGGTTCTGCAGTCTCCGTGACACCTTGTGCGAGGGCTGGCTCCAGACAGAGGCCCTGTACTCTGCCTGTGTGCCGTGATACAAGCCCCAGTCTTAACACTTCAGGTGGTCAGCAAATAGCTTTAGAGAACATCTGAAGTCAAGCCCAAAGTCAGGTAACACCAGATAATTCTATAGAAGGTAGCACCTCTTTTATGTCATGGAAAACACTAACCAAGTTGAGACAGTTACCCTTTGCTAGACATCTTTTTCTTTTCTGTATTGAAATGATCCCCATTCTTCATCCCTGAAACTTCCAACATTTTTGAGAAACAGTAAGGGCTGAGGTTTCTATAACCATACTGCTTGCCTTCTGCTATACCCAGGGGGAAATGTAATTATAAATTATAAAATGCAATTTGAACAAACAAAATAAAACATAATACAAATTAGGGCTAGTTCCTGGAAAAACAGCAGGGCCTGCTCTGCACATGCCCTAATCTCTGTTCCTCATCTACTGGCAGAATAGCCGTTCTAGTAAACATTTGGAGGATCCCATGTGCCAGAAAGCACACTTACGCTTTCCAATTTTCAGTCAAGTGACAGAGTACTCCTGTGACAGTCCGCACTTGATGTTCCAACTAAGCTGGCCCCTTTTCAGGGCCTGGGATGTAAGTTGCTTGCAGTGTAAGAACGATAATAATAGCCAACTTGAGTGACTGAAAGAAACCTGGAACCGAAGTGACAGTAACTTAGGTGAGGTGTCTGTGTCCTTTACACCTCATACTTTTGCAACTAGTAGACACCTTGATATGGTTTGGCCACATCCCCACCTAACTCTTGTCTTAAATTACAGCTCCCATAATTCCCATGTGTTGTAGTAAGGACCAGGTGGGAGATCATTGAATCATGGGGCGGTTTCCCCCATACTGTTCTCCTGGTAGTGAATAAGTCTCACGAGTCTTGATGATTTTACAAGGAGTTTCCCCTTTCACTTGGCTCTCATTCTCTTTTGTCTGCCCCCATGTAAGATGTGCTTTTCACCTTCTGCCATGATTCTGAGGCCTCCCCAGCCATGTGGAACTGTGAGTCCATTAAACCTCTTTTTTAAAAAAATAAATTATCCAGTCTTGGGTATATCTTTATTAGCAGCATGAAAACGGACTAATACATACCTCATACTTTCACTCTTACCTTTAAGTGTTGTATCTATAAGTATGAAACCTGTGTAGCATTGCTTTCATGAAATGATCTCTGTATGAATGACGGGTAAGGGTGATATGCCCTGAAACCTTTTGGTCTTAATAGATACCCTCCAAATATTTGCTCTTTACTTTTAGTATTTTACATGTGGTTTCACAGGAATTACCTTTGGCAATTACGCTTTCAGCATATCTTTTGGAGGAGCATTTATTGAACAATGGGTTACAATGTTTACATTCACTGAGGTAAAGTGAGCTATTATTACCCTCACCACACACCTCGACCCGCCACCACTGCCACAGCTGCTATTATGGATTCTCCCAAGTAATAGCTAACATTGACCAGGCACTGCTCCAAGCACCTAGCATGTAGTAGCTCACTTAAGCCTCACAATATCATTGTGAGGTAGATACTATTATTATTTCATTTTACCCATGAGGAAAAGTAAAGTATAGAGAGGCTCAGGAACTCACTCAGAGACATCAGCTAGATGTGCAGTGTCAGGATATGAACCTAGATAGGACATAATCAGAAGATAAGCTCTCCTAATCAATGTAGTCACTGTTTAAAAAACATGATGCCTTCTTACCCTCAAGAACCACAGAGACAAATGGAGGATACATTTAGGCAAATAGACGATTCCAGTCCTGGAATTTTAAAACCAATGTTTTAAAACAGTGTTTTAGGTCTTAATTTTCTACACACCAGGCATACAGATTCATTAAAGAAATAAGCTAAAAGAATATTGCAGGGGACACTCTTCTTTCTCTTCATATACTTTCCCAGTTCATTTGTTCTCTGCCTGGCCATATACTGTGATCCCCATAAATCTCAGATTTTCAGTGACTTTATCAATTTATTCAGCCTGAATTATTCCGTCAATACACATGTATGGGTATCCTGTGTTATGCTCAGAAAATGTGGCTCCACATCCCAAAATGCAACTGTGCTGTCTTTCGTTGCTCTGCTGTTTTTCCCAGGGACTGTCAGTTCTTCCTTCTTAGCACCTTGGCTCCATCTCTTACTCTTCACTCTGCAAGCCAAGCCCTGATTACAACTCAACTGAGATGTTGCAACTGCCTTCTCTTGGGCCTCCCTGACTTCAGTGATTCACTCCTTCCAAACATCCTGCATCCTGCTACCAGACTTTTTTCACTAAAGTATAGATAATTCATTGCTTATAATATCAATATCCAAACTCCTTTACCTGATCATACCCTATCCTATCTATTCAATTTTCTTTCCCACAAAGTCCAGTACACAGTCACTGAGTCACTGTGATCTTAACTGAAGCAGCAGCAACCACATGCCTCTGTAACTGCTATTTTTCCCATCTTGGATGACTCCCCTACCACTCAGGCATCCAGCTCTCTAAATTTTACCCATTGCCCAAAATCCCATCTGAAGTCTTAGTTCTATATTTAAACATTCCATACTGTTGGAGCACCCAGCCTTCACTTCTTTCTCTTACCTCCTACTAAAAGTTAATAATTCTTTACATGACAGTAATGATGAGCTAACTTCTACTGAGCACTTACTATATGCCATATCCTGTTGGGATAAATAGTTTTATTATTCCTGTTTTGCAGACGAAGAAACACAGGCACAAAAAAGAAGACAGTTCTGGTTAACACTTAACCAGAATTGGAAACTGAAAATGAGAAGTCATTTTCAAACTAAAATCACTCAGTTACAGAAAACATTATTTCATGTTGTTTGCTAATCGTTTCGTGTGTATGACCCTGATCTCTCTAACTAGCTTTCCACTTCTTTGAGAGCAGAGACTATGTTCATATTTATCCTGTGTCTCCTACACAGCTAGCAGAGTGCTGGGTGCAAGCAAAGTGATAAGTTAGTATTGTTGGGTGGTCATTTATACATATTGATGTTATGCATCTCTACCTACCAGAGTGACCATGTCTGTACAATGCGCACATAAATGCTAAACCAACAGTTCAGAGCACAATGATGAATCGCTTGGGAAGTTTATGGTCTAAAAATGGCCCTAAGCGATTTTTTTTCTAAGTTACTCTCACTATTCCATCTTCTCATTCACTTAGAACATTAAAGATTAGAAATCACAGATTAGCTGTCAGTAATTACTGACATAATTAACTGGCATTTTTGGAGGTTAACGAGGTAAAGGAGGTTGTTAATTCTGCCTTGGCCAACATCTGGTTCTTCTCTTTTATTAAAAATCAGATGGCAGCAAAATTTTCTCAAGGAACCAAGTATTTGTACCACATTATTATGGGTTTTCTCCAAATTTCTTCTGACACATTATTTTTCTTTTGATAAATATGGTGAGTACAGACATAAATTCATCAAAGGTAAGTATTACAGTAAAAACATCAATGTGAAGGAAGCAAAAGACTATGATTTAGACTAAAGATTGCATCCAATCTGTTTTCTCCTCATGGCCCTTGGCTCCCATCTCATAGGGACTATGCCTTCTTAGTTTTCTTAAGGATACCAAAATACGTCTACTAAAATATTCTGTTTCCTGGAACAGCATTTTTTAAGTCATAATTACTTCTTCTATTCCTCATAGGCATAATTTCCAGTTTCTCATTCCACACCCATTCTTTGAGGAACACCACATGTAAGAACTCACGAGATTCCTCCTCCCTCCCGCTTCAGAGCAACACGTCAACAAAGGCCAATACCATAGAGACAAATTTTATTTCAAAATTCTTATATTGGCTCAACTGGAATTCATGAAGTCCTGAGTGAATACACAATAAAATAGATACTTTTTAACCAAAATATCAGATGAGAAAACTTATCTTACCAAAGTTATTCTACTTTACCTTTCCACTGACTATTATTCACTCTCACTAATGCTAGCTCTTTTCTTCACTTGGAAAAAAAATCCAATGAGAAGGGAAAAAATTTTATATAATATATCTTGTCCTTTCTGCAGTTTCTTAAAGTCTCAGTTTATCAGGATTTCCTCATTGCCAATGGAAGCCAGATACACAACCCATGTGATTTTATAATAATTTCGATTTTACAAACATGCTGGCTTGAAAATCGCACTGTTGGAGAAGTCGTTTTCAAACTGAAATCACTCAGTTACAGAAAACATTATTTCATGTTTTTTTTTAAATTAGGGGAAAAGATATAACATGTTATATAACATGTTATAGAAAAAAACAGGCCACGCGTGGTGACTCACACCTGCAATCCTAGTATTCTGGGAGGCTGAGGCATGCGGATCACCTGAAGTCAGGAGTTCGACACCAGCCTGGCCAACACAGCAAAACCTTGTCTCTACTGAAAATACAAAAATTAGCCAGACATTGTGATGTACACCTATAATCTCAGCTACTTAGGAGACTGAGGGCACGAGAATCACTTGAACCCCAGGGATGGAGGCTGCAGTGAGCTGAGATCTGAGATCATGCCACTGCAGTCCTGCACTCCAGCCTGGGTGACAGAGTGAGACTCTGTCTCCAAAAAAAAAAAAAGAAAAGAAAAAGAAAAAAACACCAGCTCATTATGGTGAACATGAAATATACAGCTGTTTTCCCATTTATCAATTTTTGTTCATCCAATTTAAAGTTCGCAATACTTAAATATTTTTCAACAGCACCTGTCAGCTTTTGCATATAGTTTTACAATCATATTCAAGACAATTATTTATTTTATATTTTTAACAGTCTCCAAAGCTCACTGCAAGTCCCCTTCTACTTTTAGCCTCCCTTGTATCTTCAGCCAATTCACCTATTAATCAGATGGACTGCAAATTAAAATTATTTTTTTCCAGGGGGGACTGTGTGGGGAGTATTTTCTGACTTCTTGTAAATATGAAAATGCAGCCTTTGCACATAAACATCATGCTGAGTAAATAGGAATTCTTGAGATACCACCTTGTCTCCTAAAATGGTGTTTTAGCCTTAGGGGCTGAGAAGTCTGATCCATCCTAATGTTCACTTCTCTGTTAGCAACCTTTTGATTTCTGTATAAATGCCTGAAATATTCTTTCTTTAACATGGAAAATCAAAACATTTTACAAGATATGTCTCTATATGAGTCTGGTAATTTTAATTCATCTCAGATTCTTCTTCAGGCAGGCAAGTTTTCTTCTGCCATATGTTTGAACATTGTTTCTAGTATTTCATTCACTTTCTTCGTTGGGAATAAATGTAACTCCTAGGTTCCTGTGTTTTCTGTCTTCTCACTGAACATTTTCACCTTAATCCTTATGCTCCTAAATTTTTCTTCCACTTTACTAGTTTGATTTCTGTGGTCTTCCCTATAGTTACTCTCTTCAGTAGAAGTTTTAATTCTGCTGTGATAATTTTGGGGTATTTGCCTTCATTTCTTATTTCAACCGTTACAAATCTGCCTGCATCCCAATCTGTCTTCTCCTGATGCCCCTGACTCCCATCTCATAGGGGTTATGCCTTTTCAGTTTTCTTAAGGATGCCAAAAATATGTCTGCTAAAATATTCTCTTTCCTGGAGAAATTTCTTTTCAGATACGCAGTCTTGCTTCAAGTTTTAATGGAAAACTGATTTTCCCTTATCTTGCAGCATTCTTTTTATAGGTCCCCTTTGGGTGTTTCTCCACCTATTCAAACTGGAAAAGAGAATATGTTCAAGCCTGGCACTTGCCAGCAGAGTATTGGTGAAGAGTCTTAATTCTCCCTCATTCTCCTCGAGTGCAAGCAAAGCAGGTATAAAGGGTAAACTGGTGAACATAGTTCCTTGCTGTTTTCCATGTCCACAGAGATTTAGCTTGTTCAGGTGCCTGAGCATTAGGTTGGGGTCTCTCCTGCTCCAACTGCTGTAATTTCTGACTGGTAAAAGAAAGACTGGGAGGCAATCTACGGTCCTGTTTTAAACAGTAGCACATAAAACACCACATGCCCTCCCAGCATGCATTGCCTCTCTCTCCCTGTTATGGTCCTTTTTATTACACAGCATCTATTCTAGGATGCAACACACCTCTGCTTGTCTCTATGCTCAGCTGCAGTCTGCAAGCCATAGTCTCTAAATGGATGTGGAAAGAGAGAAACTGATAGGTTGAGTAGAAGGCATGACTCTGGATTTGACTTTTGATGGTACAGAAGATAGTTCCTTCCTAGTTGAACCATTTACTTTTCTGGCCAGGGTAGCCCTAGGGTCTTGAAATAGTAGGGGGCAAATGATGAAGGCAAGATACATTTGTTTTCTATTATCTTTCAGCTCCAGCTGGGCTTCTCTGGTTTAGCATGTAGGCACGTGGTATACAATCATAAAAATATGCTTCTCAATCCATTCCATTGACAATTACATTCTGTGGACGTCAGCATATGGCTCTTCTGTATCTTAAATTTAGAGCTTATTGTCCTTCCCCTTTTCACACTTTTTATGTAATTTCATGAGCATTTTGGCAAAAAGTTTGAGAAAAGGCATCTCAGTTATTACCTGTTTCCTCCTTTGATGATCTAGAAAGTTTCTAAGTGAGAATTTTAAATGTTGCTAACTAGAATGATATAGGTAAACCATAACGGCATATCTATGTTAGGCTTTGAATCCAACACAAGGTGGAAAGCAGAGATTTCCTCATGGTGCTCATAGACTCAAAGAACAGAGCAACCATGAAATACACTAATAGTATCACAATGGCTCATGCTCTATGTAGCAAGGAAAGGAAAGCTACAAGATCTGGCTGAGCATGGTGGCTCAGGCTTGTAATCTCACCACTTTGGGAGGCTGAGGCAGACAGATCACGAGGTCAGAAGATCGAGACCATCCTGGCTAACATGATGAAACCCTGTCTCTACTAAAATAAAATAAAATAAAATAAAAAAATTAGCTGGGTGTGGTGGCATGTTCCTGTAGTCCCAGCTACTCAGGAGGCTAAAGCAGAAGAATTGTGTGAACCTGGAAGGCGAAGGTTGCAGGGTGCCCGAGATTGCACCAATGCACTCCAGAACCTGGGGCTAAGAACAGTCTCTGAAGTTGAATGTATTATCAATCTGGAATGGGTGAAGTCAGCTCCTAGCAAAAGTTATTCCTGACATTGTAGTGCTTCCTAACTACAGCAACGAGGACAGTTTGTTTATTCCACTGAACCAAGAAAAACAAGGCATTTCCTATATCTAATCACAAGGTATGGTGACCCACATATGTCCTCAGGTTCAAATGCTATTAATATAAATCAACTTAGACACACACAAAATGGCATAGTCTCCTGGATGAGTACATAATGAAAAATACAGTTGGCTTGGAATCTAGGAAAAGGGGGACCAGAAATTTGTGTGTGGGTCTCTGACACCATCTAAGAGAGCATGTCTTGACTAGCTGAAATAGGCATTGTCACCGTCTTGGCAGGTACAGCTCTACATGGGAAGTGGGGATTATCATAACCAATGACTTTATTATTCAGACCACCTAGCTCCCTTTTCTTTGAGCCAGTGAGCAACCTCTCACTTTTCACATAAGCCTTCTCAGTTTAGAAAAGTACCTCTGCAGAAAGAACATGGCTCTACTGCTAAGCAGACAAAAGAACCTAATTCTTTAGTTCAGTGTTAATTGCTTGACTCCAGTTACAGCTGTTTGACAGGGAAAAATGGATCATGCTGTGAGCAAAACATTCTGTGTCATTTTTGTTCATCCATCTCTCCCATGTCCCAAAGCCTTCTGTGGTTCCTTATTGCATTCTCATTCAATTTCAAGCTTTTGAATCTGTTTCTCAAGATCCTTCTCAAACTTATCTTACATCATTTTCCAGTGTGGGCTAGCCCACTCTGATGCCATCCCAAATACCCACACTCATTCTCTCCCCGCAGCCTTGGCTCCAGCTGTCTTCTACCTGGGAGAATTCTCCCTTTCTTTCTACAGACTAAAATCCCACCAGTTCAAAGGTGAGTTCAAGGCCACCCTGCCCTCTGAAAACTTCTCCGGTCCCACTAGCCCCACTGATTTCTGCATTTCAGATTCACTGCCTAGGATTCTGAGGCCTAAATTTTTTCTGCTAGTCCCACACTGCCATTGTAAGCTCCTGTTGACTTTGTCACCACTCCATCCTCTTCTCTGTTATCTAAACATAATGAAATTTTGTTATGTGGCGTTTAACTGCTTTGTGTATATGTCTGGTCTCTCAGAGTCTAAGGGTAGATAAATTTCTAACTCCTGTCTCTATTCTCACTTCGCTAATCACAGTGATGACAAATAAGCACCCCAGCGTTTTCCTAACTTGAAATGAAATTGAAATCTGTCCACCCTGTTAAAATCCAGACCTAGAAGTGGTGCTGTGATTAAAAGCATGGGTTCTGGGCCGGGCGCGGTGGCTCACGCCTGTAATCCCAACACTCTGGGAGGCCGAGGTGGGAGGATCACGAGGTCAAGAGATTGAGACCATCCTGGCCAACAAGGTGAAACCTCGTCTCTATTAAAAATACAAAAAAATTAGCTGGGCATGGTGGTGCGCACCTGTAGTGCCAGCTACTCGGGAGGCTGAGGCAGAAGAATTGCATGAACCCAGGAGGGGGAGGTTGCAGTGGGACGAGGTCGCACCACTACACTCCAGCCTTGTGCCTGGTAACGGAGTGAGACTCTGTCTCAAAAATAAATAAACAAATAAATAAAATAAAGCATGGGTTCTGGATACAGAGGGATCTGGATTCAAACCCCTGCTGAGCTATTTTTAATCTATAAATGTAGGGCAAGTTACATAGATTCTCCAAGCCAAGTTTTCTCATCTGCAACATACAGAATTCATAGAGGTTTTGTGATGATAAATGAGATAATGTGGTAAGTGCACAATAAATGTTAACTCAAGATTGGTAAGAAGAGCTCCAGGGGATGTCTTCCTTTGAGTTATGCACCTTTGAGAATGCTGGGATAGCTCTAGGTCAGGGGAAATTGCATAGGATTTTAAGACATCTTGGGATTAAAACAAACAAACAAACAAAAAGTAAAGAAAGCATGGAAATTAGCTCCAAGACCAGGACTACAAGTCGTTAGTAATAAGTGGGAGATAAAGATACTCCTGCCTCAAGGGTGTGGCTGGGAATAAGAGAAAGGGGTAGGCAGAGAAAGTATTGCTCTCAAAAGGCAGAAAACTCCCTGAGATAGAGCCAGAAGCTTGTGCCCTAACCTGGGGCACAGGCCCAGAATCAGCAAGAGAGGTTTTTGGTGAGACTCCAGGTAATACCTTCCTATGAAAGGTGTACTGGTTTCAACCTGTTCAGATTTCCTCAGTGAAGGGTGTGTAGAACAGGAAGAACAGGACTCCTGGAAGCATAAAGAGTAGTGCTTACCTAATGGCCAGACCATTTTAGGTTGGTGAGAGGCTGTGACCTCTGGAGAAACACTGTCTGCTGGGTTCAGAGTCAGCTAAGGCAGCAGAGGAGCAGTCGTGCCGGTGGCCACGTGGGGTTAGTTAGAAATTGCAACAGAAACTGGCAAGAGGCTGGGTCAAGCTCAGCCTTTACCAGCCTTTTAAAATGAGATACGTCATGAATTACAAACAAGGCAAAACTGGGAGGTAGCTGAGATCACATACATGTTTAATTTAAAGCCAAATCCTGATTGTCTTCAAGGCTAGCACAGCCTTAGAAAACCCTGGCTGTAAATCATTACCCTGACTTGGGAATCACAAGCAGCAGGACTGGCAGAGGCACAAGCTCAGCTCTCACTTTGTTCCCAGGGCTTTTCCTCTTGGCCTGGGCACCCTCATTTGGATGACTTCCAAAAGACTTGAGCTCATTATACCTCATTTGAAAATTATTTCCCAAACTGCTCAAGGGTATCAACTAATAGGTGTTCAAGGGGTAACCATTAGGTCTTATCACATGTAGGGACGAATATTCTCCTAAGGAAGCATACACTACATTATCCTCAATTAAATCTGGTAACAGACTTAAAGCAGAGCCTTGGGGATTAACTTGGTAACGTGGCTGAACAAAGATTCTTGGCGCCTAAGTGCTTCAGTATAGGAGCATTTCAAAGATTCACATGAACCAGAAATCTGGGTGAGGAGAATAGGGCTCCTTGGAACTTTTGACAGGATGCTTCTCAGCTGTGAGGCGAAGTTCAGATAAGCTGAGGCTAAGACTCAGGAACCGAAAAGGAGGGACCCTGTTTCTTCTCCTTGAGTAAGGCTTTCTCATGGTTAAAATCATTCCTTCAGCAACTAAGCCAAAGAAAGAAGTCCCTAGAACACCCAGCATTCCGAAATGTCACAATGATGAGTCTCTGAGTCTTGGTATACCTCTTTAACCTTCACTATGATGGGTCCTATGTAGGTCTTTTGAATCTTGTAAACTCTGTCCTTCACTTAGGGGAAATATATGCATACTTTTAATTTATAAAGAAGATACAATTATTTCTGTCAGTTCTAGAGGCTGGAAAGTTCAAGATCAGACACCACCAGGTTTAGTTGCTTCGTAGGGTCTGGCGTCTGCCTCTAAGATGGCACCTTGAACGCTGCATCTTCTGGAGAGGACAGTGTGTCCTCGCGTGGCAGAGGAAGAAGGGCAAAAGGAACAAATTCCCTCATCCAGCCCCTTATAAAAGCATAAAATGGGAAAACATTCTTATATCATTTCTTGGGTAATTTTCTCCTCTTGTTGTCCTTTTTTCTTTTCCTTTCTTTCTTCTTTCCTTAAATCCTCTCGTGACTTGAATGCTGGACTTCCTAGAGCAATCCTCTTGTACCCTTGTCATTTATCTACGCTTTTCTACCACTGTTGTTTTCTTTGTTGTTATTGTGCCGTTTGCTGAGAAGTTTCTTCAACTTTATTATCTGAACGTTTTTTAAATGTATGTATTTTAAAATTTTAGTTTCCATGTCTTCATTTTCCAAGGTTGCCAAATGTTTCCTTAAAAATAGCACTAGGAACTTTATAATGATAAAAAGAATAATTCATCAGGAAGACATAAATATTATAAATGCATATGCATCTAATAACAGTTCCCAGAAACACATGAAGCAAAAATTCACAGAATTAAGGGGAGAAATAGATACCACAATTATATCAGGTGATTTTAGAACCCCATTAGTAAGCAATTCATAGAGAACCCAGATAAAACATCTATATAGGCCGGGCGCGGTGGCTCAAGCCTGTAATCCCAGCACTTTGGGAGGCCGAGGCGGGTGGATCACAAGGTCAGGAGATTGAGACCATCCTGGTCAACATGGTGAAACCCCGTCTCTACTAAAAATACAAAACATTAGCTGGGCATGGTGGCGCGTGCCTGTAATCCCAGCTACTCAGGAGGCTGAGGCAGGAGAACTGCCTGAACCCAGGAGGTGGAGGTTGCGGTGAGCCGGGAACGCGCCATTTGCACTCCAGCCTGGGTAACAAGAGCGAAACTCCGTCTCAAAAAAAAAACAAAAACAAAAACCACATAAATATTGAAGGTATGCATAACACTATCAGTCACTATCTAATTGACGTTTATGAAACAAACATCCAACAACTGCAGAATATGTATTCTATTCAATTTCACATAATACGTTTTTAAAAGTAGGCCATATGCTGGACAATAAAACAAATCAATAAATTTTAATGAATTGAAATATACAGAGTGTATTTTCTGGCCACAGTGGAATTAAATGAGAAATCAATACCAATATGGCATCTAGAAAACCCCTAAATATCTAGAAATTAAACAACACGATCATAATTTGTAAGTCAAAGAAAATCACAAGGAAAACTAAGAAATGTTTTGAACTGAATGAAAATACAAATGTACCAAAATTTGTGGAATTCAGCTAAAATAGCTTTAAAATGCATATAAGATAAAAATAGAAAAATTAAAAATCAGAGAATGATAAAAATAATAGCAGTAAATATAAAGAGCAGAAATCACCAAAATAGACAGACAATAGACAGATAAAAAAGAAAATTACAAAAGCTGATTTTTTTAAAAGATAAAAAAATTGACAAACCCCAAGCTAGATTAATTGAAACAAGGAGAAGAAGAGAGAGAAAACAAAAATCACTAATTGAGGAATGAAAAGGTGGTTATCATTATAGATCCTATAGGTATTTTAAATTTAAAAAACTGAAAAACTTTATGCTGACAAGTTAAACTATTTAAATAAAAATTATTGGAAAATACAACTTAACTGATACAAGAAGAAACAGAACATCTGACTAGTCCTGTTTCTATATAAATATTAAATTTTTAAAATTTATTTTTGAGACAGAGTCTGGCTCTGTCAATTTGTTATCAAAAACCTTCAGGTACAAATGATTTCCGTAGAAAAATTCAACCAAACATTCATAAAAGAAATAACAGTAATCTTACACAAACATTTTTAGAATACAAAAAGGATACATTGTATGACTAATTTTATAACCCTAATACCAAAATCTGACAAAGACATCACAGAAAAAAATTAAATTATTCCCCATGAGGATAGACAAAAAAATTCTTAATAATACGTTGGCAATTAAATCCAGAAATATTAAAATAATATATCATCATGACAAAGTAGATTTTATTCTAGAAATGCAAGATTGGTTTAACAGTAAAAAAAAAAAAAAGCCTAATATAATTCACCATATTAACAGAATAAAAAAGAAAACCTCTATGACTATTTCAATAGATGAGAAAAAGCATTTGCAAAATTTATCACCTACTCATAAAAAAAAGGAAGTAAAAGAAAGCAAGTGAAAAGAAAGAAACTCAAGTAAATTGAGAGTCGCAGAGAATTTCCTCAAACTGATAAAGATATTGACAAAAAAATCTACAGCTAACATCATGCTTAATGACTAAAGACTGAATTGTACCCCCCAACACACACACATACACACACACACACACACACACACACACACACACACACACACTAGGCTTGGGAACAAAGCAAGAATACTTCCTTTAGCTTCTATTCAACATTGTATTGAGGTTCTAAAAAATTTTAAGGAAAGTTACAAAAGAAGTAAAACTGTTCTTATTTTCAATTTTCATAGAAAATTCCCAAGAAACTAAAAAATGCTTATTAGAAAAAGTAAGTGAATTTAGCAAGGTCACAGCATAAAATATGCCAACACAACACTTCCATTTTTATATACAAGTAGCAAAATTTTTTAAATAAATTTAGAAAAAGCTTTAGTAGCACAAAATAAAAATATGAAATAGAAATAAATCTACTTAAATATTTTTGGGACTTTTACACTAAAAACTATAAATCATGGCTGACAAAAATTAAAGAAGGCTAAAATAGAAAGATATACCACATTCATGGATTGGAAGACTCAACATGGTTATGATAGCAATTATCCCCAAATTGATTTTTAGAATCTATGCAATCTTTATCAAAATCCCAGCAAGTTATTTTATAGAAATTGATAAGCTTTTTTTTTTAATTGTACTTTAGATTCTGGGGTACATGTGTAGATCATACAGGATTGTTGCATAGGCACATACATGGCAATGTGGTTTGCTGCCTCCATCCCCCTGTCACCTATATCTGGCATTTTTCCCCATGTTATACCTCCCCAACCTCCCCATCCCCCCCCCACTTTCCCTCCCCTGGCCACCCCAGCAGAGTGATGCTTTTCTCCCTGTGTCGATGTGTTCTCATTGGTTAACACCCACCTATAAGTGAGAACATGTGGTGTTTGACATTCTGTTCCTGTGTCAGTTTGCTGAGAATGATGGTTTCCAGATTCATCCATGTCCCCACACAGGACACGAACTCATCGTTTTTTTATGGCTGCATAGTATTCCATGGTGTATATGTGCCATATTTTCCTTGTCCAGTCTATCATCAATGGGCATTTGGATTGACTCCAAGTCTTTGCTATTGTAAACAGTGCAGAAATGAACATATGTGTACATGTGTCTTTATAACGGAATGATTTATAATCCTTTGGGTATATACACAGTAATGGGATTGCTGGATCAAATGGAATTTATATTTCTAGGTCCTCGAGGAAGTGCCACACTGTCTTCCACAATGGTTGAACTAATTTACACTCCCACTAACAGTGTAAAAGTGTTCCTATTTCTCCACATCCTCTCCAGCATCTATTGTCTCCAGATTTTTTAATGATCGCCATTCTAACTGGCATGAGGTGGTATCTCAATGCGGTTTTGATTTGCATTTCTCTAATAACCAGTGATGATAAGCATTTTTTCATATGTTTGTTGGCCTCATATATTGTTGACTTCTTTTGAAAAGCGTCTGTTCACATCCTTTGCCCACTTTTGAATGGGTTTGTTTTTTTCTTGTAAATCTGTTTCAGTTCTTTGTGGATTCTGGATATTCGCTTTTTGTCAGATGGGTAGATTGCAAAAATGTTTTCCCATTCGGTTGGTTGCTGGTTGACTCTAATGATTGTTTCTTTTGCTGTACAGAAGCTCTGGAGTTTAATTAGGTCCCATTTGTCTATTTTGGCTTTTGTTGCCAATGCTTTCGGTGTTTGGTAATGAAGTCCTTGCCTATGCCTATGTCCTGAATGGTTTTGCCTCGGTTTTCTTCTAGTGTTTTTATGGTGTTAGGTCTTATGTTTAAGTCTTTAATCCATCTGGAGTTAATTTTAGTGTAAGTTGGCAGGAAGGGGTCAGTTTTTGCTTTCCACACATGGCTAGCCCATTTTCCCAACACCATTTGTTAAATAGGGAATCCTTTCCCCATTGCTTGTTTTTAACAGGTTTGTCAAAGATCAGATGGTTATAGATGTGTGGCATCTTATAAAATTTACATGAAATTGCAAAGAATCTAGAATAGGCAATTTTAGAAGAGAAGAGCAAAGTTGGAATAGTTGGCTTACTTAATTTAAAAATTTACTTTAAAGCTACAGTAATAATAACAACAGTTTTGTACTGGCAAAAAGATACATCAATAAATAGAGAATTCAGAAATAAACCTCTCTATATATAATCAATTAATTTATGACAAAGTGCCAAAACGATTCAGTGGGGAAACAAAGGACTTTTCAACAAGTGGTACTGGATCAACTAGGTATTCATACAGAAAAAAATGAATATCAATTTTCATCTCATATCATACATAAATGCTAACTTAAAATACTGTATCATAAACTTAAATTTAAAATCTAAACTATTAAACTTCCAAAAAATATATCGGAGGAAACCTTTGTGATCTTGGAGGAGGCAAAGGATTGTCAGGACTCAAAAACCATAAATTACAAAAGAAACAAATGGATAAACTCAACTTTTCCAAAATTAAGTGTTTGCACTTTAAAAGACACAATTAACAAATGCAAATGCAAGAAAACATTCACAACCCATATAAAAGATTTGTATCCAGAATATATAAATCATTCTTATAGAGCAATAAAGTGACCCATTATTTGAACAAACACTACATGAAATATACAAGTACCCAATAAACATGTAGAAAGATGCTCGAGATTGTTATTCATCAGGATAATGAATATTAAAACTACAATAAAATTTTGTACAGCCATGAGAATGATTAAAATTTAAAAGACTGATTATATTAATTCTGGTGAGGATAAGGAGCAATTGGAGCTCTCATATACTGCTGGTGGAAGATTAAATGTTACAACCACTTTGGAGAGCAGTTTGATTATTGCCTGAAAAGTTAAATGTACACCTACTGACCAATGAGCCATTCCATTCTTAGATATAGGATTTGCCACCAAAAAAAAAAGAAAAAAAGTTTGCAGACTTGTGCATGTTCATCACAACTATATTTTGTATTTCCCCAAAATTAGAAACAACCTACATGTCCATCACCATGTGACTGCACAAACAAATAGTGGTACATCCATGCAATAGAATACTACCTAGCAACAAAAAGGAACAAACTGTTGATACGTGCAACACCATGGATGACACTGAGCAGAACTATATAATAAGTAATCTTCCTGTGTCTGGCTTCCTTTACTGAGTGTGATGAGCATGCTTATTTAAATTCCACTTATTTAGAATTCTATAAAGTGCAAATCAATTTGTGGTTGCAGAAAACAAATTACGGTTACCTGGAGATGGAAGGGGAGGGAGAGTTGGAAGGGCTGTGAAGAATCTTCTGAGACTGAAAGAAATGTACATTTCTTTGATTGTTATGATGGTTGTTTGCATGCATACACATGTCAAAACTCATCTAATTATAAATTTTAAATATATGCAGTTTACTGTTGATGAGCTATGGTTCAATGAAATTTTTTTCAGTAAACTTTTAGTAAAACTAAACACAAACAGAAACAACCATTCTAGTAGACCTAAAAATAGCATTATCATTCTTTGTCTCATGACATAATACCTATGTTAATTTTCTAAGAATGTTTATTACATTTTCCTTTCTATTTTCCACCTGTCCCCTGCATTATCTGTTTCTCCTTTTTCTTGTTATTTTTGTTTCTTTTTTGATATTAAGAGCCATTCTTTTAATTTCTGGTGGCTCTTGGCTGATTGGAAGCTTGTGTATGTGGCAGGGAATGAGCTTCATAATTTCCTTGAATGATTTCACAAATTGTTGATCTAGCAGAAATCCAGCTTTTATGCTGGAGGGCTCCTAAATTTCAGTTTCTGCATGCGATTTCTCTTGGGTTTGTCCATTTCCTAAGGGAGAAACCCTCCAACCCTCTGCTTCAGGTATATATGTCTGACAGGTTTCTAGGGGCCAAGATGGGTAAGAGACCTCACCATTCGGTATGCAGCTCTTCCTTCCTGTTTTCATACCCCTTACCTCACTACTTCTATACATTCTGTCTGGAGTCCCCAGAACAGAACCCCTCAGACAACACCTCCTGCGGTGGATATCTGTCTTTCCCTATCATGGGAAAGGCCAGTTTTCTTGTTGCTCAGGGTAATAGGGCAGGAGTGGGGATAGTTTTTGCTAACCCAGTTCTCCTGTTCTCAGCTTTACCCCACCCCTGCCTTCAGAAATACCCAGAGAAATAACTGGAGAGCTCCTGCATGATGTAATTGGCTTAAGCATACATTCTACTCTCTCTGTTCTAAATTAGGGAGCACTTCCATCTGTTTTCTGTCTTCCAGAAATTTGTTGTTACCGCTCCTCTGCTGTTTTTTTCCCCCTTCAACTTTTAAGTTCAAGGGTACAAGCTTGTGTTTGTTACATAGGTAAACGTGATGGTGGTTTGCTGCACAGATCATCCTGTCACATAGCTCTTCTAGCACCCATGAGCTCTTCTTCCTGATGCTCTCACTCCCCCTACCACCTCCTCTGCTGTTTCTTTTGCTGTTCTCATTGTGCTGGAATATTTTATTCCTTCACTCTCTTTAGAGTTGAGTTTTGGATTGGAGCAGAGATAAATATGAGTATAAGTGGGGTCTTCAAAGCCTCAGACCAGAGCAGCGGCTCACACCTGTAATACTAGCAGTTTGGGTGGCCAAGGCGAGAGGATCACTTGAGCCTAGGAGTTTGAAACCAGCCTGGGCAACAGAGTGAAATCTTGTCTCTATAAAAAATTAGCCATACGTGGTAGTGCACGCCTGTAGTCCCACCTACCAGAGAGACTGAGATGGGAAGATTACCTGAGCCTGGGAAGCTGAGGCTGCAGTGAGTTGTGATCATGCCACTGCATTCCAGCATGGGCAGTGGAGTGAGATACTGTCTCAAAAAAAAAAAAAAAAAAAGAAAGAAAAGAAAAAAAGAAAAGAAAAACTCAGGAAAACATGTATAACTGTATTTTAATATTGACATGCAAAAAACTGTTGTTGGTAAGGACCCAATACATCTTCCATGAAGGCCCACAATGTGTCTGGTAGACAGCCAGTGTCGGAGGCACCGGAGCCTGTCTGCACACAGCGTGCTCACTGGAGCACTTCACTGATACCTGTTTTAAGACAGTTCCCAAGAGGTCCTGGCCTCGCCAATACTACTTCCTGTTCTGTGCTCTCTAGAGCCTCCCAGGGCCTTTCCTGTGGATATGTTCTGTGCATTTACAATTGACCCTCCATACTCATGTGTTCTGAATCCATGGATTTAACCAAATACAGATTGAAAATATTCAGGGGGAATAATGATTCCACAAAGTTTCAAAAAGCAAAACTTGAATTTGCTATGCAGAAAGTACTACACTGAATCCACACAAATTAAGGGATGCGTAGATATTAATCTACAGATGATTTAAAGCGTATGGGAGGATGTGCGTAGGCTATATGCAAATACCATGCCACTGTCTATCAGAGACTTGAGCAATTCTTGATTTGAAAATAGCATGTCCTTTAGGGCCAGATAAAACAAATACTTTCAGTCAGTAGATTAACGCTATTTAGGGAACAGCTACCTGAATGAAATTGAGAAAATTCATGACAAGAGCAAAATATTGTTTTCTAGTGAACCTGGTTGAATGCCACAGGGAAAGCTGTCCTTTTCATGTTGTCAACCTCCTTAAACCACAGAGTCAAGGAAGCAGTGTATAGCTGGAATATCTATCCATGGCAAATGTTTATGTTATTTTTATAACGATCTAGTAAGGGTGGTTAGTACTGTCACACCACATTGTACGAACAAGGAAATGAAGCCACCAAATGATTCAGTTGCTTGCTCAATGTCACATAACAAGTTGTGGCACAGAGAGGATTAGAACTCTCAGCTTCTGGGTTTTTAGTTCATTTCTTCATCTGTGAGTCACCCTTCTCCCTTTCTCTCTCTCCCTTTCTCTCTCTTTCTCTCTCTCTTCCTCCTTTCTCTTTCTTTTCTTTTGACACCTGATCTTATGGGTCTTCAAAATTCAATTTCCAAAGCAGCTTAATCTTATGAACAAATGCAGAATGGCCAAGACCAAGCCTTTCCTTATCTACAGGTCCAGGGTTCTGATGGAGCAGTTCCGGAGCCACGGACACTAATACCCAGCAGGAACCCTCACCTCTTGATTACCAGGAACCAGAAAGGTGGGGTCTACTCATTTGGTCTCAATGAACAATTGCTGCACAAAAGCCCAGAAGAAGGGGAAAGCCCCAGCCCTAAAGGCCAAAACTCAGGAAGGGCCTGCCTACACCAGGAGCCAGTTCAAGCAGGCACAAGCAAGAAGCACAGCCTCACCAAAGGAAGACTTGGGAGCAGGTGGACCACACCCATGCGATTTCTTACCACTTACACAGCATCTCCCCATACATCGGCTCATTTGTATTCACAACCCCCCGAGGCAGGTATTATTGACATCATCCCATAAAAGAGAAGAGGATCTTAGGCTCAGCAATGTCGCATGACTGGATCACACACTTAGTAAACGGCACAGCCAGGACCAGAGCCCGAGTCCGCTGGATCCAATCCCATGCTCTTCTCTAACATCTCACAGGAAGAATTAGTCCCACTGCTTTTTAAAAGATGTTTCTTCTCTTTCCTTCCTTCCTTCTTTCCTTCCTTCCCTTCTTCCCGCCTTTCCTTTCTTCCTGTCTTCCTGTTTCCCTCCCTACCTTTCTCCCTTCCTAAAGAATTTCCTCTGATGAGTTTTATTACAAGAATAAGAACAGGTAACATTTACTGAGTGCCTGTTGTGTGCTAAACACCTTACACAGATTTTTCTGTTTACTGTTATCTCCAATATGGGAGGTAAGAAAACTGAGATACTGAGAGAGAAGTAACACCCACCAGTTGGCTGGTAACACGCAGAGTCTAGGATTTAAACCCAGGCAGTCTGACCTCAGAATCTACTCTCTCCAAACCATCTCTACCTTCCATCTCTATTCAAAATGAGCAAAATTGCCTGATTCTTACATTGACCAGCAAATTCGTGGTAGGCAGAGTTTTTAGGAAAACATCATTCTCACTAGCTGGGGCCCTCACCAATACTATGCATAAGACCTTTCTCTGAGCTAAGTTTCTTATTTTTTAAGGGCATCAAAAGACCAGTAATTCCTTTTTATTTTCTATTCAGTATAGTGCTAACCAACATTCAGATATTATTCATATTGGTTTCAGCACTTGACTGGTGAGATTTCTTCATCATATCAAATGTCTGAACAGTTCTGATCTCTGCTATTGGAAATATGAACACAAAGGAAGTAGCCTTTAACTTATAGCTAAACTGTATGGACACAATTGGTGGAAGGTTTCAGAGGCAGAAATCTTTTGGCACGTTTTATTACGTCCTCTGGAAGAATTAACTGGCAGTGGTAGCATCCAAGCAGCATTCTGCTGTTTCATCATAGGCACTTTCAATGGTCAAGTACCTTGCTGTAGTCTAAGAGCAAAAATAAAACTACAGGCAACTGTAATTCCTGGACTGAGAAATTTCTCACAGAAATTCTTTAAATCCCACGTTTCATTTGTTGCAACAGGTATGCTTTACCTTTCTGGGAAAGGTATACACAGCTCTCGTGTGGCTTAACTCAAGCACACACGTCTGTAGTCAAAAATCTGCTGAGCCCACTGGTTTCCCCTGTGAAAGGGAGAAAAGTCATCTTATAGCATTGCGGGTCTTTGGATCTATAAAAGGGAGTTTAACCAAGGGGTTTCCACCACCTTTTACACAAACTATATGTGGGAAAGAACTTGTTTTTTCCTCTCACTCCATCATAAGCCAATACTTCTATTGTTTACAAAAATAAATTACTAAAAGAAAAATGAAAAAGCAACATACAATATACATATCCCGATTTCTTAACATAAAATCACTTTATCCTATTACCATAGTTTTAAGATGTTTAGTTCTCAATCTTTGTACTTTTCACAGACCACTAATCAACACCTCCAGGATTTGTATCAGAGGACTACACTTTGAGTAGATCCAGCTGAGAACGGGTATAGGCAACATATCACTTGCTCTTGTTAATAATTTGATTGATTTCTTGAAATCAACCTGATGTTTCTATGAAGGTGGTTTGAGATGTGGTCGTCTAAGACCCTTCACCAGCTTTAAAATTCTGTTGGTTTTTTAAAAGGAAGGCTTTTAAACAATATATATCCACCGTCATAAAATGGTCACATCCTTGACCCTGTAATTATACTTTCAGGAAACGACCTTAAGGAAATATTACTTATGCACAGAGGGACTCAGTGATTAAACTTTTAGGAATCTATTTTATAGAAATAAAAGTGCGCATGCACAGAAGAGTTAATTGTAGGTTTATTGAAAATAACCAAAGACTAGAAACAATGCAAAGTCCCTGAATGGGAAGAATGGAGAGCAAATTATGTTTCATGCTGCTCAGGGAAGCTCCTCTTTCTTACATACCATACTAGGTCAAGTTTCCACAAGAGTTCCTTCTCATGGTTCATGTGTGTTGCCTTGACTAAATAAACATCTGTGTAATTATTTAATGTATTTCTAATACAAGGCCCTGTTTCTAATTGTTTTCTCCAACATACTCCCAACACTCATTATAATTTCTGGCATACAGCAACTGTTCAATAAATGTTTGTTGAATGAATAAACACATTACATGTGAATAAATACTACTGCCTTGGAAAGATTTCATGATATGATATCAAGTGACAAAATTAGGATGCCAGACTGTATTAATGGAAAGAGTAATTAAATTAGGAGTACCATTTTATTTGGTTTAGCAAGGACTTGTCAGGAAGGCTAAAAGATTAGCCATAGCTGAGGCTTGTTAAAAAAGAAAAAATGAGAGTCAGTAATTTTAAGTCAGCTGTAAGCGTCGGCTTTTTAAAGGTATAATGGAAACAAGGAGAAAAGCAAAGAATATTGCTTGGGAAAGGGAAGAGAGAAAGTGGAAATGCCCACTGGCTGTTTTACCTCTGTGCTATTCAGCAGAAAGTCTGGTGTTTAACCAAGAGAGGGTTTTGAACAAACTGGGTAAAGAGGAAATTTCAGTGCCAGACAGGCAAGAAGTTAGTGAGAGAGGGCCTAGTCATTTCGAGTGGCCTCAAGCATCCAGGTGTATGTGAATTGGATTCCAGGGCCTACAGGAATATCAGAGACACCCACAATCATCTTTGAGAGATGAGAGAAATTAGAAAAAATAGAAAATGATGGAAGAACACGAGGCCTTATCAGAGAAAGTGATTTTTGCTCTTTGTTGCTATAGAGAACAGAAGTAAAATCAGTGGATGTCAGTTGTAGGTAAATAGAGCTAAGGATCAATGTAAGGGGGAAACTATTTAACTAGCTGCTAGCACCATTGCTGCCATGTGCACCTCCAGTGCTCCGTACCCTTCTGACAGACACGATGGAGGAGGGATGGAGTTGTAAGTCCAGGCAACCTCTGTCACCCCTGCTAATTTGAGGAAGTTCTCTCACTCCTTCTGGCAGCCCAAGCCACAAATTCACAGCTTTGCATCCAGTACCAGTGAGCCTGAGTGTTTTTGTAAGCATCCTCTTTCATTTCCATCACCAGCGTAAGCAGCTGCAGACATCTCATCAGTAAAACCAAGAGTACATCATGGCTTGTGAAGCAAAATCCACAGATGGTCACACTGGAAATGACTGTGATTCAGCCTTTGCTCACCCCAACACCAGTCCAACCAAAATAAGCAGGATGCAGACTTAAACAGAGTCCAGGTGCCCTTTCCATTCTTCATTATCACTTTGCTTATCTTCTAGTTTTCCTAGTTACAAATAATTAAACAGCCAATTGGTTCTGGAACTACATCACTAATGGTCTGTAGAGATAGTATTGAGGGATTCACTGAATTTAGAAAGACCCAGAAAGGACTGTCTATCAAACTTCAAAGGACTTAACCCATTTCAAACACACCAAAAACCTTTGGAGATAAAATGCAGCATAGACTAAAGACACTGAACAGCTTGAAGATAAGATACATAATCTCAAAACCTTCCAGGGAAGCTGTGAACATACTATCAGGATCATCTCCCAAAAATGCAATTTACTGTGAAAATCTAATCAGTCATTGAGCAAACATCTCCCTGGACTGATAAGAGATTGGGGTAGGGGTGAGAGGAGATGGAAAAGGGGACATGCAAGAAAAAGGGACAGTTAATAACTGGTCTTGATCTCTCATATCATATCAACACAACTGTCGTCTGCTCTTCAAAAATCATTAAAAATGACAACATGCAAAGCCAGATAGGCCAAAAAGTGAACCACCGAATTCTGGAAACAAAGGAATCAAGTTATTCATATGGAATGCAAGTCTGCTTTTTACCTCCTTTATCTGGTCCACATTCCAAGGCACCTTAAAAAGGTTAATAAACAAACAATCGTGTCAGAAACCAAGCTGATCACACAGCAGGCACAGGTAGAACTCTCAAGATCGTTTTCTACTACCAGGATTGACCATCAATGATTTTGTCCATGTGTTCGCCATTGGTAAACATCCATTCCATGTTAAGACATTCGTGCAGTAGGTGCTAGGAATGCAAAGATGAAAACACACCATCTCAGCCTCCTAACACATACTCTCTCAAGGTGCTCCATGCAATGTGCTTTTTATAAGCCAATCATTTTGCTCTACTGAAAGTTTTCATAAAGAATATTCTCTGACCTATTGATTAGACCCCTCTCCCAATTATAGCAAAGTGCTATGACATGACCTGCTCAGTTTCTAATACTTGGAACCAGGCATCCCCAAACTACGGCCCGCGGGCCGCATGCGGCCCCCTGAGGCCATTTATCTGCCCCCCCACCGCACTTCAGGAAGGGGCACCTCTTTCATTGGTGGTCAGTGAGAGGAGCACAGTATGTGACGGCCCTCCAACGGTCTGAGGGACAGTGAACTGGCCCCCTGTGTAAAAAGTTTGGGGACGCCTGCCTGGAACCAACACCTAACACCTGTATAACTAGGGCATCTTAGAAAGCACAGCTCAGGTATAATATTTAGGAATGGTAGATGTTCAGGAGGACCATTTGCAGGATAGGAAGTGGGGGACATTTCTTTGGCTCTTTGACACATCATTAGCTTCAAATGGAAAATAAGGTTACAAAACAAGAACCTGAAATCGCAGGGACTTGTAGCTTCCCAGATCTGCTTTTTATTAAAAATGCTTTGGCAACCACAGCACCTGCCCTTCTGTCATTGGTTCGTTTTCTTTCTGTTTTTGTTTTATATTCTAGTCATCATATACTTGACGATTTCCAGCTTTTGTTATTGCCTCTCTACATTTTCAATTCTATTTTTAATTTTGTTTTTAACTGACACAGTAATTGTACATGCAGATGGGGTACACTGTGATGCTTTGATGCGCATTTACATTGTGTAATAATCGAATTCAGGGATTTAGTATATCCATCATCTCATATATTTATTATTTCTTTGTGGTGAGAACATTCTAGATTCTCTCTTCTGGCTATGTGGAAATATACAATACAAAATTGTTAATCATAGTCACCCTACTGTGCACTAGATTATATTCCTCCTACCTAACTGTAACCTTTTGCCCGTGGGCCAGTCCTTCCTCACTTCCCTCTCTCTTCCTCTCCCTAGCCTCTAGTAACCACCATTCTACTCTAGACTTTCATGAGAACAACTTTTTAAGATTCCATGTATCACTCTGAACATGCAATATTTACCTTTTGATGCCTGGCTTATTTTATACAATGTCCTCCAGGGTCATTCATGTTTCTGCAAAGGACAGAATTTCATCCTTTCTCTGGCTCAGTAGTACTCCATTGTGTATACATGCCACATTTTCTTTATCCATTTTCCATCGATGGACACTTACGTTGATTCCGTATCTCGGCTATTGTGAGTAGTGCTGCATAAATATGGGAGTGGAAATGTCTCTTCGATATACTGATTTCATTTTTGGAAACATACATATATATATGTCTCCTATATATATAATATATATTACTATATGTTACATATATATATAGGATACATATATATATATATATATATATATATATATATATATATCCAACATTGCTGAGATTGCCAAATCATATGGCAGTTCTATTGATAAGTTTCACTATTATTGTCAAAATTCAAATACTGGCACGATTACTTTTCTATTTGTGATGATTCCAAAGGAGCTTACTTAGTTCACTTTTGCAGTTCTTGCAGGCAACTGCTATTATAAAGTGGAGGAACATGATAAATTATCTGAATAGATCTTTTCCTTTTAGGGAGACATACTAGAGAACATCAGCCTAGAGAGGTGAAATGATTGCCTCAGGTCACACAGCTTGTCAGAGACAGAGCCAAGCCTAGAAGGTCAGCTCTCTGGACCCCTGGTCCAGACTTTTTTCCTATTTCTACTATATTTTTAGTATTTTATACACTCATAACTTGGAATTACATACATATAAAGTTTATTTACAGATGTTTTATGATTGAGACACTTTGACCCCTTGATTCAGATATTTTTCTCATAACTTGGGATTAGCAAAGCTAATTTGTATCTCAATTCATGGCTATCTGGAAATTGACTTCCTCTGATAAAGCTAGCCCCTTGATCATTGTGCCACTCTGTGGAGTGGACCAGAAAGCCTGATGAACATCCCCTTCAACAGGCTGTTCCCCACTGCCAGGACTCATAGGCCGTCATGCAGCAAGACAGTGGGATGAGCAGAGGCCCAGCTAGGCCAGAGAGAGCAGGATGGGGCTGGAGCTCCGGAACAGAGGCAGCCTGCAGAGAGGGTGAAGTCAGCGAGAGCAGGCAGGAGGCGGAGGGAGGAGGGAGCCAGGTGAGGAAGGGCAGAAGAAGAAGCAGGTACCTTAAGGTAGAAGAGGTGGAGCAGAGTCAGGAATGGAATAAAGAAGGAAGGATGAGGCAAACTGAATCAAGGCAGGCAGGCAAGAGGGCTGGAGTTCAAGGGCATCTGTGTTCCCAGGCCACAGGCCACGCAGGACTTCAGGACTCTGAGTTATCGAGAGTTAGGGAGTCTGGAACTGAAGTCAGAGATCGTATATGCCTGCTCACCTTGTGCCTCAGCACCCTACACACAAGGGGTCTTCAGATATCAGAGGAAGAAAAAAAGAGAAGGAGGGGGCTTCAGGAGCCCAAATCTGAGAGTTTGGTTATTGTAGCAGGTAAAATCAATTAAAAAGTCTGCACAACACCACAAGTGAGATAAAGCTGCGTCAAGATTCCTGGTAAACAGCACACACTTCTTTCCAGAATTAGTAAAGTAGGAGGTGGCTGAGCACAGTGTCTCACACCTGTAATTCCAACTGTTTAGGAGGCCAACGCGGGTGGATCTCTTGAGGTCAGGAGTTCAAGACCAGGCTGGCCGAGAAGGGGAAACCCTGTCTCTACTAAAAATACAAAAATTAGCTGGGCATGTTGGTGCATGCCTGTAATCCCAGCTACTCAGGAGGCTGAGACATGAGAATCACTTGAACCTGGGAAGCAGAGGTTGCAGTGAGCCGAGATTACACCGTTGCCCTCCCAGCCCGGGAGACACAGCAAAACTCTGTCTCAAAAAAAAAAAAAAAGAAAAAGAAAAGAAAAGAAAAGAAAGAAAAGTGGGAGGTGAGATCATAGCCAAAGGCAGAAAGGAGGCAAGACAGGAAGACAGGCTGGAGGGTGAGAAAGAGTGATTTTATTTTCACTGTTTATGCATGGAACTCTCATTTTCTACCACCTGGGACATGTCAAGACTTAATAAACATGCTTTCGATAACAGTTTTTGTTGTTGTTAAGCATATCACGTTAGTAGTAGATTATTTCATGTTAGCTGGACTTAGGCCTTATCTAAGAATGGCTGATGCAATCTATAAAGTAAGGTTTCCACAGGATGATGATTCAGCCAGAAACGAACACCCACTCAGAGCCCCTTTCATGCCCAGTGCTTCCTAAGACTTTATCCAGGTCCAGATGCAAGGAACTGCTCCTCTCCTTGGATCCTGCAGGCCCAGCCCACCCACTGCCTGAAAATAACAGGGGGAGCAGGCACAGGACCAGGACCTTCTCCTGAATTTTAATCCTTAATATTCCGCCTGAAGTCTAGGCCTCTGCTGACCTTGAACTTCACCTTCCTGCATCTTTTCATCTATCTGGCTCTTAGAGGAAGGCCTGCCCTCAGCAATGATGAGCTCCAATTCTCCCTTTACAGCCTCCTCTCGACACGAGGATTCTATGCTGTCTCCTCTCATTCCCAGACCTTTTCCTCCAAATCTCCTAAATCCTACGACTGTTAACCCTGAACTTGAAGCTGTTCTCTGCCCAGTGTTCCCCTGCTCCTGGACCCTAGCCTAAGTCACCTGACTCCCAAAAGAAGTTAAAAGACTCATCCAAGATCACACAGATTGATAATGTCAAAACTCAGAGCTAAAAATGCTGCTACAGTGTCAGGAACAGGTTAACACTGATACATATATATTTGAGGAAATAAAAACTGCCCAACAAATACAATAATTTACAAAATTCATAAAATGTAGTATCCAAGGTCAAGAAGGTTATAGGCTTTAAAGACTTAGTTCAAGATACCACCACCACGATAAGAGCAGTCAGGGATGGTTATTGAAAGATCCATACCGGTGACTTAAGAAAACCACTTCCTTGGAAACTGCTAGAAGGAGCTAGAACAGTATTGCTCAAACTGTGTTCTATGGAGCATTGAATTCTTGGGATGTGAATTAGCGCACCTTGACAAAATTGTTCCACAATCAAGTTAGCTTAGGAGGCATACTCTCTATCTTCCTTGATATTCCCAGTACATTTGAGTATATTTAATGTCCTAAGAAGTTGTAAAGTAAAAACACTTGTTATACTTGATTTAACCTAATCTTTTCTACATTTCCTTGACAACTGCTCACTGCCTCTCTCTCTCTCTGTCTCTGTCTCTCTCTGTCTCTCTCTCTGTCTCTCTCTCTCTCTCTCTCTCTCTCAACAGACCACCTATTAGTCCTGAGAACGCAGTTTGGGAAATTCTGAGCCAGGTTTATTTAACAGGTTTTTAAAACCTCCTGATTCTTTAAACTTAATTATTAGCTAGAATGGGCCAAACTACTGGCTTTACTCAGTTCATGGGATGATCATAAATCCTGTGCCATTAGATTCTCTGACACATGCTCTGCAGTGAAATGCATCCTCATTCAGTGCATTCATTAAAAACAAAACAAAACAAAACAAAAAAAAAAACCTCTAGGGTCTAACGAAAGGAATGGAGAGTAATCACATCATTCTAAAATCCTTCCTTTGCAGTCCTGCAGTCACAGCTCCAAAGACTCTGGGTTTTGGCATGAGAGCTATAACTACTCTGGAAGAATTCGTGATCAAATGCACATCTTTCTGGGGAGGCAGAATATCACAGGCCCGTGACACTCGAGTGCTGTAACAGGCACTAGAGATTGGCAGTACATTCCAACGTCTCATAAACCAGCAAGCAGCCTCAGGAAGACTGGCAGCTGCCAAACCCATAGGCTAAACAGTGATGGGGCTGGGATTAGAACCCAGATATTTTGGTTCATCTGCCAGGAAATTTTTCCTGTCCTAGAATTATCTGCTCTTCTCAGAAAGAAAGAGCTCAGTCCTCTTCATCCTGAAATCTACCATAGGGAAGGCAAGAAAGAAACGAACCAAAATGTTAATCGTGGTTGATACTGAAGTGGTAATTTGTCTTTGTTCTATTTTTTCTGCATTGACCGAAATGTCTACAAAGGACATATATTGCTTTTATGCCAGAACAAAGTTATGTTAAAAACATTTAAAACGCCAGAAGGTAAAGTACATACCCTGGAAAGCATCATGTACGTGGCTCCGCTCCTAGTTGTTGACCACAATAAGCAGAGCTAATGAAATGCCACGGCATTTCCCTGTGCCAAGGGAGGCATTAGGTTGGGATCAATGGATGACTCATGGAGGCAGCGTGTGGAGGCCTCCCTGCTGGCTGCTGGCAGGGCATCGGCTCTCTCTGGTAGGCATCATGCTGCTGTGGCTTCACCCACCGACTGGCGCGGAGCAGAGCCCTGCTTCATTGCGTTTAGTAATTTCCTCTTAAAGCATGTGTATCGAGTGGGCTTTGAATGGCTCCTCTGTGATTTCTAAACTCAACCTAACTGAATATACATCATTAATTGGAAAAAAATTGCTTGACGTTGCCTTTTTGTATTTATACACCAGTCTCCCACCTAACAAAAACTTCTCTTCGGCCTGTGTCTAGAAACAATACTTTTAGTATTTTAATGCCTATTTTGGAGTCCGAGCAGGTTGTGCCCTGTTTACATATAAGAAGTGAGTGTGTCTGTGTGTGCACACTTGTGTGTATGTGTGCATGCGTGAGATAAAGCTAATAACTTAGATCCTTCAATTCTGAAGAGAATAATTTGATAATCCCTTCAATCAAACAGCATGTATTCAGTCACTTCTACAATATATATTTACTAAAGTTTTTCAAACACGGTATATACACTGTACCTTAAAGTACTCTGAATCTTGGACTACTATCATTCTTCTTAAAAGGAACAGCTGAGGGTGTCTTTATGCCCATGATTTCCATCAATACCTCCTCATTTCTCACTCTTCTCTGCCTGACAATTACCACAGCTCTGTGCGTCACCGTTTGAGAACAAAGTTACTGGTCCTTCCCCTATGTCACCCTAACCTGTCCTCCCTCCCATAGTCCCAGAGTATGTTGGGTCTTCCCTGCCAGCCCCTGACCCAAAGCCAAGATCCTCCTCTCTGGTTTTGAATCCATCTCATGTCATTTTATCTCCCCAGGGTCCCTGATGCATTAATCACCTCTCTTGGACACTGGATCTTTAATTCTCTTTCTTTTACCAGCTTTTCCTGTCAGTTTATAAGCTTGCTCAGTTCTCACCCATCTTAAATTACTGCCCCTTAACCTTACATGGTCATCTGGTTACTGCTTTCCCTCTCCTGTTCCCTTTTCCTCAAGCTTTTCTGATGATTAGACTGAACTCACTGTCCGCATTTTCTCAAGTCACATTCTGTTCTCCCTGGAAGCAACCTGGCTCCCACAGTCAAACCACTGAGAGGGTTTCTGCAAAGTTTACCGACGATGAGATATTGTCTTCACTCCTCAAGGTGCTGGACATCTTCCTTGCCTTTGACCCTAATGACTGCGCATGCCTTGAGACACTCTACTCATAACGCCTTCTTAGACCCCGCCTTCAGCCTTGCTGTCTTACACTCTGACTGTTCCATCTCAGCCTCTTCCAGTGGCCCTTCTTTCTTTCTTTTTTTTTTTTTTTAGCACCATTTTGCTTTTTTATTTATTTATTTATTTTTTAATTGCATTTTAGGTTTGGGGGTACATGTGAAGAACATGCAAGATTGTTGCATAGGTATGCACATGGCAGTGTGGTTTGCTGCCTTCCTTCTCCTCACCTGGATCTGTCATTTCTCCCCATGCTATCTCTTCCCACCTTCTTTCTAGATATGCTCCTTAAACATGGAAGTTTCCAATGTTTCATTCTCCAGCTTTTTATTCTAGATTCACTTCCCTTTTTATGCTACACCTTGGGTGATTTAACCCATTTCTGTTTATGCTGATGGTTCCCAAATATACTCTGTCCAAGTCAAAGTACTCCTGTTCTTGAGTTATAGACTCATTCCAAGTGCCTGCTTGATATCCTAACTTAGATGCCTGCTGGCACCTTAAAGTCAATATGCTCCAAATCAAACTTATTATCTCCCCAACACCCCAAACTTACAGCTGCTTCTCCTATGCCTCGTGTTAGTTGGAAAACCATCACAAGAGTGACCAAGCACCCTTATTTTTCCAGGACAGAAGGGCTTCTGAGGATGTGGGACTTTCAGTCTTGAAACTGTCACAATCCAGGCACACGGCGATGGTCTCCCTAACCACCACCGACCCATCATTGGATCCAGAACCTTAGAGTCACCTTTGACTCGGCCCCCTTCATCTTCATCTTCCATCTGCCTGTCCTGCTAACTTAATTTCCTAAATAGTTACTAAATTCCCATTTTTCTTTCCAATCCTAGCTCATGCCCTGACCATCTCTTGCCAGTTTTACTGCCCTAGCTTGCTGAGTATTCTCTTCACTGTCAGCTTTCTTCCCTTTTTGATGTATGCTGAATTCAACTGCAGAAAGGATAAACACCAGTCTTACCCCATCTCCGCCCTGCTTAAAGCATTCCATGGGCTTCCCACTGCTTGAGATAAAGCCCAAACAAGTTGATATGTCAAAGTTCTCCATGGTTGTCTTAATCTGTTTTGCATTACTATAGAGGAATACCTGAGGCTGGGTAGTTTATAAAGAAAAGAGATTTATTGAACTCATGGTTCTGCAGGTTGCACAGGAAGCATGGCACAAGCATGTGCTTCCAGTAAACACCTCAGGAAGATTCCAGTCATAGGAAAAGGGGAGCTGGCATCACATGAAGAGAGAGAAAGTGGAGGAGATGCCAAGTTCTTTTAAACAACGAGGTCTAGCAAGAGCTAAATAGAGTGAGAAACTAGGTGTGATGGCTCATGCCTGTAACCCCAGCACTTTGGGAGGCTGAGGCAGGCAGATCACTTGAGGTGAGGAGTTCAAGACCAGCCTGGCCAACATGATGAAACCCCATCTCTACTAAAAAATATACAAAAAATTAGCTGGGCATGCTGGTGCATGCCTGTAGTCTCAGCTACTCAGGAGGCTGAGGCAGGAGAATCAGTTGAACCCAGGAGGTGTAGGTTTCAGTGAGCTGAGATCACACTACCTTACTCCAGTCTGGGTGACACAGCAAGACTTCATGATACATATATACATAGAGTGAGAATTCAGTCATTACTGCTAGGATGGCACAAAGCCCTTCATGAGATATCTGTCCCCACGACCCATATGCCTCCCACTAGGCCTCACCTCCAACATTGGGGAACAAATTTTAACATGATATTTGGAGGAACAAGTATCAAACCATATCAGTGGTCCGCCCATCCCTGGCCTCACGTGTGTCTCACAGTGAGCTTTATGTCAGTGTCTACACAGGCCAGACTGTGTATCCTCAGCTCTTGCTGTGACCTTTTCCTGGCATATCCTATCTCTGCCTCATCTCCCTTTGTCAACTGGTTAACTCCTCAAGATTCATCTGAGGTTCAAGACTCAACTCCTCCCCTGTCACTACCTGCAAAAGACCTTCCATGACAATCTCACTCTGCAAGTGGGTCAGCTGTCACCAAGATCACTCTCCATAGTCCATTCAAATAACTCCTTACAGGTCAGTCTTCTCTGGGCTGCCAAGTTCATAGGAGTACACACAGCATTCTCCTTGCCTCTGTGTCCATTGCATCTAGCACTATGCCTGGCATAAGATAGGCCTCAACAAACATTTGTGGAACTTATCTATCTATCTGAGGTGCAGGCTGGTGGCCAGCAGGTCAAATCCAGCCCATAGTCATGGTTGGTTTGGCCTACATGATGGATTTTTATTTTTGTATACCAACGTTAAAAATCATGCGATCTCATGCAAAATTCCCAAATTCTGGAATCTTAATATCTGAAAACATTAGGTTCCTATTTTGTGTAGTAGCTGACCTCATGAGAGAGCACCAGCTGCCATCTTAGCCCACATCTCACTCTGAGCCTGTATCTCTTCTGGATGCTGGTGGGGAGCTGCTATAGAATCTTTTGATTGAGCTTCATTTGGAGGAGCTTCTCGGCATTTGCTCTTCCTTAAATAGTGAACTGATGGTTTGGAGACCCATTTGGTTATCCTGGAATGTTTAGGGTGAACAAGAAACCCACACTGACCAAAAAATTCTGGTCTGGTTTTTTTGTCTAGATTTCTATCTGATATCTAAATTTTCATGCTGTAACTCTTACCCTCAATTTTTGAAACTCAAAGAAATATCTTAAATATTCTTTCATACATTTTCCCTGAAGAGCTCTAAGAGAAGATGGTAGTATTAGTATCATCTTCAAACTAGCACTTTCCTCACTGCTACCTCATTTTATTCTTACCTCTGTGGCAGTAAGTCACGAGAGATTCCATTTTATAAGCATATTGAATTTTTGCCACAGATATGATTGTTTTCAGAGTAAACAGACAACAATCACATGCACACAGACATCTCAAGAGCTTTTTACATCTTAACTGTTAACAGCTTCATGAATTCTAATGGTTCAGAAAAAGTTTATTTTTCACCACAGGCTCAGATGGAAATCGCTGTCATCAGGAATAGCTGAAATCCCCAGCTGAGATAAAGGATTTCTAGGCAGAGGAAATCAGAGTCTGACCTACTGATGCTGCCATCTGTTCCCCTATGTGAACCCGAGAGCTGGGGGGCTCCTGTGGGACCCAGGGAACCATCCAGCTGTGGGTTTGTGTTTTATTGGATTTAAATCAGGCAAGGTTTCTGACTTCCAGGATTCCAGAGTCACTCTACAATGTTTAGCTCTATGAGACACTGCTACTATATGCTTTTTGATATTTTTATTAATAATAAATTAAAATTAATTTAAATGAGATAATTTCGTGACACTCTTTGGAATCACTACAGATACCACCCAACATACTAGATTCAAGATTTCTGAACAGGGACTTCAGGGTCTCCTTCTATTTCAGACGGCCTTCTCTGGAACAGTGGGCCGCTCCTCCTTTGTGACTTTGGAACTGCTCTGCAGCAGAACTGACAGGCAGAGAAGGTGCAGGGTAGCCGGATAATCCCATGAGCTGTGATGGGAAAAATCCACCGTGAGCCGAGATTCCTTTCTCATTGGGTGGAATCTCCAAATCACCCCATGCTCTTTTGTTGCACCACACTGAAGACTGATTTTCATGTTTCTCCCCAAGAGCCTCCCACTGAAGAATGGCTAAACGCCAGACACTGTCTGCTTCAGGGAGAGCTTGGCCTTCCCACTATCCCTTTCCCTCTTGCCAAAAACACTCCGGAAACTCCCTCTGAAGTCATGCATATCTCTTCTGCACTGTGACCCTGCCTGTGCATGACTGTGGCCACCAGCAGCTGGGCACGGCAACTGAGGGGAAGATACCTGCTCTGTAATGACAGCGGAGATGAATCTTTATTTTAATGAGACATAAGAGATGGGCCGCATGAGTAAGAACAGCATCAAGATTTTCTAAGGGCAGACTGCAGACACTGTTTGCCGACCCTTGTCCCATTTACCTGGTGCCTGGGATGAGGCACCATGACAAGCCTGAGCAAGCTTTTTGAGGCTTACTAAACTCCTTTTCCTTGGTGGTAACCTTCCTTCATGCATTTCTAACTAAGAGAGAATGTCAAGATCATATCCACATCAAGCTAGCGGAGGGAACCAATTCAAAGTCTCATTTCCTGCCCCAAATTTTATTGAATAAGTGGGATGATATTTAGGAGTTTCATTTGAAGAAGAGAGAGCCTGGCTTGGCCACGGTTTTTGAACACGCCCGCAACATGATTCTGCCTGGCCTAATCTACCCTTGAACTATACACAGAGCAGTACAAGCCAACCAGGCCCATATGTCATTACTGGAAGCACTAAATGACCATGGTCCCTCTTTCCTTGCCAATGGGAAACTAACATATTTCCGCTTGTATTTCTACCTTGGATTACACAGGAAGATCAGCCTAACAATTGCTTCTCAGACACGCCAACAAATTCATTTCAGCAAACACTTATTTATCACTGGCTGTGTACTAGACATGAAACCAAGATGAAATAGATGCAGTCTCTCACCATAAGGAGCTTACAACTTGAATGTATGGAATTAGACACATGCATACCCAAATATGGATTAGTGGACTGGAATACAAATGCAAATAGATTACCTAGAACACAACCCAGAGATATAAAGCAATGAAAACATTTGCTATAGTGGTTAAAGACATGTGGAGAACAAAGCAAGAATGTCCACTATCTGTATAATTAGAAATCTAGAAGGAGATGATAGAGGGAATGATCAAGAAATAACACTCAAAGAGATAATAACTGAGGATTTCTCAAACATTAGGAATTCCAAAAAATCCCAATTAAGTAAAAGGAAATTTGCACACAATCCATCATGGTGAAACTGTGAACATCAAAGACAAAGAGGTAATCTTAAAACTATCAAAAGAGAAAAGACACATTTCCTACAAAGGAAAAGCAATTAGGAAAATACAGTTTCTCCATGATAGCAGTAAGCCAGAAAAGACAGGGAGGGGAGTAGTATCTTCAAGACAGTACATAACCACCAAGTTAGAATCATATGACCTCAAAGCAATTATAAAATAATTTTGGCCATGATAGGGATTTAAAGTTATAAGTAAGGTGCTCTGAGAACACTAAGGGAAGAGCAGTAATCGTGCATGGTTGGTGGTGTTGAGAGGTCGTGAGAGCTGGGGAGTGAAGAGACAGGACCGCAGCCAGTGATAGGATCCCTTTGTTTAAATGAGGAAAAGGCTCTACCTCAAATCGAACACAGTTCTGCTCAAGGTGCCCAGAGTTAGGCTGTAGGCAAGACCCCAATTCTTCTGGACTCTTCAGCTTGGTGGCCTTGCATAAGGCACAGTCTGCACATCTGTATCTTCTGCCCTGGGAGAAGGTACTTCAGACAGTGCAGTCTGAGCAAAGGCATAGCCTGGAGGTCCACATGGAAATACTATGGTATGTTCAAGCAATACAAAGCTTCTAATAGCTGCATCCCTTAAAGTGTGAGTTCTTCCTGGTGTTCAGGCTCATGCAGTGGACTGTAGAGAAGAACGCTCATTCCCGTGAGTGGAACAGGCAGCACACAGGTAAGCTAAATGGGAGCTTCGAGGCTGATAAACCCCCTCCAGAATACAATCAATGTGATTTCCAAGGACATCTGGGCCTAGTAGAATTCTAAGCCTGAGATGGTCAGGCACCATTATACAAGACCCGCCACATCTCCAGCAAGGCCCCAGTGGAGCTGATGCTCACACACCCCTGCAGGCCCTCTGCTCATTTACACTTCTCTACTCCATGCCATGGAAATACAAGTAGTTAGGAGCTATAAAGGATTTCTTGTGAGTCCTACACCTCAGCCTGCGTTTGCCCACTCCTATGGCAACAGAGTATTAAAGTACTGAAGTCCCCAAGAACCTTTGAGGTTATTCAATACTTCCTCACAGCCAGTATGGAATTTCCTGTACAACATCAGTGACCAAAGCCCATCCCTCTCCTGCCCGAGCTTTCCCAGGACCAAAGGCTCACAGTCTATGTCATCATGATGAATCTTCTCTTCAAGATGTCAACTCTCATTTCTTCCTATGTCTGTCTTCTCCAAGGAAAAGAGATTCAGTCTTTCCCTTGAGGGACTACATCCTAATCATTTGAATATTTGGCAAAGTAGCTACACTCACCCCAATCACAGGTTTTATCTCATGACACTGTAAACCCCTTCACTGCTGCCTCACAAGAGTACCTTGAGGGCAAAGATCATTTCCTGTTATCATTGCCAACAAGTTCTGGAGTACTAGTGGCTACATGATGGACATTCACCAAAGTACTTCTGAAAGAACAGGCTTTCAAATCATCCAATTCATCTTTTTCTTTCTTTTCTTTTCCTTTTTGAGACAAAGTCTCACTCTGTCACCCAGGCTGGAGTGCAGTGGCATGATCTCGGCTCACTGCAATATCTGCCCCCCGGGTTAAAGCAATTCTTCTGCCTCAGCCTCCCACGTAGTTATGATTACAGGCATGCACCACCACACCCAGCTTATTTTTTTATTTTTAGTAGAGATGGAGTTTCTCTACGTCAGCCAGGATGGTCTCTCTCTCCTGACCTCATGATCTGCCCATCTCAGCCTCCCAAAGTGCTGGGATTATAGGAGTAAGCCACCACACTCGGCCCCAAGTCATCTTTCACTGGACATGCTAGAAAGATGAGTTTTCTTTTCTGATCTAGAAAAATATGAAATCCAGAACTCAAAACAGGCAACCTCAATGTGTGTGTGTGTGTGTGTGTGTGTGTGTGTGTGTGTGTGTGTGTTACACAAGAGAGAAGGACTACTCTCCTCTGGGGCCATAGTATTTTCCTTCTATTCTCTCTCATATTCTCCTGGGCAGCAGCAGTCTCTTATGAATCTTCAAACTTATCTCTACTTTCTCATCATTCACAGGGTGAATTTTCCCAAAGATAAGGAGAAGCCAGGACACAAGGAAAACCATTGCAGTCCTTCCTCTGGTTCCTTCTACCACTGCCCCAACTCAAAGCTCTGCTGCAATGTAGATCACGTTTTTCCCAGAAAATGCAAACTTCTTAAGAAAACTGACTATCTTCCGCAACTCCTAGTACAGTGCTAAGCATACAACTAATTTCTGCAAGACAGTGTAGAAGCTAAGAATGGGCTCTGCAGCCAGTCACCCAGAACTTGAATCTGAACTCAGCTCTGTGACAGTGATAAGTACCAAACCTCTCGATGCTTCTGCTTCCTTATTTGTGAAATGGAGACAGTGATGTTACCTACCACACGGGGCTTCTGAGAGGGTTGAGGAAATACATGCGAAATACCTGGTATGTAACATGCTAGGTAGTACCTGCAAAAGCATTAGCTGTCATCATAATTTCATAACCATTTATTGAGCTAATTGCGGGTAAATGCTGAATTACAACATGAGACAATCTTGTGCTAGGTATGTAATTTTTCATACTCATTGAAAGCATTTACAGAGCCTTCTCCGTGCAAACTGCTGAGGGCACGAAGACGAAGAGCACTTGGGGAGATGGTGTCACTTGGGAAGGTATTCTTTTCTCCCTTTTTCCCTCTTACATTTGATACCAGAAGGTATCTCCGATGAGGCATTAGCAGGTATCAAATCTTTAAGCATGTCCCCTAATCCTTTTGGACCTCAGTTTCCTCAACTGCAAAGCCGGTGGTTTGGCTACTTGATCATCTTGTTTTAACACTGTATAACTTTGTGATTATGGAGATTTGATTTTCTGTAAAAAAAAAAAAATTGCATTTCTGTTTCAGAGGTTTTCCTCCCACTCTTCTTCTCATGGACTAGGAAACATGGGAACTTAATTTTGAGGCCACAAAAGAGGAAAAACCCAGATTCCTCAACACAGACCAGCTTTGATGACATCAGAAAAGAGGGAGGAGTGATCTCTTCAGACCTGGGAAGCTGACAGGTGACTCTCCTAGAGGCTAGTGTGCTTGAGGTCTCTGAGGGGGGTCCAGTCGCTGCCCCCACAGACCAGGACAGAATAAGATGTTTTCATGGCAGGACCTGCAGAAGAAACCATCCATCTCTTGCTGCTTCAGACAATAGACCAGCTTCTCTTGGCAGGGGGCAAATCTATGCCAAGATTCACTGAGGTTTTGCTTGTCAACTGGGTGGTAGTAGACCCTTTGTTTCTTCCTGGGTCCATTGAACAAATAAATAAATTTAAAAAAAAAAACAAATAGTTGATCAAAGTTGAGCCATGTCCAAGCTCCTGAGGACTTTCAATGACCATTAAATTGTTTTATCATTGAATAAGTTTTCCAAGTACAGTGCATTAGGTAGGAGGTCGGGGAAGCACTTAAAGTAACGGCTCCGAGGAGCTGCTTCATGTCAGGCCAGATGGGAATGGACCGGGATGTGGGTTCTCTAGACACCAACGTGGATAACCAGGAGCTCTCAAGCACACAGATGCCTCTGCCCCCTAATCAGATGCACAGGGTTCCTTGCTAAAGCAATTTAGATAAACAATTTAGACACCTGAAGAATAAAACTCTAAGGGTATAGGGCTCCGTGACTCCTTGCCAGAGCTAAGAAGGAGCTGGCTCTTGACCTCACCTGCCATCACCATTCAAGGCAGACAGAGCCTTCAACGTGCTTAACAGCAATGAATCAGGAGTCCAAATTCCCTTGCTCTCTCTCATTTTTTATCAGCACCACACGTGTGGGCTAGAATTTTACTAAATGACCAACCTTACGTATTGCTAACAATTGATTCATTACGGATTGTCCAGAGAAAACAAGAGAGGAAAAACTGAACTGCAGCGTAACCCCCATTTCACATCATGGGAACCCCTTACAAACAACTCTTGGTGTAACCACGTGCCAGCGCCCATCTTCACCTCTCAGCCCCAGGGAGTCCTTAAGAGACAAAGCTAAGGAACTAATCTCAGCATCTGATGGCAATGGAATTACCATTACACCTCTTACCAGTGGGGCCAGCACTCACCAGGAAAAACTTACTCTGCTAGATAAAGACTCACAGCCTGGCACCGTGGCTCATGCCTCTAATCCCAGCACTTTGGGAGGCTAGGGAAGGTGGATCCCCTGAGGTCAGGAGTGTGAGACCAACCTGACCGACATGGTGAAACCCCATCTCTACTAAAAATACAAAAGTTAGCCAGGTGTGGTGGTGGACGCTTGCAATCCCAGCTACTTGGGAGGCTGAGGTAGGAGAACTGGAGGTTGCAGTGAGCCGAGATTGTCCCATTGCACACTCCAGCCTGGGCGATAAGAATAAAAGCTTCATCTAAAATAAAAAAAATAAAAAAACAAAAAAATAAAAAAAAAAACCTCACAACTTGAAGGGGACAATTCATTCTCTCCCTACCTTCACCCCAAATATACACACAATGTTTCCTGAAAAGGAATCATCAAGAGCAAAAGCTCCATCTCAAAAAAACAGAAACAACAACAACAAAAAACAAACCTCGTCTCACAACTTGAAAAGGATAATTTATTCTCCCTACTTTCACCCCAAATATACCGTAATGTTTTCTGAAAAGGAATCATCTTTGTTACTTCTCTGTTGATGGAGCTAAGCCTTGTTCTGGCATTCCTGGCAAATGCTCAGGAAACAATGTTCTGGTTGTTCTTTAAAGGAGAGCCTGCTTCAGAAGGACTTGGGGAGAGAAATCTTTTGAACGGTTTCTCTTGGAAGATGCAGACGGAGGCTGCAGTGAGGCAGGCTTTCAGAGAGAAGATTGCAGCGCACAGCCTGCATGGGAAAGACCACCTCCTCGTCCCGTGCATCGTTTGCACCTTCAGCCTGGTCAGGCCCAGAAAGACTGCATATCCAGTGCAAGCTAGTGGAAATGCAGCCTTTGTTTCATAACGCACGGGGTTTTTTTGTTCATTCACATTTGGAGGCAAAAGCCTGTGCAATTTTGGCAGCCATAACCTTGCCATATGCTGAGAGCGAGCAAGCGAGGGTTGAATTACATGCTGCCTAATCTTTTGGTGTATCACAGCTGAGTCATATCCATTTTGACACTCAGAGAATATAAATAGAAAGATTTGGGGAGCAGAAATAAGAAATCTATACCTCTTGGACGTTTTCAAGTTCTTCTGGCTAGTATGTGCTGTTTTCCTTAGCAGACTTGCCCGTGATGAAACAAAGAGAAAGAACAGCCTTTGCTCCAAGTTTTGAATGTCTTAGAACATTAGACTGGGAAAGACTGTTTGAAAGATAGGGAACAAGCATGGTTTACTTATTATAACTATGTGTGTGTTCCAGGTCAGGGGTGGCAAGAACGGGGAGAAGCCTATGGGTGATGCACGTAAGACTGAAATCCTACAGGGCTTTTCCCATCCTGGTGCCTTCACAGCCTCAGGTATGGGGAAGCCAGAATCATGCAGTGATTTCTGTACCAGGAATCCAAGCTCAGAAAGCATCCAGGCACAAGGCCAGGCACTGGTGATTTCTGCTGTTTTGCACCCCATGGTTTCTTGAGAAAATGATGCATTACACTGTTGGCTTTCTTGCTGTTCTTCTGAGGTGAAATGGAACATAAAGCTTCAACACGTTTTATACCAAAATGTTTATACTAAAGAGACCTGGCACATAGTTACACTAAAGGGGGCTGCCCAAGAGGAGAAGGAAGTGACCAGCAATGTCTCATTACCAGCCACAGACCTTGGAGAGTCGACATGTCAAATAATGTCAACAAACATTTCCTGAATAGCCACTAGAATAACATACTTTAAAGCCATAGTTTCTGCCCTGAGGAGCTTATAATATTTGGAGAGGAGGACAAGAGATAAATATTTAATAAGCAGAAGATAGTAAAACTAAAGGCAAGCAAGGCAGAGGCTTTCTAGAAGTTTGCCAGAGTAAAATCAGAGACAGTGAAACTTACGAGGCCATTTAGACTCAAAAGTAGCCTTCCCTCTGGAGGTCTAATTTAATTAGCACGATCACTGGGCAATTACTGAAATTATTTACCTAGGGATGCAATTTAAAACCCTTGATAGAGGTTTGAAAAAAGGATAGGAATACATGTGTGTATGTGACAGAGACAGAGAGAATGAGAGAAGAGAAAGGAAAGAAGAGAAGAGAAAGAGAAAGGGAGAGGGAAGATTAGGAAAGAGAAGAGAGCACTTAGAGCGTAGAGGAGGGGAGAAGGGACACCTAACCTAGGTGGAATCCCACAACGCTCAAAACCACAGAGCACCTTCTACTCTCAGAACTGTTAAAGTCGCCTCATCCACAAACGCTTTTAAGATGTCTAAATACATGAGAAACATTTAATGTGCTTCACAGAGCAAGCTAAATAATAACGGTCCTTACACTACCACTGCTGGCATCCCCCTGGGCTGCCTGATGGTACGAAGTTGTGACACACACACAGATGATAAGCCTGCCAGGCTCGTAGGGAACCTTGACTTTTCAGGTGCTTGAATGAAGAAGAGAGCATGTTTATGTATTCATCTCAGTAGACAGAGATATAAAAGATTAATTATGTCATTAAGTAGTATATAATTATTAAGCATATTTAATGTCACTGCACATTTATAGTAACTTTCAGAGTCATTTTGCATCATTATATTATTCCTACACAAGACGTTTTAAATGTTTTTCTGAAATTCTATAGTTCTAAGAAGAGCTCTGTGTACCTTCTTGGAGCTTCATCCCAACATCAATTTAGGAAGAAGGGTGGTTAACGTTAAAACTAGTCTACATGCATGGGTTTACATTCTCTCCATCCATCTGTCTCTCCCTCTCACACACACACAGATTTGAGGCACAGGAGCTAACACTGGACCAAGGCTCCTAGTAAGGATCACAGAATAAAGGTATTTTGGCTCCAATCCCTTTCCAAAAGACAAATAAAAGTTTAAAAGAATGGAAAATTTTAAAATGGACAATCCCACCTTCTTTAGTGGAAGTAAGGACACAGCCGCAACTCCCAACCTCAGTTTCTAAGGATTGGATGCTAAGCAGAGTGAAACTGGGACCCACCTGAGGGAAGGCATAAGAATAGCCACAAGTCTGTATAGATTTCTGGCAGGATATGGAGTTCTCCAAAGGGGGTGTGTCAGAGTCTGGAAAGGCGGGCAGGGCCTGAAAGCCTTCCTGTGTCCAGTTCCAGGTTGTGGAGCATCTGGCAGGGCTGCCTGATACTTAGTGTACAAACGGGTCCACACGAGGCATAGCAGAGGAGGCCCGGCCAGCCGGCTGCAGAAGCAGCATCAGAGGAGGCTGGGTTTGTAGCAGTGACTCCACGCTGCCAAACATGATACTCAACCAAAGATGATTTCGCATCCCAAGGAGGCATTTGGCAATATCTAAAGATATTTTTGGTTGCCACAAAAGGTATCAAATGGGAAAAGATGTAAAGGCCAAAGATGTTCAAAACATCTAAGAGCTGCAGGACTTTCCCCTGGATTATACAGCCCCAAATCTTAATAGTGCCAGGGTTAGGAAGCTCTCTGATCTTGGACAAATTTCTTAACTTTTCTGAGCTTTAATGTCTTCATCTGAAGAATGCGAACAAATTTCTTAACTTTTCAGAGCCTTAATGTCCTCATCTGAAGACTGGGATTAATAAATAGTTCCTTAATTGAATCATTATCCTGATTAATTCGGACACATGTATTATATGAAGCACTACTTTGCACAGTGCTCGACACATTGTAAGTAATCAATTTTGGCAACTGTTGCTTCTCTCTGTCTCTCTCTTTCTCTCTCCCTCTCCCTCTCTTTATGCAAGTTAAGTACATTTGCTCGGCTCTTTGGCCTATAGCCCATCCTTGACACTATTCTGCCTTCACAAAGCATCTTTAGCAAAATTCTTAGTTCTCCAGCACTTTCTAAGAGTGGCCTACCTCACTGGTGACGATTCCTTGAGAAATGTGCTAAACGTGTGTAGTTGTAGTCAAGAAAAGTCAGATTCAACTGATTGGTCCAGCACACTACTCTGATTTTTGGAATAAGGATCATAACCCACATTCCAGCTTTACAGAACCAAACCAGAGTAAAACCCAGGACAGCTAAAGGCTTGGATAATTAATTATTCTTGACTATGTTTCTGGATCATTGAACATCTGAATGTGTATGCACCAACATTTCTATTTTAAACATTTTTTTAAATATTCCTAAGGTTAGGCTGGGCACAGTGGCTCACATCTGTAATCCTAGCACTTTGAGAGGCCAAGGCGGGCGGATCACGAGGTTAGGAGATCGAGACCATCCTGGCTAATGTAGTGAAACTCTGTCTCTACTAAAAATACAAAAAAATAGCTGGGCATGGTGGCGCATGCCTGTAGTCCCAGCTACTTGGGAGACTGAGGCAGAGAATTGCTTGAACCAGAGAGGCAGAGGTTGTAGTGAGCGAAGATCATGCCACTGTACGCCAGCCTTGGCAACAGAGCAAGACTCCATCTCAAAAAAAAAAAAAAAAAAAAAAAAAAGTAAGCTTAATTATATATTTATCTGTATTTTTAACAGTATACTCAACAGCTGAAGCTTTCCTTCATGACTCAAGATCATGACTACTAACATCAATTATCACACATGCTTTATCATAGTGATGGCCTCAGGAGCTGCTGAAGTTTGTTAGTTCTTTATCTACATGCTAAATAGATCAAAGGCACTGAGCTTTCTTATCTTTTGTTTACACGAATTAACAAGGGTTTGTTTTCCTGCTTAACTCCTTGTTTTAACATTTCTAACTGGCTGTTCCTTCAAATATTAGCATAATGCCAAGGGTGGATCTGAAATTTTAGGGACCTGAAGCTCATATAATCCTTGATTGTTGCCGGGAGGGAGCTCTTAAAAAAAAAAAAAAAAAAGACACAGGGCAGCATGGTGGCTCACGCCTGTAATCCCAGCACTTTGAGAGGCTGAGGTGGGTAGATCACAAGGTCAGAAGTTCAAGGCCAGCCTGACCAATATGGTGAAACCTCATCTCTACTAAAAATACAAAACTTAGCTGGGCATGGTGGCACATGCCTATAGTCCCAGCTACTCAACACGCTGAGGCAGGAGAATTGCTTAAACCTGGGAGGCAGAGGCTGCAGTGAACCAAGATTGTGCCACTGCACTCCAGCCTTGGTGACAGAGTGAGACTGTCTCAAAAGAAAAAAAAAAAAAAAAAAAAGGATATAAAAATACAAAATTATGTACCAAACTGGACAGTGGGCATATTCCTAGATTCCTAGAAGACATTCCTACTCTGGTTAAGCTACCAATAGTTTAATAATATACACAGAAGTAACTGTAAAATATGCATATATATCCCAACAAACCCTAATTGACTTCCACTTAGCTAGAGCTCAAAAAACGCCTAAAGCCTCTCCAATGCCATCTCACGAGGTGATGTGTGCTGGAGGGCAAGTCAGAGTGGCAGCCGACAGTCTGAACCAACTGTGGTTAAGATATTTTATCTTTGCAAATTTTATAAAACCGTATGACCTGGTAAACACATTACTGGGTCGCTTACTGTGGACCTGGTTTCATAGCAGTCTGATGCAGTATGACTCTCTTCTGAACTAAAAACCCAAAGCCAACATTGACAAAGCTTTGTATGAATTAAGAAAGAAAAGGCTCTGAATAAAGACTGACATATCTCTTGGAATAAAGCATAGCGCCTTGTGTGTATAGCATTTGAGACATATGCAAAAAATGTCTCTTTGGCTTATCTCTTATTTCTAGCTGTGCTTCATGAGGTGAGGAAAAATGAGCCAATTTCTTAGAGTCATTTTTCCCCCAAAAAAATCTTTATGTTCCTTTATTGGAGCAAGATTCCTGATTAGTATACAGTGATGTATTTACTAAACAGAGACCTGTACAGAAATTACATACTATCCATCTACATAGGTTGTTACACTTTCGCCTGTTGATGGAATCGTTCCACTTATGAAGTTTTATACATAAAAAAAGCTTTGAGTTTCACCAGATTGTCCATTAATTCACCTCTGAAGAAGTGGCATTTAACTGTAATCCCAGCACCCCCAGTGGGGGTGGGGGGGCAGATCGCGATGTCAGGAGTTCAAGACCAGCCTGGCCAATATGGTGAAGCCGTCTCTACCTAAAATACAAAAATTAGCTGGGTATGATGGCTCATGCCTGTACTTAGGAGAATGAGGCAGGAGAATCACTTGAACCTGGGAGATGGAGGTTGCAGTGAGCCGAGATTGCGCCACTGCACTCCAGCCTGGGAGACAGAGCAAGACACTGTCTCAAAAAAAAAAAAAAATGCATTTAATTTCAGCTATTATATTTTAACAGCATTAAAAAGCTTATGTATTAGGGTGCTTCTCTGCACAATGGCATTGAGCAGACAGAGGTGAGTCTATTATCCCACCCAGATTCATATAGTCATATTTGAGAGCTTTATACCAGAGAGCTGGCAGTCACTCCTAATCAACACAGACTTCTTACTCTGAGATCCTATCTTCTTGGCCACATTTTACATAGCCAATGAAGACATGCCAGCAACTGTCCCATAAGTAATGTGGCATTAAAGCACCAGGTCTATTGGATGGTGGTGGCAGGCACTATTATTTTATATCCTGGTAAAAGGCAAATTCTAAAAGCTGCCACTTGGAGATTAAAAATCAAGGACACAACATACTCAGAACTGAGTATTGAGCATTCTGGTGTCCCAAATGACGTGAATACTTTCTGAAACCAGTGGCGAATTGTACCCATGTTTCCCAGCTATAGAGACACTAATTGATTCAAATCCCATTACTCAATCCACATAGCCCTGAGGTCATCCTGCAAAGCGTGTATTAAAAAATACAAAGTTAGGGTGACAAAGTTTGACAGTGATGTTATGCAAGTCAGACTTGGAAGGTCCTAGTAAGCATATCTATGCTGAGAGAAAAGCATCAAATCCTTTGCATACACATTTAGTTTTATTGTAACAAAGCAACTTGTACACTTTTAACGTTTAAAGCTGAGCATCATTTTTCCTTTCCAGTGAAACAGAAAGAAAATTTAAAAATTAACAGGACAAATTTACAGTAGAGAATGTCAATTCCAAATAAGAGTCTACAGGTTCCAGTGATTCTCCAAAGGAGTGGCAGGGTTCAAGTCATCATTAGGAGAGAATTTATTTTAAAAGTGTCATCTTAAACTGTAAGGATGTCTGCCAAATATTACAATTAAACATGCCAAAGGGGAAGCCATGTTGTCAGAATGTCCACTTAATATCAAACCCACCCTTTGCTGACCTTCTATAACCCCATTTTTGGTTTTTGTTTTTTAATTATATTTTAAGTTCTGGGGTACATGTATCGGTTGTGCAGGATTGTTACACAGGTATACACATGCCATGGAGGTTTGCTGCATCCATGACCCCATCATCTACATTAGGTATTTTTCCCAGTGTTATTCCTCCCCAATCCTCCCACCCCCGCTATCCCTCCTCTACCACCCCCACCTCCCAAAAGGCCCAAATGTGTGATGTTCCCCTCCCTGTGTCCATGTGTTCTCATTGTTCAACACCCACTTATGAGTGAGAACATGTGGTGTTTGGTTTTCTGTTCTTGTGTCCGTTTGCTGAGAATGATGGTTTCCAGCTTCATCCATGTCCCTGTAAAGGACATGAACTCATCCTTTTTATGGCTGCATAGTATTCCATGGTGTATATGTGCCACATTTTCTTTGATGGGCATTTGGATTGTGAATAGTGACGCAACGAACATAAGTGCACATATGTCTTTATAACAGAACGATTTATAATCCTTTGGGTATATATCCAGTAATGGGATTTCTGGATCAAATTGTATTTGTATTTCTACGTACTTGAGGAATCATCACTCTATCTTCCACAATGGTTGAACTAATTTACACTCCCACCAACAGTGTAAAAGCATTCCTATTTCTCCACATCATCTCTAGCATCTGCTGTCTCCAGATTTTTTAATAATCGCCATTCTAACTGGCATGAGATGGTATCTCAATGTGGTTTTGATTTGCAAATCTCTAGTGACCAGTGATGATGAACTTTTTTTCATATGTTTGTGGGCTGCATAAATGTCTTCTTTTGAAAAGTATCTGTTCATATCCTTCACCCACTTTTTGATGGGTTGGTTTGTTTGTTTCTTGTAAATTTGTTTAAGTTCTTTGTAGATTCTGCATATTAGCCCTTTGTCAGATGGGTAGGTTGCAAAAAATTTTTCCCATTCTGTTGGTTGCCAGTTCACTCTAATGATAGTTTCTTTTGCTGTGCAGAAGCTCTTAAATTTAATTAGATCCCATTTGTCTATTTTGGTTTTTGTTGCCATTGCTTTTGGTGTTTTAGTCATGAAGTCTTTGCCCATACCTATGTCCTGAATGGTATTGCCTAGGTTTTCTTCTAGGGTTTTTATGGTGTTATGTCTTATGTTTAAATCTTTAATCCATCTGGAGTTAATTTTTGCATAAGGTGTAAGGAAGGGGTCCAGTTTCAGCTTTCTGCATATAGCTAGCCAGTTTTCCCAATACCGTTTATTAAATAGGGAATCCTTTCCCCATTGCTTGTTTTTATCAGGTTTGTAAAAGATCAGATGGTTGTAAATGTGTGACATTACTTTCAAGGCCTCTGTTCTGTTCCATTGGTCTATATCTCCGTTTTGGTACCAGTACCATGCTGTTTTGATTACTGTGGCCTTGAGTAAGGTAGCATGATGCCTCCAGCTTTGTTTCTTTTTTGTTGTTATTGTTTTGTTTTTTGTTTCGTTTTGTTTTGCTTAGGATTGTCTTGGCTATGCGGGTTCTTCTTTGGTTCCATATGAAGTCTAAGGTGGTTTTTTCCAGTTCTGTGAAGAAGGTCAATGGTAGCTTGATGGGGATAGCATTTAATCTATAAATTACTTCGGGCAGTATGGCCATTTTTACAATATTGGTTCTTCCTAACCATGAGCATGAAATGTTTTTCCATCTGTTTGCGTCCTCTCTTATTTCCTTGAGCAGTGGTTTGTAGTTCCCCTTGAAGAGGTCCTTCACATCCTTTGTAAGCTGTATTCCTAGGCATTTTATTCTCTTTGTAGCAATTGTGAATAGGAGTTTGCTCATGATTTGGTTCTCTGTTTTTGATGTGTAGGAATGCTTGTGATTTTGCACAATGATTTTGTATCCTGAGACTGGAGTTGCTTATCAGCTTTAGGAGATTCTGGGCTGAGACGATGAAGTCTTCTAAATATACAATCATGTCATCTAAAAACAGAGACAATTTGACTTCCTCCTTTCCTAACTGAATACCCTTTATTCCCTTTTCTTGCCTGATTGCTCTGGCCAGAACTTCCAATACTATGTTGAATAGGAGTGGTGAGAGAGGGCACCCTTGTCTTGTGCCCGTTTTCAAAGGGAATGCTTCCAGTTTTTGCCCATTCCGTATGATACTGGTTGTGGGTTTGTCAAAGACAAAAACCATATGATTATCTCAATAGATGTAGAGAAGGCCTTTGACAAAATCCAACAGGTCTTTATGCTAAAAACTCTCAATAAACTAGGTTTTCATGGAACGTATCTCAAAATATAACCTCATTTTAAAGTTTTTTTGTCTTCTTTTAAACAAGAGAAAGTAGACGGATGCATGTTGGTAAATGCTAATTGTGCTTATTCACATAGAGACATGGTGTACTCTGAGCCTAACGTACAGATAAAGGAAAGAAGCTAAAATTCCGTGCACTGCTACACGGGGACCTGGTAGCTTCCAGCTTCCAGCAGAGCAAAGGGAGCAGGTTTTCCTTTTTTCCCACAGAGCTCAGTGGTGTTGATTCCATACAGTTTTTGTTCAGACAGGAAGGGATAAAAATGTATTTCTTTTTTTTTTTTTTTTTTTGAGACAGAGTTTCGCCCTTGTTACCCAGGCTGGAGTGCAATGGTGCGATCTCGGCTCACCGCAACCTCCGCCTCCTGGGTTCAGGCAATTCTCCTGCCTCAGCCTCCTGAATAGCTAGGATTACAGGCACGCGCCACCATGCCCAGCTAATGTTTTGTATTTTTAGTAGAGACGGGGTTTCACCATGTTGACCAGGATGGTCTCGATCTCTCGACCTCGTGATCCACCCGCCTCGGCCTCCCAAAGTGCTGGGATTACAGGCTTGAGCCACCGCGCCCGGCCACAAAAATGTATTTCAAACAGAAAGGGATAGAGACTCTTTTCCCATTCTATTCTGTTCAAGGTATTTCTCCCAAAATAAGTTGAGAACCATGGTATGGAGAAGAAACCTCAAGATCAGGGCGACTGAGCACAAGAGGAAGAAAAAAAAGAAGACTGCAACTTGCTCCCAGGGACTGAAGAAAAATTTTTTTTAAAAGACGGTCAGAATCCATTAGCGTTCTATTAGTCTCCTCTTTCATCCTCCTCTCCCTCCCTTCATCTTCATCTTCTTCAACTTCATCCTTATCCCCTTCGGTATCTTCTAATCCTTCCTCTTCTTCCTCTTCATCATCATCTTCCCCTTCTCCTTCATCATCCATATTGGGAAACAAGTAGTATTGTAATGGATTTGGCCAAAAATCACCTTTGATGACCTCTCCTAACTCATCAGCCCCTGCATCAGAATGGTCAGTAAACCAGGTAAAGAAGCTCTCTGGTTCCATGTGCTGCGTCTTCCTGCTGGCTTTAGTCTGTGTTTGACTTGAATGTTTTCTCAAATCCTTTCCAGATTTTCATTTGATTTCAGTGGACTTGAAGATGGATCGCCACTCATTCAGATGAAATTCTTTCGAGAGAACTTTATTTTCAAAGTGAGGATATTCATTAAAATAAAGATCTATTCAGCAATTTGATTTAATGTCTTCAAATTCCATCACTTCAACTCTGGCCACATAATGCAGTGCCTCTTCATCTCATCCTCCTCCCCAAGCAATGCAGACGCTTTCGTTAGGTTGACACATGTTGTTACCCAAAAATCTGGGGTTTTGGTGATCAATTCTGACCTCTTCTGAGAAAGTTATTTACGGAGTTTGTTATATTTCTGTTCTACTTTCAAAGTCTCCTCACTGACTTGTTCATTAAGCTGATTTCATTTTGTACTTCATCAATATGTTTGACTGCTTCTTGCTGTTATTTTTCTCCTTTCTTTGGCAAGCCTGCAGAGGTTGATGTCTCCTCTGGTCTCAGGGCAGGAGGTGGTCTTGGTTTCTTCATTTGAGATGGAAGTGGAGACAAATGTTTGGGGGCCATGCTGCTAAAGAAGTCCAAGAACTGGACCATGCTCATCAGGAAGCAGGCAAAAAACTCAAGATCATTTTTTAAGAGCATTTTCTTAGTATGAATACATTTTTTTTAGTTGACACTTAATAATTGCACATATCTATGGAGTACAATGTGATATTTCAATACCTATATACAATGCACAATGATCAAAACAAAGTAATTAGTGTCACCTCAAACATTTATCATTTGTATTGAGAACATTCAAAGTTCTCTCTTGCAGCCATTTGAAAACATCAAATAGGCCAGGTGCAGTGGCTCACGCCTATAAGCCCAGCACTTTTGGAGCCCAGGGTGGGTGGATCATGAGGTCAAGAGATTGAGAGCACTCTGGCCAACATGGTAAAACCCTGTCTCTACTAAAAATTCAAAAATTAGCTGGGTGTGTACTCAGAAGGCTAAAGCAGTAGAATTGCTTGAACCCAGGAGGTGGAGGTTGCAGTGAGCTGAGATCACACCACTGCACTCCAGCCTGGTGACAGAGCGAGACTCGAAAAGAAAAAGAAAAGAAAATATCAAATAAATTATTAACTATAGTCACCCCCCAGAGCCATAGAACACTAGAACTTACTCCTCTTACCTATTTGTAATTTTGTATTAGTTAAAAAACCTTTCCTTATCTCCCCTTCCCTCTACCCTTCCCAGGTTCTAGTTAGCACTATTTAGTAATAGTTTTGAATATGATTTAAGTAAACATGATCTTATGTAGTTGGTACTGTTTTCAGTTGTAAAAATTCAAGACTTGGACTCTTAAGGTTTTTAATAAAAAGCAAATGTTTACTTGTACCTTCCCTTTGTACCTCTTTACCAGTTATTTCTTTTTAATGTTTACACTTTTGTTTCTTTCTTTCCTTTTTTTTTTTTTTTAAATAGATACAGGGTTTCCCCGTGTTGCCCAGGCTGGTGTCAAACTCTTGGGCTCAAGCGATCCTCCCACCTCAGCCTCCCAAAGTGCTAGGATTATAGAATAGGTATGAGCCTCTATGCCCAGCCTAGTTTTTAAATTTTCAAATAATTTTGGACATAGAGAAAACATGCAAGGTTCAGAGATTCCTGATATCCTTTACCCAGTTTTCCTAACCACATCTTATATAACCTTAGTAAGATGATCAAAACCAGGAAATTAACATCGATACAATACCACTAACTAATCCACAGACCCTATTGAAATAATTTTGCCAGTTTTTCCACTAATGTCTTTGTTACTGGTTCAATCCAGGATTCCACATTACTTTCAGTTGTCATATGTCCTAAGTGTTCTCTAATTTGTGACAGCACCTTAGTCTTTTTTGTCTTTCATGACAGTGACATTTTTGAAGCCTACTAGCCAGTTATTTTGAAAAATCTCCCTTATCAGATTTTGATCTGATAATTTCTCATAATTATACTTTTTTCCCAAGAATCACATAGAGGAGTTGTTGTGCCCTTCTCAGTGTCCCGTATCAAGAGATAAGCAATATTAGGTGATGTTAATTTTGATGACTTGCTTAAGGTGATGCTTGCTGATGCTTGCCAGGTTTGTCTATCAAAAAGACATTTTTTCTCCTTTGTAATCTTTAGGAGAGAAAATTTGAGACTATGCAAATAGTCTTATATCTTATACTTTTGCTCGTTTAGTGTCCAGTGATGGTTCTTGTCTGAATAGTTATTGCTATTTGCCTAAGAATAATTTTTATTGAAATCATTTCTTCTACATTTATTAATCAAAATTTTACTGTAAGAAAGAATTGTCCTTTCTCATCCTCTTAATTATTCATTCAATTATTTATATCAATCTAGATCCATAGATACTTAACTTTGGTTTTTTTGTTGTTGTTGTTTTTTTTTTTTTTTTTTTTTTTTTTTTTCAGTATAACCCATTGTTACAATTTCTTAATTGCTGTTGCTCAGGTTGTCCCAATTTTTACTACAAAATGAACCCCTTCAAATTTCTTACATTCTTTCAGCATAGCCCATGAGTTTTTGAGTACTTCCTTACTTTCTGGCACCACAAGATGTTCCAGACTAATCTTATCATTTCACTGGCTCAATCCTGGAGTCAACTAATTCTACAAGGAACCTTGGTTTCTTTTATTGGAGAATGGCATTTACCAACCAAGATATAGGTGCTAAATGTGTTCATTAATACTGGGATGTCATGTATAGGAAACGTGTGCTTGTATATTACATATGTATATGTACATCTATGTTTACTTCTTTATGCCATCTGTGTACATAATAAAAACCATGAGTTTATGCTGATACCTCCTATTCTAATGCTATAGGGTTTATTCTAGCATCCTCCTCCTTCCTTATTTTTAACATTCATTCTGCTTGAGAAATGTGGCTCTCATTATTCACAGTGTTGTTATTTGTTCAATCCTAGTAGACACATAGTTTCAGAATTCCTAAAGCATATCTCCATGAGTAGGACATTTACCAAATAGATTAAGATATTTGCATATTGTTCTTTTTATAATATTTGTGTACAGTAGTGTTTAGTGTTATAGTATACAGTCAAAATACTATTTCCAATGCTACTTTTCTTACTGTTGTGTTCTGTTTGGGGTTCCCCCATCATCTGGGTTGAATTTAATTAATTATAATGGGAGAGGGGGAGGATTATGTGAAACATTCCCATAGCTCTAAAAGTCAGAGCTTTATAGTAAAGATGTATTCAGAAAAGTGCTGCTCACATCTTGTTCATACTACTTCTCACTTCCCATTCTTCCCCGCTCTGTTTTCATCTACCCCCATAGGTAACCAATCTCATTCCTCCTGGTTTATTTTTTCTGTATATTATTGCCTGTTGGATTAGCAAAAATTAATAAATTTTACAACACATTCTGTTTGTGAAGCTGTATGTAAACAGGCAAAGCATACTTAGGCACAAATAAGCGGATACATGTATATGCTTTTAATATTCCATTTTTCTTACATAAAGCATGGTATACTATACATATTCTTTGCAGTTTGCTTTTTTCACTTAAAAATATATCCTGGAAAATCACTACCTATTATTTCATTTAAAAAAAAAAAGATGAGACTTTCCTCATCCTTTTTATTTTATTTTATTTTTTTACAGATACAAAGTACTCCAAGTATCAATGAACTGTGGTTTATTCAATCATTCTTCTATCTGTAGGCATTTAGATTGACTCCAATATTTTACAATTACAAATGACGCTTCAATACAATCTTGTATATATGTGCTGTCATATCATTGGAAGTAAATTTTGGGCTAGACTTCTAAAATGAGATTTCTGGGTTAAACAGTAAATGCACATGCAGCTTTGTAAAGTAATGCCAAATTTCACTTTTAAAATGTTGTAGCAATTTGACATCCTACCAGCAATGCATGTGAATGCCTAGGCACATACAGCTTCACTAACAGAACGTATTGTAAAATTTACTAATTTTTGCTAAACTGACAGGCAAGAAATGGTATCTGAGTGTTGTTTTAATTGTATTCCTCTAATTATAAGTAAGTTTGAACAACTTTCATGTTCAAGGGCCATTTCTGTTTCATTTGTTGTGAATTGTCTGCTCATGAAAGCAAAGCTAGCAACAGAAATGGGCAGGAAAATTTCACATCTGGCTCCCAGGATAGGCCCTGCCCCCTGGATTGAGCTCCATGGAGACCTTAGACTTGCCTGCTTTCTCAGCCCTATTCATACGCCTAGCACCCAGGACAGACAGAATCCAGTTTTTCCCAGAGGCTGTCCGTGACCTCGATCCTGCAGTTTCGCTGGGGTCTTAACCAAGCTCAATGATCTGAGTATTCAAGGCTATGGTTATTTTTAGGTTTGCTGTGTCAATAAAAAACATTTTCTGCAGATGCTTCAAAGTAAGCCCCGTGTTTGGTGTAGAAATCACAAAGTTAACAATTAACATGGGCCCTGGGTATCTTCACATTTGAGTTTCAGGCATTGGACCTCATGTTTCATACTGGGAAAAGTCTATCAACTCACCATTTGGCAAAAGTCAAAGCAGGGGACTGACCTTATGACTGATGATTTTGTGTTCCAGGTCACTGTGAATTCCTCTACCTCTGTTTGCAAAAGAAAGAGGGAATTTTCCTGAGTTTCAGTTGAATTAATCACATTTAAAAGCTCTTCAGAGGAAAAAAAAAATCAATCTTGTAAATTACAAATACTGCCAGGGGAACCTTACATTAGACCTCATTTCCATGCATATGGTCAGGCCAGAAAATGAAGCTGGATTTGATCCGTTGAGGCCGAACCTTCACCAAAGACAGCATTTCCACTACTCTCTGTCTTTTCAAAACTGTCATAAAGAACTGGATCAATTTGAAAAACAGAGTCATTACTGTATCTTAATTCATTGTTTTCTGCTACTAATACATCTTGTCTTTTGATTGTAACTCAAAGGAGCTTCTCATGATGTGTTTATTTGTTTCATTCAGCACCATTATCAAATTAAAAAAGGAAGTATCTTCCTTTGCTTATAGTCTCCAGGGCTGGAAGGGAAGTAATACAGTAACTGTACAAGCCTTATTTAGCTCACACAGCTCAATGGTATCCTTGCAAAGTGGGTGCCTTTATAAGGGGTACCTTCTCTCCACATGAGCAATCTCATAAAGAACTCTTTTAGCCTGACACTTAAAAGCTATTTTACTTGCATATGACCTCTCCTTGTTAGTTATATGGGATTAAGGAAAATTGATCTATCCTTAGGGTCCCCTTTACCCTAAACTGCTTGTAAATTCATCTATAATTTGGAAAAATAAATAAATAAATAAATAAGGGGCAAATAGCTAAGGGGAGTCTATCATTGACTTTAGGTAAAATTCAAGGTTTTGTTTGTATTACCAGCTATATTTCTGTAGACCTAAATCTATGATGTTTCAGTTATGGATCATGAACTATAAACTCAAGTTCACTTTCACTGAAACCTTGGTTAAGGAAGAGGCACTATCAATGCAGGCATTAATCATCTCAAGAACATTCACAGAATGAAATGGTTTCCCTGACTTCGATGTAGACAAAAATGTTTCAAACTTTTCCCTTTCTGTACCAGGTAGTATTATGGGTGACTTTTCTGCAGTCTTTTTAGGAGGGATAGAATGGGTTGGAAACACATCAATTTGCATGTTTTATGGAAAACAATTTCTGTTAGAGCCACTGACATACTAAAATTGATCAATACTGAGAGAAATAAGGAGCCTATGTTGGAAGGACTTCCAGTTTGGGTGACCAGTTTCCTATTTGCAAACTTTGAAAATCTCTTATCAGGGCAATGGCTTAACCATTAATAAGAAAAACACAGGCCCCTTCTCTAATTCTACAATTCCCTTGTTGAACTTGGCCAACCATAGGTATGATGGCTCACTGCCTATTAAGCCATTCTGACACTCTTCTGGTTTATATATTGAAAACAACAACCTCAATTGTCTAAAAAAAGAGAAAAACATTTATAAGTCAGCATATACATATCCTCATAAACATACACACACACACACACACACACACGTAGTCGTCTTCGGCATACACACATACTTCATGCATGAATAGCAATGTCCTTACTAACATAATAAACATCCCTTTCAGCTCTTCTCTCTTCAGTGGTTCCTGTTTCAGAGCCACACCACAGATTCTTTGTGTCCTAAGTCCACAAAAAGCATCCCAAGCATTCTAGCAAGCCCTGTGGCTTGGCTCATGCAGCTGGGAATAAAAGATCCCTTGAAAACAAATGGCAATGCTCATGCTAGCAGCTGCCATCCAAGGGTAGGGAACACCATGCAGTTCATGTTTTGTGCTGCTGCTTTTTGTTCTGAGTGAAAGATGAGAGAAATGTTCTCACTGGGGAATTCTTTGGTTCTGATTTATGGGGCTGAAGAACAGGGTTGTTGTTGTTGTTGTTTTTAATGATTCCCTATGACATGTAGAGTTTGACCTTGACTTTTAACTACCAGGACACATGAACTTCTATCCCAGATTATGCCTAAACTTTTAAAATAAAAGAATAAACAACTCCAATTTGCATGGAACCACTACTTTCAGCTTTCAAACCCCTGAAATGTGTATTGTTAACAGCAGTGGGTTAGATCTTCTGCTATTAATGGAGGCCAGAAAAGAATACTTCAAGAAAGGTCAGCTGCGCTTAACTGGAGCTGAAGGAAGTGAGTAACTATATTTAAAGACCAAGGATGGAGTATAGTTTCACTTTCCACACAAAGAACTCTTTCTTTCTGCTTTTAACATTGAGGTGGATAAATTCCGAAAACTCACAGAGGGATTTGTTGTTGACTTGTAAATTCATACTTACATGTCATGAATTTCATTACTCTATTTCTTATTCCCCCGGAACAGCCCATGGCATTGAACATCTTTTGCCTGGCATAATCACGCAAAACACAAAGCCTCTACTGAATCTTTTGGAATGAAAGAATGGATGTTGAACTCCATTTTATTTCTTTTTTCTTTCTTCTTGAGCTTCGTGCATTTAAAATGGGCATACATTCTCAGGAAGTTAAGTGCCTGAGGATGTTACTTGTGAGGTAGACACAACTTTTCAGCCCGAGGTGGTGGGTATAAATCTAGACTGAGTCCCGGGTAATCAAGAGGAAATTGACGAATTGTGTGTTCTCTGTGAAAATAATTTCTTTCCATTGATAGTTACTATCCAACATCCTTACACTGCCCCAAAGTCCCACAAGTGAAAGGGAGATGTGATACAAGTAATCTAACTTCCTCATTTTATAAATGTTAAAAATAAGATGGGGAAAAGATACACGGCTTGCCCAAGGTCATAGAGGTAGTAATGTCAAAACTGGGACTTTGTCAAATTTTCCTCATTCCTGTCCAGTGCTTGGTCTCTTGTAAAAGTCCACAACACTTAAGTGAATGTTAAACGGAAATGGATCATTCCCTTCAGATGCATGGGATGTCCTTAGCCACATAAATGTAGTTTACTTACAGAGCCATCATACCCGTGGTTGACTAAGTACAATGAGGGAACTGCAGAATTCGAGAAGAAAACGGTTGGGTAACGTGAGGATAAAGGGCTAGAGGGAAACAAAAAGCCTTCATGATTACCCAGGCGAAACTATTTTTGAATGGCTGGTCTGCACATTAGAATCACCTGGGGGAGAGTTCTCGGTATCTGTTGCTGTGTAACAAACCACAACAAAATTTAGTAGCGGAAAACAACAGCCATTTTATGAGCTCACAATTTTGAGGAAAAGGAACTGGACCAAGTCTTAACCAGGTGACTCTTCTGCTCCTTGGGATGTCAAATGGGATTACTCAGTGGCATTTAGCTGGCAGCTGAACTGGTTTGGAGAATCAAAGAGAGTTCACTCACGTGCTTTATTCACATGCTTGGTGCCTTGATAGGAAGAAATGGGAGTCTGGGCTCTCCTGGCCTCTCTCCCTCTCTCTTTCCCCCTCTCTCTCCCTCTCTCCCCCCTCTCCCCCTCTCTCTTCCTCTCTCTGCTCGCTCTCTGCCTCTCTCCTTCCCCGCTTCCTTCCCCCCTCCCTCTCTCTCCCTCCCTCTCCCTCCCTCTCCCTCTCTCTCCCTCTTCCCCCCCCATCTCTCTCTCTCTTTCCCTCTCTCCTCTCTCCTCTTCTCTCTCTCTCTCTCTCTCTCTCTGATAGAAACTGCCATTCTTTTAAAACACCAGGCTTACTGTTATTTCTGCCATTCTCTATTGGCAAAAGCAGTCAGGCAGCCCAGAGCCACAAGGATTGGAAATAAATCCCACTTACTAGTGGGAGAGGTATCAAAGAATTTGTAGCCATCTTTAATCTGCTGTAGCCTGTCCTCTAGCCACTAATTATTTATATTCCTCCCACATTCAAAGTTCACTCACCCTCTCCCACAACCCCCAAGATTCTCATCTCATTATAGCAACAAGCTCAGACTGGAGGTCTAGGATCTCATCTTCTAAATCATGTCTTGGTGCATATGAGGCTAATCAGGTATGTTTCTGTAAATACAGTTCCTCTTAATCTAAAGATTTGTAACCTGGAGAGTGGAGTTGTCTGCCTTATATTCCCAACATATAATGACCACACTGAGATCACTGCAGTAGATACTCAAGTTGAAAAGTGAAAGGGGGACAACGGGAACCACAGAAGTCATTTGTACTTGGCAATTCTGAAATAGTTGGGCACATGACACCAATTCCTTGATTCAAGTCCTGATTTAATTGGGTCTGGGGTGCAGCCAGACACTGAGAGCTTGTATTGGCTCCCCAGGTGATTCTAATGCATAGTCAGGGTTGGAATCAGTGACATGGTAAGTTCACCTGGCACCTTTAATGTTCAAAAAAGGAAAATACTCGAAAAGTTTGAGTATGTCCTAAAATGTGTTCTCATTTCACTTTCGATCTTTTGGAAAATGTAGATTTCTTCCCACAGCCCAGACCTACTGAACCCAAACTCCTTTCCACAAACCCCCATCTCCCAGAACGATTCCTATGCCACAAAAAGGTCACATCCACTGGATTTACTTCTTTGTAAAAAGTTAGTTATATTTTATGAATTTTTAAAGAATGTAGTAGTATTGTACATTTATTGTTTGCTGGTCAATGTTCAACAACCAGCTCTTCGGGGGGAAAAAAACTTTGATGTATAGTGGGTGCCAATTTCTATGGTGTAGATACCCCCACCATGGCTGCTCTCAACTTCAGCACATCAGAAAACTTGCGAAATTGCTGAAAATGTACAATCACCTCTCATGAGACAGCAAAGATAATGAGTATACCACTGTATGCTAGTTTATGTTCACATCTCTATGTGAGGTGAAAAACACAGGAACAGCACCTTTGAAGTAAGGCTATCTTAGTAAAAAACCTAATTCTGCAACTTACAGCCAACATGTGACACATGACAAATTTGTTTTCTTTTCTAAGTCTCAGTGTTTGCATAAGTGAAATGGGGATGACAATACTAGTACCACTTCAGGGGTTAAGTTTTCCTGTTTCTTTTCAATCACATATTCCCAAAGCTCTATGTGTTTACCCTCCCATAAGGCTCTTCATACATTCATAACATAATTGTCTGCCTTCCTCAAATGCCTGAACTACATGAAGCTAAATACTTCCTCTCTCTTTTGGACCCATCTGCCCAGTGGTCGGCAAAGTGGCTTGCATATGCCAAATAAAGCAATGTGTGTGCTCCACTCCCTCCTCCTGCATGCGTGGCAGACAACAGCAACAGGTCACGACATTTGTGTGCAAAAGGATGAATAATTTGAGGAAAAGGTGCTTTGGGGAACTTCCCCACCATTGGAACTAGCCCATGAGATTTATTTTCCGCCTTGCTGTAAGTTCTGCTAATCCAAAGTCCTGAGTCTCAAGGAATAAAGTAATATACCAACTAGGTCTCAGAAAGCAATGATTTTAAGTTTCCTAATTAAAAGAAAAAAAAGTTTTACCATTTGAATAGGACTTAGACTGTCATATCTGACGAGGGGAGAAAAGAAAGGTAAAGAAAAATCGGTAACTGTTCCATTCTGCAGTAGGCTCATTCCAGTCCAGATCCTATTTTCTCCTGGTCATTTTGGGCTCAGGTAAATCCTGCTCTGTTAGCTCAAGCTAATGCAGCGGGGGCGAAACAAGAGGCAAAGCCAGGGCCAGACCCCATCCCATTCCTGACACCAGCCTGCGAGCCAGGGTCCTCACTGCCACTTCCAGTTTCAATGAGGAAGATAACAGAGTAGCTTGGAGTTCAAGAGAAAGTTCTCCACACCAGGTGAGCCCTGTCTGAGACAAGAACTATAAGGGTCTTCAACTCTGGACTCTGTTCCACTCCCCCATCTCATGGTACCTGACACGCATCTCTTATTCTACTAAGTGTAGCTTATCTGCATTCGAGGTTATAGATTACTCGTGTATTCATTCAGCAAATATTTATTAAGTCCAAATTTTCTGGTCATTGAGTAAATACAGTGCAGAAATATATATATAGCCCTCTCTGTTCAGAAGTTGGCCATCCACTCAGGAAAATAGCGGGTATATAAAATAATTATAGTACAAAATAGAAAGTCATGTGTTGTGAGTGAACAGGGACAAAAGTAGAGACTTCTGAGAGAGCAGGAGCTGATTCTAGCGGGGAGTGGGGCTTGCGGGTGGGTGGGAAGGACACATAGACACAGGCATGGCCAGAGAGTGTGAATGGTGACGTTGAGACACAGCAGGGTGACTAGGCGGAGGAAGTTGGGGGCGGGGAATGAAATGGAAAAAACAATCAGGAAATCCTGACTGCCAGGCTGTCACAAGAGAAGTACAAGGTTTTTGAATATGAAAAGTAACAATTCTAACAAATACTTCAAGAAAAAGTCACCAAGCAGTAATGGTGACAGAGGCAGCAGAGGGAATCAATAAAATGGGACACTTGTCCGGAAACCATTACAAGAATCCAAAAGTGAGGGCCTGTATTGAGCAAGATTGTTAACAGTTATGAGATTAGCCTTGGAAAGCATGGGAGAGGAAAAAATAGATTTGACTCTGAAGTTCAGGGCAGGGTGGCCAGGAAGATCCATCCACTCGTTCAGCACATAATCACCGCACCTTGCTATGTGCCAGGCATCACATTCAGAGCATTCAGTGCTGAAAAAGACAGACTTCATCCCTGCCTGGCGGAGCACAGACGGTAGTCAGGAAATCGACTAGAGACAAGCAAAAGGTGAAAAATTGCAAGTGTAGTTGGAAGTGTCATGATGGAAGTTCACAGAGTGACCTACTCAGAGAGGGTGGTCTGGGGCAGGCTATCTGTGCAGGCAACATTCTGCTGATCCTAGAAAAGTGAGGAAGCCGCAGCCATACACAGAATGTGACTGAGACAGGGAGAGGGGCACATTCTAGGAAGAGGAGGCTGCGTGGCAAAGACCCTGAGCCCTGAACAGGAAGCAGTGATGGAATGGAATATGAGAACTGGAAAAGAGAAGGTGAGTTTGAGACATATTATAGATGAAGAGCCAGGGGGCATCCAGAAGAAGATATCAAGCAGTTGCTGACAGGCTCAGAAGAGGGGATCCCCTGCATGGAGGTGCTGGAGAAGCAGGGCAATTGGCGGGGATTGCCAAGGAGAGGGATGGAAGATGTATGGACACCCAAGACATAGGATATATGGACACACAAACAGAATCCTGGGGCATGCAGGGTCAGCCCCAGGAATCCTCAGGGGGTCACAAGTCCAGCTTGTGAACCGAGGTGGTGGAGAATAAAGAGCTCTTCAGGGGCTCAAGGATGAGGATAATCAGAGAGCGAGCCAAGATCAGGGCAGGGAATGAGATTGTGGGGCAGCACTGAGCCCAGCCAAAGTCTCATCCATTGCACAACAGCATGGGCAGCATTGCTTGCTGTCAGCGAGGGCAGAGGATGGAGACTTGAGAAACAAAAGGAGGAAAGGGCTGGGGGCAAATGCTGCCCGTGCTTAAGTGGATGTGATGGCCCTGGTGGTAAAGAACCATGACCCGGAATTCCCTGTCTCAGTTGTTTTAGAGGAAAGCTAGTCCTGCCCAAGTCAAAATGCACCATGTGTTCACAGGAACTGCTGACCTTTTGTCCTCTCATGAGTGAGTAGAGCAGGGATAGAGAAGGGAGTTCTGGAGATCTGGAGATCTGGAGAAATCTACAACGAATTTAAAGGCTCAGAGAAGATGAAAGGGTGATAACAGCTGCTTTTTCTCACACTTCTTTCCCCGTCTTGGAGAGCTTTTCTTTTCCCATACGCTTTGTTGATGGTTGCTAAAGAGAAATACAACCCACGCAAACATTTGTGCATCTGCAAGCATGAGAGACAGAAATTCCTCTTCGGAACGCTGTTTCAGACAACAACAAAACCACAAGGAGGGGTTTCGCAGCAGTGATGCTGTGGGACGCCCTGAAGAGGGGGAGGTACCAAAAGCCACATCTCCTTAGAAGAGAAGACATTTTCTGCAGTGTATTTGGGTATCCACACGAGGCTAACAAAAATGGTTGTCTTTGCCTTTCAGCAGAAGCCTCCTGATGCACAGCCTTTAGATTCTGCAGTCCCTGCAGCTTTAAAAGGTACTTTCTACCTTCACAATAAAGATGAAGGATATGAATTTAAAGGATTGATTTGGCCACGGTTTTCACTTGTGCTCTTGATAATTCTTACAGAATCTCAAGAAAACAGTTTCAGTAAATGCCTGGTTTGTCTGTATCCACTTGTGAAATTGTGAGGTTCATCTCAGTACAGATTCTGTCATCCAGTGAATCCAAAGTGTCCCATGTCCACATTTCTGCTGATGTAATCAGTGGCTTTCACCTTCTATTTCCCCTTTAACTATTTGTTCTTTCACACCCCCAGGATGAGAAAGAGAATGCCGCCATCTTTTTCTTCAACACCTCATCAAGGCTTATGTGCCTTGCTAATAAAATGATCACTATGCAGTTTGTGCCTAATCAATTGCTGCCCAATTTTTCTGTTGTCTAAACCCTATGACACAGAATTTACTGTTACATATGCAATGCTGAAATGCAATACTCTTTCACTCACACATTATTTCACATAGACGAGTTCTTTCTCTAGGATGTAAACATTTTGTATTCAAGAATTGTACAGTTTACTTCCTAAATTTTCCTCTATTAAACCCCAGGAGACTGCTAGATACATAGCCACTTACAATAACAGCCAGCTCTCCAGATGTAAGGAACCTTATTACTAACGCCCTAAGAAGTGTGCAGAAAGAATGAAAAACGTCAGATAAATAGAGGAAATTGGTAAAATTTCGCTGATACAAAAGAAATAGGAGTATGGTCAGAATCATGCTCTGGTTCAGCGAGATAATAGGGACAAGCTACACAACTTTCCAGAGATTCCCGGCACATGGTAGAAGGACAGCTTGTCTAGAAGATTCTGGGACAGGGGAGTTTAACTACCTGGGAGGGTGTCCATTAAAGGGTGAGAAGGAGAAGATGGAAAGTTGCTCTAAAGTGAAAAGAGAAGGGGTAAGCCATCTCAGAGCTCAGTGCCAAGGCAAATGCTACTGGTCATAGTAACCCCCCCACCCAAAAGAGCCTGAGACTCAAGAGTCTACATGAAGAAAGAGCTACATGCAAGGTGAGAAGCAGCCCCTTTCCAAGGCTGGGGGACTTGCAGACCTGGAGGGCTGCAGTGAATGGTCCTTCACACAGCGGCAGCCGGGTGCCCCCACATAAGGAAGTGGCCAGGGAGGCTGTGATGTGACAACGAAAAGCTTGGAGACTTGTGAGATGTGGAGAAGGAAACGAATTCTGGAAAGAACTGGTTTATTTTGATCTTATTAAGGGACCATATCCTGAGACTCGTGTGCTGAAACAGACAGAATAAGCTGAAAGACTGCAGAATCTCAGAGGCCTAGCACAACAAAGGTTTCTGGCTCACTCGCACTGCAGTCCAAAGCAGGGTGGCAGAAGTCAGCTTGCCATACCACTTAGGGAGCCAGGCAGGCGAAGACTTCCACGTCATGTGGTGGTGGGAAAGCTATGGGAATAGCTTACCGGCTCCTGAAGCTTTCCCCCAGAGCGACAGACATCACTTCTGCTCACATCTCAATGGTCAAGGCAAACCATGTGACCATACCTAACTTCAACAGGGCAGGGAAGTGCAATCCTACCGTGTTTCTAGAGGGCAATATTTGCGAACAGCACTAACAACTTCATCCTATCCCGGAGCACAATCTCCTTACTCAGAGGGTGTTGATCCACCTGTTGACCATAAAAAAAGTTTTTTCTCCAGGAATGCAAAATGGATTGAAAACATGATTTGCCTGCTTGATTTCAGGTAATCATTGAAATGTTGCCCAAATATGAAAAGATTTAAAGATAAAATGTTTTCTAAAACCTTACCAATAAATTTTATTGCAGTAAATGATTAAATGGAAAATTCTCCTTGGATTATTCCCACACCTCTTTAATTAAGTAGTTTCCTCCCTCTGGTCCTCTTTTACTTTAACCTGTTAATTTCCTTCACAGAATTTTTTACTTATAATCATTCAGTTTGTAATCAATAATTACAAATGGTTTGTTATCAGTCATGTACTTGTTTATTAAGGAATTTTTCAATAGCTATTAGTTCAATTTTTATCCTAATTATAGCAATGAAAACTTATTATGTGTAAATATCATTTCCTAAATACCCTTCGCCATTCTTGGTCCATTACATAATAAGTGCTCAATAAACCATTACTGTTGCTACTGTTGATGATAACGATAGTGATAAATAAGGGGAAAAGTCTTTTCAAAGGCCATTTTGTGAAATGACAATCAGAACTATGTCAATAGACCCTGAATTAATTCAGGGAACAATTTTACCTTTCTGATGACGATATATACTTTAACTTGGTGAATTGTTTTATGGTATATAAATTACATCTCAATAAAGCTGTTTTTAAAAAAAAATTAAGAAATTTAAAAAAGGGAAGTGAGCCTCAGGGAACCTTAGTAAATTTTCTAAGTTTCGAGGCGCAAGGCCTAGGGGGTGAGAAAGAACTGCGAGGTGGATGAGGCTAGCTCCCCTGAGCCCTACTTCCTGTTGCAGGTCAGTGGCATGACTCAGAAGCTTTAGGGGTCTGGGTCTGGGGCCAAGAGCCACCAGAGCAAGAGGACAGTCTACAGGCCTGGGCGGCGGTCCTCATACCGTGGGACTCTTCCTGAGGTGTGGGCCAACGATGTTTAGAACCTGGCCTCTTGTGCAGCAGCTTTACCAAACACAGGGCAGAAACTGGCTGGAAATAGGCCAGCTGGGGTTCACCATGGCCCTAGTCTTTGGCCATTCTGCCCGGTTTGCTCTGTCATGACACAGATGTGCCACTTCCAATTATAATGCTCTATTTTAAGACTGGAGAGGAGGTTCCCTATAGCATTCAGGTTCTTACTGTTCTTTTGCTATACGATTCTTTCAAAATCCTTAATAGCTCCTAATTGACTTGCTTTCAGGAAGTTTCTTACATCCAGAACCACACCCAGATTTATTTCCTAGACATAATTCTTCAGCCTAATTAATTTTGTTCTCACTCGACTCTTTCCCAGTCTTTTTCAACTCAATGGTGGTGATTTTAGGAGACTTGGGAGGGAACACCACACCTTTAATGAGGTCTTGGCCTTAGGACTCAGTCTTGAAGGGCTTTAACTGCTCAAAATCTTTTTTCAGCTTATTTTCCTGCTGCTTTCACTCCAGCAGCAGTCAGCTTTTCCTACTTCTCAATCCTCAAATTCCTGAACTCTGTTTTCTTTCATTTCTGCTTTTGAGCTGGACAACTTTTGTTTAAGTGCTTTTTCCTAAAGCCTTGCAAAATGTAGCCGCTGTCAACACATATACAGCACAGTTGTCCCTCGGTATCTGCAGGGGATTGGTTCCAAGACTGTCATGGATACCAACATCTATGGATGCTCAAGTCTCTTACATAAAAATAGCCAGGCATAGTGGCTCACGTCTGTAATCCCATTACTTTGGGAGGCTGAGGTGGGTGGATCACTTGCGCTCTGGAGTTCAAGACCAGCCTGGCCAACATGGTGAAACCCCATGTCTACTAAAAATACAAACAACAAAAAAAAAATTAGCTGGGTGTGGTGGGGTGAGCTTGTAGTACCAGCTATTTGGGAGGCTGAGGTGGAAGAATTGCTTGAACTGGGAGGTAGAGGTTACAGTAAGCCGAGACTGTGCCACGGCATTCCAGCCTGGGCAACAGAGTGAGACTCCACCTCAAAAAAAAAAAATAATAATAAAGTAAAATAAAATGGAATAGTATTTGCATGTAACCTACACACATCATCCTTTATACTTTAAATCATCTCTATATTACTATGATACCTAACACAATGTAAATGCTACGGAAATAGCTGTTTCACAAAAAGTCTGTTCATGTTCAGTATAAATGCAATCATCCATAATCATTCATAAATGCAATCATCCATTTTTTCCAAGTATTTTGATCTGTGGTTGGTTGAATCCATGGATGAGGAACCCACAGATATGGAGGGCCCAGTGTACTAACATTCTTCTATTCCATTTCTTTCCTTACAACTATAAGCCCAATAAGCATTTTATCTAACTTAAAAGTTACCACTGACATTTTCCCAAGTGTTTTGCCATTACCAGTTGTAAGTCTCTAATCCCTCTAACACTCAATCTCGGTTTTCTGGCTGCCTGCTCTGCAGCTATGAAGACAGTAGTATATGTTTTAGTTTTTTGTGATTATAGTACCCAAATTTTTTTAAACACATCTTGCATTAGTTCATACTAGCTGCTGTGACATTAGCGGTTGAGTGACTTTAAACAATAGAAGTGTATTTCTCTCTCATATACGGCCTCGGTTTCATGCAGTTATTCAGGGACTCTGACAGATAAAGGCTCTGTTATTTTACCTGTGACAAGGCTGCCTCAGGTGTTGGCATGCAGACCAAAGGGCACATGCCTGAAAAGTGAATGTACTTCACTTTCACTATATTTTATTAGCCAGAACTCAGTCACACCTAACAAGAGAAGGAAATCACATGACTACATGTAATGAGGAAAGGAAGTCACATGACTACACCTAATGAGGGCAGGAAGTCACATGGCCACACGTAACAACAGAGATTGTTGTGGACCTTTGTGGTTTTCTTTGAAAGAAAATCACATAAGCTTGGAGATGGCTAGAGAGCGGCTGAAGTCATTTTACTCATTTCAGAGACTTTCAAATAGGCCTTGTGAGAGGAATTTAAATCTTGGGACCCCAAACTCATCAAGCCAAAGGGAAAAGTCAGGCTGGGAACTGGGTCATGCAAACCTGCCTCTCTCTTTCGGTTCCTAAATAAGATGCCTACAAGATGAAAAGCTACACGCTTCCCCCATATTTTGCCTACAAGGAAATTCCTAGTGAGCTGTAAGATCTTTTAGGGTGTTTCTGTTAAAATTTAAACATGGCAGCCAGGGCAGTGGCCCACACCTCTAATCCCAGCACTCTGGGAGGCCAAGGCAGGTAGATCATGAAGTCAAGAGATAGAGATCATCCTGGCCAACATGGTGAAACCCTGTCTCTCCTAAAAATACAAATATTAGCTGGGCATGGTGGCACGTGCCTGTAGTCTCAGCTGCTCAGGTTGAGGCAGTAGAATTGCTTGAACCTGGGAGGCGGAGGTTGCAGTGAGCTGAGATCGCGCCACTGCACTCCAGCCTGGCAACAGAGCAGGATTCTGTCTCAAAAAAAAAAAAAAAAAAAAAAAAAAAAAAAAAATTAACCATGGCAATGTAAATTGATAGCTTATCTTTACAGTTGCAGTCACTCCAGCCCATCAGAAACAAATGCATATCTGATTGTTCCCTTGTCCCATTTTTGTCTAAGTTATCTTATGTACAAAACTGCAGATTCACTGAGCCAGACAAAAGCATAAATGACTATTTTTCCCTACCCCTCTCTTACATGAAAATCGTGTACTTCTCAATATCCCACCCTTTCCCCTTTACATCTGGAGCTCTCAGAATCATCTTCGGAGAAAGGCAGAGACCTGTCTCCTCCAAGCACATCCTTAACTTTGTGGCAAACAAACGTCCTAAAATGATTGACATCATTTTTCTCGATTGACAGTCCAAACAAAAATATCAACAGAATCACCATACTTTCCCCAAGAGACACATTTGAACAAAAAATATGATGCAAAACAGTTAAAAATACAAGGATGACTAAAGAGATCTCAAAAATATATGTCTAAAATCAAAGCACAGTGGCTATGTTAGCATTCAACAAAAGGTATCAAGGCAATAGCTGTTAAACAGAAAAAAAAGACTTAAGGAATAAATTACATTGAACTACATAAGGTGACAACTGGAAGCAAAGGAAGAAAGATAGAGACAGGACAATAGTGAAGACTTTAACAGACTACTTTTTAAATCCTGACAGATTAAGAAGCCAAAAATAATGATTTACAATATTTCAATAATATATTTAATGAAGTTAATTTAAAATGTTACACTTTTGAATTGAGCTGCCATGCCTTTTAGCATGTGCAAAAATGCATACTATTCTCAGCTACAAAGGAAACCTCATATTCCAAAGAGGACAAATTGTACAGGTCACACTTCCTAATCATACTGCAATTAAATTAGAAATAACATATTTAAACACAAAATTTCCACATGTACGCACACACATGCACACAAGCCAATTATAAACTTAAAACCAAAAATCCACCCTCTTAAGTAACTCTTGGGTTTAAATCAAAACAATTGTGCTATTTATATTCTTTAGGCTCCAGAGAACAGAGACTCATTCAAACTATCCATGGGTTCATAGATCATTGCATGCAATTGTAATAATAGGTGAAGTATTAGGGAAATGGAATCTAACAGAAATCTAACAATAAGAGCCTCAGTTAGAAGTGGGCTGCCCCCCTTCCCCGTGTTGGCGGGGATGTTCCCCAGCGGAGAGACCAGCAGCCTGAAAGTGTGGATTTTGCTTAGAGCTCAAGCGGGAACCGACTCAGCTCCCCTCCACCAACTGCTTCTTCCTGCAGCCTACCACTGACCTCCTTCCCTCTCCAGGTCTTGTCCTTACTTCCTAGTTTCTGCTTTTTTGGTGAACATTCCCTAAATTTGGTTCTTTATGACCTCTCCAGTCTTGCATTGTTTATGACTTTTCAATTCTGCCCTTGCTGCCAACTGCCTCTTAAGTATTTCTGAATTCAAATTCTTAAGAAATGGAATTGTATCAGCTAGCTCAGCCTTTGCTTATGAGACCACTCACTAGGTCATTAGCCAGCCTGTGGGGTGGCGGCTTTGGGGCCTCTCCTTCCCCTTCATCTAATAGACAATGACTGAGGATAGGAGGAAACACATGCCATAAAACATAAATGCCTAATACCTGCTGTGTCGGGGAGTTATAGGCACAGCAGGAGGGGTCAGAAATATTTGTTAAATGAATAAACAAAGAACCTACTATTAATAGTATCAGATGTTCTGCTAGATGCTGAGCACACAGTATATACCACCAACAAAATACGATTCAGTCTTCTAAAATTCACATAGACATTACATTACACACAGACACAGAAAGAGCCATAATATAAAAATTAATAAAAATCAAACTACAAAAGAGCACATACAAAGTAATTATGTTTTTGGAACATAAAAGAGTATGCATGAGAAAAAGGCCTGACAAGATATATAATGTATGAGCATGTTTGACCATGATTTTCTCTGAGTGGTAGATTTGGGATCATTTTAATTTCTCCTAAAATCTTTCTAAAGTGTTTTCACATATGTAACCTTGAACACGTGCTGCTTTTTTAAATGATCAGGATAATGAAGCTGTTTTTATTAAGGGACAGGGAGTCTTAAAAGATGCATGCCTTTTGACTTAGTAAATTCATTTCAAAGAACTTCTCCTAAGAGAAAACTGGAGTTGAGTCCTTTCACATGAAAGTATAAATATTTCTTTTCCTTCCAGAAAACAGTAAGCATTTTTTGAGGAACCATGGTTTCTCTATAGATATGACAGAAAAATGAGCCTCCTTCACAATTCCTTGGACATTCTGAAGAAAATTCAGTAAAGCAAGTTGACTCCTGACTTTGAGACTAACAACCTAAAGATCCAGGTGAAATCAGAACTCAGTAGTCACATTGTAGCATTTTTTTAAATGTCAATATTGGGAAGACGTTTTCCTCCAAATACCAAACATTCCTAAGCTTTTTTTGGTTTGAAAAATATCTGAAACTAATTTGTACAAAAGCATAAAAGACAGATAGCAATGTAACAAAGTTGCTCTCCATTTGAACACTGAATAAAAATTCTCCCTTCCTCCATCCCAAGGTTTGTATTCAAGAAGTTTGAGATGTGACCTGTGATCAGCATTTTTGCAAGCATGCCAGATGATTTTCACAGAGATGGTCTAAGATGGCACTGTAAGAAATATTGCCCTGGCCCAGGCCCAGTGACTCACACCTGTAATCCAAGCACTTTGGGAGGCTGGAGTGAGTGGATCACTTGGGCCAAGGAGTCCTGGGAAATATGGCAAAGAGTCCTGTTTCTATGAAAAATACAAAAAATTAGCAGGACATGATGGTATGCGCCTAAAGTCCCAGTTCCAGCTACTCAGGATACTGAGGTAGGAGGATCAGTTGAGTCTGGGAGATTGAGGCTACAGTGAGCCAAAATTGCATCACTGCTAACCTGGGTAACAGAGTGATACACTGTCTCAAAAAAATAAAATAAAAATAAGCAAAGAAAAGAAATACTGCCTTGACATGCTCTTAAGCATGGGTATTTGCATTTTAATAAGGATGAAAGCCTGAAGTTAGAGGAGTAGAGATGATATCCACTTCTCATAGCATGGCACGCTAGAGACCTTGACCAATTCTACTGCTGGAAACAGCTAAAAATCCTGAATGAAACACCTTTCAGCATCTTTTTAGAATCGTTCGTGAGCTTTCCAGAAAACAAGACATTCTCTGAGGCACACACACACAAAAACCCTTAATTTAAAACAGGAATTGAGAAGGGTTAAGTAGAGCACTTAGGCTGGCTTTTGCTCTGAGGGATTTGTCAAACTCAGGTGAAACTGAGCATTAGTTTTCCTATCACAAAGGATTGGAGGAGAAAGGAGCAAAGAGCTGCACACAGAGAGTCAGAAGGCTAATAAGAGATCCCCATGAATGCTCACAAGAGGTTCACACTCAGTTAAGGAGTGGACTAAAAATAAACCTGCCCCCACCCCTGTGAAATGTGAGAAAAACTGCCTCTCTAAAACTGTAGGGATGGTAGAAAGGAGAAAAAGTCCCCATTGAGTATTCTTAGCCAAAAGCTATTATAGATTTGTATACCTTCATGCTACTTAGGATATACAAAAATCCTCAAGATGAATTTTCACTTTAAAGTGTTGAAGGTTTGTAGTAGCCCAGGAACCTGATGAAATCCTCTCTGATAAAAACCATTTGGATTCTTGTGCAAAAAATTGCCAAAGATAAAGTTTACAAAATATGAGCTCATATTGAAAACCCCTCAAATGCCAGAAAACAAACTTCCATTAAAGGAAGCAGAAAAATAAAGGACTGAAAATTAGACATACACAATATTTAGATATTGAAATTATTGGACACGCAATAGAAAATAGAATAGAAATAAAAGATAACATTGAAAATAGGAGCAGGAGACTCTAAAAGGATTATGAAGAAGGGGCTATAAAGGGATTGCAATACGAGTAAAAGGCAAGAGACTACAAAAATGACTAAGCCTATCCGAAAAGTTGATTTGACAGAGCTGAAAAGAGCATTAGGAAACTGGAAGCGAGATCAGAAGAAATTATCCAGAATACAACATATAGAGGCAAATACATAGAAACTTCAAAAGAGAATAGTTATATAAGATAGACTATGTTATATGTTAACATAAATGTAAGCAGTATTCCTTAAGGACAATAAGGAGTTAAGAGAAAATGAGGAAAAAACAATATTAAAGAAATAATAAAATTAGCTAGGTGTGGTGGTGCATGTCTGTAGTCCCAGCTACTAGGGAAGCTGATGTGGGAGAATCACCTGAGCTTGGGAGGAGGCAGAGGCTGCAGTGGGCCATGATTGTACCACTGCACTCCAGCCTGGACAACATAGCAATATCATGTTTCTAAGAAGAAAAAAAAAAGAATAGCTGAGAATTTTCCAGTATGAATAAGACAGCAGTCTGAAGAATGCTCAATAAATGCCAGTTAAAATATAAAAGGTCCACAGATTAAGACACCCTAGTCAAATTCCAGAACACTAAAGATAAAAAGAAGGTATTAAAAGCAGCCACAGTCTTCTACCTAAAAGAACAGTAAAGGAATGCTGTAGACTTTATGCCCATAAATTTGAGAACTTAAAGTAGAAAAATTCACTGAAATACGCAAACTGCATTTATGATAATTAGCCCAAATTAAACGGACCATAAAGCACATCTCATATTCTCTGATAACAAGGCAATTAAGTTAGAAATCAATAAGAAAATTATAATGAGACAATGTCCTCATATTTCAAAATAAGAAACACATTTCTAAATTACTTAAAGGTCAAAGAAGAAATCAAAATGAAAATTAGAAAAATATTTTAAACTGTATTTTTTAAAAGTCTACTTGCCAAATATAGAAAGCAATCATAAATACTCATATGAGAAAAGAAAAAAATGGACAAATTCCTTTATAACGTATATTACCAAAATGGACCCAAGGAGAAATAGAAAAATTGAATGCTTCTATACCCATGAAAAAAAATTAAATTTCACAAATAAAACTGATGAAATTCTATTTTTCACCAATTTTGAATGTTTGGTGTTATTTGTTAGTGAAGCCAAGGTTTAGGTGACTTTACTAACAAAAATTATCAAATATTCAAGAAAAATAATTCTAATTATACAAACTATTCCAGAATATTGAAAAAGAGTAATACCTTCCATCTGATTTTTTTTTTTTTTTTGAGACAGAGTTTCGCTCTTGTTACCCAGGCTGGAGTGCAATGGCGCGATCTCGGCTCACCGCAACCTCCGCCTCCTGGGTTCAGGCAATTCTCCTGCCTCAGCCTCCTGAGTAGCTGGGATTACAGGCACGCACCACCATGCCCAGCTATTTTTTTTGTATTTTTAGTAGAGACGGGGTTTCACCATGTTGACCAGGATGGTCTCGATCTCTTGACCTTGTGATCCACCCGCCTCGGCCTCCCAAAGTGCTGGGATTACAGGCTTGAGCCACCGCGCCCGGCCTTCCATCTGATTTTATGAGGTTAGCATTACCTTGACATCCAACCTCGCAAGGACAATATGAAAAAATAATATCATATGCCAATTTTACTGATTCATATAGATGCAAAATCCAAACAAAATACGAGCCAATCAAATACAATAATAAATACAATGGATGTTATGATCACAATTAGTTTAATATTTTTTAAAAAATCAATTAATACAATGTGATCAATCATATTATAAATTTTCCTTATTATTAGAGGTTCTAGTCAGTCGTAGGAAATGTGGAAACTTAGAAAAAAATTCACATTAATTGCAGTTAATATAATTATCTATGTGAAAAATTTCAATGAACCCTCAAATAAATAATTAGAACTGGTAACAGTTTATCAAGTTTGTCTGATAGAAAAATCTATATGTAAATATCACATGCATTTTTAACAGCAACAGCAAAGCGTTCTAAAAATGACATTTTTAAAAATACTATTTACAATAGCATAAAAAATATAAAGCAATAGATCTAACCAAAATGCACAAGGCCTTCATAGAGAAAATTACAAAGCATTATTTAAAAGATTGCCTTTTGTATGCATGTGATTATGTATACATTTGGTCAAGGTTGGTTTACAAATGCATATGGAAGTAGTGAGGATAATGTTGAAGAAGAATTAGGCTGGGGTGGAGGGACTGACATCTAATTAGATGTCAAGAATTATTGTATAGTTAGTATAACAATCAATGTACAAAAATCACTAACATTTTTATATAACAACAACAACCAAGCTGAGAGCCAAACCAGGAAGGCAATCTCATTCACAATTACCACAAAAAGACTAAAATACCTAGGAATACAGCTAATCAGGGAGGTGAAAGACCTCTACAATGGTAATTATAAAACACCGTTCAAAGAAATCAGAAAAGACATAAACAAATAGAAAAACATCCCATGCTCATGGCTAGGAAGGATCAATATCATTAAAATGGCCATACTGCCCAAAGCAATTTACAGATTCAATGCTATTCCTATCACTACCAATAACATTTTTCACAGAACTAGAAAAAACTATTTTAAAATTCTTAAGGAAACAAAAAAGAGTATGAATAGCCAAGGCAATCTTAAGCAAAAGAACAAAGCTGGACGTATCATATATCATATCATTTCCCAACATCAAACTATACTACAGGGCTACAATAACCAAAACAGCATGGTACTGGTACAAAAACAGTGATATAAAAATAAGATTGCAATACTATGACCATCTCTTTGACAAACTTGACAAAAAACAAGCAATGGGGAAAGGATTCCCTATTCAATAAATAATGCTGGGATAACTGACTAGCCATATGCAGAAGATTGAAACCAGTACCCTTTCTTACACCATATACAAAAATCAGCTCAAGATAGATTAAAGACTTAAATGTAAAACCCAAAACTATAAAAACCCTGGAAGACAACCTAGGCAATACCATCCTGATCATAGGAACAGGCAAAGATTTCATGACAAAGACACCGAAAACAAACACAACAAAAGCAGTAATTGACAAGCGGGATCTAATTAAACTAAAGAGCTTCTGCACAGCAAAAGAAATGATTAACAGAGTAAACAGACAACCTACAGAATGGCAGAAAATATTTGCAAACATGCATCTGGAAAAGGTGTAACATCCAGCATCTATAAGAAATTTAAATAAATGTACAGGAGAAAACAAATAACGCCATTAAAAAGTGGGTAAAGGACATGAACAGACACATTTCAAAAGAAGACATCCATGTGGTCAACAAGCATTTGAAAAAAAACCCTCAATATCACTGATCATTAGAAAAATGCAAATCAAAATCACAGTGAGATACCATCTTACACCAATCAGAAAGGCTATTAATAAAAGTCAGAAAATAACAGATGCTGGTAAGCTTGCAGAGAAAAGGGAATACTTATACACTGTTGATCAGAGTATAAATTAGTTCAACCATTGTGGAAAGTAGCATGGCAATTCCTCAAAGAGCAAAAAACAAAACTACCATTAGATCCAGAAATCCCATTTCTTGGAATATACCCAGAGGAATATAAATCATTCTACCATAAAGACACATGCACACAAATGTTCACTGCAGCGCTATTCACAATAGCAAAGACATGGAATCAACCTAAATGCACATCAATGATAGATTGGATAAAGAAAATGTGATACATATATACTATGGAATACTATGTAGCCATAAAAAAGAATGAGATCATGTCTTTTGCAGGAACATGGACGAAGCTGGAAGCTATTATCCTTAGCAAGTAAATGTAGGAACAGAAAACCAAATACCACATATTCTTACTTGTAAGTGGGAGCTAAATGATGAGAACTCATAGACACAAAGAAAAGAACAATAGACATTGGGACCTACATATGGGAGGAGGGTGGAAGGAGGGAGAGGAGCAGAAAATAACTAATGGATACTAGGCTTAATACCTGGGTGATTAATTAATCTATGCAGCATACCCTTGTGACACGAGTTTACCTATATAACAAACCTGCATGTACTGCCGAATCTAAAATAAAATTTTTTAAAAGAATTATTAATATAGTATATCAACTAAAACAATGGAATGTGAGTCACTGGTAGAACAGAATAGAGAGCACACATGCGGCTTGTGGCAGAGAAAGCATTGCAGATTAGTAAAGAAGGGATGGGCTTTTAAAACGTGGTACTGGAACAACATGTGATCCATAAAGAAAACAAATCAAATTGGATTTCCACGTTATAGCTTATAAAAAAATAAGTTCTTAGGTGAATCACAGACTTGAGGGAGAATGCCAACATTAACATTTTTAGAGAAAAAACAGACTAGTATCTTTATGACTGTTAGGAAGGAAAACATGTTAAAATTTAACAAGACTTAAAAGCTCAATCCATAAAACAGAAATTTGGCAAATTTTAACTATATTAAAATTAAGTACTGCAAATTGAAAGACATCATAAATACAGTAAAAAGACAAGCCACCAACTGGCAGAAAATATTTGCAACAAATACAACTCATATAGATTTAATATTCAGAATACAAAAAACATAAATTCGACAAATACAAGAAAGAAAAATGGTCAATGCTTGAACAGATGTACTCCACAATAGAAAATACATCCATAAATGTAAAAGTATCAACTTCATTAGTATTAAGAAAGATGCAGATTAAAACTGCAATGCAATAGTATTTCAAGCCTACCAGAAAAACAAAAATTAAAAATTCTAAAAATAACAAGAATCACTGATGAAACATAAAACATGTATATGTGGTATATAACACTTATACACCACTGGTGGAAGTTCCAATTGGTGCAGCCACTTTGGAAAATAATTTTGTATATTCTAATAAATTTGGAGTTTCATAAGTCCTGTAATTTCACATCTTCTCTCCTATGGAAATATTTGTACCAGAAGGCCCATGTAAGAATATTTGTAGCTGCAGTGTTCAGTGATAGCAAAAATTCTGAAAAAAATCCAAATGTCCATCAATTGTACAGTGAAATTTAAGTTTGTGGCATATTCATTCAATACAATTTTATACCATAATAAAATGAGTACTGCAAGTACATGCAAAGACACAGATGAAACTTAAGACATAATATTGATTTTTTAAAGTTGCAAGGCTGGGCACGGTGGCTCATGCCTGTAATACCAGCACTTTGTGAGGATGAGACAGGCAGACTGCAGGAGCCCAGTAGTTCAAGACCAACCTGGGCAACATAGCAAGATCTCATTTCTACACAAAATCCAAAAATTTAGCTGGGCATGGTGGTGCATGCCTGTAGTCCCAGCTACCCAGGAGGTGGGAAGATCACCTGATCCAGGGAGGCAGAGGATACAGTGAGCCATGATCATGCCACTGCACTCTAGTCTTGGGTGAAAGAGACCCTGTCTCAAAAGAAAAAAAAAAAAAGCATAAAATAAAAGTTGTAGAATATAGTCTGATTGCATTTGTATAAACTTTAAGTATAGGTGAAACTAAACAATATGTTTTATAGGGAAATAAATGTAAAAGCTAAAATCTTAAAGAAAAGCAAGGCAATGATTGACATAAAAATCAGCATAACAATTTTCTCTGAAAGAGGAAGAGCCCACAGAGTCCTACAGAGGACTTAAAGGTAAGGATGAACCATTTTCCTAAACCAGGTAGATGGTATTTTTGTTTGTTTTATCTTATACATGTTTATATATCTACTTTTATCTTTTATTTTAAAAATACCTTCAAACACCATATACTCTCCAAAACAGTGAATTTCTACTGGAGAATTTCAAGCCTTCATAAGCATTTGGGAGAGAGATTGAAGAGAGATTCTAGGAACCTTCCTGCCTCCCCACCTATGGCTTATTAGTCTGTATTCGCACCGCTGATAAAGGCATACCCAAGATTTGGCAATCTACAAAATAAAAAGGTTTATTGAACTCACAATTCCACATGACTGAGGAGGCCTCACAATCATGGTGGAAGGCAAGGAGGAGCAAGTTACATCTTACATGGATGGCAGCAGGCAAAGAGAGGGCTAATGGAGGGAAGCTCGGTTTTAAAACCATCTGATCTCGTGAGGCCCATTCACTATCATGAGAACAACATAGGAAAGACACACCCCCAGATTCAATCATCTCCCTCCAGGTCTTTTCCACAACACGTGGGAATTATGGGAGCTACAAGATGAGATTTGGGTGGGGACACACACAGACAAACCATATCATATGGGTTTGTGGAATAGCTGCCTGGCCAGAGATTGTTTCTCTGACTTTCTCATTATCTTTTAAAACCTAGATTTCAAATAAACTCACCAACCTTCTTATGCCATTTGCAGGTATTCTTTTTAAGGCCATAATGATTCTTTTTATACCAGCATTTTTATATGAACAGAATTTACTCACACAGATGTCTGCCAAGAGTATATCAAAAGCCCCAGGTACAGCGCTATCTAGTCTGTCGAATTTGCCCAGACCTCATATTTCTGGCCCACCAGCTTTCCTGGTTACTCAGACTCCCTCCTTTTGGCCCAGTTCCTTGGCTCTGGCTATTTGTCCAGCTCTTGTGACAGGAGGCTTGTCTGGGCCAAGTGTTTCAACTTCATCTTCAGCGCTCCCTCCAGGCCTGTTTTCCAGGATCTATTCTCAAGCCTCATGTACCATGATCTCCCCTGACAGACACCCTTGCGATGAACAAGTCTGGCTCTCTTGGGCACCCCCTGTTCTTCCCAAATTCATGTGGAGGAGGTCAGGAAAGAGCAGTTTCTTCAGATTCATCACAGTGTAGTGATTTCATATTAGTCTGAGTCACGTGCCTCTGTCGGCACCCCATTCTAGCCCTGTTGACATTAGCAAGTTGAATATTTCTACTGGGAAGTGCCAAACAATGGAAAAAGTCTTCAAAGAAATTGATGACTGTTTTACTTTGGGCCTGAGCTTGTGGTAGGATTGGCATTCCAGAGAACCCATCCAAGATATCACCTGATCTGATCCTTTTACTCTCAGAGTTCAAAATGTTCCTTGCAGAGGGACCTTGCATTTCTCAGACTGCTGCCCAAAGAACTTGTTGCTACAACAAAAACTCCCAAACCATGGAAACTATTTGTGTCCGCCAAACCCAAAGCAGAACTGTACACACAGCGTAAAAATCAAGTTGTCTTAATCTTGCATATTTGGCTCATTTTTCCTAGCCACATCCTAAAACAAAATGGGTTGAATTACTAGATGAAAAATAAATTCCAACCACGGAACTGTTGCTATTGTCACAGCAAACAAAAGGAAGGTGTTTTTCTGCCATGTCTTGCAAGAGGTGAAGTCACTGTTTTAGGATAAAGAGATCAGACTTAAGTTCCTACCACATGAAGAAAAATGGAGTTGGTTGCTTAATTAGACTGCCTATTAAAAGGTCTCTTACAGTTTTAAATTGTGTTTTGAAATACTTAAAAATCCAGGAAGCCCTTTCTGGAGAAAAATTTGAAGGTGCATATTTAAAGCCCTTAAAAAGTATATAATTTTACCCAGTAGTTCCAACTCTAGGAATAATCTTGGAAGTGGCTGAAGAATTATCTACATAGATATTTAATGCTGTGTTACTTTTAACAGTGAGTAGGAGAAAATCTGTTAAGATGTCCAACCTAGAAAATTGGCTAAATAAATTACTGTGTACTGGAAGTGCTCTTTAAAACCAAAATAGCCCTCTGGATTAGCCATAACCCTCCATTCTTTACATAATATGCTTTTGTCTAACGCCCCAGCATGCTGAGTGCTCACGGTCTATAGGCTGTCTTTTACTAACCCACACATGTTTATTCCCTGTAGTTGAGTTGTGTGCTCACCAAGAATCAGGTGTGTTTATTTCCAAACCTGTTTGTGCTGTTATAGTTTTTAGTGTAATTACATAATTTTATTAAATAGTATGTACAAACGAGAGATTTTTATTCGTCCAAAAACTAGATTGAAATTTTTAGAAAAACTGGATAAAGTTGAGTTGCCAAAAAATACAAATTTTGATTAATTAGGTGATAGTGGACAAGACTAAAGCATTAGGGGAGTAATAGTAATGATGCTGGAGACGCTGTCATTTGTGTGAACATGAATGAACCTGGAGGACATATGCTAAGTGAAATAAGCCAGACATGGAGATGCAGTTACCATCTGACCTCACTTGCACGTGGAATCTAAAAAAGTAGAAGTAGAGAATAGAATGGATCCCAAAGGCTGGGAATAGAGGGGTAGATAAAGACATTGGTCAAAGGGCACTCAGTTTCAGTTAGACGGAAACAAGCAGCACGTTCTGGTGACTTATTGCATGGCATGGCGACTAAAGTTACTAATAATACAGTTTACATTTCAAAATAGCTAAAAGAGAGAACTTTAAATGTTCTCACCACGAAGAAATGATAAATATTTGAGGCAATGGCTATGTTTATGAGCCTGATTTGATCATTCCACAACGTATTCATGTATTGAAACATTACATTGTGCTCATACACGCAATTACTTTTTGTCAATTAAAAATAAACCTTTTTAAAAAGGAATACCTGCTAACTAAAAAATCCAGCATTCTCTGCATATTGAAGCATAAAAGATAAATTCAAAAATTCTCACTTTCTTATTCTGATGTATTTTGCCTTATCTAACAAAACCTCTTATTTCTACTTAAGTCAATTCAATAATTTCACTAATTTTGAAAAGAGCTGGTCTCAAGTTTATTCTATGAGAGTCAATCAATACTATAAATATAACCAGAATAAAAATAGTAAGAGAACAGCTCTTTTAGATAGAGAAACACTTTGGAAACACCCACTTGCGTATCAATAATTTGACTAAATTCAAAGCACAGAGGAGGTATTGCTAAGCCTATTGTGAAATAATAATTTCAAACCCTTCTCAGGATCAATTCAATGAAGAACAATACTTTTCAGCCTAATTCTGGTAACTGAAGGCACTCAAAAGTATTAAGTTATATTTTGGAAACAATAGTCTAATAACCAGATATCTTTCTAACTCAGACTATATCTCAAATTTAATCTAGATTAATGAGGTTTACTTATTATGACTTCACTCGTGTATCTATGGAACGATTAAGCACATTCACATGGTGGCTAATGTCTACTAGAGAGGAAAGTAGTAGATTTAACATTTATTGAGCCCTTAGTATTTTCAAGTAACTGTGATGGGTGAACGATTAACTACAAATAGTCTTGATGCAGTAGCCTGGCAGACTGCTGTGAGACCTGCATAGAGATAGATGGGGAGAAGAAGACCTGCCGAATGTAATGTTTAAGGAAGGCGGAAGAGGGAGTGGTAAATTCTGACTCAGGGAATAAAGAAAGGGTAAGGTTTCCAAAAGCAGAGCTGGCCCAGGGTATCAGCAGAAGCAAGCTCATGAGCAATGGTAGATGCATAGGAAAAGGGCTTGGCCAGGAGCAGTGAGCAGTTTGCTGAGGGTGTGCCGATGTGGGGTGGGGACAGTAAGTGTGTGGGAAACAGGACTGGAGCATCAGGCTGGGGCCTGATCCTGGAGAGACTTAGAGGCCATTCCAGGGAGGTTGGGCTTAATTCTGTACACAATGACGATCCACTGACATGTTTTGAGCCAAGGAGTGAGCAGATCTAGGTTTGGGCACTCTCTTTGATGGCAGTGGATTGGATAATTTGGATGCAGGAAAACCTGGAGACCAGTGGAAAAAATCATGGAATCTACTGTCCTTGGTTGAGGCCCTTATTCCCAGTCTTCTGTTTTACCTGCTGTCTTCAGAGAGAATTATTAACATATCAGGGTGTAATTTTTTGAAGGAAAGTAGTAAATTCGGTTTATCATTATTTCTTTGTTCCAAAATACTGGTTGTTAAAGATTGTAGTGCTCTTTTCAAAATCTAAGACTCTCTAGTGAGACAATGAAATATGCAAACAAATGCAATTGCTCAGCTTATAAATGTTGGCCATTTTAATTAACACTGTTTGTGACATTGATATATTTTTCTTATATAGATGATGAAAGAAAGTTTCTTTGAAAAAATTACATTTCTATTGTTCTTTAGTAAGTTGCTAAGAGCATTTTACCACCAAGAAAAGAACTAAAGAAAATTGGCTCTGCCTTGTCTGAATACCGTGAGTTCTACCCTGGGAATATGTGCACTGAAACGAATACAGCCTCCTCTGTGTGTCCATGGGAGGGGACCGTGGGTGGAGAGGCACAGAGAGTCTCAGAATGGCCCTGGTAATTTAAACCTAAGTACCAACATCTCTATGTCAGAAGCAAGGAAATAAACCAAAGCTTTAAATGACTCGTTTCAAAATGTGCACTTAACCAGTTCTAATGCTAAGGAGAAAATCTTCACATTTAGAATTTTTTTGTATATCCAAGTAAATATGTGTGACAACTTTCTCCTAAGACATTTCCCCCTTTTGGTTCTAGACCAAAAAAAAAAGAAAAAAGAAAAAAGAAAAAGAAAATTATTGCCTCTGTTTCTAAACTTTCTTCTAGGATTTCATACTTTTTAATTCATGGTGAATATCCCATATCTGAAATGCTTGGGACCAGAAGGGTTTCATATTTCAGATAGTTTTGGATTTTTGAATATTTGACTATATATACTGAGATTTATCAGGGATGGGACCCAAGTCTAAATTAAAACAAAATCATTAATGTTTCATATACACCTATATACATTGCCTAAAGGTAATTTTTATACAATGTTTTATATAATCCTAAGCACAAAACAAAGTTCTGACTGTGTTTTGACTGTAACTTGTCACGTGAAGTGCGCTGTGGAATTTTCTACTTGTGGTGCCATGTCAGCGCTCACAACATTCAGAGTCTGGAGCACTTTAGCTTTTGGTGTTTGGGATTAGAGATGTTCAACCTTTGTATCAAACATAACCAATTTACTAACAAAGCAGGTACAAAGTACAGCACATCTATGCCCCTAACTTTTGAAGAAAAGGAAAAAAGATTAGTAGGGAAAAGATGTTTTCGTCCCCCACAAATCACCGTTGCTACTCACACCATATACCTTGCAAGTGTTTGCAAATTTCTGGAAACTTAACATGTCTTGTCTCAATCTCTACGTATGTACCAGTCTACCATACAGTGGCGTCAGAGGGAAGGTGTCTGAGCGAACTTAATAATCTTAACCTTTGCTTCTCCACCTATGGCAGAAGCCATAAATACCTTCCGTAAAGGGCTTGCAACTGTGCCCTGTGAAGCAGCCCTCTCTCCACACCGGGCATGCGTCCTGGCCTCTGCTTGGAATGCTCTCTTTCTGGCTCAGTTTCCTTCCTGATGTGTATACATAGACTCTGCTTCTCTGCCCAAGTCTTCTGTGATGACAGCTCACTGGACAGGCAGCCTGCATCTATGTTCCAGTCTCCTCTTGCAGATCAGACACAGCCTCTGAGATCCTTCTCTGTTTCTCAGTGATCTAACTCAAGGACCAGATCTTCACTGCCCAGGTCTCCAGGACCCCACCCTAGCCCCTCCTAAAAGAGTAAGTTAAGAACAGTTCTAGCAAGGGATAAATCCTCCCTGTCCCTCACATGATGTGCCTTAACATTTAGCCTTAACTACAGGGAGACAGAACAGCCCCTTCTGCACAACTAAACTGGAAAATTGGATCTGCATATAAAAAAGGAGGTCGTTTGAGCTAACTGATTAGTAAGGCCCCTGTGGCTTGCCCAGTTACATATATTCGTGTCCAACTTGTCACACTGCCTGGCTGACTAATTTGGCCTACAGACTCCCCAAACATGAGATTCTCATGACTCACCTGAAGTTTTAATATCCAGAAGACTGGGCCTTCTCCCTGGAAAGCTGTTCTGATGAGCAGGAATGTTAATTTGTGAGTGTACGCACTGCCTTCACCTCTGGACGTGTCTGTGTGGTATGTGCCAAAGAGACAGCACTCAGCACAGACGGTAACTCCTGAATCATTAACTTCAGGCCGCTGAGTTCTGCTGCTGTATGGCTCTGTGACAGCACCAGTGTCACAAACACACAGATCATCACGATCAACACTGCAAGACCTCTTGCAGGTCGTAGGCCATGGAGCACATGTTTAACTTCTTTGGGGAAAAAATTAATTCACTGGCAAAAAAAAAAAAAAGAGAGAATATTTGCTAAACACCTCATTTCCTGTTCTATAACCAGATGGTTATGAATCATGTGAAACACTCCTTCCACCTCCGTGGACAAATATTCACGTTATTTACAAACTAGTAGTACATTTGTGACTGCACATACATGCCTAAGACATTTCTAGGCCGTGGAATATATTTCTCAAGTCTATGGAAAAATCTATAACATAAAACTCTTTATCTTCCCAGGTTTTCTGAATAATGTCTATTAAGCAGTGGTTGATGACCTGACAAACATTCCTGGGTCCTGGAGTGCAAGACAGATCACTGTTCAGGAACTACATTTTTTCACTGTGGTTTCACCCTTTCATTAGAACAACAATAAACATTTTCGTTATGGCTTTGAAAACAGAAAATAAATGGCTTTTTGTTACGGTTTTGCAAAGAGAAAATTAATGCCTTTTTGGAAGAGAGAAAGAGAAAAGGCAGGACGGAAGGGAAAAAAGGAAGGAGAGATTGGATGGATTCTTTGCCAGCCAGAAACAGCTAGAAACAAAAGCAGGAATTAAAAACACTGTAGCTTTCTGCACCACAGCTGCCTCCCCTCGCAACAAAGAGCAGCCCCTCAGCCTCTGAGCCTGGGAGAGGGAGCATCACCCTCAGGCACAATCTAGCACAGAAGGGCCTGATGCTGTCCTTTTTGGCCTCTTGACAAGAATGTTCACTTACAGATCCCAAGTTATCCTAAGTCCATCTGGCGTGTTCTGAGGATCAAAAACAAATGTGTGGAGCTTCCCCTCCCTCGTACCCGCCTGCGCTCTCAGGCCCTGACCTGCTTTCAGGAACACTCAGGGTGAAGCCCAGACTTGTCCCACAGGGCATTCTCTGGGAGGAAGGCTGGGAACACACGGCATGCAGTGCCTCTGCCTCTTCGCCCAGCCGAAGAGGTGGAAGGAACCAGACCAGCAATGCCCCTCAGAGTCAAAGACAGCCTGGCTCGCTCTCACAAGCCCTTCAGCTTGGTGGTCAGTAGTGAGATGTTTTGTTCCTTTCTTACTAGAGTCACAGAGAGTTAGAAGGGAACTCAGAGATGATTTTGCATAGGGAAGACCGCGAAGGCTTAGCGAGGTCAGACTGCTTGCTCACACAGGTCATGCCAAATTAGCAGAAGAGCTGAAAGCGGTCGATACCAAGGACGAGGATTTCATCTTTAGTGTTTTGCCATCCAATGGATGGGTTTAAATCAGAGGTCATAACTGCAATCCGGCTATTCTTCAAGAGAAAATAAGGCCAGGGCTTTGGGGACAGCAGAAGGTGGAGATGAGGGGAAGGGCAACGTCAGGCAGCATTTATGTGACCAAACAGACACCTTTTTGACACAAGTTAGACATGTCAGATAAAATTATCTGCCATCTGCACCAACTTGCTTGACCTGAATGACAAGTTCAAATGCCAAGTGACTAGAGAAAAGGGAGAGCACAGGAAGCCAGGGACGGGGAGAGGTTTCTCCTCTTTCTCAGGACAGGAGTCTGGCACCTCGTCCTTTTATGAACAACAGAGCCTCTGTGTAAGCCCCACATCCCTCAGGAAAGGAGAATCCCAGGAGGTCCCGTCCTCTGCAGCCTGCGCCTCTTCCTCATTTCCTCATTGTTCCTGATTCCCGGGGTCCCAGGCGGGCAGGGCTTAGACGTTCAGTTGCATCAACTGTCCCTGCGTCCTATCCCCGATTTTACTTCACTGCGGGAAGTAGCCGGAGTGCAACAGCAGGCTGTCTGTGTCTGGATTTTATGACAAAAGAGGATTTATAAACAGAACTTGAGGGCCTTCCTGAGAAAGACGGATTGGCCTCTCTTCAGTCAGGAGCCAGGGAATTATTTGCACGCCACACAAATAGCTCCCAAGTTAACAGTAAATGGCTCTGGGGCTGTGTCATTCATTGACCCTGGGAATTCACCCGAGGCACCTCTGGAATTTGAAAATAGCTGTTAATTACACTAATTCCTGAGAGTTACAGATTCTTCCAAAAGGGACGATCATGAGAAATGTGAGGTGTCAATTGAGGTTCATGAATAGGCACCACCAGTTTATTTTCTTCCTGTAATCCAAGCCTCTGAAAATGACCTGAGAATCCACACATATGATCTGAGAGTCAGGGTTGGCCAATATTGTAGAAAATGAAGTTAAAACCAGTATTCTTCCCACGTCTCTTTTAACACAATACGTAGTACATTAGTCTGGGGTTTAGAACACCTACAGTAAGCTATTCCTTTGGGTTTACGCATTTTTGCATCTAAGAAACTTCTTTAAAAATAAAAATACCCTTGCCAGGGGCAACACATCAAGCTGTTGTGGTCTGAATTGTGTCCCCCTAAAATTCATAGGTTAAAGTCCTAACCCCCAGTAGCACTGATTGTGACTGTAACTGGAGACAGGGTCTTTAAAGAAGTAATTAGGTTAAAGTCAGGTTACTGGGGTGGATCTTAATCCGATATGATTGGTCTCCTTATAAGAGGAAATTGGGTCACAGGGAAGACCTGTTCACAGGGAAGACAATGTAAAGACACTGGAAGAAGACAGCCATCCACAAGGCAAGGAGAGGGGCCTTGGAAGAGATCCATTCTGGGGACTTCTTGATATTAGACTTCCAGCCTCCAGGATTATTAGAAAATAAATTTCTGTTCTTTAACCTGCCCAGTCTGTGGTACCTTGCTATGGCAGCCCTAGCAAACTAATTCACAGGCTATTTACACTTGAACAGGAATTACTGATGATAGGAAAATAAACGAGCCCTATAACTTTCCCAGTCCTGAGGAACAGAGACTATGAACAAATCAAGTCTTTTGTGGGATGCTGAGCCACGGGCTTTGGAATCAGCACCCACAGTGGAACCCCAAGTACGCTACTAAACCTCAACAGGCTCATCCATAATATGGGGATTATCATAATACTGACCTTACCAAGCTGCTAGAATTAAATAAAATACATGGAAAGCGCACAGTGCCTAGGACATAGCATTCCATAAATTGTAACTATGATAATAGTTAGGGGCTAGGAGAGGGGCTCTGAGAAAAGAGGACCAGGTGGAAGACAGAGGTGAGGGTAGTAAAAACGATGGTCTGCAGTGTCAGGAGCCCTGGATTTTAGCTCTATCTCTGCACTGATTAGATAATTTGGGAAGTCCCTTTGCTGCCCTGATCCTCAGCTTCCTCGTCAGTACAATGAGAAGGCTAGACTATACGCAAAAGAAAAAGGGGAAGAAGAGCTGAAAACCACCTTGGGTTGGTTGATTGGTTGGTTTCTCAAGGTGGTCCTGAAAGGAAGAAGTGCTTTGCTTCTTTTTCACAGATGTCAATTATGAATCAACTTCTGAGTCACACAGAAGATGTAAACACAAGTTTCTTTACTTGCTTTCTTTTTCTTCCACCAAGTATCTATCCATGTAGTAGCTACCATGATTGATAAGAGGAGCATTTTCAGAACCACCCCTGATCTCAGGCCTCTGGAGTGGCCCCCTCCACCTTTCTTCAGCGATCTTTTTTGGAGCCTCCCCTCCAAACCTTCCCACATCCAGGAAACCTAGATTTCCACACCCCAGGGGAATATCTATCTCACTGGATCCCAGGAAGAGCAGAAAAGCATAGATGGGTTAGACCCGTGTTAGTCTCAAGGAATATCCAGAGATTTACTCTAGAAATGCATCCTCTGCCAACATCAGAACTTAAGAGTCTTCGTCACGAAAATTATTACATTTATTAGGTGATAACTGATGAGGCTTTGGACAGAGAATGCATTCCTTCAAGCAATCAGCTCTGTGCTTACTTGCTGCCAAGAAATAGTGCTAAGTGCTGGGCTGGACAGTTCTTTCCTGGGGAAAAATTCATAGACTGTTAGATAGGAAAAAAAAAAAAAAAAAAAAAAAAAAAGAAGTCCATCATTTTACCATGAATTTCACGTCAAATGAGCCATAGCATATTTCTCTTAAATATTTATATAAACCATCATGGAAATAATGAAACATCTTCACCTTCCAGAACCATCAATTGGCCATTTCTCACCTGATCACTGAGAATATAAAGTGCTTTTCCAGACTCCAGGACTCTGGTTCATTGCTAGTAACAGGACACCTCTCACGTACGGGAAGCCAGAAACAACCAGGACCCTTGCTGACTGCTTGAGCACAGTCCTCTGAGCAGACCTATGAAGAAACAGAAGGATTTGTGCCCTTTAGGTATCTCTGGTCAAAACAAGTATTTGAAGTTCTGATTCTGCTATTATCTGGCACCTACACTTGGCCCATTGCTGGAAATAGTAGGTCTAGAAAACATCAAGATCAGGCACTGAACAGGCAGATCTCCACTGAGAGGGTTCAGATGTGGAAATAACCAGTGAAGACTGGTAATGGTTATAAAATTGAGCACAGTTTTCTAATTATGGAGTGCATGGGTCTTGTGTGTGTGTGCGTGCATGTGTGTGTTCACTATGTGTGCATGTACATCTAAGGCATGCTTCACATTCAGCTCTCGGCTCTTAGAATGACTCCACGTTCTGAGGTACACCTATGGTGTTTGATATCAACCAGTTGGACAGAAACATCTGGTGTCATTTGTTTTTCTGGACTCATCTCCAAGACAGAGACACAACAAAACTGTACTTAGGGCCAACTTATTCTAAAGCTCTATAGGTATCTAGAAGTGATACCTGTGTCTCTTCCACTTCCTCATTTGACTAAAATTAAGTGGGTCTAGTTCTTACCTTAATTCTCTGTTAAAAATGCTCAAGAAAACCTATTTCAATAGCTGGGCCTAAAATAATATTGCAAAACTTGGGTGCTAAGATTATAACAAGGATTTTTTCAACCAGTGAGAAACAAAATAAAACAAGACTTTCAAACAGTTTTATTATTTTTATCTTTGTAAAAATTGTGTCGGGTTAAAATACCCACAGCATAAAATTTACCATCTGAACCAATTTTAGGCCTACAGTTGAGTGATAGTAAGTACATTCATATTGTTATATGACCACCACCACCATCCATCTCCAGAATCTTTTCATCTCCCCAAACTGAAACTATCTCCATTAAACAATAACGCCCCATGTCTATCTTTCCCCAGGCCCTGAAAACCACCATTCTATTTTCTGTTGTTATAAATTTAACTACTCCAGATATTTTATATAAATCGAATCATATGTGTTCTTTTGTAACTGGCTTATTTCACTGAGCATAATGTCTTCAAGCTTCATCCATGTTGCAGCCTGTATCAGAGAAGGTAATTCTATATCAGAATTACCTTCCTGTTGAGGTTGAGTAATATTTCACTGTGTGTATATACCACATATTGTTTACTCATTCAGCCATCAATGGACACTAGGGCTGCATCCAAGTTTTGGCTATGGTGAAAAATGCTGCTATGAATGTGGATGTACAAACATCTCTTTGAGATCCTGCTTTCCATTCTTTTGGGTATATACCCAAAAGGAGAATTGGTGAATCATATAGTAGTTCTACCTTTAATTTTTTTGAGGACTCATCATACTGTTTTCCATAGCAGTTACCTCATTTTACAATGCTACCAACAAACAGTATACAAGGCTTCCAATTTTCTCACACCTTTGCCAACACTTGTTGTTTTATGTTTTCAGGTTAGCCATCCTAATGGGTATGAGGCCTTCCAAACAGCTTTACGATTGACTAATTAACCAAATAAACCAGATCAATGATGTGCCATAACATCAATTATCAAAAGAAAGGGGGATGGAAGACACTCAGAAAGTTCCACCCTAGTCTTTACAACACAGTTTGAATGGAGAATAGAAGGGAACAAGTTCCCGTGTCACAAGGTAAAGTTTAAAGATTACCTAGACGTCTTTCATTGCCACTTGTTCTAAGTCACACATGCAAAACCCAACCCAGCAGCCTCAAGCATATCAGGAGAAAAATGATGCAAGTCTCAATGAGAGAGAGAGAGTGAGAGAAAGAGTAAAGAGGAAGAGGGAAAGGAGAAAAGGAAGGAACAGGGGGAACAGGAAAGGTAAGGCAAGGAAAGCTTTTACATAGCAAATGAAACAGAGGGAAAACGTAACCTACAGAATAGGAGAAAATATTTGCAAACCATATATTTGATAAGGCATTACTGTAATATCCAAAGTGTATAAGAAATTTCTACAACTGAATGGCAAAAAATAAAATAAAATAAAAACTGTAACAAATAACCCTACTAAAAAATTGGCAAAAGACTTGAATAGACATTCTCCAAAGAAAACGTGCAAATGGTCAACAGTTACATAAAAAGATGCTCAACATCACTAATCACGAGGGAAATGGAAATCAAAACCACAATGAGATATCACCTCATTAGAGTGTCAGGATGTCTGTTAGAGGAAAAAATGATAACACATGTCGGGGAGAATGTAAAGAAACTGGAATCCTTGTGCACTCTTGGTAGGAGTGTAAAATGATGCAAGCACTATGGAAAGCAAAAAGAAGGGTCCTTAAAAAATGGAAAATAGAACTATAATATGATTTAACAATCCCGCTTTTGGGTATATACCCAAAAGAATTGAAAATAGGATCTCAAAAAGGTATTTGTACTTCCACATTCATTGCAGCATTCTTCACAGTAGTCAAAAAGTAGAAGGAACCCATGTGTCCATTGATAAATGAATATATAAAGAAATATCCAATATAATGGAATATTATTCAGCCTTTAAAATGAATGAACTTAGGCAATGTGCAACGACGTGGGTGAACACAGAGAAACGTTATGCTACGTGAAAGGCATCCATCAGAGAAAGACAAATACTATATAATTTCACTTATATTAGATTTCTAAAATAGCCGCTATGGTTTGAATAGTTAGCCCCTTCAAAACTTATGTTGAAACTTAATCCTCCAATGTGGCAGCATCGAGAGATGGGTTCCTTAAGAGGTGACTGAATCATGAAGGCCTTGCCCTTATGAATGGATTAATTCACATATTAATAGGTTATCTTGGGGGTGGGCCTGGTGTCTTTATAAGAAGAGGAAGAGACCTGAGCTAGCACACTCAGCTCCCTCACCATGTGATACCCTGCACTACTTCTGCAGAAGAGTCCCTGCCAGCAAGAAGGCCCTTACCAGAGGTAGCCCATTGACCTTGTACTTCTCAGCATGCATAACTATAAGAAATACATTCCTTTCCTTTATGAATTACCCAGTTTCATGTATTTTAAGTAACAGAAAATAAACTAAGACAATAGATGAACTCACAGAAGCAGAGAGTAGAATGTTGGTTGCCTGGGATTAGAGGAAGGAGAAAATGGGGAGTTGCTAGTCAATGGGTATAAGGTTTCAGTGATTCAGGATGAGTATATTCTAGAGATCTGCTGTACAACCTTGTGCCTTTAGTTAACAATACTGTATTGTAGACTTAAAACTCTGTTAGGAGTCTAGATCTCCTGTTCAAGATTCAAATAAATAAATAAATAAATAAATAAAAAGGAAATGTAGTATTTGTCAAGTTCTATTGATAAACAGATGTGTGTGCATATGGATGAACTTGGCTGGCCTGACAATAAAAATCCTAACATAGAACCTCTTTGAAGATTCAACGTCTAACACTGATCCTAGTTCTCCATAGCGAAGGGTCTTTTTCAAAAAGAATACGTGACCAAAAACTTTCTTCAGGCAGAGATGACTTAAAGCTACTTCACAAATCTTACTTACATACTGTAATGAATTGTGAGGAATATGTATTACTTTAAAATCTTGACTACTCAGATTATTTAAATGCTTACAAATGAAAAGGCTCCTGAGATAAAGCTTTACAATATTTTTAGATTAAATAAAGGTTTTCTGAAGCTAGAAGTTTCAGATTTGCAGCTACATTTCTTGTGAGAAAATTAAAACAGGATACATCCAGAAGAGCTTGTCCATAGAGCAGTTAAAATAATCCTTTCTATTTTGCAGAATTAAGAATCTATTCAATTAGTGGAGGGGAAAGGCTAAGTTCGAGGAGAGACTAGCTAAAACTAATAGTTAATATTTATTGAGCATTTATTATGCACATCTGCTCTTCCCAACAATTCCCAAGGTGGGTCCTATTATTTTTCTTCATTTTATAAATTTGACAGTTGAGGCCTAGTGAAATTAGACAACTTGACTAAGGTCAATGGAGTAGTAAATGCAAAAGATCACTGAGAACCCAAGCCGTCTGACCTCAGTGCCTATTCTTACAACCATTACGTTGTACTATCTCTCTACAGATTAAAAAGGAAAACATCTTAATCTTCAATTGCCTGATGAAATGACCAGTGATTCCTCTGCTTTGGAGTAAACAAAGTACATTACAACAAACTCTCATCCACTTTCTCCTTCCTTTCCAGGATTTCTGAAACTTGTCTTCTTGTCAGCTGCTCAGCATAAGAGGAACCAGAAGCCTACTGCCCATTTGATTTTTTCTTTAGCAGAGAGAAGGAGACTTAGTTTCTAAAATCTACAGTCTCTCTCACACAGCAAGGAGGATGCAGCCCGTGCGGAGGCATCATAAATCTGATGAGTGCTGAAGAGAACCATGCCTTCCAGCAAGCGGAAGCCAGGAAACATTCCATAGGAAAGTCTGGAGTTTCAAGACCTGTTGAGAGACATACCACCCACTAAAAAAAAGAAAAAAGGTGCAGAGCTCTTCTACCCTTAGATAATATGTGTTTGGAAGAATAAACAGGTAAGTATGATGGTAGCACATACAATCTCATCTCTTCTTTCATCTGTATCAGTCATTCTTTTTGAAAATGAGCTCATGTCCCAGATGTTCCTTCTACTTGGCCAACCATCTTTTGGTCATTTTTTAACCATTTAGCATTGTGTAATGGACAAGAGAAGAAGTCACACTTCAATCTATCACAGGTTATGACATCTGGTAAAGAACTGAAGTGGTAGGAAGATAAACAAGCTCGGTCAGAGATAGAGTTTGTCTTAATGACTGCAAGTGCTCAATGAGTATGTGTCAAAAAGGAAGAAAGAGAAGGAGAAGGAGGAGGAGAAAGAAGAAGAAAAGGAGAAATGAAACAATTAAAACTTTTCCCACTAGAAAGGTGTCATTTCATGTTCCTCTGAGCTTCAGACCCCTCCTTGTTCTCAATCTAATTGTGCCTTAGGTTGGGGACAGTTACATTTATCTGGCATCAACACAGCATTGTCGATTTGCTGCCAGTTTCTGTTGATTTTGCACTTAAGGTCAGGAATGAGAGTGATTGTATGCTTCCATTGTCTACAGCCACACACAAACCCTCCTAAACCAGAGTGGCTTAAAATAACAACAATCATTTATTTGCTCACACTTCTGCAGTTTGGTCAGCATTCAGCAGGGACAGTTTGTCTCTGTTCCATGTAGTGTCAGCTGAGGCAGCTCAACTGAGGCTGGAGGATCCACTTTCAAAACTGTTTTCCCGCAAGGCTGGCAAGCTTGTATTGTCAGCCTGGACCTCAACAAGGGCTGATGGCCAGGGACCTCTCTCCTCGTCCACATAGATCCATCTAAGTGGCTGCTTGGATTTTCTCACAAGATGGCAGCAAGGTCCCAGGAGCAGATACTCCAAGGAAACAAGCCGCAAGATGAAATCACCTATCAAGCCTCCCCTTGCATCATATTTGCTAATGTCCCATTGGCCAAAGATGGCTCCATGATCAAACCCAGAGTCTCTGTGGGAGGGGACTACATAAGCGTAGTCAAATAAACCAGGTCAATGATGTGCCGTAACATCAATTATCAAAAGAAAGGGCGATGGAAGACACTCAGAAAGTTCCACCCTAGTCTTTACAACACAGTTTGAATGGAGAATAGAAGGGAACAAGTTCCCATGTCACGAGGTAAAGTTTAAAGATTACCTAGATGTAGGTAATCTCCCAGAGCTGTGGTTCCTTGGAGGTCACCCAACTAACAGTTTACCGCAGAGTGTGGTAACTTTTGTCTCTCTCCATTAGTAGAGAAAAATTGAGAATTGGTATTATTTGTCCACTCCTACATTTTTTTTTTTAAGCCAGAAACTTAATACCAATGTTTCCTAAGTTTTTAGTTGGCTCAAGAAAGTTGCAGGGAGGAAAAAAAAGCTCTATGACAGAAAAAAAAAATATTACGTTTAAATAAAATCAGAAAAACAGAAGTGCTTTTTTTTTTTTTTTTTTTTTTTTTGAGACGGAGTTTTGCTCTTATCACCCAGGCTGGAGTGCAGTGGTGCAATCTCAGCTCACTGCAACCTCCACCTCCCAGGTTCAAGCTATTCTCCTGCCTCAGATCTCCCGAGTAGCTGGGATTACAGGCACACCCCACCACGCCCAGGTAATTTTTAAATTTTTGGAAGAGATGGGGTTTTATCATGTTGGTCAGGCTGGTCTCGAACTCCTGACCTCTGGTGGAGCCACTGTCCCTAGCAGAAGTTCTTATTAAAAACAAGAGTAACTATCCTGGAAGCACAGGGCAGCAAAGGGCGCACATGTGATGGGGAAATGCTTATGTCACGGACCAAAATTATGGTACATTGGGTGACGAAAAACATAGATATACAGTACACCTAAATTTATAAGGAGTGGAAATGTTACAAGCTAATAAGGTTTATGAAGAAATAATAAGGACTTTTTCCAGGTAAAGTTAGAGAAACAAAAGCCAGAAAATAATTTTATTTTATAAGCAGCATTTCCCTGGACTTTCAAAAGATTTGTTAATTTAAGTGACATTTTAAATGCTTTTACCAATGATGAGATCATGAAAATGGTAAGATACCTAATACTTTGAAGGACTGGATTAGAATTCAAATTAACTGAGCAAATAGAAGTGGACAAAGATGTAAGGGACACAAATGTTTTCTAAGCCGTGATCATATTCCAAGCCCCTATTAAGACCTGCATATATATTAATCATCACAAAAACTTAAGCCACAGAGAATTAAATCATTTTCTCAACATTCCACTGTTTGCCAGTGTGGGAGACAGTATTTGTAGCCATATGTGTCAGTCTGTTTTGATCAATCTGTTAGATACGAAATGTCTGCAAACTGAATCATTCATTTTTTTAATTGACTCTTTAAAACTAGAAAATATAGTTCCAAGAGAAAAAAAATGCTAATCAAAGATGCAACGAAGACACCACAGATAAGAATTCTGAAAGCTCTTCTAATCCTCAAACTGAATTGAAATACGTTTAATAAAATAACTCTCAAAATAATTAACCAAATCAAATACTAAACCTCCAAATATCAAATTATGAACATGTTTTCCTGTGGCTGGGTATATGTGAGCAAGTATTTTTTAAAGCAATAGCTTCCTTCTTCGTTCTGTATTCCAAGTAATCCCTTTTAAATTCCTCAAAAGTTATAAAGACAGACCAACTCCTGGCACTTTAAAAACGTTGAAACAGTTTGTGCTGTAGTTTTTTTTGTTTGTTTGTTTTTTGTTTTTGTTATCTTGTCTGCTTGCTTGCTATAAGTACGTTCCCAATTGTTTACTAAGGATTTTGCTCTTCTTTAGCCAAGAATATTAATAAGGGCCACGTAATTGATTCATTTCCTTGGTCTCCTTTGTGAGTTCTTCATGTTGGTGGAAAACACTCATTTTTATGTATGTTCCTTCTTAGAAATAAAAAGGGTAGACATTAGGATTGTACATTACAATAGTAGTAACAGTAACTCTATCAGATACTGTCAGAGGCCCCGGTCTCCTTCTTTATTCATTTATTTATTTATTTTTCAAAGTTGGCATTCTTTACCACGGGGAAAATGGCTCCATCCTTTCATGCTGCAGCACACACACGGAGCACACACCGGGGTGTGGAAGTGGGAGGCAGGCATGTAGAATGTGGGTGCGGGGAAGTCCTTTACATTCAGCTTTTCTCAGAGCTCTGTTAGAATTAACGGCTACTTTTTGACTCAGTAACTTTGGCAAGTAGTGGAAAGTTTGGAAAGCATCCAGAAAACAGCTGTGAAAAGTATTAAAAGGCCAAGGAAATAGGTCATATGAGAAACATAAAGGAACCTAAAGATTAGTCATCCTATAAAAGAGAAGCCTATGGTGGGACTGAGGATCTGTCTTCACATCTGGGTAGAGCTATGATGTGAGTGATGGTGGCCCTGCTTCCCATGATGGGGACTGAGGCTCAAAATGAAGATACCTAGAAGGGCTATAAGATCCTAGGACTGGTTGTCAAGGAGGAGACTTGATTTTTAAAAATAGGCCAGCAGTATCTTTGCCTCGTGTTGCCTAAGGATAGATTTAAACTCAACTATCCATACAAGGACTGGTCCCATTCTGGGACATTAATTATTCACGTAGTCCAGTGAGATGCAGACAGACCAAAAGGGTAAAATTCGCCTGGCTCCACCTTCCCTTGTTATTTTGCGTTTGGGGGATTTTATGGTGCAGCACTCTATTTGCTGACAGTAAGGTGCTCCCAGTAGATCATCCACGGCCCTGGAAGGAATTCAGATTTGGGATTCAAGCAGACCTAGGCTGACATTCCATCTCTGCCACTTTGCCAGTGGCTAAGTTCTTAATTCTGCTTTTCAGAGCTCTCTTTTCTCAAGCATTAAATGAAGATAATAATACGCATTTACTTTTTTAAAATGTTGTGAGGATCGAGTGAGACAAGATACACAAAATGCCTTGTCTGCAGTCGGTGGTTACCAAGTCTTGTGTCGTATCCCTTTCTGTGACTGGGCAGGAATGTAGAAAAGTGAAGAATGGAAGGAGTATCCAGATGAAGCGTAAATAGGGACCACATAGATTTTATAGCTGAATTTCGATTTTTCGAACCCCAACAATGTATAAAAACTACCCTCAAATCAACCAATCACCAAGTGACAACTCCAGGAGGCTCAGATCCCTTTTGATTGCACTCCGAGGTCCCCTGCCTTTCTCAAGCGCTTTCTGAGTGCCAGGCTCTTCGCTAGCACTTTATGTGCTCACCCAACAGCTACGTGTTATTGTCCTTCTTTTATAAATGAGGAAACTGAGGCAGAGAAAGATCGTGTACTTGCTAATTAGGACACATGGCAGCAAGTTCTGGAGCTAGAACTGGAATGCAGGTTTATTCTGGTTCCAACAGCTGAGATGGTAAAAGGAAGAGTGGAAGTAATAGGACCGACTCATATGTAGAGTCCTCGGGGACAAAGCCAGAGTTAGATTTAAAGCTACCAAGTTCAGAGGAACTGCGGAGCCACTTTGTCAGCCCCTGGCACCTGAAATCTGTGACCATTTATCAATGCCATTAAAAAAAGATGTTCCCAGGAGTCAGGGCAGAGCAACCCGCTTGAAATCCACCTAATAGGTGTGGTACAAGGAAGACAGAGGACTGTTTACTTCCTCTGACCTAATCTCTTTATATCTTAAGTGGATTTCTAAGGGTACAATAAAAGCTCCCTCTGCTTCTGACACGAGTAAGTCTTGAGTGTCACTTGATTTATGCTTCTTCCCAGCTTGCGCCAGCATGCCTCTACCTACAAATAGCTTTCCATTCACCTAAGGCATACAGGCAGGAACAGAGCATTCTGACTCACCAGCACGCCGTTCCAACCTGGCGCTACTTGGCTTTCTTCACCCAGTCACCAAGTTAGTGGGTTGTATTAACAGTGATATTTATAGACAACAGTGAACCCCAAAGCAGCAGTGCTGCCTGTCCCACTTAAAAAGAACCTATTCATCATGGCTTTCCCACACGCAGTACTGCTATTTCCTTGTGGCCTTTCTCTCAAAGTGCTTGCCAGATAGTGCAAGTGTTTCGTTTCCTTTTACATAAGAACTTTTCGGCTACAATGATTGAGATGAAAGGCTAATAAAAGAATATAGATGCTGTTGTTCCTGCTGTTTTACATTCTGGTTATTTTATCCCGTCACACTTGGAATAAAATAAAAAATTATTCCTATAGCCAACAGGGCCTTTTGTTACCTGGTCCCCTTCCTCCTCCATGCATGCGCATGTGCACACATACACACACACACACACACACACACACACACACACACACACTCACCCCCACTACAGCTCTGACTCTTCTCCCATCTCTCCCTCCCACTTCATCACGGGACACCAGCCACTATGGCCTCCCTGTTGCTCCTGAAACAAACCCAGCATCTGAGCACCGCAGGGCATGAGCACTTGCCTTTCCAGATGGAACTCTCTTCCTTTACAGAGCCTCCTGATGTATTCCCTCACTTAGTCCAAGTGTCTGCTCAGACATCTGAACGAAGAGCCCTTCCCTGACCATTCTCTAGCATAGCACCTTCTTCCTAGCACTTATCTATTTGACATTATGTTATACGTTTGTTTATTGCACTCAGTCCACATACCTACATACACTGGAATGGAAGCTCCATGGGGGCAGGGCTTGGCTTTGTCTGTCTTGTTCACTGCCACAGCCTGAGTATCTAAAACAGAGCCAGGCTTATAGAAAGGGCAGGAGGAATGGATGGATAATTGTTTTGTCTTCACCTAACAGTCTTAGTCAAACTCTTTTAAGATGCGATAAAGACATCTAAAAGTTCTATATATCATTGTCAGCTGGCCTCATGATATGTTAGCTTTAATTTTTTTTAAAAAAAAAAATTGCTTTTGATTTAGAAGGGAGAATTTTGTATATGGAGAAAAAAAGAGAAATTAAAATGTTGACAATCTAGTTACCAGTTATAAAAATACAATAATTTTAATTAAAGAGAGTGGCTAGACCTATTGCTGTTTCTAAACTAGATTTGGATCTTAAACTTATATAGAAGCATACTCCAAAAAGTGCTAAATTCTGAGGCACAGAATTTCATAAATCAATACAAATACCATGAAAAATGTGGTTGGTCCTCCAGAAAGAAAATGTTTTAATCTTGGCCAGGCACAGTGGCTCATGCCTGTAGTCCCAGCACTTTGGGAGGCTGAGGTGGGCGAAGCACAAGGTCAGGAGTTCAAGACCAGCCTGGCCAACATGGTGAAACCCTGTCTCTACTAAAAATTAAAAAAAAAAAAAAATAGCCAGGCATGGTGGCATGAGCCTGCAATCCCAGCTACTCTGAAGGCTGAGGCAGGAGGATTGCTTTAACTCAGGAGGCAGAGGTTGCTGTGAGCCAAGATCACACCACTGCACTCCAGCCTGGGCGACAGAGTGAGACTCCGTCTTGGGGCTGAAGTAGGGGGTGTGGGGGGAAGAAAATATTTTAATCTTACTTTTTACACTAGACGAAGCAGAGTCCATTGCTTGCTGGAGGTCTTGAAAAGTCAATGGGAGACGGAAGGGCTAGAAACTGTATCTTCCCCTGGGCGTCTATACTAACACGTTTTTCTCTCTTTTTGGCATGCAATCTACTTTTTTCTTACCTTCTCAAAGAGAAAGTTATACTTATCTTCAAATCCAAGCCAGCATTTTCCAAATTGCATTCTAGATGATAACCAAGATGTGTATAGATATTCCTCAAATTAAAGTATATGTGTGTGTGTGTGTGTGTGTGTATATACACACACACACACACATATATACTCACTTATATATGTATATTCAAATAAGTTTAGGGAAACTCTAATTGTCTCTTCCTCTCTCTCTGATGAATATGTAGTACTCATTAGCCCACTAAACCTCAGAAGCCATGCAATAAGAAATTGTATACCGTTGTTTAGCTCAGTGCTTCTAGAACTTATCTGACCAGAGAACATTACTCTTTCTTGCTAGAAACTTCTCATAAACACAGTTGAAGAAATATTTCTTTCTCTATATACATACACAAGATAAACACATAGGCATTTATAATACATTGTTTGTACATGCACATACACATACAAAAAGAAGATTGCATATTATGTGCATATTTTTTGAAGTGCAAATATGTAGCCCATTGGAGGAATGAACAAGTTAGAGCACCTTAAGAGGTCCTGCAGAGCTGAGGTTGCAGCTGGCGGGCACAAAGCGAACAGGGTAGCAAGCATAGAAAACATGCTACTTAGTTTTGTGTTCAGCATCCCTTTTCTACAGACTGCCTCTACCTACTCACACGCCACCCAAATAAGTGTAGTAGGAAATGCCACGTCTCCATACTGTGGAATTCCTGACTGCACAGCTGTAGTCAACTGGGATATGGGTAGCTTCCTCTACTAAGCTGGGCCAATTAGCTCCTTCCCTAGAAATTTTGGGTCCATGACCAAAAGATCTTAAGCAAAAGAATAAAGCTGGCATTGGGAGAGGAGTGGAGACAGAGACTGAGAGAAAAGAGGCATTCCCGAAGGTCCCCATCCCTGACTGTCCTCCTGAGGCCCAGCTTCATCCTCAGCTCAGAGTCCTGAGATAACTCCATACCCCACCAATACATCTTCTCCTTTCTGTCTTTTCCCTGATTTTTTTTTTTTCTAGAATTCATTTCTGCTCCTTGCAGATAGACTAATACAGCAGGGCAAGAGGTCTGTAATGGATGAGTCAAAGATAGGAGGGAGCAAACGCTAGAACTTGCAACACATTCACGGGTCATTGGCTGTTCCCCAGGCTTTCCATGTTCTCCCTCTGTGCTTTCATTTGAAAGAAAGTGTAGTTTTCACGGAAGGAAAAAAAACCAGGTAGGTATCAGATGCTAAGAAATCTTGCATTTAGATTTTTACGTCTATCAAAACCTAATTACTTTAAATAAATGCTGTCAAACTGCCTCACTATGTTTTGTAAGTAGTTTGAGCTACTCGTGTATTATCTCAAGCTTTACTTCCTGAAGATCTCTCTTTTCTTAAGGATGTCAGGTTTTTCTTAAGGAAGTATTTCAGGTGGTTTCTTCTGTTTGAGTACAAACATTATTAAGCCCTTTTAAAGCTCATTGATACGGTGTTGCATTTTGAAAGCATATCTTTAAACTGAAGTCCATATTTTGGTGGGAACAGAGGAGTATCCAAAAGTAATAAATAATCTAACTTTAGTGTAACCATCTTAAATTAACTTTAAACAAAAGAATCACTTTTCTAGAAACAGACCAACACAAAAGAGCTGAACAAGCAAATAACATCAGAGAGATACAATTAGGAAAGTATTCAAACCTACAAGAAATCAGAGAATACAAACTAAAACAAGACAAGTTTTTCTCTTAGCAAAATTATACACTCATATAAACACATACATCGTGTATGTGTATGTGTTGTGTCCGTTTGGAAATAATTTGGTGTTGTCTCCCAAATGCTATAAAAATACCTGTCCCCTTTAATCCTCAGCTAAACTTCTGAGTGTAAGGAAAAATATTAAATATGAAAAAGCCATATACTTAAATATGTCAAGTGCTGTCATTTTTAACAGTAAAAAAGTAAGAAACTAATGTCCAGTTAGAAGAGAATAAGGAGGTAAATCATAACACATCCACTTAGTGATGTACTGTATAATAATTAAAGCCATGATTGTGAAGACCATATAGTAAAACAAGTTACTAATAATTTCATATTTAAAAACAGTGCCGATATTACATGTGTAGAATGATTACAACGCTATAAAAAGAAATATATGGAAACAAGTCTGAAAGAAATATATCAAATTTCTTACCATGATTTATTGCATGGTAATAGTTATAATTTCTTTTTATTTTTAAGAGACAGGGTCTCGCCCTATCTCTCAGGCTGGAGTGCAGTGGTGCAATCAATTGTAACTCACTGCAATGCAGCCTCGAACTCCCGAGTCCATTGATCTCAGGCTTCAGACTCTGAGTACCTAGGATGGCAGGCAGGCACCACCATTCCCGTCTAGTTTTTTACAGAGGTCTTGTTATGTTGCTCAGGTTCATCTCAAACTCCTGGCCTCAAGTGATCCTCCTACCTCAGCCTCCCAAAGTGCTGGGATTACAGGCATGAGCCACCATGCCTAGCCTAATTTTACATTTTCTAAATGAAGCAAGTCTAACAAACTATAACAATAAATGTTCATACTCCAAGAAAAAATATTTTGTTATTTGTGATGGTTAGTATTGAGTGTCAACTAGATTGGATTGAAGGATGCAAAGTATTGTGAGCGTGTTGCCAAAGGAGATTAACATCTGAGTCCGTGGACTGGGAGAGACAGACCCACCCTCGTTGGTGATTGGGCACCATCTAATCAACTGCCAGTGTGGCTAGAAAAAAAGCGGACAGGAGAAGATGGAAGAGCAGACTTGCTAAGTCTTCCGGCCATCATCTTTCTCCCATGCTGGATGCTTCCTGCCCTTGAACATCAGACTCCGAGCTCTTCAGCTTTGAACTCTTGGACTCACACTAGTGGTTTACCAGGCGCTCTCAGGCCTTTGGCCACAGACTGAAGGCTGTGCTGTAGGCTCACCTACTTTTGAGGTTTTGGGACTCTGACCCCTGACTGGCTCCCTTGCTCCTCAGCTTGCAGAAAGCCTATCGTAGAATTGCCGAGTGAGAGTCTTATCTCCTGTACACAAAGGGCTGAAATTGTGGGAAATCAGACCCAAGCTCTTATCATGCTGACCAGCAACAAAAGGTACACTCTCAGCCTCACCAGGTGTCGACTGTCAAAGTGAGGATATTGATTAGAAAAGAATGGGACGCTGCAACTTGGAATGGGGACGTGTAGGAGAACCATGATGAAGCTGGGGACACTGAGCTTGTCAACTTTGATGAGGCTTTTTTGCCAGAAGAAACAGCCTCCCCACCCCCAGTGGGGGTCACCTCCCCTCCTCCACCCAGGCTGCCATCAGCCTTTCCGCCTTTGTCTGAGGAGGTAAACCCTGTGCTGCCTGAGGCAACAGTGATGGCCTCCCCTGAGGCAGGTGCCAGGCACGATAATGCTGATTCCCGCATGACCCACTGTATTAGTCAGAGTTCTCTAGAAGGACAGACTATTAATAATAGGACAGAAGTCTATATGAAAGGGGGTTTATTAAGGAGAACTGACTCATGCGATCACAAGGTAAAGTCTCACAATAGGCTGTCTTCAAGTTGAATAACAAGGAAGTCAGTGGTAGATCAGTCCTAGTCTCCAAACCCCCAAAGCAGGGAAGCCTTCAGTCTCTGGTCAAAGGCCAGAGAGCCCCTGGCAAACCACTGGTGAAGTCCAAGAACCCAAAAGCTGTAGAACTTGGAGTTCAATGTTCGAGGACAGGAAGCATCCAGCATGGAAGAAAGATGAAGGCCAGGAGACTCAGCCAGTCTGCTCTTCCATCATCTCCTGCCTGCGTTATTCTAACTGTGCCGGAAGGTGATTAGATGGTGCCCACCCAGACTGAGGGTGGGTCTGTCTCTCCCAGTCCCCTGACTCAAATGTTAATCTCCTTTGGCAACACCCTCAAATATACACCCAGGAACAATATTTTGCATCCTTCAATCCAATCAAGTTGACACTCAATATTAATCATCACAAATACACCCTTTGTCAACTTGAACCCATATACATCTCCTGAAATCATAAACAATCTTCAAATAAACACAATAAAAATGTCATACTTATACCTAACATAATACAGCTATCCTTCGTACAACTGGAACTACACTAATCCTTAACCTAAACACAATTATCATAAAATTAACAACTCTTAAATGTTGATATGGACTCAGTAAATCTAATGTCACATCATAAAGGAAAAACAAAGGAAATAAAATGAATATATTTTCTTAGTACAAGTGTAACCTGCACAAACATTTCTTAACAAAGGAAGCTCATGACAATTACGGTCCATGTTTCTGTAGCTGGTCAGGTGGCTGGAGCTGGTGTTTCTGACTACCTTCTTCCACCACTCATTATGTATTTCCTTTGCCTGTAGCAAGCACCCCAGCAGGTTGACTCAAACCTTTATTCCTGAAGGGTCTGGGCCATTTGTAGTCCTGCCTGGACTGGACTGTTGTAGTTTCCCATTGACATTATTATTATTATTTTTGAGACAAGAGTCTCGCTCTGTTGCCCAGGCTGGAGTGCAGTGGCACAATCTCGGCTCACTGCAACCTCCCCATCTCCTGCCTTAGCCTCCCAGGTAGCTGGGATCACAGGCACACACTACCATGCCCGGCTAATCTTTTGTATTGCTTTAGTAGACATGGGGCTTCACCATGTTAGCCAGGATGGTCTCCATCTCCTGACCTTGTGATCCACCTGCCTCAGCCTCCTAAAGTGCTAGGATTACGGGCATGAGCCACTGTGCTGGGCCCCCATTGACATTAATCACAGACCATGGTAATACTAAGAGACGCCCTGAGGGATATCCTGTATTCCACACCTCTATTGTGGAGTACTAGACTGATTTCATCTTGATATTCCGGGTCAGTCTCCCCAGCCAACACTCTAACTCCCTTCTTAGTCTGTTGACTTAAACGTAGGAGAAGCCCAAAGTGTCCAGGTGGCAATCTTAACTTCCAGTTTAATTGAATCATTGTTCTGTCTCCTGGTGGCAATATTCCTCTTTCTGGAACTAAGATCTCTAGGCCAGCAGAACATACTGCCATGGGAACAGGAAGCAAAAATTTTGCTAGTGGGTCACTAGGGGTGATGGTGAATGGTGCTACTTCCACTTCCACACCATGATTCCTGGACCTGTGAATCCTGGCTCTGGGAGAAACAGTACCATATATTGGACACTGATTCAGGGCATATACGGCCTTCTGGAGAACTTTGCCCCAGCCCTGCAAAGTATTGTCACCTAGTTGGCATTATAATTGTGATTTCGAAAGGTCATTCAACCATTCTATCAATTCAGCTGCATCAGAAAGATGGGGACATATTAAGACCAGTGAATTCCATCAGCATGAGCCCACTGCCACATTTCTTTAGCTGTAACGTGAGTGCCTTGGTCAGAGGCAATGCTGTGTGGAATACCATGATGGTGAATAAGGGATTCCACAGACGTCCATATCCATGAGTCCATGGATGGTAGTATTGGCAGAAGCATTGTCTGCAGGATAAGCAAACCCATATCTGGATTAAGTGTCTATTCCAGTGAGGACAAACTACTGCTCTTTCCATGATGGAAGAGGTCCAGTATAATCAACCTGCCACCAGGTAGCTGGCTGATCACCCTGAGGACTGGTGCCGTATCAAGGGCTCAGTGTTGGTCTCTGCTGCTGGCAAATTGGGCACTTGGCAGTGGCCGTAGCCAGGTCAGCCTTGGTGAGTGGGAGTCCATGTTGCTGAGCCCATGTGTAACCTCCACGCCTGCCACCATGCCCAGTTTGTTCATGGGCCCCTTGGGAGATGACAAGGGTGGCTGTGGAAGGAGGCTGAGTAGTGTCCACAGAATGGGTCATCCCATCCACTGATTATTAAAATTCTCCTCTGTTGAGGTCATCCTTTGGTGAGCATTTACAGGAGATACAAATATCTTCACGGTGTTTGACCACTCAGAGAGATTCATCAACATACCTCTTTCTCAAATTTATTTGTCACTAATTCTCCAATCATGCTTCTTTTAAGTCCCTGACCATCCAGTCAAATCATTGGCTACAGCCCATGCATCAGTAATCACATATCTGGCCATGTCTCCTTCCATGCAAAGTGCACAACCAGGTGCACTGCTCAAAGTTCTGCCCACTGGGAAGATTTCCCTTTGCCTCTGTCCTTCAGGGATGTCGCAGAAAGGGGTCATAGTGCTGCAGCTGTCTACTTTTGGGTGGTGCCTGCATATTGTGCAGAACCATCTGGAAGCCAGTCTTCTCTTCCTCTGTCAACCGATCATAGGGAACTCCCCATGAGGCCACTGGTGCAGGCTGGGGAGAGAAGGCAGGGTGGCAGGGGTGGAGACCAAGGGCATTTGAGCCACTTCCTCATGTAACTTACTTGTGCCTTCAGGACCTATTGAGCCTCATCAGGTGTATACCACTTCCATTTGATGATGGAATGCTGCTGCCCATGACTCACTTTATGGCTTGATGGGTCAGAAAGCACCCAGTTCATGATAGGCAGTTCAGGTCACATGGTGACTTGATGACCCACAGTCAAATGATCAGTTTCCAACAAAGCCCAGTAAACTGGCCAAGAGCTGTCTCTCAAAAGGAGAGTAGTTATCTGCAGAAGATGGCAGGCCCAAAATCCTATCTTGCTCCAAAATCCTCTATCTTGCTCCACAATCCTAGAGGCCTCCGCTGTGATTCACCTATGGGGGCTGCCAAAGGCTCCAAACAGCATCTCTATTTGCCACTGACATCTCAAGCACTGTTGGATCAGCTGGGTCATATGACCCAGGTGGCAGGGCAGCTTGCACAGCAGCCTGGACCTGTGGCAGAGCCTTCTCCTGTTCTGGGCCCCACTCAAAACTGGCAGCCTTTCACGTCGCTTAATAAATGGGCCAGAGCAACACACACAAATGAGGAATATATTGCTTACAAAATCCAAATATGTCCACAAAGAGGCCTCACTGTGCCTCTTTCTTGGCTGCAGGAGGGGCCAATTCAACAAGTTATCCTTTTCCTTAGAAGTAATAGCTCGACAGGCTGCACATCACTGGGCCCCTAAAATTTTACTGAGGTAGAGGATCCCTGAATTTTAGTGAGATTTACTTCCCATCCTCTAGCACGCAAATGTCTCACCAATAAGTCCAGGGAGTTTGCAACTTCTCACTCACTGGGTCCAATCAGCATAATGCCATCAACGTAATGGAACACTGTGATATTTTGTGGAAGGGAGGTAATCAAGATGTCTCCGGACAAGATTATGACACAAAGCCAGAGAGTTGATATACCCCTGAGGAAGGACAGTGAAGGTGTATTGCTGGCCGTGCTAGCTGAAAGCAGATATCTTCTGGTGGGTCTTATGGATGGGAAGGGAGAAAAAGGCCAAAATTAATGGCTGCATTAATAATACCTGCATCCAGGTACCAGGGGTTGTGCAATTGCTCAAGCAATGAAACCACATCTGGTACAGCAGCTCCAACTGGAGTCACCACTTAGTTAAGCTTATGATAATCCACTGTCATTCTGCAAGATCCATCTGTCTTCTGCACAGGCCAAATAGGAGAGTCGAATGGAGATGTGGTGGAAAGCGCCACCTCTGCATCTTTTAAGTCCTTCATGGTAGTGCTAATTTCTGCAGTCCCTCCAGGGATGCAAAATTGTTTTTGATTTACCATTTTTCTAGGAAGAGTCAACTCTAATAGCTTCCATTTGGCCTTTCCCACCATAGTAGCCATCATCCTACCAGTCAGGGAGTAGATATGGGGGTTCTGCTAAGTATGACAGACTGTCTATGCCAACTATGCATTCTGGCACTAGGGAACTGGCCACAGGATGAGTCCAGGGACCCACTGGACCCACTGTAAGTCATATCTGAGCTAAAACTGCATCAATTACCTGACCTCCATAAGCCCCTACTTTAACTGAAGAACCACAGTGACGTTTTGGGTCCCCTGGAATCACTATCAGCTCAGACCCAGTGCCCAGTAGTCCCCGAAATATCTGATCACTTCCCTTTTTCCCGTGCACAGTTACTTTGGTAAAAGGCCAGAAATCTCTTGGGAAAGGTTGGGAGAAAGATTAATAATAGCATAAATTGTCAGTAGTGTAGTGGGGTCCTTCCTCAAGGGGATCTGGCCTCCCCTTTATTCAAGGGGTTCTGGGTCTGCAAACTGATTCTCTGTTTTTTGTAATTCAAATTAGTCTTTATCCACTCAACCTAGAAGTTTTCTCCTTATATAAATTAAGAATACAGTAGGCTTCCTATCAATTTCTCTTCTAAGAACACCGTGATTAATTAGCCAGTGACAGAGGTCTACACGAGTCAGACTATTCTGATTGCCGCTTTGCCTCTGCTGTCCATTACAGCAGCTACACCCACCTTGCCTTTGAAGGTTGAGAGCTGCCACTGGGCCCCTGCTACCTTGGGTTCAATTATTCCCATTGCATTTAAGTTTTGTAATTGTGACTGCAGTTCCCACTGTGAGATCTGGTATATAGAAACCAACAAACACAGAGCTCTTCAAGGAAGCAGGTGCTCCTTTCACAAATCTGTCTTACAAGGACAGATTTGGTGAAGGCTATGTCTTCTGGACCCTCCCAACTGGGAGGAGTACGTCTAATGTGACTAATCCACTCTACTGTTCCCATCTCCCTAAGCCTTTAGATCCCTTCCTCTACATTAAACTGAGATCAGGCATTTCTAGCTCACTCACAGTGGGCCATCTTTTGATCCATGTTTCAGCTAACCAAGCAAATAAACTATTAGAACCTTTTTAACTCCTCAGGCTGCAATATTAAATGCAGAATCCCGACTTAGTGGGCCCAGATTAATAAATTCAGCCTAATACAACTTTATGTTCTTTCCATCCTTACCCCGTATCCTTAATATCCATTCCCATACCTGTGCTCCAGATTTCTGCTTATATAAATTAGAAAACTCAATCAGTTCTTTTGGGGTGTAGCACACCTCCTCGTGGGCCACACTCTGAACCTCACCTCTAGGGGCCTGCCAGGACTTGAGACTAGTTATAGGACTAGAAGCAAACAGGGGTGTTAGGGGTGGGTGATATGGTTTGGCTGTGTCCCCACCCAAATCTCAACTTGAACTGTAGTTTCCATAATCCCCATGTGTTGTGGGAGGGACCCAGTGGGAGATAATTGAATCGTGGGGGTGGTTACCATCATGCTGTTCTTGGGATAGTGTGTGAGTTCTCATGAAATATAAGGGTTTTGTAAGAGGCTTTTCCCTGCTTTGCTCATTCTTCTCTCCCCTGCTGCCCTTTAAAGAAGGATCTGTTTGCTTCCCCTTCTATCATAATCATAAGTTTCCTGAGACCTCCCCAGCCCTGGGGAACAGTGACTCAATTCACCTTTTTTTCTTCATAAGTTACCCAGTCTGGGGTACGTCCTTAGAGCAGCATGAGAACAGACTAACACAATATTAAACAATATATAGCCAACTAGAATTTAAAGGCTTAGGAGGATCCTAAAAATAGCATCCATTTAAAAATGTAATTAAATCACTGATCTATACCTAGTATAAATCCTAGAGAAAGTGTTACAGTAGGGTATATTATAGCAGGGTACACAGCGTTTAGAAGATGTGCATTGAGAAAATATTTTTAAATGTTCACCGGCACAGTTTCTAGGCATGGCAGTATGCTATCTGGGGTGGACAAGATACTTAGATCACTTCCTCTTGGCAAATTATACCATTAAATTTTCTTCTGAGAGAAAGCAAACGTGCTACATAGTATTACAAATATTAAACATATGCTCTTTTACATATTGTTACTTTTTTGTCAGACTTTTCTCATGTGCATGAGGAAGACTGAAAACGATTTCCCCAACATATAACAAATTCAAACAGAAATTCCCCAAACATGTAACAAATTCAAACAGAAGGCCACTTTGAAGGAAACAAATGTGAGTTATTGTTTCTGCTGTTATTGCTATTGCAATTACCCGAAACTTCTAATTGAAATTTTGCATTTTAAAGACAAACTTTGCCTCCGCCATCACCACTCTAAGAAAAATTTGGCATCATCGACCATCTCCTGGAAATTTTCTCTGATTTGAAAAGGGAACCTTTATACACTGCTTGTGGGAGTGTAAATTAGATCAACCATTGTGGAAAGCGGTGTGGCAATTGCTCAAAGAACTTAAAACAGAACTACCATTCAACCCAGCAATCCACTGCTGGGTATATACCCAAAGGAATATAAATCTTTCTGTCATAAAGACACATGCCCATATATGCTAACTGCAGCACTATTCACAATAGCAAAGACAATGAATCAGCCTAAATGCCCATCAGCAGTAGACTGGATAAGGAAAATGGGGTATAGGTACACCATGGAATACTATGCATCCACAGAAAAGAATTAGACCATGTCTTTTCCAGGAACCTATATGGAACTGGAGGCCATTATCCGTAGCAAACTAATGCAGGAACAGAAAACCAAGCACTACATGTTTTCACTTATAAATGAGGGCTAAATGATAAGAACGCATAGACACAAAGAGGGGAGCAACAGACACTAGGGCTTATTGAAGGGTGGAGGGTGGGAGGAGGAAGAGGACTGGAAAAAAAATAGCTATTCAGTACTAGGCTTAGTACCTGGGTGATGAAATAATCTGTATAACAAACCCCTGTGACACAAGTTTACCTATGTAACAAGCCTGCACATGTACCCTGAACCTAAAATAATAGTTAAAAATTTTTTCTCTGATCTAACTTCCATGATACTACTACTGAGAGCTAATAGTCCTTGAGTTGTGGCTGTGTTCCAGCCACTGTTTTAAGCACTTTCAAGTATGATCTCCCTTAATTCTCACAGTAACCCTATGTGCAGATACTTTAAATAGCCCCATTTTACAGATGGAGAAATCGAAGCACACAGAGGTGAAGTTGCCCGGGATAATCCAGCTGCTTAAGTTCTGGAGTCTGAACTGGAACTCAGCCAGTCCTACTTAAAGCCCACTGTCTCTTCTACTATATTGAAGCTTGCCATCTCCAAGTCCTTGGGCTGCTCAGAGCGATCTCCTGTTGTTTCACTTGTTATCTTCTCTTTGCTACTTTCTCATTGCCTCTTTTCATTGCCCCAGCTGATTTTTTTTTAAGCCCAGGATCTAGTCCCCAACTGCCCTGAAGTTCTTTCTCCCGTACTTACAAATCATTTTCCTGACAATGAGGGTGCAGCCTGTATCGGATATCGTACACCTAAAATACTTGCCTTGTGTTTACTAAATGCTATTATTCCATGACAATGGTCTCGTGCCTTTTCAAGCACTTCCCATACATATTTTTACCTGATTCTCAACTCTGCATATTGAAGGTCAAGTTTATGATATTTCTCTCCTGCTTTTGGCCTCCCTCGTCTTTCAGGACACTATCATCCTCCTACTCATCATCATCAGAGTCATCTTCGCTCATCTTTCTTCTTTAGTCTCTGCATTTGATCTGCTACCTAGTTTTATGGATCCCACTTCCACCAAGCTTTTGAGCTTTTCCCCTCCTTTCTATTTCCCCTGACACTAACGCACTACTCCATGAATGCCACCCCTCTTACGCAAAAACTTTCAACGGTTTCCTACTGGCTGCCAAATTAAATGCAATCTTCTGAGTCAAACATTTAAGATTTATTTACATGTCTTTACCTTACCACTCAGCATTAACTTAATCCACTATATGAGTCCTACACTCATTCATATTAGACAGAATAATCTTTCCCAAACCTTAAGCAAAGGGGAGCACTCTAGAGTTTCAGACGGATTAAACCTCACACACTTTATCTTATATATGTCAGACTTCTCTTACGAGAACCTCAGAGTAATCTGACCTGAAAAGCAGGTATGATATCTTGCAAATTATCAGCTAAGGTTACTTCATTTCTTTTAAAGTAACTACTTGCTATAGCTTGGATGTGGTCCTTGCCCAAATCTCACAATGAAATGTAATCCTCAGTGTTGGAGGTGAGGTCTGAGGGGAGGTGGCTGGATCACGGGGTCGTATTTCTCATGAGTGGTTTAGTGCCATCCCCCAGTACTGTCCTTGAGATGATGAGTGAGTTCTTGGGAGGTCTGGTCATTTAAAAGTGTGTGGCACCTCCCCATTCATTCTCTTGCTGCTGCTTTTGCCCTGTGATGTACCTTCTCCCACTTCACCCTCCACCATGATTGTAAGCTTCCTGGGGCCTCCCCGGAAGCAGATACAGCCTGCAGAACTGAGAGCCAATTAAACCTTTTTTCTTTATAAATTACTCAGTCTCAAGTTATTTCTTCATATGAATGAGAGTATGGCTTAAAATACTATTCTTCCTAAATTTACAAAATAATCTTCACATTTTAACACAGTAAGCAGCTACTTAAATTTCATGTAGCAGTGGAAAAGGAAAAGAGAGAGCGAGAGGATACTGTGGGGCTATTGAAATTGTGAAAATCCCCTTTAAAAGTTCTCCTTTGACTCAATAAAAGAATATGGTTCCCAAATAAGAAATCAGAGCAAGAAGGAACATGGTTACTACATCTAGGACCATAAGCAAGGCTACCTTGAATTATCAAAACCACATAGTGAGGCAGGTAGCGCATTTTTTCCACGGCTTTTATTTAAGAACTTGCTTATAGGAATCATCTTTAAACCCTAATTGGTAATTTTCTTTAAACTCTATTTCAAAGAAGTAAAAAGTACTCTGATTACGGTAAACCTGATCCTTTGCCCATACAACCAAAGGACTGAAGTGCCCCCTGGTGGCCGCCTATCATAATTGCAGGTTCATACCAAACCCCTCGAGAGTGCTCTAATTTCAATCTGTACTCAGTTCTTTGCCTATGCAGTGCTGTTTCAGGGTTCCACTACTTCTAATTTCGTGCCCACCTTTTAAAAATCTTCACTACCTAACGGGTCCCTGATGTTCTTCTGCTAGTGCTTCATTTCTTTATCACAAAAGCACTGGAAGAGTCATAGTTCTTTGTAATGTGCACTGTGGTATAAACAGGTTTCTCTTTGGTGTAAGTTCACAACTCTTTGCTGGGACGAATTTTAACAGCAGAGAAACATTCCAGGGCCTTCTGAGAGAAGAGGGTATTACCGGCAAAGGTGAAAGAATGGTACAAAATGGAGAAACTAGATAAACCAAAGACCAATTATGTTTTTAATGTTTTCTCTTTATAAAACTGTGGTCGGCTTTCAGAAAAAAGAGAGTGGCTTATGAGGGAAGTAAAGGCATTTTGGTAAAAAGCAAAAGGAGAAATCATCCCTCCTAAGTGCCTCTACACTTTATTGCCAGCACTAGCAAACTATTCTGCAATCCATCCTGAGAAATTTGCTTAACCTAGTTCTCAGCACATGTCACTAAGTTTTTTTGTTTACTTGCCTCTGGCTCAGAAGAGCTACATGACCTGGTTACAGTTTAACACATGCCAATGGCTAAGTGATTTCTCTAATTTCTTTAGGGGAAAATCCCATGGCAAAAATTAGATCCTAAGAATCCAATCTAATGTTAATACTAAGAGGAAGGTCTTTATTATACTCAACAGCTGGTTTGGGAGAATATCAGTGAGTGACGCTTCTTTTCTAAGAAGTGGAGGAATTGGGACAGGAATGCCAAGCCGCAGAATGTTATCCTCCCACATTCCTGCTTCCAGTGCTGATTCAGCTGCACAGACACCAAAATCCCCAGAGATGCCTGCTCTTCATAATGGTTGCTTCCAAGAGGGAAAAAGAAAATGTAGCCAATGACTATGTTCCTATCTTTTCCTAGATGAAAATCAGATCAGCCCTTCCCAACACCAGAGTGTGCTGAGAAACTCAACACAGTATTCATTTACATGCCTTAACATAGCATCACGGAAGGATTTGCCACTGTCGTGTAAATCCCAGACATTTCCCTTTTTGGAAGAAATTTTGCAAACTTTCTAAATCTTACCTCTTCATTGAACTTCCATGGTGATTTTTAAGAGGCTGTTTGCAAGCAAGAAATAATACTGAATTACATCTCATTATCTTCTGAACTGTCCCTTTTACCTTAAATGGGCAATAATTTTGTTTTCCAGAGGTGGAAACCCATCTTTCATAGACTAGCACTACTGTCATTACTTGGAACTACACTGGCCACTATGACAGTCATTAGCCACATGTGGCTATTGAACCCTTGAAATGTGGCTAAACCAAATTGAGATTTTCTACACATGTAAAATACACCGTGGATTGCAAAGTCTTACTGAGAAAAATCTCATTATTAGTTTTTTACATTAATTACATTTCAAATAATATTCTGGCTATATCGTGTCAAGTAAGACATATTACTGAAATTAATTTCATTTGTTTCTACCTTCTTAATTTGGCTCCTAGATAATTTTAAATCACATATGTGCCTTGCATCTTACTTCTACCAGTGAATCTCAATCCTTGCTGCATATGAGAATCAAATAGAGAGCTTTTGAAAAAGAGAACGAACATGGAAAATACCTGATGCCAGGACCTTTCCTCAGACAGAATATCTGGGATTGGGGCTGAGCACAGGTATTTTGTTCTTTTTTAAAAGTTCCCCAGGTGACTCTGATGTGTAGCCAATGTTGAGCCACTGCTTTAAACTCTGAATTCTATGATTCTAAGATTCTACTGACAACTCATGCAGGTTAAAAGTTCAGAGTTGTTTTGTCCTTGTTCTGTGTAATCAACTTTGTCTGTTCTCATCTATTTCTCCCTAAAGAAACACTGAGATGTTTTTGGAGTCATACAAGTTGGAACTTTGTTTGTTTTAATTTTTAATGAAGTTCACATGAATCCAATGCACTGCCAGGGCTGGGGGAAAAATGTATTGAATTTGAAACATTAAGGTTGATGAGTAACATGCAATCTTTCCTCGGGCTGTTTCTTTCACTGGCCTTTTTCTTTTTGGAAGCACCTGCTTTGTTCCTTCTAATAAGAAATTCATCAGAGTGCTTCTCGGGTTTAACGTGCCTAAGGATCGCCTGGGCATCTGGTTAAAATGCAGATTCAGATTCAGTAGGTCTGGGTCTTGCCGAGATCCTGCACTTCTAACAAGCACCCAGGTGTTGCCAATGCTGCTGGCCCGTGGACTGCTCTGTGAGAAGCAAGGCCCGTGGACCGCTCTGTGAGAAGCAAGGCATCAGGGCTTAGGGAAAGAGGTAACACTCACGTGGTGGGTGGAGCTTGTGCACAGCTGTGCAGTCATGTGCAATAATGTCAAGAGCACATTGACTTTGTTTTCTGTAATGAACATGGAGCAACCTTTTAAATGAAGTCTGCTCTAAACTGCCCACTGAACCACATGTTTTCTCTCTATATAAAAGTGAGTCTCCTGAGAATAGGACAGCTGAAGCTAGTAGATGTGATTAAGAATCCACATTTTAATCACATCTATCAGCCTCAACTCCTACCTTTTTCCTTCCATGACAGGGGTTAAGAAGAAGGGCTCAGAGAAGGGTCTTAGAGTGGGACTAATCCCATGTGTCCCAGGCCCCACTGCCTCCAGTGACAGGAGTCAAGACCGAGTCCCAGGAACCCCTGCTCTCTGCCCCTCATCACCACCACCTGCCTCAGGTTCCCCAGGACTAACTGCATCATGCCTTTGATCCCTGTGTCCATGGCCACAAGCAGCCCAGGCTCCCAGGTCACCCCACTTCTTTATTCTTTGCTCCCCAGAAGGCTCCACACATCCTTCATTCTGTCTCCATCTTCCCATCACAAGACCCCAACATCTCCCGAGCCCTCCAGTGTGCATTTGGATTCAGAATCGCTCTTTAGAAAAATCCCTGTCATCTGCAGCCTCGTCCCTGAATGTCCCTCTTACCTGGGGTTCCTCCTGCCGCTGCTGCTCTTCCTCCGCTACAGCCTCTCTTATGCTGACGTTTTCCCCTCGTTCTTCTGACCACTGGCCTTGGAGACGGGGCAAGTATCCTCTTGGTCCCCGGATACTGCTTCCATACCATCCTCCTCCTCCCTTGCTAAAGGTCCTCAGCTGTTTCTCTCACTAACTGCTTCTCCTTGCTGTTACTCTCTGCTCTTGGATTACTTCCTGCCCATGATTTCTTTAGCTCCAGGCTCACTGCCACACTCTTATACGCTTCTTTCCCTATTCTTGGTGATTTCAGCACACACACACACACACACACACACACACACATGCACGCGCAATTTATCTAACAATATGTCCTCTCGGTCACTTGAATTCTACTTCCTCATAACCTTGTTTGAAATCTCACCTCAGCCACTCACTCCCAGGAACATAGCCTCCCAGACCAATGACTTCCACATCTCCGATTCAGTCAGATGGGATCAATTTTTTAAATCACAAAATCTAACAAAAGAAGCCCATTCTAAATTAAGTTCTTGCCTGTGGTCCATTGCACCACTGGGTTAGGTGGAAAGCCTTCCACAATGATGATTCAGGGACCCAGGCTCCTTCTGACTTGAAGTGCAGCCGTTCCCTGAGGCTTCACAGTCCTTGGCTGATTCTCTGCATTCAGTGGCAGACAGAAAGGATAAAAGGTATAGAATTGTATGAGATGATTTTTTTTATGGGCCAGGCAGAGAAACTGGGCACATCATCTCAATCCACATTTCCTTTGCCAGAGCTAAGCAATGGTCATATCGAACTCCAAAAAGGAACAAAAATCTGTGTTCCAGCCATGTTTGGGGGTGAACCACCACCTTGCCAGCCTTCTTCTCATTTTCATCCATTTCAGCCTCTGATCACTTACCTCCTGACTCCCCAGTTCATACCACCCAGTGTCCCAACTCCAATAAGCCTTCAATCCACTGGGAACTCCCATCCTCTTCTCTCATCACCTTCAACCCACTGGGAGCATCATCACTGCTCCCACCACCTTCACCCACTGGGAGCGCCGTGCCACTAATCCCACCACCTTTTGCTGCCCCTCACCATTTTCCCTTGTCAGCCTGCTTTCATTACCTGGGCAATTATCATGATGGCCCCCTTGCATCCAATCTCTATTTCCTTGCCTCTCTGTGGTTTTCTCACTTGGCAGCACCTCGACCCTGGTTAAATCTAGCAAACTGTGCCTGCACCTGAACAGACAAGCATAGCTAGGGAAAAACTCGTAACTACATGCACCGATCCCACTTTATGTTTGTGATAATGAACATCATTGAGTGCTTAGTGCTGCCAGGCAACTGTGGTCATTTCCCTGGTCTATCGACAATCCCGCTCTCCCAGACATCCACGTATTACCTTAACCACACTCCTTAAGCCTCTGATATCTTCTCTCCCGTTCTTAGTTTCCCGTTTCACAGGGAAAATCGAAGGCATCAGGAAAATCGTTACAGACTCATACCATTCATTACCCCACCAGCATCAGCACCCACGTGTGCTGCCTCCCACCTGATACCACAGCTGGCCTGTCCATGTGCCCATCTAATGCCAACCTCCGCTCTGCGTATAGATCCCACCTCATCCCACCTACTCTAGGGCATTACTCCAGCAACTCTTCCTTCTGGCATCAACAATCCCTCTTCTCATTGAATTATTCTCATCTTCACACAAAAATGCTATTATCATTCTCACTTACAAAAAAAAAAAAACCCCTCTTGACCCAGGTCCCTATGAACTACTTTCTGTTCCTCTCTTTTGCCTCCAATTCCTCCCTTCCCTTCTCTGTTAACCCATCTGCTAGCTTTAACCCCTCTGCTCTTGTCAGGGTAACAGATGGCTTCTCCATGACTAAATCCAACAGTCACTTATCAGGCCTCCTTTAACTCAACCCCCAGCAGCATCTGGCACTGGCCTCCTTGCCCTCTTCCTCACCTTCCTTGCCGCACTTGCTGCCAGGATACCACATTGTCCTGACTTTCCTTCCACCTCACCTGTAGTTCCTCATCACTCTCCTTTGCTGGTCCCTCCTTGTCCCCCAGACCTCTTGGGGTGCCGTAGAGCTTGGTCCTTGCACTTTTTCACTTCTCCATCTGTACCCCACCTTCACCCATTTCATGCAGCCTCTGGCTTTTAAGACCATCCGTGCCCTGATGGCCCCTCGTACATGCCCCCGGTCCAGATACCTCTCCCAACTCCAGATGCTCAGGTCCAGTGCCTCCTGGATGTCTTCGCTTGGGGGTCAAACTCAAGTCACCGAAAGCAAACTTTCATGTTCCCCCCCAAACAGTTTCCACCCATAATCTTCTGATCTGGAAAACAACTATCCTTTCAGTTGCTCAGGAAAAAAGTGAAAAAGCAAAAAAAACAAAAACTCCAAACCAAACCAAACAACTGGAAAAAAAAAAAAAAAAAAAAAAAAGCCTTAGGAGTCCCTAATTCCACGCTTTCTCTTATACCTCATGTCAACCAGGAAATCCTCCTGAATTTTTCTCCAAAACATATTCACGTGTCACCATGTCCACTGCCACCATCTTTGTCCCACGCCACTGGGACTCTCCCTGGATTCCCACTAGAGCCTCTTCCCGTGCATAATCCCTTGCACCCTTGCCCTCCTATGATCTATTCTCAACGCTGCAGCCACACAGAGAAGAATACAAATCCTGTACCTCCTCTGCCCCCAGCCACCCCAGTGGCTTTCTGTCTCACTGAACGTAAAAGCCAGAGTCCCGAAATGACCTACAAGGTCATTTTCTCTTTTCTCTTCGACCTCATTCCCTATTCCTCAACTTCACTTCACTGAGACCATGCTGGCCTCGCTGCTGTTCCTCAGACACATCTTGTATGCTTGAGGGCCTTTGCCCTGGCTGGTCCTTCTGCCTGTATGTGAGGCATCCAAGATGTTCTTGCTCCTGGCATCCACATAGTAAAACTCCTGTTCCTTCTTCAAGCACTTGCTCAATGAGTCTCCTTAATCATCTTACTTAAAATAGTTTTAAGTAACATTTTATCTTATCTTTATTTTATCTTTCACTATATGGGCAATTATCATGATGGCCCCCTTGCAATGATGGTGCTCCCTGTGGGCTGAAGGTGATGAGAGAAGTAACATTCTAACACTTTATGATTTACTTCTTACTATGTTTACTTTTTTATTGCCCGTCTCTTCCCCTTAGAATGTAAATTCCAATAACACAGTGATTTTTATCTGTTTTTTTTTCACTACTATATTCTAACACCTGCAGTAGTGTTTAATAAACACGGTGAATGAATGAATGAATGAATGAAATCATACATCAATAGTCCTTAGCCCAATGCTATGTACTCAGAAAGTACTCAATAAATTTTCAATACACAAGAAAATTAAACCACTCTAAAATCTTTATTTTAAAATGGTTGTTTTGTTTGAGAATATCAGAAACTGTCTAGTAGAAAGTAATTTTTTTTAAATATAGGAAAACTGGAAAGGCATGTGTAAGAGTCATTTTATGCAAATGACTGGAGTGCAATGGCACGATCTCGGCTCACCGCAACCTCCGCCTCCTGGGTTCAGGCAATTCTCCTGCCTCAGCCTCCTGAGTAGTTGGGATTACGGGCACGCGCCACCATACCCAGCTGATTTTTTGTATTTTTAGTAGAGACGGGGTTTCACCATGTTGACCAGGATGGTCTCAAATCTCTTGACCTCGTGATCCACCCGCCTCGGCCTCCCAAAGTGCTGGGATTACAGGCGTGAGCCACTGCGCCTGGCCGATCTTCTTATAAACAATGAATCCAAGTCGCTGAGAAGTTAAAACCTTGCTCAGGATGACACAGTTAGTAAGCGACATGACTAAGGTTCAAATTCGAGGCTTTTTCGTGATACTCTGCCTGCAGTTACGGACCACGCCAAATCTGTAGGCATCCTGTCAGTGACAGGCCACGCTGAGGCCCCTGATGGAACTCAGCCGTTCGTCACTCTCAGAAACCTCCAAATGCCCACTGAAATCAGCATCTTAAGTGCTGTCCACTGGGCACAGTTAGACCCAGCAATCCTGCTCACCATCGCAGGCCCTCGTCCTTGGCTGCAGGCCGAGTTCCTGTTCCTGAGTCCTGCCTTCCAGCCCATCTCTGAATAAAGGTATGGGGTGGTCTCCCTCACTATAGGCAAATCTTTCAGGGAAAACTGCTTACTTCCTCAAGTTTGTAAATGTTACTTCCTCGTCCTGGAATTCCCTTCTCCTTGCTCTACCTAACAATGAGACTCTGATTTGTCATTTGTAGAACCACCCACCCCAACCCCAAGCCTGAAGCTTCACATTTTATCTGTTTATTCATTCATTCACAAAATATTTCTTGAGCACCATGAAGGTACTAGGACTGAAGAGTTCACTCATTTCAGTGGGCACTGCAAACTAGAAACTACGAAACTTGACAGTCATAGGACCTTCATGGAAGCTACAGAGGAGGCAAGAAACAAGTCAACTCACATTCATGCTTCCATTCTTGTAGCGTGTGTGTAGTCATTTGTTGTCATGGCCATGGACTCCTCCATGTATTCCACAAATACTCATCCATGGGTAGATACATGGTAAATGCTTTGAAGGAAACGGGAGGGAAACAAGCAGTGGATGGGGAAATTTACCTATGAGAGGCAAGGCTGGCACACAAAGGCTTTGCTGCAATGTGCTCATATACACAGGAACACAGAATGGGAGGCAGTCAGGTCTGGGAACAGTGACAGGAAGACTATTAGAGGAAGAAGGAGAGGGTGGACAAATTTGCTGGGCAGGAAGGAGCTCCGAGTGACAGTGACGAGATGTTTGGTAAGCATGGGGCTGGAGTCCACATGTGGCTTTCTGATTAAAAAACAAGTCAATATGTACGTTTTGCCAACAGATGCTACATTTAGACTATTTGACTCATACGAAGACATGAACACCAAAATGGGGCAGCAGGGAAGAAAAATAGCTAGGCGGGAAGACGGCAAAAATAAAGCCATGGACTGCTGCAAACTCTTCATGCAAAAGAGAAATACTTGAGCCGTGCTTTTAAAATCACGTTCTACAAGTTCCTTTATTCGTGCTTTCAGCAAATGTCTGCTACGTGCTTGTTCTGGATCAGGCTCTGTTCTAGGCACTGGGGATTCAGTGGCAAATAAGAAAAGTCCCTTTTCCTCTCTCACACGTAAACAGATTCTGAGTGCCCAGCTGGGATCTTTCCTTCTCTATCTTGTCAGATTCCTCCCTTGGGGTCTTTAAATACAGAACGAGGAGCGGAGGATAGAGGGACGACACACACAGGCTAGGACTAGTGGAAGATTCCCCACCCCACTCCCCAGGATTTTTAGGAAAGATAGTGCTACGGTGTTTGAGGAAAATGGAAGGGAAAGGCAAGAAGAAAGAAGGAACAAGTTGTATTGAGCCCTTACTGTATGCATGGCAGTATTCTCAACGTTCATGTTATCATCTCATGTAAATATTATAATGACACTGTGAAGTGGGAGCACTTATGACATCCACTCTACAGATGAGAAAACTGAAACAGAGAGGTGGAGTGATTTTCCCAGGGTTACACAGCTGGTAAGTGGCAAGAAAAAATTCAAACCCCAGCAGGGTGGCTCCGAGCTCACACTCATTATCATTACATGATAGTGGCTTGACACAAGCTGCACTTAACTAGTTAGGCCCTTTATGGCATCCATAAAATGTAAATTTAAAAATTGCTCTTCTTCTTTTCTTCTTCTTCTTTTTTTTTTTTTTTTTGAGACGGAGTTTCGCTCTTGTTACCCAGGCTGGAGTGCAATGGCGTGATCTCGGCTCACCGCAACCTCCGCCTCCTGGGTTCAGGCAATTCTCCTGCCTCAGCCTCCTGAGGAGCTGGGATTACAGGCACGTGCCACCATGCCCAGGTGATTTTTTCTATTTTTAGTAGAGACGGGGTTTCACCATGTTGACCAGGATGGTCTCAATCTCTTGACCTCGTGATCCACCCACCTCGGCCTCCCAAAGTGCTGGGATTACAGGCTTGAGCCACCATGCCCAGCTTCTTTTCTTCTTAACACCTTCCATTATAAAATAAAACACAGACTAAGAAAACCACACAAAGTGAATTCATAGCTCCATTTATCGTTAAAAGGTGAACACCTTAGCAACCTCTGTTCCGGTCAAGAAATGGAACTTTGCACGGCATCCCCAAAGTTCCTCACGTGTCTCATCCTGCTCAGCGTGGCTTCCTTCTCACAAAGCTAACCAGTGCTCTGAAGCGTTAAGTAACCATTCCTTGTGTTTCTTGTAGTTTTAGCACCTAATCATGCATTTCTAAATACCATAGTGTAGCTTTACCCACTTGTAAATTTGGCATGTCTGTTAATTCTCATATTCTACAGGGTCTCTCCTCCATCCCTGACTTTTTTTCCAACCTACCTGGCTACTTGACCGGTAGACCTCTCACCATCTGGCCTTTGCTGACTGTATACTGATTTTCCTCTGTCTTCAATATTCCTGCAAATGGCAGCTGGATCCAGAGACTTGGTCAGTCTCAGTTTTGAACTTTTGGCAAGATTCCAGGTGGTGATATGTTCTTTCATCATGAGACATGCAATGTCCGGTTTTCTCTCTTGTGATAATAGCAGCTGTTGATGCTTGATGCCAAGATCTATTTATTCAATGGGGGTTGCAAAATGGTAATATTCTAGTTCTATCATTTCTTTTCCATTTATTAATTTGTCCATTGGAACACTTTTCTAAAAATATTCTTTCCTTCATCTACTATTTGATTACTCAGTGGCACCTTTACTTAGCAGAAGTAGAATAAATGTTTAATTCTTTCTTTTCATTTACAAATTTTCACAAAAATGAATTATTTCCCTATTATCCTCTGAGATCAATTTTTTTTTTTTTTTTTTTTTTTGAGGCAAAGTCTCGCTCTGACACCAGGCTGGAGTACAGTGGCGCAATCTCGGCTCACTGCAACCTTTGCCTTCCGGTTCATGTGATTCTCCTGACTCAGCCTCCCCAGTAGCCGGGACTACAAGCGTGCATCACCACACCCAGCTAATTTTTGTATTTTTAGTAGAGATGGGGTTTCACCACGTTGGTCAGGATGGTCTCGATCTCTTGACCTCGTGATCTGCCTGCCTCAGCCTCCCAAAGTGCTGGGATTACAGGCATGAGCCACTGCGCCCGGCCAGGAGATCAGTTTTTAAGGTATCATTATGAAGTCACAGATTTCAATTTATTTAATGGGTTTCATAATGATTCCAATTACTATCCTTTTTGATGTTCAAATTTCCACCTCTTCAGCCAGTGGAGGCCTCTTCAGGTCGACCGCTGCGTATTTTCAACACGCTCCTGGTGGTCTTCAGTAGCTTCCTCACTAGCTGGTATGGCAAGGTGTTCCAGATACATCTTGTACATTGCCCATCCCAAACCTAGAAATAGCCCTTTCTCTAGTTTTAGTTAGTGGAAAATGGTATTTCAAAGCCACATCTGGGCACAAGGGATGCCCATCGCTACTGGGTTGGTCATTGTTTCTAAACCTTTTCAGTGAACAGAGCTAGGAAATATGTGTGTGTGCGTGTGCAAACACACACACACACACACACACACATGCATGCTCCCACAACTCATATGCATAACATATCTTCTTGTATGTATGTCATAGTCAATAAAAGGGGATTTTTTGTTGTTGTTAAAATGATACATTTTGTTTCTTACTTTGCTAGCCCAGATCCCTCAGCATAGCCCACTGAGGGCTATTGGCACGCAACCCCCCTCAGTGTTTTGAAGGCGCAGTTCTTTAATGCAGGTTTAGGAATCCAGCTCCCATTTCAATGTTATTTTCTCATTTCTCCTTATATATTAGTTCAGAAAAATCTCTGCTTGTCCATACCACTTTGCAAAGTCTATTTATATTTTCCACATGCCAAAACTTCATCAAATAGTCCTCTTGGGGGACTATTTGAGATGCAAGCTGTTGCTGAAAAGAAGAGGAAGCAATGTCCTCTAGGCCAGCCCACCTGAGCGTGGCTTTTGCTCTGAGAGTTTGCTAGCTGCAAGTCCAAACTAAAGAACGATCTGCACAGATTGCCAACAACACACCTTTGTGCAAAGGGAATTAACAAGCATATGGCCATGTATACTAATTTTAGCTTAAATGCTAGAATATAAAAGAAGAAATACAAGGGACTTTAGAGGAGCACTAGATTGAGGAAGAATTTAGTCTGTTTTGAAAAACAGGAAAATAGGATGGTATCTGCAAAGCAGATCATGGCAAATATTCCATTTCTGTCACATTTTTAATAGAAACAGAGGGGAACATTTGCTTTAACATTTGAGTGATCATAAAAGAAACAGGCCAATGTTTCAAGTGCTACATGGCATCATACATGTGGAAGTCCTTTGAATGTTGCAATACGCTGTGCAAATGAACCAAGTATATTAAGAAGTATTATTAAGTATTATTTAATTAAATTAAAAAATTCTTTTAAAATTATCTTCACCCAGTCTATGTGCCCCTACATGTTGTTTTCAAATGAAAGGCAAAGGAACATGAGAGCGTTGGGCTGGCTGCCTCTGAGTGCCTGCAGGGAGGGCAATAATATGACTGTGTGATTATCATCATCTTCATAAAAAGAAAGATCTGGAGGTTGAAACAGAGCCAGCCTCCTGAGCTTCCCACTGAGAAACAGCACAGAGGCAAAACCTCCTTCTGTCCACAAGTCCACACATGCCTGTCATTGTTTACCAGAACTCAGGCCACGGAGTGTTTAGATACAAGCATTACGTTCTACAAAATGTGCTGTAGGGCCCTGGGAGCCTGAGCAGAAGGAGAGGAATGTAAGAACATGTATGATGTACCAGAGAAACTGAACAAATGAGAGTTTTTGGAAGACAAACCAGGAGAAGGAATGTGAATCTCCTGCAGACCTCTAATTATGCAGGTTTATGGATGGGAATCCCAGCCACACTGGAGATAAATGAGTTATTCTATCAGAGATGAGTCTTCTCTGGATGGGACAAAATGATAAAGTAGCTTTAAAATAAGTGAGGAATGTTGTAATTATGTTTATTAATTAAGTTGGAATAAAATCTTTAAAGGAGCTCAAAATCATTTTCTCTAGATAGGTATCTTTCTAATCTGTGGGCCAGTGTGGCCTCTTTTTCGTATGTCTAGAGATTTATGCTTTAAGTTATACTAATAATTCCTACCTTTTGCACGTACACAGGGGGTTTTCACTGAATCTACTCTAACACTTTTTTTTTTTTTTTCGAGGCAGGGTCTTGCTCTGCCTCCCAGGCTGGAGTGCAGCGACACAATCACAGCTCACTGCAGCCTCAATCTCCCAGGCTCAAGCAATCCTTCCACCTCATCCTCCTAAGTAGCTGGGACCACGGGCATGTGCCACCAAGCACAGCTATTTATTTTTATTTTTAATTTTTTTAGTAGAGACAAGGTCTCACCATGCTGCCCAGGCTGGTTTCAAATTCCTGAGCTCAAGCCCTCCCACCCTGGCCTCCCAAACTGCTGGGATTACAGGCCTGAGCCACCGTGCCTGGCTCTAATGCTATTAAAAAAGAACTGGCAAATGTGTCGCCCAGGAATAGGAAATGTAATTATTCCATTTATACAACTCACTTGGCTTTCCTCTACTGTGAGAGGAATAGCAAATGAGATGGTTAAACTGAAATATCTGACTCATAAGATAGATCCCCTTCCTTTCCTACGTGGAATGTTAAGGAGACAATCAGCTACATAAATGCCCAAATTTTAAAATACGTATTTCAGACCTCAACTCAACAGCATCTCACTCACTTCCCTCTCTTTCTTTCTCTCACTCTTAGTTCAATTCTGTGTTCTGGGAACACCTAAATTCCTGCTAAAGAAAAGAATGTAAGTGTGCTGTCAGGACTATCATTCATGATATGAAGAGCCCCCTGCTGGCTCCAGGACAATGGGATCCTTCAATCCTCAGAAAATAGGGTCAACCTGTCACTTCAGAAAACCCATTGCTCTCTGAGAAAGTATCAGTACAGATGTCTCTGAGCCTCGTAATTTTGTGTCTGGTAACCTGGGCTTGAACCCACATCCAGCTTTTCCCTTGGCTCTCTACCTCTGTCCCCCGTTCCTCTCCTGGTTCAAACCTGGCCATTATTTCCTCAGTGTCTGTGCCAGAGGCCACCAGGAGCCACTAGCTCTGTTTCTAACTGTAGGGCTCTGCTCTGAAGTCTCAAACCTCCCGTGTCAGCTCTTTCCTGCCTACACTTGTTCCTGACAGTGACAGCCCAGTCTGCCCAGGTCTAGCAGGACCTAACCCTTATTCTAGCAGGCATGTAATACATTGGTTTATAACAGCCATCCTTTCTAGGAGGGTAGTATTTTTTATGCTGCCTCCTAGTTACCACGCTATGGGTGCTGGGTATGATGGGCTCCGTGGATTCCTAGTGTGTAAAGGGGATAGAAAAACACAGAGAAGTGTGCCTCTGCTCAAAGGAGGGGATATGTTAAAGGGGCAATTGAAGTCTGCTGCAAAGAGAGATACAGAAAGGCTTGTTTAGCTTTAGGAAGACTTATTCAGTGACTTATAGGAAGAGAAGACTGTCCTCTCAAAGTCAAGAAAACATTTAACCAGAATCACTGAGAACTTACAACTCATCAAATTAAAGTTCATTGAAGTCATACTTAAATAAAACAAGCAGTGTTGGACTTTGATTAAAGAACAAGATATGTGAAGAGCGTCAAGATAATCCTATGTACAAGTCAGGAGAGGTGAGTCAGTGTATTTCTTCGTATGGATAAAAAAAAGCCTCAACTATCCAAAGCCCTTAGTCTTGCAGTACAATTTAGACCAAGAAGGAGCTGAGAAGGTGAAGAGCAGCTCTCGGATGGTAGAGCTGCAGCCCCCAGCACACCGGGCTCACCAGAATGTTTCTTGAGACCCTCCAGAGAGGGATAGGGCACAGAAACATAGCACAGAAATAAGTAGAGGCCACATGTTGGGGTAAGCAGGAAAAAAGGGAATTATGACAAATTAGACACTAGAACGGAAGCCGCAGCAACCTCAGAAATGAGGAACCAGAAAAAAAAGTCTAAGACTGAAAAGCTCTGTTCTCTGGTGGGAAGCCAAGAGCCATGAGCTCTGCTTCTCAAGGTACATCCTCAAAGGCAGGATTAGGGATTGCCATGCTGTGTGCCCTTGTGGATAGAAGCAGGAGAGACTCCCAAGGCCAGCAGTAGAGCATCAGGACTGCCTCCCAATGAGTACAGCTGAACAATCTCAGGGTCATCTACTCATTATGGTACCATTGGGTGTGGTTCAATTTCCTCAGCTGTAAAATGGGGATAATCATAGCACCTACCTGATTTAAGATTGGTGTGAGCATTAAGGGTTTAGTACCTACAAAATGATGTCTGGCACACAGTGAGCACTCAGTAAATATTAGCATTAGAATTATAATAATGAGTATTACTAGCATTCAAGGCTGGATCATCTATATAGAATATGGTATTTACACAAGTGACCCTATGGGTTAGTGTTTCATAGGTCCTCTTGAGCATTGGGTGTAGTGGAAAGCATGAGTAGAAACGCACCAATATTGTATAAAATGGCACTATAATCGAACAGGGTCATCTCTATGTGAGTTGAACAGGGCAAGTACAGGAAAATGCTGTTTGAATCTTAAAGTATTAATTAACTTTGTACAATATTGGAACTCAGACACGCTCACGATTTAAGTTCTGAATTGAATCTTATGTTGTTCAAAGTTAGGAGTGTGCCCCGTGTAATTTTAGCTGAAGAGAAAAATGTCTAGGGGCTCAGATTCAGCTCTATGTAGAAGAGCCTACTCGAGAGGCAGTCAGCTGGGTCCTGAGGGTCAGTCACAGGGTTTTCGGGGTGGGGGGCACTAAGAGGCTAAAGTCTAGGCCAAGCGTCCCCAAACTACGGCCCGCAGGCCGCATGCGGCCCCCTGAGGCCATTTATCCGGCCCCCTGCCGCACTTCAGGAAGGGGCACCTCTTTCATTGGTGGTCAGTGAGAGGAGCACAGTATGTGGCGACCCTCCAACGGTCTGAGGGACAGTGAACTGGCCCCCTGTGTAAAAAGTTTGAGGACGCCTGGTCTAGGCAAAGGTCAAAGCCAAATTTGGGAATCAAGCCAAAAAAGTCTTCTTTGCCATCCCAGATTGTTTTTATTAAGCAGCTCACGGGTTTGACCATAAAGCGTATTAAAGGCCACCCATCAATTAGTCAGGGTTCTCCTGAGAAACAGAACTGAAAGGGAGTGTGTGTGGAGAGAGAGGAAGAGATTGATTTTAAAGAATTGGCTGGCTCACATGATTATGGGGGTTAGCAAGTCCAAAATCTGCAGGGTAGGCCTGCAGGCCGAAGACCCAGGGACAAGGTGTTGCATCTCAAGTTGGAAGCAGCCTGCTGGTATATTTCCTCTGCCTCAAAAGGGCTCAGCCTTTTTTCTGTTAAGGCCTTCAGTTGATTGGGTGAGGGTCACCAGATTTTGGAGGGCACTCTGCTTTAGTCAAAGTCTACTGATTTAAATGTTCATCTCACCTAAATATAGCTTCACACAAGCATACAGAAAGCCTGACTGAATATTATAGCCTAGCCAAGTGGGCAAATAAACATAACCATCACAACTCACTCTCAAAAATTAACAGGCAGCCCTCCGAATCCCATCACTGAGACTTGAGTCTCTACCAATGATCTCAGGCTAAAGTGCTAAGGAAGTTCCTGTGTCTGCAGCATTGATAGGTCAGAAATACCCTCTATAGCAATACAGCCTCCTAGACCATACTGGTATTTCAAAGTGCTGGCCCTGGTGTCTCAACTCAGGATGGTACAATGAAAAGGTAGAAAGGCTCACACCTGTAATCCCAGCAGTTTGGAAGTCTGAGGCAGGTGGATCACAAGGTCAGGAGATCAATACCATCCTGGCCAACATGGTGAAACCCCAACTCTACTAAAATACAAAACAAAACAAAAACAAAAACAAAAAAACTAGCCAGGCATGGTGCCACATGCCTGTAGTCCCAGCTACTCAGGAGGCTGAGGCAGAAGAATCGCTTGAACCTGGGAGGTGGAGGTTGCAGTGAGCTGAGATTGAACCACTGCACTACAGCCTGGCAACAAAGCAAGACTCAGTCTCAAAAAAAAAAAAAAAAAAAAAAAGGTAGAAGAGGATGGTGAAATGTCAAGGAATTTTTTGGCAAAAGGTCAAAGGAAATTTTTCATTTTTTCAGAATATCTGATTCTGAGTAGATACTGTTCCTTAACATTTTAAAATGCCTATAAATCCAGCCTAGTTTGGTATCATTACCACTAGCCAGCCTGGTTAGTCCTATGAGTTAAAGAAGAAAGGACAGGTTGGCTCTGGCACATGTTCAGTCTGCAAATACCCATCAAATACAGGTGAAAATTATTCTGGAAGGATGAAGATACATATTTACTTCTTGCTTATAGGTCAAAACACAGGCAAAATGCATAGCAAAATATCTTGCATGTATTCAAATATGAGTGAACTGAATCAAAATAATTTTTAGCAAGTTCTTTCCTTCTCTGTACCTTAATGAATAGGTAACTTACTAATAAAAAGCTTATCTAGAAGTTGCCAGGATATTCCATTTCTTTACATTTCTTTCTTTCTTTATTTAGAAACAGAGTCCGGCTCTGTCGCCCAGGCTGGAGTGCAGTGGTGTGATATTGGCTCACTGCAACCTCCGCCTCCCGGGTTCAGGCAATTCTCGTTCCTCACCCGGTTGAGTACCTGAGACTAAAACCACCCACCACCTCACTGGGCTTTTCTTCTGTCTCTTTCTTTCTTTCCTTCTTTTTCTTTCTCTTTCTTTCCTTCTTTGTTTCTTCCTTTTTCTTTTTCTCTTTCTCTTTTTCTTTTCTTCCTTTCTTCCTTGTTCCCTTCTTTCCTCTTCCTCCTCTTTCTCCTTCTCTTTTCTTTTATTCATATTTTTAGTAGAGATGGGGGTTTCACTATATTGGCCAGACTGGTCTCCAACCTCGACCTTAAGTGATCCACCCACCTTGGCCTCCCAAAGTGCTGGGATTACAAGCATGAGCCACCATGCCTGGCCTCATTTCTTTAATAGAGCAGAAGTCACTCTGTGGAAAATCATGGTTTTATTCAAAATATGAAATATGAATGCATTAAGGTAGATAGGCCTTTTGTTCTAATTTCAGCAATATAGGATTCCCGTGCCTGAGTAATTGTCAGGTCTTAAGGAAAGCTTGCATAGCCAGGCACCAAAGAAAATGCCCCCAGCCGCCCCCCACCACCCAGGACTGAGCCTGCTGCCTTCCTTTGGCCCCGAGCCATGGAGGGCGCATGGAGGAGGAGGCCTTGGTGCACGCCCCGGCCTTTGGTTGTCTACACTCTCTTCTCCACCAGTTTAGGGAAGTTGCTGAGCTCTCACATTGCACAGAGGTGCCACCTCTTTGAGCTGAATCCGGCCGAGAAGATCAGCAAGATGAAGAAGTTGTGGAGAACGTAGTCGAGAGTTTCAGCTGCATTGCTTTGAAGACAGACGACACCTCCTTTGAAAAGATGACAAGCGTTCGCTGTCAAAGGTGCTGCTGCTCTGATAGGACTAAGAACCCCTGTTCTCATGAAGCAGCATGGAGTCAAGGCTTTCCATGCTCTGGCCTTTGCTTATTTCTCTATGCTGCTCACCTAACTTTTCTGAATTTGCTGCATTATTTACTCATAAGGGGCTCCTCAGAAAGGCAAACCATCCACCTTCACTTGCATTTTCAGTGAGGTAGGGCAGACCAATGCGGAGGAAGGGATTCAGCTATTGCTGAGAGTGACTAACAACCAAATCCATAAAGACTCGGAGACTGGGGAGACTTGCGTTTCTCGGTCAGCAGTTGACTTGGAGTGGGCCACAAAGCTCAGAGACTAAAGGGCGGAACATAGTTTACCCAGCGGGTGCTAAGAAGGACTCTTGGCCAGGAGAGGTTGAGGCTACCGTAAGCCATGGTCTCAACTCTATATTCCAGCCTGGGTGGCACAGCAAGATGCTGCCTCAAAAAAAAAAAAAAAAAAAAAAAAAGAAGAAGAAAGGCTCTAGGGACTGGGAAATGTGGCACCACCACACCTGGCTAATTTTTATATTTGTAGTAGAGAAGTAGAGACAGGGGTTTACCATGTTGGCCAGGCTGGTCTCGAACTCCTGACCTCAGGTGATCTGCCTGCCTCAGCCTCCCAAAGTGCTGGATTACAGGCATAAGCCACTACTGCAGTCCTATCCTGGAAAGCAATTTTTAAGACAAAACACTAGAGATGATCAGACTTCCTGACCAGTGTGACAAAGCTTATGTGTTTTATTATATTGGGGAATAATCAGAGGTTTTGACTCTGAACCTTTTAGAGGCCAGTCCATGTCGCAATGAGGAGTAATGGTTTTGCTTTTCCATTTAAAAACAGAGACAGTCAGTGGAGTGATAACATGGGGAGAAATGCCAGATATAGTATGCACCTAAAGTTAAATAAATAAATTTAAAAAATAAAAAAACAGAGACAGTCATTTTCCTATTTTTTTCCCAGCAGTTGGGGCTAGAAAGTATGTTGTCATTAGAAACATTGTCAAAATTTGTTTTACGGTCTATATAGGTAAGCACATAGTTATGTAATATCAATATATCCCAAATTAATGAAAATGAAAATTAATATACGTACAGATAGCTTTGCATTTTGATCCATAGAACATAGTAGCATGTTTTCAGTCTATCTCAAAGTGCCATGTGTTCACATATTATTTTTGTAGGTTATTTTCAGATGTAAGCTTTGCTTCCATCACCTAAACAGAACACAGTTGATTCCAGGAACCTCAGAATATGGCCATACTTATTTATCTTGAAAATCAATTTTCACCATCCCAAGCTCAGTACTCATTCATAGCAGGAAGCTAGATTCAGGGTGCTTTTCTACCTGAAAGCCAAAATAGTACCACATTTCTGATCTTCTAGATTATTCATCAGCAAGTGAGGGATTCCACAATAGGTATCATTTTCCATGATGCCTGAGTGTGCCTGTAATTACAGAAAAGGCTATGAGCATCAGATCATGCTGTATTCTCTTTGCACAGGTCTTTTGTTCACTTATGACATCACAAAACCCTGTGGGAAACAGTGGTCAAAGTAATGGCAACCCAAAATAAAGCAGACAAGATGCTTGTGGAAAAGGCCCAGGATTTTTGTGCCAGATTTTCCAGTCCATTTGGTTGCCAATTGCAAACTTTTTAAAGAAAAAGCGCTTTTTAAAGGAAAAAGCGCTTTTCCATACAGTGTGTAACTGATAACAGTCATCATTGAATGCCATCTTGAATTCTTAGTTGGTAATGGACTTTCACCTTATATTAATGTAGACCACCAAGAAATTCTGTAAGTCATCTTTGATGTACATGAGATTTTCGTATCTTAATTCAGCTGGAAAATAAAGCGAGAAAAAATTTCTACCACAGACAATGAAGGAGACCTTACCTGGAACAGGGTTTTGATGGTCAAATCCAATGAATTGCTTGCAAATATTGTCTTTCACTTGGACCTCAGAGTCATCTAGAAAAATGTAAAGTAATGGTCAGTACATTGGTTCTGTTAAAAAATCCTTCAGGGATCCTTAGTTGGACATTGGGTAGAGGGTATGGAGGCGGTGGGTTAAAAAGCATGGGCTGAGTTGTTGCTGGGCCATCCTCCTTAGTGAAGAAGAAGTAAAGAAAAGGATCAGAAAAGAAATGACAGAGCTGCCTTTTTCCAGCTAAGGCAACTTAGTCAATGTGAAATAGTCAATGTACACATAGGTTAATACAAAAATACATTATTAGATTCCATGACAGTGTCTCTTCACTACTCTGGTCATTTTGAAGCCCTGGAAAATGAACTGTCTTTTTCAGTAACAAAAAATCTCTAACTTTCCTACAAAAAAAAGAGTGAGCACTTTGGCTTACGTACAGGTTAGAAGTAATTGTTAATTTTTAATCTGTACGTCATGGTGAAATTTCTTGGACATATGCAAGCAATTAAAAACCATACTTAGGCCAGTGGTGTTAACTGGTTTCTAAAATTTGATTTTTATTTGTAACAAGTCATTTCCCTGCAGTTCAATTAACATAAATGGAATCAACAGTTTATGTTTAAGGAATACACAGAGATTGCAGCTGTTCTATCTATTTTACATAAAGAATAGCCAGATTTTACTTTGGAACTTCCTAGAAGTTTTTCAGTGGTCTTTGAGCTAATAAAAATTTATCTTTCACCACTAAAACAGCATTATTCTTATGGCATAATGAGAAAAATCATTTAAGTACTTGGCATAATTAAGACTGCACCACCCCACTCCAGCCTGGGGGACAGAGCAAGACCCTATCTCAAAAAAAGAGAAAAAAGAAAGAAAAGGAAAAGAAAAGAAAATACTTGGCATATTTGACATCATAAATGCCTAGCAGACATCTTGCTTTATAAATCTATTTCTTTTCTTGCTGTGTTGGGGATGTTGTAAATCATGCATTTACATTAATGGTATTGCTTAAAGCAATAGATATAACTGTGAACTAAATTAATCTGCAAACTATTGTTGGCATCTGTATTCTGTTCTACAACAGAATAATACAGTAGGTACTGTAAACTTTGTTGGAGTCTTTAGTCAGCAGATTATGTTGTAAATATATTTTTATGTTGTTAAAACATTTTAAAATTTGTTTAATAAATATCTTTATTGAAGTGATAGCTGTGAAGGTATAAAATTTCATATTTGGATAAAACTCTACTGTTTACAAAGTTAAAGAAAGAGGAAGATCAAAATATTAGGGTTAATATAAACAAAGTTTAATTAGGACTGTATCTTTTAGACAATAAACAATCATTGTATTAGTCTGTTCTCACATTGCTATGAATTACCTGAGACTGGGAGGTTTAATTGACTCACAGTTCCACAAGTTGTACAGGAAGCATGGTTGGAGGCCTCATGAAACTTACAATCATGGTGGAAGGTCAAGGGGAAGCAGGCATTCTTACCATGGTGGAACAGGAAAGAGAGCAAAGGGAGAGTGCCACACACTTTTAAACCATCAGATCTATCACAATAACAGCAAAGGGGAAATCTGTCTCCATGATCCAATCACCTCCCACCAGGCCCTTCCCCTGACGTGTGGGTATTACAATTCAATATGAGATTTGGGTGGGGACACAGAGCCAAATCATATCATTCCACCCCTGGTCCCTCCCATCTCATATTCTTCTCACATTTCTAAACCAATAATGCCTTCCCAACAGTGCCTCAAAGAAGTCTTAATTCATTCAAGCATTAACTCAAAAGTTCAAGCCCAAAGTCTCATCTGAGATCAGGGAAGTCCCTTTCACCTATGAGTCTGTAAAATCAAAACGAGTTAGTTATTTCCAAGATCTAAGGGAGGGGTATAGGCATTTGGTAAATGTTCCCATTCCAAAAGGGAAAAATTGGCCAAAACAAAGGGGCTACAAGCCCCATGCAAGTCCAAAATCCAGCAGGGTAGTCACTAAATCTTAATACTCCAAAATAATCAGCTTTGACCCCATGTCTCACATCCAGGGCATGCTGATGCAAGGGGTGAGCTCCCAAAGCCTTGGGCAGCTCCACCTCTGTGGCTCTGGAGTACAGCCCCTGCAGCTGCTTTTATGGCCTGGCATTGAATGCCTGCAGCTTTTCTAGGTACAGAGTGTAAGCTGTCAGTGGAGCTATCATTTTGGTGTCTGGAAGATGGTGGCCTTCTCACAGCTCCACTAGGCAGTACCCTAGTGGGGATTCTTTGTGAGGATCCAACCTCACATTTCCCCACCACACTGCCCTGTAGAGGCTCTCCATGAGGGCTCTTCCTGTAGCAGACTTCTGCCTGGACATCACGTGTTTGCGTACATCCTCTGAAATTTAGGCAGAGACTCCCAAACTCTTGGCTTCTGTGAACCTGCAGGCCCAACACCATGTGGAAGCTGCCAAAACTTGGGGCTTGCACTCTCTGAAGCAAAAACCTGATTTGTACCCTTTTAGCCACAATTGGAACTTGTTAAAGTTCATCAGGTCTTGTGAAAATTATCACAAAAATAGCAAGGAGGAAATCCATCCACATGATCCAATTACCTCCCACCAGGAACCCCCCTGACATAGGAGGATTCCAATTTGACGTGAGATTTGGATGGGGACACAGAGTCAAACCATATCAATCATTAAAAAAAAAAAAAGAAAAGAAAAGCTTATATAGAATTGTGGTCTGGCATCCTGACAGCAAATGTCAGCTTCTTTATGAAGATAAAATCCTTTTAATTGTGAGAGTAAGTACCCTCTAAATGCCCTACCATACATTCTTAAAGTGTGGAAATGTATTCATGTTTCATTCTATATGGAATAAACAGAAAGGGGTCAAGTTAATGAGGAGTGGCCTTTGGTCCACTGTGTCAGGAATGCAGAAAGATAAGGCTCCCAATTGTGCTGTTAAGTCAAACAATGCTGACAGCACTTGTGGGGGAGACACAGCTTCCATCCTTGTGTTAGTGACTCCTTGTGCAGGAAGATGACCATCTTTTACTGCCCAGCTACATCTCTCTAGCAATGTGAACAGAGAATAGCAGCACAGTGATCACTGGCAGATAGACCTGGCTTTATCTGTACATTACACCAAAAGAACAAACCTAGACTCCAGAAGGAAATAAGAAATTTCAGTCCTGTCAGAATCCTAAATTTCTTTACATAATTTGGAGGTGTTGCTTCTGATCTACAGGTTATTTTAATGGTGGTAACTGTTTTTTACCCACAAATGTTGAGGTTATCTTATACTTCTCCTGTGTAATAGTTTTCCTTGGGAAATATTTCATAGGGAAGTCATTCATAAGGTATGTTCCAAAAAACACAAAGTCATCAGGAATTGGGGGGAGGGGGAGGATTCTGAGATCAACTGGAGAAGCACATGATTAAACAAAGCACAGTAGGTCTCTATTGTAGGACTTCTCAGAGACCTTAATGTGCTTATAAGGGTTGCCATTTGTGTGTGTGCACTGTGGGTGTTTTATGTATTATGTGTCCGTTGTGTGAGTATGTGTATGTTTTTGGTGTGTTGTATTACAGAATTGTTTTTCAGGGCATATATAGAGTATGATCTGGAAAACCCAATTTATTTAACATTAACTTTTCAGACATACTTCTTAAGCTGTACTTTTGTTTTTTTGCACGTTAAAATGTCAATGTACTTTTACATCAGATAAACTGGTTCCTTATAACATAGCATTTTCTTCTCAGAGTTTTAGCTAAGATTGTACAAAATATACTTCTATTAAATAAATATTGTTCCCTATCAAGTCTATAATCAATTTGGAAAGTGTTCATCTAGAAACTGAATACATTTCAGCCTTGATATTAATAATACAAAAAAAATGCAGTATTTTAGACACTATTCAAAGAGGAAATAAAGTACTAGTGAAAGAGTAGCAATCATACTTCAAATATTGTAATTTTATATTAAATGTTTTTAATTATATACAAAATAAATTATTAAATAAGAGCATTTTAATATAAACACAGAACATGAATGAAGCATATTCATTTTACCATAATTTAAATACTGACATCGCACAATTCCTAAAACTTTTGTGATTCATAAGTTAATTCCCAGCTGTTAAGTACTTAAATACTGTTAATATCATATCTTCTTTTTCTTTATGGGCACTTCCTTCCTTTCCTTGAACTAACAATTTTCTTTTCAGCCATTCTTACCCATCTGCAGTATCTGAGCAAATATGCTGGCATACAAAGGCAAATCATGATTGCCTTGCTTAACTGCAGAAAGTCACCCAATGCCTATTTACCATCAATCAATTAATATTTTGGTTCCAAATGGTAGTCTGGCAAAGTTCAACAATTCATTTATTTCAAAAGTTAAGGGAAATTCTACTCACTATAAATAACTGTCTTTCCTTTTAGACAAATTACATTAATTACAGTTAATCTATTAAGAATACCCCAAGTTGATCAGAAGCTATATATAGGTGATGAATTAGACGGGGAGGGCTGGGCACGGTAGCTCATGCTTGTAATCCCAGCACTTTGGGAGGCCAAGGCAGGCGGATCACTTGAAGTCAAGAGTTCGAGACCAGCATGGGCAACATGGTGAAACCCCACCTCTACTAAAAAAATACAAAAAATTTATCTGGGCATGGTGGCATGTGCCTGTATTCCCAGATACTCAGGAGCCAAGATCATGCCATTGCACTCCAGCCTGGGTGACAGAGCGAGATTCCATCTCAAAGAAAAAAGAAATAGTGGGGAAATAAAACATAAAAAGAAATGATTACTTAATAAATAACTTCAGCTAATACAATAAAAATCTTAAAAACATGAGGTACATGGAAAAAATAATGAAAATATTTAGAATTGTGGAATTTAAAATGCCCAACCTCTGGTAAAAATGAAAAACATTTATTGATAAGTTACTATGTGTCAAGCAGCACATTAAGTGACTCACATGTACCATTTTATTCCTTCTTCATTATCCTAAAATAGGTAAAATTTTTATTCCTATTTTACCATAAAGATAACAGATTCAGAGGGGTTAAGTAATTTGCCGTGGTTGCATATCTAAAAAGTAGCGAAGCTGAGATTTAAACACACTCTCTTATACTCCCTGCCGAATACGGAGAGTGTATTGAATTTCTGTCATTTCATAACATATTATCACCAGCTTAGGGGCTTAAAACAACACCACTTATTATCTCAGTTTCTGTAAGTCAGGAGTTGAGGCATAGCTTAACTAGGTCCCTTGCTCAGGGTCTCACAAGGCTGTGATCTAGGTGTTAAGACTGCTGCATTCTTTTCTGGAGTCTGGAGTCTGGGGTCCTCTTCCATGTGTATGTGATTTCAGAGAGTTCACCTCCTTGAAGCTGAAGGACCAAGGGCCCTGTTTTCTTGCTTGGTCTCAGCCAGGGGCCACTCTCAGAGTCAGGAAGGCTGCCCACAGTTTCTTGCCACGTGGTACCCCACTACTTAAAGACCAAAAGGAGAACGAATCCTTCCAGTCTGCTATAATGCTGGCTTATACAGCAATAACATAACCCAGATGGGGTGACAATCCCATCATCTTTGCCATATTCTGTTCACTAAATGCCAACTCATCAGCTCCAACAACACTCAAGGGGAGGAGAATATACAAGGGTATGACTCATTGGGGTTTATCTTAAAATGGTACCTACTGTAAGTACCAATGTTCTGTTCCTGTTTTATTTACTTAACTGATGACTGTCTTCTGGATTGGAGTCAGTATTACCTGGGAAAAAAACCAAAGCAGTCAAATTAGCCATGACTTGTACATATGGCAAAGACAGAAACAAAATGATAGATTCAAGTAGACAACAGGGGCTTCAACTTCTGTAAGCTTGAGGACTAGTGTGTCTACAGTAAATCTATGATTTCACTGTTGAATAATTTGAAGTCAATATTAGATGAATTTCCCCAGTAAATGAAGAACACTCAACACTAAAGGCCAATTTTCCAAAGGCCAGTTTCTCTATTAGTGAACTTGGTTTTAAATAAGTAAAGGCCATTTAAGTACTCAGTTTTTCTAACTAGTAACCAAAAAGATCAACATCATGTTGAACTTGATCCCCCCACCCACTGAAAAGAAAAAGGTTTTAGTGACAGCTCTCAGAATTGGTGAATTTGGGACCCAGCTGCTTGTAGGCATTATCCCTAGCAGGATAATCAAGGGGTACTTCTTTCTTCAAAGCACTATCGTACTGGCTCTGCTAGTCATTCCTTCAGGGTTACAAGGAAGTCATGTGCACATACTGTTAACCAACATAAAAGTTTATTTCAAAGAATCACGGGAAGGGCCAGCAAAAGGAGGCATTATTCATCAGCAGCATAGGTATTTAGGGACCTTAGTTGATTAATTAAAATGTGCAGCCAGCATCATAAACAATCAGGGATATTTGCTCACTATTGCTCCAGAAAAAACAACAGCCTTAAGCTGAGTCATCAGGTTTCTCTTTAATCATTTGATATATATTCTTCTAAATGGAGGATGTGATTGGGCCATTTAGCACTGCATGGTATGGAGGGATTTAATGGGTACAGTCTCTGCCAACCTCCCAAGGGTGACTGGTTCCCTTATAGCCAGCCCACACAGGGTTGCCTTCAGCTTTGAGCCTGGCCCACATCCAGCAGGTGGTAGCCAGTTAACAGGAAGCTCCACTCCCTAAGAAAGAGTGAACATGAACCAATTAATGATTATAACAATACTGGCAAAAACGTTACGGTGGGGGGGTCATTTTTCTTAAAAGATGAATATGTAAATAAAAAGTATTTACAAAAATGTATGGATATACCCTTTGGCCCATGTGATTCAAATGAAGGAAATATATATATATATATATATATATATATATATATATATATATATATCAAACACCACAAAGATATTTAATTCTCTTGGACATTTTGAGAGTCTTTGATTAAGAATTTACCCTAAAGAGAAAATACTGATGTGAGAAAAAAATATATATGTTTGAAAATAGACATTACAACATTGTTTATAATACTCCCAAATCAGAAACAAACTAAATGCCCAATAATAACAGATCATGAAATAAGATTTTCTAACACCAGACATTAAATATAATTATGAAGTTATTCAAAAACTTGGGGAAAAGGCAAGCCAATTCTTAAATAGGAGAAAAGATTACATAACCACATATAACCTTTAGGATTTGAGTTACTGCCCACTAAAACTTTGACTCCACCCTTAATTTGCTTAACAGTTAGGAAAGATGAACCACGTCAACCTTTCCTTCAAGTGAGCACAAATTCCATCTGAGCAACATCTGAATGAATAGGATTTACCTATTCAAGCAGCACAGACCAGCACTAAGATAAAGGATAGTAGATTGAGTTGAATCTATCTCTAGGAACATATACCAAAGAAGCAATCCAAGATGCACGTGAATAATTACGCATAAAAACTCTGTACCAGTATTTACACTGTACCAGTATTTACATGGCTTTACACCAATATTTATACTATGCTAGTATTTACATTAGCATGGTATTTAGAAAAGATGAGAAAATGAGATTTCCATAGTCACTAATTCATTTAAAAAGTATTTATTGAATGCTCACTCTGTATCAAGTATTATTCTAGTCATGGAGAATACATCAGTGAACAGAAATAGCTTATGTTTTTATGGGTAAAGATAGGTATTAATGAAATCAACCAGTAAATACTTTGTATACTGTTACAGGTTGAATAGGTCCCCCAAATAAGATATGTTGAAGTCCAAACCCCAGGATCAGAATGTAAACTTACTTGTAAATACGATCATTGCAGGTGTAACTAGTTACATTAAGCTGGTCATAGTGGAGTAGAATAGGCTCTTACTTCAATATGACTGGTGTTCTTATAAGAAGAGAGAGATACAGAGAGGAGATGACCATGTGAAGATGGAAGCAGACACTGGAGCGATACATCCACAGCCGTGGAACGCCAAGATTTGCCAGCCATTTACAAGAAGCTAGGAGACAGGCGTGGAACACATTCTCCCTCTGAGCCCTCAGAAGGAACCAACCCTACTGATATTTTGATTCCAGACTTCTAATACCCACAACAGAGTGAAAATAAATTTCTGTTCTTTCAGACCACCTAGTTTGTGGTACTTGGTTATGGCAGCCCTAGGAAATGAATATAAACGCCACATAGAAAAAGCAAGATGCAGAATAGTTAAAATAGGTAAGACTGCAGACAGAGGAGTATTAGGTAGAGAGATTGCTCTTCACAAAGACTATAAAGAGAGTTTCACAGGTAAGATGGTGTTTGAACAGGAACCTGAAGCAAGGAGGGAACAAGACAGGCAGGAATCTGGGGACAGGACATATCAGATCAGGATGCAGCAAAGCAAAATTCCAAAGGGAGATTCCAATATTCCAAAGGGATACCTGCGTGCCTGCAGCAGAGTGGATAAGGGCCAGAGGGGTGTGGGATAGAGGCAGCGGTGGGAGATAGAAGCCCTTACTAGCAGTGACATTGCAATGCCTTTGAGGGTTTGAGCAGATCCATAACATTACCTGGTTACTCTGTTGAGTATAAAGTGTCACAAGACCAGGATGGAATCCGGACAAAAACCCATCAGGGGGCTCCTGAAATCGGGGCCAGTGTGGCTGCAGGGAAGGTGGGGTTAGATAGGAATTCCATCTGATTCTGGAACTACTCAAAGGGCAAGACTGGCACGTTTTGTAAAGGACTGGATGTGTGGTGTAAGAGAAAAGAGCCGGAGAAGACCTCAGATGAGGTTTGAGGCCTGGAGGTTTGAGGTGAAGGATGGAGTTGCCATTTGCTGAGAGGGGGAACTTGGAGTACAGGTTCATTAGAAGTTTAGCTTAAGACACAGTAAGTTTAGTATGTCATTAGTCATCTCAGTGGAGATGTCAAATAGGCAGTATTCGGGGGAAAGTTCAGGCTGGAAATAGAATCTGGGAGTTGATAGGGATGGATAGTATTTGAGGCTATGATGCTTGATGGGCACTCCTGGCAAGTGAATGCAGATGGAGAAGGAAGAGGAGTGGTCTGAGGCCTTAGGACTGAGTTCTGGGCAGCTCCTGCTGTTAAAGACTGGGGAGAGATGAAGAGGTTCTACAAAAGAGACTTAAAAGATTCTAAGGACGAGAAGCAAGAGAGAGATGTCCCAGCAGCCAAGAAGAAAATGTTTCAAGAAGAGAATGGGAAAATATTATGCAGCCATTAAAAATAATGTATTTGATACAATAGAGTGACTTAAGTAATAATTATACAATTGTATATATATGCTATATATTATATATAATTGTATAATTGAAAGTTGCTAAGAGAGTAGATTTCAAGTATTTTCACCACACAAAAATAAGTATGTGAGGTGACAGATATGTTAATTTCATTATTCCATTATATATAACTAAGAGAGTAGATTTCAAGTGTTTTCACCACACAAAAATATTAAGTATGTGAGGTGACAGATATGCTAATTATTCCATCATATATATCTAAACAACATGTTATATACTACATATGTACAATTTTTGTTTGCAATTATAAAAAAATAATACATTTGAATATTAACATTACAGAAATAGGATGATATAATCTCCACTGGAAAAAAAAAATTAGGTCTCCAAACCGTATGCAGCCAAATCTCAATTTTGTTTAAAGAAACATATGTAGGCATAGAAAAGAAAAATCTGAAGAAGTATAGGGATGTAAATCATTATTTCTGATTTTTACTTTAGGATGGCATTTGTTTTCTACTTTTATAAAAATTTCTAAGCTTTTTATACTATGAGCTTATTTCCCAATAAATATGTATATAAAAATTTTTAAAATCATAATAGCAAAGACTTTTAGATCCAGTATTTTAAAAGCAAAAATATGTAACACTTGTAAAGTCTTTGAGCAAGACAGTAGGAACTGCTGAAACGACATGTAGTTAAGTTTCCTTGATTGTCATAATTTTGCTGTCTTCCCCTCCAAAAGAGAAAGAAGAAAAATATTAAATTTTTTTCTTTTTTTTGACTTGTGTTATAATGATCTCTCTTCAGAAAGGGCATAATTAAAATAATGTAATTTTTTTCATTTAAATAAACATTTCTATAAAAATGTAGAAGCTGGGTTTCCATTTCATTGTTAAGGATCAAGGTAACCTTGAACAGGTCACGTAATAAGTCTGGGTTCTGGTTTCCTCATGTGGGTTAAATGAGATTGACGATGCTCCACAGCTCATAGTGTGGTTGTGAGACTCTCAGAGTAATTTAAATTACAGACAGTGTAGTTGTGAGAGTGAAGAGAGGCCGCAGGGATGACTCTTCCCCCAGTATCCTCCAGATTCTGACTTTGTTGCCAGCAGCCAACACTGGCAGCGAAAGATGGCTTAAACCAGCTGGCTTGCTTTCAATGCCCATAATTGGCCACACTATCTCTGCAGATGGTCCCTGAGGGCACAGCTCCTGCTTAGCAGAAGAAAGAGTCAGTGGTTTTCAACCAGGCCCCAGAAGTGTAGGTTTAATTTCCAAAGCTGCTGGTAAGAATGGGAGCCACGTTGCCCTGCTATAAGCCTGCTGGAGCCAGCAGTCGACCTGAGCTCCGCCCACCCTGAGGTCCTGCCTAGGCATGTGCTGGAAGTTCCTTTAAACAGATTCAAATAACAACATTTTATGTCTCAAGATACCAAAAGCATGAGGGGCTGTCTGGACTCAGCAGGCTGCACATTTCTCCAAACAAATAATTTATCACTGATTCTCTTAGCAATAAAAGGGGAGAGAGAGAAGTTCAATAATAGAAGGAATAGGTGTAATTTTAAAAGTTCCAATCATACTCTTTTGTTATGAAGTTAATTCCTCAATAAAACATGCATAGCACTCAAGAACAACAAATAGAGCTGGTTTCTACTCTAGGAATAGAAGCTGGCTGTTTTCCACCCGAAAGCAAGGTAATAAGCAGAAAGAGAAAACTCTTTTATTTCTCTTAAACAGCAGGTAAGCTCAGAAGACATTCTCACTACCAGGGAAAAGAGAATGGGATTTGGAATCTGTAATGTGATCAGCCACTTGCACACCTGGATGAGTTCATTAAGGATTCTGAGACCCCAGTCACTTCCTATTTTGGTAAAGATTGGGCTAATCATATCCACTCTCAAGGTGGTTGGGAGGATGAAATGCTAAAAGCACAGCTGGCTTTTTTTGGCTAACATTTATCGTGGGCCTACTTTGTTTCAGCAGAGCCAGGCTTTGGGTAACCCCATCAACCATATGCCTTCCAAAACTCCACCTGACCTTTCCCAGCACTGTTCAATAAACATCAGGCTCTATCTTCCCCACAATGTGCCCACCTTGCACTTTGTGCAGCCAGAGTCTCCAGCTTCAATTTGTGCATCTTCAATTCTGTGAAAGTTGTGACAATCTACTGCGGCTTCCTTCATGATACCTCTCCACAGTAATCTTCCCTCTCAATCAACTCCTGCCATCCCCTGCCTAATTGCATTTTCCAGCACTCAGGAATTCTCAATCAATCTGCAATTTCTCTTCCTAGAATTCTTTCCCCAAGAGTCCTGATCACATGCGAAACAAGTTTAGCCATTGTGCAAATTAGTTCTGTGGCCAAAATCTAGCAGAAGCCAAGGGTGGGACTGGGAAAATGAAGTCAGTGTGACAGCCCCATGGTGAGTGGGAGGGTTGGAAGGCTGTGTGATACAAAGGGAAAAAACACTAGACCAGGCGTCTCGGCCTCTCTCCCAGATCTACCCCTGAGTCCTGTGGCCACCGTAACATATTTATTATCTATGGGCTTTTATTTCCTCACCTGCGAGATCAGGAGGTTGAGATTAAATCAGACATGGTAAACAGGTGGTACTGGTGCCATCATTTATTCATTCACTTACTTCCCTCCACTCCACACACACACACATCCATGGCACATATCATTAACCAATCAATACATTATTTCCTGCAGAACCCAGAGTAGCCCCAGTACTCCAGGCAATCACCACCAATCAGTGTTGGTATATGATACAATATTTCTCTGTACTATCCTTGAGCTATAATCTAAAAATCCTCTTTAAATGTTTGAACATTCTCTCCTTCTATGACACGGTTTTATTCGGCAAACAGGTTTGCAGACTCAAGAGCATAACCATAATGTGGGGCAGTGTAACTTCCTAGAAATCAACAACACGTACCGTCTAATGTCTCTTTATACTGCAGCTCTGGGCAGACGGCAAATGGCCAGGCCAGACCGCCATGTGGGGAAACCAATCCTGACTATAACCCACAGCTCCTTGTCCATGCAATGGGAGATGGTCCTTTAATGCCCAGCACTGACTTTTCATTGGAATTTCCAAAGAGCATATCCCATGAGCCTCGTTTCACCACGGATAATCAGACTAATTCCTCAGACTCCACAGTGCCAAGTCTTTCCTTACTCGCTAGCTTCAGTGTCTGCTTTGGCCTCCTGCCCTGCCTGTGAAGCTCTGGCCCTCTCCACTGTAGATTCCACAGCCCATGACCTCGACTCAACTCTGTATCTGGCTCTAGTCACCCTGGCTTGATTTGCTGCCACTTTCCCCTGCCAGGCAAGGCCCAGCAGCCCCAGAACCGCCTGCCCTCTGTTGCCCCATCTGCCTCTGGCCACCCAATTCCAACGCTGAATCTCTCCAGATGTGTCTGATGCCTCAGCACTTTGCCTACTAGCAGCGAGTGGCACTCAGTGCTGGGCACTCCCTTGGCCCTGAGGGGACTGTGGAACAGTGGGATCCTTGCTACCCCATGGCCTTCAGTAGCATGCGTAGCTCCTTTTTCTTATCTGAATTTCTCGGCCTGGTTTCTATGGTCCTTTGTGCTCCAGCCTAACTTTCCCACTTCCCATCACCCCTCCACACTAGCCACCCTGCTCTTCTGGGTACAACATCAGCCCCCACACCCACTCTGACCTGAGGCCTCTGGACATCATTTTCCCCTTGCCAGGAACTTCCTCTCCTCTTTCTCAAGGTCCCCAAAACTACTAATTCTTCACAATCCAGCTTATATCCCATCTCCTCCGTGAAGCTTTGTGAGTATGCACAGCTTCGATTTTTACCTAACATTTAACTTCCCCACCAGATAATTTAGTACTTAATTATATATTACTTCACAGGACTCACAGGATTTTACAGAGCAGAAGTTCTTTGAGGGTAAGAACTTGCCACATGGCCTGAGTGTCTCTCCTGGTGACATTACAACAAATTAACAAGCAAAACAAACATTATTGAGCTCCTCTCTTGTGACAAAAGGGCTGAAACACTTGCTAATTCGTTTTTTGAACCATTGAGTAAGTATGCTGCAATGCATCACATTCTTGCCTATCTATGTCCCATCTGGATCATAACAGATCCTTCTCTCCCTGAATTAAAGAAAAAGTTAGATTATGCTGGAGTCAAAAAAAAGTATTTGCCTATTAGGCTTTGGCAGTGGTTTCCAAAATTTTAATACAGAGTCATCAGGGGCATTTTCTAGAAGGGCAGACTTCTCAGCTGTACTGATAAAGTTCCTGATTTCATGGGTCTGGGATAGGGCCTGAAGTGTGCATTTTAATAAGTGGTCTAGGTAATTTTAAAGTATGTAGCTCTGAAGAAATAGTATTCTGAAGAAAAAAATAGGGCTGTGGGAACCTCATTTTCCAGAGACAATTAACCTTTCCACAGATAATCTGTAATGGGTGGGGCAAAGGCTGGGAAGAGGCCACCACCCCTAGAAAGGACTATCCGGATTTTCCTCAGCCTCTTCCTTGGTTACACTCCAACTCTGATTATGAAATCTCTGAGATCCTCAGCCAACAGGTCATTTGGCCTTGAAGAGTCATTTTTATCTGCAGAGATCTCCCACCCACAGGCCTCAACTTAGCCTGCCCTCACTGGAGGAAACAAACACACCAGTGCTCTCTTCATCAGCTGCAGTGTTGGGCTTACAGGTTATTTTAACTCCACTATGAATCAGAACAGAATTATGAATAATTTATATGAGACTTGTCACATCTTGTTTCAGTCTTTCTTTGGCTCATAGTTTTCCTTGTTTGGCCTTTCAAATACTTATACATCTGATTATTTTAAAGGCTTTGAGTCTGGAAGACTACATATACAGCATTACACAGAGTCTGGCTTCTCATGGCTGACATCTCAGTAAGCTCTCAAATTTACAACACCGCATGTCAAAAGTAAGGAAACAGAGAAAGCTTCCAAAAAGGCAGGGCAAAGCTGGGTAGGGTATCTCGGCTGAGTAATTCTTCTGTGTGTCTTAGCATGCCGTATACAGAGGCCTGAGGCCAAACAGATTTCCACAATAACTTTTGCAGTCTTATTAACTAACACCCATCCTGTTTGCACATGGGAACTTTGTAAGGTAGATGATTGTTAATAAGAAAGAAAGAAAGTATTTTTTAGAAAAGTACCCTTGCCCCAAAGCAGATGTTAAACAACCAGGCTCCCAAAAGAATCTTGTATAAATGATTCTCTAAGATCATTTATATGATCCTCTAAGAGTTAGAATTAAACAACCAGGCTCCCAAAAGAATCTTGTATAAATGATTCTCTAAGATCATTTATATGATCCTCTAAGAGTTAGAATCTCCACTTCAAATGAGAGAAATATTCTCTAGAGATTTCCTCTTACTGAGGCAATGAATGTTCTCATGAGTTTCCTGGGCACAAGAGATACCCCAGAACACCACTGTTGTTCCTTCTAAGAAAGTAGAGTTCAAGTGCTCTGAAGAGTAACAAAACTGACCATGTTTTCTTCTCCCTCTGACGCTTGATTCCACCCCCAGGGTTCATAAAAAGTCTGGGCAATGTTTATTGAAAAACTGGTTCTCACTTTCTTGCAGGTGTGCAGGGTTTCTGAGCCACGAGCAGTTGAAGAGTGGGAAGACCATCTGGAAAGACTGGGAGTAAGGACGCCCCATCTGATGGAAGAAAGGAAGTGCAGGCCCACCCATCTTTGCACCTGGGTCTTTTCATCAGCCTTCTCATTGCTCTTGCAAGCCCTAGGCAGGACACTGCATCAAGCTGATGGGCTTGTGTTGAGTTCTCTTTCAACTCACCCCAAGCCTTAGGAGAGTCATATTTCTGACAACTAAATTCATTAAGTTTTGCTAAGCCTCTTTTAAATCATGATTCTACCTTTGAAACAACAGCCACAGACATTAAAGTCATTAGCATTTATTGCCATTCACCAGGAGGTCAGAGAAGAGCACCATGTAGGAATGGACAGCCTTGTGGGTATCATGGATGCATGGTCCCATCTGGAACCCTGGGGCACAGACATCATGAGCAGAGGAGGCAGCAGGGCCAGTGGTGGATGCGAATTCTGCCACCACCACTTGTAACCAGTACACCCTGGGCAGTGTACTTGACTGCTTTGTTCTTTAATCTCCTCCTCTGTGAGGTTGAGATAATGATAGCAACTAATTTAGGGGATTATTGTGAGAATTAAATGAGATTATCTATGTCATAATAGGTATACAATAAGTGCCTTACAACTGTCAATTTTTGACTCTGTTTTCCAGAAAAGATAGATGTAGAATTTAGTCCTCATGATGGGCAGCTTTGAAGATGTCAAAAGGGACAATGCCTCAGAGGCTGGCGGCCCCTGCCATGGTGAAACAGGCAGCCATGTCGTCAGGTCAGGGCTAAATATTCACATGCTCCCTCCCCTGAGAGCAATGATCAGGTTGTCAATGGGAAACATCCTATAGTCTGACATATCTTGTTCCCCACCTTGGGCAAAGTGGGAGAGAAAGTCAAAAAAGGATTTCTCTGCTCTGGCTCAGTTTTCATCTCATGAAAGAATAAGACTTTCATCAAATTTCATGAGTGTACAATCAAGTTCTTACCTGGCAGAACTAATCCTCTGGGGGAACAATAATAGGTCATGTTAATTAAGTACTCATTCTCCTAAGTATATTTTACATTATCTCATTTTTTTTCTCATCTCAACCCTAAAGAGTGTCTCTTTATATATATTTTACATTATATATATATATATATATAATGTATATATATATACATTATATATATATATTAATTATTACATTATATATATATATATATATTTTACATTATCTCATTTTTTTTCTCATCTCAACCTCTAAAGAGTGTCTCTTATCATCCCCATCTTACAGAGGACACTGAGCACAGAATGGTAACTTGCCCAAGGTCATCATTTAGCCAGAATTTAAACCCACTGGATGAAACACCCCACCCACTCTACAAAGTTATGTCTCACCTCAACCAGCCCTCTCTCCTTCTGACTCACTTTGGTATTTCATTTTCTTATTGACATTTGATAAGAAGGTCAGATGGATGATGAAGGATGTTGGTGAGCCCTCATTTTAGCAAAGTTGTATCTAGCACTTAATCATGTGACAGATCACTCTACTAGGACTAGGGGATAAACAGAGGGGAGGACATGCAGTCCATGTCCCTAATGAGCATTCTATCTCCTTGATGGGAGGGGGAGAAAGAGTAAGAGAGAGAGAGGCAACATGAAATAAAAACAATATAAGAAAGGGAGGGAGGAAGTGAGAGGAAGCAGATATTTGGGAGTGTTACAGTACAGATGGGGTGATTCAACTCCACTAAAAAGGTCAGTGTGTTTTCTTTGCTTTTATGGTAAATGGAAGAAACTGAAGCTTAGAGATCTTAAATAGCAAATCCTGGTTTGCTCAGCAAGTCAGTGAGGGGAGGTAGGAGTCTAGGGTCTGACTCTGAAGCCCACACCCTCCTTACCTCACATATGTCCCCCTGAGCCTGAGAGGGTAGTTTACAACCATGTCCTCAAGGGCCTGAATGTTGCACAAAGAAGCTTGGGCTTTATTCTCTAATGAATATAAGTACCTACAATGCTCCTCTGCTCTAAATTTCAGAGCATCATCTAGGGATTGCCGGGCAGAAGGCAAATCCCACTGGTTTCCTTCTATGTACACATATATCCCCTCCAGGGGTGTCCAGTGAGCCAGTCAACTTTTTTCACTCTTTCATGCAAACACAGCAGCTGGATGAGCTGCACCTGCAGCCTCTGCTGTGTCACACATGATAAAAAGATCAAAGCCTAGCACATGACTTCAGACTATAATTTAAGATAATTAAGATTTTTAACCTAAATTACATTTTAACATTTCATAACAGAGCTGTCAAGATTCTATCTATCAAAACTCTATCAAGCAAACAAAAGAGGATAATTATATTTTCAGACACATGCAGTCATCACTCTACTTAAGTTCTCATAAAAAAGACTTCTGTCTTCTTTCACATTCTCATTTTCAATTGCTCTTCCTCTTCCCACCCACCCTTTGATTCTGAGACTAGACATTCTTAAACAAGAGGAAAATATACCAAAGGAGTTTATAATTCAGGCCATGAAAGTGTTTCTCAGAAGCAGCAATTCTAATTAGAACTGCATCTAAAAGAAATATCTCTTCGTTGGTAGGGACATCTTGCCTCACTAAATAGACTCTGATTGGGGATGGGGAAAAGGCAGCATGTTAAACTCCTCAAATCAAAGAGAACAATGAATTGCCTAAAAGCTTCCTCCTGGAAGCTGAATTTGCTTTCATCTTGTCCCATTAAGATACGGAGATTGTTGTAAAATCTTTGTGATGCCAAGGGAAGAATACTAACTATTTTGGGTATTGTTGGATGCCTGCCCATCATCCAATTCACCTTTCCCCTGACGACTAGCAATCGGCCATACCATTTGAGTAAAACTGACCCTACTCCCGGCTGCAGAGGCCTCAGGCACTCAAGGTAATCTTACCCTCTTTAAGACTGTGATTGATTCAGGAATGCAAAAGGAACACAGGCTGCAGCCAATCCATGCACAGCATCCCCCAGTTCCCGGGACTGCTCAGGACAGGGGCACAGGATCTTACTTGGCCCATTGGCCAAGAATGAAGCCCACAAGTTTTGAGGGACAGTAGAGCAGAGAGAAATGCTCTTCTTTTGGACCTCTGTGTGTAGACATTGGACCTGGAACTGTAACAGGCATTTTGATATCAATACAGGAAGCCTAAGAACAAGCCTGCACATGGAGGAGGATGAAGCCAGAACTGTTACAGAGAAATGGAGCAGAAATCCTGATTAAACTGTGTGTGAACACTGACACAGCCAGTTTGAGTTAAGTTCTGCTTTGTTTGCCACCAAAAGTATCCTAACTAATCCACCAACTCTAATAGTTGAGTACAGTGTTCTTAGCTTTGTGGAATCATAGCCCTTTGAAAATATGATATAGACCAGGATCCCTCTTCCCAGAAAGACACATGTACAAAAAGTTCACATAGAATCTAGGGGTGACAGGGGCATGAACTCCAGATTGAGTCTCCAGCAGACTGGTTAGGCACTTAGGCTTTGAGGTAGGATAGATCTGGGTTCAAATCCTAGCTCAGCCACTATCAACTGCATGACTTCAGGTCACCTTATTTAACTCTTCGGAACCTCATTTTACTATGCCATTAAATGAGAATAATAATATCTACTTCACAGGGTTGTAAAATGTAAATAAAATCATGTATGTCTAGAGATTAGCATAGTACCTCTCTCACAGTCACAGCCCACAGCCTATGGCATCAAACAATTAAGAATAGTCCTTAAAGGACTCCAGAAAGCAAGCCCTTAAGATAAACATCCAGTCAAGTGTTAGAAGACGCACAGAACTGAAGCCATGACTGATCTGAATATGTAAAGCAGTTGGTCAGGAATTGGTCCTAGATTTTGGGAAAACCTGTCATGAGAACAGGAATTTGGGTAAGACACAGCTTCTTGATCTGAAAAGTGTCTAGATAGTTCTCAAGACTATTATAGCATCAAATGTGAGAAAAAGGATTTGATCCACCTGGGGCAGAATAGGGAAGGTTTTGTTAACAGTAAAGTTTTTGAAAGGCAAAGCAAAAGGGAATAAAAAAGACTATGGTTGCACATCTGCAGACTTTGAGAATCATAAGTCCAAAAACTATTGATTTCCCATCCCAGCCCAACAGAAATGTCCTTTATAGGCCCAAATCCCAAAGTTTCTTTTAAAAAGGTAAAATTTTGGTCTCCATGGGCAATGGCCACACTGCCTAATATCCCTGCCTGCTATTCAACTCATGTCCTGCCCGCCCACCTCCAGCACCTGCAAGTCCTGCTCCACCCAGAGGCTCTCCTGGCTGCTCATATTTCAACAAAATCGTAAGGCTCTTCTAGTATGCCCCCTTGATTTATGACTTGTAAATGTCAGCAAGAATGGAAAATCCAGGACACAGCCAGGAAGAACACAGTCCAGGGACATTTTAGAGCTGACACAGCCCATCTGCTTGGTCTTTCACTGTGGTTCTCTATTTCTACCTTCTACTACCTTATTTTCCTTTCTGCATCAAAACATTTCTTTTTTTTTTTTTTTTTTTTTTTAACCACTCCATTTTTCTAAGTAGGTCAGTCACAAACAAGCACCTTTTTGAAGGCTAATGCAATCCCATCACTGCATTTTCTACACTTAACTCAGTATGAGGATGCCAAAATAAGTTCCAATGAAATGGCACAGTGAATTGACCCCTCTCTACAGCCAGTGGACAGCAAGATTGGACTGGAAGTGTGTCCCATCCCAGCCTATTATCCCAGTTAAATTCATTTCTTCCTGTGAATCTTTTCCTTCCAAACACTCTCAGCATTCTTAAGCATAAAGATCACACATTAATAAGAAAAGGCAAAGAACTGTTCTGACTTCCCACATCACAGCCAGTAATGACTGAGCAACAAAGTTCTGCTCCCTTCTAGAAACCACCCAGACAAAGAAAGCAAAAGGAAAGAAATGCTGACAGAGACTCACAAAGGCCACTGTGAAGCACCAAGCACACCAGTACATCCTATGGAAAGGGAGGGCAGACACAACCACAGTTGGCACAGAGAACAGCCAAGCCACAGCACTGCTAATGACAGTCACCACTCTAGAGAAATACTCCAAAGGGCAGCTGCAGAGGTGGCAGCCAGCTCACTGAGGAAAACGTAAGTCACAGCAGAGGAGAGGGGAGGTGCTATCAGGGAGTGGCTGTGTTCTGTGTTATTTGCTGCACATGCTAAGCCAAGACTTCAACCAGAAAGCAAAGGTTCCAGGAATCATGGGCAAGCATTTGAAGAAATGTGGCTCAATGTACTCAAGTGATATTAAAATATTTGCCATGATAGACATCTTCATGGCTTTAGAATATGACAATTTCAAACAAAATCCCTGGAGATATTTTAAATTGCTGAGCACCTAATATGTATCTTAAAAAAAAAAAAGTAGTGTGATAGTTCTGCAAGACTGACATTCTCATATATATATATATATATATATATATATATATATATTGCACTTTAGGTTCTGGAGTACATGTGCAGAACATACAGAATTGTTGCACAGGTACATACATGGCAATGTGGTTTGCTGTCACCATCCCCCCGTTACCCATATTTGGCATTTCTCCCCATGTTATCCCTCCCCAACTTCCTACCTCCTACTGTCCCTTCCCTAGTTCCCGCCGCCCCACAGACCCCAGTGTGTGATGCTCCCCTCCCTGTGTCCATGTGTTCTCATTGTTCAACACCTGCCTATGAGTGAGAACATGCAGTGCTTGATTTTCTGTTCTTATGTCAATTTGCTGAGGACATTCTCACTTTTTACAATATAAAGTTATAGCTGAGAGACCCCAGGCTATAGCTCAGAGCCACTAACTTTTCCTCCAGAAAGCAAGGATCTAGGAAATAATCGAGCCACAAATAATTACTGGTATGCTCGGCAATGAGAACTATTTCATGGCCAAGACTACAAGCTGGAAAATCTCCTTTCCTGACCTCACCTCCTTCACTTCTTACCCCACAGCTCTCTCACTCCTGCTGATCTGTCCTCACCTTTGCTGAGTCTCCATTTTCTAGATTCTTCTTTTGTCTCCTCATTCATCAGAGTCTTTCTGGCCTCTTTTGCCCCTTACCCAGCTTGGAATCCATTATAAATGATTTAAATGGGGCTTTTGCAGGGATCTTAGAATTGCTCACTCCCAAACTGCCTCCTGTGACTGGATTGTCAATCATCGAATCTAGCAAACTCATACGTTTCTTCCCTCTGTCCATAGCTGCCAAGTAGTATGGGAAAAATCACCAAAGCACATAGATTGTATCCCACAAGTCTATTTTTTCTAAATCCTGGCTGGGCCCTCACTCCTTCTTGACAATCCTTTCTGTTAATTTTTCCTGTTGCCCTTCAGCACTTCTAACAGCATTAGTCTCCTCAGACACATAACTGTCTGACTGCCTAACCTGCAAAGAAAAACTCATCTCTTGTCATTCTAAGAATAAATCATTTCTTGAGGGCTCTCTCAAGTTTTTTACTCAAAATATTTCTGTATTTTTCATTGCAGCTTTACCTTCCCTCATACTGAAAAGAAAGACATATTCCTCTTCCTTTTTATAAAGTTATCCTGTACCTAGGCTCCTCATCCTTTAGCTTCTCACTTTCTCTAGGACCTTCCTCCATTAATTTTCTCCTTGCTCACTTGAGATTTCATCTCTCAGTGGCTGCTAGCTTTATTCTCTCCGTTGTAACAAATAGCAAGAAATATTTGACTTTCCTGAAACCATGTGTAAGCTATTTCTTGAAGGGACACTTAAACCAACTGAGAACACAGAAATCCCAAAAGGAAAAAACAAACAAACAAACAAACAACAACAACAAAAAAACGCTGCTGATAATGAACTCTATTTAAAAATAAAGTAAAACTAATAAAAATAAAGTAAAACAACAACAACAACAAAAATAAAAATAAAGTATTACAGTACACACACACACACACACACACACACACACACACACACGAAGAATACAGGACCAAGAGGGAATTCAATGCCAGCAGATGTAATTAATATGTAAGAGAATGATCATTCCAAGTACTAAGAGAGAAGAGAACCAAAACAGACTAAAAAATACATATATTTAAAATTAATACAACTTTGTTAAAAAATATAATAATAAAAGTATAAAAAAGGGCAGATTTTTTTAAAAAGCAGAATTTATAGGAATAAAAATATGTGCTTAAAATTAGAAGCTGAAGGCCAGGCATGGTGGCTTACACCTGTAATTCCAGCACTTTGGGAGGCTGAGGTGGGCGGATCACTTGAGGCCATGGTTTCTAGACTGGCCTGGCCATTATAGCAAAACCCCATCTCTACTAAAAATACAAAAATTAGCTGAGTATAGTGGTGCATGGCTGTAATCCCAGCTACTTGGAAGGCTGAGGCATAAGAATCACTTCAAACCAGGAGGCCCAAGTTCCAGTGAGCTGCGATCACACCACTGCACTCCAGCCTGGGTGACAGAGTGAGACCTTGTCTCGAAAATAACAATAATAAAACTAGAACCTCAAGGTATGTGGCAGATTAAACAGAGTTGAGGAGAATATTAGATAAATGGGAACTAGATCTAAAGAAATTATGCAGAATATAGCAGAGAATAATAAAAGATGGGAAATACAAAAGTAGTTAAGAGATACAAAGGCTAGAGTATGAAAGTCCAAAATAAATCTTCCAAAAGAGAAAAAAAAGAGAAAGAGGGTAACATTTGAAAAGACAATGGTTAAGATTTTTCCAGAACTGAATGTGTAATTCCTCAGAATGAAAAAGTACCCAAGTGCTGAAGAGGCTAAATGAAAATGAATCTACTACTAGACACATTGTGGCAAACTTGCAGAATACCGAAAACAACAGAAAGTCTCTCCCAAGCAAACAGAGAGAAGAAACAAATTGCCTAAAAAAAAAAATGACAGCTGGATCTCCAGCAGACTTCCCATTAGCAACAGAATATCCCACAGGAAAATCAAATTGTATTTTCATACTATTGTGAGAAAACAACTGTCAACCTAGAATATAGCACCTAACTCAACAAAACTCCAAGAGAGGAGAATAAAGATACTTATGGACAAAGGCAAGAAGAATTGACCATTCAGAGACTCTCACTGAAATACCTACTACAAATATACCTCATTAAGGAAATTTAGTCCAGAACAAAGAAGTAAAAAGCAAGATGCAATGATGAACACAAATATCAGCATGTATGGTGATAAACAGAATTGACTGTAAACAAAGCACAATAATAATTCAGACAACTAATGAGGAAGTTAGAGCTAGATAGAAGACAGTAGCAGTCACTAACAACATGGAAATGGAGCTCAGTTTAAAAAGTGGACGTTCTCAGATGAATGGATAAAGAAAACGTGAAGTAATCCACAAAATTACATATTTATATATATAAAAATTCCATATAAAATGGGATATATAAATTATACCATATAAATTCCATGTATACATATCATTATATACATATATGTATATATAATATCTCATTTTAGATATACACTCACACACATATATATATATATTCATATATACATATGACTGTAAAAAAAGAAGGAAATTTTGCCATTTGTAACAGTATGGATGAACTCAAAGGACATTATTCTAAGTGAAATAAGCCAGACACAGAAAGAAAAACACTTATGACCTCACGTATGACCTCGCTTATACGTGGAATCTTTAAAAAATCAAACTCATAGAAGCAGAGAGTAGATGGTGATTTCCAGGGGCTAGGTGGGCAGGGAATGGGAAGATGGCAAAATAAAGAATACAAACTTTCAAGTATACAATAGTTAAGTTCTGGGAATCTAACGTACAGCCTGGTGGTTATGGTTAATAATAGTACTATCTGGTATACTTCGAGTCTTCTAAGAGAAACTATCTATAGTATTCTCAGTACACAAAACAGTAACTATGTGAGGTGATGAACTGCATTAATTCACTTGAATCTGGTGATGATTTCACAATATATATATAGGTCAAATCACTGCACTGTATACCTTAAAAATACACAATTTTTATTTGTCAAGTGTAACTCAATAAAGCTGAACAGACAAGTGGAAATACATTGCTTGGGAAACATCAACTTTAAACTTAGTCAAGTATTAATGACAAGAATTTAAAGATTATCACTAATATAGAAATAAAAAGTATAACTCCCAAACCCAGAAAAGAAGAAAAGGAAAAACAAAGAAAACTCAAAAGGACAAAAACGGCAAAAAGAAAGGAGAATGAAGCAAAAAAAAAAAAAAAAAAAAAAAAAAAAAAAAAAAAAATAGATGGAAGAAATAAATCCAAATATACTAGTAATAAATGTAAAAATAAACTAAAACCACTGGTTAATAGTCTCAGGCTGGAGTTTTTGAAATTCCCACTGTATGATATTTACAAAGTGCAGCTGAAAAAGATATGCCAGGCAAATAGTAAGTGCAAGAAAGCTAGGAGAGCCTTATTATAATCAGACAAAATGGAATTTAAGACAGAGTTAGTAGTATTAAACACACTAAATGAGAAGGGAAATATTTTCAGGAAGATAGAATGACCCTGACTGTTGTGCTAGACAATAAGGTCTCAAAATATATAAAGCAAAAAGCTACAAGATTATAAGGCGGAAAAATGAAAAAAATCACAGAGGTAAATTTTACTACATTTTTGTCAGAAGCAATGTCATCTAAACCAAAAATTGGTAAGACACAGAAGAGTCACATAATTATAATAATCAGTATTGACCTAAATAGCATTTAGAATTCTGAGATGAAGCAGAAAAACATAACTTTCAAACAATGGAACACACATGCCAAATGAGGGGTGCTTTTTCCCCTGACATCAACAGATTCTGACACCAAATGTGTAGGGGATTTTCTACACCCACAACCAATTCTACAATTCCTTGGCACCAACTAGGTATTCTATAATTCGGTTCAATTCTGACACTAACTAACCAGAGTTAGTATCACACACCAAAGGTTTAAGGACTCAGTAACATGAATCAGTCACATTACTGATGCCTCCATCCGACTTAGCTACAAGGTTGTAGAATCCCATAATCCCCTCCTTTAGGCTGTGAATACCTCACAGAGCTCAGGAAAGCACCTTACTTACACTTACTGGTTTATTATAAGGGGTATAAATGAGCCAAATGAACAGGTATGTAGAATGAAGTCCAGATGTGTCCCAAGTATAGGAGCCTCTGTCCTGTGGAGTTGGGATGTGCCACCCTCCCAGTATGTGGAGGCATTCACCAACCCAGAAGCTCCCCAAACCCCACTGTTTAGGAGTTTTTATGGAAATTAAATCACAAAGGAATGATCAAATATTAACTCAATCTCCAGCCCCTTCTTTCTACTTGGAGGTTGAGGGGTGGGGCTGAAAGTTTCAGGCTTCTAATCAAGGCTTCTGGTGACTAGGCCCCACCCTGAAGTGATCTAAGGGCCCAACCAAGAGTCACTTCATTGGAACAAAATATGTTCCTATCACCCTTATCTCTCAGAATTACAAGAAATTCAGGAGTTCTGTCAAAAACCAAGGAGAAAGACCAAATATATTTCCATGACGCCACACAAAGAAAACATATTTCCAAATGACTTGTGAGTTAATAACTATGATGTAAATTACTAGCATGACATGTCAAAATGTGTGATATGCCTAAAGCAGCATTAAAAGGAAAAAGTAAACACACACATACACACACACACACATCACATTGAACTGGAAATAAGGTGAACTAAGCATTCAATTCAACAAGTTAGAAAGAAAAAGACGGAACTTGAAGAAAGTAGATGGATGCATATAATAAACATAAGGGGACTTTGAGAAGCTGAGGTGGATGGATCACTTGACCTCAGGAGTTTGAGACCAGCCTGGGCAACATGGTGAAACTCCATCTCTATCAAAAACATAAAAAATCTGCCAGGCACAATGGCTCATGCCTGTAATCCCAGCAGTTTGGGAGGGTGAGGTGGGTGGATCACGAGGTCAGGAGTTCAAGACTAGCTTGGCCAATATGGTGAAACCACGTCCCTACTAAAAATACAAAAATCAGCTGGGTGTGGTGGTACATGTCTGCAACCCCAGTTACTGGGGAGGCTGAGGCAGAAGAATTGCTTGAACTTGGGAGGCGGAGGTTGCAGTGAGCTGAGATCATGCCACTGCACTCCAGCCTGTGCAACAGATCAAGATTCCTTCTCCAAAAAAAAAAAAAAAAAAAAAAGTAATATATATAAATTACATTTTAAATAAATGTAATATATCTATTATATACTTATATATATTATATACTTATATTTATTACATTAAATTACATTTAAATAAAATGTAATAGTATATAATTAGTTGGACATGGTGGCATACCTCTATGGTTTCAGCTAATCAAGATCAAGCACTTGAGTCCAGAAGGTAGAGGCTGGTTGCAGTAAGCTGAGATACTGCACTCCAGTCTGGATGACAAAGCAAGACCCTATCTCAAAATAATAATGATAATAAACATAAGGGAAGAAACAATAGAAAAGAAAAATAAAACTAAGCTCTTTTTCTGAAATGGGAAATCAAATAGATGATTTTTTGGTAAGATGGGTCAAGGAAAGGAGACTGTATAAGTTAAACAACAGTAGCAGCAGTAGAAAAGAGAACAGCATTTCAGATGAACTAGAGATTCAAAACTAATCTTAAGTGAATACTATGGACCCAAATTTTGAGAAACAAATTTATAATTTTAGAGAAATTTGCCAATATTAACTCAAAAAGAAATAAAAAACATGAGTAAGTCTATAATTTTAAAGACTATCCCCAATTTTATCCATATAAATTTCTAAAGTCAGATGATTTCTACTAATGAGTATTACCAAAGCTTCCATAAACATAAAATCTTAATTTTATATAAACTATATTGAAAAAATAGAAATTTCTCAATCTTCCTTTAGGTACTATTATAACCTTAACACCAAAACTAAACAAAGGAGTCTGGGAAATAATAGTAATAGGAAGAAGAAAATGCAGTTGACATACTGTAAATGTTCAACAAGGCACTGGGAATTGTTCTAAAGTTTTACTTGGATTATCCTTTTTTTTTTTTTTTTTTTTGAGACTAAGTCTCACTCTGTAACCCAGACTGGAGTGCAGTGGTGCAATTTCGGCTCACTGCAACCTCTGCCTCCCGGCTTCAAGTGATTCTCCTGCCTCAGCCTCCCTAGTAGCTAGGATTACAGGCATACACCATCATGCCTGGCTAATTTTTAGTAGAGACAGTGTTTCACCATGTTGCTCTGGATGGTTTTGAACTTTTGACCTCAAGTGATCCACCTGCCTCAGCCTCCCAAAGTGCTGGGATTACAGGTGTGAGCTACTGTGCCTGGCCTTACGTGGATTGTTTCATTTAATTTCTCCAAAAAAACCTATGTGGTTGGTGTTAATATTATTAACTCCATTTGGAGGTAAGGAAACTGAGTCATAAAGAATGTAAGTAATTTACTCAAGTTAGTAGTCAGAAATGATAGAACAAGAATTCAAACCTAGAATAGTCTCACTTCAGAGTGTGCGTTATTAACCACTATGCTGTATTTCCAACAATATTTGTATTTGCACCTGTGACCAAAGAATGAACATCAAGTGAGCATAGATGCCAAAAAAACCCAAAAAAAAACAAAAAAAAAAACAAAAAAAAAACTAAATAAAATGTTAGTACATCTAATCAGGCATATTTTTAAAAAGCATTTAATCAACTTTGAAACCTATCCATGATTTTAAGATATGAAAACACTTAGAAAATTAGAAAAGTCCTTAATTTGATAACAGGCATCTATTGAAAGCAGATGTATTATAGTGAGATTTTAATTTCCCATTAAATTCAGGAGAAGAAATGGATACTCCTATCATCATTTCTATTCAACACTGTACTGGAGATTATACCAAATAAAATAAGCCAATAAAAAAAACTAAATGCATAACAATTAGAAAAAAAAGCCTCTGATTTTTCAGACCATATTATTGTATACACAGAATATCCAAGAAAATATACCATATTATTAGAATAGAAAACCATGGGCTGGACACAGTGGTTCATGCCCGTAATCCCAGCATTTTGGGAGGCTGAGGCAAGCAGATTACAGGAGATCAGCAGTTCGTTAGTAGTCTGGCCAACATGGCGAAACTTAGTCTCTACTAAAAATATAGAATTAACCTGGTGTAGTGGTACACGCCTGTAGTCCCAGCTACTTGGGAAGCTGAGGAAGGAGAATCATTTGAACCTGGGAGGCAGAGATTGCAGTGAGCCGAGATCGCACCATTGCACTCCAGCCTGGGCGACAAGAGGGAAACTCTACCTCAAAAAGAAAAAAAAAAAAAGAATAGAGAAACATGCTTCAGAAAGGTTCCAGGATAAATACACACACACACACACACACACACACACACACACACACACACACACACACACACATTTGTTGAACACTTCTTCCATTCATACTAGCAACGAAACATATTTATTCAGTAAAAATGTATTGAATATCTACTACATAGCAGGCACTGAATTATGCACTGGAACAATATGTCCAAGATATTCATGAGGAAATTATTAAATTTTATGCAAAGATATGAAATAAGATCAAGTAAAGGGAGAGAGATATCATGTATGGGAAGACTCAGGCCTCTATAAAGAACAACTCCAACTCTCCAAAGTAATCTATAAATTCAGTAAATGCAATCCAATCCAAAATTAAAATTTGATAGTATGATTTTAAAATTAATATGAAAAAGCAAAGGAACAAGAATATCTGAAATAATGTTAAAGAAGAAGGTGCGGCCTTTTGCCCTATAATATATCAACATTTGCTATAAAGTTATACCAGTTAAGTGAGTGAGTTCTTGGCACTAAGGTTCACTAAGGTGGGAGTGAGGTGCCACACCTGGGCCACAGTTTTATGGGTCCTGCATTGCCCAAGGATACCGACAACACATCCGCGTCAGCTTGGTTTTGCCAAATCATAATATTTAATTCTCTGCTACCTTTCATGGAAGAGTACCTATATAAAACAGAAAATACGTACAGTTCTGTGTCTGAACAATTCAAATAGCTTCTTAGCAATGGTCTGTAAAACTGAATATTAAATAGAAGAGTCTTTCCAAATCCTGTGCAGAAAAGGCAGCCTTATCAGGAAACAAAATAGAAGTTAAGATTTGCTCAGGCAGGGTAGGAAGAGACACTTCAAAAATGAAGCCAGTCATGGTGACCTTGAATGGCCTTTGTTAACAGGAGGTAGTATGCTTCAGATAACTTCATGAGCCATTTGCCACAAGACAATTCAGGGCTAGAAGGCAGTGGCATCAATTAAACTCCTTGGAAGGCAGAATCAGCTTTTTCATTTTCTCTACCTCCACCCCCTTCTCTCCAAATATGTGGAATCGATCCCATCTGAATAATCCTTTCCCTGGGGCTAAGAAGGAACAGTCAGCAAGCCAGATTAGGGCAAGAACTGAGTTTATTTCAGGCATGAATATTAAATGGGATTTATGACAGATGGAGCACTTGTTAATTCTTTCTATTAGTAGAGCTATTCATAACAGCAAAGAAAGGGCCATCCCAGAACAGAAAGGGATGTCTTTAATCCTTCTTCTTGGAAAAGGCCAATTCTTAGTATTTCTCATTCTCTCTCTCTCCCCTGACACACATACACTTTCTCTATCACATAGACTCATAGTCAAAAACACACACAAACACACACACACTCTACACTCCTTATCGAAGGAAACCAGACTGCCTTCAGCTTGTGGACCCATGGCTCCCACTGATTCCAGCAGGTATTACGGGCATGGCATTGTGAGCCAGAATGTGACCCATCTCCTATGAATGAATCCTACATTATAGGAATGGAATTTGAAGTTAACAGAGAGTCCTGTGCTCCAGTCATCTGCTCAGGGATTCCAGCTTTTTTGTATGACAAGAAGAGCACCAGAGCCCGCACAGAGCCAGTTCTTTATTAGCAGGGCCCCTCCTTCTAGCTCAGAGCCCATTTTTTGTGCTGCCACATAAGAAACAATGCCCTCTCTCCCTGATAACCCTTACTATGTGGTTGTTCTTTTATCAGGCTTTTGAGGTCTGAGAACCCAGCAGCCTCCCCCAACCCACCCCAAAAAGACAAGTATACAGAAACAGATCAGCTCCATCACAGAGCTTAGGACCAAATAATGCCAGATGCCGAACCACAGAGCAGGCAGCCTCCTTGCTGCTTAATAATTCTCACTTCAGAAATGCAAGAGCTAATAGAATCATGCAAGAGCCAGCCAGGGAGAACAATGTCCGAGAAGCTTGTGAAAAGCATTCACCAGGGTTGTACAGACACAATCCGTCCGATATCCTGACTTGAGTTGCTTCTCTATTAAGCAAGGCTGATGTCATTCCAACAAGTCCAATATACCAGCTTTGGTTTGTTCACGTATAGGGGACTCAGGGAATTGAGCAATGCTGGGATTGGATTAGTTATTCACTTTTGCATTCATGGATTCAACATTTTACTGGATGCTATAAACCAAGTACCTTGGTAAGCTCCACCACAATCCAGGAAAAGAAAGAAACAAACAATAGCAACACTGTATGATAATAATACAGTATACTGGATTTGTGTTTGTGGTACTCGGATAAGATGCGGAGAACTTGCCATGAGAGTTGACCACCAGACTGAGTCTGGAAGAACAAGTGTTTAGGGTAGATTAGTGATGCCTCCCCTGCTTCCTTGGTGGGCTTCCCTTCATCAAAAACATTCCAAAAATGTTTCTGGTATCACTATGAAGGTGAGAATTCAATCAATGTTTGAAGCATTTCACTTCACCAAAATGAAACAACAATTCCAGTAAAAGGTGATCCACATCTCTGAAATTAATAAACCATCTTGAACATTTTTAATTGCTCAAAACATTTTTTAATCACAAAGGCAATGTATATTTTCCATAGATAATTATAAATAGACTAAAAATGATCAGGAATCTAGCTATTAGAGAAAACAAATCATATTTTGGTATTTTATTTTCTATAAATAGTCTTTTGTTCTGATTTTTGAATACAACAGGGATCATATGTTGTAGACATAATTTTGTAACCTATTTTTTTCACTTAACATTCTATTCTAAGCAATTCTCATATTCTTATTCTCTGAGAAGGGTATTTTTAATGACTGAAAAACATTCCACCATATGGATGGGCCACAATTATTTCAGATATTTCCCTACTGTTGGAAATTTAGGTCATTGACATTTCTTTGCTCTCCATGCTGCAATGAACATCTGAGTACACAAGTCTGTTTGTGCATATACAATTATTTCCTAGCAATAAGTTTCTAAAAGCACAATAACTGGAACAAACACCACATATATTTTAAGAATTTTTGCTACATTTTACTGAATATCCCCAGAAATACAAATGCAGTTCCTACTACCCAGTGGGTACTTAATAAACATTTATCAATCAATGAATGAGTAAATGATTTTTAAGATTCTTTGTGATACTCTTGTGAAAAGCTGCCATACTTGAACTATAAGAAACTAAGTAAACTTTGAGGGGGTAATAAACACTTGGATGGGAGGAACCAGTAAACTACTAAATGTTTAAATATCTCAGAAGAATAAAGACCAAAAATTACATCTAAAGTAGAATTATGTATTTATCAAATGGAAAATTGTACACCCAAAATAATGTCACAGAAGAGTAATTACTGTCATAGCAAAATGTGCACCCGGTGATGCTAAACAAAATGAACATCCATGTAAGTATATAAGTGTAAGCTATATTTATGGCTTTGGAGTATAGTATGATCATATTTTTGTGGAATATATGTGTGTGTGTATGCATATAATTCATACTGTATTATATATACTAGAAGACCAACACAAATATTAACAGTGATTAACAGTGATTCTCTGTTAGGTTATGGGTGATGTTTTCACTGTGGGGTGTGCGTGTGTATGCATTCCAAATCTTGTACATCAAGCATGTACTATTTTTTTAATTTAAAAAACCTGTTGTTAAATGTTGAATTACCATAGAACTAAAGAGAATACTTTCCAGAGCTAGAAATCTAACATAAAGACAGTAAACAAAATGCTACACAGCAGTTCTTCCCCTGAGGGTGTATAATTCTGCTGGAACTGCCATAATAAAATACCACAGACTGGGTAGCTTAAGCAACAGAAACTTATTTTCTCATAGTGCTGGAGGCTAGAATTCTGAGATCAGGGGGTCAACATGCTTGGGTGTTTGTGGGAGCTCCCTTCCTGGCTTCTGGGATTACAGATAGCCACCTTCTCATTGTGTACTCACATGGCCTTTTCTCAGTGTGTGTGTACAGAAGGAGAGGGAGAGAGTATTCTGGTGTCTCTTCTTGTCAGAGTACTAATTCCATCATGAAGACCCTATTCTCATGACCTCATTTACTCCTAATTACCTCCAAAAGGCCTCATCTCCAAGTATCATCACATTGAGAGTTAGGGATTCAACATATAAATTGTGGGGTCACAAACATTCAAACCATAACAGAGGGGATCAATAATAAGAGGGGCCCACATTCACATTTTTTTAAATAAAATATTTAAGAAAGTTGCCTTGATAGATTATGTAATACAGAGAATACAACCATGAACAGGATACAGTCCTGGCCATCAGAGACACATTCTTACGAGAGGAGACGGAAAATTGTTACAAATCCGTGCAATAGAATTCTAACAAAAATACGTGCTGGGATATATTTTGAATGGAGAGAGGGAACACAGAGGAAAAGCTCTTGGTCTGGAAGCAATCAGGAAATGTTTATAAAAGAAGTAAAACCTAAGCTGAATTTTGGTGGGGGGAAAAAAAGGAGGAGGAATTATTAGAGCTTACAGAAGGCTGTGCCAGGCAAAGGCTACAGCCTGTACCAAGGCAATGAGGTACTAAGGTGCTATAATAGAACACAGCCCAACACACAGAAAGAGACAAGGCAGAGGACAAGATGGGAGGAAAGACTCCCATCTCTAAACTAATTCCCGAGTTACAGGGGGATCTTATCAGAGATTCAGTGAGCTGAACTGGACCAAACTGATACACCATGTTAGGAGGTTTGAACTTTATCTCCAGGACCATGAAAATCACTAAAATTTAAACAGGGAGGAACAAAAAGTGACTCATGATTTAGGAATACCCCTCTGGTAACAAAGCAGAAGGGAATAAATTCACTATCAATTTCAAAAATAAAGGGAGAAAGCTAGTGTAGCGGTTCTTCTAATAATTCAGATGGAAAGTGATAGATCCTAAGTGATGAGGCACAGATATTTACTAAGAAAATAAATGTGTATTGCCAAAGAGACAAACTGGTTATAGAAAACAGTGAAGCTATAAACTGCATGCGGTTGACTAAGAGGTTGCATGATATGAAAGGCCTGAATTAAGAAAAAACAGTAAAGCCATTAGAAACAAGACTACTTCAGCAACATGGCAACCAACCAGTAGGACTACTCAAAGCACGGATATTGAGTTATCTTTGTAGAAATTGACTATAGTTGTAATAATTAATGTTCTAAGACACACTGTTGCGTATCAAACAATCTGAATCAGGGATTTTCAGGTCACGTTCAAGGCTACTGCATGAAGAGAGGAGGTGACATAAAGAGGCCCAACAGTAAGACTCCTGCCTCTCCTTCACTCAGGCCAGAATCTGCCACTTTAGGAGAGAAAACATGCTTGAAAGCCACTGATGTAAATAAACGTGTGTGTATATGCCAATGGGGATGTATAACCAAACTTATTATATGACATAAACCTAACTAAATATATTCGGCCTTGACATATTAATCAGCAATGTATGTTTTCATCCCATGTGGAAACTTAACTAGTACACCACAACCAATGGGCTTTAGATCCTTCCACTAAATAATAAGTTCCTTAAAAACAGAGATTCCCTGCCTCCCACTATTTATTATAGACTTTACAAATAATGTGTCCAATAAACATTTGCTTGTTAAAAAGAAAATTAGGCTAATTTAAAAAAAAAAAAAAACATAACCAAATAAATTCTTCTGTGGATCCAAAAGCAATTTGTCAATTTGTCTGAAGTGAAACACGTCCCAGGCTAAATTTGTAATCTACAAATATATAGAAAGAATGCTAATTACTATCCTTAATGATTTAGCTATAAGGGTGAACAGTGATAATGAAGTCAGTATACCACAACCCCAGTTTACAACACAACCATCTTAGGACATGGTAAAGGATAGCACATCACAGTGGTGGCTTCATGTTAAGAAATATACCAGCTCATTACCTTCCAAACAATTATAGTGAAAACTGGTCTCTTCCCAAGGCTGTATTTTCTCTTTATGTTCACACATACACTCTCTCACTCTCTCTCTCTTTCTCTCTCTCTCTCTCTCTCTCTCTGAGGCAAAGAGGTGGGGTAAGCAAACCTTACTGTCTCTGCAATGACTACTTAAGCAACATGGCAACCAACTAGTAGGATTAGTCAAAGCATGTATATTGAATTATCTTTGTGTAAGTTCAATCTGTATATCTATGTATACTGTATATGATGTTAAATACAAATGAGAGGCCTATCTTTTGCAGTCAGTAAGAATTCCTTTTAAGAAAGGAAGCATCCCTCAGACTCATTTCCCTATTTTAAGTTTTAGAGCCTAAGAGAAAACAGCACCTACAGTGATTCTGTGGGTTCAATGAAAAGGTCACATGAAGGATGCACTTGTTTTAAGAGCTTGAGAATTCTATAGGAAAGACAGACAAAACTCATACCAGAAATAAAAAAGTGGGCTGAGGCCAGGCACAGTGGCTCACGCTTGTAATCTTAGCACTTCGGGAGGCCAAGGTGGGTAGATCACCTGACGTCAGGAGCTCGAGACCAACATTGTGGTCTACCTACTTTGGGAGGCCAAGGTGGGTAGATCACCTGAGGTCAGGAGCTGGCCAACATTGTGAAACCCCATCTCTACTAAAAATACAAAATTACCTGGGCATGGTGGTGGGTGCCTGTAATCCCAACTACTCAGGATACTGAGGCAGGAGAATCATTTGAAACTGGGAGGCGAAGGCTGCCGTGAGCTGAGATTGCGGTGCCACTGCACTATAGCCTGGGCAACAGAGCAAGACTCTATCTAAAAAAAAAAAAAAAAAAAAAAAAAAAGGGGGGGGCCTGCATCTGATTGATGTCACAAGGGAAAATGTTATACACTAAACAGTAACTTGGTGATAACTTCTCCTGCATAATTAAACTCAAAACTGTAAAATTTTGTACATTATTATTTTATGAAGTCTTTGAAAAGCAAATAGAGGAAAAAGTTGGCTTGGCTGCCGATAGATAATTTTGTTTTGATACCAGTTTGAATAAAACAAGAACTCTCTGATGGATTTATAACATGATAGTGCAGTTCAGGCATGGGATAGACTGAAGGTGACAGGAAGGGTGGCACATAGGCCATGTACACTGAGTGTCACATTGACAGGGCAGCCTACAGGAGAACTCAGCAGACATGGAAAGCGATTGGGCAGAAAGCTCGTGATATCTCTCAGTTCAGCAATGCCCTGAGCATATGTGAAGGAGAATTTTTTTATAAGTAGTATAAATCCAATCAGTAACATTCAGATTTTCATATTTTCATCAATTTAAAACACTATTTTTTAAAAAAGTACAGTCACAGTAAATCCGAGACCACACTGTAACCAGTGTAGGACAGCACAGCAAGAGCAGCAGTGGACACAGTGTCAGTCCAGCATGACAGGTCCATGAAAGGTCTGTCCAGGAACAATACCACTAGCCCACTCTACAGCTTCTCCTGCACCACTGACATTGCTAAGTTACTTTATATACTTCATTCCCATCACAGTGAGTTTTCTGACCCAACATTCACAAGTCTCTTCGTGTTCTTTTTCCTGCAAATTATTTCTTAATCCTCTTTCCCAACTTCTCTCTTGAGGGTAGGTTTCTATTCTACAATCAAGTTAACATCTTCATCCTAATCATGGGAAATGCTGAGGAGATATTCGCCTTGCCTCAATGCGGGTAGTGTGAGAAAAGAATCAAATCCAGGAAAAATGAGTAACAAGAAGGAAGATGTAAGCAATCACTTAAAGGTGGGGGAGTAGGGGAGGATTCCACCTTTGTCCACCTACATAACTTCAGATGGAAACCCAGAAAAGGGCACTCATGTTCCCATGCGTGTTTAAACATGGCTGGAATACTGCAAAATAAAAGCAAGTTAATTATCATTGATGAGCACACATGCTATTTACCTTTGGTGAGCCTTTTTCTGAACTTAAAACAATAGATTTCTAATATTTGCCATGGGAATTATTCATAAAATGTTCAGATATTCTGGATCAAAATTTCAGTGTCCACTAAAAATACTCAGTCCTGACCTCCTTTCAAATCAATGTGAAAGGCTACACCAGGTAAGTATACAATTCCACATTCAGTTTGACATTCCAGAATGTTACTTGTGAAAACAGATTGATGAGACTGTGGGGGGAGGGGGGTGCAGATTCTAGTAACAAATGCATCTCTTCTGCATAAGACCTTCTGGGGGATGTGTCACTATCCTACACTGCATTGCTTATGTTTCCAATTAGAGTTTCAGACACTACCATAGCCACAGTACACAGAGTGACACAGCCAGGAGGCCAGGAAGCTAAGACAATTGTATACCTCTCTTGCATGGCTAATAACTAAAGCAGTAGAATGTCCAAGACTGTGCCCATTTTTGGCTTCATTCGTCATGAACAGCAAGGTTTTTTTCCCGGCCCTGTAGTAAGTCTATCATCAACTATAGGGAACAATACAGATCCAAGAATAGAGAGCGATTCTGTGTGACAGCAGAGAAGAGTCAGATACATGATCCAAGGAAAATTTCCAGAAGGCATGATGCCAAACCAAAGTAGGAGGCAGCATGTGGTGGAGTGGGCTCGAGTGAGCAGCTGGTTTCCCACTATTTTCCTCTTAGTCAAAACTCTTTTTTATTGCCACTACCCTCAAGCCATATCAAGAGTCTTGCCATGATTCTCTCACCTCGATGCATTTCTATTTTTGAAATGAGGTGGAAAGGCAGAAACTTAGAGTCTATTTCTCTTCTCCATAAATCACCAACTAGAAAAAAATAGAGTCCATTCACCAGTTACTCTTCTCTTCTCAAAGGACTCTGTTTACATGGTTTTTGTAAAGTGTGTTATAAGGCAAACGGCTTAGGGAAGTTGGCAGACCTCAATAAACCATCTCATGGCTGTATTGAAGTTGAACAGCTAGAATGGGCAAGTGGCATATATCAAGAAGAACGCCAAGAAAAAACAACAAAACCTCTTTGTGAAGGTCTTATTCCTAAATACACAGACATTGAACCTCAAAGAATGAACAAATCTTCAAGGTTGCAGATTGATTTAATAAATTTATTCCAGAATCCCATCTACAATAAATGATTAAAAGAAAGGAACAAAGTTTCTACAAGAATGCACCGAACACAAATAGTTCTTTCATTGTGTATTACCCAAGTGAGATTTCACTATGATGGAACAGCCTGTTCTGCTGTTTACCTTCACAAAGCTTCATCTAAGAACAGCAATTCAGACAAATTATCCACTGTGGTTTCTTAAGAAAGGTACAGTTCTTTATTTCCAAAATGCTCATTTATGTACTTAATGACTTTGAATTTGCAGGGAAATATTCGCCCGATTATGTGATGCAACTGTAGGGTATGAATCTACTGGCAATGATCAAATCTTAAACACAAATGTGGAATAACTGCTCAAAGTACATGTAAAAGTCTTTTGTGATTAAATTATCATGGGACTGGGAACCAAAAGTAATATATAGGAATCATTGCTTCACCTGAAATTTTTCTGAGAAAAATAAACATCTATCTTAGAAATCACAGAATCTCTGAGGTAGCAGAGACCTTAGATGACATTAAAAGCAATATTCTTTGGTAGGGTGACCTTGCCTGGAATTTTTCTGGTTTTAGCACTGAAGATTCTAGCCTTAGAAAAATCTCTGAGTCTTGGGTAAACTAAGTTGGTCACTCTACTCTTTGGAATCATGAATCTTCTCTGTGGCATAACATACAATAAACTTAACTGAGACTTCAGAGTTCTATTAGAACACAGAGTAACACAGACACAGAATTTGCAAAGTTCTATTTCCCTTTGTATCAAAATCAGTGCAATCATCTATCCTTGTTCTGTCTTCCACAGCAAGACAAAGTTTATTCCCTCTTCCACCTAGTAGCTCTATGAGTATGTGAAGACTGCCCTTCCATCCCACATTTCCCCAATCCAGTCTCTCTATTCTCTAGGATAAGCCGGCCTAGCCCCTTCATCTGCTCCTTGAGTAATATCACTACTCTCCTCTGGGCAGGTTCATCTGTCAAGGTCCCTCAAGCACTAACAGGCCAAAATTAGCTCAAGGCCCTGCCTGAGCAGAACTCATGAGCCCCTCCTTCATGGGCCTGGGTGTCATGTTCCCATGTGGACAGACATTCCTTTAGCTCATTTGTCCACCATATCCCACCATCAGATAAGAATACAATTCATGTCAATATAAAATCATAACTCTTTTTAACATATGCTGTTGTTCAAAGCTCTGCCATCTTGTAGTTGTGTAATTGGTCTTTATATCCCAACACCACGCATTTATTCTTCACAGTGAACCCATTATTCCAGCCCAAGATCCCAGCTTTGGATCATAATTCTACCATCCAAATTATTCACTCCAGTAATTTGATTTCAGGCTCATACAGTATGCAAATGTTTTCTGCATGTCAACATCTGCAATCATGCAAATCACTCGCAGAAATGTTGATTGGGTTGAGAGGAATACCAGATGATTAATCAGTGCACACCTATTTGCTACATAAAGGCAGATATTCATGTGGCTCCTTTACTTTAAAATATTCTTTAGGGCTTTCCCTTCCAGATTTTAGAAAGGAAGCTGAAACAAGAAACAGTACTAACATACAGTAGGAATACTTTCCTCTTTTCAACCAGTAACTGTCTTCTGTTTACCTTGAGCTCACAAATAGTACTTCAGGCATTTCCAAACTTCAATGAAACAAGTTATGATAGAAATCCCACCATGAGCTGGAACTGAGCAGCACTGAGTGTGAATCATCAGTACAGAGCAGCCACTATGCTTGACTCTCTTCTTTCCTGGCACACAATAGGGGTGCACCTGCCCACCCCTTTTGAGGTCAGGCATGGCCCTGTGACTTGTGCCAGCCAATGACATGCATGTGGAATGATATGCATTACACACTGGCAGGAGCTATAACATCCAGCTATGTGGTTTGTCATGTTTCTTCCCCAGTGTTGTTTTGATCAGGGAAAGACGTGTCAAGACAAAGCATTCATTAGTCTGGGTCCCTGGGAGAACACAACTCTTAGTGGAATGAATATGAGGATGATGGATATGTCAGAGTTCCCCTGCAAACCCATATTGGATATGCAGGTTGAGTAAGAAATGAAGCCCCTGAGATGCCGGTTGTTTTTTTCTCACTGCTCTATGACTTTGCTTATTACACAGGGAAACAACAATGCAGAAGTAGAAAAAGATATGGACTGCTATTTACAAGAGGCTTACAGTATAGTTGAGATAATCATACCCACAAAATACAAGTAAGGACTCAGTTAGCATGAAGTAGGATGCTAAACTGGAAAGTAGAGATAATTAGCCAATAAGATATGGTGCTAAGAATGAATCACTGAGATAATGCATTAAAAGGGAATTAGTAAAAGGGGAGCTCAACATGGGCTTACAATTCTCATAACACATTTCATTTCCGCTAAGCAAAAGTACAAATTATCTAATTTATTGAAAAGCATTACAGGAAATAGTTCTACAAATAAGTTGTCTCTTCTCTTTTAAAACTGTTAATAAATGTGTGAGCTTAAATTATGGGGCCATTTTTCATGTATTTGATTTTAGTCTTTTCTAATAAAGTACTTAGTGTTTTTTTTAGTGGACATGTTATAGATCTCTGTCCTCCAGAAACGGACAGATTTAGCACTTTATCCCAGTTTTATAGACACCCTGGCAATTACTGTAATGCAGACACAATGGAGCTGATCATAGCTCCCACTTAAATATGATTTACTTTATTTCACAGAGAGGTCTGTTATTACAACGACACAGGTAAATATTTGCCTTAATACCCAATATCAATTTGGCTGACCTAGCAAAAATATGACCTTGTTTCTTTAAAAAATATATTCAACCTCTCCCTTCTGTCCTTCTATAGGGTTGAGGGAAGTGAAGTATTAATGGGAATACTCATTCACTCATTTAGCAAGCAACTACTCTCTGCCAAGGACTATGCTATTATGAACAGACACTGACTATTCATTAACGAGCAGAACAGTCTAGGGTCTGTCCTCAGGGAGCTTACAATACAGCGGTGGTAGAGACAGACAGCAGAAAGAGTGAAGAGAAGGACTCTCTAGTAGAAGAAACACTGTATCTTCCCTACTCTGAATCAGAGAAGAGTTTTGAGTATTCAAGAAAATCAAAGTCCAGCATGTATCAATCAAGCAGGGTAAATGCAAAGGGAAGTTGCTTGAGATGAGGTTGAAGTTGGGTAATAGGCAGGCCACACGGGCTTTGGAACCTCTGTTAAATTTTTTTTTCCATTGTATCTCAAATGCCCTCAAAGCTTTGAACAGGGGTACAATGTGACACAATTTCCATTTTAAGAAAGTCATTCTGGCTGGATGAAGAATGGACTGGAGGGGTTAACGTAGAGATGGAGGAGTAAGAAGCCCAGGCAAGAGGTAGCAGTGACCTAGACTGGACTGGTAGGGATAGTAACGGCATGAAGTAAATAAATTCAAATATATTTGGAAGTAAAATCTTAGAGGGGTCAATATGAGGGTGATGGATGTGTCAGGGAGAGCTCCTGGTTTCTGGCATGAGTGAGTCTCCATTTTGCGCAATGGGGAAGAAAGAAGGAAGAGTCAGGAGGAGGAAGCAGAGTAAAGGTTCCCTGCTGTTGAATGCAGCTGTTGAAGACAATTGGATACATTGATCTGAAGTTCAGCAGAGCAGAAAAGGCAAGAGATGCAAATGCAGGGGTCATCTGCTTAACGTTTGTATTAGGCTATATGTACAGGACAAGGAGTTGCAGGCTTGGAAATGTGAACAAGATCAATGAAAGTTCTTGAAAGCCAAGAGGAAGTTAGACCAGAAGCCTAATATGTTTAAGAGAATACTTCTTGACATTCCTTGATCCAATCACAGACCTATATAAGAATATGGAAATGTTTGTACCTGCTCCCATTAGGCCCCTATGTCACAGTTCAAAACTGAAGCATCTCTGTGCCTCTCTCCACATCACAAGTTAACTTCATTTTCAACTTTTACTACAAGTTTCCTCTCCCACTCAACTATTTTTCAAAAGAGAATGATATTTTTATCACTGTACACATTTTACTATCTAAGCAATCTCGGATAGAGGAATGCTTCCCAAATACCAAACTGTGACAAAGTGGTGTTCACCAATCCATGGCTAAATAAGAAAACCAGAACCACAGAACATATATAATGTCAAGATAAGGTGGCCAATTATCACTTCCTGGAACAGATGCTCCATTATTTTGAAATCATGTCAATCCTACCCTTTTAGTATTAAAACACCCTTTCTTTTATGAAATAATGAAGATAGATTTCCTTTTTTTTTTTTTTTTTTTTTTTGAGATGGATTCTCACTCTGTCGCCCAGGTAAGAGTTCAGTGGCACAATTTTGGCTCACTACAACCTCTGCCTCCCAGGTTCAAGTGATTCTCCTGCCTCAGCCTCCCAAGCAACTGGGATTACAGGCAGGCATCACCATGCCTGGCTAATTTTTTGTATTTTTAGTAGAGACGGGGTTTCACCATGTTGGTCAGGCTGGTCTCAAACTCCTGAACTCAGATGATCCACCCGCCTCAGCCTCACAAAATGCTGGGATTACAGACATGAGCCATCGTGCCCAGCCAAGATTTTTTTCTAATGTCCTTACTTAACAAAATAAAAGATTAATAATCCTATGTAAAACTCTACTTTTTTCAAATTATTCAAGTCTGTGAAATCCAAAATCAGAGAATAATAATAAAAGAGAACAAAGTATCATTGAGGAGCCAAGTGCCACTTCTCAGCTAGGTTCACTCTCTAGCTGAACCACCCCCTCCCAGACACAGCCTCAGAAGTACCTGGGATTCCTGGGATTCACTTTTGTGCCTCAGCAGACCCTGCTAAATGCCATGGACATTTGGAGTTGTTTCTAGACGGTCAAAACCACAAATGTCAGGGTGCACTTTATCAGTAAAACTGAGACACTGTGCACCAGGCAAAGAAATTCCTGCACTCCACTCTAATAACTGTAAATGGGGCCCTGGCTTTTGTCTACTTATCATGCTTAGATCTTGATTTGAACAAATCAACTATAAAAAGACTGAGCTGGCAATTGAAAACACATGGCTATGGTCTGGGTATTACTTACTATTAAGGAATTGGAATTACTGTTAGTTTTTTTAGGTATATGAATGGCATTATGTTATGAAAATATTTTCTTTTTTTTGGAGACAGGGTCTTAATCAGGCTAGTGTGCAGTGACATAATCACAGCTCACTGCATTCTCAGACTCCTGGGCTCAAGCTATCTTCCCACCTCAGTCTTCCAAGTAACTAGGATTAGAAGTGTGCGTGTATTAGTCTGTTTTCATGCTGCTGATAAAGACATACCCGAGACTGGACAATTTGCAAAAGAAAGACGTTTAATGGACTCACAGTTCCATGTGACTTGGAAGGCCTCACAATCATGGCACCAGATGAGAGAAGAGAATGACAGCCAAGCAAAAGGGGCTTCCTCTTATAAAACCATCAGCTCTCATGAGACCTATTCACTACCACGAGAACAGTATAGGGGAAACCACCACCCCCATGATTCAGTTATCTCACAACACGAGGGAATTATGAGAGCTACAATTCAAGATGAGATTTGGGTGGGGACACTGTCAAACCATATCAGTGTGCCACCATACTCAGCTAATTTTATTATTTGTAGAGACATGGTCTCACTATGTTGCCCAGGCTGGTCTGCACTCCAGGGTTCCAATGATCCTCCCATCTTGGCCTCCCAAAGCACTAGGATTACAGGCATGAGCCACTACACCCAGCCAATAAAATATTATTTTCTAGATACATACACTGAAGTATTTGATATAAAATTTATGATATTTGGGGTTGCTTTAAAATATTTTAGCAAAAATAAACACAGCAAGCTGCTGAGCACTGATAGGTACATTTTACTATCTTTTTACTTTTATGTCTATTTAAAATTTTTCACAGTGAGGGGGAGGAAGGAAGGAAGGAAGGGAGGGAGGGAGGGAGGAAGGGAGAGAGGGAGGGAAAGAGGGAGGGAGGGAGGGAGGAAGGGAGAGAGGGAGGGAGAGAGGGAGGGAGGGAGGGAAGGAGGACTCTGTCCAACATCCTTATCATTTTTTTTTTTTTTTTTTGAGACGGAGTTTCGCTCTTGTTACCCAGGCTGGAGTGCAATGGCGCGATCTCGGCTCACCGCAACCTCCGCCTCCTGGGTTCAGGCAATTCTCCTGCCTCAGCCTCCTGATTAGCTGGGATTACAGGCACGTACCACCACGCCCAGCTAATTTTTTTTTTTTTTTTTTTGTATTTTCTTTAGTAGAGATGGGGTTTCACCATGTTGACCAGGATGGTCTTGATCTCTTGACCTCGTGATCCACCCACCTCGGCCTCCCAAAGTGCTGGGATTGCAGGCTTGAGCCACCGCGCCTGGCCCATTGTTATCATTTTATAATGATTTTAAATGGAAGGAAGGTAGATTAACAGGAGGAAGAAGTTTCCACTACTATTTATGAACACCTATTTTGGGTAATCTCCATGATGGTAATGCACATGATGGGAATGCACATGAAGGCACACAGTACAGTCAGGTAGGGGTTACAACCACTGTTATAGAGATGAAGAAAAGGAAACCGAGGTTACCCTACATTTCCGTTTTTTGTTTTGTTTTGAGACAGAGTCTTGCTCAGTTGCCCAAGCTGGAGTGCAGTGTCGTGATCTCAGCTCACTGCAACCACCAACTCCGGGGTTCAAGCAATTCTCCTGTCTCAGCCTCCCTAGTAGCTGGAAGTACAGGCACACGCCACCATACCTGGCTAATTTTTGTATTTTTAGCAGAGATGGTGTTTCACCATATTGATCAGGCTGGTCTGACCTCAGATGATCCACCTGCCTCTGCCTCCCAAAGTGCTGGGATTACAGGCATGAGCCACTGTGCCCATCCTAACCTACATTTCCACATAGAAAATAGAGAACAAACTAGCTAAATGGAGCTATTTGGCTGCTAAAGAAATTCATTTCAAAGCAATTAAAAACAAAAACAATTATAAATCCAAGGATAACAAAGACCCTGCAGATACCTAGGATCTGCCAGGGTTGGGGCAGCCACTTCTTCCAGGCCCTTTTGTTAACTGGACCTGACGAGAGGGGTCACTCCCAGCCATCCTAACTCTGGTCCTTTCCATTTCCCTGCCACTCGGATAAGGAAACATGAATTCTGACCTGGGACATATGAAAAGGAAAGAGAGCTCGTCCATGGTCACACCCAGAAGAGGGCAGATGAACCTGAGAAATAAAAATAAAATCCTAAGCTCTGCAACTGACTGAACAGACCCCCTCCTGGCCAAGGGGACCACAGAGAAACCTAGAAAACTGAGTTCTGAGCCCAGACTGGATGGCAAGTCAGATAGGCCTAGTTATACCTCCTCCCTTGCTTTTCTTTCCTAAGGATTAAACAGAAACTAGCCCTTGGGAAAGACTTGCTCCACACGATTTCGACCAACCTCATGACTGCCCCTCCCTTTTTGTGCTTTTGACACAACTGGCCAGCATTCCTTCTGGCCACAGAATGGTTCTGGCCAGTCTACAGAGGATGCACACTAGGGGTTTTTGTGTCCATCGCTTCACCTTTGATGTCAGAGGGCTGAAAATTCTACTCTCAGACCATGCTAACATGGCCATTTCTTGAACATACAATCTATGGAGAGGCAGGAAGTTCAATTATGCATGTGCATGTTTTTCCTTTCATAAATATTTATGACTCCTCCTACAGCTTATTAAATATGTATTTCAGCCACCTCACTCAGCACAAATTCCTGTTCCCTTTGCCCCTCCTTGAAGTATGTTTCTGGCTTCTGGCCAGAGGCTATGTTTCCCAGCCTGTCAGAATAGCCACCTCCAGACTGCAACCCTTTGTGAGAAATAAAGTTCTCCTTTCCAAATGTATAAATCTCATCATTCTGCAGCTGACAACCCCATCTGATTGGCAAGTCGCTGACAGCCTCTTTCCCCCTGCATTAAGTGGGAGGTTGGAGCATGCTAACTGAATGCTCTGCAGCGAGAGCCACAGATTCCCCAGCTTTTCCCCACATGCCTTCTATCCAGTACATCCAGGATCCCCTCTCTTTTCTTCAGAGTTCATCCCTGCTCCAAAACAGTCAATGGCTTCTGGAGGTCTATGCTTCAGCACAGTATGGTGGGTCAAAGGGCAGGCTCAGAGCCACACCATAAAGGGTCAAATCCTGGCCACTTAGGAGCTGGGTGACCTGGAACTAATTCTTAACCTCTCTTTACCTCAGCTTCCTTCTTCTCTTCAAAAATAAGATCACGGGGCTGTTGAGAACGGAATGAGTTAGTTGAAATAAAGCATTTAGAACAGAACACACTAACTTGAGCACTTAATAACATTAGCATTATTATTCCTATAACTCACCCTTACTTGGTCTCACCACAGGCAATCTATTATTGATTATTGATCCCAATGTGCAGTTAGATCCCCACATCCCTTTAATTTTGCTCTGCTTGGTGTTCTTCTGGCATGTTCTCTCTCCATTGTTTCTGCAAATTCTCCCCATGGGTCAAGGTCAAGGTGAAACCCTAACTTCTCATATTCTGATTGTTGGGGCCTCGCAACCTCCTCCTTCTACAGAGTTTAACAGTATCTACCACTACCTGAACATTTTTACGAAATGAGTGAGTCACAGCCCCATCAGGAAACAGGCAGCAACTAAAAAAGATAATCAAAGACTACTTATAAAGGAGAGGCCAGGGTTGAGGGAACCATAAAGAGATGGCAAGGCACCCAGGGACTAGCAACAGGGGAAGCAGTTATCACCCAGGCTTGAAGAGATAAGGAGAGGGAGTAGTTACTAGACACCAGTGAAAGCCATCAGAGAGGCCTCCTAAGTTGCAGACTTGACATAGAGAAACACCACTACTGCCAAACCATTTGGGAAGCGGTGAACGAATACTCCAGCCTCTATCTTTTCCATGCTCCACAGTCTCTTGCAGGCAATTCCTATTAGCCAGACCCAACTGGAGGCCAGAACCCCGGGAGAGGTCAGTCCCCTCCCCACCTACCTGGAGACACAGAAAAGGGTGGGGAATGGATATGGAGGGGTGAAGCTAGCATGAACAGGTTTGTAACAAGCTACATTTACATGGACAGGTTTGTAACAATCATCACTCCATTGGGACCTATCTTGTATTCATTCTGTGGTCTCTTATGTGCAGGCCTCTCCAAGAGTCAGCATCATGAAGTGGAAAAAAACATAAGACTGTGTAATCAGAGACCTTGGTTATGATCATTCAAACCCTGTCATCTTCTAGCTATATGACCTTAAGAAAGTAAGCCAGGCGCGGTGGCTCAGGCCTGTAATCCCAGCACTTTGGGAGGCCGAGGAGGGCAGATCACAAGGTCAAGAGATCGAGACCATCCTGGTCAACATGGTGAAACCCCGTCTCTACTAAAAATACAAAAAATTAGCTGGGTGTGGTGGTGCGTGCCTGTAATCCCAGCTACTTGGGAGGCTGAGGCAGGAGAATTGCCTGAACCCAGGAGGCGGAGGTTGCGGTGAGCCGAGATCGCGCCATTGCGCTTCAGCCTGGGTAACAAGAGCGAAACTCTGTCTCAAAAAAAAAAGAAAGTAACAATTTCCCTGAGTCTCTGATTCTCAAATTCCTTATCGGTGAGATGAGAGTAATCTAAGGTTGCTATGAGAATTAAATTAGAAAAGTAATTCCCTATTTCCTACTTCCTAACTACTTATAGTCTTCTTAACACAAAGGCTCTGGCTCAGATAATGAAAAAATAGCTCAGACGATGAAAAACAGGAATGTGCACATGCACTGATGGACAGAAATTTTCTGTGAATTCAAAGTCATACTGGGAAACTTGAGGGCTTCCTTGGCGTTTGTCTTAAGCTGGCTTGTTTAATGAGAAAAGCAGAAAGCTATCTAAGGACTTGTAGACCTTCAGAACCCTGCAAATCAGTGTGGTCCAGCAGCATCGCCAACACTTGGAAGCCTATTAGAAATGTATGCTCTGTACCTGCTACCACCAGAATCTGCATTGTAACAAGATCTCCAGGTGATCTGTACATGTGTTAAAGCCCAAAAAGTCCTGCTTTAAAACTAAAGGAACCTCAGAGTCATTTAGAATCTGGTGAAGCCACCTCATTTTATCAGGACACTGACATCCAACACTATGTAAATTGTCCAAGGACCAAGGACATGGTGGCAGATGCTGCCCGTTGACTAATTCTACAGCCTCCAACCCCTCCTCTAATGCTACTTTCCACTTCACAAGGTGAAAAAGCTAAATATCCTCCCAGTCTCTCTTGCAGTTAGAAGTGGCTACATGACAGTTCTGACCAGGGCATCTGATCAGTGGGTTTCTTAAAAATCTGCTTTCTTGGGAGTCTGAGGCAGAAGACTCACTTAAATCCGAGAGGCGGAGGTTGCAGAGAGCCGAGATCGTGCCATTGCACTCCAGCCTGGGCAAAAAGGGTGAAACTTCATCTCAAAAAAAAAAAAAAAAAAACAACTTCTGCTTTCTCAGTAAAGAAGGGCATACACAGGAACATCAACCTTCCCTGTCTGTCCTGCCTTAAAGAAAACATAGAGTCTGGAGCTGGGGTGCCCATCTGGTGGCAATAAAGCCACAAGTGTGAGGCTAAAGCAGCTACACGCTCAGGGCTATGGAAGGGCAAGACACAGGGAACCTGGTCCTGAAGGATATTGTTCAGCTGAGGCTGAGTCAAGCCAGCAATTGCCTACATTCAGCCTTCTTGTTATGGAATATACATAAATAAATCTCTCTTTATGGAAGACTCCACTTGTCAAGTTTTCTGTTACTTGAAGCCAAATTCATCCCACATAATGTCACATAGCTAGCAAGTGGCTAAGCCAGCATTAGGTCCGAGGGCCCCAGAGACTTTTCCTATGCCTCCTTTATTCATTAAGTCAGAGAAATCTTTCCAAAAAGTTTTCTATAAACATATGGAATCAAGAAGTGCTAATGTGAGAATGCATCTGTGCATGGGAAGAGAGGTGTTATATAAACTCGTGTAGTGCTGGAAATAGTATCTTGAGGGAAGATAACCAGGTTCAGTTTAGAAATTCTGCATGTATGTGTTTGCCAAACTTTTAAAAGGGAGACAATGAAGAGAGGTGAGTGTGAATAGCAGACAGATCTTCATTTCATCAAAGATTCTCCACTGGGCATTTGTGAACAATATGGAATTCGATATACAAAATTTAAATAAATGTTAGGTACAATTCCTAATTTGTGATACCACTAAACATCACGTCAATTCATCAATGTCTGCATTGTTTATTAATATAGATTGATTTACTGAGTTATTAAAAAAAAAGTGGATGTTTGTCTAACCAAAAGTTGCTATTCCCAAATTTACTTTAAAAAAAAAAAAGGTGGGGGAGGAGCCAGAATTCATTGACTCAAAGAAATCACATACAAAAAATGAAAGAAGTAGCACACCCAGAAAGTGAAAAAAACCAGCTTTCTTCCAAAAGTGGGACAGCCTGCTGGAGGAAATGCACCCTCTGACTAAGCCCAGAGAAGAGTCTGAACAGGTACAGCCATCAGGACCAGGATAGACTCACCTCCCTCTCCCTTACCATGAAGTTTTTGAAAAGCTGAAGAGATCTTGTCTGGGCTCCTGCCAAAATCATACTATCATTTTTAGGTGAATTAAATATGAGCTAGCAGACGCTGAGCACTCACAGTAATTCTGTTTCTGTAAAGCTACATTCTACAAAGCAACTTTAATCTGTGCTGCTACCTTCTTGAGCTGGCCCCATTCCCCATTTTATAGATGAGGAAATCAGGAAACTTCCTCAGGATCACAAAACAGCAAGTGGAAGGAAAAAAATTCCTAAGACCCTGTCGGATCTTACACTGCTTCTCTCTAAACTCACTGTGACACTCACCCTTATGTTGACCTGGCCAGACCTTGACATTCCCATCACTTTCCATGCCCATTTTTACCACTTATTTCTGGTCTCTGTTTAAAAGTTACTTGTTTAAGAAATCTCTGCCTCATGCCCTGCCCTAGACTGGGTGTCCTTTGATGAGCTCCTGCTATACTGTGTACCTCTTAGAACTTTCAACTGTCATTAACTAATCAACTGATTGACTGATTACATGAATTAAATGATTTGTTTATTCTGATGTTGGCCCCAATAGGTGGCCTGGTGTTATACTGTGTCTGGCGGGGTGGCAGGAGGGAGTGGTGAGGGAGCATCTTTGACCACTCAACAATCTCCATCAGCTCATCCTCATCATCATCCACTCCAAATAAACAGTTAATGTGAGAGAAGGCAAGTCATTTTACAATTTAAGATCACCTTTAAGACAAGCCTCTTTGCCATTCCCTTTCTGTCTTAAAACCAGACTGAAGTCCCAAACCCCTGTCCTGTAGAAACTTTAGAATCACTTTTTAAAGTCTTTCACTCTGATTAGGGTGAAGGTTCCATGAAAGCATGCACTATGTCTTGTTTACCCTTGAATTCCAGCACCTAACACAGTACTTAGCACACGGTAGCAACCAAGTATTTGAGTAAACGAATGAATGACTTAGGACTTCCATGTTAGTACTCTTCCACCATGCCACTCTGCCTCCTCCAAGACTGAAACCCACAGAAACTTCCACATTTGGACATTCTCTACTTCAGATCAAAGCACAGCCTTGCTGGGGTCAGGGTCAGCCTCAACATAAAACTCTTGGTCATGGTTTTAGCTCCGATGTTTCATCTCACACTCAGTGTCCTTTCAGGAGGGCAGGGCTCTCCTCTTAAGCCATTCTCAGAAGATAAGGAAAGGACCCAGACCCAACAGAGTTAACACATGAAAGACAGAACATTTGAGGGCCCAGATGTCCTTTTCTTTGTCCAGGCTCTCAACGGGTGAAATACCAACACCTTTTGTAGTCCCTTTCTCAAAATCACATGGAGATGTTAGTTTAAAGAAGCCAATTCCAGGATTCCACTCCAGACTTACAGAATCAGAATCTCTGGAGGTGATTCCAGGAATTTGTTTTTAACAAGCTCTCCACCAAGAAAAAAAAAAAAAAGCTTTTTTTAACAAGGATTGGAGCTATTTTAACAAACATCTCTGACACTGATGCCTGCTTCTCTGAAACGTCTTGACTCTCAAGTCACAGCTCAGTTTAAGATGTCCAGAGGCTGCCCATCCGTTTAGGCCATGCTAGGTAGGCCCTTGAGATAGAATAATTCCATGGAACTCAATAAGACTCCATCCAACCTGACCTTTTTTTGCTTTCTCAAATTAGAGTATAACAGTCACCACCAATGGTGAATGGCCTGGATAGCTGCCCTGCAGCCTTCCCAATCTTACCCATATCACAGTCTGGAGATTTCCGACCCTGCCAGAGGGAAAGGAGAACTCAAGGCTTGGGACCTGGTTTCTGTCACCTAAAAAAAAAAACAAAGTTCAAAGTGCAAGACTGAACGTCAGTGGCACACGAATGCAGGGGATTTTCTTTGTTTATTTTGAGAAAGAGCAGGGACACTGTGGCATCCAAATCCCAAAACCAAGAGGGAATCACAAAGCCATTTCCCTGGTGTCTTATTGCTCAAGAATCTCCCTCTCCCTTGTTGCTGGGTCCAGCCACAGCCTCCTGTTAAGGCAGAATACTCACTAAAAGTGCCCCTTGTCTGTCCAGGAAGGACCAAGGGCCAGGTCACAACAAATCCAAAATGCTCAACAGTGGATAATGGACCCTTTCATTCTTTAAAATATGGGCACATTTAGGAAATATACAACAACCAGAATACCTCCCCCCACCATCATCAAAATGCATACAGTGCTCAGGATTGTTTACATAATTTCAAGGTTACACGGACAGGTTCCCTGGAGCCCATTCATGGAACTTTGGCCATGAGGCCCATTTTAAGAATGATCATAAACACGTTGAAGAATTAAAAATCCGAAATGTCTAGAACTGTTTATCCACACCTGAGGAAATTCAAGGTGGAGGGGATGGGATGGATGAGGAAACAAGCTTGCATGTATCTTTTTACTTATGTCTTGATTGTTAATAGAAATTTGGCAGAAATATAGATATATGCAATATTTGTTTCTGGTGCTTTTATTATCTGAAGCAATTTTGTTATTTTAGGGACATTAAAAATTCATCATACAGAATTTAACAGACTCATAAAATAATCATGCTTGGTAAATTTAAAGGTATAATCTTGGAGACAATTAAATATTTACTAGTTGAATTTATTTTAAAACATTTTATATTTGTTGTAGGGTGTTGAAACTGCTAGGCTTTTTTAAAATCTAGGATTAGTTTTTTGCTGTTTTATAAGAAGCATCCCCAAACTGCAAATTCTTTCCTTAAATAAAAAACTATGTTCTTTTTTAAAAAAATCTTTTGTCTATCTCACATTCACATGTCTAGAAGGACAGGTTCTGGACACTTGTTCTGTTCCTTCCTACTCTTGAGCCTGTCCTATCTCCTGTTTGTTCTGAGTCATTAGGGCAAGTAGCAGCACAGGTATACAGGATGCTCCTATTCTCACAGTCCCTGATCAGCCATGTGCTGACTCTGTACTGATTCTCAAAAGACTAGAACCACCAGCAAAAGAGGCACTAGGTCTCTCTTCCTTTTCCTGTAAAAATGGTAGAGGCACCCTGAATGTTATAATCTTCCATCTGTACCATTTTCCATTGATCCTAAGACACACCTTATGAGTCATCAAGAGCAACACTGTTCTTTAGACGACATGACACATTGCTTTAACTACAGTTCTCCACAGTCACCCAAGCCTCTGATTGCTTTGATGTTTCTTTCATATATCCAAGATGTGCCAGCAGTTTCTGCTGTCACTCGGCTGGGCATGTGATAGTCAATCCTTCTGTGAAACTCTAACAGTTTCTTCTACTTGAGGGGTGGCTCTTACCCTCTTAGGCTCCAGAAAGCACTTCTGTTGTTACTTTGCAAAAATTATGCACTTTTGTGTTCATTTCTCCAACCATTCATATCTGCTTCACTAATATCAAATTTAAGTCCTGCTGCTTTGTTTCTATGCCTTTTTGCACACAAGGTAATTTTTCATTTTAATGTCAAATCATAGAGTAATTTTTTGAGGATCTTTTAAACAGCAATTAAACTCAATACCTACAGTGTCAACAATGCACCTAACTCAACTGACATGATGACAGCGTGAAATGCTATGACATTATTAACTACTGTATCTCCACGGAGCCTCACCTTCAGTTGATCCCCAGAGATGGCGGGATAGGGAAGATGTGCACTCTAGAATCAACTAAACAGGGTTCTCACACTGTGACCCTGTGCTCTTGTCTTGCAGTTCTGGCAGACCCGTGGTTGTAACTGAAATGAAGAGGAAAATAATTCCAACTAAGGATAATGATGAAATGAATAGTCCTTTCACTTCCTGCAACGCTCTGACTCCTTTCCATTACGTGTCTTAAAGTGAGGGACTCAGAGCTATTGTTCCTACCTACTCACCGACAGTATGTCATGTTACTTTACTACGATCTTAATGACAATATCCCACTACACCTCTTTGTCTTTCCTCAATCTGTCTCTTTTTCTCCTCTAATAGTCTGGAAAGGGAAGCAAATGACCATCTTCTATTTCATCTATCTGTACTAATACCACAACTTTGAGTTTATGGTAAGTTTCCTTCCTCTCATTTTTATCATAATTCCCCATCACTTTATTGAGTAGTAGAGAGGGCAAGAGACTATTTGTGGATGATATAACTGGGACAAAAAGAGTTGGTAGGAAAACCAACACTAGCACTCAGCCTCCCAAACTTGTGTTTCTTGTTCTCTGATTTTAATACCCCTGTGGGGAAAAGCCATTCCACAAACAGAAGAAACTCTTACTGAGATCCCCAAAAGAATCTCTCATCACAAGCTAGGCTTCTGGATGGGAAGAACGTGTTGTGGATTCCTAAAAGTTGAAGGCTGCTTATATACATTCAATTTAGTAAGTACGCATGTGAAGATTGTACACAAAGCTTGCCAGGCAAGGTACTGTCGGGAATTCAGGGAGGAAAGTCATTGCCTTATCCTCCCCTGCCTCATAATCCAGAGATGTTCTAAATTTGGGGATGGAGGAAGAGGCAGGGAGGGGGCACTTCATCTGTGAATCAGATTACATCCACAGGCCTCAGAAAGTTGTTCCATATCCCTCTCCCACAATACACACACACATGCACACACACACACACAGACACACACACACGTGCGTGCACGCGGACAAGATACTGCAAATCATTTCTTGGGATTGATACAGTTTCTGGACATTAGAGGAGTACCTCACATCTGCACCCCATAACATCAAGCCACAAAACTCACACAGATGAGCTTTTTCTCATGGTTAGTCCCACCGAAGTACAAAGAGACCTAGCCAGTCAAATAGTTTCAGGAAGAAGCAACAGTCTCCCTTGGTGTTCAGGTTTTCTTGATTAACATCTGTCAGAGAAATTCCTTGATCCTCTCCCTCAGACCTGGTGTTTTGTGAGGCCTTCTTTCCTGGCAGGGTTGATGGTGAGTATTCTCCACAACGCACAGCCAACCAGAGTACTATCTGAATAATCCATGGCCCTCCCTGAGGGGTCTGCCCACGGTATCCCTTGCTCTCTGCATACCCAACCCTGTGCTCCACTTGTCTCATTATAGCCCCTGGGCAAGACCCCCCGGGAGCCTCAGATTGCCTTCTGAGCACTCTGAAAGGAGTGCTACTTTTAAAGAGGTCAGAGGACCCCACTCTGCCAGAAAAAAATCTCTGGCCAGGGTTATGGCTGCAAGGAGTTTCTGGCATTTGTGAATTGGCAAGTGGTCAGGGAGTTTCCAGTCTTTTACTACTCTCAAAAAGCAACCCGATTTTTCATTTGAAATCAGGATGTTAAAGTGTCACTGAATCGCTGGGGACTGACATCTGGGATCAGTGCCTTGTCTTGGTGGAGTCAGAGTCTCCGTATCACTTAAGGACACAGAAATCCTGGCTTCTTTCCCACATTAACTTGTGAAAATGAATATGGAGCTTTTTTAAATCAGATTATCCATATCCTCTCTTAGAAAAGGGGACAGAGTTCAAGTTCTCGAGCCACAAACGGCCTGTTGAAACTCTGGCATTGCAGCCACTTTCTTGTGTTTGTTATTACTCTTCTCTGGATGTTAGTGTTTCAAGACTCTGCAGGGGAAGCTCAGATGTGGCCTCATTTAAAGTATTACTACTATGAATTATAATATACAGTGCTTTTTTGTTAAAAGGGCTTTCCTCTTCATTATTATTTTAACCTAATCTTCATCTGACCTCCCCAATAATTTCACAGTGTATCAGCTGGGGTCCCAGCAGGGATCAGATGGCACAATGAAAGAGTTTAATTGAAAACTGTATAAAGAAAGGACTATGTACAGAGATGGATCAGAGTCCAATCAGGAAAACAAAAACTATGCCAATTATTTTTATAAAGTGAATTAAATATAAAGAAAGGATTGGAGCTCTTTATATAAAGTATCTAAAGTAGTCAAATTCGAAGAGACAGAAAGGCGAATGGTGGTCATCAAGGGCTGGGGGATGGGAAGTGGGGAGATATTTCAAGGGTAGAGTTTCAGTTTTGTAAGATGAAAAAGTTCTGGAGATTAGATGCACAACAATGTGAAGCAATTATTTAAAACCAATGAACTGTGCACTTAAAAAGGTTAAGATGGTACATTTTATGTGTTTTTCACAATAAAAAAAAAAAAGAAAGGGGTTAGAGATCTCAATATGTGAAAGAAACACATAAAAGTAATACAGAAAAGCAACCATGAAGACCAGGTTAGCACCACTCGGGCCAGGGAACAAAGGGAGGAGTTTGGTGGTGTCACCCAGAAGCTCGGAGCAGCGCTGCAGATCTGAGCCTGAGGCCTCTGAAGAAGGGCTGCCTGTTTGTTACAGATGCTTGAGAGCAAGCACAAAGACCACCCTGAGAATGCCAGAAAAACATAGGAGGCTGCATCCCACTGCTGCTGAGGAAAGGACGGCTGCTGAGGAGACTCTACGAGGAATCACGAGCAAAGGAAGGAACAGGTCCCTGCCCCTCCCTCCAGTCTTGCAGGCTCCCTGCACCACCAAAAGCGATGTCTTTTGAAACATCACAGCCCAGTACCAAAAACAGGGCATAAAAATGGCATGGAGAAGCTGAGCAATATCAGCTTAGTGATGGGCAGGGTAAAGGGAATGGTAAAACAACCAGCAACAAAGAAAAGCAGGAAGTAATTATTAGCCCTAAGTCTGAGGGGCCAGAAGAAGGGATGATGTTACAGGAACCTTGTCAGGGCCATTAAGGGCACAGCTGTGGGAGAGGGGCTGCCCAGCAGGATCTGCAGCCATCTGCCTAAACCACAGCCAAGTAAGGAGGAAAGGGATCGAGGTAGGGGAAGAAACCCCCTGAATTCTCTCTTTTCCTACCTGCTGGTCACCATAGCTTAGGAAGGAATGTTGATGTCCTTCAATTGTACAACTGCATCTGGTGGCCTTAAAAGTATTTTATTTAATCAAAATGGAACCTACTATATGCCTTTATCTGCATCTTCATCTCCCCATCTAAGGATAACAGTGACGATAAAACTGAAATCCCTCTAAGTTATTATACTTCAATTCATTTTTTCTCAATGGTTTAGCAGTAACTTGGCATGAACAAAATTTGCTTTTATTTTAGGCATGAAAACTTGGTGATTTTTACCAAATTTACTGAAAGCCTGACATGCTGCTAAAATATTTATAATGGATTTTTACAAATACCAGGAATATAAAAAGCAGATTAAATGTTTATCACCTGCTTCTCTTGCTGATTGCTGAAAAACTGCTTTGGATTCAAGTTCTCCTCTAAAATGTGAATAATCATAATATACACTACACAGGATCATAGTAAAGATGAAATGAGAAAAAAAAAAAACAGGTGAAAGCACTGCAGAAAGTGGGGTTTTATTTTCTGTTACCTTCGGCTCTCCCTGGATCTGGGTGTTCTTTAAAGCAGGGGTCCCTGAATCCTAGGCCATGGACAGGTATCGGTCCATGGCCTACTGGAAACCAGGCCGCACATCAAGAAATGAGTGGCAAGTCAGCAAAACTTCATCTCTATTTACAGCCGCTCCCCATTGCTCGTATTACCACCTGAGTTCTGCCTTCTGTCAGATCAGCTGCAGCATTAGATTCTCATAGGAGCATGCACCCTATTGTCAACTGTGCATGTGAGGGATCCAGGCTGTGCACTCCTTAGAAGAACTGACTGCCTGATAACCTGAGGCAGTGATGCTAGTGCTGTGTAGTGGCTGCAAATACATATTAACATTGTCAGAGGGGTTTCACTGTACAGAGACTATCATAAATCAATTGCTTGCAGACTCATATCAAATCAGTGAGTGGCAAGTAACAAGCTGCCTCTGGTGGCAGGCTTTATAGCGGCAAGTGAGTCAATGTCCTTCAATTGTACAATTGCATCTGGTGGCCTTAAAAGTATGTCTGAGATGACTTCAAATCTCCATGTATTCTGGATTAAAATCAAGGTGGAATGTCCTGAGACTGCCAAAAAAGCACTGAAAAGCCTGCTTCCATTTCTGACTTTCTATCATTGTGAAGCAGGGTTTTCTGCAGTGACAGCAACCCAAATGAGATTACAAAGTAGACTGGACATAAGCAACACACTTTGAGTGTCACTATCTCCCATCACTCCCAGATGGAACCATCTAGTGGCAGCAAAACAAGCTCAGAGGTCCCACTGATTCTATGGTAAGTTGTATAATTATTTGATCTTATATTATGGTGTAATAATAATAGAAATAAAGTACACAATAAATGCACTTGATCATCTCAAAACTACCCCCAACCCTGGATCATGGAAAAATTGTCTTCTATAAAACTGGTCCCTAGTACTAAAAAGCTGGGGATCACTGCTTTAAAGCATCACCATCACAATCACCATCGTAATCACCACTACCATTAACACCACCACTATCACTATCACAGTCACCATCATAATCACTGCCATCGTCACCATATCACTACCATCATTATTACCTCCACCATCAGCACCATCATCATCATCATTATCCTCATCACTAATATTATCTTTTCTCCAGGTCCTAAATTTCTTTGCCGTTAAGGCCTTCAAAATTTTATGGAGCAAAAAACCCTCTCGGAGGGAAATGTGAGATGAGATTTGGAGTCAGAAGAGCTGTGTTAGAATGCTGGGTTTGCCATTGACTAACTGTAGGATCTTTCTGAGTTTCCAAGTTTTCTCATCTGTTAAACAGAAATACGGACCTACCTCTGTTGATTATTTTTCTTTGCCCCTCCAAATCCATTATCTGCCCTTTCTTTGCCATCCTATTTTGTATCTTGTAAGGATGACTTTTACAGACCGAATCACCTAGGCTCCCTTGTATGTGTATATGTTTGTAGGAATATTGACAGAGGGTTGGAAATATACATACCAAGCTGATGTTATCTGATTTAAGAAAGCAGCAGTGGTGGCCAGGCTCAGTGGCTCACACCTGTAATCCAGCATTTTGGGAGGCCAAGGCAGGCAGATCACCTGACGTCAGGAGTTTGAGACCAGCCTGGCCAACATGGCAAAACCCTGTCTCTACTAAAAATACAAAAAAATCAGTTGAGTGTACTGGCATGTGCTTGTAATCTCAGCTACTCAGGTGGCTGAGGCAGGAAGATCTCTTGGAGACTGAGGCAGGAAGATCTCTTGAACCTAGGGACGGAGGCTGCAGTGAGTGGAGATCATGACGTTGCACTCCAGCCTAGGCAACAGCATAAGACTCTGTCACAAAAAAGAAAAAAAGAAAGAAAAAGAAAGCAGCAGTGGTGATAATAGTAGAAACGTAAGAAAAAAAAGGGATGAGCAAAATGAAAAACATTTACATCTTAAAATACTATGCTGAGTAAAAGAATTGAACACGAAATCATAACTATGTCTGATATCATTTGCGTGAAGTTCCAGAAAATGCAAACGAATCCATAGTGACAGAAAGCAGATCAGTGATTGCCTGGGGCCAAAAATAAAATAAGAGATTAACTATAGCAGGGTAGGAGGGAACTTTCTGGGGTAATGAAAATACTTGGTATCTTGATTTTGGTAGTAGTTACGAGATGAATACATTTGCAAAAATTCAACCACTTGTACAATCATTTGTATTAGTTTATTATTATATGTAAATTATACTCAATAAAACTTGGGCTAGGAGCAGCGGCTCACACCTGTAATCCTAGCACTTTGGGAGGCTGAAGTAAAAGGACTGCTTGAGCCCAGGAGTTCAATAACAGCCTGGGCAACATAGTGAGACCCTGTTTCTACAAAAAGTTTTAAAAACTAGTTGGGTATGGTGGCGCACACCTGTAGTTCTAGCTTGCTTGTGGGGCTGGGGTGAGAGGATCGCTTGAGCCCGGGAGGTCAAGGCTGCAGTGAGCCATCATCATCATGCCCCTGCATTCCAGTCTGGAATTATTAACAAGTAAGACCAAAAAAATTCATGGCATAATATAAATGGAAGAATACATAAAATAGAATTCTAGTAGTAATATTATTGTAAATCTGTACAACCTAAATGTGCATAGAAGGACTAGAAGATATATGGACCAATGAATACATTAGCTTGGTACACAGGTGCCTGCTATTTTGTGAGCGACAAACAAAAAAGAAAACAGCTGAAGAAGGTTCCTGAAAACAGCAATGCTTACCCAGCAATGCCAAACTCACTGGTAAGGTTGCCCTTTACAGAAATAAGATATGCAAGTATTGAGAGCAACAAGGGGAAACAAAACTGTCTACAGGATCCTGGTGGGGGACTCATTTTACAATAAAAAGAGCTTTATGCAATGGACTCTTGGGTTATAATGAGGCTTAAAGGGAGAAATAGAGTGGTCTCAATGCCACTGTGGCTAAATAAGATTGCTAACCTTTCCAAATCTCAATTTCTTATTTTATAAATGAAAAGTAACAGTAGCCTTCAACTGCCAACTTTTCAAGATCCCAACTGCTACTGAGAAATACTCCCAAAGACATGGGAAGAATCATCTATTGATTCAAACACAAAAGGTGTTTGGGTCATCAACCCCGTGCTAATGGTTCAAGAAATTTAAAACAACATAATTAGCTCCCTGAATGTCTAGAACTAAGCAGAGCCCATCCTCTCTCTGTCAGACCAGTGGCCCTCATCCTAGCCCCAGAGGCATCTTCAAAACTTTTAAAAGTACAGATTCCTTGGAGTTTATGACTTAGGGCTAATGTTGAGAACCACTCTGCTAGGCACTCACCTTAGTATCTTAATGCAGTCCAAGCATTCCAACACAGTCCTCAGAGCATCTGCCATTTTCTGGCATAAAAGTTCTGTGGTATTCTTTCTGCACTATTCCAACTCCATGGCCTGAAGATTTTAAAGAAATGCAAAGCATCTTCCATTCCCAGCTGAAACTGGATACACCTGAAATTGGTAAAAGCGACAAAGACTGGATGGTATGAAACACCCTTCCATATTTCCAGGAAAAGGGCTCAATCTGAAACACAATTTTTCATATCTTCCTTTCTACTTCCTAAGCATTGGTGGTTCAGTTAAGAAATGGTGCCTGAGAAGCAGTGTTGGCACCTTAACGCAATAAAAGTCCAAGAAAATAAGACGACCTCCTGACCTGCTTTTCACACCCCCACATATGTCTGCCTTGAGATCTTGGCTTCTCAAGGCCATGAAAAATCAGCTCTTCATTCATCTTTTTTTAAAGTTTATTTTCTGCTTCCTGTGTACAAGCCCTGTTCTAGGCACTGGGGACACAGTAGTGAGCAAAACACATGAAGCTCCTTCTATTTTTGGCTTACAGTCCAGTTAAGAGAGACAAGTAAAAAACAACAAAAAGGTAGTGTCAAATTATGACTTCAACGCAAGAACTTAAAAATATGTTGTTAAAAAGTGTGAAGGGGCCGGGTACAGTGACTCATGCCTATAATCCCAGCACTTTGGGAGGCTAAGGTGGGCGGATCATAAGATCAGGAGTTCAAGACCAGGCTGGCCAAAATGGTGAAACCTTGTCTCTACTAAAAATACAAAAAAAAATTAGCTGAGCATGGTGGTGGGTACCTGTAGTCCTAGCTCCTTGGGAGGCTGAGGCAGGAGAATCGCTTGAACCTGGGAGGAGGAGGTTGCAGTGAGCCAAGATCATGCCACTGCACTCCAGCATGGGCAACAGAATGAGATTCCGTCTCAAAAAAAAGAAAAAACGGTGAAGGACAGAGTCACAGAACAGTCAAACACACTGCAGAAGCAGAGAGCTGAATGGTGGTTGTCAGGGCCCGGCGGGATGGGATAGGGATGTTGCTGTTCAACAGGTATAAAGTTTCAGTTATGTGAGATAAGAAGGTTCTGGGGATCTGTGGTACAATATTGTGTCCATGATAAACAATACTGTATTATACAGTTAAAAACTTGTTAAGAGGGTAGGTTTCACATTAAATTTCTTACCACAATGAAAAAGATATTAAATAAATTAAAAAATGAAGAGCATGAAGCAGGGCATGGGAGTAGGTAGGGAGATGAGGAGTCGTCAAGGGGGGGCCTTCCTTCCTTCCCTTTACTTCTGCCTCAGAAGGTAACATCTGAGCTGAGCTCAAGGAGAAGAAAGAACTGGCATGAAGAGAGCCCACAGAAGGAGGAATGTGACAGCTGAAGCCTAAAAGGAAGCAGAAGACACTCAAAAGGGACTATGTGCAAAAGGGCAGGCAGAGCTTAATGAAACTAGCTACCCAGGGCTACCCAAAGTGGGGGGAATCATGATCACCCTTGGCCTGCAGGGACAAAGTAAGGAGTGGCTACCACAAGATGGAGAGGACCCCTGATAGGAGCTGTGGACTTTGGTAAAGGGATACAACCATCCTCAGGTGACTAGCCAGCAAGGAAGGAGCAGGGGTGGGGGTGAGTAAATGCCCTGAATAAGCATCTCCTCCCTACTCTCTCTGATCTCCTACTAGTGCTTCCCATTGGCCAATTCCAAAAGGAAGTCAGGAAGCAAGAGTGTTCATCGATGCAATTCATACCATCAGCCTACTGGCACACAGAACAAGATGAGAAAGAAGATTGGGTCTAGAAGGGCAAATGGAAGGCATCAGCATAAACACCAAGTGCAAAAGCTTGAGATAGGAAATGGCACAGCCTGTTCAAGGAGTAGAGGGGCTACTGCACAGGAGCTCTTTAGACAAGGTATAGGATGTAACAGTAGATAGGACCCAGATCATGTGGGGCCCTGTACGCCATAGTGAGGTGCTGGTATTTAATTCTGTGTCCAACAGGAAGTTGTTTAGAAGGATGGGATAGGAGATGGAATCGGACCTCACTTTTAAAGATCACTTTTCCTGCTGTGTGAGTGTGTACTATAGTCATGGTAAGGGTGGAGGCAGGAGGCAACTGGTGCAGCAGGGGTGCAAGTAACTCATCCCAGAACTCACATGTACAGAGAAATGAGACCTGCTTTGCCTAGGTCTGATCTATTCTGGCTCGCTAACTCCTATGCACTACAGAAAAACAAAAGAGCAGGGGATAACCTTAAGATCAATGCAATTATTTAAATCTTTCTTTCAGGTAAAATTCGGCCTCTTTGGTTAAACATACTTAGTCTCTAGATTTCAGCACCATCACTGGGCCCCAGGCCAGTACTGCGGAGAGAGAAATGTACATGACCTCGCAGGTTTTGGGGAAACGGTCCTCAAAACCATGCAGGGTCTTTTGACTCCCCAGCAATGTGCCTGTTCCCCTTGTCATTAGCACTCAATGGTGTCATTAGGGGTTATGGCTGAGGCTGCTGCTGGCAGGCATCTTGGTCTATGCTCCTTCTCAGCTCTGCTAGACCTGATGACTCCTTGTATGACAACCTCATTCATCTCAGCTTTCATAGGCATCGCAAACCTCTCTGAGTCTCTGTAAGTCCCCTATCTCAACAGGACTATGCAGGCCTTGTCAGCTCTCAATTCTGCATTCACGCCTTGGGAGAACAGGGAAAGCCTTGGAGATGCAAATTAGACCATCACTCTCCCTGACCACATCTCTGAATTTATTTCATGTGGTTACCCTGTAGGTTTGCCAGGAAGGTCCCTCAAGGAGCTTCCAGGTGACATCTTTCCAGTGCCCCAGGCTGGAAGCAAGGAAGGAACCTCTCTGCCCCATTTTTATTTAGGAATTTAACAGACTTCTCATTGTCCAAGATTGAGACCAGAAGGAAGATCAGAGTCCTGAACTCACCATCTATCTCCTCTGATCCCCTTCTCTCTTTCTTCTCCAAAACTCTATTCAGGCCGGAATGCAGGCTTCATTATCATAGCCGTCAACTTCTGAACAAACCGCAGCCCCATTACTGATGAATAGAATAAACATTCTATTAATATATGTTACGGTAGAAATTTATAGTCTAATTTTCCAGGCCTAGTCCTTGCTACAAAAATGAAAAATAAAAACATTTATAAAATTCTTTCTCTCCCTACATGGACTAGTTTTTAAGCCGTCTTTCCACAGAACCATATTTTTGGATGTCTTAGCTCTTCCTTTCAGTTGGCATTCATTTATCTCATCTCAGAGGCAGACATATTCAAGAAAAAGAAAAGCACACGAAATTGTTTCAAACCATGGCCATCATTACCCCTGCTAAGAAGCTACCCTAATGTCCTAGGTGAGAAATAACCATAGCTTGATACCTGTTGGCAGTGGAGTAGAGGGCAGGAGATGTAAGTAAAAGGAAGCAGGATGAGGAAATATTTTGGAGGTAGAACAGAACTGGCTGATGGGTTATACAATAGGGGTAAAGAAAGCTGAGGAACCAAAAAAGACTCGTAAGTCAGTAACAGACAACTGGTTGTCCATTTTTACAGAAATGGGGAATCCTGGGGAAGAAACTGGTGTGTGGTGGGAAAAGTTAGGAATTCTGTTTGACCTGTTAAATTGAAATTCCAATGAGATATCCAAGTAACATGAAATAGGCCACTCAGATGAGAAGTAAGAGATGAGGATAAAAATTTGGGAATCAGCAGCATACAGACGGTGCAGAAAGCCCAGTGTACAGTACGAAGAAAGGCTCCGTCTGTGCATGAAAGGCACCGGGGCAGAAAGCCTCCACAGGCCAGCCCATGTCGGGCCAAAGAAGAAGAAACCCCAACCACTCCCAAACCTCCCTCAAGCCAAGCTCTCAGATTCAGCATAACATTTAAGATCCAGAATCAGGCACCACAAACCTATCTTGAATTTAGCAATAACCAGAAAGGAGAGAGAAAATGTCTATGTTTAAACTAGGTCATCATTATTGTACAGGGTTTTGTTCCAAAGAAAGTTAGAAGTATTTATTTGGGACCAGTCATCACGGAGAAAACTCCCTGTGAAGCAGGAGACCAACAAGAAACAACATTTTCTAATAGTTTGGACGGTTCTATTAACAAAGGATCTTGTGATATAGCAACTTTTTAGCCTAGAAGCCACCTGGAGGGTTGGTTCTCTAACCAAATTAAACTATGGTTTATTTTCTGGCCATGTTCTCTAACATTTTTGTTGCTGGTAGGAACAGGGAGAAAAGAACTCAGGCCTCTCTACCTTTACGGGGGAAAAAGGGCCAGAGCAGGGAGCTTGAGGAGGAGTGAAAGAAATACTATTCCCAAGGAAACAGCCCCACCTGCTGAAACAAATTTCCATCTGGGTTGGGGAGGTAAGGGGGTAAGATTTGAGTTTTTTCAGGAATTAGTACTACTTAACTATAACCTTCTTGCTCCCTCTAGAGGGCAAAGGTATGAATAACATGACTACAAAGAAATTATTTTAATAGAAGCCATGGCTTCATTTTTATCTGTACCTTTCTCCATCACTTTGAAATCAGTATTTACAAAGAGAGAAAAAACAAAGGCAATGAATTAAAATTCCTCTGGCACTTTCCACATACTCTGACATTTGAAGTCCAAGAATTGGGGGTGCTTTACAAGTAAAGCCAGCTCTATGGCACTAATCAAATACTTAAGACTGGCCCTGTAGGAGGGAGAAAGGGTACAATATTGCACTGTCTTTATTAATCTATTTCTCTAAGGAGCTAATCATTTATTCTGGAAACAGGAGGATTCTGTGAGATGTTGTTCCTTCGCATGCAAATTCATTCTAGAAGAATTGTGTCTGGACTTTGTTTGAGGTTTTCTGAATTGTAATGAGGACATCACTGTTGCCAGGCAACTTTGTACTCTGGATACAGGTGCACATGAAAGTTAAATTACCTTATTATTCTAATGAATCTACCCTGACAGTAGTCACGGTGTAACAATTTGTCTATCTATATCCAGTAGCCAAATGAAAGAAACAAGTCCAGGAGTCAAAGACAATAAACATTAATAAAGCCAGTTCTCATAAGACCATTCTCCAAGGTTTCAGTACAATGGTTCCAAAGTAGCACTGAGACTAATTTTAAAAAGCTTCATTTCAGCCTAATGATTTTGCAATAGAACAGAGACTGATAACATTTAGACAAAAAGGAGTCATATCTCAGAGCTGTAGGTTCAGTTTGGGTGACTGTTTTATAAACACACAGACAGATGGTAAACTGCTTTAGCTTCCAAGATTATTGCTGCAATAATCAACTATTCTTTCAGAAGAACAAACATTTGTCGCCACAGGCAATGAACAGATAGCAAAAGACAAATCATACCATGACAAAGTAAAAATAGCAGAAAGAGAACATTACAGGTGATTCCATGCAATTTAGCATGTGACAAAAGTGGCATCTCAAGCCACTGGGGCAAAGTTGTACTTTTTAATAAATGGTGCCAGGACAACTGGATAGCCAGTTGGAAAAAATAAATAAAATTAGATCTGCATTTCATGCCACACAAAGGAATAAACTCCAAATGTATCAGATATCCAAGTACAAAAAAATAAAATTAAACAAATACTAGAAGAAAACACAACTAAATTACTCTCCAATCTCAGTGTAGAAACTAAAACTTAAAAGAGGCAATAAAAGATAATTTGACCACACAAAAATGAAATATAACAAATGGTAAAAGAGCAACACCACCATCATAATAAAGTCAAAAGACAACTGACAAACTGGGATAAAATACCTGCAACAGACATATCCCTAATATGTAAAGAGCTTTTGAATACCAAGGGAGAAAGGACCAAAAACCCAGTATGAACAGACAACGGAACCAAAATATATAAAATGAAATACACCAAATGGCCCTTAAATATATGGAAAAAAATGTTAGCATTACAAAAATGCAACCAGGCATGGTAGCTCACACCTTTAATCAGAGCCCTTTGGAAGGTTAAGGAGGAGGACTGCATGAGCCTAGGAGTTTGAGACCAGCCTGGGCAACACAGCAAGACCCCCTGTTTACAGAAAACATTTAGAAAATTAGCAGAGTGTGGTAGCGCACACCTGTAGTTTCAGCTATTTGGGAGGCTGAGGTAAGGGATCACATGAGTCCAGGAGTTCAAAGGTGCAGATGAGCTATGATCATGCCACTGCACTCCAGCCTGGGGAACAGAATAAGACTCTGTCACAAAAAAAAAGAAAAGAAAAGAAAAATGGACATTAAAACAACACTCAGATGCCATTTCTTATTTATCAGATTGGCCAAAAACACAAAGTATGACAATACATTCTGTTGTCAAGGCTGTGAGAAAATATTCTTGTACATTGCTGGTAAGAATGAAGATTGCTATAGCCCTCCTGGAAAGAAATTTAACAACTCTTAGTAAAATTATAGATGCACTTAACTTTTGTCCTGGCAATTCTACTTCTAAGAATCTACTCTGAGTTTAAACCTCCAACAATATAAAATTAGTATGCACAAGGTTATCTACTATAGCATTGTGTTTACAAAATATTGGATGCGACTTAGATGCTCAAAGTTCATACATAGAAGAGTGGTTGAATAAACTATGATGCAGCCAACACAATGGAATACTATATAGCTATAAAGAAGAATGAAGATCTTCATGAACTTATATTGAGTGATTTCCAGGACACATTAAATTTAAAATGCAAAATGTGAAAGAGTATCTATAGTATGCTACCTTTCATGCAAAACAGAAAGGAATCTAAATATATATATATATATTCATATGTATATTCACTTGTACAAAATAATAAACCATAAATTAATGAGACCGGATAAGAGTAATTGAGAACAGGGCAGAAAGGAATAGGAAAAGGAAACAGGGTAGCAGTGATAAAGGGGGAATAAAACTTTTCTAAGCATACCTGCTCTTAAAATCATATAATGTTTCACATACCCCCCAAATAAATAAATGATTAAAATAAACCCAGATGTGAGGGGGACAACCAGAAATGGAATAAACAGTAACTAGTGAACTTAATTGTACTGCAAATGATTAATATGACAAATGAAGAGAGTGAGATGGAAAGCTATCCTAAGTATTCTATCTATGACAAAAAAAAAGAGAACTATCTATGTGTGTGTATGTGAGTTAATACACGTATATGCATTTTCAAGCTCTGTCTTCTGAGAAGCAGTGAGCACACCTAGCTCTAGGATGTTGTTTCTAAATACTTACTAATCTCTAATTAATGGAACCAAAAGCTCCTTGGAGAAACTGTTGATTTCAGGTCTAAAACAAAAAATATAGATGAGCCTGGAACAGCTTCTGACGCCAGAAAGGAGTGCTCAAAAAATGACAGGGGTATGCTAAAAAAGGACATAGGAGGCCCAGCGCAGTGGCTCACACCTGTAATCCCAGCACTTTGGGAAGTCAAGGCGGGTAGATCACTTGAGGTCAGGAGTTTGAGACCAGCTGGTCAACATGGTGAAACCCCATCTCTACTAAAAATATAAAAATTAGCCAGGCATGGTGGCAAGTGCCTAAAATCTCAGCTACTCGGGAGGCTGAATTGCTGGAACCCAGGAAGTGGAGAATGCAGTGAGCCGAGATCACACCATCGCACTCCAAACTGGGTCAACAACAGCGAGACTCTGTCGCAAAAAAAACAAAAGGACATAGGAGTTAACAAGAAGGAGCTCCTAACGGCTAAGGTGGAAACATTCTGAGCAACAATATTCATAATGATAGTAACAGATTATGCCCATAAGTCCAAACTGATTTTAAAAAATTAGCATTTCAAATTAATAAATGTGAAAAAAAATGATGGAAACAATCACTACTAAGCAAATATGATAGCTAATAACTGCTGCAGGGAACTATCAATGGATGACAAAATTAGTGGACAAAGGTACAAGAAATAGGATATTTCCATAATGTCAAAGTATCTACCTAAAAGATACTTATTAATTACAAAAGGAACAATCGTCACCTTATAGTGCAGAATACCTGACAAACGCTATCTCAATAAAGTGATCAAAGTAAACATCACCTAAGCTAGGTGCAGTGGCTCACACCTGTAATCCCAGTACTTTGGGAGGCTGAGGCAGGCAGATAACTTGAGGTCAGGAGTTCAGGACCGGCCTGGCCAACATGGTAAAACCTTGTCTCTGCTAAAAATACAAAAATTAGCTGGGTGTGGTGGCACACACCTGTAATCCTGGTGGCTAAAGCAAGAGAACTGCATGAAACCAGGAGGCAGAGGTCGCAGTGAGCCAAAATCCTAACACTGCACTCCAGCCTGGGTAACAGAGTGAGACTCCATCTCAAAAAAAAAAAAAAGTAAACATCACCAGTAATAAGACATTTAAAATCATGTACCCCTTGACATCACACCGAGAAGGGCATAGCATCATTTCTGTGGGATTACTGCGAAAAATGCATAATCTCACTCTAATCATGAGGAAACAACAAACAAATCCCAACAGATGGATGGTCTACAAATAAGTGCCCAGCACTCTCCAAAAGTTGTCAAGGTCATGAAGGACAAAGACCAATTAGAAAGGCTACAGAGACATGACAACTAAATGTACTGTGGAATCTTGGTTAGATCCCAGACCAGAAGGACATTAGTGGGGAAACTGTTGGAATTTGAATTGTTTGCAGATTCGTTTATAATGTCAATGTGAATTTCCTTATTTTTAAAAGTCTTTCCTGTAAGTCTATACATATTTCAAAATAAAAGTTTTTTTAAAGCTTGGAAAAAAAAAAAGTGGCTCCATAAGGTGAAAATATTGTACATTTCTGAAGGGAGTGGCCATGTGGAAGATCTTACTGTTCCTCGATTTAAGTTCTACAGATATTAAAGTATAAATTCTGTAGGAGGAATGCTGGACACCAGAAATCAGAACAACATTTTGCTTAAAACATAAAATAAAATATAACCTATTTGTTTAGCGTATTTGGAAAAAACAGAAATAATAATGTGCTACTTATGATTTTTCTATTTTCAGAGCTATAACTTTCAAGTCAGTAAAGTAGTCACTGAATGTACACTATGTGCTAAGATTTGAGCTGGGTCCTACTAACTCCACAAAATTTTACTGGACATCTCTTCTGTACCACAAGTGAGAGGTGTAAATCCTTTTGGTCTCACCCCTTAGTTAATGCTTGCCTGGCCAGACTTAAGCAACAGGAGAGATGTCAACAGACACATGTTTTCTCTTTTTGTTCCCAGGCAAACAGTTCTGAGACACATTTAAAAGAAGAGTCCATCAAGATTGAGTATCAGTCACTAAATTTGCAACTGAGTAACACATCACGGTATTCCCCATCCACCACCACCCCTATTCCCTGGTCAATTCCCCTGATCCCTCACTTTAGCACAATGCGATCACTACCAAGTAAACTACTTGCTCATCAGCCTTTGTTCTAGACCAGGGGATGTCCAATCTTTTGGCTTGCTTCCCTGGGCCACATGGGAAGAATTGTCTTGGGCCACACATAAAATACACTAACACTACTGATAGATGATGAGCTAAAAAATAAAAATAAATTTTTAAAAATCTCATGTTTTAAGAAAGTTTACAACTTTGTGTTGGGCCACATTCAAAGCCACCCTAGGCCTCAAGGGGCTGGAGGGCCACAAGTTGTGCAAGCTTCTTCTGCTTTGGGGACAGTAGGAAATGGTGAGAAGTAGGAAGAGGATGATAGAGACTGAAGCCAAGAAAAAGGTACAAACTTGCCCTTAAGGAGAAGTTTCAGGAAAAACTTATCAAGGACATATATGGAATAGATATCAATCAACAGGAATACATTATTAAATTCACAAAATACTTATAAAAATGCCTGCGAATGAGAATTATATCCAATGAACCATCTATACCAGATACAGACCAATCATTCCAGATAGAACAAGCAAAGATGGCATTCCTTGTTCATAAAGAGAGCTAAGGAACCAAATCAGGTTGGGTTTATTTTATGCCACATGGAAAAAAAGGCTATCAAAAGACCTCGCAAACACTGCTTGAAAACTTCTTACGTATATAAGCTCCTACAGAAATCCATCATTAATCAGAAACAAAGATGAAAAATGAAATCATTTTGACCTAGAACAGAAAAAAATGTATTCCAGACTTGTTTATGTGAAAGACAAGTCCTACAATTTAATTTTTTAAGTATGAGATTTCTCTTGTGAGATATCAGATAGAAAATATTTGGTTCATTTATGCAAGGAACAAAAAAGCAGAGAAGTCTAAAAGAAACACAATCAAAGCAAAATTCCAGTTTAATTTGTAACAAATTCAGCCCTATTGTTAATTTTTGACAAGACAGCTGCCTAACAACTTATACCAATTGCAATCACATTATTTTATAATTTGCACACAAAACTTTTGTTGCTTTTTTTTCTCCCCAGGTTTCCTTTACGATGTTTGTTTATTAAGGGGAAAAAAATCTATTAGCTACTTAAAAAAATAATAATTACTATGAAGTAAGACCACAGATAGCCAATGTCCAAGCTCCTTGTTACTCTGAAAAATCAGCTGGAAACAGTCAACCACTAAGCATAGTGTGTCTTAAATCTGCATCAAGGAACCAGGCAAAGTTTTGAGGATAATTGTGAGTCAGGAAAACAAGGCCTGGGGGCAGGGAACCCAAAAACTTCTTAGAAGTAAATCAAATGGAGGCCAGGCATGGTGGGTGGCTCACACCTATAATCCCAGCACTTTGGGAGACCAACGCAGGTGGATCACCTGAGGTCAGGAGTTCAAGACCAGCATGGCCAACATGGTAAAATGCTGTCTCTAGTAAAAATAAAAAAAATTAGCTGGGCATGGTGGCAGGTGCCTGGAATCCCAGCTACTCAGGGGCTGAGACAGGGTAATCACTTGAACCCAGGAGGCGGAAGTTGCAGTGAGCCGAGATCATGCCATTGCACTCCAGCCTTGGGGACAAGAGCGAGACTTCATCTAAAAAGAAGAACTAAATCAAATGGAAACACTTCAGCTATGACAGGAAATATCCTCTTCATTTACATAGGTCATACACAGAGTAAATAACTTTGTAACTTCCCTTTAGCCTATTCATTTACATAGGGCGCACATCAAGTAACCAATGGAAGCCTCTAGAGGGTATTTAAACCTCAGAAAATTCTGTACCTGGGCCCTTGAGCCACTTGCTCAAGCCTATTCACACCCTGTGGAATGTGGTATCATTTTCAGTAAATCTCTTCCTTTGTTGCTTCATCCTTTCCTTGCTTTGTGCATTCTGTCCAATTCTTTGTTCAAAACACCAAGAACCTGGGCACCTTCAACCAATAATAATTGGGCAAAAGGGCTTCTTCTCCTGGGATAATGGCCCCTTCCAAGTATGGTAAACACACACACAAAGGATTTTAGTGCAAACGATAAGGATAAAACACTGTTTAACTCAGATGAATTTACTTTCTTCGCTTCCATACGTAACACACCTGCTAAGGATGACTTGAGTTTCTAAATCCCAAACCCATAAGGAATGTTTCCTCAATATGTCAAATCATGTTGCTTCTGTTTATCTTTTACAATTTCTCAAACTATGAGATGCAAGCTTAACAATTCTGAAAACGTTTTCTCAAATAGTAAACCCCACTTCAGTAAGGCCAGGAGCACCATATAATTCAAACAATGCACAGAGAACGTGGCCAAAGGGGGAGTGAGGGCCAAGGAGGGTTGGCCCCACGAAAATGCATGAATACAAATATACACGCAAAACTTCCCATAATTTCAGGGATCCTAGATCCTATGAAGCCCAGATTACAGGTTCAGAACTCTTTATTATTCAAGCCAAATAAATAAGGTTTGTACTTCGCCATACTGATTGAGAATTTGTTGCTGAGTCAGTCCTAACTTAGGCATAAAACTTGTTACAAATGTGCCCTTTTCAAGGCAAAAGAAATTTTATTTTTACCATCTTAATAAACTATATTGTCCTCTGCTACAAAACTTACATTTTTATCTTAAAAAGATCTTCAGAGGACAGCTTTCAAGCATTTTCTCTGCAATTTATCTTCTGCCCATGAAAAGGTCACTCTTTAGCCTTTTAAGTCTAACATTATGGAAAGCATATCCAGAAGTAAAAGGCCCAACATTTATAACTTTGTAGTATTTATTTCATAGCATTTTAAATTTTACTGAAGTGAGAATTTATCAATTGAAGCTATTGGTTATAACAGCTTAAATGAGTGAAATCATATAAGAATACATCCTAACACACATAGACTCAGCTGCCAAACCCAAGTAACTTAATAATCGATAGTAAAAGGAGGGAAAATAGCATCACACTTCATTTCAGGATGCAGCTATAACCTTAAACTCAGTTGTGTTTGTGACATCATCATCCCTGTGCTTTAGTATAAAGAGGGCCCCGATAGTTGAACGACCTTCAATAACAAAAGATTTTTGAGAATCTTTAATCTTCCAAAACACCATTAAAGCCATACTAAAAAGATTTTTCTAAGTATAAACCAACAATACCAGCAAGAAGAGAGGAGTAGGCTGGGCACGGTGGCTCATGCCTGTAATCCCAGCACATTGGGAGGCCAAGGCTGATGGATTGCTTGAGCTCAAGGGTTTGAGACTAGCCTGGGAAACATAGTGAGACACCATCTCTACTAAAAATACCAAAAAAAAAAAAAAAAAGCCAGGTGTGATGGTGCGTGCCTGTGGTCCCACCTACTTATGAGATGGGAGATGGGAGGATTGCTTCAGCCTGGCAGGGGAGAGGCTGCCGTGAGCCAATACTGTATCACTGCAGCTTGGGTGGGTGACGGATTGAGAGGCTGTCTCAAAAAAAAAAAAAAAAAAAAAAAAGAAAAGAAAAGAAAAGAGGAGTACTTCTGTTTCAGGCAATTTAGTGGAGTGAATAACTTGAGAAAAACTCCTAGGACAGGTGTCCAAAAGTTCTGGCTAAAAAATTTTTCTATCTCCTTAAATTCACAGCTGGACATCTGAGAATCTCCTCAAAGCTAAAAATGAAGCAAAACTTGAATTCAGTGAGGTAGCCAAGTCCAAGAGCTTACAGCTACCACTGGAGTTTCTGCTGGTCACTGATGGACTGAGTCTTTTAGTTCATTGGTCTTTACACAGAAGCACTGGAGAAAAAGCCAAGCACGAGAGTGAGAGGTCAGATGAGACCCAACAGCAACTCCCTCACTGGAACCAGGAAATCGCCCTCAGAGATGGAGATAGGGAAGAAATGTGCCTATTTCGCCTTGACTCTGGAATAAGAAAGAGAAAAAATTTCCTCCATGAGTTTCTATCCACAAACTGGCCCTGCACACAAAGGCAAAATTTGTACAACCCTCAGGTGTGAAAAACCCCAAGGTGAGAATTTAAAACACCTCCAACTGACTGGTAAAAATTTTTCTAGAACTGTTATTAAAGAGCTTGGCAAAGCCCCTTCACTTAATCAGAAATTTCCCTATCTATAATGCCCCAATAACCAAGAAAAATAAAGAAAGAATAAATAAAATTCTGAATCTGTTTTGCAAAGTTCCCAGAGACTCTCAAAGTTCTATGGTCTAAGATGTTACCATAATCTTTATTGTCTACTAGGGTCTATCAACTCTTGTTTTATGAGTACATACAGGCCTGCCCAGGCATCTAGGAATATTACATCTGATTCTAGACTCCACACACTACTTGCAAGCAGACAGGACCAAATATTGCAAGGAACTCATGCTAAACATCCAGTCTTATCAATAGGTATGAGCAGCCTTTCCCCCAAATCCTCCCAAACAAACTTCACACAACCTGAAACCCAAAGACTTGGTCTTCTGAAGGAAACAATTTACTCATGAACTGACAAAATAAAGCATACAATCAAACTGAGAGTTGGGATTATACACTTTTTCCTTTTGGAGGAGCCACCCAGCTTCCGACAGTTCCATTTTCTTGTAATGAGATCAGATGATTTTCTAGGTAAAATACAGGGACAAACAGCCAGAAAAACTAAAATCCCGTATCATATCATATCACATATTATATATCAAAAAAAAAAAAAAAAAAAAGCTCCTCTCTCCACCAAAACTCTGCTTGGGACCTTTGGTGGGAGCTAGCTTTTGAAACCAAACTTTCACAAGACAGAAAACTTAAAAGAGAACGAGAGAATAGATCATGCATATTTGGAGACTATCTCACTTTACCCAATTTGGCAAGTAAAACACACTACTTTCTTTCACTTTAGAACAACCTAATTAATAGTCTTGACACTATAAATTTCATTGCCTGGAGCCAGACCACTCTTCATAAGTGGCCCCAAATCAAAAGGATTTGACAATACCCATAGGAGTATTTTCACCAAAAACAGATGTAACACAAAAACCTACTGGCTACTACCTGCAAATCAGATAGAGGTTTGTTACCTTGGTAAAGTCCTAACTGCCCTCAGGATAGTCCCTGTTATCACCCAAGATATGCATTGATTAATCAACTTACCCTCTGGAAAAAGCGTTTTCTCTTATGAAAGGAGAAAAAGTAGGTCTTGGTTGAGAATGGAAACCATAATCACTCAAATTTTGAATTGCTTTCTGCTGTCCTCAAGTCTCTTCACTTTGTAAGAGGCCTAGAGGTAGAGAAACTCCTGCATGCTATAGTTCAGAGAAAAGCAGGAAAGCTAGATAAACAATGCTACCACGACTATAGAACTCCCTGCCCAAGAGGTTCAGAACATGGAACTGAAAAAGAGCCCATTAGTTATTATATTGACGTCTTGAGAAAACATGTGCTATTTTAGTGGGAAATAGTATGCTTATGGCCCTGCAGATGTCTCTGGCATCTTTAACAATACTAAAGAGATCTGGTGAGCTAACAAATAAATCACAAAATTAATCATAAATTAATTTTATGATCTGACTAATAATTCCATACCTGGTACTGCAGACTCATTATATAGGAGATAAAATCTGTTCTTCTCGCTTAATTTGGATACTCTTGACTCACGGCTTAGAGGAAGACAACAAACTGATCATAATCCTTCTCCTGGTATATTTTAGTTACAGGGGCTCAGATGGTATGTTCTCAAGTTTTAAATGCTTCTGTCCAACTGTTGTTCTTACCACATGATTAAACAAATGATCATTCAACAAAAAGAACAGAAAAACCTAACACTTGAATGTTGAAACAACCAACTGGGAAATAATGCATGATCATGACACTATAAATAGCAGTGAAGTTCTAGATTTTATCACATCCCCAATAGTTAATCCATCAGATCAGGCCAAAGAATGGCAATAAGGGAGTCAAAAGGAAAAACTCTTTAAGACTCACACCACTTCTGACACAAAATGTATGGGAGCGTTCCACGTCAAACAATTCTCCAGTTCTCTGTGGATACCAACAGGGTGTCCTACAATTTAATTCTGACACTGACTACACAGAGTCAGTGCAGACCCCACAGGTTAAGGGCTCATTCCCACAAGACTGCCCTCCTTACTCCACTTCAAATGCCAATAAAAAGTCCAAGCCTCCCACATTTCTGACATCTATAATTCAGGGGTCCCTATGAACCCCTCCTAAGGTTCAATAACTTACTAGAACGGTCACTGAACTCCGGAAATGCTTATTATTTCTGGCTTATTATAAAGGATACAACTCAGGAACGGTCAGAGAAGAGATGCATAGAGCAGCAAGGTATGTGGGAAGGCATACAAGTTTCCATGTGCTCTCTAAGCATACCACCCTCCCTGCACCTTCATGTGTTCACCAACCCAGAAGATCCTAGAACCCCTTTATTAAGGGTTTTTATGGCAGTTCTATTACACAGGTATGACTAATTCAATCATTGGTGACTGAACTCAAATCTCCAGCCCTTCTCCCCTCCTGGGAGGTCAGGGGGTAAGGTTCAAAATTTCAGTCTTCTAATCACAAGGTTGATTTCCCTGGTAACCAGTCCCTATTCTGAAGTTGTAAAATTTAGGGGCTTTCACCACCACTCTTTTCATTAAAATATAAAAAGACTCACCATTCACTCCAGAGATCTCAAGCTTCCGACAAGCTCTTGTCAGGAACAAGGAATAAGATTTAAAAAGATACACTTATCAGCCCATCACTAAGGAAATTGCAAGGGTTTTAGGAACCGTGTCAGAAAGTGGGGGGCAAAGACCAAATATATATTTCATATTATATTACAAGAAGATACACTAAGAACTGAAACCATCTGTATCCATACAGCTTACTGTCAGTATCAACAACTGTCTTCATTCACAGAGCATTAATATTCTAGGAATCTTAGCCAGGATGGTAAATTTGCAAATAATTTTATTGTTCATTTCAAGATACAGTCATTTATCTGAACACTAATGAACATATCATAATCATTTATATGAACACTAAACTACTGAACTTACCTTCATCAAAGTAAATACTCCTTTCTCAGAGTATAGTATTGAATATCTACTTCTCAAGATTCACTTTATTTTACTTTTGAGATGGAATTTCACTTTTTGCCCAGGCTGGAGTGCAGTGGTACCATCTTGGCTCACTGCAACCTCTGTTGTTCAAGCGATTCTCTCCCAAGTAGCTAGGACTACAGGCACATGCCACCAGGTGTGGCTAATTTTTGCATTTTTAGTAGAGACCATGTTTCACCATGTTGGCCAGGCTGGTCTCAAACTCCTGACCTCAGATGATCCGCCCACTTTGGCCTCCCAAAGCACTGGGATTACAGGCGTGAGACACCATACCTAGCCACGATTCACTTTAAAATCCTATCCCCAAATTTGTCTAATCATAAGCCCCCAAATTAAAAGACCCACCATAAGCCAGACACCCAAGGAACCCAAAACATCCTGCCTTTGCTCTCCCTTTAAGACATTACCAAGATGCTGTCAATGTAGTGATCAACAGGATTATTTTGATGTATTTCAGGAAGACAGGATTTTACAATAGAGTAGGAAGTTTAAATTACAAGGTGCCACACAGAAATGTCCCATGCAAGATTAGGGCAGCATAGCATTGAAGTTACTACACTTAGATTCTCCCAAAGCATACTTCAAGAAATACTAACCTCTTAGGATGTTTAAAGTGGTTCTTTAAAAAGGGGTTACATGCAAACAAACTTGAGAAATACCAGCTTGAACAAAGGTAAACTGGTCTTATTTGTAATGTGTACTGTCAACATCCAACTGGAACATACTATATTGACATATATGTCAAACTCATTTGACCATGAGCACTGTCCTCATAAATATTTTGTGGAATTAGTGTCCTAACAGAAAATAATGTGAGAAACATTGAACTCTACTAAAGCCAATGATCCTAGGTTCAAGTCTTCATTCCAACACTTACTTGTGGTGTAACCTCACCTGTCTTTTAGCTTCTCAGTTTCCTTAATTGTAAAATAATTTTATTTTATTTTATTTCTTTTAGTGTACTCTCCCTGTCCACTAATAAAGGTTGTTGTTAGAGTCACACTTGAGATAAAGAACATGAAAGCCCTTTGCAAACTGAAAAGCGACATACACATGTATAGAACAGCATTTTTGTTTTGTTTTTGAGATGGAGTCTTGCTCTGCTGCCCAGGCTGGAGTGCAGTGGTGCAGTCTTGGCTCACTATAACCTCCACCTCCTGGCTTCAAGAGATTCTCCTCCCTCAACCTCCCAAGTAGCAGGGACCCCAGGTGCATGCCACTACACCTGGCTCATTTTCGTATTTTTGGTAGAGAAGGGGTTTCACCATGTGGGCCAGACTGGTCTCAAACTCCTGACCTCAAGTGATCAACCCACATCAGCCTCCCAAAGTGCTGGAATTACAGGCATGAGCCACTGAACCCAGTGAACAAAGGGTTTTTACTCACGTTAAAGACAAGGTAAATCCATGGGGATCGTGAGACAGTAGTATTAGTGAAATAAAATGGAAAGTATTCTATTAACAGGTTTTTTTTTTTTTAGTAAAGTTGGATAACTAGCACAGGTGGAGCCTTCTTTGTGGCTTAACTCAAGATCAATGGTAAACAGCAGAATGAAAAAATACATGAAGAATTTATTAAGATGACAGTGCGAAGACACTAATGTGATTCCATATGAACTTGAACACTTCTTGCTTTGATAAATTTTATAACGATGTTTCTAAAACAAAACAACCCAACTGGTCTTTTTATTCCTTAGCGGCTCCCCATATGTACAGGAGGAAGTGTCACTGATGTAACTAAAATGCCAAGATAATCACTCACCTTGTAAGTCTATCTTTTCTCAACACAGACACAAAGAGTAACGAAATTACTACAGGCATGGGTGTCACAATATAAACTGTCACCTGATAGATCTCTTAAGTCAATAGCCCTTTTTGATCAAAAAATGAGTTCTATTTAACAATGTGACTAGGGCATTTAACTTTACAGTTGTATCATATAGCATGGCTTCCAGTAACTCCACTCAAAGAAAACTCTGTAAAGCAGGAATACATCTATTGACTGGGGGGAGATTCAAATATGTACTATCTGCCTTTCCATGAGCTGCCTAATGAGGAAACTTCAGTTTATTCATCTGCCACTAGATGTATTGTTCCAGACTTTAAAATGTTACAGCCCAGTAACATTTTCATCCAAGTAACAGATACAAGAAACTGTCAACTTCTAACTTTACTAAGGTCATTTTTTAAAAATCTACCACCATTTTTTATTTTAAAAACACTAAGAAGTGGAAAGATATAATCTCAGAATAAAGGACTGCCCTAAAGATTAATAAAAAATACACCACAATGCCCTATTTTTGTGGACTATAATTTCTTTGGACTCTCATATCCAAGATCAGAGTAACAGATCATTTTATGTAGTTTGCATGTACTCAGCTAAAATTCAGCCAGAAAACTGGGACCATTTAACAACCTGACTTCACATGTTAACATTCAATGTAACTAAAAATGTTTATATGTGATCTATTACTAAAGGTTACCAAGCAATTTGACTTCTCCAGCAGTAAGGTGTTAAAGCATGCACTGACAAGGAGCTTGAAAATCACAACCCAAAAAAAGAAATCACATTCTTGACACGCTTGCAAAATAACACTTTTAAAAATGGTTGCAGTTCATCCTGGCCAAAATGGTGAAACCCCGTCTCTACTAAAAATACAAAAAAAATTAGCTGGGCCCACTGGTGGCATGCGCCTGTACTCGGAAGGCTGAGGGAGAAGAATAGCTACTCCCAGCTACTCGAAAGGCTGAGGCAGAATAGCTTGAACCCGGGAGGCGGAGGTTGCAGTGAGCCAAGGTCGCGCCACTGCACTCCAGCCTGGCACCTGGTGACGGAGTGAGACTCTGTCTCAAAAAAAAAAAAAAAAAAGGTTGCAGTTATAGTGCATGTTACAGACTACCAAGCAGTAAGGTTATTCAACTGGAATCCACCTTTATAAACATTAGACTAGGAAACATTCACAACAACGTAAACATAGCTCACCCTTTCCTTCCTCCTCCTTAAAGGAAACAAAATGGCAAAATAATTCCTCTTTACCACCTTCAAATTTATATTGTTTCCATTCTCAGTAGACAACTCAAGTAACTGTCTAAAATGATTGATAAGAATTTGCTCACTAAACATAAAATCCAAAATAAAAGTTATATTAAATAAGCCAAGCAAGGATCTTTTAGGCTCAAAGCCTGCTTTCACACTAAACAATTATATTTGAATCCAATACATACTATTTTTAGCTTCCAGGATTTCATCTCTAATGCTTACAGAGCATAACATTACTGTCAAGAATTATGAGCTATAATAAAATATAGATCCCTGCAAGGAAAACTATAGTAATTTCACCTTTCATTATCCAGTGTGCTTGTTGTATGTCTGATTTGGCCCACAAATTACTTTCAGCCACATACATGCACTTTGTTCCCCACTACCTTGGAATGTCAAAGTGAGAAAAGCAAACCAGAGGTTTCAAATGAGAATTCTCAGATAATAAAACAGACATGGAATGAGCTTGGCTAAGTTACATCAAAACACCGTTGTTTACAAAGTCCAGAGAGCTGACAGCCATGCTCATACTTTAATTTCAACTGAAAAGTTTTACTCAAAATGGTTAGATAGTAAGAAAAATTATCTCAAGTAAGATGTCCACAGTTAAGGGGTATTACACCAGGACCTCCCCTTGGCCTTTCTGAGATTCTCTCGGCTCTGCCATCCTGTTTATTGGTTTCATCCTCCGGCTGTGTGATGACCTCCAAATTCTGTGTATCACATCCAGATAATGCCAAACTCCAGAAAAAAAGAGAACTGTCTCTTTTCTGGGTCTCATTTTTAACAGAAGAGATCTTGCCAGAAGCCTGCAGCATTTCAGTGGCTCAATTTGGACCACATATCCATTGATCACGTCAATTTCTGGATTGGATTAGCATGCGTGTTCATAATCTAAACTCAATCCTGGCAGACAAAGATGGAGTCAACTGCCCCTGAAGCATATGAATGCAGGGGAGATACAGATAGAGGACTTAAAATTCGGCTTTTGCAGTGAAGAACAGGATGATGCTAGTACAGTGACACAACACAACAGTGTTGTCTATGAGAGTGAAGGTCAGGGCAGGGTTTTCCTTTTTTGGCTCCCCCATCTCAGCAGACTCAGGGTGTGAATTATTTCCTAGTGACCTATTGCATTTTAGAAATGTGAACATCAATGCTCAGAAGTGTCCCACTACATCACTACAGTTTGTTTCAAACTAACAAGTTTCAGGCCTCAAGGAGTTGACAATCAGGTTTTGGAGACAAATATGAATCTACTAATTATCTTCTTAAAGGTAGAGAAAAAACTTCAGGAATCATTTTACACATAAATTGAGGCAAGATATGTATGGTCTTTTGTTCAATGTCACTTACTAACTGGCATAATAAATGTAAGAGAAGAAACATTACAAGACAAAATGTGACTTAACTGCCAGAGGATGAAAAAATCTACACCAGTGGGCTAGCAAAGACTTTAAACGGATTTGAGCTGAGTTATGAACCAACGATGTAAGGAACATTCACTCAACAGTTGATTTGTTAAAGTGGTCTCAAGAATATTAATTGAGGTGGAAGGTAGGCAGACAGTTAAGAGCGTTTAAAATTTCCAACCAAGAAATGTGTATTTGATTCTGTGGAAGACAGGAGATATCGAAAGTTTAGAGAAAGTTTCTTAAGACTGCCCTGGTATCAGGCTGGGTGCAGTGGCTCAGCCTGTAATCCCAGCACTTGGGGAGGCCAAGCGGGCGGATCACAAGGTCAGAAGTTCGAGACCAGCCTGGTCAACAAGGTGAAACTCCGTCTCTACTAAAGATACAAAAATTTAGCCAGGCGTCGTAAAGTATGTCTGTAATCCCAGCTACTTGGGAGACCGAGGCAGGAGAATCGCTTGAACCTGGGAGGTGGAGGTAGCAGTGAGCTGAGATCATGCCACTACACTCCAACCTGGGTAACAAAAAAAAAAAAAAAAAAAAAAGGAATGCCCTGGTATCTCACGAAAAATTAGCTGGGTGTGGTAGTACAAGCTGGTGGTCCCAGCTACATAGGAGGCTGAGGCAGGACATCCCTTGAACCTGAGAGGCAGAAGTGGCAGTAAAGTGAGATTGCGCCACTGTACTCCAGCTTGGGCGACAAAGTGAGACTGTCTCAAAAAAAAGCCCAGGTAGCAATATGCTGAACCATCATATTGAACTGATGTATTCTAATCATATTGGACTTGAACTGATGTATTCTAATCCACCGGATATCCTTATTTCTGACAGGCTTTATTAAAAACACTGACAATAGGAAGGCTTAAAAAATAAACTGCTTAAGTTACTGTTCAAAAATGAAATATATTTCTGCTAAATGTAAAATGACTCTCTTAATTATTTTTACATTTAAAAGAAGTTTCAGATAAATCAAACCTCTGTTGGGTCAGTTTACTTCTGGTGTTTTCATTTTTAGGACATAACCAGTCTGAGTTGTAATACCACTAGGAAGATAGGCTAAAAGTAATGTCACACACAGCCAAGTGGGCAGAGAGATACAAGCTGATTTCATGACCAGGCAAAATACCGCTATTATGTTATCACCATTTGTAGTTAACGAATCAAAATAAATAATTACTTTAAAAGAGACGAAGGGGAATGATGTCAGCAACAGGCTGGAATAGAAGGCTCCTGACTGTCCTTCCTCCCATAGACACACTGAGTAAAACACCTACACATGGATCAGCTCTCTCAAGAGAAAGCCAGAATCCAGCTGAAAAACACCTACACACCATAAGGCTGAGAAAACATCCACATCAAAACAGGTAGGAAAAGTGGAGATGCACCAGCACACTAATCCTATCCTGAGCATGGCACCTTAAAAACAGAAAGGAAATTCCAACTCCTAGCTTCTTCCTAACTGGTGAGGGACTCATACCACACGTACTCAGCATTTACAGTCCCTGCCATAGGGTTTGACACTTAAATTACTTTTCTTCACAGGAGAGCATGGCATCGGAAGATTTCCCTCAAGCCCAAAGAACAAAGGGGGGTTTTCAGCCAAGCAAGCACTCCCAGCTACTGCTGGGATCAGCTGAGCTCCCAACTTGCTCCTAAAAGGGTTTGAACACACACTTTTCCAGCAGCTCCCTGAGATTCTGGCTTCTAACAAACCTTTACCTGGTAACCTACATAGTAAAATAAAAGAATAAATCTCACTTAGGGAAGCAGAGGCAGGAGGATGAAGCCAGGAGTTAGAGACCAGCCTGGGCAACATAGCGAGTCGATGTTTCTACTTAAAATTTAAAAATCAGCTGGGCATGGTGGTGTGTGCCTATAATCTTAGCTACTTGAGAGGCTGAGGCAGAAGGATCACTTGAGCCCAGGAGTTTGAGGCTGTAGTAACTTATGATGTTGCCACTGCATTCCAGCCTGGGTGACAGAGCAAGACTCTGTCTCTAAAAATAAATATATAAACTAGGCTGGGTGTGGTGGCTAACACCTATAATCTCAGCACTTTAGGAGGCCAAGACAGGAGGATCACATAAGCCCAGGGGTTCAAGACCAGCCTAGACAACATAGTTCAGACCTCATCTCTAAAAAAAGAACCACAATTTAGCTGGACATCGTGGTGTGCACCTGCAGTCCCAGCTACTCAGAAGGTTGAGATGGGAAGGTCACTGAGCTCAAGGATGTTGAGGCTGAAGTGAGCCATGATCATGCCACTACACTCGTCTGGGCAACACAGTGAGGCCATCTCAAAAAATATATACATAAATAGATAAACCTCTTCAAGTCTAAACAGGAAGCACAGAACTTCCTGTGTCACCTTCCTCAACTTGCTGAAGCTCTATAATCTCTCCAGAGAAAGAGGTTGGAGACCTGTGCCAGCAAGAATAGGAGGGATGGCACCCCCTGCACCTTCTTGACCAGCAAGGATTACCTCTCTATGCCTGAAAGGGAAAGCAGACACTCCCTGCCTTCCTCCCTGGCTTACTTCAGTGACAACTCCAGACAAGTCTCCCCCCAACAAGGAGGTTGTGAAACTTTTGTTTGCTCTAACAGGAGGGTGGGCACTCCCAGTATCATCTTCTCTGACTTGTTCCAGCAACAAATCCAATCTGCAACTCTGTGGAAATAGTTTCTGCATGCATCTAGCATCCCAACTTGTAAATCCTTCACTCAAGCCTTTACTGGCTCCTACATCACCTAGTTCTGGAAACCAACAGAGCTCTGTACTCCTGAGTCTCCTAGACCACAGAGAACAAAAGGTGACTTTTAACTTTGTACAGGTTCAGCAGCTATCCCATCAGGTTCAAAGTGCACAGTCTGAACAAATCTTAAAGTATCTGCTTCTGCCCTGTCCTTGATGTAAGATGGAAAGAGTCAGAGATAAACTCTGGCTCTCAGCTTCTCTGCAAGGAAAGAACTGCAATATATCTAACACTCCAACCTCTGCAGTTGCATTCCAAGGAACTGCCTTCTATCCTGCCTCTCACAAGACAATAGTATGATTTGATGCTCTCTAATTTCTTGGGGCTTACTAAGAACAAAGGTTCTTTGGACAAGTACAAAGAGTTTAGAGGCAACAATCTCTGGTGGGACTGACTGAGGAAGAACATAATACATGAGACCAGTCTACCACGACTTGGGGAGTGGGGTTCTTTAATCTAATGAGCAAAAACTAACACAGAGTCAAGGACAATGAAGAGACAGGGAAATGTATTCCAAGTTAAAAAAAAAAAAATCATATAAATCTCCAGAAGCCAACCCTAATGAAATGGAGATATGTCATTTGCTTGACAGAAAATTCAAAAGGACAGTCATAAAGATGCTCACCAAGGTAAGAAGACCTATTCATGAACAGAGAAATTCAATAAAAAGATAGACAATATTAACAAGTACCAAACAGAAATCATCAAGCTGAAAAATACAATAACTAAACTAAAAAACTCAACAGAATGGTTCAACAACAGACTAGATCATGTGAAGGAATAGCAAATTTGAAGATAGGTTATTGGAAATCCTTCAATTTGAAGAGAGGGGGAAAAAAAGTATGAGAAAGAATGAAGACAGCCTAAGGGCTATATGAGATATCACTGAGCAGAATTTATGCATTATCAATGTACCAGGAAAAGAGAGAGAGAAAGGGACAGAAAACATTCAAACAAATAATGGCAGAATACTCCGGAAGTGTGGAGAAGGAAATAGAAATCCAGATCCAGGAGGCCCAATAACCTAACTATGTTCATTTCAGCATTATTCACAGCAGCCAAGATAGGGAAGTAACCTAAGTTTATGGCAATGAATCAAAGGATAAAGAAAATGCAGAATATATACATGCTGGAATACTATACAGCCTTAAAAAAAGAGGGAAATTCTGTCACTTATAATAACACAGACAAAACTGAAGGACATTACGCTCAGTGAAATAAGTCAGGAAGAGAAAGAAATACTATATGATCTCACTTATATGTAGAATCTAAAAGTTAATCTCATAGAAACAACAGAAAGGTAGTTACAAGAGGCTAGAAAGAGATAAATGGGGAAAGGGAAGATGTTGATCAAATAGCACTGAGTCTCAACTAGACCAGAGGAATATGTTTTAGTGATCTATTGCATGGCATGGTGACCACAACTAATAATAATGTAGATTTCAAAATAGCTTAGATTTTTAACATTTTCACCACACACACACACACACACACACACACACACACACACACACACACAGATACACTGGTAAAGCGATGGATATATTAGCTTGATTGAATCTTTCTACAATGTATACGCTGATGAAAACATCACATTGTATCCCATAAATGTACACAATTATTTCCTGTCAATTAAGAATAAATGAGAAAAAATGGGAAATGTTATACCTGTTCAAGCATATAATCTGACCTTGCTACTTACATATTATCAAAATTCCAACTTAAATTCATTATTACTCTAGTTTTTGGTTTCATAAATACAAAAGTTGCTAGATAAGCAATACGAACATCTAAATATGCAAGGATGTTCAATTAAAATTTTATTTATAGAATCATACAATCAATCAGTAAAACCAAGCATTTGAACTCCAACCCAAATAAATTCTTATTAATAAAATACCTGTATCAAAAGTAATATACTGTAAGAACCCTACCTTAAACTGACCACTGAGATGAATTGCAATGTCATAAAATATGAGCCAAAATGTTCATTCAATAAATTTACACCATAATAAAGTCCAGAACTATGCTTTTGCATAAGGTTGAATAAGGACACAACAGACAAGAGAAAACTGCTTTCTAAAGCATCATTTACTGCAGTAAGTTACTTTACGCAGTAACCAACATCACAAGACTGCAAATATTGAATAATTATGGTATTTCTAAGTAGCATTTATTGCTATATTCTCATAGGAGTGAAATTTGAAGACTAAAATAATAGCCGAGAGTGGTGACACATGCCTGTAATCCCAGCTACTCAGGAGGCTGAGGCAGGAGAATCACTTGAACCTAGGAGGCGGTGGTTGCAGTGAGCCAAGATCACACCATTGCACTCTAGCCTGGGCAACAAGAGTGAAACTCCATCTCAAACAAAAAAAAAGGACCAAAATAACAGATAAGAGATTGCTGAACTTCACACACTCACACTAAAAAATAAAAATAAATAAAAATTTTAAAAAAGATTTAAAGTAAGAATTAGATTCAAATTTTACCTACTGCTACCAAACCTCTCAGCTGACTCACCTGAAAGATGTGCAATGCTTACCTGTCTTGCAGTCATTGTTAGAACTAAATGAATACGGGAAAACAACAAAGCTCCAGTAGGTACTTGATAAATAGTAGCTGTTAGATGTAGCCAGAATTCTTCATTAAAACTTTTTTCAGTCTTTCTGATGATCATTGAGGATCTATACAATATAGGGTAGAATACTGTATTTTCCTCTAAAGATCAGATTTTACAATACTTTAATAGTAGAGCTGAATTGATTATTGTGGGTAAAGGGCACAGAATTCTCCAGGATATTACTTATATTTTATTCCTTCCTGAACCATCTGTAAATAATCCCAAAGAGTTTCTATAAGCCTGCTACCAACTGAAAATTACTGAGATGTCTATAGTAACAATCGTTAAGAACTCTGAGATTATGTTTCCTGAAATTTCAAGACCCTATCCATTCAGCATACTTTAAATTTTCTGTAATATAAGGGGTGATTTTGTGTTTTTTTTTTTGTTTCATTTTGCTTTATTTTACTCTATAGAAACCCTCTGGTCACATATTTTCTAATAAAAAATTTGCCAATGTCACATGTACTAGAACACTAAAAAGAAAAAAAAAATGCTTGATTAATGAGCATTACTGTCCTTAACCATCTCAATAGAAAAAGAAGGCGTCTTTCAATTACACATATCAAGTACACATATATGAACATACAACTACTCATCTGAACATTGTTAAATAGAAAGTAATAAAGCATACCTTCAAATAAGCAACTAGAAATCATACTAGTCTTCAGCTTTAATGAAGTGGTTAGAAAAGTTTATTTTGTGCTTAGGATATTTTTCTAAGGCATCACAAGTTACACATCCAAACTCTTCAGTGGTATAATATTTTATATTCTAAAGGAGAGGCCTTTAAAGAAAACTTGTATGATACTGCAAGTCTAATGGATTTACATAGCAACAGAGCCTAGAAAGAAGGGGACATTAGAGAATTTGTCTACTACATAATGGTCAGTTGATTCATTGTATTTATGGTTTTCCCCCTTCTTGTAAGGTGAAACCTATATATACTAGCTCTTTAAGGAGTAAAAATACACAAAATGTTCCATCCTGTTGATTTCTACCTGTGAAATTCCACACAATATTAGCAGTCGCGAAAGAAGAGGAGAATATGAAGTCTGCTTTTTAAAAAATATTAAAATGTTATGATTTTAAAGCATCAAGCATTACAGACTATAAAATCAATTAAGAACTTTCCGTATATAAGGACAAAGATACATTTAAGACATATACAAGAAGATGCTTTTTCCTGAGTAGAATGCAAACTTTGTTTAATACTAAGTTTCCGTGAATTTTCAAAATGTAAAATACCAAGGTTTTTCCACATCAGACAAAAATCAGGAATGTTCACCTTAACATCTAAAAAGAAAAAGAAAAAAAAAAAAAAACAATTTCAAGTAGAAGTTCAGCAAGAATAATGTAAAATCTGAAAAGAGTGGCCAAAATTTTAAATTATCAACAGACAGCTCAATTTGACGGATCTCTCAGTAAACTTCAGTTTGAAACAAGAAAATACTGTTTACTAAAACAGAAAAAATATTTCCTGGAAACTATCATCCAATTTGAAAAATAAAAAATGTAACCCATGGTAAGTAAGAAAAATACAAGAGATAATCAAGAAAATACCATGGACTTCAAAACTTCCTAAATCAGTAGCATATCATGTATTACCATGTGTACAAAACTGTAATTAAGATAAGGTAGTTTTTATTAGTTGCATAACCTAAAACCACAAGGAAATTTTGGAATATATCTCTTAAAAAAAAAAAACCCACAGAATTATCACTGAAATACACATTTCTTGAGACAATGGGCAAAGCTCCCATTTATGGGAAATATCTTCTTCTTTTCACACAGTGAAACCAAGAAAAATTATATCAAATGAGAAATATTTTTCTCTACAATAATCTTAAATACCTTAATAATGCAATACTTGGGAAATGTAAATTTTCAAAACTCAGACTTGAAACAGGTTATTATTAAACAAATATACACAAATCTTATTGCTTGGCACGATTTTTCAAAAACTAGAGAACTATTTAAACCACGATACTGTGCTTAAATCATATTTCAAACTTGTATACCTGTGATTTTATGTTCTGAATGTAGACTCTTCAATTTAAAAGCAATCTAGACTGAACCCTGCAATATTCAAGTAAGTCACAGTTCACTTCAAACCAAATGAAATGATTAATCTTCTTTTTTATCAAAATCATAATATTAAGATAACTATAAAATTCAACTAGGATTTATCTGTGGCCAATGATGGACCTAGAGAGCGTTGTCTTATGGCATTCTGTGGAAAGTCTTTGTTTGTTCCTTCTTTACTTTCAGCTGCTTCTTCTGAAATATCTTCTTCATCTGCCTCTTGTTCCTCCTCTACTTTTTTCAAAGGTTGCAGAGATTCTGATAATTTTTCTGAAAGACAAAGACCAAAAATGTATTTTTGTTGAGGTATTAGATTTGCTTTAGAGTAAAATCAAGATACAATGACTTACATGCCCCAAAACTGCTTTGGCAATTATTTATCATATTTGGATTTCCCAAAAGGAAAAAGTTATTCAAGACAAGACCAAAAAACACATGATATTACAAAAACAAAAATTGGTTTGAGCCATCTTAGTTATCAAAGTCATGCTAATTACCCACCCATTTATAAACTGAACTGAATTTAATGAATCAGCATTAACGTTGCGAATATGGAAGTTGTAAGAAAATATATAGCATTAAAAAGAAGTGGTTGGTCCAATGGTAGTAGGTTATCAGAACTTACTAATGTTACTGTCACGAATGGTGATAAACAACCTCCACTGCTAAATTTGACTGGCTTAAAAAAAAAAAAACTATCTCATATTAATTTGCTATGAATCATCTGGTCTACAAGTATACTAAAACTTCAACAGTATCTTTGTTTCAGTTCCCAGGGGAACAGAAATTACACATTTACAGTTAAAGGTTGTATTTCTGTCCATTTCTTCTTCTGGTCTTATAAATGTGCTTCCCCTTACCCAACTCCCATATATGTTATTTTACTATGTTATAATTACAATAAAATGTACAAATCTGAAGTGCACATTTCAATGAGTAAGTATATACACACATACACATCCTTTCTATGTTTTACAGGGCCAGTTGCTAGTTAACTCTGTTCAATGATCTCAGACTGCCCCCAATCCTAGGCAATCCAGAATCATGGGGCTGGGGATGAGGACCCGCAAGGAAGGACTGGGTTAATAAGGCAGAACGAACCATCAGAAAAAATCACTAGTAGTGAACAATCTGTTGTTTGGTCTGCCTGACATCCATCCTTCTGTTTGGCTAATATCCCCTTCCCTATGCCACACCCACTGTGGTCCTGGTGCATATTAGTTTATAGCAATGGTTCTCTACCAAGGATGAGTTTGCCCCCTCTACAAGGAACACTTAACGTCTAGAGATATTTTTGCTTTTCACATCTGAGAAAGGCAATGCTACTGGCAAGTAGGAGAATGCTATTAAACATTCAACAGTGTATAAAATGTAGTCCATCACAACTAAAAATTATCTGGCCAAAAATGTCAATAGTGTTGAGGTTGTGAAACCCTGGTTTCCAAGAAGTGAGACCTTTACACAGTGGAATGCACCAGAATTTCTCCAAAAAAAAATAGGTGGGTGTAGAAAAAAATGAATTTCCTTCTTATTCTTAGATTGTGACTATGGGTTTCTAAAACCACCTTATTCTAGTGACTGGAAAGAACTAAGCAGATCCAGATGTCCTTGAGGTCAGAGAAAAAAATAGGAAAAAAAAAATTCTAAAAAGCACCCAACTGAGAATTGAACAAGGAAGGTATGGAGAACTGAATAAGTCAGAAAAACAAAGCATCTTAACAACATCATTTGAGCCTTAAGGATCCAGTCAACCCTGATCTCAGACTTCTTCGCTACATAAACCAATAAATTACAATTCTGCTTAACAGTAGATTGAACTGGATTTCTTTAGCAACCCTAGCAACTCAAAATCAAGACAAGCACACATACTGGAAAACAACTCAAATCACGCGTTCTACTATGGAAGGGGTATGGCAATCTCACTTTTAAGTCTGGATTAATATTAGTTGTATTACTAAAGAAAAATAAATTACATAATCATATGCATAGTGATTACTTGCTGAATGCTTATATGTGTTACCACAATAAATTGAGAATTACATACCTATCTTCAAAGTGTCATAACGATTCAATGGAGCAATGTGAAATTATTTCCGTTTCACAAAGGAGGATACATGCTCAAAGGGTAGGAAATGTCTGTCATACTGCTTTGCTACTAAGTGGTAGAGCTGGGATGCCCAGTCAGATCCCTCTGGCTCAGAGACCATGCTTGTCTTCTTTTTGAATAAAAAAACTCTTTATGCCTTTCAATCCCTCCAAATTAACAGATATTTAAAGGTAAAGACTTCTTTAGTGACTTTTACTGTGGATCATAATAGAGAACAGAAAAACTTGAGTAGCTTGACATGAATTAGTCAAGTCATTTTCAAATTTTCATTTCCAAGGAATGAATTCCCTTGTAACTTCCTAAAAGAGGTAGAGTATTATCTGTCATTTCCTCAGATTCAACTCTTCTAAAGTTTCTAAAATTGTGCCTATTACACTGTCTTATCTTTCTTGTTTGAGAATACTTACCTATTTGTGTACACCAGTTACGTATTCCACAGTATTGCACAAAGGATTCTAGAAGAGTCAGTATTCTTTTAAAAAGTTTGTATGGTCAACACCAAAAGACAAGTTATTTCATGCGCAGGGGTCTATAGATTTTCCTATTGGTAACCACTTTCTCTAAGATGGGGGTTCTCAAATAGTGGTCCTCAGACCAGCAACATCAACTTCACTTGGAGATTATTAGAAACGGAAATTCTTGGCCCCAACACAGAACTTCTGAGTCTAAAGCCCACCGTGGAGAATCAGCAATCTGTTTCAACAAGTTCTCCAGGCAAGTCTCACTCTCAAGTTTACTCCTAAGTGGTAAGACAACGCAGACTCCAACACCTACATCCTCAGAGAAATCCATCTATTCAGACTCCCAAAGTAAACTCCTGGGAGATGAGAGGATGATGTGTCAACAGTGGCAATAATGATTCAGCCTGCATATTCCATGAGTTACTATGTACTTTGGTACATTTACAGGATCCAGTGCCAGTTGCACACTGATCACCCTGCAGATTTTCTGACGGCTGTATGATTTATGTAAGGGTGAAGACAGAATATAAGAAAACCAAACATAATACAGATGCTCCCTGACTTATGATGGGGTATGCCCTGATAAAGCATTTTGAAAACATCTCAAGTCAAAAAGGCATTTAATATATCTAACCTACCTTTACATAAGTTGAAATACATTAATACACCTAACCTAACCTAATCTGCCCAGCATCACTAAAGTACTATATAGTCCTGCCTACCAGTAGCCCAGAATTGGTCAAAACTCAAAGTTTAAAGTATAGTTTCTAGTGAATGCATATTCCTTTGGCACCATCGTAAAGTTAATTTTAAGTTGAATGACTGTAGGTCGGGGACCATCTGTATAGCTATTTTTATGTAGTATCTTTTTATATACTAAATTAAATCTTAAATTTTATTCATCATTTAAAAGTTGGTGAGTAAACATTTTATATTAATTTCACTTCAACCTTAAACCTAACAATATATTTGTCATTCAAGTAATCTGTGCTTATGGTTTTTTCTATACGTCAGCAGCCCTTGTTGGATAAAATTATTCCATCCCCTATGCATGTCCTTTTTAGTATCAATGCAACTATCTAAGAAATATAAAACGATGACCTACCAGTTATGAAAGGACAGTTATTTCAGAAATTTTGATCTCAATAAGCCCTAAGTTAAGAAAGACATCATAAATGAAGGACTATCAGGCCACAAGTCTGATTTAGTTGAAGACTATGCTTTGTCACTTCTGTGTGACTGTGAACCTTAGTTTCAAGTACAAAATGGGGGCGGTATCACCTATGCACTCTACTACAGGGCTGCTGAAAAGCAAACAGGATAACAGATATGTAAAAATTCTTTAAGAATTGCAAATATAAAGGCTTCCATTAACAGTACAATTACAACATTGTTAAATGCTTATAATAAATTGTTCTGTAGTACAGTTCAGTGTCAATAACATACTAAATCAACTATAGGGATTGCTTTTCCCAATATTCCACCACAAAAAAAACTTACAATTGGCTGGCATTCAAAGAATAATCTTCAAATATGGTGGCCAGTATACTAATGAATGACTTGAAGAGTAGAATATATTCCACTTATAAATTGACATCGAATAAATATTATTAAATATCTACATGCTATATGCAATGTTAAAATTCTCCATAATATAAGAGTCAAGAAAATAACAATATTCCAAAATCCACTGGAGTACATTCTTACATGAAATATACATCTCCTCTACCTCCCCTTATGCCATAGCTGATAAAGACCAACCATCCACAATTAGAATTCTAAGCCGGAAAAGCAACCTGTGAAATGTGTGATTGTGATTACAGAAATGAACAGGGCTATAGTGAATAAAAAATAAACACTTTAAAATATACTTACTTGAAGGGTATGGCTGTGGTCTACGCCTTTTTGAAGGACAAAGGCAATCTGCCACAAATATCATACACTGTAAAAATAAACATTAGGAGAAATCTGAATGTAGAGTATATGTCACAGCTAATGTAACTATTTTAAATTATCACATTTTAATATATCTTTCTTCCAACCACTCCAAAATGAAATACTTACAAGTCCTAGTAACAGCCCAGAAAGCAGAGTTGCTAAAGCAAAAACAGTATATGATCCCCACACTGGCAATCCAAGGTCTTCAATAAAGTAGTTATGGCAAGTCTAAAATCAAAAGGAAAAAAAACCTAAAAATCTGTTCATTTTTGTTAAAGTGACAGCAGGAAAAATAATTTTAAGATAAAAGTATTTTAGTCCATACCCTGATCCACATAGATAGCTGAAAGAGTGCTGACATACTGCTCATCCTAAAAATAAAAGAGATGATTAAAAAACTGAATAACATACACATCTTTGTCTATATATCCTATTTTCTACTCTGTAATTTCCCCAACATGACAGATTTTATTGCTGTTAATCAAGACTAGTGATACATCACTAATTTCATGCCTGTAATAAGGCTTGCTTATGAAAACTAAGTTTCTAAATTTTTACTACCATGTGACATCCTCATAAATAAAAATACTTGACAATATTTTTTCCCTTTTCTCCTACTGTTTCAACAGTAACATTTTGTCTTTCATCTGATGATTTCTCCAATACACTGAATAAAGGGTTACGAGTTCCATGAAACCAGTTGGAAAACGAAACTCTTATTCACCCTTAACAGCCTTCAAAGCATGACCAAAGGGAGGCTCAGGGAAGGACTGGAAACAGTTGTCAAGCAGATTCTTCCCACTTAAGAACCATTTCTCTTTTTTATTGAAATTAATTAAAATTTACAAGAGCATTTGTTTGACAACTTTTAATGATATATAAAATAATTACATAGGAAATAAATGCTAAGTCATCATATAAGTAAAAATTAGTATTTTACATAATTAAATCCAGGTAATTAAGACAGGCAGTTTTAAAAAGGCATGCTTCAGAAATAAGAAAGGTCTATGAGTTCCCAATTGTAGCTGCCTGAAAACAGACTTACAAGCAACTACTTTCTTCTACTGAAGGACAAGATTCATTTATGAGATGAGATTTCAGAGAACAAAAATCAGTTACATTTTTAGTTCAACATAAAAAGTTCACTTTAATCATGTTTAAAGGCTTCTGTTGTTTAAAAGCCAAGTGAGAAGAGAAACAAGGAACTGAAATATAAAGCACTATATAGCCTCACTATAGTCTGCAGTAATTTATTTCAGGAACAGTAGGTTCCAAAATTGGGTTGGGCATGGTAGTTCAATGGGTGAGTGTTGGCAGGGCTGATCTTTCTCCCATTCCCAGAATCTAGCATTTCTCTCTTATATGATTACTGTCCCAACTTCTTATCCTCCAAGGGTAAGTGTGGTGAAAGGACAGGAAGAGACAGCTTGGTCACACAGGATCAGTCCCTGGTGACTTCAGCAAAACTCACTATTCCCAGTGGTCTCTCAAATGACCAGTGAGGCCTCGTATCCCAACAGCAAAGCAGAAAGCATGCTTGCTATTTTCAATCCTTGTCACTCCACAGCCACTTACTAAGAGGAAATTCTTTTACCCTCTAGATATCTACAAAGCTCAGTGGTTAGGCATGCTATTACAGTCACTGTTTATATACACTATTCATATAAGAAGTTATCAGACAGGTGGAATAACCAACCAAACATAATTCAATTACTTTACGTCAAGAGTTGAAGTTTGCAATTTAGTTGGCATTAGCAGTTTCTGACAGTATGGAGACAGAACATTAAAAAAAATCACTGAAGTCTGCAGGTAGCTTGAGTACAAGTTTGGGCCTACTCATTCAAATTATTACACAAGAGTGGCAGTTTTACCCATTACACTGTGAACACTCTTAGGGGCATTTTGTTTTTGATGATACAAATGATCAAATCTACAAAGTGAAAATATTCCTGAAAAGGTATACAACAGACTTCTATAAAATGCCTTCTCTAACTTAAAAAACATGAAAATGTTTGACTTAGGTCAAACTAAAAAGATCAAACATGTAATAAATGTGGATATACCTTAAGAGTTCAAGAAACAAATTGAGTATAAATATTTCATTTAGATAAAATATAATTATCTGTTCCAATGAATTATAAAATGGCTAAGAGACAAAGCCTTCATACTTACAGAACAGAACCTGGACCAAACCATGATGAAACAGGTTCAATATTCTTCCACTCTTTATCACTTATAAAGTTTATGAAGTCCTTCTTAGTCCTTGGACCCTGATAGCGCCTAAATTCACCATCTTTACAACTAAAGAGAATCAGAATTATTATCCTGATAAATAATTTAATATTTATTTTGATATTTTTTCACCTCATTTTCCAGTCAATTCTAACATTCAAAAGCATGAGCAATGTACGAGTATTAATAGCAAATGATACTATTTACCTATTCATGACTATTAGCCCCTAATTTAATTAAACAATGAGGTTATTTTTTTTAAACCATAAGCCTTAAAATGCTGTTATTCTTTCAAATAATAAAACTATGAAATATAGTTAAGTAGATACACCTCAGAAATGTACTTTTAAGCCTTATGTGTAATACACATATTAAAAGAATTATATAAAAGTTATTAGAATAGTGCTTAGCATAGCATGAGCAATGTATGAGTATTAATAGTAAATGATACTATTTACCTATTCATGACTATTAGCCCCTAATTTAATTAAACAATGAGGTTATTTTTTTAAATCATAAGCCTTAAAATGCTGTTATTCTTCCAAATAATAAAACTATGAAATATAGTTAAGTAGATACATCTCAGAAATGTACTTTTAAGCCTTATGTGTAATACACATATTAAAAGAATTATATAAAAGTTATTAGAATAGTGCTTAGCTCACAGTAATTATTGCCATTGTTAAGCTATAACTTAAATTTTTAAGGTATTTTCCTAGTACTTTTGGCCGTAATAGCATCACCTCAGCCACCCTGCTTTAAATCACTGGAGGCCTCTGGTATGTTGCTTCCTTTCCTCTCATTTCAGTGACTGTTTACAGTCAGCTTTGCAGACTTCCTTAGATCCACCTCCTCCTTCCCATTCCCAACGTAGAAAGTTCTGTCAGAGTCATACATGTTCTCTTGGTTCCCACATCTTTAAGTGCAAAACCTGAACAGCTCCCTACTAGGGAACTGTTAAGTAGGGTTAAGGGACCCTTTATCCACCCAGAGGTAAAGACCACAAGGAAGTTCCCCCACCCCTGCCAAAACAGAAAGCTTTTGTGAAGTGTCACTGGAGCTATTCTTTGAAGCACAGGTAGGATTTCAACAGGCAGAATATAGGAGAAAGGACATGGTAAACAATTTTGACTAAAAGAAAAAGGGCAGCAAATTCCAAATAAGATCAAGGGGCACTAGGAAGTGAAAAGGAAAGGAGAGACTGAAAGGGCATGTGGGGAAAAGGACTGACTGAGACGGGCAGGACAGAAGCACTTACGGAGACAGAGAACAGAAATTTAAATAGATGTAAAGGGAGTAGGGGTGAATTTTAAAAACATGAAAAAAAAAGGTGGGGGGTTGGGGGCAAGGAAAAGACAGAGAACAGAAATTTAACTAGATGTAAAGGGAGTAGGGGTGAATTTTAAAAACATGAAAAAAAGGTGGGGGGTGGGGGGCAAGGAAAAGCAAGATACAAACACCAAGAATTGCTAACTTATTTTTAGTACCTCCTGGTATTTAACCTACCAGCTACATGATGTTACGGGACAGAGCAGGCACACAGGCTTGAGAGTTCATACCCCCAATTGAGAAGATAAAGCCAAACTAATAGATCTGACACTGAAGACTATAGAACCTTGCTCATTCTGATTTAATACTCAACTGTCACCTACTAAGCTATCCAAGGCTGTACAATAGCACTTTCTTAGCTACTTTTTGGACATATCATGTTCCTGTTAATGACTGTTTATGAGATTGTCCTCAGAACAAAATGCTTACCCTGTACTCTTAAACTTCCACTTTCAAGGTTTCTTTTAAACCCCATATTCGCTAGGAATCACTCCAGGTAACAGTGATTTCTCCTTTACCCAATTTCCTACAGGACTCACCACTACTTTGGACTCATAATCACTTATCACACCATTTCACAAGAACATCGCTTTCTAAAACAAGGGTAAATCTTTGAGGACAAAGACTGTTTCACGTATCACTCAACTACCTAAAGGCACCTAGGATAACACTAAGCAAAACAAGCCCTCTAAAATAGCTGCTGAATATAATGAGATTACCTCAGCTCTTCAAAGAGGATCCAAGCCAGAAGCCTACTACTTCTGATTACATTATAATGCATACTTCTCCACAATTGAGAATCTTCAAATACTTACTGATAAATAGTAGGAAGGGCAGTTATGATAAACCGTCCACTCAGTCCTACAAATAAAGAACACACAGAAGGTTTTACATGGGCCAATCACTGACTACTTAGAAGTTGACTCTGAATTATTTAAATAGGTACTAATAGGAAAGAATATGAAATTATACCTAATAGTTGAGCTTTGTAATACATAACTTAAAAATGAATTATGTACTTAGAGCAACTTTAAAAAACACAATACTGCACATTATCTAAGTTTAAAAGTATGCAGAATTAGAGTATTAAATACATTTTTAAATAAACAAAAACACTTCATCATTTATACCACTAAGCCTACTAGTAATTAGTCATGCGCGAGCACAAGGTAATAGGGTCTTAGATCTAAAATCAAATGAAATTGCACTTGACCTTCGACAAACAAAGGCAGTTTATGATGCTGCTAAAAACGGAAAATACTATGACTCTTTCACAAGACAGGCAAAAACAACAACAGCTAACATTTATTATTAGCCATGTGTCAAGTACTGATAGAACAGAGACTTGACCTGTCTGTGCCTCAGTTTTCTTATCTGTAAAATGGGGACATTACATATTTCATGTGGTTGTATAAGGATTAAATAATAAACACAAGATACTCGGAAGAATGCTATAATAGGCAAGCACTCAATAAATATTACTTATTATTACCATTTGGGATGGGGCAGCCAAGAACCCAAGGGTAGTGTGACTACCGGGAATGCTAAGATGAGGATGGTCTGAGAAAGGAGCCTCCTTAAGGGCAGGACCTGCCACTTGTTCAGGGACCAAGTCAGGAGTGCACCTGACCTCACAACTACAAGGGCTTTGTATTTCGGAGCCCACATCCTCAAATCTTAGGTTCTAAATTTAAAACTCAATTTCAGAGATTCAGGGAATCTTCTTTTATCAGGGAATGTGACCTTGACTCTACAAAATCACTCAACCACATGCTCCTTATTCTGAAGTTTAGTGTGGATGTAAATATGGCTTGGCCAATGTTCACCTGAACCACAGTGTTCTAGAATTTCTTAAAGGCATCTTACACACTAGTCTGGGGCCTGGGATGCAAGGAACAACAAATCAGAGGCAGTTATGTGGGCAAGAATAAAGAGAGGGTAGTGATTTCAAGAACCCTTAAAGCAACACATTCAAGAAATGATGCGTATACACGACCAGGGAATCTCCATTTTGCAGACACTGCACACTAAGCCCCCAACAGGGAGGTGGACAAGTCAGGTTAACTAGGTGCAGACTGTTAGGTTTTCAAAACCTAATGAAAGGTAGAGTTACGGAAGACCATGTAATGTAGAAAATAGGATAAATCTATCAACCTAAACAGCAAAGAAGCAAAACTAACCAAAAAACTGACAGTACCTGGCTGCTCTGTGACATCTACTTTCGCAACATTAACTTCAAGATCTTCTCCCCATTCAGCAAAACTTTCCCATTCTGGTTGAAGATTTTGACAAGCAGGGCACCACGGGGCATAACTAAGAAATACAGATTTAAAAAAAAAAAGAGTTAAGCACTTGAGTATGACCATTTATCTTGGGATAAAAAATTTAAATGTATAATTTATAATGAGTATTTTATATAAAAATACTGATGGTGGCAAAGTGGTTAATTTTATGCAGAAGAAAAACTTTCAAGTGAAGATCTAACAACCCGGAAATCAAGGATGATGAACTGATGATGCTAATCAAATGAAATTCTGAGAATAAGACACAAGGATTTTTTCACATGCAAAACAGCTCTTTAAAAAGCCTCTGCATTTCTCTATTAACATGTGGCTATGAGAAACCTCAAGATCAAAGTTAAAGTTTACTAATTTTAATAATTTACAGGGCCGAGTCACAAATGCAAAGTGTTGGAAAAATAAAGTGTCCTAGGCTGTAGTGAATAGAAAAGCACACATTGCATCTCAAGGTGGCAACCACTACCAAGTACGATTGCCATAAAGGAAGCTGGCACAGTAAAGCTGGCTATTCACATTTAAAAGAAGACGGAGATTTGCATTTTTATATAAGAATGTTACCTCAAAATACAACCCACACACAAATACTAAGCAGGCCAAACAAAACTCTTGGCCAGCTAGGTCATCCTTCTTCCAAGACCTTGGACTTAAAAACGTAAGCATATTAGAATTTAAATTACTCCTCTGATATTCATTATCTCCCTAGGACCTTATTTTTCCACTTTATCGTATATTATCCACTTAATCATATATTATCTTATAATACACCTAACAGTTTATTTTTAACAAAACCAGGAAGAATAAAGCCTAAACCAGTTAAACACAAAAATACAGTTTCTGTACTTCACATTTTCTTCACTTGTTTTACAAAAACCAAACTCCTAAAATAGACATTGTAGAATAAGACAAACTGGCACTATAAAAGCCAAGCTCCTAACAATAAATAGTATTACAACAAAAATATCTCCATGACAAAACTTCTCACCAGAAATGGATTTACTGATGATAATTCACTTGTAATTAGGAGCAGACTATTACTAAAACTACTAGATTCCTTCTTAACGTTCATTTTGTTGCTCAGCTGCTTTTTTATTTTTTGAAACAGGGTCTCACTTTGTTACCCAGGCTGGAGAGCAGTGGTGTGATCTGGGGTCCCTGCAGCCTCAAACTCCTGGGCTCAAGACATCCTCCCATCTCAGCCCCCGAAGGAGCTGGGACTACAGATGCCTGCCCAGCTAATTTTTCGTTATTTTTTTGCAGAGACTGGGTTTTGCCATGTTGCCCAGGCTGTCAGTTGCTTTCTAAAGACTTAACTTTAGAATCTCTATTTAAGGAAAAAGAGAAACTACTACCCTATAGCATAATTTTAGATAGCTGCTCCAACGTGGATTTACCTCATACTCAATGTTTTATTAGTCTTGTTCTCTTTAATACTACTTCTGATGGCTGTATTTATATAGCTTGATCATAATGAGTTTAAAAATATCCTTGAGTAATACTTGACTGTATTTTGCATTTAAACACAGGATCACTGCCACTTAAAAAATTGCCTGTAACACTATTTTATAGGCATTATCTAAAACAAGTTACTCATGACAATGACTGAAAAACAAAGTGTCACTTGTTATATAGTTCCTCTCCCCAGAAGCTTTCAATGGTGCCTGAAAATGCATTTCAAAGTTGCAGATTATATATATACTAAGCTATTTCCCTTTATCATACCCTGCATATAAATGTTGTAAGTTTTGTGGGGTGTTTTGTTTTGTTTTGTTTCTAAAACAGTGTCTTGCTCTGTCACCCAGGCTGGAGGGGAGTGGTGTGATCTCAGCTCACTGCAGCATCTGCCTCCCAAGTTCAAGCAAACCCTCCTGCCTCAGCCTCCAGAGGAGAGCCACCATGCCCACGCCCACGCCCACTAATTTTTAGGACAGACAGGATTGCACCCAGTTAGCCAGGATAGTCTCAGTCTCCTGACCTTGTGATCCTCCCAACTCGACCTTCCAAAGTGCTGGCCTGAGCCAGGCCAGTGGTGGGTGGGTGTGTGTGTGTGTGTGTGTGTGTGTGTGTGTGTGTTTAAAATAACTCAGGATTTACTAATTTAGCCTCTGGGTTCTCCCTTGGGGATGTCACTTTCACCAGCCCCCTTAACTTGTCAACCCTTGTTGCATCCATTACACAAGAAAACACTCACCTGAACCCTGTCTTCTTCTAATTTTTATCTATGTACTTATTTATTTCTCTATGTTGCCCAGGATGTCTTGAACCTCTGGGCTCAAGCTCCTGAGTAGCATATGCCACTTCCACCTGAACCTTTTTAAAGAAGAAGGTGTTCTAACAACAATTATTGCATGCCTACTGTGAAGAGCCAAAAAAAATCCAGCATAGTAATATCTGGATAGGTTAGCTAACGTATATAGGTATCTTGTTACTCATTTGCAAAATGTGAAAAACACCTGTCAAAGAGAATTTGTAGGGAATTAAATATGGTATGTGTGTAAAGGTGCTTAGTCGTGTCCAATACATAGCTAATACTCAGTAATCATGCTTTTACTATTATCAGTAATACTGCTAATATGTATAACACCACCAACTTAGCATCTAAAGCAAAGGCAAGATGCTTTCCTTCCCACTGCTGCAGAACAGGCATTATTAAATTGAAATCGCCACACAAGATAAATGATTTATTTCGAGCAATAAATGATGACCTGGCGCTCTTGACAGTGTATAATAATCACATTAATACATTAATTTTATCTTTTAATGTAATACCATTTACAAAGACCTAGGAGTCACAATCCAGGGTATTCTCTACAGTGCAAAGACACCAAAAGGAAAAATGAGATGAGGAATGAAAAAGGGAAAGCAAAAGAGGAGGGAAAAAGAGAAAACGAAAACTTAAAAATAACCGAACTTGAATTTACTCAGCATTTACAATTAAAAAAAAACCTAACTTACCCGTTTAAAAAAAAAAAAAAAAAAAGCTTAAAAGCCCCAAATTCCAACACCATAAACAGACTACCTTTTAAGGACAAAAGGAGAGGAGAGATTTTGCTCAATATTCTCTTCTGTAAAGTGTGGTGAAAACAGGCAAAGTCTGGAAAAATCACTCTAAATTAACTACTTGGACGCTAGTGAGACACTTCCCTCCCCGCGCTCCAATCGCATCCTCAAAGTCGTGAAAAACGTCAGAATTCGCCTTGGTGCTAACCCTTTAGGCTCACCACAGCCCCAGAAACGAAACGAGGGTGCACACCAGAAGAAACTTAACATTCCCGGGTAAGAGACAAGGGGGTGGGACCAAGCGGGCGGCAGATCCCAGGAGGAGTTTCTGGAGCCGCAGAACTCAGGGATGCTCGCTCCGCAACTCGGAGGCGCAGTCCTGGGGAGCCTGGGACAGGCCTGAGGAACGTGTGGGATGAAGTCGTGTGTCCAGGCACGGACGTACGATCCTGGCCGCCCGGGACAGCGAACCCGCACTCACAATTCTATCATCCAGTCTCCTTCCAGCAGCTCTCTCCAGTTCTCGTCCGTGATGACGCGAACGTTGCTGCGCCGCCCGTGGGTCCAAGGAGGACCCCAAAGCAACAGCACCAGGACTGCCAGGGGAACTGCAAGATTCCCGGAGAGCGCCATGTCCGCCGCTCGCCCACCTCACAGCAAGCGCAGCGGCCCCTCCTCCCCGTCACTGCTCCCACTTCCGCCCTCACGGGCCGCTCCGCGCATGCGCACTACGGCGCTGCGAGGTGCGCGTGTCTAGAGGACTCTCAATGCGCATGTCGGGGGCCTGATCCCGGTGAGTGGTTGAGTCCGGAAAGAGGGAAGAACACGTCTACTCAGTGCGCATGACAGAAAAGCGGCTTCTTCTGCCGCCTAGGGTGCCCCAATATTGTGTGGAAGGAACAGAGCAAAAGGAGGCGTGGTGTAGAAAGTGGGGCGGTGTTTTGAGGAAGAAAGGCTTAAAAGTCGCTCCCAGGATTTTGGCGCCAACTGGTTAGCGTCTACTTACTCAAGCAAACTGGTAAGTTTATAATGTGCTAAAGCAGTTTTCCAATTAAATGTCCTTCAGAAACGATGTAGAAAAGCGATTGGATTTTTATAGGAGTCGGAATATTGGTTTACTTGTGAGAGATTATGGACAGGGAAAGTGCAGAGGAACCTTATGGTTATGTTGGATGTATATGAACAGGAGTTACACGGTCGTAGGTATATGATTTTTTAAAAAAGGATCAAGCTGTACCTTTTAAGTCTGCACTTTATGCACTTTCAGGTGTGTGTTATCACTCAATTAAAGGACACATAGGCTTGTAACATATATTTGAGGGTTTTTTTTTCTCTCAAACATTTCTAACTACAAATGCCAGCCAAAATGTGCACTGTCCCATCAGTCAAAGGAAAATAGTTACTAGTCCGGCTCGGTGGCTCACGCCTGTAATCCCAGCACTTTGGGAGGCCTAGGCGGGCGGATCACTTGAGGTCAGGAGTTCGTGACCAGCTTGGCCAACATAATGAAACCCCGTTTCTACTAAAAATACAAAAATTAGCCGGGCATGGTGGCGGCCGCCTGCAATCCCAGCTGCTCAGGAGGCTGAGTCAGGAAAATCACTTGAACCTAGGAGGCAGAGATTGCAGTGAGCCGAGATCGTGCTACTGCACCTTAGCCTGGGTAATAGAGACTCGGTCTTTAAAAAAAAAAAAAAAAAGGAAATAGAAATAGAATAGTTGCCGTTACCTCACCTCACCTTTTCGACTTAACTCTATTAGTACCGGTTAGTCCCCTTCCCCACCCCTCCACTGAATAGCCCTCTCAAGGATAGCAGAGACCTGCAAGATAAAACCCATTTGTTTCTTCATCTAGCGTGACTCCCAGCCCAGTTCTACCAAACTCCTTGAAACACTACTGTCTTGCTTTCTGAGCAGCTCACTTGTTTTTGTCTTCTCTACAGTAGCTGATCCTTCTCAAACTTCTTGACTGGACCTCCTTTACTTAACTTCGGGACATTGGCATCCCCAGGATTATATACTGCCTCCACCCCCACCCCACCCCATCCCACCCCCGACTCCCTCCTACTCCCACTCCCCGCCTTTCTCTTCAAATAACCTTTCTCTAAAAATTCCTCCAAATAATCTCGCCTTTCTCCTCAAATTTCTCCAAATAACCTCAGCCTGGTTTGTTTTTTTCTTTCGTTTTTTGAGATGGAGCTTCGCTATTGTTGCCCAGGCTACAGTGCAACAGCACGATATCAGCTCACTGCAACCCTTGCCTCCCAGGTTCAAGCGGTTCTCCTGCCTCAGCCTCCTGAGTAGCCTGGATTACAGGCCTGGCCACCACTCCCGGCTAATTTTGTTGGGCGGGGTTTCTCCATGTTGGTCAGGATGGTCTCAACTCCCGGCCTCAGGTGATCCAACCGCCTTGTCCTCCCAAAATGCTGGGATTATTGGCGTGAGCCACCGCGCCTAGCCTTAAACCTGGCTTTAAACGCCTTCAATGTGCCTGTCATTCAAGTGCTGATCCTTCTGGGAACTACACGCACATGTATTCAACTCCTTGCTGACATCTCTTGGATATCTAATAGACAGCTGGCGAAAGGAAAATAAATCTTGGGTCCCCAAAATAATTAAGCTAAAGGGTAAAGTCAAGCGGGGAACTGCATAGGGCAAACCTACCACCAATTCTATTCAAAGTCATCCCTCTGCTCACTGAGATAGACGTATATCTATCTGACTGCCTCCTTTGCAAAGACTAATCAGAAACTCGAAATAATGCCACCATTTGCCTCTTACCTACCTCTGACCTGGAAGCCCCTTCCCTGCTTCAAGTTTGTTCTGCCTTTGCTTTGAGTTGTCCCACCTTTCCAGGCCAAAACAACGTTCATCTTACATATGTTGATTGATGTCTCATGTCGCTCTAAAATGTATAATATAAAATCAAGCTGTGTTCCAACCACCTTGGGCACATGTCCTCAGCACCTCCTCAGGCTATGTCATGGGCATGTGTTCTTATTTTTGGCAAAATAAACTTCCTAAATTGACTGAGGCGTGTTTCAGGTTTTTGGGGTTCACAAGCTCAAACATCAAATGGCCAAAAAAGATAATTCTTGATTCTCCCTCTGCTGGTCTTCCACTGAGGAGCCCCAAAGTTCACCAGGTTGCTCTAGCCAAAAATGTACATGTTGATTCTTTATTGGTCTCTCTCTTCACTTTCTCCTCCTGTATCCTATGAGAAAATCTTGTAAACTTTACTTCCAAAAATAATATCCTGAATCTGACCACCAATTTCCATCTCAACAGCCAACACCCTAGTCTAGGGTTTTCTTGCCTTGAGTACAATGAGAACTTCCTAAAATTTGTGACAAAATAAATGTCTGCTGTTTAAGCCACCCAGTCTTTGATATTTTATTATGGCAGCCCAAGCTAAGACACTAGACCTCCATTACGGTGTTGAATAGAAACAGGCATACTTGTCTTGTTTCTGTTCTTAAAGGAAAAGCATTGTCTTCTACCACTAAGTATGATGTTAATGTGAATTCTAAACAGATACTCTTTATGTAGGTGAGGAAGTTTCTTTCTATTCCTAGAAAGTTTTCTGTTTTTATCTTGAAGAAGTATTGAATTTTGACAAATCCTTTTTCTGCATTTATTGTAATGACCATGTGGTTTCATTGTCCTTTATTCTATTTATATGGTGTGTTACATTGATTGTTTTTGGGACATGAAATCAACCTTTCATTCTTGGTATCAATCCCACTTAGCTGTGGTGTATACTTCTTTTGATATATTGACACATTCAGTTTGCTAGTATTTTGTTGCATATTTTTACATATATATTCCTAAGAGATATTGGTCTTCAGTTTTCCTATAATGTCTTCGGTTTTGCTATCAGGTATAACTGGCCTCGTTAAATAAGTTGGGAAATGTTCCCTCCTTGTCTATTTTTGGAAGTGTTTGTGAAGAATTTGTATTCATTCTTCTTTAAATGTCTGATAGAATCTAGCAGAGAAGTCACCTGGGCCTGGTCTTTTCTTTGTCAGTAGTTTTAAAATTACTAATTCAAACTCTTATTATAAAAGTCTATGATTTTGTATTTCTTCTTGAGTTGGTTGTGGTAGTTTGCATCTTTTTAAGAATACATCTGTTTCATCTAAGTTGTCTAATTTGTTGGCCTAACATTGTTCATAATATTATAATTCTTTTTATATCTATAAGGTTGTAAGGTTGATATTCATATTCCCTCTTTCATGGCTGGTTTTAGTAATTTGAGTCTTCTTTATTTATTGGTAAGTGCTATGGTTTGGATGTTTTTGAGTTTGTCTCCACGAAAACTCATGTTGAAATTTGATTCCCCCATGTGATGGTGGTAGGAGGTCGGACCTAATGGGAGGTATCTGAATAAAGGGGATGGATCTCTCATGAATGGCTCAATGCTGTTCTGTTTTGTTTTTTTTTTTTTTTTTAAAGATAGGGTCGGGACTCCATGTTTGGATCCCCTTTCACAAACACTTTCGTGCTTGTGGAAGCTGTTTTTCTCTATCCTGGATTTCCCCTCTGGAGTCCCCTTCCACGAACACTCCCTTCATGGAAGCCTGTCTTCTCCTCCTAAACTCCATCTCTCTCTGTTCCCTTCCACTCAGTGTGGAAGCTGCTTTCCTCTCCTGGATTCCATCTTTCTGGATTCTCTCACTCAGTGTGAGAGTTAGCTGTTTCTTTCTCTCTCCTTCTCCTGTTTCTCTCTCTCTTTAAATAAATCACTTTCTACAAACAAACGAACAAAAAAGATAGAGTCTCTCTCTGTTACCCAGGCTGGAGAGAGGTGGTGCAATCATGACTCACTGCAACCTCAGATTCATGGTCTCAAGTGATTCTCCAGCTCAGCCTCACAAGTACAGGCGATAGTCTCATTTCTGGCCCTGGTGTTGTTCTTGTAGGGAGTGAGTTCTCACTCTGATGAAACTGGATTAGTTCTACTGGCAATGAATTCATTCCCCTAAGAGTGGGTTGTTATAAAGCCAAGACACTCCTCAGGTTTTCTCTCTTTGCACTTGTCTGCTTCCCTTTTGACCTTCCTTGCCATGTTATGACCCAGCACAGAAGACTTCACCAGAAGCCAGGGCCATGCCATTGAACTTCCCAGCCTATCACACCATGAGCTAATAACAATAACGTATTTGTTTATAAATTACCCAGCCTCAGGTATTCTGTTATAGCAACACAAAACAAAGTCAGTATAGCTAAAGGTTTGTCAATTATGTTGACCTTTCCAAAGCACAAACTTTTGGTTTCATTGGCTTTCTCTAACATTTTTCTATTCTCTGCTTGATTATTTCCATTCGTGTTTATGTTTTGGGTTTAGTTTGCCCTTTTTTACCTTCATCATTTTAAGATGAAAAGTATGATTATTTATTTCAGATCTTTCTTTTTTTAATATACGTGTTTAAGCTCTAAATTTCCCAACACTGCTTTAGCTACATGCTATAACTTTTGTTATGTTGTGTCTATCATCTCATTCATCTTAAATCATGTACTAATTTTTCTTTTGATAACCCTTTTTGTCCATTGGTTATTTAGGAGTATGTTTTTCATTTTCACATGTTTGTGAAATTCCCAAATTTATTTGTTATTAATTTCTAATTTCATTCTACTGTGGTCAGAGAATATACCTTGTATGATTTCAATCTTCTTAAAATTTATTGAGATTCAAAATGTATGGCCTAGTATTTGGTCTATCCCAGAGAATATTCCATCACTTGAGAAGAATTTGCATTCTTCCAGTGATGGGTGTTCTATAAACAGATGTCTGTTATGTTTAATTGGTGTATAGTGTTGTTCAAGTCTTCTAGTTTCTTGTTGATATTCTGCCTACTTGTTCTGTCCATTATTGAAAGTGGAGTATTGAAGTTCTCTAAGTATTGCTGAATTGTCTATTTTTCTCTTCATTCTGAAAGTTTGTGTTTCATATATTTTGGGACTCTGACATATATCTTTATAAATCTTATATATTCCTGATAGATTGACCCTTCTCATCATATAATTTTCCTTCTTCATATCTAGAATTTGTTATTTGCTTTATAGTCATTTTGCCCGATATTAGCATAACCACTTCAGCTTTCTTATTGCTGCTATTTGTATGATATATCTTTTTCCATCCTTTTACTTTCAATCATTTATATTTTTAAGTGTGAAAAGTGTGTCTCCTGTAGACAGCATATAACTAGACCTTTTTTTTTTTTAATTTCTTTTTATGTGGTCTAACAATGTTTGTCCTTTGAATGATTATATATTTAGTCCATTCACTCAGACACAGAATACAGTGAGAGAGTGAGCTAGAGGTGCCGTGGCCACTCACAGACACTCCTGAAAGAGATAGCAGCCATGGCCGTGACCAGCTGGCACTCAGGGCATTTTTTCAGTATAGATTTAAAAACAGAGGCTCTGAGTCAACACACTTATGGATAATGATTAAAGGCCAGGTTCCAAGGCCTAAAGCACACACCATTTGTAGGTGATAAATCTAATCCTCCTCCCCTCAAGATCACCATCCGTCTTGTGAATGATCAAAGATTAGTTTTAGGACCACATGAGTAAATAAGTTATTCAGATGAACTTCCACACATTCTCTAGTTATTTGCTTTTCTTTATCAACTAAAGGTAAAGGGATTTGGCTGCCTTCAGCAGAAACTTCTACTGAAACTATGCAAACCTCTTGGACTTCCAAAAAGGTCTGTGACTATATTCTATAATTTTACAATCTATCCAACCATCCTGACTGATCTCCCACAACCTATATATCCCTTCTGCAGAAAGTCTTTTCTAAGCTAATTAGTTTGGGTATGATGGCTTCCCTGGTACACCCTCTGAACTTCTAACTTCACATTTATCATACCATTTTGTATTTGCCTACTTAATTATGTCTCCCCCAGAAGATTGTGACTCCAGATTATGAACTGTGTCTATCATGTTTATCATTGTTTCTTCGGTACTTACAGACCACTGGTATTACCAGATTCTGCAGGCCAATTAAATCTATGGCCCAAAGAGTTAAAGACACCAAGATTATATAAAAACATAGAAATTCTATGTGCTTAACTCAACAGACATCAATGTCTCTGTGTGTACACACACACACACACACACACACACACACCAGACACACATACACATATATTAAGTCATATATACATACACATATAAAGTCAATGTAATGAAATTTTTCTATATCTTTATAACATAAACATAAATGGAAAGTAAGATTCCTTTTACCTTTTAAGTTTTTTAAATTTAGAAGTAACCAGTACTTGCAACACTAGTGATCACACATGGCTGTTAGCCTGATAAATCAGAATGGCACTTTTGGAAATAATTTGGCAATATATTTTAAGAATCAGAAATATGTTCATACAGGCTGGGTACAGTGGCTCATGCCTGCAATCCCAGCACTTTGGTAGGTCGAGGCAGGTGAATCATTTGAGGTCAGGGGTTCAAGACCATCCTGGCCAACATAGTGAAAGCCCTTCTCTACTAAAAATACAAAAATTAGTTGGACAGTAGTGGTAGACACCTGTAATCCCAGCTACTTGGGAGGCTGAGGCAGGAGAATCACTTGAGCTTGGGAGGCAGAGGTTGTAGTGAGCTGAGACTGAGCCACTGCACTCCAATCTGGGTGACAGAGTGAGACCCTGTCTCAAAAAAAAAAATGTTCATACGCTCTGGAACCTTACTCTAGGTACTTTATCATATGGAATGAACTGAAAAGTCAGACGTTTTCCCAACATGTATGTGAAAAGATCTTCATATATGTTCAGTATTACAGATGAATAAGAAGAAAGATATTATCTCACAGATAATGTAGTAAACAGTATCACTGACATAGTGAAAGGGGAAAGGCTTTTGTATTGTATATCAGCTTGCGAAAGAAATCCTTTGATATTACATAGTGACAACGAAAGACTATCACTAAAACTAGAAACAAAACACAACCGGAGAAGCATGAAGCCATGTGTCATCACAAAAGGACATAGCTCTTCAGACAATCTCCCAGCTCCATAGGCCAAGATTAGAACAATTGACTAGTCTCTTCTCCCATCTAGATGCAGTAAGGCAAAAGTAAGAGTTATTCGGAATTTATGAGATTGGCTTTAAAATTTAACTTTAAAGAAGCTTATTAAATATTTTATAATGTTCTTGTTCATGCATAAAATTTTTAAATATAGCTAGAGAAAAATCTAGATGTTGAAAGGGATGTTATTTAAAACACTGAATTAAAGTATATAAACAACATTTGGCTATCTGAAAGGTTACTAAATCACTACTGTAATTATGTGACAAGTTACGGGGATTTGGAGCTCAAATTAGTTTAATATATGTTGTTATAATTGTCAAAAAAAAGCATGAATAAAACTGAAGCTATAGACATCGGAATTAAATTATGAAGTCTGGTTAGTTTCAGGAGAACAAGAAGTATGTGCGCTTAGCATTAAAATTTCTGGCACAAGTAGCAGCTCTTCCCATGAAGATGGCCCGAGGCATAGAAGCAGATGATAAATGATGCAGAGCCAAGATAAGAAATGCTTGAACCAGACCAAGACAGGGATGGTTATCTGAACACATCTGGCCATGGATAGCATTGTTTCCCTGCCCATGAGTATTAGCAGTTAATAAAGAACAATATTGCATGTTAATTTATAGTTACATGCATTAATTATAGTAGATAAATACCAAAATGTATATATGTATTCTGATATAACACATAATTATGTGTTATACATAATTTATACATAATTATGTCTTAGAAATTTGATAATTACAAAAAATGACCACTTAATCATTTCAAAAAATTGAAGGCAACAAGTCAATATATGTTAGGTTTTTAGTATTCCCATTGTACATAAGGTTTGGACCCAATAGTATAAGGACCATCTGTTTTTACAAAAGCCTAATATATTAGTTATGTCTTGCTGCCTCAAATTCTCTCAAGATTTAGTAACTTAAAACAACAGTAAACATTATCTCTCACAATTTCTCTATATAAGTTAGAAGCGGCTTAAATCCTGGTGGTTCTGGCTTGGTTCATGAGGTTGTTGTCAAGCTGTCAGTCAGGATGCAGTCATGTGAAGGCTTTACTGGTGCTAGAGGATCCACTTCCAAAGTGGATCTCATACTGTTGGCAAATCAGTGTAAGCTGTTTGTGGGAGGCTTCGGCACCTTTCCTTATAGGTCACTCTCAGGATTGCTCGACGTCTTCATGATTGGCTTCCTCCAGAGCAAGCCATCTGAAAGAGCAAGGCAGAAGTTGCAATGTCTTTTATGGCCTAGCCTTAGAAGCCACTTATCATCAGTCCTACTGGTCTGAACAATTGAACCTTCTTATTGTGGGAGAAGACCACACAGGCATATGATGCAGGGAGACAAAAATCACTGGAAGCCATCATGGAAACTGGCTACCATACCTAACAGCTTCATTTTGATGGTCATCCTAGCTTATGTCTGGTAGTCAAGCACCTGGTTTGAGAGTCAGATGGAACAGCTTTCCAATCTTGATTACACTACCTACTTAACTCTTTCCAATCCTCAGTTTCCTCATCTGTTGCATGGAAATGACGGATCTACCTCCTAGATTTGCTTAAAGAAGTAAATGAGCTAGCACACAAAGAATGATTTTTTTTTTTTTTTTCTGACAGATCATGTTATTTCACAGCTCAAAATTCTCCAGCGGCTCTCCATCAGACTTAGAAATTTAAGATCTAGTAGAACCTGATCTAGCAAGCAACTACTATGCTAATCTTGTTTCTTTTCAATGTCTCCCTTTCTCACTCTGCTCCATCCACTGGCCTCCTTGTTCTTCAAACTTTCTTTTTTCTTTTTTTTTATTGCATTTTAGGTTTTGGGGTACATGTGAAGAACATGCAAGATTGTTGCATAGGTACACACATGGCAGTGTGATTTGCTGCCTTCCTCCCCATCACCTATATCTGGCATTTCTCCCCATGCTTTCTCTCCCCAACTCCCCACCTGTTGCTGTCCCTCCCCTCTTTCCCCCTGACAGACCCCAATGTGTGATGTTCCCCTCTCTGTGTCCATATGTTCTCATTGTTCAACACCCGCCTATTAGTGAGAACATGCGGTGTTTGATTTTCTGTTCTTGTGTCAGTTTGCTGAGAATGGTGGTTTCCAGGTTTATCCATGTCCCTACAAAGGACACAGACTCATCGGTTTTTTTTTATGGCTGCATAGTATTCCATGGTGTATATGTGCCACATTTTCCCTGTCCAGTTTGTCATCAATGGGCATTTGGGTTGGTTCCAGGTCCTTGCTATTGTAAACAGTGCTGCAATGAACATTCATGTACATGTGTCCTCATAGTAGAACAATTTATAATCCTTTGGATATATACCCAGTAATGGAATTGCTGGGTCAAATGGAATTTCTATTTCTAGGTCCTTGAGGAATCGCCACACTGTCTTCCACAATGGTTGAAGTAATTTACACTCCCACCAACAGTGTAAAAGTGTTCCTATTTCTCCATATCCTCTCCAGCATCTGTTGTCTCCAGATTTTTTAATGATCGCCATTCTGACTAGCATGAGATGATATCTCAATGTAGTTTTGATTTGCATTTCTCTAATGACCAGTGATGATGAGCATTTTTTCATATATTTGTTGGCCTCTTTTGTAAAGTGTCTATTCATATCCTTTGCCCACTTTTGAATGGGCTTGTTTTTTTTCTTGTAAATCTGTTTTAGTTTTTTGTAGATTCTGGATAGTAGCCCTTTGTCAGATGGGTAGATTGCAAAAATTTCTTCCCATTCTGTTGGGTGCCAATTCACTCTAATGACTTTCTTTTGCTGTGCAGAAGCTGTGGAGTTTGATTAGGTCCCATTTGTCTATTTTGGCTTTTGTTGCCAATGCTTTTGGTGTTTTGGTCATGAAGTCCTTGCCTATGCCTATGTCCTGAATGGTTTTGCCTAGATTTTCTTCTAGGGTTTTTATGGTGTTCGGTCTGATGTTTAAGTCTTTAATGCATCTGGAGTTAATTTTAGCGTAAGGTGTCAGAAAGGGGTCCAGTTTCTGCTTTCTGCACATGGCTAGCCAGTTTTCCCAACATCATTTATTAAACAGGGAATCCTTTCCCCATTGCTTGTTTTTGTCAGATTTGTCAAAGATCAGATGGTTGTAGATGTGTGGTGTTGCCTCTGAGGCCTCTATTCTGTTGCATTGGTCTATATCTCTGTTTTGGTACCAGTACCATGCTGTTTTGATTACTGTAGCCTTGTAGTATAGTTTGAAGTCCGGTAGTATGATGTCTCCAGCTTTGTTCTTTTTGCTTAGAATTGACTTGGCTATGCAGGCTCTCTTTTGGTTCCATATGAAGTTTAAAGTGTTTTTTTTTCCAGTTCTGTGAAGAAGATCATTGGTAGCTTGATGGGGATAGCATTGAATCTATAAATTACTTTGGGCAGTATGGCCATTTTCACGATATTGATTCTTCCTAACCATGAGCATAGAATGTTTCTCTATCTGTTTGTGTCCTCTCTTATTTCGTTGAGCAGTGGTTTGTAGTTTTCCTTAAGAAATCCTTTATGTTGTTAGTTTTATTTCTAGGTATTTTATTCTCTTTATAGCAATTGTGAATGGCAGTTCGTTCTTGATTTGGTTCTCTTTAAGTCTGTTATTGGTGTATAGGAATGCTTGTGATTTTTGCACATTGATTTTGTATCCTGAGACTTTGCTGAAGTTGTTTATCAGTTTCAGGAGATTTTGGGCTGAGACGATGGAGTCTTCTAAGTATACAATCATGTCGTCTGCAAATAGAGACAATTTGACCTCCTCCTTTCCTAATTGAATACCCTTTATTTCTTTTTCTTGCCTGATTGCTCTGGCTAGAACTTCCAGTACTATGTTAAATAGGAGTGGTGAGAGAGGGCATCCTTGTCTAGTGCCAGATTTCAAAGGGGATGATTCCAGTTTTTGCCCATTCAGTATGATATTGGCTGTTGATTTGTCATAAATAGCTTTTATTATTTTGAGATACGTCCCATCAATACCTAGTTTATTGAGGATTTTTAGCATAAAGGGCTGCTGAATTTTGTCAAAGGCCTTCTCTGCCTCTGTTGAGATAATCATGTGGTTTTTGTCTTTGGTTTGGTTGATGTGGTGAATTACGTTTATAGACTGCGTATGTTGAACCAGCCTTGCATCCCTGGGATGAAGCCTACTTGATCATGGTGGATAAGCTTTTTGATGTGCTATTGCAGTTTGCCAGTATTTTATTGAAGATTTTTGCATCTATGTTCATCATGGATATTGGCCTGAAGTTTTCTTTTCTTGCTGAGTCTCTGCCGGGTTTTGGTATCAGGATAATGTTGGTCTCATAAAATGATTTGGGAAGGATTCCCTCTTTTTAGATTGTTTGGAATAGTGTCAGAAGAAATGGTACCAGCTCCTCTTTGTATGTCTGGTAGAATTCAGCTGTGAACCCATCTGGTCCTGGGCTTGTTCTCAAACTTTCTAAGCCTCTTTCTGCTCAGCCTTTCTACCAGCTCTCCTATCTGCCTGGAATGTTTTTTCCCTATATATTTTCATGGGTCATTTGCCCAGTTCATTCAGGTTTCTACCTAAATTTTACCTCCTCAGAGACCTTCTCTGACTGCTCCTTTCATTACATTATTTTTTAAATTCATAACACTTACTACTACCTGGTATTTTATTATATACAGTTGACCCTTGAACAACACGGGTTAGAACTGCATGTGTCCACATATACATGGATTTTTTTTCCAACCATATACACTATTTGCAAGGCCCAAAACCTGCATACGTGGAGAGCCAAATTCCACATGGTTGACTGTGAGACTTGAGTATGTGAAGATTTTGGTATTGAGGGAATCCTGCAACCAGTCCTCTCTGTACCCTGAGGGATAACCATAACTGTTTGCTAATTTTGATTATTGTTGCTCTCCTTCACTAGTATGTCAGTTCCATGAGGACTTTGTCTCATTCGTCATTTCTAGTGCCTAGAAGTGTGCCAGTCTTACAGTTGGTGCTCCATAAATATTTGTTTAAAAATTAAATTATGCATGTAAATTAGCCCATTGCTTGATCCACAGCATCACAAGGGTTCAATAAATGTTCTCTGACCTTATTATCATCATCAAAATCATCCTCATCATTTCCTTACTAACCAAATATCTCATATGTCTATGATACTATTCTCATTTACTAACAGTAAGTAGTAATGCTTTTAAAAGAAAAACTGTAAGCATATAGCTATAGTTGTGCATGCTCTGATAAGAAATGAAACTGAGAAGTGCAAGGGAAGGATTTATCTCCTATCAGTGACTTTGTTTTTTTCAGATGGCCCTCCCTGAAAATTGGTCTTTTCCAGTTAAATAACTAGGCTTTCCTCAGGACAAATGAGTGATACTTTTTGAAGAGTTCATTGAGTTAGAACACAATAACCTCTGAGAGAGTATAATGTAAATCAGACGTAAGCAATACATGGGGAGAAGGGAGATTTTAAAGTATCAACTACCATGCACATGTATGTTTGTGTTAAAACTTTAATAGACTTTAAGTTCTCATTGCATAGTGAGAGTTCTATCATTTTCAGTTAGTCATTTCACTTTATTCATAAAATACAAACTGAAAGAATCCTTTAAAGATAGATTCTGCAATTATGCCTGCCTCAAATGAAAATTGTAATGAGGAATCTGGCATCTGATGGGTAGGACAGGGGTTGGAATAGGGTGGACAGCACCCCGTGAAGAACTTTGCCCTAGCTAGAAACAATTCTAGATAAGTTACATGATCCCAACTGTTTCTTTGATTGTGCAATCTTTATTATTCAGTTATTGCCATTTCAGCCTTTTTTTGAAGTGAGCATTGTGACCACAAGCTATTTACATATTTGACTTTCTTATTAAATTAACGTTTGGTATCTAACAGGTATACATCTCTAATGGCCAATGTTCAAGGAATGTACCAAGGCAGAAAAATTGCAACAGTTAAATAATAATGGTGGTCTTAATAAATAATCATGGTTTGCTATAATTTTATGTTTTGTTTTTCAGATTCAGGCTTGCCAGTATAATCTAATTCAGGAATATGAGAATCTTCTAAATTAACTCCTACCTATATGCTAGTTATGATTATTGTTCTTTTCAGACAAATTGAATATTAATACAACCTTTCCAACTTTTTTCAATTTGGAAGACAAACAGTTGTCAGGGAAAACCATATATTATATATACCGGCCATTTTAAATTATGTAAGACTTCACTCCTGAGTCTTTAGTGGTTGAACAATGTGCTGGATCATTCTAGGTCAACCTCTGAAGCCAAGGATCATGTTTTTTGAACTCTACAATGTTTGGGGTTCTCCTATAAGGTTATTAATTTCTCCCTGTTCCCTCCATTTGCCCCTTACATCCCCTGCCAAATCAGATCCTCATGCAGGGCTGCTTTCCCTTTATGGTACCTTCAGATAAATTAGGAAAGGGCATCTCTTCCTCATGGCAGAGGCAAGGGCACCTAATTTGTTAAGAACAGTGGCCAGCACACAGCATTCTGCTAGCAGAGCACAGACTGAATTTGAGCCCCCACTCAGCCATTGGCTGGAGGCCCCAGAGCACAGCAGCATGCATTGGAGACTGCTGGTGTCTCCAGTATTATCCTAGGAGATGACAGCCCCACTAAATCATATGGGGTATAACAAATATTAGCTGAGAGGCAGTCTGGTGCAGTGGAACTACATAGTAAAGTGCTTGGTAGTGGAAATTCTAAAGTCAAATATCTTGGCTTTGAATCTCGCCTCCACCAACTAATAGACTGAGATCTTAGACTAGTTATGCAATCTTTCTGTGTTTCACTCTTGGGTTATTGTGAGGCTAACATGAGTTAATATCTATAACATACTCAATACACATCATTTATTAACATATGGTAGCATGGAAAATCTAGGAGAGTTGTTCAAATATTGCTTCCTCATGCAATTATGAGCAACTAGATGAAAGTACAATTCCATCTGAGAAAGCTTAATACCTTCCACCCACCCTTCCTGGAAGCTGGTAGACAGCACAGAATCATTCAGCAAGCATTTGAACACTGTGCAAAATGGTAGACAAAAATATTTTAAGAGACAATGCTTACCCCTCAAAATATGTTCCCTAATTCTCAAAACAATTGAAATAAGAGAATATTGTTTATTGCCCTAAAATGTGACTATATTAGGAAGCATGACATAGGCCTTCTGGTTTACCAGAATGAACATATGCTTTAGAAATAGATCATCTTTGAATCCAGGCCTCCTCATAGGAAACTATGGTGGCTCCCAGTAGTCCACAGTTTAAAGTCCAGATGTATAACTTTCAATATCTTTGAGAATCTAGCTGGCTCCCACCTACCCTTCTGATGTGGCTGTGTCCCCATCCAAATCTCATCTTGAATTCTCTCTTGTTGTGGGAGGAACCTGGTAGGAGGTAATTGAATCATAGGGGTTGGTCTTCCCCATGCTGTTCTCATGACAGTAAGTAAGTCTGATGAGATCTGATGGTTTTAAAAACGGGAGTTTCCCTGCATGAGCTCTCTTCTCTTGCCTGCCATCCATGTAAGATGTGACTTGCCTCCCAGCCAAGTGGAACTGTGAGTGTGGTAAATCTCTCTTTCTTCTGTAAATTACCCAGTCTTAGGTATGTCTTTATTAGCAGTGTGGAAGCAGACTAACACACCTTCTATCCACTCCCCTAACCCATGAATCTTCAAGTGCAAACACATGACAGTTCTTGCAAGTTCCACAGCCTTCCATTACAGATCCTCTGCTGTGATGATTAATTTTATGTGTCAAATTGGGCCATGGGATGCCCAGATATATTTGTTCAAACATTATTCTGGGTGCTTCTATGGGTATTTTAGGGTGAAATTAACATTTAAATTAGTAGATTGAGTAAAGCAGATTGTCCTTTCTAATGTGAATAAGCTTCAGCCAATCAATTGAAGGCCTGAATAAAACAAAAAGGCTGACCCTCCCCGGAGGAGGAAACAATTCTTTCTGCCTGATGGACTTTCAACTAGAAAATGGGATTTTTTTCTGCCTTCAGACTTGAAATGAAACATCAACTCTTCTGGAGTTTCAAGCCTGCAGGCCTTTTGACTAGAGCTACAGTATCAGTTCTTCTGGTTGTCAGGCCTTAGAACTCAGATGGAAAATGAACTATCAGCTGTCCTGGGTCTCAAGCTTGCTGACTCACTCTGCAGATCTTGGGATCTGCCAGACTCTGTAATTACCTAAGCCAATTTCTTATAAGGTTTATCTTTTTATATATGTATATGTATATGTATATGTATATGTATATGTATATGTATATGTGTATGTGTATGTGTATGTGTATGTGTATGTATATGTATGTGTATGTACATATATATGCATGCATCCTTTTGGTTCTGTTTTTCTAGAGAACCCTGACTGATACATCTGTCTTTATATCCAGTGTTCCCTCTGTCAAGACAACCCTTCTTGCTGCTTTTGTCCAGCAAATTTCATTCATTCTTATGTAAACATATATATTTAGTTTAAAGAATAACAATAAAATAAATATGTACTGACCCTCCAAGTTAAGAAACAAATAAAATGTCATTGAGCACTCTCTATATGTTTTTAAATCAGTATTTTTTATTTGCATTTTAAAAGCATAAAGGATAAAGTCATTATATCACATCTCACTTGAAGAAACCAAGGAACTTAACTGTGAACTAAAAGCTATAAAGGTTTCTAGTCACTCTATAGAGGTGCTATTAAGAATTAATCAAATGCAATTTGAACGGTTTAATACAATGGAGAAAATAATAGGATTTCATTATTTTAAATTTATAAATTTTATTCCATATATTGCTTCTTTTTAAAATCTACAGCATGGATTCTTTGTTTAAAGTAAATATGGATTTTGTTTCTTGTGTTTTGTTCCGGTGTCATTATTTTAATGTTTTTCTTGACTGATATTAAGGAGCCACTAGGTGGCAGAGGCTGCTTCTTTTGATTACAATGAGAAAATACTTTGAAATAATTCAGTGGAAAACAGGTTTTAGAAAAATTTTAAAATCACATTATAGACTTCATAAATACATTTGCACTAGTATCTCATGGCTCTGACTTCAGCAAATTTGATCTATTGGCTGTATTGTAGTAATAATGATGATGACAACAACAACAAGAATAATAGATAAACCACAAAGTCTTACTGAGTGCTTGTTAAGTACCAGACACGACTAAGAGGTGTTCACAGATTATGCTGTTTAATCCTCACTGCAGCCAGATGAGGCAAACACTGTTAATCTTCATTATGCAGAGGAAGGAACAGAGTCTTGAAGAGGTCAAGTAGTGCCTAGGTCATTGATAAGGAGCGGAGGCTAGATTCCAACAGGTCTGATGAATATCAGAGTCTGAGTGATTAATAGCCCCACTTCACAGACTCAGAGCTGGGAACATTTAAAAAAGTTTTTTTCTTTTTGTAAGTCTAAACCACTTTATGATGGAATTAATTTTAGACATGTATTGGTTTCAGGCATATTGTCATGTTTTCAATGTCATGTAATAACTATCAATGAGCTTAATCCTTAAAGTCCTTATGAAACAAAGAGTTTATTAAGGTCTTATACAGTTATATAGGTCACCTTCTCATCTCTTTTTCTTTTCTTTTTTTTTCTTTTTTTTTTTTTTTTTGAGACGGAGTTTCGCTCTTGTTACCCAGGCTGGAGTGCAATGGTGCGATCTCTGCTCACCGCAACCTCCGCCTCATGGGCTCAGGCAATTCTCCTGCCTCAGCCTCCTAAGTAGCTGGGATTACAGGCACGCGCCACCACGCCCAGCTAGTTTTTTGTATTTTTAGTGGAGACGGGGTTTCACCATGTTGACCAAGATGGTCTCGATCTCTCGACCTCGTGATCCACCTGCCTCGGCCTCCCAAAGTGCTGGGATTACAGGCTTGAGCCACCGCGCCTGGCCTCTCATCTCTTTTTCTAATCATCATGTTTATTCCCTCAGAACCTTGTTTCCATTATGTTTGTATGCCTTTAAGAGATAATTATCAGTGAAAGCCAGGTTTTTCCTATTGACCTTTCTCTAGCCAAAATTTTTAAGATCCCAGCAACAGTGACATTGGCAAGAACATTATGATGGTGTCAATGTACATATGTAAAAATAAAATACGATGACAGAGCTGCTAAAAAATTAGTTTTTCCAAGTCCAATGTGCTCATCTTCAGGAAAGTACATCATATTCTAAAGCTTCAAGCTGATAGAGCCATCCATGTTAACAAAAGGACATTTTTCTTTAATTCCTACATAATACTTATGTAGGAATTAAATGATATAATGGAAAAGGTAAGAGATTATGGAGATAATAATGTTAGCTCAGTGTGGTGGCGTTCGCCTGTAATCCCAGCTAATTGGGAGGCTGAGGTGGGAAAATTGCTTTAAGCCAGGAAGTGGAGGCTCCAGTGATCTGAGATCATTCCACTGCACTCCAGTCTGGGTGACACAGCAAGACTCATATAGACATACACACACACATACACACACACACAATTGGTAATGTTAAGAAGCTTTGTGCCAATATGTGACTGTAATTTGCTGCTGCTGTTGTTTTTGAGATGGAGTCTTGCTCTGTCTCCAGGCTGGAGTGAAGTGGTGCAATCTCGGCTCAGTGCAACCTCCACCTTCCAGCGATTCTCCTGCCTCAGCCTTCTGAGTAGCTGGGGACTACAGGCACATGCCACCACATCCAGCTAATTTTTGTATTTTTAGTAGAGACGGGGTTTCACCATGTTGGCCAAGATGACCTTAATCTCTTGACCTCAAGTGATTTGCCCGCCTCGGCCTCCCAAAGTGCTGGAATTACAGAGATGAGCCACTGCACCTTGCCTGTTTTATACATGTGAAACAGGGCAGTGAATGTATAGAAATTTCACAGGACTATGTGACTCTTAGGAAATATCACAGGGCTGGTTCTCATTTCGTTAATTGGTAAAGATTTACTTGGTATCTTTATCCTGTGGTTCCTTTCTTTTTTCCTTTTTTGGGAAACAGAGAAGCAGTGAGTAGATGATATACCATACTTACACAGATGTTATTTGAATAAACAAAACAGCGTCTCCAAATCTTCATGTTCACAGATGTGAAGTTAGGACTGCAGGGTAAAAAGAGGAAGTTTACATTTCATTTATCTTTATTATATGTTAAGTTATAAAATTGTCCTCAAATCATCTAGATTGAATGATATCTTTTTTTTTTTTTTTTTTTTTTTTGAGACAGAGACTCCCTCTGTCACCCAGGCTGGAGAGCAGTGGTATGATTACCGCTCACTGCAACCTCTGCCTCTTGGGTTCAAGTGATTCTCATGCCTCAGTCTCCTGAGTTGCTGGGATTGCAGGAACATGCCACTATGCCTGGCTAATTTTTGTATATTTTGTAGAGACAGGTTTTGCCGTGTTGCCCAGGCTGAACTCCTGAGCTCAAGTAGTCTTCCCACTTAGGCCTCCCAAAGTGCTGAATGATATCTTACACTATATTCATATAATGCCTTCTAGTTTAGAAGATGCTTTCAAAAAACATCAACTTTTTTTTTTTTTTCCATGAGATGGAGTCTCCCTCTTGGAGTGATTCTTCTGCCTCAGCCTCCTGACAAGCTGGAATTCTAGGCACATACCACCATGCCAGGGTAATTTTTGTATTTTTAGTAGAGACAGGGTTTCACCATGTTGGTCAGGCTGGTCTTGAACTCCTAACCTTGTGATCCACCCACCTTGGCTTCCCAAAGTGCTGGAATTTATAGGCGTGAAAGATCAGCTTTAAAAATTTTTAAAACCATGTTTTGAAATAGAGAAGTAAACAGATTCAAATTGAAATTAGTAGTTCACTGGATATTGGTAGTTTGTTGGCTGTTAAATGTGAAACTTATTTGTATTATTATTTAGTGGTTTTTAAACTTTTCATTAACACTTTCAAATTATAATAGAATTAAATGAAAATTCAGAAATAATTCTGTTTCATTTGGTTTAGTCAAACTTAAATGTTTAGTATGGCTGTATATTTTAGATGTGCCAGTAAGTTGTGAATTTATATGTGTATCATTATACAATAAAATAAGAGTCAAGACATTTTATGTTTGTACCTTTCTCTCCTCTGAACCTCCTTAATGTCTTTTGTTTTACTGCTAAAAATAGCTGTTTTTCAGTACCAAGAATGCTCATTTGATTGAAAATAATTTAAACAAAAAGGGGGCAGCCTTAGCAAAGGCTTAAAGGTTAAAAATATTTCATATTGTGTAAAACTGCTTCCCCTTCCTCATTGTACTAGGATAAGTAAGGCTAGCTGCCGTGACAGTCAAATCTCAAAATGTCAATGGCTACATACAACAGAAGTTTACCTTTTGCTCTCATGCAAAGCCTAATGATGATATTCTGGGCTGGATAATAGCCTTCATTGTGGAATGTGGACAGTTAGGGAACCTGTCTCCTTCCTTTAAGATGGAGCAGTAGAGCCCATCTGCTAAGGATATCAGAGTTTGTTGCTGGATCCTCTGCATCCAACTGGCAATTGGGGTCTAAGAAAATATGGAGAATCACATAGGAAGTTTGTATGGACCTTCCAGAACTGGAAATGGCTGATGTGTTTCTGCCCTCATTCTGTTGGCCATAACTCAGTCATGTGCAAGGGAATGTTTTTTAGCTATGTGGCCAGGAGGTAAAGGAAAAGGTTTTGTTGAACATCTAGCAGTTCTTGTCTAGCCTGTGGTAGTTGTCCTATGGAAGATGTTTCTCAGGCAACTCTGACGTCTTGCTTATGCAGAAGTTATTTGGGTTTGGGGCTGCAGGATTTTCAGGCCACATCCGTGCCCTGCTACCACTCTTAATCTTTGAACCTTTAGAGTAGATTATCCTGAAGTCTTTTACTGACAGGTCTCAAATATTACGTTGCTCTGATGGACTTAGGGGCTGACAGGAGTTGTGTATAGGCATGAAAGATGGAAAATGACATTTATGTAGTAGCTGAAACGGGTTCAGATTTACCTGACTCTGCTGAAGCTACTTCCCAAATCCTCTAGTAAGAGCTTGACCACTATCCTCTCAAGCTCTCCTCTGATTCCTATTTCCCATTGCCTTTAGCATGGTCTGGACCCCACTTCTGGCAGGTGGTGAACTTGTGATCACTGTGGTCAGCATTCATTAGTAGAATTGGTTCCAGGAAAAACTGAACAAGAAAATTAATAAGGTTGTATAGGTTCATTAAGCAGATCTATTAATAAATTGTTCAGTGATATTTGAAATAGATTAAAACATTATTTTTTATTTTTATTTTTTGCTCTGAAGGTTACTGGTGCCTAGCACTGAATTTGGTAATTGGTTTACTTGGTTATTAAAAATTACATTCAAATGTATCGATCAATGTTTTAATCTTTGAAACTGAATATAAATTTAATTCTGTTGACTTGTTTTATTATTGTTACTATGCACGCCACAGGAAGCACAGCCTTTATAAATTCATAACCTAAATGAATTAGCTTCTAAGCAATTAATGTTTTTCTACATTTAGTTGCTTTAAATGACTTTTGAAATGATTTATATTTTTTGTCAAAAATGAATATGGATTTTTTTACTTGCTTGAATTTCATAACTATGCAGCCCAAAACTACAGGTTATAAACATAAAATTAATTCATATAGGATGAAGTAATTTATAGGATGAATAGGCTATATATTATTCTGTTCTAAATTTTCAAATAATAATTATTATTATTTCAAAATATATGCATAAATTGCTAAAAGTCATGACAGAAATTTGCTATTTGTCAGTGTAGTGTTAGTAATGGTTATGACCAGTTAACTCTTATAGATAACTCTTTGTTTGAATGATAACATTTTTTCCCCTAAATATTCTGTCTGTCTCATTTAGAATTATGACTCACTCAGAAATCTCTGTGGAGATTCTGGAGAAAATATGGATTCAACCCAATGACTAAAAAGTTTTGATCAATTCACTCATCTTAGCCAGAAATGACATCTTATGATAACTTTAAGAAGAAAAGTAAATTTACATTGCTGTTCTCCCCGAAGTGTATACAACAAGATTCTGCAGGTTGAGCTTGAGTTCAGATGCAGCCTCCTCCTGAGACACATGGAGGGAAACAGAAGTTCTCTTTAGCTTGGTAAGATCTCTAACCAGCATTCCACTCATCCAGGCTAAAGAATCATCATCTCTCCATAAAGCTACCCTCTCCACCAGAGTAGCCACAGTTAGTAATTAGAATGTAAACAGAGGTGAATTCAGTTACTGGGACCTGTTTTAAGTAGGTACTTCTCCATCAGAGTAGCAAAACAGCTTTGGAGCCTGAGCTTGTTATTCCAGCCCTGCCATTCACAAATCATGGAACCTTAGGCAAATTCCTAAACTTCTCTGCTCCGCAGTTTCCTTTTTACATATAAAATGAGGATAATAATAGCACTTATTTTGTAGGCAATGACATGAGAGCTTATTACTATTTACAAAAATCAATTGTTAATTTTTAGGAATTTAAAAAGAATTTATAGAATTTACTAAGTAAACTATATCAAATTAAAGGCAATAAATACTTAAAATTTATTTTCTAATTATTTGACTACATTTTACCGTTATCTCTGTTTTCTGGAGTTATTTATATCTGTTGTATGTATCTGTATGGTACAAATATCATATAATGATGAGCTACTTATTGGGCTGCTGTGAATCTTGGCCCAGCTCCCGTGTTCGGTGATATCAGGTTGGTAGCTTGAAACTAGCAATGGTGGAAATTGGCAAACACTACAAATCAGGCTTTTTTTTGAGAGAGAGCTGGTTGTTAAACTTTTACCAGTAAACTACTATTCATAGTGTTTTTAGTATTTATCAGCCTTAAAAAATGTTAAATATATTTATGTTATGTAAATATGTAATATATATACTTATATATTAACATGTACATACGTTTTACGTATATATGTATAAACAAAACAGCATAGTTTTGAGTAAGTTCTCAAGATCTATTAGCCATTACTACTTCTGAGTTGTGTTTATTTCATTTTTCATTCTATATTCTTTCCTCCCTTTCTCTTTCAGTTCTATTTCTTTTCCTCTCCTTTCCCTTCCTCTGGCCCCAAACCTAAAACAGTGGGTATGGGGAAATAGAAGAATTACTGGAAATTATTCTAGTTTCCCTTTCTTTCATTTAAATGTCTACTGACTTGATCTGAGACTATGTATATCTGACGTAGCACTGGATCTCCAGCCTGAGCAGTGAGCCTGCCACACAGTAGCCCTCAAATAGTCCCTGCTCTGCAGATCCACCTGAGGGCAGGCAGCAAGAGTGTTGAAGAGGCTGTGCAGGACACATGCAGAGTCTTCCTTCTGTGCACTGTCTCTCTCATATGCCCCATTTGGTTCTAGAAAGTAAAGCTTCAGTTAGGAACTGCTTCCTTCCAGCAATGTTGCCCTTCCAAGACCACCCCCAAGATCACTAAAAAGGTTTTAGAAAAATGTTCTAGTGAACATAATAGATTAAGTAACTTCAAACAGCTGTAAATAGCAGTGGACTATTCAGTGAAGAAGTATGCAAATATAATAACTTACTAAGGTGTTCATTTGCCTCCAGTCCTGGAAACTCTTCATCTTGGCCCTTCTTCCATTTTATATGCCTAGTCAAGAGCTTTCCTTTGTAGTAATGTAGTAATTGTTATCAAACTGGCTATGGTTTTCAGAATCAGATATTCATCCTATTTGTCAATTCAGTGACCTACTTTGGCTCATTTTACAATAAGAAATCCCTCTTTCCTCAAGCCTGTAATCCCAGCACTTTGGGAGGCCGAGGCGGGTGGATCACGAGGTCGAGAGATCGAGACCATCCTGGTCAACGTGGTGAAACCCCGTCTCTACTAAAAATACAAAAAATTAGCTGGGCACGGTGGCGTGTGCCTGTAATCCTAGCTACTCAGGAGGCTGAGGCAGGAGAATTGCCTGAGCCCAGGAGGCGGAGGTTGCGGTGAGCCGAGATCACGCCATTGCACTCCAGCCTGGGTAACAAGGGCGAAACTCCGTCTCAAAAAAAGAAAAAAAAAAAGAAATCCCTCTTTCCTGTGGCCTAATTGAATTTTTATTAATTTGCCTTTTAATGAAGAACTTTGAGATTTAGTTTTATCATGTCTTTGTTGTACTTTTTAAAAAAATTATAGGTTACTATTTTGCCCTAATTCAAAGTAACAGTAGTATCTGAATTTTGAGTTTCTGTTAAGTAGATAAAAATATCAATTTGCTATGGTTCATTTTCCTATAATTACACTTTTAGTAAACAGAGTCCTTAATAGATTGTAAAATTTAAAGAGAACTACCCATCGGATTTTTATGCATATGAATTTTGCCACAATCCTCATTGACCTTCCTAGTGCTCTTTATTATCAAAAGAGTTCAGGAATCTATAACCAGCTATTTTATTTATGCTACTGGAACTAACTTATCTAAAAATGAAAACTTGTACCATCAGATAATTATAGATAAAGAAATGAAATTCAAAAATAAAACTTTTAACGATCTAGTCCCTTAAATAATAAAAAAAAAATTAAACATTTAATCTCAAGATTTCGCTGCCCAAATCATCTTCAGTAGGCTGTGGATTGGCATTAATCCATCCTCTGGGACACCTGGGTTTGCTTTTTAGGTTAAAGGTGGTTCGGCACCTGGCTCATAAGTGGCCCTCTGCAGCAGTAAATTAATTGTCTATGCAGCCTCTGATATTGTCCCAGCTGCAAAACAGATGGTGCAGTGAGCAGAGGGCAGCTGTGTTGGTCCTGCCCCCTGGTTTCATTGCTTACAGGCCACAAATCTTTCTGTCTCCTTCCTTCCCTTTCTCTCCTTACACTTATATTTACTTCCATTTATTTGCTACTGTGGGCTCAAAAATATTTAATCTCTGCCTTCCCAACCACCAACAGATACCTGAAATATGAACTTTGTTCCTGTGTAATATAATAATTTCCACACATAGTTGAAAAAAAAGTTCTTTGAGTTTAAGGAAAAGGCCTGGGCCAGGAGTCTCCTGAAGAGCAGGTGTTATAGTGTGTTTGAATGCTGGGCCATCTGCTAGGTGGTGAGAACCCGCTGGGTGCAGCTGGCTGCCTGACACTTCAGGGTGTCACTGACTAATATATTACATGAAATATGTTAACACCATAGTTGTAGGAAATAGTGTCCCAGTATGATGTGAAGCTGAAATTTTAAAGGTAAATCTCTAACCTGTTACACTTCTGTGAGACTTAAAGTGTGTCAAAATGAGACTTAGAGTGTGTCATATTTGGGAGTTTATGATTTCCATTCATTAGACAACCTGTTGTGTCTCTTTTATGCTATGAAGATCCAATGCTAATATTTCAAGATGTCAGATTTCCTCTCCATGAAATATAATGCAAACAAATAATATTCTACCCAAAAGCACATCTCCCAAAGATAAGACTATCCCTTTAGTAAAAGATTCTTCCATTCTAACCTGAAAATTTTTATAGTATTACCAGAATTAAATTCTACTTCGTGAAGGTAGTATATATCCAAAATGCATTACTTTGTCTTGACTTCCCTTGAATATGTTTCTGTCTTCTGGAAGTTCTTATTCATATTTTTTAGGGGAGTCGGTGTAGACAGCCATTATCTACTTTTTTGAACTGTTTTGTGTTATCTGAGTGATCTGTCTACTAGTCTTACGTCTTTCAGAGAAGCTCAAAAGTACTGGTAGTGCTCTCCATCTTAAGATACAGCTGACAGAAACTGAAGGAAACACTTTACAAGTACCAGGGGGAAATGTTTACTTGGATTATCTTTCCTTCCCAAAAGGAACATACTCTCTAGACACTGGTAATAGACTGGGAAATATAATCTGAGTAGCAGAAACAACTGGATCTGTAATAAATTAATAGCTCTTGGTGAAATCTCTTCTCCACGAAGGAAGTCTTATATGAAAACAGTGTACCATTTTCTGTGTTTTCCTTGGTCAGACTTCTCCAGTTCTCTCAGGAAATAAACAGATGAATTTAGGTAATGGACTAATAGTTCTACAGACCAGATGCATCGTTGATAGCATTATTCATTTGTGAACATTTAGTGCAACTTTCTTCTCAAAACTCCAGTCATAGTCTGGGGCTTTCATCTCAAAAAGGGCACAAGAGCTGGAATTAGACCCTTGGGAGTTCTGGCAAGTTGGGAAGGATATTTCATAAATCTATTCAGATGCCTCCTGGCTCTAGTTTGGTCAGTCTGATCATCAAGACAGAATCATTCCAGACCTTCAGGCAGTAGCAGTTGGGATAGAGGAAGAGGAGGGACAGGAGAAGAAGGGAGGGAGCAGCCACATCCCATGGGAAGAGCCCTTCTGAAACCGGAACTAGAGGGAAGGGGATTTCTTACAGACATGTCCCGTGTCCCGGGGAGACCTCATCTACAAAAAGCCTACATGAGGGATGTTGGGACATTAGTGACTCCCCAAGTAAATAAAATGCCAACCACTAAGCTGAAGACCTGTTCCTCTTCATAAAATGCCACGATCTGTCAGCAGATAAGTTGGGCTTCTTCTTTAGCAATAGCCTATGACGATAATCAACATTCAAGATAATTATCACTCATAAGAAGTAAAATAACATTTCAAGAATTTGTTAGTCACTCCTTTGTTATGGCACATGATTCAACAGAAATTCTGGTTCCCGCTGATGACATGCAGGGATTATTAAAATTAGATAAACTAAAAATAGTTCTAAAAAAAAAACTGAAGATGTTGCATACATCTTACCAAAAACAGAAATCTGAGTTGTGTTCAGAGGAGGTATCTTTTATAAAGCAGGGAGAGATGTAAAAATAGAAATGTGAGCAATGGCTCACAGACAATTTCATGTCATTTTGATTTGAGAACAAATCGTGCCACCATATCTCTATCCTTAAAAAAGAACAAACCCTGCCTGAATGGGAGTATGGGCAAAAGTGATTTATGAGGTACTTTTGAAGAAAACATGCCTTCTGGGAAACAAATGAGAAGTAATCAATGAAACAGCTATAAACAGTGAATATTAAAATTCAGGAAAGAAAATCTAGACCAATATAAATTGAAACATAAGTATGAGATAAATAGGTAAGGAAACTTAGGGTTGATACTTAATCTCAGGCTCTTTGTACTCAAATAACCGTAACCAAGTCAGTTGCAGCTTTTAAATTTCTAACATAGATAACATTTATTGCAATTTCCATCTCAAAACTAAAGTCATAGTCTGGGGCTTTCCTCTCAAAAAGGGCTCAAGAGCTGGAATCGGACCTTTGGAGGTTCTGACAAGTTGGGAATAATAACTTTTCCAACATAGATAAATTGTATGACAGTAACCTGACCTGAATTTGAAGCAGTTTTGTCTTTGTATGTTCAGTGTATTTAACAACAATAAAAATCTCCAAGAAAAAATTATTCACCAAAAGGAGGTCTCTTAGCCACCTAAAACCTTCAAGTTTAGAAAAATTGAGGTATCTGAATTCATCTTTAAGTATATTGTAGTTTTAATTACTCAAGAAGCCGGGTTCTAGGTGTTATGAGGTGCTGTCTACTAGTAACTTCTGAGCTATCAAAAGAGATGGGTGTATCTAATATTGCATCAGATATTGAACATAGGAAATGCTGAGCCCATTATCATTTTTATGAGTAGGGCTATGAAATAGTAAGAAAAGTATATATTTGGTCACTGCCCCCAGTTCCTGGCACAGAGCTCCTAAAACCTTGTAATTTCCTGAGCAATAGTGGTAGTAGGTGCATCTTTTACTCAAATATTTGTCTTTGTCCCTAGTTCCTGATACAAAGCTCCTAATCCCTTGGAATTTCCTAGGTGATAGGGGTGTCTTTTGTTCTAACAAAGTGACTTTTTTGTGGTCTCCTGGATGGGTGGCATCCACCAGAGAAACCAAGCCATGATTAGAAGTTTGACACTCTCTGTCCCACTTCTCATCCTTCAGAGAAGGAAGAAGGCTGGAGATTGAGTGAATTGATCATGCCTACATGATGAAGCCTTCATAAAAATCCCTGAACTACAGTGATGAGAGAGCTTCCTGGTTCAGCAGAACAGGTGGAGGTGCCTAGAGGATGGCACATCCAAAGCAAGCATGGAAACTCCATGCCTCTTCCTTCATACCTCGCTTTATGCATCTCTTTCATCTGGCTGTTCATTTGTAGCCTTTGTAATGTCCTAGATAATAAGCCAGTAAATGGTTTCCCTGAGTTCTGTGAGCTGCTCTAGCAAATTACTTGAACCCAAGAAACAGGTCATGAGAACCCTAATTTAGAGCCAGCCGGTCAGAAGTTCCAGGGACACGGACTTATGATTGTCATCTGAAGTGGGGACAGTCCTGTGGGACTGAGCCCTTAACCTGTGGGATCTGACTGTAACTCCAGGTAGCTAGTGTCAGAATGAATTATACGCCTAGGTGGTATCCATTGGACAAGTTCTTGGTTAGTGGGCAAAAAGCCACACATTTGGTTTTAGAAGTGAAGAAAGTATATTGTGTGACGAGTGTGAGAGTAGGAAAAACAGTTTTTGTTTTTGTTTTTTTCTATGTATAACAAGGTCCCTGGTGGCACATTTCCTGGGCAGGGTAGAGATGCGATCCTTCATCACTTCCTTCGCCTCCTCTTGCCACAGCCTTCTTGCCTACCACAGCTAGCCGCCATGTGGTCTCTGGCACAGCGTTATGTTCACATGACATTAAAAGCAGACAAGAGTAATGGGGAATTAGTTCCAGTTGGGGAAGGAACCGGACTACTCTTCACAAGATGTGCCCCTACTCCTGACCTGTCTGTGGCGTGGCTCCTTCCAGACCTGAGCAACAGGTGGGCTCTGTTCTCCCTGTCCTCTGGCATGCATTCTGGTTGCTGGGATGTATTCATTCAAGGAAGAGGGGCACACTGTTCCTACCATGACTTAAAAAGGTCATGTTTTCCCCAACTTTTACTGAGAGAGGGCTGCTGAGCTCAAGCACTATTGAAACCAAAGAACGCGCACAGCTAACAGCTAGCTGACCAGCAGTATGCTTACTATGCCTCAGAGTCCAGAATTTCTGATATTTAAAAAAGTACACTCTATTCATAGTGGTTTAGCCAAGAAAAATGACTATTTCTTTCTCATTATGGAAAAAGACATTTAGACTTCAAATGTGATAAATGCATGAACTGGCTCAATCATTAATGTATCTTAAATAACAAAAAAATTGTATACAGATTAAACTTAATTTTCCATTGGCATGTCTTTCTGTTTGAGATTTTTATAAAGAAATAATTTTTTTTATATTTTATATTTGTAAAACATAAAATTTTATATTTTTGATATTAAGATTTTCCAAAATTTCCTAATAGAAATGATTCCATTTTCTACAAATCTATTAAAAGCAATATGCAGTCGTTTCTTCCCCATTTTGCCCTCTGCCTCTCAAGGCCTGTGGAGATCTACCAGCCATTTGAAATTTAGCTTTGAAAAGCCTTTTGAGCTCTTTCACCCTTCACTTCACGAGGGATATTTAATGTGTGAGTTGGTATGTTCTACATTCAACCACTTGCCATTTTTATTGGGGTTTTCTTCTGAAATTGTATGATATTTATTGGTTTTTTTTTATTTCCCCTATGTGAAAATAATATGATACATTTATTAGATACACTAGGACAAGAACAGAACTAAGTACTCCAACCCTACTGCAGCATTACAAAAAATCATCCCTTCACCACAGTGTAAGATTTAAAGACAACCTGCCCAAGGATGCACATGCTATAAAACACAGCAAGATTGCTGCTGACCTGTCAAGTACTTCCAGTCTCTACCCAGGTCCTGCTGAAATACTGGTGGTCCCAATTAGTTTTATTGAAATAAATCTTTAAAGAAAAAGATAAAGCATTTAAAAAGACAAATCAAAATGCTTCAGGAACCACATATTCAACACAAACTTTATCCTCAAATGAGTTATATCTGCCTCACACTAATAAACTTTTATTTCACTCAAATTAGAGCAAAAATCTTCTATACATTCAGTATCTTCCCTGCCCAATAATTCAAAGAAAAAAAAATCTAAAGTGATTAATAAAGAAAAATATAAGAATTAACAGACCCTTTAAATTTGTTTTAAATATTTTTAAAGTTAAAAAGTGTTTAAAGTTTGTAATTCCTAGTAGGAAAACATTATCTGAATGAATACCCTAATGGCAAACCACTGTAAAATGCTTCAGCTGCATTTGGGGGAGAGAAGTAGGGATTATCTTCAAAGCACCCCAGCTCTCTTGATGAGAAGGTCAGAGGTACACTGGTTTGTATTATTGCAACATCCATAAGGTGATCTAGGTTGCTTTTGCTGACCTCCAAATTTGGCTGACAATTTGCTGATAAGATTCATAATCTTTGGGTTGCTCTGATATTTTGACATATTTGCTGGGTTCTGAGCCACATCCTGGAAGGCCACCATAACTTCTGGATCCTGCATGGCTGCAGGAACCTCCGGATCACTAAGAATTTCATTGAGTCCTGGCATTCTGGCCATTCCAGGCATGCCCCCTCCCATTCCAGGCATTCCTCCGGGAAAACCACCAGGCATTCCCCCAGGAAAGCCACCTGGAAAAGAACCATACTGAGCTCCTGACTGTCGTCTGGCTTCTTCCTCCCTCTGGGCTCTCTCATGCTCCTCTCGAGCCTTCTTAACTCTTTCTATTCTTTCTTTGATCTCTCGCTCTTCACGTTTTCGCTCATACTTTCTCCGATGTTCTGCAATTTTCTGTGCCCTAGGTTGAACTTCTTTCAGCATTGCACTCGCATCTTCATCTTAATCCAGTTTACAGGCAAGGGCAAGATCATGGGCTGCTGCTTCTTCCCAGTGGCCTAGAAGTCTGTGTGCTTTCCCTCGCCACTTGTAAGGCTGAGCTGAATCAGGATTTATTTCAGTGGCTCTGTCACAGTCTCGGATGGCAGCATTTGGCTTCTGTAATTTGACGAAGACACTGGCCCTCTTGGCATACAAAATGGCCAAGCGAGGATTCAGCTTGATGGCGTCTGTGAATAAGTCAGTGGCTTTCTGCAATTCACCATCATTTAGGGCTTCAATAGCAGACACTTTCTTATCATTTGCCTGATCTATCACCTCCTCCGTTATCTCTGTATTTTCATCTCCCATTTCTTGAGGGGTGTCAGTGTCTGGTTCAATCACACCTTCATTATCAATTTCTAGATCCACTTTCCTCACTTGACGGTTTGTCTGCCTTTAAGTCTTCCTCTACCTTCTTACTATCAGGTTTTTCTTCCTTGGTATTTTCTTCTGATTTAGCTTTCTGAGTAGCAGGTGGTATTTTACCTCCCATACTCTCCACCCACTCCCTCAGGAAGCGCATTTCCTCTGTGTGCAGAACGCTTGGATCCTGCTTACACATCTTCACAAAGGCCTGAAGGTCATTCACTTTGCGGGGGTCCATGGTTGGGAGGCGGTGGGCGAAGCTAAGGGTCTGCGGCCCGCTTCCAGGCTGAGGCGCTGGCTCGGCGTGACCGCGCAGAAGGGGCATGGTATTTATTGTTAAGGCTAATGTTCCCTCTGGAAATAATACATAAAAACAGCCAGAAGTTATTTTCCACAGGGGGGAATTGGATTACAAATAGGAAACCCTGGAGATCTAAGACCTTCCATAGGGAACAAACTCCCAGGAGACTCCTCCACCTTCTTTATTTCCTTCTGTTTCCCCTGTTCTGCTTTGCTTCAGTCAGGAGAGTCCTACATTGCCTCCTGCGGTATATGGAGGAGTAAGAAAAGTCCAGGCTAATCTCGAGGAAAGGGATAAGATGGCTGACCAGATGCAGTCAGGAAACCCCTCTTCCACCAACAGAAAACAAAATATGGAGTAAACCATCACACGTTGAACAGATATTTTGAGAGAAAACACTGAAAGTTCATAGAGAGGCAATGCAGACACCAAGGTTGAAAAGAGAAGAAACTGGGACCTGCACAGAATTGCCGCATGCCAGGATCAGCTCCCAGACCTGAACAGGTCCTAAGGAAGGGGTTACTGAAGGACCTCTGGGGCATCACACTCCCACTATGGAACTCTGGGGTTTTAGCTCCAAGAGATCCGACGACCCTCATAGACATTTGAATTGGCAAGGGGACTGCCTGGAGAGTAGGCAGAGGCAGAGCTCCAACATGCACAGAGCCCAGAAGGTTTCAAATGGGTAGCTATAGCAAAACAGCCACAGATACATCCCCCCAGGGCTCTCCATTTTGCTCAGAGAGGCTCTAGCCCCTGCTGATTGCTGGGCTGGGCAAGAGCAGGATTGCCTTTCCCATGAGACCAAGGCACATCTGATCTGCCTGCTCCCTTGTCTGCTGGCCAGTCCCTTGTAAGCAGGCACACACAGCACAGACTCCACTGTTCCACATGAGTGTTTTGCCAGTGGCCTGGGAGCATTTTGGCCCTCCTAGCCACAACTGGTGCTTGACCCCAAGGGCCAGAGGACAAAGCTGTGGGCTGGAGCCCAACCCTGCAGGGTTCAGCACACTGCCCAGGGGTATCAAGCTGAAATCTGTGGTCTGAGTTCAAGTTGGGGAAGAGCCCCCACTCTCAGAATACTGAGAAGAGTGAGGCATGGGTTCATGAGCTAGCATCCTTCCCTTTGCAAGACCAGTCTGGGAGGGTATAGCCTGTTGATCAGCCACAGCTTTTGTTCAAGGGAGCCCCACAGTCTGTCACATCTGGAACAGTCCAGCGATCTAGGCACAGAAGTCCTGGAGTTTGCAAATCTAGCTGAATGGGCTTGTTCCTGAGGCAGACGCTGGAGGGAGACCTGCTCAGGGCAGTGTGAACTGGGAGGGCCCCATAGCTGTTGCTTGGCAAAAAAAAAAACCAACCCTGAGCCATGGGCACCACATCAGCTGCACAACCCAGTACCACCACCCTGCCCAGAGATCCTCCACCCTTGACCCACTGCATCACCAGACCACCCACAGTTATACCCCGCAACCTGCTATGACTCTGCCAGGCACAGAGGAGCAGGTTTCCAGGGAGTTGCAGACCTTCTGGTGACCTAACCTTTGGCTCAGGCCACACTCAAAGGATGGGGGAGTGTAGCCTTCCAGGGCCTCCCTTAGGGCTAAGAAAATGTGGATGCAGCACCAATGATTGGAAGATACTTGGCCAAGGCCCTGAAAGGGACTTGGTGAAGAGGTTATCTTGTGTTACCTCCTGTTGTCTCCCCCTCCCCAGAGCATTACTGGGGGAGGCACTGAATGAAGTGAAAGCACTGAAATGTAAAAGAAGCCCATGACTGAGTAAAAGCTGCCTGTCTGCCAGCCATCCCTCTTACGCGCCATCTCTTGGATCACAGCCTGAATTACATCACTGAAGAAGAATTTCTTCAGCACACATCTCCTGCAAAACCCATTGTAGGAAACTAGCCACAACTAAGGAACCCATACAGAGCTTTGGCCCTTTGAAACCCCCTAGAAATGAAGCCAATTGCCTATACATAGCGTACATCACAGTCAAACCCTCAAGTGAAGAAAAAAAATAAAAAGCCCCATCCAAATGACAACAACTTCAAAAGATAAAGAAATACCAACCCTCAGATGAGAAGGAATCACTGCAAGAACTCCAGCAATTAAAAAATTCGGAGTGTTTCCTTACCTCCAGAGGACTGCACTAGCTCCCCAGCAATGTATCCTAACCCAGTTGAAATGTCTGAGTGACATAGAATTCAGAAGCTGGATGGGAAGGAAGCTCAATGAGATTCAAAAGCATCAAAATCCTACCAAGCATGCTGTCAGACCACAGTGGAATAAAAATAGAAGTCAATACCAGGAAGATCTCTCAATACCACACAATCACATGGATATTAAACAACTTGCTCCTGAGTAACTTTTGGGAACACAATGAAATTAAAGCAGAAATTAGAAAAATCTTTGAAATGAGTAAAAACAGAGCCACAGCCCAGCACCATGGCTCATGCCTGTAATCCCAGCACTTTGGGAGGCCGAGGCGGACAAATCACTTGAGGTCAGATGTTCAAGACCAGTCTGGCCAACATGGTGAAACACTGTGTCTGCTAAAAATACAAAACTTAGCTGGGCGTGGTGGCATACACCTGTAGTCCCAGCTACTCGGGAGTCTGAGGCAGGAGAATCACTTCAATCCAGGAGCCAGAGTTGCAGTTAGCAGAGTTCATGCCATTGCACTCCAACCTGGGCAACAGAGTAAGACTCTGTCTCAAACAAACAAACAAACAAACAAACAGAGACAAAACACACCTAAGCTCTGGGATGTAAGAAATGCAGTGTTAAGAGGAAAGTTCATAGTGCTAAACACCCACATCAGGAAGTCAGAAAGATCTAAAACTGAATTCTTATACACTGTTGGTAGGAAGGTAAATTAGCTCATTCACTGTGGAAAGCAGTTTGGAGATTTCTCAAAGAACTTAGAACTACATTCAACCCAGCAATTTTATTACTAGGTATATATCCAAAAGAAAATAAGTTTTTCTACCAAAAGGACACATGTACCTATATGTTCACTGCAGCACTATTCACAACAGTAAAGCATGGAACCAACCTAGGTACTCATCAATGGTGGATTGGATACAGAAAAAGTGTGGTATATATACACTATGAAATACTATACAGCCATAAAATGTAACGAATTCAATGTCCTTCGCAGCAACATGGGTGCAGCTGGAGGCCATTATCCTAAGTTAACTAACACAGGAGCAGAAAACCAAGTACCACATATTCTCACTTATAAGTGGAAGCTAAGCATTGGGTACACATGGATATAAAGATAGGAGCAGTAGACCCTGGGAACAACTAGAGTGGGGAGGGAGGAAGGCAAGGGATGAAAAACTACCTACTGGGTACTGTGCTCACTGCCTGGGCAATGGGTTCAATCATACCCCAAATCTCAGCATCACACAGTATACCCTTGTTAACGAACCTGCTCCTGTAATCCCTAAGTCTAAAAAGTTGAAGAAAGAAAATAAAAATTCAGCAAGTTTCAAGTTCAATCAGAAAACTACCAAGTAGTTGTGAATGTGAGTGTCATACATTGTCCAACTTTATCAAAGTAATTCTTGAAAGAAACTATACTCTATAAAGCCATTAGAAAGAGAGGCTAAGTGATTACAGGAAAAATTCAAAGAACACATAAAGAAAAAGGCAAGATTGATTATTTACTGGAACTTGATGTTGAACAAGGTCCTGAGATAGATATTTAATATAAAAGCTTTTTTGTACATTTAGTAAAAATACGATCGTATATTTGTTGGTTGGCAGTAGCCATTTGACTATAGGCAGAACTCTAGATTGGATGATGGGTTCATGGTTTATTGGATCAAAAATGTTTTCTATAGAGCCTATGGGAATCTAAGAAATATCTCTCACCTGCGTTTTTAAAAACCAGCAAAACGTGCCTGTGTTTTATAGAAACTTTGTAAGAATAAAGCATTTGGACGCCGATCTATCTACATATTTAGCTTCATTGACTGTTGGGATGCATTGAACAGTGAATTTTTTAGATTGTTTTTCAAACTTAATAGATTCAAAAGAAGAAAAACACCTTTTCCCCCATAGGCAAGAATGTCTTGCATTCCTCTGACTTAAATTTATTCCAGTCTATTTTCTATTCATTTACTCCATTCATTTGCCAAAAGATTACTTCCTATTACGCCATCAAGCATGAAGTGAATGGATGAATAATGAAGTGAAGATAACTAATAATTATACTCTGTAATATCTATAGTAGAATTTTTAAAGTCACAGATTTAAAATCTCCTGTGAGATGAATATTCCTTCTTTCTACTCTGTGTTCTAACATAGAGAAAGCTAGGATTATAAAGCTAAATTGCTACCTGAATCATGACTGGTGGCATTTTGAAAAGGAAATGCCAGACTACGTTAAGAGAATTTCAAATGACAGAAGAACCGAGGGGGGAATCTTAACTAAAATTGGAGTAAGAAGAAATTCTTGTCACTAAGAGATTGACGTTTTCATTCTTCCCCAAATTATATCAGTCAGAAATGTCTCCCATTATATACTGTCTTAGCCCAGTTATCACGGCTCTGAGGTCAAACAGTGAATCCCTCCTATTCTTTTTGGTGCACAGCTATCCATATGTTATTAATTTCATTTGTGGCATCCTTCCAATTGCCCATATTATGCCCTATGAAAGAATTCAAGGTGAACACTGTTTCACAAGGAATTATCTGGTATCAGTCTGTTACCTTCAGGAAAGGAAATTCACATCTGTGTCTCCTCAATATTAACGAGCTTTAAACTAAGAGAAGTTTGTCCCAGCATAGAATCAGATGTTTAAAATTGTCCTAATGTAATAATGCTATGTTCTGATACTCAGCTTTGGTGGCATCTAGTCCATTCTTTTCCCAAGTCTAGCCATTTGGTGTGTTTTTAGATTCATAGATTCATGAGGAGTCATAATCTTGTTTAATCAAGATACTCCAGAGCATATCAACAGAACACTTATAAACTAACCTTTCTCAAAATATCCTTAGTGAAGGACAGTCTCTTAAAATTTTCTGTCACAGCCCAGTAGTTTTTATAAAATACAGTGGAAATGAATTATTAGAAGATATCAGAAAAGTAAAATTGCTATAAAAAATGCCTAAGAGCTTACTCTTGATTTCTATACTTACCTTGTCACAGACCAGTTCTGGTCCGTAGACCCTGCCTTGCACAGCAGTGTTCTAAAATTCTTGCTACTTTTCCCCAGTCTTTTGTCATGTGAGAAAATCATTATTTTGTTATACCAAGAACAAGGAGTGAGGCGCAGTCTCCATGGGCACAGGCAAAAGGAAGTTGTATTGTCTGTAGAGAATTTTAAAACAATCATATAATTGACTATAAATCAGTCTACTTTTTGTTTTCAGCATTCACCAGCAATTCCTAACAATGTCAATGATAAAATTCTTCTCCTCTCAAAGATCTTCCGCACGTAGAACCTACTGTTTGCACTTTAATCAATTGTATTGCTGTACCCCACTTGGTGTAGTTTCTTCACACTCTTTTTTATCAACTAGGATATATTACTATACTAAGAGTTGACCAATTTAGAAAATAATGAAAGACTCATTCTTGGCTGTTCAGATGTTAAATTTCTTCAGAGTACTTCTGCTTTTAATAGCATCCTCATTGCTAATTAATGTTTGGTTTATGAAATCAACTGCAGCTGGGTCTTTTCTTCGTGTTTTGTCTTAGTACTTCAGTATCATAAATTTCTATTTGGAGGACTTTTTTTATTTCCCCTAAATGTACTATAGTATTTTCATCTCTTCTGAAATCTACCCATTGTTGAATTAGTCTTCCAGTTGGTTTAAGTAAACTTGAAAATTGTTTTTGCCTCCCAGAGTGATAGCAATGGCATAGCCTTAAGCTAGGATCTGGTAAGAGGGTTTGGGGCATGTGTTATTAGTGAATATTCTTCAGGAAAAAAATTCGTAAGGGATGAGAGAAGCAGAATAGGGAAGGGGAAGGAACTGAGAATGAGTGTGGTCTCAGATAAAGTCTAGCCTTGGCCTGATCCTCTGGGTGGGTGGGTGGGTGGGTGGGTGGGTGTGTGTGTGTGTGTGTGTGTGTGTGTGTGTGTTGGGAGGGATGCTCTAGAGTATAAATCACAGTGCAGAACTGTCTTGCCTGTGACAGACTGTCATTGTCCACCCTTGGGAGAGGAGAATAAAATCTCCCAAACATCCTAGGCCTGGGACTGGGAGGTGGAAGTTATGTGCATAGGTCAAGTATGTCATCTGGGTGGAACTCAAGCAGCATCTATGAGAGTCTGTACTGTGCAGTGTGCAGATCCACTGGCTTCCCACATTAAACTCACCCCATCTAGATACAACTTCTCCAGGATACTAGTTAGTCACAATATCTGGGGAAGCTTCCAAGAGGACGGTCAGGGGAAGAAAGTAGATTTCTGCTGTGGCAGTTGGTTCCAAGCTATAATCAATACTCATTATCACCATCCTTCACTTTCTAGATTCCCCTCATCCTTGGCTAGTACTTCTGCTAGTCTGGTTGGCTTGTTTGCAGGGTATAGGGGATGACCCAGATCCACACCACTGAGGGGTTGGGCCCCAGTTTACTGTGCCTTATCAGTTGCACTTGCCCATTTGCAGTTGAAACTAGGCATGGGAGAACCATGGGATGCCTCACTATATCACCATATTCCTCACACTCCCGTTTTGCATCAGGCTTACCTCCCCATAATAACCAGAGTCAACCACATCTGGCAGTATGGGTACTCCTTTGTGAACCTGCTAGTCTACTGGCACATGGAGCCTTAAAAGACCAGGTGGCAGCCACAGCAATAAGTATAGTGGGTGTCTTGCACCCTGGTTGGAAATGTTCTCTTGATGAAGACAAGGATTTCTAGGCCCCAAAGTTGGGAGAATAGGAAGCACAAGTCCCCAAGTGGATCATTTGTAATGATGGAGAGAAGTGCTACTTCTACTTCTACCCCTTGGTGTCTCGGCCCTGGTAGTCTACTTCTTTGAGCCGCAGTACCATAAACTGGCTATTGAAGCTGTCTGTACATCCTGAAGTATAGTACCCCTTCTCACAAGGTTTCTACCTACTACCTGGCACATTAGCTCTACCTTTAATTGTCCTTTCCAGAGTTCTGTCAAGCTGGCATCTTCTGTATGATGAGGCATGTAGTAGGACCAATGGATTTTATGTTCAGGCACCTGTTCCCACATCTTCTTTTCCATAAAGTGTTTGTGTATTCCAAGGTGGTATTTTTTAGGATCCTATATGAAGATACTAGACAATTGGTGAGCCATCAGTGGTGCTTGCAGAGACGCTATAGGTAGGAAAGGCAAACCCATATCTGAATTACCCATCAATCCTGATCAGGATGAATCATGGACTTTTTTTGAGTAGGAGGTGTCTGATGGAATCACTTTACTGTCAGGTGCTTGGTGTCCATCCGTAAGGGATAGTACCACGTCAGGGGGTCAGTTTTGGTTTCTCTGCAGTGACAGAAAAGGCTTTATCTGCTATTGGGCCCAGATGTAGTCCATCTCTGCTTATGACTACTCTCTTCTTGAGCAAGTTAGGTAAGCACTGGGGTGGCTGGTGACAGAGCTGGCTGACATCTACTGGCCAAGTCATCCTGTCCACTTGGTGATTAATGCTTCTTCTATAGTGGGTGCTGTCTGTTGGACAAAGAGCTCACACTTCTTTCCCACTCTTAATAGATCCATTCATATACCTCCTCCCCAGAACATTGTTGTTCCCATGCCCTCTCAATGGACTGAGTTAGGGTATGTATATATTCTCATTTTCGTATGTATTTCTATATTCAACTATATTTATTGAAATTCATGAGTTCACACCAGTATCGTTCATTCCAGTGCAACACCATGAGTACCATTGTGCTCATTCAAGTTTTTTTCCTTTTCATATTTATAACTCCCTTCTCCAACAGTGAGAAACTGTCTTCCATTATCCTTTTTATCTGGTGGGGTTTTTTTGTTTTGTTTTGTTTTGTTTTGTTTTGTTTTTTTGAGACAAATTCTCTCTCTTTGTTGCCAAGGCTAGAGTCTAGCAGTGGCGCAATCTTGGTTCACTTCAACCTCTACATCCTGGGTTCAAGTGATTCTCCTGCTTCAACTTCCTGAGTAGCTGGGATTACAGGTGTGTGCCACCACAGCCAGCGAAATTTTGTATTTTTAGTAGAGACAGGGTTTCACCATGTTGGCCAGGCTGGTCTCAAACTCTTGACCTCAAGTGATCTGCCCACCTTGGCCTCCCAAAATACTGGGATTATAGACATGAGCCACAGTGCCTGACCCCATTATCCTTAATGTATTTATTTACTTGATCAGTTTCCCTGTATGTAACATCTATTGCTGCTGTTATCCCCTATCTTTTGCGGTTTTCTGCCTCATTCCACTTGGGCTATCCCACCCCGTTTCTTCTTTCCAAGTGGATATGATCTCCTCATGCTGCTAAGGTTCTGATACCTCATGTCAGGTCTGCTGTCCTGCATGGATGTCTTCCTCACTGTAGTCATATTTTGGCAGCACTCAGAGGGAAGTAGGGGCCTCACACAGTCCCTGAGCCTAAACCACATGGTACAAGCCATCTTTACCATGGCCCAACAGGGGGACATTGTCACAGGTACTGATTGTATTACCTTCTTTTTCATTTATTATTTCTTTTCTTTCACATATAGCTCTCTCTAGAATCATCCACAAGAGTGACAGGCCAAGAGGAAAGAATAATTGGGAGGGCAGAATTTGAGAATTACCACACAATTAATTACTATGTCTCTAAATTTAAGCCCAAGGGATAAAGATGTAATGAAAAATAGAGAAATAAAGAATTATTATTGTTGCATGCCAGTATATGAGACATATTAAATTCTCTTCATTATAACAAACACCACACAGAACTCCTTGAGTACATATCAAAATATTCACCTTAATAAATCACACAGAAGCTAATCAAAGGCTGTGTATGATGGATGAGAACGGCCTTTAGTAGTAGCTTTTTAATTTCTATTCTATAACTTACCACCATAATTACTGCACTCTTCACTTTATTAAAGAATTTTTTAGTGTAAGTATGTCCCATATAATATCTGGGATATATTTTTGCTAAAAGAAATTTTCGCTTAGCTGAGATTACAACTTAGTAGGGTGTCTTGTATTTTTATCTGCTTTTTTGGCAACCATAGGGAAGAAGAGAAGCCAAACATATCTCAGCTGCTTATTTTTCTAAAGCCATGGAACAGTCCCAACCACTTTACCCAGAAAAGAGAAGGTAACCCAGATAAAAACAACTGGCAGTGAGCTGGGGATTCTTCCTAATTTATCAGGACCAAAATTAACTAATAAAAGATGAGAGAAACAAACTTGGAAAGTGTCCCAACCCTAGGAGAAAAAGAGGGAGAGAAAGAGGAAGAAACCAAGAAGACAAAAGAGAGGAGAAAATACAAGGAAGAGAAAAGAGCAAGAAAGGAAGAGGACAGAGGAAGAGAAAGAAGCCAAGAGTAGAAGGAAGATACAGCCACATAGGAGCGGACACAGCCATTGTCACCAGCTCAGCAGGAGGAGAATGGAGCCAAAGCCCATCAGAAGGAAACCATGTGGCTATAGCACCTCAAGCTCCAAAGCAAAAATATCTCCAATCTCAAGAACCACGATCAGATGCTTATCAGAAGACTCTAGTAAACTTAACATCCTATCTTCAAAGAGAAGTAGCTGGACAAGCACTTATATCTGCACTTCATATTCAAGCCATAGGCCCAGAGTGATTTTTTTATTGTTGTTAAGGAAAAAAGCTTCTGCAGTATTTCCTGTATTCATCTTCTCTGAAATAAGCCTCTGTAGATTTGTAACAAACATCTTTTCTTATTTGTGGCTTTAGGAAACTATTGCAGTAAAATGTACCAGAGTAGAGTAATAACACCCCAAAATATCTTACAAAGAAATCAGATATTTTGATACCACATAATAAATATATCCTAGAACTTAGTTTCCCTACAGTGCAGAAGCATTAGACATCTCATTTGTATTCTAATAGTAACAATAAATAAGCATGTAACTCCAGCCAGGGAGTTCAAGCAAATGAGGAAAGACAATCACAGAAGCTTTAGAAAACGTCTGATCCAAATATTTCTGTTAGCAGATAAAGAGACTAACTACTAGGTCAAATCTTATGTAGGTCAAGTGTTAGGAGGCTTGAGTCAGGAGGAAAGTTAGGAAACCATGATTTCTCACCCTCACCAGTTTACTCCAGCATGATTTCCAATCAGCAGCATCTTCTTTTCTTTATTCGAGGGCAAGGACTCTTGCTGCTAGAACCCACTTGGTGAAGTCAGCAGGCCTAAAAATTAACACCCCCTGGGAGTAGCCCTCAAGTCCTTCTTCATTCTTTAGCTGGAACAGTTCTGAGGCGTGGGATCAAAGCTGGGTCCCAAAGGTCCTCCAGTGGCAGTGGGATTGAGCTCAGTCTCCCATCTCAATAGCTGGCATGATAACACACCCTGTACCTAACCCTTCTTGGTCTCATTTCCTCACTCTCATCAGTGCTCCTTTTACCTCCCAAATAAACTACCTGCACTTGAATTATCTGCCAATGGGGAACCCAAACAAATTCAGTCAGATTTCTGGAAGTTTGCTGTATCTAAAAATTTCTGACTAATGTAGCATATTATTAGAAGGCAATTTGTTAATAAATCTCACTATATTATACTTTGGTAATATTTTATTGTGCATTATAACAATTTCACTTTTTTTCTCAATGAGCTTTTATAGGTAGTACACTAATTTAGGGTTCTTTCATTCATAGCACACATATACACACACACACACACAAATATTTTATATATATGTATGTGTGTGTGTGTGTGCGTGTGTGTGTATATATATATATTCTTTTTTTTTTTTTTTTTTTTTTTTTTTGGACAGAGTCTCACTCTGTTGCCCAGGCTGGAGTATAGTGGCAAGCGATTTCGGCTCACTGCAGCCTCCACCTCCCAGGTTCAGGTGATTCTCCTGCCTCAGCCTCCTGAGTTGCTGGTATTACAGGCACCCACCACAATGCCTGGCTAATTTTTATATTAGTAGTAGAGATAGGGTTTCACCATGTTGGGCAGGCTGGTCTCAAATTCCTGACCTCAAGTGATCCACTTGCCTTGGTCTCCCAAAGTTCTGAGATTACCAGCATGAGCCACCACATCTGGCCCACTTATATTTTTTAGATGAATTTGTGAATTAGTAAAATACCAACTGATAAGAAAAGTGAAACTTTACTATTAATAGAGAGCTATCACTAGGCCTTTAAGGAAAAACAAGAAGGAAAACAAAACTACTTTGGAAAAAAGAAAAGTGAAGTGAGGCAGACATGGAAGAGCCTGAAGTCCATTTAAGGACTCTGGTGTAATTGAAGTTGCTAATTACATCTTATAGCGGCTAAATGAGCTAGGTTACCTTTGCCTGTGTCCTACTAAATCACTGCATAAAAACTGCTCTAGAATTGGAAAGTTCTGAGGGTTTCTTTGAACTCTAAAAATTACTTAGTACCTACGGTATTCAGGCACTCCACTTCTTAGTCAAGAGGAGGGGATTTAGGAATGTTAGCAGGAAAAAGACACTTTATTCAAGTCCCTATAGGGTAGATGGTTAACATATTTTTGTCTGCCCTACACCTTGGAATCCCCTTCCTATGTGAGGAATTATCTATTTTTTGAGTCCTGGCCTTCTTGTGGCACAAGCCAGGACTCTTTCTCACCTTCCATGCAACTCTTTCCCACTCCCAGGCACCAGCAAGTGTTGGAGGTCCCCCCAATCAAGCACACTCATGCATCACCTCATTGCACAACCTGGTGACCCACCTAAGTTGGTGCTATATAGATACTCCAAATTTCTTTGCTATTTATACATATATACTATTTTATAAAAGTTTCACAATTATATAAAAATAATGAGGTCCTAACCAATCTTATCCCCAAGAACTTACATTTATTCAGCTTCCTTGAAAGTCAAGAGGTATCCTTTTCTTCCCAAGCTTCCTTAATCATCTTACCAACACTGAGGTGAATTATCAGGGGAGTAGGGAAGTGGGTGGTGGTGGTATTGTCTATCCCGGGTTGGGGAATAGGGAGGGAGATGACCATGAGAAAAGGGGTCTGAGTCTCACTGAAAGACTATCCATGTGATCCATCTGCACAGGAAGGAATGAGGGCAAAAGAACCAAAGGGCTTTATATCCTCCAGGGATATAAAGAGCAGGTGAGGTGCACTGAAGATTGAGAAGGATAGAGGGGTAGGATGTGGTAGTCACAGCAGGGAATTCCAGACTTAGCACAAGTCTGTCTCAACCTTTTCCCTGATGGTATGTATATCTCTATTTTTTTCTTTCATTTTAATTGTTAATGAGATCTAGGTATCACTTCCTTGGGGAAGTAAGTTCTTTCATGTTATCAGCCCATATCACTTCACTATATTCTGTTTACAAAGGGGTTTATTCAATTAATGGTTTATTTGCTCAGATTGACTCTTAATACCTGTACAGGTAGTTTTTCCAGGCTTGATTACATATGGCTCTGAGGTGACATTTGATTGACTGCTCTGCTATACAACAATAGTGGGAGACCTATAGGATTGCAAGGGAAGGGAAGAAGAGAACTAGAGTTTACTGAGTACCCACTATACATTTGATATTTTAAGCATATAAGTTTTTTACTTCTAATAACTCATGCCAGTTTATTATACCAGTTTTTAGAAATGAGAAACCTGAAGTTCAAAGAGATTGTATAACTTATCCAATATCACTGATTTAGCAAGTCTATGCCCTTGCCACTGAACTTGGTGGACACACCCATGAGAATGCTACCATTCTGACTGGATTGAACTTCCTTTATAAAATTCTGGGGATGACAAAGGTAAACTCATGTAACCAGATCAAATAAAATAATGTATGCATTTAGTACAGTGCCTGGCACATAGTAGATGTTGAATCACAAAAGTGGCCATGCTTGAGAGACACATAAGAATTTTCTTTGCGTAACTATGAAAAGATAAAGCTTTAATGGTGTTTCCTTTTGCACTGAAGGCAGAGATCTATGAAACTGACTTGTCAGCTTGGTCAGGCTCCCCGAACTGTGAATGGACACCCTAGGCCAATTGGTCCATTTTGGTATTAAGTGAAGAATTATCATATTAAGTTAAAAAAAAAAAAAGTGACATCTACCTTGAAGAAGTATAAAGGTAAAAAAAAAAAAAAAAAAAACAGAGGCTGGGTGCAGTGACTCATGCCTATAATCCCAGCACTTTGGGAGGCCAAAGCAGGCAGATGACCTGAGGTCAGGAATTCAAGACCAGCCAGGCCAACTTGGTGAAACCCCATCTCTACTAAAAATACAAAAATTAGCCAGGCATGGTGGCCCATGCCTGTAATCCCAGCTACTTGGGAGACCGAGGCAGGAAAATCGCTTGAATCTGGGAGGTGAGATCACAGCATTTCCAGCCTGGATGGCAGAGTAAGACTGTTTCAAAAGAATAAAAAAGAAAACAAATAAGCAAACAAAGTAATGTAATCATTGACTTTTTTTTGTTGCCCCAGAAGGTAAACAAGAGCAAATAAGTGGAAGTTACAGAAAGGCAGACTTCAACAATATTTAGAGAGACATTCTAGTTGTCACATGTTCCCCAAAAAAGTGAAGGTCATTGAATATGTCCAATTGACCAGGCAAGGTGGGATGTGACAGCATCCTGTGCTGGGCTGGACACTGGACTACAATAATCTGAGCTAGTGTCTTTGCCAAATTTCTATGACTTTTTGATAGGCTAGGATAACAGTTCTATTTACTTCCTGGGTAATTTCAGGACATCTCAACCTTGGAATTTATATGAATTTTGCTTGATGGAAGATGGTTTTCCTCTTTAAAAGCCACTTTTCCCACTTGTCTTTCCCTGCACCTTTGAGGGAGGAACCGTGTTGAGCATCTGCTCCCAGATTTATGTCCTGTCCTCCAGCTACGAAGAACACCCCCGTTCCTGTGGGGGCGGGAGGCTTGGCTCTCCTTTTAGAAATTCCCTTCTGTGCTGTGCTAATCACACCCTCGGTACATTTCACATCTTATTTTTAGGTGCAAAGTATAAAGAATCCCAGCACCAACAGCAGTTTCTGTGGCAACCTGCATCGCCCCCCTTGCTTGTCCAGCTGTGCAGAATTAAATTCTAAAAGAGGCCATTTTACATCATGTAAAGGAGATCCACAGTGAAGGTTCTCTTTAAATGAAGGTGTTCTTCTAAGTTAAGAGGGAACTAGATGGGAATTAGGTTGGGGGGTGGATGGTTGAGAACTCGAACTCTTATAAAATCCCAGGTGTGCACAGGCATGCCCTAGTTGCCCTGATTTTTTTTCCACAGGACATCATTTCAGAAACAAAAATAGCATTTAGACCAATGAAAACTAGGTTTGAATATTTATATCAGAAGAGTTTGTTGATAAGTTCCCTCTCACCCACTCCCTTCATGGCATCTTCCCGCAAAACCTAGGCTAGACCAGATTACAAACTGACATGCTTCTCATCTTCTCTTGAATAGCTCTTTCAAGTTACTATCCCAGCTCCTGGGAGGAGCTCACCAAACTCCCTCTCCCTAGCACAGCCAACACAAAGATTGTCTTCCTGGGCCAGTCCTAAAGGTGGGCCTGTAAAATCAACTCCCTAAGAATGTGATTTGGCAGACACCAACAGACTATGAAAATAATCCCCCCAAGGTTTTGTCATGTCTCAGTTATCATTGTAACCACTGCTTTGGGATAATGTCTTTTGTTTACATATGATTTTAGGAAATTTTGAACATGCTTCTGTAAGGAGTAATATTTTAGAATCAAATCTATATTTATTTTTGTTTGCTTCTAAGAAAACATGGAGTAGCCCATATTTAAAAAGATCTTTGCCCTTAGACCATTAGTATAGAGACCAGAGAAAGAGTTAAATATTCCCTGAACCCAGACTAATACTATTACTGTGCTTAAACATTAATTGAGCTCTAAGTTTCCTGAAGCTGGCCAAATAAAATTGTTAGAATTTATTATACTATTTTCACCTATTAAAAGAAAAGACATGAGTTTGTCTTATCTTTTAATAGGTATAGTATACATACTATACCTACTTGGTGATTTTGCCTAAGGCCAGTCCTAGGAAAGAGATATTTTTCTAGTACTAAATTCTTAAGAGGTGATTGAATGTGGGTAACAAAAGAATAAACTTTTTTTCAACAGTTAGGAAAAGATGAAAATTATTCTTCACATGGCCAGTTATTTTATTAACTTTTGAGAAATCTGAAGTTAGAACCTCAAAATAACACACAGTGTAGCCACTAGTGTAATTCATTAAGACATTTAACAGTCAAAATACATTAAGTCAATCTGCTTAAGCACATTAGCTCCAGGAATGTTTTGGAGGAAAAAAGGCTCTAAGGGAATGTGATATAAAAAGCTAGATTTTGACAGGTTGCTATGAGGTCTGTATTACAGGTTCACCAGAGAAACAGATCCAATAGGATACACACACACATATATACAAATATCAACAAACTCTTCTGATATAATATTCAAACCTAGTTTTTATTGGTCCAAATGCTATTTTTGTTTCTGAAATGATGTCCTGTAGAAAAAAACCATTACAACCTGTAATACAGACCTCATAGGTTGACAATATAGGTTGACATATGTGTGTGGATGGATGGATAGGTGGATAGGTAGATGTAGGTAAGTAGGTAGATAGATAAATAGACAGACAGATAATTTATTATAGGAGTTGACTTACATCATTATGGAGGCCAAGATGTGTCACATGATCCATTTGCAAGCAGCAAAAGTAGGAATGCTGATGACGTAATTCATTCCAAGTCTAAGCCCTAAGAACTTGGGCTGGGATTACGGTATGGGGTGCTAATTTAAGTTCTGGAGTCTGAAAACTGTAGAACCTCTAACATCTGTAGGTAGGAGAAGATGAATGTGTCAGCTCAAGAAGAGAAGAGTAATTTACCCTTCCTCTGCTTTTTTGTTCTTTGGGCCCTCAGCAGATTAGGTGATACCCACTCACATTGGCGGAGGCATTTTCTTTACTCAGTCTGCTGATTCAAATGCTAATCTTTTCCAAAAACCCTCACAGGCACACCAAGAAATAATTTTACCAGCTATCTGGACATTCCTTAGACCAGTCAAGCTGATGTATACACTAACCATCACAACAGTGGTCCCCAATCTTTTTGGCACCAGAGACCAGTTTAATGGAAGATCATGTAAGGGTATCCACAGACTGTGGAGAGGGAGACGGTTTCAGGATGATTCAAGTACATTCCATTTATTGTGCATTTTATTTGTATTATTATTACATTGTAATATATGATGACATATACAACTCACCGTAACGCAGAATCAGTGGAAGCCCTGAGCTTGTTTCCTGCAACTAGATGGTCCCATCTGGGGGTTATGGGAGACACTGATGGATCATCAGGCATTAGATTCTCATAAGGAGCGTCTGACCTAGATCACTCATATGTACAGTTCGCAATGGTGTTTGTACTCCTATAAGAATCTTATGCCACTGCTGATGTGACAGGAGGCGGAGCTCAGGCAGTAATGTGAGTGATGGGGAAGGGCTGTAAAGACAAATAAAGCCTTACTTGCTTGCCCATCACTACCTCCTGCTGTGGAGCCCAGTTCCTAAAAGGCCACGGACCAATACCAGTCCATGGCCCAGGGGTTGGGGACCCCTGCATTATATCATAAAATGTAGTGGGAGTGAGACTGAGAATTGAGCATGAGGAACTGATTGTTTAAAGAAGGGAGAAGGGTAACTACAAAAAGAGTAGAAGGAAGCCTGGAAATAGGAAGTGAGAGGTGTCAAAGACAAACTACACCTGCTTGGTAATTTTGCCTAAGGCCAGTCCTAGAACATGCAACTCTTTGATGATCAAATTTGGCAGTTACCAGCAAAGGGACAACCACAACTCCAGTGACTTTCATGTGATTCTATTATGCACAAAACACGTTTGTGGTGGTAAAATGTCTCTGAAAGTGGTAAATGAAAACTATGGTCTCAAAATTGCCTCTCTACAACAAGAAAATTTGTTCCCAAACTTCTTAATTATCCTTTCTTTCATTGGAAGTTTAAACATAGAGTGTTTTTGTTTTGGTTTGGTTTGAGAAAGCCATTAGTAGTCCAGAAACAAATATGTAAAAACTGAGTTCAAGTCACTCCCATACTGCAATGTTGCAAGTTTTCATTAGTGTATCACTAAGGCAGTATGTGTTGGGTGGCAGAAAATATTAGACTTGTTTCCAAAAAAAGCACAAATTAAATACTAATTTTAAGAGACATATCCAAAAAAATTGAGTTTTTAAAAAACTAAGCCTAAATTTTCTCTTTACCCCTAAATTTTGGTAATACTCAGATATCAGCAAAATGAATTTAGCCTATATCAGCAAAAAACCTTGATGTGGTTTGGCTGTATGTCCCCATCCAAATCTCATCTTGAATTGTAATCCCCGTGTGTTGAGGGAGATATGCGGTGGAAGTTGACTGCATCATGGAGGCGGTTTCCCCTATGCTGTTCTTGTGATCCATGAGTTCTCACGAGATCTGATGATTTAAAAGCTTTTGGTAATTCACCTCCTCACACTCTCTCCTGCCACCATGCAAGATGTGCTTTGCTTCCTCTTTGCCTTCTGCCATGACTGTAAGTTTCTTGAAACCTCCCCAGCCATGCAGAACTGTAAGTCAATTAAAACTGACTTCTTTATAAATTGCCCAGTCTCAGGTAGTTCTTTTTAGCAGTGTGGGAATGGACTAATATAGACCTTGATTTTCTATCCTTTTGTTTTCAAAGGCAGTTGATTTTAGGAGCAGAAATGAACCCATAGTCTGTAGGGTCCACTCCAATATCAGTATTGTAATAGCTGTATAACTAAATTTGATGACTAATAGTTGGTATACCATTTTGCATAGTATTGGTCTATATTAGTACATTAGGGGAAAGTGGTAACGGGAGAAAAGAGGGTAGTTTATCCTTGAATTTTTTTAATCGTTATTAGATGTAAATTCATCAAAGGCAGATGATACATACTATCCATCCCGGAATCCACAGTACCTAAAATAATACCTTATATACAGATGACAGGAAATATTTATTTAATGAACTGTTAATAAGACCAGTTACTCTATAACATCCCAGAAAAAAAAAATCTAGCTCTGGATTAACCCTAAATCTAGATTTTAAAATTGTTACTTGGTTGGGAGAGGTTGCTCTTGCCTGTAATCCCAGAGCTTTAGGAGGCCAACGTGGGAGAACCACTTGAGATCAGGAGTTTGAGATCAGCCTATGCAACATAGTGAGACCCTGTTTCTACAAAAAATTATTTAAAAATTAGCCAGGCATGGTACATTTATCTACAGTTCTAACTACTTGGGAGGCTGAGGTGGGAGGATCACCTGAGCCTAGGAGTTTGAGGTTATAGTGAGCTATGATTGTGCCACGGAGTGAGACCCTGCCTCTAAAAAAATTTTTTTAATAATAATAATTTTAAAAGATTGGTACTCTATTCACAATTGTAGAAGTGAAAGAAATATTTCTAATTCCATGGGGATATGAGAAGAGGGTCAAGGTATCATCCCTGCATCTCCATCCCCTCATTGTGCCTGCCCAGCACTTGCTCAGTTCATATCAGCCTTCCCTTAGTAGGCTCTGTAGATAATTAGAGGATTTGTGTAGTCTTTTCTGGAAAAGTGATTGAGGCTGAGGTGCATGACATCATAACAGGTGCTGGAAATGAGAGACAGACCACCAAATACCCCTCAAAGAAAGTATGACCAAGACTGGCATGTATAATAGAAAGATAGGAGGCCCCCTTGGGCTGTACAGAAACAGAATATGCCCAGAGAAGCCCAAAGACTAAAGATCTCTTTACTGTTTCTGTCCTTGGGTAACCCCAAAGGAATGAGTGTTTCTCATTTATCCATAACTGGAATCATGGGCCCTTCTCTGTATTTCTCCAATGGTAAGAATTTCATAAGCTACTTGGTGATACAGTTAATTTTTGTTTAACAAATATAAGAGTACAGTAGACACCATATACTAATTAGGTGGTTTCCAAGCACTTGATCTCATTTAATTAAACTTGGCCTATGTTCTTTGGTAGAAAACATAGTTTACATATATGTCCCCATCAAATCTCATGTTGCATTGCAATTCCTATTGGTGGTGGTGGGGTCTGGTGGGAGGTGTTTAGGTCATAAAGGTGGATTCCTTGTGGCTTAGTGATGTACTCAGGATAGTGAGAGGGTTCTCGTGAGATCCTGTCGTTTAAGGTGTGTGGCACCTCCCCGTAACTCTCTCTCTTTCTCCTCTTCTCCACATGTGAGCTGCTGGGTCCTGCTTTGCATTCTACCATGATTGAAAGCTTCCTGAGGCCTCACCAGAAGCCCAGCAGATGCCTGTGCCATGTTTCCTGTACAGCCTGCAGAACTGTGAGCCAACTAAGCCTCTTTTCTTTATGAATTAGCCAATTAAACTTCTTTTCTTTATCAATTATCCAGTCTCTGGTACTTTTTTTTTTTTTTCCCCCTAGAGGCAGAGTTTCACTATGTTGCCCAGGCTGGTCTTGAACTCCTGGGCCTGAGTCAACACACCTGGCAAGGTATTTCTTTATAGCAACACAAAACAACCCAAGAACACAAGAACAGTAGATTTGGCTTATTAATTAATTAATTCAGTTAGTTGGTTAGTTAGTTAGTAGAGACAGAGTCCTAATATGTTGCGCAGGATGGTCTCAAACTCCTGGGCTCAAGCGACCCTCCTGCCTCAGTCTCTCAGAGCATGGGGATTACAGGCATGAGCCAGCATATCCAGCCAGAATTGACTTTATGTCACTTCTGTCTCTCCTATAGTTCCCCTTTCCTGAGAATACTTCACTAAGAGTCCCTAGGATCATTCAAGGAGCAAGTCTGGCTTTTCTCAGTCTCTCATTTTTTGGCAGAAATGATTTGATTCTCTTAGTCAGCTTACTAACAGTTACCTAAAATTTTGCACACAGAATTTCTTGAAAGTAAAGTTCCTCCTTTTCTGTGAAAATTCTACTCATACCAAATCCTTTCTGTTGTTGCCCCTCTGAAGTTCTTATTCTTTAGCTAAATGTGACAAATTTCCTGACAATTCCAGGCTTGACTCACTGTCTTACCTGAAGAATGTTAAAGTATTGATGGGGGAAGTTAGTCCACTCACATTTATTTTAATTAACAATACATTTAGTCATATTCTTGACTTTTTATTTTAAATTCCCCATTTTTATTATTTCCTATGTGCTATTGGTTTCTCTTTGCTTTTACTGGATGAAAGATTTTTTTCTCTTTCTTTCTCTCTATAGCAATGTATTTTTCTTTCTTTTCTTTTTCTTTCTCTCTATAGCAATGTCTTTTCTATTATGGGCCAGTTAATAAAGATTTTAGAGTTTGTCGGTCATACAGTCACTGTCATACTCCTCGACTCTGATAGTATAATGAGAAAACAGCCAACACATAAGTGAATGAACATAGGCTGTGCTTCAATAAAACTTTGCTTACCAAAGCAAGCATTGGGCCAGATTTGACCTATGGCTATAATTTACCATCCATTGCTGTACAGGACTAGAAGACTTACATCCTTCATTTTTAACAAACATATCTTGTATTTACGAAAATACACATTCAACTTCTATAACAGATAATCCAATACTATGACTTTATAAAGATAGGTTTTTTTTATATTACGTGTGAGTGATCAGGGCTTCTGTGGCAACACAATGGTCCTGGGACGCAGGATCCTTTCTTCCTGGTATTGGTCACTAAGGTAGTGCCCTCACCTGTGTCTACATCTTCATCCACATTTCAGTCAGTGCAAAGGAGGAAGGAGAAGTGGAGAACATGCTCCTTCTCTTTAGAGGCACAGCCTGGAATATGCACACATCATTTCTGTATGCGTCCCTGCAGCTAGAAGCTGGTCATAGGCCACACTTGGCCTATGACCTGGAATATGTAGACAAATTTGAAAGCCATGTACCCAGTTACAAATCATATGACTATAGAATGGAGGGGAATAGATAGTTCCAGGTATCTAGCAATCTCTGCTACAACTAAAACTTTGATTTTCTGATTTTCTATAAGAATTAATCAGAATCTATGACCCCTCATCCAATCAAAACCATTAGCATATATTAGCACATTTAAAATCCAGTTCCATTTGTAATTCTTTTATTTCTCCATCACACCCCTTATTTAAGAGATGTGACTAGGCCGGGCACGGTGGCTCACTCCTGTAATCCCAGCTCTTTGGGAGGTCGAGGCGGGCAGATCTTGAGGTCAAGAGATCGAGCCCATCCTGGCCAACATGGTGAAACCCTGTCTCTACTAAAAATATAAAAATTAGCTGGCTGTGTTGGCGCACACCTGTAGTCCCAGCTGCTCAGGAGGCTGAGGCAAGAGAATTGCTTGAGCCCAGGAGGCAGTGAGCTGAGATGGCACCACTGCCCTCCAGCCTGGTGACAGAGCAAGACTCCATCTCAGAAAAAAAAAAAAAAAAAAAAAAGAGAGATGTTACTGCCTTATTGATGGCCATTTTCTAAGGTCTGATCTCCCAACTTTCAGGTTAGTAAGACTATCTCTTTCCCTCCTATTTTATGGTGAAAGCAAAAAACAGAATATTAGAGAGTCTTAATGTTTTTGCTTTGAAAGACTTGGGTTTTAATTATGGTGGTTTACATAGAGTTTTGTGTTTAGTGGTGGACAACATGAAATGAAATGTTTGCTAATGTGATCTGACACTAAATGAAGGAACAACCCTCCACAGACAACATGTGTCAGTGAATTAATTCCCTGCAGTGGAAACTGTTCTCAGAACCTCAGTCATCATTTTCCTTTATGAATAATTTTCCATTTGTACATAAGGGTGCCTGACAGTTTGTTTACATGAACATTGGGATTAAATGCCAAAATTATTTGGCTTGGCGTCAAAACTGCCTCTATTTTTATTGTCTGCAGTGCTCTGATTCAGTGGATTTTAGTAAGTTTTTTAACAATACATGAATTTGAGTCAGAGGAACTAGAGGAAAGGCTGGGATGACACACACTTATAGGATATAAAGGGATGAGACGTCATCTATTGTTTGCCATGCCAACAACACTTAAATTAATGCCCTTTCTCCTGCAGAACTGAGTTGTTCTCATTACAATTGGGCACAAGCAATTTGGCATAACTTGGCATGTTCATTTAAGAGGTTTTAAGTCTGAAGTCATGCTTGAGTTACTCTCTTAAATTTTGTCTCACCCAAATTTTATCATCTTTCATTAGGGTCTGAGTTTTTGGAAAACTTGCTTTCTACATGGCTATTAGAGGTTTGTAGTTGGTTTTGTGGGAATATAGCTTGACCTAAGCAAAGGCAAACAAAAAATGCAGTGTTGTTGCTATAGAGGCTGGAATAATCTCCTTTACTGCATGCTTGTCCTGCTACTCTCTGATGTAAAATATTGAACCAACAATGAACTTTTTATTTTAAATTCTCCACTTTTTATTATTAAATTAAACTAAAAATTTACAGCATTGGAGTATATTAAAATTTTTTTCTTATGTGAAGAAGTAATTTGAAATCTCTCATTTAAGTCTTACTTAGTATCCCATGTGTCAGTGGAAAATCAGTATAATTTAAGCTGCATGTGGTCTCTTCCTGTTGCTAGAGGTAGAGTCTGCGGTGTAGGTTACTGAAAGTGAAAAACTGCCACCCTGGAGTTCATCACCTATTTCTATGTGCTAAAGTGGAAACTAAATTCTATTCTATAGGCAAGTCCTTGTTAGGTTTTACTTTGAAGCGATAGATGTAAAGCAAATGACTCCACGTTAATTTGGGGAAAGCCCTGAACCACTGAAATAATACAAATATAGATTATTCAGACCACGATGTTTTTATTCGGTGTAGTAATAGGAATTTGCTATGTTTTTAGCTAGACTTTGTCCTTGAAGAAGTGTCTTTTCTCCAAATATATATGTGGACTAAAATGAATATTGTCCCAAAGGGTTAATTATTTAAGACTGAATACCTCAGACTTTGGTTAACATGTTGCATGTTACTTACCAAGATTGCCTTGTAGTAGAGGGAATGGGGCATCAAACCATACTGAATTTTCTCCATCAGTGGTGTTAGGGTGGAAAAAAAGGGGGGACTTTGTACTGAGAGAAGAATTCTTTGTCTCTGAATGGCTGAGAAGGATGGAGAACTAGGCTCTTGGGAGAAAGAGCATGGCTATCCTATTTGTGGGACCTTAAGCAGGTGACTGTATATGGTAACCTATAGGGAAACTGTGGAGGAGTGTCATGTATTTGCTCTATTTAACGTTTTAATTTCAGAATTTCCCAAACTTCTTCAAATGAGGAACTCCTTCATTGTGCGACATGTGTTAATATGCCGCAGAATACCCTTCTGAAGAATACACCATGAGGAGTGGTGTCAGCCAGTCCTCCTCCTAGCATGCATCAGAGTCACCTAGGTGGATTGTTAGAACTTACATTGCTGGCCTTGTCCCCAGAGTGCCAGTTTCAGTAGGTCTGAGGTAGACTTGTGGATTTGATTTTCCAAAACATTCCTGGGAGCGTGCTGCTGCTGCTAGGTCCAGGAACCACACTTGAGAATGAATCACATACTGAAATAGTAAGGTTCTTCATTTGTCTTCCTAGAGTAACACAAATCAAATCAAGAAGTAGTCGTGCACTTATACCACAGGCAGGGCATACAGGGTCTGTGCTGTCCCAGAAACACAAAGATACCCTAATGAAGAGGATCCCAGAGGCAAAATTTAAAAATACAGTCACCACTCAGAGCAAGAAGGTTTTAAAAAATCAGTAAGAATGCATGACATTATCCAGGCTCCCTGGTTGTTTTGACCATTTAAATATTCAAGAGTGCTTTTGTTTCAAGCGTAAAATAATTAAGAGAAGGTGGGGTTTTACTCATTAATATTAGCTCTAGTGAATTTTCTGGTATCTTGCAACCTCAAGAGCCATTTGGGCATGTTGGTTTATGTTATCCCAGGAGTTCAACATCTAGTCAATTAAATCTGAAGAAACCTAGTCATTGAATGATTTGGAATGTATAACAATAAACAACTGGTTTTGTTGATTGCTTTGGCTGAATTGATTAAGTTCCTCAGAGAAATAGTAGAAACACTTCAGTTTGTATGACAGCTTTACATTTTTTGCTTTCCAGTAATTATAGTTTCAGTCGAGCCAACACTTTCAAAGGAAATACTGTGCAATGTTCTGAATTGATATCTCATTTACAATATATTATTATCTTCATTACATTTATCTGAAATAGGGAATTAGCAAAAACAAAAGTACATTAGAGTAGATGAGTTGCCTGTCCCCAGCCAAAGTTCATCTAGAGAGAAAAACATGCACACATTAACTACTTCTATATCTGTGAGGTGATTTTAAAATGATATGCATTATCAGCCTACAAATTCAAATATGCTTCATTCTAAGTTATTCTAGGCATTGCCTCTTGGTGCAGCAGCATATGGCAATGAACTTGAAGAAAATGTCAAGGTCACTCATTCTGTGTTTCAAAGGCTTATGGAACTACCCATCTGTCTGTCTTCTTGTAATGTATATCTTATGAGTATGGTAACCCAGAACTTATGCCACTTATGTATCCTAATATAATGGGCCTAACTGATTGTGGTCCTAATGAATGTACCACCTTCATTTATACCAAGGCCACAATTCCCATGGCTCCCCTGAGCCAATGACTGAGCACAATGAAGACACAAATACAATTCCATTCCTGTGAGACACAAGTGTTCTTGATATGATATGAATATGCTGCCTCCTCCAAAATTAATGTTGAAACCTAATCACCAATATGATGGTATTGGAAGATAGGGAACCTGCAAGATGATTAGGTTATAAGGGGCTCTTCCCTTGTGATTGGATTAGGGCCTTATAAAAAGGGCTTGTGGTGTGGGCTTGCTCTCTTTTGCTCTTCTGCAATATGAGGACACAACAAGAAGGTCCTTACCAGGCACCAGATTCTGGTGCCTTAATCTTGGACTTCCCATCCTTCAGAACCATGAGGAAATAAATTTCCTTTTTTAAATAAATTACCCAATCTCAGATGTTCTGTTATAGCAGCACAAATGGACTAAGTCTGTCTTCCAGTGGGTACTTTGGCTTAAGAACTGCCCAGTGGCCTTGCTGCCACAGGGGTCAGACTTTTATTTCTATATGAAGGCACTTTCTGCCTGCTCCTGGTCTCTCCAAATTTATTGTTCACCTGCATTACTTCCTGCATCTCAAAAGACTCAAATTAACACAATGACCATGATTCTTATAGCAGCACACAAAACAAAATCAAGATAACCTTTAGTTTTCAAATATATTTTAAGTAACAGGAAAAATGTTGGTCATAAAGTTAAAAAAAAAAAAAGAAAAAAGAAAAATTTGAAAGTTTAATGGTTTTCTAGTCAGAGACACAAATTAAATGCAAAACCAGTTGATGTTTTCTGATGTTTTATCCTTTGTACTTGACATGTCAAAAATTCAAGGTAACACATTGCTGTAATTGAGTCTGCTTGTCCTGATAATGCATCTCCCCATTCAAAGATTGATAGAGAGTCATTGAAAACTGTCTTACATGTAAAAATTTATAACCTTTGGTTACTCTTACTAGTATATTTTAGGTTATCTTACTTGCTTCTTTTTCCCGTAGGAAAATCATATGGTAACTGTGTGGATGTTATTTTAAAAATAAAAATCACCACCTAGTTTCAGCACTCAAAGATACATAATTATCACAGTTACCATTTTAGTATGCTTCTGTTTTCTCCGTGTCTGTGTGTGTGTGTGTGTATTTACACAGTTAAGGTAATACTACATATACAAATTTGATATTCTGCTTTTCCTATGGCATTAAGATTTTTTAGTAGAGTACTTTATATGATTGCACACTATTCTATTGTATAACTATACCATTATTTACTTAACTATTCCTTTGTTATCTACATTTAGATAATTTCTGGCTGTTATAAACAGCCCATAATGAATACTTTTTTATTTTTGAGGTGAAGTCTTGCTCTGTCACCCAGGCTGGAGTATAATGGTGCCATCTTGGGCAACTGCAACCCCCCTACTCCCGGATTCAAGCAATCCTCCTGCCTCAGCCTCTTGAGTAGCTGGGGTGACGGTTGTGTACCATCAAGCCTGGCTAATATTTTGTATTTTTAATATAGACAAGGTTTCACCATGTTGGCCAGGCTGGTCTTGAACTCCTGACCTCAAGTGATCTGCCCACTTTGGCCTCCCAAAGTGCTGAGATTACAGGTGTGAGCCACCACGCCTGGCCTGAATATTCTTATATGTAAAACTTTACTCTACATTTTATAATTTTTTTCTTTATGTCGGTCCTTAGATTAGAAGTGCTTCCTGGCTTTCTAATAAGTCTGCAGTTTGGGAAGAATCAACAGGCTTACTCCCCATATCTACACAGCATGTTGTTAGAAAGACACGGACTTAGGAGTCAGAAGACTCACTATTCGACTGACTACCTGTGTGCCTTAAGCAAACCTCTTTATGACAGTGTCCACAAGTGCACAATCAGGGGGCTGAATCAGGTAATCCCTCTCATCCTGTCCATGTTTAATATCTTGGATTTGCTTAGGGGACCTGTCTCCTATCCAGTGCCATCATTTTTATATGCCCTTAGGGCTGTATAGACAACAGGAATACCACTGGTAATAGATCTAGGATATTACTATGCTTTATGCGCCAAAGAACACTCAACATTATATTGGAATGTGGTTTGTTCTGTGACTCTCCACCTCATATAACTTACTGTCTGTGTGTTTTTAAATTACCTTTGGTTCCTAAGTGCTGTGAAGTATAGCAGTTATATTACAGCCATGTAAACCTGCTCACTGAGCCTTCTAATATTAACTCAAAGCTAAATAACTGTGTTCCCTGCATTTACATCTGGCTCAATCATCGTAAAATGACTCTATTAAGTGTTTCTCCGTGCATGTCCTTGTGCCAGGAATTGAATTACAAAGTCATTATTTTTTGATGTTAAGGAATTTCCAACTGAAGAGCCACAGTGCTTTAAGGGGAGGTGTAAAGGACAAAGAGGCATCTGAGGAACCAGTCTGAACCTCAGTGCCTGCCGAGGGCTGCCCCTCTTGGGATGTTGGGAAAGAAGATCTCTGAGAAATTCCGAATTTAAAGAGGCTGGAGCTGGTGCAATATCATGTGCCTCAGAGAAAAGAGCTGTGAAGAAAATGGGATTTGGAAGCTTCTCAAATGAAGTAGCAAGGCTTAGAGTTTGCCATAGAAAGAACATTTCAAGATCTGGGACCTAAATATATGAAAATTTCTCCCTGATAAAGGGGGAAGCAGAGCCAGCTGATGTTTCACGGAATGAAAAAGGAGCTGCAGAATAAGCATGACAATAATTTAGGAAAGGGGGGCCTTAGCAAAGGACAGTACAAACATTTCATGGGAGTTAGTGTGGAGAATTAAGGCTAAGCACTGAGGTAAGCTAAAATGCTTATATGAAAAAATACAGTTACTGCCAGTTGCACTAGATCTCTAATTAGGTCCCCCTTAATTGCTTTTGATAACAATCACTCCTTATGAAATACTGTAGATCTGGCTATTTGCTCATACATATTGTAAACACTACCTGGATTTGCCATCAAGTACTCCATTAAAACTTTGGGGAAATATAGGGAAAATTCAGCCTCTCCTCTAAATGGATTTGAAGTAAAGGGAGTGGGTTGTTGAGTTTTGAAAAGGTTAATATTAATCAGTTAATGCCAGGCTACGATATGTTTTCTGAATAAGCATATTCTTTATAGACTAACAAGTATTTGCATACCATGCTATGCATACATGAATTTTAGTAACCTGAATTCTAGCCCAGAAGAGCCTTATAAGGTTTGGGCTCTCCTGACAGCAAAACCTAGATAAGTACTGGGGTGTGATAGTTAAATTGGGAGGAGATCCCAGGAAACAGGAGTGAGATGGCTAAGAGTGTGAGACAGAGCAGGAGAAAGGCCAATGTGGGGTGACTTGTAACTGCTGTGGACATCAGGGACTCAGTCCCACACAGACCCCTAAAGGAACTGTGGAGAATGTGCCTCAGAATGTTCCACTGAAGAACAGAGAAACTAGAGAGTTTATTTGCTAACTTCTGTTACTCATTCATTGAAAACTAAAGTTAGCCCCTGTATCAATCAGCATTCTCTAGAGAAACAGAACTAACAGAGGGGGGAAAATTATGTGTGTGTGTGTGTGTGTGTGTGTGTGTGTGTGTGTGTGTTGTGTGTGTATGTGTTCTTAGTCCATTTGTATTGTCGTAAAGGAATATATGAGCCTGGGTAATTTATAAGAAAAGAGGTTTATTTGGCTCATGGTTCTGCAGGCTGCATAACTAGCATGCTACCAACATCTGCTTCTGGGGAGAGACTTAGGAATCTTCCAGTCATGGTGTAAAGTGAAGAGGTAGCAAGTGTCACTTAGTGAGAAAGGGAGCAAGAGAGGAAAGGAGTTTCCAGGCTCTTTAACAATCAGTTCTCTTAGGAACTAATAGAGGGAGAACTCACTCATTATCATGAGGACAGTCCCAAGCTATATATGAACAATCCACCCACATGACCCAATACCTCACACCAGGTCCTACCTCCAACATTAGGGATCAAATTTAAACATTTTATACATATATATATATGTATGTATAGTTTGAATATATATACATATACATATACATATATATGTATATACACATATATATGTGTATATATTACATGTTATATATATAATACATGTGTATATACACATGTAATATATGTGTATATACATATATGTAATATATATGTAATATGTATACACACATATACACATATGTATTGTATATAAGTATATGTACACACATATGCATACAAAAGGAGATTTATTATGGGAATTGGCTTACACAATTATAGAGGATGAGAAGTTTCATGATTTGCTGTCTGTAAGCCAGAGAACCCAGAAAGCTGATAGTGTCATGTAATTGAAGTCTGAAAGCTTGACAACCAGGCACTCCAATGTCCAAGGACAGAGAAGATGCCTCAGCTCAAGGATAGACAGAGAGAATTCACCCTTCCTCTCCCTTTTTGTTTTATCTGGGCTTTCAGTGGGTTGATGATGCCCACCTATGTTGGAGAGGGTTGATCGTTTTACTCAGTCTCCTGGTTCAAATGCTATTTTTTTTTTCTGGAAATACTGTCACAGACATATTTGAAAATAATGTTTATCCAGCTATCTGGGCATTCCTTAGCCCAGTCAAGTTGAGATATAATATTAACCATCACAGTTCTCTGAAACTTTAAAATCCCCATGCTTCCAGATTTTATCTGTAAAGAATGAGTGAATATTGAAGAATGTCATAAAGTAAAAATACTCAGTCTGTGCTGGGATCAGATGGGCTAAAGGGGCATGGTCCTTAAGCCTACAAGGAACAGCCACCATTGACTATTCAGTGATACCAGTGCCTCGCTCACTGGTGCATTACTGTTGTCTTAGTAAAAGGACTGTCTCCTGAACCTTCCTGGGAACATAGGTATTTGTTAAGTTCTCTGCTATCATATAATAAACCAATTCTGATGTGCCCTTTTACTCTTCTCTCCATACTTCGTCTCCTTTATTATAAATTGTCATCATGTCCAAGCACCAAAGAACCCAGCCAGCATCCTACTAATTGTCCTTGCCAGGGAGTTAAATCCTGAGTCATGGGAGGGTACTCCCAGGTCAATAAATGCCCCTATATATAACTTTAAATTCCACCTTAATTTGTCCAACTCTGTCAAAATCCAGTCCCACATATATTCTGAGGTTCCTGCCAGTACATATTGGTAAGATCCCGCAGTGTTTTCAGAAGAAAGCTGGCTGTTCCTGCGCAGGGAGTGCTTGGGTTGTGCTGAGACATTATTCTAATTATTAATCCAGTGGTAATGATAGTAGGTGGGGGTCGATCTGGAAAAGGACAAGCATCATCTTACATCTCAGGTCTTGGTGTCATGTCTTGGCAAAGAGGGCGACCCGTCTTTAGCAAGGTAGGGAAGAATGCTTCTCCTAACTTGGTGGAATATAGGGTTTGTGGTACTGTGTTTGGGAGGCTCTTTGCAGAGGAGTAAAGCATTCACAGCATCAAACAGCTGTTAATCTAGGGTCTTTTTCACAATAAAGAAGACCTTGTTCACTTGCCCCTGGCATACCTCAGGTGGTAGCAGGAGAAAGTTGTCAAAAAGCAGCAATAGAAACCTTTCCAAGGGAGCTGTCTAATTAGGACTCAATCTAGAATGTTTGCTTTATGTGGAACTTGAAAAGAAATAGCTTCTAGCTAGCTGATTTCAACTATGTGTTAGGATAGGATGAGTGTTAGGATAGGCCAATATGGATATGATGAATTGAATGAAGAGGGAACCACATGTACTCATCAAAAAAGAATCCAGAAACGTATTTGTACACCCATATTCATAGCAGCAGCATTATTCACAGCAGGCAAGGGGTAGAAGTAACACAAATTTTCATTGATGAATGTGAATGGGTAAATAAAATATGATGTATACATATAATGGAATATTATTCAGCCTTAAAAAGGAAGGAAATATTCCAGTAATCCCAATTCTGCATATATATCCCAAAGAATTGAAAGCAGGTTCTCAAAGAGATATTTGTACATCCATGTTCATAACAGCACTATTCACAATAGTTAGAAGCAATCGAAATGCTGAGTCAATGGAGTCTTCTAAATATACAATCATGTTGCCTGCAAATAGAGACAATTTGACTTTCTCTTTTCCTAATTGAATGCCCTTTATTTATTTTTCTTGCCTGATTGCCCTGGCCAGAATTTCCAATATTATGTTGAATAGGAGTGGTGAGACAGGGCAGCCTTGTCTTGTTCTGGTTTTCAAAGGGACTGCTTCTAGTTTTTGCCCATTCAGTGTGATATTGGCTGTGGTTTTGTCATCAGTACCTAGGTTATTGAGAGTTTTTAGCATAAAGGGCTGTTGAATTTTGTCAAAGGCCTTCTCTGCATCTTTTGGGATAATCATGTGGTTTTTGTTTTGGTTCTGTTTACGTGAGGGACTATGTTTATAGATTTGCATATGTTGAACCATCCTTTCATCCCAGGGATGAAGCCAACTTGATCATAATGGATAAGCTTTTTGATGTGCTATTGGATTTGGTTTGCCAGTATTTTAGTGAGGATTTTTGCATCAATGTTCATCATGGATATTGGCTTGAAATTTTCTTTTTTAGTTGTGTCTCTGCCAGGTTTTTGTATTAGGATGATGTTGGTCTCATAAAATGAGTTAGGGAGGGTTCCCTCTTTCTCTATTGTTTAGAATAATTTCAGAAGGAATGGTACCAGCTCCTCTTTGTACCTCTTGTAGAATTCGGCTGTGAACCCATCTGGTCCCAGACTTTTTTTTTGGTTGGTAGGCTATTAATTGCTGCCTAAATTTCAGACCTTGTTATTGGTCTATTCAAGGATTCGACCTCTTCCTGGTTTAGTCTTGGGAGGGTGTAAGTATCCAGGAATTTATCCATTTCTTCTAGATTTACTGGTTTATTTGCGTAGAGGTGTTTATAGTATTCTATGATTCTAGTTTTTATTTCTGTAGGATTGATAGTGATATCCCCTTTATCATTTTTTATTGCATCTATTTGATTCTTCTCTCTTCTTTTCTTTATTAGTCTGCCTATCGGTCTATCTATTTTGTTGATCTTTTCAAAAAACGAGTTCCTGGATTTATTGATTTTTTTGAAGGGTTTTTTGTGTTGCTAACTCCTTCAGTTCTGCTCTAATCTTAGTTATTTCTTGCCTTCTGCTGGCTTTTGAATTTGTTTGATCTTGCTCTTCTAGTTCTTTTAACCATGACATTAGGGTATCAATTTTAGATCTTTCCTCATTTCTCTTGTGGGCATTTAGTGCTATAAATTTCCCTCTCCACACTGCTTTAAACATGTCCCAAAGATTCTGGTACATTGTATCTTCATTCTCTTGGTTTCAAAGAATATCTTTATTTCTGCCTTCATTTCATTATTTATCCTGTAGTCATTGAGGAGCAGGTTGTTCAGTTTCCATGTAGTTGTGCAGATTTCAGTGAGTTTCTTAATCCTGAGTTCTAATTTGATTGCATTGTGGTCTGAACTGTTATTTCTGTTTTGTATTTGCTGAGGAGTGTTCTACTTCCAATTATGTGGTTAATTTTAGAATAAGTGCAATACGATGCTGAGAAGAATGTATCTTTTGTGGATTTGGGGTGAGAGTTCTATAGATGTCTATTAGGTCCATTTGATTCAGATATGAGTTTAAGTCCTGGATGTTCTTGTTAATTTTCTGTCTCGTTGATCTGTCTAATATTTCCAAAATCTCTTTAAGCTGATAAGCAACTTCAACAAAGTCCCAGGATACACAGCAAAAGAAACTATCATTAGAGTGAACTGGCAACCAACAGAATGGGAAAAAAAATTTTGCTATCTACCCACCTGACAAAGGGCTAATATCCAGAATCTAGTCAGGAGACAACAGATATAGAGAAATAGGAATGCTCTTACACTGTTGGTGGGAGTGTAAATTAGTTCAACCATTGTGGAAGACAGTGTGATGATTCCTCAAGGATCTAGGACTAGAAATACCATTTGACTCAGCAATCTCATTACTGGGTATATTCCCAAATGTTTATAACTCATTCTATTATAAAGACACATGCACTGTTTATTGTGGCACTGTTCACAATAGCAAAGACATGGAACCAACCCAAATACCCATCGATGGTAGACTGGATTAAAAAAATGTGGTACATATATACCATGGAACACTATGCAGCCATAAAAAAGGATGACTTCATGTCCTTTGTAGGACATGGATAAAGCTGGAAACCATCATTCTCAGCAAACTGACACAAGAACAGAAAACCAAACATTGCATGTTCTCACTCATAAGTGAGTGTTGAACAATGAGAACACATGGACACACAGAAGGGAACATACACACCAAGGCCTGTAGTGGAGAGGGGTTCTGGGGAGAGATAGCAGGGGGTTGGGGAATAGGGGAGGGATAGCATTAGGAGAAATACCTAATGTAGATGATAGGATGATAGATGCAGCAAACCATCATGGCACATGTGTATCTATGTAACAAACTGCATGTTCTGCAAATGTCCTCCAGAACTTAAAGTATAATAATAATAATAAATAGAAGCAACCCAAATGCCCGAACCATTTGGGTTGGTTCCATGTCTTTGCTATTGTGAACAGAAAGAGATGAATGGCTAAACAAAATGTAGTATGTGCATACAATGGAAAATTATTCAGCCTTCAAAAGGCAGGACATCTTGTCACATGTTATGACACAGATAAAGCTTGCTAAATGAAATAAGTCACAAATGACAGACTGTATGATCCCACTTATATGAAGTATCTAAAGTTGTCAAGTTAATAAGAACAGAAAGTAAAAAGGTGGCCATTGGGCTGAACAAAGATGGAAAATCGGAGTTGTTCAGTAGATACCGAGTTTTGGTTTTGCAAAATGGAAAACTTCTAGATATCTGTTTCCCAACAATGTAAGTACACTTAACACTACTGAAATGTACACCAAAAAAATTGTTATGATGGTAAAATTTATGTTGTTTTTTTACCACAATAAAAAATTCCGATGCATGCTATGACATGTATGAACCTTAAAGCCATGCTAAATGTAATAAGCCAGTCATAAAAAGACAAATCCTTTATGATTGCTCTTATATGAGTTACCTAGAGTAGTCCATTCACAGAGATAGAAAGGAGATGATGGTTGCAGGGGGCTTGTGGGAGGTAGGAATCAGGAGTTTTGATTTAATGGGTACAGAGTTTTAGTTGGGGAAGATGAACAAATTCTGGAGATATATGGTGGTGATAGTTCCACAACAGTGTGAGTGGACTTAATGCCACTGAACTATATCTTTTTAAATGGTTAAAATGGAAATTTTTATGTGACATATATTTTACCGTAATAAAAAGCGAAAAACCCAGAGAGAAGACAAGCATTTTCTTGTGGAATGAAAAATATCCCACTCACAAATCAGAACCCCTTCTTTCAGTCATTGATGGGATAAAACAAGACAGATTTCACCCAAGTTTACATTCTGAAACACTCCAGAGCAGGCTTCTCTCCTAGTGAGTCTTTTCTCCTTGCACAGAAGATTAAAACAAACAAACAAACAAAAAAATGGAAGTATAAGTTAGGTTTATATGCCATTGAGTCTTTTCAAACTCTGTCTGCTCTATGTTTGCTATCATTTATTGAATGCCTACAATGAACTGGATGATCTCTAAACCTCACAATTACTCCTATCACATGTCATTTTTTTTAACCAATTAGTAAATTGGGATTCAGAGAAGTTGTATCATTTCCTGTGTCCTTAAAGTTAGTAATAAGATGGAAGCAGCATTTGGACCAAGCTGTGCCTGATTTCAGAATCACTGTACCACCCTCTCTTTTATTAGACAACCACTTGCAATGCTCTTTGCTGGCCAGACTTGCACCAAAAAGGGACATGGTTCAGGCACATGCAAGGTTAGTTCATTTCAGCTAAAGGGACAGGATTCTGGTCACTGTCCTGGAAACTGGAATATCGTGTGTGACCTTACAGTACCCATTTCCATAGATTTTATAAAATGCCCTTCTGATTGTGACAAGAAAGCTAAAGTACACAAAATATTTCTTTGAAGAATCCAGCTTGAAAGTGCTACGACTTTGAGTAATGCAATACGTTTTAAAAACTGTGATACCCACAGTGATATTCAGATAGAAAAAGGGAAAAGAGGAAAATATCTTCTTTACATAAATATGAAAGCTAATTAAGATAGAAAAAATGATTTAATTGGAAAAGTATTTTGCAACCTTTATAGAATAATTGATTTAAGTAAGGATTAGAAAAAAGATGCTAAAACCATTGGGTGAAAATTTGAAGAATAAGGTAGTTACATTATCTCAAATTATCATCACATAGATTCTTTTTTTAATTAAAAAGGTAAAAAAGAGAGGTTTACAATAACTATATCAGACAGACACACCTTAATCAAGGGATCTAGATTAAGATCTGTTTCTCACTAATAAAAGAACAAATTGACATTCTATGCCTTCTCCTCATATACTACAAGGGGAAATATAGATATCACCTATGTAGTATTCTTATTGAAATGTTTAATTTGAATCTAATTATAAGGGCCAATCTGGAATTGTGGTACCTTCAGCAAGACAACAGCTCATGCTCCTCAAAATGTCAGTGTCGCCGGGCGCGGTGGCTCACACCTGTAATCCCAGCACTTTGTGGGGCCGAGGCGGGTGGATCACGAGGTCAAGAGATCGAGACCATTCTGGTCAACATGGTGAAACCCCGTCTCTACTAAAAATACAAAAATTAGCTGGGCATGGTGGTGCACGCCTGTAGTCCCAGCTACTCGGGAGGCTGAGGCAGGAGAATTGCCTGAACCCAGGAGGCAGAGGTTGCAGTGAGCCAAGATTGCACCATTGCACTCCAGCCTGCGTAACAAGAGTGAAACTCCGTCTCAAAAAAAAAAAAAAATGTCAGTGTCAGAGAAGATAAAAGATGTATAGTGGGGAGGGGTGGATACCATTCTAAATTAAAGAGAAATAGAAGAGTGTAAAAATCAAATGTAATGCATAAGCCTGGATTTAATCTTGGATTTTAAAAATACATATAAAGGCCATTTTGGGGAGAGTAGAGATTTAAATATTGATCTTTAAATATAGATGGTTATATTATCAGATGATGTTAAATTTCTTGTAAATGACAAAGGGGTGAAATTTAAGTAAGAATGTCATTTGGGATAGTGCCATGATGTTTGCAAGTTATGTTTAAAACGATTCAGAAATATATTTTTCCATATTATATGTAACATATAAAGGTTATATTCGTATATGAATATAAATAAATACATAGAGACAGAGAGGCAAGTAGAGACAGAGAAGGCCTAGAAACAATGACCAATCTAGTAGGAAGGACATCCCTAGCACCCAAATTGTGGTCTTAAAATACTGTTTGTCACTAAAGGAAATCAGTGCTTCTAGAGGAAATGGTGGATTCCAGATCTGTGGCAGAAAGTAATAAGGTGAGCCTGGAATATATTGTGTATCAGGTACCAAAGAAGTTAGCAAAGACTACTAGAGTCACATCAAAAAGGCTCAGGAGCCAACTTAAGCTCTCATTGCCCAAAGATGGTACAATTGGAGCTCAACAATGGTAATAGTAATTTTGATGGATTGAAACTAATCAAATATGCTTAAATCTATGAGCTCATATGATATATCTACAGAAGAACTGATCACCGTCAGAATGTTGCAGGGTACCAATTCATTGATTCCTTCAGGTAATATCATAGGACAGAGGGACAGAATTGCATCCTGAGTTGTGCAATCAGCAATGAACAAAATCCAGACTGTGAGAAACTCTATACGTCCAAGCACGCAGATAAAATATGAAGAAAAGAAGTGGATGCTCAAATTAAAACTTAAAAAACACTCTTTTTTTAATGAGCAATACTAAAACCATAATATTCAGGGATGCACAATTGGATGATAAGACTATTTTTAAAGCAGCAATTACTATGAAGGTCATTGGAGAAAGAAAGTAATCATTTGGATAGATGCACATGGGAAGGACTTCTGAAGGAAAGGCAATGTTTTGTTTATTATTTTCTTGGACTTAAAAAATACATGTAAAGGCCATTTACATGTATAATGAATTATAATATATCTAATATATCATACACTTGTTTAAGTAAACCGAAACTTCAGGGCCAGGTGCCAGATATAATATTCCTGAATACCAAATATCTCAGTGCTTCTTTAAGATCAGATTGGCAAAATAAAGCATGCTCTGATTTCTCTTTGGAGAGCTGACTTCTCTTTGGAGTTAACAAAGCACAGGCTACATTGGTTGCTGTGAGTGTGCCATTCAGACCTGATGCCCTGATAGGTGTACTTTATAGGACAGAACCTTCCATTTCATTTTGCAGAGTTTTAAGTCTAGACAGTAAAATTTCTCTCTAAAATGCCCCCTTCACTTATTCAACAGCTGCTCAATCTCAAGTTAGTATCCAAAGTAAAACATAATGTTGTGTGATTTTTTTCAAGGCATTACTGCCTCAATTTCATGCTGGCATCAGCACCATATGCCTACTGGTGTGGCAAATTGAGAAGAACATGTTTCTATGACCATACTGCTGATTTTAAAAATAACATATCTAATGAACCAGCTGTGATTAGATAAAAAAGCATTAAGAATCATTTCTGCAGTTTATTTTATCCTAAACAGTTCTCAAACATTATTTTTTCAAAACTGTAATACAGATATCATACAGATGGCCCATTTAATAGGTTCTATTTTAAACAGACCAACTGGGAGATTATTGTTTTTATCAAAATGTGGGAAAAATAGTTTATTACAGGTCAAAGGGGCAGAACTGAAAATAAATTATGATTTTGACAAAAAGGCTTACATTTTACCAGGCAATGTTATCAGTTCATGGAGGTACAGTGATTTGTCCCCCTGGAACTTAAAAGCAAGAGAAATAAGAGTTAAACCATGTGATCAACTGATAACAATCAGAGCTGAGAATGCAAATCTATATAGAGAGAGAACTGCTGTTGGGTCAGCAAGATGTACTATAAAAGCATAAATATAATACCTAAAGAATGTGTTCATCCGAAGTATATGAGAATGTGTGAGAGGGAGCAAAGTTGGTCCATCATAAAAAACACAGAAACTTAGGAAAATGGGTGTCACTAAGGTAGTGTTGGCTGTGTACATTTAAACATTGTTTAGGGGACAAGGAGCTTTAAAGGCTGCCCACAGTATTGTAGCATGAACTTTTTTTTTCTTCCTGTGAGCCAGAGGCATCAAGCTATGGAAACTCAAGGCAAAAGTTACAAATTGGAGCACTGTAAAGTTAACCTAGTTCATAGATGGATTTGTCTGACTCCTGTAGGTTTTCTTTTTAATAATCAAATTAACTTGTATTAGGTAAGAAGATTGGCACAGAAGTCAAAGGAATTAGCATTTATTTGGGAAACAAAGCATTGTGATTCAGGTTCACTGAATCAGAGCAGCCATGAACAATGTCTCATAAAGCAAGAACAGACTTTTTTAATAGGGGATTTTCTCTAAAAGTTGTTTTCAGAGGCACAGAAATACTAAATCCCAAATCTGTTTTGATTGGTTAGTTAGCTAGTGTCCTCCCAGCTGAGAGATGTTGAAGGCCAGTGTTAATCTGAGTCTACTGGAACATCTTGTGGTTTGACCTTTAGCAAGCATGTGTGCAATCCTCTCACTATCTGCCAACTGCACTTTAGAAAGCCTTAGCCTTAGTTACTTCATTTTATTTCACATTTCCTCCTTTTGATCAAGATGTTTCTACAGAAAGCATTGCAGATCCGTTGACAAGTTTAATTTTGTTCTTTGTTGCTAGGATAACCTATCCCAGGAATCATGTCTCTCCCTGGGGGAGACTCACATTCTAAGGGCGTGTAAGGCTGCAATGGGCCACATTTGAGTAACAAGGATATTTCGAGAAGAGAACTCTCAAGACTTCTTAGGTCTCCCCCAAAAGTTGTCAGATTGGCTGTCTTTTCTGAATTACAGTCTTAAATTGACCATGTTGAGTTTCTAAACAATTATTACTTTTTTTGAACTTTTATTTCTAAGCAAATCTGAGTAAGGAGTAACATAAGTAACAAATATTACAATAACCACAATAGTGAGTAACAAAACTTGAGGACTGAAATTTATCCTCCTCTAACTATAGGAGGTAGTCATCTGAAGAGATAAGAAAGCCAAACACTTTAACGATGGGTAGTCTAGCTAATTAATTAACATATGCACACATTTTTCCAACTTGGTTTTTACTTCGTTATAAGTATTTATCCAGGTGTAACAGAAGATATTGGCTACAATCTAAACACCTCCTGGCTCAGCCAAGATATAATTCAGTGTAACTATGTTGTGCAAGGGACTGAAAGGCAAAAACCAAGAATTTAAAGACATCAACAAATGAGGCCAAATATTTCCCAGACCTTAATAATACACAGGCAGGTGTCTTGGTTGAGCAGTCAACTTGAGCTGTCATCTGCTTCACATTGGGTCAATTTTAGCTTCAAATCTCCAATTGTTTTGAATTCCAGCAGCAGGTAGGAGCTTTCTTTAAATGAGGAACATGAATCTAAAAGTCAGTTCCTTTCAGTTTGATAGTGCAGGAATTGGTAAGGAGTACCTGATAGGGACCTTTTCATCAAGGCTGAAGGAAATTATTTTATAAATACCTCTTGTAATAGAAAGATCACCAAGCTGAAGGTTATGATGTCTGGTGCTTTTATTTCCTGGGAGTTTGCTATGGAAATATTTTTCTACCAGGGCATGGCTTATAATCAATTTAATATTAAAAGCAGAGTGGGCTAAATGCATCAGCTGTGCCATGATAATTTTAAAAGGTGACAACGTATGTTTTCCAAAAGGTGCGGACCTTAGATTTAATAGGACCAGAGAAAGTACTATTGGCCAAGACAACTTCAGTCCTTCCAGTAATTTTACCTGTTTTCAAAGCATATCAAAATCATGAGTTTTGATAATGCTATTTGTTCCTTCAGCCAGCTCTGAAGATTGGAAATGGTAGGTACAAGAAAGTGTTATAATATGGACCAGAGTTCACAGATTTGTTTTACAACACGGCCAGTGAAATAAGCGCCTCAGTCACTATATAACTCTGAAGGTATGCCCCATGGAGGAATAATCTTTTCTAATAGTCTTGAAATGGCTGAGGCAGTGGCACATTGGCAAGGGAATGCTACTACCCAATAGGAAGCCATACAAATCATAACAAAAACATATTTAGAATCTTGAGAGAGGGGTGACTGGATGAAATCTATTTGCCAAACTTCAAAGAGTTCATTAGGCATGCCAAAATGACCTGGAACTGTCTGACTTGTCTTTCCTTGGTTGAATTTTGGACAAACAATACCAGACAGTTGTGCCCTTTTGGCATTCATTAAAGTATTTCCCCACCAATACTATGTTATAAAACATAAGTTTATCAGTTGCCCAATGAATTAATGTACCATTTTGAGTGGGGATTTTTTTCATTGATTCCGATAATACCACTTTATTATTGAGACCATACCACGTAGATTTCATGCTGGGGAAAAAAAAAAAAAAAAAGCTATTATAAGTTCAGTAAAATTTTTCATTTTAGCTTTATCAGAATCCAATTTTGAGTGGCCAGTAATTTTGATAATGGCCAAGAAAGAGGGAAGTTTAATTGAATCTAATAAATTATTGATTTTAAAAAAGTTTCATTTTAAATTTTGTTTCCTTTGGAGGTTAAAAATCCTGTTTTCAAAGTATGTCAAAATCATGAACAACCACAAAGTCATATTGGCTATCAAAGTAAATATCTGCAGTTTCATCTTTCACCAGAATACAAGCCCTGGTCAAGGCATAAAGTTTTGCAGTCATTTGCAGTGGGGCAACTTCCACTACTTCAGAAAAAGGTGATAATAGTATATTCAGCAAGATATTTTTCTTCATTGTCTGTCATAAATGATCTATCATCAAATCATGAAAGTTTTGCATTTGGTATAAGGGTTTCTTATAATTCAACTCTAGGTTTAGTAGTTGGTCAGTTAGATTTAGATAGTCATAGGGTGTCTCATCATCAGGTAGGGGAAGGAGGGTTGCTGGATTTCTATTATTGCAGTAAGACGGAATAATATAAGTAGAAGTCCAGAGCAAGATCTCATAAGTAGTGAGTCTGCTTGCAGAAAGATGTTAAGTATGATGAGAGTTGAGTAATGCTGCTACATCATGAGGTGCATAGATAGAAGAGAGCCCATGACTCTATCTCTTCCATAGATTTAGTTACACCACGATGCCTTAGATAACTCTCATGCAGGGAAGAACCCCTTAGCTATTAAATGTAATTTTCTTTATTATTATCCAGTTTCAGGTATTCTGTTATAAGCAACAGAAAATGATAGTAAGATACTTTCTAAATTTACTTTTTTGAAAGAAACTTAAATAATGTCTGAATTTAGAGAAAATGATTCTTCCCAATACAGAGCACATCTTTATGCCTATCTTATAATTTTTCTTACCAGAAACATATCTTATTTTGGGGGGCATACTTTGTACACACAATTATATACATTAATTAGAATTTTTAATTCTTAGTTACCTTAATTTCTAGCAAAAAACTTAGGAAGTAAGCAATTTTGAACTGTCTGGATAATAATAAAGAAGATGAATTTATTCCTTACAGTTAGAAAACCCAGGAAGCCCAAAGTCAAGGGGTCACATCGGTCAGTATCTTCTTGCTGGTGGGAATTCTCTGGAAAGTCCCACAGCAGTGCTGGATAGCACATCGTGAGGGGGCTGAGCATGCTATCTCAGTTCTGTCTTATAAAGCCACCAGTCCACACCCATGATAACCCACGAATCCATGAAGGGATGAAGAGCTCTCATGACTCAGTCACCTCTTAATGGCCCCACTTCTCAATACTAACACCTAGGGGATTATGTTTTAACATGAGTTTTGGAAGAGACAAACATTCAAGCTATAGCCGGAAGAAAAGAGAATATAGAAAAGAACCAGTAAGTAGGAAAAGGCATTGTAAAGAAAGTTATAAGTATGAACATGCATTTTTGATAAGAAAAGGTTAAAAAGAGAATAGTTTTCAAAATGATAAGAGGAAAAAGAAAGTAATTTATTTCTCCTAAAGTAAAATAACTGATTATTTAAGAAAGAGAAAGTATAGGACAAGGCAGAGGGCTAACTAGGTTGTAGAAGGTCTGAGTAAGCCACGAAAGGGTTGTGAAGCATGAATTTATGAAAGAAGTTTTATGCATGATCAAGTTAGCTATAATTAGAAGGGAATTACATATGTCTTTCTAAAGATTGATCTTTGAGGCTGGGTGGAGATTACACACCAGTAATCCCAGCACTTTGGGAGCCTGAGGCAGGAGAATCGCTTGAGTTCAGGAGTTCAAGACCAACCTGGACAAGATTGTGAGACCCCATCTTTACAAAAACATTAAAAAATTAGTTCAGTGTGGTGGCATGAGCCTGTAGTCACAGATATTTGAGAGGCTGAGGTGAAAGGATCACTTTCGCCTCAGGCCTGGGAGGTGGAGACTGCAGTGAGTCAAGATCATGCCACTGCATTCCAGCCTAGGCAACAGAGCAAGAACTTATCTCGAAATAAATAAATAAATAAATAGTGATATAAAACTAAAATTTGGTCCTCTATGTTACAAGATGATTTTCTTGAAGAATTGATCTGTTTTTAGTAAAATTTGCAAGAGGTTTTGATTTAATTCTGAAATCACTTTCTTTGCATTTTCAATCATCGGAACTGATATTGACAATTTAGAGCAATGTTTTCCTCCAGTATAACTTGATTCTATACTCTTGGCTTTTCCTGATGTGTCCAGATTGTTTCATGTAACCAGGAAGTTTCCCATGCTTTTACTAAAAGCTATGTATTTTCCTGCTCAAGGTGCTAATTTTCTTGTTTACATTCCTCTATAATATAGAGTGCACTTATAGCCTTGAACACATGCTCTTCCTGTTTTGATTAAATTACTTTCTCATCAGGTTCAACTTCCAGGTTAGCTACATGGGCTATCCGTTAGGAGAAACCATCACATTGCAGGAGGCTTTCTTTACCTTTTTGGTAATTGGTCTAAAAGACAAAAATTTTACATTTTATCAAATGTTCATGTTCTCTTTATTAGTTTTGTGGTTACTTAGGAAAACTGAGTTTTGAAAGGGTTAAGGGGTTTTCTTTTGTTTTTACATCTATGTACCTTTCTGTATCACTTTTGAAGTCTTTGATTACCACTCTGGTTAAATAAATGACTACTATTTCACAGTGACCTGTGTTCCTATTTTGGTCAAGTGTTTTGAAATTTTTGATATCTTTGTTGGACCTTGATCCTTGGGAACTTTTTTGAGCTTTCGTTTTGAACTTTTTGATATCTTTATTAGGCTTCCCAAGTATCAAAACTTGATCCCAAGGATCAAGTTTTAAATTAAGTCTTTTTTTACTTTGAACTAACTTTGGGATGTTCCAGAGGCCCCAGAACTTAAAAGACCCATAAAAGTGAGATATTGTGCCAGGCACAGTGGCTCACACATGCCTGTAATCCCAGCACTTTGGGAGGCCCAAGTGGACAGATGACTTGAGGCCAGGAGTTCGACACCAGCCTGGCCAAAATGGTGAAACACTGTCTCTACTAAAAATACAAAAATTAGCCCGGCTTGGTAACATATACCAATAGTCCCAGCTACTTGGGAGGCTGAGGCAGAAGAATCACTTGAACCCAGGAGGCAGAGGTTACTGTGAGCCAGGATTGTACCACTGCCCTCTAGCCTGGGTGACAGAGGAAGACTCTGTCTCCAAAAAAAAAAAAAAGTGAGATATTGCACGAAATCAGGCTTATTCAGGGTATTGAATGATATTGAAAGCCTTGTCAAATGATCAATGATACTAGAGCTTTTTTAAGTGTTATAGGTATATTATTTCAAAAATTACATAGATTCAGAGAAATCTAATGTTATCAGTCCCATTTTCAGCTGTTATGTTAAAATGTTGTATAATACAGAAATAACCAAATATCAATTGCTGATTATAATACACTTTTATCAAATTTTTAACCATGGCTATTCTAAGTCTCTGTCATACACAGTTTGGATTCTTCTCTAAAAGCACTTTCAATCAGATTCATGGAAAAGGCTCTAACAAATATTCTTAAATACAGGTTTCTAGTAACTTTAAGATTAGTGGACTAAAACAAATTTCCAGAACTCTGATGAAGAAACTCATGAATTTATAAAGCTGCTAGTTAGGATCAAGCAAAACAAAAATTACATGAGATTGAATAACTGATAATGTTTTATGACTTTTATTTGAGACTTTAGTGGTTCTTTACTTTTTCAGACTTAAGATAACTTTTTATCTTAAGCTAGCTATAGTTTATAGTAATTTGGTGAAGCATACTCATATGAACAAAAGTATATGCATTTACTTCTTCTCCTGCTTGATTCCTCCAAAGTTTGGAAACTATTCATGAGTATTCTTATTTTTATGGTAATATAACTGTCTGTGTAATTTCAATAAAAGTCTCCTCCCTATCATTGGAAACATTGCTTATATTACCAAGATTTTCACTGGAATGTCATATGTGAGAATGTACATAGAATGCCTGGCTTCAAGGGTTCTCACCCTTAAAGTGAGAGAGTAAAAATGATCACTTTCTAACAGGCTCAGGAACCTCAAACAGGAGGTAAAATATGAATTCATTTTAAAAATATGACTTCATAATTTATGAAGACATTTTAAAATTTAAAATTCTTATGTAATGAATTACTAGTCCTGCTGCACTTGTATAAATAATTAGACCAAAATTGGTGAGACTAAAAACTTACTTTACAAACAAATTTTTCTCACTCTTATTATCTTTGTTAGAAATCTAAAAGACTATGGAGAGAAAAGTTATGTGTTTCCACAAAAAGCTACAATACAACCATTATTAGATTGTAGGCCTCTGTATTGCTTTTTTCATTATCTACCTGTAGGTTAGATTGACTCCTGAATTACTCTGTGTTCCTCCAATCCAACTTTCTTTCATAATATCACTAAAAATGTAAATGTTCTTTGTTCCTGGAATCCTATAAGCTGAGACTAGATAATTTTTAAGAAACGAATCTCATCTGATATATGGGCCACATAGAAAGTCCAAACTACTCGATGCCATAACTAGGAACCCAATGCCATAACCAGAGACATGCAAATCAGAACAGGAAGTTAACAGCTTTATGCCGTAAATAGCTTTTCCCAAGACACTCGAACAAGACACCATATTATAATGAGACTTTTCTCCGTCTTAATGGTGAAAGGTAGGACTTTTTCCACTTGGCAGGAAAATGATGTAATTGAAATTTTTCACTCAGTAGTTTCTGCTGGACATTTGACAAACCTTGACCTAAGAGATCTTTAGTCCACCTAGTGGGTAACTTCGGCAGTATCCCTAATACGACTGTTGCTTACCCTCTGCTTTAATTCAACCCAGTCATGGGATACTGGATGATAAAATTGTTCTATATTATCTGTTTGTTAGGTAAGAATATGTCTGTGATACTGCTGATATTACATGCTGTACCTAGATAAATTCCTCTGGAGAAGTTGTGACCCACATACACAAAATAAGAAAACAGGTCACATAATTACAACAGGTCTCACTTAGTTACCCATGGTTATTTGATTTATTCATTTGATTGCCTTTAAGCTGAGGTTCATGGCTAAAAAACACCATGCAAACTGAGATTTTCATATTGCTAGTAATTTTACTTTACATTTTCTTTCTTAAGAAAACCTGTTTTTGTTAGTCCATTTGCATTGCTATAAAGGAATACCAGAGGCTGAGTAATTTATAAAGACAAGAGGTTTATTGGCTCAGTTCTGCAGGCTATTACAGGCATGGCTTCAGCATCTGCTTCTTGTGAGGGCCTCAGGAAGTTTATAATCATGGTAGAAGGTGAAGGAGAGCCAGCATGTCACATGCTGAGAGAGGGAACAAGAGAGTGAGGAGGAGGTTCCAGGCTCTTCTAAACAACCAGAAATCGTGTGAACTCATAGAGTAAGACTCACTCACTATTGTGAGAAGAAATCATGTGAACTCATAGAGTAAGACTCAGTACTGTAAGGATGGCACCAAGCCTTTCATGAGGGATCCAACCCCATGTTTCAAATACCTGCCATCATGCCCCACCTCCAACATTGGGGATTATGTTTCAGCATGAGATTTGGAAGAGGCAAAATATCCAAACTATAACACTGTTACTTGTTAAATTTCTGCAGAAGTACAGCTCCTAACAGAATAAAGTTTGACCAGCAATTTGAGATGATAGCCAATGCCTACAGAACAGACAAAACTGAACTTAACAAAGGACTTTAGGTAGACTGAACCTGAAAGCCACTCCCTCCAAAGCTACCTAGTTGTTCAAATGTGGCTAAAAGGGTTTTAACACTGACTCCATGTTAGCAGTCACTCCCTCCGATGTGGGGCCAGACCAACAAACTGGGACTGCTGCATCCCAGCACCAAGGGATATTGAAAATCTAGCTACAGAATGATTGATCAATGATGCTTTTGGTAAAAGATCTTGATCTAAAGGGGAAATATAAAAGTTATCACAATCAAAATAGAGTAACTTGTGTTAAAACCCTGACAAATGAAGTCAGGGAAGGCCACGAAGGGTTCTCATGCATGAATGCTTGATAAGAACTATCATAAAAGACTACAAAAACTACAACCTTGTTTTGTTCCCTCCAAATCTCATCTCTTTGTATGTGCAATTTCACATGCACAAAACTATTTCTGTGAGGATATCTCCCATGTAACTCCCTGTCCAGCCTTGGACTAATGCCACTCTTGTTATTGATCCTTGTAGCCAGGGACTGTTGTTTCAAAACAACTAATATAACTGTACTCATTTTGCCTTTGAAAATTGCTCCTTGACCTAGGCTGTAGTTTACTGTAGCTTGTATTTTCGTTGCACTGCCCATTCTCAAATGAATATCATTTTCTCTTAAAGAGTCTCTCTCTGTCTGTTATTTAGATTGACATCTTTCTGCACAAAAAGAGAGAATAGGAGCTGGTAATTAAGGCACCCTAGGCAGGAGGACTTAGGATTTATTTTAATTGATAGAATGCTATAAAAGCATTATCTTCACAGTCTAGATCTAGTTTGTCAAATTTTAGAAGGGCATATAAGGCCTGACCTATCAAGGAAAAATTAAGCATCCAGTTTCCACAGTACCCTGCCAGGCTCCAAAACTCTCATAATTGTCTATTAGTCTGAGATCGAGGAAAGTTTAAAATGCCCTTAATTTTGCCAGGATCTGAGAGAAGTTCTTGATATCCAAGAGAATATCTTTGATCTTAAAAATCCTAAATATTTAACATGATCCTAAAGTTTTTTCTCTGGAAACTTTATGGCTTTTGTCTGCTAGAAGGCTAAGGAATGAACAGTATCATGTTCATAAACCTCTTTAGAAGGGAAGCAACATCATCAAAAAACTGCAAGAGAGTCAAATGTTGAGGGAAAGACATCTCTGTTAAATCTGCCTTCAGTCTGTGAAGAATGAGAGGCTTTCAGTATATTCTTAAGGTATATACTGAAACAGGTATATTGTTGTCCTTCACATATGAAGGCAAATAAAAGGAAGGGTTTGAGTCATAATCCCAAAAGACAATCTCAAATGTGATAACCCTGAATTTTGAAATATTAAAAGATCAAAATTCCAAAACCATAATTCTGGAAGAAATAAATTTTAACTTAAAAAATACATTAATATACTTTTAAAATTGGATTTTATTTTAATTTTTAACTTTGTATTTTTGTGGGTACATAGTAGGTGTATATATTTATGGGGTACATGAGATGTTTTGATACAAGCATGTAATATGAAATAAGCACATCATGGAGAATGAGGCATCCAAAAGGAGATTTATTTGAGAAACATAAAAACATGACAGAACACTTCATAGGCTAGTTCACACAATAAAATGGCAACCATATAACAATATACATATTTTGAAAGCATGAACAGGTACACTAACAACAGTTGCAAGGGTATAATAGTTATGAACAGATGAACCATATTTATTAAAAATAGATCAAAAAGCAAAATATATAAATGCATATCACTATGGTTGGTAACTGTGTGACTCAGTTTTATAAATGTAGTCATCTGAAATATTGTGATGAGACAACCTAAGTTTTTTGCCGAGATCAATCAAAAACTAAGATTGCATATGCAGTTGTCCAGTCAAGATCAAGAAATTTAACCTAATGCAGGTGTACAAAAATGACATCTCTTTACTTATTGAGGAAATTTCAACGTTTTTATATACATGCACAACATTGTGATAGTGCACTTTTATGGAGTCAGATTTGCAAAATTGAATAAAACTTAAATGTTTTTAATAAAAATTAAATATTTTTAATTAAATTTTTTAATTAAATATTTTTAATAGAAATATTAAAAAATAAATATTAAAAAATAAAAAAATTTAATAAAAATTAAATATTTAAATTGGATTTTATTTTAATTTTTATTTAAAAGTTTTTTATCAAAATTAAATATTTTAATTAAATATTTAATAAAAATTAAATATTTTTAATAAAAATTAAAATTTTTATTTTTAAAAGAAATAAAATAAATCTTTTTATACCATTTATATCTCCAGTATTAAAAATGATGTGAAGATGAAATATATAGCCTAACAAATTGGCACTATATGTGAAGGGTCAGAAGTTGCAAATGCTTAAATAATTTGACAGGGGAAATTTCTTGTAAGTTTCCATGTGTTTGTATGTCTTCTATGATCTTCAAAACACTTGCTGCACTTGTATTTGGAGAATGGTTGTACCAATTTGAAAGTCTGGTAATTGCTTGACTATTACAACTAAATGACTGTCTGATTTTGCAGCACCAATAATAATTAGCTTTTAAACTTTATCCTTCACCATTAAGTAGAGTCATACTCTAAATTTATCATAGCTTTTTTTGCAAGGAAACAATTTTGAAGATCTCTTGCATACATAGTAAGAAGGAATGATATTTGTTTCCCCAACATCCAATCTGTATTAGGGTTCTCCAGAAAGACAGAACCAATAGGATATGTATATATAGACATATGAAAGAAGATATTTTAGGAGAAGTGGCTCATGCACTTATGACAGCTGAAAAGTCTCACGACAGGCTATCTGAAAGCTGGAGACCCTGGAATGCCATAAGTGTGGCTCAGTCCAAGTCCAAAGGCCTCAGAACCAGGGAAGCTCGTGGTGCTAACTCTCAGTCCAGTGCCAAAACAATCAAGACCTAACGGGCTGCTAGTGTAAATCCTGGAACTTGGAATTCTGATGTTGAGGGCAGCAGAAAAAATCCTGTCCTAGCTTTCAGAGGAGAGAGAAAAAGAGAGAGACCAATTCACCTTCTGTATTTGTTCTCTCTGAGCCCCCACTGAGTTGGATGGTGCCCATCAACAGTGGGGACAGATTCTCCCCACCTAGTCCACTCACACTCACACAATTCTCTGCTGGAAACACCCTCACAGACACGCCCAAAACAATGCTTTACCAGGTTTCTAGGTATTCCTTAATCCAGTCAACTTGACACTTAAAATTAAGTCCACAAATCCACCCCTTGTCAACTTGGCACCCATATGTATCTCCTTAAATTGTGCCTAATCTCCAAATAAAGAAAATAACAAGGTAATAGTTCCATCTAATATAACACAATTAACATAATGAGTACAACCGAAAAAGGACTAATATCTTCACCAGAATTTGGCTTTCAAGATTTCAGCATTCAGGATTTTAATCTTTTGGGCAGGATCTTATATATTCAGGATTTTAAACTTTAGGGATTTTGATCTTTCAGAATTTCAACAATCAGGCTATGGCATTTGAGATTGTGTCTTTGAGAATTATGATCAGCACACTTGGGACTGCTAAAGAAAAAAAGCACTGCAGGGCTGGGCAAGGTGGCTCACACCTGTAATCCCAGCACTTTGGGAGGCCAAGGCGGGCAGATCACCTGAGGTCAGGAGTTTGAGACCAGCCTGGCCAACATGGTGAAACCCTGTTTCAAAAAAAGAAAAAAAGCACTACAAAGGTTAATCACTGTGAAAATAATTTACCATCTGTGGGGATGCAAGTCAAGCCAGGAGGGTATGAAGATTTGGAACAACATGGTGTCAAGGAGTGAGATTGTTATGAATGGCTCTTAGGTTTTGTACAAATGTTCATCCTCGTCCATGAGGTTTCTTTACAGGAAGGATAGAACTATTATAGGACTGGTACAAGGCATTATAAGATTATTGGCTTTATTTTCTTTTGTAATTGGTTTAATTCTTGCAAGAGCTTCAAGGCTTAGTGAGTATTATCTGGTTAGTTGGGGGCTTTTTGGGGTCCATTTGAATCTTTAATGGGGGAGCCAAATGGATTTATTCAATGTTTGTTAACAATTTAGCCCAACGTTCCTCGGGAACCTCTTTTGAAAGACTCAGTATTTTTGTTACTTAAGTTAAGGGCAAAAATTCCCCAAGATGTTGAAGAATTCTTACTGTTGTTAGTAAAAGCTGGGGTTAGGCCAAGGCACAGTGGCTCATGCCTGTAATCCCAGCATTTTGGGAAGCCAAGACAGGAGGATCACTTGGGGCCAGGAATTCAAGACCAGCCTGGGCAACAGAGCAAGCCCCCATCTCTACAAAAATTTAAAAAGTAGACAGGTGTAGTAGTGCGTGCCCTTTGTCCCAGCTACTTGAGAGGCTGAGGTGGGAGGATTGTTTGAGCCCAGGAGTTTGAGCCTGCAGTGAGCAATGATCATGCCACTGCACTCCAGCCTGGACAACAGAGTTAGACTTTGTCTCTAAAAAAATTAAATAAAATAAATAAAGAGGGGGTTGAGTGGATTTCAAAAATTATTTCTCCCTTTTGGGAAAAGAAAATGGCAGCATGAAACTTTCTAAGTCCCTTCCAAGTAAGTGAACTGTGGCTGAGGGAACTAGTGTAAAATAATGACTGTCCCAGAGAGGATCCAACTGAAAAAGCAAGGGTAAAGATTTGTAAACTGTTAATGGTCATTAGAAACTCCCACCATTAGCCAAGCATGGTGGCTAATGCCTGTAATACCAGCACTTCGGGAAGCTGAGGTGGGTGGATCACAAGGTCAGGAGATGGAGACCATCCTGGCCAACATGTTAAAATCCCATCTCCACTAAAATACAAAAAACTAGCCAGGTTTGGTGACACACGCCTGTAGTCCCAGCTACTTGGGAGGCTGCGGCTGGAGAATTGCTTGAACCCAGGAGGTGGAGGTTGCAGTGAGCTGAGATCATACCACTGCACTCCAGCCTGGTGACAGAGTAAGACTCCATCTCAAAAAAAAAAAAAAAAGAAAAGAAAAGAAAAAGAAAAAGAAAGAAAGAAAAGAAAAGAAACTCCCACCATTTGAATTTTTTCAGTACTCAGTACTTGAGGAAGGGGCTGCTTGAGGCTGATGGAGGTAAACACAGAGAAGGTTGCTCAGTGTCGAAAACGACAGTGAGAACCTCCTTTTCAATCATTTGGAAAGTTTCAGCCAAATGATAAAGAGGCAAGATCTGAAAGATCACTTTGTTTCCTGGGAGTACCCTCAGTCCATAAGGGACATAGAAGCCAGCTTATTAAGGGGTTGTTCAACAGGTTTTAATTGTATATATATATATATATATATTTCCCAATGTCCAGGCTTTTTGTAACAGTGACAGACTCCTTTAAGGTTTACTTTTCTGGTGTTAGACTGCTATATTTTATTATGAAGGTAGAATGTTGTTAAAGCTGTAGTATCATTATTTTATTTGCCTCACATTATTGATCTTAGAAATTATTTGGGATAATTGATTGTCCAGGTTAACTAAATTGGAGGTGCGTATTGTTTCCAGTTAAGCCAACACTGTTTAACTAGAATTGCAAGATTTTCATCTAAGCCATTTATTAACACCGAATTAAAAGTCAGTTTGGTAGACTCAGCATCCACGGGGAGTATTCAGTTTTTCTTGGAAACTATTTCAAGAATAGTTGTATTGTAATAGTCATGCACTGCCTCACCTTCCTTTTGGGTGCAGGCCTGACTCTTGTTACAATCTATTGGTTTAGTGCAGGCGTCCCCACACTTTTTACACAGGGGGCCAGTTCACTGTCCCTCAGACCGTTGGAGGGCCGCCACATACTGTGCTCCTCTCACTGACCGCCAATGAAAGAGGTGCCCCTTCCTGAAGTGCGGCGGGGTGCGGGGGGTAGAGGGGGCGGTGGATAAATGGCCTCAGGGGGCCGCGTGCGGCCAGTGGGCCATAGTTTGGGGACGCCTGGTTTAGGGAATACTTAAAACAATGGCTCAGTGTCAAGTTTTGGCTCTTTCGTGGCCTTTTTCCTTATCAGGAGGCATACTGCCTTGGAGGTCTGTTAGAGGATTGTTCCAGCCTGCTTTTGCTATTCAATGTTGTGCCTGACTTCCTTCAACAAGCATATGTATTAACTGATAAAGGTCAGAGAAACGAGGTTCATAAGTATGGATAACAATTTGAAATTCTTCAGCAAATTTATGCGGGTCCTCAGTAACCATGGAGAACTCTTTAGCCAGAGCCCTAAGTTTGGCTTTTGTCCAAGGTATATAAGAAATATTTGAGTGGCCTCATTATGTGGATGGAGATTGAAAGAATGAATTTGAGTAAGTTTAACATAAACAGGGGAATCAAGAGAAGCTTCAGTGTCAGAAAAGTAAAAAGAAGTTCAACAAGTCCAGTATATAAAGGAATAAGTCAGGGAATGAGAGTTGGAGGAAGAAATCTGAACCTCAAAGACATTTTCTTTCTTTTTTAATTTTTATTGCCTCTGTGAGTCTAGAGACTGTGTTTTGGAGAGCAGTAGTGTCTTGTAAGGCAAGTGCAGGAGAGGTTTTCTATAGGGGATTTCCACAAAAAGTTGTTTTCATAGGCAATTCATTGGTCGGGCAGAAATCCTAAATTGCAAACCAGTTCTGATTGGTTAGTTAATGCAGGCACTCCTAGCTGATCGATGTTGAAGGCTGGTGGATACTGACTTCGGTTGTTTATTTAAGTCTATTAGAGCATTTTGTGGCTAGACCTTTGTGAAACAATTGCACAATCTCCTGCCTCTACTTTAGAATGCTGTAGCCCTAATTGCTTTATTTTCTTTCACACTGGATATGTTTTGTTTGTTTTGTTTTGTTTTGAGATGGAGGCTCACTCTGTCATCCAGGGTGGAATGCAGTGGTGCAGTCTTGGCTGACTGCAACCTCTGCCTCCCAGTTTCAAGCAATTCTCGTGCCTCAGTCTCCCGAGTAGCTAGAATTACAGGCACGCACCCAGCTAATTTTTTTTTTTTTTTTTTTTTTTAGTAGAGATGGGGTTTCACTGTGTTGGCCAGGCTGGTCTCAAACTCCTGGTCTCAAGGGATCCACCTGCCTCGGCCTCCCAAAGTGCTGGGATTAAAGGTATGAGCCATTGCACCTGGCCACACTAGAAAAGGTTTTATATGATTCCCTACTTATTACTTTACTTGAAAAAACTCTTTCCCATGTAGCAACAATCAGAATTAATAAGAGTTGTCCCTTACAGACTGCTCTCTGCCTGTCCATAGCCCTCACAGGGTACCTTCACTGACTTGTCCTACCTGCGCGGCTCTTGGGAGCATCTGTAGGGAGCCTGAGACCTGATACCTTCAGCTACTCAGCTGCTCTCACTTTCTATATCGTGAGTCCATGCTCATCATACAGCCTTCTAGGGCTGGCCTGAATTCTTTTCCTGGTCTTCTACAGGGAGAGAATGTGCTAGTCATGTTGATGTGAGAATTCTTGCCAATATAACAGTTTTATGTGCCATGGAACTGTACAAACAAACTGGCAGTTTGATTTTACTTATCAGTCTCTAGTAAGTCAGCCTTCAAGAGATGGATTTCTTCTTGGTGTGTGCACAAAACCAAGCGTTGGTCTTCAAGGCTGATAGTCAAAACAGAAATTTAGTTGCTGCTAAATTCACAGTGATTATGTTCCCTGATAAAATGACTTGGTACTGAACTGCTGAATGTCACCATATGAAATCCTCTACAAACTGAACTTTCCTAATCTGTATTTCTGTATTCAGAAAGTATTTTGCACTGACTTTTTTTTTTTTTTTTTTTTGAGACAAAGTCTCACTCTGTCACCCAGGCTGGAATGCCGTGGCTTGATCTCAGCTCGCTGCAACCTCTGCCTCCTGGGTTCAAGCGATTCTCCTGCCTCAGCCTCCTGAGTAGCTGGGATTACAGATGCCCACCACTACGACTGCTGGGATTACAGATGTGAGCCACAGTGCCTCGCCTGATTTTTTTTATAAATCACATTTGCTTTACAACATTATACTTTTATATGTAGGTACGTGTGTGCGTGCGTGTGTGTGTGTGTTGAAAAATCAGAAAATGAGAGATTAAGTTGGTAAAAGAGCATATGAAAATTTCAGTTCAAAAATTATTGGCCAGGCATAGTGGCTCACACCTGTAATCCCAGTACTTTGGGAGGCTGAGGCAGCCGGATCACCTGAGGTCAGGAGTTTGAGACCAGCCTGGCCAACATAGTGAAACTCTGTCTCTACTATAGTAAAGATACAAAAAAATTAGCTGGGTATGGTGGTGTGTACCAGTAATCTCAGCTAGTTGGGAGGCCAAAGCAAAAAAATTGCTTGAACCCAGGAGGCAGAGGTTGAAGTGATTCAAGACTGCACCATTGCATTCCAGTCTGGGTGACAGAGCATCTCAAAAAAATAAAATAAAATTGTCTTTGTCTTTGCAGTCACCCCTTCCTGTAGAAGGCTGGTATATGTTTTTGGTTGCTTAATTCTGTTAGTGTAGCATTTCATAGCTCTTCATAAATTGTTTTAAAAAAATCACCTTTTCTAATTATCTAATTCTTATCTTCTCCACTTTATTAATGTCATTGCCTCTGCAGTCACCCACTAGCCTCCTTTATTTTATAATTTAGAAAATGTCCACCTACATATTGCACCTTAATTGTGTCATCTGCCAAAAAGCCAGTTGATTGGGAAAGAAAATCTTAAAAACACTTCCTACGCATTCACACATTGCAGAGGCCTTACATCACAGACATTTGGGAGTCCCAGTGTGTCTGGGAGAACTTTAGGACAATTCATGCAGAAAACAACTTAGGAAAAGATGAACTCTGAAAGATTCTCTTTAGCACGGGTGTTGCAGTGCTGATTCATGTAACAGCTCAGAAATGTTTAAGATCTTAAGATCATGCCCCACTGCAGCCATAAACATAGACATCTCATTTATTCATTCATTCAAAAAAAATGGTTATTAAGCATCTACTATGGACATGTGGCAAAAGATACACCTAAAGCCAATGTAAAGCAAAGCTTTTCTAAACTCAGATCAATGATCGTAATGATGATGATGATAATGATGATGGTAAAACAGACGTTTTTTGTTTCTGCAATGACCATAAGTGATTTGTGCTGTTTTGTTTCCTGTATTCCAGAATAGAACCATTTGGCAGCTTGTAAGAATTTCCAGAAAGTATCAGGTAGATCTATACTTATGATTTGTGTTTTTCTTTTATAAAGAAGTATCTTTGGATGTTGAATTGAAGATTGCTAAGGAATGCAGGCTGGAAGCTGACAGCTAATTAGAGAATATTTCTGAATGCTGCTTCCAATTAATTTAAAAAAAAAACACAGAATGTCATAAATTTATTTTCTAGCCCTGTATCTCCTATATCATTCCTATGTCAGCATAACTTATGGTTAAAGCATCTTAAAATGGAAAGTAAACAGAAGTATATTGACAAATAACAAATTAATAGATTTCAAAAGTATGTCTTTAAAATCACATTTGTAGTTGATTAATAAATCAGTCACAAATAAAAGGATCCTAACTGAGCAACTTCTGAGACCATTAATTTCTACAAAATGGAATACTTCCAAGGCTGACATTTCAGTAACTAAAATACAAAAGGCACATTTCATCATCAACGACAGACAGAAGTGTTTGGGTCAATTCTTCATCAGGAGTACAAACTAAGTTTATTTTTGCTTTTGCTTTCTGAGAATCAAAGAGAATAATAGAAGAATAGCAATAGGACCACATTTTTGAAGGACCAAAAATTGATGTTTTAATTATAGAACTCACAATCCATCTCCAACCACTCACGCTCACTCTGGCATTGGCATAGGAATGGGTTTTATCCCAAAAGAGTGGCATACTTTTTACTTTAAGTGAGTACTTAGAATTCAGATTGAGATGAGAATATCAGATATATAGATATTTTGTTTTTTGAGACAGGGTCTCTCACTCTGTGTCCCAGGCTGGAGTGCAATGATGTGATCATGGCTCACTGCAGCCTTGAACTCTTGTACTCAAGCAGTCCTCCCGCCTTGGCTGCCTAAGTAGCTGGGATTATAGGCACATGTCATAGCACCTGGCTAGAGATATAATTTTAAGTAAACATTAGTGTATGTAAGGTCTACTCCCTTTTGTCCTAAAATAGATAAGCTCAACTAAAAACTTACTCCTTTTTCTATAAACTCTGTCAGCAACAAGCCAGCTGAAAAATAGTATTCTGGAAACTATATTGTTGAAACTATACTGAGTTACCATTAACTTTTAAATGATGAGACACTGAACTATTTTATAACAAAAAGTGACAAAACAATGACTTTGAGTTTCACATGAGAATCCTGTGATTAATTTTGAGACTGCCTTAGCAAGACTTAAAGATGTGAAACCAGTGAGGACATTTGACAGGAGTGGGCTTGATATGGTATTTTATTATAGAAGGGGAAAAAAATCAAGCTGAATGCCAAGTATCATGGATTCTGTAAGAAACCACAGAATGACCTGCTGGGAGATAGCATGCGTATTTACCTGCACTGCTCAAAGCCGCTACCAAGCTGCTCCAGTCATGAACAGCAGAAGGCAGATAACACCCCCATGACTGGCATTTGTTTTGAAAGGCAAGGACTGCAATGAGTCCATCCCACTTCAGAACCACGGGCTTCAGAACTGTATACTTGGGATCTGTGTGACCGTGGCCAGTTTTCATAACCTGAGTCTAACATTTTACCTATAATATTAATAAATTATTATCTGCCAAAATAGAATAAAAATACTTATCCCACAACAACACAGGGTTGTTGTTGTAGGGTCAAATAAGATCATCTCTTTATCAGTGTGCCTGGTAGATATTAAGCACCCAACAAATGAGAGGAGTTAGTGTGACTTCCCTCACCGTCCACTGCTGCTGGAAGCAAAGGAACAAGCTGCCCCTTCTAGATGCCGCTTTGCCTTTGCTTCACAGATGTCACCAGAGTAGAACTACAGCAGCTTCTGGTTTCTTCCCAGAGGATGAAAATTATACATTTAAAGACATATGTATGTGAGTGTCCCTTGCTGACACTTGATGAGATGCTAACAAAGAGAGGTTGTTTTCCTGAGGAGGACTGAGGGAGGAGAGTATGTGTATCTATTTCTGTCGGGGGGGGGGGGGTCACCCAGTGTAATTTATAATGCCACTATAAACCAAAAATAAAATTCTGAGCCCCCCAATGAACTGACTGTGAATGGACCCCATCCTCTTGACCAAAGGGACCCAAGGAAACCTGAGAAACTAGTTTATGGCATGATGAGAAAGAAGAGGGTCTCCTCCTTTTGGAATTCAGGTACAACCGACCAGCATTAACCTTAAAAACAGAGATCTTAACACTGACAAAGCAGACTCTTTGTAGCAATAAGATACCAAATTCCAACCTGACTTTGGTATCACATGGCAGATACAGAAGGAAATAAAAATATATTACCCCAAAATATGCTGCTCTGCCATATTTTGAAATGACCCTACAAAGCCATCTTTTGCAGGGGAAAATTTGCATCAGTAAAGAATCTCTAATAACGTAACTAGATCTTTCCCCTTCTAGCCCCTCCCAGTCTTGAAGAGGTTAACTGAGAGTCTACCACCTCATAAAGGTCTAAGTAGGACACATTTGCTGTGTATTATTTTTAAGGGCAGCCACCTATGAGACTTCATCTACATAATAAAAACCTTGGTTTCCACAACTCCTTTTCTTAACCCAGACACTCCTTTCTATTGATTCCAGGTCTTTAGGTAATATTAACTGTTTCAACCAATTGCCAATCATCAGAAAATCTTTGAATACTCTCCTGACCTAGAAGCACCACCTCCTGCACCTCTTCCCTTTGAGTTGTTCTGCCTTTCCAGACAGAACCAATATATACCTCACATGTGTTTGTTGATGTCTTTTATCTCCCTAAAACATACAAAACCAAGCTGTAACCCCACCTCCTCTCAGGACTTCTTGAGATAGTGCCTCAGGCCATGTCACTCATATTTAGCTAAGAATAAATCTCCTTAAATATTTTACAGAGTTTGGCTTTTTTCATCAATACCACTGTGCCCATAGGAAACACAGGTGAAAACCATTTTCCTTATTATGAGTGGGGTTAAACTTTCCCCATCCTGGCTGGGCACGCTGGCTCACACCTGTAATCCCAGCACTTTGGGAGGCCAAGGTGGGCAGATCACTTGAGGCCAGGAGTTCGACACCAGCCTGGCCAACATGGTGAAACCCTGTCTCTACTAAAATACAAAAAATTAGCTGGGCATGGTGACAAGTGCCTGTAGTCTCAGCTACTCAGAGAGGCCGAGGCACGAGAATCGCTTGAACCGGGAGGTGGAAGTTGCTATGAGCCAAGATGGCACCACTGCACCCCAGCCTGGACAACAGAGTGAGACTCCATCTCCTCCCCTAGAAAACGTTTCCCTACCCCATGGTCATTTCCCAACTGAAGTCATTGCTCACGTATAACCTTCTCAGTGAGGCCTCCTTTGACCACCATCTTGAAAACAGCAACCCATCTCATCCTGATTCTGTTTTCTTACGTTTTCTGTTTTGTTCTTCCTGAGCCCCACTGATCTAATGGAAAATATTATTTCAAATTTATTACATTTGTTGAATATCATCTGTCTCTTCCAGCTAGAATGTAATCTTTTGGGGTCAGGTTGCTTTATTTTGTTCCTGGAACATTGGTAATTGGTTGAATGAACAAATACATAAATAGATTTACTCATGTTTGTATATGCACAGAAAAACTCTGGAAATCTTCCTGAGAAAATAATAATGTTTGTTAATATGGTAGGGAAAACTAGAGAGATGGCATGGATGAATTGGAGACAGGAGTGGGAGGAAGATTTCAATTCTCAATTTTTGAACCATGTGAATGATTTTATATATATATAAAAAAAACTCAGACATCACTGTTTCTGAAGTCATCAGCCATCCTTCATAGGCCTGATTTCTTTCTCTCTGCTCTTTCTAAAGAGACCTCTCTCCCTTCTCTTTTCCCTGCACCTCCTTAATTTCTCTGTCAAGCCTCAAAATAGCAAATGCTCTTCCTGCTACATATGCGCATGCATCTATACATATCTTTTCTGTGTCAATATATGTTTTAAGAAAAGTGTGAAATTGAACTTCAGTTTCAAAACAGAGATATTCTACTCAAACACAGACTATAATAAAAAGTCTTTAATAAAAGCTTACTGAACAACGGCAACAACAAAAACTTGAATTCAAAGAAGGCCAAACCAGGGAGAACCATTCTGACTTTAGAGGGTTTGATGAATTTATTGGTAAATGATGGCTACTGCTTTGAAGGGCATTAGCCTTCGTTCCCAGGGACCACATGATGGAAGGTCCATTATGTAGTAGGTTAGGTGACCTCTGGACTGGAAACAGGGACTCTGAGAAGTCCTTGCTGAGCATTCCCTGAGGCCAGGATGTCTGTGCCTCTGCACGCCATCCCCCAACCACCCACCTTCCATTCTGATTAAAGGACTCATTGGTGTTATGGCATTTGAGGCAAATGCCTCAGAAAGGCTGAGAGAACACAAACAAGCAGATCTACAACGTGGTGCAAAGAAAACAGAAGGGGCACGTGCATTGAGATGTGTTAAATATTGTGAATTCATTTACATAGTCACCAGAGGAAGAACGTGATCTAAAGTCAAGATGAAGCCAAGAGCCTTGCCTTCAAAGCTTTAGCATGTTGGAATATAACTAAAATTTAAAAATATATATGCTTTATTCTTCTCTTCCAAGCTCTTTTTCTTCTCTCTCCCATGCTTTCCAGCCAGTTTTAGCCAAGTGAATTATTATTCTAGCCAAATTCCTCTGGAAAGGAAAACTCAATCCATCTTCATTTCTCTCCTCTGACAAAATGGATAAGACAGTGATGATATCAATCTTTTACTGGATTTTGCTCCCAGGGATTTAATGAATATTTGTTAATATACTGTGATAAGCAATGCAAAAATAAGAAGGCCAGCAAAGTGATAATGGCCATGAATTACAAATTCCTAAGCCTTTAATATGCAGAAAACTAATTTGTTCTTATTGCATTGAGATCTGACCAGCCACAGACCCAATGCCTTTTATGTAGTTCTATGAATTTTAATTATGCAAATAATTAAAATATGAGGAAAAGAGTCATTTTAAATATAAGGATTTATTTCTAATTTCTCACAGATTATCTCTGTTGATAAAGAAGAGCCGGTGAACAGCATGTTCTCCAGCATGGAAAATTGTTAGACTCACATAATTCAATGATCTAAAAATGTTTTGTATTAAAATAAAGTCTAAAAAGCATTCTTAAATTCATTTGTTAGCTTGTCTATTTAATCCACTAACGTAGACAATTAGGTTAATGCAATTGGAAATTGAAAGCAAAATTTTCTATATTGTTGCCTGATATTCTTCAGTGTTGGCGGTTGCTTCTATCCTGAAGCGTTGTAAGACACCACTGCTTGAGAGCCTCCCCCTGAAAACAAGACCGTCACATGACGCCAGAGCAGCAAGCAGTTGCACATCATTCCGTTCTTTGCTTTGCCCCCTACTTACTCACCGCCATAACTGTAATTACTTTTCCACTGTAGGAGTCACACAATGGAATGGAAGCAGTTCCCATCGCACCTCCAGGTTACATAATCACCCAGCCCGAAGGGAACAACCCAGATCCTCTGAGCAGCACCCACAGAGAGAGAGTTCAGACCCAAAATAGTAACTTTGCTTTGAGCAGCAAAAAGAGGATACAATTCCCTTATGACATTCACAAAGTGCAATGCAGTCTTTGCAACTGCGATTGGGCTTTCCTAGGGTGCTCAACAGAAGTCACACCCCAGTGGTCAAGTGCTGGAGGAAGGACCAAGACAGAATCAAAAGTCCTAGCAGTTGCCATGGCAACAGCAATAGGGCAGTGAAAGGTTTCCAGAAGCAGGTCTGTCTCAAGAGTTTATAATGTAACCATATGCTGTCTGTGTCTAACACATGCTGAATGAAGACAGATTCAGTCTGTTTTCTGACTCCCTCCATCAGTTTGCATTATCTGGTGAAATTCTGGAGAGGCAAGTTAGACCAGTTCTCAGACCCAGGTCTTAAGTTAGTCTGTAACAAAGAAGGCTTGGGCCCTTTCTTTCTTTCCTTCTGCAGGAAATGCAGGCATAAGCCATCACTGATATATGTTTAGCTCAGTTGGCTGAAACTGCTGGTTGTACTGTAATCGTTACCAGCCTCTAAATGCAGGGTAGTTGATCTAATCACAAAACAGATTCAATCATTATTGTACTACTTGGAAATACTGAGTTAATCCAGATGCCACAAGGGAATATTCCTTCTTTAACTCTGAATTTGTTTTAGAAAAAGCAACAAGAGGACATTTCTTTTTCTCTTGATTCCTGTGATGGTTTATTTATCTGTTAACTTGAGCAGGCCACAGGTCACCCAGATTAAACATTGTTTCTGGATGTGTTGCAAAGGTCTGGCTGAGGTTGACATTTGAATTGAGTCTATTGTTGGACTCAGAAAAGTAGATTGCCTTCCTCAATGTGAGTGGGCATCACCCAATCCATTGAAGGCCTGAACAAAACAAAAGGTAGAAGGGAGAAATCACCCTTTTTTTCCTACCTCACTGCTTAAGCTGGGGTATCTAACCTCTTCTGCCCTGGGACTGCTCCACTGATCAGCTCCCCTGGTTCTCAGGCATTTGGATTCATGCCGAATTACACCGCTGATTTTATTCCGTCTCCAGCTTGCAGATGGCAGATCATGGGATTTAACCTCCATAATCACATGTGCCACTTCCTCCAATAAATGTCCGTGTGTGTGAAAGCTGAATAATATTCCATTATATGGATATATCACATTTTGTTTATTCATCTGTTGATGGACATTTGAATTGTTTTAATCTTTTGGTGAATGTGGATAATGCTGCTGTGAACATTGGTGGACAAGTATCTATTTGAGTACCTGCTTTCACTTCTATTGTGTATATATCCAGGAATAGAATTATTGGGGCATGTGGTAATTCTACTTAACTTTTTGAGGAGCCATCAAACTTTCCTCCACTATGGCTGCATGATATTTTACGTTCCTGCCAAGTCCTCCAGCACCCCCTTTTAAAAAATTCATTTCTTCTAAAAAAGCAAATAAACAAGATATATGTGCAGAACATGCAGGTTTGTTACATAGGTATATGTCTGTCATAGTGGTGTGCTGCATCTATTGACTTGTCCTCTAAGTTCACTCCTCTCAACCCCCGCCCTCAATAGGCCATGGTGTGTGTTGTTCCCCTGTGTCCCTGTGTTCTCAACGTTCATCTCCCACTTATGAGTGAGAGCATGTGGTGTTTGGTTTTCTGTTCCTCTGTTAGTTTGCTGAGAATGATGGCTTCCAGCTTCATCCATGTCCCTGCAAAGGACATGATCTCATTCATTTTTATGGCTGCATAGTATTCCATGGTGTATATGTACCACATTTTCTTTACCCAATCTATCATTGATGGGCATTTGGGTTGGTTCCATGTCTTTGCTATTGTAAATAGTGCTGCAATAAACATACATGTGCATGTGTCTTTATAGTTGAATGGTTTATCATCTTTGGGTATATACTCAGTAATGGGATTGCTGGGTCAAATGGAATTTCTGGTTCTAGGTCCTTGAGGAATCACCATGCTGTCTTCCACAATGGTTGAACTAATTTACATTCCCACCAACAGTGTAAAAGCATTCCTATTTCTCCACAGCCTCACCATCTATTGTTTCCTGACTTTTTAATAATCACCATTCTGACTGGAATGAGATGGTATCTCACTGTGGTTTTGATTTGCATTTCTCCATCTATTGTTTCCTGACTTTTTAATAATCACCATCCTGACTGGCATGAGATGGTATCTCACTGTGGTTTTGATTTGCACTTCTCTGATGATCAGTGATGTTGAGTTTCTATTCACATGTTCATTGACTGCATAAATGTCTTTTTTTGAGAAGCGTCTTCATATCCTTTGCCCACTTTCTGATGGGGTTATGTTTTTTTTCTTGTAAATATGTTTAAGTTCCTTGTAAATTCTGGATATCAGACTTTTGTCAGATGGGTAGATTGCAAAAATTTTCTCTCATTCTATAGGTTGCCTGTTCACTCCGATGACAGTTGCTTTTGCATGGAGAAGCTCCTTAGTTTACTTAGATCCCATTTGTCAATTTTGGCTTTTGTTGCAATTGCTTTTGGTGTTTTTGTCATGAAGTTGTTGCCCATGCCTATGTCCTGAATGGTATTGTCTAAGTTTTCTTCTAGGGTCTTTACAGTTTGGGGATTTACATTTAAGCCTTGAATCCATCTTGAGTTAATTTTTGTATAAAGTATAAGGAAGGGGTAAGTTTCAGTCTTCTGCACATGGCTAGCCAGTTTTTCCAGCACTATTTACTGAATAGGAGATCCTTTCCCCATTGCTTGTTTTCGTCAGGTTTGTCAAAGATCAGATGGTTGTAGATGTGTGGTGCTATTTCTGAGGTCTCTGCTCTGCTCCATTGGTCTGCATGTCTGTTTTGGTACCAGTACTATGCTGTTTTGGTTACTGTAGCCTTGCAGTATAGTTTGAAGTCAGGTTTGAAGTCAGGTAGCGTGATGCCTCCAGCTTTGTTCTTTTTGCTTACTATTGTCTTGGCTATGTGGGGTCTTCTTTGTTTCCATATGAAATTTAAAATAGTTTTTTCCTAATTTTGTGAAGAATGTCCATGGTAGTTTAATGGCAATTGCATTGAATCTATAAATTACTTTGGGCAGTATGGCCCTTTTCACAATATTGATTCTTCCTATCCAAGAGGATGGAATATTTTTCCGTTTGTTTGTGCCCTCTCTTATTTCATTTAGCAGTGGTTTGCAGTTATCCATGAAAAGGTCCTTAATGTTTTTTGTTAGCTGTATTCCTAGGTATTTGATTCTCTTTGTAGCAATTGTGAATAGGAGTTCATTCATTATTTGGCTCTGTGCTTGCCTATTGTTGGTGTAAAGGAATGCTTGTGATTTTTGCACATTGACTTTGTATCCTGAGACTTTGCTGAATTTGCTTATCAGGTCAGGAAGTTTTGGGGCTAAGATGATGGGGTTTTCTAAATATATAATCACGTCATCTGCAGAGACAATTTTACTTCCTCTCTTCCTATTTGAATACCCTTTATTTCTTTTTCTTGCCTGATTGCCCTGGCCGGAAATTCTATTACTATGTTGAATAGGAGTGGTGAGAGAGAGCATCCTTCCCTTGTACCAGTTTTCAGCTTTTGCCCATTCAATATGATATTGGCTATGGGTTTGTCATAAATAGCTCTTATTAGTTTGAGACATGTTCCACCAATACCTAGTTTATTGAGAGTTTTCAACTTGAAGGGATGTTGAATTTTATCAAAGTCCTTTCTTGTATCCATTAGATAATCATTTAGTTTTGTCTTTGGTTCTGTTTATGTGATGGATTTCATTTATTGATTTCCATATTTGGTACCATCCTTGCATTACAAGGATAAAGCCAACTTGATCATGGTGGATAAGTTTTTTGATGTGCTGCTGGATTTGGTTTGCCAGTATTTTATGGAGGATTTTTGCATCTATCCCCATCAGGGATATTGGCCTGCAGTTTTCTTGTTTGTTTGTTTGTTTGTTTGATATGTCTCTTTCTGGTTTTGGTATCAGGATGATGCTGGCTTCAAAAAATGAGTTAGGGAGGAGTCCCTCCTTTTTAGTTGTTTGGAATAGTTTCAGAAGGAAGGGTACCAGCTCCTCTTTGTATTTCTGGTAGAATTCAGCTATGAATTCGTCTGGTCCTGGGCTTTTTATTTTGGTTGGTAGGCCTTTAAATACTGCCACAATTTTAGAGCTTGTTATTGGTCTATTCAAGGATTCAACTTCTTCCTGGTTTAGTCTTGGTAGGGTGTATGTATCCAGGACTTTATCCATTTTTTTCTAGATTTTTCAGTTTATTTGCATAGAGAAGTTTATAGTATTCTCTCATGGCAGTTTGGATTTCTATGAGGTCAGTGTTGGTATATCCCCTTTATTATTTTTTATTGTGTCTGTTTGATTCTTCTCTCTTCTTCTTCTTTTTTAGTCCATCTAGTGGTCTATTTGTTTTGTTAAGTATTTTTTTAAAACCAGCTACTGGGTTTGTTTAATTATTTGAGGGTTTTTTGGGTCTCTATCTCGTTCAATTCTTCTCTCTTAGTTATTTCTTGTCTTCTGCTACCATTTGGATTAGTTTTCTCTTGCCTCTCTAGTCCTTTTAATTGTGATGTTAAGAGTGTCGATTTGAGATCTTTCTAGCTTTCTGATAATAGGCATTTAATGCTATAAATTTCCCTCAACACTGCTTTAGCTGTGTCTCAGGGATTCTTCTGTGTTGTCTCTTCGGTCTCATTGGTTTCAAAAAACTCCTTGATTTCTGCCTGAGTTTCATTATTTACCCAGGAGTCATTCAGAAGGAGGTTGTTCAATTTCCATGAAATTCTGTGGTTTTGAATGAGTTTCTTAATCCTGAGTTCAAATTTGATTGCATTGTGGTCTGAGAGACTGTTTGTTGTGATTTCAGTTATTTTGCATTTGCTGAAGAGTGTGTTTTACTTCCAATTATGTAGTCGATTTTAGAATAAGTGCCATGAGCACTGAGGAGAATGTATATTCTGTTGATTTGGGGTACAGAGTTCTGTAGATGTCTAAGATCCACTTGATCCAGAGCTGAGTTCAAGTCCTGAATATCCTTGTTAATTTTCTGTCTCATTGATCTAATACTGACAGCGGGGTGTTAAAGTTCCCACTATCATTGTGTGCAAATCTAAGTCTCTTTGTAGGTCTCTAAGAACTTGTTTTATGAAGCTGGGTGCCCCTGTATTGGGTGCATTTATATTTATAATAGCTCTTGTTGAATTGCTCCTTTTACCATTATGTATATGCCCATCTTTGTTGGTTTAAAGTCTGTTTTGTCAGAGCCTAGGATTGCAATCCTTGCCTTTTTTTTTTTTTTCCTGAGATAGAGTCTTGCTCTATCACCCAGGGGAGTGCAGCGGCACAATCTCAGTTCACTGCAATCTCTGCCTCCCAGGTTCAAGTGATTCTCCTGCCTCAGCTTCCCTAGTAGCTGGAATTACAGGCACCCGCCACCATGTCAAGCTAATTTTTGTATTTTTAGTACATATAGGGTTTCACCATGTTGGCCAGGCTGGTCATCCACCTCTGACCTCTGGTGATCCACTGACTTCTGGTGATCCACCCCCCTCTCCCTCCCAAAGTGCTAGGATTACAGGTGTGAGCCATAGTGCCTGGCCACTACTGCTTTAGTTTTGGTTTCCATTTTCTTGGTAAATTTTCCTCCATCCCTTTATTTTGAGACTGTATGTGTCTTTGCTCATAAGTTGGGTCTCCTGAATACAGCACATTGATGGTTCTTGACTCCTTATCCAGTTTGCCAGTCTGTATGTTTTAATTGGGGTATTTAGCCCATTTACATTTAAGGTTAGTATTGTTATGTGTGAATTTGATCCTGTCATTGTGATGCCATTTGGTTATTTTGCACACTAGTTGATGCAGTTTCTTTGTAGTGTCATTAGTCTTTGTATTTTGGTGTATTTTTGCAGTGGCTGGTACCAGTTTTTCCTTTCCCTATTTAATGCTTCTTTCAAGAGCTCTTGCAGGGCAGGCCTGGTGGTAATGAAATCCCTCAGCATTTGCTTGTCTGTAAAGGATTTTATTTCTCCTTCACTTATGAAGCTTAGTTTGCCTGGATGTGAAATTCTGGGTTGAAAAATTCTTTTCTTTAATAATGTTGAATATTGGTCCCTAGTCTCTTCTGGCTTATAGAGTTTCTGCTGAGAGGTCCACTGTGTGTCTGATGGGCTTCCCTTTGTAGATGACCTGGCCTTTCTCTCTGGCTGCCCTTACCAGTTTTTCCTTCATTTCAACCTTGGAGAATCTGACAATTATGTGTCTTGGGGTTGATCTTCTCATGGAGTATCTTAATGGTGTTCCCTGTGTTTACTGAATTTGCATGTTGGCCTGTCTTGCTAGGTTGGGGAACTTCTCCTGGATAATATTCTGAAGTGTGTTTTCTAGCTTGTTGCCATCCTCCCCATCTCTTTCTTGTACTCCAATCAATTGTAGGTTTGGTCTTTTTAGGTAGTCCCACATTTCTCGGAGGCTTTGTTCATCTCTTTTCATTCTTTTTTGTCTATTCTTGTCTGCATCTTATTTCAGTAAGGTGGTCTTGAAACTCTGATATCCTTTCTTCCACTTGGTTGATTCAGCTATTGATACTTGTGTATGCTTCATGAAGTTCTTGTGCTGTGTTTTTCATTTCCATCAGGTCATTTACATTCCTCTCTAAACTGGTTATTCTAGTTAGCAATTCCTCTAATCTTTTATCAAGGTTCTTAGCTTCTTTGCATTGGGTTAGAACATACTTCTTTAGCTCATCATAGTTTTTTCTGTTCATCTTCTGAAGCCTACTTCTGTCAATTTGTCCATCTGATTCTCCATCTAGTTCTGTGTCCTAGATGGAGAGACACTGCAATAAGTTAGAGGAGAAGAGACATTCTGGCCTTTGGGTTTTCAGCATTTTTTCATTGATTCTTTCTCATCTTTTTGAGTTTGTCCAGTTTCCGTCTTTGAGGCTGCTGACCCTCAGATGGGCTTTCTTGAGGGCGCCTTTTAGTTGTTGTTGTCATTGATGCTGTTGTTATTGCTTTCTGCTTGTTTTTGTTTCAATAGCCAGATCCCTCTTCTGTAGGGCTGCTGAAGTTTGCTAGGGGTTCACTTCAGGCCCTGTTCATCTGATTTGCTCTGTGCCTGGAGATGTCATTCAAGGAGGCTGGAGAGCAGCAAAGACGAGTACCTGCTCCTTGTTCTGGGACCTCTGATCTTGAAGGACACCAACCTGATACCATTAGGATTGCTCCTGTATAGGTTGTCTGACAACCCCTGTTGGAGGTTCTCACCCAGTTGGGTGGCATGGGAAGCAGGACCCATTTGACAAAGCACTTTGTCCCTTGATGGATAGGGTATATTTCACTGGGGGGAAACCCACTTGTCTAGGCTGCCCAGATTTCTCAGAACTACCAGGAGAGGTGGCTGAGTCTGCTAGTCCCCAGAGACTGTGGCCACTCTTTCCCCTAGAGGCTCAGGCCCAGGGAGATCTGATTTCTGTCCCTGAGCCTCTGGCTGGAGCTACTGGAGATCTTGCAGGGAAGCCCCACCCCCTGAGGAAGGATGGGTCAGGGTTAGGCCTGATGATGCACTCTGGCCACAGGCTGTCACAGCTGGTGTGTTGGGCTGTGGGGACAAGTTTTGGGACCAAGGCGTCCAGCCTCCCTGGCTCCAGCAAGGGAAGAGCACAGCCTGGAGCTATAGAAATAGGTCTGCCCTTCCCCAACCCGGGGAGCTTAGAGTGTTGGGCAGTTGCCAGTCCTATTGCTGGCTGCTGTTCCTCCCCCAAGGAGCTCAGCAGGCAGCCACAGCTGGTGCTGTTCATCACTGGCCACTGGCCACCCCTTGGGAGTTTGGTGGGCTCAAGCAGATTCCCCCTGAGAGGCTGTAAGAATCTGTGCGTGTTCCAGGGTTGGGGTGTCAGGTACCAGTGGCGTAGGTTCATGAGTGGGATCCGATCCATGGGTTACACAGTTCCGTGGAAAAAGCAGTTTCCCCGGCTGGGTAGCATGCTCACTCACCACTTCCCTTGGCTAAGGGGAGAGGGTTCCCCTTCCCCGTGTGGCTCTCAGGTGGGCTGCTACATTACACTGCTATTCCTTCTCTCTGTGGGTCATGCCAGCCTTCTAGTTAATTTTGATGAGAGAACCTGGATACCTTGGTTGCCAGTGAAGGGTCTACACACTTACGGTTTGGTTTTTGTTTTTTTTTTTTTTTTTGAAGCTTCCCAATGCTGCGGCTTCTAGTGGGTCATCTTGGCCCTGCCCAACCCCCCTTTTTTGAGATGGAGTCTTGCTTTGTTGCCCAGGCTGGAGTGAAGTGGAACAATCTCAGCTCACTGCAACCTCTGCCTCCTGATTCTCCTGCCTCTGTCTCCCAAGTATTTGTAATTACAGGTGCGCACCATCACACCTGGCTAATTTTTGTGTTTTTAGTAGAGATGGGGTTTCACCATGTTGGCCAGGCTAATCTCAAACTCCTGACCTCAAGCGATCTGCTGCCTTGGCCTCCCAAAGTGCTGGATTACAGGCGTGAGCCACCATGCCAGGCCCAAGTTTCCCCTTTTAATGCCAACAGCATATCAAAAAAATAATCCATCATGATCAAGTGGGTTTTATACCAGGGATGCCAGGATGGCTTAACATCTGCAAGTCTATGAATTTGATACACCCACCAGGCACAGTGGCTCACATTTGTAATGGCTCACACTTGTAATCCTAACACTTTGGGAGGCCAAGGTGGGTGGATCACCTGAGGTCAGGAGTTTAAGACCAGTCTGCCCAACATGGGAGAAACCCCATCTCTACTAAAAATACAAAATTAGCCAGGCATAATGGCACATGCCTGTAATCCCAGGTACTCGGGAGGTTGAGGCAGGAGAATCGCTGGATCCCGGGAGGCAGAGGTTGCAGTTAGCTGAGATCGCGCCATTGCACTCCAGCCTGGGCAACAAGAGTAAAACACCTTCTCTAAATAAATAAATATGATACACCACATAAACATAATTAAAAACAAAAATTACATGATCATCTCAACAGATGCAGAAAAAAAAATTCAACAAAAAAATTCAACAAAATCCAGCATCTCTTTATGATTAAAACCCTCAGCAAAATTGGCATAGAAGGGACAACTTAAAACAATCCCATCAAAAAGTGGGCTACAGACATGAATTGACAGTTCTCAAAAGAAGACGTACAAATGGCCAACAAACATATGGAAAACGCTTAACATCACTAATTATCAGGGAAATTAAAACCACAATGTGATACCACCTCATTCCTGCAAGAATGACCATAATAAAAATAAAAATATGTTGGTGTGGATGCCATGAAAAGGGAACACTTTTACACTGTTGGTGGGAATGTAAAACTAGTACAACCAATATGGAAAACAGTGTGGAGGTTCCTTAAAGGACTAAAAGTAGATCTACCATTTGATCCAGCAATCTCACCCCTAGATATCTACCCAGAGGAAAAAAAAAGTCATTATACAAAGAAGAGACTTGCACATGCATGTTTCTAGCAGCACACTTTGCAATTGCAAAATGTGGAACCAGCCCAAATGCCCACTGATCAACGAGTGAATAAAGAAAATCTGGTCTATATGTATCATGGAGTACTACTCAGCCATAAAAAGGAATGAAACAATGGCATTTGCAGCAACCTGATGGAATTGAAGACTATTATTCTAAGTGAAGTAACTCAGGAATGGAAAACAAAACATCATATGTTCTCACTAATAATTGGGAGCTAAGCTATGAGGATGCAAAGCCGTAAGAATGATACAATGGATTTGGGGGATTTGGGTGAAAAGGTGGGAGGGGGGTGAAGGATAAAAGACTACACATTGGGCACACTGTACACTGCTTGCATGATGCGTGCACCAAAATCTCAGAAATCACCACTAAAGAACTTATTCCTATAACCAAACACCACCTGTTCCCTGAAAACCTATTGAAATAAAAAATAGATTAAAAAATAAAATAAAAGTCAAAATAACTGTAAAAGGCTTAATTTTTTTAAAGGATGAGTAAAGAGATGAGCTGACAATTCATAAGAAATCGATGTCCTCTATATGGGCAATATTATAGTTTATTTTTATTTCATTTATTTATTTATTTTGAGTCAGGGTATTGCTGCCTAGGCTGCAGTGCAAGGGCCCCATCTCGGCTAACTCCAATGTCCACCTCCTGGGCTCAAGCCATCCTCTCGCCTCAGCCTTCCTAGTAGCACATGCCATGATTCCTGGCTAATTTTTGTATTTTTTGTAGAGACGGGATTTTGCCATGTTGCCCAGGCTGGTCTCCAACTCCTGAGCTCAAGTGATCTGCCTGCCTTGGCCTCCCAAAATGCTGGGATTATAGGCATGATCCACCATGCCTGGCTGAAAATAATATAGTTTAATCTTCTTTATAACTGAAGAGATATTTATAAAAATCTCAAGCACTACTTCTTACCTTTTAGACTGGCAAAGTTTTAAAAGTTTGTTAAAATCCAGTATAAATATAAGAAAAACAAGTCTCATATACTGTTGGTAGAAGTATAAATTTGTATGGTCTGTTTAGATGGCAATTTGTATGGTCTACTTAGATGGCATCTATAAAAATGTACGAGCTACTTGAATTAGCAATTCCATTTATAAGAATTTATATTTGCATATCATGTGTGTGATATACCTGTGTGTGTGTATACAAATGTATCATCTATATGCAAGCTAGATAGCTAGATGCATAGATCAGCATTGATTGTAATGGAGAAAATTTAGAACAATCTACATCAATTGAGAATTGGTTAAATAAGTGATTATACCTCCAGTAAAATGATTTATTCCCATAATATATCTTTCTCCCACCTGAAATGGGCTTCCTTTCATTTTCTTCCTTTGGAAAGCCTTCTTAGGACATTCTATATCTTTATGATGATTTCTTTAGTAGATGCTAAAGTATTCCCCACCATGTCAATTTTCACTCACTTTGCGCTGCAGTGGTATAGATTGATTGCCTTTTTAACCTTGTAATTTTGCCTTGAAACTTTGTAGTTTCTACCCAGTTTGAATCTGGGCTTGGCTGTGTAGCCTGTTTTGGCCAAGAGGAAAGCAGCAAATTTCACACTCACACTCACACACATGCACACACACACACACACACACACACACACACACGCCTATGCAATCCTGCTGGAGAACGAGATATTTGGAGTGGAGTTCAGTCATCCTTGCTGAAGACATTAAAAGCTCAGCAAGCTTCCAGCTAATTGTCAAGCCTGTGAGTAAGCCCCAGCTAAGATCAAAACTCTGCCCAGCCAAACCCAGTGAAGATCAGCAGGACCACCCAACTGATATGTAGATTTATGGGGAAGAATAAGTGGTTGTTGTTTTAAGCTACTATATTTTGGAGTTGTTTGCTGCACAGCAATAACTAACTGATACAACTTCCAATTTACCTTTTAAAAAAATGTATTTGTTTCCCAGCTATTTGTGCTTACAAAATGACATTCACTATCTATCTTTTAAAATAGTTTAAAAATATAATCTGCTGTTAAGTTCAGGATATTCTACTGTCCTTATGGTGGTTTAATTATTATATCATATATAAACCTATATTTTTAAAAAAAAAGAATTTAGCTGTTTCTTTTAGTCTTCTTTAATCTACCTGATTATTTGCAACAGTGAACCAAATATATATATACATACACACTCACACAGACACACACACACACACACACACACACACACACACACACAGAGTCATTCCTCATTATCCATAGTAGACTGGTTCCAGGACCCCTGTAAATATCAAAATCTGAGGATGCTCAAGTCCCTTATAGAAAGTGGCATACTATTTACATGTGACCTATTACACACCATCCTATATACTTTAAATAATCTCTAGATTACTTATAATGCCTAATACAATGCCTATACATCACCTCACTCGCTTGGATTCAATTTAGTATTCAGTGCATGGTAAATTAAAGTTTTGCCTTTTCAAACTTTGTGTCATTTTTTCCCCAAATGCTTATGCTCTGTGGTGTTGAATTTATGGATGCAGAGCCCATGGATACAAAGGGCCTACTGTATATTTACATACATATACATATGTTTTTGAAGAATAAAGGATTCAAATGTTACATGTTTTATGAGATTACTTAATTTAACGGTTGGAATTTTTTTGGTGTTTTTAAGTCAAGCTACATTATTTTCAATAGTGTGAGAATCAAGAGGATAGTGATTATGAGCAAAATAAAGAGAAAAACCTTTGGAGAGGATATCCTAAGGTCACCAGTTTGGGCTTTTTTTTTCTTCCATCCTATTTTAGTTTCATTGGTGGCTCAGGACCTCAGTTGACAGAGAACTGGTTTAAAGTACAGAAAAACTATATGGGCTCACCATCAATTACCAGTGATAAGAGAGAGAAAAGAAAAGGCAGGAGCTGTTCAGATCAAGATGAATATGCCTGTGTTTTCATCTTGAAAAAACTTTGGTCATTTTTACAATGCTATAAACAAGAATGAATTTAACCCACTGTCCTCACCTTTATAATTTGAAAGCCTGTGGTAGCAAGATGTGACAAAAAGAGAGGATGCAAATATTATTAAATCCCTAGCTTTTACATCCATCCGCTTTTCTTTCTGCTTAGTGCCTTGTCTAGAAACTGTCTTTTCCTTGTATTCTGTTTTTTTTTAAATAGTCTTTAATTTCCCAAAACAAAGGGAGATTGACTAGGACTTTCATTCACATGCTTCAGGTACTGCATTCTCTTAAGATGGATTACTTCTTCAATAATCCTTTCCAAACAAGTTCTTAAGTCATTTTCTCTCCTTTTTTTTTTTTTTTTTGATAATGTAAAACAAATTGTACCATTAGTACCATTTAACACAAGCAAAACATCTCCCTTTGTGAGAAATACCATGCCATTTAGTTAAAAACCAAAGGATAAATCACGTTTACCTAATGAATGGAACTTGAGAGTTTCTCCATATGTTACTACTAAAATTGACAAGGCAGAAGTTGCCAAGTAGAAATGCTAAACAATAAAATAGTTCTTGAGTGTTCATTAAATGTTTCTTTGTCTTAAAGTTTGGTTCTGTTTCCACCAGAAAATTAATTGCTATTTCACTTATACGTGTGCCTATAATTAAACAACTTTACGAGAGTAGTTTTCAGAGTAATTACTTCTAAAGCCAGTGTACGGAAAAGCAATATTCCCAAGTAACTTTATAATATTTAGGATACCAACAAATGGTTTGTGAGTATGGCCTGTTTTTGTTGTTGTTGTTATTTGTTTCTTTCTTTTTCAGATGGTGTTTTGCTCTTGTTGCCCAGGCTGGAGTGCAATGACGTGATCTCAGCTCACAGCAACCTCCACCTCCTGGGTTCAAGCGATTCTCCTGTCTCAGCCTCCCAAGTAGCTGGGATTGCAGGCGCACACCACCACGCCTAGCTAATTTTTCTGTTTTTAGTAGAGATGGAGTTTCGTCATATTGGACAGGCTGGTCTCGCTCGAACTCCTGACCTCAGGTGATCCACCCACCTTGGCTTCCCAAGGTGCTGGGATTACAGGTGTGAGCCACTGTGCCTGGCCTGGCCTGTTTATTTTTAACAAAGCAACAAAAAATGCCTGCATCTGCATCATTTATTTGCTAAGATAAATAGTCCACCTTAGCACTGAGCACCATCAGTTGAACAGGAAACTAGAATCCTTTGGAATGAAATGACCAAAACTCAAATTGCTTTCTTTAGGTCCAACCTGGTTCTACTAAGGTCACTACCAGTATTCAAAACATACACTCACTTCCTCTGGCAATTATACTGTGTGTCAAAGGCGGTTCCTCTAAGAAGTTGAAAATTCTATTCGTTTCACTCAATTTTTTCTTATTTGGCAATGTTTTCCCCAAAAATTGAAAAGGGATTCATGACAGCCAAAAATCACATTTCTTGTGGTACAATGTCACTATTACATATATGTAATAGCCTTCCTAGTCGCCTTTGTCTCAATTTAAAAAAAATTTTTTTTAATTTGTCTGGGGAGGACAAGACTGTTGTGGCAAGACTGTTGTTTCTTTTATGATAAAACAGCATTTATGCTGTGGTTCTTCAAGTTGCTGAAAAAGTCCTCCTTCCATATCTGCTAAAGAGAGGTAAAACTTGGAGAGGGAAATATAGACTAAGTACTAACTGTAAACCAAGTGCTTTATATATGTTAGCTGACCACTCTATTACTGAGGTATTATCATTCCTGTTTTATAGTCAAGAAAATCAAGAGGCTTTGCGAGAGAGAGGGGTGTGTGTGTGTGCGTGTGTGTGTGTGTGTGTGTGTGTGTGTGTGTGTGTGTTTAAGAGATAGGGTCTCATTATGTTGTCTAGGCTGGCCTGAACTCCTGGGCTCCAGCCATCCTCTTGTCTTGGCTTCTCAAAGCACTAGGATTAAAGACGTGAGCCACCAGGCTTGCCCTCTCTTAAAGATAATAAATTACTTGCTTAAGGCCATATATGAAATCAGAATTTGGTCCCACATGGAATCCAAAGCCCATGATCTGTTCATTTCTTCTTTCCCAGTTGGATTTTAATGAAATCTTTTGGAATGACACTTATAAATTCAGCAAGATTCAACTAATTTAATTTCTGGAGCTAGGATTATTTCCTCATATTTTTAATTTAATCTACAACTTTCTTATGTTTGACCCTTTTTAGTTGTCAAAAATGTAAGTAATACAATTAAAATGCAATCCCCTATGGCAAAAACCAAAGTTCCCTTGACTCACAGTCAAGAAAGTCAAACTCCTTGCATATACTCAGAGGAAGCATCATGCTTTAAATTCCTGGCTTTGTCATCAAGCAAGCCTATGTTCAAATCCTACAGGGGCTTGAGAACTAACAAGGTCATGTATGGAGTAAGCACCCAATAAACAAAGTCTAAATGGTAACTTAAATTAATGAATCTTTACAGAGTGGCAAACAAAGCTGACCTATTCCTGCCCCCATTAGAGATGCCGTTTTATAGAAGGGGAGAAAGGGAATAAAAAGTGAAGGGGAGGGGAAGAGGGAAAAGGGGAAAATTCCTAGGGTCATAGAGCAATACGTAGCTAAGAGCACACAGAGACAAAACCTTCCACTTTACAAAGTCAAGGGCTATGGCTTTGCATTATATCTGGGGCTTGATAAAGCTTTCTTCTCCTGTTAGAGAACCTTCCAATTCCCACTTGAGAGGGAAACAATCAAGCCTGGCAGATAACAAGCCGTCCTGTGATGACAACAATGCTCAGACATCAAGCCTGTTGACAGAACAAGTTGACAAGTTCACGTCCACTATGCGGGATTGCGAATTCTCAAATGTGTTTTGCCGCCTTCAAGTGTAGACAGATGTATTTGGAAAAAAATGATTTTATTGCAAATTGGATTTCTCATGTGTTGCTGAGCAGCCCCTGCAGTTTTGACAGGTGCAAGAGAGGCGGTGGAGGTAGGTTTTCAAATCTAGCCACGATGCCTCTCCGAACTGTGTGAGGGTGATCAGTAGGGTGTGCCGATTCAGTTCCTGTTGGCATTTGTTCCATCAGGATATAAGTGACAAGCTCTGCCTGGAAGAAGCCTTCCTAAACACACCCCTCCTGCATCTTTCATCCTTGATTGTAAAGTTCTTTAGGGAGCTTAATGTGTCCAAGCACTGTTCTAAGTGCTCTATAGGTAGTAAATCACTGTACCTTTACATAGCCTATGAGGTAGCCACTGTATTATCGCCATTTCACAAATGAGAAAACAGAGACATAGAGCCATTAGGAACTTGCCCATGGTCATGCTTGTAAGTGGTTGAGCTACATTTTTAACCTAAGCAGAGTGCTAAGGTCCACATGACACACAGGGGCTTGTATTTGGACAGCAGAGATGCTGGAATCCAATCTTGGCTCCACAACTTCCTCAGAACAAGGGCTGCATTCACGGAGTGGATGCTGCAGTCCCAGCCCTCTGCTAGGCATCTTCAATAGATTTCTCATTCAATACAACAGCTGGAGAAAGTGAATACCATTATTATCCTTTAACATGGGGAAACTGAGGCTGAACGAGGGTAAAAAACTTGCCCAAGTTTGTAAAACTAACTCTGTCTGACCCCAGAGTCCTTGCTCTTAACTACTACAGTGCCTGCTCCTGACCTTTACAAGTTGTCTTGTGTATGTTACGTCACTAAGCTTCAGTTTCTTCATCTGGGAAATGGGGATAATATCAATAACTGTCTCAGAAGACCAATCTGTGAGTGAAACAAAGAAAGGCATATGAAGATGATCTGCAGTGCTCTGTGCAATTTAGTTACCTATTATTTTTTTTCTGAATCACTCTAGCTTTGTTCCTTAGCTCTTTCAAATATTTATCCCCAACAAAATACGAGTTTCTCAAGGGTAGGAACAATGGTTTCTCTGCTTTTGATTTACCGCTCATAGAATTTAACACTTTCTGGATACACAGTTGGGGGGCTTGATAAGTATTTATTAAATAATTATAGATAGGTGAGACAGCAATGCCAGAGGTTTCGTCTCAGGAGGAAGCTTTGTTGGGCAACTTTGCAGAGGTTAATTCAGGCTTTTAGCTAATATTTGTCCTACTTATACTGTAATGACCATGAAATGCATATACATTTTTATGTAAAGTATTACATAAACTAATATAAATCAATCTCAAATCAATGTCAGAAAAAGCTCCAAGAAAAAAAAAAGGGTCATGGCATAATACGCTGTATTCTGAGGTGTCCTCTCCACAACAGCTGTCCCAAAGGATCATGTGATTACAACAAGGAGAGTCCACTCTGCAGGAAATATATGACAATTGTATCCAAACTCATGAAAATGGTTTTTCTTTTTCTTGAGTTTTCTAGTCTATTCAAAATAAATAAACTCTCTAGATTATTCAATTATTATTTGTTTATTCAAAATAAACTCTCTAGATTATGTTAGTGAAGGGATTCTCCCTAATACTAGTTGGTTTGATGTGTGACTATTATATATATTATCAATAGACTTTCTCTATAAGACATCCTGTAAGTTCATATTCTTCTCTAAGCAAATTAATTCCTCAAATGCTGAAGGTTTGGGCATGTGTGTAACTCCTTACTGACTTACTGATACAGACATTTAGAGGGCAGAAGAGAGAAAAGAAAAACAGGAGGATCACTTTCTTCTATTTTCCCCACCAAGTAGTTTGTGCAGGGGAACTGAAATTCAGCCAGCCACTGAAGCATGGCCATGCTTTTTAGTCTTCACATAACGATGAGGGAATGGCCAATAACCCACCCTTTCCCTGCAAACATGACAAGGTCCTAACGTGTCAGGGTCTTTGCATTTGCTCCTCTTTCTGTCTGTCCCCTATTTTCCCCACACTGCCTCCTTCTCACCTTTCTGATCCCTTTCTCAGAGAGATCTTCATCCCTGGCTAAAGTAGTTCTTCCCACACGGTCCCATCCAGTAACCCTCTTTAAGCAACTCTGCAGCATTTATCGAGGCCTGAAGTGATCTTATTTGGTTTTGGGTTTATTGTCTGCCTCTCTCAACTTGAGCATAAGCTTTTGAAGGACAGGGAACCCTATTGTGCTCCCTGCATTCCCAGATGCTTGGCACGGTGTAGATGCTCACTAAGTATTTGTGGACTCAATTATGAGAAGACAAGCTGGCCAACTCCAAGACAGGAAGACTGTAATGAGGGCACACCTAAGGAAGTGCCCCTCCTGGGTCCTTGGTGATACCCTGCAGTCTCACACTGATACTAGCACTGCAGCTTTGCCTGTGGCAACCTCAGCTCAAATCCTAATTCACATACTCAGTGCATTTTTTCCAAGAATCTATATTACGACTGCCTTGCTCTGGATCTTACTAGATGTATGACCTTGGGGTGGTTATTTAAACCCACTGTGCCCAAGTTTCTTTATCCTTATAAGTTTCTTTATCCCTGCAATGGAGATATATAACACTTATCCTGGAGAGTTGTGAACATTCGCTGAAATAATGCATGTACCAGCCTTAGCCCAGCACCTGGCACAAAGTAAGCTCACTATAAATTGTAGCTTTGAATTTATTACTGATGAAAGATCATTTATATTTGTGCCACTAGTCCCTCTCCCAGGGTAGACCTCACTAATTGATTATGCCGTTTTTTTTCTTTTTTAAAAAAGTGACCTCACAACCTTCTCAACACTGCCCTTGTCCAGACAGTCACTACTCATCAATCATTTGGAGTTGGTGTGCAAACTGAAATGTATTAGCCTTTCCTGACCCAGAAGGCACTTAACAGGCTGTCAAGCAGGATATTTAACATTGAGCTGAGTGTCCAAAAGTAGTAGTTAATTTTGCCTCTAGACAAGTGGCAGATTCAGCAGTATGCCCATGGACAAACTCATTGGCATAGGAATAGAAAAAGTAATGGGAGAATCTGACTCTTGATGGATGAGGGTAGAAGGAAGGCCCTGCTTTCTACATTAGCTTTGGCTCCCAAGAGATTATAGAAATAAGAACTCTTGGAAGGCAGAATGTGAGTAGTGCTCTGGTTTACTTTCTGACCACTCCTTTAGATGAAACAGCTATGCTGGAAATTGAGAGTTCACCAGGAAAAACCATGCCTGATGTTGACTGCCTTCCTGTGAATTCTTATTAAACATTCCAGATACCTGCTAACAATTTCTGGATTCCAATCTGTATTAACAGAGGTCTATAATTTTTAATAACATTTTTAAATGATAAAGAATCTAGCAGATTATTACTTTCTTTTATTTTTTAGGTCCTATTTCAGAAGTGACAATAAGATTATTTCAGGAACTTTTCTAAGAGCTGAGGAGCCTGCTGGCTTGGTTGGAGAGAAATGATGCTTTCAGAACAAAAATGAGAAGCTAGAAAGATGAAACATAGAAGCAAAAGTAGAAAATGATGCTGTGTTTAATTTACTTCCAGAAGTTTGGTCCTACCCAAAACAGCAAATTAGGAGATGCTGTCCTTCTAGCTTCCTTCCTTGTTCCCACTTTTGGTGGCTTTTCTTCATTCCCTAAAGGACCCAGAGCCCCCAACCTTCTCCATCAGTTTCACCATCAAAATCTTGCAGGAAATTAGTTGGGGAAAAACTAATTTATACCAGAGTGGAAATGTCTAGCTGACTTGATAGTCCCTCTTGCTGTATATAATACATATACTTCATGGTTTAGGGACTTTTATGGGTTGAACTGTGCTTGCCCCAGATTCATATGTTGAAGCCCTAACCCTCTGTACTGCAGAATGTGACTGTGTTTGGCAATAAATTCTTTAAAGAGGTCATTAAGGTTAAATGAGTTCACTAGGGTGGGCCCTGATCCAAAATGAGTGGTGTCATCATAAGAAGAGCAGATCAGGACACATGCAGGCACAAAAGAAAGCTCATGTGAAGACACAGGGAGAAGACGGCCATGTACAAGCTAAGGAGAGAGGCCTCAGAAGAAACTCACCCTGCTGATACTTTCATCTTGAACTTCTTGTCTCTAGGACTGCAAGGAAATAAGTTTCTATTGTTCAAGAACCAGTTTTCAGTACTTTGTTATGGCACCCTCAGCCAACTAAAACAAGTAGTTAAACTTAAGGTTAGAATCTCAACTCTTTCATTTAGTAACTGTGAAATCTCAGGCGGTTAACTATCTGAACTTCAGTTTCCTGAACCATAAATGGGAACAATAAGGTCTGCCTCATGAGGTGGCTGTGAGGATTAAATGAGACAATCCAAGTTATTGGTTAGCACAACACCTGCATGCTACCTGGCACTTAGCACTTCATAAAGTACCATCGTCACTGCTGCTATTAGTATTATATTAGAATTTTAGCTGGATACAAATGAATGAAATCAGTACTTCTGCACCATCACTTATCTTCACACAGTAGAAACTAAAAGATATTTTTTAACAAATTATAATTTGTTGATGGCTTTTTACTGCTAAGGGGCCCTTAGTTCCTATACAGGTGCTATCAAAAGCTACAGGTATTGTCCTGATATCTAAAATGTAGACAAGAATAGTGAAAGAACAGAAGCAAAGCCCAGTGTACAATAAAAAAGGCAGAGAACAGTCTAATCTGTAAGAAAATGCCTGCACCAACAAATAAATTTTAAACTTATTGAACTATGAATGATTATAGTTTTAAAATAGCTTATTAAACCATTAATACTAAGAAGGAAGTAGTTTGTTTCTAATTAATTTTCTAGGAAAGGCTGTTAAACATAGGTTCTCAGGTAAATAAATGTCTTAACTTGGAGAAAAGGTGTCTAATAATTATGGCTTCAAGTCAGGTACATTAAATTTCAAATAAACACGTTGAATTTTGACATTTAAATTACTTTTGCTAACAATTTCCCTAGCAACCAGCACTTTCCACATGGGAAGGAAATACATCACTAAAACTTAACACTATTTCTCCCATCCCATGGTTTTACACAAATATTATGAAACGGATTACTGAAAGCTAATAACCCACCAGGCATTGTACACAATCATTATAAATATGTCGTGTTCCCTTATCCCCCTGCCCCACCCCCACCCCAGGAAGCAGGAACAGAGCAGCTTTGGTCGCTGGACTCTAGAATTTTAGAAGTGAGTACACTAACATCCACTGCATGCTTTTAAGACTTTTCTCATGGTTTTATCAACAAATGGACATAAAGCTGAGGTTGAACCAGCCAGGCACACAACATCAAAATATAAAAGTGGATATAGCTTTCCTTCTGAGTCACATTGCTGATGTGCATAGACAGCCCATGCCTGGCCATTCCTTCCCAGCAGCAGTGAGTTGTCTCTTCTTTGTCTCTCCCAACTCTGGCAAGAGATGGCTCCATTCATTAATCTTGAGTACATAACGTTACCCATTCTGTAGCTGTACATTCTATTCTGCCCATGTTTTTCCTCTTGCCAGGCCCTCTCCTCCATTCTCTCTGGTACCCAGAGCCCAGTATGAATTCCCCCTTGCCTATATCCTTTGTAATACAGCTGCTAGCATTGTGCCACAGATCAAGGAATCTTGAGCACAGAGGCTTAGAGGAGGGGAAAACTGGCTTCTATTCTCCTATCAGGCCTCTGGGAGTTTCTGGAGCATAGCTATTAAGAGTATATCATTAGGCCAGGCACGGTGGCTCATACCTCTAATCCCAGCAGTTTGGGATGCTGAGGCAGGAGGATTGCTTATTTCAGGAATTAAAGACCAGCCTGGGCAACATGGCTATCCCATCTTTACAAAAATCATCAAAATTAGCTGGATGTGGTGGCAAGTGCCTATAGTCATGATACATACCATACCAGCCTGGGCCACAGAGCAAGACCATCTCTCTTTTTAAAAAGTACATCATTAGCCTTACAGTCTAACAAAAGAAAATTAGACAAAGGTTTAATTTTTCTAGACTTATTTTGTAATTAATGATGTATTCAAAAATAAGATAAATAAGATAATTGCCTTTGAAGTGAAATTCCCTGTAGTAAATGGTTATTTACATGAGACTTGCAGAAAACCATTTCTCAGCATCTCCATCTGAACAGGAATGACCACCACGACATGTTCCCTTAGCTCCTGTAAGCTTGACACCACCCCATTTTCCAGCAGGAGAGAGTAAAAGCTGATTTGTGGTTTTTATAAATTATATAACTAAACCTTGGTTGCATATATATTTTTGCTCACAAAATCTCTGAACCCAGCAAAGATGTTGGTATTTGTTTTCCAATTTTCGTAACTAATGACAAATCAATTCACGTCATTCAGCTGAGCCTCTTCACATTCACATCTCATGGTAAATCATGGGAGTGGAAGACAGGACCACACTTGGTTCCTTTGTATTATATCCTTCAGTCTCCAAGAAGCTTTCCTGACTGTTCAGATGACTTCACTCCCCAGCCTCCTTAGCTATTCACAGGTAAACTTGGTTTGCAAGTGTACACCCACAGTCATTGATCCAATGATTCCCAGCATCACTGACTTAACTATACTGACTGTTTCTCCTTTCATCACATTGTAATTTGTCAATCAATTTTATCAGCCAATCAGTGTGTTATTATTTTACTCTGTACTGACAAAAGCTGACAATGTTTTAATCCTCTCAGTTTTTTTTTCTAGTGTTATAAATAAGAATTTGGATTAATACTACTGGCATGCTAGCTTCCATGAATGTTCTCTGATGTCACTTGCAGAACCTGATAAAATCTTCATATGTTCTCACAAGCAGATCTATACAGGGTATATGCAAAAGAACATACTAGACCATACATTTATGATTATTCTCCAAGAATTATAAATCAAAGAATAAAAGCAGAGATTAAAAATGAAATTAAAAGCAGCAAATACAAAAAGCAGCATTGTTTCCCATAAGCATTTAGTAGATAGACACTTATTAACAGACTAAGAGAGAAAGAAGATACCAAAATGTACTCAGGTCTACACCGTCACAGATGTGCAGTCACTGACAAATCACAGATACTCATGACATGAGGCTTCCCCAGTCCCTGCAGCAGGTGATGGGGAAACTTACATGGGCGTGAGTGTCATTTAAAAGGGAAAGGTTTTTTTGTCCTTAGCAGTGGTAATATCAATAAATCAGATTTCTTTTGTTTAGTGAAAATCACCTGGCTGAAGAAATTCTCACCTATTTGGTGGAAAACTGTGCCTGGTCATTGTTAACTACAATGCACACATTTCTAGTTGAGATGTTCAGTGTTCTGTTCCATAATGTATTGGGTCTTTGCCCTTGTAAGTAGAAGAAAATTTTAAACTAAGTTTAGCCCTACCATGTACTGTTTTTGAAAAGTACTGTAAAATTTTGGAAGAATTTTTTTTTTAATCATTTTTTTTCTTTTGAGACAAGAGTTTCGCTCTTATTACCCAGGCTGGAGTGCAATGGCACGATCTCGGCTTACTGCAACCTCCGCCTCCTGGGTTCAGGCAATTCTCCTGCCTCAGCCTCCTGAGTAGCTGGGATTACAGGCACGTGCCACCATGCCCAGCTAATTTTTTGTATTTTTAGTAGAGACGGGGTTTCACTATGTTGACCAGGATGGTCTCGATCTCTTGACCTCGTGATCCACCCACCTCGGCCTCCCAAAGTGCTGGGATTACAGGCTTGAGCCACCGCGCCCGGCTGAAAAGAACTGTAAAACTTTAAAGCCAGACTTTAGGAAAGGTACCATCAATGATCTATCTGGACTGTCTAAAAGCTCTGACTGATGTGGACTTACTCCTAAAAGGAATGGATGTTTCCCCCTGTCAATTTCTGAGAAGAAAGGACACAATCCTACCAATGATCTCTGAATGGGAATAGAGTTAGGTCTTGCAATGACCATGAGGCAGGACTTTTCCCTTTCTCTAGGGTCAGAGGTTATACTGGCTAAGACAGGCGTCCCCAAACTTTTTACACAGGGGGTCAGTTCACTGTCCCTCAGACCGTTGGAGGGCCACCACATACTGTGCTCCTCTCACTGACCACCAATGAAAGAAGTGCCCCTTCCTGAAGTGTGGCGGGGGGCCGGATAAATGGCCTCAGGGGGCCACATGTAGCCTGCGGGCTGTAGTTTGGGGACGCCTGATCTAAGATATCACAGTGGTTGGAGATTTTATTTATTTTTTCAAAGAAGAAATGCTTTTATTGGTCATTGCCATTTTTGTGTCTGTTTTTGTTTTTTTAATATAAGTCTGGGATACAAGTGCAGAATGTGCAGGCTTATTCCATAGGTATACATGTGCCACAGTGGTTTGCTGCACCTATCAACCTGTCACCTAGGTTTTTAGCCCTGTATGCATTAGGCATTTGTCATAATGCTCTCCCATCCCTTGCCCCCACCCCCCGACAGGCCCCAGTTTGTGATGTTCCCCTCCCTATGTCCACCTGTTCTCATTGTTCAACTCTCACTTATTAGTGAGAACATGCAGTTTTTGGTTTTCTGCTCCTGTGTTAGTTTGCTGAGAATGATGGCTTCCAGCTTCATCCATATCCCTGCAAAGGCCATTATCTCATTCTTTTTTATGGCTGCATAGTATTCCATGGTGTATATGTGCCACATTTTCCTTATCCAGTCTATCATTGATGGGTATTCGGGTTGGTTCCAAGTCTTTGCTATTGTAAATAGTGCTGCAATAAACATAAAACATATGTGTGCATGTATCTTTATAGTAGAACGATTTATAAGCCTTTGGATATATACCCAGTAATGGGATTGCTGGGTCAAATAGTTTTTTTGGCCGAGATTTTATTTTTTGAGGTTGAGCCAGCCTCTAGTACTTAAAGGCTTATTTAGTTATGAGTCTAAGAGTAACCACTTTGCATGTCATGTCTAAGCTAGACTCAAAGCCAAGTGACCTGAACAAGGCAGTGCACTATCTTCTTTGTCACTTGCAAATCCTATTCCGAATCTAAAAACAGATGAATTTCTGAAATGAAATAAGAAACGCAATTTCTTATTCAACTTTGTATCCCTAGCATCTAGCATAGTTCTTGGCACACATTTTATTGGATTGAATTTTTTAAATATAGAGACAGGGCATCACTTTGTCACTTAGGCTGGAGTGTAGTAGCATGATCATAGCTTACTGCAGCTTCAAATTCCTCGGCTCAAGCGATTGTCCTGTCTCAGCCTCCCAAGTAGGTAGGACTACAGGTATATGCCACCATGCCCAGCTAATTCCTTTCTTTCTTTCTTTCTTTCTTTCTTTCCTTTCTTCCTTCCTTTCTTTCTTTCATTTCCTTCTTTCTTTTCTTCCTTTTTTTTTTTTTTTTTTTTTTGGTAGAGAAAATCTCTCACCTATGTTGCCCAGACTGGTCTCAAATTCCTGGCCTCAAGTGATTCTCCCTTCTCAGCCTTCTCAAAGCACTGGGATTATAGGCATGAGCAATCATTCTGGCCTGGATTGAATTTTTATAAAATTCTATGGATTTATCAGTATAGGAAATTTACCTATTGTTGAATAAAGGAAGCTAGCCTTCATGTGACTTAGATTTCTAACTTGAGCTACATCTATGGACAAGGTCCTCTTCAACTCTTCTGTTTTCACTTTGTAAACTGAATTTGTTGGTCAAGTCATTGAAAACAGGTGAACCCATTAGTGTTCCTCGAGGAACACCGAGGAGTGTGTCACCACATCATCCCACCATTCATTCTGTGCCCTGTCTCCATTTCACATAGGGCAGAATTCAGCTGAGCTAGCAAAAAGCATCAAAGCCAATATTGGTTTGTTTTCCCAAGCCATATTGTAAAAGTGTCATGTTCTTAGATACATAGATACTAAAGCACATATTTTTTAAAAGCCAATATATAGTTGTTATGGTTTGGATATGTGTCTCCCCCAAATCTCATGTTGAAATGTGATCCCCAATGCTGTAGGTGGAGCCTGGTGGGGGGTGTTTGGGTCATGGGAGTAGATCCCTCACAAATGGCTTGGTGCCCTCCCCATGGTAATGAGTTCTGTCTCACCCTGTTAGTTCGTGTGAGAGCTGGTTGGTCAAGGAGCCTGGCTCCCCCTGCTCTCTCTTTCGCTCCTCCTTGTCCCTCTGTTGCTCCCACTGTCACCATGTGATACGCCTGCTCCCACTCGCCTTCTGCCATGACTGGAAGCTTCCTGAGGCCCTCACCAGGAGCAGATGCTAGTGCCATGCTTCCTGTACAGCCTGCAGAACAATGAACCAAAGTAAACTCCTTTTCTTTATAAATAACCCAGACTAACAGAATAATCATAAAAACAAAAAAGCAGTTGATTACTGAAATACATAGTTAAATGTAATATTTATCTGAGGATGGAAAGAAAGTCATGTCTTTAGAAACCTGGTATGTGAAATGAACTGTGTTGGATGCTTCCCCCAATAATTTTCTTGTTTAGTTCCTCAATACAAATCTTTGAATTGGAGACATTTCCTACCTTATTAATAATAAAACTAAGGTTCATAAAGCACCATTAATTCACTCAACAAATATTTATGAAGTACTTGTTAAGTTCCAGGCACTGTTCTAGTTACTGGGAAAATAGCAACAAATGAAACAAAATCCTCATGAAATTTATACCCATGTTCATGTAGCTAGTAAGTGGATTTACATCCAGATCTACCAGATTTCAGTATTCATTCTTTGTTCACTACACGTGGTAACTGGAATGGAGGATCTCAATCAAAGAAGACTGCAATATTTGAGTAACCTGAATAGATGCTATCTGGTCCCACCTCAGCTGCCCTCTTCACCAAAAGAGAATAGTACCAAAAAAGTGAAAATACTTTAGTTCCTGATTCTAAATTGTCTTTTTAAACAATGAATGTGTATTATTTTGGTCATTAAAAAGCATACTGTTAGAGATCATTTTTCCTGTTTATTTATGTTGTTGTTTTCATGTTTTTTTGTGGTTAGTTTTTGTTTGTTGGATTTTGTTTGAGACAGGATCTTGCTCTGTCACCCAGGCTGGAGTGCAGTGGTGCGATCACAGTTCATTGTAGCCCCAACCTCCTGAGCTCAGATGCTCCTCTTGCCTCAGCCTCCCAAGTAGCTAGGACCACAAGCATGTGCCACCATACCTGGATATTATTATTTTTGTGTGTGTGGAGATGGGGTCTCCCTATGTTTTCCAGGCTGATCTTGAACTCCTAGCCTCATGTAATCTTCCTGCCTTGGCCTCCCAAAGTGCTGGAAGTACACGCGTGAGCCACCACATCCAGCCCCTTTTCCCTCTTTAGATCTTGAAGAATATTGTATTTTCACTAGTTAGCAAGGAGTTACTCCAAGTCTGTCAGAGGATGCTAAGCCTCATAGACATGAAGTCCAGCTACTTCTACCATCCCTATACTCTCATGTCATATATGACCCAAATAATAACTCAGGGTTGATGCCCCTTTACTATATTACATGGTCAAAAGCCCTAAGCTGTAGTGTCTCTGCTTACTGCATCCCCTGCTAAGCATTTCTCCCTTTCCCTGCTCCTTCTTTTGAATCCTCCCCATGAAGACCTCCGAACCTCCTCCGCATGTGCTGCTTTCTCTCTTCCGACCCCTGCCACGCTCCAAACCCCTTTCCTGGCACTCATGGTCTTATACTCTGATCATAAATGGCTTATCTTATACTCTCTAATAAAGCAATTCTGAAAGGACGAGAATGGCTTCCTTATATATCTCATAATCAAAAAGTGAGCAATAAGTATTTTTAAGTTGAATTGTGTTATTTAAAAAAAGTAAACCCATAATTATTTTTACTTGGGTGTTTTGAACTGCTCGTTTAGAGAACCAGCTATTTTCAAAACCACAAAGAAACTTGCATAAAAGCCCCATGTTGCAGTTAATTTGAATCTCTAAGAATATAAAAGAGGATGTAAGTTTGACCCATAAATTATGATTTATAACCTATACTGTGCAAGGAATTATACAAGGAGAATTGAAGGTCACAGTGAAAAGCCAAATGTACAGCCAAATTTGCAAGGTGATATAAAACAATTCAGCAGCAAATTAAAAGATGGTTGTCAGCAACTCAGATTTAAATTGTGGATTTGGGGCAATAAAAATGATCATTCTCATTCCGGTTCTCATCAGAAGTAAAATTAGAAGGTTAGTAAAATTTTAAAAGCTAGGACTTCCAAAACTAGCAATGAAATGAAACTAACCAAAAATCTACATTAAGGCATTCTAGTATAATGTTCATTAGTAGCATCATGGAAGAGAAATATGGAGCAGTAAATATTAGCCATTTCATAAAATTTGGCATTTCATTTTACTATATAACTACCCTATAAATACTGTTGAGGCTGAGAACATGTTATATAGTAGAATGCTACTTCTATATACTATGAAAACAAAAATTCTCTTACAAGTTTGATTTGGCTGCTTCTCTGAAAAACCTGAGTTCCACTCCACTGTTGTCTGCATGGCCCTGGACACACTATATAACTTGTCGGAGCCTCCATTTCTTTAATGTCACTGACTGCTAGGACAGTGAGGACCACATAAGATATAATACATATGTGTTAGTGAAAAATTAGGTACCACACCAAAAGTATTTTAATTTTTTAAATCTGTTTGCATTATCAAGCTAATATTTTATTACATCAAACTTGGGTTTTGTTTTTAACCATAAATAGATATTTACTGCTTGAAACATTGAATAAAAATTTATATCAAAGAACAGAAAGTAATAATAAAATGGCTAGTAATACTATAGCCATATTTTAGCAATTTTCCTCTCCTGAATGAGCTTGAGCTCTATTTTATCCTATTTAGATGTCACTTGGCAAGTAAATCTGACTGTTCATCTATGCAAGTACATACACAAGATGTTTCAAGCACTAAGTGGACCTCAGAGCCCATCCTCATTCTTAATCAGGCTGAAGGAAAAATGATCTGAACATTTTTTCTTTGGAGACTACTTTCTCCTCTTCTTCCTTCTCCTCCTCCTCCTCCCTCTTCATTCCTTCATTTTCCTCCTTCTCCTCTTCCTCTTCCTCCTTATTCCCAGAAATATAATGTGTGTACTAAAGTCAGAGATTGGGAAAGCTTCAAGGGACCTGAGGAACCATCTAGGTACTCTTAAGACTTGGAAACTTTAGCCCCAAAAGGTACAGGACTTGCACAAGATTATACAGCTCATATAATGATGAGAAATCTAGTTTTAGAAGCACAAAATGTGCATAATTCCTGTTACAAAGAATTACCCAGGCCTGGTGTCACATGCCTTTAGTCTCAGCTAAGTGGGAGACTGATGTGGGATCCCTTGAGCCTAAGAGGTCGAGGCTGCAGTGAGCTGTGATTGTGCCACTGCACTCCAGCCTAGGTGACAGAACAAGACCTCCATCTCAAAAAAAAAAAAAAAAAAAAAAAAAAGAGATCTTTATATTCAAGTCCAATATATGTACAAATTATTTTGCCTTATTCTTTCTCTCATGAACATTTTTTAACATTAAAAAGTAATAATTTTTATTCTTGCTTTTCTGCTAGCTCAGTGTAATGGAAAGAGAACCGGACTACACCTCAAAACTCCTGGCTTGGACCTGGCTCTGCTTATTACTATGCAACCTTAGAGAAGTCATGAGATTCTTGCACCTGTAAAACTAAGATGCCTGCCTTGATTATCTCCACACTGCAACAGGTTAGATAACGAATAGGAATATTTTCTATATATTATGCAGTCCTGAATGAACATAGGCAATCTTGTTATATATATCCTGTGATGTCCAGAAATGTTTTTAAAGTTTAAAAGGGAAAATTATATTATACATGCTAGAAATACAACAAACTGAATTCTATTTAAAGATTGAAGAGTGCTATTAGCAAGATGGTGGAGTAGGACACTCCAGTCATAATGTACAGACCAAAATGTCTTTACAGGAACTCCAGGAACTAGTTAAGAAGTAACAATACCCCAGGTGAGCACAAAGCTGAGAACAGCTGCGTTGAAATGAAGTCAAGACATTGCCTCCTACCTGCAATTGCCCCTCACCCAATTTAACTTAGCCCAGCACAGTTGGGAGAAAATGCCCAATTTGTGGTTTTTCCTCAGAAGAGAAAGAGAAGATGGGAGTGGAACATGCATATAATGTTCCAGCTTTTCAGAAGCTGATCGGGGACTGGTTTCTTTCTTGCCTGACAGTCCTGATGAAACCTGCATACTCTGGGTACCTAGGAGCTCCAAGAATAAAAAAGAACTCATGGCTTCCTTGCTGAAGCATGAGAAATCTGCAGCACCACAGTCAGAAGCCAGCACAGCTCAGCGCTATCAGGAGATGCTGCTCAATTATTGGCTTGAAAGAGTACGGTGCAACGTGCATCTAATGTTCCAGCTTGCAGAGGGTGTGGGGGCTGCCTGAGGGACTGGTTTCTGTCTCACCTGGCTCTGAGTGGTGAAAGAAATAGCATACTTTGGATGCCTGGGAGCTACAGAGAGCAAAGAAGAGTTTAGCAACTTGTTGCAGCACCAACAACCTTCAGTACAACAGACAGGCACCAGAGACAGCAAGAGATTACAAGCTCCTGAAAAAGAAATTCACAGACCTCTCTAACTGGGAAATTATATGGACAAGGCTAGAGAAGACACATCTCCAGAAAAAGTTTGAGAGGCCCTCAGAATTCTGATCCAGGCTGATTCGTGAAGATCTTCCCCTTCTCTTCAAGGTACTCAATAAAGGTAAAGAAAAGTAGCTTGTTTTTTTTTAAATTCCCAAGTCTCGGGGGGAAAAAAAAAAAAAACCCACAAGCAGCCAGGCACAGTGGCTCATGCCTGTAATCCCAGCACTTTGGGAGGCTGAGGTGGGCAGATCACTTGAGGTCAAGAGTTTGAGACCAGCCTGGCCAATATGGTGAAACCCCGTCTCTACTAAAAATACAAAAATTAGCCAGGTGTGTTGGCAGGTGCCTGTAATCCCTGCTACTCAGGAGGCTGAGGCAGGAGAATTGCTTGAACCTGGGAGGCAGAGAGTACAGTGAGCCAAAATCACGCCACAGCATTCCAGCCTGGGCAATAGAGCAAGACTCTATCTCAAAAAAAAAAAAAAAAAAAAAAAAACCGCAAGCGTATGAAGAAACAGGGAAACGTGGCCCAAATAAAGTAACTAAATTAACCTCCAGAACTGACCATAGGGAAATAGAGATCTATAAATTATGTGACAAAGAATTCAAAATAACCATATTAAAGAAGGTCAGTGAGCTTAAATAGAACACAGGCAATTGAATGAAATCAGGTAAACAATGTATGAACAAAATGAAAATATCTGCAAAGAGGTATAAATTTTGAGAGAGAGAGAAAATGAATGAAACAGAAATTTTGGAGTTGAGGAATACAATAACAAAGTTGAAAAAAATCACTACACCAGTCCAATGGTAGGCTCCAGCAGAAGAAATTATCAGCATAAAGACAGGTTATTTGAAATTACTGAATCGGAAGAGTAAAAAGAAAGAAAAGAATATTTTATAAGTATAAGATGTTTTATGTAAGCCTATACTAACCACAAAGAAAGTACCTATAAAAAATACACAAAAGAAAAAGAGAAATAAAATATATCACTACAAAACAATCAATTAAATGAAAAAAGAAAATAGCAAGAAAGGAAAAGGAGAAAAGAATTACAACTCAGAAAAGTATTAACAAAATGGCAATAGTATATTCTTCCCTATCAATAATTACTCGAAATGTGAATGTACAAAGCTCAATCAAAAGAATGGCCAAATGAATATAAATGAAGACTCAGCTATACATTGCCTATACAAAACCCATTTTGGACTTAAAGACACACATAGTGAACAGAAGGAAAAATATATTCAATGCAAGTCATAAACCAAAAAAAAAGCAGGTTGGCTATACTTACATGACACAAAATAGACTTTAAGTCAAAAACAATAGACAAATATTTTTATAAGGGTCAAAAGGTCAGTTTACACAGCATTACAGCACCGAAATACATAATGCAAACACTGGGAGTTCTGAAGGGACAAATAGCAAAATAATAATAGTAGGGGACTTCAGTAACTCCACCAGCAATGACGACTAGGATACCCAGAAAGAATATCAGTTAGAAAATAGTGAAGTTAACATCATAGACCAAATAGACCTAACAGATATACAGAACTATGCACACAACAGCAGCAGCATACTCATTCTTTTTAAGCACATACAGAACATTTCCCAGGAGAATCCACATGTTAAATCACAAAAGAAATCTTAAATTTTGGAAGACTGAAATCATACCAAGTATCTTTTCTGACCACTATATCTAGTTCCATCAAACTAGAAATAATAGTGGTATCTTTTCTGACCACTATATCTAGTTCCATCAAACTAGAAATAATAGTGGAGGGAAAACTGAAAGTTTCACAAATAGCTTGGAATTAAACAACACACTCAAACAACCAATAAGTCAAAGAATAAATCTCAAAGAAAATTAGAAAATAATTTTAGACAAATGAAACTAAAAATACAACATGCCTAAACTTACCGGATGCAACAAAGCTGTAGTAAGAGGAAAATTAGTAGCAGAAAAATCCTACATTAAAAAGAAAAAAGATCTCAAATCAAAAACCTAACATTACACCTCAAAGAACTATAATCGCTTTAGAGCAAACTAAACCCAAAGTTAGCAGAAGGAAAGAAATAATAAATATTATAACACATATAAGCAATATAGACAAAACTAAGAGTTAGAATTTTGGAAGAAGATTTACAATATTGACAAGACCTAAGCTAGACAAACTTTATATGCATTAATCCCAGCTTTTCCTAACAAATCTAAGAAACTGAAACTGCATGTTTATACCCATCTTATAGAAGGATTAACTGAGGCTTACAGAAGCAAGGCAAGTTACCTAGTGCCTCACACAACTCATAGAAGGAAAAGCTAAGGCTGGGCACAGTGGCTCACACGTGTTATCCCAGCACTTTGGGAGGCCAAGGCGGGCGGATCACCTGAGATCAGGAGTTGGAGACCAGTCTGCCCAACATGGCGAAACCCCGTCTCTATTAAAAATTCAAAAAATTAGCCAGGTGTGCTGGCAGGCACCTGTAATCCCAGCTACTAAAGAGGCTGAAGCAGGAGAATTGCTTAAACTTGGGAGGTGGATGTTGCAGTGAGCCGAGATTGTGCCACTGCACTCCAGCCTGGACGACAAGAGCTAAACTCTGTCTCAAAAAAAAAAAAAGGAAAAGCTAAGACTGCATCCCAGGTTTGCCTGATCATAAAACCTGTCCTCTGAACCACTATATTATCTTCTACTGCAAGTAGATTTGTAACCAAAATGTCATGTAGTTGTAATCATAGAGTATACATAGTATGCAGCCTTTTTAGACTGGCTGTGTTTACTTAATATGTATTTAAGGTTCCTTTGTATCTTCTTGTGGCTTGCTAGTTCTTTTCATCAATAAATAATATTTTGTTGTATGAATGCACCACAATATGTCTATCCATTTACCTAATGAGCAATATCTAGGTTTGGAAATTATAAAGTTGCTGTAAACATTTATGCTATGGCCTAAATGTTTCTCTCTCCCATCCGCTGCCCACTGATATGTTGAAATCCTAACCTCCAAGATGATGGCATTAGGAGGTGAAGCCTTTGAGATATGAGTAGCTCATGAAGAAGCCCTGATGAATAGGATTAGTGCCCTTACAAAAGAGACCCCAGAGAGTTTGTTTGCCCCTTCTACCATGTGAGAACACAGCTAGAACATGCTGTGAACCAGAAAGCAGACTTTCACCAGTCACCAAATCTGCTGGCACCCTGATCTTGGACTTTAACTTCCCAGCTTCAAGAACTGTGAGAAATGAATTTTTCCTGTTCATAAGCTAACCAGTTTATGGTATTTGATTACAGCAGCCCAAAACAGACAAGAACAATTTATGTGCAGCTTTTTGTATGAATATAAGTTTTCAACTCATTTGAGTAAACATCAAGGAGCATAATTGCTAGACCAGCTAGACATGGACAATTTGGGATTTTTAACCATTCTAATAGGTGTGTAGTGGTACCACACTGTTGTTTTAATTTGCAATTTCTTAATGACATTTTGCTAAGCATATGAAAATATATTATTTTTACACATTTCTATATGATTTTTGGTGACATTTCCATTAAGATCTTTTGCCCATTTTTAATTGAGTTGGTGTTCATTTTTCTAACTCTTTTAGTTTTAAGAGTCCCTTCTGTATTTTTGGGATGTAAGTCCTTTATTAGATTATTAGTTGATTATCTCCTGGATCTGGAAAGAAAGGCAGGAAAACAAAGGGGAAAGGGGATTCTCTATAGAATATGGATTTTTTCCACAAGAGACTTTGCAGGGCAATTTGAAGGTATGTTAAGGAAATATATTTTGGGGTAAAACATTTTGATTTTCTTCCTTGTTATACCAGAATCAGATTGGAAAATAAGTCACGGTATACAGAGTTAAATAAAACCCATCTGATGAGAATTATGGTTAGTAGGGTATGATTTCCCAGACTCCTTAAATAGGAATTTGGGCAAGATAAAAAATCAGAGCTTAGTCCTGATGTCTTTACTACCATGTTAGTCACATTAGGCTATGCTGTGTTACGGTAATACTGATCCGCTCATACCTTCACAACCAAAGTTAATTTCTCCTTTATTGTTCTCCAGGCAGTGACTCAATGATTCTGATAACTGCTTTCCATGTGGAGATTCAGCTGTCCAAGCAGTTTTGATCTGTGGTTAAACAAAATCTCAATACATTCTCTGTAACATTATGCAGGAGCTATTTTCTGATTGGGTTTAAAAGTAACACCATTTCAGCACACATTACTTTGGCCAGAACTGGTCACAAGGTCTTGCCTAATAACAAAGAATGAAGATGTATATAGTCTCTCACATGTCCAGGAAGGAAAAGACACTGAGATATTAGTAAACACTACTAATTCTACCACACCTTGGAACTTTAGCTTCCATATAACCACATTGGCTAATTTGGCCTCTAGTACATCATTACCTTTTTGCCTAGCCCTCCAAGTAACTCAGTCTTTCAATTTCCCAATTTCAAAATCCTAAGAGTAGAATTCCTATACTCGGTGTCCTTCAGCATTACCTAAAGCAGTAACCATTAAATTTAAAAGAAATTGTGGTGTAAGTGACTTCTCACTTTAAGACTTAAACATTATAGAAGATTCTGGGGTAACATTTACTAACCACCTAAAGAAAAGAGATTCTACCAACAAATGTATTTTTCTGGCAAACTATCTTCATCTTAAAGGCAGGGAAAAATGTTTAAAAACTTACAGAATATAGAGAAACTCACCGGGAAGACAGATCCAGAGAACAACAGAGGGAACAATGGCATTGGGACTGTAGTGGGAGGCTTAAGAAGAAAGTAGCTATGATTTCTAAGAAGGACAGAGCAAATGATATGAATCAGATTAACACTATAATAGCACACATAAAGTAGAATTCCAAAATCTAAGATTAGAAACACAAGAGTGGCTTCAGAATTCTAGTATGTAACCATGAAGATTAGATAGAAGAATGGGAATCCCAAAGTAGAAGTGCTTACAGTCCTTCAGAAAAGAATTTGAAAATCTATTAAAAATTATGTATTAGATGTTTTTCACTTATAACACATTTATCACATATACTTGTTATAAAAAGTAAAATAACCCAGTACAGTGATGTATAAGGATAAAGCAATCATCTCCCTTTTTGCTTCTTCCCTAACCCCAACTCCACAGCAGTGCTTACAACATAGTATTGTGACACCCTCTTTCTCCTTGTTCATATGTGTAAATTCAAGTTAATATATTTGTATATAGGGGTGCATGGGTTGGTTGGTGGCTTCTTAACAAAAGAGAATCATAATACGCACATTAGCCTACAACTGGGTCATTTTCATTTGATAGGATAATAATCATATATGTCAGTATCTATAAATCTAGGCATTTTTCTTTTAAAATAGGTGTGTGTGTGTGTGTGAGAGAGAGAGAGAGAGAGAGAGAGAGACAGAGAGAGACAGAGAGAGAGAGAGAAAGGGACAGAGAGAGAAAGAGAGAGAGAGGAGCACATAGCCACTCATAAACTTAGTTTACATAAGTAATATAACCCATTTGCTGGGGAAGTAAAATTGGTACCTTTTTAATGGCTTATACTCTACCCCCTCCATCTCCACCTATAATTAATCCTCTGATTTTTCCAGGTAACCATGGTTTACAACCTGGTGAGCATGCTTTAAGAAGTTTCTACATCTTCACGTAATTATATGTAAACATAGGCACATAGAGGTGCTTTAAGGAGGGGCACTGTCAGCTTGCCAAAAGTGAAATCATCTTATATACCCTCCTATATATCTTATATTCCCAATAACAATATATGATGGAAATCTCTCTAAATCAAATGCTAATGAATTCATTATGTTAATGGATTTATCACATTCCATGGATGCAATATAATTTATTCAACCATGACACTATCAGTGGAATTTTTTTTTTCTAGTTTGGGGACAATATAAACATCTTTCTACAAAATTCTAACATATTGATGCTTTTTATAATGTAGTTTTCTAGCAATGGAATTGGTGAGTTGAAAGTGTGTATATTTTTTACTTTAATAGATGTTTTCATACAGCTTATTTAGAATATTTACATACAATTCATTTATTATAGATAAGTGAGTCTAATTCTGGATTCTGTTCTTTTTCATTGATCTATATGTCAATCCTTAAATCATTAACACAATAATTATTACAGCTTCATAATAAGTTTTAAAATCAGCTAGTATGACTTTTTCAAGTACTTTTTTTCAAAATAGTTTTAGCTGTTCCAACTTCTTTGCATATTCATGTAAATTTTAGAATCACCTTATTAATTTCCACCAAAAAAACAAAGCTTCTGAAATTTTTACTGGAAGCACATTGAATCTATAGATCAATTTAGAGGAAATTACTATTTTAGCCGTATTCAATCTAAGTATATATTTCAATTTATAGCATGTTTTTCTGCTTACTTAAGGAGAGGTGGGGGCCTGTGTGGGTGAGAGGCAAGGAGGAGGGCTGAACCCCCCCCACCTCCATCCCATGTGAAGAGGAAGGGGTAAGCTGCAGCCCCTCTCACGTCCACTTTCACCTCCATCTGTTTTGCTTCCAATGTGGAGCTGCCATGGACTGGCAGAATTGTGACAGCTAAATCTGCCCCTGGCCACCCTTGAGGCCCAAGCTGTCAGGATGGGGGAGGGCAGCTCATTTGCTACAGCTGTCTCCGGGGCACATATGGGACTCCGCAGTCTGGGAATGCTGCGTGCCCCTACATTAGGGTCCCCTTGGGAGAAGGTTCACACTGCTGGGGTGGGGACCCCACAGGGGAATCGGGTGTTTATCTTTCTGTTTTTATATATCTTTTCATTTTTTGAATATAGTATATCTTTTCACTTATTGAGGTCACCTTTAATTTCTCTCTGGAATGTTTTATAGTTTTCAGTGCCTTGATCCTGCACATATTTGATAGAGTTGATTTTATTATTGTAAATGTTACCGTTTTTAATATCAACTACTAACTGTGCATGGTTAGTATATATAAAGCTGATTTTTGCATATTCAATGAGTTCTCTTCATTCTGGCTGAAGGGAGTATGAATTATTCCTGGTTCTGTGTGTGCGCTTAGAATTGTTTGTATTACAATTCCAATAAATTAAAAATAAATGCTCTTTCCTCAGAAGTTGTCCAACCTGGTGAAAGTTCACTCTCTTCATGCACATATTGTGTTCAGTCAAAAATCCAAGCAAACTCCCACACAGACACCTAGAACTCTCTGTTTATCTCTTCCTTCTCTGCAAATTCTAGCTCTCATGGCCTTCTCAAAATTCTGTCTCTTTAACTAGGAGAGACTGGTGTGCTTTGTTTGGATTCCTCTTCTGTGTTCCAGAGTCTGGAAATTGTCAACTGGCAGAAATCCTGGATGAAGGTAGGGCTCATCTCTTGGTTGCCTTCTCGGAGGAATTAAAGTCTTGTATTTTCTGCCAGTGTCTGATAATGGTTGTTTCTTATAGTTATTCCTGGTTTTTAGTCATTGATGGAAGGAATATTACTCCCATGAGGCCAAAAGAGGGAATTCTTCCCCTTTAATTTTTCATGTAATAAAATGTGTTGACAGTTTTCCTGATACTCAACTATATTTGCAGTCCTAGGAAAAACCCTACTTGCTCATAGTTTATTAATCTTTATATATAGATCTGAAATCTATTTGCTGACATACTATTTAGTACTTTTACATCTAACACGTAGGTTTTGGACCACAGATTTTTATTTATTGTATTCTCTATTATATAATCATGTTTTGTTATTAAAGTTATGATGGCTTCATAAAGCAGACTGGGAAATAGTCCCTATTTTTCTTTAATTTCGATTATTTCAAAGCATTAAAATTGCTTGTTTTAAAAAATTTAACTAGAACGGATCAGTGCAACCATCCTCTCTCTTTTAATGATATATCTGAAATTATCCTTCAAATCCCTTTTATGGAGGTTGGTCTATTCGATCTTTCTATTTTGAGGAATTAATTCAATTAATATATATTGCCAGAAAGTATTCCTTTCATTTAGGTTTTAAAAATTGCTCTTGTAGAGTTTCACAGAATATTTTCCCTATGTGTGTTAATTTGCAAGTTCTATTTTACTTTTCATTGATAGTTATATTCCTTTTCCAGGCCTCACAATATAGATATTGTTCTAATATTATGTGAGAAAAACAGATACCAAGTAATCCCTCCAACTGAGACATTCTATTTTCCACCTTTCCTTTCTCATTTCTTCTTTCTCCCCAGTATCAGGTCCTTAGGATGCTTTCAGGTCCCCAATCGCTCCTAATCTATTTGGGGGAGTCTGTTAAGATTTATATGTAATTTAGTTTAAAATTATTCTCAATATTTTTCTCAGATGGAATGTGTAAGTGCTCTATTCTTTAAATTCTTGCGAACATTCTTCTTTGACCAGACAAGCAAATGATCTTTTGGCAGGCTATAGGCTGTGCTATGGTTTGACTGTGTCCCCCAAAGTTCATGTGTTCGAAACTTGATCCCCAGTAAGAAAGTGTTAGAAGTTGGAACCTTTAAGAAGTGTTTGGGTTACGGGGGCACCATCCTCATGGATGGATTAATGCCATTATCATGGGAATAGGTTTCTTATTGCCGGAGCGGCTTCCGTATAAAAGGACAAGCTCACCCCACTCTTGCTCTCTATCCTGCCCTCTCTCTGCCCTTCCACCATGGGATGGTGCAACAAGAAGGCACTCACCAGTTGCCAGTGTCTTGATCTGGGCCTTCCCAGCCTCCAGAACCTTAAGCCAAAATATTTCTGTTTCTTATAAATTATCTGGTCTGTGGTGCTCTGTTACAGCAGCAAAAATGGACTATGACAGGGTGACTTCTTTTACTTTTAGTAGGCTGTAGAATTTATTTCACATAATTTCCCTTGTAAGGTTGCAGAAAGAAGTTCCATGCCAATCTGATTCTTTTTTCTTTACAATTAAAGAAAAAACAATGTTCTTTCTGTCTCGGAGCTTGTAAAATGATCTTTTTTCCTGAGTTAAGAATTGTGCCTGTGTATGACTGGGTGTTTTTTCATTAGTGTCATCTATAATTCTAAAATCCTTTCAATCTGTAATTTTATATCGTTTTTTGGTTCAGGGAAATGTTTTCCAACTATGGTTTTTCTTTCACCTGTGTTATTTCCTCATTCTGAGATTCCTGTTATTCACAAGTTAGGTCTTCCGGATTTATCCTCCAACTCTCTTACCTCCAAATAGGATTCATTAAATCTTTCATTTTCTCTGATTCTCCAGTCTACCCTTCCCAACCTATAGGTAATATATTACTTACAATCATAAATACTACAGCATTTGAATATGGCCATCTTCCAGTAGTACTAAATGGGAAAAAGCTCATAATTCACTATAATAATCATGTAATTAAAATTGCCCAAGGATATCAACAATAAATAAATGTATGTTATTAAAGGATAGTACAAAATATTACAAGTATAAAATTGAATATTAGTGGACTAGATGGGGTAAATTATTCCATAAAAAGAAATTTCTTCAGAATTTCTATTGAAAATAGAAACATCACATTTATCACTTTTCAAATGAGGGACTTTATAAATCACATGCAGCAAGACCCTTATTCAAATACCTTAAATATATATATATATATATATATATATACACACACACATATATATACATATATACATATATATACATATGTGTGTGTGTATATATATATATGTATATACATATATCTGTATATACAGATATACACATATATCTGTATATATATACATATATATGTATATACATATACATATATGTGTATATATATACATATATATATATATATATATATATATATATATATATCAGATAATCTTAAAATGTTAAAGCCTAAGATCAGGTCCTCTCACTGATTTTTGCCCCCTCCAACTAAGGACAGACTGCTCTAGGAGAGAATGTGGAAAGAAAAACCTTTCTTCTCTGTGTTCATTCTTTAGACTCACAGAGACTATTTTGTTAATAATCAAGCATTGTAGTCAAAAGCAAATAGGAAAGCAACTCAATTTTTCATTGAAAAACATTTATCAAAAAAAGAAAAACATTTATCTTTTTCAAAAAATGCAAAAGCTGTTATTGCATTTTAAATTTAATTCCTCTCATCGCTAAAGAACATAATTTGGGTGAAGAGTAAGTTTCAGAGGATAATTAGGCACTTTACGCAAAAGAGAACATCTGCAGTCATCCCAGGAATGATGAAATTACAGGGCTATCAATCCTTGTGCTTCAGGGCAGGACTGATCACCAGCTGGAAGACAGAAGATATTCCCCCAATGGTATAATATTTCTATAATATTATCAATTACATTTCAATTTTTATTCCCCTTTAAATATGTCACTGGGGGACTATAAAGTATATTATGACCAAATAGTTCAATGCGAAGGGAAATCTTCAAAGCCTTCAAAAATATTTTAAGGAAATGAATTCTGAAACCCTGCCTCAAAAAAAGAAAGAAAGAAAGAAATGAATTCAAGAAAAACAGTAAACTTTTGGCCAGGCACGGTGGCTTATGCCTATAATCCCAGTACTTCAGGAGGCTGAAGCAGGCAGATCACTTGAGGTCAGGAGTTTGAGACCAGCCTGGCCAACTTTGTAAAACCCTTTCTCTACTTACAAAAAATTGCCAGGAATGGTGGTTCATGCCTGTAGTCCCAGCTACTTGGTGGGCTGATGCATAAGAAACGCTTAAATCTGGGAGGCAGAGGTTGCAGTAAGCCAAGATTGTGCTACTGCACTTCAGCCTGGGCAACAGAGCAAGACTCTAGTCCCTCCCGCACACCCCCAAAAAAGGGGGGGAAAAGTAAACTTTCAGGGAAGGTAAGCAGAATATCAAAGAAGTTAACAAAGAACATTTTGGGTACTTACGACATGCAGAGCTTGAAGAGAGGAGAACTTAGCACTTGTTGAATGAATGAATGAACAAAGGAACAAACTTACATGTGCCTGGGTTTCAATCCCAGCTTCACCATATTTGACCTTGAGTTCTTAAGTGTCTTTGCTTATCCTGAGTTTACTCATCTGTAAAATGGGAATATTTGTGCCTACCTCTTCTTGTAATTGTAGGAATTTAACCAAGTAATGCATACCAATAAATAAACCCCCTGTTTGGAACAGGGTGAACTCTCAACAAATGACAGTCATTTTAAGAGCTCTCCTAGGACTGTCTAATTTGGCTGATTCCTAACCAAACAGATAGTAACAATGAAATCATCTCAAATGACTTCATAATAGACCAAATCTTTCTATATTGACTATATTATAAATCTGTGTTGTTCTTTTTGTGAACCCAACGCTGCATTACACCATGAGACATCCTCTAAGATTATCCTTTACTCTGAACTAAGCATAAACTTTCTGCTAATTAGAAGATCTCTTAGAGGATATACTATGATAAACAGAGTTCAAACTCATACAAAGTGTAACAGCTGCTCACCTTTTGTGTCCAGGGACTTGTGACCTGTGGTCAAATGCACACAAAAAACAGAAAAGAACACTCCTTTCTAATATTTTCTCAATAATTAACTTTCAATACAATTAAATTATACTATATTAAATTAATTATAAGTAATTTCTCCTGGAACCTACAAATTAAGCATATCCTGCAAGTGCAGATAATGTCCCAACCACCTGAAGAAATTTTATCTATGCCTGTAAACAGAGTACATGTATCTTTGGATGCTCTGGTCTCAACTAGTAAAAGCCAGCTTTAAAAAAATCACATCGCATATATGATTAACATGGCTTTAAATAACAATGGGGACTTTATTCCCCCACAATGATCAACTACTGTTCTCATTGCAACTGAAGGTATTGAAAAGATAACCTAGTTTACTGGACAATTTCTACAAAGGCAGGGTTATAAAATGTCCATTTTTTTCTGGACAATAAAGTAGTTTTAAGTTATTAACATAGCTGCATATATAATCAAGTTATCTCCTGCTTGGAAGGAGGAAAATGGGAAGATTTCTAGAATTTGCAGAGTTTTTGTCCTTTACTTCATGAATCACTCAGCAAAAGCCAGCTATGTACTATTTCAAATGTTACTACCTCAGAATGCCACTTGACTAAAAGATTTTCGTTTCTTTCTTCCTCCCTCCCTTTCTTCTTCCCTTCTTTCCGCCTTTCCTTCCCCCTCCTTCCTTCCTTCCTTCCTCCCTCCCTCTTTCCCTTCTTTCCTTCCCCCTCCTTCCTTTTACAGGGACTAACACTACAACCACAGGCTAACCACGCCCCTCGTTGAAGGAAACAGGAAGGCACACCATGCTATAAGCTGTGGCAGATGCTCAGGGCACGTGGGGTTGAATAATGCTGTTTGGAGTCAAACACTCAGACTCCGCATTCACACAGTGATGCATTTACAGAGCTTTACTAAACTACGGGCACTCAGAAATAGACGAACTATTCTTGCCTCAACCGAACCAAAGGCCCTGCGGGCCTCGTGAAAGCTCTGCCAGGTGCTGTGGGAGGCTAGGAGGAGGAAGAGGGATGCGTGGAAAGAAGCACGTTCACACCCTGGCACTGAGGCCTCTGGGCCGAGCTACAATTTAAAGCGTGAAACGAAGGGGTCATAGATTCTGACTAATGCTGAGCCTTTCCATGGGTTACCCAGTGGAATCTCATGGCGATACCAGGAAATCGACTTTATACATGCTCTTTAGGAAACGAGGGACGTTGGGTGAAACAAGCCAAGAGTGTTGCCAGGGCTCGCACCAGGGCCGTCAGGCTCCCGCGATGGAGGAGCTCCAGGGCCTGGCGTCAGCGGCTTCACAGTGGGAGAAAAGCCCCACTGTGCAGAAGCCTAGGCCCGAGTGAGGCGCCTGCGAAGGCTGCCAGTAGCGGAAGAGAAGGGGCGTCCTCGGAGCTGCGCAGCGCTCGCCCGCGGTAGGTGGGCGCGGAGCTCAGAGCCAAACGCAAACGCTGGCGACAAGCCCCAGCCCCCTCCGCCAGCCCACTTGCTGCGGGGAGGGGTTTCTCACGCCCCCTCGCTCCTGGGAGATTGCACCGGAGGTCGGAAGGAAGCGGGGCGAGGATGAGTCATCCCGCCTAATTCCTCCTTCCCGGTCCGCTACCCTCCGCACGCCGGCCCCCTCCAGAGATCATGCAGCCAGGAACGAAGACACCCCTATCCTCAGACTCCACCGAACCCCCTGTGGCCTGCGGAGACGAGGAGACGGACGGATCTGGTGGCCAATGAAAGCTTCGATCTCTCGCCCGTCGCCCAATGGGCCGTGGCTCCTGGGCCAGGGCGGGACTAGGAGGGGAGGAGGGGGCGGTCCGGGCTGGCGCGCGGCGCGGCGGCTCAGCGGCTGCGGCTCACATAGCTAGCGCTTCTCCGGGTGTCCACGAGCCAGCACGACGCGGGAAAGCGCCGCCGCCGCCGGCCAGGGTGCTGGACAAGACGGACCCCTCGGCCACCTCGCCAGCTCAGGCACCCCTCTACAGCCCCCGCTGCCTCCTCCCAGACCCGACCCCATGGAGGAGATGGAAGAGGAGTTGAAATGCCCCGTGTGCGGCTCCTTCTATCGGGAGCCCATCATCCTGCCCTGCTCTCACAATTTGTGTCAGGCGTGCGCCCGCAACATCCTGGTGCAGACCCCGGAGTCTGAGTCCCCCCAGAGCCGTCGGGCCTCGGGCTCCGGAGTCTCCGACTATGACTATCTGGACCTGGACAAGATGAGCCTGTACAGCGAGGCGGACAGCGGCTATGGCTCCTACGGGGGTTTCGCCAGCGCCCCCACTACCCCGTGCCAGAAGTCCCCTAACGGCGTCCGCGTGTTTCCCCCGGCTATGCCGCCACCGGCCACCCACCTGTCACCGGCCCTGGCCCCGGTGCCCCGCAACTCCTGTATCACCTGTCCCCAATGTCACCGCAGCCTCATCCTAGATGACCGGGGGCTCCGCGGCTTCCCCAAGAATCGCGTACTGGAAGGGGTAATTGACCGCTACCAGCAGAGCAAAGCCGCGGCCCTCAAGTGCCAGCTCTGCGAGAAGGCGCCCAAGGAGGCCACCGTCATGTGCGAACAGTGCGACGTCTTCTACTGCGATCCTTGCCGCCTGCGCTGCCATCCGCCCCGGGGGCCCCTAGCCAAGCATCGCCTGGTGCCCCCGGCCCAGGGCCGTGTGAGCCGGCGGCTGAGCCCGCGCAAGGTCTCCACCTGCACAGACCACGAGCTGGAGAACCACAGCATGTACTGCGTGCAGTGCAAGATGCCCGTGTGCTACCAATGCTTGGAGGAGGGCAAACACTCCAGCCACGAAGTCAAGGCTCTGGGTGCCATGTGGAAACTACATAAGGTGAGTCCTAAGAAAACCCACTCCTAACTCCCCGCGCCTCTGATCATCCGGTTTTGCAGCAGACGGTCCCAGTCTCTTTCACACAGCGCATCCCAGCGGGGGCGCAATGCAGGTGCCTTCGATGTTTACCTCCCCGGTCTGGTGCATTGCAGGAGGCATGGGGGAATCTTAACCAGCGCACGGGGGAGTTGAATCCCCTCTAGAGAGTTGTTGCAGGGATGCCTTAGAACGGGTGTCTCGGGGCGCGCTGCCTGCGAGTGGGACGCAGGGCGCCCCCTCTCCTCGGTGGGTCTGCAGCCAGTGGCCGCGGCCAGTGTTTGGGAAAGCGCTGCGTAGCTGGGCAGATCAGCGCCAGTGCCCAGGGCCGTTAGACACGTTCGAGGGCAGGGCGGGCTGCGAAGCCCCGAGGAGGGTCTGGAGTGGGGACAGTGGGGTCGCGCGGACGGCGGGAGTCTGTAGCTACTGGATAGATGCACCTGGAGAGGCACGGCGAAGGGTAAAAGGGTGGGCGCCGCGGGCGGAATACTGATGAGCCCGGCTCTGGGCCAGACCTGGCTTTCGAGCTGGAGAGAACGCGGGGTCCTGGTGCCACGTGCTCAAAAGGCAGAAGGGAGGGGCAGCCAGCGGTTGCCATGGCAAAGGGAGGTGCAGGCTTGGGGCCGTACCCTTCCGGAGTTGGGACCTGGGACTGAGTGACGGGACCGGAGTTTGCGCAGTCGCGGCCTGGAAGCCAGGCAGGTGCATCTCCTAGGGAAACCTCCTCCTCCCAACTACCTACACACCCATTTCTCCAGGATTCAACTCCTTTCTCTTTCAGTAGTTATATGTGCAAACTTTGGGACACCTGTTACCAGATTCATCTTTCTGGTCTCTTTTGATGATGCTTCCACCATGGCTAAACACAAAGAGGCTTTAGCAACATGTTAGGTCGTGCCACTTCTCTGCTCAAAACCCTCCACGCTTCTCCGTCCTTGGAATGGTCTATTAGGACCTACATGACCTCTTCCATTTTGGCCCCTTCAACCTCATGGCCTTCCACCGACTCCCTCTGCTCCAGCTACACTGCTTCTTGCTGTTCCTTATGTGACATCAGGCACCTCCCCACCCCACGTCCTTTGCATTAGGTGTTCACTCAGCCTGAAGCTCTCTTTCCCAGTTACCTGAGATCTGAATGGCTCACTTAGCTGCATCCTTCAGCTCTTTGCTCAGATATCACCTTTGCAGTGCCAAGACAACGTCTAGTTCCTTCTCAGCTTTATTTTCCTCAGTAGTATTTATCCCTGTGTGGCATGCTATATATTTTAATTATCATGTCATTTTTGTATTTATCTGTTGTTCTCTGTACACACACAGACATAAATGAAATGAGCCTCATGAAAAAGAAGATCCTTATAATATGCCCACACTGCTTAGAAGGAAGGGAACCACTCTTAAGGAGATGTGTATGAATTTGATTTTCACTTTTTAAATGATCTATTTAGTTGGGGCTGTGGAGGGCAGGGCAGGGATTCAAGATGACTGGGAGGAGCTTTTCTTTCCATCAGTGAGTTGCATACCCAAGGATGAGATAGAGCAGTGAAGATGGTGCTCAGGCCTCAGCTGTGGCCTCACTCAGAATCTCCCAACATTCCTTGGAGATTAGAAAGGGTAGCTTTTGCAAGTGGCCAACCTCGGAGTTAAGGCTGGAACATTGATATTTTATTTACAGCAAGAAAAAAAGTCATAATTTTCAGCAATCAGTGAAAGTTTTCTCAACTCCTTATCCCAGTTGAATGTGATCCATGTTTACAGTCATTCTATTCTCACATATAACCTGTTAAATCATATTAGTACTGATGGAGGTTTCATTTAGCACAGATTTAAGCCTAACTGGGCACACACCACTGTTTTCAGAACAGTTGAATTTAAATTTTTGAAATTGACATTTAGTCTTAAAAGTTTTCAAAACTTTAGTTCACAGCCAGTTTTTTATTCATATTTAGATTTTGCTTTTAAACTGCTAACTATAGTCTATGTTGAATTGCCCTACAATGTATCCTTGGAACTAAAAAATTAATCACTGTCTGGAAAAAGAACTTAGAGTCACAGCTAATTAGGATGGTTAAACCACAACATTATTTTTTTTATGATGGAGAGCCTTTCCTTGATCCATTAAGACCAAAAGAAACCTTTAAATCTCTGTGAAGCCACTTGTCAATTTGAAATGTTAAACCATTTGTTTTATTGGCATTAGAAATCATGAGTAGACAGACACTGGTGCTGACTGGGTTGAAATTTAGATGTCTATCTGCCAAAAAAAAAGAGTGTTAAAACCTTTGAGATATGACAGAAGCAGGCTAGAAGACTACTTTATTCTCTGATCTTTTGCACATTTTTCCCAAAACAGTAAGTAGGCATAATTTTTGTTCAGTCAATATGAGAATTACTAAACTGCCAAGAAAAAAATAAGACAGAAGGATGACAGATTTTAACATTCACTTGTCATCTGTTAGATGAACAACAAACATTACTCCCCCACCTTATTGAATTAATAAGGAAGTTAATATGTTAGCAGTCAGTTTCCTCATGCAGTTTATGTTTTAGTTAACTGTACTTCTATCTCCACAAAAGCTCATGGGCCAGAATTTCTGAGCCCTGCAACAATAGGACAGCAAATAATCGTAATAACTAGGTTTCCAAAGTATCAACACAGATTATTACTAGACCTGAAAAGTTTTCATTCATAGTCTACCATATTAGTCATTTCTACTGATAAAGTAAGTCCTGCAGATAAATAGTTCCCACATCTTACACATTCAAGATACAATAAATCATCACACATCACATTCAAGATATCTTAAATCATCATCTTACACATTCAAGATATAAAATGGCTGAAGTTTGTTTTTTAAGTGGCATTAAAAATATCACTGGGTGACAGACAAGACTCTGTCTCAAAATAAATAAAATAGTTTTCAACTGGCCAGATTAAAATGTGTTTCAGATATTTGTGGCCTTCAGAAATCCATGAAAAATAATAACACATTAAAAATAATAACAAATACTGGTCTTATAAGTCAAATATCTGGTAGCAGTTTTTATTTAGTATCAGTACTTGCTATATTCCTTTATTCAACTTGTTAAAAGAATTGTAACACCAAAAAGTGATTTTGTAGACACTTTAAAATGGGCAATTGAAACCACTTCTATTGCTTTGTGATTTTAAGCAGTTCTCATTCCTAAATCCTGATGTTATCCTTGAATTCCTGGTATTTCAGTAGTCACCGAATCAGGGCTGGGCACAGTAGATCACACCTGTAATCCCAGCACTTTGGGAGGCTGAGGTGGGCAGCTCTCTTGATGCCAGGAGTTTAAGACCAGCCTGGCCAACATGTTGAGACCCCATCTCTACTGAAAATATAAAAATTAGCTGGGCATGGTGGCGTATGTCTGTAATCCCAGCTACTTGGGTAGCTGAGGCAGGAGAATCGCTTGAACCTGGGAGGCAGAGGTTGCAGTGAGCCAAGATCTCACCACTGCACTCCAGCCTGGGTGACAGAGCGAGACTCTATCTCAAAATAAAAAAAGAAGTCACTGAATCAGTAATATATTTGTAATGATTCTTTTGTGTTCATGCTACTGAGCAAAGATTTTCTTTTCCTTTCTTTTCTAAACACTATTCGTTCTTAATCTTGGCTCAAATGTTATTTTTCTCTTACCTTTGTTTTTATAAGTGAAAATTTGCAATTTAAACAATATTTTAAAATAAGCTGTCAGTTAATATGCCTTCATTTCCAAAATATCCCGGAAAAAATATCTGCTTAGCTTTATGGCGGCATCTCATTAAATATTTAGGTAGCAAAATGTATTATATAATGCCACTAAAAATGATACTCGGTTAACTATATGTCAGCAGTAAACAGAGTATAGACTGTATATTCCTGTGGTAAACGTTAACAGGCAGCATATGTTCATGGTTTTAAATTTCCTTTGATTTACTTCTAGTACAATTAGAACATTCGGTGTGCCATGTAAACATTTTTACAGATGTTAAGGAGACTGTTACAGAGAAGACAGTTATTCCTCTCTGTACCCAGGCATAATGGAAAGCACTAGATAATGGGGGATCCAGGTTCTAGAATCGATACTGCCACTCATTTGCAGGAAGTTTTTGCAAGTCTCATCAGCTGTCTGTACTTCCCACCTACAAAGATGTAAGGAAGTTAAAACTATATTTGTGAAAGGATTTTGATAAAGTAATATAAATGTTTATAATTGACTAATTTCAGTTCAACACAACCATCAACTATCCATGGAAAACAGAAGTCAGTGTCTCACCAGTCAACAATTACTGCATAAAAATCTCATCCCCCAACTTGTGGTACTTTTCTGGATCCTTTCAGAGCAGAGGGTACAGTCCAAAGCTGCTCTGAAAGGTGGTCTAAAAGAGTAAGCCTCTTCCTCTTGGGTCCAGAGAGAATATTCAGTTGAATTAAGCTCAAGAAATAAGAATACTACACAAAGATTTATATATTGAACCAAAGTATTTTGGTTTTCTGTAAGAAAGCTAAAATAACTGATGAGGCTCAGGTTTTTTTCAGATACTCCAATAAAGATATTGTTAAAAGTAGCAGAAATTGTTTCTCCTGTATATGCCATGAAAAGATGCTATTAATTGGAGTTTCAGGTCAAATCACAGTTTGCATAAAGTAAGAGGCAATTATCACAGCCATCTGTTCTTGTATAATGAGAATAATGTACAGGGAACACTTGTCCTTACCATTAGTATAATAAATGGCACTTCCCTCCCCTAAACAAGTTGATGGATTTTTCAAAGTATGCATACAACTTAACTTTGGCATATAGAAGGATAGAACCTATTACATGATAAATATTTAAGAACCAAATAGTTATAAATAAATATCATTTATCAGTTTTGTCAAGGATTATTGATTGCAAGGATCAGAAACCCATTTAGATGATCTCAGGAGATTTCATGGGAAGTGAAATAAAATCAACTCACAAGGAGAATGGAACTAGAAAGTTAGAAACTAAGATCACTCTCTGTATCAGTCAGGTTGGACTATGCTCCAGTAACAAATCTCAGTGAATTATAACAGCATGTAATTTTTTACTTATTCATGTCAGTGTCCACTGAGGGTCTCTTTTATTAATTATTTTTTATTTTGCTTTAGCATGTTTTTGTTAGTTTCCTGCTACTTGCAACTGAGAATTCCTGACTTATAAAAGTGTATGAATTAACACATGTAAACACTTTATTTGAAGATTCTAATTTTTATTCATCCTAGATATTGTCTTCAGAATATTATGCTTAGAAAGATACATTCTGATTCCATAAATACAAATAGAGGGGCAGTTTTGGATTCAGTGAAGCAGAAATCATATCACATTCAATGCTGTCTACCTACCCATCCACCACTGGGTAGCTTTTATTAACCTTTTGGCTGTTTTCTTCAGCTATTTTTATTGTGAAGTTGTTCACAAAGCAGCCGAAGAGAAATTTTTTTTAACCAAGTTAAAATTACTCAATGTATGTAGTGATGACACTTTTATGAACATTAGGCCAGATAAGAAGGTTCTGAAATCAAACTTCTGCCAATAATTGATGTGTTTATTTTCAAAGGCAAAAAAAACCTCTGAAGGCTATGTATGAGCACTCCACAATTCTTTTTGTTTTACCTGTACTCTAGGTCACCATTTCTCAAACTATGCTCCCACAAATTTTCTTTAGTTAAATAATTTTCAGACTCTCCATTCTGAATAGGCTACAGGTAGTTCACATTGTACATTGTATCAATACACCTACCTATATAGATACATCCTGCAGCCTACAAAGCCACTTGATTCAATGTAGCATTTTCCAAATTAGTCTAACTTTGGAAACTCTTTTAGAGTGGCAAACAAGTTTGAAGTACTCTAGTTCAGGCAGTTATTAATGAATAAGTTAGTAAGGAGGTGATTGTTATTAATTTCTTGTCTATGTAGATTAGAATACCCTAAAACTCCAGCCTGTGGATAAATGTCTGCAGCAAATCTATGCTTAGATCGTGTTAATTCTTAAAGCAAATGTTAAATGTTAAATTTATTTTATTTTTTAAACGTTAAAAGTCAAAAAGGTAAAAATAATTAATACAAGTTTTGTAGTATTTATATGTATGGACTGGAATACATGTTGCCCCCCTTTCTATTGTAAATAACTCAAAAAATGATTTTAGGCATGAGGAGTATTAATATAATATAATTAAAAAACCCTACTTCAATCTACTTTTGACTACTTTAAGGTTTCATTTATTTGATACCAAATGACTGGTCTAATTGAGTTTTTCATTAATCTTTGGTAAATAAAAATAGATTGTTTTAAAGATACTTTTAATAGGCAGAAAAAGACAATATTAAAAGCTTAAAACTTTAACGTTGCTCTGGGGACAACATAGCACGACTTCTGAAGGTAAAATAAGTAGTACCTTGTCTAACACATTCGAGGTTTTGCTAATATTTTTATGTTGACATTTGGGGTCAATTTTCAAGAGTTTCTATAAAATGGCCACCACGGTGTACCTATCCCTACACTATCAGAGACCATCTAGGTTTTGTCAAGCAGCATATCTAATTCACAGGACATCTCGAAGCCAAAAACACTCCCCTGGAGTGTTCTCAGAACCCTAAACCGGGCCCCTATCCTAAGCTGAGACCTATCTCCAAGTGAGATTACCTAGGAAAACACAAGCAAAATGTATTTAACAGCAGGTTTTCTTTTTCTAACTACATCTGTGTCAGGGAAATCATCATGACACCAGTTCACTTTTGTTGCCTGGTTTTGCCTTCTTTTTAAACTATCGGGGTTTAAAGTGCAGCATGTTAGCCACGGATCTAGTCACAGTCCTGTCTGCCTCCCTAGCTACTTTCTCCTTGACACCCTCTGATCTTCTCCACAGAGCCCCTCCCTTCCTGTCCACTGGGCTTGCCCTCCCCCAGTTTCTTAGACCAGACCTTCCGATCACCAGACCAACTAACCTGGCCACACCCAGTTGAGATGAGCTAGCCTCCACAGCCCCAGACCAGACCAGCTTGCCAACCAGGAACCTGATGCTGCTCCCCTGCTCACCAGAGTTACACCTGCACCAGCAGCATCCTCCCTGCAACCCCAGCTGGGTTTAATTGCAGACACTCTTTTATTACAGAGCTGCAGAGAAGGAATTTTCTTCATTTTGTCTGATTCATTTTAAGCTGAAAAAGCAAGAAAACTTTTTTTGAGTTTCTAGTCATGAATAAGTATTTATTTTTCCCCCCTCCTCAACATGCTTGTCTCAAGAAACTCATCCACTCCATGATTTCAATTCCTGCTTGTACCTGATTGTCTAAAACAGATATGGTCATCTCAATCCCCTTCCTTTTCACAGTTTGTTCCCAGACTCTCTTCCCAGCCCTATCACCTGTTCACCTCAGCCTCCTCCATAGCGTCCATATCTGTGTTCTAACCCTGAGCATCCTCCCACTGTATTATAATTGCTTCTGTGAGAAATCTTCCACTGAACCCTATTAGCTCAGTGCCATAGACTGTTTCTTACCTATTTTCTTTTTTTTTCTTTTGTTTCTTTTTTTTTTTTCTTTTTCTTTTTTTTTCTTTTTTTTTTTTTTTTTTTTTTTTTTTTTTTTTTTTTTTTTTTTGAGACAGAGTTTCACTTTTGTTGCCCCGGCTAGAGTGTAATGCCCTGATCTCAGCTGACCGAAATCTCCACCCCTGCCACCCCACCCCCCACCCCTGTTCAAGCAATTCTCCTGCCTCAGCCCCCTAAGTAGCTGGGATTGCAGGCTTGTGCCACCACGCCCAAGTAATTTTTTGTAGAGACGGGGTTTCACCATGTTTAGCCAGGCTAAACATGGAACTCTAGACCTCAGGTCATCCAAAGTGCTGGGATTACAGGTGTGAGCCACCGCACCTGGCCTTCTTACCTATCTTCTTTTACTCTGTTTCTGTACTTAGTAGAAGTTAGATAAAGTTTGGTTCAATGAAGAAAATAATCAGTAGAGGAAGATTAATAACTAGCAATATAACTCAGTATTTTAAATTTCTCAGATTAGCCTGACAGTAATCATTAAATTTGAAAACCTGTATTTTATACTTTTTGATAAAATGTACTGGACACTTACTACATGCCAGATACTGCTCTGAGATTTTTACAGCATTTTCTCATTTAATCCTCATAATCCACACATCTTCCTGTGAGAAAACTGGGACAGAGGAAGATTTTGAGGTCATACCAGTTGTAATTGGCAGGGCCAGGGTTTGAATCCTGGCTGTCTGACTCTACAGCTCACATCTTTAGCTGCTGTTCTGTTCTACTTTCTGATAAGCCCAGGAAGTGTATGACCTATAAAAGCACAGTTTTATGAACTTACAAACGTCAATGACATAACAAATAGCTCAACTCGTTTAGTTCTCATGTATGAAAATTACTGAGAAATTGAGTCATTTTTCTCCTAAGTGTCCTTGTGACAAAATAAATTTAGAGAAGAAAATATGGTGCAGGAGGAAAGAGGTGACAAGTATGTTGAATACTCCACAGACCAGATCATTGGAGGTACGGGCCTGATTACCTTGCAGAGGTTCATCCTGCCTCTCTGTTACAAATAAGTAACAAATAGGCAGTAAGATTCTACAGCTTGGCCATGGAGTCATCGTCCCTCTTCTAACAAAATAATGCATCTCAAAATTTACAGACCAAAAAAACCATAAAGTAATAGATTTTAAAAATAAAAGTCCATAGGCATTTTAAGTACCTTCATTTCTATAGATCTAAACATTTATAAGTCAGTTTTTGAAAACACAAAATATTTTTCTTGCACCTTTTGCCTATGTGTTAAAAGAAAATACAGGTATTCCAGTTCAGAACAGAAACCTGACCCACCTTTCACCATAAATATAAAAAGGAATATGTGAACTAGAAGAGGATGTTATTTAAGAATGGATTTAAACACTGCTAAATAAAGTTGTTTTTCATAAGCCTTGCACAGAAGCAGAACTGTGTGTTTTATACTAACAGTTCCGATCAAAGAAGAAACTTCCTTTTAAAGAGTTGGCTTTGGAAATAGAATACTAAACGTTGTTCTTTGGTGTGGGACTAGCCACCTTCTGTCAGGAGTACACATAGATGGTTAATTCTCATCCACCACTGATTTATTCCTGTGATGCTGACTTTCTACCTGGATAGCATCAGTTCGGCTTTATTGAGGTTTTTGCTCATCTCCTCTCACTTTTACTTCGCTTGCAGCCTGCACTTTAAAAAGTAACTGTTGACACCAAATATTCATTATTCATTCCCATGATCCAGGACAGCCTGAGAGAATAACACTGTTCTGACCTGCACTATCAGTCTGAGGCATTATTAACTCTGAACAAAGTGGGTTGCAGAGAGGAGTAAATGGCAATATGGGGAATTAAACATTTTCTTTGTAGAGCAGGTCTTCATAACAGGCTTTGTGATTTTGTAGGGAGCAAAATCTTGGTTGGTCAAATATACACAGGCTCAACTGTAAGCCCAACTCATCCAAATGATTCTATGACATAATCTACCTCTTTTGATTGTCTGCACTTTAGTTTTTTTCATTAGTGCAAATAACCAACAGATGATTTTACTATAGATATGCATAGTCCATTACCTAGTACTGCTGATATTAATGCAATCATGAAGGCATATCATTTCATGAAACTAATAAAATGGTGTCACTTATGCTGTCCCATTATCTTGGAATAATGTTATCCCAAGAGCATTAGTCACATACAGTCAAATGTAAAACTGGACTTTCATCCAATCTAATAAGTCTAAGATGGCACAGATAAATCTATGATGCTTTTAACAAGCAGTTATTATTGATTTTATTGACCATCAGTCATCTAGCCAAGACTTAGGAAATATGATAAACAGCTTTCAGCACATAATCAATGCAGTATGAAGCTGAATGATGTTTACACACTACCTTGTGTCATTATGGAATTGAATCTATCATTGATGAAACTAAAACATTATTCAGTATTGAATAGGATCAAGAAATGTGGAATATAGAAACTTGTGTGAACACTGAATTTCCAGGCTGGCTTCACCAAGCTCAATAAGCAAGGGTTCAAAAATGGCAACATGGATTTCTGGTTGCTCTGGTCACTACATATTTTTTTAAAGTGTGGAAAATTTTGAATCGATAGTAAATTCTTGCTATTTACTCACTAAAACTGTTGGTATTAATTGTCAAATCAGTACATAAGTATTTCACATATATTTTTGAATACTATCAAGCTAAAAAGAAAATTAATTCTTCTAGCATTCAGAATATCCTCAATTCTTATTTACTTACCATTCATGATTTGATGTGATATTAACACAACATTTTGAGATTGCTATTATTATTTTCAAGGGGTTGATTGATGGCCTAGAATCATATAGCTTGACAAAGGCAGGGCTTCAACCTAGGCCTTGTTTAACTCTCAAGTCCATTGTACCACACTAAATCGTATTTTGGTTAAAATGTATCTCGAAATGTCAAAAGTTCACATTTTTTGTTTTTAAGGTCATAGCCATTAATCAGACATTTTGCATTGAACCCTAAAGCTCACTGGCATCTCAAGCTGGACTTGTATCTCAACACCCTCACGTTCAGGATGCCCAGATCTGAATTTATCATCTTCCATTTTGTAACTCAAAGATTTCCTTTTCTTACTTTTCGAATAGGAACCAAAGAATGCAAGTATCTTAACTCCACAGACGTGCAAAAAATGTTGCTGCAAAGTATTTTAAAACTAAGGATCTCGGCTGGGTGTCGAGATCCCAAGCTACTGCCTGTAATCGCAGTGCTTTGGGAGGCCAAGGAAGAAGCGGCAACATACCGAGACCTGGTCTCTAAAAAAATTTTTTTTTAATTAGCTGGACGAGGTGGTGCATGCCTGTAGTCCCAACTACTTAGGATCCTCCTGAGGCAGAAGGATCAGTTGAGGCTAGGAGTTTGAGATTACAGGAGCCATGATCACACCAATGCACTGCAGCCTGGATGACAAAGTGAGACCCTGTCCTAAATTAACTGATTAATTAATTTAAAAACTAAGGATTTTAAATAAACTGCTTAAACTCTACACATATTTCAAAACATAGGTATTAGAAAACTAAACAGAGATTCACTTTATGAAGAAAACTATCAAGTTCTAGTCTATCAAAGAAGGAAGCAAGATGTAGGTATCTGTTATATTCTAGGTATACAGTGGTCTAGGCACTGATCTAAGTAATTTCTGTGCATTAACTGAGGGAACTCCCACAACTCTATGAGGCAAGAACCATTACTATTCTCATTTTACAGATGAGGAAACAGACTAAGAAACCAAGAAACCCAAAGTCAGTTAACAAGTGCCAGGACCAGGCTTTCCTCTTAAAGAGCCAGGCTCCTTATTCTGGCCTTAACCACTATACCCACCATTGCTACACAGATGAGATCCTACACAGAGCTTTGGTCACACTCCCACTGACAAAGTTGAGGTTGCTTGCTCTTATATGGGGACAGCAAATCACTTTTTTTTTAAGATGTAACTCACATACCATAAAATTTACCTTTTTAAAGTGTGTAATGCAATAGTTTTTGTTAGGTTCATTCATAGAGTTGTGCAACCAGCACACAGTATAATTCCAGAATATTTTTATCATCCCCAAAAGAAACCCCAACTATCAAGTCACCACTCAACCCTATCTCCAACTCCTGGAAACCACTAGTGTACTTTCTGTCTCTGGATTTGTGTAGTCAGGATATTTCATATAAATGGAATCATAATGTATGTGGCCTTTTACATCTGGCTTCTTTCACATGGCGTAATGTTTTTAAAGTTCATTCACCTTGTAGCATACATCAGTACATCATTCTTTTTAATGACTAATTATCCAGTAATAATATCCTGTTGTATTGGATGTAGCACATTTTGCTTATCCATTCATTAGTTGATGAACATTTGGGTTACTTCCATTTTCTGGCTGTTACAAATAATGCTGCTATGAACATTCATGTACAAGTTTTAATGTGGACATGTTTTCAGTTACCTTGAGTATCATGATACAGTAAAAATTATATTTGGTCTTTGTCCTTGGTTCCTGGCTCAGAGCTCCTAAAACCCTTGGGATTTCCTGAGTTAGAAGTATCTTTTGACCAGAGGTGACTCAGGGTGGGCCCCAGGTAGCTTCAGGATGGGGGCAGATCACCAGAAAGTCCAAATGTAAGCCCTTGCATTTCCCTAATGACTATTGATGTTGAGAATCTTTTGGTCACTGGAAAGACCAAATGTGAGTTCTAGGGGTGGGAACTTTCAGTGCCACCCACTGACCTCTGACCCCCAGGGAGAGGAGAGTGGCTGGAGATTGAGTTCTATAAAAACTCTTGAACAACAAGATTTGGGAAACTTCCAGGTTAGAGAACAGGTGGAGGTACTGGGAAGGTGGCACACAGAGAGGGTATGGAAGTGCCACCCGTTCCCCAGTACCCTACTCTATGCATCTCTGCCATTGGCTGTTCCTGAGTTGTATCCTCCATAATAAACCAGTAAATATAAGTAGTGTTCTCCTGAGTTCTGTGAGTCATTCTAGTGAATTATCAAACCTGAGAAGGGGATCCCCCAAGTTTGTAATCAAGTTAGAAAGAAGTTCAGGTAGCCTGGGAACCCAGACTTAGCAACTGGAATCTGAAGTGAAGCCAGTCTTGTGGGTCTGATCCTTTAAACCTGCAGAGTCTAACTCTGGTAGTTTGTGTCATATAGGATTGACTTGCAGAACGCCTACTGGTGTCAGAGAATTGGTCACTGAAGTACATACCTAGGAGTGGAATTGTTGAGTCATATGCTAACTCCATATTTAAAATTTTGAGGAACTGTCCAACTGTTTTCCCAGGAAGCTGTACCATCTTACATTCCCACCAGCAGTGTATGAGCATTCCAATTGCTCCACATCCTCACCAACACTTGTAATTGTCTGTCCTTTTTATTATAGCCATTCTAGTGGATGTGAGGTGAAGTCTTATAGCTTTGATTTGCATTTCTCTAATGACTAGTGATGTTGAGAATCTTTTGCTGTGTTTATTGGCTATTTTATCTCTTTTCTAAGAGAAATGTCTATTTTTAGTCTTTTATCTCATTTAATTGGGTTGTCTGTCTTTTATTGCTGTGTTATAATAGTTCTTTATGCTGGATACATATTCACTTTTAAAATGGAAGTGAGATAGATATGAGCCTCTCAATTCTCAGACACTCACAGGAGGAAAAAAGCAGACACAGACCTGCATGGGAGGAAATCTTATCAAGACTGGCCTATCAGGACCTACTGCAAATTCTTTGCGTGATATCTCAAAATAAGCCAGTTCTGAGATAGAATTTGGATAAAGTCCATCTGGATTGGCTTTGAAAAACAGGAAACATGGAAAAGTCCAAAAGCAGGAGGAGGAAATCATTTCTTTATCAGGGTCCTGGATATAGCAGCTGTTCCTCCTCTTCCTTACCCAACTTCCACTTCTCCTGGCTTTGGAAATGGAGTCCACCTGAATATAATATTATAAGGTTCTTGTGGTCTGTGGCTCCTGTTACTAAGGGTTACCATGGTGGTATTTTTAAAAGTCACTTTCAGGTGTCAAAAAGGTGGGTTCTTCCCCTGCATTTGAGAGGTATAAATGGAGAGCATTGAGACACTGGATCTTGAAGATCATTTGCTCAACCATCTTCAAAGTTAGAAAAATCCCAGAACATTAAATCACCCAAGTGATACATACATATTGCCAAAACACCTTTGTGTTTATTATTTACACTGAGAATTCTTAACATTCTGAAAACAGATTTTTTAGTTTTCTCTTTCTCTCTCTCTCTCTCTCGCTCGCTCTCTCTTTCTCTCTCTCTCTCTCTCTCTGTGTGTGTGTGTGTGTGTGTGTGTGTGTGTGTGTGTGCGTGTGTGTCTGTGTGTTCAGTAAAGCTCAATTGAAACACCTGTTCTCCCTTTTGGGGACTCTTTATGCCCTCAGACACCCATAATCACATTTTTTTCTATATCCCATATTATAACTATCACAGTTTACATTAACTTTGTTTTCTCTTTCTAAGGGGAAATTATATATATCTATACTATTAAATTAATGTTCCCTCATTATAAGTAATATATTCTTTTTCTTAACATTGGCTTTCAATAGATATTACCTTTGCCTCAAAGATCAATCTATTGATAGGAATTTCCACATGAGTCTAGAAAAGAAAAAATATTCTTTGATGTTAGGTTTTGCTATGCCTCTCACACAGAAAACAGAGAGCAGTATGACCATCCCCTTGGATTGGCTGTCTGGTTGGCCCCTGCCCTAGCAGAAAGCACAAAATAAGTTTCTGGGATGAAGCAAAATGTTCCTCTCCCCATTCATTTGCACTACATGCTAGCTTTTTTAGCATCTTAACCACTAGCACTCTCCACTCCTTCCTTCCACCTCCGCAGTCTCCTGTGTATCTTCTGGTTTCTGCCTTCCTGTCTGCAATCACGGCTTTGGTTCCAAGGTGTGTACCTACCCTCCTGGTCATCTGTATGGCTTGTTCTGACCATTGCATACAGTCTTTTCATCTAGCTCTAGATCATTGACCACAAACTGAGGAAGTCTCTCTGCCTAGCCCAACTGGTATGTGCATCCTTTACCTCCAGCCTGACATTGACTTTCCCAGCCCTGGCATTATTCCCAGTGAAGAGCCCAGTGCTGACAGCTCCTTGAATTATACCTCATATGTAGCAGCTTTAGGGCTGGCACTGATCCTAACAACAGATTATTGTAATGCACTTGGCCAATAACCTGTAATGTTAAAATAAGATTACAACATACACATCTGGGCTATATAAAAAATGTACTCACATAATTCTTTTCTTTTGAAACATGCCATAAAATGATTAAACTATATGTAAACACAGAATCCATTGACATACAGCCACCACGGAAGTGAAATAGGACAGATACTTAGTAGAACCTGAAAGTTCTAATTACATTGAGGGCAGGAAGTAACAAATAATTTATAAATTCCATCTGTAAAACAGGGAAGGAGTGAATTCATAGGTCAGAGATTATTATTGAATTTGGAGGCCAGTCAAAGATTGGCCAATTATTCTCTTCTGAGTAGAGCCAAATAGTTCAATTATTATTACAGTTTCACTCCTTAAAGTCTTCTATTCCCTTTTATGAGAACAAAGTCATCAATTTTCCATTCGCATTATTTAATTTGCATGTTATGATGGCTTTTGGATTTTGTCTATTATTAAGTTTTCTGAAACTATATGTACAAAAGATTGTTGTTAAATAGCCATCAAAAATTAAACAAGAGCATTTTTATTTTGTTTTACTTTAAAATAAATTGTATTGTGCAGAGTTGAGGTTTACAACATGATGTTATGGGATACAGATAGAAGAATGGTTACTAGAGTAAAGCAGACGAACATGTCTATCATCTCACATAGTTACTTTTTTGTGTGTGACAAGAGCAGCTAAAATCTACTTATTTGACAAAAATCCCTAGTACAATACAACATTAACTATAGCCCTCATGTTGTACATTCAATCTCTAGACCTGTTTATCCTACATATCTGCTCCTTTGAATTATTTGACCTACATCTCCTCCATTTTCTCTCCCACATAGTAACCACTCTTATTCTCTGTATATATTAGACTTTTTTTTTTTTTTAGATTCCACATAAGGGAGATCATACAATAATTTTTTTCTGGCTTACTTCACATAGCATAATTTCCTCATTCACTTAGCTTAACCCATGTTGTGGCAAGTAGCAGGATCTCCTTCTTTTTTAAGGCTGAATGACATTCCATTGTGTCTATATGTAGGTATTTATGTATACATGCCATATTTTCTTTGTCTGTTGATGGACACTTAGGTTCTTTTCACATCTTGACTATTGTGAATCCTAAAGTGTTTTTAGAGAAATTATTTAATTAGTATATCTGAAAAGATTGCTGTAAAATTTGTATAAATATTGGATTTGAAAATTAATTTTATATTTTCTTCAGGGATTAAATCATATTTATCAGTGGCAAAGTATACCTACTACATTCCTTCGTGTTCTACTGTTCTTTTATCTTCCCAGCCATGTTAAAGAATTTAGATCTGTATTCAGTGCTCCATCCTCACTGTAACTACCTCAAGGCCTGACATAGGCTGAGTGAGGCCCTTACTGTTGTTGATTCAAGTTCAGGATACTGATGATGAGACCACTGGCTCATCTGATAAGACCATTGATAAGACCATGAGCTATTCAGCAGGCACAGAGCTTCAGGTTTACTTGGTTGCTCAATTGTGATGTTCACAGAGTGAGGGAGATTAGTTCTAGTTTTACTGTATAACCAAAATGCTTTTATATGCCCAGAAAGAAGAATGGTTCATAGTTACACAGATAATGGTGTGTGACTATTGTAATTCCATGATGCCTCTGAGAAGAACTGGTTCTTATAATGTATTGAAACCAAGGTCATTTAACAGCTGTTGCTGGAACAAGATTTGCCGTGTGAACTAAGCTAAGAGATGTGATTTCATATCAGTGTCTTTTCCACCAGGAACGTTGATTTAACAGGGAGACTCATTAGAATTGGGTTAGGATGGCCAGGAGTGGTGGCTTATGCCTGTAATCCCAGCACTTTGGGAGGCTGAGGCGGGCAGATCACCTGAGGACAGGAGTTCAAGACCAGCCTGGCCAACATGATGAAACACCATCTCTACTAAAAATATAAAAATTAGCCAAGCATGGTGGTCCGCACCTATAATCCCAGCTACTCAGGGAGGCTGAGGCAGGAACCTGGGAGGTGGAGGTTGCGGTGAGCTGATATCATACCCCACTACACTCCAGCCTGGATGTCAGAGCAAGACACTCTCAAAAAAAAAGCGAGGTTGGGCTGGTTAGGAAAACTTTGTGCATGTTGAAGCTGAGACTGAGGGCCAGGACTTAAGTTTAAAACACCCTTTCTTGGCCAATGTGTCACCTATAGGAGACACGAGGCTGCATCCTCCCAGCTCCTAAAAGCAGTTGAATATACATGCCATTACACTGTAGCCAAATCAGTGCTTGTTGGCTGACTACAAAGAATGACAATCATTTTGACACTGTACATAAGGAGAATCTAAGAGGCACAGCAGAAATTCAAGTTAATGGACAATAAAATAGGAGAAACAGGAAATAGAATACGCATGGCAGAAAGGGCTTAACCAGTCTCCATTAAGCCCTTTTACAGTGAGTGCTAAAATGAGAGTTGGAGCCAAAGGACTAGAGTGTGTCTGAAGAGGCCTTCTCCTAATAAAACCATAGTGGGGACTGCCCAAATGGCATTGGGCAGTTGATTGGTATAGGGTCAGGAAAACTAGAATCTGTTCCAGGGTCTACTGCTATTCAGGCAACACAATTGAGGGGTTAGGAATATGGGCCTGTATCTTGTGGGGGGAAGACGGTGGTAAGCTGTGAAGTTGAGTTGGTTACTTGACCTCTCTTTAGTTTTAGCTTTAGTTTTCTCATCTAGAAAATGGAGATACTCAGACCATGCACCAAGGATTGGTGTGAGGATGAAAGGAATGATAGACACAAAGCCTTTAAAACAGAGCCTGGCCAGAATAACCTCCTAATTAATGTGAGGTTTTTTTGGCATGTGTTAAATGGCACTAGTAATTTCTGACTATACCCAGGGTGGTGATGAGAACTGGATGACAGAATGAATGTATGAGAAAACCTTTTCTAATAATCTTAAGTTTTTATTATTACTGTGTATCTATACAGATAGAGGGCTACCTAAAGCATGGAGAGGACAGCTGAAATGCTTACGGCTGCTTCCCCACACATGTGGATCTCTCCCCTGGGAACGAGGGAAAGTCAGGCAGCCTAAGACACAGTGTCTTTCACAGAGCAGGTAAAGATGAAGGAAAGGAGGAAAAGGAGGTCTGGGAGACAAAATCTCTAGCAAGCGGTTGACAGTCCCTTAGAGTTACCCCTGAACTTGGGGACTTATTATTCTTTGGAAAAGAGGGACCAGTACATTCTGAGAAAGAACCCAGGCTTTCAAGCCTGAAAACCTCACCTTCTTACTCTTGAATATGTCTTTGGTAAGGTATATGACCCATCTATATCTCGGTTTCCTCATCTGTGAAACAGGCAACACACCACCTCCTATAGTTGTAGAGCAGGCTCAATGAGATTGTCTTTGAAAAGTTGCCTGGCATTCACAGGTATTTAATAACAATGGCTTTTATTATTCGAAGATCATTTAACAATTTGTATTGGTGCTCCAGTAATCTTGTATTGGGAATACAGCAGTGGGAAAAAAAAGATAAAATAATAAATAAAAGTGTACTAATGAAACATTTGTTGAATTCCTGCATAATTGCCTTTCAAGTTGTATGTTCTCTGACCAGAGAGCCCAGGAGAGATTTTTTTTTGCATTCAGTGGGTTTTATACTAATCAAAGATAGAAGTTGGATTAGTCAGAAGGTGGCCAAGAGCAATGAGAAATTCAGATTGATCAGACCCACTCCCCTGCTTGGGAAGTTTTGAGAAGTAGGGCAGCCCAGGCATCCCCACTGCCATTTTTAATTCCATTTTACCTTCTGACTCACTCACGTTTGGGAGTCTGCAAAGAATTCAGCCCATGACTTCAAGGAGAGCAGCAAAAATGGGAAAAACAGGTGGACAGGAGTGCACATGAGTGCTTCTAAAATACAGCCCTCAGTGGTTATTCTTGAACACTTTGTATATAAACTAGATTGGATTTTAAATGTGCTAGATATATATATATATATATATATATATATATATATATATATATATATTTTTTTTTTTTTTTTTTTTTTTTTTTTTTTTCCGAGATGGAGTCTTGCTCTGTCATGAAGGCTGGAGTGCAGTGGGCGATCTTGGCTCACTGCAGTCTCCACCTCCTCAGTTCAAGCAGTTTCTCCTGCCTCAGCCTCCCGAGTAGCTGGGACTACAGGCGTGCACCACCACGCCCAGCAAATTTTTCTGTATTTTTAGTAGAGACGGGGTTTCATCATGTTAGCCAGGATGGTCTCGATCTCCTGACCTCATGATCCACCTGCCTCGGCCTTCCAAAGTGCTGGGATTACAGGCGTGAGCCACCTCGCTGGGCCGAGATATTTTTTATTTAAAACAAAAAAAAAATCTTTGGTATATATTTCTCAAATGTAAACATATGTTGCAAATCCAGATTACCTAGAGTCCAGTACACCAACGAGTTACTAACAGAATTTAAAACATTGTTTTAAGAAAAAAAAGCAATAAACAAGAAAAAGAATTACATGAAATAATTGTAAGATGCATCCCAATTTCAGAAATGTTAATGTGCAGTAGAAGTGGGGGTGAGGCTCCTTCGAGGAACCTAGAATAGCAGTGGCTAAATGGGTAGACAAACTTGGAGATGCAGAGTGTGAAGCCCCTGATTGGATCCTGTGCCTACCTCCTGGGGCGACCTACTTAACTCCTCTACACCTCCAGTTTCTCATCTATAAAATAAGAATCCAGGATTACATTTGAGAGCTAAGGTACCAGTTAGCAGCAAATTTAATTGGGATCTAGACGTACTGATGTTTCTCTGACTCAGTTCCTGACAAGAGTCTCTTTGGATAAAAATGTCTGCTGCCTGTTGCTTGTGCCTTTGTAAAGAGACACTTTAAATTCCGTCCTGTTTCAAGCTTCCCAGCTGAGGCTTCAACATTGTGAGATCAAAAGGAGATGAACCATGTAGTTGCAGCATCTTTCATTCCTCTCATTTTACCTGGGCCTTGGAAGTGCCCTGGGGGCTCCACAGCCCTGTTGGGTCCTTGTAAGAGGGAGGCAGAAAATCAAAGGGTGGAATGACAGCCAAGTGGAGAGGGGAGCGCACACACTGACCAGCTTTGAGCTCTGCCTCCCCATCCTAGGTCGAACAGCCCACAGGTGAGTCTGTAATAACCCTTATCTACAGGCCACACTCATTGTCATTTCTTTGCTGGGAAAGAAGGGCAGGGTGGGGTGGAAGGGTCAAGGAGTAATTAAAAGGTCGTTTTGGTCTGCTTACTTCCTAAAATGATAAGTAAGATTTGATTGAGAGAGGTGAAAGGTGAAAACAAAATGGGCAAATTTGAGTAAATATGCTTGTGCCTTCTCATTCCACCAGAGAGGGATTTTGAGGACTGAGTTGGCATGTAAGCCTGGCCTGAATTTCTTATCTCAGGGCCAGAGCCAGTTTGGTGCTAAACTTGGGGGAGGAAAGTATTATTCATTTGAGATGCCAAGATTTTCCATTTCAGGTGATTGTTAGATTTTTTACATACTGTTATTTTCATTGTTATTATTATTTGGATTTGAATTTTTTTCCATTCCTTTTTTTTTTTGGTAGTGATGGGTCTTGCTATGTTGCCCAGGCTGGTCTTGAACTCCTGGGCTCAAATAATCATCCTGCCTTAGCCTTCCAAAATTGCTGGGATTACAGGCGTGAGCCACTGGACCTGGCTATTAGATTTTTTAATGAAGATGTTTGGTTTTGTTGCTGTGGTCATTACTGTTATTTAGTGGTTGTTGTTTCATTGTTGTCTCTGTTGATGTTCAGTGGTGTGCTGGCAGATAAAAAGCTCTGATTTCTGATTTATAGCATTTTCCATGGCTATCTGAAGGCTACCTACCTGAGGTTGCTGACCTTGAAGTTTGGAAGTCGGTACAAGCCAGCCCCAGAAGCCACTGCTTGTTGTCAGTTCTTTGGCTTTATATCCAATGGGAGGAACTGCCAAATTGCAAGTTTTCTAAAATTATTTCTAAAATGATGTAATCCTGCAGCTGCAACAAAAAAACAACAAAAAAGATATATTACAGAAATTTTTAGTGAAGAAATCATGAATGTACGTTTCAATGAGTTTCCACAAACTGATCACATCTGTGTAGTTAGCAATAAATCAGAAAAACAGAATATCAGAATATCATCAGCCTCCACAAGACCCCTGCATGCTCCCTTCCAGTCCAGAGCACCCCCAACACACCCCTGCCAAGAATAACCTTCTAGCAACAGGGTTAACTTTGCCTGTGTTTCTATTTCATATAAATGTCATCATATAGTATGCAGTCTTATGCATGGCTTCTCTTGCTCAACTATGTGTTTTTTGGATCCACTCATATTGTTGCATGTGGCTTTAGATCATTCTGACTGTTGCATAGTATTCCATTTTTATAAATGTTTCACAGTTTAGCCTTCCTGTCATTGGTGAGCCTTTTGATAGTTTCCAGGTTTGAGCTACTAAGAGTAGTGCAGCTATAAAGATTATAGCACCTGTATATTGTTGCATAAATGTAAGCATTTCTGTTGGTTTTATCCCTCGGAGGGCAATCACTGGGTGCTCGGGTACACAAATGCTCTGTGTTAGTTTATCCTGCAAAACAGTTACCACGTAATGGTGGCGCCATGGTTCATCTCTCCCAGCAGTACTCCTCATTCTCACCAGCACTTGCTATTTTGTCTTGTCATTTTAACTATCCTGAGGGGTGTGCAGTGGTATCACAATGTTATGATAACTAATGGCATTAAGCATGTGCTTATATTTTCTGGTCATTTGAATATCATCTTTTGTGTGGTGTCTGCTAAGTCATTTACCCACTTTTTCCATTGAGTTGCCTGCCATTTTTAACTCACTGTCTTTTGTATTTCTTCTTTCTCCACAAATACAAAACAACAACAACCACAACCTTAATTCTGAAATATGCTACCTTTTCCTTGTGGTTTTGTCTTGAGAGCCAGAGGTACTAATCAGAAACAGTTTATCACTTCTGCTTTCTCTTGTAATTTTTCTCTCAGTACAAATCATCTCCTACATCATACAATGCTCTATATCAAATCATTACCAGATTTTGTGCATATTTCAGAGCTTCACTTAGAAATATTATAAAGTAATTTAGGGAGAGAGGTTGTTAAGTGCAAACAGTACAAATGCAAATAGATTTTCAAAAAAGAACACTTCTTTCTTAAATGAAAGTAAGAGCTATTCAAATAGTCTCTAAGTTTAAAAAAAAAGCAATTGAAAATCAATAACCTCAAGAAAGTAATTGTGATTTGATATTAAATATGAATTGTAGAAAGTTTCCAGGGTGATTATTCTTTTTTCTTTCCATTTTCTCAATAGAAAAACCTTGTTTCTTACTGGTAAATCTCTGTATCGTTCCAGTTTTAGTATATGTGCTGCCAAAGCGAGCACTAGAAAATCTTCTTTTAAAAACCTTATCCACTAAAAATTGAATTCCTCCTATGTATCGTGTGAGTTATCTTATTTTAAAAATTTATATTTAGATATCTGGGAACACTCTGTTAATCCATAACAGATTCTATGCAAGAAAATAGACTACTTTAAAGGATAGTTCACTTTTCAGAGGTTTAGGAATTCTCATTGGATGGCTGGATTTTCATAGAAACATAATTGCTTTCCCTTCCTTCAGTATTTTTTTCTAATATAATAAAATAATAAGATAAAGTATTAAGACTACTATTTCAGGAGAGACAGTTAATTCTACCTATGGAAAAAAAAAAAGAAGAAATAAATTTCCCGGAATGTTCCAGAAAGAACTGAGGCTATTCCTGGAACCTCCTGAAGCCTCTGGCAGATTTCCCTAAAGCCCAGGTGGCCCAGTCCTGCCACGTGTGCCTTTTTGCTGCACGCAGCCTGGGCAGCCCGGAGAACACTGGGAAGAAAGGAAAGTTTCCCTTCCCTGCCTTCTGCTTTCCTCGTGCCACCCCTTCATGCTGCTCCCTCATGCTGCTGAGTCCGGGATTGGCAAATGTGTGGCACCTCACCATTGCTCTTTTCTGGGCCCATAGCAAACAGCACTGTCAGTGATGACACTTTTCCCACTGACTCCAGGTGTGACCCAAATTCAGGTCAGAATTTGTTTTTAAAAATTATGTATTTATTTATTTATTGAGACAGGGCCCACTCTGTCACCAAGGCTCAAGTGCAGTGGTGTGACCGAGCTCACCGCAGCCTTGACCTCCCACTCTCAACCCTTCCACCTCAGCCTCCTGAGTAGCTAGGACTACAGGCAGACACCACCACATCTGGCTATTTTTTTTTTTTTTTTTTTTTTTTTTTTTTTTTTTTTTTTTTTGGTAGAGACAAAGTCTTGCCATGTTGCTGAGGCTGGTCCTGAACTCCTGAGCTCAAGCGATCCTACCACCTTGGCCTCCCAAAGTGGTGAGATTACAGGTGTAAGCCAATGTACCCAGCTGCAGATTTTATCACAGCACACTAAGCAACTGGTACCTATCTATCAGATTGGGCATTTCAAATGAAGTTGATTTGCCTTCACTTTTTTTTTTTTTTTTTTTTTTTTTTTTGAGATGGAGTTTCACTCTGTCTCCCAGGCTGGAGTGAACTAGTGCGATCTTGCTCACTGCAATCTCTGCCCCTGGGTTCAAGTGATTCTCCTGCTTCAGTCTCCTGAGTAGCTGATTATAGGCACTCACTACCACACCTGGCTAATTTTTGTATTTTTAGTAGAGACAGGGTTTTGCCATGTTGTCCAGGCTGATCTCAAATCCCTGACCTCGGGTGATTCAACAGCCCCAGCCTCCCAAAGTGCTAGGATTACAGGCATAAGCCACCGTGCCTGGCCGCCTCCTCTTTCTCAGGTGACAGAATTCTTATTCTGTCTTCCCCATCAGTCCACCAAAGCCCTGAAATGTAAATGTATTCCTTTTTCCAGGGTAATTTACATTATCTTATATGGTAGTCCCTGGTCTCTGCATCTCTGACTCGTCATTTTCTATTCTGGTTCTGGATGCTTCCCATATCCACCAAAAAAAGAAAGAAAGAAAGAGAGAGACGGAGGGAGGGAGGGAGGGAGGAAGGAAAGGAAGGAAGGAAGGAAGGAAGGAAGGAAGGAAGGAAGGAAGGAAGGAAGGAAGGAAGGAAGGAAGAAAAAGTCTAGGAATGTGAGTCAAATACCTACAGGGGCCAGGTGATACAAGCAAGGTTTACGTATTTGGTCCATAGAAATAACAGGAATAGTTTTTACCTTTAGAAACAAATACACTGTGCCACTGCTATAAAAGACATGCAGTCAATTCCTGTTATTCCCAGTGCAGGCTGAGTATTCTTAATCCAAAATGCTCCAAAATCTGGAACTTTTTGAGCACCAACATGACACTCAGAGATTGTGTCACTGAAGCATTTCAGAGTTCAGATTTTTGGATTAGAGATGCTGAACCAGTATAATAAAAATATTCCAAAATCTTAAAAAAAAAAACAGGAAATCTGAAACACTTCCAGTCAGTCCCAAGCATTTCAGATAATGAATACCCGACCTGTAGTTATGTTCTATTAAGTCACCAATAACCCTGAATTAATGAATACTGAATATTGTTCCTAGGGCTAATAGAGGATATTAGGATCCTGTGAGCCTCTGATCACAAAATTTTTGTCAATCAATGAATGCATAAACATGTTGTATGTGTGTTTCTTTTTAAAGATACCGTATTTTAAATATATTATTCATTTACTACCATTGAACACAGCCATCAGCACTATAACTCATGCTTGAAAAATGCTTATCTAATGCACATATTTTCTACACAAGGCACATCACAGCCTTCTTGTAGTTAGGAATGCTAGACAGCATTTAAGGACTGTGTTTGGGGCCATTTAAACAGCAAACACACCAACAAAATGCAAAAACATGACAGTGAATATATCATTGAAAGTACAATTGTTTATTTTATGAGAGCTGAAACAAGGAGCATCACCTTGATCAACCTCAGCTATGAATCTACATGTTGGACAACTTTTTGTCGTTCTGTGAATGACCATTAAAGTACTGTGAGTATTGATTTGGAAACTACAAATAAATTTGAGCAAGTTTGCAAATTGCAAATACAGAATACACAAATAATAGAGATCGGCTGCATTTTTCCACGTTGAGAAAGAGAAGAACAAAGATCAATGGCAGCTAAAGGTGGCTCTCAGTAATTGGACAGCAAATGGCATAGACTGGCAAACCAAGGAATACAGGGTTAGTTACAGTTCAGTATAGCCCTGGTGAAATAAGGGCACAGGGTTGGCAGATCTTCCAGCATTTGGATCATTTTGATATGACCTCTCCTGATTCTGAGTGTTGCTTTAAATTAAAAACACCAACAAAATCATGAAATAAACCAAATACATGTCTTCACTATGCCCGACTTGTCCTGAAGGCCTCGGGTTACAGTTTCTCAGTGCAGCCTAGAGTAGGGTTTCTCAATCTCAGCACTATCGACATTTGGGGATGGGCAATTCTTCATTCTAGGGGGCCACCCTATGCATTGTAGGATGTTGAACTGTATCCCTGGCCTCTAGATAACTGTGTATCCATCCCTCTACCACATCACTCACCTCTGAGTTGTGACAACTAAAAATGCCTCCAGACATTGCCAATGTCTTCTAGGAGGAAAATCACCTCTAGTTGAGAACCACTGATCTAGATTAACACAGATGAACCATGTAGTGGCACCTTATGACTCATCTGTCTCTGTTCCCGAGACTACTGGAGACTGCTGCATGGGCTCTGGAAGTGGAAGCAATCTGAGAAAGGGAAATATCCATGGACTTGGAAGAAGGCCCAACTCTCTCAGATAGACTCCATTTCTAGAGCCCATCAGTTTTCATATTCAGTTCTTTCTTTATTCTTATTAAAAGGCCGGGCACGGTGGCTGATGCCTGTAATCCCATACAGGATTACCATAAGGCCGGGCGCAGTGGCTCACGCCTATAATCCCAACACTTTGGGAGGCCAAGGTGCACGTATCACAAGGTCAGGAATTCAAAACCAGCCTGGCCAACATAGTGAAACCCCATCTCTACTAAAAATGCAAAAGTTTGCCAGGCATGGTGGTGCATGCCTGTAATCCCAGCTACTCAGGAGGCTGAGGCAGGAGAATTGCTTTAACTCGGGAGGCGGAGGTTGTGGTGAGCTGAGATCGTGCCACCGTACTCCAGCCTGGGCAACAGAGCAAGATTCTGTCTCAAAAAAAAAAAATCCTTACCATAGTCCCCTATGTCCTCTCACCTGGACTATAGAAATAATCTCCTAATTGGCACCCCACAAAATAATCTCCTAATTGGCACCCCACAAAATAATCTCCGAATTGGCACCCCACACTCATCACCCTCTTCCATGTTCTATCAGACCATCACTGCCAAATGATATTTCCAGACACTTTTTAAAAACCTTTCCAATCCTCTTTCAAAAATGTTAATGCTTCATTTAACAAATCATTGCTAAGGCTAAGCATCCAACAGTTTCTGCAGGAGCTTATCAGAAGAGCCAGCATGGCAGTAGAACAAAACAGGTGCTCTAGAATGCCGGGTTGTCTGGTTTAAACCATGGTTCTGCAATATGAGCTGGCCTCATCACATCTCCTCTTCTAATTCTACTCAACTTTCCATCCTCATTCTTCTCAACTCATAACCCACTCATGGTGACAAAACAGTGTCTGGCTGAGAGCTTAGGCTCCAAGATACGCACACTGATGTTAAAATTCCTAAGAAGTTCCTTAACCTTTCATAGTAACATTTTTGTCATCTGTAAAATGGGGATAAAAATAATATGTACAGGCTGGGCGCGGTGGCTCAAGCCTGTAATCCCAGCACTTTGGGAGGCCGAGGCGGGTGGATCACGAGGTCAAGAGATCGAGACCATCCTGGTCAACATGGTGAAACCCCGTCTCTACTAAAAATACAAAAAGTTAGCTGGGCATGGTGGTGCGTGCCTGTAATCCCAGCTACTCAGGAGGCTGAGGCAGGAGAATTGCCTGAACCCAGGAGGCGGAGGTTGCAGTGAGCCGAGATCGCGCCATTGCACTCCAGCCTGGGTAACAAGAGCGAAAAAACTCCGTCTCAAATAAATAAATAAATAAATAAATAAATAAATAAATAAATAAAAATAATAATATGTACAAGGTTGTGGTGAAAATTAACTGGTGTTTTCCACCTAGAGTACTTGGCACATTGCAGGCACACAGGCAGCTCTTAATAAATGTCATGTGATATTTATTCTTATTGTACCTTCCCCTTGTGAGATCTTACACATCTTATAATCTGTGCTGCCTTCTTGACACTTCACATATATTGATTTGGGTTTTTTTTGTTTTTGTTTTTTGGTGCAAACCATATATATATACTATTTATTTTTCTCCCTTGAGTGTGAGCTTATTGGGAGCCAAACACGAGTATTTACTTCTTTTTCATCCCTATGGTCCTGGCATAGTGCTAAGAAGATACTTGGCAATCAGTAAACTTGTTCAGTGGTTCTCAAGATGTGGTCAGCAGACCATCACCTGGGAACTTGTTAAAATGCAAAGTCTTGGGAGCCACTCCAGACCTATGAATCAGAAATTCTGGGTTTAGGGTCCAGCAACCTGTGTTTTAACAAGCCCTCTAGGTAATTTTGATGCACATTAAAGTTTGAAAACTTTAATTCATGCGTTCAGCAAGTGTCAATTGAATGCCTGCCATGTATCAGTAATTTTTTAGGAATTTGGCATTCAAAAATACACAAGACTTTCTCTGCTGTCATGGGGCTTAATTCTGTTGGAAGAAATAGACATAACACAAAATAAAATAAACAGTAGATTTTCAGGTAAGGGCTGGTGCTGTGAGGATAAGTAAACGGAGAATGGAATAGAGAGTAGTTGGAAGGAGGTGGTAAGGACGTGGCTTTGTCTCAGGTGGTTAGGGGAAGTCTCTCCGAGAAGGAACACTGAACTGAGACCAAAATGGTGATGAGAAGGGGCAGCCTTATGTGAAGATCTGCAGGAAGGGCCAGACAAACAGATGAAATAGCACATGCAAAGATCCTTAGGCATGTGTAGCTGGAGCCCCTCACTGGGCTACAGCAAAGTGGGAGGTAGGAGAGATGATAAGAGATGAGGTCAGAGAGGTGGATGGGAGTCTAATTACATGTGTCCTGGCAAAGGGTTTGAATGTTATTTTAATTGCAGTAGGAGGCCATGGGAGTGTCTTAAGCAGGAGAATGATGTAATCTGATTTGCATTTTTAAAAGAGTACTCTGGCTGCCAGGGCAAGGACAGACTGTAGAAGTTAGGAGGCTGTTGCGGTGGTCCAAGAGAGGTGATGATGGCTAGGACTAGGATTTTAGAAGTGGAGATGGTAAGAAACTCTTACATTTGGAAGACACAGTATAAGAGAGAAATCAAGGATGACTACAAGGAAGGGGCCTCAGAAACGAGCTAAATAATAGCCCTATATATTAAGATGAAGAATGTTGGGGAAGGAACTGATTTAACAGGGTGAGGGGTAAAATAGTAATAATTCTTTTTTGTCCAACTTAAATTTGAGGTGCTCATAGACATACAGGTGAAGATGGGGAGTACAAAATCTAATGCCTTGGTCTGCAGCTCAAGGAAAAAGTCACATGTGGGTGATAAATTTGGAAGTCATCAGTCCTGTTAAACTAAATTTGGCCTGAGAACGCCTCCATACATACGTCCTTATGTAAGGAACTGCAGCCTAATTTAGTATGTAAACTAACTGAAAGCCTAATTTAAGAGTATACTTTTGTAACAAATAGCTAAGTCTCAGCCAATCACAGCAGCTGAGCTTCAGTCAATTGGAGGCGGCCACCTGTTCAAACTGTGTTCAAATAAGGCAAATGCAGAGCTGCAGCCAGTCGAGCTATCTCAATACCTCACTTCCGTTTTCTGCACCTCGTTTCCATTTTCTGTCCATAAATGCTGTCTGACCACGCAGCAGACTGGAGTGCTTTGAACGTGCTCTGGTTTGGAGAGCTGTTCAATTCCAGAATCGTGACTAAAAGCCAGTTAGGATCTTTAAACTAGATCTGCAATTTTGTCTTTTAACAGTTTATATACATGATATGAAGCTGTGGGATAAGAGCATGTTGGAAAGAGTGTAAAGGTTGAGCCAAGTGAGGAACCAGTAAAGATACTAAGAAGTGACAGCCAGAGACACAGGATGGGATTCCAGAATGTGGTGTTCCAGAACCTAGTGAAGGAATTTTAAGAAGAGCAGAAATGTTCTCTGTGTCGAGGACTGCTGGGAGGTTGTATGAGACAAAGATAAAGCACTGACCTTTGGGTTTGCCAAGATGGAGATGAATGAGAACCTTTCCAAGAGTGGTTCAGTAAAGCAACAGGGATGAAAAGTCTGATGGGAATTGGTTGAGGAGTAATTAGAGTAGATACGGTGAAAAGGAAAATTCGTCTCCCTCCCTCCTTCCCCACTTCCCACCTCCCTTCTCCTCTTCCTCCCTCCCTCCCTCCCTCCCTCCGTTCCTTCCTTCCTTTTTTTTCTTTCCTTTCCTTTCCTTTAGAGGACATAGATGCCCAGGCCTGCTTGCATACCAATGAAAAGAATCAATACGTGATAGAGAAGTTAATGGCACAGGCCTTGTATTAGATGCTGGGGATAACGGCTCAGGAAAATCAGGAAAGATTCAAATTTCTTTACCCTTCACTTTAACAAACTCTTTGGATTATTTCACTTGTGTGAACTCACTTATAAATGTCAGAGCACCCCCTTCAAGTGGGCTCTATGTGTTACTCTGAAAGGCATAGGCATAGCACCTTAAAGGAGCCAAGCTAATGTGAAATGATTGCTATTTAGTCAAACTGTTTTCCCTGCCAAGACGATGTAACTTATTTGAATGCTGTCTTAAAATATGATGCTCATGAGGTGAATCCCACCTCCAGATCTCTATAGCAGCTTTGGTGTTAAAAGCCCTCATCAGCTTAAATCTAACCATCTCAATTCAGCAATTAGACTGTCTACATTTGTTAAAGAGGGTGAAAATGTGTGTCCTTACTTTTCCCACTTAGCCCAGGGTTTGTCTTTATTTTTCCCTGTCCCTTTTCAGAAATGAACCTTGACTTTGTGTTCCATGTAACTAGATTTTGGCTGGGAGATGACACCCTGTGACTGCCCCGTACACTCTGTTAAGCATCCGTTATCCGTCAAGGAAGGTTTTCTGGACTATCGGTTTTACCAAAGCCTTCTCTCTAAAGAGCAACTGAAATTACCAAGCAGCCAGTAAAATGTACTCAACACCAGTTTTTTCACCTTTGTTGACATTCAACGGTTTCAAAGTTAACTTCTTAAAGAAGCTGATTTCATATTCCTAGAACATTTCACACATACTGAAGCAACATGCCTGTGCCCACATGCATTTATACACATAGGCATTCATATACATAATCCCTAATGTATGGATCCTACTATAACACAAAGCTATGCAGACTAGTCCACAAAATGTTCAGCTACTTTTTATATTGTTAATATTATTGAGAAGAATTTCTTAACTGCTTGATACCATAGATTTCAAAGAACTGTAAAGCCAGCTGGCAGGATTATAAAGCCTGCTGCAGTAGCCCAAAGTGAGGGGCCAGTCAGAGTTCACCAGTAATGTCATCTGTGCCTTACACTTTATTTACGAGAAGACTTTTTATAATGATTTCAATATTTTAATAGCTATGGAATATTTAGATCTTATATTGCTTCTTGTCTCCATTTGGTTCATTATATTGCAAGAATTTGGCCTTTTTAAAATCTAGGATGTTGTTGATTTCATTTTAATAAAGCTGTTGGTAATATTTTATTATCCTTTTAATATCTATAGGATTTTTTGGTGTGATATCCTCTCTTCGATTCTTGTTGTAATTTGTGTATTTTCTTCGTTCCTTGATTAGTATTTTTCAGACAACCAACTACAGACTTTGAAATATTTCTCTGTTGTTCTCGATTTCATTGATTTCTAGTCTTTATTACATCCTTTCCTTTTTCATCCTTTTAACTTTTGATTATTTATATTTGAAATACACTTTTTATAGATAATTATAGTTGGGACTTATTTATTTAGTCTGGTAGTCTTTAATTTTTAATTGTGGGAGTTAGACTTTTGAATTTAATATAATTATTGATAAGGTTGGATTTAAATCTACCATTTTTCCATTTATTCCACCTGCTTATTGCTTGTTTGTGATGGTTTACTTCTGTGTCCTCTCGTTTTGTTGTTTGGGTTCATCAGGTATTTTTTACTACTTAATTATAATTTATCTATTGAGTTTTTAGTTACAATTTTTAGCAGCTGCTCTAGAGATTATATGCTCTTAATTGACCTTAATTGATCATAGTCAATATATGCAGTCTATTATATGTTCTTAATTGATCACAGTCTGCCTACAGCTAACATTCACATCAAGTATCAGAACCTCACAACCATTCAGTTCTTTCTTGCACCTTTAACTTTGTTCTGTTATTGTCATATATATTAAATCTATATACATTGTAAGTTGCATAATATAGTGCTGCAATTTTTGCCTTTAAAATAAATAAAGGAGGGAAAGCATACAGTCTTTTATATATTACACACACACACACACACACACACACACACACACACACACACGTCCACATCAAATGGTCTTTATTCCTTTCTGTGGTTTTCAGTTGCAATCTTGTTTCAATTTGCTTGACCCTAAAAATGTTCCTGTTAACACTTCCTGTAGTGTAAATCTCCTGGAAACAAATTGTCTTAGCTTCTGTTTATCTAAAAATGTCTTTCTTTTTCCTTAATTTTCGAAGGATATTTTCTTTGGATGTAAAATTCTGAGTTTTATTTTTTATTATTATTTTAAAACTTTAATTCCATTACCACCTTTCCTTTTTTGTTTTTAGTGAGAAATCACCTGTTACTTATAGCGTCACTCCCCTATGTGTCTTTTGTGACTAATATGATATCTTTATCTTTGGTTTTTAGGTTTTTGACTATCATTTGCCTAGGTGTATGTGTAGTTCTGCTGTTTTTTGAAAATTTTATTTGGCTTGGAGTTCACCGAACTTTTTGGATTTATAATTTTTTAACCAAATTTGGGAGCATTTTTACTACTATCTCTTCAAATATTTTTTTCCTGCGTGATTCTTTCCTTTCCTTGTTCTACTCTAATTAAATGTATATTAGGCTGATTAATTATTTCTTGCAGGCCACTAAATCTGTGTATTTTTAAACTTTTTTCCTCTTTCCTTCAGATTGAATAATTATTATTAATGTCTTCAGAATATTTTATTCCGCATATTCCATATATTGTTAAACCCATTAAACTGATATTTATGATAGATGTACTTTTCTGTTCCAGTATCTCTATTTGATGCTTTTTTATAGGTTTCATTTCTTCATTGAAATTCCTCATCTGTTCAAACATGATGATCATTTTTTTAAGTCATTGAACATCTTTATCATAGCTACTTTGAAGCCTTTCCTTGTTAATTCCAACATCTGGCTCATCTCAGGGTGTTTCTGTTGCTTGATTTTTCTTCCTTTTTTCTTTTCAACTATGGATTTCATTTTCTATTTCTCCACATATCTCATGTGGTGGTTTAGTGTTCTATTTTGTAAGGGTGAATTTTGGAAATTCCAAGGTATTTATAAAGTACTCCATACTGATAGGACTCAAACTCTTAACTTCTCTTCGTTGGGCAGATGCAGGTATCTCTGCCTATTTATTTTACTGTTAGCAGTGTTAACGGCTGTTTCTTTCTTCTGAGCTCCTTGAAGTCTCTTTCATGCATCCACAGTTCAGGATTAGCCAAGCACTTCAGGTAGAGGTTAAATACAGATTTCAAGGATTCTTCTCTCAATTTCCAGCCTTTCTTGCAGCTAAAATTCTGCCTGCCGTTATCACTGCCCAATAAATCTTTAGGTTTTCCTGGCTATCCTTGATATCTGCCTCTCCCCTACACCAAAAAAATCCCTATAAACATAGATCTACGTGTAATTTCTTCCATTTATGCCTGATTTGGGTTGCCCTCCAATGCCTTCAAATAGTTTTCATATGTATATATGTGTATATATATATATATATATATATATATGTGTGTATATATATATATATATATATATATATATATTCCCTAGGGTTTATAATTGATAGCTATATGAGGGTTATTTCAATAAAGGCTACTCCACCATGAGTGAAACTAGCAGTTTTATTGTTCTTTACAGTGCAATTTCTGGTATACAATAAAAAGTTGTGGGACTAAAAAAAAATCCAGAAAAATATGACCACCTCATCAAACTGAAGCAGTCTACATAGCATGCCCAAAGATGGCCCAGATGTTGGTATTATCAGACAGGGATTTCAAAATAAATATAGTCAGCATATTAAAGGACTTAGTAGAAGAGTTGGATAGCATGCATAAATGGTTGAGTGATTTCAGCAGAGAGAGGGAAACCATAAAAAGAACCAATGTAAATACTAGAAATGAAAAGCATAATATCATAAATAAATAATTTACATATTGGGCTTAGTAACAGACTGGATATAGCAGTAGAAAGAATCAGTGAACTTGAAGAAGAAATCATCTAAAGCACTTCAGAAATAATCTGAACCACTAAGAGGAAAGAAAAGTGAAGACAAACAGAATAAAGGATCTGAAATGTGTGGGATAATATATGGCCTAAGATACATATCACTGGAGTCCCATAATAATAGGGGAGGGGGTGTGAGACAGAAGAAATATTTGAAGAGATGATGCCTGAGAATTTTCCAAAGTTGAAGAGTTACTTCAACCCACAGATTCAAAAAGCTTCCGGAACCCTGAGTAGGATAAATGTCGCTAAAACAACTGGATTGTGTAAGCAAAAATAAATAAATACATAAAAAAGAACCTCAACTTCTATACCAATTTATTTGCAAACATTAATTTTTATTGAATCATAGATCTGAAAGTAGAAGTTACAACCATGAAGCTTCTAGAAGAAAATATAGGAGGTTATATTTTCAGTTTGGAATGGGCAAAAATTTCTTACAGGACACAAAAAGTGTTAACCACAAAAAAAATATATACAGAAATTACAGCTTAAAAAGCATCAAGATACAGACTAGGAAAAAAACTGTACATGTATCAAAGGACTTAAACTCAGTATGTATATTCTTATAATAAAAAGCCAACAATCCAATTTTTTAAATGACAAAACCCTTGAGCTTCACAAAAATGTAGAAATGCCATCAAGCACATGAACAGGTACTCAACATCATGACTTATCAAGTAAATGTGAATTCGAGTCATAAGAAGATGCCATTTTATATAGCTTATTAAAATGAAAAAGACTTAAGTGTTAGAAAGGATGTGAAGTAACTAGAATTTTCTACCATTGCTAGTGGGAGAATGAAATGATTTTGGAAAACTGACAATTTCTCATAAAGTTCAATGTATCTGTATACTATGAATCAACAATACTGCTGTTAGGAATTAACCCAAAGAAATGAAAACATACGTTCACAAAAGACTTGTACAAGAATGTTTATAGGAGTCGTATTCATAATAGCCCAACACTAGAAACAACCCAAATGTCTATGAATAGGATCATGGATAAACAAAGTGTGCATGTCCACATAATGGATACTACTCAGCAATACAAATGCTGTCATGGTATGTATGATCATATCAGAATGAGTCTGCTTCTGGTAAGAGAATGAATATAAGAGAGTTAATAAGAATGAATCTCAAAAACATGTGGAGTGACAGCAGCTGACACAAAATACATACTGTGTGTTTGTATAAACGTAAGAAAATTATATATACACAGAGAATGTTAGGACGCTGCGGTAAGGAATACTGAGGGAATAAAGAGTTAGCTAAACGGTCATAGGAAAATGGGCTGATACAAGACTTTGACAGCTAGGCTAAGGTGGTGAGAATTGGCCAAATACAAAATAAGAATATTTAGTCTCACTAGATAAATAATATGATGAAAATGCTGTTTCTGAAATATTATCGTAGAAGCCAACTACAATTTGTGGAAGGAAACAACAGAAAGCTAGAAAGCCCTTTATAAATTCTGAAGTATTCCAGGCAGGAGGTGATTCATCTGTGACTCCCAGTTTGGTGGGATCTACTTTTGGAATGAATGACCTACAAAAACCTTAAAATTAGGATGAAACACTTTTTTAAAAAAAACAGTTTCCTTCATATTTTCCACTTAATACATTATTTGGAACCTGATTTTAGGGCCTTGGTAGTAGCCAATATTCTAAAGAAGTCTCACTGATGGTTAGATATTCCTAGTAGAAGAATAGAGCAGGTGTTTTGTTTTGTTTTGTTTTCCATTCTCTTCATTGTGCTCCCAATGCTATGCTTCCAATTTGAAAATTAGTGAGCAAATAGAAAAAAAAAGTAAATGTTGAAAGAAAAGACTACCCCATCATCTGTATATTTTAACAGATGGCCTGCATTTCCTATTATTAATGAAGGCACCTGGGTAAATGCTAGCCTATCTGCTTCCACATTTGCTGTTTCTGTAGAAACTAATTCAGAAGTCCTGTGGTAACCATAGTAACATGAGGGACAGTTATCAAAGTGCTGTTTAGGGGGAATGAAAAATCTCTGCCCTTCCTCTGTTTTCCCATCTGCGTTTCACTGTTTCTCTCCTTGGAGGAAAGAGCTGATTTCCCAGGACCATTCTGGAGGTGGGCAAAGCAGGGAAGGTCATGCCGATATTGGGGTGCCAATGAGCGGCTAAATAAAACGAAACTTTTTTTGAGTAATAAAAATGAAAAGACTTGGGGAAAAAAAAAGCCTCCCTTTCATTAGCTCTTCCTTTACAAACAAATTCTAAATTGCCCCAGAGAACTTAGGGAAACTGTGTAGTCAGCCCAAGATTTTACAACTCTTGTTTCCTTCTATAGTCTCTGAAGACAAATGCAAAACATTGCCTGAGAATTCTTGCTTGTATGTGAAGAGCTAAGAATATAACTCATTAAGTTTAAGAATCAGCAATATTTTTCTTATTCTTCCAACAGCTCATAACAAATCCCATCCATAATCTGCAAAGCATTTGTCATTTTGAATTAGTGTGATAGAGTGAGTCACACCATATGCAGCTGAATTGAAGGGGCTTAAACATAACAGAAATTTATTTCTTTTACATAAAAGACAGCTGAGTATATCTGTTCTGTTGAAGCCATCCTTGGAGGTCTAGGCCCAGGATGGCTCACCACCGCACCACCCCAGTGGCCTTCTTGCCACCACAGTGGGAACAGGTGACGAGAGGGTATGGCCTGGGGGACGCTCATGCCACTCCCCACTCCACATCTCAATGCCCACAAGTCAGTTTGAGGGCCACACCCAGTTGAAGAGGAGCTAAGGAATGCAGTCTTTGTTCTGGATGAAGACAATTCGCAAGTAGGTGAATCAATAACCTAGCTAATATCTAGATCTCTTTTAGGTTTCCCAATCAAGAATGTTATCAGGGTAGACAAGGCAGAAATACCTCTCTCCATTCTGTAGATGTGAGGCTCACATCACTTGAGTAGTAACTAGCTCAAGGACGTTCAGATAACAAGTGGTCATGTCTGGAATGAACTTGGGTTTTGGCTCTGAGTTCCATGATTGTGCCATCCTGTAATGGAGGGACGCTCTCAGGACTACTGTGGGAGATTGAGTAGCGCTGCCTCAGTCTGCTAGATTACCATGGGACTTTTCTTTAATTTTTCATTTGATTTTCAGTCTCTTTACTGATAGGCTGTCAGTTGTTGCTCTTTCTGTAATCTGTTTATAGAAACACTACTTTCAATCAGTTGAAGACTTAGAAACTAAATAATCAGGTTTGTTAGAATTTAATTTAAAATCACAGTAAACTGGCTTGGAATAAGAGCACAAAAGTCTGTCCTTCCAATAAATTATCTTTAATTGACCTTTGAGTGGATAAACTTCTGTATAGACTTGGCTCTGTAGACATCTTTTCCACTTCCTCCTATTTCTTATATGAATGTTTTCGTCTCACAGATGAAAACATAGGGATTTTATAAGCTTGACCTACTTTCTAGTCAATAGGCTACATTACTAGAGAAAGATAAATACATTCAGATTAAATGGCCATGATTTTTATAAAAATAGAGAAAAAATAGAAAAAATATTTTTTACAAAAACAAAAAAATATGGTTTTCATACCTTCTGAAATTTATAACATACAGTAATATTTTTTCCTATGTGTTTCATATTTTGAGTGGATTATAATTGGCAAGCAGACTTTAAAAATTAAAAATTTTAAGAAAATTATTGAATGACAAAAAAGTATTTTGAATTTAGTATCTTTTATTTTAGCAGATACGATATACTATATAAAAGATAGGAAACTCAAGTTTTAGTAATACTAATTGTGGTGGCTTCCAGAAAATAAATCCCTTCATATACAAGAGGACATGATATTACTTCCAATTATAACCTTCTCAAAGAAAATTAAGGAAATATCCATAAATTACTTTGGATTATTTTAGAAGACAAAAGCAACATGTCAATTCTGTAAAAACAGCAGCACTCATAATAGGCTAATAGCAGTAATAGAACAATTCATTAGCTCAGTCGTTTGCTTCAGTAGCCACTCAGACAATCTGCTTCTCATTAAAGTAGTAAGCAGCAATGTCTACCAAAGGATTGTGGGGCTTTAGGGTGATGAAAATAAGAATTGGAGAGCTGAGAACACAGCATCTGTGGCTATGCAGATATAATATGTCTGAGGCCCTATGCTGGCTACCCAAATGAATGCTTCGAAAAAGAAGGCTCTAGTATGATTTCGTTAATGAATGGGAGATGGGTTTACTTATTCATTCTTTTTTCTGATGGGCAGAAACTAGACCAAATCAGGTGAATATTAACAGGTACAAGATATTGCCTGAAATCTCTATTTTGCCTTAATAAATATCTGCCTCGTGATTCCAGAAGCTGGAAACAGTGCCCTTTGATTTGAGGGAAGATAAGGGAAAGCTTCCAGCAAATAGTATTTGTGACTGACAAGATGGCAATGATAAAGAAAACAAAGATATAAGAAGAAAAACTATTGGACAGAAAAATCAAGATCTTGGGCCTGTTGCAATTATGATCCTGGAATTATGAAACTGGGAGCAAGGATAATGGCCCAAGGATAGCAAAAGAATAGTTTTCTTAGTCGATTTGCTGAGCTGTTGATTCAAACCAACTGCCTGGGTCATACATTTTGCATTCAGAGTGCATGCCCTCTGATGGATAGCTCACGGTGCACATGTGAAGTGACATTTCCAAACTGCCTGGAAAATGTTGGACTCATTTGTTGAATGTCAGGTTTTATATTTGAGATTATGAGATCTGGGATCTAGAGTATAGCATATCTGCCACTGGGGATTATTTCATGATGAATTTGCTTATTTTATTTTGTTTTTGGAAATTCACCTGTGTATTTAGTAGTATAGTTACAAACTATATGTTTGTATAGACTTACATTCTAGTGAGTTGGACCCAAAACTAACACAATGAATTTATTTTTTCAATTTGGAAAACAAATACCAGTTAATATTTTTCATGCTCTTGCAGGATAAAGAATTGCTGATTAAACACTAATTTCTGGTCTGGTTACAAAGGCTCTAAAAATTTCAGAATACTCGAATTTCTTATTATTCTAATTTCTTATCAGAGATTATTAGTACATATGCATAATTTTCATACCATTGTAGAGGTTTGCTTTTGTACATCTGTAATAAATAGAAGTGAACTAAACAGTGGAGACATGAGTGGAGTGTTGAGTGGTTAGGTTAGTTTTGGGACATACTTATATGAATTTATACATTGTAACGAAGGTTGTCTTGTATGGCAGAGGATTTCATTATTACACTTTTCAAGATTGTCTAAAATATATGAATAATAGCTTAATAAAGCTCACGAATTTATATATCTAGTAAAACATAACTATTGTAACTTCAAATTTGTACAAGTTATACTGTATTTATGCGTTCTAAAATGTACATTGTATGAGTTTCCTTATCCCTGTCATAACAAATCACAGAAATTTAGTAGCTTGAACAAACACAAATTTATTCTATTTTAAATTCTGTAGGCCAGAAGTCTGACATGGGTCTTGCTGGGCTAAAATTGAGCCGTCAGTAAAGCCGAATGCTATAGGGGAGAATCCATTTTCCTGCCTTTTCCACCTTCTAGAAGGCACCCACATTCCTTGGCTCATAGCCTCTTCCTTCATCTTCAAAGTCAGCAAACTTGTTTCTTTCTGACCATTCATCCATAGTCGCATCTCCTCCTGACTCTCTTCTGCCTCTCTCTACCACTTTTAACAGCCTTTGTGATTACATTGTGATAATAATACAGGATAGTCTCCCTGTTTACTGATTAGCAACCTTAATTCCACTTGCAACCCTATTTCTCTTTTGCCATGTAACCTATTTATGGGTTCCACGGATTAGGATGTGGACATGAAGTTTGGGGTTTCATTGTTCTACCTACCACACACATTTTATAATCTTTGCAATCAGGATATATCTTGTAATCAGTGTGATAAGAAAACATTATTTCCTGGTTCAATTGGCCATGCTTTTGTTTCTTATTGGAATATAAAATAATGGTGTGTCTTACAATTCATGGCTAAAGATTTAATGAAATAACAATATCATAACTTCAAAGTAATAAACCAAATGAATATAAAAATGAATATAGACCAAGCTCACTGGCTCATGCTAATCTCAGCACTTTGGGAGGAGGACTGCTTGAGCCCAGGAGTTCAAGACTAGCCTGGGCAACATAATGACACCCCATCTCTAACAAAAAAATTAAAAATATAGCTGGGCATGATGGTGCAAGCCTGTAGTCCCAGCTGCTCAGGAGGCTGAAGTGGGAGTGAGCCCAAGAAGCAGAGATGGCAGTGAGCCAAGATGGAGCCACTATACTGCAGCCTGGACAACAACAGCAAAATGAGTATAAATGAGATCCAATTCTTTCTCTTCTGTATGAGTCACAAATCACGCTCTCAAACAATGTCAGTGGCTGGGCGTGGTGGTATACACCTACAGTCTGAGCTCCTGGGGAGACTGAGGTGGGAAGATTGTTTGAGCCCAGGAGCTCCAGGCCAGACTGATGAGATCTTGTCTCTAAAATATTTTTTTAACTTTTTAATGATGTCAAAATGATTTCTAGAGAAAGATGAATTCTCTGATAGCCACTGGACTTCAATTACTACGTTTTAAGACAATCAGTTTTAAAAGTTCATGTTGGCCACTCATCTGTCTTTAGAGATGGTAGCTGATTAAACTGATAATATGCTTTATTAGTGATTTTGAGACAGCAAAATCATTGTAGATTCACTTTTTCCCATAATATATTTCCTTTTCATTTAATAGTCAATTTGTCTTTACTTTTAAGCAATAATTTGTCATTCTTCCCATCCATAAAAATACCTATTCTGATCAGTTGTATAGTTGAGCTTGTGTGTCTGAGACATTCTCAGAGTGTGAACTACAAACTGATATGAACTGACTGTTGAATGAACTTTTCTGCATTTGAGTTGAACCATCTCCTATCATGAGTGTTCACTGATTCATCTTAGGACTCTTAAGGTTTGTTAATACTGTAAGAGGTCCTAAAATAAAACTCATTTTATTATCATTAATAAAACATTTCATAAATATGAAATAGAAGGGCTCTGTATAAGACATTTTTAAAGATCATTTTTGAGTTTTTCTTTTTTTTACTCTACAGATAGTAAAATGACAAATTTTCTTTTTTTTTTTTTTTTTTTTTTTTTTTTGAGACAGTATCTTTCTCTGTCGCCCAGGCTGGAATGCAGTGGCGCAGTCTCAGTTCACTTATAACCTCCGCCTCCTGGGCTCAATCTTCCCACCTCAGCCCCCTGGAGTAGCGGGGGTCTATAGGCTCCCATGACAACACATGGCTATTTTCCTTTTATGTTTTTATAGAGATAGAGTTTTACCATGTTGCCCAGGCTGATCTCAAACTCCTGGACTCAAGTGATCTGCCCACCACAGCCTCCCAAAATGTTGGGATTACAGATGTGAGCCACCACACTTGGCCTAATGGCAAGTTTTCTCCCTCAGTGCCAGCAATGATGTATGGGGCTTGTAAACTGCACCAGTAAAGCGAGGAGACCTACTGAACTCTAACTCTCAACATCTAGTGGTTTATGGGCAATGACATCTATATCTGGAGTCAAAAACAGGGGGCTAACGAGGAACCTGTGTAAGTAATGAGGTCTGCATGCACAGTGACAGCAGCTAAAGTGAATGTTATAGAATCTTGGCCACCTCTGCCTGCATCAGAATTCCTGCTTTAAATCAGGGGCTCATATCACTGAAGAGATGAAATGTCAGAGAGACTGTGCTGCTTCAGGCAATCAGGATCACTGTCTCCTTCCCACTTGACATCAAATCCATAGGGATAAACACGAAATAAATGTTGCTAGTAGCAACAACAGCCAAAAATAAATAACTCCAAAGATTGCGGTTGTTGATGATCAAATTTAATTCCCAGGAGAAGAGCAATTCCTGCAGACATACAATAGGAGGTGAAAAGGTTTTTGAAGAACTACTACTAAAATAATTTATCATGTTCACAGACTTTGACTCTTTCGTTATTTTTAAGGGGTCCCCTCAAGTGATACAGAGTTGGTGGTTTGCTTTACAACATTTATTAATAGGTTTCTTTTTCCCACATTAATGATTTTTGAAAAATATACATTGAGAGAATTAATTTAATGTCAAGCCAAATAATGATATTAATGGAATTCAGTAGCTGGATCATTGTACCCGTCATATAAAAGACCCTAAGTCTGGATGGTTTGACTATTCTTTTTCTTTTCTTTTCTTTCCTTTTCTTTTCTTTTTGAGACAGGGTCTCTGTTGCCCAGGCTGGAGTGCAGTGGCATAAACTTGGCTCACTGCAACCTCCATCTCCTGGGTTCAAGTGATTCTGTTGCCTCAGCCTCCTAAGTAGCTAGAATCACAGGCACACACCACCATGCCTGGCAATTTTTGTATTTTTAGTAGAAATGGGGTTTTACTATGTTGGCCAGGCTGGCCCTAAACTCCTGACCTCAAGTGATCCACCTGCCTCATCCTCCCAAAGTGCTGGGATTACAGGCATGAGTCACTGCGCCTGGCCTATTCCATCTTTTTTTGGGAGTGTTCAGTAGTATAGCTCACTATCAGTCTCAGTTTAGGGTGATTTATTAATAGCTAATTGCATTATACTCATCTGCTAATTACACCCACAAGAGCAAGTTACATGAATTGTATCTCTTCCTGAGTGCTTTGTGTAAAAATCTCCTGTCTTTAACCTATAGCAAAGGCCTACCAGGTAAGACTGCCTGCCCTCACCCAACCCGGCCCAAATTCCTCTTCAGCCCTTTCTCCGAAGTGGTAGTTTTGGCTAAGAAAATCACAGGTCTTCTAAGGGTCCTTGGGCAGGCCAAAGAGAGAGGGAATGAAGAATAACTGCAAGAAAGGAAGGGAACAGTGAGAGAATGGGGAGAGAAAGAGAGCTGAAGACACAGATTGAAAAGAGAGCAAAGAAAAAAGAGATGAGATAAAGAAAAGGAGTAAAGACAAAAGATATATGGAATTTTCAGGAGCAATGAAGTTTTCCTATAGTTATCTGGGTATGATGATATTTTTTTTGTAACTGGTGAATCAGAACATAGGAATTCCTTACTAAAACTCTCCAAAAACTTTTCATCATGCTTGGAGTTAAATCTAAGAGACTAACCTTGAACTACAAAGCCTTCCTGAAATCTAGATCTCAGAGGCTTAATAACTAAAGACACCTCATTATCTCTCACAGTTTTTGTGCTCAGGAGTCAGCAGCAGCTTGGCTTGGCTTAGTGGTTCTTCTCAGAGTCTCCCATGACATTGCATTCAGACGAGATCAGGCGTGTTCAGGGTGGTGTGGCCATAGACTGACGTTGCATTCAGATATCTGTTGCCACTATAGTTATCTGAAGGCTTGAGGAGATTGGAGAATCCCTCTCTAAGGTGGCTCACTCACATGGCTAGCGAGGTGGTTGGTGCTGACTGAGATCCCAATGGGGAGCATCCAAGGAGAAAAAATCTTCCAAGGAAAAAAGCATCAAAGGAAAAGAAAAGGAGAGGGAAAGGAAGAGGGGTGGAGAAGGGGATGGAGGGAAAAACAGAGAGTGAGGAAGAAGAAGCCAGCCAGAAGCTGTATTCTTGTTATGACCTGGCTTCAGAAGGCACATAAGATCATATCTGTCATACTCTTTTTGTTGGGACAGTCCCATGCCCCTGTCCAGTTTCAATGAGAGGGAATGTAAACCCTCTCCTGTTGGAGGGTCACATTGTCAAAGGCATTGTATTAGCTGGTTCTCATCCTGCTGATAAAGACATACACAAGACTGGGTATTGATAAAGAAAAAGGGGCTTAATGAACTCACAGTTCCACGTGGCTGGGGAGGCCTCACAATCATAGTGGAAGGCAAAAGGCATGTATTACATGGTGGCAGGCAAAGAGAGAATGAGAACCAAGTGAAACGGGTTTCTCCTTGTAAAACCATCAGACCTAATGGGACTTACTACCACAAGAACAGTATGGGGGAAACTGCCCTCATGATTCAATTATGTCCCACCAGGTCCCTCCCACAACACATGGGAATTGTGAGAGCTACAATTCAAGATGAGATTTGGGTGAGGACACAGCCAGACCATATCAGGCACATTTAGAAAAGGGTACATACATAGGTATGGCCATCTTTGGAAAATACAGTCGTTCATAAGAAGAATTTCCTATGACCGTATGGTCATGTAATAACTCTTTATACGTAAGTAGTATATCAGATCTTATCAATCCCCCATTAAAGACTATCTCATGGCTCTGCATCATTTACTTCTAAAATTTCTTGTCTACAAGTCCCTATGTGATTTAGCTTGTCACTCTGAACTCCTTTCCTTCCACTGTTAACGCACCCAACCCCTCCAGCCACACATTTTTGTCACCTTTTAGACATACCAGAGCCATTCCCTCTGCCCAGATTATTATTAATAATATAAATGTGTATTTATATTGTATATCATTACACTTACACATACATATGATTGTTGAATGAATGAATGAACAGACAAATAGATAACTCTTTCTGAAGGCCATTCCCGAGTTGTGCTGAGCAGTTGTGGCAGCCCTGTATTAGATGTGCCTGAAAGGATTAAGAAGGGCAAGACTCCACTGCATGCACAGACCCTGACTGCTAAGAGGCATTCATAGTACTGCACATCACAGTGAGACTTGGTGTAATCTTTTCAATCTGGAAAACAAAGTAAGACCAGCCTGGTCAGCATGGTGAAACCCCAACTCTACTAAAAATAAAAATAAAAAAGATTAGCCAGCTTTGGTGGCTTATGCCTGTAGTCCCAGCTATTTGGCAGGCTGAGGCAGGAGAATCACTTAAACCTGGGAGATAGAGGCTGCAGTGAGCTGGGATTATGCTTCTGCACTCCAGCAAGCCTCCATCTCAAAACGAACAAGAAAAGCTGATAATGGTCCTTATACTAAACTATGTTCCTGCAAATGATAAGGTCAAGATGGGATGTTCTTATCTGTAGATTCAGAATTTAACCTAGCTACTTGCTTTGGAGTTTGTTGATTATTCATGCCAAACTAAAATATCTTTAAGGCTTGTAAAAGAGTGGAGGGCCATCTTAGTGATGATATTATCAAAAGATTGAAAATTCAGGAGCAATATGGCTCTATCATAAATTTTAAAGATAGGTTTGCCTTTCACATTACTGGATTCAAGATAAATTATATTGCTAATGAGATGATAGTTCAGACCTACCTTTTCTGAAAGCCAGCAGAATAAAACTAACTAGAATGCCTATGTTTGCTGTCTTAAGAATGTTAGAGGTGGGCAGGGTGGACCTGTAACTACAGATTCACCTGTAATTCCAACTGCTTGGGAGACTGAGGTGAGAGGATCACTTGAGGCCCGGAATCTGAGACCAGCCTGGGCAACATAGTGAGACCCTATTTCAAAAAAAAAAATTTTAATAGGCGTAATGGCACCTGTCTGTATCCCAGCTACTCAAGAGGCTGAGGTGGGAAGATCCCTTTAGCCCAGGAGTTTAAGGGAATGGTGAGCTATCATCACATCAATGCACCCTATCCTGGGTGTTAGAGCAAGAACCTATCACTTAAAAATTAAAAATTAAAAAAGTTAGCATTCAAACACCTGTAGAGCCATGTCTCCTTATGGCTTTGCTCTAGCCGTGCTTCATGGCTCACAGTGCCCAACAGCCTGGGCCATCTTATACTTCCATGCCTCTGTTTGCTGGATTTCCTCTTCCAGAAATGCTACAACTCTTAGGCTTTCTCTCTCAGGCCTTTCTTAAACCACTTCACCCAATGTAGAACCAGGTGCTTCCTTTCATTGATTACATGGCACCCTAGACACACACCTGTCAAAGTACAGTAACACTTTTACTTGTTTATCTGCCTGTCCCCTCTCCAGGATCTCCAGCTTCTTGAGGGCAGAGTCTGGGGTGTATTGGCCTTTATGTCCTTAGTAACTAACCAATGACTTTCACTAGGACACACTCAGAATTTGATGACTGGACAGGCAGGCAAACAAATGCATGAACTTTCTTAACTGCTCCATCAAGAAGAAAGCATAAAGAAACACTTACTCTGCACCCTGATACCATAATCACTGACTTCTCCTGGATGATCACAATGCGTGTGACTCCTGTCCAAAAGGTCTGTAAGCTGAGAGCTGCCAGGACCGGTCTCAGGAACAGAGCAGCATGGTATCAGCAGAGCCTCTAAAGCCTGTACAGATAGGCATTCACAAGGCAGAGATTGCCCATGCAGTGAGTTTTCCCTACGCTTCTAGGAAACTGGTTAACCCTGAAAACGTCTGCAGTTTCAGACAGTGAGGGGATTAACTTGGGAGTAGCACTATATTCAGTGTTCAAACATTAAGAACAGTCTTGTGTGAGTAAAATTTAAGAAATAGCACCTTGGAGCAAACTATTCATTAGAGACAAAAATATTACTTTTAGGTACCTAAATAAGGGCATTTGCTATGCACTTAAAAGATTTGGTAAGGGGATTTTTTTTTTAAACAGGGTCTCATAATATCACCCAGGCTGGAGTGCAGTGACGTGATCTTGGCTCACTGCTAAGGAGATTTCTAAAAAGATAAACTATCTTGGCATATATACACTAAAAATGAATTGTTCTTTTAATGTGAATGAAGCATAAGTTTGTGTTAAAAAGCTATGTATTCCTCCAACTGAAAGCTTTGTTCTTTTTTTCTAAGATGTGTTGCCCAGAGCATTGGGTTGGTACCTTTTTTTTTTTTACCTCATACAGATCGTTATATGCATTTCCTTCCTGTACTAGGCCATAGCTCCCTTGAGTATGTGCCCTTATCCTACTCATCTTTGTACTGTAGAGTCTGGACCACTGCCTTGCAAGTGTTAGGTGCATCGTGAACATTTACATCACAGATAAGTCAAATAACTTGATGCAGAGGGTCCTCTCTTGTTTTCTAACTTTATAATACCTCTGGGAACAAATCAGTCCTATGTGTCCTCATTGCACCGAATGGTTGTCTAAGCTGTGTTTGCTCCTCAAAAGTCACCTATGGGTCAACACACCTGTCCTTGTCCTCAAGGAGCTCCAGTGGGAAACAGCCATGGTGGGAGGAATGCCGTGGCCCAGGTAGATGAAGATGCTGTCAGAGTGATGACCGACTGTCTTACCTGGGGTGGGGCAGGTCAAGGACAGTTTCAGAGGAAGTGATGGTTGAGCTAGGGCTTGAAATATGACATTGGAGTTGCTGGGAAGACAGGGAAGGGGAATTCTAGGAAAAAGGGACTGAATGTGAAAAGGCCCAGAGATTTAAAGCCACATAGGACCTGCATGGTGAACACAGGTGTCAACCCCAGCTTAAGCAGAGGCAGATACCACCACAGGACTTGAGAAGCAACAAACTATGTGACAAATGACACTCCCTGTGTCTCGCTCCCCATCCTCAAAGGTGACTCTATGTTGGGTATATATTTATCACTCCTATGCGTTTCTTTACAGTCTTACTATACATATATGTTTCCATGTTCTACTATCACCGGTTTCAAACTTTATAATGTTCATATAATAAGAGCCAACAGTTTTCCTGGCATTTAAGAAGTGCCACTGGCATTTAAGATGTGCACTGTTGCAAACATTGTACACATATTGATCCAGTTAATCCTCACAACTCCATGATATGGGCCCTATTGTTATTTTACTTTACTAAGCAAGAAACAAAGGTACAGAGCTTTTAATTTGCCGAAGGTTTCATGGGTAATACATGGGAAAGCCAGGATTTAGTTTCAGGAGTCTGGTTCCAAAGTCTACATTTTTTATTCTTGGGTTTTAAAGTCATTTTATTAATGAAATTCACCTTGTTTTTCTGTGAGAATTGAATTTTTAAAATTCTGTGTTATAGAACAGAAGACCAAGAATATTTCCTGTCTTTTCACATTTGAAGTGGTGTTTCTTTCTTTCTTTTTGAATTCAGATGACTGTAGATTCATATGCCATTTTAAGAATTAACATACAGAAATCCCTTCAACACTTCTCCCAGTTTCTCCCAGTGGTAGCATCTTGCAAAACCATAATATAGTATGACAATGTCGCCAGACACCAGCAGTGATAAAGTATACTGATTTTATTCCCATTTCCCAATTTTCCTTGTACCCATTTGCATTGAGAGAGAGTTCAAAATAATTCTACCACCTGTGTAAGTTTGTGTAGCCATCACACAATCGAGACGATAACCAGGCCCAACCCCACAAGTATCCCTTGCATTGCCCTATTGTAACCACACCTACTTCTCTCTAGCTCACTCAACCTGGGTCAACCCCACCACCATCACCCCGTCCCCATCCCTAATCCCTGGCTACTACCAAACTGTCCTCCATTTCTAAAATGCAGTCATTCCAAAGCCTGCATTTTTACCTCTCTATCATATTGCAATTTGCTTTTTTTCCCCCAATGAACATTATGTTTTCAAGTATTATACATTATGTCAATGTGTATTGCACTGGTTCATTTGTTGTAACTGCTATGTGGGTATTCTCCAATTAATTAATCTTTTTTTTTTTTCTGTTGATGGAATTGAAGTAGATTCTAGGATTTTCTTCACTATTACAAACAGTCCATGAACATGTCTCCTTGTGCATACTGTTACTTCTTTGCACTTGAATTGGGGTCTGCCTTTAATGACCAAAGAAAGGTGAATGAAAAAACAGTTATTTATTGCAGATAATTGACCTATTTGTTATAATCAAGCTCATAGAAGGGTCTGATCTGGGCCATTCGCTTTCCTTTTTCTGACAAACATCCAGATTACTAGATCTGCCCTTTCACTTTTAATGAAGGTATTAGAGATAAAGCAAACAATGCCAAGATAATGACAATAACCTCACATTTCCTCTTTACCAGTGTGGATTTATGCTGCATTGTTCCTTAAATCATAGGACATCTAGTTGGAAGGGATCTTCCAGGTAACCCATACCAGCAAGGTCTTAAATGCCCTCTACAATACTCCAAATGAAACTTGACATCCTGTCCCTAACCTCCAGGGTCAGGTAACCCCTCTTCAGGCAGCCCATCCTAGAGCTCTAAAAGGTGAAAGTTCTATTTTACATTAAAATGAAATCTGTCTTGTCATAAGAAAGATTAATTTTTGTGTCTGAGTGTCACCCTCCCAGGGACACACAAAATAAATTTTGTGTTCTTCAAATATTTAGATATGACCCTGATATCTCATTCTGTCCGGTATCTCTCAGTTCCTCTCAGAGCAGGATCTCCAGAACCAGACATGATGCTTACAGGGGAAGGAGTCTCTGATTTCTCATCACAGCAGCCTGAGCTGCTGGTGGCCTGCAGGCTGAAGCAAGCCCACGATGAGTCTTGAACAGCTACCAGCAATGCCAAACTATGCAATATTTACATTTTTTTCCATATTTTCACATGGCAATCAACAGAAGTTGAGAAGCAGATGCCCTCTTAGACAAATAAATTCTCTAGTCCAACACCATCCTCTCCAACCCTAAGGTATACTACAGCTATAATATTAGGCTAATGTTAAGATAGCCTGAATTGTTCTTTCTTAAAGGAAAAAACAAAACAAAAAATTACTGCCAACAGAAACTCTCACTTAGTGGAGATGGTAGGGAGTGGTGGGAGCGGCAGTTATGTATCTAGCCCATCTCACACATTTTTTTTACTGGCCTCTTGTTCAAGTTAGATTAGGTTTAGCCACATAACAAAACAAGGTTGACTTAAAATCAAGATTTATTCTTCACTCACATATATAAATAAAAAGAAAGGCAGCCAGCTTATGGTGGCTGCACTGTCTTCAGGGACTTCGATTCCTTCTTTCTGCTCTACCATCCTTGGCCTGAAGTTTCCACTCTCTAAGTTGCCTCATGGTTCAAAATGGCTGCTTGAGTTCCAGCTGTTAAGGCCAGACGGTAGAAAGAACAAAGTTGGGGGGGGGGGGGGCGTGGGGGAGGGAAAAATGGCACTGATGCCAGGTATCTGAGTCAGTTCCCTTTAAAGAACTTTCTCATAAACCCCTCTCAAAAAACATCAGCTACATCTCAGTGGCTAATCCTAGCCATAGGGGAGGGTCAGAAATTATTTTTAGCCAGGTACACTGCTGCTTAGAATAATATAGGGATGGGTTAGGATGGAAAAAGAGGAGGCTTTCTTCCTGGATATTTAGAAGGCAATTGGTAGCTTTGGAACAATTTGAATTGTTGACCCTTCCCAAGGATATCTCCTTCATCAGTGCAACCCAATTTTTTTTCTGTGTCTATATCACTCTGTGGACCCCTGTTGAATCTGCTGTCTGAAATCACTAAATCTTCTTAAGTGTTTCTGTAAAATCACACATTACAATCTAGTACTTGTGCAAATTTTTAAAAAGATTAAAAATGTTTTGATCTTTAAAAACATTGAAAACGAATTTAAAAAATTTTTTAAATAAATTTCATCAAGGACAGAACATGTAACCTGGTTCAATTTAGACCATTGCTGTAATCTATCAGAATCTCTTTGGATCCTAAATATGTCATTTAACTTAAATATATGCATTGATTCAGTAAGATCAGATTTAATGTTATAATAATAATGTAAATATATGCACATGTATTTGGCCTCTTGAGCTTTAAGCTTTCTATACTATATTGAAATAAAAATGTTAAACCAAACAGGACCAAAGTTAGAACAGTGGTCTATGCCTTCAGAAAGGAAATCTTGGAAAATTCCTACATTGACACATAGCTACCACCTCTTCTCAGTTTCATTCTGCTTCTAGAGAACTAAAAAATATTCATATAATTAGTGAGCTGCACAGCTCTGTTAACTGTGCATATCTCATAGAAAGGGATAAAAGTTCTCTAGATCATGAATCCTAATGTTTCATTTCCTGTCCAAATTGCATATAAACTCCTGCAGCATCACTCTCTGTCAGAGTTGGCGCTAGTTAAGGACACACTAATTCGCTTTCTGAGCCACAGATAGGCTGCAGATAGAACTGCTCAGGTGTGTTTATAGGGCCAACAGGTATTTCAGCACTACCCCAGCTGGCCTAATACTTGATCCCAACTTATTCTCCATTGTCTGTGTATCTCTTAACCTTTCTCTTCCCTCCATTGTTCCCACTATTCCCTGCCTGCCCTCTTTAGAAACTTCTCTCTCCAGCTCCATGTCTCAGCTGCCCTCTGCTCACGAGGCCATAGATTCTATACATTCTGGGCTTTCTTTTCTTCCTCATTTTCTCTTCTTTCTCTCCTCTTTTTATACTTAACTCCAGTTAATTAGTCATTAGCATATCTGAGTTCTATCATTCAAAAACTATATAATAGAAATGAGTAAAAGGTGATATTCTAAGTATAAGATCTTTGGGAAGATAGATGTCACAAAACCAAAGTACTCCAGTAACAATGTTCTTAGAAATTCAGAGGAAGAGACACTGTAAGATATATAACGTATGCCTTTTAAGACCTCTTTTTTTTTTTTTTTTTGAGATAGAGTCTCCCTCTGTCACCCAGGCTGGAGTCAGTGGTGCCATCTCAGCTCACTGCAACCTCGGCCTCCCAGGTTCAAGCAATTCTCCTGTCTCAGCCTCCTGAGTAGCTGGGACTATAGGCGCGTGCCACCATGCCCGGCTAATTTTTGTATTTTTCATAGAAACGGGGTTTCACCATATTAGCCACGCTGTTCTCAAACTCCTGACCTTGTGATCCACCCGCCTCAGCATCCCAAAGTGCTGGTATTACAGTGTGAACCACCATGCCTAGCCATATTTTAGGACCTCTTATAAGCAGGTTATACTGTTAACATTATTAGCCACCAGCTTGGATAACATATTATGCCAAAAATAGATATATGGAGGCATGTATGTATATGTATATATTTATGTACCTATATTCCTGGAACAGAGCACAACAAAGGTTAAAGGAAGCAGAGGAGGTTGTGTTTACCCAGAGAAGGTTGAGAATGGATCTGGAATAAGAGGAACTGCCGGGCGACAGGTCTGTAACAGAATAGGTTAGTCTGGGGGTCCTGGGCAACACTTATGAAGGCGGGACACCAATTCCTCTACTCCTACCAGCAAATAGGACTAAACAAGCCTGCAGTGACCTCGGAGGGACTCTCTTCCTCCAAGGAGGAAGATGTTCAATGTAAAGGATGGGAAAAGAGAGACTTCATCCTAAAAAGATAATATCAGGTTTACCTTTGTAACCAGCAGAGTAAAATTAATGCCATTTTAAGGTCCCCTTTCCTGACCAAAACTGTTCCCACTCTTCTTAACATTAATGAAAATTACTTCTTTAACTACAGACAAAATCTTTCACTTTACAACTAGAAATAAAAGATTTAAAAGGGAAATCTTTGGTCTGGCTAAAATTTTAATGTGAATGAATTTCACTGGAAGGAGAATGGGGTATTTGGACAATCAATCTTAAGTGACAGGTTTCAGATCCTTCCTAAGCCTTGAGAGGAGGAAGGAAGAGGAGACTGGCACCAGAGGACAGACTGAGGGAGCAAGGGGAGGCCACAGCATGGAGGTGCAGACTTTACCAGACTTGCCCATACCTATCTTCTCTGGGTAGGGACAATGGCAAGCTGGGTCTTGCGGGATTTCTGTCACATACTTGCAACGGCTTTGAAAAACCAGCTCACTTAGCATAATGCATCATCATGCTGGAGTGAGGGAGTTGATTTAGCTATCAAGTTTGCATTTTGCAGAGGGCCTGCATCATGGTCTTGAATATTCACATCCTTATTCAAAACTGTACATTCATCCCATTCTCAGACTGTGTGAGGACACCACCTCACTAGGACAGAGCTTCATGCTCCAGCAGTGAGCCACATTGTTCAGAAGAAAACCCTGGCTTAATAGATTTGGGAATACAAGGTTACATGGAACTCGGTTTATTAATTTCATATCACTAGATTGATAGCTCACTTCTCTTACAAGAAGGCATTATTCTTTATATAAATGTTATTGGGAAAACATGTTTATTAAACATTATTTGAAACACTTAACATCATATTAGGCTTTACAATTTTTTAAACAAAATAGTTCTATGTATTTTTAAGTAATAAGACATTTCTAAGAAGGAGAAATAATAGGAAAGAGAAAAGAGTACTATTGTACAAAAGCAGCACCTAATCTTAACAGAAAAATAGATAATGAGAAATTAAATTCATGCCATACTGGCTGCCTTAAGAACTGCTCTGGGAATCTCATCTTTTCAAGGAACTAATGTTGCTGGAAATCAGAAGAAAGGCATTTGGAGGTTAATCCTTGTCATTTGCTATGAGATGGTTTAAAACCTATTCCCTCCACCTGGGATTGAAACATCATTGACATTCATAAGAGGATCGGGCTGTGGGCTCACACTTGGGCGAGGAGCAGAGTGGGCTGCAGCTCAAAGCAGGCATTTCCCTGCACTTTGTTCTGGATGTGTGATGTTAGCGGCAGCTTCAGCAGTCACCTTGTGTGACCCGCCCTTGCTCGTGCAAGCTTATCACAGCCTTTTTTTTTTTGGAAATGATTGCACAGTTATTTTGTCGTTTACAAAATCTACTAATTCCCATGGTGAGATTTTTCATGGGAGTTAAATCTTAGATTCTAACTAGCAGAGAGAAAACTGTTGTCATGGAAACCATTCCTATTTTCACGAGGCTGGAGCTGCAATTCACTGCATGGAAATGGATTGACAAAGATGCTGAGGGAAAGGGTGAAAAGAAATCAGATGTGGCTTAAATTCATTTTTCTGAATAATATTGACAGTCAGTACTAATTTTATTGTAGATGGAAATCAACCTATAAATACTGAATCCTAAAAGCCTTTCAACACTAGGTATGAAAAAACCTAGATCTATTATAGAAGCTATTTAAGATATCTCAGAGAGTTTCTCTTTTGCCAGTGAAAATGGTCAATATTAGAATAAGATTGTATTTTATTTTCAGAATAATTGAGAGTGGTAGTAGTAAGTGTAAGAGTTAAGGAGAATTTAAATTCAGGCACTGTAATGTAATGTTAGTACTATCAGAGAAGGCATCTGTGGTTCATCATTAATATGAAAAGATCACATACTTCTTAAACTCATAATCAAAGTAAAGAAACCAAGCACATCTATGCACAAATTCTTACAAACTTAAGGCATCATGAGTTGACTAGAAAGGGGAGACGTGTACTACAAGCCTTATGGGTTCAAAAGCAGGACACTTCTCAGGGTGGGTGAAATTATGAGCAGAGGTGGTACATGTCCAATCCCTCACTCCATGGCTCCAATCACTCCTGCTCCCTCTGAGGAATTGCCACTTCACAAAGTAGGCATAAATAAAATTATGTCATTGTGGGAGGGCACAGAGACCAGAGTGAGCAGTACCATGGGACTAGATGTCAGGTGCTGCCGAGTACAGGCAACAGAAGGAAAGCCAACAAAGTAACCGGAGGAAGGGCATGAGAGATGGTAGAGTCTTCAGCAAATCCAACAACAGCCTCTGAGTGAGGGGTCCCAGTATCAAATAGTAAAGAAAATTCAGTCGACTGTTTCTGTTGGTCAATTATAAATGCCTTGAGAATTTCATGGATATCTATTTAAATTCAGAGGTCCAGTTGAAAACATAAGACCATCTGAGCAAATATTTATCTTTTCCTACATAGTTGAGGTCTTACTAAAGAGAATATATGAGTATTTATCCTCTTATGTAGTTTATCCTCTTATATATTTAAAAGTTTCTTTAAAATATAATTTATAATAAAATACACCAATCTGGGGTCTACGGTTTCATAAACTTTGAAAAAATTTGTTCATGTAACTACCAGTCAAATCAAGAGACAGACCATTCCATACCTCAGTGGATCCTCTCATGACACTTCCCAGTCAACCTGCCTGCCTCCAAAGGTCACCACTTTCCTCCAAAGGTCATAGAACTGTTCTTGAACTTCATATAAATACAGCATGTACTATTTGTCCGTGTGGCTTCTTTTGCTCAACATAGTGCTTTAAAAAACATTCACGTTTTGCATGTTTCATTAGCTTGCACTTTTTTGCTGCTGAGCAGTATGCCATTGCATGAACACACATAGTTTATTTAGGCATGTGACTGTTGGTAGACATCCGAGCCGTTTCCAGCTTGGGGCTGTTATAAATAAAGCTATTATGAACATTGTATGCAAGTCTTTTGTGGACATATGCTACCATATAAAGTTGGGATATGTTTAACTTTATTAAAAAGAGCCAGTTTTCCCAATTGGTTTTACCATTTTAATGCTCTTACTAACAGTGTATGAGGCTCTAGAAGCTCCATGCTCTCACCAGCACTCCAAATTGTCAGTCCATTACTGGGTAGTGGTCTCTCACTTGTGCCCCTTTGTTTTTAAAGAAGCCATGCTAATCTTTACACCAGTGTTGTAAAGCCCTTGTTAAGGCCTTCTAAATTCAGATCTCATGATTAACATTTCCCAGTCATTTCTAATGACTCCATATCTTTGAGAAAATTGTAGCTTTTTCTAAGGTAAAGTAAAAGTTTAAATAAGCTGATATATTTCAGGGAAGACATTAGCTGGTGATGAGAACAGTTAAGCTGCAATGGACCACTTTAGTATCCAAAACATACATCACTTTAGGCTTCTGAACAGAAATAGCCTCTTGCTCTGAAGAAACCTAAAATCTCCTCTCTGTCCCTACTTTTAAGGCGTTATTGAAACTTAGTAATTGATTCCAGACTGATGGAGAAGCTTCATTCTTGGTGATTGGCAGGAAGAGCTGTTGAACCAGCTCAGTCTCGCAGAATTTCTAGTTTATCAGGAGGTCAGATGCTTTACATACTTAACATGTGGATGAAAAGAGCTGAATAGCCCATTCTTGTTCCTCAACTCAACCTTGAAATGTGTTCACACTGTTGCAGTGGGCCAGATTCTTTTTATTCTTTGTGGCCATTTTGTCTTTCCTCTAAGGCTTTGCCTCTCTCCAACTCAAAAGGAGAGCAGGAGATGCATATTCTAAACAGGTTTTCAAAATAGAAGGTGAAGCAATCCGACCACCACCAAAGGTGGTAAGCCTCCAGCTATTAACCGACTGCCTTCTCAGGTGTGTTAGGTTTCTATTGCTGCCATGAAACAGTACCAAAAACTTGGCTACTTAAAACAACATAGATTTTTTTTTTTTTTACCTTATATTCCTGTAAGTCTGAAGTCCAACAAACAGGGCTGAGTTCTTTTCCAGATGCTGTAAAGGAAAATCCACTTCCTTCCTCCATCTTCATAACCAGCAATTGCTCTCTGATTCTTCTGTCATCACAAATCCCTTGAACCTCAGTGAGGAAAGTTCCTCTGCTTTTAAGGACTTGTGATTAAATTGGCCACCTAGATAATCTGCGATAATCTCTCCATCTCAAGGTCTATAACTTTGATCACATCTGCAAAATCACCAGTTCTGGGGATTTGGGCATGGACATTTTAGAGGACCATTATTTTGCCCATGGCCTCAGGAAACAATTTGCATGCAGGTGATTGAACCCCGTCATCCTGATTCCATTGGCTGAGCCTGACTCTCAGTGATGATGCCGAGCCACAGGTGCTCCTCTGAAGTGGACGTGTACTAATGCTGCTTAGTGGTGTGAGTGTAGCAAGTATGGCTTTTACCCTCCCCAGGCGTCCTGTAAGCTAAGGAATAGATGATAACACTGCTGGTTGCATTTATCTTTCAGGAAAGTTTAAAAGCACCTTGTGACTTTAATCTTAGATACAGGAATTGCTTTCATGTTACTGAAAAAAAAAAAATTTTTTTTAATATGCAAAGAAACTCTTTGTCTTTATTCCAGTATTAAGTTATAAATTTCATTATCAATTAGTAATTTTCAAATGAAATTTGTAACTTAAACTGGAATAAAGACACCCTAAAATTATTGGATGTTCAGAACTTAAGAACAGTCCACCAGAGCCATCCTGGATGTTCGCACATAAGTGCAAAAAAAAGCACCTCTTTTTTTTCTGATCTGATCACCATTATAAGTTAGCTTTGAAAGTGTATGAGAGGTTGGCAGGTTTTTTTTTTTTTTTTAATCAGGAGTCTGGTTCATGAGGATAATGAAAAGGGAAATAATTTTTCCTGTTTTTCCAAGTTCCATCTAAGAATAGTATTCCTAGTGGGAAACATGTTACAAAGAGTGCTTGGGTTTCCTAGCTAACCTACACAATCATATTAAAATGCAATATGTTTTTATAAAGTGGCTCTCTGTACTAACATCTAGATAATTTATAAATTTAATTTCCTATTTGATCTTGGAGTTATTTAGAATGGTGTTTCCTAATTTCTAAGAGATAGTAAATAGTAAGGAAAGCATTTTGAGGAATGCAGTGAGGTGATGGGGGATCCGTTATTTAATTTTGACTGAATCATGAACAAATCTTGGTTTACATGGGATGAAGGATAGATAACAGTTTGCAAAATGGAGTAGCGTAGCAAAATATCCAAATTAACCAGTGTTTGGGATTAAGCTATTAAAAGAAATGTGATAAATCTATAAAAGGTAAAAAAGAAAAATGGTTTATTACTACTAGGAATATATACAATGTGGATGGAATAAAGCCAACTATATCAGCTAACACAATAAATGTAGATAGCCCAGATTTCTCTGTGATAAGGGGGAAAACTGTCAGGTCAAGTTAAAAAGAAATCTAGTTTAAAAATAAATAATGGGCAAAGTTGTACCAGAGAGTGAGACAGGATATACAGTCAGCCTTCTGCATGCATTGGTTCTCCTTAGTGGATTCATCCAACACTGGATCAAAAGTACTTGAAAAAAAAAATTGAGCCTGTAGTGACTATGTTAAGACTTTTTTCCTTGTCATTATTCCATAAATAGTATAGTATAACAATTATTTACATAGAACTTACATTGTAATAGGTATTATAAGTAATCTAGAGATGACTTAGGGTGTCCAGGAGAGGGAATACAGGCATGTGTTCTTAGTTTCTGTTTCTGGTTGAGCCTGTAAAGCCTTTCCCCATCCCTCTTTTCCACTTATCAATAGAGACAGAAACTAAAAGCCATAGCTTCAAGCTGCTAAAAGCCTAAAACAAAACAAAATGAGCAATAACAAAATAAGGCAGGTCAAACAAGCTTGAAGTATTACACAGTGGTGTGCTGTTAAACCAGCTCTCAAATAAAACAAAAACCAAAACAAATTTTTATTTGTAGTGTTTGCCAATTTCTATGGTATAAATATTTGGTTGATTTTACGCTACCAACATAACATATGCTAACATGGAATTGGAAAGAGATGTTGGCTCTTTTGTGCTGAGGGCGGGCTCATCAACATGGTAGGTTTTTACTGCAACAAGATGTAAGAGCCACTTTTTGCCTTAGGGCATGACAAAAAGAAACTGTTGCCTCACACAATATTCATCGTTTCTTGGGGGAAAACTGATTTCCCAAGTCTCTGTGACTTTTACTTAGAGTGCTGGAGGCAATAGAATTCCTGCAGCAATTGTGATTGAAGGTATGAAACTTTAATACAGTGGCAAAGATACAGGCTGTGAAGTCACTACCATTCTGCCCAAGGCTCTGTCAGAGAGCATGCTTTTTTGTGGGTATTCTAAACCATTATATGTGCGTTGTCAGGCAGTTACCAAGTATTTACAATTGAGGATCAAAAATATACCTTCCTTGGGCCAAGCCTTTGTGTAAATATTGGATTTTACATTCCAGAGATGGACTACAGAATGAATCTCCTTTTTTTACATGCTACCCTCTTCTATCCGAAGAGCCGTAACCACCAGTCTGTGAGTCCTTTTTCCAGAAATCTGTTTTCCCTACACTTCTCTCTAGCTGCCTTCACGTCCACACGGGGTCACCATGTTCTTCCAGGTGGTATAGCATTCTCTTTTATCTGAAACTACCAGGGAACAGTTTTAAGATAAACAAAACAGTTTTGAGATCCAATTATTTTCAGTTCTCTAGATAGAAATTTTCATTTCTACAAATAGTGTTTGTTCACTAAATAATGTAACATGTACTATTAGAAATGTGTATATTAAAGTGGAAAATCAGGCCATGTGCGGTAGATCACGCTTGTAATCCTAGCACTTTGGGAGGTGGGGCAGGTGGATCACGAGGTCAGGCATTCGAGACCAGCTTGGGCAACACAGTGAAACCCCGTCTCTACTAAAAATACAAAAATTAGCTGGGTGTGGTGGCAGGCACCTGTAATTCCAGCTACTCGGAAGGTTCAGACAGGAGAATCACTTGAACCCAGGCGGTGGAGGTTGCAGTGAGCCAAGATTGTGCCACTACACTCCAGCCTGGGCAACAGAGCTAGACTCTATCTCAATAATGATAATAATAATAAAGTGAAAATCGATAAATATTTTTCATATAAAAAGGATATGACTGTGCTCTTTCAGAAACTCAAATATTAGTTCTAAGAAAGGATAGACTTCTTATTCACCCCTCAGTTTTCACTTAGATCTATACAGTGAATTTAAGAAATGACTTTTTATTCTTTATTTCAAAAGCAGAACATTCTTATTTCAGAAAAATCAGAAAATCAAAAGAACTTTAAAAAGAAGAAAAAAGCCCTCAATTTCACTAGAGTTATGCTATGAATAGCCTTGATAATAAACCCTTAATGTGTATCCTTTGAAACAGCATATACATCTATGTGGACATAATGCATGTCTCTATATAAAGCAGGCGTCCCCAAACTATGGCCCGTGGGCCGCATGCGGCCCCCTGAGGCCGTTTATCCGGCCCCGCAGCGCACTTCAGGAAGGGGCACCTGTTTCATTGGTGGTCAGTGAGAGGAGCACAGTATATGGCGGCCCTCCAATGGTCTGAGGGACAGTGAACTGGCTCCCTGTGTAAAAAGTTTGGGGACGCCTGATATAAAGTATGGCAACAAAATTTGAGTTATGTCATATATCTATTGCTATCTTGAAATCTGTTCTTTTCACTTAATGTGTTATGAATATTTTCCCATATGACTAAATACATAACTCCCCCTTTCAATAGCTGCGTAACACCCAGATAACACTTAATATGTGCCAGGATGGCCTGCTAAACTGTAGTGTAAGTCACTGTATAGGTCTCTGGTCTCTATAATTTATTTAATTAATCTCCTATTTTAGAATATTTAGTTTGTTTCCATCTTGTTGCAAAGAACTGAAATGAAATTCATGTAGCAAACATTTGAACACATTCTTGATTATTCCTGTTTCCCCAGGTGAAACTGTATTAAACTTTCAAATTTAGAGGATTTTAAAAAATCATACTCCCAAAATGCCCCTCTGAGTAGTTAATCCAATGCACATTCCTGTTGAAGGTGGCAAGAGTACTTCTTTCCTGTATGTCACTCTAAATACTTTCATTTGTATTTTGTTTTTGTAATCTGATGAGCAAAGAATAGAATCTCATTTTTTTAAATTTACTTCTTAAAATTACCAGTATGTGAGGGAGAAGGGACCCTTTTTCAAAAGCTTCTTATTGTTCTTTTCCTAGTTAAGGCCTAAATTTCTTTGGGTTTATTTGTGAAGCACTTAGAAGTGGTCCTGGCACATACAGTGCTATTTTAAGTATGTGTTAAGCAAATTTTTTTTTTCTCATTGTTGATGACTGTAATCACAATGGGCTTTACCACCAAGAAAGCTCTAGAAGCCAAAAACTGGAAAACAATTTGGAAAATTCAGGTGGCCTGTTAAAGAGGAAGTAAAAAGTCATGGATTACCAGTTTTAATAGATTATGCCAGAGCATCTGGTTCACAGAATCTCCATTCTTTAGCATTTATAGTTATTTGTGGACAGATACATGTATATGATAGCTTTTGGGAAACATCCAATGGGTATATTCTCTTCTATACATAATATAAAGAGAATATGCGTAATATAAACCTTTGGAATACATTCTTATAAATATGACTGAACTTGCTAATTGGATTATTCAGATAACCTGCATTCTTGCTTATTATTTATCTGCTTGATCTGTAATATTCTAAAATAAATAGGTGATTTTTACAAATAAAAATTTGTTTTTGTTTTTGTTTTTTTGAGAGCTGGTTTATCAGCACACCACTTATTCTCGTGACAAAGAGCTGAAGAGCAAAAGAGCTAGCAGAAAATCGCAGAGCCTCTTTAGGCTAAGGAACAAGTTATATAGCCAAGGATGACAAGGGGGTAGGAACACATGCGCCACCTGCAGGAGGTACTGCCAGTCATGTGACAGAAATGGTGCTAGAGCAAATTGTTCTGAACAATGCTACAATCTACCCCACTGTTTGAATAATTATAATTGACCAACCCTAAGTCAAGATGTAGCATGACAAAAGTGTTTCAGTGATTTATATATGTATATTTTAACATTATTCTTACTATAAAAATAATATTGGTTGAATATCTCTTATCCAAAATGATTAGGACCAGAAGCATTTCAGATTTTGAGTTTTGCAGATTCTGGAATATTTACATTATATTTACCAGTGGAGCATCATTAATCCAAAAATCTGAAATCTGAAGTGCTCCAACATTTAAAACTTTTTGAGTGCTGACAAGACACTCAAAGGAAATGTTCATTGAAATGTTTCAGATTTTGGATTTTCAGAACAGGGATACTCAACCTGTACTGCTTATTGAATTTTAACAATATGCCAGGCACTGTGTAGAACTTCATACACATGATTTCATATAATCCTCACGGTAGTCCTGTGATGCAGGTACCCTTATTATCCCCATGTTGCAGATGAGGAAACTGAAGCCTAGTATTTTGATTGGGCTCCCTGGACGCAGACTCTGAGGGATGGTTAGTTGTTAAGTGCTCTTGGTAGATCCACCTGGAAGTGAGGAAGCCAGGTTTGAAGTGAGGCTGAAGCTAACCTGCAGTGGCCTCAACCAATCCTACTGGAAGTTCTAGATAGGGGATGGTTCTTCAGGGTTGCCCCAAAATTGAGGCAAGGGGACTCTAGCCATTCACTGGCCATGGGACATCTCCAGAAGGGGACATACTTTTCAGTAAGGCAGTTAGTTCCCTGCAGCCAAGAGCAATTCCTAGTGTAATCTATCAGCAGCTGATATTCCCTGCAACTGGGAGAAGGACACATAGTCTTTGAGAGAAGATTCTGGGTAGAGCACCACAGTATTCACCACAGTTAGGTAATGGATCCATGATCACATGACTCGTAAAATGCCACCATTGAAACTGAAGTCCATCTGATTTTAAAGTCTGTCCTCTTAACTCCGATGCCATGTTGGCCCCCATTGCTCTGTCTGGTTCAGTTGCTGCTATCTGATGGAATAACGGCATGTCTTATACATTTTTATGGTTCAAAGAATGAAACAGCATGTTTAGACTTAAGTTGTTATTTGAAAGGAGGTAAATGTCACTATGCATTAGCTTTTGGTGTGAATATTTGTGTGCTTGTGCATGCAAATCTAACAACGAAAAATGGGAAAGGGGATTTTACTCAACATGTTGGAATAAAAGCAGAGTCTTCCTCCTTTCTGTCCTCCATACAGCTCATAGAGTCAGGTTCACAATAAAAATGGTGAGATTTGTTTAGTATATGAGAGATGTGCTTTATTAGGCGGAGGAACTTGCATCCTTGGTGATGTGCTTCTTGACTTATCCTTCAAAGTAACCTTTGCCTGCTGAAGGGCCAGTTCATTACCTAGAGATTGCCCCGCTCTCCCTGGGTCAGAGGCAGAACTAGCAACTGTCACTAACTACCTGGTTACTAATTAAAGTGGTAAGGACAGATTTTAATCTGTAAAAAGGGCAGATTTTAATCACTACACTATTGCAACAGGGAAAAGAGTACATCATGAACTGAACTCAGCTTCTATTTGAACAGAAGTGACTGGGCACTTTACAGAGAGAATGAGGGAATGGGAAAGGGGGTGCGCAGGGGCTCAGAGTTGCAGAAGTGAAAAAATTCCAAAAATCAGGAAGGAGAAAATTGGTCTATATGAAACCCATCTGGGTTTGCTAACTTGTGCTTATTGAAGTTAGACCCCTACCCTGTCATAGAGACCGGCAGATAGAATCCCTTTCTTCAGGTGTTCAATGGAACAAACAGCAAATTCTTTTGGCAGCCCTGAATTTTCTCAGGCAGGTACCTTAGGGGAGGCTGTGGTCATCTTAGGAATTCAGCCAGGAACTGTTAGAAACTGTTAGTGTTTGTTCAAGTCTTTATAGGCCAAGGTTGAGGCCGAGGTGAGAAGAGAGCTCAAAGGACCCTGGCTAGGATAGAATCAATCTTTCTCCCTTCCCTTCCCTCTCCTTCCTTCCCTCCCCTCCCCTCTCCTCCCCTCCCCTTCCCTTCCCTCTCTCTTCTAAAGGAGTTTCACTCTTCTTGAACAGATTATAGTGCAATGGTGCAATTTCAGCTTACCACAACGTCTGCCTCCTGAGCTCAAGGGATTCTCCTGCCTCAGCCTCCTGAGTAGCTAAGATTACAGGTGCTCACCACCACACCTGGCTAATTTTTTGTATTTTTAGTGGAGATGGGGTTTCACCGTGTTGGCCAGGCTGTTCTCAAACTCATGACCTCAGTGATCTGCTTGCCTCGACCCCCAATGTTCTGGGATCACAAGTGTGAGCCACCACACCCAGCCTTGAATCTTTCTTATAACCAGTTAACAATAAACAGCAGTTTAATGGACCAAATCCCTACCCATAAGATTCCTCTGATACCAGCCTTGCCCAAAGCCAAGAGCCTCACCATCCTCCACTGATAACACATCTCACATACAATTACATGCATACACATACACATTCTTACACACATATACACTCTTAAACTCACATTCTTACCCACATACACAGACCTTCACACACTCACATGCATATGCACACTCATACACACATGCATGCACACACACACACACCACTTGTCTCTATACTGTGTGCTTCCATTCCCAGGCCCAGCTACTCTTTTGCAGATCACAGCCTGTTCACTGCCCCAGCTATTTGCTGGGCTTAGAGATAAGTTGGCATCTCCAGACCACCTGGTCTTGGAGGATTCCTGACCATCTGACTATAGTGAACTGGGGTTGGGGTATATCCAGGATCTTCCAGCACCAGAGAAACCAGAGAAGAGATCCATTCTTGCAGACAGGAAAGGCACAAGCAGGAGGAATAGACATTTTTCCTAGAAGGGGAATCAGGCTCCTTGGGCAGCTCAGCTTGATGGTTCCCCAAGTACCAGTCACTCTGTGGGGTCTCCTTCCTTTACTTCATTCCCACTCCGTCCAATCTCTGCCCAAGATCTTAGGCCAATAGTCGATAAAGTTGGCAGTGAACCTGAATCCAAAGCTTCTTCCCCTCCTCCATGGTACTCCTCTCTTAGTCAGGGGACTTTCAAATTCACCGAAAAGCTTCATGCAGGAAAAAGTTGCACATTTCACAGGTTAACTCGTCATGCTGTAATTTACATATTATCTGGCTGCAAAGCATAATCAGACCCTCATAATCAATCATAGTCATCCACTCACCTTCTCTGGTTTTAAATGCTCTCACTGTAGATTAAACAGTTAATTAAACAATTTTTTCGGCCTGTGAGGGTGAGAGAAGATTCTCTTTCTTTGGGAGGCTGGAGCAAAGGGCATGAGTTTGCCATCAGATGCGGGTTTATGTTGTGGCTGTTCCGTATGTGAGTGGTGAAACCTTCACACAGGGGTATCCTATTGGTACTATTGCAAAATGGCAGGGAGGTGATTGGAATTGCATTGAAAGCACCCATCAGAGTTCCTGGCTCATAAGAAATGAGCAATGTATTATAATTATTAGAATTTCTTACTTACACTTTTTAATTGTACAATGTCAGTAATGTACTGAGTAACCAGCAGTGAGTAATCACTGAGTAATGTGACTCAGAGATCAATATTTCATTAGAAAAACTGTTACTCTCCTGGGCAGCCTTCCCTCAAAGTCCCACTGCCTCAGTGGTCACTTTTTTCCTGAGGGTTGTGTTTACCTTTGCATCTGGGAAGGAGCCGGTGTGGGCTTGGGCTTCTGGGGGCAGCAATGTTGCGGTGCCTGAATGGCATGCACTTTGATACAGCACCAGACAGTGACCCACGCCCAGGGAGGCAGCTGGGTCGTTTTCTGGGCTGTCAACCTGCTGGTGCTTGTTTGCCGCCTCATCTGTTTGTTACCAACTCTTCGAGTGACCCTTTTGACCCATCCTGTGCCTGTAACTTCAGATCCCAGACAGCCAGAAAGCTTCTTTACATTTGTCCCAGTTTCTCTCTCTCCAGTGTTCATGTTGAATTGAGGGAAAGAGGCCACGTGAAGAATGTTTACAGCAGGAAATGGAAGGAAGACACTGTCTTCTGCCTGGGCACCCTCAGCAGCTTGGGCAAGTGAGGCGTTGGGCGGGATGGATTGAATTGCATTACCCGTTTGCTGAGCGTGAGAAGTAGGTCCTGAAACATCCTCCACAGTCCCTCCCAGGGTAAGCGCCTGATCTCTCCCTCCTGGGGAGGCAAGGGGAGCAGGGTCAGTGAGGAAGCTGAAAGCAAAAGCCACACAAGGAGGGAAGGAGGAGGCAGAGTTCTTTGTTCCTTTTCTTCAGATTTGAACAACTTGTCATCTTTCTGGGAGATGTCGACAATTCTCAGCATGCTCCCAACCGAGAACAACTTGACTGGAGATCAGAGCTTCAGCCACATCATTTTTCTCCTCTCATTCACCTTCAGATTGTGACACTTTTTCAGTAACCTAGAAAACAAATATCCAAGAAACCTGAATGTCAGTTTCAGGTTCTAAAAACAGCTTTAGAACTATACCTTTCTCCGTTGAATGACTTCTTGTATGGCCAAAGATGCCGTGATGAAAACGCACACTACATATTTGCATCTTCAGTGTTCTGCTCATGAATTTCAAGGACTGCTCTGTGGTCCTGAATACAGAATACCTCTGTTAGCACAGAGTAGGAATTTAAATGCATCTGGGAAACAAAATCAGTCAATAATAATGTTATTCTATATCAGATGGCGCTTTTAAATGTGATCAAAATACCATCCTATAAAATCAGTGTGCATATAATCCTTACAGTAAGAGCTCTTTGTAGTGATAGTTTTTCCAGGATTTTTCATTGTCTTCTGCTCAATTTCTACAAGTGGACAAAGCTTAAGGGAATGATTTCTAGATCTTTATCTTATAATGTAATTGTTTATCAAATACCAAAACAATCCTCCGCCAGATAGAAGGCATGCTTGGGACTGTGCATAAACACAAAGAGGAAATTGAAAATAAATTAATTTTTCCAGTTCACTTATTGCTTTGTCATATAAAATCCTGGGAATAGATGGGGCCAGAACTCTTTGTCTACTACTGAATAATTGTATTTCTAAGTATACAGCAGCACCTGGTCAAAAAATCTTTATGCGTGTCAAGTCCGACTTATACAGACACAATTAATTGCAAGGTTGGAATACAAGACACTAGGCAGCTTTACTTCTGTGTAACCAAATCAGTTTGGCTTCTGTACTCAAACATCTAAGTGTGGTTACTAAGCATAGGTTGTAATAAAAAGGGGGAGAAAACTATGATAGTCCAGCAAACTTTTGCTCATTCAGAAAAAAAAGAGATATTGAGTTTTAAAGTAACAATGAAAAAAACTCAAATATCTTCTTAAAATATGTCACTCATGTTATTTCCCGCTCTTCCAAATGAGGCCCTTTTTCCCTCCTTTATCCCTTGGGCTCCTGGAAATATTAACAGTTATTGAGGAGAAATTTTCATCCCAAATAATGTTGTAGCTGAGACCCAGTCATAAAGAATTTTGCAACTGTAGGCTCACTTTGTGCTTTATCTAACTCAACTGTGTTGGTTTTGCCTCCTGAAGCCTCAATACATAGAGCAAAGTACAGGTGATCAGGATGTTCTACAACAGATCCAGTTCCAGGAAACTGTCCTGTGAATCCCTCCAGTCAGCAGGTGTTTGTGTGGGCAAGAATGAAGAAAGCAAATGAGAATTAACAGCTGGTCAGGAGCAGTGACTCACACCTGTAATCCCAGCCCTTTGGGAGGCCGAGGTGGGCAGATCACCTGAGGTCAGGAGTTTAAGACCAGCCTGGCCAACATGGTGAATCCCCATCTCTACTAAAAATACAAAAATTTTCTTAGTGTGGTGGTGCATTCCTATAATCCCAGTTACTCGAGTGGCTGAGGCAGGAGAATCGCTTGAACCCGGGAGGCGGACATTGCAGTAAGCCAAGATCGTACCATTGCACTTCAGCCTGGGGAGCAGAGTAAGACTCTGTCTCAAAAAAACAAAAACAAAAACAAAAAACCTTAACAAGCATTTATTAAGCACACATTATGCACTGTGAACCAGTAGGGTAGTAGGGTTCTAGGCTTTAGATATTGTATTTCATGCAATGCCCACAAAACTCAAGAAAAGTATTCTTCTCATTTTATGAATGAGGTAAAACTATGTATAAAGGATTGAACAGCCAGTAACTGGCGGCATTTCTGAATTCAGGGTCATTCTGTTAACTAGCAGGAGCTTTCACATTGACTAATGCATTCAACCATCACCATAACCCAACTACAAAGTGTTATTATTCTTCCCACCTTTTCCGTTGGAGTAATTCAGACAGAGGTAACTTTCTCAAGGCCACAGTTAGTAAGTGACTGAGTGAGAATTTGCACACTTTCAATGCCTGTGTTCTTTCTACCATCCCACATCGCGTCCATCAAGCATTTGGTGTACATATTTTTAGAGAGTCAGTGTCCAACTTTGTATTTAAAAGACATATATAAGAGAAAAGCATTCACAGCACCAAGAGATACAATTTTAAGGTTCTGTCCTTTTACAGAAAGGAAAGGGTAGATGAAACATTGTGCTGGCAAGGAGAGTAGGCTTTAGTTTGCAGGGAAGGCAGAGTAGAAAAGGGAGTCTGTCTCTGTACCTGAGGTACAGAAGGATATACCCAAACTGCTAGGAGAAGGAATTTGTATCAAGTGTAGCTACACTTGTTAAGGTAGCAATAGAAAACCCCAGAACAGTGACTTAAATAGAAGTTAATTTTTCCTGCATAACACGATAGCTAGTGGTGAAGGCTTCAGGTGCTGGCTCACTGCTCCAAGATGCTGTCAGAACCCAGCTCCTTCCTCTCCCATCCCTCCACCCTTACCCTATTGGCCTTCTCCGCATGTGAGACAGAAGACATTGCACCCATCCTAAAGTCAGGAACCAAAGGGGAGAGGCTGCATCAACTACAGTGTTTCCGCATCAGCAGAAAAGCAAAAGCTTTGTCAGACCCCTCCAGTCCCCAGCAGACTTCCACTTAGGTCTGATCCAACAGGATTACCATGGCCACCCCAGCAGATGAGGAGGCTGAAAGAGCAAGTACCTACCTGGACACCTTGCCAACCCAGCAGAATTGCCTCCTCCTATGGATGTGGGAAGAGAGAGAGCAAGCCCTAGTGTACGAAGCTAGTATGGAGGGGACACAAATGTGCGAGGGCAGCAGGGCTGTACTTGGGGAAGGAAGAGGACATGGATGAGGCGGGAGTGGAATGTTGTCCTGCCCTTTGAATTTGTGATTATATTTAAGTGGCCGCAGAGGACCACACCAGTAACTACTCCTTCCTTCATCCTGTTCTTGACACTCTTTATTCTTTCTGCCCCAGTCCCAGACTGACAGCCCTTTGTGCTAAGCAACGTGATAAGAATTAGATCATCTGACTCACTGTTTTGTTTTGCTTTTTTAGTCCTTAGCAAATAATAGGTATTTGATACATGATTGCTTAATTAATCCATGAAGAAGATGAAGAAATTCTAGGTTGATATCAGCTAGCAAGGCCCTTTGACTGCTGTGGCCAGAGGTGTTCACTGCTTCAAGGAGAAACTACTCAGGGGCCCAGGGAGTTTGGACACTGGAATCTACCCATACAAAGGCCAGCAAAGAGGTCCAACCTCAGACAAGAAGAATCTGAGAAGCTTGATGATTTTCCAGTTTTGAGTCTCACTGAAAACACCTCTGTGGCCTTGGTGCTGCATCCTGTGATTACAGCTCCATGGTTTCCTTTTGTCTTTGCAGAGCCAGCTCTCCCAGGCGCTGAACGGACTGTCAGACAGGGCTAAGGAAGCCAAGGAGTTTCTGGTACAGCTCCGCAACATGGTCCAGCAGATCCAGGTATGGGCATTTCCTGGGACACATGGAAACCCCACGGGCTAATATAAAACTGTGCGGCGGGAGAGTTTCTTCCTCCTTTTATTTTTATGTGTTATGGGAAAATTCCTTTTTGTTGTTGTTGTTGTTCTTTACATACAAACACACATAGAGATCTACTTCGAACATACCCCTTCTTAAGGTAGTTACTTTTTGTCAACAAGCCAGAAACACAGCCTGATTTTCCAACTGGTTCCTGGCTTCCAGACTGAGGTCCTAATTCTCTGCTACTAAGTATGCAGAAGGAGGCCTATTTCTTTGTAAATTCAGGGTCCTTATTGCTGAGTTTGTAAGATCCTGTAGGTTCTCAAAACACCTTGTAATAATTGTATTATTTAATGGTAACAGGTCATAGTTTTCTCTTTTTTTCATCCTTCCTTTATTTCCTTCCTGCTTTTCATTTTTTTCTTTTTTATTCCTCCCTTCTTCCTTCTTTTTTTCTTCCTTCCTTTCTTCCTTTCGTTCTTCTTTTCTTCCTCCCTGACTCACAACAATGCCTCTCCTCCACTTAGACATTTAAATATTTTTCCACCATGATCCCCTGGCAACTGTAATTTCAGATTGCTTTATCCAGACACAATGACCAGCAATTCAAGCAGCATTTAAGAGCTCATAAATTCTCCACTAGAGCTGAAGGGGAAAAGCCATAAATTATATGAGACACCAAAATAATGACCCTCTTATGTTTTGAAGTTTGCCTCACAGAAATAACCTTAGCTTATTTTCTGCTGGCCTCCAGTAAATTGACTAAGTTCATGTTTCACCATGTCAAGGCAGGTATGGATTTTTAAATGGAAGCCAGCCTTTCAAAGAATTACACACTGATTTATTTGCCTTTTTTTTGGCACACAGGCCCATGTTAAACTTTTGATTCCCTAACAACCTAGCAGTTTTGTATACTTCCTTCTGTTTTCCAAAGCAGGAGAGTTTATCAATCAGTTCTTTCTTTACTCTGCTGGCATAAAATGTGCAGCCCCAGGCTCGCTTCTGACCGGGCTTCTTCATCAGAGCAAAGCTTTCTTTCTGCTCTAAATCAGTGACCGAGCTTACAAGGAGAAGGTCTCCCCTCACCCCACACTCCAGTATTACCCTGCATGTGGCATAGAGAGCTCTTAAATGATATTTTCCAAGGGCCTTCTCTGAGAGCTCAAAAGCAATTGCCTTGAAAGCCAAAATTTAGCATTGCTCAAGCAATTACTAATGTGTTCCTTATATGAAGACCTTGCATTTGAAAACAATGACTAAATGCCTATCTGTTGATTATTATATAAAGAGACATAGTTCTTCATGACTTTAGTAATAAATTAAAATTTTATAGGTTAAATCATTCCTTTCTTGCCAGCCCCCAAAAGTTTATAGTTTACTCAACTAGGTAGTGCTTTGTAAGTACTACTAATGTATATGTGAGTATTTAGCTTTCATTCACTGTGAATTACTTTTTTTCAGATTATGGTTTAATAATCAAAATTGTATATATAACTCATTGAAAGGATTATCCTTAGTAAATGCATATAACTCATTGAAAGAATTGCTTGAAAGAAATGTTTATGGCATGTACAGATTTAAATCAAATAAAAATGTTATAGCCAGCATTTGATTTAAACATCATGGGAAAGTTATAATTCATTTAGTATGTAGTTGCCTTTCCCCTGCAAGGTGTTGGGTCATGTCTGATTTTTATGCCAGGGTGATTGCTATTACACACATTGATTGTTTTTAACCACCTACTATTTGCTTTCCTTAATGAAAGAGGCAAGTACTTTTGCCCATTATTCTCGTATCTTATAAAATTCTGTTCTCATTGGATTACTGTTAATACTGAAGACCAGTGCCGTTTTCTTTCTTCTTAATTCCTTTGATTTTAATGATTTCTCATGCCTCAGCAATGCCCCGCTCACTCCTCTTTGCCTTTTTGAATGCCAGCTTCCACCATATATAGCTAGAAGTATGTGGCCCTCAAAAGCACTCATGCCCAACTCTATAAGCTAAAGCTTTGTTTTACTTAATATAATTCAAATTGTGGAAATGATTTCCTTTTGATAAATTTAAGCAATAAATATTTATCCTTTTCAGTCTAAATTTAAGGTGAAACATGACCACTATAGAATAAAGTTTATCCAGTTATTTTTTTTTTTAATCACCAAATGTACATTGTGGACAGAGTTCCTTTTCATTCCCTTCAGCAGGATGGGGGAGCTCTGTTTTCTCTGGCAGCCTGAGGCACCCAGCACCTTGCAGTTGAGAAATGTGCTCTATTACACAGGAAAACAGTGTGGAGTTTGAAGCCTGTCTGGTGGCCCAATGTGATGCCCTCATTGATGCCCTCAACAGAAGAAAAGCCCAGCTGCTGGCCCGTGTCAACAAGGAGCATGAGCACAAGCTGAAGGTGAGTGCTGCATCATGGGAAGAACGGAAAGCCAACAAGCCAGGCTCCTGGGGGGCATGATGGACAGGCTGGGAGAATTCCTTCCCCTGGACAGGAAGAGAGGATGCCCACAGCCTTGGGTAGCTAGTGATCTGGCCAGAAAGGAGCATACACATCCCTCCATTCACGATGTACTCCTTCATTTACCTAAATAATGTTTGTTGAGTGACTTTTCTGGGCCAGGAACTGCTATGGACACAGGAATAATAAATAAATAAAAATCATTGCCTTCATGGGACTTACATTCTATCAAGAGGGATAAATAATAAGCAAGATAAGTGTCTTCCTCCATTTTATGTTGCTATAACAGAATACCACAGACTGGGTGATTATAAACAATAGAATTGTATTTAGCTCATAGTTCTAGAGGCTAGAAAGTCCAAAAGCATGGTGTTGGCTTCTGGTGGGGGCCTTCATGTTGCATCATCCTGTGGCAGAAGGCAGAAGGACAGGCGAGCATCAGAAACAGAGAGGATAGGCCCAAACTTCCACCTTTTATTGGGAGCCCACTCCCATGATTTTTTTTTTTTTTTTTTTATTGCATTTTAGGTTTTGGGGTACATGTGATGAACATGCAAGATTGTTGCATAGGTACACACATGGCAGTGTGCTTTGCTGCCTTCCGTCCCCTCACCTGTATCTGTCATTTCTCCCCATGCTATCTCTTCCCACCTCCCCACCCCCCCGCCCCTCCCCCATTTCCCCCCAACAGACCCCAGTGTGTAGTGCTCCCCTCCCTGTGTCCATGTGTTCTCATTGTTCAACACCCGCCTATGAGCGAGAATATACGGTGTTTGATTTTCTGCTCTTGTGTCAGTTTGCTGAGAATGATGGTTTCCAGTGCAAATCAAAACCACATTGAGATACCATCTCACACCAGTTAGAATGGCGATCATTAAAAAATCGGGAAACAACAGATGCTGGAGAGGATGTGGAGAAATAGGAACACTTTTACACTGTTGGTGGGAATGTAAATTAATTCAACCATTGTGGAAGACAGTGTGGCGATTCCTCAAGGACCTAAAAATAGAAATCCCATTTGACCCAGCAATCCCATTACTGGGTATATATCCAAAGGATTATAAATCATCCCATGATTATTAACCTACTCCCAAGATAATAGCATTCATCCATTCATGAAGGCATCCATTCATCCATTCATCCATTCATCCATTCATCCATTCATCCCCTTCACGTCCTAATCACTCCTTAAAGGCTCCACCTCTTAAGACTTTTATAATGGCAATTAAATTTCAACATGGATTTTAGAGGAGATACTCAAACCACAGCAATAAGTAAGAAAATATGGAGCATATTAGTAAAAAGTGTTAAGAAAAACGTTGACAGTAGGAAAAGAGGATAGTGAGTACTGGGGGTGGGGGTTGAAATTTTGCATAGGATGGCCATAAAGAGGCAAAAATGTATTTTTGAATTGAGAAATAGAATTTGTGCTTTCTAGAAAACAAACATGATTTGTCTTAACTTCGCAACTGAACTTTACAGTTGGAAACTGTACAGAAGTTTGTCATGACACGGTAGAGTCAACTGGCTATAAGAATGTGACCCTGTTGGCAGGACTGGCCCTCCAGGAGACATCTGATATACCACCTGTCACCCCACTGGTGCAGGGCAACAAAATGTGAGAGGAAGGATGAGTGGATGGGAAGAGCAAACCAGAAGGGGTCCAGCAGTACGCAGTCAGCTGAGGCTCACACACGTGGCCATCAGGCCTCAGAGTGGCAGGTGGTGGGTAGGTGGTGTGCAGTGTTGGCATGGAATTAAGATGAAGGGAGAAATGAGGTCTGACCATAAGCTCATGGTGCTGGGCAGGCGAGCAGGAGGAGAGAGGGACATAAAAGGTGGCTCAGAAGGAGTCCTGCCCTTGTGGAGTTTACAGCTCAATGGAAGAGATGCGCTATACCCACAGCTGACTCCAACACAGGTAGAGAGTGGGCTTCCAGAAGACAGGTGCCCAATGTCATAGAAGTTGTGACAGGGCAAAATTACTTGCAGCTAAAATGGTTGTGGAGTACCTTAAGAGCTGGCACCTGAGTAGTCCAAATTGCAGGAAGTGTGTGTTAATGACCACTTACATTCCTGCCTACAGGAGTCCGCAAAGCTGTCAGGGAAGGAGAGGGTGATTAGCATATATGCAGGCTCTCTTTTGGTTCCATATGAAGTTTAAGATGGTTTTTTCCAGTTCTGTGAAGAAGGTCATTGATAGTTTGATGGGAATAATGTTGAATCTATAAATTATTTTGGGCAGTATGGCCATTTTCACAATATTGATTCTTCCTAACCATGAGCATGGAATGTTTCTCCATCTGTTTGTGTCCTCTCTTATTTTGTTGAGCAGTGGTTTGTAGTTCTCCTTGAAGAGGTCCTTTACATCCTTTGTTAGTTGTATTCCTAGGTATTTTATTCGCTTTATAGCAATTGTGAACGGCAGTTCGTTCTTGATCTGGCTCTCTTTAAGTCTGTTATCGGCATATAGGAATGCTTGTGATTTCTGCACATTAATTTTGTATCCTAAGACTTTGCTGAAGTTGCTTATCAGTTTCAGGAGATTTTGGGCTGAGACGATGGGGTCTTCTAAATATACAATCATGTTGTCTGCAAATAGAGACAATTTGACCTCCTCCTTTCCTAATTGAATACGCTTGCTTTCTTTTTCTTGCCTGATTGCTCTGGCTAGAACTTCCAGTACTATATTGAATAGGAGTGGTGAGAGAGGACATCTTTGTCTAGTGCCGGTTTTCAAAGGGAATGATTCCAGTTTTTGCCCGTTCAGTATGATATTGGCTGTGGGTTTGTCATAAATAGCTTTTATTATTTTGAGATACGTTTCATCGATACCTAACTCTCTTATTGAGAGTTTTTAGTATAAAAGGCTGTTGAATTTTGTCAAAGGCCTTCTCTGCATCTATTGAGACAATCATGGTTTTTGTCTTTGGTTCTGCTGATGTGGTGATTTACGTTTATAGACTTGCATATGTTGAACCAGACTTGCATCCCCGGGATGAAGCCTACTTGATCATAGTGGATAAGCTTTTTGATGTGCTGTCGCAATCAGTTTGCCAGAACTTTACTGAAGATTTTTGCATCTATGTTCATCATGAATGTTGGCCTGAAGTTTTCTTTTCTTGTTGAGTCTCTGCCCAGTTTTGATATCAGGATGATGTTGGTCTCATGAAATGATTTAGGAAGGATTCTCTCTTTTTGGATTTTTTGGGATAGTTTCAGAAGGAGTGGTACCAGCTCCTGTTTGTATGTCTGGTAGAATTCAGCTGTGAACCCATCTGGACCTGGGCTTTTTTTGGTTGGTAGGCTTATTAATTGCTGCCTCAACTTCAGCCCTTGTTATTGGTCTATTCAGTGTTTTAACTTCTTCCTGGTTTAGGCTTGGGAGGGTGCAAGTGTCCAGGAATTTATCCATTTCTTTCATGTTTACTGGTTTGTATGCATAGAGTTGTTCGTAGGAATCTCTGATGGTAGTTTCTATTTCTGTGGAATCTGTGGTGATATCCCCTTTATCGTTTTTTATTGCATCTATTTAATTATTCTCTCTTTTCTTTTTTATTAATTGGGCTAGTGGTCTATTTTGTTGATCTTTTCAAAAAAACAGGTCCTGGATTTATTGATTTTTTGAAGAGTTTTTTTGTGTGTGTCTCTATCTCCTTCAGTTCTGATCTGATCTTAGTTATTTCTTGGCTTCTGCTAGCTTTTGAGTTTTTTTGATCTTGCTCCTCTAGCTCTTTCAGTTTTGATGATAGCGTGTCGATTTTAGATCTTTCCTTGCTTCTCATATGGGCATTTATTGCTATAAATTTCCCTCTAGACACTGCTTTAAATGTGCTCCAGAGATTCTTGTACGTTGTGTCTTCCAGAATCTCTGGGACACATTTAAAGCAGTGTCTAGAGGGAAATTTAGCTCGTTGGCTTCAAAGATCTTTATTTCTACCTTCACTTCATTGTTTATCCAGTCAACATTCAGGAGCCAGTTGTTCAGTTTCCATGAAGTTGTGTGGTTGTGAGTTAGTTTCTGAATTCTGAGTTCTAATTTGATTGCACTGGGGTCTGAGAGAGTGTTTGTTATGATTTTCATTCTTTTGCATTTGCTGAGGAGTGATTTACTTCCAATTATGTGATCAGTTTTAGAGTAAGTGCGATGTGGTGCTGAGAAGAATGTATATTCTGTGGATTTGGGGTGGAGAGTTCTATAAATGTGTATTAGGTTTCCGTGGTCCAGATCTGAGTTCAAGTCCTGGATATCTTTGTTAATTTTCTGTCTCATTGATCTGTCTAATATTGACAGTGGAGTGTTAAAGTCTCCCACTATTACTGTGTGGGAGTCTAAGTCTCTGTAGCTCATTAAGAACTTGCTTTATATATCTGGGTACTCCTGTATTGGGTGCGTATATATTTAGGATTGTTAGCTCTTCTTGTTGCATTGATCCTTTTGCCATTATGTAATGCCCTCCTTTGTCTCTTTTGATCTTTGTTGGTTTAAAGTCTATTTTATCAGAGACTAGGATTGCAACTCCTGCTTTTTTTTTTCTCTCTCTCCATTTGCTTGGTAAATCTTCCTCCATCCCTTTATTTTGAGCTTATGTGTATCCTTGCACATGAGATGGGTTTCCTGAATACAGCACACCGATGTTTGACTTTTTATCCAATCTGCCAATCTATGTCTTTTGATTGGAGCATTTAGCCCATTTACATTTAAGGTTAATATTATTATGTGTTAATTTGATCCTGCCATTTTGATGCTGGCTGGTTGTTTTGCCCATTAGTTGAGTCAGTTTCTTCCTTCTGTCAATGCTCTTTATCATTTGATAGTTTTTTGGAGTGGCTGATACTGGTTGTTCCTTTCTATGTTTAGTGCTTCTTTCATGAGCTCTTGTAACGCAGGCCTGGTGGTGATGAAATCTTTCAGCAATTACTTGTTCATAAAGGATTTTATTTCTCTTTCACTTATGAAGCTTAGTTTGGCTGGATATGAAATTCTAGCTTGAAAGTTCTTTTCTTTAAGGATGTTGAATATTGGCCCCCACTTTCTTCTGGCTTGTAGGGTTTCTGCTGAGAGATCCACTGTGAGTCTGATGGGCTTCCCTTTGTGGGTGACCCAACCTTTCTCTCTGGCTGCTCTTACCATTTTTTCCTTCATTTCAACCCTGGTGAATCTGATGATTATGCGCTTTGGGGTTACTCTTCTTGAGGAATATCTTTGTGGTGTTCTCTGTATTTCCTGGACTTGAATATTGGCCTGCCTTGCTAGGTTGGGGAGGTTCTCCTGGATAATATCCTGAAGAGTATTTTCCAGCTTGGATTCATTCTCTCTGTCAAATTCAGGTACACCTATCAAACGTAGATTAGGTCTTTTTACATAATCCCATATTTCTTGGAGGCTTTATTCATTTCATTTCACTCCTTTTTTCTCTTATCCTGCCTTCTCATTTTATTTCATTGAGTTAATCTTCAATCTCTGATATCATTTCTTCTGCTTGGTCCATTTGGCTATAGGCTGTTGAAACTTGTGTATGCTTCATAAAGTTCTCATGTTGTGTTTTTCAGCTCCATCAATTCATTTATATTCGTCTCTAAGCTGTTAATTCTCGTTAGCATCTCGTCAAACCTTTTCTCAAGCTTCTTAGTTTCTTTACATTGGGTTAGAACATGTTCTTTTAGCTCAGAGAAGTTTGTTATTACCCACTTTCTGAAGCCTGTTTCTATCAATTCATCAGACCCATTCTCCATCCACCCTTGTTCCCTTGCTGGTAAGGAGTTGTGATCCCTTGGAGGAAGAGAGGTGTTCTGGTTTTGGGTGTTTTCATCATTGTTGCACTGGTTTCTTCCCATCTTTGTGGATTTATCTACCTGTGGTCTTTGTAGTTGATGACTTTTGGATGGGGTCTCTGATTGGACGTCTTTTTTGTTGATGATGAAGTTATTTCTTTCTGTTTTTTAGTTTTCTTTCTAAGAGTCAGGCCCCTCTGCTGTAGGACTGCTGGAGGTCCACTCCAGACCCTGCTTGCCTGGGGATCACCTGTGGCGGCTGCAGAACAGTAAGGGTTGCCGCCAGTTTCTTCTTCTGTTATCTTTGTCCCAGAACGATACCTGCCAAATGTCAGCCTGATCTCTCCTTTTTGAGGTGTCTCTTTGGATATACAGGGGTTGGGGAGCTGCTTGAGGAAACAGTCTGTCCCTTATAGGAGCTTAAGTGCTGCGCTGTGAGCTCCATTGTTCTGTTCACAGCTGCCGGGCTGGTATGTTTAGTCTGCTGCAGTGGAACTCATAACTGCCTTTTTTTCCAAGGTGCTCTGTCCTGGGAAGGTAGGGCTTTATTTATAAATTCCTGACATGCTGCTGCCTTTTTCAGAGCTGCCCTGCCAGCAAGGAGGTAGCCTAGTCACAGTCTTCCAGCAGAGGCATTGCTGAGCAGCCTTTGGCTCTGCCCAGCTGCTTTGTGAACTTCCTTGCCGTTTTGTTTATAGAGGTATAGTTAGAACTGCCTCGGTAATGGCAATCTGCCTCAGTAATGGCGGGCTGCCTCGGTAATGGTGGATTGCCTCAGTAATGGCAGACTGCCTCAGTAGTGGTCGGCTGCCTCAGTAATGGCGGACTGCCTCCCTAGTGGTGGGCTGCCTCTGTAATGGCAGACTGCCTCAGAAGTGGTGGACTGCATCAGTAATGGCTGACACCCTTCCCCCCACAGAGCTGGACCGTCCTGGGTCCAGCTGTGCTTGCTGTGAAACTCAATCCAGAGCCTTTCAGATTGCTGGTCTTTGTGGTGGTGTGACCTGTCGAGCCAGATCACCTGGCTCCCTGTTTCAGCCCCCTTTTTTTCAGTTGAATGGGTGACTCTGTCTCCCAGGCATTCCAGGCACCAGTTGAAATGGCCACCCAGATTTGTGTGAGTTTTTGTGCAGAGACCCACTGCACCAGCTGAAACAGCCTTGCTGGAGGCTCATGGCACTTTTCCGCCCAGGAATCTCCAGTTCTGTGGGCAGTAAAAACTCGTTTGGAAATGGCAGTGATGACTCACCCTCTGCATTCTCACTGGGAACTGCAATCCAGAGCTGTTCCTATTTGGCCATCTTGGATCATCTCAAAATTTTAACTTTTTTTCTTAATGGACGTATCTTTTTTGAAACATGGCAAATACTTTCCTGGCATTTTAAAACAGAACATGGTGAACAGTTTGCGATAGTCACATGGTGAGGGTAGGGCAACTCCAGGTTTTCTCTTTTTTTTTCTTTTTCTTTTCTTTTTTTTTTTTTTTTTGAGACGGAGTCTTGCTATATTGATATTGCCCATTGCCCAGGCTGGAGTACAGTTGCATGATCTTGGTTCACTGCAACCCCTGCCGCCTGGATTCAAGTGATTCCCCTGCTTCAGCCTCCCTAGTAGCTGGGACTATAGGTGTGTGCCACCACACTCGGCTAATTTTTTGTATTTTAATAGAGATGGGGTTTCACCATGTTGGCCAAGATGGTCTTGATCTCCTGACCTCATGATCTGCCCACTTTGGCCTCCCAAAGTGCTGGGATTACAGGCATGAGCTACCGCATGCAGCCAACTCCAGGATTTCTATATGGGAGAGATATAAAGACAGCAATATGGCGTGAGGAGGGAATTTTTTGACAATTGCAAATGCACCATTTATTCCTATCAAAGAATGGCAGAAGGCATGAGAAGCCCCCTTGCCCTCCTGCTTCATGCTGCCTCTGCAGAACAGGACTGTGTGAAAATCAGTTAAGGACTATGATGTGGCTGCAGATGTCATTGCCCAGGAATGGCTTTCACACATCGCTGGGATGCCACATCGCATGACTGTGTCCTCATCCCTCCTCTGATGGTCCATCTGTGCTGGCTGGGCTGCCCCAGTGAGGCATGCGGATGCATGTGGGGGCTGCTGAGCAGAGGCAGCTGCCTGCCCTCATTCCACCCTGCCCAGCCTGGAGTTTCCTGCCCAGACCTTAAAGGACTGCAGAAACCAGAGACAGGTGGCTGGCTGTCCCCCACAGCAGCGGAGTTGTTCTGTCTTCTGTTTCAAGTGATTTGTTTCTCTGCTGTTTTCAGATGATTGTATCTGTCATTGCTTCCAAAAACAGCCACCAGTGCCACTCACACCATCATGACCACTGATACAGGCCTCCACGGCTCACTCACTCTCCTTCTCTCCCCCTGCCTTTTCCCTTTCTTGTCACTTTCATTGCTACTCAGATTTGTGAGAAAAGACTGGCCTTTTATAGACATCACTTGCCAAGCACAGTACTTCTTTCTATCTTTGTTGGCTAACCCATCACTCACTGTCCTGCAGGGATAATCTTATGTTCTTCCGCTTCCCTTTGGCTGAGTTGTATGAGGCCCTGCTTTTTACTGACAAAGAAAGGAGTTGTGTGTGTATTTTTCTGGCAACTCTGGCTCCTTGAGCAATCCAAAAAACTAGGGATGCTGGAAAGTGAGTGTGTATTTACAGAGTCTATAATCCTTCATGTCCATCTCTGAAAGCACTGATTGCCTGAACAGATTTAATAGTTCTGGTTTTGAGGTAAGATGGAACTAAGTGGTAAAGAGCCCATGTCTGGGATTAGAGGCTGGGGTGAGAGGACACTTTCTCACTTAATAGGTTTCTCACCTTAGGCAAGTCTCTGGCTCAAAAGTTTATTTCATCTGTGTGTAAAATAAAGCTTTAAGTGGTACCTCATAGGGCATTGCAAAGCACTTAGCAGGATCTTCAGTGTATATTACTATTATCATTGAGATCATTGAGAGAGAATGATTGGAAATATGGTTTCATTCAACACACTGAAGAAAAGTTTCCAGGGGCTTGTTTTCTATGATACCAGAGTTCATAGTGTAGAATTAGTCCATACACTGGTGTTATTATCCATAAACCTGGGAAATTCTTTAGTGGCATGAGTTCATAATTGATCACTGTATAAAACAGTTCACAAAGTTTGGTGAGCTTTTTTTTTTTTTTTTTTTTGAGATGGAGTTTTGCTAATGTTTCCCAGGCTGGAGTGCAATGGTGCAATCTTGGCTCACTGCAACCTCCTCCTCCTGGGTTAAAGTGATTCTCCTGCCTCAGCCTCCTGAGTAGCTGGGATTACAGGCATGTGCCACCACACCTGGATAATTCTGTATTTTTTTAGTAGAGACAGGGTTTCTCCATGTTGGTCAGGCTAATCTTGAACTCCCAACCTCTGATCTGCCCGCCTCGGCCTCCGAGTGCTGGGGTTACAGGCGTAAGCCACGACGCCTGGCTGGGTTAGCTATTTTTAAAAGCTAAAAAAAGTTTTGAGACATGTGCAGATATGGTCATATTTGAGGAAAACTGTTTGAAATGTAAATTATAGTTAATACTACTCTGTGGTTTGAAAAAATGCTGGGAGCCAAATATCTATTTTCAGAATATAGTGAACTAAAGCAAATGTCAGATAGCTACTGAGGGAAGAAGTGTTTTTGAGCTTCCAAGTAAAATGTGACTAACTCATATTTGGAACTACTTGGGCAATATTCCAACAATCAGCAGAGCATACTGGACCCCCGGGTGTTTTGTCTTGATCAGTCCGTTGAGTCAACATCCTTCCCAGGTCTGCTTTAGCTGAAGACATCCTGAAATTTCCTCACTATCTGTGCTTCTCACAGGGAAATTGTGATGATACTTAAACTAAATTGTGCCATTAATGAGATCTCTGCTTTCTTCAGAAACTTTACATATGCCACTTTTTCTTGATAAGCCCAAAGAATATCTGAAAATTATTTTTGTTTATGTAACATTCACAATTTGAAATAACTCTGAAATTGTCTTAAATATGCTCTCTCTAATATTTTAGAATAAATGCACACATTGAATAGCAAGAGGCGATATGTATTTTCTTGGTTACCTTTGAACTCTAAGATCCTCTGAAAGAAAAAAATGTTACAGTTATTCCAAATGATTCTGGAGAGAAGGTCTAGTTTTCAGTTTCCATGTATGGTTGGTAAATTTAACATACCAGTGTAATTACTCAGCAAGGATGCTAAGAGCTAATGATAAAGCTTACCATGTTATACAGTCTTCATATTAATATTTACTGAGGGCTTCTGTGTGCCAATTGTAGTTACCTGTAAAATGCTTGATTTTGAGAACTAGTGTAACATTTGAGTTTTGTTAGAATAATTGTAATTATTTTCACCATTATATTTGTTATTATTTACCACATATTGCATGTTATAATCCCATTATGTTTGCCAAAAATTAATTATATTGCATGTCATTAAGAACACAAATTTAAATTATGGATATTATTGGCATATGAACAGCATACTGCAGCTATTTTGCCATCGTTTTATGACAGGGAAATAATTCTTTGATTCAGATGAGAGAGAGGAAAGAAAGAAAGTGGGAGGGAGGGAGGAAGGGAAAAAGGAAGGAAAGAAGGAAAGAAAAAAGGAAGGGAGGGAGGGAGGGAAGGGGAGGAAGGAAGAAAGGAAGGCAGGCAGGCAGGTAGGCAATACCAGCTCACAAAAAAATTAAAAATAATGGTATATTATTTGACTGGCTACAGCCATTACTAGGAAGAAAAAGCAACTAATTTAAGCCAAGAACCACCTCAATCCCTAGAAAACTAACAGCAAAGAACTCAGTTATTCCATTACAGTGAAGACATTTGGAAAAATTCGGCACACTAGAACAACTCGAAGTGTTCAATTGCCCTCAGCAGAAGTCTATAGAAACCAATTCTAATCATTTAACCACAATTGTGATTGATTACAAGCCCATGATTAATGATAAATTCCTTTCAGAGTTTCATTTGGCATATTTTGCAGTCCTCTGCTTCCCACCATGTAGGAGCAAAAATCCCAAGAGGGTCTGTATGGGATAAGGTGCCCAGGCCACCCCTGGAATTACCAGGAAGCCCCATACGCAGCTGAAGGACTAGGTTAGGGGATACACCCCTGAACAGCCCCCTACTCACTTAGGCAATGTCAATGAAAGTCAGTCTCAGAACTTCCTTTGTACTCTTTGCCTCAGCCCAGATATGGGTGACACTTCTCACTTCCAAAAGGCACCTCACTCATACTTTGAGGAGGATGGAATAATCCACTATTTCTTACTACACGTCACATCCTATGCAACAACATACTGCTTCAGTCTTAACCGCAGCCACCTTCAGTGGTAAATGTTCTCCGGTGTGGTTGGGGCTACCCAGTATGCTTCTCTCTCTCTCTCAATGTCTTGAACGTCTTCTTTCATTAACTTCTCTGTACAAGGATGCGGTATTCTATACACTAAGATCATGCTTTGCATATTCCACTCAATGTTTATTGATAAGGCATTGGTGATAGTCACACTTGTAGAATAGAAATTTCACAACTTTACTGTTAAAAATCTCAAGGCATCTTAAAAACAGGTGTGTAGTTTATTTAATAGGTTTAAATAATCCTTCTCTTGATTAAAAACTCAAAGTGTCAGATTTGCCTTTGAAATGATTAGTTGCCAGTGTGGATAAACTAATAACATTAGTACAGAGGATGGTATCAAGAGAATAAGGCAAATATTTGGCTTAAACTATGGAGGAGAATGGTGGCATGTGAGAAATTTAAAATGCTCTTTAAGTTAAATGTTGTAAGTTTTATTGAATGTGACAGTGATATGGTAGATAACATTCTACTCTTGGAAAAAACATATTTCTTTAATACCAGAAAGATCTAACAGCCAAAGCACTTCACCTTTAATTCACGCAGTTCATTCAAAGCATCAGTTGGTCATCATGCTTTAGGACATGGCAGGACACAGAGAAACTCCCTCCTGATTAAAAGGACCCATGGAGAACAAATTCCTCAAGCTTGCATCTGAAAAGTACCATCAGTTCCCCATATCCATGGGTTTTGCATCCATGAATGCAACCAACAATGGATTGAAAATATTTGAAAACAAAAGTCTCTCCTGGAACACCTACAGACTATTTTCTTATTATTCCTTAAACCATCAGTCCCCAACCCCAGCTGGTGCCTTTTCAGCACCAGGGACCAGTTTCATAGAAGACAGTTGTCTTCCATGGAGTACAATTGTCTGCTCAGTATCTCTGGGGGATTGATTCCACAATTCCCTGTGGATACCAAAATCCACAGATGCACAAGTCCCTGATGTAAAATGGCATAGTTTCATGAATGTTATTATGTTAATAATAATAATATAATTTATGTTGTTAATAATAACAATGTTATTGTGTTAATAATATAGTGTTATTAATATCGTTATTAGAGATAGCTGCAGGGGGTGCTGGAGCAGGTGCGGGATGGTTTCAGGATGAAACTGTTGCACGTCAGATCATCAGGTATTAGATTCTCATAAGGAGCACATAACCTAGATCCCTTGCCTGCACGGTTCACAATAGGGCTCCTACTCCTATGAGAATCTAGTGCCGCTGCTGATCTGAAAGGAGGTGGCCCACTCCTCACCTCCTGTTGTGCAGTCCAGTTCCCAGCAGGCCATAGACCAGTGCTACTCCACAGCCCAGCGGGTAGGGACCCCTGCCCTGAACAATATACTGTAATACCTTTTACATTGTAATTAAGTATTACAAACAATCTAAAGATGATTTAAAGGATATAGAAGGATATGCATAGGCTATATGCCAGTAGTGTGCCATTTTATATCAGGGGCTTGAGCATCTTCTGATTTTGGCATCTGCAGGGAATCATGGAATCAATCCCCCACAGATACTGAGGAGATAACTGTATTGGACCTTAAACAAAAAGGATTAAAGGATGATCTTATGCTTAGCAGAAATTGTTTTAAACTATAATGGGAAGGCGTAGCTTATATTTAAGAAAGAACTTTTTGAAATAGTAGAGAAAGAAAGTTAGCATTCATTTAGGCGGCAGTTCGTTAGTGACATCTTGTCAAAACCTATAATGAGAGAGAGTACTATAGGAAAAAGCATTGGCAAGGTATGGTGGCTCACACCTGTAATCCCAGCGCTCTGGGTGGCCGAGGGAGGAGGATCACTTGAACCCAAGAGCAGCCTGGATGACCTGGAGAAGCCCCATCTCTACCAAAAATATACAGATTCGCCAGGTGTGGTGGCATGTGCCTGTAGTCCCAGCTACTAAGGAGACTGAGGTGGGAGGATCACTTGAGCCCAGGAGGTTGAGGCTGCAGTGAATTGTGAGTGTGCCACATCACTCCAGCCTGGGTGACAGAGACCCTGTCCAAAAAGAAAGAAAGGGATAGAGGGAAAGAAAGAGAGAGAGAGAGAGAGAGAGAGAGAGAGGAAAAAGAAAGAAAAAGAGGGAAGGAAGGAAGGAAAGGGAGGCAAAGAAAAAGGCATTTATTTAAAAAGCGTAAAGAAAATTTTTGAAAGAACCACATGTAAAATGTAGAGGTAAGCGGAGGTTAGGGAAGGTGTCAAGGTCATCATTTCATTAAAAATGAAATTCCCTTTAATGAGCCTCAGGTCTTGCTGCTGGTTGTGTCACTAGAACTGACTGGAGAAAGGAGATTCGCCTGTTAGTGATGGGAATGTCATTGAGGACAGGCAGGACAAAATTTTACCTGTGTATTGTGTACTCTCTCCTGGGTTGCTCTGTGCTACTGACAGTGTGTGAGAATTTAAAGGGACACAACAGTCCTTCAGACTCTCCTTTAACAAATAGATGACAGTGTTATATCCTGACCCAATAAATGACCTTTATAAATCTTCCACTTAACAAAATAAAACTGTTCCAATGATCGATAGGCATTTGCCATCCAGAACAGATGGTGGCTCTGCTGATAAAACTTTAAAAGCCTTTTCTGAAACTGTGGACTACAGATTAATTCACTGTCTGGTGGGAGCTGGTTTAGGCTTTAGTGCAGATGAAAGCAGGAAGACTGTCTCTTAGGCTCTATTTGTGTCATTCTGCAACTTGCACTGTCCCTGAGAAAAGGACCTCTTGAATCCAGCCCACTGCAAACATGATGCCAAGGGGTCCTCTGGCACATCAGAGCCAAAGCACAGAAATGTGTTATTCAAAGACAACAGTGAGGTGGCCTGGCTTCTGGGAATCATTTTCCATGAAAAACTCAATGTAGAAAGAAATCACCACAAAATGTGGTATAAGTAACACAGGTTGAAGAAGGTAGCAAGTAAGAGAGCTGATAAAGACAAGTAGAGAAAAAGTATTTATTCTCTTTAAAGATCTGATTCAAGATAATCTGGCTGATTTCTATAATGTGGGAAATCTTGCTAAATTAATTCAGAAATATAAGTTAATTACAGGGCACCAAAAATGCTTCTCTGGGAACCCTATAGTTTAATTTTAAGCAGTAATTTTTTATCACAGTCTGTTGTGATCATTGTGAATGACTGATTAAAATGTAAAAAGGTGGACTAAAATAAACTGTATCAAGAGTGAGGGCCAGGAACTCAGGAATACTGAGTCCTTCCAAGAAGCTTGAGTCATAGAATACAGGAGCCAACAGCAAACACCTGCTGAAACTCCCTAGTAATTTGGCAGTGCAACAATTAAGCTTCTTTACAGTCAGCAGAGAGCCCCAACACTCACAGCTCCTTCAGCACCCAATAAACCATACTTGATAAGGAAATTTATAGAAGCAAACATGGAATTTTATGAGGACTGAGTAATGTATTTATTTCAGTATATTAATGCATCATTGAACTGAATCCTCTGGAAAGGAAACACGATTCAGTCTATTTTATCTCAAAAGCAGACTGACTCTGGGTTATAGTGCTCAGATTCTATCTGTCCTTGTTATTCAGACTTCCAGTACTCATAGTCAAAAGGTAAGTGTCATTTGGATAATGAAATGATGACTATGGAGGTGTTTGCTACCTAGCAGCACCAATACACTGGCTACCAAAATATAAAAATGTCATCCTAATAACAAGTTAGTTCAGCCCCATACCACAGAGGGGAATAGTGTCTTAGCTGTAGGCCACTTCTCTTTAATTTTTAAATGTTTTACATGTGGAGTTTTTTTCTCCCCAAGAGATAGAATCCTAATCTTCCTGTTATTTTCTGAATAAAAAATAAAATAATTTGTACATATTGACCCCAGACCAACATATGGTGATGGTGGTTGTCAGACATACTGGATGTGAGAAGAAAATAAATCAACCAGCGAATTTAAATTCATTTCCCGCAAAATTCACAAAAGTAATCTTTCCATCAAAGTTTTTTCCTTTCACCAATGACAATAAAGAGATTTTTCATCCTACATTTTATTTTACTTCTTAATTATTATTAAAATTTAAAAAGCAATAACAAATCATCTGTCAGAGAATTGGGCAACCTGAATAGCCAAAACAGTCCTGAAAAAGAAGGACAAAGTTGAAGTTCTTATATTTGCTAACTTCAAAACTTATTACAAAGCTGCAGTCATGAAAATAGTGGATACTAGCATAAAGACCACAGTAACAGAATAGAATCCAAAAATAAACTCCTGCATACTTGCTCAAATGATTTTCCACAAGGCTGCCAAGATTATCCAATGGGGAAAAAAAGCAGTATTTTTAATAAATGGTGTGGGGAAAACTGGATATCCACATGCAAAGAAAAAAAAATGAAGTTAGACACTTACCTAACTTCATATCCAATAATTACCTTGTAATAGATCAAATAACTAAATATAAAATCTAAAACTGCAAAATCTTAGGAGAAAACACAGGAGAAAAGCTTTGGGACATTGAGCTTGGCAGTGATTTCACAGATATGACACCAAAAGCATAGGAAACAAAAGAAAATGTCGATAAGTTGAAATATTTATGTCTCAAAGGACGCAAGGAGTGAAAAGGCAACCCACACAACAGTATGAAATATTTGAAAATCGTATATCTGATAAGAGATTGATATCTGGAATATATAAAGAACTCCTACAACTCAGCAACAACAAACCCTAGTTTTAAAAATAGGCAAAGACCTGATTACCAGTGAGGCTACACAAATGGCCAATAAACACATGAAAATATACTCAGCATCACCAGCCATTAGGGAAATGCAAATCAAAACACAGCGAGATACCACTTTATACCTTCACAATGGCTATATTTTTAAAAATGTGAAAGTAATAAGTGTGGGTGAGGATGTGGAGACATTAGAACCCTTGTGCATTGCTGTGGGAATGTAAAATGGTATGGTTGCCATGGAAAACAGTATGGTGATTCCTGAAAAAATTAAATGTAGAATTACCACATGATCCAGCAACTCCACCTCAGGGTATAGTACCTCAAAGAAGTGAAAGCAGAGACTTACACAGATATCTGTACACTCGTGTTTATAGTAATTTTATTCACTGTAGTTGAAAATATTCATCAGTGGGTGAATGGATAAACAAAATGGAGTATACATACCTCAGAGTATTATTTGCTCTTAAGATGAAAATTTTGACACCTGCTGCAACATGGTTGAATCTCAGAGGCATTATGCCAAGTGAAATAAGCCGATCACAAAAGGACAAATGTTATATGATTCCACTTACGTAAGAGGTTCTTAGCATAGTGAAATTCATAAAGAAAGTAGAATGGTGGTTGCCAGGGGCTGGGAGGAAGGGGAGATGGAGACGTTGTTTAATGGGTTCAGAGTTTCAATTTGGGAAGATGAAAATGTTCTTGAGATGGATGGTAGTTATAGTTGCACAATAATGTGAAAGTACTTAATGCCATGGAATTATACACTTAAAGATGGTTAAAATGGAAAATGTCATGTTGCATATATTTTGCCACAATAAAATATTAGGAGTAAAAAATCAGAAATAATGAATACATGAGTTGTCAAAATATTAGATAGAAATTAAATGTCCAATAATAAGAGAACAGGAATGTTTAAACAAATTAAGATTACCCACTCAATAGGATATTTTTATAACCATTGATGGTGGCAACATGAAAAATGCCTGTGATACAGTATTAAGTTGGTGGAAAGGGAAGGTAAAATTGCCATACTGGTTCTAGAGAAAAACTAAAAAAAAATGTCAAAATACTTTTAAATTTTACATTAGAATGATAAGAGTATTTGCTTTTTTCATCTATTTCCTGCTTGTTTTGGAAAGTGGATGAAATAATTTTTAATGGAAAACAAATTTATAACCAAAAATGAAAAGAAGGGGCCGGGCGCGGTGGCTCAAGCCTGTAATCCCAGCACTTTGGGAGGCCGAGGCGGGTGGATCACGAGGTCGAAAGATCGAGACCATCCTGGTCAACATGGTGAAACCCCGTCTCTACTAAAAATACAAAAAAAAAAAAAACTAGCTGGGCGTGGTGGCGCGTGCCTGTAATCCCAGCTACTTAGGAGGCTGAGGCAGGAGAATTGCCTGAGCCCAGGAGGCGGAGGTTGCGGTGAGCCGAGATCACGCCATTGCACTCCAGCCTGGGTAACAAGAGCGAAACTCCGTCTCAAAAAAAAAAAAAAAAGGAACAAGGAACATTTTAAAATAATTATTAGAATCTCTTTTGGCTATAATCCATAAAATCCAAAATGCTAGATTTTTTAGGCTTTTGCAAAGTAGTATAAATATTGAGGATGTGAGTAATTATGGTTCCTGGAAACCCCTTCTTTAATTTTACCCTTCAAAAACCATTCAAAGACAGGTGCCGTGTAGTCCCAGCTACTTGGAAGCTGAGGCAGGAGGATTGCTTGAGCCCAGCAATTCAAGACCAGCTTGGGCAACATGGCAGGACCCCATCTTTGGAAATATATGAACATTCAAGATTTGGGTTACTGAGCAGAAGACACATATGATAAATACCTCTGAAGAGAAAACTTTTCAAGAAATATCATGTATTAATCACTAAGCACAGACAGCTTCTTAGAGACAGAAACTACTTGCTCAGAGAGAAGCCTATGTAGGTTAAAGCAGACTCAGAGCTTGGCAAATGAGCAGCCTTTACAACTGTTCTCCAAATGAGGCAGTGGCTTCACTGGGTTATTCTTAAAACTTAATTCTGCATCTGTCTTCTTTCTCCAGCTTGTCATTAGCTCATTGTCTCTCCCAAGCTCCACCTTGGCCCTCCAGGTCCCCCATCACCCACGCAAGGAAAAAGATGCAGAACAATTGACCATGGGGCCGTGGGGAGGGGCAGGAAGGGACAGGAATTGGGTTCAGATGGTGGTATCTGCTCTTTAAGGTTGAGGGTTCTGAAGGTGAACAGTGTCACAAGCACAGCTGCAGCCAAACTTGGGGGAGCTACAGCTCCTCTACAGACACCCAGAAAACTTCGCACAGCAGAGTCAGCTTCACAGAAAAGAGCAGGGCAAGGAGGAGCTTCAGAAGGTGTTCCTTGATGCTCCAAAGTCACCAGATCTAGGGTTCCAAAATCTATCTGCCTTCCCTTCTGATGGGTCCTGTTGTTACCAGTTTCCTTTGAGAATCTTACCCCATCTGTCTTCCAGTGCCCTTAGCCACAGCAGACATTGCCACAAAATAGTCTCATAAGTTTAGTTCCATTCCAGGATGGAATGGATTCTGGTTTGAAGAAGCTTTCCAATGGTCCAGTTTGCTTCTCTTCTGCCCTCTGCCATTTTGGACCATCCTGTTCTCTTTTTAATCCTAGGTGGTTCGAGATCAGATCTCTCACTGCACAGTGAAATTGCGCCAGACCACAGGTCTCATGGAGTACTGTTTGGAGGTGATTAAGGAAAATGATCCTAGTGGCTTTTTGCAGGTGAGAGTTAACTAGTTTCTCCTTCAGATTCTAAATTTCCCATAGGACATAATCTAGGATGCTTAAGTCAGATTTCCAACAGTCCTGGCTGGGCCTGGGTCCCTCGATAACAGAACCTACCTTCATACTGCAGTGTACATGGGAGTGCCTGCTAAATAAACTCCACTGACTACTTCTTGGAGGTCTCTGTCACCATGTACTACAAGTTGGAGAGATGCATGGGCTTTTGTTTGTTTGTTTGTTTGTTTGTTTATTTTGCTTCTTTTTATTCTTGTGTTTAATCATGAAAACATAATTCTCTGTAAGTTCTTTCAAAGTGGAGTTATTGCCTTGCCTAAGAATTCAGTCCTTATTTATTAATGTCTCTTGGACAGTTGTGTCAGATGTCTAAATGTCAAGTGCATAAGATGTTTACCTTCTTGATACCTCCTACTGGCCAGAAAGTCAGTGATTTCTCAAATACAGAGATTTCTCATTCCTCAGTGTTAATTGTTTAAGTGAGATGCTGTATAAGCTGGATTTTACTTAAGCTTTGATCCCAGTGATAAGGAACCTTTTGTTGAGGAACATGTAAATCTCTTCCAAGTCACATTCTACTAAACTAGTCACAAGTGACAGAGGGAGATTGAATATAAAAAATGAAAGAACTTCTATCAAAGAACACAGTGATAATCACATGAAGATGATATGCTAAAATGTGAGAAATTCCATATGCACCCTCACTAAACCATGTTATGAAATTCATTTCCAAGTTTTGATAGGATGCCCACACTTTAAATTAGAAGGGTTGAGCTATTGATTCTAATAGAAATTAACTAGTTTCTAACATATTGCTCTTTAAAGTTGTTGACATTTAGTAAATCTGTCATAAATAGCATGATCATATATTCAGATTTGTCTTTTAGATCAGTTAACACCTGCTAATTATTTATAGTGCCCCCTGACTCACAAAAGTGTTCAGATTTGCTTGATATCATGGATCACCCTAGTCTCAGTGGGGTCTTCCTCACCAACTGCACTGAGACAGTCAGGGTATGAGTCCCAAGGCAGTTTGGGAGTAATGCTCCTGACAGCCAAGGAGCAGCGCTGTGTTTTGAGTGTGGTGGTGTATTTCTTAGGCTATGGTCTTTTTGATCTGATTAGATTTCTGACGCCCTCATAAGGAGAGTGCACCTGACTGAGGATCAGTGGGGTAAAGGCACACTCACTCCAAGGATGACCACGGACTTTGACTTGAGTCTGGACAACAGCCCTCTGCTGCAATCCATCCACCAGCTCGACTTCGTGCAGGTGAAAGGTATGTCCTTGCATCTTCCGAGTCAGAGAGCAACATCCTGAGTGGATGCTGGTGCTTGAAGCAGGATCAGTACCCCTTTGGCTAATGTGACAATAATCTGGAGTGGCTCCTAACTTATCATGTAATGAAAATGTCCCCTTATAAATGTGTGACCTACCTTTCAGCAAGCTGGATAAGTTCAGATCAACTCAATGCTTGCCTCTTTGAGAGTCTTACAGACTTCAAGTACTCAGCACCATAGAACAGCTGACCTGAAAAGAGGAAGGCAGAGAGAGCAAAAGATCATCACAACACATAAATAAAATCTTGGCATAGAAAGTAATCCAGAAATATTGATATAAATCAGGGGAGTCCAGAATTGAAATGACTGCTTCCACATGGGTAGAGATAGTGAGCAAATGGCTGAGCATGGGTCAGTGGGAATTTGAGAGGATCACAGTTGGCCTGCCAATACTGGCAGAAAAATGCAAGCCCGGAAGGAAAATGGAAATTTGATATAATACACTTTAAAATTGGATTACGTGATTAAGGGATATGGCAAGGTGTCTCTGAGATTTTGGGTAGGGACTGAAAATATTTTAAGGAAAATGACTCTTTCAAAGAAAAATAACAACTCAAGCCAACCATGCAACAACATAACAACATTCTTATGGCAGTGTAATACCCATTTGAAGAATATTTCTTTTGAACTTTTTGTTTTGAAATACACAAGAAGTTACAAAAATAGTAAGAAGTTTCGTCTACCCTTTACCCAGCTTCCCTTGATGGTTACATCTTGTAGCTATAATATACCAAAACCAAGAAGCTGACACTGAACAGTGTGTGTATATAATTCTATGCCCTCTTATCCTATGTACAAATTCATATAATCAGCACTGCATCGGGATACAGAACTGTTTAATGACTACAAAGATCTCCCTTCTGCCACCCTGTTAAAGTCATACCCTCCCCTCCATCACCTCTAATCTCAGGAAATCCCTAATCTTTTCTGCATCCTTATAATTTTGTCATTTGCAGATTTTTTAGATTGAAATTGATTTGCTCTTTGCAACTCCTAATTTACGCATCCACATAGTAAATGACTCTTAGCATTCAGTGCTTTAAAAGTTTTGTTTCTTAAGAAAAAGCTACCTGCATCCTTTTATGAAAGAGAATTATATAAGCCAGCAAGCTTTAGGGCTGTCTACTTAGGGTCCACATCATGCAGTTAAATGCATTCCAGTACTTGGTACCAGTACATCTCCCAACTTTTTAATGAATTTTTGCTCTCTTTTATTTTCAACTTGCTCTCTCTCTCTCTCTTTCATTTAATATGTGTTGCTTTGGGAAGAAGCCTTCATAAATTTTTAAGTTGTGTATAGATTGGAAATAAGTATGCTTTGTTACAGTAAGAAAAATGTTTAGCATTTATTGAGTGCTAACCAAACCAGACATTCTCCCAAGTGTTTTACATATAACTCATTTTATTCTTGTAACCCTAGTAGACAGCTGAAGAAACTGAGGCACAGAAAGACTGGGTTACTTTCCTGAGCTCACACAGCTATTGAGTGGCAAGGTCAGGATTCAAAGTCAGGGAACATGGCTAGTGAACCAACTCCTACAACTTCTAGTTGGTGCTATAAAGCTAGTGCCACACTGAGCAGCTTCTTCAAGAGATAAGTAAATTCATCTCTTATTATTAACAAATCCACATTTTTGTTGTAGCAATTCTTTCTTGCTGTTTAAAAAAATATTTTTAATACCAATGTGGTAGCCTATAAGATAAACCTCTCCTAAACAAAATATAGAGCCCCAGATAAATCCCCCTGGATCAGCCTCTCTCTCTGTTCCCAATTCTTTCAATGACATAAAAATCACTGAAAGGTATGTCACAAGTAGCTTGGAGGAAAAAATATGTCACAAAAGAGCAAAGAAAAGCTTTTGGTGGAAGAGGAAAAAATAAGCTAACCCAATTAGCCTTGGTGAGGGGGCAGGAGGAAGGGGCAGTTAGAGGGTAAAAGCCTCAGGGCTTTGAAATGCTTTAATCAGCTGTCAAAACCCTCTCCTCCCCCATTCATTGGCCTTCTGAGTCATGTCCATCTGCCCGTGTTGGAGTCCAGGCCAGTTGGCAGGATGGTGAAGACTGAGCTGGAGTGAACAGCTCTTCACTGGGTATGGGGACTGCGAGTTCATGCTCTCTGCATCACAGACCACATTTCTAAAGCACTGTCACTTGGCCACTTAGGACTGCACACAAAAGTAAGAGGGACAAGGCTGTTTGTCCAGTCTGTTCAAGTCTGCACACACAGCAGAGAATACCAAGTATTCTCAGGACCAAAACACAGAACCTCTCCCAGCATAAATCCATCTGAAACCACACAAAACCAGAACAACTATTCATGAAGTTAACGTAACAGGCCATTTGGTATAATACTGGATTACAGTCTTCCATTTTCATTTTCTTTTTAAGGCTTTGTCTAATTTAATTTACTTCTGATTATTATCACTCTGCCTGACTAATTTATATGCTTTGCTTTGTGCTCATTGAGTTTAATTAATTCAGTGAGAGCCCAGTCTTCTTTAGAATCTGAATAATTTTCATCTGTCAGATGCTTGTGATGGAAAGAAAAAGTGAAAGGTCATGACACAATAGAACTTGACTGGCTGTAGCTGACTTCTATTGGCCTCTGTAATATCTGTTAATATATACACAACTCTTCCTGTGGTAGTGTTAGTCTTTTCATTTTTTAAAGATATTCTTAGTTTAATAAACTGCACTTTAACAAGTTGTCAGTAAAAAATACGTCAAAAAACTGCACCTCAAAAAAAGAAGTAGCATTTGGAGTGGTGCTAAAGTAATCAATCCATTGTGAAACTAACAATACATGCATGTAATTCAATATAGATTTTCTTTCCTTCCTTCCTTCCTTCCTTCCTTCTTTCTTTCTTTTGAGACAGAGTCTCGCTCTGTCACCAGGCTGAAATGAATGCAGTGGCCCAATCTCGGCTCACTGCAACCTCTGCCTTCCCAGTTCAAACGATTCTCCTGCCTCAGCCTCCTGAGTAGCTGGCATTACAGGTGCGCGCCATCAAACCTGGATAATTTTTGTATTTTTAGTAGAGATGGGGGTTTCACCATGTTGGTCAAGGCTGGTCTCAAACTCCTGACCTCGTGATCTGCCCACCTCGGCCTCCCAAAGTGCTGGGATTACAGGCCTGAGCCACCGTGCCCAGCCTCAATATGTATTTTCTAATTTTGCTAAGTTAGTTACAGGAGGAAGTTAAAATATTTTCAAATATATTTAAAGTATGCATTTAAAGTTCTGACTCAAAATGATAACTAATACATCAGTTTACTTCTTCACTCAGAATTTTATCAAACATCTCTGGTTTCAAAAGCTCATCAGAGATGCCATTGTTGTTGTTGATACTGAAGAAAGTAGGTCTGCAGTTGGCTTTTGCATATTTACAGTCAGAACAGCTACTATTCCGTGAGAATGCACTGTCTAAAGTTGTGTTCTCTTATTAGCTAAGGATTTCACTGGCCTGTTCTGATTCTACACCACCCTCAAACAATAGAGATCTATTTGGAGAAGGCTGGTAACTTTTTTCAAATATCCCTAAATTGTAATGCATGCGTTCTGGTTGTATTTTGATTAGAAAATCATCTCTGTCTTTCCATTGGGAGTGGCGTTTGATCTTTCAGACCTTTCTTTTATAGAAAACAACATACTAAGCTTTGTCTTCTATTTTTATTGGAGAGTAATTAAAAAACATTTTTCCACTTAATTCTAAGGTTGTGTAATCAGCTCTTTCCCAGGTCACAGGAAGGAAATTTTAAATCTTTTCATAGTCAGCCAAGGGCTTTACTGTTTGGTTGAGCAGAGATATTTAGATACCTACTTCCTCCACCAATAAATATTAACCCAGAATTGTCTAAGTACACAGAGAATCCCAAGATGGTACTGAAATGAAATGCCAGTTTGTTCATTCTGAACCAGGACAAAACAGTGACCTAATAGGCCACCAAGCCTTTTTAGCTCTCAGACCATTAGCTGTTAATCCCTTTAAGTGCCTCTACTCACCTAAGGGTGTATTTATTTTTATTGACTCAAGTTGAATGTAAGAGCCCTGAGTATGCACCAAGGTCATGGGCAAGAACAGTGTGATCTGAATAGAATCTCCTATAAACCATAGGGGGAAAGCTGCCAGAGGGTTAGCGGGGATGGAATGAGCACACACACTTGCATGTAATCTGTTCATGCTGATAGTTAGCCTGAAATGCATGGACTTAAAACATGCGTTCAGGGTTATCTTTAACAGTGTACCACTAATAGCTTTCCAGAAACGGCTTGTAGTTCTGCTGAAGCCTAAGCTTTCCTCAGATGCCATTTGTATTGTTCTGCCACCGTGAAGGGGAATGACAGTCTACAAATGAACCTTCAGAGAAGATAATGCAGTAAAATTGCCTTCCCAGCCACCATAGTTGTGAAGGTGAAATTTTCATTTGGGGAATCTTTATTGCTCACCTTGTAGGAAACAGAAAGAAACTTTGGGAATTAGACATGGAGACTTTACTCCGCTACACTGTTTCTAAACACCAGACTGGAGAGGGGCAGTGTGATGCCATGCTAAGCACACAAGCCCTGGAGCTAGGCTGCTTGGCATCAGATGCCAGTCCTGCCACTTACGAGCTGTAAAAGCTTACTGTATTTCCATTTCCTCAGCGGCAAAATAAAGATAATAACAATACCCTCTCTGTAGGATTGTTGTGAAAATTAAATGAGTGAGTATCTGTAAACCTCTTACCACACTGTCTGGCATTCAGTAAAGTGCTTGAAAGCATTGCTTATGATTAGTGTTCCCTTTTGAGATTGGGAGCCCAGCTTCTCTTCACACTTATCCCTGCCACCCACCTGTGCACTTTCACAGAGGAACTCTAGATGGTTGTGAGTGCTCCCAATCTGAAAGATTGGAGAAGAAAATTAAACAAATAAAGAAAATGTGCAATCAAATTGGAAATTGAGTGGCCTTAAAAAGGGAGGACATTTGAAAACCTTGGTATAAGAAGCCGCTACTGGAAATTTTAATTTTGAGCCACAGCTCTGCCAGACCTCTTTAAGGAAGTCGGTAAGAATAGCTGCCCCCTTGTATTTTAAGAGGAGAATTTTTAGCCTAAAGGTTGATTTTTACAGGCTAAAAGAAAGATAAATGCTAGAACCCTGATCAGGTCAGGAAAAATTCGTTCTTAAGGAAAAAACAAAAGCTGCCTCAGAATGATCATGAAAGTGTAAAGATCCAATTAGCTATGACAGCCCCAATAACAGGAGTCTCAATAAAACACAATGCTCTTTCTTAGATTTCAGTCCAGGAACTCTAATGCTATCCTTTTCCAAATGATAAAAGATAGATTAATTGGAAAATACTTTGCATTTCTAGTAAGCCATGCATTTTGTGCCTAATGAAGTTAAATAGGATAATATAACACCCCCATAAAATCTCTTTTTCTAGAATGTCAGCCTGAGTCTCTGCTAATGAGGCTGTAATTTTGCCACATTTGCCTTTTATATACAACATCGCTGGGGATAAATAAGGAAAAAGGAAAACTAATTCTCAGCACATGGAGGAATAGATTTAGGCAGATGCAAATATCTCTGGGTTAATTCTGTCTTTTTTTTCCTCTCCACTCCCTTTGCTTTTTTGTCCATTTGCTAATTTGTCTAAATCTGGGACAATATCAAGATCTGAAGATTATTGAGAGTCTAGACTTTTTTTTTTTTAATCCTTCTGGTCTTTAAAACTGTATCCACCAAGGACTTATAAATTAAGTTCTGATGTTTTAATTACCCATGACATCATGTATTTCAGTTACTCTTTTAATTATTCCTGTGTCTACACAGGTACATTTGAGTTTCTTATTAGAGGCATTGTAAGCATTTGCTTGATTTCAGTTGAAACCATCTGTGATCTTGTTCGTTGATTTTTGTGACTGATAAAATGTAGACTTGCTTGAAACATGGACAAAGGGAAAAAGAAAGACTAATATGGAGCTAATGAAATATAAGAGTCTAAGGCATTGTTTCATGGTAGGTGCTAACTAATAAGGACAGTTAAGAATAAATATCCCCCAAGGGGAATCATTCATGTCTCTATAAGCCCTTTAAAGAATGGTTTGTCTAAACCTGCTGTATTTTTCTTCCACAGTAAATATGTTTAAAATGTATTTTAATAAAGAAAACCAATTTTAAATTAAAAGGTAGGTCCCTAGTAGTTAAAATGACCTAAAGTTAATCCTCCAGTTATAACTTCTGGATAATGCCTATTTATGTCTAGATATTCTCATTAGAAGGAGTTGTGTTCTGTGTCCTTCTTTTCCAACCAGTCCTATGGTTTATTTACTGAGCAAGACAATGAATTTATGTCCTTTCCTCCAAATCCGGATTTCTGGGGCTTCTGACACTACAGTAGCCATAGCTGTTTGGTAAGATTTTATCTAAACCCTGTGCCATTGAGACTTAAAACATGATTTCTTCTCCTAAACCGATTGCCTCCAATTTTAACAGGCACTAATTTTGATTTAGCTATGTTCAATTGAGTAGCTTAGACATGGCTTTATTGTAATATCTCACAGTTTTTTCTTAAGTATAAGACAATTGACCAGCCTCACCTTCTCATTTCTTATGTTACAGTCACTGCTTTTGTTTTCTAGGTTATCCACCATAGAACCTGTTTTCTAAACTGCTGTAAAATTAAACACTGTTTTGGTTGGGATGACTGACAAGGCATTGATTTAATTCAGTGCACAAGACACAGAGTCCAATTTTGGTACAGCATACCAGGTGTTCCATGATGAACAATTTGTGCACGAAATTGAATCAATGCCCAAGCTGTTCGTTCCGCTTATTAAAGTGCTAAAGTAATAGCAATAACAAATCAATGTTTTGGTGCTGACAAAATCTTTTCAACAGTTGGTAAAATCATGGTTCCAAGCTACTTACATTGAGTTTAAATATGAAGAACTGGATTATTCAGTAACTAATATTTCTGGGATTACTCAGTAACTAAAACATGGTTCCCAGCTACATATATTGAGTTTACATATGAAGAACTGGGATTTTTCAGTAACTAATTATTCAGTAACTAAATAATATTATTTGGTTACTAATATTCAGTAGCACTAATATAACTAATGTGTCTGAAGGCTGAACTAATTAGCAGTTTTAAGTACTGGAAAAGAGTCACAGTATAAAATGTCCAAGGGGGTGTTGCAACTTGTAGCAGCGTGACATACTCTCACGTGGCTGCAAAGACATCTTGAGCCTCCTTGTCATGCTTTAGGCCCCCAGGCCACATCCCTCATGATTCCCAGGCCACGTCCCTAATGATTGCCAGCCTCACAGTTGGGTGTTCTATATCTGAAAATGAATAGACCTGACCTAGTGCTGTTTTTGAGGTATCCCTACCTTGAGAGAATGATGTCAGGTGTCTCAGAAGTTTTGAAACGATGAGATCACTGTTTGTGATCTCACTTGGAACCATGTAAAACATTTCCTTTAGGGAAGATGTCTTCAGTGCTCAAGGGGGTGAGAACAGAGCAGTTCTGTGAATACACCTGTCTCTCCTCCAACAGCAACAGCGAAGGTGGAAAGGGCCACAGTATGCTTAGAAAAAGGCCTCACATTCAGGAGCCAGTCTGACTCCCGGGGACTCTGTGAAGGATCCTGTTCAGTTCTCCTGTGCACCCCAGGCTAGCTACTTCTAACCACGTGTTTATCAGGGGGATGTTTGTCATTCTAAGGTACTGGAATATCTGCAGCTTAACAGAAGCCAGAGTTACACTAATTTCTGTTTAGCTTCCTCTCCAGTCCCAGCAACCCCTATCCTACAGCTGGAGGAATGTTGTACCCACAACAACAGCGCTACGTTGTCCTGGAAACAGCCACCTCTGTCCACGGTGCCCGCCGATGGATACATTCTGGAGCTGGATGACGGCAACGGTGGTCAGTTCCGGGTCAGTAGAGAGCCCACTACTTACTTGTTAACCCAAACCAGTGACTCTCTCAAAGGTCCTGCCGAGATGTCTTAGGGCTGCCTTCCCCTCTCTCCCGGTGACAGGCCATCCTGGCAAGGCCTGCCTGCCCTTAATGGAAACCTGCTTTTTCCCTGTACCATGAAGGTAGATGGAGCAGTCTCTGAAACTGCCCTACCCTTCTTAAGAGACAGGACATGCCATACTAGAGTCAGACTGTCTGTATTCAAGTTGGTCTTCTCCACCTTAGCTGTGTGGACATTGCCTAATTATCACCCCTTTGAGTCTTCAGGTTCTCATTTATTAATGAGAGGGATGATAACAATGGTGTGAGTCTCATGCCTTGTTGCTAAGAGTCCATTAGATAATCCATATAAAATTCTTAGCATGCTGCCTAGAACATGGCCAGAGTGCATTATTAGCTAATATTATTACCATCATTGCCTGTTGCTAATAATATAATTAACCATTGTCCAAGATTTATTTCTACAATCCACAGCTTCTAATGTCTTTGACTGGCATTCCTGTTAATGGACATGATCTCCTGTTATAGCTGCCCTAGTCTAAGAAGTCTTTCTAGCAAAGGTTTCCCCAGTCTACGGTTTTCTTCTGGGCCTTTCACTAGATAGAACTGGTGCCAGAAGATTGTTACCTCCCCAAGGCAAGGGAGCCCTAACCCCATTGAGAAGCTCATGCTGCCCCCTGAAGGTAGGACAGGATGGCCTCCTGGTAAGACACGGCCGTGGTGCCTCCCATGTGCCACTGCCTGTTGGCGTGTGTCTGCTTCTCTCTCATACAGAACTTCATTCCCGGCCATCCTCTCCCTGCCGCCCTACTTTCCATCCGCTCCACCCTCGTTTTGCCTGGGAGTTCTGATGCTTGGAGCTTCCCGAGGGAGCAGCCCTTCTGGAGACTGAGGCCAGTTCTTTCACTGATGAAGAGACCACTGTCTAAAAAAATTTCGGGCCTGTGAAGGTGAAGCTTTTTTCTGGCCATCAATGGCCAAACCTGGGCCACTAGCTTTCAAGAGCGAAGACTCTCAAGGCCCCCGTTTCCTGAGTGTGTTTTTGATCCCCCACTAGGTTTAAGTACTTGAGAGCGGGGACTGTGTCTTCTACAATTCTCCTTAAGAACAAAAGTTCTCTCTTTTGATAGAAAAGCCTTATTTACATATATGTTGATTTATTGGCATGACAAAATCTAATTTCTTTCTTTCCAAGATAAGGGCCTCAGGTTCCATTTCATGTCCTTTGCTGTGTGTGTGTCTGTGTGTCTGTGTGTGTGTCTGTGTGTGTGTGTGTATATAAAATCCTATTTGTCAGTTTCTCATTCCTGACTTTGCCTTTTCAGTTCCTGTGTCATTTTCAGGGCCTTTCTTTTCCATTTATTATCTTATTTTTCTCCTGGGAAAGAAACTCTCCTGCTTTTCTGAATTCTTTAGATAAATTAATTCTCTTAGTCTGTCTTGTCTTTTTCCTCGACTCCAAGTGCAGTCCTCCCCCAGCAGCACTGGCTTCACCTGGGAACTTGTTAAAAACGCAAAATCCCAAACTCCACCCCAGACAGCTGCTGGATCAGCAACTGCATTTATTTAAGATCCTCGGGTGATTCATGCGCATGTAAAGTTTGAGAAGCACTGAATGAGAGCGCATAAGATTCCAATTTTTGTTATTCCAGCAGGAGTAATGAACTGAAGAGGGATCCAAGACCCCCGTCTTCTTGGTATCCTACCAGAGAGTTGTCATTTTAAGGCTGTGCTTTGAATGCAAATTATTTTTATTCATTACGTCAGCATAATTTTGCCATGTGTACAGCTGAAGAGGGTGGCAAATGCCTAACCTATGCTAAAGATGCATTATGCTAGGATTTATTTTAAGCCTTTGAAATGTCATTCTTCCTCCTTTCCATTTCCTCCCCCTTCCCTCTGTACAGTGATGAAAGCCTGTCCCCCTGTGGCTTGGCATGTAATCTTTGTGACAGTTCCTGAAGTTTTCAGCCGAGTTCTAAACACAGGATTGAGACTACCTTCCTGTTCTCATGGTTTCAGGCATGTTTTTTACAAACCATATTGATGGAGAAGGAACTTAGTAGGGGTCATATACTGTGTCAATGCCAAGTTAATAGGTGTAATCTGAACTATAAACACTCAGTTTTGTTTTTTTAAGCCCTCGCTGCTAATAACTGCCATTCATTAGGCCGCCTGGCCCATGCTGAGCACAAGGCATAATGCTAATCTGCGTATACAACATTAAGTAATCCTCACACCAACCGCATATGGTGGATATTATTATCCCATTTTACAGATTAGGAAGCTGAAGCTAAAAAGGTAAATTAAATGGCCCAATATCTGGCAGGATTCAAATCCAGATCAGAATGAGCCCAGGGCTCTTGCTCCTAGCCACTGAGCAGCACTGCCTGCCTCGCCCCTCACGAGGGCGCATGCTAAGTGCTTTCCTGTTGTTTGCTGACTCTCAGGAGGTGTATGTGGGGAAGGAGACAATGTGCACCGTGGATGGCCTTCACTTCAACAGCACGTACAACGCTCGCGTCAAGGCCTTCAACAAAACAGGAGTCAGCCCGTACAGCAAGACCCTGGTCCTCCAAACGTCCGAGGGTAAGGCCCTTCAGCAGTATCCCTCAGAGCGAGAACTGCGTGGCATCTAAAGTGGCTGGCAAGCCCGGAGGTAACCCCACCACTGCCCACATTCCTGAAGTGTTTCCATGACTTGCTCTGCATTCTGCACAGAGCCGCTGTTCCTCTCCTGCCTTTAGAGAGCCTATGGTATGTGGATGTGATCAAACCAAAGATTCCACATCTGCGATTCAAATGGCTTGGGCCTGCGGCTTCCTTTGATAATACTCTAAATAAGCTGCAGTTGAAGAAGCTGAGAAATGAAGGCCTGAATGTGCCCCTGGTGTGTAAGACAAATGTATCTAGGCTCTAGAGCAGGCTCCCATTCTTCACCGATACACATCATGTGCCAGTTTTGCCCAGATGATTCTAGATTGCTCTGTAGTACTTGCTTGTTCTGAGGGTGGGACCTAGGTTCTTTCCAGCTGCAGATTTGTATGACTGAATGTGTTTCAAATGAGTGTGGGGCACTAGCGCTGTTCAGAGAGGGCCTGGTGGCCACTCCTGGCTTACGCACTCAGACCGCCTCCGTTTCATACCCAAAGCTGAGGTGGTCAGCACCAGGATTGAGACTTCCTGTGGGCACCAAACAGGAAGAGACCAGCAACTTCGCATTACCCACCATTTTCATCTTTGCCAGTCCCTCAGTCTCGGCTAGGCTGCCTAGGGCCACCGTATAGGTGCATCTCTAGAGAACTTTTTCTTCTTAGCTATACCTTAAATATTTTGGTCATCAAAGACAAGTCATGTGTCTCAGATGAGAGGCTTGAATTTGATGGCCAGATACAACCTCTGAGGCTTTTCACATTTTCATTTTAAGAGCAAGCAAGACACATGAAATTAAACCTACAAAGAGGTACTTGTGGCTGCTGCCAAAGCATTCTGACACCTTGGAGTGTCATTTAATCAGAGAAGTCACCCGCCACCTCACCAGGAAGCTCTGTAACTTCCCTCTGCAGAATTAATTATGCTGATTTTGTTCAAGACTTTAGTTAAAAGAACTATGGTGGTATATTTTCCCCACTTCGCACAAACCTCAGCATATGCTAGTCACCCTAAAATGCTTCACATGGTTAAAAACAAGCACAATTTTGAATCCCACAGCAAGGATGAATGGTCCCTAGCCATTAAAACAGTGCTTTGGGGCGCAGTTGTCAGTCTATGAGTCATGCTACTCCAAGAGAAGGATATGCTAAGGGAAAATGCCCACATGACCTATTCCCATTTGGAGTACAGTGATGTGGTAGCTAGAGTTTCCCCAGAATTATCATTTTAGCAGCTTCTCTCTGGGATGGACTATCAGTTTGAGAGCAGTTGCGTTTTTTTCTCGGAATACCATTGTAACTGCTAAAGCCCTCCAAGAGTCTTTCCTAGATGCGATGCAGAAGGCCCTTGCAGGTGATGGCCTCATTTCCCATGTGTGTACAAGGTGGTTTGATTGAGAGTGAAGTGCATGCCTGCAGAGCAGAGAGAAATTTGCAGCAATGTTGCTAATATGTGTTACCAGATCTGCGGGAAAACTATTTCTATTCATAATACATCATGGGAATCATACTATTCTGCTAAAAATCAGTTATTAGCATAACAGCCTGAGCACTTATGTCTCTCGTTTCATCCTGCAGGAGGATGTAGCGCCTCAGTTTCTTTTAATGTTCATAAGATTATGGTGTCTAATTTAATAAATTACAGGATTGGAACTGCGATCCTTGGTACCACAATCACAGAACTGGGGGTCATTTTCTAGATGAAACAAACGGAACACGTTCTCTTCCAACAAAGAAACTGTACTGTAGAAATTAATTTCCTCCATGAATTTTATATATTGTGTACAAATATAAGGTATGTATCTGAATACAAAGAAAAGCCTATCACCATGTAGATATCAGTATTCTCTGTTACTGCACAGAAGTAATTTTCTCATGATGAAATAAAGTTCACACACATACTTTCTCCATAACTTTGGTTTGTTCTCCCTTATTTATTTCTCCCTTATTCTAATTCATTCAGTGAGACAAGATTTAGAAAGCAAGAAAAAATATAGTGAATAGCTTATTTTAAAAAAAAAAGATTTGATTGATCTGTAACAATAGAGAAATCCTATAGGATTAAATAATTATCTCTTTTTTTGTTTTGTTTTTTAGAGATCAGTGATAAAAATGCTATTAACAGAGTTTTGGTACATTTACTGAACTTATATTTTATTAATCTTATTTCCTACAGTTTCCAGAAAGGTTTGCGTTAGTGATTTTTTTTTTTTTATTTGCTGGTATTGGGGGTGGTAGGGTGGTGCATTCTGGCTTTCTAGTATAACAATATCGTTCACAATCTTCTTAGCAAGAGTTAACCCCTTTTCAAACTTCAAAACAAAAATTCTGTATCACAGAAAGGTAAAATGTCGTATGCAGTAACAAGTCTCACTTGTAATCACATGCATTTAGCCTGAGGTTTAAATTGCTCATCATTTATACTCTGTACTCCGTGAGCTTTCACAAAACCTTCTGCTGATCTAAAGGTAACTTTATACAAGGGAGATCAAATGTCTACATTATTATGAATTCTGATTGGTTTTTTCTTCGAAAGAAAATTTATCTATTTATTGGGCAGTGCTTGATCCGTGACTACTCTGTGCTAGGCTGTGGGTATAGAGTGTTGAACAGACATTATCCCTGCTGTCCTGGAGTTTACAAGCTAGAAAAAGAGACAAGCCTTAGAGAAATAAACATATAAATAGTTCCATTCTTACACATTGTGATAAACACTGAAAAAAGGGAAAACGGATTAGCAGGAAATTAACATGTTTATAAGAGAATCAGGAAAACAGTGAAAAATTAAAGAATGTGCTATTAAGAGAAAAGGAAAGGAGCCGGGGCTGTAGCTCATGTCCCTAACCCAGCTACTTGGGAGGTTGAAGCAGGAGGATACTATGAGCCTAGGAGTTTGAATCCTACCTGGGCAACATAGTGAGACCCCATCTTTAAAAAAGAGAGAGAGAGAAAAGGAAAGGAGAATGCATTATTATATGAGTTTAAGTTTGTTTAGTTCTCTGAAAGCAAAGTCCCTGGGGATGTATCAAAAACATCCATGGAAAAAATGCCAGTTGCACATCTAAACCAAATTACACTGACTTAAGATATAACTGTAAACAATTAAGAATTTTAATGAAATTTTAAAGTAAGGCCCCCAAGCCCCAAAACTTGGCCATGCATATCTTTAAATTAATTCATCAAATAACCATCATGGCTGTGACAGTCTTTGAAACCATCTGCAAAAGAGTATCTGTTGAAAACATTATATAACAAGGCCATCTTAATACAGAGTTCTAAGGTTCATGCCATCTGTGAGACAGGCTATACTCCTATTTTAAAAATTCGTACAAGTTTGGGAACAGAATAGGAAATTTTCTGTTTATTTTTCTCTTCTTTCCCTCTTCCTATCTAAATAGACTCTGCCTACAAAGTCTATTTAGGTAGAGGCTACACATCTGACTTTGTAGGACGAAGTCTATCTATTTAGTCTATTTAGATAGACTTTGTGGCTACAAAGCCAGACATGTAGCATCTTCCAATCTCTTTCTGACCTTTCTACCCTCCTTTATTTTTGAGGCAAAGTCACACTCTGTTGCCCAGAATGCAGTGCAGTGGCACAGTCATAGCTAACTGTAGCGTCCTGCTCCTGGGCTCAAGGGATCCTCCCACCTCAGCCTTCTGAATAGCTAGGACTACAGGCATGTGTCACCATGCCCAACTGATTTTTTTAAATTTTTTTAGAGATAGGGTTTTGCTGTGTTGCCCAAATTGGTCTCAAACTCCTGGGTTCAAGCGATCCTCCTTCCTTGGCCTCCCAAAGTAGTGGAATGACAGGCATGAGCCACCATGTCCTGCCCTTACCTGCCTTTGATAAGGACACTTGTGCCCACCTGGATAATCCAGTATAATCCCCCATCTCAAGATGCTTAATTTAATCACCTCTGCGGTGTCCTTTTTGCCATGGATAATAACATAATCACAGGTTCTGTGGATTTGGATGTGGACATTTTTAGATGGCCCATTTTTCTGGGTACTATATATGAGGAAGGTATTATTATTGTCATCTTTCTCTACTTATGAGAAACTTGGCAGCTGAGAGGTTAAGTATAATATGTCAAATCAAGGACTTTAAACCTCCAGTGCCCAGCACAGTCCACTATGGTGCTAACATTAGAAAAGTGCTATTTGCACTCAACCAAATGGAAATAAAGAGAGAAAACTATCCAAAGTCAGTCTTCAAGATATCTGAAAACATCTTGTCAAAATGAAGCAGTGCTCTGTAGCTGCCTCATGTACTCATCCAGAAATCCCGCCCAGAAACAGGTCTTTACTACTTGCAGTCATGTTAGGATGAATCACCTGGAGTCAGGAGTTTTAGACCAGCCTGACCAACATGGAGAAACCCGGTTGCTACCAAAAATACAAAATTAGCCAGATGTGGTGGTATGAACCTGTAATCCCAGCTACTCAGGAGGCTGAGGCAGGAGAATTCCTTGAACCTGGGAGGCGGAAGTTGCAGTGAGCCAAGAACATGGCATCGCACTCCAGCCTGGGCGACAAGAGTGAAATTCTGTATCAAAAAAAAAAAAAAAAAAAAAGTTTTATTGAAAAGAGTAGCATTCCTGCTTTAAGAAGATGTAGGAGTGGCCACCATTTCCCATATAATATCCAAGCTCTTTATCAGATCCTGTGCCTATTTTCTTTTTTTTTTTTAATTGCATTTTAGGTTTTGGGGTACATGTGAAGAACATGCAAGATTGTTGCATAGGTACACACATGGTGGTGTGATTTTGCTGCCTTCTTCCCCACCACCTATATCTGGCATTTCTCCCCATGCTGTCTCTCCCCAACTCCCCACCCGCCACTGTCCCTCCCCTATTTTCCCCCAACAGACCCCAGTGTGTAGTGCTCCCCTCCCTGTGTGCATGTGTTCTCATTGTTCAACACCTGCCTATGAGTGAGAACATGCGGTGTTTGATTTTCTGCTCTTGTGTCAGTTTGCTGAGAATGATTGTTTCCGGGATCATCCATGTCCCTACAAAGGACACGAACTCATCGTTTTTGATGGCTGCATAGTATTCCATGGTGTATATGTGCCACATTTTCCCTGTCCAGTCTATCATTGATGGGCATTTGGGTTGATTCCAGGTCTTTGCTATTGTAAACAGTACTGCAATGAACATTCGTGTGCATGTGTCCTTATAGTAGAATGATTTATAATCCTTTGGATATATACCCAGCAATGGGATTGCTGGGTCAAATGGAATTTCTCCTGTGCCTATTTTCATGCCTTTGCAGAAATTTCCTCCAGCTCCCTCCCATCCAGGTAAGCAGCTAGCTCACCTAGAGAGGTCCTTCCCCAAATAGTACCAGTGGATGCTCTTGGCCGGCAGTGGTGAGATTTGCCCAGGAAGGAAAGGGAATGTCAGAGCTACATCTCTGAGGCCTTTGAAAGTTACTACCATATGAGGTCTGGCACTCAGAGCCCTGCTTGGGCTGACATCACAGAGCCATTTATTCACAGAAGCTTTCCAGCCCTCCCTATCCCAACTGGGAGGAAAAGTGGGGTGAAGGTAGTCAGCGATGATTAGAGAAAAGAGAGCTGGCTCTCAAGCCATCTACCCAGCATTTATCAGGATTGTTTTATCTAATGACAAATAGGTTGGTATTCTTGAAACTACGTCTTAGAAATTGCTTTCTAAAAAGTGGGCCTAGACATTGTTACTCATAAAGATTAAAATGCCTTTCTCCCTAATTAGACTCTCAGCATCACACTGCCCCTTTCAGTGTGGTGGCTCCATCTTCTGTGCATTGAAGGAAACCACCCAGAAAAGATTTAATGGTGCAGGCAGAATATAGACTTATGCCTCCATTTGTCTGACTGCAGATTGGCCTCAGATGCATCTGTCCAGAATCTTTTTGCAATTATTTATTTATTTATTCATTCATTCATTCATTCATTCATTTATCTTTCCAGAGATAGGGTCTCACTCTGTCGCCCAGTTGGAGTGCAGTGTCATGATCATAGCTCATTGTAACTTCGACCTCCTGGGCTCAAGTGATCCTCCCGCCTCAGCCTCCCAAGTAACTGGCTTTACAGGCATGCCACCACACCTGGCTTTTCTTTTTTTTCCCATAGAGACAAGGTCTCACTATGTTGCCCAGCCTGGTCTCAAACTCCTGGTCCCAAGTGATCCTCCTGCCTCGGCCTTGTAAAGTGCTGGTATTACAAGCATGAGCCACCATGCCCAGCTTCTTTGTCCATATTTAATAGTGATTTTGGTCCGACTTAAGTACTGCACCCTGATGTACTGAGACCTCCAGAAATCCTGTAACCTTGTGAGGGACAAAGAACCTGTCCAAAGAACAACTACAGAGAACACCTCAGCTCATCTAATCCCTGTAGCCAAAATTCTCAAGGGGACAGTGATGTGTGTGCCTTTCCAATCCCTAACCACTACATAAACTAACCACTCTATTTAGAGAAGAAAAGATTTATCCTTAACACAGTGGAGGTTTATTACGTCCTCTACACAAACCTTGGTCCCTCCTTAGACCATTGGAATATGCCCTGGGGCCAGTGGCATAAACTTTACCTTTTGTATATTTCTAGGTCACAAAGGAGCAGCAATAGTCTTGTCACCCCAAAATTTTAAACACCAGGAATTGATCCTACCTGAGTTTCTATTATATCCCTCCACAGCTGTAGTGTAACTTGAATGTGTCCCTTAGCCTTTCTGGACTTCAGTTTTCTCATCTCTAAAACCACGGAGTTAGAGCTGAGGGCCTCTGAATCTTTATGATTAGTACCTATGTGGCTTCTCTCTCTAAAATTACTGTTGAAACCTGTTTCAGAAAATGCTGTGAAGCACCATTAGATACTTCCTGCCTCCTCCCAGGGTCATAATGGGTGTTAAAGTTCTGCTTATGATACTGAAAATTCAACACTAACAGAAAATGATTGATAAAGGCCCATAAAAGGAAATGTATATGGTCCACTGAAAGATATTTTTCTGTCTCTGCTTTTCCTGACCCAGAGCATCTGGGTCTCTCCAAAAATAATTAGAAGAATATGCATTTCCAGGAAAAGTTCTCAAGGTAGGTAATCATACCTGACCATATTTGGGTAAATTTAACAAAATCCAAGGTGAGAGGCATAATGATAGGTTCAGAGCCCAGAAAAGATAGATACTTCGTTCTTTTTAATTTGGACAACATGCATGATATCCCAGGGAATTTCTTACATTTTTCCATAGGACTGAATTGGATTCAGAACCCTATTTTTGATTCTGGGAAGTGTGCTTTGCAACTGACACTCTGGAAAGTAGTTTAGTCCTTTGTAATCCTCTGTATCTAATTGAAATATAAAATTCTTCAGTTCTTCTGATGATGGTTCCTTACAAATAATACCATCGTATTCTAAATTGGAGTGGAGAACTTGGTGATGAAGTATGCAACTGTCCTTGGGGTGGCAGAGGCTGTTTCATTCTCTAAAAGAAGGTTTTCGAAACATAATTTGTTTCTCACTTCTCAATTGCAATTAATGCCACACTTAAGAAAGCTTAAAATGCCACCTTTTATTATAAATTATGTACCAGTTTGACATAATTGTGACTTTGGCTGCTTATAAGACCATTTATAAAAACAGCCTCATTCTTCATTCGTCTCTTTTAAAGTCTTCCCAACAAAAGCTAATTATTTTACAGCTGGTTTATAATTGAGTTGAAACTCATCCTAACACTGTGCAATTCTTAGTGACATGTCTTGCCTTACCATGCTCCAAAATACAACCATCTTATTGGACCTGGGCTCAAGGGCTGCTTAAGGTATGAAGTTGTTCACCACCAAACAGGAGGACAACCCAGACTTCTACTAGGACACAGAGGATACTGGATTAGTATACACTGTCATAAGCAACTACAGTCTGTTTGCTTTCCCTCTTTAAATTCCAAAAATAATACCCCAAAGACTACCTTTTCAAATTCTACAACATCTGCAAAAATCTTTAGTATTCTGTACTTGGAGTTAGTCAAGAAATTCCATCCCTAGAAGTCCAAAAACCAATCAATAATATATCACACTGATTTTCTCTAAATTATTATTTTCTTATGGTTGGATCTCCTGCCAACTTTATGTCTCCCAACTGCTCAATTCTACTACAAGGTCTGTCACATCATAGGTGTTCAATAGTGTTGGCTAATAACAAATAAAACAAATATATGGGCTAGGTGCCATGGCTCACGCCTGTAATCTGAACACTTCAGGAAGGCTGAGGCGGAAGGACTGCTTGAGCCCTGTTGTTTGAGACCAGTCTGGGCAACATAAAAAGACCCTGTCTTTATAAAAAAAATTTTAAATTGGCCAGGTGCAGTGGCATGTCCCTATAGTTCAGCTACTCAGGAAGCTAAGGGAGGAAAATCCTTTGAGCCCAGGAGTTCAAGGCTGCAGTGAGCTATGATCAACACCACTACACTCGATCCTGGGTGACCAAGTGAGAACCCTGTCTCTAAAAAAGAAATAAAGAAGTAAAAGAAGTATATGGTGGCCAAACAGGACACCACCTAGATATTCTCAATATTACAAGTGGTCCCCAGCCAATCTTTGCTTTGTTGATTCTTGTTTGCTTTTTTTTAAGCAGAGGTCTCTGTCCTTAATCTAGACCCTAACTCCAGACTCCAGCCAATCCTAGGGGGAAGGGAAAGAAGTCCAAGAAAGAGCAAGAGGAAAATGATGGTCATTGACAGAGTTGATGGAAAGCATATCTTGACACGTATTTGTTATGAACACAGTCCCATCCTAGAGTTATAGTTATGCCTAGAGTCACCATATTCAGCCACTGACCTACTGTTTTCCATTGCTTTTTCCTGCTAACTGCTTTCACTCAGCGAAGCTCTGCAACCACACAGGATTCACTGCACGTGATGAAACATGATGTAATGTTAAAAGTCTCTTCAGGAGCTCCTTATCTTTCTCTAGTGATCTATAAGGTTAAAAATTAATAATAATTATCCTGCATATTAGCTGTGACCTGAAACATAGCTCTGTATCATGCATTGTGAAAAAAATGACCACCTCATTCCTGTTTACCTTTACTACTAGAATATGAATGGCCGAGAAGCCTTCTCTGTATTACAATAGTTGTGTTTTGAAGGGGAGATGAGGAAGTGGTGTGTGCATTCTTCCTGCATCCCATGGGCATAACGCAGGATACACACTTAAGTAGGTGTGTGCACATTCAATGTGAGTTAAGTGTCATTTGGCTAAACCAGGGAGTGGCAATACTCTTCTCAATGTTGTCATATTGTCTTTGATTCATGCCTTTGAACATGTCCAGAGGGCATGACCGGGAGAGTAAAGGATTTGAAACCCATACATAGTGAAATGGTTGGACATTGACTCTATTTAGCCCAGAAAAGGGAAGATTTAAAGAGGATTGGTGACTGGCCTCAAATACTTGAAGAACTAGTGATCTGTTCCATGTGGCCCCAGATAGTAACGCTACAGTTGGAGAGTGGAGCCCCCAAAGAGGTATGTCTAGACCAATATAAGAAATAACTGTCAACTAGAGGGAGCTGGCTGGAAGCAATGAGTTTCCTCATCCCAGGGGACTTCAAGGGGAAGCTTGATGGCAGCTCCTCTGATGATATTGAGTTAAGTGTCTTCCTTCTAAGACTCCTGAAATTTAAGGTAATGTGACGTGGCATAGATGACTTACAGGCAACTAACCAAGCATGTGCACTACACGCCTATGGGGAGGGGTATGAAGGGAGAATTGCTTGTTTAGTCAAGATGGGATCAGTTAGAAAGTGTTTCTCTCTTGTAATTCATGTGGAAAGTTCTCATTGCAGGTAGGATTTTTTCTTGTTGTTGTTGTTAGGAACTGCTTAGGGAAAATATGATAAAAGCCCAGCTGGTAGATGGGGAAAAAACTCAAAAACAAAATGGGAGGTCATAAATGGGGAAAAAACTCAAAAACAAAAATGAAATGGTTATACAATATGGATGTTAAATAAACTTGCCTAAATAGAGGGCATAGTTCAAGAGTGAGAGGAGTCAAGGAAAACTGGGTCATCAGTAAACAGTGGATCCACATGGAAGGATAGGAAGAGCCATACATCTTAGTGTCAAGTTACTAATCCCATGAATAACCATAGCTACCCTCAGTCCCCATCACCTGCTCTAAGTTCTTCTTGGTGCTGAAAACAGAAAAGGTGAGTACAATTTATGATGGGATTGGATACACTCCCCAAGGTCTGTGTTAAGTACACATCTCTTCACTGGTTTTCAGATAACTGCTTGGGAATTCAATACACTCTGAAATTCATCTTATTATATATGTCCTTTTTATTAAATTTTAAAGCAACAAATATTTTCAATATAATGAATGATTGTCAAACCTAGTGAAAAATACATTTCCAAGCAAATTCTTGTTAATTAAAAAAGCTTTTAGGCCGGGTGCGATGGCTCATGCCTGTAATCTCAGCACTTTGGGAGGTCAAGGCAGGCAGATCACTTTGAGCTCAGAAGTTCAAGACCAGCCTGGACAACATGGCAAAACCCTATTTCTACAAAAATTAGAAAAATTAGCTGGGCATGGTGGCTCACACCTGTATTCCCAGCTACCCTGGAGGCTGAGGCTGAAGAATCACTTTATCCAGGAAGCAGAGGTTGCAGTGAGCTGAGATCATGCCATTGTATACCAGCCTGGGCAACAGAGTGACACTCTGTCTCAGAAAATAATAAATAATACATAATAAATAAATAACATCTTTTACTGACATAAATATAGTTGTAAATGCCTTCTCTCCTTAAAAGAAACTCATGTCAGTTTGTGGTGCTCGTTTGTTGTATTGTGAATTTTTCTATTACATTCAAAGATTTCCCCTTAAGATGATTGTAACAAATAATTTTTGATTTATCATATCTGAAGAAAGAAATGATAATACATGATATTAAGTCATTCAAACCACATGAAGAAAAGGTAGAAGAAAACTTAAATGTATTATTAGTGGGAACACAAAGTCTTAACTCCATAAATAGCAATTCCTTTTCTCTGAGATCTGATTTATACTTTTATTTTTTAAAAGTCATCCCCCCCACAGAGAAGTCTAAAGCCTAAACAGCTAACTTTAATATTGTAAGTTCAGAGGCTGACTCTTGGAGGTATTAAATTCAAACTTGCCAGTGCCCTTGTTCTGAGTTCTTCACACAGGGTCATGTTCTGCATACACACATTGCTTGAACATGCAGAGTAGCATTTTGATAGGAAAAGCATATGTCCAGCAAAGAATTGCTGCTAACTGATTCAAACCAGAAAAGCATTCACAGAAATACCCTCTGGTTATAAAAACAAAATTATTTTTTCAATGAGAAAGAAAGTTTCTTTGTGATTTTGGACATGGAATATTATCTTCCTACCATCCGTATTTCCTAAATTATTGCTATTAGACTGAATGTGAAGAAGGTTTCAGTTGATGAAAGATCCACCTCTGACTAGACCACACCATGCATAGAACCTGCTATTGTTTCACAAAATAGAAAGGAGCAATTTTAGTAATTTAGAGAAACTGACTAATGCTCTTCTAATACTAGATCAAACAATGGTTGAGTCTTTACTCTGATATAATAATGATCTTCATGCCAAACCTGACTATCTGAACAGAAACAGGCATTTTGCCACAAATGCACCTCACCAGTGCCCACAGTCTGTTTATCATTAGAGAACCAAAGATGGTCAAGTGACATCCCTAGAGTCTGATCATAATTCAGAAACAAAGGTAAGGCTCCTTCCCTGCTTACTTGTCCAGCCCTGTCTTCCTTAGCCCACCCCACATTTCCTCTCCTAATCGAAGATAGAGTCTGGAGTGTGCTAGTGTAGAAAATCATCTCATCCACCTAGTAGAAAAATATATGTTAGGAGAGAAAGGGGAAAATACGGAACAGGAAGTAGTTTGTAAAAAAATCACCAACTCCTACATAGAAACCTTTTAAGATGCCATTGTTGAATAGGTAGTAACTCCCAGGACAACTGAAGGGGAAAAGAAAACCTTTTAATTAAAAGATTTCCTATTTTAGGAAAGCTTCCAATTTTCTACCACTGCAAATGGGGGAGAGGTGGGGGGGAGGGAATGAAAAGTTGCCTGTGATGTTGGAGCTGTCCTCTGGTCTTGGGTCCTGATCTGCCGAAAATTCCCTCCCCGCCCTCAGGCACTTTGGTTTTGTAAATGCCTGAGTGTGGCACCCTGTGGGAAAGATGATGCTTTGTATGAGTGCATTGTTAAGGCAGGTCTTGGGGAACTGTGCACGGGGAGATAGCAGATTTCTGATCTCTAGTTTGCATTGATCTTACATTTAGACACAGATTCAGAAGAACAGACCCTCCCTTTTCCAGTGCCTTCGGAAAGATTGCCGCTCCGTAGAATGAGCCCTTTCTCCTCCACCCTTAATCTACAACCCAGCTTCCCCGGGAGATCCTACTTTGATTTCCGATCCTCACCCCACCAGCTGAGCTTGCATTCCTCTTTACAGTCTCTCAATGCACCGGGTGAGCTGAGCTCCTCAGACCTTTCCCCTTGATCTCTGTGCCTTGAAGGCATCTCTGAAACCGTGTTTTGTTCTTGCCATTCATGTGCGTGGTGAGGGGGATGAGCTCGTCTCTGTGTCTGTGGCCTGCTTCCGGTATGAGGAGCATCTGGATGGTGGAGCTTTGTGGTGTTCTTGTTTGTGTGGTGTAAGGAGCAACCATGGAGCTGTGGTCTATGTATAACGGCATCAGAAAGTGATGAGTGAAGTTATTCTTTTTGCACAAGCTGGACCACCATGGATAACCCGCTCTGTCATCACATGCAGTGGCATAGCACGGCACAGGCTCTGGCTGAGTGGAGGCCATGGCAGCAAAGTGGAGGCAGCGCTTCCGTATCCAGGAAACCAGCTGTGTCTGGGAGACTGGATCAGTGCATCCAGCCTGGAGTGGTCTGATTAAACATAGACTCAAGAGATCTTTATTGACAAAGTAAAACAAAAGTAAAAACACACCAACATTTTATTGACAAAGTAAAATAAAAGTGAAAACACACCAATAGCAGAAAGCATTCTACAAAGCAGGCAACCCAGAGAGCAGAAAGTGAAAGTGTTTTCTGCAAAAGCCTGTTCTCACTGCTAGGCCGGTGGGGCTCATGGCTGAGTGTTCTCCTAGCAACGGGGTGGGACCACTGCTAGCTGAATTAGAAACCCTTAACTGCTAATGCCTAGTGACCAAAGATCTGAGTAATCAAAGTCCTCCCTCCTCAAAGTTTCCCACAGCCAAGCCGGTTGTGACAGAGCCTACGGCTGATTTCAGCAAAGCTAGACTTGTGTTCCTTTGTAGTGAACGCTGCCTAGCAAATAGAATCTTAAAATATCTAAGATGCAGACCTATTTGATCTCTTCAGGACTATATTGTAATCATGGATAAACATGATGCACATTTCACATTTCCAAAGGTTTCTTTTACTCTTTTATTTTGTTCTTTTTGCTCATCCCACATTCTGGAATGAAGAAGGCCACAGCATGACAGTGCAAAAAGGATGCAGGGACTTCAAGCTCTCTTTAAAATGACATTTTTCTTTGTGCTTTTATGTTTCTTATTGTTTTTCTGTGCACTATGGCTTCCCAACATGCTTTGTTATGAAACTCTTTTTCCCTTGTGTCTAATGTACTGAAATATTGTTACAGTCTTTGTAATGTATATTGTCTCAAGAATAAAAAATGAAATGTGAGTTTTGGGATATTTGATGGGTGTATTTAAGAGCATTATTCTAGTTGTATTGTTGAATCTTAAATGTATGATGATGTATTTAAAGTAGTGTAAAAAGATTTCAGAATATTTGTTTGGAAAAAGAGTTGCACAAGGCATGATTCATTTAAAAGTCTTTAAAGCCCTGTTCAGATTCTATAAACTTATTTCCAAAGCTCAATATGAGAGTCGGTTTTAAAACTCTGGGTGTTTCATGCTCACTGTGCTCTAACACATGAATAGGAATTAAAGTGATAATTGATAGAACCTACCAGCACTCCTCTCCTCCCTCAGGTGAGAAGGATCTTCTCTCCTAAGAAGGAGAGGAGGCAATTTTAACATATTTGCCATGTTATTATTAATAATTATCAGATGCATTACATTACACATTTAGTTAGAGATGTATTATTTAATTTGGGCTCAAGCCACAATGAAGACCTTTTGGCATAACCAGACTCTGAAGTGCGTAGAATAGTGAGATAGAACAGAGTTTTATCAAAAATCCAGTGACTTCTCCATTTCAATTAAGTACATTTTCCTCATTTTTAAATCAGCTCGCCTTCTTTCTGTGGAAACTTTAGAGGAAAGGATTGAGCTCGGAAGATGAAAAATTCAGCTACAGAGTTTAGGATCAATTGGAGGATGATTTATTAATGGTAGAAAGATGTGCTTTTCATTTTGAAAGAGCAGAAAGGCAGTTTTTCACCCAGCAAAGTAAACTAATATAAAAAGGGCTTTGTTTTTTCATGGATCAGGCCTCTGGTATCAATATTCAGCTGGTGCTTTTTAAGTGTATATACAAGTAATTTTTATCAACCTGGTTGTTGTTTCATAGCATTGATGTGTAGTATCTCTTTATAGGATGCAATTTTGAGACACAAACTGCACCTTACTCTCAATTAGGCAAGTATACTTATTGTAATTGTTATCTTTTACTTACGTGATTGATGTGCTCAATTTTTTTCACAAAATAAACAGCAGCAGCTTGTCTTATAAATTGTCTAATTGTCATTCTAACCCTATTATAGCAGTTTCTCAAACTCTTTAAAAAATGAAAAAGATGCCTGTAGTTTTTAATGTTATGCCTCAAAGCTTACTTTCCCCCCAGTTTTCTTATACATCAATGCAAAGCAGTCTTTATGAGCACTAAACGTGGGTAAAGGTACAGGTCAGAGAGCTCCTGTTTAGTATATGTGGCGTTTTAAATTGAGTCCTTTTGGGGTACTAGTCTATCAAAGAGAGACACGTTTTCTTATCCATGTCAATTTTGCTTCCTATCTCTCTCCCCCATGCCTTTCCCTTGGAATGACAACAGTTGACATTAAAAAGCTGTTGGCAGGTATGGAATAACCTTATTCTCTTACCAAATAGCAAAGACCAAAGTGCATGTGAGGTGTCTCACAGGTTCTATAAATCAGCAATTACATCTCTTGAGTGTGATATTTATAGGTGGCATTTAGAACTTGGGATGTAACAATGTGTACGAACACGTCATTCTATCTGCACCTACTGTCCAAAATACCTACTGCTCCAGCAAAATTTCTGACGTGTTAGTTTCAGGAGTAGCACGCAAACTGTGGTTTTTTTTTTTAAGTTATGCAGACAGCAACCTGTCCAACATCCAAGTCACAATCACTCATGAAAATTAGTTTATGTTGCTTATAGCTTCGCAGCTTGTGAGCTTTCACTAGAGCTGAGGAAAACTTCTAAGCGACTAGATGTTAGCACTTCTGCCGAAGGGATATTTCCTGATTTCACTCCATGTGTTTTATCCCTCCTCCATCTAGGACTCTAGCTCCTAGCCTCCCCGCCTCAGGGGTTACACAGGCATCTTAGCGCATCCCCTCTCCCTTTATGTCTCTGGTGCACTGTTCTGCCAGTCACCAGGTGAAGGGACTTGCACCTTCCAAAATCGATGCCACTTCACTCCCGGATCACCTGGTTGGGAGTGCAGTCTGAGCCAGGTAACCCCTGCTGAATCGGTCGTGTGTCCTCCGTCTGCTTCTGGTGCAGAGAGTACCAACTCCCAGGACGTGCCCCTGTCTGCCCTGGTCCTGGACGCCTCCTTCCTGCATGGCAGCATGAAAACGCTACACAATGCTCCTCACCCGCCCAGGAGTATGTTATGGTGCTGAGCTTGTTGAGTCTGTCTTAATAACCTGATTCCCTTCTGTTGTTCCCAGTGGCCTGGTTTGCTTTCGACCCTGGCTCGGCGCACTCAGACATCATCCTCTCCAATGACAACCTGACGGTGACCTGCAGTAGCTATGACGACCGGGTGGTGCTAGGGAAGACTGGCTTCTCCAAGGGCGTCCACTACTGGGAGCTAACGGTAGATCGCTATGACAACCACCCTGATCCTGCCTTTGGCGTGGCTCGCATGGACGTGATGAAGGATGTGATGTTAGGAAAGGACGACAAAGCTTGGGCAATGTATGTGGACAATAACCGGAGCTGGTTCATGCACAACAACTCGCACACCAACAGGTACCCTGCAGCCCCCAAACCAAGCCTTCTTCACGTTGGCTGCTGATCCGGAGCGAGAGCCCTAGTTCAAAAACCTATTACCTAGACCGTAGTAAGGAAGTCAGGCAGGTGGTCTACATTAAGTGGCACGGGCACTCTGTGAGGCTCAGCTGAGTCCATGCTGGTGGTTTACTTTTTGTATAATGATAGAGACTTGAATGCTTTCCTGCTCCCTTCATTGTTGTATTACATGCAATGGAAAGGAAGAATCCCAGTGATATCCATTATAAAGAACAACGCAGGATGCTGAAACACCCAGACCTACAACTTATCAGAAAAACACAAATCACTTTGGTTTTTTGAACCTCAGTTTCCAAATCCATCAAATTAGTCTAATAAAATTTTTCCATGTGAGAATGTTCTGAAGATTAAATGAGATATGTGAAAATGCCTTACATTGGAAGCACCTGAAAATAGAAGCCATTGTTCTTATTACAGTTCATTAAACTAAAGCTTATGAACGCCAATTTGGATGGCTTTTTACTTAAACAGAACTCTCTAATTACCACTGTAATTCAGAGCACTCAGTTTGCTAAGGAAAGGAAATACAGTAATCTCCCTGAGGTTTTATTCTACCACCAAAATATAGATAATTATAATTGGACACATGCTATAATGGATTTCCTTTTTCATTTGATTGCGTTCTTCAAATGTATTTTTCACAAATTTCCTAGGCAGAGAAATTTCTACTATGGACCCTGGTCTACCTTATGCTCCAAGATTTCCCCGGGATACATTCCCATTAGTGTCTCTGAAAAAGAAAATACAGTAGTGTTCAATCAGATCAAAGGAAAAGCAAGTCAGGCAGTGGTAGCATAATTGGACTCCACTGTTTTATCTTTTTCTGTATGCTCTTCGCTGACCCTTCTCCAGCCTGTAGCCTCCTAAAGCCTCCTTTCCACTTGGATAGTTTCTGTAGCATTCAAGTGTGTATTATTCGCTATCACTTGAAGTGAACACACACACCATTTCACCAAGATAGCAAATCCTACTGGATGTAGATAAGTGGTTATATTTAGTGATTCGCATTTTGGGGAATTCTCTGTCACTAGATTCCCAATGCTATCACCCAAATGCCACACTGACTTTTTCCCTTTTAGCGTCTTTATTTTGAAGTGCAGGAGTGAATAATGACATAATCATCACACTATGCAGAGAATCACATTCCTAATGCTGAACACATCTGCTTGCATGCAAACTGCATGTCACTTGGGCTCGCGTTGTTAAACCTGTGAATTAACAAGAGGCAATTTGTAAACCTGTCTTTTAATGACTATGTAGTCTGTATCCTGCATGCAAGAGGAAATGAATGACACACGTTCTTTTGCTCTGCTGAGATGAGGATGAAATTCAGTATTGCTAGATCTCAAAAAGATGGGAAAGACAAATCTGATCATCCATGTTTAATGGCATTTTGTGAAACCTTCTTTATAAAATGGCATTTGTAGGCAGGTTCCTGAAAATCCCTACGTCTCAGAGTATAATTATTTCCCTGTACAGGGAAGAAGGCTCTTCTTCAGTGCTGTTATTTTGCAGACAGCCTCTAAGTTCTTAATTCAAATGCAACAACCAAAGAATTACCATCCTCTGGAATGAGTTTTTCTATTTAATGGATAACATAAGGCTCCAAATCCAATTTCTCATGTATGTGGTTTAGGTACAACAAAGTGCTTCTTTATTTTGACTCAAGTAACTTTGTATTTAATGATATTTAATTCACACCATTTATACAAAGTGTGCAACATTCCTAGAGTCAGAGCTCTCATAGCCCAAAGGCTACTTCCTCGTCTTTTATGTTTTGTTTTCCACTGCTGTGTCTCAGTGGTAGAGACCCTAATGAATGAGTTCGTTCTCCACAACAGCAGAGCAACTCACAAGGGCTGATATATTCGTCCAGGAAGTGAACACTGATGGCGGTGGGGAGGGAGCAAAAAATCATACCTTTTTATATATAAAGCACAGATATACACACAGTACCAACAGGTATACAGTATATCTATGGTAACAATTTTACGTAAAAGGGATGACTAGGGAAAAGGTTTGGGGATAGTGATGATTATAAACAGGTTACAAGACACTGGTTTGACCACACAAATTGGGGGAGCTTCTAGAGTGACCACAAGCAAGTAAACCCTAATATTTTCTTTCTCTTCCTACAGAACTGAGGGAGGGATCACAAAAGGGGCCACAATTGGGGTCCTCCTCGACTTAAATAGAAAAAACTTGACATTTTTTATCAACGATGAACAGCAAGGTCCTATAGCATTTGATAATGTGGAGGGCCTGTTCTTCCCCGCGGTCAGCCTGAACAGGAATGTGCAGGTAAGCGCCCTACCCCAGAGGTTAAACAGCTATTGCTGGCGGGGCCGTTCAATGTAACTGGAGAGAGGGAAACTGACAGCGTAAGGCCCAGACCAAGAAATGGAGGAAAGGAGGAGAGAAAGGGATCAACATTGACAACTACTATTATTCCATGCCAAGCATAAATGCCTTCTTTATACTTGGACACAGTCGAGTTAACAGCACATTGGAAACTAGAATTCTCTTCATGGTTGTCTGATGATCATCCCTCTAGCTCTAGTTTCATCTCTAAGTAGAAATGAAAGCCTTTAACCAACTGGTATGAAAACAAATGCAATGACTTAACAAAGCTCTAGGAGTGCCTGAGAAGAGGTGAGGGTGTAAGACTGAAGCGTTAGTATCTTTATCAGAAAATCTGATCATTTTCCCTGCACTCTTGTTTGGTTCTGTTAGGTCCTAAGGGTAGAAAGCATAGTCCCTGCCTGTAAGGTAGTTAATTATAATTTATTATAGAATAAAACAACAGCTTCTTCTCATTTATTTATTCAGCAAATATCTATAGAATGCCTTTAGCGTGCCAGGCCCAGTTGTAAGTGTTTGGGATACATCAGTTAAAAGAAAAAAAAAATAGATAATAATCTTGCCTTCATAGAACTTACATCCTAGTGATAGGAGACAGACAATAGTCAGCATAACTACAGTGTTAATTAGTTGGTGTGTCAGAAGGTGATGAGTGCAATGGAGAAAAGACCAATGGGAGGGTAAAGGGTGCAATGGAGAGAAGACCATGGGTGCTGGGGTTGGGGAGGGGAGCTGCAGTCTTAAATAGGTGGTCAGTGTAGGTAGAGCTTACTGCAGTTATGGGTGAGCTGAGCCTTAAAGGAGTGAGGGAGGGAGTTGTGTGGAGCCTTCCAGACAGAGGGAACAACATGCGCACAGTTTCTAAGGCATGAGGGGCCTTGCATGGGCAAGGAAGGGTGGAGAGGCTGGTCGGCTGGGGCCTGTCAGGAAGACCAGAGCCCTAGAGGAAGGGCTGTGCCCTGCCGGCTGCTGTCAGGACTTAGGGTTTCACTTCCCTTCTGAGCTGGGCCTCTCATTAGCAACTATAAGCCTCATTCCACAAATGGTTGTTTTTGTTTTTGTTTTTGTTTTTGTTTTTGTTTTTGTTTTTGTTTTGAGACAGAGTCTCACTCTGTTGCCCAGGCTGGAGTGCAGTGACACGATCTCGGCTCACTGCAACCTCTGCCTCCTGGGGTCAAGAAATTCTCTACCTCAGCCTCCCAAGTAGCTGGGATTACAGGCATGTGCCATCATGCCCAGCAAATTTTTGTATTTTTTAGTAGAGACGGGATTTTACCATCTTGGCCAGGCTGGTCTGGAACTCCTGACCTCGTGATCTACCCACCTCAGCTTCCCAAAGTTCTGGGATTACAGGCATGAGCCACCGTGCCCAGCTTATGGTTGTCTTAAATTAGGGCTTGAGAGTCACAATACTACAGATGATTTTTGCCCTATCCAGAACCAGTCTTGGAAACTATTTATAAAAATTCATTATTGTCTTTCGGTATATGCAGTAACATTGACTGCAAACTAGTGGCCCCTGCCCTTCTCTTTTCTGGCAAGGATGTGGGGTTTCCTGGAAGGCTGAAATCTAATCTTTCAGAGTTCAGCCCCTACACTGGAAGAAAGAAAACCATAAATTACCCTACAAGCAAGTCTCAGAAAAACCTCATTTAAGGTTTTTCACATTTTTAGCCATTTCCCTTTCAAAGAATATTATATTAGATGGTTTTCAGGAGTTTTCAGCACCTTCTGATTATCTATTGATAAAGAGTCTTGGGGTGGAGAAGAAAGGGACAAGAACTGGATGAAATTGATCTAGTTTTATCCATAGCTACCCGTTGAGGTTTGGGGATACACAGAAATTGATGAAATAGTATTTAGGAATTCAAAATAATTGGTGAAATAGTATAATTCCATGTTTTTTCACACACATCAATCATCTTTGCAATCCCAGAAAGAAATGTTTGCCCTAATTGGAATAACTAGTGGACAGGTAATAAGGGACGGGCCGTCTCTGCGAATTTGTCCTCTACCTGTGGATTTGGCAGTGGTCACTATGGTGTGGCCAGCAGACTCCACTACCTGAAAACCAAGGCCTGTGTCTTCAGTTGTAAGGAACACAGTCTTCCCAGAATCTTTTAAAAGAGGCAGGTAACTGAGAACCATATAATCAAATGTCACCAGGATTTGAGAGCCCACTGTGATGTTTAAAGAGAAGCAAACAGAACACTTTTTGAGTTAGGGACGCACCCAGGTACACTGTTTAAAGGGATGGGGTATGCACGGTGCCTCTCAGGACTCACAGCCTCGTTCCCCAGGTCACGCTGCACACCGGGCTCGCCGTCCCCGACTTCTACTCCAGCAGAGCATCCATAGCCTAAGGATGTGCCGTGGAGGTGCCAGCTGCCCATTCTTACCTCCGCCTGCGAGAGCCACAGCAAGGAGCTCAGCCAGCCGTGGTGCGGTGCAGAGCTGGCAGAAGCGGGAGAAGGAGGAGAGAAAAGCTGGTCCTCTGCAGTCTTCACACCTACAGCTCTGCCCTTTTCCCTTCCAACCTCTCCTCTGCTGTCATGCCTGTTTCCGCTTCCATGTCCAACAGTTCTAACCAACAAAGGACCTAGACAGCCCACCATGTCACTTGGTTCCCACTCCCAGATTTTGCTTTTATTTAATTTTTTAATGTCGGTGAGTTATATTTTCTTTCTTTTCTGATCAGGTTATTGGTGACTTACTGGACTGGCACTGCCAAGAGAAAATTCTCCTGTTAACTTTCTTTCTTAAGCTTTCTGTCAAACAATGAGGTTATAGGGGAGGTAGGGAAGAATGAGGTGAATTTGTAGCATACAGCTTACCTCCTAGAATGTTCTTGCTCTGTTACCTCTCCTGTAGCGTTAGTTCTGCAGAGCTAAGCTTTGGGAGGGTGAACCTATCACTGAGAAGTTTTACTACTCACTGAAGCACAAAAATATCTGCTACACAGGTTCACATCAGGGTAGGAGCATTAGGATGGCCGTATAATTAGGATAGGCCAGCAACTCTGGCCATTGTATAAAATTGGAAAGTCTCTAAGACATAGGCAAACCAGGGGACTTAATGATTTGGTTCATTTATTTAATACAAGTTTTTAATTGAGAAGCTACTATTGACCAGGCACTGTTCTAGACACTAGAACATTATGTTCTAGACACTGTGGGGACACAGTGGTGAACAGACAGGCATAGTCTCTGCCCTTCAGAGCTTATATTCCAGTAGGAGAAAAAGCAAAAATAAAATAACTAAAATTATCAGATGTACTAGACAGGAAATTGGCAAAGGTCAAAGAGGCTCATGGGCAAGATCTTTCAGGCTTCCTAGAATGATGCTAAAATCCACACATTCTGGCCATAGCACCAGAAATGTACCAACTCAATGCCTTTTTAGCTGCGCTGTTTAATTATGGTACCTGCTGCCACTCATCACAGAGCCCTTCTTGGTAGAAGTGACATCAGCATTCTTATTTGCTAATGCTGCTATGATACCACGCCTTAAAAATTGATAGTAACAAAAACAAAACAAAACAAGAGTGACCGGAGGGCAAAGGACCCGTTCTCAGTAATGGGGATCTTGAGTTGCAGTCCACAGCATTCACATTCTCAGGATAAACATGCTTGTCTCCATAATAGACTATCTGTGCCTGTTATGAATGAAAAATCTATCCACTCTGCTGCCATTCACAGCCTAATTTTGTGGAGTAGTCCAAATAATGTTTGGAAAAACATGGGATTGTATGGTCATTACTATGACTGATAGCAGAATAATAATGCATCTTACTTCTATATAGAGATAGACTTACATAAGCTACCCTCGAAATTTGTTAGTTTGGCATGAAGTTTTAGGAAAAGTAGGACCCAGAAATAAGTTCTGGTTAGTTGTCCAAACATTTTTAGTGAGCCAAGCAATTCACCATGAAAAAACAAGAATAACAAATAGGAGGGAAGAGCTAGGGTGGGAAAGCTAACAAAGTTTTGGCAAAAAGTAATATATGTACATAGCTGATTATTTACTTTTGTGCTTACTTTATTCAGATTCTTTCTATGAGTTACAATCTTTTTCTAGTCTCGTGTATCTAACTTATGGAATGGGTGCTATCCTGTTTATGTGTGTCTTGGTTTTTCTCGGCTACAGAAAAACTGTTGCAGGGCAACACTAGTTTGATATTTGATTTACTCTCCAATGAGACTCGATGGCTGGGCCGCAGTAGACTCATAGTTCCTCTTGTTCTTTATTAAATCATCCTGCTAATTAGATTTCTAGTGACCTGTAACACATAGTTTACACTGAATTGCCATTATAGATGCGTACAACTACTATACTAGAAAAAACTGTCATTTCTGGTGTGCCAATAAATGATTTTTATGAGAGAACAAAATGTCTCTTTAGAATGTCTTAGTTTTTATCTATTTGGAATGACAGTTCACCTTTGTTAGAGCAGTGTTTCTTCAGCGCAGTGCCACTGGAGAGGCCCCCACAGCTCTGGAGAGCATGTGTTCTTTCTTCCGTTTCCTTGGGCAGGTGGCATTGCCTTTTGGTTCTACTCATCTGAAATTGAACCAGATGTGAAATGTCCAGTGGATATGCTTTGGAGTCTGCCTTCAAGCACTGGGGATTTACTTTAACACACTTTATCTTTAAAAGGCCACTCATTTGGCTTGCAATTTTATACTACTGCAAAACAGAGTGTCACTGACTTTTCAAATTTAGCTCCTTTAACATTTCTTTGAATGGCGAAACAATACCATTGTTTTTAAATAATTACAACATTATTCATCTACCTAGCATTGTCATTAGCCACTAAAAAGAACTCTTTGTTTCTTGATTAAAGGAAAAACATTACCTAAAAATATATGGCCTGAGTTATAACCTCACAGAGTGGAATAGTACACTGTTGGTAGCCGCTGGTGCTCTCTGTTCATTCCAGTTTCTGTACCTTCCTCTTTCTGTCATGGGATCCTTGGGGTTGTCAGTTCTCTAGCCAAAAACCTCTGGGCTAGCGGCGCCTTCTGCCTGAATACTGCTGGTGCCCACTGGGCTCGTTCCGCCCACTCCGTCTGGCAGGCTGCACTCGGCTCACACTTCAGGCCTGGATACCACACCTGTCAAGGGTGAGCCAGGCACGGAGTGGCAAGGGGTGTGTGGGCAAGTGAGCACCGTGTCTGGCCACTGCACACAGCCAGGCATGCTGGCTGCTGCGGCAGGGCAGGCAGCTCCAGGCAGCGGTACAGGTGTTGGCTATTTAAGAGGCTGCGTCTGGACCAAATGTGCCGCACACAGCTTCCGCTACGGGCACATGCATCTGGCTGAAGGGGATGTCGTGGCGCTCAGAAGCTTGGAGACACCAGGAACCACAGAGCCCCAAAGAGGGTGTCACAGCCCTAGCTCCAGGAGCCCATAGGAGTAATCTCTCAAAAGGGCCACAGCTGTTCTCTCCTTCTCATTACGTGCAACATGGCGAGCTGAGAGTGGTGGCTGAGGGTTTCAGCCCTGTTTGTGTTACGGCTCTATCTGTCCTGCATTCAGCAGGTCCCAAGTTGTTGTCCTTCGTCCAGGAAGAATGAGGTACGTGGACCACTGGAGGGTGAGCAAAGTGGAGAGGAGGTTCACTGAGTGACAGAAAAGCCCCTCAATTTTCTAAAGCTCCTCTCAAACTTGAATTTTATATTTTAAACCCTCCTGTATTATCCTTGTTCATACATCATAGCCATCTGTTTTCTTCCCTAATTTAATGGACCAATCTTTACCCTGTCTAAACCCACTTCTAGTACCAAAGATTTATTGCCTTTATTGATTTATTGTTAGGCTGCCATTTAATGAACAATTTTTAAGGAAAGATGGAGGTATTAAGTATGAACTACTCTACCCTCTGTTTCTGAGCTGTGTTTTCAACTTAGTCGTTTAATTAGTTTATAATGAGCAAGTCATCTGCAGTAAATGAGGACCCTAATTGTTCCTGCGGTAATGCTGATTTTCACATGTGATCTCAATATATTTTCCTAATTGCCTGGTGGGCACTGTGTCCGTCAGGTGTGAAGAAATAAGTCTCCAGGCTTATTGGTTGGGCAGGCTTGAAAGGCCGGGTAGATGAAGGTTGGTTATAACTTCTCATGAGGCTGATTTTATCGTTGGCATTTTGGCAGAAATAATATGCTTTGCAGAATAAGGAAAGTTTTATTTAGGTGCAGTGACGTTCTCAGCCTGACATGCCAGAACAAAACCACAAATTTCTTTATAGGAAAGAAATCAGTCGTAAAAATTTCTGAGGTACAGCCTAACCTCCGTGCCACTATGAAATTCCACTTCTTCAGGATTTCAAGTCAGACCAAGAATTAACACATGCTGAGGCCAAGCCAGCTGTGTATCGTCCTAGCTAAGGGAACACTTGGCTTTGATATTAAGAGAATCTGAGCACCTGCTCTCTTGGCCTTGGGGATGAGGAAAGAGCGAATCCCAAGGAAGCTGATGAAACATGGAGTCTAAGGGGAGTTGGGGTATGAAATCAGGGGCCCAGAAGAGTACAGGATACGAGGGCACACCCAGTGACCAGGAGATTCACATGCATCACACATCGCGCTTTTTGTTTTGTTTCCCTTTTTTTTTCCTTTTTTTTTTTTTCCTTAGGCATCAAGCTTTTATTCCTAAACTCTTACCAGGTCCCTGGCAGTAACTGAAGGAAGCTTTATAAAAGCTTTATAATAACTGGGGTGCATTCCTAGTAAACACTTTGAAAGAAACTATAAAAGGAGAACAACTAAGGAACACAAAATTGATCTGACGCAATATGATATGTTTTCACGGTCTGACTCCTCCTAAGGCTAGAGTAATAATAGCAATTACAATGTTCTGGTATCTCAGATGCGAGGGTTGTGTTTTGTCTTTTTCTTTTGGGAGACAGGGTCTCGCATTGTCACTCAGGCTGGAGTGCAATGGCATGATCACAGTTCACTGCAGCCTCAAGCTTGTGGGCTCAAGGGATCCTCCTGACTCACCCTCTTGAGCAGCTGGGACTACAGGCACACACTACCACTACTGGCTAATTTTAAAAATTTTTTGTAGGGATGGAATCTTGTTACGTTGCCCAGGCTGGTGTTGAACTCCTGGCCTGAAGCGATCTTCCTGCCTTGGGCTCCCAAAATGCTGGGATTAAAGGCATGAACCACCATGCCCAGCAGATTATTTTTTCATTTTGTTTCGTTTTGTACACCTTAATATCTCTCAAAGCAAGACACATCTTACAACGCATGTCAAAAGAAACTCATCAGCCATTGACAGAGCGGTGGTTGTCAGCCTCCGCTGCACACTGAAATCATCTAAGGAACTTTAAGAATACTGGTGCCGGGTTACTAATTTAATTGGTCTGGGATGCAGCCTGAGAATCTGGAATTCTGAAATGTGATTCTAATGTGTGTCTAGGGCTGAAAGCCCAGGCGTAAGGAATACACATTTGGAAAAACAATAAGATGGGGGACATCATCTTATATCCGACAAAGTTGATGCCCCAAAACATGAAATATTTCTGTGTTCGGTGTCCTGAAGCCAACATACAAAGCTAACATTGTCAAGTAGAGCAGGCTTTGTTCCAGGGCCACGGAACTGATGTGGAAGGAAGCATTGCTCACAAATGAACTTCTAGACTAGTGAGGGGTGAGGGGTGAAAATAAAGGGTTTCTCTAATGAAGGGGATGGACATTAAAAATGAAAAGAGGAGCCAGGTGCGGTGGCTCAAGCCTGTAATCCCAGCACTTTGGGAGGCTGAGGCGGGTGGATCACGAGGTCGAGAGATCGAGACCATCCCGGTCAACATGGTGAAACCCCGTCTCTACTAAAAATACAAAAAATTAGCTGGGCATGGTGGCACGTGCCTGTAATCCCAGCTACTCAGGAGGCTGAGCCTGGTGGCACGTGCCTGTAATCCCAGCTACTCAGGAGGCTGAGCCAGGAGAATTGCCTGAACCCAGGAGGTGGAGGTTGCGGTGAGCCAAGATCGCGCCATTGCACTCCAGCCTGGGTAACAAGAGCGAAACTCCGTCTCAAAAAAAAAAAAAAAAAAAAAATGAAAAGAGGAAGATTCAGGTCTTTTCTGGAAATGGTCAGTGAACCCCCAGAACTGGAGTGCTGCCTGCCTTCTTTTTTATCCTTTTATGGCTTGTCTGGTCGTTGTCCTAGCAATTGTCCACTGTCAAGGTGCTGGTCAGAGTGTCATTTAGCAATTTAGCATTGACATGAGATTAAAATGAAGCCTGGGTTCTTTGTGAAGTCATTAGCTCAACTATTTTGGTTCTAGCCAGTCTCAACTGTTCTGGTTGCAAAGGGAACTTTTTATTGCAGGCATCCTGTTTCTTAAAGCAGTATTAGGGCAGGGTAGAAATTCAGCTATGTCACAGAGGCATCACACTAGCTAACAATTTCATCATTCTGTTACTTCTGTTGAGTTATTTCCTTTGATAGCTGATAAACTTAAATTCACATCTTAATTATCACTTAAAAAGTCTTTTAAAATATTCCATTATAATGCCATAGAGAAATGAAAACAATATATTGTGCATGCATAAAATTAATAATCATTCACTGGATAATAGATACAATTGAAATAATAGTCATACACTGGATAATGTAATTAATAAAATTGCCAAGGTGCTGAGAACAAATCACAAATTTTTGAAATCAGGAAAAGTTTTTGGGATCAACTGACATGTAAAGAACTGTCATTCAGATGTCTAAATCTGTCAAAAGCTTCTAGCTACTTCCCAGAAGCTCTTTACTTCCTGTTATTTATAATTCAGTTAACAGTACACTACAAACAAAATAGCCAAAAGGGAAATTTTAAAAAAAAAATACATAATCCCACTGCATTCTTTAAATCATTCTGCAGCCTTGCAAAGATGCTAATAATGTCCAGCTCTCGTGCAAGGGTAATCATTACATTGCACATAACTGCCAGTGCCCCTGCTTGACAGAGAGGCATTTGGGGCCCCAATTGTATTTGTTACTCTGAAGAGGAAAGTAGTGTGTATTTTGACAGATAACTGCATGCTATTGTAAGTAGAGTTTTTCAAAGTGGTATATATTAAATGTTAAACTGGGCTTTGGTTTTCTCCAAAAGAGCTACTTTTTTTTTTTTTTTTTTTTTTTTTTTGAGGTGGAGTTTTGCTCTTGTCACCCAGGCTGGAGTACAGTGGTGTGATCTCGGCTCACTGCAACCTCCGCTTCCCAGGTTCAAGAGATTCTCCTTCCTCAGCCTCCCAAGTAGCTGGGACTGCAGGCATGTGCCACCATGCCTGGCTAATTTTTGCATTTTTAGTAGAGACAAGGTTTCACCACGTTGGCCAGGCTGGTCTTGAACTCCTGACCTCAGGTGATCCTTCTGCCTCGGCCTCCCAAAGTGCTGGGATTACAGGCCTGAGCGACCACACCGGCCAAAAGAGCTACTGTTAAGTCAGTAGTGCATCATACAATCTCTAACTAGAACTTCTTACAATTGAGAAATCCACTCATTCATCATAACCACAGGTCCCACATGGGTGCATTCAAACAACCCTGGATTGAAAATATTGGGAAGGAAATAAGAAACAAGAAAAATAATACAAATAAGAAACAATACAGCATAAAAACCATTTATATAGCATTTACATTGCATTAGGTCTTAGAAATAATCGAGAGATTTAAAGTATATAGGTAGATTTGCATATGTTGTATGCAAATGCTATACCATTTTGCATCAAGGACTGTGAATTTTGGTATCCCAGGGAAGACCTAGAACCAAGGCTTCATGGATACAGAATAACAACTGTGCTCTAATCATCTAAGTTGCCAAATACTGAATCTTATTGTTTTCCAGGCAATGTACTAAAGGCTTTTAGTGAATCACCTTACTTACTCTTCATCTTACATATACATCTTTATTATTACCATTTTAGAAATGAAGAACCTGAAGCACAAGAGGTTAAATAAGTGGCCCAAAGTCACACGGTATGCAAGTATGACAGCCAGGATTTAAACCCAAATAGTGTGACTCCAGGGCACAGGCATATAACCCATAGGTTATATGACATGTGATTGCTACACATAAGCTGTACCACAGACAACACACTTGTTCACTCAATATTTAATGAGCACCTATTAAGTGCTAAATACTGTTATAACAATGCTACTAGGAATACTGGTAGGTGAATAAAATAGACAAGGTCCCTACTTTTTTTTTTTTTTTTTTTTTTTTTTTTTTTGGAAGATGGAGTCTTACTCTGTTGCCCAGGCTGGAGCACAGTGTCATAAGCTCACCGCAACTTCCGTCTCCCGGGTTCAAGCACTTCTTCTACCTCAGCCTCCCGAGTAGCTGAGACTACAGGTGCATGCCACCACGCTCAGCTAATTTTTGTATTTTTAGTAAAGATGGGGTTTCACTATATTGGCCAGGCTGGTCTCAAACTCCTGACCTCGTGATCCTCCCACCTCAGTCTCCCAAAGTGCTGGGATTACAGGCATGAGCCATCACACCCAGCCCAGTCCCTACGTTCTTAGAGCTGATTTTCTAATAGGGAAATACAAATAATAAGTAAACAAATATCAAAGTCATTTTATGTATTAATAAATACAACACAAGAAATCCAACAGGCTACAAAATAGAAAGATATGGAAGGGGCAGCAATTACCTCTGAAAGGGTGATATTTGGGTGAAAGAAACCAGGACAAAGGACAGGAGTAAAGGCCTTGAGGCAGGAACAAGCCCAGTAAGTCAAAGAGTCAGTGAGGGCGAGGTGCAGTGAGAGGAAGGAGAGTGGAGAGCCCAGCCTGCTGAGGCTGTATGCAAATGCTACACCGTTTTATATTAGGGACTTGAGTATCTGTGAATTTCAGTATCTCAGGGAGGTCCACAGACACTGAGGGACCACTGTGGAGAGATCCTGCCGGGCAGGTGCACCAGGTAGGAATCTTTGGCTACAAAAACACCCAACCTGACTGTGGCTGACCTAAAGGAAAAGAAGGAATATGTGAGAAAGACATGGGGTAGCTCAGAAAGACGGGAACCAGGGCAGCTCTGGGGATCAAGGTAGTGGGAACGGATGAGTATCTGGTCTTCTCAGAGACCGCCAAGGGAGCGCAAGAACTCCAGCTCTCCCTCATTTTTTTGGTCTCACTGCTCAAGATTTAATTCCAGAAAGTGTCTGATTTTGCTTGGGTCCTGGGTCTGCCTCTTAGCTGAGGGAGGGCAGAATATCACCACTTAGAATTCCAGGCACTGAATCCAATTTGAGCGCTCTTTCCAGAAAAGTAGGGATGGATGACTGGCAGCAAAATAAGCAAGGTCCCTAGCACTATGATGTAGTGTTTGGGCTTATTCCAAGTATCACAGGAAGCCATTGGTGGGTTTTAAGCAAAGCAAAGTGACAGGTTATATCTATGGAAAGTTTTAAATGAATGAATGCTGCTTAGTCTGGGCCTTTATTTCTGGGATTTTTTTTTTAAACAAAAGCAAATATTTTGGAAATGGCAGAAAGCTGGGAGACATTTACAATCCTAGAAGAGAGTAAACAGTGAGAGGGGTGGTTCTCTTCTATATTGACTTTGTGTCTCAGAATGTCAAACACTCAAAACTGATCTAGCTCAAAAGACAACATAGCTTCCACAACTCAGTAGAAACCGGGACCACAGCCAATTTTACTCCATAGATCTTTCCCAAGCAAGGAACACAGGAAATTGCTGCCTCTAAGCTACCAGACACTGAGCTGGGAATTTTTTTTCTGACATAAGGATCCACATCACTGGTTTTAATTTTTTTTTAATTTGAATCTTATTCACCTGAAAATCTGTCTCGTGGACTCTGGGGTCACAAAGACCCAGTTCCCAGCCCAGGTTAACCCCTTGCTAGACATGACCTTGGACAAGTTAATTAACCTTAAACAATAGTTTTAGTTTATCATGCATTGGAGAGAATAATATCTACATCCCGAGGCGGTTGTGAGGATTCAGTTAGAAAATATGTTTTGTCTATTTTTAGCTGTTAAGTGTATCCTTGCAATGGGGAATGGTCAGTATGTAATTAAACATACATTGCTATTATATTTGCAGTGAGGATGTGGAGGGGGGAAATGGTTTACAATGGGTTTTGGTTTTGCGTAACTTAAAAAGATTTATATTCCTTGAATATAGTTCTCAGCAATACTTCTTAGGGCAGGTAATAATAGTAACTGCTACTGTTACTGAAGGGCTCAGTCTGTCAGGCACTATTTGAAGCATTTCTTATTTAATAACTCATTTAATCTCTACAACAACCTCATGCCGTTGGATTACCCTTACCCCCCGCCATTTTTAAAATGAGGAAACTATAGCAGATAAAGTTTCTGTATTTGCCCAAGGCCACACAGCTGGTAACTGACAGATCTGGGATTTGAACCCTCACATGTTTGTACTGGGGCCTTCACTCTTTTTTTCCTTTTCTTTCTTTCTTTTTTTCTTTTTTTTTTTTTTTTTTTTTTGAGATGGATCTTGGTCTGTCGCCCAGGCTCGAGTATAGTGGTGAAATCTCGGCTCACTGCAACCTCTGCCTCCCGGGTTCAAGCAAGTCTCCTGCCTCAGCCTAACAAGTAGCTGAGACCACAGTCACCTGCCACCATGCCCGGCTAATTTTTTTTATTTTTGCTAGAGACAGGGTTTCACCATGCTGGCCAGGCTGGTCTCAAACTCCTGACCACAGGTGATCTCCCCACCTCAGCCTCCCAAAGTGCTGGGATATTTTGATTGTTTCCAATTCATTTATATATTTGCTATGAGAAACAATATTGCAGGAAGTCGTTACTACGTAATCATGGTGCAGGCTTATGGTTTTATCTACAGAGCCCAGCCCTGGGGCCTTCACTGTTAACCATACTTTCCACGTAGCAGAGAAGCACGAATCCACACCTTCCCCAGTGAGCTACTCGGCTCCCTTCTGTCCTCATATGCAAAGTTGTTCCACTTGGGATTTGGAGTAACAAATTAAAATTCCAGTTTTATGTGTGTTTTATGGTTCCTCAAATATAGATTTGAATGATTATCAATTTTTAAATTTTGTTTAGCAGTACTTTATGTGAATATGAGTTAGCTGAAGGCAGAGACCATGTCTTCTTCAATTCGACTCCATTCACCTATTGCTTCCTGTAAGCTGTTCCATGGGCACGTGCGCAAACCAGCCACAACTGCCCGTGCACACACCTTTCACACTTAACACTGAGCGAGGCTTCTCGGCTCCTTCTGCTCACGACCCTGGCACAATGGCTTAAAGAAGACTTATCGACTAGGATCAGAGAGTGGCTTTGGAGGAGAGGGAAACCGGTCTTTCTCCCCATTTTCTGGAATGGATTTAAATGGTTTATGTCCAGGACCTGGAGAAATTTTGATAGAGAACTGCTCTCCCTGCAAGCTGGCCCTGGCCCTCCCAGAGGATCACCACGATGGTATAAAAGAGGCTCTCCTCAGTAGGTCTGAGTTGGTAGGGTCTTAGTCCCCACCAAGTGTCCTGGAGGACAGCAAACAAGGCCATCTTCAGGCAAAGCTCCCAAGTAAGCCAGGTGCCTCTTTGGCGCCCCCTCACTTTGTTTTCTGTGCCCAAAAATTCTCACCAGGAATGCAGTATCCGAGGTGCAGAAAGCTTCTGGTACTACAACTTACCCCATGCCTCCAAAGCCACCCTCAGCTCAATCTCTTTTCTCTTTCCTCATCAATTAAATTTCCCAGGCTTCAGTGTCCAGGTTATTGATGATCAATCTCTAATGCAATTGCTTACAACTTCCCACTAAGAAACCCATAAAAGCTTTTTAAAATATAAAAGTTTCAACAGCATTAGAAATCCTGTCAACCATTTGACAGTGCATACATGAAAGGGTCATATATGCAAAGTGGCCCCCAAATGCCGAAGGAGCCAAGACACCAAGAATGAAGCGGACAAATTCAGTCTGTGATATAAAGTGATTTGTTGGGGGCCAGGCATGGTGGCTTACGCCTGTGATCCCAGCGCTTTGGAAGGCTGAGGTGGGCAGATCATTTGAGGTCAGGAGTTTGAGACCAGCCTGGCCAACACAGTGAAACCCCATCTCTATTAAGATAAAAAAAATTAGCCAGGCATGATGGCACATGCCTGTAGTCCCAGTTACTCAGGAGGCTGAAGCAGTAGAATCGCTTGAACCTGGGAGGTAGAGCTGGCAGTGAGCTGAGATCACAGCACTGCCCTCCAGCCTGGGTGATGGAGTGAGATGCTGTCTCAAAAAATAAAAATTAAATAAAGTGATTTATTGGGGGAACTTACAAATAGAAGCTTGGTGTTAGGCAGCTGGCTACAGGACAGGTAAATCTCTGCACTGTAACTGCCCAGACCCAGGATGTGTATCTTGAGGAAAAGTATATGTGTTATCAAGTGAGGGAAGGTGTTCTCCTTCCGGATCCACAAGGGGGCGTAGTTTGAAGGGCAAGAACTTCCTAGCTCCATGCCCCCCTCCCATCTCTCTCCAACTGGGAGATTTAACAGTTTATGTTTAAATTTCGAGGGTACAGGAAGAAACTAAGAGTCAGTCATCCAGTGGAAGTTCTAAGGAACTCCTTTCATTGACCTGGGGTCTTGGAGAAGGTGGGGGTTCCTCCCAGGTTAAAAGTCCCCTTCTTCAACACCCCTTCACACTCCATGTGTGTGTCCCCTTCCAAGAACACTCCCTTCCTGGAAGTAGTCTTTTTCTTTCCTGGTTTTCCCCTCTGGGGTCCCGTTCCACACTCTCTCGCGGAAGCCTATCTTCCCTCCTAAACTCCATCTCTCTCTGTTCCCTTCCACTCAGTGTGGAAGCTGCTTTCCTCTCCTGGATTCCATCTGTCTGGATTCTCTCACTCAGCGTGAGACTTAGCTGTTTTTTTCTCTCTCCTTCTCCTGTTTCTCTCTCACTCTCTAAATAAATGACTTTCTACAAACACTTTTGAGTTCGGCATTTACTGCGCGCTGCACCGTGGTCCCCTCTCATTCTTGAGAGGGCAGGAGACCAAGAACCTGGAGAAATGTCCAAGAGGACGTTTCCCTCAGGGGAGCTGAGGGCACCCTGAACCCCTGAACCCTAGTATTACAGAAGGAATATGTAGGTGGCTCTCAGCATCACAGCCTATGATTTCTGCAACACGAGTCGTTTGGGGGAAAACTTACAATGAATAAGTGTTCCTGCATAAGAAGTGATATATCACCTAGACATTTTGGAGGCATTCCCAGACTTGGGGTTAGTCAGCAGATTAGCATTTAAAATAAAGTCACTTATGTCCCTACTAGTGCCTAAAAAACATTTAGATCAATGTCAGCATACAGGAGGCTGGACTGTGAAACACAACTGTGGCCAAGAAGCAAAGGGAACTTGTTGAAATAAACAGGCTGTACACTCAGACAGAGAAGCATGGTCACCTGGGAAGGAGAAAGAAGGAAGTTTGGGTCACCCCAGTATCAGCAGCCAGCTCAGAAATGGAGGCCTACACAAAATAATACCCAGACAGCTATGAGAGAGTATCTCCTGCAGCCGAGAGGGCAGCCGCCTTCTCGTTTCATGTCCAGGGAAGATGGTCCCTCTCCGTGACGCCGTGGCTGGAGGCAGTGGATACACCGTACCATGGAGGTGATGCTGCCTCTGAGGGTTGAAATGCAAAATCTTCAGAGGCCAGTCATGTTCAGGACAGTTTGCTCACATTCTTGAGGATAAAAATTGTGCTGCTCTGCGCAGCAGAACAAAAAAGAGGGAGTTGGGAGTAAGATGGCTAGAGGGATAGTCATTTTTAAGCTCTAGCCATTGCTGCATTTAGGACACTAGAAAAATGTTTTCCAAAAAAAAAACAAAAAAAAAACTGCTGCTTATTTTCTTCTACCTGCCCCTCCCCCACGGGCTTTTGTAGTTAAAATGCTTTCATGGAAACTCTGATTATGCAAAAGGAAAACCCCAGCCCAGCCCAGCCAAGATGACTGAGAGAATGTGGAACTAAATTGTTGCATGCAACAATTTATCTTTGTGCAAATAACATCTGGGAATGGGAGCTAGTTGTTTTCTTTTCTCTTTTCTTTTTTTTTTTTTTTTTTTTTGAGATGGAGTCTTGCTCCGTCACCCAGGCTGCAGTGCAGTGCAGTGGCGTGATCTTGGCTCATTGCAACCTCTGCCTCCTGGGTTCAAGTGATTCTGGTGCCTCACTCTTCAGAGTAGCTGGGATTATAGGCACCTGCCACCACACCTAGCTAATTTTTTTGTATTTTTAGTAGGGACAGGGGTTTCACCATGTTGGCCAGGCTAGTCTTGAACTCCTGGACTCAAGGGAGCCACCCGCTTCTGCCTCCCAAAGTGTTGGGATTACAGGCGTGAGCCACTGTGCCTGGCCTGGTTGGTTTCATTTTAAGGGACTCCTTTTTGCTCCTAGCAAGCTCAGAGATTGCAGTCAGAGTTCTCAAGACAAGAGGACATGGTAAAAGCCATTCTGCTCCAAAACTAGGCTCACCAGAAATATGGAAGCAGAAAAAGATCCAAGGAAAGAAACAGCCGGTAAGGAATTCCCTCTGACAGTGTTTGCCTAACGGGCTTTGAGTGCAATGACGTCTGATACCTGATTTTAAGGCATTTCCAGCCCTGTGAGATTATTATCTTCCATTACCACCCTCCCTGCCAAGTCTTTGAAGAGGCTTCCTTAATTTATGGAAACCAGTGTCAGTCTGTTAGATACAGTGGACTCCGGGTTTCTCTTCAAAGAATCAGTGTGTCATTATGTTCAGAAATCTTATTCTTTAATTCTCCATTTTAAAGTTTAACTTCCTTGTAGTTTCATTAAACAATATTTTCCACCAGTTCTAATCAGTAGTTCACGTCTGTTTCCCGGTCCCCTGCTCCATCCTGACTCATTCTGGTCACCTGCTCTGGTCTCCTGCTCCAGTCACCTGCCCTGGTCACCTGCTTTGACCTGAGTCACCCCTGGTCACCTACTCTAACCTGTCCTGTAACCGTCCTTCCTGCCAAACTACCCACCTTACCACTCTGGCTTGTACCCCTGCTCTCTTTAAAATAACCAATCGTAATTAACCCTAACCCTAGCCAATAGGGGAACAACACAGCGGTAGGGGCTACTTTTGTCAAGAACAAGAACCCCTTCCCCTCCCTTGTCCAGGTATGTGCTCACCATTGCTTTATCTGTGAGGCATACCCTTCTAGAGAAGTAAATTGCCTTGCTGAGAGAATTTATATTGGAGAGATGCTTCTTTTGCGGCACCAAAAATTTTCATATAACAAGTCTTAAGTGAAAAGAGCTTTTACGATTGAGACTACGTTATTTGGGGATTGGAGAGTAAGCCAGTATGGGCAGAGTTGATTGTGAATAAATGAACACCCAAGCAACACATTTCTTCTAATATTTCTTCTACTCAAAGAGTTGTATTCCCCGCTTTATCCTAAGGGCCACCGTGAAAGTAGAGGTAATGACTCATCTGGTAACTTAATTTCCTAGTGGGTCATCCCTTCAATGGTCCCCCAAGACCACCCTCATGTTCGGTGATTTGCTAGAGGGACTCACAGGACTCAGAAGTAAATGTATTCACAGTTGCAGTTTCTTGCAGTGAGAGGATACAAAGCAAAACCAGCAAAAGCAAAATCAGCACATGGGGCAAAATTCGAAGGAAACCAGACAAAAGCTTCCAGGGTCCTCACCCAGTAAAGTGGCACATGATGCACTTAACTCCTCCAGCAACACGTGGCAACCTATGCAAAGTACTCTCTACTACGGAAGCTCATTTGATTCAGAGCCTATGGTTTTTACTGGGGACTGGTCATAGAAACCCTCTGTCCTGCACATATAAAATTTCAGACCTCCAGAAGGACAATGGTATTCAGCATCAACTGTATTGTTTGTACCAACAGTCTAAGCATGGTAAACCTTCCTTATCAATTACAGAATGGTAAGAAGACTCTTGAAAGCCAAGCTGGCTGAGGGTCAACCTTGCAAGTAAGCCTTTCTAAGGTCTGCTGTCTTGGGGCTGCTATGTTAGCTCTTTTTCATTACAGTCATCCAGAGATCCCTCTCTGCAGCTTATCTATCACCACCACTGACCTTAGAGTTGTTCTGGATTCTGTTGTATAAGTTATGGTCTGGGAGACACTATAAAGGATTACAGGATTCTGGTTCTTTTCCATTTTGCCATCTATACATAAGAAGTTCTCAGCAACATGTGTTGAACAAATGAGCTATGTTAAAAAAAAAATGGGTATTTAAAAACTTTAAAAAAAAAAAACTCCAGAGTATTAACAAAGGGTGAAGTTATTATATGTAATTTTATTTCTATTTGTATATGCTTTCCAAACTTTCTAGAATAAACACATGCTATTTTATTATTAGAAAATAAATAAAAACAAATGTTAGTTTCCAAAAAATCTGCTAAACGATACTCCTGTAGATTAGATGCCCAACCTGCAGAGTTGAGCCAAGATCCACTGCAAAACTTTGACTCCCCAGGGATTTTTTTTGCCTCAGATGTTCTGAGTGAGGCCCACATCACAAAACGTTTGCTTCTTAGGACTCAGACTTAGTGTTGCTCCTTTTCATTCACTCTTCATAGCTTACACTCATGAAACACAGTGGTCAATGCTTACAACAAATTTGCCAACTTATTAATTAAAAATTAGAAGATTCACTGATTTTTTTTTCCTGGTTTCTAGTGGTAAACACTACAAACTATGAGTGCTGCAATCAGCTTTTAACCATCTGTACTGATAGGAAGAACATTTTCTTAATTTAAAAAAAGAGGGTTTACAAAGAGCTTATACATAAAAAAGACATCATTTATTAAAGTTCTTTTAGTAAATGTTTGATAACGCTGAGAACCTGACATATATATGTATGTGTGTGTGTGTGTGTGTGTGTGTGTGTGTGTATATCTATCTCTCTCTATATATATATCATGCATATAAACACAACATATATATGTTTATTATTTTTTTAAAAGAAAAAAAAGAAGAAAGAGAGAAAGAAAAAAAAGAATAATAAAATAAAATAAAAAAGAATGAAGGAGAGGAAGAAAGAGGAAGAGGAAGAGGGAGAGAGAACGGGGGTGTTGCTTTATTGCCCAGGCTAGAATGCAGTCTAAAAATGGGTATGCCTATAATTGTGCTTAATAATGGAGACATGAAAAAAAAAATGAGGGAAGAAAATAACAAACAAGCAGCCAAACAATATTTTTCATTTAAACCTATAAGTAGGTATGATGTGGTACTTAAAAGAGTATCTATTCTGTGTATTTAAAGTGGAGAGTTCTATAAATGTTAATTGAGTTTACTTGTTCCGGATCTGAGTTTAAATCCTGGATATCATTAATTTTCTGTCACATTGATCTGTCTAATATTGATGTTGAAGTCTCCCACTATTATTGTGTGGGAGTCTAAGTCTCTTTATAAGTCTTATATATCTGGGTATTCCTGTATTGGGTGCGTATATATTTAGGATCTTTAGCTCTTCTTGTTGCATTGATCCTTTTATCATTATATAATATCCTTCTTTGCTTCTTTTGATCTTTATTGCTTTAAAGACTATTTTATCAGAGGCAAAAATTGCAACTCCTGCTTTTTGTTTATTTATTTATTTTTGCTCTCCATTTGGTTGGTAAATCTTTCTCCATCCCTTTGTTTTGAGTCTTTGTGTATCCTTGCATGTGAGATGGGTCTGGATGCAGCATACCAATGGGTTTTGGCTTTTTATCCAATTCGACTGTCTGTGTCTTTGGATTGGGGGATTTCGTCGATTTAAATTTAGAATTAATAATAATATATGTGAGTTTAATACTGCCATTTAATGTTAGCTGGCTGTTTTACCCATTAGTTGATGTAAATTCTTGCTTATATTGATGCTTTTTACTTTTTGGTATTTTTTAGAAAGGCTGATGCTGGTTGTTCCTTTCTATGTGTAGTGGTTCTTTCAGAAGCTCTTGTAAAGCAGGCCTGGTGGTGATGAAATCTCTGAGTGCTTGCTTGTTCGCAAAAGATTTTATTTTTCCTTCGCTTATGAAGCTTAGTTTGGCTGGATGTAAAATTCTGGGTTGAAAGTTCTTTTCTTTAAGGATGTTGAATATTGGCCCCCACTCTCTTCTGGCTTGTAGGGTTTCTGCTGAGAGATCTGCTGTGAGTCTGATAGGCTTCCCTTTATGGGTAAACTGACCTTTCTCTCTGGCTGCCCTCAGTATTTTCTCCTTCATTTCAATCCTGGTGAATCTGATGATTATGTGCCTTGAGTTTGGTCATCTTGGGGAATATCTTTGTGATGTTCTCTGTATTACCTGGACTTGAATATTGTCCTGCCTTGCTAGGTTGGGAAAGTTTTCCTGAATAATATCCTGAAGCGCATTTTCCAGCTTGGATTGATTCTCTTCGTCACATTCAGGTACACCTATCAAACGTAGATTAGGTCTTTTCACACAGTCCCATATTTCTTGGAGACTTTGCTCGTTCCTTTTTATCCTTTTTTCTCTAATCTTGTCTTCTCATTTTATTTCATTGAGTTCGTCTTCGACCTCTGATATCTTTTCTTCTGCTTGATCAATTTGGCTGTTAAAACTTGTGCATACTTTGGGAAGTTCTCATGTTGTGTTTTTCAGCTCCATTAATTCACTTATATTTCTCTCTAAATTGTGTATTCTTGTTAACATTTCATCAAACCTTTTTTCAAAGTTCTTAGTTTCTTTGCATGGGGTTAGAACAAGTTCTTTTAACTCACAGAAGTTTCTTATCATCCACCTTTTGAAGCCTACTTCTGTTATTGTAATACACTCGTTCTCCATCAGGCCTTGTTTTGTTGCTGATGAGGAACTGTGATACCCTGTAGAGGGAGAGGCATTCTGATTTTGGGTATTCTCAGCCTTTTTAGGCTGGTTTCTTCCCTTCATTATAGATTTATCCATCTGTGGTCTTTATAATTGCCGTCTTTATAACTGAGTTTCTGAGTGGACATCCAACTTGTTGACTCCCAGCACTAAAATCTGAGCAACCCACTGCGCCGGCCAAAACAGCGGCGTTAAGACTGATGGTGCTTTTCTGACTCTGCACCAAGAACCGCCGCACCAAGGCAGCAGCAAAACCACCTCGCTGGCCACAAGAGTCGCACTGGCGACCCATGGGGCTCCTCTGCTGGGAATCTCCTGGTGCGTAAGCAACAAAAATTCATCTGAAAGTGTGGTGTCCTCTCATTCTCTGTGCTTTCACTGGGAGCTACAATCCCGAGCTGCTAGTCGTCAGCCATCTTGAATCTCTCTACGTTTATATATAGGTAAACACAACACACACACACACACACACACACACACACACGAGATGTGAGATGTGTGTGTGTGTGTGGTGCATATGTGTGAAAGAGAGATGCATACTTCTCCAGTTCCCCTGAACCTTTGAATCAGAAGGTATTCCATTAACTCCAACACAAATGCCACCAATTCTCACTTACATTTGTTTCACCAAACCTCCAACCCTGGCACATCATGTCCTGTATTTCTCGGAGTCTCCAGGAGGTGTCTCCATGTGCTGCTCCCAGGCCTGCTGGCTACGCCCTGCTCCACTGGTCATCACAGTTCATCCAGATCCTTCTCTAAACTGTGCAGAAGTGGATACAAGAGAATGACTCACTTCTTCCTGTTGGAAGGTATGACGCTGTTTCTGAGTCTATTTTTTATAACGCTTAGTGAGAAAATTCTTTCAGGGTTTGCTGACAGCCCTCTACGTCCCCAGGGTATACATGTTTCTAGGTAGCTGGAGCAGGGGACAAAATCCAGAAACTGCTACCATGCCACAGTCAGACTTACTGCTCCCCTCTGACAACTAAGGCTTCTTCCTGGGTGAAGTGAATCAGCAGACTCCTTCTGCCCTTAGGTGAGCTCTCACCCAGGAAGCTCCTCAGCCCTCACAGCTTGCTAGACATGCCTGCATACATCTAAATCCCAGCAAAGGGTGTGACTTGACATCTTTCCCAGATGGCTCCACCTCCCCGGGCACATTAAGTTCACCCAGGCATGTCTCACCAGTTCACAGATGTGCCCAGACAGGCCTGAAACCCTGCGCTGGACCCCAGCACAGCTCCCTCTACTTCGCGACCCTAATCCTGTAAGCTCATGCGGTTCACTGGAGGCCCAACCCGCTAGCACATCAAACTTTGAGTGTTCTTTAAATCTGTCATAAGAATGTTGAAGCCCCATACTTTTTATAATTTTTAAATTTCTCCAATTTATCAGAATAATTTCTTCTTTAGATTTCAATGTATTTACATATAAGATTTGAAAACGGAGAAAATGCCATCTCTTTATGCCCTGTCTAGAGTGATAAAAAAAATCCATTTTTATTTATCTTCTTCAGATTATGGGTCATTTTCTCACAGGGTTTGGTGCATAAATATCTGGAACAAAGAAAGAGAAATGAAGCAGTGATTTAAATTGCAGTCACATCCTGCTGAACCATTTAGTAGCCTGTGATGTGGAGTTCAAATGGTGAATTCCTCCACCTGCTGGCCTCAGCCTGTTTCTGCAGTTCAAAACTGACTCCCTAAAAAACATAAAATGAAAATTCTGAGTGGGGAGAAACTACATTTTCATCTTAAGCTGGAAACATATTATGACTCAATGAGTGAGATGCTATCATTCAATAAGCTGGAGAAGGTAATTGAACTTCCAGGAAGATAGAGAAATGATTGTTATCATTTGGCTTCTAGACAAATATGAGATGTTCTTTTCTTCCTGTGACCTCAGATAGCAGCAGAGATCTGGGCTACTCATTTTTTCTTTAGCATAATCTGCCTTGTACTTTCATGTGAATATGGTGCCTTGAACTAGTTTAAAGGTTCTGGGTAAGGCGGATGGCATGACCTGAATTTTTTGTACCATTAGCAGTGAGCACAGTACCTTGTATACAGTGAGTGCCCATTTAACGATTACATTGTTGATATTCCAAGTTGGCTACTACCTGGTTCTTCTTTCATGGCCCTAGACGAGTCCTATAGTCATGGTTGTAATAACTGGGTCGGGGTGTAAAATAGCCATTCCCACAGTAAGTATATGAACTTAAAGGTAAGACCGGAAGCAGGAAGATAAAGAGATTGGGGTGGTTCTCAGAAGACAGGATCCTGGGGAGACAATGTGTTTCGTTATTCTACGGTCAATTTGGTTTGCTGTAAGTGTCCCACAATGCTGGACTCATAGTAGGTGCTTTAACAAATATTTTCCTAATAAATCAATAAATTAGAAATATTGAGAAACAGAGGTAGGTTATGTTATGCAAAACTATGCTCAATGAACTATAATCTACTTAATACAACAAGAAATGCAAAAAGAAAAGCCTTCATTTGTATATGAGATTAGACTTCAGTATATGATCAGACTCCCAGCCTCCATCCTAAGAAATAGTAAGTGAAAGGGAAGCTATTTTCTTTCTGCCTTTCTATATGTTTTAAGCTAATACATATTACCCCTCACTAGCTAAGCACCTTACTAGTTAGAGCTTTAACGACAGATAAATAGCTCAAAGAAGTTAAAGTATTTGGCATTTGAGAAATGGGTTTGTGATTCCTTAGGTTTACCCTCACAAGGGAAAAAAAAATCTAAAAACCAGTAATATTTGTATAGAGCCCATATAGTTTATATAGTTAATGCCTGCAATTTATCTATATGTTTAAAGGGCAAGTCAAAATGGGGGCTCAAAGGAGGGTTTGCATGACAAAGGCCCTGATACAAGGCGACAAGTAGGCCTTGTGCACATTACATCGTGTGTCTGCTGAAACCCTGTGCTTAGCACACTTTTCACTTGCTTTCCTTGGTCAGGATTTGCTCATATCTCTTTGCAAAATTGTACAGAATTACTCTCCTCATTTGTTCCCATCCAAGGGTGAAAGCCTGGCCGGTCGTGTTGGCTCACGCCTGTAATCCCAGCACTTTGGGGGGCCAAGGCGAGTGAATCACCTGAGGTCAGGAGTTCGAGACCAGCCTGGCCAACGTAGTGAAATCCCATCTCCACTAAAAATACAAAAATTAGCCGGACCTGATGGCATGTGCCAGCAATCCCAGCTCCTGAACCCGAGAGGCAGAGGTTGCAGTGAACTGAGATCATGCCACTACCCTCCAGCCTGGGCAACAGGAGCAAAACTCCTTCTTAAAACAAACAGACCAACAAAAAAGGTGAAAGCTTTTTCTGGAACATGTCTCATTGCATTAGTAATGACTCCAGTGGGCAAGGCAAATACAAACAGTGTATAAACTCAGATGTGCCAGAAACGCAGCTTTATATTTTTTGTATTAGTTTAACTTTTTTGTTTTGTTTTTTTTTAGACAGACTTGCTCTGTCACAGGCTGGGATGACTGCAGTGGTGGCATCTCGGGTCACTGGAACCTCTGCCTCCCAGGTTCAAGCGGTTCTCATGCCTTAGCTTCCCAAATAGCTAGGACTACAGGTGTGCACCACCACAGCTGGCTAATTTTTGTATTTTTAATAGAGATGGGGTTTTACCATGTTGCCCAGGGTGGTCTCAAACTCCTGGCCTCAAGCAATCCATGGTCTCTGCCTCCCAAAGTGCTGCGATTACAGGTGTGAGCCACTGCACCCTGGCCTGTATCAGTTTCACTTGTAATGTGAACTCTCATTCCTCCAGGGAAGAAAGTTGATCTCAAATTCAGTCAACCAGTCTATTTGACTGAGGACACCTCAGCAGGGATTCCCTGTCCTAAGGCCCTGGTGGCAGGAGCCGATGGAGGGAAGGAGGAGTCGGTGGAGGGAAGGAGGAGTTGGTGGAGGGAAGCCTCTAGCCTTGATACCTCTTCCTTGTGTATTCTCTGAATCAGTCTTCAGTGCTGCAGCTTTGGCCAGTGGCTGCCCTGCGGCCTCCCTGGGGATGAGGAGCCTTTGTGAACCTTGTCCAAGCCCTGACTACTGAGACCCACCAGGCAGTCACTTACTTGTTGGGCTCTTCTCAGGAAGCAGAGCAACATCCTGGGCATTTCTCAGATACTCAGCCTGCCTGGGGTTTCTGCTACCTGATCGAGGAAGCCAGCTCCAAGCTCCTGGCTTCAAGACCAGTGACATCTCTCCTACCCACACCTCTGTGTCATCTTCTCATTACTGTCCCACTCTCCCCGGACTCTTGGCCCTCACTCTTAATGTGTCTCCTAAGTGTTAACTAGGAATTCAAAACCAGGAAGGTTCACGTCTTCCTCAGTGATTATAAGAACTTCAAGGGCTAGCGTAGCTCCCGGAGGGAGGCAAGGAAAGCAAACTATCAGGAGAAAACCAAAACACTGTTTAATATGTCAAAATATAGTGCCAACCCAGAAGTTTACATCTTAATAATGCTTTTAATACTTCCTGGTACCTCTCCACTCATATTTTTTTTGAGCCTAGCCATCTTATAGAGAAGGACAGAGAGCTTTGTCCTTACTTTGCGGAAGTTGAAATCAAGGCACTAAGTGATTCTCCAATCTCAGCGTATTCCACAACAGGCATATAAAGGCTGTCAGTGATGGGAGGGTCAGGAAGAAGATAGGCTGGAAGTGTTTCCAGCTTTTCAGGAACTCCCACTGGACTACACCTAAGAATTCAAACTACTGTATGAATGAGCAAATCAAATATGACAGGACCTGAAAGTGCCAAGAACATCTGCTTGTTTCAAGAACATCTGCCAAATATACTCAGGTAAAGAGTAAATGGTCACTGTCACAGCCAATTATAGAGACGGCAATGCATTCAGCTACAATGTCTGCAGACACTAACGGAATTCAAAAGTAAAATAAATTCAGGTTCTCAATCGCCTTTCTAAATATTTTAAACAGTGGAGCCTGGATAACAGCCTTGGCTAACAGATCCGTACATTAAATATGCTGAGTGCAGTGTACTCAAATTCTCTCACTGAGCATAAAGCTCAGGCCATTTTTTACACCGCCCATCTCCAGAGTGTAACTGTCCTATTTGTGGGGCCGCTGCGGACCTTTGGCATTCCCTTGGATTGCAGAACTGTTTAGAAGAAGGTCAAAAACAAATCAACAGTACAAAACAGGCAGGGTGCAGTGGCTCACACCTGTAATCCCAGCACCTTGGGAGGCCAAAGTGGGTAGATCACTGGAGGTCAGGAGTTTGAGACTAGCCTGATCAATATAGTAAAACCCCATCTCCACTAAAAATTCAAAACATTAGCAAAGCGTGGTGGCAGGTGCCTGTAATCTCAGCTACTCAGGAGGCTGAGGCAGGAGAATTGCTTGAATCTGGGAGGCAGAGGTTGCAGTGAGCCGAGATGGCACCATTGCACTCCAGCCCGGGTGACAAGAGCAAGACTCTGTCTCTTAAATTAAAAAAAAAACAAAAACAAAAACAAAAAAAAAAACAGTACAAAACAAACCAAGTGAATAGGGTAATAGGTTAGCTGAGATGTCATCAGAATTCAGGTTTACTTAGCAGATCATAAATCCTGTTTCAAGGCAGGAGAAACAGTAAAGGATTTGAAAACCTTCCATCGCTTACTGATGAAGTGATCTTGGGCAAGCTACTCACCTTCTCTAAGCCTCGATTTCCTCATCTGTGAAATGGAAAGAAAAACAGAACTTGTCCCACAAAGCTGGTGAGATTAAATGAGATAACGCACATTACAAGCCTTGCCAGAGCCCGTGGAAAATGCTAGCCGCCATTCTGATGAATCTAAAAGTGGTATGCCACTGCAGCAGGCCCTGCTTTGAAACATAGTGGATGTTAACCTATATTTGTTTATCTTGTATCTTTCTGTCATGGTCACTAGAAAGAACCTCACAGAGCCCCCAAGCTGCAGGAAGCATAACCGACCCAAGGCTCCAGATAGCCCTGCAGAGGCCATGCCTCTTCCCTGTACAACCTTCTTGTTGGAAACTCAGGGTAATGATGAACTAATGAACACACTATTTTCTTGATTCACTATCCAGTCAGTGATCCTGCACCCCCGAGTTGAACATTTCTCTAAGCAGAAAAATTATGAATTATGGAATGTTCAAAATATAGAATATGGGGAGGAACCATCCACCTCCATGTTAAAAAGAACATGATGGAATCAGGTGACTTAGGGTGCTCCATAGACCCAGGCCTGCAGAGGCCATGCCTCCCGGGAGATGCTCCCACTAATGACTGAGCAGAGTACCGTGGACTCCTGACAGCAGATGGGCTCCAGAACTGCCCAGAGGCACTGCTGGATCTTCCTGCAACTACAGGACTATCTGGAATATGCTCTTCTGCCCTTCCCTCTCCCTCCCGTTCACTCTAGGTCACACTTGCACCATAGTCTGATGCTCCCTCTGGCTAGCACTCCCTGTTTTTCTCTCCCGCAAGCATTTACGCCAATACAGTCTTACATGCTTAATCCTGCCTTAGCCTTTGCTTCTCTGAAGACCCGAACTAACATACTTTCTCATGGTTTTTTTTCTTGTTCTTGTTTTTTCCAACAGTGGGAAACTTTACACTTGTCCTATGAGGTCTGGACAGTTTGTTCAGCTATCTGCAAATGCCATTTTGTTACAGCAGCCATGGGGAGGCAGCGGATAAGAAACAGGAATAATATAGGCCATTGTGGGTAAGGCTGCTATAAACATGGGAGCCACTGAAATCCGATACTTTCTCAGGGACCCATAGTTTCTGGTTCTTTCTGGTTAAGAGAGGCTAAAGGAAAGGTTTTTAAAGATATTAATTTTCTTAGTCAAGTAACTTAACGTCTCAAGGCCTCAGTGTCCTAGACTAGTACAGAACAAGCAGATGAAACAAAGTTTATATCAGAATGTCAACTGAAAAAGTATCATTTACCATAAATGGAAGATAATGGTATTCAATTCTAGATAGATGCTATAACTTCAAGAACATTTAGAGTCTGGACCTACATTCTGTCAAAAATATAGATTAAAAAATGCTAACGTGTTAACACAACTTTCCAGAAAGACTTTTAAAAAAGTGAAAGGGGAATAATTGTCTGGCAATTATTTTTTGTCTGGTAATTTATTGTCATTTAAGAGTGGGTCTATGGGGCACCCTGAAGCACCTGGTTCCATCATGTTCTTTTTAACATGAAGATGGATGGTTCTTCCTTACAGTCTATATTTTGGACATTCTACAATTCATGATTTTTCTGCTTACAGAAAGGTTCAACTCAGGGGTGCAAGCTCACTGAGTGGATAGTGAATCAAGAAAATAGCGTGTTCATTACTTCATCATTACCCTGAGTTTCCAACAAGAATGTAGTACAGGGAAGTAGTCAGCTGAGCTGGGAGCCATCTATGTGAAACTTTCTTGAGCAAAACTCAGAAACCAAGTGAGATTGCTTTTGGTGTCTTTCATCTCTTCAGGTGTGCCACCTCATTATTCACTCCCCACTCAAGTGCCCAGAAATTATGATGTCTTCTGTTGCTCAGAGAACTTTTTGGGAGGAAGATCTACTCAGACCTGGCATTCCCTCATCCCAGGCTCTACCCTATTTTTCATCTAGCTGTTAAAGCTAAGTAACTAATTTCACACCTATGTGTGAATTACACTGGCTTAACGCTGTGACCATCTTGGGGGCATTCAAAGCTGATAAACACTTTTAAAAATAATGTAATTAACAAAGGACCTTATCTTTCTGCTTTACTAGTACAGAACAAAACTCAGTGAGCTTGCACCCCTGAGTTGAACCTTTCTCTAAGCAGAAAAATCATGAATTATAGAATGTTCAAATATAGACTATAAGGAAGAACCATCCATCTTCATGTTACCACACAGGCTTACTTATTTATTTATTTAGAGACAGAGTTTCACTCTTGTTGCCCAGGCTAGAGTGCAATGGTGTGATCTCCGCTCACTGCAACCTCCACCTTCCAGATTCAAGAGATTCTCCTGCCTCAGCCTCCTGAGTAGCTGGGATTACAGGCGCCCACCACTATGCCCGACTAACTTTGTAACTTATTTTTAAGATCAATCATTTTGATAGGCCCCGCTTCCCACTCTTAATTCAGGGTATTTCAGGCCCCATCCAGATCCAAATCCTCATGCTCATCTCTCCTATAAATACTTTCCTTTGCAAGTTGTCGGTATTGCAGGGGTCAAATGCAGTCTCTGCCCCAAAGGCTCATGTCCAAACTTCAGAATCTGGGAGGACAACGAGTCAGGGAATTTTGTCAGACCTATGAGATTTGAACTTTCACTTTTATGGTGAGGGTCACATTTGGTCCTAATCAATTAATCCATTACGCCTCCCACCGTGTATGAATTCAAAATAATCAACTTTGGTTTATTATAAAAAGCAAAATGTATTAATATCAGTATATTAAGATTTGCCTAGAAAACTTAATTCTGGCAATGAATTGTTTCTAAAATAATACATTAACACTACTTAAGAAGAAAACAACTTTGACATCTAAAATGCCAAGTGTTTGCATTTGCCAAGGTTTAAAAACACATACACACGCATATTCAAAGACTCACCACCCAAACTAGAAGTGCAAAGATCAGCCTGTACCGCACAGTAACAGAGACTGGGTTGTTTTTTGTAAACAAGGCAACTGTTGGAATAAGTAATCCCTTCATTTTCCACACACCCACCCTTCTCTTTTCTCCGCCCGCCCCCACACAACCTCCACTTCGGTTAAAAGAAGCCTAAGGTAAAAGCCCCTGCTGCATAATCAGCCCAGAGCTTGACCTCACCTACTCTGACTCTAACTAACCTTCCTCTAAGGAACCTGAGCGACAGGGTGTTATGGGCAGGGCGAATTTGGGTCCAGGAGTCAAGAAACCGGAACCCTGGAGTCCTCAAAAAAAAAAAAAAGAAAGAAAGAAAACAACGGAGCCGCCCCGAGGATCCAAGCTGGGTCGGTGCCAAAGCAAGGGAGGTTGGGACAACCGAAGTCAAACGTGCTGTTCTTCCAAATCCCGGCGCTTACGGCGGAAGCCACTCCAGGTGAGAAATCCTAACAGTCATAATGGCATAATAAATACATCTGCAAACGACGTGCTTCCCTACACACACTCTAGAGGTGGGAGGCGGGACAAATGCTGCCTCCGCAGATTTTGGAGATCCGGAAGGGAGCCTCCGAGCCCAGACCTGGGCTGGCAGGGGTCTCCCCTGCGCTCGGACCTCGGCTCCCACCCCCGACCCCACTGCTGCGGAGGAGCCCTGGGAGGGGCCGGGCACCTCCTCGGCCCTCGGGCCTGGGGCAGGAGCAGGAACGCTCGGGAAGCGCGGAGGGGGCGGCACCGCGCCGAGGGGGCGGGCCCCGAACTTTCGAGCGTCTTGAAAGCGGCGGGCGCGGCGGAGCCGACTCCACCCCTGCCCGGCAGCCCCGCGCCTCCGGCCGCACGTCCCGCTCTCTGCGCAGCCCGCCGCCCCCGCCATGGCGAAGCCCCTGACAGACCAGGAGAAGCGGCGGCAGATCAGCATCCGCGGCATCGTGGGCGTGGAGAACGTGGCTGAGCTGAAGAAGGGCTTCAACCGGCACCTGCACTTCACGCTGGTCAAGGACCGCAACGTGGCCACCCCCCGGGACTACTACTTCGCGCTGGCACACACGGTGCGCGACCACCTGGTGGGGCGCTGGATCCGCACGCAGCAGCACTACTACGACAAGTGCCCCAAGGTACCGGGAGGCGGGCAGGAGGACGGGGGCGAGGTGGGGAACCCCTCAGAGTGGTCCCCTGCACCCCGTACTTGCCCCGAAGTCCAGAGAAGTGTCGAGGCTGTGGGCGGGCAGCCCGGGGAACAAATTCGGCCCCACAGATGCCGCACTCCCGTCTGCGAGGTGCCACCCGCCAGCGCCCCACCCAAACCACGGTGCCGTCCGCCCCTGGAAGCCACCAGGTGGCAGAAGCGTGGGCCCCGCTCGCCTGTCCACTTCACAAACTTGCGGAGCTCTGACCCTCCGCGTTTAGTCAAGAGGTGACGGGCGCCTGGTCCTGTGTGCCGGACACCGTTCTCTGCCCTGGACGCTCAGCCCTAAGCAAAAGGGACAAAAATCCCGCCTTGCTGGAGCTTGGTGTTTAGGGAGGGGAGACAAATACACAACTGGGAAAGGGTGGTAAGTCTCAGGCCCCTCGGAGTGGCCGCCTTAGTGGGGTGCAGAGGCGAGGCAGGGTCCTGCCCCAAGCGTGGAGCTCCGCCTGCCGGTTCTCCTGAGACGGGTGCGGAGCTCCTGGACTTCCGTGAGTCCTGAGCGATGAAGGCCGAGGGCCAGGCAATGCCCTGGACTCCTGCTCCCCCGAAGACACACACTGCCCCCACCGTTAGTCCCTCCACCCCCAGGCCTGCCCCAGAGCTGCTGAGGAAGGCTGGTCCGGGACCACCTCCATCCACGGCTTGGGGGCGGGAGCAGACAGCTCGGTAGGGTGCTTTTGAACCCACAGAGGGACAGTGTCTCTGCCTGACAGTTTTCAAAGAGGGCGAGAGGAGGTTGGGAAGGACTGGGGAGGACGTGGCAGGAAGAGGGATTGTGTGCAGGCTGGAGGGAGGGTGGGTGTGAGTCCGTACTGAGAGAGGAACTGGAGAAGCCAGGTGGAGGCATAAAAGGATAACAGGTCGGGATACTTCCCGGGGGCAATGGGAAAGGTGTGTAAACATTTATTAGAACTTTTTAGATATGTAAAGGTGTGAAGAAAAAAAAAATGGCCTATAACCTCAGTGCCCAAGAAACCCTGAAGGAATTTTTAAGAAGGGAAATACAGGTAAATTCTCATGGTAAGAAATTGCAGCTGTAACAGCTTTCCAAGGAAAAGTAACTCTTCTTCACCCCAAGACTTAGGCTTCTACCAAGGTAGCAACTGCTAAAATGTATCCTAACAATTTAAATGTACCCTTAGAAAACTCTATGTATACCTATATTTACTGTGCTTGTTGCTTTGTTTGCGATAGTCTCACTCACTTGCCCAGGCTGGAGTGCAGTGGCCTGATCTTGGCTCACTGCTTTCTTCACCTCCAGGGTTCAAGCAACTCTCCTGCTTCAGCCTCCTGAGTAGCTGGTATTACAGGCCCCCACCACTACACCTGGCTAATTTTGTAGTTTTAGTAGAGAGGAGGTTTCACCATGTTGACCAGGCTGCTCTCAAACTCCAGGCCTCAAGTGATCCTCCCGCCTTGGCATCCCAAAGTGCTGGAATTACAGGTGTGAGCCACCGCACCTGGCCACTATCTTTTAAAAATTTATTTACACAAAGGGAATGCTCCTAAGTACACCATACTGCACATCTCATTAAAAATTATTTTTGACAACTTTAAGCGGAAGGGTGGGCCACTGAGCATATATTAGAAACACACACTTCTATAGCATTTAGCGTCATAGAGCACCAGAGAGTCTTGTATGTTTTTCCTTCAGTGGCTTATCCTGTACTTTATGGTTCTCCTGGTTCTCTGGCTGGTTTCCTCACTGGCCTCTTCTTCTCTACATGAGTGCAGGTACAAGCCAGGAATTGTGACAGTGTAGAAACCAGATATTCTGATAGCAATGCACGGGAGATACAACAATGAACATGTTTCATTCCACACATGTTCATCAAACATCTCCTCCATCACAGTTGTCTGTCTAAATCAGATGATTCTTGCCCTTGTAGAGTCGGTAGGTGTGTCCAAGCTCCTTGCTCACCTGCCTTCCTCTCTAATAACTGTGCAGGTGAATCCCAAATGTGGATCCCTCATCTGAATGCCTTTTCAAACTCCATGCCTACATTTCTAAGTGTTTAGTGAACATACCTAGATACCTTCCCATTTCCTCAAACTCAGCTTGTTAAAAACTCAACCATTATTTCTCCCAATCCTGCCCCATCTTCTGCATTTTTTGGTGTGTGTGTGTGTGTGTGTGTGTATGTGTGTGTGTCTGTGTGTGTGTGTGTGTGTGTGTGTTTTGAGATGGAGTCATGCTCTGTCACCCAGGCTGGAGTGCAGCGGCATGATCTGGCTCACTATAACCTCTGCCTCCGGGTTCAAGCCATTCTCCTGCCTCAGATTCTCAAGTAGCTGGGATTACAGGCGCATACCACAATGCCTAGCTAATTTTTCTATTTTTAGTAGAGACAGGATGTCACCATGTTGGCCAGGCTGGTCTCGAACTCCTGACCTCATGATTCACTCACCTTGGCCTCCCAAAATGCTGGCATTACAGGCGTGAGCTACCACGCCTGGCCTCTGTGTTTTTTTATTTTAATGCAATTGCCATCTTGACAATCGAGACACAAACTTGAGTGTCACTTTTTGCCATTCAACTGGTTGCCGATTTCTGTTGATTTCTATAGTTTCCCCTGAATGACCTGCTGTCCTCCATTCTACTTCCTGCCTTGGTGAGGCTCTAGCCACTCGTTTGTTGCAGCAAACTCCGAGTGATTATTTTGCTATCCAGAAGTGGTAAAACTGGCAGCCTAACACTGAATAAGGATAGCAGACATAATTTTGTTGGCCAAGATATTTTTCAGGAGTTTAGTTTTTAGCACCTGTGGGCAGTACTTGCACACTCCATTTCTTAGCCCAGTACTCTTCTTTGTGACCTCAATTACACATTTATTTTCTCTGTGTAGCTCCTGAAGGCATTTGACTATACAATCCTGTCTTATTCTGTGCATTGTAGTCTGCTTACGCTTCCTAAAGCAACACATCTTGCCCCCTGCTCAGTTATCATTGGCTCCTCTTGCCTGCCATAGTCCTTAAGCAATCGTGTAAAAGCCCTTCTCAGTCCAGGTGGGACCTGTTCTTCCCTTGTTATTTTCCATTACCTTCTGTACTCACCTTGCTCTCTCAACAAATCGATCCCCACCTGGACCCTTGCTTCACTTGCAGTGTCCTTCCTATCACATTTCTATGCTCAACTCTCCCCTGTCCTGCAAGTCTCAGGTTGATTGACAGGTGTTCCAAAGAGGCCTTCCCAGAAGTACCCAGGCCCTCTGACTAATGCTGGGGATAAAAATGAAACATACATTTTAAAAATATTTGTTATAGCTTCTTTATTTTATAAGCCTTTTGGAAATATCCATTTTTTGCATAATACACATAAAATACTAGTAATCATAATACATGCATGTAATTTATAAGGTATATTGGAGATGCTCATATATTTTACTATTAGGTGCATTTAACAAATGTTTAGAGATCATTAACTAAGAGGATGGCAGAGATCTATTTTTCGAAGTCTTATATATTCCCAAATATAAGGAGAGATTACCTCCAAAAAATTATTTATGAGAAAACAGGGAATCACCTTAAATTCCTGTCCTTATAAATTCTGTCATGCAAGGAAGTATTTTCTCATTTACTTTATTTTGAGCAACCACATATTTCTTCAGAAAGACTTTGAAATGCTTTTAAGAAGACTTAAGTTTGTGCTAATGTGGAATCATTAAAAGGGAGGCAAAGACATTTAATACAGATGTAGTCATTATTCCGGGGGGTTTGCCCTCACAATTGCAAGAGTTGAATATATACTATATAAACAAACTTTTTTTTTTTTTTTTTTTTTTTTTTTGAGACGGAGTTTTGCTCATGTTACCCAGGCTGGAGTGCAATGGCGCGATCTCGGCTCAGGCAATTCTCCTGCCTCAGCCTCCTGAGTAGCTGGAATTACAGGCACGCACCACCATGCCCAGCTAGTTTTTTGTATTTTTAGTAGAGACGGGGTTTCACCATGTTGACCAGGATGGTCTCGATCTCTTGACCTCGTGATCCACCCGCCTCGGCCTCCCAAAGTGCTGGGATTACAGGCTTGAGCCACCGCGCCCGGCCATAAACAAACTTTTTATAGATTACTTAAAAGAAAAAGGCAAAACATCATGGTTACAGAAATAATGAAAATACACACAGGGAAGAATTTTTTTAACTGGCTAATATTATGCAAATGATATTTGTGGCTTAAGGTACTATTTCCTGTGACAGCAGTCATCACCCACTAGAGCACCAGCCACTGCCTATGTCTGCCCCAGAAAAGATACATTTATTCAATTATACGAAGGCGTCTAATAGCTGGTGAGGTTTCTAGTAACAGCATTATAGACATTCAAACAACTTGAATGAAAACGAAGATGACGTGTTCTGGAAAGCAGTGTTAGGTGGCCCGTTAGGACATGGATGTTGACTATTGTGAAATTTAGAATTCAATTGTTCATAAATGGAGAATGGGAAAGAATGAAACTTCTAAGTTGACATTTTCAAATTGTATTTTGTTTTAAATATTTATGTGTGACTAATATGTTAAATAGGATGATAGGCCTTTATTGTACTGAATTCTACTCACTATTTTTTTCTTATTGGCTAAATACTATTTGTTTTCTTTTTTTGCTTCTTATCTTATGGAAATGGGGCAATCCCTAAAACTTGAGGTAACTATATTGATGCATTTACAGATTTTTGCTGTTTTGTTTTGTGTCTATTAGAAAAGCAGAGGATAACTGATATGAAGAATAAGTTATTGTAATAGGGGATGATGAAGTTACTCACTGGTTCTATTTTTTTTTTTAGTTAGTAAACTGTACTTGTATATAAAAAAGGTTTTTGGCAAGTCTGACCTTTGTACCTCTCACCTTCGACTCTGATGATATTTACCTGACTTTTACCATGTCAAAGGCAAATAATGTCTAAGTCAATAGAGAAATTTCCAATTTCAATAAGAACAAACACCAGTAAACCTTAGGTAGTCTTCTTGTTCAGAAGGAACTTGCCAAAAAATAGACCTTATAGAAAAATTTTATTCTAAAATTTATTGTAAGTCAGGCACTTGGCTCACACCTGTAATCCCAGCACTTTGGGAGGCTGAGGCGGGCAGATCACCTGAGGTCAGGAGTTCAAGACCAGCCTGGCCAACATGGAGAAACTCCGTCTCTACTAAAAGTATAAAAATCAGCTGGGCATAGTGGTGAGCGCCTATAGTCCCAGCTACTCAGGAGGCTGAGGCTGGGAGAATTGCTTGAGCCCAGGAAGCAGAGGTTGAAGTGAGCCGAGATCATGCCACTGCACTCCATCCTGGGCAACAGAGGGAGGCTCCACCTCAAAAAATAAATAAATAATAAAATAAAATAAATTGCAAATTTTCTTACAGTAATCAGTCAAGGAGGAATATTTTCTAACCCCTGGAGTATATGTGAGTTAATCTTTGTATTTCTTGAATGACTTGAGATAGTCATAGCGAACCCACCTTACTGGCACCCACAGAGGTGCCCTATATAAATACTTCATTAACGAATGGTGAGCTATGGCAGTCTGACTTCTGTCTGTCCAAAACCTATGGTTTATTCATGAGGCTCATGAACAGGAGGGGGAAAAAACACAAAACACTGAATCTAGTTAGTTAGATGAGTTCCTTTTTTTTCTCCCTGGGGGTAAAAGATACTGAATTACTTTGCCAAAAAATAGTGCTTTGCCAAAGCCTGTTGTCAGTAACACTTGTATTTAGTCCTTCATACATCTCTGTAGGAGTATTACCAGAAAGGGGTCCCCATCCAAGATCCCAAGAGAGGGTTCTTGAGTCTCACACAAGAATTGAGGCAAATCCATAAAGTGAAAGCAAGTCGATTAAGAAAGTAAAGGAATCAAGAATGGCTCTTCCATCGGTAGGATAATGCTGAAGGCTGCTGGATGGCTATTTTTGTGGTTATTTATTGATTATATGCTAAACAAGGGGTGGATTATTCATAAGTTTTTTTGGGAAAGGGGTGGGCAATTCCTGGAAGTGAGGGTTTCTCCCCCCTCCCCTTTTTTTTTATTTTTTATTTTTTTTTGAGACGGAGTTTCGCTCTTGTTACCCAGGCTGGAGTGCAATGGCGCGATCTCGGCTCACCGCAACCTCCGCCTCCTGGGTTCAGGCAATTCTCCTGCCTCAGCCTCCTGAGTAGCTGGGATTACAGGCATGTGCCACCATGCCCAGCTAGTTTTTTGTATTTTTAGTAGAGACGGGGTTTCACCATGTTGACCAGGTTGGTCTCGATCTCTCGACCTCGTGATCCACCCGCCTCGGCCTCCCAAAGTGCTGGGATTACAGGCTTGAGCCACCGCGCCCGGCCTTCTCCCCCTTTTAGACCCACGTGGGGTAACTTCTTGGCATTGCCTTGGCATTTGTAAACTGTCATGGTGCTGACAGGAGTGTTTTCTAGCATGCTAATGTATTATAATTAGTGCATAATGAGTAGTGAGGATAATCAGAGGTCACTTTCATTGCCGTCTTCGTTTTAGTGGGTTTTGGCTGGCTTCTTTGCCAAGAGAGGAGTATTTAAGAAATATTTTGTAATATTTTAAAATATCTTACATTCGTACTAATTTGGCATCATTAAAAAGGAGGCAAAGAAAAGCCTTTTATCAGCAAGGTTTTTGTACCTGCATCTTGTGCCAACCTCCTATTTCTTCCTGTGACTTAGAATGCCAAACCTCCTGAAAATGCAGCCCAGTAGGTCTTAGCCTTTATTCTACCCAGCTCCTATTCAAGATGGAGTTGCTCTGGTTCAAACACCTCTGACAGGAGTCTCATTTGAAGCTGTGGCAACATAGTCCTGCTTATTTGTTTCTTATTGGTGGCCTAACATATGACCTTGTATTTTTATCTTAGGCAAGGTTGACCTCTTAGAGGAAACATTATCTCTCTCTTCTTTATTTCAGAGGGTTTATTACCTCTCTTTGGAATTTTACATGGGTCGAACATTACAGAACACCATGATCAACCTCGGTCTGCAAAATGCCTGTGATGAGGCCATTTACCAGGTACATTGTTCCTAGATTTCTCTCATCTTGTCTCTTTAAATTTCACATGCACTTCAGGAAACTTGGGGACATTGCACACACAAAAAAAGTAAAATGAGAGTGAAAAATCACCTCTATAGTTGTGGCTATTACAAACTTTTAGAAATATACATTACTGGTAATCTCTCGTTTAAGAGAAACAACCAGAAAAAGAAGTTAGCAAACCTGTTATGACTCACGAGAATTTTCTTTTGCAATCAAAGTCTTTGACAGCATTCCCCACAAATTACCTTTTAGAAATTAATGTCTGAACAAGTCTTTTAAAAGTACTTGAGTCTTCTGCTCTCAGAATCTCACAAGCTTTACTTTGGGCTTCTATCTCACTTTTAAGAAATGATCAAACTTTGACTATTATTTATATATCAAGGCAATTTGTGAAAATGATCAGCTTTAAAAATTCTATTGTCACACTTTCTCTGTTGCTTAATGAGATGTAAGATACGCTTCCTCCTTAAAGGAGGAGCTTGAAGTCTTAACCCTAATCTACTAAGTTGTTTTCATGAATATATTTAACTTTACTTTTCTGATCTTCAGGAAAGTAGTTATACCTTCATACCCAAAACAAGTAGTCCTTAACTTTTTCGATGTGGTTGAAAGAAGAAATGTGTATTTGCAGACAAATTCGAAATGAGAGACTGTTCAGATTGTCCCTTTCCTTTACCATGGGATTGTCCCCTCATGTGTCCTTCATGTAGGTCGGGTGGAGCATTTCCTGTGAAAGAACCCCTGCAGGTCCTCACCATGTCCCTTCCCTCTCCTTCCTCTAATAGTAGCTGAAAATAACATCCCTCCCTTGGAGTAGCCTATAGCCAGGCAGGATGGCATGATCCCACCTGGCTATAGGCTACTCCAAGGGAGGGTGTTATGTCTACTTGCTCAAAATTTATATCATGCTTTAGACTTACATTTTTAGAATTTAAAAATTCTGAGTGTTAGCACCAGCAGTTGGCTTACACAAGGACCCTAGTAAGCTCTAATCTGCAGAGAGCAAATCTGAAAGCCCCTTTAACACTGAACAGAAGCATAACCATGGTTCAACAGAACATGACCATGGTTGAAGATATCGTTGTCAAGACCTGTGTGAGAAAGCAACTTTCGGTATAAAGGTAGGGATCCCGGTTCCACAGAAACTGGGGCACACCTTCAGGCATTGGTACATCTTCCACATATGTTTTCAAATGTGCAAATTATTTTTCCGTTTAAAAAAATACTCAGTTTCATGGATTGCCCAACTTTCAGATAAGAAGCCAATTGTTTCACAACAGGCCGCCTTTAGCCATGCCTGGGCTAGATTAGCATCTAGTCAACATGGAACAAGTAACTTTTCTGACCAATAATTCTCTTGTTGTAAAATGAGCAATCCGGTGTGGTCTCCAGGGCTGTAGAGCTCTGTCATGAGTGCACAGTGGTGCTGGGGGACTCTGCTGTGTGATCCCCAACATTTTGGAGCAGGGAGCTGGCTGTCAATCAGTCCCATCCGTGCCCAAGTTCACAGATGCTGCTTGGCTTCACAGCCTCTTATCCACCCCATGGAAAAGCAAAGGATTTTACCCCATCCAGCTGGATTGCAGGACTGCACTTTCCCTGCCTGTTGTCAGCCCCCAGGTCTCTGGGACACTGACTTACTAACTGGTTTTGGGTTAACAACTTTTGACCCTACTGAGTAAATATGCTGTGGTCATGAAAAGATGAACTTTAGTTCATTCCAGAACATCTGACCTCAGGCCTTTTGGTCATTTTCAAAATCCCTCAGTCCAATTAATATCAGCTTGGTACTGGACTGTTTCTGAGATTTTAACCCTATAGTTACACACACTCACAAAAATTTTTTAATGACCATAGCTAACATTTATTAAGGGATATCTGCCCAAGAATAGTTCTAAATGCTTTGTTTGTATAATCTCATTTAATTCATGGCAGTCATCAGTGAGGTAGGTACTGTTAGCCTCCACATTTTTTAAATAGGAAAATTGTGCGATAGAGTTAGTAGCTTGCCCAGGGTCATATAGGAAGTAACACAGTCAATAATGGACTTTTAGAGCCCACACTCTTCTTCATGCTGCAGCTGCACCACCTCATACAGTTTGCCTCTGCAGTCGGTATCTGTTGCCAGAACAAGCTGCAAGGGAGCTGACGCTAGATAAAGAGTAAAAGGTACAGCTCTGGTTAAAGGTACCTGGCAAATGAATATCTTTACCCAGAGCTGTAGGGAACGGCCTCCCCTCTGAGTGACCTGTATTTGTATCTGCTTCCAATATTGTTTTCCCTTCATTACCAGCTTGGATTGGACATAGAAGAGTTAGAAGAAATTGAAGAAGATGCTGGACTTGGCAATGGTGGTCTTGGGAGGCTTGCTGGTAAGTGACATTGTGAGTGTGTTATATTGTTTGGCCGATTGAAGACATCTCAGATGCCATGCATGACCATGCGTGGAAGAACCAGGCAGTCTTCCTAGAAGAACTGCGAGGTATGATCCGGTTGCAGATGTATTTGTACTTGAGTTTGCACTTTGGTTTGGTCAATTCTAGACAAGTAGTAGAGAAGAGAACTTGAACAAAAGAGACACTGCTTAAACCCCAGTTAACCAGATCCTTCCTATGCACTTAAGGGTTTTCAGAGTAGCCCCTTTACTTCACTGTTATTTCTTCAAAGCTTCTCAATTCACATCTTTGTGTGGCATGACCTAAGTTAAGTTGCTGTTGTGTTGTTTTGTTTTATTTTATTTTTTCAGTGATAGACTCCAGGTCAGAGGCATGACCGAAGTTGGTCAACCATTGTCTTGCCTTGTGCACTCGACTGCTTGACTTTTGATTGACTAGTGGGCAGTGATACACTAATATGATTGGTCTGGTTTTGTTAATTAATATCCTTTTTGTGTGTGGATACAATTTGAGTTCTTTGCTTTTTTCAGGAAATGATTTTTCAGCAAATATATAGGAAAGCACTAAAAATTTAATACCAGCTCTGTTAATGTGTGTGTATATATACATGTGTGTATGTACATATGTATATAATATGAATATGTAGAAAAAAGGGTCTGGAATTCTAAATACTAAGCTGTTCCCTATGAGCACCTATAGGGAGGAGTACAGAATTGGGGTTGCGATCAAAGGGGATGCTAGCATAATAATTTTTTTTGTCTGTAACAGTTTAATTTTTTTAAGGAAGATATGTTATTATCTGTGAAATTTAAATTTAATAATAAAAGTGTACTACCGTACATGTATCAGGTTGTATTCTATGAAAAATAATTATCTCCTCTTTTTTAGAAATTGTTCAAAAATCTTCTGGTTTTGCATACACTTGAGTTACCAGAAAGCCATTTGCATCTGTTTCATTTTTTTCATCCTTAGTACATTAGTCACAGTATGCTTTAACATTGCCATTAATAATGAACAAAACAAAATAAAACACTGCCTGTGGGGATACTTGCCACCTTCCTGTGAAGTTAATTATCAGACAATTTAGTAGGCTTTCTATGGGGCTGCAGGAAGGCCAGCAGCGCTGATGGAGTGCACACCTAACAATAAGAACCAGCCTGCCTTCCTTTTATGTGAAGCCCCAGACCTCAATCTTTGTTGATTGGATTAACTCTGTGCCCGACATTCATGACGTGGCTCCTTGATTTGGCTAATGAAGTCGGAGTGAACTGGCTGATGAAGCTGAGAATTCTCATTGGATGGTCTCATCTAAGTTGGGCCCCCCTCTAAGGATAATCTGATCAGGACTCAGGAAAAGCTGAAGAGCCACAGCTCAGAGAGAACAGGAATGGGAGTGAACCAGGCCCTGTAAGCACAGGGATTGGCGATGTTAGGAAAACTCAAAAGCCTAGGCCATTTGTGTTTGTGGATCCCTTTTAAAGGCTGTACTGCCAATCTAATTCAGTCCCTTCTGTTTTGAGCTACAGCTTTCAATATTCTTGTCAGTTTTAATTTCTCCTGTGCACTTCCTCATTCTCTGTATATTTTTCAGCTTAAATTCCTGGGAGGGACAATCTGATTAGTGCACCCAGCCACAAGGCACATCCTTACCCAGCCTGTGGGTTGGCTGTTCTGGATCAGAGGCCCTGTCATCAAATAACAGGAAAACCTAGGAAAAATGGTTCAGCCAATGACATGTGTTACCACAGAACAAGAACGCCAGAGTTTAGGCCATTCCGAGACTGGTTTATTCAGCAGCAGGATTACAACAGGACTCCAGGTTTCTAGTCCTTTTGTCTTTCCCCTCATGGAAAAAAGATAGTAGCACAAAGGAGAATCTTTCCCAGAAGTATACTACATCCAACAGACTTTCTAGCACTTCTCATCTGATTGAATGTCATTGTATGAGCATGCCAAAACCAATCACTGGAAAAGGAAATACAATTGCTGTGACTGGCTTAGCAGATCAGACCAATCAAGCAACATTCACTTCCTGGTTCAGCCTCCTTGAAGCATATGATCACCTAATGTCTGAACAACAGTGGCATTCTATTAGCCAGGAAGAAACAGCACTGGCCACAGAATATCTTGTCAGTCAGATGCTGGAAGGAAACAGAACATATATAAGTTATACTTTCCTGGGCCTGTCTTTTCTAGTGGGTTGAGTCCGTGGGGAAGATGGAGACAGTTTCCCTTAGAAAAGGTACTGTGGAGGCTGGGCACTGTAATCCCAGCACTTTTGGAGGCTGAGGCGGGCAGATAATGAGGTCCAGAGATCGAGACTATCCTGGCCAACATAGTGAAACCCCATCTCTCCTAAATATACAAAAATTAGCTGGGCATGGTGGTGCACACCTGTAGTCCCAGCTATTTGGGAGGCTGAGGCAGGAGAATTGCTTGAACCTGGGAGGCGGAGGTTACAGTGAGCCAAGATCATGCCACTGCACTCTAGTCTGGCGACAGAGCAAGACTCTGTATCAAAAAGAAGAAGAAGGGAGGGGGAGGGGGAGGGGGAGGGAAAGAGGAAGAAGAAGAAGAAGTAGTCATGTGGGGATAATAATCGACATATTTCATGCAGACTGGCTTCATTATCTGTTCTCAAACAAAATGTACCACAGTGGTTATTTCTAGATGGTGAGGTCATAGATGACATTTTCTTCTTTATACATTTTTGCGTTTTCTAACTTTTCTATGGTATTAATTTTATAATTAGAAATAAGTTATTTAGAAAAATCAGTATCCATTGTGCAGTAGTATCTGTTGCTTTAGAATACAAATTTAGTTCTTCATATAGCAATGTTTTGCGGCTGCCATGTGTTTTAGGGAAAGATTGGAAATTTTGACTTGGCTTAATGACGCTATCTTTTGCCTGTGCTCTGTTGAATGTAGCCTGCTTCTTGGATTCCATGGCAACCCTGGGACTAGCAGCCTATGGATATGGCATCCGGTATGAATATGGAATCTTCAATCAGAAAATCCGAGATGGATGGCAGGTGTGTGAGCCATCTTTTTAAATTTTGTCATTAAGGTACTTCTCTTTCATGGTGCTCTGGATGATTTATGTACTATATGGACTTTTAACATAGAGCTGTACTAATTTCTCTGGCATCTGGTTGGTATCAGTGAGTTCTATCTATCCATCTTCCTCCTTCAGAATTTAAGTTCCCCAAGAACAGAGAGCCTTCCAGTATCACCCATCACCAAATCCATAGCACCAAGTACAGTGCCTGACTCACAGGGAGCTCTGAAAATATTCATCCCCGACTGTCTGAATGTGGACCACCTACAATGTGTATGTTCCATTCTCCACAGCAGTCATAATGGAGGAGCACATCTTTAACTCATGATCTCAGCCAAGAACCCTTGATGCTAGAAGCACATTGCCATTTTGTAAGTGAGAACACTGAGTCTCTTAGGAAGGAAAGTTACCTCAGATCACGCTGCTGGCAAAGACATGTCTGTATCCCCAGATTCCCAGGACCACATTCAGTATTCTGTTTTATACTCACGAGTATTGCCCTCTTTAATATGCCAAGGTTACAAGATGCAACCAAGTGTCCTGATTTTTTTTATAAGATGAAATCAGACAGTGTTGTTAACTGTGAAAGCAAATAAATCTGGCACGTATTTAATATGTACAATTACACTGCTCCTTAGAAATGTATGTAAATCTATCCGAGTGACACTACTTTTACTTTATATAACCAACCCAGATTGTTAGGTATTTATTTCTTTTCTCTCTGATAACTGTTCAAGTCTACAATCACCCTAATGTAGACAGTTTTTGCTGATACTAAGTGTGATTTAGGCTTTCTCTCTCCCTATTTTTGTCTCATACATACACAGTTGACAGAAATATATATCCTCAGTTTCCAAAAACCCTGGGCTCTCTGAGCCCTTCCCACATTTATGAGATGAGTCCAACAAGAGAACACTCAGGGACTGGATGCAGAGACCTAAGCTGATGCCAGGAGAAAGGAAGATGACCCGGCCAGGCACAGTGGCTCATTCCTGTAATCCCAGCACTTTGGGAAGCTGAGGCAGGTGGATCACGAGGTCAGGAGTTTGAGACCAGCCTGACCAACATGGTGAAACCTCGTCTCTACTAAAAATAAAAAATAAAAAATAAAAATTAGCCGGGCATGGTGGCAGGCACCTGTAATCCCAGCTACTCAGGAGGCTGAGTGAGGAGAATCACTTGAACCTGGAAAGCTGTGGAGGTTGCAGTAAGCTGAGATCGCGCCACTGCACTCCAGCCTGAGCAATAGAGCAACACTCTGCCTCAAAAAAAAAAAAAAAAGGAAGGAAGGAAGATGACCTGATGATAATGAGTTTAGTGTCACCACTGGCCTCTTTCCCCTCCTTCAGTATTTGGATTCTTTGTGAGCCAAGGAAGGGAGGAACTAAAAAATGTGGTTTGATGAGAGAATGTGGCTTAGGAGAATATTGGGTATAGTAGAAGACAAACTTCCAGATTTTGCTAGGAACCAGTGCTGTTTATCCTTAGCTACCCCCAAATAAATAAAAGCTGAAAGGCAGCATCTGGTAGAAGAGAAGCCTGGGTCCTAATTTCTAATTTGAGACCTCATGTCAACTTATGAGACCTGATTACTTTTATGAGGTATGTTGCCTTAATTAGGTTACCAAACTTTCCTGAACCTCAGTTTTCTCAATGGCTAAATGGAGATACAAGCGTCACAGAATTATTATAAAAACATGTAAAATATCTGGCACACAATAAAATGCTAGTATCAGTAAGCACACAATAAAATGCTAATTTTGCCTAAGAAAAGGAGGACACTTTAATAAATTGTGGTATTCTATAATAAAATGTTAGTGAAGCCATTAATATTATATTTTTGATTACTTTAACAAAATGGAAAATCATTTATGTTAGCTATAAATAGAGGATATAGAGTTAAATGGGTGGTATAACCTCAGCTATCCAGAGGCCAGAAAGATAAAGAAAAAGTGCCAGAAAAAAATACGTCAAAGCTTCAACAGAAGCTGTCTCTGGAAGATGGACAACTTTTACTGTCTTCTGTGTACTCTTCTACGTATCCCATTTTCTGCGGGAAATATGTATACTACATATTAATATGCCAATTAATCTCCTATCTTCTATTTACTCTTCTACATGTTTTATATTCCATAAGTAATATGTATTGTTTGATCATGAAAAGTTATAAAAATGAAATAATTGGTTCCTCTCCCCAGTCAAAGAACCTGGAGTTCCATGCTGAGAGCCTAGCTTAGCAGGCATTTCCAATACTCCCAACACTTTGACACAACCTAACCAAACACTTTGACACAACCTAACCAAACAACACATAGTATCTAATTTTAGCCTTTGAAAAGGATACTGTGTGCTACTCACTATACTACAGAATCTCCAAGGATTTCATTTATCTCTTTACTACTGTCACATGAAAGATTTAAAAGAAACTCAGGAGCAATTTTTTTTTTTTTTTTGTCTCAGGTACATTTTCCCCTGAAATTTTATGAAGGGCCGCTGTTATCACACCTACCTTTGCTCTTTTTAAATAGTCTTTATTCCAGGAAACTCTCTTTCTCTCCTATCAGACCAAGAAAATATGTATTTCTAGTGCACCTTAAAAAGAAAAATAAGAAAGACCAAATAGGTTTTGCTCATTCAAAATATTGCAGAGCTGGCCAGGTGCAGTGGCTTATGCCTGTAATCCCAGCACTTCGGGAGGCCAAAGTGGGTGGATTATTTAAGGTCAGGAGTTCAAGACCAGCCTGGCCAACATGGTGAAACCCCTGTCTCTTCTAAAAATACAGAAATTAGCCAGGAGGTAGTGGCATGAGCCTGTAATCCCAGCTCAATGGGAGGTCTGAGGCAGGAGAATCACTTGAGCCTGGGAGGCAGAGGTTGCAGTGAGCTGAGATAGCGCCACTGCACTCCAGTGTGGGTGAGTGACTAAGACTTTGTCTCAAAAAAAAAAATTTCAAAGCTAACCTTATTAACCATCATCACTTCTTTCATTATGACTTGAAATTGAATCAAAAGGGTATATAATTTTACTTACGACCTCCATTGTTAACTGGGATGGGATTTTAACTGTCAAACATAAAATATATCATACTGTAAACAATAAATTATTTCCATAAAAAGCAAAAAGCATCTGTCAAGAAAGCAGCAGGCCTCTTCAGAGCATAGTGATGCCATACTCCCATGTAACACTGTTCTTACAAAGGCAGATTTGGAGAAGGCGGATAAAAATTCCACATGATGGGAAGATTTTTAAAGGTCAATGGGTTTTTAATTTTTGAGTCTCTTTAAGGAAGATTTGCAGTCCTGGAGTGTTCATTGTGAACCCCCTGAGAAAAATAGTTGTGTTGCTAAAATTCTAGATTTACCATATACTCTAACGGGGAGTACGGTAATAGTCCTCTGTGAAAATACCTGGCCCCTAGGAGGAAGTGGGGAGAAGGACAGTTGCGACAATCTCACAAAACGTTTCACAATCACACCAAAGCCCTGGGTAGAAAGGCGCTCACAGTATGTATCTCAGAGCTGGATCCAAGTGGCTTCTGCAACCCTCTGTCACTTCTTAGAACCCACACCAAGTTCGTGATAGCCGGTCATGCACGGATCACGTTACCCAGCAAGCTTCTAATTATCATCACGGAATTCTTGGTGTGCCACAGAAACATGTATCAGTTATTTATAATATCAGAAAGCAAAGTTCATGTACTCTCCTGTTGTTTGTTCACTGGTTCTTTGTGGACTCTGTATCCTGTCAGTGAAGAGAAGAGCATTTCTTAGAATTCAATCGACAGAGCCCTCTGGGCTGACTTCTCCATCCCTGCTGGCTGGGACAGATTCCATTGAGTCATTCCTCTAAAAAAATGCCTCGTCCAGCTGCCACCTGCCCCTGGGTTGGCTCTTTCACACCACGAATCTGCACGTGCTTCATTCAGCCCTGTGCAGCCTCTGGGATGAAACACCTCTGACAGCTCACTTGGATGTGGATGAAAGTTCTTCTCCCATCTTGACCACCCCCACCCCCGCACCTCTTCATATGATTCAGCACGTGCATTCAGGAATTGCTGTACATGAAAACCCAAATTTACAGACCAATTTGTCAATTCATTGGAAGAAAGCAAGGTAGAGAGAATATTAATCACCACCTTGCAGCTTCTGGGGATTTAGTGGAGGCAGGAAGGGATAGTTCGCTCCTTTTCCTCAGATCTACTCAGATCAACTCGTTATGAAACACTTGTTTTTCAATCTACCTTAAAAACAAGCCTTGTAAAGTTCGTAGAATTATTCGCTGGTTCTTTACTGAATCTGAGAGATTCACAATAAAGAATAGCAAGCAAATAAAGTTTCCTACAAGTTGTTAGCCCAATGAAACTAAAACCAATCATTATTTGGCAGGAAAAAAAACTAAACAACATTTGATGGCATTAAAACTAGTCAGCTGACTAGTCTTGTTATGTAAGTATGTTCCTTCAAAAGAGCAAATGTGGTCTAGTGTGGTGGCTCACACAGGTAAGCCCAGCACTTTGGGGGGCCTAGGCAAGCTCATCACTTGAGGTCAGGAGTTCAAGATCAGCCTGGTCAACATGGTAAAACTCTATCTCTACAAAAAATACAAAATTAGCTGTGTGTGGTGCCGGCCCCTGTAATCCCAGCTACTTCGGAGGCTGAGGCAGGAGAATCACTTGAACCTGGGAGGTGGAGGCTGCAGTGAGCCAAGATTGCACCACTGTACTCCAGCCTGGCTGACAGAGCAAAACTGTGTCTCAAAATAAATAAAAATTTTAAAAAGCAATTGTAACCTCTGACTTCCACAGGAGACAGGGAGTGAGCCACAGCAGGAAGTTTAGAGCTTGACCTCTCTTATCTGAGCATTTCAGGCTTCTTGGGGGCAGGACAGTATATGATCTGCTGCATTTCTCAGCAAAAGAAAAAAAAAGTGTCATCAGCTCTTTCATGGACATGAGTTTTCAGGGGAAAAGTGTATCTTCCTCATCGTCCTCCTATTACATACACTACCTTCAGATGGTTTTGCAACAGCCCTATGTGCTGAAATGAGGCAAACATGGCCTGTGGTTCTTTCCTGTTACAGGAAGCCGTGTTCACATTGCCCAGTATTTTAAAACCCAAAATTGACCCTTGCCTAAGTGCAGCATAAAGTATTTTGTAAGTCAAGATGTTTTGATCTTTTGTTAATGTCATCATTTTATTATAGAGTTTCTAGTTATAAATACAAGTTAATGGACTTTTTAATTTTATTTTTGAGATGAAGTCTTGCTCTGTTGCCCAGGCTGTAGTGCAATGGCACAATCTAGGCTCACTGCAACCTCTGCCTCCCAGATTCAAGTGATTCTCCTGCTTCAGCCTCCCAAGTAGCTGAGATTACAGGTGCCTGCCACCACACCCGACTAATTTTTGTATTTTTAGTAGAGACAGGGTTTCACCATGTTGGCCAGGCTGGTCTCAAACTCCTGACTTCAAGTGATCCACCTGCCTTGGCCTCCCAAAGTGCTGAGATTACAGGTGTGAGCCACCGTGCCCAGTCAAGTTAATGGACTCTTAACAAGCTTCTTATCAACTGGCAAACTTCAACCATTTCTTTATTTTATTTTATTTTATTTTATGTATTTGTTTATTTTGAGACAGGGTCTCGCTCTGTCACCCAGGCTGAAGTGCAGTGACGTGATCACAGCTCACTGTAGCCTTGACCTTCCGAGCTCAAGCAATCCTCCCACCTCAGCTTCCTGAGTAGCTAGGACTACAGGTGCATACCACCACACTTGGCTAATTTTTAAATTCTTTTAAGAGATAGGTTCTCACTATGTTGCCCAGGCTGGTCTCAAACTCCTGGGATCAAGCAATCTTCCTGCCTCAAAAAAAGTTTTATCTTTGTTCTCTTATGACTGGGATAGTGGAAGTTTAGTTTTTAATTCTGAATTACAGAATTACAGTTATGACCTTGCATTGCCTTGTAGCTCCTGGCTGCTCTTTGTGGGGTTTAGGGACCAGCAGAATCAGGAGCTCCTGGGAGCTTGTTAGAAATGCAGAATTTCAGGCCTCTCCACCGACCTACTGAGAATCTGCATTTTAGGAAGATGTGGTTTTCTGACAAGCTCAAGTCTCTCTCCAGCCTCCCCTAGGCTTCATCTTACATCTGATACCTCCTCCAGCAGCTCTCTAACTCCTAGCTCTCCTAATTAAAGATGTCGTTGCTATGTGTCCTGTTTCCATTCATCATTACACTCGTAGTTAATATTAGTGGGAAGCTTACTGGCTTTCTTGACAAAAAGTCACTATCAATGTTTGAATAAGTGAACATGTATTCATTTGTCTGGCTGTTGACAATGTTTAGTCTAAACTCTCAAAAGACAGTGGCTGTGCTTCTTTCTGTCTCTTCACACTGTTCCCGAGACAGGCCTTACACTCATATTTAGGTGATCATGAGATGTCCAGCATTGTGTCATAATTCTTAAGCAATATCATCTAAGACTAAAGCTGAGTTTCCTAAGAGGTGAACATGAGGAATCAAATAGGTAAAATAACCATATTGGTGATGATCTCATTAACAAAGCTGCTTTATTTACCCCTTTTTGGCCAGAACACAATTCCACTTTTTAATGTATCGTCATATACCACATAATGACATTTCAGTCCACAAGAGAGCACATATGCAATGGTGGTCCCTTAAGATTGTGATAGAGCTGCCTGCTACAGGTGTACCGTTTCTTATGTTTCACACTATATTTTCACGGTACCATTTCTATGTTTGGATATGTTTAGATACACAAACACCTATCATCGCATTACCATTACCTACAGTATTCAGTCTAGTAACGTGCTATACAGTTTTGTAGACTAGGAGCAGGAGGCCATACCATGTAGCTCGGGTGTGTAATAGGCAACACCATCTGGGTTTGTGTAAGTGCACTCTCTGATGTTGGCACAATGACAAAATTGCCTAACGACACATTTTTCAGAATGTGTCTCTGTCGTTAAGCAATGCCCAACTGTATGTGTAATATTTTCAAGGTTTCAATAATGAACTTTAAAAATACATTCCCCTCCAATGTGTTTGGTGGTGGTGGTGGTCTTATTTTGGTATGTTTGTTTGTTGCAAATGAAAAATGTATTTGATGTCTAAGATACCCTAAATAGAAGCCATAGTTTAACATTTTATATGAGAAATATTTTGTTATAAATTGACATAAATACCTAGGAAAATACTGAAATTGTCAATAAAATAAGTTCATTACCTCTTAGTGTATGTTATTTTCAAAATGAACTATAATCTATAGTTCATTATCAAATCAGAATTACATGAGGATTAAGAAAAGCAAAGACTACATAATGCAATAATGTTCTGTACCTGTAGAGTTCTCTATCTATACCGGTAAGTTTGATTAGAAGAATGTTCTGTAAGTAGCATTTTCTAACTGATTCTGTGTATTCTAGTCATGAGAATCTTGACTGAACCCCTTGTGGAGAACCCAACAGGCCCAGGTGTCCAATGATAAACATCCCTGGAAGGCCTCTGTCTTTAGCTGAAGCTGGACAATTGGATTCACAGATGTTAAGACACAGGCTCTGGAACACAGAGACCTAAAGGCAGACCTTATTTCTACCGGTTACTGTTTGACCTTGAGCAGTTACAATTCCTCATCTTTAAAAGGGGAATCATAGTTCCCTCCTATATTGTTGCTATAATATGAGGATTAAATGCAGTAATATCACATAAAATATTTAGAGCCATATTGGCAAGTATTATAATTGTTGATTTAGGCTGTCAAACAATTACAAAACAGTAGTCAGTATTTGTAAGTTGTTTCAGTTAAAGATGTTTTAAATTTAATACAATTGAAGGGCTAGGTTCCCATCTCCTGACAAATAAATTCTAAGTAATACTGTATCCTTTTGCAGGTAGAAGAAGCAGATGATTGGCTCAGACATGGAAACCCGTGGGAGAAGTCCCGCCCAGAATTCATGCTGCCTGTGCACTTCTATGGAAAAGTAGAACACACCAAGACCGGGACCAAGTGGATTGACACTCAGGTATTCAGAGTGCTGGTATGGCCAGCATTTTGTATGGTATTTAGCACAGTAGACAACACATTGAATATGTAGTATATAGTGTGATATTGAGTATAGAGCATGTCGTGTAGTGAATAATAGAACACATTTTTGTAGGTAAATGTATTACTTCTTTTACTGCAACCCACTTGTTTTGGAGACAAGGGAGCTGAGGTCAAAACAGAACTGACTCCCTGAAGGTCAGGTGACTTACAAGGGTCATTTTGCAATCGGCTTTGTCAGAAAATTCTTAGTTTTTTTGTTTTGTTTTTGAGACACAGTCTCCCACTGTCTTCTGGGCTGGAATGCAATGGCATGATCTCGGCTCACTGCAATCTCCGCCACTGCACCTGGCCAGAAAGTTGTCAGCTCTGTAGTAACCAGCACACTTAGCTCTTCGTTTTTATATTAAATTGTTGATACAAAATTGAATAATTTTAAATGTCGTTCCTGGCTGGGCGCGGTGGCTCTTGCCTGTAATCCCAGCACTTTAGAAGGCCAAGGCAGACAGATCACCTAAGATCAGGAGTTCATGACCAGCCTAACCAACATGGTGAAACCCTGTCTTTACTATAAACAGAAAAATTAGCCAGACATGGTGGTGGGCAGCTGTAATCCCGACTACTTAAGGCTGAGGTGGATGATCCAGGAGAATCACTTGAACCTGGGAGGCGGAGGTTGCAGTGAGCCGAGATCATGCCATTGCACTCCAGCCTGGGTAACAAGAGTGAGACTATGTCTCAAAAAAAAAAAAAAAAAAAGGCCGGGCACGGTGGCTCAAGCCTGTAATCCCAGCACTTTGGGAGGCCGAGGCGAGTGGATCACGAGGTCGAGAGATCGAGACCATCCTGGTCAACATGGTGAAACCCCGTCTCTACTAAAAATACAAAAAAATTAGCTGGGCATGGTGGCGCATGCCTGTAATCCCAGCTACTCAGGAGGCTGAGGCAGGAGAATTGCCTGAACCCAGGAGGCAGAGGTTGCGGTGAGCCGAGATTGCGCCATTGCACTCCAGCCTGGGTAACAAGAGTGAAACTCCGTCTCAAAAAAAAAAAGTCATTTCTCACCCCAGCACCAAATATTTACATTTATTTGCAACTTCAAAGGGATAAATATTTAATACTGAAGAAATTTATTCAAAAGATTACCAAAGTCCTTATGTATTATGAAGACAGAAAAATAATGCAGAATATTGCAAACTGTTATTTTGTGCCATATCACTCCTAGAAAAATAATGCTGGTGTCTATTCAAGTGTTCTTATTTTATGGACGTATATTTATCCTGCAACTAAATTTGAGTATTGCCCTGTCACTGAATGAAGGCACCCCCAGTGGTGGTTTGAGCTTTGCTGTCTTCGTGCCCACTGATAAATAATCCCTATTAACAACATTCAGCACTGGCCATTCTTTTAAAACTTGATAAAATCAAGTAAATGATATATGTGAAATTTGGGAGAAAAATTTAGTATTATAGTGTTAAACTTGGTTGGTTTGGTATTATTATTCCAAAATAAATGTTTCATTTTGCTTCAGAAGAGCCAAGAGCTGTATTATAGCTGCTTTAAAAAACAAAAACAAAAAACTGATGGTTTATTTTGCTAATCCATGTAGAGCTATTCACAGTTTAGAAAAATAATGACATTTTAAAAACTGTTTCCTATCTGAACATACATTTATTTAGCACATGAAATAACACATTAGAAGTTGAAATAAGTAATTAAAGCGTAATGGTATATGAAGAGTAAACTAATACTGTGACTTAAAGATAAGTTCCTGTTTTGATTTTGGTGTTTGTTTGTTTTCATTTTATTAAACAGTAGACCATAATCTAAGTTTACAAATATCATCAGGAAAGCTATACACAAATCAGTCATTAATACACCCAAAGAAATTCATATGTGTTTGATATTAAAGTAGAAAGTATTTTCTATTAGACTTTGGCACCTAAACTTAATCAGCGGCTTTTGATCTGTCTAAAAGTATGCCGTTTACTGGCCAGGTATGGTGGCTCACACCTGTAATCCCAGCACTTTGGGAAGCCAAGGCAGCCAGATCATTTGAAGACTGGAGTTCGAGACTTCGAGACCAGCCTGACCAACATAGTGAACCCCATCTCTACTAAAAATACAAACAAAAAAAAAAATTAGCAAGGCATGGTGGCCCATTGCTTGTAGTCCAAGCTCCTTGGGAGGCTGAGGCAGGAGAATTGCTTGAACCCAGGAGGCGGAGGTTGAAGTGAGCCGAGATTGTGCCACTGCACTCCAGTCCGGGTGACAGAATGAGACTCCATCTCAAAAAAATAAAATTAAAATTAAAATATGCAGTTTACACAATCAATCCTGGAAGCATTTTATTTACACTGTGGGTCCCACTGCTGAGCTAACTTGTATTTACAAAGCACCTCTAGATATTTTCATAATGTATCCAGAAATTCAATTAGAGAGAGTGTGTGTTTCTGGGCCCACAGAGGCAAGGTTATGGGGCAGCGGTAATGTAAGTGAGCTGGCCCAAGCCACACAACTTAGCTTCATATATTGAAGTCATCACATGAATTAACCCCAAGCTGATACCCAGTGAGGTCAGAGCATGAGGCCAGATGTACTCTGTGTGTGCATGGGATGGCTTCCAATAAAGTGAAATGACACAGTCATGTGTCAGTCTAGGTCCTCTAGGAAGCAGACACCAGAGAGAATGAGAAGTGCAAGTGACATACTGGGGGATGCCTATGAAAGATCAAGGGGAGAGGGAGCAGAACAAGGTAGAAAGTCTTCAAACTGTGACACAGCTGTGCCACCTGTGAAAGGAGACCACAGTGGCAACTCTAAGCAACTGGCCAGGCTGATGGAGCCTGAGACAAAAGATTACCCATTCGAGAAGTCCTGGCCCTGGTGTCCCAACAACATGGAGCATCCCAGAGGGCACAGCCTTGGTGTGAGCTCTGAGGGAGCAAGTTCTCTGAAAGATCCAAGGTGTGTACTTTCTGGGTTACCTTAATTATGCTTCAAGGATCAGAAGGCTCAAACTCTTGTTTGAACCCAGACTCAATCCCAGCCTGTAAATGACTTTCCCTGACTGATCACTTTTGTCTCTTAATGAAAGATATAAATGAGGGTGATTTATTACTTCAAGGTCACAGTGATCGTGAAAGCATGACTGAATATATGTGATTGATACAGACTATAATGCTTCATTCATTCATAGTTCAGCAGACCGATTAAAGAGATACGTGTTTAAGTTTCAGTCCTGCCATGACTGTGACCTTGGGCAAGTCACTTCTCTCTTAGCTTCAGCTCCCTCATGTCCAAAATGAGTGGGTTGCACTAGATGAGATCTAGCATCCTCCAGTTCAATTAGTCTGTCATTCTCCTTCCTTTGAGCTTGACTCTGATGCAGCAGGGAATAAAGATGAATCATTTCTCACATAAATGTTCGATATACTGTGAAACATTGCTCATCTTCCTGTTCTCCATTTCAGTGACTGTCACAAAGATCAAGCTAGATTTACCGAAGCTTACCACTTAGACTCAACTCAGCTAATTATCAGCTGATTTGGCAGATCACTATAGGAAGCACTAAAATAACTCCTTATGCAACTTTTTGAAATCTAGCACATTTTAAATATTATATGTGATGTTATATCTTCATACGTTTCCTATTCCATTGATTTTCATATTTGAAATCAGATCACTGAAAAACCTATGTAAAACATATTCTAAGTGCTATTTTTTGGTGGGTACAGATTCACATTGTCACTTTGTTCGTATATCATATTTTATTATTAGAGTAATGGCTTGATCTGAAACATGAAAGATAAACTTTTTTGAGTACTAATACCACATCATTCCATTCCACTGCATTTATATCAGGGAAAGGGCATTTGGGAGAGTCAACATAGAAATATTATAAAGGGGCCAGATGCGGTGGTTCATGCCTGTAATCTCAGCACTTTGGGAGGCTGAGGAGGGTGGATCATGAGGTCAAGAAATCAAGATCATCCTGGCTAACATGGTGAAACCCTGTCTCTACTAAAAATCCAAAAATTATCTGGGTGTGGTGGCACGCGCCTGTAGTCCCAGTTACTTGGGAGGCTGAAGCAGGAGAATCGCTGGAACCCGGGAGGTGGAGGTTGCAGTGAACCGAGATCATGCCATTACACTCCAACCTGGCAACAGAACAAGACTCCATTTAAAAACAAAACAACAACAACAACAACAACAACAACAAAACAACAACAACAACAACAAAACAGAAAAAGAAATATGGTAAAGGATTTCTTTACATCATCAGTGTGGACTGTTCCAGTCACCAAATTGTACCAGGTCAGGAAGGAACCCCCTCCTTCTAATTGTATGTTCCTCTAATACCCTCTGCAGACTGAGACCCTCTTCTCAGTTTAGGCCTCGCACAATTTGAGTTGGTGATGGAGCCAGGAATAGAATTTCAGTGCAGTCTCCTAGCCTCTTGTTCAACCTATGTCATCACACTTGAGAAACAATGAGCAGCTGCTTCTGTTTAATCCCACAGGTGGTCCTGGCTCTGCCATATGACACCCCGGTGCCTGGATACATGAATAACACTGTCAACACCATGCGCCTCTGGTCTGCTCGGGCACCCAATGACTTTAACCTCAGAGACTGTGAGTACAGCACAGGCCTTGGATTCTTTATCCATGTGCTTAATCTTTTTGATTGGTTGGTAGTTAGAACCAAATTGAGCTCGAAACAAACAAAAAAGCCTTGAGTTTCTGATCTGAACGTCAGTGACTAAGCAGGCATTGTATGGAGGAAGTAGGGAGGGCATTTTTGAAACAATTTTCAGTTTGACCCTCTCAGACTCTCATGTGAAGTCCAGCATGAAGATATGTTGAAATCCTTTGGAATTTTTAGGAATTTTAGGAATCCCACATGACACACAGCAAACAGCCAGTGAGATCAAGAGGTTTCCAAAAACAATGGCTGGTTTCACTATTTATTGTTTCTCTGACTTTTCCCTAGTTAATGTTGGAGACTACATTCAGGCTGTGCTGGACCGAAACCTGGCTGAGAACATCTCCCGGGTCCTCTATCCCAATGACAATGTGAGTGATCAGGATTGCTTTCTCAGTGGCTACAGCAGCAGCTTATTCCACAAGAGCCTGTTCGGTAACCCATAAAACCATTTAATATAATGTTTTTTCGTGTGCAGAACAAGCTCCACATTTCTTCCTGAATTGTCTAGATTTCCCCTCCTAACCAAGTAAGGAAAACAAATCCGTATAATTCATGAAATCAGAATTGGTATTTTGCCCTTGATTTGTGACCCCATCACTAATTGGGAGTTTCTGGAGATTTATTTTAAAACAAAACCTGGATATAAGAGATGAAGTAAATCACTGGTGAAGCACTGCTTCTTTTCCAGATAGAAATTTCATCTGCAAAGTCAGAATCACTGCAGATTTCCTGCCTCGCCCCTTCCCTCACTGACTAGGCACTTTCTGGTTCTCTACCCTAATGCTAGGTGGAGTCAGAGACCTTGGGACAGACCCGTAAACAAAATTCTGTTTCTTCTGCCACTTACTTATGTCTTTAAACTTTTTCTTATCATTGATTATTCTAATTTTATTGTAAATATAGCTTAGTTAAAAACACACACACACACTTTGGACTGGGTGCGATGGCTCACGCCTGTAATCCCAGCACTTTGGGAGGCTGAGGTGGGCAGATCATTGCAGGTCAGGAGTTCGAGACCAGCCTGGCCAACATGGCAAAACCCTGTCTCTACTAAAAATACAAAAAATTAGCCAGGTGTGGTGGTGGGCACCTGTAATCCCAGAAACTCCAGAGGCTGAGGCAGAACAATTGCTTGAGCCTGGGAGACAAGTTGCAGTGAGCCAAGATTGTACCATTGCACTCCAGCCTGGATGACAGAACAGGACTCAATCTCACAACAAAACAAAACAATAACAAAAACAAAACACACTTGGAACGGATCTCACATAACTGCTATTGATTCTTGGTTGTTTTAAATATATGTAACTCTAAACTTCTCTGTATGTAAAATCATTTTCTTGAAGCTGTAATGATTTTCTTTAAGTCATCTCAGAAGCAATAAAATTAGCCCTCTGCTTTATAAAGATGGCAGAAAACAAGGATCTTAGGGGCACTAGGACATAAATAGTCCTTAATACCAGATGTCCACTTGGTGTTAAAATCATAATCTCTCGGAAGGCAGTTTTGCTGCAGCATTTTTAGGAACCTAATGATCTACGTTATTATTCTTTTGAGGAAAGCATTGTGACTTCAGTACATTTTGGAGAAATCTCTAACCCAAAAGCAAAAAGTTATTCTACGTCAGGGTCAAAGTAAGAATTCTCCCAAGCCTGGGACCATACTACGAACCCAAACGCAGCCTCCAGGGTCTTGAAATTCATCCTCCTGTCTTCCGTAAGGACCAAAGCTAATTTTACTAGGAAATAATCATCTGCAATAACTGACAATACATACTAAATTAGCATGGGTAAAAAGTTGGCTAGGTTTGTTGGCTGAAAGGTAGCTCTCAGGATCATGTTTTTGCTTGTTTGTTTGTAAGAGTGAGCTGATAAACCCTTTTTGTACTGCAATTACACTAACAAATTCATTCTTCTCCTCAACTTAGCCATAGCCCTAGTTCAAACATTAGTCTCTCTTCCAAAAAGCCTGCATCTTTCTTCACTCTGCAGCTTTGAGATGTTTGTTCCCTGCTTAAAACTCTTGAAAGACTTTGGATTGCCTAGAAGCGAAGGACAGAATCTTAGTTATGTTACCTAAGTTCTTCATTGGTGTGGTCACCAGTCCCCTGATGCATCTTCCATGATTTTGCCCCAACAATAGCCCTCAGCTGTGCAGGACTATTGATCCTGTTCCTTCCCACCTCCCTGCCTTGTACAGCATCTTTTGCTTGCAAGGAATATCCTAGCCCTTTGTGTCAATTCTGACACAATACTACCCATCTTTCAAGGCTTAGATGAAGAATTACCTGATCATCCAGGTTCTCAAAATACTGTATATTTAGCTTTACTTAATTATTTTTTTTTAAATCATCACATTGTATTTATAGCCTTCTTTACACTCCTCCTCTCCCTACTAATTTGAACTTCTTGAGGTCAAGGATTGTGTTTAATTAATCATTTTATTTCTTAAAACTTTCCTGGCTCAATACATGTTACAGTTTATTAGAGATGAATTCAATAGTGCTATTTATTATTTCTGAGAATAATGACTTCATTATAATTTTTATAATGATATATGTCATTAGAAAAAATATTTAAGTAACATAAAATGTACCAAGAATAAAATAAAATCTCATTCCTGATTCCACCATCTATGAATTCCCATTGGTACAGGTTTAGTATACTTTCCAAAATGCTTGGGACCAGTAGTGTTTCAGAATTCAGATGTTTTCAGATTTTGGAATATTTGCATATATGTAATGAGGAATCTTGACGACAGGACCCAAGTTTAAAGACAAAATCCATTTATGTTACATATACACATTATATACACAGCCTGAAGCAATTTTATACAATATTTTTAGTAGGTCTCTGCATGAATCAAAGTTTTGACTGTATGTTGATTACGACCTGTCACGTGAGGTCGGGGTAAAATTTTCCACTTGGCGGTGTCACATGAGTACTCAAAAAGTTTCAGATTTTGGATTTCCAAATTAAAGATGCTCAACCTGTACTATGACTCCAGATGGTTTTCTATTAATGACTTTTAATTTTTAATCCAGACTTTCAATTATCAAAGTTCTACAAACACATAATTGATTTTCTGTGTACTTACCTCCATATTTCTTTTTGTTTTTGTTTTGTTTTTTGAGACGGATTCTTGCTCTTTCGCCCAGGCTGGAATGCGATGATGGAATCTCTGCTCACTACAACATTCGCCTCCTAGGTTCAAGTGATTCTCCTGGGAGAATCACTTGGTGGCGCGTGCCACCACACCTGGCTAATTTTTTGTATTTTTAGTAGAGTCAGGGTTTCACCATGCTGGTCAGACTGGTCTCAAACTCCTGACCTGGCCAGCCACCTCAGCCTCCCAAAGTGCTGGGATTATAGGCATGAGCCACCGCACCTAGCCTTACCTCCATATTTCTGAATAACATGCAGTTACTGCTATTTCTTTTTTTTTTTTTTTTCATTTTTACAACCGTTTGTTGACTCCCCACCATTGAAGTTGAGAATCTAGCTCACATCTTCACACATACTTCCCATCCCCAATTCTCTCAACATACTTACATCATAATTTCCACCAGCTCCTTAATCAGCATTTACATTATTGTGACTATATAAATGCTACAGACAGCTGATCTGTGCATATGTGTGTCCTCATATAATGATTACTTTTCTTTTTCTTAAAATGTTCAACTTATCCTAGAATTAATCATTGTTAATTGCTTTGCTTGCTTGGTTTTTTGAGTAATTTCCCCTAATTTAGCCCATACTCTACCCAGTAATATACATTTCATCTCAATATGTTCACATTAGGTATTCCATTAACTTAGTCTTTTTTTCTGATAATTACTTTTTAGTTCATTTAAATATCCACTCTCAGTAATTAAATCCCAGAGGAAAATGCTAATTATAGGAGTGTATTTAACGGAAAAAGACTCATATTTCCATTTAAGTTTAGGGAATTATTCTTAACAGAAGGTACACAAACTCATGTTGCAATAAAGCCTCCATCAAGCATCTCATACTTAAGCAAAGACCCCCAAATTGTAATTTGTAGCTTATTGCAGCTTTCATTCAAAATATGTTTTATGGCCTGGTGAGATGGCTCACGCCTGTAATCCCAGCACTTTGGGAAGCCAAGATGGGCAGATCACTTGAGCTCAGGAGTTCAGAGACCAGCCTGGGCAATGTGTCGAAACCCTGTCTCTACAAAAAATGCAAAACTTAGCCAGGCATGGTGATGCATGCCTGTAGTCCCAGCTACTCAGGAAGCTGAGATAAGAGGATTGCTGGAGACTGAGAGGCAGAGGTTGCAGTGAGCCAAGATCACATCACTGAACTCCAGCTTGGGTGACAGAGCCAGACCCTGTCTCAAAAATGTAAATGTAAATAAATAAATAATATGTTATATAGATATATAATTTTAAATATATTTTATATATATACATATATATATTTGTTTTATATTATCTGTGATCCAGGAAATAACCAATGTATTCCTATGAGGCTATGAAATAGGAAACCCTGACATAGGTCAGTGACATAGGATCACTGGCATAGGTCAGTGATAATACTTTTAATAATTAGGTAGTTTAGAGCCCCAGATATTCTATATGCAGACCCCTATGCTCATGTTTGTTATTTTTAATAATATTCCAGTCCAAGGCTCACATTTCGAGGTCAGGGTTCTCATCATTTAAAAAATTTTAATGTTAATAATTTTAGGAGTACAGATAGATTTTGGTTACATGGCTAAGTTTTTTCATGGTGATTTCTCAGATTTTATGCACCTGTCAGCTAAGCAGTGTACACCCAGTAAGTCATCTTGTATCCCTCAAGTCCTCAAAGTCCATTATATCATTCTTATGCCCTTGCATCCTTATAGCTTAGCTCCCACTTACAAGTGAGAACATATGATATTCGGTTTTCTATTCCTGAGTTACTTCACTTAGAATAATAGCTTCTAGCTCCATCCAAGTTGCTGCAAAAGATGTTATTTTGTTCCTTTCTATGGCTGAGTAGTATTCCATGGTGTATATATCGCACATATTTTTTATTCACTTGTTGGTTGATGGGCACCTAGATTGGTTCCATATCTTTGCAATTGCAAATTGTGCTGCTATACACATGTGTGTGTGTGCATGTATCTTTTTCATATAATAACTTCTTTTCCTTTGGCTAGATACCCAGTAGTGAGATTGCTGGATCAAATGGTAGATCTACTTTTAGTTCTTTAAGGAATCACCATACTGTTCTCCACAGTGGCTTTACTAATTTACATTCCCACCAGACGTGTAAAAGTATTCCCTTTTCACCACATCCATGCCAACACCTGTTGTTTTTTGACTTTTTAATTATGGCCAATGGCCATTCTTGCAGGAGTGAAGTCGTATCTCATTGTGAATTTAATTTACATTTCCCTGATAATTAGTAATATTGAGCATTTTTTCATGTTTGTTGGCTGTTTGTATATCTTCTTTTGAGAAGAATTGTCTATTCATGTCCTTTGCCACTTTTTGATGGGATTATTTGGGTTTTTTTTTCTTGCTGATTTGATGAGTTCCTTATAGATTCTGGATATTAGTCAAGGCTCACATTTTTAATAGGAGTTACAGTTTTTAATTCTACAACCAGGTAAAGATAGGGCAGCTCCATGATCTATAAAATCGAAGTGTGATGGCTCAGGGTTAGAACCATTCCTTGGTGACATTTACACGGTCAAGCTGACCAACAGCAAATTTATATGGGAGGAAGTTGGAAGCTGGCCGCCATCATGGCCTCTAAGGCCTCCACTCTACACAACATGGCCTGGCTGCAGTCCTGTCTCACAGTCATGTAGGGCATTCTCAGCCAGTCGTGGTTTTCCACATAGTCCATGGCTGCCATTGCTTCCCAACATGTTGCCTGCCAGGCATGTGACTGCAGGGAGGAGGGCAGTCATGGACATGGTGCTGGTTGTGCTCAACTGCAGGAACTGGGGATAAGGTCTGAGGCCAAGCATCCTTGGGCTGTCAATTAACCTTTCTCTCATCGTCTTCCCTATTTTCGAAAGCACTTGGTACTACCAATTCCTGAGCCTTGAGGGGTTCCAGTGTACACACTGAGTTGCTTTTTGGCTCTTCTCCACTACCAGGTCAGGATTTGGCTGTCTTGGGTCTTCTGACACTTACCGCTCATGCATCTGGTTTTCAGCCTCTGAAAGGTTGTTGCTGTTGTCTTTCTTCCAACCTCTTTATCCTTTATCTGTATGCTTTTGGAGAATCCTTTTGCTGCCGTTTTAATGGAATCTCAGAAAAGAGCAAAGGTTCACAGTTTGGCATTCCAACCGCCATCCCTCAGCAGATGTCCAATAGGCCTTAGCCTTAAAGTTCCCCGGGTAGGAGACAACAGTCACATTTTGGCCACATCTACAGTATGAAACACTTTCATCCTGTCTCTCTGGCTTGAAGTTTTTTGAAGGGAAGGAGCTCAGATTGAAGCAGGAATACTTCGTGGTGGCTGCAACCTTGCAAGATATCATCCGCCGATTCAAAGCCTCCAAGTTTGGCTCCACTAGTGGAGCAGGAGCTGTGTTTGATGCCTTCCCGGATCAGGCAAGTATTCAGTCTGTGGATGTAGCTGGGGTCCACTGAGGGCTGACTGGGATTTCCTGCCAGATTAATTCTTCTCCCTCAATGCTATAAAAGTAGAGCAGGAATAGTGTGCATCAAGCATTTCATAGAAGGTGGGCATATCATCAGGTGCTTTTTCCAGATGTGTTAGGACAAAGAAGCCAGACCCTGAGCCATCCGTCACCTTCACGCTGATGTCTTTCCCCACCCAGGTGGCCATCCAGCTGAATGACACTCACCCTGCACTCGCCATCCCTGAGCTGATGAGGATTTTTGTGGATATTGAAAAATTGCCCTGGTCCAAGGTCTGGATAGTTTGGCTTCTTTTTCCTTTAATTAATCAGAATGCCTGCAGTTGAAAGACTTTACCAAAAACTCCCTTTTTAGTTTTTCAAAGTAAGTTATTGTTGCCAACTTCCAACAGTTATTCCCTAATGCTGACCTTTCTCCATCCTTAGAGTTTTACAGGGAAGTAAGACTATAAATAAATGAATACATTCCTAATGGGACACAAATCAGTAGCTGTATTAAAGCTTATATGGTGTTTACCATTTTTGTGTTGAAAAAGATTCAAAATTAAATTCTCTAACCTCAGAAGACAGCTAATTGAGTGTCCCCATAGCTGTAGAAGTTAGCATTTTACATACTTTGTACTTGCTGACAGCACTACTTAGGTTTTTATTTCTCAGTCTTTGTATATTTGATAAATCAGAGGCATGTAAGGATAGTAGATAGATTGATCAGAATGCTGTCTTAATTTCACCAGACAGCTTTACAAATGGCTTCCCCTCACACCCAGAACATGTTTTCATTCTCTGGACTATTCAAGAACTTAGTGGAATCGAGTGTGTCTGACTATGCACACTCAGAATTGTCCTGTTGCAGGAAGGGCAGGGTTGAAGAAGGGTGTGGTCTGTGCGGTGGGGTGCCCCCTTGCAGGGGAAGCCGCTGACACCTCCCCTTCCCCCAGGCGTGGGAGCTCACCCAGAAGACCTTCGCTTACACCAACCACACAGTGCTCCCGGAAGCCCTGGAGCGCTGGCCCGTGGACCTGGTGGAGAAGCTGCTCCCTCGACATTTGGAAATCATTTATGAGATAAATCAGAAGCACTTAGATGTAAGTCATTTTGAGAGATTTTTTTTCCCTTCATGAGGGCAAAGTCTTAAGGTGTTACATATGGCTACAGTGTTCCCTCTTACCGAACATCTTTCGATCATTGATACATCAAAAGTACTCAAGTCCGAGTGGGGTTCCAGCAAAGGCAGCTTTTTGAAAGTGCTGAAATGGAGGGATGGCACCTCCCTAGAGCTAACTTCACCCCTGTCCATGGAAGTGAAGTTTATTATATTGAGTACTCCAAAGATTTTGCTTAAGACGCGAACAGCGTTATCCCAATGTTGCTTTAAACCTGAGTGACCAGCAAGGTCTTTCTCTTCCTTTGGCTAGAGAATTGTGGCCTTATTTCCTAAAGATGTTGACCGTCTGAGAAGGATGTCTCTGATAGAAGAGGAAGGAAGCAAAAGGATCAACATGGCCCATCTCTGCATTGTGGGCTCCCATGCTGTGAATGGCGTGGCTAAAATCCACTCAAACATCGTGAAGACTGAAGTGTGAGCCTCCATGACTCTGGCAGTGGGTCTGACACTGATCCATTAATGGAATGGTGCTACTAAATGCAGGGCACTTAAGATTGCACTTAGGGATGAGGAAAGGCCTTGTTAAAATGTTTAAAAAGTATTTTCTTCTATATAAAAAATTCTTCTCTTAAAAAAAAAAGGAAAGAAAAAAATGCTTTCCTCTCTGAACCATCCTAATTCTAGACATAGGAGCCAAAACAAACAAACAAATACCAGAAAACTATTCTACTGAAAGTGTGGTATGTGTATCTGTGAAGAGGTCAGATGGAGGTAATTAGATTTGGAATTTTTCTGCTAATTCTTTTGAGTGGCAAATGAATTTCTATTTAAATGACAGCCATAGCTGCTGTCAGCCTGTCCCTCTACCTTTATGTAACCTTTCTAAGCCTGCACTTGGCTTCTTGCATATAACTCTGAACTTTATCCAGTATGTAGGACCCTGCTGTTTCAGCCAGATTCAGTGATGTGTCTCCTCCATCTCCAGATTCAAGGACTTCAGTGAGCTAGAACCTGACAAGTTTCAGAATAAAACCAATGGGATCACTCCAAGGCGCTGGCTTTTACTTTGCAACCCAGGACTTGCAGAGCTCATAGCAGAGGTAACTGGGAAGTGCTGAGAGGAAAGGAGGCCTGACTAAAATGCAAGAGGCATATGGATAGACTTATATCTGGCAAATCCCATCTGCAGCAGGCTGGCTTCCCCAGATGTGGCTTGTATAGTCACACAGGGCTCTTGCTGGGTTTAAATCTCTGCTGTAGTCATCTTAAAATTATTATTATTATTGTTATTACTGTTATTATTATTAAGACAGAGTTTTACTCTGTCACCCAGGCTGGAGTGCAGTGGTGCAATCTCTGCTCACTGCAACCTCCACCTCCTGGTTTCAAGCGATTTTCCTGCCTCAGCCTCCCAAGTAGCTGAGATTATAGGCGCACGTCACTATGCCCAGCTAAATTTTGTATTTTTAGTAGAGATGGGATTTCGCCATATTGGCCAGGCTGGTCTCGAACTTCCAACCCCAGATGATCCACCCCCTCCTGCCTTGGCTTCCCAAACTGCTGGGAATACAGGCATGAGCCATCACACCCAGCTGTCATCTTGAAATTCTTAATTTTAAAACAAAAGGTCCCGCAAATTATGTAGCTAGTTGCAGCTAACAGTATTCATAGGACACCCACATAGAAGACAGTTTTCTCTAGTAAAAGAGGATAACAAAGCTCATATAAATAACTAATAGAAGCTTGGTTCCTGAGACTCTTATAAGTAGATTTCCTGTTTTTAACACTTCAATACCAGTGAAGCTGGCTGAGTGCAATGGCTCATACATATAATCCCAGTGCTTTGGGAGGCCTAGGCAGGAGACTCACTTGAGGCCAGGAGTTGGAAAACAGCCTGGGCAACATAATGAACCCTCCACCCCTTGTCTCTGCAAAAATAAAATTTTAAAAAGTGGCCAGGTGTGGTGATTACAGGATTACATGCACCTGTAATCCTGGCTACTGGGAGGTCAAGGCTGCAGTGAGCTATGATCACGACACTGCATTCCAGCCTGAGTGACAGCGTGAGATCCTGTCTCTAAAAAAATTAAATAAAAATAAAAATAGGCCAGGGGGAGTGGCTCACATCTGTAATTCCAGCACTTTGGGAAGCTGAGAAAGGCAGATCATGAGGTCAGGAGTTCAAGACCAGCCTGAATAATATGGTAAAATCTCATCCCTGCTAAAAATATAAAAATTAGCCTGGCATGGTGGCACTTGCCTGTAGTCCCAGCTACTCAGTGGGCTGAGGCAGGAGAATTGCTTGAAGCTGGGAGGCAGAGGTTGCAGTGAGCTGAGATCCTGCCACTGCACTCCAGCCTGGGCAACAGAGCGAGACTCTGTCTCAAAAATAAATTAATTCATTAGTTAAAATAATTTTAAAAATACCACTGAACCTACATTTAAGATACTAGCAAAAGTGATCTTCCCACGTAAAATTTATAGCCTCTTCTTTGAGTCAAACTATCCTGTGTTCTGTGTGATATGTAAACTGTACTGTGGTAGGTGATGGAGAGAAATACTGACAGAAACTGCCCATTTGGGCTTGATTACCATTCCTAAATTGAAGTCACCTTTTCCTTTCAATTGAAAGAAAATTGGGGAAGACTATGTGAAAGACCTGAGCCAGCTGACAAAGCTCCACAGCTTCCTGGGTGATGATGTCTTCCTCCGGGAACTCTCCAATGTGAAGCAGGTGAGCCTTCCAGGTGTGGGTCTTCTCCCGATCACTCACTTTGAGCGTTTATCCTGTAGTTTTTAAAAACAGTCCACCCAGCCGGGCACAGTGGCTCACGCCTATAATTCTAGTACTTTGGGAGGCTGAGGAGGGTGAATCACCTGAGGTCAGAAGTTCAAGACCACCCTGGCAAACATGGTGAAACTCCGTCTCTACTAAAATTACAAAAATTAGCCGGGCAGTAGTGACATATGCCTGTGATCCCCAACAGGAGAATCACTTGAATGTGGGAGGTGGAGGTTGCAGTGATCTAAGATCGTGCCACTGCACTCCAGCCTAGGTGAAAGAGTGAGACTCGGTCTCAAAAAAATAAAAATAAAAAAAAACGACCACCCGATGCTTCTGAGCCAAAAGAGCTCTGGCACCATGCACTGCCTCAACAGGAGAATAAGCTGAAGTTTTCTCAGTTCCTGGAGAAGGAGTACAAAATGAAGATCAACCCATCCTCCATGTTTGACGTCCACGTGAAGAGGATACACGAGTACAAGCGACAGCTCTTGAACTGTCTGCATGTGATCACAATGTACAACCGTGAGTCAGCCCTGTAGCCAACAAGCCCGCCTCCAGGTGGAAGCAGCAGCTTCAGCGTAGGTCTCACCGCCCTGACCTTCAGCTGTCTTTCATTCCATCCGCTTCTCCATCTTTTTCAGGCATTAAGAAAGACCCTAAGAAGTTATTCGTGCCAAGGACAGTTATCATTGGTGGTAAAGTAAGTTGATTCTATTCAATGGGGACCTGAGGGCTCTAATCTCTTGCCGTTCTTCTACTTCATCACGGCTGCCTTCTGTCAATGCGTTTGAACTTCTTCCCCAAGGCTGCCCCAGGATATCACATGGCCAAAATGATCATAAAGCTGATCACTTCAGTGGCAGATGTGGTGAACAATGACCCCATGGTTGGAAGCAAGTTAAAAGTCATCTTCTTGGAGAACTACAGAGTATCTCTTGCTGAAAAAGGTACTATCCTCATTGCAAAACATGCAGGGGCCAGGGCAAACTAGAGATTACGTGGCATGAAAGATGGTGCAGCCAAGCCAACCTCCAGGAGCTAGTAACTTAGGATAGAAGGTGTCATTCTTATGCAGAATAAGCGCCTAAGGTAAGAGTTTTTAAAGTGACCCAAGTCACAATGAAATTGATGTCCTGGAGTCAGTAACACAGAAATATATTTGCAAGCACATTTTCTTCCAAGCCAGTGAGAGCTAGGTGCTGGGGGAGGCAGCCTTGAGGTTTGGCATCATTTGGAACTAGCTCTGCAAAAGAGAGTAAAGGTCTTCAGTTCCCAGCCCCAGTTTTGCAAGACAACACCAATTCCCCAGTCCTCAGATATTCCTTTGGTCACCCTGTGAGAGGAAGGGCTGTCATTTGCTCATGTAGCAATAATAAATGAGGACAGATGTCAGGCTGCCAAAGCACGAGGCTTAGATGTGCCTCACATGGGCACTCCAGCATCAAGCATGATGCTCCCACATGGGGACAGCCAGATGGGCAAGAAGCCAGTGTCTCTTTCTCTTCCACTGGGTTCTTTGGTTATTTGGGTCACAAGCTCACCGAGCACCATCCACATGCAAATGCCCAACTGTGTATTCACCCACTTCCCAAACTGAAAAGATAGAAAGGGAGCTTTTTCTTTTTGTGGTGTTTTTAGGTCCTCTGATGTTACTGTTTAAGAACTCTCTGCATAAAGAGAAAAGAGCCAGGTTTCTAGGGATGCAAAAGAAGATATGTTTAAACCACAAATAAGCTCTCAGAGTAAAGCAGAGAAGTGGTCCTGATCTTTGTAGTCAAAGGAAGTGCTTCAGGCAACTCTAATTTGTGTGCAAATCAGCCTGAACAGTCAGAGGCTTGATGTCTAGACGAAGGCACACCTCCGTTGTGTGTGGCTTATTTCCCTGCAGTGAAAGTGGAAGGAAGGAGGTGAGAAGTAGAAGGAATGCAGACAATCCAATCTCCTCAAGTTGCCAAAGAGGAGTCCTGGAGAGACACTCTGAATGTTATGGATCAAGAAAGAGAAGTTCAGCATGGGCCACATAGGGAGACCCCATACCTACAAAAAATTTTCAAAATTAGCTGGCCATGGCTGGGCATGGTGGCTCATGTCTGTGACCCCAGCACTTTGGGAAGCTGACACGGGCAGAGATCGAGACCATCCTGGCTAACACAGTGAAACCCCGTCTCTACTAAAAATACAAAAAATTAGCTGGGTGTGGTGGCATGTGCCTGTAGTCCCAGGCTACTTGGGAGGCTGAGGCAGGAGAATCACTTGAACCGGGCAGGTGGAGATTGCAGTTAAAAAAAAAAAAAAAAAAACGCTGGACATGGTGGTACTCACCTGTAGTTGCGGCTACTTGGGAGGCTGGGGCAGGAAGATTGCTTGAGCCTGGGAGGTCAAGGCTGCAGTGAGCTGTAATCATGCCACTGCACTCCAGCCTGGGTGACAGAGTGAAACCCGGTACCAAAAAGAAAAGAAAAGAAAGAAAAATTTCAGTATATTTTATAAAGAAGAAGAAATAAAAATAAAACCATAACAAACATTGGAGGGAATAAAAGAAAGAAGAGAAATGTAGTATCAGTGTTTGTAGCAGTCAGTAGATACTCTTCAAAGTTTAGAGCTCGAGAAAGAGAAATATAAACATATTAAATGGACAAAGTGGCTGCCTAAGTGAAGGGGAAAGAGTGTGATCTGCCTTCTAGACCGTTTGAATGTTTATCTTGATGTGCATGTGTTACTTTAATGATTAAAACAGCCCAACTAAATAAATGCTCTGATTCAATACAAACAGATCTACAGAGACAAAATTACTAATTTTAACTTGCCTGTCTTGCAGTCATTCCAGCCACAGATTTGTCAGAGCAGATTTCCACTGCAGGCACTGAAGCCTCAGGGACAGGCAATATGAAGTTCATGCTAAATGGGGCCCTAACCATTGGGACCATGGATGGGGCCAACGTGGAAATGGCAGAGGAAGCCGGGGAAGAGAACCTGTTCATCTTTGGCATGAGGGTAGATGATGTGGCTGCTTTGGACAAGAAAGGGTGAGAGAATAGCTTCTCTTTGCTAGGCAGGTCACCTGCTCCAGAAAGTATGTGACCTCAGAGGGCTTCCTGCCCACACAGATAACCCACTGAGGGTGGATTACATAAGAGGCGACAGCAGGAAATCTCCCATGATGAGGCAGGAGAGACTCCTGGCCACAGATTAATATTATTAAATCCAGCAAGTAAAAGTACATTTACACAGAGGAGTTGCTCTTTGTTATCACCCATTGCAGAGCTGACCTCAAAGAGCTATTCTTTCCTCTATATGTAGGATTCTTACTTTTATCAAAAGATGAACCAGTTTCTAGTTGGAAGGGTTGCCTGTAATTTAAACCATGATCTAGTGCTCCTTTAAGATCTCAAAGAGATGGACTAAAATGTGATAGAAAATAGACATGGGTGTACAGAAGCATTTGGGAACATTTATTTTCACTTAATATCTGGATGGATTTATTAACCTGAGTTCAAGCACAAAATAAAGAATACTGCCCACAGAAGCAACATTTGGAGGATGTTGAATATGCTTCCTGACTCCTGGAAGTCAGTTTCACTCAGTAGCAACAACTTTTGAGAATCTGTGGATCCGAAAAGCAACTGATAACGCTTAATACAATGTTCATTTAGAGCTATAAAGTCTGCTTTGAAATGGACCTTGCTGTGTTCTACCACATTTGACTCTTGCTCTTTGACTAGAGTTTTTGTTAAGCATGCTCTGAATGAAGAGACCACGTAAAAAGGCTTTGTGTGAGCAATCAGGCTGTTTATTCACTCGGGTTAAAGTGGGCTGAGTTGGAAAAGAGAGTCAGCAGAAGATGGTGGGATAGGAGGTGGTTTTATAGGTTGGGGGTGGGTAATGGAAAGTTACAGTTTAGGGTGGTTTTTTGCAAGCCAAGATGGGGGGGGCCTGTCACAGGGTCTAATGTCACAAGTTGACTTAACAGTTGAGGCAGGAACAATGTTAGAATGTCACAAGGTCAGTTAATTAGGCACTGCAGGAGCTAGCTATTCTTCTCCTTTTGCGTTTTTTTTCTGTTACCTTAGACTTTCTGGCTCCGGGAGGCCATCTGGAGGTGTACGTGTGGGTCACAGGGGTCACCACGGCTTGACTATGGCGTAGTCCATGGTGCAGTCAGTTCAAAAAGCCTTGCAGTTTTCATTATGTATTGTTCTTAGTGTCTTTGGTTGTAAGGAATCAAATTTACAGGGAGAAAAACTTCTAGATCTAGTTAAAAGTTATATATACTCATGGTAAAATCTGTAATGACTTCTATGAATGCTAGTATTTCTGAATGCAGTTTTTCACAGTGAATGCAGTTAATCACACACAATAACAGAGCTTTTTTCTTATCACCCACCTACCCCTACCCGACAGGTACAAGGCAAAAGAATACTATGAGGCACTTCCAGAGCTGAAGCTGGTCATCGATCAAATTGACAATGGCTTTTTTTCTCCCAAGCAGCCTGACCTCTTCAAAGACATTGTCAACATGCTATTTTATCATGACAGGTGAGTTTCCACAGGAAGATGGTACTATTTGGATCATGAAAGGGGGACCAGAAAATCTTCAACCAACCAACTCTAAAACCAACAAGAAAATCTTAAACCAACTTAAACCCACTCATAGAGACTAGCGTGGATGTGTGATCTGCTCAGGCAATCTAGGGTTGGGAAAAAAGTTAGATATTCTCCACCAATGATGCCGGTAAGGTTTAAGAATAACACACACAAATCTGGTTCTCTTTTTCTCCTTCCACTGATATTCCCAACTTCCATATATATCCAAGTGATGACATTCTCTCATGTGAGAAGAACCATAAGAAGGTTGAGGCCTGGTTAAAATTCTTACAAACAGAAACATGAGTTTAGTAAACCAGCCATGCCTAATATTAATCAAAAGATTATTTTACATGGAATCTTAGCATGTATCTGTTAATGAAGCTTTTGACTGTTTTTTTCCCTTCCAATCACAAAATAAAAGGTTTAAAGTCTTCGCAGACTATGAAGCCTATGTCAAGTGTCAAGAGAAAGTCAGCCAGCTGTACATGGTGAGTAAATGGCCAAGATTGATAAAGAAAGCCAGTTTGCTATGATTAATTAAAATGTGAGTTTTTAAAATTAAATCTAAATAGCAGGTCCCCATTAAGCAATCAAGAAAAAAAAAAAAAAAAAAAAAAAAAAACCTTGACTTTTCCCAAGTTCAGGCCAAGGCTGAGATTTGACATTTAAGCAGCAGTTGTAACTGTTTTGTTTTTTTGAGGCAGATCTTGCTGTGTCACCCAGGCTGGAACACAGTGGTGCCATCTCGGCTCATTGCAACCTCCACCTCCTGGGTTCAAGTGATTCTCCAGTCTCAGCCGCCCAAGTAGCTGGAATCACAGGCACGTGCCACCACACCCAGCTAATTTTTGTATTTTTAGTAGAGATGGGGTTTCACCATGTTGCCCAGGCTGGTCTCGAACTCCTGACTTCAGGTGATCATCCCGCCTCTGCTTCCCAAAGTGCTGGGATTACAGGCGTGAGCCACCATACCCGGCCACTTGTAAATTTTTTAATATCCAAATTTTTTATAAGTCACAAGTAATTCAATATTTATTGAGCATCCACTCTGTAACAGACATGCCCTGGAAGCTAAGGAAATAAAGCCTCAGAGGGGTATTGAGCATCCTTTTTATGCCAGGCACTGTGCTGGCACTGAGAACACACCATGAGCAAAGTTGAGGTCTCTCCCTCCCTCCCCTCCCGCAAGGAGCCTGTTTAAACACTGAGGTTCTTAACCAGAGGTACACATTAGAATCACCATGGTAGCGTCATCATAGTACAGATGCTAGCCCTGCACTGAGAGATCCTTTCCTAGTAGAGGGTAGGGTAACCAACAGTATTTGAAAAACCTGACATGATGACTCTAAGGCTAAACCATGGTTTGTTAAGATAAGGACTGACCCCTGTTCTTTGAAAATTGCAAAATAACACCTCTCCTGGACTTCTCATGGAGGGGGCTATATCAATAGAATATAAATGTGTAGAAAGAGTAAGGGGTTCATATTTGAATTTTTTAAAAAAGAAAGGAGAAGAATAAGGAAGACAATACTATACTGAGGGGGAAAAAGGGGGTAGGGAGAGCCATGTGAATAAGCCTCCACATGCAAATTTATATGCTTTATCAAACACCTTTCTAGCTATATTTTGTAAATATGTAAAAAGGTTGATCATCTCTGATAGGAGAGACTTTCAGTGAATTTCAGATACCCCAGAGGAATGGATACAGGAGGAGGCTAGCTCTCTGCCAAGACTCCAGGGTGGGTTTCACTAACATTTCTTTCTATTTCTTTCCCAAGGCAGATAACAGGGTAGTTCCTACAGTCACCCTAAATGTCCCATTGGGATTTTAAAAAGGACCATTCAAGGCCTGTGCTGCTTTACAGCCCTTATCTTCTAATAGAATAATAGCCAATCCCTCAATGGCACATAGACCAGAATAAGTGCAAGTTAATGGCTACAAACAAGCAGGGCAGTGCTAAAGCTAAGCTCAGGGGCTCACTACATGCTTCCCATACATTAGAGAGAAAAGCCATATACTGGTCCCCAAAACACAAAGACACAGGGAAGAGCATGGCCACCTCAAGATATATCAATAAAACAGCACAGGAAAGAAAAATATGAACAAGGGCAAGGACAAATGTGAATGTCTCCTCTGTTGAAACTATGGCCCAAATCCAAAGGATGCTCATCTAGAAGCCCAGCATTTGCTTCAGTCTTTCTTGTTCATTAGTGCAAATTGCAGCTTTTTACTCTTAACAATAATTGTATTGTTGAGACTTAGTAAACATGACCCATATGGCTGGGAAGTCTGTTAATTATCCATTTAAATAGTTAAAGAAAAGGAAGAGAAGAAGCTTTTATCCTTTTTTTTTTTTAGACAGAGTCTCACTCTTTTTCCCAGGCTGGAGTGCAGTGGTACCATCTCAGCTCACTGCAACCTCCACCTCCTGGGCTCAAGCAATTCTTCTCCCTCAGCCTCCTGAGTAGCTGGGACTATAGATGCATGCCACCACACCCAGCTCATTTTTTGTATTTTTAGTAGAGATGTATTTTTAATAGGGTTTCACCATATTAGCCAGAACAGTCTTGATTTCCTGACCTCATGATCTGCCCGCCGTGGCTTCCCAAGGTGCTGGGATTACAGGTGTGAGCCACTGCGCCCGGCCTATCCTCCTCTTATTACAGGAAGTTTCCAAAGTCTGAATAAACAAATCTCAGACACTGTTTTGCTGTACCTTAAGGAATAATGGTAGTTTCAGTCTTTCTCGTAAGCATTTATAATGCACTGATAACACTTTTGAATAACGTTCTGCTCATTCCAATACACATTTAGAGTTCTTTATAAAATTGAGGCTATAAAACAAATTGCTTCCTATCACGTTCTTTTATATAAAAATTATGAGATTTTGACTTATTTTAATTAAGGATAAAGCCTTAATTGACTCTGTTTTGAAGCCCCAGTGGAGTGTTTGGGAGTCAGTGTAAACCCAGTAGTGTGCGTGCGTACCTGCAGAAAGAACAAGAAAAGCTAAGAAGGTTAATAAAGCCCCTCATTGAATTGTTTGCCTGCATTATAGGTAACATTTTAGAGTAGTGTTTTTCAAACTCTGTAAGTCACAGGGTAAGTCTTTTGACTTGGCATTTAGCAGACAATGAATTCCTTCCCTATAGTTTAAGGGAAAGTATCTTCATTCATAAGAAAGCATGGAAAATATGGCTTACATGTTAAGACATTCTAACCATAGCGAAAATTACCAACTAGGCAATGTACATCTAGGGTTTCTCTTAGAGTGAAAAATACTTTCTTTCATTCCTAAGAGAAACACACTCTATGAGAAATGTGCATTCTCTTCTACCTCTCAACAAACAAGAATATTTATAATTCACTGTAATTTATTCCTGTCATTTTCCCTCCTGAAATGTGTTTGGATGTGCTTGGCTGATACATTTGTTATAAAGCTCACTGGGCACTGGGATCCTGGCTGTATATGTATATGTTGTTTACAGAATCCAAAGGCCTGGAACACAATGGTACTCAAAAACATAGCTGCCTCGGGGAAATTCTCCAGTGACCGAACAATTAAAGAATATGCCCGGGACATCTGGAACGTGGAACCCTCGGATCTGAAGATTTCTCTATCCAATGAATCTAACAAAGTCAATGGAAATTGAATTCTAAAATGTCTCTTGGAAACATAGCTTCTTACTGAACTTGAACATTTTTATAACATTCAATGGTTTTTGTTTTCTTAGCTAAAAATCTATAATAGTTGAGTATCTCTGGGAATGGGAAGGGAAAGTATATATAATGTAGCTTAAAAATAAAGTATCGATTTCCAAGGGCTACATGAGTGCCAAAACTTATTTTATAGCAAATCTAGTGATGCTATTGCTACTGCTAGGATTTACCCCCAAAACGAATCATAAAATTAGAAAACTGCTTAGAACTTTTAAATGCCATTTAAATGAACTAAAATACAAAAAAAAATTTAACTACCTGGGAGCAACTTTCTCACACTGCCGAGTCCAAACCAAAGACCAGTCTTAGTCCCTGTGGGCCACTAAAACAAAATGGCATGAACTGGGTAGCTTATAAACAACAAATTTATTTCTCACAGTTGTGGGGGCTGGGAAGTCCAAGAGCAAGGCACTGGCTGGAATCAGTGTCTGATGAAGGCTTCTTTGTAGTTCATAGATGAAGCCTTCTCACTATATCTTCAAATGGTAGGAGGGGCAAAGAGCTCTTTTGGTCATAATTTATTAGGGCGCTAATCTCATTCCTGAGAGCTCAGCCCTACCTCCTATAACCATCACATTGGTGGTTAGGTTTCAACATACTTTGGGGGGCAGGCCCAGATATTCGGACCATAGCAACTACCTTATTCACAAATATCCCTAGGATGTTTGATAACTACATATTTTTAGATAGGATCTAAATTTTACCAAATTGTGAGGTTTCGGCATGTTTTACAAAGTAGATTATAAACTAAACAAAAACATTCCATACTGCCTAACATGTATGTTTTCTGTTGTTAAAATGGCAAGTGATTTGCAGAGAAGTCAATGGCTTCAGCTCATCTGACCAGCCCAGTACAATTTTATATTAAAAAATGCACATCACAGGTGGTGTTTGGACCAAGTCTTCCTTGAAGATTTCCACTCCTCCAAGACTTCATGACCACTGCTTGCTCAGGAAATCTCTGTAGAAAAAGGACCTGGATCAGCTCACACACTTTCCCTACCTGCGTAAGCAAAATATTATACATTTTTGTGTTGCGGCCTAAGTAAGCCAGAGCAGCCCTAACTGCCTTGAAGATACATTTAGCAAAGCAACTCTTACCTTACGGCTATTAATAGTGTGGGGCTTTTACAAAGCAGGTTGTGTTGGAAGCCAGGAGGAAAGATAATCATCTTGACCCTCTCTTTGTTCCTGTATGCTTTGCGTGCAATTTCATAGAGCTGCAAGGAACAGAAAGACAGACATTCAAAGGCTGGCCATTCAAAGCTGCGGATTTTCTAGTCCAATTTCCCTAAAAGCTAACAGATATGAGAACTTTCCATGTCCACAACTGTCTGTCTCTGCAGCTAAAGATCTGAATGCTGCTCAGCTACTAGAGAATACTGATAAAACCTCACCCTTCCCTGCTTGAACCTCGCTGCAAAATGACAAGGAACTGCTATGGACCCACTCTAGTAGAAGTTTGTTTAAAAGGAAAAAGTCTGCCTCTTCTATTTTAGACACAGAGGTTCCCACAGCAGCCTGGGATACCCCACACTTGCAGTGCTACGCAACCCAGATGAGGAGCCAGGCTCTGCCACCAACACTCCTTTAGCCAAGACACTGAGGCTCATTGTATAAACCTGTGGAGCCTATTTAGGAGTGTAGCGAATCTCCTGTAACGTTAGAGACCCTCCTTTAGGCTCTAATCAAAGTTTGACTGAATGAAGCAAAAAATGGTGAAATAAGTAAAGTATGTTTCAGTCAGCATTGAGCTCTTAGTTTACCTTTTTTCCATACTCCAAAGGCACTGTCCTGTCATCCTCTCCATGTAAGATGAGAAGAGGAGAAGAAAGGAATTTAACACTAGGGACAAGTAGAAGAAAATCATTCAGTTAAAGAATTAGGCATTGCGATTTCTCCTCTTCTAAGTTAAAGCTTTAGCAAAACATGAGGTCTGTCTAAATGACAAGAAATTTCTTTCCTTCCTTCCAAGGCATAACAATGCCATACATTTAAAAAGTTCATTTAGTGGTTTTTTTTTTTCTCCATGTAAGTTTCCCTCTCTCCCATTTACTCGTGCAATGTAATTGACTGTTTAATTTACTTCTGTGTGATTTTTGGAAATACCAAAAGAAAAAAACACCAGAACACTGATTTTGTACAGTGTTAGAGGAACCTTATATTCTTCTTTATTCCACCTTATTTTGTAACATCTGAAATATTTTATTAAGACTAGAAAAGAAAACAAAACTCAAAACCTCAGTAAAACAACAACTGTGACAGAATCGGAGACCTCTTTGTAGAAATTTGTTTACTTTTCCCCTTAAATGTAGAAGATGGACACGCAGTGAACAGGTCTGATTAGCTTCCGGGTCATTCCTCTAGTTTGTTAATTCCAAAGGGCTATGACACGAAGAATGTTATGTCTCCCACTCCAATTACTTTCTCAAACAATGTTTCCCTGTCCCCTCAAAATTCTGATACCCATCCATCAGTGGGTATCAGTGACTCACTGACACCTCTGAGAATGTTAGATTCTTAAGTCTGTTGATACAGAAAAAAGTATTCACAACAACTGCCTATTCAGAAGCATTCCTAAATTCCCTAACTGTGACAGGCTAACTTGATAAATTCTAGTCATTGGATTTGCTGTCACGTTAGTAAGCTGGATGGTAGCTAGACCCTAGAGGACCTTTAAAAGGTCTTTTTTTTTTTTTTTTTTTTTAACAGGATGTCACTCCTTCACACAGGCTGGACTGCAATGGCACAATCACAGCTGACTGCAACCTCAACCCTCCAGGCTCAAGTGATTCTCCCACATGTAGTTGGGATGACAGGTAAGTGCCCCCATGCTGGGCTAATTTTTAAATTTTTTGGAGAGATGGTGTCTCCCTGTGTTGCCCAGGCTGGTTCCAAACTTCTGAGCTCAAGCTATCCTCTCACCTCACCTCCCAAAATGCTGGATTATAGGTACATGCTGTTGCTCCTGGCCCTTTAAAACGTCTTGATAGGCCATAAATATACAACTTCCTTTATGAATTCAGAGAGAAAGTACTGAGTTGGTGAAGTCATTGTATTAGACATGAAGGAAATAGCAAATACTAAAAATTCACAAATACTTTACCTGAATCTTAGTGCCCATCTAAGAACCACAGAACAATATTCTAAGAATAAGAATGATACTCAGATGTCTAATGTTAGCATCCAGTAAGTCACATGATGGTTTCCCCTAAAATCCTTTAGATGCGGTAATAATGCACATCTTTTCATCATTCACTTACTTTTCATCATTAGGAAAGACTATTTTGTCTTTTCTCAGGGCATCCATAAGTGTACGTAAAAATCCTGGAATATTCCGGTAAATCTATTTAAAAAAAAAAAAGTTAATATTTGCCCCATAGCTATGTCATTTGTTATATAGTCTTTCATTACGAACCAGGGTAACAGAGAGTAGTGACTCTCTAAATATGATAAACTTAACAAAAAACTTGTAGGATTTAGAAAGTAATACATGTCAGGAATTTGGTAAAAAAAAGGAAGAAACGTAGAAGAAACAAGGTACTCACAATCCTGCCATCATAGATCATCACTGTTAACATTTTGCTTATACTTCCTTTAAAAAAAGAAATACAAATGGCACCACTAACTCTTACTTCTCCATATAGAAGCGGTGATATGCAAAACCTAAAAATTGCTTCTACTGTGAACATAGCTGGTTTAGTTGGCAGACAGAATATTCTGATTAGTCAAAAATTCTTATGCAAATATGCAAAACATAGAAAATCAATCTTAGAGAATTTGAACGTTATACACTTTTGAATATGATTTAATATGCCAATGCCTTAAAAGACATTTTAGGTTTTAACAATGACCTCGGGACTCCACATACAGCAATGCTCATTCGAGACATACTAAATTTGTTGCTTAATAGCAAATCCTAAGAAATAGAATGTTAGCTAAATCCACTTTTACAATGTTTTGACTCACATAGTCAACATGTAAGTTCGTGTATAGGCTCTAGAAACATCCATTTCAACTGAAAATAAGGAGTCAAGGACGGAAACCCTGAGCAATATTGCACCTTTCTCACAAACTTTGAACCCTACCTCCAGAATGTATCCCAAATCCATTCACTTCTCTCCATCCCCACTATCACTTAGCCTATGCCACCTTTCATCTCTTGCTTATACCAAGCCACTCTACCAAGTGGCTCCCTGCTTCCTCCTCACCCTTCTGTAATCCAGTTCCCACAGGAAAGCCAGAATGATTGTTTTAATATGCAAATCAAATCATAGCACTCTTGTTCAACACCCTCCAAAGGCAACGACTAAACCCAAACATGTCACCTGGGCCTCCAAGGCCCTGTGGAACCTGGCGGCTGCCTGCCTCCCTCTCCAGCCTCATCTCCTATCACTGAGCCCCTTCCTGTCCACCTCCTGGCTCTGCTGCCTTCTGCCTCTGGGACATGTCAGGCCTGATCCCACCTCAAGGCCCTTGTCTTTGCTTTTATCCCAGCCTGAGATTTCTAGGTGTTCCCATCAGCTGGCTTTATCTCAGGCAGGTCTCAGCTCAGATGCTATTTCTTCAGAGCTGTTTTCCATAACCAGCTATCAAACCTTGCCCCCACTGCCGGGTCATTCTCCATCACATTATTTTAGTGCTTTCACAGCACTTCTCACTACAGGATTTTTTTTTTTTAATATATTTATCTTCTATATGTTTCTCTATCAACAATATGAGCTTCACAGGCAAATGGACTGCAACTTTCGTATTATTATTATTATTATTCCCCGTGGTAGCCTCAGAAACTAGAAAAGTTCTTGGTATTTAATAGACACTCGATAAATATTTGCTAAAGACAAAATGAGTCGATTATGCAAATATTCGTGGTGTACACTTTGTTATGATCTGTCATTTTCATCTTAGCATGACTGAATTTCAGATATTATTTGTTTGTTTATTTTGAGATGGGGTCTCACTCTGTTGCCCACACTGGAGTGAGTGCAGTGGCTTGATCCTGACTCACTGCAGCCCTCGAACTCCTGGGCTCAAGCGATCCACCCACCTCCGCCTCCATAGTAGCTGAGACTATAGGTGTTACCACCACACCTGGCTAATTTTTTAAATTTTTTTCTAGTTTCACCATGTTGCCTAAGACTGGTCTTGAACACCGTGGTGGGTGGATCACGAGGTCAGGAAATTGAGACCATCCTGACCATCATGGTGAAACCCCATCTCTACTAAAATACAAAAAATTAGTTGGGTGTGGTGGTGCATGCCTGTAGTCCCAGCTACTTGGGAGGCTGAGGCAGGGGAATCACTTGAACCCAGGTGGCGGAGGATGCAGTGAGCCAAGATCGTGCCACTACAGTCCAGACTGGTGACAGAGCAAGACTCTGTCTTTAAAAAAAAAAAAAAAAGTGAAAAGTCAAAACAAAATCATAGAATATATTTGCAATACAAATAATTCTCTAATGACTCATATCCAGCATCAACAAATAAAAAGTCATACAGGCTGGGTGCGGTGGCTCATGCCTGTAATCCCAGTGCTTTGGGAGGCTGAGGCGGGTGAATCTCAAAGTCAAGAGACTGAAACCATCCTGGCCAACATGGTTAAACCCTGTCTCTACTAAAGATACAAAAATTAGCTGGGCATGGTGGTGTACCCCTGTAGTCCCAGCTACTCAGGAAGCTGAGGCAGGATAATCGCTTGAACCTGGGAGATGGGGGTTGCAGTAAGTCAAGATTGCACCACTGCACTCCAGCCTGGGCAATAGAGCAATACTCTGTCTCAAAAAAAAAAAAAAAAAAAAAGTAATACAATCCACCTGAAAAATGGGCAAAAGACATGAACAAGAAGTATCTCAAAAGAGATGAAATCCAGATGGCTAATAAACATGTTAAAAGTTACCCAACCTCACTGGTTATCAGGGAAATGCAAATTAAAACCATATTGATCTATCAATATGAGGGCAAGGTTTTTAAGCAACTGGAGCTCTCATACACAACTGGTGAGAGAGTAAAGTGGTAAAGTCATTTAGGAAAACTTCCACTGTAATTATTAAAGCTGGCCATATGGATACCTTATTACTCCACAATTCCACTCCAAGGGTATACTCCAGTGAAATACTTGTACATGTTTACAGAATACAGGTTCAAGAACATTTGTAACAACAATATTATTAATTTCCCTAAACTGAAAGTAATACAAATGTAATAACATAAAATAGATCAATAAATTGTGGTATGTACATAAAATGGAATAGTATATAGCAATGAAAATAACTAACCTACAGCGATACTCTACACATCATGAATAAAATCCCAGAAATATAACGTTGGGTGAAAAAATATCCCATATAATTTTGCTTTTATATAAAGTTCACAGACAAAACAATATTGCTTAGAGATACATATACAGGTGGTAACACTATGAAGAAATGCATAAATATGATTACCATAAAATTAATCTAAGAATTACATCTAAGGGCCAAGGATTATATCTAAAATAAGGCTTACTGGATTGGGAAGTAACATACAGACTTCTGGAGTGTGAGTGATGCTAATTTCTTGACATAGGTGATAGTTACATGGGTGTTCAGTTTATAATTGCTCATTAAATTATGCATTTTTCTTATTTTGCTAAATTTCAACATTAACACATTTTTTTAAAAAACAAACTAAATAAAAAGACTGCATCTGACTTACGTTACATACCTACAATTGAATGAATTTATTCATAATGACAGAGTAATATGATAGATTTGCAATTAATGGTTATATTATATTAAAATGAATATTCCGTTTCTAGAACCAATTGAAAATGTCTTATTTATCATATCTGAAATTACCAGCATTCATTATTTTACATTATAGAGGGGATTTCTGTATTTAATTGAAGCTTAGATAGTAAAGCCATTTTCAGGAGTACGTGATTATGTGAACTGGCTGTCCTAGGAAGTGGTAAGCTACTTTTTCCTGAAAATAGAAGTTCCAGAAATTCCATCTATGATGGAATTCTATCTGTAATGGCTTATGGTACAACAGATTCCTGAAATTGACAGGGTAACATACTCCAAGATATCTTATAGTATGAAACAACAATTTAGAATAATTTTAAAATTGAGGCCATGTATCCCTCTAAGGTGCTCATTCTCTCTATGTATATATCTCTCTCTCCCTCCCCACCTCTCATTTGCTAACATTTATATGAATGTACAACTATAAATAATTGAGCATTAGACATAAAACAAGATCATAAAGTTAAGATAGTCTACACAATAGATATTTTTAAACTGCATCTTGTGACACAATTCTTTGTACTTAATTTTCTTAGAAAGTTTGTCTTCTTTATCTGGGATACTGTGTAAAAGTATTTGGCAGCTTCCTTAAATTCTCTAGAAACTTTCTTATGATAAAGGTACAAAAGATGTATGGCTGACATTCATAGGGCTCAAAAATGATGTATAAAATATTTTTCACTTTTAAAAAGAAAATAAAAATAAATAATAAACTTAAGGCAACTCTATCTACCACAAAATTGTAAAAGAGGTATTGTTAGAAGAAAATAAACAAAATATCAAATCCAAAAGCCATAGGTTCCCTTTTATGGTAACTGGGTAATAAACTGTCTCAGATTAGAATAACTGCAAAACATATAAAACTATTTAAGAAAAGGAAGACAGTTAATAAGCATACATGTGTAGAAATAGTCTACACTGTATCAAAATAGCCTACTTTGATACCTTGTGAAGATGAACCAGAATCTCACCTTTAACAAGGGATAATTGATACTTGCAACCCACATATTGGTAAATGGAGCTTCCAAGACAATAGCATCAACTGGGCATCCTTGAAAATTAAAGACGGAAAGAAAGAAATCAGTAACCCCCCTATTCAAATACCATCTTTCCTAGATAAGAGGTCTTCAAGACCTTGTACTTGAACTACCTGCATCAAAATTAGTTGTGAAGGTTAATGATGCAAATTCCTGGACCCCACCTCATGTTTATGAGTCAGATTCTCCAGGGTGGGGGCTGAGAATGTTCATTTTAACATGCTTCTACCTTCCCCTCCTTCCCCAAGAGATTTCTGTGTACGTGATGATAGTTGAAAACCACTACCTTCTTCTAAGAACACAACCAGCTCTTTGCGGCTTGGATAACTTAAGAAAGCAAAGTACTACAGGAAGACAGTGTTCTGCAGCACATTGCTAAGAATGTGTCACAGATTGACTAGGTTGTTTAGCTCAACACTCCCTCTGAGGACAACTGGAAAAGGTGTGGTGGGTCACGGTATGTATATATATATATATGTTCGAATGGATATGAGGGCTACCGGTCAGTGAGAAATTACAGAAGCAATACCAAAAGAAAGACATCCAGAGAGTTTGAGCTGCCTTTTCCCTCAATGCAGTTGAAAGCAATAGTGGTGGCCGAGAGGATGAGAAATGAGACAAAACTTTCAGTGTCTCACAAAATCCAAACGACCAAAATTGGAGTTCAGGATCTCACAAGAAAGAGGACCCTAGTACATTTCTCAGGCTTTTGGTTGTGACGTCAAAGAACTACACTCTAGGAGTAATAGGAACCAGGAATACGCCAGCCACCATAACGACTGAAGGCCAACTTCAGATCAGCTCAGTCTCTATTAAAGTAAAGTAATCTGTCCCTACCATACTTGCCTTTCAGGAGAAGAGTAAATTATAGCTGAAAGAAGATAATATCACTTCAAGTCTCAAATAATTTCTATGATTTTCCATAAACTATGTGTAGCCCATAATCAAAAATAACTTGCAGTACAAAGATGAGCAAAACACAGGCACACACACAAGCAGATAGTTGACTTTGGAATTTTTAAATTGTACGGCATTAGGGTAATGAACATTTGCATTTATATAGCATTCTCTATACATGGAGCAAATTCTAATTTCGATTTTTGAAAAATGACCCTGTTCACAGAGATTCTAATTCTTCAAATCAACTAGGATCGAAGATTCTGATACAAACAATTCTCAGATCACTTTGAGAAACACTGACATAAATATTACTAAGAAGGGCTGCAGAAAGCTAGTTCTGCATATCATTTTAATGCAGCATTTTTAATCCTGTAATTTAAATTAATATTGTATCACAAGGAAGACTCTTTGTAAGGCATTTATTTTTAACTGCAGAACCTAAAAAACATCTATTACTTTATATTAAATGGAGATAAAAAAGAAAGCCTGTTGTACTGCCGGAAACCATCCAAAGTGGGGATGCTTTTAGGTGTCTGGCATGTTCATAGTCTCTTGACTGTTTTTACTTTCCCATCTCAAGCCAAGATATGGAAAATTATACCACCTAAGCATAATATATTACCTTTTTCTTCTAACACTTTTGCAGCATTCGTTGCAACCCTGTAAAGCAATGAATATTAGTACATATGTTAAGCAATAACTTAACAGTATAAAACACGACTTCTGGTATGAGCATCTGATAAAAGCTCTGGGCTCTCAGGTTAGAAAAATGCATAAAGACACAACATTTGCACACTATTTCAGAAGGTTCCACAGGCCCTAAATTAAAGATCCTTTTCTCTCTTTCTTTTGTTCTTTCTTTTTTTGGTGGTGTTTTTGTTGTTGTTGTTGTTTGAGACAGTTTCTCTCTGTCACCCAGGCTGGAGTGCAGTGGCGCAATGTCAACTCAGTGCAACCTCTGCCTCCCTGGGCTCAAGTGATTCTCTTGCCTCAGCTTCCTGAGTAGCTGGGATTACAGGCATGTGCCACAAAGCCCAGCTAATTTTTGGTATTTTTAATAGAGATGTGGTTTTGACATGTTGGCAAGGCTGGTCTTGAACTCCTGGCCTCAAGTGATAAACCCACCTGAGCCTCCCAAAGGGCTAGAATTAGAAGTGTGAGCCACCCCACTGGGCCAAGGATCCTTTTCTTTAAAACCCTCAGAAAGACTTGGACTTCAATGTAAAAGATAACCATAGAGCTAAAGGGACCCTCTGTTGTTTTACAGACAGCATGCTAAGATGACAAGGTCTTCTGGAGTATGAAAGTGATCAGCAAAGAGTCCCTGTCTCCTGGGTCAGTGTTCCTTCCACTACTGGCTGCTGCCTTTGATAGGACACTAAAGCCTCAATGACCTGCCTATGGACACATCTACAGATGTCACTTACCCTGTACCCAGGGAGTGGCCCCAGAGACACACGGGAGTGATGCCACTTCTTGCCTTGGTCCACTCATAGACACAAATAGCATCCACAGTCAGACCCTCCTCTGTGGGCTTACCCGTCGAGTCCCCGAATCCTGGTAGCAAGAAAAGGCAAACACAGTGTCACTGCCTTCAAAATGAAGGGTCATCAGAGGCCCTCTGCTTGTTGAAAAATCTCTGTACACCATCCTTAACACATACCTCTGTAGTCAACAGACAAGACATGAAAGCCACCGTCACTCAGCACCTAGGTAACAAAGGAGCTGTTATCACTTTAATTAGAAGATGTAAACAAAAAAGACTTCTCCCTATAGCCATTCATATCACATCACAAGGAGGGCTATTTCAAAGGTAATTTTAACTTATTCATTAGTATTTATTTTTAACTGTAGAGCCTAGAAAAATAGCTATTATTTTATATTAAATGAAAATTAAAAAGAAAGTTTTTTACACTGTCAGGAACTCCCTAAAGTTAGGATACTCTAGGTATCTGTATGTTCAAAGCATACACACTCGTTTAATAGCTGGGGAAAATGTATTTTTGAAATCTGGTGTTTGACTTCCAACTGGCGAAGTCAAGCCTCGGTGGGAGAGATGGAAAGCCAGAGGCTGAGCAGGGTCCCATAGCCGGGGCGTCACACTGGCTCTGGCACTTGCCTGCTATGTGACCTTGGCCAAGCTATTTAACATTTACATATGTAAATATTATTCTGAAAAGTGAGAAACAATAATAGTCACCTTTAGGTCTATGAATGTCTTTTTTAAAATAATTCTTGAGAATAAGAACTCTAAGCAAGTTGTAGAGGCAATTAAAAAGGGGAAGCTATTTATATTAAATATGAATAAAGAGTTAATTTCAATCAATAATAGGGAGATCACTCTAATATATGAGACCCCTGCCAAGTTTCTAGTAGGTAAAGAAAGACTATGAAAACATAATTTTACATGAAATGAAATACAATGATTGTTGTATTTCATGTAGGATTACATGTGCCTGTAGTCCCAGCTACACGGGAGGCTGAGGCAGGAGAATTGCTTGAACCCGGGAGGCGGAGGTTGCAGTGAGCTGAGATAGCACCACTGCGCTCCAGCCTGCTGCCTGGTGACAGAGCAAGACTGTCTCAAAAATAAATAAATAAATAAATAAATAACAGCAACAAATCCTACTCCTAAGAATTCATCTCTAGGAAAAAAAGACATGAAAGAAGAAAAATCTAGATGCTTAGAGTTTTCTGAAACAATACTATTTAAAACATGCAGGGAGAAAAAAAAATCTTATATCCTACAGCAGTGGAACAGTTAAGTAGACAATTGCTTATAAATACAATGGAGAATGATACAGCTTTAAACTGGTTAATTATGACTGAGAACATGGAAGAATGTCTGTAAAATAGTGTTAAGTAACAGCACAACATAAAATTACATAGAGATACAATCATAGTAACAAACGCGTTTTACAAGGAGAAATTAAAACTAGGTGGGAACGCAAATCAATGAAAATAGCTGTACTAGTCTGTTGCAGTGATGAATACGTGAATGAATGAAAATTTAATAATGAAAATTTATTTTTTAAAAGAAATCACCTGTCCAGAGGAGGAAATGAAGGGCTAAGGAAGTGTGGTCCTGTTGGGCGATGATGTCAGCAGCACTTGACACTTGACGCCCACGGTCTGCCTGGGGGCAAAGCCCTGCCATACCAGATGCTCTCCTTCCCCACCCATCCTAACTACCACAAGGATCACCTGGCTGCGCTTCACACCTACAGCTCTTCTTCTTTCTGGGAACATTGAGACAGCTCTGAGTGGGAGGGGAAAAGCACGCACATTCTCATGGACATCAGCTTCACTGTTTCACATGGGTAATGCAAAGGGCAGGGTGCAGAGGGAAAAGCAAACCTAAAAACGGATAAACATGGTCCCCCCAGGCAGCACTACACACAGCTCCCCACCTCCCCAACCCTACTCGCCCGGCCACCACTCCACAGGCGTTGGCTCTGAGAAGGCAGTGATGAAGGGACGAGGCGAGGGGACAGTAGAGGAGCTTCCTGTCTGCACAAGGGAGGGAGGATGAAGAAAGCACTGGAGATACTGGTACTGCAAGGATTCTGGAGCAATAATATTGTTTGATCAAGAAAGAAGTATGAAGTGGGAGCCAGCAGGTGGGGGAGAGACCAAGTCCCCATGATCAACAGCCAGCCACCTGCAGCAGAGATTACCTAAGCAGAGGGTGGAAGAGGATAAAGAGGCAGCTTGCTCAACCATTTCTGAGGCAGATAGGTGGAAACCCTGCCATCTTCTGCACACCTGGAATACAGGGGCTGTCCCAGCAAACCAGAGTCATGCAGCAGGGATTGACGAGAGCAAGTGTGGCCACATGCTACTCCACAAAGCCTTACATGGGGTTGAAGCCAGGGTTTCAAATACTTTTTTTTTTTTTTTTAAGTCAGGGTCTTCTCATTCTGTCATTCAGGCTGCAGTTTGGTGGCACAATCCTAGCTCATTACAGCCTCAAACTTCCAGGTTCAAACAATCCTCTTGTTTCAGCCTCCTGAGTAGCTGGAACTGCAGGCATGTATCACCATGTCCAGCTAATTTTTAAATTTTTTTGTATAGACAGGATCTCATTACATTGAGACCCTAGTCTCAGCCTCCCAAAGCATTCATTTTACAGGCATGAGCCACTGCACTCAGACTTTTACAAGCAGATATTCTGTGTCATTAACCTATAACCACTAGAAACGAAAAAGGTTGCTTCTTTTAAAAGATGTGATCATTTTGCACCTTAATAATACTCTTTCGGCCAGTCGCAATGGCTCACACCTGTAATCCCAGCACTTTGGGAGGCCGAGGTGGGTGGATCACAAGGTCAGGCATTTGAGACCAGCCTGGCCAACATGGTGAAAACCCATGTGTATTAAAGATACAAAAAATTAGCCTGGCATGGTGGCAGATGCCTATAGTCCCAGCTACTTGGGAGGCTGAGACAGGAGAATTACTTGAACATGGGAGGCGGAGGTCGCAGTGAGCCGAGATCGCACCATTGTACTCCAGCTGGGCAACAGGGTGAGACTCTGTCTCAAATAATAATAATAATAATAATAATAATAATAATAATAATACTCTCTCAACCCATACCCCAGCCCTCAGAGAAAGCAAATTAAAATGTCAGCCAGGTGAGGTGGCTCTTGCCTGTAATCCCAGCACCTTGAGAGGCTGAGGCGTGTGGATCACCTGAGGTCACAAGTTCAAGATCAGCCTGGCCAATATGACACAATAAAAATTTTTTTATTATGTCATCAGCCTGGTGAAACCCTGTCTCTACTAAAAAATACAAAATTAGGCAAAGTGGCGGGCTCCTGTAATCCCAGCTACTCGGGAGGCTGAGGCAGGAGAATCACTTGAGCCTTGGAGGTTGGAGTAAGCAAAGATTGCGCCACTGCATTCCAGCCTGGGGACCAAGTCTAAAAAAAAAAAAAACCCTCTCAACCCATTCCTCAGTTATCAGAGAAAGCAAATAAAAACACCTTTACCTCGATTTGGCAATGCAGTTGGTAAGTTCACGAAGGTATTTGGGGACAGAGAAACTCACTTCGCTTTTGATTCTCTAAGGTCAGTGCAGCAGCTGAAGTCCACTGGTGGGACTTTGAGCCCCAGACACCACAACCCACCCTGACCAGTACCCTGGAGACCCCTCAAAAGACAAACACGCTGAGGTCCTGAGGAAAATATTATGACTCTCGAACAGGATGGATAAGGACTTATGAAACAGGTGCTTTGCAGTGTCTTCAGACATACCTTTACCAGCCTGAGTCTGTGAGAAGCTGCCCTGTGAAGGTTTAAAAAAAAACACGAATTAGGAATGATGATGACAGATTCAATAAAAATCACTCTTGTGCTGCTAGTTTCAGATCTCACACCTTTCTCTTTCAGGTTGGAGGAATAAATAACTAGAAGAAGGAAATGCGTTTTGGTGTCAGAGCCCGCTCAGATGTGTCAGGGTGAGTGATCAATGGCTCCCCGCTGGGCCAGCCTTCCTCTCAGTGAGGGCCGGATGCCGAGATCTTTGTATCACTTCTCAATATAAGCATCTGATGAACTGCTGATAATCCACCTTTTTTTGCTTCTACACAGTGAAATTTATTTCTAATAGTACTCTTAGAAGCTAAAGGAAAATAGGCTCCAGAAAGTGACTTTCAGAACAAGGGACGATGTCATCAAGCCGTACTAAACTAAGACTTGCCTAAATTCTGTCCACTCTGCCGTTAAGTGCAAGAGAAAGTGAAGAAGAGAGGCTCACAGCCCCAGAGGCACCAAAACCATTTCTTCCCCCAAACAGTCTACTTCCTATTAACCACACTAATACAAGAGCATCAGAGATAATTCACAAGACAGAGAATTTTTTTATTATGTCACAATGCTAATGCAGCCACAAATTCGATTTTATTATGATGAAATACAAGGTCCTTTCCAGAATTTTTAAATTTAATTTTATTGTAGATGTTATTTTAAGTTTGTGATTAAGAAGTTAGTAGTTGTAGTCTTCATTGTGACTGAGACTTCTGCTGTAATATTTGTTGGAATAAGATTGGACCTGTATTTTCAGGAAGAAGCATGATGGTCTTTTTAATGTTTCCTTTTTTTTTTTTTAGAAATTAATTAAATTTATTTTTTAAAAGGAGTTTTAGGTTCACAGCAAAACTGAGCACAAAATACAGAGTTCCCACATAACCCCTGTCCTCACACACAACCTTCTCTCTCTATCAAAGTCCCAAGCACCACAATGATACATTTGTTATAATATTAACCTACAGGGATACATCCAAATTGCCTGTTTTACATTAGGGTTCACTCTTGGTGTTGTATATTATATGGGTTTTGACAGATGTAAAACGACATGTATTCACCATTGTAGTATCATCCAGAAGATTTCTACCACCCCAGAAATCCTCTGTGCTCTGCCTATTCTTTCCTCCCTCACCCCTCAAGCCCTGGAAACTATTCATCAAAAGGCAGAGAACTCTTAAAAGCCATTTATTTGAATTTTGTCTTAGAGCCAAGTTTCTTAAACTTATATGTCATGGAGCATTTTGACATATAGTCAGCTGAACAATCTAGTTAAGGCTATGGTCCCATTTCCAAAGGAAAAAAAAAATGTATCCATACTTCAAATTTTATGTACAATTGTGGAGAGGAGTTCATGGGCCCTCTGAGGCGTCCATGGATCTCAAGTCTAGAGCCACTGTTTTTGCTGCCTCCACAGGTTCCCTGTAATCTCCCGTTTGAGGAGAGTACTGTCTGGTACTCATTACTTGCAGCTCTGGACTGCTGATAGAAAGCTGACCCTTCTGGACTGAGAGCAAAAGTAGGCTGTATCTCACCCCAGAGCCAAGAAATCTGGGATCATTGAGCTACTTGCAGATTTACACAGAAAGACAGACACCCTGTGTGGTCCACATGGTCCTTTAAATAAGTATATCGTAACATCATGCCCAAGTTTACACAATCAATACGAAGTTAAACTGTGTTGAAAATGCTGGGTTTCACAGGAAATTGCAGTAAATGTGGCTCTAAAATGGACACGTCAAGAGAGCCCCTTGAGCAAAGGCAAGTCTTGAGAAAGCCATCACCTGCCAGAAAAAGACAGGGAGGAAGGGAGTCCAGGTGCTCCTCCCAAGATGGAGGAGATCTGTGGGTTTCCCAGGCACATCACCCCTGCCCCAGGCAGAAGGGGCACAGTCACAGCTGATGATCATCACCCAATATAATTATACGGGCCCAGAAAGGCTCTGACAGCACATCAAAGGGGAGCCAGGCTCCTGGGAGACGTTCTTTGTTGCAAAGCGAGATTGGAACTGCAGAGAATGGACTGAGGCCTAAATATTCTAGATTAGAATTAGTCAGATGGTCCACAGTACAGAGATCAGAATTCTATGTGACCTCTGTAGGGAGTCATATTTTTGGTTAGTAGGATTAAAGCTGAACAAGGGACTCTCCGCTGCAGTGTTCTGAAAAGTCACTGATGTGGAAATGGCTCTTCCTTCCCCATAATGCATACCTATTCCCTTTCCTGTCATTCTTGGGTTCAACCCATCATTGCAGACACTCTTAGGGAGCAAAGGAATCATCCCTTTCTTTGAAATCAACATCCAAGTTTTGGAAGAGTTGTTCTTTTCTCCTTCTCAGTTAGGGATCCACATTATTCTAAATACAGAATAGTCTTTTTAAGTGACGCTTATTGCCAGAACACCCTCAGATTTCAACAAAGGAAAAGAAATATGTGAAGGCATGCCTACAGAGTTAAAAACAGAGCTCTGTCCTTCTTCATTCCCCATGGGGCTGAAATGCTCTCAATCTCTTAAAAGAAAAAAAAATGTAAGCAGAGCCACTGACCTGTGTTCTGCACTGCCATGAAGATAAACAATAATTGGGTTCCCATCGTGAAGGGCTGCTTCATACCAGCGACGGTCCTTCCCCTTGGCATCTTCTCCCCGGCAGCTGGGGACTGTGTGCCTGAAGAGCAAGGGAGGTTTAAACAAATGTAGAGAGAGCAATTCTCCATCCTGCCAAAGGCTGAAACTCTCCTTATGATATATATACATATATTTTAATTTTTTATCTGAGTAATATATGCACATGGTAAAAATAAAAATCTAACACCACAAAGTGTCTTATAATGAGAGCAACTACTGTCCTACCCCCTGTCCCCATGCACAGAGGCAATCCCCACCCCTTTTTTTTTTTTTTCTATTTTTGAGACAGAGTCTCACTCTATTGCGCAAACTGAAGTGCAGTGGCACAATTTTGGCTCACTGCAACCTCCGCCTCCCAGGTTCAAGTGATTATCCTGCCTCAGCCTGCCGAGTAGCTAGGACCACAGGCGCCCACGACCATGCCCAGCTAATTTTTACATTTTTAGTAGAGATGGGGTTTCACCACGTTGGTCAGGCTGGTCTCAAACTCCTGACCTTGTGATCTGCCCGTCTGGGCCTCCCAAAGTGTTGGAATTACAGGCGTGAGCCACCGTGCCTAGCCCACAGAAACATTTATTTCATGACAGTGGTAATAATTGTCAAAAGGAACAAGCCCAGGTGGCCATGACAGCACATAGCTAAAATGGGCAGTAAGGAAAGGCGTTCTTGAAAACTACCAACTCAAGTAAGACTCAGTAGATGAGTAGGCAGTTAGAAGAGAGAAAGCAGATAGCAGAGAAATAGAAGGAAGCCTGAGGACAGAGCATGTCCTGGGAGGGCAGTGTGTCTGGAGTTGAAGGCATGAAGGCAGGGGTGGTATGGAATACAGCAGAAGGGGTAAGTGACATCAGAAGCTAAGGGCAACATTTAAAAGTCTGTATTCCAAAGCAAAATCAACCAAATCAACAGAAGAGGAAGCTGTATGAAACAGCCTCCAGGTACCTCCAGGAGCACCTGCCTCTCCATGGGCAGGTAGCAAAGCACTGCTCCTCTGTACCCTTCTAACAGGAAAACCTGCCCCATTAAGCAACCCAGTGTCCCATCCATGCACTCACCAGATCCCTAGCGTCACCCCAGGTTCAACTGTCAGGTAGAAGTTCACTGTGTGAGGAATCTTTAACTCTGGTTTCTTTAAATCCACAAGAAATGGGGCTTTGACTGGAAAGTAAAAATCATTATCAACTCCAAAAATCAAACCCCCTGCCTTTTAATCACAATCAAAGAAAAGAATTAGCCTACATAGGTTAACAGGCTTCTAAGTCGCAAGTTACTACACTAAACTCCTAGCAGAGTATTTTATTTTATCAACTAGGACTAGCCTGCAGAAGAGGGGCAGAAAACCAAAACCTAAAGCTGGATTTTAAAATAGCATCAGTGTTGTAGCTCATAATAGAGAAACAGAGGAACTCAATCCCTATCCTTGTCTCCAGCTAAAAGCAGAGGAGACCATTCCCCTAAGAAGATAAAAAAGCCTAAGAGAAAAGTATTCTGCTACTTCAGTGAAACCTAATCATCAGCCAAAAGGCAAGAAACAGCCAGACTTCACACACCAGGAGGCAAGCAGGCAAGAACTAGAAGGACTGTGTTACACTGACTAACACATATTTCAGTAGAGGGGAAAAAAAACAGGAAAAATAGATTCCTTACATCAGTACCATTCTCTCTCTCTCTCTCTCTCTCTCTCTCTCTCTCTCTCTCTCTCTCTCTCTCTCCCCCTCTCCCTCCCTCCATCTCTCTCCATCTCTCTCCATCTCTAAGGGAAGCAGATAAGAAGAAAGGCAGAGAATACAGTAAGCAGTTAGGTATCCATATTAACAACTAATTAATTTGCAGTCAGCTCTGGAATTGAAGCCCCACCCACAAGCCCATGCATATCTTTACTCCCAGCAGTTTGCAAGGATTCCTGCTAGACTTCAAAGTCAGTATTAAATAAGTTTCAGACCATTTTAGTCTAGCCACAATTTTACAGCTGACATGTCTGTTCATTACATCCCAACCTGAAGGGCAGTGAGGTCTTTATTTAGGAAAAATCATGTAGGCAAATTTATGGAAGGTCCATACTTACAAAAATTAAAATAAATTAGCATGTCTATCAGAGGAGGGAAAATATGTTCTTTTAAGGATTTACTAGTAAAGCTGTGATACAGAGCAGCAATTTTTCTTCCAAGCGTTGAACAGGAGTGTGGAAAAGATCTGCAAGATATTAGGAAACACATGAGGTTTTCAAAATTAATCCTTTTGTCTTGGTTTGTATTTTTCTTTTTTTTCTTTCTCTTCTTCTTTTTCTTTTTGAAAAGGAGTTTTGCTCTTGTTGCCCAGGCTGGAGTGCTATGGTGCAATCCCAGCTCATTGCAACCTCTGCCTCCTGGGTTCAAGCAGTTCTCCTTGCCTCAGCCTCCCAAGTAGATGGGACTACAGGCACACACATTTTTGTATTTTTAGTAGAGACAGGGTTTCTCCATACTGGCTAGGTTGGTCTCGAACTCCTGATCTCAGGTGACCTGCCTCAAATTTCAGAGACTGACACTGGGAATTCCAGGTCACTTGGCATTTAAGCAAAATCTTTTACACAATGACGTGGAATTATCTACAGGGCAGGTCAAGACTGGCACTAAGGGGAAACCAGGTAAGGAGAGCAATAAGGCAGGGCCCCAACCAGTAGCTGAAAAAGTCAGGGCATGACAGGGACAGGAGAAGGGACAATGTTTGCACCATAGCCAGGTTTGGTCCCTTACTATAGCCCCATAGAAGGCTGAGGATGGACCCCAAAGTCACCAGTAAACAGGATTCAGACAGTTTAACAGTCACCTCAGTTTTTAATTATATCACAATTCTGCACTATATGTGTTAGCTTTATTATCATTAGTCTCAGTCAGGGAGAGAATAATCCTTAGATCCTCCCTATTCTGGAAGAAATGAGCCAGTGTGATAAGACCCCACTTCTGAGATGAGATCCCCAAAGAGAGGGCCCCATGAGGCACAGGGCTGCAGCCTGCTCAGGGAGTGGGACGGGCGCACACACATCTTGCGTACGCTGCTGTTCCCTGTGACACAAACCACCCAACCAGGAGCTGTCAGCACACAAGTGACAGTTTGTCCATAAGGGGTCACTAAGGACACCTCTGTCTCAAGCTGCCTCTCTTGTGAGGGTCTTAAAGAGATAGGGATGCAGGAGGTCAAGGTCATCATCTCCTGCTTCCAGTATGGGTAACACCCTCCATGGGCACTGAGGAAGAGCTGTCCAGACCCCAGGCACAATTAGTGCCTGAAGAATGTCTTATAGTGTTATTACTCAGCTATTTCCTTTATATAATCCTTTATATATAGTCATATATTAGTTTATAGAATTAATACCTGAAGTATAACTTACTACTTACATATATCTAGCTTATATAGTCATACTTAATGTATCTAGCATACTTAGTTCTATATAATCTTTCTATATAATCATATAGGTATTGTAGTCGGAGCTGTACTGACACATTTAGTGCTGATTTATAGAATCCTTCCATATAACCATATAGTAGCTTGTAGTAGGAGGAATGCCTAGAGCAGTCACAGAACAAAGCAGTGCATGGGGAAATAGCCAGACTAGGACAAGAATCGAAGACCCAGGCAGTGGCATCCCTGCCTGAAAGGGACATCCCTGCTATATGGCAGGCTTGGAGCAAGATCCTCTCCTCAAGTTGTAGTACCTTGCATCCAGTTCCTGTGGAAAGTAAGCCTCAGGCCCGAGATCCTGGAAATAACCGAGGGAGAAGAACCCCTCTGGCATGACCAGTCATGGCAGCTGTACACCCTGTCAGTCTTTTCTCACTTCTGTGCTAGCTCAAATCAACCTCCCATAAATATCTTAAGAGAAGAGCACAAGTCTGTCAGCTCCCATTGCATTGGCTTACAGTATCCTTCTATTAGAAATCCTTTGAAGTCTCCAGCCCCCAGATAGGAAGTGTTGCGCATGACACCTGCTGCACACAGACCACCTCCTTGCCTCAGTGATCTAATGGGGGTGGACCCCTTTTATGTACACAATCCTCTACTGTGCATGGCACGGCCCCCTACTGCGCACAGCCCACCTGTCTGCCCAGGTGACATAATGAGGTGGCCCCTTTGCTTGTGACTCACATGATTATGTAAGCCTTATTACTAAGCCTATAGATAATGACCTCACTCATGACCCTGCTCCCTGCTTGTACCTAATAAATACAGATGGGTCCGGGCATTTGGAACTCTTGCTGATCTCCGCTCACAGGTTGTGTGGCCCCCCGAGTCCAGCTGCCCTTCGCCAGTTCTTCAGTGTCCCGTCTCTTTACTTCTCAGATCCTGCACCTCAGCACAACATAAAGGACACCCCACGACCCTGTGGGGCCCTACAGCACTACATTCCCATTTTTGCCCACATTATCCATTAAATTAAGTCCCTTTCCATGTTTGAGAGGTCATTGTTAAGACTGTTTAATGTAGCCAAATGATAAGCTTGAGAGGCTAGAAAGCATTTTTGATAAATTGTTTCCCCCTGGCCTGATTCCTCTGCTAGACTGGAGGCATTTTTGGATGATAATCATTACCTTTGCTTTGCAAATGAGACTGGAAAGTTAACTACTCTTTCCAAAGTCACAAGGCAATGAATGACAGAGCCACACATAACCTGGTCTGTCTGATCCCATAGTCCTGGTGACATCCAGGTGAGCAGAAATGAACCCCAGGAACCAGGCTGACCTCTGGCAAAATTCTGCTCATAGACAGTCTTGCTTTAAGATCCCTTTCCACATCTTAGCCCTCTCAGGGTCCTCTCCTTTCTCCCTTCCTTCTTGCTGCTCCTGTGTTCTCAGGAGCCCTCTGATAACAGTCATCAAAGAAAGACCTCTTTAAAAAAAAAAAAACAAACCCGTAAAATGTTAATGACTTTAAAAATCAGAGCACTTATGTGTGTTTGGAAGAGGCATGAAGGGAGACGATAATGAATTTCTGATGAATTTCCAGCAGTTCTGCAAGAAGAGGAAAAGATATGTGGGCTAAGACTAATGGCTAGCTCTTCAAATACATCATACACGGGCAATTGCCTACTCATAAAATCAGCAAGAAAGAAACGAAAATGTTTCATAATACTTTAAAATAGCACCCCACCACCCCTGCCATGAAGGCAGCAGGAAGGAGAGAACATTATTGTTCTGATTTTAGAGATAAAAAATCAAAACCCAGAGAAGCCACTTTGAGCCATCGATCAAGCCCAAATGGACAGAACTGAACACAAGGCTGAACTATGCTTCGTTCCAGCCTCTGGCTCCTGCTGGCTTCCCCCTAAGCTCCTGGCACTCACCGCCACCCTGCCTGTTAGTCTCCCGCTAAGCTATCTTTTGAAGGTAGGCAGGGTAGCCTCCCGCTAAGTTATGTTTTGAAGGTCTGCTTGGGAAGCAGAGGCAGTAGAGGGAAATGTGTGTCTGTTTTTAAGGAATAATTCATACAGAACCCTTCTCTCAAATAGCTCGAGGCACTTCTCTGAGATACACTGCGGGCAGAGAACAGAGTGACCAGATCCTCAGAGCATCAATAATGCAAAGCAGCTTCTTTTAACTAGGGGGTTGTCAATTTGACTTCCCCTAGATCAGTAGGGGATCAAAAGTCACCAGTGGCTAATAGATCTTATTTGAGTGGAGGATGCAGTTTCAACCCAATCCGAGCTAACGGACAGCCACATCAAACAACCACCTTGGTGCTTTGGTGTTCTTTCATTTGCCCTTTGATCAGCTGCAGCTGTAACCACACAGCGTCCCACGGGGGGGCCCCAGAACGTAAATGGATGATTCTTACTGGGGAAAGCTGGTGGAGTCTGAGCTGCTACAGGGTAAATTACTCAGGCTCAGAGGTTTCTGCAAACCAACTTCAGGAAGCCCAAATCTAACTACCTTTACTATTCCAAATTTTAAGGCATGTACCTTCAACCTATGTGCCAATTCATTCAGCTGACATAGATTGGTCACCAAGGACCAGGAGACACCCTCCCAACCTTTCATACCCACAGAAGTATCTCTTTTTTGCCATAGTCTCTCTGGAGAGATCGTTCCATGTTGACCTTTCCTCTCTTGTCTCCTCTCCCACAAATAATAACGGGGCCTCCGCTGGCCTTGAATTGTTCGCTGATGGCTTTCACATTATAAGCCCTGTCTTCCCAACTCTGTCGGGCCACAGAAGACAAGAACAACATGGCATAGGGCACTTCCTTTACATTTCATTCTGTCTAGCCCAGGGCTGAGCTCAGTACATATGTATTGATGCATAGTTTGAAAATAGAAAGAAAGTGCATTTCTTTTGAAAGGGAGAAGGAAGCAACATTTATTGGTAGCTTTGGGAAAAAGAGGAAGGGCTTGCTTTCTTTTTTTACGTACTACTCCAAATGAATCCATGCGTGCTCCACAGAGCAAGGACTTTTGTCCGTTTTATTTACTGCCGTATGGCCAAGACTAGAATAGTGAACCAGCGCTGGAGGAAGGACAAACGTATTTACCAGCCTACTCATGGACATTTTCTGAGCACTATCTAGGATCATAATGACTTGGGATGAAATGAAGGGAAATGAGGAGGAAAATAAAGCTTTGGTTTCCCCCAACTTCCTTCTGGAGTATGCTTTTCATTTTTCTAATTTAAAGAAAACCAGTAGTAAGGTGGCGACTTACTCTCCTGGGCCCATACACCTTAAGCAGCAACTGGATTTGATTTCTTAAAATTGTAAAATAAATAACTAGATCCCCAAGGCATTAAAAAATAGCCACTGAAAACAATCATATGATGAAATGTTCTTCTTGGGTCTCACAACACATCCCACCAGTTCCAGAACCATAATCAGGGCCAGGGGCATGGCAAGCCCTCCATCTGAATGAGCCCGGCTCCAAGAATCAAAGAGGACTTGGGATGGTGGAAGTGGGTCTGGGCCTCAGCCTCAGCACATCTTACATTAGACCAATAATCTGCTCAGATGAAGACATGCACTAGTATTTTATTCTTTCAGGAAGTGTCTCTTGAGACTTTTTCCACTAATTAGTAATGCAAGTAATAATAGATGGTCCCCAACTCCCCATCTCCCACTCCATTATCAACAAAGTGGGTTGTTCTCTACAAGTGAAGTGAAACTTCAATTCTCTGCCTAATAAATGCCCTTTACTGTCAAATAAATGTTAAATAATCAGCCATCGATTCCACAGAGATCATGAAAGTGAGAGGCATTAGATGGCAACGTTGCCAGAATCACCACATCTGGGAGAGAAGTCCTGTTGATGTGCAGCTTGACAAGTGCCATCAGGACATTCTGCCGGGTGTTCAGATCCAACACAGAGCTGGAAGGCAATGACTGAGCCCCTACAGAGCTGCCAGCCCTCTGCTGTCTGCATCAAGGAAGAGAAAAGAGGCCAGGTGCAGTGGCTCACACCTGTAACCCCAACACTTCGGGATGCCAAGGCAGGTGGAACCTGTGAGCTCCAGGAGTTTGAGACCAGCCTGGGCAGTGTAGTGAAAATTTGTATCTCCACAAAATTCAGAAATTAGCTCAGTGTTTTGGCAGGTGCCTGTAGTCCCAGCTATTAGGACTGAGGTGGGAGGATTGCTTGAGCCCTGGGAATGAACCGAGATTGTGCCACTGCACTCCAGCCTGGGCAACAGAGTGAGACCCTGTTGAAAGAAAGAAAAAGAAAGAAAGAGAAAGAGGAAGGAAGGAAGAAAGATCCCTGTTTGTCACATCACTCTGGGCCCTCCAGAGTGAGGTCTCCTGTGTCTAGATGTGATTTTTGAATTTTTTTTTAAAATGGAGTCTTTCACTGTCACCCAAGTTTGAGTGCGGCAGCGCCATCTTGGCTCACTGCAACCTCTGCCTCCTGGGCTCAAGTGCTTCTCCTACCTCAGCCTCCCAAGCAACTGGGACTACAGGCATGTGCTACCATGCCCCACTAATATTTTGTACTTTTAGTAGAGACGGAGTTTTACCATGTTAGCAGGGACAGTCTCCATCTCCTGACTTTCTGATCCATCTGCCTTGGCCTCCCAAAGTGCTGGGATTACTGGCATGAGCACCTGTACCCAACCCAATTTTTGGATATTTTATAATTAACACAAATTAAACAAAAGGAATAGAAAGAGGAAACAAAAACACCAATATCCTTCCACACCAACAAAACTAAATGAAATACCCGTTTGTCTTGGGTCCAGGATCTCCAACCAATACCTGGCTTCAGGGCAAACAAGACTACCAACATGTTGCTGGTGCATTCAGGTAATTTAAGGTTACTATTTAAACTGATTCATGGGAGGAAGAAAAACCAAAAACACCCACTGATACACAGATATTTCAGATTTAAACAATGTAAGAACTTGGCACAGGTAATGCCAAGTTATGGTTTCAACATACTATACACATCTTTAGCATAGTGGAGGTGTGTTCTTTAAATGCATGCCAGGGAGTTCACACTCAGGGAGCTAGGCAGGGATTTTCTGATCCTTTTCCACCTACATAGATAGGCTGTTGACCTAAGAGGACGCCATTGAAGATTGCAACATATATTACCATTGTCACTATTACTAGTGTCATTCAGATCCATCCTGTGTGCTAGCAAAATGGTCAGATAATAGAGATTGGTATAGAAATCCAACCATCTCTCTGGCATCTGTATTTCGGACGCCCCTTAAAGTTATAACTTCCTGAAATACCAAATCCGAGAGTCTCAAGGGTCTCGCTGGTCCAGGTTGGGATTGAGGCTGAGGATACCAAAGACAACCAGAGACCTAGAGTTCGCAGCGGGCCGCCAAAGTCCCCGGGAGTCACCTGTGGGTCCTCCTGCGGCTCTGGTCGGCATAGCTGGTTACCGCCTCGGCCGCGCCCTCTCCCGGTGCCCCATCCCCTCGCAGCCCGAGCCTTCGGGGCCCTGCCACGGGTGGACCTGGCGCTAACTCACCGCAGGTTGCGCTCGACCATGTCCCACCAGGCGGCCACGCAGTCGCGGGCAGGGGGCCCGGGCGGCTCGGGCGTCGGGGCCGCCTGACAGTCCTGCGCGTGCATCCCGCGCCGTGTCCCGAGCCGCCGCCACCGCCGCGGGAGCTGCAGCCCGGAGCTCTCGCCAGCGACCTTCCCGCCCCGGTGGCACCGCGCCCGCCCTCCTCCTCCGCGCAGTCAGGCAGGCTGGTGCGGCAGGCGAGACGCGGCCTGAGTGTGCGCTCCGCCCGGATCCGGCTGTTCGCGGCCACACACACACACACACACACGTCCTGCGCTTATAGCTAGCTATGCAACATTTTATTTTAAATTGATTTTCATTATACACCTGTGTGCGCGCGGGCGTGAGGCGCGCACAATGCAGTAAAATATGTTTTCACAGTGGTAACTACTAACACAAAAGTTTGACAGCCACGGCTTTTGATTTTCATGAGGAATGTAAGTTTCCTCTACTTAGACCCTATTTTTTTCTTTTTCTGGAGCTTCCCTATCTCCACTTCCCCACCCACCCTCAATACGCCCCCTACACTCCCCACCCTGTCACCCTTACTATAGAAAGAATTTCTTTGGCTCCCTTTGATTAACTAATAATTACTCCATGTAGCAAAAAATGAAGACCTCTTTGGTATTTTGTTTATTTAGCGTGTAACAGAACCTCATCATTGTACCAAGGAGCTCACACCGCGAAACCTTTGACCTTGGTACAGGTTTCATCTGCAGGGTTACATTGCGTAGCTCTCTCCTAGGAGCAGGAACTATGGGCCTACCATAGCTGCACGTGTGGGGACAAAGGAGGAAAAAAAGGAATGAAGGTTTTTGTTTTGTTTTGTTTTCGAGACGGAGTTTTGCTCTTGTCGCCCAGGCTGGAGTGCAATGGCGCCATTCCGGCTCACTGCACCCTCCGCCTCCCGGGTTCAAGTGATTCTCCTGCCTCAGCCTCCCGAATAGCTGGGATTTCAGACATGCACCACCATGACCAGCTAATTTTGTATTTTTAGTAGAGACGGGGTTTCTCTACGTTGGTTAGGCTGGTTTATAACTCCCGACCTCAGGTGATCCGCCCACCTCTGCCTCCCAAAGTACAGGCATCAGTCCCGCGTCTGGTGGGAATGAGATTTTATTTGGATGCCTTAGGATGCCAGCATCAAGACTTCATCTTAGAGGCAAGGTGCAACATCTTAAAGGGGAAATGGGTTTTTGGTAGTATCTGTGTTCGGAGGGCACAGCAGGGGGCTGTCACCACCAGAAAGGGCGTGGGGAGCCATCTGCTTAAATATAGTAGGACGGTCTGGGATTAAATATAGTAGGACGGTCTGGGAGAACGTACCCACACTTTTCAAGAAAGGGCAGTTTTCTCTGAGGACTAGTCCATTTCATAGAACTGTCAGGGCAAAGGGGAATTTTGTTCACTACTATTATACTTGCTCTGGCATGTTTGTTTCCTTCCTTCCTTTCCTTCTTTTTCTTTCTTTCTTTCCTTCCTTCTTTCTTTCTTTTCTTCTTTCTTTTTTTTTTTTTTTTTTTTGAGACGGAGTTTCGCTCTTGTTACCCAGGCTGGAGTGCAATGGCGCGATCTCGGCTCACCGCAACCTCCGCCTCCTGGGCTCAGGCAATTCTCCTGCCTCAGCCTCCTGAGTAGCTGGGGTTACAGGCACGCGCCACCATGCCCAGCTATTTTTTTTGTATTTTTAGTAGAGACGGGGTTTCACCATGTTGACCAGGATGGTCTCGATCTCTTGACCTCGTGATCTACCCGCCTCGGCCTCCCAAAGTGCTGGGATTACAGGTGTGAGCCACCGCGCCCGGCAGCTTTTCTTCTTTCTTTCTTTTTTTGGAGTCAGGGTCTTACCCTGTCACTGAGGCTGAAGTGCAGTAGTGCAATCATAGCTCACTGTACTTGAACTCACTTGAACTCCCAGGCTCGAGCGATCCTTCCACCTCAGCCTTCCAAGTAGGTGGGATGACAAGCATGTATCACCATGCCTGGCTTGTGTGTGTGTGTGTGTGTGTGTGTGTGTAGAGATGGGATCTCACTATGTTGCCCAGGATGCTATCAAACTACTGGCCTCAAGCAATTCTCCCACTTAGCCTCCCAAAGTGCTGGGATTACAGGTGCGTGTCACCACATCTGGCTGGAATGTTTAGTTTCTGATTCACATACATCAAGATAGAAGAGGAATTCGCTCAAGAAGGAACAATGGGATCCAAGCCTGACTGATGAGCCAGCTGCAGGTGGGTTTTCACAGAGCCACACCCTGCGTGATGAGAAGGCTTCAAGCAGTTGTTGATTCTGCCCCTAGAGTTCTTCATAAACTTGGTCTGGAATCTCACAGAACCTGTTCAGAGAAGCTCTGGATGTGACTCTGGGGCCATGTAATGTGGAGATGGAGGGATCAAAGATGGGAGCAGAGGCAGGAGGAGCAAACAGCTCCATATGGTCCCAGAGTCTATTTCCATCTACTTGCTCAAGTTGAGAGAGGATATTTCCTTCTACTTGCTAGTCAGACAAAGTTGTAAGCCCCAAGTCTGAAGATACATTTGAAATGCTCAGCAAAATCTCTGAAGCTGGAAACCACTGTGACCCATTATTTGAAAGGTTATGTAAGACTCTACAAGAAGGCCTTCCCACTATAAATAGCCCCTTTCAAAGGGCACATCCTGGAAATCAGAAAACAAATTCTCCAATATGATTTGATAGAATCTGAAAAACAAAATATCCATTCATTTATTCAGCACCCATTTACTGAGCACATTTTAGGTACCAGGTACCCCACTGGGCACTGTAGGGATACAAACCAGGATCCCAGCTGGTAGAGATTCATCTCAGGATGAACCATGAGAACACAGAACAGGAAATGAAAAGTGCCCTAAGGGCAGAGATGAGATCAGGGGATGGCAAGGGCTGGAGGTGGGGAGGGGAAGTTGACTACAAAGGATGTGAAGAGACATTTTAGAGTCATGGAAATAGTCTACATCTCAAGTGTGGTGGTGGTTACTATAAATATCCACCCAAACTCATGTAACTCAAAGATGGATTTGGCTGAATATGATTTATACCTCAATAAACCTGACTTTTAGAAAAGTGACCTAAAAAATGTACTGCTAAACTGTATAAATGAATATGCCCTATGTCATGTTATACAAATGTTAAAACTGATGGCACCAATACATTAGAAACCAACAGTTGAATGTTATTTGCACGAGCAGAAAAATACATTTTGATTGGAGATAGATTCATCTGACCATCTAAAACTATTCTGGAAAAGCAGGGAATGGGGAATAAGACTGACCACCTCTCAGCTGCTGCACGGCTGTGAACATAGACTGTTGGTAATAAGGCAGTTGGGTGTTGAAGAACTAGATATCTTGAAAGAACTAATCCCCCTTATGTTTTCTTTTATTTTTAAATAAAGCTTTATGGATATATATAATTCACACACTATAAATTCACCCTTTTAAAGTATACAACTTGTACAACTCAGTAATTTTAGTATATCCACAGAATGGTGCATCTATCGCTACTATTTACCATAATTTTAGAACGTTTTGGTCACCCCCCCCCCACCACCAAAGAAATTCTATATCCATTAGCACTCACCATTCTGCCCTTCACCTGCCCTAAGCAATCACTAATCTACTTTCTGGCTCTATGCATTTGCCATTTATTCTGGACATTTCATGTAAATGAATCAAGCAATATGTTGTATTTTGTGTCTGGCTTCTTTAACTCAGTATAGTGTTTTCAAGGTCATCCATATGCTATCTCAAAGAATACTTGATTCGTTTTTGTGGCTAAATAATATTCCTTTGGCTGGGCGCGGTGGCTCAAGCCTGCAATCCCAGCACTTTGGGAGGCCAAGGCGGTGGATCATGAGGTCAAGAGATCGAGACCATCCTGGTCAACATGGTGAAACCCCGTCTCTACTAAAAATACAAAAAATTAGCTGGGCATGGTGGCTCGTGCCTGTAATCCCAGCTACTCAGGAGGCTGAGGCAGGAGAATTGCCTGAACCCAGGAGGCGGAGGTTTCGGTGAGCCGAGATCACGCCATTGCACTCCTGCCTGGGTAACAAGAGCGAAACTCCATCTCAAAATAATAATAATAATAATAATAATAATAGTAGTAATAGTAATATTCCTTTGTATGGATATACGACATTGTGTTTATCCACTCATCAGTTGATGGACATTTGGGTTGTTTCTACCTTTTACCTATTGCAAATAATGCTGCTATAAATATTTGCATGCAAGTTTTTGTGTGGGCATGTTTTCCTTTCTCTTGCTTGTATAGCTAGGAGTGAAATTGCTCGGTGGTATAGGTAACTCTGTGTTTAATTTTTTGAGGAACTGCCAAATTGTTTTCCAGAGTGACTACACCATTATACAATCCCACCAGCATAAGCACCATGTAAATTTTTCACCCTTTCTCAGCTTTCCATGAACAGTATAATTTTTTTTTTTTTTTTTTTTTTTTGAGACGGAGTCTTGCTCTGTCGCCAGGCTGGAGTGTAGTGGCAGAATCTCGGCTTCCTACAACTCCACCCGCCAGGTTCAAGTGGTTCTCTTGCCTCAGCCTCCCAAGTAGCTGGGACAACAGGTACGCACCACCACACCCAGCTAATTTTTGTATTTTTGGTAGAGATGTGGTTTCACCATGCTGGCCATGATGGTCTTGAGCTCTTGACCTCGTGATCTGCCTGCCTTGGCCTCCCAAAGTGCTGGGATTACAGGCATGTGCCCAGCCAGAATTTTTCTTAATCTAATATAGTTGAGATTGAAATAAAGTATTAAAGGAAAGTTTAAGTCTAGTCCCAGATGATAGGGGAAGAATGATGTAATGAACGCAACTCAGAATATCTCTTTTTGTATGTTGTTAAAGTTCTGTATTGTATTCTACATTAGATCTAATTTAAGATGATTCAGTATCGTTTCAGGAGTAGCTGTTGGATTATTCTCAGGTGCTTGGAATTGAGTGTAACATGGGTTTCCTTTTAGTTAAATGGGTGGTTTCTTTGAGAAGAAAAAATAATAATGTTATGGGCCCCTTTCAGTTGAAACTGGAAGTGCTTGAATACACTGAGTACACTGTTTCTTCCAAAGAGCTCTCCACATTCCCAGGTAATGGCCTCTAGAGTCCTTGCTGTTCCACAGTAAGACATGAGACTTAGTTTTCCTAATGGCCATGGGATTAAACCCCAGCAGTTACAACTCCCTCCTACTTCTCTGGGTATTCCTTTCCAAATTCCTCCAGCCATTCCTTAAAAGTTAGCTGTTCTCACGGTTCCATCCTAGCTCTGCTTCTCTTCTTACATTGTATACAGCAGGATTTCCAGACCCTATTAGGAAAGAGACCAGGCTTGGTGGCTCACCAGCACTTCAGAAAGCCGAGGCAGGCAGGTCACTTGAGGTCACGAGTTTGAGACCAGCCTGGCCAATGTGGCAAAACTCTGTCTCTACTAAAAATAAAAAAAAATTAGCTGGGCACTGTGGCACACGCCTGTAATCCCAGCTACTCGGGAGGCTGGGGTGGGAGAATTACTTGAACCCAGGAGGTGGAGGTTGCAGTGAGCTGAGGTTGTACAGCTGCACTCCAGCCTGGGCAACAGAGCCAGACTCTGTCTCAATTTAAAAAAAAAAAAAAAAAAAAGGATAAAAATAAAACTACTAGGAAAGAAAGGAAACTTTTTTTATCTGAGGCAGTGAGCCCCTTTAAATTATCAGCCCCAGTGAGGCATTGAAATGTGACAGCAGTCACCTCTCACTCCTCCCTCAACCTAAGTAATCTCCTCTTGTTATGTGGGCCCTACACTGAGTGAGGCCAAGTAGCCATAGATTAACCTAACAAGGCCACATGCTGGAGACATAACTGCTGCTCTAGAGTTCAACAATGTATATGGCCAATCAATGTTCCTTCTGTGTACCAATGAGAATTCCCAGCAAACAACTTTTGTAACTGCCCCGTCTCCTTATTTGTCCTTTGCACTTCCGAGTGTTTCCCAGGCTGCACTCCTCAACGCTGGTCCAGATAAACTTTTTACCTATATTAATGTTGCCTGAGTTTCTTTCTTTAGGTCGACACGATCTTTAATCATTCAGGCCGGGCGCGGTGGCTCAAGCCTGTAATCCCAGCACTTTGGGAGGCCAAGGCAGGTGGATCACCAGGTCGAGAGATCGAGACCATCCTGGTCAACATGATGAAACCCCGTCTCCACTAAAAATACAAAAAATTAGCTGGGCATAGTGGCGCGTGCCTGTAATCCCAGCTACTCAGGAGGCTGAGGCAGGAGAATTGCCTGAACCCAGGAGGCGGAGGTTGCGGTGAGCCGAGATCGTGCCATTGCACTCCAGCCTGGGTAACAAGAGCGAAACTCCGTCTCAAAAAAAAAAAAAAAAAAAAAAAAAAAAAATTATTCAGGAAGCTCTGGCCTAAACACAGTGATAATATGTTCATTTGGCCAAGATTTCATATTTCAAAATCTTTTCTTTTCTAATAATATTTGAGTGTCTGCCAGAAAAACGTATAGAATGTGGCACTTCACTGAAGTCATCTGTTCTGCTTCCTCCTCCAAACCTGTTCCTCTTGCAGAATTCCCTTTCTTGAGGAACACAGTCATCATACACCAAGTTTCCCTAACACAAACTTGATATTTATCTTGATTCTTCTATTTCCCTGAAGCCCAGTATTCCCTAACAAGAGTAAGGCTTCAGGCGACATGTCTTTATTTATATATTTTATATAGTATCTGACTTTGGAAGCCTCCACTCTAATTGCAAGGGCAGGACCTACATATATGAAAAGCTAAATAACAACCTGAGGGGAACCACCAGATAATAACAAGGCCCAGTGAGAAACACCTGTGTGGGCTGACAAGGTCAGGCAAGGATTCCAGGGAATTACTATTGTGTTGCTTAGAAACAGCCTTGGAGATAGGACGTAATTTAAAATGGCTATCCAGAGAGCCCCATTGAATGTTAAAGCTGGAAGATACATAAGCACTCATTTGCTAATAATCTCATTTTACATAAAGGAAACTGAGACCCAGACAGACCAAATGATGGATGATAAGCTGCGTTCTTTCAGTATTTATTGAATGCCCACTGCGTGAAAGGCGTAGCATGGGCTACATTTATACAAAAGAGCAGGCGAGGCGAGACTATCAAATAGCACCAGTACCTGGCAAGAAACTAAGCCTCTCACAGCACCCCAAGGGGCAACTGGTAGTTATAAACTGGGTTACTAGTTCTTCCACTTACCCTTGAAAATAGCAGGATTCAAATAGTTACTCACTGTTTAGGCAGGCGCTAATTATTTCTACTTCATGAGTAATCAGGATGGAAAACTTTACCATCACCTACAATGTCCAGTCATATCATATCTGGATATACAGATATCCAGGTAGAAAATTCTGAAGCAATCTTTACAGTGGACACAAGCCTGAATGTTTGTGGTGTGGAGACACTGTAACTGCTTTTACAATCACAGAGGCAGAGAGGCAGGGAAAGCCTCCCAATCAGGGGTTTATTTTATTTCCTTGATTTCTCTTTATTTTTTTTAATGCCCCTCTAATAAATTCTGAGTAAGGCCATTTCCAAGGTCTTACTTCAGCCTTAGGATAAATAATGACACTGAATTTTTAGCCCATTGAAGTTCAACAGGAAAAGCTATTATAAAAATAACCAAGAATATGTAAAAAAAATATCTTCCTGTTAATGAAAACATACATGAAGAAATTGAGAAGACAGGGAAAAGGTCATAGCTGTAGATAAAGTAAACAGGAACTGGCTTTCCATCCTGAAAGAGGATGGGTCTGTAATTCTGGGCTTTCTGAATCCCGGCCATCAGTTTGAATTAATCTCTTTCTCATTGTTTAAAGAATCTCTGAAGATGGTCCTGAAAGCAGCTTCATTTCCTCAGTTCCCCTGCCCATGCCCGAGTATGTGTGCTCCCAGCACAGCTTGAAATTAGTGTACTTTTTCATCTTGGCCTTTAGTTTTTAAACAAGCAGGCAAAGACCCCAGGAGACTTGGGCAGGCTGGCCTAATGGTAGAAATGGTGTCCGGTAGCCCGAGGGGAGATTTCATTATCTTCACATGGCCTGGCTTAGCATGCAAGGAGCAACCTGTCCCTAGAGAGGAGTTTAAAATAATCATATGTCATGTGAGATGAGATCATAGATAGGAAAGCTCTTCTTTGAAGTTGAAAAAAATTTCAGCCTACAAATGCACAGTATTGGTATTATTTATTAATGAATATATTTGATACTCTCTTTGTCAGGTTCCTGGGCATATTTGCACGCATTCATTTGCAAAGACAATCATCAACATTATGGCTTATAGACCAACATAGTAGTTTAGTTACCAATAAACACTAATAGATACACAAATGTACCTAGGAGTCCGTGCAGTTACCCTGTTCTACTTCACCGCCTACTAAAAGCAATTAAAAATTGATACCAGCGAGAGACTCACAGCCTTCCTTGCAGAGCAAAAGACAAAGGGATGTGTGAGAGCAGGGATGGATCGTGCTCATCTTTCTCCTGCCTGCTAAGTGACAAAGAAGGTAGGAACTCCCAAAGGAGTCCTCCTAACCCAGCAATCACAAATTACTTACCAAATACCAGCTCATTAATCCGGAGGTGAGTGTTGGGTAGCTTTGTGAGGTGACCACTTAAACAATTTTTCTGCAGAAGGGCTACAGTGTTTCATATGCAATTCTATAGTCTTATGCTATCTAAATCAGGAGTCCTTTTTGTGTTTGGTGTTACTTGTTAAGTTTGGAACAAAATTTCACACACACAGGCTGTGTGTATCTCCAGCACCTAGCATCATGTCTGGCACACAGCAGGTGCTCAATACAAATTTTGTAAATAATTGACAAAGTTGAATCTGTGCCATAGCCAGTCTACAGAACTTCAATCTCCTCATCACATACATTCTCCATAGGCCTCTCTGGAATTCTTCAGTTTGCACCTATACAACTGTGAACTGCAGGAAGATGGGAAAGAACCCAGGACAAGTGAAAGGGCTGGAAGGTGCACTGAGCCGGCCGGATCTGGGGTCTGCTGTCCTGTTCTCACCTCCTTCACCCAGAGGCCAGTTCTATGCTTAGCCTAGTCGTCATGCCATGTGTAAAGGTGCGATTCCACCCACCCCACCTGTGACCCATCTAGAGATTAGACAGGCAATCCTTCTCTTGTGCAATCCTGCTGGACAAGCATTCATCAAATGCCAGCTGTGCATACGCCATCATATAAAGCCCTGTAGAGGAAAGGGAAAAGATACATCATGCCTCCAACGTCAGGAACCAATAGCATCATTAGGGAGACTGTTTATTATTGCCTCTTTATTCTACAAACATATATTAAGCACATGTGCTAAGTACTCTTCTAAGTGTTGGGGTTTCAAAGTTGACCAAGACAAATAATTTTCCTGCTCTCATTATACTGACATTTTAGAGTGGGAAGATAAAAGGCAATCATGCAAATAAATAAATAGTATAAATTCAGATTAGTGCTATCAAAACCAAATCAGAAAATAGAGAAACTACTCTGAGGTTTTTGTTTGTTTGTTTTTTGTTCATTTTTTGTTTGTTTGTTTGAAATGGAGTCTTACTCTATTGCCAGGCTGGAGTGCAGTGGCACAATTTCGGCTCACCGCAACCTCCGCCTCCTGGGTTCAAGCAATTCTCCTGCCTCAGCCTCCTGAGTAGCTGGGACTATAGGCGCACCCCACCATGCCCAACTAATTTTTGTATTTTTAGTAGAGACAGGATTTCACCATGTTGGCCGGGATGGGCTCGATCTCTTGACTTCTCTGCCCACCTCGGCTTCCCAAGGTGCTGGGATTGCAGGGGTGAGCCACCACACCCAGCCTTTATCTGAGATCTTATTGACAAGACTTAAAAGTGGGGTTCCAGCCAGAGGTAATAGCAAGTTTAAGGACTCCTCGGTGGGGTACAAGCTGGAAGTAACCAAGACCCAGCAAGAAAGCTGGTGTGACTGAAGCACTGGGACTGACAGGGGAGAGAAAGGAGACAAGACTGGAGAAACGGGCAGAAGCCAGGTCAGGCTAGATGATGTCCCTTTCTACTCAAAGTACGGGCCACGGATCAGCTGCCTCAGCCTCACCTGACACTTCGTTTAAATGACCCCAACATTTATTTCCCTTCTTTTACAGTCATAGGACTATCAAATTTCAGGTGGCAAACACCTGCCTCCAATAAAGAGCCAGAGGCTTCTCCAACTCACTCTTGCAAAAAAGTTTTAGCCATGTGACAGAAAGGAAGTGATATATATGACTTCTCAGAAGTCTTTCTAAAGGTACATCCTTTCCTCCTTCCTTCTCTCTGGAACACACATTTAAAGACTCCTTCTCTGGCAGCTGCCTTGTGCCAGAAGGTAACTTTAAGCATGGAAGCTACTCAAGTCAAAACAAGGAGACGGAGGAGCTGTGTCTTGGCCCCTGTGGATGGCCATACCAGCCCTCTCAAACTTGTCCGTATGAAAAAAAGAGAAATATCCATTTTCTTAAGCCACTGCTACTTTGGAATTTTCTGTTACTTATAGCTGAATTTAATCCCAACAAATTCACACTCTATGTTATATTGTCATTTCTTTTCATAAAAGGCTACATGTTACTAAACTTTGAGTAAAATCGAGAATCCAAGAAGATGTGCTATATTTATTCTATAGCTTCCATAACTCCCACTAACTCCTCACTCACCTCCACTCCTCTACTGACGCACATACAGCAATTTAGTAGCATGGCCCCAACTGGATGGTGGTCAGGAGAACGGTCAGTGGCAAAGGTAAAGACACAAGGTTAAGGCAGGCTTGGGCTCCAGGACTTCGGCTTCTCCCCTCCTGAGAGCACTTAGAGAAGTGGACCCCTCCAGGCTGAACTGACAAGCCTGAGGACTTGCAGGCATTGCAGGCAGCTCCTCACCGTCATACAACCACAGATCCCCTGGTCTGTTGAACAGACTTCAACCTGGGCTGAATAAACTCTTCACACCATGTTTCTATACTTAGAATGAGCCTATCATTTGAAAAACTGAAGCCATGACCAACTAAATTCTCTTCAATGACTGTTCCAATGGGCAGCTCCAACAGTGACCCTCACAGCCACCCGTAATAGATACACAATTGAAAACGGTGGCTTGACGCTGGGCGCGGTGGCTCACACCTGTAATCCCAGCACTTTGGGAGGCCAAGGTGGGTGGATCATGAGGTCAAGAGATTGAGACCATCCCGCCCAATATGATGAAACCCCGTTTCTACTAAAAATACCAAAATCAGCTGGAAGTGGTGGTGTGTGCCTGTAATCCCAGCTACCGGGGAGGCCGAGGCAGGAGAATTGAACCCAGGAGGCAGGGATTGCAGTGAGCCAAGATCGTGCCACTGCACGACAGCCTGGCAACAGAGCGAGACTCCATCTCAAAAACAAACAAAAAGAAAGCAGTGAATGCAAATGCCACCTCAAGGCATTCTCTCCAGTCCTGTTATCTAATCAGTCACCTTAGAGCTCCTCCTATGTCGAAATTCTGAAGGCCCTGCTGCCAAGGTTGTCAGCTGCCTTTCCAGACATTGATAGGGCTAAATGTCTATAGATGTGCTGAACCTGGAATGTTACTAGAAACACAGGAAACACTTGGTCAGAGCAATTTCAATAGCCAAGGAATACTGGACCTGTATCCCATTTTGTGTTTTATAATCTCTGCCTTACATTCCAGCGTGATAAAGCTGGTCTTAACCTAGTTTACAGGAACCTCACACAGGTGGCTGCAAGAATTCCAAGTCATAATGAACATTCTACCACGTGCTCTTCTTACGTTAATTTTGGCTGCCGATTCAGACCATGCCCTTCACAGCTTTCCTTTGGGAGTAGACTTGGGGTTGAATCTAAGAGAATCTGCCCCCATGGGTCCAATGTGGGCACTAACTTTAACCAAACTTGTTTAATTGCTTTGGTAAGAGGTAAAGCCTCATCCCTGTCTTCCAGAGGTATTTCTGGACTGAACAGCGAAAGATCATTAAGATCCATAAACAGCACTCGGGCTTTAGTGGATGACTTTAGGAAGTGTCACTAAAGTATAGGAAGATTCTGGTGAATTTGGGAACAAGTGGCCATTTCTTTCACACAGGCAATGTTGAAGAGGAGACTGCGTCCTTTCTGCATAAAGAAGAAGATCCTTTGATCTATTCAGGATGGAAGGCACTTTTCAAATTCCATCTAGAGCAGCATGATATTCTGTGTGGTCCCAGTTTTTACAAAGCAAAAAGTGACTCAGATAAACTATATAGATGAGCAAGAAATAGGAAGAATTTGTGCTCATTAGAAATCACAGAGGCAGCCTAGTTTTATAACAAAACAGGGACTCAGACTACTCACTACAGACAAAGCTGCCAGGTGAACACAGAGGCTGCCCTTTGGTGAATGTTTGAGCCATGGGTCAGAAATTCTCTCACATCACAGGCTCTTTGTGATTGAAAGCAAACTTTCAATCTTCCTAAATATAGGGCTTTTATTGAAAGTTATCAAATAAAATCTAAGGCAGGTCAATAAGTAACTTGTGGTTTCTCAAAAAGAGGATATCATTAGTAAGACTTACATCACTAATATAATCATAACCACTCCCTGTAAGAATTCAATTTATCACTTCAGCAAAGGCAAAATGAACTGCCAAGAAAAAATTAAGTAATCTAATGATGATCTAATGATATCTTTGTATCTTATCTGAAGATACCTTCTGGAATGAAAGACTTGTTGAAAATTCACCTGCGTTATGCAGCTGTCTCTAACAAGCTAAAACACTGCTTTTATTCTATACCATTTTTTGTCATGGGAGCTAATAGGTTGGGGGGCGGAGAGAGGGGTGGTGGTGGTGGGACTTTATTTGCAAAGCATAAAATTGAAAACAAGCACTGTGTTGTGATTTTTAGATCAGACACGCGGGGGCAGCAGTGAGCTGATGAGGAGCACAAACAGCTGTGGCACTTTGGAGCCCGAAAGTTTGAATCTAGAGGCTGAGATGCCGGCTAGCTCTGCTTCAGAATCATTGACACCAAAAAGATGCCCATTTTAAAAAGCTTTAAAATTAAATACTAGAGAAAATCCTTCTCGCAGATGATTTCTGCTCCCCATTAGTGCTTAATTTTCTAATTTTCCTGTTTTTTGTTTTTTTGAGGCAGAGTCTCGCTCTGTCGCCCAGGCTGGAGTGCCGCGGCGCCATCTCGCAACCTCCGCCTCCAGGGTTCAAGCGATTCTCCTGCCTCAGCCGCCCTAGTAGCTGGGACTACAGGCACACACGACCACGCCCAGGTAATTTTTTGTATTTTTAGTAGAGACGGGGGTCTCACTATGTTGGCCAGGATGCTCTCGACCTCCTGACCTTGTGATCTGCCTGCCTCAGCCTCCCAAAGTGCTGGGATTACAGGCATGGGTCACCACGCCGGGCCTGCTTTTTTATTGACAATTTTCATTTTCAATCCACTGAGGAATATGATCATTTTAAAGCTGAGAAACTTCCTCCTGACCGGCCTGAGTTGAAGCCCCGGGAGCACAGGCGGGCTATTCCCACCCCGCAGGCACAGAAGATGGCGCAGAGGGTGAAAGGACTGCCTTTGTGAGGAGCCCACTTTGGCCTGCAGCTGACAACATCTTGAGAGCAAATCGGTTCCAAGGGCTCCTTTTTATAAAATGGGGAAACACAGCGGCACTCCTCCTTCCTTCCCAAAGACGGATGTGTTTCGTCCCTGCCTATCGGGAGCTGCTGTTCTAGCACGGCGCAGGCAGACCGCCCTTCCCTGAAGAGCAAGGTGGGCTGGACCGGGTTTCACTTTCACTGCAGACAATGGAGTCGGCACACAAAGGTACCACAGCTGATCGTCTTTAAACACCCAACTGAGGCGGCTTGTTTACTGAGGATAGGCGGGTCCACCTGAAGAGGCTGTAGGAGAATCACACGCCAGAGGCAAAAAGGGAGGGACTCCCCACGTGGCCCCAGAACAGCCTCACGAGGGCGGCCAGGACAGCCCCTCTTGCTGCGCCCGACAAGAGGCCCTTTGTCAGGCTGTCAGGCCGGGTTTTATTTTTAGACTCAGCCAGGGCTGCCCGCCTGCCCAGAGCTTTCCCCTCACACAGCTGTTGCCTCTGCTCTCCAAAGCCCTAGCCTACAGGTGCTGTGTTTCCCTTGGCCTTGATGTGCCTTGACAAGTTGGAAGAGTGAGTGAGGGTGGCTTGGAAGAGAAGGGTTGGGGAGGGGTGCCGGTCCCAGGCAGGCTCCTGGGCACTTCCTGCACAGCCCTGGGGCAGTTTGCTCCCCCCTCCCAGCATGGACCTCCAGCCTGGAAGTTTTATTTGTTTATTTATTGAGAGACAGAGTCTCGCTCTGCAGCCCAGGCTGGCGTGCAGTGGCGCCATCTCAACTCACTACAACCTCCACCTCCCAGGTCCTGGTTCAAGCAACTTTGCCTCAGTTTCTCCAGTAGCAGGGACTACAGGCGCACACCACCATGTCCAGGTAATTTTTGTATTTTTAGTAGAAACGGGATTTCACGATGTTGGCCAGGCTGGTCTTGAACTCCTGACCTCGTGATCTGCCCGCCACACCCTCCCTTAAACTCAGGCCAGGAGTTTTAGACCAGCCTGGCCAATATAGTGAAAAACCCTGTCTCTACTAAAAATATAAATATTAGCCAGGTGTGGTGGTGCATGCCTGTAATCCCAGCTACTTGGGAGGCAGAGGTTGCAGTGAGCTGAGATCACGCCACTGTACTCCAGCCTGGGTGATGCGTCTCTCTCCATATATAGAATGAGACAGAATTTACATATGTATGTATGTTTAAGTTCTTGCTCCCACCGCTGTAATACCTTTAGCTAAAAGAGTTTAAAATGGCTACAGTCTGCCTGCAGACCTCTTTTTGAGGAGCAAGCTGAGAGCTTCCTTCCTCTGCCCAGCAAAGCTCCCCCATGACTTTTGTTCCTTTTTCAGAAGGCTGATGCTATCAGGCCCAGGAATTGGCTAGGAAAGGACTCAGTACAGACAGGACCACTCAGAGAAACAGTAAGGTAAGTGCACGTATTTACAATACTCTGAAAAGCAAATTGTCCACAGAGGGGAAGAAAAGTGGCTGTTCTTTATTTTCATTAGCCTTTTGTCCTTTGATTTGTATTCTCTCTTTCCATTCAGCCTCTGCTGTGGTCTGAGTGTTTGTGTCTCCCCAAAATTGATATGCTGAAAGCCTATGAATAGGGTTAATGCCCTTATAAAAGAGGCAGAAGGAAGTTTGTTTACCCCTTTCACCATGTGAGAACACAGAGAGAAAGCTCCATCTGTGAGAAAGTGGGCCCTCAGGCCGGGCGCGGTGGCTCATGCCTGTAATCCCAGCACTTTGGGAGGCAGAGGCCAGGAGTTTGAGACCAGCCTGGCCAACATGGTGAAACCTCGTCTCTACTAAAAATGCAAAAATTAGTTGGGTGTGGTGGCAGGCACCTGTAATTCCAGCTACTCAGGAGGCTGAGGCAGGAGAATGGCTTGAACCAGGGAGGTGGAGGTTGCAGTGAACCGAGATTCCGCCACTGCACTACAGCCAGTGCTAAAAAAAAAAAAAAAAAAAAAAAAAAAAAGCAGGCCCTCACCAGATGCTACATCTGCCAACACCTTGATCTTAGACTTCCAGTCTCCAAAACCGTGAGAAGTAAATTTCTGGCTCTAGGTGGCTCCTGTGTTTTGAATGAGGGCACCACATTCACTGCCTGGAGAACTGCCCATTCGATGCAGGACACAGGTAAGTGACAAGCTTGTGGTGAGCTGGGCAGTGGGCAATGAAGCCCAGAGCAGCCAGCCCAGCTCAGCCCAGCCCAGGACAGAGAAAGTTCTCAGGATGGGGAGATGCCTGCATTTTAAAGGAATCATCAGGTGAACAGAGACTAGGAGAAAGGCTATTTCTCCAGGGAAACAGGAAATTGTAGCAAGGCCCTTTGTGCTGAGTTTTTCTGTACATCACAGCCTTGCTCTGTGCGGTTCTCATGTGGTATATCACTGAATCCCCACATCCCTGTGTGCCCAATGCCCTCATCATTCCAAATCTGAGATCCCTGAGGCATAGAGGAGCCGAGGAATGTTACCAAGGCCATCTGGTCAGTGACTGGTGGAGCCGGGATTTGAACTGAGGCATGCTGGCTCTTGAGCCCTGCTTTTAACCCCTCGATCATACTGCAGTTTGGACAACTCAAAAAAGAAGGGGTGGCTGGGACACAGACTTGCAGGAGCTGGGTTGGAAAGGTGAACAGAAAGCCATGCCATGCTGAGGAGGCTGAATTTCATCCTAAAGACAGCCAGGAAGATGTAAACAGCAGTGCACCCTGATCCAATCTGGGTTCTTGATAGGTCTGTGCCTTTGCAAGAACGATTGCTGAGGCTGGACGAGGATAGCAGTGTGGAGGCTGTTGTAGTCATCTAACGAAGAAAGCAGGCACTGGAGGTAGGTGGAGAGGGTGGTGAATCTGAGCGCCGTTGAGGAGTCAGGGCTCTGTCCAAAGGGGATGTGGAGAGGGAGGCCTGATGCTCAGCTTCTGGTGTAGGTGAGCGGGTGGGGGCAGCTCCTCTCAGAAATGCAGGAAACACTGGAGTAACAGCAGGCTTAGAAGAAAGGGGAGGACTTAGTTCAGGTGGCTGTGGGGCATCCACGTGGAGATGGGACTCTAATTAAGTCAGTGGCAGGAAGAATGGAAAAGAGGAGGTGAGTGCCAGCAATCACTTTAAAACAGGTGTTTGGGCCACGCACGGTAGCTAATGCCGGTAATCCCAACGCTTTCGGAGGCCGAGGTGGGCGGATCATGAGGTCACGAGTTCGAGACCAGTCTGACCAACATGGTGAACCCCGACTCTACTAAAAATACAAAAATTAGCCAGGCATGCACCTGTAATCCCAGCTACTCAGGAGGCTGAGGCAGGAAAATCACTTGAATCCAGGAGGCGGAGGTTTCAGTGAACCAAGATCGCACCATTGTATTGCACTCTAGCCTGGGCAACACAGTGAGACTTCATCTCAAAATAAAATGAAGAAAGAAAGAAAAAAGAAAAGTAAGACAGGTTTTCTTCACCTGGCCAGAGCTCAGGTGTCTGTACACTTACGTAGAAAAAGCATTGCATCTTTTTTTTTTTTTTTTTTTTTTTTTTTTGAGACGGAGTTTCGCTCTCATTACCCAGGCTGGAGTGCAATGGCGCGATCTCGGCTCACCGCAACCTCCGCCTCCTGGGTTCAGGCAATTCTCCTGCCTCAGCCTCCTGAGTAGCTGGGATTACAGGCACGTGCCACCATGCCCAGCTAATTTTTTTGTATTTTTAGTAGAGATGGTGTTTCACCATGTTGACCAGGATGGTCTCGATCTGCCGACCTCGTGATCCACCCACCTTGGCCTCCCAAAGTGCTGGGATTACAGGCTTGAGCCACCGCGCCCGGCCAAAGCATTGCATCTTTATTTTCACTTTCCTCCTACTAAAGTTTATCGTCATCTTCAATTACTAATGTTAAGAAAGAGACTATAGTAATATCAGCCATGTATGACTTTGACTTCAATAGAAATCACAGATTTTTCACACCCTATTTTCACCTCACATTTCAGTTGATGCAGATATTTTCAAATATCATTTATGTTCATTACTACTTAAAAATGATGTTAGGCTGGTGTGGCAGCTCACACCTGTAATCCTTGCACTTTGGGAGGCCAAGGTGGGATCTTGAGCCCAAGAGCTCAAGACCGACCTGGGCAACACAGCCAGATGCTGTCTCTACACACACACAAAAAAAATTTTTTTTAATTTAGCCACACATAGTAGCACATGCCTGTAGTCCCAGCTTGCAACTTCACACACAGACCTTCTTGCTGCTTATAGAAATGCTATAATTCTATCTCACGTGATTCCCATTAAGAAAGAAAAAAAACTGTATGTGTGTCTCAACTGAAGCTGCTATAGCAAAATACCATACACTGGGTGGCTTAAACAACAGATGTTTATTTCTCACAGTTCTAAAGGCGGAAGGTTCAAGATCAGGGTGGTGTTCTGGTGAGGGCTCCCTTCCTGGCTTGCAGACAAGTACCTTCTTCCTTATATCTTTACATGGAGGGGAGAGAGACCAGGTTCTTTGATTTTGTTTCATATGAGGACCCAACTCTCATGGACTCGTCTAAATAGAGTCACTTCCCAAAGGGCTTGTCTCCAAATACCATCACACTGGGGATTAGGGCTTCAGTGTGTGAAGTGGGGGTGGAGGAGAAGCACATTTAGCCCATAACCATGCATTTATTTATTTATTTATGAAATGGAGTCTCACTCTGTGGCCCAGACTAGAGTGCAGTGGCACGATTTCGACTCACTGCAAACACCACCTCCCAGGTTTAAGTGATTCTCCTGCCTCAGCCTCCCAAGTAGCTGGGACTACAGGCACCTGCCACCATGCCTGGCTAATTTTTGAATTTTTAGTAGAGACGGGGTTTCACCATACTGGCCAGGATGGCCTCGATCTCTTGACCATGTGATCTGCCTGCCTTGGCCTCCCAGAATGCTGGGGTTACAGGTGTGAGCCACTATGCCCAGCTTCCCATAACCATGCATTTATAATCATAAATGCTGCATTCTCTCATATGTTCCTGAGAGGGAAAGACTTCTGTTTTCACTGTGCCCTGATAACCAAATCCTCCTATTACAATTTTATTTTATTTTTGTTTTTATTTATTTATTTATTTATTTATTTTGGCTGTAGCATCTCATTACGTCACCTAGCCTCTAGTGCGGTGGCACAACAATGGCTCACTGTATCCTCAAACTCTCAGGCGCAAGCTGTCCTCCCACATCAGCCTCCTGAATAGCTAAAGCTGTAGGTGCGTGCCTGGCTAGTTTTTTAATGTTTTTGTAGAGACAGAGTCTTGCTATGTTGCTCAGGCTGGTCTTCAATTCCTGGCCTCAAGCAATCCACCTGCCTTGGCCTCCCAAAGCACTGGGATTACAGAATTGAGCCACCATGCCTGGCCCACTTACAATTTTATATGCCAGAGAATTAGAGGAATTTTCCAAAGACTACTTGCTCTGCACATTTCGAGCCTGGTTTTCCTCTCTACCCACACGCCTCTGCTGCCAGGCTCTGTGGGACACATTACCATCACCATATCCTGCCTTGCAGCACAGTGGACACTGGAGTCCTGGGGGCTGCTTCGACACCAGCATGATCAGCAGTAACCAGAATCAACAGGGAAGTGAACAAACCACATAGACATTCCCCACTAAATCCAAACTAAGTGCGTCCCCATCTCAACTTCCTCTTAGCTGGATCCCCAAATGCCCATGGCCACCTCAAGGCCACTAACGTAAGGAAACAGATGGCATCTTAATCAGTTGTGGTTAAAATATCGTACTTTTGCAAACTTGACCAAAGCACCGCATGAGCCCTGTGTGAGGGCCCCTCTCAGAGACCTGGGAGGAGCCTGGCACGCAAGGGGTGCCACCTTCACAGTGAATCCACCTCTGCCTCTGGGACACCAGTTACGGATGTGCTAGCCATGGTGAAACCGCTGCTTAAAATAAGGTAGCAGTTACATGGCACCTACCTGGGGAAATGCTTTGTATGCTATTCAGTTATTTAATCCTTATAACAACCCTAAGATATTGGTGTTATGATAACATCATTTCATAGATAGGGGAGGCTAGGTAACCTGCCCAGAGTCACACATGTAGTAAGTGTTGGACCTGGAATTTGAACCCAGGCAGTCTGGTTCAAACCAGCACCTCACATACTTTCCACAGCAGCCCCACAGCCCCCTTCACCGTTCCAGGACTCCGCAGACTTACGTATCACCTTCTAACAGAGCACATATCTCACTGATTTGCCTATTACCTGTCTCTTGTTACTAAAATACGGACTATGAGGACAGCGCTGAGTGTTTTGTTCATTGCTGAATCACCAGCACAATCACTACAACAGTGCTTGGCATATCTTAGGTATGCAGTAAATCTTTTGTGATTCTCTCCTCCTCCCTCCTCCTCTATCTTCTTCTCCCTCTCCTCTTCCTCCTCTGCTACCCTCTTCCTTCTCCTCCTTTTTCTTCATCTTTTTTGAGACAAGGTCTCATTCTGCCACCTAGGCTGAAATCCAGTGGTACCATCAGGGCTCACTGCAGCCTCTATCTCCCCAGGCTCTAGTGATCCTCCCACCTCAGCCTCCCAGAGAGCTAGGACTACCAAAGCAGGCCACCATGTTTGGCTATTTTAATTTTCTGTAGAGACAGGATTTCACTGGTCTCAAACTCCTGAGCTCAATCCATCCGCTCGCCTGAGCCTCACAAAGTGCTGGAATTAGAGGTGTGAGCCACCGCGCCCAGTTGTAATTCTCTTAAACTCTTAACTTCTCCCAGAAAGGAACCTATTTACTTCCTAAAAACTGCAAGAGGAGGAAAACACATACCAAAAAATGTGAACAATCTGGTTCACATGAAATCCAGGGAGAAAATACTTTTTTTTTTTTTTTTTTTTTTTTTTTTTTTTGAGATGGAGTCTGTCTCTGTCACCAGGCTGGAGTGCAGTGGCACAATCTCGGCTCACTGCATTGTCTGCCTCCAGTTTCAAGTGATTCTCCTGCCTCAGCCTCCTGAATGGCTGGGATCACAGGTGCCCACCACCACACCCAGCTAATTTTTGCATTTTTAGTAGAGACAGGGTTTCACCATGTTAGCCAGGATGATATGGATCTCCTGACTTTGTGATCCACCAGCCTCAGCCTCCTAAAGTGCTGGGATTACAGGCATGAGCCATGGCACCCAGTCAAGAAAATACTTTTCAGGAAGCTATTTACCTCTGTCCTAAGTGATAGTGGTTCATAGTCCCACATATTTCAGATCAGGCAAATTGTACAGAAAGCCAACTAAGAATGATCAAAACCTTTCTGATCCTGACCGTTCAGTTGAGGTTTGAAATTAAAAATCTATATTAGCACCTGACTGAATGTTTATTTAATTTTTTTTCAGTTATATAAAGAGCCAAAGAAAACAGGTGGATAGGTAGATCCAAGATTGAGGATTTGTTGATGGGCTGTGCCAGCAAATCAAAGAAGCGTCCTTCAAATCAAGAGCTCTGAAGGTCATTCAATGGGATGTTGAAGGTCAGATGCTTTGTTAAGACTGAAGCTTGGCCACGTGCAGTGGCTCACACCTGTAATCCCAGCACTTTGGGAGGCCAAGGTCAGAGGTTCGAGACTAGCCTGACCAATATGGAAAAAACCCAGTCTCTACTAAAAATACAAAAATTAGCTGAGCATGGTGGCATGCACCTGTAACCCTAGCTATTCGGGAGGCTGAGGCATGAGAATCGCTTTAACCCAGTAGGCAGAGGTTGCAGTGAGCTGAGATTACACCACTGTACTCCAGCCTGGGTGACAGAGAGAGGCTCTGTCTCAAAAACAAAACAAAACAAAACAAAACCCAGACTGAAGCTTGGTAGGATGAAGCTCTAGGGGAGGGAAAGGGTATGGGGTTGAAGACAGAGTGGAATTTCAAAGTTCAGGATTTCAGAGGAGAAGCAATTATAGGTGATGACCAGGTCTTGTAACAGGATAGGTGATATTGATGACAAGTGAGTAGAGCTCTGAGATGAGTCATAGGACATGAGAAAATTTGATATTATGTGGAATAGGCACTAATGTGTATACTTATGAGCTGGAGCCATGATTTGTAAAACCTACAAACTGTAATGCCATCTTTAAATATCAGCCTCCTCCAACAATCTACTTTTGACTGAAAATACTCTATTTATAATAATTCTAGGCCAGGCATGATGCTCATGCCTGTAATCCCAGTACTTTTGGAGGCCAAAGTATGTGGATCTCTTGAGGTCAGGAGTTCAAGACCAGCCTGGCCAACATGATGAAACCCTGTCTCTACTAAAAAATACAAAAATTAGCTAGGCGTGGTGGTAGGTACCTGTAATCCCAGCTACTTGGGAGACTGAGGCAGGAGAATTGCTTAAACTTGGGAGATGGAGGTTGTAGTGAGCTGAGATTGTGCCACTGCACTCCAGTCTGGACAACAGAGTGAAACTCAGTCGCAAAAAAAAAAAAAAAAAAAATCGAAGATAACAGTCCTCTAAAATTAACAAACCAGGAGAGTAAAATCACCTCAATGTGGTAGGTTCGTAAAGTCAGGGGCTGTGAGTTAAGCTGTTAAAGGTTGATTCTGTTCAAAGAATCATTTTCAATTCTACAGATACCAAAGAAGTGTCACTTTCATAGCTCCAGATTAAAGTCCCTTTTGAGATAATACCGAAGAATTCATATCTTATTCAGTGCTACATACATCATAGATGATCTTTAGTCTCCAGAAGTTCGTGTTTCATGGCTACAAGTCACTCAATAAATACATAAATATAATGGTAAACAATGTTAGGGTGGAAAAAAGCACTTAGATTTCCCAGACACCCAATCCACGAAATGCTCCAATTAGATGTAACTAGCTGATTTTCAGAGGAACAAAAAACATTAGTAGCTTTTGTTCTCCAAAAAGACAAAAGAAGATAACAGGAAGTTGAAATTACATGCAATGTCTACTGAGGAAAAAGTTTCAATTTTTTTCACTGTGAAGTATAGCTGGGATAGGGAGATATTCTTTTTTTTTTTTTTTTTTTTTTTTTTTTTCAGATTTTTAAAAATCCAGTACTTAGCTTGAAACATTGAAGAAAGAGATCATAAATCCCAGCTCAACTGTAGCCTGCAAGTAAATTGATTAGATTCTCCTTTGAGGAAATTCATAATAAAAGAAGCAATATGTACATTTCATTAAATTCACCTGAAGTGATAAGAACCCTTACTGAAATCTTTCAAAGTAGTGGCTGAGTACAAGGTTGTCCATCCTGTGAACTTTCCAACCAGGAAACAACTAAGCAATGTGCCCTTTCCCTGCTTTGAAAGGCACAAGTGCCTGGAGCCAACGCACCTCATTTGGCAGATTGACAGGCACCTGGGTAGTGTTGTGGACATTAGAAGCGAAGGAACAGGAACCCGTGCACTAGAGCTTACATGTAAAATAATTTTCAGACATTTTATAAAACAAGGGAAACAGTTTTGCCCTTTCCATTTTTCCTTTACTGAGTTTTCCATCTCTCCAAGACAGATGGAGCACATGTAACAAAACCAACCCAATGCAGAGGATGCAATCTGGGATATTAAAAATAAAATCTTTTCCAAATCTTCATAAGCTCCTTTAAAAACACTTCCACCAAGTGTTAAAGCCTCCAACAGAGGTATCTAAAAATGGAAGGAAAAAGAAGAGGTGCCCCAAGGGTTCTTATTTCAAAACCAGTCAGAATTAATATTTACTTCTTTGCACAATCAGCAAATATAACCATATTTAGTCATATGTGAACTAGAAAATGAGTATATCCCAGAAAACCCTCTATTAAGAATTCTAAAATATAAAAGTGCTGAATTAAATACAGAAATAAGACAAATCAGCAAAAGCAACTAATGTTTGCATATAATGTTAACATATTGTTGGACTCCAAATAAACACTTCAAACCTTTAAATGTTTAAAAAAAATCCGTAAGTATGTACGTATACAATTATATATTTATAATATATATGCTTGGTATATATATATACCAAGTATATATATATAATATATATACTTGATATATATAATATTCATAAGTATATATATTTATAATATTTATGTATATGTATTTTATATATATACTTGGTATATATAAAATATATACATACTTGGTATATATAATATATATACCAAGTATATATACATTTATAATACATGGTATACATCAAGATGTTTATATACCATGGTATATATATAATATATACCATGTATGTATATATGCCATGGCATATATACTAAATATGTGTATATATATATATAATTCTATATACGTATATTGCTAGATTTTGACATTGTATTCTCTACCCTTACTATGAGTTTTTTATTATAGAAATATTGTAGCTTATATTTTACATTTTCATATTTAAATTTTATATTTTCATAATATTTTAACATAGAAACCTATCAATAATGGCTCCTGAGTTTTAAATTTTCTATGAAAAACTAATTTATTCTGAACCATATGTAATTTCAGGTTTTCCAAGGGTAGATTAACCTCACAAAATTATGTTCAAATATCACGATTCTGTTGGCACCATCCAAAGAATGCATCAATATTCAATTACATGTAAATAAAATTATTTTTTCTCCTTTATCGCTTTTCTGCTGGGATATATAAGTAACCTGTTGAAATATATTACTGATGGAAATTAAATGTAAATTACTTTTTTTTTTTTTTTGAGACAGAGTCTCACTCTGTTGCCCTGGCTGGAGTGCAGTCATGGCTCACAGCAACCTCCGCCTTGCGGGTTCAAGTGATTTCCCTGCCTCAGCCTCCTGAGTAGGTGGGACTACAGGCACATGCCACCACACACAGCTAATTTTTTGTATCTTTAGTAGAGACAGGGTTTCACCGTGTTACCCAGGAAGGAGGGTCTTGATCTCCTGACCTCGTGATCCGCCCACCTCAGCCTCCCAAAGTGGATGTCAGCTACTGAGCCCAGCCTTTTTGTTTTTTTTTCCAGAGTCTTGCTCTGTCATCCAGGCTAGAGTACAGTGGTGCGATTGCAGCTCACTGCAGCCTCCACCTCCTGGCTTCAAGTGATTCTCGTGCTGTAGCCTCCCGAGTAGCTGGGATTACAAGCATATGCCACCACACCTGGTTAATTTTTATATTTTTTTTAGTAGAAGCAGCATTTCACCATCTTGGCCAGGTTGGTCTTGAACTCCTGACCTCAGGTGATCCACCCACCTCGGCCTCCCAAAGTGCTGGAAATACAGGCATGAACCACCACCAGCCTAAATTACTTACTTCCTTAAAAAAATTTTTTTTTCACTTTAAGTTCTAGGCTACACGTGCAGAACATGCAGGTTTGTTACATAGGCATTCACATGCCATGGTGGTTTGCTGCATCCATCACCCTGTCATCTGCATTAGGTATTTCTCCTAATGCTATCCCTCCCGTAGCACCCCACCAAATTACTTATTTCTTAATTTATGGAGCCTGTATGCATTTGGGAACTGATCTAGGTGCTGGGTGCAGCCATGAATCAGGCAAACAAAAGCCATTTAGTCTAATAGGGAAAACTGAACCAAACTCTTAAACAAGCAAATGAACAAACAAGACAATTTGGATAGTGATGAGTGCTGTGAAGAAAACAAAATCTGGCAATGGGATGGATGGTGGCCGAGAGAGAGTTGTGGGGAGAAAGGGGACAAGGTGGTCAGGAAACTGGAAAGGTGATATCTGGATCAAGATCAGAGGAGGGGAAGGAACTAGCCTTGCAAACAGCCAAGGGTGGTAGTAGGGGGTGCACAGGAGGAGTATTCCAGGCAAAGGACCAGCAAATGCAGAGACCCCGAGGCAGGAAGGCGCTTGGGACTACAGTGCAGGGAAAAGGCAGGAGTGGGGCTAGTGAGAAATGAGATCCAGGAGTTAGGCAGGGCCACATTATGTAGCAAAGAATTGGGGGTTTATTCTAAGGAGAAGAAACTTCAGGAACTGACTGTATTTTTGAAAGATCACTCTGTCTACCACGAGGCAAATGGAAGAGGCAGTGTACATAATAAAAATGTATATTTGATCCAGGCATGGTGGCACATGCGTGTAGTGCCAGCTGTTCATGAGGCTGAGAGAGAGGATCATTTGAGCCCGGAAGTCCAGCCTGAGCAATGGCGCAATACCTCGGCTCTACAAAAAAGAATAAATAATAATATAAGTTCACACACACACACACACACACACACACACACACATTTTCTGCTTTCAGTTCCTGGCATGGAGCTTCTAAAACCCTTGTAATTTCCTGAAACAGAGTTCCTAATCCCTTGGAATTCCCTGGGTGACAGGACAGTCTTTTGTTCTAGTGAAGTGACTCTTGGTGGGCCCCTGCATGGAGGCTGGTCACTAGAAAGACTAAGCCATGATTAGATGCTTGCAACTTTCAGCCCTCCCCTTCAGATTATAGGAAAGGGAGAAGGGATGGAGATGGAGTTAATCATCCATCATGTCTTTGTGATGAAGTCTCCATAAGAATCCCTGAACTAGGAGGTTGGGCAAGTTTCCAGGTGGGTGAACCCATCCACTTACTGAGAAAGTAACTCACCTCAGCTCCACAGGGACAGAAGCTCCCACACTCAGGATGCTTCTGAACTTTGCCTCTGTAAGTCTCCACCTGGCTGCTCATTTTATCCTTTAAAATGTCCTTTGTAATAAATAGACAATAGTAAGTAAGCTGTTTTCCTGGGTTCTGTCAGCTGCTCTTGCAAATTATTGAACCCAAGAAGGGGATCGTGAGAGCCTCTGGTTTACAGCCAAGTTGGGCAGAAGTTGTGGGGAAGCTGGCAACTTATTACTTGCAATAGGTGTCTGAAGTGGGGGGCAGACTTGTGGATTTGTGCCATTAATGTGGGAGTCTGCGCTAACTCCAGTTAATAGCAGAGTTGAATTGAATGGTAGGACACCTAGCTGGTGTTGGAGAATTGGTTGTTGGTGGGGGAAAGAATCAAATATTTTTGTGACCAGAAGTGTTCTGTGTTGAGTATAAGTAGAGAAAAAGCAGTTTGGCTTTTTGCTATAGTGGAAGGGACAAGAATGGAAGCAGGAAGACCTGTTAGGAAATTAATGAAGGAGTCTAGGGGCGACACTATGGTGACCCTAAGTAAGGTGCTGACAGAGCTCACTGTGGGGATAGTGAGATGTGTTCAGAATTAAAATCTATTTAAGAGATACAACCTATAGGACTTGTTGGTAGATCGTTTCCTTTTCCCTAAATATTATCTCTCTTGAGCTACATTTCCAAAGCTTTTCTGAAACAGTTTTAAATACAAGCTTCTTGCCCTCACCTCGCTATTCATATGTACACCACATCACACACCCATCTTGTGCCTCAGAAAAATGCCCCCCACTTTTCTTTCTTTGAGACAGAGTCTCACTCTGTTGCCAGGCTGGAGTACAGTGGTGCGATTTTGGCTTCCTGCAACCTCCACCTCTTGGGTTCAAGCGATTCTCCTGCCTCGGCCTCCCAAGTAGCTGGGACTATAGGCACGTGCCTCCATGTCCAACTAATTTCTGTATTTTCAGTAGATACAGGGTTTCACTATGTTGGCCAGGATGGTCTCCATCTCTTCACCTCGTGATCCTCCCGCCTCAGCCTCTCAAAGTGCTGGGATTACAGGCATGAGCCACCGTGCCCAGCCCACCCTTCTTAAATTACATTTGGTCCTAATGGCTTACCCTGCCATTTATTCCAGGACACCAAATGCATCTCAGTCACTGCTGTGTCTGCGGAGCCCAGAAGTAACTCTTAGCTAACTGTTCCCAGGCCTTACAATTCATAGCCTCCTACAGACACCTAGAGAAATTCATTTCATACTTGTACATGACTCTTTGCATGCTCGAGACTTCTGCACCTTGGAGAGGCTACTCCTTAAGCCTCCAGCAGCCCCAGTAACAGTCAGTTGATGGTTATCAGGGCCCAGCTCAACTTTTGCATGATTCATTTACTCAACTCTTTGCCACTCTCAGAGAACCGAACTGTTAGTAGCATCAGCCTATGGCTGAAGAAAACAGTTCATAGAAATGTTTTGCAAATTGTGAGACAACACTCAGCTAGGATTTTCTCCAAGAACTGCTGCCCCAAGAACAACCCTCTCCCACTCCTAGTTAATCATCAGAGTTAGAACACAACTCTGAAGCCAAATTGCCTGGAATGGAATCCAAGTGTCACTACATTTTAGTTGCATTACCTGGGGCAAAGTATTTAATATCTCTGTGCCTCTGTTTCCTCATCCATAAAAGAGAGAACTACAGACTCCTAGAGAAATTTATTTCATACTTGTGCATGATTCTTTGCATGCCCAAGACTTCTGCACCTCAGAGGGTCTACTCCATAAGCCTCCAGCAGCCCAGTAACATTCAGTCGATGGTTATATGGGCCCAGCTGCTTATAAAGACTTTTACAGGATTCATTTACTTAACTCTTTGCCACTCTCAGAGAACAGAACTATTAGTAACATCAGCCTATGGCTTGAGTCTAAAATTGTTTCAGAAAAGCTTTGGAAATGTAGCTCAAAAGAGATAATATTTAGGAAAAATGAAATGATCTACCAGCAAATCCTATTGATTGTATCTCTAAAATATGTTTTGAATCTGATCATTGTAATGCTAGCCTCATTATATGTAAGGATTAAGTGAATTACTACATGCAAGGTGTTTAGAATAAAACCTGCTATAGAACAAGGGCTATATAAGTATTAGCCACCAGATCTCGTCATCATTATTCTCCTGACCCAACCACCAACACATCACCCTCGTTTTATATTTGTGTAACAGAATTTCAGCTATGTGATTACTAAGCCATTACCAAAAGCCCCTGGGTAGATGTCTGTTGAGTGGGTTGTTAAGGTAACACATAGCAAGCTCATTACAAAAAAAAAAAAAAAAAAAAAAAAAAGTTGGTGGGGCAAAGTGATGAGGTGATTGTCAGAGATACTAAAGAGACATTTAATAAGCTGTGATTAATTTACTCTGAATAATGCATTGAAGTGTGAAGACATTTTCAAAGCATTATTTGGATTAAATTACTTACTGTTCCGAGGCTCATTTCACTAACCAGGAAGTGTATGGGGTGGGTAGAGATGAGTCTGTCCTTTCCAATATCTGTTTAGTTGTTGACATACACTGCTCCCTATCAGTTCCCTGGCAACTCAGGGTTAAGGTCCTGCACCTCAAGCTCTAGTCTTTACTTAACTGTTTTTAGTACTACAGCTTTTAGGATATCCGCTAGTCAATATGGACTGCATTTGTGTGTGATAACAAGAGCAACACATTTCAGCAGCAACAATGATCAAGTTTATTTTCTGTCCACTCCACATGTTCATTGTGGGAGGAACAAGAAGGTCCTGCTTAGCATAGTCATTGAGAAACGAGGCTGATGGAGGATCCACCTCAACATGCTTCCTTGATCACAGGGGCAGGGGAAAGGAAGCATGCAGGCCAAACCACATGTTGACTCTTGAAGCTTTTGCCTGGAAATGTCCCATCGCACTGCTCAGGTTTTATTGGTCAGAACAAGTCACAGGGCCAGGACTGGGCTTAAAAGGGAGAGTAGGTGCAAACTTCCGGCAGGCAAGTGCCCCAAATATTTGAAGACAATAATATAGGCTGCTGTAGGAAAGATTTGACTGAAAGCAGAAAACCCATCTCAAAGTGGCTTAAATAATTGAGGGGTTATTTTCTCACACAGCAAAGAGTCTGGAGGTGGATCAAGGCCCAAGGTGGTAAATGTGGCATCTCAAAGATGCCTTCAGGAATGCACTTACTTCTGTCTTCCTACTCTGCCATCCGTAAGATGCTGCCCATATCTCCTTTCATGGTTACAAGATGGCTACAGCAGTGCCAGACATCATGGGTAGACCAGAAACATTCAGAGAAGAATAGTAATGTTTCCTCCATCAGTCTCATATTGTTTTGTTTTTAATTGAAAAATTAGGCCGGGAGGTGGCTCATGCCCATAATCCCAGCACTTTGGGAGGCCGAGGTGGGAGGATGGCTGGAGCCTCGGAGTTCAAGGCTGCAGTGAGTTGTGATAGTGCCACTGCACTCCAGCCTGGGCAACAGAATAAGACCCTGTCTCTAGAGTAAATGAATAAATAAAAAGTAAAAATAAAATAAATTCATGTTTCCACAATCCGATTCAGGCTCTGTGCCCAGCACACATTTCAGGACCTCATCCCAAAATTCATCACAGTTCATCACATGACTCACCACAAAACTACTCTTGTATTTTTGAGAAAATCCTTCTCAGAGCCCCAGCTTACTTCCTCTTGGGTCTCATCAGCTGCAGTGAAATCATATGCCCATGACTTAGCTAGTCATTGGCAAAAGGAATAAGACTACCCTGGCTACCTTCTGGGGTAAGAAAAGGCCTATACTCCCTTTGTACGAGCAACTCTGTTTTCTATAAGAAATATGACACTAAACATAAGAATCAGGTAAATGTAACCTTATTTCCCCAATTATGAGAAGGTCCTTTTTTTCACAGTGTAAATAAAGAGGGACCACAATGTTCGTTAATGAAAAGCCTTCATTTGTGCTTACGTAATTAATTTACAGTGGAACAACTATGGGCAAATAAAGCGTCAAAACAGGCATTTAATAGGGAAGGATCATTTACTGAAGCGTCAGGGAAATAAGAAACTACTTTGGGTTGATATTACATCCGTCTCAAAAGAGTTGACCAAAAGAATTCACCACTCCCTTCTCTGTGCACCCCCCTCACTGTAGTCTCCATTCTTCATCGTTTCACCCACCACACTTACCACGCTTTATTGCCTTTATCTGTACCTGTCTGTCTCCACCTGCAAGACTGTAAGCTCCTTGAAAATATAATCTGTTTTATCTTTTTATTCCTGTGTGTAATATAAAACAGCAACGGCTAAAATCAACTAACTCACTGTGTCAGAGAATCCATTCTAAGTTCTAAATGATTTGACTCTTTAATATTCACAACATCCTATGAGGCTGTGTTATTATTATGTATGTTTTATAAATGAAGAGTTGGAAAGTCAACAAGTTAAATCCTTGACCAAACGTACGCAAGTATTAAATGGGAGAGTTGGGTTTCAAATGAAGGCAGCCTAATTGGGTTATGATTAGCACATTTGCCCAACAAATGGGTAAACCCGATATGCTTTAATATACAATAGGAAGGAGAAAAAACAAGCGTGAAGAAAATGTGATCTATTTTATTTACACATAGAATATAAAATCAAGTATGATAGACCTACATTCCATGAGGGTAGAGATCATGTATGTTTCATTTGTTTAGTGTGGTAGCCCTAGCTACTGGTCTCTGGCACACAGTACGTATTCAGTAATTCCTAGAAGTGGGAGAGGAAAGGAGAGACCGAGGAAAGGATGAAAGAAAGAAGGGCAGCAGGAAGGAAGAGATCAAACAAATAAACACAGCCAATGACCTCTCTCTTGCTTTCTGTTTTTCCTCCCTTCTCTTCCTCCATTATTTACATGCATAATTTTACTTCCTAAATCTACCTCTTGCCTAGGATAGGAGGAAGTAGTAGAGGCTCTAAGTGTAAAGGGTTCTCAAAGAGAATTTAAATGCAGCATTGTTACAGAGTAACAAGTCCTCTCTGCTGCCCTTATTCATTTGGCTTTTGAAACAATGTGTCTTGTATAAAATAGACTTTTCCTTAAACTGAAACATTTTTTAACAATTTGCACTTGTGCTTTTTCTTCTAATAGTATGCTCCTTAAAATATCAAGGCAATGCAGGGATGCCAATTCCCACATGGGCATATTGATTTTTGTAAAAACTGATGCAGGCTGGGTGTGGTGCCTCATGCCTGTAATCTCAGGACTTTGGGAGGTCAAGGTGCCAGATCACTTGAGGTCAGGAGTTCAACATCAGCCTGGCTGACCCTTTCTCTACTAAAAATACAAAAATTAGCCAGGCATGGTGGTGCATGCCTGTAATCCCAGCTACTCAGGAGGCTGAGGCAGGAGAGTCACTTGAACCTGGGAGGCAGAGGATGCAGTGAGCCGAGATTGGGCCACTGTACCCCAGCCTGGGTGACAGACTGTTTCAAAAAAAAACCAAAAACCAAAAAACAAAAACAAAACAACAACAACAACAAAAAAAAAAAAAACAACTCTGTCTCAAAAAGAAAAAAAAAAAAAATCAATGCAGGGCCACAGCCATAAGCAAGCAAACAGCAATAATTAAAGGTTAGGAAATGACCACTGTCTGTTGATGGAACTATTATTCCAAAGCTTCTCTTAAAAAAGCTGGTTATGTTACACAGATTATAGTCTGTGAACACTAAAAGCACGATTTTTTTCTTCTTGCTTTTAGCACTATTGTCATAGAACTCTGCTTTCAGAGATTGCTTCAAACGGCCATACAGACTTAACATTTCAGATTCAATCTTTAGACCATACAGACTCCTCACGCTAGTTTCAATAAGCAGAATACAATCATGATGAAACTGAAGCATTACATTCAGAATTTTAGGTATTCCTAAATGGATGTCCAGGTTTCTGTTGTTAATTTTGTTATTTTGATTCCTGTCTAGAAAGCTAATTTTTTAAAGTATCTTTTTGTTCTAGGTTTTTTATTTTTATTTTTATTTTTTTCAAGAGACAGCATCTCACTCTGTCACCCAGGCTGGAGTGCAGTGGCACAATTCTGTTCACTGCGCCCTCAGCCTCCTGGGCTCACAAAATTCTTCCACCTCAGCCTCCCAGGTAGCTGGGACCACAGGTGTGCACCACCACACCAGGCTAACCATTATTATTATTATTATTAATTTTTTTTCTGTAGGAATGAAGTCTTACTTTGTTGCTCAAGATGGTCTCAAACTCCTGGATAAAGCAATCCTCCTGCCTCGGCCTCCCGCAGTGCTAGGATTATATGCATAAGCCACAACACCCAGGCTTTTGTTCTAAAATTGAACAAGAACTTCATGAGTATCCAAATATTCTGAGTTTGTTTGTTTGTTCTTCATTCTCAGGTTACTTGGATTCCATTCAAATGTATTTAAGTTATTGGGATTTTTTTTTTCTTTTTCCAGAAATGAACTCATTGACTGTTTTCACCCTGATTTTCTCCTCCCTGGCTTCTCTTTCTTGGTCAATGGCACCATTATCCACTGTGATCCAGCCCAACACCTCAGCCACTTTTGACCTCTCACACTATTACCATATATATCCAGTTAGCCACCAAGTCCAATTGTTCAGTCTCTAGATCTGTCATTTTCTTTTCATCCTCATGTCAAGGACTCTAAGTCAGGCCTTCATCATCCTCTCTTAGAATATTGCAATGACCCTCAAACTGGCTTCCACTATTTGTCTCTTATTCTCCAATCCATGTTTTATATTATTGTTCAATTGTTTTCCCAAAAGAGATTTACCATATTTCTCCCCTGTCAAAAACCTGCATTGGCTCACTATCACCAATTGTTTTAGTCTTTAAAAGTCAAACTCTTTAATGGCATTGGAGACTCTTCTTCAGTTTATCCCAACCAACTCTAGCAACCTCATCTCCTGTCACTCCCCATCGTTACCTTGATTATTCCTTCGTAAGTGTGTTTTCCCCAGATCTATCATGACATTTCTTAATTCTATCTGTCTGGCAAATTCCAAATTACCTTTCAATGCCTTGCTCAAATGCTCTGTCCTTTTATGGAAACTTCCTTGTTCTTCAGGCAGAATTAATCCCTCTTTTCTGTGCTCCCATAGCATTTTGTTCAGATTCTTATTATGCCCCTTATTGGGTTCCCAGAAGCAGTTCATGAGTGGAGGATTTGTAGGGAAGGGTTTTGTTAAGGAAATGCTCCCCAAAGAGTCTGGCAAGTGAATGAGGGAAGTAAGACAGGGAAGAGAAAGGGACCAAGCAACGGTGAGAAATTTGGTGAAAGTCCCAAGTCAAGTAGCCCAGCTCAATTCCATAGGGAAACTCTGGCCATTAATTGATGTCCTTCTCTAAGCCGACGGAGCTGGGCTTGCTTTCTCTCACACTGAGCAACCAGTGGCTAGGGAGTCAGTTCCCAAGCACTTCCTGCTCTCTGCATGCATTTGTACACCGCAGCCCAATGACAGCCACCAAAAGAGTCACAGGTGCAGGCCAATGGCAATGAAAGCATGTCAGAGCAGATGGAGGAACACACAGAAATGGTAGGAAAAAATCCCAGAATACCTGGGAGGAGGCTGACAATGTCAGTTATGCTTCTTAGAATAGTTTGCCTTGTATCCACCTAATCGGCCACAGTTATCCCCTGCCTCCAGCCAGTGGATGCTGAAGCACTTAGGAGCAAAGACTGCATCTTAGCCATCCTGGTGTCCCTACAGCAGGTTGGATATCACTTTGCACCTGGAAAGTGATTAAATAGTATTTATTGATTCAAATGGAATATTCCTCCTGCAACATTTTGCTTCTACTAATCATTCTGCAGAAATTTGTTTTCCTTAGCTGGTTTTAGGTCAACAAGAATAATAAGTGAATTCTGGAGTTTCAAAACCTCAAATCTTCAACTTTTCACCTCGCACTTTTATTCCTGGGGCAAAAACTTGCTCAGCACATCTCTTCCTAAATTCCAAGACAGGCTGCCTGTTCTGTTCAGTCAAGAATGCCAACCCAAGAAACATTTTTGAAAGATCACAGTCAATGTCATTGCCAAAAGAAGAAGCTCTTGGCACACAAAGAACCTGGTTCAATATGAGACACCAGATGGTGATTTTAACTTCAGCTAAATTCCTGCTGAAAAGTGTTTGAACTGAAGATGAGAAAAGCTTCTATGACAAATTTCCAAGTGTTAGAAGCTTCAGAGGAAAATGGCAAGTGTTGATACCCCCCCCCGCACCCACCGCCACCAACCGCATGCACACATACCATGGAACATACTTGCATCTGGTAGCTAAGATTCCAAACAAGATGCCTTTGCCTTTTAAGAAGCCTATGGACCCTGATTTGATTTTTACTAAAAGTATATTAACTGAGTCCATTGGAAGCAAATACCATTTGATTTCAAAGGGTGTTTTCTTTTAGCATCGGAGATAACTCTTTCCTGTCTACCAATAATTCCGTTGTTAATTGGTAATTAATCGATAGTCAACTGATACTCAGTGTATCTCCCCTCCCTAAATACTTTCAAATTCCAGGAGGTATCTGTGAAGTATAAACTGATGGTGCTCTGCCCAGATGCCCTTGAATACCTTTTGCTGGTTCTGTGTGCTCATGCCCCAGCTTCAGTGTGTTTGCTTTCTAACTATTAGCTTTCGCAACTGTCTTCAGAGGGCTGCCCTTGAACTACTGGAGTTTCACCTGTTTGCACTTACTGTGACTCTGAGGTGCCCACAGCCAAGGACTTGCTGGTACAGGAGACTGAAAGCCCAGCTCCCCCGACTCAAGTCTGGGAAAACTCTGAGGTGTAATATATGCTCCAGAGCTCCGGTCAGCAATAGGCTGAGACTGGGACTCTGCCCGAATAACACCTGCACTTGGCTTTTTCCCTCCTTCTTTTCCTGTGTTGTTCTTGCCTGCCCACACACTCCCTTGTGGGTCTCTCCTGTAACACATCTTTCATATAACTCACGTGCAAATCCTCATCCTAGGACCTGCTTCTGGGAAACCGACCTATGATGATTCTGGGCAATGGAAAAGTTCAAGGACTATCTTGCTAATAAAACAGAAATTCTTTCTACAGCAAGGAACATATGCATACCTACTTGATCAATCAAAGTCTCAGAAGGAAATAGTGGCTAAACCCAAAGTAGATATTTGAAGAAAGGTTAATAATAAAGGGACTACTTACAAAGGTGTGGACTGGGTTCAGAGAAACAAGGGTAAGTGCCCACCTGGAAGGTAGGCTCAGAAGATGCCACTGCCAACTCTAAGCCTCACTGGCAAATGGAGAGGGTGGCTTTGCAAGCCAGTGACAGGAATGTGTGTATGTGGAGAGGCTGTGAGACAGTAGCTGTGACCTTATGGGTTGCAGCCAGCCTGTAGAGATCCTACAGGGAGTAAGCAGGGTGAATAAACACCCCAACCTCATGCTCCATCTTCCCTCCAATCTTTTGTCAGCGCTTCCCCATCAGCTGAACATAATGGGAACGAGGGCTTGAGGGAGTCTGTTAATGTAGTACCTCTAGGTTAGCATCTTAGGGCATACAGCAGGTGGAGAAGGGAAAGGAGAGGATCTGAGGGGACAAACAGAAGCTTTCCAGCACACTTGCCTACCTCTGTTACATACACACACACACACACACACACACACACACACACACACACACACAGTTTAGCGCGTTCTTGATCTTGATCTGTGACCAGATACACATAAATAAACATAATACACATACACAAAACACATAAATAAACTACTTTTCTCTCTGCTGACCTTGTTTCCTTCTATCTTATTTGTTCACACATTGAGGGACCCAGAGATAGGCTACACGATGTGTGAGAAGGGAACATCAAAAATCAAGTGACAAAATACATTTTGATTAAATTCTGAGTGTGGCTTTTGGGTATGAGCATAGCCCCAGCACTTCAGCCTCTAAGGTATTTAATGTAGAGTGAAATATGACTCACAGAGCCCACTGCCGTAAGATTTATCATCACTGTGACCTCAGTATTTTAGTACAAAAAGGTCCAAACTACGTCTTTAGAGAATTATACCCATTTTCTCATAGTTGACAACAAAATGCAAATCAAAGATCTTTATGCTGCTTTTTGTAATGCCCTATCTGATTGCTTTCTCACTGGTCCAGATGCAAAGATGCCCTCATTATTCTGTTTACTCTCAAATGTCCTCATTATTGAAAGCAACGCTCTCTTCCTAGTGGGTTCGTTTTCTGTTTTTGAAACGGTCACTTTCCTTGGATTTTGGCTTTGGCTTGATTCAGAATATAAAGCACTACAAAGTGTGTAGAGTGGGGAATAAAAGGTCACTCTGTTATTTTAAGGCCTTTGAGATTAATCATGGCAGACAGCATGGGTCCTTGGGATGCTGGCAGGAACTGATGTGGGTGGGATGGGGGATGAAAGATGGAGAGGCACCCCTTCCATGCATCCCTGGAGGACAGGCAAGGCCCAGCAGCTACTACCTTTTTGTCCTACAACCCTCTCTCTGCTGGGTACTCTGCAGATGCCAATACAACTAAGTCAAAAACAGGTGGGGTGCGCTTTAACAAATGGCCTACCAGGTTGTCATTTCTAAGTGTTAAAATAGTATATATTGGGGCCCAGCACAGTCGCTCATGCCTATAATCCCAGCACTTTGGGAGGCCAAGGTGGGTAGATCGCCCGAGGTCAGGAGTTCAAGACCAGCCTGGCCAACATGGTGAAACCCTGTCTCTACTAAAAATACAAAAATTAGCTGGGTGTGCTGGCCAGAACCTGTAGTCCCAGCTGTTCCGGAGGCTGAGGCAGGAGAATCAATTGAACCTAGCAGGCAGATGTTGCCGTGAGCTGAGATCACACCACTGCACTCCAGCTTGGGCAACAGAATGAGACTCCATCTCAAAAGAAAAAAAAAAAAAAAAAAAGAAAGAAAGAAAAGAAAATTGGGCTATTTTCTTCAGAAATTTTATGTTTAACCATACTTTTGAAGGGCCAGTGGACTTAGAGGATGGTGATTGTTTAAAAATGTTTGTAAACACTGGGCTTCATTCCATGGCAGCCGTCTGGGTCAGCCATAAGCCCTCTCAGGAGGCAAGTGCTGAGGTGGAGGGTCAGGCCGAGAGATGTCATTCATCCACTGTGTGATCCCGAGCAAAGCACCCAAGCTTCACAGCTTTCTTTTAACAGTAATGGAATTGGGCTGGACAGATTCCGAATCCTCTTCCTGGTCTGACACTGCATTTGTGGTAGCCAGTAGCCCCGTGTGGCTGATCTGAACTGAGACGTGCTGCATGTGCCAAGCACACAGCAGGTTGCAAAGGCTTAGAACAAAAACAAATGCAAAATATCTCATTACTACTTTTTATGTTGATCACATGTTGAAATGATCATATTTGGGGGTATATTGGGTTAAATAAAATCTAAAAATTAATTTTACGTATTTTTACTCTTTTTTTTTTTTTTTTTTTTTTTTTTTTGAGACGGAGTTTCGCTCTTGTTACCCAGGCTGGAGTGCAATGGCGCGATCTCGGCTCACCGCAACCTCCGCCTCCTGGGCTCAGGCAATTCTCCTGCCTCAGCCTCCTGAGTAGCTGGGATTACAGGCACGCGCCACCATGGCCAGCTAATTTTTTGTATTTTTAGTAGAGACGGGGTTTCACCATGTTGTCCAGGATGGTCTCGATCTCTTAACCTCGTGATCCACCCGCCTCCGCCTCCCAAAGTGCTGGGATTACAGGCTTGAGCCACCGCGCCCAGCGTATTTTTACTCTTTTAAATGTGGCTACTAGAAAATTTGGAACTACATGTGTGCTCATATTTCTACTGGACAGAAATGTTTTAAAATGTATGTTTCTGGGTTGCTATTTCTTTTGTGTGCACATCAAATTCTAGAGAATTCAAAGTGTCATGCTTGGGGGAAAAATGTTTCATTGTTTCATTTTCCATTCAAAACTCTTTTACCAAAAAAGTGAAGATTTCATGTCATATCGGTTAAGTGTTTAAGAGTGTATGAGGGAGGGGGCCAGGCATGGTGGCTCACTCCTATAATCCCAGCACTTTGGGAGGTGGAGGCAGGCAGATCACCTGAGGTTAGGAGTTTGAGGCCAGTCCAGCCAACATGGTGAAACCCCGTCTGGTGAAATACAAAAATTGGCTGGGCATGGTGGCACATGCTTGTCATCCCAGCTACTCAGTAGGCTGAGGCAGGAGAATTGCTTGAACATGAGAGGCAGAGGTTTCAGTGGAGGAGCTGAGATTATGCCACCACTGTCCTCCAGCCTGGGCAACAGAGTGACACTCCATCTAAAAAAAAAAAAAAAAAAAAAAAAAAAAAAAAAAAAAAAAAAAAAAAAAAGTGCATGTGGAAGGGAACACCAATGTTTCTTAAACTAAAATTTCATTTCCCTCCTCCTTCAAATGAAGCAACAGTGGCAGTCTTCTGGCACCTACAGTCTTGAGAACAGTAGAACATTGCTAACATGCAGCCACATGAAAAGGGACAGTTTCAAAAGTAAAGCTCAATCCCCAATCCACCCATCCCATGTATACATATGCAACATCTCTTCTCCACATGAATGCCAAGTATATGGAAAGTGCCTAAGCACTCAGTCCATAGGATCCAAAAGACACACATGCAATAAACCACTTCCTACTATGCTTCAATTGTTGGGCTAAATAATGAACAGTGGACAGAGACAAGGCACCAATACACATGAGGACTGATGATCTGGGCAGAAAGAGCAGCAGAGGGAAGATATGAAGGTTCACATGAGCAGAGCAGAGGGAGGGTAGGTTCCCTGCAGACACTGATACATACATTTGCATTGATCAGGAAGGATCTTGGATGTCAGGAAAACGATCTAGGACCTGATGTGAAAAGCAATGGTCAGAATGATCGAATAGAAGCCAAGTTTTAGGGAAATCATTGCTCTCTTCTCTGCCGTGCTATAGCGTGTGTATGTCCCCCAACTGGAGAATGTCATTAGATTCCAATGCCACCTAACATCATTCCTTTACTTTCTCATGAGTGCATATCTTTGCCTTTCCAAGGGAAAATTATACATTCCTCAAGGGCAAGAACCGGGGTTGATTTTCGCTTCATTTTGTTTTGTTTGAAACAGGGTCTCACTCTGTCACCAGGCTAAAGTACAGTGGCATAATTGTCGTTCACTGCAGCCTTGACCTCCTGTGGGCTCAAGTGATCCTTCTATGTCAGCCTCCTGAGAAGCTGGGACCAGAGGCACGTGCTACCCAGCCTGGCTAATAACAAAAGGGGAGTAGAGTAGGGGGTCTCACTGTGTTTCCCAGGCTGGTCTTGAACTCCTGAGCTCAAGCCATCCACCCACCTCAGCCTCCAGAAGTGTTGGGATTACAAGTATGAGCCACCAAGCCCAACCTGATGTTTATTCTGAACACCTTATGACTTTCAGAACAGTATTAGGCATAAGGTAGACACTCAATGCTTACTTAGAAAAAATAAATTATGTGGAATCCTGGTTTCCTCTTCTTTCATTTTCTTCATAAGGAAAATGAAGAAAGAATCCAAATTTCTAATAGGTATCCCTCAGGAGCAAAAGGGTAAATCAGTTTGCATTCTGTCACCTTCCCTTCTCTTTTCTATACTTTTCTTTTTTCTTCCTGGATTCTTAACCACCAACATGTTGCTGCTGGAACTCTTAGCCCTTGAGTTGCATATCTGGAACCCAAATTTCTCCCTTTTTCTTTTCCTCATTCATCTTCCTCAGAGCCTTGGGGAGATCACTGATGTCCCTTTCTTTCACCCAGTGAGTTCCTGGACCAGACTATAACTGATCATCTACTTTAACAATTTGGCTGTCCTTGCCACAGCTCTGCGACTTGCCTGAAAACTCTCCTGCTGAGCTCAAATGGTCACATAAATAAGAAAGATATCAATGAAAGAAGTTTAGAAGGAGCCAGGAATTGCTACATGAGTGACAGGCTGTTTGACTACGACTATTCTGTGAATGAAAAATAGTTTATACCCAACTGTGACTTGGGAGAGGGTAGACCATGTTTGGTTAGAGCCTTTTTTTTTTTTTTTTTTTGACTAAGAAAAAAAATAGTAACTTTTCAGGTCCCAGGAAGTTTACAAAGCTTGACACACACACACTCTCTCTCTCTCTCTCTCTCTCTCTCTCTCTCTCTGAAATTTACAAAGCCTCTCTCTCACTCTCTCTTTCGTTTGTTGTCCTGACTTTAAACTGATCATTTCAAAATTACTTCAAGAAGAAACAAAGAGTAGGCCAGGCATGGTGGCTTACCTGTAATCCCAGCACTTTGGGAAGCTGAGGCAGTATCAATTGAGATCGGGAGTTCAAGACCAGCCTGACCAACATGGTGAAACGTTGTCTCTACTAAAAATAGCCAGGTGTAGTGGTGCACACCTGTAATCCCAGCTACTTGGGAGGATGAGTCAAGAGAACCACTTGAACCCAGAAGGTGGAGGTTGCAGTGAGCCAAGATTGCGCCACTGCACTTCAGCCTGGGCAACAGAGTGAGACGGAAGGAAGGAAGGAAGGAAGGAAGGAGGGAGGGAGGGAGGGAAGGAAGGAAGGAAGGAAGGAAGGAAGGAAGGAAGGAAGGAAGGAAAAACAGAGGGAGGGAGGGAGGGAGGGAAGGAAGGAAGGAAACAGTACGTTTCTCTTCCCTGGAATATTCTTAGTTTTTAAAAATTTTTTTGAGATGGAGTCTTGCACTGTTGCCCAGGCTGTAGTGCAGTGGCATGATCTCAGCTCACTGCAATCCCCACCTCCTGGGTTCAAGAAATTCTCTTGCCTCAGCCTTCCAAGTAGCTGGGAGTACAGGTGTGCGCCAGCATGTCCAGCTAATTTTTTTGTGCGTTATTTAAGTAGCGATGGGGTTTCACTATGTTGGTCGGGATGGTCTCCATCTCCTGCCTTGGCCTCCCAAAGTGCTGGGATTACAGGCATGAGCCATGGTGCCCTGCCCCCCTGGGTTATTCTTTAGTTAACTTTTTAGAGCTTTAACCATCTGAGATAGCCAGATGAGTATTGTAAAATATGGCAGAAAACCATTCAAACATTTCATGTACAAATACTTCAAGGATCCTGGGTCCTTGAACAAGGTTCTTTGTAAAGTGAGAGTTAAAACCAGAGGCAGATAAACTGCAACAGGTAAGAGTGAAATTTTGTAAAGAGTAATAAACTCTGAATACACATTTACAGGTTTTTTTTTCTCTTATATTGCTTACAATTTAGAATTGCAGCCTGGCTGCTACTTCTGCTGTTATTTTTTGTTTAATTGAAAAAAAGATTAAGTGATGAGTTCTAAAGGAAGTCTCTGCCTTTTTCCCCGTGACTCCGGAGTGGACTTAGGCTAACCATTTGCTCAGTGCAAACTAAATTGCAGGCACATTATGTTAAAGAAATGATCTTTCTTGGTAGGCTTGCTTTTGCCAACCCACACCATGCAGTAACCATGCTCCATGCTTTCCCTCCTTTGTAGCAAGGCTGGAGGTGATCCCAGTTCCCAGCCCCAGTGCTAACTCCACCCCATTTACTCCTGTCAAGAACGCACATCTTGTGTTTTTAAAATTACACAACCCCCAGTAATTCTGATCATCCTCCACAGGGAGTGAGGAGGAAGATCAATATCCCCTGACCCCCAAGAATCACTGCCTTAAACTAATGAGCAATCTCATCCTTAAGGATTCTTTTAGGTTAAAAAGCGATGCTTGAAGAGGTAACCAGTAGGATGAGGCTTCCATGGCAGAGATTAGATGAAACAAGAAAGACCCTTCTTCATTCTTACCTTCCAAGACTGTTGACTGTTTTAGTGCCCAGTGAGCATTCTTGTCTTTCTTACAAGATGATCCCTATGTAAGTATTCTGGTAACAGGTTAGCTATCCTCTTAATGAAGTGTGTGTGTGTGTGTGTTTGTGTGTGTGTGTGTGTGTGTGTTGTATAATTATTACTGGACTGATTGAACAACCATGCGTACAATATATATGTCTGTGTGCTTATTCAAGAGTGTTTAAAAAGGAGAGGGGAGCATGAATCTCTCTTATTCGGCAGGCACACTCATATCCTGTTGAAGGAAGAGAGCCTCGGCTTTTGAATAAGACAGATCTGTTTAATTTTTTAAACAATTTTTGAGATAACTGTAAATTCACATGAAGTTTTAAGAAATAATAGAGAGATCCCCTGGACGCTTCACTCAATTTTTCTCAATGGTAACATTTTGCGTAACTGTAGAACAATATTACAGTCAGGAAATGGACATCAGTGTAGTCCAAATGCCTTATTCAAATTTGATGAGAGTTTCAAATGCTGTCATTTGCATCAGTGTATTTTCAGTTATATGCAATTTTGCCACATATGTGATCTGCTTTTGAATCTCAGTTCTGTGGAGTTCTTGCTGTGTGATCCTGAGGAAGCTCTTTGACTTCTGGAAGATCCATTTTCCTCATCTGCAAAATAATGTCTGCCTCCTAAGGGTGATGTGAGAATTAGGTAAGATAATTTCTGTCGAGTTTCTAGCACACTGGACTCACAAGGAATGCTGGTTTCCTCTTGTCTATTGCTTGTTCGCTTCTTCTCTCGGTAGTAAGGGAGCTATCACCAGTTTCTTGCTAAAATAACCAGACCTGTGGGTTGTAATCCACCAGGCGGATCCTTCAAGGGCAACACATTTAACCCTACAGCTCAAAGAGAACCATGGCCTGGACTTGGGATCCCGTTCGACTGCAAATCTCGGGAGGCCCCCGAGATCAGAACTGCAGGGATGGGGATTAAGAACCAGAGACTCTGGGGTAGGGGTAGGAGGTGGTAAATATCGAGCAACTGTTGGTCTGAGAATCACCAACTCCAATGACTTTCCTTCCTGTGTGGCTTGTGGTCGAGGGTTGGCTTCACCCGTAGAAGGTTGCACAGGGGCGGGAGCCACTGAGGACGTGGTGGGCAGGTGCGGAAGCCATTGTAGACCCGGCAGGAGGGTCACGCTTGCTCTACAGGATCTGGAGTCACTTCCAGAGCCCTTCCGACTCCTGAACACCCTTTCCAATGACGGCCAATGGACACCCGAGGGCTGGGAAATCAGGGCCGCTCGGGAGCAAAAGAGGCACGGGGAAGTCCCGCTGGCTGAAGGCTGGGGCCCTTCCTCTGCGCGGAAACGTTGCGGCCCGAGTGTCCGCGATGCTGGTGAGTGCAGGCGTGTTGGGAAGGAGAGGGTGGCAGCGCCAGCCCCAGATCGGCGGCGACCTTGGGGCGCCAGCCTCCTCCACCCGCACCCGGAGCCCCGGCGCTTCAAAACTTCAGATCTCGGAGGCGGGCGCTCGAAGGGGGAGGGCGCGTCAGCGAGGGCCCAGGCTGCGCCGCCCGCTCCTCCCTCGGCAGCCGGAGCCGCGCGGGCTGCAGAGGAGGAGCCGCGCCCGGGCCGGCGTCGCCCTGACTCCTCCTCCCCGCGCGGGCCCGGCCCTTCCTCCCCGGCGACCAGAGCTCCGGGTGGCCGCGGCGGAGCCGGGAGCTGAGCGCGCTGGGCGCGGCCGTCCCGCCGCCGCCTCCGCCTCCGCCGCCGCCGCCGCCGCCGCCAAGCCCAGAGTGCGCTAGCGGCCATGGTTCCTGCGGCGGCGCCGGGCGCCTGAGCCCCGGGACGCGGTAAGTGGCGCAATCCCGAGACCCGGACCCACGGCCTGGGGGTGTGCGGAGGCCTCGCGCTGCCCCCGCGCTGTCGGCGAGGCCCTGCGCGCCCGGGGCGAACTGAGCATCAGATCACGCGGGGTCTTCCCATTCGGGGGCCGGCGCCGGCGCAATCCCTGCGGGCCGGGAGGAAGCAGCGGCCGGGCGGAGGACGAGGCGGGGAGGGGGCGGCTTCGGAGGTGGGAGGAGGGGCCGGTCCCGAGGCTCGGGCTGCGCTGGCTGGGGGCGGGCCGGCGGGGGCGGGGAGGATGCGCGCCGCAGCCGGAGGCCCCCGAGAGCCGCGCTTTTGTAAAAGCTGGCTCCTTACATATGGAAATGACGCTCGCGCGGGTCTCCATTCGCGTCCTTTTGAAGGACGCCCTCCCGGAACCGCGGCGCCGGCTGCGAAGTATTGTCCGGCTTCTCCACCCCTAACAAAGCGTTCTCCTTCGCTTTGCAGAGCGCTGGAGGCGGGCGGCCGGCTGTGCGGGCGCTACGGAGAGGCCGACAGAAGGTAGGCGAGGGCGGCGGGGCCGGGGAGTGCTGTCTGCCCACACAGTGGGGTGTCTGAGGTGTCTGGTGGTGGCGATGGGCAGGCGGGTTGGGGACGCATCGCAGGTGGCCAGGGACTTGGGAGGCGCCCGGGTTCTGCGGCCGCGCCTCCGCTTCCCCGCCCCAGAACACCGCCGGGTTAGGGCACTACTAGTGCCCGGGGCGACTGCCTGGAGCTAAAAGCCGCTACTGTCCCCTAGGGAGCAGAAAGGGTGGTGGTTCCGTTGGCATGTGCCGCCCGCACAGCCTTGTGATTGAGACGCTGAAGAGGAAGCTGCGTGGGGAAACCCAAGGTGTTAGCCTGGGCTGTCTGAGTAGCGGAGAGCTGCCTGGAGCCCGGAAAGTGGAGATTTTGGAAGGTGTGTGGGCTCGATGCGCGTGGACAGTTTTCCCAGTGTTCTGCCCAGGAAAGGGGAAAGAACAGAATGACATTTGGTTATTGCCTAAAAGGTGTGGCATGGAGGTGTGGAGTGTCGGGGAAGGAAACTTCCAGCAGCTACGCTTCTGCAGCTACCGAAGCGGCCCCTGACAGAAGGACACTAGGTGATGGGAACAGTCACTGCTTACAGCTGTTGCTGCGAAGTTAAAAGAGGTAGAGTCAAAAGAGGTATTTTCGCTAACCCCAGCCCTGTCTACCCGGGGTGAAGGCATCAACAGAATGGGAGCTGGAGACTGTCCTACCACGTATCATGTTTCCCGGCAACTTGGATATTATGAGATCTGCTTTCTGCACCTAACTAGGGCAGATCCACTCCTAGTGTTGACGACTTCTTAGGAGGGGTTTGCCATACTGCTCAACTCCTGAATATATTCCTACAAATAGATTGCGCAGTTATCTTCTGTGATTGACGTGGTAGCTCTGTAGGATGAGAATTCTGATAAACTCCATCCTGACACAGGAGGGAAGCTCCTGAAACCACGAACGTTTCTCAGTTGGGTCCCCTTAAACACCGGAAGACTTGATGATCTAACAAGGAAAATTGCTTTTTTCTGTCAATTTAATTTTACTTTGAGTCTTCTCTTGTGGTGAGGATATTCTATAGGTGGCTGACCTGGAATATTGGTAGCTCTTGGTCTGAAGGTGGAGGAGCTGTGAGGATTTCCGGAGTGTGTATAAGAGAAACATTACAGGCTGGCTGAAAAACGAGTTTGTGTGTGGTGGTCTCTTCGGCTGTTGCCAGTGTCCTTTGGGAGGTGATGTGAACTGCCCAGGAATTTGTTTGCAGATTTATTTTCCCTGTTCTCTGGTGATTCTTTAGAAGGAGGCATTCTGCAGAGTGAGTAAAAGGTAGGATGGATGTTCCACAGCATTGGGCATCAGCAAAGTCATTGCCAACATAGGGAAAGGCTTCACAGGGGACAACTGAGAGGAAGCCATCATACTCACAGTCTTTGCATTAAAATGTCAAGGAACAGTCATTTTAATAAGCACTTGCTCAGAATGGCATGGGGTTCTTTCTTCATATTTCTTTTTCATTTTAGATGCGTAATGACCCTTAATACCAAAAGATGTTAACTGTCACAGAGGGAGAAAATAGGGCTCCAGTGAATTCTGAGCAGCCAATCTTAATTTAATAGGCAGTATTCTTATCATGAGGCCAGTGTTCAAATAAATTGTTTTAAATGTCACTGCAAATGACTTTCTAAACTAACATTTTACCAATCTTGATGCTTCCATTTTGTGTTGATAATGAAAATACATTTTATCAGTCTTACATTGATAAACGGTTGGCAAGTTTAGCCAGAGCATTTTAAAAGGATTTAAAAAGCATAAAGCCTTTTTAGAAGGTTTATTTTTATAGAAGCCAATTCATTTGTAAACCAATAAATTATCTGGTTTGAATTCTGGCTATTGAACTGGCATCTGTTAGGCCGGGGCTTATGGAGAGTCGTGTTGTAGTGAAGCTTGCAGAAAGATATTTTTTTAATCGTATTTATGAATAAAGTAGAATTTTGAAAAGATTATGAGATTCTGAAGGTGAATATCTTTGTTTGAAATTAGGACACTTCCTTACTGCAGTTTAAGTCAGCAATTAACCATTTATTCAAGCTTTTGGATGGAAAAGTTACAAATCATCTATCTGTATTTTAATGCTCACTTGAAAAACAAAGTTGGGAAAATACTGTTCATAGGTGTGAGAAGAGAAGGTCATCTTCACTTCTACCTCAGGGTACGGTACTCATAGCCTCAGGCATCCTAAATTAATGTGAGTCAATATGGTTCAAGAAGTGGAAGTTGTTATAAGCTTTCTCCCCCACCCCCCACTTTTTTTTAAAGTAACAAACGTGAAGCCCTGTTTTCTCTTTCTGTAATCTACTTGGTAGTTGATTACAGGTTATTGAATGCACATTGTGCCAGGCTAATGTTGTTTTTCCTGCAGCTAACCCGAGTTAACTACTTGATTGGGTAATCTACCAGTTATTAGATTGAACAAAAGCATGTGTTTATTACATCCTTCAGGATAGTAAATAATAAAACATTTCCGAATAAATGCTAATAGGATTCCCTTAGTTAAATACTATAGTGTAGTTGGCAAAGATTGTTATTTTTTCAAATTTATTTAATGTAACTTTTTTCCTGTGGATTTAAGCTTTTGTGTTTTATACCATGATTTCATTCACAGTGATGTTGGTGTGCTTTTGGTATCCAGTTATAAGTGAGACACTGAGCAGAGAGGAGGCATTCTGACAGTGATCAGTTTGCTGCTAAGCAGCACTAGTTTTTGGCAGAAGTGTTCTCCTATATAAACTCATAAATGGCTGCAACTGCTTTTTCTATTCAGCTTTTACTAAACTTGAATTTATTCTTGTCACTCTTTTCTTTTATACCGAAATTAGTCCACTATGGTGAACCTGAAAATCTTTACAGCAGATTAAAGTATTTGCAGAAAAGAGAGAAGAAAAAGAAACTATTTAATTTGATCATTTGCATTATTAAGCTCTGACTTGCCAAAGGGTGAAAGCCAAAGGCATAAATGAAGAGCTTTGCCCAAGTGGGGTTTGTTGGTGTGCATCACGTTAGCTGTACAGTAAGTAAATGAGTCACTCGTGGTCACTGCCTGGTCTGTGGACCCCCATCAGCTATGTCTGCACACAGGTCCAAAAGCATCTATTATGATGCCCTCTCAAGGAAAGCAGCTGAGCAGAGAGGGGCATGCAGGCATTCCACAGAGCTCTTCAGCTGCTGGACCATCTGGAGGGGAAATAAAAGGCCTGGGCTAGGGGCTCTGGCATCGTGCATATTTATTATTTGGTTTTCACTTGCCAGACTTTGTCCGCTTTTCACTCCCTCTGGCCCAGAACAGACATCCCCTTTGGCTGGGGTGTCATTCATACAAGCTCCTTTCTGTACCTTGGTTGAACACTGAAAAGTTCATAAATTCATATATCTACTCATGATTCTAGCCACACCTCCACCTATTTGGCTTGCAGTCCTATTTGGCACTGTGATTTCATCAGCTGGGGTAATGAACACCACTGTGAGAGTCGGCAGTATTTTGGCAGGCTTGTTTTGAGTTATTTGGAAGGAAAATGCTCAGAATAATTCTCATTATGGGGGTTATTGAGTGGTAAATGTTTTGATTAATGGTTCTGTGCATCTGCTGCTTATTTCACCATCCCCAGTTAGAATTCCAAAATATAACCCATACTGGTTCTTTTATTCCAGAAAATCATAAACCCTTCTAACAATTTGATTAGAAAGGTAGCTGGTGAGGAGAGACCCAGGTTTGTTGTGGCAGGCTTCACAACATCGGAGCTCTTCTCTGCAATTTGAAGGGTAATTTCTCACTCAGAACACCACTTTGTTAATCTCTGAGTAAGATTCCTGCCTCTGGTGGGTACCAGTTAGGGTTTGACTCTGAAAAACATTGGATTGCACAGATTATACACACTTAAGTATTCAGGGGAAATAATTTAAGAATTATCAATTCCTGGACAATGCCCGTTATTGGAGATATGGGATGCTTCGTGATTATTTTTATGTAAGAATTTATTTCTTTCTTGCCCTAAATCTCAAAGCTGCTTTAGAAAAAAAACGGAATGTGTATTCTATTTGTATGTCCCTAGTGCCTTGTAGGCTATAATTATTCAATAAATGGATCAAGGAAGGTAGGGAGAAGGAACTCTGCCTCTCAATTCCAATTTGGAAAAGTTTGTGGGCATGGAGTGTTCTGTGGTGATTTCTGCTGCTTAGTACTGTTCAACTGGCTAACACATAAAGGTAGAGATAAATGGTTTGCCAGTGACATCATTTCAGAGGTCTCATTTATGTGTTCTCTGTGCATGTGTAGGATTGAGGGATAAAATATTGAGTGTTGCACTAGAGTTCAAATCTTGACTCCACCCCCATTTTGTCCAAGGATATTAGTGCTATATTTTTGGACAGTGGCTTAATTTTGCCAAGCCCCAATTTCTACATATTGCGTGGGAAAATGAGAACATCTACTTCTAAGAATTGGGAGGATTAAATGAGGTAATATACATAAGGTACTTAGTTTAGGCCAGATTCAGTAAATGTTCAGAAGTAATTCCCAACTACATTTCAGCTTTCTGCTTTTAATTGACATTAAATTTATCAATAACCTGCTTTTAAAGATAGAGAAAGCTCTGAACATGATGTGCTGCCTTTCTCATGTAGTAATATAATGATGCTTATATACATAGTACAGTCCCTGCCCGTTCTCACTGTCTGTTCCATAGCGTTTCACATCTCCTGCTTTGCTGCTTTGGAGGTAGAGCTGTAGATGATTCACTTGTTACCTCCTCTCCGGTTTACCACTCCTTTGTAGCTGCAAATGTTCTCTTGGTTATTTTAAATTCTCTCTTGTATCAGCTTTCTCTGGGATTAGCCACTCTTGCTTGCTTGCCACATTTAACTCTCAGAACAACCTTCCAGATAGATACTGTTATTCTCATGCTGTAATCGAGGAGACTTGAGAAAGGTTTTAGTATGGATTCTCCAAAGTTTCATCCCAAAGCAGGACATTGCAGCTGAAGTCTGTGAAACGTTTACCTAATTACTAGCCTATTGAATTAAACTTCAGACAGCTCTACACAGTACAGATTGGCAGTTGGTGTTGGCTTTCTACTTCTTGCTTATGTCTAAGGCTGAAAATGCCTTTGAAAAAGGGTGGGATGGGGGAAGTGGCGGTGTGTATGCAGAAGGAATAGGCATTCCAAAATGTTCATATGCCCATTTCTGGAGACTTCATTTAGGGTATGTTTCCTCTCAAGGAATGATCTATACAGGAAGTCAATGCATGATACTTACTGAATCCCTGGTGTGAAGAACAGACTGACTATACTCTGCATTTGGGGGAAGATATAAAAGAAATAGGAGCGTGGATCTTACCGTTGAAGAAATTTCTGCCAAGTGGGGAGAAAAAGAAATTCTTGTACGTGAAATGACTGATGAACATTTGGGAAATAATATCACCCAGTAAAAATGCCTTCTGTGCCAGATGAGCACGGACAACTTGTCACCATGTGTAACATCTCCTGGATGTTTCAGTGTGAGCGTTTGTTCCCCAGGGGTGGTACTTTTCTCCTCTTCAGTCAAGCACAGCGTTTTGAGAAGGAAGGAGATGAAATAGATAAAGAAAAGAAAGCTGCCATAAAATGAGAGGTTTGATTTAGTGAAAATCTAGTGACCTCCCAAAGATTGGGGCCTGATAGTGTATCAAATTTGACACCTGTATGAGATCAGGGCTTCTCAGTACATCAGTGTTTTATTCCTCTCTTTCACTGGTTTAAGATGGACAAATCCCCGCCCCTTAAAAAGAATTTTTAAAAAGGGAAGTGTTAAAATTGTTTCACTTTTGAGTTTTTAAATGTATATGCAAAATCAAGCAAAAGAAGAGTCTTGCTTTTATGAAGTCGGTCAGATTACAGCCCAGGGGACTGTAAAACTCAAGAGTGAGTCTAGAGAGCTGCTGCAGCCCAGAAAATCCCAGAGCATCTTGGGGATTCCCAGCAGATCTTAGTTGACAATTAACTGGTGGACTCTAAGTGAATCTCGTTAGCCAAGTGTTGGCCTCGTCTACATTCTTAACTCCTGTGGCTTTGCATAACAACTTGGTGTTTCTTTTCTGAGGCTTTGTTGTTTATATAGCACTCTCAACTTATTTTGAAAACATTTACATAGTGATTAGTTAACCCAACAGACCAATCCTGGGAACACAGCCAGAGCTTGCAGCACCTTAGTAACAGAAAAACTGATAATTAGGAAAAGAGACCTGTCCAAAACCAGGAACCTGGACCAGCATGTCGTTGTAATGAGTGGCCCCAGTAAAAACTGAGCTGTCCAGTGAGCTGTGCACATTTATCCTCTGTGTCCACTCAGTTCTGCCGAAACCCCTGGCAGGATCATGGCTCTGTTCTAGCTTGTCGTCTTTGAAACAACTGTCTATGGAAAAAAAGCAAACTCAACCTAGAGCAACACTGATTTGTTTTCGAAAGCTCTTTTATTGGCTGGGCGAGGTGGCTCATGCCTGTAATCCCAGCACTTTGGGAGGCCGAGGCAGGCAAATCACAAGGTCAGGAGATGAAGACCGTCCTGGCCAACATGGTGAAACCCTGTCTCTACTAAAAATACAAAAAAAATTAGCTGGGCATGGGTGGTGCACGCCTGTAGTCCCAGCTACTTGAGAAGATGAGGCAGGAGAATTGCTTGAACCCAGGAGGCGGAGATTGCGCCGCTACACTACAGCCTGGGTGACAGTTTGAGACTCCGTCTCAAAAAAAAAAAAAAAAAAAAAAGAAAGAAAATTATTTTATTTTCAGTTCTGGCTGTGTTCAGCATCTTAGCTTACATTTTTCATGTTGTAATGATCTGCCTTACAGACGATCACCTCTCAGAAAGTGTTCTCTGATTTGGCTTGCATTAAAGATGCTTGGTTAGTGAAAGGTGCTGCTTTTTTTTTTTTTTTTTTTTTTTCCTCCAATAGTCAAAGGACTGGTTCTGAGAGCCTTGTTGCAGATGGCTGAGGTCACCGCCCCAAGGGTATACGTGGTGTTTGGCATCCATTGCGTCATGGTGAAGACACCTTCAGATGATGTGCACATTTCAGGTTTTCATCAGAAAATCCAGCACGTTAAAAATAAGTTATCATACAAGGAAAATAAAACAGATTTCATTTGTAAAATACCAGCTACCTGGAATTTTGTGATGTATATTTTTAACAAAAATGACTCAGTTGTTGATGTCTCCAAGTTTTTACTGATCCTAAGAAAGGTGGTAAAATGGAAAGCCTGGAGTACAGGTAGGTGAGAGAGACAGAAGACAGGTTAACCAGGCATAAAGAGGAGAGATGCTCTGCTGCGTAGAGGTTCCCTGAGATGCTGTATGACTCAGAAATCAGTTTATGGCTCCTTTAAAACTCACTGTCTGAAAGGTTGAAATAGCGTCTTCCCTTTTCTCTAGGCAACTAAGCATTACCTAAAACTCGCTGGGACTAAAGCAAGCCTCAGGGAATATTCTTTCTGTCACACCTTATGTAATTGCACCAGTGAAGTTAATTGAGCTGCTTTTTGAGGAGCTGCTGTAAAAGGCATTTGGTTTTATGTAAACAGGGAGGTGCTTTTGTAGCAGACGTCTTGTTCATCTAGTGCCTCTTGCTGCAGCCCTCCCGTCTAGCTCTGATGGGGGCCATTTAAGCTGAATGAAGTAGAACGAATGCAGTTGGCCACGTGGACCGATTGCAACATCTGGACAGGTTGTCTAAAGCTCGCCTACCAGCATGGAAGCTCAGACCGTGTAGTCTGTTGGTGCTAACAGTTAGTTCACTTGAACAGTCTTGCTGTCAAAGTGGCTTTTCACCTTCTTAAAATCCTGGGCTAGAAGACCTGAGAGAGAACTACCTTCAGCCTTGAGTTTGGCAGTCTGGCTGTCCCCCTCAGGACCAGGCAAGAGAGGAGGGTGTCTTCCACCCTACTTGACCCCCTCATTCTGGTAATGTTGCTCTCAGCATGATTCGAGCTTACGTACATGCTCCTGGTGTGAGTGCATGCGGGAGCATCACTGGCCAGGGCTGGTCCTGCAGAGACCGGGAAGTCTCGCTGTGGGGTGCACCAGAAACTGGCTGTTCCAGAGCATTCACTGGTGGGGTGCAGAGAAGGGGAATGTGCTGAGGGCGACCACAGTAGGACTGGAGAGGCTGCCACAACCTGTCCTTGTCTCTGTCCTACACAGGTGAGCGCTGTGGGCTATGGGATGGATGAGGTGGAGCAGGACCAGCATGAAGCCCGACTCAAGGAGCTGTTTGACAGTTTTGACACGACGGGCACAGGGTCCCTGGGGCAGGAGGAGCTCACCGACCTTTGCCACATGTTGAGCTTGGAGGAGGTGGCCCCAGTGCTGCAGCAGACGTTACTTCAGGACAACCTCTTGGGCAGGGTAAGGTCTGGGGAAGAACATGGGCTGTGGGAAGTGGGGTGCGGTTCCTGCTGGGGTGCTGGGGGCAGGGCAGACCACACATGTTGCAACTTGTTTCTAGCATCCTAGCCGTTATGATAAAAAGAAGAATGTGATGGGTGTGACATTACAGTCCAGTTTGCTCAGGTGTCGAGGGCCTGCTTTAATTTGTGCTCTTGAATTACAGGGCACGGTGAGCATCTTAGATAAGGAAAAAGAGGTAATGAAAAGATGTTTGCCAGCTTTTGTCTTGTTCTTTGTGTTTATTTTATTGACTCTACATTTACCACTGGGCCAGAAAGGGGGAGGGTGAGATTTCCATTGAAGAGAAAGAAAATGCAATAAGAAAACTACTGTTATGACTTTTACCCCCAATGAAGCTATTTCTTGTGTGGATTATTTCTGGGTGACGTATTAATTAAACCTTCTACTCAGGAAATAAGACAAAAGTGTAAGTAAATAGAGTGCAGGTTCATTTAAAACCTAGCACGATTTGCTTCCAGCAGGGATGTGAGTGCGCACGCCAATGTTAACTTCTGTGTTTGACAGCAAATAGTCATGTTATTACCATAGATAAGTCACAGATGCACACGCCAATGTTAACTTCTGTGTTTGACAGCAAATAGTCATGTTATTACCATAGATAAGTCACAGATGCACACGCCAATGTTAACTTCTGTGTTTGACAGCAAATAGTCATTTTATTACCATAGATAAGTCACAGATGTGAGTAAGGAGTGAGAGAGGGTCTTATTTTCTTCTTGCCAGTGGTGAATGTTTGATCTGCCATTACCTGAGATTGCCTTCTAGTCTCATAACTAATAGCTTTTATTATTTGCCTTATTTATAATTAATAGCTATTTGTAATCAATAGCTTCATTTATATGGCTGAGTCAAGTTTCTTGCTGTTGGCTTTTGGAATGATGGGAGAAAAAGATGGACAACACTTTTTGCACTCTGTTGCTTCATTCTGGTTTTTAATCACATATAAATTGAGGAACCATTCTTGAGGCTTAACTTTACTCCAGTGACTGAACTTCCTTTTCTTCATTTCATTTTCACTGTCTTTTATCTGACAAGATAGGTAAGTTACTTCAGATATAGTACCATGTATTGGCTTTCTGTAACCTGAGACAGACAGGAGTAGCAGTCATCCTGAAATTAATGTGCAAAAGATGATATTCTCAGGCACTTGGCACATGAGTGTGATGTTAAATAGGACACACACTTGAAAAAAAAATGTGAATTCTTTGCAGACACCGGAGCCATTCTTGGCCTCTTGTGGGGACAGGATTAGCTGTCTATAAATACATGTGGTCCCCATAAAATGCTGAAAATCTTGCTTTAATAATCTTAAAATGAAGCTTTGAATATTGAACCATTTGTTCCTTATCACATCATGCACTCACATATTTTTCAGTCCTGCCTCAGTCTTAGACACTGTGGGGAGCAAAAAACCTGCCATCTCCCTGTGTGGTCCTTGGGGATCTCAAGACTTTTGGTGTCTAAGGGATAGTATCAAAGGGCTGATCTGTTTTAATGCTCATTAAAGCCTGAAAAGGCATGATAGAACTAAGGTTTCCTTGAGCGGTGTCCTTAGAGTCTGCTGCGCCATAAACCGATTGCACCTTGGCAGCAGGGCCACAGTTTGCTCTCCAGGTGTTACACTTACCCTCATTTGGTAGACTCGAACAGGGAACAGTTATAGATTGATTTGTTAGCGACTTGACACTACTACCCTCCTGCTTTTGACACTTGCTATTTGCCTGCCTGATGAATACTTAAGTGGTCTATAGCGTGATATTTGCTTTGTGAGCCAGTGATCAAAGTTAAATAGATGGATGCATATTGATTTCATATGAGAGGTCCCTGGTGATGGTCTTGAGAGTGGGGGTTGGCATGAATTAATGCACTACTGTTAAATTTGCATTTTTAATGAAACTGACATATTCTCCTCAGATGATCACAAACTTGGCCATATGTTGTTAAGATACTCTACGTGGTCTGTAATTTTAAATTACAAGGAAGAAATTCCGTAGGATTTACTGGAGTCATCCAAGTGTTACCATTTTTATGATGCATACAGTAGGGATTATAGTTGTAAAATTATAAGTGGTTTCTACTCCCAGTCATCTTTCTTCTCTTTAGACAATATTTATAGAAAAATTTGTAAGGGTTAGCAGCTTGGCTTAATAATTAAAAAAAAAAACGGTAGCATAACGAATCTGAATATATTCACCTATTCTTTAATTCAACAGATGTGCATTGTGTGTCCTGCGTGCCAGGCATTCCTGCCGTCTTACGGGATAGGTTCTTCTGTATTAGTCCGTTTTCATACTGCTGATAAAGACATACCTGAGACTGGGTAATTTATAAAGAAAAAGAGGTTTAAGGGACTCCCAGTTCCATGTGGCTGGAGAGGCCTCAAAATCATGGTGGAAGGTGAGCGCGTATGAGAAGATGAGCTACATACCTTACTTGGTGGCAGGCAAGAGAGAATGAGAGTCGAGCCAAAGGGGAAACCTCTTATTAAGTCATCAGATCTTGTGAGACTTACTACCACAAGAACAGTATGGGGGAACCCCCACCAGCCCCATTCAATTATCTCCCACCGAGTCCCTCCCTTAACACGTGGGAATTATGGAAGCTACAATTCAAGACATTTGGGTGGCGACACAGCCAAACTGTATTGGGGTCCAAGTTATTTATATTTAAATTTACTATAAACTATGCTTTTCCATTAAATTGGCTTTTGGATGCATTAGTTTCCATCAACTTCCTGGATGCTTCTGGCTTTACTTTTGTCTTTTAAATCTTAATATAATTTTTAAATCAGATACTACTTCGACATTACCTCTGTTGGACTTGGGCTGAATTAATCCTTTTTTTCTTGAAAAAGAAGTAAGATGAAACACATTGTCTCTGTCAATGAGGAATACGAACATTGTGTATTTATTTTTAAATTTTACAACCCATCTTCAATAACTTGGTTTTTTTAAGGGCTAATGTTTCTTTTAGCAGTTGTTAATGACAGTGACTTAAATCAATTTGCCATTTCTATGCGTTTTACCAATAGGTCATTTCCCCCCAAATTATGTTTCCATTCATGTGTCTTGCTTTATAGCTGGAAACCATATTCACTTGAGCAAGGTGGTTACTGTGCAGGTGTTTGAAATGCCCAAGGCTTGTGGATCCCTGATTTGAAGGAAAAGGGATATTGTTGATACGTGTTTACCACTAGGTTGTGAAAAGATTTCTGTCATATCTTTGTCATCAGTTAAGCACCTGTCGGCTAGGTGAGGCCTCATTACAAGGGGCTCCTCAAGACACTGAAAAACTTACAATCTAGTCGGGTAATATACGTGGCAAATGAATAGCGCAGGGAGCAAATACTACAAAAATCTAAGGGAACCGTGAACCAAATTTTATCCAAGCAATTATACTAATTGTAGATGCTTAAATGAAGTGTTTCTGCATACCTCTCTATCTCTTTTATTAGAAATCAGGACATGAAGATAATTTGCCTTGGTTTTATTGAAACATTTAGTTATATCCAGTTTTAAAAATGTGTTCTTGGCCAGGCACAGTGGCTCACTCCTGCAATCCCAGCACTTTGGGAGGCTGAGGTGGGTGGATTGCCTGAGATCAGAAGGTACAGACCAGCCTGGCAACACAGTGAAATCCCATCTCTACTAAAAATACAAAAAACTGAAGCAGGTACTTGTAATCCCAGCTACTCAGGAGGCTGAAACAGGAGAATTGCTTGAATCTGGGAGGTGGAGGTTGCAGTGAGCCAAGATCATGCTACTGTACTCCAGCCTGGGCAACAGAGCGAGACTCCGTCTCAAAACAAACCATTCTTTCCTTATGCGGTATACTAACTTTGAGACAAAATGGCCCCCTGAAGTCCTGAAGAGTTTCAGTGCTATATTCTTTAATATGAATTTGGATGCTGAAATAGTGTGTCCCTGGCATGCTTTGAAATGAAAATAAGCCACCAGGCAGCAGAAATCACCGTTGATTTCTAAAGTCCCATAGGTACATGGACTTTGGTAATCAAAGGTGTGTTGAAATTTTTAGTATTAAAGTTTGATAGCTGTACAAATATTTAAATAATTTAGCTCAATTTTCTGACATTTCAGAAAGTTTGAGGTTCTTCTCTAAACTCCTTTATTTGATGTAGTGGGTTTGTTTCCAACTTGAAAGCTTTTTATGACTTTTTCTCTTCTACACATTTTAATCATTTGAAGTGTAAGTCGAAAATGGAGAAGTACTTTCCATAGTGCTGAATTGGACTTGTTCTTTGTATGCAAAATTACATTTAATGTTAACTGCCATTAGTTTGTAATAGTGGTGCTGCTGACGGTGTTGTCATAATATAACTCGTGGAAGAGTCAGACTGGTTGTCTCTGACTTGTGGAAGGGAGCCTAGGGAGGCTTAAACCCGTGGAGGACAATGGTCTGTGGTGTGGGAGAGAAAAGATAGCTGGGAGGAGGTTTTTTTGCGTATGGAGACTTGGATCTAGTCTTCAAGTTTGAACTCCTCAGGGTCTGTGGTTTCCCATTCCTAGAAAAGAAGACCTTATTAGGAGACTGCTAAAGTTGCCTTTACTCTGTATTTATGTTTTCTCATCAAACTCATTGCAGAATTGTGTTTTTTGTGTACAGTAAGTCACTGAGTCTCTCAACGATATTTAGTGTGACAGGGATCAAGAGGGAAGAGCTGTAGGGAAGGCCTGGACTCAGAACAGCAGGGAGGAACAGTCACTAAATGGCCATTCTCTTCTACCAACCTGATTTCATATTGCCTTCTTTCTTTCTTTCTTTCTTTTCTTTTCTTTTCTTTTCTTTTCTTTTTTTTTTTTTTTTTTTTGAGATAGAGTCTCGCTCTGCAGCCCAGGCTGGAGTGCAGTGGTGTGTTCTTGGCTCACTGCAACCTCTGCCTCCCGGGTTCCAGTTCAAGCAGTTGTCCTACCTCAGCTTCCCAAGTAGCTGGGATTACGGGCATGGGCCACCATGCCCAGCTAATTTTTGTATTTTTAAGTAGAAATGGGGTTTCACCATGTTAGCCAGATGGTCTTGAACTCCTGACCTTGTGATCTGCCTGCCTTGGCCTCCCAAAGTGCTGGGATTACAGGTGTGAGCCACTGCACCCGGCCCATAATACCTTATTTCTATGGTTAGGGATGCCCATTAGATTTCATCATTATTTCATGGATACTTTTATGAGTAGCTTCCTGTCTGGACAGAGGAGACTTAAAGTTCTTCAGTGTCTTTCTCAGATTGTAGACTTCAGAGTTTATCTGTCTGACAGAGAAACCTTGGCTTTTGCAAGGTCAGATGACTCATTTGAGTCAGGGCCAGGATGGTATCCTGGATTTCCCAGCCCCTGCATTTGAATATATATCTCCACAGTTTCCTCTAACTCCAAATATGCAAAAGTGAATCTCCATTCTCGCACCCTGCCCCACAAAACACTACCACCACTACATCGAGATAGTATACAATTAGAGCCCAGGCTTTGAAATCAGTCCTGGATTCAAGTTCCACTTCTTGCCACTTTTTTCCCCCTTCAACTTTTATTTTAAGCTCTGGGGTTCATACGCAGGATGTGCAGGTTTGTTACATAGGTAAATATGTGTCACGGTGGTTTGCTGCACAGATCAACCCATCACCTAGGTATTAAGCCCAGCATCCATGAGATATTCTTCCTGATGCTCTCCCTCCCCCAGCCTCTCAAGTCCAGTGTGTGCTGTTCCCCACCCATCCCCTGCCTGTCTGCCAATGAATCCATGTGTTTTCACTGTTCACCTTCCACTTTGCGAATATGCAGTGTTTGGTTTTCTGTTCTACTTTAATTTCCTGAGGAAAACGGCTTCCAGCTCCATCCATGTTCTGCCAAGGCCATGATTTCATTCCTTTTTTTTTTTTTTTTTTGAGATGGAGTCTCCTTGTCACCCAGGCTGGAGTGTAGTGGCACAATCTCAGCTCACTCACTGCAACCTCTGCCTCCCAGGTTCAAGCAATTCTCCTGCCTCAGCCTCCTGAGAAGCTGGGATTAGAGGCATGCACCACCACGCCCTGCTAATTTCTTGTATCTTTAGTAGAGACAGGGTTTCACAGTGGTGGCCAGGCTGGTCTCAAACTCCTGACCTTGTGATCTGCCCACCTCAGCATCCCAAAGTGCTGGAATTACAGGTGTGAGCCACTGCACCTGGCTGATTCCATTCCTTTTTACGACTGCATAGTATTCCATGGTATACATGCATCACATTTTCTTCATCCATTCTATCATTGATGGGTATTTGGGTTGATTCCACGTCTTTGCTATTGTGAATAATGCTGCAGTGAACATACGCATGCATATATCTTTATAATAGAATGATTTATTTTCCTATGGTTATGTACCCAGTAAAGGGATTGCTTGATCAAATGGTATTTCTGCCTCTAGATCTTTGAGGAATCACCACACTGTCTTCTACAATCATTGAACTAATTTACACTCCCACCAGCAGCATAAAAATGTTCATTTTTCTCCACAACCTCACCAGCATCTGCTGTTTCTGGACTATTTATTAATTGCCATTCTGACTGGCATGGCATCTCATTGTGATTTTGATTTGCTTTTCTCTAATGATCAGTGATATTGAGCTTTTTTTCATGTTTGCTGGCTGCGTGAATGTCTTCTTTTGAGAAATGCCTGTTCATGTCCTTTGCCCACTTTTTATGGGATTGTTTATTTTCTTGTAAATGTGTTTAAGTTCCTTGTAAATTCTGGATATTAGACCTTTGTCAGATTGATAGATTGCAAAAATTTTCTCCCATTCTGTAGGTTGTCTGTTCACTCTGACAGTAGTTTCTTTTACTGTGCAGAAGCTCTTTAGTTTAATTAGATCTCACTTGTCAATTTTTGCTTTAGTTGCAATTGCTTTTGGCATTTTTGTCATGAAATTTTTTGCCCATGCCTATGTCCTGAATGGTATTGCATAGATTTTCTTCTAGGATTTTTATAGTTTGGGGTTTTACATTTAAATCTTTAATCTTTCTTGAGTTAATTTTTGTATAACATGTAAGGAAGGGATTCAGTTTTCTGCATGTAACTAGCTAGTTCTCACAGCATTAAATACGGACTCATTTCCCTACTGCTTGTTTTTGTCAGGTTTGTTGAAGATCAGATGGTTGTAGGTGTGCAGTCTTATTTCTGAGTTTTCTATTCTGTTCCATTGGTCTATGTGTCTGTTTTTCTACTAGGACCATGCTGTTTTAGTTACTTTAACTTTGTAGTACAGTTTGAAGTGGGTAGCATGATGCCTCCAGCTTTGTTCTTTTTGCTTAGGATTGTCTTGGCTATTCAGTTCTTGCCGCTTTTTGACTATATGGAAATATTATCTTTTTTTTTTTTCCCCAAGCCAAACTGTATCCAGCTTTATTAAGATACTTTCCGTAAACAATCATGGTATTTCAGGCAGGACATGGGCAGACAATCATGAACAGTATACAACAACTTTCAAACTCCCTTCTTTGATGGACTACCAAAAATCAGAAAGCCACTATAAAACCCAATGAAGTCTTCATCTGATGCTCTGAACAGGGAAAGTTTAGAGTGAGGGTTGACATTTCACATTTTGCATGTTGTTTAACAACTTTTCATGAGCCGACCCTGACTTTCAGGAAGTGAAATGAAAATGGCAGAATTCATCTGAAGATCCACAATCTAGAAATGGAATCACTGCTCTTTTGACAGGTGCCATCTCAGTGGCATCACTGGCAAGTCCAGATTGCCTGACACTGGTAACCAATGACTGGGGGTCAGGTCCCAACAGATGCCTGGGCTTAAGGGAGTTAAGTCTATGCTGAAAGACGGAAAGAGAGAAGAGGACATAAAAGCGAATTTGTGTTTCCATACCACAAGGCTTTTGTGTGCCAAGGTGGCCATGTGTGTCACAGTCAGGGAATCCCTCCTGGGAGCCAAGAGGAAGTCTCTCAAAACTAGAAGGGAAAGGCGTTTCCCTACATCAATCCAGCTTTGGAGACATTCTATTAGTGACATATGCCCCTTCCCCCAAAACAACAATGAAGTATTCTGTGTGCTAACAACATAGCTTAAAAAAAAAAAAAAAAAAAAAAAAAAAAATTCTGCATTTTAATAAAACTTGATAAAAAATAGTATTTCAAACTGTACAGTCACCAGAAGTACACAGTTATCAAAAATGCACACACTTCCCTTGGCATCTCCAGCACCTTCGGCTTTCTGTGCCTGGTCTGTTTTGGCATCTCCATTTTCTGCAGGGTTATTCCCTTCTTTGCCAGCATCAGCTTTTCCCTTTTTCCCTTTGGGTACCTTCTCTCCCTTCTTTGCAGGGGCCTTTTTAGGCTTGGGCTCTGGCTTTGGAGGAGCAGGTTTAGCAGACAACCTCGTGGATCTTCTCTGTGGTTCGTCCTTCACCTTGGCTTTATCTCCTTTAGCATCCCCTTCAGCCTTTCTCTTGGGCATGGTGGCAGCGGCGGCGGGACGTAGGCGCTGAGCGCGGGATGCAGTGGCACGTGGGCTTTGGTCGGTCCGGGGGGTCTCTCTCGCCTCTTCTTCTTCCGACATATTATCTTAAATACTCTGAGCCTCAGTTTTTTCATCAGTGTAATGGGGAGAATACTTTCCTTACAAGACTGTGATGAAGGTGGACTGAGATTTGTGTGTATCAAAGGCTTATCATAGAGTCAAGGACACAGCTAACTTGCTGTGTCTGGCTGTATGCTCCTTTCCTCTACCTTCTACATACCCAGAATGACTTTTGGATAAATGGTGTCTTCTTAGGAATGGTTTACCAAGAAACATGGTTAGAGTGGAAAGTAAATTTGCTAGAAGTTCTCTTGTGCGGTGGTGGTTTGAATTCATTTCCATCTGTAAACAGGATTCCCTGGATCAGTCTGGAGTATAGCTTCATATAATTGCTTTAGGTTTTATAAACCTACCTTTTAAAATAGCCTTTGCCTCTCTCTGTATTGTCTGCAGTAAATGAATATTAAGTTACAATAACCTGAATACCTTATTTAAAATAAAATATAAGTGTATCTTTCATTACAAAACTGCCTCCTTTTTAGTCTGTGTCATTTCTCTGCATAATGCCGTAAGCAATTTCCTGTGCATTGACCTTCTGATAAGTCCATATTTCTGCAGCCATTTCAATTAACACAATGTGTTGAATGTTCTTTCATTAATTTCTCTTTACATTAGTAAATACCAACCTAATAAGTTTGTATTAGTTACATAGACCTTTGTCTTGTTTCATAAACTCACCTTGTTTAGCACTTGCTTGAGTTCTCCCACCTTGGGTCTATTTCAAGTAGTGCCTGTACACATATGGAAACTGCATTTGATCTCCACAATTGCACGAGATGAGTTTATGCAACATTAGCTTCCTTATTCTACTTCCTGTTACCGGGCTTTTGTGTGTGTGTGTGGTTTGAATTTGTTTCTTCTGTGGTACTTAAGTTCTTTTTTTACAAAAAGCAAATTGTGTTTCTAAAAAAACATTCATATGAAACGTGGAGAGGAAGAGTGATGAGATAAATTTCTCCTAAGAGGTGGTGACACATGACAAAAATATCAGACTTGACTGGTCTTCCACTTAATCTAGTTTAAATGTCATGTGTGTGTTTCATCAGTCATGTAATTTTCCCATTGCTGCAAACTGCCCTTTGAGGCATACAAGGTACAGGAATGCTTGTAAAATGAATGGCAGCAGTTGTTATTCAGATGAGGAGGTACCAACCAGTGTATGCACAACTCAGAACCTTGTTACCTTGTGAGACTTAATTGTATTGTATATTTGTGGAGATTTCTAATTTTTAACAAAATGCAATAGTAAAGCTCCCTTGGAAAGGGGAAAAATGGTACTTAAACATTCCAGTCACTGAACATAGCCCACCGGTAGAGGCGCTCATCAGCATTTTGGTTTCGGGTTGTGCCCTAAGGGGCTTTTCCACTACATCACTATTCATGAGCATTGATGGAAAATAGCAGTCTCGTCCTCCACAAGAGAACTATCTCTTTAAGATGAGGCATTTACTGCTATTTAAATCCAAGGGCCCAGTGTCTCCACTTGCAAGAAGGGAAATAAAGATCAATGTAAGACTTAAAGCTCCTCTAATGGTTTGGACCAGCTGCTGAGCGATATGTGAATTTTCGGACTTTTTGTTGGGAAAAGAGGAATTCAATCAAGTGGATATTATCGGGCTGTGAAGAGCCTCTGAGTTAATAGTCATGTTTAATCTTTCATAGAGCCCCTTTTCATCTAAAATGAGGCTGATTTACTGCATCACAAGTACATTTTGGAAACCTTTCATCTCTGTCTGTGAAGATCTTAGAGAATTCAAGCGTTGCAAAACTGTCCCCCTTTTCCTACCTATTGGCCAAGTAGGACATGCTTGTTTATCAGAGGCCCCTACCAGCTTTTGTCTCCGTCAGGCACATACCAGCTTCTATTTTGTAGTTACTCATAAACCTTCCTCTCTTTTTTCCTCATTCCACCCTTCCACTTTCTGGAGGCTATGGTGTACCTGATAAACTCCTTGAGGGCAGAGGTTATGCATTTCCTGATCCTGCCTTATACCCGATGTGTGCTTTACACCTGGTGGCTTCATGTGAAGTTGAGGATTTGACTTGTAGCAGCAGCAAGGGATTTTACTGAGAGGTCAAACCAAGAGGGAAGAAGGCCAGAGCCAGGCAGGCTTGCTGGGCTCTGATGAGTCTGGTCAGAAGGCCTGGTGCTTGCCTTCTTTACCCCTCTCCTTTCACTCTTGAGGTAGGTTCTCTGCCACGAGTCACATGGATATTGTGAGATTCAAATGACAAAATGTCTAGGAAAGAATAAACCGACAATAATACCCTCGAGGATTCAGAATTTTAGTTTTATCCTGTACAAGAGTGTATTAAACACAATTAGAGTGTTCTTGATCATGTAAAATCTCCTGGCCCATCAGTTTTTCTTCTGTCCTTAAGAGTAATACCCTCAGAGCTGAGCGTGGTGGCTCACACCTGTAATCCTTACACTTTGGGAGACCAGGCACGCGGATCCCCTGAGGTCAGGAGTTTGAGACCAGCATGCATAACATGGTAAAACCCTGTCTCTACTAAAAATACAAAAATTAGCCAGATGTGGTGGCAGGCACCTGTAATCCCAGTTATTCAGGAGGATGAGGCAGGAGAATTGCTTGAACCCAGGAGGTGGAGGTTGCAGTGAGCTGAGATTGCACCATTGCACTCTAGCCTAGGTGACAAGAGTGAGACTCCGTCTCAACAAAAAACAACCACAAAGAAAAAGAGTAATTCCCTCAGGATTCACTGAATGAATCCTTGCCCCAACACTAAACAACCCCAGTCTATTCAGTTTTTGAATGCACCTGTTGTCTTTTTTATAATTTATGTAGTTTTTAATAGATTTTTAAAAATATCTTTGTAAAGTATGAAAAGCATTATACTTTATTTTTGTTTGAAGGAGGATGGTTAATGTCTTTCCTCAATCTCAGTAGGTCAATAATTGCTTCTTTTATTTTTTTATTTTCGAGATAGAGTCTTGCTGTGTTATCAGGCTGGTCTCAAACTCCTGTGATCAAGCAGTTCTCCTATTTCAGCCTCCCAAGTATCTGGGATGAAAAAAGGCACATGTCACCACACCTGGCAAATATGTCAGTAATTACTCCTTGTACTTTCAACTTGGAGTGCCGCTGTCTTTTACTTGCTGCTTCCGATCTGTAGAGAGTTGGGAAGCAGGATCATGAGGTTTGTAATAATCAGGTAGAGTAGGAATGTAGCAATCCTGAGTTGTTCCTGTGGCATTTTCTATGGGAAGAAGTGCCTGGACTTTATGACACCTCCCTCAGCTTTTGACCCTGTGTGTTTCTTTCCTGGTTGTCTGCTGTACTCCAGATAGGTGAGGCTGTGAAATAAACACGCTCCATATAAATGAAGCTTACACTGTCTCAAAAGCTTGTGTGTTTGTCATACCATATTCAAAGGATACTTAGGCCTCACGTAAAGCCTTGGAAGTTTATTAGACTTAATTCCAGATTATAGTTGTCTTTGTCATTTGTCAGAGAAAGTAAAATTGAGGTAGATCGACTTCTGAGTGACCTTTGAACTATGGATTTAATTATGTCAGGACCAAATTCAGGAAGGTTATTTCCAGTGGTCTCCATCAAAACTTACACCTTCAGAAGACCCAGGGGAGACTCACAGAGTCAAGTGTAAAGGATCTGAGATCCTCCAGACAAACACCTGACTTTGAAAGAGACCGTCTTGACATTCAACTAGTAATTCTTGAAATGAGAGACTTAGGTTTCATTCAGTCCCCTCCATTAATATCCTTCGGAGATAGAAGAAACCTAGAGTTACAAGTCCCTAAATACAGCAGACTGAATCAGTGTCTCTGATGCTGGGCAACTCCACAGATCCTGGGAGAGAAGGCAGGCCCTCTGACCTCCCTGCTGCCACCCCTCACCACTCACACTTGGCTCTTTTGGTCACTTACATGGCTATTAGCTTTGCTTGAAAATACGACCCTGATTCTTTTTTTTTTTTTTTTTTTTTTCTTTTGAGCTGGAGTTTTGCTCTTGTTGCCCAGGCTGGAGTGCAGCGGCTCGATCTTGGCTCACTGCAGCCTACACCTCCTGAGTTCAAGCAATTGTCCTGCCTCAGCCTCCCAAGTACCTGAGATTACAGGTGCACGCCACCATGCTCAGCTTATTTTTGTATTTTTAGTAGAGGTGGAGTTTCACTATGTTGGCCAGGCTGGTCTCAAACTCCTGGCCTCAGGTAATTCACCTGCCATGGCCTCTCAAAGTGTTGGAATCACAGGTATGAGTTACCATGCCCAGCCTTGGCCCTGATTCTTTATAAAAGTGATGGGAACAATCAGTCTCCCCTTTTACTATTCCTTGGTAGAATTAACTACCACTTGCTGGGTATCTGAGAGTTCCAGGACATTCTTGATACTTTACCTAATTCTCATTTTATCTTCCTAACACAGGGAGGTGGTATTAATAAATACCATAAAATACATGCAGTGCTCTTAGCAGCTGCCTGGACTCTCTGTGACATTTCCTGAGACTATGAGCATCATGGCACAGGGCCTTGTCACTCTCATTTACTACTGTGTCCTCAGGGCCACATGTAGTGCCTGGTAAAGAGCAACTGCTCAATAAATATTTATTGAATGAATAATAGGTATCTGTTGTTAGATAGCCCCAGTTTTCCAGATGAACAAACTAGAGCTTGGAGAGGCGTTGTAATGTCACTCGTTCACATCAGGAAGTAAAGGAAGAGCTCGGGTTAGAGCCGGGGCTCCCCTGGCTGTAGCGCCTGTGTGTGTCCTCCTAACCCTTCTCTAGCTGCCCTGAGAAGAATGAATGATTCCGTGGAAATTCGGAGATGCCCGTCAGGGGGCTCTGAGTGGCAGAGTTCTTGAGTGTGTGGTGTTTTGTGAACTGGGTGTTGGGAAGATGGCCTTGACCATGTCAGCTGGAGCCTGTCTCTGACTCTGGGACAGTAGCGGGACCTGGTCATCCTCCCTCCCCGAGGCTGTTTGACTGTGAAACCTAATTAACATAGCCTACCTTTCTACAGCCTTTTACCCTTTCATGGATTGTACCGCCCTGGGTCTTTCGCAGATGCCTGGTTTTCCTTGACAGACGTCTGCTCTGGCTCCTTAGATTAGGTAGATTTTTAAAGTCTGTAAAAAGGTAGCTCTGTGAGGTAATATATATTTTAATTAGCTTGAATGTGGTGATTATTTCACATGGTATACATATATCAAATCATCAAGTCGTACACCTTAAATATATGAAATATAATCTAATGATTTCAGGAAGTAATTCCAATCAATCAAAACTAACATGGTAGAGAAATCACATATACTTTGGGAGAGTGTGGCATATTGCAAGGAGATACAATTTTATGACATATAAATCTCAATGGATTCTTCGATTTTGTGTTGATCTTCACAGATAAGACATGATATGATTTTTTTGGTTCACTGTTTCAATAACTAATCAAATTTGCTACTTTTGTAAATTTGATTTGGAAGTTTATCTGTCACCTGTATTAAACCTCTAGGCAGTGTTTTGTAATGACATCCAAAGAGACTTATCCCATAGCAATCCGAATTACAAATTTACCAATTTTGTGTTTACATGGAGGTTCTATGTCAATAGGTGCCACATTATCAAACTGGAATTGTGATGAGAAGAAACCCCATGACATACATTTAAGTTAGAGAATATCCATGGCCATACAGAAAATGCTTTTACCTTTTCAACAAATATCCTAGTTCTGACTATTTACTTAAATAAAACTCAGGTACTTTCCAACTTCAGTCAATATAATTCTATTTTTTAAGAATTCCGAAAAATACTTCTCAAGATTCTTTTATCCTTTGTAAATTTCGTATTGGTTTTTGCTTATTTATGGAATCATAGGGGCCTTGGGAAATATATATTATATGCCTGCCCCCAAGCAAGACTATATTCAAGTCATCCTCAAAAGACAAATCACTCCCTTCTAGAATATCTCAAGGTACGAAAGCATCTGTGGGGCACCGTTCCGTTGGCTCATTTGCTTGGCAAGGCTCTTCCAGTGGATAGCCTAACATCTTCCTCTTCTGGTCTTGTTCAGAAAAATAAAAGGAACTAAGAGTTTAAAATGTATCTTTTTCTGAGTTTATAAAGATGAATTTGCTGTATAGCTTTTTTCCTAGGAAGTGAGTATTGATACGAATGTTTATGACACTGGGGATCAAAATGATCAGCCTGTTTTCCCTTCTGTCTATAGAGAAATGAAGAAAAAAAGCAACAAATTGGATTATGACTCACTTCAAGGCTGTCAGGATGGAAAGAAAACAGTTCTGGTACTTTGTACATAGGTTTGCATTCTTAGAGCTGTGGAAATTACTTTAAATCTATTTTTTAATTTTTTTTCTAGGTACATTTTGACCAATTTAAAGAAGCATTAATACTCCTTTTGTCCAGGACTCTATCAAATGAAGAACACTTTCAAGAACCAGGTAAGGGCACTAACTTTTCTTCTCTGCATTCTCCTTTAAAAGTTGTCCAGGGAAGAGTCTGGGGACCTCGAAGCATGTATATGAAAGACTGGGGACATCTGCCTTTCACAGATTGAGTAGTTATTTTCAGTGACTTCTCTTCAATATGATCATAACAGCTTTGCAGCTGTTGAACACTAAAATGAGACTTCTCTACTACAGCAGCATAGTATTATGGAGAAAATAATTGGATTGTTTGTAGGCAGTATGTCAGATGGTATGGCAATAACTCATTCTTGGGATGAGTAGAATGAAGCTGAATGGTAACTACATTCATTCTTATTTCCTTGTACTTGGAAGGACATGATTTTGGGGAAGTTTTTTCCCAAAGGCAGAAGAATGGCCAATGTAGAGATAATTTTACTTAGTCGTAATGAGCAGATAATGCTCTACTGTGGACATAATCACATTGCATTATAATTATATCTCCTCCTCTCAAGTGATAATTCCTTGAGGACCATGCTGTTCATTTTTGTATTTGCAGTGCCTAAAAGAATGCTTAGCATGTCATAAGTATGCAATGAATGTTTCGAAATAAAAGACTTAATAAAGCACCATAGGTTGTAAGACACACTGTTATTTCATGTATCTCTAAAAACAAAAATTGTTGCCAATTATAATAGGAAATGACATTAATTGTGAAATACATTCTCATTTCAGAGTGTTCATTTCTGGTGTGTGTTGTGGGGGGTGTCTTCAAATCAGTGAAATAGGGTAGATGTGTAGAGTGGAATCTAAACACAGTCTGGTTTTATCAAATCAGTGGTTGTTGGGCTAGGGGTAGGAGTTGACTACAAAGGGGCATGAACGAATTTCGGGGACGATGAAACCTTTGTATCTCAATGGTGCTAGTTAGTTACGGGATTGTGTGAGTTTTTCCAACCCAGAGACTAGTGCACTAGAAGGATTAAATTTACTCTGTGTAAATTATACCTCAGTAAACCCTACTTTAAAAATGAGCACATCAAAAATATAGTCCAGTTTTGAAACGGAGGATAAATCATTAACATTTTGCCACTACAAGGAGTCATTCATTGTGACCTATTTAGGTGAGGCACAGATGGGAGCTCATTTCCCACCCTTGCCGGGTGATCTAGTTCTTCATCCTAGCCTCTGAAGTGCTCCAGATTTGTGTTGTGTGTACGGACACTGCCTTCAGCAGTGTTTTAGATTCTGGATCGAGTCTCCCCCTTTTTCACTCGTGGTGACACCCCTAACAGTGTTATTCTTAACTCTGACACTGATAGAGGTTTTTGGAAGCCCCGCCATGAGCCTGAGAGGGAGGTCATTGCTTTCTTGAAATTTTCCAGAAAAACATTAGAGTTTCCACAGGTGACCACTGTTAGAAAATGGACCTTTTATGCAGTCTTGTTTTATTGGTGTTTTCACTTTTTAAAGGTTGTCTGTCATCTTGATAACAATTTTGCAAGATCTGGGGACCCCAAATAGAGCTATGGTGACATCGCTGCCGTGGTGAATATTAGTTAACGTGAGCCTAGGTAACATAATCATACATTCAGGGTTTTGTGTGCTGATAATGTGCTTTTATGTAGATTGCGAACAGGCCATCCTGGCACTAATCCGCATGATCCTCCTGCTGCCATTTCTTCAAAGCCTGTACTGTCACTGTCACCTGCCAGAAAACTATCATAATAAATATACAGATTTGTAGTGACTACAGATGTGAAGGGTCCCTGCCCAGAGGTGTACGTTGTTGGGATCCAAGCAGTAGGTTGAGCTAGATCAAGCTTGTCCGACCCAAGGCCCATGGACCTCATGCAGCCCAGGATGGTTTTGAATGCGGCCCAACACAAATTTGTAAACTTTCTTAAAACATTATGACATTTATGCATGGACCTTTTTTTTTTCCTAGCTCATCAGCTATCATTAGTGTTAGTGTATTTTATGTGTGGCCCAAGACAATTCTTCTTCCACTGTGGCCCAGAGAAACCGAAAGATTGAATACCTCTGAGCTAGACAATGGCTGGTTGAGCTTAGCCACAGCCAGGAAGTGAAGTTTATACATCTAGCTCCAGACAGTGGTTTCATAGTTACGTGTCTGCCTCACTGCTATGCAGGCAAAGATCGTAATTTGGACAAGTCTTTCGGGGCAACACATGGAAGGGATTTTTATGTTTTGCTGTGTGCTCCATCCTTTGGGTAGCCAGTAAGTCTTTGTCACAAAACTGCCCCATGTCAGTGTAATGCAGCAGGAAAGTACTTATCGATAGCATTTCTTGTAGCATTTATGACTTCCCTAACATTTGTCCTGGCAGGATGAAATCTAGGATTCAGCCTGTGCTTTGAGACATGAGTCAGCCTTTCCTCCCACAGCCCCTGCTTTGTTCCTGAGCATCTCTGCTTTTTCTGTCTTTTGCCAATGTCTCCTAGGCCCCACCAGTTGTTCGTGGGGATTATGCAATTCTTTCCACTCGAACATTCTTCCACCCACTCTAGAATGTGATTCTCAGCTGGGTGCGGTGGCTCACGCCTCTAATCCTAGCACTTTGGGAGACTGAGGTGGGCAGATCATTTGAAGCCAGGAGTTCAAGACCAGCCTGGCCAACATGACGAGACCCCATCTCTACTAAAAATACAAAAAATTAGCCAGGTGTGGTGGCAGACACCTGTAGCACCAGCTACTCGGAAGGCTGAGGCAGGAGAATCGCTTGAACCCAGGAGGCAGAGGTTGCAGTGAGCTGAGATTGCACCTTTGCACACCATCCTGGGCAACAGAGTGAGACTCCATCTGAAAAATAAAGGTGACTCAACCCGCCTGCAGGCAAACTGATTTGGCTGGGCAGAGACAGAGGAAGTAGGATCAGGATTCAAATGCAGTACATCAAGAGGCCACCTTCATTTACCTCTCCCTCTCCCTTTATGGGAGTAATTATCCCTTAAATCATAGATCATGGCATTTTATGGCTGGAGAGAACCCTGCCATTTCATCCATGAGCAAATAGAGACCCAAAGACGGACGTAGCTTAATTGAAGTCTTACAGCTAGTGGCAGAGGAGGGGTGCTTGCACTGTATCACCGAGGGTTGTGATTCAAGGAGGCTTTAGGTTTAGGATTTTAGCTTTCAGATGGATGAGCCAGTCCTCAGTGCAGCCTGGCTAAAAGGGTCTGACAGGTGACCAGAGGCAGCAAGGAGAAATGAACAAAAGCATGTTTCACCTGATCTTGAGGGACAGGGATGCCTGTGTCCTCTCCATTATTTGGCTGCTCATACCAGAAGGGGCCAGGTCTGTGTTATTTCTGTCTTTCCTTTTTGAAATCAGTGGATGTGGTAGTCCTTGAGAGAAAAGGTTACCTTTACGCTATAGAAGGAGACTGAAAATAATTAGGGAGCCATAGTGCACAGCCTTAGAAACCAAGAGGGCCATGAACTGATACTTTATAACACCAAATATTTTTACAAATTAAAATACCAGATACTGTACCAGACCATAATATAGACAAGTCAGTGTGATGTAATAGAACCACCCTTGAGTGAGGAGTTAGGAAACGCTGGCTCTGTCCCTCTAATTGAGTGATCTTATATATCACGACCTTAATAGTCTTTGGTTACCTTGTATGTAAAAGTACTTGTGCTGGAAAATACATAAAATCCTTTCCAGCTCCAAGATTTGATTATATTGCCTCCCATTATCTAAATGACATCTGTATCTGTGAAAAATGCTAGCCTCGTGTTTCTGTAAGGTTTTACTTAACATTCATTGAAACCATAAAGTTCTTCCTAAGGACAAATGCATAGTATATTTCATGTTTTCATAGTCTCCTAATAAAAGGCAGTTATATATAAATTCTATAAAAACAAAGCTCTAAGAGGATTTGAGAGGAGATGAAATTAAATTATTATTTCCATAGTCTTGGGCTCTGCCATTTATAACTCCTCTGAGGTACAGTTTCTTTATATTTAGAATCAGAAGATACGGACTTTTTTCAGCATCTTTTAAACTCAGATATTTATAATTGTAAGACTCTTGGAGTTTTCCCCCTAAAAAGCAATTTCTATAATAACACCACCACAATGAAAGATACTGAAATTCAGATAAAGGCAGAAAAATGGATTGGGAGGTAGGGAGTCTTTCATACATTCTAAACCCAATAGCATCGCCAGTGGCATAATTCTCCCATATCTATGTATACAATTTAATTTTTAAATTATTTTTCTGGAATAGGAGAGGGGCAACAACTTAATTATTAGCTATTTATTCAATTTGCTGTGGCTTTGGATTATAGGATTTTTGTAATGGAAATGCTGGCACAGGCTCCAAGCTACATGGCATCAACGTGCCAGCTGGATCCTCTCTCCAGAGATTCTGTCCTCATTTGATGCATCTTGCATTAGATTTCTGTTCTTTAGTAGACGTTAGCATAATGCAGGCAGCCCTTTTCCTTGATGTGATTCACTGGAAATGTCTCTTCTTTGTTTATTCGTGGGGAAAATTCAGATTTGAAAAGGCCAACTCATTAGAAAAATAGGACCAGGCATTGTTTTGGTAGAGATGTTTTATTGTAACAGACATCCCTAATTTCAAAGACTGCCATAATTGTAATTATTTTCTTTATATTTTGAAGAAGTGATACATACAGTTAGTAGATAATGTTTCATTTACTCAGCAGTTGTGCCTTGAGTCAGGTTTTATGGACTGTCACTGGGCTAGGTATTGATTGCAGTGATTGAAGATTTATGTTTATAACTATGTTCAGGAAGGCCTTGAGTTAGGCACTGAAGTCTGGCTGAAGTCCCTGTTTTAGGAGATATTACACACAGATGGCCCAAGAGGCTTGTTCTATTGTCCTCTCTTGGTTAAGGTAAGTAAGAACTTAGTCTCTGTTCTGTTGGTGTCAGTGAAATGCTAACAGTAAGTACCAGAAGTTTCTCCAAGAGTTGAAAGCAAAACAGGCCGGGCACGGTGGCTCACGCCTATAATCCCAGCACTTTGAGAAGCTGAGACCATGGATCACCTATGGTTAGGAGTTCGAGACCAGCCTGACCAACATGGTGAAACCCTGTCTGTACTAAAAATACAAAATATAAAAATTAGCTGGGCATTATGGCGGGTGCCTATAATTCTAGCTACTCAGGAGACTGAGGCAGGAGAATCACTTGGACCCTGCAGGCAGAGGTTGCAGTGAGCTGAGATTGTGTCATTGCGCTCCACCCTGGGCAATAGAGCATTTTTAGCGTTCCGTTTGTTTTTGAAACGGATTCTCAAAAGCATGGCAAACCACTGTCACCAGCAGTGCCAACAACAACAACAAAAGAGGGTATTAGGATTGTGTTTATAATCCTGAAATTGGAATACCCATGCCCACTGATGTTGTGTAAAATCCTTTCTAGAGTTACATAATAGTCATCAAGAACTATAATAATGCTTTTGGCTAATTGGTGCCACTCTCAGATTTTACGCTATGTAAATAATTACAGATGTGCATAAAAATGTGTGTATAAAGTTAGTCATTTAAAAAATAGTAAAAATATGTATATGTTGGGCATCCCTAATCCAAAAATATGAAATGCTCCAAAATCCAAAACTTTTTTTTTTCTTGAGACAGAGTCTCACTCTATCGCCAGGCTGGAGTGCAGTGGCATGATCCTGGCTCACTGCAACTTCCTTTTTCCGCTTTCAAGCAATTCTCCTGCCTCAGCCTCCCAAGTAGCTGGGACTGCAGGCATGCACCACCACACCCAGCTAATTTTTTTTTGTATTTTTAGTAGAGACGGGGTTTCACGATGTTGGACAGGATGGTCTCGATCTCTTGACCTTGTGATCCACCAGCCTCGGCACCCCCAAAGTGCTGGGATTACAGGCATGAGCCAACGTGCCTGGCCTAATCCAAAACTTTTTAAGCACCAACATGATACTCAAAAGAAATGCTCACTGGACATTTCAGATTTTGAGATTTGGGATGTTCAACTGGCATACTCCAGATTTTCTAAAATCTTAGAAAGTCTGAAATCTGAAACGCTTCTTTCTGATCTCAGGACTTTCAGGTAATGGATACTCAGCCTATATAAAGCAAATGAAGAAACTGAACAGTGTGTTTGTAAGCAAATCATACTATATCTACATAATCAATGACTAAGCAGCTATTAAACTGTGCTATAAAAGAATATTTAGATGGTAAATATACTAAGGGTAAAAGGCAACTTAAAAATATGTACATGTGCAAGAAATACCCATATCATTTAAAATTAAATAAATAGGGTTGGTGGAAATTTTGATAATGAAACAGTTTATTTGGTAGTTATGTCCATTTTATTTATTTTATTTTATTTTTTGAGATAGAGTTTGCTCTTGTTGCCCAAGCTGAAGTGCAGTGGTGCAATCTCACTCACTTCAGCCTCTGCCTCCTGAGTTCAAGTGATTATCCTGCCTCAGCCTCCCAAGTAGCTGAGATTACAGGCGCACACCACTATGTCCATCTAATATTTTGTATTTTTAGTAGAAACAGGGTTTTACCATGTTAGCCAGGCTGGTCTCAAACTCCTGACCTCTGGTGATCCACCTGCCTCAGCCTCCCAAAGTGCTAGGATTATAGGCATGAACCACTGTGCCTGGCCATGTCTATATTTTATGTCAGCTTCAGCAGATGTATAAGAAGGTTTCCAAACAAGGCACATGAAGATGACAGTTTCCCACAGGGAGTCCTAGAGTATGAGTGTGTCCCTCTCACATCAGCTCACTGACGCAGGGAAAAGCGACTAATGAGAAAATTGGGGCAAGCACAAGATCAGAGCAGCTCCAGTCTCTGAGGCGATGAACTGGATAACGTCATTACACATTTACCAGTAATCTTACCTGTTACCAAAAACCGAGGCTGAGGGACTCTTCAGGATTGAGGGCTAAGAGACTCTCGCTAAGTTTGCTCCCATGGTTACTTGATGCTGGACACCTCTCCCTGGCCCAATGGCTTTGGGCCACCACTGGCTTCACAGGAGTCCCAGTAGATGGACCAGAGTGTGGCTGGAGCTCCCTGGGCAGGAGCTGCTAGACTGATGTTGACCTTACTCTATGAAGCTCCTATTATTGTCCCTCCTTCCAGTTGGGAGGAAACTAAATCTTCATAAGGTTCAGTGCTCCCAACCTTGATAGGGACTGGGTGTCCAGGACTGTTTGATTCCAAAGCACAACTCTTTCCCATGGAAAGTGTTACAGTCTACCTGGGTAGGAAATCCAGCCATGTAAAATGCTTTTAGAAAAATGTGACCATAGTTATGATTAAATTGGGAGCTACAGACAGTGTGCATCGCACTAAATGCAGAGGAGAAAGGGTTCCGTGACAGTGGTGCAAGGAATTACTTGAAAGAAATGGGTTTTGAGTTCCCCTTGAACAATGGGGAAAGTTCAGTTAGGTAAAAAGTGAATCTCATCCTTCTTCCCAAAAATGGCTGTAGATGCAGGCATCCTAACAGGGATCCACTGGCTGATCCTCCTGTGAAAAGGTTGGGGAAACAATTATATAATCATTATCAATCAAAGATTTTTTTCCTATTGAGTGATCTTCAATTGCATTAGGACTTAGACTATCCAGTCAAACCAGTCAGCCCTGGGGCTTGCCATGCCAACTCATCCAGCAGCTTCGACACCTTCTGGGGGTGGTGGGTGGGGGGGGTCACTTTCTCCTCGAAGCCTTCCTCCTGGGCAAGGCTAATCGAAGTTACCCCATTACCCTTTCTGTTCAGAAGCCCCTGTGTTCCAGCCAGAAGCATCATTTAGGTGGGTAAGAACCGGGGTGGAGACGGCACCTAAGATTCTGTCACTGCGTACAGGGAAGAACTGAAAGACCTAATGAAACATCTGCATGTTGTGTGGAGGTTCCACAAGCGAGGAGTGGTTGGGGAGGAGGGTGCTGATGCCCTCCCAAGCAGCTGCCTTGGAAAGAGCTTAGTGCACACAGAAGTGTGCTGAGGCTGCTTACCAGTGATGGCCCTGGAGGCAGGGAGTGCACTGGGAAGCAAAAGGAATGGCAGATCAGTCAGAAAGCTTTTGCTGATGGCTTTCTAATAGTGCTTATTCTTTCTTGGCCTCCCCTTTTCGCTTCCTGTCCTTGAAACGTTCCCCTCCTCACTCCCTTCTTTCCTCCACCCCAGCTCATCTCCTCTCAGTCTCGAGCTCCCCTCTTTCCCTACCTGGTGGTCCTCCCACATCTACTTCTCTCGCTCCCTTTCCCCACCCACCCTAGGCTTCCAGGTCCCTATCGTCTCCTGTTTCCCCACCCACTTCCTTCCCTTTCTTGGTCTCAGTCTCTGTCTCATTCTCTTTCCGCATCTGTCTCTCTCTGTCAGTCTCCATTGAGCTCTGTGTTTTTCTTGGTCTTTGTCTTCCCTTTGATTCTCTTCCCTTCTCTTGTTTAGAGTCAGGTGTGGGTGTGCGTTTTCACTGTGTAATCCCTGTGTGATGGTGCCTTCAGCATAGGCGAGGAGGAGGTGGGATGTAGAATGGGGCTAGGTGGGACCCATTTGCTGCGTGACTGCCTTTTCCCAAGAAAGCTTCTGGAGGGTGCTTGTCTTGAGGTTTGTGCATGTTTCATTTTTTACCTTTCCTTGTGAAAAGTTCACATGGATTTTAGCATCCCTGTGAGCTCAGCAGCCATGTACCATGAAGGTTCTCCTGCTGGCATTACTCCTGTGCTGAGATGCTTTGGATGGGGGTGGTGTCTCTGGGAATGATTTCCCAGGCTCACTAAATGGGTCAGGAAGGGACATAGAAAGCAAAGCCCTAGAAAGCAAAGTCTTATGCCAGGAATTCCAAAATGAGAATACCAGCATCCTAAGAGCAGGGCTTTCTCCTTCATCCTTGGAAATAGCCTCAGGTCATTTTGGGGAACAGGGAATTTTGATTTAAAAAATGCTAAAATAGTCATCATATCCCTCAATAGGGCCAGCATAACATTTTGCCCGGGCAGGTGTTTGGTAAATACGCTTATGCGTTAAATGAATGTGCCTAACACTGGGGAGCATCTTTGAAAAATCTCCTTTAACGTCCATAAAAGTTAAAGGAGATTAAAAGTTAATGGCTGCCACTTCATTCCAGGTCCTGAGTTTGTGTTTTTGCGAAGAAGGTATTCAGTTGACTATGTGTTGTTTAGGCTTTTGCCTAATTGACTGTGTTTGTTTAGGCTTCCTAAGGGAAGCTGACATCGCTTTGCCTTTGGCCATTCATGCGGTGGTTTTAGGAGAGCTGAGCATTTTAAGCGGTGACCTTCATCACATCTGTTGCAGATGCACTAATCTGACGCAGTGGTCAGTTTTAAGGGAGAGCAAAAAGTATACTCTGTATTGCTTGAAATCTGGCGTTGGAGACTGGGTTTCTTCCCTCTACACTGCAGCTGGGAAAGGAATCAGGAAAGGAATGAGGTGGATGTTGGTTATTTCCCCTGCCTGCAACTAGCTTATTTACTCAGAGTGGTCATTTTCCCTGACAACATATTTTAATTTTCTTTTTATTATGAGTGCATGACTTCTGGTCAAACATCATACTTGCGCATGGTGGTTTATCCTGCTTTGGAAGGGGAACATTATTACAGCTCTGGAGTTTCTCTTCTTGGAACAGATGCAATGTAGAGTAACAAATGTAGTGTGTGAGCATCCAGACTGCAATTTCTCAGGCCAAAAAGAATAGTATTCATGTTTTTAACTCCTCGATCAGAGGTTTTTTTCCCACATGCTCTGTAGAGACTGTCACTCACTTCCACATTACTCCAGCAGAGGATTGAAGCAAGGTTTCTCTATTGTCCCCTGCTCATAACAAGCATTTGGCTTATGGAATAAAACCTAGACAGTTATACTAGGTCACGTTGGACTGCCTCAAAGCCACCTTCCTCTGATTGGTGTGTCTCATAATAAGCTCTCCAGGGATGGGGTCTGAGACACCTCTGGGCAGGTCGGGCTTGTCTTCTTTCCTTTGAAGCCCATTTTAATTTTTGTAGTGATGCCAAATAGGAGAAATGGAAAATGTGAAAGAAGGAAAAATGACTGAGAAGCTTGATAATCCAGAGAGAATCATCAATACACTTTCAAGGAAATCAAACACTGAAAGCATGGCAGTCCTTTATACTTTGTTTTGATAGCATTTCTTTTTGTTTCGTTTTGTTTCTGTTTTTGAGACAGAGTCTCACCCTGTCGTCCAGGCTAGAGTTCAGTGGTGCAGTCTTGGCTCAGTGCAACCTCTACCTCCCAGGGTCAACCGGTTCTCCTGCCTCAGCCTCCCAACTAGCTGGGACCACAGGCGCGAGCCTCCATGCCCGGCTAATTTTTGTATTTTTAGTAGAGTCGGGGTTTTGCCATATTGGCCAAGCATTTCATGTCCCTTCTTGGAGCTGGTGATTGGAACAGTTACTCTCACCTGTGTTAAAGGAAGCTCTGCGATGTCAATAATTTCATTTCTTAATAAACCAAAACTGCCCATTTTTTTCTGACATAGATAAGATGATTCCAAAATGACATCCGGAAAAAAATAAAGGTTCCATCTGGATGTGCTCGTGAAGCAAATAAACTTAGTCCCAGGGTTGCAGGTTTGGATCTCTTCCCTTAGGCATGGTCAGAAAGGTTCAAGGCGTTCTTTAACTTGAGTGGGGAAGAGTGTCTTAAAATTCCCATGGTTCTGTGGACTGCTGCTGTTCAGTTCGAAATCTCTGGTTGAGATTGAGAAGGAGAATCATAGAGTTTTCAGTGCTTAACCCCGCAAGGGCTGTTGACTTTGAATGTTCTCTCTGGACGTCCTTACCTTTGCTGTCTCTGTTCCTGTCGTATCATGCATGGTAAGTGCAGTGAGGCGGATGCTCTAAATGGGAGCGGGATGTGTGTGTGAGTGTGTCATTCCAAGAGGTGACTAGTTTTAAATGGTGTGATTAGTTTACGTCATTATTGGTCACATGCATGGTTTGGAAAATAAAGTGATGAGAAACCTTTAACCCATTTTTCTTTGCATGTGCTCATGTCTTTATTCCAAAAAGATTACACAATTTAATAGATGTCTCTAGAAATTGACTTTATCGTGTTTGTACATTCTATGAAGGATATTAAAATGTGCTCAAATCATAATAAGATAGATATATAAAAGTTTTAGTGCCTGGCAGTGCAAAAATATATAGCTAAATAAACCATGACTCCACAAGGTCCCTGCTGGCTAACAGTCGATTACCTTTTGTTGCTTAGAAAAGAGCTCTTTTGAATCCATCACTGAGTCTACACTACATGGGGTAGTTAGTATTAAACAACTAGGGAACCATTTCATCCACTGGTAGGTTTGGGATTAAACCACAGTAGATTTTTAAAAGATGGTTGCTTTCTCCCGCTGCTTTTTTACCTCTGAAAAAGTGCAGCATGCAATAAGAGCTCCTCTGCCCTTCCATCCCCAGGAGGTGACTTTGTTCTTACACTGGGAAAATACTGTGGTCCATTATCCAAGGTTCTGAGTGTTCCTTTTAATCTTTTCCAAACACCAGTAGTCACTAACGGTGTATCTTGTTGTCTGCCACCAAAATTTAATGATACGTAGTAAATTAAGGATGGTTCTGCATTGCCTCTTATCTGACTAGCATCTGTGGGTGTCAGCTGCCAACAAGTAGCTCGGGTGTCTGGGACGCTCCTGAATGCTCACAAGCTGACACACTGTCTTCTGATAAAAGGTACCTTCAAATATGCATGCAGTTTTCAGTATAAATTTTGTATGCTTAAACACTTCCTGTAAGAGAATCGCTCGACCTAATAAAATGACTTGGCTGGGACTTTTTAAAAGCTGGATATAAATATCACTAGAAATTATATAGCTAGTATAAATACTTCACTCTGAGCTTGGCTGAGCATTTTCAGCATGTGTCTGGCCACATTTCTGAATATAGTGAAATCTGAGCTTGTCCCAGAGGAAGGACGCGGTGAGGAGGTGGTTAGTCACAGAGGGTCGTCAGTCCTCCCTGGGAAACTGCAAAGTAATGGCTAAACCCCAACGTGGTTTCAATGGTGATAAAGAAATAGTCGTTCTTTTAGTTCTTATCAACTGTTGTCATTTTTATTATATGTGTACATAATCTCATTTAAACATCTACATGTCTGAGTTCAGACATACCCTGCAATAGAATACATATTTGCTCTCAAGAGAGTATGTCTGCGTGTGGACAGTAAGGCAACAGAAGTCAAAGCATTGCCATCTTTTGTGCTTTCATGAAACATTTTATTCTAATGCTGTACCAGGTACTAGAAAATCTATATCTGGCCGGGCGTGGTGGCTCAAGCCTGTAATCCCAGCACTTTGGGAGGCCGAGGCGGGTGGATCACGAGGTCAAGAGATCGAGACCATCCTGGTCAACACGGTGAAACCCCGTCTCTACTAAAAATACAAAAAATTAGCTGGGCATGGTGGGGTGTGCCTGTAATCCCAGCTACTCAGGAGGCTGAGGCAGGAGAATTGCTTGAACCCAGGAGGCGGAGGTTGCAGTGAGCCGAGATCGTGCCATTGCACTGCAGCCTGGGTAACAAGAGCGAAACTCCGTCTCAAAAAAAAAAAAAAGAAAATCTATATCTGAGATAACATTTGAAAGAGTGAAGTATTTATTTTATCGCTTTAAAGCTACCAGTTGTAGAAAAAGCTTAGCCTGTGGTTGTGGCGGTGGAGGTGGAGGTAGTGGAGGTGGTGGTGGTGGTGGTGGTGGTGATGGCCGCAGTGGTGGTGATGGTGATGGGGAACGTGATGAATGTTGAACCTGAGACTTGTGATGTCAGAATGCTGAAGTCCTTCTTTAAGGTCAAGAGATGACTCTCTCCTTGCACACATTCCTTTTTATTTTGTATATAACACTGATGCTTACAAAGAGATAATACACTTTTTTTTTTTTTTTACTGTGGTTTCACATTTGCTGTTTTATTTTACTGCTTTTAATTTTACAATGAGATCTTGATTTTGGGTTTCATATAAATAACTAGCTGTCATTAATCACTTTGAATCTGTTAAGTCATTTTCTTTGTTCTGTCATCCTGCTTGTCTGATAGATCAGAGAGTGGAATGGTTAGCAAAGGAATCATTGAGGTAAGGGAGGGTGTTTCAGACTAATTGGTGTGGATACTAGGTTTACAGTGCTGATTTGGTGTCTGTTGTGTTACCATTTTCTAAGACTTCCTCCAAGGTGTCTCTTGGTTAATATGATATTTCCCCACCCTGCTGGAAAACCCAGCTTAATAAACAGAAGAACAAATGTGACCCCTTCCTTTTCCTGACTTTAATCCTGTATATTAAGTCAAATCCCTTGCTGCCATCATCGGATTGCTCCCATCACCTGCAGCTATATACTCAGGGTGGCATAAATCATTCAGAATTAGAAGCTGTGCTCTCCATCTGACCTGATGGCTCACATACCCCCACAGCCACCACAACTGGCAAACAGTGGTGGTTTATTCTGAGGCTGGTATAAGAGGCTGGGTTGGATGGCTGTGAGTGGCAGCTCAGAACTGAGATTCTCATGTCATGTGGCCTCACCTCTTGTCTCTTCGCTCAGACTGCTCACTAGAAGCTCAGCCCAAATATGTTAAAGGTGGGAAGCGTTACGGACGGAGGTCCTTACCGGAGTTCCAGGAGTCCGTGGAGGAGTTTGCTGAAGTGACGGTGATTGAGCCACCAGATGAAGAAGCGCAGCCTTCACACATCCCAGCCAGTGACTGTAGTGAGGTAAGGAGTTGGGCACATTCATCTGCATCATGAGTGTGGAGCCCACGTCAGTGCAGCACAGAGACAGGAAAGCTGAGGGGGTTGATGGCACGATGCGGGCTTTTCTAAGTTACTAACTCCTTGCTAATCTTATCACTTGCCTTTTGGATGTATACAGTTAATGTTTCTTTTTTTTTTTTTTTTAAACCCCTGTGTTTCACCTGTTTCAGCTTTTGGAGAGTTGACAGTTCTTGTGCATGCGTCATGTGTCCATTTAGAATTCAGGTATTTCCACATCATCTGAGGTCTCCCACTTCTAGTTCTTCTTTAGGAATATCTCTCTCCTCTATAGCATGACTATTTTTAGTTATTTAGAAAGCTAACCAGCTCCTCCCTCTCCCCTGCCCCAAACTGTAAGACAGCATCTATGGCAGGAAATGAAAGCCACGTGTTCAGGCATTTTGAGAGCCTCCTCTTATCTTCCGTATGTGGTAAAGCAGCTCAAACACTTGGTTTTTGCCTCAAGATACTGAGCCGGGGCACTTTCCAGTGCCTGGCAGTTGCCATGGTTCTTCCTGCTGGTTTTCTTGCACCTGAGCCTCTCTCATTCTCCAGCATGCAGAGTTGCCAGCCTCCCTCATGTCCCATCTTTTCATTTTGCAGATTGCCATAATCTACCAATAAAGGAGGTTCAGTAACATTTTCTTTATTCTTTCTTTATGGCTCATTTACCAGCATCCCATTTATAGAACGTGATTGAAAATGCCATGCTGAGCAAGCTGTAAATATTTCTTGCAAATCCTAGCTCAGTCTGGGGCTGCAGTTATTTCAGATACTAATATAAGCTGGAAAAGAGACAAAGCGCCTCAACTTTCTGAAAGTGTGTGTGTATGTGTGTGTGTACCTGTGTGTTCATGGCAGTCTAACCTCCATGTTCAGCTTACTGAAATCTACAGAAAGCTTGCTCCCAATAATGGCCCCAGCAATCAGATGTCAGTGTCCTCCTCAACTTTCCAGAATACCCCAAAACCCAAAAGTAACTAAAAAGATTCCAAGTGTTAAGGCCAAGTGTTGGCAGTAAGTATGGAAATTTACAAGGGCACATGAGCAGTCTGTTGATCAGAAGTGTGCCTCAGTTTTTTTAAAAAACAAATGATACTTGTCCTCACCACAAGTGAAGCAGCAGTGGCAGAAATGTTATTGAGAAGAGAGGGAGAAAAACAACTAGAAGAGAGAAGAGAGAAAAAAAAAACCCCCCACAAAAGTAGTATAAGAGTAGCGTGGAAGAAAAGTGACAGCTGAAAATGCAAAGAGCCAAAACCAGAAAAAGCTGAGAACAGTTTCAGGAGTCCTTCCCCTTTCTTGGGTCTCTGCGAATTTAGACACAGGTCTTTCCCCAGTAAAACACATGTACTCCATACACACAAAAATTTTACATATATAATCTCAGGGATGCAGGTTATTTACATATTTCAGTTAGTACAGTGTTCATAATAGTTTTCTTATTGTCAGGAAGGGTATCTTAAAGTCTGTTCTATAACCTTGAGTGCTGTAGAATGTACTTGAGACACTTCTTTATGAAAAAAATGGTTCAAATGTCTTGGTACTTTAGGGAGTAAATTTTTGTTATTTGGAAAACACTTTTAAGTTTAATATCTCATTTCCCCAACTATTTCAGTCCCCAAGGTATTATTATTTGGTACTAGGAAAGCAAATGGTTACTTCTTTTTTGACGTGAGTTTCTAGTCCTCACCTAGAAATACCCTGAAAGCTGTTGGGCAGAGCTGACTTTGTTGCTGGCAACTTATTTCTTATATCGTTGTTTTATGTTATCTAATGGTGCCCAGGAAGATTTACTGTTTATAAAGTGAGACTTGTTTCATGTATAAATAAAGACAAGAGTTGAGGCTTGAGCTTGGGCAAAATCTTGTGGCTTATGTCACAGTAAAAGGATATTTTGGGAGAATCATCTCACCCTTGATGTACTTACAACTTTTCTTAACTCCTCCAGAAGCCTCTTAGATATGACCTCTTGATGCTATACACAGAAGCAGCAGTGTTCACCACCCTTCATCAATAGAACTGCAAATAGAGGCTTTCAAACCAAAGCTCATCCAACTGCTTTCTTGTCCAAAAATAAAATGTTTCATAAGCTGAATTGAGCCTGTCAGTTTTCGAATCACTTCATCTCCTTAAAAAAATAAGTTTTAGTGCCAGGCATGGTGGCACATTCCTATAACCCCAGCACTTTGGGAGGCCGAGGCAGGAGGATCACTTGAGCCCAGGAGTTTGAGACCAGCCTGGGCAACATAATGAGACCTCGTCTCTACAAAACTGAAAAAAAATTAGGGCCAGGTACAGTGGATGACGCCTGTAATCCCAGCACTTTGGAAGGCCTAGGCAGGCAGATCACGAAGTCAAGAGGTAGAGATCATCCTGGCCAACATGGTGAAACCCTGTCTCTACTAAAAATATATAAATATGCTGGGTGTGGTGGTACGCACCTGTAATCCCAGCTACTCAGGAGCCTGAGACAGGAGAATTGCTTGAACCCGGGAGGTGGAAGTTGCAGTGAACTGTGATCATGCCACTGCACTCCAGCCTGGTGACAGAACGAGACTCCATCTCAAAAAAAAAAAAAAAAATTAGCTGAGCATGGTGAGCCCTTTGGTTCCAGCTACTGCAGAGGCTGAAGCAGGAGAATTGCTAAAACCTGGGAAACAAAGGTTGCAGTGAGCCCAGATCTAGCCAGTGTACTCTGGCCTGGGTGACAGAGTGAGACCCTGTCTCAAAATAATAATACCAATAATGGCAGCTTCACATGAGACATTTTTGATGTTCCTGTTGGCAGTTAAAAGGGCAAAGCCCTGCTTCCCGCAGCAGCTGTGGTTATGGGTCACACTCTGTGTATGCAGGAATCTTGTGGCTCAGCCTTGTCAATGCATCTGTCTTGTTACTTACTATCGTGTCAAGACAGCATTCCTGTTTCTGGCCAGTTTCCATATTAGCCTCAGCAGTTGAGGGCCAATCTGTTGGCCTACAGAAGTTCATGCAATGGGCAGCATAAGCTTGTTCTAGAACCCCTCTTCCCTTCTACAGAAGCTATTCAAGTCTCTTAGGAGACCCAAGTGATCTTCTCCGTTCTAGAGTGGCCTCCAGCTGTGGAGTGTAGGGAGGAAAAAATTCTCAAGGACGTATGGAATTGATTTCTTCTTCTTATAATCCGTTCTGAATCTGACAGTTGTTTATTATACTGCTGGCTGCTTTTTTCTCCCTTTTGGTTGCCAGAAGCTCTTCTGTCTCCTCTCTCTGGGGATGTTGGAAATTTCTTCCTTGGGGCCACCAGGCAATGTGGAAGGAGGGACTGGGCCCGAGTCTCCTCTGACATGACTATTTCCTAAGGAGTAGTAACATGGGGAGCTGGATCCAGGCCGCCTTTGTTTTGATTGCAGTTTCCCTTTGACTTCTGGATCGGGGCTGAGGGGAAGCAGGGGAATCTCAGCTCACCTTTGGACTGCGGTTTCCCCTGCTCTCAGACATGCCTGATTTCCTGAAATGACTTTTGCTTTTTGTGATAAAGACAATAAAAGGGCCCAAACGCATCCTTCGAAGTTAAAGAGAGGGAAAATCTGACTGTTGCTACTCGACAGAAGACTAATTTCAGCTCTAGGTTGCATCAGAGAATAATTTTATTTTTCTGAGGACTGTGGAGGGGGTGGGCAGTGGAATGGAATATTGTCATAACTCCTATAAAAACTGTCCCCAAGGAGACTGGCTTCTTTTTAGGAACTCATCCTATAGGGGTTAGTGAGCAGACAGTCATCTGAAAAGATAAAATAATAATTTCTCTATGTAAGCATCTTCATCTGAATTAAAGAAATCTCTTAAAAATAATAATAATTTCTCCTCTTTTGCCTCTGAGGTGATTTCACAGTAGGAGAGGTTTCCACAGGTCAGCCAGAATTCATTCCTAGGCTCTTGGGTTAGTGGTTCACAGTGTTTTCTCACCATCCTTATTTGGAAGGCCTTTTCCTATTTGCCCATAAAGAAAACCCAAATTATGGGTCATCCTCAGTGACTACTAAAAATCGTTCACTGCAGTCTACTTACAACTCCACCCTTCATTTCCCATTCAAGAAAACATCTAGAAATATAGGCATGTGAGAGGGAAGCTATTCTAGAGATTGCTTTGAAGCAACTAAATTTATATTTAATGTAAGTCCACTGTGGAGCTTCAGGCTTCCTTACTTAGAAGCGACTTCTGGTTCCTATTCAGAGCTCTTCTGGTTCCTATTCAGAGTGCGCATTGTGGTGTGGTGGCATGGTGGGAGAGCCCGTGTCGTTCCTAGGGGGTAGCAAATGTTCCACCACCTTGGCCTCCTACCCTTCGTAGAAGGTATGAAGAGAAATCTTATTACGAGTTGTTTTTGATCATGTTTTACTTTTATTTTAGTTCATATATGTTAAAGCCCCAACATAAATTGTGAACATCTTAATAGTTTCCATCCCTTCCCCCACCTCGTGCTTTTATCAGGCACTTTGATTCTTTCCTGCCGAACAGCAAATATATAACCTAGCTATTAAGCATGTCTCTCCTACCAAGTTTAGTTTACAGGGCAATAAAACTACTCTGCAGGGAAAGGCTACTGTAACCTAGGTGAATTTTCAGCACTAAAAGATGTGCTTCAGAATTTCATTTGGAAATCCTGAAGCAGAATGTGCTAATTCACAAGTGAAAGGTCTAACACGACTTCCAATTTCATGTGTTTATCTGGCAAATGGATCCCTTGGGAGTCTGACCTCTCATCTTGAGTGATATTGAAAAGAAAGTGGTGATTTATTTTCTTTTTTTATGGGATCGTTGTCACTCAAGTCAATTCAGTTGGCCATTTCTATTCTGAATTAATCCAGACTAACAAAGGACATCTTCTTGATTCCAACCGAAGATGTGATTAGTGAAAAGGTTTGGTTGTCACTGTTTCTGCTTTCCTTCCTTAAGAAACAAGTGAGATTCAGAAGAGGACATATTTTTCCTTGTATATTAATAACTACTGAACTGACCTTGAATCTTACGCTCGTGTTTCTTCTGAGGGTAGGTGGAAGGGAAAACAAACAAAATGAACTGATTCTCACTGCTGTTCTCGATTCCTCAGACCCGGTAGAAAAGGTTGTGCAGTTAATACAATTGGGGCAGGGCCACTTTGCTTTCTGCCCTGGTTGAACACAGGGTACACCTTGTTAACTGTTTTCCTCCACAGGGAATAAATCGGGTCTAGTAAGATTCTTATCAACAGCAAGGGGTGTTTAAACAATCATTTCTCCAGCTGCAGACAATAGTAGTGTAAGCCAAAACCATTGGCTTACACAGTGTGGTTTAAGTGAGGACCTGAGAGAAAAGTTAAAGCCGATGACCACACTACAAGCAAATCCAGTCTTTGTGTTGGGACTCAGGGCGGGAGGATGGGAAGGTGGTTGTTAAAAAGCTTTAAAAAAGACAAACTGGTTTTACTACCCTACATAAGATCAGACTTCTTCACGAAGTGTGAAACTGGCTTATCTTTTCCCTTATGTTCATTTTCATGTATGCATAACTTTGCAGTTTATGAATTATTCATTTACATCGTACAGAGTCAATATTTAATTCTGAAATAAACTTAATAGCCGAGAAAAGTTCTGCCAAGATATTTTGTAGCTGAAGTGCACCTACTTTGCTATTACTCCTTATGAAATTTTCTGTTCCAGTCTTTGACAGTGCAAGAAGTTTTATGGTTAATGCCATTTATTCTACCAAAGGCTATGATATCTTCAGGATAGACATCTTTTTTTTTTTTTTTTAATGGAATTCCAGTCTTTTCCTTTATATGCCTTAAGACTTATCAGATCATCTGGCTATTCCCAGAGATGAAACATTCATTCAAGATGCAATTGTAGATCACTTGAAAGGGATAGAAAGAAGCCCCTTCAAAGCTTATGAAATGTCTCTTTTTCTGACACATACTTTTAGGCTTTGGTGTCCTGGTAAGCCTTCCTGACTTGATCCCAGCAGGAATTCTGTTGGAGACCAGACCCCACCCCCACCTCCTTCCATATCAACAATTTCTGATACTTATTTTCTAAGTAGAAACTAAGACAAGAAATCGAGAATTAATTTTCATTCTGACAGTAACATTTTCTGTCCTACATATCTTAAAATACCTTCCAACAGAAAAGTAGTATTCAGTATTTACTGAGCAACTCTGAGAAACAGGAGAGGTATTTTAAAAAATCTCTTTCCTTTAAGGACTTTAAAATCCAGTGGACCAAGACTAGTCCCCAACCTTGGTAGGAGAGGAGGCTTGAGGCCCAAACTCTTAAATTCAACATTTTCTCCCACCAGCAATACCAAAGGCTTTTTAGCCTTCAGTGTAGTAGGACTTAATCTAAATGTGTGTGCATTTAAAAATCGTATTAATTCCTGTTATTTGCATGCTCTTGCAGCACTTAATTGCCTTTAGCGATAAAGGCACTGATTTGCATTCTGGTCGTGACAACCCTGGACTCAGGAGCTTGTCCCAGAGTTCAGAATGGAAAGATTGGGAGCTGGGCTGTCAGGCTCTCCATTGCCTTGCCTTCAAAGGTGGCATAGTGGAAAATGAACCGTAGACCCAGGAAGTGTGTCCCTGCGGAAACAATAGCGAGCCCTGCCGGGTGCACTCAGATTCCACTCCCCAGCTCAGAGCACAGGCTTTTATAAATACTGAGGACTATTAGTGAAATATGCCATGGATGCTGTATTTTTTTTTTAAGTCTTAAAAGTTTCTTTCATGAGCACTCTCCTTAAAGTGATTTCCGTTTTTTTTTGTTTTTGTTTTTTTTTTTTTTTTCAGATACTTCACGTGCTTGGCTGAGTGTGCTTCTCTTCTAAATGCATACTACACTCAGTTTGTTTGGGGAGCTATGTTATTCTAGTGCATTTCCTTCCTCCTCTCTCGGAGTTTACAGGGCTTTCTCCTTTCCAAAAAAAAAAAAAATATTCTACTTCAGGCTCTGAGGCTACTGAGATCAGCTCAGCAACCTCTGCTGGGAAAGAATGGCCCGAGTCTGCCCCCATAATGATTTTAATTAGCTGTACATTCTGCAGGGCGCAGAGGTGTTCGATGAAGCAGATGGCTGGTAGGGGTGGCGGCTGGGTTATTGTGGGCAGGGGCCACACCAGGACTGGAGGCTGCAGATGCTGGCCTGGCCTCAGGGCTGGAAGCTGGAGATCCAGGAGGCTGGGGCCATCTGCTCTGCAGTCCAACAAAGCAGGTGTTCCTCCAAAGAAAGCATTCCAGAAATCGGTGCCGCCTGTGCAGCTGACATGTGTGGCGCACCCTCGTCCAGCTGTAGGACAACCCAAGAGCTGGCTACAATGGCCAGCATGACATTGAGATGCATGGCCCACGGAGTGGATTCGGAGGGGACTCCCTTTGTCTGCCTGACGGGGGTGGGGACTATCTTCTGAGCAATCATTTTGGGGCTGGACAACCTCATCTGACCTTCTGCCCTCTGCCAACTCTCAATAGGGCTGTTGCCAGTACACTGGCATAGTAATAAGGACAAGGTAGCCCCTGTCATTCTGTAGCTGCCTACTGGGCACTGTGTGCAGGGGACACTGTCTGCATGGAGGGACCCAGGGGAAGCCCTGATCTTAAGTTGAATTGGAAGTTCATTGCTTCATCACAATCATCATGCTCAAAGCTGTGGTTCCTGGGACTCTCCTTAGCCTTATTAAGGTATCATTATAAGAGTCATGTATGTTTACTGTGTGCAACATGATGCTTTGATATATGGATGCATTGCGAAATGATTAAATCAAGCCAGTTAACGTATCAAGGCTATAGCTTTTAAAGAGAGTCTCTTCTGGGCTTGTTCTTTAAAGCTGGCACTGGTCTGTCTGCTGTTTCTTTCTTTTCCCCTTGTCCGAGTCTTACACATCCAGGTAGTAAGAATGTTAATTGTCATATTTATTTACTTAACAAATGCTTAGCACTTACCGGCACTGTTCTAAGTGCTTTCCAAATATGAAGCATGCCGTCAGAGCTAGGTGTTTTCATTCATGTACTCATGAGGAAACTGAGGCACACAGCGGTTAAGTAACTTGCCCAAGGTCGCACCACAAGTAAGAGGTGGAGCTGAAATTGAACTCGAGTATGGCTCTGCAGTTCAAACGCCTAACCACATCATTTTTCAGACTGAAATAAGATCAACAGCTAAGGTTTCCCTTTTGCGTACACTGGAGTGTCCTCCCTGCTTTGTAACACACTGAGAGGTCGCAGAAACTGGCGTAGCCAAACAACCCAGACAGCCTCTCTGCCAAACTCTTGTACTTACCTGTCTACAACTGTGCCTCCAGATTAGGGAGAAACTGAAGTCGCACAGAATGCTTTTGTGTGTGTTAATATCCATTCTTTCTCTAATGAGAGGCTACATAGATTTCAAGGGAAGAAATAAAAAAAATCTTTTCTCATGAATTCAGTCTTGTGAACACATCTCAGCAATTGTCTCTCACTTTCCCCACTACTTTTCCAAAGATTTTGTGATAATATTCCTCCTAGTACTCATGGCAGATCTGTGTCTGCAGGCCACCTGCCAGGCTTCCACTGTGCTGGCTAAGCCATCAGCAGTTAAAGGACCCTCTTCCAGAGTGATGCCTCCCTGGACCACCATCAGCAAGGAAATGATTTAATCCCCCCAACCTTCTGACCTGCCTTCTCCTCCTTCTCTCCCTGCTTTTTAATTGGAACTACTGGCTCCAGGCAGTGAGAATGAAAATAAATGAGCTGTGAATAAATGGAATCTCCCCCCTCCCACCTCCGCCGAAATAGCAATTTAATAACAAATGCTCAGCCACCCTGTGCTTTTCTCCCTCTTACTGAGGGAATAGACCCTTGATGGAGGCTAGGTAGGAAAAAGCAGAATACCTCACATTAGTGTAGTAAGCCTCATCTCCAAATAAGGTGGTCTTGGAATGAAGATGTAGCCAACAGCATAGCCTGCTTCTTCTTTTAGCAGGGTGGTCCTGGCTGGATCTGTGTTTCTCAAAAAGGATCATAGGAGGAATGCTTGGGATACTACTATTCCCAGAAGACTTCAAAGCATGTTTAAACTGGCTGGGTGTAGTGGCTCACATTTACAATACCAGCACCTTGGGAGACTGAGATGGGTAGATTGCTTGAGCCCAGAAATTCAAGACCAGCCTGGGCAACACGTGGCAAAACCCCCATCTCTACAAAAAAAAAAAAAAAAAAAAAAAAAAAAAAAAAAAATGAGCTAGTTGTGGTAGCAGGCACCTGTGGGTGGGTCAGTGGGGAGAGCTGGAAGATCGCCTGAGCCTGGGAGGTCAAGGATGCGGAACAGAGTGAGACTCTGTCTTAAAAAACAAACAAAAACCGTGTTTAAACTGTCCTTTTCCCCCAACCCCCACCCCAACTTGCCTTAAGATTTTGTGTGAAATCATTAAAGATGAGAATGCTGCCTGGGCTTTCGAAGGCCGTGCTGTATCTGGCACTGTTGGGTTGGACTGTCCCAGGAATGCCTCTTTGGGATGGTCTTAGTTCATGTGGCAGGTCTCAGTTGAGTGTCTCTGATCTTGACACAGTCTGCCAAATTCAGGAGGCTTTGGCATCCAACATCCGCCTGCCTAAGCAGCACCTGGGCTTCCCACCAAACCTTCTCATCTGTCATAATAGGGGGAGACGTTGCAGATGCTGCAGAGCAATCTTTACCAAAAGGAGGGAACTTCCCTTTCTCCCACCCCTAAGTCACAGGAAATAAATTTAGTGAGAATTTAGTGGGCAAATAAATAGTGAAAGTTGTACCTATTTCTGTCACATAAACAACATTTATGACAGTAAAGGAAATAAAAGGAAATTGTTTCCCGTGATCTTTCAACCAAGATGCATCTGTTTTTATCATCTCTCTTTCTTTCCGGTCTTTGTCTAATGGTATAAATATTTCTGCTGATGGTAATCATAGTATATAGATAGCGTTTTTGTAATGGTCTTTCATTTAACATTTCATAAGATGTTTTTCCATGTTCCTAAATGGTTTTTTAATTATACTTTTAATGACTACATTATAATGTATCATTATACTTTATGCTCTATTGTTGAATATTTAAATTGTTTTCAGTACTTTCTTGTTACAAAAAGTGCTATGATGTACATATTTACACAGAGCTTTTCTTTCTCCTTGATTTTATTGTCTTTGAATACCAAGTGAAATTATTGAATCAAAAAGTATGAACATTTTTATTGCTTTTCATACATAAAGCCATTAACGTTACTAAAAGAATAATGATCATTTACAGTGCTACCCATAACATATAAGCAGGCCTATTTTAAATCATAACCTTGATGGTAGTAGGAGTCATATCATAAATACTTCGCTGATTTAATAGGAACAAAATGACTTTTTTTTTTTTTTAACAAAATGACTTATTGGTTTTAATCTTTCTCTGATAGTTGTTGAGATGAAACTTCCCCTGTGTCTTTAAAAAAAAAAAATTACGTTGCCTCAGCTGGATGTGATGGCGTGCGCCTGTAATCCCAGCTACTTGGGAGGCTGAGGCAGGAGAATCACTTGAACCCGGGAGGCAGAGGTTGCAGTGAGCCAAGACCGTGCCATTGCACTCCAGCCTAGGTGACAGAGCGAGACTCCATCTCAAAAAAAAAAAAAAAAATTATGTTGCTTCTTTTGTGAATTGTCTCTGTTCCTTGCTTCTCTGCTGGGGAGACTTGGCATTTTTCTTACAAATGTGTGTGAATAACGGATACCTACCCAGGCCTACCCAATGGAATGCTTTCAGTTTATACGTGGGAATTAAAAGAAAATTCTACATGAATCATATAACCATATGTCTAATAAAAATAACAAAATTGTATAGAACTTATTATTTGCCGGGCACAATTCTAAGCACTTTACCATAACTCTATATGAAATATGTACTACTTTGTTCCCATTTGATAGTCAGAGAACCTGAGGCAGAAGTCGTCAAGAAACTTGCCTAAGGCCAGCGTGGTAGGGAGCCAGGATTCAGCACCAGGCACTCTGGCTCCTGAGTCTATGCAGTAGTGGACTTCATATTCAATCCCTTATTTATTAGGAATATAAGAATCCAGGGAAGAAGGGAGCAGCAAAGTACTGTCCCAGAGAGTGAATCGGACATAGGCACCCAGTCCCAGGGACTCATAAGACGTTGGAAACAGTATATTGGCGCATCTTGCTTCTCTGAATTTTGTGCTTGCTATTTTCAAATGAACTGAGAAGTAAATGAGCCAATGGTTTAGTAATGAGAAGAATTTTTTGAAGGTGTGTGTGTTGCATTTTTACAGCTGTATATTCCAACTGGGACTATCTTTATGGTTTGGGGCCAGTGATAAAATATTCTACCATTTCTCCCATTCGTTTCTGCTGTTAGAAATCATCTCCCCTTGTGATTTGGTAGGTTTTGACCAATGGCTCTGAGACCACAAAACTCTGTTTTATTTGTCATAGTTGGAATTAGTGTATTTAGTTCTGGGGTATTTCCAACTGGTATGCTAAATAGTGAATTTTCATAATTTTGGATGTCAGAGTAGTATGAGCATTTAAATTGTATGCTCTGTTGAATAGGGAAATAAATGTGGAGGGGCAGACAGGCAGGATGATTTTGTTGATTTAAAATTTGTGCAAAAAGTTTAATTCTGACCTGAAATGAGAATGTAAGACAATTTGTGAAGGACTGTTGACTTTACCTCTCACTCCCTGTCCCCACCGTGCCTCATACATCCACTAGATTGGAGAGACATCTTTTTTTTTTTTTTTTTTTTTTTTTTTTTGAGACGGAGTTTCGCTCTTGTTACCCAGGCTGGAGTGCAATGGCGCGATCTCGGCTCACCGCAACCTCCGCCTCCTGGGTTCAGGCAATTCTCCTGCCTCAGCCTCCTGAGAAGCTGGGATTACAGGCACGCGCCACCATGTCCAGCTAATTTTTTGTATTTTTAGTAGAGACGGGGTTTCACCAAGTTGACCAGGATGGTCTCGATCTCTTGACCTCATGATCCACCCGCCTCGGCCTCCCAAAGTGCTGGGATTACAGGCTTGAGCCACCGCGCCCGGCGGAGAGACATCTTTATGTAAAATGTAGGCTGAGTGAGCTGATGAACTTGTTATCACAAGCAAAAATCACACGGTGTCCTAATTCATTTTTCATTGATACCATGTTTATTAGTGACTTTCCATTGTAATCTGAATGAATTGTAGTGAACTTAAAACATTTTGAGTTACAGCCTTTTGGTGTCTTCTGTTTGTTCACAATAACCCATCTCAGCATTCTCAGCTTCGTATGGCAAAATTAGATGAACTCTCTGAATTGGTACTATCTTAAATATCTTTCTAAGTCAAATACGCACCTGTGAAACCGTGATCAGTGGTGGGCCTTCATTTAAGGGGGGAGAACTACCACTGGTTGAGTGTGGAGAATAAAGTAGATGAGTGTAGTTGCCTGAAAGAAGAACTTCAACTCATATTAACTTGAACCAACTACTGAACAACAACATTTCATCTAAACATTTTACCTGGCACACCATCTGCCATGAGGAATCTCAGTTCTAGAGACAGGTATTAATTAGGCTGACTTTCCTGTAGAATTTATTTTTGGACTCTAAGAAATCAGCTAGCCTTGTACAGTTCAGCTACCCAGAAAATGTGCTGGTTATTTGTTATCAAAGTCACCTTCATTCAGAAAGCTGGATCATTGCTATGAGAGCAGCCCAGCTTTAAAAGGGGGATTCCCCTTTTCTAGCAGGGCTTTCTTGAATGGTTATAGTAACCCCAGATAACAGTGATTATTTTTAGGCATCTTGCTGGAGAGGCTAAAGCCATTTACTAGAAGCCACAGCCATGGTGGACCTGCTTGTTGCAGCTGCTCAAAAGACTACCCGCACCTGCCTGGCCAGTGGAGGGAGGGCTGGATTTTGGTCCTGACTTGTGCCCTTAGCAGGGCACTTTTGTGTAGTACACACATGTGTAAGTGCAACTGTATGCTGTGACTTTGGAGAAGAGGCAGGAATAATGAAGCATGAGAAGGGCCAAAATAGTCCAATTCAGGTAAATTGAACTGCCTTTAATGTAATTTACTGGTAATGTAATGTACATTTTACTTAACTCACACTTTCTCTAGGCTACTCACTTTAAATTGCATCTGTCTCCTAACTATGCCACAGCTACACCAAGCTCATTCTTGCTTCCTTGCTTCAGTAAATAACAGCTGTACCCTTCTTTCATTTGGCTCTCTGCAGTTTATCCTTCAGGTCTCAGTTTAGACATTGCTTCTTCCCGATCTAGCAAGTCTCAAGTATCCCATTTGGGAAGCCACATGGCATCCTGAACTTTCTTGTCATAGCACTTAAAATACTACCCTGTTGTACTTCCTGTTTTCTTGTCTGCATGTCTTCATTAGCATATAAACTTCTTGAGGCAGGAAATATGTTTGTCCTGTTCATGGTTGTATTACCAAGACCTAGCACAGTACCTAGCACAAAAAGAAGCACTCAGTACACATTGAAGAATAAATGCAGAAATGCATGTGTACAAATATTTGTTGGTTGATGGATACTGGATACTTGCCTTGGCTGGGTTTAATTGGTTGTGATAGGTTTTGCTGTTGAATAAGTGACCTAGCAAATGAGGACAAGCCCTTGGTGAAATGCTGCAGAAGGCTGTGTGGCGTTTCTTAGGAGTCTCGTCCTGATTGGCTGGTTAACTGAAGAGAACTCATCTAGATAGATACGCTAGAGTCCTGAAATTATGTGACTCACTTAGATGATGATTTCAGAGCCAGAGAGTGATCTCCTCTAGGAAAAGCTAGGACAGTTCTTTCTGAATACGTTCTAAAGCATACTAATCTTCTCTCACCTTCTCTAGCACTGGAAGACACAACGGAGTGAGGAGTATGAAGCAGAAGGTAAGAGCTGAGTGTGTCAGGTGGTGCCGGGAAGGGAAGGGCTGCCGGATACTCTCCACACCCCGTCTTTCTGATCTCCTATGCTGGAGGCCAGCTGGGAATTAACGTTAAGAACAACAGCAACAAAAAATTTATTCCCAATTGATAGCTCTTAGTTTTAAAACCTTAGCATTTAATATTATGCAAGAGATGGCAACTAAGATGTCTAATTTTACTTCTGGGCTAATTTCTCTTTTAAATAGACTTTGAATTAATTTTCTAACAGTCCTAAATAGTGACTTACTAAAATGCATCCCTTGGCAAGACACAGTAGCTCACACCTGTAATCCCAGCACTTTGGGAGGCCAAGACAGAGCATAACGTGAGCTCAGGAGTTCAAGACCAGCCTGGGCAACATGGCGAAACCCCATCTCTACTAAAAATAGCCAGGTGTGGTAGCATGTGCCTGTTGTCCCAGCTACTCAGGAGGCTGAGGTGGGAGAATTCATTAAGCTTGAGAGTTGGAGGCTGTAGTGAGTCATGATTGTGCCACTGCACTCCTGCTTAGATAACAGAGACTGTCTCAAAAAATAAGAATAAATAATACATTTTAAAAACGCATCCCTTGACAAGTTTCACATGTATTTAAGAAGCATCGGGGCCAGGCCCGGTAGCTCACGCCTGTAATTCCACCACTTTGGGAGGCCGAAGAGGGTAGATCACAAGGTCAGGAGTTCAAGACCAGCCTGGCTAAGATGGTGACACCTCATCTCGACTAAAAATACAAAAATTAGCCGGGTGTGGTGGTGGGCACCTGTAATCCCAGCTACTCAGGAGGCTGAGGCAGAGAATTGCTTGAACCTGGGAGGTGGAGGTTGCAGTGAGCTGAGATCACACCATTGCACTCCAGCCTGGGTGACAGAACAAGACTCCATCTCAAAAAGAAAAAAACAAAAAATAAAAACAGCAGCATCAGAACACGTTGATCCTCTGGCCACCAGATGGCACTGTGGTTCAGCTAACAGAACCTCGGCCCGCTTCACAGCCCTCTGTGGATTAACTTGTACTTAAGGTATAATTATAACCTGTTCTCTAGGTCGCCAGCATGGAGCAACACAGCAGTAATGGGCTTAATTCCTGTTAGTAAAGAGTGGGAGTAGCACTAAATGTGCCTTTCAATCCTCTGAGGTTTTTCCAGGCACACAGAATTGTGCCAGTAATTAGCTCATGTTTAAGTAATGACTTTACAGAATCTCTAATGTGTAAGTGCAAAATTTATAAGTGAGGACTTTTAATAGAAAATAAATAAGCACTTTTGATTTTTAAATAAGTAGTTTAATCCTTAAGTTTTCAAATGGAATTTACCTTAATGTATAGATAACTGGGAACTTAACAACTTGCAACCAACGATTTTTTTTTTTTTTTTTTTCCCACTCGGACTGTTGGTTTCTGTATGTCAGAACATTCATGTGCAAAGATTTGGGAACAGTCTAGTCTTGAGAATTTTATCATGAAATTATTTTCTCAGCAAAAGATGCTGTAGTACTTAGACTGGAAGGAAAGTGGAGGTAACACGTTCTGGTAGCTATAGTTGAGATAGGGCATATAGAGTTTTTGATTATGGCCCTCAACCAGCCTTCTCTTATGATCACTACAGCCTAAGCTTGTGATGTGCTTAGTTGAAATGAAACAAGCCTAGAACTTCACGGTATCACACAGGAAATTATTACACAGGTATGACTTGTCAGGGACCAAAAAAGTGCCCATTTGCTCTACTTGCTGTCTTAGGACCAGTGATTCTGTTTCGTATAAGCTTCAGGACCAAATCAAAATGGAATTGACATGTATTGTCTTTTTCTTATGATATTTATTTTCAAAAAGCACAGTTCTCTTGGAGAATAGGTACCTCTCTTTCTGCAATTCCTTTGGAAACCTTGCCACATATGCTTCTGTCTCAGGCCAGTTAAGGTTTTGGAACCCAGATGACTTGAATGCTTCACAGAGCGGATCTTCGCCTCCCCAAGACTGGATAGAAGAGAAACTGCAAGAAGTGTGTGAAGATTTGGGGATCACCCGGGATGGTCACCTGAACCGGAAGAAGCTGGTCTCTATCTGTGAGCAGTATGGTTTACAGAATGTGGACAGAGAGGTAAACCTCATAGTATAATTTACTCAGGAATGATAATGATGGTAAAAGCGTAGCTGGCCACAGGCTAGGAACAGCTGTAGCGTGGCTCTCTGCAGCTTATTAGACTCCATTTTCTTATTTTTCTAAGAAGTCATTCATGAAGATTCTGTCACTGAGGAGCTCTTGTTGTGTTGTTGAAAAGAAAAACTTGGCTGGGCACGGTGGCTCACGCCTGTATCTCAGCACTTTGGGAGGCCAAGGCGGGCAGATCACAAGGTTAGGAGATCGAGACCATCCTGGCCAATATGGTGAAACCCTGTCTCTACTAAAAATAAAAAAATTAGCTGGGCATGGTGGTGCGTGCCTGTAGTCCCAGCTACTTGGGAGGCTGAGACCGGAAAATCACTTGAACCCGAGAGGCAGAGGTTGCAATGAGCCGAGATCACGCCACTGTACTCCAGCCTGGGTGACAGAGTGAGATTCTGTCTCAAAAAAAGAAAAGAAAAGAAAAAAGTGACAAGAGCTGACACGAGCTTTTGTAAGCTCACTGTGCTACGCATATTATCCCATGTGCAACTGTCAGGCACTAGCTCTGTGTAGTATGATGTCAGATGTATTTGTAGAGGTGCCATTCACAGAATAAAATGTGGGAAACATGTGGAGTTAAGAATTATGCACGGGTTTCAGTAGATTTGAGTTGGGGGAGTGTTTTGAAGGCCAGAATGATAAATTTAAGTTTTTGGAAAGAGCATTGAGTATCATCCCTGAGTTCCTAAGCAGATTGAGCAATATATAGAAAGATCTTGCTTGCTGACGAGGAGCTAAACTGCTTTTACATATTGGCACGAAGAGCACCTTGGGTAAGAGCAGCCAGCAGCCATCACAATATTCTGGTCATGGGGAAATGGAAACGGGTAGATTTGTTGTTTTGAAAATACTAAGAAGAGTGTTGAAGGGGCCCCCAAAAGACTCTTCTTTGGTGAAACTCTGGGCTTTATGTTTTCTAAAAAATTAAGAGAGGAACTGGTAGAACCGGGTGCATGAATAGCTGTGAAACAAAAGAATATAAATAATTCTAAGATATTCCTTCCAGTGAGCTGAAAATAAGGATTGGAGAGACTTAGATTAGGGCTACAGTTGTAGCTTTGGGAATCTTGATTATAATGATATTTTAAACCATGCTTTCTGCTTGCTCAGGGGATAAGTGGTATTATTTTTCTAAACAAATAATAGCTTTTGATTTATCATCAAAAGCTTCCGAGTAGCCTAGCTTACAGAATCTTTTTTTGTTTGTTTGTTTTCTCCTTCTTCCTTGTATATTTGATCATTATATACTCTGTTTACCTGTTTAATGGCTCAGTGGTAATTTATTTTTCATTGGTGACTATGAGTCATAAAGTTAAATTTATTCTCCTGAATATAAATCAGCACAATATGCGGAATCTTGAGTTGTTTTTGCCAAAAAATATGGCACAAACTTGGATTATTTATCTAAAACCAGCTCTTGGAATAAACTGTCCCCATTTGCGGAGAGCTGTATTTTCTTCTGTGGTGGAGTGTCCAAAGCTCAGGAAAAGAATTAGCACATTTAGTTACTTTCCTCTGGCCTGAGGACAAGCAGAGGATTGCTTATTGAATATAGCTTTTACTTAGTGTTTTTCCTGCTAAAGAAAAATCATGAAATACTGTAGTACTTAGTATTACAAGCTCTAAACCACAGAGGAGCTGGAAGTTCAAGATGATCTCATTAACTTGGAATCCTAAAATTTTACAACTGAAAGCCATTTTAGATTTAGTCACCTCTCATTTGATAGATAGAGTGAAATCATGGCTGTTCTCTGTGTTCATGAAGGGGAACTAGAGTCACTATCTTACGCCTATAACTAGCACACCCCTTTCCAAAATCAAGAACAGTGACAGGGCAGAGATGCAAACTGGCATGCTCAATGCCAAAGCTGGCCCCAAGCCTATTTTATTTGTCATGCCCAGTGTTGTTAAAATTGAACGTTTTGCTATATTAAGGAAAAAATCAGGAGATTTTTCTAAAAACTTAAAGATTTGGCTCCATTTTGTGGGCAGTAAGATGCAGCCTTTAGAGAGGACATGCGCTCCTTTTGACAGACATGCGCTCCTTTTGACAGACATGTGCTCCTTTTGAGAGACATGCACTCCTTTAGAGAGACACGCACTCCTTTAGAGAGGACGTGCGCTCCTTTAGAGAGACATGTGCTCCTTTAGAGAGGACTTGAGCTCCTTTAGAGGGGATGTGCGCTCCTTTAAAGAGACATGCGCTCCTTTCGACAGACATGCACTCCTTTTGAAAGGACATGCGCTCCTTTAGAGAGGACATGCGCTCCTTTAGAGAGGACATGCGCTCCTTTGGAGAAGACATGCGCTCCTTTCGACAGACATGCGCTCCTTTTGACAGACATGCGCTCCTTTAGAGAGGACATGCGCTCCTTTAGAGAGGACATGCGCTCCTATAGAGAGACATGCGCTCCTTAAGAAAGGACATGTGCTCCTTTAGAGAGACATGCGCTCCTTTAGAGAGGACATGCGCTCCTATAGAGAGACATGCGCTCCTTAAGAAAGGACATGTGCTCCTTTAGAGAGACATGCGCTCCTTTCAACAGACATGCACTCCTTTAGAGAGACATGCGCTCCTTTAGAGAGACAAGCTCTCCTTTAGAGGGGACGTGCGCTCCTTTAGAGAGGACATGCACTCCTTTAGAGAGACATGTGCTCCTTTAGATGCGCTCCTTTAGAGGGGACGTGTGCTCCTTTAGAGAGACATGCGCTCCTTTAGAAAGACATGCGCTCCTTTAGAGAGACATGCGCTCCTTTAGAGAGGACATGCACTCCTGTGTCCAGTTTCCCAGAACTCAATACTTTTTTTGTTGTTGAGATGGAGTTTCACTCTTGTTGCCCAGGCTGGAGTGTAATGGCATGATCTCGGCTCACCACAGCTTCCTCCTCCTGGGCTCAAGCAATTCTCCTGCCTCAGCCTCCTGAGTAGCTGGGATTACAGGCGAGTGCCGCCACGCCCAGCTAATTTTTTTGTAATTAGAGACAGGGTTTCGCCTTGCCTCACGAATTTTGTATTTTTAGTAGAGATGGAGTTTCTCCGTGTTGGTCAGGCTGGTCTTGAACTCGCGATCTTGGGTGATCTCTCCGCCTCGGCCTCCCAAAGTGCAGGGATTACAGGCATGAGTCACCACGCCCAACCAGCTACTTTCTAATGTCTTAAACTCATCTTGCCTCATTCATTGACATCACCTTCCAGGCCTCTTTTAGCGTTTGGGTTTATGATTATTTTCCAACTTACACTTCAGTAAACCAACCATCCAAAGACCTAGTCCATGTATCCCGGGGAATAAGAATGTCCTCACAGTTCCAGAGATAGCTCCTGCTCAAAGTGTAGGGTGTGCCCAGTTGCTCATTTAACAGGCATTGTTTTCTGCCTGGCCCCCCCACATCTTCTGAATCCACACTCTTTTATTCATCACTTGGCCACTCCACCATCTAAAATAACTGGAAGGACTCTGCAGGTACTAGGTCTTTAGGCAGTCTGGAAGCTATGCACTGATTTGGCTGATGTCACAAGGTCAAGCAGTGTGGATCTAAGGTTAGAGCCAAACTCTTAACCTTAACTTCAGTCAACACACCTGGACTTGACTGTAGTTTCTGGTATGGTGGTCCTGAAAGCCTTGTCCTCTAGGAAAGCAGTATTTTGGTTGATAAGAACAGGACCAGAAAAGTTAAGGGATCTTGGCAACCCCAAATATCTTTTCATTGATTTGATCAGAGGATTGTCTTTTAGGAATTGTTGCTTTTTACAAACATTTCCACTCTTCAGAATGGTTTTCTTGTTTCAGAGTTCCCTCCAGGGGAAGTAATATGAAAGCAAGAATGGGAACTGATGTTTCCTACTGGATATGAATTGGGAAGGAAAAAAAAGCATTTGAGATGAAACAATTGCCTCAAGCTCTTACATGAAGAATGAAATCAACAGTAATGAGATTGTATCAATCCTAGCAGGAGTCCAGATTTACGAAATGAATTCTGAAACTTTGAGAATGTTTTGCAGAGAATTTAGGCCTATGTTAGAAGGGCTCCAGTTGTAGGCTCAAATGCAACAAGAGCAATTTGTTGCTTATTCTCTCTCCTTGCTGCTCAGTGGCATGGGTCTCAACTGGGAGCTTGTTAGAAATGCTGAATCTGAGTCCCCACCACTGGACTTGCTATATTGGAGTCTGCATTTTAGAGATTTCCGTTTTGTATGTTAGAGGCATGTTTCTATAGAAACATTTTCGCCCCCAGAATAAAGAGGAATCTGACTGCTAGTAGGAGGGCTTTGCCTTTCCCAGGACCTTGCCTTTCTTCTTTGTTCTGTGGCTTCAGTCATTCACGTTGCTCTATTCACCTTCCTTTTCCTCTGTGGAACTAGGGAACAACCCATTCCCAGGCAAGCCTCTAGATGGGGCTGTAGCCCAATCTCCCCTTCCCTATTACAGGATAAGGCTATTTGATTACCGTCAGAGGGTGCAGAATAGCCAGCCAGAACTCCCTTGGCTTTGCATCTCTTGAAACTCTTCTGTAGCACACACATAAAATCCTTCTCACCTAATCTTTGTTTCTCCTGTGCTAAAACATTAAAACAAAAAGCCAACACACACAGTAATTGTTGCAAGTATGTTCTATACCCCAGGTTATGGATTTCAGACCCCAAATCTGAATTGTAGTCATGTCATTGTAATCCATCCCAAACCAAATTCTGCTGTGCTAGCATACCAATTTCAAAAATTCAACATAAAGAAAATATCACATAGGGTCACCACAGTATAAAGGTGTAATGGAGCTGGGCATGGTAGCTCATACCTATAATCCCAGCACTTTGGGAGGCCAAGGCAGGCAGATCACAAGGTCAAGAGATTGAGACCATCCTGGCCAACATGGTGAAACCTCATCTCTACTAAATTAGCTGGGTGTGGTGGTGCATGCCTATAGTCCCAGCTACTCAGGAGGCTGAGGCAGGAGAATCACTTGAACCCAGGAGGCAGAGGCTGCAGTGAGCTAAGATCATGTCACTGTACTCCAGCCTGGGCAACAGAACAAGACCTGTCTCAAAAAAAAAAAAAAAAAACAAACAAACAAAGGTATAACAGATGTCCGACCACTTTTTACTGTTATGACACTGGGAAGCTGTATCTTTATATTATTTAGGTAACTGTTTTTTAATTTGTAAAAACAATGCGTAACAACATTAAAGATTGCCTATTTTAGGAGTGTGAGTAAAAGAGACGAAGAGTCTTATGCTAAATTGCGTAAGATGATAGAGATGTTGGAAATGGACTTTAGTTTGTGCAAAGGAGGAGGGTGTATTGCTGGTAAGGGGAATCAGTACAATGAGAATAAAGGGGCATAATTAGATTTCTGTAGTCCTGGAACCCACAGTGGTGCTGATTCCTATTGGCCAGAAGTCAGCTTTGGGCCTTGTGTTGTTTTGAGTGAAGTATTTAAAATATGTGGTGACTCTCTTCTAGATGCTCGAGGAAGTATTCCATAATCTTGATCCTGATGGTACAATGAGTGTAGAAGACTTTTTCTATGGTTTGTTTAAAAACGGAAAATCCCTGACACCATCAGCATCTACTCCATACAGACAACTAAAAAGGCACCTTTCCATGCAGGTAAAACATAAGCAAAAGTGAATAAAAGTTAGAACCCATTTGAGTAATGTCTAATAAATTAATCTGTTGTCTGAAGCAAAATACTAAGGAAAGAGAGGAAAGCAAAAGAAGAATTAGAAAGACTTAACCATTAGGAAGGAAAGGTTGGGTTTGAGAAATGACCATAAATTACAGTGGGAAGACCACTAAGGATACCTTGTAATGTCAGCTCTAGGTCAGAAGAAATCTGGTGTTAATTAGGGACACAGCTCATTTTATGTCAGAGAACTCTCTACCGAAACAGTTGGTTTTGATAATCTCTGTAGACTTGACTCACTTGGGAACAGAGATCAGAGAGGCTGCATGACTTCCTTCCTAGCACTGTAAATTAGAGAAACATGCCTTCTATCCATTGTGGTCAGGACTCACCAATGTCTTGTTGAAATGCCCAGAATCAAGCTAGGCTTACCCAAGTCTCTTCCTTCTTCCAGTCTTTCGATGAAAGCGGACGACGTACCACAACCCCATCGGCAATGACGAGTTCCATTGGCTTTCGGGTCTTCTCCTGCCTGGATGATGGGATGGGCCATGCATCTGTGGAGAGAATACTGGACACCTGGCAGGAAGAGGGCATTGAGAACAGCCAGGAGATCCTGAAGGTGGGGCAGCTAAGACGGGAGAAAAATGACAAACCGGAGAAGGGTTGAACATTTTCAATTTTTTTTTTTAAACTGTGATTCGATTTGATTTCTCCTTAATGGTTCTTCTGTTCACCAGGTCTCAAAGATAAGAGGTAACTTTTTTTTAGCCCTTTTAACCGGGAGCCTGTTAAGCACTTTCTGTGTGTTTAACCCCCAAATTGTTGACATGAGAAATACTCTTACAATTGTGTTTATTTCCAGTGCCATTAGATTTGGTGTGTTTTTTTGTTTGTTTTTGTTTTTGAGACGAAGTCGCGCTTTGTCACTCAACCTGGAGTGTAAGGGCATGATCTCAGCTCACTGCAACCTCTACCTCCCAGGATCAAGCAATTCTCTTGCCTTAGCCTCCTGAGTAGCTGGGACTACAGGCGCTCACCACCATGTCCAGCTAATTTTTGTATTTTTTGTAGAGACGGGGTTTTACCATGCTGGTCAGGCTGGTCTTGAACTCCGGACCTCAGTAGGCCCACCTCGGCCTCCCAAAATGCTGGGATTATGGGCATGAGCCACTGCACCCGGCCAAGATATTTTTTTTTTTGTTTTAATGCAAATAACCATGTTATGCTTTTTTTAGAGAAAACTTAACTGTGTTCTAGATTGATGGCTGTTTCTAGGCAATCACTAAAGAAATGGAATTGTCTGCTTTCTAGATCATTGTCAACTCTCAGAGTTTGTATAATCTTCATGTTTTCTGCTTTCAGAGGGTGGAATGAGTGATTTGTTTTTGAACTTATGCCTTGTTCTGATTTCTAGGCCTTGGATTTCAGCCTTGATGGAAATATCAACTTGACAGAATTAACACTGGCTCTTGAAAATGAACTTTTGGTCACTAAGAATAGCATTCACCAGGCAGCTCTGGCCAGCTTTAAGGCTGAAATTCGGCATTTGTTGTGAGTTGAGGCGAAGGTTCGCCTGCCCCATTCCCTTTCTGACTTGTCCAGCAGGTCATTCAGATGCCGTGGATAGACGTCCTTCTATTCTGTATGCAAATGTTGCTCGTCTTCTGTCATTCAGCTGCAGGAATCAGTTTGTTTCCTACAGTTTATCATTTCCTTAAACTGTAGGAAAATTACAGAGAACTGAGATGGACATGCAGGCTTTCAAAGGGAAGGGCGAAAGTGCCTTTTTGTTTCGGGAGGTTTTGGTTGTCTTGGTTTTGCTTCTGTATTGATGCAAGCCAGATGAGAGCTTTTCTGGGTCTGCTTGTTGCTTAGCAACAGTTTCCCATTAACTCAGTGTATTTCTGATCCTAGGGAACGAGTTGATCAAGTGGTCAGAGAAAAAGAGAAGCTACGATCTGATCTGGACAAGGCCGAGAAGCTCAAGTCTTTAATGGCCTCAGAGGTAGATGATCACCATGCAGCCATAGAGCGGCGGAATGAGTACAACCTCAGGTGAGGCCCCTCCTCACCCACCACCCTGGCCCAGGGCAGTGGTGCCTGCAGCTGCAGGGGCAGAACAGAGCGTAGGGAACTCTGCTGGCCAGCCTGTTGGCCACACCTGCTGGAGTGACTTAGGTGTGGCCAAGCCCTAAGGGAAAGCAGGACACACTAGATATTTTATTCAGGTGCTTTTCATCTCTGTGTTTCTGTGTTTGCATTTTTGGTGGATCACTATTGGGACCTCTGAAAGATGTGAGGGCAGCTTGTCATTGTTCTTCCTTACAGGAAACTGGATGAAGAGTACAAGGAGCGAATAGCAGCCTTAAAAAATGAACTCCGAAAAGAGAGAGAGCAGATCCTGCAGCAGGCGGGCAAGCAGCGTTTAGAACTTGAACAGGAAATCGAAAAGGCAAAAACAGAAGAAAACTATATCCGGGACCGCCTGGCCCTCTCTTTAAAGGTAATCATCGTATTAGTTCTGTGGTCTGCGTCCCTGCTGGGAACACCATGTGGAAAACTACAGCTTTGGAAGGGGACATGTTTGCACAGAGTTCAGTCCAAAAATCCTCTAAGTTCGCCCAGCTGGGTCTTCCCCAAGACTTGGCAGAGCCCTGCTAGAATCTGGTTTTCAGCAGGGCTACCCAGTCTCCTGGTTTGCTCATACTATTGATTAGCATATCTTGTTGTTCTCTCCCGCTGTGGGTGCACTGGGTCTTCAGGACTGTTTGGCACCTGGCTGACCCCTTGGTTCTTCCAGCTACTCCTCCAAACCTGGCTCTCGCCCTCAGAGCCCTCTCTCCTTGCCTGCCCGCCCCCCTCATTCTTAGCAGATGGTCTTGCCTCCTGCTACATGGATGCGTGTTTCTCTCAGCCTCCAAATGTGCTTTTTCTTCTCTTTTCTTTTGAGATGGGGTCTCACTCTGTCACTCAGACTGGAGTATAGTGGTGCAATCATAGCTTATTGCAGCCTTAAACTCCTAGGCCCAAGTGATCCTGCAGCCTCAGCCTGCCAAGTAGCTGGGACTATAGGCTCATGTTGTTATGCTCAGCTAATTAAAAAAAAAAAAAAAAAAAAAATTTTTTTTTTTTTTTTTGGCATCCCCGGCACTTTGGGAGGCCAAAGAGGGCAGATCACTTGAGGTCAGGAGTTCAAGATTAGCCTGGCCAACATGGTAAAGCCCTGTCTCTACTAAAAATACAAAAAATTATCCGGGTGTAGTGGTGGGTTCCTGTAATCCCAGCTACTCGGGAGGCTGAGGCAGGAGAACTGCTTGGACCTGGGAGATGGAGGTTGTAGTGAGTGGAGATCGTGCCACTGCACTCCAGCCTGGATGACAGAGCAAGATTGTGTCTTAAAAAAAAAAAATGTGTAGAAATGAGGTCTTGTTATGATGCCTAGGCTGGTATCAAACCCTGGCCTCAAACAGTCCTCCCACCTCGGCCTCCAAATATACCTTGCCTCTCAAACATCCTCCCGTCTTTCCTGTGCCTCAGTGAAGGAAGTGGCCCTTCTCTTTCCTGGACTCTTACACCAGGTAATAAGGTACAAGGGCTCTGGAGTCAGGCTGCCTGGTTCACATCTGGGTACCACCACTTACTGAAAAACTTTGATCAGGTTCTTCAGTCTGTTTCCTAATGTTAAAAATGGGCAGCACCATAATATCTACCCTATAGAACTGATGGGGAGACTAAATGAGATGATGCGCATCCAGTGTCTGGAAAGTAGTAAGTGTGTGGGAAATGTTTGCTGTTATTGCTGTTGTGAAAGGTTCTTGAAACTCTTCACATCAAAAACTGAGCTAGTTTTCACTCCCTAGCCGTCTGTTTCCTCTCATGAATTTCTCCCTAATCAATATCAACACCATGAGGTATAAGTCTCAGAAGCTAAAGTTCCTCGTCATCTTCCCTCATTGTTACTTGTCAGTCTGTAAGTTATGTTGATGCTTCAACGTGACTCTCAGATTTATCTCCTTCCTCTGCATTTCTCCAGCCTCGGATTAGGTTCAGAATTATGATGTCTCAGTTAATTAATGTGTGTCTTGATCAGTTCTTTCTTCCATCTCTCCCACCTCCATATGGCTGCCAGTTACCTAACTAAAGATCAGTTATAGTCGTGCAGTTACCACCCTTTGCAGAAAACAACAACAAAAACAATGTGTCAGCAGTCCAGGCTCCTGAAAGGGAGCTCATCCTCATACCTTTTTTTTTCTTTTGTTTAATTGTGCTTTAGATTCTGGAGTACATGTGTAGATCATGCAGGATTGTTGCATAAGTATACACATGGCAATGTGGTTTGCTTTGCTGCCTCCATCCCTCCATCGCCTGCATCTGTCATTTCTCTCATGTTATCCCTCCCCAACCTCCTTACCCCCCCATCCCTCTGCTATTCCCCCCCAACAGACCCCAGTGTGTGATACACCCCTCCCTGTGTCCATGTGTTTTCATTGTTCAACACCAGCTATCAGTGAGAACATGCGGTGTTCGATTTTCTGTTCTTGTCAGTTTGCTCAGAATGATGGTTTCCAAATTCATCCATGTCTCTACAAAGGATACAAACTTACAAACTCATCATTTTTTATGGCTGCATAGTATTCCCTGGTGTATATTTGCCACATTTTCTTTGTACAGTCTATCATTGATGGACATTTGGGTTGGTTCCATGTCTTTGCTATTGTAAACAGTGCCACTGTGAACATACATGTGCATGTGTCTTTATAATAGAATGATTTATAACCTTTGGGTATATACCCAGTAATGGGATTGCTGGGTCAAATGGAATTTCTATTTCTGGGTCCTTTAGGAAGTGCCACACTGTCTTCCACAATGGTTGAACTAGTTTACACTCCCACCAACGGTGTAAAAGTGTTCCTATTTCTCCACATCGTCTCCAGCATCTGTTGTCTCCAGATTTTTTAATGATCACCATTCTAACTGGTGTGAGGTGGTATCTCAATGTTTTGATTTGCATTTCTCTACTGACCAGTGATGATGAGCATTTTTTCATGTTTGTTGGCCTCATATATGTCTTCTTTTGAAAAGTGTCTGTTCATATCCTTTGCCCACTTTTGAATGGATTTGTTTTTTTTTTTTTCTTGTAAATCTGTTTAGTTCTTTGTAGATTCTGGGTATTAGCTCTTTGTCAGATGGGTAGATCGCAAAATTTTTTTCCCATTCTGTTGGTTGCCAGTTCACTCTAATGATTGTTTCTTTTGCTGTGCAGAAGCTCTGGAGTTTAATTAGGTCCTCATACCTTTCAAACTTGAGCTCCTGCCAGCAAGTCCCAGTGCCATGCCCTCCCCGACCCCACTACACCTACCTCAGCTCTCTCCATGCCCCAGAGGGCAGAGCACATTTATGCACCTTCACTGCTTTCCCCAACACTGCAGTCCAAATTACTTTTTCATTCCCATTACATTTACTTTCTTCTTGCCAAGAGATAGCACATTTCCCATTTGGTCACATAGAGTTGTATCCACATCCACCTCCCTCCCCAAGATAATCACAGTATCTGATTTGTCCATGTCCAGAGCAGCAAGTAAACTGCACTGCCTGATACAAGAAGATTACTCCATGTTATTCTAGCCTCTACATTTAGATGTACTTTGAAAGATTGATGTTACAGAATTGGCATTTTAGGGGAAGGTAGTGTTTTTTAAATGCTCCAGGTACATTATATTTTATTTACGTCAGTGTATGAGGGTGTGAACTAGAATATACTAAAAATATACTGGCTCTGTATTCTTTTGGCAAAATGTGCTTTGAAAATGGTGTTCTTCCAATCAGCCTTTAACATTGGAAAAGAAAAATGTCAAATGGCGTGTGTGTGTGTGTGTGTGTGCGTGCGTGCGTGTGTATTTTAGCAAATGTGGTTGGAAATCTTTCTTGAGAATACTATATATACAGATCCTTTTAAATTAAGAAAACTTCTGTGGGTTTTAGTTGCTGTGTTACTTTATTATAACAAACATATACAAATCATGAGCAATTTATATGTGCAGTTTTGCCATCTTTAAACCAAAATAAATTTATAAGTTAAATAAAAACCAAATCATATCAATAAATTTATTTTAGAGTTACTCTACTTTTTATACTTTTTCTGAGTTCTCTTTTGCTGGCAGCTGAACAAGGTATTTTGTTATCATTTTCTTTCATTTATCAATACTGTCTATTGAGAATATTTTTATATTCTATGGCAATGCTGTCCAATTGATATATAATGCAAGCCACAAATGTAATTTCAGTTTGCAAGTAGTCACATTGAAAGGTGAAAAGAAACAGGTGAAACCAATTTCAAATCATCTTGTTTAATCCAGTATCTCAAAACGATGATCACTTTGACACATCAGTGTACAAAAATTATTACTAAGCTATTTTACATTTTGGGACTATTCAAAGTCTGGTATGTATTTTACTCTTACAGTCTGTCCTAGACACACTTCGGGGGCTTAGTACCCAGTGTGGCTACTGGCAGCTACCTCTTTTGGACTGTACAGTCCTACGTGATCAGAAACAAAAAGGCAAACTTTTTTTGTTATAAAATAGATATCAACCTTTTATATTTACTTTTGCCTCCTGTAGTGTACAACCTTTAAGATGGATAAACATCTTTACAGTACTGATTTATGCTATATATAACATGGTACCACAGTTTGCTAATTACTTAATCTGTGCCACATTAAATTTCCCCATGCTTGTTCAGGAAAACAGTCGTCTGGAAAATGAGCTTCTGGAAAATGCAGAGAAGTTGGCAGAATATGAGAATCTGACGAACAAACTTCAGCGAAATTTGGAAAATGTGTTAGCAGAAAAGGTAAATCTGTTGAAATCTAATTTCCTGATAGGCAGCCTACTTTATGTAGTTTACTCAAAAGAACAGAAACAATGCCACCAGAACACTTTTTATTAGGGAATTACTGGAGTAGCTAAAGGGAGGTCTAACTTTTGCAGGGATATAATTTACTAAGTTGGTTATGAAGGAGAACATTGCCTGGCACTGCGAAATGATCCCTGCCTTCATTGAACACATCACTCAGTGTGTTCTCCCCATCACTCAGTTGGTGGTGTTTCTGCTTAAATGTCACATGCCTGTCATACTCAAGAGACTGGGTGAATACCCGAAACTGGGTCTTTGCTGTGCTGGGTCAAAGAAGGGCACTGGGGTGGGGAAAAATAACGGCTTTACCCTTTTCCCCTTCTAGTTTGGTGACCTCGATCCCAGCAGTGCCGAGTTTTTCCTGCAAGAGGAGAGACTGACACAGATGAGAAATGAGTATGAGCAGCAGTGCAGGGTAGGTAGACAGAGAACACCGAGTAAGTGCGGGAGTGCCTGGGTTCAGATCCTAGCTTTGCCGTTCCCTAGCTCTGTGACCCTAAGCAAGTCACTTAATCTGTGGGCACTTCAATTCCTCATGCATAAAATGGTAAAAATAAAAGCACCCACCACAAAAGGTTGTAGTGAAAATTCCATGAGTGAGTATAGGTAAAGTGCTTAGAACAGAACCAAGGATAGAGTAAGCCTTTACATAAATGTTAGCTATTAACATTATTATTCAATATCCTGAACTATAGGAAATTATGCAAACTGCATTTAAGTCTGCTTCGTCTATGTCAGAAATTGCTGGTGCTGAGAGGAAAATGTGGTTTTACTCCAAATGGAGGAATATGTGGGCATGGTGATGTGCTTATTCAAAAATTAGCCTTTCCCGATTGATTGTTGCAGACCTAATCTGATGTGATTTGGGTTTGTCCTGAGGGTTTTTTTTCTGAATACATTCCTTACTCCATTTATTTATAAAATGCAAATGAAGCAGAAACCACTCAAGTCTTAGCTAGTCAACCATTCCCAATTTCTGCCAGGAGAGACACAAACATTTTTACAAATAACAAGAATCTTTGACTTAAAAAAAGTTCCCCTAAAGTTAGGAATTTGAATATTTTTCTTAAACCAGAAACATGTGTTCATTTTAATAAAACAAATATAACTGAGTTCCAGCTGCTACAATAAAAACTTTAATTGTGCAGAGATGAGGAAAACAATCATAATATGAAGTGACTTGCAGCCCTCCTTTTCAGGAAATACATGTGCATGTTTAAGAAACATTTCTACTGCTTTCATAATTAAACTGCTGATGGTTCCAATCAAAGGTATTTTCTAAATGTCTTTAAATTGAATGAATTCATCAGTAAAATTTGTCAGCTCTACCTTCAGAAATTCCCCCAGTTCCCCTACTTATTTTCTTTCTTTGTTTTGAGACAGAGTCTTGCTCTGTCACCCAGGCTGGAGTGCAGTGGCCCGATGTTGGCTCACTGCAGCCTCCACCTCCTGGATTCAAGCGATTCTCTTGCCTCAGTCTCCTGAGTAGCTAGGATTACAGGTGCCCACTACAACTCCTGGCTGATTTTTGTTGTTTTTTTTCAGTAGAGACAGGGTTTCACTATGTTGGCCCTGCTGGTCTTGAACTCCTGACCTCAAGTGATTTGCCTTCCAAAGGGCTGCGATTCAGGTGTGAGCCGCCATGCCCAGCCTCATCCACTTGTTTTCTTAACAGCTTTATACACTATATATTTTATCCATTTAAGGTATAAATTCAATCTTTTATTGTATTGACAGAATTCTGTAAACATCACCGCATTCAATTTTAGAACATTTTCATCACCCCAGGAAGAAACCCCTACTCCACTTAGCCATAATCTCTCTCATGTCCCCAGCCCTAGGCAACTACGAATCTACTTCTGCAGATTTGCCTGTTCTATACGTTTCATAGAAATGGAATCTTCTAATAGTCCTTTGTGACCGACTTCCTTCATTTAGCATAATGTTTTTAAAGTTCATGTTGTAGCATGTATCAGTTCTTCATTTCTTGAATAATATTCCATTGTGTAGGGAGACCACATTTTGTTTTTCCATTCACCAGTTAATGGACATTTGGGGGTCTTTGGCTATTATGAATAACGCAGCTATGAAAATTTGTGTGCAAGTTTTTGTGTGGGCATACACCTAGGTCATATGGTAACCCTACGTTTAACCTTTTGAGGAACTGCTAAACCTCTTCCAAAGTGGTTGCACTATTTTATATTCTCACTAGTTTGATAGTTCCCATTTCTCCACTTCTTCACCAACAGTCGTTATTGTAAGTCTTTTTGATTCTTGCCACCCTAATGGGCGTGAAATGCTATCTCATTGTGGCTTTGAATTGTATTTCCCTGATAGATACTGATATTGAGTATCTTGTACATGTATATATTAGTCATCTGTATCTTTTCATTAGAGAAATATTCAAATAATTTGCCCATTCTAAAAATTGTCTTATTATTGAGTTGTAATAGCCTTTATATTTTCTAGTCACAAGTCCCTTATCAGATAGATAATTTGCAAAACATTATTACTTTCCTGATGGTGTCCTTTTAAGCACAAAAGATTTTGTTTTGATGATGTCCAATTTATCCTTTTTGTTGTTGTTGTTATTGTTGTTGCTCATGCTTTTGGTGTCACATGTAAGACCTGTGTTGGTTTTTAAACCCCAGGTATTACAAGACCAAGTAGATGAACTCCAGTCTGAGCTTGAAGAATATCATGCACAAGGCAGAGTGCTCAGGCTTCCCTTGAAGAACTCACTGTCAGAAGAACTTGATGATAACAGCGGTGGCATTGAGCCCAACCAGGGTAAACACATTCAGACAGGTTTTAGATTAAGCCTTTACCTTTGCTTTTAGAACCATGGTTCAGTATAAAATTGCAACATTTTGGCAACCTGAAAAAAAAAAAAAAAAGACTTTGGCCATACTCTTAAATAACTCGTGGTCTGGTTTTTCATTTGTCCTTGAAGTTTTTATGAGAACATTTCCATCTGATTTTGTTATGCCTCAACAAAGGAATGGAAGAATCAAACCACAAGGGTATTTGCTTTGTTTAACAAAACAAACAAAAAACTGGCTGAAAATCTGAGAATCTAGGCCTTGGGAGTATTATAATCCAGGCACTGAGCTCTTGCTGTCCCCTTCAAAGAGCGCGCCTAACTGGTATGAAGATGGTTTTAGAGAGCAGGCCCAGCCAGAAACTACAGAATCCATAGCTGGTTTTCTTATGTTGGCTGTGCTGAATGTCTGTATTGCCTCAGCGGAACAAAGAAGGTAAATAAGGGCTGGCCTCCTGTGCCTTTGAGGAAGATTTTGAGTGGCAAGTTTGGAAGGCAGAGTTTGGGAGCTTCCCACATTAACTATGAGCGCCTTTCCTCTCTCCTGATAGCCTGCCTTTTTTCTTGGTGTGCTGAATTTAGATTTCAGAGAGCGCCCATAATCAGTTATTTTGTTATAAGTACCTTTTTTCAGTGCTACTAGGGATAGGAGTGTTGTTCTGACATGGGTAGTTTATTCCTCCTCTTACTGTAGAATAATTAACAGACTGGGGAGGGAGGAGACAAAGAGGCCTTAAGACCTCTCCTGATTCTTAGCTCATTCTAGTCTGAGGCTCTCACAATGTGATATATCTTGGCAGCTGTTACGGACTCTTCCATAGATGGCCAGGTGTTGGGGTTGTTCCTCATGGGGACAAGAAGCTGTACGATCGTGGTGTGGCTCACACCCTGGGTGTTACTTTCTTAGTTGGGAATATACCATCGAATATGAAGAGAAGGCCCAAAGCAAGTTTGTCAATCTCAGCTGCTAGACCTGTACCCAAGAAAAGTCCCTTTCTCCCATCTGCCTGTGCAGCCCCACATACAAAGCTATTTTGGGTCCCATTGCCTTAAGAGATTAGACATAATCTTTGCATCTATGTATAAGCTTAGCCCCCAACTTATGGTTTATATTTTCAGTGTTACTCTCAGTCATTATCATGGGCAGTTGCAGAGATGAGCTCATGCATGAGTTGAGAATTTCTGCCCACAACTGCCTCTATCCTGGTTCCTAACCTATGCCCTATTTTTTTTTTTAATTTAGCTGTTAATTTAAAATAGGGATCTACCCACACTCCAGGGAATTCATAGGAAATAGCCAGTCTTCTGTAATGTGGAGTGATGGGTTGTAGATAGCGTGACCCATGAAGGTAACTCCTCAAGGCACAGCAACAAGTATGCTGGCCATTCATTTTCCTGCCACATCGTCATTCAGTATTTGCTGGATGGGTAGGAGTCTGGTTGGTTTGACCAAACTACCTCATGCTGTTACCTCAATTTGCAGCATTTTCCTTAGGAGGTAGTCACCTTTAAGCAAGAATTTCCACCACCACCACTACCTGCTGTTCAGAGAGATGGATTCTATTAAAGGTTTCATCCACTGCCTGTACATGAAATAATCCATTAGCCTTCATTTCTTCTTGTTTGCCCTAATGCCTGAAAAGAGAAAAGACTTCTCTTGGCTTCTGTTATTTCCTATTAGTTCACATCTGTGGCAATTCAGGCTGGAAATTATTCCTTAGTTAAATCGGATGTCTCTCCTCAGATGCCACATTGTGTTACTGAAAGAACCTGCCACAGGATCAATGGGTCTCATGTGTTTTCAGGGCTCGGTTCTGAAGAATGCAACCCATTGAATATGAGCATTGAGGCAGAGCTGGTCATTGAACAGATGAAAGAACAACATCACAGGGACATATGTTGCCTCAAACTGGAGCTCGAAGATAAAGTAAGTCCTTCCCACCAATCCACTTCTCTAATTTCTTATGTGCTCTGACAACCTTATGTGTGGAGAGCATTTCCAGTTCTTTTTCTCACAGAGCAGCATATTTTATGCTGGGAACCCACATCCTCAGGATAGTTTTGTAGGTTAATTTTTTCTGGAGAGAGAGTTTCTCCAAAATGTATCTTCAGCCCGGCAATCATGGAACGTGAAGCTTGAAAGCCATTATATTAGCTCCAATTTATTTCTAAAAAAAATCTCAATGAAACTAAAAAAAAGCCCTTTCATGTTGCATTACCTACTAAATTTGGTACAAGTTCTGAACCTTAGCCTCTAAACTCTTTACCAGGAGGCTTCAACTGACGTTTCCAGTCTTCTCTGACACCATTCTTTTGAGTGACCTTCTCCTCCAGCTACAGTTCCCAGTTGTCCATCAAACTGTGTCCTCTTTTGCTTGTGCTATTACAAACTATGCTGATATTAGTTTCTTTCTGCCTCTTGAAAGTCTACTTACCCTTCAGGGTTTATAGCTAATGCTGCCCCTTGCATGAAGCCATTCTTGAATTTCTCCAAAAAAAGATGTGATTTTTCCCTCCTTTGAATCCCTGGGTTATATTGTAGCTCTTTTTTCTCTACGTTTTATTTTCTGCCTCCTGCTGTACTGATAGTTGTCATATCCATGTCTAGACTGGTTTCTCCTGGATAGCAGGGACCACGTCTTACCCAGCGTTGTGTTCTGAGGCCTTCAGGTGCCTGATAGGTGTTCAATAAATATTTTAATTGAAGTAAATATTTTAAGACCCAGTAGGGCACAGAGGCTCATGCCTGTAATCCCAACACTTTGGGAGGCCAAGGGGGGGCAGATCACTTGAGCCTAGGAGTTCAGGACCAGTCTGGGCAATATGGCGAGACCCCCATCTCTACAAAAAAATACACACACACAAAAAAAATAGCAGGGCATGGTGGTGTGTGCCTGTAGTTCTAGCTACTCAGAAGGGGGAGGTGGGAGGATTGCTCAAGCCCGGGAGGAGGAGGTTGCAGTGAGCCATAATCATGCCACTGCACTTCAGCTTGGGTGACAGAGTAAGAACCTATCTCAAAAAATTTGTATGTTTCACGACTCAAGTTTACAGTTGGAAAGGATGCATGGGAAGACAGTGGGTATCTGTGTGTAATGGCTGCTCAGTTCTTAATAGAGTTGTTCAGAGACTAATAAAATTCAATCAGTTAAAAGAGTTATGTAAGCTATGCTTGACTTAAATATCTTATTTAAAGTGTTAAATTCAGTTACTTTAAAACAAGATGGGGAAACTGAGAAATGTCTTGTAGGGGGAAAAAAAAAAAGTACTTGCTGCTTCATTACCTCCCTTGCAGTGGCCCTGAGCTGAGTAATCTGGTGGTGGTGTCACTGTCTGCTTTCAGGTGCGCCATTATGAAAAGCAGCTGGATGAAACCGTGGTCAGCTGCGAGAAGGCACAGGAAAACATGAAGCAAAGGCATGAGAACGAAATGCACACCTTGGAAAAACAAATAAGTGACCTTAAAAATGAAATTGCTGAACTTCAGGGGCAGGCTGAGGTGCTCAAGGAGGCACATCGTGAGGCCACCTGCAGGCATGAGAAGGAGAAAAAACAGCTGCAAGTGAAGCTTGAGGAGGAAAAGGCTCACCTGCAGGAGACGCTGAGGCTGGAACATGAGATGGAGCTCAAGGCTAGACTGGCGCAGGCTCAGGCCAGCTTTGAGCGGGAGAGGGAAGCCCTTCAGAGTAGCGCCTGGACAGAAGAGAAGGTGAGAGGCTTGACTCAGGAACTAGAGCGCTTTCACCGGGAGCAGCTAACAAGCCTGGGGGAGAGGCACACTCTTGAGAAAGAGGAGTTGAGAAAAGAGCTCTTGGAAAAGCACCAGAGGGAGCTTCAGGAGGGAAGGTAAGCAGTGAGGGGAAATGGAGCTGCCTGGGGTGCCATCTCTTGGGGCATTAGAAGTGCCAGTTGCTTAAGAGACTTGGAGAAATTAGAAGGCATGCTAGTAGCTCATTGACTGATGAGATTCTTTGAAATATTTTTGACGGCTTTTGCTAATGTTTTAATGTGAGCCTACCTTGGGTTGACTGGAACTGTTTTTGTTTCATTCTGTTTGTAAAAGAGGAAAGTATTCCTTGTATTAAGATTTATTATACCTTACAAGGCTCAAGAGGAGGATGAGATTATCCCAAAAGTGGTTCCTTCCTCGCTCAATCCTATTGCTTTCCGAGAAAAGCTATTAATAAACTGGATTCCAGGCAAGATTACATTTCCTCCCAGAGTTAAGAAACAGTACTTTGTGCCTACCTTCCTCATGTGAAATCCCAGGGCTTCGTTTCATCACACCCTGATTGACTTGGTGCTACTCGGTTAAATAAGAAGCAAAGGCAGAATGAATTTGTTAATATGTGTGGTTTATGTGACTGATACCCTATAATGCATGCTTAATTAAAATGAAGGAATGGTATATATTTCCCAAGTTAGGGATTAGATTAATGTGCCTTTCGTCATTTAAGTCTTTGGTTTAAAAATCCATAAACAAATACATCCAGGAGTATGCCAGAGAAATTAGTTTCTAAGGTTTTCCCCTGACTCCAGAGAGAGAGAAGTCTCTTAAGTGAATTATGGCTGCCAGTCTTAGCTTTCAGAAATGACATCCCTTTCCAGTATAAATAAATCATATAGGAGTAAGTTAAGACCATTTTTAGGGAGTATTTCAGTTGTCTGCTTAGCAGCTTTCTCAGTGCATGGGAAAATGGTTTTTGTTTGCTTCTGGAGTTGGCAGTTTCAATAATGCTGTATGTTGACTACATTTAGGGAAAAAATGGAAACAGAGTGTAATAGAAGAACCTCTCAGATAGAAGCCCAGTTTCAGTCTGATTGTCAGAAAGTTACTGAGAGGTGTGAAAGCGCTCTGCAAAGCCTGGAGGGGCGCTACCGCCAAGAGCTGAAGGACCTCCAAGAACAGCAGCGCGAGGAGAAATCCCAGTGGGAGTTTGAGAAGGACGAGCTCACCCAGGAGTGTGCGGAGGCCCAGGAGCTGCTGAAAGAGACTCTTAAGAGAGAGAAAGCAAATTCTCTGGTCCTGACCCAGGAGAGGGAGATGCTGGAGAAAACTTACAAAGAACATCTGAACAGCATGGTCATCGAGAGAGAGCAGCTACTCCAAGACCTGGAAGACCTAAGAAATGTATCTGAAACCCAGCAAAGCCTGCTGTCCAGCAAGATACTCGAGCTGAAGAGCAGTCACGAAAGAGAACTGAGGGAGCATGAGGAGGTCTTTTGCCAAGCAGGGGCCTCGGAGCAGCTGGCTAGCCAGAGGCTGGAAAGACTAGAAATGGAACATGACCAGGAAAGGCAGGAAATGATATCCAAGCTTCTGGCCATGGAGAACATTCACAAAGCAACCTGTGAGAAAGCAGATCGAGAAAGAGCTGAGATGAGCACAGAAATCTCCAGACTTCAGAGTAAAATAAAGGAAATGCAGCAGGCAGCATCTCCTCTCTCCACTCTTCATAGTGGTTGCCAGGTGATAGGAGAGGAGGAGGTGGAAGGAGATGGAGCCCTGTCCCTGCTTCAGCAAGGAGAGCAGCTGTTGGAAGAAAATGGAGACGTCCTCTTAAGCCTGCAGAGAGCTCATGAACGAGCAGTGAAGGAAAATGTGAAAATGGCTACTGAAATTTCTAGATTGCAGCAGAGGCTGCAAAAGCTGGAGCCAGGGGTAGTGATGTCTTCCTGCTTAGGTGAGCCAACTACTGAGTTTTTTGGAAATACTGTGGAGCAAACAGAGCCGTTTTTACAGCAAAACCAAATGAAGCAAGTAGAAGGTGTGACCAGGCGGTGTGTCCTAAGTGACCTGGGAGATGATGAGGTCCCCGACCTGGGAAGTACAGGGACAAGCTCTGTTCAGAGACAGGGAGTCAAACTAGAGGAGTCTGAAGCTTCAGTAGAGGGTTTTTCTGAGCTTGAAAACAGTGAAGAGACCAGGACCGAATCCTGGGAGCTGAAGAATCAGATTAGTCAGCTTCAGGAACAGCTGATTATGTTATGCGCGGACTGCGATCGAGCTTCTGAAAAGAAACAGGACCTACTTTTTGATGTTTCTGTGCTAAAAAAGAGACTGAAGATGCTTGAGAGAATCCCTGAGGCTTTGCCCAAGTATAAGCTGTTGTATGAAGATGCGAGCCGAGAAAATGACTGCCTTCAGGAAGAGCTGAGAGTAATGGAGACACGCTTCGATGAGGCACTGGAAAATAATAAAGAACTCACTGCAGAGGTTTTCAGGTTGCAGGATGAGCTGAAGAAAATGGAGGAAGTGACTGAAACATTCCTTAGCCTGGAAAAGAGTTATGATGAGGTCAGAATAGAGAATGAGGAGCTGAATGTTCTGGTTTTGAGACTTCAAGGAAAAATTGAGAAGCTGCAGGAAAGTGTGGTCCAGCAGTGTGACAGCTGCTTATGGGAAGCCAGTTTAGAGAACCTGGAAGTCGAACCTGATGGAAATACACTTGAGCTCAATCAGACACTGGAAGAGTATGTGCCCAGGGTTAGGAGGGTACATCATGTCATAGAAGAAAGTAAGCAAGAAAACCAGTACCTTGAGCAGGGAAATAAACAGCTCTTGGAAAAAGTGAAAGCACATGAAATTGACTGGTTACACAGAACAATTAAGACACATCAAGAAAGGCCAAGAGTACAGAATCAAGTTATACTGGCGGAAGACACTACTTTCCTAAGTTTTCAAGACAGACATTTTCAGCATCAGGCCACAATAGCAGAATTAGAACTGGAGAAAACAAAGCTACAGGAGCTGACTAGGAAGTTGAAGGAGAGAGTCACTACTTTAGTTAAGCAAAAAGATGTACTTTCTCAAGGAGAAAAGGAAGAAGAGCTGAAGGCAATGATGCATGACTTGCAGATCACGTGCAGTGAGATGCAGCAGAAAGTTGAACTTCTGAGGTAATGTATGTACCTTGTTGGCGTCACGAATCCCGCAGCGCACCTCACCAAATCTAACTTCCGCTGCTTGCTGTGCCTAGAGAAACTAACCTATTAGCCTTCAAGAAGAGAGCAGTACTCCCTAGATGTCCTTTTGCTTCTGTGCCGTATTAACAAATAAAATAACCTTGTTTAGGAGGCATTCCCTTCCTCTGTAGCAAATAAATGTTCATATGGGATATGAAAGTTCACAATGGCGAGTGTTTGCTGTTTAACCACGTGCATCCTCAATGTACCTCCTTCACTTTTTTCTAGCACTTATTTCATTTGGATGGATAGGGATTTTTTTTTTCCTAAGTGTTACTTTCCTCATTTTGAGGAAACATGTTGTATGAGAATGATTGCCTTTTCGTGTATTAGTAACTCAGTAGATAAGAACTCACTTATTATGCTAACATAGAAAAAATGTTGTGTCTTATAGTTTTGTACTCACATCACTTGAAGTACATGCTGATAACCCATAACCAGTGCAGTGGCCAGGCGCCATGGCTTACGCCTGCAATCTCAACTCCTTGGGAGAGCAAGGCAAGAGGATTTCTTGGGGCCAGGAGTTTCCAGATCAGCCTAGGGAACATAGCGAGACTGCCTCTACAAAAAAAATTTTTTAAATGTTACCTGGGCATGGTGGTGCACATCTGTGGTCCCAGCTACTTGGGAGGCTGAGGTGAGAGGGTTGTTTGAGTTTGAGAGGTTGAAGCTACCGTGAGTTGTGATCATGCCATTGCACTCCAGCTTGGGTGACAGAGTGAGAACCTGTCTTCACCAAAAAAAAAAAAAAAAAAAAAAAAAGGAGAAAACAGTGGAAATTTATCTTAAAACATTTAATTGAGGAACTACCAGATTCTAATAAATATGCTTGAAGAGCAAAGATAAAAGTAGAACTAATTTGAACCACTGCCCACTTGACATTATAAACTATAATTGCATAGTCTTCTAGCAAATTTGATTTTGCAAAAAAAACACCTTGTAAACTATTACAGCATGTCTGAAACTTCTCTGAAATAATTTAATTCTGAATGTAGTCTTTCTTCTTCTTCAGACCATTTTTAGTCCTAAAAATTAGAATATAATGAGATGAATAAAATCACAAAGTAAACAGTGTACATATTTCATTTTGGCCCTTTGATTTATGTAGAGAATTTTCTTTCTCTAGGTACCCAGGGTCCTAAAACTAAGCTAATACAGCTTTGTAACGTGGCTTATGTGTATTCAGAACCGGTAGGACTTGAGACTGAGATAAATGAAGTCATTTGCTCAAAGCAGTATGCTTGCCATTGAGAAAAATCAGCAACCAGAATGAGCACTGAGTCTTGATTCATTTCTCCAGGCTTAAGGTTTTTTTTTTAGCTACACTTCTCTAACATCTTTTAGTGAAATTCTTCCCAAAAGAAATGTGTCAATATGTCATAACTTGATTTCCAAGTACTAAGAGACTACTAATTTAGACTTTTCTTTTTAATTGGCATGGTTTACTCATCCTTTTGGAAGTTACTAGAAACTATTTTCCAAAGATGCCAGATGACTGCCTTGTAACTATTTTTTTTAAATCTCTGTGCTTCAGATATGAATCTGAAAAGCTTCAAGAGGAAAATTCTATTTTGAGAAATGAAATTACTACTTTAAGTGAAGAAGATAGCGTTTCTAACCTGAAATTAGAGAAATTAAATGGATCTCAGGAAGAAATGTGGTGAGACATATACTTAAATTTTCCTAAGACATTTTTGCAAAGACTGAAATTCTTTTACATCAACTTTTAAAGCCTTGCCATTGAATTTTATTTTCATCATTCCTTTAGGCAAAAAACAGAAACTGTAAAACAAGAAAATGCTGCAGCTCAGATGATGGTTGAAAATTTAAAGAAACAGGTAAGGAAATATCTAATATTTCTCAATGTTTTTTGATTCCAAAATTTTCCCTTCTTTTGAAATTTGTAAATTGACAGCGCACGCTAATGAATAGCATATAGCTAATGACAGTAAATTACACTGCACTGTAAATTCTGAATTTGAAAATGGAAACTTACCTCATACTCTATACTAGCTTCCTATTTTATATTAAATAATGTATATATTATTCTAGACCCTAAGTGCTTAATAAAGCTTTATAATAAGCAGGATTAAGGAGGTGATACCTCTAAAACCATACCTATGAAATACTAGCTCTAGCCCTTGTGCAGTTTCAGTTAATGTTAGCCCTTTTTCCTCACCATGATTGAAAGCAGAAACTTAAGGACAGAATTTCACATATACAGAATGCCAGCTAATCAGCATATCATTTCACAGAATTACAATTTATTCAGATAGCTCAGTGCTCAATTTGTATAATCTTACAACATGTAGTTATAAAAAAGGGAAGGCCGTTTAAGAATCTGTCTGAAGCAGTAAAAAGACAAGGACATACTGGGAAAGAGTATTTTCAGCACTTCAAATAGACAATGTGTTAACATCCAAAATGTATTTTGGACTCTTAAATATAAGTGGGAAAACCCAGTTGAAATATAGGCAATCTATGTGAGTGCTCAAGTAACAGAACAAAAGAACACAAAAAAGGGTTAGCCTTATTAGTGATTAGAGAAGTACAAATTAAATGTTTCTTTTTTTAACCTATTGAATTTGCAAAAAGTAAAGATTGATATCATCTAGTATTTAAAAGGATGTGAGGAAATGAGTGTGCCCATACATTGTTATTAGGATTATGAGGTGGTAGCACTGTGAGGAAGACATATTGGAGATATCTGTTGAAACAGTAATGTGTGTGTGCGTGCACACACACACACACCTTCTAACCCAGCAATCCTACTTCTAAAAAGTTCTAAATACAAAATGCTACTATGTATAAATAGATTTTCTAAAAGATCTATTTACAAGAATTTAAAAAAAAAAAAAAACCTTTATGTCTATGTGGGAATGGATAAATGCATTATGGAATATCTTACATGGAATATCCTATGGCCAATAAAAAATAGAGCTATGATGTTTGCTGAACCCACTGACTTGGGAAGAGTCGTTTTTTTTGTTTTGTTTTTTGCTTTTTTTTTTTTAAGACAGTTTTGCTCTTGTTGCCCAGGCTGGAGTGCAATGGCATGATATTGACTTACTGCAACCTCTGCCTCCTGTATTCAAGTAATTCTTTTGTTTCAGCCTTCTGAGTAGCTAGGATTACAAGCGCATGCCACCAACCCTGGCCAATTTTTGTATTTTTAGTAGAGACAGGGTTTCATCATATTGGTCAGGTTGGTCTCAAACTCCTGACCTCAGGTGATCTGCTTACCTTGGCCTCCCGAAGTGCTGGGATTACAGGTGTGAGCCACCGTGCCAAGCCTGGAAAGTCTTTAAGATACTATAAAGAAGAAAAAGCAAGCCATCCAAACTGAAGAGAAGAAAAGAATCTGTATGTGTGTATGAGTTCTGTATATACACAGAAAATGATCTGGAGGGATACGTATCCAGCTGTGGGCAACTGGGCTCCCCTGTGGAGTAGACTGAGGGTCTCACTTCTTCATATACTTCTGAATTGATTGCATTTGTAATAATGAGTGTGTATTTGTTATGAAATATGTATATTTTAAACTTTGCATAGAGAGGGAAAAGACAATTATGTCTCCAAATTTGTTTTTTTTTTGTTTTTGTTTTTTAGCACAAGTAGGGTAACAAGTTTTAAAAACTTCTTTCAATTTTAATTAGATTTCAGAATTAAAAATCAAAAACCAGCAGTTGGATTTGGAAAATACAGAACTTAGCCAAAAGAATTCTCAAAATCAGGAAAAATTGCAAGAACTTAATCAACGCCTAACAGAAATGCAATGCCAGAAGGAAGAAGAGCCAGAAAGCAGCACATTGGAGGAATGGGAACAAGAGAAGTTGAATCTGAAAGAAGAGCTGGAGCGTTGTAAAGTCCAGGTATGGTCTGTAGCCACCCAACAGCTTTTTTTTGAGGAAATCCCAAGAAATAGAAGAAATCCTTGTAATAAACTTCCTTAAATATAAAGTCTTAGTAATTAAAACAGTATGGTCCTGGCACATGAAAAGCAGGTAAGTGGAATAGAAAGGCTAGAATTAGACCCAAATACAAATAGAAACGTAGTATACAGCAAAGGTCCTTTTCAAACCACTGGGGTAAAAAGGTGGACTTTTTAATTAACGATGCCTGAACAACAGGGTAGACATTTGAAAATGGATAAAATTAGACCCATATTTCATTCCACGCACAAGAATAAACTTCAATTGGATTAGGAGGCAAAATATAAAAAATAAAACTATACAAATACTTGAAGAAAATATGAATGAATGTTTCTTTAACCCTGTTGTAAAGAAACGCTATTTAACTCAAAAATCAGAGGCAATAAAAAAAATTGATTATATTTTTTAAAAATTTTACATGGCAAAAAAAAAATCATAAAGTCAGAAGACAGCTGACAAACCAGGAGAAAATATTCACAACACATACCACAGTGAGAAGGTCTAATCCCTAACAGTAAAAAACTCTTAAAAATGGAGGGACATGGGACCAAAAATCTGATAGCAAAATGGGAAAAACATACCAACAAATAAATCACATAAAAATGATAAAAATGGGCCAGGTGTGGAGACTCACCTGTAATCCCAGCATTTTGGGAGGCCAAGGCAGGAGAAGAGCTTGAGCCTAGGAGTTCAAGATGAGCCTGGACAACATAGCAATACTCTGTCTCTGCAGAGTTTAAAAATTGGCTGGGCATAGTGACACACACCTGTGGTCCTAGCTACTCAGGAAGCCGAGGCAGGAGGATCCTTTGAGCCCAGGAGCTTGAGGTTGTACCACTATACTCCAGCCTGGGTGAGATCCTACCTCTAAATAATAGAATTATTAAAATGACTCTCAAACTTATAGAAAAATGTTCATAATCACTCAATTAGAGAAATGCAAATTAAAACAGGACTTACATGATTTCTCACCTATTAGACTGGCAACAATTTTAAAATACGATAGCATACTCTGTTGGCAAGGCTGTGGGGAAGCAGACACTTTCATACTTTGCTGGGAGAATGCAAACTCATCCTGCCTTTTTGCAGGTATATTTGACAATACCTAACAAAATTACATATGTACCTAGGTTTTGCTCTGGAAATCTCACTTTTAGGAGTCTGCCCAAAAGATACCACCCCAACAATATGAAAACTCATATGCAGAGGGTTACTCACGGCAGCACTGTTTATATTTGCAAAGCTGTGGAGACAACCTAGATGCCGATATGTGGGAGAGTAGGTGAATAAATGTGGTGGTACGTCCATACCACAAAGCAGTACTGTGCAGCTGATAAAGAAAAAGGAGAAGAAGAAATCCATAGTTATATGAAATGATTTCCAAGATAGACTGTTAAGCAAAAAAGTGCAAAAAAGTATAGAATGCCTTTGTGCATGTAAGAAAGGGATATTTAAAATTCATGTCCACTCATTTGTGCAAAAGAAACACAAGAATGATAAACCAGAAACTAAAGAGGGAGGGTGGGAAAGGGATGGAACAGAGAAATGAGAATGTGCTAGAAGGGACAAGGAAGGCAGTGACGCTTCTCCGAGTTTATCCTTTCATATCGCTCTGACTCGTAGAACTGTAGTAATGTTTCACATACTGTTCACTTACCCCCAAAATAAATGCACAAGTAAAACCAATCAATATGGTAATGGTGGGGGAAGAAACCCAAAGGGAACACATGCATGAACACATGAGCCTAACTGTGTTATAAATGGATAATATAACTACACTGGGGAAGAAAACAACTAATTCAGAAATTATTATCTTGAGTGGATACTATTCAGGCTAAAGACAAGATGAACTGTACCTACATGCTATGATAATCTAGTCAGTAAACAGGATTCTCATGAGAGGTATGGGTTAGTAATTCTGAAACTACTCTATGTATTACTAAAATTGAACAAATAAGTAAATTTGTTGTAAGCACTAAGAACTAGATTTCTCAAAGTTGGAGAAGAAGTGGCCCGTGGGGCAATGAGAAATGCTAAGATGAACCCTCTGATGCTAGATTGAGATCTGAGATATTTATATAAATTCTTGGTTTCTAATATACATGCAAAGCTAGATAGATACAGAAACATAGATGTGTGTCTGTGCATGGAGTGCCCAGATCTTGGTACTAAGCACCATTCTCCTATAAAAGGAACCAGGGTTCCTTGGAAAAATGATTGATTCTAGGTCTGGAGCAGAGAAAATATAGGATAAGCCTGGAACATCTCATGGAGTCAAAAGAAAAAAGTATTGTAAAAAAAAGATTAGGCATGTCAAAATGGCACACGCCCCTAGTCGAAGGGGCTGCTAATGGCCAAAGGTGAAACAATTTGATCAACGAAATAAATGATAGTATAGAATAAAATAAGTATAATTATCAAGTAAACGTAGACTGCAGTAAGTATCAGCCAGGGTTAGTGACTCATGCCTATGGTTGTAGCACTTTGGGAGGCCAAGGCAGGTGGATCACTTGAGCCCACAAGTGCAAGACCAGCCTGGCCAACATGGTGAAACCCCATCTTTACAAAAAAAATACAAAAATAAAAATTAGTGATGCATGGTGGCATGCCTCTATAGTTCCAGGTGTTCAGGAGGCTGAAATGGGAGAATCGCTTGAGCCCAGGAGGTCAAGGCTGCAATAAGCCAAGATTACACCACTGCACTTCAGCCTTGGCAATAGAGACTTTGTCTCCCTCCCAAAATTACTGAATAAATAAACATGAGTCCATATTGATGTAAAAAAATTAAATAAGTGGGGGGGGGGTTACCTTTCTTGTAGTAGAATTCCAATTAATAAATAAAGAAAAAAAGAAGAAAATAGAAAATCATCATTAGGCAAACACCCTAGTCATAACAGTTGTAGACAACATGCATTTATAGATGATAAAATTAATAAGCAGAAGTTTGAGGAGAAACAGGATTTGTATAGTCTCAAAGTATCTCCCCCAAGAAAGACAGTAATTTTACAGAGGAGAAACATGCAAAACCTACCTTAGAAATCATATTCATGCCATTTAAGTGGAAAGTCTTTTACATATAAGGATAAAAAATGGTCATAAAACAGTGTGTCATTGAGTTCATATTATTGCTTCTTTAATATGGCTTTTTGTGAACCTAGTAAGATCCCCCAGGCTAAACGTTTATGTCTATTACTTGACTTTTTGATATTTCTCTTAGTCCTCCACTTTAGTGTCTTCTCTGGAGGCAGAACTCTCTGAAGTCAAAATACAGACCCATATTGTGGAACAGGAAAACCTCCTTCTCAAAGAGGAACTGGAGAAAATCAAACAGGTGAGGCTGTGTGCAGCTTATGGGGGTTCACAGAACAGTATGTACCTGGAGGGCTTCTGGTGGGCTGGGGTTTCTAGCCACCAGTTGTCCTTTGGATCGAGTCCTGTCAACTAACTTGGTAGCTGAGGACTTAACTGCTTGGCATAGTTGAGGATCTGAAGTGCAAAAACCTATTCATAAAGCTATTGCTAATTCTCCATGTGTCGTTCTAGTTAGGTAACGTGTATGCTGTACGCACTGAAGTCTTTTTTTTTTTTTTTTGGAGACAGTATCCTTCTTTCCTCTGTTGCCCAGGCTGGAGTCCAGTGGTGTGATCTTGGCTCACTGCAACCTCCACCTCCTGGGCTCAAGCAGTTCTCATGCCTCAGCCTCCCACGTAGCTGGGATTACATGCGCCTGCCACCATGCCCAGCTAACTTTCATATTTTTAGTAGAGGCATGGTTTTGCCATGTTGGCCAGACTGGTCTCAAACTGCTGGGCTCAAGCAATCCACCCACCTCAACCCCCCAAGATGCTGGGATTTCAGGCGTGAGCCCCAGCACCTGGCCCACTCTAAAACTCTGTTATCATAAATGAATCCCAACCATTTCAGTTTAAGAAATCATTGTTCTACTTTCACCTAGCCAGGTTATAAAGTAACATATGTTTGTCTAAAAGGAGGGGGACTGTTTTGCTTAGAACTTTTATAATTCTGTTCACATTGATTTGTGAGACATTGATGTAGCTGGTCCTTCTCCCTTTTTCTGTAACAAGTATGAGGCATCAGTTCTAGAGCATGACGGCATGCATGCAGTCTCACTTATGAATTTGGCCTTCAGAAGCCTATTTCAAAGTTTCAAACAAAGGCTTAAAACGTTAGGCCAGGCACAGTGGCTCATGCCTTTAATCCCAGTACTTTGGAAGGCCAAGGTGGACAGATTACCTGTGGCCAGGAATTTGAGACCAGCCTGGGCAACAGGACAAAAGCCTATCTCTACGAAAATAAATTAGCTGGCCATGATGGCGTGCACCTGTAGTCCCACCTACTCGGGAGGCTGAGGTGGAAGGATCACCTGAGCTCAGGAAGTCAAGCCTTCAGTGAGCCGAGATCGCACTACTGTGCCACTGTACTCCAGCCTGGGCCAGAGAATTCTCTGTCTCAAAAAAAAGAAAGAAACAAAAAAGGGTTAGTTTTAAATATGAAAATAGGAAAGAGGTCTCACCTTAAAAATATGTCCTCTCATGGAGAAATGCATTGTTGGGTAAAAAAATTGTGTCCTAAATATTGTCCTGTTTTAATTTTCATTATTTACAGGACTCTTTCCATTGGAACAGTCCTGGTTCATAGTAGGAAAAATTAGTTGTCCATTTTACTTGTTTGCTTCAGCATCAGATTATTATGGCATTCATATCTTATAAAATTGTCTTTCTTACATCTGTCTCTTCAGCCTGTAAGCACAAAGTTGTCCTTCCCTGAATGCCGAAACATTCAGTCTGTAGCACCTGGTATTACTGTTGATCTGATTGACCCCTGAGTCTTGCTTTCTTAATAGCAAGACTGTTAAGTCTTTCATAATGCCTAGTACTGTACAGGTTCTCAACAGGTGCTTTCTAAGAACGTTTTCAAGTCAACTACTGCTATGCAGAATGCATTTGTTCTGCTGGGACTTGAGAAGTTGTCTGTCCCAATAAACATAACAGAAGTCTTAACTCATAGGGCCTTTCTGTGGTGTAGTGAAGTATTCCAAGGCTATTACTACCAACTTTATCCTTAAAAAATTGAGAATCTGGCCGGGCGCAGTGGCTCACGCCTGTAATCCCAGCACTTTGGGAGGCCGAGGCGGGTGGATCACGAGGTCAAGAGATCGAGACCATCCTGGTCAACATGGTGAAACCCCGTCTCTACTAAAAATACAAAAAATTAGCTGGGCATGGTGGCGCGTGCCTGTAATCTCAGTTACTCAGGAGGCTGAGGCAGGAGAATTGCCTGAACCCAGGAGGCGGAGGTTGCGTGAGCCGAGATCGCGCCATTGCACTCCAGCCTGGGTAACAAGAGCGAAACTTCGTCTCAAAAAAAAAAAAAAAAAAAAAAAAAAATTGAGAATCCATTTTTCCTTGACTTTTTGAAAGCCTTTAGGATGATAATGATTGATTTCAAATTCATAGTATTGTAAATGTGTGCTTTGTGGCTTTGCTAAGCTAAAGAACAGAAGGAAAGGAGCAGAGCTAGGAGAAAAATAACATGAGGAGGACATCATTCAACACCTTTATATATATATAAATGTAAATATATATATAAATTTTTTTTTTTTTTTTTGAGACGGAGTTTCGCTCTTATTACCCAGGCTGGAGTGCAATGGCGCGATCTCGGCTCACCGCAACCTCCGCCTCCTGGGTTCAGGCAATTCTCCTGCTTCAGCCTCCTGAGTAGCTGGGATTACAGGCACGCGCCACCATGCCCAGCTAATTTTTTGTATTTTTAGTAGAGATGGAGTTTCACCATGTTGACCAGGATGGTCTCGATCTCCTGACCTCGTGATCCACCCGCCTCGGCCTCCCAAAGTGCTGGGATTACAGGCTTGAGCCACCATTGCCCGGCTTATATTGTTTTAAGAAAAAAAACAGAGGCAGTATAAATAGTGTGATGGAGAACTAGCCTGGTCTGCCTTTGGTAGAAAGTTGTTTCATCAGGTACCTGGACCCTTTTGGATCCCAAGAGGGCAGTGTCAGCCCATCATTGCTGTTATACAACATGGGCCCAGGAGGCATGTGCTACTCTGTATGGCAGCATGATTCACAGTTCACAAAGCACTCTTACATGTTATTTATTGCACTGAAAGGAACCAGTCTACTGACATCCCAAGTGGTACCAAGCTTTCTGGGTGTCTGGAGGGTGGGAAGGCAAGACAGTGGATAAAGTAGAAAGTCCTTTCTTAAACCAGTGCCCAGGTACTTGAAAATACATTTCCCTATATTCCTCTGACTTGTTCAGATTTGTAAGGTATGCTGGATTTGTTGCCAGTTGAAGACAAGATTCAACCCTGAAGGTCTGTTTTGTCTTACTATTCTTACAGCTAAATGTAAAAGAACTTCAGGTTCACAAAGCAGAAAAGATGGTTGTGAAATCATAATGATAATAAAGAATTGAAAAGCCAGGTGAAAACAGAGGAAAGTTACAAACTTATAAATTATGGGAAAGGGTTAAGAAGTGTAAGAAACAGCCTCTTTAAAGCATGGGTTCTCAACAGGGTGAGGGAGTGAGGAATGCTCTCCTGCCCCAGAATATTTATCAGTTTCTGGGCACATTATTTATTTTCACAACTGGGAACTGAGGGAGTGGTTACTGGCATCTTGTGAGTAAAGCCAGAGATGCTGTGAAACATCTGGAATGTCCAGAATAACCCCCAACCCCCGACAAAGAATTATCCAGCCCAAAATGAGACTAGTACCCACATTGATGTTGAGGAGGAGTAAGAACACTCGTCGGTTTCTCTTGATTTGATAAAATGGAGAGGAAAAGCCAGTGTGTCCACACCAACAACATTTTACTGGCCAGCCAGCATAGGCATCTTCTGAAAGGAAGAGCACAGGGAACAAGCTGAAAAATACAATTTTATCTTTAAACTTGCCTTTGGGTGTTACCTTGTATGTGGTTCAGTTCATGCCAATTACAGTCTTTTTTTTTTTTTCTTTCAAGACAGAGTTTCTGTCATCAGGCTGGAGTGCAGTCATCTCGGCTCACTGCAGCCTCAGCCTCCCAGGCTTGAGTGATTCTCCTGCCTCAGACTCCCAAGTAGCTGGGATTACAGGCACACACCACCACACCTGGCTAATTTTTGTATTTTTAATAGAGACAAGGTTTCACCATGTTCACCAGGCTGACCTCAAACTCCTGATGTCAAGTGATCCGCCTACCCTCAGCCTCCCAAAGTGCTGGGATTATGAGAGTGAGCCACCCCAACTAGCCCAATTCTATAATCTTGACTGAGATTTTTTGAAAAATAGTTTTCTAGTTAAAAAGCATGAGGAAAATATAATATGCTACATGTGTTAAATTGATGACAGAATGGCAGTATGTTATTTTGCCCTGAAGGTAAAATGGAGAGCTGGGATCATTATTAAACAATGTCTGTCTGGTTGAGTCTACCTAAGCAGACATTTCAGCAGTCAACTGGGGAACAGAGAGAAGCCAGAGACAGTATTTGAAGTTTACTATAGTCTGCTAGAGTTTGTCTTCTGAAATACCTACAGATAGGCAAATAGCAGCAGCTTGTAAAAATGCCTTATTTAGAAATACCCCTTTGTACTTACCCAGCCAGGAGATGTGATGGAAGGACTCATTTGTTTGTCTCTTACAGCTGCACAGATGTCCTGATCTCTCTGACTTCCAGCAAAAAATCTCGAGTGTTGTAAGCTACAACGAAAAACTGCTGAAAGAAAAGGAGGCTCTAAGTGAGGAATTAAATAGCTGTGTTGATAAGGTAGTAAAAATAATAGAACTTTGCCATCATCATACAGAATGTGCCCCGTAATGAGCCTTTCTCTGTGGACAGTGGCACAGGGGCCTCCCGTGTTAGTCTGTTGTTGCAGGAGTGTCCTGGAGCAGCATCTGTGGCATTCCCTGACCCTAGGTTTCCTGCAGCCAAGACTGTGATAAAGTCTAAATTAGTTGTTTACTAATTATATTAAACTCAATAACATAAAATTTGTCTTTTATTTTTGGTGAGGCGGAGTCTCGCTCTGTAGCCCAGGCTGGAGTACGGTGGCACTATCTTGGCTCACTGCAACCTCTGCCTCCCAGGTCCTGGTTCAAGCAATTCTCCTGCCTCAGCCTCCTGAGTAGCCGGGATTACAGGTGCGCACCAGCATGCCCAGCTAATTTTTGTATTTTTAGTAGAGGCAGGGTTTCACCATGTTGGCCAGGATGGTCTCGAGCTCTTGACCTTGTGATCCACCCATCGCGGCCTCCCAAAGTGGTGGGATTACAGGTGTGAGCCACTGCACCTGGCCTGTCTCATCATCATATCACAGTGCAACTTCATAATGCTATTTTGTTATAAATTATGGGTTTAATAATCTGAGATCAATTTCATAGACAGTTTCTATTTTACCTTTAGCAGATCCAAAAACACTGCCTTTTCCCCCCACCTGCCTCAGTAGGTATTCTGTATTTTCTTCCCATGGTATGCTTTTGAGATTTTTAATTGCCTTCCAGCTTACCATCTTCCACCCTCAAAACATGAGGCAGTAGGAAAGAAAAATAGGCAATTTCCAAAAAGAAGCAACTCCTCAAAATTGAGTATAACAGGGAGCCAGGAAGACCATCTCCTTCTTTGACCTTGCCCTGCTCCCCCACATAAATAGATGGTACTTGCTCTTGACAATGTAAGTGCAGGCATATAAATTAAGGCTAGATAATATTGCAAAAAATCCCTTTTACCTCTTTTCCCTTCCTGAAACAGTTGGCAAAATCAAGTCTTTTAGAGCAGAGAATCGAGACAATGAAGCAGGAACAGAAATCATGGGAACATCAAAGTGCGAGCTTAAAGTCACAGCTGGTGGCTTCTCAGGAAAAGGTATGTGGACAATTCTAGTTTCATCTTCACAGTTAGTATTCTCCTAGATCTTCCACCAGAAATCCCAGTAAAAAGAATGTTCCAGGTGGAAGTAGCATAAGAGGGTTCCAAATGATTCAATTTGACCAATAATTGATGTGTATTTATAGCATGGCAATGTGTGGTGGCTCACGCCTGTAATCCCAGCACTTTGGGAGACCAAGGTGGGCAGATGCTTGAGGTCAGGAATTCGAGACCATACCAGCCAACATGGTGAAACCCCGTCTCTACTGAAAATTAAAAAAAAAAAAAAAAAAAAAAAAAATGCTGGGTGTGGTAGCATGTGCCTGTAGTCCCAGCTACTCAGAAGGCTGAGGCAGGAGAATAGCTTGAACCCAGGAGGCAGAGGCTGTGGTGAGCTGAGATCACGCTAGTACGTTCCAGCCTGCACGACAGAGCAAGACTCCATCTCAAGAAAAAAAGTAAATATAGTGTGACAAAATTATTTAAATAATATTTCAAATATATTGTAGCAAAATAATTTATTATTTCCCTCAAAGTTTATTAATTATGAAGGCTTGAGAAGAGTGCATACAAATGACTGCTTCTTCCTAATGTATAAACAGGACTTCTAAGGCAGGTTTGTGCCCTGTTTTAAAGATCTATATCAACATTCCGTTTATAAATTTAAATTTTTTAAATTGGAATTTATATGAGATATTAGCATAGAATAGGATTCCTCTTTAAGAGGTGAGGTCTCCCTGTGTAGCCCAGGCTGGATCACCACTCACTGCCGCCTCAAACTCTTGGGCACAAGGGATTCTACCACCTCAGCCTTCTAGGTAGCTGGGACTATAGGCACACACCACCACACTCGGCTAATTTTTCATTTTTTGTAGAGATGGGGGTCTTGCCGTCTTGCCCAGGCTAGTTTCAAACTCCTTGGCTCAAGCGATCCTCCTGTCTTGGACTCCCAAAGTGCTGGGATTCCAGGTGTGAGCCACCATGCCTAGCCTAGAATAGGATTCTACAAACACATATTTTTATTTTCAATTAAGAGGGTCCTTTACAATCCAACACCACAGGCTAAAACATAATTTCTTCAAAATTTAGTGAAACCATCTTTTGTGATGCCAATTGGCACCCATCGGTTCTGTAAGATACCATTTAGTAATCTACCAGATGACCCTCAGTAGTACCTTGCTCCAGGCATGGCTCAACATTGTCCTATATATAATTTCACATCCTGTAAATATACATACTATCCTGAGTTTCCAGTAAGCTACCGACAAGAAAACTGGATTTAGTAAAGAGAAACCAAGGGACGTGAAAGTTTCTCATTCCTGAACATGCTAGAGGTGAGACCACCAGAGTTTGTGTAGTGGTAAAAGATCGTTCTCATGATACAGGTTCAGAATTTAGAAGACACCCTGCAGAATGTAAACCTGCAAATGTCCTGGGTTAAATCTGACCTACGAGTGACTCAGCAGGAAAAGGAGGCTTTAAAACAAGAAGTGATGTCTTTGCATAAGCAACTTCAGAATGCTGGTGGCAAGGTGATTTGTTCTTTTTTTATTTAGGTATAAGTTATTTATGGTAAAGTACATACATCTTAAGTCTATAACTTGATTATTTTTATGTGTATATGTATGTATATATAAATATTCATATTTTATATCTCTTTATGTAGGTTTGTTTGTATAACCACCACTTAGATAAAAATACGGAACACTGCCAGCACCCACCAGGCTCTCTTGTGTTCCCTCCAGTTGGTAACTCCAAGAGAACCACTTTTGTGCCCTCTGCCACTGTAGGTTAAGGATGCTTATTTCTAAACTTTACATAAATGAACCATAGTGATATAAGACAGGTCTGTTTTTCTTTTTGTATTGAGCAAGTCAGAAGACCATGGCTGAATTGAGTTTTGTAGTAACAAAACTAAAATATTTTCTAAAATGGTAGATAAAAGTATTTGTGTGACCCTACAAAAATCAAGTGAAGAGAAACACGGCAAGAAATTCATCTGGGAACAGATACATAAGCTTGCAAAAAAGTACAACTTCGGCATAAAACAATAGCACTCAATTTCAGGAGATAATTCACTGCTACAAATAGTTGTTGCTGTGGCACTAGAAAGTCCAGGCAGAGCTGGTTAAAGTGTTCGCTGGCTGACACATGATAGTGGTGTGGTAGAAAGTGTGTCTCATTTTAATAAATCACAGTGCTGCCTAATCTGTGTGCAGATAAATTAAGAACAATGTGATAGATGCCAGTCTTGGGGTAGATGTTAAGATTGTGTCCTACAGTAAAAGTAGACACTAATTCACTTACGTCTTGGTGGAACTTTTTGAAGAAAAAAAAAAAAAAAATTAGATAGTTGTTTCTGGCTGGGCGTGGTGGCTCACACCTGTCATTCCAGGACTTGGGGAGGCCAAGAGTTAAGCCTGGCCAACATGGCTAAACCCTGCCTCTCCCAAAAATGTAAAAATTAGCCAGGTGTGGTGGTACACACTCCCGTAATCCCAGCTACTTGAACGGCTGAGGCGCGAGAATTGCTTGAGTCCAGGAGGTAGAGGTCGCTGTGAGCTGGGATCGTGCCACTGCACTCCAGCCTGGGTGACGGAGCAAGACACTGTCTAAAAAAAAAAAAAAAAAAGTTTCCATTTTTAAAATTACTTCTGTGTTGACTTTTTCTCAAAATGAGATTGTATCCTTTTTTTTCATGTTCGGTTTTAAAAGGCAGGAGGCTTATATATTTGTGTTATCTTTGTCATTTTTAAAATCATTTTCAAGATCCAAAAAATCACTTTGGTAGCTGAAAGCACATTTCTGAATACCCATGTTAATTACATGGACAATATGTGCTCTGGATTCTAAAAAAAAGGATATGATTGCATCTGTGAAAATGAAAGCAGAGTTTAGCTTATGAAAGCTTTCAAGTTGGCAGTGCGTTTCAGCTTTCTCTTTATGTCCTTTGTGAATCAAAAGAATATCTTCTGGACTCAAAAATAACTTCCTAAGAATGAGACAACTTTTAAGCCACCAGTCTCTATGCACTTGAGTCCTTTATGGAACTGGGCCTTGCCCTACAGACATACTCACTATTGGACACGACATGGCTGTTTTGTCAAAGACAGTTTTAAACACAGACTCTCGAAACCTTTTTAAAAAATCAAACTTCTAGAATATTGTTTTGTTCATATTTATATATACAAACACATACTTTCATTTAGAAGACCAAGGGGACGATTGGAAAGTACTTACTAGGAGTCACTGGATAACTATGACACCTGTCTCAACACAGAAATTACCCAACAGCTTGTTTTTAAGGCTTACACTCTACAATCTCTCTTAAGAGCTGGGCCCCAGAAATAGCTACGCATCCATCAGGGCTCCATAACCAGCAGAAAAGGCTGTCCTGGGACAAGTTGGATCATCTGATGAATGAGGAACAACAGCTGCTTTGGCAAGAGAATGAGAGGCTCCAGGCCGTGGTACAGAACACCAAAGCTGAACTCATGCACTCCCGGGAGAAGGTAACTTGAGAAGATGCACGTCGTGGCGTATGTTTGCAAATGATCAGCTTGATATGAAAATGAATGTTGGATGTGATTGGAATGGTTCTAAGGTAGGAATTTCAGTATCTTGCTATGGCAGACTTATTTTAAGAACATGTGATTTATCATTTGCTCACATATAATTTTATCCTGATGTTTATAAAATAGTTTTATATTAAAATACATTTGTGATTTTAATCTTCATATCCAAAATATAGACTCATGGAAATTATGTGAACCATAAATTCTTCATTCAAACTGGCTGGCCATTAAGATTAGTAGTAAGAAACGGCAAAACTAGACTCAGATCTTGCAGGTCTGGGTAACTCATTATGAGAGAAAAAGGCGCCTCCTTTAAAACACAACATTTCAAGGTTAGAATGAACTTCAAAGGTCTTTTCCAACCACCACCCTGATGCTTGAATTCCTTACCTCTGCTACATAGTCCCCAATGATATTTAGCTTACGCTTAACACCTCTTTTGAGGAGGAACTCTCAAGAGTCACAGATACTCAGAACACCTACTCCATGCCAGAAACTCTGCTATTGCTGACAGTGGCGAGCAAGACAGACATGGTTCATGTCCTCATAGAGCTGCTTTAGATGTGAAAAGTCCAATACAGAGCAGATGGGACGGTTAGCTCAGTCTCTCCTAAAAGTAATGTTCATGTCAGGAAAAAAGGGGCCTGGGACTGCTGTGCCTGTTTTCCTGGCAGTCACATCACATACACTGTTGACTCCTGATGCACAAGTCCCCCTCTTCCCTGTCTCGTTCCTACAGTGTTGGGTTTGTAGACCCAAGCAGATTTACCCAGATGGTCTTTTGAGATCTGGAAGAATAAGCTTCAAGTATTTATAGGCTGGACTGAACAGGAAGTTACAACAGGACCCAAGTGCTGAATTAAAACTTTCCCTGTTGGTTGTTTTTACTGGCTGGGTGACGTATTAGCATTTCTTCCTCTTATATTTGTTCTCGTTAGGTCCGTCAACTGGAATCCAACCTTCTTCCCAAGCACCAAAAACATCTAAATCCATCAGGTGCTGTGAAACCCACAGAGCAAGAAAAATTGAGCTTAAAGAGAGAGTGTGATCAGTTTCAGAAAGAAAGATCTACTAACAGGAAGGTGAGTTTTTGAGAGTATATGGCATGCATCTATGTTTTCATTATAATGTGTTACTAAGGGTGTTTCTTCTCAAGTGTACTTCTAAGGAAATGATGACAGTGGCATATTTTGGCTCTTTTATCTCTTTATGCTGTTATCTTGTCAAAACAGCATTATGGTTCTTTTTGATTGAATAATGGTTGAATGAAGAACAAATTAAGCTTTCTTAAAGACAGTTAATCATCTCTGATATTATAAACCTTTATAAGTTGGCAAAATATTTATCACCCTAATACTAGAAACATTTTAATATAAGCTGTATTTTTTATTGTTATATAACAAAACAACAAACATTTGTTGTCTTATCTACAAATCAGAAAGTCAGAAGCAGCTTGGCTGGGTGATCTGACTCAGGGCTCTCTTGAGGACGCAGGCTAGATATTGGCCAGGCCTGCAATTATCTGAAGGCTTCACTGGGGCTAGAGGATTTACTTTCCAAGCTCATTCATACAGCTGTTAGCAAGAGGCTTCTGTTCCTTGCTGGCTGCTTGCCTGAGACCTCAGCTCTTCACTACCTGGGCCTTTTCTCAGGGTATAGCATCTGGCTTCCGCAAGAAGGAGTGATGAAACAGAGACTGACGCCAAGAGACCAAGATTGAAGCTGTGGTCCCTTGTATGATCTAATCCTGCAATTGACATACTAACATTTCTGCTGCATTCTGTTTGTCACACAGACTAACCCTAGGTTAGTGTGGGAGGGGACTGTATGAGGGTGTGAATACCAGAGGTGGGGCTCTTTGGGGCCTCTTGGAGACTGGCTACCCCGTGGTCACACCTCTGCAGTGCCACTCAGTTTGCTTTCTGTACTTCATCCCACAAAGTTAGAGTTCAAGACCAGACTTCTCAGAGTTACTTTTCTTTTTCTACACTGAAACTCAGTTTTCACTATTACCTCTTTATATAAAATATGGTTTGCTTAGAAATTTGAGAAAAATATTTCATTAGAAAATACTCAAATTTTTTTGTGTGTGTAAGTTATGACTATTTGCAGTAAGAAGGTCGGTTGTGCTCTAAAGCCAAAATTTCAGAAACTTTCAAGTAAACTTGCAGAAAGAAAATGGGTTTTATCTAGCTGCTCACGAGGCAGGGAAAAAAGTCTGTGATACGCTTCTAAATAACGCTGAATTTTAAAATGGACCTGGAAGACTACACTTCTGTTTCATAATTCTTGCTGTTCCCAGCTCTTTTTGATAAAAGCAATCAGCTTTCTAAGATAATGGTGTATGTTTTTAACTGAGCAATATTTTGTCATCTAGTTGACTAGGTTCTTCCTGTAGTACAGAGATATAAGAATGAGTACTCAAAATCGTTAAAATGGAGAAGTTATATAAATCAGGTTTTATGTACCCTCAATTTTAAGCCTTTAACTTTGCCTCAAGACAGTGTTTTTCCTACTGCAGATCCATAGTAGAAGATTATCAAATCAATTTAATGGAAACCAGCATTTTTATTAATATACTACAAAATATCAGAGTACATGGCCCATGGTAAGGGTATTTCAGTGACATGTACTTACTGTACATATGTGTGGGTGTGTGTACTGTGTTGTAAGATAAAATGCATTTCTTACAGTGGGTGGCATCCAAGTCTAAAAGCCAGCTGCCTTAAGAAATCCATTCTGTGTGAAGACAGGTGATTAAAACTAGATTACTTCAATATAAGCAATACACTGATTGTATTATTTGTTTTCTGTCACTGAATTAACTTGGTTTCATTTCAAGAGTTGAGATTTCTGACAAGCACAGATTTGTCAGAATAAAATAGAACAACTCAAGTGTTTTTTTGTTTAAAGGGAATATTTTGTTTTTTGGAAACAGGTCAGTCAGATGAATTCCCTTGAGCAAGAATTAGAAACAATTCATTTGGAGAATGAAGGCCTGAAAAAGAAACAAGTAAAACTGGATGAGCAGCTCATGGAGGTAAGTTTCTCAGCAGATGGCCTTAGCTATGAAGAATATTTTAATCCATGAATGAGCCATTTGTTGGTAGAGACTAGACATGGCATTGAATTCCTGTTGTGAAACTGTCAGTACACTGCCAAGTTGAATTCTTTGGTCTGTCTTACTAAGTTTAATAGACAACTTTGCTTAATTACACTGCCATAGGAAGCCATACTGCTTTTTAGAGGAAGTAATAACGGTGACCGACCTAAAATGCAAAGACCTGTGTACCTCTGCAAAAGCAGCTGGCAGGGACTCCCTGATGCTAGCCAAGGAGCGCTGAGCACCCTTACCATCACTGTGTTTATATCAGTTCCCTGATCCCTCCTATATTGCAGGATTTTATAGATATGATTGGTGTCTAGCACCTTCTTCAGTTGGGAAATCCATGCAGGAAATTTGAGAGCATTGACATTTAGGAGTTTTAATTTCAAGTGCTTCTATTCTTCATTACTACATTTAAAACTCAGCACTGCCTTGTGAGAGACATAGCTGATAACTATGAAAATGTATCTGTGGTGGCATAGTGGTTCCTACCGGTAATCCCAGCACTTTGGGAGGCTGAGGGAGGCAAATGGCTTGAGTCCAGAAGTTCAAGACCAGCCTGAGCAACATGGCAAAACCCTGTCTCTACAAAAAAAAAAAAAAAAATTATAAAAATTAGCCCGGTATGGTGGTGTGTACCTGTAGTCCCAACTACTCAAGAGGCTGAGGCTGGAGGATTGCTTGAGCACAGGAGTTGGAGGTAGCAGTGAGCCGAGATCATACCACTGCATTCCAGCCTGGGTGACAGAGAAAGACCCTGTCTCAAAAAAAAAAAGGCTTTGTAAAACTAACTTACTAGCTTGAATGTTGGGTTCCAGTCTTCTAGATTGCTTTCTGATTAATGAGTTCAATTATAGTATGTAAGAAACTTATGTATAAATTCTTTTTATTTTTTGAGACAGAGTCTCGCCCTGTCACTCAGGCCTGAGTTCAGTGGCACAATCTCTGCTCACTGCAACCACCACCTCCTGGGTTCAACCAATTCTCCTGCCTCAGCCTCCCAAGTAGGTGGGATTACAGGCATGTGCCACCAAACCCGGCTAATTTTTTAAATTTTTAGTAGAGATGGTGTTTCATCATATTGGCCAGGCTAAAAATCCTTCTTAATAAGAATTTCATTGATAGACAGACCTTTTAGATAAAATTAGTCATAACACTTAGTGAACTATAAGACTTAGGTAAGGCAGAGAAGAACATTTAGAAATTGCCTTTTTGTGCTCTTAAAAAGTACTATGTATACACACGTTTTTAAGCCAGAATCATGAGAAATGGGGCTGGGCGCAGTGGCTCACACCTGTAATCCCAGCCCTTTGGGAGGCTGAGGCAGGTGATCACCTGAGGTCAGGAGTTTGAGACCAGCCTGGCCAAAATGGTGAATCCCTGTCTCTAGTAAAAATACAAAAAAAAAAAAAAAATAGCTGGGTGTGGTGTTGGGTGCCTGTAATCCCAGCTACTCAGAAGGCTGAGAATCGCTTGAGCCTGGGAGGCAGAGATTGCAGTGAGCCAAGATCGCGCCATCGCACTCCAGCGTGGACAACAAAGTGAGACTCCATCTAAAAAAAAAAAAGAAGAAGAAATTGGAATATTTAAGTATTTTCTTTTATGAAGCTGGCCACATGCAAAGGTAGCTTTTAAAAACCAAGTATTGACTTTTAATGTGAAATCTTATACCTGTTAATTCTAATGGAACTTTCATTAGGAAATAGAACTGAATTATTGGCCGGATGCAGTGACTCACGCCTGTAATCCTAGCACTTTGAGAGGCCAAGGTGGACAGATTATGAGGTCACAAGTTCGAGACCAGCCAGACTAACATGGTAAAACATCGTCTCTACTAAAAATACAAAAATTAGCCAGGCATGATGGTGTGCGCCTGCAATCCCAGCCACTCAGGAGGCTGATGCAGGAGAATCGCTTGAGCTCGGGAGGCAGAGGTTGCAGTGAGCAGAGATTGTGCCACTGCACTCCAGCCTGGGTGACAGAGCGAGACTATTTTTTTTTAAAAATGAATTATTATGCTTTATTTATACAAACTGGTTATTTTTTTGAGATTCTGTCACTCAAGCTAGAGTACAGTGCCATGATCACAGCTCACTGCAGCCTTGAATTCTTGGGTTCAAACAATCCTTCCACCTCCGACTCCCAAAGTATTGGGAGTTCCCTCATCCCTCCTGCATTACTCCAGATTGGAGTTTTTAAAAACAGCGTTATTGCGGTATCATTTACATAGTATATATTTCACGTATTTCAGGTGTACAATTCAATGATTTTTTTGTGTATTAATTTTTAACCTGTGATAAATACATACCTAACATATAATTGCCATTTTAACCATTTAAAAATGTACAATTCAGTGGCATTCATTAAATTCACAACATCCTACAACCATTACCACTACTTCCAAAACCTTTTCATCACTCCAAACAGAAGCTGTAACCATTAAGCATTAACCATTCCCCCTCTCCAGCCCTACAAACTGGCTTTTTACTTATATTATGATACCTATAGAGTAGGTTAATTTGGGGGATGCACAGTGGTTTTCATACCTTCTTTTGTGCCCTAGCTCACCAGAGGGATAGGTACATTGCTTCTCACTCTGGCAGGGATTCTTACCTCATTGGGGCAGCGGGTGGTAAGCTGGGTGGGGACAAGTTTCTGCATCAGAACTGGAATCAGGGAATTTAAGCAAAGCTCTCTTCATGATTCTGATTTGACATACGCACTCCCTTGTGGGAAGTAGGCTCTCCTCATCTGTATATACTAGTTTAACAGTCACAGTTCTAATGTAACATATCCCCCACTATAATTAAAGATCACAAATTACTCGACTAGGAAAATGAAAAAATAGGGCTAGTATTTGACTCCTACTTCAGGGCTTTTTCTACTGTGAGCAGTTCAATAAACAGTTTGTTCTAAACATTCAACAAAAGGGTTACAGGCTATATCAGCAGTTCCTAGGTCTGCTGTGTACCTCTGTGATAGCCAACAGTTCAGACACTTGAACAAGAAAAATGACTTATGGTTTATACTGTATTCTGCACCTCCAAGTGGCAAAAGATTTAACATCAGATCCATTCCATACTGGACCTGGAATTATCTTTATTTATTTTTGAGACAAAGTCTCACTCTGTCACCCAGGGTGCAGTGCAGTGGTGCGGATCTCGGCTCACTGCAACCTCTGCCTCATGGGTTCAAGCGATTCTCCTGCTCAGCTCCCAAGTAGCCAGAACTAAAGGCCCACATGCCACCATGCCTGGATAATTTTTCTATTTTTGGGAGAGATGGGGTTTTACTATGTTGGCCAGGCTGGTCTTGAACTCCTGACCTCAAGTGATCTGCCCACCTTGGCCTCCCAAAGTGCTGGGATTACAGATATGAACCACTGCGCCCGGCCTGGATCTGGAATCTTCTAATTCATTATACTGAGAGGAGTACAAAGAGGATATAGTAAGTGCAGACGCACTTGCAGAATTAGAGCTGTAGGACATTTTAGTGTCTAAAATTTATACACGAAAAAATGTAAATGGTGGTCTTTCATATGCTCCTGTTCATGTATATACCTAATTAGTACTGTTCTTTCCTTTTATAACTCATACTTTTCTCTTTTTATAACTCCTATAATTTTCTTTTCTTCTTGTTTTGTCTGTGGCTAACCTGTACCTAGAACTCAGTGGTTGGAAGTAGCAGAGAAGGGTGCAGTTCTCTGCCTGAGATAGTGTGTGAAGGTAGACCTTTCTCTTTCAATGAACTTTCATAGCATGGAGCCATCTCATTCAACCCCTTGCTCATGTTATCCTTTCTGTTGCTCATAACAGTTACTAAGAATTTAAGATAAGAGCCAGTATTCATTTTGTTTTAATGGTATAATATGTCTGTTTGCCTCAGACTTTTCCTCCGTATTTAAAGCATTATGTATGAAGAAAATTATCCCACTGCTATAAAATTTTGGGATAATTCTCCATAATTTTTATCATGAAAATAAAGTATTTTCAAAGTGGGAAGTGGGCCATGCCCCTACCCCCACCTAGAAATTTCGCTCTAAGGAAATGGATAGTGGCTCTGCAGTTTCACGACATTTCATTACAGCCCAGTCTTAGAGGTCCTTTTTCACCTTCTCACAAGCCTGGAGGTGCCGCTTCTTGAGCTTAGTCCTTGATCATGTTTGTTGCATGCTCAGCGAGTTTACAGGCGTGAGGTGGCCTGCCTCACTGACCCAAATGCCGCGTATCCTCCTCCCTTTCCTCTCCCTGACTTGGACTGGCATGTTGATGCACATTTCCTCACGGTCTTGAATACTCCCATTCCATGTTGTCCGGTTCCCAGATGCTCTAGGATATTATTGCTCTATGCATCAGAATTGTCTGTCTTGTTGTGCCGTTTCACCTAAGGGTGTAACTGCATATTGATAAACTAAAGGTAGGTTAAAATAATTTTAGATCCAAGATGAAGTTCTTCAGAAAACTTGCTAACTCGGGGTTGGAACAAATGTAGTCATTGAACATTTATCTTTAAGCATCTTTATGAATGGTAAATGAAGTGGTAAAACTCTAAAGCATAACCACTTTCTCCCTCGATTTCCTTACTCCAACCCCAGTTTTAAAAAGGAGGGAGGTAATTTTTCCAATGTAAAAAAAAAAAGGGATGGAATTCAGATGTATTATGTACATCATGCCCTTGTCGGGAAGTGCTTTTTTTTTTTTTAAGTCTAAAACTTTTAAGAAAGTCTACTTATTAAGCATATTCTCTACTAAGCAAAATAGCTCTTCTCATTTCCATCTTCCTCAGGCCCAAGTACTGTCCTGTTTCTAAGTTTCAGTGGGTCCGAGGTTGTGAATGAATTTGTAGCCTTCATTCCTCACTGCCGGACACCATCCAGGGCAGCTCTGGGATTGAAGGCCCTCAGCTGACCGGCGCTTTGCCGTTGTCCTTCAGATGCAGCACCTGAGGTCCACTGCGATGCCTAGCCCTTCCCCTCACGCTTGGGATTTGCAGCTGCTCCAGCAGCAAGCCTGTCCGATGGTGCCCAGGGAGCAGTTTCTGCAGCTTCAACACCAGCTGCTGCAGGCAGAAAGGATAAACCAGCACCTGCAGGAGGAACTTGAAAACAGGATCTCCGAAACCAACACACCACAGGTATGAAGCTCTCTCTTCTCTAGTAGTAAACTCAGATCATCTGTTAATTTTACCCGATTATTTGAAAGTTATACCAGTTCAAAGGTGGAGAGAAAGAACCTAAATCTGGTGGGACACACCTGTAGTCCCAGCTACTGGGAGACTGAGACAGGAGGATCACTTGAGGCCAGAGGTTCAAGGCTGCAGTGAGCTACGATCATGCCTGTGAATAACCACTACGCTCTAGCCTAGGCGTTGTAGCAAAACTCCATCTCTTAAACTTAAAAAACAAAATTAAATCGTGACCCGAAATCTTCTTTCGGAGAGTTATATTTTACCTGTATGACAAATCCATAGAATTGCAGTGCGTTTTTTTGGGTTGTGCAGTGCCACTTTTGAGCTCTCAGCGTCTAAGCTGAGTCATTTAGTGTTCTGAGACTCCTTTGCCCATTTGTAATAGACGATGAAGTATCAGGATCACTTAAACATAGTGCACAATTGGCCTAATGTTCCCATCCCATGCCGAAAATAAATATTACAAAGTTTAAATGTGGCTAGGATACGCGCTACTAACAAAGTACGCTGAGCTTTCCTGTGCCAGAGCCCTGCAGCCTGCTGCATTCCATGAAATTCCAAGCGAGGACTTTTCACAACAAATAGTGTAGTCTGTGACATCGTTCTAGTTGACATACTTCATTTAAGTTACCCAGTTCAAAAAACTAAGAAGATCAAGATCTTCTCATTGTTTCCATCAGCATGATCCCAGCTTACCACCACATCCAATCTTGTGTTAGGTTTATTTCTCTTTAGTGCATTCATCATCCTTTCTCAGAAGTTTAACTCTCAGGACTCGCCCATTTCGTTAATTCAGAATTAGGAATAAAGAAACAAACTCCTTCTTTGTGGGATTCTACCTTAATTTTTTCTGGTTTGCATGCACTGTGTTTTCAGATACCTTTCCTCTCAGTTAATACTTGATAAGGAATTTCCCATCTCCTTTTAAATCCCCTCAGAGTGGCTTTGCAAAGTCATGTTAGCCCTGGAACTATACATAGGAGCAGTTCTATTTCTTCTACTGGTATCTATGCTTTATTATGAAGTACTCCTATCACCTGTCAGTTCTAATCAACTTTTCCCTCTACATGCATACCTTTATTTCTAATCAGCTTTAGAAGGTTTTTTGTCTTATGAGCTTCAAAATCTGTTTTTGAAAGCTTTATACATATCTCTTCAACTTCCCAATATTAAAGGTCTTAAATTGTGATGGTAGAGTGTTAGATGCTTTAACTCTTCATTAAGTAATTGAACTACAAAACTTTGATCTCAGTTTTTAGTGGACCTTCTAACCGAATGATCCTGCCAAGATTCTACTCATTACTCTCTTACACACTATTTTCAAAGCATGCTCTTCCCAACCCACCCACCTATGTTAAAAAGGATCCTTTTATCTAATCCTGAAGGAATCGGAGGAAAAACAGTTAAGATTTTTGGAAAAAAAGAAAAATCCTCCAACCAGCTGACAAGGGTAGACTGCCTATTAGTCTCACCAGCATGCTATTGCAGGCTCTCCCATTTCCTGCTGCTGAGCTGACACTAATTTTAAGAATATAGATTATTAGAATCTGCATGTTTGTGTGTGTGGAGTGATGTGATCTCTTCTGCGTTTGTGTTGCTTTGCTTGCCTATGTAGTGTTGATGTGTGTGCTTTTAAAAAGTGTTTGCATCATAAATGTGTGAATTTAGACTCCCTCTAAAAACTCATCCTGACATGAGGGTGAAGTGTACCACTTGCCTTCTTTCTCTAGGCCTTGCTACCGGAGCAGCGAGCAGTGCATGCAGATTCCTACAGAAGGATTGGGCACCTGTGAAAACTGGGCTGCTATGGATGACATTTCTTACCATGGCAGACAGACGCACACACCCACCCATGCACACACACCACACACAGAGGCATAAGCTAAGCTATGTTGGAATCAAGTGCTCTTTTAAATTATTTATTTTTACTGTTAAACCTTTGCAGTATTATGTCTCTTATTTATTTATGTAGAAATGACAGATCTTGTGAATCAAATTCACAAACATCAGCTTGTTACAAATCATTTCTACCCTTTAAAGAGTGTGAATTTAAGATTCTTGAAAGGATGTAGTCTATCTATTTTCTCATTCCATATGTTGTAACTATTTTTAACGAAAGGTACTACTTTTATATATGGAATTTGAAGAAAATCAGGGGTATTTATACTGTTTTGTATAAGATGTATGAAACTTTTTGACAGGAAAATTTTGATGAAATAAAATAAATTTTAAGTATATGACTGCCTTTGTTTTTCCTGTTTTTCCACTCTTTTGCCAACTCTCTGTTCTGTGAATTCTCTTATTTGTTTTGCTTTGTTGGGCAAGTAGTTATCAGACTTACAGTATTTATGTTTGAACTTTAAAAAGCTATTTTTTTTTAAATGTCAGCCTTTTCAAAAGCTAGATGTTCTCCAGGCCCAATTTCTTATAATTTACTTCCTGCATTAGACCTTTGCTTACAGTTTCTATCCTCAGGATAGCTACCTACATGATTTAGGGTTTGATGATGAAGTGTGATTAATAATATCCAAACAGATGGTTGTCTTTGACTTAAACTTGGTCATTCTGCATGGCTTTTAAAGTATGTCTTAACTGCCATCACCCGTTAACACCTTTTTGAAATCTGAAATTCCTCATGGGGACATTTTTGGTGGACTGCAGAGGGATGGGGGGTGGGAGGCGGTTGGCTGCATTCTGGTCTCTCTAGGTCTTGCTGCTCTCCAAGACCCACTTACTCCTTAACCTATCACTATTGTGTGAGAAGAGAAGAGGAGATTTTTAATTTTCAGTCGCTTTGGTAATAAACCCATCCTCCAATCCAGATGTGTGTTTCACATTTACAAGTGGGAAACAGATGACTAGAAAAATTGGCAGGAAGAGGCTGCTTATGATGAAGAAAGAAACTCTAACACCCTCACAGCCATCAGCTGCTTCAGAGGAGAAACAGACATGCCTATTGCAAGCTGACTGGGAACGTTAGGAAACCCTGAATACAGTCAGTGCTTGTTTTGTTGTTGAGAGGCCCACAACATTGCAAAGACCCAAATCACAGATGGGAGGTGCTAACTCTTTTATCTTGGATGTCCATTTTACTAGAAGTACACACAGGTATTAAATTATGGGTTTTAAATAATTTTGGTTTCTATCAGGGGGACGATGGTAACACAGGTAAGATTCTTTTTTTTTTTTAATCTGATTCTTTGTCTGATAGGGTTACTTTTCTTACATATGCAATCCATGCAGGGCTCACAACTCCCATTTTATTAGAAATCCATCCTTCCTGTTACAAAGGCAAAACATTTGCTGCCCTTTCTCTAGGCATCTTGTGGGGAAAATAAACCAGTGTTTTCTTTTCAGTGTGACGTGATTTTCAAATGATAATGCACTTTTTTTCCCTTCAGGGAAACCAGGAACAACTGGTAACTGTCATGGAAGAACGAATGATAGAAGTTGAACAGAAACTGAAACTAGTGAAAAGGCTTCTTCAAGAGAAAGTGAATCAGCTCAAAGAACAAGTGAGCCTCCCCGGTCATCTCTCTTCACTCACCTCACATTCCAGCTTTAACTCCAGTTTTACATCCCTCTATTGCTATTAACTCGTTAACTTATGTTGTCTAATAAAGGCAAATTCTATTTTTTTAAGTGTCTACAAGAACTTAGGATTTGCTCTCCCTCATATCACCCCAAAAGTATGAACTCTTTTTTCCAAAGCTCTGTTTAAGGCATGTTTGTTCACAATTTAAAAGTGTAAATCTTTGCTAACATTCACATGGACCTAAGATTTTACAGATCAAAAAAAAAAAAAAAAAACTGTCGATTCATATGGACCTAAAGCATGTGAATGGCTATGTTTTAGGTCCATGTGAACCAATAGATTTTCTTCTGCCCAAGACAGGAAATATATTCCTATTTAAATCAGAAAAAAATGACATAGGTATGAGGGGCTGAAGACTGGAAAAAAAAAAAAAAAGAAAAAAGAAAAAAATGACATAGGTTTAAAAGCGGGGAGGGAATAAATAGAACTTTAGCTTTCCTGTTCCCAAAAGCTTCTGGAAAACCTCAAAAAAGTATCTTACTGCTACAACCAGACTCCAGAAAGACATACTTTGAATTAGAGGACCACTAATCGGTCTGTTCCTTTTCATCCGCTGCTGGCAGATGTGGCCTTGGTGTTTAGAAATTAGTTGCACATCCCCTGAAGAGACATGCAGAAAGTACTACCCTCTGGGAGAGTGTTGTAGCCTCTCTGGAGACTGAGACTGAGACAGACAGGTAGAGGGGGCAGAAATTGCCCAACCTAGTTCTTTAGATACTTAAGACCTAAGAATAATCCTCCCAAGAGAGGGTCTGAATTCATTTGTAGACAGGAACTTTCTGTTGACCTGTATCTTAATACACAGAGAAGAAAAAGTCCTGCTGAGTGAGCATTTATCCATTCAGTTCTTTACATATTCAAGCATTCAACACATAGTTACTGTGGGCCAGGTCCTGCTGTACACACATGGATATGGCAGTGAACAAAGTCCCTGCCCAGCTTGGCCAAACGGTAGGTTCAGAAATAAATAGGATCCGTCAGTTTTCAGTAGACGGGAACACAAGAGAAGAGATTTTGATCCAGCCCAGTAAAGAAAGCTTCCTGAAGGCCTCTTAAGCTGCATCTTGAGGGTTGAGTAAGATTTCAGCGGTTAAGAAATTGTGGGGCCGGGCGCGGTGGCTCAAGCCTGTAATCCCAGCACTTTGGGAGGCCGAGGCGGGTGGATCACGAGGTCGAGAGATCGAGACCATCCTGGTCAACATGGTGAAACCCCGTCTCTACTAAAAGTGCAAAAAATTAGCTGGGCATGGTGGCACGTGCCTGTAATCCCAGCTACTCAGGAGGCTGAGGCAGGAGAATTGCCTGAACCCAGGAGGCGGAGGTTGCGGTGAGCCGAGATCGTGCCATTGCACTCCAGCCTGGGTAACAAGGGCGAAACTCCGTCTCAAAAAAAAAAAAAAAAGAAAAAAAAAGAAATTGTGGGAAGGGCATCCAAGGCTGTGGGAACATCATGGAGTTGTGGCACATGTTGGGTGTGGGCATGTATCATCACGTCTGCGTTGACAGTTCACATTGTCCTGGGAGAGGCAGGAGGGGAGACTAGAGAGGAAGGAGGAACAGGACAGTTGGCCTCCAGTGCTGAGCCAAGGAGCTTCAGTTTTATTCTGTCGGTGATGAAGAGCCATCACAGTGGTTTTTGTTTTGTTTTTTATTTTTATTTTTGGAAAGGAAAAGGGAGGGAGAGAGGAAGGAAAAAAAAAGTTGTATTCAGGAAGTTCAACAGAGACTAGGTTCTGAAATATTAGTGATAGCTGCCTGTCATGTAGGTGCTGAGTGCTGTTATCCTTATCCTTGCTAATAAGTTGTTAAGCCACTCTTTTAGTTGCTTTTTACTCTCATAAACCTTTATAGTTTTAGATGCCCTACTTGAAATTGGGTATAAAATGAACAGTTAAAAGATGTAACGTGGGAAGGGAGACTGGAAAATATTAACCAGAATGACAATGAAATTATCCCAAGGCGCTGCTATCAAGTTTTCCCACCTCAACCTAGACTACATATTCTTTCGGGTTTTTTTTCTTTAAACAGAGATCTTGTTGCCCAGGCTGGAGTGTAATGGGGCAATCTCGGCTCACCGCAATCTCATCCTCCCAGGTTCAAGCCATCTCCTGCCTCAGCCTCCCCAGTAGCTGGGATTACAGGCACACGCCACCACACTCAACTAATTTTTTGTATTTTTGGTAGAGATGGAGTTTCTGCACGTTGCTCAGGCTGGTGTCAAACTGCCGACCTGAGGTGATCTGCCCGCCTTGGCCTCCCAAAGTGCTGGGATTAGAGGCATGAGCCACTGTGCCTGGCCTAGACTATTTATTCTTACTATAAAGATTAGACTAAACAAAGCCCCATGCAAAAAAAAAAAAAAAAAAAAAAAAATTTCAGGAAAAGTAACTGCCCAAATCTTACCTCTGTTATATGAGCTAAATTTTAAAATAATCAGTGGGTTGTAGTTATGAATGGGGGAAGTTCAAGCATCTTCAGTTACAAGCAGAGTTACAGTCCACACCTGACACCTCAGGAATTTAAGTTATAAAAGTATTTCATATTTTTAAAGAATGAATAAAGGAATAATGCCTATTTAGGTAGAAGAAAACCTTTGGAGCTCTCTGATATCAATCTGTTCTTTTTATTGGTAACTTACATAAACATGCAAAGAAATAGCTTGGAAAAAGTGGATTTGCTCCAGTGGCATCCCTGATGCCATGTCTGATGATAAAGCTATATTGTAAAATAAAAGAATATAATTAGAAGAAGTGTTCTGCCTTTATGAAATAACTGTCCTTATGTCAGACCTTCAACTAAGAAGAGATACAGAAATGGAGTCAAGATGTTTCTGGTTCTGTTTCTAGCTCTGCAAGAACACTAAGGCAGACGCGATGGTGAAGGATTTGTATGTTGAAAATGCCCAGTTGTTGAAAGCTTTGGAAATGACTGAACAGCGACAGAAAACAGCCGAGAAGAAAAACTACCTCCTGGAAGAGAAGATTGCCAGCCTCAGTAATATAGTTAGGAATCTGACACCAGCGCCACTGACTTCTACACCTCCTTTGAGGTCATAGCCAAACCAAAGGGTACACTCATATTTGTGCACTTTGCTGAAATAGATGGGACATTTCAGTAGATTCTCAACTTTTGTAACCTTTATTGGCTTAAAGTTAAAATTAAGCCTAACCTCAACTGCCAGCAACAGAACTGGAGTTTCCATTTAGAATAGTTTTTCTAAATAGACCCTTATGGGAGTTTGAAAATAAACACTCACATACTTCACTGCGTAAATTATTCCCAAGATATGAATTTATTTTAGAATTCTAATAGCCACCAAGAATGTGGACATAATTCAATCACCTTACAATTCCAGTTTTGAATGAGTTTTTGTTTTTTGGGTTTTTTTTTAATCATGATTACAAATCTGTGTGTAAAGTCTAGGTATTTAAGGTTTGAGATCTGTTGAGAATGGTTGTTATGAACTTTATTTTAAAACCAAATCTAGGTGTTCTTACACATTTAAATACTGGAAAGTCATTGTAATAGTTTTGGTTCTTTGAATTAATTGGTAGACTGAATTGATTGGTAAAATATAATTGTTTGCTTAGGAGGCAGGGCTTCTTAAGTGGTTATTAGCCACTGAAGTCAGACAAGCCCAAATCTGTAGAATTCTAACTTTCTAACGCCTGTGACAGTATTGCCACTCTTTTTGTATTATAAACTTAGAACTGATTTACTCAATTGCACTCTTAACTGATGTTAAAGCTTTACTTGCTTTAAACAGCCTTTTCTTCTTTCTCTTAGAAGTTTCATTTGGGAGCTGGTCTTCTAAGAAATGGATAAAGCCACATAATTAAAGCATTTCAACTGTAGGGAAAGCACTGAACAAACCACTTTGGAGTAAATAGCTACTCTTAGAAAAGACGGTTAAGCAGACCATGTAGGTTTTCCGTCTCTGAAATCTTGGAGTTCATGAACTTACTTGTGGTTGCCTCAAGAACTCAGGGAACAATATTCTAAACGGTCTTCCTGAACTACTGTAGGGCCTCTCTAAGAATTTGAAAAGTATAAACCATGTGACCTCATTTATTTGTGTTATATATTCACAGCCATAGTAGAATTTTTATTTCTACATTTTTAGTAAATTTAATATTCTGGGGGAAAAGGCCTTGATTTTAGTGTTAAAAAACCTGATTTATGGAAGAGTTTGTTTATTTAATATAGGTCAAAATTTTCCATGTTTCTTATTCCTTCTAAACCTCAACTCTGATTCGAAGAATTTCTTACTTTCATAAGCATTGGCATGCCATCTTAGGTGAAGGAGTGCCCAATAGGACTTCTCACTCATGCTCAAGATCAAAACTTTATAGAAGAGTAACCACTTTAGATTCGGTAACCTTCTTTTTCTTGCAGTTACAGTCTCTGCTTCTATCCACTTCCGCCAGCAGTCGGTGGAAGACTCACTAGGTGCAGGGGCACTATTCAGGCTCATCACAACAACCTGCTTGTCTTCATGAGACAGAAAAATTCTCTTTGATATATTCCTGGAGGGCCAAGCCCATCTGTTTACAAAAGGTTTAACAGCAAAATCAGGCACTGCTTTTACGGGCAGGACACAACAGAAAGCAGACCGCCCAAGAGGTCATAATGTCAGAAACTGAATCTCAACAAAGTAATTTCCATCAGGGAACTTCAGGGTTTCTTGGGGCTTCTCAGTCTCACCAGTCAGTCCAGGAGACCTCACAGTACAAGAGCCTTGACAAGGCACTGTTTTTTGTGGGACTGGGAGTTCACACTGATGAAGCAGACTTTTCAGTTTTTGCGCAGCTCTCGTCAGAAAGCCCTGACTTTCCCCTAGATAAAGAGGTCATTTTCATCCTGCCCTATAATTACACTTCAAAATCTTGCACATCTGCTCTCATGCCTTCTTTAGATCTTTCTTCTGCGATGCAAACATTCCTAGTAGGTGTTTAACTACTTGTATGGCATAAGCTTTCACTTAAAACTCTGAATTGGCCTTAGGCTAAGGACAAAAATTAACTAAGTACCTGTAGTGTATTTATGTGATAATGTGTCAAGTTACTCCAGGTTATTGCTGTTGGAACTGAACAATATTTCCCAGATAGCTGGCCTTAGCATGTGATCACATTTGTTGTATTTTTAATTTTTGTCTTTTATACTATGAGAGGTGTAGGTTAATTTGTTTATTTCCTATAAATTTGTATTTATGTGTATATAAAATGTACAATGAATGTAAATATGACTTTCTGGAAAGTTTAGACTACATTTAGAGTCTCTATTCAAAATCAAAATGCTGCTCAAAAGTGAATTTAACCAACATATAGGTGCTTAATTTCTCATTTTACCTGACTTACGAGGTTGGGAAAAGTGTCAATATGAGAAATATACAGATACCTTAAATGTATACATTTATGCAACCATTTTTGAGAAGTTGAGTGGCAATTTATAATTTAGTTCACAATTTATAGTAGAGCTTACAGCTTTTAAAAGACCTTTTAAAGACATTAAATGTAAACTGAAAATTATATTTAGATGTTTCAAACTTTACAATAGCACTCTTCAAAATATTAAGTTATGTATTTTATAGGCATTTAGTTGCTTGTGTATTAAAAACACTGATTTTTAAGCTTCTTGATTTAAGAACAATTATTTAAGATAGTCTTAAAAGATGGGTTCTTCATTTCATGAAAAGGGAATCAAGTTTGCCTTTGTCATAATACATTACACTAAGAAAAAAGAAATGTGGATAGCAAAATCCACCTGTCATCCTATTTTGCTCTCTTCTGCTTTTTAGAAGCCTGCACTTTAGCTCAGATTTGTGGAGGGAAGAGTAGAAGGGGAGAGTAGAACCAACCACAGTGTTTTATTTATTTTTCTAAAATTATTATTAAATCCAGATTTTTAAAACTGTTTTAGGTGTGAATTCTTCCCAGAAACTTCAATCCGTTGCCTATTTAGCCTTCAGCGTATTTTACATAAGTAGATCACGAAGTCATAGGCTTTCAAGGCATAGGAAGAGCTAGTACGGGTCTAGTATTTTAATAATGCACTAATACCCAGGGCAGATGTGACAAACTATTTATTCTCTCAAAAATAAGGGTTTATGGCAAACTGTGTTTTTTTAACATGTGAGAAATGAATTTTTTATTTTGTGATTTATATGATTTTCTTTTTTGCTGAGTGAAGGAAAAGATAAATTGTTGCTATTGTCAGCATCTTAAAGGTATTTACAATCAAGGCAAGGCTAAGTGCTTTGTGATAGTATTAAGCGAGTCATGTTTTGAATGGATTACCTGTAATGACTCATTGGAATGATGTAATTATACAAGTAATGCTAAAACCCAAGTCAAAGCCTAATTAACCAAAGCACTCATTTTAAAATCATCATGTTTGGACCTATCTGGACCTTTCAGCACTGTAGTTTTGGTTTTGTGGCATATGAATAGTTGTTTAACAAATCAAAGTTAGCTTTTTGCTTTTCAGCTTTTTTGGACAATACAAGTTAAGTTCTTAATGGGGAGACATTATCATGGCATGACTTAAGGGAACATTGGTGTGTGAAGGAAAAACAGATTATCTAAAGCCATCTCTATATTTCTGTTCAGATAAAGACTAATGAGTATGTGTTTATATCAGCTTTGTATATTTCATCTTAGCCATTCTATCCTAGCAAGATTTGAATGTGAGCTTAAAATGTAAATAAATAATTTTGCAAACAAGCCTTTTGTTTTCTATATATACCTACACTGACATTTTAATGAAGTTTCAGAGTATTTATCATTGGTCTTTAGAATGATAGCATCAAAATATTTCACTGAACACATTCTGCAAATGCAGAATCTCAGCCCACACTCCAGACCTACTAAATCAGAGTCTTCATTTTGGAGAGATTCCTCAAGTGATTTGTGTAGGATTTAGAGCACAGAAACTCCATTTCTGTTATAGAAGGATGGCTTTCACACCAGCCAGTCTGGGGTCCCTGTACACTGGGGCAATGCATAATTTACCTGCAGAATCATCACTTAACCTTAGGCAAGGCCCTGCTGTGATTTTGGGTTTTTCAAAGGTGGCTTTATTTCATGTTGCCATCTTTATGGGTGGCTCAGACTTTCTTAATTGAGCAGCTCATGACAAATGAGATATGTGCAGTCAGAAACACAAAAAACCTAAAAGCATGTTCATAAGCTGAATACTGAAATGTAGAATTGGAAATGTTGCCCAAACTAGATCCATCTCATGAGCCCCGTTTTACAATTTCAAAGCTTTTATACCAACCTCACACTGCCTTACGAGGCAAGTACCATTATCCCCATTTTATGGATGAGAAAACTGAAGCTTAGCAAAGCTGACTTACTCAAGGCCACACTGCCAGCTAAGTAGGGGACTTGGGACTAGAGGCTCAGATTTCCCTGTGCTGCAACACTTGTATCAATTCCTACTTCTGGCAGAACATTTTATCAGGGTTGGTTCAATGCAACTATGTACACTGTACTCTGAAGAAAAGTACTGTGTAAAACATTCCTGCCATCTGTTTGGCACAGTAGAGTGACAAGATTTACACAGAAAAAAGGATTCAAAAATCTACATCCATACAGAAGATAATCAAGTGTTGATGGACTCTCTGCTATGAGAAGTAAAATTAGTGTCAAATGGGTAAGGTCCTTAACCTAGCATTAAATATAATTCCGTACTTCATTGAGATTTGTGTAGCCTATATGTTTTATAATCTCACTGTGCATGCAAAAATAATTTTCTAATATATACTTGATGTCCATTTTCCCCATAATTATAGCGATTATGTTTTGGCCATAAGACTGGAATTTTCACCTAAATGATGTGAAATGTCCCTTATATCATCCCCTGATCAAAAAGTTCAATTTCAGGCCGGGTGTGGTGGCTCATGCCTGTAATCCCAGCACTTTGAGAGGCCAAGCTGGGTGGATCACCTGAGGTCAGGAGTTCGAGATCAGCCTGACCAATATGATGAAACTCCGTCTCTACTAAAAATACAAAAATTAGCCAGCTATGGTACCATGTGCCTGGAATCCCAGCTACTCGGGAAGCTGAGGCAGGAGGACTGCTTGAACCTGGGAGGCAGAGGTTGCAGTGAGCCGAGATCATACCATTGCACTCCAGCCTGGACAATGAACGAAACTGTCTCAAAAAAAAAAAAAAATTCACCCAGAAGTACTTTCTATTTTTTTGTTTGGTTGCTTCATTTGCAAATCAGGAGACATGGCTAGTTTTGACAAATAGACTTTTTTTTTTAATTCCAAAAAAAGTTAAAATTCCAAAGCAGAGAATTATAAAACTAAAATAGTAGAATATTGTAATGAGTAGGCAACAATGTAAAATAGAGCTGGATACCCTTATGTTAATAATTCTGAAAAATGATTACATAGGATATGCTTTACTAGCTAAGGCAAAGTAAACAGCTCTTAACAGTGATTACAGCTGAGCATTTACCAATTATTTTTCTTTCCTGTTTGGAGGCACATCTGTCCTCAAGATCAAGCAATAAATAAGCACTAACCCTGTGCCAGGTACTAAGAGGTTATCCAGTATTAAAATACCATAAAAGGGACTCTGTAAAAAATGTCAATGTTGGCCGGGTGCGGTGGCTCAAGCCTGTAATCCTGGCACTTTGGGAGGCCGAGGCGGGTGGATCACGAGGTCAGGAGATCGAGATCATCCTGGTCAACATGGTGAAACCCCGTCTCTACTAAAAAGACAAAAAATTAGCTGGGCATGATGGCGAGTGCCTGTAATCCCAGCTACTCAGGAGGCTGAGGCAGGAGAATTGCCTGAACCCAGGAAGCGGAGGTTGCGGTGAGCCGAGATCGTGCCATTGCACTCCAGCCTGGGTAACAAGAGCGAAACTCCGTCTCAAAAAAAAAAAAAAATTACCAAAAATGTCCTCAAAAATCAAAAAATGAGAAGAGAATGCAGGAAGAGAATGTAGCAAGGAGGGAAATGTTATAGTGATTTTGAAAAAGGAAAGACGCTGAAATGACCAACCAAGTAATAACATTAAACCAGCCGAGATCGTGCCATTGCACTCCAGCCTGGGTAACAAGAGCAAAACTCCGTCTCAAAAATAAATAAATAAATAAATAAATAAAGATATGGCAATGTTCCAAATTAAAGGAGCGTAAGTTGACATGACAGGTAATGCAGTACCTAATCCTAGACTAGATTCTATACCGGAGAAGAAAATGCTCCATGAAGCAGGAAGTCCCCAACCTCCCAGGCACTAGGAACCAGGCCACAGAGCAGGAGGTGAGCAGCAAGTGAGCAAATGAAGGTTCATCTGCATTTACAGCCATTCCCTGTATCTCCTGTCACTGCCTAAGCTCTGCCTCCTATCAGATCAGCCGTGGTGTTAGATTTTCATAGGAGTCCAAACCCTATTGTGAACTGCACATCCAAGGGATTAGGCTGCACACTCCTTAAAAGAATCTAATGCGTAATGACCTGTCACTGTCTCTCATCATCCCTAGATGGGACTGTCTAGTTGTGGGAAAACAAGCTCAGGGCTCCCCCTGAGTCTACATTATGGCGAGTTGTATCATTATTTCATTATATGTTATGACACAGAAATAAAGTTCACAGCCAGGCACGGTGGCTCAGGCCTGTAATCCCAGCACTTTGGGAGGCTGAGGTGGGTGGATCACAAGGTCAGGAAATCGAGGCCATCCTGGCCAACAAGGTGAAACCCAGTCTCTACTAAAAATACAAAAAAGTTAGCCAGGCACAGTGGCATGCGCCTGTAGTCACAGCTACTCAGGAGGCTGAGGCAGGGGAATCGCTTGAATCCAGGCGTCAGGAGGATGCCATGAGCTGAGATCGTGCCACTGCACTACAGTCTGTACGTCAGAGCAAGACTTTGTCTCAAAAAGATAAAAAGTAAAGTGCACAATAAACGTAATGCATTTGAATCACCCCAAACCATTCCCCTCCTTTCAACCCTGGCCCATGGGTAACTGTCTTCCACAAAACCAGTCCCTGGTGCCAGAGATGCTGGGGACCACTACTACAAAGAACACTGAATTAACTGACAAAATTGGAATATGGATGGTAGCGTAGAAAAATCACTATTAAATATACTGAAGTTAGTTACTGCATTTATGTAAAAGTATTTTCTATGAAAGTGTACACTGATGTATTTGAGAATAGAGAATACCACAAATGCAACTTATTAAATGATTCAGAGACAAAATTACCCAGGCATGCACACACACCTGTAAGGGAGAGTGAAAGAGCTAGAGAAATCAGGCAATGAAGCAAAATATTAAAAAAAAAAAAATCAAAAAAAGATTAATCCACGTAAAGGTATGCAAGGATTATTTGTATTATCACTGTAACCTATTTGTAAGTTTGAAATGATTTCCACTTAAAATGTCTGAAGTGTTATGAATTTAAAAATGTACTAAGTGTGGTATCAAGCACTTTAACCTTCCTTGCCCTGGCAGCTACCCTGAAGAGTTGATGGTATTCCCAGAGCAGGAAAAACTCACTAGAAACCACTGATGCCTGCCTAAGCTATAGTTTATTGTGAAAAGTTCAGTACTGACATTTTTCATATTCCCTGGGAATATGGAAAATAGGGAAACATGGGGAGACTACGGCAGTTAGCATAAGGGGTAAAAGCCAAAACAAGAATCGATGGACCCCGTAAGGTAAGGGTGCTATTAAGGAAATGAGTCACACGTGACAGTGACAAAGCAACATAAAAGTTCGTGAGAGCTCAGGACATTTCTAGTAAGCAATGTACCTCCTCTACATCTGCCTTTCATAACACACAAGTATAATCTTTCCTGAGGTGAAAGACACATTAACCATGTCTACAGTTTCTCTCCTGCTACCTTTTGAAGAATTTGGCTCAAAGAAACAAAATCTTCTCTGGCTAGTTTAAGCAAAAGAGAATTTAAGATACAATGTTTCATGGAAGCAAAATGCAAGTAATACAGACTTCATGAGAAATGAAAACAAGGACCTTTGATGCTCTCTCCCCACCCCCACTCTCACCCTCAAACTCCCCATTCCTGCCTCTCTCATCACCTGATCTCTCATTTCTGCTCATCTTCCTGCACCTGCTTCTTTATGTTTGTTTGCTTTTTCCTGCTTCGTATCACTTTCCTGTTCAAGTACTGAAAAGGGTCCAACAATTACTTCCAAATTCCAATTCTCTATTTTTTTTTTTTTTTTTTTGAGACCAAGTCTCGCTCTGTCACTCAGGCTGAAGCAACAGATCTCAGCTCACTGTAACTTCTGCTTCCCAGGTTCAAGGGATTCTCCTGCCTCAGCCTCCTGAGTAGCTGGGATTATAGGTGCCTGCCACCATGCCTGGCTAATCTTGTATTTTTACTAGAGATGTGGTTTCACCATGTTGGCCAGGCTAGTCTCAAACTCCTGATCTCGTAATATGCCCGCCTCAGCCTCCCAAACTGCTGAGATTACAGGTGTGAGCCACCCTGCCCGGCCAGAAGACTGTACATTTCTATTTTGAGTTTGTCTTCCTGAAGCGGCATCCATAGGAGAATATGTATGCTAATTGTTTTCTGTATATGATTTAATAGTGTTATTCTCAGACTTTATTTTGAGGCAGACCCTCAGTCTCTCACCTAGGCTGGGGTACAGTGGTGCAATCGCAGCTCACTGCAGACCCAAACTCCCAGACTCAAGCAATTCTCCCACTAAGCCCCCAGAGTAGCTGAGACTACAGGCATGTACCACTATGCCCAGCCAAGTTTTTACATTTTTGTAATGATGAATTCTCACTGTTACCCAGGCTGGCCTCAAGCAATCCTCCTGCCTTGGCCTCCCAAAGCACCAGGATTACAGGCACAAGACACTGTGCCTGACCTCTTTTCTTTATTCTTTAATAAAAGATCAAAGCCTTAAAAATATTTTAGCAAAGGCCTCAGGAAATTTTCTACATAAGGAAAAAAAATCTTCTTTCAGCATGAGAAAAGTGCTGGATTCCAGAAGTTGAAAGAATACATTTCAAGCCCATAATTCACAACTTAACTACTGTGACCATAGCCGACATAAGTTCATGACATAAACTCTAATGAATGGTTTGTGAAGACAATGTAACAAATTAGACATTGCTTTTCTTTCCTAAAGAGGACAAAATTCTAGATTTTTATTTTTTGCTGGAGAAGCTTAGTTTATCTGACATATTGCTACAATTGTTTAATTTTTGCTATTCAACAAATTGCAATATTCTTATTTTTCCAGGGGAAGCAAAAAACTTCAAACCAGGTTCATGTTCTGCTTACATGCAGTGGGAGGGGCCTCTGCCCTTGGGTTTGTACCTAGGTGTGGTGTAAGTGTCTTCCTACGATAGATTTTCACCTACCTGCTTGAACCTGAGAATCCCATGATACAAGAAGACTAAGTCACTTCCCATCACCCTTCTTTATTTCTATTCTCCTTCTTAATAGACATGCAGTTTAAAGTGGAGGCAAGGTAAGAGCCAGGGTTACTTGAGAACAATCCATTAAAAGTTTCACCCAGAATGTAAAATTATTTTACATCTTCCTGAATTAAAGGATGATGCCCATTTTTAAAGAATATTCAAGCTTTTTTCTAAAAGGAAAGTAAAGATTACTCAAATCCTAGGCCCTAGTGGTAATCACTGTTAAAAACTCTCTTCCAGTTTAATGCCTGCAACATATACACATTCACGCAATGTTACAGAAGTGACAGTACGCACATATATGCACACATACAAATCGTTTGCTCCACAGCTCTCATAGAAGAAACGTCACATTAGTTTTGTTGTTTTGTTTTGTTTTTAGGCAGAGTCTCGCTCTGTCACCAGGCTGGGGTCCCGTGGCATGATCTCGGTTCATTGCAACCTCCACCTCCTGGGTTCAAGCGATTCTCCAGCCTCAGCCTCCTACTACAGGCATGGGCCACTACATCCAGCTAATTTTTGTATTGTTAGTAGAGACAGGGTTTCACCATGTTGGCCATGCTAGTCTCTACCTTCTGACCTCATGATCCACCCACCTCAGCCTCCCAAAGTGCTGGGATTACAGGCATGAGCCCCCACACCTGGCCCACATTAGTTTTCTTAAGCAGTATAAATCTGGCTTTGAGCTCCTCACTCTGGTGCGAGTGAGCTGTCCAATACTGGTCCTCCTCTTTAAGACTGTGAGGGTTTCATCTACTAATCTTTTGGCTACTACTCCATTTTACCCCTATGTATTGAAGAGTTTAGCACCTAAATCAACATCTTCAACAACCATTTTTCATTATTCTCAGTGACTTCAATTTCTACATAAATGACAAGAGTCCAGCGGATATAAAGAGGCGGCAAAAGTTGACAATTCTTTTGAGAAGCAGGGCTGTGGAAGGGAAGAGAAAGAGTGGGAAATAGGAGTATGGCCTGAAGGGAAGACAGGGGTAATGTGTTGGTTTGCTTTTGTTTTAGAGATGGGGTCTCACTCTGTCTCCCAGGCTGGAGTGCAGTGGCACTCCCAGGCTCAAGTGAGTCTCCCACCTCAGCCTCCCAAGTAGCTGGAACTACAGGTACACAACACAACATCCAAGTAAGTTTTTCATCCGGGCACAGTGGCTCACACACCTGTCATTCCAGCACGTTGGGAGGTCGAGGCAGGCAGATCATTTGGGGTTAAGAGTTCGAGACCAGCCTGACTATCACAGTAAAACCCTATCTCTACTAAAAATACAAAAATAAGTTATCCAGGCAAGGTGGTGCGTGCCTGTAGTCCCAGCTACTCAGGAGGCTGAGGCAGGAGAATCACTTGAACCTAGGAGGAAGAGGCTGCAATGAGCAGAGATTGTGCTACTGCATTCCAGCCTGGATGACAGAGTAAGACTGTCTCAAAAATACATATATAAGTTAAGTGTTTTTGTAGAAACAGGGTCTTGCTGTGTTGCCCAGCCTGGTCTCAAACTCCTGGCCTCAAGTAATCCTCCCGCCCCAGACTCCCAAAGCACTGGGTTTACAGTCATGAGCTACCACACCTGGCTATTGTTTAAGATAGGAGAGACTTTAGTTTAAATGCTGTGAGAAGGTGCCAGTGCAAAGGCGGAATGACACACACAATGTTCACAATAAAAGGAGATGGCAGGAGGGTTGGGGGTACACTGGGCAGAAGTTTAGGGGAGAAGTACAGACTAAGCTCAGTAAAGAAGGCAGCAAGAACCCGAGCTGGATGTGGGCAGGTGGCTGATGTGTATGAAAAGTGGTAGGATCAGTGTTTGGGAGTAAAGAGTTTTTGAAGTGGAGATGCTAAAGCAGGTTTGTTGGAAATATTTTTTCTTAAATGATGGTCAAAAAGCAGGATATTTTAAATAAGCATTTCGGAGGTAGTCCACATAATGGTAAAGTGGGTAAAGGAAAAAGATCACAAGACATTAGAAAAATCAATGATCTGAAAGCCCAAGATGTGGGATTGCCTTTCCCTGACCCCTGTCCCCATCATTTCACCAAATCTGCACTTGCCAAGGTCATCATGAGCCTCTTCAAGTGACTCCATTCCAACCTGCTCTCCGTACAGCCTCCAAATAGGATTCTTCAAAAACAAGACTGCATGTCACACTCCTGTTGAAGGAAACCCTATATCCTCAAAGTCTTGATTCCTTTTTAAATTGACAGATAAAAATTGTATGTATCATGTACAATATGATGTATTGAAATACATATACAGGGCCGGGCGCGGTGGCTCAAGCCTGTAATCCCAGCACTTTGGGAGGCCGAGGCGTGTGGATCACAAGGTCGAGAGATCGAGACCAACCCGGTCAACATGGTGAAACCCCGTCTCTACTAAAAAAAATACAAAAAACTAGCTGGGCATGGTGGTACATGCCTATAATCCCAGCTACTCAGGAGGCTGAGGCAGGAGAATTGCCTGAACCCAGGAGGCGGAGGTTGCAGTGAGCCGAGATCGCACCATTGCACTCCAGCCTGGGTAACAAGAGCGAAACTCCGTCTGAAAAAAAAAAAAAAAAAAAAAAAAAAGAAATACATATACATTGTGAAATGGCTAAATTGAGCTAGTTAGCATATATAACCTCACATTATCACTTCTGCGGTAAGAATACTTAAGGTTTTAAATTCTTAAGAATACCTTCTGATTATTCCACAAAGTAATAATTGGGGAATTTAACCATACTAAACTTTGTTTGGCTTCTCAAAGGGCAAGAATAATCTCTTCCATGTTTTCTGTGTATTGAGTAGGAGGAAAAGGCAGGACAAATGGTTGCCTCCAGTTAACCATCCTCCCATTCTTCCTTAAAAAAAGAAGACTGAAATTTCGCCATTCATGTTATTACCCAGCTACAAGACTATATTCCCTAGCCTCTTTTGCATCTAGATGTGACCATGTGACTAGGTTTTGGCCACTGATATGTAGGAGGTCTGGGAAGACTTCTCAAAAGAGGGGATAAGCTGGTGTGGTGGCACAAGCCTATAGTCACAGCTACTAGGGACACTGAGGCAGGAATGTCACTTGATCCCAGGAGTGTGAGACCAGTCTGGGCAGTCTAATGAGACCTTGTCTCTAAAAATTTTTTTTTTTTCAATTTAGCCAGGTACAGTGCCTGCAGTCCTAGCTACTCAGCAAGCTAAGATGGGAAGATCCCTTAATCTCAGGAGTTTGAGGCTGCAGTAGCTATGATCACTACGCTACACTCCTGCCCAGGCAACAGAGAAAGACCCCATCTCTAAAAACAAAGGGAGAGGGATACACCTTTTTTTGTTCCTACTGCCTAGAGTGAAGATGATTGAAGACCTAGCAACTATGCCGGACCATAAAGATGAGGGCCTCATCCTATGGATGGCAGTGTAGAGAGCTAGAAAGAGCCTGTATCTCTGACAAATTCATGTAGCTATCACGTGAGGCCTGAATTAATTCCTCCTGGACTTTACAAAAAAGGAATAAACTTTTAATTGTTTAACTGTTACTTTGGATTTTCTTGTCATGTGCAGCCAAATTTTATCCCCAATTGAGACACAGAAATGGTTGGATATTGGGGAAGGATAAAGCGGTCTTGATTTTCCAACCCGATGCTGGAGAAGATACAAGATGCATTCAATTCTAGAAAGGATGAGGAAGTCCAAGAAAGGTAGCATTTAGTTCTACAGTTGGTTTCCTGGAGAGAACAAGGCAACTTTTGTGTTTAAAGACGATATATCTACCTGGGGAAAGAAATAGTGGTAGAATCTTGCGGGGGAGAGAAAGTAGCTGGCAGTAGTGGAGGCTAATTAAATGCAACAATTTTATTTTTATATTGATGTCCAGGGTGACAGCCCTTGGATCCTACTTTTCAAGTAGTATTAAATTAGCTCTATTTTGACCCTGAAATAAGACTGCTCTTGTCTTCACTGACTAGAGATAATTGGAGAAGCAAACATGTGGTATTGGGGAAATGAAATTGACATTACTGCTCCTAAGATTTGCCGTATGTATCTGAAAATGGGGGCTGTAGAAAAGAAGCCATGAGGTTTTCGCCCACAGAGCAGTATAATCAGGGCAGAGTTTTCCACAGATTTTCTCATCTATTTAGGAACAGTCATTCATATTGGAACTGTTAAGTAAGAGGAGCTCAAAACAAGTGGTAGACTACAAACAAGTACGCCTTTGAAGATGTCCTTTGAAAAGATTACTTAGGCTTCTTTACACTTCCTAAGAGTACAAAGTACAAAATTAACTAGTGTTTTCATTCTGCTCCCTTCCCCTAGTTAAACATCTCTTCTCTACCCTACCCTACAAGGTGATCACTTCATTGGTTGATAAATTGTCCATTGCAATCTATAAATGAGCCAACATTGCTGTGTGTTCTTTTCTCAGGCCATTCTTCTCCTGGCTATGACACCGCAGATAGGGAGGTATTATACACACACACACACACACACACACACACACACACACACACACATATTTATATCTATTTGGTATAATTATATATACACATTTGTGTATTATATATATTTGTATGTAATATTGAAATTCAAGTCTCATTACCACTAATTGTCCAAGAGATCAATCCCAAGCAGTAGGCTGTAATTAGAAACAGACTAGACACTCCTTGTTGCAGTCATCTACCTACTTCCTGGCCATCTCCCTCATTGATGATTTTAGAACTTGGGTCAGTGTCTTTTTCTCACTACTGCCTATATCACTATTCTTAGCACTCTCAATAGCTCACATTTCATATATTCGAATCATATGGCCTCATCTTTCCCTCTATTCTACCTTGTCAATAATTTCAACGTCTCTGGTCTTTGTTTCAATCTCCAAGCCTTTGAACATCCCTCTTTCCCCTTCTTCACTTCTAAAATTCATTTTCTCCATCCATTGATCCCATCACTTTTCCACTGTACATCACTAAGCCTTACACCTACCACATGTCCTCATGATCTTATTACTCAGTTTATGTACCATGATCTATTGCTGTAGCCACTCCCCTGAAACACAATCAGTTTGCCCCTATCTACCTTCATTACATATACCTGTGACAATCGTGACCATGATTAAACTCAATTCTTTTCCAATTCTGCAATTACACAAGAGCAACTGAAAATGGCCAGAGAGAAACAGCTGCTCCGACTGGCCTCATTTTAAATTCATAAACACTGATATTAAGTGGGTTTCCAATATTGCTTAATAATTCCCTTACATTTTTTTTTTTTTAAGAGACAGGATCTCATTGTCACCCATGCTGGAGAGCAGTGGAACAATTTTAGCTCACTACAGCCTCAAACTCCCTGGGCTCAAGGGATTTTCTTGCCTTGGCCTCCTGAGTAACTGGGATTACATGAGCCCAGCTTTTAGAAAGTTTCTCACTATCCAAGATAATGGTTTTATATATTCTCTCCATTCAAATCTCCACTACCACCATTCATCATCTTCTTTACTCTCAGCAACTTGATTCTTATAAGAGAACTACCTCATTTAACCACCACCAACTTTACCCACTTCCTGCATCTCTTAATAATTAATAATAAACTGCCCTTGCTCCCTAGGCCAAACGCGTCTGTGAACTAGATCCTGTCCCTTCTCACTTTCTCAGGATGTTTTCTTGTAATTAGCATCTTACATTATTAGCTTTCCTTTCTCCATTGCTCCCAATAGTAATTCTCATTTTCTTCAGTGTGTTTCAAAGGTCCCTAGCAGAAGTTGAGCCATTTCACTCATGACTTCTATTGTCTTGAAATTTCTCTTGGACAGGCCAGGACCAGCTATCTATTAGAATGTCTTCATTAAGTTTATTTTAGGATCCCACACAATTCTACTTTTCCCCCCAGTACTAAAAAAATCATTTCTTGACAAAGATGATAAAAGCAAAATATGAATAGAAGTTCTTCAGCTGTAAATATGACATCATTTACAAGTATATCTATTTCTTCTCTTCAGGTGGCTATTTCTCAGAATTTTTTTTTCCAGTTGGGGTCTCACTCTGTCGCCTAGGCTGGAATGCAGTGGCACAGTCCTAGCTCACTGCATCCTCAAACTCCTGGGCTCAAGTCAGTCCTCCCACCTCAGCCTCCCAAGTAGCTGGAACTACAGGCATGTGTCACCATGCTTGGCTAAGTTTTAAATTTTTTTTGTAGAGATGCAGCCTCACCATGTTGTCCAGGCTGGTCTCAAACTCCTGGCCTCAAGCATAAGATCATAAAATTAAGAAGTTCTCAACCAGCCTGGCCAATACAATGAAACCCCATCTCCACTAAAAATACAAACATTAGTTGGGCATGGCGGCACGTTCATGCCTGTAATCCCTGCTACCCAGGAGATTGAGACAGGAGAATCCCTTGAACCCCAGAGGTGTAGGTTGCAGTGAGCCAAGATCATGCTATTACACTCCAGCCTAGGCAACAAGAGCAAAACCCCATCTCAAAAAACAAAACAAACAAACAAACAAAAAAACAGAAAAAAGAAAGTTCTCTAGTTGTCTGTGGCATTTTTGCAAGTCTGAGCTTCTGTTTTCATCGAACACCATTTTTATGTGAGAGAGTAATGAACAGACAAATTCCAGTTACTCAGACTTTGATAGCCGGATCACATTTTCTTGAAAATGAATGAATGCGTCCTTGAGCGAGACGGCCAAATAGCAACAGCTCCGGTGCACAGCTGCCAGTGAGATCAACACAGAAAGTGGGCAATTTCCACATTTCCAATGGAGGTACCTGGATCTTCTCATTGGGATTGGTTGAACAGTGGATGTAGCCCAAGCAGGGTGAACCGAAGCAGGATGGGGCATTGCCTCACCTGGAAAGTGCAAGGGGCTGAGGAACTCCCTCTCCTAGCCTAGGGAAGCCACTGGGGACTGTTTCTGGCACTTCAACCCAGATACTGTGCTTTTCCCACAGTCTTCACAACCTGCAGACCAGGAGATTCCCTCCAGTACCTACACAACCACCAGGGCCCTGGGTTTCCAGTACAAAAATGGGTGGCCACTTGGGCAGACCCTGAGCTAGCTCAAGCAGTTTTTTTTTCATACCCCAGTGGCACCTGGGATGCAAGCAAGAGTTCACACCCCTGGGAAGGGGGCAGAATTCAGGGAGCCAGATGGTCTGGCTCAGCAGGTCCCACCCCCGCAGAGACCAGCAAGCTAATGTCCACTGGCTTGAAATTCTTGCAGACAGCACAGTGGTTTGAGCTCAACCTGGGTCTTTCAAGCTCGGTGGGGTAGGGGCATCCACCATTGCTGGGGCTCCAGTAGGTGGTTTTAACCCTAGAGTGTAAGCAAAGCTGCTGGGAAATCTGAACTGGGCAGAGCCCAACACAGCTCAGCAGCTGCAGGCACTGTATCACTACATGTCCTTGCTGGGCAGAGCACCTCTAAAAAATGGCAGCAGCCCCAAAGACTTTATAAATAAAGCCCCAACCTTCCTGGGACAGAACGCCTGGGAAAAGGGACAGTTGAGAGTACAGCTTCAGCAGACTTAAACGTCCCTGCCTGGAAGCTCTGAAGAGGATAATGGATTTCCCAAAACAGCATTTGCGCTCTGATAAGGGACAGAATGCTTCCTAAAGTGGCTCCCTGACCGCCATGTATCCTGACTGGGAGATACCTCCCAGTAGAGGCTGACAGACGTCTCATACAGGAGAGATCTGGCTGGCATCTGGCAGGTGCCCCTCTGGGACAAAGGTACCAGAAGAAGGAACAGGCAGCAATCTTTGCTGTTCTGCGGCCTCCACTGGTGATTCCCAGGCAAGCAGGGTCTGGAGTGGACCTTCAGCAAAGTCCCAGCAGACCTGCAGCGGATGGGCCAGACTGTTAGAAGGAAAACTAACCAACAGAAAGAAATAGTTTCAACATCAACAAAAAGGACATCCGCTCAGAGACCCCATCCTAAGGTCGCTGACCTCAAAGACCAAAGGAGATAAACCCACAAAGATGGGAAGAAACTAGTGGAAAAGGGATGAAAATTCCCAAAACCAGAATGCCTCTTCTCCTTTAAGGGATCACAGCTCCTCACCAGCAAGGAAACAAAACTGGATGAATTGACAGAAGCAGACTTCAGAAGGTGAGTATTAACAAACTCTTCTGAGCTAAAGGAGCATGTTCTAACCCAATACAAGGAAATCAAGAACATTGAAAAAAAGTCACATAAAATGCTAACTAGAATAACCATCACAGAGAAGAGCATAAATGACCTGATGGAGCTAAAAAACACAGCACAAAGCCGGACGCGGTGGCTCAAGCCTGTAATCCCAGCACTTTGGGAGGCCGAGGTGGGTGGATCATGACGTCGAGAGATCGAGACCATCCTGGTCAACATGGTGAAACCCCGTCTCTACTAAAAACACAAAAAATTAGCTGGGCATGGTGGTGCATGCCTGTAATCCCAGCTACTCAGGAGGCCGAGGCAAGAGAATTGCTTGAACTCAGGAGGCGGAGGTTGCAGTGAGCCGAGATCGCGCCATTGCACTCCAGCCTGGGTAACAAGAGCGAAACTCCGTCTCAAAAAAAAAAAAAAAAATAGCACAAGAACTTTGTGAAGCATACACAAGTTTCAATAGCTGAATCAATCAAACAGAAGAAAGGATATCAGAGACTGAAAGTCAATTCAATGAAAGTGAGAAGATTAGAGAAAAAAAAGAGGGTAAAGAAATGAATAAAGCCTCCAATAAATATGGGATTATATGAAAAGACCAAATCAACATTTGATTGGTGTATCTGAAAGTAACGGGGAGAATAAAACCTAGTTGGAAAATGCTCTTCAGGATACTATCCAGGAGAACTTTCCCAACCTAGCAAGGAAAGCCAACATTCAACTTCAGGAAACACAGAGTACACCACAAAGATACTCCTCAAGAAGAGCAACCTCAAGACACAATCATCAGATTCACCAAGGTTGAAATGAAGGAAAAAAATGCTAAGGGTAGCCAGAGTAAAAGGTTTGGTTACCCACAAAGGGAAGCCCATCAGACTAATACAGATCTCTCAACAGGAACCCTTACAAGCCAGAAGAGAGTGGGGGCCAATATGTGACATTCTTAAAGAAAAGAATTTTCTATCTAGAGTTTCATATCCACCCAAACTAAGCTTCATAAGGGAAAAAGCAATAAAATCCTTTGCAGACAAGCAATGCTGAGAGATTTTGTCACCACCAAGCCTGCCCTACAAGAGCTCCTGAAGGAAGCACTAAACATGGAATGGAACAACCAGTACCACCCACAACAAAAACATACCAAGTTATAAAGACCATTAACACTATGAAGAAACTGCATCAACTAACAGGCAAAATAACCTGCCAGCATTATAATGGCAGATTCAAATTCACAGGTAACAATATTAAACTTAAATGTAAATGGGCTAAGTGCCCCAATTAAAAGACACAAAATGACAAAGGTAAAGAGTCAAGACCTGGAGGAATCCAAGATGGTCAAATAGGAACAGCTCTGGATTGCAGCTCCCAGCAAAAATGCAGAGGGTGAGTGGTCACCGCATTTCCAAACAAATTTTTATTGCCACAAACCAGGAGATTCCAGGGCAGAAAAGTGCCACAAGTCTCCAGCATGGTTGTTTCAGCTGGTGCTGTGGGTCTCCACACAAAAACTCACACAAATCCAGGCACCATTTCAACTGGTGACTGGAATGCCTGCAAGACAGTATCGCCCATTCAACTGATAAAAAGGGGACTGAAACAGGGAGTCAGGCCAGGAGGTTCCCGGGCAGAAAAGCGTCACAAGTCTCCAGTACGGCTGTTTTAGCTGGCGCAGTGGGTCCCCACACAAAAACTCACACAAATCTGGGCACCTTTTCAACAGGCGACTGGAATGCCTGGGAGACAGAGTCACCCGTTGAACTGATATAAAGGGGACTGAAACAGGGAGCCAGGCCAAGAGATTCCCAGAGCAGGGATGGGGGCGAACACCACAAGTCTCCAGTGCACCTGTTTCAGCCAGTACAGTGGTCTCAACACAAAAACTCAAACAAATCCAGGTGCCTTTTCAACTGGCGACCATAACACCTGGGAGACAGAGTTGCCCATTCAACTGAAAAAAAAAACAAAAAACAAAACAGAAACAGGGAGCCAGGCCAGGAGATTCCCAGGTGAAAAAGTGCCATGAGTCTCCAGTGCGGCTGTTTCAGGCAGCATAACAGGTCTCCGTGCAAAAACTCACACAAATCCAGGCACCATTTCAACTGAAAAAAATGGGGATTGAAACAGGGAGCCAGATGATCTGGCTCAGCCAGTTCCCACCCCCACAAAGACCAGCAATCAGAAATGCTCTGGATTGAGAGTTTCACAGCAAGCACAGCTGAACCCAGGAAGGTCTGCCATTTCTGAGGCAGCCCACCACTACTGAGGCAGCCCGCCACTACTGAGGCAGACTGCCATTACAGAGACTGACAGCCATTACAGAGACTGACCGCCATTACAGAGACTGACCGCCATTACAGACAGACTGCCATTACTAAGGCAGTTCTAACTATACCCCTATAAACAAAACTGCAAGGAAGTTCACACAGCTGCTGGACAGAGCCCACAGCAGCTAAGCAATGCCTCTGTCTGCAGACTGTGACTAGGCTACCTCCTTGCAGGGCAGGGCATCCCTGAAAAAAGACAGCGGCACAACAGAAACTTACAAATAAAGCTCTACCTTCCCAGGACAGAGCACCTGGAGAAAAAAAGGTGGTTATGAGTTGTGCTGCAACAAACTTAAACATACTTGCTCAGCAGCTCTGAACGTAACAACAGAGCTAACAGCTCAGCACTTGAGCTCCTATAAAGGACAGACTGTCTCCTCAAGCAGCTCCCTGACCCCTGTATATCCAAAGAGTCACCTCATAAAGGAGAGCTCAGACTGACATCTGGCGGGTATCCTTCTGGGGCAAAGATAGCAGAAGAAGAAATTGGCAGCAACCCTTACTGTTCTGCAGCTGCTGCTGGTGATCCCCAAGCAAGCAGGGTCTAGAGTGGACCTCTAGCAGTCCTACAGCAGAGGGGCCTGACTGTTAGAAGGAAAACTAACAAACAGAAAGAAATACCTTCATCATCAACAAACTGGACATCCACTCAGACACCCCATCTGAAAGTCAACAACTACAAAAACCACAGGTAAATAAGTCCACAAAGATGGGAAGAAACCAGTGGAGAAAGGATGAAAACATCCAAAACCAGAATGCCTGTCCTCCTCAAAGGGATCACAAATCCTGACCAGCAAGGGAACAAGACTGGATGGAGAATGTGTCTGATGAATTGACAGAAACAGGCTTCAGAATGTTGGTAATAAGAAACTTCTCTGAGCTAAAAGAACATGTTCTAACCCAATGCAAAGAAACTAAGAACCTAGAGAAACGGTTTCATTGATGAAATGCTAATGAGAATAAACAGAGAGAAACATAAATGAATTGACGGAGCTGAAAAACACAATATGAGAACTTGGCGAAGCATACACAAGTTTCAATAGCCCAACTGCCCAAGCAGAAGAAAAGATACTAGAGGTCAAAGATCAACTCAATGAAATAAAATAAGAAGGCAAGATTAGAGAAAAAAAGAGTAAAAAGAAACAAACAAAGCCACCAAGAAATATGGGATTATGTGAAAAGACCTAATCTGCCTTTGACAGGTGTACCTGAATGTGACGGAGAGAATGAATCCAAGCTGAAAAACACTCTTCAGGATACTATCCAAGAAAACTTCCCCAACCTAGCAAAGCAGGCCAATATTCAAGTCCAGGAAATACAGAGAACACCACAAAGATAGTCCTCAAGAAGAGCAACCCCAAGGCACATAATCGTCAGATTCACCAGGGTTGAAATGAAGAAAATACTAGGGCAGCCAGAGAGAAAGGTCAGGTTACCCACAAAGGGAAACCCATCAGACTCACAGAAGATCCCTCAGCAGAAACCCTACAAGCCAGAATAAAGTGGGGGCCAATATTCAACATGCTTAAAGAAAAGAACTTTCAACTTTGATTTTCATATCCAGCCAAACTAAGTTTCGTAAGTGAAGGAGAAATAAAATCCTTTACAAACAAGCAATTACTCAGAGATTTCATCAACACCAGGCCTGCTTTACAAGAGCTCCTGAAAGAAGCACTAAACATAGAAAGGAACAACCAGTACCAGACACTCCAATAACATACCAAATAGTATAGAGCATCAACACAATGAAGAAACTGCATCAACTAACATGCAAAACAACCAGCTAGCATCAAAATGGCAGGATCAAATTCACACATAACGATATTAACCCTAAATGTAAATGGGCTAAATGCCCCAAGTGAAAGACACAGACTGGCAAATGGGATAAAAAGCCAAAACCCATCAGTGTGCCGTATGCAGGAAACCCATCTAACATGCAAGGATACATATAGACTCAAAATAAAGGGATGGAAGATTTACCAAGCAAATGGAGAACAAAAAAAAGCAGGAGTTGCAATCCTAGTCTCTGATAAAATAGACTTTAATCCAACAAAGATCAAAAGAGACAAAGAATGACGTTACATAATGGTAAAAGGATCAATGCAACAAGAAGAGCTAATGATCCTGAATATATATACACCCAATACAGGAGCACAAGTTCTTAATGACTTACAAAGAGATTTAGACTCCCACACAGTAATAGTGGGAGACTTTAACACTCCACTGTCAATGTTAGACAGATCAACGAGACAGAAAATTAACAAGGATATCCAGGACTTGAACTCAGACCTGGACCAAGAAACCTAATACACATTTACAGAACTCTACACTCCAAATCCAGAGAATATACATTCTTCTTGGCACCACATCACACCTGCTCTAAAATTGACCACATAATTGGAAGTAATTCACTCCTCAGCAAATGCAAGAGAAATCATAACAGACGGTCTCTCAGACCAGAGTGCAATCAAGTTAGAACTCAGAATTGAGAAACTAACTCAGAACTGCACAGCTTCATGGAAACTGAACAACTGGCTCTTGAATGTTGACTGGATAAACAATGAAATGAAAGCAGAAATAAAGATGTTCTTCAAAACCAACGAGAACAAAGACACAACGTACCAGAATCTCTGGGACGCATGTAAAGCAGTGTCTAGAGGAAAATATATAGCAATAAATGCCCACATGAGAAGCAAGGAAAGATCTAAAATCGACACCCTATCATCAAAATTCAAAGAGCTAGAGGAGCAAGATCAAAAAACTCAAAACCTCACAGAAGACAAGAAATAACTAAGATCAGAGCAGAACTGAACAAGATAGAGACACAAAAAAACTCTTCAAAAAAAAAAAATCAATAAATCTAGGAACTGGTTTTTTGAAAAGATCAACAAAATAGACCACTAGCCAGATTAATAAAAAACAAAAGAAAGAATAATAAAATAGATGCAATAAAAATGATAAAGGAGATATCACCACAGATTCCGGAAATACAAACCATCAGAGATTACTACAAACAACTATATGCACATAAACCAGTAAACCTGGAAGAAATGGATAAATTCCTGGACACTTGCATCCTCCCAAGCCTAAACCAGCAAGAAATCAAAATCCTGTAACAAGGACCAGTAACAAGGGCTGAAGTTCAGCCAGCAATTAATAGCCTACCAACCAAAAAAAGCCCAGGTCCAGATGGGTTCACAGCCAAATTATACCAGACATACAAAGAGGAGCTAGTACCACTCCTTCTGAAACTATTCCAAACAATCCAAAAAGAGGGAATCCTTCCCAAATCATTTTATGAGACCAACATCATCCTGATACCAAAACTGGGCAGAGACTCAACAAGAAAAGAAAACTTCAGGCCAATATCCATGATGAATATTGATGCAAAATTCCTCAATAAAATACTGGCAAACCAAATTCAACAGCACATCAAGCTTATCCACCATGATCAAGTAGGCTTCATCCTGGGGATGCAAGGCTGGTTCAACATACACAAGTCCATAAACTTAATTCACCACATAAACAGAACCAAAGACAAAAACCACATGATTATCTCAATAAATGCAGAGAAGGCCTTTGACAAAATTCAACAGCCCTTTATGCTAAAAACTCTCGATAAACTAGGTATTGACGGAACGTATCTCAAAATAATAAAAGCTATTTATGACAAACCAACAGCCAATATCATACTGAATGGGCAAAAACTGGAAGCATTCCCTTTGAAATGTGGCACTAGACAAGGATGCCCTCTCTCACCACTCCTATTCAATATAGTATTGGAAGTTCTAGCCAGAGCAATCAGGCAAGAAAAAGAAATAAAGGCTATTCAATTAGGAAAGGAGGAAGTCAGGAATGCTGGGAAGATGGCCGATTAAGAACAGCTCAGGACTTCAGCTCCCAGTGAAAGTGCAGAGGGTGAGTGGACGTCGCATTTCCAGACGAATTTTTATTGCCCACAGACCAGGAGATTCCCAGGCAGAGGGGTCGCCAGCGCCACTGTTCCGGCTGGTGCGGCTGTTTTGGCCCCCATGGCTGCTTTGACCACACCCTGTTGCGGTGGCTCTCCGTACAAAAGCCACTAGTCTGGGAGCCCTCTTAGCTGGCGAGCCCCGAGACGGCAGAGTTGCCCATTCATCTGAAATAGCGAGCCAGGCCAGGAGATTCGTAGGCAAAAAAACACCCAGGAGCCTCTGCGCCGCTGTTTGAGCCGACTCAGTGAGTCACAGCACAGGAGATCTCAGCGCCTTTTCAACAAGCGACTAGAACGCTGGGTCGTTCAACTTAAAAAATAAAAAAAAGACTCTGAGTCAGGGAGCCAGGTGATCAGGCTCGGTTGGTCCCACCCGCAACCCCCAACAACAAGAACAATGACAACAAAAACAGTAATTGAAAATGCTCTGGTTTGAGCATTTCACAGCAAGCCCAGCTGAACCCGGGACAGTCCGGCTCTGTGGGGGAGGGGCGTCTGCCATTACTGAGACTCTCCACCACGACAGAGGCAGGCCGCCGTTGCCGAGGCAACCTGCCACAACAGAGTCCACCATAACAGAGGCGGGGCCACCGTTGCCGAGGCAGTTCTAACTATGCCCATATAAACAGGACTGCAGGGAAGATCACGCGGCAGCTGGGCGGAGCCCACAGCAGCTCAGCAAAGCCTCTTCAGGCAGACAGGGACTAGGCAGACTCCTAACTGCAGGGCAGCCCTGAAAGAATTAAAAAGGGGGGCAGCAGCACAACCGAAACTCATAACGCCCTAACTCCCCAGGACAGAGCGCATAGGAACAAAAAGAGGTTTATGAGTTCAGCTGCAGCAGACCTAAACGTACCTGCCCAGCAGCTCCTGAATGAACAACGGAGCTCACAGCTCAGGACTTAAGCCCCAATAAAAGATAGACTGTCTCCTCAAGTAGCTCCCTGACCCCCATAGATCCAAAGACTCACCTCATAAAGGAGAGAATGGACTGACAGTTGGCGAGCATCCTTCTGGGACAAAGATAGTGGAAGAGGAAACTGGTAGCAACCCTTACTGCAGGTGATCCCCAGGCAAGCAGGGCCTGGAGAGGACCTAAGCAGTCCTACAGCAGAGGGGCCAGACTGTTAGAAGGAAAGCTTAAAAAAAAAAAAAGAAGAAGAAGAAGAAGTAACTTCAGCATCCACGAACTAGAAGCTCACTCAGAGACCCAATCTGAAAGACAGTAACTACAAAGACAACAGGTGGATAAACCCACAAAAATGGGAAGAAACCAGCGCAAAAAGGATGAAAACTCCCGAAATCAGAACACCTCTCCTCCTAAAAGAGATCACAACTCCTCACCAGCAAGGGAACCCGACCGGATGGAGAAGGAGTGTGATGAAATGACAGAATCGGACTTCAGAAGATGGGTAGTAAGAAACTACAGTGAGCTAAAAGAACATGTTCTAACCCAATGCAAAGAAACTAGGAACCTTGAAAAAAGATTGGACAAAATGCTAACGATTATGGACAACATAGAGAGGAATATAAGTGAAGTGATGGAGCTGAAAAACACAACACGAGAACTTCGTGAAGCATGCACAAGTTTCAACAGCCGACTTGACCAAGCAGAAGAAAGGACATCAGAGGTCGAAGATCAACTCAATGAAATAAAAAGAGAAGGCAAGAACGGAGAAAAAAAAAGCGCAAAAAGGAATGAACAAAATCTTCAAGAAATGTGGGACTATGTGAAAAGACCTAATCTACATTTGATAGGTGTACCTGAATGTGATGAAGAGAATAAATCCAAGCTGGAAAATACTCTCCAGTATATTATCCAGGAAAACTTCCCCAAATTAGCAAGGCAGGCCAATATTCAAATCCAGGAAATACAGAGAACACCACAAAGATATTCCCCAAGAGGAGCAACCCCAAGGCACATAATCGTCAGATTCACCAGGGTTGAAATCAAAGAGAAAATGCTAAGGGCAGCCAGAGAGAAAGGTCGGGTTACCCACAAAGGGAAGCCCATTAGACTCACAGTAGATCTCTCAGCAGAAACCCTACAAGCCAGAAGCGATTCAACATCCTTAAAGAAAAGAACTTTCAACCCAGAATCTCCTATCCAGCCAAACTAAGCTTCAAAAGTGAAGGAAAAATAAAATCCTTTGCGAACAAGCAAGTACTCAGAGACTTCATCACCACCAAACCTGCTCTACAAGAACTCCTGAAAGAGGCTCTACACATATAAAGGAACAACCCGTACCAGCCACTCCAAAAACATACCAAATGGTAAAAGAGCATCAATACAATCAAGAATCTGCATCAACTAACCAACAAAACAGCCAGCTAGCATGAAAATGACAGTATCAAATTCTCACATAACAATACTATCCCTAAATGTAAATGGAATAAATGCCCCAATCAAAAGACACAGACTGGCAAATTGGATAAGAAGCCAAAACCCATCAGTGTGCTGTATCCAGGAAACCCATCTTACATGCAAGGATACACAAAGGCTCAAAATAAAGGGATGGAGGAAGATCTACCAAGCAAATGGAGAGCAAAAAAAAGCAGGAGTTGCAATTCTCATCTCTGATAAAATAGACTTTAAAGCAACAAAGATCAAAAGAGACAAAGAAGGACATTACATAATTGTAAAAGGATCAATGCAACAAGAAGAGCTAACGATTCTAAATATATACGCACCCAATACAGGAGTACCCAGATACATAAGGCAAGTTCTTAATGACTTACAAAGAGACTTAGACTCCCACACAGTAATAGTGGGAGACTTTAACACCCCATTGTCAATATTAGACAGATCAACCAGACAGAAAATCAACAAGGATATCCAGGACCTGAACTCAGACCTGGAACAAGCAAACCTAATAGACATTTACAGAATTATCCACCCCAAATCCACAGAATATACATTCTTCTCAGCACCACATCACACCTACTCTAAAATTGACCACATAATTGGCAAAAAATCACTCCTCAGCAAATGTAAAGGAATAGAAATCATAACAAACAGTCTCTCAGAGCACAGTGCAATCGAGTTAGAACTCAGAATGCAGAAACTAACTCAGAATCGCACAGCTTCATGGAAACTGAACAACTTGTTCTTGCATGTTGACTGGATAAACAATGAAATGAAGGCAGAAATAAAGATGTTCTTCTAAACCAATGAGAACGAAGACACAACATACCAGAGGGACACATTTAAAGCAGTCTCTAGAGGAAAATATACAGCAATGAGTGCCCACATGAGAAAAAAGGAGAGATCTAAAATTGACACCTATCATCAAAATTGAAAGAGCTAGAGGAGCAAGTTCAAAAAAACTCAAAACCTAGCAGAAGACAGGAAATAACTAAAATCAGAGCAGAACTGAAGGAAACAGAGACACAAAAAACTCTTCAAAAAATCCATAAATCCAGGAGCTGGTTTTTCGAAAAGATCAACAAAATAGACCACTAGCCAGATTAATAAAAAAGAAAAGAGAGAATAACCAAATTGATGCAATAAAAAACGATAAAGGGGATATCACCACAGATTCCACAGAAATCCAAACCATCATCAGAGATTATTACAAACAACTCTATGCACATAAACTAGTAAACCTGGAAGAAATGGATAAATTCCTGGACACCTGCATCCTCCCAAGCCTAAACCCAGAAGAAGTCGAAACCCTGAATAGACAAATAACAAGGTCTGAAGTCAAGGCAGCAATTAAGAGCCTACCACCCAAAAAAAGCCCAGGTCCAGATGGGTTCACAGCCGAATTCTACCAGACATACAAAGAGGAGCTGGTACCATTCCTTCTGAAACTATTCCAGACAATCCAAAAAGAGGGAATCCTTCCCAAATCATTTTATGAGACAAACATCATCCTGATACCAAAACCTGGCATAGACTCAACAAGCAAAGAAAACTTCAGGCCAATATCCATGATGAACATAGATGCAAAAATCTTCAATAAAATACTGGCAAGCCAATTGCAACACCATATCAAAAAGCTTATCCACCATGATCAAGTAGGATTCATCCCAGGGATGCAAGGCTGGTTCAACATACACAAGTCCATAAATGTAATTCACCACATAAACAGAACCAAAGACAAAAACCACATGATTATCTCAATTGATGCAGAGAAGGCCTTTGACAAAATTCAACAGCCCTTTATGCTAAAAACCCTCAATAAACTAGGTATTGACGGAACGTATCTCAAAATAATAAAAGCTATTTACGACAAACCAACAGCCAATATCATACTGAATGGGCAAAAACTGGAAGCATTCCCTTTGAAATCTGGCACTAGACAAGGATGCCCTCTCTCACCACTCCTATTCAATATAGTACTGGAAGTTCTAGCCAGAGCAATCAGGCAAGAAAAAAAAATAAAGGGTATTCAAATAGGAAAGGAGGAAATCAAATTGTCTCTATTTGCAGAGGACATGATTATATATCTAGAAGACCCCATCGTCTCAGCCCAAAATCTCCTGAAACTGATAAGCAACTTCAGCAAAGTCTTAGGATACAAAATTAATGTGCAGAAATCACAAGCATTCCTATACGCCAGTAATAGACTTAAAGAGAGCCAAATCAAGAACCAACTGCCATTCACAATTGCATAAAGAGAATGAAATACCTAGGAATACAACTAACAAGGAATGTAAAGGACCTCCTCAAGGAGAACTACAAGCCACTGCTCAACAAAATAAGAAAGGACACAAACAGATGGAGAAACATTCCATGTTCACGATTAGGAAGAATCAATATCGTGAAAAAGGCCATACTGCCCAAAGTAATTTACAAATTCAATGCTATTCCCATCAAGCTACCAATGACCTTCTTCACAGAACTGGGGAAAAAAACACCTTAAACTTCATATGGAACCAAAAGACAGACTGCATAGCCAAGACAATTCTAAGCAAAAACAACAAAGCATGAGGCATCACACTACCGGACTTCAAACTATACTACAAGTCTACAGTAATCAAAACAGCATGGTACTGGTACCAAAACAGAGATATAGACCAATGGAACAGAACAGAGGCCTCAGAGGAAATACAACATATCTACAACCATCTGATTTTTGACAAACCTGACAAAAACAAGCAATGGGGAAAGGACTCCCTGTTTAATAAATGGTGTTGGGAAAACTGGCTAGCCTTGTGCAGAAAGCAGAAACAGGACCCCTTCCTGACACCTTACACCAAAATTAACTCCAGATGGATTAAAGACTTAAACATCAGACCTAACATGATAAAAACCCTAGAAGAAAATCTAGGCAAAACCATTCAGGACATAGGCGTAGGCAAGAACTTCATGACCAAAATGCCAAAAGCAATGGCAACAAAAGCCAAAATAGACAAATGGGACCTAATCAAACTCCACAGCTTCTGCACAGCAAAAGAAACAGTCAGTAGAGTGAATCGGCAACCAACAGAATGGGAAAAAAATCTTTGCAGTCTACCCATCTGACAAGGGGCTGATATCCAGAATTTACAAAGAACTAAAACAGATCTACAAGAAAAAAAAAGCCCATTCAAAAATGGGCAAAGGATATGAACAGACATTTTACAAAAGAAGACATACAGGACGCCAACAAACATATGAAAAAATACTCATCATCACTGGTCATTAGAAAAATGCAAATCAAAACTACATTGAGTTACCATCTCACACCAGTTAGAATGGCGATCATTAAAAAATCTGGAGATAACAGATGCTGGAGAGGATGTGGAGAAATAGGAACACTTTTACACTGTTGGTGGGAGTGTAAATTAATTCAACCATTGTGGAAGACAGTGTGGCGATTCCTCAATGACCTAAAAATAGAAATCCCATTTGACCCAGCAATCCCATTACTGGGTATATATCCAAAGGATTATAAATCATTCTACTATAAGGACACATGCACACGAATGTTCACTGCAGCACTGTTTACAATAGCAAAGACCTGGAACCAACCCAAATGCCCATTGATGATAGACTGGATAGGGAAAATGTGGTACATATACACCATGGAATATTACACAGCCATCAAAAACGATGAGTTCGTGTCCTTTGTAGGGACATGGATGAATCTGGAAACCATCATTCTCAGCAAACTGACACAAGAGCAGAAAATCAAACACCACATTTTCTCACTCATAAGTGGGTGTTCAACAATGAGAACATATGGACACAGGGAGGGGAGCACTACACACTGGGGTCCATTGGGGGAAAATGGGGGAGGGATGGGGGTGGGGAGGTGGGAAGAGATAGCATGGGGAGAAATGACAGATACAGGTGAGGGGAAGGAAGGCAGCAAACCACACTGCCATGTGTGTACCTATGCAACAATCTTGCATGTTCTTCACATGTACCCCAAAAGCTAAAATGCAATAAAAAATTAATTAATTTTTAAAAATTAATATTTAAAAAAAAAAGGAAAGGAGGAAGTCAAATTGTCTCTATTTGCAGGTGAAATGACTGGATATTTACAAGACCCCATCGTCTCAGCCCAAAATCTCCTTAAACTGATAAGCAACTTCAGCAAAGTCTCAGGATACAAAATTAATGTTCAAAAATCACAAGCACTCCTATACACCAGTAACAGACTTAAAAAGAGCCAAATCAAGAACCAACTGCCATTCACAATTGCTACAAAGACAATAAAATACCTAGGAATACAACTAACAAAGAATAAAAAGGACCTCTTCAAGAAGAACTACAAACCACTGCTTAACAAAATAAGAGAGGACACAAACAGATGGAGAAACATTCCATGCTCATTATTAGGAAGAACGAATAATGTGAAAATGGCCATACTGCCCAAAGCAATTTATAGATTCAACCCTATCCCCATCAAGCTACCAGTGACCTTCTTCATAGAACTGGAAAAAAAACTACCTTAAACTTCATATGGAACCAAAAGACAGCCCGCATAGCCAAGTCCATTCTAAGCAAAAAGAACAAAGCTGGAGGTATCATGCTACCTCATGTCAAGCTATACTACAAGGCTACAGTAATCAGAACAGCATGGTACTGGTACCAAAACAGAGTTATAGACCAATGGAACAGAACAGAGGCCTTGGAGGCAATGCCACACATCTATAACCATCTTTGACAAACCTCACAAAAACAAGCAATAAAGAAAGGATTCCCTGTTCAATAATTGGTGTAGGGAAAACTGGCTAGCCATGTGCAGGAAGCAGAAACTGGACCCATTCTTGATACCTAACACTAAAATTAACTCCAGATGGATTAAAATCTTAAATTCAAGACCTAACACCATAAAACCTTTAGAAGAAAATCTAGGCAAAACCATTCAGAACATAGGCATAGGCAAGGACGTCATGACTAAAACACCAAAAGCACTGGCAACGAAAGCCAAAATAGACAAATGGACCTAATTAAACTCCAGAGCTTCTGCACAGCAAAAGCAACAATCAGTAGAGTGAACTAGCAACCAACAGAGTAAGAAAAAATTTTTACAATCTACCCATCTGACAAAGGGCTAATATCCAGAATCTGTACAAAGACCTAAAACAGATTTACATGAAAAAAACAGCCGGGCACGGTGGCTCAAGCCTGTAATCCCAGCACTTTGGGAGGCCGAGGCGGGTGGATCACGAGGTCAAGAGATCGAGACCAACCTGGTCAACATGGTGAAACCCCGTCTCTACTAAAAATACTAAAAATTAGCTGGGCATGGTGGCGTGTGCCTGTAATCCCAGCTACTCAGGAGGCTGAGGTAGGAGAATTGCCTGAACCCAGGAGGCGGAGGTTGCGGTGAGCCGAGATCGCGCCATTGCACTCCAGCCTGGGTAACAAGAGTGAAACTCCATCTCAAAAAAAAAAGAAAAGAAAAGAAAAAGAAAAAAACAAACAAGCCCATTCAAAAGTGGGCAAAGGATATGAACAGACACTTTACAAAAGAAGATGTATATGAGGCCAACAAACATGAAAAAATGCTCATCATTACTGGTCATTAGAGAAATGCAAATCAAAACTACATTGAGATACCATCTCACGCCACTTAGAATGGTGATCATTAAAAATCTGGAAACAACAGATGCTGGAGAGGATTTAGAGAAATAGGAACACTTTTACACTATTGTTGGGAGTGTAAATAAGTTCAACCCTTGTGGAAGACAATGTGGCAGTTCCTCAAGGATCTAGGAATAGAAATCCCATTTGACCCAGCAATCCCATTACTGGGTATATTTCCAAAGGATTATAAATCATTCTACTATAAGGACACATGCCACTAATGTTCATTGCAGCACTGTTTACAATAGCAAAGACCTGGAACCAACCCAAATGCCCATCGATGATAGACTGGACAGGGAAAATGTGGTACATATACACCGTGGAATATTATGCAGCCGTCAAAAATGATGAGTTCATGTCCCTTGTAGGGACATGGATGAATCTGGAAACCATCATTCTCAGCAAATGACACAAGAGCAGAAAATCAAACACCGCATGTTCTCACTCATAGATGGGTGTTGAACAATGAGAACACATGGACACAGGGAGGGGAGCACTACACACTGGGGTCTGTTGGGGGGAAATGGGGGAGGGACAAGGGGATGGGGAGGTGGGAAGAAATAGCATAGGGAGAAAGGCCAGATATAGGTGAAGGGGAGGAAGGCAGCAAATCACACTGCCATGTGTGTACCTATGCAACAATCTTGCATGTTCTTCACATGTACCCCAAAACCTAAAATGCAATTAAAAAAATAAATAAGGTGTTCAGGAAAAATAAAAATAAAAAGAGTCAAGACCCATCAGTGTGCTGTATTCAGGAAACCCATCTCACATGCAAAGACATGCAAAGGCTCAAAATAAAGGGATGGAGGAGTATTTACTAAGCAAATAGAAAGAAAAAAAAAAAAAAAGCAGGAGTTTCAATCCTAGTCTTCAATGAAACAGACTTTAAACCAACAAAGACAACAGAGACAAAGAAGGGCATTACATAATGATAAAGGGATCAATGCAACAAGAGCTGACAATCCTAAATATGTATGCACCCAATGCAAAAGCACCCAAATTCATAAAGCAGGTTCTTAGAGACCTACAAAGAGACTTGGTCTCCCACACAATAATGATGGGAAATTTTAACACCCCACTGTCAATATTAGACAGATCAATGAAACAGAAAATTAGCAACATACAGGATTTCAACCCAGCTCTGGACCAAGCAGACCTAATAGACAGCTATAGAATCCTCCACTCCAAATCAACAGAATATACGCTCTGCTCAGCACCACACCACACCTATTCAAAAATTGACCACATAACTAAAACACTCCTCAGCAAATGCCAAAGAACAGAAATAATAACAGTCTCTTAGACTACAGTGCAATCAAATTAGAACTCAGGATTAAGAAACTCACTCAAAATTGCGTAACTACATGGAAACTGTACAACCTTCTCCTGAATGACACTGGGTAAGTAATGAAGGCAGAAATAATGATGTTCTTTGAAACCAATGAGAACAAAGACAACATACCAGAATCTCTGGGACACATTTAAAGCAGTGTGTAGAGGGAAATTTATACCTCTAAATGCCCAAAAGAAAAAGCAGGAAAGATAGAAAATTGACATTCTAACATCAAAATTAAAAGAACTAGAGGCCGGGCGCAGTGGCTCAAGCCTGTAATCCCAGCACTTTGGGAGGCCGAGGCGGGTGGATCACGAGGTCAAGAGATCGAGACCATCCTGGTCAACAAGGTGAAACCCCGTCTCTACTAAAAATACAAAAAGTTAGCCGGGCATGGTGGCACATGCCTGTAATCCCAGCTACGCAGGAAGCTGAGACAGGAGAATTGCCTGAACCCAGGAGGTGGAGGTTGCGGTGAGCCGAGATCGCGCCATTGCACTCCAGCCTGGGTAACAAGAGCGAAACTCCTCCTCAAAAAAAAAAAAAAAAAAAAAAAAGGCAATATCACCACCGATCCTATAGAAATAAGAAACTATCTTTCAGAGAATACTATGAACAGTTCTACATAAATAAAACACAAAATCTAGAAGAAATGGATAAACTTCTGGATATTTACACCCTCCTAAGACTAAACCAGGAAGAAACTGAATCCCTGAATAGACCAGTAACAAGGTCTGAAATTGAGGTAGCAATAGCCTACCAACCAAAAAAAGGCCAGGACCAGACAGATTCACAGCCAAATTCTACCACAGGTACAAAGAGGAGCTGGTACCCTTTGAATAAGGTGTAAGGAAGCTGAAACTGGATCCCTCCCTTGTACCCTATACAAAAATTAACTCAAGATATATTAAAGACTTAAATGTAAGACCTAAAACCATAAAAACCCTAGAAGAAAACCCAGGCAATACCATTCAGGACATAGGCATGGGCAAAGACTTCATGACTAAAACACCAAAAGAAATGGCAACAAAAGCCAGAACAGACAAATGGAATCTAATTAAACTTAAGAGCTTCTGCATAGCAAAAGAAACTATCATCAGAGTGAACAGGCAACCTACAGAATGGGAGAAAATTTTTGCAGTCTACCCATCTGACAAAGGGCTAATATCTAGAATCTATAAAGAACTTAAAAAAAAAAAAAAGAAACATACAGAAAAAAAAACAACCTCATCAAAAAGTGGGCAGAGCATATGAATAGACACTTCTCAAAAGGAGACACCTATGCAGCCAACAAACATATGGATATATATTCCCTCTTTTTCTATTGTTTGAAATAGTTTCAGAAGGAAACTATTCCTAACAATAGAAAAAGAGGGAATCCTCCCTAACTCATATTATGAGACCAACATCATCCTGATGCCAAAACCTGGCAGACACACAACTGAAAAAGAAAATTGCAGTCCAATATCCATGATGAACATTGAGGCAAAATTCCTCAATAAAATACTGGCAAACTGAATCCAACAGCACATCAAGAAGTTTATCCATCATTATCAAGTCAGCTTCATCTCTGGAATGCAAGGGTGGTTCAACATACTCAAATAGATAAATATAATCCATCACACAAGCAGAACCAAAGACAAAAACCACATGATTATCTCAACAGATGCAGAGAAGATCTTTGACAAAATTTAACAACTCTTCATGCTAAAAACTCTCAATAAGCGCCGGGCGTGGTGGCTCAAGCCTGTAATCCCAGCACTTTGGGAGGCCGAGGCGGGTGGATCACGAGGTCGAGAGATCGAGACCATCCTGGTCAACATGGTGAAACCCCGTCTCTACTAAAAGTGCAAAAAATTAGCTGGGCATGGTGGCACGTGCCTGTAATCCCAGCTACTCAGGAGGCTGAGGCAGGAGAATTGCCTGACCCCAGGAGACGGAGGTTGTGGTGAGCTGAGATCGCGCCATTGCACTCCAGCCTGGGTAACAAGGGCGAAACTCCGTCTCAAAAAAAAAAAAACAAAACAAACAAACAAAAAAAACTCTCAATAAAGTAGGTATTGATGGGAACTGTATCAAAATTGTAAGAGCTATTTATAACAAACCCACAGGCAATATCAAACTGAATGGGCAAAAAAATGGAAGCATTCCCTTTAAAAACTGGCACAAGACACAGATACCGAATACTCTTTCTTTTTCTTGCCTGATTGCTCTGGCTAGAACTTCCAATACTATATTGAATAGGAGTGGTGAGAGAGGGCATCCTTCTCTAGTGCCAGTTTTCAAAGGGAATGTTTCCGGTTTTTGCCCATTCAATAAGACATTGGCTGTGGGTTTGTCATAAATAGCTTTTATTATTTTGAGATACATTTCATTGATACCTAGTTTACTGAGGGTTTTTAGCATAAAGGGCTGTTGAATTTTGTCGAAGACCTTCTCTGCATCTATTGAGATTATCATGTGGTTTTTGTCTTTTGTTCTGTTTATGTGATGGATTACATTTATAGGGTTGTGTATGTCGAACCAGCCTTGCATGCCCGGGATGAAGCCTACTTGATTGCGATGGATAAGCTTTTTGATGTGCTGTTGCATTCGGTTTGCCAGTATATTTTATTGAAGATTTTTTCATATATGTTCATCATGAATATTGGCCTGAAGTTTTCTTTTTTAGTTGTGTCTCTGCTGGGTTTTGGTATCAGGATGATGTTGGTCTCATAAAATGAGTTAGGGAGGATTCCCTCTTTTTGTATTGTTTGGAAATTTTTCAGAAGGAATAGTACAGCTCCTCTTTGTACATCTGGTAGAATTCAGCTCTGAACCTGTCTGGACCTAGACTTTTTTTGGTTGATAGGCTATTAATTACTGACTCAACTTCAGACCTTGTTATTGGTCTATTCAGGTTTTCAACTTCTTCCTGGTTTAGTCTTGGGAGGGTGCAAGTGTCCAGGAATTTATCCATTTCTTCCGTATTTACTGGTTTATGTGCATAGAGCTGTTTGTAGTATTCTCTGATGGTAGTTTGTATTTCTGTGGAACCAGTGGTGATCTCCCCCTTATTTTTTATTGCATCTATTCCATTCTTCTCTCTTTTCTTATTAGTCTGGCTATTTTGTTGATCTTTTCAAAAACTCAGATCTTTGATTTATTAATTTTTTGAAGGATTTTTTGTGTCTCTATCTCCTTCAGTTCTGCTCTGATCTTAGGGTATTTCTTGTCTTCTGCTCACTTTTGAGGTTTTTTTTTTTTTTTTTTTTTTATCTTGTTCCTCTAGCTCTTTCAATTTTGATGATAGGGTGTCAATTTTAGATCATTCATCTCTTCCCATGTGGGCATTTATTTCTATAAATTTCCCTCTAGACACTGTTTTAAAAGTGTCCCAGAGATTCTGGTATGTTGTGTCTTCATTGTCATTCATTTCAAAGAACATCTTTATTTCTGCCTTCATTTCATTGTTTATCCATTTGTCATTCAGGCCCAAGTTTTTCAGTTTTCATGTAGTTCTATGGTTTTGAGTGTGTTTCTTAATCTTCAGTTCTAATTTGACTGTGCTGGCAGAATACACATTCTTTTTAAGAACACAAGGAAAATTAACAAAGATCAGCTGTGTTTGGGGCTATAAAACAAGTCTCAATATATTTTAAAATATTCTAGGTGCTGGAGGTGGCCAAGATGGTCAACTAGAGGCAGATAATGTATGTGGCTCTCATGGAGAGGAACAGAAAGGGTAAGTAAAGATATCACCTTCAACTGTAACATCCAAGTACTCACATTGGGACTAATCAAGGAAACAACTTGACCCATGGAAAATGGAGAAAAAGGGAGGCAGGATGATGGCCCACCCAGGAGCAACATGGAGCCAAGGAAACCTCCTTCGCCCAGGGAAGTGGTGTGTGAATGCGCAACCCCAAAAACCCATACTTCTCCCATGAATGTTTGCAACCCTTGGGTCAGGAGATTTCCTTGTGAACCCACTTCACCAGGGCCTTCAGTCTGACACACACACAGAGCTACATGGTCTCGACAGAAGAGCCACTCAGGCACATGTGGAGGCCTAGGAGAGCCTAGATATTCATGCTCTCCAGAATTCCCAGCAAAAGTAGTTGCAGCTCCAGCAAAGCGGGAGGTTAGACTCCTGTACATACCCCCAGGAAAGAGGCTGAATCCAGGGGGCGGAGCAGTTACAGTCTGCAGGCCCCACTTCCACAAAACCTCACAAGATAAAGACCCCTGGCTTAGAACTCCAGACAGCCACTGGTAGCAGCATTCCACTTCCCTGGGATAAAACTCTTGGTGGGGAGGAGTGGGTTGCCATCTTTGCTGTTTGGGCAACTTGGTGTTCCAGCGTTCAAGCTTCACAGAGTCCAAGCTGACCAGGGATGGAAGGGGTGTCCCAGCACAGCAGAGCTGCTCGATAAAATTGGTCAGACTCATTTTTTTAAGCAGGTCTCTAATCCCTCCTCACTGGGGAGGATCACCAGAGCCTCTAGCCACCTGCGCTGGTGTTCTCCAGCTAACAGAGATTTGAAGCCTCCCTGGGATGGAGCTCTCAGCAGGAGGGGTGGGCTGCTATCTGCTGTTTGGGTGACAGCATTTCCAGTCTTCAGGCTTTGGAGAGTCCAAGCTAACCTCTGACCAGGCAGAAGCGGTACCCGGCACAGTACAGCTACCCTGTGAAACATGGCCAGACTGCTTTTTTTAAGCAGGTCCCCAGTACTGTTCCTCCTCACTGGGCAGCAATTCCCACCTAGGGCCTCCAGCCACACCCAACAGTGCTCCCCGGCCAACAGAGATTTCAAAACTTCTTGGGACAGAGATCCCAAAGAGAGGGGCAGGCCACCATCTTTGCTGCTTGGGTAACTTGGCTATTCTATTCTTTGGACTTTGGGGAGTCCAATATGACCAGGGGCTGAAGTAGATCCCAGCACAGCATAGCTGCCCTACCAAAAACACATCCAAACTTCTTTTTCAAGGGGGTCTCTGAAACCATTTCTCATCACTAGGTGGAGTCTCCAGCTATCCTCATCTGTGTTCTTTAGCTGAGAGAAGTTTCATGCCTCCCTGGGATGGATGTCCCAGGGAGGGGTGAGTCGCCATCTTTGCTGTTTGGGCCTCTTAGCTATTCTGGTCTTTGAGCTTTGGAGTGTCCAGGGCTGAAGCAGACCCCCAGCACAGCACAACTGTTCTACCAAAATGTAGCCAGAATGCCTCTGAAACAGAGTTTCACTCCCATTGCCCAAACTGGGGTGCAAGAGTTCTATCTCAGCTCACTGCAACTTCTGCCTCTCAGGCTCAAGTGATTTACTGTCACAGCCTCCCAAGCGGCTGAACTATAGACACACCACCATGCCTAATTTTTCTATTTTTTGTTGTAGAGGCAGGGTTTCACCATGTTGCCTAGGCTGGTCTCAAACTCCTAGGCTCAAGCGATCTGTCTGCCTCAGCCTCCCAAAGTGCTGGGATTACAGGCATAAGCCGCATGGCCCACCCAAACTGCTTTAACTGAGTCTCTAATCCTATTCCTCCTCATGGAGAGGAATGTCACAACTGGAGTCTCCAGCCAACACCTACAGGTCTGCTTGGGCTGGCAACAGGTCCATACCTCCCCTGCAACAGAACTTTCAGAGTTAGGGGCAGGCTGCCATCTTTGCTGTATTGCAGCCTTCACTGGTGATACCTCCAGGTACTGGAAAATCCAGGACAACTAGAGATTGAGTAGGCCCCCAGCATACCACAGCAGCACAACAGAAAAGTGGCCAGACTGTTATGTGGGTGCCCATTCAAGTATCTCCTCATTGGGCAGTTCCTCCAGGCCTGGGCCTCCAACCACCCCCAACTCCCATCCACCCCACTACAGCTATCAAGCCAGTGGCAACTTGGCACCTCCCTGGACAGAGCCTCCATAGACAACTGAAAGCCTCTCTGTCGCCATCTCTGTAGTGGAACTACCCTTGCTATCCTCAGACTAATGTAGGCACCAAGGCCCTAAGTGTTTCATTCATACCTCCAACAAGCTGCAGTTGACCCAAGGAGAGGAGGCCAGTCTATCTCCCACAGGTCCCACACACACTCCCACTGCTCAGTGAACAGGAAACCACTGGCTTGGGCCCACAGCACAGACCCTACATCCTGAGTTGACTGTACTAAGTGACTGCTGACCTGCATCTCTGAGATAAGCAAAAGACCTTTGGCCATAACTACTACTAAGGTCCTTTCCTTTGCTGCCTCCACATTGGGGAGGGAACATGAACACTGAGATTGCCCCAGAGCCACAGTAGGCAGACCAGGAGTGCCAAGCCACAATTTACAGCCAGCACTCAAGCGGGAGAGGAACATATCATTTCTCTTTTTTTTTTTTTGAAATGGACTCTCACTCTGTCACCCAGGCTGCAGTGCAATAGTGTGATCTTGGCTCATTGCAACCTTTGCCTCCCAGGTTCAAGTGATTCTCCTGCCTTAGCTTCCCAAGTGGCTGGGATTACAGGTATGTGCCACCATGCCCAGCTAATGTTTTTTTTTTTTTTTTTTTTTTTTTTGTATTTTTAGTAGAGAGTGAGTTTCACTATGTTGGCCAGGATGGTCTCCGTCTCCCAAGCTCGTGATCTGCCCACCTTGGCTTCCCAAAGTGCTGGGATTACAGGTGTGAGCCACCACGCTTGGCCCAGAACCCACACTTTCAGAGCATTGAGAGGTGACACAGCTGCAACTATAAAAAAGCATAGGGGAGCCATACGACTGAGCAAGAGTCTACCAAATGACCAGTAAGCCTAAGTGTCACCTTCTGGATCATGACTGAAAGCTTCAACACCAGAAATACCTCACTAACATACCCCCATCTCCAGAGACAAAAGGTCAACTTCAAACAAAGACCCTGCGCAAAGCCTTGGCCCAATGAAAAGATCCAGAAAACAAGTCTACTGGCTGTATTTAATCTACACTGCAGTTAAAGGAAACCCACGTGAAGAGATGAGAAAGAACCAAGTTAAGAACTCTGATAACTCAAATGGCCAGAGTGTTGTATGTCCTCCAAATAACCACAACAGCTCTCCAATAACAGTTCTGAAGCAGACTAAACTGGCTTTAATGACAGAAATATAATTCAAAATATCAACAGAAACAACAATCAAGATTCAGGAGAATGGCAAAACCTAATCCAAGGAAAATAAGAATTACAAAGTGATACAGGAGCTAAAGGACAAAATAGCCATTTTAAAAAGAAACCTAAAAAGATCTGACGGAGCTGAATAACCCAATACAAAAATTTCGCAGTGCAATCACAAGTATTAACAGCAGAATAAACCAAGCTGAGGAAAGAATTTCAGAACTTGAAGACTGGTTCCCTGAACTAAGACAGACAAAAATAAAAGAATAAAAAGGAATGAACGAAACCTCCAAGAAGTATGATATTATGTAGAGAGGCCAAATCTATGAATCACTGGCATCTCTGAAAGGGAGGAGGAGAAAACAACTTGGAAAACTTATCTCAGGATATCATCTGTGAAAACTCCCCCAACCTTGCTAGAAAGGTCAACAGTCAAACTCAGGAAATGCAGACAACTATAAGATTCTGCATAAGCAGATCATCCCCAATACATACAGTTGTCAGATTTTCCAAGGTAAAAAGGAAAGAATGTTAAGGGCAGCTAGAAAGAAATGGCAGATCATCTACAAAGGGATCCCCATCAGGCTAGTGGTGGACCTCTCAGCTGAAATCCTACAAGCCAGAAGAGACTGGGGACCTATATTCAACATTCTTTAAAAATCTTCAACTAAGGCCAGGTGTGGTGGCTCAAGCCTGTAATCCCAGCACTTTGGGAGGCCGAGGCGGGTGGATCATGAGGTCAAGAGATCGAGACCATCCTGGTCAACATGGTGAAACCCCGTCTCTATTAAAAATACAAAAAATTAGCTGGGCATGGTGGCGCGTGCCTGTAATCACAGCTACTCAGGAGGCTGAGGCGGGAGAATTGCCTGAGCCCAGGAGGCAGAGGTTGCGGTGAGCCAAGATCGCGCCATTGCACTCCAGCCTGGGTAACAAGAGCGAAACTCCATCTCAAAAAAAAAAAAAAAAAAAAAAAAAAAAAAAAAAACATTCAACTAAGAATTTTATATCCAGCCAAACTAAGCTTCCTAAGCAAAGGAGAAAAAAGATCCTTTTCAGATAAGCAAATGTTGAGGGACCTCATTACCACCAAACCTGTCTTATGTGAGATCTCGAAAAGAGCACAAAATACAGAAAGAAAAGACTGCTACCAGCTAATACAAAAACACACTTTAACACACATATCAGTGTCCTTATAAAGCAACTGCACAAACAAGCCAACATAATAACCAGCTAATACAATGACAGGATCAAATTCACACATATCAATACTAACCTTGAATGTAAATGGGCTAAATGCCCCACTTCAAAGGCACAGGGTGGCAAGCTGGATTAAAACAAAACAAAACAAAACAAAACAAAAACCAATAGTATGCTGTCTTTAAGAGACCTATCTGACATGAAATGGCACCCAGAGGCTCAAAATAAAGGGTTGGCGGAAAGTCTACCAAGAAATGCTAAACAGACAAACAAACATGGATTGCAATCCTAATTTCAGAAAAAACAAACTTAAAAGCCAGATCAAAAAGGACAAAGAATGGCATTACATAATGGAAAAGGGTTCAATTCAACAACAAGCCCCAACTATTATACATAAATATGCACCCAACACAGGAGCAACTAGATTCACAAAGCAAGAGACCTATACAGAGGTCTGTAAATAGACACAGACTCCCACACAATGATAGTGGGAGACTTCAGCACTCCACTAACAGTATTAGACAGATCAAGGCATAAAATTAGGAAAGATATTCAGCACCTACACTCAACATTGGACGATATGGATCTGATAGACCTCTACCGAACTCTCCACCCCAAAAAAGAATACATATTGGACAAAAAACAATCCTCAGCAAATGCAAAATAACCAAAGTCATACCAAACACACTTTTGTAACACAGTGCAATAAAAACACAAGACTAAGAAAACCACTCAAAACCATGCAATTACATGGAAATTAAACAACATGCTCCTAAATGACTTTTGGGTAAATAGTGAAATTAAGGCAGAAATCAAGAAGTCTTTGAAACTAATGAGAACAAAGATACAACATACCAGAATGGGTCACAGCTAAGGCAGCACTAAATGCCCACATCAAAAAGTTAGAAACATCTCAAGTTAACAATCTAACATTACAATTGACAGAGTAAGAGAAGAACAAATCAACCCCAAAGCTAGCAGGAGACAAGAAATAACCAAAATCAGAGCTGCACTGGAGGAAATCAAAAGATAGAAAAACATTCAAAAGATCAATGAATGAATCCAGGAGTTGGTTTTTTGAAAAATTTGTAAGATGGTTAGGCCACTTGCTATATTAATAAAGAAGCAAAGAGAGAAGATCTGAACAAACACAATTAGAAATAATGAAGGAAATGTTACCACTGACCCTATAGAAATAACCATCAGACGCCTCTATAAATACCTCTATCCACACAAACTAGAAAACCTAGAAGAGATGGGTACATTCCTGGACATGTACACCCTCAAAGACTGAAACAGGAAGAAACTGATTTCCTAAACAGACAAATAATAAGCTCTGAAATGGAATCAGTAATTAATAGCTACCAACCAAAGCAAGCCCAGGACCTAAAAGATTCACAGCTGAATTCTACCAGATGTACAAAGAAGAGCTGATACCATTCCCACAGAAACTTTTTTTTTTTTTTGAGATGGAGTTTCGCTCTTGTTACCCATACTGGAGTGCAATGGCGCGATCTCGGCTCACTGCAACCTCCGCCTCCTGCGTTCAGGCAATTCTCCTGCCTCAGCCTCCTGAGTAGCTGGGATTACAGGCACGTGCCACCACGCCCAGCTAATTTTTTGTATTTTTAGTAGAGACAGGGTTTCACCATGTTGACCAGGATGGTCTCGATCTCTTGACCTCGCAATCCACCTGCCTCGGCCTCCCAAAGTGCTGGGTTACAGGCTTGAGCCACCGCGCCCGGCCAGAATCTATTTTTTTAAATTGATGACGGTGGCGGGTGAGGGGGTGGGTGTCTCTTCCCCAACTCATTCTATGAGGCCAGCATTATCCTGATACCAAAACCTGGCAGGGACACAATAGAAAACTTTGGGCCAATCTCCTTGATAAACATTGATGCAAAAAATCCTCAATGAAATACTGGCAAACCAAATCCAGTAGCATATCAAAAAACAAATACATTATGATCAGGTAGGCTTCATCCTTGAGATGCAAGTTTGGTTCAAAACACACAAATCAATAACTGTAATTCATCACATAAACAGAACAAAAGACAAAACCCACATGATTATCTCAAAAGACAACTAAAAGGCTTTTCATAAAAATTCAACACCCCTTCATGTTAAAAACCAGGCATGGTGGCTCATGCCTGTAATCCCAGCACTTTGGGAGGCCAAGGCGGGCAGATCACAAGGTCGGGAGATCAAGACCATCCTGACTAACACAGTGAAATCCCATCTATACTAAATATATGAAAAATTAGCCGGGCATGGTGGCACATGCTTGTAGTCTGAGGCATGAGAATTCGCTTGAACCCAGGAGGCGGATGTTGCCATGAGCCAAGATCACACCACTGCAGTGCAGCCTGAGAGACAAAGAGAGCTCTGTCTCAAAAAAAAAAAAAAAAAAAAAAAAAACACAAAAACCTCTAAAATCAGGTATCTCAAAATAATAAGAGCCTTCTATGAAAAACCCACAGCCAACATTATACTGAATGAGCAAAAGCTGGAAGCATTCCTCTTGAAGACCGGCAGACAAGGATGCCCTTCTTCACCCCTCCCATTCAACATAATATTGGAAGTCCTAGTCAGAGAAATCAGGCAAGAGAAAGCAATAGAGGGCATCCAAATAGGAAGAAGAAGTCAAACTATCTCTGTTATAGACAACATGATTCTATACGTAGAGAACCCCTTAGTTTCAGCCCAAAACTCCTTTAGCTGATAAATAGCTTCATAGTTTCAGGATACAAAAAAAAAAAAAAAAAACACAAAAAAACAAACAAAAAAAAACAAGATCAATGTACAAAAATCACTAGCATTCCTATATATCAACAAAAGCCAAGCCGAGAACCAAACCAGAAAGGCAATTCCACTCACAATTGCCACAAAAAATACCTAGGAATACATCTAACCAGGGAGGTAAAAGATCCCTACAATGATAATTATGAAATACTGCTCATAGAAATCAAATAAATGGAAAAACATCCCATGCTCATAGATGGAAAGAATATCATGTAAATGGTCAAACTGCACAAAGCAATTTACAAATTCAGTGCTATTCCTATCAAACTACCAACAACATTCTTCACAGAACTAGGCAAAACTATTGTAAATTCATGAAACCAGAAGAGAGCCTAAATAACCAAGGCAATCCTAAGCAAAAAGAACAATGCTGGAGGACTCACATTACCCAACTTCAAACTATATTACAGGGCTATGGTAACCAAAACATGGTACTGGTATAAAAACAGGCACGTAGATCAATGGAACAGGACAGAGTGCCCAGAAATAAGGCTGCACACCTATGACCACCTCATCTTTGACAAAGCTGACAAAAATGAGCAATGGGGAAAGAGACTCCCTATTTAATAAATGGTGCTGGAATAACTGGTGAGCCATATGCAGAAGACTCAAGCTGGACCCCTTCCTTACACCACATACAAAAATTTAGATGAACTAAAGACTTAAATGTAAAACCCAAAACTATTAAAAACAAAAACAAAACAAAACAAAACAAAACAAAAAAAACACAAAAAACAGAAGACAACCTAGGCAATACCATCCCAGACATAGGAATGGGCAAAGATTTTGTGACAAGAACACCAAAAGCAATTGCAACGATAGGAAAATTTGACAAGTGGGATTAAACTTAAGAGCTTCTGCACAGCAAAAGAAACTAATCAACAAAATAAACAGAAAGAATAGAAGCTAGAAACAAACAAAGGAAGAATAGGAGAAGCTATTTGCAAACTGTGCATCTTACAAAGGTCTAAATATCCAGCCTCTATAAAGAACTTACAAGAGAAAAAACACCTTTGAAAAGTGGGCAAAGGACACAAACAGACACTCTTCCAAAGAACTCATACATGCAGCCAACAAGCATATGAAAGAAAGCTCACTATCACTGATCATTACAGAAATGCAAATCAAAACCACAGTGAGATACCATCTTACGTCAATCAGAATGGCTACTATTAAAAGTTGAAAAAGAGTCCATTGAGCTCCATAAAGAGAGCTCAATGGAGCCTTTTTTTTTTTTTTTTTTTGGAGGAGCCTCAGGTCTACCCCCCAAGTTACAGATAGGGAGACTGAGGCCCGGAGATCAAGAGGAACCAAATGTCACATAGGAGGCCAACTTTAGGGTCTCTGCCAGTGAATTAGCAATGTGGTCTTGGTAGGAAAACTTACCAAACCAGTAACAGCACTGAGTATATCAATATGGGACCATTCTCAAATGCCTGCGACATGACCGACACTCGCTAAGTCCCTAAGGGGCACTAACTCACGGAAGCCATCTCTTGCCGTGGACAGTCTGAGAGGTGTTGCAGCCCGCTGCATTTTACAGATGAGGAAACAGCCCCAAGGAAAGTTCAGGAGATTGTCTAAAGTCACACAGCTGATAAGGAGCAGAGCTGGGGCTCCAATGCAGGCTGCCTGGTCAGGGCCCTCACTCTTCCTTTATCGGATGTCTCTGAGCCTCACTTGCCAGTGTGCTCAGCAGGACATGCAGCCCAGCCGCCATTCAGGCATTGGAAGAGGGGATGTGACTGCTGTTTTGTCAAATGCTTACTAAGTGCCAAGGTACTCTTGAATACTAGGCATGCTTTATCTCATTTCATCTCTAAACTACCCTGCACAGTGAGCTCTGCTGTTCTGTTTTCTGGGCACATAGTAGATGGCCAATTAAATCCCCAAGGAAGGAGGGAGGGAGTATCTTCTTAGGTTGCCAGAGAACAAAACTTGCTAGCTCCCTTTTGGACCCAATCCTTGGGGTCCCCCTCCCATGCTCACATTACTGTGGGGGCCTCAGTACCAGCTGGAGGGCAGGCATTTCTCCTGAACTTCTAGGAGCTGCTGGGCTCTGTAGGAGAAAGTGGGATCATGTGTGTAGGAAGGAGAGCCCCTCATCTCTTCTCCTCAAATGGTGAGAGACAGTGGGAGGAGGGAGAGCACCCCTATCTGGGACTGGCTCCCAGGGGGACCCCATTCCTGGCTCCTGGCTCTGTGTCACCTCCGATAATTGGGCACAGTGCCCCGGTCCAGGTCCCACAGAGTGAGGGGGTCAACCCGGGTGTAGAACCATTCCTGCCTCCGCTTGTACGCTGGGGTCCACCAGCTGAAGAATCTCCTGGGCTTTCACACAAAGGGCATGGGATCTGCCCTCTTGGGCAGGGTGAGGTTGGCATGGATGTAGAAGGGCTCGGCCCCTGGCCCCTTCACCCAGGCTTCTAGGGCCTCACGGAAGGAGTGGCAGGCCTTCAAGTCCATCAGGGAGGGGAGTGTGGACCCCTGGTTCCAGAGCAAGGTTTTCTGCTGGGCCTCAGCCTCCAGGCACACCCGCTCCAGATCAGCAGCTTCCACTCTTTGCTCTCTTGGTTCCATCCTAGCTGACCCAGGCCCAGAGATCACCCTCCAGACCACAGCCGCAGGCCATCTGTCCTATAAAATGACAGCCCATCTGGGCCCTTGTCCTGTGGCTCTGAGCCCCCCTGGGGGGATCCGGCCAGATACTCAGAGACCTGTCCAGGCCACAGCCCCATGCCAGGCGGCCTTCCAGCTTTCCCAAAGGCCACACGCTGTTGGAGGAGGACAATGAAGAGAGGCCAGGGGACCAGGGCTTAAGTGTCACACTCCCTGTGATATCTGACATGCTGCTGAAGGACCTTTTAGGGGGTTCAGGGTCCTCCTCACGCTGCCAGCAGAGGATGGAGCTGGCACTGGGCAGGAAGGGCAGGATGGAGAGCCAGGATCTCCTTCTCACCGTCTGTGGCCTCGTCCGAGGGGTGAGACTCAGATCCCCCTGTGACAGCGGTCTCCCCAGTTGCCTCTTGGCCTCCCAGAAGGGAGGGGAACTCACTTAGACTCCAAGTGCTGCTGAGGTTGGAGCACAGGGAATGGAAGGAGGCACAGGCCTTGAGGCAGGTGCCACCCTGGGCCCGCTGCAGCTGCACCTCCAGCAGAACCTTGGTGCCCTCCAGGCTGGTGAGTGCCATCAGCAGCCCAGAGCCAGATGGGCACTGGGTGACTCTGTGCCTCGCTGAGGAAAAATAACTAAACATGGGCAAAGGAGATCCTAAGAAGCCAAGAGGCAAAATGTCATCATATGCATTTTTTGCGCAAAGTTGTCAGAAGGAGGATAAGAAGCACCCAGATGCTTCAGTCAACTTCTCAGCATTTTCTAAGTGCTCAGAGACGTGGAAGACCATGCCTGCTAAACAGAAAGGAAAATTTGAAGATAGGGCAAAGGCGGACATGGCCCATTATGAAAGATAAATGAAAACTTATATCCCTCCTAAAGAGGAGACAAAAAAGTTGTTCAAGGATCCCAATGTACCTAAGAGGCCTCCTTCACCTTTTTCCTGTTCTGCTCTGAGTATTGCCCCAAAATCAAAGAACATCCCGGCCTGTCCCTTCATGATGTTGGGAAGAAACTGGGAGATACTTGGAGATACCACCTCATGCCAGTTAGAATGGCGATCATTAAAAAAAATCTGGAGACAACAGATGCTGGAGAAGATGTGGAAAAATAGGAACACTTTTACACTGTTGGTGAGAGCATAAATTAGTTCAACCATTGTGCAAGGCAGTGTGGTGATTCCTCGAGGACCTAGAAATAGAAATTCCGTTTGACCCAGCAATCCCATTACTGGGTATATATCCAAAGAATTATAAATCATTCTATTTTAAGAACACATGCACACGAATGTTCATTGCAGCACCGTTTACAATAGCAAAGACCTGGAACCAACCCAAATGCCCATTGATGACAGACTGGACAGGGAAAATATGGCACATATACACCATGGAATACTATGCAGCCATGGAGAGATCCAAGATGGCTGATCACTAGCAGCTCGGGGTTGTAGCTCCCAGTGAAAGCGCAAAGAACGAGAGGACACCACACCTTCACATGAATTCTTGTTGCTCACGCACCAGGAGATTCTCAGCAGAGGAGCCCCACGGGTCGCCAGCACGACTCTTGTGACCGGCGAGACGGTTTTGCCAGCGCCTCGGAGTGTCGGTTCTTGGTGCAGAGTCAGAAAAGCACCATCAATCTTAACGCGGCTGATTTGGTCGGTGCAGTGGGTTGCTCAGATTTTCCGCGCTGAGAATCAGTAAGTTGGACATCCACTCAGAAACCCAATTACAAAGACGGTAAATACAAAGACCACAGATGGATAAATCAACAAAGGGAAGAAAACAGCCAAAAAAGGCTGAGAATACCCAAGATCAGAATGCCTCTCCCTCAGCAGGGGATCACAGTTCCTCATCAGCAACGGAACAAGGCTTGATGGAAAACGAGTGTGTTCCAATTACAGAAGCAGGCTTCAAAATGTGGATAATAAAAAACTTCTGTGAATTAAAAGAACTTGTTCTAACCCAATCCAAAGAAACTAAGAACTTTGAAAAAAGATTTGACGAAATGTTAACAAGAACACACAATTCAGAGAGGAAAATAAGTGAATTGATGGAGCTGAAAAACACAATAGGAGAACTACGTGAAGTATGCACAAGTTTTAACAGCCGAATTGATCAAGCAGAAGAAAGGATATCAGAGGTCGAAGACCAACTCAATGAAATAAAACAAGACAAGAGTAGAGAAAAAAGGATAAAAAGGAACAAGCAAAGTCTCCAAGAAATACGGGACTGTGTGAAAAGACCTAATCTACGCTTGACAGGTGTACCTGAATGTGACGAAGAGAATGAATCCAAGCTGGAAAATATGCTTCAGGACATTATTCAGGAAAAATTTCCCAACCTAGTAAGGCAGGATAATATTCAACTCCAGGTAATACAGAGAACACCACAGAGATATTCCTCAAGAAGAGCAACTCCAAGGCACATAATCGTCAGATTCACCAGGGTTGAAATGAAGGAGAAAATACTAAGGGCAGCCAGAGAGAAAGGTCATGTTACCCACAAAGGGAAGCCTATGAGACTTACAGCAGATCTCTCAGCAGAAACCCTACAAGCCAGAAGAGAGTGGGGACCAATATTCAACATCCTTAAAGAAAAGAACTTTCAGCCGGGCGCCGTGGCTCAAGCCTGTAATCCCAGCACTTTGGGAGGCCGAGGCGGGTGGATCACGAGGTCGAGAGTTCGAGACCATCCTGGTCGACATGGTGAAACCCCGTCTCTACTAAAAATACAAAAAATCAGCTGGGCATCGTGGCGTGTGCCTGTAATCCCAGCTACTCAGGAGGCTGAGGCAGGAGAATTGCCTGAACCCAGGAGGCGGAGGTTGCGGTGAGCCGAGATCGCGCCATTTCACTCCAGCCTGGGTAACAAGAGCGAAACTCTGTCTCAGAAAAAAAAAAAGAAAAGAACTTTCAACTCAGAATTTCACATCCAGCCAAACTAAGCTTCACAAGTGAAGGAAAAATAAAGTTTTTTGTGAATAAGCAAGCACTCAGAGATTTCATCACCACCAGGCCTGCTTTACAAGAGCTTCTGAAAGAACCACTAAACATAGAAAGGAACAAACAGTATCAGCCTTTCTAAAAAAATACCAAAAAGAGCATCAATATAATGAAGAACTTATATCAACTAATGGGCAAAATAGCAAGCTAATATTAGATGGTAGTATTAAACTCACATATATTATTATTAATTCTAAATTTAAATTGACTAAATCCCCCAATCCAAAGACAGACAGGCAATTTGAATAAAAAACTAAAACCCATCAGTATGCTGCATCCAGACCCATCTCACATTCAAGGATACACAAAGACTCAAAACAAGGGATGGAGAAAGATTTACCAACCAACCAGAGAGCTAAAATAAATAAATAAAAAGCAGAAGTTACAATTAAGCAACAAAGATCAAAAGAAGCAAAGAAGGACATTATATAATCATAAAGGGATCAATGCAACAACAAGAAGAGCTAAAGATCCTAAATATATACGCACCCAATACAGGAATACCCAGACATACAAGACTAATAAAGAGACTTAGACTCCCACATAATAATAGTGGGAGACTTCAACATTAATATTAGACAGATCAATGAGACAGAAAATTAACAATGATATCCAGGACTTGAACTCAGATCTGGAACAAGTAAATGTAATTAACATTTATAGAACTCTCCACTTTAAATATACAAAGTATACACTCTTATCAGTACCACATCATATCAACTTAGAAGTTTAAACGAAATGTTGGTTGGCTCCTTGTTTGTTATTCTCTTCCCTCATTTTCTTTCATGTCTCCATTATTAAGGACAATTATAGGCATACCCATATTTAGACTGCATTCTAGCCTGGGCAATAAAGCAATACCCCCATCCTCTCTCCCTCTTCCTCTTCCTCTTTCTTCCTCCCCTTTATTCTTTTTCTTATTAAAAAAAATGTGTTTCACATTAAACCACCCAATAAATATTAATGCCTTATAAAAAAAAAGTTGAAAAACATGACAATAATAAAGTATGATTTCAAAAAAACAAAAATAACAAAAAACAAAAACTACCTATTTTTCATAAGCCATTATTTAAAAAAAAAAAAGATAGGAATACTAGGCAACCATAAAAAAACAACGAGTTCATGTCCTTTGTAGGGACATGGATGAACCTGGAAACCATCATTGTCAGCAAACTGACACAAGAACAGAAAATCAAACACCGCATGTTCTCACTCATAGGCAGGTGTTGAACAATGAGAACACATGGACACAGGGAGGGGAGCATCACACACTGGGGTCTGTTGGGGGAAAATAGGGGAGGGACAGCAGGGAATGGGTAGTTGGGGAAGCATAACATGCGGAGAAATTGCAGATACAGGTGATGGGGAGGAAGGCATCAAACCGCACTGCCATGTGTGTACCTATGGACTCTTACATGTTCTTTACATGTACTCCAAAACCTAAAATGCAGTAAAAATAAATAAATAAATAAGGAAAAAAACCCTGGAGACAACAAATGCTGGAGAGGATGTGGAGAAATAGAAACACTTTTACACTGTTGGTCGGAGTGTAAATTAGTTCAACACTTGTGGAAGACAGTGTGGCAATTCCTCAAGGACCTAGAAATAGAAATTCCATTTGACCCAGCAATCCCATTACTGGGTATATATCCAAAGGATTATAAATCATTCTACTATAAGGACACATGCACACGAATGTTCATTGCAGCACTGTTTACAATAGCAAAGACTTGGAACCAACCCAAATGCCCAACGAAGATAGACTGGACAGGGAAAATGTGGCACATATACACCATGGAATACTATGCAGCCATCAAAAATGGGGAGTTCGTGTCCCTTGTAGGAACATGGATGAACCTGGAAACCATCATTCTCAGCAAACTGACACAAGAACAGAAAAACACTGCATGTTCTCACTCATAGGTGGGTGTGGAACAATGAGAACACATGGACACAGGGAGGGGAACACTTACACACTGGGGTCTGTTCAGGGGGAACTAGCAGAGGGACAGCGGGAGTGGGGAGTTGGGGAGAGATAACATGGGGAGATATGCCAGATATAAGTGATGGGGAGGAAGGCAGCAAACCACATTGCCATGTATGTACCTATCCAACAATCCTGCATGTTCTTCACATGTACGCCAAAATCTAAAACGCAATTTATGAGAGATCCAAGATGGCTGATCACTAGCAGCTCAGGATTGTATCTCCCAGTGAAAGCGCAGAAAACGAGAGGATGCCACACTTTCAGATGACTTTTTGTTGCTCACGGACCAGGAAATTCCCAGCGGAGGAGGCCCATGGGTCGCCAGCGCGAACCTTGTGGGCAGCGTGGCGGTTTTACCGATGCCTTGGTGCAGCAGTTCTTGGTGCAGAGTAAACGGGACTGGTTCCCCTTTTGGCCAACGTTTGGAGTTCCGGGAAGGCAGAGTCGCCTATTCAGCTGATCAAAGGATGGACTCAAGAAGGAAGCCAGACTGGAGATTCCTGGACAGAAAAGCACCATCAATCTTTTTTTTTTTTTTTTTTCTGAGACGAGTTTCGCTCTTGTTACCCAGGCTGAAGTGCAATGGCGCGATCTTGGCTCACGGCAACCTCTGCCTCCTGGGTTCAGGCAATTCTCCTGCCTCAGCCTCCTGAGTAGCTGGGATTACAGGCACGTGCCACCATGCCCAGCTAATTTTTTTTTTTTTTTTTTTTTTTTTTTTTTTGTATTTTTAGTAGAGACAAGGTTTCACCATATTGACCAGGATGGTCTCGATCTCTTGACCTCGTGATCCACCCATCTCGGCCTCCCAAAGTGCTGGGATTACAGGCGTGAGCCACCGCGCCTGGCCCATAGCACCATCAATCTTAACACCGCTGTTTTGGCCTGCGCAGTGGGTTGCTCCGATTCTGGTGCAGGGAATCAACAAGTTGGACATCCACTCAGAAACCTATTAGAAATTCGGTAATCACAAAGATGACAGATGGATAAATTTATAACAAAGGGAAGAAACCAGCCTAAGAATGCCAGGCTAAGAATACCCAAAATCAGAACGTCTCTCCCTCTACTGGGGATCACAGTTCCTCATCAGCAATGGAACAAGGCCTGATGGAGAACGAGTATATTCCAATAACAGAAGTAGGCTTCAAAAGGTGGATGATAAGAAACTTCTGTAAATTAAAAGAACTTGTTCTAACCCAATGCAAAGAAACAAACAACTTTCAAAAAGGTTTGACGAAATGCTAACAAGAATAGACAATTTAGAGAGGAATATAAGTGAATTAATGGAGCTGAAAAACACAACACGAGAACTTCCCGACCTAGCATGAGAACTTCATGACCTAGCAAGGCAGGACAATGTTCAACTCCAGGTAATACAGAGAACACCACAAAGACATTCCTCAAAAAGACCAACCGCAAGGCACATAATCGTCAGATTCACCAGGGTTGAAATGAAGGAGAAAATACTAAGGGCAGCCAGAGACAAAGGTCAGGTTACCCACAAAGGGAAGCCTATCAGACTCACAGCAGATCTCTCAGCAGAAACCCTACAGGCCAGAAGAGACTGGGGGCCAATATTCAACATACTCAAAAGAACTTTCAACCCAGAAACTTTCAACCCAGCCAAACTAAGCTTCATAAGCGAAGGAAAAATAAAATCTTTTGTGAACAAGCAAGTACTCAGAGATTTCATCACCACCAGGCCTGCTTTACAAGAGCTTCTGAAAGAACCACTACACAAAGAAAGGAACAACCAATATCAGCCTTCCCAAAAATATACCAAAAAGTAAAGAGCATCAACATAAATGAAGAATTTACATTAACTAATGGGCAAAACAGCCAGCTAGCATCCAATGGCAGTATCAAACTCACATATATTATTATTAATCTTAAATTTAAATCGACTAAACCCCCAATCAAAAGACACAGCCAAAACCCATCAATATCCTACATCCAAACCCATCTCACATGCAAGGAGACACAAAGACTCAAAACAAAGGGATGGAGAAAAATTTACCAACCAAATGGAGAGCAAAAATAAGGAAATAAAAAGCAGGAGTTGCAATTTTCGCCTCTGATAAAATAGACTTTAAAGCAACAAAGATCAAAAGAGGCAAAGGAAGACATTACCTAATGGTAAAAGGATCAATGCAACAAGAAGAGCTAACGATCTTAAATATATACGCACCCAATACAAGAGCACCCAGACACATAAGACTTATAAAGAGACTTAGACTCCCACACAATAATAGTGGGAGACTTTAACATCAATATTAGACAGATCAACGAGACAGAAAATTAACAAGGATATCCAGGACTTGAACTCAGATCTGAAACAACTAAATAAACAGTTATAGAACTCTCCACTTCAAATACACAAAATATACACTCTTATCAGTACCACATCACACCTACTCTAAAAGTGAAGTTACTCGTTCCTCAGTAATTGTATAGCATTACACAGGTTTAAATGAAATATTGGTTGGCTGTTTGTTATTTTCTTCTCTCATTTCTTCCTGTCTCCACTATTAAGCAAGATTATTGGCATAAAAGAGGTCTCCAATACCCATTTTTAGACTGCATTCTAGCCTGGGCAGCAAAGCAATACTCCTGTTCTCTCTCCCTCTTCCTCTTCTTCTTTCTTCCTCTCCTTCATTTTTTTTTAAAGATAAAGAAGGGCATTATATAATGATAAAGGGATCAAGCCAGAAAGAAGATATAATTCTAACCATATATGCACCCAACACTAGAGCACCCGGATTTGTAAATATGTCTAAAGGGAGAGAGAGACTGTGACACAATAGTTGAGGACTTCAGCGTCCCTCTCTCAGTATTATTAGATCTAGACAGAAGATTAACAAAGAAACAGTATATTTAAACTGCATGTTAGCCCAAATTGTAACAGACAATTAAAAACCTTCCATCTAACAGCTATAGAATACAGATAGAGAATGTGGAACATTCTCCCGAATAGGTCGTATGTTACAACACAAAATAAGTCAATTAATTTAAAAAAAAAGTTGACATTAGGCCAGACACAGTGGCTCACTCCTACAATTCCAACACTTTGGGAGGCTGAGGTGGGAGGATTGCTTGACCTAGGAGTTTGAGGCTAGAATAAGTTATGATGGTGCTCTGTACTCCAGCATGGGTGATAGATCGTCTCTAAGAAATAAATAAATAAAAGGGGAACTTTGGAAACCATACATACACATGAAAATTAAAACATGCTCCTGAGGCCAGGCACGGTGGCTCAAGCCTGTAATCCCAGCACTTTGGGAGGCCGAGGCGGGTGGATCATGAGGTCAAGAGATCGAGACCATCCTGGTCAATATGGTGAAACCCCATCTCTACTAAAAATACAAAAAATTAGCTGGGCATGGTGGCGCGTGCCTGTAATCCCAGCTACTCAGGAGGCTGAAGCAGGAGAATTGCCTGAATCCAGGAGGCGGAGGTTGCGGTGAGCCGAGATCGCGCCATTGCACTCCAGCCTGGGTAACAAGAGCAAAAGTCCGCCTAAAAAAAAAAAAAAGAAAAAAAAAAAAATGCTCCTGAGTGACCACTGGGTCAAGAAATTAAGTAGGAAATAAACTAACTTTCTTGACACAAGTGAGAAACACAACATACAATAACCTATAGGGTACAGCAAAAGCAGCGCTAAGAGGGAAGATTATAGGAGTAAACCCCTATATCAAAGAAGTAGAAATATGATTTCAAATTAATAATATATACCTCGTGGAACTAGAAAATCAGGAACAGACCAAACCCAAAATTACAAAAAAAAAATGTAAGGTTAGAGCAGAATAAAATGAAATAAAAATTTACAAACCAATATGAAAGGACAAAATGAAAAGTCAGTTTTTTGAAAAGGTAAAGTCAACCAAGCTGTTAATTAAATCAACCAAGAAAGAAACAAGACACAAATAAAATCAGATACGGAAAAGGAGACATCAAATCTGATACTACAGTTGTCACCAACAAAACTTAAAACACTGATTTGTTCTAAAGGAATTATCCACAGATGCTTTTGGATATTCTGTATACATAATAATGTCAACTAATAGTATGATAGTTTTATGTTATGCTTCAATACATAATTTAGTTGGTTTTATTTCTTTAAATCAACTAGACTCCAAGTATGTATAAAAGTAGACACTCTGCTATTAAAAAGGGTTTTTTAATTCTTGCAAATACAATGATCAACCTTAAATGTTTTGATAGCTTAGTTGTCATTTTCATTGCAGTTTCACTTGCTATTGAGAAATTTACAACTATACTGTTAGATTCTGTTGGCCCATATGTGCTGCAACTTTTGGGTTTCTCTTAAATACAAGTGGGATTATTTATAGTAAAATATTGTAAAACACTGCTTAAAAATAAAATACAAGCATCCAAAAGATGAATTCAAATAAGGGCCTAAAGAATAAAGACACCATGATAAGCAAAAGATTAGTGGTATGTACAGAATGATTTAATCAGATAGTTAAGTCCCCTCAAAGTCTTTGTCATATGTATAAAGTAGAACAAAAATGGTTTGACCCTTATGAATTCCTAATACAATAAGAAAATAGGTTATGGATAGAGGACGTCTAGGAAAAGCATTAGAATACCATTATTCCCAGTTAGGTGCAGTGGCTCAACAACTGCAATCTCAGCACTTTGAGAGGCTGAGACAGGCAAATCACTTGAGGGCAGATCACTAGAGGTCAGGAGTTTGAGACCAGCCTAGCCAACATGGTGAAACCCCATCTCTACTAAAAATACAAAAAAGATTAGCTGGGCATAATGGCAGGTGCCTAAAATCCCAACTACTCAGGAGGCTGAGACAGGACAATCACTTGAACCTGTCTGGTAGGCAAAGGTTGCAGTGAGCCCAGATTGTGCCACTACACTCCAGCCCTGGCAACAGAGTGAGACTCTGTCTCAAAAAAACAAACAAAACAAAAAAAACATTATTCTCATCTTTCACCTAAAGGAATCACAGATCTGGCCGAGTGTTGAAAACTATAAATAATAATAACTTTTATATTTTTCTAATATTTTAAGTCTGCGAATGATCTTTTAGGAACTAATACATCTTATGTGAGAATAATAACACCTTCATTTGTACCTGAACGCCTTTAATTTCTACTCAAATTTTTTATCTTCTATTGGGTTCTAAGACCACAGTTTTAATTTAATCATTAAAAATATCATGCCAGCCGAGCGCGGTGGCTCAAGCCTGTAATCCCAGCACTTTGTGAGGTCGAGGCGGGTGGATCACGAGGTAGGTCAAGAGATCGAGACCATCCTAGTCAACATGGTGAAACCCCATCTCTACTAAAAATACAAAACATTAGCTGGGCATGGTGGCGCGTGCCTGTAATCCCAGCTACTCAGGAGGCTGAGGCAGGAGAATTGCCTGAACCCAGGAGGCGGAGGTTGCAGTGAGCCGAGATCGCGCCGTTGCACTCCAGCCTGGGTAACAAGAGTGAGACTCCGTCTCAAAAAAAAAAAAAAAAAAAATCATGCCATACCATTTCACTACAATATTCTTACCTAGGTCTCTCTCCTTTGGCACTATCATATTTATTTATTCTGAGAGAGATTCCGCAAATAGTATTCTCCTAACCTTTACAATGGTTAGCTGTAATTTGATATTGTGAGATAATGTTCTTCCTGTATTTTAAGAAATTTTCTGTATTGCTTTCATAGTTAATGCAGAAATATTTTTTAAAAATATTGTGATTTTAAAATGGATTTATTAATTAGTTTGAAAATCTAAAATGTTTAGTGTTTATAAATATGAAAGAAGTTTCAAGGAAATTGTCTGAAAAATCTCATACATTATTTTCATCCTTTTCTTGTCAAAAAAGTGTATTGGTGCCACCTTTTTAGACACCAAATTGACATTTGTCACAATATAAAATTAGTATACTTTGCCCAAGTAATTCCAGTGCAAACCCTATAAATACATTGGCAAAGTGTCAAACTTTATTTAAAACTCTATTAATGGCAACATTATTTGATATAAAAATATCTGGTACAAATAAAATGCTCATAAGCAGAAGTAGTTAAATCATGCTACCTCTATGTAAAAATTTAATATATTAATAATTTTCAAAAACTCGACAGATTTGTATGCACCGATATGGAATGTGCCTCAAGATACATGTAAGTGGGCATTAGTTTACAGGACAGTGTGTAGAGTTTAATCCATTCACTACATATAAATTATGTTCAAGGAGAGAGACAGAAAGGGAGAGCAAGAACCAGAATAAGAAGGGATGTAATTTCTCATATTGAAGGCATCACAATGAGGCTTTAACAGTGAAATCTGACAGGCTAAGTAATACAGCAGATGGTTGTTTTTCTTTTTAACTTTTTATTTGTAACATGTAGTATTCACATAGAAAAAGTACATAAAACTCAAGCACAAGATATAACAAATAGTATAAGGTAACAAATCACCCCGGTTTTTAAGAAGCAAAGGGGCCTAGGTCATGGATAGGCAGAGCAAGATGACAGAATAGAAGGCTCCAATCATTCACCAACAGAGACACCAATTTAACAACTATCTACACAGAAAAAAAACACCTTCATAAGAACCAAAAGTCAGGTGAGCTCCTTATAATACCTAGCTCTAACTTCTATCACTGAAAGAGGCCCTAAAGAGATAGAAAAACTAGTCCTAAATAGCCGATGCCACCCCTCCTCCACCCCTGGCAGCTGAGCATCTCTGGGCACAGGGTAGGGGTGGCGGGGGTGGAGAAGGAAAACACAGCATTTGTGAGGTTCTCAACTCAGTACTGTTAAAGCAGAAAGGAAAACTGGACCAAACTCAGCTGACACCGGCGCACAGAGGAAGCATTTAAACCAGCCCTAGCCAGAGGGGAATCACTTACCCCAGTGTTAGGACCTGCCACTGTTAGTTCCTGCCACTGAGGGATATAGTGCTCTGTCCCCAAGTGAACTTGAAAGGCAGGTGAGGGCATATGGACTGCAACTCTTAGGTGAGTCCTAATGATGAACTAGGTCCAGAGATAGTGGACTGGGGGGAACATGTGACATACTGAGAGACCAGCTGGGGTGGCTAATGGAATGCTGGCATTGCCCCTCTCAAAACCCCAGGCTACACAGCTTGTGGCTCCAAAAGGGGCCCCTTCCTTCCACTTAAGGACAGGAGAGGTTAAAGTGGGGAGAACTCTGTCTTGCCTCTTGGTTACCAGTTCAACCACAGCAGGGTAAAGTACTAGTCAGAGTTGTGAGGCCCCTGTTCCAGGCCCTAACTCCCGGAGAACATTTCTAGACACCACCTGGGCAAGAAGGAAACACGTTACTTTGATTAAAAGGACCCAGTTCTGACAGCATTCATTGCCTGCTAACTGAAGAGTCCTTGAGTCTGAATAACCAGCAGTGATACCCAGGGACTATGATGAGGCCTTGGGTGAACCTCTAAGACCCTCTGGGTTGAGATGAGATACGGCACATTCTCAGCTGTGGTGGTTATGGGACAAAACTTATTTTGCTTGAGAAAAGCAGAGGGAAAAGTAAAGGGGACTTGATCTTGTACCTTAAATACCAGCACAGCCACAGGGAGGCAGAACACCAGGTAGGCTCTTAGAGTCCCCAATTCCAGAACTTGACTCTTGGACAGCATTTCTGGACCTGCCCTGGGCCAGAGGGGAGCCCACTGCCCTGAAGGGTGAGTTCCAGGCCAGGCAGCTCTCACCACAAGCTAAATGAAGAATCCTGATTGTAGTCTGGCAGTATTCCTCATGGGCCTCTGGTGGTGGCCATGGGGAGAGGCTCCTCTATGTTTGAAAAAGGGAGGGAAGAATGAGAAAGACTGTTATCCAGCTAAACCACAGTGCAACAGAATACCAGGTAGCCTTCTAAGTCTTTTGACTTCTAGTCCCCAGCTCCCACATGGCACCACTGGACCCACGCAGGGCCCAGGCACCTTGCTGCCCTGAAGGGAAGGACACAGGCCTGGTTAGCTTTGCTACTGGCAGATTGTAGAGCCCCAGGGTTTTGAGCAAACGGAGGCAGTAGCCAGGGAGTGGTTAGAGCAGGCCTTGGGCAAGACCCAGTGCTATCCTGGCTTCAGGACTGACCCAGCACAGTCAACGTGGTGCTGGCCACAGGGGTCCTTATGTCATTCTCCCTTCAGATTAAGGTGGCTCAGAACAGACAGGACTCAGTTTGGGAAAAAGTAAAGGTAGACAGCAAGAGCCTCTGCCTGATAATCCAGAGAATTCTTCTGGATCTTGTCCAAGACCATAAAGGTGGTATTTCTGTAAGTTATCAAGAACCACAGTGTTACTGGGCTTAGGGTGTCCTTTAAAGCAGATACAGTATTAATCACAACACCCAAGTTCTTTCAAATGTCTAGAAAGCCTTCCCAAGAAGGGCAGGTACATATAAGCCCAGACCATGAAGGCTACAACGAACACCAAACTCTTCAATGCCTGGCCACCAAAGAACATCTACTAGACTTCAATACCATCCAGGAAAACATGACTTCACCAAATGAGCTAAATAAGGCACCAGGAACCAATCCTGGAGAAAGACATATGTGACTTTTCAAACAGAATTCAAAATAGCTATGTTGAAGAAACAAAGAAATTCAAGACAACAGAGGAATTCAGAGTTCTATCAGATAAATGTAATAAAGAGATTGAAATAATTAAAATGAAAAGCAGAAATACTGGAGCTGAAAAACACAACTGGCATACTAAAGAATACATTAGAGTTTTTTGTTTTGTTTTGTTTTTAGATGAAGTCTCACTCTGTTGCCCAGGCTGAAATGCTGTGGTGCAATCTAAGCCCATTACAACCTCTGCCTCCCAGGTTCAAGTGATTCTCCCACTTCAGCCTCCCAAGTAGCTAGGACTACAGGTGTGTACCACCATGCCTGGCTAATTTTTGTATTTTTAGTAGAGACAGGGTTTCATCATGTTAGACAGGCTGGTCTTCAACTCCTGACCTCAGGTGATTCTCCTGCCTCAGCTTTTCAAAGTGCTGGGATTACAGGCATGAGCTACTGTGCCCAGCCTAGAGTCTTTTACTAGAAAAAATGATTAAGCAGAAGAAAGAATTAGTGAGCTTGAAGACAGGCTATTTGAAAATATGCAGGAGACAAAAGAATAAAAACAATGAAGTATGCCGACAGGATCTAGAAAACCGTCTTAAAAAGGGCAAACCTACAGTTATTGGCCTTAAAGATGTAGAGAAAAATATATGGATAGAAAATTGATTCAAAGTGATAATAACAGAGAGCTTCCCAAACCGAAAGATATCAATATCCAAGTAAAAGAAAACCAAGCAGATTTAATCTAAAGACAACTATCTCAAGGTATGTAATAATCAAACTCCCAAAGGTCAAGGATCAAGAAAGGATCCTAAAAGCAATGAGAGAAAAGAAACCAATAACATACAATGGAGCTCCAATACATCTGGCAGCAGACTTTCAGTGGGAAAATTACAGGACAAGAGAGTGTGGCATGACATCTAAAGTGTTCAAGGAGAAAATGTTTTACCCTGAAATGCTATATCCAGTGAAAACATCTTTCAAACATGGAGAAAAAGACTTTTGCAGGCTGGGCGCAGTGGCTCACGCCTATAATCCCAGCGCTTAGGGAGGCCGAGGTAGGTGGATCATCAGGTCAAGAGATCAAGACCATCCTGATCAACATGGTGAAACTCCGTCTCTACTAAAAATACAAAAATTAGCTGGGCATGGTGGCATAAGTCTGTAGTCACAGCTACTCAGGAGGCTGAGGCAGAAGAATTGCTTGAACCTAGGAGGCAGTGGTTGCAGTGAGCCAAGATTGTGCCATTGCACTCCAGCCTGGGTAACAAGAGCAAAACTCCATCTCAAAAAAAAAAAAAAAAATAGGAAGCATCCTGAAAACACGCACGCACACACACACACACACACACACAAACAGAATATCATAATACTGTAACTGTGGTGTGTAAACTACTCTTACCCTCAGTAGAAAGACTAAACAATTAACCAACTGAAAATAACTAGAACAACTCTTCAAGACATCATCAGTACAATAAGATATATAGAAACAAAAAGTTTAAAAGCAGAGAATAGAGGCTGGGCACGGTGGCTTACACCTGCAATCCCAGCACTTTGGGAGGCCAAGGCAGGCGGATCACAAGGTCAAGAGATCGAGACCATCCTGGCTGACATGGTGAAACCCCATCTCTACTAAAAAATTACAAAAATTAGCTGGGCATGGTGGCATGCACTTGTAGTCCTAGCTACTTGGGAGGCTGAGGCAGGAGAATTGCTTGAACCTGGGAGGTGGAGGTTGCAGTGAGCTGAGACGGCACCATTGCACTCCAGTCTGGCACCTGGCAACAAAGCAAGACTCCGTCTCACCCCCATCCAAAAAAAAAGGAAAGAAAAAAAAAAGCAGGGAATGGATTTAAGGTATAAAGTTTCTATTAGCTTTCTTTTTGTATGTTTGTTTATGCAGTGTTAAGTTGTTACCAGGTTAAAATAATGGATTGTAAGATACTATTGCAAACCTCATGGTAATCTCAAGCCAAAAAATATATAATTAATACACAAAATGTGAAAAGCAAAAAACTGCAGGTAAGGTATGTCTGACTGGAGCAAAAAGCAGTAAGTTATATATGTATTTTTAAACAAATTTAAGAAGAGGCCAGGCCTGGTTGCTCACACCTGTAATTCCAACACTTTGGGAGGCCAAAGCAGGCAGATCACAAGGTCAAGAGACTGAGATCATCCTGGCCAATGTGGTGAAAACTTTTCTCTGTGAAAAATACAAAAATTAGCTGGGCGTGGTGGCACATGCCTGTAGTCCCAGGTACTCAGGAGGCTGAGGCAAGAGAATCTCTTGAACCCAGGAGGCGGGAGTTGCAGTGAGCCAAGATCATGCCACTGTACCCCAGCCTGGTGACAGAGTAAGAGTCCATCTTAAAAAGAAAAAAAAAAAAAAAAAGAGAGAAGAAGAAAGAAAGAAAAATAAAGCAAGAAACTAAACCATATCACCAGAATAAATCATGTTCACTAAAGGAAGATAGGAAGGAAAAAAATAAGATAGATAAGACCACAAAACAACCAGAAAATGAATAACAAAATGGCAGGAGTGTTTACTTATCAACAGTAGCATTGAATGTAAATGGATTAAACTCTCCAATCAAAAGATGTAGAATAGCTGAATGGATGAAAAAGCGAAACCCAGTGATCTGTTGCCTACAGGAAACAATTCCCCTATAAAGATACAAATAGACTGAAAAATAAAGGGGTGGAGAACGATCTTCCATGCTAACGGAAACCATAGAAAAACAGGAGTTGCTATACTTATCAGACAAAGCAGATTTTAAGACCAAACTACAAGAGACAAAGAAGGTCACTGTATAATGATAGAGGGATCAATTCAACAATACAATATGATAATTTTAAATACATACACACACACACACACACACACACACACACACCCAACACTGGAGCTCCCAGATATATAAAGCAAATATTAGAATTAAAGAGAAAGACAGACCTCAATATAGTAATAGTTGGAAATCAACACCCCACTTTCAGCCGTGGACAGACCATCCAGACAGAAACAAAGAAATAGTCTTAATCTGTACTATAGACTAAGTGGCTCTAATAGATATTTACAGCACATTTCATCCAATGGCTGCAGAATACACAGTTTTTTCCTCAGCCTATGGATCATTCTCATAGATAGACAATATATTTGTTAGGTCACAAAACAAGTCTGAAAAAATTCAAAAATGGAAATATCAAGCATCATCTCTGACCACAACGGAATAAAAGTGGAAGAAGAGAAATTTTGCAAAGCATACAAATATATGGAAATTAAACAATATCACCCAAATGACCAGCAGATCAATGAATAAATTAAGGAAATTGAAAAATTTATTGATACAAATGATAATGGAAATACAACATACCAAAATCTATGAGATACAGCAAAAGCCGTACTAAGAGGGAAGTTTACAGCTGTATGTGCTACATCAAAGAAAAGGAACAACTTCAAAAAAAATGATCTAACCATGTATCTCAAAGAAATAGAAAAGCTAGCGCAAACCTAACCCAAAATTGGAAAAATAAAGATCAAGCAGAAATAAGATTGAAATGAAACAATCCAAAAGATAAGTGCAACAAAAAGTTGGTTTTTTGAAAAGTTAAACAAAATCGACAAATCTTAGCCAGACTGAAAAAAAGAGAGAAGATGAAAATAAAGTCAGAAATGAAAATGGAGACATTAAGACTGACACTGTAGAAATGCAAAAAAATCATCAGTGGCTGCTGTGAGCAACTAGATGCCAATAAATTGGAAAATCTAAAAGAAATGGAAAAAGCCTAGACACATACAACCTACCAAGATTGAATCATGAAGAAATCCAAAACCTGAACAGACCTGAACAAGCAACAAGATTGAAGCCATAATAAAAAAATCTCCAAAAAAAGAAAAGCTTGGGACCCGACAGCTTCACTGCTGCATTCTATTAAACATTTGAAAAATGAACTAATACTAGTCCTATTCAATTCCAAAAAATAGAGGGAGTACTGCAAGTCCAGCATTACCCTGATACCAAAACCAGATGAAGACACCTCAAAAAGAGAAAACTATAGGCCAATATCTCTGAATATTGAGGCAAAAATCTTCAATGAAATACTAGCAAACTGAAATCAATGATATATTAGAAAGATTATTAATCATGGTGTGGGATTTATCCCTGGGATGCAAGGATGGGTTCAACATATGCAAATCAATGTGACGCATCAAAACAGAATGAAGGATAAAAACCATATATGATCATTTCATCGATGCTGAAAGAACATTTGATAAGATTCGACATCCCTTCATGATAAAAACTGCCAAAAAGCTCAGGAAAGAAAGAACATAGCTCAACACAATAAAAGCCATATATGACAGATTCACCGCTAGTATCATACTGAATGGGAAAAAACTGAAAGCCTTTTAAGATCTGGAACATGACATGGATGGCCACCGTCACCACTGTTACTCAACATAGTACTGGAAGTCCTACCTAGAGCAATCAGACAAGACAACAATCTAAAGGGCATCCAAATTAAAGAGGAAGAAATCAAAGTATCCTTGTTTGCAGATACGATCTTACATTTAGAAAAAACTTTTAGAACTGATAAATTCAGTCAAGTTACAGGATACAAGAATCAGTAGCATTTCTTTCTTTTTTTTTTTTTTTTTTTTTTTTTTTTTTTTTTTTTTTTTTGAGACAGAGTTTCGCTCTTGTTACCCAGGCTGGAGTGCAATGGCGCAGTCTCGGCTCACCGCAACCTCCGCCTCCTGGGTTCAGGCAATTCTCCTGCCTCAGCATCCTGAGTAGCTGGGATTACAGGCATGTGCCACCATGCCCAGCTAATTTTTTGTATTCTTAGTAGAGACGGGGTTTCACCATGTTGACCAGGATGGTCTCGATCTCTTGACCTCGTGATTCACCCGCCTCGGCCTCCCAAAATGCTGGGATTACAGGCTTGAGCCACCGCACCCGGCCAGCATTTCTATATGAAAACAGCAAACAATGTGAAAACTCAAGAAAGAAACCTCATCTACAATAGCTACATGTAAAACTAAACGCCTCAGAATTAACCAAAAGAAGTGAAAGATCTCTAATGAAAACTATAAAAAAAATAGATGAAAGAAATTGAAGAGGACAACAAAAAAATATTTCGCATTCATCATTGGAACAGTATTATTAAAACGTATGCACTACCCAAAGCAATCTACAGATTCAATGCAATTCCTATCCTAAGGTTGGGGAAGGGGAGAACTGGATGAACCATATTACCCAACTTCAAATTGTACTACAGAGATATAGTAACTAAAGCAATATGGTACTGGCATAAAAACAGACACATAGACCAATGGAAGAGAACAGAGAAACCAGGAACAGATCCATACACCGACAGTGAACTCATTTTTGACAAAAGTGCTAAGAACATACATTAGGGAAAAGGCAGTCTCTTCAATAAACGGTGCTGGAAAAACAGATTATCCATAGGCAGAATAATGAAACTAGACCCCTATCTCTCACCGTATACAAAAAGTTAAATCAAAATGGATCAAACACCTAAATCTAAGATCTCAAACTATGGAACTCCTACAGTAAAAGAATGGGAAAAATCTCCATGACATTAATCTGGGCAAAAATTTCTTGAGACATAACCCACAGGCCAGGCAACCAAAGCAAAAACAGTCAAATGGGATCACATCAAGTTAAAAAGATTCTGCACAGCAAAGGATACAAAGTGAAGAGACAACGCACAGAATGGGAAAAAAATGTTTGCAAACTACCTAGCTGACAAGCTATTAATAACCAGAATATATAAGCAGCTCAAACAACTCTATAGGAAAGAAGTCTAACAATCCAATCAAAAGATAGGCAAAAGTTTTAAATAGCCATTTCTCAAAAGATATACAAATGGTGGCCAGGGGCAGTGGCTCACACCTGTAATCCCAGCACCTTGGGCGGCAGAGGCAGGTGGACCACCTGAGGTCAGGAGTTCGAGACCAATTTGGGTAACATGGAGAAACCCCATTTCTACTAAAAAAAACTTACAATAATTAGCTGAGCATGATGGTGAGCACCTGTAATCCCAGCTACCTGGGAGGCTGAGGCAGGAAAATTACTTGAACCCAGGAGCCAGAGGTTGCAGTGAGCTGAGATTGCACCACTGCACTCCAGCCTGGGCGACAAGAGCAAAACACCGTCTCAAAAAAAAAAAAAAAAAAAAAAAAAAAAAAGCATACAAATGGCAAACAGGCATATAAAAGGTGCTCAACATCACTGATCAGAGAAATGTAAATCAAAACTACAATCTGATATCATCTCGCTCCAGTTAAAATGGCTTATATCCAAAAGAGGTAATAATAAATGCTAACGAAGATACAAAGAAAAGGCAACCCTTGACCAAGGAGCAGCTTCTCTGCTCCTTCTGGAATCTCCGCCTGATTCAGCCTTCCTGCCTCTAACACGTCTATCCGCGTGACCCAGAAGTCCTACAAGGTGTTCACTTCTGGTTCCAGGGCCTTCAGCAGCTGCTCCTACATGAGTGGGCTGGGTACCCATATCAGGTCCTTGAGTTTCTCCTGAGTGGGCAGCAGCAGCTTCTGGGATAGCGCAGGCAGAGGCTGTGGTGGGGCCAGCAGCATGGGAGGCATCACCAGCAACACGGCCGACCATAGCCTGCGAAGCCCCCTTAACCTGGAGGTCGATCCCAACATCCAGGCTATGCACACCCAGGAAAACGGGAGACCAAGACCCTCAACAAGTTTGCTTCTTCATTGACAAGATATGGTTCCTGAAGCAGGAGAACAAGATGCTGGAGACTAAGTGGAGCCACCTGCAGCAGCAGAAGATGGCTCCGAGCAACATGGACAACATGTTCGAGAGCTACATCAACAACCTTAGCAGCTAGAAACTCTGGGCCAGGAGAAGCTGAAGCTGGAGGCAGAGCTTGACAACATGCAGGGGCGGGTGGAGGTCTTAAAGAACAATTATAAGGATGAGATCATTAAGAGTAGGATGAGATCATCAAGAGACCAAGAATGAATTTGTCCTCATCTGTGGTGCTGTCCGTGGACAACAGGCCCTCCCTGGACATCAACAGCATCATCGCTGAGGTTAAGCCACAGAATGAGATCGGCAACCGCAGCTGGGCTGAGGCTGACAGCATGTACCAGATCAAGTATGAGGAGCTGCAGACGCTGGCTGGGAAGCACGGGAATGACCTGCAGCATAAAAAACCTGAGATCTCTGAGATGAACCGAACATCAGCCGGCTTCAGGCTGAGACTGAGGGCCTCAAAGGCCAGAGGGCTTCCCTGGAGGCCACCATGGGAGCAGTGTGCGGAGCTGGTCATTAAGGATGCAAACATCAAGCTGTTCAAGCTGGAGACCGCCCTGCAGCGGGCCAAGCAGGACCCGGTGCGGCAGCTGCGCAAGGAGCTGATCGACGTCAAGCTGGCCCTAATTATCTAGATTGCCACCTACAGGAAGCTGCTGGAAGGCGAGGAGAGCCAGCTGGAGTCTGGGATGCAGAACGTGTGTGAATCCACCCTAAGACCACCAGTGGCAGGCTATGCAGGTGGTCTGAGCTCGACCTATGGGGTCCTCAGAAACCCCGGCCTCAGCTACGGCCCGGGCTGTAGCTTTGGCTGTGGCACGGGCTCCAGCTCCTTCAACTGCACCAGCTCCACCAGGGCCGTGGTTGTGAAGAACAAGACCCGAGATGGGAAGCTCGTGTCCAAGTCCTCTGACGTTCTGCCCAAGTCAACAGCTGCGGCAGCCCCTCCCAGCCTGTCCCTCTGGCAGCTGCCCCAGAGTCTAGGAGGGAGGACTCTGTGCAGGGGAGCACAGGAAACAGGAGACCCACCCACCCGAGGCTCAGCTCTAGCCCGCTGCCCACCGTGGGGGAGTTTACTGCCTGAGGATCCCACCTTGCCCATGCCTGCAGGTACAATTTTATTTATTTATTTATTTAGGTCCAAAATAAAACCTCAGCTAGCCCATTGTCAAAAAAAAAAAAGTGAGGGGACAGTTTGGAGGTTCATCAAAAAACTAATAATATGCCATATGCCATATGATCCAGCAATCTCACTGCTGGGTAGACACCCAAAAGAAAGGAGATCAGTATGTCAAATACTCCCATGTTTATTGCAGCACTGTTTATAATAGCCAAGATTTAGAAGCAACCTGAGTGTCCAACAGATGAACAGATAAAGAAAACATAGTACACATACAAAATAGAGTACTATTCAGTTTAAAAAGAATGAGATCCTGTCATCTGCAACAACACGGATGGAAATGGAGGTCATTATGGTGAGAAATCAGGCACAACAAGACAAACATTACATGTACTCACTTATTTGTGGATATAACAATCAAAATAACTGAACACATGGAGATAGACAGAAGGATGGTTACCAGAGGCTAGGAGGGTTATAGGGGTCTGGGGAGAAAGGTAGGGATGGTTAATAGGTATGAAAACATTGGATGAATAAGACCTACTATTTGATAGCACAATGGGGTGACTATAATCAATAATAATTGTACATTTTAGGAAAACTTAGAGTGTAGATGAATTGCTTATAACTCAAAGGATAAATGCTTGAGGGGATAGATACCCCATTTTCCATGATATATTTATTTCACATTGCACGACTGTATCAAAATATCTTATATACCCCATAAATATATCTATGTACCCACAAAAATAAAAATAGCTTTTTAAAATTGAAAGTAATTAGCCTAGTTTCTATAATTCCTTTACTTTTCATCATGTTAGCAACTGAGAAACGCATTTTGCCTTGCTTCTTTTATTTAACATGATGCTTTTAAGATTAATCCATATTGTTTGCATTAAGATACTGTTTACTCATTGTAATGGCTATTCATGCATGTGTGAATACTGTACAATTTATCCTTTTTTTTTTGGATCGAGTCTCACTCTGTCGCCCAGGCTGGAGAGTGATGGCATGATCTCGGCTCACTCAAACTCTACCTCCTGGGTTCAAGTGATTCTCCTGTCTCAACCTCCCAAGTAGCTGAGATTATAGATGCCCACCACCATGCCCAGCTAATTTTTTTTATTTTCATTATGTTGGCCAGGCTGGTCTCAAACTCCTGACCTCAAGTGATCCACCTGCCTTGGTCTCCCAAAGTGCTAGGATTACAGGCATGAGCCACCATGTCTGTCCAATTTATCCTTTCTAACACAGAAATATTTTAGTTTGTTTCAAGTTTTATCCTAAAACTAGAATAAAGCAGTTTTAAATATACTCGTAGAAAAAAACTGATACCACAGATACAAAAAAGACACTATTATGAACAACTATACACCAACAAACTAGAAAATCTACAGGAAATGAATTCCTGGACACATACAAACCACCAAGATTGGAACAGTAATAAAAAGTCTCAACATACAAATTAGATGGAGTCTAATTTTTTTCCCATAGAAATTAGCAGTAAAGCACGTCAGTGAAATACAATATGTGAATGTTATCACTAATTGACTTGGAAATCTCAATGCAAGTTCTAGGAATTCAGAGACCTCTGAGTAATACATGAATCATAAGAAAGAAAATAGATTTATTTTTATGCCTTTTATTTCCTGTTTCAATGGCTCAGTTTGTTTGTTTTCCCATATTCCATGTTTTCTTACATGCAACCTTTATGTTCCTCAACTTTCTCAAGTTGGAACAGTAATTAAAACTCTCAACATAGAAAAGTCTAGGTCCAGATGACCTCACTACCAAATTCTACCAAACCTAAAAAGAACAAATGCTAATTTTTCTCAAACTATTCCAAAAGATTGAAGAGGAGGGAATTCTTCCCAACTAATTTTACAAGGCTAACATTGCCCCGGTACAAAAAGCCAGACAAGGATACAACAACAACAAAGAAAACCACAGGCTAGTATCCTTGAGGGACATAGGTTCACTGATCCTCAACAAAATACTGGCAAACCAAACCCAGCACACCAAAAGGTAATACACCATGGTCAAGTAGGACTTATCCCAGGAATGCAAATATGGTTCAACATACACAAATCAATAAACGTGGCACATCGCATCAACAGAATGAAGGGCAAAAACTGTCTGATCATCTTAACAGATGCAGAAAAATCATTTGATAAAACTCCACATCCCTTATTAAGAATTCTCAACAAATTGGCATAAAAAGAACATACTTCAACATAATAAAGGTCATATATGACTATCCAAAGGTAAAATCATACTCAACTGAGAAAAGCTGAAAGCCTTTCCTCTAAAAACTGTAATAAGAAAAGGATGCCCACTTTCACCACTCCTATTAAACATGCTGCTGGAAATCCTAGCCAGAGCAACCAGGCAAGAGAAATAAATAAAAGGCAACCAAGTTGGAAAAGAGGAAATGAGCTTACTGTTCTTTGCACATGACATAATCATATTTTTTAAAAAACCTAAAGATATCTCCAAAAAGTTAGCTCTGATAATCTGTTAGAACATAGGTGGAAAAAGAATAAGGAAGAATGCACAAGTGTAAATCTATGTTCAGATTTCTACATATTAATCTGTATTGTATATTTCTATTTCTTTCCCAATTTTTTCAAATTGCTTCTTTCATTTTGGTAACAAAATGGCACCACTAAGCTTGCTTTCAAAAACTTTTTTTTGACATCCTGTTGAAAGAACTTTTTTTTTTTTTTAAACTCTACAACATGTAATACCATACTCAGTCTAACTCAGAGGGCTTAAAGTAGAATTCATACAATTCCTTTTTAAAAACTCAGATCAAGTTTCTTTTGAAATTTGTCAATACTACTGAAATTTGTCAACAACTTTTTGGATCTATCAGGTTCAGGACACCTGTATGAGATGAAAAAGAGAAGTACTGTTTCATACCCTAGAAAAGTTTACAAGCTATTTAAATGAGGATATACACATAAAAAAAAAAAAAAAGGTAAAGATTAAAAAGACATTCAATCATCAGGAAAATGCAAATAAAACCCAGAATGAAATATCATACCACTCCAGTTAGAATGGTTATTATCAAAAACAAAAAATAAATGCCGGTGAGGATGTAGAGGAAAGGAAACTTACACTCTGTGGATGGGAATGTAAATTAAAATCGTTGTTAGGGTAAACAGTATGAAGGTTCCTCAAAAACTAAAAATAGAACTACTCCATGATCCAGCAATCTCACTACTGAGTATTTATCCAAAGAAAAGGAAATCAGTAAATGAGAGGGATATCTGCACCTCCGAGTTTATGGCAGTGCTATTCATGACAGTCAAAATACGGCATTAACGTAAGTGTCCACCAGCAGATGAATGGCTAAAGAAAATGTGGCTTATATACACAATGGACTACTATTCCACCATAAAAAGAATTAAATCATATCACAACAGCATGGATGGAATTAGAGGGTATTATATTAAGTGAAATAAACTAGGCACAGAAAAATAAGTAACAGCTGTTCTCACTCATACGCGGACACTAAAAAGTATAGTGATTACTAGAAGGAGGGAAGGGGAGGGGAGAGGAGAAAACAGGGAGAGGCTGGTTAATGAATGCAAAACTACAGTTAGGAAAAATAAACTGTAATGGTCTATGACCCTGTAGGGTGGCTATAGTTAGTAACTTATTGTCTATTTTCACATAGCTAGAAAAGAGGACTTTGAATGTTCCCACCAAAAGCAATGATAAATATTTGAGGTTGCAGACATGCTAATTACCCTAATTTGATATTACTCATTATACATATGCATCAAAATATCGCTCTGTACTCCATAATATGTATAATATGTGTCAGTTCAAAACGTAAAAAGAGAGGCATGCATACACTGCTGACAAAATGCGGCAATCAAAACCTTGAAAACATTTGCAAACTTTTTGTATGTTTCCTCTTGCTACTGTAAGAAATTACCACAAACTTATTGGCATAAAACAACACCAACTCACTATCTTACCGTTCCGGAGGTGAGAAGTCCAAAATGTGTCTCTGGAGGCTAAAGCCCACATGTCGACAGGGTGGTTGCTTCTGCAGACTCGGAGGGTACAATCCGCTTCCCTGGCTTCTCCAGCCTCTGGAGGCTGGCTGCACGCGCGGCTCACCTCCCGAGCCTCGTGCTTCTATCCATCCTCACGTCTTCTAACAAGTTTCCTGACTCCCTTCTATAAGGACTCTTATGATTACTTTGGGCATTGGGCCCACCTGGTTAATTCAAGATCATTCTCTCCACCTCAGGATCCTTAACTTCTGATCACCCACAGTTCTGTTAACTAATTACATCTGAGATCATCGGGCCCCAACATGCAAGGCTACCCATGCTCTAAATTCACAAGAGACTACTGTGGAAGCTCTGCAGGTCAATTTCTCTGGAGACATTAGGCCTGTAACAACACTGTGAAATTAGCAGTGAAGTCATCAGAGAAATGCAATATGTGAATGTTATTACTAATTGATTTGGAAATCTCAATACAAGTTCTAGGAATTCAGAGACCTCTGAGTAATACATGAATCATAAGAAAGAAAATAGATTTATTTTTATGCCTTTTATTTATGCTGCCTTTCCTCTTCCTTCTCTACTACTTGCAAGTCAGTCCCTTCCTCCTGTTTCAATGGCTCAGTTTGTTTGTTTGTTTTCCCATATTCCATGTTTTCTAACATGAGACCTTTACGTTCCTCAACGTTCTCAATTTCATTACTTCCACCTCGACTCCAACTACTGGGTAATTTGGTCACACCTGATAACTATTTAAAACTCTGAAATTCCCCTCTGACCACAACCTCCTGTTCATATCCTCCCATTTCCTCACTCTACTGAATCTGCTCTTTGTCTAATTGTTATTTCTAGTTCCTCAATCCTGATCCCCGTGAGGTAAACAGCACTGCTGGCCAAAGACACAGGATCTTGATATTCAATGTCCTATTTAGGCCTGTCTTGACTAATTGTATGATTTCGGTTGTTCTTAAAGATACTGAGCTCTTTAAACCGAAATTTTTAAAGAAGCAGTAACATGGGAAAATGCATTTGGACAAAGACTGGTTTATTTATTTATTTATTTAAAACAAAGTCTCGGCCGGGTGTGGCGGCTCACACCTATAATCCAAGCACTTTGGAGTTCAAAGCAGGTGGATTACCTGAGGTTGGGAGTTCAAGACCAACCTGATTAACATGGTGAAACCCCCCCCCCCCGTCCTAAAAAAAAAAGAAAAGAAAACAAAGGCTCACTCTGTCACCTAATCTGGAGTGTAGTGACGTGATCACAGCTCACAACCTCCTGAGTAGTTGGGACTACAGACATGTTCCACTACGCTTGGCTAATTTTTTTTTTTTTTTTTTTTGGGGGGAGACATGGAGGGTCTCACTATGTTGCCTAGGCTGGCCTCAAACTCCTGGGCTCAAGGGATCCTCCTGCCTCAGCTTCCCCAAGTGCTGGGATTTCTGGCATGAGTCACCATGCCTGGCCTGGTTTCTTTAAAAACCCTATTTCTCACCATTGTTTAGGCTTTTCAATATTTAAATGTATTCAATGATTACCACCTGTTTACTTTCAGCTACTTCTCTAATCCTGAGTTTCAAATTTTGACTAATCTCTTGGTTTGTCAAAATCAAATCTGATCTCTTTGTTCACAAGTAGATCTTTAAAGAAAAGCTCAAAATATAATTCCCCACATTTTCATGTTTCATTGCTTTTCTTTTTTCCTTGACTCTTGTACCTTTATCACCTTCGTAATTTGTTCCAAATTATACAGATTTTTAAATCTCATCTTTTCCTAGGTAGCTTCCTTTTAGAGTCCTCTAAAGTCCAATTTCACTCTGGACTGACTGGCTTCCAGGCTTGCTATACAGCCATGATACTAAGATTAAAATTACTTTCCTAAGTTAAGGATTCACTATTTCTTGAGTCCCTATTTTTCTGTTTTTGTTTTGTCCTGTGTGTGAGGTTATTCTCTCATTTTTTAAGAACTTATCTTCTAAAGTAACTTACTAGGATATATGAGAAGTGTACTTTGAGTCACTTTATTTCCAGAAATGTCTTTATTCTCTCATTTTTGTTTATTTTCTTTTTTCTTTTTTTTAAGATGGGGTTTCACCATGAGGGCCAGGCTGGTTTTGAACTCCTGACCTCAGGTAATCCACCCACCTCAGCCTCCCAAAGTGCTAGGATTACAGGCGTGAGCCACCACGCCCAGCTTTATTCTCTCATTTTTGATGGACATTTGGATTTTTAGTCACCTTTTTTGATGGATATAAAATTATAAATTAGGCCGGGCGCGGTGGCTCAAGCCTGTAATCCCAGCACTTTGGGAGGCCGAGGCGGGTGGATCACGAGGTCAAGAGATCGAGACCATCCCAGTCAACATGGTGAAACCCCGTCTCTACTAAAAATACTAAAAATTAGCTGGGCATGGTGGCGTGTGCCTGTAATCCCAGCTACTCAGGAGGCTGAGGCAGGAGAATTGCCTGAACCCAGGAGGCGGAGGTTGCGGTGAGCCGAGATCGCGCCATTGCACTCCAGCCTGGGCAACAAGAGCGAAACTCTGTCTCAAAAAAAAAAAAAAAAAAAAAAAAAATTATAAATTAATTTTCCCTCATTTTTTTGAGGGCATTGCTTCATAGTCTTTATTATTATTATTATTATTATTATTATACTTTAAGTTCTCGGGTACTTGTACAGAACATGCAGGTTTGTTACATAGGTATACACATGCCTTGGTGATTTGCTGCACCCATCAACCCGTCATCTACATTAGGTATTTCTCCTAATGTTACCACTCCCCAATCCCCCCACCCCCGGCTATCCCTTCCCACCTCCCAACAGACCCCAGTGTGTGATGTTCCCCTACCTGTGTCCATGTGTTCTCATTCTTCAACACCCACTTATGAGTGAGAACATGCCACGTTTGGCTTTCTATTCCTGTGTTAGTTTGCTGAGAATGATGGTTTTCAACTTCATCCATGTCCCTGCAAAGGACATGAACTCATCCTTTTTATGGCTGCAAGGTATTCCATGGTGTATATGTACCACATTTTCCTTATCCAGTCTGTCATTGATGGGCATTTGGGTTGGTTCCAAGTCTTTGCTATTGTAAATAGTGTCACAATAAACATGCTCCATAGTCTCATAGCAATCCTTGTTGCTGATGAAAAATCTGACATTAGTGTGATTCTCATTTCTTCCTACTTGACTTCTGTTTTCACTGAAACCTTTTCAGTCTTCTCTTCATCCTTAATGTTCTGAAATTTGACAATACATTGAGACATGGATCTTTTTTCATTAATTGCGAGGGGCACTTGGGATACCCTGTCAATTGGGTAATTCTTCCGTCTCTGAAAAAATATCTTGTATTCATTTTTGATGATGGCATCTCGTCACCAGACGCCTACTGATTTCAGTAGGAACGACATCATGTTTGAGAGGCCAAAGAAGAAATCAGAGCCAGCAAATAAGACATAGGGCTTATTGAGGGGGCTTATATACACGGTAGTCCAGTGGCAGTGGGCTGGATAGGAGAACCACTGCTGTTTGTAAAAAGCATGCAGTTTCTACAGCATTTTCACTTAGCACCCTCCTCCTGACAACCTCCACCTGGTAACCTTCACTTAACCCAAAACAAAGGACCTCAATCCCCCTGGATGGCCTGTCTTCCACGGGATGGGCCCCGGATTAAGATGTTCCTCATAGATAAGGAATGAATTTCTTGGTTGGCTACTCCCGAATTCCTTAGATTGGAATTACAAACATACATTCTTCTGAGATGACAGGGCCATTCTCAGGGTATGTTTAAGTTATTGCTGTCAAGTGAGTCTGCCATACATACACCTCTACATTTTCTCTGCTATCTCTTCGGGAACTCACCTTTTCAGATATTGGACCTCTTGCAGAAAGCCTATTTCATCTCTCATTTCAGTCTTTTTGTTCTGTTTTCTGGGAGATTTGCTCCACTTTATCTTCCTAACTTTGTTCTGAAATTTTTATTTTGGCAACCCCTATCTTTAATTTCCAAGAGCTCTTTATTGTTCTGATGTGTTTCTTTTTCATAGCTTCCTATTGTTTTACGAATGCAATATCTTCTTGCAAATATTTCTGTTGATAGTAATAAGCACTGTTGCTTAAAGTACTCATTTATGTTCTGATTTACCTGTTTTCTTTGTTTTCTGTTTTTCTGTTTGTTTATATTGCTATCTCTCATGTTGCAAGTTTTCCTAAAATTTCTGGAGATCCTTGATTGCATACTTATATTTTAAAATGACATATTTAAAAAAGTAAACACAGTCAGGCATGGTGGCTCATGCCTATAATAGTCCCAGCACTTTGGGAAGTTGATGTGCGCGGATCACTTGACCCCAGCATTTTGGGACCAGCCTGGGCAACATGGTGAAATCTGGTCTCTACAAAAACTGAAAAATTAGCCAGGTGTGGTGGCACGCTCCTGTAGTCCCACTACTTGGCAGGCTGAGGTAGGACGATGGATTGAGTCCGGGAAGTCAAGGTCAAGACTGTAGTGAGCCATGATTGTGCCACTGCACTCCAGCATGGGTGACAGAACAAAAAAGTAAAAACAAAAAAGTAAACACTTGTGAATCCTATTTGAGGAATCAGGGTCTACGACCCAGACCTGCTCTTATGAGATGAGTTCTTTTGTTTGCAAGATATACAAATGTCAGAATGCCAAGATCTTTATTACAGGGCCATTTAATTTATCCAAAAAGAGAACCTGAAGATCCCTTTTCAAGGAAATAGGTGCCTCACACCTGGAATTCTATGTATGGGGGGTGGATGTCTAACTTTCAATTAATGTCTCTTCTCAGCTCCACATTAGTTTCCTATCTTCCTTAATTAAACCACGTACATGTGACCCCAAGCCTCGCCTAGGCCTCTGGCGGCTTGTGCTTCCCTAAGTATCTTAGGCTGTGAACTAAAATACTTTGTCCATCCTGCTTCATTGTCTCTTGATCTCCTCCCCACCACACTTCAACCCTATCACTCTTCATCTGCTAGACATTTATTAACATCACATCTACTAACCTGATGGCCTATCTTGTGTTCTTATAATTATGAATTTATTCCCTCTATATTATTTCCCTGTCAATTAACTGGGGTTCCAGGAGGGAGAGGAGGTATATTTATGTGGCCAGTCTCCATGTGGAATGTGATATTTCCATTTTTTCCTTAATTCTTTACATTCTGGGTCTACTAAAGAAGTGCTGTTTAAACTTCTTTCTCGTAACCATTTCAAACAGATGTATTTTTCCCTCCCTCCTTTCTCATAAATCATGTTTGCTTTACACCCTAAGATTAAACTTGTCTCAGAGAAAAGAGTCACCAGACCCTTCAACAAAGCAGACCACAAGATAAGGAGGAGATGATACAGAGACATTTTCTACAAGACATGAAATGGAAGTAGAGCATTTTTGGCAGGAAGAAGACTGAAAAAGAGAACAGGTGGCAGGCTGGAATAAGAGCTGGTCATGTTAAAAGTCTAGTGAAAGCTGGGTACAGAGGTTTGTGCCTATAGTCCCAGCTATTGGGAGGCTGAGGTAGGAAGCCCATGTAAGCCCAGGAGTTCGAGGCTATCCTGAGCAACATAGTGAGACACCTGTCTCTAAAAAACAAAGAAAGAAAAAAACGGCTGGGCGCAGGGGCTCATGTCTGTAATCCCAACACTATGGGAGGCCGAGGTGGGTGGATCACCTAAGGTCAGAAGTTCAAGACCAGCCTGACCTACATGATAAAACCCTATCTCTAGTAAAAATACGAAAATTAGCTGGGCGTGATGGCAGGTGCCTATAATCCTAGCTACTCGGGAGGCTGAGGCAGGAGAATTGCTTGAACCCAGGAGGCAGAGGTTGTAGTGACTCAAGATCATGCCACTGCACTCCAGCCTGGGTAACAGAGCAAGACTCCATCAAAAAAAAAAAAAAAAAGCTAGTGAAATCCCCAACAGCTGTTGAAGACAGAAGAGTGTGCTTTGTTTCAATTTCCATTTGGGTCTCTTGGAGATCATCTTTGCAGAGAGCCTCTGCATCAGCACAAAGTGGCCACAGCACATGAGAAATAGTGGTGTGGCTTATTTAGGGGCTGCAATATTGTTTGGCTCCTACGTTATGTGGAGGGAATGCAGTAGACACCCACAACGTGAGCCTTAGTCACTTTTTACTGAGTTAAAAAAGAAGTTTTTACTTTAGCCTGTTAGATATCGGGAAAAAAACCAAAAGTGCTTTTTTGTTCTCATACAATTTCTGACACCTGATGTGTGGGGATATTTCTTCATGCACCACGCAATCAATTCTACAGTGGACACCAGCCAGGTGTCCTCTAAATTCAACTTTAACTCTATCTACCTGAAAGGATCCCCTAGGTTGAGGGCTTAGTCCCACAAGATTGCCGCCACTTTAGATGCCAATCGCAAGCCCCACATTGTGACCTGTGCTTCTGATCCATCAGCTATAAATTGGGGTTCCCACAACTCCCTCCTTGGGTTTTATTAATTTGTTAGAGCAGTTTACAGAACTCAGGGAAATACTGTGTTTACCAGTTTACTAAAAAGGATAGAATAAAGGACACTCGTGAACGGTGAGCTGGAAGGGACACATAGGGAGAGGTATGGGAGAAGGGGCAGGGAGCTTCCATGCCCTCCCTAGGAATGGTGCCCTCCAGGAACCTCAGTGTGTTTAGCCATCCAAAAACTCTCGAAACCCTGCCCTTTGTGGTTTTCATGGATTCTCCATTACGTAAACATGACTTATTACACCACTGGCTATTGGTGATCAACTTAACCTTCAGCCCCTCTGGAGTCCCAGAAGGTTGGTGGTAGAGCTGAAAGTCCCAACCCTCTAATCCCACCTTGGTCTTTATAGGGTGACCAGCCCTTATCCTGAAGCTATCCAGCCACCAGTCATCTCATTAGCATACAAAAAAAACACTCTTCTGGAGATTGCAAGGGTTTAAGAGCTTTGTATCAGGAAACAGACATGAAGACCAAATATATATTTCACAGTATCATGAAGCCAAGTAAAAACTGACAATCGCAAAGAATAGTTTAAAAATAAAGTTGAACGTGGCTGAAGATACAGCCCAATTCTGGAAGGAAGATAAAAGTTTCTAGGGTCAGAGAAGCCAAGAGACAGGAAGAACCAGAAGGACAGACAACTGAAGTCCAAGGCCAGTGCTGCCAAGAATAAAAGACTCATTTTGGCTTTCTGTCAAGGTTTCAGAGGACCTCTAAGTCTAGGCAATAACAACAGTACATGAGAGCAAAAGCTAAGCTCAGAGACACTGACTCTCCCAGCTTGACTCCTTTTGACTAGAATTGTAATACTAATTTTCTGTTACTTGGGGAATGATTCATCTTACATTAAGAGGAGTTTGGGAACCCAGCTAAGTTGCTAATATTAAGCAATTATATAATATCTTCAGAGCTGTGTAGACATTACATACCTTTATCCTCCATAGGAAACAACCAAAGTTTCTGCCTTGAGAACACTTAGGAATTCACCCTCCCATGTTTTATTTTATTGTTTAAAATGGAGTCTTACTCTGTTGCCCAGGCTGGAGTGGAGTGGCATGATCTCAGCTCACTGCAACCTCTGCCTTCCGAGTTCAAGCAATTCTCCTGCCTCAGCCTCCCAGGTAGCTGGGATTACAGGCACACATCACTATGCCTGGCTAATTTTTGTATTTTCAGGAGAGATGGGGCTTCACCACGTTGGCCAGACTCATCTTAAACTCCTGACCTCAGGTGATCCACCCACCTCAACCTCCCAAAGTGCTGGGATTATAGGCACGAGCCATTGTGCCCGGCCCCCTCCCATGTTTTAATAGCAAAATGTCAGAGACTTGAAGAGCTATAATTGGCATAATTGGGCACACTTGTTACTTCTTCCTGAGACAGACTAAGTTTATCTTGCTATGTGAACAAGAAGAGTGAGTTGGAGAGTAGACTGGAAGTTACTCTCTCTCTTTTTTTTTTGAGGCTCCATATGTAGGGCTTATTTCCATTTTGGTTGTCTTTCTTGGATAATCTTTCACCCTTTAAAATTTTACATGCTTCTAACAAGAGGAAGTCAACATAGCATAAAGACCTTGGCTGTCTTTGAAAGTAACAACCTGGCATGAAATTTTATTTTTATGCTAATGATGATTTTATATAAAGCTGACATTTTAATATTTTTTTAATAGTTGAATTAAAACAAACTTTTTTTTTTTTTTGAGACGGAGTTTCAGTCTTGTTGCCCAGGCTGGAGTGCAATGATACGATCACAGCTCGCCACAACCTCCGCGTCCCAGGTTCAAGCAATTCTCCTGCCTCAGCCTCCCGAATAGCTGGGATTACTGGCATGCGCCACCACGCCCAGCTAATTTTGTATTTTTAGGAGAGATGGGGTTTCTCCATGTTGGTCAGGCTGGCCTCAAACTCCCGACCTCAGGTGATCCGCCTGCCTCTGCCTCCCGAAGTGCTGGGATTACAGGCATAAACCACTCTGCCCAACCAAAAAACAAACTTTTTGAAGAAAGAAAATCACCAATGTTTCTCTTATCCTATGAATGTAAGTTTTTATTTTTGCATATTCCTTTTTGCCTACATGGCAGAAAATTCTAGGACTGAAAGACACTTTAGAAATCAAATGGTTCACTTTCTTCATTTTCAGATGAGACAACCAAGAACTCAGAATGCTATGAGTTGAGTCCAGGGTCATACCCTATAGGCTCCACTAAAATCAACATTAATCCTAAATTAATTTAAAAAGAAAAGTTGTTAAAACATGAGAAACTACCTAATTGCCAGTTTTCTCGCAACTGGAAGGGAAAAAAAATCTCTATTATGTAATGCAGTATTAGCATTATTGACGGCAGTGTCTGGAGAATTACAGCTCTGTAGAACAATAGCAAATCTGAATTCCTTAATAAAAATTCTCAGAATTCAAGGAATTTCTATGAAATAGACATGAATTCAAAGCTTTTACATTTAAGGATTCATATTCAAAGTCCACATATTTGCTGTGCATTGCCATCACTAATTCGGCCTGCAGATTATTGATTAATGTACCTTCCTTGATAAAAAGGCAAATTAGGTGTCAAGTAGAGCACCTAATTAAAGCTTTCTCTCTGCTACAATTCAAAGAAATGAAATCGCCTTGTAAAAGGGAGTACTTCGTAAAGAACATAGGTGGCTTTCAAAACAACTGTTAGAAACAGTCTGGACTCACATTAGCGGGATTCTGAATGTTCTGTAGCAGAAAAGAGCCCCAAAAGGAAACTGGGGCTGGCATAGTGGCTCATGCCTATAATTGCCGCACTTTGGGAGGCTGAGGTAGGCAGATCACTTGAGGCCAGGATTTCCGGACCAGTCTGGCCAACAAGGAAACATCATCTCTATTAAAAATACAAAAAATAACCAGATGTGGTGGCATGTGCCTGTAATCCCAGCTACTCAGGAGGCTAAGGCAGGAGGATATCTTGAACCTGGGTGACAGAGGTTGCAGAAGCCACTACACTCCAGCCTGGGCAACAGAGCGAGACTATGTCTCAGGAAAAAAAAAAAAAAAAAAGAAAAGAAATAGAAAATCCAGTTCTGATGCTATTCTGCCACTAACCAGGAATGTAATCTGAGGCAAAACACTTAATTTTTTAGTTTATTTTCAATGTCAATGAGATGAGCCTAGGTGACCTCAGAATTCTTTTTCAGCTAGAAAATTCCAGGATTCTTTCCTCCATGCATGTGAAAGGTGTCCCGTATTTTAGGCTCTAGGAAAACTCCAGGTGTGAAAAGTTGCTTTTATTAACAAGGTACTAATATCCTTTTGTCTTTCTCTGAGGTAAGCCTTGGGCAGAGCCCTGGCACTTCTTCGGCTTCCCCGTCATCTCCCACCTTCATAGCCTCAACGGGTAACAAACCCTATTGTGTTTTCACTTAAGTTTCATCATTCTTTCTTCTCCCTGCACACTATCAACGCTTTAGGACTTGCCCTTTTTTCTGAACCACAGGAACAAGTAACTGTTTTTCTAATGTTTCTCTTAGAGTACATTCTGCTTCTAGTAAGCAAGCTCAAATTCTGTTTAAGATTTTTATACCCATGGAACTGAGTGATACTCTCACACTCCATATGCAATGTCAGCAAATTTGGTTGGCTCTCTTTAAAATATGTCCAAATTATGTCCTCTTACCTCCACCTATTATCTGGGTCCAAGTCAGCAATAACTTCTGACTGATCTCCCTACTTTTGCCCTTATCTCCATTGTCCACTCTCAACTCAGCATCCAAAGCAGCCCTATTAAAACATTAACTGGGATCATGTCACTCCTCTGCTCAAAGTGACATTCCTTACAATGGCCTACAAAGCCCTAGGTGCCGTGACTACTGTTGCTCTCTAGCTGCATCGCCCCCTCTTTTCCAGTACATAAACCCTCTTACTGTTCCTCCAATCTGCCAGGAACACGGCCACTTGCAGTGACTTTGCATTTGCTGTTCTTTCTGCCTGGAATACTGCTCCTCCAGATAGCTGCATGGCCAGTTTCCTCACTTTGTCACTCAACTCCAGTGTCACCTTCTCATGAGCCTTCTCTCGTCCTTCCATCATCCTTCCTAAAAATGCGAGTACTCTCTTATTTTCACTTCATCACTTACCTAACACAGTATGTTTTGCTTACTTTCTTCATTTTTTTCTCTTTGAGACATGTATTTTTGTCTGTGTTGCTTATTGCTATATCACAAGTACCTCGCACAGTGCCTAGCCTAGTGGGTGATCAGTATTTATTGGTTAATGAATGAATAGTTGGACATCTGCACCAAGGGGACATAACAGCATATGGAGACAGATACTAGATCAAATGTCTCATTTGTTTGTTTATAGCAAAACAAAATTGGACCATTTTCTTAATCTTATGTGGTAAAAAAATTCCATGTCTTTTGTTAATCGTGATATATGTCTTAGATCTCCTGTGAGATGTTTTAGATCTCAGGAAAAGCATTCTCCATTATTAAAGCCTTAAGTTGGTCACCCAGGGATGAATCTAATCATATTTTCCAAATCCTATCCTGTACATATGGCAGTCTTGCTAAGTTATATAGAAGGAAGTAGAGTCTATTATTTTAGATACAAAATTCCGGGTCTTGACTTGTAGTGGTTAAAGTCCTCAAAATTCCAAGATCGTGGCCGGGCACGGTGGCTCACACCTGTAATGACAACACTTTGGGAGGCCAAGGCGGGCAGATCACGAGGTCAAGAAATCGAGACCATCCTGGCCAATATGGTGAAACCCCATCTCTACTACAAATACAAAAATTAGCTGGGCGTCGTGGCATGCACCTGTAGTCCCAGCTACTCAGGAGGCTGAGGCAGGAGAATTGCTTGAACCATGGAGGCGGAGGTTGTAGTGAGCCGAGATCGCACCACTGTACTCCAGTCTGGTGCCTAGCGACGGAGCAAGACTCTGCCTTAAAAAAAAAAAAAAAAAAAAAAAAAAAAAAAAAATTCCAAGATCGTGACACATAACGTCAGGAGGAAATATGCAGCTATTAATCATACTAATGATAATGATGATGCAATAAAATAATTGTAATATGCTAACATTAAATGTATCTTTAAAAAGTACTGGAAATTCCATCTTGCATTCTTCCACTTTTTCTTTGTATTAGAAAAAAGCACTCCCTAATACTCAGTAGAGGATCAACGTATTTCCAGTTAATCTGCATGAACGTTTCCAACAGAAAAGATCACTTGGCATAGCACAAGCCTGGAGGACATGGTTAGCATTCTGCATTACTTGGGGAACTGAATTCACCAGCCCACGACACCCTACGAAGAACGCGCTCAGAGTACAACGTCTGGGGGAAGATCACCGCGTACCCCGAGATCCCAAGGGGGTGCAAAAAGCAAAATCCTGTGGAGAGTGAGCTCCACGACATTCGAATATAACAAGCTCCCGCATTCACCACTACAGCCGTCGTCCTTGATCTTCTTGGTCAGCGGGGCCTGCTCCTCGCTGAGGATGAGTGAGGACTGCCGCGGCGCCGCGGGTCCGGCGGGTTAGCCCAAAGCGCCCGCAACCGAGTTCCGGCGCCCGAGCCCCGCCCGGAGCCGCGGTGGGGGAGGGGCGGCGGCGGCCCTGGCGGCGCCGAGATTCCCAGAATTCCCAGCGGCCGCAGGGAAAGTTTACGGGATGTAGGCGGCGGCGGCGGCGGCGGCGGTAGTGGTAGCGGTTACCCGGCGGCCCGCGGTGGACCATGGCCCTGGCCCGGCGTCGCTGGACTCTGCTCACGGCGTCCCCGGGCAGCATCGCGGAGCGGGCCGACTTCCGGGAAGGAACTGACCAGCGACTGAGCGGCGGCCGGCGCGCTTAGCGCCCTGAACATGCGGCAGTCCCTGCGGGCAATCCCGGGCTCCGGACAGGCGGCGGCGGAGGCGGAGGCCGAGGCGGCGGCTCGGGAGGGAAGGAGTCGGCGGCGCCGGCGGAGGTGGCGGCGGAGACGGCCGGCGCCCGGCGCCGAGCCCTAGGGAGGCAGCTCAGCGCGGCCTCGGGCCTTGTCGTGAAGGATGCTGTCCCGAAAGAAAACCAAAAACGAAGTGTCCAAGCCGGCCGAGGTGCAGGGGAAGTACGTGAAGAAGGAGACGTCGCCTCTGCTTCGGAGTGAGTGTCAGGCGGGGCGCGCCCACACCTGGCCCGGGCGGCCACGGGCTGCGGAGACCTGGGCGGGGGCGCCGGCGGCTCCCCAGGGCTTCTCCTTCGTCCCTGATCGCTGTGAAATACTGGTTTTGAGATTTTCTTGTGCCTAGCGTGGTATTCGTTGATTGAAAGACCATAAAGAGTAAGAAACTTGGGTTAGTTCCCCCCTCCCAACCCAGCCAAATAGGCAGCCCCTAAAAATAACATGCTGCCCCGCCCCACCTGGCGGAGCGTTGTTGGTTTTGAGTCCTGGAAGAGAGACTAGGAAACACGTAAATTGCTTATCACCTAATGCTATAGGAGAAAAGTGATGTGACAGGGACACCTTTTTCCTCTTCTAGATGCGTGGTGATGTGCCTTATGTTTACAAACATTTCGGGTATCTCTCGACCGTGCTGCAAGTTGTGCGAATTCTGGGGCGGAATTCCTTAGTCCTGCTGCCGGGTGCAGAGTTGACAAGGTGAAAAGCACACCCGTCGCTCTTGGAGCCGCCACCCTAAGGCTCATCACTCTTACATCCCACAGCAGAGACCCCAAAACCTTTCTATTTGGCTATATTCGTGAGATTCCAAAAAGGCAACTCAAAATGATTTCTTATCATTAGAGAATCCCTCCACCCGAAAAGTTTTTTGTAATGGGGTGTATCCCACCCCTCCCCACCTCCCACCTCCTCTCCCCCGCTGCTTTGCTTAAGTATTTGACTTTTTGAGTTGAGCCTCTTGAATTTTTAATTCTTGTGTGTTCACAACATTTGTGGGGCGAAGAGCTGCTATTTTGTTGCTCACACAGTATCCCGGGCCCTTTGCGTAAGTTTCCTTCTTGGAAGCTGGTAGTAACCTTGTGACTTAAACGTTACCTCAAATTTTAATTGGGAAGCTGGATTTCTAGTTTTTTTCCCAAGATCACACAGTTGGAGAGCATGCTTTTCCATTATAACCACATTGTCAGCCTTCCAGTATATTGTAGTACTTGCAATACTATCAACAAAATTTATGTCTGTTGAGTACACCAGTAACTCGAAACCTCTTTTTTAAACCTTTTTTTTAACGACTTGGCTTTGAGTTACACATGAGATTAGCTTTTTCGGTGTTTTGTTTTTTTTTTTTTTTTTTGAGACGGAGTTTCGCTATTGTTACCCAGGCTGGAGTGCAATGGCGCGATCTCGGCTCACCGCAACCTCCGCCCCCTGGGTTCAGGCAATTCTCCTGTCTCAGCCTCCTGAGTAGCTGGGATTACAGGCACGAGCCACCATGCCCAGCTAATTTTTTTGTATTTTTAGTAGAGACGGGGTTTCACCATGTTGACCAGGATGGTCTTGATCTCTTGACCTCGTGATCCACCCGCCTCGGCCTCCCAAAGTGCTGGGATTACAGGCTTGAGCCACCGCGCCCGGCCTCTTTTTCGGTGTTTTTAAGCGATAGCTTGCTGGTTTGCTACAAATAAAGTTTATCAAACATTACTTGAAATCATGAATTGTGTTTGTCACATTTAAGTAACTTCTGAATACTTTTGTTTTCGTTACATGAAGGGTTGAGCCTTATTAATTTGGATAATTTGTTTCTGTCCAGTGTTGGTTTCTGAAGCTTATTCATATGAACGTCTCCTATGTTGTTTACTTAATGAATAGTAAAGGTGTCTCCATATTCAGATTTTTTCTTGTTTTAAAGGCATTTGCCCTCTCACTAGGAATGTTTTACGCTGTTTTCAAGTTTCGTATTTAAAAGTACTATGTCCTGGCCCGGTGCGGTGGCTCACGCCTGTAATCCCAGCACTTTGGGAGGCCAAGGTTGTCGGATCACGAGGTCAGGAGGTCGAGATCATCTTGGCCAACATGGTGAAACCCTGTCTCTACTAAAAATACAAAAAATAGCTAGGCATGGTGGCGCGTGCCTGTAATACCTGCTACTCTGGAGGCTGAGTCAGGAGAACTGCTTGAACCGGGGAGTCAGAGGTTGCAGTGAGCCAAGATAGCGCCACTGCACTCCAGCCTGGCGATAGAGTGAGACTCTGTCTCAAAAATAAAAGTACTATATCCTAAAAACCATTGTTCTACTATCATCTGCTATTTTGAATTATAATTACATAGTTTCCGGCTTGGTGTTTTTGAGCCGATTCAGCATTTTTGTGCCTCTTTGAAATGAGAGATTTTTATTTTCAATTTCTTACCTAAATTTGTAGCTTTCTAGCTTTTGATTACTGCCTTGGTGCTAGGTAATTGCAAGAGAAGAAACAGCTGATTTTTTTTCTTTTTTTTGAGACAGAGTTTCACTTTGTCGCCCAGGCTGGAGTGCAGTGTCACAACCTCAGCCCACTGCAATCTCTGCCTCCTGGGTTCAAGCAGTTCTCCTGCCTCAGCCTCCTGAGTAGCTGAGACTACAGGTCCGCGCCACCACGCCCAGCTAATTTTTGTATTTTTTAGTAGAGATGGGGTTTCACCATGTTGGCCAGGATGGTCTCAGATCTCTTGATCTTGTAACCCGCCTGCCTTGGCCTCCCAAAGCACTGGGATTACAGGCGTGAGCCATCACACCTAGCCAAAATTGTGTTTCCTTGTTGTTGTTTTTTTGTTTTGTTTTGTTTTGTTTGAAATGGAGTCTTGAGCTGTCACCCAGGCTGTAGTGCAGTGGCGCAATCTTGGTTCACTGCAATCTCCACCTCCTGGGTTCAAACAGTTATCCTGCCTCAGCCTCCTGAGTAGTTGGGACTACAGGCCTGTGCCACCACGCCCAGCTATGTTTTTTGTATTTTTAGTAGAGACGGGTTTTCACCATGTTGGTCAATCTCCTGACCTTGTGATCCACCCGCCTTGGCCTCCCAAAGTGCTAGGGTTACAGGTGTGAGCCACGGTGCCCGGCCCAAAATTGTGTTTTCTTAAGTTGACTGACATTTTGATTTTGGAGTTGTAGACACAAATGAACAACTTTTGAAAACTGCTTTTGTTACTTATTAAAAGGGTAATTTTATCCTTTGTTTCATTATAGATCTTATGCCTTCATTCATCCGGCATGGTCCAACAATTCCCAGACGAACTGATATCTGTCTTCCAGATTCAAGCCCTAATGCCTTTTCAGCTTCTGGAGATGGGGTAGTTTCAAGAAACCAGAGTTTCCTTAGAACTCCAATTCAAAGAACACCTCATGAAATAATGAGAAGAGAAAGCAACAGATTATCTGCACCTTCTTATCTTGCCAGAAGTCTAGCAGATGTCCCTAGAGAGTATGGCTCTTCTCAGTCATTTGTAACAGAAGTTAATTTTGCTGTTGAAAATGGAGACTCTGGTTCCCGATATTATTATTCAGACAATTTTTTTGATGGTCAGAGAAAGCGGCCACTTGGAGATCGTACACATGAAGAATACAGATACTATGAATACAACCATGATCTCTTCCAAAGAATGCCTCAGAATCAGGGGAGGCATGCTTCAGGTAGCTTAACATATAAATAATATAGTAGTTTATTGACATGTCAATTGAAAAGATGTTCTTTTCCAGATTTTCTTGGGACGCAAACAAATACTCCTAGCAAAATACTTTTCTACTTTGCTAGTTTTGCTTAAGCATGTGTGCAAATAGTTGATAATCTACACTGAATGAAAGAGTTCTTGTGTTCATTTATTTTACTAACTTATGTTGTATAAACCTGGTACTTATCTCAAGGCTGTCTAGACTCTTAATGCTGTGACTCTTGAAAACCTGGAGAATTTAATGTCTCCAGTTGGGTTGAATTTATGTTCAGATTTGGTAGAATAATGGGAAGGGTACATCTTCAGAGCCACTGGACTTAAACTTGAGAAAGGAAAGAATGGGAAGAAGTGGGCATGCTCAGTGATACCGTGAGCAAGTACATTGCTTCGCTAGATCCTGCACTTTTTCTTTGAACAAAACTGATTTAGTAGTTCAAGAATTCTTTCCTGAGTTGATCAGAAAGACTTACTGTCATACAGTTGTGTGTTGAGCATGTCTTTTTATTGTTCTTTTTGTAACAGGCAAAAAATATTACCATATAATTAAGGCAAGTAAGGTACTTTTTATATCTTCTGACTTGGAGATACTTCTGAAAGAAGCAGAAGAGATTGGAGAAATGTACAGTTCTACTTTATTCCTAAAGTCCTGGTTTCAGTAGATAAAATGAAGCAAGAAGAAAATTAAACTTTCCTGTCTGATTATTTTTTTCTACCAAGTAATAGACTTTAAATTTTGGCAGGATAAAAATAAAATGTGAGACAGGTTTACTTTTTGACCCATATAACTTCAAATAAAGTGACTTAAAAAATGTTTTGGAGGCTGGGCGTGGTGGCTCATGCCTGTAATCCCAGCGCTTCGGGAGGCCAAGGCGGGTGGATCATGAGGTCAAGAGATCGAGACCATCCTGGTCAACATGGTGAAACCCCGTCTCTACTAAAAATACAAAACATTAGCTGAGCATGGTGGCACGTGCCTGTAATCCCAGCTACTCAGGAGGCTGAGGCAGGAGAATTGCCTGAACCCAGGAGGCGGAGGTTGCGGTGAGCCGAGATCGTGCCACTGCACTCCAGCCTGGGTAACAAGAGCGAAACTCCGTCTCCAAAAAAAAAAAAAAAAAAAAAAAAAAATGTTTTGGAGCATTAGTATTTTGACTGTAGAAAAATTTATTCATTTAGTATTAATTGTTTATGTGTCTAGCGTTTTCCTTGGGCCTGTTGGTCTCTGCTTTCTGGTACCTTGTTTGTCTGGTACCTTCTTTGGGGAAACAAAATCAATCTATACACATTGGTCACAGAGCAATTGTTATACTTTGTGATATTAACTGTAAGTGCAACAGGGAGTCAGAATAGATATTAGTATAGGCTGGAATACTTAAAGAGACGATTCATGGAAGAGGCTGGACTTGGACTGGGCCTCAAGCTTGGCCTTTAGAGGAACAGGGGCCAGAAGAAGGACATTTTATGTGGAAAATTGGGAATAACACAATGAAAACAGTAGGCCTGGTTTAAATCTAAAGAACAGTGTAGCTCTACCTGGTTTGAAGAAATAAAATGTAACATGGAATGGAGATTTGTGGTTCAACAATAGGCTTATAGATTTGAGTCAAGTGGAAGTTATTACACATTTCAAAAAGACAAGTGATTCTATGAAAGCAGTGTTTAAAGATTAGTTTTGTACTAGAATTAAGGGTAGATTATCCTGGAGAAAGAGGATGGCAGGTACCAGTGGGTACCAGTGGTAATAGGAAAGGCAAATCTAGGATGCTTTTGAAGGAAAAATGAGAATTAGAGTTTAGGAGAAAGCAAATCACTGGTTTTAAATAATGTGGAATAGTTGGTAAGAACAACTTATTTTATGAAAGGTGACATCAGAGTCTCACTGGAACATTAAGATCAGAGGTTTTCTAGGCATGTAGAAGTACAGTAAGAGCCATGGGTGAGTACCTTTTAGTTTTGAAAGAATTAGGTTAAAGGATTAAGACAACTGCATGCTTGAGTGTTTATTTTGGTTGTTTCTGATATGCACTTCTGAACCTCAGGAATAATTTATTATCTAACTAAAACAGTTTTAAAAATAAAGCTCATTTATATTTTCTTCTAGAATAATAACTACTTATTATAGGAAATCTGCAAAATGCAGCAAAGTAAAGGCAAAGTACCCATCCACTAGAGAGCTTAGTATATTATTTTCTTCATTTTTTTTCCATGCCTAATTCTTTTTTTACATTGATGTGATTACATAATATTTTGTATAGTTTTCTGTTCTTGAATGATTTTCTTCATGTTGTATACTTTTTATGAGTAGTTTTAATGACTGCATAATCTTCCATTTGATGCATAATCAGTGGTTAATGAAGGCTTGACCTGTACTTCAGAAATTTGGAAAGGGGAAGAAGTGGATCATGCCCAAATTAATGGGACTTGGCCACTAATGGGGTTTGAAGGACAAAGGAGATAGAAGAGTGAGATAGGATTAGCATAGCCACATGACTGCCTAACAGATGCTCACAAAAATAAATGGCTGAATGAGTGAATGAACCCAGAGGTTTTAAATAATAAATAAATAAATCTGGAGACTTAAGATGAGTTTTTGGTAGCTGAGGGACAACAGAAATGGTTATGTTTACTGTTGCTATAGAATATGTGTTACTCTTTGCATTCACCTTTCCCATCTGTATTGCAGACATCACTGAAAGCTTGTAATACTTTTCTACCTGAGCTTTAAGTATGTAAATACAAAGAATTCATAGTAATATGTTAAACTTTTGTTTTCAAAATCTAATTTGCAAAATATAGTCGAGGAAATACTATAAGAACTAAATCTCTACTGATCCTTTCTTAGGAGCAATTTGACATAATTTTTATAAGTTTATTTTAAAACAACTTTCCCATCATAACTTTACCATAAAGTAAAAGTTAATTATAAGTTTTCAAATTCAAATATGTCATTTAAAAAAAATTAGATTTCAAAACACTGATGAAAGAAATTGAAGAGCACAAAAACAAATGGAAAGACATCCCATGCTTGTGGATCAGAAGAATTAACATCATTAAAATGACAATATTGCCCAAAATAATCTACATATTCCATACAATTCCTATTAAAATGACAGTCATTTTTCTTTTTCTTTTTCTTTCTTTTTTTTTTTTTGACAGAGTCTTGCTTTGTTGCCCAGGCTAGAGTGCAGTGGCGCAATCTTGGCTCACTGCAACCTCTGCCTCCCGGGTTCAAGTGATTCTCTTGCCTCAGCCTCCTGAGTAGCTGGGATTACAGGCACCTGCTATCACGCTCAGCTAATTTTTGTATTTTTAGTAGAGACAGGGTTTCACCATCTTGCCCAGGCTGGTCTTGAACTCTTGACCTCATGATCCACCTGCCTCGGCTTCCCAAAATGCTGGGCTGTTACAGGCATGAGCCACCGTGCCTGCCCTAAAATAACAGTCATTTTTCACAGAAATAAAACAATCCTAAATTTTCTACAGAACCAACAAGGAGCCCAAATAGCCAAAGTAATCCTGAGCAAACAGAAAAAGCTAGAAGCATCACACTACCTGTCTTCAAAGGCTGTCATAACCAAAATAGCATGGTATTGATATAGAAAGAGGCACATAGACCGATGGAACAAAACAGGTAATGCAGAAATAAATTCACATATTTGCAGCCAACTGATTTTTTTTGCAAAAGCAACAAGAATGTACATTGGGAAAAAGACACCCTTTTCAATAAATGATGCCGGAAAAATTGGATATCCATATGCAGAAGAATGAGACCTGACCCTTGTCTCTCACTCTATGCAAAATTCAACAGAAGATGGATTAAAGACTTAAGACCTGAAATTAATAAAACTACTAGAAGAAAATGTAGGGTAAACACTTGAGGATAACGGTCTAACATTTTATGGCTAAGACCTCAAAAACCAAGGCAACAAAAACAAGAAATAGACAAATGGGACTATATTAAAAGAAATAGACAAATGAGACTAGATTAAAAGGCTTCTGCATAGTAAAGGAAACAACAGAATGAAGAGGCAGCCTACTGGATAGGAGAAAATGTTTGCAAAAGATGCATCCAGTGAGGGACTAATATATCCAGAATATGCAAGGAAGCCAACAGTAAGAAAAGCAATTCCATTACAAAGTGGGCAAAGGATGTGAATAGACATTTCTCAAGGCATAAAAATGGCCAACAGGTATGCAAAAAAATGTGCAACATCACTATCAGGGAAATGTAAGTCAGAACCACAGTGAGATACCTTACCCCAGTTAGCATGGCTATTAATAAAAAGACAAAAAATATACTACTGGTGAGAGTGTGAAGAAAAAGCAACTGTTGTAGACTGTTGGTGGGAATGTTATAATAATTAGTACAGGCACTATGGAAAACAGTTTGGAAATTTCTCAGAAAACTAAAAACAATTACCATATGATCCCGCAGTCCCTGGGTCTCTAAAGAAAAATAAATCAGTGTATCAAAGAAATACCTGCACTCCCATGTTTATCATGTCATTTGCAGCAACTTGGATGGAACTGGTGGTTCCCATGTTAAGGGAAATCAGGCACAGAAAGACAAGTGTGTTGTGTTCTTACTCATGTGGGAGCAAAACACATTGATTTCATGGAGGTAGAAAGTAGAATAATAGCAGAGGCTGGGAAGGATGGGAGGGGAGATAAAGAGATAGATTAGTGGGTGCAAACATACAGTTAGATGGAGTAAATTCTAAGGTTTGATATCAGAGTAGGGTGACTACAGTTAATTTTGAAATAGCTAGAATCCGAGAGGACTTGAAATGTTACCAACACATAGAAATGACAAATACTCAAGGTGATGGATACTCTACCCTGATTTGATCATTACACACTTTGTACATGTAACAAAATATCACATGTACCTCATAAATATGTGCAAATATTATGTATCAAAAAATGCTATAAAACAGTGTTACCACCTGACTGGGCTCTTGTCTGCTATCCAAGTAGAGCTGAACACTGAGACAGCAGATAGTATAAAGAAGAAAGAGCTTATTGCAAGGCAGCTGAGTAAGGAAGATGGGCAATGTTTCTCAGAGACGTCACTGCAAGACTTTAGAAGCCAGGGTTTTTAAAAGATGATTTGGCAGACGGCGGGCGGGGGGCAAGCGGATGGGTACTGCTGATTGGTCTGGGATGAAATCCTAGGGTTGTCAAAGCTGTCTTCAGGCACTGAATCAGTTCTTGGGAAAGGGGGGAGTCACAAAACCAAGTCAGTTCCTTGGTTGAGTTCACGGAACACTGGTCCAGTTGGTGTCAGTTGTTCCTCTTGTAAGCAAAGTCTGAAAAATATCTCAAAGATCAGGCTTAGGTTTTACAATAGTGTTTGTGACTGCCACTTAACTATGGAAAGAAAGTTGGGAAAATATGGCAGGTTACTGTTTAACTAAACCTATAGTTTGGCAGAAAAGTTTGCAGGAGGTGAGATCAACAGTGACCAAAGTGGCCTGGCCTCTTCTTTGGCCAGTCCAACTTCTGGAAACCATCAGGGGGGTCTGTGTGATCTAGGATCATTGTTCTTTTGTTCTTTTTTATTTTTTTGAGGCAGAATCTTGCCCTGTTGCCCAGGCTATATTGCAGTAGCAGGATCACAGCTCACTGCAGCCTCAACCTCCTGGGCTCAAGCGATCCTCCCACTTCAGCCTCCTGAGTAGTGTGCACCACCACACCTGGCTGATTTTTTGTATTTTTAGTAGAGATTGAGTCTTAGCATTGTTGCCCAGGCTGGTCAAACTCCCAAGCTCAAGCAATCTGCCTGCTTTGGCCTCCAAAAAAGCTGGAATTACAGGCATGTGCCACAGTACCCAGTCTGGATCATTGTTCTTTAAAAAGAAACAAGATCATTAATCTTATGGGCAGCCTGTCCAGGGGCTACCACAGAAAGATAATTATTAGTGACTGTCATTTGTTGAAATGACCGTTTGCAAGCAATCATGCATGGAAGAGGCAAAAGAGAAGGAAAATACTTGACCAAAATTCAGGCCTCTACTGTAATTTTAATCTTGAGGGTGTTTTCAATTTTATGAAGGAGGTTACAGCAGGAGTCAGCAAGCTACACCCATGGGCCAAATGGACTTCCCTCCTGCTTTTGTAAAGTTTTATTGGAACATACATATGTAAAAATAAGATTTGATTTCATGGAATAGCCAAGACCTTGTTTTAATGAGACAGTAGACTTCTGTGTTCTAAGTCTCACCCAGGGCTCTTTAATAACAGATTGTGTTAGGCTTAAAGAAGGTTGCAGGTAGTTGAAGAATCTTTCTGGCAATAAGGTATCTCTCCCAACCAAAAAAAAGTTGTTTACAGAAGTTGATACATTGCTTGACAGACTTGATTTGATAACATTAATTTTTATCAGGGCAATATAGATTTAATGTTTTACTGTCTAGAAAAAGGTAGTACTCTTTTTGAAGGAATCTCTTAAGTTGCAGGAAAAGAGTAATAACCAATTACATGCCAAACAGAAAAGCCTATTAGTAACTGCCTTTTCCAGAAGGGAAAACTCTGAAAGTGAGACGGCAGCTGTAAGTTTTTTAATTCACCTTGAGAAAAGTTGAAACACATTTTTAGGATTTATGCTGAATAGGGCTCAAGGAATTTGAATAGAAAAGAGAAAGTTTGTAGGAGGGTAGGGATGTCCTATAGACAGATTTATTTTCACAAACAGTCAATTTTGATTGTCGTAAGCATAAAAAGGTTGGAAAATTTGTTTTGCAGTGACTTAATGGCAGAAGTAATTTCTGCCAATTAGTTATTAGATTTTCAGGAAACACCTTATATCAATGGTTAAATTCATTTTATTGTATTTAGTAGAAGCACAAAAACAAGTTGTATAATGTCAAAGTTTTAGAGCCCAGAAAGTTCTACATTTAGCTGTAGAACTTTCAGATTAGAAAATAATGTTCTTGGCCACATACCAGTCACGCACTTACTGTATGTGTCAAAGGAAGGAATCCTGCTGTCAACAGGAAGTCTTTAGTTGGAATACTAAAGGCAGATTGAATTCCTTTGTTTTGCATTTAAATTGTAGTTCTGTCAAGTTTTAAGTAACAAATGTTTGAAAACATTTTTAAACATTTAAAGATTACTAAAGTAATGAGGATACAAAAATCAAACTGAAAAGTATGGGCTTTACCCAAAAATACTGGATTTGCAATTATTCTGGTAATGTGTAAATATTTGTGTAACCAGAATCTTTTGTAGGGGGCAGTGTTGATAATCTTTAGAGACACCACCTTGTTTGTAATTATTTTGCAGACAAAGAGAGAAAGCAGATGGCTGGGCTTAATACTTAGATCTCTACCAACATCTTGATTATGTGCAGTATCCATTACTATGGACCCTGTGGAACTTTATTAGAGCTCTAGATCCATTTTATTGTCTGTAGCCACTACAAAATTTGGAAACCAGCCTATTTGAGTTTTATCCATAATGGTAGGTCTCATAAATATGTCTGGTTGTCTGAGATTAAGTTTTTTGGCACATCTACTGAAAGCGTGATAGAGAAAATAATACTTTATCTGTGTCTTTGACTGTCATATGTTTACTGTATGAATGTTTTACTTAATAGAAGGTGTTTGTGCAGTTAATTCTTGCAAATAGAATCTGTTTTGAGGATTAATTAATAATACAGTTTGTTACTTTCAAGGACTAATTGAAATTATGGAAAGCTAATTTTGTTCTTGTCACTCAGAAACCAAAGTTCTCATTTTTCCCACTGATTTGGTTCCTAATTGGCGGCTTGCTTTTTCTTTTACTAGTGGAAGTCATATTTTTCTTTAAAGAATAAATAACAGTTGATTTTTTGTTGCTAAGATTACATGGTCAGTAGTAGGTTTGTCATTTGACCTTATACCACTTGTGTGACCACTGGTAAAATAATTCACTTGAACCCCTTTTCTCATCTGTAAATTGGTGGTAATAGTACTACCTCTCAGAGCAGTTTTGACTATGAAGTAGGTAAAGGGCTGGGGATAGAATGCACATCCATAACTGTTTGCACATTTCCTTTGTAAAAATGAGTGTTTTGTGTTCTTTTGGACTTTCCCCACTTGACTTGGTATATTGGTTTTTGAAGTTTTCAGCTTTCTGGCTAACTCAGACTGGAGGAATGATGTATTAGAGCTTGACATAACTAACTAACTTACCTTCTTACTTCCTTACTTATTTATTCATTTTAAATAGGGTTGCCTTTGTTGCCCAGGGTGGAGTGCAATGGCACGATCTCGGCTCACTGCAACCTCAGTCTCCCGGGTTCAAGCTATTCTCCTGCCTCAGCCTCCCAAGTAGTTGGGATTACAGGCATGCACCACCACACCTGGCTAATTTTTTTTTTTTTTTTTTTTTGTATCTAGTAGAGATGGGGTTTCACCATGTTAGTCAGGCTGCTCTTGAACTCCTGACCTCAGGTGATCCACCCACCTCACCTTCCAAAGTGCTGGGATTACAAGTATATGCCAGTGGGCCCAGCCCAGCTTTTTTATTTTTATGTTTTTCTTTTTTTAATCTGCTAGACCTGTTTTATTACTATTAATGCTTTATGCTTTAGACCAGTAGTTTGCATTATTTTGTACTGTACATTTATCTCAAATTTTACAAAATTATCCCAAATCATAATTTGAAAAAAAAAAATTGCACTTTCAGAAAATACAGCTGGTTTAATGTTTTGAAATTATTAATAGATACCTCTAAAAAGTTTAAGAATCATGCCTTTTAGAGGGCATTTGGGTTTTATTTATTTATTTATTTATTTATTTATTTATTTATTTATTTTTGCGGGATAGCCTGTCATTCTGTCGCCCAGGCTGGAGTGCAGTGGGTAATCTCCATTCACTGATCCTCTGCCTTCTGGATTAAAGCGATTGTCCTGCCTCAACCTCCCGACTAGCTGGGACTACAGGCACGTGCCACCAGGGCATTGGGGTTTTATAATAGTGCTGGTAAAACTGATGCGCCTATTTGCAACTTTGGGTACTTATGGCTCCCTTATCAAATTGTCAGGCTTTAAAAATAAGAGTTTTTACAGAGAGGTCTTTGAACTTCCTCTAATATGAATTGCAGATTTATACTTCTAATATGGTTTTTGGTGCCTAATGTTTAAATGTAAAAATACATGTGGTTCTAGATTTAGGCAAGTTCAGTACATATATGGAAATATGGGTTTTCTAAATAGATGAAATTGCCACAAACTTTAATGTTCCCTAAACCTGTAGAATTTTTGATTGCTATAAAAGCTTTTGTTTTTAGGCTGGGTGTTGTGGCTCACACCTGTAATCCTAGCACTTTGGGAGGCCAAGGCGGGCGGATCACCTGAGGTCAAGAGTTCAATACCAGCCTCACTAACATGGTAAAACCCCGTGTTTAAAACATGCCAGGCATGATGGCAGACACCTGTAATCCTAGCTACTCGGGAGGCAGAGGCAGGAGAATCGCTTGAACCTAGGAGGTGGAGATTGTAGTGAGCCAAGATTGTACCACAGTACTCTAGCCTGGCTGACAAAGCTATACTCCATCTTAAAAAAAGAAAAGAAAAGAAAAGCTTTTATTTTTAATAATGCTGTATTTAGAAATTTATTTCTATTAGATATTTCCTGAGGGTACCTCTGTTAGCCAAAATATTATGGCTTTTGGCCGGGCACGGTGGCTCAAGCCTGTAATCCCAGCACTTTGGGAGGCCAAGGCGGGTGGATCACAAGGTCGAGAGATTGAGGCCAACCTGGTCAACATGGTGAAACCCTGTCTCTACTAAAAATACAAAAAATTAGCTGGGCATGGTGGCGCGTGCCTATAATCCCAGCTACTCAGGAGGCTGAGGCAGGAGAATTGCCTGAACCCAGGAGGTGGAGGTTGCAGTGAGCCGAGATCGCGCCATTGCACTCCAGCCTGGGTGACAAGAGCAAAAACTCCGTCTCAAAAAAAAAAAAAAAAAAAAAATTATGGCTTTTATAAATAACTCAATATAAATACACTGAATTGACTGTACATTAAAAAATTGTTACGTTGTTATTCTTCATTTTAACTGTAGAGCATTTTTAAAATAATGAACATATCAGAGTATAAAGTAATTGTGTGTTTCTACATGTGATCTTAAAGTCATTTTCCGTGTACATGTGTTTCATACATTGGCCTCTTTTTGTTTAAATATGTTTAAGTACTGAAGTTGCTTAAGTCATACATGTTAAACCTTCAATTAGAGTTTAATAGAAGCTTAAGTCAGTTCTACCAAAAGCCTTGTTTTCTTCTGTTCTATTGTCACTATCTTTAAAAAAAATTATATATTAGCTTTCTTTTGTATTTTTTGTATTTTTAGTAGAGATTGAGTTTAACCATGTTGCCCAGGCTGGTCAAACTCCCAAGCTCAAGCCGTCTGCCCGCCTTGGCCTCCAAAAGAGCTGGGATTACAGGCATGTGCCACAGCACCCAGTCTGGATCATTGTCACCAAAATCCTTGTTAGTTTTGTTCTGTTCTATTGTCACTATCTTTTTAAAAATTATATGTTAGCTTTCTTTTCAAAGGGTACTGAACAAGGGTGATCTTTAGTCTGTTTTTGTTCTTGCATCCTTTTTGCCAGAATACTTCATAGATAATGTTGTATACATTCTATTGCTTAAGTTCCAGTGACATATAATGACTGATATGTCTTCCTGTGATGTTAAGATGCAATCATGGGTACAGATGTCAGCTTGATTCATCCATCATGAAGTTCTTCATAAGCCTTTCACCTATTACTGGTTTTTAGCAGCCATTAATGATCATTGGCTAGCACTATTACAGGAACACCTCATTTTATTTGCTTTGCTCTATTGTGTTTCCCAGATACTATGTTTTTTACAAATTGAAGGTTTGTGGCAGTCCTGTGTTAAGCAAGTCTGTTGGTGTCATTTTTCCGACAGCACATGCTCATGTCTTTGTTTGATATCTTGGTAATTCTCGCAGTATTTCAGACTTTTTTCATTTCTGCCTGTTACGGTGATCTGTGGTCAGTGATTGCTGATGTTACTATTGTAATTGTTTTGGGGCACCACAAGGAATTGCACTCATATGTGAAACTAAACTAAAGTTAGAAATGGAGCCTGATAATGTGACTGAATTGCTGCTGTCTCATGATAAAACTTGAGCAGATGAGGAGTTGCTTCTTATGGATAAGCAAAGAAAGTGGCTTCTTGAAATAGAATATACTCATGGTGAAGAAGCTGTAAATATTGTTGAAATGACTAATTTAGGATATTAAATTTAGTTGATAAAAGTAACAGAGGAATTTGAGAGGATTGGCGCCAGTTCGAAAGAAATGCTACGGTGGGTAAAATGCTATGAAATAGCATCACATGCTACAGAAAAATCTTTCATGAAAGCAAAAGTCTATTGATGGAGCAAACTTCGTTGTTGTCTTTAAGAAACTGCCACAGCTACCCCAACCTTCAAACACCACCACCCTGCAGTCAGCAGCCATCAATATGGAGACAGCACCCTCCACCAGCAACAAGATGCTGTGAACTGACTAAAGGCTCAGATAATCATCAACTTTTTTTTTTTTAGCAGTGAATTAATTTTTTATTAAGATCTGTACTTTTTAAAAAAGATATAATGCTATTGCACACTTAATGGAGTACAGTATATTGTAAAGGTAACATATTCACTGGGAAACAATGAAATTCATATAACTCACTTTATTGCAATATTCACGTTATTGCAGTGATCTGGAACCAAACCTAAAATATCTCCAAAGTATGTTTGTATTCCATTAAGTATTGCAAATTGTGATACTTGAATTCTGTCATTTCTTCTGTATTTATTAGTTGGAATATTATAATTAAGGACTTTATCAATGATGTGGTTGCTGTTCACATAGGAAAGATGAGTTAAATGCTAGATCTTTTCCTTTGTTTGATGTTTGAGAACAATGAATTGATACCCTAGCTGCCTACGAAAGTAACCATGAACTCATGGATTTTTTTTTTTTAACTCCAAGCTTTATTTGGATTTTATCTTTTTTTTTTTTTTTAATTAATGTTCATTTTCTGTTCTAGGATTCATTCCAGAGTGTACTGCATTGCACTTAATTATATATTTTTAGTCTTCTTTAATCAATGCTAGTTTCTCAGTTTTTTGTTTTTTATGACCCTGACAGTTTTGAGGAGTATAAAATGTTTTGTAGATTATACCTCAATTTTTTTTTTTTTTTTTTTTTTTTTTAAGACAGTCTTGCTCTGTCACCCAGGCTGGAGTGCAGTGGCGCTGTCTTGGCTCACTGCAACCTCCGCCACCCAAGTTCAAGCAATTCTTCTGCCTCAGCCTCCTGAGTTGCTGGAATCACAGGTGCCCGCCACCACGCCCAGCTAATTTTTGTATATTTTAGTAGAGATGAGGTTTCGCTATGTTGGCCAGGCTGGCCTCAAACTGCTAACCTCAGGTGATCCACCCACCTTGGCCTCCCAAAGTGCCGGGATCACAGGCATGAGCCACCACACCAGGTCTTTTTTTTTTTCCATTTCAAAAAAAAGTCTTGATGTTTTTCTCTTGTTCCCTTTTATCCTGTGTTTTCCCTGACCATTTCTTCAAGATGAACTGGTAGATTTTAAGATTTTTAAGAGTCATGTTTTAATTATTCGTGTGGTAATTCCTTTTGATGTTTAAATTGTTCCTTCTTTGGTGGCAGGGGCCCCTTCAAGGTTGGTTCCTTTTTTTTTTTTTTTTTTTTTTTTGAGACGGAGTTTCGCTCTTGTTACCCAGGCTGGAGTGCAATGGCGCGATCTCGGCTCACCGCAACCTCCGCCTCCTGGGTTCAGGCAATTCTCCTGCCTCAGCCTCCTGAGTAGCTGGGATTACAGGCACGCACCACCACGCCCAGCTAGTTTTTTGTATTTTTAGTAGAGACAGGGTTTCACCATGTTGACCAGGATGGTCTTGATCTCTCGACCTCGTGATCCACCCGCCTCGGCCTCCCAAAGTGCTGGGATTACAGGCTTGAGCCACCGCGCCCGTCCTTGGTTGGTTCCTTTTTTTTTCTCTTCACATTCTAATGTGACTAGATGTTTCAGGCTCATATTGTGCATTTTCTGCCTCAGTGCTGGACTCAACCATTTACCTAAGGATCCCTGGTTCCTTTCGATGGGGTAGTAGTATTCAGGGATCGCACACCTGTACTCATTGCTGTTTGGTGGGTTAATGCATGTAGACCTTTTTGATGGATATGTCTAGGTAATATGTTTTGTTGCTTTCTGGAAATAGAAATTCATTATGAGTTCATATTGTTTGCAGTTTAAGATTTACAAGTTTTTACTTTTTAAAAAATGTTTAATTATGATAAAATACACATAACAATTTACCATCTTAACAATTGTTTCTTTTTTTTTTTTTTTTTTTTTGAGACGGAGTTTCTCTCTTGTTACCCAGGCTGGAGTGCAATGGCGCGATCTCGGCTCACCGCAACCTCCGCCTCCTGGGTTCAGGCAATTCTCCTGCCTCAGCCTCCTGAGTAGCTGGGATTACAGGCACACACCACCATGCCCAGCTAGTTTTTTGTATTTTTAGTAGAGACAGAGTTTCACCATGTTGACCAGAATGGTCTCGATCTCTCGACCTCGTGATCCACCCGCCTCGGCCTCCCAAAGTGCTGGGATTACAGGCTTGAGCCACCGCGCCCAGCCAACAATTGTTAAGTGTACAGTTTGGTGGCACTAAGTACATTCACATTAAGCTACCTTCTTTTTGCCTTATATTTTTATTTTTTTTCTCATGCTGAAAATCTTGGTTCCCGTTGATAATTACATAACTATTCATTTGCTTTATCTATAGCATAACTAGCTTTAAAAATACTATCATTGACAATATGATTACTGAATAAAACAAGATTTCTTTCTTTTTTTTTTTTTTTTTAAATTTGAGATGGAGTCTCGCTCTGTTGCCCGGGCTGGAGTGCAGTGGCACAATCTCAGTTCACTGCAACTTCTGCCTCCCAGGTTCAAGCAATTCTCCTGCCTCAGCCTCCCAAGTCTCTAGCACTGCAGGCACGTGCCGCCATGCACCACTAATGTTTTGTATTTTTAATAGAGACAGTGTTTCACCACGTTAGCTAGGATGGTCTAGATCTCCTGACCTTGTGATCTGCCTGCCCCAGCTTCCCAAAGTGCTGAGATAATAGGCATCAGCCAGCATACCCAGCCTGTAGTTTGTTTTTTAAATTTAGGATATTTCCTGATCAGGAAGTACAATTTATTGTGTTGAAAATTCTCTTTAGTCTGAACACAGGGGTGCATTCCTGTAATCCCAGCACACTGGGAGGCCATAATGGGAGGAATGCTTGAGTGTAAGAATTTTGAGACCAGCCTGGGCAACATAGTGAGACCCTGTCTTTACAAAAAAATTTAAAAAAGGATTAGTCAGGCTTGGTGGTGTGTGCCTGTAGTCCCACCTACTGAGGAGGCTGAAGTGAGAGGATTGCTTGAGCCCGTGAGGTCGAGCCTGCAGTGAGCCATGATTATGCCACTGCACTCCAGCCTGGGTGATAGAGTGAGACCCTGTCTTAAAAATAAATAAATAACAATAAATAATAAAATTCACTTTGAACAGTTTTTTTGTAGTATGCTTTGGCTACTTGATGCACACTTAGATTTGTTTTGCTTCATTTTGTTTTTACTTTTCAGGGATTGGTTTTTCTAAATTTTGATTTAATTTTGTTTGGAAGTTACACAGGATATTTAAAAGATTGCAAAATCAAAACTGTAAAACAGAGTACATTTAGAAAATTAGTTCTATCCCTGTTCTCTTCTACATTTCCTTCTTCCCCCCTGTAAATATCAATTTCATTAATTTTTGTTATATACTTCATTGCAACATTTTATAAAAATACATGCAAATACATATATATAATATGTATTCATATTCTTCTCTTTCATTCATATATATATATATATATATATATATATATATATATATATATATATATAGTAGTAGGTCTTTCTACCTGTAAAAAACATTACTCCCAAACTCACTGGCATAAAACAATAAACATTGGTTATTTCAGTTCCTGTGGGTCTGGATTTTGGAAGTGGCTTAGCCAGGTCATTCTGACTCAGGATCTCTCATAAGTTGCAGTCCATGTATCAGCTGGGGCTGCAGTTATCTGAAGGTTTTGCCAGGGCTGAAATAACCATATTTCTTTTTTTTTGCAGGGAGACAGGGTGAGACAGAGTCTCTGTCACCCAGGCAGGGGTGCAATGGCACAGTCTTGGCCCACTGCATCTTCTATCCTCCAGGTTCAAGTGTTCTCCTGCCTCAGCCTCCCAAGTAGCTGGTACTACAGGCATGTCCTGCCACGCCCAGCTAATATTTGTAATTTTAGTAGAGACAGGGTTTTGCCATGTTGGCCAGGCTGGTCTCAAACTCCTCACCTCAGGTGATCTACCCACCTTGGCCTCCCAAAGTGTTGGGATTACAGGTGTGAACCCCTGCGCACAGCCAAAAGATCCACTTTTTTTTTTTTTTTTTTAACACGGGGTTTCACCATGTTGGTCAGGCTGGTTTTGAACTCCCAACCTCAGGTGATCCGCCCGCCTTGGCCTCCAAAGTGCTTGGATTACAGGCATGAGCCACCATGCCCAGCCGAAAGATCCACTTCTAAGTACAGTCACAAGGCTGTTAGCAGGAGACTTCAGTTCCTTACTACGTGGAGGCCACAATTCCTCACGACGTGGGCTTCTCATGATATGGTATCTGGTTTCCCCCAGAGTGACTGATGAGAGAGCAAGTACTCTTGACCAGGACAGAAGCTGCACAGTCTTTTATATCCTAATCTCACAAGTCACACCCCATCCTTTCTGCCATGAACTATTGGTCACACAGACAAGGGTGTGAATACCAGGAGGATGGAGATAATTGGGACCCAGGGCCACTTTATTGGCTGGCTGCTACATATGTATATATATATATATGGTTGTATACTATCCAGACTCTTGTTTTATTTATTTATTTTTTTCTGAGATGAAGTTTCATTCTTGTTGCCCAGGCTGGAGTGCAAGGGTGCAGTCTCGGCTCACTGCAGCCTCCACCTCCCATGTTCAAGTGATTCTGTTGCCTCAACTTCCTGAGTAGCTGGGGCTACAGGCATGTACCACTACACCTGGCTAGTTTTTGTATTTTTAGCAGAGACAGGGTTTCTTCATGTTGGTCAGTCTGGTCTTGAACTCTCGACCTCAGGTTATCTGCCTTCTTTGCCTCCCAAAGTGCTGCGATTACCGGCATGAGCCACCGCACCGGCCCTTATCTTGTTTTGTTTTGTTTTGTTTTTTTCTCACTTAATCCCAAATCTTACTCCAGGGCAATAAATAGACATCATCTTTATTCATGTTTTCAGCTTTATAGTATAGTACTCTGCTCTGTGTGTGTAATAGTTTGTCATCCAGTTTGCTGTTAGTGGATATTTGGTTGATTTCTAGCCTTTTGCTACTATAGATGTTGCTGCAGTGACTAGCCTTATGCGTATGCGTTACATTTTGTATTTAAATACAGTTTCTTAAACCACCTGCCCGTAACCTGTATTTATCCATAAACTTACATATCCTTCTTTAGAATCTGGGTTTGAATTGATGCATTTACCTTAATTTTAAAGTTTCTTCTAAATCACCTTTTGTCACTGGGGTCTTTTTCATATGCCTTTCCTTAGAGGTAAACTTGATGTTTTCATTTTGTCTTAGTTTCCAGCCAACTGTAATTTTAAAAGCTCTTCAAAATCGGCTGGGAACTTTTGACTAATAGATGTTTTGCTCTGGCATGGTACTCCTTCACACTTCAGTGGTCACCCAGTCCGTCTTATTTTGACCATTCTGAGATATTCTAAGTTTGGCAGTTAGGGCCTTGGGTTGACTGGCAGTCTTCTGTTAACACACTAACTTTTCATTTAAATGCTGTATCTTTGTACCATTAAGGGACAAGGATTCAAATTTATGGTAAAATTTTGTCTGGGGTGCAACCATTACAAATAATGAGGAGTACTAATAGTATGAACCAGGTACTGTCTTCCTAGGACTGTGTTTGAACATGTACCAGCAATGATAATACATCTGTATTTGCTGTCTAGTGTGGCTAACAAATTTATTCTCTTGATTGCAAAAAACATCATCGTTTCAGAACTAGTAAAATGTAGGAGAGAAAGAGGCAAAATAAGTCCAAAAATCAAGGAAGGTACTTACACAGTTTCTGTCTCACTGATGTATGTGTCTCTTCCGCAAATACCACACACTGTATTTATTACTCCAGCTTATTTATTGAACACTCCCTATGTGCCTTTCTCTGTGTAGACACTTTCTAGAGTCTGGAGATAGCGCTGTGAATAAAACAAAGATTCCTGTCCTAAGAATCTTCCTTGTGGGATTCTTGTAGGATAATAAACAAACTAAAATTATGTAATAAGCTAAAAGGCTAAAGTGCTTTTTAAAAAAAAGGAAAATGGTAAGTAGAATCTCAGGAGATGTAGATTGCAATAGTAAGAATAAGCTTCATTGAGACATTTGAGAAGAGGCTGGAAGAGGGTGAGAGTGAGCCAAGAGGATCTGAAGGAAGAATGTGCTAGGGAGAATAAACAGCCAGTGCCTGTCATGTTTGAGAACAGCATCCAGGAGGTAAGTATAGCTGAAACAGAGTGAACTAGGGGTTAAAAAAAAAAAAAATAGCAGCTTAAGGCTGGGCGTGGTGGCTCACGCCTGTAGCCCCAGCACTTTGGGAGGCCAAGGCGGGCAGATCACAAGATCAAGAGATCAAGCCCAGCCTGACCAATAAGGTGAAACCCCGTCTTTACTAAAAATACAAAAATTAGTTGGGCATGGCAGTGTGTGCTTGTAATCCCAGCTACTCAGGAGGCTGAGACAGGAGAATTGCCTGAACCTGGGAGGCAGAGGTTGCAGGGAGCTGAGATCGCACCACTAAATTCCAGCCTGGGTGACAGAGCGAGACTCTGTCTCAAAAAATAAAAAAGGGGGCAGCTTAAGTCAGAGAAGAAATGGAGGTCTGATCATTATTAGGGCTTCATATTGGAAATTACACAAGAGATAACTTTTATCAAGTAATGAGACATTAAAGATAACTTGTACCAAATATCAAGGAGAATAATTACTGAGCTCAGCCATATTGAACCAAATAAATACTTCTTGTTTAGCCACTGAGTTTCAGGGTGACTTGTTATACATATGCTATTGGTATTCTTGTGTGAAAATAAATGTATACAGCCAGATTATTCTTGTAAAAAATATAGTAAACTTTTTTTCAAGTTACACAGTTCTGTGTAATAACGTATAAATTCATGCAATGACTGCACAATGAGAATACAGAACATTTCTATCACCCTCCAAAATTCCCTAATGTTGTCCTCTTATAGTCAACTCCTGTCTTGTCACCCCCAGTTCCTAGCAATCACTGTTTTCTGTCCCAGTAGTTTTGCCTTTTCAAGAATCTCATAAAAATTGACTCGTACAATTTGTAGCCACTTGAGACTGACTGCTTTCCCTCAACGTGATACTTCTGAGATTCATCTTTGAGATTCTTGCATATATGGATAATTATTTCCATTTTGTTCAGATTTCACTGTACATTTGTATCAGTTTCTTTATCCATTCTGTCAAAAGTCGTGTGTGTCCACTTTGGGGCAAATATGAATACAGTCATTGTAAATATCCATTAGTAGGATTTTGTGTGAAGATGACTTCTTATTTCTCTAGGGTAAATATTTGGGAATGTGATTGCTGTAGTATATGAATAGCATATGTTTAACTTTATAAGAAATTGCTAAGCTGTTCTCCAGAGTGACTGTAGCATTTTGCATTTGCACCAGCAGTATATGGGCATCCCAATTGTTCTGTATCCGCATAAGAACTTGTATTGTCAGGTTTCGTTTGTTTCTTTTTGGCTATTTTCATAGATGTGTATTGTCATTTCATTATGGTTTTAATTTGCAGTTCTCTCATGGCTAATTATGATCCTGAGCATTTTTTTCATGTGCTGTTTACCATCAATGTGTTGTCTTTGGTGAAGTGCCTGTTAAAAATTCTTACCCATTTTTTTTTAACTGGGTTGTTTTCTTCTTCTGTTTTTGTTTTTGTTTTGAGAGAAGGAGTTTCACTCTGTTGCACAGACGGGAGTGTAGTAGCTTTTCCAGGCGTGATGATAGTGCGCCACAGCCCTGAAGTCTTGGGCTCAAGTAACCTTCCTACCTCAGGTTCCTAAGTACGTTTAACTACAGGTTTGTGTCAGTGTGCCAGGCTCATGGTTGTTTTCTTAATGCTGAGTTTTGAGAGTTCTTCATATATTCTAGGTCAAAGTTTTTTGGCTAATACATGATTTGCAAATATTTTTCTCCTAGTTTACAGCTTGATTTTCTTTCTCTTAGTGTCTTTCACAAACGTTTTTAATCTTGACAGTTCAATTTAGTCAATATTTTTTCTTTATGAGTTGAACTTTTAGTATCATGGTAAAAAAAAATCTTTTAAGCTAAAAAAAATTCCACTTTTTTCTTATAAAAGCTTTATAGTTTTACATTTAGATATATGATCCATTTCGAATTAATTTGTGTAAAAGGTGGAGGTATAGATTGTGATTAGGTTTTTTGCATATGGACATCCAGTTGTTGCCACGTCATTTGTTGGAAAAACTAACCTTTCCCCACTATTGCCCTTTCACCTTTATAAAAATCAGTTGACCATGTCTGTGTGGGTGTGATTCTGCACTCTGGTTCCATTTATCTATTTGTCTGTTCTTTTGACAATACCACAGTCTTGATTACTGTAGCTTTATAGTAAGCCTTAAAAATCAGGTATTGTGAGTCCTTAAACTTTATCCTTTTTAAAAAAAAAATTGTTTTGGCTACTCTAGTTCTTTTGCTTTTCAGTATACATTTTAAAGTCTGTCTAACAACTATCGGTATCTACAGAAACTTGGAATTACTATTTTTTGAGACGGAGTTTTGCTCTGTCAACTCAGGCTAGAGTGCAGTGGTCCAGTTTCAGCTCACTGTAACCTCTGCCTCCTGAGTTCAAGCAGTTCTCCCACCTCAGGCTCCCGAGTAGCTGGTATAACAGGTGCCTGTCACTGTGCCCAGCTACTTTTTGTATTTTTGGTAGAGACAGGGTTTCACCATCTTGATCATGCTGGTCTTGAACTCCTTACCTCGTGATCATCTGCCTCAGCCTTCCAAAGTGCTGTGATTACAGATGTGAGCCACTGCACCCGGCCAGTCCTTGGAATTTTTATTGGAATGACAGTAGTCTCCCTTTATCCATGGTTTGGCTTTCCACAGTTTCAGTTACCTCTGCAACTGCAGTCTGAAAATAGTTGAATACAGTACAATAAGATCTTTTAAGAGAGAGAGGGCGAGATCACATTCACCCAATTTTTATTATTTTATAATTATTCAATTTTATTGCTGTTAATTTCTTACTGTGCCTAATTTACAAGTTAAACTTTATCATAGATATATGTATATATAGGAAAAAAGATAGCATACACAGGGTTAGGTACTATCTGCAGTTTCAGGCATCTACTGGGGATCTTAGATTGGATCCCCCTGTGGATAAAGAGGGACTACCATACTTTAAACAAAACAATCATTTCAGAAGAACTGACATCTTAACTTTATGTTGAATCTTCCAATCCATTAACATGGTAGGTTTTATATTTCTTTAATCAGTGTTTTGTAGTTTTTACCATATGGATCCTGCACATGTTTGGTTAGATTTATATGTAAATGTCTGACTTTTTGGAGCTATTAAAAATGGTATTATCTCAGTAACTTTTTCTTTCCAGTCGTTGCTAGTTAATATATAAATATTTCATTGATTTTTATATGTTGACCTTACATCCTGCTATCTTAAACTTACTTAATAATTCTAGGGCACAGCCAGATTACATTTAAGTATTTATAAACTGGGAATGGTTTTACAAGTTCATTTTTGCTTTTTTTTAGAATGAAATTTCAAATCTTGAATTGGAAAATTTTCTTTTTCCCACTTTTCTTTCAGCTTTACTTACTTAAGTAGCTTTACTACTACAGGTTGATTATCCCTTATCTCAAAATGCTTAGGACCAGCAGTGTTTCAGATTTTTGATTTTTTAATTTTTATTTTGGAATATTTGTATATACATAATGAGATGTCTTGGGGAAGAGATCTCAAATCTGAACATGAAATTCATTGACGTTTCATATATACCTTTTATGCATAGCCTGAAGTTAATTTTATATAATATTTTAAATAATTTTGTGCATAAAACAAAGTTTTGACCGAATTTTCACTGTGATTCATCACATAAGGTCAAGTGTGGAATTTTTCATTTGTGGCATCATGTTGGCTGTCGAAGTTTCGGATTGGAGCATTTCAAATTTCAGATTCTTGGATTAGAGATGCTCAACCTGTAGTTAAATGTTTGTATGGCCTGTTGATGGAAGCATCAGCCAAAAAACCCTTCACTAATTTCAAAGTAAAATTCCTCCCCCTTTGTATAATTAAATGATGGTAATACTGACTAGTTTTATGAAAACCATCATAATGAACATATGAATTTAAACAAAGAGTACAATCAGGATAGTTAATGTTGTGACTTTCCTAGCTGGCACATTTTTTTGCATTAAATAATTGTTTGTTTCTTCTCTATCATTTTCTTTTTCTCCATAGGTATTGGGAGAGTTGCTGCTACATCTTTAGGAAATTTGGCTAACCATGGTTCTGAAGATTTACCCCTTCCTCCTGGCTGGTCTGTGGACTGGACAATGAGAGGAAGGAAATACTATATAGATCATAACACAAATACAACTCACTGGAGCCATCCTCTTGAGCGAGAAGGCCTTCCTCCGGGATGGGAGCGAGTTGAGTCATCAGAATTTGGAACCTATTATGTAGATCACACAAACAAGAAGGCTCAGTATAGGCATCCCTGTGCTCCTAGGTAGAGTATCAACTTTATTTTCAACTTTTTGTTTCAGGATTGTCTAGTCTTAGATTTTGGACTCATATTTTCATCCAAGAGAAAAGTATTCTAAAGCTTGAGATTTGAAAGCCTTGTATTTCAAAATTTACATTTTTCTTTGGACTTACATTTAGTGATAAATGACTTTAATACTTTTTAAAATACTTTTTAACCTCAAAAATAGGATCATTGTTCTTATGATCGGATTCTGCTATAATATACTACAATGTTTTATTATAGGTATCCAGAAGTTGAAATAATTAAAGCATCTGTCTTCTTACACTTAAATTTCTACAAATAATATGGACCTACCCCCTAAGTCAGAATATACTATTGAATTGCTGTTTTTACGCAATTTTAGACATAGTTGTATGTTCTGTTTCTTGCTATTACTAGGCAAGAAAGTGAAAATTGGGACTGGACAGAACATTCCAGATTTCTTTAATAAATGTAGCCAGTAATTCTTTGTGCTATTTTGATTGATATTGGGCCCGTAGTCCTGCTTTGTTGCCAGGCTTCAGCTCCGTGCTGCCTAATACTGTAGCCAGTTGTCACATATGGCTGTTGAGCACTTGAATGTGATTAATAAAAATTGAGATGTGCTGTAAGTGTAAATACAGACTGGATTTCAAAGTATATAAAAGCTAGCATTAGTTTAGTAATAATGAAGTTGCAAATATTTCAGATTAACCACATTTGAGCTTCAAAAGCTGAGCCACAAGATTAAAAATGAGTAAACCCATTTTGATAAATGTTGCTTAGTGTCATCTGACATAATACAGTTTTTTGGTTATAGTGGACATTGGTATTTTCTTAGATAAATACTAAACTATTTCACGCTAAAATAGTTATGAAAATACATTTTTGTATTATCACCTGGAAAACTAAGCTTTGTTGTTATTGTGTTGCTTTAATTATTTTACCTATTTGGATTAATTCAACTCTGAAAATCTGTTTTTTTCCATGATTCCATGTAGTGGTGCCCAATCAATGTTTATTCAACTACTGAGGTTGTTGTCTTTGAAAGAATCAAACCTGTGGTTATGGTTTGTGGTCATCAGGTGGCAGAGATCATTGCAGTCCAAATAACCAGATTTGAGAGCTTACTTTTCTGTTCATCATTGACATGGTTTGGCTCTGTGTCTCACCCAAATCTCATCTGAAACTGTAATCCCCAGGTGTTAAGGGAGGGATGTGGTGGGAGGTGATTGAATCATGGGGGTAGTTTCCCTCATGTTGTTCTCCTGGTAGTGAATGAGTTCTCATGAGATCTGATGGTTTACAAACGTAGCACTTCCCCTTTCTCCCTCTCTCTCCTGCCACCATGTAAAATGTGTCTTGCTTCCCCTTCGTGTTCTACCATGATTGTAAGTTTCCGGAGGCCTCCTAGCCATGTGGAACTGTGGATCAATTAAATCTCTTTCCTTTATAAATTACCTAGTCTCAGGTAGTTCTTTATAGTAGTGTGAAAATAGACTAATAACAATCATCATTAACCTTATGTTACAGAATTTTAATAGTTCCTTTAAAGCAGTTTCATAATTAATTAATTTCTTTCTCTCAGCAACTTGGTAGAAGTTGAAAGAGAGAAAATAAACGCTGCCCTTAAGCTCACATATGTAGTATTAATAACTGTCTGGTTGTCTATCTTAGGCTAATCCTGATACAGAATTCTTGATTTACATTAGGTTGTTTAATCCTGAGAACCACCACCTGTGGTATGAATTTATTATTCCACTCTTACAAGTATGGCTGAGGGTTAGAGAGTGGAGGAGTTTTGCCTACATTTACATAGGTTGTAAGTGTTAAAGCTGAGGTTCAAATCGAGGCATATCTGACTTCGAAGTCCCAATTCTTCCCCACCCCCAGTTGTACTATCAAATAATATTTTCCTTTGAACTTATTTAAGAAAGAAGAGTTAAATCAGTGCCATTTGCACATTGATCTTTTTAAATTGTTAGCCACAGAATAATCTAACCTTATTTTAATCCCAGTTTAGTGAACAGTGACCTTTTTAATTACACATCGTTTTCTCCCCATTGTGTGTGTGTGTGTGTGTGTGTGTGTATCACATTTTCTTTTTTTTCTTCCTTTTATTTTCAGTTCAGAGGTACATGTGAAGGTTCATAATTGCATGGCTTAGGGATTTGGTACAGATTATTTTATCACCCAGGTAATAAGCATAGTACCTGATAAGTAGTTTTTCAGTCCTCAGCCTTCTCCCATCCTCCACATGCAAGTAGGCCTCAATGTTTATTGTTCCCTTCTTTGTATCCATGTGTACTCAATGTTTAGTTCCTACCTATTAGCATGTGGTATTTGGTTTTCTCTTCCTGCATTAATTCACTTAGGATAATGGCCTCCAGTTTCATCAATGTTGCTGCAAAGGACATGATGTTCTTTTTTATGGCTGGGTAGTATTCCATGGTGTGTATGTACCACATTTTCTTTATCCACATTTATCCAGCCCACCAGTGATGAGCATTTAGGTTGATACCATGTCTTTGCTATTGTGAATAGTGCTGCATTTAACATATGCGTGCATATGTCTTTATAATAGAATGATTTCTATTCCTTTGGCTATATACCCAGTAATGGGACTGCTAGATTGAATGGTAGTTCTCAGTTCTTTGAGAAATCTCAAAACTGCTTTCCACTGTGGCTGAACTAATTTATATTCCCACCAGCAGTGTAGGCATTCACTTTTCTTTGCAACCATACCAGCATCTGTTATTTTTTGACTTTCTAATAATAGCCATTCTGACTGGTATGAAATAGTGTTTATTTCATTGTGGTTTTGATTTGCATTTCTCTAGTAATTAGTGATGTTTAACATTTTTTCATATGCTTGTTGGTCACATATACACATAAATCTTTATGTTTGAAGGCGCAGGGCCCTTTCTGTCTGAAATAGACCCTTTTGGCCTCCTAGAGCTTATTTATTAACCTTCAGGTGATTCAGTGCTTTCCTTAGCACTTTCACATATAATATGTGTTCACTACAGCATACACAGGCTGTTAGAACTAACTAAAACATGGTCTTTGCTTTTTTAATCTCTATGACTTAAAATAGGTCCTAATCAGCTCTAACTCCCATATGTTCTTTTAAGTTGGTAAAAGTTTAAAAGCTATCTACGTTTGATCAAGATATTGCAAACAGAGTACTCACTGCTGCCTCACTACATATCTCAAATTTTCAGCCTACAGGAGGAAGAAAACATTCTTTCTTGGAAACTGTCAACCTTTCTGATATGAATTTCCAGCTGATGACTATTTCTTGTGGGAATTTACTATTCTAGTTTTAAGTCTTTATAAAGGTTAAAACTTAGTCCCAGCTTTTTAATATCCTCCTTTGAACCTGTTTTTGAAAAGACTAAATACCAGCCAAAAGAAATACCTTAAAAATACATTATCTTTTAGGTGGCGTAAGTCAGTTTGGAGAGAAGGCACATTGAAAAATGCTTAAGTATTATTTGTTCTTTTATAATTTCTTGTTTAGGTTTAGGACCTTTAGCCTAAAGAATGTCACTTCTTTCTTCTTAGTGTACCTCGGTATGATCAGCCACCTCCTGTCACTTACCAGCCACAGCAAACTGAAAGAAATCAGTCCCTTCTGGTACCTGCAAATCCATATCACACTGCAGAAATTCCTGACTGGCTTCAGGTTTATGCTCGAGCCCCTGTGAAGTAAGTACATTTACAGCACAAATTTGTTTGAGGAGTAAGTGAAGAGCTGAATGGAATCTCTGGGCTGCTTAAGCCAAGTAGTGTACCATGGTTTACTCTTAGTAATATTGGGCTTCTAAGTAATACTTCACTGGAATAAAGGATATCATAGTTTATAATGTGTGAAAATCATTGATTAGAAATATTAGTTCTGCAAACATTTATAGAATCTTCATTTCTTTGTGTGCAGATCTCTGCTATTAGGGATACAAATAAAAAGCTTACATTCTCACAGGGAAGATTAATTGGTAAATAAGTGATACAGTACTTGTGATAAAAAGTAAGGACCTGGGCACAGTGTGTCACACCTATAATGCCAGCACTCTGGGAGGCAGGAGGATCTTTTAAGTCCAGGAGTTTGAGACCAGCCTAAGCAACATAATGAGAGCCCCATTTCCACACACACAAAAATTTAAAATTAGCCAGGCTTAGTGGCATGCATCTGTAGTCCCAAGTACTTCAGAGGCTAAAGTGGGAGGACAGCTTGATCTCAGGTTCAAGATCAGCCTGAACAACATGGCAGGACTCTTGTCTCTACAAAAAATTTAAAAATTATCAGTGTGTGTGGCATATACCTGTGATCTCAGCTACTCAGGAGGCTAAGGTGGGAGGATTGCTTGAGCCCAGGAGTTTGAGGCTGCAGTGAGCTATGCTTATGCCACTGCCTGGGTGACAGAGCGAGACTCTGTCTGCGCCCCCTACTACTGCCAAAAAAAGGAATGATAGAGATGGCATTTTCTTTGCTATTTTCTTTCTTCTTTCTCCTTTGATACCACTTGACCTACTACTGTATACAGCCTATGTTTGTATGCTGATTCTAAATCATATGTAGTATCTGTCTGCATTTTTATTTTCTTTAAATCTGAAAGAATATGCGCCCAACTGTTAACCTTGGTATTGCTGGGGGTGGATATGGCTGAGGAGAATTATTCTTCCTGTTGTATGTTATTTCTACTTTATAGTCATGTTTAGTAAGAAATAGCATAATAAGCTTTCCTTTTGGGGGGAAGAGATAGTACTTAAATGGAACTCCCGGTTTCTTACGGAAAGAAACAGATTCCTGAAGATTATAGTCTTTTTCAATTCTGTGGTTCTGTGAGCTAACTATAAAACTTAAGGAAACTAGCAAATAGGTTGGAACTCTTCCAAAACGGGCCAGACTGACAATAAGAGAGCAAGTACTATACTCCTTTACTGCTTTAAAAACTTAAACAAGAGTTCTAGAAGCCTGTTGCCTTCTAGTTGATTCAAAATTGATGTTTCTGAAGAGGACGGAAATGGTTAATACTCTATCAACAAAGGGTAAGCGGTTATCTATGAATTTGATAATGAAGAATCAATTACTTATCACAACAAAAAGAGACATTTTTTGCCAAAAATTTTTTTGCCTGTTTCTTCCTTTTGTTTTTTTAGACAGTTGAGACTCTGAAATTGTGTAATCCTGAAATTCTTTCTTCCTATCTCTCGCAGTAATTTACCAACATAATTTTTGCATATACTTCTAAAACTTGATTTAGAAACAGATTAGGTTTTAAATTGTTATATATTTAATTTTTGTCAAGTTATGTTCCTGTGTCTGCTCACAAAAGTCTATAATGCTTGGTAAAACTGTACTCATGCTGAACTATAGGATAAAAATTTTAAATTTAGTCTTTGACTGGAAAAAGACTGTCAGGAACATATTTACTTTCTGTTATTTCTCACACACACACCAAAACACTAGTACTTAGCAGTGTGTGGCAGGGGTATTTTTTATTCCAATGGCTTGGCAATCCTGTAGTGTCACCATTGACCCCGCTGTAAATACAGGTGGAAAAGAGGGAAGAGTGGACACAGTGTTATGGTGGGTAGGTGCAAGGGACTTAGGCTACGTGGTGATACCTGGAGCTGAGGATAGCAGCACTTTTGGTCTCAAAGTCAGCGTCCACTGGAGTGTGGACAGGTTATTTTTGGTAGTATTATAGCAACTGGTGCTTGATATATGAGTTATTTATAAGTAGTATTTGACTAGAATACTGCCCTGGGGAAAACACAGCAAAAGAGATGGTAGAAGTATAGCCTACTGGAATGGTTTATACCCAATTTTCTGAATGAAAACTGTGTTTATAAATGACTAAATGTTAAACTTGGGGAAGCAGATTTCTTCGCTAGTTAAGAAGGAAAGAATGGGAGTTTATCCTTTTCAGAAAAAGCAGGCACACTTAGGTGATTATAGGCAGAAGCGTAGTAACTATATAGAAGCAACAGAGGGAAGATGTTGGAATGGAAATAGGATTTCCATTCCATGTTTTGCAGTTTTTTCATATCTGTGCTCTTCTTAGAGGGTACTTTCTTCCCCCAAAAGGATTTTCTCTAATCTGAGTTTGTTGCTTCTACCCATAATTGGTACTCTCGATGCTGAATGCTGATTGGCAGTTCAGAAACTTGGCCAGGCTTGGTGGTGCACGTTTAATCCCAGCTACTTGAGAGGTTGAGTCAGAATTGCTTGAACCTAGGAGTTCTGGGTTGTGGTGTACTATGCCAGTCAGATGTCCGTACTGTTTGGCATCAATATGGTGACCTCCCAGGAGCAGGGATCACCAGCTTGCCTAAGGAGGGGCAAACTGGCCCAGGTTGGAAATGGAGCAGGTTAATACTACTGTGCTGATCAGTAGTGGTATTGTGCCTGTGATTAGCCACTGCACTTCTGCCTAGGAAACATAGGAGATCTCCATATCTACAAAATAAAAAAAAGACAGTTTTGTGTCTGAGTGTTTCTGACAGTATCACTCTAATTTATGTTCACAAGTAGTTGGAGTTTCCCACTAAAAAGAAAAGAGCTTCCTACCAAAGAAATCTGTATCTGTTAATAAATTTGCAGCTCTCGAGTAACTGAGTAAAATTGAGAGTCCAATGAAATATATTTACCTTCCAGTTTTTGCATGTTGTGTTTTATTGACATTTCTGTTACATATGCTTAAGTAGGACAGAAACATGTCAAAATGCCAAGTATAGTGGCTCACACTAACTGCTCAGTATGTTTTCTGTCTCCTTTTTTTGTTTTTTTCCTTTTTTAAAAATGAGAGCTCTTGAGCCAGTGTCTCCCTTTTTTAAAAATCTCATTTAAAAATATTAGATAGTCCTTTTGAAAGAAAATGGTGTAATAAATATCCACAAACCACTGGGTAGGAAATATTATAAGTGATCATTAAAAATAATACTAGAGTCGGCCGGGCGTGGTGGCTCACACCTGTAATCCCAGCACTTTGGGAGGCCAAGATGGGCAGATCACGAGGTCAAGAGATTGAGACCATCCTGGCCAACATGGTAAAACCCCGTCTGTACTAAAAATACAAAAATATTAGCTGGGCATGGTGGTGTGCGCCTGTAGGCTGAGGCAGGAGAATTGCTTGAACCCGGGAGGCGAAGGGTGCAGTGAGCCGAGATCGCGCCACTGCATTCCAGCCTAGTGCCTGGCGACAGAGGGACACTCTGTCTCAAAATAATAATAATAAAAATAATACTAGAGTTTGCAATCAAAGCTTCCTATTATATCTGCTCTGCAATATGATTTGAGAGGTATAACTTCAGGTACAACATGCCTTTCCCTAATTCAAGTTCTTTAGTCTTAGTGGATATTAACATTCAAAACCACTACTTTGAGCATGTTGGCCCAAGTTCTTTGCCTTTCTGAACTTTTATTCACTAAACACTTTTGCAAGAAAAAGAGCCTCTTTAGGTTTTGGTGTTTTTCATCTTTAAAATGAGAATATGAATTAGAGTGCTGCCTTCATCATATACTGAAATGGGACTGTGTAGGCAACTACTAACTAAAGGTACTACTGCTAAGCAGTGATCTACTTACCACTGATGGTCTTCCACGATACATTTGGGAATCCTTCACCACACTGTGAAGCCTTCTACAGTCTGCTTATTCTCTCATTTTAAAAACAGTTTATTCTTTCCTTCTTGAGTTTTCCTGTTGTACTCAGCCTCAGGAGTACTTAGAGGCTACAAATGATGCTTCCTCTTCATTTCTTCTGTTTTGTTCCTTGTTTGCTGTTGTGAATAGCATTCCTCAGAAAGATCCATCAATATGAATGATGCAAATGACCACCCATTTTTGTGTATTATCATTTACAAGCACAGTGTGGTCTAAAGTATTCGTAAGTTCCTGACAAATAACTTTTGATGAACTTATAAATAACACAAAATATATTCTTCAGAAATTACAGAAACACTAGTGTGAAATCTGTGTTGATGGTTGTCTAGTGTTAATATTAAAATAATTGGTAATTTAAAGAAATAGATATTCTTTAAGTTAAATTGAAATGAAGTAATATTAGCAGGTTTCTCCTTTCCCTAAAAAAAAAAAAAATTATATGTAAATAGCAGTTAATAACTCAGTTTTTTTAAAAAAACTGATATATTTATTTTGAGAAATGGGATCTTGCTGTGTTGCCCAGGCTGGCCTCAAACTCTTAGGCACAGCAATCCTCCCACGTCATCCTCCCAAGTAGCTAGGACTTTAGGTGCCACCACTGTGCCCAACTACTCAGTTATTTTTAATTAGAGCGTATGGTTTCTTTAGTTATAAATAAAGTTGACATTTTAAATAACAGACTAGTTTCTTGCTAGAAATACATGTTTATGTATGTGTTGTGAACATATATATGCTTGTGTTTTAAAACAGATATGACCACATTCTGAAGTGGGAACTCTTCCAGCTGGCTGACCTGGATACATACCAGGGAATGCTGAAGTTGCTCTTCATGAAAGAATTGGAGCAGATTGTTAAGATGTATGAAGCATACAGACAAGCTCTTCTTACAGAATTGGAAAACCGAAAGCAGAGACAGCAGTGGTATGCCCAACAACATGGAAAAAATTTTTGAGCTGATTTTTAAAAAAATAAAATTTAAGTTTTATAAGAGCTTTAAAATATTTTCACAGATAGAAAATAGCAAACAAGTACTTTGGTTAATAAACACAGCTTCCTTTGTGGAAATTATAAAATTCTAACTTTACATGTATTTTGTTATTAGAAATTTTCTTTTATTGAACAAGAAAAATTAGTCTATCATTTTAAGAGCCAATATGGCAAACACTTTCAAGTGCTATATATTAGGAAACTGCTTTGGTATTCTTGATGGAAAAAATGCAGCAGGAAATGTCATTATGAACAGACGTCAAATAGGAAATTATCACTTTTATCTTTTTATAGCAGTAGTACCTTTCCTTAAAAAAAAAAAGAATCTGCAGTATTTTAAAAAAAAATGTTTAGCGCTCTAGTATGAAATATTTTCTGGAAACGGATGGTTTAAATATTACCATGAGGTAGTTTAAATATAAAATAGGATTTGAAACTTTATTGTGATAAATATTTATATATGATGTATGTTTGTCTTCCCTCCTCCAAAGTAAGGGACCCAGCTGGGGGACATGGTGGCTCATACCTGTAATCCCAGCATTTTGGGAAGCCGAGGTGGATCGATCTCTTGAGCTCACCAGTTTGAGACCAGCCTGGGCAACATGGTGAAACCCCATCTCTACAAAAAATACAAAAACAAATTAGCTAGGTATGATGGTGTGTTCCTGTAGTCTCAGCTACTTGGGAGGTTGAGGTCAGAGGATGGCTTGAGCCCTGGAGGCAGAGGTTGCAGGGTCACGATTGTACCACTTGCACCTCAGTCTGGGTGAGAGAGCCAGACCTTGTCTCAAAAAATAAGAAATAAAAACAAAGTACGGAACCCTTTTAAAGCATGTCGAGAAAATACTTTTTATTATGAATGGGTGATGGGCATTTTAATCTTTCAGGAGTACATATAAGCATAAGTACTTAGCCTGTTTGACGAAGGTGTGTGAAGCTCAAAGTTGCTAACATCAACTTCTGTATTTTCAGCCAGGGCTGTTACTGCATTTAGCATGGCTCTGATGAGACAGTGGAGAGAGTTCCTGACAGCATAGCACACTGCCTTCTGACAGACTGGGTTGAGCTACCAAAAATGACAATCAGGGATTCAAAAAAAATGTTGGTTGTTTATCAATTTTATATTATTACTTTTTAGTCTTCTAAGTATTTGTCACAGGACTTTAAAACCATATATTTCCTTTGTAATTTTTCTCCCCTTTTGGATTAATACTTGTTAAAACACTTTCATAATTAGTGCTGTACATTTGATTGCATACAAATTGGTGATACTTCTAAACTATAACTATAAATCTCTAGAATTCTGTGAATTTCAACATTATTTGAAGTAGTTCTTCAGTTACATATACATGTGTTGTAAATATGTAAATACACTTTTAGCTTAGGAAGTCTTTCAGAATACAAACTACTCCCAGTTATCAGTGAGTTTGAATTGTTGATGAAATGTTAACAGTGTTAAGTGTTTGCTTTTATATAACAAGTTTATTAAATATATTTTTGTGGAAACTAAATGCGTGGTTTTTGAGTCCATGTTTTAGACATAGTGCTGTATTTCACTTTTCTGTTCAAAAGGCCATAGACAGAGGAATCAATATACTTGAATGGGGTAATGAAAAGGGGTATTGTAAAACATAAGTATGGCTAGTGGAATTTTATCATTGGGAAAAGGTAATTTGCTGAACTTGTGATCAGACTTTTCTAAGATGTAAGTTTATATATCTTAAGGACTCACACACTCCTCTATCTTAATTGTACTTTCCTGTCACTTATTAAGGTACAGCCATTTCTGTGACAGTCTTTAGAAGTTACTCTGTTTTGCACCTCCTAGATAAATACTACTTTTTTCATTAACACCTTTTTTCTTCCCTAAGAAGTCTGTTCAGTGACGCCACTAGAGATTTTAGTCATTAAGAACTAGAAGTTACCTGTAAGAATTAGCATATGTTTTGTAAAATAGAAACTTAAGTTTGTAATGATGTCAACATTAAATAAAATGTATCTTCAATCTAAAAAGATAAACCTCATCATTCTCTATCAACACCTCTCATTTTCAAATTCAGTAAGCATTTGTTTTTAATCTTAGGAACCAGAGTAAATTTTAATAATAGTTCACATATTAAAAGAATAAACCTATGAAGAATACATTCTTTGTGTACCAACTGAAAAAATATATAATGCAGTGAAACTCACACATACAAAGTGATTTTTTGTGCATTTTTTATCAAGAGGTTTTATATTCCATTAAATCATGTAAAAGCAATATATAGTTTTTGATAAAGCAACTGAAAAACTCTTAAATGTGCTTAAAAATAACACTGTCATATATATAAGATGATACAGATTAAGTCAAGCCTGCTGAGTTCTGATGGTATGCTTTAACAAATGGCTATGTGAAATAATTTAAAAATTTTTCTGTAGAAATTAAATGAGCATATCCAAACATGGAATATCACATAATTTAATTATAACCCAGTGGTAGAATTTAGTAAATTCAAGCAGAACACATGTACTGTTATCATAAATAGACAAATACTTTATAACAGCATTTTTGAAGAAAAATCAGGAAATCGTACATGTTAACAAAATAGTATAACCATGCATACATAAATCTGCTTATTAAACACTGAAATAAAAGAACTAATCCAGTTTGCAGTCTTCAAAGGTGTTTAGTATTTTACTCTGTTGGAAGCACTTTGAATGTTTGCATGGAGACATAAAACTGAATATTTAATTGACAACTGGTCATGCACCTGTACTTGAAATTTGGATTACATTTTTTTCTTTTCTGATTGTTCAGTAGATTCCGACTTTGGTGTAGGAAAAGCTTGATGATACAGATGTCTGTGGGTTGCTGCTGCACTGTAAAGCTTGTACAAAGCCTAGAATAAAAGCATCATGATTATAAAACATTTTATCGAATGCACAGATGTAAAACTTTTCCCCTTTAGTTTGTACTGTATAAAATTTAGCACGTTGAATTGAAATCTTTTTTCATCAATATATAAACTAATATCTTAAAACTTAAAAGAATTTTCAACTCCTCAATGTGTGCAGTTAACACTTTTGTGTGTTGACCTTTGTGGTAAATGTTTTATTCTTAGACTCTGGTTCCTTTTACCTTGCATACCTGTTGGAGCAGAGAGCTGCTACTGTGCCCCAGGGGTGTGTTGAGAACTCAGATTGTGAATATTAGCAGTTTTAAATGAATCGTAAGACCTCATAACTTCTGACTGCCAGTTAACTATTATACGTATGTAGTCCACTTGCTTTCTGGGCTTCCCGTGTTTTCCTGAGTGGGACTTCAAGTGTTTTCCTGATGGAGAATTTTATTCTCCATCATTTACTGATACAGTCATACAGCTAAGCACATATGGCGGCCTTCCCCCAGCACACTAGGATTCTTCACTTTATATGCTCTTGCCTTGTTTCCATGACTTAGCTAGTAGCTTACAAACCTTATTCAAAAACATTACCTCAGCAAGCTTTCCTCATTTAAAGCAACCTCTTATTCTCTGTGGCCTTTTAATGTCATTTAAATCATAGGAATGTCTGTGTAGTGTATATTGCTTTATATAAGTGTTCATAAATAATCTTTGTTTCCTGCCCGCCTCAGTTAGTGTCTAAGATTTCATCCCCTCCTCTGACCTTCACGTGCTTAATAGTCATTAAAAACAACTTGTCTGAATTAATTCTGAAGTTTATAGGGTCTGAATATTTTTAAAAGCTGGATAAAAGCTGGAGATCCATTAAATAGTAATCTGTTCCCAGGAAATTCCATTAATTTTTATCATTTGTGAATCTGTATAGCTACTTTCTTTTGATTTTCTTTTTTTTTGAGTTGGAGTCTCACTCTGTCACCCAGGCTGGAGTGCAGTGGCATGATCTTGGCACTGCAACCTCCGCCTCCCGGGTTCAAGCTGTTCTGCCTCAGCCCCTGCTAGTGGCTAGGACTACAGGCAGTTGACACCACGCCAGGCTAATTTTTTGTATTTTTAGTAGAGATGGAAATTCACCATGTTGGCCAGGCTGGTCTTGAATACCTGTCCTCAAGTGATCCTCCTGCCTCGGCCTCTCAAATTGCTGGGATTACAGACGTAAGCCACTGTGCCTGGCCTTGATTTTCTTAAGGCATTAAGTCTGAATGGTACCATCTTCAAATCTATAAATATATATTGGTGCAACATAGTTTCATCTTCCATTATATTCTGATTCTAAGGCATTCAATTTAATTCTAATTCTCTTATATTTTTTTCTTAAGCTTTTATAAAGTTGAAATTTGATTTTGCTTTTTAAATGAATTTGCTTACTGAATTTTACATAAAATAACTGCTTATTGACTTGTAAATATTAAATGGTATTTGGTTCAAAGACATAATCCAAGTTATATGCCACAGTAGAAACTGAGGAAATAATTATGTTTGATCTTTGTAGCTGTTCAAGATCAGCTTTGCTTCCTGAAGATAACGACCTCTAAATGATTTCAGAGTAATAATTTTTCTTAGTGTAATAGAGGATTACTTTGTGGGTGTCTAGAGTCTTTTCTGAGATATGTAGTGTTGTTGCCCATGTGCAGTAGGAGAAATGGACACTAATTTACAGGTCAGGCCTGAGGTCTGCCAAGAAAGTTAGAATACGTACTGGCCTGGGCCCTGCTTGAAGTGGTATGCATTACTGTCAGTCAAAAGCCAAAGTTAAAAACGACTTCTAAAGCGACATTTAAATACCCTCCAGTAGTTATATTTCCCCAAGTTCGTAACTGCTTGCTTTACTCTGCAGTAGAGCAGAGTCCACCATTTCAAAACTTAAGAATTTTAAAATTTTCTACACACTCAGGAAACAAATGCTCATCGTAATCAATTCTTACGGTTTTTTTTTTGTGTGTGTAGATCAAATCATACATGATGTCTAGAATAAGTTAAATATTTTAAGTCCATGTTAAAAATTCACAATTACAAATTTAACTGTTAGAAGTCACCAAAGATTGTTCTAGTCTACATAAAGACATCTTGTAATAGCTAGTCAGTTTATAAAATAATATCATAATGTTTACAAATACATAGCTCTGAATTTTAAAAATTTAACTTACCTCATTTGTACTTCCCTGTGGCAAAGGCAGATTAAAAAGAAAAAAGAAAAGTATATATCCTGCTTTATTAACAGCATTATAATATTCAACTTTGCTTACAATATTTGTGAGCATTTAAGAACAGAACAAATACTCCTGCAGATTTTTCCGTTTAGATGACATATTTTATCAGAATCTTTGAAGAACTCAATTCTGTATTCCTCAGAGCTTGTAGCATAACATATTCTAGGAGGGTTTTGACATTGAACTCAAGTAACCCCTCTTAAATCTTTTGTGGTTGAGGGACTATTTGAGACAGTGGCTCAGAGGATCCAGTTTTTACTTCATTTCCCATTGTGCTACCACTCACTAGTTTATCTCAGCTAGATCCTTCAAAGGCACGTGTTAGAATTATGTTATAAAGAACATATATAAGTATGTTTTGTTTTTTGTGTTGTTTTTTTGAGATGGAGTTTCACTCTTGTTGCCCAGGCTGGAGTGCAATGGCATGGTCTCAGCTCACTGCAACCTCCATCTCTCAAGTTCAAGTGATTCTCCTGCCTCAGCTTCCCGAATAGTTGGGACTACAGGCATGCGCCACCATGCCCTGCTAATTTTTGTATTTTTAGTAGAGACAGGGTTTCTCCATGTTAGTCAGTCTGGTCTCAAACTACCGACTTCAGGTGATCCGCCCTCCTTGGCCTCCCAAAGTGCTGGGATTATAGGCGTGAGCCACCACTCCCTGCCATAAGTATGTTCTTAATCCGGGAAGAACTGTAGCTATTACCTGCTGCCTACAGGTACAGAGACAATCTAAAGTAATCTGATATTGCTTTCGGAAGTTTTTACTTCAAAAGAATGATAAATGACTACTTATGATAGTGGTTCGTAAAGCTCCTAACAAAGCTAATCCTAATCAAATCATAGGTTGTGAATATAAGATAATGTTAACACAAGTCATAATTAGCTAAATAAAAGCTGTTTTTTACATATAACTTTTTTTTTTGAGACGGAGTTTCGCTCTTGTTACCCAAGCTGGAGTGCAATGGCGCGATCTCGGCTCACCACAACCTCCGCCTCCTGGGCTCAGGCAATTCTCCTGCCTCAGCCTCCTAAGTAGCTGGGATTACAGGCACGCGCCACCACGCCCAGCTAGTTTTTTGTATTTTTAGTAGAGACAGGGTTTCACCATGTTGACCAGGATGGTCTCGATCTCTGACCTCGTGATCCACCCGCCTCGGCCTCCCAAAGTGCTGGGATTACAGGCTTGAGCCACCGCGCCCGGCCTCATATAACTTTTAACAGATGTAACGTTTTTAGAATAATAAAAAGTAAGCCGGATGGCTCATGCCTGTAATCCCAGCACTTTGGCAGTCTGAGGCGGCAGATTGCTTGAGGTCAGGAGTTCGAGACTAGCCTGGCCAACAGGGGAAACCCTATATTCACAAAGAATACAAAATAGTAGCCAGGGATGGTGGTGTGCACATGTAGCCCCATCTACTTGAGAGGCTGAGGCACAAGAATCGCTTGAGCCTAGGAGGCGGAGGTTGCAGTGAGCTGAGATCACATAACCATCCTTGGCCAGACATCTAGCCTGGATGACAGAGCAAGATGCTGTCTCAAAAAAAGAAAGTAAAAGCACCACTAAATTGATATATTTTTTTAAAACGCTGAAATGTTAATTTTAAAACAGTTGTGTAGGACTTCACATATTACACAGCATTATATAGTTGTTTGCATCTGGGCAGGTCATAACATTCTTGATAACAGGCCCAGTTCATGTTGATCTGTGCTATTTCCAACATCTAATGCAGTGGCTGGCACATGAATGACATTCAAATGTGTGCTGAATTTAGTTGTGAATTAGAAGTGTTCTTACCTGGTCCCACAGAGCTGCAGCCACCTGGTCTATTACAGCTCCCAGCTCTCGGTATTCTCCAGAGTACCGGATATATGCCCAGGTGCACAGGGTGATAAGGGTCAGTCCCATTATCATATTGCATAGGCTAGCTATGATGTCCAAACCAATGAATCCAGTCACACCAGCAATCACATATGTGATAAAGATGACTACAAACAGTGTGGCTGGGGTACGAGCTGCATGGAAGATATTTTTGCTATCATTGTGCTTGATATATTGGATATAAAGTTCATCTATTTCACTCTCCAACTGCTGCAGGTAACGCCGGCTAAATTCTTCCCCACCCATCTTCTTCACCCCTCGGAATAGCTTCACAGATTCTTCCTTAAGTTGCAGGTGTTTGGTCTGCAAATCATTTGGTGCCAGAAATGGTTTGTCACCACCACAAATCTGTATCAGATAGAGAAGAATTTGTTTATGCAGTGCAGAGTAAAATTAGCAACTGTATCAAAAATTTGCACTTAGCTAGTTGAGTTTGTTAGAATACATTAATCATCAGGAGCCGGCATATATGTTTTGTCAGCCCACATCTTTCCACCCTCTGTATCTGTGAGGCATGACTTTAAATGGGACTGGTATTTTATAGGTGGCTTAAAGTCATTTAAAATTTTTCTCTTTTTGATGTAGAAAATAATATTCATCACTTAATCCAAGTCCTTCAAGGTGAAAAGATATGAGTGACACAACATGAAGTACTGAGTTCATTTACAGAATGAATCCAAATCTAAGGAAACTACATTTATCCAGATTCTAGGAAATCTACACTGAAGTCATTTTAACCAATGTAGTTTAATAAACAATGATCAACGCTATAAAGCTCTCAAAGTAAAACTGTGAAATACATTCTTTAGCAGTTTTACTGATTTTTGTTTGAATGGAGTCCATTGAGTATTCTCTTCCAGAGACTAAATAGGAGTATATTAAATGTTCTTGAGTTGCGTTTTCAATTTTTTGAAAAGTTACAAGGGTAATCTCAGTTAACCATACCATTCACTTTGGTTACAGGCGTATCTCACAAGATAATGCGTGTTTGGTTCCAGACCACCACAATAAAGCGAGTCACATGATTTTTTAAATTTCCTGATGCATATAAAAGTTACATTTACATTATATGGCAGTCAATTAAAGTGTGCAATAGCACGTCTAAAACCATGTACATAATTTAAAAATACTTCACTGCTAAAAAATGCTAAGGCTTATCTGAGCCTTCAGCACATCAATCTGCTGGTGGAGGCTCTTGCCTCAATGTCGACGGCTGCTGACTGATCAGGGTGATGCTGCTGAAGGTTGAGGTGGCTGTGGCAATTTCTTAAAGTAAGATAACAGTAGTTGGCCATATTGATAGACTCTCCCTTTTATCAAGATTTCTCTGTAGTCTGGGATGCTGTTTGACAGCATTTTACTCACAGTAGAACTTCTTTAAAAATTGGAGTCAATCCTCTCAAACCCTGCCAATGCCTTATCAACTAAGTTTATGTAATATTTTAAAGCCCTGGAAAGGGTAGGGGGAAGGAGATGAAGAGAAGTTGATTAATGGGTGCAAATATACAGTTAGAAGAAGTAAGACAGTGTTCAATAGCTCTGTAGGGTGACTGTAATTAACAGTAATCTATTGTACATTTCAAAATAAAAGAATAATTTGAATGTTCCTAGCATACGGAAATATTTAAGGGCATAAATATCGCACTTACCCTGATTTGATCTTTACACATTATATGGATGTATCAATTTATCACATGTGCTCCAAAAAATATGTACATCTATTAGGTATCAATAAAAAATATTCTAAACCCTTTGTTGTCATTTCAACAATGTTCATAGCATTATCACTAGGAGTAGATTCCATCTCTAGAAACCACTGTCTTTGCTCATCCATAGGACGCAACTCTTTATCCATTAAATGAGATTACACAATTCAGTCACATCTTCAGGCTCCACTTTTAAGTTCTCTTGCTGTTTCCACCACACCTGCAGTTCTTTCCTCCACTGAAGTCTTGAACCCCTCTCAGTCATCCAGGGGGGTTGGTATAAACTTTTTCCACACTCTTGTTGATGTTGATATTTTTGCCTCCTTCTATAAATAACATATTGTCTTAATGGCATCTAGAATGGTGAATCTTTCCTGGAAGGTTTTCAATTTACTTTCCCCAGATCCATCAGAAGAATCACTATCTATGGCAGCTACAGTCTTACAAAATGTATTTCTTATTAACGTTTGAAAGTCAAAATTACTCCCTGATCCCTGGGCTACAGAATGGATATTGTGTTAGCAGGCATGAAAACATTTCCTTAAATACATCTCCATCAGTGCTCTTTGGTGAATAAGTACATTGCCAATGAGCAATGTACTTATTTTGAAAGGAACCTTTTTCTGAATAGTAGTTCTCAACAGTGGGCTTAAAATATTCAGTAAACCATGCTGTAAACAGCTGTGCTGTTACCTAGGCTTTGTTGTTCCATTAATAGAGCACAAACAAGAGTAGATTTAGCATGATTCTTAAGTACCCTAGAATTTGGGGAATGGTAAATGAGCACTGGGTTCAACTAAAAGTCACCAGGTATAAGAACGTCAGCCTGTTCTTCCAAGCTTTAAAGCCAGGAACTGACTTCTCTCTAGCTGAGAAAGTCCTGGATGGCATCTTCCAATAGAAGGCTATTTTATCTACATTGAAAATCTCTGTTTAGTGTAGCCACCTTCATCAATGCTTTCAGGTAGATCTTCTGGATAACTTGCTACAGTTTTCTACATCAAGACTTGCTGCTTCAGCTTGCACTTTATGTTACAGAGATGGCTTCTTAAACCTCATGAACCAAAAACCTCTGCTAGCTTCCAATTTTTCTTCTGCACCTTTACCACCTCTTTCAGACTTCACAGAATTGAACAGAGTTAGGGCCTTGCTCTGGATTAGGTTTTGGCTTAAGGGCATGTTGTGGCTGGTTTGATATTCTATCCAAACCATTAAAACTTTCTCCATGTCAGCATAAAAGCTGTTTCACTTTTTTATAATCTGTGTGTTCACTGGCGTAGCACCTTTTTTTTTTTTTTTTTTTTTTTTTAGACAGAGTCCTACTCTGTTGCCTAGGCTAGAGTGCAGTGGTGCAATCTTGGCTTACTGCAACCTCTGCTTCCTGGGTTTAAGCCATTCTCCAGTCTTGGCCTCCCGAGTTAACTGGGACTATGGGCCTGTGCCACCATGCCCGGCTGATTTTTGTATTTTTAGTAGAGACAAGTTTCACCATGTTGGCCAGGCGGGTCTCTAACACCTGACCTCAAGTGAGCCACCCACCTCAGCCTCCCAAAGTGCTGGGATTACAGGTGTGAGCCACTATGCCCAGCCTGGAGTATCATTTTTGATTTCCTTTAAAAACTTCTCTTTTGCATCCACAGGCTGGCTGTTTGGTGCAAAGGCCTAGCTTTTGTACTGTCTCAGCTTTTCATATGCTTTCCTCACTAAGATTAGTCATTTCTAGCTTCTGATTTAAAGTGAGAGATGTGGCTCTTTGAACTTCAACACTTAGAGGCCATTGTAGGGTTAATTAATTGGCCTAATTCCAATATTTGTTGTGCCTTAGGTAAACAAAAGGACTACAGAGTGGGAAGGGTGGGGGAACTGCTGGTTGCTGGAGCAGTCAGAAAACACATTTATCAATTAAGGTCACCATCTTATATCAGCACAGTTCATGCACTCTGAAACAATTACAATAGTAACATCAGCAATCACTGACCACAGGTCACCATAAAGATACAATAACAATGAAAACATTTGAAAAACTGTGAAAATTACCGAAATGTGACATAGACATGGAGTGAGCACATGCTGCTGGAGAAAGGGCATCAACAGATTTTCTCCACACAGGGTTGCCAGCAACCTTCAATTTGTAACAAGTATAATATAGTGAAGCTCAATAAAAAGAGGTATGCCTGCATTTGAGATTTAACTATATCAAGAATACCTTCATTCTGATTGTCCTTATGTTATAAATAACACCGCTCTACACAGGGTTGCCAACGACCTTCAATTTTTAAGAAGTGTTATAAAGTGAAGCTCAATAAAATGAGGTATGCCTGCATTTGAGATTTAACTATATGAAGAATACTTTCATTCTGATTGTCCTTATCTTAAAAATAACACCACTCCATATACTACATTTGCATGGATTCTAAGACTTCAATTTTGATGCAATTTTAATTTCATAACATTTTTAAGAGGAAAAACTATCACAGTTAATATATACAATAATTATTAGATCCATCTTAATTTGGAGTGTTAAAATGAGGAAATGTAATAAACAGAAATATTGGTTCTTAAGATTTTTTTTCCTAAAAGGGTTTATCTTTAAGAGAAATAACGAAATTGTGGAATATAAGGAGGCGTACTGGCGAGAGTACCACATGCTATTTTAGCTACTAGATTTTATAAATAGTGGAAAGACCTGGCACCCCCCAAATATGTGAATATGGATATAGTACAAAGAGAGACAATTCATTTAAAATGCCTTTAAAATTGCACACACATGTTGTTTTTCAGAATATTTCAGGAATACAATAAATAGACGTGATTGAGGAAAACAGTCAAAGCTACCTGACTGCATGTGTGTACAGTGTAACATGGAAGAAAAACAAGAATGAATTGCATGAAGCATACTGCTTTTGTTTAAGACAGCATTTAAAATATTATTTAATTCTTACCTCTTCCATTTTTTTGTTGTATGTGTCCTTGGCAGTTGCCACGGCTGCTAAATTGTTAGCTTCTGCTGTGGCCTTTGGACAAAGTACAAGATATGATGTAAAATGCAGTTCATATTTACTAAATTTCCACAGGCAGTTCACATTTCAGAGCATCATGTGCAAGAAATGTGCAAGAAACCAAAGTCATCAAAATAATTTAAAACGGTTATAATATTTCTACTACATTTTAAAAATTAGTAAAAAAGGTTCAAAAAGGAATAAAGCAGATTTTTACTGAATACACAATAGTCCTAAAATGACTTTTCATTTGGAAGAGTTTTCCTCTCAAAAAATATTTTTTAGCCTGTCATTCAATTCCGGGAAGAAAAAAAAATCTATAAACTCAAACTCATGGGGAATAATATACAGTATATTTTATAAATACTAATAAAATATATCTAAGGACTGCTGCTGATAGGAGAGTATAACACTGATAACAAAAAGGAACTATTAAGAACTTTAAATACATATAAGGAAACTAGTTCCTCCCTTTTAAAAATTTTATTGACTTATTTTTTAGGTATGAGACCTCACTATGCTGCTCAGGCTGGACTCAAACTCAAGCAATCCTCCTGTCTCAGCCTCCTGAGTAGCTGGGTCTACAGGCGCATGCCACCGTGCCTGGCTCCTTTGAAAAAAAAAATGTTTGTGGAGATCAGTTGTTTAAAACTTGGACCTGCTTTTCTACTGTGTGTTACATGTGTAAATCAAAATCATAGAGTAAGACTGTTTTCTAAACAAATTTAGTGCAAAGAGAATGAAAATCCTTTGGTAAAAAGTGTGTGTATCTCAACACAAGTGAAGCTGCAATATGTTATGTGAAAACTGTTTAGATGAACACATAAATAGGTGGAGTTATTAGGCAAATAATCTTCCAATCGGTCTGTCTAATATTGTTATTTGGTAATTTCTGACAGCCAGAAATCTTAGTCTTAGTGACATGTCTTAAAACATGACCCCTGATTAATAAATACCTGTAACATGGATTTGGGATGTGGTAATTCTTCACCTTGATAGATCTTTATATAAGCCTAAAAAAGGAAAAGAGAAAGATTCATGATCAAGCAATTCAATTCAATTCGATATTTCCTCTAATTCTATGAAATTGTATTCTAAGGTCTTGACATTTCAAAACATATTTTCAGGAACTTAGAACTATTTTATCTTTCTCAAACTTAAATTCTTTTTACTTAGTTCATGTTGTTTCCGTTTCCTGAAATGCCTTTTTCAAACATCTCCATCTGCCAATTTGTCCCTTTTTAAAGGCTCAACTCAATGACACTCCTTTAAAATGTTCTTAGACCCCTCTGCCGCAGGGATCTATAACCTGCTGATGTCATAAGCTTTACTGAACAGATCTGTCTGAGGGTTCTGAATCTCCTACCAAATTGAAAGCACCTCCACAGTGTTAACACAGTAAAAATTCGTATTTTAGATAAATATGTCATTTTTTGCTGAGAATCATGAAGGTAAATAGATCACACAGGAGGTATACGACAGCATTTTAAATGACAAAATGTGAATTTTAAAAATTGATACTTTAGTCCTGTGAACATCAGTCCACAGCTGGGTTGGTAACCGACATCCTCCAGAATATATATGGGTTAGTAAAAAGTATTCAGTGCTATCTAAACAGGTAAATGCGAATTTAAAAGAATTCCACTTCACATTGGCCCTTGGTGCAGAGAGTAAGAAATGGGGAATAATTTTCTTCAGTAGGAAGGTATAATTCCCTTGGGGAAAATCTTCAGAATTAGGAAGGTAAAATTTAGAATAGATCATGGACCCTGGGAAATACCCAATTCCCCCAAAAGACTTTTCCAACTCTTACATTCATATTTCAAAATACAGTTCAGTTCCCTCAAGATTAAAGGGGACCATAAAGTTACTTTCATGTGGTTTCCTCAAAAGAATGATTTCAGAAAGTAAGCTTTCTGAAAGGTTTTGAAAAAGCTTTTTAAAAGGGATTTTAAAATCTTTTTTATAGACTCCTCATACCTTTGCTCCCATAGTACAGGGTCTATATTTTTTTTATAGAAATTATGATCCAATATATGTCAAATCTAAGTACTCATGAATACTCTAGAAATGAGAGTGATACCTTGAAGTACTCCACCAGACCCCGGCAGGTAATTTTATTTCCATTGATCTCTTTAATATCTAGGCTTTCAGGACTAAGTAGCCAAGGAATCAGTATTTTCAAGTTTTTGATGAATTCATCGTCTATTTCTACAAGTCAAAGAAAATCCATTATTATTTTTGGAATCCTAAGCAGTCCTCCATGCTACAGAATAAACCATCCTTTGGTCTCCCTTATTTCTTCCCCAGTGGGAGGAAACTCCCTTTCCCATGACTTAAGCAACTCCTAAAACCTGCTCTTCTCACAGTGATTGATTCTCCTTGTCCAAATTTCCACTCCCAATTTATATGTATCTTGCCTTCCACCTATAAATTAGCTTTCTTGATATTATTTTAGCTTGCTTGATTTTACATGCATGCTTTGTATGTAGCCCATTCATATAACCAGTTCATGTTTTAAGTCTTGTTTGTGATTTTACACATATAGGCTCAAAACTGGGTGAGGCTGTGGTAACTGGACTGAAGAGTTCAAAAAGATAGTGATGATGAAGCGACCCCTAGCGGTGAAACTCAGCAACACAAAATATAACGATAAGAAAAGACCATTTACGCAGATGGGTGGTGGCCTGAGTTATGCACCTGTCATGTTTGATATAATTGATTACACATAACCCAAGTGGTACCAGTATGCTAAAACTTAACATTACAGTCTTAGCAAAGTAATACAGACAGCAGATCACCAGAGAAGTCCTCTGAACATAGTGATAATTTCTTAAATTGTTATTTCAAATATATGGAAAAATTGGGGCCAGGTACAGTGGCTCACGCCTATAATGCCGGCACTTTGGGAGGCCAAGGCAGGTGGATCATTTGATGTCAGGAGTTTGAGAACAGCCTGGCGTTGCAACATGGTGAAATCCTGTCTCTACTAAAATACTGAAATTAGCTGGACATAGTGGCATACACCTGTAGTCCCAGCTACTTGGGAGGCTGAAGCACGAGAATCACTTGCACCTAGAGGCAGAGGTTGCAGTGAGCCGAGATTGAGCCACCACACTCCAGCCTATACACCACGGCAAAACTCTGTCTCAAAAAAAAAAAAAAGAATAAACATATATATATATATATATATATATGCATACACACACATATAACACATATAATATATACACATATATATATTATATATATGGAAAAATACACATATTATGTAAAAAAGCAAGATCTGTCCAGTGACTTGCTTGGTTTCTAAGTAAATTCAGTAACTGCCTGTAACTTTTAAAAAACTGGATTTTAGCAGAGTTACTAAGTTTTCAGGCTTTGGGCTGGCGATTTTGAAGGCCTTAAATATTCAAACCTTAAGACTGTGTTTGCATTTTCCTGTTACAGCCCCAGTTATAATATTGGGGCTACACAGATATACTATTTAACGTTAGAAATTTTTTTTTCTTTTTTTTCCTTCAGACAGAGTCTTGCTCTTGTCACCCAGGCTGGAGTGCAGTGCTATTCTCCTACTTCAGCCTCCTGAATAGCTGGGAGGCACCCACCTCCCAGGCACCTGCCACCACACCTGGCTAAGTTTTGTACTTTTAGTAGAGATAGGATTTTCCCAAGTTATCCAGGCTGGTCTCGAACTCCTGACCTCAGGTGATCCACCTGCCTCAGCCTCTCAAAGTGCTGGGATGATAGGTGTGAGCCACGGCGCTTGGCCAGAATTTATGTTGCCTTTACTTGTTTTATAACACACACAAGCACGATGCTGGATATCTTTCAAACATATTTTGTTTCAAGTTTTGTGTCACTTTGAAATTTTAGTGACCATTATTTATGGGTACTTGTAGTGGTGTTTATTCACACTTATTTTGTTGTTTGCACTGTACCAATTTTCACTGATAATTTTGCTTTGTACTACATATAGATTTATTATTGTGGTTTGTTTTAGTTACCCGTATTCACTGGAATACAATACTGATATTTGTATTTATGTTACCACATTCCTGTTTTGTGTGTTATTGCCTACAATGTATCTGTATTCACTGATACTAATTGGTTTCTTTTATGCTATATGATTTTATGTTTTTTTCAGCTATAGCAGAATATTGCTATATATCTAGAATGCATGAATTCTTGAGTTTCTGAATAAAACAAAGTTTTCTTGTTATAAAACCACTTTAAAATCACTTTCAAAACAAGTGTATAAATTTCTCCCCCCAAATATTCCTTATACAATTGGAATGAGATACAACAGCATGTTAACGCACCAGCAAGTATGGTAATTGTCATTAAAGTAACCAGCATATAAGCACATGTGTGGATTAAAAATGTGTCTGAAGATGGCATTAGCCATCTTTGTTCTCACTGGGACCAATGCTAGGTATTCCAATTTGGGATCCGGAAAATAAGAATATATTCATAACATACATAGGTGGTGAGATCTTGCTAATATTAGTTGAACACAGTAAATACATGACCCAGAAAATCTACAAACCAGTTCAAATCAATTTGCAGAGGTATAAGCTTTGGCACTGTAGATGTTCAATTAAGATATATGAATAGCTGACTCTGAATTACGTTCAGTAATTTTCTTCAGTAATTTTTGCCACAATGGTAGAATCTTGCAAGGACTTTAGGGGCTGGGTCAAAGTGGTGATTATCTCCCACAATAACTGAGAATATGATGCATGCTTTATAGGATCTCCACAGGGCAGATGCACTAGTATAATGTTGCTGTATAAATTAACAAAAGAAGATATTTTCTCAGGATTTCCTGATTCTGTTAAGGGATTAGAAACATGCATTTGGTTATACATTCTGAAGTCTAACTGCAGCTGCTAAGGAAGCAGCTCCACATCTTACAATGTGGCTACCTGCCCATTCTACATATGGTATTATAACGCAGAGCAATCTCAAAAAAAAAAAAAAAGAAAAAAAAAGAACTCCTTGTTATTTAAAAAATTGTATTTGCTATGCTTGGGGAGATATTCAGTAAGCACCCAATAGGAGCTGGTTGAGTGTAGCATAAATGAATATGATTCAGTGCCTTTAATCTTTTTCATTTCCTTTGTAGGAAGTTCTTAAATTTATATTGGTTAAATATAATCATAGTATTATCAGTTTTTAATAACACTAGAAATAGGTAAGATAATAATAATTGCAATTCTTTGAGGGACCATGAACAAATAGTTATTACAACAATGATTACTATTGATAATGAGCTAGAAAGTTATTGCTGTGTGTGAAAGCGTATATAAGAAACTATTATCAAAGAAAAACTTGCACATTTGTTTGTTCAGAGACCTTTCTTCCCCACAGGCAACCCCTGAGATGCCAGCCCTCTGGAGAACATCACTGTCAGCTGACAAGACATCCTGGATAGACATCACACCTAATTATAAGATTCGGGGTGGGACAGAAAAATAATGTAGATAGCAGACTTTCAAAACTGCCTAAAGAAACACGGAGGTAAAGTACATTTCTGCATACAAGAGGGCTTTAGTAGCAGTCTTGTAAGCTATAAAAGTCTCATTAAAATGAAACTTTTATGGAAATTGAAGCTGCCTTTCACTTCTTTTTCTCCCAGGCCAGCCACTTTGGTAAACTCATAATTTATAGGTAGCTGTAAACCAATTGTGTAGGTCAATCAGAATATATGCATAGAAGTGAATAAAATCTGATGGAGAACACATGTCTTAAAAAGTGAAATTCTGGCCAAGCCTGGTGGCTCACACCTGTAATTCATTGCTTGAGGCCAGGAGTTCAAGACCAGCCTGGCAACATAGTGAAACCCCTATCTCTGCAAAAAATAAAAAAATAACAACTGTGTGTGGTGGCACACTCCTTAGACCTAACTATTTGGGAGGCTGAAGCAGGATTGCATGAGCTCAGTAGTTCAAGGCTGCAGTAAGCTATGATTGCACCACTGCACTTTAGCCTGAGAGAGTGAGACCCCTTCTCTAAAAAGATATTAACTGGCTGAGTGTGGTGGCTCACACTTGTAATCCCAACACTTTGGGAGGTCAAGATAGGAGGATTGATTGAACCCAGAAGTTTGAGACCAGCCCTGGAGGCACAGCAAGACTTCATCTCTACAAAAAATTTAAAAAATAAATTAGCTGCCCATAGTGGCATGTGCCTTTAGTCCTAGATACTTGGGAGACAGAGGCAAAAGGATCTCTGGAGCCCAGGGGTTCAAGGTTGCAGTGAGCTAGGATCGCACCACTTCACTCCAGCCTAGGCCACAGAGTGAGATCCTGTCTCTAAAAATAAAAAGAATAAGATTCTGCATTTGCATGATTTGTCTTAAACTCTCTCCCTGAGCTTTCATTACAAAACATATCAGCTAATCTAAGAGCTGTAGCTGTATACTGCAGTAATGAAACAAGCCATAGTGATTTTTAGTTCCAGTAAAAGACTGTTGTTGAAGGCCCACCCCTCCTCTGCCTGTGTATGTCTCCCAACTCCAGAGAAGAAAGAGAAGCTTTCTCTTTATGTAAGAAGCCTTTCTTTATGTAATTTATTCAAAACACACTGAGGCCATTAGGTAATTGCACAATACCAAGGTCTGTGCATCCACTAGCGGGTTGGAATTCATAAGTGTGACAGTAAAATTATAGAAGCCTGTCATCCATAAGTACTATGTGCTTACTGAGATCTATTCTGTTGTATAAAAGTAAGATAAAATGTGTATAAGCACCATGCTGATTAATGACTGAGAAATTTGGTATTCTATTTACGGTACTAACTGCCAAAGTTAAATATAAGTATCTGAGAGTAAATGTCATGGGTACAGAGACAAAAACTATTTTTTTTTGCTTTTCAAATCTGCCGGTTTCATAAAACTGGATACAAGTTACGTTGTCCTTTCTTTAAAGTAATTTTAAAGCCCCCTGACAACAGTTGTGCTGAAAAGCTTGTAATGTCACTGTCTCACTCCTGGCATGATTCAGAAAGGCCACAGCAAATTAAACAAATGTCTGAATTTAGTGGTATATTCAACACTAGGCTTTCAAGTTAAAAAGTTGGACAGGCGCGGTGGCTCGAGCCTGTAATCCCAGCACTTTGGGAGGCCGAGGCAGGTGGATTCACGAGGTCAGGAGATCGAGACCATCCCGGTCAACATGGTGAAACCCCGTCTCTACTAAAAATACAAAAAATTAGCTGGGCATGGTGGTGCGTGCCTGTAATCCCAGCTACTCAGGAGGCTGAGGGAGGAGAATTGCCTGATCCCAGGAGGCAGAGGTTGCGGTGAGCCGAGATCATGCCATTGCACTCCAGCCTGGGTAACAAGAGCGAAACTCCATCTCAAAAAAAAAAAAAGCCGTGTCTTTGTACTATGCTGTATTAACTACAAAGCATATCTCCACAGACCTGGTGGACATCTTTTGGGAAAGATTAACTCCCATTTCCCCAGACTCCTACATCTACTCCTGCTCTTGTTTGTTTGTTTAACAAGTCAAGCTGCTTTGGAATCATGTAACAATCAACCCTCTATTAAAGAGATAACTATATCCTGTAAGTATACGCTATTTGAAAAACACTCTAGTACTTTTTTTTTCCCCAAGACTGGTCCTCTCTCACACAAGATTTCATTTTTAGTAAAGTTTTTAATAATTTATAAATAAATTCTTTAGTAGCGGTTTTAAAGAGCATTTCTTTTGATTTCCAATTATATAATGTAATACAGATTTCCAATACGATAGACACTGTTTTCCATTTTCATGTAGATAAGGAAAATGAAGCATAAAAACATTAAGGAGCACTTTTCAGTGCACAGAGATGAGAAGGTGAGGTTTACTGCCTCCTAGGTGAACTCAGGATCTGGCCTATTTTTGCAGGCAGCGTATACATTCAGCGCCCATAGAATCCCACCAAGTTCACCAAGGAGGAGCACCAGCTCGGGATGCCCAATTCTCCTGATAATTTCTAATCATCAGCCTCCTATCAGAGGATAAACTAAATTATCAGCCATAAGCCCAGTAGATAAAATGGCATTTTAAAAATCAGACTAAGTGACGCAAATGTATTTATTAAAAGATACAAACCTTTCAGTTTTCCATCAAAGTTTGGATTGGTAGCTACTTTTAAGCCAGGATGAGGTAGGAGAAAACAGGAAATATTGGTGAAACAGGAATGGATGTGTTTTCTGACATTCTGTAGTTCTTCATGCTGGTTCCCTGAGACCTGCAGTAAATCATTCTGAAGTTTAAACTCCTTTCATCAGGAATTATGCAAAGGAATTCGGTGGCATCTCATATTTTCTATGTCTATTTGGTCCCACAATGATAAAAATGACATGACAGGGCAGCTACTAAAGAAAGAAGAAAGTCTTGGGTGGGTTTGCCCACACAGAGCCATGTCTAAGTACAGAAAACACATGCCATGGTTATAATTAACAAGTGTCTACCCTTATGCCAACTCAAGTGCCCTTTTCCATTTTTTAATACAAATTAGTGGGGTTTTACTCTGGCTAGTTCCCACAAATTCAAATTTTAATTCAAAGTACTCACAGGAGGCACAAAGAGATGATAGATATTCCTACCTTCTTTTAGTAGATACTCAAGACAGCATCCTATCACCTAGTAAGTACACATTTAAATTCTAGAATGGCACCTGAATAGTTGGGTGTTTACTTACAAGCTAAATCACCCTCACCACCCCCTTTCTGTAAATACATATTTGATAGCTTTTAATATAGACAAACTATTATGACTGTAAACCTAATAAGAAGTTCAGAGATCCCAACTTTCAAGGAACTTTTTTGTAGATTTTGATCTGTCTCCCTAATTTCCCAGTAGGCATTTTTGGTGCTAACTGCTCAGTGTAACATTTCATACAGTATTGAACTAGCATGATGCAGAAAGTGGAAGATCTTCTAATTTTACATTCTGTGCTCTAAGATTGACTCCAGGGATTTCAAAATTAGGTATCTGTTACATTGGCTTTTAAAATTCTATTAAAACCTGAATCTTGATATTTGCACTGTCAGTCTTGAAGTGACTTAATTCTTCAAAATAAAAGCTTTATCTTTAGGACTAAATTATTGTTTTATAGATATATATGAAGAATTCTTCATCTGTGTCACTAATATTGGTAACAAATGAGATTGTGGCTACTGAGTATCTATTCAACAAATGATCCAACAAAAATAATTCTAGATTATTATCAGTGAAATTTCATGCACCTAAATATTTAACAAACCTTGAGGCGTTTTTCCAAGAATTTGGCGCCACCATCAGCTCCATATGAAAATTCGTATGGGAAACTCCAGTCTCGAACAAGAAATATCAGACTCTAAAAAATGGTAAGAAAGGATTAATATGGGGACTTTAAGATGCCTCCCTTTGCTTTTTACGGAAACCAGTTATAATATCATTGTCATTTGAATATCATTCTTTCCCACATTGCTGAATTTAAAAGCAAACATAAAACCTTTGAAAGTATCTGAACAGCCTCTCCACTATGAGATCATCCTACCTGTTTCCATTAAACGTGAACAGAAAGCTGCCTACAAAATGCCAAGATGAATGCACCCCACTGAGAGATGACAGAGATGACTTCCAAACTGTCTGAATGGAGCTATGTCACTATAATCAGATTTTGTGTAGAAAATGTTCCTAGGAATTTTCCTTTCTGATGGTTATGGCTAAATATAGGCATAAGATATAATATCAGCTTTTCTTTTATAAATAAATTGTTTTAATGTTTTTATAGAGATGATACATATGTAGGATCATCATAAAAAGTTCAAACTAGATAGCAAAGTCCAAAGAGCAAATTTTAAAATGCACCCCAAATTCCATCTCCTGGATTTAACCATAGTTAATATTTGGTGAGCAGCATCCAGTCATCTCCCTAGGTACACACACAAATGGAAGAGGGTTAAAAGGAAGAAAAAGGAGAAAAACAGTTTTATAAAAAGTGGAACTGTTATGTATGTGGCATTTTAAATAATAAGTATTAAAATGTACTTGAAATTAACTGACTTAAAGACATTTAAAATACTGCTGAATTTCAAGCAAATGATTTTTTACCACTAGACATTCTAATAAATTCACTTGAAGTTAAGGACAAAGATTTTAGAAAACTTTGAGCTGGGAATCATGTGTTTAACTTTTTATACCTTTGTTTGGAATACAGTCCACATATAGAGAACTGCACATTAAGCATATAACTTAATGAATTTTCACAAACTGAACACATCGTTCACCCAGCACCTAGATCAAGAAACGGAGAATGTCCAGCACTCCACAAGCCCCTGCCCCTGCCACCCTCCAGTCATTACTCCTTGCTCAGGGGTAACCACAAGCCTGACTTTTAACAGCATCAGTTCATTTTGCCTGTTTTTATAATTTGCCTAAGTGGAATCATACATGATGTATTCTTTTGATCTAGCTTCTGTCACTCAACATTATATTTGTGAGATTAATAATATCATTGCATAATTGTTTATCATTCATAGTCACTACTGCACAATTTCCCATTATGTGAATAATTATTAATTCATTCTGTAGATGGGCATTTCAGTGTCTCTAGTTTTAGGCTGGCATGAATAGTGCTGCTATGAACATTCATGTGTCTTCTGGTCTTCTTTCTTTTGCATTTATAACTAAAGCAGAATTACTGGATAGAGAGTGTGCACATGTTCAGGATTGGCTGATATTGCTCATTTTCCAAAGTACCAATTTATAACCTTATCAGCAGTCTTACAGGGTTCCTGATGCTACATGTCCTTACCAATGCTTGATATTCTCTGTCTTTTTAAACCTTCTGGAGGGTGCGGTTTAGTAGACCATTGTGTTTAATATGCATTTCCCTGAAGATTAATGAAATTAAGCACTTCATCCTAAGTTTGTTGGCCTTTTGTGTTTATCATCTTTTGTGAGGAGGCTGATCAGGTCTTTTGCCAATGTTTCCACTAGTTATCTGTCTTTACTTATTGGGTTTGGAGTCATGCTTTTTAAATATATGTTTCACCTTTACTAAGTATATTCTCATATTGACTAGAATGTATCACCTTTCCCTAGGGTAACAGAATGAAGAGTCAAGTTTTGTTCAAGGTAAGTTTTCTTCTATCATCTCTTTAAATATTTTTCCTCTATTACATCTACTGTTTCCTCATTTGTTTCATTTTCTATTTCAGGGGCTCTCATTATGCATATGTGGTAGAGATGTGGGTGGGAATCCAGATTTTATGAGACCTGAAGTTTACATAATCTGTGGGGCAGAGTGGGTCAGAGGAAAGCCTCTGTAAGAAAAAGAAAGCACAATTATGCTTTAAAGTTAATACTTATTTAGAATGAGGAATATAAATTACAAATTCAAAAAACTGGCAAGTATCACAAACAAAAAAAAATCCAGAAAAATAACTAACATAACTTTATAACAATTTTTTTCCCCAAAAGTGTTCCAAGTTCATTTCCTGCCTTAGACCTATAATTGGGCATTTCTCTAAGAAGCACTGGTTTCTTTTAGTGGAATATAGTACTATATTACAATGCTGAAAGTGCTGCTGCATTGGTCAGTGTTTCTAGACCTTTACAAAAGTGAGCACAGCTAGAATAAAATCGTGTGTGTGTGTGGTGTGTATGATAAAATATCTCATAAATTCATAGTGATACTTCTAATTCAAATTCAGGACTATAGAGTTTTCATTGAATGTCTATATGATATCCATATCTCCTTGTGCAAGAATCTTGAACCAAGAATCTGAGTCTTTATGTATTATGGATGATTGAATTATGATATCCCATAATTACGCATTTTTTCAATGCTATAATACATACACAACAGCCACAGAGTAGCAGTACCAACATCACCATCAACATCAGCATCAACTACTATGAATATTTAGTGAATTTTTAAAAATAACTTGGCACATGCTCTTCTCATTCTCCTATTTTTTAGTTTATCTATTTAAAGAAAATATACATTATATTCCCATATGATGTTCTCTCCCTTTTGTCCTTCATTAGTCTAAGTTCCACAACTAAATACACATTTAATGATCATTCCCAGTCCTTATGTCATCTTTGCTGATCTGAAATTCATTCTTTAGTAGATTTTGCATTAAGGGTCATGGGAACAATATTCCTTAGATAGTTACATGTTGAGAATAGTTGTGGCCCTTTATATCTGAAAGTCAAGTTTGCTGGATGTAAAATCCTTGAATCACATCTTTTTTCCTTAAACAGGGTCACTTCTTACTGTGTGATTATGGGTCTTTCTTGTTTCACTAAGATGGAGCCTCTCCTCCCTCTTATTTTGTTTTGTAGATTCTTGTGGGGAGAGGAGAGATTCTTGTAGAGAAAAGAATTAAAAATACCCATATCCACCCTCTTGAAGTAGTCTGCTAACTTTAAATAGATGCCCATTTTTGCCACAAGTTTTGTCAAAATATAATAATTTGCATTTTGAACATTTCTTCCTAAAACATGTATTTTGAAAATAGACATTAGCTGGGAAGTAGCTTTTGCAAAATAGAGGTTCATGAACCAGGATAAATGAAACCAAGTTTGTGGATTTGGCTCTATTTTGCATTTTTCACGGGAGCTTTTAGTCTAATTTCTTGGTCTTTTTCACTGGGCGCCTTTCCAATTCAAAATAATGAGGACCATATGTGGTATAGAAACAAACGTAAAGTTTTATTTTTTTTAATTAGCAATATATAAAGTAATCATGAAATTAATGGCTGTGTTCCAACTCCCAGGTTTCCTGCCTGATACTCTCATTTAGTGATATGCTGGTAAACTGGCTCTCTGACAAAAAGAAAAACAAAAGCCTTGATTTGTAGCATCTGCCAATTTCTGTGGTATAAGCACACCTATTGTGGCTGACTTCAAGCTTCCAAGGGTTTAATAACTGTTTTATATAATTCCTGAATATTTAATAATTGGTTCTCATGAATGGGGACGAGCACGCCTACTGCCCCTATCCCCTCCCTGCATACTTTATATGCTTTCCATTCATCACGTATGGATTTCTATGAAATTCAGTCCTATGGCAAAAGCCATCAGTTTTTCTACACTGCAGAATCTTGATTTGCTCATGTATGCATATAGGTAGAGATAAAAACCAAGAATACAAATTAGCCTAATTTGTTTAGATAAAAACATATGAAACCACAAACGCTTTTTCAATAAATCAAATTCAGTCAGGCAACTGGGTCATACGACGGACCTATACTATACTTAGCCTACAAATGAAATAATCATCTATCTTTTGAAAATCATGATAAATTTTATTAGCTTTCCTTTGGAGACTATATTTTTCAGAAAATTATTCAAAAGGAGTTTTACAGCATGACTGGGTAACAGTGAAAAACTGAAATAAATCAAAATGCTCAACGATTGGGAAATAGCTATATAAACTATGGCACATTAATATAACCTATAGCTATTGATAAGCATGTGGAATCTATCAACACATGAGTTGATTATGTCACTATAAAAAGCTTACATGAAATAAATGTTATTTGAAAAATAACAGTAAATTTATGTGCACATCCATTATTCCATGAAATTATTCCTACACTCACAGAAAAAGATGTCATGTTCTAAAACCATACAGCCAGTAAACACCTGAACTGGTTTTTAATGTGTTTAATCAGTTTCTAATTTCAGTTTCAAGTAAAAGTTTAAAACCAGAACTGGTTTTAAACCCAAAGTAAGTAACAATTACTTCAATCAACAGCCCATACAAAAGACGTATTCTCAGACTGATGTCGACCCATCTTGCTTCCATAACCCACAAAACTGCAAAACAAGCCCCCGAAGCTTACATGTGGTCATCAGTTTGCTTTGCTCAATGAGACTATGGTTCACCAGCAGGGCTCTACTTCATTAAGCAATGAGTGTAGCTTTTTTAAAAAATCATATTTTGAGTGATGGTCTTATCCTAGGCCAATTCTGGAAGTCTCATTGAACCTGTTTTTTTTTTTTTGAGATGAAGTCTCGCTCTGTCACCCAGGCTGGAGTACAGTGGCACAATCTCGGCTCACTGCAACCTCCGCCTCCCTGTCATTGAACCATTTTTTAACGCCCTCACTTGGCAGCATTCCCTGTGACTCTTAGACTAACAGGTGCATTGTCTTTCTGCCTTGTTCCCACATTCCATTTGTCCTCCAATGTGCTTCCAGGTGAATCTGTCTCAACAACTATCTGAGTTCTGATTTGCTTCATTGAGCTCTTGATGCTAAATTAATTTGTCATCCTAGGATTTTGTAACCATATAGGTCTTTATATAAGGTCATTAGTCCTAAGTCTTTGCATAGAGTAATTCAAGTTTTATTTTTGGAAGTGCATTCACTTGATAAATAACAAGACCTAGTTTTTGTATAAAGTAATTAGACCTTTTGGTTTGAGAGCACACCCTCCAGTGAATATTTTTGCCAGTAGCCTGCTTATTCTTTTGCTGCTTGCTTTGCTTACTTTTATTGGACAATTTGTACATAGTCCTGTCTCATGTTTTTTTGTTTTGTCTTGAATTGTTTTGTATCACTGAATGAATATGAAAGTGCTCTATAAAGAACAGATGGAAGCATAGGACTAAGAAGTCTTCAGTCCTATTCACGCTGCCCCAAAGACTAATGGTTGGAAGTCTAGTAGGCTGACAACCAATTTATGCAAAGTTAATTAATCAAATTTTGCCTTGGGTTCCCTACAAAACCTTCAAGAGGACACTCTTTGTCTTGTCAATAAGTGAGTCACTTTGTATAGTACATAATACAAAATCAATAATTGTCAGACTATTGATCGTACAATTCTGTCCTCGTCTCTGCCTGCTTAACTTCTCATGTAACAGGTTTCTCTATATCTAAACTGTAACTTCCTCCTGGAAGAATTTCTGCTTCCTATTTGTAATAAACTGCAATCCTAATTTTTGTATCAATAATGTAAATAAACTTTTAAAAAATGAGAATAACTGTGGCCATTATGGTGAACCTTGGACATGTAACAATAAACAATACAGTTAGGGGGAGCTCTTTAAATATCGAGACAAAATACCAAACACTCATTTGTTAGCTTCTTTAAACAGTAAACTGAGGCCTCAAAACAAAATGCTCACTCCAAAATGCAGTCTCTCCATTTGATACTGTAACTGTCTGAAACTTGCCCTCCTTGCATCTCTTTCCACTCAGTTTTATTTTCACCACTCAATAGATCCCTTTAATTCCTTCTGCTACTTCCTCTGAACTCCTAAACAAGCTGCTCTTTCCTCAGGAATTTTCACAGGAAAGGAGAGGGCACATTGCCCGAATCTACTTAAAACTGCTAGGTCAGAAGACTACCCTACAGAAGTTGAATTAAACTCCGGTCTTGAGCTGAGTGTTAAGAAATTTCTTTTAGCCCAGAAAAACAAAAATTTGTTGTAAACTTGTTACATATTTACTGTCCTGAACTATCAGTTCTGTTCCAACTAGTTCACTTAATTTTTAGACCTTCAGGTGGGGAAAAAAATGGTTAAAAACAGTGGGATAAGACCAGGAGAATATTTAAATAACCCAGCTGTTCATTAAAACATAATGATAATATATTTTAACAATGTAGTGGCCTTTATGGGGCATGAAAAATAGAAATAACATTACAGAGGCTATTTCATAAGACTTTCTTTTAAATATGAATTGGACAAAGATTTTAAATTATAAATAAAATAAAGATGGGTCAATAGAAAACTTTAAATATTGACTTCAGGAAACTCTCAGACATAAAATATGAATATGGAAGAAAAAACATATGGAGCTTGGATATAAAATAATAGAAGAAAAAACATTGAATGATAAATTGTCAATTTAGAAGTCTCTAGTATATCACTGACTTTTCATAGGGCTTGGATAGTAGTGAAACAGAAATCAAAACAAATTTGTGGCCCTTCAGATAAAAACAAGACTGAAATACCCTCTGTTCTCTATGAATCAGGAACCTATAGATAGGGAAGTCTACAGATATTGCAGGCAGAAAATCCACTGGAATAACCAGTGTCCCAAAGCAGCTAAGAATATCTATAACATGTATGATTTTTTTAAAAAATGAAGACTCTCTTTGCACAAACTCTCCAAGGATATAGGTGGAAAAATTAGAGACAAGCCAATGGGAGGCCAGATCAATCCCTTCCAAATTATCATAAATATTTTTTTTTCTTAAAAAGAAAAGCCATGGCAAGTATTAAATCAACAACATCAAAGACTCAGCACCTTTCATGGCCCATTGCTTGATCCAGTAACTAAGGCTTATCTTCCTTGCCTCAGAGCAATTATAGCTTCCTCTAATTACTTGAAATATCTACAGCTCACGCTCTAGGATCACTTTTACATTTGATGGTACCACATACAGTACAATCATTATTGCTAACTGAAAACACACAATATTTTTCTTAGTCTTAACTAATGAAATATGGTATTTTCTTTTTGTATTACCACCCATCAGTGTGACACTTTCAATGCAGCAACGCTACTACCCTTCAAAGGAGAATTCTCCCATTGAAGGAGAATTTCTTTTTCTTTTCTTTTCTTTTCTTTTTTTTTATTGAGATGGAATCTCACTCTGACACCAGGCTGGAGTGCAGTGGCGCAATCTCAGCTCACTGCAACCTCTGCCTCCTGGTTCAAATGATTCTTCTGTCTCAGCCTCTTGAGTAGCTGGAACTACAAGCATGTGCCACCATGCCTGGCTAATTTTTGTATTTTTTTTATAGAGACGGGGTTTCACCATGTTGGTCAGGATGATCTCAATCTCTTGATCTCATGATCCGCCTGCCGAGGCCTCCCAAAGTGCTGGGATTACAGGTGTGAACCACTGCGCCTGGCTTTTTTTTTTTTTTTTTTAAGACAGAGTCTCACTCTGACAACCAGGCTGGAGTGTTATGGTATGATCTTGGCTCACTGTAGCATCCACCTCCCAGATTCAAGCAATTCTCCTATCCCAGCGTCCTGAGTAGCTGGGATTACAGGAGAATGCCGCCACACCTGGCTAATTTTTATATTTTTAGTTGAGATGGGGTTTCACCATGTTGGTCAGGCTGGTCTCAAGCTCCTGACCTCGTGATCTGCCCACCTTCACCTCCCAAAGTGCTGGGATTACAGGTGTGAGCCACCATACCCAGCCAACAGAGAATTTCATGGTTGCATTTCTCCAGTTCAAGAAGAGGCTGTGCCCAGTACAAATATTTTGGAAACTCTCACATTAACTTATAACTTAATATTGTTTGTTTATAGTTCTTACCTTAAAAGTGTAGAGACAATACTGGGCTGGATATGTAATAGTTGCTCCAGATCTTGAATCCAGGTCTTCCAATTTTGAGTTGTATATGCAAACTATTTACAACCCCAAATACGTATATACCATCACCTTAGTGAACATTTATTGAACACATGCTTTATGAACAGCATGGTAGTTGCTCTAGACTTTAAAAAGTTTGACAAAATTCTTGCTCATAAGACATTTATAATTTAATTATTGACAGGGGATAGGCACATTAAAACGTAAGACAACAAAATATAGCTCAGTAAGTGGCTCAGGTTAAGACAGGGAAGAGAAGCATGGTAAGATGGTGGTTTAGTGCAAGGGCTCTGAGCCTGTGGCCTAGATTGAGGTCAGCTCTGCAATTTAAAGATATATGTGACCAGGAGTAAGTTTCTTAACTACTCTCATCCTCAGTACTTCTCACTGGATAGAAAAATTAAAGACAAGAATAAAGGAGCAGTAACATTATTCATTTTATAGAACTGTAGTGATCAGTAATTTGAGTAAGGTGAGAAAAAATGCTTAGCACAGTACATGGCACAAAATACGCATGCAATAAATTGCTGTCATTGCTCTTGTGGACATTTTGGGGTACCTAAATGTAGAAGTTTGGAGAATCCTAGTCTACACCACTGACCTAGTTCTATGTAGCCAGATAAGCATTTCTTCTAATCCATACAGATCTCAGATCACCTAAATTGCTCTCTCAACAGAACATGGGATAGGGTAGGTAACTTCTTCAGTTGTCTTTTTCCGTATCATTTCCTTTACTTTTCACTGGAAGCAGACAGACATTAGCCTTTCATTTCCTCACTGAGGTCATGGATTTATCAGGTATGACTTGGCAGTTATAATCATCACAGATATTTGACCAAAGATGTTTTGTTTCAAAGTAGCTTAAATAACTATCAAAGAATTGTTTGTACAAATGGACATTCTCAAATCACGGGACTAAAGGGTTCTCAAATATATATAATTAAGCAAACTAGAGTACAATAATTCCTAACTGTCCTGTGTAGGCCCAATTTGAATGAGAAATTGTGAGAAACAGAATACCTGTCCTAATGTAATAGAGTATTATTATATGCTTCCCCTTCTATTATTTTTCAGCAACCTTCAGTTTAACTTAAAACGGGCACAGACTGATGTGCTCACTAATAATTACATCTCCACTGAAAGGAATGTGAAGAAATGAGTTTTTACTTTTATCTCACAAAGAGCATTTGATTCTCTTTCTAAGGTCTAGGTCTTGCTGGGCCTTTTAAGTGCATGAAAATGGTTAATAAGAGAATAAATGTAAATAGTCCTAAAACATATGCTCAGGAAGGAAATAAGGCTTCTAAGAGAAGTCGAGTTTGTGGGAAGGAAAGTTTTTTTTTTCTTTTTTAGAGTTTATGCTTCCTACTTTCCTATTACTGGCCAACCTTAATCTACTAACTACCTATACAAAGAAATGTACATAGAAATGGTGTCCCATATCTCTGCTACCAGAACGTTCTCTGCCATAGATGCTGTCTGCTGGAGTGTGCCCAGTGGTTTAAATCTGTCTTCAAACATGTGCTTAAGAATGACTTAGAGAGTGTAGATTGCCTGGTCTAAACACAGGGATTCCAATTCAGTAAAACTGGTATGGCCCAGAAAAGTTTCTAACCCAGGTGACTAAAAAACCTGGATCTGCATGAATCACCAAGGCTACAGATATGCTGCAACCCCATCTCTTCTCTGTGAGCCATACAGCCTAAATCCTGCTAGAATCCCCAACTATCTCAGGGCTCTGGGCCTAAAAGAGATTCGGGAATCATCAGATTTATTCAAGACTCTGGCTTAAAGGATCCAAGGCTCAGGAACATCGTGGCCACTATTAAAATTTGCTGTAGATTAAACAGGCTTTTGCAGACTGGCTATAGAAACAGACCCACCATGTAGAAATGCCACTGAGAAATGTACTGACATTTAAAACATTGATTCAAGGGAATCTTGAGACTATAATACACTTTAGAAAATGGGGAATGTTTCTATTTCTTTGTAGCCTACATAATTAGAAGGCAAGAAATGATTAAATAGTAAACTCCTGGGCTGCTGTTGCCAAAGGGGACATTTAAAGAGATAATATAGGGTCTTCTTAGTAAGACGGGGATCTGTTTTTAGTTGAGACCCTATAACAAGCTTACTGTACCACATGATGGAGTAAAAACCCTCTCTACCACCACAGCCCAGCAGAACTGAGAAGACATGAGTGACAAGCACACACAGAGAGAGCCACAGAGCCACACAAGTGGAAGATGAGCCTTTCCTGAAGTAACAAGTAACTGATGGCTGATTATTTAGCAGAGCGTTAGAAGAAGGCAGCCTTGCTTGGTGTTGATAAGCAGGCTTTATTTAGAGTGAACTTCAAATAACGTCTGACAACATGAAAAATATCCAGAATTAGTTGTAGGGATCCTAACTTAAGGATGTGATCATCCCGATACAGAATGTGGGGCCAGGTGTGGCTTATGCAACTCTAAATGACCAAGAAAGAAAAACTCATATCATATCAATATAGACACAAATCTATCACATGTGACAAGATATTTTCACTAGATTCCTAGAGCAAACTGGGCATTATTATTCAAATAAAACTTGCACAGTTATTACATACAGCCATGTTTAAATTAATGGAAAAATACATCATTCCCAATAAAAACTAGAAGTCCTAAAGTAAAGAAGCTAATATAAAGAACCTAGTTATTTTATAGACAGATGTGTTGATAAAGTAGCTCCTGCCAGATTTTTATACTTTAAATTCAAATGCTCATAGTGAGCAAAACAGGTAAGAAAATAACTGATGTCACTTAGAGAACTCTATACTATGTCTTAATATGAATTATACTTCCTCAGTGTGCTATATAGTTTAGAGCTAGCTGATTAGATCTTGCAAAAAACAGTTGTTAAATTTTGAGGAATTTTTGCAAGTTGGTTGACATATGGTAGCTTGAAATTGGCCATGGTAAAAGTATTTACACCATAAAAATTAGCAAGTAATATATATCAGGTTCACCTCCTTCCTCCTCCCCAGCTAGTTTTAAATATTTTACCAGCATACCACTGGTTAAACTTGCACTGCAATATTGCTTTTAAACTGAATTCATTTAGCTGTTAATTCTCTCTTTTAAACTATGGTTTTAAAATACACTAACACATTTTTGTTTGCTTGATTACAGCTTGATATAAATTTGTTTTTTAAATAATCAAGTTAATCTATTAATTCAGCTACTCATTTCCCTGGTGAACTGGCTTCACATTTGTCGTTTATTATAGGTCTTGTTTATTATTTAATTGTACTCTATTTCAGAGTTAAGAATTCTTCTATTTTAAATTTGTTTAAATTAATTTTATTTATCTATTTATTTTACTGAGACATGGTCTCACTCTGTTGCCCAGGCTGGAGTACAGTGCTGCAATCATAGTTCAACATCCAGCCTCAAACCCCCAGGCTTAAGTGATCTTCCCACGTCAGCCTCCCCACAATTAGTTGAGACAACAAGCGTGTAGTTCTTTGTGTGTGTGTGTGTATGTGTGTGTGTGTGTGTGTGTGTGTGTGTGTGTGTGTGTGTCACTATGTTGCCCAGGCTCATCTCAAACTTCTGGGCACCAAGCAATTTTCCTGCCTCTGCCTCCCCAAGTGCTGGAATTGCAGGCATGAGCCACTGCACCTGACCTTAGTTTAATTTTAATATAAAATTATTTTTAAATTTTTATTATCTCTCACCTTACTTTCTCAGGCAATGTTTAAAATTTCCCCACAATTTTATCCAAATGAATAAAGCTGTTAACTTCTCAGAGATAAGAAGACAGAAGTGGTGACCTGCTAAAAAAGATTTGAAATTTCATTTAAAAGTTATTTTATTTTGCAATTTTTCTCTATGCTTTTTCTAATTGAAATGTGCATTATTTAACTAATACATGTTTTGAGATTTGAATATACTTGCATTTTATCTTTTGATTTTATAATGTATAGTATTTTTGTTTTGAATTTGGTTGCTTTAATCTGAAATAGTATAAAATGGCTTTGGATGCCACTTTTGCTACTTAATGAGCTTCTTATTTCAATTTCAGATAGTTAGAGTTACAAATCCAAACATGTTTAGGAGTCATTGTTGACTCAGCGAAAACTTTTTTCTTTTCACTGACATTTCATAATGCCAACAGTTTACTAACTAGGGTAATCTCTGAAAGTTTCTTTCCATTGTTTGTTTTCAACTCATTTTTTGTTGTTGTTGTTTTTTGTTTGCTTGTTTTTGATGTTGTTGTTTTACCAAAAGCAGTAACTCTATCAATCTTTATCTATCTGACATTTATTTTGTCAGAGCATTGATTGGTCTTTTCCAGTTTTAGTGTGTCTGGCAAAGTGTAAGGAGCAGTGACATCTGCTGGTAAGACTGAAAGTCCCTTTCTGTAATTTACAATGGAGTTCCTACTCTAATTGCCAATGGTTCTGAGTAACAAGTTAGAGAAGAAGAAAATCAAAACAATAGCCTAATTACCATACAACACTTCAACTATCAACCTAACAAATGACTTTTTTAAAAAAGACAACAGAATCTAGTAATACTGTAAATCATACAGAAGACTGCAAGACTGGTTTTATTCTACCTCACCTCCTCCCCGCACCAGGTTCCTGAGCCCTCAGGGGAGAATTCATACACTTCATCACAGTATACATCATCTCTCCATGCTAAGACCCCTTTCTTGCTTTACTTCATCATATTTTTCCCAGATCCTCCCTCCTATTTCCCAACTATTTATTCCCACCCACACTCACTTTAATATACATTATTTTGTGTATATACAGTATTTTAAATATTCATAAAACATATGTTATAAACCTTAGATGTTTTTTCTGCTTCCTTCAGTACAAATTTTAACACTCCATTCATGCTACTCTATGAACTGTTGGCTCATTGCCTTTAGATGTTGCAAAGTATTACAGATTATGCTTTTCCCCATATTTTCATGTATCCATTCTTCCAGTGATGGACACCCAAGTTGTCTCCAACTTCCTACCACTATTACTCTATCAATAAATATCCTTATATATTTCCTGTGCTCCACGGAATGGCTGCTCCAATCTGCACTTTCAACAACAGGGCCTGAGTGTTCCCATTTACCCAAATCCTAGCTTTCACTGGGTATCATCTCCATGTTCTACTTGTTGCCTATTTAATGAGTGTAAAGTGGCATTTCGTTGTTGTTTTAATATTTGCCTCATTATCAATGAAACTTGACATCCCTTCAAAAATATATTAGCCATTCAGGTTTCCTTTCTGTGAGTTGTCTACTAACATCCTTTGCCTGTCTTCTGTTTGGGAATCAAGTCTCAGTCACTTGCAAGTTTCCTGTATGTTCTGCATAGCAACCTTTTGTTGACTTTGACATTGTCAATATTTTCTACCAAGCTGGTCACTTTGATTATAAAGTCTTTTGATAAATAGAAATACCTCATTTTGATGTAATACGCATCAATTTTTTACTACATGGTTTATTTTGGATGGTCTAATAAGTGTTTCCTCACCTCAGTTCAGAAAAATGTTCTCCAGCACTTTCTTCTATTAGCTTTATAGTTTTAACTTTCATATTTAGTTCTTTGATCCATCTGGAGATGACTTCTATAATAGTATTTAGTAAAAATCCAGCTCTTTCTTCAAATAGGGAACTTGTTTTTCCAAACCCCACTATTAACTCATTTATTTCTCACCAGTTTATGATGCCACCTCTGTTGACTACCAGGCTCCCATATATACATGAGTGTATTTAAACGGTTAAGTTCCATTGAGCTTTGCTCTTGCATCTCTGCAGGACCTCACCATTTTCATTGCTATGACTTTTTAGTGTGTATTGAGCCTTCTAGTTTAGATCTTCTTAAAAACTGACTTAAGACTGGGTGTGGTGGCTCACACCTGTAATTCCAGAACTTTGGGAGGCTGAGGCAGGTGGATCACCTGAGGTCAGGAGTTTGAGACCAGCCTGGCCAACATAGTGAAACCCTGTCTCTACTAAAAATACAAAAAAATTAGCTGGGCATGGTGGCGCATACCTGTAATCCCAGCTACTCAGAAGGCTGAGGCAGGAGAATCACTTGAACCTGGGAGGCAGAGGTTGCAGTGAGCCAAGATTGTGCCATTGCATTTCAGCCTGGGCAGCAAGAGTGAAGCTCCATCTCAAAAACAAAAACAAAAACAAAAACAAAAACTGACTTAAATCAAAATGAGACTTAATTCTTCCATATGAGTTGTAAAAAATATATCAAAAAAATCCTGTTGTAATTTCAATTATAATTGCACTGAGTTTGACTAATTTGTTGAGAATTCTCTACAACATCAAATCATACCATCTGTGATCATATTACATCTCTTGGTTTATACAACTTTTTCTTTACAGTTTTTAATAGACCTTTGAATTTTTCTCCAGAAAGGTCTTTGTATTTTGGTGGCTAATTACTGAAGATTTTTGTTTTGTTCTGCTATTGTGAATGGCATATATATTTTAAAACTTATATTTGCTAGTTGTAATTGCTGGTTTTAAGAAATGCTATTGATATTTTAAGATTTAAAAATATTGTTACATAATATGATACCTACAAAATAAGGTATGATACCTCCTTTCCTAATTGAATACCCTTTATTTCTTTCTGTTGCCTGATTGCCCTGGCCAGAACTTCCAATACTGTGTTGAATAGGAGTAGTGAGAGAGGACATCCTTGCCTGGTGCTGGTTTTCAAAGGTAATGCTTCCAGTTTTTGCCCATTCAGCATGATATTGGCTGTGGTTTTGTCATAAATAGCACTTATTATTTTGAGATATGTTCCATCGATACCTAGTTTATTGAGAATTTTTAGCATGAAAGGCTGCTGAATTTTGTCGAAGGCCTTTTCTGTGTCTATTGAGATAATCAATTTGTTTTTGTCATTGGTTCTGTTTATGCAATGGATTACATTTACTGATTTGCATATGTTGAACCAGGCTTGCATCCCAGGTTGATGTGATTGTGGTAGATAAGCTTTTTGATGTGCTGCTGGATTCTGTTTGCCAGTATTTTATTGAGGATTTTCACATCGATGTTCATCAGGGATACTGGCCTGAAATTTTCTTTTTTAGTTGTGTCTCTGCCAGCTTTTGGTATCAGGATGATGCTGGCCTCATAAAATGAATTAGGGAGGATTCCCTCTTCTTCTATTGTTTGGAATAGTTTCAGAAGGAATGGTACCAGCTCCTCTTTGTACCTCTGGCAGAATTTGGCTATAAATCCATCTGGTCCTAGACTTTTTTGGTTGGTAGGCTATTAATTGCTGCCTCAATTTCAGAACTTGTTATTGGTCTATTTGGAGATTTGACTTCTTTCTGATCTAGTCTTGGGAGGGTGTATGTGTCTAGGAATTTATCCGTTTCTTCTAGATTTTCTAGTTTATTTGTGTAGAGATGTTTATAGTATTCTCTGATGGTAGTTTGTATTTCTGTGGGATCAGTGGTGATATCCCCTTTATCATTTTTTATTACATCTATTTGATTCTTCTCTCTTTTCTTATTAGTATGGCTAGCAGTCTATCTATTTTGTTGAGCTCTTCAAAAAACCACCTCCTGGATTCACTGATTTCTTGAAGGGTTTTTCATGTCTCTATCTCTTTCAGTTCTGCTCTGATCTTAGTTATTTCTAGTCTTCTGCTAGCTTTTAAATTTGTTTGCTCTTGCTTCTCTAGTTCTTTTAATTATGACTTTAGATCTTTCCTATTTTCTCTCACAGGCATAAATTTCTCTCACAGTGTTATAAATTTCCCTCTACACACTGCTTTAAATGTGTCCCAGAGATTCTGATACATTGTGTTTTTGTTCTCATTGGTTTCAAATGACTTATTTATTTCTGTCTTAATTTAGTTATTTACCCAGTAGTCATTCAGGAGCAGGTTATTCACTTTAGTAGTTGTGCAGTTCTGAGTTAGTTTCTTAATCCTGAGTTCTAATTTGATTGCACTGTGGTCTGAGAGACTGTTTGTTATTATTTCCATTCTTTTGCATTTGCTGAGGAATGTTTTACTTCCAATTACATGGTCAATTTTACAGTAAGTGCAATGTGGTGCTGAGAAGAACATATATTCTGTTGATTTGGGGTGGAGATTCTGTAGATGTCTATTAAGTCCACTTGGTCCAGAGCCGAATTCAAGTCCTGGATATCTTTGTTAATTTTCTATCTCACTGATCTGTCTAATATTGATGGTATGGTGTTAAAGTCTCCCACTATTATTGTGTGGGAGTCTAAGTCTCTTTGTAGGTCTGTAAGAACTTACTATGAATCTGGAAGTTCCTGTATTGGGTGCTTGCACATTTAGGATAGTTATCTCTTCTTGTTGCATTGATCCCTTTACCAGTATGCAATGCCCTTCTTTGTCTCTTTTGATCTTTGTGGGTTTAAAGTCTGTTTTATCAGAGACTGGGATTGCAACCCGATTTTTGTTGCCTTCCATTTGCTTGGTAAATATTCCTCCATCCTTTTATTTTGATTCTATTTGTGCCTTTGCACATGAAATGGGTTTCCTGAATGCAGCACACTAATGGGTCTTGACTCTACCCAATTTGCCAGTCTGTGTCTTTTAATTGGGGCATTTAGCCTGTTTACATTTAAGGTTAGTATTGTTATGTGTGAATTTGATCCTGACATTATGATGCTACCTTGTTATTTTGCCTGTTAGTTGATGGCAGTTTCTTCACAGCAATGATGGTCTTTATAATTTGGTATGTTTTTGCAGTGGCTGGTAGGTGGAATGTGCCCTTTCGATGTTTAGTGCTTCCTTCAGGAGCTCTTGTAAAGCAGGCCTGGTGGTAACAAAATCTCTCAGCATTTGCTTGTCTGTAAAGGATTTTATTTCTCCTTTGCTTATGAAGCTTAGTTTGGCTGGATATGAAATTTTGGGTTGAAAGTTATTTTTTCCTTTTTTGAGACAGAGTCTTGCTCTGTCACCAGGTTGGAGCGCAGTGGTGAGATCTTGGCTCACTGCAACCTCTGCCTCGTAAGTTCAAGCAATTCTCCTGCCTCAGCATCCTTAGTAGCTGGGACTACAGGCACATGGCACCACATCCAGCTAATTTTTGTATTTTTAGTAGAGACAGGGTTTCGCTATGTTGACCAAGATGGTCTCAATCTCTTGACCTCATGATCTGCCCGCCTTGGCCTCCCAAAGTACTGGGAATACAGGCTTGAGCCACCACGCCTGCCCCAATTATTTTCTTTAAGAATTTTGAGCCGGGCGCGGTGGCTCAAGCCTGTAATCCCAGCACTTTGGGAGGCCGAGGCGGGTGGATCACGAGGTCGAGAGATCAAGACCATCCTGGTCAACATGGTGAAACCCCGTCTCTACTAAAAAAGTGCAAAAAATTAGCTGGGCATGGTGGCTCGTGCCTGTAATCCCAGCTACTCAGGAGGCTGAGGCAGGAGAATTGCCTGAGCCCAGGAGGCGGAGGTTGCGGTGAGCCGAGATCGCGCCATTGCACTCCAGCCTGGGTAACAAGGGCGAAACTCCATCTCAAAAAAAAAAAAAAAGAATTTTGAATATTGGCTCCCACTCTCTTCTGCCTTATAGGGTTTCTGCCAAGAGATCCAGTGTTAGTCTGATGGGCTTTCCTTTGTGGGTAACCCGACCTTTCTCTCTGGCTGCCCTTGATATTTTTTTGTTCATTTCAACCTTGGTGAAAAGGATGATTACGTGTCTTGGTGTTTCTCTTCCCATGGAGTATCTTTGTGGTACTCTCTGCATTTCCTGAATTTGAATGTTGGCCTGCCTTGCTAGACTGGTGAAGTTCTCCTGAATAATATTCTGAAGTGTGTTTTCCAACTTGGTTTCATTCTCCCCATCACCATCAGGTACACCAGTCAAATGTAGATTTGGTCTTTTCACATAGTCCTGTCTTTCTTGAAAGCTTTATTAGTTTCTTTTCACACTTTTTTTCTCTAATTTTGTCTGCTCACTTTATTTCACTGAGTTTTTTCAATCTCTGATATCCTATCTTCCACTTGACCAATTCATCTATTGATCCTTGTGTATGCTTCATAAAGTTCTCATGCTGTGTTTTTCAGCTGCATCAAGTCATTTATGTTCTTTGCTAAACTGGTTATTCTAGTTAGCAATTTGTCTAACCTGTTTTCAAGATTCTTAGCTTCCTCGCACTGGGTTAGAACATGTTCCTTTAGCTTGGAGGAGTTTGTTATTATCTACCTTCTGAAGCCTACTTCTGTCAATTCATCAAACTCATTCTCCGTCCAGTTTCGTTCCCTTCCTTGCAAGGAGTTGTGATCCTTTGGAAGAGAAGAGGCATCCTGGTTTCTGGAATTTTCAGCCTTTTTGCACTGGTTTCTCCCCATCTTCATGGATTTATCTACCTTTGGTCCTTGAAGTCAGTGACCTTTGGAGGGGGTCTCTAACTGGATGCCTTCTTTGCTGATGTTGATACAATTCCTTTATGTTTGTTAGTTTTCCTTCTAACAGGCCCTTCCGCTGCAGGTCTGCTAGAGTTTGCTGGAGGTCCACTCCAGACCCTGTTTGCCTGGACATCACCAGTGGAGGCTGCAGAACAGCAAAGATTGCTGCCTATTCTTTCCTCTGGAAGCTTTGTCCCAGAGGAGCACCTGCCAGATGCCAGCCAGAGCTCTGTCTGTCTGTCAGCCCCTACAGGAAGGTGTCTCCCAGTCAGGATACATGGAGGTCAGGGAGTCACCTGAGGAGGCAGTCTGTCCCTTATCAGAGCTCATATGCTGTGTTGGGAGATCCACTACTCTCTTGAGAGCTGCTGAGCAGGGACGTTTAAGTCTGCTGAAGCTGTGCCCACAGCTGCCCCTTCCCCCAGGTTCTCTGTCCCAGGAAGGTAGGGGTCTTATCTTCAAATCCCTGACTGGGGCTGCTACCTTTTTTTCAAAGATGCCCTGCCCAGAGAGGAGGGAATCTAGAGAGGCAGTCTGGCTGCAGTGGCCTTGCTGAGCGGAGGTGGGCTCCACCCAGTTCAAACTTCCTGGCAGCTCTGTTGACACTGTGATGGTAAAACTACTTACCCACGCTTCAGCAATAGTGGATGCCCCTCCCCCCAGGAGGCTTGAGTGTCCCAGGTCAAGCTCAGACTGCTGTGCTGGCAGTGAGACTTCAGTGTATCTCAACTTGCTGAGCTCCACTGGGGTGGGACCCACCGAGCCAGACCACTTGGCTCTCTGGCTTCAGCCCCCTTTCCAGGGGAGTGAACGGTTCTGTCTTACTGGTGTTCCAGGTAACACTGGGGTATGAAAAAAAACCTCCTGCAGTTAGCTCAGTGTCTGCCCAAATGGCTGCCCAGTTTTGTGCTGAAACCCAGGGCCCTGGTGGTGTAGGCACTGGAGGGAATCTCCTGGTCTTTGGGTTGCAAAGACCACGGGAAAAGCACAGTATCTCGTCCTGAGTGCACGGTACAGTCCCTAATGGCTTCCCTTGGTTGTGGGGGGGGGAGTTCCCTGACCCCTTGTATTTCCCAGGTAAGGCAACACCCCACCCTGCTTTGGCTCACCCTTCTTTGGGCTGTACCCCCTGTCCAACCAGTCCCAATGAGGTGAACCAGGTTCAACTGGAAATGCAGAAATCACCCACCTTCCGTGTCAATCTCACTGGGAACTGAAGACTGGACGTGTTCCTATTCAGCCATCTTGCCAGCCCCCTACTCTAAATAATTCTTATTAACTTGAAGTCTCACAAAATTATAGACACTTGTTTTCCTTCACTTAGTATGTGCCTGATATATCTTTTTCCATCCTTTTATTTTCAAATGAACACATTCTTATGTTTTAATACATCTCATGAGAAAGATATGGCTGGATGTTCAATTTTTGTACATAAATGAGGATGGGCCCACGAACCAGAATGCCTAATTCATCTTGCATTTCCACATTTCTTTTTTAAAAAATGATTCTTAAAAATTCTATTTCCCCATTTCTATCTCATTCTATCTTGCATCAAATAGCATAAAATAGGTAAATAGTATTTCCTCAATGAAACAAAAAATAAAAAAAGAAGGAAACATGACCCTAATTAACATACCTGGTTATAATCTTCAGGAAAATCTAGTAAGAATTTACTATCATTTAACCCTCACTCACCTGAAACGGCTTCAGGAAAGTTTCCTCCATTGCTAGTCTGCCATACTCAGTGAAAAGCTAGAAGGAAAATTACACACCCACACACCCCCGAACACACACGCACATACACACACACACACACATACACACACACACACACACACACACACAGAGAGAGAGAGAGAGAGAGAGAGAGAACTTTAGCATCTGTGAAATTTTAATTCCTGCCTTTCATTCACTTTTCTCCCTAGCTATAACAGAATATTATATCATTAAGATTATACTAACCATTTTCAGGAAATTAGCATTGCACAGGTAAAGCAGAGCCATGTTAATTAGATATTTAAGAATAAAAGACATGGCCTGGTGTGGTGGCTCACGCCTGTAATCCCCGCACTTTGGGAGGCCAAGGTGGGCAGATCATGAGGTCAAGAGATTGAAACCAGCCTGACCAACATGGTGAAACCTCACCTTTACCAAAAATACAAAAATTCGCAGGGCATGGTGGCGCATGCCTGTAATCCCAGCTACTTAGGAGGTTGAGGCAGGAGAATCACTGAAACCAGGGAGGTAGAAGTTGCTATGAACTGAGATCATGCCACTGCACGCCAGCCTGGCAATAGAGTGAGACTCAGTCTCAAAAAAAAAAAAATAGTAAAAGACATAAAGTACATTTAAAAAATAAAATTTCCATTTTATTAATACCTTTTATCTTTTAAAATTAACACCTTTTCCTTTTATATTTAGAATGTGGGTTAATTTTTCATGGGGGACAAAAGAGAAGAAGGAAACATGCTAAATGACCTTTTGAAGCAGAACTTGCATAAATTAGACCAGAGAGCCTTAAACTATGTAGGACACATTTACAAAAGTTGTTGCCTGAGGACATTCAATGGTGCAATGGCTTGGATTACTACAAAAGCGTTAGGCATTTAGCTTAAGAAATGGAGAGTCTTCTCTGTCTTTTTTCTTTTCTTTTTCTTTTCTTTTCTTTTCTTTTTTTTTTTTTTTTTTTTTTTTTTGAGACAGGGTTTCACTCTGTCACCCAGGCTGAAGTGCAGTGGTATGATCTCTGCTGACTGCATCTGATTAGAGTTTTATCCAGGCTGGCTGACTGGGTTTTTCCATGTGAACCCAGGAAATGCCACCTCATATACAAGAATAACAAGCCATAGTTACTATTCAGTGCTGGGGAAGAATGCTGACACTCAGGAGTTCCATCCCCTGCCCCTTTAGAATAGCACCCTAGCACTGTGCTTCCTCTCTGGTGAGACCTAGGGAATCTAGAAAGTAAAGGTAATTACCAGGCACCTGATTAAACTGATGAACTAAACGTCTGGGATACCATGTTTAAAAGGTTCCTGGTCCAGAGATTAGATCCTCTCATTAGAATCATTCACTAACAATTTGAATTCACAGTAACATCTATGGAAGGCTGAAGTGTTGTCGTTTATAGGACAAAACTTTAAATAGCCTCAAAAAATAATTACTCAATATCAAAGCCCAAAATTAGCATTTTTTAAAAAACCGCTCAACTGGTATTGGACAGTGCCATGCTATGAACTTGGAAAGTAGTTGGCTAGGTTATGGTGTTAGAGTAGGCAGACAGCTAGACATGAGCAGGAGGGGGAGTTCCTGAGAAAAGGGAGGTGTGGAAAATTTCACATCCCAGAGATCCCCTAACACATGCATGCTAGATATGGGAAGAGAGGAGGGAAAACACCTATGCAGAAAGGAACATCCCTTAAGATGGCCCAGTAATCAGTTACTTGCAGTTAACCTGTTGGAATGTAGCTAGCTATGCGGATAAGGAGGGGAAGAGGGCAAAGGAGAAATTCCTAAGAGATCTGTGAGGGCAGTAAGTATAGATACGACTGGTATACAACCTTCCTGGTGTGGCAGTAATGAGCAATGTAGCCATTAGGTAGAATTTGTATCCAACTCCAGGCCTATGCATACATATCAACTAATAGTAAGGGAGGGTCCCACAAGCCTGGGGTGAGAACTTGGTGGGGAAAAGCAGTTACTTAAGGCAGAAGAGGGAAAACTAGACAAAGCAAAAAAGACAGATTTAAGACAGAGGCAGGAATTTCAAGCAAGAAAAAAAATCCAACATCAGAAAAACCCAATGCAGAACTCTCAGGGTGCTGCTGGCTCACTTTCTTTCAGCAGCCCACTCTGCCTGAGTGTGCTGGCTCTCTAAATAAACTCTGTGGTCTCTATTTTCCTTCAATACATTCTCTTTTTGGCTAAACTGTATCTTGGCTGAAATCTTTCTCCCAAGAAGACAGAGGACCAAGGATTCCCCCACTTCCTGGATTTGAGGAATTTGAGGATTCCCACAATGGAACATGCCCAAAAAAGTAACTGTTCTTAGCCAGGTGTGGTGGTTCATGCTCGTAATCCCAGCACTTTGGGAGGCTGATGCGAGTGGATCACCAGCTCATGAGATCGAGACCAGCCTGGCCAACATGGTAAAACCTCATCTCTACTAAAAATACAAAAAAAATTAGCCAGGTGTGATGGTGCACGACTGTAGTCCCAGCTACTCAGGAGGCTGAGGCAGGAAAATTGCTTGAACCCGGGAGGCGGAGGTCACAGTAAGCTGAGATGACGCCACTGCACTCCAGCATAGTGACAGAGCGAGACTCGGTCTTGAAAAAAATAATTGTTCTTATTATGAAAAACATCTCACAATTATTCAGCATATTTGTTATAAATGGTCAGCATGAAATACTAAATATATATTCAGTAGCATGCTGGATATGAACTCCAAATAATATTTTCAATGTCTTAGATTACCCTGCCGTATCACTCTTTGTTATTGTTAAGTTTGCACACTTTACCACATGACTCTGATTGCCAAGATAAAACAATATATTGGAAGTAAAATTTTTTATAAACTATGCAGAAGAAAAACTATGAGAAATACCATAGATTTTGCTATGTAAATAAGAATAATGTAAATTGAAAGAGAGTATGATACAGATGTGAACCATCTTTAAGATAAATATCTAACCTCTTTGAAATTGAATACTGCTTGGAGAGAGGAAGGAGCACAGAGCACAGTCAGATGACAGATATTTTTTTTCTTTTGAGACAAGGGCTCACTCTGTCTCCCAGGCTCGAGTGCAGTGATGTGATTACAGCTCACTGCAGCCTTGACTTTCAGGCTCAAGTGATCCCTCCACCTCAGTAGCTGGGAGGGCTAATTTTTTCTTTTAAGACATAGGATCTCACTATGTTGCCCAGCTTGGTCTTGAATTCCTGGGCTCAAGTGATCCTCCTGCCTCCACCTTTCAAAGTGCTGGGATTACAGGCATGGGCCACTATGCCCAGCTCTGATTACTGGATTTTTATAAGTTCTATTCACATTCTACTACTAATTGGCCATGAGTTTCAGCAAGTCATTTATTTCTTTCAGCCTCATTTTACTCATAAAACATAAAGGATAAATTGAATGGCACTGAGGTCTCCTTCAGATCTAAAATAGAATTCTATGAGTTATCAAGTTGCCCCTCCTAGTTCTTAGGTATAAAGTGGTTCACAGGAAAAAAAATGTGGCATATAATGGCTATCATACTAACAATTATTAAATCTTTTACCTTAATATTTCGACTTCACATTTTGGGTAATTTTTAACCCAAAGATTCTCTAATTTGCTGCATATTTTCACATATACAGGGATAATAGCAAGTAGCTTTACAGAAACAAAGGAATTTGAAATTTTAATTTGAGATAATATAACCATACAGGGCCAGAACAAGATATCTAGAAATAGGATATGCCCCACCTGATTATGTTTTTAAATCATTCCCCAAAGTTCTGCTATACATGTTCCAAAGACTACCAGATATGCAAGTAGGAATATAAATATTGTTACCTGGAGGTGCTGAAGATCATCCTCCTGGACATTTTGGGATAAGTTATACACCTTGATAAAGAAATAACATTGCAATGATAAGATAATTAGCATCATCCTAATTAACTTACTTAATCATTTTCTACTATCAGTTATCACAGAAATGAACTCTTTCGCATACACACTTACACCATGATATTTATAAGACCTTGAGAGAGAAATAAAAGCAGCTTGAGAAACAATAAGGAATGTACAATGATCATAAAATAGTTCCAGAAATACAGTGGTCACCTGCTCTGGAGACAGACTATTACAATTATTTTATGAAGCTAATTTAGCAATTAGTCAAAAAAAATCATTCTTCCAAGCAAAACAAAATAATAGCAATCTAAGTCTCAGCAACCCGTATGGAAAATTTTGTTTTGAAAAATCATATTGACTTCTTCACAATTAATAATTTTATTTATGTCTATACAGAATTTCATCACATGAAAGTGAGGTTCTAAATATCATGCTCACATCCTTATACATATGCATTACTGCTTCATGAACCAATCACGGCATTATGATGACATTTTTTTGAGGGGAATAAATACCATTAACTTCAAAGAAAAGTTAAGGAGGCATATATGTTTATGTACTGATACAAAGAGAATACTTTGTATACTTATTTAAATAACATCATCATTTCTCATATAATAAAAAAGTCATTACTAAGGAGTTAGCAGATTTTTCTATGAAAATATTCAATGCATTCAGGTCAAATATAAATAATGAGTAATACTGAAAAGCAAAGTCTATGTGGTTTAAATAGGGTTGTACAAATATGGCTTACACTGTGAATTATGAATAAATTAGATATTAAGTCAGTATTTTAAAGGTTCATACAATGTGTATATTCTAAAAGTTATATTGTACATGATAAACACATATAATTTTTACTTGTCAATTGAAAGAAAAGTCAATTTTTAAAAGTTGATTAATCATAGGTTATAACCATGACTTTTTAAAATGGCTTTTAAAGTCCTTTATTTAATAAATTTAGTCTTTCCTTCCTCCTTCTGTTTATCCCGTCTTGGATGTCCTAACCATATATGATGCCCTTGTTGCTGATTCACTAGCTCCATTCTCTATGCTTGCTTATAATTTCAGCCTTGACTAGCTCATCTGACTACTTTGCCTTTCCTGCCTTTTTAAGCTATCTTACCTTTTTTTAATTGCTCTGTCCTGTTCTTTAGCTATTCTCTCTTTTTGCTTTTGCCAGTGAATTGAAAATATCTAAAATCAGTATTAAAATATTTTATGCTATGGGTTCTATGGCTCTAATAAAACTCTCCAAGGATTTTCATGACAATTTAGAAAGCCCACAATAACCTCAAAAATAAGACTTTTAAAAAAGTAAAAGAAAGAAGGAAAGGAAAGAAAGATAAATTTTATATACAAGATATTACTTTCCTAAATATACATTAAGGTGTTTTTAAAAGCTATGAATGCATGTAAATGTTTTTACATGTAGAAATGTTTCTAATGGCTATATAGAACACAATTTATTTTATAAATCCTGTTTCATTAAACTACTTATAATAGATGGTCTCAATGTATACGCATATAAGATTATGTTACTGAGTTTATTATAGGCTTTAAACAAATTTTTAAAAACCCCAATAAGATAATATGACCTTTTCTAACTAAAGCAGTCAATTTGAAAGTTTGTCAGTAACTAGACAACAGTAATAAAAACAATTCTACTCTTATAGAAATCACAAGAACTGGTATGCTAATTGAGCAAAATAATATATAGGATTTACAATTTCTGTTGTTTATGTCATTATGACATGTATGTAGAAACACATATGCTCATAATTTTTAGTTAAAGAAACATCATGAAAATGAGTTCATTTTATTTCATACCTGTATTGAGCTGATCATTGTGCTAAGGGCAAATACTGTGGCTGAATCTCTCAAAGTTGACTGACTATCAAAGGTTCCCTGAGTATCCATCAATAACACTGCAACCTACAGGCAAGAAAAGTACATTGTTGATATTTTATAGAACAAGTACGTCTTCAGGGTTACCACAATGCTAATATCATAAGAACTAAAGCAAACCAATGTCAATGAATACTATTTTAGAAAATTTCTTACATATGCCATGAATGCCACATAACAGAAAAATATTAATTAACTGCTGATTACTGTTACAAGCAATTTTTACTAGTAATTCAACATAACAGAAACTTTCTGTAGCACTGAAACAATATAGGGATGTTACTTGCTGATCTGCTGTTCTGTCATCCTTATAATTTTGCCTACCTTGATCACAAGAAAGGGAAACAAAGGTCATGCTATAGGATGCTATCCCACTTTAAGCTTCATGTCAAGTGGCCAAAATTAATTTTCAAAAGTGCAACTTCAAGGATCCTAAAAAGTAGTAACTGTTATAAGTGAAAATCAGTGTTATTTAGGAGGTTAGCATCATACCTTTTTCCCATCAGGTTTATTGATAAGGAAGACTTCACTCCATATCTGGATGCCTGTGGTCTCTCGTTCAGATCCACCTCTCCATGAAAAACCAGTCAACGGTTCATTGTAATCTCCAACCCAATCAACTGATTCCTATAAAATAATAAAGTCCATCATATGGAACCAGATACATGTGTACAGTTTTTTCCATTCACCCATTCTCATTCTTAAGCCTCTCCAATTCTAGTCAAATGGAAACAACATATGCACATCTATATTGCATTGATACAATCACTTTATTCATCCAAAAAATAATTACAGAGAAGCAGCTATCTTTATATATCCTGAACATATAAAAAATGTGGTTTTTATATGTTCAGGATATATAAAGATGAAAAGATATTATTGCAGACCAGAGGAAATTCACAACCTAACAGTGAGACAGACATGCAAACAAACCATTATGATGCAATAAATATGTGCCAAAATGAAGTACACATAATGCATAAATGGTAGCATAGAAAAGCAGTAACTAATCCTTGGTCAGGCAAGACCACATAGGAAAGCTGATGTTTGAGCTAAGACTTTAAAAATATTTAGGAATTTTCCAGGGGAACAAATTTGGAGAAGGCATGTGGGGAGCATATTATGCTTTGGTATGAGGGGAGGAGGAAGCAAGTAGCAGCAAGAGGCTGGACAGACGGCCAGAGTCTAAAAGGCCTTGCAAGGTGCCTAAGGGAGTCAGATTTTATGCTGCTGGCAATGGAAAGTTATGAAGAAGCAGAGATGAATTATAATCATAGTCTGGTAGAAGATACCATTCTAGAAGTAGGTAGGGCTAGTTAGTAGGGAAGGGAAATTACAGCTAGGAAGGATAAAGGGGGGGGGGGCTACAATAAAGGTAAAAAATAGGATTGAGGGCCTGACCAGGGCCAGGACAGTGGGAAGGAATAGACAAGTACTGACACAAGCGGGGTTTGAGAAGCCAAAGGAAGACAGAATAGGAAAAACGATCAATTGTAAAAAGGCTAAAGATCAAGTTGTATAAGGAATGGAAAATATCCCATAGATTTAGTAAGTCAGTAATTGGTGACCTTGGTTCATAGTAGTTACCCCCATTTTGATATTTGTTACAGAGAATAAGTTATCAGTTTTTGGAAGATCTCATTAGATAATTCAATCTAAAACCTTACATTAAGGAATGCAGAGGAATGTGGGAATGGACTACTTAGACTGATAAAAAAAATCTACATAAACAAATATAAAGAAAAACTTAATTATATCCTGTCTTGTTCTAAAAGGCATTTTAGACTCTTATCAAGAGCTTTGGTTCTTCTATGAATTTGTTCCATTGTCTGGCTCACGCCTATTCAATCTTACTTCTTCTCCATCTCCAATACTTAATTTGCACTCTAGGGAAGAAGGTGCACACTCTGTTTAATACATGTATCATAGCTATTCCTTGTAGTCCAGAATGTCCATTCTTCCTTTTCTGAGCCAGATCTGTACATCTTCAAAATCTATTCTAACTCCCAATAACTCTGTGAAGCTTTCTCCAGTTACTTTGGCCTAATGCGCCCTTCCCTGAACCACACTTAGAAATATATTGATCAGGCTGGGCGCAGTGGCTCATGCCTGTAATCCCAGCACTTGGAAGGCCGAGGCAGGTGGATCACTTGAGGCCAGGAGTTCGAGACCAGCCTGGGCCACATGGTGAAACCCTGTCCCTACTAAAAATACAACAAATTAGCCAGGCATGGTGGCACATGCTTGTAATCCCAGCTACCTTGGAGGCTAAGGCAGAAGAATCCTTCAACCTGGGAGGCAGAGTTGCAGTGAGCCAAGATTGTGCCATTGTACTCCAGCCTGGACGACAAGAGTGAAACGCCATCTCAAAAAAAAAACAAAAACAAAAACAAAAAACAAACAAACAAACAAACACAGGCTGGGCACGGTGGCTCACATCTGTAATCCCAGCACTTTGGGAACCCGAGGCAGGCGGATCACGAGGTCAGGAGATCAAGACTGTCCTGGCCAACATGTTAAAACCCCGTATCTACTAAAAACACAAAAAATTAGCTGGGTGTGGTGGCCCATGCCTGTAGTCCCAGCTACTCAGGAGGCTGAGGCAGGAGAATTGCTTGAACCCAGGAGGCCGAGATTGCCATGAGCCAATATCGCACCAGCGCACTACAGGCTGGGTGACAGTGTGAGACCCCATCTCAAAAACAAAAACAAAAACAAAAACAAAAACAAAAACAAAAACAAAAACAAAATAAAACAAAAACAATGAAATATATTGATCACCAAGTAATGATCCTCTAAATATTTCACCTATCTTAATTCTGTCTCCTTAGCCAAACCATGAGATGCCTAAGTGCAAAATCTATGGTATGTTTTATTTGGTATCCACTATAGTGTCTAGCACAATCTAGGACATTTAGCAGGTAGTCAATAAATACTTACTATTAAGGTAGAAATTGAAATTTGTCCAATAAGGTATTACCTGGAAAAATGTCTTGGGATGCATACTTCAATGAATAAATTGTGATTATTATTAATTAGCATAATACATTTCTATAATGTTAACTGTGTTAATAACCTACATTGAGATATTCATAAAAACCCTAAGCCTGAAAAATAACCTTGAAAGACAAGGAAAACAACCACTAATAGTTACTTTGGCAGAGCTAAAATTTAGCTTGTTTCATTAGTTCAAGCATGCACTCAAATATTTCTTCAAAAATCACATATTGATTACTATGTGGCAGGTAAAAGATAAGCTTATAAAATATAATATTATAAAGGATAATGGTTTTCCAGGTAAGAATAAAATAGTCACATTTAAAATTCTGCCATTCTAATATGAATGATCATTATATATGCAGAAAAGAAAGTAGAATTTTATCTTAACAAGTCAATGATACATGCCCTTATGCAAGAAACAGCAAAACAAGTATTCATATTCTCTCTTGCTTTCTAAATGCTCTGCTAGGTGCAGAAAAAGAAAAACAAAAAACAAAACAAATTTGGCACACTTTAATCTGAGCAAATTCTATTTAACACAACCAAGATGACAAGTGGTATGGAGTATTCCATCCTGATACTTATTTGACAGTTAAAACTATGAATATGCCAAAAATTATATAATCCCAAAAAGTATAAAGTATATTGATTTTGTTCATTAAATTTTCCCACCTGTGTTAGGTAGCTAATGGTAGTATGCTAGAAATAAGGATTGGTAAGACTGTTGTTTGATTTCAAAGCCTTAATTCTTTTGGTAGTTCTGTTCCTGATTTGCTTGAACTGAAGTTAGAGATAAAAGATGTTAAAGTTAACATTATAAAATCAATAAAAAATACTCCAAGTATAAAGCTGGGTACAATGAATTGTGCCTGTAATCCCAGCACTTTGGAAGGCCAAGGAGGGCAGAGTGCTTAAGCCCAGCAGTTCAAGACCAGCCTAGCCAACATGGCAAAACCACATCTCTAAAAAATATACAAAAAGTTTAGCCAGGTATGGTAGTTCGCACCTGCAGTCCCAGCTACCCGAGAGGCTGGGGTGGGAGGATCACCCGAGCCTGGGGAGGCTGAGGTTGCAGTGAATGATGATTGTGCCACTGCACTCCAGCCTGGGCGATAAGAGTGAGACTTTGTCTAAAAAAAAAAAAAAAAACACCTCCAAGTATAAAATATCACTCTAAAATGGAAAATTACGATATAAATACATAATAGAAAGTTATTCGGGTAGTTTATCTATTCCACTTCAACATTCATATTTCCATCAGAATTGCCATGGGTAAAGAAAAAATATTAGAACATGTTTTCCATTCCCAACCTTCTGTTCCTCAAGTCTAATCTCCTATTTATCCTTTGGCTTTTGGGTTGGCCTAGGTCTCTTAAAAAGTCTCACTTCTGTGTCACGCTGTTGTCTCAAACATTATGACACTGTCAGTTGCCTCTGGGGGTAGCGTGAGGGTGACAACTGTCTGGGAAATGACAACAGGTAACTTTCTGGGGTAATGGTAATGCTCTCTATCTTGACAGAGTTGGGGGCTATACATGTATAAGCATTTGTCAAAAATCAGCAAATATACATTTAAGGTATGTGTATTTCATTGTATAGAAACTTTATCTCAAGAGAAAAAAACTAAAGTATTAATCTATGCATATAATAATGATGCATATGGAAATATTTATGGAAAAGTGTACTGACGTCAGCAATTTACTTTCAAATGCATCAAAAAATAATTCGGGCCGGACGTGGTGGCTCAAGCCTGTAATCCCAGCACTTTGGGAGGTCGAGGGGGGTGGATCACGAGGTCGAGAGATCTAGACTATCCTGGTCAACATGGTGAAACCCCATATCTACTAAAAATACAAAACACTAGCTGGGCATGGTGGGGCGTGCCTGTAATCCCAGCTACTTAGGAGGCTGAGGCAGGAGAATTGCCTGAACCCAGGAGGCGGAGGTTGCGGTGAGCCGAGATCGCGCCATTGCACTCCAGCCTGGGTAACAAGAGCAAAACTCCGTATCAAAAATAATAATAATAATAATAATAATAATAATAATAATTTGGAGTGATGGCTGGAAAGAGGGATGAAGAGATGGAGACATAAGTTATAAAGCAGGAATACCCATGCTAATGGTAAAATCCAGGTGGTAGATAACAAGACGTTTAGTATATAATTCTTTTAACTTTGTTATATGCTTGAAATATGTCATACCAATTGTTGGAAAAAGTGATTACAATACAAAAGTTATGTCAACATTTTAAATACTATAACATTTAAGTTTATAATCAGAATATTCTGTGCCTATTTTTAAAAGAATAAAAATATAAGTTATATTTTAAGGGAAATGTAGCAAAGTAGCTTCAGAGAAAAATGGTCTATATAGTTTGGTCCCCAAAGCACTGATGTTAGAATGATTACACTGGAGCATTTATTTAACTGGTTCATATCTAGGGTACATAATAATTGAAATAAAAATTTTGAACACCACTAAACAAAAACACGAAGTGACAGAAGCATAGAAGAAAGAAAACTTTTTAAAGTACTTCCTGCATACCTGGTTGTACATGTATCTCAACATGAAGTCCATCAGAAATGATTTTCCTTTTCTAAATGCTCCAGCAACAGATACAGCAACAACCTCCTTGTCTCTGACAGCCTCCGAGAGAAGGATCCGATTTAGTGCTGTTTCATCTAACTCAAAGGAATGGTCATCTCTAACAATGAGAACTTGGACTGGTCCTGCCTTTTTCACTGGCTCCTCCTCTTCTGAGCTCCATTCATATGTCTTTTCCGAAAATCCACCTGTTGAATAGAGCAGTGACTGGTTCAGCCAATCATCTCAAAGTGCCAAGAAATGTATATGTACTTCTCAACTCTCAAATATCTGACACAGGAGCATACTGGAATTAGAAATGTTCATTTTATGCTGGGTGCAGTGGCTCATGCCTACAATCCTAGCACCTTGGGAGGCTGAGGTGGGAGGATCACTTGAGCCCAGCAGTTGAGAGCACCCTGGGCAACATAATGAGATCCTGTCTATACAAAAAATTTTAAAAATTCACCAGGTGTGCTAGTGTGTGCCTGTAGTTCCAGCTCTCAGGAGGCAAGAGTGGGAGGCTCACTTGAGCCCAGGAGGTCAAGGCTTCAGTGAGATATTATTGTGCCACTGCACTCCAGCCTGAGCAACAAAGGGAGATCCTGTCTCGGGGAAAAAAAAAGAGAGAGAGAAAGAAAATAAATGTTTCTTTTAGTGACATATTTTAATGTCATTCACACTATATCCCAGAAGGACTTACTTTTATTCTTTCTGATCATATGACTGAATCAAAAAAATTTTTCAAGAAAGCTCTAAGTCAGTGCAGATGTCTCTGTGTGCTGAGTCAGAAAGAAAAAGCAAAGCACTCTACTTTTGGAGCAGAGGAATAAAATGGGTTTAGTTCACACTTTCTCCATCCCCTAGAAATAGCTTATTTACATAAAGGATCCTTGCAATACTTCTTAAAGCTGAACATACATGGGAAGAAATATATAGAAGGGCTCGGAATCACAGATTCTCAGGCATGTTATTGGTATTAGTGCAGATGAGGAAAGTAAAGCCAAAGATGTGACTGACCTTGCCCAAGAAATGGAAATGGAATTCAGAAGGGAGGAAATTGTAGATTTCCTCATATAGGAATTCCGTATCTTTCACGTGTTGTTTATTTAATCCTACTAATGTTCCAGTAAGGTATTTATTATTATCTGTATTTTTGACACATGAGAAAATTAAGAATCTAATTAAATTTCCTAAGAGCACAACTATTAGAAAGTGACAGATCACAGGTCCAAGTTCCCATGGACAGTAACTGCCAAGCTGGGATTAGATTGTAAGAGTCAAAACTTTCATCCCAGATCTTTCTACTGCTGTAAAAAAAATTCTGCCTCTTTGGTAGCAATCAAACGACTTTTGGACAATACACACATGAGCTCACTTGCTTTGTGTCATAAGAACAGAAAGTCGGAGAGATCCAAGATGGCTGATCACTAGCAGCTCGGGATTGTAGCTACCAGTGAAAGTGCAAAGAACGAGAGGACGCCAGGCCTTCACGTGAATTCTTGTTGCTCACGCACCAGGAGATTCCCAGCAGAGGAGCCCCACGGGTCGCCAGCGCGACTCTCGTGACCAGCGAGGCGGTTTTGCCGGCGCCTCGGAGTGTCGGTTCTTGGTGCAGAGTCAGAAAAGCACCATCAATCTTAACGCGGCTGATTTAGTCGGTGCAGTGGGTTGCTCAGATTTCGGTGCTGAGAATCAGTAAGTTGGACGTCCACTCAGAAACCCAATTACAAAGACAGTAATTATAAAGACCACAGATGGATAAATCTACAACGAAGGGAAGAAAACAGCCAAAAAAAGGCTGAGAATACCCAAGATCAGAATGCCTCTCCCTCAGCAGGGGATCACAGTTCCTCATCAGCAACAAAACAAGGCTTGATGGAGAACGAGTGTGTTCCAATTACAGAAGCAGGCTTCAAAATGTGGATAATAAGAAATTTCTGTGAATTAAAAGAACTTGTTCTAACCCAATCCAAAGAAACTAAGAACTTTGAAAAAAGGTTTGACGAAATGTTAACAAGAATACACAATTTAGAGAGGAAAATAAGTGAATTGATGGAGCTGAAAAACACAATACGAGAACTACGTGAAGTATGCACAAGTTTTAACAGCCGAATTGATCAAGCAGAAGAAAGGATATCAGAGGTCGAAGACCAACTCAATGAAATAAAACAAGAAGACAAGAGTAGAGAAAAAAGGATAAAAAGGAACGAGCAAAGTCCCCAAGAAATATGGGACTATGTGAAAAGACCTAATCTATGCTTGACAGGTGTACCTGAATGTGACGAAGAGAATGAATCCAAGCTGGAAAATATGCTTCAGGATATTATTCAGGAAAATTTTCCCAATCTAGTAAGGCAGCATAATATTCAACTCTAGGTAATACGGAGAACACCACAAAGATATTCCTCTAGAAGAGCAACTCCAAGGCACATAATCGTTAGATTCACCAGGGTTGAAATGAAAGAGAAAATACGAAGGGCAGCCAGAGAGAAAGGTCAGGTTACCCACAAAGGGAAGCCTATCAGACTTACAACAGATCTCTCAGCAGAAACCCTACAAGCCAGAAGAGAGTGGGGGCCAATATTCAACATCCTTAAAGAAAAGAACTTTCAACCAAGAATTTCACATCCAGCCAAACTAAGCTTCATAAGTGAAGGAAAAATAAAGTTTGTTGTGAACAAGCAAGCACTCAGAGATTTCATCACCACCAGGCCTGCTTTACAAGAGCTTCTGAAAGAACTACTATACATAGAAAGGAACAAACAGTATCAGCCTTTCTAAAAAATACCAAAAAGTAAAGAACATCAACATAATGAAGACTTTACATCAACTAATGGGCAAAATAGCCAGCTAATATTAAATGGCAGTATTAAACTCACATATATCATTATTAATTCTAAATTTAAATTGACTAAATCCCCCAATCCAAAGACAGACAGGCAATTTGGATAAAAAACTAAAACCCATCAGTATGCTGCATCCAGACACATCTCACATTCAAAGATACACAAAGACTCAAAACAAGGGATGGAGAAAGATTTACCAACCAAACAGAGAGCTAAAATAAATAAATAAAAAGCAGAAGTTACAATTTTTGCCTCTGATAAAATAGTCGTTAAAGCAACAAAGATCAAAAGAAGCAAAGAAGGACATTATATAATGATCAAAGGATCAATGCAACAACAAAAAAAGCTAAAGATCCTAAATATATACGCACCCAATACAGGAATATCCAGACATACAAGACTAATAAAGAGACTTAGACTCCCACACAATAATAGTGGGAGACTTCAACATTACTATTAGACAGATCAATGAGACAGAAAATTAACAACGATATCCAGGACTTGAATTCAGATCTGGAACAAGTAAACGTAATTAACATTTATAGAACTCTCCACTTTAAGTACACAAAATATACACTCTTATCAGTACCACATCATATCAACTTAGAAGTTTAAACGAAATGTTGGTTGGCTCCTTGTTTGTTATTCTCTTCCCTCATTTTCTTTCATGTCTTCATTATTAAGGACAATTATAGGCATACCCATATTTAGACTGCATTCTAGCCCAGGCAATAAAGCAATACCCCCATTCTGTCTCCCTCTTCCTCTTTCTCTTTTTTCCTCTTCTTTATTGTTTTTCTTATTATACTTCAAAAAAAAAAGAACAGAAAGTCAATATATATACCAATTAATTCCTCAGATAGATATATGACCCAGCCTCAAAGAAACCCTCAATAATTGCTATGGACTGAATGTCTATGTCTCCCTCCCAAATTCGTATACAGAAACCCTAATCCCCAACATGACAAAGGCCTCCTTTGGGAAGCCTTAGATTAGGGTTAGATTAGGTCATGAAGGTCTCCCATAATAGAGTTAGTGCCCTTATAAGGCAATTAAGGAACCAGAGCCTCTTTTCTCTGAATTATGAGGATACATGAAGAAAGCAGTCTATGAACCAGGAGGAAGACTCTTACAAAAAACCCAGCCCTACTGACACTCTGATCTCACCCAGCTGCCAGAACTATGAGAAATAAATATTTGTTGTTTAAGCCACCCAATCTATGATTTCCCATTACCCAAAGTGACTAAGACAATAATACTAACTTTGAAACAAACTGGACTCCTAAAAAATCTTTTATCTAAATTTTTGAAAATATCTTTAGGTAGACATTCTTCATGATGTCTATTTGATATGAAGTTTTATAACTAGATAAAAGCAAGGCAATCATATCTCTTGGCATAATTTTAAATGAGTCTTCAGATCACATTGATATATGTATATATGTCACACTGATAACTTTATTGCTGTTCATCTATAAAATAATGCTATTGAATTACTGAAAATCTAATACATAATTTTGGTTTTGCATGAGTAGAGATAAACATACACCACTACTTTCTTAACAGTCATACAAAGCATTAGAGACAACAGATCATTGCCTGTAGCCACGAATCAGAGTTGTTCTCTCTGTAAAGTTAAGAAAAGGTGACTTTTTATCTGAAAGATAATAGCTTCTATATTGCCATATCACAGGTGCCAGAATCAGAGAGCCTTTGTTTAAACCCCAGCTTTACAATTTACAATATAAAGTTGTGGAAATTATTTAGGCACCCAATGGCTCACTATGCTCCATTTTAAAAAGATTAATGACGGTACCTATATCAGAAAGCCTTTGTAAAGACTAAACAAAGCAGTTTTCATGAAATAAAGATTGAAGAATCTGACAAATAGTACATGTTTAATAAACAGTGACTGTTATTAATACTATTATTTATTTATGTTTGATTATAGTCCTACCTACCACCTAATTTCAGCCTCAGTACAAAGGCCCTTTTTGAGAATAGCAAATACATGTTTTATTTGATGACGCTCCTTGCCGATGATGTAATTATGATCTGAGTATACAAATGTGAATCTCAGATGCTAGATAGACATAGTATTTTGGATAGAGAAAAATCTTTGGGGCAGAAAACGACACCATAACTTTCTATAGACGGAATAATAGTTTGTAACAAACTACACATATGCAAAAGGTACTTGAGAATGCACATAGAAATGGAATTTCTGGGCTGTAAGTCTTTCAAATATTAAACTCTAAAGCATGAAGCAAAATTGTCTTTTTCTAAGTGGCTATATAAATGTTTCACTGCCACCAGCAATTTAACACCCTATCGATCCATATCCTTTCTAACACTTGGTTTTATCTGACTTCATTTTTGTCAACGGCAGAGGTATAAAATGGTATCTCGCTGTGGTCTTGATATACATTTATCTAATTGCTGGTAAGTATCTCCTTTTATCCATTTTTCTATTAGGTAGTTTGTCTTTTTCTTACAGATTTGTGGTTCTTTAAGTATTTTTGAATGCTAGTCCTTTGTTATATGCATAGCAAAAGTCTTCTAGTTTCTAAGAGCTCGCCTTTTCATTTTCCTTAAGCTATAATTGATGAAAAGGCATTCTTAACTTTAATGTAATCAATTGTATTAATGTTTTCTTTATGGTTAACATTTCATATGCCATGTTTAAGAAGTGATTCCCTATATAAGATCTGAAAGATAGTCACATACATTCTTCTAAGTTTATTTGTTTTTTGTTTTTTGAGACAGGGTCTCACTCTCTTACCCAAGCTGGAGTGCAGTGGTGTGATATCAGCTCACTGCAACCTCCACCTCCTGAGCTTAATTGATCCTCCCACCTCAACCTCCCAAGTAGCTGGGACTATAAGCATGTGCCACCACCAAGTCCTGCTAATTTCTGTATTTTTTGTAGAGATGGGATGTTGCCATGTTGCTCAGGCCAGTCTGAAACTCCTGGACTCAAGTGATCCACCTGCCTTGGCCTCCCAAGGTGCAAGCATGGGCCACCGTGCCCGGCCTTTTGTAAGTTTTCAAGTTTGCTTTTGATATTAAAGTTTCTAGTCCATCAGAAGGTGTTATCTGTAGGGTGGAAGATAGAAAGCCAACTTTTTAAAATATGAGAAACGAATGTTTTCAGAGCTCTATCAAAGCCCCTTCTTTCATCAAGTGGTCTGCCATAAGATCTTTGTCACAAGTAAAAATTCTTACACACACACTCATTTCTGAGCTCAGTTCTGATCCATTCATCAATTTGTCTATATCAGTATCAATGTTACACAATCCTAATCAAAATAGCTTTATAAAATGTTATTGACTATAGTATGGCAAATACCACTTATCCTTCTAAATATTATTAGTCTTGGCTTTTTAACCCTTTCCATAAAAATATTAAAATCTATCTGTTAGTTGAACTCTTTATTGAAGTTATCTCAAATTTATAGATCAATTTGAAAGGAATCAATACCTTGATGGTGCTAAGTCTTCCAATGCATAAACATGATCTATCTCTCCATCTATTTTTGGTCTTTAATCCCCTTCAGTAATGTTTTTATAATTTGGGGGAGTAGGAAGAGGTTTATGACATTGAGTCCCGGGTGCACTGTGGTTTTTGTTGCCAACTATGACTGGTTTATTTGTTGTTGCTTTAATATATTTTCTAGTTGTTGTTTGGATAAAGAACTACAATTCACTTTAATGTGCTGGCATATATTGAAGCATTTGCTAAACTTTACTATTTCTTGTAAAACTTATTAGATACTTTTGGGTTTTTTAACATAGAAACAGAAATACAATTTCCAAATAATGACAGTTTCCAACTTTTAAATCTTTATGTATGTCTTTTCTTTTTCTTAAATTATTAGACATTCAGCATAATGTTGAATAGAGGGGGTGATAATAGGCATAAGTTTTTATTTCAGCAGGCATAACTTCCTGATTTTAAAGGGAGTGTCTCCAGTATTTTCCTATTTGGGGTTATTTTTGTTACAGTTTTGTTTGGCTTGGCTTAGTAGATACATTTTATCATATCAGATTAAGGAAAGTCTATGTCTAGTTTACTAAGAGTTTTTAAAAATCACAAACAAATAATGGATTTTATCAAAGAATCTCTTCTGCATCTATTGAGGTGATCATAGAGCTTTTCACTTATTTATACTGAAATATTAATATGTCTATGTAGCAAATAATATATATTGAATTTTTTATATAAACCTAATAGTCTCAGGGTATAGTATAATGTTAGATTCAGTTTGTTAAAATTTTGTTTAGGAATTGTGCATATATATTCATAAGTGAGTTGTCTGTGACTTTCCTTTCTTATTTTGTCCATGGTTGGTTTTATTATAAAAGTTATGCAGTTATGCAAGCTTTATAAAATGAATTAGCAGCTGGGCATGGAAGCTTATGCCTGTAATCCCAACACTTTGGGAGGCCGAGGTGGGTGGATCACTTGAGGTCAGGAGTTTGAGACCAGCTGGACAGCATGGTAAAACCCCATCTCTACTAAAAAAAAAAAAAAAAAAAAAAAAACCACACACACACACACACACACACACAAAATCATCTGGGCATGGTGGTGCATGCTTGTAGTCCCAGCTACTCAGGAGTTTGAGGCAGGAGAATCACTTGAACCCACAAGGCAGAGGTTGCAGTGAGCCGAGATCACATCACTGCACTCCAGCCTGGGTGACAGAGTGAGACTTCGTCTTACAAAAAAAAAAAAAAAAAAAGAGTTTGTAATAAAAGATTGGAGTGAACAGTTCTTTGAAATTTTGATAGAACTCACCTATAAAACTTTCTGGACCTGGTGTTTTCTTGGCGAGATTATTTTTAACTGTCACTTCAATTTCTTTAATAGTTATGATTGCTATTGTTATATTAGTACCAATAAAGCTTGATAGTTCTTCTTGAGATACTTCTGGTTCATTCTATCTTTCTAGGAATTTTCTTTTCACTGTCTTAAAATTCAGACAAAAATCAGTAAATACGCAGAAGATTTGAACAGCATCATTAGCCAGCCTTACCTATCTGACATCTAGTAATTACAGAACCACACATTCTTTTTAAGTTCATATAGAACATTTACTAAATAGCCTCTGTAGTGGTTTATAAATCAGATCTCAATAAACTTCAAAGAATTAAGATAATAAATAATATTTTATCTGATTATAAAGGAATTAAACTAGAAATCAGTAACAAGAAAATTAAGAAAATCTTTCAATGTTTGGAAATTAAGCAATAAATCTAAATAACCTATGGAATAAAGAAGAAATTAATGAAAGTTAGAAAATACTGTGAACTAAATGACCTGATGAAAGTTCTGATCTATTTGTCAATTTGTCTATGACATCAATATTATATCATATTCACCAACATTGCTTTATTATGTTTTAATGGGACAAGTTCTCTTATCTTCTAATTACCATCAGTCTTGGCTGTTTTGACCCTTTTCATATAAATATTGAATCAATATGTTAGGGTGTAGCATCTTATTTATACTGAAATATTAAAAATATGACATAAAAACTTGCTTAGCGGAAACTTACACCTTGAAATGCAAAAAGTAGTAAGAATGTTTGAAAAAATCATAAACTAGTATCTATGTTAAGAAACAAAAACAATACCAAATTAGATTCAAAGACAAGAAAAGGTAGGAAATAATGATCAGAAATAAATGAACTAGAAATCAGGATCAATGAGATTAACTTAAAAATCTAAGACAGATCAAAGAAAATAAGAGAAAAAATCCACATATCACTCATATTAGATATAAACAGATATGTAACCACAGATCCTACAGGTATAGATATTTTAAAAATAATATGGGGATATGAATAATTTTACGACACTAAATTTGATAACTCTGATGAAATGAACAAACTAAAAGTATCACTTATTAAAAAACCACATAAAATGAATAAAAAATAGGAATACTGTTACACCTGGAAAAAAATTAAATTCATAATTTAAAACCTTCAGCAAAAGAAACTCCAAGCTCAGCTTCCCTGGTGAACTCTTCTAAACATTTAGAAAACAACTAAGAGCAATCTTATATAAACTTGTAAGAAACAGAAAATAGGGAAACATTCCAACTTATTTTATAATATCAGACTAACTCTGATACCAAGAACTGACAAGGACATTATAAAAAAGGAAAATCATAAGCCAGTATCTCTTATCAAGATAAACTCAAAAGCTCTAAACAAAATATAGCAAATCAAATCCAGACATAAATTTTTAAAATATCACATACACATGGTATCTGTTATAGGAATTCAAGGTTAATTTAACAAAGACAATGTAATTTACCACATTACATAACAGACACAGACATATGATTATTTCAGTAGATGCATAAAAGTAGGTATGAAATGTAAAAGTCATTCCTGATTAAAGAAAAAAAGCAAAACCAAAAACGTCTCAGCAAAGCAGGAATAGAAGAAAAATGCCTTAATCTTATAAATGGTATCTACAAATATAGCTAATATTACACTTATTGTTAAAATACTGAAAGCTTTCTCCTGAAGTCACTGAAAACTCACGTTCAGAAACAAATGTGCACAAATATGTTTATAGCAGTTTTATTCATATTTGCTAAAAACTGAACCATCCAAATATCCTTTAACTAGGGAATGGATAATACGTATAATGGAATGTTAATCAGCAATAAAAGGAATGAACCACTGATTTATTCCACAATACAGATGAATCACACATGAATTATCCTAAATGGAGTAAGCCAGACTGAAATGGTAACAGAGCCTTTGTCAAGAGTTGGGTAGAGGGAAGAGTTGACTCTAAAGAGATAGATAAAATTATCTGGGGTAATGGAACAGTTCTTTTTTTTTTTTTTTTTTTTTTGAGACGGAGTTTCGCTCTTGTTACCCAGGCTGGAGTGCAATGGCGCAATCTCGGCTCACCGCAACCTCCACCTCCTGGGTTCAGGCAATTCTCCTGCCTCAGCCTTCTGAGTAGCTGGGATTATAGGCACGCGCCACCATGTCCAGCTAATTTTTTGTATTTTTAGTAGAGATGGGGTTTCACCATGTTGATCAGGTTGGTCTTGATCTCTCGACCTTGTGATCCACCCACCTCGGCCTCCCAAAGTGCTGGGATTACAGGCTTGAGCCACCACGCCCGGCCTGGAACAGTTCTAAATATTGATTGTGGTAGTCATAACATGACTGTATAAATTTATCACAAGTCACAGAGCAGTAGATTAAAAGGGTGAATTTTACTGTATATAGATTATACCTCAATTATATTTAGTGAGAAAATATATTTACATAGCATTATGAAACCTGATAATCTAGTAATCAACCTAAGTGATATGTTGGCAAATGTTTAACAACCAGCTTGTGGCAGTGGGTAGTTGGGGAAAAAGTCCTGATTTGTAGTATTTGCTAACTTCTGTGATATAAATACTACCACCATAGCCCACTCCAATCTCATAATGTGATTTACTGAATGTGGAGCCAGGAAGAGATGTACCTGATCAGCTCTCATGAACTAGTAGGAGCTGGCTCCCACATACCACTGAAATCTAATGAAAGACATTTAAGACCTCCACAGAAAAACAGAAAACATTACTGAAAGAGGGATATACAGTTCTCAGATTAGAAAACGCTATATTGTAAATGTGTTGATGCTCCCCATTGATTGATAGATTGATTATAACCCAAAGCAAATTCTCAGCAATCTCTCTTATACAAATTAACAAGTTTAAAACTCTGTTGCATAAATTTTATTATGCAAATTAATAAGCATGTATGGAAAGGCAAGAAACCAAGAATAACAAATAGAACCTTGAAGAGCAACAAAATTGGGGAACTTATACTCACAGACACCAATAGATAATGAAAATCTGCAGTAATTAAGATAGAGTGATGTTGTCACAAGGAGAAACCAACAGACCCATAGAAAAGACTACAGACCCACATAGATACAATCATCTGATTTACAACAAAGGTGCCACTGCAATGAATAAGAAAAGGAGATCTTTTCAATAAATGATGCTAAATCAACTAAATATTCATATGTGGGGGAAATGAGCCATTACCCTCAGCTCTTACCATACACAAAAACCAGTTCCAAATAAATTATAGACCTATGTTTGGAGGAGGAAAAGTGGACAAAAGATACAAATAAGCAATTGACAAAACCCACAATATTAAATAACTCCACACATATAAAAAGATATTTACTGTCACACAAATAAAAACAAAAAAATATATTGATAATTTTTTTCACATATTGGATTTACAAAGATCAAAAGTATAATAATTCTTTTCATGAGTTCAGATATAAACTTGTACTCGCAGATACTGCAGGTGGGAATTAAAATGGATACAGCACCTTTGGGCTGCAATTGGGCAAATAACTATGAAAAACACAAATATATGTATGCCTGACCCAGCAATGCTATTTCAAAGAATTCATTTGCAGATATACTAATACATATGCAAAACGCCAGAAGCTATGTAAATGTCCATCAATGAGAGACTGATTAATAAATTATGGTTCATCCTCTTGTGAAATATAATTGTAAAGAATGAGAAAATTCATTTGGAACAATTGCCCAATATATATCATAAGAAATAACTCAAGGTATAATACAGTGTGTAAAATATAACTCTGAAAAAAAAAAAGTGTGTGGGAGAGTGTGTTTGGTATGTTTAAGGAATAGCCAGGAGTATAGTATGCATGGAGCAGGTTGTAAAGGTTATGAGGGGCCAGGTCAGGAAGAAGAGTAAGAGCACAAATCTGAAAGGATTTGGAACAGAATGGATATTATGGGTGAAAGAAATGGAAAAGACTTCAGTGGATGTTGGTATCTGATTATCCTTTCCTTCTCTACCTTTGTAAACTAGGTGTGGGTTAGGTAGATAACTCTGGAACTTTATATGTTCAAGGATCTTGAAGAGTTACACATGGAATTAATGAAGAGGAAGACTGTCTTAAGTATGACTTAAGTAGGCTGCAAAATAAAATAAATACCTGAGTTGTGATATTTGTTTATCACTCAGTATCAAATACTGAGATGCTTTATAGAAAGAAGTCTCATTCTGTCAATGTACTCAAAATACCATAGTAAATATTCCTTCTTGGTATGGAGACTTTTAAAAATACAGAAATAAGTTGTTATTAAATGAAAAAATAAATAATAGAATAGAATGACTTTGTGGAATATTTCTGAATATATAGTCATTGTTTGTATGCCACTGAAAGTTAAGAAAGAAACCTATCATTAACATCAGCCCACACATATAATTATAGTAATCAACATTTACATATAAAAGTACTTAGAAAAGCTACAATCTAAATGTCTATCAACTAATAAATGGACAGATAAAATGTGGTATATCCATAGAATAAAATATTATTCAGCAATAAAAAGAAATGCAATACCAATACATTCATCCAATTGGATGAATCCTGAAAACACTGTTAAGAAGCCAGTAACAGGGCCACATATTGTATGATTCTATTTACATAGAAATGTATAGAATTAGGCAAATTTATAGAAACAGAAAGTAGATTGGTGGTTACCCAGAGCTGAGGAGTAGGAAGGGCGTGGAGGGTGGCGGCCAACAGGTATAAGGTTTCTTTTGAGAGCTAATGAAAATGCTCTAAAATTATAATAATTTTATAATTATATATACCAAATATACTAAAACCAGTTAATTGTACACTTTAAATGGGTGAATTGTATGGAATATAAATTAAATTTCAATAAAGCTGTTAAAAAACTATTTAGAAAAACTTTAGTTTCTGTAAAATAACAAAACTGGAAAACTAGAGTAAAAATATTTAGAGAGCAAAGACTGTCTTATTCATCTTTGCATTTCTTAAAAACTTAAAACAGAAGCTCACACACAGTAGATGCTCAATAAATATTTATTTACATAAATTTAATACAAATAACTGAAAAATATTGAACTGCAATTATTGGACTCCAATATTACTAAGAAAAACGTTATGCACTTGACTCATTATTCATAACTATATATTATCTACATAATAAATATCCTTGCTAATCTAAGATAGGCTAGGTGTGGTAGCTCACATCTATAACCCCAGAACTTTGAGAGGGTGAGGCGAGAGGGCTGGTTGAGCTCAGGAGTTTGAGACAAGCCTAAACAACATAGCAAGGTGCCATCTTTACAAAAAAATTAAAATATTAGCCAAGCATAGTGGTACATGCCTGTAGTCCCAGCTCCTCGGGAGGCTGAGGCAGGAGGATCACTTGGGTCCAGAAGTATCAGATTACAGTGATCTATGATCATGCCACTGCACTTCAACCTAGGCGATAGAATGAGACCCTTTTTCTCTAAAAAAATTTTTTTAATTCAAAAATCCTTTGGAATGCCTACCAGGTTTCCTCAGCCCCAGATTTCTTTTTTCTTAAATATGCTTTGCTGAATTAAACTCATAATTCTCAGAATACTATGCAAATTCTAAAAAGACAGGGGCAGGAGACAGGTCAGAAGCAAACCAGATTGAAATTAGCATTTTACTATGGATAATACAAATGTGCAGCTCACAAGGAAAGAACCAACTATACAGATAGTCCTCAACCTGCAATAGGGTTACATCCTGATAAATCCATGGTGAGTTGAAAATATATATTGAAAATGCATTTGATACACCTAACCTACTCAACATTATAGCTTAACCTACCCTGCCTTAAACATCCTCAAAACACGTTAGCCTACAATTGGGTAAGATAATCTAACACAAAGCCTATTTTATAATAGAGTGTTGAATATCTTATGTAATTTATTGAATACTATATTGAAAGTGAAAAAAATAATGGTTACATGGGTACTTGAAGTATGATTTCTACTCAATATGTATCACTTTCACACCATTGTAAAATTAAAAACCCACAAGTCAAACCATCATAAGTTGAGGATAGTCGGTATATCACTTCACCTTTTTATATACTTGGTCTTATATTCATATCACTATAGGGGCTTTGGGGACTTTTTCATTCTATATGATGTTCTGAGTTACTGGAAGCTGGCATTCAGCTACTGAATTTTGACATGTAGAAAGGGAATCGTCAAAAATTTCAAATGTGCAGAATAATCATATTCATATACTAGAAATGCTGTAGAAGTGTATTTCTAATTTTCTTTTTTTTTGAGACGGAGTTTCACTCTTGTTACCCAGGCTGGAGTGCAATGGTGCGATCTCAGCTCACCGCAACCTCTGCCTCCTGGGTTCAGGCAATTCTCCTGCCTCAGCCTCCTGAGTAGCTGGGATTACAGGCACGCGCCACCACGCCCAGCTAATTTTTTGTATTTTTAGTCGAGACGGGGTTTCACCATGTTGACCAGGATGGTCTCGATCTCTCGACCTAGTGATCCACCCGCCTCGGCCTCCCAAAGTGCTGGGATTACAGGCTTGAGCCACCTCACCCGGCTCTAATTTTCTTAATTGTAAGCTTTGTAAAATAAAAAATAAAAAAGTCTATACTCTCTTTTCATCGTAAACTAAGTAAGATGACAAACTTTGAGTATATTGCAGCCATTATAGAGAAAAAACATAACACCAAGGAAACTATCTCTTGGCAACTAAAAAGCAACTATTACTTTTTCTTAAACGATTGTGTCTCTTCCTAGCAGCAGAATTTAAAGAGAATGACATAAAAGACACTGGATGAATGAAAAAAACTGGGAATGATTTCCAAAGTAACAGCAAAAGAGTTTATATAGAGACAAATAGAGATAAGGAAACAAAAAAATACTAACTCATAAAGATGAATCTTAAGAATGTTAGAGCAACAGTAGAGATATATTATATGTAATATCTCTCAAAACACTTCTGTACAGACTCTCAGATAGCTCTGATGTTAATGGTAGCCTTGAAGAAGAGAGTTAAAAGGATTAATGCAGATCCTGCAACATGAAGGCCTTGGAAGAAGTTAAGTCAGCCATTTATATAACAAGCTGTTTATTTATATTGGACACAAAAGAATTCCATAAACCATTCAATAGATGTTTCTAGAAGAACAACAACATGACGATGAGTACACTGTGCATATGCGCACGAGAGAAAGAGAGAGAGAGAGAGAGAGAGAGAGAGTGTGTGTGTGTGTGTAAAAAAGTCACTAATAAAAAAAGAAATACAAATGGCGAATAGACATGGGGGGGAGTTAAGTCTTTCTAGTAATTAAAGACAAACTGATTAAAATAAATAACCTTCCTAAATCAAGGACCAGAGAGATAACCTTTTTAGTTGTCATAACTTGTAAAAGCTAACACACACACACACACACACATACACACACACAGTACTGAAAACAATGGAAAACATATACCGTTTAATAAAACAATTCCATGTGTATTTATTTACACAGAGGTTCATAACAGCATTATTTACATAGCGACAAATTGGAAACAATCTAAATGCCTAACTGTAGGATACTATAAATAAATTATGTCACAGCTCTATTATACAAAATATGCAGCCATTCGAAATCATGATATAGAAAAAAAAACCTAATCATAAGAAAACATGTTCAAGCCGGGCGCGGTGGCTCAAGCCTGTAATCCCAGCACTTTGGGAGGCTGAGGCGGGTGGATCACGAGGTCAGGAGATCGAGACCATCCTGGTCAACACGGTGAAACCCCGTCTCTACTTAAAATACAAAAAAATTAGCTGGGCGTGGTGGCGCGTGCCTGTAATCTCAGCTACTCAGGAGGTTGAGGCAGGAGAATTGCCTGAACCCAGGAGGCGGAGGTTGCGGTGAGCCGAGATCGTGCCATTGCACTCCAGCCTGGGTAACAAAAGCGAAACTCCGTCTCAAAAAAAAAAAAGAAAAGAAAACATGTTCAAATGTTTTAAGAAAAAAAAGCAAATGGAAAGCATAATTCCCACTAAGAAAAACAAATACACATGCATTTATAGTCACTGAAAAAAGTCAGTTTTAGACACAACTGCTTTCTAAAGAATTACCTGGTCCTTTAATCATCTTTGAGTCAGCTATATTGAAAATGGATGATTACTCTTTCTGCTGAATTTTGTCTGTGTCATGCTCAATTCTATCTCCATCATTCTAACCTGTGCTCTATGTTGCAGAGGTTGGATATATACTTCAGAGACTGTGAAACTATGGCACTACAATTCTTAAAATCCCTGCTTGGGGAGAGCTCTCTTTTAGATTTTGCCAATGAAAAGGATTCATAACATTTGAAAGACAGGGTGAAGGAAAAGCCATTATTGCCTTCTAACAGAAAGAATGGATAGATGAACTGACAGCAGCCATGAGACTTGCAGTACATGCCAAAGGCACAGAACTACACCAATCCATAGACAGTAGCTAACACTTCCATCAGATGATCAGGCACTTGGAAGAAGTATGTGATAGAGGTGTGGAACAGGCATGGAGTGAGTATAAGGATATTCAGTCCCAGGTGAATGTTCACCAAAGGGCATTCACTGCTGAGAAGCCTCTAGGTAATCAGGTAGACAAGGTGACTCATTTTATGGCTATAAGTCAGCCTCCTTTCCCAGCTACCCCGGCTCAGTAGTCCCAGAAATGAAACAGGCAAAAGAAATATAAGGCATCTACATCAATATCAGATAAAATGGACTTTGGGGCAGAAAGTATCATGAGAGATAAAGAGGTCTGTGGCATAAAAATAGAAGGTTAAACTCATTAGGAAGACATAACAATTCCACATTCGTGTGCACTTAACATAGCTCAAAGGTCTATGGGCAAAATACACAGAACAGAAGGGGAAATGGACATAGCCACTTCATGTTTTTTTAAAAACATCTCTGAAAACTTTAAAGTATCTATCAGATATCAGTATTTGGTAGATCAAGCAGTCCAAAATCAGAGGATAGAAGATATTAACAATGCATTTAGTAAGTTTGCGCTAACAGACATATATCACATACTGCATCTAAAGTCAGAAAACATGAAATGCTTTTCAAATGCACATGGAATATTTATAAAAACTAAAAATGCATTAGGACATAAATCAAATTTCAACAAAGTTAAAAGCATGGGTGTTCTATAAGCATGAACTGCTCAATATTGTAGTCAGTAGCCATATGTGACTATTTAAATCAATCAAAAATTAAATTAAGTATTTAGTCCTCACTCTCACTTGCCTCATTTTAAGTGCTCAACAGCCACATATGACTAGTGACTACATACTGGATGGTGCAGATACAAAACATTTTCATCACCATAGAAAGTGGTGCTAAGCAACATATATTCTGATTAGAATAAAATTAAGTATGAAATTGACAGCAAAATGTTAATTTAGAAAAATCCATACTTTTTCTACATTCATGGGTAAAAAAATATTATGGACACTGATATGGTCTGCCTCTGTGTCCTCACCCAAATATCATCTTGAACTGTAACCCAAGTCGTAATTCCCATGTGTTGTGGGTAGGATCTCGTGGGAGGTGATTAGATCATAGGGGTGGCTCCCCCATGCTGTTCCCATGACAGTGAGTGAGTTCTCATGAGATCTGATAGTTTTATAAGTGGCTTTTCCCCTATTAGCTCTGCACTTCTCTCTCCTGCTGCCGTGTGAAGAAGGATGTGTTTGCTTCCCCTTATGCCATGATTTTAAGTTTCCTAAGGCTTCCCCAGCCATGCAGAACTGTGAGTCAATTAAGCCTCACAGTGAGAATAGACTAATATGACACTTAAAATACTTAAAACTGAACAAGAATAAATCTACCACATATCAACATATATAGGATACAGCAAAATTGTTATGTAGAAAAAATACTCTTAAATGTATACATCAGAAAAAGAAGAAAAGCTGAAAATGTATGAGCTCATTATCCAACTTCTTAAGTATTGGTAGTCAACTTCTTAAGTTACAAAGAATAAAATATAGAATAAACTAAAAGAAAGTATAAGAAAATAATAGAGATGCACAGAAATTAAATAAATAGAAAAGAAAAAGGAGAAATCACGATTAAAATATACTAAGGAAGATACACATAAACAAAATCAAGCAGATAAAATAACAGAAAACTTAGAATAACCTTATGCCAACGTGATGAAATAGATTTCAAGAAAAATGTAAATTACTAAAACTGACTCAAGAAGAAACAGAAAACTTTGATTATTCTATAACCAAAACAAATTGAATAAACACTTCAAAATCTTATATAGCAGGTCCAGGAGGTTTAACAGACCAGTTTTCTCAAACTAGATCATCCTAATCTTACATGAATTCTTAAAAAGATTTTTTTTAAAACTAGAAATGTCCCCTACTCATTTTAAAAAATATATTTTATTGCATTTTAGGTTTTGGGGTACATGTGAAGAACATGCAGGATTGTTGCACAGGTACACACATGGCAATGTGGTTTGCTGCCTTCCTCCCCATCACCTATATCTGGCAATTCTCCCCATGTTATCCCTCCCCAGCTCATTTTATAAAGTTAGTATAACCTCGATACCTTGATATCAAAGTCAGATAAAGTACAAGAAAGGAAATTTAGTGATCTGTGAGCCCATGGAGAAGACATCATGAGCAATGTTCACCCTTTGGAGTTAAAAAAATTTATGGACAAGAAGTTATAATTGAAATTAAATGGTGGCAGACATGTCCAAGGAATATTGTGGGGATTTGATCCTTTGATGAATCTTGTGATAGATGAATGTATGGAGATGGCAACTAGTGGACAACAGAACAATATTGGAATGGTGGTAATATGAGGAAATAGTATTATTATGTTAGAAGCCTTGGATTGAGTATAAATAATTACTGTTCAGCAGAGAAATCCATGTCCCCTCTCCAAAGGGCCTGTTTTACTATGATATAAAAATAATGTCATGTACATTTTCGTATTAGACTTCTGGTCTTTTAAACTTTTGTAATAGTCAAAAAAAGAAATTTAGTTGTAAACATACTTGCAAATATCATAATCGAAAGATTAGCAAACCTAGTAATGTATTAAAAAAGGAAATACAGTGAGACTAGCCTTAATTTATTCTAGAAATGCAAGATCACTTTAATATAAAAGATCTATTAATCTAACTAAACATAATAACAAACTAGAAAAGGAAAACCATACAATTATTTGAAAGAATGCAGGGAAGGCACTTGTTAAAATTCAATATCCAGAGATGATTTTTAAAAACTAATAATTATGAATAAAGGAGAAATCTGATGAAGTGAGACTGGGAAGAGTTCTGGGAAGAACTCTGGAATCTACTGAAGACTTGAAGCTTCTAGGGATAAGCTTGGACAGTAAACTGCAGTTAATTTCAGTCAATTTTAGCTCTTAGCTCAGCAGCAGCTACATATCCTATATCTCCCAGTCCCATGGCAGGCAGCAATGAATGTGTTTCTGGAGCGGCTTGAATGCAGGTTGTGGGAGCCAGAGTGGGAATATGAACCCTGTCCCCAAAATTTGGGGATCTATATTCTGACTGATAATTGCTGCTTTTGATTATGGAGGTTCAGACACAGGTGAGCTGTCCTTGTTGAATGCCCCACCTCTCATTGTTGGAAGCCCCTCCCACTCTAGCTCAAGTGACTTCCAGGAGACTTAACAGGCAGTTTCCTTTATTTTTACCCCTTCATTGTTCTCTTTCCCACCTTTTGGGAACCAGACACTAAAGACTAGGACATTCAAAGGCAACTGCATACACAGGGGAAATTAGTTACTGCATATGACCAGGAAAGGCACAGGCTCAGAAAAGACCTGTGAAGACCTTAAGTTTACATCTCAGGCTGATCCTTGACATGGAGACAGCCTACAATTAACATAGAAAGAAAAAAATAGCCTGTAATCCCAGCACTTTGGGAGGCCAAGGCGGGTAGATCACAAGGTCAAGAGATCGAGACCATCCTGGTCAACATGGTGAAACCCCGTCTCTACTAAAAATACAAAAAATTAGCTGGGCATAGTGGCGTGTGCCTGTAATCCCAACTACTCAGGAGGCTGAGACAGGAGAATTGCCTGAACCCAGGAGGCGGAGGTTGCGGTGAGCCGAGATCGCGCCATTGCACTCCAGCCTGGGTAACAAGAGTGAAACTCCGCCTCAAAAAAAAAGAAAGAAAGAAAGAAAAAAATAGCAAACCCTGGGACAGAGGAAAATTCTGACTTCCAGAGTTACCATATTATTAGATTCAAATGTCCAGATTTCAACAAATCACAAAGTATACAAAAAAATAACAACATATTGGCCATTTAAAGGAAAAAATAAAACAGACACTGTCCTAAAGACAACATGGCAGCCCTACTAGACAATTACTTAAAAGCACTGTCTTATAAATACTCAAAGAATCAGAAGAAGACATAGAAAAAGTCAGGAAAATTATATACAAACAAAATAGAAATTTTAATAAAAAGATAGGAAATCTAAAAATAAATCAAAAAGAAATTCCAGGCTGAGCAAGGTGGTTCACACCTGTAATTCAAGTACTTTGGGAAGGTGAAGTGGGAGGTCACTTGTGGACAGGATTTTGGGGCTGCATTGAGCTCTGATCATACCACTATACTCCAGCCTAGGCAACAGAGTGAGATCCTATCTTTAAAAGAAGAAAAAAAAGAAGCTTAAAAATATAATAATCGAAATGAAAAATTCACTAGAGGGAGTCAAAGACAGATTTGAGCAGACAGAAGAAAAAAACCAGCAAATCTGAAGATCGGCCAACTGAAGTCATCGAAGAATAGAAAGAACAAAGATTGAAGAAAAGTGAATAGAGCTTAAGGGACCTGTGGGATACCATGAAATGACTCAACATATACATTGCAGTAGTTCCAGAAGAAGAAGAAGAAAAAAAGAGAAAATGACAGAGAGATTATTTGCAGAATAATAGCTGAAAACTTCCCAAGTTTGATGAAAGATAAATATAAACATCTGAGAAGATCAACAAATTCCAAGCAGAATGAACTCAAAGATATCCACATTGAGACACATTATAATCAAACTGTCAAAGGCCAAAGACAATCAAACTGTCAAAGGCCAAAGACAATGAGAAAAAGTTGAAAACAATGAGAGAGAAGTGACACATCACATATAAGGATTATTAATAAGATTATCAACAAAGTTCTTATCAGAAACTTCAGAAGTAAAAAGGAAGTGGGCAGACATAGTCTAAGTGCTGAAAGAAAAAAAAAAAAAAACCCTCTCAACTAAAATCCTATATCCAGCAGCCCTATCCCTCAAAATGAGGAAGAAATGAAGACATCCCCAGATAAACAAAAGCTGGAGTTTGTTACCACTACACCTGCCTTGCAAGAAATGCTAAAGATAGTCAGTCCTGCATGTTGAAATGAAAGGACAGTACACAGTAACTTGAAGCCATATGAAGAAATAAAAATCTCAGTAAAGGTAAATACATGGGTAATTATTAAAGCTAGTATTATTTTAACAACAGTTTGTAATTTCATCTTTGGTATTCCATATGGTTTAGGAGACTAAAACTTTTGGCCCCCTCTTCTTCCCTCCCCCAAGGAAAAAAAAGAGACTAATACTTTTTTTAAAAAATTATGTCTAAAAAAGAAAAGCTAATAATTATTATAATTTTGGTCTGTAATTCCATATTTTGTTTTCCATACAATTTAAGAAACTAATATATTCTTTTCTTTCTTTATTTTTTGAGACAAAGTCTTTCTCTGTTTCCCAGGATAGAGTACAGCAGCATGATGGCTCAATGAGGCCTCAACTTCCTGGGTCCAAGTAATCTAATTCAGCCTCCTGAGAAGCTAGGGATACAGGCATAAACCACCATGCCTGGCTAATTTTTGTATTTTTTGTGTGTGTGTGGAGACAGGGTTTTGCCATGTTGACCCAAATTCTTGGTCTTGAACTCCAGGGCTTGAGCAATCCTCCCACCTCATCCTCCCAAAGTGTGGATATATACAGGCATGAGCCACTATGCCTGGCTGAGAAACTAATGTATTTTAAAAAACAATTACTAGTTTATGTTTTATGGACCCATAATATGTATAATTTTATGAGAGCAGTAACTGAAAGGGGTGAGGACAGACATGCAAAGGAGAAGAATTTTTGTATGTTATTAAAATCAAACTGGTATAAATTCAAATTACAGTATTACAACTTTAGAATGTTAAATGTAATCTCCATGGTAACCACAAAAAATAGATAGAAAAATGTACACAAAGGGAAATAAGGGAATTAAAACACTACACTATAAAAATCAACTGAACGCAACAGAGAGTAACATGCAGTAATGCAGGAAATGAGAGACAAAAAAGCCACAAGACACATAGAAAACAAATAGCAAAACAAACAAAAGAAGTCACACCTTATCAGTAATTACTTCAAATGTAAACAGATATAAATCCTCCAATCAAAAGGCAGAGATTGACAGAATGGATTTTAAAACATAATCCAACTATATGCTGTCTATAAGAGCTTTCTTTTAGATCCAAAGACACAAGCAGATTGAAAGTGGTAGGGTAGAAAAAGATATTTCATGTAAATATAAACCAAAAGAGAGTAGCAATACTAATATCAGAAAAGATAGCCTTTAAAAAAAAAGTTAACAGAAAACAAAGGACTGGTTTTTTTAGAGACAATATTTTGCTATGTTTTCCAGGCTAGAGTACAGTAGCTAGTCACAGGGACAATCATAGCACATTACAGCCTCAAACTCCTGGGCTCAAGCAATCCTCCTGCCTCAGCCTCTGGAATAGCTGGGACTAGAGGCGCATACCACCATCCTTGGCTAGGACATCATATACTGATAAAAGTTTGAGTACAGTATTTGAATATATAACAATGAAAAAAATATATGTACCTAGAAACACTGTATCAAAATATATGAAGCAAAAGTTGACAAAACTGAAAGAAGAAATAGTTCTATACTAAGAGTTGGGGAATTCAATATCCCACTCTCAATAATAAATAAAACAAAGAAACAAAAAGGAAATAAGGACATGCAAAGAAATAGAGAACTTGAACAACACAATACGCCAACAGACAAATATAGACACTCTAACCAACAACATTAGAATACATATTTTTCTCATGTGCACCTGGGACATTCTCTAGATTGACTATAAGGGAAGCCACAGATTAAGTCTCAATGCATTTAAAAAAGAGATATAATACTAAACATTTTCTTCAACCATAATGGGATGAAGTTGGAAATCAGTAATAGAATGGAAAACTGGAAAATTCACAAATTTGTGGCAATTAAAGAACACATTCTTTTTTTTTTTTTTTTTGAGACTGAGTCTTGCTCTGTTGCCTAGGTTGGAGTGCAGTGGCTCGATCTCAGCTCACTGCAACCTCCGCCTCCCGGGTTCTTGCAATTCTCCTGCCTCAGCCTTCAGAGTAGCTGCAACTGCAGGCACATGCCTCCATGCCCAGCTAATTTTTGGTATTTTAGTAGAGACTGGGTTTCACTATATTGCCCAGGCTGGTCTTGAACTCCTGAGCTCAGGTAATCCACCTGCCTCAGCCTCCCAAAGTGCTGGGATTACAGGCTGAGCCACCAAGCCCAGCCAACAACACATTCTTAAACAACAAAAGATCAAAAAAAAAAAGTCACAAGAGAAATCAGAGTATTCATTGCAAATCAAAACTACAATGATATATGATATCCCATCCATTAGAATGACAACTTTTTTTTTTTTTTTTTTTTTTTTTTGAGGCAAATTCTCACTCTTGTCTCCCAGGCTGGAGTGCAATGGTGCGATCTTGGCTTACTGCAACCTCTGCCTCCCAGGTTCAAGCCATTCTCCTGCCTCAGCCTCCCAAGGAGCTGTGATTACAGGTGCCTGTCACCACGCCTGGCCAATTTTTGCATTTTTAGTAGAGACAGGGTTTCACTGTGTTGGCCAGGCTGGTCTCGAACTCCTGACTTCAGGTGATCTGCCCATGTTGGCCTTCGAAAGTGCTGGGGTTACAGGCGTCAGCCACCATGCATGGCTGAATGATAAGTATTTTTAAAAAAACAGAACAGAACAAGTGTTGGTGAGGATTTGAAAAAATTTAAACCTGTGTGCACTGTTGATGAGAACATAAAATGGTACTGCCTCTGTGGAAAACAATATGACAGTTCCTCAAAATATTAGAAATAGAATTACCATATGATCCAGCAATTCCACTTCTGGGTATATACCCAAAAGAATTGAAAGCAGTGTCTCAAAGCAATACTTGCACACTCATGTTCGTAGACTCATTATTCACAATAGCCAAAATATGACAACAACCCAGTGTCTGTCAACAGATGAACAGATTTTTAAAATGTGGTGTACACATACAATGTAATGCCATTCAGCCTTAAACAAGAAGGAAGTTGTGATATATTCTATGATATGGATGAACCTTTAGGACATTTTCCTACGTGAAATAAACCACCCACAAAAACAAAACTGTATCATTCCACTTACATGAGATACAGATAGTAGTCAAAACCACAGTGAAAGAAAGTAGAATGGTGGCTGCTAGTAGCTGTGAGCAGGAGGGATGAGGAGTTACTGTTTAATGAGCACAGTTTCAGTTTTGCAAGATGAAGAGTTCTGGAGATAAATGGTGGTGATAGCTACACAACAGTATTTTTTTGTGTATGAGTATCATGGAATTGTATACTAAAAATGGTTATGATGGTAAAATTATGTTATGTGTATTTTACCACAAATTTTAAAAACTGGAAAAAAAAGGGTAGTAAGTGTATTTAAATCAGATAATATAGAAGACTGTTTTATAACTTTGAGGTAAGATTTTTTTTTAATTTAAAAAGTACAAACCATAAAGGAAAATATTGTTTAAATTGACTACATTTAAATACATAATGTCTATTTACTAAAATATACCATAGAGATCAAAGTCATGCACAAAGATGTAAAAGAGATCTGTAAGACAATCAGCAGAGGACTTAAGTGAAAAATATGTTAAAAAAAAAAAAAAAAAAAAAAAAAGCCTCTTACAAAGCAAGAAGAAGAAGGTAACCTAATTTTGAAATGGGCAAAGAACAAACAGGTACTGAGGAGGAAATATGAATGGACAATAAATATATGCTCACACCTTACTGGTAATCAGTAAAATGCAGATTGAAACCACAGTGAGATACCATTTCATATCTATCATAATACCAAGCACGGTTAAATTAAGGATGTGGAGTGAACAAAATATCTTGTGGAAAAATGCATACTATAGATTCCCTTTATATTAGGTTCTTTAATGTAAAACTAAGTAATATATATTTTTAGGGATATCTATTTATTTATAGCTAAACTGTAAAAATTATCAAGGGAATTAGAAATGTCAAATTAGTGAAAGTGTTTACCTTTGGAGAGGGATAAGAACGGGTTGTCCTGGCCAGGCACAGTGGCTCACGCCTGTAATCCCAGCACTTTTGGGGGGCTGAGGCGGGTGGATCACCTGAGGTCAGAAGTTTGAGATCAGCCTGACCACCTGGTGAAACCCTGTCTCTACTAAAAATACAACAGTTATCTGGGTGTGGTGGCAGGCACCTGTAATCCCAGCTGCTTGGGAGGCTGAGTCAGGAAAATCACTTGAACCTGGGAGGCGGAGGTTGCAGTGAACCAAGATCACATCACTGCACTCCAGCCTGGGCGACTGAGCAAGACTCTGTCTAAAAAACAAAAGCAAAGACAAAAACAAAAATGAAAAAACCAGGTCATTCTTAAGGAAAGGCACACAAGGAGTGACAAAATATTGATAATGTTCTATTTCTTCAGCTTGGGGGCATAGGTGCTTGTTATTCTTTTTTTTTTTAACTGAACATATGTGTTTTATATGTTCTTTTGTATACATATATGTTTCATAAGACATTTTTATGTAAAAGAGGAAGATCCTTCAAATCTAAAATATTTTTTTATGACTGGAAGTACCACACAATGGATCATTTCCCTGGTGATCATAGGTTCTGCTTATACTGTAACCACTGATTCTAAAGATAATAAAGACTCTAGAGTCTGAAATGGAGCAAAGGTGTAACCCATGAGTCATCAAGACAAGGCAAGCAGATGTTAAGTATAAAAAATACATATATCTAAGAAAAGTGTATTTGAAAAGATGCAAGGAAGGCAAATTAAGTTTAAAAAATGTAGGGAAGGAAAATCTACAGTACATGTCTTATATATAGTATCTATCCTACAGTACATGTATGACCAAGTAGAATTTTTTTTTTTTTTTTTTTTTTTTGAGATGAAATCTCATTCTGTCACCCAGGCTGGAGTAGAGCGGTGCGATCTTGGCTCACTGCAACCTCCCCTCTCAGGTTGAAGTGATTCTCTTGCCACAGCCTCCCTATTAGCTGCAATTACAGGCTTGCACCACCATGGCCAGCTAATTTTTTTTTTTTCTTTTTGTTTTAGAGATAGGGTTTCACCATGTTGGCCTGGCCAGGCTGGACTCAAACTCCTGACCTCAACAGTATTTATTATAGATATGAGCCACCATGTTCAGCCAAGACCCAGTAGAATTTTTTAGGAGACTTAGAAATTGAGGTAGGTAAAAAGGGATAAACAGTCTCATTTCAAGAAAAATAGAATATAGACAATTGGAAAAGAAAGAAGATCATAAGGTAACTATAGTACAGTCAAGATCGTTTTAAATCTTTCCTCAAAAACAGAAATGTAAAAATTAATTTTCTACAAATGCTTGTTTAAAAAATGGACAGTTACTACACTTACTGTGAAGCTAAGATAGTTCTTTTTAAAGGCAATCAAAGCTGATACTTTAGTGCAGATACTATTTTTCTAAAGCAATTTTCACTATCTGTTTCTGTTTCTACACTGTAGAAAACTGGTATCCCGCCGGGCACGGTGGCTCAAGCCTGTAATCCCAGCACTTTGGGAGGCTGAGGCGGGTGGATCACGAGGTCAAGAGATCGAGACCATCCTGGTCAACATGGTGAAACCCCGTCTCTACTAAAAATACAAAAAATTAGCTGGGCATGGTGGCACGTGCCTGTAATCCCAGCTACTCAGGAGGCTGAGGCAGGAGAATTGCCTGAACCCAAGAGGTGGAGATTGCGGTGAGCCGAGATCGTGCCATTGCACTCCAGCCTGGGTAACAAGAGCGAAACTCCGTCTCAAAAAAAAAAAAAAAAAAAGAAAAGAAAAGAAAACTGGTATCCCAAGTTTTTAAGCAACTTTGACAAAAACAAACAAACAAAGTATGCATTTCTGTTTTGTTTCTGGTAGTACTTAAGCTCTAGCCCAGCAGTGAAAGACTGCTTTCTGGGCTACTGTTTCTGATACTCATCTGTCCCATTTATTTTCCACATTAGCACATTCTTTGCCTACTTCTCTAGTTCAAGTGATCAAGTTTACAGAGCACTGATTTCTTATATCAGCTTAATCCTAGATAAGCCTGTCTTGGTACTTTTTGGCATACTATTCCCTGTCCTAATCACATGGACTGTGGAAGCAAACAACTCTGAATTTGAATACTAGATCTACAACCTAGAAACTATGGTACTTCTGGCAAATCGCTTATGCTCTCTGACTCTCAGATTCCTTATACATTCCAATGATTAATAATAATAATGCCTATTTGGGAAGAATTGATTATTGTTATTATTATTATTTTTTTTTTTGAGACAGAGTCTTGCTCTGTTGCCAGCCTGGAGTGCAGTGGCACAATCTCTGCTCACTGCAACCTCTACCTCCCAGGTTCAAAGGGTTCAAGCAATTCCCCTGGCCCAGCCTCCTGAGTAGCTGGGACTATAGGAGCATGCCACACCCAGCTAATTTTTTGTATTTTAGTGGAGACAGGGTTTCACCATGTTGGCCAGGATGGTCTCGATCTCCTAATCTCATCTGCCTGCCTCAGCCTCCCAAAGTGCTGGAATTACAGTTGTGAGCCACTGCACCCAGCCAAGAAATGACTTTTATATGCTTCAGTTTATTCACATGTCTTAAGGGTAGATTTAGGTACAGGTGGTAGGATGCTCAGTTTTACTCAGAGACTCACTTTCCAGTTGTTATCTCTGGGTATAGTCTTCAAACACCACCTTCAATTCTACTAGTCAGCAGAGATGCTTTTCTTCTTTCCAGCCTTCATGGCCCCTGTAAGACCTACAGGTCTCTAGCTACTAAGATAAAAACTACCTGTAATATGGTCCTTAGGGTCCTTATCTAAATTTTAACTCTCGAGCTGATTTTGCAAATATCTTTCTTGCTCTTTTCTTGGGAATCACTGTATGTTCCCACTCTGGATTGCTTACCTTGATGCCTTTTTCTTTCTAACTTGTCTGAAAAATACCTATTTAGCTAGATAAGGTCAGTTATCTGTCTTCTTCTTTAAGCTGTCATTTTTCTCATGAGAGACCTCTGATTACTATGAGGCTCTGTTTTCTCTATTATCCTCACATCCCACCCAATTCTCTCATAAAAACGTTCTACAATATCATGTTATAGAAAATAAATTAGGGAAAAAAAACCCAGGTTCTAATTTCAGTCCTTTTACTTACCAAATACATGACTTTCACCAAATCATTTAACTTACCTCTGAGTTACTTTTTCATCCGCAAAAAAGTGATAAAAGGTCCTAAGACACATAATTACTTAAAAGGTTGAAAGATTAAATGCAATAACGTAGATGAATATGCCTTGAAACTGTAGTTCTATAATATAATACAGAAGGTATTAACCATTCAACAAAGAGACAGGATAGTGGTGAAGATAAAGGAATCTGAACTCAAACTGACAGAACTGGAATCCTGGCTCAGTCATCTACTAGCTCTACATTTTAATATGTAAAATGAGGATTATAGCACCTATTTCATATGACATTATCTTAATGATGTTCGCTACCATTGCTGTCACTAACTGCCTACTAAGTGTTAGGCATTCTACTAGATACTGGTAATGAAACGGAATTAAGACTGACAGGGCTAACATCTTTGCCAAAACCTCTATCTCCTACTCCATATACTATGTTTTCTAAGTCATTTATGTCATATATACTTTAGAGCAAAGAAAAATCTGAGTAGTAAAGCATTTCAGAACATCAGGATAAGATTCCAGAATTCCACTATTTCTTTTCTATAACAATTTCCAGTGAATACTCTAGTGATTCTAGTATTTCTTTTCCTAATCCATCACTTGAGTTGACACTTTCCTGATGACTTCTTGGTAAACTATCTGAGATGTTTCTATCAAATGTAAGTAATCTAACATAGTATTTCTCAAAGTAACATCTAAAGACCATCTGCTTTCCAATCACCTAAAATGCTAATTAAAAGCAGATTCCTAGGTCCTGTTTCAGATCTATTGATTCCAAAGCTCTGGCTTGAATATGGGAGAGTCTGCATTTCTAATAAGTCCCTGTGTGATTTTTATGAAAACCCGATGTGAGAACCATGTACCCAAGAGGAAAATACTTCCACTACATAAGAAGTTTTTTCCAAGAACAAAAAAACTTCCACTTCATAACCAAAGGAAATTCTGAGCAATAATCCAAAGCCTCATGAAGGAGAAAAATTTTAATCCTCAGAATAAATTTTCACATGCCTCTGTTAACAGGGTGGATACAACAATTCATGGAGATTGAGACCAAAAGTGGCTTGAATATATGCATTTTAACTGTGTGTGTTCAATTAATTTATATTCTAGAGGCTAAGAGAATGGGTGGAAAGGGAACATACTGCAAATGCTTACTTAAATTTCAGAAGAAACAAATAAAACTGCATTGCAATAGTCACATCTGTTAAAACTGGGGTTTCATGATCTCAGAAAATGGAACCACTGTCTCTTAAACTCAGCCAAGTCATGACAGACCTCCCCGCTCCACCTCTCCATGCCTACCACAAACCTTGGATAATCTCTCAAATGTAAACCTTGCCTACCGGAGGTCAAGCTGATCCTGTGACCATTACAACAATCAGAGGCAAAGAGATACACGGTCTTTTGATTAAAGTAAACCGAAATAACCAATTAAAATTTACATTTGTGCCTCTTGGTCAAATAAACAGTTATAGAAGAGATCTCACTGAGACGTGTAAGAGAAACAAACAGCTCTGAACTTTTCAAATAACAACAATTATTTGAAATAACAATTTCTAAATAACAAGCTAATGAACAAAATATTTCTTTGCCTGCCAAGCCACAGTGTCCTGAGACACTCTCTGGTTCAGATAATAAAATAAATGCCTTAGAAAGCGTTTGTTCCTAAGATGCTGATGAGTTTAGCACTGTGACTGCAAGAAGTCGGGAATCCACAACAAAAAGACGCCCAGCCTACCCACACTAACGGTCCAGAACTAGGTCTGGAGCAGCAAGGCGGGCGGGTGGCGATTTCTCCCGCATCGCTGCGCCCGTTCTTCTCCGCCTGCGTGAGCACCGCCCACCCACTCCCGGTGTGAACATACTGGGTCTCGCCTCTCCTTTCCCCTCCCCTCGGCCTGGTGCTGAATCATGAGCCCAATGCCTCCAAAAGGTAAAAGAAAAGAACAAAGCCACCCTTGGGGCTGATCTGAATGGGGTACCAGGTCAGGGTGGGGCAGAAGGCTGGAAACCACAACTTTGCTCCCCTTCTTCCCCAGTTCCCCCACCCAACCCCCAAATTAAGGGGAATACTGCAGTGCTCAGGAATTCCCAAGAGGGTGGCCCTTCTCCCGGTTGCTCTGGTCCGCCTCATTGTTCCAGCGCGCCACCCGCCGCCAGGAGCCCGCGCCTTGCAGGGCCAGCGAGTTGGCGGCTCCCTGGGAGGGGGTTGGGGCTTGGCCTGCTCTAGATCCCCAACCCCTCACCCCTCTCGGCCTAGTAACTACAACCCCCTGCCCACCCCTATAGCCTTCCTCCCAACCGATCGCTAAGGCGGAGCCCACAAGTCCCCGGAGGCGCCTGGTGGGTGCTGTCCAAATGCTGGGAGGAGGCGGGAGGGGGGTGGGGAAGAAGGAGCTGGAGGCCCGGCCTGCGCCAAGCTGCAACCCTCGCCCGGTTAGCGCGATTCGGTGACGCGGGTACCGCTCGGCCCTGGTTCCTCCGGCCAAACCGGGAGCAGCTCGCCTACGGCCCGTCTCACAGCCGTGGACGCAGGCACCGAGCAGCCCTTGGCCCTCCTTGTCTCCAGAAACAGAAAGCGGAGGGCAGGAACCCATGCAGGCTGCAGAAGTTCTCATTTGCTACTCACCCCAACTGTTTCTGTCCCTGCGGTTCTTGGCCATGGTGGTCCAGGACCTGGTGGCGGTGAGACGCTGTCACTGCGCTCGCTGCCTTCTCCGGGGCCGCAGGTTGCTAGCAGTGGGAGGCTCCGTGCCCGCGCTGGGCGCAGTTCGCTCAGACTCTGAGGATGTTGCTGTGGCGCTGGTGGGAAGGAGTGGGGAGGAAAAGGGAGGAGAAAGCAGATGAACCAAGCTCAGCATCACAAGCCCGAGTTCACACAAATACCAGCGTCACACCCTCCCTACCTCAGCCCACCCCCAGAGCGTGAAGACAGTGATAGACCATGTACTGCAACATTTTCAACAGAAAACACACACAAATAAACAGAACCCCCGTCGCCCACACTCTCAAAGAATTTAACAGCTTTAGCCACAGAAATATAAAAGCAATATACTGCATGATTCTAGATGTTCAAATACCTGTTTCAAGCACAGTTATATATCAGTACAAATGAGCTGGCAACATTTATATAGCCAAAGTAGCTAAAATAATGTGCATTTATCTACCAGGCACGCATTTTTTTTTCCACTTTAAAAGCAAGGTCATGTTAGTAAAGAGGGTGTCATGCATGCATTTTTGAATATATATACTGAGTAGTCTGTCTTAAAATTAGAATAGCAAAATTTATATAAAGAAGATGAAGATAAATGAAAACTGTAGATTCATTATTATCTGTAACTCAACATCCACTGGGTAAAATTTCAAAGATAGGTTTTCAAAGATAAGGTCCAGCCTTACAGTCCAATAGCAATTATTTGAGCTAAAGTCATACTACATAGTCTGGGTGGGCCCTGGCAGCCATAAAGTTTGCACACAATTTTGAACTAAAAAGAAAAAAAATTCTCAAAATATTCTCAGTCTCTCCCTTTTCACTGCTTTCTTTCTCTCTACTATAGACTTAGTTGTTTTCAGTAACCTGGAAACACTGCCTTTTTATACTACCTGACCCTCAAGATACCCTGATCCCATTCCTTACAGTGTTCTCCTGGCATTTGGTTGTTACCCACACTCTACTGATCGGTTCTTAGGAGATCACTGCCAGCCTCTTAATTACTAGATCCATGATCTCTGCTAATTCTTCATCGTAAGCAACTCCTCACGCTACCTTCTCTCAATGTAATTTACTATGATGGCTTCAGACAGGACCTCCTCCATGCTGATGATTCTCAAATGTATACTTTAGTCTTCTACTCGTTATAATAGAGAACATTACAGCAGAGGTGTGTTTACAACTGCCTGAGGTTATCCTCACATTGTTTTCCCACTGACATTTCAACATCAACATATCTGAAAACAAACTCCCCAATCATTGCCAAATCTTATGCATTATATTTCAGTTACTGGTTCCAGTGACCACAGAGCTGTGAACACTGTAACCAAGTTTATAGTATGGTTTTAAAGAGGACTGTGTTCAACAGAGTTGAAACGACATTAGTGAAACAACATAGTAAGACAAACTTTATCTCAGCCCTATACCTATAAACCAAGTTCATAGAACAAAAAACAGTGTGGTCTGTTTTTCTCCTAATATTCCTTTACTATCATTCTCAGCTTACATTCTAGCCTAAAATCCCTTTCATGTGAATCCCATTTTTAAGAAAGTACAATATATTACACAAAAAAGGAAAAAGTTATATAATTCAATATCTATGCCTAATTGAAAAAGAAATTAATTTTTAAAAACCTGTTGTATTTATAATTGGTAAGTAATCTATGGGTTAATACTCTGAAACTATGTGAATCACACAAAAAATGCTTAAATAACTAGCCCTCTGTATATGACTTTTTGTACTGTTGGCCAATAACTTTTCATCCACTAATTTTAGCATCCATTGATCCTTGCCTGAATCAATTTCATAGTAGTGATTTTTAAATGGAGACTTTAAAATAATTATCTCTCCGCCCCCAAGACAGAGTCTCCCTGTGTCACCCAGGCTGGAGCGCAGTGGCATGATCTCAGCTCACTAAAACCTTAGCCTCTCAGGTTCAGGTGATTCTCATACCTCAGCCTCTCAAATAGCTGGTATTATAGATGCTCGCCAGCAGGCCTGGCTCTTTTTGTATTTTTAGTAGAGACAGAGTTTCTCCACTTTGCCCAGCCTGGTCTCAAACTCATGAGCTCAAGTGATCTGTCCACCTCAGCCTCTCAATGTCATGTCTTTTAAGTTAAGTAGCTGGCATTCCCTCTCCCACTTTTCTATGTTGAGGCCCACTATAAACTAATAGAGTCTTTTTTTAAAAAAAAATGTGTTATTCATTACCATTCTTTTTTAATGCCTAAATTGCCCTAAATTTGGCCAAGGGTCAGCTTGTGTGCCCTTTTAACATTGTCCCTATTTGTCTTTGAGCAGCTCCCTGTTTTCTGGTACAAAAAATGTTTCAGGTGTCCTTTGTGTTTTCCCTGTCTTGGAACTAGAATAGCCATTTCTCCAAGATGCTCTGGCTACATTTTATGCATAAAGGTGTTTAGAAACCAAGACGGGGGTACTAGTTGTGCTCATTGCTGACTGAAGTATCGCTGTTTCTAGACCCTTTCAGTGCACATTGCTACACACATTTTTTTAAATCATAAGTTTAATCTACTCTGAAGAAATACCTTCAATAGTATGAATATATAAGTATACATGGTTATTTACTACAGCACTTTTTGTTATTGTAAAATACTGGAAACAACCTAAATGCCTAGATGAGTGGTTGAATACATTATAATACACATATATAGTGAAATGCTATGTAGGTATGAAAAAGAATACACAAGATTTTTATAAGCTAATACAGAGTGATTTCCAGAATACAATGTTAAATGGGGAGGAAAAAGTGCAAACAGTGTACCACTCTATAAAAAGAAAAGGATATGAAAAAATTATCTGTTTATCTGTGAAACATAAATACAGCAAGAATAAACCAGAAACCAATGAGATTTGTTTCTTACGGGAGATGGGTGGGAATAGAGTAGAAATAATGGAAGAATGAGAACAGGGTAGTAGGGAATAGGGGGACTGATACTTTTCTAAGTGTAATGCTTTTACGTAAGTCTGAGTCTTAGAACAGTAATGTTTCACATTCTGTGGAATAAGTTTAAAAATACTTACTATGGTGACTATAATAAAAAAAGATAATAACAAGTATTGGTGAGGATGTGGAGAAATTGGCACCCTCATACACTGCTGATGGAAATAGAAAATTGTGTAGATACTTTGGGAAAAAGTCTGGCAGTTCCTCAAAAAGTTAAACATAGAATTACCATATACCTTAGTACTCCTAGATATATATCCTAAAGAAATTACAATATATGTGCATACAAAAACTTGTACAGGAATATTTATAACAGCATTATTCATAATAGCCAAAAGGTAGAAACAATCCCAGTGCCACATAAGTAGTGAATGGATAAACAAAATGTAGTATATCCATATAACAGAATATTATTTGGTCATAAAAAGGAATTGAGTACTGATACATGCTACAACATAGATGGACCTTGAAAACATTATAGTAAATGAAAGATTACAGCCACAAAGACCACATATTATATGATTCCATTTATATGAAATTTCCAGAATAGGCAATCTAAAGGCAGAAAGTAGATTAATTATTGCTTAGGGATGGAGGAAAGGAGTGGAAGGTTGGGGAGAAATTGGAGAGTGACTGCTAATGAGTATGAGGTTTCTTTTTGGGGCAATGACAATGTTTCAGAATTCATTATGAAATCAACTTTACACAACTCTTTGGGTATACTAAAAGCCACTGGATTAGGCTGGGTGCAATGGCTCATGCCTGTAATCCCAGCACTTCGGGAAGCTGAGGTGGGAGGATCACTTGAGGCCAGCAGCTCGAGACCAGCCTGTGCAACATAGCAAGACCCCATCTCTACAAAAAATACAAAAATTAGCCAGGTACAGTGATGACCAGAGGCTGAAGTGGGAGGAACCCTGGAGCCCAGGAGTTCAAGGATTCAGGCCACTGCACTCCAGCCTGGATGACAGAGCAAGAGCCTGTCTAAAAAATTAAACAAAACAAAAAACTCCACTGAATTGTACAATCTAAGTTGGTGAATTGTATGGTATGTGAATTATGTCTCAATAAAAATGTTTTAAAAAGACAAATGTCAAGTTCATTTTAAATCAGAATAAAAGAAGAAAAGGAATTACTCCATTTGAACTTTAGTACTTTAGATCCTCTCTCTTCCTGACTTTTCTGGGATGTTACTCCACAAACTATTCTCTTCCCACTGTATCTTCAACTACTTTTTCTTCCATTGGTTCTTTCACCATGCTCATTTTTCTACATCATAAGTAAAGGGCTCCCTCAATCAGAAGTTTCTCAATAGTTGATGCTTCAATTTGCTCCTTTCCTCTATAAATAGCAATCTTAGTTAAGTATTTATGTCCATCAGAATGCTTTTGGCTGTAACTCAAAATGTCTTAACCAAAAAAATGACATTTACTTTCACACAACAATTTGTTTAAAAATAGATTGCTTCTATGGTGGTCAATTCATCAGCTCAGTGGTATCATGAAGTATATTCATTAGGATATAGCTTCAGCTGCTATAAAAATTACAATGGCTGAAATAAGACAAATACTTATTTCTGTCTTATGAAATAATCTGAGCATAAGCCATCCAGGGCTGATATTGTAGTTTCAACATATGAAGGAACTAAAGTTCCTCATGCCTTTTTCCATCGTTCACCTGGGAGTTCCATCGTATGATCATGATGGCTGCTCTAGTGTGGACACACACATTTTCATTTTAGCTATACAGAAAGTTAAAAGGGAAGAAAGGAATATATCCATTCTCTCTAAGGGTACAACCCAGAAGGTGCACATATCATCTCCACTCAAATACCACTGACCTACCATGTCCCACCTCATTAATAAATATACCATGTATGCAACAAAAATTTTGGGGTCTAATACTAAACAAAGAAGAGACAGATGTTGGAAATAACCAGAAGATCTTGCTAAAAAGACTAAGGTTGCACTCAATCATCTTCAGTGTGCTGGTGTTATGATAAAAAAAATCCAGGATTGCATAGAAAAAATGTTCCCCCAAGCTGGGAGGGAACCAAGAGACCAAAGAATGACTCAGACAAGTCCAGCCCAGTGAGTGGATGAATTTGTGAGGACTTATACAGGGCACTTCTGGGCAGCAGCAGGACAGCTCTAGAGATCCATGTCACCTCTCATCTCTAAACTGCTTTTAAATAGTTTTCCTGGAACTTCTTTGCCTACTGCGTTTGAGTCTGAGATGTTTGGGTTCTCAGGGACACTTGCTTCTCCAGTGGGCACCATGGTCTTGGCTCACTGCCCAGCCTCCCAGGTTCAAGCAGTGGACGTATACCCTAAGTAACCTAGTGGGGACACATCACTCTACAATCCACCCACTTTCCAGCTCTTACATTCTTCCCACCAATCTTGCATGAGAGTCCTTGAGTGGGTTATGAGAAGAACTATAGAGACCTATACTGTGCCTACAAGCCATGTCTACAATATATAAAACAGTTCAGGAAGGCATTACCAGCTGCCATGGATAGCAAAAACAAGGCAAACACAGGTGTTCAGTAGAGACCCTCAAGGTGTATCCACTCCTTGCAACATTACTACTGCTGTATTTTCTCCCATTGGCTCTATTAAGGAAGCTGCCAAAGGCTTCAGTTCTGGCTCACAGTACCACACATGGCTTCCCTCCCTAGGAGTGGGCATAGTAGCCAACTGGTAAGCTTCCAGCCTTGCCTATGCTATCTGCACTATGACCATTCCAGCAGGTATCAGTGCTGCTGCATGTTGATATCATAAGCCTCTGGGATCAGCTGGGATCACCTATCCTCTGGCAGTCTTCATTCTCCCTCTAGCAACATAAAACCAGTCCAGTATAGGGGCACTTCTCCAGCTCAACTTCAGTTCCACATAGCCATCATCACTTGGCAGATCTGCTGGTGTTCTTAGGAGAACAGTATGGCTTCTGCTTCAGAAGCAAGGCTCAGTGTCTCAGAGGTAAGCCTGAGTTTGCAGGGCCTATTTCACAGGCCTAGCCAACCATTCATAGGAAGTGATGCCATATGTATTAGTGGGTAACTCATTTAAAATTTGTTTGGCTTCAGGGAGATTCTTAGTCCAGGAACTTAGCCATTCTGGGACAGTACGTGTAATTGGTGTTTTACAGGCCATTCTTGTTTTTCTAGGAGTCCTTCCCCTGTTGGGTTACATGGTAGCGGAACCTTCAGTCTGATGTTCACAGTCAGAACAAAAACCTTCAGGTGTTTTGTTCTGATGCCCAGTGTTGGGTATTGTAGCCCATGAATGGGAGTCCTGATCATTATATATTCTTCTTAGCATGCCATATATAACACTAAGAGCAGTGAGATACTTGATGGTCTCCAGCTGGGTGGCATGTTTTATTGGGAAGGCCTGTAATAGCCCCATTGTTGTGTCTACACAGGTTAAGGTATAACTTTCCCTACCATTCCAGGACAGAGGACCAATACAATTGACTTGCCAGTCCTGTAGAGGTTGTGACTTGGTACAGAGAAAATCTTTCTAGGTCTCAGCTGTGAGTAGGTCTCACAGTTATTAACAGCTGCTAGAATAACTGCACAGAGGATGCAAATACCTGCTGCCTTTGCTGTGGCCCATGCTATGGCTACTCTTATGATGTACCTATATGGTGATATGATGTCAGTATCCATCTGTACCATGAACACTGACCATTGGTATTGGGAGCCTTTGCTAGACCCATCAATGTACCAGGCCCTCGTGGGTATTGGCGGGGTCCCCTTATATATGATGGTTGGCCTGGTAGGTAGTTCCATTGCCATCTTGGCTCCCTCCACTTGTTCAAAGTGAACGGGTCCAAGCGCGTAGCTGACTTTAAGTACTAGTAGACAGTACACCCCTTTGTTGTAGACAGCATGCCATTTCTGCAGGGTGTGTAATTGTGCCACCCTAGGGGTGGGCTTGGTTAGAAAGCCTTCCATCCACCTTTCATGGGGTACACCGTTTTTATTGTGTGGTCTGCTTTCTGGTGGTGATGGCCTCTGCTTGTTGCAATGCCCTATACACAGCTAATAGCTATTGCTCTAGGACTATATAGTGGGATTCTGCCCCCTTTCATAATTGAGATCAAAACCCTACAGTTACCATTCCCATTGGCTGCCTTTGCCACAAACCCCAAGTCATCCCTGTGGCATCTCTACTGACTTCTAATGCAAAAGGGTACTGTGGCAGTGGGACCCCTAGTGCTTGGGCTTGTTTCACCAATGTTTGTGCTTTGTCAAAAACCTCTTGCTCTATGTGTGTCCAATCCCATTTTTTATTCTTCTTTATTGGGATATACAATGGGCTGAGGGTTTGTACCAAATGAGGAATGAATATCCTCCAGTAGCCCAGTTAACCTAGGAAAAACTACAGTAACTTTACCATCTGGGGAACAAACTTCTGTACTACCTTATCAATGACAGCTCCCGGTATGTTTCATGTCTTAGTTGACCAGGTAACTCCTAGGAATTTGATGGCTATCCTGGGCCACTGTATCTTTTTGGGGTTGACTTCCCATCCCCTGTCCTTTAGGCCATCCAAGGTGGTTTGTAGGGTAGTCTCTGATCTGCAAGAGACTCTGAGGTTAGCATGATATCATTAATATAGTGAAACATGGAGACTGAGGAAGGCAAAGAGAGTCTAGATAGGTACTGTGCAACAATACTATGACAGATGGTGCAGTTGTGCAGATATCCTTTTGGTAGTACCTGGAAAGTGACTGGCCCTCCCAAGTGAAGGCAAAGTGGTCTTGTAAATCTTCTGTTAAAGGAATACTGGAAAAGGTCAATCATAGCATGGACACTTCCCAGCTTAAGGACTACTTGCTCTAGCAGTTGAGCAATATTGGGTACAGCAGCAGAAATGAGTGACACCATCTTGTTTAGCTCATGGTAGTCTACCATCATTCTCCAGGTGCCATTTGGGTTTTTTGCAGGCCATACATGGCTGTTAGAGGGGTTCTGGCCTATTTGTACCTTATGTAACTTCTGGATTGTTTGGGTGATCTCAGAATACCACCCTGATACGCAATATTATTTCTTGTTCATTGCCTGCCTGGACTAGGGCAAGTGTACAGGCACCTATGTGGCCCATCCCCTTATTGTTCCTTGATTTATTTTCAGACTCAGTCTTTGCTTTTATTCAGCTCGTAGAGGGCTACCAACGCTACCCCAATGTAATAGATTTTATTTCCCATTAATGGGCACCAAAGTGCAACCAGGCCAGGTGCAGTGGCTCATGCCTATAATCCCAGCACTTTGGGAGGCCAAGGCAGGTGGATCAGAAGGTCAGAAGATTGAGACCAGCCTGGACAACATGGTGAAACCCCAGCCCTATTAAAATACAAAAAACTAGCCAGGCATTGTGGCATATGCCTGTAGTCCCAGCTACTCGGGAGGCTGAGGCAGGAAAATCACTTGAACCCAGGAAGCAGAGGGTGCAGTGAACCAAGATTGTGCCACTGCACTCCAGCCTGGCAACAGAGTAAGACTCTGTCTCAAAAAAAAAAAAAAGGTGGGGGGGGCAACCAATGCCCTATATTATAACTGGAAGTCACTCAGACATTCACTGAAATAATAATTTTAAGATGTAAAATTACACAAGAGTTCACCTATAAGCATTTAACTCATTCACATTTATCTAATTCATTCATTTTTAGCAGTTTGTCTAGATTACTCGTGAGAACTGAGATATTAGACAAAGCTAATCACTATTTTAACTTATGTTCCTGATAACCATTTTTTTTTTTTTTTTTTGAAGTGGAATCTCACTCTGTCGCCCAGGCTGGAGCGCAATGGTGCGACCTCAGCTCACTGCAACCTCTGCCTCCCAGGTTCTAGCAGTTCTCCTGCCTCCACCTCCAGAGTAGCTGGGATTTCAGGTACCTGCTATCAGGTCCAGCTAATCTTTTTTACGTATTTTTGTAGAGACAGGGTTTCACCCTATTGGCCAGGCTGGTCTCGAACACCTGACCTCAGGTGATCCGCCTGCCTTGGCTTCCCAAAGTGCTGGGATTACAGGCTTCAGCCACCACACCTGGCCCAGGTTAACCATTTTTATAGCCTGTAAACATAAGATGTTCACATAAATAAAAACCTTAAAGTTAAACACATGGGCATTTTGCTGATAATTCAGTTGTTACTTTCATTGAACCAATAATATTAAATTAGTCTTATTTGTCAAAAAAAATCCACACAAACAAAGATCATTCCGGTTTTGGCTGGGTTTACAGTCTTATAACTTTCATGTCAAACTCTGACATCTTAAAGTATGTAGCAGAGTCAAATATAAAACTCACCCAATCAGTAAACCCAGACAAAAATGTATGCTGATAATTCTGAAGACATTTCTATTTTACTTTACCATAATTTTAAAACCAGCTTATTTATTAAAAATTACTAAATTTATATTAACTTAAAAAGTATTTGACCTTAATTGATGTATGAGTACTCATTTACTTATAAGCCAAGTTGGTAGCATGTAAGACATAACATATAGTACATATAAACATATTTAAACATGTATACTCTCTCACTCACACACACATGCACGCACACCCCCAATACCTTTTACTTCAGAACTCTAGACATGAGACAGTATCATAAACTCATCAGTCTATAAAAGATAACCGAATCCAAATTATGACCAAATCCAAATTATGATAACCGAATCAAAATTGTGGCCCCTTCACATGGCTAAACTTTATTTGCCCTAATAGGTAATCCAATGAAGGCTGTGAACCAAAATTTTAGATAAAGCAGTTTTCATAGCAGTTTCATTTTTTTAAAATCATAGTCAGTTTTATTCTAGTTCTTCAAAATTCATAGTCAATATGTTGTTTCCAAAATGTAAGTCACCCTTTATGTAATAGTTTTATTATTTCATCTTTCTTTTACAGTTTTTTTCATCTTTTCCTTATGGTTCTTCAGTAGAATCCAGAATCTTGAGTTGCCCAGTTAGGAGCCTCGGACCTATTATTCTGATTAAGTTTCTTCTCAATATTCATGGCCAGCATCTAGCTTCTAAGAGAAAAGCTTTTGGTCTTTTCAATCACTTGCTAATAAGGTGAGACTACACTGATACCCACAACCGCATGACCTAATTTAGAATCAATCTTGGCATCCAGTCTTGCATTTCTAATCAAATTTACAATCCACCTTTCAGCTTCTTTTGGAGTCATGTTCCATTTATCTGCCAACATGTTAATGCTGATACAGTGGTGGATATGACAGAAAGTTTCAAATATGAAGATGGGCATTTTTTTTTTTTTTTTTTTTTTTTTTTTTTTTTTTTTTTTTTTTTTTTGAGACAGAGTTAGTTTCGCTCTTGTTACCCAGGCTGGAGTGCAATGGCGCGATCTTGGCTCACCGCAACCTCCGCCTCCTGGGTTCAGGCAATTCTCCTGCCTCAGCCTCCTGAGTAGCTGGGATTATAGGCACGTGCCACCATGCCCAGCTAATTTTTTGTATTTTTAGTAGAGATGGGGTTTCACTATGTTGACCGGGATGGTCTCGATCACTTGACCTCGTGATCCACCCACCTCGGCCTCCCAAAGTGCTGGGATTACAGGCTTGAGCCAACGCGCCCGGCCGAAGATGGGCATTTTCAATGAAATCCTCAAGACAAGCCACCAAGAAGAAGTCATTCACAAGCACTGGCTCAAAGTCCCTCAGCTTTTTCTGAGCCCCATCAAAGTCAAAGTTAACATATAAGCATTCAACACATTCTGTAATTGGGTCTTTAAATGTGTAAGACACCTGTTGAATAACTTTAACTAGATCTTTTAGAACCTGCCGACGTTTTCAAACATTCTTGTTTGTTATGACCACTGTAGTCAAATAGCGAAGAACATGTGGACACATTGTCCGAACTGTATTAAGATAATGTGGCTAGTAAAGGAAGAGATCAATAATATTATCACGACCTTTGGGGTGATTGAAGAAAACAAACAGAGACGAGTGAATGAGCCACGTTCTCTGCTGAAGAGACTGGAGTGGAGAACTCATAGAATTATTATCTATGGTCTCTTTTCAAATATGATGTCTTCCATGGCTGCATCCCAATTCTACATTAAGATTTCAGAGGCCAGCTTTCCCCAGAGTGAACTTAAAGCATTCCTATCTGTTGCTAAAACCAACACTCTAAGAAAATTAACATATTCTGCTACTTCTGAGTAATTTCTACCCTCATACTGGAATTTTGCATATCTGTAGAGCGTATCTAAATATTCCTGCCTAAAACCATGCTTGTCCACCAGGTAGTCAAAGAGCATCCTACTATCCCTGGTTGACTGCATTTGCCTTGTAGTTTACGGATCTTTAAACATTTTCACAATTGGTTCTGTTTCTGCCTGAAGTTGTTTCAGTTGCGCAACAACTATGGTTCTTTTCTCTCTCAAAGCCTGAGAAATATGAGCAGAATGAAGCTTTTTGTATATATCCATAGCAAAGTCTACCATGTTGGTATCACTAAGAAGGTCCAATTACTTTATAATAATTCCTTTTCATTATATATCTCCTTTACAGAGAGACTAGATGCCAGAAAGGAGCAGAAAAACTAGATGCCAATCCAAAAAGTGAGTGATGCGAGTAGTCAAGTTGCACCCCGCCACCTTGCCAAAGAAAAGCAGCAGTTTGATTTTTTTTAAATCTCGCTTATCCCCTTTTTTCTTCAGTTTCGAATGAGTTTCTAACATGGACAATTTAGCTAGAATTGTCTGAACTGTGTAAGAAAAACAAAATCCCCATGATTTGAATGGGGATTGAATTAGCAGTACCATACTAAGTGAGTTTTATTTCAACACCAATAGTTTCATACCAGTAGATTCAAAGCAGGCAGAAAAGAAAAGAGAGAAAAAGAGAGCTTCAGAAGATGTGCTTAACTCTAATTGAAGGTGAAGCATTTCAGCTCTGAATATTTCTTGCTGTAATTTGCCCATCAGTTTATAAAGGTACACAAAGATGAGTCATAATTTGTAACCAGCTGGAGTCCTAGGAAACCTGGCAGGCCTTTGAACTTTCCTGTTTTGGGACACATAAGCTGCAGGAGTTCCTACCCTTTCTCCCTTTTGTCTACTTTCTCCACCAAATCTCCAACCAGGACCGACATGGATATTTGAATGTCTCTTTCTAATTGCAGCTCCTCCCTTAACTTTTGTATCTATTTTTCCTGCTTTAACCATTTCTCAGTAGCAAGCCTTACCACAACAGCACATTTGCTATCCTTATTGTACTTCAACATCTTAGGCCCTTGCACTACATGCTTTTTCCCACTGGAATTTTCTAAGTGTCCCTGTACTCATGCAGCAACCCACAAAGGTTGAGCAGTTGGCAATTTCACCCCACATGGACGCTGTCGACCACCCTGGGATTCCCACTGCAGACACCCCTTCCTGAATCTTCCTTTGGTCTCTTAGATTCCTGTGATGCCAACTGTTACACAAAAAAACCAGGATTGTATAGAAAAAATTATCTCCAAAACTGGGAGGGAGCTGAGAGAACAAAAAATGACTCAGACAAGTTCAGATTGGCAAGTGGATGAGTTTATTAGGACTTACATACAGGGCATTTCCAGACAGTAGCAGGACAACTCTAGAGACGTGCGCTACTTCCCATCTCTAAACTGCATTTAAGTTAATTTTCTGGCTCTTTGCCTTCTGTGTTTGAGCAATGAGACTTTTTTTTTTTTTTTTTTGTAGAATCCTAGATACTCTCCATGATGTTTGGGTTCTCAGAAACACAAACATCATGGAGAGTATCTGGGAATCCTCCTTGGCTGGGCATCACGGCCTTGGCTCACAGCCTGGCCATCCAAGTTCAAGCAGTGGCTATACACTATTGAGTAATCTGGTGAAGGATCTGTCAAACTACAGTTGGCTTCCTTTCTTTTATTTTCTTTCTTTCTTTCTTTTTTGAGAATGGGTCTCACTCTGTCACTCAGGCTGGATTACAGTGGTACAATCATAGCTTATTGCAGCATTCACCTCCAGGCTCATGCAATCCTCCTGCTTCATCCTTCTGAGTAGCTGTACCTATAGCCTCATGCCACTATGCCTGGCTAATTTTTTCCCCCAACTTTTAGTAGAGATGAGGTCTCACTATGTTGCCCAGGCTGGTCTCAAACTACTGAGCTCAAGCAATCCTCCCACCTCAGCCTCCCAAAGTGCTGAATTTTTTTTTTTTGAGACGGAGTTTCACTCTTGTTACCCAGGCTGGAGTGCAATGGCGCGATCTTGGCTCACTGCAACCTCCGCCTCCTGGATTCAGGCAATTCTCCTGCCTCAGCCTCCTGAGTAGTTGGGACTATAGGCACGCGCCACCATGCCCAGCTAAATTTTTGTATTTTTAGTAGAGACGGGGTTTCACCATGTTGACCAGGATGGTCTAGATCTCTTGACCTCGTGATCCACCCGCCTCGGCCTCCCAAAGTGCTGGGATTAGAGGCGTGAGCCACCACGCCCAGCCTAAAGTGCTGAAATTACAAGGGTGAGCCACCACTGCCCATCCAGCTTATTTTTTAATGCTGGCTCCTCTTATGTTTTCAAAATGACATTGGGCATTCCAGTTACATCAGAAGCAGACACTCATGCCTAGAGACAGAATATTGTCATGTCTGTGTCTTATATACCCTGTTAATGGCAAGGAAAACCTTCCTAGAAGCACTCCAGCAGACTTTCCCTCCTGTGTCACTGTCCAGAATTGTCCAAGCCTAAACCATTCCTTTAACAAGAAAAATGAGGCTAGATCAATCAAGATTTAACAAGAAAAATGAGGCTAGACCAATCAAGTGACTCAGTCTCCCCTGATGGATATAGCCACTTGGAAAAGGACAAGAAAATTGTGGTTCTGCTAGTAAGGACAGAGAAGAGAGGGTAGTTATTGGGCCCAAGGGCCAAAGTGATGATCATGGCTTCCATTTTACCATAACCCTGACTCATACCTTATCTTGTGGGGTCACCCAACCTTAGTCCTAGAGGATCCAAGTCCTTAGTGGTCTCATCCTCACTGGGTTGCTTCAGTTCCCCACTGTCCAGTAACATTAGAGATGCGAATACTAGCAGACACCTTAGTGAGTATCTGAGATTCAAGACATAGTCTTCCTTGGTGCCTTTGTGGAGCAATAACCATGGTAGTTAGAATCAATCACCCCAACTAGTACAATGACACCCTTTCTAACTGTTGATTTAGTGATCTGAAGACTCCAAAATAGCCAGGTCGTAGTTTTAGCTTCCCAATAAATACAACTGTGACCATATCATCTGGGGAAAGTATCAATCCCTTGGGCACTAAGGCCTCCAAGCCCACCAAGTCCAATGCTATAGGGACAATATGATAAAGACAAGGTTGTAGAGAAAAAAAACTCTTTAAGAGAATTATTAGGAATAATAGAAGAGCCACTTCTACCTCAGCTCCTTGGTTCACAGGCCCACGCATTCTGAATATTGAGTAGATGGCAACATATAATGGTGACTGGGTTGAGTCCTATACCACATCCTTACAGGAGTTTTCTCTCAGCCAGTACCACAATTGATCCTTCTGCATACTTTCCTCCATCCTACCAAACTAGCTGTTCCTGATGGGTAAGATTAGTTAATTGCATGGTCATGACTCCACTGCCACACTTCCCTCATAAGAAAATTACTTTCTTACTCAAAGATATTTGGGATATATGGTGATAAAATAAGGCATTCTCTAAGCCCATGAATTGTGGCACTAATAGAAGCTTTCCAAGCAGGGAGGGTAAACCTGTACCTGGAATATGTATCTATTCCCATGATGACAGATCACTCTTCTCTCTATAACAAAAGGAATCTAGTGTAATCAAACTGCCACCAGATGGTTGACTAATCTGTCAGGGGAACAGTATCATACTGGGGTTCCTGCAATGGCCTCTGCTATAAGCAGATTAATCACTCCATAGTGGCACTAACTGAATTATCCTTGGCAAGTAGAAGCCCACGTTGTTGAATCTACTCTTAGCCTGCATTTCTTTTGTCACGTAGACCCACTGAGCAAGCACTAGAGTGACTGGGTAAAGAGGCTGATTGACATCTGTAGGACAGATCTTGTATAACTATCAGGATGGATGCCCTCTGCTGGGCAGTATGGTAGTTCACAGATATTTTCACATTCTGGGCAATTTTAAGAATCCATCCATACTTCTCCCACTGACTTCCTTATCTCAAATCCTCTTCCAAGTAATTGACCAACCTATTCACTACTGTGCATAAATCAGTGTAGATCCATACCTCGGGTCAATTCATCTTCCTAAAAAAGAAGGTAACCAGATGTACTATTCAAAGTGATATCCACTGGGAGAATTTCTCCTCCTCACTATCTTTCAGGGCCATCCCATTATGGTGTGGGCATATAATTCTGTGACTGTCTGCTTCAAGTTACTGCTAGCACATCATAATGAGGCCTAAACTTTTTCTTCCTCTGCTAAATGGCATGAGCCTACAGATAATGAGTTGAAAAATAACAGGTGGCAAAGAAGTAAGGGCAGGTTCAATGAACATTTGTTTCATGTGATTTACTTGTGTCTTCCAGATCATCTCAGGTCAGATCAGTGTATACTCTTCCGTTTGACAATGGAATTCTGCTGCCCATGTTCAACATATGATCCAACAAATTAGGTTAACACCCAATTTATTTTTTTTTCTTTTAAATTTTACTTTAAGTTCTGGGATACCTGTATAGAACGTGCAGGTTTATTCCAGGTATATGTGTTCCATGGTGGTTTGCTGCACCTATCAACCCATCATCTAGGTTTTAAGCCCCACATGCATTAGGTATTTGTCCTGGTACTCTCCCTCAACCCCTGACAGGCTCTGGTGTGTGATGTTCCCCTTCCTGTGTCCATGTGTTCTCATTGTTCAACTCCTACTTACCAGTGAGAACATGAAGGGTAACACCCTATTTCTAAAGAGCATAGGTTCATGTCACATAGTTACTTAGTATCCTATGGTCAGGTGTCTAGCCTCTACTAAGACCTAGTAGCAAATCAAGAGTAGTCTTTCAAATGCACAATAGCTGTCAGCAGATAAGGGCATATTCTTATACCAAAATCCTAGGAGTCTGCATTGGGATTCTCCTACTGGGCTTGCAACAGACTCCATACACTATCCTATTTACCACTGGGTCTGTTGAATCCTAAAGCCTAAGTGTCAGCGCAGCTTGCATCATAGCCTGGACTTTCTGTGGTACTTCATGTTGTTCTAAGTCATATGAACAAGGTGGCAGTCATACAGGTAACATGGGTCAAAGAGTGCAAATGCAGTATATTGTCTCAAAATACAAATAAGCCAAACAAACACTGTGCACCTTTGAGGTGGATGGTATAAGGTAGAGCACCAGAACTCCACTTTGTTGTTAGAAATTTCAGGTTTGTGTCAGGTTCCTGAAGTGGATTTATCTCTCGTTCTCTGGTATTAAGAGTATTTTAAAAAGTTTGCAGGGTGGTTGCTACTTCCTGCTCACAAGGTCCAATTTGCATAATGTTATCAAGATAAAAGACTACCATGATATTCTATTGGATATCAAGGAAACAAAGGTCCCTCTGGAATGACACTCTATTATAGAACAAAAGTCTTTAAATATCCCTGAGGTGATACAATGATAGTGAAGTTGCAATCATATGAAAGCAAACTGCTTCTGATTATTTTTGCTTATGGGAATTGGAAAGAAAGCTACATTCTAGTTTTCAAGTCAATAGCTACCTTCTAGGTGCCAAGAGCTGTGCTGATTTGCTCTAGTAAAGATCCCACATGTGGAAACACAGTTATGATTGGCATCATTTGATTAAATTTTTAATAATCCAAAGACATTCTCCAAAACTAATTTGGCTATTACATGAGCCAAGATGAGTTAAAAGGAAAAGACTTGTAGCTTTCATATCTTTAATGGTGGCACTAACCTCTGTAATGTCCCCAGTAATCAAGTTTGATCTTGGTATTCTAGTTTGGCATGAAGAAGAAATTAGCTATGCAGGTTACACTTGTCCCTACCAATCATAATAGCTCCCTATAAACTTAATGTAGGAATTCTGCTACTCAATATATCTATACTCACATGTATTTTGGGACTGGAAAAATAACTCCAGAATGGAACTTTAGTTCCACTGCCCCCACTATGAAATGGACCAAAACCAAGACTACACTTGACTTTTTAAAATATCTACCTTAATCACTGTAATTGTGGTGGTATTCTGAGGCTGCAGAGATTAGTATTTAGAGCTAATATCAATTAAGCTCCAGAAAGTACGATAATCTCCCATTCCTTAGTTTACAATCACCTGGTAAAAGGCTACAAATGCCTCTGGAAATGGCCTTACAGAAAAGTCACCATTTATACATAACTGCTTTATGGGACTCTTCCTTAAAGACATCTGGCCTCACCCTTAATTAAGGCATTCCAGATTTGTGATCTGGGTTTATGTCTAGGATTCGGGTAATATGTCTTGAATCTCTATTACAATAATTTCAGTTAGGTTTCTACCTATCAGTCCCAGGATTTTTCCACCTACATATGTCAAATAGCACTTCAGTAGGCTGATGGTTTTATTCATTCCTAGAGACTCAGAGATCAATAGGATACTACTACCTATGCTTGCAGTGAAAACATCCCAACTTTTACTTCTTCCTGAAGGTTGTCATAGTAACTGTTCTAAACGTGTCTTTGACAGTTGAGCCACCTGGCCTCTACCAGAATATAAAATCATGGGTCCCGGTTTCATTGTGGGCTCCTGATCATCATCTCTAATCTACCGGGGGCAGCCATAAAAGAATTTACCAAGGGTATCTGTTCTCCCTCATTCAATGTCTTGATAAGGGTAAATTCTATAGGCCCTCTGGGCATGGTATGAATAGAGTATGACTAAGCAGAATGACTATAGTAGAGCAAATCCAACATTCCCATCTCCCTAAACCTTGAGATTCTTTCTTCTACAGTATGCCAGGGAAATTCTGGTGTCTCAGCACATAGACTGTAAGCTATCGTTGAGGACAAGCTTCTAGTAATCCACTTAGAAAGACTTCCAGACACTCAAGTCAACACAGCAAATCTGAATCCAAGGTAAGTATTTACCAAGATCCTACAAATTCTTCAGTGTATAAGCTCTCCTCCAAGAGCACGCCATGTACTTATCCTTCAGGGCTATACAGAAACTCTTTATTCTAACTCATGTTTAAAGTTCTAAACCTCATACATATCTGCTCAGATGCCCCTATCCCATGTCATAGGTCCTAGGCCTTCTCCACCAGGTCCTATGCTCTTACCTTAGCATAACATAACTAGGTCTCACATTTAATTAACATTGCAACTCCAAAGCCTTTATAGTCAGGCTCTGGACTTGATCCTCAGCCATATCTTTTCCTCAGCTATAAGACACAATAGATTTCTTCAAAACTGTCAAGGAAATTTTCTGATTTTCTATTCATGCCTTTAATTTGTAACTCAAGGCTATTTGTCTTTTTTTCCATTTACTCTCACAGAAGCAATCAGAAGATCCAAATGATACAATTTTAGTAAACCTCACTGTCATAGCAGCTAATTGCTAGAGATTGATCTTTCAGTCTTGTGCCCTACACTGACACTCCATTTCATGTCACTACCGATAGTTTGAGCAACTGTGATGCCACTTCATGCCATAGAATACCACTGTTTCATTTTCCTTGGCAAGTAGTTTAAATAAGTAATCATCAGATATGTGAGTAATACCATCCTAGAAAGCCGTTTTTGAGAGTCTCTTTTCTGAGACGAATTCTAATCCCTATATCAATCAGAAAAAAAACACAGAGAAAGAATATAATAAAAGAACCATTTACGAAAATCAAAGTTGGCACAGTGGTGCACACCTGTAGTCCCAGCTACTTGAGAGGCTGAGGTAGGTGGACTGCTTTAGGCTGTGGTACAGTATGATAGCACTTGTGAATGGCCACTGCATTCTATCCTGGGCAACAGAGCAAGACCTCATCTCTAATAAATAAATAAATGATTAAAAATGAGTACAGGGTTAAGGGAACCACCACAGATAGCAAGGAATCCTCAGATTGGCAACAGCAAGCCATTATTATCCTTGCTTCGGAGAGACAAAGAAAAGGAGAGCTTATTGGAATCCCACAAGAGCTATCCAGCTGTAGGATAGGATCCCAGTCAAGCATTGTGGCTTTTCCTGCTCCTAACACTAGTCTACATGAGGTATGGGCAAACTTTGGGCACCCTTTTACATATACCTATTATTGTGTGAGGAAACCAATAAGGAACAGCATAAGATTATTTGTAATCTGCTATCTTTTCTTAGCTATTCAATTTGTAGACAAAATCAATTTGTGAGTTGAATACAAAAATCCTTCTACCAATTTTCACATAAAACTTAAAACCACTCCAAGAATAAAAGTTAAGAGAAACAGCTTTGTAACTGTATTAGTCAATTTTCATGCTGCTGATAAAGACATACCCAAGACTGGGCAATTTACAAAATAGAGAGGTTTAATTGGACTTACAGTTCCATGTGGCTGGGGAAGCCTCACAATCATGGCAGAAGGCAAGGAGGAACATGGCACATCTTACATGGATGGCAGCAGGCAAAGAGAGGGCTTATACAGGGGACACACCCTTTCTTTTTGAGACAGAGTCTCACTTTGTCTCCAGGCACCAGGATGGAGTGCAGTGGCATGATCTCGGCTCGCTGCAACCTCCGCCTCCTGGGTTCAAGCAATTCTCCTGCCTCAGCCTCCCAAGCAGCTGGTACTAGAGGCCTGTGCCACCATACCCAGCTAATTTTTATATTTTAGTAAAGATGGGGTTTCTCCATGTTGGCCAGGATGGTCTTGATCTCTTGGCCTCATGGTCCACCAACCTCAGCCTCTCAAAGTGCTGGGATTACAGGCATGAGCCACCACACGCAGCTGGGAACATCCCTTTTTAAAATCATCAGATCTCGTGAGACTTATTCACTATCATGAGAACAGCATGGGAAAGATTTGCCCCCATGATTCAATTACCTTCCCCTGGGTCCCTCCCATAACATGTGAAAATTTAAGATGAGGTTTGGGAGAAGACACAGCCAAACCATATCATTCAGTCCCTGGTCCCTCCCAAATCTCACGTCCTCATTTCAAAACCAATCATGACTTCTTAACAGTCCCCCAAAGTGTTAACTCATTTCAGTGTTAACTAAAAAGTCCACAGTCCAATGTCTCATCTGAGACAAGTCCTTTCCACTTAGAAGCCTGTAAAATCAAAAGCAGGTTAATTACCTCCTAGATACAGTGAGGGTACAAGCTTTGGGATAAATACGGTCCTTCCAAATGCGAGAAATTAGCCAAAACAAAGAGGCTACAGCCCCATGCAAGTCTAAAATCCAACAGGGCAGTTAAAATCTTTTTTTTTTTTTTTTTTTTTTGAGAGGCTACTGGCATATAGTTGGTAGAGGCCAGGGATTCTTTTTTTTTTATTTTTTTATTTTTATTTTTTATAAAGGCCCCATCTTAAAGGCCCCACTTTTTTTTTTTTTTTTTTGAGAAAAAGAATAATAAGAAAAAGAACAAAGAAGAGGAAGAAAGAGAAAAAGGAAGAGGGAGAGAGAATGGGGGTATTGCTTTGCTGCCCGGGCTAGAATGCAGTCCAAATATGGGTATGCCTACAATTGTCCCCAATAATGGAGACATGAAAGAAAATGAGGGAAGAGAGCAACAAACAAGGAGCCAACCAACATTTCGTTTAAACTTCCAAGTTGATATGATGTGGTACTGATAAGAGTGTATATTCTGTGTAAAGTGAAGAGTTCTATAAATATTAATTACGTTTACTTGTTCCAGATCTGAGTTCAAGTCCTGGATATCGTTATTAATTTTCTGTCTCATTGATCTGTCTAATATTAATGTTGAAGTCTCCCACTATTATTGTGTGGGAGTCTAAGTCTCTTTATAAGTCTTGTATGTCTGGGTATTCCTGTACTGGGTGCGTGTATATTTAGGACCTTTAACTCTTCTTGTTGTTGCATTGATTCTTTTATCATTATATAATGTCCTTCTTTGCTTCTTTTGATCTTCGTTGCTTTAAATACTATTTTATCAGAGGCAAAAATTGTAACTTCTGCTTTTTATTTATTTATTTTTGCTCTCTAGTTGGTTGGTAAGTCTCTCTCCATCCTTTGTTTTGAGTCTTTGTGTATCCTTGAATGTGAGATGGGTCTGGATGCAGCATACAGTTTTAGTTTTTTGTCCAAATTGCCTGTCTTTGAATTGAGGAATTCAGTCAATTTAAATTTAGAATTAATAATGATATGTGTGAGTTTAATACTGTCATTTAATGTTAGCTGGCTATTTTGACCATTAGTTGATGTAAATTCTTCATTATATTGATGTTTTTTACTTTTTGGTATTTTTTAGAAAGGCTGATACTGTTTGTTCCTTTCTATGTGTAGTGGTTCTTTCAGAAGCTCTTGTAAAGCAGGCCTGGTGGTGATGAATTCTCTGAGTGCTTGCTTGTTCACAAAAAACTTTATTTTTCCTTCACTTATGAAGCTTAGTTTGGCTGGATGTGAAATTCTTGGTTGAAAGTTCTTTTCTTTAAGGATGTTGAATATTGGTCCCCACTCTCTTCTGGCTTGTAGGGTTTCTGCTGAGAGATCTGCTGTGAGTCTGATAGGCTTCCCTTCGTGGGTAACCTGACCTTTCTCTCTGGCTGCCCTTAGTATTTTCTCCTTCATTTCAACCCTGGTGAATCTGACGATTATGTGCCTTGGAGTTGCTCTTCTTGAGGAATATCTTTGTGGTGTTCTCTGTATTACCTGGAGCTGAATATTATCCTGCCTTACTAAGTTGGGAAAATTTTCCTGAATAACATCCTGAAGCATATTTTCCAGCTTGGATTCATTCTCTTCGTCACATTCGGGTACACCTATCAAGCGTAGATTAGGTCTTTTCACATAGTCCCATATTTCTTGGAGACTTTGCTCGTTCCTTTGTATCCTTTTTTCTCTACTCTTGTCTTCTTGTTTTATTTCATTGAGTTGGTCTTCGACCTCTGATATCCTTTCTTCTGCTTGATCAATTCGGCTGTTAAAACTTGTGCATACTTCACGTAGTTCTCGTATTGTGTTTTTCAGTTCCATCAATTCACTTATTTTCCTCTCTAAATTTTGTATTCTTGTTGACATTTCGTCAAACCTTTTTTCAAAGTTCTTAGTTTCTTTAGATTGTGTTAGCACAAGTTCTTTTAATTCACAGAAGTTTCTTATTATCCACGTTTTGAAGCCTGCTTCTGTAATTGGAACACACTCGTTCTCCATCAAGCCTTGTTTCGTTGCTGATGAGGAACTGGGATCCCCTGCTGAGGGAGAGGCGTTCTGATCTTGGGTATTCTCAGCCTTTTTTGGCTGTTTTCTTCCCTTCGTTGTAGATTTATCCATTTGTGGTCTTTATAATTACCGTCTTTGTAATTGGGTTTCTGAGTGGACGTCCAACTTATTGATTCTCAGCGCCGAAATCTGAGCAACCCACTGCACCGACCAAATCAGCGGCGTTAAGATTGATGGTGCCTTTCTGACTCTGCACCAAGAACCGACGCTCTGAGGCGCCGGCAAAACCGCCTCGCCGGTCACAGGAGTCGCACTGGCGACCCGTGGGGCTCCTCCGCTGGGAATCTCCTGGTACGTGAGCAACCAGAATTCATGTGAAGGTGTGGCGTCCTCTCGTTCTTTGCGTTTTCAGTAGGAGCTACAATCCCGAGCTGCTAGTGATCAGCCATCTTGGATCTCTCTCAGGGCAGTTAAAATCTTAAAGCTCCAAAATGATCTCCTTTGACTCCATGTCTCACATCCAGGTCACACTGATGCAAGAGGTTAGTTTCCATGGTCTTGGGCAGCTCCACCCCTGTGGCTATGCAGGGTACAGCCTCCCTCTGGGTGCTTTTATGGGCTGGTGCTGTGTCTGCAGCTTTTCCAGGTGCACAGTGCTAGCTGCCAGTAGATCTACCATTCTGGGGTCTGTAGGACAGTGGCCTTCTTCTCACAGCTCCACCAGGCAGTGCTTGAGTAGGGACTCTGTATGGGGCTTAGATCCCACATTTCCCTTCCACACTGCCCTAAAGAGGTCCTTCATGAGAGCCCTGCCCCTGCAGAAAACTTCTGCCTGGACATCCAGACATTTCCATACATCTTCTGAAATCTAGGCAGAGGTTCCCAAACCTCACTTCTCAACTTCTGTGTACTAGCAGGCTCAACGCCACATGGAAGCTGCCAAGGCTTGAGGCTTGCACCCTTTGAAGCCATGGCCCTAGCTCTATGTTGGCCCCTTTCAGCCATACCTGGAGCAGCTGGAATACAGGGCACCAAGTCTCTAGGCTGCACACAGCACAGGGACCCTGGGTCAATGAAACTACTTTTTCCTTCTAGGCCTCCAGGCCTGTGATGAAGGTCTGCTGTGAAGACCTCTGACATGCCCTGGAGGCATTTTCCCCATTGTCTGGGGATAATATCCAGCTCTTTGTTACTTATGCAAATTTCTGCAGCCTGCTTGAATTTTTCCTCAGAAAATGGGATTTTCTTTTCCAATGTATTATCAGGCTGCAAAGTGTCCAAACTTTTTTTTTTTTTTTTTGAGACAGAGTCTCACACTGTTGCCCAGCCTGTAGTGCAGTGGCGCAATCTCAGCTCACTGCAATCTCCACCTCCTGTGTTCAAGCAATTCTCCTGCCTCAGCCTCCCCAGTAGCTGGGACTACAGGCACGGGCCACCATGTCCAGGTAGTTTTTTTTGTGTGTGTGTATTTTTAGTAGAGACAGGGCTTCACCATGTTGGCCCAGATGGTCTTGATCTCCTGACCTCGTGATCTGCCTGCCTTGGTCTCCCAAAGTGCTGGGATTACAGGTATGAGTCACCACATCCAGCCTGGTCTCCAAACTTTTATGCTCTGCTTCTCTTATAAAACGGAACGCTTTTAACAGCACCCAAGTTACCTCTTGAATGCTTTGCTGCTTAGAAATTTCTTCCGCCAGATACCCTAAATCATCTCTCTCAATTCAAAGTTCCACAAATCTCTAGGGCAGGGGCAAAATGCCACCAGTGTCTTCGCTAAAACACAACAAGAGTCATCTTTGTTCCAGTTTCAACAAGTTCCTCATTTCCATCTGAGACCACCTCAGCCTCGACCTTATTGTTATATCACTATCAGCATTTTTGCCAAAGCCATTCAACACGTCTCTAGGAAGTTCCACATTTTCCCACATTTTCCTGTCTTCTGAGCCCTCTAAACTGTTCCAACCTCTGTCAGTTACCTGATTCCAAAGTGGCTTCCACATTTTTGGGTAACTTTTCAGCAGCTCCTTCTCTATTGGTACCAATTTAATGTATTAGTCTGTATTCATGCTGCTGAAAAAGACAAACCTGAGACCTGGCAATTTACAAAAGAAAGAGGTTTAACTGGACTTACAGTTCCATGTGGCTGGGAAAGTTTCACAATCATGGCAGAAGGCAAGGAAGAGCAAGTCACATCTTACATGTATGACAGCAGGCAAACAGAGAGAGCTTGTGCAGGGGAACTCCTCTTTTTAAAACCACCAGGTCTCATGAGACATATTCACTGTCATGAGAACAGCATGGGAAAGACTTGCTTTCATGATTCAATTACCTCCTACGAGGTCCCTCCCACAATATGTGGGAATTCAAGATGACATTTGGATAGGGACACAGCCAAACCATTTCAGTAACTTATCTAATGATCAATTCAAATGGGATGAAAGGGATATCCACTGCCTTCCTCACCGCTTCTTTTGTTTTTTGTTTTTTGTTTTTTTTTTGAGATGGAGTTTTGCTCTTGTTGCCCAGGCTGGAGTGCAATGGCATGATCTTGGCTCACTGCAACCTCTGCCTCCCAGGTTCAAGCAATTCTCCTGCCTCAGGCTCCCAAGTAGCTGGGTCTGCAGGTGCCTGCCACCACACCTTGCTAATTTTTGTATTTTTAGTAGAGATGGGGTTTCACGATATTGACCAGGCTGGTCTCAAACTCCTGACCTTGTGACCCGCTCACCTCGGCCTCCCAAAGTGCTAGGATTACAGGTGTGAGCCACCATGCTGGTCTCTCACCTCTTCTTTTTAAAACTCTCATCATAATAACCTGATCGTCATCCTGAATGAGCTACATGTTCTAATGCCATCCAGAACAAAATATATTAGAATTGCCCTGTATTTGGAAAATGTGGTTTATGCCTCAACAAACAAGTGGCCCTAATTAATAACACAATGGTTTAATAATAAGTATTTGGCCGGGCACAGTGGCTCAAGCCTGTAATCCCAGCACTTTGGAAGGCCGAGGTGGGTGGATCACAAGGTCAAGAGATCGAGACCATCCCAGTCAACATGGTGAAACCCCGTCTCTACTAAAAATACAAAAAATTAGCTGGGCATGGTGGCACGTGCCTGTAGTCCCAGCTACTCAGGAGGCTGAGACAGGAGAACTGCCTGAACCCAGGAGGCGGAGGTTGCGGTGAGCCGAGATCGCGCCATTGCACTCCAGCCTGGGTAACAAGAGCAGAACTCCGTCTCAAAAAAAAAAAAAAAAAAAAAGTATTTAAAAATCCAAATCATAATTGGGACAATGTCTTCCAACATTTATTTCTGTTTAACAGATCTATAGAGCAGTCAACTGAATCACATAGAGTTACATGTTGAAACTAGCTTATGTTGGCAGATTAATCAGGAGATTACTATATTGCTTAAACCTGTATGTTCAATAGACTAAGTCATTGTCCTTATGCTCTGTCCTATCACACTTGAAGGTTTAATTAGCCATTCTGTCTTGGATAATAAATTGTGAGCCTTAACCTTATATAAGACAAAGCATTTTATGTCTCCCAATTCTTTTTTATTCTGCTTTGGCTGAAGTTAGAGCTGAAACTAGAGACCACAGATTCAGTTAGCATTTTACCAAAGAACTCTGAAAGAAGGGAAGTACATTACGAAGCATGTGGCAAACCATTACAGTTTGTTATACTGATAAGGGTCAAAGCTGAAAAATATTTACGTGTCAGACGGCATGACGACACTAAGAATGCATGACAATGAGGTTAGAATGAAGGACGTATCAAGCCATATTTATTCTTATTCCATACTTTGTCATATGAAATTGGGTGGTTTGCAAGAAATTCTCTGGTTAGTTACCACGACATAAGTAACATATTATTATATAAACTTCAACCTTGAAATTATTTGCTTAATTGTTCAGGATGTAAAATTAAATTCACTCAGTATATATTTACTTTAAGTAAATTGAATTTGAATTTTTTACAAAGCAACCTACTTCACTGATCTTGTTAAACTTAACCAGTATTTTTTTTTTTTTTTTTTTGAGACAGAGTCACACTCTGTTGCCCAAGCTGGAATGCAATGTTGCAATCTCACTGCATCCTCTACCTCCCGGGGTCAAGCGATTCTCCCACCTCAGCCTCCCTAGTAGCTAGGATTACAGGCATGCGCCACCAAGCTCAGCTAAATTTTGTATTTTTAGTAGAGACAGGGTTTCACCATATTGGCCAGGTTGGTCTCGAACTCCTGACCTTGTGATCTACCCGCCTCGGCCTCCCTAAGTGCTGGGATTACAGGTATGAGCCACTACGCCCAGCTGACTCAACCAGTATTTTTTAAATCCTTAAGATTCTTTTGGAGTTAGTATAAAACAAATATTTTCCTCTTTGCATGAATTGTGGTACAAGTAAAATAATGATTATAGCAGACACATTTTTGAACCACCACATAAAATCTTGATTTTTTCCATGCTACCTGCCTCTAGGTTGATGTTCAAAGCATATGGATCTGCCATTACTTGCAACATAAAATATCTGTACTCCAGGGTCTTGTTGAAACCTATGACCTCAAACATTTTATTGCCTACTTCATTTTAAATGCTGTATTTCAAGAATAACATGCTTAAAGGTTTGTCAGGATATTTATCCTTGTCTCAAACTGGGCATTCTGTTTCTACTTTATGAAGAAGGCTCATTAGATAACATTTTTTGAAGTCTTCACATGAGGAAAATACATGCCTCTTTCTTGATCAGTTGGTTATTCTTCACTGGTTATTCAAAACACCATAAAATCCTCTGCTTGGGCCAGGCGCATGGCTCACGCCTGTAATCCTAACACTTTGGGAGGCCAAGGTGGGGGCAGATCACCTGAGGTCAGGAGTTCAAGATCAGGCTGACCAGCATGGAGAAAGCCTGTCTCTACTAAAAATACAAAATTAGTCAGGCATAGGGGCACATGCCTCTAATCCCAGCTATTCAGGAGGCTGAGGCAGGAGAATTGCTTGAACATGTGAGGCAGAGGTTGTGGTGAGCCGAGATCAGGCCATTGCATTCCAGCCTGGGCAACAAGAGCAAAACTCCATATCAAAAAAAAAAAAAAAAAAAAAAAAAAGAAAAGAAAAGAAAAGAAAAAAACTTCATACTGGTTTGTCCACTTATTTTTATCCTGTTTCATAGTGTTTTCTGTAGGCTGCCTGAAATTCTCTTGAGTAATCCAAGTATAAATATGGAAGAATAAATATATTTCAGACTAGATAAAGGATAAATACTTACAGGGCAAGAGGAAAAAAATCCCAAATGAATCTATGACAGTAAACAAGTACTAAGACACCAATAGAACATTTGAAGAGATTTTGAGTCATTGAAGCCAAAAGTATGTGCCCACCAAAACAAGTGCCAAGAATCTTTGAAAGAAGGAACTGTTCTTCAACAATTTTTTCAATGCAGCAAACACATAGGCTTTGTCCATGGAGCATGAAAGTCTGGGCTTACTTATCTTCCCCAAATAAGTGCCCTTTGTGTGTGGAGCACAAGAAAATACATATATTCCCTGTCCTGTTAAGGTGCGAATTTAATTTCTCCATTATACAATTATCAACAATAAGGAGGACATTTCTCAAGAACAGAATTAAAAATGGGATGTTCAAAGCCACATGCCAACATCTCCAACTTGCTCTTTTGTGATGTTTCAGTCACTAAATGCAGTGGCTGAGTGTTATCTGGCATTTCTGTTCAAAATCTCCACGAGGCTCTGGAAATAACTTAGCCAGTATAACGTAACACTGGCAACTTTGTACCTTCAGAGCAAGACTGGAACTGAAACTGCAAAACAGCTTGTGAAATATCAGCCAAATTACTTCCCTGAACTCCTGTTCCATATATGCTGTGCACTGTTAAGTATTTTAAAACCTCTTATATTCGATAACCCTCTTTACAAGCCTGTAAAACCCTTTATAAACACTTTCTTGGGTGCCAGAGGCAAAACCTTATCCTCTTCAAGCTGCAGATAAGGATACTGAGATATTGCCATATATGCTGTTTTGTCCCAGAGCACATACTGAGGAGGTGGTAGAACCAGAACCAGTCTTTGACCCCTGACTTTGTTTTACTTTTGCGGAACTCCTGATCTCATTAAAGGTGCAATACCCGCGGTGAGACTCTGCTGGTACCCAACAGGGACAAAGGCCATTGGGCAGTTTTACGAATTCAGGGTTTCAGAAATGTCTCAGAAGAACTAAGTAGAAGACAGGTTGTGCAGGTGTGCAGTTCAGCCTCAAACTGGTACCACCGGGAATGGTTTGCAAAACAGGAAGGTGCAGTAGGGTGTGCCGAGACTTAGTTAACCTGGCAGTCCCCACCTCCTTCCCCGGCGTCCCGCTGCCAGGTTACTTCTGGCCCAGTGCCCTTAACGTACCTGTTCCGTGTGGAACCTGGAGGGCTGCGTTCCCAATGCCCTTCTTCCTCTACCCGTCACCCTCCAGGCCTACCTGACAAATGTGCCGACGGCTTCGCCAGGTCATGCCGGCCCACGAATGCCCAGGCGGGTCTCTTATTGCTGAGAGTGGGAGGGAGACAGCCCAGGCCCCGCAAGGACGCGCCCGGCTAGGGGGGCGCGGTGGCGCGGTGGGAGGGTGTCGTGTCCTCAGCAGGCCTCAGGGCGGCAGTCTGGTCCCGCGGCCCGAGCGCTCGGGCGGGCCGCTGGGCGCCGACCCGTGCTGGCCGGGAACGTGTCTCCCGGTGACGCAGCCCCGGGTGGGGAACGTGGTGCGGCGGCGGCGGCGACCGTACGCGCCTCCGCCGCCTCCAAGAGGACGCGCGGTGCAGCGGCTGAGTGGCGGCGGCGGCGGCGTCTGCAGACCCGGAGCTGCCGGTCGGCGCGGGGGAGGGGAACGCGGGAGCGGTCTAGGAAGTAGGTCCCCGACTCCGCGCTCAACAAAGAGCGGGGCCGCCCCCATCAGGTACGGAACCGGCGCTGGGCCCCGGAAGGCGAGGAGGCCCGGCCAGGCAGTTCGCGGGCGGCCGGGGTGGGGGAAGGGCCGCAGCCCGAACAAGGACACTGGGTGCCGGTGGCCCTTTCAGGCCCGTGCCTCTTCCACCGCCCCTGGCGGAACGAAGGGAAGGGGCTGGGCCGCGGGGCGCGGGCCGCTCGGGGCCGTATCCCGCGACGCCGACCCGCCTTTGCTCGTCCTTCGTGCAGGCAGAGCTGCGGGCGGAGGCTCCATGTTGGGAAGCGGCGCCGTTCGTGCTCGTTAGCGGGAATCGCGGAGCCGCGGGCCGAGCCGGCGGGGGCCGGGCCCTGAGCGAAGATGGAGGCCCCGCTGCGGCCTGCCGCGGACATCCTGAGGCGGAACCCGCAGCAGGACTACGAGCTTGTCCAGAGGGTCGGCAGCGGCACCTACGGGGACGTCTACAAGGTGAGTGGCGCGGGCCGGGCCCTGTTCCTGCCGTCGACTGGGTCCCGGGAATAGAAGCCACTTTCGGGCGAAGTACTGGGGCGAGGGGAGGATGCTTTTATTGTTGCTTCTTGGGGAGAAAGCGGCCGGAATCCCTTTTACTCGGTTCTGAGCACCCTGGACTCATGACTTGTTCTAATCGCTACCAACAAGCAGAACTAACCACACAGTTACTTACTGCTGTTGTACTTTTTTGTGGTTTAAAGGCTTTTTAATAAGGCCAATTTATGGTATTGAAGGGGGTTTGAATCTGCTTATGGAATTACACCGAAGGATGCTCTAGTGTTAGCATGGAAAAATGAAGATAGTAGATAGGAAAGAGTATTGACATTTAGATATTTGCATTAAAAAAAAAAAAAGCAAAAACTTGTTTTAATGGATGAGCTTGACCTAAAAAAAGCCATACGAAACCCTGTGTCTGACCTTTAACTGTAAGCAAACTAATATTGGTGACATTTATGCAAATACTTTTCCGATATAAAAAGATGCTTTTCCTGGTGGAAGTTTCATCGTTTGTTTTTGGTTGACGATGAAAATATGATGTTAGCACACTGGGTTTTGTTTTACTTTAGCGGTTTCTTTCAGGGATTTATAACATCCCATAATTATGAGTGGCCATGAGCTGCTGTCTTTGTATTGTGCTCTTTTGTATTATTTGGGACAAACGATGAGAGTGAGTTACTCCTAATTTAGAATTTTAAAAAACATTGTAAAGAAGCAAACCGATTCCCAAAATCCGCTGAGTTCTTGAATTCGGAGGAAAGAGATTGATACTGCCTGATACTTTTTGTTCTGTGTTCCAGAAAGGGAGCATTAGTGCAACCCACGAGTATTAAGGGCAAGTTCCTTTGCTTTTTTGCAGCAGGGTTGTTTATTGGATTTGATCATGATATGTATCCCATTGTGCCAAACAACAGTTCTGCATTTCCCTTAAGTGGTGGGTGCTATCTGGGTAATTAAACAGTAAATTCCTCTGGGGTTATAGTCTTTTGCTCAGGTGGTTCCCCTCTTTCTACTTAATTGCGTTTAATTTCCTCTCTATTAATATTAGCATTTCAAGGTGGCAATATTACAGCTCTAGCACTGTTTGATTCTGCTGCAATAAACTGTAATGGATAGGCTTTTTATTCCTTAAACAAGAATTTGAGTCTTCTGTACCAGGCACTGTTAAGAGGTACTGGGGTGTTGAATTGTGAGTAAGGTCCCAGTTCTTTAACTCAAAATGTTCAATGATTATAGCAATCCTCTTCTTCTTTATGTAAAATGAGAGGTAGTAAACTTAGTTGTTTATCCAGGGATTAGCCATTTTGTGGAATGCTCTTTAGAAAATTGAAATTCCTGTTTCCTTTCTCAATCTCGTTTTTTAGTCATCTTTGTCTATGATTCATTGTGTGTTAGACCAGTTCAATTTAGTTCTTGTTAATTTACAAAAGTATAAATTCTACTTGTTGTATGTTCTCTTGTCTCTACTACAATAAAAGTTTAAGAATGTTTTCCCTATAGAGATCTTAAGACCTCCACCCCTTTTCTTCGTAGATATAGTAACTAAAGCGACTGTCTGGAGCAGGATTTTATTCATGCCGGTGAAAACAAAGATTATATTTAAGGGGCAGCTAATGTCTGCCTTTTACCCTGGTGCCTTCCTGTCCTAGCCTCTTTCTGCAGTTCCCAAACAGAGGATCAGAAACTGAATATTCATCACACTCTACCTTCATCCCTCAACACGTGGTCCTCTACCTTCAGTGTTGCTTCCTCACACTTACATGTATATTCATTGCACACTAGGCCGCTTCTGATTCTAAACATCCTTAAGGCATTCATAGCTCCTTGTCTTTTGTTTACCTTTGTTCTAATTACTTGGAATCACCTCTCACCCCTCCATTGCCACCAATTGCTGTAATACCTGTGCTTGAAAACCTTACTCAGATGCTCCTGGGCAAGACCTAGCCCTTCCCCCTTATTTCCGAGCCTCATCTACCACTGTCCTTAGTCATTATGCTTTAGTGACCCTGGCTTGCTTGCTGCTTCTTAAACATAATAACCATCTCCCTATCTTTGGATCTCTGTTCTTGCTATTTCCTCTCTTCATAATGTGTCCTCTGCCCCCTACCATATGGCTTGCTTCCTTCCTTCTTTATTTTACACCTTCTCCATCTTTTTTCCTGCTTTATATTTTGCTTTGTACTTACCACCAACATAATGTTTTACTTATTTTTTTCTTGTTTATTATCTATCTTAATTCACTAAAATACTGGCAGGAATTTTAACCTGTTCACTGCTCTGTCTCTGATTATGCCTGGCACAGAGTAAGTACTTCCTAAAAATCTAATAAGTGAATGAATGAATATCAGACTTTGTCACCTAGTTCTCTGAGCATTTGCTTTGACATCACAGCACTAAGTTAGCATTTAATACAGTAATAAGTATTACTGTAATGCCATTTGCTTGTTTGTTTGGAGACAGGGTCTGGCTCTGTCGTCCACGCTAGAGGGCAGTGGCATGATCTTGCTTCATTGAAGCCTCAACCTCCCTGGCTGAAGTGATCCTTCCACCTCAGCCTCGCAAGTAGTTGGCACTACAGGTGTGCGCCACCATGTCTGGCTAATTGTATTTTTTTAGGGAAGAGGGGTTCTTGCCATGTTGCCCAGGCTGGTCTCGAACTCTTGAGCTCAAATGATCTGGCTGCCTCAGGCTCCCAGCCGGATTACAGGCATGGGCCACCACATCTGGCCCTATAATGCCTTTTAATGATACTCTGCATGTTTATTTTTATTACAAATTTCAACTATTTGAGTTCTCTGGGGAAATATTTCTGAAAAACTATTTTATAGTATATCCATTATCAGTCATCTAAGTAAGTCCTATAGAATTTTGTCAGTTTACTGTAAATTAATTTTGAGATAGGGCCACACTCGTTAGGCTAGAGTGCAGTGGCACGATCACCTCACTGCAGCCTTGAACTCCTGGGTTTAAGGGATTCTCCCGCTTCAGCCTCCTGAGTAGCTGGTACTATGTGTGTGTGGCAACATGCCTGCCTAATTATTATTATTATTCTTTTTTTTTAATGTAAAGGCAGGTTCTCCTTATGTTGCCCAAGCTGGTCTCAAACTCTTGACCTCATGTGATCCTCCTGCTTCAGGCTTCCGAAGGCCTGGGATTTTTTTTTTTTTGAGACGGAGTTTCGCTCTTGTTACCCAGGCTGGAGTGCAATGGCACGATCTCGGCTCACCGCAACCTCCGCCTCCTGGGTTCAGGCAATTCTCCTGCCTCAGCCTCCTGAGTAGCTGGGATTACAGGCACACGCCACCATGCCCAGCTAATTTTTTGTATTTTTAGTAGAGACGGGGTTTCACCGTGCTGACCAGGATGGTCTCGATCTCCTGACCTCGTGATCCACCCGCCTCAGCCTCCCAAAGTGCTGGGATTACAGGCTTGAGCCACCGCGCCCGGCAGGCCTGGGATTAATAGGTGTAAGCCACCAAGCCTGGACTTACTCCAGCTTTTTTTTTTTTTTTTCACACCTGCGGTGTCTTTTTAAACAGAAGCCTTAAAAGGACTACAGCTTTGAGTTTCTTCATGATCTATTTTTATGTTCATTAATACCATAGATCCTCTCTGAAGCCTCCATCTTTCCTGAGAATCCCCAAGACGGAGAGCTCAGTCTTATATTGGCTGTTCCCTGTTTGAAAGAAGAGGAGGAACATAAAGATTCTTCTAGATAAAAGGGGTGAATCATTGAGGGCAAGAGTGTGAAATGGTAGAGGGAAAAGAAACACAGAAGAGGAATGGAATGTGGTGGATGGTGGATGAAGGATTAAATTTCAACTGAGCAGCGTTTATTTGTAATTACTGTAAAAATTTAGATTTGCCAACAGGAAGGGTAAATCTGGAGATTTAGATTCTTGACTACCTTCTGATCACAATGATCTAGAACAACTACAGCATCATGATAGAGTTCATAATCAGTAGTACAAGCCATTTGGGCAGTCCTTAACCAAATACGTGTATCAAAATTGTCTCCAGCCTAGATTTCACGGAAGTTCTGGGAATCTGGTTTTTTATCTTTATTATTATTATTTTATCTTTCATAGAGTTTAATTTAGAGTGGGCTATCCCATGAATTTTTTTCTAAACTTTATTGCTTTTTCTGATTGACTATAGAAGAAAAACATGTTTAGTTCCTGGAGGACAGTAACAGTTGTCTCTTGTACATCTCTGTAACATAACAAACAACTGCTCAATAAATATTTGTTGAACAAATTAGTTGTAGAAAATTACTGATAGATAAATACTGCTAATAATTTAATACAGTTTATTTCAGGCTTTTGTTCTAAATGTTTTTAAACCAGTATTTCCAGAATGTCTTTTATATTTATGATTGGGATTATGATATAGCTCTTTTTTTACTTGATTGAAACGAACAGCATTTTCCCTAGTTGTTAAGTATTCTACAAAAGTACTCCCTTTTTTTTTTGGTGACAGGGTCTTGCTCTGTTGCCCAGACTAGAGTGCAGTAGTACAGTACTGTAATTACATGAAACTACCTTTTTTTGTTTGTTTGTTTTGTTTTTGAGACAGAGTCTCCCTCTGTTACCACGCTGGAGTACAGTGGTGTGATCTTGGCTTACGGCAACCTTCACCTCCTGGGTTTAAGCTATTCTCCTGCCTCAGCCTCCCGAGCAACTGGGATTACAGGCACGTGCCACCACACCCAGCTAATTTTTGTATTTTAAGTAGAGATGGGGTTTCACCGTATTGGCCAGGATGATCTTGATCCTGACCTTGTGATCTGCCCACCTGGACCTCCCAAAGTGCTGGGATTACAGGCATGAGCCATTGCGCCCAGCCAAAAATTCAATTTTTTTTTTTTTTGAGATGGAGTTTTGCTCTTGTTACCCAGGCTGGAGTGCAATGGCGCAATCTCAGCTCACTGCAACCTCCGCCTCCTGGGTTCAAGCAATTCTCCTGCCTCAGCCTCCTGAGTAGCTGGGATTACAGGCACGCGCCACCATGCCCAGCTAATTTTTTGTATTTTTAGTAGAGATGGGGTTTCATGATGTTGACCAGGATGGTCTCAATCTCTTGACCTCGTGATCCACCCACCTCGGCCTCCCAAAGTGCTGGGATTACAAGCTTGAGCCACCGCGCCCAGCCCAAAAGTACTATTTTTAAAGGATCTATTGAATGAACCTTCATTTAGTTAGTCATTCTAAGTTGCATATTTGTTATTTCTAGTTTTTAAACATTTTTTTGAAATTATAAATGGTGTTATAATTTGTGTAGAAGTCTTTGTCATGTAGTCTTCTCGCTAACCTGGGTTCCTCTGGATGCTAGATGAATTAGGTCTACTATAGGGAATCTCTCCTTTATGTGTGCCTTTGCTTTCTTTTGCTCCAGCCAAGAGTCATCATTCTGGAATGGCTTTAGGCACTTTGAAACATATCCCAGGATCCCACTGTATAGAGACAAAGCTTAATATATTGTCACACTTCTATAAGCATTCATTCATTAAAGAGGTATTTATTGAGTGCTGAAAATGTGTTAGGGTATGGGGATACAAACATGACATAAAGGAAGTATACTATCAATAAGGAACATACAGTTTAGTCAAGAAAACAAGACATGTGGCCGGGCATGGTGGCTCACATCTGTAATCCTAGCACTTTGGGAGGCCAAGGAGGATGGATCACCTGAGTTCAGGAGTACAAGACCAGCCTGGCCAACATGGCGATACCCCCTCTCTATTAAAAATACAAAAATTAGCTGGGCATGGTGGCAAGAGCCTGTAATCCCAGCTACTTAGGAAGCTGAGGCAAAAGAATCTGCTTGAACCCAGGGGCTGGAGGTTGCAGTGCGCCGAGATCATGCTACTTCACTCCCGTCTGGGCAACAAAAGTGAAACTTCGTCTACAAAAAAAAAAAGAAAACAAACATGTAAGCAGTCATAATTTGGTAGAAAATTATGTGCCATAGAAGAGAAGTGGAAGAAATGCCCAACTCTCTTTACTGAGGATGAAGGAAGGGAGAGAGAGGAGTGTAAACCAAGGAAGATTAACAGGAATGGGTATTAACTGGATTTTTAAAAGAATACTGATAATTTCTAGGTAGAGAAGATAGAAAAAGATATTCCAGGCTTTGGGAATGGTATGTGCAAACACCTGGAGGCTTGAAAAAACCGTGATGAGTTTTGAGAGATTTCCATCTGTATTCATTCCAGGTTCAGTGTGATATCTGGCAGAGATGTCATAGAGATGTCATTTCAATTATTTATTTATTTTATAGATGGAGAACAGAGGCTGTTTTCTGGCAGGAAAGGACCAGCTAGTGGACCCTGTGTATTGTATCAAAGAATTTGGACCTTTTCAATTATTTATTTTTTTATTTTTGAGACAGGGTCTTGCTCTGTCACTCAGGCTGGAGTGTAGTGGCACAATCTCATCTCATTATACCCTCCACCTCTGAGGCTTAAGTGATCCTCCAGCTTCAGCCTCCTGAGTAGCTGGGACTGGCACACAATGGCACACCCAGCTAGTTTTTGTATATATTTTTTTTTGGTAGAGATTGGGTTTCGTCATGTAGCCCAGGCCGGTCTCGAACTCGGGGGCTCAAGCAATGGGCTCACCTCCACCTCCCAAAGAGCTGGAATTATAGGTGTAAGTCACTGGGCCTGGCCTAGAGAAACACTTTTTAGGAGAAAATATTCTACAGTGTAGCGTATAGATTTTACAAAGTGGCTAGAAAGAAATATAGAGACCAGTTGCTGAATAATCCAAATGAGAGTTTATGTAAAACTAAATTTAGACCCTGGGATAGGAGATGAAAGGAAAGGATGGATTTGAGTCATATTTAGAAGATGATCAAAATATACCTGGTAATCACTGGGAGGAAGGAGGAGAAGGGTAATTGATGGCATTTAGAATTTCTGGCTTGAATGACTGCATTGATGCTATTAACAGACTTAGGAAATACCAAATGTGTGGAGTCTGGATTTTGTGTTTGGTTTCAAACATAAGGCATTGCATAGATGAATATGTCTGGTAGGTGGTAGGAAACGCAACTCCAGCCCTGAGAGTTCTGGACTGGGGATACAGGTTTGGGAGTCATCATCACTTTATGGTGTGGTACCTGTAAATAACAGGTAAAGTCACCCAGAAGAGTTTGTAGGAGAGCTGAGAAAAGATTGTAGTCTTCAGGCCGGGCACGGTGGCTCAAGCCTGTAATCCCAGCACTTTGGGAGGCCGAGGCGGGTGGATCACGAGGTCGAGAGATCGAGACCATCCTGGTCAACATGGTGAAACCCCGTCTCTACTCAAAATACAAAAAAACTAGCTGGGCATGGTGGTACATGCCTGTAATCCCAGCTACTCAGGAGGCTGAGGCAGGAGAATTGCCTGAGCCCAGGAGGCGGAGGTTGCGGTGAGCCGAGATCGCGCCATTGCACTCCAGCCTGGGTAACAAGGGTGAAACTCCGTCTCAAAAAAAAAAAAAAAAAAAAAAAAAAGATTGTAGTCTTCGAGGGATGGCAGAGAAAATAATATATTGAAGATATCTGAGAAGAAACAGAGTGGTATGAGGAAGTTATTTTCATAGGAACCAAAAGTTACAAGAATTCATCCCTATCATCTGCCTCCATTCTTACTCCTGTCTGCTCTGACTACAATGAGGAAAATGAATTCGTTATCCAAAAAAATAGAAATCTGAAGTTTTGTGTCATTTCTCCCTCATTTCCCTTGTTCATAAAGTCTTAGAATAATATGCCTGTTAAGGCCCTGCTTATCCCAATACTGTATCCATACTGAACTTTGAGTTATTTATTTATTTATTTATTTATTTATTTTAAATTTTTTTTTTTTTTGAGACGGAGTTTCGCTCTTGTTACCCAGGCTGGAGTGCAATGGCGCGATCTCGGCTCACCGCAACCTCCGCCTCCTGGGCTCAGGCAATTCTGCCTCAGCCTCCTAAGTAGCTGGGATTACAGGCACGCACCACCATGCCCAGCTAACTTTTTGTATTTTTAGTAGAGACGGGGTTTCACCATGTTGACCAGGATGGTCTCGATCTCTCGACCTCGTGATCCACCCGCCTCGGCCTCCCAAAGTGCTGGGATTACAGGCTTGAGCCACCGCGCCCGGCCAGACTTTGAGTTATTTATAGGCACTCTCTTTCTTTGAGATTTTTGCAAGTTTTCCTTTAGAACACTCTTCCTCTTCCATCTTATCACCTACTCGTTGGGTTTCTCTTTAAACATTACATTTCCAAGGCGGCGTTTTCTGTCCCTTACAATAGTCACATCTAGCAGCTGTATGTTTTCAATGCTCTATGTTTATTTTTTTCATGATGCTCATCATTTATCACTCATCATTTTTGGTTGTCTTCCTGGTACACTCAAATTGCATGAGAATAGAGATCTTATGTTCACTGTTAAAACGCTGTGCTAGCATAGTGTCTAGTATGTTGTATGTGTTCAATAAATATGCCTTGAAGGAGTAAGCAACATAGTGGTCATGTAGGTAAGGAGTTGGAAGGGTTCATTGAGAGCAGAATAGTTGAGGTATGGATGATAAGTGAGGTAAAGGGAATGTGTAACCTGCTTCCTGAAGTAGCTTAGCTATAACAGGAAAAAGAAATGAGGCACACTAATGTTTCTTCTTGTTTCAGGGTTTTCCTTTCACTGAGACTGAGTGATTATAGCATTCAGTTACCATTTTTTACGTTTGTCCTGTCACCCGAGTGACCGAGAGGATTGCTGAGTTTAGACATGGAATTGTACAGAGAAGGATATCAAGATAAAATAATTTGGGAAGAATGGAGAATTCAGAAAAGAAATACAAAGAAAAAACGTAGGATGGATTTTTAGGGACTCGAGTCAGGGATAAATTTAAAACCTTCCTCCCTTTCTGATCTAGAGCCTCATTCGTTTATCCCCAGTCCGAGTTTTCTCCTATGAGCACACTTAGAGTGAGGCACATTAATGAATGGGGAGCTGGGACGGAGAACTGGGAGGACAGGATGCAAAGGAATATTTACCATTCAGCAAATACTTATAGAAGGCCTCCTATCGGGCAGATATTGTTTTGGGGCCTTATGATATATCTGGTGAACAAAGTGGACAAAGATTTCTGCCCTCTTGGAACTCACATTTTAGTTGGGGGAGAGGGACAATAAACATAATAAACAAGTTGTATAATATGTTAGAAGGAGATTAAAGGTATGGAAAGAAGAAAAAGTTGAATGCTTAAGGGGGATCAGGAATGCCTGAATGGAGTTCTTTGTTTACATAAGTTTAGCATTTTCACTTTGATCATCATTTCCAGTGGTTTTTTATGAAGACAAATAGGGTAGAATACAGATTGACTTAGATTTATTTTAAGTTTTGCTTTCAAAATTTAAAAGGGTTTCACCTGTGAACGAACATTGTGGTTTCAGACCAAAAACATGGAAGGAGAAACATAAAGTCTGTTGACAAGTGATACTTGTATTTTCGGGGCTTCATTGTTAATTTGAGAACTTTTACTAAGATAAATGGATTCACTTGGTGGTATTGGACTATTTTGAGTGTTTGTATGTGGAGAGTGTTACTAGAAGGCTGTTGCTTTCCAGTTTACATGAAGTACTAATCAAGTTCAAAAGGGTTGATGACTTCTATGAAGGACCAGATGAATCTAGTCCTAATACAATTTTATTTCTATTAAATATAATCTCTCACTGAGATTTTGAGAAGATGATGTGGGAAGCCCAGCTGATAGATCTGTCCTTGGAGGTGTTTAGGCTAGTGAGTCATATTGGCCTCCACCTTTCAAAATTTTAATGAAAATGAAATCAGATTAAAATGACTAAGAATGACTAATGTTTGTGTAACCCTCTCATGATCAGTTTGTGATTTGTTTCTCACGATAATCCAGTGAGGTTGGTAGGACAGATGTGTTATCATCCCTATTTTACCCATGAAGAAACTTACTGTTATCCTCAATCTAACTGTTAGTAGATGGCACTGTAAGGGCTTAAATCCATATCTTCTGATTACACAGTCTCTGCTCTTTCCATTATTCCAGGCTGTCTTAGGACTGTATTTTTAAATTCACTGCTCTACACATAGTCCTTAACACATTGCCTACCGCCCTATAGGTGCTATGCAAATTATGGTCAGATGAGGCTTAGCAGCCTCACCCCTCTGCTGAGAAATGAGGGATTTATTCACTGCTGTGAATACATAAAACTTTAGATCTTAGCACCAGTTTTCAGATGCACTTCTTCCTGGTTATAACTGGGTCATTACTCTGACCCTTATGTTTTCCATTCAGATCCCAGGCTCGATTTGCCTTTACTATGAAGATGACTTTGGCCAGGCACAGTGGCTCACCCCTATAATCACAGGACTTTGCAAGGCCAAAGGAGGGTGGATCACCTGAGGTCAGGAGTTCGAGACCAGCCTTGTCAATGTGTTGAAACACCGTCTGTACCAAAAATACAAAAATTAGCTGGGCGTGGTGGCGAATGCCTATAATCCCAGCTACTCGGGAAGCTGAGGCAGGAGAATCGCTTGAACCAGGAGGTGGAGGTTGCAGTGGGCCAAGATCATGCCACTGCACTCCAGCTTGGGCAACAAGAATGAAACTCCATCTCAAAAAAAAAAAGATGACTTTGCCAATAGCAACCTTATGATACAGATAACTAAAAACAGAAATGGTCCTGCTTTCGGTTGCTGCATACTATTCCTGCTGTGCCTTCTCGTGTCCTCATTTTGTTGTAACTTAAGATTTATGTTTATTGTTGCTCAATTAACTGAGTCCTAAAGACTAGGCTCTGTAATGCTGTTATAAATTACAAAATGTGAATTATTTCAGGCAGATAGAATAACTTGCCTTCAGTAGCACTAGCTAGTTTTGTTTGCTTCTCTCTGATTTAGGGTAAATAGGACTGCCTGAGAAGGATTGTAACTTCTGGCTTTATCCTTTTTTTAAAAAAAAGAGACGGAATCTTTCTCTGTTGCCCATGTTGGAGTCCAGTGGCACAATCTCGGCTCACTGCAACCTCCGCCTCCTGGGCTCAAGCAATTCTCCTGCCTCAGTCTCCCAAGTAGCTGGAACTGCAGTTACACGCCACCATACCTGGCTAATTTTTGTGTTTTTAATAGAGATAAGATTTCACCATGCTGGCCAGGCTGGTCTTGAATTCCTGACCTCATGATCTGCCTGCCTCAGCCTACCAAAGTCCTGGGATTACAGGCGTGAGCCACTGTGCTTGGCTCCAGCTTTGTCTTATGTATGAATGTGTTATTTCTCACATACATGCATCTTCCGTGTAGGTGCCCTGTGCCTTCTTGACCCCCTTATTAAATCTTCCTTGTATCAAAATCACAGGGAATCATGTATAACTTAAAATATTTTTAAAGACATCTTTTAATGAATTACTAACAACTTTTGTATTTTCAGCTTTTGGCTCTTCATTGTAACATGTGCTAGAGATGTTTGGGTCTTTTACCAGTTTTTTCCAGGAATTGTTTCCTGTTATACTTTCTGTAGCAGTAAAGATCCTCAGGTAGGACTTACCTTCCTATGTGTTTGCCTCTCCCTTCCTTGCCTCAGCATAGATAGCCTTCTTTACCTACCTTTTTATTTTCCAAATGCATTTTAAGTGATACATGTTCATTTTTAATTTTATTTTTATTCATTTATTTTTTGAGATGGAGTCTCGCTCTGTCACCCAGACTAGAGAGCGGTGGCACAGTCTCGACTCAGTATAACCTCTACCTCCCAGGTTCAAGCAGTTCTCCTGCCTCAGTTTCCTGAGTAGCTGGGACTGCAGGTGCATGCCACCAAACCCTGCTAATTTTTGTGATTTTGTAGAGACAAGGTTTCACCATGTTGGCTAGGCTGGTCTTGAACTCCTGACCTCAGGTTATCTGCGCTTCTTGACCTCCCAAAGTGCTGGGATTACAGGCGTGAGCCACTGTGCCTGGTGATACATGTTCATTTAAAAAACCATATAGGAATAAATGAAAAATTACTTGTGACTCCTTTACCAAGAGGTAAACATTTCCAATTTTTAAAAATTCATATTAAGGACATACGTATAAATCATAGAATATAGTAAAATGATATGCAATATATATTATATAGTTATATATTTGATAGTGTGCTTTTAAATTTAACAATATATAACACTTTTTCAGTAAATATATGTATTTAATGCTTGTGTATTACTTCCTTGTATAGTTGTATAATTTTTAATTCATTATATACAAACATACAAGCAGTTGCCTCCAATATTTCCTTATTGTAAATAATGCTGGGATCAGTATCTTTGAGCAAATTTGTTTCACATCATCTTAATTATTTCTTTAAATAAATTTCTAGAGTTAAATTTCCTAAATTGTCTTAGGTTTTAGCGAATTTTGACCAATTATTCTCCAGAAAAATCTGTACCCATCAACAATTACTGAGAGTTCACATCTTCCCTACCCTGAAACTCAAAGCCTTTCTTCCCTTTCCTTTGCCATTAAGACCTCCAGATAATTATTTCAGTTTAAGTAATCCTCTGTAAGTAATTCTCCTTTTAATAAAATCAGTCTGTGTTAGAAAGAGTTGGGAAAAGCCTTTTCAGAGACAGATGAATATCCTAATAGACTGGGCAGAAGACCTGAGATAGAAGTCATGTAAACAGAATTTTGAGTCATTCTTAGGGAATGCTTTAGGCTCTGAATCTGTCTGCCTAGTAGTGGGAAAAGTGCAGCATAGCCTCCTTCCATGGGATATGAAGCACCTGTCCAGACCTGTATACCTGTGTGGAAGCCAGCTTGAAAGTAATTTGTACCACAAAAATTAGAGAGTTTTGCACTTCATGTTCTCACTCATAAGTGGGAGTCGAACAATGAGAATACATGGACACAGGGAGGGGAACAGTACACACCAGGGCCTGTTGGTGGTGGAGGGGGAGGGGGAGGAACTTTAGAGGACAGGTCAATAGGTGCAGCAAACCGCCATGGCACACATATACCTATGTAACAAACCTGCACATTCTGCACATGTATCCTAGAACTTAAAGTAAAAAAAATAATAATAAGGAGTTTGGGAGCTAACGGGGAAATTTTAACTTGCATGTGTTGCATATATTCCATCTTGTCCTTTACAAATGGTCATTTATAACTTCTTATTTAAATAATAAAGATATACTGTGTTTGGAAGTAGGGTTTTTTTCTGGACAGTTTTAATTGCTAGAGAAAACTTTCTTTTGTGGATCTAAAATCTTGAAACTGAGACAGGGCAGGTACAGATATTTTTATTCATCTTACTAATTCCTTGCTGTCACTCTACCAATATTACCCTTGTACCTGAGGTACCTGATAGCTAAGAAGTGCTCAGTGAATAAATGTTAAATTGATGCATGATTAATATATGTAGCAATTAGACACTCTCTTTTTCCCAAAACGATATAGAAGTAAAATGAAGCAGTTACTTTGCTCGTCAGAGGATAAAATATTGCATTCTGTTTTGGATAGAACACTTTGAACATTTATTTTTTGTTTTTTGCTTTATTTTTTGAGACGAAGTCTCACTCTCGCCTATGGTGAAGTGCAGTGGCATGATCTTGGCTCACTGCAACCTCCGTCTCCCAGGTTCAAGCGACTCTTCTGCCACAGCCTCCCAAGTTGCTGTGACTATAGGCGCCCACCACCACACCGGCTAATTTTTGTATTTTTAATAGAAACAGGATTTCACCATGTTGGCCAGGCTGGTCTTGAACTCCTGATCTCAAGTGATCTACCCTACTCAGCCTTCCAAAGTGTTAGGATTACAAGTATGAGCCACTGTGCCTGCCCTCAACATATTTTTAAAACTTAAAAGTATTGTAGGCCGGGCACGGTGGCTCATACCTATAATCCCAGCACTTTGGGAGGCCGAGGCGGGCAGATCACCTGAGGTTGGGAGTTCAAGACCAGCTTGGCCAACATGGTGAAATCCTGTCTCTACTAAAAATACAAAAACTAGCCCGGGTACAGTGGTGCATGCCTGAGCTTTTCAGGAAGCAGAAGTTGCAGTGAGCTGAGATTGCGCCACCGCACTGTAGCCTGGGTGACAGAGTGAGACACTGTCCCCCCAAAAAAAGGCCGAGCACAGTGGCTCACTCCTGTAATTCCAGCACTTTGGGAAGTTGGGAGTTTGAGACCAGGCTGACCAATATGGAGAAACCCCGTCTCTATACAAATACAAAAACAAATATAAACAATTAGCTAGGCATGGTGGTGCATGTCTGTAATCCCAGCTACTCCAGAGACTGAGGCAGGAGGATCGCTTGAACCCGGGAGGCAGAGGTTGTGGTGAGTAGATATTGTGCCATTGCACTCCAGCCTGGGCAACAAGAGTGAAACTCCATCTCAAAAAAAAAAAAAGTGTTGTAATTTTGTAGAAACTTGAAAAAAGAAATGTCACTTTTATTGTCATGAATCTAATGTTACAGCTACTATCGTTTTTGTTGGACCTCAAACTGTAAGCACAGTCAAAGTAAATAGTAACTAGACTGGTGGAAAGGAACTAGAATTTATATGGCATGGCATATTGAAAAATTAGTGTTTTGTCTGTAGGTAGAAGTGAGCTTTTATATTTTATCTGAGCAGAGTTAGAGATTAGGCCTCCTGACTTTCATAGAGACTCAGTACTTCCTGAATAAATTTATGAATTCAGATATCTGAATTTGTCATATAGTAGAAAGACTAGGTTAAGTCAGTGTTACCTTACAAACCCAAACTGGGACCACTGAAGAGAAATTAAAGGAGAATATATTTGCTTGTCACAGAAAAGCTTTTATACAACTACAGTTATCCTAAAAATGAATGTATTAGGTTGACCAAATGACCATTATAGATTAGGTAGAGAGATTTGCTCTTTAAAAGAGAGATTGGATTAGACGACTTTTAAAAATTCCTGCAAACTGAGATTCTAGAGAATAGTATCTCTGTAATAGTTTCATTTTAACTTTGTCTGTTTTCACTATTCCTTAAGTGTGGCTAGTTTTTTAGAATTCTGTTCTTGATCCTCTTTTCTTCTGACTGCTTATTCTAAGTAATGTCATCTGCCTGCCTGCATTCAGTACTGTTGATGATGCCTAACTCTGTTTTCAGTCCAGGTTAGCTCTTGTTATAGGATATCACTAAATTGGTTTTTCCATAGCAAATTAAAATGTAAGTATGTCCAAAACTGAGCCCCCAACTATATGCTTCTCCCTGCCACAGAATGTGTGCTTCCTCCTATGTTTGTCGTCTCAGTAAATGGGTCCATTGTCTACCCAGTTGCACAATCCAGAACAGGGATTATTCCTGACTTGCTATTTCTCCATGTTTCACAAATAGTTTATAGTTCCTGATGGAGACAAGCTTGAACTACAGTATGGCACTGGAAATAGAAGGAAGTGCATGGATTTGGCTTATATGTTTAAGCTGTCAGGATTTGTTGATATATCAGATGTGAACTGTGTGAAGGAAAGAAATGCAGAATGACCTGCGTTTTGGGCTTAAGTGAGTGAGTGAATGTAGTAAATTTGATTTGGATTTGGAAGATATGGGAATGTAAAAGTTTGTGGAGCAGATATAATCGAGTATTCTGTGTTAGACATGTTAATGTTAAGATGCCTGTTAAGTTTCCATGGATGTAGAAGTCTGGAGCAAAGTGAGGAGAGATGTGCCCTCGAGACAGATGATTGGCTACACAGGTGAATGTTAAATAAAGAAAAGATGCAGTTCCATGATCGGTTAGGATAGGTAAGAGAAGAGGGAGTAACAAAGACGCTGAGGGATTATTGAAAGTTTGAAGCAAGAGGAGTGGAATAATTCTTTTGAAGAGTGGGAAATAAAACCTGTAGGAGGAGCTGTAGTTTGAGATTTGTTTTATGATTTGAAAATAAGACCAGTTAGCATGATTTTGTAATTTTTTTCTAATCGCTCTTAGCTATTTGATACCAGTAAGGAATTAGTGGATAATTGGGATTAATCAGGATTAGGATTTTGCCAGGCTAGTACAATAGAGGAAAGAGGAAAGTTTAATTCTGTTAGTTAAGAGAGGATATATGGAATTGAGAGAAATAATTGGTGGTCATGGAGGAATGCATTGCTGAATTGATGAGGTGAAAGAATGGCTGGAATGGGAGAACTAGAATAAGTGAGCTGAAAGAATAGGAGGCAGTGATCGGGAAGGAAGTATAATGTTAGTTACGTCAGAGGATAAAAAGTCAGAGTAGTTCCAGATATTGAAGTCACTAAGAGTGGTGACAAGAGAAGGGGTAGAGAGGAAACTGTGAGCCAGGGGTCATAAAGTCATAAAAGAATGAGGATGACTAGCTGGGCTTGGTGGCTCACACCTGTAATCCCAGCACTTTGGGAGACCGAGGTGGGCGGATCACTAGGTCAGGAGATCTAGACCATCCTGGCCAACATGGTGAAACCCCGTCTCTATTAAAAATACAAAAATTAGCTGTTTGTGGTGGCGTGCACCTGTCGTCCCAGCTACTTGGGAGGCTGAGGCAGGAGAATTGCATAAACCCGGGAGGGGAAGGCTGCAGTGAGCCGAGGTCACACCACTGCCCTCCAGCCTGGGCAACAGAGCAAGACTCCGCCTCAAAAAAAAAAAAAAAAAATGAAACAACAGCTGAAGAAAAACTGTTCCATAAAGTATTGGGCATAGAGGTTTTACAGCTGATGACGTAATTGACTCTTTACTTTTATTGTGGATGAATCAGCTACTTTGTATTTTTCTTTTTTTTTTTTTTTTTTTTTTTGAGACGGAGTTCCGCTCTTGTTACCCAGGCTGGAGTGCAATGGCGCGATCTCGGCTCACCGCAACCTCCGCCTCCTGGGTTCAGGCAATTCTCCTGCCTCAGCCTCCTGAGTAGCTGGGATTACAGGCACGCGCCACCATGCCCAGCTAATTTTTTGTATTTTTAGTAGAGACGGGGTTTCACCATGTTGACCAGGATGGTCTCGATCTCTCGACCTCGTGATCCACCCGCTTCGGCCTCCCAAAGTGCTGGGATTACAGGCTTGAGCCACCGCGCCCGGCCTACTTTGTATTTTTCAAACTTTATGGTTGCTGTATTGCTTCCTTTGTATGGTAGGTCATGTTCCTGAGTCTGGGATACATAATTATGACCCTGAGAAGCAGTCACTGGCCACTAGAGATAGCTTGTTAAATAATGAGATGTCTAGATTTTCTGATGTTGTGTTATAGAGAAAGGGGGCATATTTAAAACTGAAGCCCACACTTGGCTTAATGGAAAAGTTTTGTAACCCTAAAAATAATGTGGGAAGAAAGTTCTCTGGGGGTAGGATGAGAGAACTAATGTGAAGAACAGTGAAGTGGAATACAGGACCTTTTTCATTTTTCTTTATGGTGGTGGTCTTGGTTGCCATAGCTTTTAGATGGCTGTCCTTACTTGCCAATTTTTTTTTTTAGCCCCAGTTTTTAAAAAATTATCTTTCAACTTCATGAATACTATGATGTATTACTATATATTGAGTCATGTCTTCCCATTCTGTGTTGAAACATTGTAGGTAAAATGTTTAGATTTTTCCTCGTTAATTTTTAGTTACATTAAAAATTTTCCTCATTAATTTTTAGTTACATTAAAAATTTTACAGCATGTAGAAAAGTTCATAGGTTACAAAACTGGCGATTGCATTATGTTACTGAAGTAGAAATGGCTTAATTAACATCTTTCAATTTTTTTTTGGTATAAGCGGAAATCCATAGGTAACTTTTTACTATTAACAAGATGTTGAAGACTGGAGGACTTGAGTTGAAATACTTGTTTAGCAGTAAATTGACTTGGAAATATGAATTAAGAGATGAAAGGGAAATGCACTGGCAATGGGAACAGAAAATCAATTTAATTGGAATGATTCTATTGTGGATATAATGGTGATACTGATCCCATTTATTATGAGTCTAGCTTTTCCACCTAATAATTTCAACTCCTGGTTAATAAGAGTAAAATAAGAACCGTAACTGTACTATGTTTTATTAGATGTCTAGGTGTTCAGTATACTCTTAAATATGAGTATTAGCATATACCAAAACTCTGCTAAAGCAAATAGGAATCAGAAATAGATCTTTTTTTGTGTAGTTTCTGTGGTACTCCAGTTAGTTCCTTTTATAAACATAATGCAGGATCTTTTCATTCTTGTGTGTTAAAGTTAAACCCAAAAAGGATTGAGAGTATCACATTTAACATATTAGAAAGAAATGTTTGGTTTCAAAAACTGGTACTCCAAAACTCTTTAGGATTATAATGCAAATTTGTATAGTTAAATTTCTGAAAGATCTCTTTAGTAAATTGAATCTGTAAGGTCTCTGTTTAGAAGATCTCTTTTTCTGAAAGCCTCTTTGCCTTTCATTATAAAAGAGCCTGGTACTGCTTTCTGTTTTAAAAATCAGGCTGGAAAATTACAGAGTACAAACATTTGCCCATCGGTTCTTCATTTGGAGAGAGCAGAAATACATCTTCAAAATGGAAGCTGACATTTAAGTATTTATTTCTATCTGTGGGAGTTGTAGTTTGTATTTTTTACTTTTTACTTTTGTAACTACATATAATATATGTTGGCTTCTGCATGGTGTAACTGTAACACCATCTTTATTTTATGTTGTTTTGTGATTGTTGTTCAAATCCTCATATGATCCGTTTCTTTCTGAGCCCCTCAGAGTCTCTAAAAAAAATCAAGGTGTCTTTACCTCTTCTTTTTGGCTCTATTAAATTGAAACATAATATAAATGGGTTGATTCTGATCATAAAAATTGATTCACAAATGTGTCTGAAAATGTGTATTCTTTTTAAAAATAATTGTTTATTTTTAAATTAATAGACTTAATTTTTTAGAGCAGTTTCAGATTTACAGAATAATAGAGCATGTAGTACATAGAATGACATTTATCCAACCCCTCACCTTCTGCACAGTTTTGTCTTTTATTAACATCTTGCATTAGTTTGGTACATTTGTTACAAGTATTGACTCAATATTGATATATTATTAACTGTAGTTCATAATTTACATAAAGATTCACTCTTTGTGTTGTATTGTTCTATGGGTTTTGACAATATGTAATGACATGTGTCTATCATTACCATTTCATACAGAATAGTTTCACTCTCCTACCAGTACCCTGCGCTTCACCTATTCATCTCCTTCCTTCCTTCCCTTAAACCCCTGACAACCATTGCTCTTTACTCTCTCTGTAGTTTTGCCTTTTTCACAATGTCAGGTAGTTGGAATCAAACAGTTTGTAAGCCTTCTTAGACTGGCTTCTTTCACTTAGCAATATGCATTTAGGATTCTTCCATATCTTTTTGTGGCTTCCATTTATTTCTTTTTTCTTTTTTCTTTTTTTTTTTTTTTTTTTTTTGAGATGGAGTCTTGCTCTGTCACCCAGGCTGGAGTGCAGTAGCATGACCTCGGCTGACTGCAACCTCTGCCTCACGGGTTCAAGCAATTTTCCTGCCTCGTCCTCCTGAGTAGCTGGGACTACAGGCGCATGCTACCATGCCTGGCTAATTTTTGTATTTTTAGTAGAGACAGTGTTTCACCATGTTAGCCAGGATGGTCTCGATCTCCTGACCTCATGATCCACCTGCCTCAGCCTCCCAAAGTGCTGGGATTACAGGTGTGAGCCACCGTGCTTGGCCTTTTTTCAAATTAAATTTTTATTGTACATATTCATGGGTGATCATAGTGATTCATAGTGATATTTTGATACATATAATTTGTAGTGATCACGGTAATGAGCACATCTATAATCTCAAACATTTATTGTTTCTTTGTGTTGGGAACATTTGGTATTCTAGCTGTTTGAAACTATTTAATATTTTATTGTTAACTATAGCTATCTTGTTAGTAGTGGTATAGAGCACTAAAATTTATTTTTCCTATTTTAGCTGTAGTTTTGTATCCTTTAACAAATTTCTCCCTATTCCTCCCTTCCCCCTACCCTTCTCAGCCTCTGATATTCTCTGTTCTACTTTTTACTTTTATGAGATTAACATTTTTTAGCTTCCACATGTGAGCAAGAACGTGTGGTGGTTAACTTTCTATTCCTTGCTAATTTCACTTAACATAATATCCTCCAGTTCCATCCATGTTTCCTCAAATGACAGCATTTCATTCTTTTTTATGGGTAAATAGTATTCCATTTTGTATATGTATAATCACAGTTTCTTTATTCATCGTTGTTGGACATCCATGTTCATGTGTGTCTTGGCTGTCATGAATAGTGCTGCAATCAACATTCCACTGTATGAATTTACCACAGTTTGTTTATGCATTCGAATATTGAAGGACATCTTGTTTACTTCCAGTTTTGGGAGACTATGAATGAAGACTACTTTAAACATTTATGTATAGAGTTTTGTATGGACATAACTTTTTAGCTCAGCTGCACACATGCCAAGGAGTGGGATTGCTGGCTCATATGGTAAGACTATATGAGCTTTGTGAGAAACTGCCAAATTACCAAGGTTTGTGTTCTGTGCACGTGTGTTCTTAGGACGCAACCTAATGAAAAGTTTGGAAGGATATACTCTAAACCATTAACAATAGTTATTTTGGGAGATGAGATTGGGATGGAGGGGGAACTGCCATCTTTTACTTATTTGTTTTATATTATTTTAATTTTTCCACAACAAAATCTTCATAATAAATTTTTACAAATAATTTTCTTCAAAATACTTTAATTCATCATAATATGACTCAGTATAAGTGAAAAAAGTAAGACTATTTAAAACAGTATATTTTCAGTTTCATAGCATTTTCTAGTTGTAGTAGATTTTAATATTTTTTGAGAGAGCAATAACCTTCCTACTATCATGATTGTCTATTCAAAAAATGTGTAGAGCATCTGCCATGTGGCACAGCCTTTCAAAGGATCATGCCTAGAGCTAAGAGGACAACACCCTTAATCCAACCTTAGGATACCAGGAGAAACTCCTGCAGGAAGTGATAACTAAACTGAATCCTGAAGGACAAGTCTGAGTTAACCAGGCAAAACCGGGAGACGGACAGGGAAAGGAGAATGTACCATAATGAGGACAGTTTTCAGACCCAGACCAAGCTATTCACTTCTGATTAATCTGACTAAAATTAGAATTAATTGTTCCAGACTCTCAGAAAATCATATTAGATCTTTTCATGTTGTTGACTCTTGTTTAATAATTGGCAACTGAGAAGAATGGAGTCATTTTCTTGTGGTTTCTGAAAGTGAGTGGCAGTGAGCTGCAGAATGTATTGTCCAGATGCCCATTTTTGCTTGGAATAATGAATTGCCTGAAGATACTTTGTTGTTGGAAATGTGTTAGCATCAGTCATTGTCCTATCAGTTGAATGTTGTATGCCTTACCTGAAATGTAAAATCTCGAATTTTTCAACCGTCACAGTTTTTGAGTGTACTTCTGTAACTTACTTGTGCTTTTATGGCCCTTATACTTAAATCTTTCTTCCCAATTTGTAAACTTACACTGTTATGTCAAAAAAATGTTTTTCTGTTTTCTGTAGGATTCCAGTGAAAATTTTAAATGAAAAAAAACAATTTAAATGATCACTTAGGTAGATAGGGTAAGAGAGAAAACTAGGGTACTGATATTTAGGTACGGAAGCAACTGTCATTATTTGCTAGATTATGACATAGGTGAGTTAAAAGAAGAGTTCATTGAGTCTATTTGGTTCTTTTTGGAATTCCAGTTCTTTACAATAGATTTTAAACATGTTAGAAGGCTGCTGGCCTTCAGTAGCTTTTTTCAGAAGGTTTAAAATAATACTGTTTTCTTTGGATCAAATTCAACTCTAAGATTATTTCTTTAAGACTTTAAATGTGTAAATAGTTCACATTCTGTTACTGAAAATTTTCACAGAGAAATTTAATGTGAAAGGTGATTAGTATATTGCTTTATTAATCTGTTTTCAATAGATTAGTTTGTTAATCTGTTTCAACAAAAGTTACCACTGGTACTGATCTGTTAAATATTATACCATTAATACTTTTCTCTAGCGTCTATTGCATTTTAAAGAGAAAAAGAGAATTCTCGAATTCTGAAAAGGAGCAGTGAAATATTGTCATCAGAATATACTTGGATTCTAACTCTTGACTTACCCCTGCCGGCAGGATGGCCTTGGGCAAGTCAGCTTTACTAAACTAAGTCTTTCTGTGTTTAAATAAATAGAAATAAGTAATATATGTGAAAGTTCCTACAAACGATAAAGCCTTACAAAAATAATTGCCATCGTTATTATGGAATTTGTCTTCTAGCACACATTTATAATCTACTGAACAAGATTCCCAGGAAGTCAGTTATCACTGTTTGTTCTGGCCATATTTTTTATACCTGAGTCCCACTGGCATGTGAATTGGCTGAGAGGTAGAGAGGCGAAATCTATGTGCATGTGTCTTTTTATGACCCAAGGAAGATTTTAGGAACTAGAAGACCTGAGGCTAACAGGCAATTATTTTGTCCAAAGACAAGAAAGAGGAGAGGGTAGGAATGATATGAGGCTTCTGGCTATTACTCCCTGTTTTTGTAAAGGTATTCATAGTTAGGAGAGAAATAACTGTCAAGGGGAGGAAATGAAAGCCTGCTCTTCTTTCCTGAGGCCCCTTCTTACCCTGTTCACTAGATTTGATGAGGAAAATGAGAACTTAATCACAAAGTAATTGTGACTTCTACTGTTGAAAATTGTTTTTTTGCCAGGCCTGGTGGTTCATGCCTGTAATCCCTGCACTTCAGGAGGCCAAGGTGGGCGAATTACTTGAACCCAGGAGTTTGAGACCAGCCTGGGCAACGTGGTGAAACCTGTCTCTACAAAAAATACAACAATTAGCTGAGTGTAGTGACAGGTGTCTGTAGTCTCTGCTACTTGGGAGGCTGAGGTGGGAAGATCACTTGAGCCCAGGAGGCAGAAGTTGCAGTGAGCTGACATCCTGCTGCTGCCCTCCAGCCTGGTGACAGAGTGAGACCCTGCCTCAAAAAAAGACAAAACAAAAAGAAAAATTCTTTTATTTTTCTTTCCATTTGTGTCTTTTCCTTTGTATATCTCTCCCCCATTCTATTCTTTTTCTCACGCTTTGTATGTCATTTCTAAAAGGATCTCTTTTAAGGCACTCTTCCCTACTTTATCATTCTTCTGTTCCTTTTCCTTTTTCTCTTCTTTCCTCTGCTAATTTTACTTAATTTAATTTGGCAAAGTACTATAACTATACTTTTCTATTTTATCATATCTTTTTCTTATTTTTTTTCTGCCATTTGAAAGTTGGCATTCAAATCTAATATAGTAAATGGAAAAGGTCATAAAGTAGTAAATCCCATTTCCACATATGACATGCCACTGGGTACAATGAAAATAAGCACTCATGTTAACAAAGAGAATATAGGGTAAAATGCTTTTAGACTATTTGATGGTATGTGTTTATATTCACAACGTTGATATGACCTAGTGATATCATACCTTAGAACAGGCGTCCCCAAACTCTTTACACAGGGGGCCAGTTCACTGTCCCTCAGACCGTTGGAGGGCCGCCGCATACTGTGCTCCTCTCGCTGACCACCAATGAAAGAGGTGCCCCTTCCTGAAGTGCGGCTGGGGGCCGGATAAATGGCCTCAGGTGGCCGCATATGGCCCGCAGGCCGTAGTTTGGGGACGCCTGCCTTAGCATCTATTTAAAACAAATGTATCTTAAATAATGAAAAGATTATATATAACAGGCGTCCCCAAACTACAGCCCGGGGGCCGCATGCGGCCCCCTGAGGCCATTTATCCGGCCCTCCGCGGCACTTCAGGAAGGGGCATCTCTTTCATTGGTGGTCAGCGAGAGGAGCACAGTATGTGGCCGCCCTCCAATGGTCTGAGGGACAGTGAACTGGCCCCCTGTGTAAAAAGTTTGGGGACGCCTGATATATAACATCCTTAATGTCCAGCAGTAAATGAGGATGGTTATATGGACTATGTTATAACCATTTAATTTTTACCTACAATAAGTCTTAACATCCAAGATCAAGGACAGTATAAATTTGCACAGTGTTTTAGAGCAATATGGCAATATCCCCAATATAAATCCACATAGTTTTTGATCTCACATTGTATGTCTAGGTTGCCTTCGTTATAAGCTGATCTGTGCTAAAGTATTTGTAGTGATATTCATTGCAGTGCTAATTATAGTAAGTTTGTTGATATTTTGTTGAATAGTAGTTTCTCTTCTAGGCATTTCACTGAAGGAGATAATCAAGGCTGTGGATAGAAATAAAACTAAGATATATTTATCCCTATTTTTCTATTTGAAAATAATATTAAAATTGTGAATGCCCAACAGTAGAGGGTTCGTTAAATTATATATCCTGTCAGTGGAAAATCAGGCAGTATTGCAGTCATGTTTTAGAAGACTATAATGGGCTTATCTTCTTCCATAATGCAAATGCATATACACATGTGTACCAGGAAAGAGATGCATCTACACTGTTTTTGTCTAAGTAGTTAGATATAGATGATTTAAGAAAATGTTTTTAATGACCTATGATGTTCGGGCACGGTGGCTCAAGCCTGTAATCCCAGCACTTTGGGAGGCCGAGGCGGGTGGATCACGAGGTCAAGAGATCGAGACCATCCTGGTGAAACCCCGTCTCTACTAAAAATACAAAAAAATTTAGCTGGGCATGGTGGCACGTGCCTGTAATCCCAGCTACTCAGGAGGCTGAGGCAGGAGAATTGCCTGAACCCGGGAGGCGGAGGTTACAGTGAGCCGAGATCGTGCCATTGCACTCCAGCCTGGGTAACAAGAGCGAAACTCCGTCTCAGAAAAAAAAAAAAAAAAAAAAAAAAATGACCTATGATGATGTTTTCTGATATAAATAAAAACCATGAGATCTTTAAAATTAAAAATACTGGCCGGACGTGGTGGCTCACGCCTGTAATCCCAGCACTTTGGGAGGCCGAGGCGGGTGGATCACAAGATCAAGAGATTGAGACCATCCTGGTCAACATGGTGAAACCCCGTCTCTACTAAAAATACAAAAAAATCATCTGGGCATGGTGGTGCGTGCCTGTAATCCCAGCTACTCAGGAGGCTGAGGCAGGAGAATTCCCTGAACCCAGGAGGCGGAGGTTGCAGTGAGCTGAGATCGTGCCATTGCACTCCAGCCTGGGTAACAAGAGCAAAACTCCATCTCAGAAAAAAAAAAAAAAAAATTAAAAATACTAACCCAAGGCTAAAGAAAAGCCTTGGTGGAAGTAGACCAAATTTTAAACAGTAGCTGTTTTTGAGTGATGGGACTAATGGTAATTTGTAAAACACTTTTGTGTCTTATCTATATTTTTCTTAAATGGGAAAATGAATATGCTCATTTTATTGGAAATACTTTGTTTTTTAGCTTTGATAAAATATGGTTGATAAACAATTAACATAGTAGCAAGTAATTTTGATGTAATTAATAAGCTTTTGAATTAATAAGATTATTGTGTTTATTTTATTTTTAGGCCAGAAATGTACACACAGGAGAGTTGGCTGCAGTAAAAATCATTAAATTGGAGCCTGGTATGTATTAAAACCCTCAAGACAATTTTCAACAATTTTCTTGTGCAGTTCATAAATATAGGTCTTAAAAGTATTTTCCATATTTCTTTCCTTGTTTCCCTTCTTCCCATAAGAAGTCTTTATATGTTGTATCAGGTCAATAGAATATCTTCAATTAAACTCCACTGGAGGTGGTTAGTTAAAGGTGAGTTTGATGTGACAGTTTTGTTGCCAAATAAAATTTGACATGTACACATTCAAAATTGGAAGACAATTGACAATGTTAAAGTAATTTTCTTTTAAGATCATAGTGAAATATTTGAACTTCAGGTTTAGCTTTTATGAGAATTTGATTAGGAAAGTATTCAGTGATTTTTTTGTGGTGAATATTTGGGATAATGACATTTGCTTGTCAGCTTTTCCCTTTGATTGGTTTAGGTTTGTTAATTCTGGTCTTAGCTTAATGCTTATTTTATTAACACCTCTGTGTGTCAGAAGACTGCTTGTTTTAAAACACACTGAATAATTTACTTTGAAAATAGAACTATAATCTTAAAACTGTTTTATGATTTTCATATCCTAAAAGTTTCTAATGAGTGTAGTAGTAGTTTTTAACCAGGTAAGTGAATATTTGGTGGTATGTTCATTTGCTGGTTCATAAACTTAGGCATGTAGGTGTCTTTTTTTTCTGGGCAAATAGAAATTGTTGTAATAATACTCTTTCAGGATCCTCTCATTAAGTTCCACCTAAGTATAAAATGATCTCCAAAATGTCACTAACACAAACAGGAAATATAACACAACTATACAAGCATTTGCCTCTTCTGGAAAAGTCATTAGAGCAAATATTCAAATTATATTCAAGGATGGTTGTTCAAGTTATGTCTAGGAACTGGCCTGTGCTCTCAGAGAAAACAAAGATGTTTATCCCTTTTCTGTCTTCAGCAAGTGCAGTGGGCTTGTTGCAGCACAGTTTCACTTACTTGATTTGAGGGTATGGCTTATTTTTTTCTAGGTTGATGCGAAAGTAATTGCAGTTTTTGCCAACCTAATATTACAGTTCATTATAATGAATTAATGCGTACATTTTTTAAATTCTGCAATTCTTCTCAGTAAGCCTTATATTAGAACTAACATAAGAAGACAATTTAGTAAAAAAAAGAAAAACGTGTATGATTACTTAAAATGTGAGGGTTAAATGCTAGAATCATAAATTAAGACCCTTTGAAAGGCTGGAATTTCTCACTGCCTTGTTTTGTAAAAGTTGACTATTTTATGTTAGTCGTGACCCATGTATTAAGATTGAATAACATTTCAACTTGTTCCCCAAGAAAGAATAACATGAAAGTTCAGTAAATATTGATGATGTGATCTTAGTATTTGGCCATTTTAAAATCTTGTTGGTTGTCTATTCTTATGTTTTGCCCTGTCCTATCAGGTTATTTGTATTTTATTCTCGATTTTTAGATCCTGTTTGCACTTTGAGGGTAGTGACTTTTCATTATGTATTTTACGTTTCCCCCAATTTGTCTTCTGTCTTTGCACTCTGCTTATATTTTTCTTTTCCATGTGAAAGTCTTCTTTTTTCTCTTAGACAAATTTGGCAGTCCTCCTTTATCTATTCCTCATTTCCCTGTACTTAGGCCCTTTTTCCTAATTATAAACATTTTAAACTGTAATTTCTTCTAGTTTTTTCTTTTTTTCTTCCAAAATTTAAGTATTTGCTCAATCAGAAACGAGTTTGTTCTAAGGGATGAGATAACTCTATGTATGTTCTTTTTCAAATGGCTAGTTTCCTAAACCCATTGCTCTGTATTTAGTCTCTTATCCACAGATTTGAAATGCCTTGGTTGTCATAAACTAAATTTCCATGTAAGCATAGATTTTGCGTTCTGTTTCAGTGGTTTTCTTTTTTCTATTCCTACTTTAATACTATCCTGGTTTTGATTACTGTAACTTTTCATTGCATATTACAATCTAAAATTCCTTTTATTTTTCAGATACTTTGTTTGTAAAATGTTTTCTTCAGGAGAACTTTTAAATCATTTGTGTCATGGAGAAAAAAGGCACTTAGATTAATGTAGGAAATTTGGCATTTTGACAGTAGTAAAGGTTTTTTCTTATTCAGGTCCTTAGGAAAGTTTTGCCATATACATTTTAATATTTATGGTATTTTTCACTATCGTGAATGTGTTTCTTTTTTCCTCTTATGCTGTCTAATTGGTTATTGTAAATGTTGACTTCAGACACTGATTTTATTGGATATATTTTGTCTCTGGCAGTCTTATAGAATTCATATTTTTCTGGTAGTTTTCAAATGTTTTTAATTGTTTTTGTAACTGTACAGTCATATCATATTGAATGTTATTTTTGGCCAGGACTTTCACATTGTAGGATAGTGCTTCTAGTATTTACGCATTGAACATTAACCCATTTATGCTGGAGGTTGCAGTTTTTTAAATTGCAGACATGAAAAATCAGACCTTGGCGATGACCTTGGGCAGCAGGATATAAATAACTCCCACAAGCTTAGAGTTCCAATAATGGAACAGTAGGCATAAATGGGTTCTGACAGAAGTGTTGATCATCTTCCACTATAGTGATTTTGTTCATTTCTCCTTCCATTTGTGGCACATCTGCTTAATGTATTGTAAGTGTGTCAGCTGACCCATAAAATTCATTTTTGCATTATGTTTTCATTTCTTAATTAATGTTTGTTGAATACCTAATTATGCCAAGCTTTGTTCTAGAGGGTAGGAATGTAGACGAGAACAAAAAGACGAAGACCTTGTTCTCATGGCTTGAATTCTAGTGGGAGAGATAGAATGATGGAATAAATGTATAGTGCATTAGTCACTCATATTGGTCAGTGGCTTCAGTCTTTCCCTTACTATTGTGGCTTGTATCCTTCATCTTTAATCATTCACTCTCTTAATGCTCTTCGATACCCTTTTTACCTTGAATATAACTTTATCTGACATTGATAGTGCCAACACTGCTCTCTTTTTCTTTATATTTATGTGGCATACAACAAATGGATGGACCTTGTGTACTTGGGCCTATTATTATGCTTTAATCCTTTCTGGGTCATTGATGTTTCTCTTGTAAAAAATTATATTTGACTTTTGTTTTATAACCCAATCTGAATCTTTCTTTTTTTTAAATAGGTGAATCTCTCCACTATTATGTTGTTTAGAGATAGGTTTAATTTTAATTCTGTTGTGGTTTTTGTTTTTAATGTTTTCTTAAATTAAAAAAAAATATGGCTGGGGGTTTCTTTTATTTTTTACTGCTGATAATTTGTAAGGAACAATTCTGTAGCTTTGTCAGAGGATGGCTTGTAAGATCTTGAATAATATATTTAAATTTGTGGGTGTTTTAGGTTTTTAGTTTAAGAAATAAAACAGTCATCTATTGAATTCTTGGGTTTACAAATTTTGAAATTTGCATATTTATACTCTTCCTGTCATCCCCCCAATTTCCAGTTGTTTGTGGGTTTATATGGGGACTTTAGCCCAGAAACTTTCTGACTGCACTGTGGTATGAGTATGTATTAATATGTATACCTTCTTTTAAGAAATATTGTATTTATAATTTATAAATGTCATGACCAGTTATTTAGACTTAGTTTTATATTTAATAGATTTACTACCCACCATTGGTCTTTTTATGCCGTTTTCTTTCCATTCTCACCTACTTAGTATCAACTACCAATAGACTACATCATATTATCAAAAAGATTTTCCATTATTAGGAATATTATAATTTAAATCCACAAATAGATTGTTCTTCTCATACCTGCTTTTCCCTCTATCTTCCCCATTTTGCTAAGCAATTAACCAAGCGAAAAATCTAGGCATTAACCTTGATTTCTCTCTTATTTGTGTTCAAGAATCAATCTGTCAGCAAGTTGCTTCAACTCCACCTGCAAAACACATCTAAATTTATCTGCTTATCTTTATTGCCCATCTCCACCCTTTTAGGTCTTGCTGCCTCTCCCACATCTCTCATTCCCCACCAACTAGATTCCAGAAAGCCTCTGGAGTGAACTTTTTAAAACATGAATTATATCATCACATTTTCCTGCTTAACACTTCCCGGAAGCTTCCATAGCCACTTAGAAACATACTCAGATTTTTAGCCTCATTTATAAAACCCTGCATGATCTGCTCTGCCCACTTTTCTGAGCTCATTGCATATGTTTCTCTCTACTCTAGTATGCCTGTTTTCTTTTTATTTAAACAGTCCAAGTTTAAAGCAGTTCTTCTCTTTTGCCTGAGGTAGCTGTTTTTCCTGATCTTTGCTCTGAATGCTCCTGGTCATTCAGACCTCAGCTTAAATAAATATCATATTCTCAGAGAGGCCAATCCCCTTGTTATTTTAGTTCACTTCATAGGACCAGTGAGTGCCTGGTACTTTTCTTGTTTGTTTGTATGTATACATGTATGTATTTTGTTTGTCTCCTAGAATGTAAGATTCATGAGAATAGTGATTATCTTCACTGCTATATTTCACCACTTGGGACAGTGTAAGCACATAATGGAAACTGCAGTATTCTTCCTACAAAAAAACATTAAAGATGTCTTTCTGTTGCCTTTGAATGAGAATAACGATTTGACTGGTATAAAATGATTACATCACATGTTCTTCTCCCTCTACCTTGAAAAAAATCTATAGACATTTTTTTCCTTGATTATTGTTGGAAAGAACTGTAAGGTTTACCTGATATTTTTGCCCTAGTAGGTAACTCGCTGTTACTCCTCGACTGTTTGTAGCAAACGCTGGCATTTCTTTGTCTTCAAAATTAGTAATCTCAACAGAATATAATTTGGTCTCAGTAATTTTCTATAAGTTTTTCTCTCTCAGACTCAATGAGCTGCTTTTTTCATCTGCAGTTTTGATTTTTTCTCTATTTCAAGAAATTGTTTCTAAAGACTCTTGAATTTTTTTACCTCATTACTTTGGAAAGTAAAGAATTTTTAAAGTCTGCCATCATATCAGTGACTAATTTGTCTCCAATACTGCTTTTGTTTTGTTTTGTTTTAAATAGGGTCTCTCTCTCTCTGTTGCTGGGCTGGAATGCAGTGGCATGATCTGGGCTTATTGCAACCTCCGCCAACCAGGTTCAAGCCATTATCGTGCTTCAGCCTCCTGGGTAGCTGGAATTACAAATGCATGCCACCACACCCAGCTAATTTTTGTATTTTTAGCAGAGACAGGGTTTCTCCATGTTGTCTAGGCCACTCTCAGTTGGACTCCTGGCCTCAAGTGATCTACCCATCACAGCCTCCCAAAGTGCTGGGATTATAGTAGAGAACCACCATGCCCAGCCCCCAGTACTGCTTCCATTACTTGATGTTTCCAGTGCTTTTATTAGTTTTATATAAGTATTATTTTTATGGAGCTTCCCCCCTTAACTCTACCAGTTTCTTTCTGTTTCATTTTGTTGCCTAATTACCTATAGTCTTGTTTTTCCCCTTTCATATTTCTGAGAGTTTGAAGCACTGCTGTCTTAAATTTTCTTTCAAAATGAATTCTTCATATCTTCAGCATCCTATATTTATCTTTTTTTTTTTTTTTTTTTTTTGCTGTGGAATTTTGGTGGGAAATCAATGGGTTAAATTTTAGCATTATCAGTAAAGCTGAAGTAGATGGTATTTTTCACATTTTTGGAGCAGACTTAAGGGAATGTTTAGGCTAAAAAAATATATAATGATATGCTAATGAATTTTCCCAGCTTTCAGTTCAAATACTTCAAATAATTTTGGAGACTGTCATATTTCAAAAATGAATTCTTAACTATATTCACCAGCTTTCAAAAACTTGCACTAAAACCAGCATAATACAAAAATGCTTTCTTGTATTGATTTAACAGATGAACTGGTTTAAAATTGTATTTAGACATGAAAAGATAATTATTTGCCAATGTGACTTAGAAAAAAACTTATGTCTGGTAAAACATAAACAAAATTTTTTTAAAATAAATGAAATTCCAGCTGTAAACTTAATAGTGCTTTTCCCCACGGTGTAAAATAGGATATTAAAGTTTATAGTAATTTTAGAGTCCTAAATTGTGTTTACTGACTTGCCTCTGGCAATTTACTTTTATAATGTTATATTCAAATTTTGCTGAAACAGATTGCTTTTGAAGGTCTTCCTAATATTTGAAAAAAATACTACAGTAAACCTTAGAGTTAAAAATAGGTTAGCACCGAGAATCACTTTTAGCCACAAAAGTATTTGTAAAAGAAAATGAAGTCAGCATCCTTCCTATGTCTGTATGTTCTTGTTACTCTTTGGATATACAGGCAAAATGATTACTTTCAGGAGTGATTTAACCATTTCTATCTCATTACTATAGTAGATACTTATTAAATAGAGTTTGACTGACCAGTGATTAGCACTGAAATAATGCTAGTGATACCATTGTGAGTTGCATTTTTCATCTCTTTGGTTAGGCATCCAGAGTTCCCTAGAAGAGCAGGCAGATATTATGATGATTCATGCCACCATGTTTTTCTGTCTTTTGTCTGAATTTCAGCCTACCATCTAACTCATTTTACAGATGTTCAGTTTGCTCAAGTCTGTAGCTAGTGGCGGCCAAAAGCCAGAGCAGGAACAAAGTTTGTGGGAAAACTTACCATCAGAATCCTACTTTTCCTTCCCTTTCTCCTTCTCCCATTATCCCTCTTTTATGGTGAAACTACAAAATAGTATTTTAAGCTTACAAAAATTACGGTTTGTTACACATTGGCAGCCTTGCTTACAGGGGTAGAATTTAATCCATCACTACCCAGGATGATTAATGCAATACCTTTTTGCTTTGTGCCTTTGCTTATCTTTTAAAATGTTAAATTGGAAATACTTATAAAATAGTAATTTTTCATAAAATAAATGTATTTTTTTAGACAGTTTTTGAAATCAGTAGGAATCTCTCACTATTTTTGAATAGATGTTTAAAGCTTTCCTTGGACTTGCAGGGAATACTTTATCTTGTTTCCTGAAAGTATAAGCAGAGAAAGTTGAGTATATCTTAAAAAGTCAAGAAGTATAAAGAAGTTTAAACCAGCCATAGGTTTGCCTTGTGAAAATTCTTGAAAGAAATCCCAAGGTAGGCTGGCCAAATAGGGCAAGTGTCAGCTATTCTGTTTAGGTGGTGGTGGTATGTTCTTTTCAGAATTTTTTTTTTTTTTTTGAGACGGGGCCTTACTCTGTCACCCAGGATGGAGTGTAGTGGTGTGATCTCAGCTCACTGCAACCTCTGCCTCCCAGGTTCAAGCAATTCTCCTGCTTCAGCTGCTCAAGTAGCTGGCACTACAGATGTGCACCACCACGCCTGGCTAATTCTTATATTATTAGTAGAGACAGGGTTTCACCATATTGGCCAAGCTGGTCTCGAACTCCTGGCCTCGTGATCCACCTGCTTCAGCCTTCCAATGTGCTGGGATTACAGGTGTGAGCCACCATGCACAGCCTTTTTCAGAATTTCTATCCAAACTCTAACAACCTTTATTTTTAAAAATATTCTGTAAAGTAAAATATTTGTACCCTGTCTTCACTGTTTGGACAGTTCAAATCTGAATTAATGGAAAATGTTAATTTGAAGGCAGAAATACATGCCCCACATGTCATATTATTAGTTTTAAATAATAGATACAGAAAATGAATAAAGGTTAGTGTTGTTTACTAATGTTTTCTGTTTAACATTCTACATTCATTATGCTCATTGGAAAAAATCATATTTACTTATGAACCAAAACAGCCATATTCACAAGATTGCCACCATGGTGTCACTGTATTTTTCATGGTTGTTTATAAATTAGCTGACAGAATATTTAGCATTGGGTTAATTGATTCTGAAAATAGTACTGCTGATGTATTCACTGTACAATGAGCTACCAGTAAAATTAGTTTTCGTTTTGATACCTATCTTTAACATTAAATTATTTCATAAACTTCAGAAATGTATCTGGTACTTGTGCAGAAAACTTTTGTCATTGCAAATCTTAATTAAGAGATCTAATTTTTGCATTGTAATTTTGCTGTAAGTGATAAACACATTTTTAGGTTACTGCATATTTATTGTTTTAAAGGTTTTTATTTTTTACTTTTTTGGTCTGGGAGCAGTGGTTCACACCTGTAGTCTCAGCACTTTGGGAGGCTGAGGTGGGAGAATCTTTTGAGCCCAGGAATTCAAGACCAGCCTGGGGAATATGGTAAGACCTCATCTCTACAAAAATTTTTTTAAATTGGCAGAGCATGGCAGCCTGCTTCTGTAGTCCCAGCTGCTCAGGTCACTGAGGCCGGAGGATCTTTTGAGCCCAGGAGGTTGAGGCTTCAATGAACCATGTTCACATCACTGCTTTCCACTGTGGGCAACAGAATGAAATCCTCTCAAAAAAAGAAAGAAAGAAAAAAAATGTATTTTATGTATCTAGAAACTTGAAGATCCAAACATCTAACTGTAGTAAAATCATTAAATTAGGCTATACTCATATCATTTTCATAACGTAAACTTTACTGTCTTACCATTTTTTGGTTTTTGTGTTTGTGTTTTTTATATGGAGTCTTGCTCTTGGCACCCAGGCTGGAGTGCAGTGGTGCGATTTTTACTTCACTGCAATTTCTGCCTCCTGGTTTGTAGCCATTCTCCTGCCTTAGCCTCCCAAGTAGCTGGGATTATGCCACCAGGCCCAGCTAATTTTTTGTATTTTTAGTAGAAACAGCTTTTACCATATTGGCCAGGCTGTTCTTGAACTCCTGATCACCCTCCTCAGCCTCCAAAAGTGCTAGGATTACAGGCGTGAGCCACTGTTCCCAGCTGTCTTATAATCATTTTTAAGTGCATTGTTTAGTAGTTTTAAGTATATTTACATAGTTGTGAAACAGATCTCTAGAATTTTTCATATTGCAAAACTGAAACTCTATATTCATTTGATAAAACTCTTTGCTGCCTCCCCACAGCCACTAGTAACCACCATTCAACAGTTGGTATCTATGAATTGGGCTCCTTTAGATACTTCATATAAGTGAAGTCATACAGTATTTGTCCTTTTCTGACTAGGCTATTTCATTTAGCATAATATTCTCAAGTTTCATCTAGCATAATATTCTCAAGTTTCATCTATGTTAGAGCATGTGACAGGATTTTAAGTTTGAGTACTTTTCATATACTACAGTTTTTTTCATTCATCTGTCAATAGACATTGTATATAACTAGGTTGCCTCCACCTGTTGACTATTGTAAATAGTACTGCTATGGACATGGATTTACAAATCTCTCTTTGAGATCCTATTTTCAGTTATTTTGGATATAAACCTAGAAGTATGATTATTGGTCATCTGGTAGTTCCACACTTAATTTTTTGAGAAACTGCCATACTGTTTTCTGTAGCAGCCTCACCAGTTTGCAATGTCAATAACAGTGCATAAGGGTTCTAGCTTCTCTACATCACCTCTAACATTTTTTTTTCTGTTGTTGTTTTTTTTAATCATAGCCATACTAATGGGTGTGAAGTGATATCTCATTGTGATTTTATTTGTGTTTCTCTGAATTATGATATTGAGCATGTTTTCACATGCTTATTGGCTGTTTGCGGGTCATCTTTGCATAAATGTCTGTTGAAGTCCTTTCCCACTTTTAAAATCAGGTTATTTGATTTTTTTTGTTGTTGAGTCGTAGGAGTTGTTTATGTATTCTGAATATTAAACCCTTCTTAGATACAGAATTTAAAAATATTTTCTCCTATTCCATAGATTGCCCTTTCAACTATGTCCCTTGGTGAACACAAATTTTAAAATTTCATGTGTAGTCTTACCTGTTTTTGTTACCTGTGCTTTTGGTGTCATATACAAGAAATCATTGCCAAATCCAGTGCCATGAAACTTTTCATCTGTGATTTTTTTTCTAGGAGTTTGATCCTTTGGGGGTCTTAATTTAGATCTTTAAATCATTTCGGGTTAAGTTTTGTGTATGGATTAAGGCAGGAGTCCAACTTCATTCTTTTGCACGTGGATATCCAGTTTCCCTAATACCATTTGTTGAAGAGACTGCCCTCTCCCCTTCAAGTAGTCCTGATACCCTCGTTTGAAGATCATTTGACTGTATACTTGAAGGTTTATTTCTGGGCTCTCTCTTCTATTCCATTGGTCTTTAATATGTCTGTCTTTATACCAGTACCCTACTGTTTTTATTATGGTTGCTTTTACTATGTTTTGAAATCAGGAAGCATGAGTCTTCCAACTTTGTTCTTCTTTTCAAAATTGTTTTGGCTATGGAGAGTCTCTAAATTTTATACAAATTTTAGAATGATTCATTCCTATTTCTGCAAATAAAGGTTACCGAATTTTTTCATAGGGATTGTGTAGCTCTTTATATCACTTTGGGTAGTATTGACATCTTCATAATATTAACTTGGGCTGGGCATGGTGGCTCATGTCTATAATCTCACCACTTTGGGAAGCCAAGGTGGGCGGATCACAATATCAGGAATTCGAGACCAGCCTGGCCAATATGGTAAAACCCTGTCTCTACTCTAAATACAAAATGGTGGTGCACACCTGTAGTCCCAGCTACTCGGGTGGCTAAGGAAGAAGAATCACTTAAACCCAGGAGGTGGAGGTTGCAGTGAGCCAAGTTTGTGCCACTGCACTCCAGCCTGGGCGACAGAGCAAGACTCCATCTCAAAAATTTTTAAAAATTTTAAAAATAAAATATTTCCACATATTTGTGTCATCTTTATTATCTTTCAACAATGTTTCTTACCAGATACAGGCTTTGTACATATTTTCTCCTATAGGTTGCTTTTTCACTTTGTTGATTGTGTTCTTTCTTGAACAAAAAAAATTTTTTTGTTTATTTTAAGATAGGGTCTTGCTGTGTTGCCCACACTGGAATGCAGTGGTGATCATAGCTCATTGCAGCCTTGAACTCCTGGGCTCAAGTGATCCTCCCAGCTCTGCCTCCTGAGTAGATGGGGCTACAGGCACATGCCACCACACCAACTAACTTTTGTATTTTTTCTAGAGACAGAATCTTGCTCTTGCCCTGGTCTTGAACTGGTCTTGAACTCCTGGCATCAAATGAGCCTCCCACTTTGGCCTCCCAAAGTATTGAGATTGTGCAGGGGCCTCTACACCCAGCCAAAATTTTGAAATTTGATTGCAGTCTCATCTCTCTGTTTTTGCTTTTGTTACCTGTACTTTTGGTGTTATATCCAAGAAATCACTGCCAAATCCAGTGTCATGGATTTTTTAATAATTCTGTGAGATTAATTAAAATTAGAGGATTAAAATAGGAAATACAATTCAGAAGCATCATGTTAACAATTTTAACCTATGAACAATGAAGTAGAAATACTTACAGTAGACATAAAAAGCATAAACCAGTTGATATTTGATGAAATAACAAATGGAAAATGATCAGTAATATACTTTTTGTAGAATTATTAGAATGTGGTAACTTTTTGAAAGCTCAGGCCAGGTACAGTGGATCACATCTGTAATCCTAGCACCTTGGAAGGCTGAGTCAGGCAGATTGCTTGTGCTCAGGAGTTTGAGACAAGCCTGGGCAACATGGCAAAACCCAGTCCCTATAAAGAATACAAAAAATTAGCTAAGTGTCCTGGCACTTGCCTGTAATCTTAGTTACTTAGGAGGCTGAGGTAGGAGAATTGCTTGAGCCCAGAATGTGAAGGCTGCAATGAGCCAAGATTGTGCCACTATACTCTAGCCTGGGCAACAGAGTGAAACTTTGTCTCTAAAAAAAAAAAAAGTTCGGTGTATAATGTTAGAGGATAGTTTTCAACATTAGTCAAGCTTATAGCTTAGAACACAATTTTAGTAGTTTAAGAGAGGATAAGCCGGGTGCTTTGGCTCATCCTTGTGATACCAGCACTTTGGGAGACCAAAGCGGGCAGATCACCTGAGGTTGGGAGTTTGAGACCAGCCTGGCCAACATGGTAAAACCCTGTCTCTATTAAAAATACAAAAAGTAGGCCGGGTGCGGTGGCTCAAGCCTGTAATCCCAGCACTTTGGGAGGCCGAGGCGGGTGGATCACGAGGTCGAGAGATCGAGACCAACCTGGTCAACACGGTGAAACCCCGTCTCTACTAAAAATACAAAAAATTAGCTGGGCATGGTGGCGTGTGCCTATAATCCCAGCTACTCAGGAAGCTGAGGCAGGAGAATTGCCTGAACCCAGGAGGCGGAGGTTGCGGTGAGCCGAGATCGCGCCATTGCACTCCAGCCTGGGTAACAAGAGCGAAACTCCGTCTCAAAAAAAAAACCAAAAAAACAAAAAAAAATAATTAAAAAAAAAATACAAAAAGTAATCCTAGCTACTTGGAAAGCTGAGGCAGGAAAATCACTTGAACCCAGGAGGCAGAGGTTGCAGTGAGCTGAGATCACGCCACTGCACTTTAGCCTGGGTGACAGAGCAAGACTCCATCTCAAAAAAACAAACAAACAAAAAAAGAGATTATACACTTTGTTCCCTGGAGACATAGCTTTCCACATAATTATAGACATTGGTTGAATTAATTACCTCAGTATTAAATCTATGATCTACTATCATATTTTTGGAGGGAGGAGTGTGATGAATCTTACTGCCTTTTGTCTTGCCAGAGCCAGGTTTTTAATGCCTAGTACCTTTAAAAAAAAAAAAAAAATCAGAGAGTCTGTTGCTTTTAATCACCTCCCAGGTACTGTTTGTTAGGACTTATTTGATTGCAAGAAAGTTTTAACAGGGTATTGAATCCTAATGTAACACAGAGGACCCTTATACATAAGGGGTACAACCAGCTTACTCCAGTTCATCTCCAGAGCGTGAAGGCTTAACTGCTTTATGTCAACCTGCAGATAGTATTAGGAAGCCCTAAAGTTCTAGTCTTTTGCTTGCCAAGATGTCTGATCTCTTTTTTTTTTTTTTTTTTTTTTTTTTGGATAAAAGCTTTTGCTCTTGCTGCTCAGGCTGGAGTGCAATGGCGCGATCTGGGCTCACTGCAACCTCCGCCTCCCAGGTTCAGGAGATTCTCCTGCCCCAGCCTTCTGAGTAGCTGGGATTACAGGCATGAGCCACCACACTCGGCTAATTTTGTATTTTTAGTAGGGGTGGGGTTTCTCCATGTTGGTCAGGCTGGTCTCGAACTACCGACCTCAGGTGATAGGCCTACCTTGGCCTCCCAAAGTGCTGAGATTACAGGCATGCGCCACCACACCTGGCCATCTACTCTTTTTTTTACTATGTTTTTACAGTGTTTTGAGTGTGGCATTAATATTATGTCTAACTTGATCCTATTTTGATGCCCTGATGGTAGCAGAAACAAGTGGTAGCTAACACTGACATTGGCTAATTGTATTCAAAGCTGCGAAACTGGAAGCAAAGACTAGCCTCATAAAGTGACTCCAGATACTAAGGCTGTATTTTTATACAGTAGCTTGTTTTAGGGGGTTAGCTGCCCACTCCAGTTAAAAATTGTAGTTTAGGGTTGCAGTGTACTGCTAGACACGAAGTGGCTTAGGAACAAGGGGCAGTAGAATTTGTCTATCAGAAAACTTGGCTTTCAGGATCTTGTACTTGCTACACTTAATTAGCAAATATGTCTCTTAATGTCAGCCTTGAAACACTGTTGGAGGCTGTGATCATTGCCATTGTGGTTACTGAACGTGCTTAACTTAAACAGAAATACAGTGGTTTTTCAAAAAATTTAAAACACAAATCCCCAATGTTAAACTAATATCTGCATGTTATAAATAATATCTGCATTTCTCAGTTAAAGTGCAGTGGCGTGATCTCAGCTCACTGCAGCCTCTGCCTCCCAGGTTCAAGCAATTCTCCTGCCTCAGCCTCCTGAGTAGCTGGGATTGTAGGCACCCACTACCATGCCTAACCCAGCTAATTTTTGTATTTTTGGTAGAGATGGGGTTTCACTGTATTGGCCAGGCTGATACCGAACTTCTGACCTCGTGATCCACCCACCATAGCTATCTTCCAGGGCTCAAGTCAGTTTTAGGAGCTTTTAATTAATTATAATTTTAATTAGGACTAGTTCCAGTGTCAAGTACTTGTCTTAGATATAGAGCTACCATTTGGCTTCACGTATTTTCCCTTTCTGGCTGAAGGGCGTCATTCTTTTTCCTAGGCGTATCAGGCTGAGTTCCCTTATACACACACACACACGCACACACACCCCACACACACACACCCTCACACACACACACATGCACACATGTGCACACACAGACCCCCATGCATTCTTGAGGAGCCCAAGGAAATCAGCGTCTCTCCTCAGTAATTCCCATTTACGTCTGTGGTTTGGTAAAACCTGCAAGTACCCTTACAGAGAGGAGGAAAAAAACCTGTATTTCAGTCTCAGGTGGATTTCTCTCTTTCCTGTATAAGGACATACTCAGCAGCCAGGTTTTCAGTAAGATATCTTTACGAACCTTAACTGTAGTCATTTATGAAGTTTTAATATTTCACTGTTTGTAATTGATTCTATTGTTTGTAGTGTGATTCTATTGGTAACTGTCAGCTGACCAAGGCTCCATGGTTCACATTTTCAAAAGATCAAAAGTGATTAGCTCATGCCAGGCTGTGGATTAGTTCTTTTCAAGTTGGTTGTTAACCCTGGTACCTTCAGCTAGTAGAAGGTCATATGGCACAAACTGTGCCATGGATGGAGGTAAATTTTGTTAGAATGACTATGAGCAGACTGGCAGTGATTAGTCCTTTAGAATAAAGTGTCATTGGCCGGGCGCGGTGGCTCAAGCCTGTAATCCCAGCACTTTGGGAGGCCGAGGCGGGTGGATCACGAGGTCGAGAGATCGAGACCATCCTGGTCAACATGGTGAAACCCCGTCTCTACTAAAAGTGCAAAAAATTAGCTGGGCATGGTGGCACGTGCCTGTAATCCCAGCTACTCAGGAGGCTGAGGCAGGAGAATTGCCTGAGCCCAGGAGGCAGAGATTGCGGTGAGCCGAGATCGCGCCATTGCACTCCAGCCTGGGTAACAAGGGCGAAACTCCGTCTCAAAAAAAAAAAAAAAAAAGTGTCATTAACACAAACAGTAAAGTCCGGAAGAAAAATTGGTTTTTAAGAGAAGATATTGGTACTTTAGGGCATATTAAATGTAAGGTGCCAGCAAGACATTCAGATGGAAATAATAGGTACATAGTCAAAACCGAAGATAAGATAAGGGGCTCTGTGGATCTCAGCTAGTCTTATACTTACCTTGCCAGGGTGTGAAGAATAAAATTTCTCTTCTTTAAGCAAATACCTTTTTTTTTTTTTTTTTTAATTGAGACAGGCTCTCACTCTGTTGCCCAGTCTGAAGTGCAGTGGTGTGATTATACCTCACTGCAACCTCAAACTCTTGGACTCAAGTAGTCCTCCCACCTCAGTCTCCTGAGTAGCTGGGACTGCAAGTGCATGCCACCATGCCTAGCTTATTATTGTTCGTAGAGAAGAGGTCTCTCTGTGTTGCCCAGGCTGGTAAGCAGCAGGACTGGAACATACAAACCTAAGTTCTCTGAACCTAATGGATTTTAGACCACATCTCAGTGGAAAGTAATATTAACTTGGCATATCACCTAATTAAAAGAATAAACTCAACTATCCAAATTTCAGATTATTTTTATGAGGCTGATGTAGGCCATTAAAAAATAGCTACATCTGTGATAACTGTATTTAGCTCTTCTTCCTCAGGATAAACAACAAAAGTATTACCTTTGTATAAGTTTCTTCCATGGTACAATTTCAGTTCACAAAAGATTTTACTTCCTTTTCACTAAAGTTTCAAATAATCTAATAGTGAAGCAGATATATGAAGAATATATCCAAAGCCAGAGTTCAAACATCTGAATTATTAATAACCTGTGCTTGTAAATTCTTGCTTCCAGCTACAGCTTTAAAACGTTGTTGCTTACTCTCACCAAGACCTCACCTTCCCTGGTAGAAACCTCATGCAGCTCCTGCTGGAAACACAGTTGTGAGGTGGAACTCAGAACTTATTTTCCCCCAAGAGGTAGTAGTTTGTTACTAATAGTATTAATTCAGCCATATTATTGACTTTTACAGGTCAGTTTAAGAATTTACACACGACTGAGAAGTTAGGCACCATATGTGAAGCTACTCCTGTGAGAAAATCTGTTCTAAGTCCCAGACTTAACTGAAGAATTTTTCAGCACAGCTCAGATATAAGGCTTCTATGCACATTTAAAAGTGAGTAGGTGGGAAGCCAAAGAATAACATACTGATATGGTTAGGCTTTGTATCCCCACCCAAATCTCATCTTCAATTGTAATCCTCAGGTGTTGGCGGAGAGACCTGGGGGGAGGTAATTGGATCATGGGAGCAGTTTCCCCCATGCTGTTCTTGTTATAATGAGTGAGTTCTCATGAGATCTGATGGTTTTATAAGTGTCTGACCGTTCCTCCTACACACATACTCTGTTGCCTGCCACCATGTAAGACTTGCCTGCTTCCCCTTCTGCCCTGATTGTAAGTTTCCTTAGGCCTCCTCAGCCATGCAGAAGTGTAAGTCAATTAAAACTCTTTTCTTTATAAATTACCCAGTCTTGGGCAGTTCTGTATAGCAGTATGAGAACGGACTGATACATATATAATTAACAATATATATGAGCTGTTTCACTCTTCTTTCTTTTATAATTCATATTTTTTCAAACATAAAAGATGGGCTAGAATTTGGCCAGTTTGAGGGAAGTTAGCATGTGTAAAGAAGTTTTCACACTATAATGGAAAAGGCTCAGATGGAGGAGTGATGTAAAAGAAGAAACAGTATTCTGGTGCCAGTGAGTGAACACAGAAAGCAGAGCCTTTCCTCTGCACCTAAGTAGGCAGACTTTCTACTGTCACATTCAGGGCTTACTCGCTGCTTCTGCCTAAATTTATAATGAGGAACAGGAGATCATCTTCTATTTTGGATTATCTCCTTTCATCCTCTTTTATTGTCAAACCATTAAGAAGTGAATTTTCAATTGTAACAAGTTGCCATTTGCACACTTATGTTTAAGATACATGTAACCATTTGTGTAATACATGTTTTCCTAGTTTACAAATAAAAGCTAGATTATCTTTAAGGGTTTTCTCTCAGATGTTTATTCAGTTAGAAGATTGTACCCTCATTTGGCTTCCCTAATCCTTTAAAATGGTTAATCTGAAATTCTGTAACTGAACTATCAGTTAATGTTTACATGAAGTGACTATTTAAAAAAACATTCTAGCCCGGCGTGGTTGCTCACGCCTGTAATACCAGCACTTTAGGAGGCCAAGGCGGGCGGATCACCTGAGTTGAGGAGTTCGAGACCAGGCTGGCCACCATGGCAAAACCCGTCTCTACTAGAAATACAAAAATTAGATGGGCGTGGTGTCGGGTGCCTGTAGTTATAGATACTCGGGAGGCTGAGACAGAAGAATCGCTTGAACCCAGGAGGCAGAGGTTTCAGTGAGCCAAGATCACACCACTGCACTCCAGCCTTGATGACAGAGCGAGACTCCATCTCAAAAAAAAAAAAAAAAAAAAAACCTTCTAATGATTATAAATAAATGTGGCATATTAAACCACATCAGTAGTGATAGGTTCTTTAAAAGCTATTAATGGCATGGCAAGGATATTTAAAACTGTATTTTGGCTTTGAACTGAAAAAGTTGGAAGTATCTCTGACTTGTGTGAAGATTTTATTTATTTATCTAAGACCTAATTTCTGAATTTTTCTTCTTGGCCTTGTATATTTTCCTAAGATGACTTCGAGTTAAAGCCAGAGTCTGTCTGGATACCACTGAACTTTTTTTTAGTTGGGGGAAGGGGGCCTCACTATGTTGCCCACTGATTTTAAACTTGAAGTTGCTTTTCGAGAGACTACTGTAAAAGTATATTTAATGAAAAATATCTTGGGCTGGGTGTGGTGGCTCACGTCTGTAATTCCAGCACTTTGGGACGCCAAGGTAGGCCTGATCACCTGAGGTCAGGAGTTCAAAACCTGCCTTGCCAACATGGGTAAAACCCCACCTCTACTAAAAATGCAAAATTAGCCAGGCATGGTGGCACACAGCTGTAGTCACATCTACCCGAGAGGCTGAGGCAGGAGAATTGCTGGAACCTGGGAGGCAGAGGTCACAATGAACTAAGATCATGCCACCCCGCTCTAGCCTGGGCTACAGAGACGAGACTCCATCTCAAAAAAAAAAGAAAAAGAAAAATATCTTACAGTGATATCCTAACAAGGAACACTATCATGTATATCTTTCTCAGTTTTCAGCATAATATTACTATTACATTTATTCTGTGTCAAACGTGCTAAATGCCCTGTGTACATTACCTCTTCCTTACAACGTTCCTGATTATGTAACTGAGGGAATTGCTTAATCAGAAACATGAGGGAATAAGAATCTGTTAAAAAAAATGGCCAGCAACTTGATATTAATAAAATATTGGGCACGTTTGGGAAAGTGGTAGGTAAGGAAGCTAAATAGGTAGAATGGATCCAGATCCCAGTTATCAGATGTTAACTATGGCTCAGAAGAGTTAAGTTGCCTCAAATATTGGAAATAGGATTTGAATCCAGGAGTGTCTAATCCAGTGACCAGGCTCTTAATTTCTACATTCTTCTGCCTTCACATAATACACATGCAATCATTTTATAAACTCATAAACTCCTTTTACTGAAATAAGTACTATTTTCATTTATAATGGAGTTTGATGGTAACAATACCATTCGAGGAATATTCCTATGTTAACCATAAAATTCCCAATACTTTATTTTAATGTATCTTTTTGGTTTATTTTTTCTTCCTTTTTCTTTTTGTTTTTTTGAGTTGGAGTCTCACCCTGTCACCCAGGCTAGAGTGCAGTGGCTTGATCTCGGCTTACTGCAATATCTACCTCCTGAGTTCAAGCAGTTCTTCTGCCTCAGACTCCCAAGTAGATGGGATTACAGGTGCCCACCACCACACCCAGCTAATTTTTGTGTTTTTAGTAGAGACGGAGTTTCACCTGGTGACCAGGCAGATCTCGAACTTCTGACCTCAAGTGCCACCTGCCTCAGGCTCCCAAAGTGCTGGGATTATAGGCGTGAGCCACTGCTCCCAGCCTAATGTAGCTTTTTCTGATGAACTCAAATGGGTCTATGATAGACTTAATTGTAAAATACAGACCAAAAAGGAAGAAAGCAAAATTACTTTTGAAATACTATACACTAAAATAATATATATAATCTCCTTTTTCACATGGTGTATTATAAACCTATTTTCATGTCACAACACACTCTACTGTAATATATTTAACCATCCTTGCATTATTAAACCATACTATAATAAACGTATTTCTTTTGTAGTGTTTTTCCTCCTTTTCGTATGTAGAAATTTTGAGTAACAAGATAAACAACTTATTTTGTTTTTCAGGAGATGATTTTTCTTTGATTCAACAAGAAATATTTATGGTTAAAGAATGTAAACATTGTAACATCGTTGCCTACTTTGGGAGTTATCTTAGGTAAGAGAAAAAAACCCATCTTCTCCCTCTATATTTTATGTACTCTTTGCTACTACATTGTCTCCCTTCCGTGTAAGTGCTATTATATATGTAAGTTTTTAAACACTGTTCAAAGTTCTAAATTTTCTAGAGTCTTCCCCTATTACATGTTAATAATGACATTCCCATTTTTATAGTTATAGCTTATCTGGCAACTTAAATGAAACATTTTAAGTGATTACAAGTAAGTATTTTAACTTATAAAACTGATGATATTCTAAACCACTTGAGATGGGAACAAAGCTGAAATTAATATGCTTTTCTGTATATTGAGGTGACAGTGCATGGCATTTCTTGTTGCACTTTGCAGTCCATTCTGAACCTTGGTGTGCTAAAGAGTGAGAGCCTTAAGAGTATTTCGGTGATTGAGAATTACTAGCTAATATAATTTTCTTTCTTTTTTATATTAGTCGGGAAAAATTATGGATTTGTATGGAATACTGTGGTGGCGGATCGCTTCAAGATATTTACCATGGTATGTTAATTTGACCTTACATTTTAAACAGACTTTGATTTTAATGATTGTTGTTTGGTGTTTCCAGTTAACCACGGAAATTAACAGGTAGATTTACTATTTTTGCATTCTTTTGTTCCCGGAGCACTGCATAACAGCAATCTGTATTTATTTTTTAATTGGTTAAAAAGTTAAACTTGCCTGAGCCTGAACTGTGAAATGGAAAAGTATTTGTATAATCCAAATTTTACTCTTTAGATATAATACCTAAGAAAGTGTTTTATCTACAAATGAAACTTCCTTAATTTCCTTGTAAATAAAAATTGAAATGCAAAATGTAACTCACAGAAAGAAAGTTATGTCTGTGTTAATAACTTAACCTGCTAACCAGCAAAGCAATTTACTTGTTAATGTAATATTTTTGTATTAATATGTATTAGTTTCAAGTATTTTATTTACTATTCTATTAATTTAGGCAGTTTTCTGAGTTGAACATTATGTTACATTCTAATACTATTTAGAAACTTTTAGTTTGGGCTCTACTGTTTAGCTTTTGTTTTGCTGCTGGCAGTTTCTTGAATTTCTAGAATTTATGAGACTAAACATGGATCTTTATAATTTTTCTTCTCCTTGTTTCACATGGATATGGGGTAGTAAAATTCCCATTGCAACTATTCATTATATAATTCATTATGAAGAATTATGTGAAACATTTTTAAACATTTGTATGCTTAAAAATTACAAATCTTTATATTGGAAACCTTATCAAATTTCAGTCATGCAGTTTACAAATGAAGCCACAATAGATATGAAAATAGAAGTGCTATTTCACTTCAAATGATATTTTATAAGTCAGCTCAGTTTTAAAAAGTCAATCAATAGACAGTGGTTAAATAAACTACTCTTCAACCTGCAATATGGAATACTGTACGACACTTAAAAATGTGAAGTTACTTCATAATTATTGACCTGTGTATATCTCTCTAAGGCTTGTTTTTAAATGGAAAAAGTGAATCGTGAAAGAATATATATAACATACTTGGTAATATTTAGGCTTTTAAAAATTATATTTTTATAGGTATATATAATGTAAAATGCATAGCAAAATGAAAGGATGCCTACCAGTTTAATAAGTCATTACTAGAGGAGAGGGAAAGCAAAGCACAGAAGCAAAATTCTAAATTATAAAAATGTATCAACATAGTACTTAATTATCAATTTTAAAATGTAGTAATTGCCGGGCGCGGTGGCTTAAGCCTGTAATCCCAGCACTTTGGGAGGCCGAGGCAGGTGAATCACGAGGTCAAGAGATCGAGACCATCCTGGTCAACATGGTGAAACCCCGTCTCTACTAAAAATACAAAAAATTAGCTGGGCATGGTGGCGCGTGCCTGTAATCCCAGCTACTCAGGAGGCTGAGGCAGGAGAATTGCCTGAACCCAGGAGGCGGAGGTTGCGGTGAGCTGAGATCGTGCCATTGCACTCCAGCCTGGGTAACAAAAGCGAAACTCCGTCTCAAAAAAAAAAAAAAAAAAAAAAATGTAGTAATTGTCTAATTTTGTCACAACAAATAAACCAAAACAAAAATTCTGACTAATGTCTAAACACTGATCACTACCTCTTTATTAACAAAAATTTTTGACACACATAAATGTTACAAATACACAAATTATTATGATTTAGGCTATCTCTTATGCATATGGATTTAAAATTCTCTGTGCCACTGGATTAAATTTTTTTTCTATGATTTTATGAAGAATTGCTAACTTCTCATGCCTGTAATCCAAGCACCTGGGAGGCCTAGGCAGGTGGATCACTTGAGCTCAGGAGTTTGAGACCAGCTTTGCCAACATGGTGAAACCCTATCTTTACTAAAAATACAAAAATTAGCTGGGCATGGTGGCAGGCACCTGTAATCCCAGCTGCTTGGGAGGCTCAGGCAGGAAAATTGCTTATTATCTGGGAGGCAGAGGTTGCAGTGAGCCAAGATTGTGCCACTGCACTCCAGCCTGGGCAAGAGAGGAAGACTGTAAGTTAGTAAGTAAGTAAATAAATAGATAAATAAATAAATAAATGGAATTGCTATCTTTTCTGTGAAAAGTTTTTATTCAGTAATTGTAATTTTTATCCATTCACATTTCTATAAAATGAGAGAACTCTTAAGACTGTATGGATAAAATCAAGCTATATAGCTTTTTTAAGTTTAAAGAATAGCTTTGAAACATTAATTTTAATTTTTTATGAAATTTGGCTTTCTTTTATTAAACCTGATATTTGTTGAATTAAATTGAACCTAAGTAGTTCCCATCCCAGTAGTTAGTTTACTAGATAGCATAATAATCAAGAACATCTACACTTATAATTAGATGTTGTTGAGAAAGTGACTTTTCTTCTTTTACTACTATTTACCAGGTTACCGAGAATCAAGATTTTGTGTTCCTGAATGGACATAGAGAGCCAGTGATTAAAATACAGAGTAGAATATTTCTCTAGGTGAAGAACACACATGACCACCTGAGTTGGTTTCACTGTGAGCAGATACTACCCCAGATTTATTCTCATGCTGTTGAAAGGCATAGGTCCAAAGCCTCTGGTTGAGTACTTGAAATAAGAATTTTATGTTTCATATTAGGGACAGATCTGGTTGTCAAAAGTGACATGGTTACTTTTTATATTCTTAGATAAGGTACTGGATCAAGCCTCCCTGTTTTGATATGGTAAACAATTATACTAAAGATATAGTATCTTGATCTTTAAAAAAGTATGTGATGCCTTTTAATATATGGGAACAGTCAATCTCTTTTTCTGGTTCTCTGTTTCTCTATATAACTGTAATTAGTTATATATATTTCTTTATTTTTCAAAAATTGTTCAGGATTTCTTTCTATAGACCTTCCTATGATGCATACCACTATGCTTTACACATGAGTGCTTAATATTTTCAGGGACAAAAATTGTTATGGAGTTAAATCTTTTATTTTTAAAGTGCATTTGAAAAAATTCTCAATGTTAACCTTTTTTTGTTTCTTGATGACAAAAATAGCATATGCTCACAGAAGAGAAGTTATCCAACTATATGTATAGAAGAAGTTTTGTAATAGTTTGTCATTTTTTAAGTAGACTGTTTTTAATCTGTTGGGTTCAAATGTGTAATAATGTGGGCTCTTTTTCTTTCTAGTTACTGGACCACTATCAGAATTGCAAATAGCCTATGTATGCAGAGAAACTTTGCAGGTACTATATTTTCTTATGTAGTTAGAAAGGCAGTTCTAGATTGACAATTGATAACTATAATATGATAGTCTACTTTAAAGAGAAAGGGTAAAACAAAGTGGATTTTTCTGTTAATCTTTTATAATTCTGTAAAACTAGTTATTTTTCTTTCACGACTGAATCACAAGAATTCATTTAAGCTGATGCTGACATATATAGTGATCATATGTGGGGTTCCACTTTGATGCTGATGCACACCATGATCATGTGAGGTAGTGTACTTCAGAGCACATGGCCCTCAGTTGTGAAAACTGGTTTTCAAGAATGAATCACCAAATCTCTCAATTGTAGCAAGTTGTCTGAGCATTCCCTTCAAGTTTATGGCCATAAAAGGAAGCTCTTCCACAAGACAAAAGGGCTTTTACTATTTCTCTTGAAATAAAATAAATTAACACAGCATTAACCCAGAGTATTATATGAAAACCCTAGTTCTATGTGATATTAACAAGTGTCGTTGATAGCGGAATCCCTTTTTCTAAGTTTGGTTACCATTGCATTAAATAGATTTCTTTACTTCAGGGCCTGTGAGAACTTTTAGTATGTTAAAATGGGTTCTGAATATTCAGTAGGATATAGAGTATTTGGTATTTCACCCAGTTTATTTATTTAGCCCTGAAAGACTACTCATTGAGAAAATTAGGAATTAAAAATTTTATACATGTTCTTTAGGAGGAGGGAATAAGTAGTAGTGATTGTAGCTTTTATTTTTGTAATTTACAACTGATAATTGTTAATCAATGCATCTATCCCTACATTTCCTAGATTATGTAGTTTGTTTAGAAATTGATAATCTAAGTGTTGTTCTTTCATATTTTGCAAAATGTGAGATTGAGTCTATCTAGTAAAAAGTTCTATTCAGTTTTGAAGAGTTGGTTCTCACATGCTTTAAAAGACATAATCACTGCCAAATCTTACTGAGAGATAAATGAAAGTAATTTATCTAACACACACACACACACTTACAGAGAGATGTATAAGATATATGTGTGTGTGTGTGTGTGTATTCCTGTAATGTTTACATAACATAGAAATTACTTTATTGTATCTACATAAAATACAAACTTAATCATACACTCATAGCAGAGTATTGAAAAATGCATTTCCTTTATAATTTCTAAAGTTCATTGTTTCCCTAAGTACTAAATAAAGTACTGAGTGGAGGTGAAAAACAAAAAAAGAAACTTGGATTTGCTCCCTGACCCTGGTATATTACCATGACCTTTTATATAGTTCTAATTCTCAAAATACAATCCTGTACTGCATAACATTTCCATCAACAATGGACTACATATACAACAGTGATCCCATAAGATTATAATACTGTATTTTTACTGTACCTTTTCTATGCTTAGATATGTTTAGATACACAGTAATTGCCATTGTGTTATACTTCCTACGATATTACTACAGTAGTGTGCTGTGCAGGTTTGTAACCTAGGAGCAAGAGGGCTATGCATATACCCTAGGTGTTTAGTGGGCTATATGTATATATCAGCCATGTTTGTACAAGTACCCTCCATGATACTTGCATAACAAAATTGCCTAATAATGCATTTCTCATAATGTATCCCTATTGTTAAGTGATGCATGACTATATAAAATGAGGCTTATTTGCAATAACGTGGATGGAACTGGTGGAGATCCTTAGGTTAAGTGAAATAAGCCAGGCACAGAAAGGCAAACATCACATGTTCTTACTTATTTGTGGGATCTAAAAATCAAAACAATGAACTCATGGACACAGTAGAAGGATGGTTACCAGAGGCTGAGAAGAGTTTTAATATGGCGGGGGGAATGTGGAGATGGTTAATTGGTACCCCCCAAAAAAAAGAATGAATAAGTCCTAGTATTAGATAACACAACAGGATTACTATAGTCAATAGTAACAGAATTGTGTATTTTAATATAACCAAGAGTATCATTGGATTGCTTGTAACTCAAAGGATGAATGCTTGAGGGGATGGATACGTTGTTCTCTGTGATGTGCTTATTTCACATTGCCTGCCTATACCAAGTAAATACCCCATAAATATATACCTACTATGTACCCACAAAAATTTAAAATGCAGAAATTTAAAAAAGAAAAAAAAACTAATATGAAGCTTAGGAAGGGAATACCTCCAAGATTGTTTCCAATTTTAAAATTCTATTATGCAGATAAACTTCTACAGCTAGTTAAAATTGAGTAACAGGAAGTAGATTTACCATGCTATACAAAATAATCAACGTAGGTAAGATAATATGAATCAGTGATTTTCAAGAAACTGAACATCAGGTAATGAAGGACAATGAGGCCTGAAAACTAGGACATAAACCAAGGAAGCCATGTTATTGCCCCAGCTTATGGCCTGGGGAAAATTTCTAGGCCACAGCTGGGGAAAAAGAACCCAGATAGGGTCCCAAGCCAGTTAGTGTATTTAAGATAGAATATTGAAGAGTACGTCAGAGTATTGGAGTATTTTTGAAAATTCAAAAATATATAGCACCCAACAAAGTAAAATTTACAATGTTGGGCATCTACTCAAAGATTACCAGACATGCAAAGAAGCATAATAAAATGAAAATTAGTAACAACAACCCACACTGACAGAGATGCTAAAATTAGCCAACAAGAACATTAAAACAGTTTTAATAACTATGTTTAAGATGCTTAACAAGGCCGGGCATGGTGGTTCACACCTGTAATCCCAGCACTTTGGGAGGCCAAGGCTGGCATATCACGAGGTCAGGAGTTCAAGACCAGCCTGGCCCATATGGTAAAACCCTGTCTCTACTGAAAAAAATGAAAAATAAAATATATATATATATATATATATATATATATATATATATATATATATAAAAATTAGCCAGTCTTGGTGGCATGCACCTGTTATAGTCCCAGCTACTCAGGAGCCTGAAGCAGGAGAATCACTTGAACGTGGGAGGCAGAGGGTTTCAGTGAGCCAAGATCGCGCCACTGCGCTCCAGCCTGGGTGACAGAGTGAGACTCTGCCTTAAAAAAAAAAAAAATGCTTAACAAGTTGAGATATGGAAGGTATAAAAAACGCCCAAGTCAAACTTCTGGAGATGAAAACCGCAATGTCTGATGGAGTTAACAAAGGATGAAATTAATGGATGATTAAATATTACAAAAAACATACATTAGTTTGAATTTGAGGGCATGGAAATGGGCCAGGCATGTTGGCTCATGCATGTAATCCTAGCACTTTGGGAGGTTGAGGTGGGTGGATCACGAGGTCAGGAGTTCAAGACCAGCCTGGCCAATATGGTGAAACCACCTGTCTGCTAAACATACAAAAATTAAGGTGTGATGGCATGCACCTATAATCTCAGCTACTCTCAGCTACTCAGGAGGCTGAGACAGGGGAATCACTTGAACCCAGGAGGCAGTGGTTGCAGTAAGCTGAGATCACACCACTGCACTTCAGCTGGGACAACAGAGCAAGACTCCGTCTCAAAAAAAAAAGAAAGAAAGAAATGGAAAATATTTAAAATGAAACATGGAAAGAATTTTTTTTTTTTTTTTTTTTTAGTGAAGAGTATCATTAAAGCTGTAGGACAATTTCAAGTGGCCTAATATGTATGTAATTGGTGTCCTTGAAGGGACAACAAAAGTAAAAGGGACAAAAATGAGAAAAAAACAAAAAGAACAGAGAAGAAAGTTTTCCATATTTGATGATAACTATTAATATGAACCCACAGATCCAAAGTGTTCAACAAGCCCTGAGCACAAAAAAACATGAAAAAAACTACACTAAGACACATGAATCAAATTGCTTATTTGATTAGAACATCTTACAAGCATTCAGAACAGGACTTATGATATATAAAGGAACAAAGACAAGGAAGATTTATTGTTAGAAATAAGTGAGAAGAGAGTGGAAAATTTTTAAGTACTGAAAATAAACTGTCAACCTAAAATTCTATTCCTAAAGAAAATCTCTTTCAAAAACAAAGGCAAAATAGAGTTTTTCAGACTTATAAACACTAAAAGAATGAATCACCAACAGATGATCCTACAAGAAATGTTTAAGGAAGTCCAACATTATGCTCAAAGGAAATGCTTACTGGAGTAATTTGGATTTTCTGTTTTTTAATTAGGGATACTTAACTAGTATATATTGTACAAGTACTAAAAAACATCTGAAATCTGAAACACTTTTGGTCCCAAGCATTTTGGATAAGGGATATTCAGCTTGTACTTATAGGGAAATTTATAGCACTAAACAGAAGCTCTCAAATCAATATCCTCAGCTTCCACCTAAGAAGCTAGAAAAAGATGAGCAAATATAATACAACATAAGCAGAGAAAGGAAATAAAGATCAGAATAGAAATAAATGAAATGGAAAACAGAAAACATAGTAGTAGAGAAAATCAGTGAAATAAAAATCTGATTCTTTGAAAAGAGCAATAAAAATGATAAACATCTCCACAGATTGATCAGGAAAAAAAGTAAAAAGAGAAGAAACAAGTGATCAGCATCAGAAATGAATGTTGGGATATCATGACAGAATTTACAAATATTAGATAACAATACAGTATTATGAACAGCATTATGCCAGTAAAGCCTACAACTTAGATAAAATGGGCAGTTTCAACAGGAGGTACAAAATACCAAAGCTCACTCTATGAGAAATAACCTGAATAATCTTATATGTGTTCTCACAAAGAAAACTCCAAGCCAGATGATGCCATGTAATAAATTCTTTCAAACATGTAAGAAAGAAATAATACCAATTCTATATTTACCTTTCTAGAAAATTGAAGAGCAAGGAATAAATCCTGAATCATTTTGGGTCAGCATTATTCTGACATCAAAATCAGACAACAATCTTAAAAAAGAACAAAACTGCAGACTAATGTTCTTCATAAACCTAGGTGCAAACATTAAAAGGTTTAGCAAAGGTAATCCAGTAATATATTTTAAAAGTTAATACATCATAAACAAGTGGAGTTTATTCTAGAATGCAATATTGGTTTAATATCCAAAAATCATTTCATCTTAACGATTAAGAAAGAAAAACCACCTTATCATCACACAGTCTGATAAAAATTCTGAGCATGCTAGGAATAGAGAGGAACTTATTCAACCTGGTAAAGGGTACCTGTGAGAAACCTACAAGGTCAGCCAAACGGTGATGAAGTCTGCTTTTACTACTTCTTTTCAGCATTGCCCTTCCTGGAGGTTTCAGCCAGTGCAAAAAGAGAAAACGATGAAAATAAAAGGCATCTGGATTAGAAAGTAGGAAGTAGAACTCTCTTTATTCACAGACCACATTATCATCTACATAGAAAAAGGAATAAAATCTGCAAAGTAGCTACTAGAACTAATAAGTGAGGCTAGAAAGATTGTAAGATTCAAGATTAATATACAAAAATCAATTGGATTTCTATATACTAGCAACCGACAATCAGAAGTTAAAAGAAAATAACTACCGTAACCTAAAGAATATGACACTCTTAGGGATAAATATGACAAAAGATGCATAAATACCTGCGTACATAAAACTACAAAATGCTGAGAGAAATTAAAAACCCAAATAAATGGAGAACTATACCATGTTCATGGACTAGAAGACTCAATACCGTTAAGATAATAATTCTTCACATATTGACCTATAGATTCAGTACAACCTCAATCACAGTTTGAGGAGGCTTTTGTTAAAGAAGTTGACATACCGATTCTAAAATTGCTGTGGAAATGGAAAATACCTAGAATAGTCAAACAACTTTGAATACCTGATCTATAGTGACAGAAAGCAGATCAGTGTTTGTGAGGGTTGTGGGGAAGAATGAGAAAATTACAAAGGAGCACCACATACGGAAACTTTTAGGGATAATGAATACGTTCAATATCTTGATTGTGCTTAGTAATATATTTCTGATTTTTATCAGAAAATAAATTAGAAATTTTCTAGCCGAGCATGGTGGCTCACGCCTGTAATCCCAGCACTTTGGGAGGCTGAAGTACAAGGATCACTTGAGGCTAGGAGTTCAAGACCAGTCTGGCCAACATGGTGAAACCCCATCTTTACTAAAAAATACAAAAATTAGCCAGGCATAGTGGTGCATGCCTGTAATCTCAGCTACTTGGGCGGCTGAGGCAGGAGAATCGCTTGAACTCAGGAGGTGGAGGCTGCAGTGAGCCGAGATAACTGCCACTGCAGTCCAGCCTAGGCAAGAGAGTGAGACTATGTCTCAAAAACAGAAACAAATCTTTAAAATATAGTAAACATTTATTTACTTATCTAGGTTTTTTTCTTCCCCAGAAAGCCATTCCAGTTTTCCGTATTCAGTAAGAATTTAAGTAGAAAATTTAGGAGTCATGTTTACGGTTTTGCTGATACATTCTTTTTTTTTTGTAACTTTTAGGGTCTTGCCTATTTGCATACTAAAGGCAAAATGCATAGAGATATCAAAGTAAGTTCATTTAATACATTTAAACTGACAATTCTATTGGAAGAAATTTTATGATGCTAATATTTGTACTTTTGTTCTAGGGTGCTAATATTTTATTGACAGACCATGGCGATGTAAAATTAGGTATGTTATTTCAAATTCCTAAGATTTTTTCCTAAAATTTTAATGACATTTTAATAAAATTTTAATAAAATTTTAAATGAGAATTAGCATTATATAAATTTAATTTTCATATTGAGTCACAATAATGTTTAATTTTTTTTTTTTTTGAGATGGAGTTTCGCTCTTGTTACCCAGGCTGGAGTGCAATGGCGCGATCTCCGCTCACCGCAACCTCTGCCACCTGGGTTCAAGCAATTCTCCTGCCTCAGCCTCCTGAGTAGCTGGGACTACAGGCACGTGCCACCATGCCCAGCTAATTTATTTTTATTTTTAGTAGAGATGGGGTTTCACCATGTTGACCAGGATGGTCTCGATCTCTCAACCTCGTGATCCACCCGCCTCGGCCTCCCAAAGTGCTGGGATTACAGGCTTGAGCCACCGTGCCCGGCCTTAAATTTTGACCCAGTAATTTTACTCCCAAAACTCATTTTAAGGAAATTAAACCTAAAGATGGAAAATCAATATTCACTGAAGCATTAATCATATTACTTATGTTAGAAAAAATGCAAACATAGTCTAGCAATAAAATAACTGTTAAACTGTGATAAATCTATTCAATCATTAATATCTGTGAATGTGTAAGAGTAAAACTGGTATGTTAAATGACAAAACTGGACTGTATATTTATTATTTTTCAGCCACGGGTTTTTGTGTGTTATTTTATTTGTTTTGAAAGAGATGGTCTTACTGTGTCATCCAGGCTGGAGTGCAGTGGCTCAGTCATAGCTCCCTGCATACTTGGACTCCTGGCCTCAGGTGATCCTCCCACCTAATCCTTGCAAGTAGCAGGGATTACAACGCAATCTTGTTTAACTACAACACTTAAGAACATTTATATTTAGAAAAAATGACTTTAAAAAAAATAGTACCAGAATGCTATCCTTGTTGTATTAGGATAAAAGGAATATAGGTGTGTGCTTTTCCCATGTTTTTTATTTTTTGGGCTTTTTTTCTCTTTTCCCCAAATTCACTTTATCATGTTTATAATAAAAATATTTTTTAACTTTGTTCTTAATAAAGTACATTTTCATTCTAGTAAAGTACAATAAATTGTTTTTAATAAGTATGTTATGAACTAAGCAAGAAGAGATTTAGGTGTTTAATTTATGTACATTTTTCTAACATTAGTAATTGAATTATTGATAATGCCACGTCTAAGGGTGAAAGTAAAAATGTTGTTTGGTGTATTGTAAGGAACTAAAATTTTCTGGTTTTTTCCTCACCAGCTGACTTTGGTGTGGCTGCAAAAATAACAGCTACTATTGCAAAACGAAAATCCTTCATTGGCACCCCTTATTGGTAAGACATTATTGTGATTGAATTTTATACATTTTCATTTCTTCATGGTTTAGTGATCAACCTTGATACTTGGTAAGAGAAGTGATAATTCCAAGTTGGGAGGTTTGCATGCTTCTTGATACTACCAGAAGTTCTGGTTGGGTTAGGGAAGTTTGTTGCTTGTATTTATGGTTCAGCCTTTTCTGTTAAAGTGCTAATAATTTTTACTATTCGTGTGATTTTACATTGAGAGGACTCTTAGGTATGAAATTTTCAAAAAACTTGCCCACTGTAATTTTCTTACCCTTTCTTCTGGTATTGCTTTTATTTTAATCTAGGACTTTTCCACTTTAAGTTCCAGGGTACATTGCAGGATGTCCAAGTTTGTTACAGAGATAAACGTGTGCCATGGTGGTTTGCTGCACCTATTGACCCATCACTTAAATTTAATCTGTGATTCTTCTTCCTGCTTGTTAAAACTCCTGCATCCTGCCTACCTTTAGTCTCACCAGTCACCGGACTCTTAATGCATTCCACCAATTACTGACAAAATAATCTTTCTAAAACATTGCTTTCATTATTGACAGATGATAGAAATAAAAAGCCTCATAATAAAACCTTAATATGTAAAATAGTAAATATTATAAAAGGTGGCATTTACAGTTTGTGTGAAAGGTTGGATTCTTTTTTTTTCTGAGACAGGGTTTCATTCTGTCACTCCTGGCTGCAGTACGGTGGCACAATCACAGCTCACTGCAACCTTGACCTCCCAAGCCCAGATGAACCTCCCATTTCAGTCCCCTAAATAGCTAAGACTACAGGCATGCAACATCACAGCCAGCTAATTTTTTGTAATTTTTTTTTTTTTTTTTTTTTTTTGTAGAGACGGTTTCATCTAAAACTCCTGGGCTGGTCTAAAACTCCTGGCCTCAAGTGATCCACCTCCCAAAGTACTGGGATTACAGACTTGAGCCACCACACCCATGCAATTTGGATTCTTTAATGTGCAGTGTTTGGGTAGTTTATTATTTGAAAAGAAATTTAAGTAGCCCTGTACCTCATACCTGGTTTCAAAAAATCATTTGAAAATAAATTTAAGTAGCTCCGTACTTCATACCTGATGTCAAAAACTCACATGTGAAAATAGTTAAGTATAAAAGTGAAACCAAAAAACCATCAGTAACTATCTATTTTAAGATTTGAGGAAGGCTTTCTGAGCATAAAATATAAAACCTTAAAAGGAAAGGTTGATAGATTTAACTACATGAATATTTAAAACTTGTGTATGTCTACCAGCTTAAACAAAATTAAAAATCAAGTAAAAAAACAGGAAATATTGTCTAAAATATGCCAAACTAGGTTTAATAGTTTTAACGTGTAAGTTCGTATAAGTCGATAAAAAGAATGTCTCATTGGAAGCAGTTAGTAAAATAATACATATTAGATATCATGAAGTATGATAATGGTTCACAAGAAGTTGCAGATTTCATTTTTTTTCTAAACCAACTCTATGAGCAAAGAAAATGGCATAGACTTATTTGTGCCTAAAGAGAGTACTTTTTTCATAAAAAAGAAAGGTAGAATATATCTAATAGGTAAGGGGTAACCAAAATTTTTCACATGAGGCCAGTAAGAAAACCCCCAGAATTAACAAAGACTCAGTTTTCAATGACATATTAATCACAGACCAATTAAAAAGCTACATAAAAATCTTACCTACATATTAGAAATACATTTTAATTCATCCATAAATCCAACAACCTTTTAGACATATAAAGAAAAATTTGTACTAACTGAAAAGAAAAAAAACACTATGTATTGAAATCATTTATTGTCACTTAAAGGGTGTCTACAGAATTCTCACGTCAATATTGTCATGGAAAATAAGTGGAAATCAGTAGTCCACAGATCCTCATTAAGAATGAACCACTGATAAACACAATATGTTTATAACTTGTATAACATTTCATTCATGTGCATGTTTTGGGCATTGGGCAATGTTTAATTTACTTTGGGCTTTCCAAATTATATACGATTTCTTTTCAATAGGCTTTTTCCGATGACTTTCGAAATAATTACTAAAATGGAAACTTGTTTTGCCAACTACTAGGATTTAGATACAGAATACATTTTTATTTTTATAAGATTCATCTCCAGTGTGCATATATCATATATCTTTCAATGTACCTGAGAGAAACAAAGGCATCCCTACATTCTGTATGTTTACAGGGTTTTTCAGAAATTGACTTCTTATCATATCTTCAACTAGAATTGAAAACACTGAGGACATTACCACATTGTTTACATGCATATTTTCCCCCAGTATACGTTTTTTATATTTTCAAAGGAAAGTGGCAAAATTACATGCCTTCCCGTATTCCTTACATTCATAGGGTTTTCTTCAGTATGAGTTTTTTTATGTGTTCAAAGGGAACTGGAACATATAAACACTGTACAACATTTCTCATATACACATGGTTTTTCCTCCAGTATGATTTTTTTCATGTTTTCAAAGATAACTCAGGTAATTGAATGTTTTCTCACATTCCCTACATTCCTAGGATTTCTATGAAATATAAGTTATTTCATGTTTATATACAGAACTGGAATATCTGAAGGCTTTATTGCATTTCTTATAATCATAGGGTTTCTCTCCAGTATGAATTCTATCGTGTGTTTCAAGGTAATTGAAAGGACTGAAGACTTTACCACATTTTTTGTTTACCTTTATAGGGTTTCTCCCCAGTATGAGTTTTTTCATGTGTTCGAAGGGAACTGATGTCTGAAGGTTTTACCACAATTTTTACATTTATAAAGTTTATCACCAGTATGAGTTATCTCATGTGTTTCAAGGTAACTGAAACAACTGAAGGATTTACCACATTTTTTGACATTGACAGGGTTTCTCTCCAGTATGAGCTCTTTCATGTCTTCTAAGGAAACTGTATTGATTGAAGGCTTTACCACATTTTTTACAGTTACAGGATTTCTCTCTAGTATGGTGTTATTCTTGGGTTCACATGGAGCAGAAATGACTGAAGACTTTACCACATTTTTTACGTTTATAGGGTTTCTGTCTAGTATTATTTCTTTTATGTTTCTGAAGGGAACTAGAAAGAGTAACTCCCTTACCATATTTCTTATATGTAAAAAATATTTCACAAGTGTGAGCCCTTTTATGTTCTTGGAAGTAACTAAGACAACTTAATTCTTTCCCACATTCTACATTCATAGGGTTTCTCTCCAGTATGAGCACTTTTGTGGTTATGAAGATAACTGGAATATCCAAAGGCTTTATTACATTTCTTTCATTTATGAGGTTTTTCTCCACTGTGAGTTCTTCTATGTTTTTGAAAAGAACTGCAGAATCTCAACATTTCTTCCATTCACGGGGTTGTTCTCCATTGTGAATTACTTTATGTCTTTGAAGTAAATAGGGGAACTTAAATGTTTTCCCATGTTTCTTAGGTTATGTAATGGCCTGCAGGTCATGGCTTGGAGCATGCAACTCCTATAGACTTCTTTGTTCCTTCTTTACTCTCACTGCTTCATTTAACTAACATGAAAAAATATATATTTTGAATAATGTTTCCCTTGAAGAACAAATTAAATGACTCTTTTCTATCAAATTGGGAAATGTTTGGAATTATGGTCATACTTACTATCACTAGGTATTTGGCAGTGAAAGTAGAAATTGGTAGAATAGGGGTTAGGGAGGGAGAGCATCAGGAAGAAGAGCTAATGTATGCTGGGCTTAATATCAAGGTGATGGATTGATCTGTGCAGGAAGCCACCATGGCACACATTTATCTGTGTAAAAAAACCTGTGCATCCTGCACATGTACCCTGGAACTTAAAAGGTGAAGGGGAAAAAAAGGAAGTTGGTAGAACAGTTTTGAAGCATAATTCGATGGTAGTGTTTATCAAAAACTTTAAGCAATGTTTATCTTCTTTATTCTCAGTAATCCTACTTCTAGTAATTTATTAGAGATGCATACAGAATTATACATGATAAGCTTTATCACACTTTTAATGATAAAAATTGAGGGAAAATAACACACAACATGAATTAGTTAAGGAAATTATATACATTTCTTCAATAGAATAATATGCTGCTATTAAAGATTATGTTGTAAAAGATTAATGGTCAACAGATAGGCTTATGATATGTTGTTAATTTTAAAAAGCAAGATTCCAGGTAGTATATGCAATATATCATTTTATAAAAGGGATGTGTGTGTGTGTGTGTGTGTGTAAAAATTGTAGATGAGAATATGTGACACAGGAACTCTCTTTGAGTGAGATCATGCTTAACTTGTTTTCTTCCATATTTTTTTGTATACTCCAAATTCTTTTCAAATTTTGTATACTCCAAATTCTTAAAGTCAACATATATCACTTTAAATAACAGAAAAAAGCCTCAATGAGTATCAGTTAAATAAAAGTTAAATGAAGATACAGGTGAGTTAGATAACCTATAGGATTTCCTTTGTCACATCAGAGTCCCTCACTGTCTATGACTGTCCTTTTTGTGAACACTCTTTTCTAGTCTAAATTGTCTATTTTTTTGTACCCTGACTATATCAGGTAAGATAATACCACTTTAGCTTTCTTTACTTCTTCCCCAGGATACCCTTTTTCTGTGTTTATCTTAAGTCCTCCCCATTCTTAAGAGGGTCGCACACTACTTTTCTACACCTGTGGCCAACTGATTGACTACAGTTTCTCACTGAGCCAGGAAGTGCAACAGTCATATTCAACTTGACATTCCAGTTAACCACTGCTAACTGATTCCAGTGGGTAGAGGAGATGAAACCTGTTTGATTTCTCTGGGCTCTAGCTTAGCCTCTTTGCTCTGAGAAACTTGCCTTCAGTTATCTTGCTCCATGGTGATCGTTTTCTTACTCCGATACCCATTATTATGTGTGTAGCACTTGCATGTAGTACACATCCATGTGTTCACATTTTTAGTATACATACTTTATATCCTAACCACACTTAATTTGAGAGACAATGTGTTAGTATAACTTTTTGTAGTCTAAGTAAATATAAAAGCAACTTGTACATTGTGGATATTCATTTCAAATGAATTGAAGTTAAGTTAGTAAACATTTGAAACGATAAAAGAATATTTCCCCTGAACAGTGTTATCTATGCTTTATAACTTCAGATGCCTTCTACAATATTGACTCCCAAACATGTATCTCCAGCTTCAGTCTTCTATGTATTCAACAGTTGTTCAATAATAGCTCTGTTTCAATATCCACAAGTTATCCATCCTCAGATTTATATCTTAAGCCAACCCCTTTCATTCTGTTCCCTCTGCTACTGCCTTTGAAAGTTTTTGGGTGTTTTTTTTTTTTTCTTATATTTTTGAAACATGCCTGACAGGTTTCACCTCATTTCAGACTATCCTTCATCTTGCCATAAAGTTTTATATTGTTTGCCCTCATAATTAGATCTTTGACTGGGTCCGCTTCATTTTCATGATAAAGTCTAACCTTTCTTGTATAATCAGTAAATCACTTATGATCTAGACTCTCTCAAACCATGTGTTTTTTTCCTGTCCATTGCAAACTTATTTGTAAAATAAGACAAAAATGAATTTATGCATTTGGACAAGCATAAATGTTTACTCTCCACTTCTGTATTTATCTCAGACTGGTAGCCAGCAGTGTATGGCCCCTTACCAATTTGCAGATGATACATTGAGCACTGTCTTGTCAGCTTTCCTAGTCTCCCTGAATTTGTACTCGTTTTCTCTGAAATGTCCAGGCTCCCCAACCTACTTAGAAAGTCTCACCTCCTTTGGGAATCTTTCTTTGACCTTCACAGGGATTTAGATATTCTTTTTCTTTTCCCATATTATGTAACAAGATTCACAAAAACAGAAACTAAACTAAAACAAGATTTTTCCTTAGAGCACAAACATTCAGAGGAGGGCATTCAAGATTCTTAAATAATGAATTTTAAAAGTGTGTATGTTCGTGAAGTAGAGATTTAAGACTTTACTTAGTAAAGTTTCTTCTTTCCTAGTAAACACCTCACAACCTTCTTCCCTCCAACAAGTCTAGTGATTATAACAGGAAGTAACAGATTCAGATCAATATTTTTAACAATAAAACTGTTACATTCATTGATTCCTTCTAGGATGGCCCCAGAAGTTGCAGCAGTAGAGAAGAATGGTGGCTACAACCAACTCTGTGATATCTGGGCAGTAGGAATAACAGCAATTGAACTTGGAGAACTTCAACCACCTATGTTTGATCTTCATCCAATGAGGTGTTCTCATTATTTATAATTAAACAGTTATTGATGAAGCCTTTGGGGGAAAGTGAAATGCCGATAGCTCAGCATCAAGCTCATTTTTAAGAATGAAAAATAGTAAAGGTGTTGTAAGGGATTCAGGGATAATTTCATCTGAAACCTACTTTGGGCTAATCTGAAGGTATTTACCTCAATTCATTGTTCACAATTACAGATCAGTCTCCTTGTTCTGTTCTTCTTCTCACTACTGTACTTGACTATTTATTTAAATAAATAAAACCTGTCTTGTACTGCTGCTCGTAAAATAACATAGAGTAAGTTGTCTGAACTGTTGGAAGCTTTTCCATAAAACGAGTTTCCCTTAATAAGCACACTAGGATATGACAGTTAACATTATCTGAAGACTTTTTGAGTCTTCCTGTTCATTCTTCTATCAGTTGATCTTGTTGTTGTTGTTGTTGTCCTCTGTGAAATTACAAGTAAACAATAGAATGCAGATGAGACTTTTCTAGTTACATTTGATTTTGTTTCTTTTTATTTTATCTAGGAATAATGAAGAGGTATCTATGCTGAATATAATTATCATTTACATTCTAAGTTGTACTAGTCTGAGAAAAAACAATTTGAGGGCTTCTGAAAAGTTTTGATACTTTGACAGAAAAGATAAATTAGGCTAAAATTGAAACTTTTAAAGTAAATGGGATAAAGCTTAAAAAATTACAGAATGGGGAAAGTGTTCTCTTAACATGATGGGCAACAGATTAATATATACCGTATAAGGAACTCATTCAAAGACTACAAGCATAAGGTAGATTAAGGTTTATGAGCAAGTACCAGATATGGGAAACTATTTGACTGCATAAGCAGCTAAAGATACATACATATATAAAGATACCTACTTTTAGGTAGAATGCTGATAAGTGCAGACTTTTTGGAAAATACTTCGATGTTATTTGTTAAAGGCAATACAAATGTTTTGGTGATTCCACTGTTTAGGGGATTACACTTCAGAAATAATCCAAGAAAAGAAAATTCTAAGAATTACGCATTTCAGGATAACAAGGGGAAAAAATCTAAATATATAGTAATTGGTGAATTGTTAAGCAAATTATTTAATACTTAAGGGCAGCCATTACATATGTATGAACGAAAGCAAAATGAAAAATTGATTATTAGTGAAGAAAAATTATAATTACTAATGTAAATATAATGTAATTGGTAAGCATTTAGATAAAGACTAAAAAGATTAGAAATTTTTTTTTTTTTTTTTTTTTTTTTGTGAGGTGGAATTTCACTCTTGTTACCCAGGCTGGAGTGCAATGGCGCGATCTCGGCTCACCGCAACCTCCGCCCCCTGGGTTCAGGCAATTCTCCTGCCTCAGCCTCCTGAGTAGCTGGGATTACAGGCATGCGCCACCATGCCCAGCTAATTTTTTTGTATTTTTTTTTTTAGTAGAGACGGGGTTTCACCATGTTGACCAGGATGGTCTCGATCTCTTGACCTTGTGATCCACCCGCCTCGGCCTCCCAAAGTGCTGGGATTACAGGCTTGAGCCCCCGCTCCTGGCCTAGAAAATTTTTAAAAGCTTAGAAAATTTTAAATAATAGAATGGTGTAAATATAGATTTTTTTTTCATTTTTCCTTTGAATCAGTTAATTTTTAAAAAGGAAAAATATCTTTGTTATGCTCGAAAAAGAAAAACTAAGGAATATGCTTAGAAACCTGGGATTTTGTAGGAAATGCTGAAATAGAGTATTTTAGGACTTCCTTCATAAATCCTCTCTCCTACTACCCCTATAGTCCATAAAAAGGGGGTCACACATGATTTTATAGACAAAGTCCTTTTGTAGATTGGCTTATGTATTTAATGTAATGAGAGAATATGGGAAATAATTGTCCAAAAAAGGAAAACAGTCAGGAAATTGATATAATTTGCCTATACACCCAAAATAAATATGGAGGCCAGTCTTTAGTTAAACATATATCTTAATGTTAGAGTAACATGTCATCTCTATGTGTTAGAGAATTATATACAATTTAATATAGACACGTGCCTAAGATATAATACTAGTTACATATGTAACAGTATACCAAGAAAACTCTTTTCTGGCATTGGGTAGGTTTGCTTTTGTGAATAAGGGCTTATTGGAAATTTAAAGAGAAATTTTTTTGTAGGCTATCTAAAATACTAAAAATTTAATTTCCATATCCCAAAATAGTTTTCATCTTTGCCTACATGTGTAGTAGTCTTACATAAATTCGTTACAGAATTCATTCTAATTGTTAGATGTAGTGATTTTGATATTGTTCTTAAACTGTTATTTTTATTTCAGGGCTCTATTCTTAATGTCAAAAAGTAATTTTCAGCCTCCAAAACTAAAGGACAAAACAAAATGGTGAGTTAAAGCATATATAGTTTTATAGAATTTTTCAGTCGAAAGGGGTATAGATTCAGTTCTCATATTTTATAGATAATTAAACAGAAGCCCATAGACATTAAGCAGTTTTCTCAAAGTTACACAGCTAAGTTGCTTGCAGACCTATGGCAAGGATCTGGATTTATTTTCTGTTTTATTTATTTATTTATTTATTTATTTATTGAGACAGGATTTTGCTGTGTTACCCAGGCAGGAGTGCAGTGGCATGATCATAGCTCACTGCAACCTCAAATTCCTAGGCTCAAGAGATCCTCCCTCCTCAGACTCCTGAATAGCTGGGCCTACAGGCATGTGCCACCATACCTGGCTAAGTTATTTATTTATTTTATTTTATTTTTATTTTTTTTAAGAGACAGGGTCTCATCACTATGTTGCCGAGGCTGATCTCAAACTCCTGGCCTCGAGGGATCCTCCCACATCAGCCTCCCAAAACACTAGGATTACAGGTGTGAGCTACTGTGCCCAGCCCAGTGTTTTCTTCTTCCTTCAATCTTTCCTTCCTTCCTTCTTTCCTTCCTTCCTTCCTTCCTTCCTTCCCTCCCTCCCTCCTTTTTTTTTTTTTTTTTTTTTTTTTTTTTTGCCAGAAGAATAATGATGCTTTTATTATACAATTTTTTCTACAAATACCAAATGGGCAAGTTTTCCCTTTTTTCATTCCATGCCTCCTTTCGGTCCACATCTGATGAGTGAAGCAGGCAAGATGATGCAAATACATAATCACATGATCTATTGCCCAGAGTCAGTGACAGATGAAACCTGTTAGCTGCGCCCGAATGCCCCCTCCACAAGGTCTGTCTGACTGGTACTGTAACATTTACTGGCTCAACAAATCCTTTTTAAAATTCGAGTTAAGCTTCACCTCCTGTAAAATGATCATCCCCCTATTTAATAATTCTCACTCAATATTCCCAACACCCTACTTATATCTCTTGAAATAGAATCTTGCTTTGTCACCAGGCTGGAGTGCAGTGACATGATCTCAGCTCACTGCAACCTGTGCCTCCTGGGTTCAAGCGATTTTCCTGCCTCAGTCTCCCAAGTAGCTGGAACTACAGGCGCACACTACCACACCCAGCTAATTTGTGTATTTTTAGTAGAGACAAGTTTTCACCATGCTGGCCAGGATGATCTTGATCTCTTGACCTTGTGATCCCCCCACCTCAGCCTCCCAAAGTACTGAGATTACAGGCATGAGCCACCACTCCTAGCCCGGTGTTTCTTTATAATCAGATGTTCTCATGAAACTCAATCATTTTCTTAGCTCTTTGGCAGATTGTGTAAGAAATGTGGTGAGGAAAGAATTAGAAGTGAATATATTAAGATTTTGAAGAAACCTCTGTTTTTGCTCTGTATTCCTTTACTTCCATTAATTACACATTGACTTTTGTGGAAGGTGATATGAAAAGAGCTTCCAGATACCATGACACTTAAAAATCAATCTCTGTTGGGTTTTTTTTCTCTCTCTCTTTTGTAATACTTAGAAAGATTATTACTTATTCTCATTCTAATTTCTTCATTCTCTTATAAAGTAAAGCAGTTCACCTATCTTTATAGTCCAAAAAATTGTCATCAATTGGTTAATAAAAATTAAAGATTATTTTTCTGGTAATATCTTCCCCATACATTTAATAAAGGAAGCCATACAAATAAGTTTCCAAGTTCTTAAATTCTGGAATTTGTTATCTAGGTTACATGGATCTTTGAGGATCTGTGAGCTCCCCAAATTCTATATGTATATCCATTTTTCTAAGAAGACAGTCCATAGCTTATTTCATATTCTGAGAGGCCCCTCCCCACAAACAAGTTCTAAACCACTGCTTTATGTTTCAGTAGCCTTTCTTAGCATAGTTTTATTTAGGAATCAAGCCATTCTGGGGATGATGACAGGAAAGAAAGGCAAATCACACTGTGGAAAGAAAGGAGTTTATATTCTGCTGCTAACTATATTCTTTTGTATTGACACTGGGTGCTTCTTATTCCCTGTTGCCCTAAGTTCCTAAGCATCTGGAACTGAACAGTTTTATGGCAGGAATGACTGATACTCAGTTAGCAATGAATGACTGTTAGCTATAAATGCTAAATTCAGTCAGATTTCAGAGCAGTTACTACCATTGGAGGACCTTTGCCAGTCTCAGATACCATCTGACTCCATGTTATCTCTGTCACAAACCACCAAATCTGATGCAATGACTTGATTTTTCTGCAGAGAAGTGTTGTGTGGTTGTTGTCATTACTGATAAATACGGTTTTTTAATCCCTTTAATTCTTGTTCATTCTCTCCAGTGGAATCTTGGTAATGGTAGAAATACCTTTTTTGTGTCATTTATTGATAATCAAAATGTGATAACTTTATGTCTTCTCCTTTCCCCACTTTATCAATGAAGGTGGCAGAAAACCTTTCTAGTTGCTAAAATTGCTCCCTCTTCTTCGCCTTGTTTCCTAAGAAATTCATTTGCCTCTTTGGGACTTAAATAGTCTCTTAAATTACCCCATGCCTACTCTCTGTGCCATCCAACTCTTTTGTTATAGCACTGCATTTACATACTAGGTAAATTACACAGTGAGAAAAGGATATTTTGACTCCTAAGTATTACCTAGAAAGGAAGGTCTTATATCATGTAAATGACACAGCCTATCCATTTCTGATTGTTAGTGTAATTTTTGTGGTTGTATATTACTGTTCTGTTACTTAATTGTATTTTATTTAAAAGACAATACTGATACAGATGTTTCCAAGGATATATTGTCCTTTGGATTTAGTTTTCTTGTTTTATATACAACTAAGTGACCCAATAAAAAATCATGATGTTTTAGACTGACTTACTGTTCCTAAGTTAATTTTATTTAATAACACCAAAAAGTAATAACAGTGAAATATTTTTGTATGTCTCTTTTTATTTGAAGGTCATCAACATTCCATAATTTTGTCAAAATAGCGCTAACTAAAAGCCCAAAAAAAAGACCAACTGCTGAAAGACTTCTGACTGTAAGTCATTGAAATTGCAGTTTTCATATAGTCAAGAATTAGACTTATCAGTAGAACAAATGTATTTAGGTTTTTAATACAAAAATGTTAGTGATCTGTTACAGCAGGTGTCAGCAAACTTTCTTTTTTTTTTCTTCTCGAAACAGGTTCTTACTCTGTCACCCATAGTAGAGTGCAGTGGCGCAAACTCAGCTCACTGCAACCTCCGCCTCCTGGGTTCAAGCCACTCTCCTGCCTCAGACTCCTGAGCAGCTAGGATTACAGGCACATGCCACTACCGTGTGCCTAATTTTTGTATTTTTAGTAGAGATGGGGTTTCACCATGTGGCTAGGCTGGCCTCAAACTCTTGACCTCTGGTGATCCTCCCACCTTGGCCTCCTAAAGTGCTGGGATTACAGGTATGAGCCACCACACCGGGCCAGCAAATTTTCTACAGTGGGTCGCATAGTAAATATTTTAGACTTTGTGGGCCATACAGCCTCTACCACAGCTACTGAGTTCTGCCATTATAGCACAAAAGCAGCCATAGACAGTGTACACATATGGGTATAGTTTTAATACTCAATAAAACTTTATTTACAAAAAGAGGCAGTCGATGCAGTAGATTTTCCCTATAGGCTATAGTTTGCTGACCCCTGCCTTAGAGAAAACTTTAAAATCTTGCTGTCAGCTAAAATGAATTGCTTTTCTTGGCTTCTCATGTAAATTTATAGAATACTCTGTGCATATGTGTGTGTATAAAATACTTTTATATCAAAAATAGCCAATGATGGCTGGGCATGATGGCTTATGCCTGTTATCCCAGCACTTTGGGAGGCTGAGGTGGGCAGATCACGAGGTCCGGAGTTCAAGACCAGACTGGCCAGCATGGTGAAACCCTGTCTCTACTAAAAAAACCGAAAAGTTAGCCAGGCATAGTGGCTTGTGCCTGTAATCCCAGCTACTTGGAAGGCTGAACTAAGAGAATTGCTTAAACCAGGACCCAGGAGGCAGAGGTTGCAGTGAGCCAAGATTGTGCCACTGCACTCCAGCCTGAGCTACAGAGCGAGATTCCATCTCAAAAAGAAAAAAAAAGAAATAGTCAATGATTACAACAACCTAAGAAAGCTTTACTGAAATGCCAATATTTAATTATATATGTCTTTGTACATTAACATAATGTTATAGAATTCAGCGTATGCAAATATTGGACATACATGCTTTTTTTCTTCTTGTGATTATAGACCATACCACAGTATTCATTTGTATCAGCATAATGATATAAGTAATGAATGTCATTGGTATAGCCATATCTAATCAATATTAATTTTATAACTTAATATAGATTAGAGACCTTTACATAAAGAAATTACTTTCTAAATTTACCCTACAAAGGCTCTTTAGTTTTATATACTATGTAATTATGGATTCTCTGATTAATATTTTTACTAATACATTCTCAGTTTATTTATATTAGTAGACTCCCATATGCTTATCTCTGTTGGTTACTGAATGAAAAAATGAAGATAGCATTTTCTGTAAGCCATAGATGTAAAGGCATACTCACAAAATTTTGTTTTGTTTTCCTTTACTTAGCATACTTTTGTTGCACAGCCAGGTCTCTCTAGAGCCCTAGCAGTTGAACTGTTAGACAAAGTGAACAATCCAGATAACCATGCACATTACCCTGAAGGAGATGACGATGACTTTGAGGTAAGGAAGTGTTTACAGTCTTATATTTGAAAACAAATGTTTTATAAGGCCTTAAAGTTTGCTTTTTTTTCTTTGTCTTCTGGGTCTTTTAGCTTAGTTAAAACAGGTTTAGCTACAGAGATTAATAGTATAAACTATACTTTTCCTGCATATAATTATCGGTTGATACTTTTTTTATTGTGGTATAACCAATTGATACTTTTTTTTATCCTAGACTAGGATTCGTTCTTAACATTATCTCTTTTTATGTTCTTAGTTTGGTTAGCCTGAAGTTTTGGTAGCTGAGATTGAAATCAAGTGTTCCTCTGCAGAAATGCAGAGGTGCTTTCCCTTTTAGTGATTGCCCTTCTTTTTGACATCAGCTTCTGTGTGTGTGTGTGTGTGTGTGTGTGTGTGTATGTGTGAAGTACATCGGTTTCCAAGAAAATAAAAGTTTTAAGAGCCTTGCTTTTGACTAAGAAAACAAAAATTTAGCCAGAGCACATATGCGTATTGTTTCTCACAAAAGAGACTTTTTAGAAATCTAGCTGCTTAGTATTGTAGTTTCTCTAGAATTCATATTAACAGAATACAAATAATTTTAAAGAATGAAGCTGAAGTTCCCACTGGAAAATGTTACCCTTTTCAATATTTCAAAACTATTATTTCTTATATAATTAGTTGTAGGACTATTCATAAGTATACTTGCCTTCTCTGAAAACATTATAGAATTATTTTTAATGTATTTTCTATAACAATACAACTTGTCAGGAAATCAGGGATGAGAGACTTCCTCTTCATTGGCAGGTATCTACTTACGGCTATATATAGCACAATTGGATTTTTTTGCCAGTCTTTCTCTCCTTGTGTTCCTTCTTCTCCTTTTATGATGTCATTTTATTTCTAAGTTTTTCTGAATCTGTCTCTTGATTTCCATTTTAGCCTTTATTTCCCTTATATCTCTACCTTCACTAAAGGAAATTTTCTATTTCTTGTTTTTCAGTTTTAAATTATTTCCTATGTCATACTATGGGCCAGACATGGTGGCTCACACCTATAGTCCCAGCACTTTGAGAGGCCAAGGTGGGCAGGTCACTTGATGTCAGGAGTTCAAGACCTTCCTGGTCAACATGGTGAAACCCCATCTCTACTTGGAAAAAAAAAATACAAAAATTATTTGGGTGTGTTGGTGGGTGCCTGTAGTCCCAGATACTTGGGAGGCTGAGGCAGGAGGATTACTTGAACCCAGGAGGCAGAGATTTCAGTGAGCCAAGATTGTGCCATTGCACTCTAGCCTGGACAACAGAGTGAGATTCAGTCTCAAAATAAATAAATAAATAAATAAATAAATAAATACTGTAGTAAACTACTAGCACTCATTGGGTACTCAGTGTGCGCCAAGTGTTAGGCCAAATAATTTCTATGTTAACTCATCTAATATCAAAACAGTACTTTGTAGTAGGTACCATTAATATCATTGTTTTACGTTTTAAAATATTTAAATTAGATCAGGCACAGTGGCTCACGCCTGTAATCCTAGTACTTTGGGAGGCCTAGGTGCGTGGATCGCCTGAGGTCAGGAGTTTGAGATCAGCCTGGCCAACATGGTAAAACCTCATCTCTACTAAAAATACAAAAATTAGAAAAAAAAAAAGGAAAATATATATATATATATATATATATATATATATATATATATGTATTCATGTTTTACAAATGAGGAAATGAGGGACAAAAAATGAAAGTAATTTGCCCAGCATCATATGGCCTGTAGGAAATGGAATCAGAATTTTAGATCCAGGCAAACTCCAGAGCCTACTCTCTTAGTTAATACACCATCATATTTATGTATGTATTTAATAGAAATAGTCACTAAACAATCTTTTAACTCCAGTCTTTATTTCTTCACTGCCTGGTATATAGCATAACCCTGTCATGTCGTGAGTTCCCAGTGAATATTTTGTTGAATGTTAAATGAACTTGAAGTGGAATTACTAAATAAACCAGCCATACATAAAATTTTTTTCTACTTGAACCACTGTTTGCAACTTGGGATTAATATTTTAATTGTTTAAAGATTCAAAACTTAGTAAAGTTATTCTTGCATAAATATGGAATTAGATATTACTCAGTTCTGCAGTTCACCTTTCACTGGTTATATAAATAACCAAGCACCTCTTACTTCTTACCCCATTTTGCTGGGCTTCCGAAATCCACTCTACTTTCTGAATTATCTATTTCTGTTTAATAATGTCACCATAATTTTCAGTTCTTGAAATGCAAAACCATGTGCCAGGCAGTTGAGGACACAATGGTATATGAGACTAACACTATCCCTGCTATTATAGAGCTCTTAGTACGGTCTCAGAGGAAATTCAGAAATACCAACAAATAATTTACACATGTGATGGAATGGGAAATATAAAGTGCTATGGAGGCATATTATAGGGGCAGGAAAAAACTACTGTAGAAGTGACATTTAAACTGAAAACCTGAAGGATAAATCAGAGGAAGAAAACAAATGTACATAGCCTGAACAGAGATGTTAATAACATGTTTGAAAGCCTAGCGATAAGGGAAAAGGCAGTTTAAGTAAGGAACTAAAGAAAAGTCAGCCTGGGTCAGGCACAGTGGCTCATGTTCTTAATCTCAGCACTGTGGGAGGCTCAGGTGGGTGGATCACTTTGAACTCAGGAGTTTGAGACCAGCCGGGGCAACATAGCAAAACCCCACTTCTACAAAAAACAATCAAGAAAAATTGGCTGGGCATGATGACACAAGCCTGTAGTCCCTGCTACTCAGGAGGCTGAGTCTGGAAAATCTCTTGAGTCTCAGAAGCAAAGGTTGCAGTGAGCCGAGGTTGCCCCACTGCACTCCAATCTGATTGACAGAGTGAGACCCTATCTCATAAAAAAAAAAAAAAAAAAGAAAGAAAGAAAGAAAAGTCAGTCTGACTAGAGCATAAAACAAGGAAGAAGTAAGTGGTAGAAGTAAGTGGTACAGAGCTGGATGCCATCTGTCAAACCGTGTTTAAAATGTTGGGCTTCGGTCTAAGGGTATTAGAAAGCCATTAAACGGTAAAGGAGTGACATAATCAAAATGCGCATTTTTTTTTTTTTAATTTGAGGCAGAGTCTTGCTCTGTCGCCTAGGCTAAAGTACAGTGGTGCGATCTCGGCTCACTGCACCTCCTCCTTCCTGGGTTCAAGCAATTCTACTGCCTCAGCCTCCCGAGTTGCTGGGATTACAGGCTCCCTCCACTGCGCCCAGCTGATTTTTTGTATTTTTAGTAGAGATGGGGTTTCACCATCTTGGCCAGGGTAGTCTCAAATTCCTGACCTCATGATCTACCCACCTCAGCCTCCCAAAGTGCTGGGATTACAGGTGTGAGCCACTATGCCCTGCCAAAATGTGCATTTTTAAAAGATTTCAGTGACTTCAGAATGGTGAATTTATTACCAAAAACCTGTTAAAAGACTGTTGAAATTATACAAGGTAAAAATAATGGTAAATTCAGCTAGTAGAGCAAGGATGGAGAAAAGTGGATTAACTTAAGAATTATGTGAGGGAGTTGATGATTGGATGAAGACACAAAATTAAGGAATAAGAAAAGAATTACTACCAGATTTTGACTTGAGCAGTTGGATGGACATAACCATTTACAGTAAAAGATAGGAACACTATGGTAAAATCAGGTTTGGGAGAAAAGATGAGTTAAGTTTTATACTGAAGAAGATGTTGCATAGAACTTCCAAATGGAATAGTCTAGTAAGGAGCTAGATATGTGGTTATAGCTTGCAGAGAAAAGTTTGGACTAAAAATATAGGTTTGAGGCTGGGTGTGGTATGTCTATAATCCAAGCAGTTTAGGAGAGGCCAAGGTGGGAGGATCACTTGAGTCAAGGAGTTGGAGACCAGCCTGGGCAACATAGTAAGACTGTCTCTACAAAAAAATTTTTTTAATTAGCCAGGCTTTGTGGCAGGTGCCTGTAGTCTCAGCCACCTGGGAGGCTGAGGTAGGAGGATCGCTTTGGTGCAGGAACTCGAGGCTGCAGTGAGCCATGATTGTGCCACTGCACTCCTGCCTGGATGATAGAGCAAGACTCTCTCAAAAAAAAAAAAAATGAAAGTAAATAAAATAATAAAAATAGAACTTTGAGAATCATTAGATACACATGTAGTTGATTTGTTAGGAGTAAATGTGATTACCCAAGGGAAGCATGTAGCATAAGAAGAGAGCCTAGCACAGAACCTGAGATTTCTCCCAAAATTTAAAGATCCAGTAGGCAAAGAGCACTAACAGGAGATTGATAAGGAACATTGAAAGAAGAAAGGAGGCCGGGCGCAGTGACTCAAGCCTGTAATCCCAGCACTTTGGGAGGCCAAGACGGGTGGATCACGAGGTCAAGAGATCGAGACCATCCTGGTCAACATGGTGAAACCCCGTCTCTACTAAAAATACAAAAAATTACCTGGGCATGGTGGCACATGCCTGTAATCCCAGCTACTCAGGAGGCTGAGGCAGGAGAATTGCCTGAACCCAGGAGGCGGAGGTTGCGGTGAGCCAAGATCGCACCATTGCACTCCAGCCTGGGTAACAAGAGTGACACTCCGTCTCAAAAAAAAAAAAAAAAGAAAGGAGAGGAGAGTTTCCGTGAGAATATAGAAATTAAGTTAAACTAGTTTTTTGGCTTGAGGTGATAGTGTTTGATGAGTTGAACAGGGATAATTTTCTAATAGAGGAAGGGGAGCTAGATTGAGTGGTTTGAAAGATACGTAGCCATTCATTTATGAAATTCAGTTGTGGAGGGGAGGATAGGATAGAGCAGTAGCTGGAAGGGAATGAGCTAGAGAAGGATTTTTTTTTTTACATGTGTGTCGGGGGCAGTGCTTGAACAGTATTAAATGCTTATGAATACTGTCCAATAGATAGAAGATTCAAGGGAAGTAAGATGGAAAGGCAGAGCCCATGAGAAAGAAGGAGGGAGAGGCGTGGATCTAGAATATGAAAGACTTGATCTTAGATAAAGCAACATTCTTCTTCCATGAGAGAGGGGGATGCTTGTTAATGCAGTGTAGCTGGTGATTTCTGTTTTCTCTGTGAAGTAAGTGGTGAGGTCTTCTGTACGTGTGAAGGAAAATGGGTAGGTTTGAAGAATGTAAAGAAGGTACAGAATAGTAACTGAGGAGAATGGAGAGTTAAATGACTAGAGAAATGTTAGTGGGCAAAGCTGGAGCTCAGATTAGATGAATTTTCAGTGTATTCTGCTCTAATTTTCCTCCAGCATGATTGATACCCCAGATGTAAACAAAAAGGTAACCAGTTGAGTTTATCCAGGACTGGCATTTGCTGTGCCAGTATACTAAAAGACAGTGGTGCAAAGGGAATTTAGGACTTTTGCAAGAGATTACTTGAAATTATGTACCACCAGACATAAACTGGGTAAGGACAGATGTTGATAAAGAGTGAGAAAGTGGGCCGGGCGCGGTGGCTCACGACTGTAATCCCAGCACTTTGGGAGGCCGAGGTGGGTGGATCACGAGGTCAAGAAATCGAGACCATCCTGGTCAACATGGTGAAACCCCGTCTCTACTAAAGGTGCAAAAAATTAGCTGGGCATGGTGGTGCGTGCCTGTAATCCCAGCTACTCAGGAGGCTGAGGCAGGAGAATTGCCTGAACCCAGGAGGCGGAGGTTGCGGTGAGCCGAGATCGTGCCATTGCACTCCGGCCTGGGTAACAAGAGCGAAACTCTGTCTCAAAAAAAAAAAAAAAAACAGTGAGAAAGTAATGGATCAATGGACTTGATATTCCAGTGGGAACATTAAAGTGTAATGGGAGTAAGAAAGAGAGTAAACTCAAACGATCAGGGATTTGTAATATAGAGGAAATTCACGTATCAGATCTGATGACAGGGTCCAAGATGTGATCTTCAGGAGCTGAAAGTACATTGAAATATGTGAGAATGTCATTAAAGATGGGATCAGAAAATAAGTCTAGAATAATGGATCCTGCTGGGGTTTTGAAGTTCCTTGGTATGTTGGTCGATATTGAAATAAGGGGGGAACAAATGAGCCACTTTCAGAGCCATCAGTGAATGAGAGTGAATCATGAGAAATTTGGTAAATAGGGATTGAGCTGAAGGCCTAACTTCAAAGGAGCAGGAGGTTCTGCAGGTTGGGTAGAAGTAGTTTGCTTCTCACTTGGCTTACTACAGTGTTCTTACTCAGTTTCCCTATATCCAGTGGTTTCTCCCCTCTGTAGTCTCATACATACTTAACAGATAACTCTTAAAGCCAACACTGACGATGCCACTTCCTTGCTGTAAAGTCTCCAGAAATTTCTTTTGCCAGGAAACTAAGGTGAAGAGCCCCAGATTGACAGTTACAGCCTTTGATGATCTGGCTCACCCTCCCGCTCTGTCTTTCCATCTTTGTCATGTCATTACCTAATCTTCACTGCAACCAAATAATAACTAATCCCCACTCCCGACAAACACTCCACAATTTCCTGTTATTTCTTACATCACTTCGTTCATATTCTTTCTGCTGTCTAGAATGCTTTTCCCACATTGCTGTGTATTCAGTGCCTACTGATACTTAAGGCCCCAGATGAGATTACAGCTTTCATGAAGAACTATACCCCTTCAGGTCAAAGTCATTTTTCCCTTCACTGGGCTTTAATAGTAGTCTGTTGTTATCCTCTTAATGAAAGGCACTTGCCATTTTCTTAGATGTGTATATTTGTTTGTCTTATCTTCCTGGACTATAAGTTCTTTGAGAACAAGGTTTGTGTCTGTTTTTGAATTTCTTCAGTATTTTATGCAGTATAAACATGGAACAAGTGAAAAAACTTCCAAAGTATCTTAGCGTTCATTGTATTTGTTTTATGTTTATCTTATAATTTACTATTAGATACTCATATTTATCAATAAATGATAATTTAAGAAAGTTTGAACTTTTAACTTTATCATTGAAATTTGTTAAAGTTTATATATTATGCTTATATTCACAGCCCCATGCAATCATTCGTCATACCATTAGATCTACAAACAGGAATGCCAGAGCTGAACGGACTGCTTCAGAAATAAATTGTATGTGTTTGGTTTACATTTTCCACTGGTGGTTTTGGAGGGTTGTGCTGGGTGTTCTTGTATGTTTTGTAGAATAATAAAATTGCAGACTAATTAAGACTACATACTTCAACATAACAGACTACTTCTAAAATAGGGGTTACTTTTCTGGTTTTGATGGAATTCCCTTGGTTTGTAATTTTTGAATAATTTTTATTTTAATTATGGAGATAATCATGCCCAATGCTAAAAATCTGCAAGAAAAAAAAATACAAAATTAACATTTTACACAATCACATCACCCAGAACCAACCCATAGTTAATATTTTGCCACATTTCTTTCATTTTCAATGTGTATTTTTACATGGCTGAATTTATGCTATGCATAAAATTTCACTTAATAATAGAAGTATTTTTCATATATTAGCATAAACTTTACAACCATTCTGTTTAGCAATTGCTTTCAGTTTCATTAATTGATATATTGTAGTTAGCCAGTTTATTCTCACTGCACATTTGGGTTGGTTTCAGGTTTTAAACATCAGATCAGCACTAAGGTGAATCTTTTCTAAAGCAAATATTTTAAAAGAGAGATTTTTAAAATTTAATAAATTAATCATTGGCAGATGAAAATTTCCTATCAGTATTTATCACCTTAGCCGCATTAATTTAGAACAACGGATTTGTAAAGAAGTTTTAGTTTTTCTCTGGTTTATTGCCTTAAATGAATACTTGTTCTGAGAGATTTAAAGTAGTTTACTATAAAATAGGATATATGACTAACAAAATCAAATAAAATTGTAAACCATACTAGAAGGAAGATAATTCATTAAATATTGCAGCTAATTAGAATTATTGCCAGTGTGCATTTTAAGTCTGAGTTTTCATAAACCCAAACATTTCTAGCTTTCTGAGTACAGCTTTAAAACTCTTAGTCACTGGAGAGTTAAGAGTATGTTTGCCTTCTTAGTTGTTCCAATCAGCTTTTTCATAATTCAACTAGTAATTCAAGATTTAATGTCTTTGTTATTGCCTAGATTGATGATACCGTCGTATGCAGTTCTCTCCTTATATAGTCTAAGATGAGCTCTGTGGGCCTCAGACAGAAAAGTAGCAAAGTTGATAATCCATTGTAACATCATTTTCTTTATTTTATGCACTTCCATAGTATTTCATTACTGTAGTCTGTGTTATCTATCTTTTCTTGTATAGTTTTGGGGTTTTGTGTCTTATTTAGCAAGGCTTTCTCGATTCCAAAGTTATAAAACAAATTTTCTATTGTTTCTTCTTGTATTTTTAATGTAATTTTTTTTTTTCTTTTGAGACGGAGTTTCGCTCTTGTTACCCAGGCTGGAGTGCAATGGCGCGATCTCGGCTCACTGCAACCTGTGCCTCCTGGGTTCAGGCAATTCTCCTGCCTCAGCCTCCTGAGTAGCTGGAATTACAGGCACGTGCCACCATGCCCAGCTAATTTTTTTGTATTTTTAGTAGAGACGGGGTTTCACCATGTTGACCAGGATGGTCTCGATCTCTTGACCTCATGATCCACCGAGCCCGGCCTGTCATTTTTTAAATATTTAAAAATCTGGTGTAAATTATTTGGTGGAAGATATGAAGTATAGATCGAACTTGAATTTCTTTCTAGATGACTACTCTTGTTTCATATTTGTTAAAAATGCAGTCTTTGGCCGGGCGCGGTGGCTGAAGCCTGTAATCCCAGCACTTTGGGAGGCCGAGGCAGGTGGATCACGAGGTCAAGAGATCGAGACCATCCTGGTCACCATGGTGAAACTCCGTCTCTACTAAAAATACAAAAAAATCAGCTGGGCTTGGTGGCGCGTGCCTGTAATCCCAGCTACTCAGGAGGCTGAGGCAGGAGAATTGCCTGAACCCAGGAGGCGGAGGTTGCGGTGAGCCGAGATCGCGCCATTGCACTCCAGCCTGGGTAACAAGAGCAAAACTCTGTCTCAAAAAAAAAAAAAAAACCAGTCCTTTTACTCATAGATTTGATATGCCATCTTTATTATATACCAAATTGCCATATATATTTTAGGATTGTTTCTGGAAATTCTATTCTATTGCATAAATGTTTGCTTTTGTGCCAGTAGCGTACTTTTGATTATTATGTCTTTATAATATCTGTTAGAACTAATCCTACTCCTACTTTCTATCCCTGCACAGCACACATACACACACCTCTTGTCACAGTTCCTTTTCATTGTGACAATAGCTATTGTGTTTCCCCCACATAAACTTAAGAATTGGCTTATGTGGTTAAAAAAAAAAACTCAGTGTTTTTTACAGAGATCTTATTACTTTGGGAGAGTTGACATATTTATGATATTCAGTTTTCTTAACCAAAATAGACTTTTTCAGAGATAAGATCGAGATTTAGTTCTTTTATATTCCCTGAGGATATCAGTGCCCAAAATACCAATATCCTCATAGAGTGAGCTGTATGTACTTAAAACACCAGAAAGAAAGTGGTAGAGTAGAAGGTCACGTTATTAATGAGTTGTCTTTGAAGTTTTGCAAAACTTATTTTGTATTTATCAGGATTGTTTTACCACTTTGCTTTTATTTATTTGATAGATTTTATACTATTTATTTCTACTTTTTTTTTTTTTTTTTTTTTGAGATGGAGTCTCGCTCTGTCACCCAGGCTAGAGTGCAGTGGCACGGTCTTGGCTCACTGCAACCTCTGCCTCCTGGGTTCAGGTGATTCTCCTGCCTCAGCCTCTTGAGTAGCTGGGATTACACGCACCTGATATAACACCCAGCTAATTTTTTGTAGAGACAGGTTTTCAACTATGTTGGCCAGGCTGTTCTCAAACTGCTGACTTCGTGATATGCCCTCCTCGGCCTCCCAAAGCTCTGGGATTACACGTGTGAGCCACCACACCTGGCCTCTACTCTGTTTCTTGTTTCAGTTTTTAAATTGAGGTGGTAACTTATATATAGTAAAATGCTCAAATCTTAAGAATACTCCGGCCAGGTGTGGTGGCTCATGCCTGTAATCCCAGCACTTTGGGAGGCTGAGGTGGGTGGATCATGAGGTCAGGAGATCGAGACCATCCTGGCCAACATGGTGAAACCCCGTCTCTACTAAAAATAAAAAAAAATTAGCTGGGTGTGGTGGCATGCACCTGTAGTCCCAGCTACTCAGGAGGCTGAGGCAGGAGAATTGCTTGAACCTGGGAGGCGGAAGTTGCAGTGAGCTGAGATCGCACCACTGCACTCCAGCCTGGCACCTGACGACAGAACAAGACTCTGTCTCAAAAAAAAAAAAAAAAAAAAAAAAGGCATGCTCCAGGATGAATTTTTAAATATGTATACTCATGTAACTACCACCCAGCTAAAAATACAAGTATAGAACATTATCAGAATCTCAGAAGGCTTCCTTACAGGAACCTTTCCATCAGTATTCTTAAATTCTATACTCCCCTGCCCTCCCTCTGCCCAGGCTAATCACTATTCTGATCTCTGTCACATAAATTGGCTTTTACCTGAACTTGACCTTCAGGTAAATGGAGTCATTCAAAAAGCACCCTTTTGTTCCTGGCTTCTTTTACTCAACATTATGGCTTTTAGAATCATGTGTAGCAATAGTTCAGTTTTCACTATACTGTAATATTCCATTGTATGACCATACCACAATTTATCTGTTCTTCTGTTGATGACCATTTGATTCATTTCTGGTTTTTGGCTGTTATGACTACTGTAAGCATTCTTACCATTTATTTTCAGTGGACATAAATGATTATTATGAACCACACCCAATCAGTCTAAGACCAGCAGGGACAAATGTGTAGTCCAGCAAAGTCAGGTTTATTGACTCCTTGCAGTGACGGAGAACACACACCAGAGGAACTGAATCATTCAGGATTTCATCAAACAGGAGAAAAGAAGTACAGGATTTTGGAAAGAATAAAGTTCGGGTGAAATTTAAGTGATGACTTAAAGCAAAGTAGGAATGTGTATGAAAGGGTGAACATCAGGTCTCTACTGTAAAAGTAAACTCAGAGTGTGTTTCCTTGGAAACTTGTTGAAGTGTTGTGTTCAGAAATGCCTTTATTTGAAGCTCTGCATCTGGATTGGAAATTTAGTCTGTTTCTCTGTGTCAGTGATTTAGGCCAGGCAAGAATAGGATGATTCATTCTAAACATGATTTCACAGAGCAATGTTTCTGGCAGTCATTGATTTTAGAGAGAGAGATTTCTCAGTTAGAAAGCGGTATAACTCAGAGAGGGTCATTATATGAAACTTTACATATGCAAAATGTCCTTGGGAGAAATATTATTTCTTGTTGACTCTGCATTTGGATTTGTGTCTGTTCTGTCAGCCTGTTGAATGACAAGGCAGATTTCTTACTTTCTCAGTCTGATTCAGATATGAGTGTATTGGCTAAATTACCTTATTTTTTGCCGGGGGTGGGGGTCATCTGAAGAGTATATTAGTGGTTGAGCCCAATTACCTTGGAAACAAACTGATTACATGAAATTGGCACCAAGGGAAAGTAGGAGGTATTCACAAAGAGTATAAGCCTAACAGTTAGTTTAATTGTATAATTTTAGTTGACTCATGAGTAAATTTCAGCCAGGTATTAGACTCATACCCCAGACTGACTAAGGCTGCAAAGGGCAATAGTAAGAATAGGGACTCTGTAATTAAGAAGTAACAAGCATCTGTCAGTAGTCCAAAATCTCCAGCTACCAAAAGGTAGGGAATGTGACTAAGAAAAAGTTCTATTGCCACAGTTTAAAGTAAGACAACCAGTGGCTGCAGTTATCTTTCCATGGGTCTTGGGTAGACCTTCCACTTCCATCTGACTTGAGTGGAAGCTCTCTTCTTTTTGTAGTCATCTGCTTTAGAAGGATTCCTTGTCACCTCTTTTTGAGGTGTCCTGCTGGGACAGTCTTCCAGTGATTTAAGATTGGCTTACATCTCTATGTTTGAGAGACATTAATACGGGGATCAACACCCTATTTTACCATTGCATTAGTTATTAACAGTGCCTGGCCAAATTCTATTTATTGAGGTTAGAGGGCAGTTTTCCAGAAGACCATCTCTGAATTTTAATGTAAAGGTTGCTTTAGAGGAAATACTTCCTGAACCTGTTTGAATGGAAAACTGTATGTACATTGAGTTCCAGTTAATAACTGGAGATATAATAAACATAGAAACTTGAGTTGGTGGCAGTATTTCCAAATGTATAGGATGCTCAGATTTTGGTTCATTGAGAGAGAGTTAACGAGCTCCAGGGGAATTGCCCTCACTTGTCATTCGGGCAAAGGAGAAAAACAACAACGAAAAACCCTTTAGGCTAAGGAAGTCTCAGGATTTCTGAAAGTTTAACCAACTTCAGTTTGAGATTTCCATTTGTCCTTTTTATCTTGCCTGAAGGCTAAGAGTGATAAAGGCAATAGAAATTTTGAGTAAGATGTACAGATGCTCCCTGATTTACGATGGGGTTACGTCCTAATAAACTCATTGTGAGTTGAAAATACCATAAGTCAGGCCGGGCGCGGTGGCTCAAGCCTGTAATCCCAGCACTTTGGGAGGCCGAGGCGGGTGGATCACGAGGTCAAGAGATCGAGACCATCCTGGTCAACATGGTGAAACCCTGTCTCTACTAAATATACAAAAAATTAGCTGGACATGGTGGCGCGTGCCTGTAATCCCAGCTACTCAGGAGGCTGAGGCAGGAGAATTGCCTGAACCTGGGAGGCGGAGGTTGCGATGAACCGAGATCGTGCTATTGCACTCTAGCCTGGGTAACAAGAGCGAAACTCTGTCTCAAAAAAAAAAAAAAGAAAGAAAAGAAAATACCATAAGTCAAAAAAACATTAAACACACCTAACCTACGAGACATCATAACTTAGCCCAGCCGTCTTAAACAGGCTCAGAATACTTAACCTTAGGGTAACTGACTGGGAGCTGTGGCTTGCTGTCGCTGTCCAGCATCTCAAGAGAGTATCATATCATGTCACTAGTCTGGGAAAAGATCAAAATTCAAAGTACAGTTTCTACTGAATGCATATCAATTTTGTACCACCAGAAAGTCAGAAAAATTGTAAGTCAAGCCTTCATCAGTTAGGAATCATCTGTACTGTCTTACAAATCTCCTTAGTAACAGTTGTAGAGAGACAAGTGTTTCTATTTCCAGAGAAGTAATCAGAGATTTCCCAAGTAGGTGTATTCATCCTAAAAATAGACATATAATTACCAAATAAAAGCCTATATTGACAGAATAACATTTTGGGGGGAAAAAAACCTGAAGTATAACATACCTGTATGTTCTTCTACATCAATATTTTTTAAAGCTGCCAATTAGAACCCAATTCATGACATCAACTCAGTTTTTAAAAAAAAGAGATGAGGTACTGCAGTATGAAATTTTTGTGGGTTTTTTGTTTGTAAGCAATTTGTGATGTGTCTAACTGCATTTTTTCTTGGTGTTCTGTCTTGGGTTCATCGAGCCTCTTAGATATGTAGGTTAATATTTTTCATCAAGTTTGGAAAATGCTTGATCACTGTTTATTCAAAATTTCTGCCCCAGTCTCTCTCCTCTGCTTCTGGGACTCCAGTTATATATGTTGGAACACCAGATGTTGTCCACAGGTCATGGAGGCTTTGCTCTCCCTATCTTCTCCCTTTATCCACACATAAGTTGTTTTTTATTTGTTTGTTTTGTTGTTTGTTGTTTTTTTTCCACTGTACTTTAGTTTTGTTTCTGTTGCCCTGACTTGAAGCTCATTGATCTTTTTTAGTGTTGAGTCTACTGTTAAGCCTATTCAGTCAATTTTATTTCAGCCAAGGTTTTTCTGGATTTAGACTTCCAGTCATATATGTAATATACCTGTATACATGTACACATATATATAATTTCTGTTTTTCTACTGAGGTATTCTGTCTACTCACTTACTGTATCTATCTTTTCTCTTAAATCTTTGAACATATTTATAATAGCTGTTTTGAAATTCTTGTCTGCTAATTTTAACACCTTTGTCACCTCTAAGTTTGTTTTTATTAATTTGTTTTCAACCAATTATGGTTTCTATTTTCTAGCTTCTTCACCTGTCTTTTTTATTGTATCTTGGACAATGTAATACATTTTTGAGCATCTGGATTTTATCCTCTTTCTTTAAAGAGTTAATTACCTGGTATGTCTACTTAATCCTTTCAAGGCTTATGTCAGGTTTTAGTATTCAGCAAGGTCTTTCCTCTGGTAAAAAGCCAGATATTTTTCCTGGTACTGTGGGATCTCCAGAAGCTCACAGTGCTCTGTTGGCTATTTTCTGAGATACCTTGCATAGTCTTGCTCTTGGTATTCAGCCAAAGACTTAAGGAAACCTCTTTGCATATTTTTGGAGTTCCTCCTTTATACAGCTTTCTTATTTCTGTTATTGTGCACTCTCTCTAAGCAGCCCCAAATTCAAATCATTGTTCCCTTCACCTTTTAAGACTGTTACTTTCTCTTTGGGCTCCATTTCCTTGTGTACTAGTTTGGAAAGTGCCCCCAAGCAGTAAATCAGGGTAAATAAGGCTCTTGATACCATGTATTTTCTTCCTTTAAGAATAACAGCCCTGTGGTGTCTATAGTGCATTGCCTCTAAACATTTGCTTTAGTTTGTACACACACAAACATGCAGACATATAAGTGTTACATGTAGATAGTTGTTTATACAGAAGGGTAAGCCCAATTTCTGTTATTTAAAAATGGCCGGGCATGGTGGCTCATACCTGTAATCCTGGCACCTTGGGAGGCCTAGGCGGGCTGATCACCTAAGGTCAGGAGTTCCAGACCAGCCTGGCCAACATGGTGAAACGCAATCTCTACTCAAAATACAAAAATTAGCTGGGCATGGTGGCCCATGCCTGTAGTCCCAGCTACTCAGGAAGGTGAGACAGGAGAATCGCTTGAACCTGAGAGGTGGAGGTTGTAGTGAGCTGAGATTGTGACAGTGCACTCCAGCCTGGGCGACAGAGCAAGACTCCATCTCAAAAAAAGAAAAAAAAGTAATATTTTCACATTTATGCCTTTTATAATGTATTTCTAGGCCTGCTTGCCAGTGGTTCTGGTTGTCACAAAAACAAACTTTAGCTCATCTCTGTTTCAAAAGACTAAAGAAGCTCTTTATGAATTATGGTAGTAGTTCTTGAATTCAGATTTTTAAAAATTATGTTAAATAAGTCATTAATGACAAAGGACTTTTTATTTTAGATTTTTTAAAGTAGATACTATATTTTATGTAATACTTTCCAACTGTTGAAAAATTTATGACATGCTGTTTTTGTTTAATATGATAAATTATGTCAGTGCTTTGTATTTGCTTTTTACAAGTCTTGTTTTTAGGGATAAGGACAACTGGATCATATTTGAAAGTGCTTTTTAAAAGAATTTTGTTTGCTAAGATTGTATTTAGGAATTTTGCATCTCTATGATGCAAGTATGAGTGTTTAAAAAAAATTGGGGGGCTTTTAGTCACATTGGATTTTAAATATTTTTAATTTTAAATACTTTATAAGGAAGTAATAAACCCTCCTTTTCTCTGTTTTAGAACATTTTATTTTATTATTATTATTATTTTTATTCAATAAATAAAGACAGCCTCACCATGTTGGTCAGGCTGGTCTTGAACTCCTGACCTCAGGTGATCTGCCCACCTTGGCCTTCAAAGTGCCTGGATTACAGTCGTGAGCCACCGCGCCCAACCAGAACATTTTATACAAAAGAAGTTAGTCTTTGAATATTTTCAATAATTCTGAAGTCAGTATGACTAGACCAAACAAAATAAAAATACATATTTAGCAAAATATATCAGATTCCTGAATGCCATTGTGACATTTAATTTGACAGAAGTCGTTTGTTCTTTTTCGATAATTTATAGGTAGTTTTCTTAGTTCATCTCTGCCATGAAGCTATAGCTTAAACTGTCTCAAAACAGTCTACAGCATAGAGAAAATTCTTAAAGTTTTCACTTAGTCATTTACTTTAAATGAATTTTTTAAAATGTCTTCTATACAAAAAGAACTGTTTGTGTAATTTCCTGATTCCAACCAACAATTAAGTAGAGATGTTAGGAAGACCCAGTTTGTTACTTACTTTTGGTATGCATAACAAAGAGGTACTCTAGTAGTAAAAAAAATAAGATATTTTTGTCTTCTCTTCTTTCCCCTCTTCTTTCTCCCTCCCTCACCCTATATACAAACTCGTCATTACATTTCTGAGATCAGCCCTTTGAGATGCTGAGCTTGTACATGCTTGTTATATATTTTGCAGTTGACAAATTACAATTTGAACCTCCTCTGAGAAAAGAAACAGAAGCACGGGATGAAATGGTAAGAATTAATTTTTAAAACATTATTTTTACATTAAGATTTGAGAAAACTTTTTTTTGAGTTGTACTTTGATCAGGAAACAGAGTGATACATTCTTTTAAGCATTAATCTTGATAATTTTTTCTATATTAAAGTTTTTAAGAGTTTATAGTTTTATTTTTACTAGAGCAAAATGTAATATACAGTTTCAGCCATTCATTCTAACCTCCTTAGTCTTTTGAAGGGTTTACATGTTATTAAATACACAGAATTTGATTCGTTTTAAGCCTTCAGGACCTTTTTTTTTTTTTAAACTGATTATGTTTGGTTTATAGTAAATCCTACATTCTGTATTGCCTTACTTTTTAAAATATATTTTATTTGTTAATATAGCTTCTTTTTAAACTGTTGCTTCTATTTTAAAGTTACGTTTAGTTACTTCTTTCCTTATCTAAAAGGAAAAAAGTGGCCAAGTGCAGTGGCTCACGCCTGTAATCTCACTACTTTGGGAGGCAAAGGTGGGCGGATCACCTGAAGTTAGGAGTTCTAGACCAGCTTGGCCAACATGGTGAAACCCCATCTCTACTAAATATAGAAGAATTGGCCAGGCGTGTTGGCATGTTCCTGTAATCTCAGCTACTCAGGAGGCTGAGGCAGGGAGAATCACTTGAACCCAGGAGGTAGAGGTTGCAGTAAGCCAAGATCAAGCCATTGCACTCCAGCCTGGGTGACAGAGCAAGATTCCATCTCAAAATAAATAAATAAAAGGAGCCAGGCAAGGTGGCTCACGCCTGTAATCCAAGCATTTTGGAGACCAAGGCGGGCAGATCACCTGAGGTCGGGAGTTCAAGACCAGCCTGACCAACATGGTGAAACCCTGTCTTAAAAAAAAAATTAAAAAAGAATAAATAAAAGGAAAAAAGCACAATACTATAAGAGTTAGCCTAACCTAGCCTACTGAGTTCATTCTTAATGTTTAGAAGTTGTGCTCTTCTTACCGTAAACGTTGGTGCATGATAAAGCCCCAGTTTCCACGCTAACAGGAAAAAGTAGCACTAATAAATTTGTGACAGTTTAGTAATATGATATTTAGTTCTCTATGCTAATGGAGTAATGAGACTGATAATTCAGTTATTTTCTTTTACTGTTTGTTTTGGAATATACTCACATATTGATAAAGAAGATTTGTCACATTTGAAGCTACATTTAGTATGTTTATGGAATTTCTTAAGTTCAAGTCAACTCATAATGAATCATTGACCTAAATATGTCAAATGACAAAGCAAATCTAGCTGGAGATTAAAAAATTGATAGAATGCCAAGGTGATTAATAATTATGACACTGGAATGTTTTCTTGAATCAGATAAAATGGTTAATATCTGTTAAACAAAGTAACATTTTAAACTGTATCTTTAAAGGGATTGTCATCAGACCCAAATTTCATGTTACAGTGGAATCCTTTTGTTGATGGTACAAATACTGGCAAGTAAGTTGTTTTCTAATTTAATAATTGTATTTTATTTGATTACATAAGAAGAGTAGGGGCATGTGATTTATTCTAATAAGCTTTAATTTGCATTCTTGAAAAAGTTACATTATGCCTTTAATCAAGGTAAAGCTTTTGACTTTTACCAAAAAGCATCATGTATTGATCATTAAGGTTTTTTGTTTTGTTTTAATCAGAATATGCTACGTAATGGTAATTTACTAAAAGGTGAGTCACATGATATCATGGGAAAAAAGTAGTGTATTGGAGTTAGAAAGCCCCACTTTTGTCTCTCCAGTGTAGTTACCTCAGCAATTAAGTGAGGGGGCTGGCCTTCCTGGTTGTTCTTAACTTATCTGTGCCCTGCAGTTGCCTATAGAGCTCTTTAGAAATACAGATTCCTAGGTTCCCACGTTAGGCCTGTATGTCTGAGGTTAACAGACTATGGCAGTCCACAAACTAAGAATGATAATACAATTTTAATGGTTGAAAAGAAATCAAAAGAATAATAGTATTTTCTTACACATAAAAATTGCGTGAAATTCAAATTTCCGTGTCCATAAATAAGTTTGTTAGAATATAACTATGCTCATTCATTTATGTATCATATATGGCTGCTTTCATACTATAACATCAGAGTTCCATAGTTAAAACTATTGTATGCCTCGCAAAGCCTACAATATTTACTCTCTGGCCCTTCGTAGAAAAAGTTTGCCAACCTCTGGTATAGAATACAGTCTTTGGGTCTGGATCTAAGAATCCTGAAAGCCTCCTGATTTATTGCAATGACTGTGGATAAGTGTGTGGGACCAGTGGACTAGTTAAGTGCTTCTCAAACTTCTTGACATGGAGAACTTATTAAAAGGAAGATTCTTATTCAGTAGGTGTAAGGAGTACATTTGGCAAAGTTCCCAGGTGATGCCAGTTCTGCTGGTTTGAGGACCATACTTTGAGTAGCAAAAGGTTTGATGATATATCCACTTAAATCTATGGGTCCCAGCTCTAAAAATCTGAATCAAGTTTTTGCTAAGAAGTTAATTTAGTTTTTATTACCTATGAAATACAGCAAAGCATAACCATAAAGTAAAATAAGACTTTGTGTCCACTTTTTTAAATCTTTTTTTTGAGACGGAGTCTTGCTGTGTCACCAGGCTGGAGTGCAGTGGCGTGATCTTGGCGCACTGCAACCTCTGCCTCCCAGGTTCAAGCGATTCTCCTGCCTCGGCTTCCTGAGTAGCTGGGACTATAAGGCGCATGCCACCACACCCAGTCAATTTCTGTATTTTTAGTAGAGACAGGGTTTCACTATGTTGGCCAGGATGGTCTTGATCTCTTGACCTCATGATCTGCCCACCTCAGCCTCCCAAAGTGCAAGGATTACAGGCCTGAGCCACCGCACCCAGCCTAAAGTATTTATTTTATTGACATACTAATACAATTTGACAATATGAGTGAGGTTTTAGGTCTTCCTAAAGATTTTATACTCTGCATTGTGATGTGTCTTTTACATCCTCTGTATAGAAACTAATTTAATACATATTTGATAATATCTGTATTTTTGATTATGGTCCTTTATCATCATCTAAATTGCATTTTTTTTTATTAGATCAACCTCAAAACGTGCAGTACCACCTCCCCTACCTCCTAAGGTGAGCTACTTAATGATTTTGAACACTAAGTCTTTATTTAAATAATAGTTAAATTTTTTAATAATTGTTGAGTTTTTTTTCAAAATTTTCTTAAATGTATTTTAGATGAATACAGTTTTCTTCAAAAGGAGTATATGATGGTGTAAAATATATAAAGAAGATTTCATGAGAAATACAATATTTTTAATAGCTATTAGAAAAATGCGGCTGGGCGTGGTGGCTCACGTCTGTAATCCCAGCCTTTGGGATGCCGAAGCAGGCAGATGAGTTGAGGTCAGGAGTTTGAGACCAGCCTGGCCAACATGATGACACCCTGTCTCTACTAAAAATTCAAAAATTAGCTGGGCATGGTGGCGTGTGCCTATAATCCCAGCTACTCGGGAGGCTGAGGCACGAGAATCACTTGAACTCAGGAGGCGGAGGTTGCAATGAGCTGAGATCAGACAACTGCACTCCAGCCTGGGTGACAGGGCAAGGCTCCGTCTCAATTTAAAGAAAAAGACAAAAATAGTTATTACTTACTGAAGAAATTACTTGACTACATGGAGGGGCAACAGAGTTTATCATTTATCACTCTTATTTATGATTATAGCTTGACATGTTAGTGGAGTCATTTTTCTTGATTGTTTCTAGTTACTGTTTTGTGAATTGTTGATATATTAGTTATAAAAATTTTATCAGTTTTGAATTAGGGCTGATTAAAAATCACATGGCAAGTTGATGGTTGTGTTGGGGCAGTAAATCACCTCGTACTTTTCTCACTTACCCCAGTGAATTAAACTGTATAGAAGAAAGAAAAAAGGTGCATTCCCTTTCCCTAAAGACTCTGATGCCTAATGATAACTAACTGTTAAAGTACTTTTTTGTCTTTGTACCACTAGCCAAGGATAAGCATTTACCCTGAGGACAACTTTCCGGATGAAGAAAAATCATCAACCATAAAACATTGTCCTGATTCAGAGAACAGAGCTCCCCAAATTCTCAGAAGACAGAGTAGCCCAAGTTGTGGGCCTTTGGCAGAGACTTCCTCTATTGGTATGGCTAGCAGTATTAGCAGCCATGGAGTACATATGGCTAAATATTGTTACCTGGGTGAATAAATCAAAGTGAAAATGAAATGAAAATCATTTGTTCCTATTAAAAAATATATTTTTTTCTTTAGTCAATCCTATTACATCTTAAAGCTTTGTAAAGGCTCTTTCATTTCACATGGATGTGCTATAAATAGATTCAGTTCACTTCAATCCAAATGTGAACCCTTACTAAATACTTATTAGAAGATATGGAAGGGTGAATGCATGTGTCTGCCATCCAGAACTTCAAGAGTCTATAGCAGAAGTTATACCCACATATGCATAACATCAGGAAAGACAGCTTATATAAGTGTGTCCTGAAATAATTACCTGATTATAATAGAAGACCAGAGATTTCTGAGGGAGATAAATAAAGGTGGAGAATAAAGAAGGTAAGGTCTTGCAGGATTTTTTTTTTTTCTGTAGAGACAGGGTTTCGCCATGTTGCCCAGGCAGATCTCAACTCCCTACGGTCAAGTGATCCACCTGCCTTGGCCTCCCAAAGTTCTGGGATTACAGGCGTGAGCGACCGTACCTGGTCCTTCCTGCAGGATGTTAACGGGCTTGGTGAGCCTTCAGTAGTAATCAAATTCACTGAAGCCAGGAAATCTGAATTATGCAGTCTAATATAGTGAAACTGTGAGTTCTTAAAGAATATATACTGAAAGATAACAACTAAAAAGGTGGATTGAAGTTAAGTTATAAAAAGCTTTGCATATCTGTGTCAGTAGGTCAGATTTTTTTTCTTTATGATATGGACAAACATGTATTAAGACCACTGCTAAAGATGAGTGCTACCTCTGTAGAATCTAGAGAAAGGCATCAAAGATAAATTAACTTACCTGAGAATAGAAAATATTCCCCAGTCAATGATCATCCAAATGGGAGACAAGTAGTGGGGGAACAGGGAAATAATTTGTCAAGGAAAGTACTTATTTGTATGGTCATTCAGCTTTTAACCATGACTCTCTTTAGGAAATGGTGATGGTATTTCAAAACTGATGAGTGAAAATACAGAAGGATCAGCACAAGCACCACAGTTACCACGAAAAAAGGACAAACGAGACTTCCCTGTAGGTATAACAGGCATTTAGCGATTAGTTGTAAATACTACTATATTTATCATGCAACAGGCATAGGTTGTTGAATTCAATAATTCAAGTTACCAAATTTCTAAATGTCTTAAGATTTTTTTTAAGACTTAGAAGATCTTACACTATTAAAATTTATTTTTCCCATAGAAACCAGCCATCAATGGCCTTCCACCCACCCCAAAAGTTCTGGTAAGGAATATTTTTATGTGAATTATTTGCCTTTTTTTTTCTCTCTCTTTAGAAGCAGCAGTATATTGGCTGTCAAGTACTTGAGCCTTTGAAAGTTAAGATACCGGCCGGGCGCGGTGGCTCAAGCCTGTAATCCCAGCACTTTGGGAGGCCGAGGCGGGTGGATCACGAGGTCGAGAGATCGAGACCATCCTGGTCAACGTGGTGAAACCCCGTCTCTACTAAAAATACAAAAAAAAAACTAGCTGGGCGTGGTGGTGCGTGCCTGTAATCCCAGCTACTTAGGAAGCTGAGGCAGGAGAATTGCCTGAGCCCAGGAGGCGGAGGTTGCGGTGAGCCGAGATCGCGCCATTGCACTCCAGCCTGGGTAACAAGAGCGAAACTCCGTCTCAAAAAAAAAAAAAAAAAAAAAAAGAAAGTTAAGATACCATAAAATACAAAGATACTGGATGCATTTGGATATCTCCTAAATTATTATCATATATTCTAATTTGAGTGGGTGAATTAGAGTTGGCAGTGTTTCACCTTTTGTAAATACTGGCAGTTGAATCCTCAGATTAGCCTGCAAAGGCCAGTTTAATTTTAATATGATTATATTAATAGTACTGTGTCCTCTTCATTATGTGGATTAAATATCTTTCTACCCCGAAAGTGATTTTCACATTGGACTATATACAGTGAAAAGGAACCAGGGAAGCTTATATTAATGCTTTTCTCCTAGCCAGTAAGTGGGACTTACCTGTGAATGTGAACCCCATGATCCCATGAATGGGATGGAAACCAGTCATGTGAATGGGATGGTTTATACATTGTCCTTTTTTATTCAATGGAAGTCTAGTGTATGATATAAATATCAGTCTTTTTGTCCATTATGACTATTATGGAGTTAATCTGTTAGTGAATGAAATTATCCACTGTTTCACAGTAATAATTGTCGGTCCTAAAAAATAGTAATAACTTAAAATTCCTAGACTATATCATTGATGTATGTAGATCTTTTGGTAAATTTGATATTTTTGCCATAAAATAGTGGATTAATTATGTCAAAATGTGAATTTTGTTTTGGAATGAAACCACAAGCATATGCAAGTAAGTGAATTTGGCATTTCATAATGATGTTAGCTATTTTCTAAGAATATATAAAATTTTCTAATCAAATAAGTCAACATTTCTTTCTTTATAAATAAGATGGGAGCATGCTTTTCGAAAGTTTTTGATGGCTGTCCTTTGAAAATTAATTGTGCAACATCCTGGATACATCCTGACACAAAAGGTAAAATGTCTGAATTCCATGTACATTTCCAATAAAATATTTATTGTGGGAAAGGATCATCGTGATCAGTGACTTGAAGTTGTTTACTTTAAAAATATAATTTTAGAAACCTAATGGTATAGGAACCTACAACAACCTAAAGAGGTTAATAGGGTTTTGGTTTAAAGGCATTAAAATTTAGGAGTGTATAGAAACTATTCTTGGCCAGGCGCAGTGGCTCACACCTGTAATCCCAGCACTTTGGGATGCCAAGGAGGGCAGATCACGAGGTCAAGAGATTGAGAACATCCTGGCCAACATGGTGAAACCCCATCTCTACTAAAAATACAAAAATTAGCCAGGCGTGGTGGTGTGCACCTGTAATCTCAGCTACTCAAGAGGCTGAGGGGCAAGAATGGCTTGAACCCAGGAGGCGGAGGTTGCAGTGAGCCGAGTTGTACCACTGCACTTCAGCCTGAGAGACAGAGCAAGACTCTGTCTTTAAAAAAAAAAAAAAAGAAAGAAAGAAACTCTTCTTGATTGAAGGACTAAAGAGAAATCACAACTGATTACATTCTTAATTTAGAATTTTCTTTTACTATAAATGGACATTATTGGGATATTGGGACAATTTATAATCTGAATAAGTAAAGATTATCGATTATGTTGTTTATTGTTTAAGTATTAATGTCCTGTGGTTATATGACCTTTTTTTCCTTAATGTACACAAATAATTCAAAGTGAAGAGGCATCATGTTCATAAGTTGTCTTAAACAGCTCAGAAAACAAAAAAATAATTATGTAAGGAGAAGGATCAAGCAGAAGCAGTAAATGTTCAGCATTTGTGGAATTTGTGTTACAGCTATTTAGGAATTAGTTGTACTATTACAACTTTTCTGTAAGTCTGAAATGATATTGAAATAACTTTTAAAATTTAGATTATGTTTCTGAAGTGAGGAAACATTTTTAGAGGCAAAAATTTGTTATCAAATAGATCTGGGTTTGGATTCCCACTCTTGTCATTACCATGTGACTTTGAAAACTCTCAACCTAACACCTCTGATATTCAGTGTGATCCTTTGTACCATAAATCACTCCCAATATTCACTTTGTTGCAAGGAATAAACAAGGCTACCCCAGTGTCTTGAAACTAGCAAACAGACTAGTCAGTAGAGGATTTCAGGAAATGCTTGTTTCTACTTAAACACAGTAATAAAGACAGGTCATAATGATGTGCTTTAAATACCACTATTAAAAAGTATAATGGAGGAAAATATACGTGCATACAATTTTTTTTTTTTTAGAGAAAGAGTCTTGTTCTGTTTCCCAGGCTGGAATGCAGTGGTTCAATCATAGTTCACTGCAGCTCGAACTCATGGGTTCAGGCAATTCTTCTGCCTCAGACTCCCAAATAGCTGTGACCACAGGTGTGTACCACCTCTTCCAGCTGATTTTTTTTTTTTTAAGTTTTTTGTAGAGATGGGGTCTCATTATGTTGCCCAGGCTGGACTCAAGCAATCCTCCTGCCTCGGCCTCCCAAAGTGCTAGGATTACAGGCATGAGCCTGTGCCTAGCCTGTGCCTTTTCTATTATGAAAAAAAAAAAATTATTAAAGAATTTGAAGTTGTTGCTGTCCTTGTTCATAACCGTTTAATTGGTATAATTTCAAACTTACAGAAAAATTATACAAATAGTGCAAGAAACTCCTATATATTTAATCATCAGGCAAAAATCATCAAATTTTGCCCATTTGTTTTGCCACTATGTATACTTTTTTTTTAGTACTTGAGAATAAGTTGGAAATATGTTCCTATCCTGTACTCTTTATGCTTTTATGTGTATTTCCTAGGAACAAGAATCATATAACTGCAGTACAATTATAAAGATCAGGAAATTTATCATTCACATAATACTGCTTTCTAATCCATAGTTGGATTATATTAGTTGTCCCAATAATATTTTTATAGTCTCCATCCCATTTTAATTGTTTATCTATCTAATAGTCTATCATCTAATTCAAGATCATGTACTGCAGTTAGCTTCCATATCTCTTTAGTCTCTTTCAGTCTAAAACAATTCCTCAACTTCTGATCTCAACATTTTTGAGGCCACTTATTTTGTAAAATGTCCCTTAATTGGGGTATGATGAGTCCTCATGCTTGAATCAGGTTATGCATTTTTGATGGGAATAACACAGAAATGTTATTGTGCATCTTCTCAGTACATCATATCAGGAGATACATGATATCAGCTTGTCCGGATACTAGCAATGTTAATATTGATCCATTGGTTAATGTAGTGTTCATTAGCTTTCTCCAATCTCAGTTTACTATTTTTCCTTTTCTGATTCGTAGGTAATTAATATGGAGATGCACTGAGATTATGTTTATAAATATCCTCTTGCTCATCACACTTTCACCCACTCAGTTTAGCATCCATTGACATCCATTGACAGTTTCTCTTCTTTCCCACCTACTCATTTGTTTATTTATCAGTTTAAACTTATGAATTCTTATTTTATTCCATGAGAGATTATCTCTGTTATTTATTCTCACACTTAAATTGTTCCAGAATTTTTGAGCAGTGGGAACATATGTGTTCTTTTGTTTGAAATGTCTTCATCATTTTTTTAGCACTTCTTTAGTTTCTGGCACAGCACAGTTTCTATGCTCAACATCTACTTTTCTTGCCCCAGAATTTGAATCAGTCTTTCTCTAAGAAGCTCTGATTCTTTTTAATAGAAAGTAATATTTAGAAACCAAGATCTGGCCGGGCGCGGTGGCTCAAGCCTGTAATCCCAGCACATTGGGAGGCCGAGGCGGGTGGATCACGAGGTCGAGAGATCGAGACCATCCTGGTCAACATGGTGAAACCCCGTCTCTACTAAAAGTGCAAAAAATTAGCTGGGCATGGTGGCATGTGCCTGTAATCCCAGCTACTCAGGAGGCTGAGGCAGGAGAATTGCCTGAGCCCAGGAGGCGGAGGTTGTGGTGAGCCGAGATCGCGCCATTGCACTCCAGCCTGGGTAACAAGGGCGAAACTCCGTCTCAAAAAAAAAAAAAAAAGAAAGAAACCAAGATCTGGATACTAGGTGTGCTCATTGTTTCTGGTGTGTCATGATTTATAATTTATATTAACTTTTTGTTTCCTTGGTCAAAAGAATATTTGAGACATCTTGCAAAAATGTGTAACTATCATTTAAAAATCTTAAAATACGAAAATTATGTTGAAAGGCAGGGTTATGTAGTAAGATAAAGTCAGAGCGAGTTAGTCTAACATGGAATATATCTGCTTTTAAAAAATAAAGGAATTGCTCACGCCTGTAATCCCAGCACTTTGGGAGGCTGAGGCAGGTGGATCACGAGGTCAAGAGATCGAGACCATCCTGGCCAACATGGTGAAACCACATCTCTACTAAAAATACAAAAAAATTAGCCAGGCTGGTCCCAGCTGCTTGGAAGGCTGAGGTGGAAGAATCGCTTGAACCCAGGAGGCGAAGGTTGCAGTGAGCCAAGATTGCGTCACTGCACTCCAGCCTGGTGACAGAGCAAGACTCCGTCTCAAAAAAATAAATAAATAAAAAAATAAAGGAATTGGGGAAAGAAGTAAAGAAGGTGATTTTGGAAAATAGTTTTATTTTAGATGGATAGGTGGCAAATTATTTTAGATGGATAGGTGGCCATTACAATGTTAAGTCATTATTTTAGTGAATGATTTCAGAAGATGATACTATATTCTGGTAATTTATCTCAACTATTTTAGATCAGTACATTATTTTTGGAACTGAAGATGGTATTTACACACTGAATCTCAATGAGCTACATGAAGCAACAATGGAACAGGTAATTAGGCGTTTTAACTCAAGAAATTAATTTATCACACCTATAATCCCAGCACTTTGGGAGGCCGAGGTGGGCAGATCACAAGGTCAAGAGATTGAGACCATCCTGGCCAACATAGTGAAACCCTGTCTCTACTAAAATATAAAAATTAGCTGGGCATGGTGGCGCACACCTGTAGTCCCAGCTACTAAGGAGACTGAGGCAGGAGAATTGCTTGAACCTAGGAGGCGGAAGTTGCAGTGAGCCGAGATTGCGCCACTGCACTCCAGCCTGGCGACAGAGCAAGACTCTGTCTCAAAAAAAAAAAATTAATTTAGACAAATTGAATAAAGAAGTATCAATTTAAATCAATCTGGTCGGCCCCAATTTTAATTTTTATGATTTAAATATTTAAAGGGGTAAAATTGTACTCTTTACATGTTCATGTTGAAAGATTTTTTTTCCTAAGGATTTAGTAATTACGTGAGTGTTAGAAAATAGTTATTTTAATACTATTTTAGATAGTATACTATTTCAGATAGTATTTTATACTATTTCAGATAGTATTTTAATTTAAGAGATTAAAATAATGACAATGAGAGAATCTTAATTATCTTATTTTTCTTTTTCTTAGTTATTTCCACGGAAGTGTACTTGGCTGTATGTTATCAATAATACTTTAATGTCATTATCAGGTATGTATGTGATGATGAAAAATAAACCACAGATAAGCAGAGAAATCGAATTTTAATATGCATTATTTTTAAATGTTATTTGTAATTATGGATGACCAATCTAAGATAGTAACTCTGGGACTTGTGGATATTTGCAACCCACCTAGAATGGGAAGAAACTTTGGGAAGGGATCCTGTCTTCAGTTAAGGCTGCACTTTCCAAACCCATCCAGCATCTAAACACCTGAAGGGTATCACAGTGCTTACCACCAGTGGCCATTCTCTTCCACTCAGCCTCCTCCACCATCGCTATCACGGCTTATGCCCTCCTTTGGGAAGTAACAGGAAAGAAGCAGAGGATCACACTCTTCTTTCTCTGCCATCTTGAGCAAGTCACTCTCTCTCCACCTCATTTATCTTAATTATAAAATAAGGATGATGGGATAATAATACAGCCTCATGAGGTTGTAAAAGTTAGATGAGATAATATCCAGAGTGCTTAGTAAACTGTAGTCTTATATGGGTGATTGCTGGTGACATTCATGTTTTTCTGGACACATGTTAACTGTCTTGGACTGATTCTTTAAAGTCTGCTAAACAAGATTCCAGAGTAACCTGTTTTTGTAGGTTATTATTAGGGGTAAATGGGTGGATAGGTGGTGTTATAAGCTTTTTTTTTTTTTTTAACTCTTAATCTGTGAAAAAAATATTATATTTTACATTTAAATGACTACCAAGAAGTTTACTGATTGCTTTCATTTGGTAGTAGAGTACAAGATAGTTTATTATTATTTCTCTATAATAGAGATTTTTAAGAATCTATATTTGAGCTGTCATGACACTGTTTATGGAGAACATGTATTTGATTGTGTGTTAAACAGCTTCTAAAAAGCTGGGGTCCTCAAGAGAATATTCCTCCAAACCTCTTTTTACTTTTGTTTGGTAAAATATTAACATATTACTGTTATGAAAATAAAGCCAATTCTGTTTGAGTTAACAATTATGAATTGTATACATAGAAACTTTTCTCTAACTCTTTTACTGCTTTTATCCCTATTCATACTTGTTTTGGAAAATAAGCTTAAAGATTACACAGGGTACATCTTAAGTAGCAAAGCTCAATAAGAGAAAGCATTCACATACATGTATGTGTGTGTCTAGCTGCCTGGCTAGCTGGGTAGCAAACTATGTATAGAGGAAGTAGAGAAAGGAAGGGTGGTTAGTGTTTAGGCAGAATATTTCTGTTCTAAGAAAACACATATAATTTTGTTGAAGATACAACTGTGTATGTGTGTGTGTATATATATGTATGTTTAATAATAAATATTGTTTTGTATTGTTATATATTATCATACCATATGTAATGAGAAATCAGAAGATGCTTACCGTATCCATCCCTCTTGTTTAATACAGCCGTATTTTTTATTATATGAAATAGCCGTGTTACCCTTGTATCGTGGCTTATAATATTGGTTGGTTTTACTTTTTAAGTATTTCAGTCTGTTGTATTTAAGACTTCATTCACAATTGATTTTTAATCCAAGGTAATTTGCTAAGTTCTTGATAAATAGGTCTGTCTCAGAGAAATAATGATAAGATAGCTTTATAGAATTTTTCATATTGTATTAAAATAATCACATGCGCCAGGCACGGTGGCTCAAGCCTGTAATCCCAGCACTTTGGGAGGCTGAGGCGGGTGAATCACGAGGTCAAGAGATCGAGACCATCCTGGTCAACAAGGTGAAACCCGGTCTCTACTAAAAATACAAAAGATTAGCTGGGCATGGTGGCGCGTGCCTGTAATCCCAGCTACTCAGGAGGCTGAGGCAGGAGAATTGCCTGAACCCAGGAGGCGGAGGTTGCAGTGAGCCAAGACTGCGCCATTGCACTCCAGCCTGGGTAACAAGAGCGAAACTCCGTCCCAAAAAAAAAAAAAAAAAAAAAAAAATCACATGTACATCATTGTAACTCAATCTGTAACATAAGATTTTTGTACAACAGTGTTTAACATTTTCTTTTTCTTTGCTGGCATCATTAAGGTTTAGTCTGCCTAGATCACCTATTAGTCACAATGTACCTAATTTATATATTATGAATTAAAATTATATATTAATTTTAAAACATTTTATCTATTGTCTTTCAAAATAGTATTAACTGAGGGTTTTTTGTATGTGTTTTTCTATTTTGCTTGGCTTTTTGAACATTACTGGACTCCTCATTTTAGAAGGTAATTATGTTTTCTTTTTCTCGAAAATTGTATTTCTCTTCTGTAAATGATCCTTAAAAAGGCAACCTGTTTTTCTTTTATAGGAAAAACCTTTCAACTCTACTCTCACAATCTTATAGCTTTGTTTGAACATGCCAGAAAACCAGGATTAGCTGCCCATATTCAAACTCATAGGTTTCCAGACCGCATACTACCAAGGTACAAAATATCATTTTGATTCTACTGAATGAGGGGAATTAGTGTTTATTTTAAAAATAGCCAGTATTCCTTGCCCAGTAAAACACTTTGTCTTAATTTTCAAAGGTAGTTTACACTAAAGTGTATTACATCTAGAAAAGCTTAATGTTTTCTGAACTTGACCATGAGAATCAACTGTGGAAATTTTATAATACAGAGTATCAGGCCCTTCCTCAGTCCTAGATCAGATAGTGTGGAGTCAGGCTCCAAGACAGTTTTTTTAAGCTCCTTTCTGCCTGATTTTGATGCAACCGATTTACAAATCACTGTATTACAACCACTGCTGTAGAGTGCATTTATATTGTCTTATGTTTTCAGAAAATTTGCTTTAACAACAAAGATTCCTGATACAAAAGGCTGCCACAAATGTTGCATTGGTGAGTAAATGGTATTTCTCAAACTGAATGGTTAAAACTTTGAACATCTTCAAAATTACCTGAAGAGTCTTATGGAATCAGATAGAAAGGAGGAGGGTAGATTTTTAAGATTGGTTTTTAGTAGGAAGTTAAGCTGTCATTGAATTGAAATACAAGAATATAGATCGCATAGAAATGCTTAGAAATAACAACGTTCATGTTTTCTCAAAGCATAGTTTCCTGAGACTGTATCTTTGCTAATATTCTAGCTTTCACTGATTTAACGTTAGCCATCTACTAGTTACTACCACTGTTTTATGAACATGTTTAACAGGAGTTGAGCCGACTATGAAGTTAGAGGGAACAGTTCATGCAAGAACACCCTCACTTCTGATACCAACTGCAAGTTGAGAGATTCCCAAAACTACCCCCAGAATAAAAAAAATCCACTAGAAGGTATCACACAACTTACTGAAAGCAGTTGTACTCCTAGTTATGATTACAGTTTAGAACATGGAAAGATCCCGATTAAAATCAGCCAAGGGAGGAAGTACATAGGGCAGAGTCCAGGAAAAGTACCAAATGTGGAGCTTCTGTTGTCCTCTCCCTTTGGAGTAGCGGATAGCATTACTTTTCCAGCATTGTTATGTGGCAGTACACACAACCATTGCCAACCACAAGCTTATTTGAACCTCAGTGTTCAGAGTTGTTACTGGGGCTTCATCACAAAGACATTGATAACCATCTTGCTGATCTCAATATGCAGCCCCTCTAGAGGTTATCTGATGCTGCATGACCCAAAGCCCCCACCCAAAATCACATTTTTGGTATTTCTGGCATGACCAGCCCTCACATTAAGACTATCCAGTGTGGCCAGTCCCATCCTAAATCATTAATTGTTACATTATCCAGTGACCTCCTAGACCTTTAAATCCTGTCAAGTGTGACATTCCAAAGACTTAGCAGTCACCCTCCAGAAGCAGGACAGTCACCAGAAGTCTTTTTTGGGTGAGGTTAAATTTTTTAGTACATAATTGTCTCGTTTAAACCTTAACTCCATAATACTGATTATGTCACTGGTAAGTAACAGAACTTAGGAATCAGATTCAGGTTCAGTGACTTCAGATCTTGGGTTCCTAATTTCCTATGTATTCTTTTGTTTGATCTTACACATTGTTTGAAATTACTCAATGATCTTTGGGCCACATAATAGTTTCACAGCATAGTCCATACTCTAAAACAAAAACATTTAACCACAAATGTGCTATAAATATAAGCACATTATATGATTATTTTTCTAGGAAGAATCATATCAATATCTGTTATCAGATTCCCAAGATCTGTGATGCACAAAAGGCCTAGAAGCTTATAATCTAAGATAAAAACTCATAAAATACTTTAGAGATTAATGCAAATAGCTGTTCTTGTAATCAGTGATTATAATTATCAGTGGAAATCAAATTGGGGAGAAGGAAAGAGCAGTATGAATTTTTGTAGATTTGAGTCAATGAAGGTCAAGATGAATTAATACATACAAGATAAATTATTTTCATCTTAGGTAGACATCTGTACACCACTATACCAAGATGCATTTCATTTGCCTCCTAGACCTTGTCAGAACTCATTCTTTCAATCAGTTTACTAAGAAACAGCTTTTTGGGGAGGCCAAAATGGGAGGATCATTTGAGCCCAGGAGTTCAAGACCAGCCTGGGCAACATAGTGAGACCCCTATCTCTTTTTTTAAACAATTGAAAAATTAGCTGGCCATGGTGGCATACACTTGTAGTCTGTGCTACTCAGGAGGCTGATGTGGGAGGATTGCTTGAGCCTGGGAGGTTGAGGCTGCAGTTAGCTATTATTGTGCCACTGCATTCCAGCCTGGGTGACAGAGCAAGACCCTGTCTCTTTTTTTTTTTTTTTTTTTTGAGACGGAGTTTCGCTCTTGTTACCCAGGCTGGAGTGCAATGGCACGATCTCGGCTCACCGCAACCTCCGCCTCCTGGGTTCAAGCAATTCTCCCGCCTCAGCCTCCTGAGTAGCTGGGATTACAGGCACGCGTCACCATGCCCAGCTAATTTTTTGTATTTTTAGTAGAGACGGGGTTTCACCATGTTGACCAGGATGGTCTCGATCTCTTGACCTCGTGATCCACCCGCCTCGGCCTCCCAAAGTGCTGGGATTACAGGCTTGAACCACCGGGCCCGGCGACCCTGTCTCTTAAAAAAGAAAGAAAGAAAGAAAAGGAAAGATGGAGGAATAGAGGGAGAGAGGAAGGGAAGAACAGAAAAAACAGCTTTTTAGGTTGTATATTAGTGCTTCTAAAAAGTTCCTATGTTTAAGAACCTAGTATATTAAAGTTGTTTAGAAGTAAGCATATGTAATTTAAAATTGAGATAAGAAAATAAAATGGAAAAGGTAATGAAACCAAAAGAATAGACACAGTCTCTTTTATTTTCCTCCCACTCTTGTCATCCTAGTTAACAGATACAATAAAAGTATTCAGTGTTTTGAGTGTGTCTGGTTTTTTATTTATTTCTTTCCAGTCAGAAACCCTTACACGGGACATAAATACCTCTGTGGAGCTTTACAGTCTGGAATTGTTTTACTTCAGTGGTATGAGCCAATGCAGAAATTCATGTTGATAAAGGTATTATTTTGTTCACATTTTTCTCCTTTAGAAAATGCTGGTGTATAACTGAAACTAAACTTAGAAGATCCCAGTACTATCTAGGGTCAGAACATTTATAGTTATTTATAGTTGTTTATTTGATTTAGGGGTTTTTGTGATCTAAAAATTTACTCTTTAACTGATATTAATAAATTTCCAGAACTATCAGTCATAAAGATTAATATGATCAATTCTCTGCAGCATATTTTTATAGAACATTCATCCTTATCATCTTAGAGGTAGTCCTTTTCAGAATTAGATAAATGAAGAAGATGGGAGTCTTTCTGTTGACTTTATTCAGCAATGTTATGAGTGGGGAGATTGTTTTTCTAAATTATGGCTCTATTGTTTATTTTTTTCAGCACTTTGATTTTCCTTTGCCAAGTCCTTTGAATGTTTTTGAAATGCTGGTGATACCAGAACAAGAATACCCTATGGTCTGTGTAGCTATTAGCAAAGGCACTGAATCAAATCAGGTAGTTCAGTTTGAGACAATCAATTTGAATTCTGCATCTTCATGGTTTACAGAAATTGGTGCAGGTAAGTATTTTTTACCTTATGTTAAAATATCGATACTTTTGTATATAAAAGAAGCAAAACACCAGTGTGGGCTCTTGTAAATATTCAAAACATAGTTTCCCAAGTAAGCCCATAGAATCATGTACATACATTTATGATTTCTATTTGTCAGAGGTAGTTTGATACAAATTATTTAAACAAAGGAAAATTTTAATGATTCCTGACAGGGAAAAGTCTTAGTCGTTACCAGTGAATCTTGGACTTGCTAAGTAAATACATTTTCCTTTGAGTCTATTGCCCAGGCTGGAGTGCAGTGGCGTGATCTTGACTCACTGCAACCTCCGCCTCCTGGGTTCAAGTGATTCTCTTGCCTCAGCCTCCCAAATAGCTGGGATTACAGGTGCCCACCACCATGCCCAGCTAATTTTTTGTATTTTTAATAGCGACAGGGTTTCACCACGTAGGCCAGACTAGTCTTGAACTCCTGACCTCAAGTGATCCTCCTGCCTCAGCCTCTCCAAGTTCTAAGCTGTTCTTAAAATCTTATCAGCTTCTCAAGCAAAGAATTTCCCTTATCATGTTTTATTCTGTCATCACCGCTTACTTTTAGAATCATTGAATGTGATTTTTCAGACTTGAAAAGGCTTCCTAGGTATGGCTTCTGAGCCCTTCCATTTAAATCAGACATACCTCAGTGAAAGATCTGAAAAAAAAAAATGGGAACTTTATTCCTAGACTTTAAAATTAGAACAAGTTATTTCAATAAATCATTTTTTTAAATCATAATATGTGAAGTGAGTGGGGAGAGGTCTTCATTTTGCCAGTTTCCTGTTATGCTGGTGCATTATTTGGTCATTTATAATCCAGGTTTATTAGGCCATTTTTACATATGTCAGGCAAGCTTTAGTTATGGCTATTTCATTACTCACCACTGTTGTATTCTTTACTGCCTTTTGAAGAAGTCTGTTACATGTATTACAAGTTTTATGCTTAATGCTTCTTATTAAAGAACCTTTGGCTTTCAATTATTTTTAGGCTAAGTTACAAGAACTCATTATAATATAGAACCTACACTAAATTCACTTTCAAAATAAGAATCAGTATGAACAAGTGATACCCTCATAAATGTCTAACAATAGGCTTTTGGGGTACAACCATTTGTTAGAGTTGCCTATTTCTGTGGTACAAATACTCCAGCCATGAGCAGTTTCATAGCCTACCATCCTAATGTCATTTGGCTCACAAAATTCCTGAAAATTCAACAACTCAGTACAAGCAGGTCCAGTATATACTAGTCTATAAATATACTCTGTATGAACTAAGAGGCTATGCCTTGAATTGGGAAGTTGCAACATTAAACTCCTGTTAAGGACTCTTTTAGGCTCAGTCTGATTTATTTTTGCAATGTGCTTATCTCCAAGAATGGTCCTTAGCATATGGTCAGCCCTCAGTAAATATTTGTTGAGTGAATGCCTGAACATAGAGTAGCTAAGAAAAACTATTTTTGAAGTATTACCTGAGGGACAGTTTATTGAATCTGTAGATCTGGATTTTTCACCATGTATAGGCTTTAGAAGGTCCACAAATATCCCAAAATATAATATAAAATTCTGTGTTTATGTTTGAATGTGAAGTTTTCAAGGGAGACAATGCATAGGCTTCCCAAAAAGAAGATTAAGAAGGAATGCTCTAAATATCTAAATTTTTTTCTTAGGTTCAGCTATGCCATTGAAACAATCTGAGTGCTTAAAATGCATTGTTTTACCAAAATTTTTTTAATGTTATTACACCTATCAGCAGGTATTAGAAGCAGTCATTTAAATATCAGCAAAGTGATGAGAGTTGTACCCTGCAAAGATTTTGTTGCAATATTGTTCGTTATGTTATTCAGTGTCCTCTTTGTCAAAGAACTCCCACCTACCTATAAACACATGCCTGTACCAAGAAAATAATCATTGTTTCATTAATCGTGTGCCTTCTGAATCACTGGCTTATTTTTAAGATTTGCTGTAATTCCCTAATTGATCTTTTTCTATCTCCCATTGGCTATATAAAATGTAGAACAAAATCTAGCTATTGCGTGTAGCATCCATCTTCCTCCTCATATTTAACCTTTGCTTCATTTTATTTTTTTAACTTACCTTTCGAGAGCTAGCTGAGATGTTAATTAAAGGCAGTACTGAGGTTTTTTTCAACTGAGTTAGCCATGCTTGACATAGTTGTCTTCCTGAATTGATTTACATGCATTTTTTGAAAGATAATATCACAAAATGTAAATTCTGTGTTAAATTTCAAAGACCAATTTTAAATCACAGCAAAAGTCAGGATTTATGTTTATTTTCTAGGCTCTAGGTTTTAAAGTATAATTGTAACCTTGTTTTTCACTCCCTAAGGCAGCCAGCAGTTAGATTCCATTCATGTAACACAGTTGGAGAGAGATACCGTTTTAGTGTGTTTAGACAGTAAGTACTATTTTTAAGTTTATTTTGAGTATGCTACTTGATAAAGCAGTTCTTTTAATGGAATTTATTCTGTTAAACCATAATTCAAGATTTTAACTTTTTTTTTTTTTTTTTTTTTTTTTGAGACAGAGTTTCGCTCTTGTTACCCAGGCTGGAGTGCAATGGCGCGATCTCGGCTCACCGCAACCTCTGCCTCCTGGGTTCAGGCAATTCTCCTGCCTCAGCCTCCTGAGTAGCTGGGATTACAGGCATGTGCCACCATGCCCAGCTAATTTTTTGTATTTTTAGTAGAGATGGGGTTTCATCATGTTGACCAAGGATGGTCTCGAACTCTTGACCTCGTGATCCACCCGCCTCAGCCTCCCAAAGTGCTGGGATTACAGGCTTGAGCCACCACGCCCGGCTTTTTTTTTTTTTTTTAACTAAAAATGTTACTTATGTGTAATTTGTAAGGAAAAAAATCACCTCTTATGGCTAAATATTTGAACACCAAGGTAGCCATTTTTAAAGAAGAAATGTGCTTTTTAAAAAATGAGAGTGTAAATATTTAATATACACTGTATAAAAAAGAAAATAATAAAATAATAGCAGAATCACCATTTAACAGTGGAGGCACTCTTACAGTATTTTTTGCCATTTGGTAGACTTGACTTGAGTTGCACTTTATTAAGAATATTATATGATATCCATGTAAAATCCACATATATCAAGTTACATTTTAGCAGATTTGCATGTCCAGTCTTTGACTTGTGTTTTTTTTTTTAAGAATTTGTAAAAATTGTAAATCTACAAGGAAAATTAAAATCAAGTAAGAAACTGGCCTCTGAGTTAAGTTTTGATTTTCGCATTGAATCTGTAGGTAAGTCTCCTTTTTTTCATAAATCAGTTTGTAATACTTATGATTATTAAAATTCATTCTGTACTTAGGGTTGTCTAGACCAGCACTGTCTCATAAAATTTCTGTAAAGATAGAAATGTTCTGTATCTGTGCTCTTAAATCAGTAGTTATTAAACACATGTGGCTCTTAAGCACCTGAAACATGACTTGTGCTACATTTTAAGTTTTTTTAGATTTTAATTAATTCATGTTTTAATGTAAATAGCTACATGTGGCTGGTTGCTCTTATATTGGACAGTGCAGGTTGAGATAATAAATATTTTATTGTTGTTACTGAATATTTAAAACTTGTAATCACTTCTAAAATTTCTGTTCATTATTCCCTTTGCTGCATTAAGTGAATTATACTTCTCCCAATTCTTTCCCAATCATGAAGGTATTTGTGTGATGTAATAACAGTATTAGATATGCTATAATTCTTTGCCATGTAAGATTCTGGGTGGTCTGTGTTGATATTACTGCTTTTGGATCTTAAATAGCTAATTCTTGCAGGATTTATAAACTTTTATGCCATTTAATTTGCTTCCTTGTCAATTAATGTTTTGCCCTCTAATACTCATTGATTTTATGATGAAAATTATTACAGTTGATCATTGTTTGCATGCTCATTGATCATATGTCAGTATTTTCCCCAGCAGTGACAAAACTTGTGAAAAAACTCATGAGTGGAAACATTTTTAAACATTTTATAATACGGTTCTACTATAAATCAAAGGCATTACAATGAAGGTGGCAATTTTTATTTGGGCCATAAAAAATAACATGTACTTTATAATTACATACTTTTTTTTTTTTTTTTTTTTTTGAGTTGGAGTTTCTATCTTGTTGCCCATGCTGGAGTGCAGTGGTGCAATTTTGGCTCACCAAAACCGCTACCTCCAGGGTTCAAGCAGTTCTCCTGAGTAGCTGGGATTACAGGCATGCACCACCACACCCAGCTAATTTTGTATTTTTAGTAGAGACAGGGTTTCACCATGTTGGTCAGGCTGGTCTCAAACTCCCAATCTCAGATGATCTGCCCACCTCAGCCTCCCAAAGTGCTGGGATTACAGGTGTGAGCCACCACATCTGGCCTGTAATTATATACTTTTAAAAACACGATTTTCATTACATAAAAAGTTTTTTATTCTTTTTTTTTTTTTTTTTTTTTTTTTTTTTTTTTTTGAGACGGGGTTTCGCTCTTGTTACCCAGGCTGGAGTGCAATGGCGCGATCTCGGCTCACCGCAACCTCCGCCTCCTGGGCTCAGGCAATTCTCCTGCCTCAGCCTCCTAAGTAGCTGGGATTACAGGCACACGCCACCATGCCCAGCTAATTTTTTGCACCTTTAGTAGAGACGGGGTTTCACCATGTTGACCAGGATGGTCTCGATCTCTCGACCTCGTGATCCACCCGCCTCGGCCTCCCAAAGTGCTGGGATTACAGGCTTGAGCCACCGCGCCCGGCAGTTTTTTATTCTTAAAAAATATTTTAGGCCAAGTGTGGTGGCTCACACCTGTAATCCCAGCACTTTGGGAGGCCAAGGTTGTTGGATCACGAGGTCAGGAGATCAAGCCAACATAGTAAAACCCCATCTCTTAAAAAAAAAAAAAAAAGTTAATACGTATCTCTCAATCAGAGTTTTACCCTGTCACAAAAAGTGTTTTTGCCTCTGTGTGACATTTTACATGAAAATATTTTGCTTGTGATTGGGAAAATTACTTTATTAAAGCAGAAAACCTAAACTTACTGTAGATGTCAGGACAAAAGGAATTTTGGAAACTAATTTGTTCTTTTACTCCTTTATATCCTACTAGCTATTACGTGCCAGTTTGGTTCTAATATTTTTGAGAGAGATTCTGGCATTGGAATCCTTATTTCCTCTTCACTTTCATTGAAACACACTGATACCTCAACTTTTTCAGATGTGCAAAATTATTTTGGTAATTTTGTTACACAAAAATTTGTTCCTCCTAGGCTACCATCTTTTCTTGCCAATAAACCTTGGAATAATTACAAGAATCCTTCTGGGGAAAAAGAATGCCTTTACAACACCTCTTAAAAATAAAATCAGTACTGTAACTGGGTTTTTTATTTGTAGTGAAACATGTGATTTGTCTTTGTCAAATAGTTTATTTTTTATTGAGCTTAATTATGTTCCCAGAACATTCTTATATCAACTTTTTACAAAAAGGCAGTAGTGTAATAAAAACAAGTAACTTTCAATGGCTTTTCTCCATCACCTTTACCTATGCTTTTCTACATCTATTTATCTCTAATGCTTACATTATAATGATTAAATACTACAAATTTTATGTAAGAATTGACTCACAGATCCTAAATATTCAATGTGTGGTTAAATGTTGGATTGTGTGGCAGGTTTGTTTTATTTTATTTTGTTTTGTTTTATTTTTTTGTGATGAAGTCTCACTCTGTTGCCCAGGCTGGAGTGAAGTGACGTAATCTTGGCTCACTGCAGCCTCCTCCTCCGGGGTTCAGGCAACTCTCCTGTCTCAGGCTCCTGAGTAACTGGGACTACAGGCGCACACCACCAAGCCTGGCTAATTTTTTTATTTTTAGTAGAGACGGGGTTTCACCGTATTGCTCAGGCTGGTCTAACTCCTGACCTCAGGTGATCCATCTGTCTCAGCCTCCCAAAGTGTGGGGATTACAGGGATGAGCCACTATGCCCAGTCAGGTTTATTTTTTTTTAATTTCTTTCGTTACACAGAAAATGTGAACATAAATAAAAGATGCTTGTTTAAAACTACTTCTGAATATGTTACAGTATTTAAACAACAATGTTTTAAATGCAAAAGCCCAGTTATATATGTTTTTATGATCTTATTCATTTAAGACAAAAGAAATTAATATGCCAACATCCACGGTATCAGAAGTTTAGCTCATATTTAAATGAACAGCTTTTATATGTATCTTTGAAAACTTGCATAACCCTACCTCAGTAAATTACTTGAGCTTAGGCATGTTTTAGCCACAAAAATGTTGAAAAATAATGGTCTAGACATTGGAATTTTGCACTAGACACTTAAACAGGCTTAAATTATTATTTATTAAAAAACAGAAAATTAATAGTGAAATGTTCTGTGCTTTATATTAGTTTCACTTCTCCCTTATCATTTTTAGTATGTCTTCAAGACAGTGTGTTGGCTTTCTGGAAACACGGGATGCAGGGTAAAAGCTTCAAGTCAGATGAGGTAAGCCTTCTCAGATTACCTCCACTGATTCGCACTAACAATTTTAAATGTTGAAACACTTATACATTTCTTGTCTGGACCTACATTACTGTGTTTAGTGCTTTTAATGCAATTAACTCGTAGAACAAAAGAGCCAGTATTTTCCCTTCAAATATATTCACTTTTGTATCATATTTAAAAATTCTCAGTGGCCACTAGGAATTGCAAAATACAGGTTTACACAATTTCATTTCTTTAATTTGTTATTTGTAAATATGGTTGTTACTCTTGTAAAACTTTTCTAAGTAAGGGTTTTCCATAATCTATAAATATGTAGCTTCTTTTTAAATATATTTTAAGATCTAAATTAATACATTCTAGAGCACAGGACCAAGGGAAATTAAGAAAATTGATTCATTGGCCAGGCGCAGTGGCTCACACCTGTGATCCCAGCATTTTGGGAGGCTGAGGCAAGGGGATCACAAGGTCAAGAATTCGGGACTGGTCTGGCCAACATAGTGAAACCCCATCTTTACTAAAAATACAAAAAATGAGTTGGGTTTGGTGGTGTGCCCCTGTAATTCCAACTACTTGGGAGGCTGAGGCAGGAAAATCGTGTGAACCAAGGAGGTGGAGGTTGCAGTGAGCCAAGATTGCACCATTGCACTCCAGACTGGGCAACAGTGCAAGACTGTGTCAAAAAAAAAAAAAAGAAAGAAAACTGACTCATTTAATAACTACTGACTACCAACTATGTTCAAGACTATTACTGTAAATAATATCAAACTCACATAATACCTACTGTGTTCCAGGCATTTTACAAATATTTGCTTATTTCAGGCTCAAAATAACCCAGTAGAGGTAATACTATTCATATTGCCTTTTTTTTTTTTTTTTTTTTTTTTTTTGAGACGGAGTTTGGCTCTTGTTACCCAGGCTGGAGTGCAATGGCGCGATCTCGGCTCACCGCAACCTCCGCCTCCCGGGTTCAAGCAATTCTCCTGCCTCAGCCTCCTGAGTAGCTGGGATTACAGGCATGCGCCACCATGCCCAGCTAATGTTTTTGTATTTTTAGTAGAGACGGGGTTTCACCACGTTGACCAGGATGGTCTCAATCTCTGGACCTCGTGATCCACCCGCCTCGGCCTCCCATAGTGCTGGGATTACAGGCGTGAGCCACTGCGCCCGGCTCATATTGCCATTTTTACAGCCACAGAGTGGTTAAGTAACTTGCCCAGAGTTACATAACTAGTCAAGTGATAGAGTCTGGATTTGAAGGGTCTCTTTAAATCACTTCTAGCTGAGATAATTAGGATATATTTCATGCAGGAGATAGGATTTGGGCTTCCAACTTGAAGAATGAATCCTACTAGCTAAGCTAATACTAACAGAGATATTTCCCACATATGTGAGTACTTGTGTGATTCTTCTAACGATGGCCTAACAAATTTGTGAACTTACTTAAAGCGCAAAAACTTCTTCTGTTTGCATTTATCTTTAGTTTTATATATACTCTTATTTATATGTAAATGAATATTCCCACCTCTTATGTGAATGCAGAATTAGAATGCTTCCAGGAGGAAATGACATAAATCAGCTGTCTTTGAATATATGTTTATCAAGTTACTGATATATGTCACTAAATGTCACCAAGTCCCTGCACTTGTTGAAACCTGCAGTCCTATTTATTATCATATGGTTAATTATTCTTAAATGCTATTTTCATTTTGTCCTCCTATGGTTAGAAATCTACAGAATATCCTTGTTTCTTACTATATCATGAAATACTGATTCCATATCCTAAATATCTATTTTTAACTTATTTTTTTTTCCCCTGAGATGGAGTCTCACTCTGTCACCCAGGCTGGAGTACAGTGGCACAATCTCAGCTCACTGCAACTTCTGCCTCCCAAGTTCAGACGATTCTCCTGCCTCAGCCTCCTGTGTAGCTGGGATTACAGGCATGCGCCACCACATCCAGCTAATTTTTGTATTTTCAGTAGAGACAGGGTTTTACTATGTTGGCCAGGCTGGTCTTGGAACTCCTGACCTCAGGTGATCCACCCGCCTTGGCCTTCCAAAGTACTGGATTACCGGCATGAGCCACCACACCCTGCCTGTTTTTAACTCATCTTGATTACCTTTTTTTCAGCTTATGTTCTCATCCTTCACGTTGGGCCTAGCTGAAACCTAACCTCTTTCATAAAGTAATAATACTCAGTCACTGCAGTCCACAGTGATTAGAACATCTCTGAACTTAATACTCTGAAAATCAGCTCCAACTAGTATAGCACTTAATTTATTTTCTGATTCAAGCTTGTTAATTCTGTTTTTTAATTTATTTTATATCTACACTGTCTTTGTGTGGGTCTACTCTAAAAGTAGACCCTAAGACAAGGACTCAAATACAGGTAGTTTATTTGAGGATAGATTCCAGAAAATAAGTGATGGAGTGAGGAATGGAGGATGGAGAGGGGCAAAAAGCCAATAAAGAACACATTAATAAGCTAGTTCCCACTAAGGGCAACCAGGGCTTAATCCAGTGGGAACCACTGAGGAATCAGGTAAAATACACCTCAGAATTGACTCATTTGTAGGTGAGGAGGCTGGAGCATTTATGCACCAACTGCTACTGGTGAAGGCCTGCCCCCAGGTATACAAACTGCAGGCACTTTGGGATAGTATCTGTACATGGCTGAGCACCCTCTGCAGCTTTGTACAAAGCAGAGCAGAGTATATTGGGTCTTGCTCTGTTGCCCAAGCTGGAATGCAGTATTGTGATCATAGTTCACTGTAACCGTAAACTCCTGGGCTCAAGCAATCCTCCCACTTCAGCCTGCTGAGCAGCTAAGACTACAGGCATGTGCCACTATGCCCAGCTAAAATTTTTAGTATTGTTGTAGAGACAGGGTCTCACTATGTTGCCCAGGCTGGTCTCAATTCCTGACCTCAAGCCTTGGCCTCCAGAGGGGCTCTGCAGTCCAACAAACCTGTATTTAAGTCTTGAGTCTGCCCATTATGTGACCTTGAACAAGTTATTTAACCTCTTTGAGTCTTAGTTCCTTCTTCAATTATATGAGAATTATAATGCATATTATAAAGAGTTCTTCTTTTTTTTTTTTTTTTTTTAAGAGTTCTTCTAAGTGGAGTGCTTGACCTGTACTAGATGTTCCATAATGTACATTCATTTCTAATAATTTGCAGTCAAAAAAAACTTACTGAAATTTATTTTATTTGAGGAATTGTCTACCAAAAACTATTTGTGTTAATAATTGCTCTAAATTATTTTTAAATTAATTTTAAATTATTATTATCTAAATTAATTTTAAATTATTATTAAGGTACTATGGGGACTAAGATGTTACTGATAGGTATTTTTCTTTCATAGGTTACCCAGGAGATTTCAGATGAAACAAGAGTTTTCCGCTTATTAGGATCAGACAGGTAATAGTTTGGTTGTATTAATTTAATTACCAAAGGAGTTCAAAGATCGTGCTCTTATACTGTCAGTCTGTAATTGTTTCAAACAAAACTCTTAGAAGGTCATTGACTTAGAGAAATTTCTCTGTGTCATTTCTGAGAGATTGAATAATGTTTTAATAAGTTGACTAAGCAGTCTTTTCAGTGTGAGGATTGTCATTCTAGAGACAACTGAGACAAAATGTGTTGATATGGTTGTTGATGTCCCTAGTACCATGAGAGCTGTTTCGGACCCCTTTGTCTTCATTTCATCCTGGTGTGCTGCCTTCCATTAACTATTAGGAATATGCACCTCCTGATACTTGCTTTTATATTAGAAAATGTTTTATTCCATTTCTAACGTCAGTCTAAGTTTAAAAGAATTATGTGGTCTCTTTATATCCCAAGTAAAAGACAAGTCGCAAAACTGTCATGAAAAAAATGTAGTAGCTGTAGCTTTTGATATCTAAAATCTACTGCCTACTTATTTTTTTTTTTTTTTAGACAGGGTCTCTGTTGCCCAACTGCCTACTTCTATAACTAATAAAATACCCATTCCTTCTTCTTTACCCACAAAAGTTGTTACTGCATCAAAATTGGTTAACAGTGGTATACATTAGTCCTGAGACAAGGATTGAGAACCTCTGGTCTTCAGGTTCACATTGCTTAAGTTTTAGACACTTGATGAAGGAGGGGAAAATGGAGTTATAACTTCATAAAAGTTTTGAAGAGAGTTTTATAGGAGAACAGGGATTTTTCAAAAAATGATGACTACCTCAGTGAATAGAAGAAGTAAGCCCGGCCAGGCGTGGTGGCTCACACCTGTAATCCCGCCACTTTGGGAGGCCAAGGCAGGCGAATCATGAGATCAAGAGATTGAGACAATCCTGGCCAAAATGGTGAAACCCATCTCTACTAAAAATATACAAAAATTATCTGGCCGGGTGGCACATGCCTGTAGTCCCAGATACTCGGGAGGCTGAGGCAGGAGAATCACTTGAACCCGAGACGGAGAGGTTGCATTGAGCTGAGAATTCGCCACCGCACTCCAGCCTGAGTGACAGAACAAGACTCCATCTCAAAAAAAAAAAAAAGAAAAAAAAAAGATAAGATAAGATATGCCCGGCCGGGCGCGGTGGCTCAAGCCTGTAATCCCAGCACTTTGGGAGGCCGAGGCGGGTGGATCACGAGGTTGAGAGATCAAGACCATCCTGGTCAACATGGTGAAACCCCGTCTCTACTAAAAATACAAAAAAAAACTAGCTGGGCGTGGTGGCACGTGCCTGTAATCCCAGCTACTCAGGAGGCTGAGGCAGGAGAATTGCCTGAACCCAGGAGGCGAAGGTTGCGGTGAGCCGAGATCGCGCCATTGCACTCCAGCCTGGGTAACAAGAGCGAAACTCCGTCTCAAAAAAAAAAAAAAAAAAAAGATATGCCCATAGAGCATGGCAACTTAGTAACTAGTCAGGCAACAAAAAGAGAATTTGAGGATCATCTGGTAAATGACTCTGGAAGTAGAATGAGAGCCTCTTTGCTTCTCCAGGAAGGACTGACAGAAGAATTGTGGGCTGGGCATGGTGGCTCACACCTGTAATTCCAACACTTTGGGAGGCCGAGGCAGGTGGATCACTTGAGGTCAGGAGTTCCAGAGCAGCCTGGCCAACATGGTGAAGCCTGCCTCTACTAAAAATACAAAAAGCTAGGTGTGGTGGTATGTGCCTATAATCCCAGCAGGAGAATCACTTGAACCTAGGAGGCAGAAGTTGCAGTGAGCCAAGATGCACTCCAGCCTGGGCGACAGAGTGAGACTCCATCTCACCAAAAAAAAAAAAAAAAAAAATTGTGGATCATCGGTTAATCCTGGTGCAAATAATTCTTTAATGAGACCGAGTGTGAGAAAGTTCTGCTTGGTAGAGGTTTGGCATCAGAAGCCATTTCTCTCAGTTCCTTACTAGAGATGGGGTTTCTCCATGTTGGTCAGGCTGGTCTCAAACTCCCGACCTCAGGTGAACCACCAACCTCGGCCTCCCTAAGTGCTGAAATTACAGGTGTGAGCCACCTGTAATCCTTCTAGAGACATTTTTCTCTGCATGGGTATAGTATTTTTATTCTGTTCTAAAATTCTCTTCCCCACAATTAAAATGTTTGGAATAGCACTTGATTTTTTTTTTCCTATCAGTCTGTTGATTGGATTATTTTATCTACTCTTGTTTCAGCAACTAGGGAGAGGGTCCCCATTTCATACTTTTTTTAAAAAAGTTATTTCACATACCTGGAAGAACAGTTTGGACAAGTGTCTCTTAGAGTCCTGTTTTATTCTCTTGGCTTTTCTTCCATCCTCTTCCTGTTAGTGTAAATTCCTGAAGTATTATATTATACCTTTTGTTGGCATAAATGAGTAAGCAGATTTTGTTTGTTGTTTTTTGTTTGAGAAGGGGTTTCTCTCACTCAGGTTGAAGTGCAGTGGCACAATCACAATCACAGAATACTGCATCCTCAAACTCCTCAGCTAAAGGGATTCTCCTGCCTCAGAGGGATTCTCCCGCCTCAGCCTCCTGAGTAGCTGGGACTACAGACGCAGGCTTTCCCACCCAGCTAGTTATTTTATTTTTTTGTAGAGATGGGGTCTTGCCATCTTGCTCAGGCTGGTCTCAAATTCCTAAGTTCAAACGATCCCCCTGCCTCAACCTCCCAAAGTTCTGGGATTATAGATGTGAGCCACCATACCCAGCCTAAATTTTTTAGTTGGAATAAGATAATGAGACTATTCCAAAATGTCTTCAATATTTTATTTTCATCAATTCTTACTGTGTTTTAAAGCTGTAAAAATGTAAAGCTGAATTTGATTGTGCATCTATGATCCTTATGTAATCTTACTGAAATGAGAACAATGATATTCTTTCCTAGTTTGATTTTAGTATTTGGTGTGTGAAATCTGTAGTTACTCTTAAGCCTTCTGTTTTGGTTTAATTACAGGGTTGTCGTTTTGGAAAGTAGGCCAACAGAAAATCCTACGGCACACAGCAATCTCTACATCTTGGCTGGACATGAAAATAGTTACTGAGCAAAAGAAACTGATCTCACATGACAGGAAAATGAATATACTCCATTGAAAGCAAAAATAAGGAAATTCAGTACAAACTGCACTATGATTTACTTTAACTGTTGTGGGTTATATTGCAAATGATCTGTACTTTAGGGTAGAATTCAGTATTTTCTGCAGCTGGAAACAGCTAGTCTATCTCTTGCCACTGTGTGGTGGTTATATCAAGTTTGCTTAATAAAAGCTATGAGACAAATAGTCCTCTAGTTCCAGGAAACACAGTCTTTTTTTAAAAAAAAAACAATAATGTTTGTAACAAGGGTGCCATGGTATTTTTAGATAACTCGTGATTATCTTAAGAGAGATAAATTTAGTGATCATTTTATACCATGTCTTATTCCTTCTTAATGAACATAATTTGTTAAATTCTCAAGCAAGGTTTTCACTTTTATATTGGCCATTCTGTATGTTTTTGTAAAATAGAATATTTAATCCTTATTTATTAATCTCTTGCTGGAGTGGTGTAATGTATCTAACTTTTAGCAAAGGAGGGTTGCAGAGCAGCTTAAATTTTTTTTATAATGTACAAGAATTTTGTTTATCTTTTGAGAGTAGTCAAGTACTTTGAGTTTTTGGGGGTTCAACACACACATTCAGTTTTGTTTAACAAAAGTATTTTATAATACAGTTTCATACAGAATTACCTTAAAAGGGAGTTTTATGTTTTCAACTACAAATAGTTGTAAGGGATCATACCGTAGATAGTAATGATGGTTGAAATATTCTTAGAAGGGGTGTGTATGTCTAGGTGTGTCTTATCATGTGTATGTATTCTTGACAAGCAGCATAAAATACCTGTGATTTTTCTTTACATTAGGGATAATGCATAAGGAATTAATCTTTATATATATTATCATCCCTAATGTGGGGGGGGGGAGTATTTAACTGCCCATGATATGTATTTTACTTATATTATGCCAGAGAGGAAACTATAAAGTAATTACACATGTAATCTTGTGTTTTTCACATACGTAGGTATTCAATTTGAGTAGGTTTAAGAAAAAAAAATCTTTACACGAATTGAATTCTTGATGGGATAGTATCAATAAGTATTTAAAAGCCAGTATTCTAAAAATATTAAAGGGTAGGATCATCATTTTTGAGTTTGTTTTTCTTTTGCTATTGTTAATACTCAAAATTAAAGTGTTACATTGGTACCAATTGTCTTAATGCATTTATTGAAAACAGCATTGAGATGATGAACAAGAAGTTAGCAATAGCAAACTATAGAATTATTTTGACTAAGAGGAAAACAGTATAAGTATCTCATTCAATATTTACCAATTCTATAAGTATTATCTCCGTTTTTGAGATGAGGAAATAAGGGTTTAGCAAGGTTAAGAGATCTACCCAATTTGCACAGCAAGTTAGTAGCTGAGCCTGACCATGAGTCTTCTGACTCTGTTCTTTTCACTATGCAATATGCAAACAATAAAATGTTATGCAAATGAAATATTAAGTTATTTATTCTTTTAAAATGCACATATGATATGATTTCAATAAGTGTGTGGCTGTTTATTTTGGATGTGTTAAGAATACTGGATACAGTAGATGACGGGGACCATCCTCAAACAGCAGGCATTTACATGATGGGTAAGAAGGCCAGCATCCTCCTTTTCTTACGGAATCCTGGCAGCCAGATCTTTACCATCCTTCAACAGTATATTGAAGAGTCTTCTCTGTGAAATCTGACCAATGCAAGTGAAAAGACCTAATTAAGATCTTGATGTCAGACGTGTCTTGGCTAAACTGCCCAGCTAGATAACACTTCAGTGAAAATCATAGTTGGCGTACCCAGTATCCCACATTGTATCTAGAGCCTGCAGTTAGTCTTTTAGTCCTGTGCTATTAAAAATGAGCAGACAACCAACGATAACAAATAAATGAAAGAGAAAAAGTAGTCTGGGGAAAACAGAGGAAACAGACCATGCAAGGTAAGGAAAACATCCAAAGAAAAAGTATCTTCAGAAGGATATTGCAACCATGAATCAAGGGCAGAGTACTTTTAAAGTTGGCTTTCAAAAAAACAAAAAGAGCTCTTAGAAAATAATGTGCTAGCATAACTGATTAATTCAATTAGAAGGCTTAGAATATAAAGTTGAAATTTCTCCAAAAATTTTTAAAAATGAAAATGTTGAAGAAAAAAGTTAAGAAAATGTAACAGCCCAGGAGATTGAATATCCAGTCTTCCAGAGTTCCAAAAAGAAAACAGAAGAAATCATTAGAGCATTTCAGTAATTTTTCCAGTATTAAAGAATATCAGATTCTAGATTGAAAGAACACAGTGGATGAAAAAGACCTTTACCAGAGCACATTATGAAATTTCAAGAACACTGGAGTCAAAGAGAAGATCTGGCCGGGCACGGTGGCTCAACCCTGTAATCCCAGCACTTTGGGAGGCAGAGGCGGGTGGATCACGAGGTCAAGAGATCGAGACCATCCTGGTCAACATGGTGAAACCCCGTCTCTACTAAAAATACAAAAAAATTAGCTGGGCATGGTGGCGTGTGCCTGTAATCCCAGCTACTCAGGAGGCTGAGGCAGGAGAATTGCTTGAACCCAGGAGGCGGAGGTTGCAGTGAGCCGAGATCGCGCCATTGCACTCCAGCCTGGGTAACAAGAGCGAAACTCCGTCTCAAAAAAAAAAAAAAAAAAAAAAAAAGAGAAGTTCTACATTTCCAGAGAAAAAGGTCAGGTCAGATACCAAGGAATATCAGGATATATTTATTTTTATTTTTTGAGACAGGGTCTTGCTCTGTCACCCACGCTGGAGTGCAGTGGCACAGTCTCGACTCTGCAGCCTCCACCTCCCAGGCTCCAGCCATCCTCCTGCCTCAACTTCCCAAGTAGCTGGGACTATAGAGGCCTGCCACCATGCCCAGCTAAATTTTTTTGTGATTTTTACAGAGAAAGGGTTTCAACATGTTGCCCAGGCTGGTCTCAAACTCCTAAGCTGAAGCAGTTGGCCCACCTCAGTCTCCCAAAGTGCTGGGATTGCCAGCATGAGCCACCACATCCAGCCCAGAACAGCTTTAAATTTGAACAGAAGAAATGCCTTCAAACTTCTGAAAGAAATTTCCAACCTAAAATTTCGTATCTGACTAAATGTAATATAAAGGTCAAATAAAGAGTATAAAACAGTTTGCCTCCCGTATATCCTTTCTCAAGAAGCTGCTAAACAATGTGCTTCATAAAAAAGGTATTAACCAAAATGGCATAGGATGCAGGTAATGGGACTTAGCGTAGGAGAGAAATGAAAGAAATCCCAGATGGAATATGCAGGGTTGACCACCACACCAGGTATAGAGAGTATAGCAGAAGATCCTGGCAATACGTTTTTAGAAAGATTAATAAAATATCTGATGTGTCTTGGTATCTTGAGAGTGAAGCAACCAGCAAAGTAAGAGGTTCCTCCTGAAACAAAGCCTGAGTTAAGAGCATGGCTTAGTTTATTTCAGAGATCACAGAAACTAGGAGTGAGGGACTTGTGATAGTGTGAAGGAGAAGGGGGAAAGTCAATATAAGAAATGGTGTATTATTGAGGTTATGTCTATGTAGACAATGGGAGCTTGATTCCATCAGGTCCTCAAATAATCTGTGTGGTAGATCCCCGAATTGCCTCTTGAAAGACAAGTGATTGGAGCATTTATCTACACACTGTCATTTTTCATTCATCAAGTTACTGCAAAGGGCATTATCTCCTTGCACATGGGGCAGTTTGAACATGGGCACAGTAGGCTCCTTAAGTGTCATAGAAGACCCTGAGACAGAAAGCTGATAGAGTAGGAAATGGGTCTTCAGTTCCCATGGAACTGTCCACTGATACTGGCTGGAATCATAAGGTGGGTGGAGGAGATGCTTTTTGGCTCCAAGTTTCAATCAGTGATGACAGTGATTCTGAAGAAAAACTAATCAAACTAAAAACTGCAGGTAACTCCAGGAAAGCAAAATGGCCAGAAAAGAAAAATAATGACCAGTGGTTGATGGCCTAATAATGTTAACAAAATATTCATCTAATCAAAATTACAGCGACTGTATTGGGAGAAGACATGGTATTGTGAAGGTAAGGAAAGTTATCAAATTCTCATTTTCCACAGTAGGAAATCAGTGGATAATACCTAAAAATTAAAACCAAGGGATTACATCAGAAAAAAATCTGCCTAGCAAAGGAAACAGTCAACAGAGTGGAAGAAAATATTTGCAAACCATACATCTCGTAAGTGGTTAACATCCAAAATATGTGGTGAAATAATTCATAGCAAGGAAACATCCTAATTTTAAAATGGCAAGGTCAGGTGGGGTGGCCAGTATCTGATTCAAATGTCCAAGAAATACTCCCATACCACCACTAGCAGAAGGGATCATTTTAGGCTTTACTGAGAATATCAGACTGCTCCAAATGAATCTCATTTAGAAGAAAAGCAAGAAAGATTTGTTAAGGATTTATTACATTGATGTTGAGAACATGTCAAATATTCACATTCTGACCACATGTTAGTCATCATACTAAAGGTCCTAGTCTATAAACAAAAACTTTAAAAGATCAAAGGTTCAGGAAGGAATATAAATGCCATTATTTGCAAATTAATAAATTGTTAGCAAGTAAATTTGGAAAAGCAGCTGGATGCACCATCAAAATTTAAAACCATATATACCAGCAATAAACAGAATGTAACTTTAAAAGAATACCATTTACAATATGGAAACCTATCAAATACTTAAGAATAAAATAAAGATGCAAGATCTCTACACTGAGAAGTGCACAACGTTACTGAAAGATAGGCCATATTTATGAATTAGGAGCTTTGGTATTGTAAAAATGTCTGTGTGGTCCCAGCAGCTATTTTGTGGAATCTGACAAGTTCATTCTCTAAATATATAAAATGCAAAGGCCAGGAGTGGTTAAGGCAGTATTGAAGAAAAACAAACTTGGGAGTCTTAGGCTACCAGATTTCAGGAGTTATTATAAAGCTACTGTAACAGTTAAGAGAGTATGATATTAGCACAAGATAAATGCAATACAGTCAAGAGTCCAGAAACAGCCACACTTCTTCACTTCATGTGTGACTAAGGTACACTGCAGTGGAGTGAAAGAAAAGCCTTTTCAGTAAACTATACTGAAAATGTATTGAAAACAATAATGGTAAAATCAAATACATTTTGACTGCTACCTCACACAAAAGCAAATACCACATGGACTGTAAATAATCTCAAATATAAAACTATAGCACTTAAAACACATATTCATGAACTTGAGGTATGCCAAGATTTTTTTGAACAGAACATTAAGTTTTAACTATGAAAAAGTTGGTAAGGCTGGGTGCGGTGGCTCACACCTGTAATCCCATTACTTTGGGAAGCTGAGGTGGGCGGATCACCTGAGGTCGGTTTGAGACCAACCTGACCAACATGGAGAAATGCCATTTCCACTAAAAACACAAAATTAGCCTGTCGTGGTGGCACATGCCTGTAATTCCAGCTACTCAGGCTGAAGCAGGAGAATCATTTGAACCCGGGAGGCGGAGGCTGCAGTGAGCTAAGATCGTGTCATTGCACTCCAGCCTGGGCAACAAGAACGAAACTCTGTCTTAAAAAAAAGAAAAAGAAAAAAGAAAAGTTGGTAAAATAGACTTTATTAAAATTAAGATTCTCGAGACGCCTTTTAAAAAATGACAAACCACAGAAATGGAAAAATAGACTTGTATTGCTTATAGCCACAAAAGATCTCCCAGAATAATAAAGAACTATAATCAATAAGAAAAAGGCAGATAACTTGGTAGAAAAAGGAGCAAAAGATTTCAAGCAGGCACTCCACAAAAGATAGCAGCCAAGTAGTCCATAAATATGTGGAAATGTATTCAACTTAATTGGTTTTCAGATAAATGCTCCCTTCAAATGGATGCTGGCTTGCTAAAAGCACCAGATGCCCTGTATATCTATAAACAACCACTTGGTGAAGCTTAAAAAAAGCAAAACCACTCACCATTCACCACTGAGTGAAATAGTTCATTAAATCATTATGATATTCAACCACATATTCTTAGTAATTTTGCTAATTACTAAGCAAAAATACTAAGATTTAGCACACTGTAAATGTGACATTTGATTTGGGTGTATGACTTTATCCTGGTCGTGTTTCTTAAAGCTAAGTCTTCCTGGATTAGTTACCGCACCGTGGTTATCTTACAATGACTAAAAGACCCGAGAGAATCCAGAGATTTCTTTTCATCACAGAGCACCTGCCAGGATACCAGGGCATCCTGGCCATTTGACAGGTAAGTGATCTACATGAAGCACTGACTCTGTCAAGCTTTCAAGTCCATAATTATTTCTCAGTTTGTGGTTTCTGAAAACCCACAGTGAATAACAATATCCATTTAAATTCCTTAAAGTCCGGTTCCCAAATCTTCCCCAGGATTTCACAACCTTGATATGGGTTGCCTTTGTCCCCAACCAAATCTCATCTTGAATTATGAATTGTGGCTTTGCATCTTCTAAAGATTAAAACTTAAGCTAAATTAATCACATGGAATTTTATGTTAGATAGAATTATTAGGGGGGTCATAGAGCTCCTTTGAGGTTCCTACAATTGCATTATACAGCTGCCTACACTAATAGCCTTATATCACATCAGGAAGTGATGCTTACATTTTACTGACAGAAAAGAGAAAATCAACATTATTGGCACCTACTCTAGGCCAGGCACTGTGTTAAACATTTTACATGAGAGATCTCATTTCATCTTCAAAACGAGTCAGTGAGGCAGCTATAATTATCCCTATTTATAAGTAGAATAGAAAAATACAGTAGATACTTCTCATGCTTTGTATTTGTCTTCGAAAACCCTCCCTCTATTAATTTCCCATTTTGTGAATCTGGTGTCTTCAAAGAAGCCCAACTCCCTTTCCCAGCACCTAGCAGCTAGGGTGCAGGCTCCCCCAACCAGACTTAGACAAGTCTCAGTCTGAAAGCAGTGCAAGGAAGCGGGTACTGTCCTGGACCATTTTTCTTACTTGGATGGTGGAGAGGAGTCTGGCCTTTGGGGTAGGAATGATGCAGAGTCGTGTATTTCGTATCCAGCGTTAGCAGAGCCAGGTGCAGTGCCAGCAGCAGCAGTGGCAGCACTAAAGTCTGGCCAAGGCAGAACAGTTTTGTTATTGTTTCTAGCTGTGTAGGCTTCAGATCTGACTTTCTGACCCTCCTGGAGATTCCTCAAGCTATTTAATATCCTTGAATAAATCCCTTTCTGCTTAAACAAGCTGAAGAGACTTCTGCAGTTGGCAACTAAGCGCTCATAATACAAATGAAAACCACATTGAGATACCGACTCATACCCACTAGAATGGCTACTATCAGACACAAAACAAATGCTGGTGACGATGTGCAGGAGTTGGAACCCTTGTATACACTTTTGGTGGGAATGCAAAATGGTGCAGCTGCTGTGTAAAACAGCAGCAGTTCCTTTAAAAATTAAAAATGGGCCGGGCGCGGTGGCTCACGCCTGTAATCCCAGCACTTTGGGAGGCCGAGGCGGGTGGATCACGAGGTCAAGAGATCGAGACCATCCTGGTCAACATGATGAAACCCCGTCTCTACTAAAAACACAAAAAATTAGCTGGGCATGGTGGCGCGTGCCTGTAATCTCAGCTACTCAGGAGGCTGAGGCAGGAGAATTGCCTGAACCCAGGAGGCGGAGGTTGCGGTGAGCCGAGATGGCGCCATTGCACTCCAGCCTGGGTAACAAGAGCGAAACTCCGTCTCAAAAAAAAAAAAAAATTAAAAATTAAAAAAAAATAAAAATGGAATTACCATACAATCCAGCAATTCTGTTTCAGGTATCTACCCAAAAGAATTGAAAGCAGGTGCTCGCTTCGGCAGCACATATACTAAAATTGGAACGATACAGAGAAGATTAGCATGGCCCCTGCGCAAGGATGACACGCAAATTCGTGAAGCGTTCCATATTTTTAAAAAAAAAAAAAAAAAAGAAAAGAATTGAAAGCAGGGTCTCAGCCGGGCGCGGTGGCTCAAGCCTGTAATCCCAGCACTTTGGGAGGCCGAGGCGGGTGGATCACGAGGTCGAGAGATCGAGACCATCCTGGTCATCCTGATGAAACCCCGTCTCTACTAAAAATACAAAAAATTATCTGGGCACAGTGGCACGTGCCTGTAGTCCCAGATACTCAGGAGGCTGAGGCAGGAGAATTGCCTGAACCCAGGAGGCGGAGGTTGCGGTGAGCCGAGATCGTGCCATTGGACTCCAGCCTGGGTAACAAGAGCGAAACTCCGTCTCAAAAAAAAAAAAAAAAGAAAAAGAAAGCAGGGTCTCAAAGACACATGTACACTCATGTTTATGGCAGCATCAATCAAAATAGGTGGAAGCTTGGGTAGAAGCAACCCAAGTGCCCACTGGAAAACGAATGGATAAACAAAATGTTGTATGTACATGCAAAGGAATATTATGCACTCTTAAGAAATAAGGAGGTGGGTACGGTGGCTCACGCCTGTAATCCCAGCACTTTGGGAGCTTGAGGCAGGTGGATTAGGAATTCGAGACCAGCCTGGCCAATATGGTGAAACCCCATCTCTACTACAAATACAAAAATTAGCCAGGCATGTTGGTACATGACTGTAGTCCCAGCTACGTGGGAGGCTGAGGCAGAAGAATTGCCTGAACCCAGGAGGTGGAGGTTGCAGTGAGCTGAGCTCACACCACTGCACTCCAGCCTGGGTGACAGAGCGAGACTCCATCTCACACACACAAAAAAAGAAGAGGGAAATCATGCTACATATGCATGCCTTAGACGAACACAGTTGACCTTCAGGACACTATGCTAAATGAAATAAACCAGTGACAAAAGGACAAATGCTGTATGATGCCACTTATAAGAGGTACCTATAGTAGTCGAATTCATAGAAACAGAACATAGAATGCTGGTTGCCATGGTTCTGGAGAATGGAGAATTTTCTTTAATGGGTACAGAGACTTAGTTATACAAGACGACAAGAGATCTGGAGATGGATGATAGCATTGGTTACTACTGAACCATACACTTAAAAATGGTAAAGATAGCAAATTCCATGTTATGTGTATTTACCATAATTTTTCTTTTTAAAAAAAAATAAGGTTGACAGTATCAAGTGCTTGCAAGGATATGGAGCAACTGAAACTTTCATATGTTGCTGACGGGAATGCAAAATGACACAGCAATTTTGAAAACGCATATAGTAGTAGTACCTTAGAAAGTTAAATTTCCAGTCACCATACAATCTAGCCATTTCAATTCTTCGTATTTACCCAAGAGAAAAAAACGCATATGCCTACAGAAAGACTTCTCCAATAGCCACAAGTCAGGGATAGGGGAAAGGGCAGCATGTGGTATGCTTATGATTGAATGGTTCTACATCTTGATTTTATCAATGTGAATATCTAGTTATTATACTGTACTATGGTATTGCAAGATATTATTACCGGGGGAACTGGGTAAATACAAGATCTTTATGTGTGATTTCTTTTTTGTGTTCGTTTTTTGAGACAGTCTCGCAGTGTCACCCAGGCTGGAGTGCAGTGGTGCGATCTCAGCTCACAGCAACCTCTGTCTCCCAGGTTCAAGCGATTCTTCTGCCTCAGCCTCCTGAGTAGCTGGGGCTACAAGTGCACGCCACCACACCCAGCTAATTTTTGTATCTTTAGTAGAGATGGGGTTTCACCATGTTGGCCAGGTTGGTCTCAAACTCCTGACCTCGGGTGATCTGCCTGCCTTGGCCTCCCAAAGTGCTGGGATTACAGGCTGTGAGACACCGTGCCAGGCCCTCTATGTGTGATTTCTTACAACTGGATGTTTACAGTTCTCTTAAAATGAAAGTTTAATTTAAGAAAAAAAAAAAAAAAAACTCGGCTGGGCGCGGTGGCTCACACCTGTAATCCCTAGCACTTTGGGTGGCCAAGGTGGGTGGATCACCTGAGGTCAGGAGTTCAAGACCAGCCTGGCCATCATGGTGAAACCTCATCTTAAAATAAATAAATAAATAAATAATAAATAATAAATAATAATAAAAACGTTAAAAGCCAGGTGTGGCAGCACACACCTGTAGTACTAGCTATTTGGGAGGCTGAGGCAGGAGGATTGTTTGAGCCCAAGGAATGCAAGGCTGCAGTGAGCTGTGATTATGTCACTGTAATCTACCGTGGACAACCGGAGCTAGATCCTATGTCTTAAAAAAAAAAAAAAAAAAGGGCCGGGCGCAGTGGCTCAAGCCTGTAATCCCAGCACTTTGGGAGGCCGAGGCGGGTCGATCACGAGGTCAAGAGATCGAGACCATCCTGTTCAACATGGTGAAACCCTGTCTCTACTAAAAATACAAAAAATTAGCTGGGCATGGTAGCGCGTGCCTGTAATCCCAGCTACTCAGGAGGCTGAGGCAGGAGAATTGCCTGAACCCAGGGGGTGGAGGTTGCGGTGAACTGAGATCGCGCCATTGCACTCCAGCCTGGGTAGCAAGAGCGAAACTCTGTCTCACAAAAAAAAAAGAAAGAAAGAAAAGAAAAACAAATTTTAGACATATTCCTGGCCAACAAACAAAGGAACTTTCCTGGTTTTTATTAAGCCAAGAAAGGGTAGAATTCAGATATGAACCCAGGTCTGGTGGGCTCTCAGGCCTTTGCCCCTCCACCGTGTGCTGTCTCCTTTGAAAAAATTCCCCCATGAGCAGTTGCACGATGTGATGGCAAGAGTGCTGCTGTGACAGTGGGAAGCATCGGGTTTCTCCAGTAGAAATGCTGGGAGTGTGAATGACGACTCTGAATGACTAAATAGATGTTTTCCTTTGATAGCTAAGCCTGAAATGAATCCCTAAACTTTAAATTGTGTTCAGTGAAGTAGGGAATACATATTAGTAGTAAATAAGTTTCTCACCTGAACAGAAAATAATACACAGGGATTATCACTGTCATGATGATCAACGCTAACATGGATCTAGCACTCGATCCTCACAAGAATGTGAAGAGGTAGCTTGTTTCAGTGTCGCAGACAACACAAATGAAGCATCAGGAGGTAAGTAACTCGCCCAAGTTCTCACAGACAAGCTGGATTGGATCCCAGACAGTCTGGCTCCAGAGTTCACGTCTTGTTGGGGAAATCAGGTCAGATGATAGTGTAGAAAAATTAATAGGTTGTTTAAGGTGAAGGATGTCTTTTATTGTTTTGGAGGAATACTGTTTAAATGCATCTTTTTTACAAAGACCTACATGTGGATTCACTTTAGATGCCTCACAATAAATATCTCACTACTAATATTTGACAGTGAGCCATTCCTATGAAAGCTATTTACAATAATAGGACTTTCACATGTGGTTGTAACTCTGATCTTCACACAATCCTTGGCATGCATGCAGTTTAGAGATAATCTTAGGGAACTATGTAGACTTTTTTGATTAACACATGCCTAAAAATTTAGTGGTTGTCATGGAAAATGTACCTTGGGTGCCAGAGGTTTTTGTTTATGTAACTACTTATATAGACACTAATGAATAAGCATCACAGAGTTTCTGAAAGGGAGGAGAAATGTAACAGGACTTACAGTATTAACTCAATTTTTTAAAAGATGCATTTCTTAAGGGAAAAAAAAATCATCCTAAAATTCCCAGGGACTCTCATGGGGCTGAGTAGCCAAAACAATCTTGAAAAAGTACAAAGTTGGAGGCTCCACATTTCCTGATTTTATAGCAAACTACAAAGCAACAGTATTTAAGAAGGTGTGGTACTGGCAGAAAGATAGATAGATGCATTAGTTTGTTCTCACACTGCCATAAAGGTACTACCTGGCAACAGAGCAAAACTATGTCTCAAAAAAAAAAAAAAAAAAAAAAGGTAGTAAATTTTAATGTTATGTGGTTTTTACCACAAAACAATATAATGAAAGCATTTCAAAGAAAAACAAACCAAAAAAAAGGTTGCGTTTATGAAATAATCTGTATGAAAAGAAATTTATGTAAAGTGAGAAATATTTTTAAAATGCAAGTAATTCATACTTCCTGCCCTTCCTCCCCTCCTTCCCATTTTGTCATACAATATTAAGGGTATTTCTGTTTTCAAGTTGGGTTCCCTTAAGGTAGATTTATAATTCTTTAACCATAATTAGAGCTACCTAGTTTGAAGCTAACAGTACAGCAGTGTGGGCAGAGTACAACTTGAAATTGAGACCCAGGTTCTAGGCCTGTTTGTCGTCACAAATTTGCTTTCTGACTCTGAATGAGTGATTTAAATTTTCTGTATGTTTCCTCAAATGCCAGATGCACCCTCTCTCCTTCACAGACCCTTATGGAGTATTTTTAAAAACAAAATGTACGGTGTAAACACCAGCCCTCCAAGTTCTCCGATCTCGTTTCCTCCATGGAGGAACACCCCTGGGTGCCGAGGCGGGAGAGTTTGCTGTGCAGGAAACACGGGATTCCATCTTGGCAAAGTGGCTTCTTAGTCTCCAGTACCCAGCATGGTGTCTGACACATGTCAGCAGGAAAAGTTGGCTTTCCAAACTGCTGATTCTGTGTTACAGCTTTTAGCTAAATTCAGAAAGTAATTAATGTTCTTTCCTATTTAGTCAATCTCATAAATTTACCCTTTGCAGGGCTTTTCCCTAGAATATAGTGATGCCAAAGTCTTGATACTGCAGAAATGTTCATAGATGGCCTTATGATTAAGTATGGTTAGCATTCACCTGTCCAAAGTGGAAAACAGATGTATAACTTGAGGTTTTGAGACTTATTTCCTGAAGAGGATCATATTCATTGACTCACCGACTGGTAGCCCAAGGCTAGCCATATAAACATTGCAGGGTTTTAGTGTTAATATTGCTGAGCTCTCCTAGCATGTGGGTTCCTTGTCGAAAGTACTAGTGGTTCTTTGAAAACCTGAAAATGCAGCTGGGCGTGGTGGCTCACGCCTGCAATCCCAACACATTGGGAGGCTGAAGCGGACAGATCACCTGACATCAAGAGTTTGAGACCAGCCTGGCCAATGTAGCAAAACCCCTCCTCTACTAAAAATACAAAAAAATGAGCCAGGCATGGGGCAGGTGCCTATAATCCCAGCTACTCAGGCGGCTGAGGCAGGAGAATCGCTTGAACCTGAGAGGTGGAGGTTTCAGTGAGCCGGGATCCCACCATTGCATTCCAGCCTGGTCAACAAGAGCCAAACTCTGCCTAAAAAAAAAAAAAAAAAAAGAAGTAGAAAAGAAAACCTGGAAGTGCAAAAACAGTGTTAAGACTCAGAAAAGAGGCCAGGTGTGGTGGCTCGCACCTGTAATCCCAGCACTATGGGAGGTCCAGGCAGGTAGATCACTTGAGATTAGGAGTTCAAGACCAGCCTGGCCAACATGGTGAAACCCTGTCTTTATGAAAAATACAAAAATTAGCTGGATGTGGTGGCACACGCCTGTAGTCCCAGCTATTTGCACCACTGCACTCTGCACTCCACCCTGGGCGACAGAGTGAGACCCTGTCTCAAAAAAAAAAAAAAAAAAGACTCAGAAACAAAAGATTTTAGAAGAAAAGGTACTTTAAAAGGACTAGCTCACCATATATAAAGTACAATAAAGGTCAGGCGTGGTGGTTCATGCCTGTAATCCCAGCACTGTAGGAGGCCGAGGCGGGTGAATCACTTCAGGTCAGGAGTTTGAGATCAGCCTTGCAAACATGGTGAAACTGTCTCTACTAAAACTACAAAAATTAGCCAGGTGTGGTAGCGCCTGCCTGTAATCCCAGCTACCCAGGAGGCTGAGGCAGAAGAATTACTTGAATCTGGGAGGCAGAGGTTGCAGTGAGACGAGATTGTGCCACTGCACTCCAGCCTGGGTGACAGAGAGAGACTCCATCTCAAAAAAAAAAAAGTACAAAATGACTAAGGTTAATTAGAGAATGAAGACACTTTACTATTGGCCGAGCCCATATATAAAAACAGAGATGATTGGCTTCTTTTAAATTTAAATTGATTTTCCCATATTTACATTGATTCAGCAGGGTTTGTTGTGTTTTGTTTTTGAGATAGAGTCTTGCTCTGTCACCCAGGCTGGAATGCAGTGGTGCAATCTCAGCTAACTGCAACCTCCGCCTCCTGCGTTCCAGCAGTTCTCCTGCCTCAACCTCCTGGGTAGCTGGGACTACAGGCACACACCACCATGTCTGGCTAAGGCTAATTTTGTATTTTTAGTAGAGATGGGGTTTCACCATGTTGGCCAGGCTGATCTCGAACTCCTGACCTCAGGTGATCCGCCCACCTGAGCCTCTCAGAATGCTGGGAATACAGGCATGAGCCACTGCACCCGTCCAATTCAGCAGTCTTTTCTGTTTCCAGATAAGGGGAAATTTATTTCCATGCCTGGCTTTGTAACATTCTAGCAGTGACTGGCAAGAAGAATGCAGCTGACACCTGGCTTCTCTTCAGGATGTTGTGTATTGGGACTGGACCAGCAGGTCTGTCCCACTGTTAGCTCTCTAGGGCATTCAAGAACAGAGGATCTATCTCAAGGCATTCTTAGTTGTTCTAACTCCATTACCATTGCCATAGCATGAGCTTTGGAAACGGGCAGAGCTGGGATTGAAACCTGTGTTCAGCCCTTGACGGCAGGGTGGCTTTGCCTCTATTGATCAATCTCTCAGAGCTTCAGCTTCTTCTTTTATAAAATAGGCCAATTAATAATCACAGTCAGTTAACAAATCCATGTAAGATTTTCATAAAGATCCGAGATCACATGGAACTGAGCCTGAAATGTGTCCCTAAATGGTAGTTACTGTGGTCTATATGGACTCTGGAAATAATTTCCTTTCCAAATCCACTTAAAGCAGAAATGGTAAATTCAGATATTTCCTCAAGCTGCTGTACAATGTCATTTTAAGATGACAGTGACTCAACTCCCCTTTCCTTACAACATAATTGAAGAAAAAAAAAAAAAGCTGGCCGGGCGCGGTGGCTCAAGCCTGTAATTCCAGCACTTTGGGAGGCCGAGGAGGGTGGATCATGAGGTCAAGAGATCGAGACCATCCTGGCCAACATGGTGAAACTCTGTCTCTACTAAAAATACAAAAAATTATCTGGGCATGGTGGCGCGTGCCTGTAATTCCAGCTACTCAGGAGGCTGAGGCAGGAGAATTGCCTGAACCCAGGAGGCGGAGGTTGCAGTGAGCCGAGATCGCGCCATTGCACTCCAGCCTGGGTAACAAGAGCGAAACTCCGTCTCAAAAAAGAAAAGAAAAAGAAAAAAAAAAAAAGCTTCAAGCATTGGCCCTGGGTCCTCCACTCAGATGAGGCTTCAGTGTTCCGCCCAGTCTCATGGAAGTTCATTCTGGTGCTGAAGCTGCACACACATGAAGATGCTGAGCTACCACTAGAAGGAAGCATACAGGCAAGATCCATCTTCATGGCAGCCTAGAAGAAAGAAGGAAGGTGCTACACTGTGCATCATTTTAAGTGTTTTGCGTCAGCTCTCAATGTCCCGCACATTAACTCGGTAATCCTGACAACCACTCCAATGCATTAGGTAGTATCAGCAAAATGGTTAAGAGAAAAGATTCTGCCTGCCTTCCAATATTTACTTCACAACTCACTAGCCGGGTGTCCTTAGGCTAGTTACTTATTATCCTCTCTGACTCAGTGAGACTTATCTGAAAACTCAGGATAATATTAATGCCTACCTCCTGGGGTTATTGTGAAGCTTGTGTATCAAATATTCTTAGCATAATTCCTGCCACAAAGTAAGCACTGATTAAATAATGTTGTTGTTGTATAGGCAATAGTAATTATCTTGCATAAGATCAAATACCAGTAATAAGGTGGAAATCCTGGTCTTCTGACTCTAAATTTCAGGCTCTTTCTGTGACCATGTGTTACTCCACTGAATGTTCATTGTTTCCTTAAATGATTCAAATACCATAGTACGGTTTGTGCTGTTCTAGGAACACTGAAGTATTCTCACTAATTATACTGCAAAGGTGGGAGAATCACTTTTAGTGACCACTATTAGCAGAACATAATGCTATTTCACTTCGTACTGGCTTGAGAAAAAGACCCCATATAACAGACCATTTCGGAGATTCCCAAGAGCTATACTTTCCAGGAGTTATATTTCTTTGCTATCAAAACCAGTGTCACACCCGCCAGCAGAAAGGACTGTCAATTTCACTAGACTAGAGTCTACATGATATTCTCTCTTTTGTGCTAAGTGGTGACAGCACAATGTTTATCTCCCTTTCCAAGTTGTTTCCTTTTTTCTTTTCTTTTTTTTTTTTTTTTTTTGAGACGGAGTTTCGCTCTCGTTACCCAGGCTGGAGTGCAATGGCGCGATCTCGGCTCACCGCAACCTCCGCCTCCTGGGTTCGGGCAGTTCTCCTGCCTCAGCCTCCTCCAAGTTGTTTTCTAATATTTTATTCCAAATTCCTCCAAACAAAACAACTTACAGCTGCAAGTCACGCTGGCTTTCTGGTTCACTGCCTACTTGGGCACAAATAACTGGTACACTGGCTCCCAGTAGGCCTGGCACAGTTCCAGGCTCTTTGGGTACGGAACCTCTTGGACTCCATAAAGTTAATTTTCCAGACAAACTTGATTTAACCTGGTATGAACTTCAGACGATGTAGCTTCGGGGAAATTCACACTGACTTTCTCACTTCATTTCAAAATATTTTTTTAATTGTCAAAAAGAAACATTCATGAACATAGACCATATTCTTTCTGGGTCATAAAACAAAATAAAACATTCCAAAGAATTTAAGTAATGTAAAGTGAGTTATCTGAAAATAATGGAATTAAACTAGAAATCAATAACAGAAAGATATCTTTAAAAATTCCCAAATGGTTGGAAATTAACACACTACAAAAATAACCCATGAGTCAAAAAGGAGGTCACAAGGAAAATATTTTTGGGCCGGATGCGGTGGCTCACGCCTGTAATTCCAATACTTTGGGAGGCCAAAGCGGGGGGGTCATTTGAGGTCAGGAGTTGGAGACCAGCTAGGCCAACATGATGAAACCCCGTCTGTACTAAAAATATAAAAAGTGACTGGGCGTGGTGGTATGTGCCTGTAGTCTCAGCTACTTGGGAAGCTGAGACAGGAGAATCGCTTAAGGTGGGAGGCAGAGGCTGCAGTGAGCCAAGACTGCACCATTGCACTCCAGCCTGGGTGACAGAGTGAGACTCTATCTCAAAAAAAAAAAAAAAAAAAAGAAAGAAAATATTTTTGAACTGACTGAAAATGACAATACAACATATCAAGATTTTTGTTATGTATTTAAAGTGGTGCTTACAAGGAAAATTATGGCATTAAAGGCTTATATTAGAAGGCCAGCTTTGGTGGTTCATGCTTGTAATCCCAGAACTTGGGAGGCTGAGACAGGCGGATTATCTGAGCTGAGGAGTTGGAGACCAGCCTAGGCAATATGGTAAAACCCTGTCTCTACAAATCATACAAAAATTAGCCAGGCATTGTGGCACACCTACTTCGGAGGCTGAGGCAAGAGGATTGGCTGAGCCTGGAAGGCAGAGGTTGCATGAGCCAAGATCTCACCACTGAACTCCAGCCTGGGTGACCGAGCAAGACTGTCTCAAAAAAAAAAAAAAAAAAAAGCTTATGTTAGAAAAGAAAATAGGTCAGGCATGGTGGCTCATGCCTGTAATCTCAGCACTCTGGGAATCCGAGACAGGAAGATCACTTGAGGCAAGAGTTTGAGACAAGCCTGGGCAACATAGACATATCCCCATTTCCACAAAAAAGTAAAAAAAATTAGCTGAGTAGGGTGGTGTGAACCTGTAGTTCTAGCTACAGGAAAGCCTGAACCCAGGAGTTTAAGGTTGCTGTGATCAGGCCACTGCACTCTAGCCTGGGCAACAGAGTGAGACCTCTACACACACACACACACACACACACACACACACACACACACCCACCCCTAAAATTAATTATTTAAGCTTCCATCTTAAAAAAAAAAAAAAAGCCGGGCGCGGTGGCTCAAGCCTATAATCCCAGCACTTTGGGAGGCCGAGGCGGGTGGATCACGAGGTCGAAAGATCGAGACCATCCTGGTCAACATGGTGAAACCCCGTCTCTACTAAAAATACAAAAAAACTAGCTGGGCGTGGTGGCGCATGCCTGTAATCCCAGCTACTTAGGAGGCTGAGGCAGGAGAATTGCCTGAACCCAGGAGGCGGAGGTTGCGGTGAGCCGAGATCGCGCCATTGCACTCCAGCCTGGGTAACAAGAGCAAAACTCCGTCTCAAAAAAAAAAAAAAAAAAAAAAAAAAAAGAAAAGAAAAAAGAAAAGAAGAAGAAAAGGAAAGAAAAAAAGCTAGAAAAAGTCACTAGGCTGGATGTGGTGGCTCATACCTGTAATCCTAGCACTTTGGGAGGCTGATGTGGGCAGATCACCTGAGATCAGGAGTTTGAGACAAGCCTGGCCAACATGGCGAAATCCTGCCTCTACTAAAAAACACTAAAATTAGCCGGTGTGGTGGTCATGCCTGTAATCCCAGCTACCTGGGAGGCTGAGGCAGGAGAATCACTGGAACCCTGGAGGCAGAGGCTGCAGTGAGCCAAGATTGCACCACTGCACTCCAGCCTGGGTGACAGAATGAGACTCCGTCTTAAAAAAAAACAAAAACAAAAACAAGAAGTAAACACAAAGCAAGCAGAAGGAAGGAAGAAAATAATAAAGAGATGAAATTAGTAAAATTGTAAAACAAGGCCGGGCAGGTGGCTCATGCTGGTAATCCCAGCACTCTGGGAGGCCGAGGTGGGTGGATCACGAGGTCGAGAGATCGAGACCATCCTGGTCAACATGGTGAAACCCCGTCTCTACTAAAAATACAAAAAAATTAGCTGGGCATGGTGGTGCGTGCCTGTAATCCCAGCTACTCAGGAGGCTGAGGCAGGAGAATTGCCTGAACCCAGGAGGCGGAGGTTGCGGTGAGCCGAGATTGCACCATTGCACTCCAGCCTGGGTAACAAGAGCAAAACTCCGTCTCAAAAAAAAAAAAAAAAAAAAAAAAAAATTGTAAAACAGATAAACAATAGGAAATCAATTAAATCAAAAGCTAGTTTTCTTAAAAGATCAGTAAGATTGATAGGCCTTAGTCAAAGTGAGGAAAAAGGAGAAAAAATTTACCAGTATCAAGAATAAAATCTAGAACACTACTACAGCTCTTACAGACATTAAAAGGATAATAATGTAATAATATATTGAACAAATTAATGACCATAAATTTATTAGGTGAAATAGATGCCTTAAAAGACACAAACTACCAAAGTTTTCTCAAGAAGTAGACATCCTGAATACCCTGTATTTTATTTTAAAAACAGAATTTGTAATTACAACAATTTCAACAAAGACAACTCCAGGTCTAAGTGGTTTTACTGGCAAATTCTTCCAAATGCCAGGTGCGGTGGTTCACTCCTGTAATCCCAACACTTTAAGAGGCTGAGGTGGGCAGATCACCTGAAGTCAGGACTTTGACACCTGCCTGGCCAACATAATGAAACCTTGTCTCTACTAAAAATCCAAAAAGCATTAGCTGTGAGTGATGGCACGTGCCTGTAATCTTAGCTACCAGGGTGGCCAACGCAGGAGAATTGCTTGAACCTGGAAGGCGGAAGTTGCAGTGAGCTAAGATCTCGCCACTGCACTGCAGCCTGGATGACAGAGCAAAACTCTGTCTCGAAAAAAAGAAAAATTCTAGGCTGGGCGCGGTGGCTCACGCCTGTAATCCTAGCATTTGGGAGGCTGAGGTGGGTGGATCACCTGAGGTCAGGAGTTCAAGACCAACCTGGCCATCATGGTGAAACCCCATCTTGAAAAAAAATAAAGAAAGAAAAAGAAAGAAAAATTCTTCCAAACTTTTAAGGAATTAGTAACACCAATTTAAGGTAAACATCTCTAGAAAATAAAAGGGAAGGGAAACACTTCCCAACTCATTTTCTGAGATCAGCATTATCCTGATACCAAAATTCGCAGGTATTACAAGAAAACTATACATCAATCTCTCTCAAAATGTGAATGTAAAAATTTTCAATAAAATATTACTGATCAAATCAGCAATATATTAAAATGATAGAATCATAAATAAGTTGGGTTTATCACAGGAACAGGAGGTTGGTTCAACATTTAAAAATCAACGTAGCTGGATGCGGTGGCTCACGCCTGTAATCCCAGCACTTTGGGAGGCTGAGGCGGGTGGATAACAAGGTCAGGAGTTTGAGACCATCCTGGTCAACAACCCCGTCTCTACTAAAAATGCAAAAAAATTAGCTGGGCATGGTGGTGCGTGCCTGTAATCCCAGCTACTCAGGAGGCTGAGGCAGGAGAATTGCCTAAACCCAGGAGGTGGAGGTTGCGGTGAGCCAAGATCGCGCCACTGCACTCCAGCCTGGGTAACAAGAGCGAAACTCCATCTCAAAAAAAAAAAAAAAAAATGAATGTAATTCACTGTATCAACAGACTACATTTAAAAAATCAGGTGGTGCACACCTATAATTCCAGCTACTCAGGCCTGGCAGAAGTGGGAGGATTGCTTAGGCCCAGGAGATCAAGGCTACAGTGAGTAGTGCTAACACTACTGCACACTAGCCCGGGTGACAAAGCGAGACTCCCTCTCAATTAAAAAAAAAAAAAAAAAAGGAAAGAAAATGTATATGATCATCTCAATAGATGAAGAAATGCATTTGATAAAATTCAACATCAATTCATAATTTTTAAAAGCAAACGAAAACACACATTTAAGCAAACTAGGAAGGAAAGTGAATTTTCTCAGCCTCCTATTAATAAAAGGCTCTGTGTTAGATACATATGGCTGCATAATAAATTACCCCAAAACATAACAGCAAACACTCGGTTTCTCAAGGTCAGGAACCCCAGTATGGCTTAGCTGGGTGCCCTGGCTCAAGGTCTCACAAGTGAACTGGGGCTACAGTCTCGTCTGAAACCTCGCTGGGGTTGGGTGGTGGTGGGGATCCACTGTCCTCAAAAGGCTACATACGGTCTGATTTCATTTTTATGACATTCTGCAAAAGGCAAAACGAAAGAGACAGAAAACAGATCAGTGGTTCCCATTTGCAAACAGTTTCAGTTCTCAGACCACCTCTAGGTCTTCCCTGTACTGGATTTCCAGAGCAGCCACCAGCCCTCTCTCCTCAGTTCCAGGCTCCTTTCTGAACCCTACTTGGAGTTACATTTAGTAGTATGGTGCTTGACACGGGATTGGCCCCTGTTTCATAGACACTGTTAATTTTCTCTCCTGGAGAACTACTCCCAGGGCAAGTACCCGCGTGGATGCTGGCACTGGGAACGGGGCGGATGATCAAATGTGAGGCAGTCTGCCCAGTGGCAACTGACCTGATTTCATGATTTCCCCAGGTCCATCCGATTCCCGCCAACGTGCTCAGACTTGAGCAGTAGGAGTCGGCTGGGAGAAGGATGGGGGGAAGGAACCGAAAACAGTTAAGGCAGGCTCTGTAAGCTTCCCCCTCCCACACTGAAGTCGGACAGCAGAAGACTGCCGTGGAACCTTCCCTGCTGGGGGAGGAAAGTGCTGACTTGAACCGGTTTCTGCGGCCTCGCCTTCCTCTTCTTTCCTTTCTCCCCCTCATTCATTCACTGACGCCGCAGCGCTGAGCAGCACCGGCACAGAAGCGGCCTCCAAGGGACTGAAGGGAACAACCGCGGCTCTGAGGTGTGGGGACGGCGGCTCGGGGGAAATGGGGGCGGCGCAGGAGGGGCTCCCAGCGCAGGCGTCTTCCCCGCAGACGCGGTTACAGCTGCGCTTTGCACGGCCTGCGGGAGTCCGCGAATCCAGCAGGTCTGCTCTCCCGGGAGCGGGACCTGCAGAGACTCGGCCCGCGGTCAGGACAGCTCCTGTGCACGGAGGGAGGCCCCCGGGGCCCTTCCCTGCAGCCGGGACGGCGTCCGGGCTGGGCCGGGCCGGGGGTGGGGGACCAGGCCGGGGGTGTGAAGCCGGGGCCCCGCGGCCCCGCCCAGGCCAATCCGGGGCGGGGGCCGGTTCCCATAGGGATTGCGGGCCGAGCCGCGGCGGGCCGGGCCGGGCGAGAGGGAGAAGGCGAGGCGGGAGCCAGGCCAGGCCCCGACGGCCGAGGCGCGGTGAGTCCCCGCCGGCAAGGAGGCGCGGGCCGTCCCGGGCCAGCACGTGGCGCCTCTCCGGGCCGCGCGGCGTGGCTGGGGTGCAGGGAGGGGCGTGGGAGGGTCTTTCCGGTCCCAAGGGCGCGGGACGCGGGGCGGTATCCTGCGGCCGGGCCTCGCCGCCGCCCCCGGGGGAGCCGGGAGGTGTCTTCTTGCCGCAGGGAAATGAGACCCGAAATTAGAACCGGGGAAGCCCTGCGCCCTCCCGGTGCTCCAGCCAGCTCATGTGTCTTAGGTCGGATGAACTATAGCGTTAAAAAGATAGATTGTCTTACAGCTCGGCTCGTTTTAGGAAGGCAGGTTACATTTTAACTTGCAGGGTATTTAACGGGCGATTAAAATCGGGTTACCCCAAGCAGCGAACTCTAGGCTGTTATTCCTGATCGCGTTGCCATTGCCAACACGGGTCCACTCCTCATTCCTTAACGTGTGCTCTTCTGTTCTAGACCCGTGACAAACACCCATCGTTGGGTGGTGCTCTAGTAGAATCCGTTCGTGCCAATATTTTATAAGCGACGTTTTCAAACAATGTGAAGATCCCCCCCCCCCTTTTTTTTTTAACGGAGTCTCGGACTGTCGCCCGGGCTGGAATGTAAAGGTGCGGTCTCGGCTCACTACAACCTCCGCCTCCCGGGTTCAAGCGATTCTCCTGCCTCAGCCTCCTGAGTAGCTGGGACTATAGGCACCCACCACTACACCCGGCTAATTTTTTGTAGTTTTAATAGAGTCGGGGTGTCACTATGTTGGCCAGGCTGGTCTCGAATTCCTGAGCTCGTGATCCACCTGCCTCCACCTGTGAAAGTGCTGGGATTATAGGCGTCAGCCACCGCGCCCGACCGAAGATCCGATCCATTTTAAGATTTATTCCTCTATGATGGAGAAGTATGAAAAAATTGGGAAAATTGGAGAAGGATCCTACGGAGTTGTTTTCAAATGTAGAAACAGGGACACGGGTCAGATTGTGGCCATCAAGAGGTTTCTGGAATCAGAAGATGACCCTGTCATAAAGAAAATCGCCCTTCGGGAAATCCGCATGCTCAAGGTAATTGATTCACTTTTCCCTTTTTCTTTGTCAAGACAGGGTCTCACTCTATCACCCAGGCTGGAGTGCAGTGATGTAGTCATAGCTCACTGCAGCCTGGAACTCCTGGGCTCAAGCCATCCTTCTGCCTCAGCCTCCTGAGTAGCTGGGATTACAGGTTCTAGTCACTACTCTAGGCTCCACTTTTTCTTTTAATTTTTAAGGATGAAAGAAATAAAATGAGTCATATTATGTTAAAAGAATGTCATGGCACATGGTTATATCTTACTTGATAGCCTTTTGACTTCAGTGACACAAATGGGATGTTTGTGCACAAGTCACTAATTATATAATGAAATAGAAAGGAGAAACAAAAGTGCCAGGTAAGGTGGCATTCGCTTTTAGAGATGCTGTGTGACATTTTACTTTTTTTCCCAATAATTTCTCTCCCACCTGTAGACCTGGCTGTTCAAGGGCCATCACAATTTGATAGTTTTGGGGTGTAAGAAAATTCAATTTTGCTAGCATTGTTGATTTTTAAACTTCTAAGGTATTTTCTATTGGTATATTTAGTCTATTAAGAGAATTAATCATTTGCCGGTTTTCAGACTGCTCGGAAGCGCACAGGTTTTCATTACACCTCATATGTATTTACTGCTGAGCGTCGTCATGTCCTGTTTCTAGAAAGAAGCGTTCTCCTTAAAGAAGTGAAATGATCACTTTCTAATTTTTTTTTTTTTTTTACTTTTTGTAAAGAAGGGATCTCACTATGTTGGCCAGGTTTGTCTTGAACTCCTGGCCTCAAGCCATCCTCCCACTTTGCCATCCCAAAGTGCTGGGATTACAGGCATGATCCGTCAAGCCCGGCCTGATCACTTTTCAAATGTATATTAGTTAACCCTAAAAATACCATGATATCGTGGCGGGGGGGAGGTATTTATTACAAGCTGAAAGTGTGCTTTCCTCTAATGGAGCGACTTCTTTACAGAACTTCTGTAAAGATGAAATCCAAATCGCAATGTGAAAGGGAACATGTAATGAATACGGTGGAGGTCAACTTTGTTTCAGTCATGGCCTCTGTGTTCTGACCTGTATAACTAACTACATGACAAGAGCAACTTAGTGAGAGAGAGAGATGAGTGAAACTTCCAGGGGATTTACTATTATTCTTGCTTCTCCATTTTCTCCAGATCACTCTAAAAATCTTTTGCCTTTGGATAAGTGTGTGGGGTCACTTCTAGATAAGGAACCTAAATGGGAAGTAGCAAGCTTTGGATCAATTGAAATGGGTGGATAACAGGGCAACTTTTCTTTCTTTCTTTTTTTTTTTTTAAAGATGGGGTTTTACCATATTGGTCAGGCTGGTCTCGAACTCCTGACCTCAGGTGATCTGCCCACCTCAGCCTCCCAAAGTGCTGGGATTACAGGCGTGAGCCACCATGAACAGGGCAACTTTTCTATTTAGGTTTGGAATGTTCTTAACCAGCAGGATATTATCTGTTGAGAGGGGATGCTTCCAAAGGCTCCCAGGGGAGTGCTCTCTTAGGAAGGGGTGAGACTTGCAGTGTTTGACCACCCTCCTGCCTGGGTCACTCTACCCTCACCCTCTGTACACAGGGAGGCTGTTGGGCATTTTCACTTTCTCAGGCTTTCTCTAGGGGAGGAGGTAATCATGACATTTGAAAGGTTCATTTACTGAAAGAAAATCTGTTTCTTGCAAAAAGATGCTCTTTTTCTGATTCTGAAGATTACTTTTGTGACTTTCCCTTTCAAATCTCTCACCATGCTTTATCAATACTACATTCACAGTGATAGCTCTCCAACTTAATTGAGTTCTTCTGGGATGGAGGCTTTGCCTCTGTATCTCTGTATCTCCAAAACACACTCGTTGGCATATCTAGGCCTCCAACAAATGTTATTGTTGGATTGAAAAAAATAGTTAACAAAATAAGCTCTTAGGAAAGGTGGATTTGCCAATGAATTGGGAAGTCAGATGTGTTCTCTTAACTGAATATTGATGTACTCCAAAGGGTGGGTTTGTATGTACATGAGCCTGGTTTCAAAGGATGCAGCACCTCACTCTCCAGATTAAGTGCATGGATGTAGACACTCCTGATGTCTGTGAAGTGGTGGGACTAGATTATAGGTAGAGTCTGTCTCTTACAGCTGTAACTTTTCAGAGTTGTGTGATATTCCTAACACATATTATGTACTATGCTGGGCATGGTGGTGCCTGCCTGTAGCCATAGTTACTTGGGAAGGAGGCTATGGCAAAAGGAGGGCTTAAGCCCAGCAGTTCAAGGCTACGGTGAGCTATGATTAGGCCACTGTACTCTAGCCTGGGTGACAGAGTGAGACCCTGTCTCTTATAAAATAAAGATACTTCGTCAATATTTGCCAAGTAGGTGAATTAAGAGTATGGGAAATAAACATTTGATTTTCTCCATTTATGTATTCAGTAGTCATTGACCCCCAGTTGTCCCTAAAACAATGTTTATGCAGAGTTGTACACCCTATCTTTCAGAAGCTCGGCTCTCGGAAGGGAGGTAGGATGAACTGACCTTTGGCTGTCACTCCCGATAGACTGAGTTCCCAGTGAGCAGGGCAGGCGTACTCTTGCTGGTAAGAACTCTTTAGGTGCTTGTTGAATGGTGAAAATAAAGTGATTGGGGACATGTTTGAGCTGAACTTAGAAATGTTGAAGGAACATGGAATGAGAGATAAGGCATTCAAGGCAGACACCCTATCCTAGGAAAAGATGTGTAAGTGGAAAGCACAGTGTATTCAGGGAACACAGGTAATTAATAACCCCAGTGTGTTGGCCAAGATGCCTGGTGGGTGCTAACAGGCCAGGGAGAGGAGGAAGCGGGAAGCCAGGGTCCAACAGGATCAGGTTGTTGAGATATGCTGAGTGTATGATAAAATATGTTGTTTGCTAAGAAGAATAATAGCAAGGAAGATCTAGCTGCCACCACCCCCGCAAGTGATAAGTACATTTGTATGCTAAGGGGGTAAATCCAGTAGAGAAAAAAACTTGATTTTGGACTAGGGAGAGAATTGCCGGAGCCATGACCTTGAGTTACTGTCCTCAGCCATATTAACCATAAATATAATTGCATAAAAAAAGACAATTTAGACTGGGTGTGGTGGCTCAGGCGTGTAATCTCAGCACTTTGGGAGGCCGAGACAGGCAGATCACCTGAGGTCAGGAGCTTAAGGCCAACAGGTGAACCGCGTCTCTGTTTTAAAAATACAAAACTAGCCAGGCATGGTGGGAGGCGCCTGTAATCCCAGCTACTTGGGAGTCTGAGACGGGATAATTGCTTGAAGCCAAGAGGTGGAGACTCCAGTGAACTGAGATCGCGCCACTGTGCTCCAGCCTGGGCAACAGAGTAAGGCTGCTAGATTCTTTATGTACGCTTTCCTTAATCTATCTGTAACAGGATCCACAGCTGACTCCAAGCTATGGGGTGAAACTTTTTCCACCAGGGTGTTCACCGTCTTCTAGTTTGCATGAGAAACATGGACCCCGCATTAATTCAACTCCTTTCCATAACTTAGGTTTAAACATATTAAGGATTTATTGGATGAGAGGTAGGGTGGACACAACTGGAAATCAGGTTATAGAGAGAGAGACAAGGTAATTGAAAGAAAATCACCTTAAATCAAGAAGTTAGGAGCTGTGCACCTGCAATCCCAGTATTTTGGGAAGCCAACATGTGGATCTCTTGAGCCCAGGAGTTCAAAACCAGCCTGGGCAATGTGGTGAAAGCCTATCTCTACAAAAAATAGAAAAACTAGCTGGGTGGGGTGGCATGCACTCCTACTTCCAACTATCCAGGAAGCTGAGGTGGAAAGGTCACCTGAGTTCTGGGAGTCAAGCCTGCAGTGAGCTGTGATTATGCCGCTACCACTCTAGCCTGGGCAACAGAGTAAGACCCTGTCTCAAAAAAAAACCAAGAAGTCAGGCACGATGGGTTGATGCACCACAGGCTCTGTGGTGGAAAGTGGGCAGTGGTTCTGCATAAAGCAGGTGGATGCACTTGATCTCAACAAGCCCCTTGGAGGAATATCTGTGTGTCCCGCAAGGAGGGGGCTATCTGGTTCAAAACAAATACAAACCAACCAACCTAGAATGATTGTGTTACTAAGGCCCCAAGCCCCTCTGCTGCTGAACCTTCTCTCTGTGGAATGAAAACGGTAGGAAGAGGAAGGAAAGAATTTCGGCTGCAGTGGCAGAAAAAGTAGATGCTTCTAGCGGAGTTGGAGGTCAAGGACAGGACAGTGTCATTATGGGATCTCTGGGTAGATGTTCTACCTATGGCAGATAGTATGGGGGCATTAAAATATATTAGACCAGCATCAGTCAAGGGCTGAATGCAGCAGCTGGGACATTGTATGTGACAGTTCTCCCTCCAGAAAACATGAAAAACAAGAGAGACAAGAAGAAGGAATCGTCTGCTCTGCGGCAGGTAGGGGCAAGGGACCTAGTAGATTTGGACAAACTGCCAAGTATGGTTGTTACCTAGGATGCACAGATTATACTAATGACAACCTTAGAAGGTAGATATTGTTGTCCCATTTTATAAATGGACGCAGGATGGTTAATGATTTGCCAAGGCCTCCCGCTCAGTGAGCTGGAATGCAGTCACAGTTCTCTCCGTCCCCAAGTTCATGCCATGCGGCTTGCCCACACCAGAACCATCCGCCACTTTACAGCAAACACCATACTCTGAAGTCTCCCAGTGACTGGTCCTCAGCATTTTTTTTTTTTTTTTTTTTTTTTAATGAGAGGGAGTTTCGCTCTTGTTACCCAGGCTGGAGTGCAATGGCGCGATCTCGGCTCACCGCAACCTCCGCCTCCCGGGTTCAGGCAATTCTCCTGCCTCAGCCTCCTGAGTAGCTGGGATTACAGGCATGTGCCACCACGCCCAGCTAATTTTTTGTATTTTTGGTAGAGACGGGGTTTCACCATGTTGACCAGGATGGTCTCGATCTCTCGACCTCGTGATCCACCCGCCTCGGCCTCCCAAAGTGCTGGGATTACAGGCGTGAGCCACCGCGCCCGGCCGGTCCTCAGCATTTATACTGCCCTTCCTCCAGCAGGGCCTTAGCGCTGAGATTCGCGGCTTCCGTGGAAGGCTGAGTGCGGACTTGCTGGAGCAACGGTTCTTCGCGTGTCTGATTCCATAACCCTGGGGACTACTTTAGAAGGCTCAGAGTTACGGTTTGCCACCCACAAAGATGAGAATAAGCATGAGGGGAAATGTCCATTTGAAAATTAATTATAAATATTACAGTGGAATGCGGAAATCCGTAATGGGAACAAGATCACTCGTAAAGGGTGAAAATTGGTTCTTGGCAGGTAGCCAAAAAATCTAACTTTTGTATTGTTTAACGCACAGATATACATGTGGTTCATATACAGATATATAGTATTTTTGTGATATTAAAATTTCATTGGCAAGTGATTAGGAAAAACTGTAAAATGACTTTTTAGGGGGACAGAAATGGAAAAAGGTACTTGGGGTGTGGGCAAGTTGGACTGTTGAGTGTATCCTGGGTGCCAGGAGTATGCTCTCATTTGATTTTAATTCCTATGAATGGTAGTAACTTGCAGAATGTTCTGAGCATCCGTTTCTTTCCTCTGTCTCCTCTCATCAGTAGCCTTCTGGTAGGGACAGGGGTGTGTGACTGCATGAGGACAGGGGCTGCAGTTAGGACTACAGTTTCTTTTCCTTTTTTTTTTTTTTTTTTTTTTTTTTGAGACAGTCTTACTCTGCTGCCCAGGCTAGAGTGTAGTGGAGCAATCTTAGCTTACTGCAACCTCTGCCTCCCAGGTTCAAGTGATTTTCCCGCCTCAGCCTCCCCAGTAGATGGGACTGGCGCATGCCACCACAACTGGCTAATTTTTCTATTTTTAGTAGAGGCAGGGTTTCACTATGTTGGCCAGGCTGGTCTCAAACTCCTGACTTCATGATCTGCCTGCCTCAGCCTCCCAAAGTGCTGGGATTACAGGCATAAGCCGCCACGCCAGGCCTGGGACTTCAGTTTCCGATCGTGCTCGAAGCTGTGGAGCGACCCTGGGTAAGCTCTAGTGCTCCCTGGAGCCTGGCCCACCTTATCTCTACGATTTGTGTCCCTGTTTGGCATTGCTTTGCTGATTTTTTGCTGAGGAGAGCAGAGGGCTTATGGGCCAAACGTCTAACAGCAGTCAAGCAGCCTCAAGGATGCAAGAGAGTAGAGGGTCAAAGGGAACACCAGCATAGAGAGAGGAAAGCACCGATGGGAAGGCAGAAGGCTGGGATTTCAACATGGGACTGAGGCCAGCAGAGGTGCAGGAGACAAAGCTCTTCACACGGTCCCCCACGAGGCTCACTAGCTCCGAAGAGCAGACCACAAGTCCTGCTGGGCACATACCGTCATGGTGACAGGCACACGCTGTAAGAAGTAGGACTGTCGGGCTGAGCGTGGTGGCTCAAGCCTGTAATCCCAGCACTTTGGGAGGCCGAGGTGGGTGGATCACGAGGTCAAGAGATCGAGACCATCCTGGTCAACATGGTGAAACCCCGTCGCTACTAAAAATACAAAAAATTAGCTGGGCATGGTGGCGCGTGCCTGTAATCCCAGCTACTCAGGAGGCTGAGGCAGGAGAATTGCCTGAACCCAGGAGGCGGAGGTTGCGGTGAGCCGAGATCGTGCCATTACACTCCAGCCTGGGTAACAAGAGCGAAACTCTGTCTCAAAAAAAAAAAGAAGTAGGACTGTCAAAGTTGCCTGTTATCCACGGGATTTATTAAGTGCTTAATTGAACGCGCTCTGTGCCATGGCCATATCCACTAAATGCTAATAGAGTACCATGTGAATGGTCCCTAGCATTAGAATCTAACTAGAACTTTCAAAGTTGTAAAGGCTTCTGCTCCTCAAATACGTATTAGTTGAAGGAGTGTTTGCTGACTCAATAAAAACCTCAGTGGAAAATCCTGTGACAACTTTCAGAATTTAGTCCTGCTGTTGCTAATAGGGGTCATTTCTAGGCTCCCTGTCTTCTGATTGTTTATTTGGCTTGTTGAAGTGGATTAATAACATATGTCTATTAATTATTTTTGCTGAGTTCAGCATTTTCTGTTATGGGTTATAGGTTAACAAACCTAGACATCTGTGAAATCACATTGTTAACATAAATGAGGGAAGCAGCCTGAATATAGGGCAAGATGGCGAGGTAGAGACTGCGGCAAACTGGAGTCCTCGTGTCTTATCTGCAGTGGACAGCCACTGCTCAGTGCCACAGACTGCAAGCCTAGGGTACTGGGTTTTCAGTCTTTTCTTTCTTTTTTTTTTTTTTTTACGAGATGGAGTCTCACTCTTGTCACACAGGCTGGAGTACAGTGGCGCGATCTCGGCTCACTGCAACCTCTGCCTCCTGGGCTCAAGGAAGTCTCATGCCTCAGCCTCCCGAGCAGCTGGGATTACAGGTACCTGCTACCATGCCTGGCTAATATTTTGTATTTTTAGCAGGCACAGGGGTTCACCATGTTGGCCAGGCTGGTTGCAAACTCCTGACTTCAGGTGATCCACCTGCCTCGGCTTCCCAAAGTGCTGGGATTACACGTGTGAGTCACCGTGCTACACCCCGCCTTTTAAAAAACAAAAAACAACAACAAAAAAAGACAGGGTCTCACTCCGTTGCCTGGGCTGGAATGCAGTGGTGCAGTGATGGCTCACTGCAGCCTCAGTCTCCAGGGCTCAGGTGATGCTCCCACCTCAGCTTCCTGAATAGCTGGGACTACAGAAGTGCATCACCACACCAGGCTAATTCTTTGTAGAGAGGGAGTTTCTCCATGTTTCCCAGGCTGGTCTCAAACTCCTGCACTCAAGCAGTCCTCTTGCCTCGGCTTCCTGAAGTGCTGGGATTATGAGTATGACTCCTCATGTCCAGCTAGAATCTTTTTAAAGAATCTAGAAATCAGAATTTCATGTCAAGTGTCCTGGGGATTTTCCTACAACCTTTTATTCTGAGAAAAAATCAAAATAAACAGAAGTGGAGAGAAGAGTACAATCGATTACCTGTATACCCTTAGCTAGATTAGTTCATCAGCTGTTAGATTTTGTTCCATTTCCTTTCTTTCTTTTCTTCATTCTTCCTTTTTAGAGACAGCGTCTCACTCTATTGCCCAGCCTGGAGTGCCATGACACAATCATGGCTCACTGTATTCTTGAAATCCTGGGCTCAAGTGATCCTTCTGCCTCAGCCTCCTGAGTTGCTGGCGTTACAGGCATGTGAGCCATAGTGCCTGGCTAATTTTTTATATTTTTTGTAGAGATAGGATTTCACTATGTTGCCCAGGCTGGTCTCAAACACCTGGCCTTAAGCAATCTTCTCACTTCAGCCTCCCAATGCCCTGGGATTACATACATGAGCCACTGTGCCTGCACTTCCTCTATCTCTGTTTCTGCCTCTGTGTGTGTCTCTCTCTCACACACACTTTTTTGGCTGAGCCATCTACCTAAATATTCAGCGTTAAGCTCCTGAAACAAAGATATTCTTCTACATAATCACATTATGATTTCTATACTCAATAAATTTATCATTGGCTCAATCCTATTATCTAATATATGGTCGATGTTCAAATTTCTCATATTGTTCCAATCATTGTTATATAACTATATGTAACTAATTATATCTATAAATGTATATAGTTATTTTTGAAATCCAGGATCTATTCAGGGACTGTACATTGCACGCCTCTTTAGTCCTTTAATCTGAAAGACATTTCTACCTTCTTTATTCTCTTATTTCATCTTTCATGATACCAACATTTTTTAAAAGTCCAGTCCATCTGTTTTGCAAATGTGCCTCGACTTAGACGAACCGGCTGTTTCCACATGATTTGATACAGGTTAAATGTCTTCAGTAAGAACACTGCATGGGTGAAGCTGCGTTCTTCACACTAGCTCCCGTCAGGAAGTATATGATGTCATTTTTGTCCCCTAATTGGAGGCTATCAGTTTTAACTCCTTGGTTAAGAAGGGTCTGCCATATTTCTCAATTGTAAAAATAATTTTCTCCTTTATAATTAATAAGTTATCTGTGGGATGATATTTTGAAACTGTGACTACCTTGTTCCCCAACAACTTTCACCCAGTGGTTTTCTTTTCTTTTTTTTTTTTTTTGAGACTGAGTCTCACTTTGTTGCCCAGGCTCGAGTGGGGTGGTGCAATCTTGGCTCACTGCAACCTCCACCTCCTGGGTTCAAGCCATTCTCCTGCTTCAGTCTGCTGAGTGACTGGAATTATAGGTGCCTGCCATGCCACTATGCCCAGCTAATTTTTGTATTTTTAATAGAGTTGGAGTTTCAATATGGTGGCCAAACTGGTTTCGAACTCTTGGCCTCAAGTGATCCACCCACCTCATCCTCCTAAAGTGCTGGGATTGCAGGTGTGAGACACTGTGCCCGGCATCACCCAATGGCTTTAATCACTGATGATCCTTGCCTGAATCAATTATTTTAAAGTTATTGTAAAAGTTATTTTTCTATAATTCTTTTTTTTTTTTTTTTTTTTTTGAGACAGAGTCTCACTCTGCCCTCCAGGCTGGAGTGCAGTGGTGTGATCTCAGCTCACTGCAACCTCTGCCTCCCGGGTTTAAGCAATTCTCCAGCCTCAGCCTCCTGAGTAGCTGGCATTACAGGTGTGCACCACCATGCCCAGCTAATTTTTGTATTTTTAGTAGAGACGTGGTTTCACCATGTTGGTCAAGCTAGTATTAAACTCCTGACCTCAGGATTTGATGGCCTCAGCCTCCCAAAGTGCTGGGATTACAGGCGTGAGCCACAGCACCCAGCCTATAATTCTTTCTATACTCATTAGTTATTTCTGTAAAAAAAAAAAAAAAAAAAAAAAAGAGAGATTTTCTTTCCCTCTCCCCCCTCCCCCAACCAAGGCTTTTAGTATCACTGTGGATTCATGGATTTTTAAAAATTCAATACGTTGGCCAAGCATGGTGGCTCATGCCTGTAATCCCAGCACTTTGGGAGGCTGAGGCAGGTGGATCACCTGAGGTTGGGAGTTTGAGACCTGCCTGACCAACGTGGAGAAAACCCCTCTCTACTAAAAATACAAAATTAGCTGGGCGTGGTGGCTCACGCCTGTGATCCAGCTACTCGGGAGGCTGAGGCAGTGGAATCGCTTGAACCTGGAAGGCAGGGGTTGTCATGAGCTGAGATCATGCCACTGTATACAGCCTGGGCAACAAGAGCAAAACTCTGTATAAAAAAAAAAAAAAAAAAAAAAATTCAGTATGTTACACACCATCACTGTCAGTATTCTTTCTGACTCTGAAATTGTTATGCATGTAGCATCTGGGGCTCCTTCCCTCTAGCTCCAGTGTCCTGACAGATGTCCACCCTTCTCTGAGCTTTTGTTTACTGTGTGGCACAGCCGAACGGCCCAGGCTCATCCTTCCCCAGCCCTGGATCAGCCATTTCTCCAGAAACCTGTGGTTTCTTTTAGTGAGAAGGAAATCTCCTGACCTTAAAATGTTGATAAGTCATTTATAAGAGTTTTAAACATCATTCAGGCCAAGTGAAACACATCTGCAGATAATGTTTGCCATATAAGATGCCAGTTTGGGGCCAGACGGATGGTATAGCTTTCATTCTCTGCAGATGTGCTCATTAGAGACTCACAGAGATCTGGCCTGTGATGTTCATTACTAATGTATAGCTAGATGCTGGGAGTTTGTGTAAACTGGTTGTCAACAGCATAGGAGACAAAACAGAGCATTCCTTCGCCCACACTGATAGAAACCAAACAGTCCTCTTATCGTGATCTCTCCCTATTTGTTCAACAAGTGGAGACCTGTTTAATTTTATTTTTACAAGATAATATACTAACTGCAAATAGTAACAGGCTATTTTGTTTGTTTATGAGAAGATTTTTTTGGCTTAGCTCTTGATGTGTTTATCCAGAAAGATTATATTCCTGCTGTGTAGTGAACTCCTAAGTGATAAAGCTGCCGCGCAAATACTTTAAGAACAACAGAAGCAGAAATCAACAAGCTGGCTGGTTACCTTCTCAAAGACTCCCACTCTGCAAGGAGATTAAGCACATACCACTGTCTTCCAGTGTCCTGCTGCCACTGCACACACCCTGCCACACACGGTAGACTCTAGAAAACAAAATATCACAGAGCAGGACAAAGCAGATAAGTGATTTTTATGATTCACATTGATAAAATACGTAATTTATGCCATTTCCTTTTTCCACTTATTTTTATTTCTAACCTGTAAAATTTCTATGTGGACAGCATGTGTTTGTTTTTGTTTTTGTTTTTGTTTTTGTGGTGGTGGGGGGGGGACAGTCTTACTCTGCTGCCCAGGCTGCAGTGCAGGGGCGTGATCTCGGCTCACTGCAACCTCCTCCCCCCAGGTTCAAGCGATTCTCCTGCCTCAGTCTCCTGAGTAGCTGGATGCACACCACCACGTCCAGCTAATTTTTATATTTGTAGTTGTGGCAGGGTTTCACCATATTGGCCAGGCTGGTCTCGAACTCCTGACCTCAAGTGATACGCCCACTTTGGCCTCCCAAAGTGCTGGGATTACAGGTGTGAGCCACCATGCCTAGCCAACAGTGTATATTACATATAGTAATTATAAGACTCCAAACTACACTAAAAGGTAGTAATGTGGGAATAAAAGGTTGACACCTGACCTGTTTATCTGGCACAGGATGGGAGTTAATGGAAGACCATGCTCTGTGCTCAAAGCAAGGAAGAGCTCTCTGAAGCACCAGAATGTGGCCAGACTTGCTGGCTCTAGCTGCAGCCTTTTCCTCTGATTGTTTACTGAGTATATCTAAAGTAGAGCACACTCTATACCTTGAAAGGAAATACAAACCGCCATAGCTATAGATCATCTGCTTGATGCTTCCCTTCCTTTTCACCCTCCACATTCCTGAGCACATGCTTCTTTGTTTAAACACTCAATAAATAGTGTGAGTCTCCAGTGCTCAGAGCCTTCGCATCCTCCTACTCACGTCAGCCCCCTGGGAGCCCACCTTTACGCACTCTACTCTTTCTTGTCTCTTAATTTCTTTATCTCCGTTGACCCTCGTAACTTCCTAGGTTGTTTCTGGGCTGGCCCCCAACGTAGTAATTATTGGCCAGGCATGGTGGCTTATGCCTGTAATCTTTTTTTTTTTTTTTTTTTTGAGATGGAGTTTCGCTCTTGTTACCCAGGCTGGAGTGCAATGGCGCGATCTCGGCTCACCGCAACCTCCGCCTCCTGGGTTCAGGCAATTCTCCTGCCTCAGCATCTTGAGTAGCTGGGATTACAGGCATGTGCCACGATGCCCAGCTAATTTTTTGTATTTTTAGTAGAGACGGGGTTTCACCATGTTGACCAGGATGGTCTTGATCTCTTGACCTCATGATCCACCCGCCTCGGCCTCCCAAAGTGCTGGGATTACAGGCTTGAGCCACTGCGCCCGGCTTATGCCTGTAATCTTAACACTTTCGGAGGTCAAAGCAGGCAGATCACTTGAGCTCAGGAGTTCCAGAGCAGCCTGGGCAACAAGATGAAACTTGGACTCTACAAAAACATACAAAAATTAGCCAGGCATGGTTTTGTGCGTCTGTGGTCCCAGCTACTCGGGAGGCTGAGATGGGAGGATCACCTAAGCCTGGGAGGTCAAGGCTGCAGTGATGTGATTGAGCCATGGCGTTCCAGCCTGGGCAACAGAGCGAGGAAAGAGAGAGAGAGAGAGAAAGAGAAAGAGAGAGAGAGAGAGAGACAGAGAGAAAGGAAGAGAAGGAAGAGGAGAGAAGGAAGGGAAGAACAGAGAGAGGGAGGGAGGAAGAAAGGAGGGATGGAGGGAGGAATGAGGGAAGGAGGCAGGGAGGGGGGAGGCAGAAAGAGTAGTAATTTTTATATGAAATGAATGGAAGCATTCTTAAAGGGGCAAAGCTTGTGTCATTTTAAATTTTGAAAAATGTTTTAATCTGCCTTTTTATTTGGCAGAATTGATATTTTAGGCCACAGATTTCCTTTCAACAAGCATACTTTCTTGCTAATTATTAACTTTCTTTATTGCTTATTAACCTTAAAGTCCCTCTAGTAAAAATACTCTTGGGTAAAATTGCCTGGTTGAAAATCTTCAAAATCTCTCTATTTTGTCGTTGTCTGTTGTTGTTGTTGTTGTTTGTTGTTGTTGTTGTTGTTGGAATAATGAAAGGTTAAGAATTTCTAACTGGCCAGGCACAGTGGCTTACTCCTGTGATTTCAGTACTTTGGGAGGCTGAAGCAGAAGGATAGCTTGAGCCAGGAGTTCCAGGCTGCAGTGAGCTATGATCGCACCACTGCGCTTCAGCCTGAGTGACAGACTGAGACCCTTTCTCTAAACAAACAAAAAACCACACAGAATTTTTAAGCCAACAGATGTGATCAACCACCCATAAAAACCAATGAAATAATTGACTTGATAACTGTCACTAGGTTGCTGCATTCATTCTTGGCTGTGTCTGTGTTAGTTTTCATTTTCGTCACGATTGTACTGTTCCTTTTCTCACGGTACTTCACACGGACTGTGTTAGTCAGTAAAACAGGTCAAGCATCCACTGTGCATGTCACTGGCCTGTGCTGGGTCTTGAGAGGAATACAGAAGAGACCTGTGAGCCAGGCACGAGGCTTTGTTCCTCAGTCATGTAAGCTGAAGGAAAGGTGACAGGGCAGCAACTCAGATGACTAGGGAGGATGGGCTACCTGTGTTTGTCACTTGCTTGTTCCCTCCAGACCTGCTGGAGCCTGATTCCAGATGTTTCATAGTACAGTGGACAGTGGATCTCTATTATCCAGCTCACAGTGGGCAGCTCTGGGTTACTCAATCACTTGATGTCCTATGTTCAAGTACTGAACATAGGCCCAACGTGTCAGGAGCTAGACACTTCTACACAACTGGGTATGCTGAGTCATATGGCCTGAGTAGTAGGGCAGCTCTGACCTGCTGCAAAGTTCCGTCTTGTCCTGGGTCAGTGTTAGCAGCCTTCTAAATCACTTGGTAAATTAGGCAGAGCAGTGCCCAAGGGCTGTATCTGCTGCCTCCAAAATCCAGAGACCCACCCAGAGCAATGCCATTTTTTAAATGGTAAGGGATACAAGGTGCAACAATTTTTCCTTTAAGGAGGAGGCAGCTGGGCATGGTGGTGCCCACCTGTAGTCACAGGTATTTGGGAGGCTGAGGTGGGAGGCTCACTTGAGCTCAGGAGTTGAAGGCTACAGAGAGTTATGATCATGCCGCTGCACTCCAGCCTTGAGGAAAGAACAAGGCCTTGTCTAAAAAAAAAGAAAAAAAAAAAGATGTCACAGCATTCCCCAGGCCATTGAATTCCTAGAATATCACTTATATGCCATTCCCCAGAGGGTTTTCTCCCACTGTCTGGTACACACACAGCTTAACTGGACATCCAGAGTACTTGCCATTTTTGTTCACCAGGACATCCAGTTAACATGATGTCATCAGTACAGTGGAGCAGCATGATAGTCAGTGGAATATCAAGACAATTAAGGTCCTTGTGGATTACATAGTGACAGAGCACAGGAGAGAGTTAGGCTTCGGGCAAGACAGTGAATGTGAACTGCTGTCCATCCCACAAAAGGTGAAGTGCTTTTAAGCTAACTTCCTGATTGGAATTGGAAAGAACATGTTCAACAAGTCAACAGTTGCATGTCAAGTGCCACAGCCTGTGTATATCAGTTCCAGGAAAGATAGCATATCCAGCCCAATCTCTGCAATTGGAACTACAGTTGGGTTGAGTGTCTAGTAGTCTACCAGGTGACGTGAGGGGGTCAGGATGGGGATCACCACCTCTGCATTCCTAAGTCTTTGATGGTGGTACTCATCATTCCGTTTTCTCCTGGGATGCGGTTTTGCTTCGGGTTTACTATTTTGACCAGGATTGTGTTGTGGGGAGGAAGAGCAGTTTCAGGAGCTTTTATCTGGCTCTTTCTGCCATATTGGCTCTTACTTCACAGGTCATAGAACCAACGTGAGGGTCGGCCGACGCTAAGCATATCTATCCTACTTTGCACTTCTCAAGTGGCGGAAATAATCTCAAGAATGGATTCATGGACCTGTTAAGCCCACTGTGAAATGGTACTCTAACCTGAGGCCGTGATAGCATTTGGGGTCCCACATATCAGTGCCAGCTCAGACCTTGTAGCCATAGCCTTTGAAAGGTCTGAGTACATTTTTCTTTTCCAAGTTACTCCAGTAAATGGCCACAGATCCCTTTGAAAAGTGAGGAATACTCTCAGTGGCATTGCGGGATCTTCCTTCAAGGTGACTCAGCAACACTTTGGACTGTAACTGACTTAGATCTAGAAACTGGGCGAGGAGCTGCCGTTTTCCACTCCGGCAGTTGACATCAACCTTCTGCTTGCTCTCAGTTTCTTCCGGCAAAGCAAGTCAGGTGACACGCTATCTGCCCTTCTGTCTCACCTATAGGACCTCCAGGGGGAGATCCCATCTGGGCATTATTAGCACAGATTTCTGTGATATAAGGTGTTCTGGCTGTGCTTCCCATTATGGTAATTTTAGATACCTTGCCACTATTAGCACCTGGCCTCTGTCACTCTGGAATCTTATCATTTTCATCACAACCAGAAAGCCTAGTTCCGTGGTAGCACCTCCAGCCTGCTGAGGTCAAGCCTGTCTACCCAGCCCACAGAGGACAGCCAGCAATGAGCTTCTCGAAGATGCTAGTGGCCTCCTTTCTGCTCCTTACTTCTTTAGTGGAGAGACTATCCTCTGGACCTTCCAAGGAAACATAATCAGGCAGCGGGTTCAGCAGTCCCACATCACACAGCCTTTCTAAAACTTCCACCTCCTTGAGTTCCCAGTCCCCTTCCTCAATACTCTGCCGAGGCAGCTCCAGCATGTCTGCCTTATCTACTAAACGCCCAACCTTCAAAGAGCTGTGCCAGCAGCACATTTAAGACTGCCTTCTGTGTGCTGTGGCTCACACCTGTAATTCCAGCACTTCAGGAGACTGAGGTGGGTATCAGTTGAGGTCAGGAGTTGGTCACCAGCCTGGCCAACATGGTGAAACCCGTCTCTACCAAAAAATATAAAAATAAGCCAGGCGTGATGGCACACATCTGTAGTCTCAGCTACTCAGGAGGCTGAGGTGAGAGAATCACTTGAACCTGGGAGGCGGAGGTTGCAGTGAGCTGAGATTGCACCACTACGCTCCAGCCGGGGTGACAGAGTGAGACCCTGTCTCAAAAAAAAAAAAAAAGATTGTCTTGACAGGCAGTGTCTCACAGTATCTCACGGTTGTAATCCCGACATTTTGGGATGTCGAGGTGGCAGAATCACTTGATGCCAGAAATTTGAGACCAACCTGGGCAAGATGATGACCCTATCTCTACAAAAAAAATTTGGTTTAATTATTCAGCCATCCAGTCACTGGGGAGGCTGAGGCAGGAGGATGCCTTGAGCCTAGGAGTTCAAGGCTGCAGGGAGCTATGATCATGCCACTGCACTCCAGTCGGAATGACAGAGTATGACCCTGTTTCTATAAAAATTATAAGTAAAATTTAAAAAACTGTCTGCAGGTGTCCTTGTCAAAATTGAAGTCCCAAGTTTTGGGACAGTGCAGTGCTTCCATATCAATGAATACCCCCTCTCCAGCCTTACATTTCACTACTGCCATGGCCCAGTCCCCTCGAGACTGCTGGCTGGTCCCTATGAGGCAGGTCTTATAATTCTTGAGTGCATTTATTTCCTTCCAGAGCAAGAACCTTATTGCCCTACTCAGGCAGTGCTACGTCCTCCTTCTATTAGAGGTCCGTGGGCCCTGGAAGGAGGTGGGGATAGAATCTAAGGACAGGCATCCCCCTCCTATGAAGGCACCTGCATCATGTGAAGGATTTTTAGGGTCTGCAGGTAAAGGAAGCAGGTCACCTGCAGCAATGGAACTGAGTCGCTTCTTCTAGCCCTGAAGGTTCAGAGAACTTTGAGAATTTCAGATTCTCAGGCTCCTTCTCGTAGATGTTTCTATCCCAGAGCTCAGCAATCTTCTCTTTTCTCACCATAGTCGTGACTTAGACATGAGAGACCTGTTTGGCTGGATATTGTCCCCTCTCTAGCTCTTCTGCTCTTTAAGTCCTGAGATTGATTTTTTGGCACAGTCTGTCCTGTCTGCAGGAGATGAATGTCTCTAAATACTGCCATCAATACTTTTCACTCCCACTGTTGACTGTTGGTGGCTAACTTGACCCTGTCATTTTCTTTCTCTTTTTCCGTGATTTAAAGGTGTTAGCAGAGCCAGCTTATTCAGTACTCCCCATAGTGATCATTGCCCCCTACCGCTCATGTGCCACCGCATTGCCTAAGCAAACCTGCACCCCATTCAAAACCAGCCGTGACGAAAGGTTTTGTGACTGTGTTGCTGCAGCTCCTCAGGCTTCCTCCCACCCCACTTACCACCAGCAGCGGGGTCCTTGTTGCCAACTGCCCCACGATTGATCCAGTTCCAGAATTCCATTCTGAAGGTCTGCTAGCTAAGGCCACTTCTGGTACCAACGGTCTTAGCCTGTGCACCTCCCAGAAAGTAAAGTCTGAGACAGGGACTGTGTGTTAAGAGTTTATTTTAAGAAGTGATACCAGAGAGTAGTAGGGAACAGGAAAGAAAATAAGGAAGTAGGAAAAGCCAATGTAACCGGGACTGGGGACTCATCCTGCCAGGCCTTGTTAAGGAGCCCAAGGAACAGAAGAGAGGACATTGAAGCACTCTGAGCCCCTGACCCCGCATTGGTCCAAGGCTCCCTCGTGGAGTGATAACTCCTGCAAGTGCAGAATCCCAGCAGCATCCCACAAGCCCTGGGCAGAAAGCAAAGACCGACGGCAGCTGCCGTGAGGCTCTCTCAGGCTACAGGTGCACAAAACGCTGCTGCAGCAGTTTCAGCAAATCTTCAATTAAAAGATGAACGGAAACAATGGGAAACAAGACAGGAGAGGCAACTCAAACACTGACCTCCTTGCTGTTCTATTAACGTTCCAGGCGGAATGCCGCATAAGAGCCTTTGGAATGATCGCTCCTACTGCCTGGAAGGTTTTCCCAAACATCCTTATGACCTTTACCATCTTCAAATCTTTTTCTCATTTATCGCCTTCTCAGTGAGGTCATCCCTCTCTTAAATTTCGCCTCTCCACCACTCTGTGCCCTTACCCACCTTGTTTATTTCCATAAGACTTATCAACATCTAGGAACTCAAATATAAGCTTGTGGAGAGCAGAGACTTTTGTTAACTTTGTTAAGTATATGATCTCAGATCTTATGGTAATGTCCAGCAGAGCAGAGGGCTCAGTATATGTTCTTAACAATAATGTATGACAAGCGAATATGTGAAAATGGAAGGATTTTAAAATATTTTTTTCATATACTTCCTATTTTCACATATTTTAAATAAAATTGATTTTCAGGCCAGGCGCGGTGGCTCTCACCTGTAATCCCAGCACTCTGGGAGGCCGAGGCGGGCGGATCACGAGGTCAAGAAGTCGAGACCATCCTGGCCATCATGGTGAAACCCCATCTCTACTAAAAATACAAAAATTAGCTGGGCATGGTGGTACACACCTGTAGTCCCAGCTACTCAGGAGGCTGAGGCAGGAGAATTGCTTGAACCTGTGAGGCAGAGGTTGCAGTGAGCTGAGATCACGCCATTGCACTCCAGCCTGGCGCCTGGCGACCGAGTGAGACTCTGTCTCAAAAAAAAAAAAAAAAAAAGAAAGAAAAAGAAAAAATTTTTTTTCATATATTTTTTATAAAATTACTCAATAGCTTGCCTTCTTCACTTAACAATACATCATGGTCACGAGTCAACACACAGGCCTCTATTAATTGTACTCTTTTTTTTTTTTTTTGAGACGGAGTTTCGCTCTTGTTACCCAGGCTGGAGTGCAATGGCACTATCTTGGCTCACCGCAACCTCCGCCTCCTGGGTTCAGGCAATTCTCCTGCCTCAGCCTCCTGAGTAGCTGGGATTACAGGCACGCACCACCATGCCCAGCTAATTTTTGTATTCTTAGTAGAGACGGGGTTTCACCATGTTGACCAGGATGGTCTCGATCTCTCGACCTCGTGATCCACCCGCCTCGGCCTCCCAAAGTGCTGGGATTACAGGCGTGAGCCACCGCGCCTGGCCAATTGTACTCCCTTAATACCTGCATAATATTTATTATTTCATGGTCTGCATATAGCGCAATTTATTTAGCCATCCTCCTCTGTTATAGGATGTTCATGTTCTTTCTTTCTTTCTTTTTTTTTTTTTTTGAGACGGAGTTTCGCTCTTGTTACCCAGGCTGGAGTGCAATGGCGCAATCTCGGCTCACCGCAACCTCCGCCTCCTGGGCTCAGGCAATTCTCCTGTCTCAGCCTCCTGAGTAGCTGGGATTACAGGCACGTGCCACCATGCCCAGCTAATTTTTTGTATTTTTAGTAGAGACGGGGTTTCACCATGTTGACCAGGATGGTCTCGATCTCTTGACCTCGTGATCAGCCCGCCTCGACCTCCCAAAGTGCTGGAATTACAGGCTTGAGCCACCGCGCCCGGCCCCATGTTCTTTCATATTTTTTGCCTCTACAAGCAGTGCTGGAATCCTGGTATGAATGTTTTTATGCAATGATGCTTTTATTTATAGAAAATATATTCTCAGAAGTGGAATGCCAGTAAGAGGATGTGTCTGTGTGTGTTTTCAATAGATTTTATTTTTAGAAGAGTTTGAGATTTACAGAAAAACTGAAAAGGTAGTACAGAGTTCCCATATATCCTGCTCTCAGTTTTACCTATTAGTAATATCTTACGTTAGCATGTATGCTTATTCTAATCGATGAACCAATACTGATGCATTAGCATTAACTGAAGTCCATCCGTACTTTATTCACATGTCTTTAATTTTTTGTTGAATTTCCTGTTTCTGTTCTAGAATCCTTATTGGGAAACTTTATTACATTTAGTATTCATGTGTCCTCAAGCCTCTCTTGGCTGTGACAGTTTCGTAGACTTTACATGTTTTTGATGACTCTGGCAGTTTTCAGGAGTACTGATCACATATTTTGTAGGATGTCCCTCTATTGGAGTTTGTCTGTTGTTTTTCTCATGATGAGACTGGGGTTATGGGCTAGAAGACTACGTCCCATCCCATCAAGTGTACGTACTATCAATATGATTTTCCATGATCTTTTGTGTGTGTGTGATGGAATTTCACTGTTGGTGCCCAAGCTGGAGTGCAATGGCATGATCTCGGCTCACCGCAACCTCTGCCTCCTGGGTTCAAGCAATTCTCCTGCCTCAGCCTCCCAAGTAGCTGGGATCACAGGCATGTGTCACCACACCTGGCTAAGTTTGTATTTTTAGTAGAGACGGGCTTTCTTCATGTTGGTCAGGATGGTGTCGAACTCCCGACTTCAGGTGATCTGCCTGCCTCGGCTTCCCAAAGTGCTGGGATTACAGGCGTGAGCCACCACGTCCAGCCGCCTTTGTGTCATTTTTAACACTTCGTTTTCCCTTGTCCCTCCAGCCCATCACCACATCCTGACCATTCTGTTAACAAAATACATCTCAAGAGAATGCTTCTTACTGACTACCCTGCCTCTGCTCTGCTCCAAGTCACCACAATCTCAGCTAGAAATAGCCACTTCATCCTTTTTGCCTCCTCCAAGCCATTCTATATCCTGCTGCCATAGTGAGCCTTTAAGAACTCCATGGTATGCCAGGCGCGGTGGCTCAAGCCTGTAATCCCAGCACTTTGGGAGGCCGAGGCGGGTGGATCACGAGGTCAAGAGATCGAGACCATCCTGGCCAACATGGTGAAACCCCGTCTCTACTAAAAATACAAAAAATTAGCTGGGCATGGTGGCGCGTGCCTGTAATCCCAGCTACTCAGGAGGCTGAGGCAGGAGAATTGCCTGAACCCAGGAGGCGGAGGTTGCGGTTGCGGTGAGCCGAGATCGCGCCATTGCACTCCAGCCTGGGTAACAAGAGCGAAACTCCATCTCAAAAAAAAAAAAAAAAAAAAAAAGAACTCCATGGTATCATATCACATCTTGCTGAAATTCCTTCCAGTGGCTTCCCATTGCAGGAGGATAGAGTGTGAATTGCTTAGCATGGCCTGCAAGGCTCTGTAGAACCTGCCTTCTGATTGTCTGGCTGACCTTGATTCCAGCAGCTGTAACCACCAGCCACACTGTCTCTCAGTTCCCGAAGTGTGTGATGGAACTTCTCTCCCGGCTCAGGGCCAGTAACTGCCTGGAAAGCTGCCATCTGTCCCTTTACCGCCACCCCTGCCTTTGGTCTGGTCAAACCTTAGTCACCCTCTAGACTCAGTTCAAGAGTCACTTCCTTGGGGCCAGTTTCTCTGAGACAGCCTAATTTCTTAGATTATTTATGGTACTTCTTTGTTTAATGCCTGAGTCCTCTGTCTCATTCACCAATGCCTGATTGAGAGAAGGTGCTTATATTAGTCAGAGTTCTCTAGAGGGACAGAACTAATAAGATAGATGTATACATGAAGGGGAGCTTATTAGGAGAATTGGTTCACAGGATCACAAGATAAAGCCTCACAATAGGCCGTCTGCAAGCTGAGGAGTGGGGAAGCCAGTCCAAGTACCAAAACCTCGAAAGTAGGGATGCCATCAGTGTAGCCTTCTGTCTGTGGCCAAAGGCCAGAGAGCCCCTGGCAAACCACTGGTGTGAGTTCAAGATCCAAAAGCTGAAGAACTCAGAGTCTGATGTTGGAAGGCAAGAAGCATCCAGCACGGGAGGAAGACGATGGCCAGAAGACTCAGCGAGTCGAGTCCTTCCAACTCCTGCCTGCTTTATTCCAGCTGTGCTGGCAGCTGATTAGATGGTGCCCACCCAAATTGAGGGTGGATCCGTCTCTCCCAGCCCACTGACTCAAATGTTAATCTCCCTTGGCAACACCCTCACAGACACACCCAGGAACAATGCTTGGCATCCTTCAATCCGATCAAGTTGGATCTCAATATTAAGCATCACAGTCCTCTAGAGATGTTCATTGACTATATAAATGCAGCCAGACGGGGACTGGCTTCATAAGGGTGCTATGCCAGACCACATATCTGCTGCTCTGGAGTATTTTCAGGTCACCATCAATTGTCTATATGCTTCTTCAAGCTGCCATAATATGGTAAAAAGTACTCTCATACTCCTGGCCAAGGAGTAAATACACATAATCCTTCTGGAAAGCAGAAGGACCCTGGGACCTTTGGGCCTTGTCCTGGGCCAGCAGTGTTCCGACTGTATCTAGTTACAGCCATAAAGCTATATTACTGGGGCTCTAGATGGTGCCCAGTTAACTTCTGGTCATTCTCAGTTAATGACTCATTAACTCAATGGCTACTTCCTCAAAGAGATTTTCCCTGGACCACACCTCACCCTCAAACCAGGTACTCTTTACCTCAATTTTTATAACATTTATCATGTCTGTAATTACTTCTCCAACATCTGTCTCCTTTCCTAGGTTCTAAGCCCCATGCAAGTAGGGACAGTGCTTGCTTTATTTGTCTTTATATACTTAGGGCTTACACTGTGCCATATGCACCTTAAGATATATAAATTGGCCAGGCATGGTGGCTCACGCCTGTAATCCCAGCACTTTGGGAGGCCGAGGAGGGCGGATCACCTGAGGTTGGGAGTTTGAGACCAGCCTGACCAACATGGAGAAACCGCATCTCTGCTAAAAATACAAAATTAGCCGGGCGTGATGGCACATGCCTGTAATCCCAGCTACTCGGGAGGCTGAGACAGGGAATCACTTGAACCCGGGAGGCGGAGGTTGTGGTGAGCTGAGATTGCACCATTGCACTCCTGGGTAACAAGTGAAAGAAACTCCATCTAAAAAAAAAAAAAAAAAAAAAAAACCACATATATATATGTATGTATAAATAGATAGATAGATAATTGTTGAATAAATTGAACAGAGAAAAATTGTTCTAAATATAGATTTAACCCAAAGGTAACTATATCAATAATTAACCTTTGTAGAGAGGTTGGTATTCACCTGACACTGTTATACATGCCTGGGTGTCACTGGCACTACAGTCCTCGCACTTATTCCTCTTACAGATGGAAAACCGAGGCCTAGGGAATGAAACTAACTTGGTCCAAGTGAGGCAACCAGCTAATAAGTTATAAACCTTCCTTCAATAGTGAAAAACTGGAAAGAACCTATTTTTTTTTTTTTTTTTTTTTTGAGGCGGAGTTTCGCTCTTGTTACCCAGGCTGGAGTGCAATGGCGTGATCTCGGCTCACCACAACCTCCGCCTCCTGGGCTCAGGCAATTCTCCTGCCTCAGCCTCCTGAGTAGCTGGGATTACAGGCACGCACCACCACGCCCAGCTAGTTTTTTTGTATTTTTAGTAGAGACGGGGTTTCACATGTTGAACAGGATGGTCTCGATCTCTCGACCTCGTGATCCACCCGCCTCGGCCTCCCAAAGTGCTGGGATTACAGGCTTGAGCCACCGCGCCCGGCAAGAACCTATTTTTTAATAGACAGATTTATTATTATTATTTTGAGGTGAGTTTGCTCTGTTGCCCAGGCTGGCGTGCAGGGGCACAATCTGGGCTGACTGCAACCTCTGCCCCCAGGCTTCAAGTGATTCTCATGCCTCAGCCTCCCAAGTAGATAGGATTACAGGTGCGTGCCTCCACACCTGGCTAATCTTTGTGCTTTTAGTAGAGGCAGGGTCTCATCTGTCTCTGCTAAAGCCAGGCATCTGCCCTCCTTGGCCTCCCAAAGGGCTGGGATTACAGGCATGAGTCACCGCACACGGCTAAGAACTGTGGTTTTCAAAAGGTGTATAGTAACATAGCAAGATGGGTGCAATACAATACTTAATGGTCCCATCCAGAAAAATGGATATGGCTGTGACTGGCACAGTGCTACCCCGTGTGTGGGTGCCAAGGTCATAGCGCTTGCAGTGCATACCAGCTGTGTCAAGGCGGGGCAGAGGAAGCTGAACAGAGAAAGTAACATCTGGAGGTGCGGGGGGGTGCTTTGCGGACAGGAAATTGTACACATCCTGAAATCAGGAGGAGTCGGAGCCTTCTAGGAGGTGAGAGAAATTCAGTGGGTCCGGAAGGAAGCGATAAGCGGCGAGGCTGGGGAGGTAAGCAGAGGCCACATGGAGAAGGCCTTTGGGGCCTGTCCTGGGGCAGGAGTGTCCTGTCGTGATCACTGTGGATTTGGACGTGGCAAGTGGGAGGCGCCAGCCTTGGCATCCACAGAAGGTCAGGGGATTTATTTGGGGAGAATTGATGCATTTCTACTTTTGTTAAAAGAGCTGGCTGGGGATGTGAGGACTAAATATGGAATGTGGAAAATGGAAAGAGTCTAAGATTCAGAGTCTTGGCCTTAGTGTCACATCCGGTCAAGGGAGCAAATAGTGTGAAAATGAAAGTAAAGCTGAAGGATGACTGTTTTTCAGTCCGAAAGAAAACCTCTGCTCTCTGTCATAAATTTAGTATTTAGTCCCTTTTAACTTGGTTGTTGGCTCTCTGTTTCCGATGTCTTAGTTAATGCAATTCAGAGGTTTAAGACAGTAGTCAGTTATCGCCTAGTATGTTTGGAGAATGTTAGTTCAGGCTGAGCGTTTTCAGGTATGATAACAAATGTGGCATTTTATAGCTTGGAGTGCCCTCAGTTCTGAGATCCAAAGGAGATTAATAAGCTGCTTGGTTTGAATGGTGCTTGTGTCCCCTCCAAAATTCATGTTGAAACTTCACCCCCAAGGCAACAGTATTAAGAGGTGTGGCCACTGGGAGGCGGAGTCCTCATGAATGGGATTTAGCACACTTTTTTTTTTTTTTTTGAGATGGAGTCTCACTCTGTTGCCAGGCCGGAATGCAGTGGTCCAATCTCAGCTCACTGCAACCTCCACCTCCCGGGTTCAAGCGATCCTCCTGCCTCAGTCTCCTGCGTAGCTGGGACTGTAGGAGTGCACTACCGCACCCAGCTAATTTTTGTATTTTTAGTAGAGATGGGTTTCACCATATTGGCCAGGATGCTCTTGCTATCTTGACCTCATGATCCACTCGCTTCTGCCTCCCAAAGTGCTGGGACTACAGGCATGAGCCACAATGCCCGGCCAGGCATTAGCACCCTTATAAAGAGCTCAAGGTTGAGGCGGGTGCTCTCTTGCCCTTCTGCCTTTTGTCATGTGAGGACACGGCAACAAGGTGCCATTCTGGAAGCAGAGAACAGCCCTCAGCAGACACCAATGCCGGCACCTTGATCTTGGATTTCCCAGCATGCAGAACTGTAAGAAAAAAATTCTGTTCTTTATAAATTAGCCAGTCTTAGGTACTTTGTTATAGTAGCACAAACGGACTAAGACATGGGCTTTAGAAATACCTTGAATGTTTCATACTTGTTCATCAAGTATAATATCTGGAGCAGGAATTTCACATCTTGAAAATACAGAGGGATTTTACAGAGAAAATGAGAAAAGAAAAAAGAACTCTGTTCTTTAGTATCTCCCGTGCTGGGTGCTTTTATTGTCACTGCCCATGCAAATGTGCTGTAGCATGCAGTTGAATTTCGATTTTCCTCCTTCTGCTTTTTATCACTTCTGGAATACCTGCTTGCCTGTGATTAATACCTCTGGATACACATTGAATCACCTGGGGAATGTAGGTGAAACAAAACAAAACTAAACAGATGCCTGGCTCATTCCTACAACCAAAAGAATTGAAATTTGAGTCTCAAGAACATATTTGTACATTCATGCTCATGGCAGCGTTATTCACAATGGCTAAAAGGTGGAAGCAAGCCATATCCATAGATCAAAAGAGGAACGGAGAAACAAAATGTGGTATATTCATACAATGGGATATTATTCATGCTCAACCTTGCTACCACCTGGGTAGCCCTTGAGGACATAAAGTGAAATAAGCCAGTGCCACACACACACATACACACACAAACATACTCTGTCTCTCTTTCTCTCTCTATCATTCCACCTGTAGGAGGTACCGAGTCAAAATCAGAGAAAATGGAGGCTGGGTGTGGTGGCTCAAACCTATAATCCCAGCACTTTCGGAGGCTGAGGCAGATGTTCAAGACCAGACCGGCCAACATGGCGAAACCCCATCTCTACTCAAAGAATAAAAATTTGCTGGGTGTGGTGGCATGCACCTGTAGTCCCAGCTATTTGGGAAGCTGAAGCCAGAGAATTGTTTGAACCCGGGACGCAAAGGTTGCAGTGAGTGGAGATCTCCCCACTGCACTGCAGCCTGGGCGACAGAGTGAAACTCTGTCTAAAAAAAAAAAAAAAAAAAAAAAAAAAAAAAAAAAAAAAAATGGAATGGTGGTTGGTAGGGACTGGGTGGGAGGAAGGAATGGGGAGTTAATGTGTAACTGGGCGTAGAATTTCAGTTTTGCAAGTGAAAAGAGTTCTGGAGCTAGGTGGTGGTGATGGCTGCACAATAATAGGAATTTACTTAATACCACTTAGTACCCATGAGCTTAATACCACGGAGCTATACACTTAAAATGATTAGGATGATACATGTTGTGTTATATCCATTTTACCACAATTCTAAAAATCAGAGGGGAAGTTAATGTGATAAAGCAACACTTGGCCAGGTGCGGTGGCTCAAGCCTGTAATCTCAGCACTTTTGGAGGCAGAGGCGGGTGGATCACCTGAGGTCAGGAGTTCAAAACCAGCCTGGCCAACATGGTGAAAATACAAAAAATTAGCCAGACCTGGTGGCACATGCCTGTCATTCCAGCTACTGGGGAGGCTAAGGCAGGAGAATTGCTTGAACCAGGGAGATAGAGGTTGCAATGAGCTGTGAGCTGAGATTGTGCCGTTGCACTCCAGCCTGGACAACGAGGGTGAAACACATTGCAAAAAAAAAAAAAAAAAAAAAAAAAAAAAGCAACACCTGATTGTAAAATTCATATGGAAAATTATCTGGTGGCACTATCAAAAAATATTTGGAAAAATAGGAGCAATGTGCCAACTGTTAAATTGTGTAACCGTAGGTAAAATGGACTGTAGTCGTGATCTGATAGGTCAGTGGAACAAGAATGGGTACTGCAGAAGAGACTCCATGATTGATGTGTTCTCCTGTGACTTTTTTTTTCTTAGTATAAATCCCTTATTTTCTTTTGCCGAAAAAAAGAGATCAGTGCCTAGCTGTAGTGTTTCTGATAGGATCACGTCCAGAAAGGGCCAGGAAGCTAGCTATAAGATTCATCTCTGCCAAAGCTAGCATTCATTCCTGGGCTTTTGTTTTTTTTCCTAGACACACATTTTCAGGCACATCAAATTGGAGAGTAAATAATAATGGAATGCCTGTTATGTACAGGGCCTGGTGCTAGAAGTACAAAAACACCATTTTGATAAACAAAAGAACATCAACCCTGATGCCGTCGTTCACATATTCTATTGAATTTATCGTATCTATTGATACCAGAGGACATTAAGCAATTAACTGAACAATAATTACTAAGTAAGGATTTCATACTATTTACTTATTACTTAGTAATTCTGAAAGAATCATACTTCAGGGGGGCTTTTAGATATACAAGACACTGAACCAGTTTGAGGAGATCCATGGAGACCCCAGGAAGGAGCATTTGATCTGAACCTTGAAAGCTGAGTTTGTATTAACATCTCCTCTCCCTCTTCATTATTTTTCTGTTTTCCAGCCTTCTTACACCTCTCTTTGCCCTCACCAACTCCCTGGGTTATAATCATCTTTCACTTATAAGCTACTGACAAATAGCTTGTCAAGAGTGGTAAGATGGCTAGGCACAATGACTCACACCTGTAATCTCAGCACTTTCGGAGGCTGAGGCTTGCAGATCGTTTGAGGTCAGAAGTTTGAGATCAGCCGGCCAACATGGTGGAAACCTGTCTCTACTTAAAAAAAAAATACAAAAACTTAGCTAGGTGTGGTGGTGGCACCTGTAATCCCAGTTTCTCAAGAAGCTGAGGCAGGAGTATTGCTTGAACCTGGCAGGCGAAGGTTGCAGTGAGCCTAGATTGTGCCACTGCACTCTAGCCTGGGCAACAGAGCAAAACTGTCTCAAAAAAAAAAAAAGGTGGTGAGACAATACCGTTTACAGCTTCCTTCAATCCAAGAATGAAACTCCTAAAGGACAAACAGCTTACTTTTTGTTGGATCAAGATTAGAGAAAGCTGTCTTTCTCAAGTCAAATTTAGTACTTTGCTTTTTTGTGTTTTCAGCAACTCAAGCATCCCAACCTTGTCAACCTCCTGGAAGTCTTCAGGAGGAAACGGAGGCTTCACCTCGTGTTTGAATATTGTGACCACACAGTTCTCCATGAGTTGGACAGATACCAAAGAGGGTGAGTGATCCATCCCTTACAAACAAAACTAAAACACACTGGGATTTGTGAGCAAAAAGGAGCAATGACTCTTTTTAATACTAGGTAAGAACAGCCAGTGTTTGTACAACATACTCTGCTGCCGAGGTGGACGGGAGAAAAATTACCAAAAATGTTACAAAAGAGATCATAGTCATTTTAATGAAGAAACCAGCAGAAGCATCATTAGATTGAACTTGATTTCTTTGGTACGTCATTTCTGCATAGAAGAGATCTCAGTCTCTAAGAAAAGGAAGGATATTAGTTAGTCCTTGCCTGACTAGGGAGGTAGAAGCACTTGGAGATAGAAAGGAAGAGTCCAAAGGCAATGGCTACTAAGTAATATGAGACTAAAACAAACATGGTATTTCATCGGAAGCGATCTGGGTGTCTTATCTGCTGTATTACTCAGGATTTCTTTGCTTTCAAGTGACAAAAACCCAACTGAAGCAAGCGTAGGTGAAAAAAAAATGTGTTGCAGCTGTAACTGGGAAGGGTGGGAGTGACTCCGGGGGCTCAGCTGATCTTACCACGCATCCCTCTCCAGCATATGCAGCATCTTTGTGTGCACTGGAAGAAGGCTTGGTGAGCAGACAGAGCCTTTGTCTGAAAAAAGAAACAAAGGAGGAGAGGGTCCCTTCCTGCAGTTGAGGGCAGCCTCTCGCAGGGTGAGCAGACTGGATTCTAGCTCCCAACCACTCCTCAGCTGGGTGTTTTCAGGCAGGGCGACACAGGTGGTGGCTGTTCTTTCTCTCACTCTCCCCCAGCCCTAATTCTTCTTCATTGTGCCTTGCAAATAAGCTTGCTTATATGGTGGATTTGGGAGGATATGTGGGTGGCAGGGGATGAAAAGAGTTTGGAAGGGAAAAGTACAACATCAAAAGCATGGCCACAGACTTACATCCACCTATGTTAACTGTTCTAGAAGAAAAAGGTAGCACATGCACATAAAGGCCAGTGGAATTCCGCTCGGCTCAGGTGATGCAAGTATCCCTGGGGCCGTTTACTGTGGCTGGAGGGAGAGGGTGGAATGATGGAATGATTAGTAGGTCCTGGGAGATATTATTCAAAGAAGGCTTCATGGTGGAGGTGGCGTTGGAGTTGAAAGGGGAGGAGACTTGAGAGAAGTTGACCAGGGATGAAAAATATCCCATCCTTTCCTTTTTTGGCTCTGTTCCTGGGAGCCCAACTGGCTGGGGACGATATGAGAGTGGACTATAGATCAGAGCTGTGGAACGGTGTCCCATCCCATGGAATGTGAATGGCTCACACTCTGACTTCAGTGGCTGGAGGCTGAGGCTCCTCCAACACCTCTTTCAAGTCTTTTTGCCAAGGGTTTGCTCTGCCGCGTGGTGATGGTTGTATATGATCTGCCGTGACCTCCAGGCTTGTGGCTTGTGGTTTGTTAGTGATCATAGCACAGACTTTTCATGTTTCAGAATGTTAATTTACATAGCCAGAGAAAGCCAAGAGGACAGACACCTCCCTTCAGAAAGTCATCGATACAGAGAAATTATGTTTTCAAAGGAGAAAACATTCATATGTTGATATTTGATCTTTTGATGGCTTGCAAGTGACACTTCAATTAAACTTACCAATATAAGTTACTCGTGGCTGTGTGGTACCAAAGAGGTGTATTTGGTTAATCATATTAGGTGTCTTGGGAACACTGATTTGTAGGAGTCAAAAGCCATGAAGTTCAGCTCTTTATTTGGCATACAGTTTGAGCAGAAGAAAAAGGGTGATTACAGTTTTTTTTTTTTTTTTTTTTTTTTGAGATGGAGTTTCGCTCTTGTTACCCAGGCTGGAGTGCAATGGCGCGATCTCGGCTCACCGCAACCTCCGCCTCCCGGGTTCAGGCAATTCTCCTGCCTCAGCCTCCTGAGTAGCTGGGATTACAGGCACGCGCCACCACGCCCAGCTAATTTTTTGTATTTTTAGTAGAGACGGGGTTTCACCATGTTGACCAGGATGGTCTCGATCTCTCGACCTCGTGATCCACTCGCCTCGGCCTCCCAAAGTGCTGGGATTACAGGCTTGAGCCACCGCGCGCAGCTGATTACAGTTTTGAAAGCAGATTTTTTAAAACTCCACTGGCTGAAATAGGTTATATATTCCAGGAAATAGAAAATGCTTTAATATGGGAGTGAGAGAAAACAGAAAAACCTGTAGATTATAAACCTGTAGATTGCGGTTAATTACCAGCAACCTGGTTTCCAAATGGTAAAATGCTATGGCTTTCCAAATACAAGATTTACTTAAGGAATACTATTAAATGTGCATGTTTGGAAAAATAAGATATATTCTTAACCAGATTACATCCATTTAGTTTGAAGGTTGAAGATTTTTTGTTTGTTTGTTTTAAAAATAAGTCACTTTTGATCATACTGAATAATCATTACTTCTCCAATCTATTTTATTTTAATTTTTGAGACACAGTCTCGCTCTGTTGTCCAGGCTGGAGTGCAGTGGCACAATCTCCATTCACTGCAACCTCCGCCTCCCGGGTTCAAATGATTCCCCTGCCTCAGCCTCCCTAGTAGCTGAGACTACAAACATCCGCCACCACACCTGGTTAATTTTTATATTTTCAGTAGAGATGGAGTTTCACCATGTTGGCCAGGCTGGTTTCAAACTCCTGACCTCAAGTGATTCACCCGACTCAGCCTCCCAAAGTGCTGGGATTACAGACGTGAGCCACGTCACTCAGCCTCCAATCTACTTTAAATGCAATTTCAAATCTTTGCTTGTCATCATTAAGGAGTAAATGTTAAACTGTATCAACCAAAGATTTTGAAATTCATATGAAAAATTTTACATTCTGGGATACATATGCAGGACATGCAGGTTTGTTACATAAGTAAACGTGTGCCATGGTGGTTTGCTGCACCTATCAACCCATCACCTAGGTATTAAGCCCCACATGCATTAACTATTTATCCTGATGCTCTCCCTCCCACCAGCCCCCAGCAGGCCCCAGTGTGTGATGTTCCCCTCCCTGTGTCATGTGTTCTCATTGTTCAGCTCTTATAAGTGAAAACTTGTGGTGGTTGGTTTTCTGTTCCTGCATTAGATTGCTGAGGATAACGGCTTCGATCTATCCATGTCCCTGCAATGGACATAATCGCATTTTTTTGTGTGGCTGCATAGTATTCCATGGTGTATATGCACCACATTTTCTTTATCCAGTCTGTCATCATATGACAACTTTTTTTTTCTGCCAATGTTTATTCCTTTATTTCTCTTATATTTATTAGCAATGAGAAGAATGTCAGTGGATATACCCTGGACTAGTAAAGTTGCTTTCCTCAGGGGAATCTAGTTTCTGATTGCAATCAGAATGATTTTAATGTTTTATTATTTGGAATGATAATTGCTATTGGTGTTGGTAAATGGTATTTAATTCTTTTAGTTCTAGAAAATATTTTTTTAATTGCATTTTCGGTTTTGGGGTACATGTGAAGAACATGCAAGACTGTTGCTAATCACATGGCAGTGTGATTTGCTGCCTTCCTCCCCATCACCTATATCTGACATTTCTCCCCATGCTCTCTCTCCCCAAATCCTCACCCTCCCCCCCCGCTGTCCCTCCCCTATTTCCCCCCGACAGACCCCAGTGTGTGATGCTCCCCTCCCTGTGTCCATCTGTTCTCATTGTTCAACACCCACCTATGAGTGAGAACATGCAGTGTTTGATTATGAAAACTTTTTAATATAGAGACATCATACTATAAAATAAAATTTTGTAAGCACATTCACAGCAAAGGTGAGTTAGCATTATCTGTGTGACCTTGGGCAAATTGCTTACAGGTGTCTTCACCTGTAAAAATGAGAGTTTAGGACTGGCTAAAGTTTAAGGGGACCTCTAGCTCTATAATGCTATGAATTGATTGATGATCAAGTACCTGAGGAGTCAGAAGACTTCGGTTATCTTTCAGTTTTTATTTGATTTATTAGACAATATCAGCAAAGAATAAGCTACTGATGCTGGTGTTGCCAGGTGGGGTTACCAGCATGCTTGGTGCCAGGTGGGACCCCCTTAGGTTAGTATACTTATCCTCAGAATGTCCGGTGATCACTTCTCATATTTCTAAGTACAGATTTCTAAAATACAAAGTTGAACATGCCACCCCCTACATAGAATCCTTTAATAGCTCCCCAAAGCTTACTGGTATGGGGAAATCCCCTCAGCATGAAATACAAGATCTTACTCACTCTAGCCCCTCCATTCCCCACCAGTTTGCCCATAATACATGACCCGTCCTACCAAATCATTTGCATTCTAGGGTTGAGAACATGCTGTTTGCTCAGCAAGCGTGGGTTTCCCTACTTTCTCTTCTCTGCCTGGAAAACTCCTGCCGTCTGTCTTACAGCTGACATTTGACTCCTTTATGATGCCTGCCAGCACACTGCCCTCTGTAAGATCTTCTGGGATTGTTTATTTACATAGCCTATTCGACAAGGAAACTACAAAATCCTAAGAGAAAGAGCTGGACCTTCCTCACCTGTGTATTCTCAGTGTCTTCTAGCTGCATATTTGGCACTGGGTGCATACCCAGTACTTGCAGAATGACTGAATTAGCAGATCAATAAATTGATAGTTACAAAGTGATTTTAAAGGAGGATAATCATACAATATTTGGATTTTCATTTTAAAACAGTTACTTTGATTTAAAATTTCTAAAACCTAATATTGTCAAAAGAGATTATGCAGTACACTGCTAGAGCAACCTGTCCAGAAGGCAATTTGGCCATCAGTGCATGGTATTAAAAGTCTCAGAGGCATTATCTTAAACCCAGCAGGTCTGCTTTGAATAATTTTCTCATTTACCATGAGAAAATGTTTGAGTATATGTGCAAAAACTTAGTAAGAAAAGTATGTATTGTTATGGGGTATTTTTAAATATTGAGGAAAAACTGTGATCAACTGAAATGTCCAACCATAGAGAAGTAGTTAAGTAAATTATGATAAAGCTTTATGATAGAATACAATAAACCCATTAAGAATAATGCTTATATTAGTAGATAAAACATATGTTGACACAGGAAAATGTTCATGAGTGGATGTCAAATGAAAAAATATATATACTATAATAAAAATACATATATCCTTTTCATAGAATTTACATGTATATGGGAAAAAAGACAAGTAATAAGTATGAACATTACTAATAATTAGTTATGAATGTTGTTGATATTTTTCATTTTATTTGTGCTTTTATATTTTTCATGTTTATTGCCATAGTAATGTTTTAATGTTTAATTATTAAAAATAATTCTTGCCAAATCAGACTCAAAGACTTCTCATCTGACCCTGAAGTGGACGCTAGTTCATCTTCTTATTAACATGCTTGTAACTTCTGGTACTGCCTTGGAAAACTTTTGGAGAAAATCCAACTTCATGTTGCTACTAACACAAGCAAATTTATACCATAAGATATGTATTCTGTTACAGTAACATGAATACATGTCAGTTATAATTCCCAGCACTTAGGTTTCTGTTTTTATATTTGTCCCCAAACATGACCATTTCTTTTTTTTTTTTTTTTTTTTTTTTTTGAGACAGAGTTTCGCTCTTGTTACCCAGGCTGGAGTGCAATGGCGCGATCTCGACTCACCGCAACCTCTGCCTCCTGGGTTCAGGTAATTCTCCTGCCTCAGCCTCCTGAGAAGCTGGGATTACAGGCACGTGCCACCATGCCCAGCTAATGTTTTGTATTTTTAGTAGAGACGGGGTTTCACCATGTTGACCAGGATGGTCTCGATCTCTTGACCTCGTGATCCACCCGCCTCAGCCTCCCAAAGTGCTGGGATTATAGGCTTGAGCCACCGCGCCCGGCCACGACCATTTCTTATCTTCTATAGAACTTAAAAAGCTTTGTACCTATTATTCTATAAATGATTGGTCTCCCTGTGTCAAAGTTTTACAAATGACTGGTTTGGATGTTTTCTCCTCATTTTTCTGCCCATCTGTAAGTGCAGCCAGACCTAAGATTTCATTGATTCTTTCCTGCACAGATTTACTTACCACCAGTTCCTTTTCTGAATAATATAGTTTGTTCCAAGAACATCTCTTAGGTAAAGTATATTACCACACGTTTTCCGTTTCTGACGATGAAATACCAGAAATTTTCTCACTCTTTTTTAGATTAAAAATGTTATGTTGTTTGTTGCAAATTTTTAAAGCAACACAAACATATTGAAATGAAGGGCTAGGGATGGTGGCTCATGTCTGTAATCCCAGCCCTTTGGGAGGCCAAGGCAGGCAGATCACCTGAGGTCAGGAGTTCAAGACCAGCCTGGCCAATATGGTGAAACCCCATCTTTACTAAAAATACAAAAATTAGCTGGGCATGGTGGTTAGCACATGTAATCCCAGCTACTTGGGAGGCTGAGGCAGGAAAATGGCTTGCAGCAGAGAGGTGGAGGTTGCAGTGAGCCGAGATTGTACCACTGTACTCCAGCCTGGGCAACAAGAGCAGAACTCCATCCCCCCGCCCCCCCCCCACCAAAAAAGAAAGCAATAAAGAATGAGAAAGAATTGAGCCCCTTCTCTTTCTGCCTGTTGTAGCCCTTCCCCATTCTGCCCTAGAGCTCAGCCACAGCCATTATTTAGCACCAATGTGGAAACAAATGTCATAAAGTTCCCTAGGCTTGCTAGTACGTGCAATTTTAAGAACATCTTCCCTAGGTCAGGCATAATGGCTCATGTCTATAATCCCAGTGTTCTGGGAAGTCAAGGCACGAGAATTACTTGAATCAGGAGTTCAAGACCAGCCTGGGCAACACTACAAGACTCTATCTCTACAAAAATTAAAAAGTATCAGCCGGGTGTGATGGCTCATGCCTGTAATCCCAGCATTTTGGGAGGCCGAGGTGGGTGGATCACCTGAGGTCAGGAGTTTGAGACCAGCCTGACCAACACAGAGAAATCCCCATCTCTACTAAAAATACAAAATTAGCTGGGCGTGGTGGCGCATGCTTGTAATCCCAGATACTGGGGAGGCTGAGGCAGGAGAATTGCTTAAATCTGGGAGGCAAAAGTTGCAGTGAGCTGAGATAAGCCACTGCACTCCAGCCTGGGCAGCAGAGGGAGACATCTCAAAAACAAACCAAACAGCAACAGCAACAACAACAAAAAACAAGAGAGAAGAACCAAGAACATCAGAACATCTGCCTTAGCCTGAAGGGCCCAGCCAGTCACCCAGACTCTTCCAAAGCTGTTAAGTTTGCTGAATATATTTGTATTGATTTAAGGTGGCACGAGGCAGGGGTCATGGCAATGACACACCTCTCTGTGCCTGACTCTGTGTCACACTGTCCTGTCCGGATTAGTTGCTTTTGACACCTGGAGTACAGTTATCCGTCATCTCCCTCTGCTGTCCTCCCAGAGACTCCTGCTGCTTCCCTCCTGCACTGGCTCTCCATCCCACATCGGCTTCTTTTATAATGGAGTGCTCCTTTTTGGTGGACTGCACCCATGAGGGGCTTCCTGAGGAAGAGCAGATGAGAGGTACGGAAGAAATCAGAGGTTGAGACCTTGCCCTGGCATGATTAAAAAGTCTTTATTCCTGGCCGGGCGCGGTGGCTCACGCCTGTAATCCTAGCACCTTGGGAGGCCAAGGTGGGTGGATCACCTGAGGTCAGGAGTTCAAGACCAGCCTGGCCAACATGGTGAAATCCCATCTTTAAAAAAAAATTTTTTTTTTTAAGTCTTTATTCCTAATCTGCCTGCTTTACTGGTAAAATAAATCAAACATTAATCATAAAAAATAAAAAGATAAAAAGTCTTATTCCATCCTCACACTGGATTGGTCTTTTGTTTGGGTACAGGCTATTTGTTGGTTTTCGGTTGAAGACAATCTTCCTTCAAAATTTTGAAGTCATTGTTTTAGCATCTTCTATTTTCTAGTGCTGAGAAGTCTGATGCCACTCTATTTTCTGTTCCCTTATGAAGTCCTGTTTCTTTTTCCAGAAGCTTGTAGGAAGCTTCGCTTTGTGCTGTTTTTGATTATGAAACTCAGGAGTGGGCCTTGATTTTCATCCATTATCCTGGCACTTGCTGGGCCTTTCCTGCCTCAGAAAAAAAGTTTGAATTGTTTTGCTAATGACTTCCTGTTCATTGTTTTATGTGTTTTCTTTTTCTTGATCCTCTATTATTTGGGTGTGGACTCTTGGACTGGTCCTCTCCTTATAGTATCCTTTTCTTTTTTTTTTTTTTGAGACGGAGTTTCGCTCTTGTTACCCAGGCTGGAGTGCAATGGCGCGATCTCGGCTCACCGCAACCTCCGCCTCCTTGGTTCAGGCAATTCTCCTGCCTCAGCTTCCCGAGTAGCTGGGATTACAGGCATGAGCCACCATGCCCAGCTAATTTTTTGTATTTTTAGTAGAGACGGGGTTTCACTATGTTGACCAGTATGGTCTCGATCTCTTGACCTCGTGATCCACCCGCCTCGGCCTCCCAAAGTGCTGGGATTACAGGCATGAGCCACCGTGCCCGGCCCTTTTCTTATTTCATAGATACAAAAACAGCATTTCTTTTCTCTCTGAGGATATTGATGGTATTTAAATATATATATACACTCTATTTTTATTTTTATTTTACTTTAGGTGTATGCTATATCCAGCATTTCTCCCCACATTATCCCTCCCCATCCTCTCCAACCCCCGCTGTTCTTCCCCTACCCACCCCCGACTGACCCCAGTGTGTGATGCTCCTCTCCCTGAGTCCACGTCAAAATTTTCTCTTCACCCTTCGTAATTTCTGTTACTTTTAAGTTGCTTTTTTTCTGTTTGTTCTGGTCTTCCACTTTCTGATTAGAGGCTTTTCTTGGACATTATATAATCTCTGCTGTGTGCTCATAGTTAAGAATAAGAAACTATTGGAACCTGGCCAGGTGTGGTGGCTCAAGCCTGTAATCCCAGCACTTTGGGAGGCCGAGGCGGGTGGATCACGAGGTCAAGAGATCGAGACCATCCTGGTCAACATGGTGAAACCCTGTCTTTACTAAAAATACAAAAAAAAAAAAAAAAAAAAAAAATTAGCTGGGCATGGTGGCGCGTGCCTGTAATCCCAGCTATTCAGGAGGCTGAGGCAGGAGAATTGCCTGAACCCAGGAGGCGGAGGTTGTGGTGAGCCGAGATCGCGCCATTGCACTCCAATCTGGGCAACAAGAGCGAAACTCTGTCTCAAAAAAAAAAAAAAAAGAAAAAAAAGAAACTATTGGAACCTCTGAGCTTCACTATGGTTTTCTAGCTGGGCCATTTGCTGGGAGAACCCCAGTGTCAGAATCTTCAGATCTTTCCCCCTGAGCTCCCAAAAAAGTCTTTGAATAGTTTGCCTGGAGAGTGAAGTTGGCCTGCTGGGTTTCTCAGAGTCTAGTGAAGGAAGAGGGTTGGGGAATCCCAGCGCTTGGCAATTTGTATGTGTATAGTCCTTTAATTACCTGTTTTCAGAACAGTATCCACAATCTCATGTATGCCAAGTGTCCTCTGCTTTATCCTCTCCAGAAACAAAGCTCCACCCTTCTGCCAGGTAGCGGAAAGAGTGTTTCTCACGGGCAAATAATAGAAGAAGGGATCTAGGAATTTGATTATTTCCTAAACAGACTTTCCCACACTTCTTAGCTCCTAGTTCCATAGAGATCTTGGCTTCTACTTCCTGAGCCTTTTGAGGATTCGTTCGGGGTAAATTGGTGGGTTCTCCCTCTTCCCTCTCCTGGCTTAGATTTTTGCTTTCTAGGATTGTTAAGTTAATTAATTATAATTGTTCAGTTAATTATGTTTCCTTCAGTTGCTTTCTGGATTCTGCACCACGTTGCTGTTGTCTCTTCTCCTGTCGTCTCTGACCTTGTGAGGGTTTGTCTTCAGAAGTCTTCAGCATAGTTCTAGTCAGGTTTCGGGAGGGAATGAAATTCGCTGGGCTTGTTCAATCCATCATCTTAACGCAGAAGTCCTTTGAAGCACTTCCTTCAGCTGCTTCTGTGACACAGTATTCTCCTGAGTGTTGACTTATTCACTTGATGCTCTCAATTCCCGCGCCCCTTTGAGGCTCCCTTTCCCTTTTTGCCCTCTCTGTGGTGAAGGGTCTCGCAGCTTCCTTCCGAGCTCCTCTTCTTTAGCTCCATTCACTCCTTAATTGGCTTCATTCAGTCCTGGGCCCCGAAGAGCACCCGTATGCTCTGCTTCTCAAACTTACCTTTCCAGCCTGACCGTCCTTCTGAATTTAGAATCACTGACTCAGAGCCTTCCCTGGGGTGTCCAGTAAGTATTCCCTTCCCCCAAGCCAGTTTCTCCTCCAGTGTTCTCTGGGGTAAAGGCCCCATCATGTACCAGTTATTCTAGTTAAAAACATGATGTCATTCCTTGATTCTTGTCTTACCCTCACATCGAATCTCTCAGAAAATCCTAGAAGAGCTGTTTTAAAAATATAGCCCAGGCCGGGCGCGGTGGCTCAAGCCTGTAATCCCAGCACTTTGGGAGGCCGAGGCGGGTGGATCACGAGGTCAAGAGATCGAGACCATCCTGGTCAACATGGTGAAACCCCGTCTCTACTAAAAATACAAAAAATTAGCTGGGCATGGTGGCGTGTGCCTGTAATCCCAGCCACTCAGGAGGCTGAGGCAGGAGAATTGCCTGAACCCAGGAGGCGGAGGTTGCGGTGAGCCGAGATCGCGCCATTGCACTCCAGCCTGGGTAACAAGAGCGAAACTCCGTCTCAAAAAAAAAAAAAATATATATATATATATATATATATATATAGCCCAGTTGGGCACAGTGGCTCAAGCCTGTAATCCCAGCACTTTGGGAGGCCGAGGCGGGTGGATCACAAGGTCAAGAGATCAAGACCACCTTGGTCAACATGGTGAAACCCCATCTCTACTAAAAATACAAAACATTAGCTGGGCATGGTGGCATGTGCCTGTAATCCCAGCTACTCAGGAGGCTGAGGCAGGAGAATTGCCTGAACCCAGGAGGCGGAGGTTACGGTGAGCCGAAATCACACCATTGCACCCCAGCCTGGGTAACAAGAGTGAAACTCCGTCTCAAAAAAAAAAAAAAAAAAAAAAAAAAAAAAAATATATATATATATATATATATATATATATATATATATATATATGGCCCAAATCTGGCCACTTCTTACCACCTTAACCACCATTTTAGATGTTCCCTTAACCAGAGCAGCTTTCTGGGCTACCCTACATAACGCGGTCCACGGCTTCCAGCACAGCGCTCTCATGCCCTCTCTCTTTCACTCTCTCTCTCTCTCAGTCCAACACCACAGAATGTATTCTATCTATTTTTTCCCCCTTTTTATAGTTGTAACTCTCTTCTCCAACAGAGAAAACCTGACCCCTCTTATTATCTGAGTGTTTCAGCTAAAAGAACTCTCAGAGTCAGAGGCCTCTGCATTCCAGAAAAGAAACTGAGTAAAGAAGTGAAGTGAGTAGCCAATTCAAGAAGACACTAGGTAGTTTGTACAGAATTTTTACATTTGAGAATTTTGTAATTCTGGAGATGAGATGTGCTGGGGATTAAAGAAGCAATAATGATATGTGACTATAATTTACTTTTTTTTTCTTTTGAGACAGAGTCTCACTCTGTCACCCAGGCTAGAGTGCAGTGGTATGATGTTGGCTCACTGCAACCTTTGCCTCCTGGGTTCAAGAGATCCTTCTGCCTCAGCTTTCCGAGTAGCTGGGACTACAGGCACCTGCCACTACGCCCAGCTAATTTTTTTGTATTTTTAGTAGACACGGGGTTTCACTGTGTTAGCCAGGATGGTATTGATCTCCTGACCTCGTGATCTACCCATCTTAGCCTCCCAAAGTGTTGGTATTACAGGTGTGAGCCACTGCACTCAGCCTACTTTTATATGCTCCTTTTATATAATTTATTTGGGGAAACGTTTGTAGGAACTAAAGTTGTCTGCTATTATATCACTATAGGTAATCCTATATTTATACTTAATTTACAGGCCAGGCACGGTGGCTCATGCCTGTAATCCCAGCACTTTGGGAGGCCGAGGTGGGTGGATCACTTGAGGTCAGGGGTTCAAGACCAGCCTGGCCAACATGGTAAAACTCCATCTCTGCTAAAAATACAAAAATTAGCCAGGCATGATGGCAAATGCCTGTAATCCCAGCCAGTCAGGAGGCTGAGGCAGGAGAATCACTTGAACTTGGGAGGCAGAGCTTGCAATGAGCTGAGATCATACCATTGCACTCCAGCCTGGGCAACAGAGCAAGACTCTGTCTCAAAAAAAAAAAAAATCAATTTATTGAATAGTCAAAAATATATTCCACTTTTCTGGACAAAATGTAGAGGTTACTGGGAAGGCTGAGGCAGGAGGATCCCTTAAGTTCAGGAGTCCAAGTTTCAGTGAGCTATGATAGCACCACTGCCTCCAGCCTGGGCAGCAGAGCAAGACCCTGTCTCTAAAAAAAGAAAAAGTGGAGGCTGGGGAAAAGCATTTCCCCTAATGTATCAGCTTAGTTGCATTTTTCTAAGCCTCTTTTCTTGACAGTGACTTTTTCCCGTGTCTGTGCCTATATTCCACTCACACAAGGAAAAGAGAATTTGGAGAGAAGCAAATTGAAGCCGAGGGACACAGCCCCGGTCCAGCAATGTCCAACCATCCTTCCCGGAAGTGGCCTCTTCCTTTTCCTTCCTGTGATCCCACTCTCTGTTCAAACGCCCTCTGATCTGCTTGAAAGGATTTCCTGAACGTCTGGCCTGTGACAACAGTGGCCTCGTAGCCTCTCTCCGAGGTTAAAAGTGACTTTTTGTGGTCCCCTTAACACAGCCTACTCAAGAGTTTCCTCCACGATTTACGTATTAGTTTTGGCTGACCAGAGCAACATTGTTGAATGTTTGATTTATCAAAACAGTAAGTCCAGCCAGTGGGTTGGGGGTCTCAAAAATAAATGCACGCTCTCTGTGGTTCATTTCTTTCACTCCCTGCCTTGGTTTGTTGTTGTTGTTGTTGTTATTGTTTAAAATGCTCCCAGGCGAGGTGCCTCTTTCTAATTCACACAAAGTACCTGCTGGGACTACTGGGAGCCCTGGTAACCTAAGATTTGAGTCGAGGAGGAAGCACTGGGAGCCGTGGCTTGGAGTTGAGCTGGTGTGATGGAGGAGAGGGTAGAAAGATGTAAGTAGGGTACACCTGGCTGCCATGGCAGCACGGGGAAAGAACCAGGATGCCTCGGGTTTTTACATTATTACTAACATTTGTTGCATGGTTTGCAATGTAAAGGTCTTCACTAGAATCAGTAAAGTCTTCATTATCTGAACAAACAACAGCACTTCTGCTCTGAGATGCCGCGCGCGCCCACACATGGAAGATAAGTCCTGCTTCAAAGCCATCGGTTTGGGGCAACTTGAAAAAATAAACGGCATCTTTTGTGCTGAATAGTAACTAACTTTCCATCAACAAAAAATTCCTTGTAGAAATGGAGCTCAGAGTTGCCAGGCAGTTTCCCAGTGGTTGCAAATACTTGTTGAACTCCCTGGAGGTTTTCATGCCTTTACCTATAGAAGTAGATGTTTGCATATGAAAAAAAGCTCATCATCACTGGTCATTAGAGAAATGCAAATCAAAGCCACAAGGAGATACCATCTCAGGCCAGTTAGAATGGCGATCATTAGAAAGTTGGGAAACATGGGCCGGGCGCGGTGGCTCAAGCCTGTAATCCCAGCACTTTGGGAGGTCGAGGCGGGTGGATCATGAGGTCAAGAGATCAGGGATCGAGACCATCCTGGTCAACAAGGTGAAACGCCATCTCTACTAAAAATACAAAAGATTAGCTGGGCATAGTGGTGCATGCCTGTAGTCCCAGCTACTCAGGAGGCTGAGGCAGGAGAATTGCCTGAACCCAGGAGGTGGAGGTTGCGGTGAGCTGAGATCGCGTCATTGCACTCCAGCCTGGGTAACAAGAGTGAAACTCCGTATCAAAAAAAAAAAAAAAAAGAAAAAAAAAGAAAGTTGGGAAACATGTTGTAGAGGATGTGGAGAAATAGGAACGCTTTTACACTGTTGGTGGGAGTGTAAATTAGTTAAATCATTGTGGAAGACAGAGTAGCGATTCCTCAAGGATCTAGAACCAAAAACACCATTTGACCCAGCAATCCCATTACTGGGTATATACCCAAAGGATTATAAGTCATTCTGCTATAAAGGCACATGCACATATATGTTTATTGCAGTACTGTTCACAATAGCAAAGACTTGGAACCAATCTAAACACCCATCAATGATAGACTGGATGAAGAAAATGTGGCACATATACACCATGGAATACTATGTAGCTATAAAAAAGGATGAGTTCATGACCTTTGCAGGGTCATGGATGGTCATGGATGAAACTGGAAACCATCATTTTCAGCAAACTAACACAGGAACAGAAAACCAGACACCACATGTTCTCACTCATAAGTGGGAGTTGAACAATGAGAACACATGGACACAGGGAGGGGAGCATCACACACCGGGGCCTGTCAGAGGGTTGGGGGCTAGGGGAGGGACAGCATCAGAAGAAACACCTAATGTAGATGACGGTTTGGTGGGTGCAGCAAACCACCATGGCACATGTATACCTATGTAACAAACCTGCACCTTCTACATATGTAGCCCAGAACTCAAAGTATAATAATAATAATAATTTAAAAAGTAGATGTTTGCATCTTTGTTAACCTGTTGTCCCTAGAATACAGCAGTATGCTGGTCACACATTTTAACATTTTGGATTCATGGAATGACTGATGAGTAAGACGACTATGTGTCACCTAGGGTTTTTTCACTACTAAAGCCTATCTTGGTTTACTTTTTCTTTTCCTGAGCTGAATTCCATGGCTACTCTAAAGAATGTGTTTGTGCTTCTTTATTTTTCTTAGGGTACCAGAACATCTCGTGAAGAGCATAACTTGGCAGACCCTGCAAGCTGTAAATTTTTGCCATAAACACAATGTAAGTCCCATGATCTCTTTTGAAGAGTGAGAAGGCTCCCCTTAAGCTGAGGTGGAGCCTTGTACAAAGTTTATATCACATTTTTGTGGGTAAAAATTTTTACCCAAATCTTCATAAGCCTGGTTGGGTAAGTAGAGGCTAAAAATGCCAACCTAGATATTCCTTCTTGCTTAGGTTGTATAAAACATGCATTTTTATGATTTTAAGAAACTAGTGCCAGGCATGGTGGCTCCTGGATGTAATCACAGCCCTTTGGGAGGCCAAGGCAGGCAGATCGCTTGGACCCAGGAGTTCGAGACCAGCTTGGACAACATGGCAAAATCCTGTCTCGACAAAAAATTTAAAAAGTTAACTGAGTGCGGTGGTGTGTGCCTATGGTCCCAGCTACTCAGGCAGCTGAGGCAGGAAGATCGCTGGGGCTGGGGAGGTCGAGGCTGCAGTGAGTCAAGATCATGGCACTGAATTCCAGCCTGGATGACAGAATGAGACCCTGTCTCAAAAAACAAATAAACCCACACACACAAAACCCAAAAATTAGTCATACATTCATACTGATTAGAAACCACTCAGATTTAAGGCAGAACCCCATTCACTTGGAGTCTATATGGTCTTGTACTCCCAAAAGTCTGTGAAATTAAGGGGAAACCCCAGGTGACTCATGTCTGCTTAGCAGCAATATGTCAATTGCAGGAGGTGAAGCCCCAAGCGCACTTCAAAGTACTAGTGTCTGCTTTGGTGAGATATGAGTGTTGAGCCTGGATCCAGTGAAAGCCTGTGACACTCCTGGCCACAGCTGGCTGGCAGAGGCAGAGTAGACTATTGCCCAGGTGACATGGCTTCACAGATGCCGGGAAGCCTGATGCTCCGTCCAGTGCAACACTGCCCACTGCCTGCACATAGAAACCAGAGTCCAAGCCGGGCGCGGTGGCTCAAGCTTGTAATCCCAGCACTTTGGGAGGCCGAGGCGGGTGGATCACGAGGTTGAGAGATCGAGACCATCCTGGTCAACATGGTGAAACCCCGTCTCTACTAAAAATACAAAAAATTAGCTGGGCATGGTGGCACGTGCCTGTAATCCCAGCTACTCAGGAGGCTGAGGCAGGAGAATTGCCTGAACCCAGGAGGCGGAGGTTGCGGTGAGCCGAGATCGCGCCATTGCACTCCAGCCTGGGTAACAAGAGTGAAACTCTGTCTCAAAAAAAAAAAAAAAAAAGAAAAAAGAAACCAGAGTCCAATGTTAGAACTTCGTTTTGGCCATGAGTGCAATTTCACTGCAATATTTTATCCTACCCAACTGCCAGAGTCAATTTAGGTGGTAGAGCTAAATCTCCTGCTTTATGTTGTTTCAAATGATTTTTCCTGATGCTGTATTCCCGGAAGGAGGAAGTATGAGAGTAGACAGCACTTCTCCCTGCGGAGCTTCCAACTAGCTAAAGGCTATAATCGTTGTCATACACAGGGGAGAGTGGACACCCATATTGTTAATTACTGTGACTCAGCACTCTCTTGAGAGCAGGCTTTAGGATGGGAGAACAAGAGAGACTGCACTGAGATCCTGGTAGGGCAGATCTGGGATGATAAAAACAAATAGAATGCATACCACAGTTCCCTGGAGAGTCTCAGACACTCTGTTTGGCTCCATGTGCTGATGGGGGTGGGTGCAGATACTTGTAAAGAATTCCCGGAATAGAATCGGAGCACATAGTTGCTTGCAAGTACTTCTGACCATATGTCATCATGGTATTCATGGTGTACCCATTTATAGCAATATGTGAAGCCAGTGGTAAAAGAATAGAGATCTCAGGGATGTTAATTGCAAAGAACCAGATAGATTGTAATAAAATCCCAAAATTGTTTTATTTCACTCTCAAATTTTCCAGAATAATAAATACCCATGGGGAAACACTGACACTGATCCCTCACCCTGAAGATCGTCTGGATTGAGAACTGGTCATGCCCAAGAAGAACCCAAATCCTCTCCACATTCTTAAGAATAACCCCAGGGTTTCAGGCTGCAGGATGATCTATCATTCTCCTCCTGAGAGGAAAACACTTGGGAAAGAGGAAGATTACTAGGGATCCTGAGCAGTATTTTGACCCAACTTTTTTTTTTTTTTTTTTTTTTTTTGAGACGGAGTTTCGCTCTTGTTACCCAGGCTGGAGTGCAATGGCGCGATCTCGGCTCACTGCAACCTCCGCCTCCTGGGTTCAGGCAATTCTCCTGCCTCAGCCTCCTGAGTGGCTGGGATTATAGGCACGCACCACCATGCCCAGCTAATTTTTTGTATTTTTAGTAGAGACGGGGTTTCACCATGTTGACCAGGTTGGTCTCGATCTCTCGACCTCGTGATCCACCCGCCTCGGCCTCCCAAAGTGCTGGGATTACAGGCTTGAGCCACCGCGCCCGGCCGACCCAACTTTTAAAAAAAACATAATTGTTAATTAGGTTGTTGATTTATTCTTTGCCCAAAAAATCGTCATTTAATTAGAAAATCATGTGAAGTTTCTCAAACGTTCTTCTATCACCCTGTTAAAGAATGTTGGCTGTGTGCTGGAAACCACGGGTGATTTGAGTCTAAATGATAGAGCGGGGCCACATCCTGAGGGGTGGCTGCAGCTCTCAGAGCACTTGTGTGTGGGACAGAGCTGACATCTAGCGACTCTCCCCATAAGGTGAGGGCTGCTGCCTCCTCTTGTTTATCTTGTCGGGGTGAATGTCAGAGCTGGAAGGGAGATCTCTTGGCAAGCTGTGGTTGACGCCCTTTTTTTCCCAGCTTATCTCAGCAGGCCCAGGGCTTGTCCTGTTTACGAGGCCAACTGTGTTCTGTTAGCAGTTAAACGACTGAATGGTGAATTCTGCTTATGCACCAATTTGCAGCTCCTGCAGTGGTGATTCCGGCCTCACCCTGAGCCTTTCAACATTCTCCCTTTCACCTAGAATTGTCAGATTAAATATAAGACTCCCAGTTAAATTTGAATTTCAGATAAACAAGCATAACTTTTTAGTATAAGTACATCCCGAAGTGCTTCGTGGGACGCATTATACTAAAAAAATTATTTGCTGTCTAGCTGAAAATCAAATTTAACTGGGTGTCCTATATTTTTTGTTGCTAACACTGGCTACCCTACTTTCACTCTTCTTGGTTCTTTTGGGCCTTTTAGGAATTCGGGGTGATTCAGGCTCTGACAGGCATGGTACTAGATTTATTTTAGGCTGCTCTTTTGCTGTTGTCCCACAGACCAAGGAAAGGTTTAAATGATTTCTCCAATATTTGCTAAATAGTCATGTGTTTCATTTATCCCATATATAGATCAGCTTTAATACTATTTTTGTTTTGTTACACTAGTGCATACATAGAGACGTGAAGCCAGAAAATATCCTCATCACAAAACATTCCGTGATTAAGCTTTGCGACTTCGGATTTGCTCGGCTTTTGAGTGAGTATTGAGATTTTCTTTTGTTAAGTATAAAAGACAAAAAAACTGTTTACAATAGCAACGACCTGGAACCAATCCAAATGCCCATCGATGACAGACTGGACAGGGAAAATGTGGTGCATATACACCATGGAATATTATGCAGCCATCAAAAACCGATGAGTTCGTGTCCTTTGTAGGGACATGGATGAACCTGGAAACCATCATTCTCAGCAAACTGACACAAGAGCAGAAAATCAAACACCGCATGTTCTCACTCATAGGCGGGTGTTGAACAATGAGAACACATGGACACAGGGAGGGGAGCATCACACACTGGGGTCTGTTGGAGGGAAATGGGGGAGGGATGGGGGAGTGGGGAGGTGGGGAGAGAAAGCATGGGGAGAAATGCCAGATATAGGTGAAGGGGAAGAAGGCAGCAAATCACACTGCCATGTGTGTACCTATGCAACAATCTTGCATGTTCTTCACATGTACCCCAAAACCTAAAATGCAATTTAAAAATTTTTTTTTTTTTTTTTTTTTTTTTTGAGACGGAGTTTCGCTCTTGTTACCCAGGCTGGAGTGCAATGGCGTGATCTCGGCTCACTGCAACCTCCGCCTCCTGGGTTCAGGCAATTCTCCTGCCTCAGCCTCCTGAGTAGCTGGGATTACAGGCACGCGCCACCATGCCCAGCTAATTTTTTGTATTTTTAGTAGAGACGGGGTTTCACCGTGTTGACCAGGATGGTCTCGATCTCCTGACCTCGTGATCCACCCGCCTCAGCCTCCCAAAGTGCTGGGATTACAGGCTTGAGCCACCGCGCCCGGCTAAAAAATTTTTTTTAATAAAAAATAAAAATCTACTCAGAAAAAAAAAAAAAAGTTCTTGATCCAGTAAAGGATCTAAATGCTCTAGAAGTATACAAGCTAGTATTTGTATATTTAGGGCATAAGCATGCTGTCATTTATAATTGTGTATTTACTGAAAACGTGTAGATACATACGGTGGTTTACATATGTATGCTATGCATAAATTAGACCACAGTAAAGTGGTTATTTAAAAAGTATCTTACCTTCCTGGTTTCTACCATTTCTTGCTAAAATAACACTTTTCAGAAGTGCTACTTTAGAAGAGTGTCTTTCAAACCTGGATGCAGACTAGAAGCAACTGGGGAACTTTAAAATTTTTTTTGAGGCCAGAGTCTTACTCTGCTGTGCGGGCCGGAGTACAGTGGCACACTCACAGCCCGCCACAGCCCCGCCCTCTGCAGCTCAGGTGATCCTCCCACCTCCTGAGTAGCTGGGACTGCAGGCGTGAGTTACCACACCTGGCTCAGTTTTGTATGCTTTTGTAGAGACGGGGGTTTCGCCATGTTGCCCAGGCTGGTCTCGAATTCCTGGGCCCAAGCAATGCACCCACCTAAGCCTCCAAAAGTGCAGGGATTCTAAGCGTGAGCCACTGTGCCCAGTACCCCGCAGACCGTTCCCAGGGATTCTGTTTTAATTGGATTGGAGTGTGGCTGGAGCATCTGTCATTTTAAAAAGATATTCAAGTGATTTGAACGTGCAACTAGAATTGAGAACCAGCGATACGGAAAGGCCACAAGACTGGGCTCAGGCTTGACTGCTGAGATCTCCCCCTCCAGTTTTGATTCCGGCCTTCCTTCTTGTTTTCCATGTCCCATCACTGGCCAGCTGGACCGAGTGACTATTATACAGACTACGTGGCTACCCGGTGGTACCGCTCCCCTGAGCTGCTGGTCGGGGACACGCAGTACGGTCCCCCAGTGGATGTTTGGGCAATTGGCTGTGTCTTTGCTGAGCTGCTGTCAGGAGTGCCTCTGTGGCCAGGAAAATCCGATGTGGATCAGCTCTATCTGATTAGGAAAACCTTGGGTAAGTGGTGTTTTTGTCCTACGTTTTGGAAAACTGGGTATTTCCCTGCGTTAGGGCAGGGCAGAGCCAAGTTCCCAGCCTCACATAATGCCCTTTAGGGCATTAGTTAGGAAAGAGGAAAACTCGAAGCCTCATTTAAATGACTCCTTTAAAGGTGGCCATATTTGTTTTAATTATTGAGTACTCATTGTCCAAAAAGACCTAGGATTCTTGAGCAGTTTGGATCAAGTTAAAACATTAATAATAAAACCTCAGATTTCTGTAAGGGCTTAGCAGTTTACAGAATGCTTTCATGGGTTACCTCATTTATGATGATGGGGTAATTCAGCTGAATGTCCTTAACCCCAGCCTGCCTGACTAGTTTGGATTATTCAGACTCAATGGAGGGTGATTCCCAACCTTCTAAGTGTCAGGAGGAAGCCTGGTTTTGATGTCTCTCTGCCCATCTTGCTTTCCCACCACAGTACCCTTTCCTTTCTCTCTACCCTCGGTGCCGCCAGAGGCAGAGGGGAAGGGCAGGGGAGGAGAAAGGAGAGAAGGTGAGAAAAACAACCCATCAGTGGTGATTTTCCTCTTCCAAAGTCAGGGAGTTTAGACACTACTCCCAAGTATCTCGGTTTAAAGTAAACTTTTCCTCCTGTGAACTCTTGTAGCAACTGCCATCACCATGCTTTGCCTTGTAATCTTATCTTCCCAAAGACACTGTAAACTTCCTGATGGTGAGATCATGTCCTAATGTTTCTACTTACCCTCTACCAGTTTCTGCACATTGTAGGCAGTAAATATTTGCTGATAGCTTGACTTTGTTCGGTGACATGGAAGGCGCTTTGTAGGCCTTCCAGGGGCACTCAGCCTTTCTTGGCTGTGTTTCCTGTAGCGATTTTAAGACAGCTTCCCATGTCACCCCTCTGGCACTAGAGGAAGAAGGAATTGTGCTCATGAAGCAGCTCACTGATATCTGGGCAAGGCATTAGTGGGTATATTTTGCCTTCACCAAAATGAGGTGAGGCAGCAGTTTTTGCATTTGAGTGAGAGGTAAATTTTTAGGACGCATCAGTAAAATTAGATAATTTGATATCCTGAAGTAGGAACTCCCACAGTGCTCTGGGAAATGGGCCTGGTTGTGACCCAGGAGAATACATTTGAGTATCTCCTTATATTCTCTGAACAAAATCCCTCTTCAAGTGTAATATGGAATTTTACATATAGGTGATTTTAGCTGATTTGATGGAAATGTGGGCAGGAGGATCTTCCTAGATTTCCCTGGAATATAGAAATATTCTTTTTGTTTCATTGCTTCACATTGTAAGTGCTTCTAAACATACATGAAACAGGATTTCCAAATGAATACTAATTAGTGAAATAAGAAAAGTGGGTCCCCATGTGGAAATGTATTCCTTCTAGCTAGAAAATCCATGATCCCCTCCCCTCCCCTCCCCTCCTCTTCCCTCCCCTCCCCTCTCTTCCTTCTTCAATTATTTATTGAGTACTTGCTGTATGTTAGTAAGACACTGTTATAAGAGCTAGGCAACACAATTATATCTTGACCTATCAGGATGCAGTTTATATGATTTTGATTTGTGGTTGTTGCCCTTTTGCTGTTTGTGTGTGTGTGTGCTTCTGAGTTGTTTGGTTTGGGTTCTTTCAGTACACTGCAGGCCAGGCATCCCCAAACTTTTTACACGGGGCCAGTTCACTGTCCCTCAGACCGTTGGAGGGCCGCCACATACTGTGCTCCTCTCACTGACTACCAATGAAAGAGGTGCCCCTTCCTGAAGTGCGGCAGGGGGCCGGATAAATGGCCTCAGGGGGCCGCATGTGGCCCGCAGGCCGTAGTTTGGGAACGCCTGCTGTAGCCTCTGAGAACAAGAAGCTTGAAGCCCTCAGTTTCCATCGCTTGCCTCCTCTGTGCCTAACACAGTGTGCTGCCCACTGTAGGGATCAACACAGCCTGCTGAGGGTTGCCCGAATGCCTCTCCTTCTGATTGCCCGAGAACACTGCAATGTCCATAGATGCGGGCATAGACAAACACAGCATTGATGGAAGAAAACCACAGATCAGTGTGTGCTAACCAATTTCACTTTCTTTTTTCTTGTCCAAAGGGGATCTCATTCCTAGGCACCAGCAAGTGTTTAGCACGAATCAGTACTTCAGTGGAGTGAAAATTCCAGACCCTGAAGATACGGTGAGTGACCCATTTTGGAGAGGACTCTGTAGGCCAGGCTAGCTAGGCTTTGGTTGTTACTCACCTCCCTGAGCCCCATGGCTTACCCTGCATTGGAGGTCAGTCTAAGAGAAAAAAAGAAAATTGGAGTAAATTGGCTAGCAAGACCTTAGCCTTAATGCTAATTTACAGGCTGTTGAAAACAGAGTCTAGCAAGCCTGTTGCACCGGAATGCAGAGCGGCCTGCTGGAGCCGCACCTGTTCTTTATCCTGTTTTAGCAGTTGAACCTAGGTAGCTCAGAGCCAACGAGCCTTTAGGCGTAGACCTATCCGGCTAAAGTTAACTACTTCTTCCTCAGCACTGTCCAAATTACCTGCTTACTATGCCCACTCTCTCCAGACCACGGGAAAAATCATAATAAATTTACTTGGGCTGGGTGTGGTGGCTCACATCTGTAATCCCAGCACTTTGGGAGGCTGAGATGGGCAGATTATCTGAGGTCAGGAGTTTGAGAACAGCCTGGCCAACATGGCGAAACCCTGTCTCTACTAAAAATGCAAAAATTAACCGGGCATGATGGCACATGCCTGTAATCCCAGCTACTCAGGAGGCTGAGGCAGGAGAATTGCTTGAGCCCAGGAGGTGGAGGTTGCAGTGAGCTGAGATTGCACCACTGCACTCTAGCCTGGGTGACAAAGTGACACTCCTCTCAAAAAAAAAAAAAAGAACTTACTTGACCAGCCTTACTCTGGTGCCTGCCCTCTATGGCCAACCCAAATGGAGGAAACCCATTTTTTAAAAACGGAAAAATTTGAAATGTTGATACCTTTAATCCACTTCCAACAATTTATTACAATGAAACCATTATCTAAGAGCATAAAGAGGTAGCATTATTTAATAGAAATTATTTCCATCAGTAGGAGATTAAGTATAGTACATCCTTACAATAGAAATACCTCATCACGCCCGGTGTGGTGGCTCATATGTATAATCCCAGCACTTTGGAAGGCTAAAGCAAGTGGATCAAGGGCTGGAGACCAGCGTGGGCAACATGGCAAAACTCTGTCTCTACTAAAAATGCAAAAAGTTGGCTTGGCATGGTGGCATGGACCTGTAGTCCCAGCTACTAGGGAGTCTGAGGTGAGAGGATCACCTGAGCTCAGGAAGTTGAGGCTGCAGTGACCTGAGATCACTGCACTCTAGCCCAGGCGACAGGTGTAAGACCATGTCTCAAAAAACAGAAAGAAATACCATATATTAGAGCCAGGTGCGGTGGCTCACACCTATAATTCTAGCAACTCAGGAGACAGCTGAGGTAGAAAGACTGCTTGAATACAGGAGATCAAGACCAGCCTGGGCAACATAGCAAGACTCTGTCTCTACAAAATATTTTTTAAAACTAACTGGGGTTGGTGGCACATGACTATTGTTCCAGCTACTTGGGAGGCTGAGGCAGGAAACTCACTTGAGTCCAGGAGTTTGCGGTTACAGTAAACTATGATCATGCCACTGCACTCCAACCTGGATGGCAGAGCAAGACCCTGTAAAATAAAATAAGAAATATCATGTAGTAAAAATAATTAGATTTATATGTATCCACCTGGAAAATAAAGGTCATGGCATATTTTTAAATGAAAAAAAAAAAAAAAAATGAAAACAGTGTAGGCTGGGCATGTGGCTCATTCCTGTAATCCCAGAATTTTGGGAGGCCGAGACAGGTGGATTGCTTGAGCCCAGGAGTTCCAGACCAGCCTGGGCAACATGGTAAAACCCTGACTCTACTAAAAACACAAAAATTAGCCAGGCATGGTGGCACACACCTGTAGTCCCAGCTATTCAGGATGCTGAGGTGGGAGGATCGCTTGACCTTGGGAGGTGGAGGTTGTAGTGAGCCGAGATCATGTCACTGCACTCCAGCCTTGGCAACAGAGCCAGATTCAATATCAAAACAAAGACAAAAACAAAACAAACCAGTATGTAATTCAACAAAGTTTTAACAATATGTAATATGTACATAATGCATATATACATATATTTACATATATAAATACAAAATAATATGGCAACATGTAGGAAATCAAAAAGATTTTTACATCTGTGAAATAAATGGCTGCAAGGATATATATCAAAATATTAACAGTGGTTATCTCTTTTTGGTGGGATTTTGGGGGTAACTTTTTCTTTATGATTTTTTAAATATTTTTGAATGTCTTCTAATGAGGCTGTATTGTAATCAGAAACATTTCAGAACAAGTTTGTAAAATCCTGAGTTTCTACTGTCTGAGGAAGGTATTTTCAAAATGAAACTAACCCTCCAGCTGCTCACTAAACCTTTCAGTTTCCAGATGGAAGTTCTGTCTCTACCACTTGTGTTTTATTTCTTCCCTGACTTCTTGGCTTGTCCCACAGTGAAGGCTTCTGCTTCTCCATTGCCTCCTCCTTTTGCAGCACTAGCATCAGAAGTGGGTCTTGCTGGGACAGAGGGGCAGGAATGACACCTGGCATATGGGAGGTGACCCATCTGGCTTCCTTGTGACCTGGACATTTCCAGCTCTGTACTAAATATCTCGATTTCCTGTTCGCTTGTCTGTTGGTGAAGCCTCAGAAATAACCCAGGTTTCGTAAATGTAAAAAGCTTCCCATGGTTTCTCAGAGGTTGTCCTGCAGATTTCCTGTTGACAGAAACACAGGAAGAAGGAGTGCGGGGGCTGCACTGGTTGAACATTTGCACCCCAGTCTCTCTGCCTGTCAGTAACCCTGACGGGGGAGGCCTGCTTGCTTCTAGGTCTGGGAAACTGCTCAGCAGGCAGGATGGGCCTTAGCGTATCACAGCCAACCAGTGATCATCATCCAGGCATTGTTGCTGAGACAGCAGAGCTCAGTGATACAGCAATGGCACGTCAATCCCCAGTGACGCTCAGATTCAACCAACCGAAAGAACGAGAGAAATATTTAAGCTATGGAGCATGGGTGAGAGAATGGGGGTGCAGTGGGGGCTACTGTCAAGGGCTAATACAAATCTGCTTTAGGATTTTTTTTTTTCTCCTGTTGAACGTAGGCAACTCCAAAACAGAGGCTCTTCTCTCCAACTGTTATCAATGATTACTATGTGCACAATCCAGAACTGGTTATTGGGAGCTGGTTCCCTGTCCAAAATACTACTGTACTATGAAAGTCGGCTGCAGCACCAGGTCTGTGTTTGGTGACATGAGCCTGGCCAGTCACTCCAGCCAGCAGCTCACACACTGCCACCTTTATACACACACTGCACTGCAGTCATTTATTTTGCTTGGCTTGGCTGGCTCTTATTTTTTTAGCCTCTCTGCTCAATTAGCCTTTGTCAGTTGTATGTCTCTTTAACTGGTTTGTCTGCCTGACATTGGCCATTCCTCCCATATATAGTGTTAATCCTGATTGTCTTCAGCATGTGACTAGAGCAAAATAGCCTTAAATGGCCAAAAGGAGATTGACGAATGCCCATCAGGAGACTCTTTAAACAGTAGGCTGATAAAGGAAGCAGCAGACTGTAGTGGGAGGAGACAATAGTATTTATTCCAGAAAATCAAGAAGCATCTGTTCACCTGGGAAGGGAATATTATCTATTTTGCAGCTCCCTTTATGTAATTAGGGCTGCCTTTTTTTTTTTTTTTTTTTTTTTTTTTTTTTTGAGGCAGGGTCTTGATGCTGGAGTGCAGTAGCACATTTATGGCTTACTGTAGCCTCAATCTCCCAAACCCATGCCATCCTCCCACCTCAGCCTCCCAACTAGCTGGGACTACAGGAGCACACCACCACCCCTGGCTAGTTTTTTGGTATTTTTTAAATAGAGACAGGGTTTTGTCATATTGCCCAGGCTGGTCTCAAATTCCTGGGCTCAAGCCGTGAGACTGTCTCGGCTGCCCTGAGTGCCAAGATTACAGGAGTGAGCCACTGTACCCAGCTGGCCACCTTTTTATAATGCCAAAATAAATGCGAAAAATTATTCTCAGGAAAGGCAAGTTATATAAATTGAGGCAAAAAAAAAACTGTTCAAAGTTTTTTTTCATTAGTATTTTTATTTATAATTTGTGATCTGCATTGGTATCAGTGTGGGAAGTGAAGGGAGTGATTAGAAAGTAAATTTGGAATAGCAATTTGGAGGTGGGGAGAGAAAGTGTTTGTGAAACAGGCAAAGGGAGATTGTTGTAGGCAGGAGATGGGGTGGGCAGAGGGTGGAGGAGGTGAGGAAGATGCCAGGAAAATGTTTGTATTAAAAGATTTAATTTGAGGTAACCTTAATTTGAATACATGCTGTAAATTAAAAACCCCTTTTCTTTTCAACAGGAACCACTTGAATTAAAATTCCCAAACATCTCTTATCCTGCCCTGGGGCTCTTAAAGGTAAAATCCTGGCTTCCAACAGACCAGGAAGCACACATCCGTTGTCATCCTTGGGGGAATCTGAATTACTTATGTCAATCCATGCAACCAAGTGTTCCTTTTAGAATTCTTCTTCTGGCTGCACACGGTGGCTCACTCCTGTAATCCTAGCGCTTTGGGAGGCTGAGGCAGGCAGATTACTTGAGGTCAGAAGTTCAAAACCAGCTTGGCCAACGTGGTAAAACCCTGACTCTACTAAAAATACAAAAAATTAGTCGGGCGTCGTGGTGCTCACCTGTCATCCCGGCTACTCAGGAGGCTGAGGCAGGAGAATTGCTTGAACCTGTGAGGCAGAGGTTGCAGTGAGCCAAGATTTTGCCACTGCACTCCAGCCTGGGCGACAGAGCAAGACTCTGTCTAAAAAAAAAAAAAAAAAAAAATCCTTGGAAAAGTATATTTTCAATTTTTAAAACGGATCACATTCTATTAAGTGAAAATATCTGTAAGTATTTTTCACTTTAAATAAACCTAACATTATATTTGAAGTCTAAATTTATACAAAATAGAAATTTCGGGGGTGGTGGTGATTGTTTTACAAAGGGATCCTTTTTTTCAGAAATGCTTAGCTGTAGGATCCTTTTTTTTTTTTTTTTTTTTTTTTTTTTTTCGGAGACGGAGTTTCGCTCTTGTTACCCAGGCTGGAGTGCAATGGCGCGATCTCGGCTCACCGCAACCTCCGCCTCCTGGGTTCAGGCAATTCTCCTGCCTCAGCCTCCTGAGTAGCTGGGATTACAGGCACGCACCATCATGCCCAGCTAATTTTTTGTATTTTTAGTAGAGACGGGGTTTCACCATGTTGAACAGGATGGTCTCGATCTCTCGACCTCGTGATCCACCCGCCTCGGCCTCCCAAAGTGCTGGGATTACAGGCTTGAGCCACCGCGCCCGGCAGGATCCTTTTACATAGCTAACTCCCTGGTAATTTGAAATACATTTAAAAACTTGATTTATGTATACATTTTTAGAAATACAGCTCTTATGTAAAATGAGGTGTGGTATCAACTAAAATGTGTACAAGTTACAGTCAATGTCCCACATGGTTCAAAAATTAACAGATTTACTGATGTATTAAATGATTTAATATAAGTGATAATATAGCTGTTACTGGAAAGGTATCCCAATCCAGACCCCAAGAGAGGGTTCTTGGACCTCGTGCAAGAAATAATTCAGGGCATGTCCACAGGGTAAAATAAAATCAAGTTTATTAACAAAGTAAAGGAATGAATGTCTACTCTATAGGCAGAGCAGTGCTATGGGCTGCTCCACTGACTATACTTATGGTTATTTCTTGATTATATGCTAAACAGGGGTGGATTATTCATGAATTTTCCAGGAGAGGGGCAGAGATTTTCTGGAACTGAGGCTTCCTCCCCTTTTTAGACTACATAGGTAACTTCTGGGTATGCAATGGCATTTGTAAACTGTCACAGTGCTAGTGAAAGTGTCTTTTAGCATGCGAACACATTATAATTAGTGTATGAGCAGTGAGGACAATCAGAGGTCACTTTCATCACCACCTTGGTTTTGGCTGGCTTCTTTACGGCATCCCGTTTTATCATCAGGGTCATTGTGATCTGTATCTTGTGCTGACCTGCTATCTCATCCTGTGTGTAAAAATGCCTAAACTCCTGGGAGTGCAGCCCAGTGGGTCTCAGCCTTATTTTACCCAGACCCTATTCAAGATGGAGTTGCTCTGGGTTAAACGCCTCTGACATAACCAAGAAAAATTCAGTCAGTTCCTTGGAGTATGTAGTTGTGAAATTTAATCTATCTAAGAATGCACTCCATGGCCTACTTAGTGGCAATGAAAATAGTTAAGAATGACGTAAAGGCATGTACATTATGCTTCTCCTTATATACATGCTCATATATACTTACAATGCATAAACTATTTCTGGAGGGATACACCAAAAAAAAAAAAAAAAAAAAAAAAAAAAAAAGAGTAGCTGATTTTAGAAGGGTGAATGGAACACCTAGAGTGGTGGAGACTTTGCTGTATGCTGTATGAATTGTATTTGTTATCATGTGTAAATATCATTTAAAAAATAAAAACACTAGTTTTTACAAAGTACATGCAAGGGACCAAACTGGCTAAATGGATTACCCCATTTGGCCACTGAGGTAAACTCTAAAATTATATCTTACTCTCCCAGGATAGAGTACCAATTGCCTCAAGAACAGAATAAGGTGGAGAAAATGATTTTTCGTTACTACTTCTAGAACTGTTTATTTAATATATGAGTGACCATTCAGGAATGACTGGATGGAACTAAAGACATGGCTGGTGTGTTTTCCTGCCTTTTCCCCCTTCTTATCCAACTAAAAAGTTTCATCTTTCTAAGAAGAAGAAGAAAAAAAAAAACACGACATTAGTAAGTTAATACAATTTTTAAGAAGAAGAAGGAATTTTCTGTTCTTTCAGGGCTGTCTCCACATGGACCCTGGTGAGAGACTGACATGTGAACAGCTGTTGCACCACCCATATTTTGAAAACATCAGAGAAATAGAGGATTTGGCAAAAGAACATGACAAACCAACAAGGAAGACCCTAAGAAAGAGCCGAAAGCACCACTGCTTTACAGAAACATCCAAGGTGATAGTTTCAAATGATCTCCTACCTGCCACCTGGTACACAGAGTTGGAATCTTGACTTGAGAATGGCAGTTGTGGCCTTCAGCTCCAGCATGCTCATTCTAGCACTAGGACACAGGTCACAGGGTCTATCAGCCAGGGTCCCAGGGACATCTATCTCCTGAAGCCCCCTCTCCCTGAATCCTAAAGGTGCCCTTGTCCTGCTGTTTCCTGCTGCCACACAGGGGCCAGGGTTTCCGGCCTGCATGAGCACAGGTCTCAACAAGGTCCATGAGTATGAGTCCAGCTGAGCACACGTCTTGTACTTTGGAAAATGAAATCAGATTTTCCCCAGGCAGTTCTGTGTCATCATGTTCACCTTCACTATTAACTAACACTCCAGGTTTGTCCAAAAAAGGAGCTGTTTTACTCCTTGATCCTTTGTCAGAGTTTGCTAGGGCAAATAACAGTGATGAATGCTTTTGGTGAGATCAGCAGAATACATTTAACCAGAGAACAGCATCCAAACTGCACAATGGGAGCCTGTGAAGAAGACTTACTGGTATAAAATGGCCTTACGTTAAGCATCTTGTGATAAGCCCAAAGCTGTAATAATTTACAATGAACCGTAGTTGGAACCACAACTGCTCCTGGGTAACCTCTGGATCCGTCTAGGTTCTCCTTACGCTATAATGTATCTTGCCTTAGTCTTTCCCCTTGCAGCTTCCACTGCCTGGCATGCTGAATGGTACCAGGGTGGTGTGTGTGAGGCTGGGAGGAAGGAAAAGGGAGAAGAGTCCATGAGGAACAAGTACAGCATTAACTCCAGGGCCCTAATGTAGATCACAGTTACAAAATTAAGAATGTTTTAATTTTATTCTCATCATATATGATCCAGGTAGCAAAACAGGCCAGAAATAGACTCCTCCACTCCCACCCCAGAATTATTCCTTATCTCAGTGTTACTTTGTATTCAAGAGCAAACGGTTTTGATGGAAATATTTCTTATTGAAAAAATAGGGAAACTCCACTATTTGGTGTATTGCCTTTTTTTTTTTTTTTTTTTTTTGGAGTGCAGTGGTGCAATCTTGGCTCACTGCAACCTCTGCCTCCCAGTTTCAAGTAATTCTCCTGCCTCAGCCTCCCCAGTAGTTGGGATTACAGGCACATGCCAGCATGCGCAACTAATTTCTATATTTTTAGTAGAGATGGGGTTTTGCCATGTTGGTCAGGCTGGTCTCAAACTCCTGACCTCAGGTGATCCACCCACCTCGCCTCCCAAAGTGCTGGGATTATAGAAGTGAGCCACCGCACCCAGCCTGGTATATTGCTTTTAAATCCTGAAGGAATCAATTGATTTAAAAGTACTAAAAAGTACCTTTCTGAGGGGAACAGCTGAAAATTTTTTTTTCTGCAAAGGAAAAGTACTAAAAAGTTCCCTTTTTAGGGATACCTAAGGACATACAGTGCAATACAAAAAATACAGGTGTGTTCTTACTTTCATTTGACATTGATAGTAAATTCAAACATTTTCGGGAAGCTTGAAGGAAACAGGTTTGTCTTTTGTCTTTAGAGATGGGGGTCTTGCTATGTTGCCCAGGCTGGTCTCCTGGGCTTAAGTGATCCTCCCACCTCAGCCTCCCTAGTAGCTGGAACAAGTGTGCACTGTGCCATGCTTGATTTGCCTTCTTAACTAAGGGAAGAGAGTAAGTAGGCAAATTTCCTAGGTGCTGGTTACCAGTTTTCTGCTGTAAGACAAGGCAATGACTTAAATGATCCCTAAGATCTCAGCAAGCTCTCAACTCCTGTAAATCTATATTCTTTTCCCAATAACGTTAACATGTAGATTTTCCCTTTTTCATATTCTCTAAATCTTCTTTAATGTGCATGATTTTCCTTTTTAATATAAAATAAATCTTCAAAAAGGAGAAGCAAAGACCAAATTGAAACATTTAATCCTCTCTCAAGTCCTGGAATCTGTGCAGAAAGAGTATTTCGGTACTAAAAAGCTTAATTACCTCTTTTGTGATATATTCTAAATAATGAAAAAAAAAAAATGCATGGCACAGTTTTGAACCTAATTCTGTGTTTTGCATTTTCAGTTGCAGTACCTACCCCAGCTAACTGGCAGCAGCATCCTTCCAGCTTTGGATAATAAGAAGTACTACTGTAATACCAAGAAACTTAACTACCATTTTCCAAACATTTAAAGGTGCTAGGAGACATGATTTTAAAAAAGGAATCAATAGATGCTTTGAAGAAAATAAAACTTATACAGTTGATTGAAAACAATTACAATGTTGAAAACATACCAGGAGAAAACATAAGCAAGAAACTGGGAGGCCACTTGGCACAATACAAAGGGAAATTCCAGATCCAGTCTTCCATGGTTGACAATGGTGTCCAGAAAAGAAAGAAAAAACCTGTTTGGAGTTTCACTTGTATTTCAGTTTATGTAAGCAGCCGAGCTTATGGACAGCATAGGAACTGTCGCAAACCTCTGGCAAAACTAGATGATGTCAAAAAGATTTATGTTTCAGTTGTACCAAATGCCACACAAGAAAAATGGACTACGAAATACCTATATATATTTCTTCTGATCTCTGTTGCCTTGACTCCTTTCTCTTGCCTCTCAGATTATTTCAGCATATTTAAGGCTAGTTCTATTTCTTGAAATCAAAATGTTTAAAATACCATTTCCTGCTTGCTCTATTTCTTGATTTTTATATTTTAAAACATTTTGTGGGTAACACTTAGGTTCGAAATATTTAAAATCATATGAGTTATCACAAAGACTTGGTAATTTCTATATTTAATTATATCTTTATACATTTCATTCTTACTTTATAAGGATGTACCTTAGTCCCTTTTGCAGGCAAGGTAGATTTACTATCATCTGTCTACATTTATTCACCCAATTCCCCTTGTAAACAGTGGGATGAAGCTTGGCAGGTGATTAAGGCAGTCAAAGGGTAGAGCAAGACCTATAGGCTTTGCAGGAACTGAACCTGTTATCCTGAAAATAATTAGTACTTCATTCTATCTGGCACAGCCCTTAGACCTTGTACATCTATAGGCAAACCTGTAATATAGTGATCTGGGTTTCAGAAGAAATTGCTTGTGGGCTTGTTCATGACATGAGTCATGAAAGACATGATGTTTTCCCTGAAACATCTTTTCATGCTATGTATGTGTATGTATGTATGTGTATATATATATATATATATGTTATCCTAACAACTAATATATTACAATAAGTAGTCCAAAATTGAGGATTCACCGCTTTGTACAGTGAGACTTAAAATGACACATACATACATATGTGTATATGTGTGTGTGTGTTTGTGTATATATATATATATATACACATATATATATATATATATATATATATATATATATATATCCTTCCACCTCAGCCTCCCAAGCAGCTGGGACTACAGGTGTGTGCCACTATACCTGGCTAAATTTTTTGCATTTTTTGGTAGAGATGGGGTTTTGCCATGTCACCCAGACTGGTCTTGAACTCTTGGGCTCACGCGATCTGCCTGCCTCGGCCTTCCAAATTGCTGGCATTACAGGCATGAGCCACTGCATCCGGCCAAAAAGACATAATTAGCTTTGATTTGGCCTACTGCTCTTAATCAAAAAGCTTTTTCATCCTTGTCCCCTGGACACAAGGGCAATATGAAGCCTGATGTCTGTTTCTTACAGCTCAACACCATTTCTGGTTGATGTGCTGCCACCACCATTCCTAGCACTTCTCAGCCATGGTCTTCAAAGCTGTATTTCACTGTATTTTCAAAGCATTTCTTCTGTATTCTCATTTTCTTGTTAATTTTCTTCATGATGATGTCTGACCCCATTCACTTACTGTTAAGTAATCCACTGAAGTCTGGTGTCTGTTCGATAATTTTGACTACTTCAGGCACTTTAATGATATCCTAAGGCTTCCTAATGTAGTTTCTTGCCTAGACCTGTTAGTGGGTTAAATGCTAGTCCCAGAACTATTCAATTCCCGTTAGCCTTGATTCAGATGACAAGGAAGAATATGCAACTTCTGTGAATAGTTAAAGTTTTTCTTTTTTTCCCTTAACCCAAGAAAATGCACTTGATAGAGGCAGAGGACTATAACTGCCTAACTGAGCCAATAGTTTTACTGAAAACCATTCAGAATAGAAAAGTAGCTCTGGACTAATTGTGGTGACTCAGTTGTCTCACCACACAGTAATGAAAAACCTGAGAAAAAAGGCTTATTTTTCTCTAACGACTTCCATTAAATTTATGCTCATGTTCAATTTAACCATATTTATAATCCTTTTATTCAAATGCATGAAATCTCTACTGTACCACATGAGACTCTTCCACATCCTTTTATTTACTTTTCTGATTTTTATTTTTATTTTTATTTTTATTTTTTGGGGGGGGGCGGAGTTTCGCTCTTGTTACCCAGGCTGGAGTGCAATGGCGCGATCTCCGCTCACCGCAACCTGCGCCTCCTGGGCTCAGGCAATTCTCCTGCCTCAGCCTCCTGAGTAGCTGGGATTACAGGCACGCGCCACCATGCCCAGCTGGTTTTTTGTATTTTTAGTAGAGACGGGGTTTCACCATGTTGACCAGGATGGTCTCGATCTCTCGACCTCGTGATCCACTCGCCTCGGCCTCCCAAAGTGCTGGGATTACAGGCTTGAGCCACCGTGCCCGGCCTACTTTTCTGATTTTTAAAGTGACAGTGGCAATTAGTAAACAGTTTACTATTTATGTGCTATTTGTATAAGATGGTTTTTAAACACACAAAAATTATCTTTTCTACCTGAAAGCTGCATCATAGAAAGTATTTATTTGAAAATTATTTTCAAGTTTATATTCAACAGCTTAATAATGTTTAAACCAGGCCGGGTGTGGTGGCTCACACCTGTAATTCCAGCACTTTAGGAGGCCTAGGCGGGTGGATCATGAGGTCAGGAGTTTAAGGCCAGTTTGGCCAAGATGGTGAAACCCCATCTCTACTAAAAATACAAAAATTAGCCAGGCATAGTGGTGGGCTCCTGTAATCCCAGCTACTTGGGAGGCTGAGGCAGAGAAATGCTTGAATCTGGGAGGCAGAGGCTGCAGTGAGCCAAGATCATGCCCCTGCATTCCAGCCTGAGTAACAGAGCGAGACTCCGTCTCAAAAAAAAAAAAAAAAGTTCAAACCATACACACAGAAATCTATAAACAAGCTGGCATAGAACAGTAATAGAATCAGGGCCATTTCACACAGGTAACAATAAAGACCTGTTTTATCTATTTTTGACTTTTTTTTTTGAGACAAGGTCTTAATCTGTTGCCCAGGCTGAAGTGCAGTGGTGCCAACATGGCTTACTGCAGCCTTCACTTCCCAGGCTCAATTTTTTAAGAGACAGACAGGGTCTCCCTCTTTCACCCAGGCTGCCAGGGTGGCGTGCAGTGGCCATGATCATAGTTTACCACAGCCTCAAACTCCTGAGCTCAAGTAATCCTACCACCTCAACCTCCCAAGTATCTGGGACTACAGGTGTGCACCACCATGCCTGGCTAATTAAAAAAATTTTTTTGTAAAGATAGGGTCTCACCGGGTTACCCAAATTGGTCTCAAATTCCTTGCCTCAAGTGATCTTCCACCTCAGCCTCCCAAAGTACTGGGATTACAGGCATGACCCACGGCACCCAGCCTAAAGCAATTTTAGGTTTTAAGAAAAACGTAAGCATAGTCTACTGGTTTTTATGATTGTTTCCTTTATTATATTGCAATCTGCAAAACTGTGAATTCAGCCAAGTAGCTATGTCCAGTTTTAATAAAATATTAGCTTAAGTTTACAAAATAGACAAATAAAGCAGCAACCATTGATTTTGAGAAAGGATGTATGGTATGAGGAACACAAGAATGCAGGATCATGGGAAATGCATGCGAATCCTGGGAAGCAATATGTAATGCATGCCTCAACAACCACTGAACGCTTTGCATAACCGATTCCATCAATGAATTTGTAATTTAGCTTCTAATTTCCCATAATTGTGCATTTATGGTAGTATGCTTCACTAATTTAAATTTAATGTTAATTATTGTTACAATAAAAATATCTGTTGTTCAAATAACTTTAAAGGATTCTAAATATCTACATCAAAAGATATCTCTAGATTTACATATTAAGTGAAGAATATATTAGAATTAAAATGTATTAGCTGGGCATGGTGGCGCGTGCCTGTAATCCCAGCTACTCAGGAGGCTGAGGCAGGAGAATTGCCTGAACCCAGGAGGCGGAGGTTGCAGTGAGCCAAGATCATGCCATTGCACTCCAGCCTGGGTAATAAGAGCGAAACTCCGTCTCAAAAAAAAAAAAAAAAATTAACCTGCCGGGCGCGGTGGCTCAAGCCTGTAATCCCAGCACTTTGGGAGGCCGAGGCGGGTGGATCACGAGGTCGAGAGATCGAGACCATCCTGGTCAACATGGTGAAACCCCGTCTCTACTAAAAATACAAAAAAAAAATTAGCTGGGCATGGTGGCACGTGCCTGTAATCCCAGCTACTCAGGAGGCTGAGGCAGGAGAATTGCCTGAACCCAGGAGGCGGAGGTTGCGGTGAGCCGAGACCGCGCCATTGCACTCCAGCCTGGGTAACAAGAGCGAAACTCTGTCTCAAAAAAAAAATAAAATAAAATAAAATGTTACCTAGTTTGCATTTTTTTTCTTTTTCTTTTCTTTGAGATGGGGTCTCGCTCTGTTGCCCAGGATGTAGTGCAGTGGCACAATCTTGGGTCACTGCAACCTCCACCTCCTGGGTTCAAGTGATTCTCCTGCCTCAGCCTCCAGAGTAGCTGGGATTACAGGCATGTACCACCACACCCAGCGAATTTTGTATTTTTAATAGAGATGGGGTTTCCCCATGTTGACCATGGTTGGTCTTGAACTCCTGACCTTAGGTGATCTGCCCGCCTTGGCCTCCCAAAGTGCTAGGATTATAGGTGTGAGCCACCATACACAGCTGCATTTTTCTTAAAGTATATTAATGTACATAAATTCGCACTTCCAACTTAGTAACATTAGTGAGTCACATCTGAATATTTTCTACATATGAGGCACTCTTCACTTCTAAAATGTCATGATATGGCATCCTTATAATTCTACTGATGATTATATAATATTAGTTGACATTTAGAATCAACAGTTTCAAATGATCCTTTATACTGAAATAAGATACATTCTTTTACTTCAATTGTAATTTTAGTTCCAGAGAAGGCAGTGCTGTCTTAAAGGTTTGGACAAGATTTTCTTTTTCTCTTACTCCAGGAAGATCACTTAACAACAAATATTTGAGGTTTCTGCAAGTAAAGAAAAAAAGTCACTTCAATTTGGCCAAGAGCATTACAAACAAACTCAATTTACTGACTTAAAGAAAATTAGACAGAAAATGAATCTATGTCACCCTATGCCTTAAAAATGACTTTCAGAGAAGTAGCCTTAGAGATAAAATTCATGCCAATAAGTAACACAGACTTTGGTTTATGTCAATATTTCTAGCCAAATCATTCTAAATAAAATATATATTTATAATGACATAGATATCCTTTGCATGTGAAATATGAAATGTGAAACCCCAAAAGGGCAAAAACTGGGAAAGTTCTTAAAGGTACTTAAGTTTCTACCAAAAGATGAAGCTTTGAAGCCTCAACTAATGTAAGAGATGAATAATCTAGTACTTTTGGTCCTCATGTTTAAAATTTTTCAAACTTCCTGTGATACTGAGGTTTCTGGCAGGTCCATTATATATTAAAGCATAACTACATTAATTAGATTCAGAATTTGAATGTGGGGATCTCTAAAATAGGGATTTGATTAAACAAACTTCTGTTGTTTTTTTATCATGCTGATAGGACTCAGAATCTTACAATTTTAGAATTAAACATTCTTTGCTAGTATTATCTGTTTTTGCATTTGGGATTAGGTGACTTGCTCCAGGACATGGCATGGGTCTGGTTGGTGGCACAAAAGGATGTAGAACAGCTTTCCTAACTAGTGGATGCATGCTTTTGATGAGCATTATAGTGTCAGGCAGTGTTCTAAGCTCTAGAGACAGAAATGTGAATATTTCAAGGTTTGTTTCCCTCAAACAACATAATTACAGGGTAAAATGCTAATAGGTATATACCAAATATCCTGAAAATATCAAAACATAGGGGAAATTGCTTTTAAAAAAAGTAGAGAAAGCATAATCGTTGATGCTTACTGAGGGCTTACTGTGAGGCATCATGCTAGGTGCTTAACATAAATTTAATTTTTAAAAACATACTCTATAAAAAATGCAATAAAACATTAATGGATTAAGGTTGGTAATTTTAACTGTTTTAAAGTATTACAGATGAAAGTGAGGTCATTTTTAAAAATCATCTTTTTCAGAACTAAAAAAAGATACTACCCCTCACAGTCAGTTAAATTCTATTAACAGCATTATCAGGTTTCCACTTTGGCTTTGATCATCTACCTGAAATGACGCAAAGCAACAATGCCTTTGTCTGTGATATTCCCACAGGATATTATTTCCATTTCCAATATGCTTTTTCGTAAATTTTCAAGTTGACTAAGTTTCAGCAAACAGCCGTCCTCGATATACTGACACTTGCACAGCCTTATTTTTTCAACATGCTCTAGGCCCTCTGGGGAGAAAAAGCACAGATTAAGAATCTGCTTTACCATTTAGATGACAAACTGTCCTGGTTTGCTCAAGACTAACTTAGTTTTAGGACTGAGAGTCCTATGTCCTGGGAAACCTCTTAAATACCCTGAAAACTGGAATGAGTGCTCACCGTACTAACCATATAAGGAATTCACTATAGAGCTTGTGCTGATGACAGGGCCATTCTGCAGTCACATGCCCTGGAGGAAAGAAATGCCCACATAGGGGCAGGCATGGTAGCTCACACCTGTAATCCTAGCACTTTGGGAAGCTGAGGCACGTGGATCGCCTGAGGTCAGGAATTCAGACCAGCCTGGCCAACATGGTGAAACCCTGTCTCTACTAAAAATACAAAAATTAGCCAGGCATGGTGGTGCACGCCTATAGTCCCAGCTATTTGGGAGACTGAGGCAGGAGCATCACCTTGGAGGCAGAGGTTGCAGTGAGCCAAGATTGTGCCACTGCAGTCTAGCCTGGGTGAGAGTGAGACTCTGTCTCAAAAAAAAAAAAAAAAAAAAAAAAAAAAAAAAAAAAAAACCCACATAAGCAGAAGCTGTGTGGATATAATTATTCCTGCACTATTGAGGGCTTCTCAGTGATAGAAGTTTGACAGAGATAGTTTGACAAACAAGGCCCTGGATTTTAAGTCAATAAACCAAAGAATAGAGACATATAGAAACAAGCTTAGCGAAAGGAGGAATGAGAGGAAGGTATCTGTCACCTCAATTTAATTTGAAAATAAATATCAAACATAGGAAGAAACAAACTTGACTGTACTGAAATGGGCAAAAAGGACATACCTATAACTATAATCGTGAGTCAACCGGAACAAAATAGTCATTGCGAATCACCTGCATTTCCTATTAGCAAAATGATAGGGTAGTTACCCATGTGATCAAATCCAATGCTCATGATACAAGAGTCGGTGGCATCAATCGCCTGAATCTTGTATTTGTCCAGAGGGCCTGTTGGGAGGTGGTTGTAGTCCTTCTGCCACTTCTCCTGACCATGGTAGCGTACCATGGCCCCACAGCGCAGCAACCACTCGGATGCTGCCCTGTCAGGGCCAACATCCCTGATGCGCTCGTAATCCACCCTGTTTGCAAGAGAAAAAAAAGCAGTTCGCTTTTACAATAATTACTAGCTTGTTAACTATATTCGCTGACATAAATACAGAACGTAACAAATTTTCAAGTGACTGAAGAGGAAGATGAATGTATTAATGAGATCCATGAAAAAAAAAAAAAAACCCAAAACTAAAAAACTGTAGTCTATCTGCTAACTTTTGGTTTTGTTTTTGTTTCCAAGTGAACACTGTCAAGGCATATTACTTTTATATGACTTTATCAGTCAGACACAAGTTTTCATTGATTCATATACAGTAGAGTGCTTGACACCAGAGATATTTAGTAACTGTTCTAGGAGTGACTATACTTGGTTAGAATTTCTTTTCTTTCTTTCTTTTTGAGACAGAGTCGACTAGCTCTGTCACCCAGGCTGGAGTGCAGTGGCTCACCTCCTGGGTTCAAGCAATTCTCTAGGCTCAGTCTCCCAAGTAGCTGGGATTACAGGCACCACCACTGCCAGATAATTTTTGTATTTTTAGTAGAGACAGGGTTTCACCATGTTGGCCAGGCTGGTCTCAAACTCCTGACCTCAGATGATCCACCTGCCTCAGCTTCCCAACGTGCTGGGATTACAGGCAAGAGCCACAGTGCCCGGCTAGAATTTCTATTAATAACAAAAGATTAAAGAGAAAATAATTCTGAATTTGTGTTCAAATTAATCTTAGTGATATTTATTAATTTCTATATATGCTTTTTTTCTGTAGCTAGTGATCATAATGCTGTACTAAGCAATCAGAAGGAGGTTCATTTAATCAGTTTCAAAATAATATTTTTAAGTGTGCCACCCACTAATTTTTTGAAAACTTGAGTTACTTTGATAGAATTCAAAAGGTTAACTACATTCCTTTAGAAAGCCATAAAAATATTTAAAAATTATATTTAATACATTTTTCTGATTATAAATGTTTATTTTAGAAAACCTGAAATATATCAAAAGGACAAGTAAAAAAATCCTTGAAATCCTGCAACTCAAACAGCCACAGTTAATATTTTTGTAATCTATTTTTGTGCTATTTTTCCGATGTTTGTGTGGGTTTCATTTGTCTGTGAACAAAATTAGGATCACACTGTAAATTGTTAAAAGAACATTTGAAATACAAGAAATAGGCTGGGCGCGGTGGCTCATGTCTGTAATCCCAGCACTCTGGGAGGCTGAGGCAGGTGGATCACCTGAGGTTAGGAGTTGGAGACCAGCCTGGTCAACATGGTGAAACCCTGTCTCTACTAAAATACAAAAATTAGCCAGGTGTGGTGGTGGATGCCTGTAACCCCAGCTAGTCAGGAGGCTGAGGCAGGAGAATCACTTGAACCTGGGAGATGGAGGTTGCAGTAAGCCAAGATCACGCCACTGCACTCCAGCCTGGGAGATAAGAGCAAGAAAACAAACAAACAAAAATGAGAAATAGCCAAACTAGCTATCGGGAACTTATTTAGCTATAATAATCTCCACATCACTTCATTTAAGAGTAACTTACTTATTAAACACTGTATTCAGCCAGCCCCAGAAGTATCTGGAGTCACATGACCATGGGAGTTTCTTTAATCCACACAACTGCTGGGAAACTTTTCCAAACAGCATCATTTGATCTAGACACACAAAACAGTACTTATATTAGATCATCATCGGGGTCCTACACATATAGCAACTTACTTCACAACTTCAGAGTCAATGTTCTTGTACTGATAAAGCTGATAACTTCCTTGCCACTCAACAGTTATTGAGCAAGTCACTCCTGTTTCTGCTTCTCGGGTTTTTTTTTATTTGTTTGCTGAAAAAAAATGAGGGGTTGGACTGGATGGTGCCTAAGGTTCCTTCTGGCTTGAGCATTAAGTTCCACTGTTGAAACATCAACTGGAGTCTGTCTGTTGTACTGCCACCTAGTGTCCATTCAGGCACTGTAGTTACACATTTGCTGAAACCAGCTCTACTCCCCATCTGTATTTCCAGTATCAAAATGACTTACTAAAATCACTGAAAAAGCAAGGTGTCCAGGTTAAGATGCTTACATCCAGAAGAGAAGAGGAGACATGAAAATAGATCTACCTATGACAAGGCTGCAAGTGGTGTTACCACAGCAGTGTAAACAATAAAAATGTTGCAGGGCAGCTGGAAAGGGCTGGGCAAGTGACTTGACCTTTCTAACCTCTGGTATTCTTATTTGTAAAATGAGATGATTTGCTTAGATAATTTCCAGCTGTCAAAATCTATAACCATAATTTGAGAAAGTGATTTCTGAAGTAGGTTTCAATCTGATTTACCTCAATTTCCAGTTTCTCTAGTAGTGCGCTAGGTGGTGTGTACAAGGGACTGGGTGCAGCAGGGGAGACGGCGAGACAAAGATAAATGAAACACGGTGTTTGCTTTGAGCATCTGACAATTTAATGCAGGGTGGAGTGGCAGCTAAGACACGTTACCAAGGAGTTAAAGTAAGTGATAGAACTTGATAAATGCCTCAAAAGAGTTAAAACAAGGACAGAAAAAATTTCAATAGACAAAGGTGCCAGGAAAAATTTGTCCGATTATTAGCTGAAGCAAGAACATTTAAGGCATGTTATTTTCAGTTTCACTAGCACATGTGAGTCATGAGAAGAGGCAGGCAGCTTGCAGTCAGGTCATGAAGGGTCTTGCATGCTCACCAGGGAATCTGGACTGTATTCTGCAGGCAGCTGGGAGTCACCGAGGTTTTAGAACAAAGCAATGCCATTGCTACGGTTGTGCTTCAAGAAATTGACTCAGACAGCAGCATCAAGATTAAGGTCAATAGAATGGGACAGCCAGCCAGCAAGGGTTTCAATCACATGAGGCCAGAGGAAAGGGCCTAGCTGGGGAAGGATGGGAATGATATTACAGAGTTAGTTCCATATGACTGAGTTAAGTGAGATGTAGGGGCAAGGGCTAGAGGAGTTGAAGATGACACCAAGTTTTGGTCCTGGGTTACTAGTAGGATGGTGACACCACGAACAGAAATCAACATCAGGAGGACAGGGTCATAGGTTCAGATTTTTTATTTTAGTTTTTTCATAATCTATATATTAAATGTTAGCAGGATTTCTAAGTGCAGATGACCAAGAAATCACTGGAATCAGAGTCACAAAATGTTAGAGCTGTAAGGAATTTAGATCACCTGGACCCTGTGAGGAAACTGAAGCTCTGATATTAAGTAACTTGCAGACACCCTAAATCCTTTCTGGAACAAGGTGCGGTATTAATAAATGCATGTGTTTAAAGGGGCTTGCTCAATGTTTCATGGCTAATTGGTGGTAGTGTTGAAACTTGAACCCAGTTCTCTACCAGTCTGGGGTCCTTTCCTTAATCATTACATGGTTCTAGAATTCAAGAGAAAGAAGAGGGCTAGAAAGATGCCTGAGTGGGAAACATCTTAGAGCTGAGGAAGTAACAGAGGATGTTGAGGCCATGAAACAGTGAGAGATGTGACCTGAGGACAGAACCAACTTTTCATTTCTTTTCTACCATAGCCATCTTCATTACTGCAGACCTCTGCTCCACTACCTCCCTTTCATGTTCTCAACCCTTTCCAGCTTTTTGTTAAAGCTCTCTCTGCCTGTGCCCACCTTGAATAACTGTATTAGTTGTCAATCTTATTTACAAATATGGGCTTTCCTGGCTTCTATTCGGGCTATTTTCTCTTAGCCTCCCTCCCCCATCACCATCAATCTGTGGAAATCCCACCCAACCTCAAGACTTTATTCATATCCCATGACCATTCATTCATTCGATCAATAAATGTTTATTGAATGTCTGCTATACTTAGTGCAAAAGCAACAATGGTAAGTCAAAAGAAACAAGAACAAAGGAGAAAGAGACACAGAGAGAAGGACAAGGTTCCTGACTTTATATAATGCATAGTTTAATAAAGACAGATGACATATTAAGAGATAAATAACACCCAACATAGTTGGATGAACAGATGCCATTAGAACCTGAAAGAAGGAGTGAGAGGAAGGCTTCATACTGGAGGTGTCTTTTGAGATGGATCTTAAACAGTGATTAAAGTTTTTAGTTAGTATAAAGCAGAACCAGAATATGCAAAAAAAAAAAAAAAAATTCCAGTTACAACAAAAAAAGAGTATGCAAAGTAAAAGAGCAAGACTCATACCTTATTCATTTCCATTTTTCTTAGCATAATGCAAAAGTTTAATAAATATTTGTATATTAACAGTCTTCAATGGTTGACATGTTTCCATGGAGAAAGATAAAACCAGTTAAACTGTTATTAAGCATGTGAATTAGAATGGTCTTTGAAAACTTTTGCTTGATTCATTTTGGGCCATCTTATAATTTAGCTTAAAAGGCCAAATTTACTTCAGCTGCAATCTCTAAAAACACAAGATATTAGCTTTAAAAGATTTTAAACATGAAAATTAAGTTTATATTTGGCAATAGAGGTAAAAAAAATTGGTAAGTTTTTACGTTCTCAACTGCAACTTTGCTAATGATTTTGCAAATTATTCCTACTTGAGTCCAAGCAGTTGCATCTGGGAATGTTTTCTATAGGGAAAGAGGAGACCTCTAGTGGTAAGTTAGTGAATCTAGCTCTAATAAATTAAAAGTATCCAGTTAAACGCAAATTAGAAAATAATCGCTACAAAATTATTGCTGCCATAGATAATCCACCATGATCAAGTGGGTTTTATATCAGGGATGAAGGAATGGCTTAACAGACACAAGTCAATAAATGTTATACACCACATAAACAGAATTAAAAACAAAAATTACATGATCATCTTAACAGATGCAGAAAAAGCATTTGACAAAATCCAGCATCGCTTTGTGATTAAAGCCCTCAGCAAAACTGGCATACAAGGAGCATACCTCAAAGTAATAAAAGCCATCTATGACAAACTCACAGCCAACATAATAGTAAACGGGGAAAAGTTGAAAGCAGTCCCTCTGAGAACTGGAACAAGACAAGGATGGCCACTCCCACCACTTTTTTTTTTTTTTTTTTTTTTTTGAGATAGTGTTTCACTCTGGTTGACCAGGCTGGAGTGCAATGGCATGACCTTGGCTCACTGCAACCTCTTCCTCCCAGGTTCAGGTGATTCTCCTGCCTCAGCCTTCCAAGTAGCTGGGATTACAGGCACCTGCCACCATGTCAGGCTAATTTTTTGTGTTTTTAGTGGAGATGGGGTTTCACCATGTTATCCAAGCTGGTCTTAATCTCCTGACCTCAGGTGATCCATCCACCTCAACTTTTAAAGTTGCTGGGATTACAGGCATGAGCCACGGCACCAGGCCCCACTCTAGCTACTTCCATTCAGCATAGTACTGGAAGTCTAGCCAGAGCAATCAGACGAGAGAAAGAAATTTAAGAGGTAAAGAGGAAGTCAAACTGTCACTGTTTGCTGATGATATGATTGTTTACCTAGAAAACCCTAAAGACTCCTCCAAAAAGCTTCTAGAACCAATAAATGAATTCAGCAAAGTTTCAGGATACAAAATTAATGTACACAAATTAATACCTTTCCTATACACCAACAGCAACCAAGCTGAAAATCAAATCAAGAACTCAACCCCTTTAATAGCTGCAAAATAAATCAATAAATAAAATACTTAGGAATATGCCTAACGAAGGAGGTGAAAGACCTCTAAAAGGAAAACTACAAAACACTGCTGAAATAAACCACAGACGACACAAACAAGTGGAAGCGCATCCCATGCTCGTGGATGGGTAGAATTAATATTGTGAAAATGACCATACTGCCAAAAGCAATCAACATATTGCTTTGAGTTCATTGTAGATTCTGAATATTAGTCTTCCCATCAATGCAATTCCCATCAAAATACCATCATTCTTCACAGAACTAGAATTCCAAAATTCATATGGAACCAAAAAGAACCCACATAGCCAAAGCAAGACTAAGCAAAAAGAAATCTGGAGGCATCACAGTACCTGATTTCAAACTATACTATAAGGCCATAGTCACCAAAACAGCATGGTACTAGTATAAAAATTGGCACATACACCAATGGAACATAACAGAGAACCCAGAAAGAAACCCAAATACTTATAGCCAACTGATCTTCAACAAAGCAAACAAAAACACCAAGTGAGGAAAGGACACCCTATTCAACAAATGATGTTGGGATAATTGGCAAGCCACATGTACAAGAATGAAACTGGATCCTCATCTCTCACCTTATACAAAAATCAACTCAAGATGGATCAAGAACTTAAATCTAAGACCTGAAACTATAAAAATTCTAGAAGATAGGCCAGGTGTGGTGGCTCGTGCCTGGAATCCCAGCACTCTGTGAGGCTGAGGCGAACAGATCACCTGAGGTCAGGAGTTTGAGACCAGCCTGGCCAACATGGTAAAACCCTCTAAAAAAAAAAAAAAAAAAAAAAAGCACAATAGACTGGGGGCTCAGGGAGAAAGTTTGGGAAGGGGGTGAGAGGTGAAAGACTACAAATTGGGTTCAGTGTACACTGCTCGGGTGACAGGGGCACCAAAATCTCACAAATCACCACTAAAGAACTTATGTAATCAAATGCCACTGTTTCCCCCAAAAATCTACGGGGAAGAAAAAACCCTAAGGAAATTCAAGCATATGTGCATGGAGAGACAGGAACATGAACTGCAGCGTTATTTCCAATAAGGGAAATCCAGAAAAACCAATCCAGAAAAACCAATGCATCCCCCAGTGGAAATGGGAAGGATATACAGCAACAGTCAGAACAATGGTTATCGATTGGAAGGGAGGACAAAGCAGTGGGGAGGGGAAACAGGACTTTCAGTTGTATCTGTTTCATTTATGAGAAAAGAAAAGAGGGAGGGAGGGAGGGAGAGAGAAAGGGAGAATTCCTCAGAGGGAGAAAGAGAAAGAGAGAAACACTGAAAACACAGCACATTGTCATCACTGGATTAAATCTGGTTTATGTATACGTAGGAGTTTATGGTGTTACTTATTCTTCTGAGTTGTTTGAAATAGGGCATAATAAAAACAAGCTACTGGGACCATACAAAAAAAACTTACTGCTGCCATAAATAATCCAGGAAGTCAAATTATGAAAACAAAATCAAAAAAACCTTATCATCAAAACATGGCTTAGAGTCGTATGTAACAGTGTCTTAAAAAGTTGCAATTTTACAACTTAGAGAAATCCAGTCACCTAATGTGTTAGTCAAAATCGGATATATACGTGTTTTCTCTGTAAATTTGATGGAGAGTTTCTCTGTTTGCATTAAAAAAAGTTTTTTGTTTTTTTTTTTAAAATGGAAGTTCTGATGTTGCATATTAAATGCAATTACTTAGTGGGCTATTCAAAGTGATGGTTAACTTGGTGGTTAACAATTAGTGGGCGGTACATACTTGTAATCCCAGCACTTTGGGAGGCCGAGGCAGGCAGATCACGAGGTCAGGAGATTTAAACCAACCTGGCCAGCATGGTGAAAACGTGTCACTACTAAAATAAAAAAATTAGCCGGGCATGGTGGCATATGCTTGTAGTCCCAGCTACTCCAGAGGCTGAGGCAGGGAAATCACTTGAACCTAGGAGGTGGAGGTTGCAGTGAGTCGAGATTGAGCCACTGTACTCCAGCCTAGAGACAGAGCAAGACTCCGTCTCAAAAAAAAAAAAAAAAAAAAAAGACAGTGAACTAGGCGTTGAGGGCTGTACGTGCGAAGAGGGGTGGGATGCCATTAGAATGCGGGACATTTTCCCCAAATTAGAATCCCATCCCACTGTAAGTCACCTATTGTTGATTTCAGTTCTTACTCCTGAGGTGTAGTATCTAGTGCAGGCGTCCCCAATCTTTTTACACAGGGGGTCAGTTCACTGTCCCTCAGACTGTTGGAAGGCCACCACATACTGTGCTCCTCTCACTGACCACCAATGAAAGAGGTGCCCCTTCCTGAAGTGCAGCAGGGGACCGGATAAATGGCCCCAGGGGGCCGCATGTGGCCCGCAGGCTGTAGTTTGGGGACGCTTGATCTAATGAAACAAACTAATAGAGCAATTAATTAGGATTTGGAAGCAAAGGTCCCCAGACTGATTTTTAGGCCAACATTACATGGCACTCTTTGAATTAATTTCTCACAGATTCTCACCCAGATGAAAGAAGGTGATCATGAATTTCCAACCAAGGTGGGTGGCATCAGGAATACGAATGTCTCTAGCCACAGATATCATAGGGTGTATGAATGCAGGACAAGCTCTTAGTTTGAAATTACTTAATCAAAACAAACTACTATACAGTCAAATCTTAGAGGGGAATGTAAGCAGAGATTTTGTAAAAAGAGTATTATGTGCTGAGTTCTTTCACCCTTGCTAAACTAAGAAGCACATGCTTAAAATCAAATAGTAGTAAAGAAAGCACAACTATGGGCCCAGTTGGGCCACAAAAGTCGAATCATAGCCCCCTGCACACATTCTGCATGCAACTTAGTAAGAAATCAACTCTATCTTGTGAAAACTAAAAACCAGCCATCTCCACTACATACCTATCAGAATGGTTAAAAGAAAAAAAAAACTGACATCAAATGCTGATAACAATGAGGAGAAACTGCACTCAAACATTGCTAGTGAGAACTTAAAGTGGTCCAGCCACTTTGGAAAAGTTTGGCAATTTCTTACAAAATTAGGCTGGGCTCATGCCTGTAATCCTAGCACTTTGGGAGGCCAAGGTGGGCGGATGACTTGAGATCAGGAGTTCGAGACCAGCCTGGCCAACATGGTGACACCCCATCTCTACTAAAAATATGAAAGTTAGCAGGGCATGGTGTGCCTATAGTCCCAGATACTCAGGAGGCTGAGGTAGGAGAATCGCTTGAGACCAGGAGGCAGAGGCCACAGTGAGCCAAGACTGCACCACTGGACTCTAGCTTGGGCAACAGAGCATGACCCTGTCTCAAAAAAAAAAAAAAAAAAAAAAAAATTAAACATGCACTTACCATATGACTCAGCAATTGCACTCTTGGGAACTTATCCTAGAGAAACAAAAACAAGTTAACACAAAAGACTGTACACTCATGTTCATAGCTGCTGTATTGATAATAGTTAAAAACTAGAACCAATTCAAATGTCCTTCAATGAGTCAACAGTTGAATATACTTGTATGAGTCCATTTTAACGGGGCTGATAAGGACATACCCAAAAGTGAGAAAAAGAGGTTTAATAGACTTACAGTTCCACATGGCTGGGGAGGCCTCACAATCATGGCAGAAAGCAAGGAGAACCAAGTCACATCTTACATGGACGGTAGCAAGCAAAGAAAGAACTTGTGCAGGGAAACTCCCATTTTTAAAACCATCAGATCTTGTGAGACTCATTCACTATCCAGAGAACAGCACAGGAAGGACCTGCTCCAATAATTCAGTCACCTCCCACCTGGTTCCCACGACATGTGGGAACTGTGGAAGTTACGATTCAAGATGAGATTTGGGTGGGGACAGCCAAACCATATCAATACTGTAGTTCATCTATATTATGGAATGTCACTCAGTAATAAAAAGGAAGGGACTACTTATACATGTAACAATTTGGATGTATCTCAAGGGATTATGCTGAACGCAAAGAGTCAATCCCAAAAAGTTACATACTGTATAATTACAATAACTACATTTATGTAACATTCTCGGTACAACAAAATTTTAGAAACGGAGAAAAGATTGGGTGGGGCTGCAAAGGGAAGCTGTGGTTACAAAAGGGCAACTGGAGGGACCCCTGTGGTGATGGACCTGTGCTGTACTTTGACTGTGGTGGTGGATACAAGAATCTACACACCTGATAACCATACAGAACTAAATACACACAGAAAAATAACAGAAATACAAAACGGGGAATCTGAATGAGATCATGGATTGTATCAGTATCAATTACCTGGTTGTGATATTGTACTAGTTTTGCAAGATACTACCACCGGGGAGACTGGGTAAAAGGTACGCAGAATCTCTATTCCTTTATTTATTTTTTTTTTTTGAGACTGAGTCTCACTCTTGTTGCCCAGGCACCACAACCTCCACTTCCTGGGTTCAAGCCATTCTCCTGCCCCAGCCTCCTGAGTAGCTGGGATTATGGGCGCCAACACTCTCAGCTTTTTTTGTGTGTGTGTTTTTAGTAGAGACGGGGTTTCACTGTGTTGGTCAGGCTGGTCTCAAACTCCCGACCTCAGGTGATCCGCCTGCCTCGGCCTCCCAAAGTGCATGGGAATCCACAATTATCTCACCAAGTTGAATAACCATCTCTTTTTTCTCTTTTTTTCATCTGTGATTGAACAAGCATTGTTTTAACAATAGAGCGGCCGGGCGCGGTGGCTCAAGCCTGTAATCCCAGCACTTTGGGAGGCCGAGGCGGGTGGATCACGAGATCAAAAGATCGAGACCATCCTGGTCAACATGGTGAAACCCCGTCTCTACTAAAAATACAAAAAATTAGCTGGGCATGGTGGTGCATGCCTGTAATCCCAGCTACTCAGGAGGCTGAGGCAGGAGAATTGCCTGAACCCAGGAGGCGGAGGTTGCGGTGAGCCGAGATCGCGCCATTGCACTCCAGCCTGGGCAGCAAGAGCGAAACTCCGTCTCAAAAAAAAAAAAAAAAACAATAGAGCAAACTATGTACCCCTGTTCTGGTGGCAAAATCCTTTGACCATTGTGAACGCCATCAGGTTGCAAATGCTTCACTGAGCTAAACAACTGATAATCTTATCTCCTGTAATCTGCTCAATAGCCCTAAGATTAGGAAGACATTGCTATCATTCCTAGTTCACAGAGGAGCATTTGAGGCAAAGAGGTGAAGTGGTTTCCTGGAGCCAGAGACTGGAACCAAGATTCTAACAGGCACGTGAAGACCTTCTGGTAATAAATTTGTATCATTCTGGGCCGGGCGCGGTGGCTCACGCCTATTATCCCAGCACTCTGGGAGGCCGAGGCGGGTGGATCACGAGGTCAAGAGATCGAGACCATCTTGGTCGGCAAGGTGAAACCCCGCCTCTACTAAAAATACAAAAATTAGCCGGGCATGAGTGGTGCACGCCTGTAGTCCCAGCTACTCGGGTGGCTGAGGCAGGAGAATTGCTTGAACCCAGGAGGCAGAGATTGCGGTGAGCGGAGATTGTGCCATTGCACTCCAGCCTGGGTAACAACAGCGAAACACCGTCTCAGAAAAAAAAAAAAATTTTTTTTTTTGTATCATTCTATTTCTGTTCTGTTCAGAGCCCCATAAAAGAAGTCCAGAACACTGCGGGCTGTCAGTCTTCGGTGTGACATAAAGCCTTCATGAGGGGCGAGGACCAGGGCCGGACATGGAGCGCCGTCTTAGCGGACGCTCGACTCGGCTGGGGCCGAGAACAGAAACGGTGGGTGCCCAACCCCTTCGCCTCCCACAGACCTCGTGCGGGGGCGGAGCCGAGCGGGAGGAAGCGGGGGGCGAGGGCGGGGCCGAGGCCGAGCTGGAGAAAGAAGCCGCTGGGCCCGCCCTAATCAGAATTTTCACCGTAATCCCGGCCACATTCTCCCGCGGCCCCCTCGTCGTCGCGCGGCGGGGAAAGTCGAAGGCGCGCGACCTGAAGGGCCAGGTTTTCAGACAGCCCAGCGTTGGCGATGGGCGAGGGCAGAACGCAACCACCACCCTCGTCCCGCCCCGCGCGGGGCCTAGCTCCTTTACTCACAGCATTGGAGGGTGGGAGGGAGCGAGCCAGAGTCCCCGCGTCTGCGGCGCCCTGGCCTGCCCTTCGCCCTCCGCCGCGCGCGCCCATTGGCCACCGCAGCCTCTCCACGTGGGACGAAGGCGCGCGCTTCATTGGACCCCGCCTGAGGGGCGGGCCTAGAGTGCGCGGGTCGCCGGCCGCGGAGGGTCAAGTCGTGGCTTCTGAGGGCTGAGGGAGGGCAGCGGGCGCAGGCGATGGTGCCAGCGCTGCGTTACTTGGTTGGTGCCCGCGGACGGGCCCGCGGGGGTTTATTCGGGGGCTTTCCCAGGGCGTGCGGGCCGGCGTCGGGGAGGCCCCGACCGCTGTGTGGGGGTGGCCGCAGCGCCAGCACCAGGTGAGTGGCTGCCCGTCCTCCCCGCCGCCGGCGCTGCTGCCTCTCGCAGAGGCGAATCGTGCTGGACCTGTGTCCCTGTTCCTACTTCCCTGTCCCGGGGTGAGAGCAGGTTGGGGTCCTGTGGAGCTCCAACCTGGCATCCCAGGAGCTACCAACCTGCGGGTTCGTTCGTTGTATGTACGGGCGGGAGGAAAGGCGGTGTGTGGAGTAGAGGTCAGGAGTAGCTCTGGCTTTAAACCCGTCCACTTTCGGTTGAGCTCTGGTCCAGTTACTTAACCTCTTTGAAGGCTCAGTTGTGACTGGGACCTTAGTCTCTGCAGTAGGTGGTCGTTTGGAGGCTAAAAGGACCTAGCACGCAGTATAAGCAATCAAATACAGCTGGCGTCTGCGGGGTTGCTTGCTAGATCTGAATACGGTCTTAGTTCCCGGCAGAGCCCGCATGGAGTTGCCCCTGTCGGAAGCGGCTCCTGTGCTAATCAAAGCCCGCAGAATTCAGTGTCCTGTGATGTATAGTTTGGACGTCACATTCGAAACCACCGTCTTTCTCTGCCCTCTGTAGAAGAGACAGTTTGTGTGAAGGATGTAAGGCTTGGAGAGGTTTTGGTTATTTTGAGGACTAGGAGGGTGGGCCATAGGTGGTGACTGGAGCTTAGTGGAAGACAGATGGCGTGGAATGACACGGGAGAAGGGCTACATCACAGCAACGTTTTTCTTTTAACCACACGTTGAATTTTATTCTAAGAGCCACGGGAAGCTATTTAAAAGAGTTTGAAGAAGAGGCTAGTGATTAAATGTTGATGTTCTGAAAGTTGATGCTGGCGCTGCGTGTTGGTGGATGGAGGGAGTAGAGTGGGGTACTGGTTAGTGAACTGGTTGTTAAGGGCTGTGTAAAGTGATCCTTCAGATTTGAAGAGGGGGAGTGAAGGGTGGCACATGTAGTTGGAAAAAGCACATTCACTATGATAGTTTTATGTTTGAGAGTAAGAAAAGTTTATTGATGGTTGTAATATAATCTGCGAAAACAGTATGTTGGCTGGGAATCTGTACCAAGGTAATAATTCTAAGTGGAAGGCCTGCCTCCCCAAAAGCTTTTGTGTTACAGTTATCGAAAGGCAGCAAGGGGCGGCTCATGCCTGTAATCCCAGCATTTTGGGAGGCCGAGGCAGGTGGATTACCTGAGGTCAGGAGTTTGACACCTGCCTGGCCAACATGGTGAAACCTCGTGTCTAGTAAAAATACAAAAACTAAAGCCGGGCGCGGTGGCTCAAGCCTGTAATCCCAGCACTTTGGGAGGCTGAGGCGAGCGGATCACGAGGTCGAGAGATCGAGACCAACCTGGTCAACATGGTGAAACCCCGTCTCTACTAAAGATACAAAAAATTAGCTGGGCATGGTGGCACGTGCCTGTAATCCCAGCTACTCAGGAGGCTGAGGCAGGTGAATTGCTTGAACCCGGGAGGCGGAGGTTGCGGTGAGCTGAGATCGCGCCATTGCACTCCAGCCTGGGTAACAGGAGCGAAACTCCGTCTCAAAAAAAAAAAAAAAAAAAAAAAAAATAATACAAAAACTAGCCGGGCATGGTGGTGTGCGCCTATAATCTCAGCTACTGGGGAGGCTGAGGCAGGAGTATCACTTGAACCCTGGAGGGGGTGGTTGCAGTGAGCCGAGATCATGCCACTGTATTCCAGCCTGGGCAATGAAGGGAGACTCTGTCTTAAAACAAACAAACAAATATAAAAAAAAAAAAAACAATAAGGATGAGAAACATTATTATGGAAGTTAAGACCACCCCTCTAAGTGAAGGTTTTGCTACCTTTTACAGAAAAGTGAGACTTGAAGGCAAAGCATAGCATCATAGCTGAACTTAAAAGAAAAAAAAAAACCAGTATGAAAGATACCTCTCTGTTATATATGTGCACTGCCACGATTGATGTAGATATCAACTTGATAAATTTAAAAAATTACAGTCAGTTCTCATTTCTGTGGGTTCTGTATCTGCAGATTCAACCAACTATGGTTCAAAAATATTTGGGAAAACGATAAAAACACAAAATTTAAAATGGAGTATAACAACTGTTCACATAGCATTTACATGGTTCTATGTACTATAAGTAATCCAGAGATGACTTAAAGTATATTGGACACTGTGTTTAGATTATATGCAAATACTGTGCCATTTCATATAAAAGACTTGAACATAAGTAGATTTTGGTATCCATGGGAGTCCTAAAACCAATCCCCTGTGGTTATTGCGGGATGACTGTATATAAAATATGATTAAGTCATACACATACAAATGTCTTAAGTATTTGTGAATGTTTTGAACACTTACCTTAGTGGAAGATTATAGAGATTTTGGAAAATAAAAATCCTATCTTAACAATGGTTATTCTTGTGGAATTTTTAAAAGCCAGGATATTTTAGAATCCACAGAAGATCTGTTTATTGTGTAAAGGGCCAATGGCTGTAAATCAGCATAAGTAACTATAGTGGAATGTGAATGCTTTACCTTTTATCTACTGAACTTATGTTTTTAAAAACCTGTTTAAAGGCTTGGACTTCCAAATACGCTCTAATCATATTAGTAATGTTTTAGTTGACTACTGTAAGCATTTGCCAATAACTAGTATTAATGAAGTGGACCCAGAATCCCATTTTACTTGTGCTGCTCTTTTTACACCCTCTCTTTTTAAATGTGTGCGTTATTCACCATCCTTGACAACCATTTTATCCAGTCTCAAGCTGCTGCAGGAGAACCACCTGCTGAGCATCACCTAGAGGTTCTCCCTGTTCAAGTTATGAGGCTTATGCACTGACAGAGGGAACTTTATCCCCTATGACCCCCAAATTAATTTCAGATGCAGGATTTGATTTGTCAAGCTTATATATGTTCCTAGTTGTCTAGGATCTGTTTCTGCTTCCAGCTATAGCCATAGGTGTGGTAACAATTCTAATCAAATTATGTGCTTTGCTAAGGATTTTGAAATTGAAACTTAGATCACTTTTCAAAGAAAGGGCCTGATCTCTGAAATTTCCCTCTGTTTACTGTTCCTTAAAGGCTCTTTCTTATTTGTTGACCATCAGGTCAGTGTTAAAGGTAATCTTTTAAGCTTCTAATTGCAGAGTTATATAAATTATACATGCTTGTTCTACATTTTGTAAATGGTTGTATACTCAGGGTTTGCCATGGCAAAGATTGTGTGGTTCCTAAGCCCATTTCTAGAACAATTATTGCCCCAAGGTTTATTTTCTCAGAGTTGTTTCCTTCTCAAAGAAAAACGATGTAAAAGTTATTGCACACTAAAATGTTAAAGCTTTAACGTGTTAACACATTGTCAAGAATACTACATTGGAATTTTACAAGAATAGGTAGTAGAAGCATAATTATGCTTAACACAAAGTATAGTCACAAGCTGCATAACATTTTGGTCAACTGCAGACTGCATGTATAGTGATGGTCCCAAAGATTACCATATTTTTTTTCTGTACCTTTTTTATATTTAGACATTTTTAGATGCACAGATACTTACCATTGTGTTACAGTTGCCTACCATATTCAATATAGTAATCTGCTGTACAGGTTTGTAGTCTAGGAGCAATAGGCTATAACATATAGCCTAGCTGTACAGTAAGCTATGTCATCTAGATTTGTTTAAGTGCATTTTATGATGTTTGCACAATGGAATCACCTAACAATGCAATTCCTAGAACCTATCCCTATGGTTAAGCAATGGACGACTGCAATCACTTACGTAACTAGCCTGGCTGCCATGTTAACAGAGATATGGAGCAGATTGGGCAACCAGTTATTTTGCCTGCCAGTAAGCTGTAGCTGATTTTGCTACTGACCAGTGATGTGTATAACTAACTTTTAAGGTTTTTTGATGCATATAACTTTTTTTTTTTTGAGATGATGTTTTGTTCTTGTTGCCCAGGCTGGAGTGCAATGGCGCGATCTCGGCTCACTGCATGCAACCTCTGCTTCTGGGGTTCAAGCAAGTCTCCTGCCTCAGCCCCCTGAGTAGCTGGGATTACAGGCATGTGCCAACATGCCCAGCTAATTTAGTATTTGTAGAGACGGGATTTCTTCATGTTGGTCAGGCTTTCCTTGAACTCCAAACCTCAGGTGATGTGCTTGTTTTGGCCTCCCAAAGTGCTAGGATTACAGGCATGAGCCACCATGCCAGACTTTTTTATTTTTGAGACAGGATCTGGCTCTGTCTCCCAGGCTGGAGTACAGTGGCATGACCTCAGCTCATTGCAACCTCTGCCTCCCAGGTTCAAGCGATTTCTCCAGCTTCAGCCTCCTGAGTAATTGGGATTACAGGTACCCACCACAACACCCAGCTAATTTTTGTACTTTATGTAGAGATGGGGTTTTACCATGTTGGCCAAGTTGGTCTTGAACTCCTAACCTCAAGTGATCCACCAGCCTTGGCCTCCCAAAGTGCTGGGATTACAGGCATGAGGCATCATGCCCAGACTTGATTCATATAACTTTTTTTTTGTTTTGTTTTGTTTTGTTTTTTGAGAGACGGAGTTTCGCTCTTGTTACCCAGGCTGGAGTGCAATGGTGCGATCTCGGCTCACCGCAACCTCCGCCGCCTCCTGGGTTCAGGCAGTTCTCCTGCCTCAGCCTCCTGAGTAGCTGGGATTACAGGCACACGCCACCATGCCCAGCTAATTTTTTGTATTTTTAGTAGAGACGGGGTTTCACCAAGTTGACCAGGATGGTCTTGATCTCTTGACCTTGTGATCCACCTGCCTCAGCCTCCCAAAGTGCTGGGATTACAGGCTTGAGCCACCACGCCCGGCTTTTTTTTTTTTTTTTTGAGACAGAGTTTCGCTCTTGTTACCTAGGCTGGAGTGCAATGATGCGATCTCGGCTCACCGCAACCTCCGCCTCCTGGATTCAGGCAATTCTCCTGCCTCAGCCTCCTGAGTAGCTGGGATTACAGGCACGCGCCACCATGCCCAGCTGATTTTTTGTATTTTTAGTAGAGACGTGGTTTCACCATGTTGACCAGGATGGTCTCTATCTCCTGACCTCGTGATCCACCCGCCTCGGCCTCCTGAAGTGCTGTGATTACAGACGTGAGCCACCGCGCCTGGCCCGATTCATATAACTTTTAAGGTTTTTTTTTTTTCTTTATACACGTGAAACCAAATAGCACAGGGCCAGTACATTTTAATGATTATAAATTAGTAATTGTCCATTGATGATGAAAATAATGCATGTGAAATTTGATGAGGTCTACTGTAAGCATGTATTACTTTAAAGATGACTTTCTCTTGAAGCTCATTTGATATAGTCATTGTTGGTGGCGGAATTGTGGGGCTTGCCGCTGCCAGAGCACTCATCCTGCGACATCCATCACTTTCTATTGGTGTTCTGGAAAAGGAGAAAGATTTAGGTATGTATATAATCAGTGTCGTTCTTTGGGCTTACTTGGGCATCTGCTCATTGTGTCTGTTCTGAATCTTTCGTGTTGAATGTCAATGTTAGTATCTTAGTTTGTGTTCTGAAAGCAGAGTGTGGGACAAGGATGTGGCTATAGGTTATTTATTTGAGAGGTTAAAGCAGAATGTGGGACAAGGACATGGCTATAGGTTATTTATTTAAGAGGTTATCTGAGGAAACAGGAGTGAGGGGATGAGGAAAGTAAGACAGGGAAGGAGGAAAAGTTGTGAGAACACATCATCAAGATTGCTGCTGTGAGCTGGATTCCACTGGAACCCCTGAGGAGCAATATAGTGTTTCCCAGGATTGTGCTCATTTATCCATCAGCTCCTGTCCCTGTTAGTTGAGGATTGCCACTAGTGATGTTAAGTACCCTGTGCCCTTCTCTAAAAAAGTTACCAGAGGTCCTAAGGCAGAGTCTAAAGAGCCCTAATGGTCCCCTGAAGTGGTTTGCTGGTTATGAAAGGTGAGTTTGTGCACCAGAGTTGTAGTTGAAATCAGAGATGGGCTGGAGCAATGTGACCTGGATACCAGGGATGGCTATTAGAAGAAGTTACCGGTGATCTGAGCAAATTCAGGCAGAATTTTACTAATAGCTTCAACTATAATAAGTTTGTTCTCTTATTTCTTATGTTTTGTATGAATCATGTACATACTCTTACCCTGTTTCTCTTGTTCTGTAGCTGTTCACCAGACTGGACATAACAGTGGTGTCATACATAGTGGAATTTATTATAAACCTGAATCTCTGAAAGCCAAATTATGTGTACAAGGTGCAGCCCTTCTCTATGAATACTGCCAGCAAAAGGGAATTTCCTACAAGCAATGTGGCAAGGTATGGCATTTTACTAGGGCCTTGACTAATTTCCAAATAGCATTTTCTTAGTGATGTTTAATGTATATTTTTTAAATTTGGTGTTTTGCTTCTTTGTATCTATGTAATTTTTGAAGTCCAATAGTGGGGAATAACTAAAAAAGATGGTGTGACTTCATGTAATTTTCTAAATAAAAGTTTTATTGACATATAATGTATGCATCATACAATTCACCCTTTTAAAGTACACACATCAGTTTTTAGCATATTTACAGAGCTGAGCAATCATCACCATTACCTAATTAATTTAGACTTTTTCATCACCCCAAAAAGAAACCCCATACCCATTAGCAGTCACTCCCCATTTCCACCTCCACTTGCCCTAGCAACCACTAATATACTTTCTGTCTTTGTGGATTTGCCTGTTCTACACTTTTCATATAAATAGATTCATGTACTATGTGGTGTTTTGTGACTGGCTTCTTTCACCTAGCGTAATGTTATCGAAGTTCATGTTGTAGCATGAATCAGTATTTCATTCCTTTTATGGCTGAACAATATTCCGTTGTATGGATACACACCACATTTTGTTTATTTGTTCATGAGTTGATAGATATATGGATTGTTTCTACCTTTTGGCTATTATGAATAATGCTGCTATGAACATTCATGTACAAGTTTTTGTGTATTTGTTTTCGTTTATATTGGGCATATACTTGGGAGTGGAATTGCTGGGTTGTCATGGTAACTCCATGTTTAACATTTTGAGGAACTGCCAAACTGTTTTCCAAAGCTCTGTACTATTTTATATTCTCACCAGTAATCAGGATTCCAATTTTTCCATGTCCTTGCCAACATATATTTTTACTGCGTCTTTTTTATTGTAGCCATCCTGGTGGAAGTTTTAATTTGCAGTTCCCTAATGATAATGATGTTGAGTGTCTTTTATTTTTTCCTTTTTAGAAAATACTTCTCTATTTTCTAAATATTAGCCAGTTACTGTGTCTCATGCCTTTAATCCCAGCACTTTGGAAGGCCAAGGCAAGAGGATCACTTGAGCCCAAGAGTTAAAAGACTGGGTCAGGCAACATAGTGAGACCCTATCTCTACAAAAAATTTAAAAAGTTAGCTGGGTGTTGTGTTGCATACCTACAGTCCTAGCTACTTGGGAGGCTGAGGTGGGAGGATTGCTTCAGCCTGGGAGGTCGAGGCTTCTGTGATCCATGATCGTGCCACTGCATTCCAGCCTGGGTGACAGAGCGAGACATTGTCTCAAAAAAATAAAATTAAAAATTAAAATTAGCCGGGCGCGGTGGCTCAAGCCTGTAATCCCAGCACTTTGGGAGGCCGAGGCGGGTGGATCACGAGGTCGAGAGATCGAGACCATCCTGGTCAACATGGTGAAACCCCGTCTCTACTAAAAATACAAAAAACTAGCTGGGCGTGGTGGCGCGTGCCTGTAATCCCAGCTACTCAGGAGGCTGAGGCAGGAGAATTGCCTGAACCCAGGAGGCAGAGGTTGCGGTGAGCCGAGATCGTGCCATTGCACTCCAGCCTGGGTAACAAGAGCGAAACTCCGTCTCAAAAAAAAAAAAAAAAATTAAAATTATTTTTTAACCTTATTTCATATTTAAAAGTTGAGACAGGATCTTGCTTTGTAGCCTAGGCTGGTCTCAAACTCCTGGCTTCAAGCAATCCTCCTGCCTTGGCTTCCTAAAGGGGTGGGATTACAGGTGTTAGCCACTGTGCCCAGTCTAAAATTATTTTTTAATTGACACAAATTGTATATATTTATCATGCACAATATGTTGTTTTGAAGTATGTGTACATTGTGGGTTGGGCACAGTGGCTCACGCCTGCCTGTAATCCCAACACTTTGGGAAGCTGAGGTGGGCGAATCACTTGAGATCAAGAGTTTGAGTCCAGCCTGGCCAACATGGTGAAACTCTGTCTCTACTAAAAATCCAAAAATTAGTTGGGTGTGTTAGTACATGCTTGTAATGAGAATTGCTTGACCCTGGGAGGCAGAGGTTGCTGTGAGCTGAGACTGCACCACTGAAGTCCAGCCTGGGTGACAGAGTGAGACTCTGTCTCAAGAAGTATCTATACATTGTGAAATGGCTAAATCAAGCTCAAGCTAACACATGTATTACCTTTCATACATTTTTTTTTTTTATGATGCAGACCCTTAACTCTCTGAGCAGTCTTCAAGAATATGATATGTTATTAACTATAGTCAACATTTTGCGTAATAAATATCCTGAACTTATTCCTTTTACTTAGCTGAAATTTTGTGTCCTTTAACAAATATCTTTCCACACCATCCCCACCTCCCAGCCGCCCCCAGCCACTGGTAACCACCATTTTTCTCTCCACCTCTTTTGAGTTCAACTTTTTGAGATTCTACATATAAATGAGATCATGCAGTATTTATTTTTCTGTGATTGATTTCACCGAAGATAATGTACCTAGTATTGTGATCACTGGATCATATCATAGCTCTATTTTTAGTTTTTTGAGGAACCTCCAAACTGTTCTCCATAGTGGTTGTACTAGTTTATGTTCCCATCAGTGGTGTATGAGGGTTACCAGAGCATGGGAAGGGTAGTGGGGGGTGGGGAGTAAGGATGGTTAATGGGTACAAAAATATAATTAAATAGAATGAATAGGATCTAGTATTTGATAGCACAACAAGGTGACTACAGTTAACAATAATTTATCATACATTTAATGATAACACAGTATAATTGGATTGCTTATAACACAAAGAAAGGATAAATGCTTCAGGTGATAGATACCCCATTTACCCTGATGTGATTGCTATGCATTATATACCTGTATTAAAATATCTCACATACCCCATAAATATATACACCTACTATGTACCCACAAATATTAAAAATTAGAAAATGTAAATTATTGGGGAATAAATGTAACAAAAGTAGTATAAGATCTGTACACTAAAAACTACAAAACACTGTTGAAAGAAGAACAGAATAAATGGCAAGAAATCTTGTGTTCATAGATTGCAAGATTTAATATTGTTATGATAGCAGTATTCCCCAAATTGATCTACAGATTCAGCACAATCCTTATCAAAATTGCAGCTTCCTTTTAGAAAAAATTAATTAACTGTACCCTAAATTGATTTGGAAATGCTTAAGTCTCAGAATAGCAAAAGCAATCTTGAAAAAGAACAAAGTTAGAAGACTCACATTTTCTGTACTAACATAAATACAGACATATATATTGATGGAATAAAATTGAGAATCCATAAACATTTATAGATTCTCTTAGAAGGGTGCCAAAACAATTAATGTAGAATGAATAGTCTTTCCAACAAATGATGCTAAGACAACTAGATATCCTCATGCAGAAGAATGAAGTTGAGGCTGGGTGCGGTAGCTCATGTCTGTAATCCCAGCACTTTGGGAGGCCAAGGCAAGCAGATCATTTGAGGTCAGGACTTCAAAACCATCCTGGCTAACATGGTGAAACTCCGTCTCTACTAAAAATACAAAAAATCAGCCAGGCGTGGTAGCCGGCACCTGTAATCCCAGCTACTTGGGAGGCTGAGGCAGGAGAATTGCTTGAGCCTGGGAGACAGAGGTTTCAGTGAGCCGAGATTGTGCCACTGCACTCCACCCTCGGTGACAGGGCAATACTCCATCTCAGAACAAAAAAAAATGAAGTTGGACCCCTTCCTTATAACATATATCAGAATTAATTCAAAAGTAATTATAGGCCATGTACAGTGGATATGCCTGTAATCCCACCACTTTGGGTGGACTCCTTGACCTTAGACATTCAAGACCAGCCTGGGCAACATGGTGAAACCCTATTTCTAGAAAAATTAGCCAGGCATGGGGGAGCATGCCTGAGCTCCCAGCTACTCGGGAGGCTTAGGTGGGAGGATCACTTGAGTCTGGGAGGAGGAGCAGGAGGAGGAGGAGGCTGCAGGGGGCTGAGATTGCACCACTGCACTCCAGCCTGGCTAACAGAGTGAGATCCTAACTCAAAACAAAACAACAGGGCCGGGCGCGGTGGCTCAAGCCTGTAATCCCAGCACTTTGGGAGGCCGAGGCTGGTGGATCACAAGGTCAAGAGATCGAGACCATCCTGGTCAACATGGTGAAACCCTGTCTCTACTAAAAATACAAAAAAATTAGCTGGGCATGGTGGTGCGTGCCTGTAATCCCGGCTACTCAGGAGGCTGAGGCAGGAGAATTGCCTGAACCCAGGAGGCGGAGGTTGCGGTGAGCCGAGATCGCGCCATTGCACTCCAGCCTGGGTAACAAGAGCGAAACTCCGTCTCAAAAAAAACAAAAAAAAACAAAAAAAAACAAAAAGGTGATCATAGATCTAAATGCAGAAGCTTAGGCTGCAAAACTCTTAAAAGAAAACATAGGAGAAAATCCTTATAATCTAGTGTTAGCATTGTTTCTTAGATTAAAAGCACAAACAGCAAAAGAAAAAAGATAAATGTGACTTCATCAAAATTTAAAACTTTATTTCCTCAAAGGACACCATTAAGAAAGTAAAAAAGAAAGCCTGCAGAATAGTATGAAATATTCCAGATCATATAGTTCATATGCTGTATCAAAAATATGTAAAAAAGATGTACAACTCAATATATAACCCAATTTTTAAATGGGTAAACATTTGAATAGACATTTATCCAAAGCAGCTACACGAATGGCCAAAAAGCACATAAAAAGATGCTCAACACTGATCCAGCAATCCCACTGGTGAGTATATATCCAAAGAAAATAAAATCATTATGTCAAAAGTATACGTGAATTCCTATGTTTACTGAGGCATTAATCACAAGAGCCAAGATGTGGAATCAACCTAAGTGTCCATTGATGGATGAACAGAAAAAGAAAATGTGTATATACAGCACAAAATACCACTCAGCCTTTAAAAAAGGAGGAAATCTTTTTTTTTTTTTTTTTTTTTTTTTTTGAGACGGAGTTTCTCTCTTGTTACCCAGGCTGGAGTGCAATGGGACGATCTCGGCTCACCGCAACCTCTGCCTCCTGGGTTCAGGCAATTCTCCTGCCTCAGCCTCCTGAGTAGCTGAGATTACAAGCACGCGCCACCATGCCCAGCTAATTTTTTGTGTTTTTAGTAGAGACGGGGTTTCACCATGTTGACCAGGATGGTCTCGATCTCTTGACCTCGTGATCCACCTGCCTCGGCCTCCCAAAGTGCTGGGATTACAGGCTTGAGCCACCGCGCCCAGCCAAGGAGGAAATCTTTAAGATAAGGAGAAACATCCTCCAGGTTCATCTACTGATTGTTAGCTGGGTGTGGTGGCTCATACCTGTAATCCCAGCACTTTGGGAGTCTGAGGCTGGCAGATCACCTGAGGTCAGAAGCTCTAGACCAGCTTGGCCAACATGATGAAACCCCATCTCTACTAAAAATACAAAAATTAGCTGGACATGGTGGTGTACATCTGTAGTCCCATCTACTCGGGAGGCTGAGGCACTCGAATTGCTTGAACTGGGAAGTGGTGGTTTCAGTGAGCCGAGGCTGTGTCACTGTACTCCAGCCTAGGTGACAGACAGTGAGATTTCATCTCATTTAAAAAAGAAAAAGAAAAAGAAATGCTTCTGATTTTTGTATGTTGATTCTATATCCTATTAATGCAACTTTAATGAATTTGTTTATTAGTTCCTTTTTTTTTTTTGAGACGGAGTTTCACTCTTGTTGCCCAGGCTGGAGTGCAATGGCGCGATCTCGGCTCACTGCAACCTCCGCCTCCTGGGTTCAGGCAATTCTCCTGCCTCAGCCTCCTGAGTAGCTGGGATTACAGGCACACGCCACCATGCCCAGCTAATTTCTAGTATTTTTAGTAGAGACGGGGTTTCACCATGATGACCAGGATGGTCTCGATCTCTTGACCTCGTGATCCACCCGCCTCGGCCTCCCAAAGTGCTGGGATTACAGGCTTGAGCCACCGCGCCCGGCTGTTTATTAGTTCTAATAGTTTTTTGGTGGAGTCTTTAGGTTTTTCCAAATATAAGATCATATATCAGCAAACAAGGATTATTTGACTTCTTTTTTTCCAGTTTGGAGGCCCTTTATTTCTTTCTCTCATCTGATTGCTCCAGCTAGAACTTCCAATACTATGTTGAATAACAGTGGTGAAAGTGGGCATCTTTGTCATGTTCCAGATCCTAGAGGAAAGGGTTTAAGTTTTTCCTCAGTCAATATGATACTAGTTGTGGGTCTGTTGTATATGGCTTTTATTGTGTTGAGGTATGTTTCTTCTATACCCAGTTTTTTCGAGGATTTTTGTCATGTAGAGAATGTTGAGTTTTATCAAATACTTTTTCAGCATCAATTGAAATGATCATATGGGGTTTTTTGTTGTTGTTTGTTTGGTATTTTTTGTGCATTTCTTGAGACAGAGTCTCAAAAGCTACCTTGGCCACACCAGGGTGGTGTGCACTGGTGTGATCTTGGCTCACTGCAACCTCCGCCTCCCAGGTTCAAGCAATTTTCCGCCTCAGTCTCCCGAGTAGCTGGGATTACAGGCATCCGCCACCACACCTGGCTAATTTTTGTATTTTCAGTAGAGATGGAGCTTTACTATGTTGTCCAGGCTGGTCTCGAACTCCTGGTCTCAGGTTATCTGCCGGAATTGGCCTCCCAAAGTTTTGAGATTACAGACGTGAGTCACCATGCCTGGCCTGATTATATATTTTTTGTCCTTCATTCTGTTGATATGATGTGTCACATTGATTTATTTACATATGTTGAACCATCTTGGCATCCTTGGGTTAAATCCCGCTTGATCATGATGAATCATCTTTTTAATGTGTTGTTGAATTTGGTTTGCTAGTATTTGGTTAAGGATTTTTGTATCAGTATTCATTAGGGATATTGGACTATAGTTTTCATTTTTTTGATGTGTCTTTGTCTGATTTGGGTATCAAGGTAATACCAGCCTCATGAAATGTGTTTGGAATTATTTCCTCCTCCTTTATTTACTGGAATAGTTTGAGTAGGGTTTGGTATTAGTTTAAATGTTTGGTAAAATTTAGCAGGGAAGACGTCAGGTCCTGGGCTTTTCTTTATGGGGAGACTTTTTATTATGGCTTTGATCTTATTGCTTGTTATTGGTTTGTTCAGGTTTTGGATTTCTTCATGGTTCAATCTTGGTAGGTTGTATGTGTCCAGGAATTCATTTCTTCTAAGTTTTCTAATTTATTGGCATATATAGTTCGTCATAGTAGCCTTTAACAATTTTTTGAGTTACTGTGGTGTTGGTTGTAATGTCTCCTTTTTCATCTCTGATTTTATTTATCTTGTCTTCTTTTTTTCTTAGTCTGGTTAAAGGTTTTTATCTTTTCAAAAAAGCAACCTTTTATTACATTTATCTTTTGTATTTTCTTTGTTTTAATTTCATTTATTTCTGCTCTTTATTATTTCTTCTACTAATTGTGAGTTTGGTATGCTCTTGCTTTTCTAGTTCTTTAAGGTACATTGTTAGATTATTTGAAGTTCTTCACTTTTTTGATGCAGGTGCTTAGAGCTATAAACTTTGCTCTTACTACTGCTTTTGCTGTTTCCCATAGGTTTTGGTATGTTGTGTTTCTGTTTTTACTTGTTTCAACAGATTTTTTAATTTTCTTCTTAATTTCTTCATTGACCCACTGGTCATTTAGGAGCATATTGGTTTTGTTTGCTTGTTTGTTTATTTTTTTGAGACACAGTCTCGCTCTGTCACCCAGGCTGGAATATAGTGATACTAAAAGCACAGACAACAAAAGGAAAAAGAAAAATTTGACTTCATCAAAATTTAAAACTTTAATGCCTCAAAACTATCACAGCTCACTGCAGCTTTGACCTCCTAGGCTCAACTAGTCCTCCCACCTCAACCTCCGGAGTAAAGGGGATCACAGATGCACGACCATGCCTAATTTCTTTTTTTTTTTTTTTTGAGTTGGAGTCTTGTTGTCACCCAGCCTGGAGTGCAGTGGTGCTATCTCAGCTCACTGCAACCTCCGCCTTCTGGGTTCAAGCAGTCTCCAGCCTCAGCCTCCTGAGTAACTGGGACTACAGGCACGTGCCACCACGCCTGGGTAATTTTTGTATTTTTAGTAGAGATGGGGTTTCAGCATGTTGGCCAGGCTGCTCTTGAACTCCTGACCTTAAGTGATCTACCCATCTCAGCCTGTGATTACAGGCATGAGCCATCATGCCCATTCCTGACCTTTTTTTTTTTTTCTCTAGTTAGGGTCTCCCTGTGTTGCTCAAACTGGTCTCAAACTCCTTGGCTCAAGTGATCCTCTCACCTTGGCCTCCCAAAGTGTTGAGATTACAGGTGTGAGCCACTGCGCCTGGCCAGCAGCATATTGTTTAATTTTCATATGGTTGTATAGTTTCCAAAATTTCTTTTATTATTTTTAGGTTTATTCCATTGTCAATATTGATATAATTTTATTTTATTTTTTTTGGAGACAGAGTTTCGCTCTTGTTACCCAGGCTGGAGTGCAATGGCGCGATCTTGGCTCACCACAAGCTCTACCTCCTGAGTTCAGGCAATTCTCCTGCCTCAGCTTCCTGAGTAGCTGGGACTATAGGCATGTGCCACAATGCCCAGCTAATTTTTTGTATTTTTAGCAGAGATGGGATTTCACCATGTTGACCAGGATGGTCTCAATCTCTTGACCTTGTGATCCACCCGCCTCGGCCTCCCAAAGTGCTGGGATTACAGGCGTGAGCCACCGCGCCCGGCCTTTTTTTTTTTTTTTGAAATTTTAAAGACCTGTTTTGTGGCCTAATGTATGGTCTGTTCTTGAGAATGATTCATGTGCTGGGGAGAAGAATGTGTATTCTGTGGCTGTTGGATGAAACGCTCTGTAAATATTTATTAGGTCCATTTGGTCTGTAGTGCTCAGTAGTTTATTCTTTGTGATGCTTTTGTGAGGAAAATTGTTTGACCTTTGTGAACTCATTTTGTTCTAATTGTGTGTGTGTGTGTGTGTGTGTGTGTGTGTGTGTCTGTCTGTCTGTCTGTCTGTCTGTCTGTGAATTCCTTAGGCTTTACTATATGCAGGATCATGTCATCTGCAAATAAGTTAATGTTACTTCTTTTCCAATTTAGATGTCTTTTACTTAATTATTCTGCTTGATTTCCACGGGTTGAAGCTCCAATGCTGTGTTGAACAGAAGTAGTAGAAGTGGACCTTCTTGAATTGTTCTTGATCTAATAAAGAAAACATTCAGTCTTTTGCCCTTAAGTATGATGTTAGCTGTGGATTCTCTTGATCGAATTAAGGAAGTTCCTTTCCTTTCCTAGTATGTTGAGTGTTTCCTGTTATGAAAAGGTGTAGAATTTTCTCAAATGCCTTTTCTGTTTCTATTCAGGTGATCATTTGGTTTTTATCCTTAATTCTATTAATGTAGTGAGTTAATACATTTTTGGATATTAAATTGACTGCATTCCTGTGATAAATCCTACTTGGTCATGGGGTATAATCCTCTTTATATGTTGCTGCATTCAGTTTAGTAATATTTTGTTCAGGGTTTTGTATTAATATTTGTAAGGGATATTGGTCTGCAATTTCTTTAGATGTCTGGGTTTGGTAAGAGGCAAAAGATTTTATTTTTCTGAAGAGAAACCAGGTCATTGGTTTTAGTATCAAACTATTATTGGATTCACATAATTAGTTAGGAAGTGATTCTGACTCTTCCGTTTTTTTGAAGAGTTTATGAAGAATTGGTAGTATTATTATTTTTTAAACATCTGGTAGCATTTGTGAATAAAGCCCTTGGGCCTGAGCTGCCTTTTTTCTTTTTGAGGGGGAGTCTGGCTCTGTTGCCCAGGCTAGAGTGCAATGGCGCAATCTCGGCTCACTGCAGCCTCTGCCTCCTGGGTTCAAGCGATTCTCCTGCCTTAGTCTCCGAAGTAGCTGGGATTATAGGTGCCCGCCACCACGCCTGGCTACTTTTTGTATTTCTAGTAGAGACAAGCGTTTCACTGTGTTGGCCAGGCTGGTCTTGATCTCCTGACCTCGTGATCCACCTGCCTCAGCCTCCCAAAGTGCTGGGATTACAAGTGTGAGCCACCACGCCCAGCCCTTCTTTTATTTTTTTTTTTAATGTGAGAAGTTTTCAATCTCTGTGTTACAGGTCTATTAAGTTTTTCTTCTCAAATCAGTTTCAGAAGTTTGTGTCATTCTAAGATTTTTGTTCACTTCATCTAGATAAAATTTGTTGCCATACAGTTGTTCATAATATTCTTTTATAGTATTTTTATTTCTGCAATGTTAGTAGTCATGTCCTTCTTCAGATAAGTGGTTTGTTGTTTTTGTTTTGCTTTTGAGACAGGGTCTCACTTTGTCACCCAGGTTGGAGTGCGGTGGTGCAATCTCAGCTCTCTGTAGCCTTGACCTCCTGAGCGCAAGCGACCCTCCCACCTCACCCCACTAGTAGCTGGGACTACAGGTGCACACTAACACACTCAACTAATTTTTTTTTTTTTTTTTTTTTTTGTAGAAACAGGGTTTTGCCATGTTTCCCAAGGCTGTTTTCGAACTTCTGAACTCAAGTGATCTGCCAGCCTCAGCCTCTCAAAGTGCTAGGATTACAGGCATTAGCCACTATGTCTGGCCCATATAATTTTTAAGAATAAAAGCTCATTGTCACCATTAAAGATTCTATGAGGCCAAGCACGGTGGCTCATGCCTGTAATCGTAGCACTTTGGGAGGCTGAGGTGAGTGACTCACCTGAGGTGAGGAGTTCAAGACCAGCCTGGCCAAGATGGTGAAACCCCATCTCTACTAAAAATACGAAAGTTAGCTTGATGTGATGGCGAGTGCCTGTAATCTCAGCTACTCGGGAGGCTGAAGCAGGAGAATCCCTTGAGTCTGGGAGGTGGAGGTTGCAGTGAGCTGAGATTGTGCCATTGTACTTCAGCCTGGGTGACAAGAGCAAAACACCGTCTCCAAAAAAAAAAAAAAAATAAGATGCTATGAAAAATTGTAGGGCTAGACTTAGTGGCTCATTCCTGTAATTTTAACACTTTGGGAGGCCAAGATGGGTAGATTGCTTGAGCCCAGGAGGTTGAGACCAGTCTGGGCAATGTGGTAAAATGCTGTCTCTACTAAAAGTACAAAAAATTAGCCAAGTGTGGTGGCACATCCCTGTAGTCCCAGCTTCTAGGAAGGCTGAGGTAGGAGAATCACCTGAGCTTGGAAAGTTGAGGCTGCAGGGAGTCATGAATGGGCCACTGCACTGCAGCCTAGGTGATGGGAGTGACACTCTGTCTCAAATAAATGAATAAATAGATAGAAATTTAAACAATAGAAACAAATTTTTTTAAGAGACAGAGTCTTGCTCTGTTGCCCAGGCTGGAGTGCAGTGGCACAATCACAGCTCACTGCAGCCTCAAACTTAGGGGCTCAAGTGGTCTTCCTGCCTCAGCCTTTGAAGTAGCTTGGATTGTAGACATGAGCCCCTGTGCATGGCCGTATTTTAAAAAATAATTTAGTAAAATGGGCCTGACGGAATCTGAGGTGAAAAGGGCAAGATATAAAAGTCTAGTTACAGTATTTATCATTGTAATTGTTGTAAGAGTTCTTTATCTATTTTAAATACTAGACCTTTGTCAACTATATGTTTTGCAAATATTTTTTCCATTGTGTAGGTTGTCTTTTCACCTACTTGATAGAGTCCTTTGATTCCACTTCTATTTTTAAGGTTAATTATTTATTGATTTAAATAGCCTTTGCACCTTGATTAAAAGTGTCACCTCATGAAATTCTGTTGACTTTTTGGCATGAAATAATGACTTGTGAATTCCAATGTACCTTTGAATATGCACCTGTGTTTTCCTTTGCTCTTTTCCTTAAGTAAGGAAGAAAGTATACGTCAGTTATTTTTCCAGAAATAAATAGAAAAGAAATAAGTTGACAAATTTACTGTTTTTCCTCTACAACAGAATGCATTAGTAAATATAATGTATTGCAAAAATAAAAGGGATTGTTTTGTCAGTTATATTCAATTATACTGAATACCAGTTGTCTTTATGATGTGCTGATATTTTACATTTTCCTGAAGAAATAAGAAGACCATTCTGTTTTGGGAGAAAAAAAGTAAAGCCCAAGCAACTTATCCTTCTCTCCCCTTTGGGATTAAGAATGTGGGAATGGTAAGAGTTACTTATGGCCAAGACGCACATGGAGACTATGGTAACAGAAGTGGAAATTGAGCCTACATTTCATTTTTAGGGAAAATTTGTTTTAATGTTATGTTCTTAAGACAACTTTTCTTGGTGGAAGAAGAAAATAGTCATGAAGAAAGTAAGAGTTAGACATGTGAAGAAAAAATTATTTTAAAAAATAACCTTGGCCAGGCACGGTGGCTCACGCCTGTAATCCCAGTACTTTGGAAAGTGGAGGTGGGCGGATCACCTGAGGTCGGGAGTTCGAGACCAGCCTGACCAACATGGAGAAACCCCATCTCTACTAAAAATACAAAATTAGCCGGGCGTGGTGGCGTATGCCTGTATCCCAGCTACTCAGGAGGCCGAGGCAGGAGAATTGCTTGAACTTGGGAAGTGGAGGTTGTGGTGAGCTGAGATTGCACCATTGCACTCCAGCCTTGGCAACAAGAGTGAAACTCTGTTTCAAAAAAAAAAAATTAAAAATTAAAAAAATAACCTTGTTTGGGTTATACAATAGTTCATGGGTTTTCATTGACTTTATCTTTCATCACTGATGATACATTCACCTCTATCCATGCTCTTTACCTTTTTTTTTGCAGCTTATAGTAGCTGTTGAACAAGAAGAAATTCCCAGACTTAAGGCTCTATATGAGAGAGGCCTGCAGAATGGTGTCCAGGGCCTGAGGCTGATCCAGCCGGAGGATATAAAAAAGAAGGAGCCATATTGTAGGGTAAGTGATTAACCAGCTTCATGCACATATTCAAAGGGATGTTTTCATTTAGGGCTTGGTCCTGTGATATGGAGGCTGAGGGGTGAGTTTATAGGAGGCAGGAATAATATAAAATCAGATAGATGATTCTGTCACAGATGTAGTGAAGTGATAGACAAAAGAGGGCATCATCACAAAGTCTGGACACCAGATTTCTTTCTTTGTGAGAAAATGCCAGGTCTGACCAATATGAACAAAGATAGGAGGCCTGAGACTATATGTTTGGAAAACATGGAGCAGTGAGGTGTGGTTGGGAGCATTGGGTGGTATATGAGGGAAGATAAGGTATGAGACTGGAAAGTCAGGGTTAGGCCCACATAAAGGACTTGGCATTCAGCCTTACCCTGCCTATAATAAAAATCAGACACTATAGCTGACTCCTGGTTAAGATGGATAAGGCTGGCATGAGTTTGAAGAGTAGCTTGTCGAGTATCTTCCTTAAAACTTGCTGTAGGGAAAAAAACAGATCTTTATTCATGAAGGAGATATGAATAGTAATATAATAGTTATTCTGCATGTTAACTTTCACTGATCACCTTTCAGAGACTATTAGTCCAACTTCCCAGTTCCACTGACTCTTCCAATGAATGGCTAATTTTCTCCTGTGGGTAGAAATTTAACTGTTCCAATAGTTGGACTCCAGAATCTTGTCTCAGAGAATGTGACTTTGAACTCACTATCAGGCAATGCTTTTTAACTTGGTTTAGAGAAACATTATGGGAAATAGGCTGAACAATATGTAGACTATGAGACCATTTATTTGTTCATCTGCGTTTCTCAGATGGCACGCCTCCACTGCAGTGTTTTGCCTTCCCCATTCTGCTCCTTGACCCCAGTTACTGTCTTTGAGTTGTGCTTTGGTTTTATGGCATCAGCCTATGGAGAAGGTCATTGTATCCGTCACTGTGGCCTTTATTATAAGGATGCGTTTGAAGACGTAAGTTATTCACTGTGTTGAATGACATCTTGCTCTGAGAACCTGCAGGAGAAATTTCTCTCAGATCTCAGTTCTGAGAATAATTTTATTCTTCCTAACCAGAGTTGGTTGGTTTTTATCTTATGGACACTGAGTAATTTAACTGATTGCATTGCCCTGTTTACCTTGACTGCAGGGATGCTCAGAGACACATTTGTGCCATACTCCTGCCAGATACCTGGCGCCTTAAGCATAAATTTTTATTTTTTTATACTAACTTTTCTCTTCAGTTTGTCTTACCTTTCCATCCTCCTTTTCTGTATAGCCTAGTTTCTTGGAACTATAATGTACAATGGAAATCATAAATGGATAGCTTAGTGCAGGCGTCCCCAAACTTTTTACACAGGGGGCCAGTTCACTGTCCCTCAGACCGTTGGAGGGCCGCCACATACTGTGCTCCTCTCACTGACCACCAATGAAACAGGTGCCCCTTCCTGAAGTGTGGTGGGGGGCTGAATAAATGGCCTCAGAGAGCCGCCTGCGACCCAAGGGCCGTAGTTTGGGGACGCCTGGCTTAGTGAATGTTCACCAAGTGTGATTAGTACCCAGGACAACAAACAAATGTTACCAACCTCCCAGTACTCCCCTCATGTTCTTCCACTTGGACATTGCTCTTAAGGGTAACCACTGTCCTGACTTCTTACATCATAGGTGATAGAATTTTAAGTAAGTAGAACGATATGATACAAATTCTTTTGTGTCTGAGCTTTTTTTTTTTTTTTTTTTTTTTTTGAGACAGGGTTTTGCTCTGTTGCCCAGACTTGAATGCAGTGGCACAGCGTTATCATAGCTCACTATAACTTTGAACTTCTGAGCTCAAGTAATCCTCCCACTTCAGTCTCCCAAGTAACTGGGACAATAGGACTGTGCTACCACACTCAGCTAATTGTTTTTATTTATTTTTTATTTTTTTGTAGAGACAAGGTCGCACTATGGTATCCAAGCTGGTCTTGAATTCCTGGGCTCAAGTGATCCACCCATCTTGGCCTCCCAAAGTGCTAGGATTACAGTTGTCAGACACCATGCCCAGCTGTGTCTGGGTTTCTTAAGTTTAGTATTATTTATGAAATTCATCCATATTGTTACATATATTTGTAGTTTGTTGTTGCTGTTTAATACGTCATTCGTATGTATGTATGTAGAATGATTCATTCTACTGTTGATGGGCATTTGGATAGTTTCTAATTTGGGATTCTTCCAGATAATACTGCTATGAAAATTCTAGTACATAGGTTTTGGTGAGCACACATACATTTTTTTTTTTTTTTTCTTTTTTTGAGACAGAGTTTTGCTGTTGTTACCCAGGCTGGAGTGCAATGGCGCGATCTTGGCTCACCGCAACCTCCGCCTCCTGGGTTCAGGCAATTCTCCTGCCTCAGCCTCCTGAGTAGCTGGGATTACAGGCATGTGCCACCATGCCCAGCTAATTTTTTGTATTTTTAGTAGAGACAGGGTTTCACCATGTTGACCAGGATGGTCTCGATCTCTTGACCTCGTGATCCACCCGCCTCGGCCTCCCAAAGCTGGGATTACAGGCTTGAGCCACCGTGCCCGGCACATACACGTTTTTATTGGATGTATACCTATGAAGAAACTTGCTAATTTGCAATTTATGGATATGTTTATCTTTGGCAGGTATTGCCAAAGAGTTTTCAAAAATGTTTGTCCCCATTTATACTCTAATTAGCAGTATATGAGAGTTCCAGTGCTCTATATCCTCAACTAACACTTGGTATTGCTTATTGTTTTTATTTTAGCCATTCTAGTGAGTATGTTGTAGTATTATATTATGATTTTAATTTATATTTCCTCATGGACTCATACATTTATGCACCTTTGTATGTATTTATTGACCATTTGGATATTTTATTTTGAGAAGTATCTGTTTGAGTTCTTTTCCCACCTTTGTATTGGGTTGACTGTTTTATAATTATTAATTCTTATTCAATTTTAGGACATATGTAGTGTGCGTATGAGTCTTTCGTTGGAGATACATATATATACACACAAAAAAAAGACTATCACAGATACCTTCTACCACTCTGTAGCATGTCATTTTACTCTTTTTTTTTTTGAGATTTAGGGTCTCACTCTGTCACCCATGCTGGAGTGCAGTGGTATGATCACTGCTCACTGCAATCTTGAACTCCTGAGCTCAAGCAATCTCCCTGCCTCACCCTCCTGAGTAGTTAGGACTACAGGTGTGTGCCACCACACCCAGCTAATTTTGTATTTTTGTATTTTTGCAGAGATGGGGTCTTGCTATGTTACCTAGGCTGATCTCGAGCTCTACGGCTCAAATGATCCTCCTGCCTTGAGCTCTTGAAGTACTGGGATTGCAGCATTTCACTTTTTAAATATTGTCTTTAGATTAACAGAAATTCCTAATCTCATTGTTACCAATTTATGCATATGTTTATCTTTTATGCTTAGTGTTTCTTTGTGCTCTAGTTAAATTTTCCGGATGCATTCAAAAACTTAGTAAGAAAAATAAAATAGAAAAAAAAAAAAAGAAATCTTTACCTAGCCCAAGGTCTGGAAGATATTCTATGTGTTGTTCTAAAAGTTTTACTGCTTTACCTTTCACATTTGGATCTGCAGTCCATTTGGAATTGATTTACATATATGGTATAAGTTAGGGTCCAAGGTACATTTTTTTCTCCATATGGATATCCAGTTGAGTCAGCATCATTTATCAAAAGAACCATTATTTCCCCACTGTGCTGCAATATTGCCTTTATGATATCAGATATATGTTGGGTATATGTCTGGACTCCATTCTGTTCCATTGCCTCTTCTGTACTACTACTATAATGTTTAATTATAGTAGCCTTTTTTTTTTTTTTTTTTGAGACGGAGTTTCACTCTTGTTACCCAGGCTGGAGTGCAATGGCTCGATCTCGGCTCACCGCAACCTCCGCCTCCTGGGTTCAGGCAATTCTCCTGCCTCAGCCTCCCAAGTAGCTGGGATTACAGGCACGCGCCACCATGCCCAGCTAATTTTTTGTATTTTTAGTAGAGACGGGGTTTCACCATGTTGACCAGGATGGTCTCGATCTCTCGACCTTGTGATCCACCCGCCTCGGCCTCCCAAAGTGCTGGGATTACAGGCTTGAGCCACTGCGCCCGGCTGCCTTTTTTTTTTTTTTTAATGGGGTTTTACTCTGTCACCCAGGCTGGAGTGCGGTGATACTATCATAGCTCACTGTGGCCAGCTAATTTTTAAATGTTTTATAAAGACAGAGTCTCACTATATTGCTTAGGCTGGTCTTGAACTCCTGGGCTCAGGTGATCTTCCTGCCATGGCCTCTGCAAGTGCTAGGAATAGAAGCATGAGCCACTGCACTCAGTCTATAGTAGCTTTTTAATAGGTCTAGGTATCTGGTAGAGTAAGGCCTTGAATTTTTTTCTTTAACATTGTCTTGACTGTTCTTGGATCTTTACATTTCTACATAAATTTTAGAGTTGATTTGCCAGACCCTGCAAGATAACCTGTTATGATTTTGATTGAGATTGCGCTCAATCTGTATGCCTATGTGGAGACAATTTACATCTTTGTAGTATGGAGTCTTCCAGTCCTTGAACATCATACATCCCTCCATTTGTCTGGATCTACTTTAATTTATTACATAATGTATTATAATTTTCAGAATAGAATTCTTGCATGGCATGTGTCTCTTATATTTATAGCTACAATTTGTATTTGATGTTTTCTGATACTCTCATGAATAGTATTGTTATTTAAAGTTCATTTTTTGTTTGTTGCAGTTATGTGGAAATACAATGGACTTCTGACCTTGTATCCAGTTTTCTAGTTAAATTCACTTACTGGTTTTTTTTTTTTTTAAGACGGAGTTTCGCTCTTGTTACCCAGGCTGGAGTGCAATGGTGCGATCTCGGCTCACCGCAACCTCCACCTCCTGGGTTCAGGCAATTCTCCTGCCTCAGCCTCCCGAGTAGCTGGGACTACAGGCATGCGCCACCATGCCCAGCTAATTTTTGTATTTTTAGTAGAGACGGGGTTTCACCATGTTGACCAGGATGGTCTCGATCTCTTGACCTCGTGATCCACGTGCCTCGACCTCCCAAAGTGCTGGGATTACAGGAGTGAGCCACCGCGCCCGGCTCACTTACTGGTTTTAACTAATTTGTCTATAAATTATTTTGGATTTTTATACCCAGACATTTTATCTGCAAATAATAATTATTTTATTTCTTCCTTTCTGATTGATATACTTGGCTGACCCAGTGTTTAATGCTGGTTTATATGTGTTTTTCATTTATTTTTACAAGCTGCTTCATCCTTTCAGCTTTTCCTTGATCTCTGGTTGTAAAGTTAAAGTTGTGTCAAAATATGCAAGATTTTCTTAATTCATATAAAGCTCCTAAGAAGTGGATAGTAACTAGGAGTCTAAACAGTGTTGAATGAGTTCTTGCTGCAGCGAAGGTTATAGCATCTTCATCTCCAGCAAGCCACCTATTCCTTTTCTGGTACCCAGTCAGGATAATCAAAGTATTTTGCTTGTGGGATACACTAGTTCTTGTTACTTCCCTTTTCTCCCCTCAGATATTTCTTATCTGTCTGAGACAGTAAATTAATGACTGATTTGTTTTTAAGTAGAATATTTTCATTGACCATCTTATTTTGGCCACCTGCTTATTTCACACTCCGGGCAAATTCTAAATGGTCAGAGTTGACAGTCAAATTCTGTCCTGTAGGCCACATTCATCCTGCCACCTGTTTTTGTATGGCCTGAAAGCTAATGTTTTTTACATTTAAAGTGTGTTAAAAAAAATTAAAAGAAGAACATTATTTTGCGATGAATTAAAATTTTATGAAATTCAGCAGGGCGTGGTGGTGTATGCCTGTAATCCCAGCTACTCGGGAGACTAAAGAGAATTTCTTGAACCTGGGAGGCGGAGGTTGCCCTGAGCAGGGACTGGGCAACTGCACTGAAGCCTGGGTGATGGAGCAAGACTCTGTCCCCCCCAAAAAAAAATTATATGAAATTCACATTTCAGTGTCCATAAAGTTTTATTGAAATACAATTTTACATATTCATTTATGTATTGTCTGTAGCTGCTTTTGTGTCAAACGGGCTTATTGAATAATTGTAACAGAGATCATAAGCCTAGTCAGAAATATTTACTATCTGTCCCTTCTAAAAAAAAGTTTGTGGGGGCTGGGCTTGGTGGCTCATGCCTGTAATCCCAGCACTTTGGGATGCTGAGGCGGACGGATCATGATGTGGTTTATATTTCCCCTTTTCCTGACGTATTACATTTAATTCATTATTTTATTCTGTTTATTTTTTTAAGGCATGTCAATCTTTTTTAGAGTGAAATAGCCTATTTTAAAACAATGGGGAGAGATTCTACCATATTATAAAAGTAGGGTTGTGACTAACTGATATAAAGGCTGGTTGTTTAGACTGAAGCTATGCCGCAAGGAAAAAAAATGCTAGTATTAAAATTAAGAAATTAAGGTCTGGGCGCTCTGGCTCACGCCTGTAGTCCTAGTACTTTGGGAGGCTGAGGCGGGTGTATCACAAGGTCAAGAGATCGAGACCATCCTGGTCAACATGGTGAAACCCCGTCTCTACTAAAAATACAAAAAATTAGCTGGGCATGGTGGCACATGCCTGTAATCCCAGCTACTCAGGAGGCTGAGGCAGGAGAATTGCCTGAACCCAGGAGATGGAGGTTGTGGTGAGCCGAGATCGTGCTATTGCACTCCTGCCTGGGTAACAATAGCGAAACTCTGTCTCAAAAAAAAAAAAAAAAATTAAGAAATTAGGAGGCTGTTATATATGTGGGAGCAGAAAGTATGTGGGAAAACTCTGTACTTTTTGCTGAATTTTGCTATGAACTTAAAACTTATCTTAAAAAAGAGTCTACTTAAAAAAGTTTACTTAAAAAAATTTAGATTATCACTGTGATGTGTCTAGCTGTGGAGCAAAAAAAGAAAAGAAAAATTTAGATTAAACTCACTTCCTGTTTCTTATCTATACAGTGCTTTACAAAACTATTGAGTGTGTGTCGGCCAGGCTTGGTGGCTCATGCCTATAATCCCAGAACTTTGGGAGGCTGAGGCAGGCAGATCATGAGGTGAAGAGATGGAGACCATCTTGGCCAACATGGAGAAACCCCAAATCTACTAAAAATACACAAATTAGCTGTCTAGCTACTGGGGAGGCTGAGGCAGAGAATTGCTTGAACCCAGGAGGCAGGGGTTGCAGTGAGCCGACATTGTTCCACTGCACTCCAGCCAGGTGACAGAGCGAGACTCCGTTTTTTTTAAAAAAAAACAAACTATTGAGTGTGTTAAAAGACAAAATTACAAAAGATTTAAAAGATCAAATTAGCTTTTTTAGCAATTCATGAATCAAGAAGCTTTTCATTCAAAGATTTAGAAAAGGTTCACTGATGAGCTGACCAGCGAAGTTTGGCTTTATAGGCAGAAAGGGGCTGAAGAAAGCAGTAAGAGAGAACAAAAAGCAGATTAGTTCTTCCAAAGTTACTTTCCTTATAAGTTTAAAACAGAGAAGACTTCCTTACCAAGCTGGCTAAAACCAGCCTGTTTGGTAACTTAGCTGTTACCTCTTGTGGTTTTTTAGAAGGTCTAATAAACAACTTGGATTCGGTCTGGAGAGGAGGAATTTTAGCATGAGTGACTCTGTTTTGGTTTGGTCTGTAGAGGCCTAATACAGAGGCTTAGTGCAAAACAGTGGCTTCCTATACATTTTATTAACATGTCCTTCCTGAAAATATACTAAATCTCTTGCTGTTTCATAGCTTCATATGATTTTGATGGAATTTGATTGTGAAACTAAGATACCAGCATCTCACTGACATGTTTTCAAAAAGCTAACAGAAAGGATTTTGAATTTTTACAACACAAAGAAATGATTGATATACCAATTACCCTGATTCGATCATTACATATCATGTACACATACTGAAATATCATTGTGTTCCATAAATATATACAATTATTGGCTGGGTGCAGTGGCTCACGCCTATAATCCCAGCACTTTGGGAGGTTGAGGTGGGAGGAATCATTTGAGGTCAGGAGTTTGAGACCAGCCTTGCCAACATGGTGAAACCCTATCTCTACTAAAATAAAAAAAAAATAGCCGGGTGTGGTGGCAGGCACCTGTAGTCGTTCCCACCTGGGAGTTTGAGGCAGAATTGCTGGAACCTGGGAGGCGGAAATTGCAGTGAGCAAAGATCGTGCCACTGCATTCCAGCCTGGGCAACAAGGTGAGACTCTGTCTCAAAAAAAAAAAAAAGAAAGATAATACAGTGAAACCCCATCTCTACTAAAAATACAAAAAATTAGCCAGGCATGGTGGCATGCTCCTATAGTCCCAGCTATTCGGAAGGCTGAGGCAGGAGAATCACTTGAACCCAGGAGGTGGAGGTTGCAGTGAGCCAAGATCGCACCACTGCACTCCAGCCTGGGTGACAGAGCAAGACTCCATCTTAAAAAAAAAAAAAAAAAAAAAAAAGGAAAAATGAAGAAAAAAATAAAAATACAATTATTTTGTGTCAACTACAAATAAAAGTTTCAAAAAATTTTTAAAACAGCCGAGTGTGGTGGCTTACGCCTGTAACGCCACACACTTTGGGAGGCTGAGACGGTGGATCATGAGGTCAGGAGTTTGAGATCAGCCTGACCACTATCGTGAAAACCTGTCTCTACTAAAAATACAAAAATTAGCCGGGTGTGGTGATGTGCATTGGTAGCTCCAGCTGGTTGGGAGGTTGAGGCAGAAGAATTGCTTGAACCTGGGAGGCGGAGGTTGCAGTGAGCCGAGATTATACCACTGTACTCCAGCCTAGGCAACAGAGTGAGACACCATCTCAAGAAAGAAAGAAAAAAGGCCAGGCACAGTAGCTCACAGTTGTAATCCCAACAGTTTGGGAGGCTGAGGAAGGTGGATCATGAGGTCTAGAGATCAAGACCAGCCTGGCCAACATGGTGAAACTCTGTCTCCACTTAAAATACAAAAATTAGCTGGGCTTGGTGGTGCCCGCCTGTAGTCTCAGCTATTTGGGAGGCTGAGGCAGAAGAATCGCTTGAACCCGGGAGCTGAAGGTTGCAGTGAGCCAAGATCGTGCCGCTGTACTCCAGCCTGGCAACAGGCAGAGCTAGACTCTGTCTCAAAAAAAAAAAAAAAAAAAAAAAAGACTTTCACTGATGTGCTCCTATCAAGTATTACCTTTAAGAATGAAACAGTTGGTAACCTCCTTCAAAAGGACATGCCAATTTTTAACACGTTTTAATTTTTATTTGCTTATGAAAAGTCTTTCAAATGTCAAGATTGTTTTTTAAAATCAAAATTACATCTAAGTTGCTGGCCCCACTGTAGATTTGGTTACGAAAATAATTTAATTGTAGAGTTTGAAAAACAGGATTACTGCTATCCTAGTGGTATTGAAAATTGGAAAATTGATCTATCTGATTGTTGTTTGTTGTGTATCCTTGTTAAGGCTTTAAAGATAAAAAAATCAGAACAGGAACCCATGATTCTTTATATCATGCTTTACCAAAAAAAACAAAACTTTTCAGATGTTGTAAAGATTGTGGATGAGTCTGGATATTGTTCTCTGCACCTGATGATGTGACCATCACAGGTCCTTGGAATGAGGGCGATGAGATATGTGTGCACAGGTGATGAAATTATATATATATATATATATATATATATATATATATATATATATGTATTACGCATATTTTTGTGTCTTAAAAATGAGCAAACTGTTGCTTTCCCAGTGTTACACAGCTCCTGAAGAGTTCCCCACTCCAAGATCTGACTCAGAACTGGTATTTTTTTCGGTTTGGTTTAATGAAAGATTTTTTGATTACTATGTGCCAAACACTATGGTAGGCACTGTAGATATGAAGATGAATAAGGCATGGCTGTCAACATGAAGGAGGTTGTAGTGTAAAAGAAGATATAATTTTGATATAATAATAAGTGTTCTATAGAGCTGGTACTCTCTCCTGTATCAATGTTCAGGGAACATTTTTAGCTTAGTACAAGTGTTTAAGAAAGCTTCAGAGACAAAACCCACTCAAAAGATGAATGAGTAAAGTAACTTATAAAAGAGGCATATTCTCCTCTCTGAGGCCTCCACTGAAGTGACATGCTTTATATAATTTCAAGTTGTAATCATTAGTTGTTTACATAGTATTTAGGGATGGCAATGTATAGTGGAAAATGTAGTTTGATTATTTTCTTTTTTTTTTTTTTTTTTTTTTTTTTTGAGACGGAGTTTCGCTCTTGTTACCCAGGCTGGAGTGCAATGGCGCGATCTCGGCTCACCGCAACCTCCGCCTCCTGGGCTCAGGCCATTCTCCTGCCTCAGGCTCCTGAGTAGCTGGGATTATAGGCACGCGCCACCATGCCCAGCTAATTTTTTATATTTTTTTTAGTAGAGACGGGGTTTCACCATGTTGACCAGGATGGTCTCGATCTCTCGACCTCGTGATCCACCCGCCTCGGCCTCCCAAAGTGCTGGGATTACAGGCTTGAGCCACCGCGCCCGGCCGTTTGATTATTTTCTAAAGATGTCTTGAATAAAATCCTTCCTTCCCCATCAACCTCACCACTGTTACAGGTAAAAATGATGAAGTTTACCAAACGTTGGTTTCAGTTTGTTAAGAGACTGTTGATATTTTGGGAGTCTTTACCCTCAGTGTGACCTGTCATTAGGAAGCATTCATCACAGGTGGATATCAAAGTGAAAATCTTCCAAGGGCCAAGCAGGTGAATGTGTTGAGGTGATGGTAGGTGATGAATACAAGAGTGAGAGCATTTACAATAGTGTTATATCAGATATTATTTTAAAACCACAGTGACGATAGTGCTGTGCTGGCCAAATGAGAAGATGGCAGAATTTACCAATAGTATTCAGCTTCTGGATGTTATCCTGGATACCAGGCTACTTTCTTGGGGAAATTGATTGGGATAACTGATATACTCACATACACAAAAAGCCAACAGAAAATGGTGCTATTAACAATGATCACCAAAATGTAGTCAATACTTACTGTGTGAAATTCTCCTCTTACTCTTTTCGTTAGAATTAGACAAGGCAATGACATATTCAACAGTTATTCTAAAAAAATAAAATAAGGATGTGTTATATGTGTCATTCATCTATGGATTGATGAGCATTGATTTGGACATGTCTTGAGGGACAAAAACAGAAACAAAGAACAGTCTGTTAATTTATTATGTTACCTGAAGAAGAAGTTTGAGTTAACCACATAAAATCTTCATTCCGTATTTTTAGTCTCCAAGATAGGATCTGGGCAGCAAGTCAAAGCAATGCTCTGCAAACATTGTGAGTAGCTAGAACAACTCTGATTTCTTACTAAGTGTGTACAGCATATGATATACTTCTGGGGAAATCTCACGAGAGCTTATTTAAAACATAATTGTTTGATGATATGGAATTCAACTCAGAATCAGATCAGAATCAGGCATGGTGAAGGATAAATAAATGGAAAAACTCATTGTAGCAGCAAGAAGAGCCTGGCAAAATCAACTCCTCTAAAGGACAAAATTGTTTCTTGATTATAGAGATTTTGTTACTAGCAAGTGTTATTTCTCTTATTTGTTATCTTTTCGTAATTCTGTTTCAGGGTCTAATGGCTATTGATTGTCCACATACTGGCATTGTGGACTATCGGCAGGTGGCTTTGTCATTTGCCCAAGATTTCCAGGAAGCAGGTGGCTCTGTCTTGACCAATTTTGAAGTAAATGATATTGAAATGGCTAAAGAAGGGCCTTCAGGAAGTATAGATGGTAAGCCACCGTTGTCTTTTCTATTTAATATAGTCAGCCCTTCATATCCATGAGTTCTGCATCTGTGGTTTTAACCAACCACGGATGAAAAATATTTGGGGAAAAAAATAACAGTAGAATAATATATAATACAAATAAAAAAGACAGTATAACAAAGAATATACCATTTACATTGCATTAGGTATTGTAAGTAATCGAGAGATTATCTAAACTGCCCAGAGTATGTACACAGGTTATATGCAAATGCTACGTGCCATTTTATATAAGGGACTTGAGTACCCTTGAATTTTGGTATTTGTGGGGTCCCTGGAACCTGTCCTCCTTGGATACTAAAGAACAGCTCTACTTATACTGATTTTTTTTTTTTAAATTGGGATATTTTGGGGGGGTAGTGCTGGTGAGGAGGTAGGCTAGAGTAGGGTGCAGAACCAGAGGTAGGTGAAGAAGGGACAAGGATGAGACTGAATGTGAGAGAACTGTGATTCCTGGAGGGTCTTGTGCTGGTAGAACCATGCCCTGGTCCGACACTTCTGACTGGTGCTAAAATCTGAACTACGAAGGCTGTTTATGGAAAATTAGTCTTCAGACACTTCCCTGCCCTGTAGGTTAGAGTCAGAATCTCTTGGCAATGTTTGCTAAAAATGCACTTTTTTTTTTTTTTTTTTTTTTTTAAGGCAGGGTCTTACTCTGCCATCTAGGCTGGAGTGCAGTGCAATCCCAGCTCACTGTAACCTTCAGCTCCCAGGCTCAAGTGATCCTCCCACCTCAGCTTCCAGAGTAGCTGAAACTACAGGTGCTTGCTACTGCATCCAGCTAATTTTTCTGTTTTTCTTCCTTTTAATTTTCATTTTTATACAGACGAGGTCTCACTATGTTGCCCAGGCTGGTATAGAACTCCCAAGCTTAAGTGATTCCCCCTTCTCAGCCTCCCAAAGTGCTAGGATTACAGGTGCGAGCCACCATACCTGGCCCAATTTTTGTATTTTTTATAGAGATGGGGTTCCACTGTGTTGCCCAGGCTGCTCTTGAATGCCTGGACTCAAGTGATCTGCCCACTCGACCTCCCGAAGTGCTAGGATTATGGGCATGAGCCACTGTGTCTTAAAAAAAACGTTTTTTAAGTACTTGATGCTTTCCAAGTATTAACTCATTTGACTCTTAAAATTCTCTGTGGCAGGGTACCATTTTTACTCACATTTTTTAGGGTGAGAAAACTGAGGCACAGAGAGAGTAAGAAACTTGGCTGTGGTTGTACAAGTAGTAAGTTGTGGAGTTTGGATTTGAACTCACACTGTCTATACCTAAAGCCCACATGGTTAATTACTGAACTATAACCCACACTGTATTCCCCACAAGCTGAATAACAAGCAAGGATTTCCAATTAACAAGATGCCGGTGGAAAGCTTCATTGGTTTAATGAAGACAGAATAGTTTGAGAAATTGCGTGGTTAGAACGAAGGAAAAAGACTGGCTTTGAAGCACAACAGGAAGGTGGAAGCTAAGAGGCTGGACTAGGAAAGTAGGACACCAAAGTAATTGCAGAGGGGAGGTCTAGGAAAGGCTTGCTTAATCCTGACACTGTTGATCCTGGGGGCAGATTATTCTTTGTTGTAGGGGGCTGTCCAGTGCACTGCAGGATGTTTTGCAGTAACCCTGGCTTCTGTCCACTAGATGCCACTATGATCATGCCCCCAAGTGATGACAATTAATAATGTCTCTACATGTTGGCAAATGTTCCCTGAGATTTGGGGGTGAAGGAATCACTCCTGGTTGAGAACCATTGCTCTAGACTTACAGTTAGACTAGTTTGAACAACCAGTAGAAATAAACCAGTAGACTAAAGGATAAAGAACCATGAATTGAAGAATTTTGAAAGTTCCTATAAAATCAGAATTTTGTAACTGTGAATGATAATTTATTTGTATTTTTGTGACAGAGTTTCACCTTGTCGCCCAGGCTGGAATGCCATGGCATGATCTTGGCTCACTGCAACCTCTGCCTCCTGGGTTCAAGCAGTTATCGTACCTCAGCCTCCCAAAGTGTTGGGATTATAGGTGTGAGCCACTGCACCCAGCCTGAATGATAATTTATTTTTTTATTTTTATTTTTATTTTATTTTATTTTATTTTTGAGACGGAGTTTCGCTCTCGTTACCCAGGCTGGAGTGCAATGGCGCGATCTCGGCTCACCGCAACCTCCACCTCCTGGGTTCAGGCAATTCTCCTGCCTCAGCCTCCTCCTGAGTAGCTGGGATTACAGGCACGCACCACCATGCCCAGCTGATTTTTTGTATTTTTAGTAGAGACGGGGTTTCACCATGTTGACCAGGATGGTCTCGATCTCTTGACCTCGTGATCCACCCGCCTCAGCCTCCCAAAGTGCTGGGATTACAGGCGTGAGCCACCGCGCCCGGCCTTCTGAATGATAATTTATTATGCTCTTGGAAAGGAGAGAAAAAAATTTCGTATGACATCTCCTTTTTGGTTTATTCATCTATATAAGCATGTAAATTAGTCTTCCACTGTGCTAGACTTTATCACTTCTGGGGAACACATGCTATTCTGGAGAATTGTTTTTTCCTTTCTCTCTCCATTAGAAGTCTGGACAGCAAATCAAATGGTAAAATTAAAATTTGCAAAAGTACTTTGAGAGGCCAAGGAGGGAAGATCACTTGAGGCCAGTATAAGACCAGCCTGGGCAACATAATGAGACCCTGTCTCTACAAAAAAATTTTAAAAATTAGCTGGGTGTGGTAAGCACACATCTGTAGTCCCAGCTACTTAGGAGGCTAAGGCAGGAGGATTGCTTGAGCAGAGGAGTTTGAGGCTGCAGTGAGCTATAATTGCACCACTGCCCGCCAGCCTGGGCAGCACAGTGAGATCCTGTCTCAAAAAAAAAATTTTTTTTTTAGGGCTGGGCACAGTGGTAAATAGTAATCCCAGCACTTTGGGAGACTCGCGACTGTAATCCCAGCACTTTAGGAGGCTGAGGTAGGTGGATTTACTGAGCTAAGGAGTTCAAGACCACCTGGGCAACATGATGAGACCCCATCTTTACTAAACTTTTTTTTTTTTTTTTTCATTAAAAATGTAAATAATTTTTTTTTTTACTTGCAAAATCTTATGGGACTCAAATGTCTAGCTTACTGATATAATGATTTAGGTTCTGTATCTCTAAATGGCAAACATAGTCAGTAGGAAAACTGGTAAACCTGATGTCTATGTGAAGACCAAACAGGACTGAACTCATCCTTTTTATTAATAGCTGTAAATATGTCTGTGTAAAGCAGTGACGTAGGAGGTGTTGTGGCGCACATCTGTAATCCCATGCTTTCGGAGGCTGAGGCCGGCAGATCACCTGAGGTCAGGACTTCCAGACCAGACTTGCCAGCATGGTGAAATCTCATCTCTACTAAAAATACAAAAATTATCTGGGTGTGATAGTGTGTGCCTGTAATCCCAGACACTCGGGAGGCTGAGGCAGGAGAATTGCTGGAATCCAATAGGTAGAGGCTGCAGTGAGCTGAGATTGCACCACTGCACTGCTCTGCAGCCTGGGCAAAAGAGTGAGATTCCATCTTTAAAAAAAAAAAAAAAAAAAAAAGCAGTGACCCATATGTCTCAATCTTAGAGAAGTGACCACGAAGGATTAATTTCAAAAAAACTTTTTCTTGTATATTCCTTTTTTTTTCCTTTTGAGATGGAGTCTCACTCTGTTGCCCAGACCAGAGTGCAATGGCACGATCTTGGCTTGTTCCAACCAATGCCTCTTGAGTTCAATCGATTCTCCTGCCTCAGCCTCCTGAGTAGCTGGGATTACAGGCATCCACCATCAAGCCCAGTTAATTTTGTATTTTTAGTAGACAGAGTTTCACAACCCTGGTCTCGAACTCCTGACCTCAGGTAACCCACCCACCTTGGCTCCCCCCTTCCCTTCTACTTTCCCTCCCCTCCCCTCCCTTCCCCTTTCCTTTTCCTTTGCTTCCATTTTTCCCCTTTTTCTTCCCTTTTCCTTCCCTTCCCTTTTCTTCCTTTCTTTCTTTCTTATTATGAAAAAAGATGAGGTCTCACATGTTGCCTATGCTGGTCTTTTTTTTTTTTTTTTTTTTTTTTTTTTTTTTTGATGAAGTCTTGCTCTGTTGCCCAGGCTGGAGTGCAGTGGCACAATCTTGGCTCACTGCAACAGCTGCCTCCTGGGTTCAAGCAGTTCTCCTGCCTCAGCCTCCCAAGTAGCTGGGACTATAGGTGCGTGGCACCATACCCGGCTAACTTTTTGTATTTTTAGCAGAGACTGGATTTCACTGTGTCAGCCAAGGTAGTCTCGATCTCCTGACCTTGTGATCCACCCACCTCAGCCTCCCAAAGTGCTAGAGTTACATGCGTGACCCACTGTGCCCGCCAGCCCAGCCCATGCTAGTCTTGAGCCCCCAAGCTCAAGTGACCTGCCCATCTTGGCCTCCCAGAATGCTGGGATTACAAGAATGAGCCATTGTGCCTGGCCCAAAATGCCAATTTTAGCATCATGTAGACTTACTGAGTCAGACTGTCTGGGAATAACACCTACTAATAAGCCTTTAGTGATTCTTACACAAACCCAGGTTTCAGAATGTCAGAATGACAGCCTAAGGTCATAAAGTGACCTGGCCATTTGGAACTCACCCACCTCACCTCCCCCCACCGCCCCCCCACCCCGTTTCAAACTGCACTTAAAAAGTCTGCTTTGTTTTGCTTTGAGGGCATTAATATATATATATTTTTTTTGCCCAAATGATAGATTTTTCAGCCTTCTGTTTGCTGTTGAGAAATTTGAAGGAGAAAAAAAGTAGTGTTCTTTCTACCTTGACAGTTGTGTTTTGTTTTTTTTTTTTGAGATGGAGTCTAGCACTGGTGCCCAGGCTAGAGTGCAGTGGCGCGATCTCAGCTCACTATAACCTCCGCCTCCCAGGATCAAGTGATTCTCCTGCCTCAGCCTCCCAAGTAGCTGGGATTACAGGCACCTACTATCATGCACGGCCAACTTTTTTGTATTTTTAGTAGAGACAGGGTTTCACCATGTTGGCCAGGCTGACCTCATGATCCACCGGTCTCAGCCTCCCAAAGTGCTGGGATTACAGGTGTGAGCCACCCCACCCAACCCTTTGACAGGTTTTTAAGGAGATCTAGGCTATCTGAATCATTCTGTCTTTCTAAATTCTAAGATGATGTGCAAAATTGTTAAATAATTAGGATTCCTTTAGGTAGGCAGCATAATACATTCATGATACAAGTAGATTGTGTTCTTCATCTGCTGTATGTATGCTTTATAAAACTTTGAGATCCCATGTATCTGAGTGGGAACTAATTTAAAAAATGGTCAGTCTCTTACTGGAAGTTTTTTGTGTTATGAGAACTCTTACTTATCTAGAAAAATGGAACCCGAAAGGAATCCAGTAAGCAACACTTGGATGACAAGGTTTCTCATATCATAGCTTTAGCGCTGTGGGAAAATGCATACTGATTTATCATAATCCATTTTCCAGTGTGATTTCCAGGATTATAGTTCAGAGAAATGCTATGTCTATGTTAGAGGTTAGGTGGAGAATGATTTATACGTTTAGATGAGTTAAAATCAAGCTAAAAACAGCTGGAGTTTTATATATTGTTAAGTATGGATGTATTTAATCATTATTTGGTAAAAAGTTTCAGAATGAACTGTAAGATGCAATCATAGTAATGATAGGAAAAAATTATTTAAATTTGTTACCAGTATAATATTTCAAATCATGTTGGCCTAAAAATAAATGTTTTACTTATTCTTTTTTTCAGGAATGAAATATCTGATTGTTATAAAGAATACAAAGGTAAAGATTCTTAAGCAAAACTGCTGGTTACTTTCTTTCCCTCCCCTTTCTTAAAAATTAAATTAATCCACAGTGCTGTATTTTATTTTATTTTTATTTTTTTGAGATGGAGTTTCGCTCTTGTTACCCAGGCCGGAGTGCAATGGCGCGATCTTGGCTCACCACAACCTCCGCCTTCTGGGTTCAGGCAATTCTCCTGCCTCAGCCTCCTGAGTAGCTGTGATTACAGGCATGTGTCACCATGCCCAGCTAATTTTTTGTATTTTTAGTAGAGACGGGGTTTCACCATGTTGACCAGGATGGTCTCGATCTCTTGACCTTGTGATCCACCCGCCTCGGCCTCCCAAAGTGCTGGGATTACAGGTGTGAGCCACCGCGCCTGGCTATTTTATGTTATTGAATGACATTTGTCTGATATAAAAGTAATGAGAGAATTTATTTTAGGGCTGTTTAACAGCTTTTAAGGAGGGTTTGAACTTGGAAATGTCCTCATAAAGTGGCTGTGCTGGCAAAGAACAAGATTATAAGCATATGGAGTATTTAATTTTAGGGCAAAACTGATAGATATTTTATCACTCTGACTACTGAGTTCCACTAACTTATTAACTCTATAAATTAGAAGACTTTGTTAGAGAGAGTATGCAGGTTGTACAGAGGGAGATGGACTGCTTTCTTTCATCTTCATATAGACCTGAAGCGAGAACCGCAGAATGGCATAGAAGCAGTGGATTACCTGTAGGTCCGCTGCATTAGGTTGTACGCAAGGGAGCAGAGTCATTAATGACTGCTATAGAATTTATTATATGAGTAAGACTTTACACCATTGTGGAAGTTTCTGGGGAAGCAGAGAATCAGAAGAAAGTTGATGGATCAGTAATTGGGAAACAGACCTGAATATGGAGCTGGAATTCACTGGGCAGTGGGTATCTCTTTGTCACCTCATTGGACTAGGATGACCTTCAGAGAATAATGCCTGCTGACTTACTTTTGCCACCAGATTATATGCAACTCCTGTTTTCATCAGCTTTAAGTTGGAACCATGAAGAGAAGGGGATTCTGTTGAGCACAGTTATCAGCTTAACCAAATGGACCCAGTACAAATCCCTATAGTCTACCGTTTGTCAACCTGACATCTGTCCATGCACCTTATAACTTTAGAAGCATATTAGCTTCCAAATAAAGACAGTAGTAAAAGTATGCTTCCACCTAACAAGGTATAACTATCCTTCGTAGGTCTGAAGACATGCTAATTAACTCAAAAAATATACAAAATTGGACCAGGTGCGGTGTCTCACACCTATAATCCCAGCATTTTGGGAGGCCGAGGCAGACAGATCATGAGGTCAGGAGATCAAGACCATCCTGGCCAACATGGTGAAACCCCGTCTCTACTAAAAATACAAAAAAATTAGGCCGGGCGCGGTGGCTCACGCCTGTAATCCCAGCACTTTGGGAGTCCGAGGCGGGTGGATCACAAGGTCAAGAGATCGAGACCATCCTGGTCAACATGCTGAAACCCCGTCTCTACTAAAAATACAAAAAAATAGCTGGGCATGGTGGTGCATGCCTGTAATCACAGCTACTCAGAAGGCTGAGGCAGGAGAATTGCCTGAACCCAGAAGGCGGAGGTTGCGGTGAGCCGAGATCGTGCCATTGCACTCCAGCCTGGGTAACAAGAGTGAAACTCCATCTCAAAAAAAAAATACAAAAAAATTAGCTGGATGTGGTGGTGCGCGCCTGTAGTCTCAGCTACTTGGGAGGCTGAGGCAGGAGAATGGCTTGAACCCGAGAGGTGGAGATTGCTGTGAGCCGAGATCGCGCCAGCCTGGTGACAGCATGAGATTCCGTTTCAAAAAAAGTTACAAAGTCTACTTTATCCATCCTGGATTATGTTTAATTTTTTCTAGTTGAGTTACACAACCCCTTTGAGCTCCTGTAACTTAAATGCTAAGATACAAGGTTAACCACTATTTAAGCATCTTAGATTAGTAGTTCTCAACTTGAAGCAGTTTTGCTCCTCAGGGAGCATTTGGCAATGTTTGGAGGCATTTGTTTATTTTTGCTTTTGTTGCCTGTGCTTTTGGTGCTCTATCAAAAAAAAAAAAATCATTGCTAAGACCAATGTCTCCCCTATGTTTTCTTCCAAGAGTCTTAGTTTTTAATCTAAAATCTTTAATCTTTTAATTTTAATATTTAATCCAGTTCAAGTTAATTTTTGTGAATGATGTAAGATAGGAGTCCAGTTTCATTCTTTTTTTTTTTTTTTTTTTTTTAGACAGAGTCCCGCTCTGTCACCAGGTGCCAGGCTGGAGTGCAGTGGCACAATCTCAGCTCACTGCAATCTCCACCTCCTGGGTTCAAGCAATTCTCCTGCCTCAGTCTCCCGAGTAGCTGGGACTACAGGCGCGCGCCACCATGCCCAGCTAATTTTTGTATTTTTTAGTAGAGACGAGGTTTCACCATGCTGGCCAGGCTGGTCTTGATCTCTTGACCTCGTGATCCGCCTGCCTCGGCCTCCCAAAGTGCTGGGATTACAGGCATGAGCCACCGCGCCCGGCCTTTCCAGTTTCATTCTTTTGCATGGATATATCCAGTTTTCCCAACACCATTTATTAGAGACTGTCTTTATGCCTAATCATTTAGTTCATGATGCCATCAGGTAAAGACAGGGGTGCCTAGAGAAAGAAGCTAACTAACATCCACAGAGCAGGTCATCTTTTTCTACTGATTATTAAAATCGGCCGTGGCCAAGGTTATTTTTCAGTGAGCATTCATATGGAACTCAAATATCTTTACTCTCTGAAGCTATTTGGAGTGGTCCATTCATAAACCTTTCTCCAGACGTCCTTTCCCTGTCCATCCAGCCAAACCATTAGTTGTTGCAGAGGAAGCAGTGTAGATCCATACCTCTGGCCATCTGTCCTTCTAAAATAAGATAAACAACCAGGTGTAGTGTTCAGAGATCTGCCCACTGAGAATATTTTCCTTCACCACAGTCCTTCAGGGCCACACATGAGTGGAGCTCTGGTGCTGTGGCCGTTCACTTTTGTATGGTATCAGAATATTGTGCAGAACCATTTGTAAACCTGGCCTATATTTTTTTTCCTTGGCCAACTGGTCATAGAGAACTCCCTGTGAGGCCATAGAGGCAAGTTGATAGGAAGGAGGCAATTTAGCAGGAGTAGGGACCATGGGAATTTGAACCACTTGCCTCTGCAACTTACTTGTTCCGGCAGGACTGGTACAACCCTTATAAATCTTGATGATGGAATGCTGCTGTACACACCCAATTTTGTTGACTGATGAGTCAGATACCAATACCCAGTTAATAATGGGTAGTTCATGTGGCAACTTAGTGACCTGTGGTCAAGTGTTCAAAGCCAGAAGCACTTTCTTGAAAGGAGGATAGTTATCTGCAGAGGATGGTATAATTTTCCTCTAGAAACCCTAAAGTTCTGTGGTATGATTTGCCTACAGGTACCTGCCAAGGGCTCTATAAAGCATGACTGTCTGCTGCAGACACTTTGATGACCATCAGATTTGCTGGGTCACGTGACCCAAGTGATAGACTTTCCATTCAAAGAAGAATTAAAATTTCTGTTTCTGTGCCTGCCTTCATCTAAGGGACATTTTCACTAGAGTATTATATGATAGAATATATACAGGGGCCTATGACATACCAGTGGATATATACTTTACCCAGAGTTAGGATAGTTGCCATTCTTTATTTTGGTATTTTAAGTTAGTATAGTTTGGGGGTTCAAATTTAAATTGGGGGGTCCACTTACCAGGTTGAAATGGCTTTATGAAAAGTTAAAAGGAATTTTTTCTTTTTGAGACAATCTTGCTCTGTTGCCCAGGCTGGAGTGCAGAGGCACAATCTTGGCTCTCCACAAGCTCTGCCTCCCAGATTAAAGTGATTGTTGTGCCTCAGCAACATGAGTTGCTGGGATTACAGATGTGTCTCCCATGCTTGGTTAATTTTTGCATTTTTAGTAGAGACAGGGCTTTGCCATTTGGCCAGGCTGGTCTTGAACTCCTGGCCCCAAGTGATCTACCCATCTAAGCCTCCCAGAGTACTGGGATTACAGGTGTGATCCACTGTGCCTGGCAGGGGATTTTTAAAATAATTTTTTTGCAGGGAGGATTTGCTAATTAAAGACTTATACATTGGATATGGTGGAAAAATCTGCTTCACTTATGAAAGAGCAACAGACATTCATGGTTTATTTTTGCCTTCTTAAAATTCTGTTTTTTTTTTTTTTAATTGGAGACTTTATCTCTAATAAAGCTTACGGAGACAAGATCTCCTTATGTTGCCCAGGCTGGTCTCGAACTCCTGGGCTCAAGTTATCCTCCCAATTTGGCCTCCCAAAGTGTTGGGACTAGAGGAGTGAGCCACTGTGCCCAGCCTAAAAGAAATTTATGTTGAACTGATGTATCATTTGAAGTTTACCTAAATTTTAATTTGGAAGTAAAATTAATATGTTACTGAATTTAATTATTGTTTCACATATAGCATAAAATAATTTCAGAGACCTGTGGTAGTTTTTGATAATTTCTTTCTTCGGAACTGTTGCTTAAGCTTTTAAAGAAAACTATTAGGTTACTGCATGCTGGTACTGTTTTATAAATTCTGTTATTATCTTTACATCCATCATAGGACTTATCTGCATTATTTTATTCCAAGAACAAAAGAACTGCCAATCTTTTACGTAGGAACTAATGATTTGTATCACAAAAATATTTCTCATATTTCTGGTATATAACTCTAGATGAACAGGAAAGATATTAACCTGTTTAGAAGAAGGTGTTTTTGACCGGGTGTGGTGGCTCATGCCTGTAGTTCCAGTTACTCGCTTAGGCAGGAGGATCACTTTAATCCAAGAGGTTGATTGAGGCTGTAGTGAGCCGGGGCTGCTCCATTATACTCCAGCCTGGGTGACAGAGCAAGACCTAGACAGCCTTTTTGACTTTAAAGGTCTTAAAATGATCAATGGCTTAGTCTAGCTAATTTGAATTCAATATGGAGATGTTTCGTTGAATTTTTGTAAAAAATATGATATGTATAACTCCTGAAAAGAGGCTTAACTTTCTAGCAAGGGCAAAAATAAGATCCATGCAGAGGTGAAAATTTAGCTTAATACAATAAGGCTTTAAATAGTAAGGCCTGGAAAGAAAAAAAAATGATGAGTCAACTGAGAACTCTGGGGCTTCAAAAATAGGTCATCTGTGAAGAAGATCTAAGAAAAAGAACAGTTGCTGGGTGTTGTGAGAAGAGATGGGAATTCGAGTATGGTGGTGAATGCAGGATAAATGAAGTCATTTAGGAAATATGGTACCAAATTGGCTAAACTTGACGAGTAAAATTAAAAATAAGCAGATGATAATTACAAAATAAAATTTATAGGAAATTATAACAGCCTAACATTAGCAGTCTCACTTACTAAAGCAAACCTAGTATGTAGTATGTGCTCTCAGTAAATGTGGATTGAATGAATGAGATTTCTAAAGTATCCTCAGTTTGCAAAGTAGATACTGATCAGGAAGGATAAATTGGTTGGTGGGTAGGTTACAGGTGCAATTGAGCAGGATTATTGAGTGTGAAGCAACTGAAGAGTAACAGGGTAATTGCTCAAATACAGGAGAAGCTGGTTGCAGTACAGAGGTTGCCTTTTAATGAGAGGCTTACAGACCCTTTGACTTCAGTGCCAGAGATGTTATAGATGTCATCTATATTAATAGGTAACAACTTTACTTTTAAAAACGATTTTACATGCTTGTATTTTTCATGTAGAAAGTTTTGTCTTTCTTGATATTCTACTTCTTAGGTAAATCCCCATATTTGTGATTGGTATATTGAATTTTTTTATTAATCCAAATTAAAAGCTGTGGGTTGGGTTGGGGAGCAAAAAAAAAAAAAATTGGTGGAGGCTATGTAAATGATGTTTGCGTCTTTGCGTAACAAATAGTTAAGAGGCTCCCTGCTAGGTCCTAATAAACAGATTTGTATGTATTTGTGTGCATGCATGTGTACCTTATGATGTATCCTTACTAGGTCAACCATTATTATTGCTAAAGTACAAAATTTAAGGTGACATCCTCTTAGATGCCACTGTCAGTTTCTAGCTGCCACCTAAATGCTAAAGAACATATTTTGCTAATACCTGTATTGAATATCCTCTTTTAGAAAAAATTGAATTTCTCTACATTTTTTTTTTCTATCACCTGTTTTTCCCCTCTTGACCTATTATGCTCTTCTCTACTTTAAACAAATAACTGTTCTTTTATTTTGCACTAGGGAGAGGAAATTCGATGTCAGTATGTTGTGACTTGTGCAGGACTTTACTCAGACCGTATTTCAGAGTTGAGTGGCTGCACTTCTGATCCTCGAATTGTACCATTCCGAGGAGATTACCTGCTCCTGAAGCCTGAAAAATGTTATCTTGTAAAAGGAAATATTTATCCGGTAGGTAATGATGCTTCCTACTTCTCATTTTTCTCAAGCAGATGGTGGGCATAAAGGAGATGAAAACAACTTTTACTTGGGTCAGAAGTAAGAGAGATTTTGAAGGAGTGTTTGTAAGCATTTCATCTGTTTCTTTTGTGGTTAAATCCCTAAATCTTTATCCCAGTGTCATGGTTATTAAATTGTAATCAATTGCCTGCAATTACATGTCTCCAGAAAGCATGAGTGCACTATGGGAAGTGTTACCAAGAAGGAACTGGATTCTTCCTCCTCTCTGGTGGAGGGAATGGGAGAAGCTTCCCTTATGGAAGTCCCTGATACCCAACCTTTTTCCTCAGTTCACTATCTATAGGTGCAGAAAAGGGACATGGCCGCTCTAGTTTTAGGGAGTAAAAGACAGAGGTGTTTAAATGAAGAGTTTCATTCTTCTGTCTGGAAATACCCTGGAAATGAATGAATCTCTTAAAATACATTAGTTTGAACCAGATGAAATAGTAAGTATTCAGCTATTTCTTATTTCTGACCTTGACAAAACATGAATTTCATCTGCTTCAACCGCATGTATCTGTACTTTGCAGAAGCCTTTGCTATGAATGTGTGTGTTTTTCTGGCAGCTCTGATTTTACTTGCCAGTCACAGAAATCCCTTGTGAGAGACAGAGAATAACCTGAAGTAGGACAGTTCATTTTTTTTTTTCCTTTACCCAGAAAGATGCATAGGTGGAACAATGTATTAGTGTTAATAGCATGAGAGTTTCTTTTTCTTGTTTTCTTTTACTTTTTTTTTTGAGACAGAGTCTTACCCTGTCACCCAGGCTGGAGTGCAGTGGTGTGATTTTAGCTCACTGCAACCTCTGCCTCCTGAGTTCAAGCGATTCTTGTGCCTCAGCCTCCCAAGTAGCTAGGATCACAGGTGCACACCAGCGCACTCAGCTACTTTTTGTATTTTTAGTAGAGATGGGGTTTCACCATGTTGCCCAGGCTGATTTCGAACTCCTGATCTCAAGTAATCTGCCTGCCTCGGCCTCCTAAAGTGTTGGGATTACAGGCATGAGCCACTGCACCCAGCCAGCATCAAGGTTTCTTGTGTGCATTTCTAAGCAGAAGCATGTTAATGGAAAAGTACATCTGAGTACAGTTCACAATACAAATTAAATGCATGGGAGGAAGGTATTTTATGTTACCAATTGAATGTTTGTATCTCTAATAACATGGAATGTGAAATGAGGCTGTTACTTACTATGTTAAATTTATAGGTCCCAGATAGCAGATTTCCTTTCCTAGGAGTTCACTTCACACCAAGGATGGATGGCAGTATTTGGCTAGGTCCTAATGCAGTTCTTGCCTTTAAACGGGAGGGTTACAGACCCTTTGACTTCAGTGCCACAGATGTTATGGATATAATTGTCAATAGGTAACAACATTATTTATTTTTAAAAATGATTTTATGTGCTTACATTTTTAATGTGGGAAGTTTTGTCTTTCTTGATATTCTACTTATTGGGTAAATACCCATATTTGTGATTGTTATATCAAATTTGTTTTGATCCAAATTAAAAGCTTTGGGTGGGGGAGCGAAAAAAAAAAAGAACTTTTAGAGTAAGCATCACATTATAACTCCCTCCAGAAAATCCTGATGAGCCAGGGTAATGTCTTGGTTAAAAAGAAGATAAGGCTTAGAGTCATTCATATATGTGGCAATCCAAATCTTGTATTCCTAACCTTCCAGTTTTATTTGTTTGGGGGCAGGGGTAGATTCTCTCAAAATCGGTAGTTTCTCTCAAAATCGGTAGATGACTATTTAAATAAAATCATTTCAAGCCAGTCTCCATTATTTTGTAAGCCACTAGAGAAATTATTGATGACCAAAGTCATTTCCTTGTGTAGGAAACTGACAATATGATTGTGTTAACCTAAGATGTAGATTCTTTACTATTGTAAGAAATAACTGAAATAGGTATTTTGTCTGGTCCTTCTAGCAATGTTTCTCTCTAAAGGGTTGCACATCAAAATCACTAGAAAGCTTTTAAAGCTGTATTTGAGTTTTACCCTCCATGGATTCTGAAACAGAAAGTTTAGGATGGAGCTTCTTGGCATGTGTACTTGTAAAACTATATACATACATGCATCTAGGCTTTACGGAGTCTTACTTGACAATCACAGCTAAAGTTTTTTTTTTTTTTTTGAGATGGCATCTTACACTGTCGCCCAGGCTAGAGTGCAGTGGCATGATCTTGGCTCACTGCAGCCTCTGTCTCCTGGGTTCACACGATTCTCCTACCTCAGCCTCCCATGTAGCTGGGATTACAGGCACACACCACCACACCTGGCTAATTTTTTGTCTTTTTAGTAGAGACAGGGTTTCACTATGTTGGCCAGACTTGTCTCAAACTCCTGACCTCATGCATGATCTGCCTGCCTTGGCCTCCCAAAGTGCTGGGATTACAGGTGTGAGCCACTGTGCCTGGTCCATTTTGGTTTTTTGAGACAGGGTCTCACTTTGTGACTCACTGCCACCTCAACCTCCTGGGATCAATCAGTTCTTCCACTTCAGCCTCCAAATAGCTGGAACTACAGGCAGATGCTACCATGCCCAGATAATTTTTGTGTTTTCTGTAGAGAGAGTTTCAATATGTTACCCAGGCTAGTCTCGAACTCCTGGGCTCAAGTAATCCACCTGCCTTGGCCTCCAAAAGTGCTGGGATTACAGGCATGAGCCACCGTACCCTGCCTCAACAACTTTACCTCAACAGAGGTAAAGTATTTTACCTCTGGCTGACTAAAGAAAACTAGGGTAGATGTCCCGTTTCTTTCTTACCCTGCCTTTAAGGTGTGTTGAAGGGATGTGATATTTGCATTAGAAGGCCTTGATATGGGTAGGCTTTATAGAGTCCTAGTTTGAAACCAGCACTCCTTGGGAATTTGAGTTTAGATGTTTACCTCTTTTTTTGTTGAGGACGTCAAAGTCTCACTGTTGCCCAGGCTGGAGTGCACTGGCACAATTATTGTTTACTGTAGCCTCAAACTCCTGGGCTTAAACAGTCCTCCTACTTCAGCCTCCCTAGAAGCTGGAACTACAGCCACACAGCACCACACTCAGCTCTGTTTACCTCCTGAGCTGATGAGATTTCCTTTTGATATTGGCCAAAGGTTGATTTTCATTGGTTGGTTGGTTGATTGAGACAGGATCTCTCTCTGCCGCCCAGGATGGAATGCAGTGGCACAATCTCAGCTCACTGCAACCTCTGCCTCCCAGGTTCAAGCAATTCTCCTGCCTCAGCCTTTTTGATTAGCTGGGATTACAGGCATGTACCATCACACCTCACTAAATTTTGTATTTCTGGCAGAGACAGGGTTTTGCCATATTGGCCAGTCTGGTTTTGAACTTGTGACCTCAAATGATCCGCCCACCTCAGCCTCTCAAAGTGTTGGGATTACAGGCATGAGCCACTGCTCCTGGCCTTGATTTTCTTTTAATCTACAGTGCTTCTGACTTTGCCTAGATTTTGTGATGACATAAAAAAAAAAAAAACCTAAGGCCGGGCGTAGTGGTTCACACCTGTAATCCTAGCGCTTTGGAGGCCAAGGCGGGCGGATCACCTGAGGTTGGGAGTTCAAGACCAGCCTGACCAACATGGTGAAACCACGTCTTAAAAAAAAAAAAGAATCTAATAATTGTAAAGGTATTTTATAGTAATAAAGAATTCTCTTCTCTCATAAAGATCTTTTTTTTCTCTGTTTTCAGTGGCTTGATTAAATTGGCATACCAGAATTTTTCCTATGGAGTTACTGAAATGTATAAAGCCTGTTTTCTTGGTGCAACAGTGAAGTATCTTCAAAAGTTCATCCCTGAAATTACTATCAGTGATATACTTAGGTAAGGAAAAGTGATAAGGAGTGTAAATACAGTCCTCATCTATGTGAACTTGAGAGGTAGGTTTGTCTGACTTGGTGATAGGAAGCACCGTTTCAGAGTCAGTTTGCATATACACTGAATTTTTGTTTGCTCACTTTCCCAATGTGTTGTTGAATTCCCTTTGCATTACATGTATTGGGCATTGCTACATTATGGCCCTTAGTGCTGGTCCATTTATAAGTATCTGGTCTTCCTTACAGCTCTAATCTGAAATCTCCATGACAGCTTTATCATGATGCCACCTTAGCCTTTTTGTCTATCACTCATGATAAAAATATCTTGCCTGAAATTTAAAAAATCTCTCTGGCCAGATACTCTTATAATTCCAAAGCCTTTTGACTTTTAATTTTGTATAAGATTATTGATAACTATGTTAACTAATTATGTAATAAACACATTAAAACATTATATTTTTATCGTGTCTTAAAACTTAAAAAAAAAGAAAACTTTTAGGTTTGACGGAACAGGTGAAGGTTTCTACATAGGTAAACATGTCATGGGGTTTATTGTACATAGTATTTTATCACCCAGATATTAAGCCCAGTACTTAGTAGTTAACTTTTCTGCTTCTCTCCCTCATCCCTCCCTCCCACCTTACATAGACCACAGTATCTGTTGTTTCTTTGTGTTCATGAGTTCTCATCATTTAGCTCCCACTTAGAAATGAGAACATTTGGTATTTGGTTTTCTGTTCCTGTGATAGTTTGCTAAGGATGATAGCCTTCAGCTCCATTAAAACCTCTTAGAGAGCCGGGCGCGGTGGCTCAAGCCTGTAATCCCAGCACTTTGGGAGGCTGAGGCGGGCGGATCACGAGGTCAAGAGATCGAGACCATCCTGGTCAACATGGTGAAACCCCGTCTCTACTAAAATTACAAAAAATTAGCTGGGCATGGTGGCGCGTGCCTGTAATCCCAGCCACTCAGGAGGCTGAGGCAGGAGAATTGCCTGAACCCAGGAGGCGGAGGTTGCGGTGAGCCGAGATCGCGCCATTGCACTCCAGCCTGGGTAACAAGAGCGAAACTCTGTCTCAAAAAAAAAAAAAAAAAAAAAACCTCTTAGAGGCCAGGCGCGGTGGCTCACGCCTATAATCCCAGCACTTTGGGAGGCCGAGGCGGGTAGATCACGAGGTCAAGAGATCGAGACCATCCTGGTCAGTATGGTGAAACCCTGTCTCTACTAAAAATACAAAAAATTAGCTGGGCATGTTGGTACATGCCTGTAATCCCAGCTACTCAGGAGGCTGAAGCAGGAGAATTGCCTTGTGCGGAGGTTGCGGTGAGCCGAGATCGCGCCATTGCACTCCAGCCTGGGTAACAAGAGCGAAACTCCGCCTAAAAAAAAAAAAAAAAAAAAAAAAAACCTTTTAGAAACACTCGTAGACCTGGCATCTCATCTTGCTTCTTTTCTTCTTCCTTTGTTCTTTTTTGGGCCTTATTGCACTCAGGGACTCTACTTTCAGGAAAGAAGTGGAAAGTAGTGTGGTAACAATCAGAGTCCTTGTTACAGGGGTGTGAGGCAAAGTAAAGATAACTTATATCTTTTATTCTTAAAGATAGAAGACTTTCTAGATTTGATCTGTAGATTATTCTTAATACTACCCAAGCCTGTTTTTTCCCCTCTTTGGCTAATGTTTTTACTGTTCAGCTTTTTTCCTAAGCAAGCCATTCATTAGGCCTAATCAGCAGTGTACTTTGAGGTACTCACCCTGCATTTACAATCTATCCATCCATGAATCTTCTGAGCACTAGATGTCTGCCTTCTCTGTAACAGCTGCTGAACTAGCCTGGTAAAAAATTTCAGCAGGCTTGACTGTGTATCTGTGAAGAGAGCAATAATCATGTCAGCTGTCTCCCTTAGGGGAGTGTCCTGGTTTAAATTTGACTCTGTCATTCTGAGACCGGCCTGTTTGATCCTTAGAAGAAGTATTAAAACTCAGATAATGTTTTTACTCTTATCTCTTTCACTCCTCTACTCACCGAAATGGAAGGGGTAAAAATATCTAGCCATTATTTTCTTTTACTCACTTATAAATAAGGGCTTTTATGTTTTCAGTAATCTGCTTTAGCAACCTTGTGATGTTTCATATCTGAAAATAGATAGGTCAAATCTGGTTTCTATTACTGTTATTAATATTCCTTGGAAAACACACTAGGTGAACATAGTGAATTCTGTGTAAAAATAGTTGCAGTGAATTCACTGCCCGTATTCAGTTACTACCCTTTCATAGAAGCCTGAGGAAAACTTAGATCACAGGATTTCATATAGTAGAACTGGACTTTGTTTGGGCTTGTGGGTATTAGTGAACACTCCTGTTTCTGGGTGTAAGGGTGTGAATTTCAGATACCAGTTTCATTGGCATGTAGTAGAAAAGGGCACATAGCATTGTAGACAGGTGCATTTGGAGACAAATTCAACCCAATCACAGATGACTTCCTCTTAAAAGAGAGAAAAGCTGACTACATTCATCAATTTCATTTGCTTTGTCTCTTGATTCCTGTAATTATTAAGTGCAGGAAATTATTAGTAAGAAAAGGAAAGTTGTGGAAAGTATGTTTCTGGGGTTTGGGTGGAAGATATGTTTGATATAATTTGTATAAGTTTTAAAACAAGTATAGCGAAACCATATGTTGCTTATGGATTACACATGTAGTATGAAAATAAAAACGAGGGCCAGGTGCAGTGGCTCGCGCCTGTAATCCTAGCACTTTGGGAGGCCGAGGTGGGTGGATCATCTGAGGTCAGGAGTTCAAGACCAGCCTGGCCATCATGGTGAAACCCCATCTTACCAAAAAAAAAATCAAAAAACAAAAAAAAACGAGCAGGGGAGTGACAAACACCCAATTCAGGAGAATGGTTACCTCTGGGGAGGGAAGAGAATGGGATCTTGAGAGTTCTACAAAGGCTTCTATCATATCAGTAATGATTTATTTTTTAAGCTGTTTGACAAGAAAATGAGTATTCATTGTGTTGTTCTCTGTTCCTTATTATAGCCTGAAATATTAAATAATAAAAATAAGATCAATAGACTCTTCCACAGCTTGAAGCCTAAGTCCTGCCTTGTCGCATTTGTCTTGCAACCATATATTAAAACCATAAATGCCCTTAGTATTACAGTGAAAGCACATCAGGCAGTTGTAGATAGTAAAAGATAGTTGAAGCAATGCTTTCAGTGTAGTGTCCTTAAATTTCAGGATGGTGTCCTTAAATTTCAGTAACCACTAAAGGGCACGCAGGATGACTTCTCATTGCTTAGCTAGAGCATTTTGGGCAGTAATTTACTGGTGAACATTAGATTGGAATGTAAATTATAATCTGTTAAATGTATGCATTAGATAAAGTTCTCATTGCTACATCATAGTCTCTAAGATTCTTAATGTTAGCTCTAGGCCAGGCATAATGTCTCATGCCTGTAATCCTAGTGCTTTGGGAGGCTGAGGTGGGAGAATTGCTTGAGCCCAGGAGTTTGAGACCAGCCTGGGCAATTTTTTTTTTTTTAATTAGCTGGGCAAGTGGTACATGCCCATAGTCATAGCTACTAGGGAGGATCTTTTGAGCTCAGAAAGCTGAAGCTATGGTGAGCCATTATTTTACCACTGTCCTCCAGCCTGGGAGACAGAAAAAGACCCTGTCTAAAAAAAAAAATATATATATATATATATATGTGTGTGTGTGTGTGTGTGTGTGTGTACATATATATATATAGTTCTTTTTTTTTTTTTTTGAGACGGAGTTTCGCTCTCGTTACCCAGGCTGGAGTGCAATGGCGCGATCTCGGCTCACCGCAACCTCCGCCTCCTGGGTTCAGGCAATTCTCTTGCCTCAGCCTCCTGAGTAACTGGGATTACAGGCATGTGCCACCATGCCCAGCTAATTTTTTGTATTTTTAGTAGAGACGGGGTTTCACCATGTTGACCAGGATGGTCTCGATCTCTTGACTTCGTGATCCACCCGCCTCAGCCTCCCAAAGTGCTGGGATTACAGGCTTGAGCCACTGCGCCCGGCATAGTTCTAAGCTTTAAAAATTTGTTCTGTGATTAGTTTTGACATATTAATCTAACAGCATTTGCATCTGTTAACACTGTAAAGATATAAAAGATGAAGACATATATGTCACAGCTCTCCCTTTTTCAGTTTGGAAAATGTCTTCTGTTGGGAATTCTAGAGTAAACTTTCAGGCAGGATGTTTTCATAACAAGTGATAGCTAGACTGTGTGAAACAGAAAGGCAAAAGTCAAACATTTCTATAATAAAGTTGTAATGGCTTAAGGGCTTAAGGTGATCTGGATTAGGGCTTCTCAGTATTGATGCTATTGACATATTGAGCCAAAAAATAATTATTTATTGTGGAGGACTGTCCACTTCATTGTAGAATATTTAATGGCATCCCTAGCCTCTGCTCATTCTCCTAGTTGTGCGTCAAAAATATCTTGACATTGCCAGATGTCCTCTAGGGGGCAAAATTTCCCTTGGTTGAGAACCACTCAAGTAGAGAATTTGGTAACCTTCACACTGTGAAATACTAACAAGAGTCTGGAGAAAATACAATAAACATCCCTGAAATACATGTAGCTGAGAGTAAGGGAAAGTAAGGGGTATCCCAGAGCAAAAAACAAAAAGAAAATTAAAATTCATACTAAAAGGAGTTGGTGCTGATGCTGACTTGGAGAGGTGGGGACGGTTTGCTAATTTTAATAAATGAGGGGCTTCAGTTATATTTTTAATTGATGTGTGACTTACATATCATAAAATATGTAGATCTTAAATGCTTAGTAAATTTTGATAATTGTACAAGCCATATCCACCACACAAAACAAGATATAGGACATTAGGGACTTGAATACTAATTGCCACTGAAGTGCTGAAAAAGAAACCTTGGGGGTCTATACAAGGTAGAAAGTTGGAACTGAAACTCTAATATACCCTCAGACGAAAGGAAGTCTAGAAAAAAAATATTCCCCTTGGCACTGGGAAGTATTAAGCAATTTTGTCTATGTTGGTATTAGGGGTGGGGAGTGGGAAAAATCTTTCCAAAAATCTAGAATCCCTCACAACTGCTTAGATTTTTGAATGTGTAACATCAGCTTGGTTTAGGAGCTGTAAGCTACAAATTAACTGAAAAAGTGGAACCAGACATTTCTAGATCCTACTTCAAACTTTCTCTCTCTCTTTTTCTCTCCCTCCTTTAAGTAAATTAGAGAGACTAAAAATCAGGTAATTTGACCACAGAGTAACTGTTGATACAAAGCAATTATTGCTTTATAATTATTTTAGAGGTTTTTTTTTGGTGGGGGGAATCTCACTCTGAATCCCAGGCTGCAGTGCAGTGGTGCAATCTCAGCTCTCTGCAACCTCTGCTTCCCAGGTTCAGGTGATTCTCCTGCCTCAGCTTCCTGAGTAGCTGAGATTAAAGGCATGTGCCACCATGACTAATTTTTTTTTGTTTGTTTTTTTGGTTTTTTGGATGTGTAGTAGAGATGGGATTTTGCCACATTGGCCATGCTGATCTTGGACCCCTGACTTCAAGTGATCTGCCTGCCTTGGCCTCCCAAAGTGCTGGGAATACAGGTGAGAGCCACCACACCTGTGTATTTTTAAGGAACTTTTTAAAAGAAATACACATTGAGGCTGGACGAGGTAGCTCATGTCTGTAATCCCAGCACTTTAAGAGGGTGAGGTAGAGCACTATGTTGCTTGAGCCCTGGACAACATAGTAAGCAACATTTTGGTCACTGTGTTGCTTGGGGCAGCCTGGGCAACACAGTGAGACCCGTTCTCTACAAAAAAAGAAAAGACAAGAAATACACATTGAAGTGAGGTGGTATTCCACCTGGGATTTGCTTTAAAGTAATCCATTGGGAGCATTGTGGCTCATGCCTATAGTCCTAGCTACTTGGGAGGCTGAGGTAGGAAGATTGTTTGAGCCCAGGAGTTTTAATCTAGCCTAGCAAGACAACATGTCTAAAAAATAATAAAATATGGTTGGGCTCAGTGGCTCCTGCCTGTAAACCTAGCACTTAGGGTGGCTGAGGTAGGAGGATTGTGTGACCTGAGGAGTTTAAGACCATTCAGGACAACACAGTGAGACCTTTTCTCTAGTAAAAATTAAAAAAAAAAAAAAAAAAAAAAAAAAAAGCCAGGTGTGGTGGTGCAAGCCTGTAGTCCCAGCTATTCAGGAGGCTGAGGAAAGAGGATTACTTGAGCCTGGTTGTCAAGGCTGCAGTGAGCCATGATAACACTACTGTGCTCCAGTCTGGGCAATAGAGTGAGACCCTGTCTCAAAAATAAATAAAATTAAATAAAAAATTGTAAAATAATAAAATAGGTCAGGCAACGTTGGCTCCTGCCTGCAATCCTAGCACTTTGGGAGGCTGAGTCAGGAGGATCCTTGAGGCCAGGAGTTCCACACCAACCTGGGCAACACAGCAAGACTCCATCTCTACAGAAAATTGTTAAACTACCTGGGTGGGGTAGCATGTTCTTGTAGTCACATCTACTCTGGATGCTGAGGCAGGAGAATTGCTTGAGCCCAGAAGTTAAAGACTGTAGTGAGTTATGATCATGCCAGTGCACTCCAGCTTGGGTGACAGCAAGACCCTGTCTCAAAAAATAAAGTAAGACAGGGCATGGTGGCTGACGCTTATAATCCCAGCACTTTGGGAGACTGAGATGGGAGAATTGCTTGGGCCCAAGAGTTTGAGACCAGCCTGGGCAAGTGAGACCCTGTCTCTAAAAAAATATTTTTAAAAAACAAATTAGCTGGGTGTGGTGGTGTCTGTCTGTGGTCCCAGCTACTCAGGAGTGGGGAGGACTGCTTGACCCTGGGAGGTCAAGGCTGCAGTGAGTTGTGATTGTGACACTGCACTCCAGCCTGGGTGACAAAGTGAGGCCTGTCTCTAAAAAAACAAAAAACCAAAAATAAAATAATCCAGTGGGGAGACATTGGTGTTGGATGGGTATATAGATGAAGCAAGATTGGCTGTGGGTGAGTAATTTTTACAACTGGGTAATACATACATGGGAGTTCATTATACTGTTGGTTTTGTTTCTTTTTTTTTTTTTTAATTTTTTGACGTGTTTAAAATTTTCCATTAAAAAAAAAAGCGCTCAGGACGGTAATAGAAGGAAATGTAAAACCACTGCAGAGGTACACACCCTGGATCCAACCCCTCCCAGATGATTCTCCCAGATAAAGTCCTACTGAACAGAAACTCACAATCAGAAGTTACTAACCACCATAAGTGAGAGTCAGCAGATAAAGTAAGTGGCATAATTAGACTCCCAACAACTATGGGTAATAGTAATAGTAGAAACTGTAAAGTAAATATGCTTCAATTAATCAAAAACAAAGAAGGTAATGAAAACATGAAAAATAAAACCAAAGGAAAAAGAAAGGCCTAAGCAAATTAGTTGGAAACCACCTAATGAGAATTTGTAGAAATAAAAATATAGTTTTTAAATTTTAAAACTCAGGCTAGGCTTGGTGGCCCACTTCTGTAATCCCAGAACTTTGGGAGGTCAAAATGAGAGGATTGTTTGGGTCCAATAGTTCAAGTCCAGCCTAGGCAACATAGTAAGATCCTGTCTCTACAAAAAGTTTTAAAAATTAACCAGGTATGGTGGTAAACACCTGTAGTCCCAGCCACTCTGGAGGCTCAGGAGGGAGGATGGCTTGAGCCTAAGAAGTCAAGGCTGCTGTGAGCCATGATCACACCACTGCCCTCCAGCCTGGACAATAGAGCAAGACCCTCTCTCAAAAGAGAAACAAACAAACAAAAAAACAAAAAACTTCAACTGACTAGGCTAGACAGCTGGTTAGACCTACCTTAAGAGGAAATTAGCATATTGGAAGGTGACTTAGAAGAATTTAAAAAGCAATACTGCAAGATAAAAATGCATCCATAGAAGTTAAAAGATGTGGATGCTGGGCGCGGTGGCTCATGCCTATAATCCCAGCACTTTGCAAGTTCACGGAGGGTGGATCACCTGAGATCAGGAGTTCGAGACCAGCCTGGCCAACATGGTGAAACCCCATCTCTACTAAGAATACAAAAATTAGCTGTGGTAGGTGCCTGTAATTTCAGCTACTTGGGAGGCTGAGGCAGGAGAATCAACTTGAACCCGGGAGGCAGAGGTTGCAGTCAGCCAAAATTGCACCACTGCTTTCCAACCTGGGCAACAGAGTGAGACTCCATTTCAAAAATAAAATACAGAAAAGACATAGAAAAGAAAACAGAGATTCCAGCCTATCTCTCATAGGCGTTACAGAGAAATTGAAAAGAGGCAATCCTTTGAAGAGAGAGAGTACTTAAAATTTTTCTAGAATTGACAAAAAGACATCAAATTCAAGATGTACAGTGCATCCCATCTGAGTAAATAAAACTAAATACAAGATGGAAATAGAATTCCAATTTAGTAGAGAAGGAAAAATAGAATACAGAAAACTTAGTAAGTTAAGAAAGAGGAGGTAGAAACCTTAGAAAATCAGGTTAGATAGCGTAAAATAATATGGTAGAAATCAAGCATAGCAGTAATTACAGTAAATGTAAGTGTATTTAATGGTGAAGACAGAGATTATCAGGCTGGATTTTTAAAAATCTGTATCCTAGAAAAATACTTTTAAATTTTCTTTTTTTTAAAGACAGGATCTTGCCCTGTCATCCAGGCTGGAGTGGAGTGTAGTGGTGTGATCATAGCTCACTGCAGCCTTGAATGCCTGGGTTCAAGCTACCCTCCTGCTTCAACCTCCCAAACAGCTTGGAGTACAGGTGTGCGCCATCATACCTGGCTAGTTGTTATTATTTTCCTAGAGACAGAGTCTCCTTATGTTGTCCAGCCTGGTCTGGAACTCATGGGCTCAAGTGATCCTCCTGCCTTATCCTCCAAAAGCATTGGGATTAGAGGCATGAGCCACTATGCCTTGTCTGGACTTTATTTTTAGATTAGCAGTATAGTTTTATAAAATATTAGATTGTTCCATCATATTTGGAACTGGCTGAAGATGCCTGTTATAGCTTTTCTTAGCTCTTTTCCCAACCTGTAGTGTAATGCTTGACATTTGACAATAATGTAATACAGGACTTCTCATGAATGTATGTGTTTAGTTACACATTCACCTGTTCTTGTTTCTGGACATATTTCTTTTTCCTTTTTTTGAGACGTGGTCTCCCTCTGTTGCCCAGGCTGGTGTACAGTGGCGTGATCTCGTCTGTAACCTCCGCCTCCGAGGTTGAAGTGGGTCTCCTGCCTCAGCCTCCCAAGTAGCTGGGATTACAAGCATGCACCACCCTACCCACCTAATTTTTGTATTTTGGGTTAGAGTTGAGGTTTCAGCATGTCTCATATGTACCATATTGCCACGCTGGTTTTGAACTCTTGACCTCAGGTGATCTACCCCTGAGCGTCCCAAAGTGTGGGATTACAGGTGTGATCCATCCTGCCCAGGATATATTTAAGCATCTAGGATGTACATTCACATTAAATTTGGCTACAAATATAACAGAATACATGGCTGATATGTAACACATGAGCTATATTTGTAGCTAAATTAGCCATATGTTATATTAAATGTAGCTGAATTTAGTTGGAGTAGGGTGAGAGATGGGAAATTACTTATTAGGTACAATGTACACTATTCGGATGATGGTTACACTAAAAGCTCAGACTGCATGAGTAAGTAATATATTGCTGTATCAAAACTACACTCAGACCAGGCATGGTGACTCATGCCTGTAATCTTAGCACTTTGGTAGGCTGAGGCGGGTGGATTACCTGAGGTCAGGAGTTTGAGACCAGCCTGGCCAACATGGCAAAATCACGTCTCTACTAAAAATACAAAAATTAGCCAGGTGTGCTGATGCGCACCTATAATCTCATCTACGTGGGAGGCTGAGGCAGGAGAATCACGTGAACCTGGAAGGCAGATCAAACCACTCCAGCCTGGATGACAGAGTGAGATTCCATCTCCAGAAAAAAAAAAGCACTTAGATCCCCTAAATTTATACAAATTTTTAGAAAAAGAATTTGCCGATATTGATTTATTGAGTCATTTGTTCTTTCAGTTGTTAAAACAATTAGAAGTTCAAGTAATTAGAAGTTAGCTTATTACAATGATGTGTGCCTGTAGTCATAGCTCCTACGTAGGCTGAAGTGGGAGGATCACTGGAGCTCAGGGTTTCAAGGCTGCAGTGAGTTGTGATCATGCCACTGAACTCCAGTAGGTGACAGAGTGAGACCCCATCTCTTTAAAAAAAAAAAAAAAATTGAAATTTTAAATTTTAACTTAAAGCTTAAAGTTTCTAGCTTTATTGAATACCTACTGTGTGCAAGACAGAAATCTAGGCGTGGGTGATATAGGGGTGTTGACACCATACTTGTCCTCAAGACATTTACAATTTATCTTACCTGAGATTTTTTTTTCTTTTCAGTTTTATTTTTTATTTTTTTTAAAGACAGGATTTCACCATGTTGGTCAGGCTGATCTTGAACTCCCGACCTCAGGTGATCCACCTGCCTTGGCCTCCAAAGTGCTTGGATTACAGGCATGAGCACCACGTTTGGCTTTTTTTTTTTTTAATTTTTTCTTCTCTTTAGACAGAGTTTTATTCTTGTCACCCAGGCTGGAGTGCAATGCCACAATCTCAGCTCTCTGCAACCTCTGCCTCCTGGGTTCAAGCAATTTTCCTGCCTCAGTCTCCCAAGTACAGGCACCCACTGTCACACCCAGCTAATTTTTGTATTTTTAGTAGAGATGGTTTTTTTTTTATGTTGGCCAGACTGGTCTTGAACTCCTGACATCAGGTGATCCACCCTCCTTGGTTTCTCGTTGTTCTGGGATTACAAGCATGAGCTACTGCACCTTGCTGAGATTTCAGATAATAGTACTTACTTCAATCTGAAGTGTTCTGAGTGGAAAGCATATGTAATCCTACAAAGAAAACCCTGAAGTTGCCTTAAGTGCTGAAAAGGAAACATGAAAATTTGGTAGTTTAAACATTTCATGTTAAAAACTACTTTAGTTTGAACTAAAATGAGATCCTAAGAAAAAATGTCATTGTGTATGTATTTATTTATTTAAGATAGGGTCTCATTCTGTCACCCAGGCTGGAGGAGTGCAGTGGTGTGATCACAGCTGAACTGCAGCCTCTATCTCCCTGAGCTCAAGGGATCCTCCGACTTCTGCCTCCCAAGTAGCTAGGACTACAAACACCCAGACACCCACCACTCCTAGCTAATTTGTTTTTTCTTTTTTGATAGAGATGGGGTGTCACCATGTTGCCCAGGCTGGCCTCAAACTCTTGAGCTCAAGTGATCTGCCTGCCTTGGCCTCTCAAAGTTCTGGGATTACAAGCGTGAGCCACCATGCCTGCCCAGAAAAACATTATTATTATTTTAAAATTTGGATTGTAGGGTTTTGAATATGTGTACAAGAGTACAGGGGACATTGAGAACATAATTTTTGTTTGTAAGAAAAATAAATAATTGTAGACATTTTTAACTGTGGTTAATCAATTTTAACCTTTATGTGCTTAGAAGGAGCAAAGGGAATGTACTGACTAAATCTCTAAATAGCAGAGTTGTACATTGAACGCTCGACATCAGTGTCTGGTTCTGATGTGGAGGGGAGAAATGCTACTTTAATGAGTTCAGATAAACTATAAATAGTATACAAAGTAGACACACTAGCTGATAAACTGATATGCGTCTCTTCCCCAAGAAGTTTCAGCTTTCAGTCCCATGCTTTCTTTTTGTGTTCTTTATGGTATATCTGATTCTTTAAGTTTTTTTTTAATTTTTAATTTTTTTGGGTACATAGTAGGTATATATATTTGTGGGGTACATGAGATATTTCGATACAGGCATGTAATGCATAATAATCACATCATGGAAAATTGGTTATTCATTCCCTCAAGTGTTTATCCTTTGTCTTATAAACAATTCAGTTACACTCTTTTCGTTATTTATAAATGTGCAGTTAAATTATTGACTAGAGTCTCCTTGTTGTGGTACCAAATATTAGGTCTTATTTATTTCATTCTTTCTATTTTTGGGGGGAGGTATCCATTAATCATCCCCACCTCTCCCATAAACCCCCACCCCACACTACCCTTCCCAGCCTCTGGTAACAATCTTTCTGCTCTCTATCTCTATGAGTTCAATTGTTTTGCATTTTTAGATCCCGCAAATAAATATGAGCAGATGATATTTGTCTTTCTGTGTCTTGCTTATTTTTCACTTAACATAATGACCTCTATATTGTTGCAAATGACAGGATCTCATTCTTTTTTACGGCTGAATAGTACTCCATTGTGTATAGGGACTGAATTTTCTTTGTTATTCATCTGTTGATGGACAATGGACACCTAGGTTGCTTCCAAATCTTAGCTATTGTGAATATTGCTGCAATAAACATGGAAATTCAGGTATCTCTTTGATATACTGATTTCCTTTCTTTTGGGTATGTATTCAGCAATGGGATTGCTGGATCATATGGTAACTCTATTTTTAGCTTTTTGAGGAACTTCCAAACTATTCGCCATAGTGGTTGTACTAATTTACATTCCCATCAACAGTGTATGAGGGTTCCCTTTTCTCCACATCTTTGCCACCATAGTTATTGCCTGTCTTTTGAATAAAAGCCGTTTTAACTGAGGTGAGATGATATCTTATTGTAGTTTTGATTTGCATTTCTCTGATGATCATTGATATTGAGCACCTTTTCATATACCTGTTTGCCATTGGTATGTCTTTTGAGAAATGTCTGTTAGATATTTTGCCCATATTTAAATTAAATTATTAAATTTTTTTTCCTATAGGGTAGTTTGAGCTTTTTATATATTCTAGTTATTGATCCCTTGTCAGATGAGTAGTTTGGAGTACTGCAAATATTTTCTCCTATTCTTTGGGTTTTCTCTTTACTTTGTTGATTGTTTCCTTTGCCGGGCAAAAGCTTTTTAACTTGATGTGATCCTATTCAGGATCATATTGTTTAATTTCTCTCTGTTTATATAGTTTCCAAAATTCCTATTGTGATTGATTTGTAGTTTTATTCCATTGTGGTCAGAGAAGATGCTTGATATTATTTCAAATTTTTTGAATGTTTTAAGACTTGTTTTCTGGGCCGGGCGCGGTGGCTCAAGCCTGTAATCCCAGCACTCTGGGAGGCCGAGGCGGGTGGATCACGAGGTTGAGAGATCGAGACCATCCTGGTCAACATAGTGAAACCCCATCTCTACTAAAAATACAAAAAACTAGCTGGGCATGGTGGCGCGTGCCTGTAATCCCAGCTACTTAGGAGGCTGAGGCAGGAGAATTGCCTGAGCCCAGGAGGCGGAGGTTGCGGTGAGCTGAGATGGCGCCATTGCACTCCAGCCTGGGTAACAAGAGCGAAACTCCGTCTCAAAAAAAAAAAAAAAAAAAAAAAAAAGACTTGTTTTCTGACCTAACCTATGGTCTATCCCTGAGAATGATCCAAGTGCTGAGGACAAAAATGTGCATTCTGCAGCCGTTGGATGAAATGTTCTGTAAATATCTTTTAGGTCTCTTTGTTCTGTAGTGCAGATATTTCTTTGTTGAGGTTCTGTCTGGGAGATCTGTCCAATACTGTAAGTGGAATGTTGAAGTCTCCAAGTATTACTGTATTAGGGTTTGTCTCTCTCTTTAGCTCTAATAATATTTAGTTTATATAGCTGGATACTCCAGAGTTGGTTGCATATATATTTATAATCATTATGTTCTCTTAATGAATTGATTCCTTTGTCATTATATAATAATCTCCTTTGTCTCTTCTTACAGTTGTTGTCTTGCAACCTATTTTGTTTGATATCAGTATAGCTATTCCTTCTCTTTTTTCATTTCCGTTGTGATGGAATGTCTTTTTCCATCCCTTTATTTTTAGTCTGTGTGTGTCTTTATAGGTGAAGTGTGTTTCTTTTAGGCATCAGATTATTGGTTCTTGTTTTTTTATTCATTCAGCTACTCTGTGTCTTTTGACTGAAGGATTTAGTCTATTTATATTCAGTGTTGTTATTGATAAGTAAGGACTTACTCCTGCCATTTTGTTACTTGTTTTCTGGTGATTTGCAGTCTTCCTGTCTTCCTTTTAATGAAGGTGATTTTTTTCTGATGGTATGCTTTAATTTCTTTCTTTTTTTTAATTTAATTTTTTGGTACCCATTGTCTGTTTTTCTATTTGCGGTTACTATGAGGCTTGCAAATACTATCTTATAACCCCCTATTTTAAACTGATGACAACTTAATACTGATTGCATATACAAACAAACACACAGAAAGAAAACTAACAGAAACTCTACACTTTAACTTTGTTCCCTGGCTTTTTAATTTTTTGTTGTTTCTCTTTATGCCTTGCTGTACTATGTCTTGAAAAGTTGTAGTTATTTTTTATTGGTTCATTTAGTCTTTCTGTGTAAGACAAGAGAAGTTTACATACCACAAATTACAGTGTTATACTATTCTGTGTGTTTTTGTGTGCTTGCTGTTACCAGGAAGTTTTGTACCTTTATATGATTTCTTCTTGCTCATTAACATCCTTTTCTTTCAGATTGAAGAGCTCCCTTTAGTATTTCTTGTAGGACATGTGTAGTGTTGATGAAATCCCTCAGCATTTGTTTGTCTGGGAAAGTATTTCTCCTTCATGCTTGAAGGATATTTTCACTGGATTTACTATTTTAGAGTAAAAGGTTTTTTTTCCTTCAGCACTTTAAATGTCATGACACTCCCTCCTGGCCCGTAAGATTTCCACTGAGGAGTCTGCTGCCAGATGTATTGGAGCAGCATTGTATATTATTTGTTTCATTTTTCTTGCTGCTTTTAGAATTCTTTCTTTATCCTTGACCTTTGGGAGTTTGATTATTAAATGGCTTGAGGTAGTCTTCTCTGGATTAAATGCACTTGGGGATCTATAATCTTCTTGTACTTGAATGTTGATATCTTTCTTTAGGTTTGGGAAGTTCTGTGTTATAATCCCTTTGAATAAACTCTTTACCCTTGTTTCTGTACCTCCTCTTTTAGGCCTGTAATTCTTAGATTTACCTTTTTGAAAATGTTTTGTTGATCTTGTAGGCGTTTTTTCTTTTTTTTCTTTTGAGACGGAGTTTCGCTCTCGTTACCCAGGCTGGAGTGCAATGGCGCGATCTCGGCTCACCGCAACCTCCGCTTCCTGGGTTCAGGCAATTCTCCTGCCTCAGCCTCCCGAGTAGCTGGGATTACAGGCACGTGCCACCATGCCCAGCTAATTTTTCTGTAGTTTTAGTAGAGACGGGGTTTCACCATGTTGATCAGGATGGTCTCGATCTCTTGACCTCGTGATCCACCCGCCTCGGCCTCCCGAAGTGCTGGGATTACAGGCTTGAGCCACCACGCCCGGCTGTGTTTTTTCTTTTGTCTCATCTGACTATGTATTTTCAAATAGCCCATCTTTAAGCTCACAAATTCTTCTGCCTGATCAGTTCTGCTGTTGAGACTGATACATTCTTTAGCATGTCAGTTGCATTTTTCAACTCTAGAATTTCTGCTTAATTCTTCTTAATTATTTCAATCCCTTTCTTAAATTTATCTGAAAGAATTCTGAATTCCTTCTGTGTTGTCTTGAAATTCTTTGAGTTTCTTCAGAACAGCTATTTTGAATTTTCTGTCAGAAAGGTCATATATCTCGTTTTCTCCAGGATTGTTCTCTGGTGCCTTATTTTAGTTTATTTGAGAAGGTTATGTATTCCTGGATGGTGTTTATAGTAGTAGATGTTCTTGGGTGTCTGGGCATTGAAGAGTTGGGTACTTCCTGTAGTGTTTACAGTCTGAGCTTGTTTGTGCCTATCCTTCTTGGGAAGGGTTTCCAGGTATTCTAAGGCCAATAACACTGTTTTTTGCAGACTCATAGAGGTACCACCTTGGTGGTCTTGGATAAGGCAGAGGAATTATCTGGATCACCAGGCAGAGACTCTTGCTCTTTTCCCTTATTTCCTCCCAAATAAATGGAGTCTCTTTTTCTCAGTGCTAAACCCCCTGGAACTGGGCGTGTGGTGATGCAAGCAGTCTGTGGCCACCACCACTCTGACTGCACTGAGTCAGACCTGAAGCCAGCCCAGCACTGGGTCTTGCCCAGAGCCCTTCCCTTCAGGGCAGTAAGCTCCTTCAGGCCCCAGGCATGTCCAGACACAGTGTCTGTAAGCCAGGGATTGGAATCAAAGACCTTAGTAGTTTACCTGATGTTCTATTGTACGCAGATACGCTAGCTCTCACACCATAATACAGAGTCCTTCCCCATCTTCTCTTTCCTTTCCACAGGTAGAGGGCCCTCTCCCTTTGGCCATCACCACCTCTTACTGTACTGTCTTGAAAAGTTGTAGTTATTTTTTATTGGTTCATTTAGTCTTTCTGTGTAAGACGAGAAGTTTACATACCACAAATTACAGTGTTATACTATTCTGTGTGTTTTTGTGTGCTTGCTGTTACCAGGAAGTTTTGTACCTTTATATGATTTCTTCTTGCTCATTAACATCCTTTTCTTTCAGATTGAAGAGCTCCACAGTTGAGAGGGATTCTGCTAGGCCACCACCAATATTCACTTAAAGCTGAAGCTCTCTTCCATCAGCTTGTGGTGAATCCTGCCTGGCCTGGGACTTACCCTTCAGGGCAGTGGGTTCCCCTCTGGCCCAGGGCAGTTACAGAAATGCTGTTCGAAAGTGTAGGCCTGGGCAGTACACAGTGGCTGCCGCCTATAATCCCAGCACTTTAGAAGGCCGAGACGGGCGGATTATCTGAGGTTAGGAATTTGAGACCAGCTTGGCCAACATGGCAAAACCCTGTCTCTACTAAAAATACAAAAATTAGCCGGGTGTGGTGGTGTGTACCTGTAATCCCAGCTACTTGGGAGGCTGAGGTAGGAGAATTGCTGGAACCCGGGAGCTGGAGGTTGCAGTGAGCTGAAATCACACCACTGCACTCCAGCCTCGGCAACAGATAGAGACTCCGTCTCAAAACAAAAATATGTAGGCCTGACTTGTGGACCCCAAGAACTTGCTTGTTGCTCTATCTTGCTGTGACTGAGCTGGTACCTAAGGTGTAAGACAAAGTCCCCTTTACTTTTCTCTCTGCTTTTCTCAAACAAAAGGAGTCTTTCACTGTAGCCACCACAACTGGGAATGTGCTGGGTCACACCTGAAGCCAGCACATCTCAGAGTCTCATCCAAGGCTCATGATGCACTCCTTGGGTATTGCTGCTGGTTATTCAGGGCCCAAGGGCTCTTTTTAGTCAGCAGGTAATGTATCCTGCCATGACTAGGTTTTTTCCCTTCGAGGCAACAGGTTCCCTTTTGGCCTCGGGTGGGTCTAGAAATGTTCAGGACCTAGGGCCTGTAATGCAGGCTTCACAACTCTGCCCAGTGCCATAGCCTACTGTGGCTGAGCTGGAATCCAAGATGTAAGACAGTCCTCTTTACTCTTTGTTCATTGCTCCTTCAGCAGAAGAAAGGAGTCACTTCTATTGCAGCTTTCTTGGTTTGGGGGATGGATGATGCAAGCACTCCCTTAGCTATGCCAGCTGGTGTCTTCCTAAATCATATGCCACCCTAGTCCACTTACTGTAAGCCCAGCCTAGTGCTAGTAGCCTAGGAATTGCAGTCCTTGTGCCCTAGATTGTCTTTTAAGTTTATCTAGGACCCCAGAGTACTTCAGCCCATGGTGATGAGGCTTGCAGGGAAGCTCAGATTCTTACCACTGGGATAGATGCTTCCTGTCTAGCTAGGGCTCGTACAAATGCTCCCTCCATGTGCTGGCACTGGCCGAGCCCACTGTGGCTTTATTCTCCACTGTGACAGGGCAGCACTGAGTTAAATGTAAAGGCCCTCAGTCTCTGTGCCCTTCCTTTCTCAAGTGCATAGGTACTCTCTCCACACCACATGGTTGCTGCAGGGGGGTGAGGGAGGGGTGGCATTGGCAATGCAAGACCATCTTTTCTACCTTCCTCAATGCCTCTTTTAATGATATGAAGTCAAAACTAGGTACTGTGATTGCTCACCTTATTTTTGGTTCTTGTGACGGTGCTTTTTTGTGTGAAGGTAGTTAAAATGTGGTGTTCTGGCGGGAGAACCAATAATGTAGGCTTCTGTTCTACCATCTACCTGCCCCCATAATCTGATTCTTAATTGGAAATTCTTACAGCTAAATATCTCTTGTCCAGATTTCTTGCAGGATTCTATAGGGAAGATCACTTATCTTTATCATACAACCTTTCACTTTTTTTTTTCTTTTTTTTTTTTGGAGATGGAGTCTTGCTCTGTCACCAGGCTGGAGTGCAGTGGTACAATCTCGGCTCACTGCAACCTCTGCCTCCTGGGTTCAAGCGATTCTTCCACCTCAGCCTCCTTAGTAGCTGGGAATACAGGCGCATGCCACCACACCCAGCTAATTTTTGTATTTTTAGTAGAGACGGGGTTTCATCATGGCCAGGATGGTCTCCATCTCTTGACTTCATGATCCGCCCACCTGGGCCTCCCAAAGTGCTGGGATTACAGGAGTGAGCCGACGCCCAGCCAACCTTTCACTCTTAATGTTATAATTCTTATTTACCTCTCTACGAATGAATATTATATAGCTCTGTGACTTCAGGCAAATTATTTAATCTCTCTGTGTTTCTTTGCTGTTAAATATAAACTGAGTTGTTTTGAGGATTAAATGAGGTAAGTCTAGCACAGAGTAAGCACTTAGTAAATAATAGCTGTTACTATTATCTCTCTTCAGCCAGGCTGAGGTCTTAGAAGGCAGTGCCCTCATAGTGTTCTTTGTGTCTTCTGCAAGTACTTACCTGAGATGGCCCAGAAATAGTAAAAAATGTTTAATATTGTTTCCTGATTTCTTGAGTCTTGCTGGTATGTATAAGATAGAATTTTTTTACACTGGGCTTCTTTGGACAAGTTTCCTAAGATGTGCTTTTCTGTAGTTCAGAAACATTGGATTCAAATTCCATTTATAAGTTTTAACTATTTAAGAAAAACAGCAAAAATCTGTGAACTCAAATGTTATAAAATAGAATTTTAAGTAATAAAGGTTATCAGTGTCTTTACAGTTGTTTATGCCTATAATCCCAGCATTTTGGGAGGCTAAGGTGGGAGGATCACTTGAGGCCAGGAGTTTGAGACCATCCTGGGCAACATAGTGAGACCTCGTCTCTACAAAAAGAATTTTTTTTAATTAGCCAGGTGTGGTTGTGCACACAACCAGAGGAACAGTTCAAGACTCTATTTCCCCTCCCCTTACGGGATACAAGTACGTGATGAAGAAAGACCTTCCTTCTTTGCCGCATTTACTGCGAGAATGAAGACCATTCCAAGCAATCAGACTGTCGACATTCCAGAAAATGTTGACGTTACTCTGAAGGGACACACAGTTATCGTGAAGGGCCCCAGAGGAACCTTGCGGTGGTACTTCAATCACATCAATGTAGAACTTAGTCTTCTTGGAAAGAAAAAAAAGAGGCTCTGGGTTGACAGATGGAGAGGTAACAGAAAGGAACTGGCTACCGTTCGGACTGTTTGTAGTCATATACAGATCATGATCAAGGGTGTTACTCTGGGCTTCTGTTACAAAATGAGGTCTGTGTATGCTCACTTCCCCATCAACGTCGTTATCCAGAAGAATGGGGCTCTTGTTGAAATCCGAAATTTCTTGGGTGAAAAATACATCCACAGGGTTCGAATGAGACCAGGTTTACTTGTTCAGTATCTCAAACCCAGAAAGATGAATAATCCTTGAAGGAAATGACATTGAGCCTATTTCAAATTCAGCGGCTTTGATTCAGCAAGCTACAACAGTTAAAAACAAGGATATCCGGAAATTTTTGGATGGTATCTATGTCTCTGAAAAAGGAACTGTTCAGCAGGCTGATGAGTAAGACCTTAGAGTTGTCCAGCTACAGAATCAAGATGCCTATCATAGCTAAGACCTACTTGTGATATTTAAATGATGCAATAAAAGACCTATTAATTTGGGGGGGAAAAAGACTCTATCTCAATTTTAAAAAAAAGACTGTCATTGTATTAACATCTGCTAAATTAATTCATTTTTATGCTTTTCCTATCATCTTTGTAAACTGAAGATGATCCTGATATTAAAGGGTAAACTGTTAAAAACAAATTGCAAAATAAGAACTTGTTGACATTTGCAAATATTTCTCTCCATAAATTTTAATCTTGTGAATTTTAAAAATACAAAAATAAATAGAATAGGATACAGGAATGCAACTGACACATAACCCCTGCTTTCATTGATTTGCATTACTCAGATGAGGCTTATTGTTGCCATTGATTGATTTTTATAATAAATTCATTCTACAAATTTAAATAAAAATATACCGTTCTAATTAAATGTAGACTTACCTTTGGAAAGAAGAGACACTGATTAGTAACTTGCTTGTTTTTTTTTTGTTTTTTTTTTTTTGTTTTTTTTTTTTTTGAGACGGAGTTTCGCTCTTGTTACCCAGGCTGGAGTGCAATGGCGCGATCTCGGCTCCCCGCAACCTCCGCCTCCTGGGTTCAGGCAATTCTCCTGCCTCAGCCTCCTGAGTAGCTGGAATTACAGGCACGTGCCACCATGCCCCGCTAATTTTTTGTATTTTTAGTAGAGACGGGTTTTCACCATATTGACCAGGATGGTCTCGATCTCTTGACCTCGTGATCCACCTGCCTCGGCCTCCCAAAGTGCTGGGATTACAGGCTTGAGCCACCGCGCCCGGCCACTTGCTTGTTTTTATGTATTTATTTGCTAAGCATTTATTGTATTATTGTTATGTAATAGGTATTAGGCTCTAAGCTAACAATATAGGTTTGACAGGCTACAACTGGCAGCCTTTGGTTAAACACAAATTCATTATGTTTCCACAGAATTGTGCCTTTAGAAGAATACTTTATTGCTTTAAGAATCTTTGGAAACACTGACTTGTAAAGTATCCTATGTCTCTGAGTCAGATAACTTCCATCTTTTGCTTTTGCAGGGGTCCAGCTGGAGTAAGAGCTCAAGCCCTGGATAGAGATGGAAATCTGGTAGAAGATTTTGTATTTGATGGAGGAGTTGGGGATATTGGAAATCGCATTCTTCATGTGAGAAATGCACCTTCCCCTGCTGCTACTTCTTCCATCGCAATTTCTGGAATTATTGCAGATGAAGTGCAACAAAGATTTGAATTGTAAATAATGAAAGGAGCTAGGTATGCACTAAAATCTCCATGTCAGCAACAAGAATGTACTAATTTCATGCTTTAATATAAAATATGGTTTTTAAAATTTCATTTTTATGTGAAAGATAAGCACTGAATTGTTGAAATGATGTAACATAGAAATAATAATTTTCTGGAAAAATTAGCCAGGCATAGTGGTACATGCCTTTAATCCCAACTGTGGAGGCTGAGGCAGGAGAATCACTTGAACTAAGAAGATGGAGGTTGCAGTGAGCTGAGATTTAGCCACTGCATTACAGCCTGGGTGACAGAGCAAGAAAATAATAATACTACTTTTTTAAATGTTTAGGCTGGGGGCTCACACCTTCATTTGCCAGCACTTTGGGAGGCCAAGGCAGGCAGATTGTAGCCCAGGAGTTTGAGACCAGCCTGGGCAACATGGTGAAACCTTGTCTCTACAAAAAATTAGCTGGGTATAGTGCCTGTAGTTCCAGACACTCAGTAGGCTGAGGTGAGAGGATCACTTGAGTCCAGGAGATCCAGGCTGCAGTGAGCTATGGTCATGCCACAGCATTCCAGGCTGGATGATAGAGCAAGACCTTGTTCAAAAAAAATTCCAGCCTGGGCAACATGGCGAATGAAACCCTATCTCTACAAAAAATTAAAAAATTAGCTGGGCAGGATTGGTGTGTGACTGTAGTCCCGGCTACTTGGGGACTGAGGCAGGAGAATTGCTTGAGCCTGAGAGGTCAAGGCAACAGTGTGCCATGTTTGTGCCACTACACCCCAGCCTGGGCAACAAAGTGAGTCCATGTCTCAAAAAATAAAAATAACAAAAATAAATTCCGGGGGCCTGGCGCGGTGGCTCAAGCCTGTAATCCCAGCACTTTGGGAGGCCAAGGCGGGTAGATCACGAGGTCATGAGATCGAGACCATCCTGGTCAACATGGTGAAACCCCGTCTCTACTCAAAATACAAAAATTAGCTGGGCATAGTGGCGCATGCCTGTAATCCCAGCTACTCAGGAGGCTGAGGCAGGAGAATTGCCTGAACCCAGGAGGCGGAGGTTGTGGTAAGCCGAGATCGCGCCATTGCACTCCAGCCTGGGTAGCAAGACAAGAGCAAAACTCCGTCTCAAAAAAAATAAATAAATAAAATAAATTCCGTGCCATGGTGTGATCTCGGCTCACTGCAACCTCTGCCTCCTGGGTTCAAGTGATTCTCCTGCCTCAGCCTCCCAAGTAGCTATAATTACAGGCACCCACCATGATGCCTGGCTAATTTTTTATATTTTTAGTAGAGATGGGATTACACAAACTCTACGTTGTCCAGAATTGTCTTGAACTCCTGATGGCAAGTGATCCACTTGCCTCGGCCTCCCAAAGTGCTGGGATTACAGGTGTGAGCCACCTCGCCAACCCTGAATCTCTGACTGTGTTAATGACCTGTCCTTTCCAATCATGACCTAGAGAAGATTTGGCTTTTTATTTTATTTTAAAAATTTTTTTAAAGACAAGGTTTCACCATGTTTGTCAGGCTGGTCTTGAACTCCCGACCTCAGGCGATGTGCCCGCCTTGGCCTCCAAAGTGCTTGGATTACAAACGTGAGAGCCACCATGCCCAGCCAGATTTGGCTTTTTAAGAATTTTGGAGGGCCAGGCACAGTGGCTCATGCCTGTAATCCCAGCACTTTGGGAGGCTGAGGCAGGTGGATCACAAGGTCAGGAGTTCAAGACCAGCCTGGTAAAGATGGTGAAACCCTGTCTCTACTAAAAAAACCCAAAAATTAGCTGGGCATGTCGGCACACAACTGTAAGCCCAGCTACTCAGGAAGCTGAGGCGGGAGAATTGCTTGAACCTGGGAGGTAGAGGTTGCAGTGAGCTGAGATTGTGCCAGTGCACTTCAGCCTGGGTGACAGAGCGAGACTCTGTCTCAAAAGAAAAATTTACAGAAAGATGGCATAAAAATGGGTTATTTTCTTAAATCATTTTTTCAGCATTATACGATCTAAGTTCATTTGGTCTCCTAGGCAAGAAAATTTATTGTAGGTTGCAAACATTCTTTTAATTTTGAAGAGTCATAAAACTCACTTTATTTAGAGTGACAGTATTTGTATTTGGAAATTAAAAAATCGTTATTTCAAGAAAATACACAAAATCTACATTTTTGAGTAGTTTGAATAAGATTCTTAGTTATAATATTCATAGGAAATAACAAAACAAACTCAAAACCTTTATTATTTCCAGTCTCTTTGTAACTGAGTGGTATGGTATCATCATTACATCTAAACAGCAGTACACTGAGTGGTTATCCTGTTCTTGAGTATCTGTGGCTGAGAAATGAAATAACTTAGAGGAGATAGGTTTTTATGAGAGCAGTTTAGAATCCTGACACTGAGAACTCTGTAATTTTAAAAAGATATTTATCTATTATATCTCTGATCTTTAGTCACACTAAGGCTCTCAAAATATTGGCCAAGATTGCTAATGATTCATACCTACCTGGTTTTTCAGGGCTCCTATAAACTTGTATAAGGATATTTTTCCATTTTTGATAAATATTTAACTTTGAGGCATTCACTTTTGTAAACCGCGAAAGTGCCTTACATTCATGTTTACCTCATGAGCATTTCAAGTTGATTCCCAGTGCTGTACTATATTCTGTATATATGTGTTATGTGGTATCTGTTGAAATGATTCTTAGAATTTAGAAAGTTAGGAAATAGAAACGTAAATGAAAATGTGGTGACCTGACTGCAGAACTGTGAGTACTGAACCACTTTTAGGTAAGGCATTTTCATCCATTCTCTCTCATTTGCTCTCTCAGGATTCATCTTCTACTCTATCTTCTTTACTCTTAGCTCTCCAGAGCTGTATGATGGATGGGTGAGAAGGATGTGCATTTTGGTTGATAGGAAAAATGTTTCTGTTTTCTTCCTTTCCCCTTCACTTCAATCATTGGTGATTACATTGATTGAGCTACCTCATCCATTAACTTGAAAGGCTACACATCATCAGCTCCTGTTCAAGAAGTAGCACATCCCAGGTAAACAAAGTAGGCTATTATTCAACACTTGGGTTGAGCATCTAAAGCATTTAGATACCATTGACAGAAGAAACAAGCCCTAATGTGTCTTTGTAACAGCTGATTCCTGCAAGAAATGCAAACACAGGATATTTTTCTGTTCCGTTACAGGGTTACTAAGAGGTGGAAAATATTATTCTCTATTTCATCAATAGTACAATTGCATACACACTTGTAAATACTGGAATTACAAAAAATGATTGTCCTAATTGAAGCAGTCCTCAATCCATTTGAGTCTATACAATACCCTGAAAAATAAAAGTGAAAAATTTGTTGAAAGTGTTTTGAATATGTAGGTTATTCTGTTTATAAAGCATTTCATATGTATGTCAATAGGGTTTTGTTGTTTAATACTGATATAATATTTAAAATCTTTATGTATTTCTGGCAGAATAAATGTATATAAATATTTAAAATATTTTAACGAGCCTTGGTGTTGTAGAGAACATATTTTGTAGTTCCATAAAAACTTCATGCAAATAAATTTTTTATATGTAAAAATTTTTATATATGTTTGCTTTATACAGCAGCCAACCTTTTTAAAAAACTCATTTCTGGGTCAGTAGATAATGCAAAATGATGTTGAGTAGTTTACATTTTGGGTAAAAAGTGGAGCATTTTAGGTTGTAACTTCAGAGTGTTTGTGAGGAACTCTTGATGTACCAGCAGGTATATTTTTGGGGTTTTGTGTTATGTAGGTTGACTCTTTTATCCATACATGTATTTTTATATCAAAGTCTTTCCCTTGATCCTGTCAGCCTTAGCACTCTTTGGGGAGTTGCCTCTACTGTTGGCAGAATTCCACTTTACCTGAGGTCATTTGAAATCTACCTGGTAGCCTGTGGGATAACCTTCATTCTTAGAACTTTCTTCAAAGGATGATGTTGAGAGTGGGGTATACTGTCAAGCCCTTGCCTATGGGAGTTTGGAGGGCCTGCTTTTGGAGGCAATCCAAGCCTGATGGCTGTACCTATGAGCTATCCCTGTAAAGACAGAAGACATGGTGTCTATATTGTTTAAGGACTGGCTCTGCCCTCCTGGGCCCTTGATCTGTGTCTAGACTTCTTGGTCAGAGGTTTCCTCATCTTTCTGCGCATACACTATTATCTAAGATCTTATAAACATTTTTGAGTTGTAATCCTAAAGTCAGTTACTAAGCTTTTCTAATACACTCAGAGGGAGATTTTGAAATACCTTCATCAATGCTTAGGGTAGAAGGACAGGGTGAAGTGGTTGGGAAAGCAAAAGCTCCCTGGAGATGTTTTCAAATAGTTTGTACTCATTAAAGAGTTTAAGAATGGAAATACACCCTGAAGCCCTGAAGGGAATAACAATGTTGATACTAACCAACTTTACTTTTGTCGCCTCTAATCCTAGAAAGTATTGTGGGTTTTTTGTTGTTGTTGTTGTTGTTGTTAATTGATACTAGATTTTGCTTATGGGAAGGGTCTCACATTAAAGTTATATATTTATATGTGTGTGTGTGTGTGTGTGTGTGTGTGTGTATGTGTGTGTGTGTGTATATATATATATATATACTTTATTTTTTTTTAGATGGAGTCTTGCTGTGTTGCCCAGGACGGAGTGCAATGGCCAGTGGTTGCTCAGTGCAACCTCTGCCTCTCGAGTCTAGGTGATTCTCCTGCGTCAACCTCCCAAGTAGCTGGGATTACAGGCACATGCCACCATGCCTGCCTAATTTTTGTATTTTTAGTAGAGATGGGTTTCACTATGTTGATCAGGCTGGTCTCGAACTCCAGACCTCGTTATCTGCCCGCCTCAGCTTCCCAAAGGTCTAGGATTATAGGCGTGAGCCACCATGCCTGGCCTAAAGTTATTTTAAGTTTCTTTTGCCCCTGGGATAAAATGAGAAATTTACCTTTTAGATATGGTGAAAGATGGCAGGTCTTGGTTTGCTCAGGAAGCCCAACTTTGAATATTAGGAAAGACCTGAGGGACAGTGATAAACAGAGGGACCTCTCTCACTAGAGAACCTTGAATTTCAGCCAACTTTTGCTTAAAACTGTATCTTTAGAAAAACCTCCCTGGTCAACATGGTGAAACCCTGTCTCTACTAAAAATACAAAAAATTAGCTGGGCATGGTGGCGTGTGCCTGTACTCAGGAGGCTGAGGCAGGAGAATTGCCTGAACCCAGGAGGCGGAGGTTGTGGTGAGCCGAGATCGCGCCATTGCACTTCAGCCTGGGTAACAAGAGCGAAACTCCGTCTCAAAAAAAGAAAAGAAAAGAAAAGAAAAACCTCTTTTTGTTGCTCTGAAACAGAATCAAATGGCTACAACAGTGGTTGTTTCTTTCATGCCTTTCAGATTTAATTTTCCTTAAATTTGTCCCCTGGGAATATAAGAGATGTCTTTTAGAGATATCAGTTTATTTTTAAATTATTTTTATTTATTTATTTTTTTTTTGAGATGGAGTCTTGCTCTGTTGCCTAGGCTGGAGTGCAGTTACACCATCTTGGCTCACTGCAACTTCTGCCTCCTGGGTTCAAACCATTCACACTTGGCTTTTTAAAAATATTTTTGGTAGAGATGGGGTTTCACCATGTTGGCCATACTGGTCTCAAACTCCTGATCTCAAAGTGCTTGGATTACAGGTATGAGCCACTGTGCCTGGCCTTTTAATTTCTTTTTAAGACACAGCCATGCTCTGTCATCTAGGACCCAGGTTGGAGTGCAGGGGCATGATCATAGCTAACTGTAGCCTCAACCTCCTGGGCTCAAGTAATTTTCCTGCTTTAGCCTCTTGAGTAGCTGAAACTACAGGTATGCACCTCTCTGTCCAGCTAATTTTCTTTCTTTCTTTTTTTTCTTTTTTTTTTAATTTAGGATACAGAGTTTCACTATTTTGCCCAGGATGGTCTGGAACTCATGGGCTCAGGCAATCTTGCCTTGGCCCCCCAGTGTGCTGAGATCACAGGCTTGGGTCACCACACCTGCTGTGATAGCAGTTTATAATAAGAGCAGGTTCTTTTGTTCCTTTGAGTTTTTGTTGTTTTGGTCTCTTGAGCAGCTTCCCAAGTCATGCAGGTCACATACTAATTGTTCGTTCTCAGAATGCCTAGATCCTTAACCTTTGCCTATGTTTTTCTTAGATTCCTTCCCTCCCTCCCTCCTTCCTTCCTCTCTCTCTCTTTCTTTTCTTCCTTTCTTTCTCCTTCCTTTCCTTTCCTCTTTTCCTTTTCTTCTGTCTCTCTCTCTCTCTCTCTCTCATCTCTGCTTCTCAGAATCTCACTCCGTTCAGCCTCTGCCTCCTGTGTTCAAAGTAATTCTGCCTCAGCCTCCTGCATACCACCATGCCCAGCTCATTTTTGTATTTTACCATGTTGGCTAGGCTGGTCTCGAACTCCTGACTCAAGGGATCCACCTGTCTTGGCCTCCCAAAATGCTGGGATTATAGGCATGAGCCACTGCGCCCAGACTTTCTTAGATCCTTGGTCAGTCAATCGTTCCAGCTGGGACCTGTAGAAAATTCTGATTTTCTGGATCCTTCTGAATACTCAGAATCAAGCATGTTATTATGTTACAGGTCAATAGGAAAAGGTTGTCTTCTGACATCCAAGTTTGTGCTTTGAAATTTAGGAATATAAAGATGCTTTTTGCTTCTACTTGGCATGTTATAATTTTGTGGTTGGTAGTGAATTTTTGAATATACTTTTATTTTTAAATTGTCTCCAGAATTACTCAGTAAGTTTTCTGGAATTAAAGGAAAAGCCTAATGTTAAATGTTACTTTAAAAGGGTTGATTGTGACAGTGAGGATTTCAAGGTTCTACCAACATTTCTGATTGAGAGAATGTTAGTTTCCTATGGAAGGAAACTTCCTATGGAAATCATATAATGATGACATTTATTCTAAGAGTGGATATGGTAGGTAAGAACCACAGGGTTGAAGGGAATCTAGAGGGTTATTCCAGGCTACTGAGTTTCCAGAAATCACATCAATGGATAACACTAAAGAATCACACTTTTTCTAAGAGAGTAAATGATTATATACTTGGGTCAAAAAAACTGAAGTTTGGTTTTCAGTGAAAATGGGAATCACAGAACAAAACAACACTTCGTTGTGGGTTAATGATATAAACTAACACAGTAGTATAAACCTACCCCAGAGGAAGGAGGTTTGCTTTGTTCAGTTTATTATTTTGGGTTCATTTGGCAAAGAATAGAATCCATTCTAGCTAGTTAAACAAAAATAAATTTATTTTGGGCCATGTGGTGACTTGTGCATGTAATCCCAGCACTTTGGGAAGCTGAGGCAGGAGGACTGCTTAAGGCCAAAAGTGTGAACAAGCCTGGGCAGCATGGCAAGACCCTCTCTCTACAAAAACAAAAAATTAGCCAAGTGTGGTGAAATATGGCTGTAGTCCTAGCTATCTAAAAGGCTGAGACAGGGATCCTTGAGCCCAAGAGTTCAAGGCTGCAGAGAGTTATGATAGCATCACTATACTCCAGCCCGGGTAACAGTGAGACCCTGTCTAAAAGTAATAATAGGCTGGGCGCAGTGGCTCATGCCTGTAATTCCAACAATTTGGACCAAAGTGGGCGGATCACGAGGTCAGTAGTTCAAGACCAGCTTGGCCAACATGATGAAACTCTGTCTTTACTACAAATACTGAAAATTAGCTGGATGTGGTGGCAGGTGCCTGTAATCCCAGCTACTCAGGAGGCTGAGGTAGGAGATTCACTTGAACCCAGGAGGTGGAGGTTGCAGTAAGCCGAGACAGTGCCACAGCACTCCAGCCTGGGCAACAGAGTGAGACTTCATCTCAAAATAAAAAAAAAAGTAATAATAATACATTCATTCAGAGCATACAGAATCATTGGAAGGCTAATGAAGTAGATTATATGAAGTAGTTGGAGCTTTCGGGAACAAGTCTCAAAGTCACACCACAGAACCAGGTCACTAAGAGGGTAATTTCAAAACAACTATTATCCATAGAGAACTAACACGATGAGTCCAGCCACTGCTGCTGCCACATAAAACTAGTGACTGAATGGTGCTTGCTAATAGAAATATCAAGTTGAAGCTTCCAGCTCACTTCTGCCTTCTTTATCTCACTCCAGTGTATCTGATAGGCCCAACCTAAATCATATCCAGAACCCTGGCTGCAAGGGAATTTCGGCTTTTAGCTTTCTAGTCTCTGGGTTACTAGGAGGGTAGAATGTATTACTATGTTGCCTGCCGTATACTATATCCATCACACCTAATAATTAGGCACAACTAGTAAATAACCTAAGCAAATTACTATAATTTTTAACACTTCTGGGCAAACAAAGTTTTTATTTTAAGTTCCCTATTCTGTAACCAGAATCTGGATACATATTTGATTGTTGACAAACAGACCCCTGGCTGGGAGCTGTACTGAACAGATTATGAATACAGTCATTGTTGACAGCTCAACTTTATAACTGTCAGGAATTTGAAGGTTTCTGTGGCGATAACATAAATAACAAAAATTTGAATGATGCTTTTCCCTTTTTTTTTTTTTTTTGAGACGGAGTTTCACTCTTGTTACCCAGGCTGGAATGCAATGGTGCGATCTCGGCTCACCGCAACTTCCGCCTTCTGGGTTCAGGCAATTCTCCTGCCTCAGCCTCCTCAGTAGCTGGGATTACAGACACGCGCCACCATGCCCAGCTAATTTTTTGTATTTTTAGTAGAGACGGGGTTTCACCATGTTGACCAGTATGGTCTCGATCTGTTGACCTCGTGATCTACCCGCCTCGGCCTCCCAAAGTGCTGGGATTACAGGCTTGAGCCACCGCGCCCGACATCCCTTTTACCTTTATTATAAGAGATGGATTTTGCAACAGCTACTTCCCTCATTTACGAACAATGACTTTCTACTTGGTGGTGGTGGCAATATTTGGATAACCTCAGTGGCATCTTCATACCCTGGAGAACCAGAAAACACTCTTTTTGTTTAATAGGTTGTATGTAACATACAAACATACAGTGCCTTCTTTTGTCGGGGCAGGGAGCATACTAAATCAATCTTTTGGAATTTCATACAAAATTATGGTTCCTCTTGGGATTCCCTTTTTTTTTTTTTTTTTTTTTTTTTTTTTTTTTTTTGGTGACAGAATATCCTGTCACGCAGAGTGCAGTGGTGTGATCTCGACTCACTGCAACCTCCACCTCTCAGGTTCAAGCAATTCTCCTGCCTCATCCTCCCTAGTAGCTGGGATTACAGGTGTATGCCACAATACCCAGCTAATTTTTCAGTAGAGATGAGCTTTCACCATGTTGGCCAGGAGGGTCTCAAACTTCCGACCTTAGGTGATCCGCCCGCCTTGGCCTCCCAAAGTGTTGGAATTACAGGCGTGAGCCACCACACCTGGCCGGGAAGACATTTTAAGTATGTTATCTCTAACGGGATTGGACATGAGCCTCCCGTAAGGGTCAGTGGACAAAGGCTGGTCTGAGGGCATGCTTCAACTTCTTTTAGGCAGGTGGCTGTGAGAGGACTGAGCTAGCTATGGCAGCAACCCATGAAAGTGAGTGATAACAACATTGATTATTTTCTGTGGTATTGCTTTACTTTGCTGTTGACTGGTAGCACTTGTAGCTTTAAATAAATTGAGGAAGTATGTGAGAGTAAATGGGAGAAATGTTGAGTAATCCTTGAAAATGTTAAGTGGGAGAATATTGGTGGTAAATTTCTTTTAAAATTTAAATTGTGCTTGGATCATTCAAATTTCCATCAAAAGCCTTTCTAAACTTGAAAAAAGGGAAAGGCCAGGTGCAGTGATTCATGCCTGTAATCCCAGCACACTGGAAGGCTGAGGCAGGAGGATTACTTAAGACCAAGAGTTCAAGACCAAGCTGGGCAACAGAGCAAGACCCCCATCTCTTTAAAAAATATTTTTTTTGATTACAAAATAAATTAGCTGGGCATGGTGGTGCATACTTGTTGAGCCTAGAAGTTCAAGGCTGGAGGGAGCTACTATCATCATGCCACTGCTTTCTAGCCTGGATGACAGAATGACAGAGCAAGACCCTGTCTTTACAAAAAAAAAAAAATTAATTTACAAAGGGAAGCAAAATTTTAATCTATCAAATTATTGGCTGGGCGTGGTGGCTCTTGCCTGTAATCCCAGCACGTTGGGAGATTGAGGTGGGCAGACCACCTGAGATCAGGAGTTGGAGACCAGCCTGGCCAACATAGCTAAACCCAATCTCTACTAAAAATTTAAAAAAAGGCCGGGCGCGGTGGCTCAAGCCTGTAATCCCAGCACTTTGGGAGGCCGAGGCGGATGGATCATGAGGTCAAGAGATTGAGACCATCCTGGTAAACATGGTGAAACCCCGTCTCTACTGAAAATCTAAAAAAATTAGCTGGGCATGGTGGTGCGTGCCTGTAATCCCAGGTACTCGGGAGGCTGAGGCAGGAGAATTGCCTGAACCCAGGAGGCGGAGGTTGCGGTGAGCCGAGATTGCACCATTGTACTCCAGCCTGGGTAACGAGCGAAACTTCGTCTCAAAAAAAAAAAAAAAAAAATTAAAAAAAAAATTAGCTAGACTTGGTGATGTGTGCCTGTGATCCCAGCTACTTAGGAGGCTGAGGCAGAAGAATTGTTTGAATCCACAGGTGGAGGTTGCAGTAAGCCAAGATTGTGCCACTGTACTCCAGTCTGGGCAACAGAACAGGACTCTGTCTCGAAAAAACAAAATATTAATATGATAATTAGTGTTTTAATTTCAGTTCAAATGTGTGATTAAGCTTTTTGTTATATATGCATATGCCCTCCCTCTTACACTATCAGTGTGTTTAATACTTGCATTTCTTTCATTTTATTTTATTTTTTTGAGATAGAGTCTCACTTTGTCTCAAAAAAATACCACATTCCTGGCCAATTTTTGTATTTTTAGTATAGATGGGGTTCGCCATTTTGGCCAGGCTGGTCTCAAACTCCTAACCTCAGGTGATCTGCCTGCCTCAGTCTTTCAAGTGCTGGGATTACAGGCATGAGCCACCATGCCCCACATAATTTTTTTTTAACGTTTTTAATTAGACTGGAAGTTTTTCATTAAATATACCTCTTAATGTTTTGAATAAGTACCATTTCCATGTGGTTGCAAATTCAAAAGTCACAATAAGGAGTCTGGGCAAAGTGACTCATGCCTACAATCTTACTACTTTAGTAGGCCAGGGAGGGAGGCTCTCTCGAGCCGAGGTATTTGAGACCAGCCTGGGCTACATAGCAAGATCCCCGTCTCAACAACAACAAAAGTCACAAAAAGGTACACAGTGAAAAATCTCCCTTTCATCTCCAGCCAGCCAGTTTTCGTCCTTGCGGCAACAAAAATCTTAGTAGCCTTGCTGCTTTGGTTTGGCTGTGTCCCAACCCACATCTTATCTTGAATTGTATGTAGTTCCTATTATCCCCTTGTTCATGGGAGGGACCCAGTGGGATGTAATTGAATCATGGGGGTGATTACTCCCCTGTTGGAGTTCTCATGATAGTTCTCACAAAATCTGATGGTTTTTTAAGGGGCTTTTCCCACTTCTGCTTGGCACCTCTCCTTGCTGCCGCTATGTTTGCTTCCCTTTCTGCCATGATTTTAAGTTTTCTGAGGCCTCCCAAGCCCTGTGAAACTGTGAGTCGTTTAAACCTCTTTCCTTTATAAATTACAAAGTCTTGGGTTTGTCGTTATTAGCAGCATGAGAACAGACCAATACAGTAAATGCAGAGAAGTTATTTGAGTCAGATGCTTATATAATAAAATACTGCATTTTTGTTTTGGTTTGGTTTGGGTTGTTTTTTTGTGAGACAGTCTCGCTCTGTTGCCCAGGCTGGAGTGCAGTGGCACAGTCTCAGCTCACTACAATCCTGCCTCCCAGGTTCAAACGATCCTCCTGCCTCAGTCCCCCTAGTAACCAGGATTACAGGCATGCACCACCACCCCCGGCTAATTTTTGTATTTTTAGTAGAGACGGGGTTTAACCATGTTGGCCAGGCTGGTCTCAAACTCCTGATGTCAAGTGATCCACCTGCCTTGGCCTCCCACAGTGCTGGGATTACAGGTGTAAGCCACTGCACCTGGCCTGCTTTTTTTTTTTTTAATGTAAGTGGCACCATACTGTCAGTACTATGTATCCTGTACTTTTCACTTTGCAGCATATCTTGGATAATGTTCCACAGAGCTCTGGTTATTTTTAAATAACTTTATAGGTTCAACTGTATGGATTTACTGTTATTTATTGAACTAGTCCCCTATTCCTACTGATGATTATTTAAATTGCTTATTTCTAGGGCATTTTTTGTTTTGTTTTACTTTTGCTGTAATAAACAACTCTGCAATGAATAACCTTGTCTCTAAGTGACTTCACATAAGAGCAAGTATACCTACAGGACATATTCCTAGAATTTGCTAGGTCAAAGGGAAACTTTGATATTATCTAGTTGCCCTTGACAGAAGTTGAAACAATTTACAGTCCTAATACACTTACAATATGTTAGAATGCTTGTTTCCCCATATCTTCACCATCATAGTGTGTAATCAAACTTTTTCATCTGTGCTATTCTAGTAGGTGAAAAATGGTAACAGTATAACCCCAAAAAGTTTTTTTTTTTTTTCACCACATCCTCACCAGCATTTGTTATTACCTTTCATTTGGATATAGGCCATTTTAACTGAGGTGAGATGATACCTCATTGTAGTTTTGAGCTGCGTTTCTCTAATGACCAATGATGTTGAGCATCTTTTCATATCCTAGTTGACATTTGTATGTCTTTTTTTGTTTTAAATTTTTTTTTTTTTTTTTTTTTTTTTTTTTTTTTTTTTTTGAGACGGAGTTTCGCTCTTGTTACCCAGGCTGGAGTGCAATGGCGCGATCTCGGCTCACCGCAACCTCCGCCTCCTGAGTTCAGGCAATTCTCCTGCCTCAGCCTCCTGAGTAGCTGGGATTACAGGCACGCGCCACCATGCCCAGCTAATTTTTTGTATTTTTAGTAGAGACGGGGTTTCACCGTGTTGGTTTCACCGTGTTGACCAGGATGGTCTCGATCTCTTGACCTCGTGATCCACCCGCCTCGGCCTCCCAAAGTGCTGGGATTACAGGCTTGAGCCACCGCGCCCGGCCTGTTTTAAATTTTTTAAAAAGTTTTTTAAAATAGAGATGGGGTCTTACTATGTTACCCAGGCTAGTCTTCAATTCCTGAACTCAAAGGATCCTCCTGCCTTAGCCTCCCAAAGTGCTGAGATTACAGATGTGAGCCACTGTGCCTGGCCCCTTTGTTTTTCTTACTGAATTTTAGTCTTTTAATTTGTAGTGGCTCTTTTATATTTTACTGAAAGTAACTACAAAAATTAGTTGCACCAGCTTGGGCAACATGGTAATACCCTGTCTCTACCAAAAATGCAAAAAATTAGCCAGGCATGGTGGCACATGCCTGTGATTCCAGCTACTCAGGAGACTGAAATGGGAGGATCACTTGAGCCCAGGAGGCAGAGGTTGCAGTGACCCAAGATTGTGCCACTGCACTCCATCCTGAGCGAGAGTAAGACCCCACCTTAAACAAACAAACAAAAATGAGTTGCAGATATGTTTTCCAGTTTGTCATTTTCCTTTTGGCTTATCTGGTGACTTTTTGCCATCCTTTTTTTTTTTTTTTTTTTTTTTTTTTTTCTGAGACAGAGTCTCTGTTGCCAGGCATCAGGCTGGAGTGCAGTGGCACAATTTCGGTTCACTGCAGCCTCCGCCTCCCAGGTTCAAGCAATTCTCCTGCCTCAGCCTCCGGAGTAGCTGGGACTACAGGCGCACGCCACCACGCCTAGCTAATTTTTGTATTTTTAGTAGAGACGGGGTTTCACCATGTTGCCCAGGATGGTCTCGATATCTTGACCTCGTGATCCGCCTGCCTTAGCCTCCTAAAGTGCTGGGATTACAGGCGTGAGCCACCGTGCCCGACCCATACTTTTTTTTTTTTTTTTTTTTTTAAGAGACAGGGTCTCACTGTGTTCGCTAGGCTGGTCTTTAGCTCCTGGCTTCAAGCTATCCTTCTACCTCAGCCACTGGAGTTGTTGAGATTACAGGCAGGAGCCACCATGTTCTGCTCATACGTTTATAGAAATTGAATTTATCAGTCTTTTAGATCTTGTGTCATAGTGAAAATGTTTTTTCTGTTCTAAGGTTATAAATGAATTATTGTATAGTTCTATTGTTTACATTTAAACCATTTACATATCTGGAGTTTGTGCTAGTGTAGTGTATGGGGTATGGATCCAACATTTTTTCTAGATGGCCCATTTGTCTGAATGGGAAACTTTACTGCTGTCATTCTTGGACTACCCTTCACATGCACATGGATCACATTTCTGTTTGCTCAGCTCAGAGATCACAACTCAGATGCCTGTAGAGAGTAGGCAAGTTACATAAAAGGGTGAAGAGTGCCAGGTGGGAAGTATAGCCAACTGGAAATGGATGGCATACTTTTATAAAGAGGGCAGCCACTACCCAGCGCCTGTGGATTACTCTCTTGCACAAATGCAGTAGGGCCCAGTGTTGCCAGATCTTTGTCAAGAGAAGCTGAAAATACAGATTTTTATATGAAGACTCTTGATTTTAAAATGTTAACAATTAAATTTAAATATAGCCTTAGCTAAACAAAATATGTCTTCAGGCCTGATTTGGCCCAGAAAAGCCTTCTGATATTCCTGGCCAAGAATGAGATTTCTAACAACTTTACTCTCCTATGAGTAACCAGAACATACATGGTCTACTAGTTTGACAGCATAGTAGTTGATAGCTAGAGTCTGGGAAGAGGAGAGAAAAGTTTGGAACTTCTTTATAAGCCAAAGTCTTTGCCCTCACAGACTGAAACATTAATGGGAGAAATACAGGCATTTTACCATCCCACCTTTTATCCCAAGTACATGAGAATGGATATGGACACTCTTGATTTAGTGGATACTTGGATTAGAAAAATAATCTTGTTTTCCAACTCTGCCATTCTGATTTTGCCCAAATGACAAAGTGGTGCATGTTTTGCAGAGAATAATTGCTCAGCTACTGATCCTAGAACTGTATTGTAGTACCAACTTATTTTTTGTACCCTGTTTGTCTTTGCCGTTTCTCACTGCTGGTGGCTAGGGATAGGGGGTAAAATACCTTCTTTACAACCTGTTAAAAGTAATATGCTCAGCACCTTTAAGTGGGTCGAAATCTGTGCTAATGATAAAGTTGCCAGAGCCTATGCCTCTTTGAATTGAAAAGCTTGTCAGGATCTTTTCTGGGTTGCTAATGAGTGGGTCCCAGAGGCCCATCCAGGTTTTGTAGGACCTGAAGCCTACACAATTTGAATGACACGATAGAGAAAATAAGTATCTTTTGAAAGTTTTGTAAAAACGGTATGATTTTGTGAACGCACAGTGGCCCGTGCAAGTGAAGGGCCTTTCAATTAAAGCTTGATCAACGTCATTGTCATCTGCCCCTTCTGACCCCCTACCACCGGGCTTTCCAAACCTCATCTCTCGGTCCCCACACCATCACCCTAAGAAATAGTTACCATCTCCTGTATCTCCTAACGATAAACTATGTATAGTATATACTTGGTATAAGACACGGTACTCATAAAAACAAGCCACGTAGAGCACCAATACGTTAAATATCCTGTCCAGCCCGAATGTCCCTTTCTCTCCACATCCCTATACGACCTCCCACGACGGTACTGCTGGGGCTCGAGGCGCAACAAGGGTGATAGAGTTTGGATTGTCTTGCGCAGGTAGAGGAGGGAGGATATGTGCAAATGGCAGTCAAACTAGAGAGTCTGGAGCGGCCCCTCGCACAATCCCGAGAGACGCGGACTCCCCCGGGGCCCCAGGCCCCGCACCCCAGCGCCGGGCTGGCTGGCGCCTCTGCCCGCTTCGCGGCGCGCATGCTCCATGTAGGGCCTCTCCGGCTACTCGGGAAAATGAGAGCCGGGCCGAGGGGGCGGGCCGAGGCTCGGCTGCTGGGACCCGGAGCTCGGCAGCGGCCCCGAGGCACTCTGTGCTGCTGCTAAAGGGGCGGCAGCGGCTGCCGGCGGTGTGCGCGCCATAGTGAGGCTCATTCGCCGGACGCGCATTCCGGGTCGGTCCCCAGAGCCCTGTGGAGGTGACTCGAGCGGGCCGGGCGGGTGGCGCTGTCGGCTGGGAGGGCGGGGGGAAGGCGGTGAGGAGACGAGCCGCCGCAGCCGCCGCCGCTGCTCACCGCCCTCCGCGGCCGTAGCGGGAGTCGGGGCGGGGCTGGGCCAGCTGTACCCCCGCCGGGCCGCGAACCCAGACAAAGGAGGAGGAGCCGCCCCAGAAGCGGGCCAGCGCCGCCGGGAAAGGAGGTCGCCGCCGGGGGTCGCCCGGGCTCGCGGGTCGCCGCGCTTCCTCTGCGGGCACTGCGGGAGGCGAGGGCCGCCCCGGCGGAGGAAGCCGACCCCAGGGTCTCCGCCCGCCCGCCGGCGCCGCCTCCGAGCCGCCTCGGCCGTAGCCTCGGCCCGGGCGGGAGGCGGCGGCCGCCGGCGAGGCTTGGCGGCCCGCGCCCTGCCTGTCAGGCCACCGGCCCGGCCCGCGGGCTGCCCCCGATGCGGAGGCGCTGTCGCCGGGGCCATGCAGCAGGCGCCGCAGCCTTACGAGTTCTTCAGCGAGGAGAACAGTCCGAAATGGCGGGGACTGTTGGTTTCGGCCCTGAGGAAGGTCAGTGCTGGGGCCCGGGAGGCCGGCGGGTGGGGGGCCGGGCCCGCGGTCTCCCCGAGCTTCTAACGGGGAGCAGCTCGTCCCTCCCACAGGACTGGAGTCCCGGGGGCCGAGCCGTTTCTCGTTGGCTGGCGATGGGGGGCTCACAATTGCCTGTTGCATTTTGAAGGACGTTTCTCAAGTTTTTTTTTTTTTTTTTTTTTTTGCCTGGTCCCGGAAGGAAGGTTTTGTTATGATCATAAAACTGGATTTCATGTTGCAGTCATTTCGTCAGGCAACTTCCGCCGTTGACCAATTCGTGGTCCTCCAATTTGTGGCTGGAATCGGGCAAGAGAAAGTGCCGCTGGTATTTAGACAGTTTCTAAAACAAAAGCACATTTTCAGGCCCAGTAATTACTTTTAATTAAGTTTTTTTGGGAGTGTTCCCCCTAGGCGATTTGCTTGTCAAGGGTATCCACTTATGAGGCAATGGTTTTTTTGTAATATGAATGTTTCACATGTGTGAAATGTCAGTGAGTCATAATATTCTTATTCATTTTACAGTTCTCAAGGTAAATTTAAAGCGCCTTCCCACTTCCTGCAAAAGGTGTCTTACCTGTTTACAAGAGACTACCCTTAGAAAATTTCGTCAGTGTCTTCACGACCAAATTGCGATTTAGGACTTGAAATCATTTTAAGGAACAAAAAACGACCAACTCTTGCAAATCAGTTTTTTATGTTTGGGTGCATTGCTAGGGTGCATCTCTCCTGTAGATGGTGGTGGTCTTCCTCTGTGAACTTAAGTAGTAACAATACGATCATTTTTATAATCAATCATTTTGTAAGATCAAGACATTTAAAGACTGTAAATTGGTGCGTGATCAGCTCTTTGCCTGCTGAGCAGAGGCTTTCTTTGCCTTTGATTCAGACTTAGTCCCTTCTGCCTTTTGTGCAAAATAACCAAGAAATAATAAAGAAAAAATAAAGATTAACTTAAAAGACTACACTGGGGAAATATATCCTCTTTAAATTTCTGTAAATGAAAGGAAGTTGTGTATTTTAAAGGTAAAGACATTTTCCTCATGCATTGAGAGTTGCAGATTTTCCATTATTTTCATAATTCTTACCAGGAGGTATTGCTTTCCTCAGGGCAAACACCAAGTCATATCTTTTTAAAGAAGCTGGCAGAGATAACTCGTGACAGCTAGACAGTTATCATTCCATTGGTATACCAAATGGTGAAGTATTAAATTGACCTTACTTCCTTGTGCAGCCCAATTCTATAAGGAGAGGGAAAGAAATGAATAATATGCTGAGTGGTGATAATGAACTCTGGCCTGAATTAAAAGCCAAGGGGGAAATGTGTAGATAGTAATTAGCCCTTTGACCACAGAGTACCTGATAAGGTAGGTCTATACTGTTGGCAGTGTGATGCAGGTATGTACCATTTATAACTTTCTGGTAGCAAATAGTATTTGAATGTGTGTTGCATAACTTGTTCAATATGTAGCTTTGATTCTAATAATCCTTTATGTCCAGAAACAGATTTATTTTTTCTTTTTCTTTAAATAGAGAAAGGATCACGCTCTGTTGCCCAGGCTGGTCTTGAACTTCTGGCCTCAAGCAATCCTCTCATCTCTGCCTCTCAAACTGTTGGGGTTATAGGCATCAGCTGCTTTGAGCCAGACCCAGATTTTTTTTTTTTTTCAAGCTAGCCTGGAGACAAAGCCAAGATTAGCATCCAGTCCTAGTCCATTGCTTTGGCTCTATTACTTTGAATTTATACATGTGCTTGTTTTACTGGAACTGAGGTACCTTGTAGTTACTATGTTATGTTCCACAGTTCTGGTATGTTCTTGATTATGAAATAAATACGTCTTAGAAAATTTGGTCTTTTGAGATGAATTCAGAAAACATTTTTTATTTATTAACTTACCGTTAGGGATAGAATTGAAGTACATTCCTATGGAAATTTTAAAAAATATTTTTGGAAAAATTTTGGTGAAAGTAATTAAGATTATGGCTACTTTTGCGATATTTGGGACATTGCAACTTGTAGGTCTGTAGTGCCTGCTAAGAATTGTAGCTCTTAGGGAGCTAAAGGTTCACTCTTTCTTTGCGGGAAGTTTTAAATTCTGGTATGTGTCAGCCACCTTGTCTTTGTACGATGAGAATATCTACCATTTTGGGAGAGTCTCTGTCTTCACATTCAGAGCATCTAGAACTTCCTTCCTCTAGCTGACTAGATAGTTACAAAAACTACTAGGATTTGATTGGAATCTCTCTCTTTCATTTGGTGTTGCCTGGTACGTGTGGTGTATTCTAGCTTCATAAATTGACTTAACCATTATTATACACATTTTAGGTACTTGACATGATGCTGGATTGTAAGAATACAAAGATAAAATAAAGGTCCTTCCAAAGATGTATACCATCTAAACCAAAAATTCTAAAAATTTAGGTTTTGGTTTATGTAAATGAGATAGCAGTTCTGAGCTCAGCTTTCTGTAAGGGATATCTGTGTGTCTGTGAAAGAAGCAATGTAGTTTACTTGGCTCTGTCAGTTTAGTCCACTTGGACATCTTGATGGGACCTCCAAAACTGTTAAAATACAATTTTCAGAAAGGTAAGTCGTGACTTCCATGCAAATATAAATGAACATGTGTCAGTGATTTTGGTTGAGCTCATTACTTAATGAGAGAACTAGTAAGATGTTAAAGTCACTTAATATGAAAATTTGAGGAGGTAGGTATTTATGGACAATTTAATAAGTGAGTATTAAGATTAGACTGCTGGGTTACATAAAGAATTAGTTAATATCCTACAGGAAACATAAAAAGAGTAGGCTTTGGGTTGTCTTTTTCTCTGGCTAAAAATTACTTGCATCTCTATCTGCCAAAAATCTGTAACCTAATCTTATAAATGTGTAAAATAGCTCAGTCAATAGAAATTAATAAAAGATTCAAGCATACACTGCACTGAAATACACCCAGCATTCTCTTTTGCTAATTTTCTAGTTTGGGCTAATTTTTATGAAAACTGGATATATATATTATATATATATCCAACATGGAAAACAAGGGATTTTGTAATGCAGTGAATACAAGCAACATCAAGTATTCATTGCATTACGTAGAAACACAGAGATGGGATTGGGCGAGGTGGCTCACGCCTGTAATCTCAGCTCTTTGGCAGGTTGAGGTGGGCAGATCACCTGAGGTCAGGAGTTCGAGAGCAGCCTGGCCAACATGGCAAAAGCCCATCTCTATAAAAATACAAAAAATTAGCCAAGTGTGGTGGTGCCTGCCTATGATCCTGGATACTTGGGAGGCTGAGGCAGGAGAATTGCTTGAACCTGGGAGGCGGAGGTTTGAGTGAGCCAAGATTGTGCCACTGCACTGCACTCCATCCTGGGCGACAGAGCAAGACTCTGTCTCAAAAAAAGAAAGGAAAACACAGAGATGGACAGGTAAATTTATGGAAAAATAATTTTGGAAATAGAAATGTGGTGTTCTTCAGCCTTTTGTTTGTTATTTAACTTTTAAAACAGAACCTCACGTAGGGCATTTAAAAACCAAGAGCTGGGGCCGGGCGTGGTGGCTCAAGCCTGTAATCCCAGCACTTTGGGAGGCTGAGGTGGGTCGATCACGAGGTCAAGAGATCGAGACCATCCTGGTCAACATGGTGAAACCCTGTCTCTACTAAAAATACTAAAAAAATTATCTGGGCATGGTGGCGCGTGCCTGTAATCCCAGCTACTCAGGAGGCTGAGGCAGGAGAATTGCCTGAACCCAGGAGGCGGAGGTTGCGGTGAGCCGAGATCGCGCCATTGCACTCTAGCCTGGGCAACAAGAGCGAAACTCCGTCTCTAAAAAAAAAATAAATAAAAGAAAAAAATAAAAAAATTAGCTGGGCATGGTGGCACGTTCCTGTAATCCCAGCTACTCGGGAGGCTGAGGCAGGAGAATTGCCTGAACCCAGGAGGCGGAGGTTGCGGTGAGCCCAGATCGCGCCATTGCACTCCAGCTTGGGTAACAAGAGCGAAACTCCGTCTCAAAAAAAAAAACAAAAAAACAAAAAACCCAAGAGCTATAAAACAATGAAATGACACTACTAATGTATAATACATGGATTGTTAACATTACTGCTAAATTATGTATCTTCCCTAAAAGAGCCAAGAACATAATTGTTTTCACCACTGCTCCCCAAGATCATTGAAGCTATCATGTTACTTGAAGAAAAAAAGAGCATGGTATATATATTTGTAAATGCAGCTTATTACCTACGTCTTTGAAATGCCTTGGTACTATATGCATATGCTATTTGATTGTATGCTGAGATAGATCAGCATTCTTCATATGGGAAATAGGCCTCAAAATCATTTTATCAAATTTTACAGCTCCCGATAATTTCTTTTGTGAATGTCTTTTCTGTAAGGTGTTTTTCACCAGCCTAGCCATAGAAAAGAATATAGCTGTTGTCTTGCCAGCTGTAGTTATAAATGCCAGAGAAAGCTAGAAAGAATTGGTTGAATTACTTTGTTCCTGAGTCCAGTTAGATTCACGTTAAATATCGACCTCCCCACCCAATGACAATTTGCTCTTAGATATCTAAAAGGCAAGAGGTGTGAGAGAGAATGTCTGGGTTAATTAATAGGAGTCTAGGGTAAGGAAAAAGAATGGTAGGGGATTTGATTTAAAAATGGTTTTGTGAAATTCTACTGAGATCCTAGTGTTTCTGCCTTTGTACTAATGTCTCTTGAGAAGTGTTTTAGAAGATAGCACTGAATCTTTCCTGAGGCCCACAAGAAAAGTATAGGGTGATCTGAGAAAATATAATTGGTGTCATTGATATACAAGAGTCAAAGAAGCCTTTAAGAAAGCAACAATTATGCTTCTTTCTGGATGATATATTTAAATATATTAATATTACTGTGCTGCTGGTCTTGAACTCCTGGTCTCAAGCGATCCTCCCACTTTGGCCTTCTGAAGTGCTGTGATTACAGGTGTGAGCTACCTTGCCTGGCCGTAGACACTGTTCTTGATACGGAAGATGTAGCAGAGCCCTTGCTGTCCTAAAGCTTGGGCTCTAAATGACTGTGGCAGAAAGACAATAAGGAACTAAACAATTACCTGAAAGATCAGTAGGAATTAACAAAACAAAGGGGGAAAAAAAGGACTTGTGGCTGAGTGGAAAGTAAGAATATGATTTGTTTCTTTGTTTTGAGTAGGTCTCAGATTCTGAATTTAATGACTTGTTTTAAAGAACAAGGAGAATAAGTAGATGAAGCTAGTATGGTAGACTGTAGGTACGCTGAGTTAAGGTCTCTACCTGAGAACAGGAAGTCCTGTTGGATTCTCATTTACATAGCAAAGTAATTAGATAAACCTGATCAGAATTGCTTTTCGAAAAGATTACTTCAAGCCAAAGCCAAAAACTAATAAGAGATCTTGTGATTTTTGTGACATCAGGCCTGTTCTGGATTTCCTAGAGCCACTGAATATAACAGTAGAATTTGAAGGAGTCATTTGGAATTATTCTAAACTAATAATGACCTAAACTGACCTGAAGAGTTCAGCCAGAACTAGATGAGTGGTAGGAATGTACTTTAACTTGCTGTACTTGGCTCCCTGTCAGCCATGATTTAGTAGCCTTCTATTTTCAGTGTAACTTTGGTATGGTATATTTGGAGCAATAATATTCCATTAAAGGGTTTTATGCTGAGTATTCAAAGAATAACCTGTGTTACCACTTGACATAAATCAAGTATATGTCTTTTATATTAACCATGAAATCTCTTTCAAGGGGAACAGTAGTTTGATTATATCCACCATATTTGAATTAGAAAGGAATTTTAATGTAACTGTTGGATTTAGCATGAGCTCATTGTTAAAAATTAATCTAAAACTCTTTACTTCCATGGGCTGGGTGTGGTGGCTCATACCTGTAATCCTAGCACTTTGGGAGACTGAAATGGGAGGATTGCTTGAGCCTATGAGTTCAAGATCAACCTAGCCAGTATAGTGAGACCCCATGTCTATAAAAAAATTCTTTTCTTCTTTTACATAAAATATATGATAGTACAAAGTTTTTTCAATTGTATAAAGTATTACACACTTCACATTTTAACATGTAGAAGTGAAGCAAATAAATGAAAATAACATCAAGATCTAGATATGAGGGCTAATGTTAACTCTTCTACATCTTCTGTACTCCAGTTTTTTTCTTCATTAAGTAATTTCGTAAACTCAAACACTTTCTTTTTTTCTTTCTCTCTTTTTTTTTTTTGACAGGGTTTTGCTCTGCTACCCAGGATGGAGTATAGTGGCATGATCATAGCCTCACTGCAGCCTCCAGCTCCTGGGCTTAAATCATCCTCCCACGTCAACCTTCCAAGTAGCTAAGACTACAGGCATGTGCCCCTGTACCCAGCTAATTTTCTTCTTCTTTTTTTATGGAGACAGGGTCTTGGTATGTCCCCCAGGCTGGTCTCAAATTCCTGGACTCTAGTGATCCTCCAGCCTTGGCCTCCCAAAGTTTCAGGATTATAGGAGTGAGCTACTTGCCTGTGAAACACTGCTTCTTACATACGGAGCATCTTGTAATTCTTTCTTAACTGACCTATTAGCAGCATTTGACAGTTGATCTCTTTCTTCTTTTGAAATCCTTTCTTCCTTTGGCTTCCAGAATAACGTCAAGCTTTCAGGGTTTTTTTCCCCTAAATATTCCTTCTAAATCCCCTTTCCTTGATTCTGCCTCATCTTCCTGACTACACCTTCTGACCTCCACTGAGCCCATTTGTGTGTGTGTGTGTTTGTGTATGTGTGTGTTTCTGCTTTGTCACCCAGGCTGGAGTGCAGTGGTGTGATCTTGGCTCAGTGCAACCTTCACCTCCCAGATTCAAGCAATTCTTCTGCCTCATCCTCTCAAATAGCTGGGATTACAGGCATGTGCTACTACGTCCAGCTATTATTATTATTATTATTATTATTATTATTATTATTTTGTATTTTAGTAGAGTTGGCCAGGCTGGCCTCAAACTCCTGACCTTGGGATCCACCTGCCTCAGCCTCCCCAAGTGCTGGGATTACAGGCATGAGCCACCGTGCCCAGCCAGTTTTTAGACTTCTGTTTCTGTTTACATATACTCCCTTGGAGATCCCATCCTGCCTCATTACTTTACGTATCATCTATATCTGATAATTACCAAATTTATATTTCTGGCTCAGACCTCTTTCTTAAACATGGATGTTCAACTTTTTCTTTGAAAGAGGGTCTCACTCTGTCACCCAGGCTGGGGTGCAGTGTCAAGATCACAGGTCACTACAGCCTTAACCTCCTAGGCTCAAATGATCCTCCCAACTGAGCCCTCACGCCCTGACCTGTCCCCAGATAGCTGGGACTACAGGAGTGTGCCACCACACCCAGCTAATTTTTAAAACACTTTTTGTAGAGACAGGGTCTCACTGTGTTGCACAAACTGGTCTCCAGCACCTGGGCTCAAGTGTTCCTCCTGCCTCAGCCTCCCAAAGTTTTTGAGTTACAGGCATGAACCATTACACCCGGCCAACTTTTTACTTGAGATTTCCACACAGGCATCTCAACCAATACTGAACTCCGTTTCTTCCCCCACAAGCTTGTTCCTTTTGTAGTGGTTCACATATTAATATATGGCTACTCCATCCTTCCAGTTGCTCAAACTAAAAATCTTAAGTTATTCTTGAATATTGTCTTTTTTTATTCATACCACACATCTAATTTGTCAGCACATCCTTTTAGCTCTACTTCAGACTAGAACTATATTTAGTCACTGTTTTATACTTTTTGACTTACCCCGTGAAATCAAGTCATCATCACCAATCTCCTGGAATATTGAAATATCTTTTTAACTGGTCTCTGCTCATCTACTCTTGCCCTATTTAAGTTTTTTTTCCACCAACACAATAGAGATAAGTGAGATCATTTCACTCCTTTGTTCAAAACCCTCTCAGTGTTTCTCAGAATAAAAGTCAAAGTCCTCCCAATGGCTTACTAGGCCCTCTGCAGTCTGGAGCTGCCCCACCTCCCGCTTTTACCTCTCCGGCCTCTTTAATACTGTCCCTTATTTGTTCTGCTTCTGCCCCATACTGGTTTTCTTGTTTTTATAACATAGACATGTTTTAGTCTTAGGACTTTTGTACTTCTGAATTTTCTGCCCGAAACACCCTTCCCTCAGATAATCACGTGGCTGGTCCTTTTAAACTACCTTAGGTCCTGTAGTCAAACATCATTTTGTAGGAGAGATCTTCTCTGCAGCCTTTCTAAAACTGCTACATCCTCCTGCTTCCTGGATAGTCCTTCATCAACGTTCAGAGTATAACCCAACCCAAGCTTGTTGTTTTCTCCCGTAAACCTGTATCTCTAATATAAATGGTATATCCAGTCCTCAAGCTAGAAACCTAGGAATTATTCTTCCCTTCTTTCTCATGCCAGGCTAACATCTATTCATCACTGAATCTGCTTGATTCTTTATCCTATATTAGGAGTTTTCTAATTTTTTTGCTGTGTATCCCCAAAAGAATTTTGAAAAACTTGCACATTTTTATGCTGACATCTAGAAATTTTCATCTTACATTTAAATAGTTGCAATAGATGTAATTTCATATGTTATAAATACTGATGTTTTAAAGAAAAACAGTTCCATCAGTCTTTTAAATGTGCTGAATGGAATTTAAATACCAAAATAAATTGATACCCACCATCATATTCCAAAAATATATATGAAAAGTGTGCCTTTAAAAGTTGGAAATTTTACATTGTCTTTTTTTTCTCTGTGAACTTTTTTCATTCCCCTACCTAATTCTAATATAATATTTTTAGATTTAAAAGTCTTTGATTCCACTTTTGTATTTATACTTCTCTACAACAAAAAAGTCTATATCCTGAATTTAAAAATGTTTTCCCTATGACCGTAAAGCTTTGAAACCTGTCTTTTGAACTGAATTATTATTACTATAAGCCTCGTCTGTCACCCAGGCTGGAGTACAGTGGCATGATCATGACTCACTGCAGCTTCAACCTCCCAGGCTCAAGTGATCCTCCCGCTTCAGCCTCCTGAGTAGCCTGGACTGCAGGCACATGCTACCACAATTAACTAATTAAAAAAAAAAAATTTGTAGGGATGGGGTCTCACTATGTTTCCAAGACTGGTCAGGGCTGGTCTTGATCTCCTGGGCTCAAGTGGTCCTCCTGCCTTGGCCTCCCAAATTGCTGGGCTTAAAAGAATGTCCCACCATCCCAGACCTTGAGTTGAATTGTAAATAGGACACAGTTGATCAAAGAAACGTACATGGATTTTGAAAAATAATGGATAACCATAAAGCTTTATTGAATATGCATATTTCAATAACATCTATGCAACTGTCTGCATTGTTTTAAAGTTACTTTACATTTCATGGGTGAGTATTGCTTATTACTAGAATGAGACAGGGTCTTGCTGGAATGAATCAGGGTTCAGCATCAATTCTGTTCCTATATTTCATTTTTACAGATGTAAGCCCTGAGAGCCCTTGTTAACATAAGTAGAGGAGGGCCGGGCGCGGTGACTCAAGCCTGTAATCCCAGCACTTTGGGAGGCCAAGGCGGGTGAATCATGAGGTCAAGAGATCGAGACCATCCTGGTCAACATGGTGAAACCCCGTCTCTACTAAAAATACAAAAAATTAGCTGGGCATGGTGACGCGTGCCTGTAATCCCAGCTACTCAGGAGGCTGAGGCAGGAGAATTGCCTGAACCCAGGAGGCGGAGGTTGCAGTGAGCTGAGATCGTGTCATTGTACTCCAGCCTGGGTAACAAGAGCGAAACTCCGTCTCAAAAAAAAAAACAAAAAAACAAAAAAACAAACTGTAAGTAGAGGACAGATTTAAAGTAATCAAACCTAATTTTTAAACTTCTTTCAAATTATATATATTTTTTCAGTTTATATAATGAATCTATTCTCAAAAATGATTTTTGTTTTTGAGACAGAGTTTCACACTTGTTGCTCAGGCTGGAATGCAATGGCACCGTCTCAACTTACTGCAAGCTCTGCCTCCCAGGTTCAAGTAATTCTCCTGCTTCAGGAGAACAAAGGGTTTCTCCATGTTGGTTAGGCTGGTCTCCAACTCCTGACCTCAGGTGATTTGACCTCCTCATCCTCCCAAAGTGCTGGGGTTACAGGCATGAGCCACAGCACCTGGCCTTACAAAAATGATTTTTTATGATTTATCAGCCAGCAACTCAGTTGTATTCTCCTGAATTTTGTTTAAATCAAAATGTTGGAAACCGCTGGACCTGGAAAATAATTTATCTGGCTTTAGAGAACTTTGTTTAATCCAATATATCCAATAAAGATTGGGATAATAAAGTATTGATTTCAATGCATCTTAGCTGAGATAATATTTATTGCTAAAATGCATTTTATCTTGTCACATTGTTTTTTTATTTTTTCGAGATGGAGTCTCACTCTGTCGCCCAGGCTGGAGTCCAATGGCATGATGTTGGCTCACTGTAACCTCTGCCCCCTGGGTTCAAGTGATTCTCCTGCCTCAGCCTCCTGAGTGGCTAATTTTTGTATTTTTAGTAGAGACGGGATTTCATCATCTTGGCCAGGCTGGTCTTGAACTCCTGACCTTGTGATACACCTGCCTCAGCCTCCCAAAGTGCTGGGATTACAGGCGTGAGCCACTGTGCCCGGCCCTGTGTCCTCCTTTACAAAAGAAATATTATGAAAATGAGTTGTTATTATTGTTTAAATCCCAGTTTATATAGGTAGGAAGTCTAGACACAGCTAGGATTTCTGCTTACGGTCTCATGAGGCTGAAATCAGAGTTTTGGCTGGGGCTACAGTCTCATTTGAGGCTTGGGCTCTTTTTCCAGGCTCATGTGATCCCTGGCAGAATTCATTAACTTGTAGTTGCAGGACTGAGACCCTCAGCTCCTAACAGCACCTATATGCTCTTTGAGAACTAAGATTGTTCTCTCTTTCTTTCCATGGGCTTGTCCCCTTAGGAGGATATATTTTTTGACAGTCAGCTAGAGGCTGGAAGAGGCAAAATACTAAAATGAAAATAATTATAATTGTCTCTTTGTTTAGTGTTCTAGGATTTATTTATTGCACTTCAGAGCAACATATGTATACTATAAAGAATTTCAGAGTAAGTGGGAGATCTCTGCCTTTCTTAGTAAAATGGGAGGGCAATTGTGAAAGGAGAGGTGTAAAAGAAGACCCTGCTTTACTCACTGTGTGCAGGAACCTCGTCAGGCAGATCTTCTTTAGGAAAGAGTACATATGGCTGTTTAGGAAGAATCCTGACAGACGTGGGTGTTTGGCACAGGGACTTATTAAACATAAGTGAATGAAACAAATTTAATAGTCATCTTTTCCCAGTTCACAGGAGAAAAAAAAAAGAAATTTTTTTTTTCAATTTTATTTTTCTTCCATAAAGTAGAAAAAAAAATCTTTGGTGTTTGCTTCAATTTACTTGCTAATGAGTAGTGAAAGATTATAAAATAAGTGAACCAATGATAATGGAGGTTTTTTTGGTTTGGTTTTGTTTTCTGTTTTTTGAGACGGAGTCTCGCCCTGTCACCCAGGCTGGAGTGCAGTGGCTTGATCTTGGCTTACTACCACCTCAGCCTTCTGGGTTCTTGCAATTCTCCTGCCTCAGCCTCCCAAATAGCTGGGACTACAGGCACATGCTGCCACGCCTGGCTAATTTTTTTGTATTTTTAGTAGAGATGGGATTTCACCATGTTGCCCAGGGTGGTCTTGAACTCCTGAGCTCAGGCAATCTGCCTGCCTCAGGTTCCCAAAATGCTGGGATTACAGGCATGAGCCACCGTGCCTGGCCGATAATGGAGGTGTTAAAGAGAAAATGACTTTTAATACTTTTTGTTTTTCTCTTACAAATATGTTCCTGTAGTTTTGATTTTAAGTTTTAAAGTAATTACTAACATTGTTCCTGCTGTGATAGAATATGTGTCTTAATATTTCATGTTCTGCAAAGAACACTGATTACCAAATGCTCTGCCGCTGGAACAAGTTGGGAACCTTTATCTAGCCTGTACTGTCTTGGCTTTACAGGCAAATGGCCTGCCTTTATGGGAAGGTGCTTTTAGGTCATATGCCATTTAAGGAAGATTTTGATGACAAAAATTTTTGCTTCAGCTGATAGTCTTTTTTACGTATTTGATTATATTATGGTAAACTCTCACCTAATATAAAGTTAAGTAGAAATATTTTCTTGGCCAATACTTATTTGTATTTTTTTTCTCTTTTTAGACAGTCTCACTCTGTCACCCAAGCTGGAGTACAGTGGCACAATCTTGGCTCTCTGCAGCCTCCGCCTCCCGGGTTCAAGCAATTCTGTCTCCACCTCCCCAGTAGCTGGAATTATAGGCCACCTCACCTGGCTAATTTTTTGTATTTTTAGTAGAGATGGGATTTCTTAATGTTGGCCAGGCTGGTCTCGAACTCCTGACCTCAGGTGATCCACCTGCCCTGGCCTCCCAAAGTGCTGGGATTACAAGTGTGAGCCACGTGCCTAGCCACTTATTTGCATTTTAAATAAAGTTACATTCTGAAAGCCTGCTGAAGATACCTAATTAAGAGCATGGACTCTGAGAAGTATTAGTAGACAGCGGGAGGAATAGAGAAACATAGAATGGGAATTCCCTCATTTATAATGTTGTATGAGAACCAAGTCTCCAGATACATATCCAGTGAAATGAAAACAAATTTAATGGAGTTTAAAATCTTTTCCAGTATCCAAATAATTTCACTGAGGCCAAGAGACCTGTTGGCTGCTGTGAATCTATTTAACAAGTATTTGCCTAGTACTTTCTTTATGCAGGGTCTGTTTTTTTTTTTGAGACCATGTCTCACTCTGTTGCCCAGGTTGGAGTGCAGTGGTGCGATCTCCACTCACTACAACCTCCACCTGCCAGGTTCTTGGAATTCTCCTGCCTCAGTGTCCTGAGTAGCTGGGACTACAGGTACACCCTGCCATGCCCAGCTAATTTTTTGTATTTTTTAGTAGAGATGGGATTTCACCATTTTGGCTACTTTGGTCTCAAACTCCTGAGTTCAGGCAATCTGCCCGCCTTGGCCTCACAAAGTGTTGGGATTACAGGTGTGCACCACCACACCTGGCTGAGTCTGTTCTTTTAATGACATGGTACTGAATTACCTGTATACTAAGAATACAGGTGTAGGGAAATAGGAGGAGGAGACCAAAAGTAAGAAATGGGAGCTGGTGTGGTAGTGCCCACCTGGAGTCCCAGCCACAAGGGAGGCTGAGGTGGATTGATCACTTGAGCCCAGGAGTTCGAGGCTTAACAGTGAGTTGTGATCACACTACTGCACTCCAGCCTGGGTGAGAGAGCGAGATTCTGTCTCCACACCTTTCCCCTTCCCCCCAGAAATCAAACAAGAAGTGGTTCCTGACCTTAATGAGTTCAGAGTATACAACTGTGGTATCAATTCTTTTTTTTTTTTTGAGACGGAGTTTCGCACTCGTTTCCCAGGCTGGAGTGCAATGGCACGATCTCGGCTCACCGCAACCTCTGCCTCCTGGGTTCAGGCAATTCTCCTGCCTCAGCCTCCTGAGTAGCTGGGATTACAGGCACGTGCCACCATGCCCAGATAATTTTTTGTATTTTTAGTAGAGACGGGGTTTCACTATGTTGACCGGGATGGTCTCGATCTCTTGACCTCGTGATCCACCCGTCTCGGCCTCCCAAAGTGCTGGGATTACAGGCTTGAGCCACCGCGCCCGGCGTCAATTCTTTATTATACACTTTTATTAGAAAAATGTTGCCTTAGAATATTACATTTTAGAATTATTTTTTAAAACTTTATTGGGGATATAACTGATATGCAGTTTGATGTTTTAAACAATAGGATAAGTTATATACACACAGTAAAACCATCCCAATAAAGCTACTAAACATATCCTTCAGCCCCATAAATTTCCTCCTAACTATAATTCTCCCTCCTATTTCTCCCCACTCTCAGGAGACATCCCAAGCCATCACTGATCTATTTTCTGTCATTATTGATTGCGTTTTCTAGAGTTTTATATTAATACTGTTACACTCATACAGTAAATACTTTTTTTTTTTTTTTTCTGTCTGGCTTCTTTCACTCAGCCTAATTATTTTGAGATTCATTTATGTTGAATATGTCAATAATTTATTCCTTTTTATTGCTCAGTAGTGTATTCCATTGTTTAGATATACTGTGACTTGTTTATCCATTCACTTATTTATGTACATTTAGATTTTCAGATATTGGCTAAATAAAGCTGCTATATATTTGTGTAAAAATCTTCGTATGGACATATGTTTCAATTCAAAGAATGGAAATTGCTGGTAATTACCAAACAGCAGTTGGATTGGATAGTAGGTAGATGTTTAACATTTTAAGAAACTATCAAACTGTTTTCTAGAGTGGTTGTACAGTTTTATGTTCCCACCAGCAATGTAAGAGATCCAGTTCCTCCTGCCACACTTGGTAATTTAATTTTAGCAATTCTAATAGCAGTCAATGTAATGGTACTTTGTGGTTTTAATTTGCATTTCCCTAGTGATTAGTGATGTTGAACATCTTTCATGTTTTTATTTACATTCTGTATATCTTCTTTGGTGAAATGTTTGTTCAGAACTTTGGCCCATTTTTGTTGAATTGTTTGTTCTCTCTCTTTCTCTCTCTCTCTCTCTCTCTCTCTCTCTCTCTCTTTCTCTTTCTCTCTCTCTCTCATTTTCACTCTCTCACCCTCTCACTCAGTCGCCCAGGTTGGAGTGCAGTGGCACAATCTCAACTCACTGCAACCTCTGCCTCCCAGGTTCAAGCAGTCCTTTTGCCTCAGCCTCCCAGGTAGCTGGGATTACAGGTACCTACCACCACTCCCTGCTAATTTTTGTATTTTTAGTAGAGACAGGGTTTTGCCATGTTGCCCAGGCTGGTCTCAAACTCTTGGCCTCAAGGAATCCACCCACCTTGACCTCCCAAACTTACAGGGTTACAGGTGTAAGCCACCTCACCTGGCCTTTTTTTCCCCCCTCCTTTTATGGAAGTTTCATTATATATCATTCTCTTAATACTATCTTTTTTTCTTTCTTTTTAAGAGATAGGGTCTTGCTAAGCTCCTGGCCTCAAGTGGTCTTCTTACCTCAGCCTCTGTAAGTGCTGGGACTACAGCCATAAGCAACTGCACCTGGCCTAAACTAGCTTTTGAAGACTGAAAGTTTTTAATTTTTATAATTTTTTGGGGGGGGACTGTGCCATTAGTGTCATATCTAAGAAATCTTTGCCTAACACAGGGTTACAAAAATTTTCTCTTCTAGAAATGTTTATTTATTATCATAATTTTCAAAAATAGAAACAGGGTCTCACTATGTTGCCCAGGCTGGTCTCAACCTTCTGGCCTCAAGTGATCCTTCAGCCTCGGCCTCCCAAAGTTTTGTGATTATAGATGTGATCCACCACACCTGGCCTGTTCTAGAAATATTATAGTTTAAGTTTTATATTTATATCTATGACCCATTTGAAACACTTTTTCTTTCTTAAAAAAAAAAAAAACTCACCCTGTCTTGTGCTGATTGAATAATTTTATATAAGGTGTGATACTTCTGTATATGGTATGTTTGTTTTTTTGCGTATGGACATCTGATTGTTCTGTCTCCGTTTTTGAAAAGGCAGTCCTTTTTCCTTTGCTAAAGGTCTTCATGTTTGTATTAAAAAATCAGTTGTCTATATATGTGTGGCTTTATTTCTGAGTTCTCTATTCTGTTCCATTGATCTTTTTGCTTATCTTTATGTCAGTCCCATACTGTTTTGGTTACTGTAGCTTTATAGAAATCCTTGAAATCAGATAGTATTAGCCCTTAAACTTTGTTGTTTTATAGAGTTGTTTTAGTTATTCCGACCTTTGTGTTTCCATAAGATTTTTTTTTTTGAGACGGAGTTTTGCTTTTGTTACCCAGGCTGGAGTGCAATGGCGCGATCTCGGCTCACCGCAACCTCCGCCTCCTGGGTTCAGGCAATTCTCCTGCCTCAGCCTCCTGAGTAGCTGGGATTACAGGCACGCGCCACCATGCCCAGCTAATTTTTTGTATTTTTAGTAGAGACGGGGTTTCACCATGTTGACTAGGATGGTCTCGATCTCTTGACCTCGTGATCCACCCGCCTCGGCCTCCCAAAGTGCTGGGATTACAGGCTTGAGCCACCGTGCCTGGCCTCCATAAGAATTTTTAAATCGGCGTATCATTTTCTTCAAAAAAAGCTTGGTGGAATTTTTATTGAGATTGTGTTGCATCTGCAGATCATTTGGGAGGAATTGACATCATAACAGTGTTATAATACATGACATAAGACTCATCATAACAATGTAAGTCTTCCAGCTCATAGTTTATCTCTTCATTTATTTAAGTCTTTAATTCCTATCAGCAGTATATTGTATTTTTATTTTTATTTATTTGTTTTTATTGTATTTTTTTTTTTTGAGGCGGTTTTACTCTGTCACTCAGTTTGGAGTACAGTGGCATGATCTCAGCTCACTTCAACCTCTGCTTCTTGGGTTCCAGCGATTCTTCTGCTTCAGCCTCCTGAGCAGCTGCCTGGCTAATTTTTGTACTTTTAGTAGAGGCGGGGTTTTACCAGGTTGTCCAGGCTGGTCTCGAGCTCCTGACCTCAGGTGATCTGCCTGCCTTGGCCTCCCAAAGTGCTGGGATTACAGGTGTGAGCCACCATGATTTGCCAGTATTTTGTAGTTTTGGTACATATCCTTCAAATAAAATTTATTTTTTCTATTTAAATTGAATCTTAATATTCCATAATGGGCTGGGTGTGGTGGCTCATGCCTGTAATCCCAGCACTTTGGGGGGCCGAGGTGGATGGATCACCTGAGGTCAGGAGTTTAAGACCAACTTGGCCAACGTGGTGAAACCCCGTCTCTACTGAAAATACAAAAATTAGCTGGACGGGGTGGCACACACCTGTAGTCCCAGCTACTCAGGAGGCTGAGGCAGGAGAATCTCCTGAATCTGGGAGTCAGAGGTTGCAGTGAGCCAAGATAGCTGCCCCCACACTCCAGCCTGGACAAGAGAGCGAGATTCCATCTCCAAAAACAAACAAAAAATTCAAAACATTTCATAATGAAAACATTGCAGTATTCTTAATCGATGTTTGAAATATTTGTGTCTTTGCGGAAATCCTGGCAATGGAATGAAGAATTTGGGAAAAGTAAATATCATATAAACTGTATTCAAAAGGATTTATTTCCATATTGTACCTGAAATTCAAATGTTAATTACTGAACAAGTACACTAGCAAGATTTTTAATTTAAACGTGAAGATGGAAAACTGAAAAATATAAATTAGGAAATAACATTTCTATAACTTGTCAAGTGTAGAAAGCTAAAGTGCTTTCGTGGGCTGGATGCGGTGGCTCACACCTGTAATCCCAGTACTTTGGGAAGCCTAGGCAGGCAGATCATCTGAGGTCAGGATTTGAGACCAGTCTGGCCAACATGAAGAAACCCCCACCGTACTAAAAATACAAAAATTAACCGGGCTTGGTGGCACATGCCTGTAATCCCAGCTGCTCGGGAGGCTGAGGCAGGAGAATTGCTTGAACCCTGGAGGCAGAGCTTGTGACGAGCTGAAATGGCTTCATCACACTCTGGCCTGGACAACAGGAGTGAAACTCTGTCTCAAAAAGAAGGTGCTTTTATGTGTGTTCATACATGGATTTATAGTATGAGACTGTCCTATTTACAGTGTTATATATAAGGAAATGCCTTCTGGCAATTTGAAAATATGGTGTAACTAAAATACAGGTCTGACTTGTTAATCTACTGTTCAAGACTGGAAATTATCTTAATTGCTCTTTTTCTGACTAGTCTTTCAAAAAAAATATGATAGGCAAATTGGTTCTGTTGTGATAATTTTAGGTTTACTGTCTCTGTAGAAGTGTAAAGTATGGTTCTCTTCCATTGTTCTCTTTATGTCCTGTTACGTATTTATGGGTGAGATTTTAACATTGTGTATGTATTTTTATGACTTTTCATATTTAAAATTAAGAAGTTTGGCATAAGAAACTTAGATGCTTGGTGTTAAAATTGCCTTGTAGCTTATTTAACAAAATCGTAATCACAGAAAAGAAATCCATCCCAGTTAGACATTATCTTAATTCTCATGTACAATCACCTTCACTGTATGGGGCCCTTGGCTTTTTATGGAAAGATGTTATAAGAAACAATCTTGCTCCAGGGAGGGGGCCCTGAGGCAGAAGGATTGCTTGAGCCAAGGAGTTGGAGACCAGCCTGAGCACTTTAGGTAGGCCCCATCTTTAACAGAAAAAAAAGAAATGCGCTTACGAAGTCCACTGCCACACTTGCAATATAAATATTTGTTTATTTATTTAGAGATGGAGTCTTATTATGTTTAAAAGCCTGAAACTCCTAGGCTCAAGAAATCCTCCCACCTCAGCTACTAGAGTAGCAGAGACTACAGGCACCCTACTACACCCAGTTAAATGTCTGTTTTTCTAAAAGTGTCTTTTTAAAATTGATTGATCTATTAGAAATGTGTGGCTAAAATGTAATCAAGTTATCTCTGGCTGTGTTAAAGAAGAGCCGGGTATAAGAAATATTTATTTCCCCAAAATCTATTTTGAATTTATTAGAAAATATGTTAAAAACCTATTTCTAACATAGAAATACATTAGAAAGTCTTATTATTATTATATTATTATTACTATTATTATTATTATTTTTGAGATGGAGTTTCGCTCTTGTTACCCAGGCTGGAGTGCAATGGCGCGATCTCGGCTCACCGCAACCTCCGCCTCCTGGGTTCAGGCAATTCTCCTGCCTCAGCCTCCTGAGTAGCTGGGATTACAGGCACGCACGACCATGCCCAGCTAATGTTTTGTATTTTTAGTAGAGACGGGGTTTCACCATGTTGACCAGGATGGTCTCCATCTCTTGACATCATGATCCACCCACCTCGGCCTCCCAAAGTGCTGGGATTACAGGCTTGAGCCACCGTGCCCAGCCTATTATTATTATTATTATTTTTGGTATCAGTCCTATATGAATTTCTACCTGTCTTTTTTTGGATCCAGACTTCTTTAGAGTCTTTATGTTGTTCTACTTTCCCATTTTCCAATTCACAATTATTTTTCTTTATCAATTAGTTTGTATTTTGTCAAAATTATTTGTATAAATAAAAAGATATTTTGCTCTGTAAGACTTGTTATGAAAAATAGTGTTACTTTTCCCTTAAAGACAAAATTTTCTGTTTCCTGGAGACTTAACTATTCAAAGTTGTTTTATTAACTCCTAGATTTCTAAGAAAGAAAAAGTGCTTATATTGCTATTTCTTGTTTTTTTTTTTTTTTCTGTTTTGGATGTTAGTTGACTTCCTACCATGGAGGGTAAGGATTTCATATTCTTTCTTTCTTTCTTTTCTTTCTTTTTTTTTTTTGGCAGGGACTCTGTTGCCCAGGCTGGAGTGCAGTGGCATAAAGGATTTAATATTCTTTAATATGCACGTACAGCCAGGCTTGGTGGCTCAAGCCTGTAATCCCAGCACTTTGGGAGGCCGAGGCGGGTGGATCACGAGGTCAAGAGATCAAGACCATCCTGTCAACATGGTGAAACCCTGTCTCTACTAAAAATACAAAAAAATTAGCTGGGCATGGTGGCATGTGCCTGTAATCCCAGCTACTCAGGAGGCTGAGGCAGGAGAATTGCCTGAACCCAGGAGGCAGAGGTTGTGGTAAGCCGAGATGGCGCCATTGCACTCCAGCCTGGGTAACAAGAGCGAAACTCCGTCTGAAAAAATATGCACATACATTCCCCTCCAACCACACACACACTTTCTACTGTCACTTCACCCACTTCATAGTTATATCTTAATTTGAGTTGGATTAATTTTCAAAGTTTGCTTGATTATGACTGTAAATGCTATTTTTGGGGGGAGGAGGGACAGGGTCTCACTCTGTCACCCAGGCTGCAGTGCAGTTGCGCAATCTCCACTCCCTGCAACCTCCACCTCCCCAGTTCAAGCGATTCTCCTGCCTCAGCCTCCCCAGTAGCTGTGTCTACAGGGATTCACCACCATGCCCAGCTACTTTTTGTATTTTTAGTAGAGACAGGATTTCACTTTGTTGCCCAGGCTGGTCTTGAGCTCCTGGCCTCAAGTGATCTACCCATACCTTGGCCTCCCAAAGTGCTGGGATCATAGGTGTGAACCACCACACCTGGCCTGTAAATGCTATATAATCTGCTTTTTCTTTTCTAACTTACTGCTTTTACTGGAGTTACCAATTCTCCTGCCTCAGCCTCCTGAGTAGCTGGGATTACAGGCACGCACCACCATGCCCAGCTAATTTTTCCTATTTTTAGTAGAGATGGGGTTTCACCATGTTGACCAGGATGGTTTCGATCTCCTGACCTTGTGATCCACCCACCCCGGCCTCCCAAAGTGCTAGGAGTACAGGTGTGAGCCACCGCACCTGGCCGTTTGTATGTTTTTTTTTTTTTTTTTTTTTTTTGAGACAGAGTTTCGCTCTTGTTACCCAGGCTGGAGTGCAATGGCGCGATCTCGGCTCACCGCAACCTCCGCCTCCTGGGTTCAGGCAATTCTCCTGCCTCAGCCTCCTGAGTAGCTGGGATTACAGGCACGAGCCACCATGCCCAGCTAGTTTTTTGTATTTTTAGTAGAGACGGGGTTTCACCATGTTGACCAGAATGGTCTCGATCTCTCGACCTCGTGATCCACCCGCCTCGGCCTCCCAAAGTGCTGGGATTACAGGCTTGAGCCACCGCGCCCGGCCTGTATGTTTTTCTATACAGTATACTTATTACCAAATTCAAACTTTCTACCATTTTTCTAAATATTCTATCAAGATTTTCGCTCCATCATATACTCTGTCAAGTTTGTTTTCTCGAGACAGTCTCTCCCAGAGCCTTCTGATCTGCACTAGTCTGGACTGGTCACCTTTGTTTCTGTTGTACAGCTCTCATCCTATAATTTCCTTTCATTTTATCCTGGGCATTCCTTTAGCCTTTCTTCTCTATTGATCCCTTTATTTCCTTTATTCTATATTTTTTCTTTCTTGACTTATATTGTTGTTTTAGTGTAGTACAAATCATAGAACCTTAAAGAGAAAGACTATGTAGGAGATAAAGTTTTTGACCTTATTTTATCTAAGAATGTGGGCTGGGCGTGGTGGCTTATGCCTAAAATCAGCACTTTGGAAGGCTCAGGCAGGCTGATCACAAGGTGGGAGATTGAGACCATCCTGGCTAACATGGTGAAACCCTGTCTCTACTAAACATACAAAAACTTAGCCTGGTATGGTCATGCACACCTGTAGTTCCAGCTACTTAGGAGGCTTAGGCAGGAGAATCACTTGAACCTGGGAGGCAGAGGTTGCAGTGAGCCGAGATCATGCTGTTGCACTCCAGCATGGACGAGACAATGAAACTACGTGTCAGAAAAAAAAAAAAAAAAAGAATGTCATTTTAGCATGGCATTTGTTAAATATTGTTGGTATTTTGGATTCCAGGATGAACCATCATTGCCATCTAGCTTCTAAGTATTAGTGTTGAAGTCTGGAGCTAATGTCTACTTTTTGTATATAATCTGCTCCTCCTCACTTCCCTGTCCTCCCAAACTTACAGGATATTCTCTTTGTCTCCAGTGTCCTGACATTTAAATTTTGTTCAGTGATATGGCACAAGAAAAGCCCTTTAAACTTATTTTATTGATAATTTATCCCATCAATTTCCTCTGTTTGCTAGATGATTCTCAAAAAAGGTTTTAAAAATCTTATTTATGGTGGAATGTAACTTATAATCAGAAAATGTGTAGAGGATAAATATACAATTTAAGGAACACATGTTTAACACTCAGGTTAGAAGACAGCACATTGTCAGCACTATTCTCAGAATACCTCTCCAAAAGGTAACCGCTTTTATGGTAATCACTGTTTTTATTTTCTTTACAGTTTTTCCATCTCAGCATGTATCCCTTACCACCATTGTTTAATTTTCTCTTTGTTTATTTTTTATTTTTGTATTTAATTTTGTTTTACTTTGTGAATGGAATCCCATCATATGTATTCTTTTTATCTGGCTTCTTTCTGCCAACATTATTTTCAAGATGCATCCACATTTTATGTAGCTGTCATTGTTACTGCATTTTTTTTGCCTGTATATATTCTATTGTATTAATAAGCCACAATTTATCTGTCCCATACTAGATGAATATTTGAATTCTTTTCTAGTTTTATAAGGTATTACTAATAATGTTATTTATGAGCCTTCCTAGCGTATGTCTTCTGGTAAACACGTGTGCTCATTTCCCTAGAGCAGTGCTGTCTAGAGGAGATATAATGTGAACCACACGTGTAATTTAAAACTTTCCCTTCTAGGCTGGGCATGGTGACTCATGCCTGTAATCCCAGCACTTTGGGAGGCCAAGGCAGGAGGATTGCTTGAGTCCAGAAGTTCAAAATCAGCCTGGGCAACACATCAAGAACCTGTCTCAAAAATTAAAAAAAAAATTTTAAATATAAAAAGTAAAATAAAAATTTCCCTCCTAAGTGAATTAATGCAGGAACCAAAAACCAAATACTGCGTGTTCTTACAAGTGAGAGCTAAACATGGGGTACTTATGGACATAAAAATGTCAATAGTAGACACCTGAGACTAATAGAAGGGGGAGTACTGTGCTCAGTACCTGGGTGATGGGATCATTTGTAACCCAAACCTCAGCATGACACAATATACATAGGTAACAATATCTGCACGTGTACCCCCTTAATCTAAAATAAAAGTTGAAAAAGAAAATTATCATAGCCACAATTGAAAAGTAAGAAGAAACAGATGAAGTTGATTTTAATAGTATGTTTTATTTAACCCAATAAATCTAATCATTTCAGCGTGTATCAGAAAATGTATAAAGGATAAATATACAATTTAAGGAACACATGTTTAACACTCAGGTTAGAAGACGGCACACTGTCAGCACTGTGAGATATTCAACTTCTTATTTTAATAGTAAATCTTTGAATCTGGTTTGTTTTTTACACCAACATCCCATTTCAACTCAGTGGAGCTACATTTCAGGTGTTCAGTACCCACAGGAGGCTAGTGTCTATTATATTGGACCATATAGCTCTAAAGAAATATATGTAAATCTATCCTCAATATATATATGTATATCCTATAGTGGAATTGCTCAGTCATGGAGTAGACATATCTTGAACTTTAGTACTTAATGGCAACATTTTTGAAAGTGATTGAGCCATTTTACATTCCAGTAGCAGTGTGTGATAGTTCCGATTGCTCCACTTAGTTACCAACATTCGGCATTATCAGAATTTTTAGTTTTGCTGTCTGTTGAGTGGATAGTTTTCATGGTGGTTTAATTTGCATTTTTCTGATTACTAAAGAGCTAGTGCACTTTTCAATATATATCGGCTATTTGAATTTCTTCTTTTGTGAAGTGCTAGTTTAAGGGGTTTTTGGCCCATTTATTTTCTCTGAGGATTTTTATCATTTTTTTTCTTACTGAACTTTTAGGAGTTATCCATATATGCTGGATATGAGCCTTTTGTTATATATACCACATATATCTTTTCCAACTCCGTAACTTGCCTTTTTACTTTCTTAAAGATGTCTTTTGATAAACCTAAATTTTAAAGTTTAATGTAAAGTGTATCAGTTCCTTCCTTCATAGCTAGTAATTTTTGTGTCCTATGTAAGAAGTCCTTTTCAATTCTGAAATCATGCAGATATTATCTAGTTTTACACTGTCAGAGCTTTATTGGGTGTATTTATTTACTAGGCCTGAAATGCAGCTAGGATTGATTTTTTGGGCAAAGTATGACGCAGGAGTTGATTTTATTTGTCTATAGTGGTTTAACACTATTCATGCACTTCTCTTCCTGCAACTCTCTGTCCCACCTCATACTCTGCAGCGCCATCTTTGTAAATAAGGGTCTGTATATATGTGGGCATGTTTGTGGACTCTGTTATGTCCCATTGATTTCTTTCTCTATCCTTATGCCATTGTCACATTCTGCATTACAATAGCTCTGTAATAAATCCTGACAACCATTGTAGCAAATTCTTGTACTTTCTTACAAGTATATGACTTTGTTGTCAATAATTAAAACGAAAGAATGTATGACTGATGTTCTTAGCCTTTTGCATTTTTATGTGCTTTCTGAAATTATCTTGACATTTTTAGCAAAATAACCTGCTTGGTTTTGATTGTGACTTTGTAACTGCATGGATCAATTTTGAGAGAATTCATATATATACAATAGTAATATTAAGTCTGACAGTTGACCAACATGGTATCATTTTTCATTTATTTATATTTTAATTTTTCTTAAAGTCCAGTTTTCTTCTTAGGGGTCATGTGAACCTTACCATGCACTCCAAAGCACATGATATTTTAAATTATATGCTATTCAAATTGCTTTTTGTTTTTTTTTTTGTTTTTTTGAGACAAGGTCTGACTCTCACCCAGGCTGGAATGCAGTGGCACAGTCATGGCTCACTGCAGCCTTGACCTCCTGTATCAGCCTTGCATGTAGCTGGGACTATAGGTGCATGCTACCATACCTGGCTAATTTTTTGTAGAGGTGGGTTTAACCTCCTCACCTATACTGGTCTTGAACTCCTGGGTTCAAGTGATCCTCCTGCCTCAGCTTCCCAAAGTGCTGGGATTACAGGAGTGAGCCACCGCACCTGGCCTAAAAATTTTGTTTGCTAGCTTTGTTGCTGGTACATGGAAAGAAAAGTTTATTTTTTGTGAATTCAGATGATTTGTCTGTACAATATTTTAGTCCTGCATAGGTGCATTAGTCTGGATTCTCCAGAGAAACAACCAATAGCACATACATACACACACATATACACACATATACATGACATTTATTGTAAGGAAATTAGTTCATGAGTTAATGGTGGCTGAGAAGTCCAAGATCAGCATTTGGCAAGCTGCAGACCCAGAAAAGCCAATGGTATGATTCTTTGTCTAAAGGCCTGAGAAGAGCTGATGGCATAAATTCCAGTTTGAATCTGAAGGCAGAAAACTGATGTCCCAACTTAAATACAGTCAGGCAGAGAGAAGGAATCTCTCTCTCTCTCTCTCTCTCTCTCTCTCTCTCTTTCTTTCTCCCTCCCCGCCTCCCTCTCACTCCCTCTCTCCCTCCTCTTCTTTCTGATGGAGTCTTGCTTCATTGGCCAGGCTGGAGTGTAATGGCACGATCTCAGCTCACTGCAACCTCTACCTTTGGGTTCAAGCGACTCTCCTTCCTGTCTCAGCCTCCCAAGTAGCTGACATTTTGGGTTCGAGCGATTCTCCTTCCTGCCTCAGCCATCCAAGTAGCTGGTATTATGGGTGCGCGCTACCATGCCCAGCTAATTTTTGTATTTTTAGTAGAGACAGGGTTTCACCGTATTGTCCAGGCTGGTCTTCAACTCCTCACCTCAGATGATCCACATACCTCTGGCCTCCCAAAGTGCTGAGATTACAGGTGTGAGCCACTGTACTCAGCTGTGCTTGTGTAATCTTATTTGTATATATTATGGAATTTAGTTAGGTGACACTTTACTCAGGCTTTTTTTTTTTTCCCCCTGGATTCATAAGTGAAATGGCCTATAATTTTCTTTTCTTTTAAAGATGAGGTCTTGCTCTGTCACCCAGGCTGGAGCACAATGGTATCATCATGGCTCACTGTAGCCTTGACCTTCTGGACTGAAGTGATTCTCCCACCTTAGCCTCCTGAGTAGCTGGGACTACAGGCATGTGCCACCATGCCCAGCTAATTTTTTATTTTGGAGAGATGGGGTCTTGCTTTGTTGCCCAAGCTGGTCTGGAACTTCTGGCCTCTAGTGATCATCTGACCTTGGCCTCCCAAAGTGTTGGGATTACAGACATGAACCACTGTATTCAGCTGAAAATGGCCTAAAATTTTCATCTTTCTTTTTGAATTTTATATAAAGGCTAGTCCCAAAATAATTTGGAGAGTTTATCTTTTTTTAAAAAAATTTCTAAATGTTTGCTTAAAATTGTTGGATTACTTCCTTAATGTTTGACGAGTTTGTCAATGAAGTCAGGTAGATCCATATAATAGGCTATAATGCAAGTCTCAACGAATTTCAAAAAAAGGAAATCTTAGAAGAAAGTATGTTTCTGGCAAGACACGGTGGCTCATGCCTGTAATCCCAGCATTTTGGGAGGCAGAGGTGGGTGGATAGCTTGAGCTCACGAGTTTAAGACCAGCTTGAAGTCAAGGCTACAGTGAGCTGTGATTGCACTACTGCACTCCAACCTGGGTGACAGAATTAGATCCTGTCTCAAAAAAATTAAATAAGTAAATAAAAATGAAAAAGAAAGTATGTTTTCTGACCACGTGATTATTCTAGAAATCAATTTTAAAAACCTTTAAAAAAACTTGTATGTTTAGAAATTAAGAAATTTGCTTCTAGATTCTTAAGGTGAAAGAAGAAACCATAATGGAAATTGGAAACTATAGTTATTCTTTTTTCTTTCTTTCTTTTTTTCCATCTTCAAACACACATCCTCACTGATACTTCACCATTCTTATCCTTGGGTTCTTAATCCATAGATTCTGCCAACCTCAGATCAATAATATTTGGGAAAATAATGGATAGTTTCATTTGTACTGAACACATACAGACTTTTTTCTTGTCATTTTTTCCTAAACAATATAATATAACCATTATTACATAGCATTTACATTGTATTAGGTGTTGTAAGTAACCTAGAGATGACTTAAAGTACATAACAGGATGTTTGTAGGTTGTATCCAAATGTTACACCATTATATATAAAGGACTTGGGCATACATGGATTTGGGTATCTACAGGTGTCCTGGAATAAATTTCCCACAGATACTGAGGGATAGACAGTATTTTGAACTGCATAATTACAAAAATATTCTATATGAAAATCTGTGAGTTTTTACTAAAGCAGTTTTAGAGAAAACATACATATTAGAAAAGAAAGGCTGACAAAAACAAGCAAAGTATCCATCTCAAGAAGTTGGCAAAAGAGCATAAAAAGCAGAAGAAGTAATGAAGATGAAGCAAAAATAAATGACATATAAAACAAACTCAGATAGGCCCATAAAAGCCCAGAGTTGGTTCTTAATCAAACATTGCTAAACCTCTGAGATGCTGATCAAGAAAAAAAAAGAACACACAACTAACTAATATTAAGAATAGAAGAAGGACTTTGTACTATAAATTCAATTTATTGACTTACAAAATATGAGGCTGTAATGCACAGTTTCATGCTAATTTTTTTGGGGGGGGTGGCGCGGCTCTGGAGTACATGTGCACATCCTGCATCCTACAGGATTGTTTCATAGGTACATATATGCCATGGTGGTTTGCTGTCTCCACCCCCCACCCTCCACCCCGTTGCCTGCATCAGGCATTTCTCCTGTGTTATCCCACCCTCCCTTGCTGTCCCTCCCCTTCCCTCCCCTCTCCTTCCCCACCTATCCCTGTGAGTGTTGTTCCCTTACCTGTGCCCAAGTGTTCTTGTTGTTCATCACCAGCCTATGAGTGAAAACATGCAGTGTTTGGTTTTCTGCTCTTGTGTCAGTTTGCTGAGAATGATGGTTTCTAGATTCATCCATGTCTCTACAAAGGACATGAGCATGTCATTTTTTATGGCTGCATAGTATTCCATGGTGTATATGTGCCACATTTTTTTTGTCCAGTCTGTCATTGATGGGCATTTGGATTGGTTCCAGGTCTTTGCTATCATAAACAGTGCCACAACGAACATACGTGTGCATGTGTCTTTATGATAGAATGATTTATAACCCTTTGGGTATATACCCAGTGATGGCATTGCTGCATCAAATGGAATTTATATTTCTAGATCCTTGAGGAATTGCCACACTGTCTTCCATAATGGTTGAACTAATTTAGACTCCCACCAACAGTGTAAAAGTGTTCCTTTTTCTCCACATCCTCTCCAGCATCTGTTGTCTCCAAATTTTTTAATGATCGCCATTCTAACTGGTGTGAGATGGTATCTCAGTGTGGTTTTGATTTGCATTTCTCTAATAACCAATGATGATAAGCATTTCATGTTTGTTGGCTGCATATTTGTCATCTTTTGAAAAGTGTCTCTTTCATATCCTTTGCCCACTTTTGAATGGGTTTGTTTTTTCTTGTAAATCTGCTTTAGTTCTTTGTAGATTCTGGATATTAGCCCTTTGTCTGATGGGTAGATTGCAAAAATTTTTTCCCATTCTGTTAGTTGCCGGTTCACTCTAATGATCGTTTCTTTTGCTGTGCAGAAGCTCGTAAGTTTAGTTAGATCCCATTTGTCTATTTTGGCTTTTGTTGCCTTTGCTTTTGGTGTTTTAGTCATGAAGTCCTTGCCTGTGCCCATGTCCTCAATGTTGCTGCCTAGGTTTTCTTCTAGGGTTTTTATGGTGTTAGTTCTTAGGTTTAAATTTTTAATCCATCTGGAGTTAATTTTTGTATAAGATGTAAGGAAGGGGTCCAGTTTCAGCTCTTGCATATGGCTAGCCAGTTTTCCCAATACCATTTATTAAACAGGGAATCCTTTCCCCATTGCTTGTTTTTGTCTGGTTTGTCAAAGATCAGATGGTTGTAGATGTGTGGTGTTGCTTCCAAGGCCTCTGTTGTGTTCCATTGCTCTATATCTCTGTTTTGGTACCAGTTCCATGCTGTTTTGCTTGCTGTAGCCTTGTAGTACAGTTTGAAGCCAGGTAGCATGATGCCTCCAGCTTTGTTCTTTTTGCTTAGAATTGTCGGTTGGCTATGTGGGCTCTCTTTTGGTTCCATATGAAGTTTAAAGTTTCTTTTTTCCAGATTGGTGAAGAAGATCAATGGTAGCTTGATGGGGATAGTATTGAATCTATAAATTACTTTGGGCAGTGTGGCCATTTTCACAATATTGATTTCTTCCTAACTATGAGCATGGAATGTTTTTCCATCTATTTGTGTCTTCTTTTATTTCCTTGATCAGTGGTTTGCAGTTCTCCTTGAAGAGATTTTTTACATCCATTGTTGGTTGTATTCCTAGGTTTTTATTCTCTTTGTAGCAGTTTTAAATAGGAGTTTGCTCATGATTTGGCACTCTGTTTGTCTGTTATTGGCATATAGGAATGCTTGTGATTTCTGTACATTAATTTTGTAACCTGAGACTTTGCTGAAGTTGCTTATCAGCTTGAGGAGGTTTTGGGCTGAGACGTTGGGGTCTTCTAAATACATGATCATGTCCTCTGCAAATAGGGACAATTTGATTTCTTCTTTTCCTAATTGAATGCACTTTCTTTCTTTTTCTTGTCTAATTGTTCTGGCTAGAACTTCCAATACTATATTGAATAGGAGTGGTGAGAGAGGGCATCCTTGTCTAGTGCCAGTTTTTAAAGGGAATACTTCTAGTTTTTGCCCATTCGGTATGATATTGGCTGTGGGTTTCTCGTAAATAGCTTTTATTGTTTTGAGATACATTCATAGTTTATTGAGAGTTTTTAGCATAAAGGGCTGTTGAATTTTGTTGAAGGCCTTCTCTGCATCTATTGAGATATCATGTGGTTTTAGTCTTTGGTTCTGTTTATGTGGTGAATTACGTTTATAGATTTGCATATGTTGAACCAACCTTGTATCCCCAGGATGAAGCGTACTTGATCATGGTGGATAAGCTCTTTGATGTGCTGTTGGATTTGGTTTGCCAGTATTTTATTGAAGATTTTTGCATCAATGTTCATCATGGATATTGGCCTGTAGTTTTTTTTTTTTTTTTTTTTGATTGTGTCTCTGTCAGATTTTGGTATCAGGATGATGTTGGTCTTATAGAAAGAGGTAGGGAGGATTTCCTCTTTTTGTATTTGGGATAGTTTCAACAGGAATGGTACCAGCTCCTCTTTGTATGTCTGATAGAATTTGGCTGTGAACTTGCCTGGACCTGGACTTTTTTTGGTTGGTAAGCTATTAATTGCTGCCTCGACTTTAGCCCTTGTTATTGGTCTGTTTGTGGTTTCACCTTCTTGGGTTAGTGTTGGAGGTGTGCAAGTGTCCAGGAATTTATCCATTTCTTCCACATTTACTGGTTTATATGTATAGAGTTATCTGTAGTAATCTCTGATGGTAGTTTGTATTTCCGAGGAATCGGTGGTGATCTCCCCTGTGTTATTTTTTATTGCATCTATTTCATTCTTCTCTCTTTCTATTAGTCTAGCTAGCAGTCTGTCTGTTTTCTTGATCTTTTCAAAAAACCAGCTCCTGGATTTATTGATTCTTTTGAAGGGTGTTTTGTCTCTCTGTCTCCTTCAGTTCTGCTCTGATCTTAATTATTTCTTGTCTTCCACTTACTTTTGAGTTTTTTTGATCTTGCTCCTCTAGCTCTTTCAATTTGGATGATAGGGTATCGATTTTAGATCTTTCCTTGTTTCTCATGTGGGCATTTATTGCTATAAATTTCCCTCTAGACACTGCTTTAAATATGTCCCATAGGATCTGATACATTGTGTCTTCATTCTCATTGGTTTTGAAGAACATTTTTATTTCTGCCTTCATTTCATTGTTTATCCATTCATCATTCAGGAGCAAGTTGTTCAGTTTCCATGTGATTGTGCAGTTTTGAGTGCTTTTCTTAATCCTGAGTTCCAATTTGATTGCACTATGGTTTGTTATGATTTCTGTTCTTTTGTATTTGCTGAGGAGTGATTTACTTCCAATTGTGTGGTCATTTTTGGAGTAAGTGCAATATGGTGCTGAGAAGAATGAGTATTCTGTGGATTTGGGGTGGAGTGTCCTGTAAACATCTATTAAGTTCACTTGGTCCAAATCTGCGTTCAAGTCCTGGGTATCCTTGTTGACTTTCTGTCTCATTGTTCTGTCCAAGATTGTCAGTGGAGTGTTAAAGTCTCCCACTATTGTTGTGCAGGAGTCTGTCTCTTTGTAGGTCATTAAGAACTTGCTTTATGTATCTGGGTGCTCCTGCATTGGGTGCATATATATTTAGGATAGTTAGCTCTTGTTGCATTGAACCTTTTACCATTATGTAATGCCCTTCTTTGTCTCTTTTGATCCTTGTTGGTTTAAAGTCCATTTTAACAGAGAATAGGATTGCTACCCCTGCTTTTTTTTGCTCTCCATTTGCTTGGTAAATCTTCTTCCATCCCTTTATTTTGAGTCTTTGAGAGTCTTTGCATGTGAGATGGGTCTCCTGAATACAATACACTGATGGATCTTGACTTTTTATTTAGTTTGCCAGTCTGTGTCTTTTGATTGGGGCATTTAGTCCATTTATATTCAATGTTAATATTGTTATGTTTGAATTTGATCCTGCCATTTTGTTACTGCCTGGTTTTTTTGCCTGTTAGTTGACGTGGCTTCTTCATTGCATTGTTGTTCTTTACCATTTGGTACGTTTTTGCAGTGGCTGGTACTGGTTGTTCCTTTTGCTGTTTAGTACTTCCTTCAGTAGCTCTTGTAAGGCAGGTATTGTAGCGATGAAATCTTGCAGCGATTGCTTGTTCGTAAAGGATTTTATTTCTCCTTCACTTATGAAGCTTAGTTTGAAAAGATATGAAATTCTGGGTTGAAAGTTCTTTTCTTTAAGGATGTTGAATATTGGCACCCACTCCCTTCTAGCTTGTAGGGTTTCTGCTGAGAGATCCGCTGTGAGTCTGATGGTCTTTCCTTTGTCGGTGACTCGACCTTTCTCTCTGGCTGCCTTTAGCATTTTTTCCTTCATTTCAGCCCTGGTGACTCTGACAATTATGTGCCTTGGGGTTGCTATTATTGAGGAATATCTTTGTGGTATTCGTTGTATTTCCTGAATCTGAATGTTGGCTTGCCTTGTTAGGTTGGGAAAGTTCTCTTGACTGATATCTGAAGAATGTTTTTCAACTTGGATTCATTCTCCCCGTCACATTCAGGTACGTAGATCAAGCATACGTTAGGTCTTTTCACATAGTCCCATAATTCTTGGAGGCTTTGTTCATTTTTTTCACTCTTTTTTTTTTTTTTAATCTATTCTTGCCCTCTTGTTTTATTTCATTGATCTGATCTTCAGTCTCTGATACTCTTTCTTCTGCTTGATCAATTTGGCTATTGAAACTTGTGTATGCCTTGCAAAGTTCTTGTGCTGTGTTGTTTAGCTCCATCAAGTCATTTATGTTCTTCTCTAAGCTGGTTATTCTAGCTAGCATTTTGTCTAACCTTTTTTCAAGGTTCTGAGTTTCTTTGCATTGGGTTAGAACATGGTCTTTTAACTCAGAGAGAAGTTTGCTATTACCCACCTTCTGAATCCTATTTCTGTCATTTCATCAAATTCATTCTCTGTCCTTTTTTGATCCCTGGTAGGAGAAGAGGTGTTCTGTTTTTTGATGGTTTTTATCCTTTTTGCGCTGTTTTTTTCCCCATCTTGGTGGATTTATGTCCCTTTGATCTGGTGATTTCAGGAGGAATCTCTGAGTGACGTTTTCTCTGTTGAGGTTCGAGCTCTATTTTCGTTGGCCTGTAGAGGGCGTTGCTGGGCTCTGTTGAGTTCAGTCAGGTTGTTGGGTGGGTGGTCCTTCCCTGGAGTTTGTTTGCAGGTGGGATTGGCCCCGCCTTCCCAATGGCATCTGTCCTAGAGCTCGATCTTCCTGGTTGGGGTCAAACTGGTGTATTTGCTGCGAAGCTCTCTGGCGAGGGCTTCGTTTGAGTTCTGTGGAGGTGGGGCCTGCCAGGCCTTATGGTCTGTTTCGCTGCTTTCAAGAAACTGCCTCTCCCTGTGGGACTGTCCGTCCCGCTGGCGTTAGTCCAAACTTCCGCCCAGGTACCTGCCACAACTTGCCGGGCTGGGCGGGAGCTGCTGCTTAGATTTGAATTGACAGCCCATGGCGCCCCATGGTCTGGCAGGTCTCTCGTGGACTGTGGGTTGTATGAGGGATGAGGTAAGCACAGGATCCGAATCGGAGCCCCGAGTGAGTCCCCCGACCCTCCAACCTGGCTGCACATTTCAGGTGGGGCCGTGTCCCCTCTCTTGATTTGCCTCCCTGGGTGGCTCTCGCACTGTGGCGTCTTCCCTGGGCTATTTTCAGTGCCCTGTTAGTCCCACCAAAACGAACCCAGCACCTTGTTTGGAATCCTGGAGTCCTCTAGCCTTCTGCATCTCATTCCCCGGGAGTTGCATTCCGGTGTTGCCTTCTCACGGCCACCTTGGCCCCCTCCCTTTTGTTTGTTTGTTTGTGAGACAAAGTCTTGCTGTGTCGCCCAGGCTGGAGTGCAGTGGTGGGATCTCTGCTCACTGCAAACTCCGTCTCTCAGGTTCAAGCAATTCTGCCTCAGCCTGCCAAGTAACTGGGATTACAGGCATGTACCATCAATCACACCTGGCTAATTTTGTATTTTTAGTTTCACCATGTTGGCCAGGCTGGTCTCAAACTTCTGACCTCAGGTGATCCACCCGCCTTGCTTCCCAGAATGCTGGGATTACAGGTATTAGCAACCATTCCTATGCTAATTTTTTTTTTTAACTCTCACAGGCATGGATCCTTTAGGAAATGTCAAAGTCTAAATCGAATCTTTGTCAGTGGTTGGTTTAGTGGTGTGCATGTGATCCAGATGTTAGGAAGATTTCTCTGGTAAATTTTGAGTCATCAGATTAAATCATTAACTTCAATGCTGCTTTCTTTGTGAGGAGGGTTTTAAATTACTTTTGTCTAACTATGAGGCTATTCAAGTTACCTATTACTTCTTGTATTAGTGCTTCTGATATCCTCCTGATACCATGGCATAAAAAGTTAAAGCAGGGCTGGGTGCGGTGGCTCACACCTGTAATCCTACCACTTTGGGAGGCTGAGGCAGGTGGATGCCTGAGACCAACCTGGGCAACACAGGGAAACCCCATCTCTTCTAAAAATACAAAAAAATTAGCTGGGCTTGGAGGCGTGCACCTGCAGTCCCAGCTACTTGTGAGACTCAGGTGGGAGAGTTACTTGAACCTGGGAGGTGGAGGTTGTAGTGAGCTGAGATTGCACCACTGAACTCCAGCCTTGGCAACAGAGTAAGACTCTGTCTCAGAAAAAAAAAAAAAAAAAAAGTTAAAGCCGGCTGGGTGTAGTGGCTTATGCATTTAATGCCAGCACTTCGGGTGGCTGAGGTGGGAGGATCAATTGAGCCCAGGAGTTGGAGACCAGCCTAGGCAACATGGTGAGACTTCAGCTCTACAAAAAAAATTTTAAAGATTAGCCAGGCCGTGGTGGCACACACCTGTAGGCCCAGCTATTTGGGAGACTGAGGTGGGAGGGTCGCTTGAATCCAGGGAGATTGAGTTTCAGTGACCCTAGTGACAGAGTGAGACCCTGTCTCAAACAGAGAAAAGAAGGCTGGGTGTGGTGGCTCACACCTGTAGTCCTAGCACTTTGGAAGGCTGAGGTGGGCAAATCACCTGAGGTCGGGAGTTCAAGACCAGTCTGACCAACATGGAGAAACACCATCTCTACTAAAAATACAAAATTAGCTGGCATGGTGGTGCATGCTTGTAATCCTGGCTACTTGGAAGGCTGAGGCAGGAGAATCGCTTGAACCTGGGAGGCAAAGGTTGCGGTGAGCCAAGATTGCACCATTGCCCTCCAGCCTGGGCAACAAGAGTGGAAAAAAAAAAAAAAAAGGAAAAAAAAAAAAGGAAAAAAATATGACTGCTTTAACTTTTTATGCCATGATATCAGGAGGATATCAGAAGCACTAACACAAAAAGTAATAGGTAACTTGAATAGCCTCATAGTTAGACAAAAGTAATTTAAAACCCTCCTCACAAAGAAAGCAGCATTGAAGTTAATGATTTAATCTGATGTTAGGACATCTGGATCACGTGCACACCACTAAACCAACCATTGACCAAAAAAAAAAAAAAAAAAAAGGAAAAGAAAAGAAAGCAATACTTTGTGTTATTTCTTCTAACGAATATTTATAGGACACCTACTGTGTGCTAGGCACTATTATTTACCATATTTCTTATATCCAGTCAGGCTGGATTATTTTTTAGGACAGAAAATTTAGAAACAAAAACGTCTATTCCTCGAAGGACAACTTCTTTAAAGAAAGGGAAAATGGGGGACCCAGCATAGCCGGTGGTGACAATGCTATTATAAAAGCTGAGTAGCACCTGTTTCACAGAGCACCTCTATAGTTTGTAAAGGAGTATGGTTTTTCAGAGGTACCTTTATTAACTGGGATTCATGACCTACCGCATAGACTTCAAGTAGGTTTATTGACTTCAGGGTATCCACAATTCCTCTGAAATTGTATGGAGTATTTTATGTGTATATGCTTTTTGGTGATAGGGAAGAGAGGGTTCAATGGCTTTCCATAGATTTTTCAAAGGGCCTAAAAATGTGTAAGAATTACTGCTCTGTGGGTTAAGAAAAGTTTACAGAAACCAACAAATAGTTTTTTCTTCATTTTGTGTTTTATGTCTGTTTTGAGTAATCATTATAGTAAAATATTAATTACATGTAAGATTCTCTGACTTTTGTTCAATTCATATTATTTTGCCAATACTTTAACTGATAACTTTTTTTTAAAGGTTCAGGAACAAGTGCATCCCAATCTCTCAGCTAATGAAGAGTCTCTCTATTATATTGAAGAGCTGATTTTTCAGCTGCTTAATAAATTATGCATGGCCCAGCCAAGGACTGTTCAAGATGTGGAGGTAAAAATTATTTTATTATTTCAAGAAGTCAACCACTGTATGAATTAATTTTTGTATCATTCTAAATTATTGTGGAAGCTAAAACCACTGAAATTATGTATAATATATATGGTTAGTTCATTTTTGACAGAAACATCAAGGCATTGAGGAAAGGAAAGTTTTCCAGAAAAAAAATCTTAGAACAATTGGATACATTTATGAGGGAAAAAAACCTTGAAACCTATCTCATGCCATAGACAAAAATTAATTCAAAATGGAGCATAGCCTTAGACATAACAGCTAAACTACAAGGTTTCTAGAAGGAAATTCTGGAAAATATCTTTATAACCTCCTAGGGTTAGGCACTTTTTTTTTTTCTTCTTAAGGCCAATTCTTGTTCTGCCACCCAGGCTAGAGTGCAGTGGCACAATCTCGGCTCACTGCAACCTCCACCTCCCGGGTTTAAGTGATTCTCCTCCTTCAGCCTCCCGAGTAGCTGGGGTTACAGGCACCTGCCATCACGCCTAGCTAATTTTCGTATTTTTGGTAGAGACAGAGTTTCACCATATTGAGCAGGCTGATCTCAAACTCCTCACCTCGTGATCTACCTGCTTTGGCTTCCCAAAGTGCTGGGATTACAGGTGTGAGCCACCATGCTTGGCCTAGGCACATATTTTTTAGAGAGGACTCAAAACTTAGTACTTTGTATTAAAGAATAAGGCCATATGTGGTGGCTCACACCTGTAATTCCAGTACTTTGGGTGGCTGAGGCAGGAGGATTGCTTGAGCTCAGGAGTTTGACACCAGCCTGGTCAATATAGGGAAACCCTGTCTCTACAAAAAATTTTAAAAATTAGCCAGGCCTCATGGCATGTGCCTGTAGTCGTAGCTACTTGGAGGGTGAGACTGAGGATTGCTTGAGCCCAAGAAATCAAGGCTGCAGAGCCATGTTTATACCACTGTACTTTAGCCAGTATGAGAGAAGAAAACTCTGCCTCAACAAAAACAAAACAAAACAAAGAATAAAATCGATGAGAAATTAAAAAGATGTAGTCACAGTCTAGTGGAAAACGTAGCGCTTGAATCCAGAATATATTAAAAATTCTTGCAAATCATTGATTAAAAAGATACCTTTCCCTCTCAAAAAAGTCTTGATCAGACACATGTAGAAGAAGATATACTAATACCCAGTAAGTACATGAAAAGGCATTGAAGCTCATGAGTGATCAGGGAAATAGAATTTTAAAACCATGATGAGATACTATTTCACACCCACTGAAAAGGATAAAATTAAAGACTGATTACACCAAATGTTGGTGAGAACATAGAGAATCTAGAACTCTTTTTCTTTTCTTTTCTTTTCTTTTTTTTTTTTTTTTTGAGATAGGGTCTCACTCTGTCACCCGAACTGGAGTACAGTGGCACAATCACATCATGGCTCGCTGCAGCCTCAACCTCCTGGGCTCAGGTGATCCTGCCTCCTGAGTGGCTGGAACTACAGGTGTGTACCACCATTCCCAGCTACATTTAAATTTTGTTGTAGATACGGATTTCTCCATGTTGCACAGGCTGGTCTCAACCTCCTGGGCTCAAGTGATCCTCCCACCTTGACCTCCCAAAGTGCTGGAATTACAGGCATGAACCACTGAGCCTAGCCTCAGCTAGAACTCCTAAACATTGCTGGTGGGAATATGAAATGGTATAATCACTTTGGAAAACTGTCCAGTGGTTTCATATAAGTTAAATCTATATGTAGCATATGACCCGGTAGTTCTGTTTCTAAGTATTTAACCCTAGAGAATGAAAAGATAAGTTCACAAAGAGACCCACACATGAATGCTCAGGTGGTTTAATTCATAATAACCAAGAGTTAGAAACAAGTTGAATTTTTGTCAACAAGAAAATAGATAAATATGGCAAATTCATAAAAGGGAATACTAGTCAGTAATAAAATTTTAAAAATGAACTATCGATATGAGCAGTAACATATCTGCCACTCGCAGGCATTATATAGAGCAAAAAAAGCAGACCCAAATAAGTTTGTATTGTATGATTTCATGTATATGAAATTTAGAAACAGCTAAAGCCAGTGGAGGTAGAAATCAGAATGGTAGTTGCCTGTGAGGGATGGAGATCAAGATTATAAAAATGTTCTCTTTGAGAGTGGGCATGGTGGCTCATGCCTATAATCTGAGCACTTTGGGAGGCCAAGATGGATAGATCACTTGAAGTCAGGTGTTTGAGATCAGCCTGGGGAACACGGGGAAACCACATCTCTACCAAAAATACAAAAGTTAGCCTGGTGCAGTAGTGCACACCTGTAGTCCCAGCTACTTGGGGGACTGAGGCACAAGAATCACTTGAACCCAGGAGGTGGAGGCTGCAGTGAACTGAGATCTTGGTGCCACTGCCCTCTAGCCTGGGTGACAGAGTGACACCCTGTCTCAAAAAACAACAAATAAAATGTTCTCTATGTCAGTTGGGGTGATGGTTACACAGTCATAAGCATTTCTGAAACTCAACAAATTGTACATTTTAAGATTGGTGCATTTTACTGCATATAAATGTTACCTCAATAAAATATTTGTGTACATTTTGAGGACATTGGCTTGTTGATTAAGAATTGTATATACATATAAGTGTGTGTGTGTGTATATATATATATATATATATACACACACACACACATATATATACATATATGTACATATAGTCTTTCAGATACAAATGTCTTTATATATGTATACACAAATATATATATATCTGAAAGACTATGTATAAATTAGTGCTAAAATATTTGTTTGGCCTTGGTTACATGGGAGTATTTTTGGATTTTTAGCAATATCTGTTAGGGAGATATTTTTACTTCTTTTGTATAAAAGCACCCCTTGCACATAAAATTAATATTAATAAAATTTATTTTCCTTTTCTCCTTCTAAAAACAAAACAAGAAATATCTAACAGTTCATTTATCAAAAATTACTTTTATGTTTATGTTTTGAGACAGAGTCTCACTCTGTTGCTTGGGCTGGAGTGCAGTGGTGTGATCTCAGCTCACTGCAACCTCTGCCTCCTGGGTTCAAGCGATTCTCCTGCTCAGCTTCTTGAGTAGCTGGGACTACAGGTGTGCACCACTGCACCCAGCTAATTTTGATATTTTCAAAAATTACTTTACACTATACTGTTTATATTTCCCTTTTTTTTTTTTTTTTTGGAAAATTGCAACAATTTTCCTTCTTTCTTTTTGTGAAGTGGCATGATGATAGCTCACTGTAGTCTTGAACTCCCGGGCTCAAGTTATCCTCCTGCCCCAGCTTCCGAGTAGCTAAGACTACAGGCACACGCCACTGTACCCAGCAAATTTTTATTTTTGTTTTTGTGGAAACTGGGTCTTGCTGTGTTCCCCAGGATCTTGAACTCCTGGCCTTCGGTGAGCTCCCCTCCTCAGCTTTCCAAAGCGCTGGGATTACAGGTGTTAACCACCATGCCCAGCCACAACTTTCAGTGTAAAGGAAAATCTTAACTTGTAGTGATTGAGCTATTAAAATTTTCCAAGATTCTTAAATAAAAGCATTTTTCTTCCCCTGTTCTCTGCTGCCAGTGTTTTTGGTTTTTGTTGGGTTTTGTTTTAAGAGATAGAGTCTTGCTGTGTCACCCAGGCTAGGGATGCAGTGACGGGATTATAGCTCACTGCAGCCTTGAACTCCTGGGGTCAAGCATTTCTCCTGCCTCAGCCTCCCAAATAGCTGGGACTACAAGTGCATGCAATCATGCCTGGCTAATTTTTAATTTTTTTTGTATGTGGAGAAATGGGCCACTGTGCCCAGCCTTTGCTACTAGTTTTGAACATGAAACAAATACAATAAAAGCATACTTTTCAATAGGTAATTTGCTAAAATCAGAGAACATAATTTTAAATATAGGAAACCCTGCTAAATTAGAATTTAATTCGGATCTCAGTAGTTCTTGTTTTTCATGCCAGTGAATCACTAATTAAATTAAAACAAGGTGAACTGCCTAGGTGCAGTGGCTCACATGTGTAATCCCAGCACTTTGGAAAGTTGAGGCGGACACATCACTTGAGCCCAGGAATTTGAGACTAGCCTGGGCAACATGGTGAAACTCTGTCTCTACAAAAAATAAAAAAATTAGCTGGGAGTAGTGGCACATGCTTGTCGTCTCAGCTACTTGGGATGCTGAGGTGGAAGAATCATTGGAGCCTGGGAGGTAGAGGTTGCAGTGAGCTGAGATCCCGCCACTGTACTTCAGCCTGAATGACAGAGCGAGACCCTGTCTCCAAAAAAAAAAAAAGATGAACCACAAAGGCTAGGATTGTTTTCGTCAAGGTATGTATTTTCAGAAGCTGCTCTGAGGTCTCTTACCCACTTCATCTTCCAGGAGATACATGCTCTCTTTTATTCAAAGCTCTAAGACTAGCACAAGAATAGTGGCTGCGTACTAACGATTAAAAATGAACGAACAATTTCTACTCTGCTAGGTAAATAGTGTTTTTGTTTTTGTTTTGAGATGGAATCTCTCTCTGTCGCCCAGGGTGGCGTGCAGTGGCATGATCTCAGCTCACTGCAACCTCTGTCTCCCAGGTTCAAGAGATTCTCATGACTCAGCCTCCTGAGTAGCTGGGATTACAAGTATGTGCCACTGTGCCAAAACACTGATACACTATTTCTTGTTCACTTTAATCTTTCCTATATATCCTATGTATTGTTTTTGCCTTTTTCCAGTTCATCTTAATTATGTTTAAAGCTTACTTTCTGAATTTTACCTTTTTCTTTTATCCATGAAAATTATGTGGAAAATTTTTGATAGTCCTGTTGACCTTTTTTTTTTTTTTTTTTTTTTTCAGATGGGTTTTCCCTCTCACCCAGGCTGGAGTGTAGTGGCATGATCTTAGCTCACTACAACCTCCACCTCCTGGGTTCAAATGATCATCCCATCTCAGCTTCCCATGTAGCTTGGACTACAGGCATGTTCCACCATGTTGGGCTAATTTTTGTATTTTTAGTAGAGACAGGGTTTCACCATGTTGCCTGGCTGGTCTCAAACTTCTGAGCTCAAGTGATCTACCTGCCTCTGCCTCCCAAAGTGTTGGGATTATAGGCATGAGCCACTGCACACCTCCTGACTTTTTTTTTTTTTTTTTTTTTTTTGAGATGGAGTTTCGCTCTTGTTACCCAGGCTGGAGTGCAATGGCGCGATCTCGGCTCACCGCAACCTCCGCTTCCTGGGTTCAGGCAATTCTCCTGCCTCAGCCTCCTGAGTAGCTCGGATTACAGGCATGTGCCACCATGCCCAGCTACTTTTTTTGTATTTTTAGTAGAGATGGGGTTTCACCATGTTGACCAGGATGGTGTTGATCTCTTGACCTCGTGATCCACCCGCCTCAGCCTCCCAAAATGCTGGGATCTGACTTTTTTTTTAAAACCAAAAAATTTATTACAGGAATTAGAATGTATTATGTCACTATTATCTGCTAGCATTAAGAATAGTGATAAAGTTGAATTTTGTATGAATTTCCTATTTATGAACACTTTTAATAATACTACAATGGTTCTGCTATGATTGAGCAGGAACGAGTTCAGAAGACCTTTCCTCACCCAATTGATAAGTGGGCCATTGCTGATGCACAATCTGCTATAGAAAAACGAAAACGAAGAAATCCTCTTTTATTGCCTGTGGACAAAATCCATCCTTCATTGAAGGTAACAGAACATTAAACATTAGTTGGGTGGTGTTCTTTATAACAAATAATACTTTATTTCTATATTTATAAAGCATTAATATAACATGGTCTGTGTTAGTGTGTATATGTGTCCTTGCATGTGTATACTTATACATACACCTACATAGATGTTATATATATTAATATATATGCAAAATAAATTGTACTCTGGTGAAATTGGATTGCTTTTCAAATAATATTAAAAGTTATTAATAGTGATAATGTATCACTATTGTCTTGTGGCATCTTTTTTTTTTTTTTTTTTGAGACAGAGTTTCGCTCGTTACCCAGGCTGGAGTACAATGGCGCGATCTCGGCTCACCGCAACCTCCACCTCCTAGGTTCAGGCAATTCTCCTGTCTCAGCCTCCTGAGTAGCTGGGATTACAGGCACGCACCACCATGCCCAGCTAATTTTTTGTATTTTTAGTAGAGATGGGGTTTCACCTTGTTGACCAAGATGGTCTCGATCTCTTGACCTTGTGACCCACCTGCCTCGGCCTCCCAAAGTGCTGGGATTACAGCATCTTTTTTTTTTTTTAAATTCAATAGAGACAGGATCTCACACTGTTGCCCAGGCTGGTCTCAAACTCCTAGGCTCAAGTGATTCACCTACCTTGGCCTCCCAAAGTGCTAGAATAACAGGCATGGGCCATTGTGGCATCTTTGTGGCATCTTCCAATGACTGCTACTCTGATTCCTATATAGTAGGCCATGATTCTCAGCCATTTGTTGATTAAGACAGTGTATAACGTGGGCCAGATGCAGTGGGTCACGCCTGTAATCCCAGCACTTTGGGAGGCCGAGGCAGGTGGATCACAAGGCTAGGAGTTCAAGACCAGCCTGGCCAATATAGTGAAACCCCGTCTCTACTAAAAATGAAAAAATTAGCCGGGCATAGTAGCATGCTCCTGTAGTCCCAGCTACCTGGGAGGCTGAGGCAGAAGAATCACTTGAACTTGGGAGGCGGAGGTGGCAGTGAGCCAAGATCTGGCCGCTGCACTCCAGCCTGGGCAACAGAGAGAGATTCCGTCTCAAAAAAAAAAAAGAAAGAAAGTGTATAATGTCAAAAGCTTCTGTGAGTTCAGAACTGTTTTTAAAATTAATTTGTATTATCATACATTATTTTTTATATACTGGAAAAGTGGACTAGGGTCTGGTTTGGCTACTAGATGCATATTAGTGCATAGGGCAAAATACGCTTTGTGTATATGGATTTTAAGAGTTTTGTAGCAAATTCGAGCCCCCCCCCCCCCAACACTCCTTCTCACACACAGACACTTCCGTACCTCCCCTCAGTAGAAACTACTTTAATTAGGGGATACTGGTTTTAAAGTAGGGTCCTTGAAGATAGCAGATATTTTTATATTTGTCAGATGGGTTTTGGTTAATGTATTAAGAGGCTTTTAGTGGAGTCCAGCCCAAGATTTCTATATTAGGATCAACTGTTGTTGTTTGATAAAAGGCAGAGTTGTTACGTTAGATGTCTTTTAAAAGAAAAAAAACCCCTAATACAGGGACCACAGGTTCATATATCCCATGGTACCCGTACGTTTAGACATATAGTTAATAGAAAGTTTTGTATAAGCAAGAATGTTAAATAGGAATTTTTTAAGTTTTTAATACTTAACAGTGCTATGTTTTGCAATTGAATTATTTATTCTTTTTACAGGAGGTTTTAGGGTACAAAGTGGACTACCATGTGTCCCTATATATTGTGGCTGTACTAGAGTATATTTCAGCTGATATTTTAAAATTGGCTGGTAATTATGTTTTCAATATCCGGCATTATGAAATATCTCAGCAGGACATTAAAGTGTCAATGTGTGCGGATAAGGTAAGTGTTACAAGCTGTTTAAACTTAACTTGAATAGCAACTATACTCATTTCTGCCTCAATCTTTTTGTATAAATTATTAGGTAAGTAATTTTTATAATTGCTGGTACTGGAAGAGAGAAAAATCCTGAGTTTACAGAGTAACCATGATATTTCCAGGTTTTTAAGCATATGGCAGGATGGGGATCTCTCTTTTTTTCATCTGGAATCTTTTACTTACAAGAAAAAAACATCCAAAGCCTCAAACCAATTTAAGTAGTTTGAGTTTTATATTTTTAGAAAGAGAACATATAGGGTTCTGCTCAGGTACTTTTAAGTGTAAGTAATTTTGAAGACCATACTTTGGTTTCACAGCATAGTTTAGTGAGGTACAGGAAGAGAGAAAATTAGGCTGCAATGCTGAAGTTACTCCCCTCTGATCATTTTTTTGTTTATGTATCTGTCTTCTTTCCTGGCTGTAAGCTACTTGAGGGGAGAAATTGAATTTTTCATATTCTTCTGTACTACTTTTCTTACCTTCTTATTTTTCTTTTTATTTATTTATTTAAGACAAGGTGTCACTTTGTCACTCCAGGCTGGAGTGCAGTGGCGCAATCTCAGCTCTGCATCATTTGCCTCCCTAGCTCAAGCTATCCTCCTACCTCAGCCTTTCGAGTAGGTAGGACCACGCCCAGCTGTTTTTGTATGTTTTGGACAGATGGGATTTCACCATGTTGCCCAGGCTGTTCTTGAACTCCTGAGCTCAAGTGTCTGCCCTGGCCTCCCAAAGTGTTGGGATTATAGGCATGAGCCACTGCACCATTGAAGCTATAACACTGAATGAGATAGCAATCCTTGTGTTAGAAGGTATTTATTTTATTGCCAAAAAAAATTATAAACAGATAATTACAGAACAATATGATTAAAACTATTATACTAATAAGTCCAAGGTACAGTGAAGAAAGTAATGAACTCTAGCAAGGGTGAGGCCAGGAATACTACAGAAAAGATGCTTAAATGAAACTCTCTCAGGGCGAACAACCTCCAGGATCTAGCACATGCCGGTGGTTCTCACCCTTGACTGCACATCATGATTAACAGAAAGCTTTTAAAGAATGATAATGCCTGCATATCACCGCCAGAGATTTAATTGCTCTGGATTGGATCTCCAAACCTCAGTATTCTCTGAAAGCATTCCAGGTAATTCTGATGTGGAGTTATAATGCCTGAGACCCATTGTACGATGCCGTCATTTCCAAAATGACTTTTCACTTACATTATGGTAGGAATTCCTTGTTATTTCTGTTTTGACTTTTAAAAATATGGCTGCTTTTTTTTTTTTTACTTTGAAAATACCTTAGACTTATAGAAAAGTTGGAAGTACAACAAAAAGTACTCCCTTGCCACTTGAACCATATGAGAGTAAATTGCCAACATAGTGTGTCCTCTATACAAGAACATTCTACTACATTACTACAGTATGACTGACAGTAAAAATCCAGGCGGTGAATACATTGATACACTATACCATCTAACTTTCACACATTATTCAAGTTTTGTCACATATCCTAATGATGATCTTTATGCCAAAATGATTCAGTCCAGATTTATATATTGTTTATGTGTCATGTATTTTTTTATTCTCTTCAGTCTAGAATAATTCCTCATTCCTCTCTTAACTTTTTTTTTTTTTTTAAAGATGGCAAAGTAGGCCAGGCACCACTGTGCCTGTAATCCTAGCACTTTGGGAGGCTGAGGTAGGCAGATCACCTAAGATCGGGAGTTCAAACCAGCCTAGTCAACATGGCAAAACCCCTTGCCTACTAAAAATACAAAAAAAAAATAGCTGAGCATGGTGGAACATGCCTGTAATCCCAGCTACTCAGGAGGCTGAGGCACAAAAATCATTTGAACCGAGGAGGTGGAGTTTGCAGTGAGTTGAGATTGCAGCACTGCACTCCAGCCTGGGTGACAAAGCGACACTCTATTTCCCAAAAAAAAAAAAAAAAAAAAAAAAAAGTGGTAAAGCTGACTTTATTCAAGGGAGGCCGTGGCAATAGGCTCAGTAACCACTGCATTGTAATCCTGTGGTTGGGGAGAGAGACATCAGAATCAACTCTGCTCCTTGAACTTTTATAACCAGGATACTTTTGAGGGTTATAGGTTAGTTATTGTGTAGAATGTCCCTCAATACAGGTTTTCTCTGTTGTTTTCTCTTGGTTAGAATCAGGTAATGGTGTTTGGCAGGAATATCATAGAATTTGTGCTGTGTTCTTCTCATTGCATTTTCTCAGATGGCATACAGGCACATGATTTCATTATGTATCATTAGTGGTGGTGATGTTGACTTTGTTGATTAAGGAGTTGTCTGCAAGGCTTCTCATCTGTGAAGTTATTCTTTCCCCTTTTGTAATTAATAAATGATTGTTTTGTGGAATATTTTGAAACTGTATCTTTATCACACATATTTATTTATTTTAATATGGACTCATTAATTGTCATTTTATTCGATGGGTCATAATCTGTTACTTAATTATTTAGATGTTCCAGGCCACACACCCTGGCTCATGCTTGTAATCCCAGTACTTCGGGAGGCCAAGACAGGTAGATTGCTTGAGCTCAAGAGTTTGAGACCAGCTTGGGCAACATGTCTCTATAAATAAAAAAAATTAGCTGGGCATGTGCTTGTGACTGTATTCCCAGCTACTTGGGAGGCTGAGGTGAGAGACTCACTGGAGCTCAGGAGGTTAAGGCTACACTGAGCCGAGGTTAAGGCTACACTGAGCCGAGGTCATGCCACTGCACTCCTGACTAGTGACAGAGTGAGACCCTATCTCAAAAAGTTCCAGTTGTTCCAGATTTGGTCAATAGGAACCCTAGCTTGGTTTTTCCATTTCTGTCATTATTTGAATGCTTTATTTTCTTTTCTTCATATTTATTATTAAATTATAAATTGACAGCTTATAGTTGTATGTACAAGGAGTACAAGGTAAGGTTATGATTATAAAGACAATGTAGAATAATTAAGTCAAGCTAATTAGCATTCATTACCTCAAATACTTATTTTTTGTGGTGAGAACTTTCGAAATTTACTCTTGTAGAATGATGGTTACAAGGCTAAGAAGGGTAGCTGGAGTAGGGGAAATGGGGATGGTTAATGGGTACAAAAATATTAGAATGAATAAGATCTAATATTTGATAGCACAACATGGTGACTGCAGTCAACAATAATTTATTGTACCTTTTGTAACAATTAAAAGAGTATAATTGGATTGTTTGTAATACAAAGAAAGGATAAATACTTGAGGTAATGGATACTTCATTTTATTCTGATGTATGTGTTACACACCTGCTTTTACTCCACAAACATATACACCTACTATGTACCCACAAAAATTTCTTACTCGTTTTGCAATTTTGAAATGTAAACACATTATTATTTACTATATTCACCACACTGTACAATAAATCTCATTAAAAAGACCCACTTCCTCCTCATTGAGATTTTGTTCCCCCACCCTGCAGCCTCTGGTAACCACATTCCACTGTGCTGCTATGAGTTTGTTCTAGATTCCATATGTAAGTGAGAACATACGTGCTTTTTTTTTTTTTTTTTTTTTTTTTTTGGACAGAGTCTTGCTCTGTCTCCTGGGCTGGAGTGTAGTGGCGTAATCTCGGCTCACTGCAACCTCTGCCTCCCAGTTCAAGTGATTATCCTGTCTCAGCCTCCTGAGTACCTGGACAAGTTTTCTAGTAATGAAGACCAAGTAGAGCCTTTGGGAACATTTGTCTAGGATCCAAAAAGACACTGAGGCTAGATGTAAACACTTAGGAATCATTGTCATCTAGACAGTAATTGGAAATCGTTTAAGGAAATGAGCTCACACTAAGGAGGAAATATAGCAGGCGTTTCAGACTGGTGACCTTCTAGTGAACAGAGTCTCTAGGTTTGTTTTGTAAGTTTTTGAATTATTTGCCATGTATTTACAAATTTAAAAATTTTACATAAAAATATAAATCCCAGACTTTTCATGAAAAAACAAAATCAGAATGCCTGATAGAAAATAGCTGGCATGGAGTGGTACACTTCCTCTTTAGGTGCATGCACCTTGCAGTTTGCCATAATCTCCACTACTTCTTATATATTAATAATGTTACTTGCCTGACCCCTGTAGCATTTAAATTCACGAAGTTTGGTATTATGTGACCAAAAGAGTTTTAAGAATGGAACCCTGGAGTAAGAAGTAGAGAAGGTAAGTCATGGAGAAGGAGGACCCACTGACAGAATGGTATATAGGAAGCCAAGAAGAGAAAAATTGTTTTGGGGGGTTTTGTATGTGTTTTTTCTTATTTAGAGATAGGATCTCATTCTGCCACTCAGGGTGAAATGTGGTGGTACAGTCTTAGCTTACTGTAGCTTCAAATTCCTAGGCTTAAGCAATTCTCCCACCTCAGCCTTTGGAGTAGCTAGGACAACAGGTGCCTACCACCATGCCTGGTTAATTTATTATTATTATTATTATTATTTGTAGAGATAGGATCTTGCTATATTGCCCAGACTGTCTTTGAATGCCTGTTCTCAAGTGATCCTCCCACCTCAGTCTCCCAAATCACTGAGATTGTAAGCATGAGCCATCATGCCTCACCCTGAGAGTTTTAAGAATGAGAGAATGGTCAGCTGCATCAAAAACTAGAGAAAATATGTAGGAATACTAAAACACACCATTAGATTTCACACTAGATCAATAGTGAGAGCAGTTTTTTTTTTTTTTTTTTTTTTTTTTGGAGACAGTTTCGCTCTTGTTACCCAGGCTGGAGTGCAATGGCGTGATCTCGGCTCACCGCAACCTCCGCCTCCTGGGTTCAGGCAATTCTCCTGCCTCAGCATCCTAAGTAGCTGGGATTACAGGCACACGCCACCATGCCCAGCTAATTTTTTATATTTTTTTTTAGTAGAGACGGGGTTTCACCATGTTGACCAGGATGGTCTCGATCTCTTGACCTCGTGATCCACCCTCCTCGGCCTCCCAAAGTGCTGGGATTATAGGCTTGAGCCACCGCGCCCGGCCGAGAGCAGTTTTAATATAGTAATGAGCTTGCTAAGTGAATAGAAGCAAGAAGTTAAAGCTAGCAAGTACGGCCTACTGTAAAAAGGTCTCTGGTAGGGAAGAGAAGAGGGTGGTAGCTCTTCTGTGTGTTTTCATCTCTCATGCCTTCCATTATTTTGTGTATCTGTTTGAAATCAGATTTCATCAGCAAATTTCCTGTATAGACTCTCTGGTTTCTTTAAAGTTAAAGTGGCTGGGAAGTGGGGAGGATGGTCATCAATAAGAAGGAGGACTGCATGGAGTAAGCATTGGGGAAAAAAAGGATTTGCGAGTGTCACAGAAAAATACCATTTTTATATAGGGAATGACAAATTTGTTTTTAGTAACATGATTTTAGAAATGGGGTCGGGAAGACCTGTGGCAGGTAGATCAAATTATTAGACTTGTGTATCCTTGTTAGAGATGGTGATTATTTAGTAGTGTAATCTAAAGCATGTAGTGAGATGGTGAGAACTGACCAGATTTCAGAGATGTTTACAAGATATTTCTGAGTTAGATTCAAAACGATAGGAGGATAGAGTTCATGTTTACTTTATTAGTGCATTTTACCAACATGTGGTACAATTTATGGTGATCAGTAGATGTTTTTCAGAATGAATGAATGAATGAATATCTTTTATTGTGTTATCAGAATTTCCTCTCATCCCTTTGAAGCTTTTTAACTTTTTGGAATTTCCTTTTCAGGATATACCTTTTTGCTGAACTCTCAGAGTACTTTTCAGTCAGTCTTAAATATATAATTAACTAGGTCTAATCATTTTTTTTTTTTTTTGAGACAGAATCTTGCTCTGTTTCCCAGGCTAGAGTGCAATAGCATGATCTTGGCTCACCACAACCTCCACCAGCTGAGTTCAAGCAATTTTGCTGCCTCAGCCTCCTGAGTAGCTGTGATTATAGGCATGTGCCACCATGCCCAGCTAATTTTGTATTTTTAGTTGAGACAGGGTTTCACCATGCTGGTCAGGTTGGTCTCAAACTCCTGACCTCATGATCCACCCGCCTTGGCTTCCCAAAGTGCTGGGATTACAGGCGTAAGCCACCATGTTCAGCATCTAATCATTTTTTAAAATTATTATTAATTTTAAAATGTATGGTCATGGCCTGGTATGGCGGCTCATACCTGTAATCCTGGCACCTTGGTAGGTCAAGGCAGTTGGATCACTTGAGGTCACGAGTTCAAGACCAGCCTTGCCAACATGGTGAAACTGTATGTCTACTAAAGATACTAAAAGAAATTATCCAGGCATGGTGGCGCATGCCTGTAATTCCAGCTACTCTGGAGGCTGAGGCAGGAGAATCACTTGAACCCAGGAGGCAGAGGTTGAAGTGAGCTGAGATCTCGCCACTATACTCCAGCCTGGTGACAGAGTGAGAGAGACTCTGTCTCACACACACACACACAAAGTCATCTTCTGTTTCTATTGATTTACAGCTAATTCTTTCCTGTTGGTTGACTGAAGTCCGTGGTAGCTATTTCTAAAAGAATTGGTTACTACAGCAATTTAAGCATCTGTGGGATGTTTGGGTTTAGCAAATGAACATAGTAGCAGTGGTCAGTGTAGTAAATGTGCATCAGAAATGCATCACAGTGATCTATCGTGTGCCTCTTTCATAGTAGCATTTCACTTTTCTCCTTTTAACCCTACCCAAATACATACTACTATCTTTATGATATGACAAGGAACTACCATGTTGAATACCTACTATTTGCTAGACATAGTAGTATGCATTTTATGTACATTACCACATTGAATTTTTCTATCAGTTACATTTTACACATCAGGAAAATGACTTTCAAATGAATAAATTTATTCACGATCATAGTCAAGTAGTAGCTGAACTGGGATTTTTGGCTCAGATTATTGTTCCCCAAAGACAAGATCTTTTTTTTTTTTTCGCTATTTCGTGTGTGTGTGTGTGTGTGTGTGTGTGCGCGCGTGTGTGTATTACAGTACACATTATACACATACATATGCATATGTATTAGTACATATTTCACCATTAGTTCATGTCTCAAAAAATATTTATTTTGCCATACTCTATTTTATTTGAACATTCTCCACCTTCAGCAACTATTTTTCCTTTTATTACAGGTTTTCTCATATAAATTTACTTGTAATACACACAGCTTTTATTGTTTAATTGTGTGTGTGTGTGTGTGTGTGTGTGTGTGTGTGTGTGTGTGATGGAGTCTCATTCTGTCACCCAGGCTGGAGTGCAGTGGCATTATCTGGGCTCACTGCAACCTCCTCCTTCTGGGTTCAGGCAATTCTCCTGCCTCAGCCTCCCAAGTAGCTGAGATTACACATACCTACCATGATGCCTAGCTAATTTTTGTATTTTTGATAAAGACAGGGTTTCACCGTGTCAGCCAGGCTGGTCTCAAACTCCTGACCTCAAGTGTTCCTCCCGCCTCGGCCTCCCAAAGTGCTGGGATTACAAGTGTGAGCCATTGTGCCTGGCCCTGTTTAATAACATTTTGATTTCAGGTTCTTTGAGGCAGTTTTTATAAAAGTAAGGAAAATAAACTTATACATTATTGGTTTCTGTTTCTCAGGTTTTGATGGACATGTTTGATCAAGACGACATAGGTTTGGTTTCTCTCTGTGAAGATGAACCTAGTTCTTCTGGTGAATTAAACTACTATGATCTTGTCAGAACTGAAATCGCGGAAGAAAGGCAGTATCTACGGGAATTAAATATGATCATAAAAGTATTTCGAGAAGCCTTTCTTTCTGATAGAAAGCTGTTTAAACCTTCTGTAAGTACCTTTTTGGGTTTGAAATTCTGTATACTCCAAAAAAATAAAACCAGCTTAAAATCATAAATAGTAACTTTTTTTTTTGAGACGGTGTCTTGCTCTGTCGACCAGGCTGGAGCACAGTGGTGCTATCTGAGGTCACTGCAGCCTCTTTCTCCTAGGTTCAAGCAGTTCCTACCTCAGCCTCCTGAGTGGCTGGGATTAGATGCGTGTACCACCACACTTGACTAATTTTTTTATATTTTTAGTGGAGATGGGGTTTCTCCATGTTGGCCAGGCTACTCTCAAACTGCTGACCTCAAGTGATCCACCTGCTTTTGGCCTCCCAGAGTGCTAGGACTACAGGTGTGAGCCACTGTACCCAGCCCATAAATAGTAACTTTAAATACTTTTATGAGTACATAAAAAATACTTTTATGTATTTGTGGGTTTTACAAACGTGAATTGTTGCACTAATGTAATAAGTGCAATGTCAATGAAAATTAGACACAAAATTAGAGATTTATACTGGGTTGAAATCATTTTTCTGCTATGCAGTATCTGATATTTATTTGGAGGTGGTGAAAAGAGATTTATACTGGAGTGAAATCATTTTCCACTATGCAGTATCTGATACTCATTTGGAGGTGGTGAAAAAGATACATGGTCTAGGAAAGAAAGACCTCTTCATTTTTCTGTCTTTTGGTAAGTACCTTAAGGCAGTAGTTTAAAGTTTTAGTTTATAGCTCAGAATACATGGGATTGAAAAAAATAAAGTTTTAACAGTGGAATTTTTAAAGTTTATGCAGAATGCTGTGTTTAACAAACAAAAAAGGTTTTTTTCTTTCTTTCCTTTATCACGTGATTTATTTTTTCATGTCTGTGTGTTTGTCCTACACTTTAAAAATAATTAGCCTTGGCCAGGTGCAGTGCTTATGCCTGTAATCCCAGCTGCTTTGCGAACCTGAGGCAGGAGGATTGCTTGAGGCCAAGAATTTGAGACCAGCCTGGGTAACAGAGCAAGATGTGGTCTCTACAGAAAATTTTAAAACTTAGCTAGGCATGATGGCACATGCCTGTAGTCCCAGCTGTGGGGGAGGCTGAAGTGAGGATTGCTTGAGTCAGTAATTTGAGACTATAGTGAGCCATGGTCATGCTACTGCACTTCAGCCTGGGCAACAGATCAAGACCTCATCTCAAAAAAAGATACTCAGCCTTATCTTATTTATCTTGTACCTCCTAACTTTCTCCACAAAATAACTGTAACATGAGTAAATAAGAGTGATACTCAGACACAAGTGGCTGAGTATTTAAAGTCAGGAACAGATTTAGCTTTTCTCATTCTTTTTCAAAAGAATGAGTTTAAATTATAATCTAAAATGTTTTAGTTGGCCATTACTTTTTTTTTTTGAATATATGTTTAGTTTAACAATGAATAATAATAGCTCCCACTGGGCATACTATCATAAGTAGTCAGAACTTTATGTTTTTCAAAGTACTGTTCTATTTTATTTGACCCTTATAACAATCCTGAGGGATAGATTGGGCAGATGTTATCATCTCTACTTGACTTGTAAGGAGATTGAGCTTTTTTTTGGTAACTATAGATGGGGGTCTCACTATGTTGTTCAGGCTGGTCTTGAACTCCTGGTGCTTAAGCGATCCACCTCCTCAGCCCCTCAAAGTGCTAAGGTTACAGGCTTGAGCCGCTGTGCCCAGGTGGAAATTAACAACTTAATCAAGGTAGTTATAGAGCCTGATCTTGAATTTGGCTTCTTTTCTACCACTTTATAATTGGATTTTGTCTCTAGTGGTATGAAGAATAAAAACCTAACAAATATTGCCAACTAATGTTATCTTTGTGTTTTCTGTGTCCCATCAGTTATCATTCCTCAGTAATTAATTTTTTATGGGTCTCTTTTCACTGGATTAGTGCTAATGTGACAGTCTATTTCTATTCTGATACTAAAGGGTCAGATGGAAAAGAGAATCCCTTTTTTCTCTATCTCTGTATCTGCTATAAATTTTTTAACATTAAGTAAAATATAAACTTTTGAGGTAAAGACTATCTAAAATCAGAGCATAGTACTTTGCAAATATTAGTTGAAGAAGTGAATGACTTAAAAATGATCTTAAGTTACTCCTTTTGCTCCTCGTCTTGTGTTTTCAAAAAGCTCACATTTCTGGAGGGCCTAATATTTGCCAGGAGCATTTCATAGAAATAATCTAATTTAATCCTAAGAACCCTGTGAGTGGGTATTAGCAGACCAAATGTGTGACAGTGGGGAAATTACTTAACTGCTCTATGCCTCTGTTTCCTCATGTCAAATGAGGGTGATGATAGTACCTATCTAATAAGGATATTAGATTATTATATTTCTTTTTTTTTCTTTTTTGAGACGGAGATTCGCTCTTGTTACCCAGGCTGGAGTGCAATGGCACGATCTCAGCTCACCGCAACCTCCGCCTCCTGAGTTCAAGCAATTCTCCTGCCTCAGCCTCCTGAGTAGCTGGGATTACAGAAACGTGCCACCATGCCCAGCTAATTTTTTATATTTCAGTAGAGATGGGGTTTCCATGTTGACCAGGATGGTCTCGATCTCTTGACCTCGTGATCCACCCGCCTGGGCCTCCCAAAGTGCTAGGATTACAGGAGTGAACTACCACGCCTAGCCCAAGATTATTTTATTTCAAGTGCTTAGAAGAGTGCCTAGAATATAGTGTACCCAAGAAATGGCTAGCTATTGTTATTGTCCATTCATTCCTAATCCAGGGTCATTCATCTGGCATGTTGTAAAAGGAAAAAAAAATTTTTCTTTCTTATTTTTTTTTTTATTTAAGATGGAGTCTTGCTCTCTGTCTCCCAGGCTGGAGTGCAGTGGCATAATCCTGGCTCACTGCAACCTCTGCCTCCCAGGTTCAAGCAATTCTCCTGCCTCACCCTCCCCTGTACCTGGGATTACAGATGTGTGCCACTGTGACTGGGTAACTTTTGTATTTTAGCAGAGACAGGGTTTCACCTTGTTGGTCTGGCTGGTCTGGAACTCCTGGCCTCAGGTGATCCACCTGCCTTGGCCTCCCAAAGTTCTGGGATTACAGGTGTGAGCCACTGCACCCAGCCTCCTCTCTCATCTTCACACTCATCACAGAACACTTCTGTGACCAGATATGTGAGGCTTTTTCCTCCTACACCAAAGTAATTCTCCATTGGACACCCAACTACGTGTCCTATAATTCAGATCAATTTTGACGTTATTTACTTGGAAATAGTGTTAGATCTCACAGATTAAGGACTCAGGCCCAATACTACTGTCTTCCACTTCAGGTACCAATTGAAAGTCCCAGGTTGTGAACTGTGCTTCTGACTGATCAGTTATAAATTGGAGTTCCCATGACCTCCTTCTTGCGTTCCATTAATTTGGTGGAACAGCTCACAGAAATCAGGGAAACACGTTTACCAGTTTATTATGAAGGATTTTACAAAGGATAAAGATGAGACTGGGCGTGGTGACTCACCTCTGTAATTCTAGCACTTTGGGAGGCTGAGGCAGCCAGATCATGAGCTCAGGAGTTCAAGACCAGCCTGGCCAACATAGAGTAACCCATCTCTACTAAAAATACAAAAAAATTAGCCGGGCATGGTGGTAGGTGCCTATAACCCTAGCTACTTGGGAGGCTGCGGCAAGGAGAATCGCTTGAACCTGGGAGGCAGAGGTTGCAGTGAGCCGAGATTGTGCCACTGCACTCCAGCCTGGGCAACAGCATGAGACACTGTTTCAAAAAAAAAAAAAAAAACAAGGATACAGATGAAGAAATGGACAGGGGAAGGTATGGGGGCATGGACTTTCCAAACCCTCTCTGGGCGGGACACCCTCCTAGCACCTTCATAAGGTCAGCAACCAGGAAGCTCATCAAGAGTTTTTATAGAGCTTGATCTCTAGCCTCTCGCCCCTGGTTTTTTCTTTTCTTTTTTCTTTTTTTCAGACAGGGTCTGGCTCTGTTGCCCAGGCTTAAGTGCATCTTGGCTCACCATAACCTGTGCTTTCTGGGCTCAAGCGATCATCTTGCTTCAGCCTCCTGAGTAGCTGGGACTACAGGCACATGTCACCCCACCCAACTAATTTTTGTATTTTTTGTTTTTGCCGTGTTGCCCAGGCTCTTCCCCCAACTATTTAGAGGTCAGTGGGTGGGGCTGAAATTTCCAACCGTCTGATCCTTTTCATTTTTCTCATGAGTCAGTTTGGTTTCAAGTAACCCTCCAATTCTCCTAATCATCTGGTCTTTTTGATGACTGGCCGTATCATGAGGTAGGCCCCTAGATAACCTAGGGGCCCTACTGTAAGTAACCTCGTTAGCTTAAACTCAGTATTTATCATAGGGGCTCATTATGAATAACAAAAGACATTATTATCACTCAGGATATTCCTAGCATGTTAGTGGGGCTCTAAGGCAGGAACCAGGGACAAAGACCAAATCTGTTTCATATTATACCACATGGTGGAGCCAGGATCCAAGCTCAGGTCTGTTAGGTTCCAAAGCCCATGATGTTTCCATTATAAGATGCCAGAGTGAATAATAGTTGGCTATAACCTGGATGGTCAGTCATATGATATGTTTGGGTTCAGAGGGCTTGAACCTGTCTTATCTTAGATATACAGCGATGTGCCACATACGATGTTTTAGTGATATACTATATATATCCATATATATGACAGTAATCCTGTAAGATTATACTGTAATTTTACTATACCTTTTCTATATTTAGATATGTTTAGATACACAGATACTTAACTATTGTGTTATAATTATCTACAATATTCAGTACAACATGCTGTACAGGTTTGTAACCTAGGAGCAACAGGCTTTCTCATACAGCCTAAGTGTGTAGTATATCATCTAGGTTTGTATAGGTACACGCTATGATATTTGCACAATGACAAAATCACCTAACAGCATATTTCTCAGAACATACCCATCTTTAAATAGTGCATGGAAGTAATTCACAGATGGGAGCTTGGATGTAATCTATAATTCCTTCTCAGATCCAGGAGATGGGCCCCAAATAGTGAAACCAGATTGTAACAGGATTAGGTGTTATTTTCATTCTGATCCCAGCTCTTATCATTAACCTATAAGACTGCATAGCCTAAGCTATAAGTAAAACCTAGGGCTCTGTAAGATCTTGATCAAGACTTTTAGCATCTTAGCCAGTTTTTTTTTTTTTTTTTTTTTTTTTTTTTTTTTTTTTTTTGAGACAAAGTCTGGCTCAGCCGCTCAGGCTGGAATGCAGTGGCACAATCTCAGCTCACTGCAACTACCGTTTCCCGGATTCAAGCAATTCTCCCATCTCAGCCTCCCGAGTAGCTGGGATTATAGGCACCCGCCATCATGCCTGGCTAATTTTTGTATTTTAATAGAGATGGTGTTTCACCGTGTTGGCCAGGGTAGTCTTGAACTCCTGGCCTCAGGTGATTCACCCACCTCACCTTCCCGAAGTGCTAGGATTACAGGTGTGAGCCACTACGCCTGTCCATCTTAGCCAGTTTTAAAACACTCAAATGCTGGAATTATTCATGTAAAAAGTAGTTTAGAATCATCCACAGTAAGAGGTTTTAGATTTAACAAAACTATCCAGAATCTATATTTTGCAGTATTTTTACTGTCTGTAATCCAAGAGATTTTAAAAATTCTCTTCCTGTTCATGATTGATTTTTATTGTCTTAGAATATATTAGTTTGAGATTGAATTAAGATATACCCTTAACTCTTATATTGCTTTTTTTTTTTGTACAAGCAGATCTCTTTATTCTAAAGTATGTTGACCTCTCCAACCCAAGTTAAAAGAATACACACTATGATTCCGTCTTTTAATATATTAACATCAAGATGTACATGTTTGAAAATGGTTGTAGGTTTGTACTGGAATAATGCGTACTAAGCTATTAATAGTTTCTACCTCTGAGGACAGGGGTATAAGGGGGGCATGAGAGTAAACATTCATATTTTGCTCTCTTTGTCTTGTGTTTGAATCTTTTATAATGAGAATGCATTCACGTGTAGTAACTTTTATTTTATAAAGAATGAGTTTTCCCAAGAGCAAAATGCAAAAATTATGCTATAGCTTGTTGACATTTAATGTAAATATATTGCTTTATATGTGCAAATTGTTCCAAAGTTATAATAATAGATTTAATCATACTCTTAATAAAGGATTTGCTAGTTAAAGAAATTCTACAGTTTATTCCATAGATTTAAAAACATGTAGAAAACAAATGTCACCCATAAATTAAATGACATTTGGTGTAAGACAGGCAAGCACCAAAATTGGGTTTTAGCTCGGGACAATTCTTGGCTTTGTCCAGGAAAGAAGTCAAAGGCATGACAATGGTAGGAACCTCTGCTGAAGCAGCAGCAGCAGCAGTACTGTTTCTTGTGGAGATGAGCTACTCCAAAGCACTATAGGCCACTCCACTGTGCCTAGAGTAGCCTATAATGCCTTTTATATTTAGTAAATTATAAGCAGAATTCTCAGTCTTAAATTTCTCAATCTTTCCTTCTCTTTTTTCAGGATATTGAAAAGATTTTTAGTAACATTTCAGATATACATGAATTGACTGTGAAACTTTTAGGTTTGATTGAAGACACAGTTGAAATGACTGATGAAAGCAGTCCTCATCCCTTAGCTGGCAGCTGTTTTGAAGATTTGGCAGAAGTAAGTTTACAAAACTACTTTATATTCTCATTAAAGTCCTAAATGCTCTAGTAAGAAATTTAGAGACCAGCCTTGGTAACATAGTGAGACTTCATTTCCATTAAAAAATTTTAAAAATAGCCAGGCATAGTAGTGCCCATCTGTGGTCCCAGTGACTCAGGAGGCTGTGGTAGGAGGATTGCTTGAGCCCAGGAAGTCAAGCTCATGATTGCCTCACTGTACTCCATCCTGGGTGACAGAGTGAGACCCTGTCTCAAAAAAAAAAAAATCATAAGATATTCTTTATGAAAATTAGAAGATGCCACTGGCCATTATAAAAAGATATTTAAGATTTAACCAATAACAAAGTAAAATCATGTTGCCTATATAGTGACACTTTCTTTATAGTGTATTTATGGCAATATTTATAGTGAAAGTTTATGTAGTAGAGTAGAAACATTTAGGAATTTTTTTTATTTGTTAAGTATGTTCAAGATGAAGGAAGATACATTTTATTGACCATAGGTCTTTACCTTCTGTGGATTTTAAACTTAAAATTGGAAAGTTTATGTTATTTTAATGTTTTTAAGTTTATATTATTATTTTTAAGTTTTTATTATATTTTTATAATTTATAAAATATTATATTTTAAGTTTATATTTTAAGTTTATATTATTTAATGTTTTTGAAAGTAAAAATCATTTTGTTGTCTTTTAAATGACTATAAAAGTAATGTAGCTCATTGTAAAAATATTCAGAAAAATAGAGATATATAAATTAGATGGAATCACTTTATTTTAAAACACCCAGAGATAACTTGTCCTTATAAATATTTTTCTGTGCATATGTACAAACCTATGCGTGTTTGCAAAAATAGGATCCTACTATTTTATAACTTGCTGTTTTTACTCTGTATATCATAAACATTGTCCATGTTAATGTATATACTTCAACACAGTTTTTTTTGTTTGTTTGTTTTTTTTTGTTTGTTTGTTTGTTTTTTGAGACGGAGTTTTGCCCTTGTTACCCAGGCTGGAGTGCAATGGCGCGATCTCGGCTCACCGCAACCTCCGCCTCCTGGGCTCAGGCAATTCTCCTGCCTCAGCCTCCTGAGTAGCTGGGATTACAGGCACGTGCCACCATGCCCAGCTCATTTTTTGCACTTTTAGTAGAGACAGGGTTTCACCATGTTGACCAGGATGGTCTCGATCTCTCGACCTCGTGATCCACCTGCCTCGGCCTCCCAAAGTGCTGGGATTACAGGCTTGAGCCACCGTGCCCGGCTTCAACACAGTTTTTAAGTATAAATAATGCGATGTTTTATGCAGACACTGTAATATTTTTTAACTATTGTCCATAAGGTTGTAGAATTTTTTCCTTTTTTTTTTTTTTTTGTTAGCAACACTGCAACAAACATACTTGTACTATACCCTGATATTCTAATCATTTTTAAGGATATAGTCCTAGAAGTGGAATTTTAGTGCTAAAGACTTGGTAGCCATATTTTTAGAACTTCGAAATATTTTACCATGTTCACTTCCAGGTAAGTTCCAGTGTAAGCTTCCTTCTTTCTCCACCTCTCTCCTTCACTAACTCTGGATATTACCTCATTCTTACTCTTTTTTCAAAAAATTTTTTGTTTTCATATCTAGTTCTGTAGCTATCCCATTTTTGCCAGTCTAACAGGAAAAGAAATCTACCTTTCTTTCTTCTCCTCTTCTTTGCTTTTTTCTTTTCTTTTCATCTCCCTCTGTCTTTGCTTTTGAGACAGGGTCTCACTCTGTTGCCCAAGCTGGAATATAGTGGCATAATCATAGCTCACTGTAACCTCAAACTCCTGGGATCAGGTGATCCTCCTGCCTAAGCCTCCTCAGTAGCTGTGCCATCATGCCTGGCTAATTAAAAAAAAAAAAAAAATTTGTTTTTTTAAGAAAGAGTCTTGTTATGTTCCCCACTGGTCTTGAGCCCCTGGGCTCAAGTAGTTCTCTTTCCTCAACCTCCCAAAGCCCTGGGGTCATATAGGTGTAAGCCACCTTGCTTTCCTTTATTTTTATTTTCTTAAACTAATGATGTTGAACATCTTTTCATGCTCATTGGCCATTTTTGTTTCTTTTGGAAAACAGAGCTTTCAAAGTGTGGTCTTTAGATTTCATTTAAAAAATTTTCCTAGATATCTGCCAATATTTTTCTGAAAATATAGGTCACCTATATTACATCCACTTTGTAGACAAAGAAACTAATAGTATAGAAGTATTCAGTTACTCATGTCTAATCAAAATATTCAGACTTGGTTCTTTTTTTATCCAGCACCCTGCAAAGCTGCAGAAAATGTTTGATGTTGTTTTATTAATTTTTTAGAGATAAGTGTCTGTTTTGCTCAGGCTGGACTTGAACCTATGAGCTCAGGCAGTTTTCTTGCCTCAGCCTCCTGAGTAGCTGAGATCATAGGTGCATGCCAACTATGCCTATCTCAGCCTTGGTTCTTTTTTTTTAAGTAGAGATCTGGTCTCACTATGTTGCCTGTACTGGTTTTGAACTCCTGGCCTCAGCAATCTTCCTACCTTGGCCTCCAAAAGTGATGGGATTATAGGCATGAACCCATGCCTGGCTATCATCTTTGACTCTTAATATAATGTTTTCTTTTGTTTTTTGGGGTTTTTTTTGAGATGGAGTCTCACTCTGTTGCCCATGCTGGAGTGCAGTGGTGTGAACTCGGCTCACTTCGACTTCCCTCTCCCAGGTTCAAGCCATTCTCCTGCCTCAGCCTCCTGAGTAGCTGGGATTACAGGTGCGTGCCACCACGCCCAGCTAATTTTTGTATTTTTAGTAGAGACGGGGTTTCGCCATGTTGGTCAGGCTGGTCTTGAACTCCTGACTCTGTGATCCACCTGCCTCAGTCTCCCAAAGTGCTGGGATTATAGGTGTGAGCCACCATGCCTTGCCTAGAATGTGTTTTATATTATGATAATTTGTGTTCTGGTTGCTTACTGTACTCCTAAAGGTGGTATGGTTCTACAATATTATATAATTTAAAAAATTTAATTTAATTTTTAAATTTTGGTTATATGTATATAATACTAAATGTGTCATTCTACCATTTTTATGTGTTATAATTCAGTAGCATTAAATTTACAATATTGTACAATCTTTATCATTATCTGTTTCTAACTTTTTCATCATGCTAAACAGAAATCCCACCCAAGGAGCAGTAACCCCTTGTTTCTCCCAACTCCTGGTAACCTCTAATCTACTTTCTGACTCCACGAATTTTAGCCATTTCAGATTAGTGGAATCATACAGTATTTGTCCTTTGTGTCTACTTACTTAGCGTAATGTTTTCAAGGTTCATCCATAGCATAGCATGTGTTAGAACTTTATCTCTTTCTGTGGTTGAGTAATCCGTTGCAAGTCTATACTTCTTTATTCGTTTGCTGATGGGCACTTGGACTGCTTCCACCTTTTGGCTATTATGAATAATGCTGCAGTGTTTTCATTTCTTTTGGGTATATACCTAGGTTTGGAATTGCTAAGTTCATATGGTAATTCTGTGTTTCACTTTTTGAGGAACTGCCAAATTGTTTTACATGGGGGTGAACCATTTTACATTCCCACTAGCAATGCATAAGTGTTCTAATTTCTCTGCATCCTTGCCAAAACTGTACTTGTTTATTTCCCCCCCAAAAACATACTATATAAAAAATACTTATTTTAAAAATACAAAAATAAAACAAATCTCTTAGGGCTAACTAGACATTGGGGTTATTGATTATTATGAAATAATGATTATTATGAAATAATAATAATATAGACATTGGCAAACTATTAACAGTTTCTGCTTTTTTTTTTTTTTTTTTTTTTTAACTGTACTTTATCTTTGCTTTCTTTTTCTTATTTTGGAAACTGTAGAGTAGATGTAAAACAGGTATCATCACTTTTTCCTTCTTTTGAAAATATCCTAGGCTGGCCACAGTGGCTCATGCCTGTAATAATCCTAGCACTTTGAGAGGCCAAGGCAGGAGGATACCTTGAGCCTAGAAGTTTAAGACCAGCCTGGGCAACGTGGTAAAACCTTGTCCCTACAAAAAATTAGCCAGGCATGGTAGAGCACGCCTGTAATCCCAGCTACTTGGGAGAATGAGGTGGGAGGATCATCTGAGCTCAGGAATTCAAGACTGCAGTGCCGAGATTGCACCTGGGTGACAGAGTGAGAGACCCTGTCTTAGAAACGAAAAAAAAAAATGAAATATTATAAATATAAACTCCTTTGGGAGGCTGAGGCGGGCAGATCACGAGGTCAGGAGATTGAGACCATCTTGGCCAACATGATGAAATCCTGTCTCTACTAAAAATACAAAAAATTAGCCAGTCATGGTGGTGCACACCTGTAGTCATAGTTACTCAGGAGGCTGAGGCAGGAGAATTGCTTGAACCTGGGAGGCAGAGGTTGCAGTGAGATGAGATTCCACCACTGCACTCCAGCCTGGGCAATAGAGCAAGACTCCATCTCAAAAATAAAAAACAGATAAATGAATAAATTTAAAAACAACAAACTCATTTTGTAAGCATAGCAGAATTTTAAATCCCAGCCTTCATTAGTAGCTTTTTCATTTACTGAAAACAATGTGCATAAGCATTACAAAAAAAAATTTTTTTAAAGAGACAGCATCTGTCTCTTTTGTGCAGGCTGTTCTTGAACTCCTAGCCTCAAGTGATCCTCCTGTCTCAGCTTCCCAAGTAGCTGGTATTACAGGCGCAAGCCACCATACCTGCCTTGCATAGCATTTTACTAGTTTGATACTTGTAATTACAAGGTCAGTTACCTCTTTTAAGAACCTGTAGCCTTTTATTATTTATTGTTAAATGTCACGCTTACATTAAAAAAAAAATGTACTAGTTGCAGCCATAGTTCTTGTTTGTCCTTGGAGAAGTAGTAAAAAGTGATGAAATATAGTTGAGGACTTGAATAAAAATTTGCCATTAAGGCCTGGCATGGTGGCTCATGCCTGTAATCTCCATTTAGGGAGGCTGAGACAGGTTAATCTCGTGAGCCCAGGAGTTTGAAACAAAGACCAGCCTGGGTAACATGGCAAGATCCTATCTCTACAAAAAATACAGATACTAGCCTGGCATGGTGGTGCACCTGTAGTCCTAGCTACTCAGGGGGCTGAGGTGGGACGATTGCTTGAGTGTAGGAGTGAGGCTACAGTGAGCCGTGATCATGCTACTGCACTCCAGCTGGGACAACAGAGCAAGACCCTGTCTCAATTTAAAAAAAAAAAAAAAAATCCCTTTAAATAATCTGTACCAAATTGGTAGAAAATATATTCTTTTAAATCTAATGCTTTTTCTCTTTTTTTAAAAACAGGAGCAAGCATTTGATCCTTATGAAACATTATCACAGGATATTCTTTCACCAGAGTTTAGTGAACATTTCAGTAAACTGATGGCCAGACCTGCAGTTGCTCTACACTTCCAGGTAAACTTAAATTGAATGTTACGTTTTTTATAAAGCAAATAAATAAATAAATATCTCCCTATTTTATCCTTCAAATATTTGTAATTTTAGAATCCTTTTATAAAGCATATGAGAAAATATTTTATTAATCCTTTTAATCTTGTTAATCCTGAACCTATTTTAGATTGTCTTCTATTTTCTCTCTGGAGCTCTATCTGTTCTTACTGTAGAAATCTTATATAGTACAACGTCACGAATATTGAATGACCAGAAGAATCTGGCACATAATAGATCTGGCGTATAAAGATGAATCTGGCCAGACATGGTGGCTCACGCCTGTAATCCCATCACTTTGGGAGGCCGAGGCAGTCAGAGTATTTGAGGTCAGGAGTTTGAGACCAGCCTGGCCAACATGGTGAAACCCTATCTCTACTAAAATTGCAAAAATTAGCTTGGTGTGGTGGCGTGCACCTGTAATCCCAGCTACTCAGGAGGCTGAGGCAGGAGAATCACTTGAACCTGGAAGGTGGAGGTTGCAGTGAGTCAAGACCACTCCAGCCTGGGTGACAGAGCAAGACTCTGTCTCAAAAAAAATTAAAAAATAAAAAAATTTTAAAATGAAATAAAAAAATAAATAAACTGGCTTTTACCCCTTGACATTTGAATATGGTAAAATCCTTATTGTCCTAAAACAAGCAAGGAAACAAATAAACAAACCTTTCTTCACTCTAGTAGAATAATTAACTAAAGAAAGTATTGTTTCATTTCCTCTTTCATTTTTTCTTTGCAGCCAATTGTCTTTATATTATTTTTTACCATCTTTATCAAAACATTATCATGTTTTTTTTTTGTTTTTTTTTTTTTGAGACAGAGTTTTGCTCTTGTGACCCAGGCTGGAGTGCAATGGCGCGATCTCGGCTCACCGCAACCTCCGCCTCCCGGGTTCAGGCAATTCTCCTGCCTCAGCCTCCTGAGTAGCTGGGATTACAGGCATGCGCCACCATGCCCAGCTAATTTTTTGTGTTTTTAGTAGAGACGGGGTTTCACCATGTTGACCAGGATGGTCTCGATCTCTTGAGCTCGTGATCCACCCGCCTCGGCCTCCCAAAGTGCTGGGATTACAGGCTTGAGCCCACCGCACCCGGCATCATGTATGTTTTAATCAGGATATAAATTGCCTTTGACAACTGACTTAATTGCCAAATGCAGTAGATATTTTTATTTCCTATTTATATCTGTACTATTTGTTACTGCTCTTGTCTCTTGGTTCTTGTATTAGTCCATTCTCACACTGCTATAAAGAAATACCTGAAGGCTGGGTGCAGTGGCTCACGCCTGTAACCCAGCACTTAGGGAGGCCAAGGTGGGTGGATCATCTGAGGTCAGGAGTCCAAGACCAGCTTGGCTAACATGGCAAAACCCCATCTTTACTAAAAAATGCAAAAATTTGCCAGGCTTGGTGGTGCACACCTGTAATCCCAGCTACTTGGGAGGCTGAGGCAGAAGAATCACTTGAACCCAGGAGGTGAAGTTTGTGGTGAGTCAGGATTATGCCACTATACTCTGGCCTGGGCGACAAAGCAAGCAAGACCCTGTCTCAGAAAACACACACACACACACACACACACACACACACACACAGAGGATGTAGTGGTGTACGCCTGTAGTACCAGCTACTACAGAGGCTGAGGCAGGAGGATCACTTGAACCCAGGAGGTAGGAGTTGCAGTGAGCTGAGATTGCACCACTGTCCTCAAGCCTGGGCTACAGAGTAAGACTGTGTCACATACATACATACATACATACATACGTACGTACATACCTGAGACTGAGTTATTTATAAAGAGAAGAGGTTTAATTGGCTGAGTTGCACAACCTCTAGGAAGCTTGGCCGGGAGGGCCTCAGGAAACTTACAATCATGGCGGTAGGCAAAAGGGAAGCAGGCAGGGAGGTGTCACATACTTTTAAACAACCAGATCTTGTGAGAACTCTTATCACAAGAACAGCATTAAAGGAAGAAATCTGTCCCGCATGATCCTGTCACCTCCCACTAGGCCCCACCTCCAACTCTGGGGATTACAGTTGGACATGGAATTTGGGCAGGGACACAAATTAAAACCATATCAGCTCGTATGATACTACATTTTCCCAGTTTTCATCTCTGATCTCTTCTCAGTCTCATTAATTATAGCTGTTATCCAGCTTCTTTTTTCAGCCCCTGTTTTTCTGTCATTCTGTGCTCTCCTTTGGTGACTTCTTCCATATCTATATACTCGTGACTTCTTCTTACTTATTCTTTTAAAGACAGAGTCTTGCTCTGGAGTGCAGTAGCTCGATCTTGGCTCACTGCAACTTCCACCTCATGGATTCAAGCGATTGTCCTGCCTCAGTCTCCCAAGTAGCTGGGATTACAAGCTCGCACCACCACACCCAGCTAATTTTTGTATTTTTAGTAGAGACGGGATTTCACTCTGTTGGCCAGGCTGGTCTTGAACTCCTGACCTCAGGTGATCTGCCCTCCTTGGTCTCCCAAAGGGCTGAGACTACAGCCGTGAGCCACCTCGCCCGGCCAGTGACTTCATATTTGTATTTCCAGGCCATCACTTTTTTTTTTTGAGCACTCTGTATATATGTGTATGTGTCTATACACTTTCATATAACCAGCTGCCTGGAACTAATGCACTTGGATACCCCAAATGCACTTCAGATATGACATGTTTAAAACTTGTCATCTGAACTGACAGAAAAAAATTAAAAAGAAGTAAAAATAAATAAATAAAACTTGTCATCTTACCATCTTCTTGAACTTGAACTTACCATCTTCTCCCTGCCTCCTTTACTGTAAATTCCCATTATTTATTATCTTCTACTTCTCTACTCCCAAAAATTTATCATGTAATAAAAATTATACTTAATTCTCAAAATTATTTTAAGAGAGGACTGTTTTAAAAGTTAACTCTTACATATTCATATAAACCATAAAGCACACATTAAATGCACACTCTTATCTTTGCATACTTATTAAAAGCACTCACAACACATTTTTTGTTTCCGTCCTATTAGGAATTTTTGCTGTGGAATTTGAATGTTAAAGGATTCAATTATTAATAGAGCTGTCGCCCTAGGTATTCAGTGAAATTGGAAGAGTTAGATTAAATACCTTTTCAGGACAAACTGACTTGTATTAGCTTAAAAAAATTCATTCAGTTTAGCATAAAATAATGCTTCCTTGATAAAACTGAAAACAGAAAGCATCTTTGGAAGCTGTATAGCACAATTTATTTATTTATTTAGAGACAGGTTCTTACTCTGTTGCCCAGGCTGGAGTATAGTGGCACAATCTCAGCTCATTGCAACCTCCACTTTGTGGGTTCAAGCGATACTTCTGCTACAGGAGCTGAGACTACATGAGTGCACCACCGCATCTGGCTAATTTTTGTATTTTTTTGGTAGAGACAGTTTCACCATATTGACCAGGCTGGTCTGTTGGCCATAAGGCACTTTGCCTGGACTATGTAGCACACTTAAAAAAATAAGATTTGAAGTTGGAACTTAAGGCTTTATGCCAATTAATAGTGTGTGTGTGTGTGTGTGTGTGTGTGTGTGTGTGTGTGTTTGAGTGTTTGAGACGGAGTCTTGCTGTTTCACCCAGGCTAGGGTCCAGTGGTGCCGCTTGGCTCACTGCAACCCCCGCCTCCTGGGTTCAAGCACTCTTCCTGCCTCAGCCTCCTGAGTAGCTGGGACTACAGGCGCATGCCACCACACCTGGCTAATTTTTGTGTTTTTAGTAGAGATGGGGTTTCACCATGTTGGTCAGGCTGGTCTCAAACTCATGATCTTAGGTGATCTGCCCGTCTCAGCCTCCCAAAGTGCTGGGATTACAGGCATGAGCCATTGTGCCCAGACAGTTAATAGTTATATTACTTTGAGCAATTCACTTAATCTCTGAGACTGAGTTTGCTCATTTGCAAAATGGTGATCATCATCGTATATATCTCTTATAGTTACTAGGAAATTAAATGGTAATATATATGAAGCATAAGCACAATGTTTGACATGTGTTTAATACTCAAATGTAGGTCCTGTTGTTATTATTAGAGGACTCCTTACACTGTAAATACATGCTGTAAAAATTTTAGAATGCACTTTATTAGCCATTTTAGTATAGATGACCAAAACAGTTGATCTTGTAGACTAATTTTGAAGTTTCATATTGGTTCCAGTTCAAGCACTATATATAAAATATCCAGAGTAATTCATATCACTATATTAATTAGTTTAATGTTGTCTTAGTCCATTCAGGCTGCTCTCATAAAACATCACAAACTGGATAGCTTATAAACAATAGAATTTCTTTCTCACAGTTGGAGGTTGGAAAGTTCCATATCAAGAGGCTAACAGATTTGGTGTCTAGTGAGGGTTTGCTCTTCAGGTTCATAGATGGTGCTTTCTTGCTATATCCTCTCATGGTGGATGGCGCAAATAAGCTCCCTTAGGCCTTTTTTTTTTTTTTTTGAGACTGAGTTTCGCCCTTGTTACCCAGGCTGGAGTGCAATGGCGCGATCTCGGCTCACCGCAACCTCCGCCTCCTGGGCTCAGGCAATTCTCCTGCCTCAGCCTCCTGAGTAGCTGGGATTACAGGCACGTGCCACCATGCCCAGCTAATTTTTTGCACTTTTAGTAGAGACGGGGTTTCACCATGTTGACCAGGATGGTCTCGATCTCTCGACCTCGTGATCCACCCGCCTCGGCCTCCCAAAGTGCTGGGATTACAGACTTGAGCCACCACGCCCGGCAGGCCTCTTTTATAAGAGCACTGATCGCATTCACAAGGGCTCTGCCCTCATGTCCTAATTACCTTCTAAAGGCCCACCTCTTAATACTGTTGGATTGAGGATTAGGTTTCAATATATGACTTTAGAGGAAACACGAGCATTCAGATCATAGCAAATGTGAAAATGAATTAATCTTTAGGAAAATTGTTAGCACTTTTTGTGTTTCCTAGGAAATAGTTTGGTTACTGAGTAATAAGTCTATTGAACAGATTATAATTTAACAAAATGTAAGAATTATGTGAGTACTTATGAAGACTTTTTTAAAGCAGCAGGTCAGATTCTTTTTCACATTATATATTGGTGTGGTTGATATTTTTCTTACGGGGAGAAACACCACTAAGTCAACTATATAGACATCTAAAATTACCATGACTTTAATATAAATTTTAGAAAACCATTTATTCTACAGTAGTTTCCAAAACTGGGATTTATCTATCCCAAAGCTATACACTAAGATTTTTTCAGGACATATAAAGGCACAGAGAGCTTTAAGGGAATCTGTTTCTAGTCTTCAGAGACCTCGTTTATATTTTTTGCATGGTCTTTTCCAGCTTCTTTTACTTGTTACCTTTTGCTCTGTATATTTTCCATTATGCATTGATCCAGTATGTAAAAACCTCTAGGGTACCAAACAGGAAAGAAAAAAAAAAGGTATCACTCTTACGGGAGAGTCTACTGAGTACAAAGCAAGAGTTCACAGAAGAAGTTTATGGAGGTTGATAGTAACAATTCTTGGTAGCCAAAATGTTATATCTGTCTATCTTACGTCGTATCTATTTGTCTAATAATTAAGAAGTGCTGTTGTTATCACAAGGGTTTATATTAACTTTATTGTGAGTACTTCATCATTTGGGATAAAGAAGAGGAGAAGCTTGTTCTCATACCTTGATGTAATACATTAGAAGCAGTTGTAGTTTCTTGCAGAAGCTTCTAATCCTTGAGACTGTGACATTAATATGTTCATTTGAATTTAGGAGTAAAGTTTGACTTCTGACAAATTAAGTCTGATGTTGCTGTTTATTTTGACAGTAAAGATTGGCTTTGCTTTTGTTTGTTTTCAGTTAGAATAGTTGGGTTCATGAGTAGAAGGCTTTGTTAATTAAGTTGTATGACAGACATTTTTGATAAATGAGCTAAATCTGAAGTTTATTCAATTATTTTTTGGTAGAATACATTTAAATCACATTTATAGTATACAGCATTCCCTGAAATGCATCTTTTGTAACTATTTAAATTTACAACATTTAAAAATTGTTCAGGAGGGTACATAGCTTTTCACAATTCCTTCAGGGTATATGGAAGCCAAAACATAAGCTTTAGAATATTATTGTGAAAGTTTTTTTAGCCATATAAAAGAAAATAAATGTATATGTTTCTCTAATAACTTAAAGGAGGAAATGGAAAAAAGAACAACTTGATATACAGCACTAAAGTTTCAATATAGAACATGCATTCTGTTGTAGTTTTGATAAGTCTGTATCTCAAATTTTTAATAGCTGTTTTTGTTAGGCACTGCTGTTGTATATCCTTGATGTCAGAGACATACATACCATGATATCTTTTTGCTTTGCAGTCCATTGCCGATGGTTTTAAAGAGGCAGTTCGTTATGTCCTTCCACGTCTTATGCTGGTGCCAGTGTATCACTGTTGGCACTATTTTGAATTACTAAAGGTAAGATTTTATAACATAGAATCTCAAATCACTTACCTAACAGAAAAGAGTTTACTTTTTAAAATTATTTTTGGAGACACGCAGTACCAGTCTTTTAATTCTTACTTTATGTAAGTAATTAATAACTTTTATATGTAACATTGCTCTTAATTCCTATCTTGTTTATCTTATAAAGGAAATAACTTTTGAAGTTAATATTTTTTTCTGTGCAGTGTTGTATTCTTCCTCTCTTAGCTGAGACCCAAGCAACACATTAAAAATATATATATAACTTAAAAAAAAAAAAAAAGATTCTCTGCTTTATTTTAATTAGCCAAACACAAGTCCTGGTCACATTGGCTAAGTAGATTTGGAGGCTAGTGATTCATTGGGGGTAAAAGTAGCTCTGGCTTAGGATGTGTCAGGCCATTATAGTCAATGACCTGATTTTTAAATTTTTTTAATGTCACAGAGTCTTGCTCTGTTGCCAGGTGCCACGCTGGAGTGCAGTGGCACGATTTTGGCTCACTGCAACCTCCACCTCCTGGGCTCAAGCAATTCTCCTGCCTCAGCCTCCCAGATAGCTGGGACTACAGGTGCGTGTCACCACACCCAGCTAATTTTTGTATTTTGGTAGAGATTTCATTGTGTTGGCCAGGATGGTCTTGATCTCTTGACCTCGTGATCCGCCCGCCTTGGCCTCCCAAAGTGCTGGGATTACAAGTGTGAGTCACTGTGCACGACCTGACCTGATTTTAAATGCAAACCTAGTGGCAAGGATTTTAAAAAAACAATCATTCAGATAGGGGAAAAAAAATTCTTTTCAATTATATGGTCAAACCAGCATTTTTAAATGTTGGCAAATATTAGAGGGCAACTTTTTTTTTTTTTTTTTTTTTGAGACGGAGTTTCGCTCTTGTGACCCAGGCTGGAGTGCAATGGCGTGATCTCGGCTCACCGCAACCTCCACCTCCTGGGTTCAGGCAATTCTCCTGCCTCAGCCTCCTGAGTAGTTGGGATTATAGGCACGAGCCACCATGCCCAGCTAATTTTTTGTATTTTTAGTAGAGACGGGGTTTCACCATGTTGACCAGGATGGTCTTGATCTCTCGACCTCATGATCCACCCGCCTCAGCCTCCCAAAGTGCTGGGATTACAGGCTTGAGCCACCATGCCTGGCTAACTTTTTTTTTTTTATAATTTTTTTTTATTGCATTTTAGGTTTTGGGGTACATGTGAAGAACATGCAAGATTGTTGCATAGGTACACATGTGGCAGTGTGATTTGCTGCCTTCTTCCCCATCACCTGTATCTGACATTTCTCCCCATGCTATCTCTCCCCACCCCTCACTGTCTCTCCCCTATTTCCCCCCAACAGACCCCAGTGTGTAGTGCTCCCCTCCCTGTGTCCATGTGTTCTCGTTGTTCAACACCCACCTGTGAGTAAGAACATGCGGTGTTTGATTTTCTGCTCTTGTGTCAGTTTGCTGAAAATGATGGTTTCCAGGTTCATCCATGTCCCTAAAAAGGACACGAATTCATTGTTTTTGATGGCTGTGTAGTATTCCATAGTGTATATGTGCCACATTTTCCTTGTCCAGTCTATCATTGATGGGCATTTGGGTTGGTTCCAGATCTTTGCTGTTGTGAACAGTGCTGCAAGGAACATTCATGTGCATGTGTCCTTATAGTAGAACGGTTTATAATCCTTTGGATATATACCCAGTAATGGGATTGCTGGGTCAAATGGAATTTCTATTTCTAGGTCCTTGAGGAATTGCCACACTGTCTTCCACAATGGTTGAACTAATTTACACTCCCACCGGCAGTGTAAAAGTGTTCCTATTTCTCCGCATCCTCTCCAGATTTTTTAATGATTGGCATTCTAACTGGCATGAGATGGTATCTCAATGTAGTTTTGATTTGCATTTCTCTGATGACCAGTGATGATGAGCATTTTTTCATATGTTTGTTGGCCTCATGTGTGTCTTCTTTTGTAAAGTATCTGTTCATATCCTTTGCCCACTTTTGAATGCGCTTGTTTGTTTTTTTCTTGTAAATCTGTTTTAGTTCTTTATAGATGCTGGATATTAGCCCTTTGTCAGATTAGGAGATTGCAAAAATTTTTTCCCATTCTGTTGGTTGCCAGTTCACTCTGATGTTTGTTTCTTTTGCTGTGCAGAAACTCTTAAGTTTAATTAGATCCCATTTGTCTATTTTGGCTTTTGTTGCCATTGCTTTTGGTGTTTTAGTCATGAAGTCCTTGCCTGTGTCTATGTCCTGAATGTTGTTGCCTAGGTTTTCTTCTAGGGTTTTTATGGTGTTAGTTCTTATGTTTAAATTTTTAATCCATCTGGAGTTAACTTTTGTATAAGGTGTAAGGAAGGGGTCCGGTTTCAGCTTCCTGCATATGGCTAGCCAGTTTTCCCAATACCATTTATTTATTAAACAGGGAATCCCTTCCCCATTGCTTGTTTTCGTCAGGTCTGTCAAAGATGAGATGGTTGTAGATGTGTGGCATTGCTTCCGAGGCCTCTGTTCTGTTCCATTGGTCTATATATCTGTTTTGGTACCAGTTCCATGCTGTTTTGCTTGCTGTAGCCTTGTAGTACAGTTTGAAGTCAGGTAGCATGATGCCTCCAACTTTGTTCTTTTTGCTTAGGATTGTCTTTGCTGTGTGGGCTCTCTTTTGGTTCCATATGAAGTTTAAAGTGGTTTTTTCCAGATCGGTGAAGAAGATCAATGGTAGCTTGATGGGGATAGCATTGAATCTATAAATTACTTCAGGCAGTGTGGCCATTTTCATAATATTGATTCTTCCTAACCATGAGCATGGAATGTTTTTCCATCTATTTGTGTCCTCTCTTACTTCCTTGATCAGTGGTTTGTAGTTCTCCTTGAAGAGATCTTTTACATCCTTTGTTAGTTGTATTCCTAGATGTTTTATTCTCTTTGTAGCAGTTGTAAATGGGAGTTCGCTCATGATTTGGCTCTCTGTCTGTTGGTGTATAGAAATGCTTGTGATTTCTTTACATTGATTTTGTATCCTGAGACTTTGGATATCAGCTTGAGGAGGTTTTGGGCTGGGGCAATAGGGTCTTCTAAATATATGATTATGTTGTCTGCAAATAGGGACAATTTGACTTCTTTTTTTCCTTATTGAATACCCTTTATTTTTATTTCTTGCCTAATTTCTCTGGCTAGAATTTCCAATACTATATTGAGTAGGAGTGATGAGAGAGCACATCCTTGTCTAGTGCCAGTTTTTAAAGGGAATGCTCTAATTTTTGCCCGTTCAGTATGATGTGGGATTGTCATAGATAGCTTTATTATTTTGAGATATGTTCCATCGATACCTAGTTTATTGAGAGTTTTTAGCATAAAGCACTGTTGAATTTTGTCGAAGGTCTTCTCTGCATCTATTGAGATTATCCCTGGCTTTTATATTAATGTTACTGTCATGGATTAGATGGGAGAAGTCTTAACCATCTAAACCAATGACGTGGTATTCTAAAGGAAAGGTACAAAATAATCAAGCAGAAAGATACTTTGCTTCTAAAGAGCAGTAAAAAAGTTGGAAGCTGGAAAAAAAATGTTGGAAGCTGGGCATGGTGGCACAAGCGTGTAATCCCACCTACTTTGGAGGCTGAGATGGGAGGATCACGTGAGGCCAGGAGTTCAAGGCCAACCAGAGCAACATACCAAGACCCTGTCTTTTAAAGGAAAACAAAATTCACAAAGAAGGTTTTATTGAACAAGATATATAGGAATTACAGTTTAAAAGGGGTCATAATCTGAAAGTTGGCAGTTCTTAGATGTTAGCTAGAGTCAGTGAAAATCAGGAGCAGTGATAGAGAGAAATGAATGGATCATCACCAGAAAATCTCCATCTTTCACATGCTTACTTTGGTATCACTCCTACCTTTGAAAGATCAAGGGTAATTGTTTAAGGAATTAGAAGTGGGAAAATAAACACTCATTGATGAGTTCTCATGCTTGTCCAAAGGCAACAGACACTCTTGTTACTATATAATAGCAATTTGGGGCTTCACAGAATGAATAAAGAGGGCCAGGTGAGGTAGCTCAGATCTGTAATCCCAGCACTTTGGGAGTCCAGGGTGGGGCAAATCACTTGAGAGTAGGAGTTCAAGACCAGTCTGGCCAACGTGGTCAAACCATGTTTTTAGTCTTTACTAAAAATACAAAAATTAGCCAGGCCTGGTGGTGCATGCCTGTAATGCCAGCTACTCAGGAGGCTGAGGCAAGAGAATTGCTTGAACTTGGGAGGTGCAGGTTGCAGTAAGCCGAGACCGTGCCACTGCACTCCAATGTGTGCAACAGAGCGAGACTCCATCTCAAAAACAAAAATGAATAAATAGAAACCACCCATGTCCGATCAGTGAAACAGTAACCCTTAGAATTAATATGGAATATATTCAGTTTTAATTAATACACAGCAACAACAAGAACAAATAGAAATGTGGAATGGAAAGACAAGCCTTAGAAGAGTTGAAATAGCAAATGATTTGAATCGTTTCACAAAGCAGGATATCCAAAATGGCAGTAAACATATATTCAAAATCATCAGTAGTCAAGGAAATACAAATTAAAACCACAGGATACCATTACAGACATGCCAGATTATAGAAATTTAAAAGTCTGAAAATATTCATAAACAGCAGCATGAACTATTTGCATCCTGGTAGGAATGTAAACTGTACAACCCACTTAGGAAAACTTTTGAACCTGGGAGGCAGAAGTTTCTCTTGAAGAGAAATGTACAAGAAAGTCTATAGCAGGTGTCAGTAATAGCAAAGCCTGTTTGCCAACCAAAAAAGGATAAACAAATGGTTGTTCATTCAGATAATGAAACAAAATTAAGCTAGAACAACACACAACATCAATGAAGCTTACAAATAAATTTTTTTTTTTTTTTTTTTTTGAGATGGAGTTTCGCTTTTGTTACCCAGGCTGGAGTGCAATGGCACGATCTCGGCTCACCGCAACCTCCGCCTCCTGGGTTCAGGCAATTCTCCTGCCTCAGCCTCCTGAGTAGCTGGGATTACAGGCACACGCCACCATGCCCAGCTAATTTTTTGTATTTTTAGTAGAGACGGGGTTTCACCATGTTGACCAGGATGGTCTCGATCTCTTGACCTTGTGATCCACTCGCCTCGGCCCCCCAAAGTGCTGGGATTACAGGCTTGAGCCACCGCGCCCGGCGCAAATAAATTTTGAGAGTTGTTACTATTTCATTGATGTATGTATTATACCATATTTTCTTTATCCATTTATCTGTTGATAGACCATTGATTTTTTTGGTGCCTTTTGGTTACTGTAAATAATGCTTCTGTGAATGTGGGTGTACAAGTATGCTTTGAATTTTTTTTTTTTTTTTTTTTTTTTTTTTTGAGACAGAGGCTCACTCTGTTGCCCACGCTAGAGTGCAGTGATGTGATCTCAGCTCACTGCAACCTCCGCCTCCCGTGTTCAAGCGATTCTCCTGCCTCATTCTCCCACGTAGCTGGGATTACAGGCGTACACCACCACACCTGGCTAATTTTTTGTATTTTTAGTTAGAGATGGGGTCTCACCATATTGGTCATGCTGGTCTTAAACTCCTGACCCTATGATCCACCCGCCTTAGCCTCCTAAAGTGCTAGCATTACAGGCATTAGCCACTGTGCCCGGCCTTGAATTCTTTTGTGTATATACCCAGAAGTTGAATGGGTGGATCATACGGCAATTTTATCTTTAATTATTTGAGGAACTGCCATACTGTTTTTCAGAGTAACTGCACCATTTTACATTCCTACCAACAGTGCATGAGGTTCTGAGTTTTCCAGTTCTTGGCCAAACCTTGTTACTTTCTGTTTTTTGTTTTTGAATAGTGGTTATCCTAATGGACATGAGGTGGTTATCTCATTGTGGTTTTGATTTTAATTTTCCTGATGACAGTGATGTTGAGTATCTTCTATGTGCTTGTTAACTATTTGTGTATCTTCTATTGTATTGTGTTGTTTTGAGACATATGGTCATGTGTTTTGTTTGTTTGTTTGTTTGGGGGATTTTTGGTTATTTCTTTTTAGAGAGGGATTCTCGCTGTGTTGCCCAAGGTGATCTCAAACTTCTGGCCTCGAGCAATCCTCCTGCCTTGACCTTCCAAAGTGGAGAAATTACAGGCATGCGCCCCTGCACCCAGCCTAGTCGTAGGTTTTAATGGATTGAATTTCCCACCAAATTCCTAACTCCACTCTTACAAAAATCTACAGAGTATATTACTAACAAAAAAGTAATTGATTGTATGTGTTATTTCATACCTAGATTGAACTCCTAGTACAGTGAATTAGAGATACATTCATAATTTATTAGAATTTCTCTTGCTGTGGTAACACATATCCATAGTAAATGTAGCATTTGGTAGGAGTTTCAAGAAAAACAGGGTAAATATTTCAGTGAAGTTTCATACAGAGTTAAGAAAAAACTTAAATGTTTTAAACTTTTTAAATATCTTTGGAAAATGTAGCCTGGCACAGCGGCTCACACCTGTAATTTCAACACTTTGGGAGGCAAAGGTGGGAGGATAGCTTGAGCACAGGAGTCTGGGACCAGCCTAGGCAACATAATGAGACCCTATCTCTACAAAAAAGTAAAACTAAAAAAAATTAGCTGGGTGTGGTGGCATGCAACTGTGGTTTTAGCTACTTGGGAGGGCTTACGCCCAGGAGGTCGAGGCTGCAGTTAGCCCTGCCACTGTGCTCCTGGGTGCCAGAGTGAGGCCCTATCTCAAAAAAATAGAAAATAAAAATAAAATGTCCAAATGATTTTTACAGTTGCTTTTTCTCTTTTTTCCTGATTACTGTGCTCATGGTACTTTATATGTGTATTGTGTTTATGTTTATAGAAAGAGGGTTGGGCCAGGCCTGGTGGCTCATGCCTGTAATCCCAGTACTTTGGGAGGCAGAGGCAGGATAGCTTGAGCCCAGGTGTTCAAGACCAGCCTGGGAGACATAGTGAGACCCTGTCTCCTCAGAAATTTAAAAAATTAGCTAGTTGTGGTGGCATTCACCTGTGGTCTCAGCTACCTGAGAGGCTGAGAGTGGAATATCATTAGAACCTAGGAGCTCAAGGCCACAGTGAGAGAGACCTTGTTTCCAGAAAGAAAAGAAAAGAAAGAAAGAGGGTTGGTTTGAGAGGTCAGTAGGTTTATATAAAATTTCAGCTGTTTTTATTAAGTATATATAAAATTCATTTAGAGTTATTATTTGTTGCTGCTTTCTCTATTATTAGAAAGTTGGGAGAAGAATCAGACAATGCAGTTTTGATTTTTCTTTCTGTTTTTTCTTAGCAATTGAAAGCATGTAGTGAAGAACAAGAAGACAGAGAATGTTTGAACCAAGCTATTACTGCTCTCCTGAATCTCCAAGGTAGCATGGACCGAATTTACAAGCAATATTCACCTAGACGCCGACCTGGGTAATTCCAAAGTATTGAAAATGTGAATGCCTCTGCTTACTTCACTGTCTTTGATACCTTGTTTTCTAAAGAAATGTGATTTATAGTGATAGTTACATTCTTGAAAGTTGTGCTTGTTACACTTTTATGTAAGTGTTAAAAATGTAAATGCCTTTGCTTACTTCACTATCTCTGATACCTGGTTTCCTAAACAAGTGTGATTTATAGTGATAGTTACATTCTTGAAAGTTGTGCTTGTCATATCTTTGTCTTTTACCCTTTTTTTCTTTTCCTTTTTTTTTTTTTTTTTTTTTTTTTTTGAGAATGAGTCTGTTGCCCAGGCTGGAGTGTAGTGATGCAATCTCAGCTCACTGCAACCTTCACCTCCCGGGTTCAAGCGATTCCTCTGCCTTTGCCTCCCAAATAGCTGGGACTTCAGGTGCCCACCACCACCCCATCTGCTAATTTTTGTATTTTTAGTAGAGACAGGTTTTCACCATGTTGGCCAGGCTGGTCTCGAACTCCTGACCTCAAGTGATCTTACCCACCTTAGCCTCCCAAAGTGCTGGAATTACAGGTATGAGCCACCCCAACCAGCCTTTTTTCTTTTTTCTTTTCTTTTTTTTTTTTTAAGAGACAGAGTCTCACTCTGTTGCTGGAGTGCAGTGATGTGATCTCAGCTCACAGCAGCCTTGATCTCCTGGGCTCAAGCAGTCCTTCTGCCTCAGTTTTCCAGAGTAGCTGGGGGGCACCTGCCACCACACTTGCCTGATTTTTGTATTTTTTGTTGAAACAGGGTTTTGCTATGTTGCCCAGGCTGGTCTTGAACTCCTAGGCTCAGGTTATCTGCCTGCTTTGGCCTCCCAAAATGTTGGGATTGTGGATTGGGTCTGAGCCACTACACCTGGCCAACCCAGCCTAGCCTTAAGATTTGCATTGTTATATTGTTAGGGTAGACGTAATAAATGTTTGAAAATATAATCTATGAAAGAAATTTAGGATTTTTTGTAATTTTAGTCCTTATAGAGCCAGTAGTACTTTTTTATGGTAATGAAATCAAGGGATATATTATTTAGTGGCAAAGACAGAACTAAATTCTGTGTGTAAAGTCTGTTTGGTTATTTAATATTTTTCTCACTTGATTTGACATAGTATATACTTAAAACCGTTTGGGTTGCCTAGCTACTGAATAAGCTAAATTAATTTTTGTTTGTTTGTTTGTTTAGAGATCCTGTTTGCCCTTTTTATGGTCACCAATTAAGAAGCAAACACCTGGCTATCAAAAAAATGAATGAAATTCAGAAAAATATTGATGGATGGGAAGGCAAAGATATTGGACAGTGTTGTAATGAATTCATTATGGAGGGACCATTGACAAGAATCGGTGCTAAACATGAACGTCATATTTTTCTATTTGATGGCTTAATGATCAGTTGTAAGCCTAATCATGGCCAGACTCGGCTTCCAGGTTATAGTAGTGCAGAATATAGGTTAAAAGAAAAATTTGTCATGAGGAAAATACAGATTTGTGACAAAGAAGATACTTGTGAGTACAAGCATGCTTTTGAGTTAGTATCCAAAGATGAGAACAGCATAATATTTGCCGCGAAGTCTGCTGAAGAAAAAAATAATTGGATGGCAGCCCTTATTTCTCTTCATTATCGTAGTACTCTAGATCGAATGTTAGATTCAGTATTATTGAAAGAAGAAAATGAACAACCACTGAGATTACCAAGTCCTGAAGTATATCGTTTTGTAGTAAAAGACTCTGAGGAAAACATCGTTTTTGAAGACAATTTGCAAAGTAGGAGTGGAATCCCCATTATTAAAGGAGGAACTGTGGTGAAATTAATTGAAAGGCTTACATATCATATGTATGCAGGTATGTGAAACTCATTGCAAGTGCTGACCTAGGGCGTGGGACCAAAAAGCTTTTTAAGAATGCTCAAAAATATTTGAGGCTTGGGGAAAAAAATAGATTGCCTCCAAAATGTAAGAATACTGTAAATGGTCGGGCGCGGTGGCTCACGTCTGTAATCCCAGTACTTTGGGAGGCCGAGATGGGTGGATCACGAGGTCAGGCGTTCGAGACCAGCCTGACCAACATAGTGAAACCCTATCTCTACTAAAAAAAAAATACAAAAAAATTAGCTGGGTATGGTGATATTCACCTGTAATCCCAGCTACTCAGGAGGCTGAGGCAGGAGAATCACTTGAAGTGAGGAGGCAGAGGTTGCAGTCAGCTGAGACCATGACAGTGCACTTCAGCCTGGGTGACAGAACAAGACTCCATCTCAAAAAAAAACAGAAAAACTGCAAAAACAAAAGGAATAAATAAGAGAAAGAATTAAATGTCTAAAAATGTAATATTGTTAACTTCATTAATTTTGAATAAATATTCATAGAATTTACATATTTATGAATTTCAAATTTGAAAACAATCCTCGTTTATTAAGAATATACCATGATATATTCTCTATGTCAATATTGCTCTGTATGTGGCAGGGATACCATGGTATCCTGCCAGTACCATGATTGGCAGGAAAAGTCACAATCTTAAGAACCAAAGTAAAAAGAAAAAGGGAGGAAGGCCTCCAAATATGGTACTTTTGAGTTAATTAAACTGAATACATTAAACATAAAACCTATTTTATGCTTTACCTTTTCAGATCCCAATTTTGTTCGTACTTTTCTTACCACATATCGTTCATTTTGTAAACCACAGGAATTGCTGAGCTTACTGATTGAACGGTAAGAAAAATATGTATTTCACTTATATTGACATTTTGTGAAAAATTAACTGTATTTATAAAGTGCCTAGTAACTAATAAATGCTCAAGTAATCATTGAACATACTTTATTTGGCATTAAACTGGCAATATTACTCTTCCCTTCAAATAGAGTACTCCTTAAAATCTGTTTATAACAGAGATCTTTCAAGCTCTTAGAAATATTTCAGGTAGTAATCAGACATAATAATTTAGAGGATAAAAGCACTGTATTTCAATCAATATTGTTCTGTACAATAAAATGGTACTTTCTTAAAAGAGACTCTTCTACTTACCACTTTATTTTTTGGATTGTAGACTACTTTGCCAAATACTTTCTACTTTTAAAACAAACTTGTTACAAAAACTTTCAAAACGTGTACAAGAGCAGAAAGAAGAATATAATAAACCCATTTATTCATCAACCACCTTCAATAATTATGAACTCAGTGTTTGATCTGTTTCCTTACAAATTTAAACACTCCACCCCATGTTTATTTTGAAGTAGATCCTAGACAATATAATTAATCTATAAATGTTTTCCTAGCCAGGCATGGTGGCTCATGCCTGTAATCCCAGAACTTTGGGAGACTGTTTGGTGGATCACCTGAGGTCAGGAGTTCGAAACTAGCCTGACCAACATGGTGGAACCCCATCTTTAAAAAAAAAAAAAGTTTTCCTATGTATCTCTAGAAGATATGGACTCTTATTTTTAAAAATAAAATTCATTATTAAACCTAAAAAATTAGCAATTATTTTATTATTATTAACTTTTAAAAATTAGTGTTGGGTTGAATTTTTTTTTTTTTACTTAGTATTTTAATGATGTAAATGTTTTATAGTTTAAAATATAGAATCTGGACTTCAAACTGATGTTTTGTTTTACATTTTAAAACTTATTAAAACTTAATACTTATAACAAAGCTTAGTAACTGTGTTATCAAGATATAATTCTAGACCTCTATCACTACATTGTTTTATGAAACTAAATTTACCAGACTGAGTCAGTGTAATGTGCTGTGAAGATCTACTCAGTTCTGTTTCCATGTCCAGAATAAGGAAGCCAAACTTGTTAGACTTATAGTTCAGGTATGTTTCCTATGTTTGAGCAAGTTTTTAAATTTTTATCTTATCCACTTAGGTAATTTAAATATTGTTAAATATTCAGTTTTGGCCCTCCCTTTGAATTTGTACTCATTTAGTTAAAGAAATTTATTAGCCTATTTTCTTTTTTTTTTTTTTTTGAGACGGGAGTTTCGCTCTTGTTACCCAGGCTGGAGTGCAATGGCGTGATCTCGGCTCACTGCAACCTCTGCCTCCTGGGTTCAGGCAATTCTCCTGCCTCAGCCTCCTGAGTAGCTGGGATTACAGGCACATGCCACCATGCCCAGCTAGTTTTTTGTATTTTTAGTAGAGACGGGATTTCACCATATTGACCAAGGATGGTCTCGATCTCTTGACCTCGTGATCCACCCGCCTCAGCTTCCCAAAGTGCTGGGATTACAGGCTTGAGCCACCGTGCCGGGCTCAGTCATGTTCTTTAAATTGCTTATGAATTCTTTTCTTGGCTCTTTTCGATGGACCTTTTCTGTATTATCAGTGCTAACAAACAAAACTTGAGTTTTTGTAGCAGTTAGAATACAAAACCTTAGTTTTGTATAGCCAAAGGACAGTTTTTTGTAGTATATCATACTTTAAGGGAAGTTTAATAGTAATCCACTTTGGAAAAAAGTGGTAGGAAAGAAGGTTGCTTGGTCACAATATTTTCCTCCTTGTATTTTCATTATGTCTGAACAGATTTTTCTGCTTTTGCTTTTCTTCTTAGCTTTGAAATTCCAGAGCCAGAACCTACTGATGCAGACAGATTGGCAATAGAGAAAGGCGAGCAGCCAATCAGTGCAGATCTTAAAAGATTTCGCAAGGAATACGTCCAACCAGTACAACTTAGGTTTGGCTTGAATATTATATATATACATATATATATATATTTTATGTGTCATTCAGTTTTCAACATATAGTTAACACAAAAGTTTTTAGCTTTTAAAAGTTCAAATATAGATATTATTTTTAACTTCAAAGCAGTTAAGTTAAACTAAAAAAGTTCCCTCTCAGTGAAGCTATTTAATACCCTGAAGAAATTCAACTGTTTAAATATCCTGTTTTACAAGATACAAGAGCAGATAGAAGAATATAATAAACCCATTTATTGATCTACCACCTTCATTAATTATCAACTCACTGTTTCATCTGTTTCCCTACACATTTAAACACCCCACCCCATGATTATTTTGAAGTAGATCCTAGACAACATAATTGATCTGTAAGTATTTTCCTCTGTATCCCTAGAAGATATGGACTCTTATTTTTAAAAATTGAATATCCTTATTAAACCTAAAAAATCAGCAATTCCTTTATTATGATTAACTTTTGCATTACGTATCTCTGGCATGTGATATGTTATGCTTAAATTACATTAGCAGGGTACCTATTTGTTATTATAAGTAAAAATTTTAAATTTCATGTGAGCTTGCCTGCTGTCAACCTTTTTCACACTTTTTTTTTCCTTCATTTCCCTTTGTGATCATCTAGTAATCCTGGCTTTTTTACAATTTATAGTATTTGTGGAAGTTCTAGCCCTTTTCCCACTTATCTCTCACAAAATATATAGACATTTGTTACTTTAAGAAATCACTGCAATAGTTCCTTAAGAATGTATTTGGTTATAGAAGCTTCCAGTTGTTAAATACTGCTGTGTGCCAGGCGTTACCCTAAACGCGTAGTCTTTTTTATCTCATTCTTGGAACTTGATTGCTATTCTCACTTTATATATAAGGAAATCGAAACTTAGCAAGATAAAGTAATTTGAGCTAAGTTATGTATAGAGAGTGGCAGGACAAGATTCAGACTTATGTCTGATTTTCTTAGCCTGTGTGTGTGTGTGTGTGTGTGTGTGTGTGTGTGTGTATATCACTAAGCACTTTGTGTACCACTTTGAAAACTGGAAGCTCCTTTGATTAGCCCTATTTACAGTCCAAGTAACCGAAGTATTATCTACTCCTTTCCATTGGAAACCAAGTTATCTTATTAATTATATATAAATATTTTTTCTCTCTAAATTTCAAGTTTCCCAGATTACTGTTGACCAATAAATTGTAGTTTTGGAACTGAGTATATTAATTATTTCCCAAGATAATTGCCACAAATAAATGCAGTTTTAGTGGAATGATAGTGCTCCCAGCTATACGGCTTTCACCAAATTTTTTTTTGACATGTCATTCTTTGTCTAAGAAGACGAGATTATGGTCTTTGATTCTCAGTCATTTATTTCTAAGCATTTGCTGTGTTCTCAGTCCTGTACTTATAACTATGCTAAGTACAGAAGTAACATAGATTGTCATATTATGGCTTTATTGGGGACCTTACTGGGGAAAAAAGACACATGAAACTCTTATGTTTTGTTCTACTTGGAGTGTTTAATGACTTAGAAAAATACATCTCCATAAAATTGCAGGACTAGCAAAGATTCGGCCAGAGTAATTAGGGAAGGCATCTTGGAGAAGATAAATCTGAGATTGCCACTAAAGGATATAAGGCTTTAGATAGGTAGAAAGATGGTTGTATGTATTCAGGGTCATGGGAAATAATATGAACAAAGGCAAGAAGGCAGAAATGAGAGTGATGTGCTGAGGACACAGGTAAGGACATTGACCTGAGAGAAATGTAGACATTGTATTGCAAGAAATAGTAGATGAGATTACCTATATGGAGGTGGGTGGAGTTGAAAACTCTGAAATCCAAGCCAAGATATTAAATCTTTTATATAAATATTGAAAGATTTTTAGTAAAATGGATGGTAGTAATTTTTCTAACATTTTATTATGAAAAATTTTAACATGTAGCAAAATTGAAAGAATTTTACAATGAACACCCATAAACTAACCACCTAGATAGTTACTCATCTGTTATATCTATTCATATACCTATTCATTTACCATTCATCTGTCAGCTCATTAATTAATTTTTACATGAATTTTGAAGTACACTCCTTAAATACTTCAACTCATATGTCATTAACACTTCAGTGTTTGTTTTTCTTTTTTTCTAAAATATGCATATAGTGAAATACATTTTTTTCTTGCTGCCACTGGAGAGAGAAGATACATCTTAAGTGTACTTCTGTTGAGTTATAACAAAAACATGCATCTGTAATTCAAACGCCTTTCAAGATATAGAATGTTACTACACTCCAGAAAGTTTCCTATGTTCCTTCTTAATCAGTTTTTGTTCCCACTGCCCAAAGGCAATGTTCTGATTTCTCCCTCCATAGATTAGTTTTAACTGTTTTAGATTCTTAACATAAATTCATTCTTACAAACTCATTTTGTGTCTTCTTTCACTTAACATGCTTTTGAATTTGATCTGTGGTTTTGCTTGTATGTGTGTATTGTGAGGTTGTGTTTTATTATGTGAATATACCAGTTTATTCATTTTTCCCACTGAAAGATACATGGGCTTTTTCTAGTTTTGTATTATTGTGAATAAAGCTGCTATGGACTTTATCTTGCCAGTCTTATTGTGAATATTTTTCACTTTTCTTGGATAAATAGCTCAGAGTGGAGTGGGTGGGTCGTAAGGTAGGTTTGTGTTTAATTTTGAAAGAAACTGCCAAAACTTCCCAAACATTCTCACCAACAATGTATGAGAGTTCTAGGTGCTCCATACTCTCACCAACATTTAGTAATATTAGTCTTTATGCCTTAGCCATACTGCTGTATGTAGTGGTATTTCATTCATATTTTGTGGAGAATCTGTTCAAATCCTCTGTCTAATTTTGATTGAGATACTTGTCTTTTTATTACTGAGTTGTAGGAGGATACTGAGTGGGACCAAATGCCAGTCCTTTGTCAGATAAACGTTTTGCAAATATTTTCTCTCTATGGCATGCCTATTAGTTTCCTTCTTTTCTTCCTTCCTTCCCTTTCCCCTTCTCTTCTTCTTCCTCTATTTCCTGCCTCTTCCCTCTCCCCTTATCTTTTCTTTCCTTTCCATTTGCATAGTTGATTAAATCTCTTTGCACGGTGATAGGTAATCATTTTTGTGATACTGTAAAACAAAATAGTTCTATTTTTGTCTTTTGAAATGAAATAAGAGACTGTAGGCATATTTGTAGATTACATATAAATTTGATGGTAGGCTAGGCCTGGTGGCTCATGCCTATAATTCCAGCACTTTGGGAGGCTGAGATGGGAGGATCACCTGAGGTCAGGAGTTTGAGACCAGCCTGGCCAACATAGTGAAACCTTGTCTCTACTAAAAATACAAAAATCAGTCGGGCATAGTGGTGGGCACCTGTAATCCTAGCGACCTGGGAGGCTGAGGCAGGAGGATTGCTTGAACCTGGGAGGTGAAGGTTATAGTGGGCCAAGATCGCACCATTGTATCTCAGCCTTGGCGATGAGAGCGAAACTCTGTATCAAAAAAAAAAAAAAAAAAAAAAAGAAAAAAAGAAAAGGAAAAGAAAAGAAAAGAAAAATTTGATGATAGCACTTGGATTTAGAACCAGATACAGTACATCTTAGTTGGTTTTCCATTTTAAGTGAAAAATATATCAAAATTTAAATCTTAAAAACTGCTTTTTTAAGAACTTAAAATAGCTTTTGTAATATAGAGCATTAGTTTTCTGCATATGAATAAAAAAATGTACTTTTCCTTACTATAAATGGGAAGCACAGAAACCACTATTTTTATGCTTATAAATATTTTAAGAGTATATGTTTTATTAGTAAATAATACACAGTTTGGAGACCTACTTTTCTCTTATAATTGAAACAAGTTATTGATTAAATACAGATTTGAGAGTCTTTGAATATTATATTGACCCTCGTATATAAAGCTATCATCATGGCATTAAAGAAGTGAAGAAGTGTAATTGAACACTTAGGTTTCACTAAAATATGTTTCTTTCCATTTTACCAGGATCTTAAATGTATTTCGGCATTGGGTTGAACACCATTTTTATGACTTTGAAAGAGATTTGGAATTACTTGAAAGACTAGAATCCTTCATTTCAAGTGTAAGAGGTATATTATTTAAAGGTTTGATTGAATCTTATATTGCACATGAGTCTCTCTCTCTCTCTCTCTCTCTCTCACTCACTCACTCACTCACTCTTTCTCTCTTTTGAAACAGTTTTGCTTTGTTGTCCAGGCTGGAGTGTAGTAGTGTGATCTCGGCTCACTGCAACCTCCACCTCCCAGGTTCCAGTGATTCTCCTGCCTCAGCCTCCCAAGTAGCTGGGACTACAGGCACATGCCATCATGCCTGGCATTTTTGTATTTTTAGTAGAGACAGGATTTCACCATGTTGGCCAGGCTAGTCTCGAACTCTGGACCTCAGGTCCACCCACCTGAGCTTCCCAAAGTGCTGGGATTACAGGTGTGAGCCACTGCCCTTGGCCAGCATTTTTCATTTTAAAAAGCTGAAATAACATTTGGAAAATTTTTTTATAGACCCCAAGGAGCTCACATATGTTTAGCATCATCTGAGAGCTTAGAACCTTGCCTTTTCATGTTTTTGAGGAGAATATTTCTTTTAAAGAAGTCAAAAGTCCTCTTTAATAAAATTAAGCTATTTAATTTTATCTCATTGTAAGGTTGCCATTTCTTCAGCTGAATAAAAATATGTGTAATTTTATGTTTTCTTACTTATATCCCAGCACTTTGAGAGTCAGACGCAGGCTGATTTCTTGAGCCCAGGAGTTCCAGACCAGCCTGGGCAACATGGCAAAACTCTGTCTCTACAAAAAATATGAAAATTAGCTGAGCGTGGTGGCGTGCACCTGTATTCCCAGCTATTTGGGAGGCTGAGGTGAAGTGATCACTTAAGTCCAGAGGTTGAGGCTGCAGTGAGCCAGAATTGCACTCCTGCACACCAGCCCGGGCAGAGTGAGACCCTATCTCAAAACAAACAAAAAACAAACTAACAAAAGTTCGTATTTTAGATGAGAACACTGGATTAGACACAATCTAAGAAGCTTCTGAAATGCACAGACACATTAGAATAAATTAAGTAAATGGTTACATTACTGTCCAAAGTTCTTTTCTATACTAGTTATCCTTCAGGATAACCAAATAGTTCATGAGGGAAAGTTTATTTTTGTGGAAGTATTTCAACTAGTAAGTGAAGAAGGAATGGTAGAGTATCATCATTTCTCAGTTCCTAGCAAAATAATAAGTCTAGGGAACTATCATGAGTACACGGGTAACATCACATAAAGGTAACTAGACATTATATGCTTCCTGTTAGAAGTTTTTTTTTGTTTGTTTTTGTTTTTTTTGAGACGGAGTTTCGCTCTTGTTACCCAGGCTGGAGTGCAATGGCGCGATCTCAGCTCACCGCAACCTCCGCCTCCTGGGTTCAGGCAATTCTCCTGCCTTAGCCTCCTGAGTAGCTGGGATTACAGGCACGCGCCACCATGCCCAGCTAACTTTTTGTATTTTTAGTAGAGACGGGGTTTCACCATGTTGACTAGAACAGTCTCGATCTCTTGACCTTGTGATCCACCCGCCTCAGCCTCCCAAAGTGCTGGGATTACAGGCTTGAGCCACCGCGCCCGGCTTAGAAGTATTTTTGACAAGTATTTGTGTCATAAAATTAATCCTGAATCAGATCAAGTCACTATCTCTCTGGTTTACAGAAAATATAGAGGACAGGAAAACATGGCAAATGGCAATTTCTTCCACAAAGTGCAAGCAAAAATATGCAGTAGGCAGTAACCTGTAAGTTAAAGGAGACTCGAGACACATTGACTCAATGCAATACCTGCAATCTTGTTCAGATCCTTTTTCAAACTATAAGAAAATATTTATGGTCAAGCACAGTGGCTCATGTCTATAATCCCAGCACTTTGGGAGGCCAGGGCCAGTGGATTGCTTGAGCCCAGGAGTCCGAGACCAGATTGGGCAACATGGAGAAACCCTGTCTTTACTAAAAATACAAAAATTAGGCAGGTGTGGTGGTATGCGCAGTCCCAGCTACTCGGGAGGCTGAGGTGGGAGGATTGCTTGAGCCTGGAACATGGAGGTTGCAGTGAGCTGAGATTGCACTAGTGCATTCCAGCCTGGGCCACAGAGCAAGACCCTGTCTTAAAAAAAAAAAAAAAAAAAAAAAAAAGGAAAATATTTATGGAACAATCAGAGAAATGTGAACAGTAACAAAATACTCGAAGATAACAATGTATTAAGAAGTCAGTTTTATGTGTGATAATGGTATTGTGGTTATTAAAGAGTATTTTAGAGATGCTTAAATATAAATGAAATATGATGTCTTGGATTTGTAGGAAGTAAGGAGAGGGTATGAATAGGGTTAGATAAAATAAAAATTGACCATGAGTTAGTAATTGTTGAAACTAGGTGAAAGTTAAGAATTAAATGAAGATTTGCAGTCATGTCTGTCAAGTAAAAGGTATTTTTGTTTATATGTTTTTTTTCCCCAGGGAAAGCTATGAAGAAATGGATAGAGTCAATTGCTAAGATCATCAAGAGGAAGAAGCAAGCTCAGGCAAATGGAATAAGCCATAATATTACCTTTGAAAGTCCACCTCCACCAATTGAATGGCATATCAGCAGACCAGGACAGTTTGAAACATTTGATCTCATGACACTTCATCCAATAGAAATTGCACGTCAGCTTACACTTTTGGAGTCTGATCTCTACAGGTAGACAATGTTAATTTCTTGCTTTATTTTTAAGAGTCTTGAACATTATATTCGAAACATTTTGCAGATTATTCATGGGTACTTAAAAATACCTCATCTACTCTCATGGGCTTAGAGGAAAGGTCATAGCAGTTTTAAATTAGTCTGCCCTGCAAGTAAAAGTTTGTATCACTATTTAGGCCTATATTAGGGACTAGCAATCCGTCACAAGAGGAATGGCAGGAAGAAGATTTTCAAGTCCACCACCCCTCTCCAACTTCTGATAATTTCTCAGCTTAGTTTATTTTGAGGTCAGTCAGCCACGTCAGGTGGTATGGATGCTAGGCTCTTAGCAGCCAAGTGAATAGAATATTGTGTGAGAGGGGTTTTATTTTCTCATTTACAACTCAGGCTCCTGTGAAGGGTATAGGTCTTGCATGTAACAGCTCTCTGTCGAAAAATGTCACTACTATTATCATTCCATCAAAAACTTTTCTATACCAACCTCTCCGTTTTCCCCTCCTCCCAATCCTTCTCAGTCACTAATAGCTGCAGTTCTACTTTCTGCTTCCTTGAGTTCATGATTTTTTAGTCTGTATATGAAACTAAAAAATACGTCAGAACTTATTATACTGTTCTTTCTGTGCCTGATTTATTTTGCTTAACATAAGGTCCTCCAGGCTCATCCATGTTGCCTTGAATGACAAGCTTTCGTTCTTTTTTTATGGCCGAATAGTATTCCATTGTGTATATATACCACATTTTCTTTATTCATCCATCTATTATTGGACATTAAGGTTGATTCCATATCATAGCTATCATGAGTAGCATAGGAGCCCCTTTTAAAATATAAATATGCTTGGCTGGGTGTGGTGGCTCATGCCTGTAATCCTAGCACTTTAGGGGGGCCTAGGCGGGCAGATCACTTGAGACCAGGAGTTCAAGACCAGCCTGAGCAACATGGCAAAACCCTGACCTACAAAAAATAGCCAGGCATGGTGGCTCGGACCTGTACTCCCAGCTGCTCAGGAGGCTGAGGCGGGAATGCAACTTGAGGTCAAGGCTGCAGTGAACCGAGATCATGCCACTGCGTTCCAGCTTGAGTGACAGAGCAAGACCTTGTCTCAACAATAAAATAAAAACATCCCCAAGGAGTTATCCTGATTAGCTGCCAATTTTTAAATAGAGATTACACAGGGAAAAGCAAGACTATATAAAATTTAGTGCTAATGGGTAATATAGTAAGGTACCTTTACAATATTATGTTCACATTCTTTAGAATTTGCCTAGGTTGCACTGGCTATGACATTCAGAACCAGACTTTTAGCACACCCACCAGAAGTTATCAGCATCTGACTCAGAATGACATATTTTAAGTAATTTAGAATCAAGGCAGCTTTGTTTATGTTGTGGGATTTGTGATAGGTAGAAATGAAGGTTACTTGATTTTTTGAGGTAAAGCAAATAGTACTGCATCACATTTTTTCTCACAGTGTAATTGTTACATGAATGGACACCAGAAAAAAAAAACACATCACTTCATGTGGACCTACTTTCAGGACACAGAAAAATACCTAATATTGGCATCATTTGTAAACTAAATTTCTTTTTTCTTTCCTTTTTTTTTTTTTTTTTTTTTTTCAGTTGGAGTCTGACTCTGTCACCCAGGCTGGAGTGCAGTTGCGTGATCTCGGCTCACTGCAACCTCTGCCTCCCTGGGTTCAAGTGATGCTCCTGCCTCAGCTCCTGAGTGGCTGAGATTATAGGTGTGTGCCACCACACCCGGCTAATTGTTTGTATTTTTCGTAGAGACAGAGTTTCACCATGTTGGCCAGGATGGTCACAAACTCCTGACCTCCAGTGATCCACCCACCTCAGCCTCCCAAAGTGCTGGTATTACAGGCATGAGCCACTGCACCCAGCCTTGTGAACTAAATTTCGGGTGAAATAATAGAGCCACTTTAAGAAAACATTTCAGAAACTGTTAGTAAGTACTTATTTGTACACAAATCTACTGATGAAAAAAAATTTTTTTAATGAATAACCAAGTCTGTGGGCCATTAATGGCAATGCCACTGGTCAGTGAAAAAAAACAAATAGAGATAGATCTTCACTGTGTCGCCCAGGCTGGCCACTAACTCCTGAAGCAATTCTCCTGCCTTGGCCTCCCAGGGTGCTGAGATTACAGGTGTGAGCCACTGTACTTGGCCAGTTTTTAAATTATATAATTCTGACTCACTGTATACAATGATACAGAGAGCAGATTTTATCTGAGTTTTAATTAAATACTTTAATATAACGAATATTCGTGAACAACAAAAACATTTTAGATAAAATTGAAATCCTTTGTATAATTCTCCCCAATATTATTGTTCTCCTTCCCGTAAGAAATAACCACCACCCTGAATTTGATGTTTACTATTTTTAAAAATATCTTTATAATTTATGTACAGGCACAGAGATTCATAAACAATATATAGCATTGATTTGTACTTTTTTTTTTTTTTTTAAAGAATCAAGGTCTCACTTTGTTGCCCAGGCTGGAGTACAGTGGTGCAGTCATAGCTCACTGTAGCCTTGAACTCCTGGACTCAGGCAGTCCTCCTGCCTCAGACTCTTAAGTAGCTAGAACTACGGGTACACACCACCATACCTGGCTAATGAAAAAAAAAAAAAAATTCATGGAGATGAAATCTTGCTGTGTTGCCCAGGATGGTCTTGATCTTGGCCTCAAGTTGGCCTTTCACCTCAACCTCCCAAAATACCAGGATTACGGGTGTGAACCACAATGCCCAGCTGTTTGTTTGTTTGTTTGTTTGTTTGTTTAAGGTGGGATCTCACTCTGTCACCCAGACTGGGCTGCAGTGGTATGATCATAGCTCACTACATCCCCAAACTCTGGGCTCAAGCAGTCTTCCCACCTCAGTCTTTCAGCAGCAGGAACTACAGGCGGGAACTGCTGTGCCTTTTGTTTTTATTTTATTTAATTTTTTTGAGATAGGATCTCATTATGTTGCCCAGGATAGTCACAAATTCCTGGCCTCAAGCAATCCTCCCACTTCATCCTCCCAAGTAGCTGGGATTGTAGGTCTACACCCCAGCTTGTTTTGCACATTTTAAAAACTGCATATACTTATGTATCATTCTGCAACATGCTTTTTAACTTAAATTGTTTTTGGCATTTGTTCAAGTCAGTGAATACTTGACTAGTATTCAATAAGCTAAGTTAAATTTTTAAAACAATTTTTAACTTAAATTGTTTTTGGCATTTGTTCAAGTCAGTGAATACTTGACTAGTGTTCAATAAGCTAAGTTCTAGTTAGCTTATTGTAGATGCTGTGTAGTATTCCATTATATTTATACTCCACAATTTATCCAGTCTCTGGATGATGAGCCTCTAGGTTGTTTGGGATTTTTCACTCTTGTAAATAATGCTTCACTGAACATTCTTGCAAACATTTTCCTATAACTTGGTTTTTTTGTGTGTTTGTTTGTTTGTTTTGAGATATTCTCACTCCCTTGCCCAGGCTGGAGTGCAGTGGCGTGATCTTGGCTCACTGCAACCTCTTCCTCCTGGGTTCAAATGATATTCTCCTGCCTCAGCCTCCTGAGTACCTAGGACTACAGGCATGCACCACTACACCTGGCTAATTTTTTGTGTTTTTAGTAGGGTTAGGGTTTCACCTTGTTGGCCAGGCTGTTCTTGAACTTTTGACCTAAAGTGATCCGTCCACCTTAGCTTCCCAAAGTGCTGGGATTATAGGCATGGGCCACTGTGCCCAACTCTTATAATTTTGTGTAAGAGTTTATCTAGGATAAATGCATACCTCAGAGTAGAATTACTGAGTCATCAGGTGTATGTCTGTCTCTTCAGTACTATGAGATCTTGCCAAATTGTTTTACAAAGTGGTTGTGTCAATTTTTACTTCCATATTGGTATTCCTGTTGTATTATATTTTTACACATTCAGAATTATCAGACTTTTGTTAGTCTAATAAGAGTAAAAAGGGATTTAATTGTGGTTTTATGTTATTTTCCTTGAGTAAGAGATAAATTATGTTTTTGTGTTTGTAGCTATTTGGGTCTATTCCTCTCAGAATTCCTTGTTCACATTTGTGTTCATCTATCTTTTGTGTTGTCTTTTTCTTAAGTTTTAGAAGATCTTTAAGTAATACTAATTCTTTGTAGGTTAAGTTGCACTGATTTTTAATTCCATAGGAAAGTTCAACCTTCTGAACTTGTAGGGAGTGTGTGGACCAAAGAAGATAAAGAAATAAATTCTCCAAATTTATTAAAAATGATTCGCCATACCACAAATCTCACCCTCTGGTTTGAAAAGTAAGTTTTAATTTACTCTATCTTACTACTTCCTAATAGCCATAATGTTAAGTCATATTTAAGCTAACATTCTGGCTACGCATAGTTAACTTGTTTTCTGAGTGAAGTGAAACTTTTCTAAGCCATGAATTTTTGTTGTTGTTAGATGCATTGTGGAAGCAGAAAATTTTGAAGAACGGGTGGCAATACTAAGTAGAATTATAGAAATTCTGCAAGTTTTTCAAGATTTGAATAATTTCAATGGCGTATTGGAGATAGTCAGTGCAGTAAATTCAGTGTCAGTATACAGACTAGACCATACCTTTGAGGTAAGTTTTAGGCTTATAACTTTTTAATTTTTCTCTTGTATGATAAGATTAGTATAAAATTATCTCATCTACCACCTATCTTTTTTAGTAAGTTCTTTGTAAATTCATCCTTGCTTCTTAAGCATAGTGATATAAACATATTAGAAAATATGCTGATATATTAGCTGATATGGATATGATATATAATATGTGAATCCTAGGCTTATATTAGAAAATATATTAGTATATATTCAGTAAAGAATATGAGACTTACATCACTATGTAATGTACTTTCCTAAATGTAATGAAGTTCTAGGTGGATTTATTCAGTAGCACATTGATTGATATTCTTAAATGACAAAGGATTTTAAATTAAAAATACAAATAATATCTTAATCGCTTTTAGATAGTCAACAATAGACTAACACAGGAAGAACTCTTCTAAAAACTTAAATTTGGCTTTGTGCTGTGGCTTACATCTGTAATCCCAGCACTTTGGGAGGCTGAGGCAGGCAGATCACCTGAGCTCAGGAGTTCGAGACCAGCCTGGCCAACATGGCAAAACCCCATCTCTACTAAAAATACAAAAATTAGCCGGTTGTGGTGGTGCATGCCTGTAATCCCAGCTACTCAGGAGGCTGAGACAGGAGAATTGCTTCAGCCCAGGAGGCAGAGTTTGCAGTGAGCCAAGATTGTGCCATTGCGCTCCAGCCTGGGTGAGACTCTGTCCCCCACAAAAAAATTATGTTATTTTTAAATTACATGTATCTAGCATTTACTATTGAAAATTCAGGAGATATAGAAAATATAGAAAGATATTTTGCATATATACTTTTAATAACAAAATTGAGATTGTACATAGATTTTTATGGCCTTTTTCTCATAAACAATTTTCTATTTTTTATTAGCTTATCTTTAAAAACAAGATTTTAGTGACTGCATAGCTTTCTGTTGTGGATAAATCATAATTTATTCCAACACTAGATTGTGGGACAATTAAGTTATCTCTGGCTTTTTTTTCCTGTGATAATTTATCATGGAATATTCATACATAGAATTCTTTGTAAGAACTTTAATTTCCCCAGAAATAACCTAGAATTGGAAAGCCTGGGTCTGAGTGTTTGTGTACTTTAAGACTTTTAATACTTTTGCCAGGGTGTTTTGTAGCAGGATATGATAAATGCCCCTTGGTATTATAAGCTTCTGGCCAGGTGCAGTGGCTCACACCTGTAATCCCAACACTTTGGGAAACAGAGATGGGAGGATCACTTGAGCCCAGGAGTTTGAGACCAGCCTGGGCAACATATAGAGGCCTCATCTCTGGAAAAAAAAATTAGCCAGGCATAGTGGCAGCTGCCTCTAGGCGGAAAAATCTCATTTTAAAATTATGTCTTAAAGAAATAACTAGTGAGGCCAGGCACAGTGGCTCATGCCTGTGTTATTATTATTATTATTTTTTTTTTTTTTTTGAGACAGAGTTTTGCTCTGGCACCCAGGCTGGAGTCTAATGGTATGATCTCGGCTCACTGCCACCTCTGCCTCCTGGGTTCAAGTGATTCTCCTTCAGCCTCCCAGGTAGCTGGGAATTACAGGCATTCACCACCACCACGCCTGGCTAATTTTTTGTATTTTTAGTAGAGACCAGGTTTCTCCATGCTGGTCAGGCTGGTCTCAAACTCCCAACCTCAGGTGATCTGTCTGTCTTGGCCTCCCAAAGTGCTAGGATTACAGGCGTGAGCCACCACAACCAGCCCATGCCTGTAATCATAGCACTTTGGGAGGCCAAGGTGGGTGGATCACCTGAGATCAGGAGTTTTGAGACCAGCCTGCCCAAATGGTGAAACCCCATCTCTACTAAAAATACAAAAATTAGCCAGGCATGGTAGCATGTGCCTGTAATCCCACCTACTTGGGAGGCTGAGACAGGAGAATTGCTTGAACCTGGGAGGCGGTGCTTGTGGTAAACCGAGATTGCCCCACTGCACTCCAGCCTGGGCGACAGAGTGAAACTCAGTCTCAAAATAAAAAATAACCAGTGAGGTTGAATATGTATTTATTGGCTACTTTATGATTTATATATATTCATTTCTTCTCTCATTTTTGGGGGGAGGGTGTTTGCATTTTTGTTGATTTTTATTTATATATTTTTTTCTCAAGAGACAAGGTCTTGCTCTGTTGTTCAGACTGTAGTATAGTGACATGGTCATAGCCCACTGCAGCACTGAACTCCTAGGCTCAAGGGATCTTCCTGTCCCAGCCTCTTGAGTAGCTGGGATTATAGTCACGAGTCAGCATGCCCAGCCGCATTTGATTCATTTATATGGATTTTTCACATATTAAAGGTCTTAAAACATAGACATTTCATATTTTCTCATTTGTTTGTTTTTTATCTGCTTTTTAATTTAAAAAATGTATAAGGCCGGGCGCGGTGGCTCAAGCCTGTAATCCCAGCACTTTGGGAGGCCGAGGCGGGTGGATCACGAGGTCAAGAGATCGAGACCATCCTGGTCAACATAGTGAAACCCGTCTCTACTAAAAATGCAAAAAATTAGCTGGGCATGGTGGCGCGTGCCTGTAATCCCAGCTACTCAGGAAGCTGAGGCAGGAGAATTGCCTGAACCCAGGAGGCGGAAGTTGCGGTGAGCCGAGATTGCGCCATTGCACTCCAGCGTGGGTAACGAGCGAAACTCCATCTCAAAAAAAAAAAAAAAAAAGTATAATACTTTGACATGAGCCGGGCGCGGTGGCTCAAGCCTGTAATCCCAGCACTTTGGGAGGCCGAGGCGGGTGGATCACCAGGTCGAGAGATCGAGACCATCCTGGTCAACATGGTGAAACCCCGTCTCTACTAAAAATACAAAAAAAAAAAAAAATTAGCTGGGCATGGTGGCACGTGCCTGTAATCCCAGCTACTCAGGAGGCAGAGGCAGGAGAATTGCCTGAACCCAGGAGGCGGAGGTTGCGGTGAGCCGAGATGGCGCCATTGCACTCCAGCCTGGGTAACAAGAGCGAAACTCCGTCTCAAAAAAAAAAAAAAAATACTTTGACATGAGGAAGTTTTATCATTTTTATTTAGTTGTACATATCAATCTCTTCATTTGTGATTTCTTCCTTTGCTTTTGCACCTTAGACTTTTTTTAAGTAAAGGATAACAAGATAGAAACTCAGCCACATAAATATTACCTTTGGAAATGGGCATTTTTACAATCTTTTTGGAAAGCAGTTTAACAATATATCTTAAAATTAAAAATATACATATTCATGGACCCAGAATCCTAAAGAAATAAATGCATCAGAGTACTAAGTTATAGGTACACAGATATGGTTACTGCAGCATTAGTTGTAGTAGCAGAAAACAGAAAACAACTTGAATGTCTATCAATAAGAGAATGATTAAATACATCATCTTATGCCTATATTATAGAATATTGTTCAACTGTAGAACAAAGTGAATGTGATCTATTTGTATTGATGTGGAAGAACATTTGCGATATTTTAGGGGGTGGGAAGCTTCAGAATGACTGTGATATTATTCCAATTTAGTATAACAAAGCAGAGCAAATCCTAAACCTATAAGTGGAATTTGATAAGTATAAAAAATAATGTGGGAGGATACATACTCCTCTTTTAACATTATTTATATATTTTTGAGTGGGTTGTGATTAGAGGGGAATAGAGGAAAAACTGCTTTATACATATATTTTTCTGTTTGGGTGTTTGCATTTTATTGATTTGTGTGAACTTTATGTATTAAACATATTAATACTTAGTCAAATATTATGAAACAGACCGGGTGCAGTGGCTCACGCCTGTAATCCTAACACTTTGGGAGGCTGAGGTAGGTGGATCACATGAGGCCAGGAGTTCAAGACCAGCCTGGCCAACATGATGAAATCCTATCTCTACTAAAAATATAAAAATTAGTCAGGTGTGGTGGCATGCACCTATAATCCCAGCTTCTTGGGAGGCTGATGCAGGAGAGTCACTTGAACCCAGGAGGCAGAGGTTCCAGTGAGCCAAGATCGCACCACTGCACTCCAGCCTATGCTACAGAGCAAGACTCTGTCTCAAAAAAATATATGTATGTGTGAAATATTAATCTATTTAATAAATGGGTCATAAATCAAATGCCTATATATGTGAACCTGTTGTTGGTTTCTCTGTTCTGTTCCTTTATGTATTTGATTACTCTTGTGCCAGTGCCCCTTGCCTAAACTATCATAACTTTAGTCCTTGATAGAGAAGAGTAGGGCATGTCCCCACCAATCGTACTCTTTTTCAAGAGTAACCTATTCTTGGCCCTTTGTTCTCCTATATAAATTTTAGAATCAGTTTAAGCTTCATTTTTTAAAATTGGCATTTTGATAGGAGTTGCATTGGATCTCTAAATCCAAGTACAGATTAGTGAAGAACTGACATTTTTATAGTAATAAGTCTTTTCAACTATGGACATGGTTTATTTCTTCATTTACTTACTCAGTTAATAAGGTTTTGTGTGTTTTTTGTTGTTGTTGTTTTTTCACAGAGATAGCACACTTGTTTTGCTAGACTTATATTAGAATTATTTGCTTTTTAGAGACAGGGTCATACTCTGTCACCCAGGCTGAAGTACAGTGGCATGATCATAGCTTATTGCAACCTCCAATTCCCAGGCTCAAGCAGTCCTCCTACCTTAGTCTCCTGAATAGTTGGGACTATAGGCACGTGCCACCCTGCTCAGCTGATTTCTAAAATTTTTTGTGGACATTGGGTGTTGTTTTGCTGCCCACACTGGTTTTAAACTCTTGGCCTGAAACGATTCTTCTGCCCCAGCCTCTCAAAGTGCTGGGATTACAGGTGTGAGCCACCACACCCAGCCAGAATATTTTTTTAAATCACGATTTCTTTATTGATGTTATCTAGAAACACAGTTTATTTTTGTCTATTGGTTTTATATATAGCAACATTGCTGTTTCTCTCATTAACATTATATATGTAGATTTATTGGAGTTTCTTCATAGGCGGTCATGTCCTCTGTGAATAGTGACAGATTTTTTTCATTCCAGTTTCTGGTTCTTTATTTCTTTTTCTTGTCCATGCTAGCTAGGACTTCTCTATAGTATTGAATAAAAACTACAATGTTATCCCCCTTGGCTTTTTCCTTGATTTAAAGGAAATTCAATGGTTCTCCATCAAGCATAATGTTCGCTAGGGGGTTTGTGTGTGTGCGTATATATTTTTTCTGAAGTTAAAAATAATTAATTTTCAATAAGAAAATCTAATAAGTATAAAAGAAATGCTGCTAAATTTTTGTTGAAGTCTTCTTACCTTCTGATAGTTGTCTTCTCCTTACCAAAACCCCAACCCTTAGCCCCAAAAGATCTTTCAGTAGAAAAATATTTGAGTGTTCAGGGGTTATAATTTTCCTCTTCTACAGCTATGACTTGAAACCCTGGCGAATCAAAATAACTCACAAGGCATGACGTAGAATATTTTTATTGCTTTATCTTCTAATTTATATGAGTATGGATTTTCTATTTATATATAAAGAGAGGAGAAATCACTTCAGATAAGTGTACAAAGGAATACCACTCATCTCTTAATTTAAAAAATTGTTTTCCAGATAATTTGCAAAATTTTATAAAATCTAAGGTTTGCATTTATAAAATTATTGAATTGTAAAAAGTTTATACTGAATTTATATATCCTTTAAGGCATTGCAGGAAAGAAAACGGAAAATTTTGGATGAAGCTGTAGAATTAAGTCAAGATCACTTTAAAAAATATCTGGTAAAACTTAAGTCAATCAATCCACCTTGTGTGCCTTTTTTTGGTAAGTTACTAAATACGGATCTATTTTGAGGTTGAGCATGTTATAGCCAAAAGAGACCTATCTTCAGAGGCAGGTTTTCTTTATTTTATATCTGAATTTTTATTAGCTCTCTGTATTGATAAATCACAAAACTCTGTATTTTCTTATCTATAAAATGAAGATTATAATATAGGGTTATTATAAATAAGGATTAAAAATATTTTATCTGTACTACCTAATACAAAGTCTAGCATATAGGATCCACTCATGGAATAGTAACTGTTATTTTTATCATAATTATCTATGTCACATCTATAGTATTTGCATTCTCTTTAATTTATTAATGGCTTTTATGTGATTTTTAAATTTAGAATTAAAATATTGTTATGTATTATTGAAATTGAATGACTTAAATCAAGTTTTATCAACTTCAGCAATCTTAGTATTTTGGGCCAAATAATTCTTTATCGTGATGGGCTCTCGTGTGTATGGTAGGATCTGTAGCAGCATCCTGGCCTCTATTCACTACACTCCAATAGCATCGTGGAGTTGTGATAACCAAAAATGTCTCTAGACATTCCTAAATATCCCCTAGGTGAGTAAATTGTCTCCACTTGAGAACCACTAATTTAAATGAATCAGCAATTATGCATGAAAAAGGGACTAAAAACTTTTCTATTGTTCATGAGTGAGAAGTAATTATTTTTCTATCTAAATTACAGGCTCTGAGGAAACAGTTTGTAAGCCTATAGTCTTATTAACCAAAATTAGCTTAAAAATTAATTTATTGATGAATAATCACTTAAGATACTTGGCATTAAATATTTATAATCAAATATCAAAACATTTGGTTAAAATAGATTTAACAAAATTTACACTTAGTGAAATTAGGGTTTAGAAAAGCTTATTTTTTTTCTTTTTTTAAATTTAAGTTCTAGGGTACATGTGCAGAACATGCTGGTATACATGTGCCATGCTGGTTTGCTTAAAAAAAAAAAGAAAGAGAAGCTTAATTTGCCATTTCTTAGATTAGCAACTTTATTTTTTACAAGCCAGTAGCTTTTATTTTCTTTTTAAAGTATTTCTCTTTAAAAAAAAAACAAAACTCTTAATGGAGAATTAATGATTGTTTGTCAGAGACTTACCAACATTTTAGTAGTAGAGTTGCTAAGTAATATAGGATGCCTTTCAACTTTATTAGATCAGTTGTTTTCCCAAATAATTGATTAAATAACAAAATTTAAAATAACGTTTCTTTAAATATTTTTTTTCTAGGAATATATTTAACAAATATTCTGAAGACCGAAGAAGGGAATAATGATTTTTTAAAAAAGAAAGGGAAAGATTTAATCAATTTCAGTAAGAGGAGAAAAGTAGCTGAAATTACTGGAGAAATTCAGCAGTATCAGAATCAGCCTTATTGTTTACGGATAGAACCAGATATGAGGGTAAATATTTTCTTAGCTTATCTTTAAAAGAGAACATGTCAATGGATACCCAAAAAAAAGAAAAACGGAATGAATAAGACGTACTATTGGATCACACAACAGGGTGACAGTAGTCAATGATGGCTTAATTGTGATTTAAAAATAACTATAAGAGGCCAGGCACTGTGGCCCAGCACTTTGGGAGTCCGAGGCGGGCAGAACATGATGTCAGGAGTTCGAGACCAGCCTGACCAACATGGTGAAACCCTATCTCTTACTAAAAATGCAAAAATTAATAAAAACAAAAATCAAAAAAATAATAATAAATAAATAAAAATGCAAAAATTAGCTGGGCAGGGTGGCACATGCCTGTAATCCCAGCTGCTCAGAAGGCTGAGGCAGGAGAATTGCCTGAACCCGGGAGGCAGAGGTTGCAGTGAGACGAGATCGTACCACTGCACTCCAGGCTGGGTGACAGAGCAAGACTCCATCTCAAAAAAAAAAAAAAGAAATTCTGAAACATCGATCTGATGAAATATTGTAGAGTTAAAATTTGTGTTTTGTAAAATAAGCCAACCAGCCAGGTGCCATGGCTCACGCCTGTAATGCCAGCACTTTGGGAGACCAAGCAGGTGGACCACTTGAGGTCAGGAGTTCAAGAGCAGCATGGCTAATGTGGTAAAACCCCGTCTCTACTAAAAATACAAAGTTAGCTGGGCACAGTGGAGTGTGCCTGTAATCCCAGCTACTTGGATGGGTAAGACTCCATCTCAGAAAAAAAAAAAAGAAAAGAAAACCACATGGAAAAAAGTTAATCGAATATAAACCTCAGAAAGACGAAAATTGACTGATATCCCAGTTTTTCAGGAAAAATTCTCTATTTTATCTATGTATGTATTTATATATAAATTTTCTATGTATTATATAGATGCATGTATTTACATGCACAGTAAAATCATTGGAGGATATTCCAGTATTTAAGTGTAAACAATGAGATTTCTGGTTTGTAAGGTTACTGCTCTTTCTCTCTTTTCTCTTTTTGGCAGTGCTAAATCACCTAAATTTTCTACTTTAAAACTTTAAGCTTAAAATACTTTTTGAGGCCGGGCACGGTGGCTCAAGCCTGTAATCCCAGCACTTTGGGAGGCCGAGGTGGGTGGATCACAAGGTCGAGAGATAGAGACCAACCTGGTCAACATGGTGAAACCCCGTCTCTACTAAAAATACAAAAAATTAGCTGGGCATGGTGGCACATGCCTATAATCCCAGCTACTCAGGAGGCTGAGGCAGGAGAATTGCCTGAACCCAGGAGGCGGAGGTTGCGGTGAGCCGAGATCGCGCCATTGCACTCCAGCCTGGGTAACGAGCGAAACTCCGTCTCAAAAAAAATATATATATATATTTTTTGATAAAGACAATTTTCTAAATTTTATTAGGTTTTTTTTTTTTTTTTTTTTTTTTTTTTTAAGGAAGAGGGGTTTTACCATATTGCCCTGGCTAGTCTCAAATTCCTGGTCTTAAGCAGTCCCCTGGCCTCAGCCTCCCAGACTGCTAGGATTACAGGTGTGAGCCATATGGCTTGGCTCACATAAAAACATTTTTTGTACTGGAAGTTAGCACAGATAGGTTTAAGTTCATAATCTTTTTTTTTTTTTTTTTTTTTTTGAGATGGAGTCTCACTGTTGTTGCCTGTGCTGGAGTGCAGTGGCACAATCTTGGCTTACTGTGACCTCCACCTCCCGGGTTCAAGCAATTCTGCTGTCTCAGCCTCCTGAGTAGCTGGGATGTCAGTCACCACGCCCAGCTAATTTTGTATTTTTAGTAGACAGGGTTTCTCCATGTTTGTCAGGCTGGTCTTGAACTTCTGACCTCAGGTGATCCACCTGCCTTAGCCTCCCAAAGTGCTGCGATGACAGGCGTGAGGCACTGTGCCCGACCTATAATTATTCTGGAAATTACTTTTAAAGTAATTTAAAGTAATGACTACTTTTAAAGTAAAAGTAATTTCCAGAATAATTATAAATGATCAAGAATGATCTATAAATTGGATTAACAGAACTTAATCTATTTTCACTTCTTTTCTGATTATTGAAATTTCATTGTGGATTATAACCATAATTTTATTCTAAAACCCTTTTGGTAGCTTACTGGTGATGATCATTTGTTACAACGAGTAGGAATAAAGTTTACTAAGGAGTAAGCAGGGCTGCTACTGAGCCATTAAGATGGTAATAAATGAAAACTTGTATTATTAATAGAACTTTAAGACTAGAATATAACTTCCACAGAAATTATATAATTTTATTCAAAAGTAAAGAGATTGGAATAAGCAATACTTGTGAACTTTTCAAATATTGTAATCTCTTAATTTGTTGATAATTTTTAGCATTAAATCATGAAGTAATTTTCAGTAAAAAATTTTAATGAGATCTTATTTTAATAAAATCAAAATATATACTTGTTATGTATGCACTTGTGATATTTGTTTAATTCCAGAGATTCTTTGAAAACCTTAACCCCATGGGAAGTGCATCTGAAAAAGAGTTTACAGATTATTTGTTCAACAAGTCACTAGAAATTGAACCTCGAAACTGCAAACAGCCACCTCGATTTGTAAGTCTTTTAAACTTTTGGAAACAATTGTTCTGTTTTTAAAAATATTATTTTCAGTGTTTAACAACCTGTTATTTAAAAAATGTAATCGAATGGCTGTTCCTAGATGTTTTGTTTGCAGTACTGTACTGTTTCTAAAGTTACATATTCTGTGGCGGGAAATGTCATACTTTCGATAAAATCTGGTTTTTCCCTTATCTTAGTACTACTTATGTGTTAACTTTTGATCCCTCCTAGAATAATACAAAAAAGTGTGAGAAAGTGAGAACTTAATAGGTAGCTAACTGGAACAACAACAAAAAAAATGAAAAGACCTAGGAAGGAGTAGCAAACATATTTTGGTTCTTGTAGCTTGATCATGACTTCTGCCATTAGGGCTGTATGGTCCATAGTTGCCTCTGGAACCCACCTCTGTCACTAGGATTTGACACTCCAGTTTCTGGTTACTATAGGGATTTGCAGTGGCAACAGAAATAGTGGAAAATGAATTCTAAGCTAAAAGTGAAGCAAGATAATGGAAGGAAGTAAAAGCACAAGCAACTTTAGGCAAAGCAGGAAGTTAGGTAGTTTCATACTATCTCATCTTCACAATTGTGTGGTATATGAGGGGACTTCAAAAACTTTATGGAGGCTGGGCACAGTGGCTCATGCCTGTAATCCCAGCACTTTGGGAGATCAAGGCAGGCAAATTGCTTGAGCTCAGGAGTTGGAGACCAGCCTAGGTAACATGGCAAAACCCTATCTCCACCAAAAATGCAAAAAATTAGCTGGGCATGGTGGTGTACACCTGTGGGGTGGAGGTTGCAGTGAGCCAAGACTGAACCACTTCACTCCCTCCTTGGTGACAGAGTGAGACCCAGTCTCAGGGGGAAAAAAAAAAAATTCATGGAAAAATGCATTGTAAAGATAAGAATGTTTTAAAATGGAATTAAAAGATAAAGATAAAAATATAAACTTTATTTCCCAACATAAGCTTTATCAAGTTCAGGACACTTTTCTAAGCGATAATACCAACCTTTTTGTCCATCCCTAAAAAACTAAAGATCCTGGGAATTTAACCATGTCAGTACACTCTCTTTTACATTATTAACTAAAGAAGAGTGGTTACCCTTTAATTTTTTTTTATAATTAGGAAACAAAAAAAGTCAGAAGGAGCCAAGTCAAGACTATAAGTGGATACCTAATGATCTCCCATCAAAACTCTCAAAGAATTGCCCTGGTTTAATGAGAGGGATGAGCAGGAGCATTATTGTGGTGGAAAAGGACTCTGGTGAAGCTTTCCTGGTTGTTTTCTCTGCAAAAGCTTTGGCTTTCTCAAAACAGTCTCATAATAAGCAGATGTTTTTGTCCTTTGACCCTCTGGAAAGTCAACAAGCAAAATGCCTTGAGCATCCTAAAAAAAACTGTTGCCCCCCCACCCTTTTTTTTTTTTTTTTTTTTTTGAGACAGAGTCTCACTCTCTCACCCAGGCTGGAGTACAGTGGTGTGATCTGAACTCACTGTAATCTCTGACTCCCAGGTTCAAGCAATTCTACTGCCTCAACCTCCCAAGTACCTGGGATTACAGGTATGTGCTGCCACGCCTGGCTAATTTTTATATTTTTAGTAGATACAGGGTTTCACCGTGTTCACCAGTCTCTTCTTGAACTCCTAACCTCAAATGATCCACCAGCCTTGACCTCCCAAAGTGCTGGGATTACAGGTGTGAACAACCATGCCCAGCCTTTTTTTTTTTTTTTTTTTTTTTTTTTTAATGGAGACAGAATCTTGCTATATTGCCCATGCTGGTCTCAAACCCCTGGCCTTAAATGATCCTCCTACCTCAACCTCCCAGGGTGCTAGGATTAGAGGCATGAGCCACTGTGCTTGGTCAGCCTTTGCTCTTGACTGATTTGGTTTTGCTTTGACCAGACCACTTCCACCTCTTGGTAGCCATTGCTTTGATTGTGCTTTGTCTTCAGCATGATACTGGGAAGCCACGTTTCATTTCCTGTTACAGTTCTTCAAAGAAATGCTTCAGGGTCTTGATCCCACTTACTTAACATTTCTGTTGAAAGCCCTGCTCTTTTCTGCAGCTGATCTGGGTGCAGTGGTTTTGCCATCCATCTAGTGGAAAGTTTGCTCAACTTTAATTTTTCAGTCAGAATTGTGTATGCTGAACCAGTTGAGATGTCTTGGTATTGGCTGTTTTTTTTGTTGTTAATCATCAGTCCTCTTCACTTAGGGCACGAATGAGATTATTTCCTCAGAAATGGTTGTTGATGGTCTGCCATCATTGGTTTTATCTCCCACATCATTTCATCCCTTGTTAAAATGAGTTATCAATTTGTAAATGGCTGATTTCTTTGGGCCATTTTCCCCATAAACTTTTCATAAATTATCAGTAATTTCACCATTCTTCCACCCAAGTGTCATCATAAGTTTGATATTTGTTCTTGCTTCAATTTTAGCAGAATTCATGTTCCTTTAATAGGAATTCTTTACAAACTGATGTCTTATCCTTCTTAGTGTGTCTAACTAGGTCCTATTCAGACACGTTGTAGTTAGTTAGTATGAGTTTATTTTGATGGGAAAAAAATGAAAGTCATGCAAAGTTATTTTATAATAGACATTTGCCGTGCACTTTTTGAAAGCTCCTCTTAGATCTTACTTTTATTTTACAAAGGAAAATAGTGAGATTCCAAGGGGTTAAATAACCTTTTCAAGGCTACATAGCTAGATATTGGCATAGTTGAAATCTAAACTCAAGTTTTCTGAGTTCTGTGTTTTTTATTAGGTTACTGCTGCCAGAACTGAAAAATAGGACAGAGATGAGGGTGGGGGATAATAATAGGAATGTCCTCCAAAGACTTTTAAAGCTCCAACGGAGAGGTCAATCATTTCGTATAAGGAAGGGGAAATAAAATGACCTTTTTTTTTTTTTCTGAAGCATATAGCATAATAGGTTTCATAAATTATGTTCCCAGTAAATATTTGTAAAATTTATATAGATATTTTCAAAGAGAAGTTTAGGTTCAAGTGTTTTAGGAGCAAAATGTGATTTTCACCCACAAATTTTTAAGAATTTTATTTTTGCACTTCTGAAGAGACTTACTTATATTCAAATTCATTTTTTTTTTAAATTAAGCCAGTCAAGTCCAGAAGATTCTGCTAGAATGATACAGACTGTCCTTGCAGATTGAAGAACTGCATGCTTAAGAACTGTATGCTTAAGAACTAGTAAGACTGATAAGGTAGCTCTAAGTCACAGAAACAAAATGCTGTATATGCAAACTCATGACGTTGATTATGTTTGCTTTTCCTAGCCTAGGAAATCAACTTTCTCCTTAAAATCTCCTGGAATAAGGCCTAACACAGGCCGACATGGCTCTACCTCAGGTACTTTACGAGGTCATCCAACACCATTAGAAAGAGAACCATGTAAAATAAGCTTTAGTCGGATTGCTGAAACTGAGCTGGAATCAACAGTGTCAGCACCAACCTCTCCAAATACACCGTCTACTCCACCAGTATCTGCTTCTTCAGACGTTAGTGTATTTTTAGATGTGGATCTCAGCAGCTCCTGTGGTAAGTATTTGATGAAAACCATTTGGTAAAAAGGGAATCCTGGGTCTCAGATAATTCTTAGCATTTTAATTAGGGAACTGTAGAATCCTTTGCAGACTATATTAGTGTGAAAAGAGACATCTAAATGTGAAAATACTGATTAATGCAAGAAGTAAAGCATCATGTGTGCATTGTTGATGCATATTATCTTCTAATTTATTCATTCAACAAAGATTTACTTAGTACCTTTGGACCTACTACCAGTCTAAAGGGAGCAATAGATGATGATTAAGAAAACAAGTAGATAAGTTCTGTGATAGAGAGGGAGCCACTTATGCTAAGAAGGAAAACCATTCTAGGTACAGAAGGTTCTAAGTTAATTTTTTAAAAACTAACATGGCAAAAGATGATGATGAAATTCTGCACTGTGTATTGTATGTTATCTGGAAACATTTGAAAAATAAAACCAGTGCCTGTAATCCCAGCTACTCAGGAGGCTGAGGCAGGAGAATTGCCTGAACCTAGGAGGCGGAGGTTGCGGTGAGCCAAGATCGCGCCATTGCACTCCAGCCTGGGTAACAAGAGCGAAACCCCGTCTCAAAAAATAAAAAAAAAAAAAAATTAATAAACCATGCATGTTACCTTCCTTTTCACATTAATTATTCTTATTCCAATAGGCAGCAATAGCATCTTTGCTCCAGTGCTTTTGCCACATTCAAGTAAGTAAGTTTTAAGTTGATTCTAATGAAATGACTGTAAAGATAATAATCTGGTTGATTATATTTATATTTGAGTATTTTGGGTTTTGACAATATTAAATAATAAGAAAAGTTATAAAAATTTAATTATTTGCTTACAACTGTGTACTACTTAAACTTAACTATAGTTTATTTTCATTTTTTATGATCTGTGTTCTAAGGGGCTGTATGGCCTTGAAGAAATTACTTACTTTCCCTATACTTCTTAAGGATCAAATGAAATAACTGTATAGAACACCCAGAATATTGCTTGGTACAGAATGAATGGTAATTTCTTGTCAGTTGTCTTTCTTCCATACCCTTTCAAATCATTTTCCCATGGAAATAATATACTAAATGTTCATCAGGTTCCCAGGATAGCCCCCAATCACTTACTATTATTATTTTTTTACATCATCTTATATAATGAAAGAAGTATTTTGAGTAAAGCACTATTCTATCATTCCTAATTATTTCACAATTTATAACATTAATGCTGTTAACTTTCTCTCTGTGGTCATTTGTTTAAAACAAAATAACCCCAAAATGAACACAGTACCTTTGGGTATAATTTTTTATATTTAATTTAAAAATGTTTTTATCTGGCTAGGCATGGGGGCTCATACCTATAATCCCAGCACTTTGGGAGGCTGAGGCAGGAGGATCACTTGAGGCTAGGAGTTCAAGACTAGCCCGGGGAACATAGCAAGACTCTGTCCTTACCAAAAAAAAAAAAAAAATTCATCAAAGTTACATATGAATAGAATTTAAAAGGGAAATAGTGCTAAAACACTTGAAATTAACAGTGGTTCCCTACCTCAAGTCTACCAACTCCTTTCTTGTTCTCTGGTGATACTTCTACATACCTAAATGATGTTTTTATATTCTCTCTTGAATTTTAGACAGTGTTTACTGATCTCCTGTTTTGGTGGATGAGAATTTCATGCTCTACCCTGCCTGTACTTAATCACATTTGGGGAAAATACTATTCACTGCTACACTTCCTTTTCTTTATAGCTCTGTTTCCTGAAGTTAATAATTGCCTCATTAATGTTTAGGTTTGTTTGTATGTTTGTTTAGCACCTTTCTACACCCTTTTATAGCAGTTTTCCCCCTTCCACCGTTCCGTAGCAGTTTTCCCCCTTCCCCCCTTCCCCAGCTTCGGCCGGGCACTGTGGCTCATTCCTGTAATTCCAGAACTTTGGGAGACTGAAGTGGGCAGATCACAAGGTCAGGAGATCGAGACCATCCAGGCTAACATGGTAAAAACTCTTCTCTACTAAAAATACAAAAAATTAGCTGGACGTGGTGGTACATGCCTGTAATCCCAGCTACTCGGGAGGCTGAGGCAGAATTGCTTGAATCCGGGGAGGCACAGGTTACAGTGAGCTTAGATTGCACCACTGCATTCTAGCCTGGGTGACAGAGCAAGACTCTGCCTGAAAAATAGAACAAAAAAATCTACTGCTTTACAACGAACTGCTTTGATGTGATCTTTTTTTTTTTTTTTTCATTTTGCAGTCTACTTAATGAGCCCTTTAAATTTAGAGATTTGAGTGTTTGATTTCCAGAAAATGTTTCCTATTGCTTCGGTAATAATTCTTCCCCCAGCATGTTCTCTGACTGCTTTTGTAGAGCTTCTTTTTCTTATTTTCATACATCCTAAATTGATCCTCCAATTTCCTGTCTTTTACCACCTCTTGTCCATCTCTGTGTTTTCATTCTATCTTCTGGAAGATTTCGTCAGTTTATCTTGAGCTCTTGCACTTATTTTCTTCATCTGTCGTAATTTTGAATTTCTAAGAATTCTTCTCAGTTCCCTCTGATCATGCCTTTTTTTTTTTATACCATCCTATTCTAATTTCATGGGTGCACTTTCTTCTCTTATCTCTCTTAGGATAATAGTTATAGTATTTTTAAAGTTTATTTTTAATTGACAGATAATTGCATATGTTTTGGGAGTACAATATGATGTTTTGATACATGTATACATTGTGGAATGATCAAATCAGGCAAGTAGCATATCCAGTGGCTGGGCAGGGTTGGATCTGGAAAGGGGAGACTTCAGTCAATGGATGCAAAGTTTCAGTAACTATAGTTAATAATAATGTATATTTCAAGATAGATAGAAGATTTTAAATCTTCTCACTGCAAAGAAATGACAAATATTTGAGATGATGGATAATTATAGTACTTTAGAAAAAAAAAATTGTTTTGTTTCTGGTGGCGTCTCTTTTCTGACCTCCTTCTTGTATTAGTTGTAGTCTCTTGTCTGTCATATTGGAGGCTTTCCTTTCTTGTCCGGTAGTATTTCTGTTCATGTTTTAGAATGAGGGGGATACTGATGGGAAGTGCTGTAATTATATCCATGGGCACTTGTTGATTTGTGGGTTTCACTGTAGAGTAATGGAATGATGATATTTTACTTAGTAAATCTCCAAATGTCAGAATCTATAGGCATTTTCCCTAGGCATGTTTAGTTTTTCTAAAGAAGGATCTTTGAATCTTCTGCCTGGGGCAGTCTCACCACGTAGTATGGATATCTGTGTTTTCAGCACAGACTACTATCCCAAGTCTGGGGTTTCGATTCTGCAGAGAATAAAACTGCCTGTGTCCTACTGAGGTGGGAATGAGGTCGTTGCCTAGCCTCACTAAGTAGGGGAGAGTAGAATGGGGTTCTCTCTGCCCCTTATCCAGACTTAACCACGTCTTCTGTTTTCATGCCCATGCCTTCCATCGTACCAAATGCATTTAGCTTCTGAATCCTTGTTTGGTTCTGTGGGGCAGAGTTGCTGCTGCTTATCAGTATTACTCTCTGCAGACATTTCGATTTCATCTTCCTCCATCTGTCTCTATATACCTTATGAATTAAAGCTACCTACATGAATTAAAGCTTCAGCTTCATACATTTTCTGGCTATATTGAAATTTGTTGACATTTCTTATTTTTTTTTCTTGTTCTATGATGGAAATGTCATTACACTGCCTATTAGTTTCTTAGTACTGCCATAACAAAGCATCACAAACAGAGTATCTTGAAAGAGCAAAAATTTATTGTATCATAGCTCTGAAGGCCAGAAATCCAAAATCAAGGTATTGTCAGGGCCATATTTACTCTGAAACTTGGAGAAGAGAATCCTTCCTTGCTTCTTCTGGCTTCTAGTATTTGCTGGCAATCCTTAGCATCCCTTGATGTGTAGATGCATCACTTCAATGTTTGCTTCCATTGTCTTACGGCTGTCTTCTCAAAGTATGTCTCTCTATTTCCTCTCTTTTTCTTGAAAGGTCCTGTTCATGTCATATTGGATTTAGGTCCATTTTAATAACCTTATCCTAATTTCATTACATCTCTAAAGACTATTTTCCTAATAAGGTCACCATTACAGGTTCTAGGTATTAGGACTTCAGCATGTCTTTTGGTGGAACACAATTCAACCTGTAACACTGTACCGTTGTAGAAGTAAGAATTCTAGACATTATTTTGAATGATAGTAAAATACATTTTCAATATAAGACTATTTTACATTTTAAAATTTAATAGAAAATTGAGAATAACTGCATAAAATTCTGAACATTCTAAAATAAATCCCCAAAGAAAAAAAGAAAATATTTATAGCAAGTATGAAAACTACTCAGATGAAATGAGAAAAACAGCAAGACTCCATCCGCAATCGATATGGGTAGTTCACATCAAAGGAAGTGTATCTTTTAAAGAAACATAGGCCGGGCGCGGTGGCTCAAGCCTGTAATCCCAGCACTTTGGGAGGCCGAGGCGGGGGGATCACAAGGTCAAGAGATCGAGACCATCCTGGTCAACATGGTGAAACCCCGTCTCTACTAAAAATACAAAAAACTAGCTGGGCGTGGTGGTGCGTGCATGTAATCCCAGCTACTCAGGAGGCTGAGGCAGGAGAAATACCTGAACCCAGGAGGTGGAGGTTGCAGTGAGCTGAGATCATGCCATTGCACTCCAGCCTGGGTAACAAGAGCAAAACTCTGTCTCAAAAAAAAAAAAAAAAAAAAGAAACATAGATAATTATAGATAGTTCAGCATCATATGAAATCTGAGGACTTTTACACAATGGTGAGTTGCCATTTTAGTCTTTTGACTAAAAGACTGTGTGTGTGTGTGTTTTTAGTATGAGCAAACCTATGGTAAAAGGTACATTATTTGTCCCCATGTAATTGGTATATTAGTAAGACCCTTTTGGAAAGCAATTTGAATACAACATATCAAACCATGAAAATGCTCACACTCTTTGATCTTACTGATTCAGTAGAAAATTTAATACTTCGTTTATACCAGCTACTCTGCTAAGCACAAGAGATTCAGAGGCAAAAAAGAAAGACAAAACCTCTGCCTTTATTTATACAAAATACCCAATAAATGTTTGGAAAAAGCCACATGCATGAAGATTCATCCCACTCTGTTTTCTTCCACGTCACTTGTCGTTCCTTGGTCTCTGTTGCTGGTTCCTCCTCACCTTCACAAACTGTTGACATTGGAAGGCCCTAGGACTCAGTTCCTGGACCTCTTCTCACTACTTGGTTATCTCATTCAGTCTGATAGCATTTACATGATGATAATTCCCAAATTTATATCTCTAGCCAGTTGGGTATCTAATAGGAATTTCAAACTTAACCTCTCTGAAACTGAGCTTCTTCTTATCCCCTCCAAAATTGTTCTTCTCACTGCCTCCTCATCTCAATTCTAATTACAAGCATCCAGTTACTTAGGATAAAAATACTATGTTAGAAGTATCTTTTACTTCTCTCCCTTTCTCACACCCCAAGTGTGACTTATCAACAAATCTGGACTACTCTCAAAATATATCCAGATTATAACAGTTTCTCACCATCTTGACTGCTGTCACCCTGCTCCAAGCCACCATTAACTATTACCTTGTTTATTACAGTAGCATCCTAACTTCTTATCTTCCCCACTTCAGTATGCTTTTAGTAGAGCAGCTAGAATGATCCTTTTAGAATCTGAGTTAGATCTTGTTTCACGTGTGCTTAAAGCCCACTGGTGAGCTGGGCGCAGTGGCTCATGCCTGTAATCCCAGCACTTTGGGAGGCTGAGGTGGGTGGATCGCCTGAGGTCAGGAGTTTGGGACTAGCCTGGCCAACATGGTGGAACCATGTCTTTACTAAAAATACAAAAATTAGCTGGGTCTGGTGGAAGGCGCCTGTAATCCCAGCTAGTCAGGAGGCTGAACCTTGAGAATTGCTTGAACCCAGGAGGCAGAGGTTACAGTGAGCTGAGATCACATCATTGTGCTCCAGCCTGGACAACAAGAGTGAAAATCCATCTCAAAAAAAAAAAACAAAACAAAACACAAAAACAAACCCTCTGGTGGCTTTCTATCTCACTCAGAGTGAAGGCCAGTTCTTTCAAAGAACCCACAGGCCCTACACAGTTTGATCTTGTTTAATCTGTCAGACCTCATCACTTATTCTCCCCCTTCACTCAGTCTGCCTCAACATAATAGATACATTATTGCATCAGTGCTTTGCTTTTGCCATTCCTGCTGCTTATAATACTCTTTAGCCATTTGGCCTCACATCTTGCTTCCTTACCTCCTTCAGGTTGTGTTACCTTAGTGAAGCCTTCCCTAATCACTCTATTTATGTTGCTCCCCTCCCGCCTCTTTCTATACCCCTTTCCAACCAAATATTCCTTCTCATAATTTATAGACATTATACTTTTACTTATCTTTCCCTAACCTAGATTATAAGTTCCATAAGGACATGAATTTTTACCTGTTTTGTTCACTTTTATATTACTAGTGCTTCAGACAGTGCCTGACAGTATTAGCCAGGTACCCAATGTTGCATGAATGAATGAATGACAGAAAATTAGAAGTAACTTAGATAGCTAACTAACATTACAGAAATGGTTTAGTAAATTATACTATATTCACCAGTTTGGAATAACTGCAGCTACTAAAAAAGTTCATAAAAACTGTACTCTTGTAGGGAAATGCTCTTGATAAAATATTAAATTGCATTCAGACTTTAGCAAGGATTGTTGAATGCCTACTATGGAGAAGTAGACGGTTCAGTGGTGACTGTAGAGTCAGACCCAGATTCAAAACTCTCATAGCTTTCCCATCATTCACATATCATCTGCTTCTGTGAGTATGTGTCTCTGTTACCATCTTAAGACTGGCTTAAACAATAAGAAAACACTGACAGACATACTTGGAAGCTTAGCAGAAGGCTTCTTTAAGACTGGTTGATTCAGTGACTCAGTGATGTAATTAAAGACCAGGGTTCTTTTTGACTCTTCATTGTTTTGTCCAGATTATCAGTTTGATTTAAAGCTGTTTTCCCTTAAGATCATAACTGGCAAGAGCAGTAAAGATTGTGTGCTGCTTTGTTTGGTGAAGTGATATGTATAGAGAAGTACAGACAGTATGACAGATTGCTTTTCCAAAAGAGCAAGGAACTTCCTTTCTGTTAGCCCCCAGAAAATCTCCTTTTAAATTTCACTGATCCGAATTAGGTCACATGCCAACAGTTAAACTGATCACTCTGGCTAAAGGAATGAGATTACTCTGATTGATTTATACTAATCAGGCCCCATCCCTGAAGCTAAGGGGTCAGGTTCACTTTCCCTAAAGCACATGGCTACTTGCATGAAAGAAGGGTAAGTAAAAATCCGATCATGTTAAGAAAGTGAGAAGGTGAGTCCCATGCCTACTCCTTGGCATGAATTGGGGTGCCCTGGGCGGGATTGGCCAACTAAACCAAATGGGACAGATTTACCACCACTGAGAAGAGTTCTCCCAAAGACGAGACAAACAATGCTGACAGGTATGATGAACATCCTTTTCCTAACCTCCTCACACCACCTGCCAACCTCATAGGCATACCTTTTGTATCAGCTATTTCTCCCTGAGCCAACAGGACCCCCCAGAAATAACTGCAGAGGCACATGATCAGGATAGCAATTTTTGACATAGAATAATTAGTTTGACATATCTACCTGGATGTCTCTTAAGCAGTTCAGTTAGAGTGTTTAAAATTAAACTCATCAGCTTCTTTCCCAGTTACCTCCTGTGTTCCCAATCGCAGTATAATGACAAATAAGACACAGTTACTGCATTTCTGTATGAATATAGAGCCATCAAATGGGAAGTTGAACTATAGAAAAAATCAGAATGAAAATAATAATTATGTGTCTGGTTGATCTGTTTGGGGGTATTGTCCTGTCACTTATCATTTTGTAATTTCCTTTAATGTGGTTATATAATGTGTACATTTTTAATGAGAGACTTGCAAAGTGATATGGGCTCCTATATGCACGGTTTTATTACCTGTGTGATGATGTGCTGAAATGTAGCTGCTTCAAAAATATATGGTCTCTGATTAGGATGGTCTTTCTTTGGAATTTACTACAGTATACTCAGACATGTTTTGTTTCAATTTGTAAAAGGCTTTTCAGGGAACAGAATCTCATTAATCTTAAATAGTACACCTTCATTTAGCTTAAGTACCCATCATGCCCCAGGCACTGTGGTAGGTGATAGAGATACAGAAATAAATACACACTGCCCTCAGAAAGCTTACAATTTATTGGGGAAGACAGATAAACCAGTAGTTGATACAGTCAGACAAATGCCATAATAGAAGTATCGATTATAAGCTGTGATAAAGGTTTATCTTACAATTATACTGTAAATTGTGGTTAAACTAGTCTTTTTCTCCCACAGAGTCTTTCTTTAGTTCATGTGGTAGTTTACATAAACTAAGTGAAGAGCCACTGATTCCTCCTCCACTTCCTCCTCGAAAAAAGTTTGATCATGATGCTTCAAATTCCAAGGTAATCAACATGACTTGACTTCAACTTATTCTAAGTTGTGCATCTTCAAAATAATGGCCATTGTTGTAAAGAGTCTGTCAGTTATATTTTGGCTACCATTTATGGTTTTTCAACATTTGGTTGTATTTGAAAAATACTTTTAGTTGTCTAATACTTATAAAAACCTTTTCTAAAAAAAGAGGCTGGGCTGGGCGCGGTGGCTCACACCTGTAATCCCAGTGCTTTGAAAGAACGAGGTGGGTAGATCACCTGAGATCAGGAGTTCAAGTCCAGCTTGGCCAACATGGTGAAACTATCTCTCTAGTAAAACTACAAAAATTAGCCAGGTGTGGTGGTGGGCACCTGTAATCCCAGCTACTCGGGAGGCTGAGGCAGGAGAATTGCTTGAACTTGGGTGGTGGAGGTTGCAGTGAATCAATATCACGCCACTGCACTCCATCCTGGGGAACAAGAGTGAAACTCTGTCTTGGGGGAAAAAAAGGCTGGTTGGGAGGCTGAGGCAGGTGGATCACCTGAGGTCAGTTCAGACCAGCCTGGCCAACATAGTGAAGCCCTGTCTCTACTAAAAACACAAAAATTAGCCAGGCGTGGTGGCAGGCACTTGTAATCCCAGCTACTCAGGAAGCTGAGGCAGGAGAATCACTTGAACCCAGGAGGCAGAGATAGGTTGCAGTGAGCCAAGATGACACCATTGCACTCCAGCCTGGGCAACAGCAAGACTCTGTCTCAGAAAATAAAAATAAAAATAAAAATAAAATAAAAAAGAGGCTGGGCAGATTCAGAGATACTCAGAAGTACGTATTCTTTCTGGTATAGGTGAAAAAAAATATAAGTCTTAGTATATTAGTAGTATTCCAGGTATTCTTCAAACTTTCAACCACTGCTTCTCAGAATTTTAAGGGTACATCAGAATTACCTGAAAGGCTTGTTAAAATCAAATTGTGGAGCCCCACCTCCAGAGTTTCTGATTCAGTAGGTCTAGGATAGGGCCCAATAAATTGCTTTTCTTTGTTGTTGTTGTTCTTGAGATGGAGTCTCACTCTGTCGCTAGGCTGGAGTGCAGTGGCATGATCTCTGCTCACTACAACCTCCACCTCCTGGGTTCAAGTGAGTCTCCTGTCTCAGCCTCCTGAGCAGCTTAGACCACAGGCATGCACCACCACGTCCAGCTAATTTTTGTAGTTTTAGTAGAGACAGGGTTTCACCATGTTGGCCAGGATGGTCTCCATCTCTTGACCTCATGATCCGCCCATCTTGGCCTCCTGAAGTGCTGGGATTACGGGCAAGAGCCACCGTGCCTGGTCCAAGACTTTGCTTTCCTAACAAGTTCCCTACTGATGCTGATACCAGTGGTCCCTGGATCACACTTTGAGATCTACTGCTCGAAGCCTTATTGGAGAAAGTAGAGGTAGATGTCCAGTAAGCAGAAGCTAGACATTAAAGTCCTCTTGATACCATGTCCTTTCATGTCTATAAAGCAATAAATTATTGTCACTTACCTATTATAATTAAAATATATAAATTTCCTAAATGTATACACAAAGCAAGATAACTCAAAGAGTTATATTTTTAAGACTTCAATTAAAACATCTCATATATAAAAATATTAAACCCAGCCCTGAATTAAACTAGGATTACTCACAATCTGATATTTAACACAGATTAGTTTGAGTCTCTGAATTTAACTTCACACCTAAGAATTTTTCAGACTTAAAAACTTTTTTTAAAAGTTTTCCAGCAGAATAGAGGTATAATTTAATTACTTTTTTTTTTTAAGGGAAATACGAAATCTGATGATGATCCTCCTGCTATTCCACCAAGACAGCCTCCTCCTCCAAAGGTAAAACCCAGAGTTCCTGTTCCTACTGGTGCATTTGATGGGCCTCTGCATAGTCCACCTCCACCACCACCAAGAGATCCTCTTCCTGATACCCCTCCACCGGTTCCCCTTCGGCCTCCAGAACACTTTATAAACTGTCCAGTTAATCTTCAGCCACCTCCACTGGGGCATCTTCACAGAGATTCAGACTGGCTGAGAGACATTAGTACGTGCCCAAATTCACCAAGCACTCCTCCTAGCACACCCTCTCCAAGGGTACCACGTCGATGCTATGTGCTCAGTTCTAGTCAGAATAATCTTGCTCATCCGCCAGCTCCCCCTGTTCCACCAAGGCAGAATTCAAGCCCTCATCTGCCAAAACTGCCACCAAAGACTTACAAACGGGAGCTTTTGCACCCTCCATTGTACAGACTGCCTTTGCTAGAAAATGCAGAAACTCCCCAATGACCTTAGCCATATGTAGTCATTGACACTGGAATGGTATTTGTAAAGTTTTTTTTTTAATTTATTCAAAAAAAGACATAGTATTTTAGTACTTTTTACAAATAATGCTCTTACAAAAATGCTACTGATCAAATAAGCTTTTAAGAATTGGAAAAAAATTACAAAAGTCCTTCACCATTATCCTCAGGTGATCAGTAGCATTGCCTTGTCTTGGATCCTCAGTGCTGCCAAAAGGCCAGTATGAAGAATTTATATTTGCACTGTAAACTCTGCAAAAATATGATTTAAAGTGACGTGATTGCACTGAAAAGGGATAGTGCTTTTGTGAAATTTTTCAAATTTGAGTAATAGATGCCTTTTTAAGGCAGTGAATTAATACAAATATAGGAGGGGTATATGGTGTTACTGATTTTTAAACCTCTTTGACCATCTTCTAGTTTTTACTTCTAGTTTTTACATCTAGGAGAATTGTGAATAACACCAACTGTTCTTAAACTCTTTAATGCCATGTCTTAAATGCCGGTATTTGCTGCTGAAGACAAAAATGAAAAGTAGGATGAAAATAATAGAATGGCACTGTAAGTGTTTATTACTTTGTTAAAATGTAAACAAAGACTACATATCCCAATGATGGAGGAAAAAAGGGCATGTATCTCATTCAGATGTGCCTTTTGTTTTTGCAGACTATGGTGTCTTTAGCTAATGAATTGCCTATTGTTATGGAAAACAGTTATATGCCATGTATGTACAGTTTTGTTTATATTGTATATTTAAAGATACTGCTAATAACCTATATAAATTTAAGTGACTTAAGGCCTATAATACAATCTGCTACTTTACTAATTCTTAAATTAAAAAAAAATTCTATGGCATAGCAACCAGTTGCCTTGCCTTCAAGACCTGGTAACCTTCTCTATAAATCTCGTGTTAACTGAAATTTTTTTAAAATATATTTTTTAGATTGGTAATATTTAAACCAGCAAATACTTAAAGCTTTATTAATTGTTTTAATCAGTTGAGTAAAACTTTTATTTGCCATTTGGATGCCTTTGTTCAAAGTGATAAAGAGTGTTTTGCTGATAGTGCTGTAGCAGCAGTTGTAAAGTAGCCAAAAGCCACGTTGTTTATTTACTGGTCTGTGGCCTTTTACTGTGCTTTGTATCAGAGTTCTTAACAAGATTAATAAATCACCCTAGTCTTAATTTTTAAAAGACTTTTAAAATACGTGTTTTCATTATAAGGAACAAAGGGGGAGATTATTGAGTACTGTAGACACACACACACGATAATTTTAGAGGGATAATTTTTTTCTTCACTGTTAAATGTAAGCGGCACTCTTCTAGCAACCACTTTTATGAATTCATTAAAAAAACTAGGAGTATGCTAGGAACTTGAAAAGGAAGATGGTAAGATTATAGTCTTATAGCCATCTTTGTTAGGATCTTGGAAGCTACTTGCATTTAGGTCCTGTAACTACTGTGTGAATCAAGTCTCCCAACTAGGTAAACTAGTAGATTTGTATGGAAAAGCGATGTAAACGGTCTCTTCGTTAAGCTAAACGTGTGATTTAGGGTAAAGGGAGGCTGCAAAGCGCTTGGGAGACGCCGGGGCCCCATGCTTGGACCCGCCCACGTAACGCTGCCTTCCGGGCTTTGTTAACTTGCGCGCGCAGTGACGCCGACTCCTCCGCGGGGAGGGGCCGGCCCCTCACAAGGCGGGGCCGCGTGGCGGGGCGGTGCGCATTGATGTGACGTTGCTGCGCGCGCCGCCCCCGTTGCTGGGTCGCGATGGCGGCTACTCCGGAGTCCTCGCTGGAGGACCCACTGCGGAGCTTTGTGCGAGTTTTGGAGAAGCGGGATGGTACGGTGCTACGACTACAGCAGTATGGCTCCGGCGGCGTGGGTTGCGTTGTTTGGGACGCTGCCATTGTCCTTTCTAAATACCTGGAAACTCCCGAGTTTTCTGGCGACGGGGCCCACGCGCTGAGCCGGCGGTCGGTGCTGGAGCTGGGTTCGGGCACCGGGGCCGTGGGGCTCATGGCCGCTACCCTCGGGTAAGAGCTGGCGGGCGGGCTGGGTATGGGGGCTCCTTCTTGCTGGGGAAATCCGGATTACAGGTTTCCCACCTTGTGCCTACACCTCAGTCGACGTTATTTTATAGGGCTGATGTTGTAGTCACCGATCTTGAGGAATTGCAAGACTTGCTGAAGATGAATATTAATATGAACAAGCATCTTGTCACTGGTTCTATTCAAGCCAAGGTACTGAAATGGTTTGTATGGCCTTTCAGCTTCTTTTAAGATACCGATTTGTAGTTTGCTTTAAATTGCTTCGCATTAAAGGGATGGAAGGGGACTCTCCTGGTCTTTATAAAAACGAGTATTTTGAATTATTAAAACAACAGTTGAAATATTTGTTTGCCATTTTTAAGGGGGGAAGAAATAGAAGACTTTCCTTCTCCACCCGACTACATACTGATGGCGGACTGCATATACTATGAACAGGTAAGTATTCAGTGAGTGAAGTCTCTTCATTTAGGTGAACCATATTTCTTGGATTCTAAAGCACACGTTTCTTCACATTTTAACATCTGTGAATCCGGGATTTGCCTTATAGTTGATGCAGTAAAGAGAAGATAAAAGTCACCAGGGGCTATATGTATGAACATATAGGCCTGGTTAAGCATATTGAGAAAAGTGTTACATGCCTTATACTAGTGGCTTCTGTGAAAATTTTATAGGATTTTGCCAATTGGATGTTATGAAAAGCCAAAATCATCTTTTTCTTTTTTCTGTCCCACGGAACATGTTAATCATGACATTGATAACTAAGTTGTAAAGAACTCATTGTTCTTTACATATCAGTTTGGGCCGGGCGAGGTGGCTCACACTTGTAATCGCAGCACTTGGGAGGCCGAGGTGTGTGGATCACTTGAGGTCGGTCGTTCGAGACCAGCCTGACCAACATGGCGAAACCCTGTCTCTACTAAAAATATAAAATTAGCCAGGCGTGGTGGTGCATGCTGGTAATCCCAGCTATCCGGGAGGCTGAGGCAGGTGAATCACTTGAACCCAGGAGGTAGAGGCTGCAGTGAGCCGAGATGACACCATTGCACTCCCGCATGGGCAACAAGAGCAAAACTGTCTCAAAAAATATATATATCAGTTTGTATAGTGTTGTGGGCATCACTTATTTAAAAATAATTAGCAGTGAACCAAGTTAGGATCAGATTTAACTTTTGTAGGGTAAATTGTTGATAATATAAATCCCAAATTAGATTAAATAAAATTAAACTTTTAAGAGTAAAGTTGAAGTCGATGCCATTTGTTTTCCCGTGGGAACTCCAAAATGCAGTCACTTGAATCCTTTCTCTGGAAACTGAAATCAGTACAGTAGTTAAGAGGAGCTTACCCAGTCATTAGTTACAGAGGGTTTTTCATTTGTTTTAAGATATAGGTCTTGTTCTGTCACACATACTATAGTGCAGCGGAGTGATCATAGCTCACTGTAACCTCGAGCTCCTGAGGCTCAAATGATCTTCCCATTCAGCCTCCTCAGTAGCTAAGACTACAGGTGTGCACTAGCATGCTGGCTAATTTTTAAATTTTTTGTAAGGTGGGGAGGCGGTTCTTGCTATATTCTCCTGGCTGGTTTTGAACTCCTGGTTTCAAGTGATCTTTCCACCTCTGCCTTCCAAAGTGTTGCCGTTACAGGTGTGAGCCACTGCACCTAGCCTAGAGCTTTAATTACATCTGCTTTGTTGGATTGATTTAAAGATGGATAAATTGTAGGGGATCTATAAATACTCCTCCACCTCCTCAACCCATTTTTAAAGTAGAAACATTTTAAAGTTATAAACAAAAAATATATTCTTTTTTAAATAGTCTTTGGAGCCATTGCTGAAAACTCTAAAAGATATCAGTGGATTTGAGACTTGTATTATATGTTGTTATGAACAACGAACAATGGGAAAAAATCCAGAAATTGAGAAAAAATATTTTGAGGTAAGTATCAAGTACTCTATTATCTGTGTAGTGATTTCCCTTCAGGGAGGCTGTATGTGACTCTTCAAGTATATTATGGTAATTCTGGGTGGGGAAAACATTCTGTTTGTATGAAGCTGAGGAAGGGATCTTCACAGCTCATGATTCTACCAAGCTCCCCTTTTCAGATATTTTATTTCATGTCTGATTAGTTGATCTTTAGCTACAGAAGAATGTTAAATAATACTGGTACCACTCCTTTTTAAGAACATTTCTCAGTGTTTACTAAACATGATGCTGGCTTTGGGGAACATATTAATTATTACCTTTGGAGAATGCATGATAGAAATGTGCAGGTGATAAGTTGTGTTTTTGTTTTGAGACGGGGTTTTGCCCTATGGCCCATGCTGGAGTGCAGTGGCACAGTCAGGGCTCACTGTATCCTCAGCCTCCTGGGCTCGAGCGATCCTCCTGCCTCAGCACCCCCAAGTCACTGGGACTTCAGACATATACCACCACACCCAGCTAACTTTTTGTATATTTTTGTATAGATGGGGTTTTCTCATGTTGCCAAGTGATACATTTTTACTTCTGTGTTTTTCTTTACATATTTATGAAGCCTCCAACCTAAATACCTGTCTATTTTTAAGGTCTTTTTTGTTGTTGTTATTCTGAAATAGAAAAGACTTACAGGAAGTTGCAGATATAGTACATAGGGTTTTATATGTCTATTGCCTTTCTTTCCCTAGCAGTAACCCAAACCTTTTTTTTTTTTCTTTCGAGATGGAATCTCCCTCTGTCACCCAGGCTGGAGTGCGGTGGCACGATCTCAGCTCACTGCAACCCCTGCCTCACCCTCCTGAGTAGCTGGGATTATAGGCACACGTCACCATAACTGGCTAATTTCTGTACTTTTAGTAGAGACAGGTCACCATGTTGATCAGGCTGGTCTCGAACTCCTGACCTCATGATTCTCCCGTCTCGGCCTCCCAATGTGCTGAGATTACAGGTGTGAGCCACCATGCCCAGCCCCAAACCCTTTTTATGAGCACAAATCTATAACATTGTGAGCGACTCCTTTTGAGGGTACATCAATATAGGCCTGCAGTTTTGTCTGCTGAAGGGACTACTTTAGTTTAATGAGAAAGCAGGTATATGACTGCCTCAGGTAACGAATACTAAAATTTTTATTTTCATGTTTTTCTTGAATATGAAAAATGTTAGTGAACCTTTGAAATGATGCATAATGAAAACTTTGTACTGTTTTTTTTTTTTTCTTGGATTTCCAAGGCCAAATTTTGTATTGTTAAACAATTTTTATTGGGGTAAAGCCTATGTAAAATGCATATGTATCAAATCAAGCGCTGAGCTTAATTTTTCATGTGTGTACACCCAAGTAACTGCTTCCCAACATAAAGATGGAGGATGTTTTCAGAATCTTGGAAGGTTTGCACATTGCCCTTCCCAATCAGTATTCCTCAAAAGGTAACCACCAGCCAGACGCAGTGGCTCATGCCTGTAATCCTAGCACTTTCGGAGGTCAAGACAGGCAGATCATGAGGTCAGGAGTTTGAAACCAGCCTGGCCAATATGGTGAAACCCCCTCTCTACTTAAAATACAAAAATTAGCTGGGTGTGGTGTCGCACACCCTTAATCCCAGCTACTCTGGAAGCTGAGGCAGAAGAATAACTTGAACCCAGAGAGGCGGAGGTGGCAGTGAGCCAGGATCACACCACTGCACACAGCCTGGGTGACACAGCAAAACCCTGTCTCAAAAAAAAAAAAATACGTAACCACCATTCTGAATTCTGTCACCCACAGGTCAGTTCATATTGTTGAATTTGAAATATACCTCTTTTAAATTTATAGCTCCTTCAGCTAGACTTTGACTTTGAAAAAATTCCTTTGGAAAAACATGATGAAGAGTATCGAAGTGAAGATATTCATATTATATACATCAGAAAGAAAAAATCGGTAAATAGCATTCTTAGTTCTTTATTCTCCAAGGAGGTTTCATCAGTTGTACACTATTTCAGGGCATATGTGTGGTACAGACATTGACTTTGATGTGGAGAAACAGCTGTAATGATTCACTGGACTCAGGCACTAACTTCAATATCAAGATCATTTAATCTATCTTGCTTTGGATTTTTTGCTTTAAAATAAACCAGGCTTCTCTCTCTCTTTTTTTAATTTATTTATTTTATTTTGTGGGTTTTTTTGTTGTCGTCGTTGTTGTTTTGAGATGGAGTTTTGCTCTTGTTGCCCAGGCTGCAGTGCAATGGTGCAATCTGGGCTCCTCACAACCTCCGACTCCTGGCTTCAAGCAATTCTGCATCATCCTCCTGAGTAGCTGGGATTACAGGCGTATGCCACCACACCCAGCTAATTTTTGTATTTTTTAGTAGATACAGGGTTTCTCCATGTTGGTCAGGCTGGTCTTGAATTCCCAACCTTGGGTGATCTGCCCACCTTGGCCTCCCAAAATGCTGGGATTACAGGTGTGAGCCACAGCGCCCAGCCTTTTTTGTACTTTTTAAGTAGAGACGGATTTCACCATGTTGCCTAGACTTGTGTGGAACTCCTTGGCTCAAGTGATCTGCCCACTTCAGCCTCCCAAAATTCTGGGATTATAGGCATCAGCCACCATACCTGCCCAGGCTTCTCTTTCTCAATCTTTCCACAGGCGTAAATTATATAACTCTATAATTGGGTATTACCTCAGACAAGTGATTAGCTATTTATAAGTTTCTTTTATCTCTGTGAGATTTTAAAATGCCAACTCAACTTTGTGAACGTTTCTTTATCATTTAAAATTTTTTACAGAAAATGAAATAAAACAAGGCAAATGAGTCCATAAAAGAGAAATGTACTCAGTTAAGTAGAATTTATGTATGTTCCCCCTTCTTGGTGCATGTTTTACTTGGTATAACAATCACATTTTATGCAGGTTGCCTCAGTGACACCTAGAGTTTGAGCCTACCAAAAGAGGGAAGAATTGTACTTCATCCCTTTTTTTTGAAACAGGGTCTCACACTGTCATCCCAGCTGGAGTATATGGTGCAATCTTGACTCACTGCAACCTCTGCGTCATGGACTTAAGTGATACACCTCAGCCTCCTGAGTAGCTGGGACCATAGGCATGCACCACCATGCCCAGCTAATTTTTGTATTTTTTTTTTTTTTTTTTTTTTAATAGAGATGGGGTTTTACCATGTTGTCCAGGCTGGTCTCAACTCCTGGACTCGTGATGTGCTCACCTCGGCCTCCCAAATTCTTGGGATTACAGGTGGGAGCCACCATACCTGGCCTTTCATCTGTGTTTGTATTTCCAGCACCTTTGGTTTATATGACTAGTGTAAGGCAAGGAAATGATTACTTTTATGAATTAAAGATGCTAGATTCAATAAACCCACTCTTTATTTCTATCATCTTTGCTTTGATTTTGTTTGTGATACAGTTTTTATATAAATTCTAGTCAAAAGCAAATAAAACTTAGGTTTAGGAAACAAAAGTAGATGTTAGGACTAAATCTAAGTAAAAAGGCAGCAGTGGGATTATTAATTCAGATTAACATTTATATAGCATGGTGCTAGAGATACGAAAAAAACTGTTTTGTGCTTTAAGAGATCCAGTTTTAACTGAAGCTGTTGTGCAGTTTTAAAAGTATAATTTTTTTGAGGCATAAAGATTTGGTCTTTCCTGAATATATATATATATTTTTTTTGGTCAAAAAAATTAGCATTCATTTACAAAAGCATTGTGGTGCATGCTTGTAGCATACATAACTACAGGCATGTACCACAATGCCTTTTTAATTTTTGTCCAAAAAAAAAAAACCTACTTAGTTGATGTAATTTACATACCATAAAATTCACCCTTTTAAGGTGTACGGTTTGGTGTATTCACATAGTTGTGTAAATCACCACTTTCTAATTTTAATCCATGTTATCACCTCCTCAAAGAAGCCTCTTACCCATTATTTGTCACTCCCTGTTACCCCTGTCCCCAGCTGCTGGCAACCACTAATCTCTGTAGATTTGCCTATTCTGCACATGTCATGTAACAAGTCACATACTATCTGACCTCTTGTGTCTGTCATCTTTCACTCAGCACAGTACTCTCAAGCCTCATCTACATTGTAGCACACATTAGCATTTAACTCCTTTTTGTGGCTGAATACTATTCCTTTATGGCTGTACCACACCTTATCTATCTATTGATGAGATGAATAATGCTGCTATGGACATTCATGTAGAAGTTTTTGTGCGAACATGTTTTCAGACCTCTTAAGTATATACCTAGAGGAATTGCAAGGTGATATAGGAACTCTGTTTAACTTTTTGAAGACTTGCCAAAGTGTATTCCAAATCTACCATACCATTATACATTCTCACCAGCAGTGTATGAGGGTTCCAGTTTTCTCCACATCTTCACCAACACTTGTTAATTATAGCCATCTCAATGGGTATGAGTCTCTCAACTGTGGTTTTCGTTTCTCTAATGATGTATCTTTTCTGTATTTAGAAGAAATAGTTGGCCCATTTTCAGATTCTTTTTTTTTTTTAACTTCAAAGTTGTGAGAGTTCTTTATACATTCTGAATACTAGATACCAGATGCATGATTTGTGAATACTTTTTCCCATTTTGTGGGTTGTCTTTTCATTGTCTTGATAGTGTGTCTTTTATTAATTTATTATTTTCTTATTTTTCTTTTGAGACAGAATCTCGCTCTGTCGCCTAGGCTGGAGTGCAGTGGCATGATCTTGGCTCTCTGCAACCTCTGCCTCCAGGTTCCAGTAATTCTGTGTGAGCCTCCCAAGTAGTTGGGACTGTAGGCATGCACCACAATGTCTGGCTAATTTTTTTGTGTTTTTAGTAGATATTGGGTTTCACTGTGTTGGCCAGGCTGGTGTCAAACTCCTGGCCTCAAGTGATCTGCCGCCTCAGCCTCCCAAAGTGCTGGGATTACAGGTGTGAGCCACCACACCCAGCCTATGGTGTGTCTTTTGAAGCACAAATATTTTCATTTTGATAATGTCCAATGCATCTGTTCTTTCTTTCAGTTCCTTGTTAGGTGTCAGCAAAGAGTCATCTATAAACATGCATGGTTGTTCACTTGAATTGCATGTAGCCACTGTTAGGCATACTACGCATTATTAAATACCCAGTAAATAATTTGTGGTAAATCAGTCTTTTAAGTTTCCTTTTTTTCTTATAGAAATTGCCATCGTGAAGCCTTTAGTCATCTTACCCAATTCTCTAACAACCTGGGTAAGCTAAAGATGTGAATAGAGCATGTGAATACAGCATGGGAAGATTGTGTTCACAGATTTTTTCCAGCACATCCTTAGAGATCTGATGTATAGATGACAACCACCATGGGCTGCCTGCAGTATGGAAAATGCCTGCCTGCCTGCCTGCCAGTGGCCCTGAATCCAGCTTAGGTTACTTAGTTCAGCATCAAGTTCTGTTTAAAATAAATGTTGGGAATCAGTTATTCAAATAAAAATTGGTATTGAGGTGAGGCTAAAATCTGCCAAAAACAGTGAACCAGCATAGTTGACTTGACTTTTTACAGGAAACGAGAGATAAATTTTTAAAGAGATCTATCTACTATTGTATAATAATGTTTTAAATTCAAACCAGTAAATTTTAGTTTGTCTTCAAAATTTTAAAGGTTTTCATTTTGTACATAATTACGCAGTATTTATCATTTGTATCTTCCATTTCATTTCTTTTAAAATGTCTTAATACTTAAGTGTTCTTTTAATTTTAAAAAGAACTGAGATATTGTGTTGTCTACTTACATTGGCCAAAGTTTTATTCTTTTCCTTATAATACGTATCTGTGTGATTTAATCAGTAAATTATACTGTAATGAGTTGTTCAGAACACAAATCAGAAGATTGGAGAAACAAAAGACATCTTTACAGATTTTTTATTTGAATGGAGTGAGAATAGAAAGACCAGCTTAAGGCTTGAGTACTTACCTGGCTCATGCATGTTGCTTTATGTATATGTTCCAGGAAAATCTGGCGTAAAATACTGGCATTAACTCGTTTGCTTGAAACAATGAAAGGTTTTTGAATAACTACAAATGTTAGTTCTATGTGTATATACCAAATGAATTTTTATTTTGTGTCTCTCTGTTTTAATGTTATCATGAAGCCATTTGCTCTTATACAGTAATCTCTCAAGGACTTTAATCATACGTATTCCAAAGAGTAGTAACCGGATGGAATTCTAATATTTACAGGCGTTGGTGCTAGATGGTACATTTTATGTGTTAAAATAAACATTGTTTTTGAGACCCTGTGACTTTGTGAATTTCAGAAATACCTTTGAAGAAAGTGAACATCTAAATAAGTAACTGCTTTCCAGAAAGAGCAAAAGCAGCCCTATTTAGAAACATTAAGGTTAAAAGTCAAGAAAATAGTTCATTCAATCTTTAAAGTTTCCTTTGCTGGGGTTTTTTTTTCCTCTTTTCCCTAAAATACTTTGTTCATACTGCCCTTAGCATTTTATTAAGCAGTTTACAAGGCAGTGTAACCTAAATGTATGCTGCTTTGTGAGGCACAGGTAGTGCTAGCTGTTATTAATGAGGTCTTAGGACAAATGACCACTTTTTAGCTTGTTTTATATAACATGAAATTTGTAAAAATAAGTTTGACATTGACTATAGCAGTCCACCCAGGTGCGTCAAATGTCTTTTCACCCTCCTCCAATTTCTATGCCTTCCTGCTTTCTCTGTATGTGGCGTGTGTGTGTGTGTGTGTGTGTGTGTGTGTTTGTTTTAGGCAGGGTTTTGCTCTGTTGCCCAGGCTGGAGTGCAGTAGTGTCACAATCTTAGCTCACTGCAGCCTACTCCTCCCAGGCTCAGGGGATCCTTTCACGTCAGCCTCCTTGGTAGCTGGAACTACAGGTGTGCCACCATGCCTGGCTAACTTTGCTGTAATTTTTGTAGAGACGGGGTTTCACCATATTTCCCAGGCTGGTCTCAAACTCCTGAACCCAAGTGATTGGCTTACCTTGGCCCCCCAAAGTACTGTGATTACAAGCCTTGAGCTTACAAGCACCTGGCTCTCTCTTAATACATACTGTCTGTGGGTCTTTGGCCTGAATTGCGCCTTGATTTTACTGTATGAAAGCCCAGCTCTTTTAGTTCAGAAAAATGAAACTTCCACTCACATTTCCTGAAAGAATCAGGCTGAAGTTGGCCTCTATGCAGCTTTGCCAAAATTACACTCTTGCTTGACTTCCCATTCCTGTCCTGCTATTCCCATTTCTTTACTTACCATCTTGATAAATCATATGCATACATTGCTCTCTACCTGCTTCTGGAGAACTCACCTAAGTACTAACTGACTATAGAAGTAATTAGTAATTGTAAGTCAGTAGGCCCCGTGTGGTGGCTGACACTTGTAGTCTCAGCACTTTGTGAGGCCGAGGTGGGTGGATCTCCTGAGGTCAGGAGTTGGAGACCAACCTGGCCGACAGGGTGAAACTGTCTGTACTAAAAATACAAAAATTAGCTGGGCATGATGGCATGTTCCTGTAATCCCAGCTACTCCAGAGGCCGAGGCAGGAGAATCACTTGAAACCCCTGAGGCAGAGGCTGCAGTGAGTCAAGATCATGCCACTGCACTCCAGCCTGGGGAAGAGAGTGAGACTGTCTCAAAAGAAAACAAAAAAAACCAAATAGGGTATCTTTCCTGTTCTGGAATAAGGCCAAAACTGAAATCATAAGGTACCAAGCGTCGCATTCTAAGATTAGATCAGTGGTAGCTAGGACCAGTGAATGCTACAGGGCTTCCTGAAGGGCACCAGTTGAGAAAACATGCTCCATCACCAACCACTATTCCACAGACAGCTGGGGAGCCCTGGAAGAGGTCCTCTTTTGGAGGAGTCCATTGTTAGGAATGTCATTTACTCTTTCGGGCTTTTGAGTGCAGGGAGGTAACAGGTTGCACCTGCACTCACAAGCCACATGGGGAGTCTGGGTGAGGTCACTCACCCCTACAATCCCAGCACTTTGGGAGGCCCAGGCAGGCGGTTGGCTTGAGCCCAGAAATTTGAGACCAGCCTGGGCAACACAGCAAGACCCTGTTTCTACAAAACATACAAAATTTAACTGGGTGTGGTGGTGTATGCATGTAGTCCCATCCATACCATAGGGAGGCTAATGTGGCAGGTTCATCTGATTCCAGGGAGCTCGAGACTGCATTGAGCCATGATTGCACCACCGAAATCCAGTTTGGGTGATAAGAGACCCTAACTTAAAAAAAAAAAAAAAAAACACAGGAGGAAGGCCTGAGGAAGTAACTTGGGATTCAAGATGCTTGTTAGTACGGGAGACCAACATTTCTCTTTCTGGTTGAATTTGTGTTTACCCACCAGCAGCAGATTCCAAAGCATGGAGACAGAATTGGAGGAGTGATGTGGGAGTGAACTGTTAGGCTGAGGGGTATTGAAAATGCACCCTACCAGCCTGAGAAACGATTCGTGAGTTGAGGACTAGAAGACTTCTGCAATAACATGAAGGGGGTGGGGGACGTGGTTTAAAAGGCAGGTGCAACAGATGAAGTGATGCCTCTAGCTGGGGATCAGCCACAACATAGCTAATTCTCAAATCCCAAGGGACTGCAATGCCATGGTGTCTGGGCGAGTGTGGTTGCCTCTGCAGCACGGAGCCCATCAACCACTTACCAGAATGCAGTCATAGCCAATTAGGGAAAGGGTGGAACCCCACAGTAAGGCGGTGTTTCTCCAACCAGGCTGCACCTGGAAAATTAAAAGCACGTAAAACCCGTGCTCAGGCCCCATCCCAGTTTAATCAGAGGCATAGTATTTTTGTTAAGGGGCTCCAGATGGTCTTAATGTTTAGCCTTAAATTGAGAACCACTGCAACAAGGAAACCTCTTTTAGCGTGTACTTCTCAAGCAGAAGAGAGCAAAGGAAGAAAGTATATAAAAAGCAAACCATCTGGGATTGGAGTGGGCCTGTAGTACATACGGACAAAAACCCATTTTGAACCCGATATGGAATCTTGTATGAAATAAGAGGTTTTAAAATAAACAGGACTGAGCTTTGGAAACGGAAATAGACTATAAATATAGGCTGAAAATTTAGAGAACTTTTTCCAAGAAGGAAAAGATGTTGCTACTGAAGAAGGAAGGGGGATTCGGCAGTTAAAAATGGTTGCAGGTTTACTCTCCAATGATTTGATTCTCTTCTGTACACTAATTATAATTTTAAACGTCTTTAAAGGTTAAAAGGTTGCATAGCTTTGCATTTTAATCTGCTACAGTTTATAACCAAGGGTCCATGGATCATATGTTACATGAAGTTGGAAATGAAATTAGGTGTTTTTTTTTGTTTTTTTTGAGACAGAGTCTCAGTCTGTCGCCCAGGCTGGAGTGCAGTGGCGCCATCTCAGCTCACTGCAACCTCCGCCTCCCCAGGTTCAAGCGATTTTCCTGCCTCAACCTCCAGAGAAGCTGGGATTACAGGCGCCTGCCACCACACCTGGCTAATTTTTCTACTTTTAGTAGAGATGTGTTTCACCGTGTTAGTCAGGCTCTCTTAAACTCCTGACCTCAAGCAATCTCCCCACCTCTGCATCCCAAAATGCTGGGATTCCAGGCATGAGCCACCACCCCTGGCCTAGGTTATTTTTAATTAAGAGCTATTAATCCAGAATTAGTGGGAATTTTTTTTTACACAGCATATCTTTTAATTTTTTCTTGCCCTTCTTGAAAGTTTTCTTGTTAAGTGATGCGAAATATGATACTACATCAGATTATAGGTATTTTAATTTAAAGAAGAGTATGGGTTATAGAAACATCCGTTGTTCTAAAGGCCCCCTGTAGATGGCATTGCTTGACTTTGTCTTCAAATGTTTCATAGAAAGGAAGTTAGAATCTACTTTGAAATGCAGTCACATTTTAAAGGTGAACAAAATTACATTAAAAAAATAAGCCTACCTTTTATGATTTGCTTTCAGAAGATAACACGGGGTAAGTAAAGCAAGTTTTTTTCTTATAAAATCGTATTTGATTTATCTTTCCATTTCTTTCTGATATGCCTTTTGAATATCATTCATAAAGCTACATTATTATAATTCATAAAATATTTTCTCCGCTATTGATACCTTCCATGAAAAGACATATTTAAGAGGCTAAATTAGTTCAAGTGCTGTTCTGAAAATGAATTTACCTTGAAAGTACCTTTTACATAATCATGATTTTACATCTGAGACACTTAAAACTTCTCATTTTAATTAGTTTTTCAAAGCAGTTTTTCTTTTCCAGTAGAGTAAGTAGTAGTTTTTACATCAGAAGGCTGAAGCTCTGTCTTTCGCTCCCACAGTCCTGGAGGCTCAGGCCAGGTATTTGACTTTCGGGTTTTCTTTTTTCTCAGGAAACATCAGGATTTGAAACAGTTTTGATTCATTGATGATAAACATTTTAAAAGTAGAATATTCAGTTTTCATACCATAAAGACCTTCACTCTAATAGAAATACAGAAAAAAAGACTTGCAATAATATCTTACTGAAAATTAATGGAAAAGCTAAGCTTTTACTTTCCATAATTTTGGGTAGGGAAGAAATAAATTCTCAAGCCGTTTTCACTAGTTAAGTTTAAAGCATTAGATATTTGGGGTAAGACATTGTCTGAAGTTCTTATGTGTTGGTGAAGTTCTGTGAATATCTAGTGAGCCCCACCAACTGTGAGATACATTCTAAGTCATTGATTATTAATAACAAGACACTATCATTTGCAAATGATAAAATACGGTAGAGCAAATTATTTTCATGATAATATTTTGCTCACGTGCATTCTGAAAACAGTGTCAGCACAGAGGCCCTGAGACAACATGATCTGGGTTTGAATCCCAGTACTGCCACTAGCTGTGTGACCTTTAAGTTACTTAAACTCTGTGTGCCTCAGTTTCCTCATATGTAAAGTAAAGATCATAATAATATCTATCATGGGTTGCCGTGGAGATTAAATTAGTCTAATACATGCAGTGTACTTAGGTACCTGGCACATAGTAAGTGTTCAATAAATGTGACTATAGTTGAGGTGGCATTACAGGTAGGGACTTGGAAAATATGCATAAATGCAAGTCGATTTTATCTGTTGCAGTGTGAAATCTGGGCATCTTTTCGAGAGTATAGGATGCATGTAAACATTCCTCCCCAGTCATGATGGGAATGGCAGCTGGCATGGGAGGAGGTTGAGAACATTGTTACACAGCATATACTGTTATTTTAAAAAATAAGCAATTTTAGGAAAACAAGATACGGGGCAGAAAAATCTTTGTTCACTGTTCATTTTTACAGTTTGAAAGCAACTGCCACGAGCATTGACAAGCCAATAGGGACAGAGCAAATCCTCGTTTCTAAATACGGGAGCCTGGGTTTGCTGGCTGGAGCTCCAAGATCAACATTCCACCGCCCTGGACCCTTACTTAGTTCTTCCTTCCACAATTCGTTGCTAAACCTGCAACCAGTTAGGTAGCAGATCATTCAAGTACAGCAGAAAGTCATTTTTCTGAAGTCTGGGACTTGATCTATCTGCATAACAATATTTTCAGAGTTTAGATTTATTAACTAAAAGAGCAAAGTGACTTTAAAATACTTTTGTAGCAGTTGCTTCTTGCCTAGATAATCTTTCATTGTGTAACAAGTGAGTATGGCGGGATGCGGAGCTTAACTGGTTCCTCAGGCTATCTGGCCATGTCTTTACTGACAAGAATGAGAGAACCGTGGACTGTATCCGTTTCTCCATCAGCCAGTGTCAAGTGGCACATAACTTTACTTCAGAAGGGGTGGCCAATCTTTTGGCTTCCCTGGGCCACACTGGAAGAAGAAGAATTGCCTTTGGGCCACACGTAAAATACGATAATGATGGCTGATGAACTTAAGAAAAAATTGCAAAAAAAATCTCACAGTGTTTTAAGAAAGCTTACGAATTTGTGTTAGTCCACATTCAAACAGATCCTGACCCATACACAGCCCATGAGCAGTGGGTTGGGCAAGCTTGCTTACTGCATTATATTACACTTGCAAGGCCTTTTTGTTTTCAATTAATGGAAAAGATGGTCATGAATACTAAACAGGTGGTCTTAATTTTTCAAGATCTTTATACATTACCTATAATACTGTAACTTATTTTGGTGAAGAATTCACATCTTTCAATTTTCACAAGGTTGAAAACAATATTTCTTCCTCACAAAGCAAAATTAAAATTTTTGTATAAGAGCTGGCCTAAGGCTTGGTGCAGTGGTTCATGCCTGTAATTGCAGCACTTTGGGACGGCTAGGCGGGTGGATCATGAGGTCAGGAATTTGAGTCCAGCCTGTCCAACATAATGAAACCCCATCTCTACTAAAAATACAAAAATTAGCTGGGCATGGTGTCACAAGCCTGTAGCCCCTGGCTACTCAGGAGGCTGAGGCAGAAGAATTGCTTGAACCCAGGAGGCAGAGGTTGGAGTGAGCTGAGATGGTGCCACTGCAGTCCAGCCTGGGCAACAGAGCAAGACTCTGTCAAAAAAAAAAGAAAAAAAAAGCTGGCCTAGATAGGCTTGTTTCAGTATTTAACAAATTCTTTTCAGGTTATTAGCACTAATGAACTGTACCACTGACAGTCTTTTGATGGATCAGTGCTTTTAAATACTTTTGGGTTTTTTGTTTTTATTTGTTTGAGGCAGAGTCTTGCTTTGTCACCCAGCCAGCCTGGAGTGTAGTGGTGTGACCTTGGCTCACTGCAACCTCCACCTCCCAGGCTTAAGCGGTCTTCCCACCTCAGCCTCCTGAGTACCTGGAATTACAGGCATGTGCCACTGTGCCGGACTAATTTTGTATTTTTTGTAGAGATGGGTTTTGGCCATGTTGCCTAAGCTAGTCTCAAACTCTTGAGCTCAAACAGTCCTCCTGCTTTGGCCTCCCAAATTGCTGGGATAACAGTGATAAGCTACCATACCTGGCTTTGAGTAATTTTTTAAAAGTTAACTTTAACTCAGATTTGTAAATCTATTGAAGTCCAGGCATTAATGGTTTGAGTTCCAGGTGCTCGTGTTGGCTTATGATTGACAAATCATTGCCAGAGCTTTATGTATACAGTACAATCTCACGTATCTACATTCACTACTCAACCTTGTTCTTCTAAGGATTGTGTCCTGAAGACCTGCTCGTGCTGCATGCACAGTACAGCAATGTATTGAGGTGCTGCAAATACAAATTACTATTTTTTTTATCCAAAGCTTAGATGAGAACCTTTACACTTGTGTTTAGAACGAGTGTAAATAATCTCGTGGCATATAATTCACTTGGAACAAAAGTCTGGTTTCTTACAGTGCAAAAACAGGAAAAACAAGTTTCACACTCCCACAAGTAATAAATGTTTAACTAGAGAATATCTTTGGATTTCAGTGACATTTATGAATGTAGGTATAATCAGGTACTTTTAAAATAGTTATTTTCTTTCTAAATCTTGTTACTAGAATTTTCTTTTCTTTTCTTTTTTTTTTTTTTTTTTTTTTTTTTTTTTTTTTTGAGACAGTGTTTCACTCTTTTGCCCAGGCTAGAGTGCACTGACATGATCATAGCTCACTGCAGTCTTGACCTCCTAGGCTTAAGTGGTCCTCCTGCCTCAGCCTCCCAGTAGCTGGGACTATAAATGACATGGAGAGACAGGGTCTTTTTGTAGAGACAGGGTCTTACTATGTTGCACAGGCTGGTTTTGAACTCCTGGGCTCAAGCAGTCATCCCACCTCGGCCTCTCAAAGTGCTAGGATTACAGGTGTAAGCCACTGCAGTGGATGGTGTTTTTTAAATTCTGTTGTTCAAAACTCCTTTTACTCTCAAGCACGTATCTGACACCCACAGTCAGTCTGTTACTCTCTTTCTCTGTGAAATGTCTGGTGGTTAACCTGAGGGTCCAAGGAACAGGAGAGGCAGAGTCTGGCTGGTAGTAACAGTGTTCCCAGTTGGAAGCTCCAGTTCAGTTCTAAATCTGACCACCTTCCCTTTACCCGCCCAAGCTTTAGGAGAAAACAGCTCACTTGATTACCACCTAATCTACCTGTATGTCCTTGCGCAAGTTAAACTCTGCATGTTACTTTCCCTTTCTGTAAAAAATCCCTTTCTGCATGTTACTTTCCCTTTCCCTATCCATCTACTGGATAACATTGTGGTGATGGTTAAACTAGATAATGTATGGGAACCATACTTAAGCAGTCTCCTGTCACTTACTTTTATGTTCCAAACAGAAGTCTTCACCACCTCTTTTAGACTCTACCTTCATATAAGAAGAGAGAAGCCACAGGGGAAAATAATTGAGAGGTTGCTCTTAACAACAAAAATCCTGTGAGCCTTTAATGAGGCGTAGGGCATTACTGGGTTGATACTTCCCAGCAGAGTGCAAGACCAAAAGCAAAACCAAAGAAATAGTCCCCTTTTGAAAGCACGAAGCTCCCAATGTGGCAGACTAATGAAGGCCATAGAGGGTGGGAGCAGCACTTACCAAAGAAGTTCCCAGAGACTCCTCAAAATACTGTGAAATGGACAGCAAATGAAATGGCTCGTTGCTGTTAAAGTTTCTCCACAGTTAAAACTGAGGACCTATGTGTAAAGAGTCTGGAACAACACCTGACATAAAAGATCCTCAACAGCAGGGAGGGAGAGCATCAGGATAAATAGCTGATGCATGCTGGGCTTAATATTTAGGTGATGGGTTGATAGGTGCAACAGACCACCACAGCACATGCTTATCTGTGTAACAAACCCTGTACATCCCACGCATGTATCCCAGAACTTAAAATCCTCAATACATTTTAATTCTCTTTTCTCATTTTCAAATCCACCCTCAGTGACTTCTGAACATTGAACACATCTATTCATTCCTTTAATTCAGCTGATAGGCACTGTGCTAGGTATCAGGGATACGCGTGGGTACACATCAGTACTCTTAGATATTAGGGACAAATAATAAGATGCATTCCATACCCCTAAGCAGCTCTCACATCCTTAATAAGAGAAGCATATGCAAAAAATAATTGCAGCTCATGAAATGCAATCATAAAGGCATAAGCTAGTCACAGTGGCAGTGCAAAGGAGGGTGTGGCAGCTTCTGCCTCAGTTGGTCAGGGAAGATTTCATGAGGGGACCATTAAGTTAATTGTCGAAGGATGAACGGAAATCCACTGGAGAGCCTGCCAGGTGTTCTAGGCAAACACATGCAACGGTATCAAATATGACTTTGATGTGGCTCGCGCATAGGGCACATGGGTAGGCAGGAGGGCAGGGCAAGGACATGCAGAGTCCATGTTGTGTATTCAGGAGTGCAGATGAATTCTGGAGGTAATGAGAGGATATTTCCATCCTTTAAGCATGGAAGCCACTTGGCGAAGTCATTTTAGAAAGATTATTCTGACAGCAAATTTGGAGAGTGGGTAGGAGAAGAGAAGACATGAGGCAAAGAGATCAGGAAGGAAGAATGAACAGGGAAGAGATGTTGAGGAGTAGTGTCTGAGCTCCGGCAGTGGCAGAAGGAATGGAGAGGAAGGAATGGAGAACCACTGTGGAGCTAGACTAAGCCAGATCCCATAAGTTGTGTAGGTGCCTGAGGAGCATCCTGATGGAGCCAGGGCCTCTATGGGCCTCTACGGGCCTCATCCTATCCTTGTGCAGGTCAGAGCCCTTTTTCTTTAAAACACTTTTATTTTGAAAAGAGTTGTAACGGACCAGGCGCGGTGGTTCACACCTGTAATCCTAGCACTTTGGGAGGCCAAGGTGGGTGAATCACCTGAGGTCAGGAGTTCAAGACCAGCCTGACCATCATGGTGAAACCCCATCTTTAAAAAAAAAAAAAAAGAAAAGAGTTGTAATAACACTAATTTTATTAGAACTAGAGACTTGGCCGGGCGCGGTGGCTCAAGCCTGTAATCCCAGCACTTTGGGAGGCCGAGGCGGGTGGATCACGAGGTCAAGAGATCGAGACCATCCTGATCAACATAGTGAAACCCCGTCTCTACTAAAAATACAAAAAATTAGCTGGGCATGGTGGCGCGTGCCTGTAATCCCAGCTACTCAGGAGGCCGAGACAGGAGAATTGCCTGAGCCCAGGAGGCTGAGGTTGCGGTGAGCCGAGATCGCGCCATTGCACTCCAGCCTGGGTAACAAGAGCGAAACTACGTCTCAAAAAAAAAGAACTAGAGACTTTACTGTCATCCGTCAGAAAATTGTCCTGTATATAAATCATGTAAGTTTGGAATCAACAGCTACAATGTTAATTTTTTTTTTTAACTTCAAAACAATAATGATGTCTGCAATGTGGTATCCCCTTTCAGTGTTGCTCTTTGCTGTACCCAGCCTGAGTGGCCACATGCTGCGACCCTGGTTACATGTATGCAATAGGCAGCTAAATACCAGCAGCCCTCTGCTTATGCGAGTTCTGTGGGTTTCAACCAAATGCAGATTGAAAATATTCAGGAAAAAAAAAAAAAAAAGGATGGTTGTGTGTGTACTGAACATGGACAGATCTTTTCTTGTCATTGTTCCCTACACAAGACAGTATAACTACTGTTTACTTAACATTTACATTGTATTAGGTATTATAAGTAATCTAGAGATGATCTAAACTACATGGGAGTTGGGGGGTGGGTGCAGAGGGCGAGCGCATAGCAAATGGATGCTGGGCCTAATACCTAAGGGATGGGTTGATCTGTGCAGCAAACCACCATGGCACACATTTACCTATGCAACAAACCTGCACATCCTGCACATGTACTGAAATTAAGAGTTGAAGATTAAAAAAAGAATTCAGTCGAATAAAAAATAATAAAGTATGTGGGAGGATGTGTGTAGATTATATGCAAATGCTACAGTATTTTACATAAAGGACTTGAACGTCTGTGGATTTTGGTATCTGTGGGGGTCCTAGAATTCATTCCACATGGATACTAAGGGAGACTGCATATAGGTTTGAGGGCAGAAGAGAGGGAGGATAGAGCACCCTAAATGGGGAAAAACCTCTGGGGATACCAAAATTCAAGGAGTAATTGGGAAAAAAGAGAACAATTAAAGGTGAAATCTTGAAATGTCTTCTGCCTTGACTTCAGGAACGGTTCTCAAACAGGCTGATGGTCATGTAGCTACCATTTTTGTACTTCATACGCGGAGACTTCCAACCTGCCTTTCATGTGCCAGGATTCGATTTGATACCTCTGCCCCCAAGTCAGCATCGTGGTGCTGCCTGCCAGTCAACAGCTTTCTGCAGTAGTGCCATCTTTGCACTGCAGTACTTGGGCAGCTGTTTTAATACCTGGCCCCTGTTCTAAAAAAACAAGAGAAGACCCCCACATCAATATGTTGTTGCTAATGATGAGGAACTCGGGTCTCGAATGAATACAACTCAGGATGGAAGCCACTGGTGTTCAGAAAGCAGTACATGTTTTAGCCTCAATAACTGCTCATTGGACTTAGTTTGTGAGTTCACTTGTGAAAAGGAATAAGGAAAATGTGAGTATAGAACCAATATTGGAAATATTATTGAACACAGGGGTCTATTTATTTTTCCTTTTGATGCTGGAACTTTCCTCACATTTGACTTAAGTAGGTCTGACTTTCTCTGTCCACCCATCATCTGGTTGCGCGTCGGTCACCATCCTTCATTCCTTTTCCTTTTCAGCCTTCTCAGCTTAAATCACAATTCCTTGGGGCTCTGTCTTTTGACCGCTTATCTCTATACACGTAGATCTTGCAATTTCCATGATTCCAACTACAAGCTTATTGTAGAGGCCCCCTCTCTGGACCTCTGGCTCCGACCCCTCTCTTCAGTCTGACCTCCCCTTCGGCTGCCTGCCTGACGTCTTCCTTTGCTTGCCCAACCAAGAGTATGTCTTAGCAAAATTTCTGCAAAAATAGACTCTTCTGCCTCATATTCTTGTTTTACTAATGGCATCACCATTCTTTTAGCGTTTCTAGTTTCTTCTGCTGCACCTGAAATCAGCATATCATACACTGATGTAGCTGTGATGGGTTCTCTCAGTTTTCTTCCACTTTCCGTCTTTGCTGCCATCGCCTCAGGTTGGGCCTCACTACCTCTAATCGATGCTCCTCTATTAGTCTCCCCCTCTTCAATATCTCTCTACAGTTATCTGTGCAGGCAGTGGCAGCAGAGCGTACTTCTAACCTAGAGTTCCAAACTTTTGATCATGCTACTCCCAATAGCCCGCCAAGTTCAGGAGAGACTTGGGTTTCCTGACCCAGGCTAACCCACAGGATCCCTCCCCCACACCCCCGCCCAGATAAGAGGCCTTTCTTTACTGGGGTAGCTAGTACCCGCGATAATGTAAGTTCTGAGCTGCCCAAGAGTAAAAGTCAAGACAGAGGAAAGCAAAGTCTAGAAGCAAACAGAGAATTAGAACACTTTTGAGTGTCTGAAGCCAGCTATGTCTAAAGCTGCTGCAGCCCCTGGACTTCCTAGTTTCTTAACCTAGTTAACTCTGTTCTGCTGATTTAGGGCTGGGTTTCTCTCCCTTGCAGTGGATCAGATCCTAATTGGTAGAGCATTCAAACCTTCAGCTCGTCAAACCCTACTCTTAAGATGCTTCTCAATCATTATCTTCCCAGAAAGTGGTCTGTGTTTTGTCCACCCAGCAGATCATCTTAACAGTTGATTTAGAAGCTTTCTAGAATAGTGTTGGTTGCTGATCATACTGTGAAGATCTTAAGTTATCAAACTACAAAAGTAAGCATTATGAAACTCATCAGAAAGCAAAAGTGGCCGGGCGCGGTGGCTCAAGCCTGTAATCCCAGCACTTTGGGAGGCCGAGGCGGGTGGATCACGAGGTCGAGAGATCGAGACCATCCTGGTCAACATGGTGAAACCCCATCTCTACTCAAAATACAAAAAATTAGCTGGGCATGGTGGCGCGTGCCTGTAATCCCAGCTACTCAGGAGGCTGAGGCAGGAGAATTGCCTGAACCCAGGAGGTGGAGGTTGCGGTGAACCGAGATCGTGCCATTGCACTCCAGCCTGGGTAACAAGAGCGAAACTCCGTCTCAAAAAAAAAAAAAAAAAAAAGAAAGAAAGAAAGCAAAAGTGGAAGAAACTGTAAAACCTGTTGTGGGAGTGGTTTGATTTAAACGTAACAAATGAGGAAATCCACTTCTTTGGACCCAGGAAGTGTTCAAGCCTGCACCTCTCCATCCCGCCATCGAGGGATTATTTAGTGAGAATAACCCCCATGATTATGGGGGTCCCTGAGAAGTGGAGGGAGAGTTGCAGCATGTATTACTAAGAGGTACTTGGGCAGTGAGGTTTGCCGAGCAAGTGCTTTTGTTGTTGTTGTTTTTGTTGCTTTTTGGTGGTTTTCTTGTTTTTTAAAATTTATCAAAACAAAACAAAAAATGGGTCTTGCTACATTGCCCAGGCTGGTCTTGAACTTCTGGGCTCAAGTGATTCTCCTGTGTCAGTCTCCCAAAGTGCTGGGATTACAGGCATGAACCACTGCACCTGGCCAGGAGAGCAAGTTTTAAAACTGGTCAGGTGCTGTAGCTCATGTTTGTTGTAATCCCAGTATTCTGGGAGGCCAAGGCAAAAGGATCATTTGAGACCAGACTGGACAATGTAGTGAGACCTTGTCTCTACTAAAAATAAATGTCAAAAAATAAATAAATAAATAAATAAAAATAAATAAAAATAAATGTCAAAAAATTAACCTGGTGTGGTGGCACACACCTGTAATCCCAGCTACTCAAGAGGCTGAAGTGGGGGGATTGCTTGAGCCCAGGAGATGAGGCAGCAGTCAGCTATGATAGCGCCACTGCACTCCAACCTTGGTGACAGAGCACAAAACAAAAAAAAGTTTTAAAACTGAAGGTGCTTTCTTGTTGCTTTTCTCTTGGGTTATGGGGAAAGCCACATTCAGAGTGGAGTTTTAATTTTTTTCCTTTTCTGTTGTATTTCCCTTTAGTTACCCAGACTTCAGGAAAATCTGACACTTGGGTATTGCTTATATGTGGTGGCAGAAAGTGAAGAGAGAGGCCAGTACAGGACACATACTTGCCCCACATTCACTTCGTGTTCCCAGAGTAGAGTTGTAGGTTGATCTTAAAGGCAGCTTTGATGATTGACAGATGATCAGCTGCAGTTGTAGGAGAATTAAATCACGAATTTATGTATAAGAGGCCAGGTTAAATGTTGGGGCTGCATATGGGTGGGCTTCAGACTCAAAAATTAATAGAAGTGCCGGCCGGACATGGTGCTCATGCATGTAATCCCAGTAATTTGAAAGGCTGAGGCAGGTGGATCGTTTAAGATCAAGAGTTCAAGACCAGCCTGGCCAAATGGTGAAACCCTCGTCTCCACTAAAAAACACAGAAATTAGCCAGGCATGGTGGCATGAGTTTGTAATCCCAGCTACTCAGGAGGTTGATGCAGAAGAATCTCTTGAATCCAGGAGGTGGAGGTTTCAGTGAGATGAGATCTCGCCGCTGCACACCAGCAGGGGCAACAGAGGGAGACTCCATCTCAAAAAAAAAAAAAAAAAAAAAAAAAAAGTGATAGAAGTACTGTCATCGATCTTACCTAATGTGATCAGGAATAACATAGTATCCAAGCCACTCCTGCCACTTAGCAATTCAGAGCTATGCATTTAGATAAAATCTCTGTCTAGCCCTGTGAAATATGAGCAGAGGAGCAGAGGGGTGTGTGTGTGTGTGTGTGTGTGTGTGTGTGTGTGTGTGTGTGTGAGAGAGAGAGAGAGAGAAAGAGTGAAGGTCATTAGTAGTAGGTTTTGGTAATTATTGGTAAAAGGCTGCAGGGGAATCTGTGACTTTATTTTTTTTACCAGTGTCTCCAGAGCACAGGCATAACTTTCCAGATAGTCTTGAAAAATTAACTGTTACTCTGCAACAACAACAAAAAAGCATCCTTTCCCATACTCCCATGAGTTTCCTGGCAACAAGAATGGGATTCTATAAAGAAAGAATCCAGGGTTTTCTTGTTTAGCCGACCCTGTTCAGGAGGTGGTGTGTGATTCTCCCAGAAACACTTATCCAGCCACAGGACATTTCCCTGGACTCTGATTCATCCATGAGTCCTCAGAATATTTTGCTACCATCTTTCAAAACAATCCATGCTAAGTATTGATCATGATTAGGAGCGTGGCCACACGGACCCCCTCAGGTCACCCTGTCTCTCTCCTGATTGAAAATCTGCCTCAGCATTACTTGGTGGGGACTTTCCGGACTAACAGAAGCCGGAGGGAAAAGGCTGTGCTCCCGCCTCTGCTGCTGACTGGCTGTGCCTTCTGAGCCAGGTCCCTCGGTCTGAGTGTTTTTTCACCTGTGAGACAGGGATGATGATAGTGGTGGTGGCGACATTTGGGTTTTTTAATTTTTAAAATTGATTTTGAGACATAGTTTCCTCTCTGATCTCAGCTCACTGCCACCTCCGCCTCCCAGATTCAAGTGATTCTCATGCCTCAACCTCCCGAGTAGCTGGCATTACAAATGCGCGCCACTACACCTGGCTGATTTTTATATTTTTAGTACAATCGGGGTTTGGCCATGTTGGTCAGTCTGGTCTAGAGCCCCTGACCTCAGGTGATCCACCTGCCTCGGCCTCCCAAAGTGCTGGGATTACAGGCATGAGCCACCGCTCCTGGCCTGGTGGTGACATTTGTTATGTTCAGCCATGGAGGTCTCAGGGTTCTTGAACAGTAAGATGGATGTCACAGCCAAATGCCAACTTGAAATCTGGATGGAAATGTGAGTTCCTGTGGGTATTTCTTACGGTTGACAAATGGCTTGATTCCTTTTTTCCCCTTCTCTGCAGCATACTGCGTTTGAAATGAGTAAATGGGGCTCCGGGGCTGCTAGGTACGTTTGCTTACAGCAGCTGTCTGTGGATCTACTGCGTCTCTGCATGAGCAGGGTTCTCAGCCCACACTGCATGGCAGGGGGTGGAGACAGACTCTGGATCCGCTCCCCTCGGTCTCCCAGGCTGGCTTCCTTTCAGGCCCTAGCTGATCCTGGACCATATCTTATCCATCTTCTCCCCTCACACTTTCTCTTCACAGAAGGTGAACCGAGACAAGGATTCACCATCTCTCCTTATCTGCATCTGGCAGGCCAGGCCATGTGCCAGGTGCTCTGGGTACCAGCTGCCCATCGTTATGTAGAGGAGCTAGTTCCTGGAGGGAGTGGCTACTATAGGACAGAGCCTGGGACACGCCAAGTATTTGATACCAATTATTATTACTCTTTACTGGAGTACACAGGAGCGACCTGGTTTTGCAACTGTTTTCCTTTGATTCCTTCGACCTATCAAATGAAACAACTCCTCAGCTCAATACTCTGATTTCATTGTTCCTAAAATAATTTAGGGTTGTAGATCTTCCCAGGCAGGCTGTAAATGCTGTTTTGGTCTCTGGGAGCTCCAGGACCTGAATGAAAGCAGCCCAGCCCGTGAGAAGCTCTGCTGTGGAGGATCAGGCAGCATTCAACATTGGGCTTCCAGGGTGCCAAGGCCTCACAAAGCCTGGTCCCTGGGACAGGGCTCCCTCCAAGCCCGAGCCTCAGGGGAAGGCTCAGCGGTCACAGCCCACCAACGCTTCCTCTCAGCTGCCAACGCTGATCGGGGTGGGAAGTGCGGCTGCTTCCTGGAGAGGCTCAGCCCTGAGGTTACGGAAGACAGTGGGCAGACTGCGGAAAATCACCCAGAGATTGCTGCTGACAACTTCAGGTCTTCAGAGCATCACCCTTCTGTTTATAGCTGGAGAGAGGGGTGCCCAGCCAGGGAGAGCCAGGAACGGGTTCCGGCTTCCATCACTCAGGTACTCAGGAGCCCCTGGGTAGTCCACACTGACTCACACTGAGCTGAGCTGTCCATGGCACCGACCCGTTTGTCCACTGATGCTTCCTCCCTCCAGGAACACTGTCCAGATTGAACAAGAGAGGATCCCAGATGGTCACCACAGGCATCATTTTATATAAGTCCCCGTTGTGGCCCAGGGTCGGTCCCTGCACCGCACTATGACTTACCTATGACTTTATCTGCATTCACATAAGCACTAGGGGGACAGGAAGCTGTTACTCCGGTCCCCGGGGGCCTCTCTCCAGATGCCTACATTTTAAAGACTGTTCTGTTTGTCTACAGTGTAACTCTATTGACTTATTTTTGTGTCTATTTTATCTCGCAAATTCCATGGCCACCTCCTTTAAGGTAAAAACGGGACCCAGCACGGAGGCTCACACCTGTAATCCCACTACTTTGGGAGGCCGAGGTGGGTGGATCACAAGGTCAAGAGATCAAGACCATCCTGGCTAAAATGATGAAACCCCATCTCTACTAAAAATACAAAAATTCGCTGGGCGTGGTAGTACACGCCTGTAGTCTCAGCTACTCAGGACGCTGAGGCGGAAGAATCACTTGAACCCAGGAGGCAGAGGTTGCAGTGAGCCGAGATTGCCCCACTGCACTCCAGCCTGGTGACAGAGCAAGACTCCGTCTTAAAAAAAAAAAAAAAAAAAAGACAAGAACGGCGTCTTCTTTGCATCTTGCACCATCCTTGCACTTATTGCTTGGGAATATTTGAGTATCCCGTTCCATAATTAATCCACGTGTCTTTCCTTGAGCACCTGCAATATGAGCACCAGGTTCTTTTACAGGGAATACAAAAATGAGTAGACATGAATGGAGAATGGGGCAAAAGAGTGGAAAAGGAGTAGTAGCTTATTTCCTAAAGTTTGGTGTGAAATAGGAGAGAGACGGGGTGGAGAGGCTTGTAGAAGCGCATGGGGAGGGGAGCTTGTGGTTGAAGATGAGCGAGGGTGACCAGGGGGTAGATAATTGATGGAGCGAGGGGTGGAGGGTCCTGGAAGGAAGGAATGGGAACCTGAGCACAGGCAGATTGATTGTGGGAAGAAAGTCACTTTTTCATCAAGACTAATGGAAGGAGAGAGGGAAGTGAAGGTGGGGAGGGAAGGGAGCTGTAGAGAAATGTGGACACAAATGTGAAAGAAAAGGGCTCACCCTAATGTCCTCAGGTTTTCACTATTGAATGAAGGAGCGGATATGAGCCCCAACATTAAAGCGCCAGAGCTGACAAGGATCCATTGCTGGATGATTGGAGGTGGCATCTGTGACTCAGAAATGGCCATGTGGCTTGACTGGGGGAGGTCAAGGGAAAAGGAGGGGGAAGGAGAGCAAAGCTGGGGAAACAGGAATTCTCTCTAGGGCCATCTTGTCTTCCCTCTCCCATCCATACCCCATGTATCGGGATCCTGAGGCCCATCTGTCCTTCCCCAAGTTCTGAAGTTCTCTCTCCTTCCCTCATGGTGTGCTTTGCTGGCTAAGTAACCAATTGCTGTTCTGGTTCAGTAGCTGCTCCTGGCTTTGTGTGCTTTCCTCTCTCGGGTACCAGTGTGATTTTCTTAGAAGATGGAAGAGGTCCAGTTAGCTTTTGGTTCAGATAGTCTGTGTACTTTGTTATTGCAGCCCTAACAAACTAAGACGATAACCTTACAGCTGTATTTTAAAGGTATGAGATATTAGCAGGTTGTGGTGGCACATGCCTGTAATCCCAGCTACTCAGGAGGCTGAGGCACGAGAATCACTTGGACCTGGGAGGCAAAGGTTGCAGTGAGCCAGGATTGTGCCACTGAGCTCCAGCCTGGGCAACAGAGACTCTGTCTCAAATAAATAAAATTAAAAATTAAAAGTATGAGATATATTTCATCAACATTTTAAGGATTGTTTGATATGTCAAAAACTGCATTATAGAGTAGTTTAGACTCTATAACCTTCTCACAAATATATTCAAGAAGAAGGTATTTACTTCACAAAAGACTTAACATTAAACATTTGTTCAAATTCATCTACTCTTTTCATGAAAAATATTTTCTAAAACAAGGTTTTGTTAACTATGGCAGAGTAGTCATGAATTTCCAGCAAACCTGGCTGCTTTCCTGTTGGCACATGGGATGAACTTATCCTCTGTAAAGGGACTGGTGTTTTGGGGCATGTGACATTGTCTTAACCCGGGCACCTATAACACATATACTCCAGACTGGGTTGCTTAGACCAGGGGTCCCCAACCCTTGGGCCATGGACTGCTACTGGTCCATGGCCTGTTGGGACCTGCGCTGTGGCACCTCAGTGAGCCCCGCCTCCTGTCAGATCAGCAGCCATGTCACAGTCTCATAGGAGCGCAAACCCTATTGTGAACTGTGCATGTGAAGGATCTAGGTTGCCTTGCTTATGAGCCTTTAATGCCACCACCAGTCTGTGAAAAGATTGTCTTCCACAAAACTGGTCCCTAGTGCCAAAAAGGTTGGAAATCGCTGACTTAGACAACAGAAATTTCGTTGTTAACTTTTTCACAGTTCGTGAGGCTGGCAAGTCCCAGATGAAGGTGCCTGCAAATCTGGTGTCTAGTGTGGGCGCTACTCCTGGTTTACAGCAGGGTGTCTTATTGCTGTGTCCTCACTTGGCAGAGAGAGAAGAGAGAGCAAGTTCCTGTGCCTTTTTTTTTTTTTTTTTTTTTTTTTTGAGACAGAGTCTGGCTCTGTCACCCAGGCTGGAGTGCAGTGGTGCGATCTCGGCTCACGACAACCTCCAACTCCTGGGTTCAAGCAATTCTGAGTAGCTAGGACTAATAGGCATGCACCACCATGCCCAGCTTTTTTTTTTTTTTTTTTTTGTATTTTAAGTAGAGATGAGGTTTCACCATGTTAGCCAGGATGGTCTTGATAGCCTGACCTCGTGATCTGCCCACCTCGGCCTCCCAAAGTGTTGGGATTACAGGCGTGAGCCACTGCGCCCAGCCTCCTGTGTCTTTTTGTAAGGGAACTAATACATTGATGAGCACCTCCCAAAGGCCCTGCCTCCTAATACTATCACACTGGAGGTTAGGATTTTAACGTAGGAATTCTGGGGAGGCCACAAACATTCAGTGCATACCAAGTGCCTATAATAGAAATTTCTATCTCACTCTTTGAGTGCACACCACACAGTGTGCTAGACATCACTCCCAAATGTCATCCCCTGAATTCTCACAACAGGCCTAGGAGATGGGCAGGTATCCCATGGCACATACAAGAATATCAGAACTTAAAGTGGTTAAATAATGGTCTGCAGTTACAGAGCTAATCACTAGGAAGAATGCTCCCTAATTCTGACAGACCAGGTGTAGACCTCAGCTCTGCTGCATCCTGGCAGTGTGACCTCAGCAGGCAGCTTAACTTCTCTCTACCTCAGTTTCTTCATTTGTAAAGTGGAGACATGGTACTATGTACCTCATGGGGTTGTTGGACAGATTAAAATGAGATAATGTATCTTCTTGGCACAAAGCCTGGCAAATATAAAGTCCTCTAATGTTAGCTATTACTATTGCTTTAAGAAATATGGTAAGAGCTGGGCATGGTGGCACATGCCTGTAATAACAGCACTTTGGGAGGCCAAGGCGGGCAGATCGCAAGGTCAGGAGTTCTAGAACAGCCTGACCAACATGGTGAAACCCCATCTCTACTAAAAATACAAAAAAATTAGCCAGGCGTGGTGGTGCACACCTGTAATCCCAGTTACTTGGGAGGCTGAAGCAAGAGAATCGCTTGAACCCGGGAGGTGGAGGTTGCAGTGAGCTAAGATTGTGCCACTGTGATCCAGCCTGGGAGACAGACCCAGGCTGGGTCTATGTTAACTATGGCAGAGTAGTCATGAATTTCCAGCAAACCTGGCTGCTTTCCTGTTGGCACATGGGATGAAATTATCCTCTGTAAAGGGACTGGTATTTTGGGACATGGGACATTGAAAAAAAAATAAAAAGAAGTATGGTAAGTAAAAATACGATCAGAAATTCTATAGCAGTGTTTACGAAGAGCTTTCTGTTTTGTCAGATGAGGAAACAGGCTGAAAGAAGTTGAGTGACTCAATTGGGCCCCCCCAGCCAGTAAGCAGTGGGAAGGGGACTCAATCCAGCTTTCTGGCTTCCAGCAGGACAGAGCTGCAGACTTCCAACAGGTACTCCACTAGTCAATGTCCTTGAAATAGTGAAAGCTCCTGTCTCAGCCTAAAAGTCATGTCTGTGTGTGAGTTTACTGTGGAGGAGGAAAATGGCTAAAGACTTTTTTTATGTTTTTTTTTTTAAAGATGGGGTTTCACCCTGCTGGTCAGGCTGGTCTTGAACTCCCAACCTCAGGTGATCCACCTGTCTTGGCCTCCAAAGTGCTTGAATTACAGGGACGAGCCACCACGCCCGGCCGGCTCAAAGACTCTTATCCTGTTGTGTAAAGTTCCTCTTGCTTTACAACTCTGCTAGTCAGGGTTCCCCAAAGAAACAGAAACAACAGAATGTGCAGAGAGAGAGAGAAGTTGATTGTAAGGAGTTGGCTCATGTGATGGAGGCTGGTAAGTCCAAAATTTTACAGGGTGGTCCAGCAGCTGAAGACCCAGTGAAGAGCGAGTGTTGCAGCTGAGGTCTGAAGGCTGTTTGCCAGAAGATCCCTTCTTGCTCAGGAGCGGTCAGCCGTCTGTTCTATTCAGGCCTTCAGATGATTGGCGAGGCTTAGCAGACGTTATGGAGGGTCCTCTGCTTTACTCAAAGTCAACCAATTTAAATGCTAATGTCATCTAAAAACACCCTCACCAGAAACACCCGCAATAATGTTTGACCAAATATCTGGGCACTCTGGCCCAGCCAAATGGACATGAAAAATTAACCGTCACAACCTCTTTGCCTAGCTCCATCAAGAATTTGCTGAGAGCTATTATGCAACGTACTGGCCTTAACTCCCACTCCCCAAATGCCCTGGAAAGATGAAAAAGTGCTGTAGGATAAGGTTGAGTCTTTGAACCCAAACCTCCCGTCCTTGTTTTTTTTTTGAGATGGAGTCTCTGTCGCCCAGGCTGGAGTGCAGTGGCGTCATCTCAGCTCACTGCAACCTCCACCTCCCGAGTTCAAAGGGTTGTCCTCCTTCAGCCTCCCGAGTAGCTGGGACTACAGGCGTCCGCCACCACACCTGGCTAATCTTTTGTGTTTTTAGTAGAGACAGGGTTTCACCGTGTTAGCCAGGATGGTCTCCATCTCCTGACCTCGTGAGCCACCCACCTCATCCTCCCAAACTGCTGGGATTACAGGCATAAGGCACCCTTCCTGGCCCCTTTTTCTTTCAGAAGAAGAATCCTGTTAATGAAGCAGTTTACTTCCTTTCATTTTCAGTCCATCCACTTGTGGTAGCAGGCTGGTAGGATTGTAGGTGAACCTTTATTTTTTTCTTTCCTCATTTCTTTTGACATGGTGGTAATGTTTTACTTTTGTCTTAACTACCAGCTTGCCTGCAACGAAGGGAACCAGGGCGGGAAAGTGTGTTCCTAATCTTCTCTTTAATTATGGCACTTGTTTAAGATTAGCTAAGCCTGGCTCATTTTTAAGTCAATTTTATTGAGGTAGAACTGCCGATTGCAAAAGTAGGTTTTAAAAATATTCCACATCTGTTTAGAAATGGTAGAAAACTAAAAGCTCAGGAGGCTGAGGCAGGAGAATCGCTTGAACCCGGGAGGTGGAGGTTGTGGTGAGCCGGGATTGTGCCATTGCACTCCAGCCTGGGTAACAAAAGCGAAACTCTGTCTAAAAACAAAAAAACCTAAAAGCTAAATTCTGTGTAAACTGAAATAGCACCATCTTGAATGTCAGGGAAAGGACATACTTAGGAAACTGGTCTTCATGGTAGTGTGCCTAAAGTGCAGGGCAAAATTTAGCCTTTTTTTTTTTTTGAGACGGAGTTTCGCTCTTGTGACCCAGGCTGGAGTGCAATGGCGCGATCTCGGCTCACCGCAACCTCCGCCTCCTGGGTTCAGGCAATTCTCCTGCCTCAGGCTCCTGAGTAGCTGGGACTACAGGCACGTGCCACCATGCCCAGCTAGTTTTTTGTATTTTTAGTAGAGACGGGGTTTCACCATGTTGACCAGAATGGTCTCGATCTCCTGACCTCGTGATCCACCTGCCTCAGCCTCCCAAAGTGCTGGGATTACAGGCGTGAGCCACCGCGCTCGGCCCTTTTTTTTTTTAAGGCTCGTCAAGTGAAGCCGGGGGAGTTGAGAGGGAATTAAGACGTCTGTACCTGGTTGTGATTAGTTAGTTGTAAACACCACTGCAGTCGGACCAGCCAAAAATCAGCCTCTCAAAAGTGTTAAAACGATAAAACCAAAAGCATGAGGCAACAGCTTTGTGAAAGTGTTAAAATTACCACCAGTCATTTAAATTTAAATAATTTAATTTAATTATTAAGTAAACTTGCCAAGGTCCGTGGGCAGAAATTCTCACCCAGTAACCATTGCAAATAATAATCCTACTGGAATACTCAGCTGGCCAGATATCTGAAGTGTGGCACCGGGAAGGACTCTAATGAATAAACTAACCACCTTCTATTTATATGGCACTCTGTTTTGAAAGGTCTTTCAGTGATACTCGCTTTGTTTATTTGATCCTTACAAACACTGATGCCATAGGACAGCCAGATATCTTTCTCGCCATTAAGACTGAGAGAGGTTCAAGGTCATATCGCTGCCAAGTGCAGGGAACAGAACAGAAGGAGCTCATCTTTCCTCTGCATTGTAATCAGCCCCAAGGTCTTTGTTGGATGCTTGAGACTCACCTCCAGGGCCCAGGGGTGGGTGGAGGAGAATGATGGACAGATCATTACAGAAGAAAATTATGGCCATTCTTGCAATTGGCCCATCTCAAAGAAAAAGAGAGTTCAATCAAAGTGGTATTGCCATTTTGAGTTAGAGATTTCAGGTCATAGAAATGTGCAGGCCTGCGTATTTACTGCCCAGAACTAGTAAAGACAGAAGGAAAAAAAGAGAGGGGATGAGCACTTTAACAGGATTTAAATATTACTGCCTTTTTCACAAACAGCGACAAAAACATCTCCCAAACCTTGAGGAATGGCAGTGGGGGGTGGGGCGAAGAGTGTTGCTGGGGCTAGCTCCCTCCCTGAGAGGAGAGAGTCACGCCTCCAGAGCTGTGAACGATGAATCACATCTTTTACATCAGGACTTTGTTGAGATTTCCTCGGAAACTTCACTGAGTATACAATAGAGATGACTGTTCTTTTGGGGAGATTAGCATTTTCTGGAGGGATTAGTAGACATCCATTTGGGGTTATACTGCCAATTAAAATGAAAATTAAATGAGTGTAATATGGCTTTTGTGGGCTGTGTTCACCTTTCCAGGAGGTCAGCATGGCCAGCCTGTGTGAAAGAGAAAATGTCAGACTTGGTTGCAGAAGCGCAAAGGGTGGTATCTTCGGTCTCACCTTCCTTGACAGGAGGGGCTCTTTTCAAAATCGGGACGACACCTCTCAGTTTACGAGGCACTCCCCTGTGTATCACATTTAAGCTCTACCAAGCAGAAGCATGGTTCCTGCTTTCTAGAGGCGAGAGCTTAAGGCCACAGCTAAAGGCGAATACTGGGCCTGCAGCTCCAAGCCCGTGTCCTCTCCACCCCATCACAAGGCCGACCCACTCAGGCTCTAGATGGGGGGCAGAGTGGCTGATGCAATTACTTATTGGCTCCTTGTCACCAACCATATTGTTTTGCCCAGACACGAGTGAGTCCTGGCCAAACTAAGACAACTGGTCACCCTACTTCCATGTTTTCATTAGTACTCGCCAGAGAGTCTCAAAGAACCACACTGAATGCTGGCATTTTAGGACACACTATACGTGCATGGGATATGCATAGTTTCATTCCACCCAAACAGCATTTGCGAGCATTTTAAAATGTGCAATTAGTCTCCTAAGGTTGCTATTTTGATTTCTTTTTCCTCTTCACTTCGTTATAGTTCCTCGTTGTTATTGTCTCAGATCACCAAAGGGTGGACGGGGAGGAGGAGGGAAGCAAGGAAAAATAAGGAAAGAAAGACACAGGATCCCATCTTTTCACAGCGCGGTCTTGGCTGCGGTGTGTCGAGGACCGGTCTCTAGCAGTCATTCCCAAACCTGAACATCCAGGCGGCCAGCCTCTAAGACGGTGGGCGGATTCCCGACTCTTGCCATTCATGCCGTTGGGCAATTCTCTTCCCTCCTCCCTTGAGTAGATTTGTCTTTAGGGCTCACTTTGTGTTTGTGGTTCACCCACAGTTCTCACTTCTCTCTCTTTCTCTTTCCCTCTCTTTCCTTCCCTTTCTCCCTCCCTACCATTGCTAACCCTGGGAAAGGCCTGGGGCTGCTCACAGATGCCATGCTGTGAGCAGCCCCACAGACAGGTCCCTGTGGTGAGGAACTGGTGTTTCCAGCCACGGGCCAGCGAGGACCCCAGGCCTGCTGAGGGCCAGATAGGTGAGCTTGGAAGCAGACTCCCTAGCACCAGTGAAGGCCTGAGAAGACAGACAGCTTGCTTGTAGTGCCACGAAAGACCACCAGCCAGAATCATAAGGTCAAGTCAGTCTCAGAGTCCTCACCCATATAAACTATGAGATGATAAATATTGGTGGTTTTCAGCCTTTATTTATAGGGTAATTTGTTCAGAAGCAATAGACAACTAATATAAATGTATATCAGAACCACTTAGATAACAACTTGATAAAATGTGTATTCTGGGCAGCACCCCCAGAGATGTTATTCAACAGATGCAGCCTGAGACCTTTGCCTTTTCACCAGGAATCCCAGGGGAATCTGAAATGAACACATTTCTGCTTGAGAGCACATGGAATAAACCCTCGTCTGGGAAGGCCTGGCCAGAGCGGAGACTGTAAAGAAGGGAGAATTGCCAGATAAAAACAAGATGCCCAGGCCGGGCACTGTGTCTCACGCCTGTAATCCCCTCTCTTAGGGAGGCAGAGGCTGGAGGATAGCTTGAACCCAGGAGTTCGAGACCTGCCTGGGCAATATAGCGAGACCCCGCTCTCCACAAAAAGGAAAAAAAACAAAAAGACAAGATGCCCAGTTCTATTTAAATTTCAGATAAATAACAAATAACGTTGTAGTCTTAAGTATACCTCATGCAGTATGTGGGACATATTTACACAGACACAGTATTTGTTGAGTATCTGAAATTCAAATGTAATGAAGTGTTCTGTATTTCTGCTTGCTAAATACCACCCAGAGGCCCCATGGGAAGTGAAGCCCCAGTGGGAAGTAAAGTGCTGCCTCCCTTGGCTGGATGGCAGAATTTTTCTCCTTAAGGACACAGAGGCCTAGGCTCTTCCATCCTGTGGGGTGGTGGGGGTGGCCTCCAGTGGCCTCGAAGTCTTGGTGTTCTTCTCCCTGAGGAGCTGCGGGTTGCCCAGGACGGGTCCTGCACCCCCCCACCCCACACTTCAAGGACTCCCTCTAGGCGGAGCCACTCCTGGATGTTCTGGTGGGAGGGTTTTGGGGAATCCTCCACACAGCCCATCTCATCTCCAAGAGGCTGGAGGCCCCACAGGTGGACACAGTGTTGGGCAGCCCCTTGGTGGCGGTGGCCAGTGTGCGGGCTAGGAGACTGGTCCAGTCGGTGGACCTCATGCCTGCTGGGCACCACCCACGGCACTGGGAACTTCCTTGCTGCTTTTGGTGCTGTTGGCACAGCCTTTCCAGAGCAGCGGATGAATGCCAGTCTCCTCCCACGACCCTCCAGGAACGCAGACCAACACAGCTGCTCTATTAAATACATGCACTTCTTATTCTGAGTATGTCTGAGTCTCTGATGAGCTCTATTTATTGCAACCCTCAGCCCTGTAAAGAGGAGGATGGTCCCAAAGAGCCCTGAATGCAGGCGGTTTCACAAACGCAGGCTCTCACTTCTTTTGTATGCACTTTCTTGTCACAGGCCCAGCCTTAATTTTGATGTTTACTTTGAACTGTGAAATAAGAGGATGAATGAGAGTAGAAGTGTATGTCTGTGTGTGTATGAGAAAGAGAGAGATTGGCTGGATGGACTGAAATGCTTAAGGCAGGGAAGGAAGATGAAGACTCAGAAATGGCTTCTGAAATGAAGACTCTGTGGCTGTGGCAGAATCAGAAACTTGAATACGCGCTTTGAAACCAGACCTGAAAGTGAGATCACACCACTCTGCTGTGGTTCAGCCTTGCTCAGCGGCCTGATGCAGGCCGGAAACGCACGGGAGGGGAACTCCGCTCAGTCTCTCTCCCGAGAGAAACTCTGGAGGGATCTGATCTTTTGAGAGCAAGGAGGAGGTCTGGAATCAAGTGTACAGAAGCTTTGTTTGTCCGGGAGGCTCTAAAGGGCTCTAAGAGAACTCTCTGGGTGCTGCTTTATATGAATAGAACCAGCATGGTTAAAACAAAACATATTCAAAAAGTAGAATCCGAGGATGATGGTGCCACTGCACATCTTGGATGTCAGGAGGAATCCCACATTCCCAGACCCTCACCCTAGTATAGCTGACTTGGAAGGCTGGAGAGGACCACGAAGCCATATTCACAGGATGTTATAGAGCCAGAAGGCACTTTAATAATCTAGGCTAGGGCCCAGTGCAGTGGCTCATGCCTGTGCTCCGAGCACTTTGGGGAGTGGCTCATGCCTGTAATCCCGGAGTTTGAGACCAGCCTGGGCAACATAGCGAGACTCTGTCTCTACAAAAAGTAAAAAATTAGCGGGGGCATGGTGGTGCATGCCTGTAGCTTTGGTACTTAGGAAGCTGAGGCAGGAGGATCGCTGGCACTCAGGAGATCAAGGCTGCAGTGAGCACTCCAGCCTGGGCGACAGATTGAGATCCTTTCTCCAAACAACAAACAAAAAATTCAGGCCAGGTTCCTGTTTGACAAAGAAGCAAGGCTCTCACTTTGGCCTTCAGTTTGACTTTTCTGGGCATCTGAAAAATTAGTAGCAACCTCACAGATTTATTGTAAAGATTTAGTGCAATGACATATATAAAGCCCTTAGCACTTTGCACTAAGTGGGAGCTGTTATTATTTCCCTGGTTCTGTGTGCTTGAGTGTGTGGTGGCAAGGTTGGGGTGGGCGGGGGAATCTGTTTCAGCACAGTACAAAAAAAGAGCCCTGCTTCCCGAGCAGAGTTCATATATATTTAGAGTCTTTTTAATTGGAAAGGACAAAATAGGACATTTAATTCAATCCCTTTGTTTTAGAGCTGATGAAACGGAGCTCCAGACAAGTGAGGGCTTGCTTGGGATCTCACAACTGCCTCCTGTTCAGGAATCCTGTATCATGCCTACACAGTAGGGAAACTGCTGTGCTTTTAGCCTAGAAACTCCGCTGCGATGATGTCTCATTTATGCAGCAGCAGATGGGAGTTCCCCCACACCAGATGAAGTACTTGGTTGCATCTTCTCAGATACCACCAGCGCCATCATGGCAGGCCCCTGAACTTTTTGTAAATGAATGAAAGTGCTACATAGAATTACATACAAAGGCAAGTCTGGATTTGAAATTAATGACCGTGGGATTCAGAAATGATTTGGAGATAAAATGAATAGTTCAAGAAAATTTGCATCTCGGTAGACAATGTTGCTTAGGAAGAACTTCTCTATAGAATTTCAGAGACAAAGATCAGGTCTGTTATTTTAATTCATAGCCTCGGGGTTTGGAGAGAGAAGAAGGAGTGAGAGCTCTGAAGCACTTTTTTTTTTTTTTTTTTTTTTTTTGAGACAAGAGTCTTGCTCCGTCGCCCAGGCTGGAGTATGTCACACGATCTCAGCTCACTGCAGTCTCCGCCTTCCAGGTTCAAGCAATTCTCCTGCCTCAGCCACCCTAGTAGCTGGGACTACAGCTGTGTGAGCCACAGCTGTGCAGAAATAGGACTTTTTTCTGAAACAGATTAGCTTTTAAATATATAGCAATGTCTAGCATTGGTTAAGCGCTTGGTATATATTTAACTTATTAAATATATACCTATTAAACAGGCGTTTAATCTTCACAACAACTTAGGGTGATAGGTGCTAGAATTATCCCCATTTACAGATGAGAAAACTAAGACAAGGCCAGGCGCGGTGGCTCATGCCTGTAATCCCAGCACTTTGGGAGGCCGAGGTGGGTGGATCACGAGGTCAGGAGATCAAGACCATCCTGTCTCTACTAAAAGTACAAAAATTAGCCGAGCGTGGTGGCACACATCTGTAGTCCCAGCTACTTGGGAGGCTGAGGCAAGAAAATCATTTGAGCCCAGAAGGTGGAGGCTGCAGTGAGCTGAGATCGCACCACTGCACTCCAGCCTGGGTGACAGAACGAGACTGTTTCAAAAAAAAAAAGAAAAGAAAAAGAAAAAAAGAAAACTGAGACACATAGAGTAGCTTATTCATGGTCAAATCGCTAGTAAATGGCAACATCAGGACCAAAGCTCTGATTCTGGCTTCAGAGCTGTTCTCTACCATGTTGAGAGAGTCCAGATACCAAACCTGTGAGACTAAGAACTTTAAACATTCCCCGTGCGTGTGTGCATTTCATCACATTACTATCCCAAGGTTAGGTGCATGGGGCTGAACCCTCGTGGTGCCTATAACACCGTAGTCTACCCTACCATACTGGTGGTCTGAAAATTCTGCAGAAACGTGGTGCGATCTTTTATTTTCTAATCTCCAGTGCGCAGCCCTTACTTTATGCTGCTGGAAGAAAAGCAGGAACTAACTCTGCTCTTTAGTCCATAAATGGGATAAGGAGCCAGCACCAGGCTTAGTATTAATCCCCCTTTTTTTTTTTTTCTGAGGCAGAGTCTTGCTCTTCTTTGGCCCAGAGCTAGAGTGCAATGGAGTGATCTCGGCTCACTGGAACCTCCGCTTCCCGGGTTCAAGCAATTCTCCTGCCTCAGCCTCCCAAGTAGCTGGGATTACAGGTACCCACCACCATGGCTGGCTAATTTTTTTGGTATTTTTACTAGAGATGGGGTTTTGCCATGTTGGCCAGGCTGGCCTCAAACTCCTGACCTCAGGGGATCTGCCCTCCTTGGCCACCCAAAGTACTGGGATTATAGGCGTGAGCCACTGCACCTGGCCTGGGTGTATGAGAATTTTTCATATATTAAAGAATATTTCAGGCTGGCCTGGATGTATAACAATTTATCATCTATTAAGAAATATTTCAGACCAGGTACAGTGGCTCATGCCTGTAATCCCAGCACTCTGGGAGGCCAAGGCAGGCAGATCACCTGAGGTTAGGAGTTCAAGGCCAGCCTGGCCAACATGGTGAAATCCTGTCTATACTAAAAATACAAAAATTAGCTGGGCATGCTGGCAGGCACCTGTAATCCCAACTATTCAGAAGGCTGTGGCAGGAGAATTGCTTGAACACGGGCTGTGGAGGTTGCAGTTAGCAGAAAGTGCACCACTGCCCTCCAACCTGGGCGATAAAGGAAGACTCCATCTCAAAAGAAAAAAAAAGTATTTCAATTGTGTCTGATCATATGGATAATGCTGAAATAAATATTTACACACACTTGTGTTTTTGTCTTGGACTGGTTTTGTTATTTATTTAAAAAAAAAAAAAAACCCAGAATTGGAATTGTTAGGTCAAAGAATATTTGTATTCCAAATTTTAATTGATATTTGCACATGACACAAAGTGTTTGTACCAATTTGCTCTCAGTGAGGAGGAATTTTCAATGCTGAGTCTAACCATCCTTGTTATCTCACTAGATTTTTATGTAACTAACCTATGGCTTTGATGAATGGTATGACAAGTATATCAGATGACAAATATATTAAACAAATGGACACATTTGTCAAAATGTTTTGAATTGCTTAATGGGAAAGAGTGTGAGAGCCTAACGGATCTCTGGCAATGACACGCTAGTGGCAGAGAAGAATCAGGTGTGGTTTTCACGTCTGGTAACTTGCAAATGGTCACTTGTGCAAGATATTTACCATATTTCACTGGGACCTCCTAACACTATACTCTTTTGATCTAAACCCAGGTTGGTAAAGGAAATGTGTATGATACGAACTTGTACCCTTCCCTGTATGCTACATCAGAGAAGCATAGAACTCAACTCTATAAAAATCCACCTTCTGGCCATACGTGGGGGCTCAGGCTTGTAATCCCAGCACTTTGGGAGGCTGAGGAGGGTGGATCATTCATGAGGTCAGGAGTTCAAGACCAGTCTGGCCAACATAGTGAAACCTGTCTCTACTAAAAATACAAAAAATTAGCCAGGCATGGTGGTGGATGTCTGTAATCCCAGCTACTCAGGAGGCTGAGACAGGAGAATTGCTTGAACCTGGGAGGCAGAGGTTGCAGTGAGCTGAGATGGTGCCACTGCACTCCAGCCTAGCGACAAAGTGAGACTCTGTCAAAAAAAAAAGAAATCCATCTTCGCCTCTGAAATGTACATTTCAAGGTGTGCATTCCTGAATCAGGTAAATCTAAAGTTACTTGACTTTCTTCATTGAAGCCACCTGAGAATGGCTTTTAAAGATTCCCACCTCAGCTGGAGGGTCTAGTGTGTAGATCATTAACACCTGAGACTTACGGGCCCCACCTGAAGTTGTGCAGTGGTAGAGAAACACAACTGGCTGCAAACGTATCAGCCTGAGCTTTTAGATTAGAGTTGTTTGCCATTATAAGGTTTGTGGATTAGCTATCAACTCTCATGTGAGTTCTGTCCTCATCCATCATTACCAAGGATGGTTAAAAAGTCAACTATATTACAAACCTAGTCTGTATCTGGTATGACTTTACTGCTCCCCCTCCTAACAAGGCACAGGCAAGTAAGTGATGCTTAGCCTAATGGCAAATCATTTTTACATGCTGGAAAGTGAATTTCCTGCTAAGCTGGCCCAGATCATTGTATTAACAAAATGTGCTGAAATATGGAAAAATATACAGCAGCGGGGCACAGGCAAACTGGAGCAGAAAAGAGTAGACAAAGAGACTAGCAGGTGAGCTGCTACAGCAATTCAGGAAGAAGATGGTGAAGGCCTGGACTTAGGTAGTCCTAGTGAAAGCAGGAGGGAAGTAGTCAATTTGAGGAGCCGGGCACAGTGGCTCGTGCCTATAATCCCAGCACTTTGGGAGGCTGAGGCAGGTCGATCACTTGAGGTTAGGAGCTCAAGACCAGCCTGGCCATTGTGGTGAAATGACTCTACTAAAAATACAAAAAAAAAAAAAAAACAAAAAATAAGTAGCCAGGCATGGTGGTGCGCACCTGTATCCCAGCTACTTGAGAGGCTGAGGCAGGAGAAACACTTGAACCTGGGAGGCGGAGGTTTCAGTGAGCCGAGATTGCCATCACTGCACTCCAGCCTGGGCAGCAGAGTGAGACTGTCTCAAAACCGAAAAGAGAAGCAGCAAATTCGGGAGCCACCAAAGGAAGGCTAAGTCAGGATGAAGGTAAGAGGGCAGTGTGAAGAGCACGGGCGGGATTCTGACTTCTGCCTCACGGCTGAGTGACCTTAAGTCCCTGAATCGTTCCTTCTGGGCCTCCATTTTTCCACCTGTAAAATTAGGAGAGGGCCGGCCCTAAATCCATTGACGAGTGTCCTTAGAAGAGAAAGGAGAGGGAAATTTGAGACACACGGTCATGTGATGATGGAGGTAGAGATTGGGGTGATGGGTCCATAAACCAAGGGATGCAAGAGTTGGCAGCAGCCGCTGGAGGCTGGAGAGAAGCATGGCAGAGACTCCCCTCTGAGTCTTTGGAAGGAACCAACCTGTCCTCCAGAACCAGGAAAGGATACACTTCTGGTGTTTTAAGGCGCTGGGTTTGTGGTTATTTGCCACAGAAGCTCTAGGAAATGAACAAACCATCAGGTTGGGAAGGCTTGGCAAGAGGGGTCGCGGGTCGGGTTCATCATGGCTGTTCACCCGCACCCGTCTGTCCTCAGGGACCGTGCTCTCCCGCAGCCTCCACGCTGGTGTGGGAAGCTCGTGGTGCCGTTGCTGGGGTCATGTTTTGATCATGCTACTCTCCTCAGTAGCTAGAGTGAGTTCCAGCTGATTCCAAGTTACATTTAAACACTTTCTCACTTGCCTCAAGATTTTTTTCTTGGGGAAAAGGTCTGAGCACTCTAGTTCCCTGGGGCCATTCAATTTCTCTTGTTTTATAATCAACATAGCAGTTATGTGATAGCTGACGAAGTAAACTGTGGCACAGGATCTGCCTGTAGCCTTTGCCTAGGACAGTGAATCTCAAACTTCAGGGCATGTCAGAACCATGTAGAAGGCTTGTTAAAATCCTGGTGCCCTTCCCTCTACCCCTGCCCTCCCACCCTGTTTCTGATTCATAGGCCATGGATTTCTCATTTCGAACAAGCTCCCACATGGCGAGTGGTGTCATTGATTCTGGCCCCTGCTACAGTCAAAACCAGAAAGAGTCTCCAAATTTACTGCACATTAGGATCACATAGGGAGCTCCCAAAAGTGCCATGCCAAGGCTGCACCCCATGCCCATTAAATCAGAATCTCTAAGGGTGAAACTTGGGCATTTGTCATTTTTTAAAACTTCTCAGATGATTTTTTTTTTTTTTTTTTTTTGGAGACAGGTTCTCTCTCTGTTGCCCTGGCTGGAGTGCAGTAGGGCAATCTTGGCTCACGGCAGCCTTGACCCCCTGGGCTCAAGTGATCCTCCCACCGCAGTCTCCAAGTAGCTGGAACTATAGGCTCACACTACCACGCCCAGCTAATTTTATTTTGTTCTAGTTTGTAGAGACAAGGCCTCAATATGCTGCACAGGCTTGTCTTAAACTCCTGGGCTCAAGTGATCCTCCTGTTTTGGTCTTCCAAAGTCTTGCGATTATGGGTGTGAGTCACGGTGCCTGGCCATCAAAGAATTTCAATAGCTGATTAAAACAACAACAACAACAAAAAAAACCACCAGTGGCTTAGTAGCCCTCCCTTGCTCCTCTCAGCCAATCCCAGAGAAGCTGGAGGGCTGGGAGATGTTTTGGCTAGGCTTGGGGCCCAACCTTGGAGTAAGGAAAGAAGAGAGAAACCAGGATTCCAAGGAGACGGTACCTTCCTTTTGGCACTGCCTAGAGCAGGCGTCCCCAAACTCTGGCCCGGCCCCGCGGGCCGCATGCGGCCCCCTGAGGCCATTTATCCGGCCCTCCGCCGCACTTCAGGAAGGGGCACCTGTTTCATTGGTGGTCAGTGAGAGGAGCACAGTATGTGGTGGCCCTCCAATGGTATGAGGGACAGTGAACTGGCCCCCTGTGTAAAAAGTTTGGGGACGCCTGGCCTCCAGGCTCAATCTGAGGGCCCAGTGAGAGAGACAGAGAGAGAGAGAGAGAGAGAGAAAGAGAGAGATGCTAGAGCTTGGTCCAATGGCCTGGGTGCCGAAAGCCGCCTCTGCCACTTTCCTCGCTTTGAGAATCTGATCTCTGTGGCTTCACGCCTCTTTGTTCGCATTTCCTTATCTATAAAATGGGGATAATAAAAATGCCTACCACAAAGCAAAGCTGTAAAAGATTAGAGAAAAAAATGTCCTTAAAGTACCTCGGCCAGGTGGTTTAGAAAGGAGCGCTCAGCAGATGCTCATTTCCCTTTCTCACCCGCCCCCCACGTGCTTTCTCCTCCTCCTGCATTCTGAACCGAGCAGGAGAGAGAGAGGCCGGCCCACGCCTCCTTTCTTTCTAGTTTCACAGCCAGAGTTTGGGGCCTGACATCTTAGTCTCACTACTTGTCCTATTAAAAGAGATCTTTAGGACTGCCTTTTTTTGTTTTGTTTATTATTCTGAGATTCCTTTTAAATACACATATGTATCCCTCCTAAGTGGCAGTGTACTTTATACCTTTTTCTCCACTTTGCTTTTTTTTCACCAATCTTTTTTTTTTTTCTTTTTGAGACGGAGTTTTGCTTTTGCTGCCCAGGCTGGAGTGCAGCAGTGTGATCTCAGCCCACTGAAACCTCTGTCTCCTGGGTTCAAGCGATTCTCCTGCCTCTGCCTCCCAAGTAGCTGGGATTACAGGCATCTGCCACCACCCCCGGCTAATTTTGTATTTTTAGTAGAGACGGGGTTTCACCATGTTGGCCAGACTGGTCTCAAACTCCTGACCTCAGGAGATCCGCCTGCCTCAGCTTCCCAAAGTGCTGGGATTACAGGCATGAGCCACCGCGCCCGGCCTTTTTTGTTTGTTTTGAGATGAAGTTTCTCTCTTGTCACCCAGGCTGGAGTACAATGGCATGACTTGGCTTGCTGCAGCCTCCGCCTCCTGGGTTCAAGCAATTGTCTTGCCTCAGCCTCCTGAGTAGCTGGGATGACAGGCATGCACCATCACGCCTGGCTAATTATTGAATTTTTGTAGAAATGGGTTTTCGCCATGTTAACTCCTGACCTCAGTGATCCACCTGCCTCAGCCCCGCAAGTGTTGGGATGCCAGGCGTGATCCACTGCACCCAGCTTTTTCACCAATTTTGAGAGCTTGTTTGAAGGTTCTGTCAGGACAGTGCAGCAACTCATATACCGTTGACCGAAGACCAGCCCTCCTCTATTGGGAATGGTCATTTTCTTCAACTGAGAGCACAGCTTCGGGAGGGAGGCGCATAGAGCAGTGAGGGAGAAAGGGGACACCTGCCTGGCCGGCCAGATCAGCCGAATCCACCCTGGCAGTCAGTGGAGTGGCAGATGTCACAGCCACATCACCCTTGCATCCATTTTCACCGATCTTGACGATTACTCCATGGCTTGTTACGAAAATATTATTTTGCTCCTTTGGAGAACTGCACAGCCCTCCATCGTGTGTGTGGATAGACCATAATTTATTCAACCAGTTTCCTATGATGGATGCTTGGGTTGCTGCCAGTCCTTTGCTTATTACAGCAGTGCCATGATCACGCTTGTGTGTGTGTTGGCGTTTTTGCCAGCATGTCTTTGGGGAGGACTCTTGGGGCAGTCACTGCCGCTGCCCCATCTCAGCAACTGCTCTGCAAGCCCCTCAGGCTGGTTAAAGACTCCTAGTGCTCACCCTCTCCTCCACAGCTGCTTTCCACACAGTCGACCAGGAGGTGCCCGCAGAGGCAGCCATAGGAAGGTGGCCTCTACCTCACTGCTGTCCTCCAGCTCTCGTCCCAGGGCATCTTGCCGGGGGCACCTGATGCCTAAGCAGAACGTTAGCTGCAGAGGAATCTGGAAACATGCTTTTTAGTGTTCTTGTCTCTGCCATACAGGAAGGCTCGCCGGGGTGGGAGTGCCGGTCACCACATCGAACTCACCAGCTCCATTCCTTTGCTTTACAAATGAGAACACTGTGTCATGGGAGGGTTTCGTTATTTGCTCAAGATCATAGAGCTGGTTCACCGCCAGTAGCCCCAGGTTTCCCCTTCATTGTCTATGCAGCTTGTCCCTGGTGGGTTGGACTTTGATTGACCAAACACCTTAGAAAAACAGGAGCCATTCCATACACTGTGAGTTGTTTTCTCCGTATGACAAAACACGCCCCTCCAAGCCTCCTTTTGGCTGTATTATGATCCCTGAGGAACTGCTGTGGACTGAACTGTGTCTGCCTCCACTACCCCGATTCCTACGTTGAGGTCCTAACCCCTGGTACCTGAGTGACTTGTGGGAAAATAGGGTCTTTACAGAGGTCATCAAATTAAAATGAGGTCAACAGGGTGGGCCCTAGTCCAGTCGGACTGTTGCTGGGACACAAACAGAACGGAGGGAGGATGACAAAAGGACCCAGGAATAAGATGGTCATCTGCCAAGCCGGCAGAACCAGGGGCAGGCCCTCCCTCACAGCCCTCAGAAGAAACGAACTCTGCCAACACCTGGATCTCAGATTTCTAGCTTCTGAAACTAACATGTCCATTTCCACTGCTTAAGCCACAGTCTGTGGTGCCCTGCTGTGGGCGCCCTAGCAAACTCAGAGAGGAACTAAGATACAGTAAGAAAAAGAAACATGTGTCCAGGAGACCCAGGTGGCCTCTTTTCTAAGCTGCTGCGCTCCGTGTTTCTGTCCACATTCATTTCTGCAGCTGCCTCACCTCCAGATGTTTCTGGTATGCAGACTCTGGTATCCCCCCCCCACCAACTAAGAGGGGCTCTCTTTCAGAAAATACTTTCTGCATCTCACTTGGTTCAGAAGCCTCTGGAGTGGCGAATTGGCTGTAGCTTCCAATGGTGATGGCATCACCAGCCGCACAGAAAGGCAATCTGAGCACCTCAGAGCTTTTGCCTCATTGAGCACCCAGTGAGGACTGTCTCTCTTTTCAACCCTTCCTCTTGGGGAGCTGCAGCTGCCTGGCCCTAAATGTATTTTCCTCCATTTTCAGAGGAGCCAAATGCATTGTTAATGATGAAATCTTCATTTAAACATATTTTCCATCTTTGCTGGGTCATTACGTCTTTAAATCCCTTGATATTTTAATGATTTTTATGGTCAAGCAATGCATAGATTTGTTGAAGTTATTATTCTGTGCACGCGCCATTGCCCATAAGATGCTCCAGCAAGAGCGCACCGAGGGCTCATTTAACACATGGCACTGTTCTCGACGCGTCCCTTCTTGTCCATCCAACCCCTGCACCGGCACCGGCCCCAGCAGAGCTGCTCACACCAGGCTTCGGGTCTACAGGCTGAGTGCAGTTCAAGTGTCCCTTGGAAATGGCTTCAGAAGTTGCCAGATTGGAGACCTGACACCATTTCTCAGTGAGCACAGGACCTGCTCTCTCTCCAGTGTGGAAGCAGAGTGCGCTCTTCAGTAGAGACTCAGGGCAGGACTGGCCTGTGTGTAGGGGCCATGCTGGTATCATGCTCAGGCGCGAGAATGAGGCAGGAACCAACATCTGAGAACAGCAGATTCATATCCCGTCATTGAGAGAAATGGGCAGAATTGCCTACGCTATTTAAATGTTCTCTCTCTGTCTCTTTCTCTCCCTCTCTCTGTTCAGCTTTACTAAACATATGGCAATGTACAGCATGGCTAGATATAATATGGCAGACACAGACGGTACTGGACTGGAGTCCAGGATACCCAGGTTTCAAAGTCATAAGCCTTTCAGAGATTGATAAGGTAAAGGGACTTAAGAGGCTGTAGACTGAACGCAGGTGGAAGTCATCACCTTCTCTGGGCTTCAGTTTCCTCACCTGTAAGATGCATGCTTTTGAGGAGGATAAGCCAAGGCTCCCTTCTGCAGCCCCTGACGTTTGGTGAGTTTGCAGCAGAGAAAGACCGGCCACCTGGGACAGACTCAATGACCCAGTGGCCTCCTAGAAAAGCACCAGCCCCCTCTTGTCTCCTCGTGGGAATGTCATAAGACAGTTTGGTAAGAGCAGGAATGAAGATGAGAAACGGCTTCTCCAGGGGGGCCTAGAAATCTATTCAGCTTGCCTCCTGTGTCTCTTCAGCTGAGCCGATCTTGATCTAGCACCTGCTAAAGACAGAGTGCTGAGTTCTAATCCCTGCCACTTCAGAGTGTGACTGTGTGGGGAAATCCGGTTTTTACAGAGGGAATCAAATTAAGATGTCATTAGAGTGGGCCCTAATCCAAGAGGACTGTCATCCTTACAGAAAGAAGAAAATAGGGCCTGGCGTGGTGGCTCATGCCTATAATCCCAGCACTTTGGGAGGCCAAGGTGGGTGGATCGTGAGGTCTGGAGTTCAATACCAGCCTGACCAAAATGGTGAAACCCCTTCTCTATTTAAAATACAAAAATTAGCAGGGTGTGGTGACACATGCCTGTAATCCTAGCTACTTAGGAAGCTGAGGCAGGAGAATTGCTTGAAACTGGGAGGCAGAGGTTGCAGTGAGCTGAGATCACATCACTCTATCTAGCCTGGATTACAAAGCACGATTTTTGTCTTAAAAAAAAAAAAAAAAACAGGCTGGGTGCAGTGGCTCAAGCCTGTAATCCCAGCACTTTCGGAGGCCGAGGCGGGTGGATCACGAGGTCGAGAGATGGAGACCATCCTGGTCAACATGGTGAAACCCCGTCTCTACTAAAAATACAAAAAATTAGCTGGGCATGGTGGCACGTGCCTGTAATCCCAGCTACTCAGGAGGCTGAGGCAGGAGAATTGCCTGAACCCAGGAGGCGGAGGTTGCAGTGAGCCAAAAAAAAACCCAGAAAGAGGAAAATGGGACACAAACAGTATACAGGGAAGACGATAAGACATTTCTTACCGTTTAATAAAACATTCAAATTTATACCAAGATTGGAGTTCCACAAGTGTCGGGGACCGTTCTCAGTGGGCCGGGTTTGTTAGGTACTGGAAAAGTAGAGACAGTATATAAACTGTCCCCCACATTGTGGAACTCCCAGTCTTTGTATAACTTTCAATGTTTTATTAAAATCGAGAAAACTGAGTGTTTGGTTTTGGTTGGGGGTGAAATCTATTGGGAACAACCCTATGGCATATCATGGCTTCTTTTTAAATTAATTTCTAGATTCTTATATCTTCAGGCTGTGGTCATCATCAGTGCTGTTCACCAGATATTTCCAGTTCCCTTTCTACTGAGTAGATAGTAGATCCATTTATCTTTGAGCCACTAAAATTAGGTGTGGCTATGTGACTTGCTTTGCTGATGAAATGTAAACAGAAATCACAGGTTTTGCCTTCAGGCAAAAAGCCTGAAGAACCATCCTGTGCTCTCCCCATGGTTCCTATTTTGTGCCATGGTAGCCAGGAATACTCCAGAGGGCAGAGGCTGGCTAGCCTGTGTCCCTGGATGAGGATGAAGTGGAGACCCTGCTGATCCATGAGGGACATAGAAGATGAGCAAGAAACGAGCTTTTGTGGGTTTAAGCCATGGAGATTTCAAAAACCCTTTTATTATGGAAAATTTCAAATATATATATGTATATATGCAATATAGTATGTATATGCATATATATATTACCTAACCTATTATACCCATTATTCAGCTTCAACAATGATCAGTGGTTGAATATCAAGAATCAATGCATCAAGCCTCTGTGATCTGGAATTTTTTGTTATTACAGTACAACCAGGAGAGATCCCCCACAAAACAAAAGGAAAGAATGTGATTTTATAGAAATACGAGATGAGTGACAAGGAGCTAAAGAGAGTGGAAACGTTTTTGAAATTTGATTTGTATGCTATATTTTTTAAAACGTGTTTGCTTTTAGTAATTCAGGGGAGCTGCACGTCTGCATGAATTAGCCGAAGTAAAAGTTGCTTGGCTTAGCTCATTTGGGTGGCTAGGATAGGAATCCGCAGACTGGGTAGACATTTATTTCCCACAGTTCTGGAGGCCGGGAGGTCTAAGATCAAGGGACTGGCGGATTTGGTGTCTGGTGAGAGCCCGCTTTATGGTTCAGAGACAGTACCTTTTCCCACAGTCTCTTGTGGCAGGAGGGGTTTCTTTCATAAAGGCTTTAATCCCCTCCATGAGGGCTCTGCCCTCAAGACCAGATCACCTCCCAATGCCCACCTCCAAACACCGTCCACCCTGGGGTTTAGAATGTCCACCTGTGAATTTTGCCTAACATTGCTGGACACTCAGAATGGGCCTGCTTTGTGGACCCTTGTCCCTTCGTCTCTGCCTGAGGCCACCTCCTTCAGCTCACCCTCCAACTCTCCTGGTAGCTGGCACCCAGCTTCTCATGAGCTCTTGTGGAGAGAGATGAAGCCCTGTGGCCTTGCACAGGGACCTACCTCAGCTTTCTGGGCCCAGCTTTTCACATCTGGCATCATGAAGGTTGTGTAGCTGCTGCCGACTTCAGGGCCAGCTCCAGAGAGTTCGGCCTGCTGAACAGCCAGTCCTGTTCTTCCCACAGAGCCAGTTGGATACAGTGCATTCTAAGCCACACGGGGACCTCGAGGCACATGTTCTGTTATTCCGTAGGTCTACTTGTTGCAGTGATAGTAGTGTAGCAAAACCCCCCAGCAAAACCTCCACCGGCGGCTGAGCCCCCTGAGGACCTGCGTTTGCTGGGCTGACGTTCTCTCTGTGTGGTTCCTGAAGGACCGGAGTGTGTTGCCCAGCTACCCGTGCCTTTCCGCTAGTCTACTGGACTGCCACGGAGCTGGTGCTGCCACTATTATTCTGATGTTGTAGTGTATGTCATTGGGCAAGTCTCCCCTCTACTCTTCTTTGTAAAAATCGTTGATTCTCTGTTGAATGTCTCTGAAAGAAATCCAGTTGGAATTTTGATTGGCATTGCATTAAATTTATAGATTCATTAATATAATTAGGTCTTTATAAATGTTATCCAAAATAAGGCATCCGACATGAGGTCATCCTACCCAAAATGTGGAATGTGCTCCATTTATTCAGATCATTTTATGTTTCCTTATTAGAATTTAAAACATGTTTATAGAAGTTTTGTGTATTCTTGGCTAATACCTAGATATATTTTGTAATTCTTGCTGCTATTGTGAATGGTATCTTTTTAATGAAATTTTCCAGCAGTTATTGTGGGTGGGCAGAGATGCTGCTGATATTTGCAGGTGGATTTTGTGTCTGGTGAAATTGCTGAACCTTATGAGTTCTCATTGGTTTGAATCTGCTTTTTCTTTTTCTTTTTTCTTTTTTTTGAGACAGGGTCTCTGTCACCCAGGCTGGAGTGCAGTGGTGCAATTTTGGCTCACTGCAGCCTCTGCCTCCCTGGCTCAAGTAATCCTCTCACTCAGCCTTTGGAGTAGCTGGGACCACAGGCATGTGCCATGATGCCTGGCTAATTTTTTGTAGAGATAGGGTTTTGCCATGTTGCCCAGGCTGGCCTTGAACTCCTGAGCTCAAAGCAATCTGCCCATATCAGCCTCCCAAAGACCTGGGATTACAGGCCTGAGTGCTGGGCCTGAATCTTTATTTTCTAAATCAGGGGTCCCCAAACTACGGCCCGCGGGCCGCATGCGGCCCCCTGAGGCCATTTATCTGACCCCCGCCGCACTTCAGGAAGGGGCACCTCTTTCGTTGGTGGTCAGTGAGAGGAGCACAGGATGCATCCACATCCTGTGCTCCTGGAGTACTATATGTGGTGGCGCCACAAAGCGCGGCCTTGCTCACATACAGTACTACTTCTGGTGACGCGGGACGCATGCGTCATGGCTCTGGAAGCGCGTCGTATGGCGCACATCAGGTCTGTGGCTGCGGCGCCCCACATCACCGGAAGCAGTGTGAAATAACAGCAGAAGTAGGAAGAAAGGCAAAGCACTATAACCATTACTACAAAGTACAAGGGCCCCCATACTCCCCCAAATGTACAACAACATAATGGCCCCTATAACCTCCCTTTGCCCAAAAGTCTCCCCCTACATTACTACACACCATGTTTCCCCTATTATAAGACCCTGTCTTATATTAATTTTACCCCCAAAAGACGGGGGCTGTCTTATTTTTAGGAGGTGTCTTATAATAGGGGAAACATGCAGCAGTGGGCTTCCCACAGAAGAGGCCCACTGCTGCTGCAGATGTCCAGGACGCTGTACACACAGTGTCACAGGCTGATCACCGCCATCCCTGTATACAGCACTGGAGGCGGTGCTGGGCCTGTGACGCTGTATACCGCCGTCTGGGATAGTGGAGGCAGCAGCGCTGGCTGTGAAGGGTGTCACACCTTGCATAGTCGGCCGGCCCTCCAACAGTCTGAGGGACAGTGAACTGGCCCCCTGTGTAAAAAGTTTGGGGACCCCTGTTCTAAATGGCCTGATTTTTTTTTTTTTCCTTTTTACTGCTACCATAAGCACCCTCCCCCAACCCAACCCCAGTTAATCTCTGTGAAAGGTGGAGGGTGGGGCTTAGAGGAAGCGTGACTCACTAGACAGGAGTGGAAACTGCCTGGGTGTTTGTGATGCTAACATCTGTGTCCTCCACAGCTTCAGACATTTGCTTTTGGGTCACCGGCCACACTGATGGAGAAAAGGTGGCCTACATTCTCTGGTAATGGGGGTGAGAGAGAAAGGGATGTGGTGAGGAAAAGGAAGACAGAACAAGGAAAGGAATAGGGACTTTGGGGGACTTCGCCTGGGTTGGGGGCTCACTCTGGGGCCCGGGAGGTATGAGGGGCAGAACGTGATAAAAGGGCTTCAGTTGTCAGAGAGCAGTTGGACCCACCATCCGACAGTGACACCCAAAGACCTTTGGTCACGTAACGTGGGGACAGGGAGGGAGGAGCTGTGGCATGGGAGATAGACTGGGGCACCCGGCAGTGCCCTTCGACCCTGGCCATGCTGACCAGTTCACAGAGGCCTTGCCCCGTGTCATTGCACTGCCTTGACACTGACACCCAAAGCTCCAGCCCAAGGACTTCTCAGGCTCCAAACCTCCTACACTACCAGGGTTCCCGGAAATCAGAGCTGAACCCACAAGCCGCACAGAGCTGGGTCCCTGAGCTGGCTCCCAAAAAGAAGTGTGTGGAGGACAAACATTCTCCGCAACATTGAGAATGTTTTAATTGGACCACTGTTTGCCTTGTTTAACGAGAAGTTGTGGCTAAGCATTACAGTTGCTTTGGTTTGGAGATTGCACTGCACACCAGAGAAACGGCAGCATCAGGCTGCCCTAGGCTCCGCACACCATCTTCCAGAGCTGCTGGAGGCAGGATGTGGTGGCCTGGCTCCACAGCTGTGATTAGTGACCCTGATTTTAGCCCCTGGCTGAGTGGCTGTAAAATCAGGAAGTGTGGCGGGTTTTGTGTTCCCTCCTGACTCCTCCTGCAGGAGCCCTGGATGGAAGGGCGGACGTGCTAAGTGCAGTGGTGCTTTGCTGACGTCTGCTCCGTTTTTGCTCCTTCATTGCTTTTAATGAATTCTGGGTTCAGGCACTCCGAGCCCTGAATGTGTGGAATCTGTCCTGGGAGACTCTGTTTGTTCTGTAGAGATAAGCAGAGGCATCCAGGCAGGTCTGTTCCTGTGGGAAAGCAGAGAGATGCCCCGAATCCCACTTGAGGCCAGAACCCTCAGGTTCTCCAGGGGAGACAAGCCTGGCGCTGTCTATAAGCAGCTCTCGAAGAGGCCAGATTTTTCATATAAACTTATAATAATTTTTTTTTTTTTTTTTAAAGAGGCTATTTTGGAGCAAAGAAGCCAGAAAAAGTGCTAAGGGGGTTGAGAGTGTAAGTCTGGCCCAATGACCCAAATCCCGAGTTGGTAGAGGTGTTTCCAGGGGCTGAAGAGCCAGGCCCAGGCTGGCCCCAGGGACTCCCCAAAGTCCATGGGTGAGGCCTGCATTTTGGGGTGTGATCCTTGTTTCCTGTGCCAGCCTGTCTCCACATGCTGGGTGGTTGTGAAGCAACGGCTTGCAGTGACTCAGCTTTATAAATAGGACATTTACAGTGAAAATTACAGGAAATTCCCAGAGTCTCCTGCCGGGGCTTATTTTAGGTGTGCAGCTTACACAAGTGAAACCCCAGCCAACCTCTTCCAGCCTCTGCTCCCCACAGCATCCTTGGGTATCTGATTTGAGGCAATTGCTTCTGTTCTGTGACAAGAAACCACCCCAGGAGGTCTGAGAGAAATGAGGAACAGAGGCACGTGTCTCCAGCCCCATTCAGACGCGCTCCTGGGAGAGAACAGCTCACGTCTGGCTCACGTTTCCCATGTGCCAAGCGCTCAGCTGTGTTACCTCAGTGACTTTCACTGACTCCCAAGGAAGTGATGGGGATGGAGAAATTGGAATTCAAACCCACGTCCAGCTCCCTCCAGGTCCTGAGAGATTAACCACAGACTCAACAGACTCAACTTCCCTTGAACACAGAATAAGAAGGCAAAACAAAGCGGAGGTCCCTGTTTTCAGGAGCGGATGGGAGAAAGGCACCAGTACCCTAGCCTTTGGTTATATTTCCCTTTCCCTTTTCAGCAACACATTTCTTGGCAGGGAGTCTTTTTCTGGAAGACCAGACTTGAGCTTGGAGTGGCTTAACGGCCCTTGCTGTAGCTAGGTTTGATGGAGAAGCGGAGAGAGCCTCCTGAACCCGGGTAGGAGGCTCTGCCATGGGGGGGCTCAGGCTATTACGGGTTTAGGGTCTAAATGTTGTGTAAACATTTGCCCAACTACTCCCAGCGTGCCTTGGAACAAGCAGCGGGAGCCGGCCTGGCTGAGTCACCGAAGGCTGAGGCAAAGAACAAAAATGTGGATGCAATGCCTTTGAATGGCTCCCAGCTTCTACTTTCTCATAATTTGCCTGGATGTCTCTCACCAACGAGCCTGGTTACAAGGAGGGGGGCTCTGCGCTAGCCTGCTGGGCACAATGGCACCTTCCGCATTCTCCAGGTGAAGCCAGCACACCCATGCCTTCATTAAGCAGCTGGCACTGCCAGTGCGTTTTTGAGCTACAGAATTGTATTCCCAGCAATCTCTGAGATTCTCCCCCTAGGTCCTTGCAAAGCTTCTGAATTTAACAAGTTCAAAAAAGAACACCCAAACTGGCTTGTCTTGTATTCTCTTTCAGTTCAGGCTGCCTTCCCTAGTCCCCCTAGTTAGAAACCATTGGCTCATCCTCTAGTCCTCTGCTGCTCGGCCCTCTCCCTCCCAAGTCTGATCGATTCTCTTCCCTAGCTCCCCGCTTCAGTGCCTGGAGTGCGTGGTCCACGCTGTGCTGTGACCACACCTCTCCCCTGCCCACCTTTTCTGACCCGTTGGGTGGTTGGCAGAGGTAGGAGTGGGATTTGGGAGGGGCCGCATGACCCAAGCTGTGCTCATTAGATCCCGTCCCCAGGGTTTTTCTAGCTGCAGCAGGCTCTTTTCTCTCTAGATGCTCGCTGGAAGGCTAGGAATCCAGAGAGGCCTGTGGCCATGCATCCACATCCCGGTGAAGCCTGCCCGCAGCAGCCAGAGGATATCGGGCTGCGGGGAGAAACAGACTTCCTGAGGGGACAGAGCTCCCGGTGCAGCTGTCCCCAAACCAGGTCTACCCCGCCCCCATCCATCCTCCACAGGCCACCAGGATTCTTTTCCATTTTCTCCAACTTTTTGTTTTAAAAAACCCAACTACAAAGAAGTTGACAGAGTAATCCAGTGAATACCTACATACTCTTCACCTAGATTCACCTGTTGTTAGCATTTTGTGACAGTTCTCTTTTTCTCTATATATTCACGCATGTGTGATTTTCTGAAGCATTTGAAAATAAGTTCCTGGTGTCATGACACTTCTCCCTGACATATTTCCCTGCGTATTGCCTAAGAATGCGAACATTTTCCCACACAGCCGCAATACCATGATCACATTCAAGAAATGTAACAATGATAGAGTAATATATTAATATATATCCATATTTAATTTTGCCTAGTGGAATTTGTATGTGAGTATAAGATGTAGTCGTTTTTTTCCCTTTTCAATTCAAGAGCCAATCATGGGTAACAAATCACATTTAGTTGTCATATCTGTTCAGTGTCCTGTAACCTGGAATTGTTCTCCTGTCCCTTTGTGTATTTCATGATGTTAGCATCTTTTGTAGCATATCCTTCAATTTGGATTTGGATTTTCCTCATGATTACAGTCATGCTATATATTCTTAACAGAGATAACACTGGACTCTCTCAGTGTATTACATTAAAAGATACATGATATCAGTTATTGGTGGTATCGAGTTGGTATCTGCCAGACCTCCTCATTGTACAATGTGCTGTTTTCCCTTGATGCAAGGGGATAATTATATATATATATATATATATATATATATATAATTATTTATATATATATAAACATATATATATGTTCTTTACAAGCATTTATATATATAAACATATATATGTTCTTTTCACATATATATATATATATATATATATATATATATATATATGTTCTTGTAAAGTGGAAGTTAAATATGTATTATTATGCATGTTCCCTTGGCTCCAATTTCCACAGGTCACCATAAAGAAGGCCCAGTTGCACGTGCACACACAGTGGGTTGTGTTAGTGGGGAGGAACGCTGAGCTTAGAGAATCAGCATCTTTTATGATATGCAATAAATCTCTAACCTCTTCTGCAGAAGACATTCTCTTTCTTTCTTTCTTTTTTTTTTTTTTTTTTGAGACGGAGTTTCGCTCTTGTTACCCAGGCTGGAGTGCAATGGCGCGATCTCGGCTCACCGCAACCTCCGCCTCCTGGGTTCAGGCAATTCTCCTGCCTCAGCCTCCTGAGTAGCTGGGATTACAGGCACGCGCCACCATGCCCAGCTAATTTTTTGTATTTTTAGTAGAGACGGGGTTTCACCATGTTGACCAGGATGGTCTCGATCTCTCGACCTCGTGATCCACCCGCCTCGGCCTCCCAAAGTGCTGGGATTACAAGCTTGAGCCACCGCGCCCGGCCGACATTCTCTTTCTTATACCGGGCCCTAGGCATGCCTGCACTTTGCTCCAGAGGGAGAGTCTTGTCTTCCAAGGCTATTTGTCATTCAAATGCCTTTGGAAAGAGATGACAGAACAAAGGCAGCAAGTGCTCTCGCTCCTAAGACATCCACAAATGCGAGAGACCGTGGAGAACACGCTCCCCACAGATCCTGGAAAATAATCTTTCTACAACACAGTCCAGCCCTGTTATTCCCCTGTTGTGGCTGGTGGTCTCCCTAGTCTCTCCACCTTCAGCAGCGGACACCACCACCTCCCGCGATCCCCAACTGTGTGCATGGCTTTCCGGAACTCTGTTTGTACTTCCCATCTTCTCTGTGGCCATGTGACTAAGTTCTGAGCAAGAGTCTTTAAGTAAGTGTACACAACTTCTGGAACACACTATGGGTAGGGAGACAGGAGGATTGAGGAGGAGAGAGAAAGAAGTTTTGGGGGCTGAGCGCTTGGTGGGCGCTGACTGCCAGCGTCCTGGCTTCTGGCAGGCTGCTTGCTGTAGACAAGTGGCCGTGGGGGAGTCATCACTTGAGAGCGTTCCTGCAGCTTTGCTGAAGCCGATGCACATGCAGCAGGGGAGGAGCTGCAGGCCTGGTTTCACCTAACCATGGGTCCGTCTTTAATCACTATTAAAAGCAGTCATTGCTGCCCTCCCTGGTGGCACTGGAGTACTGAAAGGGTAATGGAAAGAAATTAAACTAAAAGCAATGTCTTAAACCTATTAATTTAGAATGGCCAAAAGGAAAAGAAGCCCGAAGGAGAGAACTCTTGCCTTTATTTCCCATTAATTGAGCCAAAGAAAACTCTTTCCTTCAAATGTGCGAGCTAAGCCATTCTTCTAGCTCTCATTGTCCTCTAGTGTTTGCACAGGGCACTATCTGGCTGCTAAAGAGCTCTCAGGACAGCCCTTTAACTGAGGACAAATAGCATGGCGGATCTAGCTCTGCTCACAGCGTCCGCAGGGAGTTAATAAGAACGCCAAGAAAAAATAAGTCTGGGCCAGGTGCGGTGGCTCATGCCTGTAATCCCAGCACTGTGGGAGGCCAAGACAAGTGGATCATTTGAGGTCCCTCTCCCATTGTGTATACATGCTGCTCCACTATTCAAGAGGGAACGTTTATTTTTCCTTCCATTGAGTCTGAACTGGCCTCATGATTTCTTATTACTTGCTTTGACTGACAGCACACGGCAGAGAGGATGCTTTGCCAGTTCTGGGCCGAACTTTCATAAGGCTTGTCAGCTTCTGCTTTTACTGTTGGAGACCAGCTACCATGTAACAAGTTTGACTACCTCGAGACCTCCATGATGTGAGGAAGCACAAGCTCTCCACATGGAGACAGGCCATGTGGAGGAGCACAAAAATGTTGATGTTCGACAGTATGAATTCTGGAAACCAAGGGATTGAAATGAGAATGTGAGATATTGGAGTTTGTGTGTTTTCAGTAAGTTTACGGATATTGAAGTTTACCACTTCAGTTTTGAGTTTTGAAAATGTGCAGGATATACAGACAGCTGAGGTGGCGAGGAGACAATAGTTACCAAAATTAAGGAGGTGAACAAATTGGAGGCCAAGATACTGGCTGATTGACACATGAAATTTCAGCTTTTCCAGGGCGATGGCAGGTCTGGCAGCGGGGAGAGGCACTGGAAGATTCCACTTGGGGACTGTGAGAGCCACATGTGGGCTGGTGGTTTCCTTGGAAAGATCTAGTTTTGATGGAGGCAAACAGATTTCAGTGAAGAGTATGCAGGCATAGGATGGAGAGACCATTCACGACTGAACAGGGGTCTCGAGGGCAAGAGAGGGCAACCCAGAGACACAGGTTATCGGGAAAGGCCTCAGTGGAAGACAAGTGAGATGTTGGCGTGGCACCTCAGTTGGGCTGAAAGTTGAGCAGAGGGCAGATGCAGTTTCACTGGGGGCAGAAATGAAGGATGACTCAGATAAGATCACCGGGGAAGTTAACTGGCCTCAAGATTCTGGCTGGCCTGGAGAGAGAACAATTTGGTTTTCCTGCCAACACATCCAGAAGTGGGAGAGTGTTTTCTGTTGGCAGTAGAATCAGCAATCGGAGACCTTTGCTCAGGACTCCAAATGAAACTCTGGTGACAGGAGGCAGGGCGGGGGCTGGGTAGGCCCAAGTCAGTAAACACCCTGCTGGACCGTGACTCTGAGCAGAGGTCAGGAGCAGGCAGCTGAGCCCCGTGGTGGACGACAACCAGGCTCGCCTACACTGCTGTTATCTGCAAAGCCTTGACATTCTTAATCATTTACTATCTAATTTGATGTTTAAAAATTTTTATTAATTTTGAATGATTGTCATTTCAAATAATTTTTTTAACAAGAGGCCCTGCATTTTCATTTTTCAGTGGGTCCTGCAATGTATGTAGCTGATCTTGCTGCTGTGCTACTGAGTGCATGGAAAAGTCTGGAGAAACCCGTAAAACACAGGGCCCATTTGAACAAAAGCAGGCAATCTGTGCTGGTTGAAACCCATAAGGAAATAGGGGAAAGTTCATTCATTCAGTCACTCACGGCAAACTTTGTTAAGAGGAAGGAGGGGAGGTCCTGCTAGTGCCAGAAGCAGGGAGGGAGAAATGACTGTCGTGGTCCTCAAGAAGCTCCTACTCTGTGGAGTAAGGGAAATGTACACAGGAACAACGCAGCAGAGTAAGAGCTGGGATGAAAATAAACACCTGTGGCTAGGTACGGTGGCTCATGCCTGTAATCCCAGAACTTTCGGAGGCCGAGGTGGGTGGATCACCTGAGGTCAGGAATTCAGGACCAGCCTGGCCAACATGGTGAAACCCCGTCTCTACTCAAAATACAAAAATTAGACTAGGTATGGTGGCAGGCGCCTGTAGTCTCAGCTACTTAGAAGGCTGAGGCAGGAGAATCGCTTGAACCCAGGAGGCAGAGGTTGCAGTGAGCCAAGATCATGCCACTGCACTCCAGCCTGGGAGACAAGAGCAATACTTCATGTCAAAAAAAGAAAAATAAACACCTTCCTTCTATTTCTTCATTTTAGGGGTACATGGTTTGCCGAAAAGACATGAAGTTAAATTCAAGTAGTTCTGTCCTACACAGAAAACATACATGGTTTCTGTGAATATATGGTTTCCTCACAGAAGACCAGAGAACCTTCCTCAACAGGAAACCTCAGTGGCTTGTTCCCTTTGTGTGAGGATGTGTTGAAAAGGGCCAGGAGTAGATTTGGCAGGAAAAAAAAAATGGAGTTGCTACTGAATGTTGGCATGATCGTGTGGTTGGAAGGTCAAAACAGAAACTGGAAGCGCTACCTCTTGTTAAAAGTTCACTTGGAGAGATCGCATGAGACTCTTTGATCTTACAAGTCAGGGCAGTAGGTTCAGGGCTCCCGAGTCTGTTCTGTAGTGATTGCAGCGTGATTTCCTGCCCTACTTTCTGCGCTGTAGGTGTGGTCTGCCTCGCTCAGCCAATCTCAGGGGAGGAAGGACCTGTGGCTGCAGTCTCCCAAATCATCCAAATTAGGACTCAAAAGGAGAGAGTTCTGAGGCCCAGCAACTCTGAGAAAATCCTGAAAAACACTGTGATAAAAAGGTACATCTTTCCTTAAAGCCAGAGTACTACATCAGTAGAACTGAGCCCTGAAGCTAAGTAAATGAAGGGCTTGAGGGTTGCTTTCAGTGGTGAAGATAAAATTGGTATGTAACCTTATGAATGGTGGGATTTTAGCCCAGAAGAGTGTGGAAGAGACCTGGGTTTCCTTTGCACCCATTACACTTAGCACTTGGAGAGAGTAAGGCCAGCTCTGAAGTTCAAAGGAGACCCATCCATTTCCAACAGGCCACTTAAAAAAAATTTTTTTTTTAAAATCTTGTCTGGAACCAGGGTTTGCCCACATGGTGGGTCTCCATTTGCCAGGGCCTTAGACTACTCTACTGAAAAAAAATATGTGCTCATTGTAGAAAAAGCATAAAACTTCAGAAAAGAGAGAATTTTTTAAGCCAGCTGTAGTCTTACTACCAGAAATAATTGCTGTTTTTTGCTATATTTCCAGGCTTTCTTCTTTGCATGTGTGTACATATATAAGTACTATCCATGTTGCCTTGTTACTTACTCTATTTCATGTAATACTAAATCATGAAATGTTTTCATGTCAATAAATACAGTGAAATGGTATTAAGTACCTAAATATTACTTTGAAGAGCTGTATTATTGTTAATGAATTGCCTATTATTGGAGATTCATATTGTTTATAATTTTTTAAAAAATTTTTATTAGAGATGGGATCTTGCTATTTTGACCAGGCTGTTCTCAAACTCCTGGCCTCAGACAATCCTCCCATCTCTGCCTCCCAAAGTGCTGGGATTACAGGCGTGAGCCAGCATGCCCAGTCTTTTTATAATTTTTGGTGATTATTCTTATTTCCTTAGGATATGTTCCAGATAATGTAATTGCTAGGTCAAAGCTTATGACCTTTTAAAGGATTTGCGATAGTGTATCAGTCAGGATAGGCTAAATGTTGTAACAGACACAGCCCAAATCTCAGTGGCTTAACACAATAAAGATGCCTTTTTCTTTTATGTCACAGTTCAACACCAGTCATTCGTTGTGAGTGAAGGGTACTCTGCACTGTTGTCTGGAACCAGAGTTTGCCCACTTGATGGGTCTCCATTTGCCAGGGCCTTAGACTTCTCCACTGGATGCTCTGATTTCAGCTGATAGATAAGGGAGAGAAAGAGCCTGGAGAATTGCACAGGTGGTTTCAGGGTCAGGCCTGGCAGTGACTCGCATCACTTCTTTTGCCCACCTTCTGATTGTTCAGAACTCAGTCACATGACTGCTCCTAACTGCAAGGGGAGCTGGGAAATGTAGTCTTCTTATGTGTCCAGGAGGAAAACAAGAGTGTGATGGACACAGAACAAGCATTGTCTCTGCCTCAAATATTACCAAGTTGCCAACCGGCAACATTTTTCTAGTTTATTTATTTACTTATTTAGAAACAGTCTCATTCTGTTGCCCAGGCTGGAGTGCACTGGTGAGATCTCGAGTCACTGCAACCTCTGCCTCCTGGGTTGAAGTGATTCTTCCTCCTCAGCTTCCTAAGTAGCTGGGATTACAGGTGCAAGCCAACACACCCAGCTAATTTTGGGGTTTTGTTTTTACTAGAGATGGGGTTTCACCATGTTAGCCAAGATGATCTCGAACTCCTGACCTCAGGTGATTCCCTGCCTCAGTTTTTCCAGTTCATATTTCCATCAGCAGGGTATGAGGATTTCTATTTCCCTTTTACCTCAATAATTAAGAGGGTGACACTCTTTCTGTTGTTTTTTATAGATCTGCATGGAACAATGCTACTTCTCTGCATGACTAGAGTTCCTGTTTTCTCTTTGAAGATTTCTCACTAGGATCCAGACCATACTTGCTAGAGAGTCAGGACTCTGGATTTCTGATAGTTTTTGGGACAGCTACTGTCATCCTAGGCTGATCTGAGTTTCTGGGCCTTTCTCTGCCTGTTCTTTCCTCTCCCCTTCCCTTCCCTGCTGCAGAAAGTGTTTTATGTGGGTGTCAGCAACATCAAGACCCTTCAGGTCCCCGGTCCTAGTATCATCCCTGAATGCAGAACTCACTCAGAAGCCTGGGGAAGAGATTAGAGCTTTCCACAGAAAATAAGTACAGGGAATGGAATTGGAAGGTAAAAATAGCCACTTGATGCTGACTTGGCACATTGACTTTGACCAAATCATCCAGCGCCTCATCCTTAGTACTCAGGTTTCCACAGAATAATCCTCACGCCGTGAGTAGTGGAAGTCAGGAGGAGGAAACTGCCTAGATGTTATGAAGGGAAAGTAATAGACTTGTGCAAAATCTGTTCTTGACCATTTCTCTGTGAATCCGGGTTGCTGAACATCAGCCGATATCTGAGCTGTGGTATCCTCGTGGTTTTGAAATTTTCTTCTTAGAAGAGAATGGTTTTGAATGGCTTCTTGGTCATGACTTTCCCAGGACCTGCTGGCTGTTGCCTGATAATTGACAGGCCTAGCCCCTTGGCAAAGCAAGGTTTTCTTTGTAAAAGGTATACTTGTCTAGGGCCTCCTGGGAACTGAAAGCTGGGCATCAGCAGAGGAACGCAAACTGGGCAAATCACGGATTTCCCAGCCTGGCGTGGGGGCCAGGGCACACAGCATTGCTAAAAGCCTAGGGAAATCTGTGTTTTTAGGAGCACACCAACGCCTTTCATTTCTAAGCTGTGTGGTTTACTCCCTCCCTGAGGGGCAGCCATGTGCTCTGGGCTTCTTAGAGAAGTGACTCACACCGACTATAAGCCCGGCTTACATACCACCTAGAAAAGAAAACAAGAAGTGGCTTACAGACATAAAGAGCACAGCCCAGAAGGGGCTGCCATGGAATTCTCTGCAGATGAGATGGGGTCCAATGGGCAGAGGGGCAACTTGGCATCCTCTCTTTCCCTGCGTTATCACGATGCCTTGGCAGGGAGCATTTGATGGGGACGGGATGTCCTCTCGGGGCTGGTGAGCAGGGCTGAGGGAGGGGGACCTGCTGCTGGATCAGTAGCTCCTCTCCAGAGCGAGCCCATCTGTGGAATGTCATGCCCCTTCTCTACCCCGTCTTTGCAAGTGAGCTTAGGTTCTTGAGATGAGTTTCATCAGGCCTTATAAATGCAAACCGTTAAGAGGTGCCTCCAACAAGAAAAACCAATCCCTGGCAGGGCACCTAAGGGCAGGGATTCTGGAGAGCCTGCCCTGTCTTCAGCTTGGCCCTGGGACATTCTGGCTGCAGGTAGGACAGTGTGGCTGTGGCAGAGAGAGAGGAGGGGCCTTCCTGTTGATAAGGGCCACCATGCAGGCCTTCACTATGCTTCTCTTTCTGGCTCTCCCAGGGAGGAAGGGTGGCTGGCAGCTGGCGGCTGGCGGCAGGGCTTCTGGAGGCTCAGCCCCGGGGCTGGTCCTGCTTCTCTTAGAGGTGGCTGGTTGTGCAATGGCATCCCAGCTCTTCCTCTTGGAACCCCGTGACTGCCATTCCAGGCTCCACGCCTATTTCTCATTGCTGGTGGTGAGAAATGGAATGCTGTTTTGTGTTATTATGCTGCTGTTCCCATAACACCCAGCACCTCTCCTCAAGGATGAGTCCTAAGACCCGCAGCCATGGCAGGGCAGGGCCTGGGTACCGAAGGAGGATCCCACTGGGAAGTCAGTTCCACCCGCTGCATGCAAAATGCCCTCCAAGGACCCTCTCTAGACCAGTTCCTCAAAATGCGGTCCGCAGGCTGCCATCAGTGGAATCGTGGGGTGATGAAGGGACTGTTAAAAACACAGGTCTTGGCCCGCTCTGCAGGCCTCCAGAATGTAACCCTCTCAGGGAAAGTCCTGGAAATCTGTGTATCTAGAATCACTTCCTTCCCCAGGTTGGCCAGCACAGAAATGTCTAAAAACTTTTCTCAATACCAATCCTGGTCTCATTTATTATCCTTCTCATGAACTTGATTTGCTTCCTTTCAACCTCGTATGACCTCTGAAAATACAATCTGAAGCAGAGGAATGCACTCACATAAGAAACATCACCTGTGGCCTTCATTGCCAAGCGTGGATCGTGGTTTTCGATCAGGGGATTTGAAGGAAGACACCTTTGATCACTGGGCTGCCTCTATCTGCTTTTTCACTGAGTTGTCGCAATTAAATGCTCCCTCCTGGCTTTTCCTTCTCTCTTCCCCACCAGAAACTGGGCCTGCTGCTCTAGGAGGTTGGGTTCTTGGAGTCCTCCAGCACAGGGGCCAGGGAGTCAATTATTTCCTTGTTTGCTGATGGAGCAGAAGTGGAATCTATTGGTGTTTCCACAGAGAAAATGCTGACCGTGAAGAGCCAAGAAAGATGACATGATGAAGCTGTCGGGGAAGCACCAGACATCCTCAACTCAGCTCACGCGTGGTCTTCTTCACGCCTCCCAGAGCTCCTCCTGCGTGAGTAACGCGGTGTGTGCTGGTAAAGCGTCTCGCTGATAGAAAGAAACCCTGATTTGCAGCATTGGCCAGTTTCTGTAGTGTAAATACTCCCACCATGGCAGATTTCTGGTTACCAGGGGTTTCATAATTGATTCACAAGTCTGGACTGTAATAATCAGCTCATGCAATGCCAGCACCTCATCATCTCTTGCCCGTCCCAGAAAACCCCCACATCACGCCCAGGCTGAATATGACTTTCAGCTTCTCAGTCAGAAGGAGAAGTGGTTAAAGTATGCCAGGATGGTAATGACTAAATATCAGAACGATGAGTGTGGGGGGTCGGGATGTCTGCCAAATTGGAGATGAGTCTTCACTTCCTGATCTTGGTGTCTCATCTGGGGAAGCTGGAGAGAGACATGCATAGCTTCTCATGAACAGTCCCGGAACCCTTACCCCAAGGCCTCACAGGGCTCTCTCCAGGACTTGCTCTTTCTCACTGTCTCCTTTGAAAGCCTGTCATCTAGCCAGGTGCGGTGGCTCCTGCCTGTAATCCCAGGACTTTGGGTGGCTGAGGCGGGCAGATCACGAGGTCAAGAGATTGAGATCATCCTGGCCAACATGGTGAAACCCTGTCTCTACTAAAGTACAAAAAAATGAGCGGGGCATGGTGGCGCATGCCTATAATCCCAGCTACTCAGGAGGATGAGGCAGGAGAATTGCTTGAACCTGGGAGGCGGAGGTTTCAGTGAGCCAAGATCGCACCACTGCACTCCAGCCTGGCCATGGTCAGAAAACAGAAAGCTCCATCCTAATGGGCCAAGTTGAAAACGGTGGGCTTGGGAGCTGTCTGGACTCTGGGTCCTGCCTTTTGTCTCGGCTGGTGTCAAAATGGACTGTCTTTAAACGCTGTCCTCAGGAGGATTCCCCATCCAACAACCAAAGCCTGAACAGCTGGGACTGACCTTTTCTGATTTGTAGGGCTCTTGTGAACAAGAGTCAGGTGGGCAGGCAGCTCTTGTAAAGCTGAGTGTAACCAAATTTGCCCATAGCCTGAGACAGCCAAGATCACAAAACTCTTCCTTCCCCTTTAGGGCCTGGGAGGGACGCCAAGCCAAGGGGAAGATGGTGACCTACTTTATCTCCCAAACACTGGGCAGCCAGTTGCATTTGCAGATTTAAAATCCACCCACACTGCTGTAGTTTCTGTTCTCCTGCCCCCCGGGCATACTTCTGGCTGGAGCTGGTTTTGTAAAGAGTTGGCCGTGGGTGTGGGAGTCCTCTTGAGAACCTGGGGTGACACCCCAGTCCACAGCCCTCCCATGGGCATTTGGGCTGCTCCAGCCCTGGCGGGTGCACGGCACAGGTGAATCTAGTTTTGCCCGGGTCTCAGCCAGGAAAGTCTACTTAAAGAAAGAAAAGGTTGGCTGGGCGTAGTGGCTCATGCCTGTAATCCCAACACTTTGGGAGGCCAAGGCGGGCAGATGGCCTGAGGTCGGGAGTTCGAGACCAGCCTGACCATCATGGAGAAACCCCCACCTCTACTAAAAATATGAAAACTAGCTGGGTGTGGTGGCGGGTGCCTGTAATCCCAGCTGCTCGGGAGGTTGAGGCAGGAGAATCCCCTGAAACTGGACGGTGGAGGCTGCAGTGAGCTAAGATCATGCCATTGCACTCCAGCCTGGGCAACAAGAGCAAAACTCCATCTCAAAAAGAAAAAAAAAAAAAAACAAAAAAGAAAGAAAAGAAAAGGTCTCAGTGGAAATGGCTTTGAATCTGAGATCTCTTTAATATTCTAATCCAGGTGTCCCCAGACTTTTTACACAGGGGGCCAGTTCACTGTCCCTCAGACCATTGGAGGGCCACCACATACTGTGCTCCTCTCACTGACCACCAATGAAAGAGGTGCCCCTTCCTGAAGTGCGGCGGGGGGCCAGATAAATGGCCTCAGGGGCCCGCATGCGGCCTGTGGGCTGTAGTTTGGGGACGCCTGTTCTAATCACTCAACAAATACTTATTGAGGGCCTACTACGTGCCAAACGTTGGGAGACAGTGGAGAGTGAAGCAGAGTTTCTGCCCTCAGGGAGCTTATAGTTTATATTACAGGCAAGGCAGCTCTTACACACATAATTCCAGATGAGTCAACATGACCAGGGTACAGGGGCTTTGAAGCGGAAGCATAAGGTGCAATTGGAGCATAAAACAGGGAAGCCTAATACAGACTGAGGGATCTGGGGAGGGTTCCTTGAGGAAGTGAGGTTGAAGCTGAGAACCTGAGGGGTGGTTCACCTGCAGTGCAATTGAAGGCTGGAAGGGAAGATCCTGCGATGCACAAAGAATTTATGCTTCAGAAACATTCTCTTCCTGAGGATGTATTTGGAAATTTAGGTAGAAACTGTCTTGCCTTCATATACAAAGTGGTGGAGACCCCTGTGGGCCTCCAGCTTTTTGTAATGACAAGACCCCAGTGTTTGCTAGGTATATAGCTACCCAGAGAAAAGATCATGTGGCCACCTTCTATGTTCTGGCCAACGAGATGTCAGCAGAGGTGACGTGTGGGGCCTCTGAGAAGGGCTCTTTCCTAGGTACCAGGGCTACCTGGTACCCAGCTGGAGGCTAAAAAGCCATCAGGGCCCATGAGGAGACAGGCTGAGGTCGGAGGTTGGAGGGTCAGCGTATTACATGCAGCCTCATTCCCTGATGGCCACGGGGCTGCCATGCCGACCCTGGGTTGCCTAGTTCCCGACTTCTTTTACAAAAGGGAGAAATAAGGTCAATTTTTTTAAAGCATCTATTATTTGGACATTTTCTTCCTTCCCCTTTAGGGCCTGGGAGTGACACCCAACTGCGTATGACGCTGTCATATGCAGCCAAATATAATCCTAACTACTATACACAGCTGCTTTTCAGCTTCATGAAAAGGTCATTGTTCTGCACTACACATAAATCACCTATTTTTATAGAAAAGTCTGTGATTACAGTGCTGTATATTTTCCCAGCCTCCTGATTCACTGTCTTGGCCCCCTCTCCTCCCCTTGGCCCTGCACCTCCTCTCTTTCCTGACTCCCACACCAGAGCTAGGCCTGCCCTCAGTGCTTGTGCCTCCATGAATGAATGAGGCTCCCGGGCTCAAAGGTGCTCCGAACCTCTGCTACCTTCCCTCAGTGGCTGTCCTGGCAAGAGTCCTGCTGGAATCACACAAAGTCCAGCAAAGCAACTAGTGTGTCCTGCCCCTCCACACCCTTCCCCAGAAAGTGTGGAGAGTTAGAATACTCAGGCAGAGCTGGAAAAAGGGCAGCCATTTAGAGAAACCACAAGAATGAAGAAAGGTGCTTTAATTTAACTGTCCTGCCTTGGGTTTTTCTTTTTCTTTTCTTTCTTTTTTTTTTTTTTTTTGAGATAGAGTCTTGCTCTGTTGGCCAGGCTGGAGTGCAGTGGCATGATCTGCAACCTTCACCTCCCAGATTCAAGTGATTCTCCTGCCTTAGACTCCTGAGTAGCTGGGATTACAGGTGCACACCACCACTCCTGGCTAGTTTTTGTACTTTTTTAAAAATAGAGATGGGGTTTCACCATGTTGCTCAGGCTGGTCTTGAACTCCTGACCTTGTGATCCGCTGACCTTGGCCTCCCAAAGTGCTGGGATTACAGGTGTGAGCCACTGAGCCTGGCCCTGCCTTGGGTTTTTCAAGCTATGCAGAATTTAATGGATCTGTTTCCCCAGCCTCTGGCTAACCAAATCCAAGATATCAAGAGTCGGGGGAGAAGGTCAGCATGTTTAGTTACAAACCTTTGGGCTCTCTGGGGTGATTGCCGGCCTCAGCATGCTGACTATGGGTGAGGTGAGGCTGGGGATGGATAGGATTTTGTCCCCCACACCTCAAAAAAAAAAGTTGAAGGCTTAAACCCCAGTACCTCAGGCTATGGCCTTATTTGGAAATAGTCTTTACAGAGGTAATCAAGTTAAAATGTGATCATTAAGGTCAGCTCTAATCTAAAGGAACTCCTGTCCTTATGAAAAGGGGAAATTTGGGGACAGACACCCACAGTGAGAACAGCCTGTGAAGAGGAAGGCAGAGGGTGGGGGTGAGGCTTCTATAAGCTAAGGCACACCAGAGATTGTCAGCAAACCACCAGAAGCAGGGACAGGGATCAGCAGATTCTTCCTCTCGGCCCTCAGAGGAGCCAGCCCTGCAGACACCTTGAACTTGGCCTTCCAGCCTCTAGAACTCTGAGAAGACAAATTTCTTTCGTTATGTCACCTAGTTTGTGATACCTGGCTGGGGTAGCCCTAGCAAGCTCAGGCAAGGTCCTTCAAGAACCAAAGAACAGAGGAGTTTGGTGACAGTCTCTGGTCTCATGGGATTTCCCTGCAGCGTCACATAGGGATATGAAGACGTGGGGAGAAGCTGGCCTCCCATATTTTTCTGCAGCTGATGGAAAGTGAAAAAGAAGCACAAACAGCCTCGTGGCCTCAAAGGCTGCATCCCTTCAAGCATCGAATGTTTCTCTTTCAGAAAGGCTCTTGTTTGCACCAGTAACAACTATGTAAGCAGTGCTTGCTAATGTACCAGAGCTATTCTAAGTGCTTTAATATTCTAACTCCTTTCATTATTGTGATGGTTGAGGAGACTGAGGCACAGAGAGGCTAAGGAACTTACTCAGGGTTAGCAGCTAGTAAGTAGAGAAGGTGAGATTTGGGATTTTTTCTTTGTTTATTTGTGTAGAGCCGGGGTCTCACTATGTTGGCCAGGCTGGTCTTGAACTCCTGGCCTCAACCAATCCTCCCACTTCAGCCTCCCAAAGTGCTGGAATTACAGGTGTGAGCCACTGCACCCAACTGAGAAGGTGGGATTTGAATCCGAACAGGCTCCCTCCAGAGTCCACACATTTAGCCACTGCATCTTTAAGTACATGAGCTGGAAGTTGGGCTCAGTCCACGAGATCCTGTGTTGGACACAGTAGTTCCTGCCTGAGATTGATGTGCTGAGTGAAAGCCATTCCCAGGCGGTGTTGTTTGCCTGTGTGTGTGTGTCCGTGTGTATATTAACCCCGTGTCTATCGCTGGTGGCTACCCCAGTCAAAGCTACCTTGAAACAGCAGAAACCCCAAAGCAGCAGGTTCTCATGCTCATTTTCTGGAACTCTAACCTGGCCTGGCTGGGCCAGAAGTCTCCCCTGGATATTTCCCTCAGTAAAGGAGCTCAAGGAATCCTCTCCCCTCTCTGCAGGCAACCAGTGGATCCTGACAGAGACCAAATCCATCAGAAAGGCCTTTTCTGATCACTTCCTGGGAGTCATGTTAAGCAAGACTACTTCCCAGAAAACATGACTGCCACTGACTGGCAAGGTCTGTCTGAACATCTATCTATCTATCTATCTATCTATCTATCTATCTATCTATCTGTCTGTCTGTCTGTCTGTCTATGATCTATCTATTATCTATCTATGATCTCTCATCTATCTATGAACTATCTATCTATCTGTATGGATACCTATCTATCTTCTATCTATCAATCATCCATATCTGTTTATCATCTATCTATCAATCCATCCATCTAAGCTTTTTTGTTTCCTTTTCCTGGCAGAAAATCTAAATATCTAAATGGGTAGGCATTCTTCAACTGTGAACAGTCTTTGCAGACCCCAGCTAAAGCCTTTCTCTGTTGAATAATGCTTGCATGTGCACAAATGCACACATGAAGAAACTTTGTATGTGATCTTTCCTGCCTGGGATCCCCCCACCTCACCCACTGCTTGGTTTCCGCTTGGGGAATTGGGAGTCCACAGGGATGGGGGAAAAGGTCAAAGGACATCCACAGGCTCTGCAGAAGCCGGCCCGTGGGCCAAGCTGCCACCATCCACTCCTCCCCCTTCCTGCTTTACCCGTCTCACATCACTAGGGGCTAAGCTAAAGCTGCTTTGAGCATATGGGTCATTTTATTTTTCAGACAGGGTCTCACTCTGTCTCCCAGGCTGGAGTACATGACACAATCACAGCTCACAGCAGCCGTACCCACAGGCTCAAGTGACACTCTCACCTAAGCCTCCTGAGTAGTTAGGACCACAGGTGTGCACCACTATATCTGGCTAATTTTTAAAACTTTTTGTAGAGACGGGGGTTTACTATGTAGCCTAGGCTGGTTTCAGACTCCTGGGGTCAAGCAGTCGTCCCGCCTTAGCCTCCCAAAGTGCTGGGATTACAGATGTGAGCCACCATGCCCAGCCTACATGGGGCATTTTGTTAAGCAGAAATGAAGACTCAGTTGCTACTAAGCATCTGTGCCCCTCGTTCCGTCACAGTGCTTCATTTTGACTATTTTAACCCAATTTTTAAGAGGCTGTGTTTGAGGCCTGGCAATTTACCCTGGGGAACTTGAACAAGAGGCTTGGAGCCTGGGTTACAGCAATTTTGGAAAGTCCACTCCATGCCCACAGTCCATACCACATCGGTTACAGAGGTCCCAGAAATTTGTGCTGAGTCAGCATAGAGACTGTTTTCTGGGTGAGGACATTTGCATTTTCTCTTTTGTTTGTTCAATAATTAAAATGCTTTGAGTTGATTTTCTAGACTTGGTAGCAAAGAGGATGATGACAATAATAATGCAAAAGTAAGTGAAATTTGGCTGGGTGTGGCGGTTCACACCTGTAATCCCAGTACTTTGGGTGGCTGAGGCAGGAGGATCACTTGAGGTCAGGAGTTTCAGACCAGCCTGGACAACGTGGTGAAACCTCATCTCTACTGAAAAAATACAAAAATTAGCCAGGCGTGGTGGTGTGCACCTGTAATTCCAGATGCTCAGTAGGCTGAGGCAGGAGAATTGCTTGAACCCAGGAGTTGGAGGTTGCAGTGAGCCGAGATCCCATCACTTCAATCCAGCCTGGACAATAGAGCGAGACCCTGTCTAATAAAAAAAAAAAAAAGTACATGAAATTGATGGTAAACCAGTTTCAGGTCATTTACTGGGGTCTATGCTGTGGTAGGCTCATGGAGAATACAAACATGAGCCTTGCTTTTTAGGAGCCTAAGGTCTGAATGGGAAAGTTAAACTATGTGAAGCAAGTGGACAACTGAGGTTTCCCTAAACTGAAAGTGGCTTTACTGAGGATTTGCTGATCATAAGGACAGAGACCCCTCCAGAGACCCCGTGCTGTTCTCGTGACAGTGAATAAGTTTCATGAGATCTGATGGTTTTTAAAAAGGGGAGTTTCCCATCACAAACTCTCTTTTCTTGTCTGCCTTTCACCTTCTGCCATGATTTTGAGGTCTCCCCCGCCACATGGAACTCTTAAGTCCATTAACCCTCTTTCTTTTGTAAATTGCCCAGTCTTGGGCATGCCTCTATCAGCAGCATGAAAACGGACTAGTACAAGCTGCCATCATAAAATGCTATAGATCGGGCAGCTTAGAAAGCAGACACTTATTTTCTCACAGTCCTGAAAGCTGGGCGTCTAAGATCAAGCCGCTGCTGGCAGTATGGGTTTCTGGTGAGTTCTCCCTTCCTGGCTTGTATACGGCCACCATCTTCTGTGACCTCACATGGCCTTTCCTCCGTGTGTACAAAGAAAGAGAGAGACAGGTTTGGGGTATCTCTTCCTCCTCTTATAAGGACGTAAGTCCTGACCGGGTGCCGTGCTCACACCTATAATCTCAGCACTTTGGGAGGCTGAGGTGGGAGGATCACTTGAGGCCAGGAGTTCAAGATCAGCCTGGGCAACGTAGTGAAACCCCGTCTCTACAAAAAATAAAAAGTAGCTAGCCGTGGTAGCACATGTCTTTAGCCCCAGCTACTGGGGAGGCTGAGGCAGGAGAATTGTTTGAATCCAAGAGGTGGAGGTTGAAGTGAGCCGAGACGGTGACACTGCCCTCCAGCCCTCATGACAGAGCAGGACCCTGCCTCAAAATAAATAAATAGTTTTTTTTTTTTTGTTTTTTTTTTTTTGAGATGGAGTTTCGCTCTTGTTACCCAGGCTGGAGTGCAATGGCGCGATCTCGGCTCACCGCAACCTCCGCCTCCTGGGTTCAAGCAATTCTCCTGCCTCAGCCTCCTCAGTTGCTGGGATTACAGGCATGGGCCACCATGCCCAGCTAATTTTTTTTGTGTGTGTCTTTAGTAGAGACAGGGTTTCACCATGTTGACCAGGATGGTCTCGATCTCTTGACCTCGTGATCCACCCGCCTCAGCCTCCCAAAGTGTTGGGATTACAGGCTTGAGCCACCGCGCCCGGCTTGTTTTTGTTTTTTTTTTTAAAGGGACGCAAGTCTCATCAGATTAGGACACAGACCCACTGACCTTATGACCTGACTTAACCTTACTTATTCCCTTAAAGGTCCTGTCTCTAAATATAGTCACATTGAGGGTGAGGGCTTTAACATATGCATTTTGGGGGGACAATTCAGTCCAGAAAAGGTTGAAATAGGGGAATGAAGGAGAGTAAAAAACGAAAAAAATTCCTTGTTTACTAGCTGGTCATAGTTGGGAGTTGGAACCACATTGAGGGGAAGGTTTGCTTTTGGACAAATGGAACCAGTGGTGGGTTGCTCACATAGCTAGTGATTTCCCGCAGGCACTTGGGATTGGGCTCAGGGCTAGAGAAAGAGGTCTGGGTGAGGTAGGCTATGGCAACTGTGTTTTGGTTTGTAAATATATACAAACAGGTTGTGAGAAATGGAGCACAGACACCACACTTGAGGAGGAAGGCCAGGAAGAGGACCCTCAGTACTAGATGGACAGAAGGAAGAGGAGAGAATAAAAACAAAGATCTTCTGGCTCACACCTGTAATCCCAGTACTTTGGGAGGCCGAGGCGGGTGGATCACCTGAGGTCAGGAGTTCAAGACCAGCCTGGCCAACAAGGTAAAACCCCGACTCTACTACAAATCCAAAAATTAGCTGGGCATGGTGGTGGGCACCTGTCATTCCAGCTATTCGGGAGGCTTGAGACAGGAGAATCGCTTCAACCCAAGAGGCAGAGGTTGCAGTGAGCTGAGACTGCGCCATTGCATTCCAGCCTGGGCAACAAGAGAGAAACTCCGTCTCAAAAAAAACCCCAAAAAACCGACAAAGGTCTTCCAATGGCATCACTCCAATGGCACAGACCCTGGGACGAGTTGTTCTGCTACCTGAGCTCACTGGACAGAGCACCTGTCCCCTGGGAGAGCAGCCTGCCAGCCAGGTCCAGGACGAGGGCTCACGTGGCCCAGGGCACAGGGCAAGGCTCCCTTAGGTTCTTAATGCAACAACTAAATGCAACTCAGAGATTATTTATTTTTTCAGTGTTCAAACCTTATTCATACTCTTGTTAAAATTTCACCCAAAAAGGCAGTGCATGGTGGCACCTGCCTGTAATCCCAGCACTTTGAGAGGCTGAAGTGGGCAGATCATTTAAGCACAGGGGTTCAAGGCCAGCCTGGGTAACATAGACCCCATCTCTGTTTTTGAAAAATAAAATTAAATATAAAAGAAGAAAAAAAATCACACAAAAAAATCCATGAGGTAGATGTCATCTCCACTGTAGAGAAGATGAAACAGAAGATCAGAGAAGCAAGGGAACTCTCTTGAGGTGAACAGCTCAAGTGACTGAAGCAGGACTCTTACCACCACATTACCTTTGGGATTCCACCTGCATCTTCCTTTGGAGAAGTCCCCCGTGTGGAGATTTTACAGGGTTTAGCTTGAATGCAGTTCCAGGCAAGGGGAGAGAAACCCCTTGAAGTGATCATTTCCCAGCTCTGAGGGTCTCTTTCCTGTGAGTTTGGTCACAGTGTAGCCTCTGTCCTTGGAGGCTTCCCAGAAACAAGATCAAGACTATCTTTAATATTCAGGGGAAAGCAGGGCTTTTGCATTAAAAAAGGTCTGCATTGGCCGGGCGCGGTGGCTCAAGCCTGTAATCCCAGCACTTTGGGAGGCCGAGGCGGGTGGATCACGAGGTCAAGAGATCGAGACCATCCTGGTCAACATGGTGAAACCCCGTCTCTACTAAAAATACAAAATATTAGCTGGGCATGTTGGCGCGTGCCTGTAATCCCAGCTACTCAGGAGGCTGAGGCAGGAGAACTGCTTGAACCCGGGAGGCGGAGGTTGCGGTGAGCCGAGATCGCGCCATTGCACTCCAGCCTGGGTAACAAGAGCGAAACTCCGTCTCAAAAAAAAAAAAAAAAAAAAAAAAAAGAAAGGTCTGCATTGCTTTCGAAACTCCTAAAGCACATATTTATTTGGGTTTTCTCTTGCTTGGGGAGGTCATCCAAGAACTGGCACCTCCCTGACGTTTCTTTGGAATCTCTTTTTCTGGAATGGTCTTCCCAGATCCCCTGGATTCCAAAAAAGTACATCTGGAAGTTCCCATGGCAAGGTTCTCATGGTAGTAACAGTGTGTACATAATTCTGTTTAATGCTCCTTGCTGCTATGTGAGACGCACAGTTACACCCATTGTTCCTGTTGGCAGAAACTGACTTCTGGCTCCAACTTCTTCGTTTTCTTCTACTTCCTTGTCTCCTTTAGGAGACCAAGAAACAGCTGGAGAGATGAGGTTACTGGCTCATACCCAGCAGGCCCCAAAAGTGCCTCCAGTCCTCCCCCAGCTATGTGAAATTAACTCAGCATTGCTTTGTATAGTAAGACACACTGGCATCGCTGAGTAGACGCCTAAGCAGATCTCACTGTCTCCACCCAGCCTGAGAGGTCCAGCGGGTGCTACCTCTCTGTTGTGTCTGGTCCCAGGATATTCAACCGACATCCCCCACTAAAAGGAAGGTAAAGCTGTATTCTTGTTGGATATTTAAAATAAGAAGCTGTGAGGGTTCCCAAAGGCTTCGAATCTACACTTCAAGGTCAAGAAGAAAAGCATTAACCTAGTTTAGCTGTATTTTAGGAAGCAGATGCTGGGCCTCGGAAAAGCCAAGTTTTGCTTCTAGTTACAGGTTTCTCTGCAGAGAAAACAAGACAGAGTTCAACTTAGGGCACATAGATGAGCAGGATAGAGGATTTTGCTTAAGGACCCTGCAGCTCTGGACCCTCCAACGACTAAGCTGTCAGAAAGAGCGCGTGTGACAGTGTTCAGTGGAATGTATACGTTTGCAGAATGCTTTCTGCACAGGAACTTTTCAAAGAGCTTCCTCTTTGGAGGCGTGTGTGAGCAGACGGGGCTGGACCAACGTGGGGATGAGCAGGGGTGGGGAGGACATAGTCAGCGCAGGGTCTACCATTACTGCAGCCTCTGAAAATATTATATGGAAATTCCATCCCAGCTGGGAAGCCACAACCATGGGAAATCAACTTATTCCCCTTAAGTTACAGAATAGCCACCAACGAGGAACTCCGTTTCTAAAGTGTCATAAGGCTCTTACGTTACGCATCTTACTGTGTTAACATTTGCACGGCCACAACTTCTATAAAGGAAGCTGGTATGTTCTAGCAGCCCACCAGCTGGAATTCTCTCCCTTAGGCCTGGAAAGATCACTTACTCTTGTGCCAGTGAGGCACTTCCTCGGGCCTCCTGGGAAGCTTTCTTTATTCTGATTTACCAGTTTCCCTCCTGAAAGTGGTGTAGGACAAGGCCTTGTTAGCTGGCTATGGTGGATGCAGGGATTTCTTTTTTGTGTAGGGAAAAAAAAAAAAAAGCCCAGGAAGAAACCCAGTGTTTTTCTCTATTGCTATGTAACAAATTATTCTTAAACTAAGCAACTTAAAACAACAACCGTTTATGATCTCACAGTTTCTGTGGTTTAGGAATCTGGGGCTTAGTTGGCGGTTCTGCTTCATGGTCTCTCACACAGTTGCAGTTAAGCTGCTGGCTGGAGCTGGCGTCATCTGAAGGCTCAACTGAGGAAGGACCTGCTTGCAAGCTCAGTCATGCGGTTGTTGGCAGGCCTTACCTCCCTGCTGGCTGTTAGCCAGAGACATCTGTTCCTCACAACCTGAGCCTCCCACAGCCTGCCTGAGTGTCTCCTAACATGACTGCTGGTTTCTCCCAGAGTGATCCAAGAGAAAGAGAGAGGAAGAGAAGCAGAGAAAGCCCATGACAGAAGCCATAGTCCTTTATAACCTAATCTCAGGAGTGACATTCTATCACTTCTGCTATATTCTTTTGGTCACACAGGACAACACTGACATCATAGGCTGTGCAAGGGTGTGAATTCCAGGAGGCAGGGATCTTGGGGGACATCTTAGAGGCCTGTTTCAGAAAGGAGAGAAGGCGAGGGAGAGTGTCATTTAACAAAAACGTTAGTGGATGACCTGGCTAATGAATGAATGGCTCTTCTGTTCACAGGATGAGTGTCTTTCAAAAGTCAGCATCTCTGGGCCTTGCCTGTAAAGTCAGGTATTTGGATGAGCACGATCTCTAAGTTTTCCAGAGTCTGGAGTATTCGCAATTAGAAGTTGTTAAGGAGAGGAGTGAAGAAGGGGAAAAGTAAAAAGAGAGAAACTTGAGCCCCATGAAGCAGCCTGAGGCCTGAGGCCTGAGCCCTGAGCCTGCTCCAGGCCCCAGGCCTTGTGGATTTCATAGCTCCAGGACCAGGCTGAATGCCAAAGTCTTGCCATTTGCTGAATGAGGAAATGGGAACGGTGAGCTCTAATTTAATAGGTCTTGCCCTGTTCCCTGAGGTTTCCAGATCTATTTCTGTGCACAAGCAAACAGAAATAGGTAAGGGCACACCGAGCCTGGGGAGAGGGCGCTCCTGGTGTACAGAGCTGGCACGGGATTGTGTGTAAAATGACGGGGCTTCCTAATTGCCTGAATGTTTTTCAGAGTGGAGTACAGTCATCCTAGCAACCTCTAGCACCCGAACAGTTCTTGAGAGCATCATTGCTTCTGATTTCACATCCTCCCCAACCCTTCCATATTCTTCTACCCACTGGTAACTGGGATCTGCTAGACCTCATGGAGTATATTATCCAATGAGCACCAGGGAAACTCAATGTTAAAGTGCCCTTAGAATTTTTTTTCTTTGATACAGGGTCTTGCTGTGTTGATCAGGCTGGAGTGCAGTGGTATAATCATAGCTCACTGTAGCCTCAAAATTCTGGGCTCAAGCCATCCTCCCACTTCAGCCTTCTGAGTAGCTGGGGCTATAGGTGTACACCACCATGCTTGGCTAATTAAAAAAAAATTTTTTTTAGAGACAGGGTCTCGTTATGTTGCCCAGGCTGGCGTTGAACTGCTGGGCTCCAGCGATCCTCCCACTTGGGCCTCCCAAAGTGCTGGGATTACAGGCAGGAGCCACCACGCCAGGCCAGAAAATCTTTGATGGGCTGCTCCTCCTCTGGGAGCTGCCTGCTGAAAGAGAAAGGCAGGGCTTCACTCAGTCAACTTGCCTTCCACTCTGAGAGTTCGACACAGGGAAATACCAGCTCCTCAGAACTGGAGATGCATGGACGTTTGCAGGTTTTAAGGAGAAGGGCTCATTCTCAGAGATGAGTTATCTACTTCAGTAACCATCTTAAGCATTCCCTGGAAGCGCCAAAGCCTTACAATTACCTATGTAATTTCTTGGCATGTTTGGTGACGCCTGAGTCATCCCAGGAAACATCTTGGATGTTTATTCTCAAATGCTGAGATTTCATCCTCAAGTTTTGAGCTGCTCCTTCAGGAAAGCTTCCAGTTTTGTAGTTCTCATTATACCACCATAACCTGTAACTGCCCAGGAAGCCCCCAGGGCTGAGCAGGGAGTGTCTGAGATTGCGGGACCCCAAACAGATCCCCTAAGACTCCTGCAGAGCTGAGCTGGGGCAGTGCTGGGTAAGAGAAGCTGGGTTTTGGTTGAGTCAAAGAGACTTAACTGCCAAAATCTTGAATAAGGTTTCCTTCCGAGAAAAAATAAAGAGCCTGCTTGGAAAGAGGATTTCCAAATAGCCAGCTAAGATCCACAGTTGCATCCCACTACCCTGAGAATATCCTAACATTTCAGACACAAGGTTGGGGCCTTCTGTTGTCATTTGAACAGGCTTGGGATACAATAAAGGTTGTGCTTTCATATTATGAGTCATAATGGCTCTGTGAGCTGGACCTGAGTTAGTTACCCCCATGAAGACCCATGTTCCGTCCCTGAATTGCTCAGGACAGCTAGCTCTCCAGGACTGGGACTTCTCATCTGGCCAAGTTCCTCCCAAAATTTAACACTCACCTTCCCTCTTTCTTCGCTTCCTTTCTCTTCCCTTCACTTGCCTTCTTTGGTCTCAGAAGAATATTAAGTGATTCCGGATTTGGATTTCAAAATATTCTTAAACAACCAGAATTCAAGAGATAAATGGAACTTTAGAGGCCATTTGTTAATTCCGAAATTTTCAAGGATCTGGTCTCTGACAGACACCTTCATGATAGGGAGACCACAAAGCAATTCATTCTCTTTGGATTACTCTATTATTGTAGAATTGATTTTCATACTAACTTTCTTATACTGAAGTCAACCTCTCTGAAACTCACTTGTATTACTCTTACTTTACAGGTTGGGCACAGTGGCTCATGCCTGTAATCCCAGCACTTTGGGAGGCCGAGGCAGGCAGATCACAAGGTCAGGAGTTCAAGACCAGCCTGGCCAACATGGTGAAACCCTGTCTCTACTAAAAAAAAAAAATTACAAAAATTAGCCAGGTGTGGTGGTATATGCCTGTAATCCCAGCTATTCAGGAGGCTGAGGCAGGAGAATTGCTTGAACCCAGGAGGCAGAGGTTACAGTGAACCGAGATCGCGCCACTGCACTCCAGCCTGGGTGACAGAGCAAGACTCTGTCTCAAAAAAAACAAAACAAAACAAAATAAAATAAATCTTACTTTACCTTCTGGGACAACCTAGCAGCTCCTTCTCCATAGCAGTCTTTCAGATGTTTGAAGGAAATTGCTCTGAGGCAAGGTGATGTTGTGACCAAAGCATACAATCTGGATCTTGGATGAGTCTCAGATCTGCCCTTATTGATTGTGTGTGAATTTGAAAAAGTCTCATAACCTCATTTGCAAGTAGAGATAATAGCCCCCATTGCAGGCAGAGGTGTGTTGAGCCAGCTGTTGAATGTGTCCACACCTCTGCACTGAGTGATACCATATTAGTCTCTTGAACTTGGTGCAGTAGGAAGATTTACACCATGGAAATTAGCAAATGCTACCAATGAGGGCATTTTGTTTGTTTGTGGTTTTACCAGCACACCACTATCCATACCTGTTTAGGGATAGGGATAAAGTTAAGTTAGTGCAAGTAAATGTCCTCTGTAAACTATAAAGACCATAGAAATTACAGATACTAGTTACTTTGATAGACTGCCACAAAGTGGTCCTCAGTCACACTCCTGAGTTTGTACTTTTGTGTGGTCACTTTCTACATTGTTTCTTTGGCTGCCCTATGACTTTCTTAGTCCAGTAGAAAGCAACAGAAATTCTGGGCTCAGGCATTTAGGGCTCTGTAGCTGCCACGTTCACTGTCCTGCTGGCTTGAGAAGCCATGAGGTCTAGGCTAGCCTCCCTGAGTATGAGAAGCCCTGTGGAGAAGGACGATGAAAGAATGTGAGGAGGGAGGTGCAGTCAGCCCAGATGTTCTGCTTATTCCAGCTGCGGCAGCAGATGTGTGAGTGAAGCCACCAGGGCTCCTCCAGCCCCAGGAGACCTGCCAGGCCCCAAATCTATCAATGAGCCCGGCCAACACCATGACACCTCATAGGGCAGAGGAAAGCTCCCTGGCCCAGACTGCAGACCTGTGAACAAATGAATGGTTACTGTTGGTTTAAGAAACCACGTTTTAGGCATGGTTTGTACATAATGATCAAGGCCTATTACAGTTATTATCGGGCCCCTCCAAGTCTTCTCTTACCCAGCCTAAACTTCCCCAGATCTCTGGATGGCATCTCAGTCTTCCTCTGGATGGGCTCCATTCACCAGTCCTGGAATAAACATGGTGCTCACCTCTGGAGTTCTGACCATGTAGAGCTTGAGGGAATTCTGCCCCATGCACTAGATCCTAGATGATCACTTCAGTTGGAAGGTGAGCCAGAGCTTTTGGCACACGCAGCTCACTCTGTGAGCTCATTCTGAGCCTTTGCAGACAACTCAAACCCTCAGGCTGTGAAACTAAGCCCTTCCATCCTGATATATTTTAAAATCCCAAGTACAAGGTTTATAGTCAACTTACCTTTTCATTTTTAACTTGTTATTTCAGTTTTTGAAAATCTGGTCTCCAATTAGATTTTAAATTTTGCAACAACTACAGCGTTTCCTTACATAAACACATTCACCCCCACACCCAGACTCACATCTGTCTAGACTCATGCACATCCAAATACAGACAAACACATATGCACATAGAAGGCAGAAACTCATTTCTGTTTTCACAGCAGCTGTGATATCGTCTTAATAATCATGGATCTTCTTGGTCAGCCTCCTAACTTCTTTCTCAGCCTCACCTCCTCATCACTTCCAGTTTCAGTAGAAGAAACCACAACTCTAGTGGCTTAACTAATTAAGAGTTTATTTTTCTTAGACAAAAAGAAGCCCAGATATAGAGAGTCTAGGACCGGAAGAGGGGTCTCGTGATGCCGTTAGAGATCAGGTTTCTTCAGTTCTCCCATTCTGCCATTGTTTTCATAATTCTCATGGTTTCAAGATGGCTGCCCTACCTTTAAATGTGGCATATGTGATCCAGACAAGAATGAGACAGAAAGTAAAAAGGGAGAAAGCAAAAAGGCAAGTGTCACTGAGGTATGTTCCCTTTTATTCAGAAATTAATAACAGCCTTCCTGGAGCCCCTGCCCAGGAAATTTCTAGTTACATTCATTGTCCAGAACTGGGTCGTGCGGTGACCCCAGCTGTGAGGGAATCTGGGAATATGAATATTTGTAACTGGGCACATTACCACCCTGAGAAAAAATAACTGAGGTTGTATCAATAAGAAAAATGGAGAAAGATAAAAAATGAAAAGAAATGGAGAATGAATAATGACTAGAGAGCTGGCAGAGTTTGCCACATTCTCCGACACATACTCTAAGTCTGTATACCTGGATACATGCCAAACTTATTGAAAAAAGGTTATGAAACAATTCTTTTTATTTTTTTTATTGCATTTTAGGTTTTGGGGTACATGTGAAGAACATGCAAGATTGTTGCATAGGTACACACATGGCAGTGTGATTTGCTGCCTTCCTCCCCTTCACCTATAAGGCAATGCAGTAGGTTGAAAAAAAAAAAAAAAAAGTCACAAGTTCTCCCATTTCTGCATAAACAACTCTTTTCCATGTGACTTTGACATTCTTATAAAGAGTTTATTTTTCCTCTCTTTGATTCTGGGAAAAGCAACTTGTGACTGGCATTGACCAGTAGAATATAACAATGGTGATTCTATGTGACTTCCTGGCTCAAGAGGCCTTTCAGCTTCCATTCTTGCACTCTTAGAATTTGGTACTACATTTAAAGAATTCCGGAATAGCCTCCTTGAGGATGAGAGACCATACATAAAGAGAAGCCCAGCCAACAGCCAGCACCAACCCCCAGACATGTGAGTGAGGTCATCTTAAAAGATCCAGCCCCATTCAAGCCTCTAGATGACAGTGGCTGCAGAAGTAACTTTAGAAAACCACCCTGCTGAGCCCAGCCCAAATGGCTGCCCCACAAAATCATGAGGAAATAAAATGGCCATTACTTTAGACATTAAGTTGTGGCATGAATAATGAGATAATTTATTTGTAGAGCACAAACAAAGTGGGTGATATTTATGGTGGTGTTGGATCCTGGATTGACCAGGTCTGATTTTCAAAGTTTGTTCACAGGAGCCCTGCATGGAGGGCAACAGGAAGGCCAAATTAGCTGCTCCCCAAGTGCCCTGCCCTCACCCATCCAGGGCACTCTGCCTCTATCCATTTTGCAGAATTAGGTCCTGCATAAGATGTTACTTAAAAAAAAAAAAAAAAAGGTTGAATAACCTCTCAACTGGATCATCTTTAAGTTTCCTTTAACTCTAAAACTCAATGACCAGTCATAGATTTTTACTTATTTTGGTAGCTGCAGTCTTTCTGTTCTCTTTCTGCTCCTTTTCCTCTGTATTTCATCTCATTCACCCGCATCACAGTTCAGCATGAAAGCAGCTGGTGTTCTTCAACCGCTTGCCGTGATTCCTCTCAGCCTCCACCCACCCATCCTCCCACATACTTAGCACCCAACTTTCTCCCTGTCCTTTGCAACCCTCCTTCACAAGGAGCAGGGCTTATGTTTCATCCTGAAAGGCCAAGGCTACACTAGGAGCGGTGGCAGGGCCTGTGCAATTCTCAGACTAGATGTTGTCATAAGTGAGAGCAGAGGGCTGGGAATGACACCTGCCCAGGAGAGCCAGGAAGAAGGTTAAATCTTTAATGGCTGACCTTTTCTAGAGCATTCTTTGTGCCAAGAGCCATGCTAGATGGTTGCTTATCTCCCCAAATTGTAACACGCCCAGAAGATAACCCTTATCCTCTCACTTTACAGATACAGAAACTGAGCTAGAATACCCAAAACAGGTCAACCTCTAGGACTGGTCATTAAATTTCAGGCACACAAAGGCTCTTCACAACACCTGTGCAGGTCATGCTCTGTGTAAGTTCAGTGGTTGCTTTCCTGGACTCGTGTGGCACAAACCTTCACAATCATACAATAGAGTATAAGTATAGGCTCTGGAGCCAGGCTGCCTGGCTTCAAATGTCAACTCCATCAATTAATAGCTGTGTGGCCTTGGGATAGCCACTTAACCTCTCTGGGCCTCACTTTCTTCATCTGCAATGGAGGCAGTAATGACAGCTAACTCATAGGCTTTTTAAAATATGGTTTAAATAAGTGAATATTCGTGACCTGCTTAGAACAGTGACTAGCTACATAAATGTTTGATTTGAAAAGAAAATAGCCTGCAGCTCTGTGGCATCTGACCTGAGTGAGGCCAGCATCCTTTCCTGGGATTGATTTTCAGAACTGGAGACAGGAAGCTCTTTTTTCTACTGGGATTTCTAAATTGGGACTTCTGGTGGCCATGATCCTCACCACGTGGCAGAGGCATCTCTGCTGTAAGAGAATGAGGCCAACATGTAAAGACAGAGACGGGCAGGAAGGAGAGAGAGTCCTGGCAGAGTGCAGTGGCCACTTTCTGTGATTCCTGTAGTCCCTCCTTCCATTCTGGCACTGCCCAGGAATCCTTCCCAGCTCTAGGAGCCTGTCACCCTCTCTTTTATTTTTGTTTAAATTAGGTGGGTTTATCTTCTGTCCCTTGTGATTGAAACAATCCAGGCTAATCAAGGTGCTTTAGATCAGAGGTTGCAAAATCAAATACTCTCAGGAGTTGGGAGGTCCTGGGTGTGAAATCATGTAGGATGGCAGTGAGTACATAGAGAAACCTTTTTCTACTATGAGAGTAAAGAGCGGGGCATGGGCAAGATCAGCAGCACCTGTTCTCTGATGAGGGCTGTCACAGGGAGTGGTGGGAAGTGCAGAGGACTTGTCAGTCACTCACTCTATCTCAGGTGTCCCCAAACTACAGCCCGCGGGCCGCATGCGGCCCCCTGAGGCCATTCATCCAGCCCCCCGCCGCAGTGCAGGAAGGGGCACCTCTTTCATTGGTGATCAGTGAGAGGAGCAGAGTATGTGACGGCCCTCCAATGGTCTGAGGGACAGTGAACTGGCCCCCTGTGTAAAAAGTTTGGGGACTCCTGCTCTATCTGAAAGGCCTAGTCCATCTGGCATGAGGGCCCGGTGTACCAATACCTTCTGTTTCTCCAGAAGAAGCCATGAATCTGTGACTCCCAGCTTATACATGTTGAATCAACATTTGCCCAATATCATCCAACACATCTGCAAACCGAATGTGTCCCCAGGGTTGCGGGTTATCACCAGAGCTGGTCCAGTTCCAGGATTTCCCGTGAGAGGGACTAGCCTAAGAATCTAAACAGAACCAGAGTCCTGGGATTGCAGGTCTTGGATTCAGCCTCTGATGCAGGGTTTCTAGATTTCCCGGCTCCACTGCCACATCAAAGCCGGCCCCTTTGTAAAGGGGTTCCCCATGGCTGGTGGACCAGTCCCCTCCTCACCAGCGCCTTCAGCGCCTCAGTGTGGCTTCTTATCCTCAGACTGCATTTCTCCGTGTGTGTTGAGGGATGTGGTGGTGGTGGTGGTTATGGTGCTAATAGAGGAGGCCTGCCAGCGAAAAGTGAACCCACAGCAACCTGATGCTCCAGTTCTGCTTGGGATTTTAATAGCTTGTCTAGCTGGAACTTGGGTACCTGGGACCCGCTGCAGGAATGTTAATGGTGAATCAGGCAAAGTGACGGAGAGGAAGGCTTTTCTGGAAGTCTCTGAGGACAGACCTGGGGGCAGCCATGCAAGACCTATCTTGTCTTGCTGAATCTTTAGCTCTGCTCTACAGAAGCGCCACTGCTTAAAATAAGGCAGAGTGAGGGTAAGCACCAACTTTAATGGGGGAGCAGCAAGTCAGCATTTGGGGCTCACTTTGGAAGGCTCTTTTCTTGTGCTTTTCTTTCAAAAATAAGGAGGAGAAGGCCCTTGTGATGGTCCAGCTCTTGTCTGTGCCGAAGGAAACGGCCAAGATGGAATTCTCTGAGAAATACTCCAAGGGTTTGGAGGCAGGGGTTGTTTCTATGTAAAAATGGAAAGAGCTCCTGAGACTCCTTGCAGAAGGAAATGCGGTAGGAGAAATATGAAGCCAAGGGGAAAAGCAGTAAATCCCTGTCCAGACCATGAAGAAGGGAAGCAGCTGCAGCTCTGGCCAAGGCAGACACGTTTCTGCTTCGTTCACCTGGTGACTCTAGGGGGTATAGGCCAGGACCTGAGAGAGGCCAAATGTTCCTGAGTGGTCTCACCAAGACCATCCTCGTCTCATTTATTAAGCTAAAGAATTGTAGGGTTCCCAGGGAGGTTTGCAAATGCTGAGACCAGAAGAGAGAGCCCAAGGCTACATCTGCGACTCTCTGAGGTTTTGCCCTGAGAATCAGCAAGGACGTCAGCACGTGGGCAGCAGGCTGTCCCTCTGCCCCGTTTCTCATTGTGAGTGTCTTAATCCATCACACAGAGCCTGGTGTCAGTAGGAGCTCAAAGAATGCTGCTGAACTGAATTGGAGTAAGACACACAGGAAATGAATTCATCTCTTCTTTCAATAAGTGCTTATCTGAGTGGCCTCAGGACCCCCAGTGGGTATTCCACAGGAAGGGCACCCCCGGAGTTAACCTACTCAGTGCCCCACTGCATCTGTGGTCCTGCTTAACTGGAGTAGGCATGCTGAGCTCGGGGCAGACTGGAAAATGGAAGGTAGGCCCTCAGGGATGCAAAATCTTGTTGCTGCTCAGGACAGAGCTTCACATGAGATGCAGACACAGGTCAGGGAAGTGAAATCCACCTCCTGACAGGATTTCAGGGGAGTTCAGGGTCTAGGTCAATGAGCCGGCCAACAATCTAGATTCTCAATTCCTCAACATCTGTAATTCCAGTGATATCCACCTATTCTGTACCACAATCACCCTCTCCCAGGGCCTCAGGCCGCTTTCTCCTCCAACTTCACCGTCTCATTCTTTGTCCACTGCCTTCTGCCCAGTTAGCTGTCTCTGCTTTTTGAGACAATACCAATCCCCATCTCTGGCCCCTTTGTTTCTGACCTATAACTCTTCTCCACCCTTTATAACTCCACCCATTATAGGTGTGAGGACAGTTGGGTCATTGGAACTGCACCTGATATTTTGCCACTTGTCTTAGTCTGTTGGGCTGTTACAACAAAATAGCACAGACTAGGAAATTTACAAAGAACAGAGATTAATTTTTTCATAGCTCTAGAACCAGGGAAGTCCAAGATGAAGACACTAGCAGATTCAGTGTCTGTGAGGGCCTGTCCCTCATATGGCACCTTCTTGCTGTGTCATCACATGGCAGAGGAGGAAGACAGAGACAATTGCTGCATCTTCACATGGCAGAAGAGAGGGAAGGGCAAGAGGCTCCATCTGACCTCTTTTAGGAGGTCACTAGTCCCATGCATGAGGAATCATGACTTAATCACCTTCTAAAGGTGCCCTCTTAATACTATTCTATTGCCATTTTTTTCTCTGTCTTCGTTCAGCGAAGACAGAGTTTTTTGTTTCATGGGACAGAGTATTGCTCTGTCGCAGAGGCTAGAGTGCAGTGGCACAATCTTGGCTCACTGCAAACTCTGCCTCCTGGGTTCATGCGATTCTTCTGCCTCAGCCTCCAAGCAGACTCCAAGCAGCTGTGCACCACCACACCTAGCTAATTTTTGTATTTTTAGTAGAGACGGGTTTCACCATGTTGGCAAGGCTGGTCTCGAACTCCTGACCTTGTGATCCACCCACCTCAGCCTCCCAAAGTGCTGGGATTACAGGTGTGAGCCACTGCACCTGGCCAATACTATTTGATTGCCATTTAAGCTTCAACATGTGAATTTGAAGGGGACACATTTAGACCCATAGCACCCCTGCACTTACCACACACAGATTCCCGGTTTCCAACTTTAGCTGAGTCCTCAGGTCCTTTAAAAGGGCAATGACACCTGGAAGGAGGGACCTGAGGTGGAGATTACAGGATGACAGGTGATGTGGTGAGAGAAAGGGGCTCAGCCAGATGCAGCAGGGAGTGGAGAGTAGGGGAAGGTGAGTATGGCCAGCAATGTCCGTGCCACAGAGGGCCACGTGGGGTGAGAACTAAGGAGAGGCTGTTGGGGTTAACGTAAGTCACAGATGACCTTCTACAGGCTGTTTCTGCAGAGGATGAGGGCAGAAAGCAGGCTGCAGCAGGCTGAGTGGATGAGAGGTGAGGAAGTAGATACCTGGAGAGAGGCTTCTTTTAAATGCACTTGGCTAGGAATGGAAGAACATGTTTAAAGCCGGAAGCAAGTGAGCTTGGGAGTTTTAATGGCAGATGGACCTGAAATTGAGTCCATCCAGTCCTTTAAGCACTCTGCAAATTCCATACTTGGCCAAGCTCACTTGTGTGAGCTTGGGAATGTCACTGAACTCCTTTCAGCTCCTTCCTTCCTTCCAATCTTTCTTCTTTCTCTCTCTTCTTTCCTTCTTTCTTTCTTTCTTTCCTTTCCTCCTTCCTTCCTTCCTTCCTTTCTTCTTTCTTTCTTTCTCCTCTCCCTCCTCTCCCTCCCCTCCCCTCCCCTCCCCTCCCCTTCCCTTCCCTTCCTTTCCTTTCCTCTTTGCAAGTTCCATACTTCATGTGTGAGCTTGGGAATGTCATTGAAGGTCTTGCAGCCTCTGTTTCTTTCTTTCTTTCTTTCTTTTTTTTTTGTTTAGACAGAGTCTCGCTGTGTCGCCCAGGCTAGAGTACAGTGGTGCGACCTCAGTTCACTGCAGCTTCCACCTCCCGGGTTCAAGCAATTCTCGTGCCTCAACCTATTGAGTAGCTGGGATTACAGGTGTGCACCACCACGCCTGGCTAATTTTTGTATTTGTAGTAGAGAGAGAAGAGGTTTCACCATGTTGGCCAGGCTAGCTAGTCTTAAACTCCTGGCCTCAAGTAATCTGCCCACTTCGGCCTCCCAAAGTGCTGGAATTAGAGGCATGAGCCACCTCACCCAGCCAACTTCTGTTTCTTCATCTATAAATGGAGAGGATATCATCTACCTCATTGTGTTGGTTTGAGGATTAATCAGGATAAGGCAGATTAATTACCATGTACCTGGCATGTAATAAGTACCCAACTCATCATCTCCCTCCTGTTTGTGGGCTTATGGGAAGAAAGAAAAATAAAGGATTCTGGAGGGGATGGTAATCGGCAGGGCATGTGCTGCAGGAGATGGGAGAGGATGAGGTCAGCCTCTGGAAGGAGGAGGAATGACTCTTCCTCTAAGACAGGAGGACATGAAGGGAGAGGGGAAGATGCAGATCAAACTGTGAGGTGAAGTGGCCAGAGGTTGTGGAAGTCCACATCAGAGGGTTTCTCCCACCAATGAAGCCCTCCTTGGCCTTCAGCTCTCCAGACTCCCTTTTACATCACCACAATCAGATATTTGAAGAAGGTTGTGATGTCCATACCCCTTTTATAGATGAACATCAGTGACTTCTTGTGCAGTGTGGTTCCCACACTGAGACCATCCTTCTCTGGGAGTCCTTCCAGTATGTTAAAATGTGTCTTAAAACATGGACCCGGAACTAAGCCTAACATTTTACAAATGGCCCGACTTGGGACAAACCCAGGGGCTACTCTCTCCTCATTAGACACTCCTGAATCTGTCACCACAATTAAAGGTCATTCAGGTTTCCAGCTGCCACATCAGGCCTTAGTCCACCCTGAGCTTGCAGTCAACTAAAATCTCTAGGTCAGTTTCGCATACAACACCATCAAATGATATTCCTTTCTCCTTCATCATTTCTTTTCTTCCTTTAATCACTAAGTATAAAATTCTTTCATTCCTTTAAAATTTTGTCTTCATTTTGACCTATCCTTCTGGTCTTTTGGATTCCATTCTCCTGGCCCCAGAGGAGGAAGTTACATTTCAGACCTGTAAGGTGACTCAGCCCCACTGACACAAAGTGTCTTTGTTGGTTACATCCAGGTGCCTCTGATTTCCTTGGAGACAACCAGGGCTGTGCAAAGATACTTTGATCCTTTTTAATACCTGTGAGGATGCACAGGGAGATGGATGCTACCCTGGGCCAAGGATGCATGTCTCCTTTGGAGAACTGGGGCCTCCTGAGGAGCTGAGAGACATGGCTCTCAGAAAAGGCTCTGAGTAGTATTTGCTTTCAAATCCAAAACCACTCATGGGAAATGAGACTCGTATAGAAAAGGAGATACGCTTGCTGATAGCAAATGCAGACAAGACTTCTAGATGACAAGTACTGGTGCTCAGTGAGCGCTGAATGAATATAGAATGATTAAATGAGCAAATGAATGAATGAAACATAAGCGTGGATGGTTTTGAAGCCCCTGTCAATCTGGGCCATACTTTGATGGGCAGTAAAATTGCTGTACAGTGTGGAGGAGCATGACCCTGGGGTTGGGATGGTGGTTGCCGAAGGCACAGAACGGAGAACACGGGTGCCCAGAAATCAAAGAGCTGCCTTCAGGGTCTGGTAGCAGAGGATCAGGCTCTGGAAATCTACGGTCTTCCTCCTGGTCTCCTGGCATTTTGTTTTACTCTCCTGTGGACATTTTATTCTGCTCTCTGTCCCTCACTCTTCATTTCTCCTGAGAAAAGCTCATCTGAAGATGAATTCAAAACAAAACAGTCAGTTTGAAAAACCAGTTGTTTCACTCTTATGTTGCCAAGAAAGATTCGATGTAAGAGCAGTTGCCAGGAAGCTCTATGTGATTCACAGATATGACTGCTTCCAGCAGCTAGGAGTACAGCGGAGGGAGGGAGCTGGCAGACACACATGCCATTGTCTCGTCTTGGAGGGAGGCACACTGAGGCAGAGCCTCGGCAAGGAAGCAGGAGGTGGCAGGAACAAACAGGAGGCACCACTGCTTCTGTTTCCAAGGACACTGTGCTGCCTGTCACTCTCCCAGCCTGCCCCAAGTGACCCATATCACATCCTCACCAACCTGTAGGAGAAATTAGAGGATTTAAAAACCAGCCTCAGGTGAGCACAGTGGCTCATTCTTGTAATCCCAGCACTTTAGAAGGCCAGGGCAGGAGGATTGGTTGAGACTAGGAGTTTAAGACCAGCTTGGGCAACATAGCAAGACCCCCATCTCTGAAAATAAATAAATAAAAGAAAATAAAAATAAAAACCAGCATCTTCAAAGACATTTATAATTACAGGCATTCTGCCTATGGAGTAGCCATTCTTCATGCCTTTACGTTCTGAATAAACTTACTAAAAAAATAAAAAGACATTTAGAATTATAAATGTGAGAGGCAGGAACCCAGATTCTTACGTTGATTATTTTTTGCTTTGGTTTTAGAAACTGACACGAAATAAACAACCCTTTGAAATAATTCTTATTTTCTTTATTAGAGTGTAACTCCTTGAGGGCAGGGTCAATGTCTTTTTCACCTCTGTGATCCTCCAGCATGCTTATATCCCTTATACACAGTAAATGCATCGTAAGTATTTAATAATAATAATGGCTTTTCTTACCCAGAATATTCAGGCATATGTTTCACTGATACTTGCTGAGCCCCCACTATGCTCCAACCAGCATGTTAAGCACTCTGCAAGGGTTAACTAGTGAACCTTGAGGTTGAGTTCCTTCCCTAAAGATAGTTTGTCACATGGTTGTTAGTGACTCGCCAAAGCATGTTTGGAGAATCCAGTTACAGTGCTCCTGAGCTGCAGGAGGAGCTCTGGGACCCAAAAACCTTGTGTGGAATTCCACAGTTCTCTTATTCATAAACGAACCCTCTCTATCGACTGGTAGTGAAACGTATCAAGAAACATTTCCCAATGTAGTTCTTCACGAAGAAAGCTACTATTGTTTAATCTCAGCGGAGACGGGGTCACGTAGGGACGCAGCTCCCTTGCCTAATCTCTGGCTCCCTGGAAGTTTCCTAAAATGTTTCTGCCTAAATCATTTTAAGTCCAGCTGTCTATGAGGCATTGAAATGGGATTTGAGACCTTATTCCCTGAGGGTAGTGATCTCTAAATGGTCTGGATGGAGGAAGATGGGGAAGCTTTTTCCAGGGGTTCCCAAGCCATTCTCTCAGCATTTATAACAGGAGGGTGTCTTTACTGATGTGTCTGGAATTAATTATTCCGTTCCTCAGTGGCCTTCATTGGCATCACCAGCAGTGGAGCTATTCCAGTGAGGATGTTTGCTATGGCACATCATGGGGTGACCTGAGAGGTCAGAGACTCCTAGTATCCCCCAAATGTCCTTTTTGCTCTTCTCCCTTAGTGATGGCCCCCAACATGAAACTGGCACTCAGAATGAAGCATGCCTTTTCCAGCCTCCCTCGCTGGTGGAGTCTCGGTGTTCCAGACAGGGCAGTGAGAGCAGCATGCACAGCATGGCGAGGGGGAGGGGAGGGAAGGGAGTCATGGAAAGTACATGCCAAACGCTGAGGATGGGGAGGAAGCTGAGTAAAGAGATCCTGGTTCATGACCACCTCAGGAAGACTAAGTCCAGACTTCATTCACCTGAGAAGGAAATGGACTTCTCTGTTTGTTTTAAACCGTTTGTGAGCAGAGAGTGGGGTCTTTCAAAGCTGAATCCATTGAAGATAAAGCAGAGTTAAAAAAAAAAAAAAAAAAAAAAAAAAGAGAGAGAGAGAAAGAAAGAAAGAAAAGCTGAATCCGGTTCTCACTGGCACCCAGGTAGGGCATGAGGTTGCCTGCCCCACTGAAGTTGACTTCAGTCTGAAGACTGGGAGGCTTCTGGAAGTGGCACATTTGCTCCAAGTGAGGGCCGGGATCCAGATGCCAGTCTCCACGGCCGCTGCGGAACGACTCTTAGAGTGGGGGATTCAAACACAGAAGGGATCCCTGGGGAGAAAACCTCGCCATTGTCCCAAAATTCTGCGTGACTGGAGCGAGTCTCTCAGTCTGTCTTTTTTTTTTAAATTGCATTTTAGGTTTTGGGGTACATGTGAAGAACATGCAAGATCGTTGCATAGGTACACACGTGGCAGTGTGATTTGTGGCCTTCCCCGCCATCACCTCTATCTGACATTTCTCCCCATGCTATCTCTCCCCAACTCCCCCCCCCGCGCTGTCCCTTCCCTATTTCCCCCCAACAGACCCCAGTGTGTAGTGCTCCCCTCCCTGCGTCCGTGTGTTCTCATTGTTTTTTTAAGGCTGTGTTGCTAAAAGCACAGTGGAGACAGATCACCTGGCTATGATGAAGGGAGGGGAATGGTTGTAAAGAAGAGGGAGAAAGTGGAAGACAGTGTTTTATAGACTCAGCCTCCCCTCCTAGGTTTTTCTGTTCTTTCCTCCTGCCTCTTTTTTTCTTTTTCTTTTTTTTTTTTTTTTTTTTTGAGACGGAGTTTCGCTCTTGTTACCCAGGCTGTAGTGCAATGGCGCGATCTCGGCTCACCACAACCTCCGCCTCCTGGGCTCAGGCAATTCTCCTGCCTCAGCCTCCTGAGTAGCTGGGATTACAGGCACGCGCCACCATGCCCAGCTAATTTTTGTATTTTTAGTAGAGACGGGGTTTCACCTTGTTGACCAGGATGGTCTCGATCTCTCGACCTCGTGATCCACCCGCCTCAGCCTCCCAAAGTGCTGGGATTACAGGCGTGAGCCACCGCGCCCGGCTCCTGCCTCTTTTTTTCTTTTACCTAAAGAAAAATCTTGCCTTTTAAAAAATTTATTTTTAGGCAGGGTGCGATGGCTCACGCCTATAATCCCAGCACTTTAGGAGGCTGGAGAGGGCGGATCCCCTGAGGTGAGGAGTTCAAGACCAGGCTGGCCAATACGATAAAACCCCCGTCTCTACTAAAAATACAAAAAATTAGCCAGGGGTGGTGGCGAGTGCCTGTAATCTCAGCTACTCAGGAGGCTGAGGCAGGAGAATCACTAGAACCCAAAAGGTGGAGGTTGCAGTGAGCCAAGAATGTGCCATTGCATCCCAGCCTGGGCAACAAGAGTGAAACCGCATCTCAAAAAAGAGAAAAATTATTTTTAATTTATGTATTTTTAGAGATGGTGGTCCAGCTATGTTGCCCAGGCTGGTCTCAAACTCCCGGCCTCAAGCAATCCTCCCACCTCAGCCTCTCAAAGTGCTGGGATTACAGGCTGGAGCCACTACACTGACCACACATTGTTTTTGATTGCTAGAAACCACTTTATACTTCAGACTTGAGCCAGCTGGTGGTCAGTTCTCTTTAAATTGCAAGTGATATAAACTCCAATTCAAACGGACTTCAGCAAAAGGATAATTCCTCAGCATATATAACTGGAAGTTCAGGGGCTTCACGCACTGCTGGATTCGGGTGCTTCGACCCATCATCAGGACTCGGCTCTCAGAGTTGCTTTGCCTCTGTGGCTCTCCCTGCCCCCGAGAGTGGCAGGATGGCTACCGGCATCCTTAGGGTCACACTGGAACAGGTTAGCAGAACCTGTGGAAAGCTAGACACTTTCCCAATAGTTACAAATATTACATACAAAAATAAACAAAGCGTCCTGGGACTGATGGATTTGACTGACTTGGGCCACGTACCAGTTCCTGAAGGCCTTGTTGATTGGCCAGGCCTGGGTCACTTCTGAATCTAGGTGAGGTCAGCCTCACCAGAACAGCATAGTGACTTCTGGGGGAGGAGGCAGAATATGCAAATAAAAACCAGAACAATGCTGAGCAGACAAAATAAAGATTTTTTTCCCCCTATTACAACCAGGGTCACCTGGATTTCATAAGTCCTGCCCAGGAGGCAAACCTGGCTTACTAATTTCAGTGTTCTTTATTAGAGAGACACAGGAAGAGCAACCAGAAGAGGGAGGGGAGGATGGAGCCTCTAAGGGTAGGAATTCTTTTTTTTTTTGAAAGTTTGTTTTCACTTGAGACAGGGTCTCACTCTGTCGCCCAAGGTAGAGTGCAGTGGTGTAGTCATAGCTCACTGCAGCCTCGACATCCCTGGGTTCAGGCAATCCTCCCACCGCAGCAGGCCCCCCAGTAGCTGGGACCACAAGTGCATCCCCACGCCTGGCTAATTTTTGTATTTTTTTTTTTTTTTTTTTTTACAGATGGGGTTTTGCCACGTTGCCCAGGCTGGTCTCAAACTCCTGGGCTCAAGCGATCCACTGGCCTTGGCCTCCCTAAGTGCTGGGATTACAGGCATAATCACGGCATCCAGCTGAGTGCTGTAAGGATCTGGGTTAGGCAAGGAAGATACTAAAGGTGTGGCCACTTGCTGTACATTGTAGCGGGGACCTTAGAAATATATAGAAGAATGCCTTCTGAATAATCATTTCTTCTTTGAAATCATGGCAAAATCTCCCTGGACCCGAGGGCTGGGTGAAAGAGCAGTTAGGCAGGGGATGAAGGCCTGTGCCTGAGGTGTCCCTGCAGATCCAGTGCAGCGGGATGTGCAGGTAGGTCTCCCTTCCCAGGGCACAAAGCTGGGTGGGGAACAGCTGTCAGCACGAGCCACACCCCACCCCACCCTGCCCAGGCATCAGAAACCTTAGGGAAATGCCTAGATGCTCCACCCCAAGGAAAACGTTGAGGCCCCACAGCCAGGACTGCCCTGTTTGTGTCTAAAAGTTGCCCCAGCCCAGATTTACAGCTGGGAGGATCAGAAGGTCAATCTCTGCCTTCTCCCAGAAGGAAATCATACTCATAGTTACCACTGAGAGCAGGGTGGGCCGTTTGCTCTCCTCATCCTACCTCACCCTCACCTTAGGAAGCAGCCGTTCTCCTTGTCCTTATTGTAGAGGAGGAAGCCTGGGTGGCCTGCAGTTGTGGTGACCTGTACAAGCTCACAGGACTCTTCATCACCATGACACCACCCTCACCCTAAAATAAAAAGGATCAAACCTGTCCTGATGTCACCAGCACCGGTATTGGTCTTTGCGGGAAAGAAAAATAGGGCCAGGCCTGCAGCACCACTGTGTCTGCCCAGCTCTTGCAGCCTGGAGGACACCACTGGGTTCCCTCCCACACGTGCTCCAGGGCTGCACGTCTGCCTCACCCACCTGCTCAGGGTGGGGCTTGAAGGTGGCCCCTGGGAAGAGTAAGAACTGGGCCAAGCTGGAGATGTCCCTCCCTCGTTTAAGGCACCACCTTTTCCCTTCTTCCGCCATCCTGGGTGCCTGGATATTTGGGATTAGAAACTAGATTGGAAATGTAATCTTTCTTCAGTTTGGGGCTGAGAACCGGGGATTGGGACTTTGAGTTTATAGCATAGACTTTCCTTATACTATTTCCTAAAATCAGTTAGGATTACAGTCATCTCCCAGAAAAATCAAGAAGGAAGACCCTTGGAGGTTCAACCTAGAGAAGAAATTTTCTCATGGAATAAACCAAAAATAATTCTTTTTTTTTTTTTTTTTTTAATCAAGACTAGAAGTCTCTCAACATTTAAGCTTTACAGACAAATAGAATCTGAGCCACAGGGTTAAACATAACAAACGACACACAGTAACAAATATTGAAGACACCGTAATGCAAAAGCAACAGAAACAGCACCAGAAATGCTGCTGAGGCCACCATTTAATTAATGCAAATTGAACATATGGCTTTGGTTACATGTGGTTCCAGGCCAGAGGCATGAAAGTCAGTGTTTGTGGGAAAGCCAGGAGGAAAAGCTCCTCTCTCCGCCCCCACCTTGTCACTCCAAGTCCTGGTGCCCCCATGTCGGGACACGGCCTCCCATTTCACTCCTGTGCCAACCGCACTCTTGTAACATGGCACATGCAAAAAAATGTGAGGTTCTTCAAAGCACGAATATTGCCTTGTTCATTTTAGAATCCATGATGTGCTTGAGGAGAGAATGAATGAATGCTCAAACGTGAATGGAGAGAGACAGAGGAAGGGCAGGTCTATGTAAGGAAACTTATTTTTTCCTAGAAAATCATTGATGAGCCTGGAGAGAGCTGGCTGAACAAAGGTGACAGTTCTTTTATTATTATTTAACTTATTAAGTTATTAGAAAAAGTGAGAAAGTAAGTCGAGATCTTTGGATTGGAAGAAGGGACCCACTGAGTTTCCTCCAGGACTGTGGAGTTTGTTTCACAGCCACATGTGGATAAAAAACTAAGGACCGCAGACCAAAAAACAGGTGTGATGGCAACGCTGGAAAAGCCACGCAGTTCAGCCTGTGGGAGGAAGAGGAGCAGCAGAACCTGTGTGGAGCCTGACAGAACCCAAGACACCACTCAGGAACTGAGAGGTCTTTCGAGATCAAACACAGTTCTACAACAGACATTCTGTCTTCTTGCCCCTCAGCCGGGGGGCCTCCAAGCCCCGTGCGCCGTGTGGAAAACTCAGGTGTTCTGTGCCTACAAGCTCCGTGTGCCGCATGTAAAACTCAGGTGTTCTGTCTCTGCCGGGATCTTCCTCCTGCTGCTTATTTAAGGGTCTGCTGCTTCGGGGCCTCAAGTGCCTGCTTTATCTCTCCTTTGCTAGCAAGACAGAGAATCTCACTGGCCTGGTTGGGCTGAGCCTTCCTTCGCTGGCTGACCAACCAGGAAGTGGGCTGCTGCCTGGATCAGGTGCGTGCCACAGTTCATCCAGCCCCGTGCTCAGAGCTCTAGGTTTAGGCGCAAGACCCTGTGTGTGGGCAGAGGCTCTTAGCAGGGGCCGAGAGCATTGTAGGCATCTTGAGGGCCCGTCCCCAGCCCTAGGTCACAGATACAGCATGATCAAAATGTGAGGGGGCAGGGGCAGAGATTATTTGGAATAATGTGTTGAGTTTGTACACTTTTGACAATTAAAAGCCTTACGTCCCCCTGATACCATGCAGGTACTCCAGAGGAGCCACTTGGGACACAGAATCAACGATGGACGCTTGGTGTGCATTGCAAGCTGGTAGTGTATTTGTGGGACTCTACAGGGAGAGGAATATGAAGGCTTGACAAGAGAAGGTGAGTGTGTATCAGTGAGGTAGGTAACTCATTAATAAGGGACTTTGCAAGGTGGTAACTGGTTCAAAGAGGTTATGAGAACAGAGTTTGTGTACTAGAAACAAAAAGGAATGCTGACGTAGTATCACAAAGTTAGATACAAAACTGGTCAATGTGCTACAGGGCAGCAAAACTATAACCTTTGGGGTAAATTTTCTGACCAAATAGGAATCAACTGTATCTCTGCAGAACAGAAAAACATTTACTTTTTTTTTTTTTTTTTTTTTTTTTTTTTTTTTTTTTTTTGAGACAGTATTTGGCTCTGTTCCCCAGGCTGGAGTGCAGTAGCATGATCTTGGTTTACTGCAACCTCCACCTCCTAGGCTCAAGGCATCCTCCCACCTCAGCCTCCAGAGTAGCTGGGACTACAGGCACACACCACCAAGCCCAGCTAATTTTTGTCTATTTTGTAGTGAAGGGGTTTTGCTGCCATGTTGCCCAGGCTGGTCTGAAACTCTTGCGCTCAAGCCCACCTCAGTTGCCCAAAGTGCTGGGATTACAGGCGTGAGCTACCATACCCAGACGGCACTTACATTTTTAAAGTTTATACACAGTATCATCTAATGTGATTTTGTTTTGTTCATTTTTTAAAAATCTATATGGGAATCTTGCTATGTTGCACACACTGGTCTTATAAACTCCTGGCCTCAAGCAATCCTCCCATCTTGGCCTCCCAAAGTGCTAGGATTACAGGCATGAGCCAGGGTTCCTGGCGTGATTTCAGAGTTAAGAATGTTTGGACTCTGGTAAAAAGTAAGTCCAAGTTACCTTCCCCTAGATAGCCAAATGCCTCTCAGATGGGGTTGTTGGACATTGCTTTAATTTAATATGGAAAGGACTTTTCGCTTCTCCTTCTCCAAGTTTCAATAATTCTTAACAGAGGGAAACAGCAACAAAATTTTGCTGCAGTGAGTATTAAAGAAGGGAAAACAATCATGAATGCTGGAGTCAAAATGCCCAAGGGCGGAGGCACCAGGGTTCTCTCCCTGTCTTGGCTGCGCACCGGCAGTGTGACCTGGAATCTGATCTCACTGGAGCTCAGTGTCCTCGTCTATAAAATGGGCTATTGAACTACACACTTGGCAGGTATTAGCCCTAAAGGTCATTTTCAAAATAAAAAATTATGCCACTTCCCTTTTCTCACATTAACCCTAAGAGAGAAAGAGGAAGCGGGAAGCCCGCACACGGAAGCAATTTGTGCGCAGACGTTCCTGGGCTAGGAGAGGAGCCTTCGGGTTGCTGCAGAGACTGTCACCCGAGCCTGCTGCACCTTTACCGGCGGGGCGGAGAACTGCAGCGCGGCTCGGCGCGCACCGGCTCGCGGGTGCTCGAGGGCTGCGCAGCCACCGCTGTGTGCAGGACAGGGAGTGGCGGCTGATATGGCCGCTGGGCGTCCCAGTGCCCGCCCCGGCTGGGGGCCCCCCCGCCCTGCCACTATCTCCGAGGCCCACCGCCGGCGCTTCCCTGCAGGGTGGCTCCCCCCAAAAACCGCCCGCAGCCAGCCCCGCGGAGCTGCACCCGCCCCCAGGACAGGGCCAGGACTTCCCTGGGCGGCTGCAGCCGTGAGCCACCCCTGTTTTGTTAAACCCACGCTCTGCCATTCAGGCCGCACTTGCCCGTTGCCATGGGCGTTTTCTGTGTTGCTGACACAAGCAGGGACACGGAATCCCTTGACTTTGAGTTGCAGATCATGGGTGTTGGCGTCTCCCCTGTGTTACCAGGAAGGGTGGAAGGGGCTTCAGCCTCCATTCTCACTTTCCTTGTCAAGGAGTTGGCTAAGCACCAGGAGTTTTCTCTTAGGCTTCTCTCAGGTCCACTTTCCATAAGAGGTGAAAAGTTTTCAGAGAGGTGGGCAGCTTTCTCTCTATTCTCAAGGGACCACTTCACACACCCCCTTTTTACCTCCAAAGTAGACGGAACTGTGGATCCATGGAACCCTGCCAGCTGTTGCTTCTGTCATCCCCTACTGAGACCAGAGCCACAAAAGCCCTCACTCTCTCCAGCCTGCAGGCATCCCAACAAGAGTAAGCGAGGAGGCATCCCAACAAGAGTAAGCGACCAGGAGGACAGCAAGAGGCTTGAACCCGCAGAGAGGGCCTGGGAACACAATGCTGAACGTGGGTCCAACCACTGCTTCTCAATGGGGTGGGAGAGTGGTGTGGGAAGAGCCGTGGGCATTTAGGGCAGGACAGTCCCCCGCCCCCCCTTAGGAAAGGGCTGCATTGTAGCGTCATATCTAGCCGCTCCCACCCCCGCAGCCCCTATGTATGGAATGCAAGTAGCACCTCCCCATCTTTGTGACAACCCAAAATGCCACCTCCTATATCCAAGCACCCTCTAGAGAGTGAGGTGTTTCCTTAGGTTGAAAACCACTGTTAGATCATTCCTAAAATATATCTCAAAAGACATCAGTTCCTTAAGATATAAGTAGGTGTTATATGAAAAGAGTAGCATGCTGGTATCAGTATCACGTTAGGTTTGGGAAATGGTGGGTTAAAAAGTGGAACAGGATTTATTTACAGGACCTCTCAGAACCTTTAATATATAAAAATATATGTTTAGTGTTTTTTTTTTTTTGTTTTTGTTTTTTTTTGAGATGGAGTTTTGCTCTTATTGCCCAGGCTGGAGTGCGATGAATGGCGTGATCTCGGCTCACCACAACCTCCACCTCCCAGGTTCAGGTTATTCTCCTGCCTCAGCCTCCCGTGTAGCTGGGATTACAGGCATGCACCACCACGCCTGGCTAATTTTGTATTTTTTAGTAGAGATGGGGTTTCTCCATGTTGGTCAGGCTGGTCCTGAACTCCCAAACTCAGGTGATTCACCCGCCTTGGCCTCCCAAAGTGCTGGGATTATGGGTGTGAGCCACCGCCCCCTGGTCATAAATATATGTTTTGAATCACCAAGAGGGAGATGGAGTATGCAGATCCCCAAATTTAATTGGCTCTGGAATTCTTTCTTTGTGGACCCTTTTGAGTAGAACCCACCTTACATACCCGTGAACTACATTTTGTCGTCCAGAGCACTCTCTGGGGACTTCTGTATCCTCCCAGTGTGAAGTGCAGGAGTGAGCAGTCAAAAGGCCCTTATATTCTTACTGAATTGAATCACCTAGAATGTGTGAAGATACCAGGAAAGAGGCCAGAGCTTCAGGAAACCGCTGCAAAGATGACCTCACAAAGAAACCATTGTGGTGAGGCTTCTGGAGCACTCGAGGTGATGTGACATGTCCTGTTCCTGAGAGCGGGCCGGCCGGCTGGCGCCTTGAGTTCGCATGGCTTGGGGAAAGGAAAATAGCCAGGGTGTTTGGAAGAGAAGTATGTGTGGATGGAATTATTCAAATGCTGACAGATGGATTGGGTCTCCTCTCCCGCTGGACTGGCAGCCTCTGTGTGGAAGGCTTTGCCCAGGAGATGGTCACAGCAGCTCTGGTGAGATGCTGGAAACATAAGCCCAGGCAGATATAATGGCAGCGAGTCACAGTAAACCGACAGCCACCAAGTGCTCAGAAGGGAAGCCGAAGCCAGGGGACTCACTGTGCGGGGCTAAGCGAGGAGCAGGACTCTCCTGTTCTGCTAAACACAAAGAGCAGAGTGTTTAAGCCCAAGGATCAGCCTCCTCTAAATGGAAACCCAAGCTGTGCACACTGAGCTCCAGGGCTGGGGATACAATCACCTGCCACATGCAGAAGGGTGCCACCCAAACATACCCATTTCTCCTGGGGCAGGGGCAGGGGCAGGGGCAGGGGCAGGGGCAGGGGAGACAGGGCTCTACCACTTTCTGTGTAAAGCTGGGTGAGCAGCCCAGCACCCGTCGGGCCAAAGCACCTCGCCTGCACCCTCCCAGCCTTGTAATCTGGGTTCTGCTCGCCATGTGCTCTGTGCTAGTGAAATACACTGTTGGCTCTTAAGTTTTTCCAGACTAACCAGACTGGCCAATGCCCGAGGCTCTATGTTCAAAATAAAAGTGCCTAAGAAAGAAAAGAAAAGTGCAAGTAGGCAGTCCCCACTTCTCTAGGGCTAGTGCGCTCTGAGGATCCTGCCTCGGCCTGTTTAACAGCCCAGAGTAGCTTTAAAAAAAAAAAAAAAAAAAAGCCTGAACAACCTTTTTTTGCACATGGGTCACAGTCAAGCTTCTTAAACTTGGATGACAGTAAACCTATGACTAACTAGATAATGAAAGCCACAAGTGTGGAGGCTCGGGCAGGGCTCTGCTGTGGAATCTCCGGTGGCCTGTTCCATAGGCCAGCGTCTGCTGTCTTCCCCATAGCAGAAATGCTTTCGTGAGTTTGAAACCCTCTGTGCTGACTTCTACATCTTCTCAAGGTCAGGTCTCCACGTTCATGGCTTCATGCCCCCCACCCTGCATTCCTGTCCACTGCAAGGAAGGAGGAAATCTAACCCACCCGCCACAGCGCGCCCACACTCACCACCCTGCCCGACAGGAGCATGACGGAAGGTTTCCAACTAAAACCAAAGTTACTCAGCAAAGCTTCCTGCCAGGCAGGCGTGCTGGAGGGCGCAGCGTGCCTCCCTCGGCCTTTTCTCTTCTATGAAACTTCTCTGCTGTAAGCACTTGAGAGCCTCCCCACTTCCTGGGGAGTGGACAGAACTTCAAAGCAGGCACCACTACAGCTTCGAAGCCCCTGGGTTGCTTCAAAGACTCTGTCTCCTCCCAGTCTGAAACTTCTGGGGAATGTTTCTCCCTCATTTCTGAAACAACAGATAGAGCTGCTGAAGTTTACAATGTCCCCCAAGGCATTTCAGTGTTTCTGCCTTTAATCTAGGGCCCAAGTGAGCACCTGTAAGAATGCCCTGGACCCTGTCCACCTCAGGATGTGTCCTGCGATTTACATCCTGGAGATGCCTCTACCTTCACTCCACCCTGGTGCCTCCGCCTCCACTGCAGCCGCCTCTTGGGCCACCCCTGCCTCCTCCCTTTCTCCATCATACCAAAAAGTGCCCTCGTCCTCTGACGGTGGAAGATGGGATGCAACTAAGGGTCAGGATGGTCTACGTGATTTTTGTACCCTATTCCAGAATAGCATGTGGTTGCTTTAAAAAGAAGGCTGGGCACAGTGGCTCACACCTGTACTCCCAGCACTTTGGGAGGCCAGGGCAGGAGGATCACGAGGTCAGGAGTTCGAGACCAGGTTGACCAACATGATGAAACCCTGGCTGTAGTAAAAATACAAAGAGTAGCCAGGTGTGGTTATGCATGTATATAATCCCAGCTATTCAGGGGGCTGAGGCAGGAGAATTGTTTGAACCCAGGAGGCGGAGTTTGCAGTGAGCCGAGATCACTCCACTGCACTCCAGCCTGGGCGACAGAGCGAGACTCTGTCTCAAAAATAAATAAAAAGAAAAAAAAAATGTGTCTTTCAGATTTTTGAAGCCCTTTGATTTCAGGAAGCTGTGGGCCGTGTTTAGCCTGTGGCTCTGTGTGCCCATTGGCTGCTGCTGCCTACTCCTGAGTGTAAGGTTGCCAACATAAGAAGCAAGAGTAATTTGGATTTGTGCTTCTTAGTAAAAACCCTTTTCCATTAACCTGCAAAACTCCAGAGGGCAGGGGATCTCTCACATTGAGGATGCCTGTGAAATAGTGGGTATTCTCCAATGATTTCATGTTGTTGGATTCATGTTGCTGGATTCATTTTTTTTTTTTCCTTAAAGAAAATCTAGGCTCCCTAAATGTGCTAACAATAATAATTAAAACCAAAGAGCTCCTAAAAGAGCTCTTAAAGAAAGAAAGCTCTTTTCCTTAAAGAAAAAAAAAAATCCAAGGAAGTCACTCTTAGCTCAGGATGGTGCATTTGCAAGTGTTTAGGCCAAACGTGTTGAGAAATTGCACATATACTGTGTACATCTCATGTCAGCAGGAACTTAAGCTACAAAAACTCTTGTTTCACCCGATATCTTATCATCTGTATCGGGCAGACTAAGGCCTGACAAACCAGATGAGCCTTCAGGAGATCTGCAGACTGATGAGGGCATTTGAGATAAAGAACTGGCACAGAGTTCTAAAACCAAAATGAAAAGTAGAAAGATGATTGTCCTGTGAAGTGGCCCCAAGCCTTAGACCATCACCACCTGCCTCTGGCCTCACTTCGGGGCCAATGAAGATGCTCATCACGGAGCCTCTTTGCTGTGGTTGTGACTTCCTGGCTGGCCAGGCCCGAAGTAGGCGGAGGAAGAAGTGCTGTGGTGAGCTCTGTGACTCAGGGGGAAGCAGCCGGGACACGAGCCCAGCGCACCCGCCTGGGGTTGCTGCGGGGAGGTGGCCTAGGGACAGATGAAGCTGCAGTGGGGACTACCTCCCCTGCAGAAGCAGCTTTCTTGTCCCTCCACACCTAACTTAAAAAACCATTATGTATAACTCGGAAAGCAGGTCCATGCTGTACTTGTGTGTGTCTTTCCCGATTTCTTTGTTCCTGGGGGAAAATCAGCAATAAACATTACATTCCTTTTCAGTGTTAAGTTGCGACTGCATCAAAGTTAAGAAAACAAAAGTTGTAGTCAAACCCTCTATTAACAGATAAATTTAAGTAAGAACGGTGCAATTTCCCGCCAGCTGCTGCTGATGGGTTTTCCGGAAGGGAATGATATGCCGGCAAGGCAGTGATTAAGTGTGATGCCAACTACCAATTTAGTGAAGGGTCAGTGGTTTTCATGTATGTTTATTTATTTTTAATATTTATTTATTTATTTTTAGACAGAGTCTCGCTCTGTCATCAGGCACCAGGCTGGAGTGCAGTGGCGCGATCGCGGCTCACTGCCACTCTGTCTCCTGGGTTCAAGCAATTCTCCTGCCTCAGCCTCTGGAGTAGCTGGGACCACAGGAGCAAACCACCACGCCCAGCTAATTTTTTTGTATTTTAGTAGAGAAGGGGTTTCACTATGTTGGCCAGGATGGCCTTGATCTCTTGACCTTGTGATACGCCCATCTTGGCCTCCCAAAGTGCCGGGATTACAGGTGTGAGCCACTGCGCCTGGCCTTATTTTTATTATTTTTTAAGACAGAGTCTCTCTCTCTCGCCCAGGCTGGAGTGCAGTGGTGCGATCTCAGCTCACTGCAACCTCTGCCTCCTGGGTTCAAGTGATTCTTCTGCCTCAGCCTCTCTAGTAGCTGGGATTACAGGTTCGTGCCACCACGCCCGGCTAATTTTTTGTGTTTTTAGTAGAGACGGGGTTTTACCATGTTATCCAGGATGGTCTCAATCTCCTGACCTCATGATCTGCCCACCTCAACCTCCCAAAGTGCTGGGATTACAGGCATGAGCCACTGTGGCCGGCCATTATTTATTTATTTTTAAACTTTATTTTAAATTGAAACCTTCTGAGTTTTCACTGATTACTTACTTGAAATAATACTAAATAGCAGCATTATGGTAACAGCAAGAATTCAACCACTTCCTGGCAGGTAACAAGTATGTTTCATTTTATTCTACTTTCCTAGAGTTTATAAGTTACTTAGAAGTAAACTTTAAGTCAGGTCCACCCAGATCTAAGGAAATCGTCCTTGGTGTCCCCTGAGTTTGCTCATCTTAAGATGATCTCTGGGAACATTCTGAGCAATGAGATCAAGGCCCTGTCCCCCAGGCCATCTGCGGCCACCAAGCCAGGGCACTGGGCCTAGAGGGCTACATGTGGGTCGTAATGAGCCATCTGGCTGCCTGGCAGAAGGCATCCATGGGCAGGTGTCTGAGACGTTACTGACATTACCACTGACCTTTGCCAAGAAGCAGGTTTGATTTTATCCAGAATGACCCAGCGTGGTGGTGAGAATGCATCTTGCTGGTCCAGGACACTTTCAGGAACTAAGCTAAAAATTCTCACCCTTAAAATTGAGTATTTGCCTGAGCAGTAGAAGGTACACTTTCCCTGGGTTGTTCTGGGATTTCATTCTGACCATTTTCCTCCCTATCTGGAACAAACCGGGTCTCTACATATCTTGCTTTGCATATGTCCTGATCAATCACAGGGGGCAGTGCCAAGGCTTGGCTTCTGGAGGTTTTCTTTGTGTATTAGGGTTCTTCAGAGAAACAGAACTAGTAGGAGATTGTGTGTGTGTGTGTGTGTGTGTGTGTGTGTGTGTGTGTGTGTGTGCATGTAAATAAAAGGAAATTTGTTATGAAGAATTGGCTCATGCCGTCATAGAGGTCGGGAAGTCCTATGATCTGCCATCTGCAAGCTGGAGACCCAGGAAAGCTAGTCATATAATACAACCCATGTTGGAAAGCCTGGGAACCAGGGGAGCTGATGGATGAGATCTCAGTGGAGGGCTGGAGTTCAGTGCTGCGACCATGGCTCACCACATAAGATGTCCCAGGTCAAGCGGTGAGGCTGGAAAACAGGGCCACATTCCTCTTTCCTCTGCCTTTTGTTTTATTCAGGCCCTTAATGGATTGGGTGATGCCCACTCACACTGGGGAAGGCAAGCGACTTTACTGTGTCCACCCATACAAACGCTGATTCCATCTGGAAACATCTTCCCAGACATACCCCAAAACAAGGTGCCACCTGGGCACCCTGTGGCCAGTCAGGTTGACACGTAAAATAAACCACCATGACTTTGTTTTAAAATAGAAGCGCAATTTAGGCTAGGCATGGTGTTCATACCTATAATCCCAGCACTTTGGGAGGCTTAGGTGGGTGGATTACCTGAGCTCAAGACTTCGAGACCAGCCTGACCAACATGGTGAAAACCTGCCTCTACTAAAAATACAAACATTAGCCAGGTGTGGCAGTTCAGGACTATCTATAGTCCTAGCTACTCAGGAGGCTGAGGCAGGAGGATTGCTCGAACCCAAGAGACAGAAGTTGCAGTAAGCCAAGATCACACCACTGCACTGCAGCCTGGGTGATAGAGTGGGACTCTGTCTCAAAAACAAACAAACAAACAAAAAAAAAAACACAAAAAAAAACCCCCACAATTTAAATAAAAAGATAGTTTAATACATAACAAATATGCAGTGTAGCTTTACATGAAGTCCTTTAGCCATTCCTCGCTCCCAAACGAAATGCCATTCCCAAGAGTTTCCTGTATAGAAATTCCATTGTCACCACTCATCTGCTGTGACATGTGTCACAAATAGTTTCTGATAAAGTATCAAAGAACATACATTATTTACCTTTGGCCTGGCAGGCACAGTGGCTCATGCCTGTAATCCCAACACTTTGGGAGGCTGAGGAGGGTGGATCATTTGAGCCCAGGGGTTCAAGAACAGCCTGGGCAACATAGCAAAACCCCATCTCCACAAAAACTACAAAAATTAACTGGATGTGGTGGCGCATGCCAGTAGTCCCATCTGCTCAGGAGGCTGAGGTGGGAGGATCCCTCGAGCCTGGGAGGTAGAGGCTGTGGTGAGCCATGATCGTACTGCTGCTTTCCAGCCTGGGCAACAGCGCGAGACCGTGGCTCAAAAAATTATTTACCTTTAAAAAATATAGCTCAGCCGGGCGCAGTGGCTGAGGAGGCTCAAGCCTGTAATCCCAGCACTTTGGGAGGCCGAGGCAGGTGGATCACGAGGTCAAGAGATCGAGACCATCCTGGTCAGTATGGTGAAACCCCGTCTCTACTAAAAAGATAAAAAATCAGCTGGGCATGGTGGCGTGTGCCTGTAATCCCAGCTACTCAGGAGGCTGAGGCAGGAGAATTGCCTGAACCCAGGAGGCGGAGGTTGTAGTGAGCCGAGATCACGCCATTGCACTCCAGCCTGGGTAACAAGAGTGAAACTCCATCTCAAAAAAAAAAAAATATATATATATATATATATATATATATATATATATATATATGGCTCAAAATCATTCGTGCTGCAGGGTACTTCACTGTTACTTGGGTTTGAATTTGTTTCTAGAATGGGAAAGGAGCCAGTGTGAGAGCTTGTAGCCTGGTTACACACCTGAGGAGAGCCAGGGAGAGGGCGCTACTAGCCCCATCTAAGCTTACTGGGAGCAAGGGACAGACAGAGGGAGAGGGAAGGTGAGGACTGCCGATCCATGGATACAGCAGCAGAGAAACTGGACTCCTAAGGCTTTAGAGAGCCATAGCATCCCTTCTCCCTGCAACAAAGGACGTCACCAAGTTAAAGGTGGATTTAGGCTCTTAAGACGAAGGATCTCCTTTGGGGCTCTGCGTATTTGGGGGCAGAATATTAAAGCACACCCAGACTAGTCCTGTGGCCAGGCTCTACCCAGACTATAGCCTGAAGGTGCAATTTGCTTGGTGTCAGGATTTTTTTTTTAATGTTTCCTGTTTTTGTTTTTTTAATTGAGGGGGTTTTGGTATGTTGCGCAGGCTGGTCTTGAACTCCTAGTCTCAAGTGATCCTCTCATATCAGCCTCCCAGTGTTGGGATTACAGGCATAGAGCTACCACACCCGGCCTAAGGAATTGTAAAAATTAAATGTGTCATCATTTTAAAATTGGGAGAATTCGGGTAAAACTGAGACTTCTGATTTCTTCCAAGAATCACAAGCTTTGGCAACACTAGATTGTGTCCCTACACAAGAGCAGTGGGCAAAAGCACAAGGTGAGTGAGCCCACGGCACCCCCTCCTCTGCTCACTGCACCCAACACCTGCCCATGCAGCCCTGCCCCACTTGCTTGGAGTGTCCCGCAGGCAAGGGACCACAGTGTCACTCCCACCATAGAGCCGCACTGTCCTGTCTGCCACTCAGAGAATGTCTAGACATGTGTTCCCTGGATAAAAGTCAGCCCTGGGAGCCACAGTTTATTCCTTCCTCCACCCCCACACAAACGCAAAAGCCTCCTCCCTATTTAGTAAGCCAGAGAATGTCAGGATTGAACGTTTTGAAAGAAGAGCTAAAGACAGCTTTAGCCCTGGCGTTCCACAGCTCCTTATTAACACTGAGAGTTTTCGTAACTCTGAGACAGCTGGAGAGGCATGACTGCGAATTCAAAACTCCTGTGAAGGACGCTGGGCTCAAGGGTGTGGGGGAGGCTGGTCAGGATTCCTAATCTGCTCTTGGACTCAGGGCGGGTGCAGCTGGCATTCCAGACCACAGCACAATGGCAAGAAGGCCCTAGACCCTCTGGAGCAAGTCAGGGTCCAGGCGCCAGTGGCCCCAGGTGAGCCCAAGATGCAGGCTTCAATGCCAGATTAGCCAAGAAACAGTCAGGACCCAGGGTGCAAACACACAGAAAGCCCCGCACACGTGGGATCACACACCGATTTGCTCCTGGGCGCTGACTGCAAAGGCTGACGTCGGCTTTGGACTGAATTGTGTGGAATTGCTAAAAGAAGCTTTGGAGTCAGAAAATGTTAGAGCCTAGCAAGACTCTCTAGAAAGCATCTGCTCCAGGGTCCCCAGCAATGACTGCTCTTGATAATCATCTCAACATTTCCAAAATACAGATTCTGGCCAGGCGTGGTGGCTCACACCTATAATCCCAGCTACTTGGGAGGCTGAGATGGGAGAATTGCTTGAACCTGGGAGGCAGAGGTCGCAGTGAGCGGAGACGGTGCCACTGCACTCCAGCCTGAGTGACAGAGTGATACTCTGTCTCAAAAAACAAACAAAAAATAAAATACAGATTTCTAAACTCCTGCTCCCCCTGCCCCAACACACACACACGCACACTCACACCTGCACACACGCACACACACACACATGGATTCTCGTGAGGAGTCAGGTTTGGGAACCACTGATGTAGTCCAAAGCTTTCGCTTCAGTTTCTCAAGTACAATGCTGGGTTCAGTGACTTTGCCAAGGCCACATAGCTGGTTTGGTGGGACTGGGATCACAGTACAAGTTTCTTGATTACAGTCCAGGGCTTTTTCTACAACACACACTCCCTCTCCTGGAAATACCATAAAGGAGGCTGCTGATATACCCCAGAGATTTTTGAATGTGGAGAGAGGGTAAGAAGTACAGTCTTTGTGCATGTAAAGTAAACCAAGGTAATTCTCCCCGATACTGGCCTCGGTGTCAGGTCTCTCTGGGCAAGAGAGTCTGCCTCTCGCTCTACAATTACTAGTTTCCCTTGTTTTTTGAGAGGGGATGAGAAGTACTGTACCTGTGTGTGGAGACTTCTCTGTGCCTCAGTTTACCTCTATTTAAAATGGAGAGAATGCCCAGCATCCTTCTGTCTTCTCCCCTGGGGCTCTGCAGACTGACCACAAGAAGACTGACCACACAGATTGACCTGTGAAACCCCAAGGCAGAAAAAGAATCTTTCTGTGCCCACACATATGTGATCTCCTTTATTACTTAAAGTCTTGGCACACATATTAATAATCCTGATGTCTAGGTAGCATTGCAGATTCTTTGGCTCCCCTCTACCCCTTCCAAGAAAGGCTGCCTCCTATCTTCATCCAGTTTCTTTTTTTTTTTTTTTTTTTTTGAGACGGGAGTTTCACTCTTGTTACCCAGGCTGGAGTGCAATGGCGCGATCTCGGCTCACCGCAACCTCTGCCTCCTGGGTTCAGGCAATTCTCCTGCCTCAGCCTCCTGAGTAGCTGGGATTACAGACACGCGCCACCATGCCCAGCTAATTTTTTGTATTTTTGGTAGAGACGGGGTTTCACCATGTTGACCAGGATGGTCTCGATCTCTCGACTTCGTGATCCACCCGCCTCGGCCTCCCAAAGTGCTGGGATTACAGGCTTGAGCCACCGCGCCCGGCCTCATCCAGTTTCTTAAGGGCTGGTGAAGTATTTCCTGAATGTGATCTCAGAAGGAATCCCCGTTTTGAGGGACCAAACAAGATTTTTTTTTTTTTTTTTGAGATGGAGTCTCGCTCTGTCGCCAGATGGAGTACAGTGGCACAATCTTGGCTCACTGCAATCTTCGCCTCCCGGGTTGAAGTGATTCTCCTGACTCAGCTTCCTGAGTAGCTGAGACTACAGGCACGCCACCACACCCAGCTAACTTTTGTATTTTTAGTAGAGACAGGGTTTCACCATGTTGGCCAGGATGGTCTCAATCTTTTGACCTCACGATCCACCCACCTCAGCCTCCCAAAGTGCTGGGATTACATGTGTGAACCACCACACCCAGCTGTTTTTTTTAACAAGTAAATAAATACTACTACTAAGTAGCTGGTATTGAGTTACTGCTAAGTGCCAGGCATTATGCGAAACATTCTACATGCATTATGGCATTTAATTCTCAGTATGCCCTAGTCAAATAAATATAAATATAATTAAAAGTATAAATGTGGCTGGGCAGGGTGGCTCATGCCTGTAATCCCAGCACTTTGGGAGGCCGAGGCAGGTGGATCACGAGGTCAGAAGATCGAGACCATCCTGACCAACATGGTGATACCCCATCTCTACTAAAAATACAAAACTTAGCCGGGGGTTGTGGCGGGCGCCTATAATCCCAGCTACTCAAGAGGCTGAGGCAGGAGAATCGCCTGAACCTGGGAGGTGGAGGTTGCAGTGAGCTGAGATGGTGCCACTACACTCCAGCTTGGCGATAGAGCGAGACTCCATCTAAAAAAAAAAAAAAAAAGTATCAATATAAGTGAATTGTTATAATAGTCTTATTTCACAGATGTGGGAAATGAGGCTCAGAAAAGTTAATGTGCCCAAGATCACACAGCTGCTAAATGACAGATTCAACCCACATAGTCATCTCTAGAGGCAATGCTCTGGCAAAGGGGTTGATGACTGGTCACTGTCGTCACAAACTTGACCTTCCCTGCAGCACTGCCTGGTACTTTCCCAGTACAGTGTTCTACCCTGACACAGCCAAGGCCAAGGGCAGTGTAGGCACAGCAGCCGTGACTCTCTCCTGGGAGGTTAACAGCTCCATGAGTTCAGGGACTGCCTGACCCAGCCGGACCAAATTAGAGCAAGTAATGGGTGTGACATAATTTGACATGTACATTGTTAATTAAACCCTGTGGGAGATGGTTTTAAATAGAGGCGAATACCACGCTGTGAACTATTTGGGTTATGAAGCTCTTATTCTCTTACACTTGCAAGAGGAAGAATTGTGCCATGAAAAATGGAAAACTCCTGAGAAGCTGTTCCAGCACCAGGAAAACAGCAGATGAGCTGGACTGGGGAAGATGCTTCCTGGAAGTTTCAGATATTTCACTCTCACTTCCTAGCATCTTACCCCCAAATCCTCCCAAAGCCCAAATCAAGCACCACAGACTCTACTCATCTTTCCACTGGAGACTTCCCAGCTGGGGGACTGGAAACCACAATTACAAAGCCTGCCCTGGTAAGATGGCAAAACACGCACAGCTTGAAGCCTCCAAATGCAGCCCTCATATCAGCCTCCCTTTCTGAGGTTCACAGAACCATCAGCCCACCCGGGGTCCTCGCTGAGGGACCCATGCAGGTGCACTATCTCTGGGAGTCACCCTATGCCCAACTCCTAGGCCTGTTCCCTCCTCATGATCAAAACTTACCTGTCCTATTTCCCATGGCTTCCTACTTGAGTCCTGATCTTCATAAAGAGTATGGATGCCTCAGGTGCTACTGCCACCCATCCCAATGGCTAATGATATGTTTATCCTCTGAGGCAAGACCTGCAGAGTGTATGACACATAACCAGCACCCAAGAAATGTCTACTGAGGAATTAATGAATGAGGTAAGTTGAATGAATGAAGCACAGGTTTTGCAGGAAATCCCGTGCTTTACCCCAAACCAATAAGTCTAATATTGGGTTTCAGGCTACTGAAAATGAAATGTGAGAGCAATAGACATTTTGGGAGCAATTTGCCTTTTACAAAATGAAAGTCCTTTAAATAACACTACTCGGTGAGGAAGACCAGGAAAAGTATAGGGCATATGGTGGCCTCCCTACGGGCATTTTTCTTCTTTTCTCTTTCCTAACAGTGTCCCATACTCCCCAGCCGTGCTGTTGAGAGGGACTGATATAGTCACAATTCTCTGGGTAGATCTTGGGAAGTTTAAGCCAACCAGTGACCCCCATCATCCTAGCCCCAGAGACTGGCTTATGGATAGTCACTCAATGCAGGCCAATGCAAGGGGACTTTGCCAGGGGCTTCTGGGAAAGAAGTTTCCTTTCTCTGAGGAAACATGAATGAGGACAGCCATACTCAGGTTGTGTCGGGCAGCCATCTTGTGATCATTTGGCAAGACAGCCCAAGAATAAAGCCGGCACCGTGGCGGACTAAGAAGAGACAGAAAGACATTGGGTCTTCATTGACTCATCCAGCTGTACGTGAGGCCTTACCTGAAGCCCACGTGACCTCTGGACTTCTCACTTACATGAGAGAATAAAGCTCTTTTTTGTTTAGACCAAATAAATATATAAAATAGTAATCCCTTGATTCCTTTTTATGACTGAGCTCAAAGGCTATGCTTTTTCATTTTAAGTCATCTTTATCTTACAGTTTATTTAACTGAAACAAATAAACCAAAACATGCCAGTTTTTCACTCCTCTGGCAAAGCCTTTCCAAGATCCCTCAGCTTGTGATGTCCTGCGTGAATGAAAAAGAGTGCTTTCAATAAAATAGAAGCTTATTTCTTTCTCATGCAAAAGAAGGCTGGGGTCTGGCTGGTATGGGAGCTTCGGCATCGTCAGAGTTCTTTCTGTCCTGCCATCCTTCGTATCTGGCTTTCGTCTTCAAGATCACTTCATAAGCTATGAGGATGCAAAGGTATAAGAATGATATAATGGACTTTGGAAACCGGGTGTTGGGGGAGAGTTGGGAGGGGGGTGAGGGAGAAGAGACTATATACTGGGTACACTGATCGGGTGACAGGTGCACTAAAATCTCAGAAATCACCACTAAACAACCTATCCATGTAACTAAAAACCACCTGTACCCCAAAAATCTATTGAAATAAAACTAAAAATTAATTTTAAAAAAACAGATAACTTCATGGTCCAATGTGGCAGCTAGAGCTCTAAACATCACATTAATCTTCCTGTTCCAGAAAGGTGTGGGGGGAAGGCAGAAGGAGAAAAGGAGCGACTCAGTCATCTATCCCCTCTTAAGGAGTCCACAGAAGACACCCAACCGCTTCTGCTTATGTCTCACTGGCCATCAGGCTGCAAATGTGGCTTCCAAGTGTAGTCTTTCAGCTGAGCACACTGCCACCCAGATTAAAATCTGGGTTATGTGACTAAGGAAAAAGAGGACACTGGATACTGGGTAGGCAACTGGCAGTCTCTGCCACACCCTACTTAACAAGCCCAGCTTCTGTGTTCAGCTCTGAGGCTTGGTGCCTGCAGCTCCAAGGAGACCCCATGATTCAAGCTGCAATTACTCTGTCCACAGACCCTTAACAATGAAAGCCAGGATTTTTCCCTCCTGAGGATCATCTGACCAGCATCTTTGGATGTTTTTCAGTGGGAAGTATTCATTGAGCGCCTGTTTTGCTTTGTTTTCGTGACCACATCAGTCTTTCATTCGACTCTTTGATTGAACTCATTTGCATAGTTGAATTTCTTCTCTGCCGTGTTCCAGCCAGACCTCACTCATACTCACCCATCTTTGTTCACAAGTCTGTCTCCAGAACTATGTTTTTGGCAACATGGGTCCACTCTTCCATGGTCAGTTTCTCACTTCCTTCTGGAACTAACTTTCTCAATCTGGTGGACAAGGCACTTGTGGCCCAGGGTAACAAGAACTATGGTTGGTCGGCAACAGCAGCTGAGCGGGGCTGGTCTTCTCCAAATCATCCTGGAGGACAGGGAATTATTTTGCCTGGAGACAGGTGACTGGGTGAGGCTAGGGTGATGATGGCTTTTTCAGCTCTCTCAAGGCCTTCTGGCCCCTGATTGTACATTTCAGGCCCCATAGTAAGTGTTGCAAGACTCTGTTAGCAATTCAAAGGCACAAACAAGGTAAAGTCAAACAATAATAATGAAGCAAATTATTGTCTCGCTAGAGCCAAAACATCTGCTCCTCCCCACCTCACCTGCACAAAAGCAGAAAAAAAATTAATGTCTAATAATGCTAACAAAACATGTTACCTTGACTCCTCATATAAAGAATACCTTTCAGAAATACCTAGTTGTCTCATTTACTTGAATACTTGGATGTTCCCATTTTGATTTTAATTATAAACTGAAAGCTATTATAAGTCATAATTTTACATTCTATTATGCATTTCCAAATAGAAACATCCTCAGCCAAATGTGAACAATTATCTCCAAATGTGATTTTTTTTTTTAAGTTATAATCTTCAGAGGAACAACTAAATTATACTTTAAATCACTGGTTTAAAACTAAAGCTGGCCTTTAAAACACACTGGCTCATGCCTGTAATCACAGTACTTTGAGAGGCGGAGGCAGGCAGATCACTTGAGGTCAGGAGTTCAAGGCCAGCCTGGCCAACATGGTGAAACCCGGACTCTACTAAAAACACAAGAAATTAGCCTAGTGTTGTGGCACGTGCCTATAATCCCAGCTAATTGGGACGCTGAGGCAGGAGAATCGCTTGAACCCAGGAGTCAGAGGTTGCAGTGGGCTGAGACTGCACCACAGCACTCCAGGCTGGGTGACAGAGCAAGATTCAGTCTCTAAATAAATAAAGAAATAAATAAACAAAAACTACGAGAACTGATATTATGGATTGAACCAAGAGGACTTGCCATTGGATTTTTAAAGTTTTAGAAATTGATATAATCATCCCTTTTATTAGAGATACTCATATATTTTTGTTTGTTTGTTTGTTTTTGAGACGGAGTTTCGCTCTTGTTACCCAGGCTGGAGTGCAATGGCACAATCTCGGCTCACCGCAACCTCCGCCTCCTGGGTTCAAGCAATTCTCCTGCCTCAGCCTCCTGAGTAGCTGGGATTACAGGCACACGCCACCATGCCCAGTTAATTTTTTGCATTTTTAGTAGAGACAGGGTTTCACCATGTTGACCAGGATGGTCTCGATCTCTCAACCTCGTGATCCACCCGCCTCGGCCTCCCAAAGTGCTGGGATTACAGGCTTGAGCCACTGCGCCCGGCCGATACTCATATATTTTTAAACCAAATGATTGTAATAATGCAGATTTTAGGGCCAGAGGCATTCATTATCTTAATGGCCTAATGATAAATGATGTAAAGGTTTGTGACCTAAGAGATTGTTAGTATACTGAGAGGGCAGGTGAAGAAATTCCATAAGGAAGTATTAGCATAGTTCCTTTCTGCTTTTTAATTTCCAACAACAGACACCAACATCACAGTTCTGCACATTCTCCATATATTATCTGGATTAATTGGAGCTTTATTTTCCAGGGAAAACAGGCAGCATAAATTAAAAAGAAGTGCATTTTGCTGATAAGCCAATCTGTACCCAAACGTCACACCACTTTCACTCTGATAAGATCCTTCCAGAAACGCAGTACCAGGCATGACTCCATTCCCCTGGGAAGCACAGTCACCAGCATGCAAGGCCACTGGGAGAACTGGATGAATATCAACGGATGCGCCTTTTTGGAGCCGGAAAGGATGTACTGAGGAGGACAGACACTGAAACACACAGGATCTATCTCAGAAAGCTCATTTGAAAGAGAATTTACGCAGGAATGGCGTCCTCCTCTGTCTTTGGGTAGACCAGCCAGGTCTCTGGCAGCCCTAATGCCTGGGCTCCTTTCCAGGGCTGACGCACCCCTATGAGCAGATGAACAGCGTGATTCTGGCGATGAAGAAACCCTGGATGGGCCTCTGAGGCTGGGGAGCCTGACCAGTACCCCACTGATGAGAAATTGCACTGTCCTTGGAGACAGTTGTTGTCACTTAAGAGCCTTCCTTTGTTTTTTCCTTCCCAGTATTCCGCAGCCTGATTTTCTCCCTGCTTTCCAAAATAGCATTCTGCACAGATCATGAGCCATAAAGCTAGGGGGACTGTGGGTAACATCTTATACACGGAGCATGGTCCTGTACAACTAACTGTGTGACATCGGGCAAGTCGCTTAATTTCTCCATGTCTCTTGTTGCCACAATTGGAAAATGGAGATTATAACACCATCCACCTCCCTAAACTGCTAATAAACATTCAGTGAAATCCTATTAAGAACTGATGAGTAAAAACTGCCTGGCTGATAGAGCTCCGTAAAGGTTAGCTATGGCTACAAAGACAGCTGAGAGTTTCTTCTACTGTGCTTTCTCCCTGGATTTACAATTCACTAAAACGCACATTTGCCTCTCCAAACACAGGACCAAGATCATAAGAAAATGAATGGTCTCACTTGATCTTGGAATTCTTTAATTCTGTCCATAGTTCTTGAGACATCAAAAGATTATCTGTGGCCAGGCGTGGTGGCTCACACCTGTAATCCCAGCCCTTTGGGAGGCCTAAGCAGGCGGATCACTTGAGGTCAGGAGTTCCAGACCAGCCTGGCCAACCTGGTGAAACCTCGTCTCTACTAAAAATACAAAAACTAGCTGGGCGTGGTGGCGCACACCAGTAATCCCAGCTGCTCAGAAGGCTGGGGCAGTAAAATTACTTGAACCTGAGAGGCGGAGTTGCGGTGAGCTATCGCGCTACTGCACTGCAGCCCGAGCAACAGAGCAAGACTCCATCTCAAAAAAAAGGTATTTGTGTGTGTGTGTGTGTGTGTGTGTGTGTGTGTGTGTGTGTGTGTGTAGATTAGTCACACAAAGTCTATGCGGATTTGGTTAAATTTTAATCTAATGGTGATGGGCTAAATCGCATTTGTTAACTATTAGCACACTGGCTTCAGGAACGTGGATAAAATATAACTACTTTATCTTGGTTCAAATTCCTTTCTTTGTGACTGACTGTTGTCTCAATGAACCTTTGCTGGGTTTTGTTTGGTTTTTTTCTTGGTTATAGCAGAGAGTAAAATAAGTAAATCCAGACTTTATGGAGATAGTTTGATGCCAAATTCGATCTGTAGAGGCCTCATTTTGGCTTCTCTGGTCACTATGCGGACATATTTTCATACACATTGAAGGCAGTCCATTAGCTCTTGGCAAGGAGAATTAAGTTTGCAAAGCTGTTGTCTCTAACAAGCTTCCCCCTTCTTAAAAACCTCACTGATGACTAGAGGCTCTCCCCCATTTATGGAGAACAGGGGCAAACTCCATCTGCAATCACCTTGCTGTAGCCCGGACCATCATCACTCCCATGAGGCCCCTGGACTCCGATTTGAATCAATCATTCAGTTCCAGCATACACCCCACATTAAAATCTCTCCTTCCCAGGAGGAAAGCATTTTTAACCTCAAAATTATATAGTGAGGCCTTCAAAAAGTAATTTGCAAACTTCTTTGCCTCTGGAGAGGGTACGTCCATTTTTTCATCTGTAATTTCCCCTCAGCGCCTCCTGTGTTGCATTAACTGAGCTTCTGAGCTCTCGCGATGCAGCTGAAAAGGAAACAAAGAAGTTTTGCTCCTATCTGTTTCAGTGAAAATGTAAGCCAGAATGATGTGGGTTGAGTCAGATTCTCAATGGGATCTTTAGATGGGGTTCCTGGGAGGAAAATCCTGCAGATTTATTCTAGAGTAATTCGCCGCCACTGAGCCAGGACTCCTTGCCCTAAATGTGCTCTCCGAGCGGAACCTCCTTCATGTAGAGAGGTGACAATTGTAATGAAGTGTGTTGAAGTGCTGAGGATCAATATTCACTGGCAACCAGAATTTTGGAACATGGTTACCATGGTAACGTTGTCAGCCCCAAATGACTGTCATGAGGTGAAAAAAAAAAATCCTCTTAAAATAAATGAAACCAGAAAAAGTATATTTATAAACCTCTTACCAAACACCTATCTGTTCACAAAGTAGAACATGTTCCTTAAGCTGCAGACACTCAAAGACTGGGGGAAATTCATGACACAGAATTTTTCTTGAATTAAGAGAATTGTTAACAGTGTTCACTCCCAAAGTGTGGTCTGTAAAAATAACTGATAGGAATTTTTTTTTTAAAGTGAAAATAGCTCTAAGGAATTAATGGGCTTGTATACTGAGATATTATGCAGCCATGACATTAAAACGCTACACTAAACTACCAATTGCTTATTTGAAATTGGTAAAACAATACTTGATTGGGACTAAAAGCTCACATTTTCTTATGTCTTAAATTGTACAAATTATTTCTACAAGGCTCAGTAAATAAGGTGCCATAATATTGATTGCAGCATAAGAAAAACATGTTGGCCACACGTTAGATAAAAACCCTTGGGCAGGGTTTTTGCCTTGCTCTCGTGAAACTCTATCCTTTGCATGTCCCCCCTTACTAACAGAACCACAGTTTTATTTAGAGCAGCAATGTGCCCAAGCAAAAATACTCCATTTCATAACCTCCCTTACAGTGAGAGGTGGCCATATGCTATAGTCCCAGCCAGTAATGCATAGACAGAAATCCCTGAGAAGGACATTGCTGGGAGATGTTTCTCCATGCTCTTACACATTTCTGTATATCTTGCAAACAGACACACTGACTGCCTTTTATTTGATCAGCTTTCCAATGATGTTGGTACAGCATGTATGCTTGGAAAATAGAGAGGCTGTTTCTCCAGAGGAAAGGGAAGCTTGCTTAGAACCTTAGAAAACAGAGAAAATATTTCCCTCCAGAGCAAAGGGTAGGGCTGCCTGCTACCCATCATATAACATTTGGGGTCCCTAAGCTCAGGGTTCCCTTCATTCGTGTGGGACTTTCTGTATTGTGCCTGGGGACTTGAGGGCACGGCTGCTATGCTGATACTCATACTGCTTGCTGTGCTGTGCATAATAAAGTTCATTGTCTCTGACCCTAGAGTCACATGTCTTTTGCCAGCATCTGTGAAGTCATAGCAGGGTAACTTAGTTATAAGTAGGCTAAAAATCTCAGACCCTGGGCTGGGCACAGTGGCTCAAGCCTATAATCCCAGCACTTTGGGAGGCCAACGCGGGAGGCTCATGAGGTCAGGAGATTGAGACCATCCTGGCCGACATGGTGAAACCCCATCTCTACTAAAAATACAAAAATTAGCTGGGTGTGGTGGCACATGCCTGTAATCCCTGAGGATTACAGGGATTACATGGGAGGCTGAGGCAGGAGAATCTCTTGAACCCAGGAGGTGGGGGTTGCAATAAACTGAGATTGTGCCACGGCACTGCAGCTTGGCCACAGAGGGAGACTCCATCTCAAAACAAGCAAACAAACAAAAATCTCAGACCCTGGCCAAGTGCGGTGGCTCATGCCTGTAATCCTAGCACTTGGGGAGGCCAAGGTGGAAGATCACTTGAGCTCAGGAGTTTGAGACTAACCTGGGCAACATGGAGAAACCCCATCTCTACAAAAAACTACAGGAAAAAAAAAAAAAAAAGTTCTTTATCGCAATGCAAACAGTAGAATTTAAAAACATAAAGTCTCAGACCCTTCATAGTTCTTGATAGGATGTTTCCTCCCGATTAAAAAAAAGTAAAGGCCAAGTGTGGTGACTCACCCGTGAAATCCCAGCACTTCAGGAGGCTGAGGTGGGAGGCTGGCTTGAACCTAGGAGTTCAAGACCTGTCTGGGCAACATAGTGAGATCCTATCTCTACACCATATTTAAAAACGAGTCAGGCATGGTGACGTGCTCCTGTAGTTCTGGCTACTCAGGAGGCTGAAGTGGGAGGATCGCTTGAGCCTGGGAGGTTGAGGCTGCAGTGAGACACGATACCACTACTACACTCCAGTGTGGGTGACAGAGACTCTGTCTGGGGGGTGGGGGGGAAAGCTGAGGTAGGAGAAAGTCTTCTCTGCTTTGCCCGTCTTCCTTCCTGTCTCAAAGTGCAACCATGTGGGGCGGTGAGGCCAGAGCATGAGGACACAGGCCTGCCTGCTAAGAGTAGCAGAGCAAAAAGAAACAGCGCCTGGGTTCTTGATAGAGAGTTCCTGTACCAGCTCTGAATTGCGCAATGTCAGGATTCTTGTCATAGGGTGTCAATGAGCTCCTGCTTGTTTAAATCAATGTTAATTGTTTGGCTTTTTTCCTATCGAATGAATCTCTAGAGTATGTTTTAAATGGTAACATACTAACTACATAATGGTAATTGTGTTAAATGTATACAACTTAAGGCTAATATATTGCTACTTTCTTTTCTTTTTGATCCTGATTTTACCTGTATGTTAACATTATTATATGTATCCCTTGTAAGCGAATTCACATCCTTCTGGGGAAAATGTGGGATAAAAATCAGTTCAGTAAGTATAATTTGGTCTCGAGCAAGAGTTATCTGAGAATTCTTTTTTTGTTCTTGTTTTTGAGATGGAGTTTTGCTCTTGTTGCCCAGGCTAGAGTGCAGTGGCACAATCTCAGCTCACCGCAGCCTCCACCTCCCTGGTTCAAGCGATTCTCTTGCCTCAGCCTCCTGAGTAGCTGGGACTACAGGCATGCACAACCTCACTTGGCTAACTTTGTATTTTTAGTAGAGACAGGGTTTCTCCATGTTTGTCAGGGTGGTCTCAAACTCCCGATTTCAGGTGATCCACCTGCCTCAACCTCCCAAAGTGCTGGGATTAGAGGCGTGAGCCACTGAACCTGGTTCTACCTGAAGATTCTTAAAAATCAACCCTTAGGATGTCTGTCAAGAAGGCAATAAGAATAGGACTATCCCATTTCTGGAAAACTCTATCACATGCCACGAGGCTTGTTTAGTCACCAGCGTGTGTCCAGCACCCAGAACAATGGCCGGCTCCTAGTTGGCCCTCCAGCATTTGTTGACCAAGTGTTCATGAAAGGTCTCTCTCTTCAAATATGTTGGTTGTACTCAAAGAAAGGCAACATTTAACAGAAAATGTTTCAATATATCAGGTCTGTCACTTGACTATAATAATTGTTTTAAGACCATGACTCAACCGCAAGGAAATAACTTCTCTTTTCATTTTCATTCTCTTGAGTACAAAACCCTATATAACTTAATAATGAAATTAAAAGGGGCCAGGCATGATGGCTTGCTCCTGTAACCCCAGCACTTTAGGAGGCCAAGGCAGGTGGATCACTTGTGGTCAGGAGTTCGAGACCAGCCTAGCCCACATGGTGAAATCCTGTCTTTACTAAATATACAAAAAATTAGCTGGTCATGGTGGCACATGCCTGTGATCCCAGCAACCTGGGAGGCTAAGGCAGAATTGTTTGAACTTGGGAGGCAGAGGTTCCAGTGAGCCGAGACCATGCCACTGCACTCCAGTCTGGTGACAGAGTGAGATGAAAGAAAGAGAGAGAGAGAGAGAGAGAGAGAGAGAGAGAAGGGGAAGGAAGGAAGGAAGGAAGGAAGGAAGGACGGACGGACGGACGGACGGACTTTTAAAAACTGACTCATCCTCAGAGGTTGTTTTAATAGGATACCAGAAGTAATGACGATTATCATCACAGATTAAAACATTTTTGAATGCCTTATAAACTATTTTTAGAACATTGGATCAATGAAATGTGTATCTAGAAGAAAACTTAACTAATACATAAAATGAGAATATAAGAGGTCAGTTTAGATCTGCACATCAAAAATAGGATAAGCAAGAAGACAGTGTGCAAAAGACAATAAATCACACACATCCTTAGTATATCTTCAGTACATGCTGATTCCTAGTTTTTGCTGAAAACCCTAAACTACGTGAATTGCCTGTAACATATGTCCTCAATGTGATTTCTGCTTCCAAGTCTATCAAAACCACAGTGAGATACCATTTCACATCTGTTAGGATGTCTGTTATCTTTTTTTTTTTTTTTTAAGAAAAATAAGTGTTAGTGAGGTTGTGGAGGTATTGAATACCTGTGCATTGCTGGTGGGAATGTGAAATAGTGCAGCCACTATGGAAAATAGTCTATGGCTTCTCAGAAGGTAAAAATAAACTTAACGTATGGTTCAGCAATTCTCCTCGTAAGTATACACTCAAAAGAATTGAAAATAGGGACTCAAACAGATACTTGTACATCAGTGTTCATAGCAGAATTATTCACAATAGCCAAAGATGGAAACAATCTAACTATCCATCAACAGATGAGTGGACACACAATATGTAGCATGTACACACAATGGGATATGATTCAACCATAAAAAGGAATGAAATTCTGATACATGCTACAACGTGAATGAACCTTGAAAATGTTATGCTGAGTAAAATAAGTGTGGTACTTAGATACTACATAGGTCTAAAGAAAAATAAATAAATAAGTAAATAAATATATTTTTTAATGAGGCCGGGAGCAGTGGTTCACACCTGTAATCCCAGCTGAGGCGGGCAGATCACAAGGTCTGGCTATGTAGACCACCCTGGCTACCACAGTGAAACCCCATCTCTGCTAGAAATACAAAAAATTAGCCAGGTGTGGTGGCAGGTGCCTGTAGTCCCAGCTACTTATGAGGGTGAAACAGGAGAATTGATTGAACCAGGCAGGTGGAGACTGCAGTGGGCTGAGATTGTGCCACTGCACTCCAGCCTGGTCAACAGAGCAAGCCTCCATCTCAAAAGAGAAAGAAATAAGCCAGGTACAAAAGGACAAATAATGTGTGATTGCATTTGTATGAGGTATCTACAACAGGCAAATTCATAGAGGCAGAAAGTAGAATGGTGGTTACCAGGAGCTGGAGGGATGAGAGAATAGGGAATTATTGCTTATTGGGTACAGACTTTCTGTTTGGGATAATGCAAAAGTCCTGGAAATAGATAATTGTGACAGTTGCATGACATTAAGTGAATTGTGAATCTACTTAAGGCGAATTTTGAACACTTAAAAATGGCTAAAATGGGCTGGGGTGTGGTGGCTTACACCTGTAATTCCAGCACTTTGGGAGGCTGAAGCAGGGGGAATCACCAGAGGTGGGGAGTTCAAGACCAGCCTGGCCAACATGGCAAAACCCTGTCTCTACAAAAAATACAAAAATTAGCTGGGCGTGGTGGCACATACCTATAATCGCAGCTACTTGGAAGGCTGAGGAATGAGAATCTCTTTAACCCGGGAGACGGAGGTTGCAGAGCCGGGATTGTGCAACTGCACTCCAGCCTGGGCGACAGAGTGAGACTCCATCTAAAAAAAAAAAGTTAAAATAGTAATTTATGTTACATATACTTTACCACAATTTTTAAAAATCCATGAAACAAACCAAAAAATTGGGTTTTGTTTGTGTTGGGAAGAAAAAATAGAACAGTTTTTAAATTTTGTTTGTGGGTTTTGTTTTGCTTTCTTTAATCCTGACCTGCCCGTGCTGTGAAGCAGAGTGACTAAGATTAAGATCCCCCCATGAAATTGCAGAAGCCTTGCAGGCTGTGGGTTTGGGTGGCTTTGTGCCTCAGGAGATCCTACGTCATTTGAAAAGATTTCTACTTCGGCAATTTTATTCCAGTTGTTCAACTCTCAGGAATGTGTATCATGGAAGCTTCCCACCCTGCCCCCCCAAAAGTGTGTTGGGTCAGAATTTGTTTGTGAAAATATTATTTTAGGATTTCTTCCACTTCCATCATCTGCTTATTTTCCTTCCTGCATATTTCATAATGTAGCAGAGCGATTTCTGATTCAGCAGTTAAAATAGTCTGTGCATTCGTTATCACTTCTTTGTGACCCGCTTTATGCACAATTACTCATTTTGGCATTAAAAGTTTAGATTTTTTTTAAAATCTGGGACTAAAGTATGTGTCTATAGAAAAAAGGAGGGGAAAGATATGGATTGAATATCTATCTGTTCTAGCACTCAAAGGACCCCCAAGGGTGGGCACCCGAATCAGCCCTGAGATTTCCCATCTCATTGCTCTTCTCTCAAAGTATACCCTCTTCAGTTGTCCCGCACTCTTAACCCCACTTTTGCGCTCTCCTAACTCTCATTTTCTTACTAAGATATATCTCTGTCCACTCACCAGACACTGGCAGTTGGGAGACACGATGCTAAAAGCTGTGGAAAACATGAAGAGCAATAAGACTGGGTCCCTGCTCCCAGGAGACGTGTGCCAGCGAAGTTTCTCTCCCTGGTGAGTGTGCTACAAGAAAATCTGAACTTGAGGATCTGATTCAGTAGGTCTGTACTTTCCCCACTTCCCCAGATAATTCTGATTGAGACCTTCATGCCTGTGACTCGTAGGGAGTGGGGAGGCAGTAGAATATTTTCTGTGCAAGGCCGAGGCAGTCCTGAAGCACTGCACGAGCACATGGAAAAGAGGGACAGGATTGGGCTGGACGCGGTGGCTCACGCCTGGAATCTCAGCACTTTGGGAGGCTGAGGCGGGCAGATCACTTGAGGTCGGGAGTTCAAGAACAGCCTGACCAACATGGTGAAACCCCATCTCTACTAAAAATGCAAAAATTAGCCAGGCTTGGTGGCACACACCTATAATCCCAGCTACTCTGGAGACTCAGGCAGGAGAATTGCTTGAACCCAAGGGGTGGAAATTGCAGTGAGCCGAGATCACACCGTTGCACTCCAGCCTGGGCCACAGAGTGAGACTCCGTCTCTAAATCAATAAATACATACATACATACAAATAAAGGAGAGACAAGATCAGTCTAACAGATGATGGAAGGCTTCATGGAAGGGGAAGTGAAGCAGGCGGGAGGCCCGGCGGGCACTGCTATCTGCTGCTGCTCAGCACAGAATGTCAGGGCAAGATTTCGGGTTACATTCCTCCCCCTACCCGAGGGCCTTTGCACATGTGGAGGACAGGAAACTTTGGACGAGGGGGTACATTCACTTCTGAGAGGGTCCAGATGGATGATGCCTTATCCTGGGGTGCCCTGACCCACACTGAGTTCCAGCTCCAGACTACTTTGCTAAGGTCCCTGGGCAAGGTCCTTCTCTAACTTCTGCAGTCTCATGTGAGAGATGATGTTATCTGCTTGGTAGAGTTGGCGAAGAATTAAATGAGCCAGTATGTGTAAGACCCTTGGTATACAACTAACTTTCAATACATAATGGCTGAGGTTGTTATTAATTTAGATTTCTTAGGACAGATTCCTAGAAGTGGGACTACTGGAACAAGGAATGTAAGTGTTACTAAATGGTACATGCAGAAATTGTGTGCAGTTTTCTTTTAAGTTTATAACATTATCTCAACTTGACTGCTAGAGATAAGGAAGTTCATTTATATCTATGACACCAGGTGCTTGGGAGGATATATACAAGGTATTAGCAGTGGTCGTCTCTGAATGGAAGGAACAATGGGTGTTCTCTGTGTTCTTTCGGCTGCATTGATAGATGGCCACTACCTTCTTCCTCTTCCCTTTCTCCTTCTCCATCCTCCTTCTCTTCTTCCTTCTCCTCCTCTTCCTCTTCCTTGGCCTCCTCCTTCTTCTCTTCCTCTTCCATCACACACACACACACACACACACACACACACACACACACACACACACACCAGCTTCTTTCAATGCCTGGAAATCTCTTTAAATTAACATTCCCTGCCTGAGGAGACCCCCTGCTAAAATGCCAATATGTTAACTAGAAAACGCAACTCCCAGACTCCCATAACACACTCCTTCCCCGGTTTATCGATCCCATTGGCTGGCTGTTAACACCTGGCCCAGAATAGGGACAGAAGGATGGCCTCGCATTTACCATTCCAGAAGGGAATCCCAGAGTAAGCGTGGTGGCCATGGGGGGACCGTCAGGGTGGCTGTGAGAGCTGGAAGGTACATAAGAAATGGCAGATGCTCAAAATAAGGCAATCAAAACCAAAGCAGTGAGCAGGTGTCTGGAGGAGTCTTGGGAAGGGAATGCTGCCCTGCTGCCTGAGTTGGCTTGTGTTTAAGGGCTGGAGGCAGAGCAATGAACCAATGGACCTGCTTGTAACTCCTGCACGGTTTCACGAAAGCCCAGTTATCAGGTGGAATGATACATCAGGAGAATGGAGATTCCCTCTTTGTACATACCTGTTCTTTTTGATATAAATTTTATGCCAGAAGGCTACAGGTTATACTAGTAAGTTCCAAAGTGCTGGTGAGTAAATCACCCCAAAAGCAACTCAAGGCTCTCAGAGTAGATGCTATGACAGTTTGGAGTGATTCCTTAAAGTGCTTTCTATATGAAAACTTTCCTTTCTTGATTAACGTATTGCATAGCTGTATTACTCTTGACTACAGAGTTATTTTTAGGCAAACCGAAACCCTCTGTCATTCCCATGGATACGTTTTCATTCCATAATTGAAATCTACTGTTTTGGGGAAATGCTTTGAGAGATCGATATTTCTGAAACAACATTGCTGCTTTGGTTTTTTCCAAGTTCCCTTAATTCCAAATTAGAGCAGAAAACACCCCCACCTTTTTTTTATCCTAGAGCTCAGAGCAGCCTCTGTCTAATTCAGATTCTAAACTTTACATGAGAATCCAAATTTTAAGAAAAGGAGAGATTTCCAGTTCAAGAAGGCAGGGTCTGGGTAGAAGAGAGGTTGCCCAGGTTGTCAACAGGGACACACAAAGACTAACACTGTCTTGCGTTTATTACTGCAACAACAACAACAAAAAGGAGGTGAGGGCTCATGCGAATGGGCTGGCCAGGCTGGACTCCGTCCCGCCCCCCTCCATGTCCTTCAACCTCATTACCAACCCAAAGTGCTCTGAGCAGCTTCTGCCTGTTCCTGTTATCGGCAACAAACTCATTCTGAAAAAAAAGAAAAGCATTATATTCTTTCTCCAAAAGAGGGACGAGAAGCACCAATAAGTAATTACTCAGGGCGGAGGGGTTTCCACAGAGCCCAGTGTTCAGAAGCTCACATCTAAGGCACTGTAGCAGAGTCACTAGAATGTGCATTACCTAAAGCGCATCTGGAGAACGAGGGGAACAAGGCTGTCAGCTCCAAAAGGCCTGGAGCAAGCAGGGGGGCTGAGCACCCAGCGGCTGAGGATGTGGATAGATGCCAAGGTACCCAAGGGATCTCCAGGCCACACGTTAGCAGCTCCCATCGTTTCACGCTTTTACGGTGGGTGGTGGGGGATGGCGGGCGATATCTCTGCCCGGGTTAATGTTTCTGGAGAGGAAGGAAAGCAAGCCCACAGGCAGGCAAACCTGGGCAGCAAATAGAGAACGAAACGTGCAAGGGCAGGGAGGGAGGAGCCCAGCGAATGCACTGTCCCTGGAGGGGCAGGCCAGAGGGAGTGATGGTGGGTGGTAGTTCTTCTGCTTACCAAGGTCAGCGCTCCGGAGAGGATGGCAAGTGGGTCTGCAAAGCTGGAATGGCTGCAGGCTCCCGTTGCTCAGGCTGAGGGGGTGCTGTGCCCCAGACTTTCCTGAATCCTCATCTCTGGCCCCCTGCTTGCTCTTCCTTGGAGCGTCTCACCCACCTCTACAACTTCAGTTTGCATCAGAGCTGGGGTCTCCCAGATCTCTTCCCTGGAGTTCAGAACCATGCGTCCACCCTCCATCCAGGCATCTCCAGCATGTCCCACAAACACCTCCAAAGCAACCTGTCCTAACTGAACTCTTCACGTTTGCACCAAAATACACCCTTCACTGGGGTGTATTCTCTTACCTTAGTCAATCCGGGGAAGGGGACTCATCTATCCAGTCAACCATACCTTGCCCACACCACCCTACATCTCGTTAATCACTAAGTCCACCAACTTGACTTTCTAAGCCACCCCAACCACCTCTGGGGAGATCAGGCCACCGTCCCCTCTCACTGCATCGGTGCGGCAGCACCCTCACTGGCTCCGCTGACTCGATCTTGTCCTCTTCAAGTCTAGCCAGGTTGATTTTTTCTAACAAGAAGGTCTGAGTCCTGTTTCAAGCTTCTTTCCATGTCCGCACTCCCATACAATCTTTTCAAACCTGAACTTGGCATCGGGGCTCACAGATGTATTCAGAAGCATAGCCTTTTAAAAAGTTACATTATGAACTACTTGAAACGCACAAAAAGGCCTACAGAATAACACCCATGTACCATTCCCAAACTTTATAAATAAAGCCTTAGCAAGACAGTTGAAGCTCCCTGTGGACTCACCACCCCCTCCTCTCCCACAGAGGGAACTGCTGTCCTGAATTTGTCATTACTCTTCTTCTTTCTTTGTAATTTTATGTAACACGGCTTCTCAATTTCATTATAATGTATCTCTTCTTCCTTATGAGCCTCTCTTGCTGGGTAACTTTTCCTGCAGTCCAGGAAATGCTATGAAGAGATGATGGAAATGCAGCCATCGCTTCAGGTGCATTCCCAGTCACTCAGGGCATTGCTTCTTCCTCTTGCTATGCTGCAAGATGGCAGTGGGGTAATTCTTTGGGTAGGAGGGGTATCGACTTCTGTCACCTTATAGGTGACAAAGTGGCACTGGAGTCTGCCAGTGCACTGGAGTCCATACTGTGTTCTCTGGGTCTGCACTAATCTTTACTGCAGGATGGCTGGGAACTTCTTGTCCCAGTGGACAAGTGGGTCTGCAGAGCTGGAATGGTCTCTCAGCTTTGCCAAGATTCAGTGATTTCCCCAGGTAGACTCAGCCAGAGCTCAGCTTCCCTTGGCCCTAACTCTGAAGGGTTTCTGCCAATCTCCCAACCAGCCTCTGGCCTGAGCGGTTCCCCTAGCCTTTACTGTGGGCTTGCCTTCCCTTCACCACCGAGGGCCCCAGGTGGGCTCTCTAACTCTTATCTCAACCATCTCTCATCACATACGGGAATCTCTGAGTCTAGTCCATGCCACATGAAAACTGGAGGGGGTTCAGCAGAGAAGCCACAGTGCAGCCCCGCCTCTGCCTAATCACACTACTCTGTTTTACCCTGATGCGTTAGGGCAGCCTGAGAAGCATTCTCCTTTCAGATTCAAAACATGAAGCAGGGTAAACACCCTACGTCTGGTGTTCATATCAACCTACCTAAAAAAAAAAAAAAAAAACCTACCTGAAGCAGAAAAGGGTCCTTCTTCTGCACCCTTAGAAAATCTGTGGTAGATAGTCTCCAAAGATGGCCACTGTTGATTCATCTCTCCCTATGTGTGCATATTGGTCCTCCCATCAAGAAATAGAAGCTATTTCCTCTCCTTTGACTCAGGGCAGACTTTATGACTTGCTTTGATCAACAGAGTGCAATGGAAGTGATGTTCTGATACTTCTGAGCCCAGATCTGAAGTGCACTGGTAACTTCCTCTTCCTTTCAATTGGAAGCCATCTACCATGTAAGAAGTCCAACTACCCTGAGATCACCATGCTATGAAGAAGCCTGAGCTATTCATATGTAGAGGTTCTATGAAAAGAGACTGAGAGATGCCAGCCAGCAAGCTATTTCAGTTATCCCAGCTGGAGGCATCAAACATTGGGAATGAGGAAGTTTTCTTGAGTATTTTAACCCCAACAGATATTCCATGAACAGAAGAACCACTCAGCTGAGCTCAGCTCAGATTACAGAACTATGAGAAATGATAAAATACAGTTCTAAGCCACTAAGTTTTGGAAGTAGCTTATTATTCAGCAATAATTAAATGAAACACCTCTCCAGCTGCATTTCTCACCAATTCCTGCTTTATACTTTCTGCTGCAACAGCTCAGACCAGCTTGTGGCCCTGTGGGTATGCCATGCTGTTTCTCCCTTCCATCCCTCTATTCAAGCTATGATCTCTTTTTCGACCTTTCCTCTTTGCCTGGCTAACTTTTGTTCTGCTCCTGTCTTGTTTCCTTTTTTTTTTTTCCTTTCCACTAGGCACCTATGATACCCTATGCAAATTACTACCATTATACTAAATATGCTATAATTGTGTCTTTATGCAGTGGACTCCCAAACTAGGCTGTAAACTCCTTAAGAGCAGGTATTATGTCTTGCCCAGCTTTGAGACGTCACTTGATATGGAAATGCAAGCAAGTCCCTTAAACTCTTTCAGCTCAGTTTCCCCATATCGGTAAGGGATTGCATTCAGTTGCCTGCAACAGAAACCTAACCTCACTAGGTTTTATTTCTTTCACATAACAAGTCTGAAGGTAGGCCTTCAAGGGAGGAATAGTGGTTTTACAATGTCAGCAATATCCCAGGCTCCTTCCACCTTCCTGCTCCTCCAGCCTCAGAATGTACATTTCTTACTCATAGTTGCCTCAAGGTCACAGTATGGCTACTCTGCCACCAGCCTCACACCCACATTCCAGAAAGGGAGAAGGGGCAACCCCCATATCCCAGAAGCAATACTTTTCCAGAACCACAGAAGACTTCCACTCTGGTCTTGTTGGCCAGAACCAGATCACATGGCTGTCTACAGCTGCAGTAGCAGCCACAGAAATCACTAGAGAGCCTGAACTTTGAGCTAGAAGCAGCCATTGCTTGGGGCTGTCTCTCTGTAAGGAACAAGGAGAGAATGGATGCTGGGCAGCAACCGGTAACATCTGCATCGTTCACCTCCTATAAAACGGGGCTTAGGACCTACTTCACGGAGTTGATGAAAGTAAGAGAGAAAGTAGGCAAATACTGTCCTTAGTATCAAGGACATAGTAAGCACTCAATAAAAGCAATTACATTCTTGCATTTCCAGATGTGACACTTAATTTCAGTATCCAGGAATCTTCCCTGAAGGGGGAGAAAATGAGTTGGCTCGAGGCAGTTGTCCCACTCTGCCTACAATTCTTCTGCAGTGAATTTGCTTCTGATGATTAACAAGACTTTTCTCAATAGTCTATTCAACTGTTAATAAATCCAAACTGGATTAGCATTATGACTCTTCACCTATAACGTGTGACCCAGAAAAAACAAAGCTTGGAGGGACACAGAAGGCAAATGAGCTGTTTTCATTGCTTTGTGGCTACAATTTTGCATATTTCATTTCTGATTCACGGAAAAATATTCAGCACACAGAAGTCAGCTAGATCTGTGAAAGGCCTTGGACCAGGGCGGTTAAAGAATAAAGTCCCAGTGTCTTAGTCACTGGGGCCTAGGAAGCTGACCCAGAAGATGTTAGCAGCAGGAAGACTTTTTTTTTTTTTTTGCTAAGAAACTGCTCTGTGAATCTGCTACCCTCTTACTTCCACAGCTTTGTTTAAGCAGATCACTAAAGATTTCTGTATCGACTATGACATTTTTGTTTATTTGTTTGCAAGGGGAAAACCACCAACAGAGCACAAGTGACATATGTAAAAAGTAAATTTATATAATCCCAGTGCCTTGGGAGGTCAAGGCAGCAGGAGCACTTGAGGCCAGGAGTTCAAGACCAGCCTGGGCAACACAGTGAGAACCAATCTCTACCAAAAATGTAAAAAATTAGCCAGGTGAGGCCAGGGCAGTGGCTCAAGCCTGTAATCCCAGCACTTTGGGAGGCCAAGGCAGGCAGATCACCAGAAGTCAGGAGTTCGAGACCAATTTGGCCAATATGGTGAAACCCCATCTCTACTAACAATATAAAATTTAGCTGGGTGTTACGGCGCGTGCCTGTAATCCCAGCTACTTGGCAGGCTGAGGCAAGAGAATGACTTGAACGCAGGAGGTGGAGGTTGTAGCGAGCCAACATCGCGCCACTGTACTCTAGCCTGGATGTAGATGACAGAAAAAGACTCAGTCTCAAAAAAAAAAAAAAATTAGCCAGGTGAGAAGATTGCTTGAGCCCAGAAGTTCAAGTTTGCAGTGAGCTATGATTGCAGCACTGCATTCTAGCCTGGGCAACAGAGTGAGATGCTGTCTCTTAACATGATATAGATAAACAAACAAACTTATTGGTTTGAGTGACTCAAACATCCAGGCAATAGGGTTTCGGGCATAACTGGCTCCAGTTGCTCACATGAAAGATTCAGGAATCTCCCTCTCATCTCTCAGGTTCTCCTTTCTTGGACCCTTAAAGCTCCCAAAAAGCAACCCACCAGCTTAGGAACCCCAGCAGAAAGAGGAATTATTTTCCCTGATTGTTCCAGCAAAAGCTCCAGGACTAGCCCATCCTGGGTCACTCTCCCACCCTGAGCCAATTCACTGTGCTAAGGGCATGTGGTTTTTTAACTGGCCAGTCTGGGTCGCTGGCCTTACCTGGAGCCTGGGATGGAGCCAGCCTCTCTCACACTCCCTAGGTGGAGAGTAAGAGTAAGGCGGTTTTCCAAAGGATAGCCGAGGTGCTCCTGCCAGCCAAAGCATATTCTAAGATCAGGCCCTGCAAAAGCTCCATGATATTATTAGAGATAGATATTACTAAGCATCAGGAGACCATCATAGGACAGTGACAGCCTTTTCCATCTGTTAATATTCTATTCATGTTTTAGATTCATTTCAGATGTCATCACAGGCCAGGGATGGTGGCTCGTGCTTGTAATGTCAGCACTTAAAGAGGTCAAGGCAGGCAGATAGCTTGAGGTCAGGAGTTCCAGATCAGCCTGGCCAGCATGGTGAGACCCATCTCTACCAAAAATACAAAAAGTGGCCAAGTGTGGTGGTGGGCTCCTGTAATCCCAGCTACTTGGGAGGCAGAGGCTCGAGAATCACTTGAATCTAGGAGGTGGAGGTTGCAGTGAGCCAAGATCGCACCACTGCACTCCAGTCTGGGTGATAGAGCGAGGCTCCATCACAAAAAAAAAAAAAAAAAAAAAAAAAAAAAAGGTCACCACAAACAAATCTCCCTAATAAGATTAATTTTCCATCAGCACTTTCTTTTTCTCTTCTGGCGTGTATCATATCTTGCTATGTGGATTGTGGTGAGTCACACACCCATTTGTCTCCACTCTGGTTTGGAAAAAAAGGCAGAGCTGGGATGAGCATGCATCCCATTCATCACCGAGAACACACCACATCCCCCCAAGATGAGGGTTTCTCTTCCTTATGTGTCCAGGCCTTGGAATAAAGAGAATACAAGATGGTAAGCAAAACAACACTCAAATAGCTCACTCCAGGAAGAAAACTCATCCTGGTGCAACACTGCATCTTGGAAATCAGCCTGGCTTTTCTTTTTTAAGTCATACTGGAACTGTCTTTCTTTAATCTGCATGGTGAAACCTTGAAAGAAGCTGAGAAGAGATTCAAACCCTAAGATGGCAGTGGGCTTAGAAATTTCATGTCCTGAATGAATTTGAGAGAGAGAGGAAGGGAAGAGAGAGAAAGTGTTGTGAGACACCCTCCTTCCTCCAATAAACGAAAAGGCAAATACCCCGGATGCCTTTTACACTCACCCTGGGGCGAGCAGCTTATTACTAAGTTCAGAACCTTTTGCTGCTCCTCCTTTCTACAACCCCATCTGTTTCCTCTCCTGTCGCTGGTGGCTTCATTCCAGGGACACTCCCGTTGAGGAAGAAAGAGCCGACATACCAAGATCCTTCTAGCATCACTTTTGCTTGTAGACACCTGCAGATTTCCCTTGAATGTTTCCTGTTCAACTCAACAGGTTTTAATCACGTGCACTAGTATTTGCTCTTAAACCATGGTTGCCCTGATAAAAGACAAAATCCTAAAGACTGGGATTGGGCAAGCCCAGAAAAATCTAAGTGTTTATGCAAACATGCTTATGTTTCCCTCCTGATATTCCTTCCTGCTCTATCATTACAGATATTCTACCTTGAAAGAGCTACCACCCGATTTTCTCATTTAAGGCAAAAAAAAAACCCAAACAAACCAAAAAACCATAAATTCTCACTTTTTCCATTTCCGTGTGCTCCTGATGGAAGCAGAACTAAGTTCCCCTCCTGCACCTCACCTTTCTGTGCAGAAATAGCCCCTGTGGGCTGCTTCGCAAAGTCTAAGTGACAGTGCCTCTCCTTCGTGGAGCAGCAGTGGTGCTTCCCTGTCTGTAGCTTCTGGGTCGTAGTTCTGAACTAGAAATTGAGGGCAATCTGAAAAAAATCTGAGATGTATTGTTTCTCAAGTCTTGCCAAGCATATTGCACAGTTTGCTCCCCTGCCAAGTTTCTCCCTCATAATTCTGACATGTTTGTCCCAAAACATACTCATTTCCCATAACCAGAAGAGCCTGAGGGGCCGAGGAAACCTGAGAATGCAAGAGATATAATAATGAAAGCTAGGCCAGGCCGGTGGCTCACACCTGTAATCCCAGCACTTTGGGAGGCTGAGGCAGGTGGATCATGAGGTCAGGAGTTGGAGACTATCCTGGCTAACACGGTGAAACCCCTCTCTACTAAAAATACAAAAAAATAGCCGAGCGTGGTGGCACATGCCTGTAGTCCCAGCTACTTGGGAGGCTGAGGTGGAAGAATCGCTTGAACCCAGAAGGTGGAGGCTGCAGTGAGCTGAGATCTCGCCATTGCACTTCAGCCTGGGCAACAGAGTGAGACTGCTTCTTAACAAAAAAGAAAGAAAGAACGCTAGTTATTTGAGACTTCATTTATTATCATGATGAACCCAGGAGTTTCTGATGTATGGTTTTTGATGATGGTTAGAGTCCAGTGTCCTTATGTTGAACTTAGAGATAATACAAGGTCCCTACCACAACCCCACGACCGTCCCTCCCCCCACCGACTACACACACACCAAGCTGCCCACAGGAGGGGCATCTGGGGAAAGGAAGCAACAATTGACAGTCTATCAATCAATTGGAAGTGAGCTGTTGTATCCGCAAGGCAGGCTGAGGGAAGAGTGTTTAAGCACTCTTTTTTAGACGTACAGCCTGGGGACAGATTACCGGAAATCTGAACCACACCAGAAGCTCTTAGCGCAGTAGATATTTAGCAAGGCAAGATGCACGCCCTTCCTTTTCTCTAAAGTAGTTCCGTGACGGTGGTGGAATGAAAGGCTTTGGCTTTCATACACATCACTCAGCTATAAATAACTGCTTCTGACAGCCTCAAGCTCGACTTCCTCAAACTCAGTTCTTCACTTCCCCCAGGGCATGGTCAGGTACACCTGCTCCTCCGGAAAGCGGCACGTTGCCTTCTCCTAAGTAAAATACTCTTCCTATTTTTGAGGCAGAGTCCTGAAGAAAGGTAAAACCACTGCACCTAATGAATCAGTTGCACGTCTATGCAAGATTCCCCGTCACTTTTCTCCAAAGACACTAACCTACAAAACCAGATATGTGATTCCTGAAATCAAAGAAACTCTGCCATGCACTGCTCTTTAATCACTGCCTCCCTGAGGGTACAAACAGTTGGACTGTAAAACATCCCACGCAAACAATCCCTGTGTCCTGCACATGCGTGTGAGTGTACATGCACACACACACACTCAGCGTCATGTGTAGGAAACAGTAGTCAAGTCCATGGTTTTCAGCCAAATCCTTAAACTGTGAAACTAAGAAGGCAAACAGCAAAACTTGTGATTTCAGGCTACTTTTGATTATATTTTTGGAGCTCAGCCAAGAGAGCCATTTCCAAAAAAAAAGCAGCTTAGACAATTGCCAGCTCTCTACCCTTAGACCAAGCTCTTGGTCAAGCTAAGTGGGATGTTTCTTCTCCAGACCCTAGCTCAGGCTCCAGTCCTATATCATGTCTGCTGACTAAGTAGCAAGTCAATGGCCTTCACCAAGAATACGCAAGGAAGAAGCAGAACAAAACCACCTCACACTGTGAGCAACTGGGGAGTCGGAGCACAACCGAACAATTGCGTGCCATGCACTGCTAGTGAACAGGCACGACAAGGTGGTGAGCGCTTCAGACAAAGGGAGAGAAATGACTGCGCTTGGCTGAGCGCTGTGGCTCACACCTGTAATCCCAGCATTTTGGGAGACCGAGGCAGGGGGATTACTGGAGGTCGGGAGTTCGAGATCATCCTGACCAACATGGAGAAGCCCTGTCTACTAAAAATACAGTATTAGCCAAGAATGGTGGCACATGCCTGTAATCCCAGCTACTCAGGAGACTCAGGCAGGAGCTTCGCTTGAACCTGGGAGGCAGAGGTTACAGTAAGCTGAGATTGTGCCATTGTGCTCCAGCTTGGGCAACAAGAGTGAAACTCCATCTCAAAAAGAAAGAAAAGAGAAAAGAAAAAAAAAAAGAAAAGAGAAAAGAAAAGAACTGAGCTCAAACACACTTCTCCCAAATGTGAGCCCTACACCAGCCACCCAGCCAGCCAACAAAATCATTTACCTCATGTGGGCGGCCTTGCCTGAGGAAGCCACGTGTATAACCAAAAGCTGACCTGCAGGATTTATAAGTTCCAGCTGGACCTCTCTCTGTCCTGAGGATGGTCTCGGAACAGAGAATCCATTCGGGGGCCATTTGCTCAGCTTGGGAGGAGCTGGAGACTTGGGAGGTAAGAAAGCCATTGTGGTTTTCATGACCTGTGAACCTAGATCCAGGGTGCAAGTCAGGTTACCTGTAGGTCCCAGAATGAAGCCTTTCTTCCTCATTAGACACACAAGTCCATGGGAACTGCACTTTAAATTCCATAAATACACAGTAAGTGAATAAATAGTCATTGACCATTTATGTGCATTAGCATTTTGAGTGGCAACCGCTGACTTACGAAATTTGCCCTATTTAAAATCTAACTCAGGCTTAACTTAGGGGAGACTATTCTAACGTAAAAAAATTTTTTCTTGACAATTTTTTAGCTCTTTGATGTTAGAACTTATTTTGAGATTTTGAAAATAAATAATATAGGCCGGGCACAGTGGCTGGCACCTGTAATCCCAGCACTTTGGGAGGCCGAGGCAAGTAGATTACCTAAGGTCAGGAGTTCCAGACCAGCCTGGCCAACACGGCAAAACCCCATCTCTACTAAAAATACAAAAATTAGCCGAGCGTGGTAGTGCATGCCTGTAATCCCAGCTACTTGGGAGGCTAAGGCAGGAGAATTGCTTGAACCCCAGAGGTGGAGGTTGCAGTGAGCTGAGATCATACCACTGCTCTCCAGCCTGGGTGATAAGAGCCAGACTCCATCTCAAAAATAAAATTAATTAATTAATTAATATTTTTAAAACCTATGCAGCATATGGAATCATTTTACTCATTCCCTAATTTAGGTAATAAATTAGCCTCTATTTCTCACCCTCACAAATAATTCCATATCGATTAAAAAGCCTAAAGTAAAAAATCAAAATGAGTATTAGAAGGAAACGTGGCCCCATCAGTAGCTCACTCCTGTAATCCCAGCACTTTGGGAGGCCGAGGTGGGAGGATCACTTGAGCTCAGGAGTTCGAGACCATCTGGGCGTGATAGCCAGACCCTGTCCCTACCAAAAAATTTAAAAAATTAGCCAGGGGAGGTGGTGCATGCCTGTAGTCTCAGCTACTCAGGAGGCTGAGTGGGGAGGATCACTTGGGCCTAGGAGGGCGAGACTACACAGCCATGATCACATCCTGTACTCCAGCATGGGCAACAAGTGAGATCTTGTCTCAGAAAAATAAAGGAGGAGACAAGACATAAAAGAGTATTTTACAATCTTGAGATAGAGAAGGACTTTCTAAGCAAGATATAAAACCAGAAACCATAAAGAAAAATAATTACAGATGTGATTGCATAAAAACGTTAAACTTTGTAAAAGGGCCTATAAATAGACTAAGAGAGAATATTTACAACAGAATTAAATAGGACAGATACAAGTCAATAATAAATAGGACAGACACAAGTCAATAATAAAACACAAACTACCCAATAATCAGTTTGCAAATAATATTAATAAGAAATTCACAAATGTAATTGGTCAAGTTGGACAGAACATTGCTGATGACCCTGAAATCTCATTCCTAGATAGATACCCAAGAGAAATGATACACAGGTATATTAAAGAGCTCATAGCAACATTATTCATTTATAACTAAAAGTTGGCAGCAGATATAACCCAGATGTCCATCAATCAATAAATTGTGATATATTCATATAATACAATACATCAGCAACGTAAATGAGCATATTACAGCTACATATGAGTACGTGAAAGACTCATAAACATAATGCTGAATGAAGGAAGCCAGACGCAGAAGAGTGAATGTTTGTATGAGTCTGCTTACATGACAGTAGGAAATAGTCACGACTAACCCATAGAACTAAGGTGTTAGGGTAGGAATTACTCTGGAGGAGATTAGTCTTTTTCAGGGGAGAGTCTTCTTTTGGAAAGAAGGGCTGATAATATTCTATTTATTGTCTTGGGACATGGTTACAAGGAAGAGTTCACCTTGTGTTAATGCATTGAGCAGTACACCTTTTATTTATACACCTTTTCTTTTTCTTTTTGACATGGAGTTTCACTCTGTCGCTGAGGCTGGAGTGCAGTGGCGCAATATCAGTTCACTGCAACCTCCACCTCCCCAGTTCTAGTGATTCTCCTTCCTCTGCCTCCTGAGCAGCTGGGATTATGGGCACTGGCCACCACACCTGGCTAATTTTTGTATTTTTAGTAGAGACAGGGCTTCACCATGTTGGCCACACTGGTCTTGAACTCCTGACTCACATGATCCACCTGCTTCAGCCTCTCAAAGTGCTGGGATTAGAGGCATGAGCTACCACACCTGGCCTATATACCTTTTCTGTATTTTTATTTTTTTAAATTCTAAAAATTGAAATGGTCACTAGGCATATGATAAAATGGACATTCTCCTAACTGGTAAATCCAGGAAATGCAATTTAAAATGACACTGTTTTTTTCTGCACATGATACTGGCAGTTTAAAAAAAATAATAATGTCCAGTGCTGATGAGTATAATGGTGGCTATAAAAATCAGAACAGAATTTTGGAGGAGAAACTCAATATTATTTACAAAAATTTTAAACGTGCATGCCCTTTGATCCAGAAATTCCAATTCTAGAAATATATTCTTCAGAAACATTCATACTTACACACACACATTTGTATACAAGAATGTTCATTGCGGCATTGTTTGTAATGGTGAAAAATGAAAAACCACCTATATGATCCTTTGCTAGGATAGTGTGTAAGAAACTATGATACACCTGGAAGGAATGCAGCTGTTAAAGAAAGTGGGGGGCAGCTACATGCACTAACACAGAGCTACAGGGAATGTTGTTCAGTTAAAAAAAAGTCAGAACAGAACATGTTGCATGTGATCGTTTATGCATAAATGACCTGAATGTCCTTAAAACATTAAAACCACACAAAATTAAAACAAGGAAAAATATCTGATGGGTTCATTGATCTAAATACTTTACAAATCCAAAGACAAATGTAACTTCTCTCTTGAGAAGTTATATGCACCATATAAGAGCTATTTCTTGTTCCACAGCCTCCTAGAAGAGCCTCAGTGTCTCCTCAGAAATGCCAGCTCCCACACAGGCCTGAGCAATAGCACATGGAGTCTGTCCAGACCTTTGTGCTTCCGAGGCACTTTTCAATAATTAACTCATCCGCCTAAAGGGTGGGGCGGGCTATGGCTCCCACAGACTCAGCACTCCCTTCCGCCAGCTGCCCTCCTCTGGAACGCAAAGGCATCTCCTAGAAATGGCTGTTGGTCAATCCCTGCCCCACCACAGCCCGCAAACTCAGGAGAAAGGACCAGGGCAGGAAAGCAACTTCCCCTCTCCGGATGTTCTCCAGGAGAAGTTATATTACTCTCGCCTATCTCCACCTCTCCCCTGTCGATCTCCTCCCTCCTCTGAGAGAAAAGTTCCAACAGGCAGCAGGACAAATTACATCTCAGTGCTGAAGGTTTCAGCGCCGCCCTTGGTTGCTCCAGGGTCCTATGAGCCACAGGAAAATATATAGGTCCTTTCCGGTTTTTTTTTCTTTCTGGCACAAATAAAAAACAGCAGAAGCAGTTTCTATTTCAATATTTTCAAATGGTTGGTGTCTGGAGCAGTGGTTCCCAGTCTTTGGAATTTAACAAACCATTAAAATTTCAAACCTTCTTGAGAGACCAACATAGGATTGCTCACTTTTATTTTGCCAAGCACAGATACTTAAAAAACAACCTGAACTAGTATCACCATCATTTTATGGTGGGTGATGACTGGACACCTTAACTCCAAAACGATGTAATCATGACAATCTCAGATTTCAAAACCGCCCTTCAAATTTAATATACTCAGAGTCATGAAAAATACAAACGTATTTCATGTAGAGTGGTGAACATTTCCTCCCAGACTGGCACCAGCCCCTTGGAAAGAACTGGCAGAGACTAAATCATAAGTTTCCAAACTTGGCTATGCCTGAGAAAGATAGGAAGGCATTTATAAAAAAAAAAAAAAAATACAGATTGCAGAGTCCCACCTCATCCATATTTACTATATCAGCCTCTGAGGCTTTGGGGTTTTTTTGTTTTGTTTTGATTTTTTGAGACAGAGTTAAACTTTTGTTGCCCAGGCTAGAATACAATGGCACAATCTTAGCTCACCGTGATCTTCATCTCCCGGGTTCAAGCGATTCTTCCACCTCAGCCTCCTGAGTAGCTGGGGTTACAGGTACCCACCATTATGCCTGGCTAATTTTTGTATTTTTGTAGAGACAGGATTTCACCATGTTGGCCAGGCTGGTCTTGAACTCCTGACCTCAGGTGATTTGCCCACCTTGGCCTCTCAAAGTGCTGGGATTACAGGCATGAGCCACCACGCCTGGCCACCTCTGAGGCTTTCTAAGGGTGGGGCCCTGGAATGTGTATTTATAAATTTTTTTTTTTTTTTACTGTGATGAATATACGTAATATAAAATTTACTACTTTAACCATTTTAAGTGTACATTTACAATGTTGTGTGTCACTTTTCATCATTCCAAACAGAAACTCTGTACCTGCTGAGCAATCACTTCGCATCTCCCCTTCCCCCAGCTCCTCTATTCTACTTTCTGTTTCTGTGAATTTGCCTATTCTAGGTTCCCCAGAGAAGTAGAATTACATAGTATTTTTCCTTTGGTGTCTGGATTGTATCACTGAGCATAATGTCTTTGGTGTTCATTCGTGTCATAGCAGGTATCAGAATCCCACTCATTTTCGTGGCTTAATCCTTCTCTGTGGTATTTATTTGCCACATTTTGTTATCCATTCATCTGCTGGTGGACGGGTCTGTTGTTTCTACCTTTTGGCTATGATGAATAGTGCTGCTGTGAACGTTGTGGTACATGCATCTGTTTGAATTTCTATTTTCTATTACCTTGAGTATATACCTAGAAGTAGAATATGCTGGATCATATGGAAATTCTGTATTACCACCAAGGAACAACCAGGCTGTTTTCCACAGTGGCCACACAGTTTTACTCCCTTCAGCAATGTGCAAGTGTTCCAGGTTCACCACATCCTCACCGACATTTGCGATTTTCTGTTTTTGTTTTTATACCAGCCATTCTCATAGTTGTGAAGTGGTATCTCATTGTGGTTTTGATTTATATTTCCCTAATGATTAACAATTTTAAACATCTTTTTATCTTCTTTATATCTTTTTTATATTCTTTGTATCTTCTTTGGAGAAATGTCTATTGAATTCCTTTGCCCATTTTAAAATTAGGTTGTTTGGTTTGTTGTTGTTGAGTTGCAGGAGCTTTTAGCATATTCTGGATAGTAGTCCCTGATCAGATACATGGTTTGCAGGTATTTCCTCCCATTCTATAGGCTATTTTTCATTCTCTTCCTAGTGTCCTTTGATACACTGAAGTTTTTTATTTTGATGAAACCAAATTTGTCGATTTTTTCTTTGGCTGCTTGTGCTTTTAGTGTTGTATCCAAGAAATCTTAGCAAATCCAGTACTAGGAAGATTTAGTTTGGGTCCTTGATCTGAGTTAATTTTTGTGCATGGAATAGGGTAAGGATCCAACCTCATTCTTTTGCAAGTGGATCTCCTGTTTTCCCAGTTGTGTTTGTTGAAGACATGGGTTTGTTTCCAGGCTATTTGATTCCACTGATCAGTCTGTCTGTTCTCATGCCAGTACCGCGGTACTTGGTCTACTGTAGCTTTGTAGCAAGTTTTGAGTGAGAAATGTCACCAAACTACCCCACTCCAAAAGTACCTGCAGGAAGGAAATAAAGGACGCAGGGGTGAGCGAGTCTCTGAGAATGAGAAGATTGTTGACAGCCTGGGAGCAGCAAGGGTGCCCTGGTGTGCGGCTTCCACCCTTCACCTGGCCACGGTGGCCTCTGTTGGGTCAGCTCCCTCGACCGTAGTACTGGGTCTGTAACCAGTGGAGTTCTGGGCAAGGCCTTAATCTGAAAGAGGATGAGGGGAGGAAGTGTTGTGTACAAAACGATATTCACAAGAGTGGCCAGGAGTCAAAGGTCTCTCTCCTTTTTTTTTTTTCTTTTGAGACGGAGTCTTGTACTGTCGCCCAGGCTGTAGTTCAATGGCACAATCTCAACTCACTGCAACCTCCACCTCCCGGGTTCAAGCGATTCTCTTGCCTCAGCCTCCCAAGTAGCTGGGATTACAGGTGTCTGCCACCACGCCTGGCTCATTTTTTGTATTTTTAGTAGAGACAGAGTTTCACTATTTTGGCCAGGCTGGTCTCGAACTCCTGACCTCATGATCCGCCTGCCTCAGCCTCCCGAAGTGTCTCCCTCTTGTTTTTTTAATTAAGGAAATATCTCTGAGTCATAAAAGACCCCTCCTTGAGCTTTCATGGGCAAAGCAGACCCTGCTGCAGCAGGAAAGAGGAGGTTTCTTGACACTAATTAATTCAGTTATTCTAAAACATTTTCTTGGTCAATTCATGGAAAAGGCACAAAGATCTGGGACAATGGCAAAGTATCACAAAACTTATAATTAGAGAAACTATTTTCCATAGTTTCCTTTGCCTTTTAAATGCAGTCTCAAACTGGGCATGGTGGCTCATGCCTGTAATCCCAACATTTTGGGAGGCCAAGGCAGAAGGATTCTTCGAAGCCAGGAGTTCGAGATCAGCCTGAGCAACACAGCAAAACCTCGTCTCTACCAAAAAAAAAAAAAAAAAAAAAAAAAAACTTAATTAAAAATAAATAAATAAACTCAGTCTCTCTTCTCCCTACCCCCAGTCTTCCTCAGGCACCAGTCTATGTTTCTAGTAAAAACTTGCTTGGCCACTTGTGTAGAAAGAGGAATTAATTTAATATTTGAATACTCAGCTGACTGGTTCTCCCTGTGGCAAGTAGCCAAGTAAATATCCGAGAGAGAATGAGGGAAGGGACAAAATGGCACCAAGCCCGAATTGTGAAGTCCTCAATCATCCTGCAACACCCTGGGTATGCAAACCGAGTATCTTCCCTCCTGGTGAGTCACGGCCTCCCACGCCCAGCAGGGTGTAGAAACATTTGACTGAAACCTGTATAAAACAGTGAGAACAAGTCAAGCAGGTAAAACATTTCCTGGCTGTCAGTTTAATGAAAGGTTCGACCCTGCTTTAAGACGGTAGGAAGACAGGAGGCAGGGTTTTAGAAATACAGGTTTTATATAATCCCACAGAAACCAGCGATCTGCAATAAGCCTTGAAGATTTTTAGCCTCACAAGTATTTCCATCTGTAAGTACAAATGCACAGAGAAGCTCTGAACACAGAGTTTTTGTTGTATATGGAGGGGATAGGCACTTCTTTAGAGCTCCAGACCTTGAATAGATGACCATTTGGAAGAGATCATGTTTCCTCTTCAAAATCCAAGATGATAAACATTCAAGCTGTTCCTGTTTCTCCTGTTTTCCTCCCTTCTACCTCTTACTCCTGAAATGGATAAGAGGCGATAATAGTATCCCAGCAAATCAGAACTGGCTCAGAAACCAAAGGCCTAAAAGAGATAATAGCATTAGCAAGAAAGCCTGTGACTAAACATCCAAAACTTAAAACTGCTAAACATAAACCTAGTGCTCAAAGAGTCTACACGACTGGACATCAGAAACATTATTGCTCAAGATTGAGAGGGGCTAGTGAAAACGCTTCTGGGCCTGGAAGGCTGGGCACTTATGTGCGAGGCTGCAGTAGGCCAAGCTCTGATCCTGATGAACGCTGGAGCTGTCTCTGCCTCTTCATATAAATAGAAAATGTTCCTAATAAACGTGTACTAGGTCGTTGTCGGTAAACACTCATGAGGCACCCGCTTGGCCTGCCCTGACCTGACCAGATCTATTTCCACTTCCCTGAACCACGGCTTGGATGATGAAGCACATCTCTGAGCACTGTCTCATCACCATTCAGGAACTGTACCCGTTTAAATTTCTATATGGGTACGCGATGCTTTTGACACAGCTTTTGTTGTAAGCAGGTACTAAAATAGAGGCTTATAATTAGCTATCTGGGGAGGCAAGTGTGTGGTGGAACAGAGCTCTGCAAGAGAAAAGTCAAGGCAGGTACTGGGGAAACACTTCACAGAAGATGAGTAATTCAAAGGTGTGTCTAAGTGTGGCCACCCCGCTGAAGTCAGGGGGAAGGAGTTCTGTCACAGTAGACCTTTTGAGTCAAAATTTCCACACGTATTACCATGTAGTTCTGAAAGTGTACTTGCAATTTATCTAACACCACTTAATCCTGGAAACCTGTAGTGGGCTGGAGTGTAAGACACATGATTCCGGACAGATCACAGTTCCCGGAGGGCAGCACGATGTCTAGTCATGTCTGATTCTCCAGACTCAGGACCAGCACCTGGCCCCCACAATGGGCCTCTGTTTAATTTTTGAATCACATCCTTCCAGATTACCCCAGTTTTTACAGTCTTAACCTTTTGATATCTAAATCTAAGACTAGGTGTCAACTTTCAACTCTCATCTCTCCACATTTCAATCTCCCTGCTGTTGTACTTCGTCATGATACAGAAGGATAGAAAGATGATTGGTGGCTTCTGCTTTACCCATCATCCGAGTCTGATAGAGTTCTGGCTGCTGAGCACATTCCTGCCTTCCCTGAAAACACAGAAAGGGAACACAGAGCACCAGGACCTGCGCACTGGGCCCAGCCCCTGTCTACCACTCTCCACTTCTTTTCTCACTTTCTGCCAATTCTCGCTGCTCTTCTTCATGTATTTAGACACTGACTGTCTTACCAGTTCACTGTAATCTCAGATCACCTACTAATCTATTTTCTCTGCTCGGGTTATTAAAATAGAAATGAAAATGAACTTGAGTCTTGGTTAAACTTTAGATTTTCTGCCACCTCAATTTTAAGAATCTGGCCTATTGTCCATGGTGAAACCCCATCTCTACTAAAAGTACAAAACTTAGCTGGGCATTGTGGTGTGTGCCTGTAGTACAAACTACTCGAGAGGCTGAAACAGAAGAATCGTTTGCACCTGGGAGGCAGAGGTTGCAGTGAGCTGAGATTGCGCCACTGCACTCCAGCCTGGGCAACAGAATGAGACTCTGTCACAAGACAGACAGACGAAAGAAAGATAGAGAGAGAGAGAGAGAGAGAGAGAGAGAGAGAGAGAGAGAGACATAGACAGAGAGAAGGAGGGATGGAAGGGAAGGAAGGAGAAAGAGAAAGAAAGAAAAAGAGGAAGGCCGGCCGCGATGGCTCAAGCCTGTAATCCCAGCACTTTGGGAGGCCGAGGCGGGTGGATCACGAGGTCAAGAGATCGAGACCATCCTGGTCAACAAGGTGAAACCCCGTCTCTACTAAAAATACAAAAAATTAGCTGGGCATGGTGGCGCGTGCCTGTAATCCCAGCTACTCAGGAGGCTGAGGCAGGAGAATTGCCTGAACCCAGGAGGCGGAGGTTGCGGTGAGCCGAGATCGCGCCATTGCACTCCAGCCTGGGTAACAAGGGCGAAACTCCGTCTCAAAAAAAAAAAAAAAAAAAGGAAGAAAAAGAGGAAGGAAGGAAAGAAGGGAAAGAAGGGAAGGAAGGAAGGAAGGAAAGAAGTGGGGAGAGGGAGGGGAAAGAGAGGAGGAGGAAGTAAAACTTCAGGGAAACCTAAACCTGCTCAGAGGATTTCAACATACAGCCAAACAATCCAAAGTGATTTCTGTATTTTTTAATCCAGCCCAAGAGTGGATCAGCAGATCGGCAGGAAGGGTGCAGGACCTAACCCAATGACAATGCTGGCAGGAGGAGACCTCCAGAAGTCACCAGGTATGGATGCTTCCTGGTGCTATCCATTTCTTTTACTTTGTCTTCAAGACTCCCACCCAGGGAATGAGTCTTCATTTTATACTGAAGGCTGTGTCTCTCCAGTTAAAAAAAAAAAAAAAAAAAAGACTCCCACCCCAAGGAGAGCTCTCAAAGGGTTTTACTCAATGCACCCCAAAGAAATGGCTGCATTCGTCATGAATCCTCCCCTCCTAAAAAGCCACATTTCTAGTAGTTCAGTGACAGAAGAGAAAATACTCATCCCCTCCTGTTATTCCCGGAAGCAGTGCTGGAGAAAATAGAACCAACCAGGCATGAAGTGACTACACTGAGCAGGCACAGCCACAGGTGAAGAGGATTTCACAGCAGGGTGTGGGAGGAGAGGCGCCCAGTTCCAGGTGCAAGGAAGCATAACCACTGTGCTTCCAAAACTCCTGTGTTGTTACCAAAGACCTGATAATTATGTCAGTGAACATTCTGCCTTCTCTTTACTATACTGATCTGTTCACTTACAGAACTAAAACTTCTAAGTTTTCTTCCCAAAGGCTACGTATCTCAGAAGATGTGAAGTTTCACTAAAAGGAAAACACTGGGCAGCCGGGTGCAGTGGCTCACTCATGTAATCCCAGAACTTTAGGAGGCTGAGGCAGGTGGATCATTTGAGGCCAGGAGTTCAAGACCAGCCTGGCCAACATGGTGAAATCCCATCTCTACTCAAAATACAAAAATTAGCCGGGTGTGGTGGCACACCCCTGTGATCCCAGCTACTCAGGAGGCTGAGGCAGGAGAATAGCTTGAACCTGGGAGGTGGAGGTTGCAGTGAGTCAAAATCAAACCACTGTACTCCAGCCTGGGTGACAGAGCAAGGCTCCATCTCAAAAAAACAAAACAAAACCAAAGAAAACACTGGGCCAAGCGCAGTGGCTCATGCCTATAATCTGAGCACTTTGGGAGGCCAAGGCATGAGGATTGCTTAAGCTCAGGAGTTTGAGACCAGTCTAGGCAACATGGAAAAATCCCATCTCTACAAAAAATACAAAATTAGCCAGGCATGGTGGCATGTGCCTATAGTCCCAGTTACGTAGGGGGCTGAGGCGGAAGGATCACTTGTGCCTCAGAGGTTGAGGCTGCAGTGAGCTGTAATCACACCACTATATTCCAGCCTGGGTGACAGAGCAAGACCCTGTGAAAAGAAAAGAAAAGAAAAGAGAAAATAAAAGGAGGAGAGGAGAGGAGAGGAAGACTGGGTTTAAGAAAGCATTTTATTAAAAGCCGGGCACGGTGGCTCAAGCCTGTAATCCCAGCACTTTGGGAGGCCGAGGCGGGTGGATCATGAGGTCAGGAGATCGAGACCATCCTGGTCAACACGGTGAAACCCCGTCTCTACTAAAAATACAAAAAATTAGCTGGGCATGGTGGCACCTGCTTGTAATTCCAGCTACTCAGGAGGCTGAGGCAGGAGAATTGCCTGAACCCAGGAGGCGGAGGTTGCGGTGAGCCGAGATTGCACCATTGCACTCCAGCCTGGGTAACAAGAGCGAAACTCCGTCTCAAAAAAAAAAAAAAAAAAAAAAAAGAAAGCATTTTATTTTCACAATGTTTTTATTTATTTATTTATTTATTTATTTATTTTTCGAGACGGAGTTTCGCTCTTGTTACCCAGGCTGGAGTGCAATGGCGCGATCTCGGCTCACCGCAACCTCCGCCTTCTGGGTTCAAGCTATTCTCCTGCCTCAGCCTCCTGAGTAGCTGGGATTACAGGCACGCGCCACCATGCCCAGCTAATTTTTTGTATTTTTAGTAGAGACAGGGTTTCACCATGTTGACTAGGATGGTCTCGATCTCTTGACCTCGCAATCCACCCGCCTCGACCTCCCAAAGTGCTGGGATTACAAGCTTGAGCCACCGCGCCCGGCCATGTTTTTATTTTTAATTTAAAAAAAATTTTTAAATTAATGAGACAGGATCTCACTGTGTTGCCCAGACTGGTCTTGAACTCCTGGGCTCAAGGGATCCTCCTGCCTCTGCTTCCCAAAGTGCTGGGATTACAGGTGTAAGCCACTGCGCCCAGCCTTTTATTAATATATGTTCATTAATCTTTCTTTTTTAAAAGATAGGATCTTACTCTGTCACCCACGCTGGAGTACGGTGGCATGATTATAACTCGCTGCAGCCTCTAACTCCTAAGCTCAAGTGGTTCTCTTGCCTCAACCTCCTGAGTAGCTAAAGCTATGGGCACAGGCCACCAGACCCAGCTAATTTTGTGTGTGTGTGTGTGTGTGTGTGTGTGTGTGTGTGTGTGTGTGTGTTTTGAGACAGTCTCGCTCTGTCACCCAGGCTGGAGTGCAGTGGCGCGATCTCAGCTCACTGCAACATCTGCCTCCCGGGTTCAAGTGATTCTCCTGCCTCAGCATCCCGAGTAGCTGGGATTACAGGTGCCCGCTACCATGCCCAGCTCATTTTTGTATTTTAAGTGGAGATGGGGTTTTACCATGTTGGTCAGGCTGGTCTTGAACTCCTGACCTCAAGTGATCCACCCACCTCAGATTCCCAAAGTGCTAGGATTACAGGTGTGAGCCACCATACCTGGCTGTAATTAAAAAAAAAAAAAAAAAAAAAAAAAAAAAAAAAAAATTGTAGATATGGAGTCTCACTGTATTACCCTGCCTAGTCTCAAACTTCTGACCTCAAGCGATCCTCCTGCCTCAGCCTCTCAAAGTGCTAGGATTACAGGTATAAGCCATTGGCACCTGGCCAATAGTTTTTTATAAAATTAAAATGAAACACTGCATATATGAGGGAAACTGCCATCAAGAAAGCAAAACTACAAATTGTGGCAAAAGTAGCTGGTGAGGATGGTAAATTTCAGTACATTAGAAAAGGCTATTCTGATTCCCTTTCAGCCATCGTTTACTGAGCACCCTTATGTGCCAAACACAATGCTAGATGTCTCTGGGAACCGAGGAAGGTAGTGTGATGAATTTTGTTTGCCCTCAAAGCATTTATAGTTTAATTGGAAAGAACGGTGATAAATAGATGTAGATATAAAAATCAAAAATATGAGGACAGAAGTACAGACCTGGAGCCAAATTGCCTCCACTGCTCAAAACCAAAATTCAAGGGGGTTCCAAAAACTCAGCAATTCAGTTAAATAATATTTTAATATTATTAAATAAGATGTACCACTATTATTATTATTATTGGAGACAGTCTCACTCTGTTGCCCAGGTGGGAGTGCAGTGGCACAATCAAGGCTTACTGCAGCCTCCACCTCCCGGCTTCAAGTCATCCTTTATCCTTAGCCTCCCAAGCAGCTGGGACTACTGGCATGCACAGGCATGCCCAACTAATTTTTTTTTTTTTTTTTTTTTTTTTTTAGATGGAGTTTCAGTCTTGTTAACCCAGGCTGGAGTGCAATGGCGCGATCTCGGCTCACCACAACCTCCGCCTCCTGGGTTCAAGCAATTATCCTGCCTCAGCCTCCTGAGTAGCTGGGATTACAGGCACGTGCCACCATGCCCAGCTAATTTTTTGTATTTTTAGTAGAGACGGGGTTTCACCATATTGACCAGGATGGTCTCGATCTCTTGACCTCGTGATCCACCCGCCTCAGCCTCCCAAAGTGCTGGGATTACAGGCTTGAGCCACTGCGCCCGGCCCCAGCTAATTTTAAATTGTATGTAGAGGTGGAGTCTTGCTATGTTGTTCAGGTTGGTCTCAAACTCTTGGCCTCCAGGGATCCTCCTGCCTCAGCCTCCCAAAGTGCTAGGATTTAAAGGCGTGAGCCACCATGCCTGGCCTGCACTATTTTTAAAAAGTAAAAGTTCATGCATTAAAATCTATGATGTACAAAATAGCAAAAGTTTAAATGAAACAAGCTCCAGGCTGGGCACAGTGGCTCATACTTGCAATCCCAGCACTTTGGGAGGTCAGGGTGGGCAGAACACTTGAGGTCAGGAGTTTGAGACCAGCCTGGCCAACATGATGAAATCCCATTTCTACTAAAAATACAAAAACTTAGCCAGGCATGCATCTGTGGTTTCAGCTACTTGGGAGGCTGAGGAGGGAGGATAGCTTGAGCTCAGGAGGCAGAGGTTGCAGAGAGCTGAGATCATGCCACTACATTCCAGCAGCCTGGGTGACAAAGCATGTTTTTTGAGATCCTGTCTCAAAAAAAAGAAAAACAAAAAGGAAAAATAACAATTTCCAACAATGCTGTGCCAAGCCATACTGTAGCGTGAGGCAAAAGGAAAGGTATGCACCCTTATAAATATGTCTTAGTATATTTTTAATCATTAATATTTCTCCAGGACATTAATGTCATTGAGAAAATATTGAAACTGAATAGTGAGTATATTAAATCTCATAACATTAAGTTTTGTTGGTTTTTTTTTTTTTTTGAGACAGAGTTTCGCTCTTGTTGCCCATCTGGAGTGCAGTGACATGATTCAGCTCACTGGAACCTCTGCCTCCCAGGTTCAAGTGAGTCTCTGCCTCAGCATCCCAAGTAGCTGGGATTACAGGCATGTGGCACCATGCTTAGATAATTTTTTGTATTTTTAGTAGAGATGGGATTTCACCATGTTGCCCAGGCTGGTCTTGAACTCCTGACCTCAGTTGATCTGCCCGCCTTGGTCTCCAAAGTGCTAGGATAACAGGCATGAGCCACCACGCCTTGCTAAGTTTAAATATTTTTACCCCAAACAGAACTTGTCACTAGCATTTTACTTTCTTGACTTTAATGGATGCACATACTAGCTTTGTAATTCTGAATAAGTTTCTTAATCACTCTGTATCTCAGTTTCCCCTTCTGTAAAAAAGGTAGTGGGAGTGGGAGAACAGTGCTATCTCACAGGACTGTTGTGAAGATTGAGTTATTATGTACTAGAACAGTACCTAGTACATAGCAAATCCTCTTCAAATTAAGCCATTGTTATTGTATCGTTATTATGTAGTGAAGTTTTAGGATATCAGAGATGCAAGAGATCACTTTCAACCAAGACGAGGTCCTTCCTAGCTGTTGTCACTTACCCTCTGATATTTCACCCCACAGGACATGTGCTCACATTGTATACTCTTGTCTGTAATAGGTCAAGTTCCTAAACTGGTAATCAATAAATATTTATCTATTGGGTGAAAGACAATCGGAAAGTGCTTTGGGGAGAAGATAGCGTTTGAGTTGGTCTTTAATAAATATTACGAGAAAAGCTGGGAAGGCAGAAAGGGCATGATGAGGGAGGACACTTGAATTCCCAGTAGCATATTAATGGAGATTTCACCAGTCATTTGAAAACGTGAGATTAACACTTTGAAGAGAGACGGAATGAAATTGTAAACATAGGCATAATTCACATGCTTTGATGGGGACATCAAATAGGCAGATGCCCTCTCCCAGGCAGAGGGCATACTCAGAGAATTACAACAAAGGACAAGATGTGGAGGCAATGACTAGATGAACCTGGAGAGGAACTAGGGAAGACATCTGGGAACTCAAGAGGATCCTCAGGAATTTGGAGCCTCCAAATCATGCAACATCTCCCTGGCTCCTAAAACAGTTCTCTGAAATAAGTAAAAACAATCTTGAATAAGAGAGAGCCAGAGTATTCAAGTGTTCATTCTGAAAAATTTTTTTTTTTTTTGAAACAGAGTCTCAGTCTGTCGCCTTGGCTGGAGTGCAGTGGTGCTATCTCGGCACGCCACTCCCTCCGCCTCCTGGGTTCAAGCGATTATCCTGTTTCAGCCCCCTGAGTAGCTGGATTACAGGCATGTGCCACCATACCTAGCAAATTTTGTACTTTTAGTAGAGGTGGGGTTTCACCATGTTGGCCAGGCTGGTCTTGAACTCCTGACCTCGTGATCTGCCCGCCTCAGCCTCCCAAAGTGCTGGGATTACAGGCGTGAACCACCATGCCAGACCCATTCTGAAATATTTTATTTTGAAAATCGAAGGTTCAAATGAAACATTCAGCAGTTAGTACAGTTTAAATATTTATTTATTTATTTATTTATTTATTTTTATTTTTGAAACAGAGTTTCACTCTATTGCCCAGGCTGGAGTACAGTGGCAAGATCTCGTCTTGCTGCAACCTCTGCCTCCCAGGTTCAAGTGATTCTCCTTCCTCAGCTCCCAAGCAGCTGGAACTGCAGCCGCACGCCACCACGCCCCACTAATTTTTTTGTATTTTTTGTAGAGACGGGGTTTCACCATGTTGGCCAGGCTGGCCTCAAACTCCTGACCTCAGGTGATCTGCCCGCCTCAGCCTCCCGAAGTGCTGGGATTACAGATGTGAGTCTCCTGGCCTGGCCTTCAGCAGTTAGTAGAGTATATTTTAACATTATTTATTTACTTCTAATTAAACTCCAGGAAAGAAATGTTTCTAATAAGATTAATAAATGACAAAGTCACCAACTGCTTTGAAAAGATAGAGAATCCAAGCTCCCACCCACGCCTTCCTTTTAATATGGAATTCTTCACATCACTCCTAACTCATACACTGATTATTCAACAATTAATTTTTTAAACCAGCAATTTGGAAACATCAGAAACGTGGCTTGGTTCCAGTCTACCTTGCAAATGCTTATTTTTCCCACAGTGCCAATGAACAGCATTATCAATACTTCTTTAATCCTCTACTTATAACTTGGTTTCTATAACAACCATCACATTAGATGGCTTGCCTGTTTACTTGTTTCCTCTGTGAGCTCCTGGGGACAAAAACTCTACTTTATTTACCTTTGTATCTTCAGCACCTGAAAAGCTGATATATGGTAGATACTCAATAAATATATATTAAGTGAATGAATAAATAAGTGAACGGAGGCAGGGTGCAGTGGCTTATGCCTGTAATCCCAGCACTTTGGGAGGCTGAGGTGGGCAGATGACCTGAGGTCAGGAGTTTGAGGCCAGCCTGGCCAACATGGTGAAAATAAAAATACAAAAATACAAAAATTTGGTGGGCATGGTCATGGGTGTCTATGATCCCAGCTACTCAGGAGTCTAGGCTGAGGTACGAGGATTGCTTGAATTGCTTGAACCTTTGAGGCAAAGTTTGTAGTGAGCCAAGATCACAGCACTGCACTTCAGCCTGGGCAACAGAGCAAGACTCCATCTTTTAAAAAAAATAAGGCTGGTAGGGACATGCAGTTGGGTCAGCATATCTGATGCGGTGTGAATTGAAAAGAGAAGAGACCTGAGGCTGTTAGTGGAGGGATCGGGGCTGCTGAAGCAACTCTGGAGCCCAGGGAATAGGAAAAGAGGCTCAAGAAAAACAGGAGCAGGAAATGTATAAAGAATATTTACAGACCGTGTATAAGCCTCTGAGGAATAAGGTGGCATGATGTACATTGCTACCTGCCTGCCTGAATTTCCTTTCCTTCCCTTGGAAAGCCCAGCTTTGGTCCCCATGAGGCCATGCTCTGGAAGGCCACCCTGAGTCAACCCTGAGCGTATGGTGTTGATTCAATTCTGGGCAATGAGGCATGAGAGGAAATTTGCTGGGGCAGGGTGCATAGTTTGCGAGAAATTCTCTTGCTATTAAGAAGAGACAGGTAAAAAGAAACCTCTCCTTTCCTCTGGCTCAAAATCTTTCTGTGATTTGATGCCTGGAAATGCCTCGGCCATGAGAAGCCACAGAGATGGCAGAGAGGAAAGATGGGCAATATCTGTGGGCATGGGAGGTCTTCCATGATGTCACTGTGCCCCCAACAAGCTGACAAGTGGTACATACTCAATAAATATATATTAAGTGAATGAATGAATGAATGAATGAATGGAGGCAGGGTGTAGTGGCTTACACCTGTAATCCTAGCACTGGAACCAGCCTATCTCTGGCCTTGTTAATTGTGATGATAAGTCACTCTCTGATCTAAGCCCATTTGAGCCAGGGTTTCTGTAACTCAAAATCAACAATCGTTATGAGTTGGTGCATACCCAACTCTTCCTTCCAACTACCTCTTTTAGTGAGACATCAATTCTACCAAGATCTGGCCTCAGATATATGGAATGAATTAGGCTTTTAAATTCCCAAAATGTGAATTCTTTGCTGCTTGAAATCAGCATTTACAATGAACAAAAAATTTTTAGCATATGCTTATTTTAAATGTATCAGTGAATTATTAGGCTCACATGCTGACAGAGATACCTCACCAAAGCGGTCTTGCTATCCAAGTCTATAGCAAGTGGATTCTATTTAAAGCAGCAGCTGGACTGTGGAGGATATGCTCTTTCATTTGTAACACAAATATTTGTTTTCAGGGGAGTAGAAGTCCTATATTAATTAGAGGTGGAACTGCTGACTTGATTTGCAGAGTACAAACAAGAAATACTCCTCATTCCTGACTTGAAAAAGTTAGGGTGAGAAAAGAGGGAGTGACATTCATACCAGAGTAGCTTAGAAATGAGATTGCATCTCTTATGAAACTTTACAGAGTCCAGACACAGTGGTTTACACCTGTAATCCCAGCAGACTGAGGTGGGCAGATCACTTGGGGCCAGGAGTTGGAGACCAGCCTGGCCAACAAGGTGAAAATCCATCTCTACTAAAAATATAAAAATTAGCTGGGTGTGGTGGCGTGCACCTGTAGTCCCAGCTACTAGGGAGGCTGAGGCAGAGAATGGCTTGAACCTGGGAGGCGGAGGCTGCAGTGAGCCAAGACTGCGCCACTGCACTCCAGCCTGAGCAACAGAGTGAGACTCTGTCTCAAAACAAGAAAGAAAGAAACTTTAAGGAATCAGACGATGATGACCCCAAATACAAATTCAACTAATCCTTCTCTTTGGCAGTGGATAGCCTTTCAGAACGGCTGTTTTCTTTTTCCCCTCATTAATTTTAGACATCATTGACAAGACTTAAAAAATTGGTTAATTTTTTCAAGTTTTCCTCCCACCCTATGTAGTGACCCCTCTCCCTTCTTGCGTTTGAACAAGGAACAGGCTCTGTGCATCTTTGCCTCAAAGCAGGTTTGTGGCAAGGCAGAAAGGAAACGCTGCCTGAAGGATGTTTTCCTTCTTGAATTTTGTTTTCACAAGCTTAAGCCATTATCTAATTTATTAGGTAGGTATGGGGAATCCTGTAAGGGAACTATGAAAAAAGTGAGATGTTCATCAGGCTAAAAGATTCCTGGGAACGAGAAGGAGGGACAGAAATCTATAGGTTCCTCAAGCATCTGGGACTAGAGCCCTCTTCACTAAGCACACTAATCGTGCCTTAAGGAGGTGATCAAATCTTCAAAGGCTTCATTTTGTGGCACACCTAAGGAGACAGAATTCTAGAAACAGCCTTGCTAGAGATTCCCGTCATTCAAACACTGCAGGGGGAGAAACAGAGCCACTAGGTTTGAGGAGACCACACGGGCCAGGACAATGGGTATTTCCGCAGCCACCAATGCACTATGGTGATCGATGACCAGAGGGCCTCCCCACATGCTGGCACTAGAGACACTGGGTTTCCAAGCAATTTTTGGGGTGAGGAAGCCCTGTGGGAAATCAGGTGTGCCTGGGAATATATTTCCTTCTTGCTAGGTAGGAAAAGGTAAAGTCTAAATTAAGTTGATTTAAATACACGAAGAAACTCACCATCTCTTGCCACCTAGGTTTGTGGCTTGGGTTTCATACCTACAAACATGGACTATTTGGAGTCCATACTTAGTGGAATTTTTCTCTGCATCAAGTTTGTTGTGTTCACTTGGGAAACATGCTGGAAACCCTAGACTCTAGCTTGGCCTTAAAAGCTCCAAGTACAGCTCTTTCCACATAGAGGGACATAACATGCTTGCTGCCAGACCATTCTAAGTAGAGTCCAGCTAGCAACACTGGAAACACCTCTTTAGATAAGAGGACAGGAACATCAGATGGCCCAATATAATTGTTGGTTGCAAGCAGCAGAAGCCAGCCCTGGCTAATTTGATTTAAGCTGGAATGTATTAGAAGGATACTGAAGAGTTCACAAGATGGATGGGAAGCTTAGAGAACAAGGATCAGGAAAAGGGCTGGAAACCAAGAGAGAATGGGCACTGAGGAGCATGGCCCAGGTCATTCTCCAGGACAGTCTGCCCCTGCCAGCACCTCCATACTGCCCGCAGGTGACACTGTCACCACTAGCGGACTCTGAATTATTTTTCACCCTCTGCTTCCTCTCTTGATATTCAGGTTCCAGAAAGGAGGCTCTGAATGGCCGAGCTTGAGTCCTGCACCTTACCCTAGATGTCCCTGAATAGAGGGAGGGGGTTACCCCCTGAATACAATGTAGAATCCTGTGTCACCCCAAAACTATGATTGTAAGAAGGGAAGCGGAACAAAAAATAAACACGCTTAACCAATGTCCACCACATTCCCAACCACTTAAGGAAAGAGTGTTCAAGTTTTGAAAACTCTAGCTTTCAGTTAACTGCCTTGTAAAAGTACTCACCTATTTCCCAGGATTGAGCCCTGTAAAAGTTTTACGCAAGCTCATAATTTCACTCTCAGATGAATTTGTAACCCTTGACCCTGATTCCTGCCCAGTACTTGGCCCTGCCCATTGGCCTTGGATTGCTTTCTCTGATTAGATTTCTATAGCAATTCCCAAAAGACATGCCAGGCACCTAAGTTTGAACAACCTTTTGCACTTCATCTCTCACTCTTACCTCCACCCTGAGGCACATAGGTGCTGTTGGCTTCCTGGGGAAGTTAAGAGGAAAGATAAACTTAAGGACCACAGATTTGGAAGGCAATTTTCATCTTCCTACTTATAGGCAGAACTACATTCTCAAAAAAAAAAAAAAAAAAAAAAAAAAAACACGGAAATATGGCCTATTTTTTAAGCTCCTCAGAAGTGGGAAAATACTATTCTTGATACATCCAACAGAAAATAAGACACAAGCTGTGTTTGAAGATTCAGTAGAAAACAGAGAACACTTGATAAAAACAGGCGGGAAAAAGACGTTCATAGACTGTCTCCAAGTCTGTTCGAGTGTACAGATATGTATCTTCCTAGATATGTCCGCAGGATCATGACAGTGGTGGGTACACATCACCCCACACCTGTGATTGCTCCTTGCTGCTGCTCCAGCTTTGGGTGATGAGTGCGGTGAACAGATCCAGCCTGTGGCATAGGTCTAGGCAGGAAAGGGGTCTTCTCTTACATCTGGCAGCACCGGAGTAGGGGGAGCCTGGGGATCTGTGTCTCACAAAAGCATCTCATTTTTTCTAGAGGTTTATCAGGATCCAGGAGACAAATGCTCTGGAAAGGGAAACAGGAGATGAGGTCTAAGGGCACATTCAAACCTGCCGTTTGTGCAACAGGAAGTGCAGCAAAGTCTTAGAAAGTATTTATAAGCCATAAATCACCACTAACAGCTGATTCGCTAATTTTCTTTTAAAAGAGGCTGGGCGCGGTGGCTCAAGCTTGTAATCCCAGCACTTTGGGAGGCCGAGGCGGGTGGATCACGAGGTCAAGAGATCGAGACCATCCTGGTCAACATGGTGAAACCCCGTCTCTACTAAAAATACAAAAAAATAGCTGGGCATGGTGGCACGTGCCTGTAATCCCAGCTACTCAGGAGGCTGAGGCAGGAGAATTGCCTGAACCCAGGAGGCGGAGGTTGCGGTGAGCCGAGATCGCGCCATTGCACTCCAGCCTGGGTAACAAGAGTGAAACTCCGTCTCAAAAAAAAAAAAAAAAGAAAAAAAAAAAAGAAAAACGTTGGGGAATTTTAAGTAAAGGCAAAAACTTTCCAATGCTTCTTATTTTAATTTTCCTTCACTTTTTTTACTTAGCTTGCTCTGTATTTAAGGGTCTCATGTTAGCTCAGCCAAAGGAAATTCAAAGTCCTTCTAGGTTGTACTCCTGTCCACCACCCCCAGCCTGTGTGTGACTGACATGCTCTTTAGCAGGATCTTGGGAGCCACAGTAGCAGTGGCCTCAAAGTTGGCCAGTGGCCAGCAATAAACAGGTTCTGTCTGGTCATACCTGAGGTTTGGAAACCACTTTGTACCTAATCCTGAGGAGTGGTGTGGAGCCAGGACAAGAACAGGCAAGCTCCTGCAGAATTCTGTGCCCGTGTGGGGTGAGCCTGCTCTGGGTCTGCTCCACGTTATGCTCTGAAATGGGAAACCTGGAGCGAAGGTAAGATATCCGAAAGGAAAATAGAGAAAAATTCTAAATCCTGAAGGCTCCACCGCTGCAGAAGCCGACAACCCCTCCCCTGTCCGCTTGAAGTGATTCTTCAAGGCCAATCACTCTGCTAAGGTGTTTCTGCCTCATTAAGTGCAAGCATATTAAGATAGAAGAGGAAAGTGAAACTATACATGTCTCTTTTTTCATCAGAGGTGAAGCTGAAGGATATAGCATTTCTAAATATTATATAAAATATTAATAAACTACATAATATTTAAGTTCTTACGTTTTCCTGGATATGATTGACAATGGCTACAGAACTTGGAATGGGGATTTTGTGTGAGTCACATTTCTTTCTTTCCGTTTCTTAACTGTCACACTCAGTCCATAATAAAAGGCTTTCAGGCGTATTATTACATCAGGAACACTAACAGTTCTCAGGGGACCTCCCTACCCCAAGGAGTTCTCACTCTCTCTCTCCATAGAAGATACAACATTCTCGAAGAGTGAGTCAACTTATCAGGTTAGTGAAGGTATAAATTACTCAGCAGTCAATCTTCACATCAATAAAACCTGCATAGATTGGCGTAGATTTACTTTATTAGAGCAAGTGGCACATCTGAAGGCAAATCCTCAGCTGGTCAGAAATTCCCAGGGTGAGTTTTCCAAGCAGGACTGAGACCTTAGCACTTCCACGCCTTTTGGTAGAAGCTGTTGGCTCTTACGCATGATGTTTTTGGGGTTCAGAAGAAAGTGAAAAATGACTTAGATTCCAAAATGGAAATTTACAGCCGGTTGCTCACGCCTGTAATCCCAACATTTGGGAGGCCAAGGCAGGTGGATCACCTGAGGTCAAGATTCAAGATCAGCCTGGCAACATGGTGAAACCCTGTCTCTACTAAAAATACAAATATTAGCTGGGCATGGTGGCAGGCACCTGTGATCCCAGCTACTTAGGGATCAGAGGCTGAGGCATGAGAATCGCTTGAACCCAGGTGGCAAAGGTTGCAGTGACCTTTTAACCCCCCCTGCACTCCAGCCTGGGTGATAGAGCAAGGCTCTGTCTAAAAGAGAAGGAAATGTAATATATGGGATCCACAGAAGCTAGGTGCATCATATATTTTAGTTTATAAAGATGCTCCCAAACTCCCTTCACGCTCAGGTGGTGAGCCAGCCTTTTGCTTCATTGAGAAAGAAGGGGGTATCAGGATAACTCTCTCACCATTTTTCTACCTCCCAACTTATATTTTTTCTTTTTCTTTTTTTTTTTTTTTTTGAGACAAGGTCTCACTCTGGAGTGCAGCGGCTGCCATCTTGGCTCACTGCAGCCTTGACCTCCTGGCCTCAAGCAACCCTCCCATTTCAGCTTTCTGGATAGCTGGAACTACAGGCATGCGCCATGCCCAGCTAATTTTTTTCTTTTTCCAGACATGGGGTTTCATCATGTTGGCCAGACTGATCTTTTTTTTTTTTTTTTTGAGACGAATTCTCGCTCTGTTGTCCAGGCTGGAGTACAATGGTGCAATCTTGGCTCACTGCAACCACTGCCTCCCGGGTTCAAGCAATTCTCCTGCCTCAGCCTCCCGCGTAGCTGGTATTACAGGTGCATGCCACCATGCCTGGCTAATTTTTGTATTTTTAATAGAGATGGGGTTTTACCATGTTGGCCAGGCTAGTCTCAAACTCCTGACCTCAAGTGATCCACCCGCCTCAGATTCCCAAAGTGCTAGGATTACAGGTATGAGCTACCACGCCCAGCCTCACAAAATTGCTTTCTGAGGCCAATGACTACCTGATGGTCAGACTCTTATCTTAACCTTGGCTTCCAAAACAGCACTCTGCCCCAAATCTCCTGTCTCTATGGCCGCTTACATCATCTTTCTCTACCCACCCCTTACTAACAACCTTTTTTCAACTTATGCTTCCTCCTTTGGATGTTACATCTATTCTCACAGTTTCACATATTACTTATCAACTAGCAATTCCAAAGGTCTATCTCTAGCCCTGAACTCTCTTCTGGGTTGCAGACCATTTCCAAGTGCATTTTGGCCATCTCCACCTGGGTGTCCCAGAGGCCCCCTAAATAAAGAAGTTAAATCCAAACTTGTCCACTGTCTTGTCTCATCTGTAACCCCTCACTGCCCAGCCAGAAAATGCCTGCATTTTGTCTACCTAAACGTTGTTTTCAAATATCAGAAATTCTGTGATCGCAAAAGGACTACAGTTACGGTAAATAGCCCCAAAGATACAGAGTAATACAGGGAAAATCTCTGATATCTATGAAAACAAACAAGCAAAAACACTGAAGAATAACCTAAAGATTAGTTACTAGAGAAACTCCAAAGGAGTAAAGGAAAACATGTTAAAATAGGGAAGTAAAATGGTATCTTAGCGACAACTGGGGAAGACCAGACATGCCAAACAATTAAGAAATAATTAACTGATGGTATTTGCTTGAATTTAATTTGCTTGGGTTTACCATTTCCAATTGAAAAGATCAGAGGATGTTATTAACTTGAATATGGTATTATTGTTGAAAAGTGGATTTGCCTGTTGGATCCGCCCAATGCTGCAGAAAAGTGTACATCCAGAAGAAAATATGTGATTTGCAGCTTTCCACGCTCACTTATGGCAAGAGCCTTACCAAAGACAGACACCACAGTAAGCAAGAGCTAGAGGTCCCAGGGGAAAAAACCAGGAGGACGAGGTGTTTGTTAAGAAGCTTCACGAGGGCCGGGCATGGTGGCTCACCCCTGTAATCCCAGCATTTTGGGAGGCCGAGGCTGGTGGATTACCTGAGGACAGGAGTTCAAGACCAGCCGGGCCAACATGAAGAAACCCATTCTCCACTAAAAACATAAAATTAGCCAGATATGGTGTGCATGCCTGTAATCCCAGCTACTTGGGAGGCTGAGGCAGGAGAATTGCTTGAATCGGGAGGTGGAGGTTGCAGTGAGCCAAGGTCACACCATTGCACTCCAACTTGGGCAACAAAATTGAAACTCGGTTTCAAAAAAAAAAAGGAAGCTTCACATGACCAGCCAAGGTGGCTCACACCTGTAATCCCAACATTTTGGGAGGTGGAGGCAGGAGAATTGCTTGAGCCTAGGAGTTTGGGATCAGCCTGGGCAACATAGCAAAACCTCATCTCTATTCTACAAATAAAGTAAATAATTTTTTTTTTTAAAAGAAGCTTCACTTACTTCATGTGCTAAACAAAATTACACACATCATAAATAATGGTCACTTGCCACAAGTGACTCCAAGATAGAAGAGAACTGAATTCTAATCAATACTCTGCAATTCCTGGCTCTAATGTATGTATTATTCACTGATCTTTGGCAAATGACTTAAGTTTTCTGAGACTATTTCCAGGTCTAAAAAAGGACCGTCTCACAGTTAAAAATCACTTGACAAAATCAAGCTCGAGAGAGATGGCTAAATGTTTGAAATCCCCAGTCCTGCCAACTGACTTGTAGAATGTTCAAATATAACTTTCCAGTTGCCAAAAATTGGAATAATGTTAGCTTACATTTCTAGGAAATGTCAGATGAGGCAATTTGGAAAATCCACCTGCTGTGCCTAAGCCTGAATCGAACACAATAAATAGTCCATTTTTCTCTGGAATTCGAGTTCTACTGAATTAATCTTTTGACAAGACGGAAACCTGAAAGTAAACATAATGAATCACTCTTCCCACCATGCCTGCTCGTCTTGGTGCTAGCAGCAGTTCCCTGCTTTCTTTGCAACACGGCTCTAGCAAGGAGCCGAGCAGCTGAAGCCAAGTGTGATCAACAGATGCTCGTTTCCATAATTGGCCCTTTTCCAGTAACCAGCCCCAAATTTAATTAGCCACTTATCTGAAGCAGAAAAGGATTTCTAAAGCATTCTAGTAATCTGCGCTCTTTCTCTCCACTGGTTCATGCCCCAGCCCCACAGGCCTCCTCACTCAGAAGTCTTTGAAGGACGCATGTCAAGCACAGGATGTGAGCTTCTTCCTGCTGTAAACAAGCAAGTCTCTAAAAATATTCATGAGATTTTTCTACTAAGGAAAAAGAATAATATTCCACTGAACTGAAGACTACATATGATACAGGGGAAGGACACTGGAAATAAAGCTCCATACATAACTCAGGTCAGCACGTTAATTAGGCTAATTCACAACTCTTCTACCACCAAGTACCCAGCACGAGGCTCTCACCAGCCTGCAGCTGGTTTCCCAGGTGGTCCTAGTGGCTGCATTCATTGAATACAGCCTAAGCAATACTCTCACTCTACTCTTCACTCTGCTGACCCTGTATTCTGGAATTCTCCAAACCTCTTGGTACAAAGGAACAGTCTACGTTTAGTCTTCTTGACAATTACCCCTGTAAGAGGGTGTTTCCAGGAACTCATTTGATCGTGCAACTCTGTAGTCACTTCACGGGGGTCCTGTTGGCTGACTCGGGCGCTGGTGTCAAGCAGTAGCAGAAGGTACGTTTGCCCCTGGGGTGTGGCAGATGGCTGGGAAGTTAGGCAGAGCGCTATCTGCTGTGGATATGTCCTTGCTCGGGCTCACCATCCTCTGCCCCGTCTTCGGAAGCAGAACTCCTCTGGGTGGTGGCGAGCCAATCCCATGTGGTTTGGCTAGCTGATCCTGCCTAGTGCACCCCAATCCCACTGAGGCCACAATGACTGGGAGAAGGTTGCACCTGTGACCCAGGTTAGGCCAGACACCTCTCTGAAAGCTACTGGGGTTCTCAGAAAAAGCTTTCTCCCTAGTCACTGGGTCTTGCTCGCTACTTGAGAGACCCTACCAGGAAGAAAGGGGGCCGGGGAAGGAGGGCTTCTCTGACCACAACATCTGCACCCTGAGTCCAGCCCTACCTGGAGCCTGGATTAGCCTGGATTTCACTTGTGCGAGCTAAGCAAGTCCCATTTTCGCTTAAGCTACAGAGGATGTGGTTCTTTCTCTGAAAGTTTCCCCACTAACAAACGCCTAACCTCATCCCTCCGTAGTTGTTATCCAAGTTATTTAGATGATTATCTTCCTTCAGTGTGTGTTTTTTGCCTCAAATTCTCCATGTCCTCCCAGTCATTCCTGACCCTTCCAGCACTTTAAACTCGGGTCAAAGTTTAACTCTTAAAGGGACACTTCTCACATTAACCCACAGCTTCCAAAGCCCTAGAGCCTTCAATGTGTGTACATATGAATAATTCTCTCTCATAATCATATGCTGAGTGCTGTTCCTTAGTCTAGTCTCATTCCTGCTGTTCTGTAACCAAAAAGCTTGGGGGGAAAAAAAAAAAAAAAAACCTTGCTGGAAAAAAGTGAGAATTCTCGTTTTAAAGTGTCTTACCAATTTAAAAAGAAAAAGGGGAGCACTCAATGCGAGATACAGCAAAGATCCAAGATAGGCGTATGTGTTTTTTAACAAATGGCAGCAGACCAGTAGACATTTGAATGCTTATTGTGTGCCAGGCAGTGTGCTAAGCACCTTATGCACTTTTTTTTTTTTTTTTTTGAGACAAGACTTGTTCTGTCACCCAGGCTAAAGTGCAGTGGCACAATCTTGGCTCGCTGCCATTTCTGCCTCCCGGGTTCCAGCGATTCTTCTGCTTCAGCCTCCCAAGTAGCTGGGATTACAGGCACCCATCACGACACCCGGCTATTTGTATTTCAGTAGAGATGGGGGTTTCACCATGTTGGGCAGGCCGGTCTCAAACTCCTGATGTCAAGTGATCTGCCCACCTCAGCCTCCCAAAGTGCTGGGATTACAGGTGTGAGCCACCACACCTGACCATATTTTTTCATTAATCTTTACAACCTTACGTGCTAGGTACCATTGTTTTAAATTTCATAAAAAAAAAAAAAACAAAAAAAAACAAAAAACTAAGGCTTTGAGAGATGATGTAATCTGCTCAAGGTCACACAGCTGGTAAATGCAGGAGCTGGACTGAGTCCAAAGGTTACTCTTACCATTCTCCACTCCCAGCCATGGACCATGTAGGGGCTTTCTTGGAATGCCTGGTGAGGCTTCCCTTGGAGTTATCCTGCATATGAAACAATACTAGCAGGTCAGCATTTTAACTGGGTTAACTCACCATTCCTCTGCCATGACCCACCCAGCATTAGGACTCCCTCCACCCAGCAGCTGGATGGATCCCAGGTGGTCCCAGTGTCTGTATTCATTGAACATTGAACACTACCATTTCAGTATTAAATTTGTCATTTTATTAATAGTATTAATATCCATTTTAGACAGAAATGTGCTTGGTTATATTGTTTCCTGGTTCACAGCAATTCTAAGGGAATAAAAACTTAGAAGTGATGTAAGAGGGGGGCTGTCCCTAGAAACAGTGACAAATGACTAGCAGAGTTAGAAGGAGCCTGAAAATCTGTTAAAGCAAGATGTGACCCTTCCTTCACTGCCTGATTCACAGACAGCCATCAGAGCAAGCAGCCCTGCTTCCATGGATTCTGGACAGCATCATCACCAGATGGGTCTTTCAGGGCACTGGAGGCAGCATGCAGCCCAAAAGAGTTGGCAAACATGAATCTACTAGAAGATTGGCATGGAGATCCAGTAGGTGTTCTTTTTATTAATATTCTATGATCAGACTGTCTTTACAAATATCTATATTCATTTTGGCTCTTCCCTAGGTGGTAGGTAGCTAATAAATCTGATAGGATTTATTAATGGCTGATAGGACTTCATAATGTATCACATAGTACTTGATGCTCAAATGCAAATGTCCTGGATTTTTGTTGTTGTTGCTGCTGTTTTTAAGAGACAGTGTCTTCACTCTGTCACCCCAGCTGAGCTGGAATGCAGTGGCCAATCATAGCTCATTGCAGCCTTGAATGCCTGGGCTAAGTGATCCTCCACCTCCACCTCCCAAGTAGCTGGGATTACAGGCACTAGCCACTGTGCCCAGCTGTATCAGTCTGTTTTCATGCTGCTGATAAAGACATACCTGAGACTGGGCAATTTACAAAAGAAAGAGGTTTATTGCACTTACAGTTCCATGTGAGTGGGGAGGCCTCATAATCATGGAGGAAGGCAAGGAAGAGCAAGTCACGTCTTACATGGATGGCAGCAGGCAAAGAGAGAGAATTTGTGCAGGGAAATCCCTCTTTATAAAACTATCATATCTCATGAGACTTATTCACTATCACAAGAACAGCACAGGAAAGTCTTGCCCCCATGGTTCAGTTATCTCCCACCAGGTCCCTCCCACAATACATGGGAGTTCAAGATGGGGTTTAGGTGGGGACACAGCCAAACCGCATCACCAGCTGATGCTCAAATGTTTTTATTACATAGATAATACATTTTAGCCCTTTCTGTGGTGAACCAATTGTACATCCTTATTTTAAACACTGTCTAGTTTGTATATGTTTTAGGTATTATGCCAGAGAAATTGTTTCCTGAAACTAAAATATTTTATTTATAGGAGGGCATCACAGTCCCTTCATTAGCATCTGATACTTTTATTTATGTACAACTCCAAGCAGGTTAGAGCTTGAATAAAAATAGGGACAGCATTTATGAAACAGGCATAATGACTTGGGCAAGAGGTGAGAAAAAGTGAAGGAGAGAGAAAAATCTATATCAAAAGTAGGCATACCAAAAGAAGCCCCTGAAAGTTGAAAACAGTTGTCTCAGAAGACAAGGAAATCTTCCCGTGTTGCCCCCTCCATTTCTACTCCACAGGAGTGAAAGGGTGATATGTTTGGATCAAACTTTGCAGAAGTGTAGCAGCCAGCTTCTAAGAGGGTCCCTAAGATGACTCTTGTCTGGTGGCCTTCATGCTCTTGTGTAGACCCCTCCCACAGGAAATAGGCCTGACCTATGTAACTGATAGGATACTGTAGAAATGGTGAAGTGTGACTTCTCAGGCTAGGTCATAAAACACATTGCAGCTGCTGTCCTTGCCCTGTCTTGGATCATTTGATCTGAGGGAAGCCAGTTGGCACGTCATGAAGACATACAAGCACCCCCATGAAGAGGCCCATGTGGTGAGGAACTGAGGCCTCCTGCCAACATCTGGCAGCAACTTGCCAATAGTGACAGTGAACCACTTAGGAACTGGGTCCTTCAGCTCCAGTCAAGCCTTCAGATGTCTGCAACCCTGGCCAACATCTTGACTGCAACCTCATGAAAGACCCTGAGGGAGCCCCAAACCAGCTAAGATTGCCCCAAATTCTTGACCCACAAACTGTGAGATAACAAATGTTCATCACTGGCTGGGCATAGTGACCCACACCTGAAATCTCAGCTCTTTGAGAGGCCAAGGTGGGTGAATCACTTGAGGCTAGGAGTTTGAGACCAGCCTGGCCACCATAGTGAAACCCTTTCTCTGCAAAAAACCAGAAATAAAAAAATTACCTGGGTGTGGTGCTACACCTGTAATCCCAGCTCCTTGGAAGGCTGAGGTGGGAGAATCACTTGAACACAGTGGTTGCAGTGAGCTGAGATAGTGCCACTGCATTCCAGCCTGGATGACAGAGTGAGACCCTGTCTCAAAAAAAAAATAAAATATATTAATATTTTCATAGTTTCTGGAATCTTTAACCAATATCAAAATTCAGGACTATGGACAAGATAATGGGTCATAAGGCTGGCTTGTATAACTATAGGATGCAGGAAACAAACTTCTTCAGATCTTGTTCTAACACATAGTTACTTAAGTTCAAAGAGGACAATGAAATGCGGACTTTCTCATTTCGTCCATAGGTCCTACACGTAATGTCTTAGGTTTGCTTCAGCCTAGCCCAGAATGCATCTTATAAGGTTATATGGGTATAGACAGTATACATACATGCTTGTACCCCCATGCACTAGGGGGAAGGATTGGGGTTTACAACTATAAAGGCAATATGTTTATTAAGGAAAATTAAAATACAAGTAGAAAAAAATAAAACCCTTTTTCAAAAGCATAACTTAAAAAAAGCAAAACACTAACAGAACTTCAGTTCACATTGTTATTTACTTCCCCCCCATCTTTTTGCCTCCCCAGGCTGACTTATTTTGTAAGTACACAAGAGTTCTTGACAACGAGGAAAAATGAATCAGTGGTCAAACCTAGTCTTGGCAATCCTAGCAGAAGTTCCTTGACTATGTTTTTTCTTTAAAGATTCATTCTCAGAGATACAAAAGCAACCGCTATTAAAATGCATGCACATATAAATATATATTAAGTGAGCTTTTGTAAAATATTTAACAAGCATTTTTCAGTACTTCCTGTGTGCACCACACCAGAGCAGCTGTTTCCGGGAATCCTAAAGAAGATAGTTTCCACCCCTAAAATCTAAATCATACTTTATACTGCTACTCAGCTAACATTCAAACTTACTTGTTTCGTTGTAAGTGATTTTATTAATAATTTGATATAATTGATGATTTTCTAAAAATTTAGATTCTTCCTTATTCTATGATCCCTGAGACCCTGAATAGAATCTGTATTCATTTTTTAAAGTCTTAGTATTTCTAGTTTTTACCTCATTGCTGGAGATAGGAAATACCAAGCTAGCTAAAATAGAATTAGGTCAGATCCCTGTCTTTAGCTAGTCATGAGAAAAACTATGATTAATTGAGGGCCTATTTTGTACCTAGCATTTTACATAGATTATATTTAATCTTCATGTCAGCCTTGAAGGTAATATTACCCCCATTTTACAGATGGGGAAAATGAGGTTCAGAGAGGGTAAGTCACTTTCCTATGATCACCTACCTCCTAAGTCCTAGAACCTGGATTGGAAGCTCAGTCTATAACTCCAAAGCCTTTTTTCTTCTCACAGTATAATCCTATTTATTAAGCAGGGCTCTTACTTTCCACTTCATTTCCCAGGCCTCCTGTTAGCCACACAAAAATAGCTTGACATATCTTTGTTCTTTCACAAGAAAATGGAAGTATCTCTTCAGGGGTGACTGGCTGAGGTCTGGGGGAAGGGGTTGGGAATATGAAGGGAATGACCAACATGGCTGCTGTACCTCACCCTGTATGTCACAGACAGAGAGGTGGAAGCAGATCACTTGAGGTCAGGAGTTTGAGACCAGCCTGGCTAACATGGTGATATGGTTTGGCTGTGTCTCGACCCAAATGTCATCTTGAATTCCTGCTTGTTGTGGGAGGGACCTGGTGGGAGATAGTGGCATCACAGAGGCAAGTCTTTCCTGTGCTGTTCTCATGATCATGAGATCTGATGGTTTTAAAAAGAGGAGTTCCCCTGCACAAGCTTGCTCTCTCTTTGCCTGCTGCCATACATGTAAGACAGGACTTACTCCTCCTTTCTGCCATGATTGTGAGGCTTTCCCAGCCACATGGAACTGTGAGTCCATTTAAACTCCTTTCTTTTGTAAATTACCTAGACTCAGGTAAGTCTTTATCGGCAGCATGAAAATGGACTGATACAGTAAATTGGTACCAGTAGAGTGGGGCACTGCTAAAAAGTTATCTGAAAATGTGGAAGCGACTTTGGAACTGGATAACAGACAGAGGCTGGAACAGTTTGGGGAGCTCAGAAGAAGACAGGAAAATGCAGGAAAGTTTGGAACTTCGTAGAGACTTGTTGAATGGCTTTGACAAAAATGCTGATAGTGACATGAACAATAAGGTCCAGGCTGAGATGGTCTCAGACAGAGATGAGGAACTTGTTGGGAAGTGGAGCAAAGGTGACTCTCATTAAAAAAGACTGGCAGCATTTTCTCCCTACCCTAGAGATTTGTGGAACTTTGAACTTGAGAGAGATGATTAAGGGTATTTGGCAGAAGAAATTTCTAAGCAGCAAAGGATTCAAGAGGTGATGGATACTGTTAAAGGCATTCAGTTTTGAAAGGGAAGCAGAGCATAAAAGTTTGGAAAATTTGTGGCCTGACAATGCAGTAGAAAAGAAAATCCCATTTTTCTGAGGAGAAATTCAAGCTGGCTATAGAAATTTGCATAAGTAACAAGAAGCCAAATGTTAATCCCCAAGACAATGGGGAAAATGTCTTCAGGGCTTGTCAGAGGTCTTCAGGGGAGCCCCTCCCATCGCAGGCCTGGAGGCCTAAGAGGAAAAAGTGGTTTCATGGGCCAGGCCCAGGGTCCCCATGCTGTGTGTAGCCTAGGGACTTGGTGCCCTGCATCCCAGCCACTTCAGCCATGGTTTAAAGGGGCCAACATAGAGTTTGGGCCATGGCTTCAGAGGGTGCAAGCCTCAAACCTAGGCAGCTTCCACTTGGTGTTGAATCTGCAAGTACACAGAAATCAAGAATTGAGGTTTGGCAACCTCGGAAGATGTATAGAAATGCCTGAATGTCCAGGCAGAAGTTTCCTGTAGAGGTGGGACTCTCATGGAGAACCTCTGCTAGGGGAGTGCAAAAGGGACTGCCTTTTTTTTCTTTTTTTTTTTCTTTTTTTTGAGATGGAGTCTTGCAGTGTTGCCCAGGCCAGAGTACAGTGGCATGATCCTGGCTTTCTGCAGCCTCCACCTGCTCGGTTCAAGAGATTCTCCTGTTTCAGCCTCCTGAGCAGCTGGGATTACAGATGCCTGCCACCATGCCCAGCTAACTTTTGTATTTTTAGTAGAGATGGGTTTTTACCATGTCTGCCGAGCTGGTCTCTAACTCCTGACCTCAAGTGATCTGCCCACCTTGACTTCCCAAAGTGCTGGCATTACAAGCCTGAGCCACCATGCCCATCCCTCACACTGCTTTTAGAATCAAGAATTGAACCCAGGCAGTTGGGCTCTAAAGTTTATGTTTTTAAACACTGTACTATATTGGCTCTCACATGTTTAGGTTAACAGTGGCCCAGGAATGTTGTTCAAAAGCAAACAAATGGTTCCTTCTAAATGCCAACCCCCTGCCAAAAATCATTCATGTAGCTCATTTACCTCTTATAATCCTCAGAAAAAACAAACAAACTATATATATATATAGTTAAAATGAAATGCTTCAAGTGTTCTGTAATTCTGAGCAGTTCTGTATGCTAAATGCATTCATTACTCAGCAGAATGTAACTGCTGACTCTGCAGTACAGAAGAATCTCATTGACACTGAAGTGGTAGTAACTGAAAATTCACAAGCTTGGAGAGACTTGAAAAGCCAGACCTGTTACGAACATTTAATGGAATCAAGTATTTAGTAGACCATAGTAGTAAGTATTGTAAGAATAAATCTTAGTAAATCAGCAGATTCCAGGAACATTTTAGGACTGAGAATTTTAAAAATACTGTATTCTATATAAGAAGCAATGGCTATTCCTGGAAATGAGTCTCTTAAGTTGACAAAATAAGTTTAGAGTTTTTTTAATGTTTATTTTTTTAAATGCCCACCCAGGGCTGATAAGCAATCTGAGCAAAAATAGTTAAAACTATCAAAAACCTTTTTCAACACATCATAGTGATAAAGACACAACCCGAACAGACTTGCTATGTACTGAGAAAAATAAATATTGACTTTATAATTATCATACTTTAAAGTAGTATGACAGTGGTTATTATATAAAAGTATAGAATATGCATCATATCTGTTAGGATGGGTACTATCAAAAACTGAAAAATCACAAGTGTTGATGAGGATGTAGAGAAGTTGGAACCTCTGTGCACTGTTGACGGGAATGTAAAATGGTACAGCTGCTATGGAAAACAGCATGGAGATTCCTCAAAAAATTAAAAATAGAATTAACGTATGATCCAGTAGTTTATCTGTCAAATGACTGGGGTAGGGCTGGGCGCAGTGGCTCAACCCTGTAATCCCAGCAATTTGGGAGGCTGAGGCAGGAGGATCACTTGAGCCTAGGAGTTCGAGACCAGCCCAGGTAACCTAGTGAAACTCCATCTCCACACACACAAAAAAATACAAAAATCAGGCACATGCCTGTAGTCCTAACTACTTGGAAGGCTGAGGCAGGAGGATTGTTTGATTCTGGGAGATGGAGGAGGCAGTGAGCCAAAATTGTGCCACTACACTTTAGCCTGGGTGGCAGTGAGACTCCATTTCAAAAAAAAAAAAAAGGGCTGGTGGTGGGGGGTGTTAAGGATACCCAGATAGCTTGTAAAACATTATTACCCAATCTGTTGAGGGCCTGAAGCAAACAAAAATGTAGAGAAAGGGTAAATTTGCTCTCTGTTTGAGCTGGGACATCCATATTCTCCTGCTTTCAAACATCAGAGTTCCTGGTTCTCAGGCCTTCAAACTCAGATTAGGATTTATACGACTGCCTCCCCTGGTTCTCAGGCCTAGGATGACATCATCAGTTTTCCTGGGCCTCCAGCTTGTCGACAGCAGATGATGGGACTTCTCAGCCTCCATAAATGCATGAGCCAATTCCTTATAAGAAATGTATTTTTATATCTCTTTCTATGTATTTTATTGGTTCCATTTCTCTGGAGAACTGTAACTATTGCCCCCATGTTCTTAGCAATACTTTTCACAGTAGCCAAGAGGTGAAAGCAACCCAATGTCCATCAATGGATGAATGAATTTTTTAAACATGTTATATGCATACAATGGAATATTATAGAGCCTTAAAAAGGAAGGACTTTCTGTCACATGCTACAGCATGAAAAAACCTTGAGGACATTATTCTAAGTGAAATCAGCCAGTCACAAAAGACAAACACTGTATGGTTCCACTTATGTAAAGTGTCTAATGTCAAATTTACAGAAACAAACATAGAATAGTGGTTACTAGGGACTGTGGGAGGGGACTAAAGGGGAGTTGCTGTTTAATGGGTATAAAGTTCCATATTTGCCAGGTGAAAAGGTTCTGGAGATCTGTTTTACAACAGTGTAAATATTCTTAACACTAATAAACTATACACTTAAAAAATGGTTAAGATGGCAAATTTTGGCCAGGTATGGTGGCTCACACCTGTAATCCCAGCACTTTGGAAGGCTGAGGTGGGGGGATCACTTGATATCAGGAGTTCGAGACCAGCCTGGCCAACATGATCAAACCCTGTCTCTACTAAAAATACAAAAATATAAGCTAGGCATGGTGATGCATGCTTGTAGTCCCAGCTACTCGGGAGGGTGATACAGGAGAATTGCTTGAACCAAGGAGGCGGAGGTTGCAGTGATCCGAGATCACACCACTGTACTTTAGCGTGGATGACAGAGCGAAACTGTCTCCAAAAAAAAAAAAAAAAAACTGCTAAATTTTATGTTTTTGTTACTATAATAGAAAAGTCTAAAATAATTCAAATTGCATTCTAGCTCAGTGTAATCATTATGCAAGTTTTTGTTTTAATCTCCATATAAGTAACTTCTATTAATTCCTACCTATGACACGATGTTGGTAGAACAGTCATGGTAGGCTGAAACTAAGAAACTAGAAGACCATCTTACTGAAATAAGCACTAAAAATAGTACCTTTCTTTCTATTTTTTATTTTTATTTTTTTCAAATAGGGCATTTTGCTCTTGTTGCCCAGGCTGGAGTGCAATGGCATGATCTCAGCTCACTGCAACCTCTGCCTCCCGATTCAAGCGATTTTTCCTGCCTCAGCCTCCTGAGTAGCTGGGATTACAGGTGCCCACCACCAGACCCGGCTAATTTTTGTATTTTTAGTAGAGATGGGTTTTCACCATGTTGGCCATGCTGGTCTCAAACTCCTGACTTCAAAATCTGCCTGCCTTGGCCTCCCAAAGTGCTAGGATTACAGGCATGAGCCACTGTGCCTGGCTAGTATCTTCCTTGCTTATTAAGTTCAGTGTGTTAGTGAACCCCTAAAGAACGAGAAAGACCCAAGGCATTTCCTGCTTAAAGATGTCACATAAAATTGGTAATTCCATCATCCCTCAGAAATTATCTCCCAGAACAAAGGACACAAGAGATTAGAATGAAAATCCTATCTCAGTTAAAAAAAAATTAAGACAGGTAAAACAAAATAACTACAAAATAAGTGAAAGAGGTACCAAAAGCAAAGTCATTTGAGCAAAGGCACAACAAGAGGCTGAGAGTGGGTACCTGAAGAACTCAGAAGAACTTAATAGCTCACCCAGTGAGATGCATACACTAAAGAAAAGCAATAGCCCCATTTGTGCAATAGTAGAACAAGGCAGTGTTACGGATTTGTGACTGCCCCCCCGCCAAGAAGATATGTGAAAGTCCTATCCCCTGGTACCTGTGACATATTTGGAAATAGCATCTCTGCAGATGTAGTCCTTAGGGTGCAGTTGTATTGGATTAGGATGGGTCCTAATACAGTGATTGGTGTCCTTATAAGAAGGGGAAAATTACCACACATGGTGGTTCGCACCTGAAATCCCAGCATTTTGGGAGGCTAAGGCAGGTGGATCACAAGGTCAGGAGTTCGAGACCAGTCTGGCCAACATAGTGAAACCCATCTCTACTAAAAATACAAAAATATTAGCCGGGCGTAGTGGCGGGCTCCGGTAATCCCAGCTACTTGAGAGGCTGAGGCAGGAGTATCACGTAAATCTGGGAGGTGAAAGTTGCAGTAAGCTGAGATTGCACCGTTGCACTCAAGCCTGGGCTAGAGTGTATGACTCTGACTCAAAAAAAAAAAAAAGAAAAAATGAAAAACAGAAAAACAAATGCTGTTGATGAATATTTACCATGAAAACACTACCTCAAGCTGGGGGCAGTGGCTCAGGCCTGTAATCCCAGCACTTTGGGAGGCTGAGGTGGGTGGATCACCTGAGGTTAGAAGTTCAAAACCAGCCTGGGCAACATGGTAAAACCCTGTCTCTACCAAAAATACAAAAATTAGCAGGGGCCGGGCGCGGTGGCTCAAGCTTGTAATCCCAGCACTTTGGGAGGCTGAGGCGGGTGGATCACGAGGTCAAGAGATCGAGACCACCCTGGTCAACATGGTGAAACCCCGTCTCTACTAAAAATACAAAAAATTAGCTGGGCATGGTGGTGCGTGCTTGTGATCCCAGCTACTCAGGAGGCTGGGGCAGGAGAATTGCCTGAACCCAGGAGGCGGAGGTTGCGGTGAGCCGAGATCGCTCCATTGCACTCCAGCCTGGGTAACAAGAGCGAAACTCCGTCTCAAAAAAAAAAAAAAAAAAAAAAAATTAGCAGGTGTGGTGGCACACACCTGTAATCCCAGATACTTGGGAGGCTGAGGCAGAAGAAGAATCACTTGAGCCCAGGAGGCAGAGGTTGCAGTGAGCCGAGATCACGCCATGGCACGCCAGCCTGAGTGACAGAGTGAGACTATCTCAATAAAAGAAAAAGAAAAGAAAGCATTACCTCAGAGCAGATTAAAGTTCTGAACATTTTGCTGTACATTTTTAAAACATGTAGTAAAGCAATTGTTTCCACAAAACAAGCATAAAATAGAAGTTATATCTCCAAGAGGAGAAGGTGAGATGAACAGAGGAGGTAAAACATAAGCTGCCAGAGTTCAGGAAGGAAGTGAATGAAACAGAAAAAATAAAATCATTACACAGTGTATTTGCAAACCAAATCATCATGTTGTATACTGTGAATATATACAGTATTTGTCAATTAAATATCTTAAAAAGAGGCGGGCACAGTGGCTCACACCTGTAATCCCAGCACTTTGGGAGGCCAAACTGGTAGGATCACTTGAGCCCAGGAGTTCAAGAGCAGCCTGGCCAAGATGGCAAAGCCCTGACTCTCCTAAAAATACAAAAATTAGTGGGATGTTGTGGACGTCTGTAGTTCCAGCTACTCGGGAGGCTGAGGCAGGAGAATCACTTGAACCCAGGAGGCAATGGTTGTCGTGAGCTGAGACTGTGCCACTGCCCTCCAGCCTGAGCAACAGAGCAAAACTTCATCTCAAAATAAATAAATACATAAATCAATAAAGTACGTTATATCTAGACTAAAGGCCATTAATTGATTCACTTAAAACAGCTTAAATTAGGCATTATGTAAACTCTGAAAGGTATGACATAAATTCTGCCTGAGAAGAAAGGCTTGAACACTTACGTTAGATATTAATAGAAAAAGTATACCCAGGCCGGGCTCAGTAGCTTGCGCCTGTAATCCCAGCACTTTGGGAGGCTGAGGCTGATGGATCACAAGGTCAGGAGTTCAAAACCAACCTGGCCAACATGGTGAAAACCCATCCCTACTAAAAATACAAAAAATTAGCTGGGCATGGTGGTGGGTGTCTATAATCCCAGCTACTTGCAAGGCTGAGGCAGAGAATTGCTTGAACTCAGGAAGCAAAGTTTGCAGTGAGCCAAGATTGTGCCACTGCACTCCAGCCTGGGCAACAGAGAGACACTATGTCAGAAAAGAAAGAAAAGAAAAGAAAGAGAAAAAGAAAAAGATATCTCTAGCCAGAACACACTAAGGAAAGACAGGTCTGGTGGCTCATGCCTGTAATCCCAGTACTTTGGGAGGCTGAGGTAGGCGGATCACCTGGGGAGTTCAAGAGCAACCTCATCAACAGGGAGGAACCCTGTCTCTACTAAAAATACAAAATTAGCCTGGCTTGGTGGTGTATGCCTATAATCCCAGCCACTCAGGAGGCTGAGGCAGGAGAACCACTTGAACCCAGGAGGTGGAGGTTGTGGTGAGCTGAGATTACACCATTGCACTCCAGCCTGGGCGATGGTGCAAAACACAGTCTCAAAAAGAAAAAAAAAAAAAAAAAAAAAAAAGCTTAAGGGCATTTCCCCCCAATATTTTATTATAGAAAATCTTAAAGAGCCTCTGAAGTAATTTTGTAGTGAATAGCTCTGTGCCCACTGCCTAGATTCAAGCATTACCATTTTATTCTGCTTCCCATATCGCTCTATCATCCCTCTATTCATCATTAATTCATCTTATTTTTGATGCATTTCAAAGAAAATTAGACATCACTACATTTTTCCCTAAGTACTTTGGGATGTATATTATTAAATAAAATTTAATATTTGTTTATAGTTTTATGTAAGATTTATATACAATGAGCTGAGTGCGGTGGCTCACACTTGTAATCTTAGCACTTTGGGAAGCCAAGGCAGGCAGATTGCCTGAGCTCAGGAGTTCGAGACTAGCCTAGGCAACACAGTGAAACCTGTCTCTACTAAAATTAAAAAAAATTAGCCAGATGTGGTTGTGTGCACCTGTAGTCCCAGCTACTCAGGAGGCTGAGGCAGGAGAATCGCTTGAACCTAGGAAGTGGACGTTGCAGTGAGCTGAGATCTTGCCACTGCACTCCAACCTGGGCCACAGAATGAGACTCTGTCTTAAAAAAAAAATTATATACAATGAAATATACACTCTAAATGTATATTTGCTGAGTTTGAACAAATGCATACATATGTATAACCCAAACCACTGTCAAAATATAGAACATTATCACTACCCAAAATTCCCCCATGCCTCTTCCCAGTTAGTCTACATTTCACGCCCTCACATGCACACTGTTACCATCTGATTTTTTACTACTATAGATTAGCTTTGTTTGTTCAACAATGTCATATAAATGGAATCATAGAATACATAGTCTTTTGCGTATGGTTTGTTTTGCCCAGCATAGTGTTTTTGAGATTCATGTTGTTTTATGTGTCAGTAGTCACTTTTTATTGCTGAGTTGTGGTGTGCTGTATAAATAATATACCACATGTATAAATATACCATTCTCATACTGATGGACACATAGACACACATAGACTATTTCCAGTTTGGGGCTATTCATCTTGTGTAAGTCTTTTTATTAACACGTTGTCATTTTTCTGGGTCACAGGTAGGTATATTTAATTTTATAAGAAACTACCAGACTTTTTCCCAAAAAAAGTCATACATTTTACATTCCCACCACAATATTTGAGGGTTCCAATTGCCCTACCTCACAACCAATGTTTGCTGTTGTCTTTCTTTTTTAAGATGGAGTTTCATTCTTGTTGCCCAGGCTGGAGTGCAGTCGCATGATCTCAGCTTACTGCCACCTTCACCTCTTAGGTTCAAGTAATTCTTCTGCCTCAGGCTCCCAAGTAGCTGGGATTACAGGCACCCGCCACCGACCGGTTAACGTTTTAATTTTTTTTATTTTAGTTGACCATCCTGGCCAACGTGGCTCTAAATAAAAATAAATATAATAAAATAAAATAAAAATAAATTTATTTTTAGTAGAGCCATGTTGGCCAGGCTCGTCTCAAACTCCTGACCTCGGGTGATCCACCTGCCTCAGCCTCCCAAAGTGCTAGGATTATAGGCCTGAGCCACTGCTCCAGCCCTGGAGTTGTCTTTTTAGTTTTAGCCACTTCGGTGGGTGTATAAGCAGTTTTGTTTTTCAACTAAAATATTTTTCTTGGCCAGGAGCAGTGGCTCACACTTGTTATCCCAGCACTTTGGGAGGCTGAGGCAGGAGGATCATAAGGTCAGGAGATGGAGACCATCCTGGCCAACATGGTGAAAACCAGTCTTTTCTAAAAATTTAAAAAAAAAAAAAAAATTGCTAAAAGTGGTGGAGCGGCTGGGCGCGGTGGCTCAAGCCTGTAATCCCAGCACTTTGGGAGGCCGAGGCGGGTGGATCACGAGGTCGAGAGATCGAGACCAACCTGGTCAACATGGTGAAACCCCGTCTCTACTAAAAATACAAAAAATTAGCTGGGCATGGTGGTGCGTGCCTATAATCCCAGCTACTCAGGAGGCTGAGGCAGGAGAATTGCCTGAACCCAGGAGGCGGAGGTTGCGGTGAGCCGAGATCGCGCCATTGCACTCCAGCCTGGGTAACAAGAGCGAAACTCCGTCTCAAAAAAAAAAAAAAAAAAAAAAAAAAGTGGTGGAGCGTCCCTGTAATCCCAGCTACTCAGGAAGCTGAGGCAGAGAGTCTTTGAACCAGGGAGTCGGAGGTTGCAATGAGCTGAGATCTCATCAATGCACTCCAGCCTGGCAACAGAGCAAAACTCCATTTATATATATAATATATAATATAATATATTAATATATAATAATATATATTAATATATTATATAAAATTAAAATTATATATAATTTCATATATAATTTTTATATAATATAATTTTTGATATATAATTTTATATTATAATTATATATTTAAATAATTTTAATAATTTTATATATATTTAATTTCATATATAATTATATATAAGATTATATAAATATATGTTTATATTTATATAATCTTATATATAATTATATATGAAATTAAATATATATAAATATATATAAATATATAAATATATATAAATATAAACATATTTATATAATCATATATTTATATAAACATATTTATATAATTATATATGAAATTAAATATATATAAATATATAAATATATATAAATATAAACGTATATTTATATAATCTTATATATAATTATTATATAATTTTATTTTATATAATTTATGTATATTATATATAGAAATAGATATAGAATATAGAATATATAGAAATATATGTATAATATATATAATATATATATATTCTTCCTTATTCTTGGCCACAGCAACAGGGTGGTGGACCTCATGGCCCACACAGCCTTTAAGGTATAAGAACCCTGGGCCACCAGCCCTAGCAAGAACACAAAAGGAAGACAGAGGCTCTCAGCTGCTGGGGAGTCCCTGATGCACTCAGTTCCCCACCACACTAAGAATCTCCCGTCCCCCAAATTTCCATGCAGATCCCCTGAAAAGGGAGGGGACTCAGGAACCCAACCTTGTCGTCTACCATCAATAAAGTCTCCTGTGCTCGGCCAAAAAAAAAAAAAAAAATTCTTCCTCATTCTAAAAGGTGTTTGCAGATTATACAAATTCACATATGAGGAAAAAAAGACCGTGAAAATCAAAGTGAAGAAAGAACAAAGGCCCATAAGTATGATGAAGCCAGGAAGCACTAGTACAGAGAAATGAATGCATGAGGTAAGGGGTTCATGATATTTGAGATGGAGTCTGGCTCTGTTGCCAGGCTGGAGTGCAGAGGCACGATCTCAGCTCATTGCAACCTCCACCTCCTGCCTCAGCCTCCTGAGTAGCTGGGACTACAGGCATGTGCTACCACACCCAGCTAATTTTTGTATTTTTAGTAGAGATGGGGTTTTATCATGTTGGCCAGGATGGTCTCGATCTCTTGACCTCACGATCCGCCCACCTCAGCCTCCGAAAGTGCTGGGATTACAAGTGTGAGCCACCATGCCCGGCCCAGGGTTCGTGATTATTAAAAGTCCTTCACTTAATTAGACTCTGAGCTTCTTAGTGCCCTAAACAAAGAGGGAAGCGTGACTAGTTACAGAATGTACTCGGTCCTTAAGGCAAACAAATAGCTGTTGTTGGGCTACAGTATTACTGAGTGTCTTCTGTAGGAGAACTAACAATCCATGTCAGGACAACAGCTAATATGTTTTTATCCTAAGGACCCTGACACTGGGACTGTTGGTTCTCCTGTAGAAGACACTGAGTAATACCATAGCTCAAACTCTCATAGTACCATGATAAATACAACACTGAGTATCAAATTACCTTTTTAAATATAACATCCCTCAATACAATCCAAAGGTATATAAGGGCTTGTGACTCCAGAACAACCCCAAGGGATGAAGTACAGCAGAAAATACAAACATCACCTCTCATAATAGAGCTAAGAGCATGCAAATTACCTTTTCTAGTTTTTTCTCTGCCTCAGTCTCTGCCTTATCTGAGTTAATCCCTTTAATTTGAAGAATTGAGTTGTATTAAATTCATAGTGTTTATATTTATTGAAATTTATTATTTTCTACGTTCTCCCCAAAAATCGTGTAACATTTCCTTGGTTATGTATTTTTACAAGCGATCTCAAACCTTCTGTGTGTATTACCTTCCTAACTAGATTATAAACTCCTCAAGGGCAATGACAATTTACATATTTCAGTCAACGGTAAATGTTAACTAAGAAATTGATAGTAGAGAAAATATGACATAAACATATGTGTCGTGATACTATCGTGGGTAGCATAACATTCACATTAAATAGAAAAATAGAACTCATGTTTTTATGATGCTAGGGTACCACTTTTTTTTTTTTTTTTTTTTTTTAGCAGAACAGTGTTTCACTCTATCACCCAGGCTGGAGTGCAGTGACTCGATCATAGCTCATTGCTGCCTTAAACTCCTTGGCTCAAGCAATCTTCCCTCCTCAGCCTCCCCTGTAGCTGGTACTACAGGTGTGTGCCAACACACCAGGCTTAGAATACCACTTAAACACATGTAGAACACCATAAATCTGTTATAGTAGACACCTACACATAAAACCATTTATAAATCATCATTTTGCAGATCCAATTATCTTTTTGGTTCTTCTTAAATTGGGTCTTTAATCACTTCTTTCTCTTAAAAATTCTGAGAGGGAAAGTCTGTTTTATATTGAGGCCAGGCATGGTGGCTCATGCCTGCAATCCCAGCAGTTTGGGAGGTTGAGGTGAGTGGATTGCCTGAGGTTAGGAATTTGAGACCAGCCTGGCCAACATGGTGAAACACTATCTCTCCTAAAAATACAAAAGTTAGGTGGGTGTGGTGGTAGGATCCTGTAATCCCAGCTACTTGGGAGGCTGAGGCAAGAGAATCATTTGAACCCAGGAGGTGGAGGCTGCAGTGAGCCAAGATGGCATCACTGCACTCCAGATCACTGGACAACAGAGTGAGACTCTATCTCAAAAAAAAAAATGTATAATATTGAATGGGCACCCATTCATTAATAAATATTAATAGTATCAGCACCTCACTAGGGTAACAAAAGCTACCTGTGGTTGTGGCAAACACTGTGTGCTGACTGACCAGCCTACATTTCTAACACCCTTCTCCCTTGCCTGACTGTACTGAAGAAGATATCAAAGTTAGAAGCTCAATCTCCTACATGCCTGTTTGGCTTAGGGTGCTCACTTGACTGTCTTGGCGAATGGGCTGAAAGTGGAAATATACTAGTACCCCTTAATTCTCTTCCCCCATCTTCCAGCCTGATACCTAAAAGCAAGAAACCTGCTGGGCACAGTGGCTTATGCCTGTAATTCCAGTACTTTGGGAGCTCAGCATAGGAGGATCACCCAAGAGTTCTAAACCAGCCTGGACAACATTGCGAGACCTTGTCTCTATAAAAAAAAAATTAGCAGGACATGGTGGCACACAACTCTAGTCCCAGCTGTTCAGGAAGATTGCTTGAGCCCTGGAGGCTGAGGCTGCAGTGAGCTGTGATCACACCATTGCATTCCAGTCTGGGTGACAGAGCAAGACTGTATCTCTCTCTCTCTCTCTCTCTCTCTCTCTCTCTCTCTCTCTCTCTCACACACACACACACACACACACACACACACACACACCCCTGAAGGTGCCATAGCCATACTGTAACCATAGATAGGACAAAAGCTTATAACTAGGGATGCCAGAATAGCAAGATTAGAAAGAGCCTGGGTCCATGATAGCATACCTGAGTCATTACAAGGTGTGGGTGGCCAGCATCTAGTATGGTGGCCAGCATCTAAGATGGTCTTCTGTGACCCTCAACTGCTGATATTCACATCTTTCAGTAGTCCCCTCCCACAAAGTATCAGGGCTGGCCTGTATGATCAACAGAATAGAGCAAAAATTAGGGTGCGTGACTTTTTTTTTTTTTTTTTGAGACAGGGTGCTGCTCTATTGACCAGACTGTAGTACACTGGTGTCATCTCAGCTCACTGCAGCCTTGACCTCTCAGGCTCAAGTGACCCTCCCATCCTGGCCTCCCAAGTAGCTAGGATTACAAGCTTGTGCCACCACACCTGGCTAATTTTTGTATTTTTGTAGAGATGAGGGTCTCCCTATGTTGCCCAGGTCTACAAATCCTGGGCTCAAGTAATCCTTCTACCTCTGCCTTCCAAAGTGGTAAGATTGCAGGCATGAGCTATCACGCTTGCCCAAGGGTGTGTGACTTCTGATGCTGGATTATAAAAGGCATTGCAGTTTCTGCTGTGTTCTCTTGACTTGCTCACCCTGGGGAAATCTAGTAGCCATCCTGTGAAGATAGTCAAGCAGTCTGGCCAGAGGCCCATGTGGAGAAATACAGGCATCCTGCCATTAGTCAGCAGCAAGCTGGCAATCATGAAAGTGATCCACTGTCTGGTACGCACCTGTAGTCCCAACTACTCAGGAGGCTGAGGTGGGCAGATCGCCTGAGACTGGGAGGTGGAGGTTGCAGTGTATTGTGATCACACCACTGCACTCCAGCCTGGGCTACCTAGCGAGACCTTATCTCAAAAAAAGATAAAGAAAAGAAAAGGAAGGAGAGGTCAGGCGTGGTGGCTCATGCCTGTAATCCCAGCACTCTGGGAGGCCAAGGTGGGCGGATCACAAGGTCAGGAGTTTGAAACCAGCCTGGTCAATATGGTGAAACCCTGTCTCTATTAAAAGTACAAAAGTGAGCAGGGCATGGTGGCGGGCACCTGTAGTCCCAGCTACTTGGGAGGCTGAGGCAGGAGAATCGCTTGAAAGCGGGAAGTGGAGGTAGCAGTGAGCCGAGATCGTGCCACTGCACTCCAGCCTGGGGGACAGAGCAAGACTCTGTCTCAAAAAAAAAAAAAAAAAAAAAAAAAAAAAAAAAAAAAAACAAGAAGAAAAGGAAGGAGGGAAGGAGGGAGACAGCCACACTGTGGAAGTGGATCCCCTAGCCCCAGTCAAGCCTTTGGATGACAGCAAGAAGAAAGAAAGGCAAGGAAGGTAGGGAGGAAGGGAAGGAGGACAGCATGGTGGAAGTGGATCCTCCAGTCCCAGGGAAGCCTTACAGCTGCGGCAGCTTAGCAGGGACACCAAGCCAGAATTACCTAGCCAAAGTGCTCCTGAATTCTTGAACTGCAGAAAACATGACAGAGAAGAAATGATCATTTAAGCCATTATATTTCGGGTATTAGATTATTAGATTATAAACATATCAGGAGTTTATGCCAGTGTTGTTATTTTTTTATTTGCAGCCATACAATCCTAACTGATAAACTACTCTGGAAATTAAAAAAAAGAAAAAAAAGAAAAAAAAGACAGCTATAAAAATTTCATGTCTGACTAAAGGAAGTCTTTAAAAGCAAATCTGTTGATCCATTCCAAAAACTGTAGCTAAGACAGTATCTACAGAAAATGAGGTATAATTTCCATACTAGGTTATGAAGCAGAATGGGAAAAAAAGAACCACATCTCATGAAATCTAAACTCCAGCCTTAGCTCTATCATTATTTGCCAGTGACACTTGGCAGATCAACTTGCTCCAGGTCCTTTTTTATTTTCTCATTTGAATGATGAGCGAACTAGACTAGATGATTTCTATAGCTCCCTTTAACTCCTAAATTCTGACCCTAAGAGCTATGACATCATTGGTGCTATTTTTCAGGGCTCTTGATAATAATGTTTAAAGAGAAAACTTTGTCTACAAAATTAGCATCATAATAATACTGGAAAACGCACAAGGAGACCGGCACTCATACACTGATATTAGAACATAAACTGATTTAATCCCTTCAGAAAGCAACTTGGTATTATGTCAACAGTCTCCCTTCCCTCCCTTCCCTCCCTTCATTCCCTTCCCTCCCTTCATTCCCTTCCTTTCCTTCTTTTCCTTCCCCCACCCCCACCGCCCTCTCTCTGTCTCTCTCTCTCTTTTCTTTTTTTATTTTGAAACAGGGTCTCACTCTGTTGCCCATGATGGAGTGCAGCTGCACAATCATGGCTTACTGCAGCCTCAACCTCCTAGGCTCAAGCAAGCCTGTCACCTCAGCCTCCTGGACAGCTGAGACTACAGGCACAGGCACATGCCCCCTACACCTAGGTCAGTTTTTTTTGTCTTTTTGAGACAGAGTTTTGCTCTTGTTGCCCAGGCTGAAGTGCAATGGCATGATCTCAGCTCACTGCAACTTCTGCGTCCTGGGTGATTCTTCTGCTTCAGCCTCCCAAGTAGCTGGGATTACAGGCATGTGCCACCATGCCCGGCTAACTTTGTATTTTTAGTAGAAATGGGGTTTCAACATGTTGGCCAAGCTGGTTTTGAACTCCTGAGCTCAATTGTCCACCTGCCTCAGCCTCCCAAGTAGCAAGGATTACAGGTGTGAGCCATCATGCCCAGTGGGGAAAATTTTTTGATGCTTTGTTGGAGTCTCACTTTGTAGCCCAGGCTGGTCTCAAACTCTTGAGCTCAAGGGATCCTCCTGCCTCAGCTTCCCAAAGTGCTGGGATTACAGGAATGAGCCACTGCACCCCAGCTGTCAACAGTCTTTTTTAAGTCATATTGTAATAGAAAAGAATGGTATTGTAATCTTAAAGGTGGAACATACAGTATCACTACAAGTTATATTTCTAAAGAGTTTGAAACATAGGAAAATACACTTTCATGCTAAGAGAAAGTTGAAAAAGAATAAAAATATCTATACTACTAGTTTTCATTGGGTAGTGAATCTGGAGATTATTTTCTTCTCCACTCCATTTGTTTATATATTTTTCCAATTTTTCATAAAGATTTTGGCTCACTTTTATAATTTCAAAGCCTTAATAAAGTGAGGTTACTTAAGGTAAAAATCAGACAGAAAAAAATCAAGACAATGAAAAAAAATTAAGGTGAAAAATTCTAAAGGATGACTATAGGTAGGCTAACGAAGCCCAGGATCTACTGAGATAGCTTGGGGGTTGGTCAGAAAAAGATGTTGGCAGTAAGATAGGTTAGTGAAAGAAGAGGCAGTTGGTGAGTCTATGACTTGGAAAATTGGATTAGGAAATAAGCAAACATATATGGCACAAACCCAAGAGGAATAGACTTTATAGAGTCCTAGAAGTCAAGGCCAGTGGGAAGTAAAAAATAAAACATTCAACAGAGTATATGAACATAGTGATAACCTAAATAATGGCTAGAGTAGGAAGATTAGTGTAAATATATAGGTATTGCATTATACACTTTGGAGTTAATCAGTAGACCACAAAACCACAAAAAAAAATCAAGGAATTTTTTTAAACATGGAATAGAATATAAGCACTAGGTTATACAGAATTGGAAATTAGTATTGGAGCATAATGTTAGTTTTTGCCTCTGGTTAGAATTAATATGATAATGTCACTTCTGTGGTCAGTAAGCATAAGCCTAAGAGGGAAATGAACGCCATGTCTGGCACTCACTTTCACTTTCCGGGAGCTGAATAGTCAGGAGACCAACCGTGAACATGGTCAATAACATCCCCAGCAAGTATATATGATTTCAAAACACAACAAAGGGACTGTGTCCACTTGCTGAGGGACTGGGAGGGAACTTCCTTCCCCCTGAGCTTTCTAGATGCAGACATTTTCCCTCCATGTGTCTCCTCACCAAATTAAAACTAATTTGTACTTCAGTACAAAAACAGAATGGTTGAGTACCTTTAAGAAATGAAACAGTACTTATAAGAGTTGTTTTTGAAATTACAAATCAAGGTAACAGAGAAAAATTCTGCTTTAGATATCTGTACTGGTTGTAACTGGAGACAAAGCAAAGGCAAAACAAACCTATCATTAGCTTAGCATACCAGTATACTTCCTTATACCCATTATAGGGCTCCATAACATGCGAAACAAATGATTCTTGTCTGACTGATCCTCTGATTATTGGTTTTTCTCCATCCTCTAATTATGAGCATTCCTTTGAGCAGTTCTTGCCACCCTGTCCTATTCTTTCTTCAGGGGGAAACTCATCTACATTCATGGCAATGTACTGAACAAATATATACTGAGCACCAACTATGAACCAGGTACCAGGACACACCAAGAACACATTGTTCATAATGCAGAGAAAAACACTTGCAAAAAATATATATTGTGGTCAGTGTCCTACTAAAGATTAATGTGGCTGGGCACAGTGGCTCACGCCTGTAATCATAGCACTTTGGGAGGCAGAAGCAGGCAGATCACCTGAGGTCAGGATTTCAAGACCAGCCTGCCCAACATGGTGAAACCCCACCTCTTAATTGCAGTTTTGGACTGTTAAAAAAGAAAGAAAGAAAGAAAGAAAACACATCTCTACTAAAAGTACAAAAAAAAGCTGGGCAAAAAATAAATAAAATAAAAATAAAATTACCCCTTTGGTAATTGTGTGGATATTTCTCTGCCAAGACTTAAGCAGGTAAGACACATTTCAATAATCCAAGTGAGAAATAATGGGAGCCTAAACTAAGATAGTGGCAGAAGGAGACGAAGAGGAAGAATTTGTCAGATCTATGAGCAAAAGAATGTAGGAGGTAAAGAGAGGGAACAATCAAAGAAAAGTCTGAAGTTTTCAGTATAGGCAGCTAGTTGAGACATTGATATCACTAAATAAAACAAAGAATATGAGACAAGAATGAGAGGGATGAGGCAAAGGGAAGGAAGAAAATATCTTTTTCAGCTATATTGAGTTTGAAGGGCCCATTGAGATATCCAAGAGCAGATGCCTTGTGAGCAGTAGAATACAAAAGTATGGAGCTTAGAAATAAGTGTGGGTTCTAAAGCCATCACCAAGTGACAGCTTCAATCTTGAAAGGAAATGAAATCCAGAGAATATAGGATGGAGAGTATCTACTTTTGTCAAGAAATTTAAAATTTTTGCCAGGCATGATGGCTCACGCCTGTGATCCCAGCACTTTGGGAGGCAGCGGCAGGTGGATCACGAGGTCAGGAGTTCAAGACCAGCCTGACCAATATGGTGAAACCCCATCTCTACTAAAAATACAAAAATTAGCTGGGTGTAGTGGTGCATGCCTGTAATCCCAGCTACGCAGGAAGATGAGGCAAGAGAATCGCATGAACTTGGCAGGCAGAGGTTGCAGTGAGCCAAGATCCCACCACTGCCAGCCTGGGCAACAGAGCAAGACTCCATCTCAAAAAAAAGAAAAGAAAAAAAATTTGAAATTTTTTCCAATATTCTCTCAAAAACTCAGTCCTGTATTGTCATCAACTTATGAGACTTCCATTTGGACATCCTACCATCACCTCAAATGTGAATTAATCTAATGATATTATAGGTAAAAAATGGTTGAATATTGGAATTATACAATGTTTCAACCTTAATAGGCATTTCACAGCTGTATTAACACAGCAGTGTCCTGGCTTCCTTACCTCCTAACTCATCTTCTTATAATTCATATTTCCCAAATATTTCTCCAAACCCTTTCTTCATATCTTACTTCCCTATTCAAAACCCTTTAGAGGTGCCCTATTAATTACTACAGCCAAGCTAAGTCCTACCCTCACTTTCCCTCACTTCTCAACATTATTCTCCACCTAATAGGGCTGGGCTCATCAGTGTCCTGTGAAACAATCCATAATGTTCATTCCAGTCTTAGCTCATTCCATTTTTTTTTTTTTTTTTTTTTTTTTTTTTTTTTTTTTGAGACGGAGTTTCGCTCTTGTTACCCAGGCTGGAGTGCAATGGCGCGATCTCGGCTCACCGCAACCTCCGCCTCCTGGGTTCAAGCAATTCTCCTGCCTCAGCCTCCTGAGTAGCTGGGATTACAGGCACGTGCCATCATGCCCAGCTAATTTTTTGTATTTTCAGTAGAGACGGGGTTTCACCATGTTGACCAGGATGGTCTTGATCTCCCGACCTCGTGATCCACCCGCCTCACCCCCCCAAAGTGCTGGGATTACAGGCTTGAGCCACTGCGCCCGGCCCTTAGCTCAGTCTTACCCAATACCTGGAATTTCCTACTCTTGACTTACATAAAGCCAATCTAAAGGAACCTTTAAAACAGTGTCTCTCAGCTTTTTGACCATGATTCTCTTTGATAAAGCTAACCCCAAACCCATTATCAATCCCTTTCATCCTGTCCCCTTCCACTAGAGAGGCTAGAAGGTACATGCTTCTTTTCTGAGGCTCCTCTGTAGTTAGGAAAGGCCATGTGATAATTTCTGGCTAATGGTGCTACCTCCTTTTCCTTCCCGCCTTGAAAAATGGGCCCAAGTACTTAGAGTGGCAGCAGATGTCTTGGGATGATAAATCCACAAGCCAGCACACTAAGGATTACAGAGTGGTAAAACACAAATTTTGGGGTTTTTGACCAAACTCCTGAGCCACACCAGGCTAGGACTGCCTGTTTCTTGGGTTTACTAGGTCAGGAAATAAGTCCCTAATTCTTTAGGCTACATACAGTTGCCTATCTATTTTTTTTTTGTCTTTGTTTTTGCTGCAGAAAATATTCCAAATTAATATAAATGGCTTGCTCACATTATATAAATATTTTCAAGCAGTAGCACACCCTTATAGCCAACAAATTCATGACAGTCTTTATGCACACAAAAATTAATATTTACTTGATAGTGGCCAGGCATGGTGACTCACACCTGTAATCCTAGCTTTTTGGGAGGCTGAAGTGGGAGGATCCCTTCAGCCTAGGAGTTCAAGACCAGCCTGGGCAACATAGGGAGACCCTGTCTCTATTCAAAAAAAAAAAAAAAACCCTGGGCATGGTGGCTTATGCCTGTAATACCAGCACTTTGAGAGGCCAAGGCAGGCAGATCAAATGAAGCAGACGATTGAGACCAGCCTGGCTAACACGGTGAAACCCCATTTCTATTAAAAGTACAAAAAAAAAAAAAATTAGCCAGGCCTGGTGGTGGGCACCTGTAATCCTAGCTACTCAGGAGGCTGAGGGAGGAGAATTGCTTGAATCTGGGAGACACAGGTTGCAGTGAGCCAAGACTGCACCACTGCACTGCAGCCTGGGTGGACAGAATGAGCCTCTGTCTCCAAAAAACAAAAAACGAAATACAACACTCACTTGATAGTTCAAGCATGTATCTAATGACAAACTGTTTTTCAAAGTGAGCGAGAATGTGGAGGCACACATATATTCCACCAATTATGGCTTTTTGCAGCAGCTATTCTCTCTGAGTATAGGATAGCCAACAGTTTATTGAAAAATAAAAAGTATAGGGCAAGTGTGGCTGCCTCAGGCTTATAATCTCAGCACTTTGGGAGGCTGAGGTAGGAGGATTGAACCCAGGATTCTGAGGTTACAGTGAGCTATGATCATGTCACTTTACCCCAGCCTGTGTGATAGAGCAAGACCCTATCTCAAAAACAAACGGTAACAAAGCACTTCTCTTAAAGGGAGAATTTCAATTCCTTGGTAGCAATATAGGTAAGTTATTCTCCTTTACTGAAACTAGAATAGAGAGTGCCAAGTTCTAAATTTTTTAACCATAAAAGTTTATTTCTTGCCCATAGTTCGTCCAAAATGAGTGTTCTGATCAGGCCTTCTGCAAAGATCCACCTAGAAAACCTGTTCCTTCTATCTTAGGGCTCCTCCATCCTCAACAAATAAGCTGTGATATTCCGTATAAAGTTAGGAAAGTAGCATGGAAGAGTACTTGAGAGAGGAGCTAACTGCAAGTCGGGGTGGGAAATGGTGTCTATTGGTACACAAAAGAAGGAAAGGAAATGAATTCTGTGAATTGCTAGACAATTTGTGCCACACTTGTGAAAAAAAAGAAAAGAAAAAAAAAGTTGAAGTTAAAATGGAATAAGGAAGGCAAGTCCCTCACCTTAATAAGGAAGATAAAGCAATTTTAAAGTTGCTCTCCTACAGGATTTTCATACTCAAATCCCTGTTTTCCACTGGTTTAAAAAAAAATGGCCTCCATCCTCCAAGGTATGGAGGGACTGGACTTTACTGACATATACTAACCTTTTGCTTTCCCATCTAAAAAAAAGCTGAGCAAACCATCAGAGTGGCATACAGAAATATCCTTAGTCCCAGTTTGGACAGATAACCATCCCATGCTATGGTAGGCAGCTTCTAAGGTAGCCCCCATAATCTGTACCTCCTGGTATCTACACCTCTGTTTAATCTCCTCCTCTGAAGTATGGGTGGATTTAATTGCCAGGTCACATGGAAAATCTATGTTTATCATTCTGAAGAACTGCCAAACTCTTTCTCTAAAGTGGCTGCGTCATTTTACAATCCAGATGAACTACTTTTTATCTATGGAACCAAATGCAAATTATTTAACCTGAGTTTTCCATCATTTATAAAGTATTAGTTATCATTTTTAGTTTCAAAAATAATTCCTGCAGATCAGGTGGGCAGAAAAAATAAAAATAAAACTACCATTTATTGAGCACTTACTTGTATCACCACTGTTCTAAGTACTTATGAAGACTTTCCTCATTTAATCCATGTGGTAGAATTGTCAGATAAAATACAGGACAGTCCATTAAATTTTAATTTCAGGTTTGAAAACTAAATAATCTTTTAGTGTAATTATATTCTTTGCCCAGAGTCTTTTATTTTTATTTTTGAGATGGAGCCTCACTTTGTCATCTGTCACCTAGGCTGGAGGGCAGTGGCAGAAGATCAGTTCAGTGCAACCTCCACCTCCTGGGTTCAAGTGACTCTAGTGCCCCAGCCTCCTGAGTAGCTGGGACTACAGGTATGTGCCACCACGCTGGCTAATTTTTGTATTTTAGTAGAGACGAGGTTTCACCGTTGGCCAGGCTGGTCTCAAGATCCTGGCCTCAAGTGATCTGCCTGCCTCGGCCTACTGAAGTGCTGGGATTACAGACACAAGCCACCACACCCAGACTAATTTTGTTCTTTAAAAATAAGTCTTTCACAGCTTGCCAGAAGTAAAAATTAAAATTAATTTTAAAAATAAATAGGCTGGGAGCAGTGGCTCACACCTATAATCCCAGAACTTTGGGAGGCTGAGATGGGTGGATAGCTTGAGGTCAGGAGCTTAAGACCAGCCTGGCAAACATGGTGAAACCCCATCTCTACTAAAAATGTAAAAATTAGCAGGGCGTGGTGGCTCATGCCTGTAATCCCAGCTACTTGGGAAGCTGAGGCAAAAGAATTGCTTGAACCTCAGAGGCAGAGGTTACAGTGAGCTGAGATAGGGCCATTGCACTCCAGCCTGGGTAACGAGTGAAACTCAGTCTCAAATAAATAAATAAATATTTATTACAGTTTATTTATTTGAGACAGAGTATCACTCGGTTACCCAGGCTGGAGCGCAGTGGCACAATCTCAACTCACTGCAACTTCTGCCTCCCCGGCTCAAGCCTGCCCTGCCTCAGCCTCCCGAATAGCTGGGATTGCAGGCGCCTGCCACAGCTGGCTAATTTTTGTACTTTTAGGAAGAGATAGGGTTTTGCCATGTCGGCCAGACTGGTCTTGAACTCCTGATCTCAGGCGATCCGCCCACCTCAGCCTCACAAAGTGTTGGGATTATAGGCGTGAACCACCGCGCCCAGCCTGTTTTTGTTTAGCTTAGTTTAGTTTTGTTTTGTTTTAATTCATTTTCTGAGACAGAGCCACTCTGTCACCTAGACTGGAGTGCAGTGGCACCATCTCAGCTCACTGCAACCTCCGCCTCCCAGGTTTAAGCGATTCTTGTGCCTCAGCCTCCTGAGTAGCTGGGATTACAGGTACCTGCCACCATACCTGGCTAATCTTTATATTTTTAATAGAGACAGTGTTTCACCATGTTGGCCAGGGTGATCTCAAACTCCTGACCTCAAGTGATCTGTCCACCTCAGCCTCCCAAAATGCTGGGATTACAGGTGTGAGTCACTGCACCCAGCCTATTTTGTTTTTGAGATATGGTCTTACTCAGTCGCCCAGACTGGAGTGCAGTGGCACTATCTTGGCTTGACCTCGGCTTGGGTGATCCTCCTGTCTCAGCCTCCTGAGTAGCTGGGACTACAGATGTGCACCACCACGCTCAGCAAATTTTTGTATTTTTTTGTAGAGATGGGATTTCACTTTATTGCCCAAGCTGGTCTTGAATTATTGGGCTCAAGCAATCTGCCTGCCTCAGCCTTCCAAAGAAAAATAATTCTTTAATGATCAAAAACATCAAGCTTGATTGAAATACTGAACACATTAGTCTAATTGTATTTCCATATTACGAATACCGGTTGTTTAATATAGCAAAAGTATTTTTTCCAAGAGAGTTTCTCAAATATTAGCCACTAGAATTCATTTCAACGAGATTTGGATGGATTTTTAGAAAATAGATTTAGCTTTCTGCAGTAATCAAAGCACCCTTAAACAATCATTAAATGGAAAAGTCATACTTTTTTTCTCCTACATCTCAAAGCTGTGCAGAACAGCCGCATCCCCAAAAGTGGCCCACGCTTGTTTATTCTCTGGAATTGTTTCAATTATGTTTGCAACTGAATATACATTCATTCTTAGAAAATTAATATGGTTTAAAAGAGGAAATGCTTGTATATTTCCATTATTATTTCTGAGATAATAGAGAAAATGTTTGTATGTAAAGCTGGTTCCAGTGTCTGAGTAGTCATTTTGGTTACTGTGTGTGTTTGTCCAACTACTCTCTCTTTCCAGCTGAAAATTATGTTGGCAGGGAGCCATGCTACAGAAACTCCACCCTGAGGAGTGACTCAGATAATTAGACAAAAGCATTTAAACCTCTTCAAGATTTTTTCAGGCTTCCCTCTTGACACTCCTTCCTCTTAGTCAAAGAATGAATGACTACACATTTTGTGTAGTTAAAGAAAAAAAAACTAACACCATTCTTGAATCAATAATGCCTATTCTCAATTGTCATGTATTAAAAGGTACAACAAATAGTTGGTTTCTTATTACCTTGAGAATATCTTTATCTTTTTGACTGAATGTATGTGCGCGCGCGCGCGCGTGTGTGTGTGTGTGTGTGTGTGTGTATTTTTTTTTTTTTTTTTTTTTTTTTTTGAGACAGAGTCTTGCTCTGTCACCCTGGCTGGAGTGCAGCAGCACCATCTTGGCTCACTGCAACCTCTGCCTCCCAGGTACAGGCAATTCTCCTGCCTCAGTCTCCAGAGCAGCTGGGACTACAGGCGCCTGCCACCATGGTCAACTAATTTTTGTATTTTTAGTAGAAACGGGGTTTGGCCATGTTGGCCAGGCTGGTCTTGAACTCCTGACCTCAAGTGATTTGCCTGCCTCGGCCTCCCAAAGTGCTGGGATTACAGGCATGGGCCACCACTCCTGGTCTGCTTTTGTTTTTTTATCCAAGATTCAGAGGGTATGTGCAGTGGTTTGTTACATGGGTATATTGCATGATGCTGAGGTTTAGGCCTTGAAGGATCCCATCGCCCAAGCAGTGAACACAGGTAGTTTTTCAACCCTGGCCCCCTTCCTCTCTTCTGCTGTTCTGAATCTCCAGCATCTACTGTTCCCATCTTTGTGTCTGTGTGTACCCAGTGTTTAGCTCCCATTTATAAGTGAGAATGTGCAGTACTAGATTTTCTGTTTCTGCATTAATTCACTTAGGATAATGGCCTCCAATTGCATCCATGTTGCTGGAAAGGACATACTTTTCATTATTTTTTATGGCTGCATTATTTAATTTTTTAAATTGTTAAACCAGAAGGAAGAAGGAAATAGAACAAACTTCTCTTGAGTGCTCACCCCACCAGATAGGGACTTTCTCTAAGTTACCATTTTTTTGTGATAAAACCTTGCTGGGTAAACATTACCATCCCCATTTTTAGAAGGAAAACTGAGACAGAGAGATTTTCCAGTGTCACTTAGTTATTGAGGTCAAAGTTGGAATTCAAACCTAGGTCTATCTGACTCAAAACGCTATGCTGTTTCCCCAAAGCAATGCTGTCAGGCAAGAAACTAAAACTGCTTGTAAAAAAAAAAAAAAATGTAGAAAGGGCTGGGTGCAGTGGCTCATGCCTATAATCCCAGCGTTTTAGGAGGCCAAGGCAGGTGGATCACTTAAGGTCAGGAGTTCAAGACCAGCCTGGCCACTGGCCAACATGGCAAAACCCCATCTCTACTAAAAATACAAAAATTAGCCAGGCATGGTGGTGCATGCCCGTAATCCCAGGTACTGAAGAGGCTAAGGCAGGAGAATCCCTTGAACCCAGGAGGCAAGAAGATCCCGCCACTGACCTCCATCCAGCCTGGGACATAGAGTAAAACTCTGTCTCAAAAAATAAAAATAAAAAAAAAGATAAGTATCATATATGACTTATATGAAGGAGGTTCTCTTCCATCTTCAATCTCCTTTCCATTCAGTGAATGGCCTTTATATCATCATCATACATAGGATATTTCCAGATCCTAATTTCTTGGGTATTTCTAACACTGTAATCCAGAATCCAGAATTCACAGTTTCCTAATCACTATTTTGATGCTCAGCAAAGCAGCTTGGACTCAAGGTATACCAGTAGGTAACTTAAGTTTTATTAGATTGGGACATGCAGGAAGAAAAAGAACGTAGAACTCACCATAGGTTTGAAATGAGAAAAATTAACATGTCTAGGATGTCTAAGCATATGGAAACAATAGCCCTGCCAACCAAATTGATTGATTAATTGATTGGTTTAAAAGAGATGTGGTCTAGCTGGGTATGGTGGCTCACACCTGTAATCCCAGCACTTTGGGAGGCTGAGGACGGTGGTTAGCTTGAGCCTCAGGAGTTGGAGACCATCCAGGCCAACATGGCAAAACCGCATCTCTATTTAAAAAAACAAACAAAAAACCAGACATGGTCTCACTATGTTGCCCAGTTGGGTCTCAAACTCTTGGCCTCAAGCAATCCTTCCATCTTAGCTTCCCAGAGTACTGGGATTACAGGTGTAAACCACCACATTTGACCAAAAGGCAATTTAGAATTGTTGTCATGCTAGTCTAAAATCCATACTGTATTCAACAAGATACCCGAGAAATAACAAAAGAAAATATCTAGTAGTATTTACTTAAAACATTTCCCCTAAGATTCAACTAACAATTATTATATTAAGCAAAAAAGAATAAAAACGTAATGTTTTAATCTTTAATTCAAATTTTTCTTGATGACAAAAATAGGACTTAAGGCGCCTCAGTAAGTTTCTAAATATTAGGTTCTTGTGTAAAGTGCATTTACTATCATAAATCAAGTATTACTCCTTAATTGAAGAGAATTAAAAATGCAATCCAATCTTATAAAAAGAGCCCAAGTCATAAAGATAAGCAATCAACCATAAAAGATCAAGAATTTTTTATATAATATGGTAGTGTTCACTTTGAGACCTATTCATCTTTACCCACAGACTTGATCATTAATTATATTTCAGATTTTTTAAGTTTCAAAATAAGCCAAAATGCAATGTGTTTATTTCCATTACGGGCTCGAGGCTCCTAAGAAACAATTCATGACTAGGATAAAAACTCCAGCATATCAAATAGAAATATAATGTGTCAATAGCTACTAGCATTCCAGGTTTATCCTTAGTTCAATAATGACTCATCGGTTATTAATCTCAAAAAACTTGTTTTAAAAGCAGATTAAGAATCACTATTGGTTACCTAGAGCTACATATATATATATACAAAGATACTGACACATAGTATCAGATTTGAAAATATTTTCAAATTTTCAAATCACTACATGTTTTTTGGTTTTAAGAATATACCTATTACTTTTTCTATTTTATATATATATAAATTAACTGCCAGGACCCCTGTCACCGGGAGCGGAGGGCCTGGCTGGGGCTATCTACTACTTTTTTCCACTAAATATTTGTTGAAATAATAAATGAATCCGGCCGGGCATGGTGGCTCAACGTGTAATCCGAGCACTTTGGGAGGCCAAGGCAGGCGGATCACAAGGTCAAGAGATGAGACCACCCTGGCCAACATGATGAAATCCTGTTTCTACTAAAAATACAAAAAAATTAGCTGGGCATGGTGGTGGGCGCCTGTTGTCCCAGCTACTCGAGAGGCTGAGGCAGGAGAATTGCTTAAACCCCGGAGGCAGAGGTTGCAGTGAGCCAAGATCGCACCACTGCACTCTAGCCTGGCGATGGAGCAAGACTCCATCTCACAAAAAAACAAATAAAAATAAAAAAGAAGCCAGGCGTGGTGGCTCACGCCTGTAATCCCAGCACTTTGGGAGGCGGAGGTGGACAGATCTCCTGAGGTCGGGAGTTCGAGACCAGCCTGACCAACATGGTGAAAGCCTGTCTCTACTAAAAATACAAAATTAGCCAGGCATGATAGCACATACCTGTAGTCCCAGCTACTTGAGAGGCTGAGGCAGGAGAATCACTTGAACCAAGGAGGCAGAGGTTTCAGTGAGCTGAGATTACACCATTGCACTCCAGGCTTGGCAACAATAGCAAGACTCCATCTCAATAATTAATTAATTAATTAAAATAAAAGAATCCAAGTAATATTACAAAATTTCTCAAAACGAAAAAGAAACTTATTTTAAATTCACTGATATAAAGCAAGATTTTTCAAATAATTCAGCATTAATCTCTTCAAGTCAAAGCCCCAGAAAAAGGAAAGTTATGGTTTGTAGTCACTGACTCATTTCCTTAGATGATTCAACCTCGTGGCTTCAACACTGACTCGTCTTCCTCTCTCCCTTCCTATTTTAATTCAGAACGGAGGGGAAATAAAGCTTTAATACTTTAGAGCTAGCTTTTCACGTCATAATCTTTTTAATAAAGCTAATCTTTCTACAAGCTTTTATACATTTTTAAAATTAAAATCCTATTATATAATTCAGTGAACAGTGGATCAAACCCAGAACATGATACTCTGACTTTTAAAAAAGTTATTGAAAAAATTCAGGAATTTTCCACTTTTTAAAAGTGAATAGTCAAATTGTACTGGCACAAAGATGATTTTGTTAAAATGTATGTTTTCTGCTACCATGCGCAAACCTCTGAAAATAAGCCTGGCCTTCGTCTTGTTTTTTCCATGTATTCTTTAAACATTTATACACCATAAATGTTGAGTTCCTTATGAATAAGTTCATGAGTTTACCTAATACAGGGTCCAAACCACAAAAAGAAATGAAGAGAATTGAACACAAACACACCAAAGGCATGTATTCACATGCCCATGATTGCTGGCCACATGCACAGCAGAAACAATACATTTGGCTCCTCTCCAAGTAAGGGCAAGACAAACTGTAAAGAGCTCAGTAATCACCTGGTACCGATATTGCTGTTGAAAAAGAGCAACTTGCAAACAATGCCTTCGTCAAGAACACATAGATAGGTATTGCTCTAACTATAATAATATGATGTCCCCTTACCTAACAACACGGGATGGGAGACAGCAGCAGTTTGCTCCCTGCTTTCTTGCCACTTGTGCCCCACCCCTTACCTCAAAGCCTTTCTCTTTAACCAGGTCCTCAGGTGCTATTGGATAAATAAAGAAGAACAATTGAGGGTTATTAAAAATTGCCAACTCCCTCACTCACTGCAAGGAAGCACCTTCCTCATATACTTCAAATAAGACTCCACCCCCTCCAAAATGTTGCTTTGTCTTCAGGAGCACCCATAAGCACCTGACAAACAGGGAAAAACCTAGAGGAGAGAACATATCCTACCAAGAGAATGCTTAAGTTCAGAAAGAAAATTCTTTAGAATTGACATTAGAAAGTCTTTGGGACCTGGCTGGGGCCTGTAATCCCAGCACTTTGGGATGCCCAGGTGGGTGGATAGCCTGTGATAAGGAGTTCAAGACCAGCCTGGCCAACATGGTGAAACCCTGCCTCTACTAAAAATACAAAAATTAGCTCATGTTGTGGTTCACACCTATAGTCCCAGCTACTTGGGAGGTTGAGACAGGAGAATCACTTCTTTTTTTTTTTTTTTTTTTTTTTTTTTTTTTTTGAGACGGAGTTTCGCCCTTGTTACCCAGGCTGGAGTGCAATGGCGCGACCTCGGCTCACCGCAACCTCCGCCTCCTGGGCTCAGGCAATTTTCCTGCCTCAGCCTCCTGAGTAGCTGGGATTACAGGCACGTGCCTCCATGCCCAGCTAATTTTTTGCACTTTTAGTAGAGACGGGGTTTCACCATGTTGACCAGGATGGTCTCGATCTCTCGACCTCGTGATCCACCCGCCTCGGCCTCCCAAAGTGCTGGGATTACAGGCTTGAGCCACCGCGCCCGGCTGAGAATCACTTCTATCCAGGAGGCTGAGGTTGCAGTGAGCCAAGATAGCACCACTGCACTCCAGCCTGGGTGACAGAGCCAGTGAGACTCCATCTCAAAAAAAAAGAAGTCAATAAGACCTGGGAGGCAGTAGGCAGTAGAGAAGCTGTTTTTTGTTTGTTTGTTTGTTTGTTTTTGAGACGGAGTTTCACTCTTGTTACCCAGGCTGGAGTGCAATGGCATGATCTCGGCTCACCGCAACCTCCGCCTCCTGGGTTCAAGCAATTCTCCTGCCTCAGCCTCCCTTGTAGCTGGGATTACAGGCACGTGCCACCACGCCCAGCTAATTTTTTGTATTTTTAGTAGAGACGGGGTTTCACCATGTGGACCAGGATGGTCTCGATCGCTTGACCTCGTGATCCACCCGCCTCGGCCTCCCAAAGTGCTGGGATTACAGGCTTGAGCCACCGCGCCCGGCCGAGAAGCTGTTAATAGGAGTGTTCCAGAAAGCTGGTAATGAAGAGAAGATGACAGATATTAAGGGTATGATAGCCAGAGGGAGATGTGTGTGAAAGTTTGTGAAAACACTTTAATATAAGACAGTCATTGGATTTTCTTTTTTATTAATTTGTTTTTCTGAGATGGAGTCTGGCTCTGTCACCCAGGCTGGAGTGCAGTGGCACGATCTCAGCTCACTGCAGCCTCCGTCTCCCAGGTTCAAGCGATTCTCCCGCCTCAGCCTCCTGAGTAGTTGAGACTACAGGTGAACACCACCACGCCCAGCTAATTTTTGTATTTTTAGTGGAGACAGGGTTTCATCATGTTGGTCAGGCTGGTCTCGAATTCCTGACCTCATGATCCGTCTGCCTTGGCCTCCCAAAGTGCTGGGATTACAGGCATGAGCCATTGCGCCAGGCCAAGTCATTTATAATTTTCAAAACATTGTTCAGGAAGTATTGTAGGTATTAATGGTTGGGGGGGGGAGTGGGAAATGAGGAACACGTGCTACTCAGTTTTCAAGAGGTAAGGAAAAATTGCAAAAAGAATCCATTTGAAAAGGAAGTAATCTTAATATTGTTAGCATTTTTTTTTTCATAGCTAAGGGTCTCCCCTTGGAATGATAATGTCCAAGTAATTGTAGTTACATTACAATTACAAATGTAGATGATAGTGTCCCCATCTCAAAAATGAGGAGGTGTCCTATGGTGGCTGTAACTTGATATTTGTCCAGTAAAATCATAATAGTGATATAACTGAGACTAGACTCAAAATTTATTTGTATTTATCATTCAAATAGCCACAGAGTGAAATTTAAAATAATTTCTAATATGAAAGCATCATGCTGATCCACTTAATCCCTATATAACTAAAATACAGTTACATTTACCATGAAACCTCCCTTAATATTTGCAAACTTAGGCTTAATACTTTATATCAGCACCATTTCTGAATTGTAGGATATTTTCTTCCACAGTAATTTTGGAGTTAGAGGAAAAAATACCTACAGGATGAGAAAATGGAGCACAGAGTTAAATAACCGTACACCTTATTGAATAAATATTGTGTGCCTGTCAGTGTATTATGGGCTTTAGATGTACTTCTCAAAACAGATCAACACAATCGGTGGTACTGTCTTCCATTTCACACATAAGAAAATTGATGAACAAAAAATGTGTTTACCACAGCTAATAAGTGGCAGAGCCTATACTCAAGCCTAAGTCTTGTTGACTTCAAAATAATGTCATTGAAGAAGAGAGGCTCCTAACAAATTGCTCTGTGTGTGTGTGTGTGTGTGTGTGTGAAGCATTGAACCCAGTAGGACACAGTGGTTGTGATTCAACAGATCTGTCATTAATCTGATTTATCTTGCTGATAGAACCTAGTATAGCACCTGGAACTTAGTAGGCTTTCAATAAATGCTTGGCAAATAAATGAATCAGTATATTATATATATACTATATTTTAAACATTTCAAATATTATTTCTTTAGGGAACCTCATTTAAATGTATAAAATATGTAGGCCAGGTGCAGTGGCTCAGGTCTGTAATCCCAGCACTTTGGGAGGCCAACATGTGCAGATCACTTGAGGTCAGAAGTTCACAGTGAAACCCTGTCTCTACTAAAAATACAAAAATTAGCTGGGAGTGGTGGCGTGTGCCTGTCTGTAATCCAACCTATTCAGGAGGCTGAGACAGGAGAATCACTTGAACCTGGCAGGCAGAGGTTGCAGCGAGCCGAGATCATGCCACTGCACTCCAGCCTGGGCAAAAGAGTGAGATTCCATCTCAAAAAAAAAAAAAAAAAGAAAGAAAAAGAAAAACAATATAAGATTTATGTTTTATCCCAGACACTTTACTTTGGGATCTAAACAGGTATTGGCAAAATCTTTCTGTAAAGGGCTAAATAGTAAATGTTTTAGGTTTTGTGGGCCATAGGGCCTCTGTCACAAACACTCAACTCTGCTGTTGTGCAAAAGCATCCATGGACAATATGCAAATGAATGCTTGTGGCTGTGTTCTGATATAACTTTATTTACAAAAGCAGAATAGAGGCCGGGTGCGGTGGCTCAAGCCTGTAATCCCAGCACTTTGGGAGGCCGAGGTGGGTGGATTACGAGGTCAAGAGATCGAGACCATCCTGGTCAATATGCTGAAACCCCGTCTCTACTAAAAATACAAAAAAGTAGCTGGGCACGGTGGCACATGCCTGTAATCCGAGCTACTCAGGAGGCTGAGGCAGGAGAATTGCCTGAACCCAGGAGGCGGAGGTTGCGGTGAGCCGAGATCGCGCCATTGCACTCCAGCCTGGGTAACAAGAGTGAAACTCTGTCTCAAAAAAAAAAAAAAAAAAACAGAATAGAGGGGTTCACAGGTCATGGTTTGCCAGCCCCTGGCCTAGAAAATTCATTGCATCTAAATCATCTCAACTGATACCCTCTACTGTAGTTAATAAGGTTGCAAGCAGAGTATGAGAAAAAAACAATCACACTTTAAGAATGAACTGCCCAATATGATTACCACTAGCCACATATGGCTATGGAGAACTGAAATGTGGCTAGTTTGAATTGAGATGTGCGTTAAATGTAAAATACACATTTGAATTGTGAAGATTTCATATAAAATAAAGAATGTAGAGCTGAGCATGGTGGCACACATCTGTAGTCCCAGATACTAGGGAGGGTAAGGCAGGAAAAATCCTTTGAGGCCAGCCTCAGCAACATAGCAAGACCCCAGTCTCCAAAAATTAAAAGGTATGTAAAATATATCATTAATAATTATTTCATACTGCTGACATATGGAAAAAATATGTTTGATATATTGGGAACATTAAAATTTATTTCTTAATTTTTATTTTTTAAATGTGAGAACTAACAATTTTAAATTACGTATGTGGCTTGCATTATGTTTCTATTGGGCAGCACTGCTCTAAGATAGAATAGTTACAAAAGAGAGAATGCCTAACGGATTCAGTCTTTTTTAGCACTGCAAACAAAATACTTTACCCAATTATCAGTGTCTCTTCAAGTATGCTATGTATCCTGATTTCTATGCTATGTAAGAATTAACATCAAGGCCGAGTGCGGTGGCTGTAATCTCAGCACTTTGGAAGGCCAAGGCAAGTGGATCACCTGAGGCCAGGAGATTGAGACAATCCTGGCCAACATCGTGAAACCCCGTTTCTACTGAAAATATAAAAATTAGCTGGGTGTGGTGGTGGTGGCCTTTAGTCACACCTGGGAGGTTGAAGCAGGAGAATCGCTTGAACCCAGGAGGCGGAGGTTGCAGTGAGCTGAGATCATGCCATTGCACTCCAGCCTGGGTTTCCAAAAAAAAAAAAAATCAAAATTAATTAACTCTTCCTCAGCAAATAACATATTTCACCAATTTATTTCATTATCTCACTTCTTTCTCATTTTCTCTACACTATACTTGGCCTTCATTTTCTCCACTGAATTATCAACAGTTTCCTGAAAGGACTTCTTTCTTCTAACCTCTATCCATTATCTAGATACATGATTCTATACAAAGCTACTAGATACTCCTAAACATTGTGACACTGTGACTCTCTCCTGATTATATATATATACACAAACATATGTCTCAAAAACAAACTTACTTTTAAAAATCAACACATGGGCCAGGCATGGTGGCTCATGCCTGTAATCCCAGCACTTTAGGAGGCTGAGGTGGGTGGATCACCTGAGATGGGGAGTTCCAGGTCAGCCTGGCCAACATGGTAAAACTCCATCCCCATTAAAAATACAAAACAGAGGAGAGGGGTTTTAAAAAATGAACTGGGCATGGTGGCGCATCTGTGGTGCTAGCTGCTCGGGAGGCTGAGGTAGGAGAATCGCTTGAACATGTGAGGCAGAGGTTGCAGTGAGCCGAAATTGTGCCACTGCACTCCAGCCTGGGCGTAAGAGCAAGACTGCATCTCAAAAATTAAAAAAAAAAATTACTAAATAATTACTAGGGTGAGAAATCTGTAACTATTTATAGATTTATATAAAATCAGGCAGGGTGGCTCACGTCTGTAATCCCATCACTTTGGGAGGCCGAGGCGAGTGGATCACCTGAGGTCAGGAGTTCTAGACCAGCGTGACCTGTCTCTACAAAAAGTACAAAATTATCCGGGTGTGGTTGCACATGCCTGTAATCCCAGCCATTTGGGAGGCTGAGGCAGAAGAATCACTTGAACCCAGGAGGCAGAGTCTCCTTGGGTTGTGGTGAGCCAAGATCATGCCATTGCACTCCAGCCTGGGCAACAACAGCAAAACTCCATCTCAAACACTAATTAATAAATTAATTAAAATAAAAAATAAGACATGAAGAGAAAGCACTTTGGTTTGCCATATTGTAACAAACTTCGAAGATCCAAATTTCTGTTTCTACTACAACAATTTTCCCCTCTCATATGCTATGACCTTCTCAGACTATTCAGCTGTAATGGAAAACAACTTTTATGGTCATAAGTAACTACTTTCTCAGCTGGGCATGGTGGCGCGTGCCTGTAATCCCAGCTAGTCCGGAGGCTGAGGCAGGAGAATTGCCTGAACCCAGGAGGCGGAGGTTGCGGTGAGCTGAGATCGCGCCATTGCACTCCAGCCTGGGTAACAAGAGCGAAACTCTGTCTAAAAAAATAATAATAATAATAAGTAACTACTTTCACATAGGTCTTTCTATGAGCTACACGTGTTTTCTTTTTTTTTTAAAGCTTATTTGTAAATGTCCTGAAAATTGACCTCCATAACTTCTGCTAAACTACTTTGTAATAGTCTAGAATAGTTATAGGTTTCACAACTTTGTAATAGTTTAAATAGTTTAAAATAGTTACAGATTTCCCAAAAGGAAAAATAGTTATAGATTTCTCACCCTAGTAATTATTTAGTATTGTTTAATATTAATATGTAACTCTAGGCAAGAAATAATCCATGTGTGAAGCAATTTTTCCTAGTTTATATTGTTTACAATAATAATACTGGAAGAAACCAAATATCATGCACCATATTAGTCTCCAAGTCAATAAAACACTTCCTCTTACAAACTTTCTCAATATAAAAATAAATAGACTCATGACTTAATTACCATAACAGTGGATTAAAAGCCACAGTTAAATAACGTTATCTAAACCTACACCGAACTAATCTAGGTTATCCAGAAGGGCACTTAACAGAGAATCACATTTAACTTAAATCCAAAGACCAGTAAAACAACCATAAAAATAAAAGAAGTATTTAAAATGAAGTGACTGACACAGTTTTAAAGAACTATGTTAAAATCAAAACTGAGAAACTAGATTTCAAGCATTTAAACTCATTTAGAAAAAAATCCAGGTTACACTACTCAATAACAAGTCTCAGCTAACTAAATATATAAAATGTGGAAATTCTATGTCACTGTGCCCTTAAATTTTTATTAGATTCATTCAACAATGGTCTTTTACTTTCAATTGTTCGATTTCCTATATGTTTATACATATATACATATATTAATATGTTTTAAAAATTGGCTTTACACTTGGGGTTAAATGTTTTTCCTAAGAGCCAGATAGTGAATATTTTAGGCTTTTCAGGCAATATACTGTCCATCACATATTCATGGTTTTTTCTCACAACTTTACAAATCCTTTAAAAATGTAAAACCCATTTTTAGCGGTCCCTATAAAAAACAGGCAGCAGCCAGATTTGACCTTGGCAAGAGTTTTCCCACCTCTGCTTTACACTATACTATTATCTTTCTATTACTATGTTAATTATACCAATATTAATATTTCCTTGAAGAAATACCTTACCAATAAGTGCACAGTAGTGAAATAAAACAAAACAAATTTCCTTGAAGTATTTGCTCAAACATCACCTCAGTGAGGCCTTCTCCGAACACACCTACGTGTTCCCTGATATGTGTGTGTGTATATATGACACACTGTATAACATACAGCATATCACCTAATTGACTTTGACTTATTATTTGATCTTTGTTCTCTGCCCCGAACCCTCCATTTAAGTTCCATGAATGCAGATCTTTTGTGTTTTCTCACTGTCAATCTTGTGCACCTCAACAGTGCCAGGCATATTAGTAGGTTCTAAAAAAAAAAAAAAAAAAAATCTACACTCAAACTTATAAAACAAATACTATGAACAAAATATGTATTCTAAAATGAAAGATAGTCAAGGACAAGACTGACAAAAACTTTCATTTTAAATTTTTTTCAAGTAGTCATAAAACATTTCAAATAAAGTGAGAAAAGGTTAAAAATGTTCTCATTGTCCCACAAAGTGAGGTTAGTTCTTACAGTCACATTCTCTTGAAATTTACCATTGCTTGAGTTATATTTAATTGCAAATTTGTTTTAATTCCTAAATCCCTCTACAGACATGTTCTGCCTTCTTTGATCTCACCTGTGTGTTCCCTGCCTGTTCAACTCACTAATCTAGTTTGACAACTTTAGTTTTTGGCAAAGCAAGAAGTTACTTTGCTTCTTCTATGGCTCCACCTCCCAACATTCCATTTTTGTAAACTCTCTAATACTGTAACCTTTCCTAGTCCCTACCATTTAATTAAAGCAAAAGGTTACTATTGAATATTAACTCCAAATATATCATGTTCGGTGACTACTCAGACTTAAAAATTTCTTATAATTGCTGTATGTGATTTTACAAATACAGTTCTTACCTCTAAGGAAAGATACAAGACTTGCCTTGTAATCTTGATACATATTTGACAAGGTATTGAGAAAGTAACTTTCGGAATTTTGTAAGCTGTATCACCATTGAGATTATGGCTACTGTATTTCTAAGCTTATATTAAAGTGTAAAAACACAGTAAAGAAGAAAATATTTTCTATTGCTAACACTGACAAGTTGATACTTTGTCACAGTATCTTAACCACAGTATTAAATATATTAATAAATATTAACATGGAGGTTAAATCATACTAGAGATCACATGAAGACACTCCAAAATCAAACTATAAAAATTGCTGATATAGGAGGAAAGGCTTAGAAGAATGTCTTTAAAACCCTTTTATCCAACAAGTTACTCATTTTTTACTTTTCTTTCTTCCGACCTTATCCTATATGATACTATTTTACTTTCTAAATGAATACAATTCTGCCATTCCTATAGGACAATTTGACTTCTAAAAGAAACTTTAAAATCCAAATGTCTATAGTAAAGAATTAAGATTTAAACTTAAGACTTAAGGCCAGTTCTTCAGACACAATTCTGTACCTCTATAAATGCTCAGGTTGTAATTTGGAAAAAACAGAATAAAGACTGCTATGGGACCTCAGTTTTTAAAAATTGTTTAACTGCTGTGTCCTAAATTATCATACAGTCAGATTAAGTTTGGTAAAACTAAAACAGGGCGAACCACCTCAAACAGCATTTACGGGAACCAAACTGATTTTGTTGTTGTTGTTCTTGGGTCTGGTGACTTCCAAATTAAGTCACTTTTTACCATATACCCTGGAGAGTAACATAGCCCGACACACCACACGTCCCACTCATCTGGTTCAAGCGAGTAACATAACGTGAGAAACTGCACTGTGTAATTCCTTTATTTTCTGCATATTAGTGCTTTACCAACACTACAACCATAAAGAACACAATTCCAAGTACTGTACTTTTTCGTTTGGGGAGATCACAGTCTACAGACTCATTTACTTATATTAAACAAGATTAACCTCATTCAAAACTTACTGCAGTTTATAAATTCACATAAATACAGAAACTGATGCAATTAAAACAACTTCAGGATCTTATTTTTTCAATTCCTAGATTATAACTTTTTCTGCAGGCTATAATTACCTGCTCTATAGTCACCGATGGTTATTATTCAATTTAACTACATCAATTATCAACCTTTTATATCCTTAAAGAAAATGTAAGTGAAAGTTACAATTTCTTACCAAAAGGTTTAAGGTTTTCCAAATTTCAAATACTTGCTTTCCCCTCCCCCTTTTCCAGTCAAACATTTCAAATAAACTAAAAATAACCACATCTCACCTGCAACATTCAATAGCAATCACTTGATGTATAAAATTTTAACTATGCCCCCAGTTATTTTAAGACACAAAAAAATGGCTGCCTACCAATCTGTCTTCACAAGTTGGAAATACATTTAAGAGTTAACATGAGGGTTTCAAGTTTCCTCCAGTTTAGGCATTTATACCTTTGTGCTTGTTTTGTTTCAGGATGTTACTATAACATTGATATTTGGATAACCCATATTTATGTACCTTAAAATGCAATCATTTAAAACGCTAAGAAGTACATTTATGATGGAGCTTTGGGAATTTTAGAAAGCAACCAGTGTTCTTAGATGTGTTTATCAGTCTCATTTCTAGGGCTATTTCTACTAAAGTGAAACTGAGAACTGTACTTTAGTTGCATCTTGAAATCAAAAATCCCTCTGCACCAACAGGAGCCTATAACGTAATACCCTTTTTCATCTGCTTTAAGTAAAATGTTTGTCAAGAGTTTTACTTTGAATAGTTCATTTTTTTATAGCCTTACACTTCTCACACATCTTTGGTAAAAGCTCCATTATACAATATGGCCAAAGTGTGAAGGACCAATACTGTCCAACTATGTACCATGATATCCCGCTCAGTTTTAGTTTTCAGATACCCTCATTAAACAAAACCCACTCCACCTTTTCCTGTATACTGCCTTTGCAGTCTACATTTCTGAAATTCCCTATTTAATTCCTTGAGGATCACTCAAATTAATCCTTAAGGCTATATAAGAACCAGATGCTGCTTCACAATTCTGCACCAAGCAATAACATTTGGTTCAAAATATTATCATAGTGGTCTCAATCCAGTTACTGGTCCTAACCAACTAACCAAATAATCTTGTTAGGATCTGGATATCACCAGCAAGCACACTGCTTACACATGAAGAAAAATAAGTTTACATTCATTGTCATCTGTAGGTTCTCTCTCTTCATCCTACGTCCCCTTTAATAGTCATCCCTCAAGTCTACACATCATTCATTCATCACATTTCTTTCCTTAAAGGAGACAGTGTACTATTGAACCAACAGGATATCTGACTATTTGCATGAGTTAATCCTACAAACAAAATTAAATACCTTTTTTATAAAACATCTTTTCCAGTGTTCTAATTGATGGAGGTGTGGATCACTCATCTATAAAAAATGACTTATAGCTTCAGTTTAATCAGTTGCTATAATGTGAAAACAGGAATGTTTCTTTTTTTTTTTTCCAACTAGGTAAAAGGTGCATATAATTTGAATTGTTAAATGCTTTATTAATGAACAAAGTAAACCTTTTAGTAACTTTTAAATTACTGGTCTTAGACATTTGAAACAAGGTAAAAGTATACATTCCAGTTTTGCCCAAAGTCACTTAAAATATCTACAAATATTTCATCTGTGTGTGGCATACACCATTATTGCTCCAATTTCTGGAAAGAGTCTATTTTTAAAGTTTAAAAAAAGAGGAAAAACAGCAAAGTGACTAACTTTGCAGTGGAAAAAAAAAGTGTGTCCTTGACGGGTTACACTTTCATATTTTTATGCAGCGTTAAGTTAGCTACGTTATGGGGAACTTCGGTTTTATTCCTACTCATGCATGATGTACGTTTCAGAACTTATTTGCTGACATTTCAGAGAACTTCTTACATTACCTGTTTTACATACTGAGGTGCAACTGGAACATATTACAATGATATTACTCATGATTTGCCACTGTGGGCTAAGTTTACTATACTGGTCTTAGATATAAAAGGTCACATTTGAAATTACTAAGTTAAAGTTAGAACTCATAAGGAAGAGGGAAAGGCTTTAAATATAAAAGACAAACGGCAGTTTGATTAAGCAATAATTTTCAGTTTACTAGATGAAACAGACTTGCAACATAGTCTGCATGAATGCAAAATAAGCCATCTACAGCAAGTGATAAGGAAACTTGGCAAAAAAGGAAAAAAGCATACATAGGAAAATGAAAGATTCTCTCGAAATAAAAAAAAAAAATCAAACCATTATTACAAAGGTCTTTACCAATAACTATTTCCCCCATCCCATCTGCTGGAAGTCAGCAAGAGCATCTAGCACTTCGTGTTCATTTCAAATGTCAGATCAAAGCATCCTAACGCAAAGCCAAAAAAAAAAAAAAAAGAAAAGAAAAGAAAAAAAGGAAAAAGAAAAAAAGGGAAACAAAAGAGAAAAAACCCCAAGCCCCCTCCCCCCAAACCGTAGAACAGGAACTCCAGAGTTCAAATTCAAAAGAAGAGAAAGTGGCAATTGAAAGAGGTGATGGTGGCGATAATCCTATGAATGGGTTTTTGATTTCTCTCCTTCCAGGGGATGGGTGAAGAACGCTCATTAAGATTTGTAGTTAGAGGTTAACCATGTGAGCCCCTCATAGAGTCCGTCCCCTGAGGTGGCACAGGAGGGCTGCACATACCAGTTCCTGTCCCGAATCCGGGTCAGGCCCAGTTTCTCCTGGATCTCATGGGGTTTCATGGCATCGGGCAGGTCCTGCTTGTTGGCGAAGATGAGGATTATGGCGTCCCTCATCTCCCGGTCATTGATAATGCGGTGCAGCTCCTGGCGGGCCTCGTCGATGCGGTCGCGGTCGGCGCAGTCCACCACGAAGATCAGACCCTGGGTCCCAGTGTAGTAATGCCGCCAGAGCGGCCGGATCTTGTCCTGGCCGCCCACATCCCACACGTTGAACTTGACGTTTTTGTAAGTCACCGTCTCCACGTTGAAACCCACGGTGGGAATGGTGGTCACTGACTGGCCCAGCTTCAACTTGTACAGGATGGTTGTCTTGCCGGCCGCGTCCAGGCCCAACATGAGGATCCGCATTTCCTTGTTCCCGAAGATTTTGGATAGCACCTTCCCCATCGCGTCGGAGGAGCCGGGGCCGGGGGCATCCAGGTGTCCCGGGTCCCCTCAGCCAACAACGCCGCCGCCGCCGCCGCCGCCGCGAAACCGAAACGAAGCCGCCCGGCCGCGAGGGCGCCTGTGCGGCCTGCGTGGGAGTCGCCTCCTGAGGGCAGAGGCCCAGGCCCGCGGCTCACTCGGGCATCCCCGACCGCACAACTTGATTCCTCCAGTCGCCGCTGCCACCCGGGCCGAGTCTGCGCCGGGAGCCGCCGCCCTGCTGAGGCGCGGCCCGGCCCGGAACTGCCCTTCCCCCCGCGGGCGCCGCGCGAGCACCGCCGCAGTTCCCGCTCCTCCGCCTTCCTCACTCTCACCCCGCCGGAGACTGCGGCCCGCCCGCCGGCCTGCGAGCACTGGGCTCACCACCGACCCGGGACACCCGAGAGGCAGCGCGGCTCCGGGGCCCCGTCAGGTCATGGATCCTCGCTGGAACTCGGTGCGCTGCCTGCAGAGAAAGAGAGGGAGAGGGAGTTACCGCCAGAGCTCCAGAGAGGAGCGAAGACCGAAGCGGCCCGCCTTTCCAGCTTGGCCCAGGAGGTTACCTCCAGCCGCCGCCCCGAGCGCGGGATCCCTGCGGCCTCCACCTACTCCTCCCAGTTCTGCCGCCGCCGCTGCCGGAAAAGGCGCTGAGGAAACCGCCTCACTTCCCCTCCCGACCACGCAGGCGCAGCAGAGGCCGACCGTTCGGACCAGAGCGACCTCTGTAAGGAGAGCAGCCCGCGCGCCTAGCGTCATGGGCGCCACGCGCCGGAGGGGCGGGGCTACGGCGTCTCAGAGGGCTCGCAGGTGCGGCCGGCCGCGAGTCCGCGAACCTCGGACTCATCCGCGACCACCTGTGGCTCTTCTAGCGTCTCCTTCCCTGCGCTCTGCCCTCCCCTGCCCACCCGATCCAGGGGAGCAGATCTCCTGGGGACTCCGCAGGGTGGGGCCCACGGGCAGCCCGCTGTCTCCGGGAGCCGAGCTGCCTGCAGGCCTGTCCCCAGACCTCGGTGCCCGGCAGATGCTCTGCGAGTTCCTTCTGCGCGTCCCAGTCTTCACGCACCCTCAGCCTCTCAGGGAAGCTCTGTTCGCTTTTATTTTTTTCTTCCGCAACTCTTTCTTGGCTTCCTTTATCCCTCGAGTTTTGTGTGTTTCCTGAGAGACACGTGGGAGGCCAGTGTCTCGTGTGGAATCTGCCAGTGAGTGCAGCGCTTTCGCGGAGTTGAGTTTACTTTGCAGCTCTTTTGAATGTTTGAGCCCTGTCTCCCTATAGGTCTCTTCTAGACCAGCCCACGTTTCTTAAAAACTGCGGTATTATCAGGAGTTCTTGTGCCTCGCCACGTTTTCACCTTTTTAGAATGCGACAACTGTTCATCTTTATAACTTTATCTTACAAGATTAGTAGTAGTTTCTCACCCACCTACCCATTCTTAAGAAGCCTAGAAGGTAAAGCATAGGATTTAGAATATAGAACGACCACTTGTGTGGCCTGGATCTGGGCACTTAACCTTGCTAAGTTTATCTCATGTATAAACTGACCTTGCTAACTCTCCTACGTGAGGATTAAATAATACCATGTAGAACACTTTAGGACACATTTTATGTTTTTTGAGACGGAGTCTTGCTCTGTCGTCCAGGCTGGAGTCCAGTGGCACAATCTGGGCGCACTGCAGCCTCCTCATCTCGGGTTCAAGCAATTCATCTGCCTCAGCCTCCGGAGCAGCTCGGATTACAGGTGCCCGCCACCAAGCTCGGCTAATTTTTGTCTTTTTAGTAGAGATGGGGTTTCAGCATGTTGGCCATGCTGGAACTCCTGACCTCAGGTGATCCACCTTGGCCTTCCAAAGTGCTAGGATTACAGGCGTGAGCTACTGTGTCTGGCCAAGGACACGTTTTTGTATCAAATTGTTAGTGATAAAGTAAAATAATGTGAAACCTTCAAGTATCAAGGGGAGGAATAAAACAGGAAATGAGTATTTTTGTTTAAAAAGGAAGGTGCTATAAACAGCATATGGTAACATACTATTTTTATTTCACAAATTAAGAAAATTGGATAATGGAAGATAGATTATATGATAACCTTACAAACTTCATTTCAACCTGAAACATATTAAACATTAATTTTCTAACAGTTATTTCATTTACTTTCTATGTACCTTAAGATGAGGCACTGTCATATGAAAAACATAGGAGTCTGAAGATGGGTTCAAGTGTCATCCTCCACTCCCCCCACCCACCTCTTTTTTTTTTTTTTTTTTTTTTTTTTGAGGCAGGGTCTTGCTCTGTCCACCCAGGCTGCAGTGCAGTGGTGTGATATGGGCTTATTGCAGCTTTGACCTCCTAGGCTCAAGAGATACTCCCACCTCAGCCTCCCGAGTATCTGGGACTAAAGGTGTGCGCCACCACGTGTGACTAATTTTTCTACTTTTTGCAGAGACAGGTTTCACCATGACTTCTGGACCTAAGTGATCTGCCCGCCTCAGCCTCCCAAAGTTCTGGGATTACAGGTATGAGCCACCGCACCCAGCCTTTTTAAAATTTTTATTTTTATCCATGCACCTGGGTTATATTTTTGTGTTTGTGGTTTTTGTTTTGTTTTTGAGATAGAGTGATTTCTGTAATTTACCTGCAAACCAGGCTTTCCTAGAGAATACCATTTAATTTGTAATCTCTTCACCAACCATGTTTATGATATTCCTGACTAAAATAGTATAAATAAAATACGGTAATTTTTATTTATCTTTTTTTTTTTTTTTTTTTTTTGTGGGGGGAGACACAGGACCTCACTGTAACCCAGACTTGTCTCCTGGACTCAAGTGATCCTCCTGCCTCAGCCTCCCAAAGTGCTGGAATTACAGGCCTGAGACACTGCACCCAGCCAATACTATGTTTTTTCTCATAAGAAAAAATGCTTCATTGGAACTGAATCATTTTCTGTGTGCTTTACTCCCAAATCAGGGAGTATCTTATAATCACAATTTTAAAAAAGAAGAAGAAGAAAAAAGAAGAAGAAATGCTTACTTGGAAACAATGGCTTAAGCTTTCTGTTGTTGTTTTGTTTTTTCTTTGAGGCAAAGTCCCATTTTGTCACCCACACTGGAGTGCAGTGGCGCAATCTCAGCTCACTGCAACCTTTGCCTCCCAGGTTCAAGCAATTCTCCTGCTTCAGCCCCCCAGCAGCTGAGACCACAGGTGCGGGACACCACGCTCAGCAAATTTTTGTATTTTTAGTAGGGAGGGGTTTTCACCATATTGACCAGGTTGCTCTCAAACTCCTGACCTCATGATCCGCTTGCCCCAGCCTGGGATTATAGGCATGAGCCACTGTGCCTGACCCCCTGTTTTTAAATTGAAATTAATGTATTCTCTAGCAATAGTACCATACAGTACTGATAACCCTGATTTCTGAATTCTTATAGCTCTTAAAAATCACTCATTCTATAAGACCCTGTAATGTATTTTTTTAGCCCATCAAATACCAAGGATGACTGTGACCACATGGCAAAGGTGATCTGACCATGTATTTGTTTGTTGATGATTTTATCCCATTTATCATTTCAAACCCTTAGGTGAGACCCAGAATTGAACACTATTTTAAAGAGAGGATAGCTGGGGCTTGTTAGCTCACACCTGTAATTCCAGCACTTTGGGAGGCCGAGGCAGGTGGATCACAAAGTCAGGAGATTGAGACCAGCCTGACCAACATAGTGAAACCCTGTCTCTACTAAAAATACAAAAAAAAAAAAAACCAGCTGAGCATGGTGGCACATGTCTGTAATCCCAGCTACTCAGATGGCTGAGGCAGGAGAATCACTTGAATCCTGGAGGCAGGGGTTGCAGTTAGCCGAGATCGCACCGCTGCACTCCAGCCTGGGCAACAGAGCGAGACTCTGTCTCTAAATAAATAAATAATAAAATAATAAATAAAGAGGGAATAAATCCTATGAAATCTATTAGCAGTAGAAATAAAGTATAAATAAAAAGTTACAGTATTGTGTAGCTTTAGAAAAAGTACTAATCCCAACCGGGCACAGTGGCTCATACCTGTAATCCTAGCACTTTGGGAGCCTGAGGTGGGTAGATTGCCTGAGCTCAGGAGTTTGAGACCAGCCTGGGCAACACGGTGAAACCTCGTCTTTACTAAAATACAAAAACTTAGCTGGGTGTGGTGGTGTGGGCCTGTAGTCCCACTTACTTGGGAGGCTGAAGCAGGAGAGTGGCTTGAACCCTCAAGGTGGAGGTTGCAGTGAGCTGAGCGAGATTGCACCACTGTGCTCCAGCCTGGGTGGCAGAGCAAGACTCCAAAAAAAAAAAAAAAAAAAGAGAGAAAAATTACTAATTCTGCTAGGCACAGTGGCTCCTGTCTGTGATCCCAGCTATGCCAGAGGCTGAGGCAAGAGGCTCCCTTGAGGCCAGTAGTTCAGGGTCAGCCTGGGTAACAGCAAGACCCAATCTCTACCAAAAAAAAATTTTTAAATTAGGTGGGGGCTGGGTGCAGTGGCTCACGACTGTAATCCCAACACTTTGGGAGGCCAAGTGGGGCAGATCACATGAGGTCAGAAATTCGAGAGCAGCCTGGCCAACATGATGAAATCCTGTCTCTACTAAAAATACAAAAATTAGCCAGGCATGGTGATGCAGGCCTCTAATTCCAGCTACTGGGGAGACTGAAGTAGGAGAATCACTTGAATCCAGGAGGCAGAAGTTGCAGTGAGCCAAGATCATGCCACTACACTCCAACCTGGGTGACAGAGTGAGACCCCATCTCAAATAAAATAAAAATAAAAAATAATAGGCTGGGCATAGGGGCTCACGCCTGTAATCCCAGCACTTTGGGAGGCTGAGATGGGTGGATAATTTGAGATCAGGAGTTGGAGACCTGACCAACATTGTGAAACCCCATCTGTGTTAAAAATATAAAATTTGCCTGGCATGGTTGTCCCACGCCTGTAGTCCCAGCTACTTGGGAGTCTGAAGCAGAAGAATCACTTGAACCTGGGAGGCAGAGGTTGCAGTGAGCAGAGATGACACCATTGCGCTCCAGCCTAGGCAACAAGAGTGAAACTCCATCTCAAAAAGAAATAATAATAATATCCAGGTGGGAGGATTATATAAGCCCAGGAATACAAGGTTATAGTGAGCTATAATTGCACCACTGCACTCTATTCTGGGTGACAGAGCAAGATGCTGTTTAAAAAAAATTTTTTTTTTGCATTGTGTGTGAGCCAGAAACAAAGAATAATAATTAAAAAAAAAAAAGTAAAAATAAAAAATAAATTGACAGTCTCGGCAAAAAATAAAATAAATAAATAAAATTAAAAATAAACATTGATTTGAGTGACTAAAATGTCCAGGCATAGAGTTTCAGGTGTAACTGCCTCCAGGTGCTCCAGTGAAGGATTCAGGAATCTCTCCATCTCTCAGGTTCTCCATCTGTGGTAACAAAATAGGCCCCTTGAAACTGCTAAACGGCAACCTGCCAGTTTAGGAACCCCAGCAGAAAGAGGAATCCTTTTACCTAATAGTTCCAGTAAAAGCTCCAGAACTAGTCCAACTCAAATTACCCACCAACACTTCTTAGTTTACCAAGATGTAAGTTGGGTAAATTATTTATCCTCATTGATCATCAGTTTCTCTATTTCTGCAAGGAGAAAATCTCTTAATTGATTAGGATGGTATATATTATTATTTCCCTTTTTGTTTTTCTGTTGTTGTTTTTGGTAGTGTTTTATTTTTTTTTTATTTTTCTACTAAAAATAGAAAAATTAGCCAGGTGTGGTGGCATGCACCTGTAATCCCAGCTACTCAGGAGGCTGAGGCAGGAGAATTGCTTGAACTCAGGAGTTGGAGGTTGCAGTGAGCTGAGATCATGCCACCGCACTCCAGCCTGGGTGAAAGAGCAAGACTCTATCTCAAAAAACAGAAAACAAATAACGGGATTTCACTGTGTTGTCTAGGCTAGCCTCAAACTCCTAGGCTCAAGCCATCCTCCTGTCTCAGTCTCCTGAGTAGCTGGCATTACAGGCACACATACCACCACACCCAGTGTGAGAGACTATTTTAAGCCAAATCAAGATTACTACTGCCTAAAGTAACAAAAAGTTTACAATATTGATTATCTAAGTTTTGTGTCTTTAAAAACAGGCAGCTGGGCACAGTAGCTCACTCCTGTAATCCCAGCACTTTGGGAGGCCAAGGCCGGCAGATCATTTGAGGTCAGGAGTTCAAGATCAGCTTGGTCAATGTGGTGAAACCCCATCTCTACTAAAATACAAAAAAAAAAAAAAAAAAAAAAATTAGCTGGGCTTAGTGGTGCACGACTGTAATCCCAGCTACTCGGGAGACTGAGGCAGGAGAGTCGCTTGAGCCCTGGAGGCAGAGGTTGCAGTGAGCTGAGATTGTGCCACTGCACTCCAGCCTGGGCAACAGAGTGAGACTCTGTCTCAAAAATAAATAAATAAATAAATAAAAACAGAGAGGCTAAGTCATTCAGAATTCTTAACTGACCGAATACTTCAAACTTTATAATTACTAAAAGTGCTTGTAGTGTTTGCAGTAACAGTTGTTGGGCCCTGTGTTATCAATTACTTAGTTGTAATATTAATTTTATTCATTTATTTTTGAGACAGGGTCTGCCTCACTCTGTCACCCAGGCTGGAGCACAGTGGCACAATCATGGCTCACTACAGCCTCAAACTCCAGGGCCCAAGGGGTCCTCCTGCCTCGGTCTCTCAAGTAGCTGGGACTACAGGTGTGAAGCACTATGCCCCACTAATTTTTCTTCCTTTCTTTCTTTTCTTTTTTTTTTTTTTGGTGGGGAGGTGGTGGGGGGCAACAGTCTCTCTGTGTTTCCCAGGCTGGTCTGCTATCCTCAATCAATCCTTCCATCTTTACCTCCCGGAATGCTGGGATTATAAGTGAGTTACTGCGCTCAGCCAGTTGTGATGTTATTATACAATAACATACTGTATAGTAGTGTTTTGTTGTAGATGTTGTGATATTCAGGAACACAAAGATCTGAGGACTAAAATCCTTGTCCTGTCTTCATGATGATTCCAACTTAAAATGTTCTAATCTATAGGTTTTGTCATTTACTTGTTTAATTTTCCTGTATAGATATATGAAGGAAATGTCATATAAGCAAAACACTGACTTCTAATTGGTGAATGGGTCACACTGGTGCTAAACAGATTTACTAATCTAAGCCGTCATGCAATAGTAGCTCTCTACATTACTTTTTGCTTCTAGCACAGTATTTTGCACTGTATCTGCCATACTTCCTAACTTGCTGCTTAGATGTTCGTCCTTTCAAGGGAATCCTTCAAATAGTGTGGTGGCAAAAACAAGGTGGAAGAACTTTCCATGTTATAGAACCCAGAGAAAATAATTAATCTTCCAAATCTGAAGAAAAAGTTGGTAAACGAGCAAATTTACAACTGTTTCTAGTTTAGAAACTAAATAAAGTAACTTTAGGCCAGGCTCGGTGCCTCACGCCTATAATCCTAGCACTTTGGGAGATCAAGGTGCGCTGATCACTTGAGGCCAGAAGTTCGAGACCAGCCAGGCCAACATGTCACTACTAAAAATATAAAAATTAGCTGGGCGCTGTAGCTCATGCCTGTAATCCCGGTACTTTGGGAGGCCAAGGCAGGCGGATCACCAGAGGTCAGAAGTTCAAGACCAGTCTGACCAACATGGAGAAACTCCATCTCTACTAAAAATACAAAATTATCTGGGCCTGGTGGCACGTGCCTGTAATCCCAGCTACTCGGGATGCTGAGGCAGGAGAATCGCCTGAACCTGGGAGGCAGAGGTTGCCGTGAGCCAAGATCACGCCATTGCCTTTCAGCCTGGGCAACAAGAACAAAACTCTGTCTCAAAAAAAAAAAAAAGAAGAAAAGAAAAGAAAAATGAATGGGGAAGAGAAAGAAAAGAAACAAGAAGAAAGGAAGAAAAGGAAGACGGGAAAAGAAGAAAGTTGTATTGAAAAGTAGAGCTTGGCAGTGTTGTAAACTGATACCTTAACCTAATCTAAAACCCAGATTTAGGTTGGAAAGGTAAAATTCCCTTAGAAAATTATAACCAGTTAGATTCATGTGAAATGTCCTGCTCCATATCGTCTTTTTAAATTTTACTTTATAAACACACATAGTATATGTACCAAGAACAAACAATGGAGCAGCTTCCATGCTGTTCAGAACCTTTGAACCATCAGCATATAATCGTCTGTAGTAGCTCCTACTTAAGATACAGTTTTGAGCACAATGACCAAGATTTATGAGTGTGGAAATGGTTATAAAATCCTAGGTAAGTTAAACTATAACAATTTAACAAGACTAAGCCAGACACAATTTATGAGTTTGTTTTCATTTCAAGTAAGAAAGATTTATCTTCCAGTAGAGTTAGAAATATACTCTGTCTCAAAAATAAAAAATAAAATAGATTATATGTCCACAAATAATAGTCAAATAGCATAACCTGCTGAGTTAAAGACTGGCTTCAGCCTGGGTGTAGTGGCTCACGCCTGTAATCCCAGCACTTTGGGAGGCCAGGGTGGGTGGATCACCTGAGGTTAGGAGTTCCGGAATAGCCTGGTCAACATAGTGAAACCCTGTCTCTAGTAAAAATACAAAAATTAGCTGGGTGTGGTGGCGCATGCCCATAATCCCAGCTACAGGGGAGGCTGAGGCAGAATTGCTTGCGGAGGTTGCAGTGAGCTGAAATCATGCCACTGCATTCCAGCCTGGACGACAAAGTGAGGCTCCATTTAAAAAAAAAAAACAAAACTGGCTTCAGACGTAACATTACTGTTTCTTTTTTTTTTTTTTTTTTTTTTTGAGACAGAGTTTCGCTCTTGTTACCCAGGCTGGAGTGCAATGGCGCGATCTCGGCTCACCGCAACCTCCGCCTCCTGGGCTCAGGCAATTCTCCTGCCTCAGCCTCCTGAGTAGCTGGGATTACAGGCACGTGCCACCATGCCCAGCTAATTTTTTGTATCTTTAGTAGAGACGGGGTTTCACCATGTTGACCAGGATGGTCTCGATCTCTCGACCTCGTGATCCACCCACCTCAGCCTCCCAAAGTGCTGGGATTACAGGCTTGAGCCACCGCGCCCGGCTAACATTACTGTTTCTTAAACCTGGGTCAATGGGGCTATGCGTCTCTGTGGTGAATTAGGGCAAGAGCTCCTCCGCTGTCTCACTATGGGATGAAGGTCAGCTACCCTGTGTGCCAACTTTCCAAATTAATTAATGCCAGAAAAGAAAAGTTCTAGTTCCTTTGAAGCAGTTTTATTTCTAAATGTAAAAATGGGTCTTTCTGCTGCTTATTATATCTTTTCAACATTAAAGGAAAAACACATCATGAATTCTACATGCTTACATATTTATGTTCGAAGTTTGACCTGGAACATCATAACAATTTTGATGTGGATAAATCTTTAACAGCATATCAAAGATTCTAGGAGTAGAGCAAGTTAATCAATGTGTTTGACCCTCTAAGGATGCCTTTATAAACCGCCACTCCCTTGCATGTGGAAATGTCTGCTATTCATTCCTTCGGGAGCAGAAGTGCATCCATAACATGCTAAATTTTAAAAGTAGTTATCAGGGCTGCCAACCTTACAGTAGACTTTGAGTGGTAGTATATTACTCCTACATAAGGAGAAGGAAAGAAGAAAAAAAAGAAAGAAACTGCTGCTCCCATCCACAGGAATACAGGAGTAGACTCCTGGCAGTCCTGGATTTTCTGTGGGATTCCTCAGCATGTACACATTGCCATACCAACTGGACCACAGGTAAACTCATTATCCTAACTGGCTAATTGGATTTTTATTTTATTTTATTTTTGAGACAGGGTCTCACTCTGTTGCCCAGGCTGGAGTACAGTGACACAATCTCCACTCACTGCAGCCTCCACCTCCTAGATTCAAGAGATTCTCATGCCTCGGCCTCCTGAGTAGCTAGTATTACAGGCACGTGCCACCATGCCTGACTAATTTTTGTAATTTTAGTAGAGACGGAGTTTCATCATGTGGGCCAGGCTGGTCTCAAACTCCTGGTGCCCAGTGATCCACCTGCGTTGGCCTCCCAAAGTGCTGAGATTACAGGTGTGAACAACAACACCCAACCTGGATTTTTTTCCCTAATAATTTAAATCAGATCTGAAGAAATATTGTACCAGTCCATCTCTTCCCAGTGGATGCATCTTACTAACTAGAGACTGTGTCACAGACATATTCCTGTTTTGAGTACTGGGAGGCAGGCAGAGGTTAGTTTTCCGGGAGAAAGAAGCAGATGTGTGGAGAAAGCAGAGGTGAAGCAGAGACTATTCCTGACGTTCCAGGCCCTTCCTAGGTCTGTCTGCATACCAATCACTTGAGTTTCATGAAACACCCTAGTTTGGGGGAGTTTTTTGTTTTGTTTTGTTTTTTGAGACTGAGTCTCGCTTTATGGCCCAATTGGAGTGTAGTGGCGTGATCTCGGCTCCACTGCAACCTCCACTTCCCATGACCCCAAATATACCTTAAAAACTGAGTTCCCACATATAATGAGACAGGAGGTCAGACATGCCTCTTTGTACCCCCTCCCTTTTGCAGTTTAGACACAACTGAGCAGCATTAATGTGAAAATAGAGATTGTGAGACTGATGGAACAGGCTGGGCACAGAGGCTCACGTCTGTAATCCCAACACTTTGAGAGCCCAAGGCGAAAGACTGCATGAGCCCAGGATTTAGAGACCTGTTTGTGTAACTGCCCAATGGGTTCACCTTGTCGACTGTTTAGACACAGCCGATTTATCAATATGGGAATAACAATAGATAAAGAATTATTCATGCAGTGCCAGCTGTGCCGGAGACTGGATTTTATTATTATTCAAATAAGTCTCCTGGAACATTCAGGGATGGAGTGGGCTTTGTTGTTGTTGTTTTGTTTTTTTTTTTTTTTTTTGAGAGGGAGTCTTATTGTCCCCCAGGCTGGAGTGCAGTGGTGTGATCACTGCAACCTCCGCCTCCCATTAACGGAGGCAGGCGATTCTCCTGCCTCAATCTCTCAAGTCACTGGGATTACAGGCACACCATCATGCTGGGCTAAATTTTGTATTTTTAGTAGAGTAATTTTGTAATTTTAGCATTTTGCCATGTTGGCCAGGCTGGTCTCAAACTCCTGACCTCAAGTGATCCACCCGCCTCTGCCTCCCAAAGTGCTGGGATTGCAGCTGTGAACCACCGCACTGAGCCCAGCATCCAAGTTTTTAAGAAGTTTGGTGGGTGAGGCAGCCAGTGAGTCTAGAATGCTGATTGGTCAGGTAGGAGATGAAATCAAAGGGAGTTGAAGCTTTCTTCTTGGGCTGTCAGTTCCTGGGTGGGGACAACAAGGTCAGATGAGCCAGTTTCATCAATCTGGGTCATGCCAGTTCATCAAGTTCAGAGTCTGCAAAATATCTCAAGCACTGACCTTAGTCTTTACAATAGTGATGTTACCCCCTGGAGATACTTGGGAAGGATCAGAATTGTGTTGCCTCCAGCTGTATGACTCCTAAACCATAATTTCTAATCTTTTGGCTAGTTTGTTAGTCCCACAAAGGCAGCCTAGTCTCCAGGAAAGAAGCGGGTTTTGGGAAAGGGCTGTTATCTTTGTTTTAAACCATAAACCATAAACTCCCAAAGTTAGTTTGGCCTATGTCCAGGAATGAACCAGGACAGATTGGAGGTTAGAAGCAAGATGGAGTTGGTTAGTTCAGATCTCTTTAACTGTATCAGTTCCAATTTTGCAATGGCAGTTTCATCTGGAAAACAGGGAGACCACCCTTCCACCCTCCACATCTACAAAAGTAAAATAAGATAAGTTAGTTGGGCATAGTGGTGCATGCCTGTGGTACCAGGACGGGTGAGGTGGAGGATTGCTTGATCCCAGCACTTTGGGAGGCCGAGGTGGGGGGATCACCTGACATCAAGCGTTCAAGACCAGCCTGACTAACATGGAGAAACCCCATCTTTACTAAAAATAGAAAATTAGCCGGGCATGGTAGTGCATGCCTGTGATTCCAGTTCCTTGGGAGGCTGAGGCAGGAGACTCACTTGAACCCAGGAGGCAGAGGTTGTGGTGAGCCAAGATCGCGCCGCTGCACTCCAGCCTGGGCAACAAGTACAAAACTCCGTCTCAAAAAAAAAAAAAAAAAAAAAAAGAAAGAATAAAAAGACTGATAGAATAGATTCTTTCTGGTCATAAGATACAAATTAAAAACAGGACCTAAGGCCATGCCAGGCAAAGGTTAAGCCATGCACTTCTACACTTAAAGAATAACCTATGTCCTAACCGCCACAAGGTTTTTCTTTTTTTCTGGCAGCTAAATAAGCACTGGCCTTGAGATAAACAATGTTGAAGTAATTGCAGCTTACAACCACCAGATGCTGACCAAATGACCCTCTGTTCCACAAGCCATAACTACTGCTCTGAGTGGACAAGAGACTGATTTCAGTAACTTTCTCCTGATAAGAACACCACTGACCAAGGACGGGGTCTGGCCATTTTATGAAGGCTGCGCACTTGAAATTCCCTTTGTGTCCTGAAAAGACCTTTGATGAATAGGGCCTAACCATAATGCATTTAAATGTTAAGTCTCCACCCCAAGGTGAACATAGTTTGTATGTAACATGCATGTTTATTGAACATGCATGCACCAGGACCACCTTCATTAATATTCATAGCTCCTCCTGTAGCCTGTTAAATATGTATGTTTAGCCAACTCCTTCAGCATAAAGCTCCTACCCCAGACCCTCCTCCTTTGAAATGCCTGTTACCAGGTCCCTACTGGAGGCTGCGCTTGCAAGCTGTAACCCTTTACAAGAAATAGTCTCCATTTCTAAATTTATACATCTTGTTTTTTTTTTAAGTTAACAGTAATAAGCCTGTTTAACCATTCCTGAGTTTATGCTAATAAGGTTTCTGTTAGAGTATGGGGGTTAGTTGCCAGAGGAACCATACCCATGTTTACAGGATTAGAATGTTCAGTTCCACACCTTGAACTCTAGGGAAGGGAGAGGATCTGGGGATTCAGTTAGTCACCAATGGCCACTGATTTAATTAATCATGCCTACATGATAGAACCTCCATGAAATCCCTAAGCAACAAAGTTTGGAGAGCTTCTGGGTTGGGGAACATACTGTACTAGAAGGGTGGCACCTGAAGCAAGGGCACGGAAGCCTCATACAACCCACCCATCTCTTTACCTTGCCCAATACATCTTTTTTTTTTTTTTTTTTTTTTTTTTTTTTTTTTTTTTTTGAGGCAGTGTCACTGTCTTGCCCAGGCTGGGTTTTCTGGATTCAAGCAATCCACCCACGTCCACCTCTCAAAGTACTGGGATTACAAATGTGAGCTACCACACCCAGCCCCAATCCTTATCTTTCATTTGGCTATTTCGGATTTGTATTTTTTTTTTTTTTTTTTTTTTTTTGAGATGGAGTTTTGCTCTTGTTACCCACGCTGGAGTGCAATGGCGCGATCTTCACTCACTGCAACCTCCGCCTCCTGGGTTCGGGCAATTCTCCTGCCTCAGCCTCCTGAGTAGCTGGGATTACAGGCATGCGCCACCATGCCCAGCTAATTTTTTGTATTTTTAGTAGAGACAGGGTTTCACCATGTTGACCAGAATGGTCTCGATCTCTTGACCTCGTGATCCACCTGCCTCGGCCTCCCAAAGTGCTGGGATTACAGGCTTGAGCCACTGCGCCTGGTCGAATTTGTATTCTTTATAATAAACCAGTAATTGTAAATAAAGTGCTTTTCTGAGTTCCTCAAGCCATCTAGCAAATTATCGAACCCCAGTAGGGAGTCATGGGAGCCCCCAGATTTATAGCCAGTTGGTCCGAAGTACAAGTCACAACTTGGAGTTTGAGGCTGACTTGTGAACTGGGATAGTCATGTGAGAATGAACCCTTAATCTGTGTGGTCTGTGCCGATTCTGGGTAGTTACTGTTGTAATTGTAGTACACCTGACTAGGATCTTGAGAGCTGGAGAATTGCTTACTGTGAGGGAAAGCCCCACACATTTGGTGTTAGAAGTGTCATGAGTATATAGGAAAACAAGTTTTTTTCTTTTCTTCTTTTTTTTGAGACACAGTCTTGCCGTGTTGCCCAGGCTGGAGTGCAATGGCACAATCTTGGCTCACTGCAACCTCCACCTTCCGGGTTCAAGCAATTCTTCTGCCTCAGCCTCCAGAGTAGCTGGGATTAGAGGTGTGTGCCACCATGCCTGGCTAATTTTTTGTATCTTTAGTGAGATGAGGTTTCACCATGTTGGCCAGGCTAACATGTTAGTTGTCACACTCCTAACATGCTGGGATTATAGGTGTGAGCCACCATGACCAGCTTTTTTCTGTTCTTTTTTTTTTTTTTTTTTTTTTTTTTGAGATGAAGTTTCGCTCTTTTGTCCAGGCTGGAGTGAAATGGTTCTACCTAGGCTCACTGCAACTTCCCCACCATTGGGTTCAAGTGATTCTGGGATTATAGGCGACTGCCACCGTGCCCAGGTAATTTTTATATTTTTAGTGAAGACCGGGGTGGGGGGGTTTGCCGTGTTTGCCAGGCTGGTTTCAAACTCCTGACCTCAGTTGATCCACCTGCCTCAGCCTCCCAAAGTGCTAGTATTACAGGCATGTGCCCACGTGCCCCACTGGAAAACAGGTGTTTTTATTTTACTCCCTTACTCTCAGTACCAGCCTCCCTTGTGATATAGAGTCAGTAAAAATCCAATGGGGAGCAATAATGAGGTACTCCTACTTTCCAGCCATGGAGCTATTGCTGGTGGCCTAGTGGGGAGCCAGTACTCCCACCATCACCTTGCAGTAACCAGGAGCCATCCGTAGGATGTCAACAGAGGCCAAATGGGGAACCTAGACTTCTGCCCCCATCTGGCAGTAACAAAGTAGTGCTCCTCTTTCCTTGGAGAGGTGTTAGAGAAAGCCAGCTAAAACAGAAGTTTAATTAAGATACAGCTGGATGTGGAGGCTGAGTGGGGTGGCTCACTCCTGTAATAGCAGCACTTTGGGAGGCTGAGGCAGGTGAAGATCACCTGATTTCAGGAGTTCAAGACCAGCCTGGCCAACATGGTGAAACCCTATCTCTACAAAAAATTTGCTGGACTTGCTGGCACATGCCTGTAGTCCCAGCTACTCCAGAGGCTGAGGCAGGAGAATTGCACAAACCTGGGAGGCAGAGGTTGCAATGAGCCGGGAGATCGCACCACTTTACTTTAGCCTGAGTGGCAGAGCAAGACTCTGTCTAAAAAAAAAAAAATTTAGCCAGGTATGATGGTGCAGATTTGTGATCCCAGCCATTTAGGAGGCTGAAGCAGGAGGATGGCTTGAAACAGGGAGGTGGAGGTCACAGTGAGCCAAGAGGGTGACACAGTGAGACTCCATTTCAAAACAAACAAACAAACAAATAAATAAGATTCGTTGCTTAACCATGGGAAATCTTAATTAAGAATTAAAATTGGCCAGGCTCAGTGGCTCACACCTGTAATCCCAGCTTTGGGAGGCCAAGGCAAGCAGATCATAAGGTCAGAAGTTTGAGACCAGCCTGGCCAACATAGTGAAACTCCATCTCTACCAAAAAAAAATTTAAATCCAGGAGGCTGAGTTTGCAGTGAGCCAAGAACATGCCATTGCACTCCAGCCCGGGCAACAGAGCAAGACTCCATTTCAAAAACAAGAGCAAAAAAATTAAAATTAAAATTGGGCCAGGCATGATCACACGCCAATAATCCCAGTACTTTGGGAGTTAGAGGCAGGTGGATCACTTGAGGTCAGGTGTTCAAGACCAGCCTGGCCAGTATGATGAAAACCCATCTCTACTAAAAATATAAAAATTAGCTGGGCGTGGTGGCGCATACCTGTAATCCCAGCTACTTGGGAGGCTGAGGCAGGATAATCACTGAAACCTGGGAGGCAGAGAAATCCTGCCACTGCACTCCAACCTGGGCAACAGAGGGAGACTAAAAAAAAATAAATTAATAAAAATAAGTAAGATCCAGAGCCTTATAATACTCGAAATATTCAGGTGACAACCAAAAATCTCTCATTATTAACAATATATCAAATTGAATGAAAAAGACAATAAATGTCAACATTAAGATAAAACAGATGTTAGAATAATATGGCAAAGTTTTGACTGCTGCCAGCATAAAAATGCTTTAGTTAGCAATTAAGAACACACTTGAAACAATTTTAAAAGATAGTCTCAGCAAAGAAATAGAAAGTTTCAGCAGACATATAGAAGATATAAAGAAGGGCTGGGCACAGTGACTTACACCTGTAATCCCAGCACTTTGGGAGGCTGAGACAGGAGGATCATTTGAGCAGCCTGGACAATATAGTGAGATCCCATATCCACAATTTAAAAAAAATTTTTTTTTTTTTTGAGATAGAGTCTCGCTCTGTCATCCAGGCTGAAGTGCAATGGTGTAATCTCGGCTCACTGCAAACTCCACCTCCCAGGTTCAAGTGATTCTCCTGCCTCAGCCTCCTGAGTAGCTGGATTACAGGCGTGCACCACTATGCCTGGCTAATTTTTGTGTTTTTAGTAGAGAGTAGGTTTCACCATGTTGGTCAGGCTGGTCTCGAACTCCCGACCTCAGGTGATCTGCCTGCCTCAGCCTTCCAAACTGCTGGGCTTACAGGTGTGAGCCACCGCGCCCGGCCTTAAGTTTTCAATTTTTTTTTTTTTTTTTTTTTTTTTTGAGACGGAGTTTCACTCTTGTTACCCAGGTTGGAATGCAATGGTGCGATCTTGGCTCACTGCAACCTCCGCCTCCTGGGTTCAGCCAATTCTCCTGCCTCAGCCTCCTGAGTAGCTGGGATTACAGGCACGCACCACCATGCCCAGCTAATTTTTTTTTTTTTATATTTAGTAGAGACGGGGTTTCACTGTGTTGACCAGGATGGTCTCGATCTCTTGACCTCGTGATCCACCCGCCTCGGCCTCCCAAAGTGCTGGGATTACAGACGTGAGCCACGACGCCTGGCTCAATTCTTTTTGAGAAAGAGTCTTGCTCTGTTGCCTAGGCTGAAGTGCAGTGGCCCAATCTCGACTTACTGCAACCTCCACCTCCTGTGTTCAAGCAATTCTCCTGCCTTAGCCTTCCAAGTAGCTGGGATTACAGGCATGCACCACCAGGCCTAACTAATTTTTTTTTTTTTAGACAGAGTCTTGCTGTGTTGCCCAGGTTGGAGTGCAGTGGCGTGATCTTGGCTCACTGCAACCCCCACCTCCCTTGTTCAAGTGATTCTCCTGCCTCAGCCTCCTGAGTAGCTGGGACTACAGGTGTGTGCCACCACACCCAGCTAATTTTTTGTATTTTTAGTAGAGACAGGGTTTCACCATGTTGGCCAGGCTGGTCTCTTTTTTTTTTTTTTTTTTTTGAGATGGAGTCTTGCTCTGTTGCCCAGTCTGGAGTGCAGTGGCACGATCTCGGCTCACCACAATCTCTACCGCCCAGGTTCAAGCAGTTCTCCTGCCTCAGCCTCCTGAGTAGCTGGGACTACAGGCATGCGCAACCATGCACGGCTATTTTTTGTATTTTTAGTAGTCAGGGTTTCACTATGTTGGCCAGGCTGGTCTCGAACTCCTGACCTCAGGTGATCCACCTGCCTCAGCCTCTGAAAGTGCTGGAATTACAGGTGTGAGCTACGGTGCCTGGCCAAAATTTGCCATTTTAACCAATTTTGTCTTTTCTTTTTTTCTTTTTCTTTTCTTAAGACAGAGTCTTGCTCTATCACGGAGTGGTAGAGCTGGAGTGCAGTGGTGCAATCTCAGCTCACTGCAACCTTCGCCTCCTGGGTTCAAACGATTCTCCTGTTTCAGTTCTCCGAGTAGCTGGAATTACAGGTGCCTGCCACAACACCCGGCTAGATTTTGTATTTTTAGTAGAGACAGAGTTTCACCACATTGGCCAGGCTGGTCTCCAACTCCAGATCTCAAGTGATCTGCCCACTTCGGCCTCCCAAAGTCCTGGGATTACAGGAGTGAACCACCACACCTGACCCATTTTAACCATTTTCAAATGTATAATTTAGGAACATCAGTTATGTTCACAATATTGTACATCCATCACTACTATTTCCAAAACTTTTTCAACACCCTTTAATAATCGCTCCAGCCTGGGAAACATGGTGAAACCATGTCTTTATAAAAAATGCCAGAAGCCGGGCGCGGTGGCTCAAGCCTGTAATCCCAGCACTTTGGGAGGCCGAGGCGGGTGGATCACGAGGTCAAGAGAGCGAGACCATCCTGGTCAACACAGTGAAACCCCCTCTCTACTAAATATAAAAAAAAAAAAAAATTAGCTGGGCATGGTGGCGCGTGCCTGTAATCCCAGCTACTCAGGAGGCTGAGGCAGGAGAATTGCCTGAACCCAGGAGGCGGAGGTTGTGGTGAGCCGAGATCGTGCCATTGCACTCCAGCCTGGGTAACAAGAGCAAAACTCCGTCTCAAAAATAAATAAATAAATAAATAAATGCCAGAAGTTGTCCAGTGTGGTGGTGCACACCTGTAATCCCAGTTACTTGGGAGGGTGGAGGTAGGAGGATCACCTGAGCCCGAGGAGTTCAGTGCTTCAGTGAGCCAAGATATTCAGTCCCACTGCACTCCGGCCTGGGTGACAGAGTGAGACCTTGTCTCAAAAAATGAAAAATAAAGAAGGTAAAAATTCCTAATTCCCTACCTTTGTCTACTTGCTTTTCTTTCTTCCTTCCTTCCTTCCTTCCTTCGCTGCCTCCCTCCCTCCTTCTCTCCCTCCCTCCCTTCCTCCCTCCTTCCCTCCTTCCTTCCTTCCTTCCTTTTCTTTTCTTTTCTTTTCTTTCTTTTTTTGCTTTCAGACACAGTCTTGCTCTGTCGCCAGGCTGGAGTGCAGTGGTGCAATCTCAGCTCATTTCAACCTCGACTTTTCGGGTTCAAGCAATTCTCCTGCCTCAGCCTCCTGAGTAGCTGGGACTACAGTTGTGCACCACCACGCCCAGCTAATTTTTGTATTTTTAGTAGAGACAGGGTTTCACCATGTTGGCCAGGATGGTCTCAATCTCTTCACCTCGTGATCCACCGCCCTTGGCCTCTCAAAGTGCTGAGATTACAGGTGTGAGCCACCGCCCCCAACCTGTCTACTTTCTACCTCTACATATTTGCCTATTCTACATATTTCACATAAATGGATTTATTTGTCTTTTAGTGTCTGGCTTATTTCACTTTACATGTTTTCAATGCTCAGTCATGTTATAGCATGTGTCCTTCTAATGGCAGAATATATTCCACAATATCACGTTTTGTTTACTTACTCATCTTTGGATGGACAGTTGAGCTGTTTCCGTCTTTTGACTATTGTGAATAGTGCTGTGACAAACATTCATGTGCAAGTATCTGTTTAAGTACCTAGTTTTGGTTCTTTGGGGGTCTATACCTAGGATTAGAATCACCCAGTCATATGGTAATTGTATGTTTAACTTTTTCAGGAACTGTCAAGCTGTTTTTTACAGCAGCTGCACTGTTTTACATTCCCACTGGCAATGTATGGGAGTTCCTATTTCTCCACATCCTTGCCAACACTTGTTATTTTTTTCTTTGTTGTTTTTGTTTATTTGATTGTTTGTTTTCACACAAGGTCTTGCTATGTTGCCCAGGCCAGCCTGGAACTCCTCGGCTCAACAGATCCTCCCATCTCAGTCTCTTGAGTAGCTGGGACTACAGACCCACACCACTTGCCAGTTCAGCACTTGTTATTTTCTGTTTTGCTGTTGTTATTTTAGTGATCCTAGTAGGTGTGAAATTGTATCTCTTGTGGTTTTGATTGCATTTCTTCTTCTTCTTTTTTTTTTTTTTTTGATGAAACTATTTGGCCAGATCTTACAGTGAGAGATTGCATTTCTTTAATGACTAATGATGTAGAATGAATGAATGAATGAATGAATGAATGCAAAAGGGACCTATTTTAATAAATCTCAGGCACAAAAAGGGATAAATCACTCTTCTAGTTTATATCATTATTATAATATACAAGAACATTAATATTTGTTTTTATAATGATAAATCATAACATTTGTATATAATGGTTTTGATTATATAAATACTCTTTTGTAATATGCAGTATTGTTTATCCATACATCGAAGTGACTACAGACTGTCTTCTTTAACAATATTCTAACTAATGTGCAGTGGTTTTGCCTTTATTCATTTTTTGCTACACCCCAGGCTATACTCCCCCTTGGAAAATGAGCTGTGTCACAAAATGAATTAGAGCCTTGTCAGCAAGGGGCTTCAGTTGAACAGACACAGGCAGCTTGTGCCTTCAGTATTCTTTGTATCAAGTAAACCCTGAGAAAAGTGAGGTTAGGAGTTCGAGACCAAACCAGCCAGTATAGCGAAACCCAGTCTCTACTAAAATAAATAAATAAATAAATAAATAAATACAAAAATTAGTTAGCTGGAATGGTGTGCATCTGTAATCCCAATTACTTGGGAGGCTAAGGCAGGAGAATGGTTTGAACCTGGGAGGTGGAGTTTGCAGTAAGCTGAGATCTTGCCACTGCACTCCAGCCTGGATGACAGAGTGAGACTCCATCTCAGGAAAAAAAATCATACACATAAACCATAATGTAACAGTATATTTTTAATTATTAAGTGAATTGTGATGACCTACTGTATGTGTAAAGCATTCCCTAGCAAGCACCTATGGTGCTGTTTATTCAATCACCACGTCATAAGCTCTCAACAAAGTAATATTTAAAGGCTGTCTAAACCACATGCATGAAAGCTTAAAATTTCCCCCTCCAAAATAAAAGAAGTGAAAGTAGGCTGTCATTTGAACTTCAGAAAGCCATTTAAAGTCTCAGTGTTCTTCCATTTGTTCATAAGGGGAGGAGGTCTAGGGGAAGATATTACGCTCTTCACCACCTCCAAATAGGGGAAACCCTAGGATTTTTATACTAATCATGGTTGGGGCCAGAGAACATGCAAAATCAGACATTAACCCAGTCATTCTTCTACTCAGAAATTATGTCCCCTCTTCCAGGTCCAAGATGAATAGACATAAACCTATATAGGATTAGACTGCTTGTACCATGTCAAGCAAATTGTTTTATTTTTTACACTTTTATTCTCAAAACTTTTATCCCCAATATTAACTAATAGTTGACACATTGGGATGCCTAGCACATAGCAGGTCTCAATACTTTTTTGTTAAATGAGTAAATGAGTGATTTAGGCAAATAATGTTAACTCGATCCTCTTTTACCTTAGTCAGTGAAAGCAGTATACAATTTATTTACTTATTTATTTACTTTTTAGACAAAGTCTTGCCCTGTCACCCAGGCTGGAGTGCAATGGTGCAATCTCGGGTCACTGCAGCCTCCACTTCCCAGGTTCAAACAATTCTCCTTCAGCCCTACACGTGCCTTCCACCACACCCAGCTAATTTTTGTATTTTTAGTAGACACGGTTTCACCGTGTTGGCCAGGTTGGTCATGAACTCCTGACCTCGTGATCTGCCTACTTCCGTCTCCCAAAGTGCTGAGATTACAAGCGTGAGCCACCGCACCCAGCCAAAATCAATGTATGCAATTTAAAGTATTTGTTTTCCTACCAAAATCTAGGCCCGTTAAAATATTTTAACCTCAGCAAATAATCAGCCTGGAGAATAGAAATTCACAGAAAGGCAAATCACATTGCCATTTTTTCTGAATGTGTGTGACATTAGACTAAATCTACAGAGACCTGGAACAAAGGAAGCACTCTTCAAAGTTAGCTAATGGGCAGGGTGCCGTGGCTCACTCCCGTAATCCCAGCACTTTGGGAGGCCGAGGTGGGTGGATCACGAGGTTAAGAGATCGAGACCATACTGGTCAACATGGTGAAACCCCGTCTCTACTAAAAATACCAAAAAATTAGCTGGGCATGGTGGCGGGCGCCTGCAATCCCAACTACTCGGGAGGCTGAGGCAGGAGAATTGCTTGAACCCAGGAGCCGAGATCGTGCCGTGCCATTGCAGTCCAGCCTTGGTAACAAGGGGGAAACTCCATCTCAAAAAAAAAAAAAAAAAAAAAAAAGGCTAGCTAATAAAAATGAAACATTTTAAATATTTTCAAAATGAATAAATAAAGCAGAAAGCTTTTACCACACTGACACGAAGAGATAAAATCAGTAGTTGGATAAAGTGTGTTAAATATCAGGATGTTAATGTATGGAGTTTTGGTTTGGGGACATTACACATCAGATCAGAATCAATGTAATAAATAGTCATGCTGTAATGGAATTCTATTAAGATCTAAAATGTCAAAACATTTCGGCAGAACTGTCATATGGAAATCAAAGCATATTCAAATGGGAGAAAATAGACCCCGCAAGTTTATTTATAGGCCTAGCAGTGTGACACTGGATAAGTAACTTCAACCGTTCACTTTTAGGATTTATTCTAAGATTTAGAAGCCTATCACAAGAAATATGTTTCTGGGTCGGTTAAATATTGCGTATCTATCATACTAAAGGCTCTTCCTACACGCAGGGTATTGTCCAGAAGAAAATTTGTTTTCTGTCAAACTGTAATTCTAGTTAATCCACTGTTCGTTTATTAAATGTAATGGAATCAGGGACAACCCACGAGGTTTGTCCTGATATGCACATAAGAACCTGTTGCAATGAAAACCTTGCCAGCAGCAGCAGATAACTCCGCTGTAGTGAGCTGCCAAGAACAGGCAGTGTGTCAAGGATGGGGGAACTGAGGGCTTCGTCGGAGGACGCAGCCCAGAGCGGAACCGCAACACCCGGGGAACCGAGCTCACGCTGGGTAATTTTTACGCCGGGCCCTATGGTGGCCCCGCCTCTTCCCCCTCCCACTTGTTGGCAGCCCCACCCCTTCTACACTCCGCCCACGGCCCCGCCTCCCGCCCGCCCACTTGCTGGTGGCCCCGCCTCTCCGCGCCCCGCCGGCGGCCCCGCCTCTTCCCCCGACTTCCGCCAGCGGCCCCGCCCCTTGCCCTGGGACCCCGGCGGGTCGTGTTTGGAGACCCTAGTTCCTCTTCTATTCCTCTTGAGCTGAGGTCTGGCTGGCGGTAGTGTCCTCGGTGCGGCTCTTTTTCTTGGTTGTCTATGACCTCGACATCGCCTTTTCTTTTTTTTTAATCCCTCCTTCCCCCTCCCCCGGTTCCCCCCGCCCGCAACATCAACATCGTCTTTTCTTTAGATGTGCACCAGAGATTCAGACTCAGCCTTGTCTGGTACCCCTTCCCTGGTGAAAGCTGAGAACCCAAGGACTAGACCCAACCTGCCCGCAAGCCTTCTCCCCTTACCAGAGCAGAAAGCCTTTTTGATGACTCCATGCTCTTTTTTAAGGTCTGTAAAGAACTAATTTGTGAACTTTTTTTTTTTTTTTTTTTTTTTGAGGAGGAGTTTCGCTCTTGTTACCCAGGCTGGAGTGCAATGGCACGATCTCGGCTCACCGCAACCTCCACCTCCTGGGTTCAGGCAATTCTCCTGCCTCAGCCTCCTGAGTAGCTGGGATTACAGGCACACACCACCATGCCCAGCTAATTTTTTGTATTTTTAGTAGAGACGATGTTTCACCATGTTGACCAGGATGGTCTCGATCTCTTGACCTTGTGATCCACCCGCCTCGGCCTCCCAAAGTGCTGGGATTACAGGCTTGAGCCACCGCGCCCGGCAATTTGTGAACTTTTGATCTCCATAGCATGGAGTTTTGCAGAGAGATTAAGACATCCCATTTGGGATGAGGTTATTATCTACTCTAATGTTTAGTGCCACAAAATTAACCTTCATACAGGTTACTTTATTTTTTTGAGACGGAGTCTTGCTCTGTGGCCCAGATGAGTCCAGGTGCATGTCTCGGCTCACTACAACCTCCTCTTCCCGGGTTCAAGTGATTCTTCTGCTTCAGCCTCCTGAGTAACTGGGACTACAGGCATGCGCCACCATGCCAGGCTAATTTTTGTAATTTTAGTAGAGACAGGGTTTCACTCTGTTGGCCAGGTTGGTCTCAAACTTCTGACTTCAAGTGATCCACCACCCCCCCACCCCACCCCACCCCCGCCCCGGGCCTCATAAACTGCCGGGATTACAGGCATGAGTCATCGCGTACGGCCGTACAGAGGTTACGTTTTGAACAAGCAAAGCCCTACACAGGCAGACATGGTCTTGTTTTTTGCACTATTAAAAAGCAAATAGCTGATTCGAGGTTGCGCATAATTGACTTAGCACTGGATATTATGCCTATCACTAATTCACAAAACAATACAAACGAAATATATAGAAAGGTAAAGTGGTGATTAGTGTGACAGTGGCTCAATTTAAACAAATAGAAGGTCATCAAATTAAAAGATTATAGGGCCACCTGGCTGGGAGTTCCGTATTCTTCTACAATCTGTATTTATGTACAGGTGGCTCACGCCTGTAATCCCAGCACTTTGGAAGGCTGAGGCAGGAAGATCACCTGAGGTCAAGTGTTCCAGACCAGACTGGCCAATATGGTGAAACCCCATCTCTACTAAAAATACAAAAATTAGCCCGGTGTGGTGGCACGTACCTGTAGTCCCAGCTACTCAGGAGGCTGAGGGAGGAAAATCGTTTGAACCGGGGAGGTGGGGGTTGCAGTGAACAATGATTACGCTACGGCACTCCAGCCTGGCAACTGAGTAAGACTGTCTCAAAATATTAAAAAAAAAAAAAAAATTATACTGCCACCAAAAGACTAGTGACATGTGGGAAAGTACAGCAGGCTGGGCGCGGTGGCTCACGCCTGTAATCCGAGCACTTTGGGAGGCCGAGGCAGGTGGATCACAAGGTCAAGAGATCGAGACCAGCCTAGTCAACATGGTGAAACCCCGTCTCTACTGAAAATACAAAAAATTAGCTGGGCATGGTGGCGCGTGCCTGTAATCCAGCTACTCAGGAGGCTGAGGCAGGAGAATTGCCTGAACCCAGGAGGCGGAGGTTGCGGTGAGCCGAGATCGCACCATTGCACTCCAGCCTAGGTAACAAGAGCGAAAAACTCCGTCTCAAAAAAAAAAAGAACACATAAGTTTTCTTTACAACCTAACTATAATAAAAGTATGTATGCATGGCCAGGCACGGTGTCTCACGCCTGTAATCCCAGCACTTTGGGAGGCTAAGGCAGACAGATCACCTGAGGTCAGGAGTTTGAGACCAGCCTGGCTAACATGATAAAACACTGTTTCTACTATAAAAAACAAAAAATTAGCTGGGCCTGGTGGCACATACCTGTAATCCCAGCTACTCGGGAGGCTGAGGCAGGAGAAGTGCTTGAACCTGGGAGGCAAAGGTTGCAGTGAGACCAGATTGTGCCATTGCACTCCAGCTTGAGCAAGAAGAGCAAAACTCCATCTCAAAAAAATAGAATTTTAAAAATAAAAATAGGTATGCATATAAATACAGATTGTAGAAGAATGCAGAACTCAAACTAGAAAATCAGACTCTTCTTAGAGGAAACTGAGGATGATTCATCCCGTGGCAGTGCCCTTTAGATACCTGGAGCTCTTTTGATTCCTGCTCTTTCTGAATTTTGGTTATCCACGATTTTCTTCTGCGAATTTCCCTCTATTAGGTTAGAGTACAGAATATACTGCAATAATAAAGAGGCCTCAAAATATAGTGAGTTAAGTGAGACAGAAGCTTATTTCTCATGTAACAATCCAGAAGTAGGAGTGGTGGAGGCTGTAGGGTGAATCAACTTCATTAATTCATCCATGTACTCTGCTTTCTGTCTGTTTTCGTTTTATTTTGGTTTCGTTTTTGTTTTGTTTTGAATCCTGCCTCTTCTGTAATCCCTGGTTTCTTTCGTCTTGATGCTTCATATTTTTCCTAATTTGCATGGTTTAAAGGTGGGTCGCTGCAGTAGATCTGCACTGGCGCCACCTAGTGCTGGAGAAGGGCAAAAGAGCAGAAGTAGAGGGCAACCGATTTTTTTAAGCAAGTGATGCAGAGTGCACATACAGCTTTCGTTCATATTCCATTGGTGAGAACTTGACCACACTTGGTTGTTAGGCAGACAGGTAATGTGGTCTCTAGCTGGGATTTCATGTGCCCAAATAACGAAGTATTAGCGTTGTAAAAGGGAAGAACCGACCTTGGGAGACAACTAACATTTCATGATCTGCCCATTTTCTTCTGACCAACTTTCTTGAGGTAACTTTCTTTCTTCTGAATTTCCTAAAGAGAGGTTCGTTTACTTCAGTTTACAGACAGTCCTTGTTTGCAATCAAAGCACCTTAACTGATGCCTCATTCTTCAGGCCCTAATTTAAATGATACTTCTAAAAGAGGCTTACCTGACACATTCTGGAAAGTAGGTGCCCTACCTGTTTGCTGCTACCATTTTTTATATCACCAGTACGTATCACAGTTTGAAATTATAATTCTTTTGCTAAGTTTTTGTCTGTCTCTTCCACTGTGTCTCTCTTCTTCACCACCACATCTCTATCACCTAGCACAGTGCCTGTCATTGGATAAGTAAAAAGTAAGTATTTGGTATTGAATGAATGAAATAGTAGTCAAGGATGACTCTGAGAGTTCTGAAAAGAGCAACTAAACATATTGACAGCAAGTGAGAATACAGAAAGATTGGGCAAGTTTGGAGGAAGAGGAGAAGACAATCAGTTTTGCCAATGTTGAAATTGAAGTTCTGAATGAGTTCAAGGTGACCTCCAGAAGGCAACTAAATATGTGAATCTGAAGCTCTGGAAACAACATGAGATGGGAACTATAGATCCGAGAGCCTTGAGAATTGATTAGATCACTCATAAAGAACACGGTGAGAGAACAGAGAACATTTAGGAGGGAACTGCAAGGAACAAAAACATTTGTTTCATGGGCAATGGAGCGAGCCTGGGAGGAAATATCAGGGGCTGTGAACAAGAACCAGAGAGAAGATATATTCAGGAAGGAAAGAGCAGTCACAAGTGACAGAGATTGGCGGTGGTGGTAAATTATGTTATGATAACCTCCTTTCTGCCAGCTAAAACTAACTCTTTCTCAGACTAAAAGGTGTTCAGATTTTATGTTAGCTTCTTGAGCCAGACAGACTCCATCTTAGCTTCTTCATTTCAGTTATTTTCCCTCCATTAAGTATGTAACTATAGTATGTAGCTGGGGCAGGCTGGCACTGGGCACCTCCAGGAATCCATGTGTTGATAAGAGGCCGAGTTAAGTAGTACCAGCAGAGCCTGGGAATGCAGGTGCTGTCGAGCGCCCAGAGCCCCCATTATCCGTAACTTGTATGTCTTTCATGACAGCTTTACCCCTCACACCTGGCACTGTTTTATTTCTCAGGTACCAGTTTATCTTTTAACTTTTTGCTTACTCTGCTTTTGTGAAAAATTTACTTCAGCTAGGTTCCCCTTCCCTTTTAAAACTAGGGTATAAAAGACCACCTAACTTTTTCTTAGGGACTGAGAGAATTTTGGCCGTTAGCCACCTCTTGGTCGCTGGCATAATAAAGGACTCATAATTCAATCTCAGAGTGTGGCTCATTCCTTGACTCGTTCGGGTACAACAATGTCACCTATGTCAGAAAGGGTTCCTTAGACCTCCCAAGTAGGAGGCTTGGGTATGGCAGCCTTAGCTAGAATAGTTTCAGTGGATTCGTAGGCTATGGACAGAAGACAGAAGGTTAAGAAGCGAATGTAGCAATTGTAGAACATGCTTTGAAGAAGTACAGCCATGAAAATAACAGAGATTTCATTTAGAAAGATATGCAAGGTCAAAGGAGGATTTTGTTGTTTTGTTTTGTTTTAGAAGAAAAATCAGAATCTAGGTAAGTGAAAGAGAGATAGGATGGGTGAAAATGAGGAATTTTGACCTATTGGGTTTGAGGTAGGAAGGGAAAACAGAAGGGTGCTCTTCTCTGAAGATGTAAAGATAAATTTAGAGGAGGAGAGACTAGCAAGGAGTTGAAAAGTTTTTGTCTGATGGCCTTCGATTTATCCATGAAGGAGGGAGCAAAGTTATCTGCTACAAGGATGGAGGTGGACGAGAAAGTCTGGACTGGTTTTTAGGAAACACGGGGGGTGAGGAAAAGATTATAGATTGAGGACAAACGGAAGGTCTGCTTTGGCAGTTGTATGGTCGAAAATGATTTTTTCTTTCCTCTCCTCTATCCCTTCTTAACTTAAGCATGTCCCAAAAAAGACTTCAGGGTACCAAATGCAAATTTTTCCACCAATATACCTCGATACTTGCTTTTTCTCGAAAAGCAACGGGCAACTAACATGCAGGGCAAGGACGTCAACAGTTGCTCCAGGCTGCCTTCGTTCGAGTAGGGAAGACTGAACTGACCTCGGCACTGTGCAGACTCCCAGCCTCTGCTGCTGTGGGTTATCCTCCTGACAGTGCAGTCACCTCCTAAATGCTTGCCCTCCTGACAGTGCAGTCACCTCCTAAATGCTTGCTGAGAATAATGGAAGATTTCGAGCCAGATGGTTGCCTCTTAAGTAACGGTCCCAAAAAGACGCAGCACATATTTAAGCCCTGCTGAAGCGATCAGCGCCGAGGGACCACGTTATTGCGTTTCTTTGTTTCCCTCGCTGCACGTCTGGACGCCACGCTGTGAGCATGAAGCGCACACGGACGAATTTCTGTTAAGCGGGAACGCGGTGTTCGGATCAAAACACCGAGAGCCGCGGCCGCGACCGCGCGGGTAAGATTCCGGGGTCCCAGCCCTGTGAGGCAGAAATGGCCGCCCAGCTCAGACGCTGCCACACTAGCGGAGCCTCCAGACCGCCCAGTGTGGGCGTGTCCAAGCTCACGTCGCCCGGCCCGACGCCCACGCCTCCCCCGGTGACGTCACCGCACTGCAGCTTTTAGTAGCTTTTCGCAGCGTCTCCTACCGCCGGGCGCGGTGGCGCGTGCCTGTAGTCCCAGCTACTCGGGAGGCTGAGGTGGGAGGATCGCTTGAGCCCAGGAGTTCTGGGCTGCAGTGCGCTATGCCGATCGGGTGTCCGCACTAAGTTCGGCATCAATATGGTGACCTCCCGGGAGCGGGGGACCACCAGGTTGCCTAAGGAGGGGTGAACCGGCCCAGGTCGGAAACGGAGCAGGTCAAAACTCCCGTGCTGATCAGTAGTGGGATCGCGCCTGTGAATAGCCACTGCACTCCAGCCTGGGCAACATAGCGAGACCCTGTCTCTTTTGCCCCCCTCTCTCATTAAGGTAATTGGACTATGTCTTTGAAAGTTAAGAAATTTGCCTCCTTTCAGGTTCATACGTATTCAGAAACTTACTAATGTGTGCATTAAAAGAGGAGCCCTCTTTTTCTCTAAAGGAAAAAAAAATTAAAAAATAGATGTTACTGGGGTTTATGGTTGCCTTTCTCGCTCCACTCTTCTATTTATCCGCTATTTAACGTTTCCTTTGGCGTCAAAAGTCACCAAGTTGACGGGATACTCGCGGACTTGTAACCGCCTCATCACTGCCCCCTACCGGTTTATATTCAGAACGTCTCTGCGAAAAGGTGTTATTACCCTCGGAACCAACAGGGGTTGCTCGTTTACCCACAGGCAGTCGGAAAAAATGGCCGCCGGACCACAGAGAGCGAAAAGTACGTTCTTTTTCAGAATTGCCGAGTTCTTCCCACCGCCGTCCTGGATGCCGCCTGCAGGTTCCAACTCTACGCGTCTGCACTGACCTGACGTGAGCTTCCCTCCCCACCGCCTGTCACGGATGTCAGCTTCTGTCACCCCTCTCCTGTCAAGGGTTTTGCTTTAGAATCCTGCGGACCAAAGACGCGCTCATCAGCAACAGTCTTTCATACCAAGTCTTTAGTTCTACTCGCCTACAGGTAGGACTAACCTTCCGATGAGGAACCCCACTACTGCCTCCTTGTAAGGGAAAAACTCCTCTCAGAGGAACCCAGAACGCCCTGTGATACCAGAGGTGAGGGGCCAGCGTGGCAGAATTCGTCGCCCTGCCTCCCCGCTTGCTTCTCTCTCCGTCGGATTGCCAAAAGGTAACGGCACCTAGACTCTGAAAAGTCACTGAAGCAAAGGGAGTTTAAAGAATGCGCCTAGCGGCCTGGGTCTGGAACCCAGTGTTAATGAGAGCAAAAACCTCTGCATCCTCCACTGAGCTGTCCTTGAGCATGTCTCATAATCATGCCTCATTTAAAAAATCATAATAATAAGTGAATAAGCTGTGAAAGAAGACAGCCTTTACATTTTTCAAAAGTTCTTGGTGGTTTGTCATGAGAAGTTTCATCTGCATGAAATAACTATTTTGAAGGGCTTACTGTTAAATTCAGGCATTTTAGAGCCAGTGGAAATCGGTTAAGCATTCACATCAGTCTTAACATTAATCTGATAATTCATTAGGAATTTAAAGACTCTAAGCACTAAACACAGATTTTCCTCACTGTCTATAACATGAAGCACTGCACTAAATTTTTTATCAAGCTATTTCTATCCCCCCCCCCCCGCCTTTTCTGAGGTAGTTCATTGCATTTTGAACAAGGATAACTGTCAGAAAAGAGTCTCTTTGAATCGAGCAGATCTCTCCCCCATGGTTACTTCTGGGTCTGCCCTCTCAACCACATGGAATAAGTCTTATTTCAGTTCTTCAGGACAACTTTTCGAGAATTAAAAAATCACCTCCACATAATGCATTTTTATTAAATGAAAATAGGTAGAGATGCTATTTAAAAAAAAAAAACAAAAACAGCTTTACCTTCTCACCACCTTCAAAATAGGAAGCAAAATAATTTTGGCAAACTTCTTTTTTTTTTTTTGAGACAGAGTCTCACTCTGTGGTCAGGTTGGAGTTCTGTGGCACAATCTTCACTCACTGCAACCTCTGCCTCCCGGGTTCAAGTGATTCTCCTGCCTCAAGCCTCTCCAGTAGCTGGGATTACAGGCACCATCACACCAGGCTAGTTTTTGGATCTCTTTTGTTTTTCACTAAATGGATTCCTGAATTGGACCCAGAATGACTTAGCTGTGGATGTAAGAACTGCACTTGAGTAGGTGCCTCTATCAGACCTGGGGTTCTTACTTCCCTGAGTCTCTTGCATGACCTCTGGGAGAACCCAGCTTTGGAGAACTGAGATGTCACAGGCAACATAATGACCCCCTCCCTAAAGCTGTCTATGTGCTAACTTATGAAGGAATGTGGATAGCCCCTGAAGCTGGAAAAGGAAAGGAAAGGGATTCTCTTCAAGAGCTTGCAGAAGGAATGCAGCCCTACTCACCCATTTGGTACTTCTGACCTCCGGAACTCTTAAGTAATAAACTTGGCCAGATGCGGTGGCTCACACTGGTAATTCCCAGCCTTTTGAGAGGCCAAGGCAGGTGGATTGTTTGAGCCTGGGAGTTCAAGACCGGCCTGCACAACATGGTGAAAAGCTGTCTCTACAAAAAATATGAAAATTAACCATGCGTGGTGGTGCGTTCCTGTAGTCACAGCTACCAGGGAGGCTAATCTGAGCCCAGGAAGTTGAGGCTGCAGTGAGCCATTAGTGTGCCACTGCACTCCAGCCAGGGGGACAGAGTGAGACCCCATCTCAGTAATAATAATAATAATAATACGTTTATGTTGTTTAAGCCTCTAAATTTGTGGTAATTTGATTCAGCAAATTACCACAGAATAGGAAGGTAATATATGGGGGGAATCAAGCTCTGTCTGTACCTGACAAAACTGTGAGGTCAGAAGTGTATTATTTCAGTAACTGTCTGTTTGAACTCCTGACCTCAAGGGATGCACCTGCCTCAGCCTCCCAAAGTGCTGGGATTACAGGCGTGAGCCACTGCACCCGGCCAGGAACTGTCTTCTTTAGCATACTTGTGCTTAAAAAAAAACCTTTATGTTGAACACATTTTCACATTGATATTTTTTCCTGTGTGTGTGGACTATACTTTTAAGTTTTTAATTATGTTTAGGGTTAAGATTAGTGTTATGGTGGAATATTTTTGACGTATAGCGACTTGAAACTTTTATGTATTCAGATGTATTAATCTAACTCTTTATGGTTTCTGCTTTTGGTGTTTTGCTTTGAAGGGTCTCATTCATGCCAAGAACATATATATATATTCACATAAATATTCACATACTTTTAGAGTACATACTTCACTGATTTAAAAATAACATCATTTGTCCAAAACAATGTTTTCTTATTCTAAAATTCTAAATTTGTTTTTGTTTTTGTTTTTTGTTGGTCTTTTTAGAGATGAGGTCTCACTCCATCACCAGGCTGCTGGATTGCAGTGGCATAATCATAGATCATAGCTCAGTGCAGCCTCACTCCTGGGCTCAAGACTTTTGCCACCACCTTCCAAGCGATTGGAACTGTAGGCATATGCCACTATGCCCAGCTTAAATTTGTTTACTAGTAATATGAGAGCTGTTTAAAAAACAAACAACAACAACAACAAAAAAAAAAACCAACCTCAGGCCGGGTGTGGTGGCTCATGCCTGTAATCCCAGCACTTTGGGAGGCTGAGGTGGGTGAACTACCTGAGGTCAGAAGTTTGAGACCAGCCTGACCAACATGGTGAAACCCTGTCTCTAAATAATAAAAATAAAAAATGAAAAAAAAAAACCCTTCAGACAAATTAAAATTTTCAGAATTTTTTTGAAGAAAGAATGATTCATGAATAGGACAGATCCAGAAGAAGTTCAGAGAGTTTCATGTTGTGAGCAGGGAGTAGTCACAGATAGAGAAAGGAAGTGAAATACTGAAACAGCTTGGTTGGTTACAGCTCAGTGTTTGCCTTTCTTGGACATGGTTGGATCATTTTGCATCCTGTGATTACCTAGAGCTCGGCAGCTGTGATTGATGGCTGAGACTCAGCTATTTGTTTCAATAATATACTCCTAAACTTTCAATTTATTTACATACCAAATTAGATTGTTGTGCAGTATTATGGACTCAAGGTACACAGCAGCCTTACTCCAAATTTAATTTAGCAGAACTCTTTCTTTTTAAATGTATTTGCTTAAATCTGCCTCTTTTTGTGTAATTTATTGAGTATAACAAACTATTCCAACATTTACTAGTTTGAAAAAACAACCATTTTATTACATTTCATGATTTTGAGAGTCAGGAATTTAGAGCAAATCTCTATTGAACAATTCTTCTGCTCCAGGTGAAGTCGATCGTGGTATTCAGCTGGTCTAATCTGTAGGCTGGTCTAATTAAGATGACTTAATTCACATGCCTCTGCCTTGGCAGGCTTGGCTGTAAAGACATGCTCCTCTCCCTCTCCCTGTAGTCTCAAGGCCTCTCTACAGTAGGGTATTAGACTTCTAATATAGTGACTCAAGCTTCAGGAGGCCAAGCTGGAAGCTACAAGTCTAAAGGCTAGAGCCAAAAATAGCATGGTATCACTTCTGTTTGCTGTGCTTTGTTGGTCAAAGGAATCACAGGCCAGCCTAGATTCAAAGATGGGAAGACAGCAGAACCTACTTCATGGGTGTTAAAGAATGTGTGGCCATTTAAAATTTTTATCATACCTATTCTTAACTTCTTCTTTTTTTTATTTTTTTTCTGAGACAGTCTCTCTTGCTCTGTCACCCAGGCTGGAGTATAGTGGTATGATCTCGGTTCGCTGCAACCTTCACCTTCCAGCTTCAAGTGATTCTTCTGCCTCAGCCTCCCCAGAAGTTAGGATTACAGGTGTGTATCACCACTAGCTAGTTTTTTTGTATTTTTGGTAGAGGCAGGGTTTCACCAGGTTGTCCAGGCTGGTCTTAAACTCCTGATCTCAGGGGATCTGTGCCCACCTCAGCGTCCCAAAATGCTGGGATTACAGGTGGGAGCCAGCCACTTTAACTTAATTTAAAGTTAAAGTTTAACACCCAGCCTCTTTAACTTAATTTAAAAATTTGTTTGGTTTTGTTTGAGACGGGGTCTTGCCCAATCACCTAGGCTAGAGTGCAGTGGCACACTCAGAGCTCACTGCAGCCCCAACCTCCTGGCTGAGGTGATGCTGCCACCTCACCCTCCCTAGTAGCTGGGACTACAGGTGCATGCCACCATGCTTGGCTAGCTTCTTATACTTTTTGTAGAGACTTGATTTCAACATGTTACACAGGCTGGTCTTGAACTTCTGAGCTCAACTGATTTACCGGCCTCAGCCTCCCAAAGGGCTGGGATTACAGGTGTGAGCCACTGTGCCTGGCTGTTTTGTTTTTTAAACTTGTGAGCTGTGTCATACATATGAAACTGTGTATAAGACATACACATAATATAAGTTTAAGGAATTTATAAAGTGAGAAACTGTATAATGGCATTTAAAAATAGAACTTTGCCTGCATCCCAGAAACCTATATCCAATACTTTCCCTTTTAGAAATAACCATTATTCTGACTTTGTGGCATTATCTTGTTATTCTTTCTGGTTTTAATGCCTGAATATATCCCTGAATAATATTTGAACAGTCTTGACTACCAGAAAGTTCTTCCTTATATTAAGATTTAATCCATTACCCTAAAATTTTCTCATTAATGCTTTCTGTAACCCTTGGGGTTTTATAAATAACAAAATTTAGCATTATTTTTACCCAGAAGAACCACAACTATTTCTTGCATTACATGGTTTCAATTGAATTTCACTATTCTGCTTGTCCAATCTATATGTTTTTCTTGGAAAATAGTATTCCCCAGTACACAACAAAGTATTCTGTCTCTGATTTACTATCTAAGCTTAGGACTGAAACATCCCATCTCATTCTAGATCCCAGATGTCTATTGATGAGGGCAAACATAGTGGTGGTTGATGCTAAGCTTATAAGAGACTAAAATATCTGATATAAAACAGTGCCTGGGGCTCAATTTAGGACTACTGGCAAAATAAATGGGAATGATTTTTTGGTCCTCTTGTCTCTCTCTCTCATCCTCTCGTTGCTCTTCTATCATGGGATGTAACATCAAGAAAGCCCTTGCAAGATGCCAGCTCGTTGATCTTGGACCTCCCAGTCTCCAGCAGTGTGAGGCAAGAAGTTTATGTTCTTTATAAATTGCTCAGTTTGTGGTGTACTGTTATAGCAGTGTAAAATGAATTAAGGCAACAAATAAAATTTGCATATATTTGAGATGTATATTTGACTTTTTCTTTTTTGAAACAGGGTCTTACTCTGAAGCTGGAGTATGGTGGCACAATCATGGCTCACTGCAGCCTTGACCTCCTGAGCTGAAGGGATCCTCTTGCCTCAGCCTCCCTTGTAGCTGAGACCATAGGTAAGAGCCAGCACGCCTGGCTAATTAGACAGCTTCCCCAAGCATTTTTTTTTTTTTTTGTAGAGATTGGCAAGGAGGCCTCACTCTGTTGTCCACGCTGGTCTTGAACTCCTGGGCTCAAGGTATCTGCCAGCCTTGACCTTCCAAGGTGTTGGAATTACAGGTGTGAGCCACCCTACCCAGCCATGTGATGTTTTGATGTATGTATACATTGTGAGATGATTACTGCAATCAAGTCAGTTAACACATCCATAACCTCACGCTTTGTATGTGTGTGTTTGAGATCTACTTTCTTAGCAAATTGCTGGGTTTTTAAAAATTTGACTTTTATTTTAAGTTAAGTGGGCATACATGCTGGTTTGTTAAATAGGTAAATTTGTGTTGTGAGGTTTGTTTTACAGGTTATTTCATTACCCAGGTATTAAACCTAGTACCCATTAGTTATTTTTGCTGATTCTCTTCCTGCTTGCATCCTTACCCTCTGATAGGCCCCAGTGTGTGTTGTTCCCCTCCATGGGTCCATGTGTTCTCATCATTCAGCTCTCAATTATAAGTAAGCACATCTGGTATTTGGTTTTCTGTTTCTGTGCAAATTTCAAGCATACAATACATTACTATGAACTATAAAATCAACATGCTGTACATTAAGTCTCCAGAACTTACTCAACTTGTAACTGAAAGTTTGTGCACTTTGACCAATATCTTCCCATTTCCTCCACTTCCCAAGTCCTGGCAATCATGTTTCTACTCTCTGTTTCTATGAGAAACTTCTAGATTCCACCTATAAGTGAGATCATGCAGTATTTTTATGTGTGTGTGTCTTGCTTATTTCACTTAGCTTAATGTCCTCCAGGTTCATCCACGTTGTTAAATCTATGCCAGTTGCAAACAGCAATATTTCTTTCTTTTTTTAAAAGCTGAATAATATTCAAGTGTATGTATGTGTGTGTGTGTGTGTGTGTGTGTGTGCATATATATATGCATTCATTATTCATTCATCCATTTATGAAAAGTAGACTATCCCAATATCTTTGGTATTGTAAATAATGCTGCATTGAACATGGGAGTGCAGATATATCTTCAGGATAGTGGTTTTGTTGCTAGATCACATGGTAATTCTAGTCTTAATTTTGTGAGAAGCCTTCATACTGTTTTACGCAATGGCTGTACTAATTTACATTCCCATCAACAGCATACAAAAAAATCCCTTTCTCCACATTCTTGCAAACGCTTTCATATTTAGGGCTATTCTGTATGGTTTACTGTACCATATGACAGTAATGCTGTGCAGTTATGTGCTATAGACATTTTTGCATCTACTGTTACCAGTTCTGAAATAGCAACAGCGCCCTTTCTGTTTAGAGTCGCCTCCTGCTGGTAGGAATTCTGGTTGCTATCATGTGCAGCCTGCAAGCCTCTGATAGCTCTTTGCAGCGACGCCAAGCGCCGGGCGCGGTGGCGCGTGTCTGTAGTCCCAGCTATTTGGGAGGCTGAGGCTGGAGAATCCCTTGAGTTCAGGAGTTCTGGGCTGTAGTGCGCTATACCGATCGGGTGTCCGCACTAAGTTCGGCATCAATATGGTGACCTCCCGGGAGCGGGGGACCACCAGGTTGCCTAAGGAGGGGTGAACCGGCCCAGGTCGGAAACGGAGCAGGTCAAAACTCCCGTGCTGATCAGTAGTGGGATCGCGCCTGTGAATAGCCACTGCACTCCAGCCTGGGCAACATAGTGAGACCCTGCCTCTTTTGAGTTCTTACCTTATAAAGTATCCTTTCTTCCCATGCATCTATCCTAAGACAAAAGAAATGTAGAGTTTACATTCTTACAGGACCGTTGTCCTCGCTACACTGTGAATCCCCTCTCCCACCCCAACCCCTGTTGGGAATCTTGTCTTATTTTTATTCTATTTCACTATTATCTAGCTAAATACTTGCATATTCATGTTGCCAAGTGTTTATGGAGCACCGATTGTATACCAGGAACTGCGCTGAGTCTCAGGGATACCAAGAAAGGTTCTTTGAGAATCCTGTAATTAACTGCAGAATGCTTCTTCGGAGTGCCGGTCCCATCAAAATAGGAACTCCGTTTTGAGAGTTCGCCTTCATCTTTGAGGATAATCTTAGAAGGACAGAAGCAGTTCTGTTTCGTTACATATCAAAATCTTATGTCAAAGTAAGCGTGCAGGAAGGGGTCCTGAGCCCTGCAGTCCCCCCCCGGTGGGGAAATACTCCTGGTAATCGCCTCGAAAATTGTTTCGACCAGCAGGGGTCACTATGACGGCTGGCTTGAACCCAAAACACTACGGACAAGGTAACCAGACTGCTCCATAAGGGTTCAAGGAAGGAGTGCAGTTTCAAGAGGACGGTTTGGATCTTTATTAGAATTGTTTGGATACAATGAAGAGAGTCAACTGTAACTTGACAATCGACGTCTTCAGAAACGCGAAGTACGTTCGCCTCAAGGAATATTGGGTCTTCTGCGCAGCCGTAGATCTCCGCCAAGTGCGCTTGCGCGGAAGAGAAGCGGCGTCGAGTCCGGCAGGCAGTAGAGGGAATTGCGGTAGTGACCCTCGGACCTAACCATGAAGACGCGCTTTAGCACCATCGACCTCCGCGCCGTACTCGCGGAGCTGAACGCTAGGTACAGTTGTCTAAGTGACCAGGCTCGTGCGGGGAGTGCAGGAGGCTGAGACCGGGGGGGCCCGTGGCGCAAACAGCCCAGCTTGATGTGTTTCCTTATTTTATATGCTTCCGTGGACCTGGTTAGGCCTGAGTGGGCAGGCGTGTGGTGTCCTTCCTGTGGCCCTCAGGACACCCTGGGGGTCCCAGGCACCTCGTGCCCCACTCCCCGCGTCCTTCCAGCTCTCTGGCATGGCCTGCGAGCGTGACGCTCTTGCATTGTTGGCCTGGGTTGCCGGGACTGGGCAGGAAACGTTTCTTAAAATACGAGACGTCAGAATGGTCATTTGCTCCAGAGGTTTCCAGATTGGAGGCTCGGTTTCTTGAACACTCCCCGCCTCTCACCCCAGAAAGAGAGAGCTTCGCCGTTTCAGCTGGATTGAGCAGATTTGGACTGAGATCTGAATTCTAGTCTGGTTTCTATCATTCAGCGGTGTGAGCTTTGTCATGTTTTCGGGGGGGCCGCCTTTTATCTTTTGTTTTTTTTTCCCCCTGTCCTGTAATAAATTAATTGGATTATATTTTACTGTATTTCTTCCCCCAGATTGGGTCATTTTGAAGACGCAAGCTTTGTTCCTAGAGCTGATAGACCACTTTTGTTTTTAAATCTTTACTCTTAAGTTTTGAGCTGAATGCCCAAATGGCTTTCGGACTTTCCTCCCCGGCTACCATATCCTTAGAGACTAAGATCAGCTCTTTCGAAGCTTTTATTAAAATGCGTGTAGTTTTATGTTTCAATTTTGTGATATGTTACATGTTTCCTTTGTCTCTGCAGCTTGCTAGGAATGAGAGTGAACAATGTTTATGATGTGGATAATAAGACATACCTTATTCGTCTTCAAAAGTAAGAACATTTTATAGGCTTATTTTCTCTTTGGTAATTAAATATGAGATTACTCATTTTTTTAAAACTGCATTTTAAGTCTGTTTCACAGTTAGGTTTGGCATATGCCCTAAAGAAAAATTTGACTTTTTTCTTCTACAGACCAGACTTTAAAGCTACACTTTTACTTGAATCTGGCATACGAATTCATACGACAGAATTTGAGTGGCCTAAGAATATGATGCCGTCTAGCTTTGCCATGAAGGTAAACTTCTTATACTAAATTTTAAGAGATTGCTGACTAACAATTAAGTTTTTAATTGGGGTTTTCTTCACTGTTATGATAAAGTGAAGATAAAATATAGGTAAAGGGAGCAGTCGACAGATGGGTTGAATAAATTGAATATTTGTTAATTGACTTCTCCCCATTACCTTTAACATCCTGTTCTACTCCAGATCTTCTGTTTTCACAGTCGATATTAAAGTTCAGGCTTTTATCAGTTCAACCTTACAGCCCCTTAACTTTAGTCCACTTCTTCGAATCAAAACAATTCTAAATTAGACCAACATTACTTTTTTGTTTATTTGTTTGTTTTTGTTTCTGTTTTTGAGATGGCGTCTCGCTGTCACCTAGGCTGCTATGTGGTGGCAAATCTCGGCTCATATGACCTCTGCCTCCCAGGTGCAAGTGATTCTCCTGTCTCAGCCTCTTGAGTAGCTGGGATTACAGGTGTGTTCCACCACACCCAGCTGATTTTTGTAATTTTAGCAGAGACGGTTTTCACATGTTGGCCAAGCTGGCCTCAAACTCCTGACCTCAGGTGATCCTCTCTGCTTGGTTTTCCAAAGTGCTGGGATTACAGGCATTAGCCAACGCACCTGGTCCAACATTAATTTTTTTTTTTTTAACATAATTTTCATTAGTTATCTCACCTTTTATTGTTCCCTAATTTCTAAATCCATATTCTGTAGCCTGACATTCTTGGCTTTCTGTGTTCTTCCTCCTCCCTCCCCAACCTTTTTTCCTATTCTTGTCTTTCAGAACTCACTTTTGTGGATCATTTTTCTCTACCCGGTCAGAATTTTTTTGGAATACTCAGTGGCATTAATATGTTACTAAGTCTTCTTACTTTTATCTTTTGTTTTTACTGTTAAAACAGATTTTTGTTACCCATTCTTTTATTGATGTAATGTATAGATTGAAAATTCATGTGGTACACAAGACTTTCCTATCAGATATACTTAACTTTGAATTAATGGCTTTACCAGAGAGTAATTTTATAACCTGGAAAAGTTATTTAACCTCTTGGAACTTAGTTTTGTTTTGTTTTGTTTTGTTTTTCGTGTAAAATGTGGATAGTACCTCCCTCATGAAATTACTGGATTAATGGAAATGAGACATAGAGCACATAAAACAGGCCGGGCACGGTGGCTCATGCCTGTAATCCCAACACTTTGGGAGGACCAAGCGAGTGGATCACTTGCAGTCAGGAGTTCAAAACCAGCCCAGCCAACAGGGTGAAACCCTGTCTCTGTAAAAATACAAAATTAGCCAGGGGTGGTGGCACATGCCTGTAATCCCTGCTACTTGGGAGGCTGAGGCAAGAGAATCACTTGAACCCGGGAGATGGAGGTTACAGTGAGCAGAGATTGTGCTATTGCACTCGAGCCTGGGCAACAGAGTGAGACTGTGTCTCAAAAAAATAAAAAATAAAAGCACCTAAAAGAATACCTGAAACATATTAGAATTCTGTACGTGTTTATTTCCATCTTCCTCTGCTCCTCACTTTCCTTTGTAAATGTATTTGTTGTGGCATTATTTCATTAGAGGCTTTAGAGAAGAGCTTTACCCTCCAGCAATTTTGAATCTTTTAGATTACAAATTATGGTAATATGGTTCCCATATCACAAGGGCTTTCACAAAATTATCAGATTATTAAAGTTTATTTAATAGTAACCCAAATGGTTCTTTTGGGGCCCATCCTTAATAATAATGACAATAATACTACACTTGGTGTAGCACTTTTTTTTTTTTTTTTTTTTTTTTTTGAGATAGAGTGTTGCCCTGTCACCTAGGTTGGTGAGCAGTGGTGTGATCTTGGCTCACTGCGACCTCTGCATCCCAGGTTCAGGCAATTCTCTTGCCACAGCCTCCCCAGTAGCTGGGATTATAGGCGTGTGCCACCATGCCCAGCTAATTTTTGTGTTTTTAGTAGAGAGGGGGTTTCACCCTGTTGACCAGGCTGATCTTGAACTCCTGACCTCAAGTGATCTACCCACATTGGCCTCCCAAAGTGCTGGGATTTCAGGTGTGAGCCACTGTGCCTGGCCCCATGTGTAGCACTTTTTAAAGCAGATAAATAATATGTATTTCATTTAAGTGGTTTAACAACTCGGTGGAATGTGATGAACAAATATAATTTCAGTTTCTGGATGAAGTAACAGGCCAATGAGATACGACACTGGGATTGTGTAAACATCTCCAAATCAGGCTACACTAATAGGAGGTCAGTCACTCTTAAAAATACTTAGAATTCTGTGGGTTAGGTGTACATGTCAATCTAAATGTGTAGAAAGATTTCCTGCATGGAACAGACAGTCTTAAGCACTTTATAAGTAAAACAAAACGCTGTTACTGTTGTATGGCACAGGCAGAGTTATGCCCATTATGTGTTAAATCACAGTGATTGTTCTAGTATTGACATTTGGGGATGACAACTATAGCTTTGTGGCACACAGCAGAAGGTTGTTTTCCCCAAGCTGTTGATAGGGTAATAAAACAAGCTTTAAATGTGTACTGTGTGTCCATCTGCGCTCTACGTGATAAATAATTCCGTTTTTACTCTTCCTTGGTGTGAACCTGTGTCCTCTCATGGATGCCTTTTATCTTAACTTTATTTTTCTTGAATAAAATTACTAGGAACTCTGGAAGAACTGATTGTGATTTTCCTTTAGGGATTTGAAGATAGCCCTACATATAGGTTACTGTTTAATCAAATCAATACAGGTCATTTGTGTGTGTGTGTGTGTGTGTGTTTTGTTTTTTTGTATTTGTGGGGGCAGTGACGAAGTCTTGCTCTGTAGTCCAGGCTGGTGTGCAGTGGTGCAGTCTAGGCTCACTGCAACCTCCGCTTCCTGGGTCCTGGTTCAAGCAATCTCCAAGTAGCTGGGATTACAGGAACATGCCACCATGCCCAGCTAAATTTTTTTTGTATTTTTAGTAGAGATGGTGTTTCACTATGTTGGCCAGGCTGATCTTGGACTCCTGACCTCATGATCTGCTTGCCTTGGTCTCCCAGAGTGCTGGGATTACAGGCCTGTGCCACCGCGCCCGGCCCAATATAGGTCATTCTTAAAATTACTGAGTTAAGGAGGGGCAGATTATTTATTCTAGGAAGTTGTTCTACCTAAATATATGAGTACATAAAATGAGAATTTTAGTCAATGTGAACTATAAGTTCTGGAGAAGAACTATTTTTAGTTATGAAGAGGTTAGCATTAATTTTAATAATAAATTTATGTGTTTCTTGTTAGTTTGATTTTTTTCCCCTTTGTCAAGAAATGGATTCTTTTGTCTTTTTTTTTTTTTTTGAGACAGAGTTTTGCTTTTGTTGCCCAGGGTGGATTGCAATGGTGTGATCTTGGCTCACCTCAACCTCTGCCTCCTGGGTTCAAGTGATTCTCCTGCCTCAGCCTCCATAGGATTACAGGCATGTGCCACCATGCCTGGTTGATTTTGTATTTTTAGTAGAGGCATGGTTTCTCCCTGTTGGTCACACTGGTTGCCTTGGCCTCCCAAAGTGTTGGGATTATAGGCATAAGCCTTTTTTTTTTTTTTCTTTTTTTTTTTAAGGTGGTTTTAGATTAACTTCCCTGTAAAATTTTTCTTGTATTTGAGTCTTGAATAAAGCGTTCTTTCTTACTGGTCTTGACTAAGGGGTCTTTTGTATTAAAAAGTTAGAAACAATTGTAAGATATTTTAGAGGCTCCAGGGTAGTCTTATTACCAGTCCAAGCTGTACTTAAATATTTGTTCAAAAAGACAGTTCCTGTAATCTAAAAGAATAGGTAATGGCCAAATAAATTGTATTTGGGTTTGACATGCTAATGTTATCTTAATTGTTAATAAGAAAAAGAACATTATGGCCAGGAATAGGAGGACGAGGATTTAATAAAGAATGAGAGTTATCACATTAGATTTGAAATAGGTTAATCAAAAGCTTAGAGACGATATCAGGAAAATTTTATTTGGGTTATATTAATAAAGTGTGTAGGAATAAGCTGGGCACAGTGGCAGGCACCTGTAGTCCTAGCTACTTGGGAGGCTAAGTTGGGAGGATTGCTTGAGTCAAGGAGTTTGAGCCCTGCCTGGGCAACAGAGCGAGACTCTGACTCTCTTTTTTTGAGACAGTCTCACTCTGTCGCCCGGACTGGAGTTCAATGGCGAGATCTCGGCTCACTGCAACCTCTGCTTTCTGGGTTCAAGCAATTCTTATGCCCCAGCCTCCCGAGTGGCAGGGATTACAGACACTTGCCAGCATGCCCAACTAATTTTTGTATTTTTAGTAGAGATGGGGTTTTACCATATTGGCCGCACTGGTCTTGAACTCTTGACCTCAAGTGATCCACCTACCTCAGCCTCCCAAAGTGCCAGGATTATAGGTGTGAGCCACCATGCCCAGGCAAGACTGTCTCTAAAAAAAAAAAAAAGAAAAAAAAAAGCCGGGCGCAGTGGCTCAAGCCTGTAATCCCAGCACTTTGGGAGACTGAGGTGGGTGGATCACGAGGTCAAGAGATCGAGACCATCCTGGTCAACATGGTGAAACCCCGTCTCTACTAAAAATACAAAAAAATTAGCTGGGCATGGTGGCACGTGCCTGTAATCCCAGCTACTCAGGAGGCTGAGGCAGGAGAATTGCCTGAACCCAGGAGGCGGAGGTTGCGGTGAGCCAAGATCGTGCCATTGCACTCCAGCCTGGGTAACAAGAGCGAAACTCCGTCTCAAAAAAAAAAAAAAAAAAAAATTGTAAGGGTAACTGGATGTAAGGTAGTGGACTACTTTACAAGATACCATAAGCTTATTGTTGATAGTTGATATGTATTGGAAGTAGAAGATTAGTGGAAACAATTAATTTTGAACATAAATGAAGCACATAAAAGGGAAATTCGGCATACATAGAAGTATCATAAAAGAGGCGTTAAAAAAATTAAGGTTATGGCTTTGAGTGAGGTCATTAGTACAACAACAAGGGATTTGGCAGTGTTATAAAGCAACAAAGCAAGTATTTCTATAGGTCCATCATTCTCTACTTAAGAATGGAAAATAAAGGCCTGGCTCAGTGGCTTATGCTTATAATCCTAGCACTTTGGGGGGCCGAGGCAGGATGATTGCTTGTGCCCAGGAGTTTGAGATTAGCCTGGGCAACATAGTGAGACCCTGTCTCTACAAATAATGAAAAAATTAGGTGGGCACAGTGGCATGTATGTGCCTGTGGTTCCAGCTCCTCAGGAGGCTGATGTAGGAGGATCCCTGAGTCAGCGAAGTCAAGACTGCAGTGAGCCGTGATCACACCACTGTGCTCCAGTTTGGGTGACAGAGTAAGACCCTCTTTTTTTTTTTGAGTTGGAATTTTGGTCTTGTGGCCCAGGCTGGAGTGCAATGGCACGATCTTGGCCCATCACAACCTCCACCTCCCAGGTTCAGGGGATTCTTCTGCCTCGGCCTCCTGTGCACCACCACGCCCAGCTAATTTTGTATTTTTAGTAGAGACAGGGTTTCTCCATGTTGGTCAGGCTGGTCTGGAACTCCTGACCTCAGGTGATCCTCCTGCCTTGGCCTCCTAAAGTGCTGAGATGGTGTGAGCCATCGCACCTGGCCGAGACCCTGTATTAAAAAAATGAAAATAAAACACTGTTTTAGAATTAACAGTGTTTATAATAAAATATTTTTCCTCTGATTATCATCTGCAATCTTTTACTTTATGATTTTACTGTTATTTATGACCTTTTAAATACTCCTGATGATAATGAAAAGCAGCTTATTTATAAACCGATAGCAAATGGTTAGGAATTCACTTTTACTAAATGAATGCCTTTTTCTTTCTCTTGCTAGTGCCGAAAACATTTGAAGAGTCGGAGATTAGTCAGTGCGAAACAACTTGGTGTGGATAGAATTGTAGATTTTCAATTTGGAAGTGATGAAGCTGCTTATCATTTAATCATTGAGCTCTATGATCGGGTAAGTTAAATTTGTGGGATGAGGTGAAGTAAAATTCATTATTAATCATTTTTGAAATAGTGCTATATAACATGAGTGAGGAACATTGTTTCCTGTGTCAAAGTCTGTTACTACCTTAGGAAATGGATGCCACACAAATAAAACTTTTCAGTAATAACCTTCATTTTATCTGTAGGTCTGAGTTTAGGCAGACTTTAGCTATTTAGAATAGCCTTATGAACGTAAGAGATGAAGATCTCAGAAGTGAAGAAATTAGTTGGTACTTTACATTTCAGGACTAATATCATGCAACCAGAAAATAGGGAAATACAGTCATGCATTGATGTGTTGTATAATGATATTTCAATCAACAACAGACTGCATATAAACATTAGTCCTAGGCTGGGCGTGGTGGTTCACACCTGTAATCCCAGCACTGTGGGAGGTCGAGGCAGGTGGATCATGAGGTCAAGAGATTGAGACCATCCTGGCCGACATGGTGAAACCCTACCTTTACTAAAAATACAAAAATAAGCTGGGCATAGTAGTGCGCACGTGTAGTCCCAGCTACTTGGGAGGCTGAGGCAGGAGAATCACTTGAACCTGGAAGGTGGAGGTTGCAGTGAGCCAGTATCGCACCACTGCACTCCAGCCTGGTGACACAGCGAGACTCCGTCTCAAAAAGAAAAAAGTTGGTCCTGTAAGATTGTAATGGATCTAAAAATTCGTATTGCTTAGTGACCTCTCGATCCCGACTCTGCGTAGACCTAGGCTGGTGTGTGTGTTTGTATGTTAGTTTTTAACAAAAACATTAAAAGTAAAAATAAAACATTTGAAATAGAAAAAAACTTAGAGAATAAGGATATAAAGAAATAAAATATTGTACAGCTGTACAATATGTTTGTGTTTTAAGCTAATTGTTATTACAGGAGTTGAAAAGTTAAAAAGTTTAAAGTTTATAAAGTAAAAATGTTCTAGTAAGCTAAGGTTAATTTATTATCAAAGAAAGAAAAACATCTTAAAAATAAATTTCGTTGGGTGCAGTGGTTCACCCCTATAATTCTAGCACTTTGAAAGGCTGAGGTGGGCAGGTCACCTGAGGTCAGGAGTTGAAGACCAACCAGGCCAACATGGCAAAACCCTGTTTCTACTAAAAAATAAAAAAATTATCCAGGCATGGTAGCGGGTACCTGTAGTCCCAGCTACTCGGGAGGCTGAGGCAGGAGAATCGCTTGAACCTGGAAGATGGAGGTTGGAGTGAGCCACAGTCATGCCACTGTCCTCCAGCCTGGGTGACAGTGCAACACTCCATCTCGAATGAATGAATGAATGAATGAATGAATGAATGACTCAGTCTGGTCTGGGTGCAGTGGCTTATGCCTGTAATCCTAGCACTTTGGAAGGCCAAGGGAGGTGGATCACCTGAGGTCAGGAGTTTGACACCAGCCTGGGCAGCATGGCAAAACTCACTCTATATTAAAAATAGCAAAATTAGCCTGGTGGTGTGGTGCATGCCTGTAGTTTCAGCTACTCGGGAGGCTGAGGCGGGAGAATGACTTGAACCTGGGAGGTGGAGGTTGCAGTGAGCCAAGATCATGCCAGTGTACTCCAGGCTGGGCAACAGAGCAAGACACCATCTCAAAAAAAAAAAAAAAAAAAGTATTTTCTGTAGTGCCAGGTATATTTTGGCATTTAAGCAAATGTGTATGGGGAGGAGAAGGAGAGAACTGCCTTGGGATGCCTCTGGAGAGTTACATCTCTCCTTTTTGTTTTGTATTTTTGAGACAGGGTCTTGCTCTGTCACTCAGATTGGAGTACAGTGCTGTAATCTTGGTTCACTGCAACCTCTGCCTTCCTGATTCAAGCGATTCTCATGCCTCAGCCACCCAAGTAGCTGGGACTACAGGCATGAGCCACCACGCCTAGCTAATTTTTGTACTTTTAGTAGAAACAGAGTTTCACCATGTTGGCCAGGCTGATCTTGAACTTCTGGCCTCAAGTGATCCACCTACCTTGGTCTCCCAAAGTGCTGGGATTACAAGTGTGAGGTACCGCACCCAGCCACTGTCTCTTATTCTTTATGGAGGGCTATACTGTCTCTAGCTTCTAAGGCATGTTTGCTCTCAGATTTTTTTTGCTTAGTCCGTGCAGGACCATAAGAAGCCATGGAGAATTGTCTGTCAGCAGTTATTCTTTTATTTATGATGCAGGTACACTGAATGCCACATCTTAGCTGGGAAAGAATAGGATCTACCTGGAATTTCTGAAAAGTTTTAAGTAGTTAAACTCCCACAGCCTTGCGCATATATAGGAGAAGTGGAACTGATTCAGAAAGGTCATAATTAAGCTAATTTTGACTTAAGATTCAGCTTCTTCATCCTTATTTTTCTCATCATCATCATTTTCTCTTTTTCTCCTGCCCCCCATAAACCTTTTTCAGGCATTAAATCGTTAAAAAAAATTTTTTTTTGGCAATATACATACAAGGAACCAGTTTTTGTTTCTTTCGGAGTTTGAAATGAATCATGGTCAATCAGTGTGCTGATTGTAGGACCAAATGGCTAGTTACTAGACAAAGAATTCTGAAACCTTAAAGATAAGCATTTCCTTGTTGATACTGGTTCCCCCTCAAAGGAGCTTTTTGTGATGACCTGAATGTGTGGCAGGTACAGTAAGAACAGTTGCTGCTGATCCTTAAACTCCTCTTTAGTTTTCTGTGCCCTTCTCTTTGTCAGTGATTCCTTTTACAATCTTTCTGTCCCCTTCCTGCAGGCAGTAGCCGCTACAGCTGCTGTCCAGCTGGAATTTATTTTTGTATGTGGTTTTAGGTAGTGATCAGTTTTCTTTTTCTTTTTCTTTTTTTTTTTTTTTTTTGAGATGGAGTTTTGCTCTGTCGCCCAGGTTGGAGTGCAGTGACACGATCTTGGCTCACTGCAACCTCCACCTCCCAGATCCAAGCGATTCTCCTGCCTCAGCCTCCTGAGTAGCTGGTGCTGCAGAGACACGCCACCATGGCCAGCTAACTTATGTATTTTTGGTAGAGATGGGGTTTTACCACGTTGGCCAGGATGGTCTCGATCTCTTGACCTCATGATCTACCCGCCTCACCTTCCCAAAGTGCTGGGAATACAGGCGTGAGCCACCAGGCCCAGCCAGTTTTTCTTTTTAATTGTAGGGTACCCATTAAATTTTTTAAACTTTTTATTTTTGAAATGATTATAGACTAGTAAGAAGTTGCACAGATAGTACAGAGAAGTCTGATGTACTGTCACATTTTACATATAGTATGATATAAAAATAAGGAAATTGGTAGTTAACAGTTTACCACATGTGTAGATTTATATAGCCACCCTTGCAATCAAGATAGATTTCTTTCATTACCACAAAATCTCCAGAATTTAACTAATATAAGCAGCTTTTTTATTTAGAAATAATTTTTGATTTATAGAAAAGTTACAAAAAGCCTAGGCATGGTAGCTCATGCCTGTAATCCAACATTTTGGGAGGCCAAGATGGGATGATGGGTTGAGGCCAGGAGTTCAAGACCAAACTGGCCAACATAGCAAGACCCCGTATCTTAAAAAAAAATTTTTTTTTATTAGCCAGGTGGGGTGGCTCATGCCTCTAATCCCAGCCCTCTGGGAGGCTGAGATAGGTGGATCACCTCATGTTAGGAGTTGGAGATGAACCTGACCAACATGGAGAAACCCTGTCTCTACTAAAAATACAAAATTAGCTGGGTTTGGTGGCATATGCCTTTAATCCCAGCTACTTGGGATGCTGAGGCAGGAGAATCGCCTGAACCTAGGAGACAGAGGTTGCAGTGAGCCAAGATCGTGCCATTGCGCTCCAGATTGGGCAACAAGAGCAAAAACTCTGTCTCAAAAAAAAGAAAAAGAATGAAAAGTTACAAAGATAACACTCTTAATTGAACTACAGACTTTATTCAGATTTCACTACTGTTTCCATTCACATCATTTTTCTGTTGCAAGGTAGCCCATTACATTTAGGGCCTTTTATTTGAGCGCTCTGAAAAGTAGGCATGCGTACTGTCTACTGTCTAGGTTCCAGAGGTCCAGTCAACCGAGTAGATATTAAGAATTTTTTTGTTTTCTTTTTTTTAAAATTTATTATTGTTGTTCCTGGGGAATGCTGAGAGGTTTTAAGGATTTATATATGATAGAAAGTGTGCTTCAGAGTTTATAGTAGTCATTGCGATAATCTGCAAGAGGCAGGTTGGTTGATGCTTTGATCTTGAAAATTGCTCTTTCCTTTCTGTATACCAGGGATGGATCTTTGATGTATGGTCTAGAGTTGATTAGACCTGGGAGAAAGAACTGTATTTCTACCTAAACTTCTTTTAAAAAGTAGGTTTACTAAATTTTTTTTTGAGAGGGAGTCTCACACTGTTGCCAGGGCTGGAGTGCAATGGCGTGATTTTAGCTGACTGCAACTTCTACCTTCCAGGTTCATGTGATTCCCCTGCCTTAGCCTCTAGAGTAGCTGGGATTACAGGTGCACACCACCACACCCGGCTAATTTTTTGTATTTTTAGTAGAGATGGGGCTTCACTATGTTGGCCAGACTGGTCTTGAACTCCTGACTTTGTGATCTGCCTGCCTTGGCCTCCCAAAGTACTGGGATTACAGGCATGAGCCACCCTGCCTGGCCTATTATAAGGACTCTGAGGAAAGTAAGTTAAGTTTAGAAAACAGCTTACTGAGTACATCAGATCAAGTGCAGTATTTCCCAAAGTATTTTCCTTGAATAATGCTTCCATAAGATAATCAATGTGCCTAGAAAAATGGGTTCCATAGATGTAAAAGTTTTGAGAAACCCTGAGAATAAAGTAAGATTTAAAAACTTTTTTTTTTTTTTTTTTTTTTGAGACGCAGTCTCACTTTGTTACCCAGGCTGGAGTGCAGTGGCGTGATCTCAGCTCACTGCAACCTCCACCTCCGAGGTTGAAGTGATTCTCCTGCCTCAGTCTCAGCTTCCTGAGTAGCTGGAATTACTGGTGCATGCTACCACACCTGGCTAATTTTTGTGTTTTTTAGTAGAGACAGGGTTTCACCGTGTTAGCCAGGATGGTCTTGGTCTCCTGACCTCATGATTTGCCTGCATCAGCCTCCCAAAGTGCTGGGATTATAGGCGTGAGCCACTGCGCCTGGCCAAAAAAAAAAAAAATTAACTCTAGGAATTAACGCTTTAATGTGGTAATGTTATGTTTACGTTTTCTGAAGAAGGAAATGTTACATAGCATTTCCAAAACCTAAATTGACCACAGAATTCTTTTTTTCTAGTGAGGGTAAGAGGACCGGTCTTTCGTAATACTTTTGGGAAACTGGTTTAAGGAAAGTCCTTTCTGGGAAATACTGCCTCCTACGTATTCCTTATTCCTAATAACTGTACAGTTTGATTCTATAAATCAAATTTTGAGCACTTTGTATGTACCAGGATCTGCGGCCAGGTCTATTTTTCATGTCTTCCTGAACTGTATACTATCCAGACTTCTTTGCAAGCCCCTTACTTGCCTTTTCCATTATCTCTCTGGGGTTTTTTTTGTTTGTTTTTCTTTTTTTTCTTTTTTTCCTCTGCTGACAAGAATATGAATCTGTTCTTTAAATTAAAAATAAATGTTTAACATTTAAATATATGGTGGCTTTGAAGTCAGAACCTTTAGCCATAGGTACTAGTTTCCGTTTTCTTTCTTTTTTTTTTTTTTAAGTTGAGATGGAGTTTTGCTCTTGTCACCCAGGCTGGAGTGCAATGGTGTGATCTCGGCTCACTGCAACCTCTGCCTCCTGGGTTCAAGCTATTCTCCTGCCTCAGCCTCCCAAGTAGCTGGGATTACAGGTGCCCACCACCATACCCAGCTAATTTTTGTACTTTTAGTAAGACAGGGTTTCGCCACGTTGGCCAGGCTGGTCTGGAACTCCTGACCTCAGATGATCCGTGTGCCTTGATTTCTCAAAGTGCTGGGATTACAGGCATGAGCCATTGCGCCTGACCTGGTACTAGTTTTTCAACACTTAGAAATTTCTGGTTATCTATCTCTCTAATCAAGATAAATGGTGGCTACATTTACTGAAGCCACTTAGGTTGCAACCTGTCATTTCACATGAGATTGGGATTACTCCCACTGTGTTCTGTGACTATCTTGTAAGCAGTTGTAAGGCATTTTTGACTATTTTCATGGATGATGCTTTGTATCTTAATTATACCTCTATGGTAACCCTATCTTCACTGTCTGTAGTAAATTTGGAAGGCGGTATTTTTTGGTTAGTTTTATTTTCATTATGTTTCCTCTTTTTTATTGAAAAGGTTACCTAACAATATTAAAATTTAGAAAGTCTTTAATTCTAAATATTTAGTAAATAATTTCATTTTAGCCTACATATCCCTTCCATTTTCTAGGATACAACTTTTTTTGTGTGTCTTGCTATGCTTTACTTAACATTATAAATATTTTTCTTTTTTTTCCCATAGTCTCCGTTAGTTAACCTCTTTTTTATTCTTTTTGTTCTGTTGATCTATCATAATTTAATTTCCCTAATTTTCATATTTAGGCTGTTTTCTTTTTTAAATTTTACTATTGTAAATAAAGTTCAGTGAACATCTTTAAGTATGTTGCCTTTGGTTTTATTGGAATATTGGCGTTACTTCATCAAGCTACATTACCAAATGTGGAAATGCTTGGGCAAAGGGTAACTAACTATATTGCTCATGCCATGTAACTATTATTATTAAAAGACAAATTGCAGGTGAAAGTGTAATATAATAGCTCCTTGCCTGGCTGGCTACTGAAATTGACTACATTTTCTTTCTCAATTTTTAAGTAGTTCCAAAAATGATTTGTTTTTTCTGTTTTTTTGTTTGTTTGCTTTTTGTTTTTGAGACAGAGTCTTGCTCTGTTGCCCAGGCTAGACTGCAGTGTCACTATCTTGGCTCACTGTAAACTCCACCTCCTGGGTTCAGTGATTGTTCTGCATCAGCCTCAGTAGCTAGGACTACAGGCACGCGCCACCACGCCTGGCTAATATTTGTGTTCTTTTTTTTTTTTTTTTTTTTTTTGAGACGGAGTTTCGCTTTTGTTACCCAGGCTGGAGTGCAATGGCGCGATCTCGGCTCACCGCAACCTCCGCCTCCTGGGTTCAGGCAATTCTCCTGTCTCAGCCTCCTGAGTAGCTGGGATTACAGGCATGCGCCACCATGCCCAGCTAATTTTTGTATTTTAGTAGAGACAGGGTTTCACCATGTCGACCAGGATGGTCTCGATCTCTTGACCTCGTGATCCACCCGCCTCGGCCTCCCAAAATGCTGGGATTACAGGCTTGAGCCACTGCGCCCGGCCAATATTTGTATTCTTAGTAGAGATGGGGTTTCAACATATTGGCCAGGCTGGTCTTGAATTCCTGATCTCGTGATCCGCCCACCTCTGCCTCCCAAAGTGCTGGGATTACAGGTGTGAGCCACTGCACCCAGCTGTTTTGTTTTTTTGTTTGCCTTTTTAAGTTTTGTTTGTTTTTTTTTTTTAAGACAGCATTTGCTCTTATTGCCCAGGCCGGAGTGCAGTGATGTGATCTCAGCTCACTGAAACCTCCACCTCTTAGGTTCAAGTGATTCTCCTGCCTCAGCTTCCCAAGTAGCTGTGATTGTAGGCGCCTAGTACCACACCCAGCTAGTTATTGTATTTTTGTAATTTTTGTATTTCACCATGTTGGCCAGGCTGGTTTTGAAGTCCTGATCTCAGGTGATCTGCCCGCCTCGGCCTTCCAAAATGCTGGGATTACAGTTGTGAACTACTGCGTCTGGCCTCAAAAATGATTTGAAAAAGCACTAAATTGTTTTTTATTCTATTGCAGGGGAACATTGTTCTTACAGATTATGAGTACGTAATTTTAAATATTCTAAGGTTTCGAACTGATGAGGCAGATGATGTTAAATTTGCTGTTCGTGAACGCTATCCACTTGATCATGTTAGAGCTGCTGAACCTTTGCTTACTTTGGAAAGGTAAAGTGTTTTGTTTTTAAATCCATTTCACATTGTATTAAATTGTACTGGGCAACATAATGAGACCCTGTCTCTTAAAAAAAAAATGTGAAATAGTCATATGTTAGAATATGAAAGAACTGTGAGATAAAATATTTTGTTTCACAGCTGGGCTCAATGGCTCATGCCTGTAATCCTAGTACTTTGGGAGGCCAAGGTGGGCAAATCACTTGAGGTCAGCAGTACGAGACCCACGTCGCCAACAAGATGAAACCCCATCTCTACCAAAAATACAAAAATTAGCCAGGTGTGGTGGCAGTCACCTGTAATCCCAGCTACTTGGGAGGCTGAGGCAGGAGAATTGAGTGGAGGTTGCAGTGAGCCAAGATCACACCACTGCAGTCTAGCCTGGGTGACAGAGTGAGACTCTTGACTCAAAAAAAAAATTTCTGTTTTACTTAGATAACATAACTAAATTTAGACTGCTTGAACTACATAAATGTGCCTGTAAGCAATTAAACCTTATTTGGGCCGGGCGCGGTGGCTCAAGCCTGTAATCCCAGCACTTTGGGAGGCCGAGGCGGGTGGATCACGAGGTCGAGAGATCGAGACCATCCTGGTCAACGTGGTGAAACCCCGTCTCTACTAAAAATACAAAAAATTAGCTGGGCATGGTGGCGCGTGCCTGTAGTCCCAGCTACTCAGGAGGCTGAGGCATGAGAATTGCTTGAACCCAGGAGGCGGAGGTTGCGGTGAGCCAAGATCGTGCCATTGTACTCCAGCCTGGGTAACAAGAGCGACACTCTGTCTCAAAAAAAAAAAAAAAAAAAAAAACTTATTTGGGAGTAGCAAATATATGTCTTTAGTTTTTTTGTTTATTTGTTCATTTTTGAGACTGAGTGTCGCTCTGTTGCCCAGGCTGGAGTGCAGTGGCGTGATCTCAGCTCACTGCAGCCTCTGCCTCCTGGGATCAAGAGATTGTCCTGCTTCAGGCTCCCAAGCAACTGGGACTATAGGCGTGCACCACCATGCCCACCTATTTTTTGTATTTTTAGTAGGGACAGCGTTTCACCATGTTAGCCAGGCTGGTCTCGTACTCTTTACCTCACGTAGTCCGCTGCCTCTGCCTCCCATAGTGCTGGGATTATAGGCATGAGCCACCATACCTGTTCTTTAATTGTTTTTAGAGGTTGTGTCTCACTCCTCCTTCCCTGAGGCTGGAGTGCAGATGGCAGGATTATAGCTGACTGCAGTCTTGAACTCCTGGGCTCAAGCAATCCTCCCACCTCAGCCACCCAAGTAGGTGGGCCTACAGGAGCACACCACGATGCCTGGATAATTCTGAAACTTTTTGTAGAGATGGGCTATTGCTTTGTTGCTTAGGCTGGTGTCAAACTCCTCGCTTTAGCAATCCTCCCATTTCAGCCTTCCAAAATGTTGGAGTTACAGGCATGAGCCACCAGGCCCAGCTAATATCTTTCTTTTTCATTTATTTATTTTTTTTTACTTTAAAAGTTTTTAAAATTCAAAATTAGAAAACATGGAACACTTAACACATTTGCATGTCATCCTAGAGCAGGGGTCATGCTAATCTCTGTATCGTTCTAATTTTGGTATATGTCCTGCCAAAGTGAGCCCAATGTCTTTTTAAGCTGTTTTGGGTTACTTCAAATGGTTATGATTTCTTGGTGAATTGAGGAGACTAATTAGCTACTCTGTGAGAAGACAGATGGATATCTTGTGCAGAGGGCAAAGGAGAGAAATTCTGGTTTACTTAAGAAAAAGGGAAGTAAGATGAGGTAAAGTGATGATTGTAGCTTTATTCATCACTTTTTATGTATTCCACCTGGCTGAAAGGCTCTGCTGACTCATGTTCTACAGCAGTGGTTCTTAAAGTTTAACATACATCATTTCTTTGTTCCTTCTCCGCTCCCACTGCTTGACCTAACTAGCCTACATTAAATAAATAAATAAAGTTGATGAGGCATGGTGGCTCACACCTGTAATCCCAGCACTTTGGGAGGCCAAGGAGTGTGGATCGCTTGAGGTCAGGAGTTCCAGACCAGCCTGACCAACATGGTGAAACCCCAACTCTGCTAAATTAAAAAAAAATTAGCCGTTCTACATACCTGTAATTTCAGCTACTTGGGAGCCTGGGGCAGGAGAATCACTTGAATCCGGGAGGCATAGGTTGCAGTGAGCCAAGATTGCGCCATTGCACTCCAGCCTTGGCAACAGAGCAAAACTTCATCTCAAAAATTATAAATAAATAAATAAATAAATAAAGTTTAGCATGCATCAGCATTACTTGGAGGACTTGTTAAAACATAGATTGCTGCCCCCACCCTCTACTAATTCAGTAGATCTAGTGTAGGGCCCAGGAATTCCCGTTTCTAAATAGTTCTCAGGTAATGCTGATGCTGGTATGGGGACCACATTGACCTGCAATATTCTTCAAAGTTGTTGTTAGATGCTTAATTAGGTAAAGCCATTTTGGATATTAAGATATGGCATGAAAATTTATAAACATTTAACTTCTATAGAAAAAAATGTCATTTTAATATCATTTATATGTAGGCACATTGCTGGCAAGCAATATGACTTGGTAGAAGAAAAGTAACTGATTTATCTTAGAAAATTGCTGTTCAAGAACCTGTTAATCTTGGATAAATGGCCAGGTGAGGTGGCTCATGCCTGTAATCCTAGCACTTTGGGAGGCCAAGGTGGGTGGATCATGAGATCAAGAGATTGAGACCATCCTGGCCAATATGGTGAAACCCCCGTCTCTACTAAAAATACAGAAATTAGCTGGTCATGGTGGTACCCGCCGTAGTCCCAGCTACTCAGGAGGCTGAGGCAGGAGAATCGCTTTAACCTGGGAGGCAGAGGTTGCAGTGAGCCAAGATCACTCCACCGCACTCCAGCCTGGGTAACAGAGTAAGACTCTATCTCAAAAAAATAAATAAATAAAAATAAATCTTGGATAAATTACTTGTATGACCCATTTTCTCACTACAGAAGAATGAATTCCTGTTAAATTTCAGATTATTGTAAAGATCAGGTGAATTGATACAAATGAAAGTAGTATGAATACGAAGATTGCTGTAAAGTTTATTTAATATATGATAGTAAGAGGCATATCAATTTTGTTTCGCAGATTGACTGAAATAATAGCCAGCGCACCTAGGGGTGAACTACTGAAGAGGGTGCTTAACCCATTACTTCGTGAGTATTTCTGCATATAGCAGTAAAATGTTTGCAAGACAGTGTGGTTTTCAGGAATATATTTAAATCTTTTATGGTTGTATTAGAAAATTTGAACAGGAAGCTTAAAGTGATCCTTTCAGTAAATAGGAGTTTATTGTCAAAGAAAGAGAAGTTAAACCATATGAAGTTTGAGCTTTATCTATTAGATTTTATTTAAAAGCAATGCAGATTGTATTATCTAGTAAGTACTTCAGGGCTAAAGGTAGTATTCTAAGAAATCAAATTTTTTCAATGTTAGTCTTCAATTTAATACTGGATTATCTTAGTTTTTTTTTTTTTTTTTTAAATTTAATTGGTGGGTCTTAGTGCATTCCAGCATCTGCCAGGTCTTTTGATCCCAATACACTTGAGAAGATCATCACTCAGCCCTATATTAAACAATCTAGAGAAGACTTGGGGGCGGCAGGTACCATTGATTACTGAGCACTAGAAAGTTACTCTTCCTCTCTTAAATTGAAATGCGTTCAAAAGTTATCTTTAGGCTGGGCGTGCTGGCTCACCGCCTGTAATCCCAACACTTTGGGAGGCCGAGGAGGGTGGGATCATGAGGTCAAGAGATGGAGACCATCCTGACTGACATGGTGAAACCCTGTCTCTGCTAAAAAATACAAAAATTAGCCGGGCGTGGTGGTGTGTGTTTGTAGTCCCAGCTACTCGGGAGGCTGAGGCAGAAGAATCACTTGAACCGGGAGGCGGAGGTTGCAGTGGACTGAGATTGTGCCACTGTCCTCCAGCCTGGTGTGAGAGCGAGACAACGTCTCAAAAAAAAAAAAAATTGTCTTTAGAACTTTCCAACTGTTAGTATAGCATGTGTAAAATGTGTAAGTTTAGATTAAGCCAGTCTCTCCGTGGCAAATGCAAATTTCTTTTTTTTCTTTTTTAAATTTATTTGTTTTTTTAAGAGGTGGGGTCTCATTATGTTGCCTAGGCTGGTCTTGAACTCCTGGGCTCAAGCAGTTCACCTACCTCAGCCACTCAAAGTGCTGGGATTACGGGCATGAGCCACCACACCTGGCCTCCCACTGGCAAATTTTTATAATGTTTGAAAACAGGTAGTACAGGTTGAACATTCCTAATGTGAAAATCTGAAGTCTGAAACTTTTTGAACACAGACATACCATAAGTGGAAAATTCAGTCATGTGACAGCTATACAAAATTATTTAAAATATTGTATAAAATCACCTTCAGGCTATATTGTTGAAAGCATACATGAAACATAAATGAATTTTGTGTTTAGGCTTGGTTTCCATCCCCAGGATATCTCATTAGATATATGCAGATATGCCAAAACATGAAAAAATCTGAAATCTGAAATACTTCTATCCCAACACTTCACATAAGGGATATTCAACTTATGTATCCTCTCTAACTGTTCATTTTTTTTTTCAGAAAAGTTTTGGCATATGGCATTTCAAAAGATCTTTTGCATTTCCTGAGGGTCTCAGTCTGTCAGCTAGGCTGAAGTACAGTGGTGTGAACTCCTCTCACTGCAGCTTCAACCTCCCAGGCTCAGGCCATCCTCCTGCCTCAGCCCCCCAAGTAGTTGGGAATACAGGCATGTACTGTCACTTGTGGCTAATTTTTGTATTTCTTAGTAGAGACAGGGTTTTACCATGTTGCCCAGGTTAGTCTTAAACTCCTGAGCTCAAGCAATCTGCCTTTCTTTTTCTTTTCTTTTTTTTTTTTTTTGAGGTGGAGTTTCGCTCTTGTTACCCAGGCTGGAGTGCAATGGCGTGATCTCGGCTCACCGCAACCTCCGCCTCCTGGGTTCAGGCAATTCTCCTGCCTCAGCCTCCTGAATAGCTGGGATTACAGGCACGCGCCACCATGCCCAGCTAATTTTTTTTGTATTTTTAGTAGAGACGGGGTTTCACCATGTTGACCAGGATGGTCTCGATCTCTTGACCTTCGTGATCCACCCGCCTCAGCCTCCCAAAGTGCTGGGATTACAGGCGTGAGCCACCGCGCCCGGCTAGCAATCTGCCTTTCTTGGCCTCCCAAAGTGTTGGGATTACAGGTGTGAGCAGCCGCTCACAGCCTGCATTTCCTTATGGAATTGACTTGTTACTTTCTACAAAAAAAGGCTCATAGGATTTTGTTATGGATTATATTACTGTTATTATTTGAGAGAGTCTCATTCTGTTTCCCCGACTGGAGTTCAGTGGCATGATCTCAGCTCACTGCAGACTCCACCTCCTGGATTCAAGTCATTTTCTTGCTTTAGCCTCCCAAGTAGCTGGGATTACAAGTATGTGCCACCATACCCACTAATTTTTGTATTTTTAGTAGAGACGGGGTTTCACCCGGGTGGCCAGGCTGGTGTCGATTATAGCTGTCAGCCACTGTGCCCACTGTGATAAAGATTACATTAAGTCTGTGGATCAGTTTGGGGAGAATTGCCATTTTAACTACATTGAGCCAGATGCGGTGGCTCACACCTGTAATCCTAGCACTTTGAGAGCCTGAGGCTGGTGGATCACGAGGTCAGGAGCTCGAGACCAGCCTGACCAACATGGTAAAACCCGTCTCTGCTAAAAATATAAAAATTAGCTGGATGTGGTGGCGTGCACCTGTAATCCCCGCTACTCAGGAGGCTGAGGCAGGAGCATCACTTGAACCCAGGATGCAGAGGTTGCAGCAAGCCGAGATGGCGCCACTGCACTCCAGCCTGGGTGATAGAGTGAGACTCCGTCTCAGTACAAAAATTAGCTGGGCATGGTGGCAGACGCCTGTAATCCCAGCTACTCAGGAAGCTGAGGCAGGAGAATCTCTTGAACCCGGAAGATGGAGGTTGCAGTGAGCCGAGACTGCGCCATTGAATTCCAGCCAGGGCAACAGAGTGCGACTGTGTCTCAAAAAAAAAATTAATAAATAAATAATGCGTGATTCCACCTCAAAAAATAAATAACTACATTGAATCTTCTATGAAGAATGTCTATTTAGATCTTTAATTTCTCTCAGAGCCGGGCGCGGTGGCTCAAGCCTGTAATCCCAGCACTTTGGGAGGCCGAGGCGGGTGGATCACGAGGTCGAGAGATCGAGACCATCCTGGTCAACATGGTGAAACCCCGTCTCTACTAAAAATAAAAAAAATTAGCTGGGCATGGTGGTGCGTGCCTGTAATCCCAGCTACTCAGGAGGCTGAGGCAGGAGAATTGCCTGAACCCAGGAGGCGGAGGTTGCAGTGAGCCGAGATCGCGCCATTGCACTCCAGCCTGGGTAACAAGAGCGAAACTCCGTCTCAAAAAAAAAAAAAAAAAAAATTTCTCTCAGATTTATTCATGCCTTCTGATGCTATTCTGAGTGGAATTGTTTTTTTAATTTTGTTTTTGCATAGAAATACAATTGATTTCTATATATTGATTTTTGTATCTTGCAAACCTGAGACTTGCTTATTCATTCTAGTAGGGTTTTGTTTGTGGGTTCCTTAGGATTTTTAAAACATACAGGATCATATCATCTGTGAACAAGGATGCTTTACTTCTTCCTTTAGAATCTGAAGGCCATTAATTAATTTGCCTTATTATGGTAGCTGTAGCCTCCAGTACAATGTTGAATAGCTTGTGAGACTGCATATTCTTTCCTTATTCCTGATCTTAGGGGGATAATATTCATTCCTTCACCAATAATGATCTTATTAGCTGTAGGTTTTTCATAGGTAGATAAAACTGAAAATGCTTCCTCTATTCCTAGTTTATTGAGAGTTTTTATTATGAATTAGTATTGCATTTTGTCAGATGCTTTTTCTGCATCTACTGAAATGATATATGGCTCTTTTCCTTTATTTTGTTAATATGGGCTATTACATTAACCAATTTTTGGTTGCTAAAGCAACCTTGCATTCTAGGGCTAAGTCCTCGTTGTGGCTGAAGCCCATTAAATTCCTACAGCTTACACTGACTTTTGTAACTTAATTGCGGTCTCAAATTTCTTCAAGAACTAGAATTGTCATTTCTAAGTAAACTTAGTGTTTTCACTGGCCAAGGTTATGAGTAGATCATTTGTATTGGGATATAAATTTGTGCTCTATTTTGAGTGTTAAATTTTAGGCTGGACATGGTGGCTCTCACCTGTAATCCCAGCACTTTGGGAGGCCGAAGTGGGTGGGTCACCTGAGGTTAGGCGTTTGAGACCAGCCTGACCAACATGGTGAAACCCTGTCTCTACTAAAAATACAAAAATTAACTGGGCATGGTGGCGGGTGCCTGTAATCCCAGCTACTCTGGAGGCTGAGGCAGGAGGTGGGAGGCAGAGGTGTGGAGGTTGCAGTGAGCCAAGATTGCACCATTGCATTCCAGCCTGGGTGTCGAGTGAAGCTCTGTCTCAAAAAAAAAAAGAAATTTTGTAGGAAAATACTAAAAATAATATCCTCTCCATTTATAGCCTATGGACCAGCTCTCATTGAACACTGTCTTATAGAAAATGGATTCTTGGGTAATGTCAAAGTGGATGAAAAACTTGAAACTAAAGGTATGCCTTCATGGTACATTTTTCTTGATTTTTGTTCTTTTTTTTTCCAACTGTGAAAATTATTTCTGGAGAAGTCATAAGTATGCAGGTGATTCTAGAATGAAAAATATTTGGCCAGGCACAGTGGCTCATGCCTGCAATCACAGCACTTTGGGAGGCTGAGGTGGAGGATCACTTGAGCCTGGGTGTTTGAGGCTGCAGTGGGTGTTGACTGGACTATTGCACTATAGCCTGAGCAGCAGAGTGAGACCCCCATCTCAAACCCACAAAAACAAGTATCATTGCCCTCAAAAAAGAAAAACAGTGAAATTTAGTGAATGTTTTAGTTTCTGCAATATGCTAAATCAATGCAGTCATAAAATGACAACAGGTGCTGATGGCGGTGTTTTGTTTTTGTTTGTTTTTATAAAATGATATTTATATGGAGTAAAGGCATGTGAAAATGTTCAGGAAAACTCTGGAATATACTAATAATGATTTACTATTATTACTCTCTGTGTAACCCTTCACAAATTAAAATATGAAGCAGCCCGGTGCGGTGGCTCAAGCCTGTAATCCCAGCACTTTGGGAGGCCGAGGTGGGTGGATCACGAGGTCAAGAGATCGAGACCATCCTGGTCAACATGGTGAAACCCCATCTCTACTAAAAATACAAAAAATTAGCTGGGCATGGCGGCGCGTGCCTGTAATCCCAGCTACTCAGGAGGCTGAGGCAGGAGAATTGCCTGAACCCGGGAGGCAGAGGTTGCGGTGAGCTGAGATCGCACCATTGCACTCCAGCCTGGGTAACGAGTGAAACTCCATCTCAAAAAAAAAAAAAAAAAAAAAAAAAAATGAAGCTATAGTAATTAAAACTAAGTTTTTGGAAAATAACATAAACCTAAAATAGTTTGAAATATATATGGAAATTTAATTTATGAACAAAGTTTCTTTTCAGGTCATGGAGGGAAAGGGGATGATTCAGTAAAACTACTGGGACAACACGCTGGTCAAAATGTAACCTTATTTACATATATCAGTCACAAACATGAAATCACGATCTCTAATTCTCTTGAACACTACATCATTTCATAAGTACTTTCCTGTTTTTCTACCTAGTGGTTTAGCTATGGTTAGTTGACTTTTGATTGACACTTTTTTTTCCTTTTATTCCCCCACCATTAGATATTGAAAAAATACTTGTTTGTCTGCAGAAAGCAGAAGACTATATGAAAACAACATCCAACTTCAGTGGGAAGGTAGCACCATGTATACTTTATTATATACTGTTGTGATTTTATTTTTTTGGGTTTTCAGAAATCAAATGTTAAAGGATTATTATATATAAATTTTATTTTATTTTGGAAAATTGTTAACTGTAATATGCTTATTCCATGATAGTTTTTTTGAGACGGTCTTGCTCTGTTGCCCAGGCTGGAGTGTAGTGGCATGACCTTGGCTCACTGCAACCTCCACCTCCCTGGTTGAAGTGATTCTCCTGCCTCAGCCTCCAGAGTAGCTGGGACTACAGGCACATGCCACCATGCCCAGCCAGTTTTTGTATTTTCAGTAGATACAGGGTTTCACCGTGTTGGCCAGGCTGTTCTTGAACTCCTGGCCTCAAGTGATCTGCCTACCTAAGCCTACCAAAGTACTGAGATTACAGGCAGGAGCCACTGTGCCTGGCCCAGGATAGTTTTCTTTTAGTTGCTATTGGTTTGTAAGTTTTGTTCTGTTGCCTATCTTTTATAGAAAGTACTGTCAGGTTAGTGTTGGCTCTCCAAAAAAGTTGAGGAATTTGAAATTTGTTTTGTTTTGTTTTAGATAGAGAAGCACATTTTCATTTGTCAGCACTTTCCAAAAATTTTGTGATTTATGGCTCCCAGCCGTTAAACACTTTTTGAATTACCTCATAACTTATGAGTGTTTTTCTTTCCTTTTCAAAGTGTAACTCTACTTACAGAAAATTAAAATTAATATAAGTCATAGAAAGTAAATCTTTGGGCTAGGCATGGTAGCTCATGCCTGTGATCCCAGCACTTTTGGAGGCTGAGGTGGGCGGATTACTTAAGAACAAGAGTTTGAGACCACCTTGGCCATCATGGCAAAACCCTGTCTCTATTAAAAATACAAAAATTAGCCAGATATGGTGGCACACACCTGTAATCCCAGCTTCTCGGAAGGCTGAGTTACGAGAATGTCTGAACCTGCGAGGCAGGGGTTACAGTGAGCCAAGAATATACCAGTGTGCTTTAGCCTGGGTGACAGAGCAAGATTCTGTATCAAAACAAAAGGAAGTAAATATTTGTTAGTTATGAATAGGAATGATTTTAATATTGGATTTTTGTAGGGATATATCATTCAGAAAAGAGAAACAAAACCAAGTCTGGAAGCAGATAAACCAGTTGAAGACATACTCACGTAAGCATGTAGGCATGGGTCAATTTGCTTTGGATGTTTGTTAATGTTCTTGAATGTGATATAATAAATGTGTTTTACAGGTATGAGGAATTTCATCCTTTCTTGTTTTCTCAACATTCACAATGTCCATATATAGAATTTGAATCATTTGACAAGGTGGGTTTTTTTTCATTCTGTTCCTTGACCAGTTGGTTAGCATGATATGAGCTGTTAATATCAACTTGTTTCTACTGAGAAATTGAAACTATACCTGCTCTTTAGTCACTATGAATCTGGGCATTAACATTCAGCGTAGTCACAGATACAGCTGTTGGAAATAATTGTATCTACTGTATTTCAGGATGAAGGACCAGACATTTGAACTTGTTTTGATTCTTGATACTGTTTAGCTATATAATATATTTGCTGGAAGTCTGTTCAAGTTCTTTGAGTGGTGTTAGGAAACAAAATGGAATCTAAACTTTGGTGTACGTGGCTGGGCATGGTAGCTCACGCCTATGATCTCAGCACTTTGGGAGGCCAAGACAGGCGGATCACTTGAGGTCAGGAGTTCAAGACCAATCTGGCTAACACAGTGAAAGCCTGTCGCTACTAAAAACTACAAAAATTACTGGTACGTGGTGAGGTGTGCTTGTAGTCCCTGCTATTTGAGAGGCTGAGGCAAGAGAATCACTTGAACCTGGGAGGTGGAGGAAGTTGCAGTGAGCCCAGATCATGCCACTGCAATCCAGCCTGGGCAACAAAGCAAGATCCCAACTCAAAAAAAAAAAAGTAAAATAAAATTCTGCATATGCATTTTGAAGTAGAGACCGTACTTTTTTTTCAGCTACTTGTTTGTCTGTTTTTTAAATAAGGCTGTGGATGAGTTTTATTCCAAGATAGAAGGCCAGAAAATTGACTTAAAAGCTTTACAACAGGTATGTATTATTAAAAACACATATTAAACCAGCTGATCTTTAGTGGTTTGATGGGTAGATGATGTTTTTATATAGGAAAGGGTAGCCTTTCAGAAAGTCTGTAACAAGTAGTATGGAAACTCTCTGACCTGCCTCTTTATTTATGACAAAGGTTTATGAGAAAGGTTCGTGGGGGATTTGAAAAGGATATCCTCATTTGTTTCATGAGTGTATCAGATAATCTTTAAAAAAAGAAAAAAACAGTGGGAAGGTGAGGCCTGTTATTTGTACCTTAGTGTGGTTTGCTCAGAACAACCCAAAGCTTCTCAGACATTGCTATTAAGGAGCTACTGTTCTGGGGAGATTTTAAATAGGCCAGAGGAGGGGATATTGTTTATCATTAAACTGTTTCTTTTTTAAATGAACTTTAAGGCTAGGTCTTTAATATGTTTTCTTTGCATCATGTCTCCAAAAGAAGTAATATACAGTATTTTCCCAGCACATCTGACCATGTTTTAGAGTATTTGCTGCAGAACAGTTTCGTAAATTGTTAATAGTCACTCTTGATTTGAAGGGAATTTGATTTTTCGAAAATAGTCTTAAAAATGTGTGTGCCCAAATTTCAAATTATTTGAGGCTGGGCATGGTGGCTCACGCCTATAAATCCCAGCACTTCGGAAGGCTGAGGTGGGCAGATCACTTGAGGTCAGGAGTTCAAGAACAGCCTGGCCACCATGGTGAAACCCCATCTCTACTGGAAATAAAACAATTCTCGGAGTGTGGTGATGGGTGTCTTTACTACCAGCTACTCAGGAGACTGAAGCACAGAAATTGCTTGAACCTAGGAGGAAGAGGTTGCAATGAGCTGAGACCATGCTACTGCCCTCCAGCTTGGGTGACAGAGCCAGACTTTGTCTCAAAAAAAAAAAAAAGAAAAAAAAAATCAATTTGTTTGAATCCGTGTGCCACTTCCCTTTCAGTTTAAAAAAATTAGTTAATTGGCTGGCAAGGTGGCTCACACCTGTAATCCCAGCACTTTAGGAGGCCGAGGTGGTGGATCATTGGAGGTCAGGAGTTCAAGAACAGCCTGGCCAACATGCTGAAACCCTCTTTCTACTAAAAATACAAAAACTAGCCAGGTGTGGTAGTGGGCACCAGTAATCCCAGCTACTTGGGAGACTGAGGCAGCAGAATTGCTTGAGCCTGTGAGGCGGAGGTTGCAGTGAGCGGAAATCATGCCATTACTCTCCAGCCTGGGCAACAGAGCGAGACTGTGACTCAAAGAAAAAAAAAAATAGTTAATCATAGCATAATTTCAAAGCAGGTAGGCCAGTCAAATGAATTACATCATGTGATTACCACATGGTGGCAGCACTTTGGCTAGTAAACTGAATCCTGTGTTTTTATGGGTGTCAAAATGCTGGTGATTTATTTTGGTAATCACTTTGGGTTATTTTAATAGTCACCATTCTTCTCTGAATATATAAATATTTCATCCAGCATTTAAATACTCATTAATTGATGATATTACTAGTATTAGAAATTTGGCCCCCAAATTGATAACCTTGAAATGTAAATTATATATGATAAAATGCTATATATAAGGTCAAATAACTACCATAAGCCTTTGTCTTATAAATTTAGGGGGAAAAGTTTCTGTAAAATTCCAGAAATGGTGCTGAGAAAACCAAAAGCAGCAAAAAATAAAAAGTCACTTGGTAATTTATGCTCTTTAAGAATTCGTTCTCTGCTGGTGCAGTGGCTCAGGCCTGTAATCCCAGCACTCTGGGAGGCTGAGGTGGGAGGATTGAGCTCAGGAGTTCAAGAGCAGCCTGGGCAGCATAGTGGGTCCCTGTTTCTATTATTTAAAAAACAAACAAAAAACCAGCAAATTCATTCTCCCAAACTTTACTTTTGTACCTTAGGAAAAAATGTCTTGATTTCTGCCTGTTTGAATAATGCAAAGGGTATTAGGGGTATATCTTATATACACAATAACCTGTAATCCAAATACTTCCTATATAAGGAGTGAGAGGTAGGGAGACGGGAGGCATAATTGTGGGGCATGGAATACATTGTAATGGGATAGGCCTAGGGTATTAGACTGTGAGAACTTCAACCAATTAGATAACAGCATAGATGGGGTCAGGATAGCGAGGGTTGGGAAGTAAGAGAGGGGCGTCACGAGATAAGAGAACTCTTAATTTTTTAAAAATCTGCTTTATCAAAAGGAAAAGCAAGCATTGAAGAAATTAGATAATGTTCGAAAGGATCATGAAAACAGATTGGAAGCTCTTCAGCAGACTCAGGTATTATGTTTGGCTTTCTCAGTGCTTTTTCTTTTTCTTTTTTGATTTAACCCTTCATGAATGCCAATTTCAGTGCTTTTTCAAAAACGTTTAACTGTCAATATAGTAAATGTGTTTGGTTTGTTTCTTAAGGAAATAGACAAACTGAAAGGAGAGCTCATAGAAATGAACCTACAAGTAGTTGACAGAGCCATTCAGGTAGTTCGAAGTGCTTTAGCTAACCAAATAGATTGGACAGAAATTGGGTTAATTGTGAAAGAAGCCCAAGCTCAAGGAGACCCTGTTGCAAGTGCAATCAAAGAATTAAAACTACAAACAAATCATGTTACAATGCTGCTGAGGTAAGTTTGCTTCTTAGTCAAGCAGTTAATGCTTGTCTTTATTTTGTTACTTTAATTGTTCACTGTATTAAAAATTTTTTCTTTATATTTTGAAATTTATTCTTGAAGTTAAGTTAGATTAATATAAAAAATGAAACTGTTTACTGTAAAGCATTTATAATTTTTTGAGGAATAAAATTGAAAATAAAAAAGTGATGTCATTGACATTAGTGAAATACTATTGAATATTTTTAATAGAAATCCATACTTGTTATCAGAGGAGGAAGATGATGATGTTGATGGTGACGTCAGTGTTGAGAAAAATGAAACCGAACCACCAAAAGGAAAAAAGAAAAAGCAAAAGAATAAGCAGCTGCAGAAGCCTCAGAAAAATAAGCCATTACTTGTAGATGTTGATCTCAGCTTGTCAGCATATGCCAATGCCAAAAAGTAAGTCATTTAAGTTTAAATTTTAGGCAAAATATTATCTGCAATAAATTAAGGAATTAAGGATGTTAAAAAAATTCAAAATTTCACCTGTATATTCATATTTTTTGGGGGGGGTTGAAAATATATTTTTTAATTTAGTTTTGTTAATTACACAGTTTGTTCTGATTTGTTCTGTATAATTTGAGAATTTGTAAAGTTAGAAGCGGAAAATAAACAATAATAGTTTTAGTTAAATTTTAACAGAAATACGTTTTTCTAGGTATTATGATCACAAGAGATATGCTGCTAAGAAAACGCAAAAGACTGTTGAAGCTGCTGAGAAGGTACTGAGTAGTTCTTCTTCTTTTTTTTTTTTTTTTTGAAGTGAAGTTTTACTCTTATTGCCCAGGCTGGAGTGCAGTGGCATGATCTTGGGTCGCTGCAAACTCTACCTCCAAAGCAATTCTCCTGCTATTAGCTGATATTATAAGCGTGTGCCACCATGCCTGTCTAATTTTATATTTTTAGTAGGGACAGAGTTTCTCCATGTTGGTCAGGCTGGTATCAAACTCCTGACCTCAGGTGATCTGCATCCCAAAGTGCTGGGATTACAGATGTGAGCCACCGTGCCCTGCCGGTCCTGAGTATTTCTTAGAGTGAATATTAGTTATTTTTGCCTGCTTAATTTAATGGACATAATTATATCTTCTATTTAAATGAGGCTTTTTAAATTCAGAAGTAACTTTCAAACTTAACTTTATGTTTTTCTAGGTATTATGATCACAAATGTATGTATTTCCAGTATTTTTTCCCCCCAAGCCTGCTCCTTTCCCATTCTTCCTCATCTCAGTAAATAGAACCTTCATTTTTCTGTTTGCTCAGGTTAAAAATGTTTGTGATATCCTGGACTCTTCTCCCGTAAATCATGCAGTTCATCAGTAAATCCTTTGGTTCTTTCTTTTAAGTGTAGCCAGGATCTAGCTACTACTCATTATTTCCACTGGTCAGTCGTCTGTCACCTCTGTGTTCACAGGGACTGTAACAGTAACCTCTAGTTGGATCTCTCTTCTCCCCTTTTCCAGCTGTATTGTTCTCCACATAGCAGCCATTGTGATCCTTTTTGTTTGTTTTTGAGATAAGAGTTTCGCTCTTGTTGCCCAGGCTGGAGTATAATGGTGCAATCAGCTCACTGCAACCTCTGCCTCCTGGGTTCAACTTTTTGTTTGTTTTTGAGATAAGAGTTTCACTCTTGTTGCCCAGGCTGGAGTATAATGGTGCAATCAGCTCACTGCAACCTCTGCCTCCTGGGTTCAAGCTATCCTCCTGCCTCAGCCTCCCAAGTAGCTGGGATTGTAGGCATGCACCACCACACCTGGCTAATTTTGTATTTTTAGTAGAGACAGGGTTTCTCCATGTCGGTCAGGCTGGTCTTGAACTCCTGACCGCAGGTGATCCACCCACCTCGGCCTCCCAAAGTGCTGGGATTACAGGCATAAGCCACTGCACCTGGCTGATCCTTTTTTTTTTTTTTTTTCTTTCTTGTGATGGAGTTGCTCTTGTTCCTCAGGCTGGAGTACAATGGCTAGATCTGGGCTCACTGCAACCTCCGCCTCCCAGGTTCAAGCAATTCTCCCACCTCAGCCTCCTGAGTAGCCGAGACTTCAGGTGCACACCACTACGCTCAGTTAATTTTTGTATTTTTAGTAGACACAAGGTTTCTCCATTTTGGCCAGGCTGGTCTCGAACTCCTGAACTCAGGTGATCCACCTGCCTCAGCCTCCCAAAGTGTAGGGATTACAGGCATGAGCCACCATGCACGGCTAATTTTTGTGTAGAGACAGGGTTTCTCCATGTTGTTTAGGCTGGGCCTTGGCCTCCCAAAGTGCTGGGATTACAGGTGTAACTCACCATGCCCAGCCTCATTGTGATCCTTTCAAATCAAAAGTGAAGACTGAATGTGGTGGTTCACGCCTGTCATCCAGCACTTTGGAAGGCCCAGGCAGAGGATCACTTGAGGCCAGGAATTTGAGACCAACCTGGCCAACATGGTGAAACCCCATATCTACTAAAGATACAAAAATTAGCCAGACACGATGGTGGGCGCCTCTAATCCCAGTTACTCGGGAGACTGAGGCAGGAGTATCGAATGAACCTGGGAGGTGGAGGTTGTAGTGAGCCAAGATCATGACATTCTCCAGCCTGGGTGACAGAGCAAGACTCCATCTCAAAAAACATTTAAAAAATTTTTAAATTAAAAGTGAAGTCCTTTCTCTCTGGACAAAATCTTCCATTTGCTTCCCATCTTAATACAATTCAGAGCCTTTCTTCTGTCCTCCAAGAAAGACAGGAGATCTGCTTCCCTCTGACTTCAGCACCCACATTCCTCCTCTCATACACTCTTGCTGGCTGCACTGGGACCTTAGCTGTTCATAAAATAATGGCACATACTCCTCTTTCAGGGTCTTTGCCCTTGCTGTTCTCTCTACCGGGAATTTTCGGTTAAACCCCTCTCGTCTATGTAAATGAAATTTAATTAGAGAATCCTTCCTTGACCATTGATTACTAACAATAGTGCCACCCTGAATCACTCTTATCTATAATTTGCCTTATTTTTGTTCCTGAAAAACACTCCCCCTAGCCCAACGTGTTTATTTGAATATTTTTTCTGGGTTCCCTCTAGAATATAGATTACATGAAAGTGGAATCTTTGTGCTATTCATTGCTGCATCCCAATCCATGGAATATTGCCTGGAACAGAGTAGGCACTTCAATAGCTGTTAAATGAGTGGCACCCTCATGACTTGGCCCTCTGTCTACTGCTCCAACCTCAACCTCATTTCTTGTCATTTTGCCCTTGATCACTACTTGCTGGTCTTTTTTTTTTTTTTGCTTGTAATACTCTTTTTCCTATTTTCTTTTTTGAGACAGAGGAGTATTGCTCTGTCGCCCAGGCTGGAATGCAGTGACTCAATCTCGGCTCACTGCAACCTCTGCCTGCCAGGTTCAAGCAGTTCTCCTGCCTCAGCCTCCTCAGAGCTGGGACTATAGGCATGCGCCACCACTACTGGCTACTTTTTTGTATTTTTAGTAGAGAAGGGGCTTCACCATGCTGGCCAGGCTAGTTTCAGACTCCTGACCTCGTGATCCACCCACCTCGGCCTCCCAAAGTGCTGGGATTACAGGTGTGAGCCGTTGCACCCGGCCCCCTTTTTCCTATTCTTTGCCTGATAATCCCATTAGTCATTGAGGATTCTGCTTAAATGTCATTTCTTCAGAGATACCTTCTTTGACCATAATCTGGTATAAATTGGGTTTCCTTGTCATACTCCTATAGCATCTTTAGGAGCACTTACCATATATTTATTGAAAGGATTATGTGTTGAATAGTTGTCTCTTCTAGACTTCCTGGGGTGGGAGTGGGGCCTTCATCCATCTTGTTCACTGTTGTATCTCTAATGGTATCTAGCCCAGAACATACAATATGATAAGCACTCAGTATCTAGAAAATGAACAAGGTATTTATTAATTCGTAAGTCTTGGGCAAATATTTGCATGTAGTAGTAAATCTTTGTTTAGATTATTTTAATACTTAAGACAAAAATCTTTTCATTTTTTGTTACCCGAAGTATGCATATTTGTGTGTGTGTGTGTATTGTGCCATTTTGTGACATTTAAAAAACAATTTCTTGCCCCATTATTTACTTTGATGTTAAATAAATTCATAACCAATTATTTTTAAAACTCTTTTCTATAAATAGGCATTCAAATCAGCAGAAAAGAAAACAAAGCAAACATTAAAAGAAGTTCAGACTGTTACCTCTATTCAAAAAGCAAGAAAAGTATATTGGTAAGTGTTCTATCTCTTTTACTTTTTGTTTTTATTAAGATTATCCATGCACATTGTTTAGAAAAGTCAAGCAGTTCCACAAAGCTTGTTACAAAAACCAGTAGCTCTGCAATTTTTTGTTGGTTTGTTTGAGACAGGGTCTCAGTCTGTCACCCAGGGTGAAGTACAGGGGCGTGAACATGGCTCACTGTAGCCTTGACCTCCAGGGCTCAAGCAGTTCTCCTACTTAAGCCTCCCAGGTGGCTGAGACTACAGGCACATGCCACCGTGCTCAGCTAATTTTTTACTTTTTGTAGAGACAGGTTCTCACTGTGTTGCCCAGGCTGGTCTTAAACTTTTGGGTGCAAGAAATCCTCCTGCCTCAGCCTCCCAAAGTGCTGGATTACAGGCATACACTTCTGCACTCAGCTAGCTCTGTAGTTCCTCACCTTTACTCTGATTTCCTGCTCTCTGAAGGAAATTACTTTTAGTTCTTTTAGTTGATTATTTTGATATTTGCCTTTATTTCTGTTAGTAATATGCTTATATTGCTTCTTAATTTTTATATTTTACAGTGTTATTGACTTCCCGGTGTGAAAGATGAGGATTTCCCTCTTTCCACTTGTGTTCCATTACATGCACATACAGTTAAAGCATAATTTTGTCAAGATTAATATTCAGCATTGGCATCATTATAAATATTTAAATTATAGTTATAGCTGAGCCACATAGAATTCTATTTTCTTTTTTCTTCCTTGCTCAGTTTAAAAAATCTTCCCTGGAGTTACTGATCATAAATAAATTTGCTTTCTTTTTATTTTTGTTCTTACCACTAATTTATGTAAATATAATCTTTCAAGTGTGTTCAGACACATTGAAATTCAATCCCTGTCATCTTGCAGAGGTCAGAAGTCTCTCCTGGAGCTTTTTGACTTATTTTATTTTAGACTGGTTCTCTCTAAGCATCTTACAATTTCCTTTTATTGTTATCTTGGAAGTTATCTTTACCCATCTCTGTGTTGGAAACTCTTCTGGGTCTCACACTTCTTTCTTGGTTGAAGGAGTATGTGTTCCAGAAGCTTCACAAGAAAGGGTGTATAGGAAGCAAAGCTTTTGAGGTCTCCAGTGTATGAAACATTTTACTCTTATAGTATGACTAGGCTGGGCTCAGTGGCTCGTTCCTGTAATCCAAGCACTGTGGGAGGGTGAGGTGGGTGGATCTCTTAAGCTCTGGAGTTCAAAATGAGCCTGTGCAACATGGCAAACCCCAATCTCTTTTAAAAAATTGAGTATAGAATTCTACTATGAAAATACATTTTTCTCAGACTTTTAAAGGCATTGCTTCATTATAGTACTTGAGAAATCTGGTATTATTTTGATAGTTGATATTTTATTTTATTTTTTATATTTTTTGACACGCAGTCTCACTTTCTTGCCTAGGCTGGAGTGCAGTGGCGCGATCTCAGCTCACTGCAACCTTCACCTCCCAGGTTCAAGTGTTTCTCCTGTCTCCGCCTCCCAAGTAGCTGGGATTACAGGTGCCTACCACCACGCCGAACTAATTTTTGTATGTTTAGTAGAGAGGGGTTTCTGCCGTGTTGGCCGGGCTAGTCTCTAACTCCTGGCCTCAAGTGATCCGCTGGCCTCAGCCTCCCATAGTGCTGTGATAATAGTCATGAGCCACCACACCTGGCTGATAGTTGATATTTTACATGAAACTTGTTTTTGCCTTTCTTATAGATTTTTTCCTTCCTCCCAGTTTTTTTCTAAATTTTTTTTGTTATTTTTTTTATTCCTCTCCTTCTTGAATTGTAAATTTTTCAAAATTTTATAATTGGTGGGTTTGGTGGTGATGCTTTACTCCATTATATTGGACACTTTGTGGGCTGTTTTAATTCAGAAACTTTCAGTTCTGAGACATTTTCTTGAAATAGTTCTTGAAAAAGTGCCAGACCTCTGCTTTCTTTTTTCATCTTCTTTTGTAAATCTTGTTTTTAATATATGGGACCCCCTAGACCAGTCCTCCAATTTTGTTGCATTTTCTATTTTTAAGTCTGTCATTTTGCTATATATCCTGGGAGTTTCCTCAGCTTTATCTTTCATTGAATCCTTCCACTGCATTTTTTACTTCCTGTCATCTTTTTAATTTTAAGAACTCCTCAACATAATGTTACTGGCACAAACAACGACAACAACAACAACAACAACACATAAAAAGAGGACTTTCTTTTGGTTCTTGGAATATACCTTAAAAAAAAAAAAGTTTCCACCGTAGTTTCTTTTAGCTCTCTGAGAATAGATTTGATGTATTACATTTTTTTTAGTATTATTTTCTTGCAAGTCTCTGTCTTCTCCAAGTTGTTTCTTTTTAACTTTTATTTAATTATATATATATTTAGGCTGGGCACAGTAGCAATCACACTTGTAATCCTAGCACTTTGGAAGGCCAAGACAGGAGGATCACTTGAGGTTAGGAGTTCGAGACCAACCTGGCTAACATGGTGAAACCCTGCCTCTACTAAAAACACACAAAAAATGAGCCAAGCCTGGTGGTGGGTGCCTGTAATCCCAGCAACTAGGGAGACTGAGGCATGAGAATCTCTTGAACTTGGGAGGCAGAGGTTTCAGTGAGCTGAGATCGTGCCACTGCACTCCAGCCTGGAGGACAGAGCAAGACTCTCAAAAAAAAAAAAAATTCTCTAAGGAGACTCCAATAATGCTAGACCTCTCAAAGACAAAAGTTAAAAGTCATGCAGTCCCCCTACCCCACCACACATACTGATTGGAGACCAGAAGTTAATCTGTTTGGCAGACATACTCCCTTTCTTTTCTTAACATGGCAGCAGTCTTTCCACAATTAATTACACACTTAAACATGATCATCATTTTCATCCCCTGGAGGGTGTTAATGAGAGGAAAGGGGCCAGCATTACCTCTTTGTTGTTGTTGTTGTTTTAGTAGGGATGAGGTCTTTTGGTGTTGCCCAGGCTGGTCTCAAACTCTGGGCTCAAGCGATGCTCCCATCTCAGCCTCCCAAAGTGCTAGGATTACAGGCCCTACCATTATTACTTTTGTTTTCCTTTGAGACAGAGTCCTAGCTCTATTGCCCATACTGGAGTGCACTGGCGCAATCTTGGCTCACTGTAACCTTCGCCTCCTGGGCTCGTGGAATTCTCCTGCCTCAGCCTCCCAAGTAGCTGGGACTACAGGTGTGCACCACCATGCCCAGCTAATTTTTATGTTTTTAGTAGAGTTGGTATTTCACCATATTGGCCAGGCTGGTCTCAAATTCCTGACCCCAAGTGATCTGCCCTCCTCAGGCTCCCAAAGTGCTGGAATTATAGGCAATAGCCACCGCGCCCAGCCCATTATTACCTGTGGATGCAATACTTTCAGAATCTGAAATGGAGGGCATAAGGAACTTAAGCAAAGTCATGCAGTGACCATAGGACAGCCTGTAAGTGCTGACAGCTTTGAAGAATGACTCTGTCCTGGCACCAAACTCAAAAGGTATTCATTAACTTTTCTTTGAGCCATAAAAAGGATCAAATGTGTCATTGCAAAACATACACACAGACACACACACACACACACACACACACACACACACACACACACTTACACTTACTTGCCTGCTGTCAAACAGCACACACACACACACTCTCTCTCTCTCTCTCTCTCTCTCTCTCTCTCACACACACACACACACACACACTTACTTGCCTGCTGTCAAACAAAAGCAAATGAGGGGCCAGGCATGGTGGCTCACGCCTGTAATCTCAGCCCTTTGGGAGGCCAAGGTGGGTGGATCACAAGGTCAGGAGTTTGAGACCAGTTTGGCCAATGTGGTGAAACTCTGTCTCTACTAAAAATACAAAAAGTAGTGTGGCATGGTGGCTTTGGCCTGTAGCAACCCGGAAAGCTGAGGCAGAAGAATCACTTGTACCCGGGAGGAGGAGGTTGCAGTGAGCTGAGATCAAGCCACTGCACTCCAGCCTGGGTGATAGAATGATACTCCATCTAAAAAAAAAAAAAAAAAAAGAAAGAAAAAGAAAAAGCAAATGGGTGGCTGAAGTAGCTCTCTGAGCCTCTGAAAACATTTCCTGAAGATAAATTAGCTAATGGGTATCACATTCTACATCCTTGAAGCAAGTGAAGGGAAGATACTGGATAGATGCTCACAAACAAAAACATGGGTACATGCAATTGCTCTGCTTAAGGGACATCAACATTCAGAACTTTCTCCTTTTCAGGTAGTTTCTATTTTTGTAAGAAAAGAAAAAGTTAAAGCATTTACATATAAAGGTAGGGATAGGCTGGGTGCAGTGGTTCATGCCTATAATCCCAGTACTTTGGGAGTCCATAGGTGGGTGGATCACCTGAGGTGAGGAGTTGGAGACCAGCCTGGGCAACAAACCAAACCAGATCAGGCGAAACCCATCTCTAGAAAAAATACGAAAATCAGCCAGGTGTGGTGGCACACAACTGTGGTCCCAGCTACTCTGGGCGACAGAGTGAGACTCCAGCTCAAAAAAGAAATAGATGTACTTATATATAAATATATATTACATTTGTATATGCATATATATTATATACTATATATGAATATATATTATATATTTAGATATAAACATAAAATACTTATATTTATATATTTATATATAAATATATATTACTTATATAAATATGTATTCTCTACTTATATGAATATATGTTTATATATAAATATAATATCCTTATATATGAATATATGTTCATATGTATATATTTCTTCTGAGAGAGAGATATTTTTTTGAGAGTCAGTCTGTCGCCCAGGCTGGAGTGCAGTGTCATGGTCTTGGCTCACTGAAACGTCTGCCTCCCAGACTCCAGTGATCCTCCTACCTCAGCCTCTCCAGTAGCTGGGACCACAGGTGTGTGCCATATCATCTAGGTAATTTCCGTATTTTTTGTAGAGATGGATTTCACCTGGTATGTGTGTGTGTGTATGTATGTGTATATACACATTTGTATATATATATACACATATGCATATATATATATAAATATAGACAGGGTTTTGCCCAAGATACATATATATATAGAGAGAGAGATATATATGTATATATGTATGCATGTATTTATATTTAAGGTCTGCAGTATGTTTTTATTATATACATATGCATAATGAAATGATTAATATGGTCAAGTACATTAACACATTCATTGTCTCACATAGTTACTCTGTTTGTGTGTGTGTGTGTGTGGTAAGAGCACTTAAAAATCTCTCTTAGTGGCCAGGTGTGGTGGCTGACGCCTGTAGTCAGCTCTTTGGGAGGCCAAGGCGGGCGGATCACCTGAGGTCAGGAGTTCTAGATCAGCCTGACCAACATGGAGAAACCCCGTCTCTACTAAAAATACAAAATTAGCTGGGCGTGGTGGTACATGCCTGTAATCCCAGCTACTCAAGAGGCTGAGGCAGGAGAATCACTTGAACCCAGGAGGCAGAGGTTGCAGTGAGCCAAGATGGTGCCATTGCACTCTAGCCTGGACAATAAGAGTGAAACTCCATCTTAAACAAACAAAATCTCTCTTAGCAAATTTCCAATATATAATACAGTGTTATTAACCATATTCCTCATGCCATATATTAGATGTCTAGAGTTACTCATCTTATGTAACTGTAACTTGATATTTTTTGACATACCCACAACAGCCCTACCGCACCCTTCTTTTTTTTCTTTTCTTTTGGAGACGGAGTCTCACTCTGTCGCACAGGCTGCTGAGTAGCTGGGAATACAAGTGTTTCCTTTTAAATGGTTCTTTTGTCTTCAGCTTTCATATTCGAGACTTTCATTAATGTCTGATGCTCCTTGATTGTCTGTTCAACATTTTACTTTTTATGGTGGATTATTAAAATGCTGACTGGAAGTTCCCTGGGTGGTTGAGCTTGTGAAATGATCTGTCTTGGCCATTTTTTGTGGAATCCTCATTGTCTTTAGCCCTTTTCCTGTTGAGCTAGTCTCATTTCCCAGAAAAGATTCTTTTTCTCTCCTGCTTTGTAAGGTGAAGACCTGGCGGTTGCAGCATTTGGAGAGCCCAGTGGGAATAATAGGCTGAGAGTCTTAGGATTCAGTAGTTCATTTACTTAGTTGCTGTGTTTTACATATATTACTTCTGACTATAGCTGTACCACATTTACTCTTGTCCAGAGATCTTCTTTATACCCTTTCTAGAGAAATTAACCTCTGGCCTTGTTAGGAAATGGAATAGGAATTAGCTGGAGAGATGTGTGGAACTAACTGCTTCTTGAACAGACTTTTAGCCAGTCCTGTTTTCATTCCCATCTTAAACTCTGTTTCCTTAAGTACTTGTGCTGCTATTTCTTTAGCCTTTTATGAATTTTACATTGTAAATTTAGTTGTTGCTTTTTTCACCATCAGCTTAGGATTCAGCTTCTTGAGTCTGATCACTTGTTTTCCAGCTTTCAAGATTTGTTTGTATTTGTCTCTTCTCCTCCTCTGATTGACATCTCTCTTGATGAATAGGATTATCCTCTAATTTTTATTTCTTGTAATGCTCTTGTTAGGTATTGGTATCAAGGTCATATTGCCTCATAAAACAAGTTGGAAAATACTCCTTTTTCAGTTGTTATTAAATATCTCAGGACATTTACCTGCAAAGCTGAGAGTCTTGGAGTTTTCTTTGCTAAAGCTTTTCATTGCAGATTCAGATTTTTTAGTATATGTAAGGATTGTTCAAATTTCCTAGTTTTGGTAAGCAGTGTTTTTTTTTGTTTTGTTTTGTTTTTGTTTTTTTTCTTTTTTTGTTTTGTTTTTGAGATGAAATCTCACTCTGTGACCCAGGCTGGAGTGCAATGGTGTGATCTCAGCGCACTGAAACCTCCGCCTCCTGGCTTCAAGAGATTCTCCTGCCTCAGCCTCTTGAGTAGCTGGAACTACAGGCGTGTGCCACCACTCCTGGCTAATGTTTTGTAGTTTTAGTAGAGATTGTTTTACCATGTTAGCCACGATGGTCTCGATCTGCTGACCTTGTGATCTGCCTGGCCTCCCAAAGTGCTGGGATTACAGGTGTGAGTCACCTTGCCTGGCCAGTAAGCAGTATTTCCTTAAAAGAGTTTGTCCAAAGTTTAAAATACATTGGCAGAAAGTTTATAATATTCCTCTGCAAATTTGTCTGTTTCTCCTTTTACTTCTGCCAGTTTTTGCTTTTTATTTTATTATTATTTTTGAGACAGACGCTAAGGCTAGAATACAGTGGCACAATCTCAGCTCATTGAAACCTCCATCTCCCAAGTTCAAGTGATACTACTGCCTCAGCCTCCCAAGTAGCTGGAACTACATGCATGTGCTACCACGCCTGGCGAACTTTATTTATATTTTTAGAGATGGAGCTTTATCATGTTAGCCAGGATGCTCTTGATCTCCTGACCTTGTGATCTGCCTGCCTGGATCTCCCAAAGTGCTAAGATTACAGGTGTGAGCCACCACACCTGGCCTTTTGCTTTTTATATATGAGGCAATGTAATTAGGTGATACAACCATAGAACTGTTTTATCTTCCTTATGAATTGAGCCTTTTATCAAATGTAATGAAATGTCCTTCTAACTTGTAACTATTTTTTTTCATTCTTTGTCAGGTATAACTAGATCAGCTTTCTTTTGATTAGTGTTTGCATGGCGTATATTTTTACTTTCTTTCTTTTTTTGAGACATAGACATACTTTCTTTTCCTTGATCTGTCACCCAGGCTGAAGCGCAGTGGTACGACCTCAGCTCACTGCAACTTCTGCCTCCTGGGTTCAAGCAATTCTTCTGCCTCAGCCCCCCAAGTAGTTGGGATTACAGGCACCTGCCACCATGCCTGGCTAATTTTTCTATTTTTGTAGAGATGAGGCTTCACCATGTTGGCCAGGCTGGTCTTGAAATCCTGATCTCAAGTGATCCGCCTACCTTGGCCTCCCAAAGTGCTGGGATTACAGGAATGAGCTACCACACCTGGCCTTTTTTCATCATTATATTTCAACCTTTCTGTCTTTGTATTTTAAAGGAGCATATATGTAATTGTTGTTGTTTTCTAGTCTGACAGTCTTTGCCTGTTACCTGGGCATTTAATGCTTTTATATTTAATGTAATCTCTCATATATTTGGGTTTAAATCTGCCCATCTTATTATGTGCTTTTTATTTGTCCCATTGGTTCTGTGTCCTCTTTTGTCTTCCTTAGTGCCTTCTTTTGATTGGCTACTTTTTATTCACTTGTTGGCATACATTCCTTTACTAAGATGATTACAAAATACATCTATGATTTTTCTCTCCCATTCTTTTTGTTCCTACGTCTTTGTCTTTATACAAACTTCTTTACTATCAATAGGAGAGTGGTTAAGTAAGTAAAGTGCATCCATTTAGCAATGAAGAAACTACTTTTAGGTGAAAAAAGCAGTATGCAGAACAGTTTATGCTATGTCTAAGAAAGAGAAGATTAGGATAAATATTTTAGCTTTTTTTATGTGTAAAGACTCTCGAGATGGATACTCAGCAAGCCAATCACAATGGCTCCCCCTTTGGTGTAGTAACAGGAACTGAAGGTATGCAGGATCTCTCACTACCTTAATAGAAGTAAAAAATTTTGCCGGGCGCGGTGGCTCAAGCCTGTAATCCCAGCACTTTGGGAGGCCGAGGCGGGTGGATCACGAGGTCGAGAGATCGAGACCAACCTGGTCAACATGGTGAAACCCCGTCTCTACTAAAAGTACAAAAAATTAGCTGGGCATGGTGGCACGTGCCTGTAATCCCAGCTACTCAGGAGGCTGAGGCAGGAGAATTGCCTGAGCCCAGGAGGCAGAGGTTGCGGTGAGCCGAGATCGCGCCATTGCACTCCAGCCTGGGTAACAAGGGCGAAACTCCGTCTCAAAAAAAAAAAAAAAATTTTCTTCAACCATGAGTATGTGTTACCCAATCAAAAAATTGGATTAGAAAATAGTGGTAAAGTTCTTTTGATATTATATTAGGGAGTTTAAGTGTCTGTGCACAGTTTACCTTTTTTTTTTTTTTTTTTTTGAGGTAGAGTCTCATTCTTTCACCCCCAGGCTGGAGTGTAGTGGCGCAATCTCGGCTCACTGCAACCTATGCCTCCCAGGGTCAAGCGATTTTTCTGCCTCATCCTCCCGAGTAGCTGGGATTACAGGTGCTCACTACCACGCCCAGCTTATTTTTGTATTTTTAGTAGAGACAGGGTTTCACCATGTTGGCCAGTGTGGTCTTGATCTCCTGACCTCGTGATCCGCCTGCCTCAGCCTCCCAAAGCACTGGGATTACAGATGTGAGCCATTGCATCCTGCCCAGTTAACCATTTTTAACCAGAATTTTTAAAAATCATGGATTAAATCATACAGAAGATAATCTCCATAGTCATATATAATGTAGCAAGTATTTATATTCCTCTGTCTTGCATGTCATTTTCTAAATGTCATACAGATATATACTCTGTACTTTATATCCTGCAAATATTAATCATGAAAACTCAAGTTACTTTGTCTTTTGAGAAAAGTTACAATTTTACCCTTCTAAAGACAATTTTTGGTATTTTGTATTTTAAGAAATGTAAAGAATATCATATCTAAAGATTAATTACATTCATTTATTGAGAGCAGAGTGGGAAAACATTTCTTATCAGTGGTCTAAAGCCTATTCAGTGCTTCACTGAAAGAAAGCTAAACCTAAGGACCATATGACATTTTATACTTTGGCTTTATGTAATTTATTGTTGTAAGTTACTGAGTTTAAGAAGGCTGTGTGGGGTAAGGAGATAACTTTTTTAAAACATAGAATTTAATTTCTTCTTTCAAAGACTGTCTTAAGAATATCCTAGAGCAATTTGTGTTACAGGTTTTTAGTAAGATTCAGCTTGATGCCTTAAAAAAAATTACATCATCATCTTGTCTTAACGTACACAGGCAGGATAGCTTCCTGTTTTGTTTTGTTTTATTTGCAAAAAGTGTATGAATTTAGGCAGCTATAAAGAAAAGTTAACTATTTTTCTTTCATTTTGGTAGGTTTGAGAAATTTCTGTGGTTCATTAGCTCAGAGAACTATCTAATTATAGGTGGACGAGATCAGCAACAGAATGAAATAATTGTGAAAAGATACTTGACACCAGGTAGGTAAGATTAAAATATGGAAAAATTTTCTCTTAAATAATTGGATCAGTCAGTATTACGCATTGATCTCTTTGTTGCACTCTTTTGTTTGTTAGATTTAACTAGTATAAAGATTTAATGCATGCTGGTTCATGGTTTGCTGAATGTGTGTTTTAATGCTTAGATCTTAAGTGAGTATTCCTAAAGTGGTGCTGCTTAGCTAATCTGCAGTGTTGGACTTTCGATGTTGTATTGCATTAAGAGAATAACTTTCAGTCCTCCAAAGTCATTGTGGGTCAAATTTTTAAAAGTTTACTGTTGCGGTGTTAAAGTTTGCAGTCATTTTTCACACTTAGAATTAGGACTTGGCCAGGCGCGGTGGCTCACACCTGTAATCCCAGCCACTTCGGGAGACCAAGGCGGGCAGATCACCTGAGGTCAGGAGTCCAAGATCAGCCTGGCCAACATGGTGAAACCCTGTCTCCTCTAAAAATACCTAAAAAATTAGCTGGGCGTGGTGGTGCACACCTGTCATCCCAGCTATTCGGGATGCTGAGGGAGGCTGAGGTGGGAGAATCACTTGAACCTGGGCGGTAGAGGTTGCAGTGGGCCGAGATTCTGCCACTACACTCCAGCCTGGGTGACAGAGCAAGACTCCATCTCAAAAAAGAAAAGAATTAGGACTTAATATGTCGTTTTTTATTTTTCTGCATTTAAGGAGACATTTATGTACATGCTGATCTTCATGGAGCTACTAGCTGTGTAATTAAGAATCCAACAGGTAATACATTTCTTTCTATTCAGTATTCCTGTTACTTTCTTTAAATAATTTTTAATGTGACTGTAAGACAAATATTAATAGAGGACCCAGTGTAGTGGCTCATGCCTATCATCCCAGCACTTTGGGAGGCTGAAGTGTGAGGGTTATTTGAGAGTAGGAGTTTGAGAACAGACTGGGAAAGAAAGTGAAACCCCATCTCTACAAAATTTTTTTAAAAACTGGGTGCAGTGGCCTACATCTGTAGTCCCAGCTACAGAAAGTTGAGCTAGGATGATCAGCTTGGGTGACAGAGTTACACACACAAACACACACACACACACAGATACACAGATATAATGATAAAAGGATCAGTCTATCAAGAAGATACAGCAATTATAAACTTATGTGCCTCTAATATCAGAGCCCTAGAATACGTGAAGTAAACCTGACAGAAATGAAGGGAGGAAGAGATAGTTCTACAATAATAATGGAAGACTTCAATACCCAACTTTCAGTCATAGTTAGAATAACTGTACACAGAATCAGCAAGGAAATGGAAGACTTGAACAGCATTATAAACTAAATCTAATAGACATCTCTAGAATACTCTGCCTAACAGCAGAATACAGGTTGAGTATCCTATCTAAAAATGCCTGGGACCAGAAGTGTTTTTAGATTTTGGAGTATTTGCATTATACTTACCAGTTGAGTATCCCAAATCCAAAAATATCAGAAATTCACAATGTTCCAAAACGTTTCTAGCGAACTGCAGTGAGCATTGTCTTTGAGTCATCATGCTGCACTAAAAAGTTACAGATTTTGGAGCATTTTGGATTTTCAGATTTGGGATGCTCAACCTGTATTTATTCTTCTTAAGTGCATATGAAATATTCTCTGGGGTAGATCATAGGATAGTCTATAAAACAAGCCTCAGTACATTTAAAACTATTGAAATTAGACAAAGTAAGTTTTCTGACTTATATAATGGGGTGACATTAGAAACCAGTAATATAAGAAAATGTTTTAAAGTCATAAGTGTGAATTAAATTAAATACCATAGTTATAAGTAACCAGTGGAACAAAGAGGAAGTGCAAAAGATGTCACCAAACTCTTTGAGTTGAATGAAATGAAAATACAATGTATCAAAACTTAGGGGATGCAGGAAGAGCAGCCCTTTGAGGCAATAGTTTATAGCTGTAAATGCCTATATTTGAAAAGAGGAAAGATCTTAGATCAGTAACCTAACTTTGCACCTTAAGAACTAGAAAAACAGCCGGGCGCGGTGGCTGAAGCCTGTAATCCCAGCACTTTGGAAGGCCGAGGCGGGCGGATCACGAGGTCAAGAGATCGAAACCATCCTGGTTAACATGGTGAAACCCCGCCTCTACTAAAAATACAAGAAAGTAGCTGGGCATGGTGGCACATGCCTGTAATCCGAGCTACTCAGGAGGCTGAGGCAGGAGAATTGCCTGAACCCAGGAGGCGGAGGTTGTGGTGAGCCGAGATCGCGCCATTGCGTCCAGCCTGGGTAACAAGAGTGAAACTTCATCTCAAAAAAAAAAAAAAAAACTAGAAAAACAACCCAAAGCAAGGAGAAGGAAGAAAAAGTAAAGATTAGAGTGAAAATGAATAAAACAGAGAATAGGGAAAAAAAAATAGAGAAAATGAACAAAACCCAAGTTGGTTCTTTGAAAAGATAAACAAAATTGATAAACCCTTGGCTAGACTGACCAAGAAAATAGAGGATTCACATTCCTAAAATCAGGAATGAGATAGGAAACGTTACTACTGACTTTACAGTTTATCACAAGGATTATAAGGGAATATATGCCAACAGATTATATAACCAAATGAAATGGACAGATTTGTAAAAAGATACAAACTAGTAAAACTGACTCAAGAAAAAACAAAGAACTGAAGTAAACCTGTAAGTACAGAGATTGGATTAATAATAAGGAAAATTTTTTTAAAAAATGCTCATCAAAGAAAACCATAGGCCAGATGGCTTCATTGGTGAATTATACTAGGAAGGTTGAATGCCAGTTCTTCACAAAACTCTTCCAAAAAATAGGATTAATGGGAACACTTCCTAACTCATTCTACAAGGCCAGTATTACAAAACCAAAGATAACACAAGAAAACTACAGACCAATACCAGTTGTAAATATAGACACAAAATCTTTGACGAAATATTAGCAAACTGAATCTAAGAGCATATTAAAGGGATTGTATACCATAACAAAGTAATTTATCTCAGGAATGAAAGGTTCATTCAGTATATGGAAATTAATGTAATATAGTCTACTGATAAAGGACAAAAAACACATGATTATCACAACTGATGAAGAAAAACCATGTGACAAAATTCATCATTCTGTTTGTGATAAAAAAAACACTCAGCAAACTAGGAATAGAAGGGAAATTCCTCAACTTGGTAAACAAGCATTTATGAAAAACCCACAGCCAACAATCATAATTAGTACTGAAAGATTGGATGCTTTCCTCCTCCCATGAGGAACAAGACAAGTATGTTTGTTCTTGCCATTTCTATTTAACATTATACTGGTGATTCTATGTAGGTCATTAGGCAATGAAAAGAAAAAATACCCGAATTAGGCAAAAGTAAAACTACCTGTGTTTACAGTTGATATGATCACACACATTTAAAAAAACCTAAAGAATCCACCGTAAATTATCAGAGCTAACAAAAAAGTTCAGCAATGTCCAGGATATGAGACCAATAAACAAAAATCAGTTGTATTTCTATACACTACCAATGAACAATCTGGAAAGGAAATTAATAAAACAATTCAATGTATAATCGCATTAAAAAGAGGCCAGGCAGAGTGGCTTATTCCTGTAATCACAGTACTTTGGGAGGCTGAGGCCGGGAGATCACCTTGAGTTCAGGAGTTCGAGACGAGCTTGGCCAACACAGCAAAAGCCATCTCTACTCAGCATACAAAAAAATTAGCCAGGCTTGGTGGCAGTTGCCTATAATCTCAGCTGTTTGGGAGGCTGAGGCAAGAGAGTTGCTTGAACCTGGGATTCGGAGGTTGCAGTGAGCTGAGATAGTGCCACTGCACTCCAGCCTGGGTGATAAGAGCGACACTCCATCATAAAAAAAAAATTAAAAGATACTGCTTTATACCCACTAAGATGATTATAATAAAAAAATAGACAATAACAGGTGTTGGTGATGATGGTGGAGAAAATAGAAGACTGCTGGTGGAAATGGAAAATGATACCGCTGCTGTGGGAAATGGTTTGGCAGTTCCAAAAAATGTTAAACATAATTGACCCAGCAATTCTTCTCTTAGGTATATACCCAAGATAAGCAAAGGTATATGTCCACACAAAACTTATTTACTGCAGGTATTGATAGCAGCATTATTTATAATAGCCAAGAAATGGAAACAATCCATATGTCATTCAATTAATGAATGAACAAAATGTAGTGTATCCACATAATGGAATATTATTCAGACTTAAAAAGAACAGAAGTACTTATATATGCTTTTAACATGGATGAGTCTTGAAAACATTAAGCTAAGTGAAAGAAGGCAAACATAAAACACTGTATAATTACATTTAAAAAAATTTTTTTCTCCCCTCTCCATATAAGTACATTTATATGAAATGTCCAAAATGGGCAAAACCATAGAGACAGAAAATAGATTAATGATTGCCAGGGCCTGGGTACAGAGGAGAAATGGGGTGTGGCTGCTAATGAATATAGGGTTTCTTCTCTGGGATGATGAAAATGTTCTGGAATTAAATGGTGTTGATCGTCACACAGCATTATGAATATACAAAAAGCCATTGAATTGTATACTTTACAGGGGTAAATTTTATGGCATATGAATTATACCCCAATTTAAAAATATTTGGAGTCTAACCATAAGGGACATACTATTCATATGCCCTTCATTTTGATGATTCAGCCAACCTATTTTAATTTTGAAATTCTTCAAACTTTAAATGGATTTCTCTAAATAATCTTTTCTGGAATAAAGTTAGAATTATTGATGGAGAGGGTATTTCTTCTCTGACATGTTTTATTTACATAGGTCATTTAAAAGCGTGCTCTGTAAATAGCAATATCAAAAATACATTTTTAATGTAAATAGTAGCTTTTTATAATGGTGAAATAAAAACATTTCAGTATTTAAGATACATGAATGACTTTGTCATGCAGGCATGTGATTTTCATACCTTGCTCTGGAGAAAGTCCATACTTTGGTATTGAAACATTGTGGATTGTTATTCCAGGAGAACCCATTCCCCCACGGACCTTGACTGAAGCTGGCACAATGGCACTTTGCTACAGTGCTGCTTGGGATGCACGAGTTATCACTAGTGCTTGGTGGGTGTACCATCATCAGGTAATAAGGGCTGTTGTCCTTTTTCTTAACTTAATAAGAGCTACTCTGCGCCCGATTTTGAGAGCATAGAAGTAAATAAAGCAGACAAGGCTCTACCTTTGATAGAGCTAACATTTTGTTGGTAGAGGAAAATATGTACGTAATGTCTGTCAGGTCATAAGTACCATAAAATACGTGTTTTTTAAAGCAAGGAAGGGGATAGAGAGTGATAGGGGCTACCATTTTGGATGAAGTATTGGGAGAACCTTTCTGGGAAGGTAGGATTTGAGCAGAGAAGTAAATGAAGAGAGTGGTCCACACAGTTATACAGGATAAAGAGTGTTCCAGTTATTATTGATCATTATTGGCATACTGACCTAAAAGGCCTTTCTCCTGTTTATCTTTGTTGGAATATTCTGAATTCTCTTGAGTCCTTCCAGAAAAGTACGTATATCCTGGTTTTTTAATTTGTTTTGTTTTGTTTTGTATGTACTTGGTTTTAGTAATTGCCCTTCTTTGTGGTTAATGATGTTATTGTGTGTGGGTTTTTTTGTATATATTTTTTTCTTTGTAGAGATGGGATTTTACCATGTTGGCCAGGTTGTTCTCGAACTTGTGACCTCAGGTGATCCTCTCATCTCAGCCTCCCAAGGTGCTGGGATTATAGGGGTGAACCACGGCACCCAGCCAGTGCTGTTTAGTTTAGTGATACTTCGTTCTGTATTTGACCTCACATTGTTATTGATTTCTTACTATACTTTTGAGAATTATAATTGATGATGATGTACTTTTACAAGTTTCTAAAGCTGTACAGCAGGATAAAGAGTTCAATTTCACTATACTTGCTTAGATTTAGTTTCATTATCTGCTGTGCTGTGATATTGTCATATTGGGGGATTATATATTGCTACATCAATACTGTTATAAAAGTGATTTTAATTCTTTTATTAGGAAAATTTTTAGAATGAAATTTAGTGTGTTTTTAATCCCTTGCTGGTTTTTTGTTGTTGTTGTTGTTTTTTGTTTTTGTTGGGGTCTTGCTCTGTTGCCCAGACTGGAGTGCACTTGCACAGTCTCTGCTCATTGCAGCCTCTGCCTCCTGGGTTCAAGTGATTCTCCTGCCTCTGCCTCCCAAGTAACTGGGATCACAGGCGTGCGCCACCACACCTAGCTAATTTTTCTATTTTTGTGGAGATGGGGTTTTGCCATCTTAGCTAGGCTTGTCTCAAACTCCTGGCCTCAAGTGATCCTCCTCCCTCTGTCTCCCAAAGTGCTGGGATTACAGGCGTGAGCTAACACACCTGCCCCCTTGAAATTTTAATAACTATGACTAATAAAGTTACTCTCAAGATCTGGAGGTTTCACAGATGTATAAAATTTTTTTTTTATTGTAGGATAAAGTTCACTCACTTTCTGTTTTGCCAAACTAGGATATATTTTTTAAAATCTGCTATCTTTATTTTATAAAGTAAAAGGTTACTTTATTATTAAAAACAGTATCTTAGAAAAAGATTTTATTTAGTAAGTAGAGCTTTCTTTTAGTAAAGATAGCTTTATGATAAGCACATTAAACTATCCTTAATTTTCTCATTATATCTCATGCTGGAAGAGATGAGTGGACCAGTTCCGGGTGTCATCATTGCTGGGCGTGGTGGCTCAACACCTGTAATCCCAGCACTTTGGGAGGCCAAGGCAGGTGGATCACAAGGTCAAGAGTTTAAGACCAGCCTGGCCAACACAGTGAAACCCTGTCTCTACTAAAAATACAAAAACTAGCCAGCATAGTGGTGCATGCCTGTAATCCCAGTTCCTTAGGAGGCTGAGGCAGGAGAATCTCTTAAACCCAGGAGGTGGAGGTTGCAGTGAGCCGAGATCGCGCCATTGCACTCCAGCCTGGGTAACGAGAGCAAAGCTCCATCTCAAAAAAAAAAAAAAAAATCCTGTGTATTTTAAATAATAAGAATATTATTGTGTTTTTCAGGTATCTAAAACAGCACCAACAGGAGAATATTTGACAACAGGAAGCTTCATGATAAGAGGTAATGACTTGACGGGAACAATACCCCTGCACTTGTCAGTGGATTATGGAGACAGGTTTGAGGACAATTGACAAATACTCTCAGAACAGAAACTAATTACCCAGTTTTCCTATATGAAGTCTGTTATGAAGTAAGGAAATTCTTGCCATGATGTGGCAAGTTGACTATTTGTCATATCTTCTTTATATATATTTTTATTGAGGGGAATGCACTTTCACAGAGTTTAGTTATAAGGGTAAGAAAGTATAGTCCAAACTTATTTCTGAAAATAGAATATTCAGGGTCTGACTAAACCAGAAAATATTAGACCAAGCATGTATTTTTTTTCTTCTTAATAACTGTTCCCTGTACATAGGGCCCAATTGTATAAATGGGAAATGTTATTCATGACATAGTAAAAGACAAAATGGATATGACTATTTAATGTCATCTGACACTAATTTTTTTTTGTTTTGCAAGCAAAACCTGGAGAAAATTGATTTTTAAAGTATCTATGTACTTTATCTTTTGTAGGAAAAAAGAATTTTCTTCCTCCTTCATATCTAATGATGGGGTTTAGCTTCCTTTTTAAGGTACTCTTCAGCTTCTTGGTTATTTATCTATTTTTTTTCTGATTTTCATTAGTCTTATCTAAAGCTCCATAACTGAAAAATAACTATTTCTTTAGGTAGATGAGTCTTGTGTTTGGAGACATCGGGGTGAGCGAAAAGTCAGAGTACAGGATGAAGACATGGAGACACTGGCAAGTTGCACAAGTGAACTCATATCAGAAGAAATGGAACAATTAGGTAGTTTATATATTTTAAGAAATTAGCTTGTGATATTTTTTGTTACTTAGTTTTGCTTCTAAATCCTTAGATTATGTCTCTTTTGGGATAATCTAAATATCAAAAAATCTCCCAAAACTCAAAGTACTTGCTGTCAATTTTACTGAATTTTGTTTTTGGAAATGCTAAATATACTTATTCTAGTGAATTTAAAATTATTTATTGGGCCGGGCATTGTGGCTCATGCCTGTAATTTCAGCTCTTTGGGAAGCCAAGGCAGGTGGATTGCTTGAGCTCAGCTCAGGAGTTTGACATCAGCCTTGGCAACATGGCAAAACTCCATCTCTACAAAAAAAAAAATCAGCCAGGCGTTGTGAGCACCTGTAGTCCCAGCTATTCAAGAGACTGGGGTGGGAGGATTGCTTGTACCTGGGAGACAGAGGTTACAGTGAGCCTAGTTTCACTACTGCTACTGCACTCTAACCTGGGCAACAGAATGAGACCCTGTCTCAAAAAAAAAAAAAAAAAAAGTAATTGGATCCATACTAACATACTTTATGTTTATATAGTGAAACTTCAGTGTTTAATGGATAATGCATAAAACTGTTTAACAAAGATAGACTTGGGTAAATGTGGATTAGCATTTACTTTTGGATTTAGGAATTAAAAGTGATAGATGAATTTATAACAAGTGCAGTTTCTCATATGAGAATTTGGCTTGATTTAATAAAATATTTGTTTTATGTAGAGAGCAATTATAGTTGCTGGAATAAATTTACCGGCCTACCTAAGGGAACGAGGCAAAATACTCTCTCTAAGCTACTTTTGTAGTTATTCTCTCTCCTAAGGTCATTCCTTTTTACAGGTAATACGCATTGTTTCATTTACTATTACTGTTGTTCTGCAAGATTCCATTGATTGAGGCTCACCGTGTCCCTGGGATTATATAAAGTGCCTTATTTGCATTATTTTTTATTCTCACAACCACCCTTTTCAGATGAGTGGTGGCATTTCATTTTGCAGGTGAAGCGGTAGTGCAGGTGAACACTACTATTAGACAGTGTTCATTTTGCAAAAGAATGAGCACCTGCTATGTGTGAGTTATATAACATGTATTTAAGTTTTCTTGTGCAAATTATAAAAGCAACAGTTACACAACTGATTTTACTGTCTTGCTTTTTGGAAATATCCAACTAAGGCAAAGTTGTGGTTTTCCTTGTTGAAAGGGTAGCAGTGTCCAAAGAAATTTCTGTGGTAAAGGATCTTGGAGACCATTTAATTCAACCTATTCATGATACAGGCTATTCTTTTGTCTAAGAGTACCCTTTGGGAATGATCAGGCATTTTTCTGGTGATCTTCTGGAGAAATATGGGAGAGACAGTCAATGGAATATTTTTATGAAGTTTTCAGGAAATCACCTGGCTTGGTTGGTAGTCCCACACTGACTTTCCTTATGGTAATTCCACAGATGGAGGTGACACTAGCAGTGAGGAGGATAAAGAGGAACATGAAACTACTCCTGTAGACGTAGAACTCATGACTCAGGTTGACCAAGAGGATATCACTGTTCAGAGTGGTAGAGATGAACTAAATGAGGAACTCATTCAGGAAGAAAGCTCTGAAGATGAAGGAGAATATGAAGAGGTTAGAAAAGATCAGGATCTTGTTGGTGAAATGAAGGATGAAGGGGAAGAGACATTAAATTATCCTGATACTACTATTGACTTGTCTCACCTTCAGCCTCAAAGGTAATTTAAAATCTAATTTTAGGTATTATTGTGTAAGCTGAGAATGATGATGAGGTAATCCTTACAAAGATAATACCAAAAGTGACATCAGTACTTTTACCCTCCATTGTCTTATTACTTTTTCACCATTTGATTGGGTCTCTGCAAAGAAATTCCCAGAACCGTGGTAGAAAAATACAGTGAATATAAAGTGGCCAAACTAGATCCAAATATAAACAAGTAAATGGTTATAAATGCTAAAAACATAAAGGCAATTCCATCAAAGAAATGTGTTTTAGTCAATATAATGTCTCACAGATCATCAGGTGAATAGTCCATAGTTATAAATGCATTATTAATGGGGTAATTCAGAACAGCCTAGGAGTCAGACAGATCAGTATTTCGTCTTAGGGTTTGTCGTGGGGAAGTTACTTCGTGTGTAAGCTTCCGTTTCCTTCTTGGTGAAAACAGAACGGTATCCCTTTCATAGGATTTGGTGACAATTTTATGCATGTATACCTTCTGATAGTGCCTGACAGTAAATTTTCAATGCATGTCTCCTATTTTAAAATATATATGGAAGTGTGGAGAGAGGAGCAATTTGATTGTATGTTTTTCTAACTTTACAAATTTGAAAATTTGTTGGATTGCCAGTATTTAAAAATATGATGTAGAAATGTTTTGGGACCTTGTAAATGAATGCTTTTTAGAGGCTTATAGCGACTCCCTTCTGTTTCATAGGTCCCTCCAGAAGTTGGCTTCAAAAGAGGAATCTTCTAATTCTGTAAGCTGTTTTCACATTTTTATGAAGAATATCCTTTTCTCAATGAATACTTTTCTACTTTTTAATTTTACTTTTAAAAAAATTAATAGCAGTGTTGTTTGCATTTGCCTGTTACTTTGTTTTAACAGAGTGACAGTAAATCACAGAGCCGGAGACATTTGTCAGCCAAGGAAAGAAGGTAAACATATCTGTCTTACCTAACTAAAAAGCACGTTTTGTTTTTTTTTTTAATTGACAGCTTAGCTATCACAGATTACTTAGCTGTTTAAAGACTTCCTTCAGTAAATTTACCAAGATTTACCACCAATTTTTAGTTTTTAATATTAAGCTCTGATACATTTTTCTGTTTAAGGACCCTAATCTGTCACTATAATCAGGGAAATAGATCTAGTAGAGTAGTCCTCACTTAACGTTTTCTTTCTTTCTTTTTTGTCTTTTGAGACAGGGTCTCGTTCTGTTGCCCTGGCTGGAGTGCAGTGGCACAGTCATGACTACAGCCTCAAACTCCCAGGCTCAGGCAGTCTCCTGCTTGAGCATCCTGAGTAGCTGGGAATACAGGCGCGTGCCACTACAAAAATTTTTATATTATTTTGTAGAGCTGGGGTTTCATCATGCTGCCGAGGCTGGTCTTGAACTCCTCAGCTCAAGTGATCCTCCCACCTTGGCCGCCCAAAGTGGTGGGATTACAGGCATGAGCCATCATGCCTGGCCTTCACTTAACATTTTCAGTAGGTTCTTGGAAACTTGGGCTTTAAGGGAAACAAAGTATAATGAAGCCCATTTTGCCATAGGCTAATTGATATAAACCGGAGTTAAGTTCCACCGGCATATTTTTCGTCACAAAACCATCGCCAAACTTCTAAATAAAGACCAAAAACCCTTCTAATATTAAACATTGAAGTAAATGTAAACTATACGTACATTTAAGGAAGATTAATAAAAGCAAGCAAGATAATTGTTTACCCAGTTTTTGGTGAATCAATGAGTGATGGCAGTTGTAGTGGTAGTGGATTAAATCAAGGACTGTTTGCAAAGTGAAAGTTGTAGAGGACCTCCTACCACCTTGAGGTTCAAAAACAGTAACAAATATGGTAGATTCATTAAAAACACTTTCATACTACATTGTTTATTGTACATTTGTAGGACTGTGTTTACTTTATGAATTTTTGATTGTCATTTATATTCATTCATTCATTTGTTTTTCAACTGCTTATGTTAAGGATCATTGGTGGCCAGAGCCTGTCCTGGCAGATCAGGGCAAAAGGCCAGAACCAACCCTGAATAGGAGGTCATTTCATTGCAGGGCATGTACACCTGCAGTCACTCATGCTGGGATAATTTAGAAATCACCTGGCATGAAAAATGCCAGTTAACCTAACATGTGCATTTTGGGATGGGAGAGAAAACCTGAGTACCTGGTGAAAACTCACAGACATGGGGAGAATATGTAAATTCTGCACAGACAGTGGCTGTGGCCAGGAATAAGTTTTGTTCTTATCAAAGTTGTAACAAAATGATGTTGAATGAAATGACGGTATTTGAGGACTTGCTGTAATAAGACCTTTTATTATATAAACATGTACAAAAATGATTGCAGTGTATTACATAGAACTGGTTCTAGGATAATATTGGCAGGAATAAATAGGAATATCTGAAATTAGGAAAGGTTTTTTTTAGACAAGAGTCTCACTCTGTCACCCAGGCTGGAGTACAATCTCGTGATCTCAGCTTTCTGCAAACTCTGTCTCCTGGGTTCAAGCAACTCTCCTGCCTCAGCCTCCCAAGTAGCTGGGACTACAGCCGTGTATCACCACACTGGGCTGATTTTTAATATTTTTAGTAGTGATGGGGTTTCACTGTGTTAGCCAGGATGGTCTTGATCCCATGACCTTGATCCGCCCGCCTCGGCCTCCTAAGTTTGGACTCCTGGATTCAGGAAGTAGTCATAAATATGCAAATGGTATCTGAAAGTGATAAAGTAGTTCAAGAGTAAGAGAGTGCTGTGAGTTCAGGTGTTTGGGGAAATAACATCAGAAGTATACACCTTGAAAGATATGTTAGCAGTTAGATAAACAAAAGAGAAGACTCCAAGGAGAATTAGCATTAACAAAGGGGAGTGCTTCTTTGGGATAACATGCATATTGCTTTAGGGAAATGATAAACAGACTGAGTTGGAAGGAAGAGAAAGTTTATTAAATGGTAGATGATATGATTGGAGAAGTAAATTTGGACTAAAAGCGGAGTCCTTAAAAGCTAAGGATCGGCCGGGCGCGGTGGCTCAAGCCTGTATTCCCAGCACTTTGGGAGGCTGAGGCGGGTGGATCACGAGGTCGAGAGATCGAGACCATACTGGTCAACATGGTGAAACCCCGTCTCTACTAAAAATACAAAAAAAAAATTAGCTGGGCATGGTGGCGCGTGCCTGTAATCCCAGCTACTCAGGAGGCTGAGGCAGGAGAACTGCCTTAATGCAGGAGGCGGAGGTTGCGGTGAGCCGAGATCGGGCCATTGCACTCCAGCCTGGGTAACAAGAGCGAAACTCCGTCTCAAAAAAAAAAAATGCTAAGGATTTTGGACTCTACCCTTTAAAGTGATAGGAAGAGAATGTGACATAGGCAAACAAGGAAGATTAATATAGAAGTTAATGGCCAGATGTGGTGGCTCATGCCTGTAATTCCAGCACTTAGGGAGGCTGAGGTGAATGGATCACATGAGATCAGGAGTTTCAGACCAGCCTGACCAACATGTTGAAACCCCATTATCTACTAAATATACAAAATTAACTGGGCATGGTGGCACAAGCTCCATCTTGTTCAGATTATGTAGATCAGGCGTCCCCAAACTTTTTACACAGGGGGCCAGTTCACTGTCCCTCAGACCGTTGGAGGGCCGCCACATACTGTGCTCCTCTCACTGGTCAGTGAAAATGACCAATGAAAGAGGTGCCTCTTCCTGAAGTGCGGAGGGGGACCGGATAAATGGCCTGAGGGGGCCGCCTGATGTAGATGCTGGAGGAAGTCTGGGTGGGATGTAATGAAGACCTGGACTAAGGTGTTGGCATTGGGAAAAGAAAGAAAAATATCACAGTAATAAAATTTACCCTTTCTTCTTCATCTGTGTAATTTTTTTTTTTTTTTTTTTTGAGACGGAGTTTCGCTCTTGTTACCCAGGCTGGAGTGCAATGGCGCTATCTCGGCTCACCGCAACCTCCGCCTCCTGGGTTCAGGCAATTCTCCTGCCTCAGCCTCCTAAGTAGCTGGGATTACAGGCACGCGCCACCATGCCCAGCTACTTTTTTGTATTTTTAGTAGAGACGGGGTTTCACCATGTTGACCAGGATGGTCTCGATCTCTCGACCTCGTGATCCACCTGCCTCGGCCTCCCAAAGTGCTGGGATTACAGGCTTGAGCCACCACGCCCGGCCATCTGTGTAATTTTTAATTCATTTAGTCAACCAACCAGTCAACAAATGTTTTATTGAATGCCTAAGACCTGCCAAGACTATCTTGATAAAAAGACTACCCATCCCAGTGCGAGGCCATCAAGGTATTCAGGGGCTAAATGTGCCTAGTGAGTAAGGATGAGTCGGGGTGACGATAAGTTGACCTTGGATGTTGGAAAGAAAGATAAATTCATGAGAGAAGAAAAATTTTTATCTTTTTCCTATGCGATGATTTTGAGCATCTTCTTACATGGTGATTATCAAGCAGAAACCATGATTGCTTATGTATTATATATGTGCCCTTTCCTATACAACTTTTTTAGGGCACTAAGAATTTGAAATTGTAAGAAAGATGTTTTGCTATCATTTTTATTTAGGGAAATGAAAAAGAAAAAACTTCCAAGTGACTCAGGAGATTTAGAAGTGCTAGAGGGAAAGGACAAAGAAAAAGAAATTACTGTGCACGTTGAAACTCATCAGAACACAAGCAAGAATGTTACAGCTGTGCAGCCAATGAAACGAGGACAAAAGGTAAACTTCAGAATGATCTATATGGCTCACAGTGAAGTTGTGAGGTTCTTTTTAGTGTTTTAAAGTTGAAGTGAAATAGGAAATGTAAGCCAAAAAATAATCCTGTGTGATTTCCTTTGAGTAAAAATTAATTGAGTAAATACAGCATTTAGGGAACATAGAGATCACCATTAAAAGTTCTTTAGACTTTTAAGAACATCTGCCCAGAAACTCTCATTTTATCTCAAAGAGAAATAGTAGATTATGGTTTGTCAAAGTCTCCCCACTACTTAAGTTGCAGAGCTGATATTTATTGAGAATTTAGCTCAACAATTTTTCAGTTATCAATGTGATTTTGGTTAAGGTTCTTACATATTTTACTAAAGGTGGATGATGAAGAAAGAAGTACTTGTGATAGAACATGCTTTTTCCACACTTCCTCCCCTCCCCCAACTCCCCCAAGATGGAGTCTTGCTCTCTAGCTCACGTCAGAATGCAGTGGCGCACTCGAGGCTCACAGCAGCAGCCTTAACTCCTGGCCTCCAGTGATCTTCCCCTGTCAGTCTTCAAGGTAGCTGAGACGACACCGGTGCATGCTATTAAAAAATTAACTAATAAAAATTCGCTAAATTTTTAAATTTTTTTGTAGAGGTGGGGTCTATATTGTCCAGGCTGGTCTCAAACTCCCAGACTCAAGTGATCTTCCTGCCTCACCCTCCTGAAGTGCTGGGACAAGAGGTGTGTTAGCCATCATGTCTGGTTACAACATAATACACTCTGCAAAATGCTGTAGCAGCGGGCGTAGTGACTCATGGCTGTAATCCTAGCACTTTGGGAGGCCAAGGTGGGTGGATCACTTGAGGCCAGGAGTTCAAGACCAGCCTAGCCAACATGGTAAAACCCCATCTCTACTAAAACTACAAAAATTGATTTATGTCTCTTCATGATAAAAGAAAAAACAAAGAAAAAAAGTACAAAAATCAGCCAGGCATAGTGGTACATGCCTGTACTCCCAGCCACTCAGGTGGTTAAGGCCGAAGAATTGCTTGAACCCGGGAGGCAGAGATTGCAGTGAGTCAAGATCACGCCACTGTATTCCAGCCTGGGTGATTGATTTCCCTATGAGGTAGTAAAATATTTAATGCTAGAATTTTTGCAACAGTATGTTATTAACATGGGAGTAGCTAGACAGAAAAGTAAGACAATAAAATCTAGACACTGGATCTCTACCTGATACTTAACATTTTAGCATGTGATAAAATTACAGATCATTTAAGAAGATATGAAATATTCAAAATGATGGCTAACCATGTGAAAACAGTACCACAGTAAATTCCAGGTGGAGAAAGAAAAGAACTATCAACAAAATTGAAAAACAAATGACAAATCTGGAAAAAAAAAAAAAGGTGATGGAAGAAATGCCGTGTAAACCTGGGGATTTTTTTTTGCTCGTCAAATTAATAGGTACCACGTCAGTCATTCAGTAAATGTTTGAGTGTACAACATGGGAATTCCCGTCAAAAGTTATAACAGCACTTCTGCCGTTTCGACTCAGCAATTCCTCTTTTTTTTTTTCCCTGAGACGGAGTCTCGCGCTGTTGCCAGGCTCGAGTGTCGTAGGGAGATCTCGGCTCACGGCAGCCTCTACCTCCATGGTTCAAGCAATTCTGCCACAGCTTCCCGAGTAGCTGGGACTACTGGTGCGTGCAACCACGCCCGGCTAATTTCACTGTGTTAGTCTTCTGAGCTTGTGATACGCCCGCCTTGGCCTCCCAAAGTGCTGGGATTACAGCCGTAAGCCACGCGCCTGGCCACCCCACCTATTTTTAAAACTTTAATTTCCTAATTGTTAGTTGCTGGTACATGGGAAGACAGCTTTCATATTAGTCTAGTAATGGACATATTTATAGAGCACTTGCTAATTTTTATACTTCATCTGTAGGCAGTCATATTGTCTGCAAATTACGGCTTTTCTTCTAGTCCTAATACCTTTATTTTTCCCATGTTTTTTGCAGTGACTGAAAAGCAAAACTGTAGTGTTTCATGGAAGTAGTAATAGTGTGTATCTTTGTTAATTCCATTAAAGGAACTGTTTAAACCTAAGACTTTATCATTGTGGGATGTTTCCTGTGAGTTGGAGGATACTTTTTTGCAAATTTTGTTTGTTTGTTTGTTTGTTTGCGACGGAGTCTCACTCTGTCACCCAGGCTGAAGTGTAATGGTGCAATCTTGGCTCACTGCAACCTCCTCCTCCCAGGTTCAAGCAATTTTCCAGCCTCAGCCTCCTGAGTAGCTGGGATTATAGGCGCTCACTAGCACACCTCGCTAATTTTTGTATTTTTAGTAGAGATGGGTTTTACCATGTTGACTGGGCTGGTCTCAAACTTCTGACCTCAGGTGACCTGCCCGCCTCAGCCTCCCAAAGTGCTGGGATTACAGCCATGAGCCACCATGCCCAGCCTGAAAGTTATTTTTAATGATGAGTTAAATGTTACTGAATGGTTTTTCTGTATCAATTGCATTCTTTTTTTTTTTTTTTTTTTTCAAGACAAGGTCTCACTCTGTTGTCCAGGCTGGAATGCATTGGTATGGTTATGGCCCACTGCAGCCTCAATCTCCTGGGCCTAAACAATCTTTCTACCTCAATTTCCCAAACAGCTGAGATCACAGGCTTGTGCCACCATGCCTGGCTAATTTTTATTTTTATTATTTGTAGAGATGGGATCTTGTTATTTGCCCAGGCTGGTCTTTAACTCCTAGGGTCAAATTATCCTCCCACTTTGGCCTCTGAAAATGCTAGAATTACAGGCAGGAGCCACCATGCCCAGCCTATTGCATTTTTTTCTTGATTAATCAGTCAATATGGTATTTAAACTTGAGAAAAATCTATTAATTGGCCTCTAATTTCTCATACTTTCTCTGCCTGGTTTTTGGGTATACATTATACCAGTTTCATAAAGTCAGTTGAGGTCCTTTTCCTCTTTTTCTGCTCTCTAGAACTTTGTATGATACGGAGATTGTGGCCAGGCACAGTGGCTCATGCCTGTAATCCCAGCTCTTTAGGAGACTGAGACGGGTGGATCACCTGAGGTCAAGAGTTTGAGACCAGCCTGGCCAACATGGTGAAACCCCGTCTGTACTAAAAATATAAAAATTAGCCAGGTGTGGTGGCTCGCGCCTATAGGTCCCCGCTTCTCAGGAGGCTGAGGAAGGAAAATGACTTGAGCCTGGGAGGCAGAGGTTGCAGTGAGCCAAGGTTACGTGCTATACTCCAGCCTGGGCAACAGAGCAATACTGTCAAGAAAAAAATGGAGATTGTTCCTTGGAGCTGGATAGCATTTGCTTATAAAACTAGACCTAATGTTTTGGGTTTTGTGAGACCTTTTTTTTTTTTTTTTAATTTTAGACTGGGCCTCACTTTGTTGCCCAGGCTGGGATGTCGTGATCTTGGCTCACTGCAGCTTTGACCTCCTGGGCTCCAGCGATTCCTCCCACCTCAGCTTCCCTCGTAGCTGGGACCACAAGGTGTGCTACCGTGCCCAGCTATTGTGAGGAGGTTTTTAAGTACTAATTTTAATTTCTTTAATGAGTTTAGGTTTATTCGGGTTTTCTGGGATTTTTTTTTGAAGTGGGCTTTCCAAAGTTGTATTTTCTAAGAAATTCTGTTCTCATCAGGTTTTCCATTTCTCAGTCTAGTTTATTGGTAACAATATTAATTTTTTTCTCAATTTTTTTGAGGTACAGTGTACATAATAGTAAAATGCATAGATCTTAAGTTTTTGGCTCAGTGAATTTTCATAAGCACCCACATCTGTGAAACCGCCACCCAGATCCAGATACTTGGAATCTTTCCAACATCCCAGAAGGCTCATACGTGCCGCTTTCTAAGAATATCCCCACGTGACTTGTTTGTTTTTTGAGAGAGTTTCACTCTTGTTTCCCAGGCTGGCGTGTAACAGCACGATCTTGGCTCACTGCAACCTCTGTCTCCTGGGTTAAAGTGATTCTCATGCTTCAGCCTCCCAAGAAGCTGGAATTACAGGCATGCACCACCAGCCCGGCTAATTTTTTTTGTATTTTTGTTAGAGACGGGGCTTTCACCATACTGGTTAGGCTGGTCTTGAACTCCTGACCTCAGGTTATGCACCTGGCTGACCTCCCAAAGTGTTTAGATTACAGGCGTGAGCCACTGTGCCCGGCCACCACGTAACTTTTGGATCCACAAGTATGCATTTCTGTTTATATACCTATGAGTGGAATTTGCTGGGCTGTGGCATACATGTTATATTTGGCTTTATTAGATACTGCCAATCAGTTTTCTAGAGCACTTGTATTAATTTCCCATCAAGCAGTGTGTGAGTCCCAGTTCCTCCCCATCCTTAGTAACACTTGGTATTGTCTGGTTTTCTTTTTTCAGTCATTAAAGTGTGATACATCTGATACCTCATTTGGCTTTTATTTCATCCCCTTGATGACTAATGATATTGAACACTTTCTCATGTTTAGTAGATCTTTGTATATCCTCTTTTTGAAGTGACTATTTAAAAAATTGGTTTGTCCTGTCTTTCTAGTTGATGTCTAAAAGTTCTCTGTAATCCTGAATACAAGTCCTTTCTTGGATATATGTATTATTGTAAGTGCTTTTCACACTTTGGGGCTTGCTTTGTTTCACTTCTGTAATAATGTTTTTTGATGAGTAGCATTTTAAAATTCTAATGAAGTCTGATTTATCACTCCTTTCTCTTACGGTGTTTGTGTCCTCTTTAAAGAAGACTTTTTTTAAAATTTGAGACAGAGCCTCACCCTGTCACCCAGGCTGGAGTACAATGGCATGATCTTGGTTCACTGCAACCTTTGCCGCCTCCTGCTTCAGCCTCCCATGTAGCTGGGATTACAGGTACCTGTCACCGTGCCCAGCTAATTTTTGTATTTTTAGTAGAGACAGGGTTTCACCATGTTCGCCAAGCCGGTCTTGAACTCCTGACCCCATGATCCACCCCCCCTCTCAGCCTCCCAAATTATTGGGATTACAGGTGTGAACCACCATACCCAGCCAAGAAGTCTTTACAACTTTAGAAATGTGTTATTTGGGTCCCAGCTAATGCAATTAATCAAGACAAAAATCTCTAGGAGTGGAGCCTACATGCTTTTTTTTTTTTTTTTGAGACGGAGTTTCGCTCTTGTTACCCAGGCTGGAGTGCAATGGCGCGATCTCGGCTCACCGCAACCTCCGCCTCCTGGGTTCAGGCAATTCTCCTGCCTCAGCCTCCTGAGTAGCTGGGATTACAGGCACGCGCCACCATGCCCAGCTAATTTTTTGCACCTTTAGTAGAGACGGGGTTTCACCATGTTGACCAGGATGGTCTCGATCTCTTGACCTCGTGATCCACCCGCCTCGGCCTCCCAAAGTGCTGGGATTACAGGCTTGAGCCACCGCGCCCGGCTACATGTTTATAGTTTAAAACCCTTAGAGTGGTTTGCGTATGTAATCAGGGTAAAGAATCCTTGGTTTATTTAACAAAATTCAGAGTCTTGAAAGCCTCTAGAAAAAGGGCCTAGCCTAGCTTTGCTGCTTTATTTCCTTTTCTTCCTCTATGTATACCCCAACTCCAGCCAAATGTGATGACTTGCTGTTACTGATTACTATTCTCTTCCTTTTTAGACTGACTTTTCCAATACGGTTTTATGTCTTCCTCACAGCTCTTTATGTTGTGTTAATTTATCCTTACTTCGCTGTGTATCTTCTCTCCACCCTATGGTAAATTCCTTGAGGACGAGAACTGCGGTTGTCCATCTTCGTAGCCTTCATATTGTTTAGTATAATGGGGCCTTATTCAATAAGCATTTTCGGCAAAGAATATAAAGTAACACCTTTTCTAAGTGTTTGTTGACATTTTTGTACTGCTGAATTTTCCAACAAAAATCTTCTGATTTTCTAGAGTAAAATGAAAAAAATGAAGGAAAAATACAAAGACCAGGATGAAGAAGACCGTGAACTTATCATGAAATTGCTGGGGGTAAATAACATCTAAAAACATTTCTTCTTTTGCTTTTCAAATGGGCATCTAGTCCACTGCTTAGCATATGACAGGCATTCAATACATTCTTGTTAAACTATTGACAGTATTGAAAATAACTGATGACACCCAATGAGTTTCCTTTATGAATTAAAGTCTGCAGGTTCAAACAAAGAAGAAAAAGGGAAGAAGGGGAAGAAAGGAAAAACAAAGGATGAACCTGTGAAGAAACAGCCCCAGAAACTCAGAGGTGGAGAAAGGGTCTCTGACAACATTAAGAAAGAAAGTCCATTTCTTGAGGTTATTACTCATGAGTTACAAGACTTCACTGTAGATGATCCACATGATGACAAGGTAAGGCTACTATACATGTGGGCTTCTGCTTCTCAATTAGGGTGATTAACCATCCTGGGGATCCCAGGACATGGGACTTTCAGTTCTAAAACCAAGACAAGTGTTAACCCTATTCTTAATGGTATGTCATCTCAAAAATACAGCCTGAAAGACTAAAATTGCAGTATCTTATCTAAGCATGATAATGGTAATATTGATAGCTGATAAAAATGTTGTTAAAAGCTTTTAGGAAGTAATCAGTTTTATGGAGAGGCTTTGATTCTTATGGGAAATGAATTAAAATAAGACAGAATTGGGATTGTCTTGAAGATGAGTAGAAAATAAATTTTTACTTTCTCTAAGCATTTCTATAGGAATCTATGCTATATTGTCTTACATAATGTTGAAAATGGATACACCGTTTAAGAGCCAAGTACTCTGGTAATAAAACCAGTAAGAAGTTGATATTTTTCCAGCTAAGATGATTGCCTGATTGTTTTATTAACAATACAGCAATCCAGCCTTCAGTATATCTTCTTACATGAATGTGTACATCTTGAATTTTTTTTTTCTTTTTGCGACAGAATCTTGCTTCTTTGTCCAGGCTGGAGTGCAATGGTGCAATCTCAGCTCACTGCAACCTCTACCTCCCAGGTTTGAGCAATTCTTCTGCCTCAGCCTCCCAGGTAGCTGGGATTACAGGCATGTGCCAGCACACCCAGCTAATTTTTTTTGTATTTTTAGTAGAGACGGGGTTTTGCCATGTTGGCCAAGCTGGTCTTGAACTCCTGACATCAAGTGATTTGCCCACCTCAGCCTCCCGAAGTGCCGGATTACAGCTGTGAGCCACCACGCCTGGTGAATTTTTTTTTGGCAGAAACTTTTTTTTTTTAAAGGCACTCTGTCCCCCAGGCTGGCATGCAGGGGCATAATCTGGGCTCACTGCAACCTCCGCCTTCTGGATTCAAGTGATTTTTCTTCCTTAGCCTTTCAAGTAGCTGAGATTACAGGCATGCACCATCACACCTGGCTAATTTTTATATATTTAGTAGAGATGGGATTTCACCATGTTGACTAGGCTAGTCTTCAACTCCTGATCTCAGGTGATGCACCTGCCTTGGCCTCCCAAAGTGTTGGGATTATAGGTGTGAGCTACCATGCCCAGCCTGTTTATTTTTTAATAACTTGGTTTAAAATGGAGAATGAATTTAAAAATTTTACTTTCATCACCAGCATTTGTTTCTTTTTTTTTTTTTTTTTGAGATAGTCTTGCTCTGTCGCCAGGCTGGAGTGCAGTGGTGCAATCTCAGCTCACTGCAACCTCCACCTCCCGGGTTCAAGTGATTCTCCTGCTTCAGCCTCCTGAGTAGCTGGGACTACAGGCGTGCACCACCACCCCTGGCTAATTTTTTTATTTTTAGTAGAGACAGGGTTTCACCATGTTGGCCAGGATGGTCTCAATCTCTTCACCTTGTGATCCGCCCACCTCAGCCTCCCAAAATGCTGGGATTATAGGCATGAGCCACTGCGCTCTGCCTGTCACCAGTATTTTTTTATGTAGTTAAAACTTGAGTTATAATTGTGTGTTCGGCCGGGCGCGGTGGCTCAAGCCTGTAATCCCAGCACTTTGGGAGGCCGAGGCGGGTGGATCACGAGGTCGAGAGATCGAGACCAACCATGGTCAACATGGTGAAACCCCGTCTCTAATAAAAATACAAAAAATTAGCTGGGCATGGTGGTGCGTGCCTATAATCCCAGCTACTCGGGAGGCTGAGGCAGGAGAATTGCCTGAACCCAGGAGGCGGAGGTTGCGGTGAGCCGAGATGGTGCCATTGCACTCCAGCCTGGGTAACAAGAGCGAAACTCCGTCTCAAAAAAAAAAAAAAAAAGAATTGTTAATTGTGTGCTCAGTTTAGTGCAGGCAATACTTACAGGGATTCCGTATTACTATTTTGTTTTTTTCCCTGCTGAACAGTGGTGTTTAGTAATACTAAAACTCATTTTGGCTCTTAAAATTTTTACATTATTCTTACATTCCGTAAATCGTAGACTCATAGTTACTCACTAGAGGTGTTAATTATTAATACTCTTTCATGAGTAGGTGCTATGGTCTAAATGTTCGTATCCCCTGAGAATTCATATATGAGAACCCAACTACCCAATATGTTAGTATTAAGAGGTTGGGCCATTAGGAAGCTACTAAGTCATGAGGGCTCTTCTGTCATGAATGAGATGAGTGCCCTTTTGTTGTGTGAGGACACTGCAGTAAAGTGCCATCTTTTTTTTTTTTTTTTTTTTCTTTTTGAGATGGAGTCTTGCTCTGTCACCCAGGCTGGAATGCAGTGGCACCATCTCCGCTCACTGCAACCTCTGCCTCCCAGGTTCAAGTAATTCTTCTGCCTCCCAAGTAGCTGGGACTATAGGCGTGCCACCACGTCTGGCTGATTTTTTTATTTTTAGTAGTGACAAGGTTTCATCATGTTGGCAAGGCTGGTCTCAAACTCCTGACCTTGTGATCTGCCCGCCTCGGCCTCCCAAACTGCTGGAATTATAGGTGTGAGCCAGTGTACCCAGCTGGTGCCTTTTTTTAAGATAGGGTCTCCCTGTGTTGCCCAAACTGGTCTGGAACTCCTGGGCTCAAGGGATCTTCCCACCTCAGCCTCCCAAAGTGCTGGGATTACAGGTGTGAGCCACCACACCTAGCCTAAGGTGCCATTTTTGGGGCAAGCCCTGGTCAGACATTGAATCTGCTGGTGCCTTGATGCTGGACTTCCCAGTGTCCAGAACTATAAGAAGTAAAACTTCCGTTGTTTATCAATTATACAGTCTAAGGTATTTTGTTACAGTAGTCTGAACAGACTGCAATAGAAGTTATCTCCAGATAGATTTTTCTTATATAAGCAAACAAAATTAAGCATATTTTACGGGATATGGGAAAAATTTATCCGAAACTGTTGAATAGATATTTAAAAATAAAAGTTCTGGCCAGGCATGGTGGCTCACGCCTGTAATCCCAACACTTTAGGAGACTGAGATGCGTGGATCACAAGGTCAGGAGTTTGAGACCAGCCTGACCAACATGGTGAAATCCCCATCTCTACTAAAAGTACAGAAATGAGCCGGGTATGGTGGCATGTACTGTAATCCCAGTTACTCGGGAGGCTCCAGCAGGAGAATCACTTGAACCCAGAAGGTGGAGGTTGCTGTAAGCTGAGATTGTACCACTGCCCTCCAGATTGGGTGATAGACTGTCTCAAAAAAAAAAAAAAAAAAATTCTTTTGACCAGAATTCTCCATTTGCTTTTCTCCTGGCAAACATACCAATCTTAGTTGTCATTTTAAATTGGGCCTGTAACTTTTGCTGCTTTACCATATAGTTTATGTGAAAGTTTGGGTTCCCTCCTCCTCTACTTCAGAGAACTACCCTTCTTATCTTGAACAACAGTACTTTTTTTTTTTTTTTTGAGACAGAGTCTCACTCTGTCACCAGGCACTAGGCTGGAGTGCAGTGGCACAATCTCAGCTCACTGCAACCTCCGCCTCCTGGGTTCAGGCAATTCTCCTGCCTCAGCCTCCTGAGTAGCTGGGACTACAGGCGCACGCCGCCACGCCCAGCTAATTTTTTGTATTTTTAGTAGAGACAGGGTTTCACCATGTTGGCCAGGATGGTCTCGATCTCTTGACCTTGTGATCCGCCCGCCTCGGCCTCCCAAAGTGCTGGGATTACAGGCTTGAGCCACCGCGCCCAGCCAGTACTTTCTTAAGTAATAAGCAGACACACATAAACACATACGAATCCACTTCAGAGTTTTAGGATACTGAAGAATATAACCTTGAGGCCCCTATCCTGTGGGTCCGAAATGACAGTCTGGGTATGTCATTGTTTCTTTCTCCTTACGGCTTAATGGTGTGGAATTTCATTTTACATTATAGCTGACATTTTTTATTTTTATATGTTTGGAACAGGAAGAACAAGATCTGGATCAACAGGGAAATGAGGTACGATTTCATGTTGGGGTTCCTACTGCAACACTGCGATTACACCTGGTTCCCAGAATGTTTGGAACACTGCTTACTAAAACTCAAAAACCTAAGGCAAGACTGTAGGCTATGAAGTCAAACTTGTGGGGTCTTAATCCCAACTCTGCTATATGTAACTGTGTAAACTTGGAACAATATTCTTTGTGCCTGAGTTTCCTCATCTGAAGAATGGGGATAATGTCCCTACCCAGGAGAGGGTTGTTTTGGTAACTAATATATGTAAAGGGCATTTAGAAAAGTTTATGGCACATAGCAAACACTCAAATATCAAGTATAGTTCAGCACCAAGCGTTGTCCTAAATCTAAGTTTACTCATATTGTTAAATAAATGGCAATCTCACAGGCAGCACAGCAAATAAGAACCCTAAAATGCCCTGAGATTTCTCCTTAATAATGGGTAAGAGAGAAAGCCCAGGGTTTCTCAACTTTGGCACTATTAACATTTGGAGTTGGTTAATTCTTTGTTGTGGGGTCTGTCCCACTCATTATAAAATGGTTAGTGACATCCTTGGCCTTTACCCACTAGATGCCAGTGCAGCCCCTACCTCTTCCTTCTTATCCCTCATCGTGTCAACCAAAACAATGTCTCCAGACATTGGCCAGTGTCTTCTGAGGGGCAGAATCCTCCCAGGTCAAGAAGCAGTGGTGTAGTCATGCAGGAATGATGATATATTACTGTATCATTTTAATCCATAGTTTTCTGCAACACAGGTAATATCCAACAGTTCCCCCCCCACACACACTTTTCTTTTTTTTGAGACAGAGTCTCTGTCACCCAGGGCAGTGGTAGGATCATGGCCCTCCACAGCCTATACCTCCTGGGCTTAAGTGATCCTCCTACCTCGGCCTCCCGAGTAGCTGGGACTACAGGCACCCACCACTATGCCCAGCTAACTTGTGTATTTTTTTGTAGCTACAGGTTCCTCCATGTTTCCCAGGCTGGAGTTGAACTTCTAGGCTCATGCGATCCACTGCCTCAGACTTCCAGAGTGTTAGGATTACAGGCATGAGCCACTGATCCTGGGCTGCCTTTCTCTTAAATGTAACTATAGGTGGTGTTTTGAAAATTATTCTCATTACTTACTATGCTAGGCAAAAATCAAGTAGTAAAGAATATATTTAAACATTGGTCTTCAATTGTTTGGAACTACAAAGCAGAGTTTAAGTACTTCTGTTCCAACTTAGATGGTATGTGTATCAGAAAAAGGTAAATATGTTGAGATATTAATTCAGCAGTGTTTTAGCATTTTTTTAAAGAGTGGTATAAACTGCTTTTGTAATTGTTTTTATTTGCTCTTTATAGGAAAACCTGTTTGATTCTTTGACAGGCCAGCCACATCCTGAAGATGTACTATTGTTTGCCATTCCAATATGTGCCCCTTACACCACCATGACAAACTACAAGTATGTTACCATTAGTTGACTGAATGGATTTCATGAATTGTTTTGTAATGTTTATTTAGTAACACATATATTTCCTTTTTAAAGATACAAAGTGAAACTTACTCCTGGAGTGCAGAAAAAGGGAAAAGGTATTTAAATTTTTTTATTATGATTTTAAACAGTTCAGTGACTTAACAGAATTAGATTATTCTTACTCTTTTTTTTGTATTTACAGCTGCAAAAACAGCCTTGAATAGTTTCATGCATTTCAAAGAAGCAACAGCAAGAGAAAAAGACTTATTCCGCAGCGTAAAGGTAAAGTTCTCCTTCAGAAAAGGAAAATGGAGACTGACAGTACAATTTAAAATGTTAGCAGGTTTCTTTTGTTTGTTTGTTTGTTTTTTTGAGACGGAGTTTCGCTCGTTACCCAGGCTGGAGTGCAATGGCGCAATCTCAGCTCACCGCAGCCTCCGCCTCCTGGGTTCAGGCAATTCTCCTGCCTCAGCCTCCGGAGTAGCTGGGATCACAGGCACGCGCCACCATGCCCAGCTAATTTTTTGCACCATTAGTAGAGACGGGGTTTCACCATGTTGACCAGGATGGTCTCGATCTCTTGACCTCGTGATCCACCCGCCTTGGCCTCCCAAAGTGCTGGGATTACAGGCGTGAGCCACCGCACCCGGCCAGTTTTTATTATTTTATTAGAAAATGCTGTCTTATTAGAAGCAGTAAAATCCTTTCAGCTAAAAATTTGGAAATGTTTTTCTTTTTTATCATAAAAGAAACATGATTGACCATATAGGATGTGAAGATATTCAGCAATTTTCTTTTTTTAGGACACAGATTTATCAAGAAACATTCCTGGCAAAGTCAAAGTGTCTGCACCTAATCTTCTGAATGTAAAAAGGAAATAACTGAAATGAAATTCTAAAAATATTTAAGAAGACCCAATTTTATAGCCTTTTGGAAGTTCAAAGATGAAAACACCATGTTACAGGACTCAGCATTATAAAAATGAACTAAACATTGCCTTGCTATATATATTCACCAAAAGGACTTAATTCTTGTTTTTTTTCCCCCCAGTTTTATATAGAGGAAACACTGGCTATGATAGGATTTCCTAAAATATTTGTGGACAGTTAAATGCTAATTATATGCATCTGTCGTTATTCTACATTTTCTTGAAATTTGGAGGTTAATACTGTGTTCTTTTCATGATGTAAAGAAACTGAACAGTGAAGTGGCTTGATTGCTTAAACTACTGACTTGTTAAGTCTACTGTATGTAACAGCTAATAATATATATATTACAGTCCAGCCATAAGGGTTTTGTTTTTTTTTTTTTTTGGTGCGGGGGAAGTTAAATATTTAGGATTGTGTCTTGAAAACTAAATATTGGAGTGGATTTTCTTCTGCTTTCACCTATACTTGTCAAAAAAGGTATTAGACCAAATGTAAAATACAAGTAGTAATTCTCATGACTCAGCTTAATAACTTGTAGATGGAACTGATATTAATCATTTCTATTCATTTGTAGACCTTCAGGTTTGATCCTAATTTCTTCCTTGTAGTCTCATTCAGTTCTGTACCATTTTAATTTCCATCTTTACTAATTAATTATCAATATAGCATGTTACAGAGTATCTTAACCTATACCAGTTAACCACTAAAGACCCCAATGCATTTTTTCTCTGTCTCCTAACAGAATAGAGAATGAAGTTATCATTATTTCCATCCTTTCATGAACTACAAAACTTTGTAACTGACAGAACGACACCTGCCTGTAGTCAGCATGACCACTTGTTCCAGTGCCTACACTGAAGCATTAAGGTCAAAGTACTAAGTAGCTGTTGATCCCTCCATACTTTATTTTCCCAGCTTAGTCATAATGTGAATATTAATGTTAAAAAAAATTATTATATTTACAACACTAGTTACATAATTATAGAGTATACTCTTGCCATTTAAAAATACCTGTTTTTAAAAAATGACGTCATTTTGTTGATGATGGTAAGACTATTTAGTGTAATCTTTCTACAGCTATATATCCTGAAGTTACCAAAAAGGAAATATAACCATTCTCTGGGCAAAAAGCCCAAACATTACTTTTCTTTTACTTTATAATAGAGGACAGCTACTGGTGTTAAATACATTTATTGTAAACTTTAGACACAAAAATAGGTTCTCTAGGCCATTCACATGCACGTTAAAACCAAAAGTTGCAAACTACAACAATGCATATAATTATACAAATGATGACAACTCTTGTGATGTTTACAGGATTGCTGTCCATGCAAGGTGATCAGAGGCATTATTTATGAAGCCTTAAGATCCAGAAGTGTTGTTACTACCAAACCTCTGATTAACACTGTGAAGTAAGTGTTTTGGAAGGCAGTTCCATGAGTTGGCTAACATTTCTTTAAAACAAATGACTGCTTCTAAACTTAGCCTGAAAAACGAATAAGGAAAGAGAAAAGTAATTTCACTTTACTGTTTAGAAGTACGTTCACTTGAAAATCTACCTAAAACATCCCTCTTTCTTAGATTTTCACAGGAACTGGTTAGTTGTAGCCGTGAAGTTCCTACTTACTATTATTGCCCTTAAATAATCCATAAACCTGTTTTTTTTCCTGAGAGTGGTTAAGTATGAAACAGAATTTGAAATAGTAAGTGCCAAGTACAAACTTACTTACCGTACAAGAGATTTGGGTTGAACTGAAAATATTAGTATTTCGTTACTGTGTGCCTGAAAAATAGATAGGAAGAACACATTTAAAAGCAAATGCTTTAAAAGTAAGTTTCAGTAATAATATGAAGTAGTATACTTACAGCTCTGTGATGGACAAGCAGGTTGTTGGCACAGCCACCAAAAACAATTACTTCTCCTTCATCACTGGCACAAGCTGTGTGCCATAACCTGCATTTAAAACAAAAACTTGAGTTTGAAGTCACCCAGTTGCTCATTTTATACTACTCAATGGGGCTATGAAATAAAGACTAGAGATCTTAAGGTAGTTCAGACCGAAACATCATGGTGAGAAGTAAAATCTTAAGTAGCAAAAGCAATCAATATCTTTTTATCTGGGTATTATGATTTTTTTCTCTCTGGTCAGTTCTCATTTATGCAATGAGGGGTTTGAACTGAATGATGTGTTCTCTAGGTCTTTGTTAGCAATAAAAATCGTATGGGAGCTGACTGTGGTATATGCCTTTTTCCATAGATAGGGCCAACTGGCTTTAAACAGAACATCCAAGGGATGGTGAAAGCCCTGCTTGAGTAAACAATGAAGTCCTAGGCCGGGCGCGGTGGCTCAGCCTGTAATCCCAGCACTTTGGGAGGCCGAGGCGGGTGGATCACGAGGTCAAGAGATCGAGACCATCCCGGTCAACACGGTGAAACCCCGTCTCTACTAAAAATACAAAAAATTAGCTGGGCATGGTGGCATGTGCCTGTAATCCCAGCTACTCAGGAGGCTGAGGCAGGAGAATTGCCTGAACCCAGGAGGCGGAGGTTGCGGTGAGCCGAGATCGCGCCATTGCACTCCAGCCTGGGGTAACGAGGGAAACTCCGTCTCAAAAAAAAAAAAAAAACAATGAAGTCCGAGAAAGTCTGGTAGTTTTTTAGAGACGTCAGTTGTGCAAATAAAGTCTTACTGGCATGACTATACTTGGTTTACAGGCTTGGGAAAAAACTGCAGGCTTTGAACATCATTTTGACTGTATCATTTCCTTTAGCATTTTGTTTGAGATTAACAAGAGAAAATCAACTATCAGTGTTTAAGAAGCTCTTCTCTTTGGCTAAGATTTGCAGTAGCACTGTGTAACAAAGAAATCATTTCTTCATCTTTGTTATACAGTGCTACTGCAAATCTAATCGACAGTTCTTGTTTTTCTCCCCCACATAGATTTTTTTTTTTGCGACAGTCTTGCTCTGTCATCCAGACTGAAGTGCAGTGTGCAGTCTCAGCTCACTGCAACATATACCCTCTGAATAGCTGGGACTACAGGCACATGCTGTGACACCTACCTAATTTTTCTATTTTTTGTAGAGATGGAGTTTTGCCATGTTGCTCAGGCTGGTCTGGAACTCCTAGGTTCAAGCAATCCGCCTGCTTCAGCCTCCCAAAGTGCTGAGTTTACAGGTGTAATCCTGTAATCCCACTACACCTGGCCTCCCATGTGATTTTTAAAAATTTTACCCATTCCAGCCATGCACAGTGGCTCACACCTGTAGTCCCAGCACTTTGGGAGGCTGAGGCAGGTACATCACAAGGTCAGGAGATCGAGACTATCTTGGCCAACATGGTGAAACCCCACCTCTAAAAATACAAAAATTAGCTGGGCATGGTGGCGCATGCTTGTAATCCCAGCTACTTGGGAGGTTGGGGCAGAAGTGTTTGAACCAGGGAGTCGGAGGCTGCAGTGAGCCAAGATTGCACCACTGCACTCCAGCCTGGCAACAGAGGGAGACTCCATCTCAAAAAAAGAAAAATTTTTACCCATTCCAGCACATTCATTTTGAGACAGTTTTGCTCCTGTTGCCCAGGCTGGAGTGCAATGGCACAATCTCAGCTTGCTGCAACCTCCACCTCCCTGTCTCCTGCCTCAGCCTTTCTAGTAGCTGGGATTACAGGCATACACCACCACACCTGGCTAAGTTTGTATTTTTATTAGAGACACGGTTTCACCATGTTGGCCAGGCTGGTCTCAAACTCCTGACCTCAGGTGATCCACCCGCCTCAGTCTCCCCAAGTGCTGGGATTACAAGTGTGAGCCACCATGCCTGCTGGCCAACCCTTACTTTTTTTTTTTTTTTTTTTTTTTTGAGACGGAGTTTCACTCGTTACCCAGGCTGGAGTGCAATGGCGCGATCTCGGCTCACCGCAACCTCCGCCTCCTGGGTTCAGGCAATTCTCCTGCCTCAGCCTCCTGAGTAGCTGGGATTACAGGCACGCGCCACCATGCCCAGCTAGTTTTTTGTATTTTTAGTAGAGACGGGGTTTCACCACGTTGACCAGGATGGTCTCGATCTCTCGACCTCGTGATCCACCCGCCTCGGCCTCCCAAAGTGCTGGGATTACAGGCTTGAGCCACCGCGCCCGGCCCCAACCCTTACTTTTAATAACAAACTTAGATGCAGTTCAACTCATTTAAGTGAAAAGCTTGACTATACATTTTAACTATGTGTCAATTTTATAATGAAACGAAGAAGCAAAAATAAAAATCCAGCCCTATTCTTCATACACAGATGATGGAAAGGAGAGCATTTGAAACTAGGATAACATTGGTTTCTTTTCTTTGAGAAGTATTTCAAACCTTAGTGAATGTTAAGATTTTTATAAATAAGAATGGTGGATATAATGCAGCAGAAATCTCAATTCTTGTATCTTGTACATATTCAATATAAGAATTGCCTTTAAATACCTTGGTTTTTCAGCATATGGATGATTAAACTGTATCCATTCATTTTTGCTGATGCAGTAAGTCCAGGCATCACCTGATTGAAGAAAAGAAAAAAGATCTATGAAATATGTTAGTGTGCCAATACGATAATGACATTTAAAGGTCACAGCTTTGGCAAGAAAGGTAATAAATCAGATCATGAGTATATACAGAAAGTTTATGTTCTTTTTTTCCCCCTGCAATTAGCCAAGTAAGCCCTTTGCATGTTACAGCCCTTCAGCAGGGCTCTTAAATGCTCCAAGGTTCTTCACTGAGCAGAAGTACGCCATGTAGTACAGTTACAGGTATGTTACAGGATCAAAATCAAACCTTCCAACCAACCCTATAAGCCCTCTCATAAGTCTCTCATCGACTCATTTTCAGCTATTATATATGGATGATATATGATGATTTGGTTATGATAGTTTTCAAGGACTTACTCAGTGGCTGTTTATCAGTGGTAAATCCTCCAAAGAGAAAAAGATGATCTGAAGAAACTGGTGTTAGTGAGTGCCAAGATCGGCCAACTGGGCATATGCCTTGTGGAATTCTGAAAATAATAGCTAAGTTACAATATCTGCATTTAGAAGCAGCTACTGTATTTTTCAGTTTTCCTTTAAAATTTCTATGTATGTGTTATGAAAAAGACTTCAAATTTAAAAAAGCTTCTTGGTATAAACAACTACATGCTTTATACTGAAATATTTTCTTTGAAGAGAGTCAACTTTAGACCTTTTCAACAAACACTGAGCACATGCTATGTATAAGGCACATAGTTATGAGAACTGGAAACATAAAAATTAAAATTCATTCCTTAAGGGCCTAGAGATCATGTTTATTTTAGTTACAGAAGAATTAAGCAACATTATTATATACCAATAGTAGGGAACATAGGGCAAAGACAATCTGAATTTTGAATAAACTTATCTAACGTGATACCTACAATTCATTCCACTCCCATGTATCCAGATTAAGATAGTGAAGGTCATTCATTCTAGCATCCTAAAAAAAGATAATTAAGTTATCATTTTGAAGAATTCAAAAGCAAATCATTAAGCTCTTTAAATACTTACTCGGTATCTGCCTCCAAACACAAAGCCTTTGTTTCCGACAGTTGCACAAGCATGGGCAGCACGAGGTGAAGGTGCTTTACCCTATTAAAGAGTCACATAAGCAAGTTAGTATGTAAGTGAACTTTTTATAAAAAACAGAGGAAAAATACCAGAGTCTCCTTTGGATATGGGATAAGAATATGTAAGGCACTTGAGCTTTTAAAAGTTGGAGTGTAGACTTCTAGACAACAACAGTACTCAAGCTGATTACCAAAACTGGGCATTTTAATTTTATGTTTTGAGATGTGTTACTGAATAACAGAAATGCTACTTTATTTTTTGTCTTTTAAAATAAAGGCTGGCATATTCATATGTGCCAGAGGGAAAATAAATCTAATATTTAAGTAATACAAATTGCAATATAGTGCTGAGTTATTTAATTACAGGTTGAATATTTGTAATCTGAAAATCCAAAATCTGAAATGCTCCAAAAGCTGAAAATTTGAGTGCCAACATGATGCTGAAAGGAAATGCTCACTGAAGCACTTCAGACCTTTAAATTAGAGAGGTTGGCTGTTAAGTATATCATGTAAATATTCCAAAATCTAAAAAAAAATCTGAAATCTGAAACACTTCTACCACTTAAAATGTATTAGATAACAGATGCTGGGTTAGTCACTTCATACATTCACTAAACTTCTGAGTTCTAGGTTCCTTGGAAATCATGAAAATTATGGATCTTCTCAGCTGGGCGCAGTGGCTCACCCCTGTAATCCCAGTTTGGGAGGCTGAGGCGGGCAGACCACGAAGTCAAGAGATTGAGACCATCCTGACATGGTGAAACCCTGTCTCTACTAAAAATACAAAAATTATCTGGATGTGGTGGCGTGCCTGTCGTCCCAGCTACTTGGGAGGCTGAGGCAGGAGAATTGCTTGAACCCGGGAGGCGGAGGTTGCAGTGAGCCAAGATCACACCCCTGCACTCCAGCCTAGCAACAGAATGAGACTCCATCTCAAAAAAAAAAAAAAGAAAAAGGAAAGGATCTTCTCTGCAGAAAACAAGAATGAATTGTCACTTTTTTTTTTTTTTTTTTTTTTTTTTTTTGAGATGGAGTTTCGCTCTTGTTACCCAGGCTAGAGTGCAATGGCGCGATCTCGGCTCACCGCAACCTCCGCCTCCTGGGTTCAGGCAATTCTCCTGCCTCAGCCTCCTGAGTAGCTGGGATTACAGGCACGCACCACCATGCCCAGCTAATTTTTTGTATTTTTAGTAGAGACGGGGTTTCACCATGTTGACCAGGTTGGTCTCGATCTCTCGACCTCGTGATCCACCCGCCTCGGCCTCCCAAAGTGCTGGGATTACAGGCTTGAGCCACCGCGCCCGGCTGAATTGTCACTTTTACAGTATCTTCCAACTTGAGTCCGCCCCCTGCCCCCAACCCTCTCCACCACCTCTAAGTATCCTTGCTTTAGCAATTCATTATTCTTTAGTAACTCACAGTAGTTATAGGCTGGCTCCAGGTAAAAGTTTCAGTATCTAAAATATGTACATGATCATTCCATCCTCTTGGATGACTGGAATTCTACCGAAAATAAAAATCTGAGTTATTTTACAAATATTTATAAAATTAGATAGTCTGCCGGATTACCAAAGAAAAACACACAAAACTTATTAGCAAACATACAATGTGTTGTTTCAACTACTAAGGAGGCTATATGCAAATATGAAACTTCACTTACCCAAAAAGATGTTTCATCAAATTCAAAAGTTCCCAGTACTTTATCTTCCGGCAAATATCCATACCCTCCAAAAAATATTAACCTGTTTAATAGAAAAAATCAAGAAACTAAAAATTCAGACATCCATAGGATAGGATACAAGCAACTTAGGTGCTGTGTTAAATGCTTTCATGTACTAATTCAGTTAATTTTTATATGGGCCCTATGAGGTATGTTCTATGCAACTGATTACTGGCTAAGGACACTTGAATGGTAAACCATTTTACATATAAAAACCCAAACCTATAGTGCTGCCAACTCACTTGTTTTTATATACCCAGACACCAAGTTTGTCCTTTGATGATGGAGGAATTCCTTGGCAATCAATTCTTTCCCATTGTAACACTCTGTCTGTAGACCTTGAATCCAGCATGTAGAACTGTCAGAAGCAGTGATTTCAGTTAGATATGGCTATGTGAAAGAAATTCAAGTTTAGCATATAATTTTACTGTGATTTATGGTAAGAGTGACATCTAAGCTGGGCGCGGTGGCTCAAGCCTGTAATCCCAACACTTTGGGAGGCTGAGGCGGGTGGATCACGAGGTCAAGAGATCGAGACCATCCTGGTCAACGTGGTGAAACCCCGTCTCTACTAAAAATACAAAAACTAGCTGGACATGGTGGCTCGTGCCTGTAATCCCAGCTACTCAGGAGGCTGAGGCAGGAGAATTGCCTGAACCCAGGAGGCGGAGGTTGCAGTGAGCCGAGATCGCGCCATTGCACTCCAGCCTGGGTAACGAGCAAAACTCCGTCTCAAAAAAAAAAAAAAAAAAAAAAAAAAAGTGACATCTAAATTCGGTACTACTGAAATTTTGACTGCTGACTGGCTGCCAGACTGCTCAGAGTCCAGATGAGGATTTTGTGACTGAATGCCAATTTCCTAGGTCACTAAGCACACAGTTAGTTAAATTTTTTTTTTTTTTTTTTTTTTTAAAGAGACGGGGTTTCTCTTGCCCAGGCTGGAGTGCAGTGGCACAATCAGATTACTCTAACCTAAACTCCTGGGCTTAAGTGATCTTTCCACCTTAGCTTCCTAAGTAGATGGACTACAGGCTTGTACCACCATACCTGGCTAAGACAGCCATTTTGTTTTCCCATTTTATTATTTATTTCAACAGGTTTTTGGGGAACAGATGATGTTTGGTTACCTACATAAGTTCCTTTGTGGTGATTTCTGAGATTTTGGTGCACTCATCACCCAAGCAGTGTACACTATACCCAACGTGTAGTCTTTTTTTCTTTTTTGTTTTTTTTTTGAGTTGGAGTCTCGCTCTGTTTCCCAGGCTGGCGTGCAGTGGTGCCATCTCTGCTCACTGCAGCCTCCACCTCCCAAGTTCAAACAGTTCTCCTGCCTTAGCCTCCGAGTAGCTATTTATAGCTACAGGCTTATAATTACAGGCGTGTACTACCACACCTGGGTAATTTTTGTATTTTCAGCAGAGATGGGGTTTCATCATGTTGCTGAGGCTGGTCTTGAACTCTTGACCTCATGATCCACCCGCCTCAGCTTCCCAGTGTGCTAGAATTACCGGCGTGAGCCACAGCGCCCAGCTCATGTGTAGTCTTTCATCCCTCACCCACCTCTCACCCCTTTCCCTGAGTCCCCAAAGTCCACTGTGTCATTCTTAGGCCTTTGCACCCTCATAGCTTAGCTCCCACTTAAGAGTGAGAACGTAAGATGTTTGGTTTTCCATTCCTGGGTTACTTCACTTAGAATAATGTTCTCCAATTCTATCCAGGTTGCTGCAAATGCCGTTATTTTGTTCCTTTTTATGGCTGAGGAGTATTCCATGGTATATATACACACCACATTTTCTTTACCCACTTGTTCACTGGTGGGCATTTCAGCTGGTTCCACATTTTTTGCAAATGCAAAATTGTGCCGATAGCCTTTTTTTTTTAAATTTTTTAATTTTTTAATTTTTAATTTTTTTTTTGGTAGAGACAGAATCTCACTCTGTCAGGCTGAAATGCAGTGGTATGATCTCAGCTCACTGCAATTTCTGCCTCTTGGGTTCAAGCAATTCTTGTGCCCCAGCCACCCGAGTAGCTAGGATTACAGGCATGCATCAGCATGCCCAGCTAATTTTTGTATTTTTAGTAGAGACAGGGTTTTGCCATGTTGGCCAGACTGGTCTCAAACTCCTGACCTCAAGTGATGGGATTATAGGCATAAGCCACCACACCAGGCCCTGATATGAGGACTGTAGTTATTTAATTTATGAGTTTTAGGATGGTATTACCCAAAAAAATTAGGTTTAGTAACTTTACCTTTAAATTCAATTTAACAAATATATGTTTAGTGCCTATTTAACTCTATACTTAAAAGATTAAATAGGCGAAGCACAGTGGCTCACACCTGTAATCTCAACACTTAGAGTGACTGAGGCCAGTAGATCACTTAAGGTCAGGAGTTCAAGACCAGCCTGGCCAACATGATGAACCCCCATCTCTACTAAAAATAGAAAAAAAATTAGCCAGACACTGTGGCACATGCATGTAATTCCATCTACTCAGCAAGCTGAGGCAGGAAAATCACTTAAACCTGGGAGGCAGAGTTTGCAGTGAGCCGAGATTGCAGCACTGCATTCCAGCCTGGGCAACAGAGTGAGACTCCGTCTCAAAAAAAAAAAAAAAAAAAAAAAAAAATTTAAATGTTCATCTTTCTTTCAAAGGGTTCACATCAGGCAATTGAATGTATCTGACCACAATATATCTATTTTTTACTTCTGAGACACCTAAGCTTCCTTTTAGTCAAACTTGTAACACACAATCCTAGCCACTTGACATGCAACTACTGTTTTTCTAACTACCCCAACAAAACCACAGCTTGTCTCCTTCCCCAAGCTTTTTCAAGTTGTGTTAGTTATTTTTCTCCCCCTTGGCTCTGCAATACATATGGCTCAATGAGAGCCTACAGATGTGCCTCAGAATCTTTTAGGCATAAAACCCTTTCTTCAAACAAAATACTAAGCAAAAGCCCAAAGTATAAAAACAAAAGTGGAGCTACACTTGTTAAAACGGAGAAGGAAGGGGCAGCCTGGAGCCCACCTAACACCATAGGCTCCTCCCACAGGTGTTTTCCAAGGCATCTCAAATCCCTAGAGTTTCTAGGAACAGTTTGAAAGCATCTTAGCCACATGTTCCATCCACTTGACATTTCCATAATTAATTAAGACATTTGCTTATATCTCTATCTTGGCTACTCTTTCCAATTTTATTATTCAGTTCAAGCATCACCTCTTCAGTCAAGATTTTCCTTGTTCTGTTTCCTCATCCTACCAAACGCAGTGTCAAAGACTTTTTCAGATTCAACAATACTTCCTGAGTTACTTTCTATATGCCAGGTGCTGTGTTATCTCTCCAGCAGATGCAACTGCAGTGGTTTACCTACTATATGTGTCCCTTCTAGAATGTGAGTTCCTAGAGATGGGAACTGTATCATTCATCTGTTTCCAGTGTCCAACCAAGTGCTCAGCACAAAGTGCTTACTAAGTTGCCAACTTAGTAGACTCCTATCAATTCACTTATTTGGCAACTCAGTAAGCACTAATATATATCATATGTATCATTTTTGACTGACTTACTGGTCTGAAAGAGAACTGTGGGCAAAGTGAATAGCAGTGTCTTTGGGCACCACTTTATAGGAATGTTAACAGGTAGTTTTGTCAGTTTTAATTTATCCTATAGCTTTCTGATTGGTTGCCTGCTCAGTTTTACCCTTCTCTCCTTACATCTTGTCTTCTTTTTGTCTTTAATTTTATTACCAGTGTTCATCTAACACTTAGGCATTCTAAGAGAACAAGTAGCTGCAAAAAGCACCAAGAAAAACCACCCAGGAGGTTACTGCATACAGCTTACCAACAAAGGTTGATTTTACATAATGCCTAGGCAAATACAGGTTGGCACACAAAATACTAAAATGCACATTCATATCATAATCAAATACACATCATTTTTAACTGAGACACAAATAAGTCTAGGGCTAACCTTTGAAATCTGCAGTTGTCTGAAAAATAATAATAAAAAGGCCTCAAACCATAATCCTTAGAAACACTAACCTTATTGGTATTGCCTCTTGAATGGTGTCCTCCAAACAAGTACAGCACCCTGTCTACACACACAGCACAGCTTCCTGACATAGAAGGAGGAACATCACCTTCGGTGTTGATTTTTTTCCTGAGGGGGAATTAAATGTATATAAGTTTACCAAAAGGGAAGAAATGCAAAACTCTATTTTTCTTCTACTTACATTCTCTCAATAAAAGAATAAATTGAGAAGGCAGAGTAGACAATGTCTGTAGGGTCTCTTTTAAGTCTGAAATTAATTCAAGGAATGTGCTTTTCCCTCTTTTCCATTCCACAGGCAGTGCCAGCTGGCCCCATGTGTACAGGCTAATGAGAGAGTCTGAAAGCCTCAGTGTCACTTTATTATTCTAGGAACATAACATTTTATATTTCTCAAGACTAAATTGTTTGCTCTTTATTTACAAGGCCATAAGTTGTTTTGTTTTTGAGTGTGCCAGGAGCCCAGAAAGAAAATCTCAACATTCCCAGTCCTGATAGATTAAGTCACTAAGTGTCTTTTCTTCAGTCACCTTTTAGCCATTCATATGCATCAGATTCAAGTCCTTTATATAAAGCAGGTAATGCCATGTGCCAGGCATTCCTGAGTGCTTCGTGTGTATTAACTCATTCTGAATCTAAAAATGGATCTGAATCAAAACATCTAAGCAATCCTAAGATTTAAAATTCTAAACGTATACTCCAGATCTTCTGCTAAAACTGCCAGATATATTACTTTATCTTTACTAAACTTAAGGTTTTAGAAGGCTCATTTAAAAAAAAAAAGTTAATGAGGAAAAAAATTTTTTTTTAAATAGAAACCAGGGTCTCACTGTGTTCCTCAGGCTGCTCTTGAACTCCTAGACTCAAGTGATCCTCCCACCTCGGCCTTCCAAAGTGCTAGGATTACAGGTGTGAGCCAGCATACCTGGCCTTAAAAATTATTTTTTAAAATACATAAATTCTCAGAGAATACAATTATAAATTTCCAATTCTCCGGAAAAAGCTGTTTCTGAGTAAGAAATGGCTTCATATTAACACTAATTTGTTATCTACAGAAATCATGACTTATTTTTAGCTTAGCTCTTAAATTTTTTTTTTTGAGAAGTTTTGTTCTTGTTGCACAAGTTGGATTGCAATGGCATGATCTCGGCTCACCACAACCCTCCACCTCTTGGGTTCAAGCAATTCTCCTGCCTCAGCCTCCCAAGTAGTTGGGGTTACGGGAGTGCGCCACCACACCTGGCTAATTTTGTATTTTTAGTACAGATGGGGTTTCTCCATGTTAGTCAGACTGGTCTCGAACTCCCAACCTCAGATGATCCACCTGCCTCAGCCTCCCAAAGTGCTGGGATTATGAGTGTGAGCCACCACACCCAGCCAAATTTTTTTTTTTTTTTTTTTTTTTTTTGAGACAGAGTCTCACTGTGTTACCCAGGCTAGAGTGCAATGACATGATCTCAGTTCACTGGAACCTCCGCCTCCCGGGTTCAAGTGATTCTCCTGCCTCAGCCTCCCGAGTAGCTGGGTTTACACGCACATGCCATCATGCCTGGCTAATCTTTGTATTGTTGTAGAGACAGGGTTTCACCATGTTGGCCAGGCTGGTCTTGAACTCCTGACCTAAGGTGGTCCACCCACCTCAGCCTCCCAAAGTGTTGAGATTACAGGCATGAGCCACTGCCTCTGGCCTAACTCTTAAGTAAGACTATTATGCTAATTATGAGATCTAGAATAAATAAAATATTTAAAGCACAAAATTCTAAGAAAGCACACCACGGGAAAAACTACTATGTAAATCCTCAACCATGGCTAACCCAGCATTTTGAGGAACACGTTAATTCTACCAGGGACGTGCTCTTGACTACTACTATTATGAAACTGGCAAAAGATCATTTCAGGTTATCTCCAGTTTATATAAAGGACAAATTGGAAGTCCTTTTGGTTTTTAAACAGAACAGACTACTTTTAAAAAGATTTGCATGCAAATTTTGAAGGGTCGTTAAAATATAATTTATTTTTGGCAGATAAAACTACACAGTCTAAAATGTAACAATTCTAACCATTTAAAATCCTTTCCTTATTCAAGATACAACAGAAAACTTAACATCTTGAAAAAAAGAAAAAGGAACATTATTTTTCCATTCTAGATTCTGAAGCCTCTACATCTATTTTAAATATTACTATACTTTATAGAGCCCTGAATAGAAATTTATTCTAAGTTCATAAAAGTATCTAGTAACTACAGAACTACTCTAAAACAAATGCTAAATTAAGCTTAGCAGCTAAGCTAAAGTAGCAGAAGAGTGTTTTTAGAATATATAGATAGCTTAGAATGGGTTTTACATATTTTTCTTTGCAACCACATCTGAATTGTTTTTTTTTTTTTTTAGAGACAGAGTTTCACTCTGTCACCCAGGCTAGAGTGCAATGGCACAATCTCTGCTCACCGCAACCTCCGCCTCCCAGGTTCAAGTGATTCCCCCACCTCAGGCTTCTGAGTAGCTGGAGTTACAGGTGTGTGCCACCACACCCAGCTAATTTTTGTATTTTTAGTAGAAATGGGGTTTCACCACGTTGCCCAGGCTGGTGTTGAACTCCTGACCTCAAATGATCCGCCTGCCTGGGCCTCCCAAAGTGCTGGGATTATAGGCATGAGCCAGCCACTGTGCCCAGCCCTTACATGAATTTTTTAGTCCCCCTCATAAATAATATCCACATTTACCATCTTCCAGTCTCCATGTTGTAGATCCATAGTTCTTCTCTAGGCAGATAGAAGTCATACAATCCTCTGACTTGATTACTCTAAGGATAAAAAAAAAAAAATTGTAAATATAAAAACATTTTAAAGAGGCACTACTGTATTTTTTTCAAATTGATCTTGAGATACTAATTATGAAATTACTGGTGGGGGCCAGGCGCAGTGGCTCAAGCCTGTAATCCCAGCACTTTGGGAGGCCGAGGCAGGTGGATCACGAGGTCAAGAGATCGAGACCATCCTGGTAAACATGGTGAAACCCCATCTCTACTAAAAATACAAAAAATTAGCTGGGCATGGTGGCTCGTGCCTGTAATCCCAGCTACTCAGGAGACTGAGACAGGAGAATTGCCTGAACCCAGGAGGCGGAGGTTGCGGTGAGCCAAGATCGCGCCATTGCACTCCAGCCTGGGTAACAAGAGCGAAACTCCGTCTCAAAAAAAAAAAAAAAAAAGAAATTACTGTGATAAAACGTTAAATAGGTCTTACAGTGCACAATCCTCCCCCACCCATGCCACACACTCAAGGTAAAGCTCAATACAGACAGATTTTTTAATTTTTGAGGTGGAGTTTCACTCTTGTTGCCCAGGCTGGAGTGCAACGATCTCTGCTCACTACAACCTCCGCCTCCCGGTTCAAGCGATTCTCCTGCCTAAGCCTCCTGAATAGCCAGGATCACAGGTGTGTACCACCAGGCCAGCTAATTTTTGTATTTTTAGTAGAGATGGGGTTTCCCCATGTTAGTCAGGCTGGCCTCAAACTCCTGACCTCAGGTGATCCACCCACCCTGGCCTTCCAAAGTGCTGGGATTACAGGTTTGAGCCACCAAGCCCAGCCTGATAGCTCTTAATTCAGAATTTTGATACAGCAGTTGCAATAGTGCAAGAAGTTAAGAGACTTCTTTTCCTGAGTCCAAGTGTAGCTCGGGCTGTAATGCAGTGGTGTGATCTCAGCTGGCTCACTGCAGCCTCCACCTCCTGGGTTCAAGCAATTCTCGTGCCTCAGCCTCCCGAGTAGCTGGGATTACAGGCGCTCGCCATCACACCTGGCTAATTTTTGTATGTTTTAGTAGATATGGGGTTTCACCATGTTGGCCAGGCTGTTCTCAAACTCCTGGCCTCAAGCAATCCGCCTGCCTCAGCCTCCCAAAGTGCTGGGATTACAGGCTGTATGCCACTGTGCCCAGCCAAGAGATCTCTGGGAACTGTCTAAGGCCACTTTATCCTGAACAGAACCATGCACCAAATTTCAGCTGCATGACCGCAGGAGAGATTACCTGTGCCATAGTCAGCAGGCTACTACTCAAAGGGCCTGATCCACACTAACATCGTGCATGGTTTTCTAGCCAAGCTATTCTCTAAGCAGCACCTATTCTCTAAGCAGCAACAGCGAGGGCAGAACTGCAAATATGTAAATATTAAATCCTTATGTAGAATTTTAGGTTCTTTGTTCGGCTCCATTCTCTTCAGGTATTAATTCCTAACACATAAACTGAGCCTACCATATGTCAGAGCTGAGAGCTATCCATGAATTGCTTTACTTAATCCTCACAACCACCCTAAAAAGTAGCTGACGTTATAAGAAATATAACTCTTTAGAGTTTTAAGTAATTTGCCCAAGATTATTTATGAAGTAATGGTGGACCCAGGATTCAATCCTTTCCCTGAACTTTAACAACTGCCTGACATTCCCAGCCTTTGACCTTCTCTGCCCACTTTCTGAACAGTGTTGACATAAACAACTGCAGTTCACGGAAAATGGGTGTCAAAGTCCAGTAAGCTTGAATATTGCACATACAGAAATGGAACAGTTGGCCACCCAAACATTTCTTTCCATTCCACCAATGATGAAGGGAAAGGCTGGCAACGGGCTGACCCAGAAGTGACCCACCTATTCTGGGGAGGAAAACTGCCTGCTATGTAGGGAGCAGAAGTTTACTGCCTTTGAAACAATCTCCAAGGACTTCTGTGTCTACTCTTCAGGGTTCCAGCCACCAGCCATAAATAGGGAGGGCAGTCTGTTTTAGAACCATCCAATTCAGTGATTCTGCTGCTTCTCCCTGAATCCGCCCCAATCCACCATAAGAAATATTCCACACTGAGAATCCTCCCCTGCCCGACTCCCAAAGTCTCATTCTCTCAATGCTGTAATTTTTAAAATACATTTATGAATTAGGTAGCTTAAACCAAAGTGTGACTGACAGGTTTCTGTTCTCCTGGGGAATTAATTTACATTTTTATAAGAGTGACTACATGGTCGCACCCCCCCCCCAAATTCTTGAAATTCTCTACCCCTTTTTTTTTTTTTTTTTTTTTGAGACGGAGTTTCGCTCTTATTACCCAGGCTGGAGTGCAATGGCGCGATCTCGGCTCACCGCAACCTCCGCCTGCTGGGTTCAAGCAATTCTCCTGCCTCAGCCTCCTGAGTAGCTGGGATTACAGGCACGCGCCACCATGCCCAGCTACTTTTTTGTTTTTTTTTTTTTTTAGTAGAGACGGGGTTTCACCATGTTGACCAGGATGGTCTCGATCCCTCGACCTCGTGATCCACCCGCCTCGGCCTCCCAAAGTGCTGGGATTACAGGCTTGAGCCACCGCGCCTGGCCTCTCTACCCCTTTCTAAAGTTTTTTTTTTTTTTTTTTTTTTTTTTTTTTTTTTTTTTGAGACGGAGTTTCGCTCTTGCTACCCAGGCTGGAGTGCAATGGCGCCATCTCGGCTCACCGCAACCTCCGCCTCCTGGGCTCAGGCAATTCTCCTGCCTCAGCCTCCCGAGTAGCTGGGATTACAGGCACGCGCCACCACGCCCAGCTTATTTTCTGTATTTTTGGTAGAGACGGGGTTTCACCATGTTGACCAGGATGGTCTCAATCTCCCGACCTCATGATCCACCCGCCTCGGCCTCCCAAAGTGCTGGGATTACAGGCTTGAGCCACCGCGCCCGGCTCTAAAGTATCTTTGAGAGAGAGTTTCACTCTTGTTGCCCAGGCTGGAGTGCAATGGCACCGTCTCTGCTCACTGCAATGTCCACCTCGCGGGTTCAAGTGATTGTCCTGCCTCAGCCTCCCAAGTAGCCGGGATTAAGGGCGTCCACCACCACGCCCGGCTTTTTTTTTTTTTGTATTTTTAGTAGAGACAGGGTTTCACCATGTTGGCCAAGCTGGTCTCGAACTCCTGACCTCAGGTGATCCACCGGCCTTGGCCTCCAAAAGTGCTAGGATAACAGGCGTTAGACATTGCGCCCGGCCGCCTTTCTATTTTCTAACCACATTCATTGGAGACTGGGGAAAACACTGCAGATGAATTAGGATTGGCAAAAATTACTTTTGCAGTTAAACCAAATTAAAGTATCAGGACAGCTATTTTTGAAAGCTAGCTCAAAAAAGGTCAATCACGGTCAAGTAAACTGTACCATAAGCTAAAACAGTCACAAAGCAAGTCATCCAAGGCACAGGCGTGGGGAGGGCAGAGAACATTTTCAAGACCAAAGAGGAATAAAAGTATTTTGTGGTAGGACTGGATCAGAGCCATCCCAGCAAACAAAATTCTAGATTTCCAAGGGAGCAGAGTAAAGAAAGGCAACTGGCTTTAAACCACCAACTAATCACGTTGTTTACATCTGGGGGATCAGAGTCAAAGAGCTGCACTCCGTAGTTAACTGATGCTGGGGATTTTTTTTGGTTACCGGTGGAGCTTTTCCATCAATTATCTTAATAGGGGTGTCTATTGAAAAACTTCAACCCAGCTGAAGCCAGAAGGAAAATAGTCCTGAGAGGTTCAAACAATAGTATGATGGCCATTTGCACAGGCGGCAAGGTTGAATAAGGTGATTCCTGTAACCTTTTGGAATTCCAGTTTCCCTGCACCTCGGCCACCCCGTAGGTGGGCAGCGGTTCCCAGCCCCAGAGGGTAAAGTCCTCTAGGCCGTCCTGATAACGCGTCTGAGTGACATCACACGCCGTCACCTTACACACTCCAACCCTTCCGAATAATGCACCGCCCAAACAACATTAACAGGACCTTCTCCAGAATAACGCTCCAATGGCAACAACGGGGGTGGGAGTGAGTTGGCTTTGTGAGCACCAGGTTGACGTGAAAGCAGCCCTGGAGACTCGAGACTGGTTGGGGACTCCAGAGAAGGAAGATTCCCGCGCGCAAGAAAAACCAACCAACGGGCAGAGTCAGCGGTGGGGCGCGCGGCGGAGCAGGGGGCGCCCTCGGCGGCCCGCTCTGACCTCCCGCCCGGCAGTGGCCGCGGACCCGCACCCGAGCCACAGCCGAGCGACGTCCGCCGCGGCCGGGCCACCCACTGACCTTGTAGCCGCCCCAGACGAACATGTGGCGCCCGTCGCTGACGGCTACGTGGCCGCTGCGCTCGGCGGGGCAGGCGAGCTCCATGGACTCATAGCTCTCGAAGGCCGGCCCCGGCAAGTCGTCCGGCCGCAGATCCTCGTTGCCATCAGCCATCTTGAGGCTGCACTTTGCTAACCAAGAATGCCCACACCCGAGAGGGGCCAAAGAAACAAAGGAAAAGTAGAGAAATGGACAGCGGCGCGAGGCAAGGAGAGGGCAGCGGCGAAGGGGACGGCGGCGAGGCCTCCCTGCCGCCGGCGTTCGCGCTTCCCAGCCTCCTCGGCTGAGGACGCCTCTCCGCCGCCGGGACACGCCTGCAGAGCGGGCACGGGCGGAGCCGGGCCCGAGACCCGGAGCACTGGGGGGAAGGGGGTCCGCGTCGGCCCGGCTCCCTCTCGCAGCCCGTCCGCCCCGCCTCCAGCAGCCCACGGCCTTGTTTACGCGGCGGCCGGAAGCCGCGGTTCCGCTTGACGCCGCCCGCCGGGCTCCGGAAGCGAGGACGCCGCTCAGCGCCCCCAGCGCCGGGTCCTCCCGCCGCCGCCGCCGCCGCCTATGGCGCGGGCGCTGCAGCTCTGTGGGGCAGGCGGCTTCCAGCAGCCCTTCGAGTCTTTTTTCGCCGAGGGAACCACAGGAATAGTGCCCTGAATCGCTCCCTGAAAGCTGCTAAATTTTAGCCAAATTGCCGCAAAATTTTTCTTTCTTCCCAAGAATTCCTATTCGTTTGATTCAGGGATGATCTCAGAGGGCGCACAGCCCCGACGGGGGCACCGGAATTGCCCCGCTAGGCAAGTTTCTGGCCTCGCCTTCGAGGGGAAGCCGGCCCTGCCGTCCTGCGGGTGCGGGGGCCGAGGCTCTGCTCACCCGCGGGGCCCAGCCGGCTCCCGCCCCACCCGGCGCCGCCTCCGCGAGGGTCTGACGTTGCCGCCGCGGCCGCCGCCGCCAGCCGGGCTGCAGAGTTGGCTGGAAAAGCGTTTCCGAAGCGCCCAGCAAGCTTTTCTTCAGAGGGCGGATCCCTTTCACGCACACACAGCTTTCTCTTATTTTCCATGATACCTTTCAGTTGGGCCAAAAGAAAATTAGGAGTTGCTGTAACCTCAACTTGATACCTCACCTGTGAAAATAGGGTGGGACAAAAATACATCTTCATTTCCTGATCTCACAGTGCCTCTAGAATTTCTCCTGTTTGGTGGGAGGGGCGTGCCTCATTATCCTCCATTTCCCTCATCTTCTGGTTAGGAGCACTCCGTAGCAAAGGAATACTTTGAACAATAAAAGGCTTTTTAAAAAATATATTTAAATGTTTATAGCCTGAAACTCTTCCCCTAGATGCTTCCAGTGCGTTCACTTGAACTCAAGAACTTGAAAGTCACTTAGGATTAAAGACTTCAGAGAAGCAAATCACCTTGAGGCTGTTGAAACCTCATGTGCTATCCACCCGGTTGGTGCCCGCATATCTGTCCAGCTCACAGGATTTCTTGCAGTAGTGTCTTCTCCCAGTGGAATTATGCTTAATAGACTTCGGGGTTACCAAAGTTCCTTGTGAACCAACCGTGTGAATCTGATCAACTCACTTAAAAACCTTGAGCTGGCTCCCGACGTCCTTAGTATGCTGAGTCCAAAATTGGTATCACGGCTGGGCGCGGTGGCTTATGCTTGTAATCCCAGCACTTGGGAGGCCAAGGCGGGCGGATCACCTGAGGTCAGGAGTTCCAGACCAGCCTGTTCAATATGGTGAAACGCCGTCTCTACTAAAAATACCAAAAAATTTAGCCAGGAGTGGTGGCCGGTGCCTGGAATCTCAGCTATTTGGGAGACTGAGGCAGGATAATCGCTTGACCCCGGGAGGCGGAGGTTGTAGTGAGGCGAGACGGCGCCATTGCACTCCTGCCTGGGCAACAAGAACGAAACTCCATATTAAAAAATATATGTAAGTATCACAGTGCTCTGCAAGATCCAGCATCGTCCAGCCCTGGCTCACCTTTCCAGGTTCGATTCCTGGCTGTCTCCTCCTTCCAGCTACATTACCCTTCTATCAGTTCTTCAGATACACCTAGCTCCTTTTTTTTTCCCCTCACTCTGTCGCCCATGCAGGAGTGCAGTGGCATGATTTCGGCTCACTGCAACCTCCGCCTCCCGGGTTCAAGCAATTCTCCTGCCTCAGCCTCCTGAGTAGCTGGGACTACAGGCGAGCGCCGCCACGCCCAGCTAATTTTTTTGGGATTACAGGCCTGAGCCACCGCGCCCCGCCACAACACCTAGCTACCTCACGCCTTAGCTCTTTTTAGCCCAGGCCTTCACGCTTGCTGCTCCCTCTCCCTGGAAGTGTTCTCTCTCTCTCTCTCTCTCTCTCTCTCTCTCTCTCTCTCTCTCTCTCGACGGAGTCTCTCTCTGTCGCCCAGGCTGGAGGGCAGTGGCATGATCTCAACTTACTTCGACCTTCACCTCCCGATATAAAGCAATTCTCCTGCCTCAGCGGATTACAGGCGCCCGCCACCACTTCTAATTTTTGTATTTTTAGTAGAGATGGCATTTCACCATGTTGCCCAGGCTGGCCTCAAATTCCTAACTTCAAGTGATCCTCCTGCCTCAACCTGCCCAAGTGCTGGAATTACAAGTGTGAGCCACTGCACCCGGCCATAACTTATTCTTCATGTCTCAATTTAGTTGGAACTTCCTTGGGGAAACCTTGCTGGGTCTCCAAGGCTACTTTTAGGTTCCCTGTTAGACGCTGTTAGTATCCTTGGAACTTCTCCATACCACTTCTTAAAACCATCAAGTAATTACTTGTCTATTGTTAGTTTCCCCTGTTAGATTCTAAGCTTGAAGTATGAGCTTAACTTGGGTGGCCTCTTGCTGCAAGTTGCAAAACCACCTTCTGTCAAACTACCTTTTCCTCTCAATACAGCTAATCAGCTAACACAGTCACCTTAATTATCAGGTGAATCTAGGATGAACTGTGTGTAACAAATCGTGTTGTCAAGTCCTCTTACTGAAGGACTAGTTATTGTTTATCTTGAGAGCATGTATATCATGTGTTGTATCTGCTTGGCTATATGAAAAGGGGAGATTTCTTTGTCCTTGCAATTTCCTGGTAGATCGCCTGTGATGCTCATCACATTCTGCTTTATTGCTTATTCAACGAATCAAACCTCTTTCTCTACTACCTTCGTGGAGATGTTTTCTGGGTTGGGAAAATATTTTGTTTTTAATTCTATTTCCCCAACAGAGTCACACAGAAAATATTTGTCATAGGTATGAGTGGGTTGCCATGGTAATGGAAGAGCTTACTTAGGGGATCAGGAATAGACTGAGGAATGTATTCTAATATCATACTTACAAAATCCTTATAAAAGAGTCTCTCTTTGAATCAGATCATTGCTTGACTCCTGTGGCATTTAAAATGTAATCACTAACATCTAAGTTTCTACCCATTACATTCTACCCTTAGGACAATAAGGGGCTTCTAGGGGACAAAATCTAGTACCATAAATATTTCTGGATGCATTAATCAATACATCTTCATCTAGAGTCAAAGATATATGTTGAATCTATCTATCTATCTATCTATCTATCTATCTATCTTTCTTTCTTTCTTTCTTTCTTTTGAGATGGAGTCTTGCTCTGTTGGCCAGGCTGGAGAGCAGTGACACAGCTCACTGCAGCCTCTGCCTCCCAGGTTCAAGCAATTCTTCTGCCTCAGCTTCCTGAGTAGCTGGGACTACAGGCATGTGCCACCATGCCCAGCTAATTTTTGTATTTCTAGTAGAGATGGGGTTTCGCCATGTTGGCCAGAATGGTCTCAATCTCTTGACCTCAGCCTCCCAAAGTGCTGGGATTACAGGTGTAAGCAACTTCACCTGGCCTATATTTCATATATATATGTGCCATTTAATAAAACACTGTAGTAGCCACTTTGACTTACTATTTATGTTTCAAACCATATTTTATCCTACTTAGAACAGTAACAACAAAAATCGTCTCTGAAACAGATGGTTTTTTTTTTTTTTTTTTTGAGATGGAGTTTTGCTCTTGTCGCCCAGGCTGGAGTGCAATGGCACAATCTTGGCTCACCACAACCTCTGCCTCCCACGTTCAAGTGATTTTCCTGCTTCAGCCTCCTGAGTAGCTGGGATTACAGGTGTGCGCCACAACACCTGACAAATGTTGAATTTTTATTTTTATTTTTATTTTTTTGAGACGGAGTTTCACTCGTTACCCAGGCTGGAGTGCAATGGCGTGATCTCAGCTCACCGCAACCTCCGCCTCCTGGGTTCAGGCAATTCTCCTGCCTCAGCCTCCTGAGTAGCTGGGATTACAGGCAAACGCCACCATGCCCAGCTAATGTTTTGTATTTTTAGTAGAGATGGGGTTTCACCATGTTGACCAGGATGGTCTCGATCTCTTGACCTCATGATCCACCCGCCTCGGCCTCCCAAAGTGCTGGGATTACAGGCTTGAGCCACTGCGCCCGGCGAATTTTGAATTTTTAGTAGAGATAGGGTTTCTCCATGTTGGTCAGGCTGGTCTCGAACTCCCAACCTTAGGTGATCCACCCACCTAGGCATCCCAAAGTGATGGAATTACAGGGGTGAGCCACTGCACCCGGCCGGGTCTCTGAAACAGATTAATTGGTTGTAATACAAACAGAATTTCTCAGTGTATAAAACCATGGTCGCAAGCCCTTTAGGTACCTGGAGACCTTTTCAGGGGCTCCTTAAGGAACTTTCTGTACTATGTATCTGTGTGAGGCCAGATTTTCTTCACGTAAATGAGCTCATTGTGGTGTCTCATGCCTGCAATCCCAGCACTTTGGGAGGCCAAGGTGGGCAGATCACTTGAGGTGGGGAGTTTGAGACCAGCCTGATAAACATGCTGAAACTCCGTCTCCACTAAAACAATACAAAAATTAGCTGGGTGTGGTGGCATGCACCTGTAATCCCAGCTACTCAGGAAGCTGAGGCAGAATTGTTTTAACCCGGGAGGCGGAAGTTGCAGTGAGTTGAGATCGCACCACTGCACTCCAGCCTGGGCGACAGAGTGAGACTCTGCCTCAAAAAATATATATATTGCTGAAAAAAATGCTCTTGTAAGACTTCCATTTTCTTTTTCTTTTCTTTTCTTTTTCTTTTCTTTTGTTGTGTTTTTTCCTTTTGATACAGGATCTCACTCTGTTACCCAGGTTGGAGTACAGTGGCGTGATCTTGGCTCACTGCAGCCTCCACCTCCCAAGCTCAAGTGATCCTCCCACCTCAGCCTCCCGAGTAGCTGGAGGCTTGTGCCATCACACCTGGCTAACTTTTCCATATTTTTGGTAGAGATTCACCATGTTGCCCAAGCTGATCTCGAACTCTGGAATTCAAGTGATCCACCCACTTCAGCCTCCCAAAGTTCTGGAATTACAGGCATGAACCACTGTGCCCTGCTCAAGACATCCAGTTTCTAATCTGACATGTAGAGAGCTTAGAAGTTGCCACTCCATCCTAACAATAAACAAAATGCTGAACAAACTGAAAAATCAACAACTGGTTTTTTTTTTTTGAGACGGAGTTTTGCTCCTTACCCAGGCTGGAGTGCAACGGCGCGATCTCAGCTCACCGAAACCTCCCCCTCCTGGGTTGAGGCAATTCTTCTGCCTCAGCCTCCTGAGTAGCTGGGATTACAGGAACGCGCCACCATGCCCAGCTAATTTTTTGTATTTTTAGTAGAGACGGAGTTTCACTCTGTTGACCAGGATGGTCTCGATCTCTTGACCTCGTGATCCACCCGCCTCAGCCTCCCAAAGTGCTGGGATTACAGGTGTGAGCCACCGCGCCCGGCTAACAACTGTTCTTAGATCAATCAGAGAAGTGAAGTCAACAGAGAAAGCCACTGCCTGTCAAACTGCAGAAACAGATGGCTGAATACACAGAATCACAACTTACCAAAGCAGAAACCCATGAGCAAAAACCTTCTGAGCAACCAGTTTTGGGGAATAAAAGCTTTTCAGTAATTGATGACCTGTTGGAGCCTCAGTGTGGTGTGGACAGGTTTTAGAGTTAAAAACTCCAAGGGGCTGGATGTGGGGGCTCATGCCTGTAATCCCAGCACTTTAGGAGGCCAAGCCAGGCAGATCACTTGAAGTCAGAAGTTTGAGACCAGCCTGGCCAACAGAGCGAAATCCTATCTCTATTAAAAATATTTTTAAAATACTGGATTTTGTGGCACTTGCCTGTAATCCCAGCTGCTCGGGAAGGTCAGGCACGAGAATTACTTAAACCCTGGAGGCTGCGGTGAGCTGAGACTGTGCCACTGTACTCCAGCCTGAGCAACATAGTGAGACCCTGTATCAAACAAACATAACCACAACTCCAGGGGACCCATCATAGGACAATCCTCACACTTTTTTGAGTTATACCTCCAGAAGGTCTATTAGGTACTTACAGTAAATATGAGAGAAAAATCATCTCATTCTTCCAGCAAGGGAAAGGAAAAAGGAACCATTTTGAAATATGCTAGTTCTTCTTAACAAGGGCTGCCCTCAGGAGAAACTATTTTATCAAAGCCTACTCTACCTGGCAAAAGGAAAATACCTAATTCCAGCACCCTCTAGCCATTCTGTTCCACCAAAGTTGGGGGAAAACTGAGAACTGGGGTGAAGTTCACAGTCCAGGGCACAGACTCCTAAAAAGACAGATGACTATAGGACTACAGAATGCTTTCCTTCCCCATACTTCTTACCACCACGCCACAGAAGGCCTGTTTACTAGTTTCTTTCACCCAGTTCATCATGTCTAAGTTTCAACAAAAAAAATTGCAAGGCGTAATAAAAGTCAAAAATAGGCTTGGCACAGTGTCTCAAGCTTGTAATCCCAGCACTTTCGGAGGCCTAGTTGAGTGGATCACAAGGTCAGAAGTTTGAGACCTGCCTGGCCAGCACAGTGAAATCCCCATCTCTACCAAAAATACAAAGCATTAGCCGGGCATGGTGGCACGTGCCTGTAATGCCAGCTACTTAGAATCCTGAGGCAGGAGAATTGCTTGAACTGGGAGGCAGAAGTTGCAGTGAGCTGAGATTGCGCTACTGCACTCCAGCCTGGGCCACAGAGCTAGACTGCATCTCAAAAAAAAAAAAAAAAAATCAAAAATACAATTTGGGCTGGTGCAATGGCTCATGCCTAAATTCCCAGGAGTTTGGGAGGCTGAGGCAGGTGGAGCACCAGAGGTCAGTAGTTTGAGACCAGCCTGGCCAATATGGCGAAACCCTGTCTCTACTAAAAATATAAAAATTGGCCAGGTGTGGTGGTGGGCACCTGTAATCCCAGCTACTTCAGAGGCTGAGGCAGGATAATTGCTTGAACCCTGGGGGCGCTGTGGGCAGCTCCCTAACCAGAGGGCTTGTAGCAGCCAGAAGGCGCCAGGGTGCTGCTATTCGCCCTCCGGTGGGGGCTTTATCTGGGTGTATGTTTTAAAGAGATATGTTTCCTAATATCACCGTCGGGTTGATAGGGGTGTATATTTTAAAGAGATATTACTCCTAATATCTTAGTTGTTGTAGAATGTTTGAACACTTTTTGATCTTGTAATATTCATCATATGTCATTACTTGTAATATCAAAGTATGTGTAAAGTATTTGTGTACACCCCGTGATATTATTCGTAATACCTAGGGAGAGATACTATGAGACACAGGTATGGCCACTCTTCTGTGATATGGTTCCTAATATTCAGGGGGAACCTGGGTGATATTACTCGCCATATGGCGGGTGGTTGATATGGGTGTACATTTTAAAGAGATGTTACTGCTAATATCACCGTCGGATTGATATGGGTGTATATTTTAGAGAAATAGTACTCCTAATGTCATAGCCGATGTAGAGTATGTTTGAACACTTTGTGATATTATTCATAATATTTGGCATGTGACATTACTCGTAATATCAACGTATGTGTACAATTTGGGTAAACCCTGTGATATTTGTAATATCCTAGGGAGAGATATTACTTGTAATATCTAAGTGGCTGTACACCATATGTGTACACTCTGTGATGTTAGTGATAATATCCTAGGAAGAGATAACACTCCTAATACCAAAGTGGGAGTACACCATGTGTGTACATCCATGGATATTACCTGTAACATCTTAGAGAGATATTACTCTTCCTATCAAACTGAGCTTACACCCTGTAATATTATCCAAAATATCCTAGAAAGATATTTCTCCTAATATCACAGTGAGTGCACACAATGCATGTATGCCATGTGTGCACACTCTGTAATATAATTTGTAATATCACAGAAAGGTATCACAATAAATACACATTATGTACATTTATTGTGATATTACCATAAATGTACATAATGTGCACATATATGTACACGTGTACATATCATATCACAATAAAGGTGTACACATGTGTACACAATACATATGTACATGTTTACAATATGTACATTTATTGTGATGTTAATATATTGATCATACAATATATGTAATATGTACAATATGTACATTTATTGTGATATATTATTGTATAATCACATAGCACAATAAATGTACATATTGTATACATGTACATATGTATTGTGTACACATTATATACATATAAATGTACAGATTGTACACATGTACATATAAATGTGCCTATTGTACACATTATGTACATTTATATTTATATATTTTGTGCACATATTTACATCACAATAAATGTACATATTGTACACATTATGTACATTTATTGTAATATCTCAGTAAATGTACACATTAGGTATACATTCTGGTATACTATTTTTAGTATATTAGATAGATACTACTAATATCTAAGTGGGTGTTACACCATGTGTGTACAGTTTGTGATATCCATATCCAAAGGAGATATTACTCTCATTGTGAAAGCAAGTGTACACTCTGTGATATTATTCATAATATACTAAAAAGATATTGCTTCTAAAGTCACAGCGGGTGTACGCCATGTGATATTACTCATATCTCAGATGTTATTCCTGGTATCACAGTTGGTGTACACTATGTGATACTATTTGTAATATCTTAATATTTGTAATATCTTGTACTATATTACTCCGAATACCACAGTAGTGTATGCCATGTGATATTTTTTGTAATACTCTACAGAGGTATTACTCCTGATATCGCAGTAGGTTTATATTCTGTAATATCCTTTTAACATTCTAGAAAGACTACTACTCTAAATATCACAGACGTTGTACAACCTGTGCATTATTTGTAATATCCTAGGACAATATTAATTTTAATATCACAGTTTGTATACATCCTGATATTCTTTGTAACATTCTAAAGAAATATTACTCCTAATATTACAGTGAGTATACATTGATATTCATAGTATCCTGAGGAGACACAGAGATATCCTAGTGTCACAATGGGTGTACACCATGTGTGTATACCCTGTGATATTATTTGTAATATCCTGGGAAGATATTTCTTCTAATATTGCAGTGGTGTACACCCTTTCAGTTATTCGTAATATTTTAGAGACCTTACTAGTAATGTCACAGTGGGTAGGAATTGCCTGAACCCAGGGGGCAGAGGTTTCAGTGAGCTGAGATCATGCCACTGCACTCCAGCCTGGGTAACAGAGTGAGACACTTATCTCAAAAAAATAAATTAAAAAATTAAAAAAAAACACATCGGTGAAAACATCACTGTGTGTGTTAGCGGACAGTACAAAGTTCTAATTTTTTTTGAGACAACCTTGCTCTGTTGCCCAGGCTGTAGTGCAGTGGTGCCATCTCGGCTCACTGCAACCTCTGCCTCCCAGGTTCAAGCGATTCTCTTGCCTCAGCCTCCTGAGTAGCTGGGACCATAGGTACACACTGCCATGCCTAATTTTTATATTTTTGGTAGAAACAGGGTTTTGCCATGTTGACCAGGCTAGTCTCAAACTCCTGGCCTCATGATTCTTCCACCACAGCCTCCCAAAGTGCTGTAATTACAGGTGTGAGGCACCATAGCTGGCCTCTGAAGAATATTTCTAAAGGTGGTTTTGCAAAGATACTATTTAGAAAAAATGTACACTGATTTTGATGTGTTAGCACATTAAAAATGATAATAACCTTAAAATCCTGACAACTGTAAGAATATCACGACTTTAAAAAAAAAAAAAAAAAAAACAACAGATAGGGTCTCATTATGATGCCCAGGCTCATCTTGAATTCCTGGCCTCAAGCAAGCCTCCTACCTCAGCCTCCCAAAGTGCTGGGATTACAAGTGTTGGTCACTGCACCCAGCCAGATTTTCATTCTTGTAAAACCCATGAGAGTGTGTATTTTGAGGGAGCCAAACCAACTTTTAATATTGCAAATACCATCATTTAAAAACAGAGATTCTCTTCTAAGAGGCAGGAGAAGACATTAACATAATCCCAAAGCCATTTTAAAATGGTGTTCCTTCCACTTAATGTCATCTCTATCAGTATCTAATTAGATTTTGATATATTTTTGCCTTACATATAAAAGGCTCATGCTGAAGTTCATCAGCATCATAGCATAATAAGGTGATTTCTTCCAAGATGTGAATTACTTGTGAGATTCATTTTCCAAATCCGTTATTCAGCCTAAAAATAGTAAGAAAAATGAAAACTTACAATGACATATTTTTCATACAATCAATTTTAATGACTGGTTTACACTGAGAAAAATGAAAACAGTAATTATATACACTTTGTACAATAAATAAAATGTAAAAAAATATTTCAATACATAAATAGAAGCTTTACACATCCAAAATACAGTACATATATGAAATATCTTTCTAAAATTTCATGAAATACTACAAACTACTATAATTTTCATTATAAATTATATATATGTCAATATAGAATATTTTTCTTTAACATTTTAAATTTCGGATATAACTTGCATGGTAATATTGTGGAGAATAATTTTATATACCAAGCTTTTTAGTAATTAATTGTAATTAGTCAAAGGAAGGGCATGATCGTGATAACATGAAGAAAAATTTCTTAATTATGGCAAAAGTACCATTTTTAGGAATATAAAGATACAGTGTTTCATTTCTGTATCGATGGTAATGCTGAAAATAAAAGGGAGGTATTTGATTTTTACTATCTGTCTTGAACACAACTCCAAATTCTGGGCATGATGGCCCAAAATGGTATGGGCCAAACTGAGGAGTTTCTATAAAGTCAAATTATTAATTACCATCCTATCTCATTACTTACAAAAATTACTTTAGAAGCAGTCTTCCAAGGCAAAATGTATTTTAATATGTCTCAAAAAGTTAATAAATACACTGCTTCTCAATGTTTCAAAGCCTGTATGATAAATAAAACTCCACTTTATGTACTTTAAAACATGGTCTTTATATAGAAACTAGACAAACTAATAACTTAGGGGCAATGGGGAGACAACTGAAGATATTTATTCCTCTATTTGAATAAAAGTGAGGAAAAGTTATGATGCCCTAAGAATACTTTACTAGGTAAAAGCACTGAAAAGGGCAGGAGTTCAATATGACACCATTCTGGTGTTTGCCTGTTTTATAATATTTGGCCGACAGTATTAGTTATTCAAGGAGAACCTTAGGTAACTTTAAAATGACTTCAGAAAGTTTGTTCTTTCTGAAAGTATATGTAGTATTTTCACATACATACATGTATTTATACATTTATAAAATTATGTTGGGGATTTCTGAAGTTCTTGATAATTTCTTATTCTCAAATTTATATAGTCTTTCCAGTAAAGAATACACACCAAATTAAAATGTTATAACTGTACTTACTTTCAGCAAGAATATTTGTTCTGCAGCTTGTAATGAAATTTGTTTACAAATATAAATTAATCTGCATTAACATCTTTTTTCCATATATCCCAGGCATACAGTCACTTAACAGAGTATTTTTGTTCCAAATTTTATTCTTTAAATAAAGCCTGCAATTTGGGAGTGTAAATGTATAGTATGATTAAAATGTTAAAACATACTAAATAAATAGAGTATATAACAATTTAATTGCTACTGATACACTGATATTTATTTTCTGTTTCCTCTTTTTGTACTCTTTGTTCTTCTCGGTGATTAGCTGCAGTCCAAAATGTTATTTTTTTGAGTACTTGTTGCAGAAGTTTGGGAGGTAATAAAGATATCTGACTTTGTAAAATGACAGAATTTTTACCAATGCAGTCAAGGCATGACCTGTAAATAAAACATAACAGAATTATTCGTCTTGAACCTGAAGTTATAATATAAAATATTTATAGTTAAGAATTCTTGGCCAGGCACGGTGGCTCATGCCTATAATCCCAGCACTTTGGGAGGCCGAGACGGGTGGATCACCAGGTCAAGAGATCGAGACCATTCTGGTCAACAAGGTGAAACCCCATCTCTACTAAAAACACAAAAACTAGCTGGGCATGGTGGCGCACGCCTGCAATCCCAGCTACTCGGGAGGCTGAGGCAGGAGAATTGCCTGAACCCAGGAGGCGGAGGTTGCGGTGAGCCGAGATTGCGCCATTGCACTCCAGCCTGGGTAACAAGAGCGAAACTCCGTCTCAAAAAAAAAAAAAAAAGAATTCTTTCTTTGTACACTGTGGTGTTGGATCGTCACTGTTTTAAAAATTTCTAATTGTTGTCAGTACATGGTAGATATATTTATGGGGTACATGAGATATTTTGATGCAGACATGCAATGCATAATAATCATGTCATGGAAAATGGGGTACTCATCCCTCAAACATTTATCCTCTGTTATAGCTAAGAATTCATTTTCTTTTTTCTTTTCTTTTTTTTTTTGAGATGAGTCTCGCTCTATAGCCCAGGCTGGAGTACAGTGGTAAGATCTAGGCTCATTGCCACCTCCGTCTCCTGGGTGCTGGTTCAAGCAATTCTCTTACCTCAGCCTCCCACCATGCCCAGCTAATTTTTGTATTTTTTAGTAGAGACAGGGTTTCACCTTGCTGGCCAGTCTTGTCTTGAACTCCTGACCTCATGATCTGCCTGCCTCGGCCTTCCAAAGTGCTGGGATTACAGGCGTGAGCCACCGTGCCTGGCCTAGTAGTCTTAAAATTAAAAATCATCATGGGACTTCTACCAAGATGGCCAGATAGGAACAGCTTTGGTCCGCAGTTCCCAGCCAGAGTGAGCCTGAAGGCGAGTGATCTCCACATTTCCAACCGAGGTACCAGTTTCATCTCACTGGGACTGGTTACAGAGCGGGTGTAGCACAAGGAGAGCAAACCAAAGCAGGGTGGGGCATCACCTCACCTGGGAAGTGCAAGGGGCTGGAGAACTCCCTCTCCTAGCCAAGGGAAGCCATTAGGCACTTTTTTGGATACTCTAGCACTGTGACTCTGATACTGTGCTTTTGCCGTGGTCTTCACAACCCACAGACCAGGAGAGTCCCTCTGGTTCCTACACTATCAGCACCCTAGATTTCCAGCACAAAACTGGGTGGCTGTTGTGGCTGCAGCAATTGTCTTTTTTCTCATACTGCAGTGGCACCTGGAATACCAGCGAGACAGAACCGCTCATTCCCCTGAAAAAAAGGGGGCTGAAGCCAGGGAGCCAAGTGATCTGGCTCGGAGGGTCCCAGCCCCAGGAAGACCAGCAAGCTAAGATCCACTGGCTTGAAGTTCTAGCAGTCAGCACAGCAGTCTGAGCTCGTCCTGGGACATTCGAGCTCGGTGAGGGGAGGGGCATTAGTCATTACTGAGGCTCGGGTAGGCGGTTCTAAACTTGCCTGTGTAAACAAAGTCACAGGGAAGTTTATACAGCAACTGGGTGGAGCCCACGACAGCTCCACAAGGCCTCTACAGGCAGACTGTGACTAGACTCCCTTCTTGCTGGGCAGGGCACCTCTGAAAAAATGCAGCATCCTGTCAGGGACTTATAAATAAAATCCCCACCTTCCTGGGACAGAGCTCCTGGGAAAAGGGGCAGCTGTGGGTTCCACTTCAGCAAACTTAAACATCCCCGCCCAGCAGCTCTAAAGGGAGCAATGGATCTCCCAGCATAGCACTTGAGCTCTGATAAGGGACAGACTGCCTGCTCAGGTGGCTCCCTGACCCCTGTTTATCCTGACAAAGACACTTCATACAGGACAGCTCTGGCTGGTACCCTGGCGGATACCCTTCTAGGATGAAGCTACCAGAAGAAGGAATAGGCAGCAACCTATGCTATTCTGCAGCCCCTGCAGGTGATTCCTAGGAAAGTAGGGTCTGGAGTGGACCTCTAGTAGACCTGGAGCAGAGGGGCTCACTGTTAGAAGAAAAATGAAAAAGCAGAAAGAAAAAGCTTCAACATTAACAGAAAAGAACATCCACTCAGAGACCCCATCCAAAAGTCACCAACTTCAAAGACCAAAGGTAGATAAATCCATGAAGATGGGGAAAAACCAGCACAAAAAGGCTGAAATTGCCAAAAACCAGAACACCTCTTCTCCTCTAAGGGATCACAATTCCTCACCAGCAAGGGAACAAAACTGGATGGAGAAGGAGTTTGACAAACTGACAGAAGCAGGCTTCAGAGGTGGGTAATAACAAACTTCTCTGAGCTAAACGAGCATGTTCTAAACCAAAGCAAGGAAACTAAGAACGCTGAAAAAAAGTTAGATGAATGCTAACACGAATAACCAACGCAGAGAACATAAACGACTTGATGGAGCTGAAAAACACAGTACAAGAACTTCATGAAGCATACACAAGTTTCAATAGCTGAATCTATCAGGCAGAACAAAGGATTTCAGAGATTGAAGATCAATTCAATGAAATAAAGTGAGAAGATTAGAGAAAAAAGAGTGAAAAGAAATAAAGAAAGCCTCCAAGAAATATAGGACTATGTGAAAAGACCAAATCTGCATTTGATTAGTGTACCTGAAAGTGATGGGGAGAATGGAACCAAGTTGGAAAACACGCTTCAGGAGAGCTTCCCCAACCTATGAAGGCAGGCCAACATTCAAATTTAGGAAATACAGAGACCACGACAAAGATATTCCTCAAGAAAAGCAACACCAAGGCACATAATTGTCAGATTCACCAGGGTTGAAATGAAGGAAAAAAATGCTAAGGGCGGCCAGAGAGAAAGGTCAGGCTACCTACAAAGGGAAGCCCATCAGACTCACAGCACATCTCTTGGCAGAAACCCTACAAGCCAGAAGAGAGTGGGGACCAATATTCCAACATCTTTAAAGAAAAGAATTTTCAACCCAGAATTTCACATCCAGCTAAACTAAGCTTCTTAAGACAAGCAACTCCTGAGAGATTTCATTACCACCAGGCCTGTCTTACAAAAGCTCCTGAAGGAAGCACTAAATATGTAAAGGAACAACCAGTACCAGCCACTGCAAAAATACCAAATTGCAAGGACCATTAGCACTATAAAGAAACTGCATCAACTAATGGGCAAAACAACCATCTAGCATCAAAATGGCAGGATCAAATTCAAACATAACAATATTGCCGTGCGCAGTGGCTCAAGCTTGTAATCCCAGCACTTTGGGAGGCCGAGGCGGGTGGATCACGAGGTTAAGAGATCGAGACCATCCTGGTCAACATGGTGAAACCCCGTCTCTACTAAAAATACAAAAATTAGCTGGTCATGGTGGTGCATGCCTGTAATCCCAGCTACTCAGGAGGCTGAGGCAGGAGAATTGCTTGAACCCAGGAGGCGGAGGTTGCGGTGAGCCGAGATCGCGCCATTGCACTCCAGCCTGGATAAAAAGAGTGAAATTCCGTCTAAAAAAAAAAAAACAAAAACAAAAACAAAAAAAAAAACATAACAATATTAACCTTAAATGTAAATGGGCTAAATGCCCCAATCAAAAGACACAGACTGGCAAGTTAGATAAACAGTCAAGACCCATCGGTGTGCTGTATTCAGGAGACCCATCTCACATGCAAAGACACACACAGACTTAAAACAAAGGGATGGAGGAACATTTATCAAGCAAATGGAGAACAACAACAACAAAAAAGCAGGGGTTGCAAACCTAGTCTCTGATAAAACAGACTTTAAACCAACAAAGATCAAAAGAGACAAAGAGGGACATTACATAATGATAAAGGATCAATGCAACAAGAAGTGCTAACTATCCTAAATATATATGCACCCAATACAGGAGCACCCAGATACATAAAGCAAGTTCTTAATGACCTACAAAGAGACATACTCCTGCACAATAACAGTGGGATACTTTAACACTCCACTGACAATATAGACAGATCAATGAGACAGAAAATTAACAAGGATATTCAAGACTTTAACTCAGATGTGGACCAAGTAGACCTAGTAGACATATACAGAACTCTCCAGCCCAAATCCACAGAATATACATTCTTCTCAGCACCATATCGCACTTACTCTAAAATTGACCACATAATTGGAAGTGAATCACTCCTCAGCAAATGCAAAAGAACAGAAATTTTAACAGTCTCTCAGACCACAGTGCAATCAAATTAGAACTCAGAATTAAGAAACTCACTCAAAACTGCACAACTACATGGAAACTGAACAACCAGATCCTGAATGACTACTGGATAAATAATGAAATGAAGGCAGAAATAAAGATGTTCTTTGAAACCAGTAAGAATGAAGATACAACGTACCAGAATCTCTGGGACACATTTAAAGGAGTGTCTAGAGGTAAATTTATAGCACTAAATGCCCACATGAGAAGCGAGGAAAGATCTAAAATCGACACCCTAATGTCACAATTAAAAGAACTAAAGAAGCAAGATCAAACAAATTCAAAAGCTAGCAGAAGACAAGAAATAACTAAGGTAGAACTGAAGGAGATAGAGACACAAACACCCTTCAAAAACTCAGTAAATCCAGGAGCTGGTTTTTTGAAAAGGTCAACAAAATAGACAGCTAGCCAGACTAATAAAGAGAAGAGTTGAATAAATGCAATAAAAAATGATAATGGGGATATCGCCATCGGTTCCATAGAAATACAAACAACCATCAGAGATTACTACAAACAACTCTATGCATATAAACCAGTAAATCAAGAAGAAATGGATAAATTCCTGGATGCTTACATTCTCCCAAGACTAAACCAGGAAGTTGAATCTCTGAATAGACCAATAACAAGGTCTGAAGTTGAGGCAATAATTGATAGCCTACCAATCAAAAAAAAGTCCAGGTCCAGATGGATTCACAGCTGAATTCTACCACAGGTACAAAAAGGAGCTGGTACCATTCCTCCTGAAATAATTCCAAACAATAAAAAAAGAGGGACTCCTCCCTAACTCATTTTATGAGACCAACATCATCCTGATACCAAAACCTGGCAGAGACACAACTAAAGAAGAAAACTTCAGGCCAACATCCAGGATGAACATTTATGTGAAAATCTTCAATAAAATACTGGCAAACCAAATGCAACAGCATATCAAAAAGCTTATCCATCATGATCAAGTCTGCTCCATCCCTGGGACGCAAGGCTGGTTCAACATATGCAAATCTATAAATGTAATCCATCACATAAACAGAAGCAAAGACAAGACACATGATTATCTCAATAGATGCAGAGGCCGGGCGCGGTGACTCACGCCTGTAATCCCAGCACTTTGGGAGGCTGAGGCAGGCGGATCACAAGGTCAAGAGATCGAGACCATCCTGGTCAACATGGTGAAACCCCGTCTCTACTAAAAAAAAATACAAAAAATTAGCTGGGCATGGTGGCGCGTGCCTGTAATCCCAGCTACTCAGGAGGCTGAGGCAGGAGAATTGCCTGAACTCAGGAGGCGGACGTTGTGGTGAGCCAAGATTGCGCCATTGCACTCCAGCCTGGGTAACAAGAGCGAAACTCCGTCTCAAAAAAAAAAAAAAAAAAAAAAAAAATAGATGCAGAGAAGGCCTTTGACAAAATTCAACAGTGCTTTATGCTAAAAAATCTCCATAAACTAGGTATTGATGGAATGTATCTCAAAATAATAAAAGCTGTTTGCAACAAACCCAATGTCATACTGAATGGGCAAAAACTGGAAACATTCCCTTGAAAACGGGCACGAGACAAGGATGGCCTCTCTCACCACTCCTATTCAACATAGTATTGGAAGTTCTGGCCAGGGCAATCAGCCAAGAAAAATAAATAAAGGGTATTCCATTAGGAAAAGAGGAAGTCAAACTATCTCTATTGGCAGACGACATGATTGTTTATTTAGAAGACCATATCATCTCAGCCCCAAATCTCCTTAAGCTCATAAGCAACTTCAGCCAAGTCTCAGGATACAAAATCAATGTGCAAAAATCACAAGCATTCTTATACATCAATAACAGATACAGAGCCAAATCATGAGTGAACTCCCATTTACAATTGCTACAAAGAGAATAAAATACCTAGAAATATAACTAACAAGGGATGTGAAGGACCTCATCAAGGAGAACTACAAAGCACTGCTCAAGGAAATAAGAGAGCACACAAACAGATGAAAAAACATTCCATGTTCATGGTTAGGAAAAAGCAATATTGTAAAAATAGCCATGTTGCCCAAAGTAATTTATAGATTCAATGCTATCCCCTTCAAACTACCAATGACTTTCTTCACAAAATTGGAAAAAAAACCTTAAATTTCATATGGAACCAAAAGAGAGCCTGCATAGCCAGGACAATCCTAGGCAAAACCAACCAAAAAAAAAAAAAAAAAACACCAAAGCTGGAGGCATCATGCTACCTGACTTCAAACTATACTACAAGGTTATAGTAATCAAAACAGCATTGTACTGATACCAAAACAGAGACATAGATAGACCAATGAAACAGAACAGAGGCCTCAGAAGTAATACCACACATCTATAACCATCTGATCTTTGACAAACCTGACAAAAACAAGCAATGGGGAAACGATTCCCTATTTAATAAATGGTGCTGGGAAAACTGGCTAGCCATATGCAGAAAGCTGAAACTGGATCCCTTCCTTACACCTTATGTGAAAGTTAACTCCAGATGGATTAAAGATGAAAACATAAGACCTAACACCATAAAAGCACTAGAAGAAAACCTAGGCAGTAACAGTCAGAACATAGACATAGGCAAGGATTTCATGACGAAAACACCAAAAGCAATGGCAACAAAAGCCAAAATAGACAAATCGGATATAATTAAACTTAAGAGTATCTGCACAGCAAAAGAAACTATCATTAGAGTGAACTGGCAACCAGAAGAATGGGAAAACGTTTTTGCAATCTACCCATCTGAGAAAGGGCTAATAACCAGTATCTACAAATAACTTAAACAAATTTACAAAAAAAAAAAAAAAAAAAAAAAACCATCAAAAAGTGGGCAAAGTATATGAACAGACACTTCTTAAAAGAAGACATTTATGCAGCCAACAAACATATGAAAAAAGCTTATCATCACTGGTCATTAGAGAAATGCAAATCAAAACTACATTGAGATACCATCTCACGCCAGTTAGAATGGCAATCATTAAAAAAATCAGGAGACAACAGATGCTGGAGAGGATGCGGAGAAATAGGAATGCTTTTACACTGTTGGTGAGAGTGTAAATTAGTTCAACCATTGTGGAAGACAGTGTGGCAATTCCTCATGGATCTAGAACTAGAAATACGATTTGACCCAATAATCCCATTACTGGGTATATACCCAAAGGATTATAAAACATTGTATTATAAAGACACATGCACACGTGTGTTTATTGCAGCACTGTTCACAAGAGCAAAGACTTGGAACCAACCCAACTGCCCATCAGTGATAGACTGGATAAAGAAAATGTGGCACGTAAACACCATGGAATACTATACACCCATAAAAAAGGATGAATTCATGTCCTTTGCAGGGACACGGATGAAGCTGGAAACCATCATTCTCAGCTACCTGACACGAGAACAGAAAAGCAAACACCGCATGTTCTCACTCGTAAGTGGGTGTTGAACAACGAGAATACATGGACACAGGGAGGGGAACTTCACATACCGTAGCCTACTGGGGGGCGGGGTGGGAGGGCTAGGTGAAGGATAGCAGGGGATGGCAGGATTGGGGAGGGATAACATTAGGAGAACTACCTAATGTAGATGACAGGGGGATGGATACAGCAAACCAACGTGGTATGTGTGTACCTATGTAACAAACCTGCATGATCTGCACATGTACCCCAGAACTTAAAGTATAATTTTAAAAAACATCATAAAAATTTTACATGGCAATGCATTTCATTGTACTGTTTGGAACATAATAGGGTTTTTTTTTTTCCTTGAACACCACAGTAATCATATATTTTTACAGCATAGAGACTGAATCAGACCAAAATCTAATGGAAACAGAATATAGGGCTTACCATCCATAATGTTCTTTAAGTAAAAATGATTCGGACTTCATTTCAAACCAGATGAGTCTACAGCAGCTCCTGTTTATGTTATACTTTCAGTCAGCCCAATAACCATGTACCCTTCTCTCAGAACTGTCTTTTGCTTCCATCACCTCAAGATGAAACGTCTAACATCATTTTTTTTCCTTTTTTTTCTGAGACGGAGTTTTCGCTCTTGTTACCCAGGCTGGAGTGCAATGGCGCGATCTTGGCTCACGCAACCTCCGCCTCCTGGGCTCAGGCAATTCTCCTGCCTCAGCCTCCTGAGCAGCTGGGATTACAGGCACGCACCACCACGCCCAGCTAGTTTTTTGTATTTTTAGTAGAGACGGGGTTTCACCATGTTGACCAGAATGGTCTCGATCTCTTGATCTCGTGATCCACCTGCCTCAGCCTCCCAAAGTGCTGGGATTACAGGCTTGAGCCACCGCGCCCGGCTTCTTTTTTCTTTTTTTTTGAGACGAAGTCTCACTCTGTTGCCAGTCTGGAGTGCAGTGGTGTAATCTCAGCTCACTGCAACCTGTCTCCTGGGTTCAAGCAATTTTCCTGCCTCAGCCTCCTGAGTAGATGGAACTACAGGTGCGCACCACAATGCCCAGCTAATTTTTTCTATTTTTAGTAGATACCAGGTTTCACCATGTTAGCCAGAATGGTCTTGATCTCTTGACCTCATGATCTGCCCACCTCAGCCTCCCAAAGTGCTGAGATTACAGGCTTGAGCCACCACGCCCGGCCCTAACATCTGTTTTTATATATGCTCCATGTTTCTTCCATAAACGACTGCACGGGGGTTACACACTTACTACTTTGACCCAGAGAGAGCAGGTTGGAAGATAGAAATGGAGCAAAACAGCAAGAAAACCACTTGGGTTTCTACTCTTCTGGGGGCCTGGGTGTTCATTTCTTTCTCCCTTTGATTCCATTAGACTAGAGGGCAGTATCCCTCCAAGTGCAATGCCCTTTTTAATCTTATGCTATTTTGAAGAGGTTTTTGTACTTTAAAACTGAAAGAAATTTAAGAGAACTATCAAAAAAGGATCTGTTTCAATTAATAAAATTTAATTCAAAAAAGTAAGTTGGGAGGAGAGAGGGAGGAAGGGTGAGAAAATAATTTTTAAAAGTCTTAAAAATTTTTTGTAACAGACTCATTTGATTCCGCTGTAGTTAACTTTAGTTGTCATTTTTACAAGCATTGATATTCGAGAGATTTAGATGTTCTTCCATACTTTTATGAAGTCTTTTTCCTCTACTTTGGAACAACTCTAAATTAGAAGTGAGTTAAAATGTCCTGGTAGGTCAAAGTACAGGTACAGGGTTCTGTGGGAGTCAGAGAGGAAGAATAACCAAGACAACCTTAGCAAGCCAGGGGAAACTCTCCAAATGGGAGGTCCAAGTTGAGACCTTGAGGTCCTCAACAAATTAAAGAAACAAAAGTATTCCAGACAGAAGAACCACACTTGCAAAGCCCTAGAGATGAGAAATAAGATTACAGAAACTGCACTTCCATTGACTAAATACAGCTGAGTGGGGCATGGCCAGAAGTGAAGGTCCTGAGTATCATGTGAAGGAATCTGCAGTTTGTCTTGGGCAATGGGAGCCAAGCAGGAATCATCATAATACAATATATGATACGTGAGATTTCCACAGGAACATGTAAAAATATTTCATGCCTATTTTTTCTTTTTTTCTTTGATGGAGTCTTGCTCTGTTGCCAGGCTGGAGGGCAGTGGTGCGATCTCGGCTTACTGCAACCTCCCACTCCCAGGTTCAAGCGATTCTCCGGCCTCAGCCTCCTGAGTAGCTGTGATTACAGGTGCATGCCACCACACCCGGCTAATATTTTGTATTTTTAGTAGAGATGGGGTTTCCCCATGTTGGCCAGGCTGGTCTTGAACAATACTTCAGGTGATCTGCCCGCCTCAGTCTCCCAAAGTGCTGAGATTACAGGCATGAGTCACTGTGCCCAGTCTCATGCCTAATTTTAATAATAGCCCCAAATTGCAGATATCCTAAATATCTATTAATAGGCTAGCTAATAAGTTATATTTCTTTTTCTTTTTCTTTTTGAGACGGAGTCTTACTCTATTGACCAGGCTGGAGTTTAGTAGTGTGATCTTGGCTCACTGTAGCCTCTGCCTCACAAGTTCAAGCCATTTTCCCACCTCAGCCTCCTGAGTAGCTGTGACTACAGGTGCACACCACCATGCCCAGATAATTTTTTTTTTATTTTTATTAGAGATGAGGTTTCACCATGTTGGCCAGGCTGGTCTCAAACTCCAAACTCCTGCCTTTGGGTGATCCACCCATCTCAGCCTACCAAAGTGCTGGGAATACAGGCTTGAGCCACTGCACCTAGCCAGTAAACTGTATTTCCACAAGATAGAACCTATATAGCCATTACTAACATAAGTATAGATCTATTACACTGAATGATTGTATGTTTACATGAAAGATTACAAAACAGCCTGCATAATTTGATCCTTTATACACACTCACATATACATATATGTGTACTGCTCTCACTGAGGTTTCCAATGACCTCTTAGCAGGATTAAGTCCACTCTAATCATTTAATAAAATCATTAAAATCATGTATATATAATTATATTTTGATCATTATATATGATTTATATCTAAAATCTCTCTCTATATATCTATATCTATATATATATTCCCTATGATGGTTCATAGGTGATTTTATTTTACTATACACTTTTCATATTGTATGAACATTCTAGGTAAACACATCTTTTTACAATCAGAACAAATAATAAGCTACTTCTTTTATTTCTTATAATATTCTTTTATATCCAAAGGATATAAAAAGGTATGATGAACATGATCTCACAAATTTACTAGACCGTATAAACCACTTTCTATTATTTCTACACTTCTTCATCTTCTGAATCATCGCTTATATTCCCCGCCAAACCTGTGTTTTGTGCTTTTTGGAAGACCAGTTTTATGGTCTATAAACACCACTGCTTCCTCTGAGTTTCTGAAATCTAAGAAAATGGTTGTGTGTGCAGCTTTCTTGAAAAAATAGTACACATTTTCCCTCATCTCCATTTTCACAGTCAAGGACCCAGTGTCAGTAGTCTCACTCCTCACCACCACTTCTATTATTTCACTTGCAGGTATTGCCATCTACTAACCTCCAGCTCATTTTCCCCTAGTCACTCAGGACTTTGGCCCTGACTCACCACAGTACCTTTTCTTGACTGATTTTAGCACCTGTGTAGAAAACCCTTTTCATGCTTTATGACCTCACTCAGGACACTTCCACCTCTGAAATCTTGAACTCACATCCTCCTCTTGGAACAGAAACCTCTTATCCTTTTAATTCTTACACTCCATTACTCCTTGGACTCTTCTTGTTTCTACAAATAATAAGACTCTTCCAGTTTTAACTTTCTTTTGTATCCAGTCTAGTTCACCTGCACTTCATTCTCTTGCCAGGAATTTTAATCCCCTTCTCCACTGCTTCTCTGTTACTCAGAGGTGAGGATATAAACTTTCTCAATGTCCTGAACCAACCAACCAAGTTTTCTATCTATATATCCATACTTCCTTCTTTCTCCACTATTTTAAAGAAAAGAATCTTTTCTGTAGTCAAGGACTAATTCAAAAATCTGTTTGCTAAAATCCACCTCCTCAAGACACTGCTCTACCTGCTTTTCCAACATTTTCGTGTGTTTCTTTCTTTTCTTTTTGAGACGGAGTTTTGTTCTTGTTACCCAGACTGGAGTGCAATGGCGCGATCTCGGCTTACCGCAGCCTCCGCCTCCTGGGTTCAGGCAATTCTCCTGCCTCAGCGTCCTGAGTAGCTGGGATTACAGGCACGCGCCACCATGCCCAGCTAATTTTTTGTATTTTTAGTAGAGACGGGGTTTCACCACGTTGACCAGGATGGTCTCGATCTCTTGACCTCGTGATCCACCCGCCTCAGCCTCCCAAAGTGCTGGGATTACAGGCTTGAGCCACTGCGCCCAGCCATTTTCGTGTGTTTCTAACAACCCATTGACTTCTCCCACCCAACCAGCATATAAACAAATACATTCATCCTCCCTTGGTCTTGGTGCTCCTCCCCAGAAGCCATCCAGGCTTCCACCTTCACCTTACCAACAACTCCTCAGTGATTTTTCAGTCCAAACTTTCTGATATCTCTTTACAGTGGCCTTTTCTTGTTCAGATCTCCCTTCTCTTGGTTTTTGTGCTACCATGATCTCCTAGCTAGCCTTGAACTTCTCTGGTCACTCTCTTGCTGCCTCCTTTTCTTCTCCCTACCTCTCAAAGATAGTAAGTTCCTAATGTTCAGTTGTTGGCTTCCTCCTTACTCCTAAAACTCTTCCTGGCCAGAGTTAATCCACACTTAATAATTCTCCAAAAATTGTGAAATTTTATGTCTGGCCCAGACTTCCTTCCATATATTTAAGCATTTAATGGAGAGCTCCACTAGAGGTCCCATAAACACTTAGCACATCAAAAACCAAACTCATAATTTCTACCCTTATCCCGTCTTCAGACTGCTGCCTTCCTCCACATTCCTCCTATCCTATCACCAATTCTTCCCACTCCTTTTCCTTGGCATCTATTTAACTACCAAGTCCATTCTACCGCCTAAATATCTCAATCTCCCTTTCTTCTCCAGCCCCATTGATACTTTCCAGATCAGATGCTCACTCTGTACCTAACCACAGTAATAGTCTCTTTACCAATTTTATTTACCCAGTCATATATCCCTTTAATTTTTCATCCACTCTGTTGCAGAGGAATTAACTGTAATATGATCATCTTATTTTCTTGCTACAAATTTTTCAATGGCTCTTGATCTCTTTTACACCAGATACTGTAAAAGAGAGATAAAAGTCCTAGATGATACACGATTTCTGATTTTTTGTCCAAAATCATTTCTTGCAACTCTCTGCCTCATACCACATTCCAGGAATACTAAAGTATTCCGTTTCCAGAACACACCAGGATTTTATATACATCTTTACACTAACACCCTGTACTGTTTGTCCATGGCAAATTCTTAGCTCAAACCCTTCTTCTGCAAAGACTTCCCTAACCTTTTCCATTTTAATCATATAGACAAAGGGCCTTCCTCTCCAGTATTCTCATAAACTTTATATGTTTCTTTTAAAGCAATTTCCTTTTCCTATTGTAGAAAAAATCTAAAAGCTTGAAAGTCTACCCTCTATAATAGTAGCAATTCTAGGGAAAAGCCATGTCTTTTTATTTCACGGCACAGTGCCTTCCCAAGTAGGCACTCAACTATTTCTTGATCCCTGCATATGAGGAACTTGGCAACCCAAAGTGCAGGCCACACCCTGGACTAATTAAATCACAATCTGTGGGGGCAAAACATAGGCATTAATTCTTTTGAAGCTCCTCATGAGAGTTTAGTCTGAGAACTACTGTGCTAAGAGAAAGGGTAGTTAAGAAAAATGTCAGAAAGGTCCAGTTTGAGCTAGTCTAATGGTTTTCAAGTGGTTCATGTCATAGAACATCTAAAGATTACCATATGCTCCCTGAAATATAACATGTCCCCTCTCTTCCTTTCTCTTTCTCATATGTCTTCGCTTATGTTATTCCCTCTGCATAAAATTCCCACACTTGCTCACTGGGCAACTTCTACATCTTCCCTCCCACTAAACTTTTATAGACTCCTTTTAGAGCAAGAATGTATGAGCTAAGACACTCTTAAGTCATATCATCAAGGTAATACAAGCTTTGGGGTTAAAAAAGAAATTCTTCTATATTAAACGTCTTTTTATGTGTGTATATACACTCAGCCCCCTGTATCTATAAGTTCCTCCTCTGTGGATTCAACCAACTGCAGACTGAAAATGTAGTTGGTTTATGATGGTTGCATCTGTACTGCAAATGTACAGACATTATTTTCTTGTAATTATTCCATAAACAATACAGTGTAACAATTATTTTCATAGCACTTAAACTGTATTAGGAATTATGAGTAATATAGAGATTATTTAAAATATATGGCAGGATGTGCATAGGTTTATATGCAAATGCTACATCACTCTATATAAGAGATTAGAACATCCATGAATTTTTGTATCCAAGTAGGGGTTTTCTGGAACCGATCTGCACAAATACCAAGGAATGACTGTATAAAACATATATATTAGAAATATTAGACACATTCTGATTTCTAAAAAGTTAAAATGTGAAAAATGTCAGGCTTAGAATTAATGAAATACACTATGTTTAATATTACCATATACATTAAACGCAATTTTACAAACAAAACAAAAATGTGACTGTATTGTATGTGTACATACACATATTTTGATATATATACACATATATATGTATATACGTGTATACGTATATATATATGTATATATACGTATATACGTATATATATGTATTTGATATATATATATATTTTTTTTGAGATAGGCTTTCAGTTTGTTGCCAGGCTGGAGTGCAGGAACATGATCATAGCTCACTGCAGCCTCAAACTCCTGGGTTCAAGTGATCCTCCCACCTCAGCCTCCCTAGTAGCTAGGACTACATGCATAAGTTACCATGCCAGCTACTAATTTTTGCATTTTTATTTTTGTGGAGACCTGGGTCTCACGATGTTACCTAGGCTGGTCCTGAACACCTGACCTCAAGTGATCCTCCTGCTCTGGCCTGTCAGAGCAATGGGATTACAGGTGTGAGCCATCATGCCAAGCTTGTATATTTTAATTTTTAAAACTCACCATTATAAATTTGATTACATTCTTAGGAAGATGTGAAAATATTCTTGAATTCATGTCATAAATGACCTGAAAAATATTACAACTATTCCCAAAAAAGAGAAATTATTATATATTCATAGCATATAGAGAGAAAATAATAAATTTGCTTACCTGAGTAGTGAATAAGGCTGTGTTTGAAAGATCAATAAATCATTACAGTGACCCTAATCAACATAAAAAAGGCATTATTGGGTTTTTGATAAAAATAACGAGTTAATAATTGAATGTTTTTAAATTTTATAAATGTAAAAGGTAATACATAAAGCAGCAAATAAACCTAGCTGTTGACATATACACATAAATGCATGCACACGTATAAACATACACATACATACGTATACCTGCTACCCACAAACTTTTGAGTTTATGGTTTTCAATTTTCAGTGACCAAATTTTTACCTCACCCATAGCCTATGTAACTGCAAATCTGAAAATCGGAAATACATTCTGATTTAAGAAGTGACTTAAAAAATAACAGTAGTGGTTTTCTTTTTTTCTTTTTTTTGAGATAGAGTCCACTCTGTCACCCAGACTGGAGTGCAGTGACGTGATCTCCACTCACTGCAACTCCAACTCCTGGGTTTAAGTGATTCTCTTGCCTGAGCCTCCTGAGTAGCTGGGATTACAGGTGCCCACCACCACATCCAGCTTTTTTTTTTTTTTTAGTAGAGATGCGGTTTCACCACGTTGGCCAGGCTGGTCTCAAACTCATGACCTCAGGTGATCTGCCCTCCTCAGTTTCCCAAAGTGCTGGGATTATAATAATGAGCCACAGAACCTGGCCCAGTCGTGGTTTTCAAACTTTTCTTTTCTTATTTTTTTTAGACAGGGCTGGCTCCAGGCTGGAGTACAATGGGGCAATCAAAGCTCACTGTAACCCCTGCCTTCGTGGTTCAAGCCATCCTCCCATCTCTACCTCCAAAGTAGCTGGGACCACAGGAACAGGCCACCATGCCCAGCTGTGTGGTAAAGACAGGGTTTTGCCACGTTGCCCTGGCTGGTCTCAAACTCCTGAGCTCAAGCAGTCTGCCTGACTCAGCCTCCCAAAGTGCTGGGATTTTAGGTGAGAGCCACCAAGCCTGGCACTTTTTTGTTTTTAAGCTTAACTTTTCTTTCAAATAACTCTTATGTTAAAATTTCCTCTTTATCCTCCTCTCCTTTTCCAGGCAGTCTCAGGGCAGTCTTGATTTGAAAGTCAAGATCTGGAAGATTATTTGAATAATGAGTCTCTCATCTAAAAGTTAATGTGGTAGAAAAGTCATAGACAATTTCTCTAATTTTTGCAAATAGGTCTTTAGAATTTCATAATTTATGATCAGGAGCTCATAAATTCCTATTTTCATGATAAACTTTGTATCCTAAATGAAGATTTCTAGTGCCAACAAAGAGAAGACAAACCACAGTATTTGCTTTTTTAATAAATGCAAAGTTGTAGTTTTAATCTTTTAGGGAAGCACTGAATTCTCAGCCAAAGAAAGCTCTAAAACTTTTGATATACAAAGCATTTAAGTTACAGGCTTCAAAACTACAGAATAAAGCAAATTCCCTGGAGAGACGTCATCCTATTTTGGAGTTTGCCACTCCATAGGAGCAGCTCTGGAGATAACTACACCTCAAGAGATGAAAGGGAGCTAGTGCTCTCTTGGTTACACTCTGGCTCGCTGTACCCCACCCCGATGGCTCAGAATCCTCTGTTTTTGAGTGTCCTACACAAAACCAGAGCAATCGTTCCTGAACTCCTGTCCCGTTGCGTATGGTGTATAAATATGGCCACCCTGCTCTGAATTTCCCAGGGTGCTGGGAGGGAAAAAACCATACTCTCCAAATGCTACTCATTTATACCTTTGACCTTAGTTTTATCACATTTTAAAATGGAAATTCTTTAAACATGAGACTTAGGAATTCGCTAAAAAAAAAAAAAAAAGAAAGAAAGGAAAAAAAGAAATTCTTTAAACTGAAATGTAAAACAGCTGAGTAAAGCAGTAGTAAAAGATATGTATTTAAAAAGACAACAGGCCAGGCATGGTGCTGTAATCCCAGCACTTTGAGGGCCTGAGGTGGGTCGATCACTTGAGGTCAGGAGTTCAAGACCAGCCTGGCCAACATGGTGAAACTTCATCTCTACTAAAAATACAAAAAATTAGCCGGGCATGGTGGCACACACCTGTAATCCCAGCTACTTGAGAGGCTGAGGCAGGAGAATCACTTGAACCTGGGAGGTGGAGGCTGCAGTGAACCAAGATTGCACCAGTGCACTCCAGCCTGGGTGACAGCAAACCCGTCTCAAAAAAGAAAGGGAATATAAATATTTCAACAAAGTAGTTTCCTCTTGAGGGGAGAAGGTAGTGGGAAAGATTCAGAAGGAATAATCAGGTAGCTTCAACAGTACTGACGATGTTCTAATTCTAAAATTAGCTAACAGAATGTATGGTTATTTATTATGCTTAGGATCTACATTATAAACATTCTTTTTATGTATCACATATTACATACAAATATATATATTTTTGAGACAGGGTTTCACTCTGTCACCCAGACTGGAGTGCAATGGCATGATCTTGGTTCACTGCAACCTCTGTCTCCCTGGTTTAAGCGATTCTCCTGAGTCATTTTTGTATTTTTAGTAGAGATGAGGTTTTGCTATGTTGGCCAGGCTGGTCTTGAACTCCTGGCCTCAAGATATTTGCCTGCCTCAGCCTCCCAAAGTGCTGCGATTAGAGGCCTGGGCCACTGCATCTGGCCTACATAAAAATATTTTAATTCATAAAATAAAAATATTTTATTCAATAATGTAAGAGAAAGAGGAATCATCCTTTAAAAAGTCTTCTTAATAATTTGGCTAATGAAACTAATAGACCTATTTTGATATGTAAATACAAAATATCCAGAAAGGCTTTATAAAAGCCACTCATCCTGAAGATTAATTAAACCAGAGTTACATTTCATGCCCTTCCACATTTTGCAATGTTAGAATATCAACATTCTTGCTGAATAGCCATTTACTGTGAATAGCACAACTACTCAAGAGGAAATATTTAGATATAAGATTTTCTTACTGTATCCAAGGCAAGCAAGTCATCTTTGCTCCCACCAAATACCATTATTTCATTTTCTTTTCCCAAACAGGCTGTGTGCCATAACCTATGTTTGAAAATTATAAACAGAGTGAAACACTGTCATGGAAGAAATTATACATTACATATAAATCAATTCTAAATTTCATACTGTAAAATATAATCTAAAAGAGACATGATTGAAACTTGAACCTTTGGGATATCCTAAAAGGGGTTATAACGATTCCTCTAGAGCTCATTAAATCACACCATTAAGGAGATGATTCTCTCTCTCTTTCTGGTTTGTTTGTTTGTTTGTTTGTTTTAGGAGATGAGGTCTCTTCATGTTTCCCAGGCTAGATTTGAACTCCTAGGCCTGGGTAATCCTCCTGCCTCAGCCTCCCTAAGTGCTGAGATTATAGGCTTGAGCCACCCAGCCAGAGATGACTCTTAATAACAGTTTCTATTATATCCCTCAACATTTTTATAACCTTTTTCTCTCATACATATTATCCCTGAAGTAAAATAAAAAGGAACTGATCACGTCATTGCTGAAATAGACACTTTGCCCAGTTTTCTTACTACTATCTGCCACATTACTATTCTTTTAATTCCTGCCTTTTTTTCCTGCTCTATGTTCCCCATCACCCAACAAATACAATTTGGCACTCCTCCACATTTACATTGTCATACTCGTCATCATTCTGAGTACAGAACACCAGAGTATGTTCGTAGTTTTTTTTTTTTTTTTTTTTTTTTTTGAGACGGAGTTTCACTCTTGTTACCCAGGCTGGAGTGCAATGGCACGATCTTGGCTCACCGCAACCTCCGCCTCCTGGGTTCAGGCAATTCTCCTGCCTCAGCCTCCTGAGTAGCTCGGATTACAGGCACGTGCCACCATGCCCAGCTACTTTTTTGTATTTTTAATAGAGACGGGGTTTCACCATGTTGACCAGGATGGTCTCGATCTCTTGACCTCGTGATCCACCCGCCTCGGCCTCCCAAAGTGCTGGGATTACAGGCGTGAGCCACCGCGCCCGGCCTGTTCGTAGTTTTTTAGTCTCTCTCCTCCCCCAGATACATATGGCTAATAAATATTTTCAAATATTGTTTCTGACCATAAAAATTTCCTGATGAGGAAGCATCTGTACTACCAATGGCTGATTTTCCTAGCCTAGTATTTGTGATCAACCACTGTTTTTTTTTTCCCCCACAAATCTTAATTCTTAGCTTCTTCCCAAATGAGCCCTCTATTTAGCTAAATTCATTTCCTTGCTTCCCCTGTGAGAAAAGCTTATTATTTACCTCTAGGTTTTTGTTCATTCTGTTTCTTATGTTTAGAATAATAAGTCATTCTCACTGAGGCTGAAAAATAGGCTCCAGACACCCAGGAAGTATTCCAAATACCCACCCCAAACTGGTTCTGTTGCCATCTCTATTCAGCACCCTTGAATGCTGATGTGCTCATTTTGTACTTGCCTCACTTATATCTGAAGATGAACTGCTCTGCATGCTACTTTAGCTGTTTGACTACCTAAGATTATGAGGTCCTTGAGGTAAGAAATTGTCAGTGGTGTGCTGGAAACAGCTTACTGGCTAGCAGAAGCTGATTGTGCATATCTCCAGCCAACTCCACATACCGAGACATCACATTGGAAGCTTGAAATCAGCCATGGTAGGAGTATTTACACCTTGGAAATCAGCAAATACTGCAAATTAGGGCATCCTCCCACTCTGGAGAGTGGTTGTTACCTGTTACCAGCACAGCACGGCAACTTGAGGAATCCAGTTTAGTTTTTTTTTTTTTTTTGAGACAGCGTTTCACTCTCACGCTGCCCAGGCTGGAGTGCAGTGATGCCTTCTCGGCTCACTGCAACCTCCACCTTCTGTGATTCTGCAATTCTGCCTTTTGAGTGATTCCCCTGCCTCAGCCTCCCGAGTAGCTGCGATTACAGGCGCCCGTAACCACGCCCAGCTAATTTTTGTATTTTTAGTAGAAACGGGGTTTCTACCATGTTGGCCTGGCTGGTCTCAAACTCCCGACCTTGTGACCTACTGCCTCGGCCTCCCAAAGTGCTGGGATAACAGGTGTGAGCCACCACACCTGGCTGGGGAATCTCATTTTATGGCTTCTTAAAAATGTCTCATGTGGTGTTCTGCACCCAGTACCTGCTCTAAAACTTATGAGTAACAAAAGCAAACATGAGGCTGGGCGTGACGGTTCAAGCCTGTAATCCCAGTACTTTGGGAGGCCAAGGTTGGGGGATGACAAGATCAGGAGTTCAAGACCCCTGGCCAACATAGTGAAAACCCATCTCTAATAAAAATACCAACAGAATTAGCTGGGTTTGTTGGTGCGCACCTGTAAACCCAGCTACTTAGGAGGCTGAGGAAGGAGAATCACTTGAACCTGGGAGGTGGAGGTTGCAGTGAGCTGAGATCACATCACTGCACTCCGCCCAGGTGACAGAGCAAGACTCTAACTCAAAAAACCAAAACCAAAACAACAGCTAAAAACCCAAAAGCAAACATGAAAAAACCAACATTCAGTCATTAGACATACACATTATTTCATAAAGGAGTAGAGCATCTAATATTGTTTTGGAAGTGGTCTGATAGCTCACGTCTACTTCCAATATATCACATTATTAACAAATAATAGTTTTACGAAGTTGAATATTTCCAGAGTGAGAGAACTCTCAAAAAAAGTTCATGTAAATTTCCCAATTTTAGATTTAGATTTAGATTTCCCAATCTAAAATTGGGAAATTCACATTTAAATTTAAATCAAAATTAGGGATTATACATAGTCATTGCTTTTACTTTGAGAGTACGTTGATTACTTTTTTTTTTTTTTTTTTTTTGAGACAGGGTCTGGCTCTCTTACCCAGGCTGCAGTGCAGTGCCACAATCTCTGCTTCTTCCAACCTCTGCCTCCTGGGCTCAAGCAATCCTCCCACCTCAGCCTCCCGGGTAGCTGGGACTACAGGCACATGCCACCACACCCAGTTAAATTTTTTTATTTTTATTTTTTTGGAGAGATGGGGTTTCACTATATTATCCAGGCTGGTGTTGAACTCCTGGGCTCAAGTAATCCTCCTGCCTTGGCCTCCCAAAGTGCTGGGATTACAGGCGTGAGCCACCACACCTGGCCTTACTTTTCTTAATATACCAATTTTGAAGCAACAGGTGCATAAAACAATTATAAATCTTAACTTATTACCATACAACTTATTTTTTCTACTTCCCAGAAATTGGGAAACATAACTAATTTTTAGTGCATTAACCCCTTTTACTTAGCTTTCACAAGTGCAAACAGTGGGATTATGCACAATTTATTAAAACAGATACTTTCCTCAAACACTCATGTACATTCAATGACAAATGTACTTGTGGCCCAGAAAGGAACCAAGTCATTAGAGATGTTTGGGAAATACTCTGCCCAATTCTCCAACTCTCATGTTAGAAGATACATTGATATAAATCTTCAGCAAGAACCCAGATTATGTGGTGGGTTGAAGATAGGGACTGGAAGAGGTTTAGGCAAAGGAGAGAGAGCACAAGAAATGTCTTCATACATGGGAAGGAACAGATTAATTTCCTGGAAGGAAGGTTATTTGTAACCTTGGCAATACTCATGAGATCCAACAGGACTCGGGCTCTATAGTCTCCAACAGCTTTTTCAGACACATTAAAATAGGGTCCTTGTTGACAGCCACCTATATAGGCTATCAGATATGGCTACATGTATGGCTTTTCAGCCATAGTTTTATCTGGGTGAGACCCAGAGAATAGTGCTATACTGTAGAACAGTCATTCTCAACCAGGGGCAATTTGTCCCCCAAAGAGGCATTTCACAATATATGGAGATATTTTTATTTGCCACAACTTGAGGAGAGAAAGGTAGTACAACTGGCATCTACTGTATAAAGGACAGAGATGCTGCTAAACATACTACAATACACAGGACACCCTCATGACAAAGAATTATGTGGTCCAAAACGTCAGTAATGCCAAAGTTGAGAAACTTGCTATAGAGTTCTAAGAGGAGAATTGGGCAGCTTATGTTTCAAATTACAACTTGGAAAGTTAGCACAAAATGCTATAGCGCTTAGCTAAATTGTCACTTTTATAAAAATTAGTAAACATATACACACACATATATGTTCTCCTTACACTCAACTGTATCCCACCTGTTCTCCTCCTCACCTCATACCTGAAGATAGATCTGCCTCTGTCTTATCTGCCTTAGAGAAACTCTGGCCTGGATTTCATCATCGCAGAACACTGGAAAGCCTTTCCTGACTTGATTTTGATGACATCTAGCTTGCAACCTGATGTTTTTTCTACAGACTGATAGTTTATGTCCTTTCACAGCTGCTCTAAACTTATCACCTAAACATTCTAATAAAGCATATTATTTACATGACACATCAGCTGAATTAAAATAAATCTCTTTACATAGCTCTAGTTCTAACTAGTATTATATTATTGATAACAGTTGTTGCTCTAATTACTCATTAAGGGTTCAAATATAAAATAGGAGTAATTTTAAAACTAAACATTTTTACTACTACTTTGGTCTATAATTAATGCATTCATACAATCAAACAACTGTAATAAACTAAGAGATTATCTAGTCCAACTCCCTCATTTCACAGATAAAGAAATTGATGCGTAGTTTCTTTCTTTCTGTTTCTGAGACAGAATCTGGCTCTGCTGCCCAGGTGGGAGTGCAGTGGTGCAATCTTGGCTCACTGAAGCCTCAGCCTCCTGGGATCAAGTGATCCTCCCACCTCAGCCTCCCAAGTAGCTGGGACTATGAGGTGTGTACTACCACACCCGGCCACTAAAAAAAAAAAAAATTGTAGAGATGGGTCTCACTATGTTGCCCAGGCTGGCCTCAAACTCCTGGACTCAAGTGTTCCTCCTGCCTTGGCCTCCCAAAGTGCTGGGATTAATAGGCAAGAGCCATCATGCCCAGCCAATGCTCAGTTTCTTTAAGTGACTTTTCAAAGCCAAAAAACTAGGTGGTGGCTGAGCAAGGACTAGGACTCTGGGCTCCCATATCTTAGCACAAAACTCTTTAACTTAAAAAAAAATTTTTTCAAAAGAGCCAGAACTGTTAAAATAAGACATTCCAATGAATTTTTATAGAAGAAAATATAAGAATCATAAATACAATTATGATAAATTCGAAATGTACTGCAAATATTAATATAGATACATATACCAAAATACACATAAATACTTTCAGGCCTTTTTCTCAAGTATGTTGTCATTTATTAAATAACAAAAATACATATCATTAAATTGAATTCACACTAGCATAAATTCTAGAATGTATTTTTAAAATTTTAAAATACATAGCATGAAAAAGATTAAAATCTATTACCAATTTTGATTATAATGTGCTGAATCTGAATTTCCTATGAAGATATCATTATACTACTCAATCAAATTAGAAAAAAATAAGAATTATAGTATAAATGTGGTTTTCTTTGTAGTCTAATAATAGTATATAATTTCTACAATTTTTAATCCTATTAAATGTCATAAATAACATTTTCTTTTTCAAAAAATTCATATCAATGAATACAGCATGCAGCTAATAAAGAAAAAAAATAATCTGCCACCCACTGGATCAACATGGAAGCAAATTTCCTGATTAACTTGCTTTAAACCTCTTCCAAAAACAACTACTACTAAAGCCAACCTCATGCTTGTCTACTTATGAAAAATATTAACATTAAAAACATTAATCTCATATGATGCTTTTAATTATCTTAATCTTCACAGTTATCAGGCAAGATTATACATTTACCTAAAAGAAAAACATTTTCAAATATGCAACTATGGGTGAAAACTGGATAGATCATTTCTAACAATGAGATATAACTAAAATAATAATTAAATTATTTAGGTAACATTAACCTCATGTGAAAGATATCCTTAATGACTTATCGTCTCAGTGGCAAACACTATAAATTCAGTACTATGTTTTAACACTTTAACAAATCTTAACTATGTTACTATTTGTCAATGTTTTGACTTACCTCGGTCTTGTTTTAGGTAAGTGTGTAAGTTGTTTCCAACAATTTGTTGTGACATTATGAATCCAACCATCACCTGCAATATTATGGCAGTTAAGAAATTAAGATGAGGTCTTTGGGATACAATTTTAATTTTCCCCCAAATTTATTATGCTACATTTAAATGACTCTTTTTTCTGAGTGCGCCTATTTTATCATAAAAATTTTCAAACATTTACAAAAGTAGAGTTACCATAGCAATGAATTCCACATATCACAGATTCAACAGCTATCAAGACTTTGCTACATGTACTCCCCTTGCTCCACTTATCTTTTTGTTATTCTTATTGCTTTATTTTTCTAAATGAAATCCTAGATCTCCTATCATTTTCCCCATACATACTTCAGTACGCATTACTGAAAAAAAGGACATTTTTTACATAACCACAATGCCATTATCACAGTCAACCAAGCTAAAAAAAAAAAATTTATTGGGATCATCTAATATCTGTATAACCAAATCTTAAACTGAAACAGAATCTTTAAGGGAGAAAATTGACTAGATTATGAGTCAGTACATTTAATTTCCCATAGATCAATGACCAAAAATGAAAATAGAAACTAAAAACACTAGAGATCATGAAGATTTGATGTTAAACAACCCATACTGAACTGTACAGATGTTAGTTTTTTTGTTAGATTTCAAATCTCTTTTAATTAAAAATCTAACAAATTGAAGAAGTATAATAATATGCAAGAAAAACTAACATCTCCTACTAGGAACTGTTGTTTCTCCAACTAACCTCTGGAATTTGTTTGGTGGCCAGCTCTGTCTGCCACACACACAGCTGATGCTCAATAAACTTTTGTTAAAAAATAGTTGTTTCCAGACCCTAATATATAATTACAGAAATGTTTTAATAGTATATAATGTTTCTTAATGAAAACATCTCTAGCCATAGAAAACTTCTGGGTTGAAAAAATAAACAACAGCCAGGCACGGTGGCTCACGACTGTAATCCTAGCACTTTGGGATGCTGAGGCAGGCGGATCATGAGGTCAGGAGTTCGAGACCAGCCTGGCCAACAGGGTGAAATCCCATCTCTACTAAAAATACAAAATTCAGCTGGGCATGGTGGTGGGTGCCTGTAATCCCAGGTACTTGGGAGGCTGAGGCAGAAGAATTGCTTGAATCTGGGAGGCAGAGGTTGTAGTGAGCCAAGATTGTGCCACTGCACTCCAGCCTGGGTGACAGAAGACTGCCTCAAGAAAAAAAGAAAAGCCGGACGCAGTGGCTCACGCCTGTAATCCCAGCACTTTGGGAGGCCGAGGCGGGTGGATCATGAGGTCAAAAGATCGAGACCATTCTGATCAACATGGTGAAACCCTGTCTCTACTCAAAATACAAAAAATTAGCTGGGCATGGTGGCGCGTGCCTGTAATCCCAGCTACTCAGGAGGCTGAGGCAGGAGAATTGCCTGAACCCAGGAGGCGGAGGCTGTGGTGAGCCGAGATTGCGCCATTGCACTCCAGCCTGGGTAACAAGAGTGAAACTCCATCTCAAAAGAAAGAAAGAAAGAAAGAAAACAGAAAACACAAAACATCTAACATGCCAAATTAAGAAGTCAACATTCCTGGTCAGGTGTCTATACTGATGCCACAATTTTACTGCTAAAAAAAAAAACTGCATTCCAAAACAAATAGCCACTGGGACCAGCAGTGACAGGAGCTTAAAAAACCTAACTAAACACTCCCCCATAGTTCTGGAACAAAAAGAGAAGGAACTGGGTATCCTACTTTATATTTTCAGGGCCTTCTAAGAAAGGCTGCTCTTCTAACCTCCTAGCCTGGAGTATAGCACAAGCAAACAGTACAAGCATCTGGGTCAAAAACAGCAAACATGGAATCACAGACTATAGTAGTGGAAAGGGGCTCTATTACATCGAGCCTCAATCACCCTTCCTCTTCTCTTTCCCTAGAAAACATGGGAACGTGGAGAGTCAAGGGTACAAAAGCAAAAAGGTCGCAATTCATGCAAGAAAATAGTTGAGGATAAAGACAAACGAGAACAACAGGAAAAAAGGAAGATGTACTTTAAGTACGGAATACAATGAATAAAAAAGAATGAGATAATAATTACAGGCTAAATTTTAATCAACTTACTTAATGGGATATTATCTGCACTTAGTCCACCACACAGGAAAAGTTTATCATCAGCTATTGGTGTTAAAGTATGCCATGACCGATGTTTTGGGCTTTCTCCGTTAATAGTAATCCTGTGGCAAGGGGAAAAAGAAGTCTAGGTACTATGTTAATCAAAAGAAAAGGTTTTAATCTTAAATCTTAAAAAAAAAATTGCCCTCACTGTCCCCCAAAAAAGAGTTGATTTTACTAGTCCCACCTACATGAATATTTTTAAAACATTATTAAATTTTTAGATGAATTTAAACACATCTCTCCATTTAATGTCCATTCCATCTGGTTACAGAGTGAAAATAAAAGCCAATTCTCTGTTAATTCACAATGCACAATCAGCATCATTTTTATTGGCGAATCAGCTGCTTCCTCAGTTTTTCAATACATTTTTTTTCACGTCTATAACTTTTTACTGTTGTTTCAAGGTTAACTTTGTGTTTTTAGCTGATTTCCCCAAGGATATTATAGGTTTTTATATTGTTGTTTTTACTTTGATCTACTTCTAGAATATCCCAACGCATTATCTTCTTCTGAAAATGCTAGCTATTCTAACTTCAAAATAAAAGCATGCAAGCCATTCCAGATCTAGGGTAAACTTCTAAGGATTTCTTAAAAAATAAAATACATAAAAACAAGGCCAGGCACAGTGGCTCACTTCTGTAATTCCAACACTTTAGGAGGCCAAGGCAAGAGGATTACTTGAACCTAGGAGTTGAATAGACCATCCTGGGCAAAATGGACACAGTTTCTTAAAACAAAACAAAACGCAAGAATAATTATAATCATAAAAGGGACATTTAAAAGAGATGGGGTATGAAAAATAAAAACATAAGTATAAATTAGAACCAAAAGAATTTAATTCAGGAGGTGAGAAAACACCATTCTTCCACAGTCTGGAATGTTCTAGAATAACACAGGCCATTTTTGGAAGATGTACTTTTTTTTTTTTTTGAGATGGAGTTTTGCTCTTGTTGCCCAGGTTGGAGTGCAATGGTGCATTCTCAGCTTACTGCAACCTCCGCCTTCCAGAGTTCAAGTGATTCTCTTGCCTCCACCTCCGAGTAGCTGGGATTATAGACATCCGCCACCATGCCTGGCTGTTTTCATGTTTTCAGTAGAGATGGGATTTCACCATGTTGGCCAGGCTGGTCAAGAACTCCTGACCTCAGGTGATCCACCCGACTCAGCCTCCCAAAGTGCTGGGGTCACAGGCGTGAGCCATGATACCTGGCCAACATGTTGGTTTTAAAACATTCAACAATAATAAAAATAGTTCTTTAAAAAGGAGAGCTCTTCTATAATTTTGTACCCCAGCAATAAGAAATAAATTCCTATGTATCTTTTCCGATTTTAATGCATAAACATATTTCTTAAAAATAAATACATCAGATCATATACCCTGTAATTTTTTTTATGTAACTAATATGTTATAGATTATTCCCAAGAAATACGGTTTCCTGCGGTAATAGAAGCATGGTTGGGCAAAGGTACCATGATGTAAACAATCCCCACTGGTGGATATGGGGATTAACCTCAAGTTTTGGCTTTTATAAATAATGTTACAATGAACATACACTTGTCTAATTATTGCCTTCAGAGAAATTCAGCTATGCACATATTGTCAGACTGTCTTCTAGAAAACCTGTACCAATTTGTACTCCCAAGAATTTTGTTACATCTAGCACTTACTGGTCATTACAATTATTTATATCCGACAACTGAAAAATTACCTTTGTTTATATTTCTTCCATAATCTATGAAGTTGAATATCTTTTAAAAATAATTTTTACCTATTATTTCTTTTGTGAGTTGTTTATGCATGTTCTTTGTCCACTTTTCTATTGGATTATTTGTCTTTTTTGTTTTTACTGATTTACTGAGTTCTTGTGGATCTTTGCCCTGGTCTCTCTCTGTTAAAAATATTGCAAATATTTTTTTGTTTGCATTTTACACTTTGTTTTTTAATTTTTTGTGGTACATTTTTCTACAGAGAAATATTTAATCTTTAAGTGGTCTTATCAGTCTTTTCGTTTATGAATTTTGAGTTCATATCATCTTTACAAAGCTGTCTCCAGGCCAAGATTTTAAAGATAATCTGCTACATTTTCTTCTGAGACTTTCATGGTTTTATTTTTAATGGTATTTATACTTGGGAACATTACATAGCTCTGATTCCATCTCATTACATGAAATGCCAAGTGGATAGCTAAATGTTTTTGCTATTGTTAAATACATATTATGAGCTACAAATAAAATCTGACTTTTCTCTACTCCATTATCTGTTCACCTGAGATGATCCGATTCAATCACTTCTTCATTTCTTCTACTGATCAGCCCTCAAAGAATACTTAGTATAAAACCAGTACTTTAATTTCAACTGTTAGTATGTTCATGTTTTACCTTGTTTGGTTAAGGAACAAATTCTATTTAAATCTATATAGTCCTTGCTTAGACATTATGGACACATACAGACACACACACATGCCTATAGATTAAAACATACTTAGACTTCAAACTTACCTTCCAGACCAAGTCCAGGTGTCTAGGTTTAGATAGTGCAAATCATTCATCCTAGTTTGCTAAAATAAAAGTGTATTACATTGGTCAGTGTTTCACATCTTTTAAACAGCTAAAATTTTTCTTTTAAAATAAGTTCAGATTAAAAATAGACTATCTCTATTTTACTTAACATGAGACGTTTAAACATTGGAAAACAATGCTAAGCATTAATACGACTGACACAAAGCTCCCAAATCAATGTATCAAAGTGGAAAGGAAGAAATTGGTTTAAATTCACACATTTTAGATTACAAGAAATTGATTTTTTCTTATACTGCACTGAAGTGAAGGATTCTCTTCATTAAAATATGATTTATAATTATCTATGATTGTTCATGTATGGTCTGTTTAGGAAATAGAAGATAAATGTTAGTACTGAATGCCATTTTAATCCCTAGATAATATTAACATTTTATTATTCCCCAAATCAGAGGATAAATTTTTATAAGGAGAACTGTACATAAAAATACCATTTCCATTAAAAACACTAACCAAAACACGTCCGCCAAATACATAACCCTTATTTCCAAGAACTGCACACGTATGCGCGGCTCGTGGCTGTGGTGGAACTCCACCCTGCAAGTAGAAATCAGAACAAATTGCAAAGACTTGAAATATATATAATAAAGTTACATTCTGATGTTCAGTATGAGAAATTCTTAACCACTAAGTTATCATTATCTATGTAATTCCATTAAAAACGCTAATGCAAAAGTTTATTCTAAATAGTAATAATTATCGACAAATACTATTCTTCAGAATAATTTTATTCTCCCTGATTTTTACTTTTGAAAATATTTTTCTTATATTTCTGACACTATTTAGCAAAATAAGGTTTCATGTAAATTTTTGCTTGAAATACTGTATAAAGATTTTAAAATCAAATTTAAAAATTTTTTGTCTCCCTCTCTGTTTCTCTCTCACACACACAGAGTTACTATTAGAAGTGAGCAGTGCACAATGCGATTATCTCAGAACTCTACAAAATTAAAAATGGTCCCAAAATTCTTCGTGCCTCAAATTTACAATAAGAACTTCACTCTTGGCTTAATCCAGACAGTGCTCTTTTACTAAAATTCTTAATATTAATTGATAACACTTCTCTACACTTTATTTTGAATAAATACAGCAGATCTTTTCTTCAGAGAAGTTTTGTTTTGTTTTTGAGACAGAGTCTTGCTCTGTCGCCAAGGCTGGACTGCAGTGATGTGATCTTGGCTCACTGCCACCTCCATCTCCTGGGTTTATGTGATTCTCCTGCCTCAGCCTCCTGAGTAGCTGGGATTACAGGCATGCAACACCAGGTCCGGCTAATTTTTGTATTTTTAGTAGAGATGGGGTTTCGCTTTGTTTGGTTTGCCCAGGCTGGTCTCAAACTCCTGGCCTCAAGCAATCTGCCTGTGTCAACCTCCCAAAGTGCTTGGATTACAGCTGTGAGCAACCACACCAGCCTAGAGAGGTTTTTAATTGGTGGAAAAAGCAAGTATCATAGGTAGATGAATGAATAAAATTTGAGGGAAGAATCTTCTGCATAATTTCTGTGCTTTCATGGTGGGTGCCTTTATGTATGTATTTTAATTCCAAGTGCTGAAAGACCTGACATTTTCAGCTCAATGGATACTCAAAGTGGGTATCGGATATCAAAGCTCTGCATCAAGGAGAATCACTTCAACCTGGAAGGTGGAGGCTGTGGTGAGCTGAGACTCTGCCACTGCACTACAGCCTGGGTGACAAGAGTGAAATTCTATCACACACACACACACACACACACACACACACACATGCGCGCGCGCGTACTCTGCATCCACTATAACTTCCTAAACTTTTCAAGCTTATTGAATAACTGTGCTGTGGTCAACTGGTAAGAAATAATTCAGATATTATCTATATAACACTTAAAGGAAAACCATTTAAGAATTTTGGTTTCTGGCTGGGTACAGTGACTCACACTTGTAATCTCAGCACTTTGGGAGGCCAAAGTAAGCCAACGTAGGCTGAGGTAGGCCCAGATAGGCCGATCACGAGGTCAAGAGAACAAGACCATTCTGGCCAACATGGTGAAACCCCGTCTCTACTAAAATTAGCTGGGTCTGGTGGTGTGTGCCTGTAATCCCAGCTACTTGAGAGGCTGAGGCAGGAGAATCGCTTAAAACCGGGAGGCAGAGGTTGCAGTGTGCTGAGATTGCACCACTGCACTCCAGTGTGGCGACAGAGCGAGACTCTGTCTCCAAAAAAAAAGAATTTTGGTTCCCAGCTTTTCCAACAAAATAAAATTTTTATTATTATTCCAGGCTTGATCTGAAACTCTGGAAGAATTCTACTATATAGATGAGAATACCTGAACAGCGGAAATCTGAAATTTATTGCCTGGAAAAAGAGGATGCAGAGAATAGCCAAACTGTAACATTAATTTGCATAGAATTTCCCATCATTTCCATGAACAGAAGTTGGACTGTAAGGAATTCTGGTCATTGTTTCCTATGATCCATGTTAGAGGGAAAAAAAAGGAATTCTGGTCATATATTTGTATTAGTAGACACATATGTAACTGCACATATATGACCTGCTTAGCATTCCACTCTGTTCAAATCTGGTAAGCGTATCAGTCACAATACCCTGCTCTCCGTAGCAATGAACATGTGACTCAAGACTAGCCAATCATCCCTTTGGCATCAGGGATTGCTGTAAACAGTGGAAACATGCCCAAGCAGAGGGAGAGTCCTTTTCTAAGACTAATATAAAACGCTAAGAGAGTACAATACAAATAACTGCTTGTGTAGCCAGGACCATATTCCCTCCAAAATGAGCCAGTGTGTCTGCCATAGACAGAATGAAACAAGCACGCAAAGAGAAACAGAGAAAAGCAGACAGAAAGTATTGCAAGGATGCTGAGTAATCTGCTCCGGTTCCTGAGGCCCTGGCCCCTGCGGCTCTTCCTTGTACTTTGTGAGCCATTCCAATATGTTTTCCAGCTGTGTGAGAATTCATTATTGCTCAAATTAATTTGAATTTGTGTTTGGTCACTAACAAATGAAAGAATACTGATAATGTATTTTTGTCATGCCATAATTGCATGTACCTCTGAATTCAAGGGCATATAAAACATGTGCTTTGTTATAAAAGGATTTTTTAAAATAAGCCTTTTTAATAAAGATCTTTAAAAGGAAGAATGATGATGGCACCTCATTAAAATATTTCTTTTTCTAGAAAACCTCAGCTGACATGAAGAAGAATATGCAATTTGTTTGTTTGTCTGTTTGTTTGTTTTGAGAGATGGGGTTTCACTATGTTGCCCAGGCTAGAATGCAGTGGAGTGCAGTGGCTATTCACAGGTGCGACTGCAGCACACTACAGCCTCAAACTCCTGGACCCAAGTGAAACTCCTGCCTCAGCCTTCTGAGAAGTTAGGACTGAAGGTGCCATCTATGGCTCTGATGTTTTTCTTTTCTTTTTTTGAGATGGAGTTTCCCTCTTGTTACCCAGGCTGGAGTGCAATGGCACGATCTCGGCTCACCGCAACCTTTGCCTCCTGGGTTCAAGCAATTTCCCTGCCTCAGCCTCCCAGGCAGCTGGGATTACAAGCATGCGCCACCATGCCCAGCTAATTGATGTTTTTCTTAAAGCTATTAAAGTACTCAAGAGAACTACTTAGTATGTGATTACACACCAAATTACAAAAATCCAAATAACAGGCCGGGTGTGGTGGCCTGTAATGCCTGTAATCTCCACACTTTGGGAGGCTGAGGTGGGTAGATTACTTGAGGTCAGGAGATCAAGACCAGCGTGGCCAACGTGGTAAAACTCTACCTCTACTAAAAATACAAAAATGAGCCAGGCGTGGTGGCTCACGCCTGTAATCCCAGCACTCTGGGAAGCCGAGGCGGGCAGATCATGAGGTCAGGAGATGGAGATCATCTTGGCCATGGTGAAACCCCGTCTCTACTAAAATATATTTTTTAAAAAATTAGCTGGGTGCAGTGGCACGTGCCTGTAGTCCCAGCTACTCAGGAGGCTGAGGCAGAGGAATTGCTTGAATCCGGGAGACAGAGGTTGCAGTGAGCCAAGACTGTGCCACTGCACTCCAGCCTGGCAAAAAGAGGAAGATTCTGTCCCCAAAAAAAAAAAAAATTAGCCAGGCATGGTGTCCCACATCTGCAGTCCTTAGCTACTCAGGAGGCTAAGGCAGGAGAACCACCCGAACCCAGGAGGCAGAGGTTGCAGTGAGTTGAGATTGTGCCACCACACTCCAGCCTGGACGACAGAGCAACACTCCGTCTCAAAACAAAACAAGCTGGGCGTGGTGGCTTACGCCTGTAATCTCAGCACTCTGGAAGGCTGAGGCAGGCGGATCACCTAAGGTTAGGAGTTCGAGACCCGCCTGACCAATATGGTGAAATCCCATCTTAAAAAAAACAAAAATTAAAAAAAACAACCACCACTCCAAAAGCCAAGTAGCACAGTAAAAAATCAATTTTTAAATATAAGTATATAAATACAAAGATAACTTTTTATAACACTTACTTTAATTTCTGGTTGAAACCAAGTCTGTGTCTTTGTGTCAAATACATGGACATCATTATGCCATCCCCAGAATATCTGCTCTTCCTAAAAGATAAATTTTTTAAATATCTAAAAGCTTTAATAATGTTTACATTATTATTACAGTTTTCTCACATATTTACTGGTAAAATAATAGATACCTTACAAAAATAGAATTAAGTGTTACCATTGTCATAAAGCTAATGCATATATGGATGCCTCCCAAAGCATGGTCCCAGACCAATAGCACTTTCTTTCCTTCTCACAGTACTGTTTGGCAACTTTCCTTCTCACAGTATTGTTTGCAGTGAATCATAATTTTACTTGCTGACAATCTTTCAATATTCTCAAATCATTATCTTTTTTAAAATTGCAGAGGGCAGAATGATATTTACATTTTTAAATATGTTTTCCTAAAGCACATGCTCAGAACTTTTCATTTTTGCTTAATAAACTTTAGAGGGTCATGATTTCTTTTTCTAAAACTTCTTAATCACTTCTAGTTCACCAAACAATTTGTTCTTATAGATTAAACTTAGGACCACTCTCTTCTTTATCTCCTAAGATATAAAATCGTTTGTCAGCAAGGCAAAGACTTAGCAGGTATACTGTGTTTAGCATCTCCCAGGGTGCTGAAATCCTCTACCACTACTCCAGATGATCTCTGTGCCAGTTTTGTACTCTATGTCAGATCACTAGAAGTCAGGTGTTCGAGACCAGCATGGCCAACATGGCGAAACTCCGTCTCGACTAAAAATACAAAAATTACCCAGGCGTCAGAAACACATAATTTATTTTTGTCAGGTCTTGTCAAGCAAGTCAAATTAGCTAAACCATTTACTTAGTTTAGAATCCATTTTTAAATTTATTTTTATTGAAACAGGGTCTTGCCATGTTGCCCAGGCTGGTCTCAAACTCCTTGGTACAAGTGATCCTTCTGCCTCAGCCTCCCCAGTAGCTGGGATAATAGGAATGTGCCACCACACCCAGCTCATTTAGACTCTAAATGAGAAAAAAAAAAAAAAAAACCCATGTGTGTTCTAGAAACTTCAAGACATGATAATTAGCTTAGTAACTGTATTATAGGAGAAAAAATTTGAGTTATTTCACTGATGGGTAAAAATAACTAGATATAAACAGAAGTTATAATCTTGAAAATTATCAGCAATACTTTAAGTAGCAAAGATTTAATGATATGTCATTTTTAAAACTCTAAAACCACACAGAAATACATACACACACATATATATTTATACATACAGATATATTTATTTATATTAATAATGTAGAATATATGCTGGTAGAAGGTAAAGCTAGAAAGGCTGCATGTTGGTGGTGGGATTGATGGTTTTTTAAATTATCTGTTTAAAAATTTTATTTTTGTAATTCATAACTTCTTTAACAATGATTAATAATGATTTATTGTCTAATCAGTAAGAATAAGTAGAAAAATTAATATCACTACCAACTCACTCACTCTTATCTAGAGGCCAGTCTGATGAATGAATAATTCTAATGGACATATCTAAAAAGAGGTGTATGTCAACCATACCTATTGTGGTTAAATACGAACAGAATTTTTCCAAGTTCCACTAGAGCCTCTACTTGTCTAACAGAAGCAGGTATGGGTGATTAATAAGAAATCACTCTGCCAATAGCCATGAAGGTTAATATCACTAGATGAGATACCTTTTGCCAAATGGATCTGAATGTTAAAGAGAGAAAACACATTTTTTCCATCGTGTCAATTATGACAAATTGGTAGCTCCAAAAATGAGAAAGCCTGGCTTATTATTTCTAAGATGTTAAGGCTATATTGAACTGGAGGAAAATGTAAACAGTGATTACTCTCTTACCCAAGATGCATCATGAACATCAAAACAGTCTTGGAGTTCACTGTGTCTCCTACACCCATAACCACCAAAATATATTAGTCTGAAAAACAAATACAAAAGGACACACTTGAGAAATTCTGTTTCCAGTTTGTTCATAGAAAACTGAAAAAGATCCTCTCACCTTAACAACCCAAACACAAAATCACAGTTTAAAGAAAACAAAGAGCAGAGGAAACAGAGAGACCTAAATAAACCAATTCCACAAAGTGATGAGCTTTCAATGGGACAGAAGAGACCCATAGCTGCTTTTATTCCTGGTGTAACAGCAAGAGGAAGAATCCAGCACATACAGGGTTTGTAAGAAGAAACTACTCAAATTTTTAACAGCTACATATATATACTGCCATAGCAAATAAAGATTTAAAAAAAAATTTTTTTGAGACACGGTTTCCCTCTGTCACTTAGGTTGGAGTACAGTGACATGAACGTGATCTCAACTCATTGCAAACTCCACCTCCACAGTTGAAAATCTCTAGAAAATCTCAGTGCTCAAATACGGGGCCCTCATAAAGGAAAGTACTGTCCCAAAACATTTGAAGCCAGTGGTAAAACTCCACCAAACTAAAACTACAACAAGGCCCAAACACAAATCACCTACAGATTAGATGGACTTAACTCTTACTTTAGCAACTTGAAAAGAAGAAAGGACATGTCCCTTTCTGAAGATAAATATAATTTATTCCAATCTTTACTGTTCCTTCATATAGAAGATCTTGTATATAATAATAATAAAAAAAAACTACAGGGAGGCTGAGGCAGGCAAATTGCTTGAAGTTAAGAGTTTGAGATTAGCCAGGGCAACTTAAGAAGACGGATGGATGGACGGAAGGAAGGAAGGAAAGAAGGAAGGAAGGGAGGGAGGGAGGGAGGGAGAAAGGAAGGGAAGAAAGGAAGGAAGGAAAAGGGAAGGAGGAGGGGGAGAGGGAGGGAGGGAGAGAGGTGCATACCTGTAGTCTTAGCTACTCAGGTGGCTGAGGTGGGAAGACTGCTTGAACTCAGAGTTCAGGGTTGCACTGAGTTATGATCACACCACTGCACTCCAGCCTAAGCCTGAGAGAGACCTTGTCTCAAAAAATAAAAATTATAAAATACACAAAAAGGCACAAAAAAGTGGCCAATGATCATGAGAGAAAAGACTCAATATAAACAGACTCAGAGGTGGTCTAGATAGTGAAATTATCAGAAAGGGCCTTTAAAAAAGCTTTTTTTTTTTTTTTTGAGATGGAGTCTTGCTCTGTCACCCAAGCTGGAGTGCAATGGTGTGATCTTGGCTCACTGCAACCTCTGCCTTCTGGGTTCAAGCAATTCTCCTCCCTCAGCCTCCTGAGTAGCTGGGATTACAAGTGTCTGCCACCAAGACCAGCTAATTTTGGTATTTTTAATAGAGATGGGGTTCCACCATCCTGGCCAGGCTCATCTCGAACTCCTGACCTCATGATCCACTCACCTTGGTCTCCCAAAGTACTGGGATTACAGGCATGAGCCACTGTGCCTGGCATTAAAAACAAGGCTCTGATGAGGATACTAGTAGTGGAAAAACGTGGAGAAAAAGCAGGAAGGAATGGTAATTTCGGCAAAGACATAGAACCATAGAAAAGAACTAAATGGAAATGCTAAAAATGGAAAATAAGATGTCAGAACTAAAAAATTCAATAAATAGATTGAACATCAAACTTTTTAAAATAATTTCCTTCCTGGAATTTGATAATTAACAGCAAACTTGACACAGCAATGGGAAAGATCAGCAAACTTGAAGACAAGTCAATACATCAATAAAAAATATCCAAATTAAAACACAAAAGCCAAGAACGGGAAGAAAAGATACAGGCAGCCAAAGCTTTGTGGAACAATATCAAAATGGTCTAACATACATGTAATGGGAGACCCAGAAAGGTAGACAAAGAAATGTGGAGAAGAAATATTTGACAACGTAATTAGTAAGAAACTGATGGAAGATATCAACTTACAAACCCAAGAAGCTAAGCATACTCCAGGTAAGATAAATACAAAGAAGGGAACTACATCAAGGCATATTTAATCAAGTTATTTAAGGGCAAAAATATAGAACAGGTAAAGAAAAAAAAAAGACATATACAGAGAAACAAAAACACAAATGAGAGTAAATTTGTCACAAAAAAATATGGAAGCCAGGCTGGGCAGAGTAGGTCAACTATGAAATGCCAGCAGTGTGGAAGGCTGAGGCAGGAGGACTGCTTCAACCCCAGAGTTTCAGGTCAGCCTGGGCAACATTAGAGTAAGACCCCTAACTCTACAAAAAATTACAAAAAGGCCAGGCATGGTGGCTCATGCCTGTAATCCCAGCACTTTGGGAAGCCGAGGCAGGCGGATCACCTGAGGTGGGGAGTTTGAGACCAGCCTGACCAACATGGAGAAACCCTGTCTCTACTAAAAATACAAAATTAGTCAGGCCTAGTGGTACAAGCCTGTCTGTAATCCCAGCTACTAGGCAGGCTGAGGCAGAAGAATCACCTGAATCCAGGATGCAGAGGTTGTGGTGAACTGAGATAATGCCACTGCACTCCAGCCTAGCAACAAGAGTGAACCTTCATCTCAAAAAAAAGAAAAAATTAGCTGGCTGTGGTGGCAGGCACTTGTAGTCTCAGCTACTTGAGAGCAAGAAGGAGGAATGCCTGAGCCCACAAGTTTGAGGCTACAGTGAGCCATGACTGCATCACTTCATTTCAGTCTGTGTGGATGATGGAATAAGACCATCTCTACTTAAAAAAAAAAAAAAAGGTAAGGAAAGAAAAAGGAAGGAAGGAAGGAAAGAAAAAGAAAACTGGCTGGGCACACACCTGTAATCTCAGCACTTTGGGAGGCCAAGATGGGTGGATCACCTGAAATCAGGAGTTTGAGAACAGCCTGACTAAGATGGTTAAACCCCACCTCTACTAAAAATACAAAAGTAGCTGGATGTGGTGGTGTATGCCTATAATCCCAGCTACTCAGGAGGCTGAGACAGAAGAATCACTTGAACCTGGGAGGCAGAGGTTGCAGTGAGCCAAGATGGTGCCATTGCACTCCAGCCTAGGCAATAAGCGCAAAACTCCAACTCAATAAAAAGAAAAAGAAAAAAGAAAAGGAAAAATGGAGCCCCAAAAGCTATGTAATAAAATCTGTAAAGTGCTGAAAAAAAAAATCCTGTCAACCAAAACGGTCAAAGAAGAAATCATAAGAGAAATGAGAAATTACCCTGTGATAAATGAATATATAAACATAACAAAACTTAGGAGATGCAGCAAAGGCAGGGCTCAGAGGAAAATTTACAGCTGTAAATGTCTATATTAAAAACAAAAAACCTCAAATCCTCTAAGCTAACTTAGAGAAAGTAGAAGGAAGGAACTGATAAAGGTTAGAGGGGAGATAAAATAGTGAATAGAAAAACAATCAAGAAAAACAACAGGCCAGGTGGGGTGGCTCAGATCTGTAATCTCAGCACTTTGAGAGGCCAAGGCGGGAGGATCACTTGAGCTGAGGAGTTCAAGACCAGCGTGGCCAACACGGTGAAACCCTGTTCCTACTAAAAATACAAAAATATTAGGTGGGTGTGGTGGTGGGTGCCTGTAACCCCAGCTACTTGGGAGGCTGAGGCAGTAGAATCGCTTGAACCCGGGAGGCAGAGGTTGCGGAGAGCCGCAATTGTGTCACTGTACTCTAACCTGGGCAACAGAGTAAGACTACGCCTCAAAAAAAACAAAAACAAAAACAAAAAAAAACAACAAAAAAACCCCCGAAAGTTGATACTTTTAAAAGATCAACAAAATTGGCAAATGCTTAGACAGCTGAACTAAGAAAAAAAGAGAGAAAATTCAAATTACTAAAATCAGAAGTGAAGAAGAAATATTACTACTAATACTACAGAATAAAAAGGATGACAAAAGAATACTATGCTGAGCATGGTGGCTCACACCTGTAATCCCAGTACTTTGGGAGGCTAAGGTAGGCAGATTGCCTGAGTCAGGAGTTCAAGACCAGCCTGGCCAACATGGTGAAACCTTGTCTCTAAAAACACAAAAAAATTAGCTGAGCATGGTGTGCACCTGTAGTCCCAGCTGCTTGGGAGGCTAAGGTGGAGAATAATCTGAGCTTAAGAGGTTGAGACTGCAGTGAACCAAGAGAGCACCACTACAAATATGCCCGAGCAACCAGAGTGAGACCCTGTCTCAAAAACAAACAAACAAACAGAATACCAAGAAGAAGGGTATGTCAACAAATTGGATAACCTAGATGAAACAGTAAACTTCCTGGAAAGACCCACACCACAAAATATACCTCAATGCTAAGCATGGTGGTTCATGCCTGTAATAACTAGCAATTTGGGAGGCTGTGGTGGAAGGATCATTTGAAGCAAAGAGTCTGAGACCAACCTGGCAACATAACGAGACCCCATCCCTACAAATAATAAAAATCTTTTTTTTTTTTTTTTTTTTGAGACGGAGTTTCACTCTTGTTACCCAGGCTGGAGTGCAATGGCGCAATCTTGGCTCACCGCAACCTCCGCCTCCTGGGTTCAGGCAGTTCTCCTGCCTCAGCCTCCTGAGTAGCTGGGATTACAGGCACGTGCCACCATGCCCAGCTAATTTCTTGTATTTTTAGTAGAGACGGGGTTTCACCATGTTGACCAGGATGGTCTCGATCTCTTGACCTCGTGATCCACCCATCTCGGCCTCCCAAAGTGCTGGAATTACAGGCTTGAGCCACCGCGCCCGGCCCAATAAAAATCTTAGTCCGGTATTGTGGAATGTGCCTGTAGTCCCAGCTACTCAGAAGGATGAGGTAGGAAGACTGCTTGAGGGTTCAAGGGGTTCAAAGCTACAGTGAGTCATGACAGCAGCACTGCACTCCAGCCTGAGCAATAGAGAAAGACCCTGACTCTTATAAAAACAAAAACAAAAAATATATCTCAAGAAGATACAGAAAATCTGAATAAACCTGTAACAAGTAAGACAACTGAATCAGTAATCTAAATAAACCCACCCAAGAAAGAAAAGTCCAAGATCAAATGGCTTCAAATACGAAATATTTAAAAAAGAATTAACACGAATCCCACTCCAGTTCTTCCCAAAAAAAAAAAAAAAGATGAGGAGGGAATACCTCATAATTTAGTTTGAGGCTAGCATTACCCTGATACCAAAGCAAGAAAAATAAAATAAAACTAAATATATCTGATAAGGGATCAATACCCAGAACACATAAAGTACTACTGCAACTTAGTATCAAAAAGGCAGACAACTCACTTTCTTTAAATGGGTAAAGGATTTGAATAGACATTTCTCCGAAGAAGATATGCAAATGTTTGATAAGCATATAAAAAGACAACCAACGTCATTAGCCATTAGGAAAATACAAATCAAAACCACAGTAAAATACAATTTCACATCTACTAGTATAGCTATTATTAAACACACACACACACCCCAAGTAAGCATAGATGAGGATGTGGGGAAACTGGAACCCTTGTACCTTGCTGCTGGGAAAGTAAAATAGTATAGTCACTACAGAAAATAGTTGGTGGTTCCTCAAAAACTTAGACATAGACTCACTAAATGACCCAGCAGTTCTACTCTTACATATATACTCAAAAGAATGGAAAATTGATCAAAGTTATATGCCAATGTTCATAGCAGCATTATTCACAATAGCCAAAAAGTGGAAACAACACAAGTATCTTGCTACATATAAACAGCTAAACAACATGTGGTATATACATACAGTGGAATATTACTCAGCCATAAAAAGGAATAATATATGCTACAACATAACGCACCTTGAAAACATTATGTTAAGTGAAATAAGCCAGACAAAAAAACCCAAATATTTTATGATTCAACTTTTATTAAATACCTATTATTTGACTATTAACAAATTATTATAGACAGAAAGAAGATTAGAGGTCAGCAGGGGTTGGAAAGAAGGGAGAATGGGGAGATATTGCTTAATGGGTACAGAATTTCTGTTTGGAGTAATTTAAAAGTTTGGAAGTAGGTACTGGTGATGGTTGCACAATATTATGAAAGTAATTAGTGCCATTGAATTGTATACTTAATATAGTTAAAATGAAAACTTTTATTTTTATTTACTTTTTTTGAGTTGGAATTTCACTCTTGTTGTCCAGGCTGGAGTACAATGGCACAATCTCAGCTCACCACAATCTTCTCCTCCCAGGGCCAAGCGATTCTCCTGCTTCAGCCTCCCAAGTAGCTGGGATTACAGGCATGTACCACCATGCTCAGCTAATTTTTTGTATTTTTAGTAGAGATGGGGTTTCCTTCATGTTGGTCAGGCTGGTCTCGAAATTCCGACCTCACGTGATCTGCCCACCTTGGCCTCCCAAAGTGGTAGGATTACAGGCACGAGCCATCATGCCTGGACAAAACATTTTCTATTTTATGTATTTACCACAACCTTTAAGAAAAGGTTTAGCAAGCTGGGTGCAGTGGCTCATGCCTGCAATCCCAGCACTTGGGAGGCTGAGATGGGCGGGTCACCTGAGGTCAGGAGTACAAGACTGGCCTGGCCAACATGGTGAAACCCTATCTCTACTAAAAATATAAAAATTAGCAGGGCATGGTGGCAGGCACCAATAACCCCAGCTACCTGGGAAGCTGAGGCAGGAGAATTGCTTGAACCTGGGAGGTGGAGGTTGAAGTGAGCAGAGATAATGCCATCGTACTCTAGACTGGGCAATATGAACAAGACTCCATCTCAAGAAAAAAAAAGCACAGCAAAAAGTAAGTCTCCCTCCTACTCTCAGTCACTAATTCCCCTGCCTAGGCCAATCACTGTTACTGGTTTCTTTTACACACTAACAACAACAAAAAAAGAACCTTTAAAGGTCCAAAAATACTTCATAGGGTAGATTAACCCAAAAAAACAAAAGCAGAAAGGCCGGGCGCGGTGGCTCAAGCCTGTAATCCCAGCACTCTGGGAGGCCGAGACAGGTGGATCACGAGGTCAAGAGATCGAGACCATCCTGGTCAACATGGTGAAACCCCGTCTCTACTAAAAATACTAAAAATTAGCTGGGCATGGTGGCGTGTGCCTGTAATCCCAGCTACTCAGGTGCCTGAGGCAGGAGAATTGCCTGAACCCAGGAGGCGGAGGTTGCGGTGAGCCGAGATCGCGCCATTGCACTCCAGCCTGGGCAACAAGAGCAAAACTCCGTCTGAAAAAAAAAAAAAAAAAAAGCAGAAAACCATAGTGGCTTACAGAAACACATGTGATTGCCATAAGCATTCAGAGATATTCCCTTTAGACAAGCCTATGCAAGGTTCAGAGATAACAGTTCAGTCCTATGTTGGCCTCCAGCCCTTAAAATGCTTTTTCCAAACCAAAATGACAAAAAGTTAGGCCTAACCAGGAGGCAAACTGACAAAACTATCAATTACTCCTCCTAAAAAATTCTGTATATATCTGTGAATAAAATTCAACAATATGCTGAAATACTTGTTACAACCAAGATTTATATCAGAAACACAAGTATACTATATTAGAAAATATTTAATATATGACATCAGTACTTAAAATGAGAAAAAACCTCAAACAACTTCAAAAGAAAAAGTATTTAATAAAAATCAATATTCACTGCTCATAACATCTAGGTTTAAAAGGTAAGGTTATGCTTTACCTTTTATATTTTATATCTTTTACATGTACTTTTACATATACTTAATTATAATAAAGTATATATACACTTAATATAGCAAATATATATAATTTATAAGATATAATATATTAAGCATATATGTATGTATATATAAAATATATAAAAATATAAAAATATAAAAATAAATCATATATATGAAAATTAAGTGTATAAATATATATTAAGTATATATGTAAAAGTGTATATAAAAATAAACATTTTTTTCTTTTTAACATGAATAATGGAAGCACTATGGTTTGTAAAAAATAAATATTTTATATTATATATACTACATATGTTAAGTATATGTTAAAGTATATGTTATATAACATATACACTATACACATATACATATGTACATACAGTATATACTAAGTATATATAGTGTATACTAAGTATACATATGTATATATACATATAGCATATAATATATATGTAACATAACATGTACTTTAACATCTACTTAATTTTCATAAATATATGAAAATACATATGGAAATTAAGATGTTAAAGTAGTATTGCAAATCAGTCAGAAAAAAACTGAACTGTTTAACATATTATGATAGAACCATCAATAATCGAGCTGAAGGAAATACACAGGTAAGCCTATCTCGTAGAATGAATATATATATACATATGTATGTATGTATTTTTTTCTTTCTGAGACAAAGTCTTACTATGTCACCCAGTCTGGAGTGCAGTGGCACGATTTCAGCTCACTGTAACATCACTTCCTGGGTTCAAGCAATTCTCACGCCTCAGCTTCCCAAGTAGCTGGGATTACAGGTGCGTGCCACCATGCCCAGCTAATTTTTGTATTTTTAGTAGACATGGGGTCTTGCCATGTTGGCCAGGCTGGTCTCAAACTCCTGGCTTTAAGTGATCTACCCACCTTGGCCTCCCAAAGTGCTGGGATTATAAATGTGAGACATTGTTTTCGGCCAGAATATACAAATATACTTTAAATAAAGTTTTTAAAAATAGGCTGAGTTTGGTGGTTCATGCCTGTAATCCCAGTATTTTGGGAGATCAAGGCAGGATGATCCCTTGAGGACAGGAGTTGGAGGTGGAGATCACCCAGGATAACAGAGTGAGACCTCATCTCTACAAAAAAAAAAAAAAGCTAGGTGTGGTGGCATGCACCTGTGGTCCCAGCTATTAGGGAGGCTGAGGCAGGAGGATCACCTGAGGCCTCGAGGTTGAGGCTGTGGTGAGCTGTGGTCATACCACTGTACTACTGCCTGGGTGACAGAGTGAGACCCTGACTCAAAGAAAAACAAACCTAATCTTAAAAATCAAAACATTTGGATTATTTGAAAACAATGTAAACTATGATTATAAAAACAAAATTGAATTTTTTCAAAACACCCCTAAAAGTAAAAAGCAAAATACAGAAATGAATCTATGTTTTAAGAAGGCAGCAAAATCACACAGAGAACTTTTTCAAGTAACTAAAACGTGTAAGATTTGACTGTACATCTCTAGTGGTATAAACGCTAAAAATAAAAGAACTGTAAAATAATATTAAAACTCTTTTTGGAAATCATACTTTGGTAGTATTACCGGTATTATAGTGTGAATTAAGGGATAAAGTGGTAATCTATTAAAAAAAAAAAAAGGCAGTAATCATGTTGGTGACTTTGAAGGCCAGGCACAGTGGCTCATGACTGTAATCCCAGCACTTTGGGACTTTGTGAGGCTGAGGTGGGCGGATCACAAGGTCAGGAGTTTGAGACCAGCCTGGCCAACATAGTGAAACCTTGTCTCTACTGAAAATACAAAAATTAGCCAGGCATGATGATGTGTGCCTGTAGTCCCAGCTACTCTGGAGGCTGAGGCAGGAGAATCACTTGAACCCGGGAGGCAGAGGTTGTGATGAGCTGAGATCGCGTCACTGCACTCCAGCCTGGGCAACAGAATGAGACTTTGTCTCCAAAAAAAAAAAAAGACAGACAGACAGACAGACAGACAGACAGACAGACAGGCACATATGAATGTAAGCCAATGTAGATCAGTGAGTTTGGTTACAAACTGAATGGTTTTGAATATGAAATGAAAAGATCTGTATGAATGAAGGTTGTGTTTCATCTTAAATAATTTTTATTTCCTTTCTCTGACTTCTCAGAAAGTGTAAAAATAATAACCTACCCAACAGCAATGACATTCCTAGCGCTAGGACTGAAGTCTGTAAATACACTCTGTCACCAAATAGAATCAGAATTCCTTAGCAAAGTGGCAGATAATGGTCTAGGAAAGGAAATATCCAAGATGAATCTGGAATGTCTTGTCATATTAAAAAGCATATAAATGATGAGACTGCTACAGGTCCTGTCAAAAAGACTTAGGAGTTAACTTGAAGGGGGCCTCACCCGACAAAGATGAGATAATTTGGGCTTAATAAAAGAGATAACTCATGAATTAAAACACATCAAAATTTTTATTTTTTTTTAGGAGATGAAGCCTCCCTCTGTCACCCAAGCTGGAGTGCAGTACTGTGATCATGGCTCACTGCAGCTTTGAACTCCTGGGTTCAATAATAAATCCTCCCATCTCAGCCTCCTGAAGGGCTAGGACTACAGTTGTGTGCCACCACACCCAGCTAAGTTTAATTTTTTTTTTTTTTTTTGAGACAGAGTCTTGCTCTGTCCCCTAGGCTGGAGTGCAGTGGCATGATCTCAGCCTACTGCAACCTCTGCCTCCCAGGTTCAAGCAATTCTCTGCCTCAGGCTCCTGAATAGCTGAGATTACAGGCACTTGCCACCATGCCCCTGCCCCCCCACCTCCACCTAAGTTTTGTATTTTTAGTAGAGAAAGGGTTTCACTATATTGGCCAGGTTGGTCTTGAACTTCTGCCCTTGTGATCCACCTGCCTTGGCCTCCCAAAGTGCTGAGATTACAGGCACCTGGGCCTAAATATTTTCTTTTGAGACAGTCTCACTCTGTTGCCCAGGCTGGAGTGAAGCAAGATCTCAGCTCATTGCAACCTCCATCTCTCGGGTTGAAGTGATTGTCCTGCCTCGGTCACCTCAGTAGCTGTGACTACAGGCATATACTACTGTAAGGGTTCAGTTAGGGTGGTGGGAAAAATTGAAAAATTGTAAAATAGACATAAATCTTCTTGGAACACTGGGAGGTTTTTGCAAAAGCCTCAGGAAGGAACGAGCTGAAGGCAGTGGTTTTTACCCAGAGGCAATTAGGCAGGAGTAGATACAAAGGAATGTAAGGTAGTTTATCTAAAGAGCTGGTTTACTCATGTAGTCCTGAGACTTACCCTTGAACATCCATGGATGCATTACTACTTTCTACTTGGGGAGTCAACAATGCTACTACCTGCAAATGGTGTTTGCTTCAGGACTCTGAACCTGCCCTTTAATCATTAGTAGGACTGCTCTCTCCTGGGAAGGCAACCATGTTAATTACCCACAAGTGAGCTGACTTAAAGCCTTTGCCATTAAATCTATACTGAATAAATGCCTGCAGTGCCAGCTAGTGAGGGACACAGGGTAACTCTTTACAACACCCTCCATGAGGTTTGTAAGCTGCCCAGACTCCTAGCCTGTTCTTTCACTGGATATCTGTGTCTGAATGCATTTACTCATCTGTTGCTGGGTCAGGGTCTGTCAATCGGAACTGGCACACCACCACATCTGGCTGTTTATTTTTAGTAAAGACGGGGTTTTGCCATGTTGGCCAGGCTGGTCTTGAATTCCTGACCTCCCAAAATGCTGGGATTACAGGCAAGAGCCACTATGCCAGGCTGACATCAAATATTTCACATCCATGATTCTAAAATGATAATTTAAAACCTTACTGACCACCTTCATGGATGCTAGAGAAATGACTCAGCTGTTGAACACTAATCCAAATGGGGAAAGAATCAAGCATTTTTCCTGATTTTCCTATAAAGTGTTTTAGGATTAACAAACAGTTAAGGAAAGTTAATTTTTATAGAAGTATTCCACTAACAAATTAATAATAATAGAACAAATAATAGAATTAGAATATCATCACTTTGCATCTGCTTGTATGAAAATGGATCTAGGCAACAATCATCAGTGCTTGCCAACATACAGAGACAACCAAACATTATGTGCCTACTAATGCCTAAAAATAGTTAACTGCAAAGTACTTTTATTCGCTCCCAAACCAACAACCAACAAAAGAACATGAATTTGATTTTCTAGATCTAAGTACCAGTTTACAGAAAATAGAAGGTGCAGATTAATATGCTAAATATCACAGAGATATAATCAACACAGTGCAGACTACTGGGATTCTATAGCCAAATGACATCGTTTCTTTATCAAATAAATTTCAAAAACAAAACAAAAAAGACCAAAGGGAAATCTTTAGAATAAAAGCAACTTAAAAGACTTATCAGTCAGGTGTGGTGCCTCACACCTGTAATCCCAGCACTTTGAGAGGCCAAAGGTGGGTGGATCATGAGGTCAGGTCAGGAGATGGAGATTATCCTGGCTAACACAGTGAAACCCTTCTCCACTAAAAATACAAAAAATGAGCCGGGTGTTGTGGTACACCCCTATAGTCCCAGCTACTAGGGAGGCCGAGGCAGAAGAATCACTTGAGCCTGGGAGGCGCAGGTTGGAGTGAGCTGACATCACGCCACGGCACTCCAGCCTGAGCAACAGAGCCAGACTCATCTCAGAAAAAAAAAAAAAAAAAAGACCTATCAATCAATTACAATGTATAGACCTTACTTAGTCCGCTACTGAACAAATTGTTTAAAAACATTTAAAAGACAAGCAAATCTGAAAACTGGAAAGTGAATATTGAATATTTTAAAAAACAAATAAAATTTAACAAAGTAATTAGCAAAACCCTTAAAAGAAAAATAAAACAAGTAACAGAGCTAATGGCCAGAAAATATGAAGAGCTGAAACAAAATTGTTAGAAATTAGAAAAGAAGGCTGGGCATGGTGGCTCATGCCTGTAATCCCAGCACTTTGGGAGGCTGAGGCAGGCAGATCATGAAGTCAGAAGTTCGAGACCAACCTAGCCAACATGGCAGAGTCCCACAAAAACTAGCCAGGCATGGTGACAGGTGCCTGCAATCCCAGCTACTTGAGAGGCTGAGGCAGGAGAATCACTTTAACCAGGGAGGTAGAGGTTGCACTGAGCCGAGATGGTGCCATTGCACTCCAGCCTGAGTGAGAGCGAGATTCCATCTTTAAAAAAAAAAATTAGGAAAAAAATAAAAGGGGAGAAAAACTCATTTCAAAAATAAAGACAATGTTACAAAGAGCAAAGAGAGACAGTTATCACAGAAAATACAGTAAAGGACATAAAGAATAAAAATATGAAAAACCACAAAAAATAGTTTAAAAGACTTAGCAAGAAATGATAAACAGGGAGAGGAGTGCTAAAATATTCATAACTGAAATTCCCCTTCTTCCCAAAAATGAAACAGAAGGATTAAAAACGTGACTTGCAAAAACTAGCGTTGAAGGAATGGGAGGGAGAGAGGGATAAAGAAGTTACCATCTAGTTTTATTGATGCTCAGAAAATAGGGAAACAATAAATACTGTTCAGAGAAAAAGAAAGAGTAACATACATGAAAGTATAAATATAAGCACTGGATTTACTCAGGGCCTTACCCAGTGCAATAAGGCAGCAAAAAGTTTAAAGATTAGAAAGGAAGAAATAAAACAGGCATTCTCCACAGATATACTGATTATTTAGAAAATCAATTGCTATCTTGAAAAAACTCAAACCTTTAAGTTTTATGTATTTTAGTCAAAAGCTATTATCTTTGCTTAGGCAGACATAATGCATTAAGTGCAACTGCTGCATTACCTGTCTTTATATACCCAGCAGGAAAGCTTATCACGTGGTGTAGGTGGTTGTCCTTCAAAGTTGGTGATTTTTTCCCAAATGTAGGTTCCATCTCTTGTTCGTAAATTAACAAAATAAAGCTTTAAAAGATGAGAACGCTATTAGCAGACAGGGCATTTAAAAATTAAATCTGTACCAGAGGAAATGTGATCCAAGATTACTTTTTTTCTTTTTAATAGGTAAGCTTGTTACTTATTAAAAATTAAAAATTGTAGAATAAAAATGAGACTGTTTTAGGAGTAAAAATGATATATAAAATACATTGAAATGAGTTTTTCCCATCCTGCTCTTGTCCTATGAATATCAATTAAACATGCAGATAATTCTGAAGCAGAAAGACACAGAAGAGAAGAACAGGACTGCTACATTTTCAATCTAGCTTTAAAACCTTTAATTACAAGTTTAAGGTTTTCTATGTAACTTCTTTTTAAAATATTTGTAACTTGTGAAAATAAATGATACATTAAATATTACATTTTGCTGCACTCTTGAATTAAAGAAATTATTACTCGATTGCTGTATCCTTTGTCATCATATCCTCCAAAAATGTACAGCTTTCCATTAATGCAAGCACCACAGCTTCCTGACATGGAGGCTGGGAGTTCTCCTTCCATGAGGTGCATTCTCCTGCAGCAAAAATAACATGGAATCCCATAACTTTCCAGAAAGGCAAATTAAAATTCTCTTTAAACTCCATGAGTACTTTTGTCAGTGAAAACTGTCACTGTCAATTACAATTACAATGTAATAGTGGCCAATAATATAAAAACTCTAAGAAGATCCAAGGCAAAAACGTCTCAACCTGCTAGGAAAACAAAATCACAAAAATTTCACATCACTAGAACTGGGAATTTGCAGAATAAAACAAAATCTTCAGAGACAGCACTGGTCTTGAGAGAAAAGACAAAAAATAGAGTGGGAAAGACAACAGGGGAATGAACGAGCCAGAGAATAAAATCATTAAAAGAAAAGAAAAGGGAGACTTTGAAAATGCTGCAGTATGTTGGAAGTATGGTCTCAAATTCCTTATAGTCTACAGAAACATTTATAATAGACACTAAGACCAGACAGTCTGCAATTTAAAATTACTTACCACAACCCACTATCAATATCATAGGTCCAAATTTCATCATTAGGCAAATATACTTCATTGTCTTCAATAGACTAAAAATATAGAATACATAAAATTATGTTTATCAATTACATAGCAAACAGTTACATAGCTTCTCAGGATGAGAAAAATAGTTATTAAAATACTGTAAAACACAAGGGCTCAAAGATTTTTTTAATATAAAATAGAATATATCAAAAGAAAATGAAAGAAAGATTTTCTAAGAGAAAGTGGGAAAACAATAAATGATCAAAATAAAACCTAGGAAGTATATGAGTTTCAAGAAAATACTTACGGCAATTAAACCTTTAAAAGGGGCTTTATGTAAGAGAAAATAGCAAAACAATAAGATTTAGAGCAGAATATTAAAGACTATAAAGCCAGGAATAAAAGAATCATCCAAAAAAGGGCAATATGTTTTGAGTGACACAAAGTATTAATGGAAGAATTTTTTTCAAAGATATAATTAAATACCTTATTATCTCAGATACTTTAATTCACTGAACATATTTTTGCAGTGCCTACTACATGCAAAGCATAATGTTAGGTGTTCATTAAATCTAGAATATAATGATCATAATACATTTAGTCAAAATGATTAACTCTGAACTTGAATAATCTCTAAAGAAGCTGATCATAAATAGAATAGCACATTCTGACATTCATGATGAAAAGAGAAATAAGACTTTTGAGCTTAAAAAACTTAGGGGTAGAACAAATCTTTACACAAATCTGTGACATTTCTCAGAATATATATAACAATTCGATAATACCAGCCAGGCACCGTGGCTCACCCCTGTAATCCCAGCACTTTGGGAAGTTGAGGCAGGTGGCTCACCTGAGGTTAGGAGTTTGAGATTAACATGGTAAAACTCCACCTCTACTAAAAATACAAAAAAACTAGCCAAGCACGGTGGCACACGCCTATAAGCCCAGCTACTTGGAAGGCTGAGGCAGGAAAATCGCTTGAACCTGGGAGGCAGAGGTTACAGTGAGCTGAGATTGTGCCATGGCACTCCAGCCTGGGCAAAAGAGCAAGAATGGATCTTAAAAAAACAAAAAACAACAACAAATAAAAAACCTAGGGTTTTGGCCTAGCGCGGTGACTCATGCCTATAATCCCAGTACTTTAGGAAGCCGAGGAGGGCAGATCACGAGGTCAGGAGTTCAAGACCAGTCTGGTCAACATAGCGAAAGCTCGTCTCTACTAAAAATACAAAAATGAGCCAGGCATGGTGGAGGGTGCCCGTAGTCCCAGCTACTCAGGAGGCTGAGGCAGGAGAATCAATTGAACCCAGGAGGCAGAGGTTGCGGTAAGCCGAGATTGTGCCCCTGCACTCCAGCCTAGGTGACAGATTGAGACTCTGTCTCAAAAAAAAAAAAAAAAAAAAGAGCTAGAGTTTTAAAATAGCACTTTAAGAATTTCTAAAACTGGTTGGGCATGGTGGCTCATGCCTGTAATCCCAGCACTTTGGGAGGCTGAGGCAGGTGAATCACAAGGTCAGGAGTTCAAGACCAGCCTGACCAAAGTGGTGAAACCCCATCCCTACTAAAAATACAAAAATTAGCTAGGCATGGTGGTATGTGTAACTACAGCTGCTTGGGAGGCTGAGGCAGGAGAATTGCTTGAACCCGGGAGGCAGAGGTTGCAGGGAGCCAAGATCGTGCTACTGCACTTTAGACTGGCAACAGAGGAGACTCTATCTCAAACAAAAAATTGTAAAACTATATAATACGTAAGTTATTAACATACTAAATAGATTTAGCTGTTTCTCATTGTATGTTATTTAAATTTAAAAATAGGATGGGTGTAGTGGCTCATTCCTGTAATCCCAGCACTTTGGGAGGCCGAGGCAGGAGGATCTCTTGAATCCAGGAGTTCAAGACCAGCCTAGGCAACATAGCCAGGCCCTATCTCTAAAAAAACAACCCCAAAAACTTTGCTAGGCCTGGTGGCACATGTCTGTAGTCCTAGCTACTCAGGAGGCTCAGGTGGGAGGATCACTTGAGCTCAGGAGTTTGAGGTTGCAGTGAGCTACGATAGTGCCACTGCACTCCAGCCTGGGCGACAGAGCCAGACCCTGTTTCTAAAAAAAAAAAAAAAAAAAAAAAATAGTATATTGACCACGTCTTTATCTGTCTTTCTCTCTCTCTCTCTCAGGTAAAAATAGAAAACCACTGTATTAATTCCAAGGAAATTAAACTTACACTATGTCTAAGTCTTTTCAATAGAGGGTGCTGGGAAAACTGGATATTCAAATGCAAAAGAATGAAACTAGGGTCCTTTCACCATACACAAAAATCAAATAAAAATGGATCAAAGACTTAAATCTAAGACTTCAAACCATGAAACGACTACAAGAAAATATTGGGGAAACTCTCCAGGATATTGGTCTGAGCAAAAATTTGTTGAATAATACCCCATAGGCATAGGCACAGGCCATCAAAGTAAAAATAGATAAATGGGATCACATCAAGTTTTTTTTTTTTTTTTTTTTGAGACGGAGTTTCGCTCTTGTTACCCAGGCTGGAGTGCAATGGCGCGATCTCGGCTCACCGCAACCTCCGCCTCCTGGGCTCAGGCAATTCTCCTGCCTCAGCCTCCTGAGTAGCTGGGATTACAGGCACACGCCACCATGCCCAGCTAATTTTTTGTATCTTTAGTAGAGACGGGGTTTCACCATGTTGACCAGGATGGTCTCGATCTCTCGACCTCGTGATCCACCCGCCTCGGCCTCCCAAAGTGCTGGGATTACAGGCTTGAGCCACCGCGCCCGGCCCACATCAAGTTTAAATACTTCTGCACAGTGAAGGGAACAGTCAACAAAATGAAGTGACAACACACAGAATGGGAAAAAATATTTGCAAACTACCCATCTGACAAAGGATTAATAACTAGTATATACAAGGAGCTCAAACAACTCTACAGGAAAAAAAAACTAACAATCTGATTAAAAAATGGGCAAAACAAGGGCCGGGCGCGGTGGCTCAAGCCTGTAATCCCAGCACTTTGGGAGGCCGAGGCGGGTGGATCACAAGGTCAAGAGATCGAGACCATCTTGGTCAACATGGTGAAACCCCGTCTCTACTAAAAATACAAAAAAAATAGCTGGGCATGGTGGTGCGTGCCTGTATGTAATCCCAGCTACTTAGGAGGCTGAGGCAGGAGAATTGCCTGAACCTAGGAGGCGGAGGTTGCGGTGAGCCGAGATCGCGCCATTGCACTCCAGCCTGGGTAACAAGAGCGAAACTCCGTCTCAAAAAAAAAAAAAAAAAAAAGGGCAAAATCTCCCAAAATCGGATGTCAAGTGGATTAAAAAAAAAGAAAAAAATGGGCAAAAGCCTTGTATACATATTTCTCAAAAGAAGACATATGAATGCCATATAAAAAGATGCCCAACATCATGGATCATCAAAAAAATCAAATCAAAACTACAGTGAGATATCATCTCACTTCACTTAAAATAGTTTTTTTTTTTTGGAGACAGAGTCTTACTCTGACACCAGGCTGGAGTGCATTGGTGCAATCTTGACTCACACTGCAATCTCCGCCTTCTGGTTCAAGTGATTCTTCTGCCTCAGCCTCCCAAATAGCTGGGACTACCAGTGTGCACTACCATGACCAGCTAATTTTTTTATTTTTTAGTAGAGATGAGGTTTCACCATGATGGTCAGGATGATCTCCATTGCTTGACCTCGTGATCTGCCTGCCTTGGCCTCCCAGCACCTGTAAAGTGTTGAGATTACAGGCGTGAGCCACTGCGCCTGGCTAAAATGGTTTTTATCCAAAAGAAAGACAGGAAGAAATGCTGTCAAGGAAGTGAAGAAAAGGGAACCCTCATATACTTTGGTGGTGAGCATGTAAATTAGTACAACTACTATGAAGAATAGTTTGGAGGTTCCTTAAAAAACTAACAATAGAGCTACCATATGATCCAGCACACCCACTGCGACATATATATTCAAAAGAAAGTAAATCAGTGTATTGCAGAGATGTCTGCACTCTCATGTTTGTGGCAGCACTGTTCACAATACCCAAAATTTGGAACCAACTTGTGTCCATCAACACATGAACGGATAAATAAAATGTGGTGCTCATACATAATGGAGTACTATTCAGCCACAAAAAAAGATTGAGATCCTGTTATTTGCAACAACATGGATTGAACTGGAGGTCATTAGCTAAGTGAAATAAGCCAGGCACTGAAAGACAAACATCACATGTTCTTACTTATCTGTGAGATCTAAAAATCAAAACAATTGCCCTTGGCCGGGTGCAGTGGCTTGCGCCTATAATTCCAGCACTTTGGGAGGCCGAGGAGAGCATATTACAAGGCCAGGAGTTCGAGACCAGGCTGGTGTGGTGGTGTGTGCCTGTAACCCCGGCTACCTGGGAGGCTAAGGCAGCAGAATCGTGTGAACCTGGGAGGTAGAGGTTGTATTGAGCCAAGATTGTGCCATTGCACTCCAGCCTAGGTGACAGTGAGACTCTGACTCAAAAACAAAAAACAAAAAACAACTGGTCTCATGGAGGTAAGAGAGGAGAAGGATGATTACCAGAGGCTGGGAAGGGTAGTGGGAGAGTAGAAGTGGATGGATAGAGATGGCTAATGGACCATAAAAAACAGAAATAATAAGACCTAGTATTTGATAGTACAACAGGGTGACTATAGTTAATAATATTTGTACATTGCAAAAATAACTAAAAGAGTATAATTGGATTATCTATAAATATATTCCCTCCTAATATTTCAGGGGATATTCCATTTTATATGATGTGTCTATTATGCATTGCATACCTGTATCAAAATATCTCATGCATCCCATAAATATATGTACCTACTATGCACCCACAAAAATTAAATTTTTTTCCAAACAATGAAAAAACATAAACTTATACTCATGTCTAACTGAGGAATCTATATTGAATGGCTAAGTAAACAATAATTATAAGGAGAGTTACTGTATGAGTCTAAGGTTTAATGGCATTAGGTTGCAGTAGCCTCATGTGTACTCTTTTTTTTTGAGACAGAGTCTCACTCTGCCAACAGGCTGGAGTGCAGTGGTGCAATCTTAGCTCACTGTAACCTCCGCCTCACGGGTACAAGCAATTCTCTTGCCCTAGCCTCCTGAGTAGCTAGGACTACACGTGTGTGCCAGCACGCCCAGCTAATTTTTGTATTTTTAGTAGAGACGGGGTTTCACCATGTTGGCCAGGATGGTCTCGATCTCTTGACCTTGTGATCCACCCGCCCCGGCCTCCCAAAGTGCTGGGATTACAGGTGTGAGCCACCGTGCCCGGCCCTGTGTCCTCCTTTACAAAAGAAATATTATGAAAATGAGTTGTCATTATTCTGTTTAAATCCCATCAACGGCTCCCTACTGCTTTTAGCACAGTCTAAAATGTTTATATTCTATACTATATGGTACGGCTATCCCTTAAAACTTCAGGCCAGGCGTGGTGGCTCATGCCTGTAATCCCAGCACTTTGGGAGGCCGAGGCAGGCAGATTACAACGTCAAGGGTTTGAGACCATCCTGGCCAACATGGTGAAACCCCATCTGTACTAAAAAATACAAAACCTAGCTGGGTGTGGTGGTGTGTGCCTGTAGTCCCAGCTACTCAGGAGGCTGAGACAGGAGAATTGCTTGAACCCAGGAGCCGGAGACTGCAGTGAGCCGAGATTGCGCTCCTGCACTCCAGCCTGGCGCCTGGCGACAAAGCAAAACTATGTCTCAAAAAAACAAACAAACAAACAAAAAAAAAACACTTCAAGTTGCCTTTCATACACAGTACTCTTCCAGTACTTACACATCTCCTAGTTCCTTGCCACGATAGGACTATTCATCTATTCTCTTTTCTCCCCTTGTAGTTCTCTTTCAGAGTCTGCCTAACTCCTCCTTCTTTGGGAATCAGCTTAAATGTACTTCTCTAACCTATTCTCCAAGAATAGGTCCCCTATTAAAGGCTCTTGGCTGGGTGCGGTGGCTGATGCCTGTTAATTCCAGCACTTTGGAAGGCCGAGGCGGGCAGATCATGAGGTCAGGAGTTCGAGACCAGCCTGGCCAATATGGTGAAACCCTGTCTCCACTAAAATTTTAAAACTTAGCCAAGCGTGGTGGTGCATGCCTGTAATCCCAGCTACTTGGGAGACAGAAGCAGGAGAATTGCTTGAACCAGGGAGGCAGAGGTTGCAGTGAGCCAAGATAGCATACTCCCCTCCAGCCTGGGTGACAGAAAGAGTCCCTATCTCAAAAAAATAAAAAAATAATAATAATAAAATTTTAATGCTCTCATAGTCCTATACTTTCCCTTCAATTTCTTTGTATCACATACACCCTTCCCACCACCAATACCGTTAAACTGTAAGCTTAATGAGTACAGGGATCAGGTCTATCCTGTTACGCTCCCACATCTGGCTACAGTGGCTCGCCCATAAAAGACAAATGAAATATTGACTGATTGAGTTAACGGGTAAGTGAATAACACCTGTTAAACTGACTGTACACTCACTTCAACCTGATAACATTTTTTAAAAGTCAGTTTTGGCCAGATACAGTGGCTCACACTTGTAATTCCAGCACTTTGGGAGGCTGAGGCAGGGGGATCACTTGAGGTCAGGAGTTGGAGACCCATCTGACCAACATGGTGAAATCCCATCTCTACTAAAAATAGAAAATTAGCTATGTCTGGTGGCAAGTGCCTGTAATCCCAGCTACATGGGAGGCTAAGGCAAGAGAACTGCCTGAACTCGGGTGGTGGAGGTTGTGGTGAGCTGAGATCGTGCCATTGAGCCTAGGCAAAAAGCACGAAACTCCAACTCAAAAACAACAACAACAACAACAACAACAACAAAAACAGTTCCACAAATGTCTCAACACAGATAAAGCACAGAATCGATAAGTTAGGACCTAGTTCCTTTTCACTTTCTCAGAGACTTCCCTCCTACATTATCACTTCCTTTCTACAAGTTTTCTTTCTCTACTGGATGATTTCTATCAATGCCTCATCTCATCTTTCAAAAAAAATATCCCTTGACCCCTTCTCTTCCTATTTCTAGGAATGATTAGAATATGTTTGACAAGTCCAGGCAAGTTGGTTCATACCCATAATCCCAGCACTTTGGGAGGCTGAGATAGGTGGACCACCTGAGGTCAGATGGATTCAAGACCAGCCTGGACAACATGGTGAAACTCCGGTCTCTACTTAAAATATAAAAAATCAGCTGGGTGTAGTAGAGGGCACCTATAATCCCAGCTACTCAGGAGGCTGAGGCAGGAGAAATGTTTGACCCTGGGATGCAGAGGTTGCAGTGAGCTCAGATCACACCACTGCACTGCAGCCTGGGCGACAAAGTGAGATTCTGTCTCAAAAACAAACAAACAAACAGAAAGAAATCAAAAGACAAGCTATAAATTGAAAATAGATTTAACTCATACCATTATATATTTTAAATACTCGTATAAATTAGTAAAAAAAAAAAATCAAAAAACAAAAAACAGATACCCAATAGAAAAATGAGAAGATATGAGCTAGCATTTTTACAGAAGAAAAAACACAAATAGTCCATAAAGTTACAAAAAGACACTCAATTTTATCAGTAAACAAGGGAAACAAAAACAAAAACCACAATGAACTATCATGTCATACTCACTGGAATGGCAAAAAAGTAAGGCCAGATGGTACCAAATGTGTTGTCAAGGATATGCAGCAAGGAAACGGCTGGTGGGAGTGTAAACTGATATAAATATTTTGGTAACAGTCTGATATTTCCAAGTAATTTTGAAGATGGGCATATTAAATGACCCAACATTTCATTCCTTGGTAGATACCCTAGGGAATATACATGTCCTTCTGATTATACAATAGGAAAAATGCTATAAGAATACTTATAATAGGCTGAGTATGGTGGCTCATGCCTGTAATCCCAGCACTTTGGGAGACTGAGGTGGGCAGATCACCTGAGGTGGGGAGTTCCAGACCAGCCTGATTAACATGGAGAAACTCTGCCTTTACTAAAAGCACAAAAAATTAGCTGGGTGTCATGGGATGCGCCTGTAGTCCCAGCCACTTGAATCAGAGGCTGCAGTGAGCCGAGACCATGCCACTGCACTACAGTCTGGGCAACAGGGCGAGACTCCGTGTCAAAAAAGAAAAAAAGAAAAGAAAAGAAAAGAAAAGAAATTCACAATAATGGTAACCTGTGGAAGTGGGGGTGGTGGGAGCAAGGCAATCAATGCAAGATAAACAGTAAGTTTCTAAGGTATTGTTTATTTCTTGATCTGGAAAGTAAACAGATGTTTACATTTAAATAATTCTTATTTTATACATTCTTTTGTATATATATTTCAAATTCAAAAATTAAGTAAATAAAATTTTAAGAAATGACTAATAAGTAGCTCACAGAATCATCAGGGAGGCTGAAGAACCAGCCTCTGATCTATGTAAGAAAGATCCAGATCTGAAACCATGCCAAGAGAACAGGTCTGTGATCACTGGCGAAGACCACATATTCCTAAACTATATTGCAGGCTAAGAATCTTCTACAGGTCCTGTTGTTTTTATGTCTTTATTCCCATGTCCAAATCTAGCACAGATTCATCTAACTAACAAGAGTCCTAGCCACTTGCCCACAACCTAGCTGCAAGTGAGGCAGGAAAAGTTAGTACCTGACTTTCAAGTCTTTTTATTGGGTACCTACTATGAGCTATAACCAATTATGACATTTAGGGTAAAATAAAGAACAGTTATATATCATAAATTTTATGACAATAAGTAGGAGACAACTAGAATAAATACCTTGACAATATTCACTCATTAGAGGAATACCACAAATAGAGAAAGGAGGTTTACATTCTGGTCATTTAAAAAGAATGATGGCACAGTGGCTCATGCCAGTAATCCCAGCACTTTGGGAGGCTGAGGTGGGTGGATCACAAGGTCAAGAGACCGAGACCATCCTGGCCAACATGATGAAACCCTGCCTCTACTAAAATACAAAAATCAGCTGGGCATGGTGGCACGTGCCTGTAGTTCCAGCTACTAAGGAGGCTGAGGCAGGAGAATTGCTTTAACCCGGGAGGCAGAGGTTGAAGTGAGCAGAGATCACACCACTGCACCTGGTGACAGAGAGAGACTCTGTCTCAAAAAAAAAAAAAAAAAAAAAAAAAGAATGACAATTGCCCTCAACATGACACAGATGACCAATGTGATCACTTATGAATATACAAAGTGGAACTATTAGGTTAAAGAGAAAATACATCTTACACTTTTGATAAACATTGCTAAATTTCTCCTCAAAAAGGTTACATACACTTGTACTCTTTTTTTTTTTTTTTTTTTTGAGACAGAGTTTCGCTCTTGTTACCCAGGCTGGAGTGCAATGGCACGATCTCGGCTCACCACAACCTCCGCCTCCTGGGTTCAAGCAATTCTCCCGCCTCAGCCTCCTGAGTAGCTGGGACTACAGGCACGCGCCACCATGCCCAGCTAATTTTTTGCATTTTTTTTTAGTAGAGACGGGGTTTCACCACATTGACCAGGATGGTCTCGATCTCTCAACCTCGTGATCCACCCGCCTCAGCCTCCCAAAGTGCTGGGATTACAGGCTTGAGCCATCGCGCCCGGCCACTTGTACTCTTATTACCAGTGTACTAGTAATTCATTTCTCCACAGTCTTCCCCAAAATTCTTTTTAATCTTTGCAAACTGGAGAAGAAAAACTTCATTGTAATTTTTACCTGGGTTTCTTTGATTTGTATGTTATTTGTATTTATTTTGTAAATTGTACTTATCCATTGCTCATTTTTCAATGGGGATATTATCTTTATCTTTTATAGGACTTTTGTCTTTATTGCAGGGCTACAAATACATACACACACATATATATATATATATATATATATATATATATATATATGTTATTTATTTATTTTTTTGAGATGGAGTTTCACTCTTGTTGCCCAGGCTGGAATGCAACAGCACGATCTCCGCTTACTGCAACCTCTGCCCCTGGGCTCAAGCAATTCTCATGCCTCAGCCTCCTGAGTAGCTGGGAATGCAGGCACATGCCATCATGCCTGGCTAATTTTTGTATTTTTAGTAGAGACAGGGTTTCATCATATTGGTCAGGCTGATCTTGAACTCCTGACTTCAGATGATCCGCCCGCCTCAGCCTCCCAAAGTGCTGGGATTACAGGCGAGAGCCACTACGCCCAGCCTTGGTTACAAATATTTTCTCATTTGCCATATGCCTTCTCATTTTCCGGTGTTTAGAAATCACCAAGGTTGAGGTGGGCAGATCACGAAGTCAGGAAATTGAGACCATCCTGGCTAACATGTGAAACCCAGTCTCTACTAAAAACACCAAAAATTTAGCTGAGTATGGTGGCGTGCACCTGTAGTCCCAGCTATTCAGGAGGCTGAGGCAGAAAAATCACTTGAATCTGGGAGGTAGAGGTTGCAGTGAGCCAAGACTGCACCACTGCACTCCAGCTTGGGTGACAGAGCAAGACTCCATCTCAAACAAAAAATATTAAACAAAAAAAGAAAGAAAAGGTTCAGAGTAAAATGTATTAATATCAATTGTATTACAGAAATAAAACTGTTCAATTGATTAAGGCCATAAGAGGAAAACCATACTATCTGCTAACATGCCAAGACACTGAGTTCTTCCCTGCCAAATTTGGAAAAGCTATTCCCAAATTTTAACGTTCCTTGCAGCAGCACCAAACTCTGTGTGAATTTCTGTAATGTGGAAAGGATACAGAACGAAGAGCAAAATAATATTCTGACGCCAATTAGAATCGACCACTTTTTTGGTGTTACCACTTTTACCTCTGCAGGGGGGAGCTATTTTCAGGTATTAATATAATGGCCTTTAGAATATGTTTGACAATAGAACAACTGGTAATTTAGACAGGTATCAGTGAGCTTCAGGACATGTTTGTCCATTTTAATACACTATTTGTTCCAACGAGGTGGAAAATAGTGACTGGAATATATAATGTGGAATCATACAATCATTATACTTAACTACTGAGTATTACACCAGATTCCAGAGCCTTTTAACTATCTTCTGCTTAGAAGGATTGGAATAAGGTAATTGTTAGAAGGATTCTACTTTTTCTCATGATATGCCATGTCTTCCTTTTTTTCTTCTTAAAGCCTATACTACCCATAAGACTTCTTTTTTGGCTCCTACTCTCCCTTTCCTTCCACTTACGCCTTAGACACTTCTTGACTGCTGATAATCCCTAGAATTTAAAAAAGCAGTAGACTCAGGATCTAAATCTGTGTTGTATTTTCCAGAGTGGTTCTTACAGCACCTCTACTGACTGGATTAATAAACAATAGGAAAAGAAGTATTTCAATCCACTGACTGCCACCTGAAGAACTGGGATCTTATTAGTTACACAATTTTTTTTTCCAAATTCTTCAATATTGACAATTACACAATTTTCTTCCCTCCCCCACATCTGGGTGCAGGTGGGCTGAGGCCGAAAAGGGCGTCAGCCAACAATTACACAATTTTCAAGATTAAAATGAGATGTAAAAAATTGACACATAGGCCGTGGGTGGTGGCTCACTCCTGTAATCCCAGCAATTTGGGAGACCCAGGCGGGCAGATCACCCAAGGTTAGGATTTTGACCAGCCTGGTGGACATGGTGAAACCTTGTCTCTACTAAACATACAAAAATTAGCCAGGTGTGGTGGTGCACGCCTGTAATCCCAGCTTCTTGGGAGGCTGACACAGGAGAATGGCTTGAGCCCAGGAGGTGGAGGTTGCAATGAGCCGAGATGGTTCCACTCCAGCCCAGGTGATTTAGAGACTCTGTCTCAAAAAAAAAAAAAAAAAAAAAAAAAAAAAAAAAAAAAAAAGGCCAGGTACGGTGCCTCATGCGAGTAATCCCAGCACTTTGGGAGGCTAAGGTGGGCGGATCACGAAGTCATGGGATCACGACCATCCTGGCCAACATGGTCAAACCCCATCTCTACCAAAAATACAAAAATTAGCTGGGCATGGTGGCACACGCCTGTAATCCCAGCTTCTGGAGAGGGTGAGGCAGGAGAATCGTTTGAACCCGGGAGGTGGAAGTTGCAGTGAGCCGAGACTGTGCCACTGCACTCCAGCCTGGGAAACAAGCAAAACACCGTCTCCAAAAAAAAAAAGGCTATCAAACTGCACTGCATACTACAGAGAAATATTTTGTGAAACGAAGGCTCAATCAATGTGGGAAACTTCGTCTTATTTTAGAAAATTGCCACAGCCACTCCAACCTTCAGCAACAACCACTCTAACCAGTCAGTAGCCATCTACATGGAGGAACATCCTCCACGAGCAAAAAGAATACAACTCACTCAAGGCTATGATCCTTAGCATTTTTTAGCAATAATTCTGAAATCACGTTATGTACTTTTTCCTTTTTCTTTTTCTTTTTTTTTTTTTTTTGAGACAGAGTCTTGCTCTGTCGCCCAGTCTGGAGTGCAACGGCAGGATATTGGCTCACTGCAACCTCGGCCTTCCAGGTCCTAGCGATTCTCCTGCCTCAGCCTCCCGAGTAGCTGGGATTACAGGCGTCTGCCACCATGCCCGGCTAATTTTTGTATTTTTAGTAGAGACAGGGTTTCACTATGTTGGCCAGGTTGGCCTCGAATTCCTGACCTTAGGTAATCTACCCGCCTCAGCCTCCCAAAGCGTTGGGATTACAGGTTTGAGTCACGGCGCCCAGCCAGGTATGTACTTTCTTTACACATACTATTGCACACTTAACACACTACGGTGTAAACATGACTTTTCAAATACACTGAGGTACCAAAATAGTCGTATGACCTCACTTTACCGGAGTGGTCTAGAACAGAACCCAGAACCCGCAATACCTTCAAGGTATGTCTGTGTATTGGTCTTTTCAGTGTGATGCAGCCACATCACAGGTCTGTCACATAATGGTAGGGAGACAGACAGGTTCTATTATCAGAACTTCCAGATGGCTTTAAAAAACATAAAATCCGAGGCCGGGCGTGATGGCTCACGTCTGTAATCCCAGCACTTTGGGAGGCCGAGGATGGCGGATCACGAGGTCAGGAGTTCGAGACCAGCCTAGCCAACATGGCAAAAATCCATCTCTACTAAAAGCAAAAAATTAATTGGGCATGGTGGTGCGCGCCTGTAATCCCAGCTACTCGGGAGGCTGAAGCAGGAGAATTACTTGAACCTGGGAGGTGGAGGTTGTAGTGAGCAGAGATCTCTACACTGTACTCCAGCCTGGGCGACAGAGGTAGTCTCCGTCTCAAAAAAAAACCCTGTAAACTAAGAGGATTGGCATATAGTATTCCTGTTTTCTAGCTTTACAATTCTTGCTTCTACAATCCTGTGATTATGGAAACACAACACACACACGTTCAAACCTCCACTGGAATAATTTTAAAGCATGATATTCCTTAGCACATTATTGCTAATACGGGTCTGAGACTAGAAAAAATTCGTAACTAGTCATTATTTAAAAAAAAAAAAAAAGCCATTAAAATAGCTTAAAAATATTTAAATGCTTCAGTGATTTCGGTATTTTATTTCGAATCGCGCCGTGGGAATAAGGAAATACATACAAATGATACGATACGGCACAGCGTCCTCGGGTCCTTCTAAACCTGCGTCAGGATTTAAGGACGATAATTAATCGCGGTGTAACTGCCTTTGCATTGGGCAAACCGGGGGTTACTGGACTGCTGGGGGAGGGGAGCGGAGAGTGGAAAGAAGCCCAGAGCCCGGTCTGAGGCTTTCAAGGTGGAAGCAGCGGCAGGACAGCGGCAAGCCCAGACGCGGCTGTGGGGGCGGCGGCCGGCGGAGGGGCGGAGGGACTGCAGGCGCCGGGCGCGCCAGGCCCGAGCCGCGGCCTCGGGAGTGCGTGTGGGCGGGCGGTGCGTCCGCTCGGGCCGAGTGGCTCCCGGCGCGCGTTCTTCCCGTCCCGCCTCTTCCCCTTACCACGTAGCCCCCCCACACGTAGAGGAAGTTTCCGTCCACCACGGCGCAGTGACCGCTGCGCTCCTCCGCCACGCAGAACAGCTGCGAATCCGCCATTCACGCCGTCGCTGGCCCGCAGCTTGCAGCGCCGCAGCCCCTGCCGCACCGGCAGCCTCGCCTCCCGTCCCGACTGCTCCACGCACGAACGGAACGCGGCGAGGGTCGAGATTGGTGGGAAGGCGGAGCCAGTGCGTCTGCGCCGTCCCGCGGCGCTTGCTCGGGAAGCCAAGCCAAGGGGCTGAGCGGCAGCCGAGGGACGTTCTGGCTCCTCACAGTGGGGAAGGGGCCTGGGCTTCCCACGCGCAGAATCCTTCTCCCTTGTAATTGTGTTTTGGCAGAACAGCCTCATTCAGTAGTCAAGTCTGTAGTCAGATTTCTCGATTCTCTCAAAATGTATTTTCTACAGTTGGGTTGTCCAGCATTGTATTTGGTTGTTAACGCCTCTTAAGACTTTAAATCTAGGCTGGGTGTGGTGGCTCACGACGCCTGTAATCCCAGCACTTTGGGGGCCAAGGTGGATGGATCACGAGGTCAGGAGTGCAAGACCCGCCTGGCCAAGATGGTGAAACCCCGTTTCTACTAAAAAATTAACCAGGCATGGTGGCACACGTCTATAATCCCGGCTACTCGGGAAGCTGAGATAGAGAATTGCTTGAACCGGGGAGGCGGAGGTTGCAGTGAGGCGAGATCGCACCACTGCACTCCAGCCTGGGTGACTCTGTCTCAAAAAAAAAAAAAAAAAAAAAAAAGACTTCATGTCTTTGTTACTCTAGAATAGACTCTCTCCCTTCTCTTTTGTGCCATTGGTTTGTTATGTGGATTAGTTTTTTTATTTTCCTGCTGCTGTCCCACCTTCTGGGTTTGCTTTCTCATGAACTTGTGCATCCTTCTCCCATATTTATTTTAGGCTGGAAACTGTATCTACAAGCTTTCTTAAATTCTAGTTCAATTTTTTTCCAAAAATACATCATATTGCATCACATTAGAAGGCACTTAAGTTTGGTGCACTTTAATGATACTTTCTATTGTTTCTTTTTAACGATACAAGTAAACAAAGTATACTTGTCCTTTTCTTACACAAAAGGAAGTATATATAGTGTTCCTTAACTTACTTTTTTCACTTGACGATCCATATCAAGGTACAGCAATCTCCTGTGTCCTTTTTATAGCTTCATAGCACTCCACTGATTGGATATGTCATAGCTTATTAAAACAGGTTCTTATTGATGGATATATCGGTTATTTCCAGTTTTTCTGGCCGTCATAAATAATGCTGTGATGAAAAACGTTTTGCATGTTATTTTGTATTTTTACAAGTCTATCTTTGGGATAAAGTTCTAGATGTGTAATTGCTGGGTCAGAGGATAAATACATATATAACTTTACTGGATATAACTGGATTTCCCTCAATAGGAATTTTGCCCTGGGCGCAGTGGCTCACGCCTGTAATTCCAGCTTTGGGAGGCTGAGGTGGGCGGAACACTTGAGGTCAGGAGTTCAAGACCAGCCTGGCTAACATGGAGAAACCCCATTCTGTACTAAAAATACAAAAATTAGCTGGGTGTGGTGGCACATGCCTGTAGTCCCAGCTACTCGGGAGGCCGAGGCAGGAAAATTGCTTGAACCCAGGAGGTGGAGGTTGCGGTGAGCTGAGATCACACCATTGCACGCCAGCCTGGGCAACAAGAGTGAAACTCCATCTCAAAAAAAAGAGACTCAGATCTATGTAGGCAGACTGTGTGAGGGGGATCCCAGTGGCTGAGTTCATTTGCATAGGGACTGAGGGGATCCTGGGAGGGAGGTCACCCTGAGGGAAAAAAGAGCCAGCTAGGACCACCTGACCCAGTGTTCCAGACTCCTTCAGAGCAGGGGTGAGCTGGTTTGCAATAGGAGTGGTGATAGATCTTTCTCTAATTGTTGGGAGGCCCAGCCTTGGAGTCCCAGAGAAGGCTGAGAGCAAGGGTGATTTTCTTTCTTTCTTTCCTTTTTTGAGTTGGAGTTTTACTCTTGTTGCCCAGGCTGAAGTGTAACGGTACAATCTCGGCTCACTGCAACCTCTGCCTCGTGGGTTCAAGCAATTCTCCTGCCTCAGCCTCCCCAGTAGCTGGGATTACAGGCATGTGCCACCACGCTGGCTAATTTTGTGTTTTTAGTAGAGAAGAGGTTTCTCCATGTTGGTCTCACTGGTCACAAACTCCCAACCTCAGGTGATCTGCCCGCCTCAGCCTCCCAAAGTGCTGAGATTAGAGGTGTGCCGAGCCCAAGGGTGATTTTCTTTGCAGTGGGGGTGTAAGGAGGGTTGTGCAGGGGCCCTGGGCCGCGGTAGCCAGGACGCTGTGACCCTGACCCTGTTGGCTGTGGCAGTAAACACTTCTCCAAGGGGACCCTGACTGTGACCTCTGACCTGTATGGACTGGCTGAAAAAGATGAGCTGAGCTAATCAAACTCCTCTCTCAAGGAGCTGAACTAGCTCAGCACAGTGGCAGGAGACTGAGGCAGGAGGATATTGCTTGAGTCCAGGAGTCCGAGGCTGCAGTGAGATAGATTCACCACTGTACTCCAGCCTGAGTGACAGAGGGAGATCCCCATGTCTTAAAACAAAAAACAAAAAACAAACAAACAAAAAACAAACCTGTGCTAAGGTATAAAGGAAAGATCCGGTATCTGGTTGGTGACAGATGCTTGAGATCAAGGGAGCTAAGGCTCTGAACTGGGACAGGTGGGGAGGCTAGAGAGGTCTCTTGATTTTCCCTGTGAGGCGGAGGTGGGATTCCCAGCTCAAGGTGTTTCCCACCGTTCCACCATCTTCCATTCCATCATCTTTGCCAAAAATCATCCTTCCTGGGTGCACTGCACTTCACAATTTGCCAGCGCATCACTGGATTTGCCCACAGCCTTATTAAGCAAGGCTGGCAGAGCAGGGGTCATTGTTAGCGGCCAGAGCGTCAGGTGAATGGTGCTGGAGAAGACCTCAGAGGAGGCTGAAGATGGGGTGGGGCTGGCCCAAGGTCACCCACACTTGGAACCTGGGTGCAGGTCTCCTAGCCCTCTGGCCAAGAGCTCTTTCCAACTCTCCATGCCGTTCCTTGATCATGTTGTATTTCCAAGCTGCCTTGTCCCAGCCTGACAGTCCTGACTCAGGGAGAGACACAGGCAGGGAAAAGACCCTGGAGGTGGCATAGGGCAAGTGGCGCAGTCCTGAGTCCCGCCACCACCCAGGCCCTCCTTGTGCTTCCTGAGCCTCAGGCTTCTCATCTCTAAACAGGGTATATCAGTACCCATCTCCTGTGGTTGTTAGGAGAACAGCCTCAGATGATGTGTGTCCATGGCCTCCCGGGAAGGGACTGAACAGGCTGACCCCACGTGCCTCCTGCCTGCTGTAGGAAGCAGGAATGGCAAGCAGTGGGGCAAAGTCTTCAATTCCTTCTACCTTGGCTCTGGAGAGGAGGAGCTCTAGGCCAATCAGTTAAAGATTGGCCAGGTGTGCGTGAGAAGATCAGGCTATCTCCAGACCACGGTAAGCCAGATGGGGCAGTGACCGTCTGGTGACCACGGAGCCACCTCAGATCTATCCTGAAATTTCCTCAGGGAACTGGGCCTTGCTGCAGCTTAGATGGGCAGAGTATGGCAATGCCTATTTGTGGCTTGCTGGGAGTCTTCTTTCTTTTTTTTTTTGAGACCAAGTTTCACTCTCGTCACCCAGGCTGGAGAGCAATGGTGTGATGTTGGCTCACTGCAAACTCTGTCTCCCAGTTTCAAGCAAATCTCCTGCTTCAGCCTCCTGAATAGCTGGGATTACAGGCACCCACCACCATGCCTGGCTAATTTTTGGTTTTTACTAGAGACAGGGTTTCACGATGTTGGCCAGCCTGGTCTTGAACTCCTGATCTCAGGTGATCAGCCTGCCTTGGCCTCCCAAAGTGCTGAGATTACAGGTGTGAGCCTTTGAGCCTGGCCTGCTGGGAGCCTTTGTAGGTGACACCAGGGTGCATCAGCGAGCTTGCCAGCAGTCTAGGGGCTCTGGAGCTCCCAGGGCCTGCCATGTTTCTCTCTCAGACAGGGCCAACTTTTCCTTTCCTGAGATTCTCAAGTCTGGGCTGCCCATGATGGAGCCATGTTCCTTTCAGTTGAGGGAGCTCAGAGAAGGACTCTGCCTCCCTGTGCAGATGGCCCTTCAGGGCAGGGCCATGTCTGTGGTCCCTCCCAGGACAAGGCTGTGTTTCTGCCCTCAGACAAGGGATCTCAGAACAGATGAGTTCTGCTGAGACTCCGAGGGCTGGGCCATATCTCCCTGCTCAGACGCGACTCTCAGAGCAGGGAATTTTCTCCTCAGACTGCAGCCCTCAGGCAGGGCTCTGTCTTCTCTCTCAATATGTGATGTCCAGGGCAGGTCAGGACCTGCTCAGTCTTGGGATCCCGGGACAGGACTGTGTCCCCTGCTTCGGACCGGGGCTCCCTAACTCTCCTGAGTGTGCTGGGCCTTCCTGAGTCTGAGAGATGAACTGGGCTTTCTCTCTGATGGAGGTTTCTTGAGGAGTTTGCTTTGCGTTTGAGGACAGGCATGGACACAGAGCTCAAGTGAGGTACTTTCTCTCTCCAGGATTTTAGCATAGACTTTTTTTTTTTTTTTAATAAAGACGGGATTTCACCATGTTGGTCAGGCTGGTCTTGAACTCCCGACCTCAGGTGATCCGGCCATCTTGGCCTCCGAAGTGCTTGGATTACACGCGTGAGCCACTGTGCCCGGACCCTCAGAGGTTTTTTAAAATGCAAAACCAAATACACATATTCTTGTTTCCCTTCCTTTATTAGATTTTGCTCTTTTGAAAAAAAGAAAAACACTGTATACCTTGGAGGTCACTGTATATTGGTCCTGTGAAATCATCCTTATGCTTTATAAGCTGCATTTACTTATAAGTTTACTTATAAGCACTCCGTGGTTTAGTCAACTCATTGGAGCAAGCGTTTTCAAGTGTGGCAGATCGACAGTCCACTTGGAATCAGAATAACTGGGTTCAAATCGTGACTCCACCACTTAACTCTTCGTTTCATCTTGAGCGAGCCCTTTACCATTTTTGTGTCTCAGTTTTCTCATCTGTAAAATGAGACTGTTGTGGAAAAGACAGCACACAGCTCTTGCGGCTATCATGGACAACACATCAGTTCACACATTTAAAGTGCTTATGAGCCAGGAGCAGTGGCTCATGCCTGTAATCCCAGCACTTTGGGACTCCGAGGCTGGAGGACACGAGGTCAGGAGCTTGAGACCAGCCTGACCAACGTAGTGAAACCCCATTTCTACTAAAAAAAAAAAAAGAAAAAAGAAAAAAGAAAAGAAAAAATACAAACACTTAGTTGGGCGTGGTGGCTGGCGCCTGTAGTCTCAGCTACTTGGGAGGCTGAGGCAGTAGAATGACTTGAACCCGGGAAGCGGAGGCTGCAGTGAGCCAAGATTGCGCCACTGCACTCCAGCCTGGGCGACAAGACACTTCGTCTCAAAAAAAAAAGCACTTATGACAGTGTATGGGGCATACAAAGCCCTCAAGCTAAATAAAAATCGGTGTAGTGAGAGCGATGGAGATTTATAACAGCTTCCAGTAAATGTCGAGGCACAGTATTTCCAAAGATTGCGCGAAGTAGGGAACCCAACAGCTCTCACAGCTCTAAAGAAGAGGGATCCTGGGTCAGGGAAGCCCGGCCGCGGTGAGGGAATGTCTAGGGCAGCGGAGAGAACGCTGCAGCTCAACGATGCACTTGGGGTAAGGGAAGCACATTCCCAACTCGACACCAGAGAAAACGCTCTAGCCCTCAGTTTCCCGGCAGCAAAGGAGCGCGAGGCGGTCACCACTTCCAGCCTACCCGGTCCGGGGTTGCGAACTGCCAGGTCCGCGTTGTTGGGGCGCAGGCAGCGGGGACCAATCAGCGGTCTAACAGGGTCCAGCGCGCCCCGAGCCGAGGCCGGGGCACGCCCGGGAAGAGGCGGAGCCGGGGGCGGGGCGCGCCCGGGAAGGGGCGGAGCTGAGGTGGTGGCGCCAAATGGCGAACATGGCGCCGGACAGGTTGCGGAGTCGGGCGCTCTCCGCCTTCAAGTTGCGGGGCTTGCTGCTCCGGGGGTGAGTGTGCTTGTGCAGCTTGAGGGGCGAGAGGGAAGAGCCGGGACCCGACCGCCGCGTGGGGCAGCGGGACGTACCGCGGCGGCTCCCCGCGCGCGGAGAGAGGGCTTGACCTTAAATGACAGAGACCCTTCAAATGTTCTAAGAAGGGAGGTGGATCTTGAGGCTGCCATGCCTTCTTTGGTTTCCCCGACGCACGCGAGGAGTTTAAATGTTTCTTCTAGGCAGACCGAGGCTCTTCTGCACATGCCAAGCTGACCTGGAGAAGCCGCAGCCTGTCTATGGCCGCCAGTTATCAGCATTGTGACCTGGGCAGCTCTCAGGCTCCCGAGGAGGTTGCTGAGACATCAGATGAGAGACCCGAGAAAGCCCACTTGCATGTCTGCAGTTGCCAGTTTATATGAAAGTCAGGTTTCCTGGGCATATCCGTGTTTTTGAGGACCTAATAGAACATATGAACGTTTCCAAGATTTCTCTCAATAAATCTCCGTTTTTTTAGTTTTGTGTGTGTGTATGTATATACTTTTTGTTTTTTTTGAGACGGAGTTTCACTCTTGTTACCCAGGCTGGAGTGCAATGGCGCGATCTCGGCTCACCGCAACCTCCGCCTCCTGGGTTCAGGCAATTCTCCTGCCTCAGCCTCCTGAGTAGCTGGGATTACAGGCACGTGCCACCATGCCCAGCTAATGTTTTGTATTTTTAGTAGAGACGGGGTTTCACCATGTTGACCAGGATGGTCTCGATCTCTCGACCTCGTGATCCACCCACCTCGGCCTCCCAAAGTGCTGGGATTACAAGCTTGAGCCACCGCGCCCGGCCTTTTTTTTTTTTTTTGAGACACGGTCTCGCTGTCGTCCAAGCTGGAGGGCAGTGGTGCAGACCTGACTTAGTGCAGCCTCAACTTCCTGCAGGCTCAACCTCCTGGGCTCAATCTGCTGGGACTACAGGCGTGCGCCACCATACCTGGCAGACTTTTTGTTGTTGTATTTTTTTGTAGAGACGGGGGTCTGGCTATGTTGCCCAGCCTGATCTTGAACTCCTGGGCTCAAGTAATGCTCCCTCCATGGCCTCCAAGAATGCTGGGATTACAGGCGTGAACCACCGCCCCTGGCCTAGAATACAATATTTTGTACATATTTAAATACCTGCTGGACTGGATATACCTCTCTGTATCAGTTTTGATTGCTCTTGTATGTGTAGATTTTTGATTGATTTTTGTAAGTATGAATTTTATGGGACTTTTAACTGATTTTGGGTTAGTAGTGGATATGCCTCGGGGGAAAATAATGACTTTTGTTCACTTGGTTCTTGACATTTGCAACTACGAGCAGCTGATGAATTAACTGTCTTTTCACTTAGAATTTGATCTAAGATTAAGCTTTTGTTCATTAATTATTTCAGTCATAAGTGTACTTAAGTCTGTTAGCTGCAAAACACTGCTGGGGCAAGTGGGTGCAAGAGAGAGCAAGACACTGGAGCTTTGTAGGGGGCAGATAGTGTATTCTATTGCTGTGTAACAAATTACCCCACAACTTAGAGGCTAAAACAGTACACATTTATTATCTCACATTTTCTTAGGGTTAGGAATTCAGGTGTGGCTTAGTTGGGTTCTCAACTTCAAGGTCTTTTCACAAGGTTAGAGTCAAGATGGGTCATCTCAACTGTTGATCCTGCAGCATTTGCTTCAGGCTCATTCAGTTGCTGGCAGAATTCAGTTCCTGGTTGCCTTGCAGCCTGTTGGCTGGAGGCTACCTCAGTCCCTTGCCATGTGGACTCCCAACATGGCTTCATCAAGAGAGTCCGCCAGCAACTATGAAGTTAACCATCTTTTGTACCTAATCAAGGAAATGACATCTTGTTACTTGTAATTTTTTTTTTTTACTTTAAAATTTTACTTTCAAAATTACAATACAGTAAGTGATTCTATCCTTTTTTCTTTATTCTATTTTTAGAAGTAAGTCACTAGGTCCAGCCCACAATTAAAGGCAGGGGATTACATAGGTGTGATTGCTAGGACTCAGGGATTATTAGGGGCCATCTTAGAATTCTGTCTAACATGTGTATTAAATGACTATTTCACAGCTATTTAATCTCAATTGTGAAAGGGATTCCAGGAAAGAAGTGCTATGAGAGTGTATAATAAGGTGTATAAACTGCTCTAGAGTAAAGGAGAAGCTTCACTGCAGAAATGGTTTGGGCTCTTAAAGAATAAGCAGGACTTGGCCAGGCACAGTGGCTCACACCTGCAATCCCAGCACTTTGGGAGGCTGAGGCGGGCAGATCATGAGGTCAGGAATTCAAGACCAGCCTGACCAGCATGGTGAACACCCCCCCCCCCGCCCCCACAAAATAAATTAGCTGGGCTTGGTGGTGCATGCCTGTAATCCCTGCTACTCAGGAGGCTGAGGCAGGAGAATCACTTGAAACTGGGAGGCGGAGCTTGCAGTGAGCTGAGATCTCGCCACTGCATGCCAGCCTGGGTGACAGAGCCAGACTTTGTTCTCCCTGCTGCCCCCAACTTCCCCCAAAAAAGGAATGAGCAGGACCTGACTAGGTGGAGAGAAGAGTGGGAGAAAATGGCCATATAAAGACCCTGAAGGAGGAGAGCACCAGGAAGGCCAGGGACATGGTATGAGCTTAATGGGATTTGGCAGGGGCAAGACCCTGTATGGCTTTATAGGCTTTGGTGTATGCTAAGAACTGTCCCAAGATGCACCCAAAATGTATGTGATTTTAGGGACTCAGTGGTCAGATATTTATGGACCACCTTCAAGTGTATTTAGACTCGCAGAAGGATGGCACAGAGTTCTAAGCTTTTAGTTTTAAAGTTATCGATAAGAACTTAGTTCTCAGTTATCTATAATAAATTGGAGAGATCCAACACCTATACACAAAACAACTATTAAGCAATTTACCATATAGAACAATTAGACCTGGCACAGTGGCTCACGCCTGTAATCCCAACACTTTGGGAGGCTGAGGTGGGTGGATCTCGAGGTCAGGAGTTCCAGAATAGCTTCGCCAAGATGGTAAAACCCCATCTCTACTAAAAATACAAAAACTAGCTGGGTGTGGTGGTGGGTGCCTGTAATCCCAGCTTCTCGGGAGGCTGAGGCAGAGAATGCTTGAACCCGGGAGGCGGAGGTTGCAGTGAGCTGAGATTGTGCCACTGCATTTCAGCCTGGGTGACAGAGCGAAACTCTGTCTCAAAAAAATAAAATAAAAATAAAATAAATAAATATAGAACAATTAGTGTGATAAGTATAACAATATTTTTTTTTTTTTGAGACGGAGTTTCGCTCTTGTTACCCAGGCTGGAGTGCAATGGCGCGATCTCGGCTCACCGCAACCTCCGCCTCCTGGGTTCAGGCAATTCTCCTGCCTCAGCCTCCTGAGTAGCTGGGATTACAGGCATGTGCCACCATGCCCAGCTAATTTTTTGTATTTTTAGTAGAGAGGGGGGTTTCACCATGTTGACCAGGATGGTCTCGATCTCTTGACCTCGTGATCCACCTGCCTCGGCCTCCCAAAGTGCTGGAATTACAGGCTTGAGCCACCGCGCCCGGCAACAATAATATTGATATGAAGTGTAAAGTTGTATGCTACAAATACAGAATGGCATGTAATTAGCTAATTAATATTGTAATCAGCAATTATATTGATGTAAGGTTTAAAGTTGTGTGCTACAAATACATAATGGCATGTAACTAGCTAATAGACAGGTTCCTTCTGAGCATTATTAGCATTTAAGTCAAGAATTAATGTGATTTTTTTTTTTTTTTTTTTTTTGAGATGGAGTTTCGCTCTTGTTACCCAGGCTGGAGTGCAATGGCGCGATCTCGGCTCACCGCAACCTCCGCCTCCTGGGCTCAGGCAATTCTCCTGCCTAAGCCTCCTAAGTAGCTGGGATTACAGGCACGCGCCACCATGCCCAGCTAGTTTTTTGTATTTTTAGTAGAGACGGGGTTTCACCATGTTGACCAGGATGGTCTGGATCTCTTGACCTCGTGATCCACCCGCCTCGGCCTCCCAAAGTGCTGGGATTACAGGCTTGAGCCACTGCGCCCGGCTGATTTTTTTTTTTAATGATGGTCAGACTTCATGAAGCAGGTGGCAGTGCCTTAACCATATGCATATTTTCAGACCCGAGAACCTCCTCCATCTTTGTCAAGGGGAGTGCCAACCTCTCCTTTCATAAAACAAAAATTCATGTGATTTTAATATGAGTGTTGCTTCTATGATTATATTCAAATATCAGTTTTTTAAAATAACTTTTTTGTTTTTAAAAATGTTATTGTTGACATTTCCCACTTTTAATATCATAGTTTTTTAAAGCCTTTGTTTTTCTTATTTTACAGTTGAAAACAGTTATTAAATTACTGGAATTTACTTTGAACAAATGCATTATCAAATGAAATATATGAGTGTCTGTTATAAATATTTGAGCGTCAGGATATGGCGCTTGACATTGAGGCATATGGACACTTGCCTTAAATGTAGGGTAATAAGTAATACAAGGCTAATATGACAGATCAGATCTAAGGTATATGTAAATGTAATTTTTAACAGTTTCAGAAGAAAGGGGAGATTGCAGCAGGTACAGCTGGTCTAGGAAGGCTTCTTAGAGGAAGGATGTGTTTTGGGGCTTTATGTTAGCATGGCATAGCAGGATGGTTTTGTTCGGAAAGCACAGGAAATGTGAGTACTACCTGAAGAGAGAAGGTAGTGGTTCTTTCTTTAAATGTCAGATTGATGAGTGTTTGCTGCTTTTTGGCAGAAAACTTTTAGCCTTTAATTACTAATGACCTGCCTCATTTTTTCTTTCCTTTTCCTAGTGAAGCTATTAAGTACCTCACAGAAGCTCTTCGGTCTATCAGTGAATTAGAGCTTGAAGATAAACTGGAAAAGATAATTGATGCAGTCGAAAAACAACCCTGTAAGTAATATTTTCTGGTAACTCCTAAAATTGTTAATATAGTTCTGTATCTTCAGTTAGATGTATAGATTTACATCGAAGTGGAGGTTTCAGTATTAAGATGTCCCAGTGATATAAGATGTATGCATGGTAGCATTTCTTCCCAAGGGGCAATACCTTCAGTTTATTTTACTTTTTTTTTTTCTTTTAACTGATGAAGATATTCAAACTTTGATTTAGTTGGAACCTTAGGATGACTCCTACGGGCTGTGTGTGTGTGTGTGTGTGTGTGTGTGAGTGAGACAGAGTTTTGCTCTTGTTTCCCAGGCTGGAGTGCACTGGTGTCGTTTTGGCTCACTGCAACCTCTGCCTCCTGAGTTCTACTGATGCTCCTGTGTCAGCCTCCCGAGTAGCTGAGATTACAGGCTTGCACCACCATGCCCGGCTAATTTTTCTTTTTGTATTTTTAGTAGAGACAGGGTTTCACCATGTTGGCCCGGCTGATCTAAAATTCCTGACCTCAGGTGATCTACCCGCCTTGGCCTCCCAAAGTGCTGGGATTACAGGCGTGAGCTACCATGCCTAGCCTAAGGGCCCTTTTATAGTTCCTCTCCCCTGTTGGAGGTGTCATCACTGTCTTTTCTGCACTTGGCTTCTGATTTTGATCTGGTTCTTTATGGTCACTTTGTCTCTCCTAGTGCCTATTACCCCATCTTATTGAAGTGAGATACTTCTAAATGTTTGGGAGGAAAAAACAAGACTAAAATAAGCAAAGCTGCCATCCCTTCTTGATTTCTTCAGAGATTTTTGTTTTTTAAAAATTTTTCTGGAATGGCTAGTCATTTTAACTTAATTTTTTAAGTCTAAGTTAAAGGGCAGAGGCAGTAACTTCAATAAAAAGCAATTCTACTAATGCACTGATAATAAATACACTAAACAGAGTTGGAAAGCATTTTACTGAAATCAAACTATAGAAAATAGACATTTATTCAAAATTATATACTGCTCGTGATAAAGAGTAACGGGCAAGGCACAGTGGCTCATGCTTGTATTCCCAACACTTTGAGAGGCCAAGGCAGGTGGATCACCTGAGGTCAGGAGTTCAAGACCAGCCTGGTCAACATGGCGAACCCTGTCTCTACTAAAAATACAAAAATTAGACAGGCGTAGTGGTGGGTGCCTGTAATCACAGCTCCTTGGGAGGCTGAGGCAGGATAATTGCTTGAACCTGGGAGGAGGGGGTTGCAGTGAGCCAAGATCATGCCACTGCACTCCAGCCTGGATGACAGAGTGAGATTCCAGTTCAAAAAAAAATAACAATAATGGCCGGGCGCAGTGGCTCAAGCCTGTAATCCCAGCACTTTGGGAGGCCGAGATGGGTGGATCACAAGGTCGAGAGATCAAGACCATCCTGGTCAACATGGTGAAACCCCGTCCCTACTAAAAATACAAAACATTAGCTGGGTATGGTGGCACGTGCCTGTAATCCCAGCTACTCAGGAGGCTGAGGCAGGAGAACTGCCTGAACCCAGGAGGCAGAGGTTGCGGTGAGCCGAGATCGTGCTACTGCACTCCAGCCTGGGTAACAAGAGTGAACTCCGTCTCAAAAAAAAAAAAAAAAAAAAAAATAATAATAATAATAATAATAGTAAGTGGATTTCAAGAAAAGCCCATTCTATAAAAGATGGTCGTTCTTTCCTGAGTACACCAAAGTTATAAAACATAAAGTGACCCAGGAAGGTAGAGGTTTGGCAACTCCATCAGGGTATTTCCTTTCTACACATTACTTCCCTCCTCCCTCTTTTTTTGAGGAGGGGATAGAGTCTCACTCTGTCGTCTAGGCTGGAGTGCAGTGGTACAAGCTCAGTTCACTGCCACCTCTGCCTTCTGGGTTCAAGTGAATCTCTTACCTCAGCAGGTAGCTGGGATTACAGGCACATGCCACCACACCACGCTACTTTTTGTATTTTTAGTAGAGACAGGGTTTCACCATATTGGCCAGGCTGGTCTTGAAGTCCTGACTTCATCTGATCTGCCCACCTCGGCCTCCCATAGTGCTGTGATTACAGGAATGGGCCACTGGGCCCGGCCCCTCCTCTCCTCCTTCATGTTCTTTTTTGGGAATTCACCTCTGTTGAAACATGCCCAAAGAAGCTAGAATGGGGCCACCAATCCATGAACTAAACCTTTGCTCCACTGTTTTATGATTGGCAGTCCATTTCAGCTGGATACTTGGGGGAGTTTTCTGAGAGATGTCTCTATTCAGCCAGTCAGTAAAACTGTGTCACCATATTTCCTCCTGCCACTGTCACAATGCCACAGGGATTCAGGGACCTTTGTGTTAAATACTTAACTTCATACCACAAGCATGGGCCTGCAAAGAAGAGTCTTGATATTTCTAGCACCCTGAGGATAGAAGTGGGTATGGCTCACTCTCCATCTGATCTTAGTCAAAAGGCTGAAAAGTACTGAGTTCACTCTTAATGTTACATAGATGCTAGTCTCTTCAATTATATAGGAAGAAACATATTCCATGATATAGGATAAATTGTTATTATATCTCATTTTCATTCCTAAAGGCAGAATTTTACATACACCTTTGCTTAAAAAATTCCTTTACAGTTGAAAATTTAGAAAATGATACTTGTCCCTGTTATACATTGATTTAACACGGCACATGGTATTTTGCCTGACAACTTATCAAAGTGGTTAAAAGAGCCCACTCTGGGCCAGGCACGGTGGCTCATGCCTGTAATCCCAGCACTTTGGGAGGCCGAGGTGGGTGAATCACGAGGTTAGGAGATCCATACCATCCTGGCTAACGCGGTGAAACCCTGTCTCTACTAAAAATACAAAAAATTAGCCAGGCGTGGTGGCACGGGCCTGTAGTCCCAGCTACTTGGGAGGCTGAGGCAGAACTGCTTGAACCTGGGAGGTAGAGGTTGCAGTGAGCCAGGATTGTGCCACTGCACTACAGCCTGGGCAACAGAGTAAGACTCCATCTCAAAAAAAAAAAAGAGTCCATTCTGGAATCAGGCCTGGGTTTGTGTTGCTCTCGATCTCTTCTAGTTTTTGGGAAAATTTTTCAACTTCTCAAAGTTGTATTTTTCCTATCTATAAGATATGGGCATATTAACATCAGTCTTATAGGACATCTACCTAATGGAATAATCCTTGTAAATCAAGTACTGAGCATGGTGCCACACATTTACTCAATGCTTAGTAAGTGGTAGCTGCTATTGTTACTATTGTTACTATGATGCTCATTGAAACAGAGCAGTTATGATAAAGTTACACTAATGTAACCTTATTAAAACTGGGAGTTTAGGAATGTTTTCTTTTTTTTTTTTTTGAGACAGTATCTCACTGTATGGCCCAGGCTAGAGTGCCAGTGGTGTGATCACAGCTCATGGCAGCCTCCACCTCCCTGGGCTCAGGTGATCCTCCCACCTTGGCCTTCTGAGTATCTGGGATTACAGGCATGTGCTACCACACTCAGCTAAGTTTTGTATTTTTTGTAGAGATGGTGTTTCACCATGTTGCCTGGGCTGGTCTCAAACTCCTGGCTTAAGCCATCCTCCTGCCTCAGCCTCCCAAAGTATTAGGATTATAGATGTGAGCCACCAAGACTGGCTCAGAAATGTTCTTATAACTAAATGGTGTTTAGCAAATTAAGGCATGGCCGGGCGCGGTGGCTCAAGCCTGTAATCCCAGCACTTTGGGAGGCCGAGGCGGGTGGATCACGAGGTCGAGAGATCGAGACCATCCTGGTCAACATGGTGAAACCCCGTCTCTACTAAAAATACAAAAAAGTAGCTGGGCGTGGTGGCACGTGCCTGTAATCCCAGCTACTCAGGAGGCTGAGGCAGGAGAATTGCCTGAACCCAGGAGGCGGAGGTTGCGGTGAGCTGAGATCGCGCCATTGCACTCCAGCCTGGGTAACAAGAGCAAAACTCCGTCTCAAAAAAAAAAAAAAAAAAAAAAAAAATCGGGAAAATTAGCTGGGCATGGTGGCGCGTGCCTATAATCCCAGCTACTCAGGAGGCTGAGGCAGGAGAATTGCCTGAACCCAAGAGGCGGAGGTTGCGGTGAGCCGAGATCGCACCATTGCACTCCAGCCTGGGTAACAAAAGTGAAACTTCGTCTCAAAGAAAAAAAAAGAAAATTAAGGCATTTGACTGTATATTAAGGTATTGTAACTTTGAGTGTGGTAGATTGAGGTATTTGAGATAAGGCTTTTGTTATTGTTCTCACCTAACACTATTTTTCTCTAAAAACTGTGTTATGAGAATCCCAGTGTTAATATTTGCAAATTATTTTTGGGGAAAGAGCTGTCTGTGGAAAGAACTAATTTTTTTGTTTTTAAATTTTGACTTTGAAATTAATTATCTTTTCAGTGTCATCAAACATGATTGAAAGATCTGTGGTGGAAGCAGCAGTCCAGGAATGCAGTCAATCTGTTGATGAAACTATGTATGTGGGTACACTTAACTTTTTTCCTTGTTGGAGGTGTTATTTTAATTATGGAGCACTTATTTTTCATTATTTTCTTGGAAAATTATTAGTGATCCACATTTCCACAGTGGTTACTGTTGTTATTTCTGTGTTTCTTTTTAAACAATAGCTTTCTTTGCAAACCTTATTATTAAATGACTCATCTTTACTGGTTTTTCCTAGGATTTGAAGATACAGTGTTGCTTGTACCATTTATTACTAACTTTTGCTGCTTACCCAGATCCATCTGACTTTTCAGATGTGTGCTACAAATGAGTTGAACTGAAATGAATATTTAGAAGTATAATTTACTTTGCTCTTAGGAAAGTACCACACCCAGAGAAGTTCAGCAACTTTACCTGATCACATGGTGAATAGCAAATGAGGGTAGGACTTCAGTTTTATGACTCCACTCTCATGTTTTTAGGCTTAAGAATTTATATGGCAGTAATTCTTCTGGGTTTTATTTCTCTGAATATCCCTCTTTCTTCTTGATGTGATACTTCCATTCAAATTCATGCCTTTTTTTTTTTTTTTTTTTTTGAGACAGAATTTCACTCTTGTCACCCAGGCTGGAGTGCAATGGCGTGATCTTGGCTCACCGCAACCTCCGCCTTCTGGGTTCAGGCAATTCTCCTGCTTCAGCCTCCTGAGTAGCTGGGGTTACAAGCACACACCACCATGCCCAGCTAATTTTTTATATTTTTAGTAGAGACAGGGTTTCACTATGTTGACCAGGATGGTCTCGATCTCTTGACCTTGTGATCCACCCGCCTCAGCCTCCCAAAGTGCTGAGATTACATATGTGAGCCACCACGCCCGGCCCCATGGCATTTAACTGGAAGGAAAACACTGGGGAAAATGGGTGGAGAGACAGTTTTATCATTGCTACTTCTTTCCTATTTGGGGCAACAGAGATGATTGCAAGGAGTCATTACCTTTATTTTAGTCAGAAGTTGTAATCTTCTCCCTGTCAGGACTTATAACTGCTAAAAAAGGGCAAGGCGTGGTGGCTCACGCCTGTAATCTAAGCATTTTGGAGGCCAAGTCGGGCGGATCACCTGAGGTTGGGAGTTCAAGATAACTGCTAAAAAAAATAGAGAAATTGAGGATTTTTAATTTTATCCTTGCAGACTCATTTAAAATACTCTAGTGTGACCAGGCACGGTGGCTCACACCTGTAATCCCAGCACTTTGGGTGGCCAAGGTGGGTGGATCATTTGAGGTCAGGAGTTGAAGACCAGCCTGGTCAACATGGTGAAACCCTGTCTCTACTAAAAATAAAAAAATTAGCCAGGCGACAGTGGTGCACACCCGTAATCCCAGCTACTCAAGAGGCTGACAGGAGAATCACTTGAGCCTGGGAGGCAGATGTTGGAGTGAACTGAGATCACACCACTGCACTCTAGTCTGGGCAACAGAGTGAGACCCTGTCTCAAAATAAAATAAAATAAAATAAAATAAAATACTAGAGGTAATGAATGTTCCTAAAGCCATCAGTAGAAATTCAAAATGATTGTACTAAAGTTTAAGGATTGTTATGCTAAAATAGACATTACTTGTTGTTTACCTGTTATTTATTTACTTACCCCCCCCCCACCAATCTGTATTCATTTTATTCTTCTGTTTATACATTCTCTTCCTCCCAGATTTGGAGGCAGAACGTAATATGAGCTCAACAATCCTGCACAGAGCCATGTACCGTAGCCCATCAGTTTTCCTTTTCCCACCCCTTCCCCCAACCCCACTCAGTAAAGCCCCTTGCCCAGGTGTTGCTCTTGAGGGTAAGAAAGCAGAAGGGCAGGCTGGGTGCAGTGGTTCATGCCTGTAATCCCAGCACTTTGGGAGGCTGAGGTGGTCAGATCACCTGAGGTTAGGAGTTTGAGACCAGCCTGGCCAACGTATAGTGAAACCCTGTCTCTACTAAAAATTACAAAAATTAGCTGGGTATGGTGGTGCATGCTTGTCATCCCAGCTATTTGGGATGCTGAGGCAGAAGAATCATTTGAACCTGGGAGGTGGAGGTTGCAGTGAGCCAAGAATATACCACTCTACTCCTGCCTGGATGACAGAGTGAGACTTGTTTTTCAAAAAAGAAAGAAGGAAAGAAAAGGAAGGAAATGAAAGAAAGGAAGGAAGGAAGGAAGAGAGGGAAGGAAGGAAAGGAAAGAAGGAAAGAGGGAGGGAGGATAGAGATTCCAGTGAGGGATAGGAGCCTCTTTCCAAGACACAAGGGGATACCGTCTCAACATGGCCACTGCTTTGTTCGGATTTGGGTAGTGTGCTGGCCAGAAGCTGCAGGCTGCTGTACTTCCAGCTGACGGAGGATGCAAGTATTGTGAGGGTGCTGCTGCAGGTCCACAGTCATCATTGAGGCCAGGAGCTGCCATGTTCCTGAAGAATGCATGGGGCTTTGTGGGAAGCTGAGTTGGTTTGGCACCGTAAGGGCCACACTGTCACGTTTCCTGAACACTATTTTATAAGGGTCTTCCCCAAACATCATGGCATATATTATACAGCCCAGGGACCAGACATCAGTCTGTTCATCAGTGACACAGTGACTGCACAGGGAAGAGCTCTAGGGCTCAATAGGAGATGGTGCACTGCTGGGTCACTTAGTCCTGCAGGGTCAGGGCCTCATGGGAACCCTTCACATGATGCATGCTTGATTCATGGCATCCAAGTCTATTAAAAATGGCTGACCCTCATCTCCAAACAAGGTAATGGTGGGCTTCAGGTTCCCGTGGGCCTAACCCTTGGCATGAATGGCCTCAAGGCCTCTGTAGCTACCCAGCAGCAGTTGAAGGATTTGATCCTAAGTCAGTAAGTTGCCATCGTCCTTTGGCCTTTCTATCCATTCCACAGTATACCTCTCTTACAGAACAGAAGCAGCAGCCAGGACTTATTCCTAGCACCCTGCCCCCTGAGACAGTAAGCCATGAGGTAAAGGAGGTTGGGGTGATTGAAGAGGTGATGCATGTTTGCTTCTTGACTGGGCCTCCTCTGGTCCTGCAGCTCATGACACAGGATTCACTTCAGGGCATAGAAGTGTCCATCCTGTGACCCCTCCGCTAGGTCCACATAGCTGAAGCCACCCTCCCCCAGTTTCTAGATGAAGATATAGCTATTGTCAATGATCATAGTTCCCTAAGAGCAGGCACACAGTGCGTGACCCATGATGTCTCAGTCATTCTCTTCAAGGACTGTTTGAGGCTGCCAAAGGGCTTGTCCAGGGTGAGTGGGCTATTCCAGGCAATGCACTGAGCACCCGAGGATCATGATTCTCACCTAAACAGGTCCTGGTGACACCAGTTTCAACAAGGGTGGGGTCAGGTGCCTTAAAGCCTTAGGACACACAGCAGCTACCAGACTGCTTCCTCCAACCCCAGCCCACCTTTGAGCAGCCCCTGCTCCCACACCCATCACAAAAGCAGGGCACAGGGTTGTTTCAGAGGAGGTGTGAGGCTTAGGCTCATCCCTGGCCTTGGCACGCAGTGCCTGGGGTCGGCCATCCTGCACTCCTCACTGACCTGGCTCGGCTATTTCTGTCAGGCTGTTTATATGTTACAGCCAGCCTACACGGAGTTCCACTGGGGACTGAACAGGAAAGGATTTTTGCACCTTCAATTGTCAGAGAGTCATTATATCATACCACAAGAGAGGCTTTTGTTCTCAAAGATGAAGAGATGGCATGATAAGGTCAATAACTTAGACTGATCCACCAGAAAATAGTGGAGCTCTGTCTGGAGTCTAGGTTTTCCTCAAGTTCACTGATTCTCAGCTACTGTATACTTGTTACCTCCAGGGTAACATGAATCTTTTTTGATCATTATCAGTTTGGGAGATAAACATATAACTTTAGGAAAGATCTTTTTAGGTTGGGAATTTATACAATAGTACTGTGGAAATTTTTAACTTCTTTTAAACATTGTTATGTTATTAAATGTGTATGAAATTAAAAACTTTTGTTAGTTTTCCATCTCTAACATTATATACTATATAAGTCTGAAAGATATGGCCAGAATCGGGGGAGTTCTTTTTCCATTGTATAACTTTTCCTGGGATACTTTTGCATAACATTTTAGATGTTAAAAATTACTGGGGCTAGGCATGGTGCCTCATGCCTGTAATCCCAGCACTTTGGGAGGCTGAGGCAGGCAGATTACTTGAGGTCAGGAGTTTGAGACCAGCCTGGCCAATAAGGCGAAACCTTGTTTCTAGTAAAAATACAAAAATTAGCTGGGTGTGGTGGCACAGGTCTGTAATCCCAGCTACTGGAGAGGCTGAGGTGGGTGGCAAGAGGCGGGAGAATCGCTTGAGCCTGGGTGGCAGAGGTTGCAGGGAGCTCAGATCACTCCACTGCACCTCAGCCTGGGCGACAGAGCAAGACTCTGTCTCAAAAAACAGATGCATGCAAAAAAAACAAAAACAATAACAAAAAAATAAGAATTGTTAGAAGTTAATCATATCCTTTAATACTGTAGCTCATAAGAGTAGTACATATAGGGAGAGATTTCTTTAAGATGTGACGGTTGTGTATATAATTTTTTTTTTTCAACAGATTACTGGAAGTTAACTTGATTATGTATGTATATATGTATGTATGTATGTATGTATGTATGTGACAGAGTTTCACTCTTGTTGCCCAGGCTGGAGGGCAATGGCACGATCTCAGCTTACTGCAACCTCCACCTCCTGTATTCAACTGATTCTCCTGCCTCAATCTCCCAAGTAGCTGGAATTACAGGCACCTGCCACAATGCTTGGCTAATTTTTTGTATTTTTAGTAGAGACAGGGTTTCACAGTGTTGGCCAGGCTGTTCTTGAACTCCTGATATCAAGTGATCCACCCACCTCAGCCTCCCAAAGTGCTGGTATTACAGGTGTGAGCCACTGTGCCCGGCCAATTTTTTTTTCTTGTGAGTGTTGGCAGTGTTTTCTTGTCCCTTGAAATGAAAATGCACAAGCAAAACATTTTACTTCCATAGTGTCTTTGATACTATAAGAAATTGTGTGCCTGGCCTGAGAAAATGTGAAAAGTGTGTTATTACAAAGAATTATATAATGCAAGTTATTATGTTCACCTAGAGTACTTAAGGTCTGTGTTTTGTGGGATGTTTTTCAGAGAACACGTTTTCAATATCATAGGAGCATTTGATATTCCACACTTTGTGTACAATTCAGAAAGAAAAAAATTTCTTCCGTAAGTATATCATCTGCTGATTTTAAATTAATTTCAAATGTACTTTTTTTCAGAAGGTATAGTCTTGTTATACTTTTGGCTCACTTTTGTGAATTATGATAGTCAAAAATAGGCATTCTTTTTTTCTAGTCTGTTAATGACCAACCACCCTGCACCAAATTTATTTGGAACAGCAAGAGATAAAGCAGAGCTGTTTCGTGAGCGATATACTATTTTACACCAGGTAAGTTTGGTAGTGGGCAGAGGGGAGGATACTAGGTAAATTGAGAGAAAAAGAGACTGTTTCAGTTTAGGGAAATCTCCGGGATATTTAAAGAACGGAATTTTGTGGTCCAAAGTTGGTCATTCAATAGACTGTTAAGGAGATTTCTGTGACTGAGACCATGTAGAAGACACAGAGATGAAAAAGCTATTTTCCCCTTAAAACAATGATAGTAAAAAGAGTAGTTACCACTTAATACATGATATGCCAGACACTGTGTTTAGCACTTTACAAACATTATTTACCTCATTTAATCATCATAATACTAATATATGTGTAAATGCTATTACTATCCCCATTTTACAGATGAGGAAACTGACGCTTAAAGAAGTTTAGTAACTTGCCCAAAGATCACATGTAGTAAGTAAAGATAGGATTTCAATACAGCCTGACTCTAAAGTTCAACCATTGCCTACTATACTTTACTGCCTTCAAGTAGCTTATGTCTATGAAGTTATAGACATTTGTATAAATTTATAAAGTAGAATTTTATATGTGATGTAAAAAAGATACAATGTTTTCAATAGAAAAATCAGAGAAAGCTTCAAGGAAATGATGGCATTTGGCATGGATCTAGATTGCCTTAATCATGTAGAAATGGGAGAAAAGTGGTGGTAACTGTGAACAAAGGCACAGCAAAAGGGAAAAATGGACTCTGTGCAGGACATGATGAAAAAGTCAGTTGTAGCATTTGGAAAGGCAAGTCAGAGCCAAATTGTAGGAGTATTTTGGATGCCACATTTGGGAGCTGTGACTGTTCTCTTTGTGTGAGGTGCTTTGGAATACTAGAGAAACTCAGTCACAGCCAGGTTTTTTTTTTTTTTTTTTTTTTGAGACGGAGTTTGGCTCTTGTTACCCAGGCTGGAGTGCAATGGCACGATCTCGGCTCACCGCAACCTCCGCCTCCTGGGTTCAGGCAATTCTCCTGCCTCCCGAGTAGCTGGGATTACAGGCACGCGCCACCATGCCCAGCTAATTTTTTTGTATTTTTAGTAGAGACGGGGTTTCACCATGTTGACCAGGATGGTCTCGATCTCTCGACCTCGTGATCCACCCGCCTCGGCCTCCCAAAGTGCTGGGATTACAGGCTTGAGCCACCGCGCCCGGCCTAGAGCCAGGTTTTTTGAGTGCTTCCTCCACCAGCAGATATGGGGATGACTTAGAGTGTGAAAGAAGCCTTCTAGGAATCTGTGGTATTAGTCTTGACATAAATGGTAGCCTGGGTGAAGGAAGTGGCAAGTGACGTAGAATGAGGGCATCCCACTGAAGCAGCAGAAACTGTAAGAACATGATGACTGGATGTGAAGGAGAAGGGACCGGGTAGAGAATCAGAGATGAGTAAGACCTGGAGTCAGAGAGTAGAATATAGATTAATTCATTACACGGGAAAAAGAGGATGTTTGTAGAAGGTGATGGCAGGTTCTGTTTTAAGCATGTGAGTTAAGATTGCCAGGAAAGTATCAAGTGAAGTGTACATCTGGAGCTAAGCAAGAGAGAGATTTGGGAGCATCTGCATAGAGTGAAAAATGGAACTGCAAGGATGAGACCCTGGGAGAAAGAGAAGGGACAGAAAGAGAAGAAGGCCGGGTGTGGTGGTTCATGCCTGTAATCCCAGCACTTTGGTAGGCCGAGACGGGTGGATCACCTGAGGTCAGGAGTTTGTGACCAGCCTGACTAACATGGTGAAACCCTGTCTCTACTAAATACAAACAAATTAGCCAGGCGTGATGGCGTATGCCTATAATCCGAGCTACTTGGGAGGCTGAGACGGGAGAATCGCTTCTATCTGGGAGGCGGAGGTTGATCGTGCCATTGTACTCCAGCCTGGGCAACATAAGCAAAACTGTATCTAAAAAAAAAAAAAAAAGAGAAAGAAGAAGGGGAAAGGACAGAACTTGGGGGCCAGGCGAGGATGGTGTTATATGGCAGAAGCACAAGCACGCTTCAGGGAGAAGCAGATGGTCAGCAGTAGGTTAAATAAAGGTTGAAGAGAATGATCCTTGAGGAAGCAGCATCCTCTGCTGCTTCCATTGCTGACATAGTGTTGTCAGGTTAATCTGCCCGAAGTGTAGCTCTGACCACTTCATGGGTTTTGCTTTCAAGGAAACTCACTGCCTAGTGAATTAAATGCAGATTCCTTAATATTTAGGATCTTCTCTCACACATAATTGGCCTAATGTCTACTTTTCCTCTAGTCATACTCTGTACTGGAGCCAAAACTGAAGTGTGGAATTATTGTTTCTTCCACTTCTTCTGGGACTTTGTTTATCCTTTTGACTGCTCTTCCCTCTTATCTCCACTGTTGAAACCTTCCTAATTTTGGACTTTCCTTCTCAGATTCCTCCTTTCTGGAGCCCTTCTTGATCTCCAGTTGGATGCGATCTCCGGGGATTATAGGCGTGTACCACTACACCCAGCTAGTTTTTTCATTTTAGTAGAGACGGGTTTTCACCATGTTTTGGCCAGGCTGGTCGCGAACTCCTGACCTCAAGTGACCTCAAGTGATCTACCTGCCTCAGCCTCCCAAAGTGCTAGGATTGCAGGCTTGTGCCACCATGCCCGGCGGGATGCAGTCTCCTTCTGCTTGAACTGAATAGTTTTCTGTTACCGACTAGACTTGGCCCTGCCTTGTATTTGAGGTGCTTATCTTTGTGATCAAAGTGCGGATTCCTTGTTTATCTCCTCTGCCACATTTGGCACTATCCTTTATACAGAGATGGTGCTCAGTAAACACCACATTTCTTTTTTCTTAAATATGTTTTTAAGTCTTTTATTATGGGTGTGCCACTTATCCCTTCTGAGCCTTATTTATTCATCTGTGAAATAAACATGTTGAAGTTCAGTCCATTCATATTTTCATTGCAATTATTTTGAAAACAAATCTGATTTTTATCATTATCCTACTTCAAAATCTTTGTTTCTCATTGTCTATAAGATAAACTTCTTGTCTGGGCATACAAAGTTTATATTGTCAGGGTTTTTTGAGTTAGAGGTTACAGAAACTCAAATTGACTAAAACTGAAAAAGGAATATATTGGCTTAGCTTGTATTATGAAGTCTAAAAGTCCATCAGTTTCAAGCCTGGCTGGATCCAGGTGCTCACACAATGTCAGGAGTCATTTGCCTCTTTACATGTCCCAGTTCTTTTTAAAAACTGATTTTACTTTCAAATAGGTTCTCCCTGTAAAGTGACAAAGGTCTCCACTAGTAGCCTTAGCAATTCTTGGAAAGAGTTCTTTTTCTAGGGGGCCGGGCGCGGTGGCTCAAGCCTGTAATCCCAGCACTTTGGGAGGCCGAGGTGGGTGGATCACGAGGTCAAGAGATCGAGACCATCCTGGTCAACATGGTGAAACCCCGTCTCTACTAAAAATACAAAAAATTAGCTGGGCATGGTGGCGCACGCCTGTAATCCCAGCTACTCAGGAGGCTGAGGCGGGAGAATTGCCTGAGCCCAGGAGGCGGAGGTTGCGGTGAGCCGAGATCGCGCCATTGCACTCCAGCCTGGGTAACAAGAGCGAAACTCTGTCTCAAAAAAAAAAAAAAAAAAAAAAAAAGAGTTCTTTTTCTAATATTTCTAGCAAAAGTCTTCAATCTATCTCTTTGAGCCTAGCTTGAAGCACCTGCTCATCCTTGAGCCAGTCACTGGCCGAAAGGATGGAGTACTTTGATTTTTTAGACCTTGAATTCCTATCAATGGAAGGGAGAAGGGGCATCAATCCTACCTAAACTATATGGACTGAGAGTCAGGGAGGGAAGTTTCCCCACATGGATCTTAATAATCTCTGGCCTTGTCTCATGTTCTTACTAATCTCTGGCCTTGTGCACCTGATTCAACTGTACTCAACTTTGCATAGCTTCCTAAGTTCTCTTTAACTCTTATAATTTCTCTGCTTGAAATGTCTTCTCAGCTTCCTTTTGTTTCTTACTACCCAAACCTTATTTGTCATTTGGGCTGTTGTTCAGTGGCCCCTTTGGCCTGGGGTACGGTAAGCCCTCACGTAGTTTGTTGTGTGGTGGCACTTCTCTTTCACTAGCCCCAGTGCTCGGAGGGTGACACCTGGTTGGTCTTCATATCCTCAGCCCACAGTGTGCTGCAGCCATGAACTCAGTAGACCTTCAAATTTTTTACTTTTTTTTCAAATTTTAGAAATTATATTACTAGATATTTGTATATTAGATTATATGGGTTTTCAGATTTGTTGAGACTAGGTAATAGTGACATTAGTTTAAGGACAATTTTTCATCAGGGTACAATTTTAGTGAATCTTAGTTTTAAATTAGTCTGTTTAAGGAATTCATATGAATCTTTCTTTTTTATAGAGGACCCACAGGCATGAATTATTTACTCCTCCGGTGATAGGTTCTAACACTGATGAAAGTGGAAGCAAATTCCAGGTTAGAACATTATCCTAGTTATGTAGGGGGTGTATGTGTGTAAGTTTAATATTTGTTGCTTAATTCTAATTCATTGAATTTTAAATGAAAATAAATTATTAGTTTTAGCTAACTGGACTGGCTGCATGCCCACTATTGATACAGTCCATTCCTAGAGTTCTGTGTCCCTCAAATCTCTAATAGAAGCTACTGCTTCCTTTGAGAAGACTGATACGATGGTGGGCCCAGATACTCTCTGGCCTCCAAAACAGATTCCTAGTCTTCCTAGTCCATTTGGATACTACACTGGCTTTCTGATAACTTTTTTTTTTTTTTTTAAATTTTTAAGATGGAGTTTCGCTCTTGTCGCCCAGGCTAGAGTGCAGTGGTACTATCTTGGCTCACTGCAACCTCTACCTCCTGGGTTCAAGTGATTCTCCTGCCTCACCTTCCCAAGTAGTGGGATTACAGATGCCCACGCCTGGCTAATTTTTTGTATTTTTAGTAGAGATGGGGTTTAGCCATGTTGGCCAGGTGGGTCTCAAACTCCTGACCTCAAGTGATCCACCCACCTCGGCCTCCCAAAGTGCTGGGGTTACAGGTGTGAGCCACCGCGCCCAGCCCTAGGTTCATATTTTTAAAGAGTAACTCAATTACTAAATATTAATGTGATTATTACAGAATGGTGGTATTGTATACATTTTTATTTCTTCCTTGTCCATATTTAAAATTTTTTTCTATTGTAAATATTAATTATTAATAAGAAAACATAAAAATAAAACAAAGATAAAAGAAGCTCTACTTGGTAATTTCTATAAAAATGAAAAATTATCCTTTTATCTAGCAATCATGTTTCTAGAATGTGTAGAACTTTATTCAACAGTTACATCTGTAGCTGGATGCAGTGGCTAGTGCCTGTAATCCTAGTGACTTGGGCTGAGGTGGAAAGATTACTTGAGCCTAGTTTAAGCCTGCAGTGAGCTATGATACTGCCACTGCACTCCAGCCTGGGCAATGTGAAACCCCATCTCAAAAAAAAAAAGTTTCTGTGTAGTGGGCCAAGAAAGGTGCAAGAAATATTAAACATTGTTTTTATTAGTAGAAAACTGGGAACAACTTAAATGTCCTGTAATGGTCATATATATAATATAGATATTGCTATTCTTTAAACAGAAGGAAATATAATTATATGTAGAAAAATGGGAAAATGTCTAAGATAATATTAACTTCAAAAAGTTAAGTTGCAGAATAGTACATATACTATGATTTCATCTTTTTAAATAAACTGTATAGGTGTGTATTACAAATTATATATGTATGTATTTACATATATTAGGATTACATATAGAAAAAGATGGAAAGGATTTTTTTTTTTGAGACAAGGCTTGCTCTTTCGTCCAGGATGGAGTGTAATGGCATGATCTCCACTCACTGCAACATCTGCCTCCTGGGTTCAAGCAATTCTCCTGCCTCAGCCTCTCGAGTAGCTGGTATTACAGGCACGCACCACCACTCCTGGCTAATTTTTTGTATTTTTAGTAGAGACGGGGTTTGACCATGTTGACCAGGCTGGTCTCGAACTCCTGACCTCATGATTCACCTGCCTCAGCCTCCCAAAGTGCTGGGATTATAGGCATGATCCCTTGCACCCAGCCTGATGGAAAGGATTTTTTTAAATGATGTCCCAATTTTTACTACCTTTAACTTTCTGATAAAAAAAATATAATGATCAGATTGAGAATGGAAATAATAATGAGAGCCTTAAGTAAAATTAGAATATATGTTTTTAAATAGGTTGCTAATTTTCAAGAGGTACTTATAAAATAAAATTGATTTTTTTTATGTTTAAAAATAAATGTACTTATCATTATTCATAATGACATGGTGTGGACTCAGTTACTGGTAACAGTCTGAGTTGATGTAGTGCTTCTTTAGGCATGATTCTTCGAGGCCATCATACACATGATCTTACAGCTTTTTTGTAGGACAAAATCAAACATCCTAAGTTTAATTTTACAACTTCATTTTCATTTTATTTGATTTTCTACTGTAAAGTAGGTATAAATGCTAAAATGTGTACCCCAAATTTACTTACTCATTAAAAGTTTAGTTTCTTGAAAGAATATATTTACAATCTTTAAATTTATTTTGTTTTATTTTAGCTTAAAACAATAGAAACCTTATTGGGTAGTACAACCAAAATCGGAGATGTGATTATTCTTGGAATGATAACCCAGTTAAAAGAGGTAACTTAATAAGCATCAAACTTTTATTTTTGGCCTTGAACTGATTAAATGTTGGTTACATAGAACATTTTTGTAGCGGGTAAAGGAATGTATTCTTTATTGAAAACTTGCCTCACCAGTAGAACAATATTGGAATGGTGGTAATACGAGGAAATAGTATCTTTATGTTAGAAGCCTTGGAATGAGGCTGGGCATTGTGGCTCAGGCCTGTAATCCCAGCACTTTGGGAGGCCAAGGCAGGCGGATCACCTGAGGTCGGGAGTTCGAGACTAACCTGACCAACATGGAGAAACCCTGTCTTTAAAAAAAATAAATAAATAAAACTAAAAAAAAAAGAAGCCTTGGAATGAGTATAAATGATGGCTGTTCAGCAGAGAAACCATGTCCTCTCTCCATAAGGCCTGTTTTACTATAACCAGGCTGGAGTGCAGTGGTGCAGTCTCAGCTCACTGCAACCTTCGCCTCCCGGGTTCAAGTAGTTCTCCTGCCTCAGCCTCCTGAGTAGTTGGGATTACAGGCAAGTGCCACCATGCCCAGCTAATTTTTGTATTTTTAGTAGACACAGGATTCCACCATGTTGGCCAGGATGGTCTCAATCTCCTGACCTTGTGATCCGCCCACCTCAGCCTCCCAAAGTGTTCAGGTTATAGGCGTGAGCCACCATGCCTAGCCCTAGGTTTTCATATTAGATTTTTTTTGTTAAATAAACTTTTTTCGTAATAGTAAAAAAAAAAAAAAAAAAAAAACTTGCCTTAGTTACCAAGTATATTTTTTGTCTGTGTTTGGTTTCCTGAGTAGACAACAGGACAGAGTGTCTTGTCCAGGAGCCCAGTTTCCATAGCCTGAAATTAGGCCTCCAGTGACCTTTGGATAAACTGAGAGTACTACCTGAATTGAACCTTAGAAAAAAAACACCAAAAAACAGAGAGTACAGCGTTTCTGAACAAGCAAGCTGCAGACTATGGCCTGGTCACTTGGAGATGCTGTTGGCTATATTAGAAGGTACCTGGGGAGACCCTCCTTATGGCAGACAGCAAGTGTCCCTCTTGCCATTTTTTGATGTATACAGTCATTCTCCATTGTACCTGTGAGGAGTCTCAGTTAAGTGATTAGTCTGGAGTTACCAGACTTGTAAATTGAAGAGCCTGGACTAGAAATAATAGCTGATTTTTAAAATCCACTTTTCTCCCTTCTGTATTCCGTTGTCAAACTTGTCAGTAGCTTAGTTTTTTTTGTCACAGTTTTGTTACATAAATGTGGATATCTTTTTTTTTTAGGGAAAATTTTTTCTGGAAGATCCTACTGGAACAGTACAACTAGACCTTAGTAAAGCTATATCCTTCACTTGTCTGTATTTTTAGAATCTGCCTTACATGAATTGGGGAAATTGATGATATATCCTTCTAAAATTTACCTAATTGGGTTCTCTGTTTTTTCTCTTTGAGACAGCGTTTTGCTCTTGTTGCCCAGGCTGGAGTGCAATGGTGTGATCAGCTCACTGCAACCTCTCCCTCCCGGGTTCAAGCGATCCTCCAGCCTCAGCCTCCCAAGTAGCTGGGATTATAGGCATGTGCCACCACGCCCAGCTAATTTTGTATTTTTAGTAGAGATGGGGTTTCTCAGTGTTGGTCAGGCTGGTCTTGAACTTCCGACCTCAGGTGATTCACCCATCTAGGTCTCCCAAAGTGCTGGGATTACAGGCATGAGCCACCGTGCCCCAGCCTATTTGGGTTCTCAATGTAACTCCTCTATGTTGGTGGTGTAGCAATGTAGAGAGATAATCCTAAACAGAGGCAGAACAACTTTAATTTCCTCTTATTTGGAGAATCTAGACAAATCACTGACAAAGTTTATATCATGGTAAGAATGATCCACACTGCCACTATTACCAAGAATTAAACATGGGGACATTTAAACCTAAATTTTTTTAAGCTCTTATCTAAGCTGTGGTCTAGTCACAGTTTCAAATGGGAAGTCTTTGAATTATTTAGAAGTTTTGTTGAATTCAAAATTTATGTTGGCTTTATTACTGCCTCAAGCATAGGATCATTTTCATTAACTGTTGTGCACCAGTTCCATAGTGGTTTATACACAGAGGCATGCTTTGTCTTAGCAGAAGGTAAGTCAGTATACTTTGTTACTGTCCTCCTTCTCATTCTACAGTAAAACTATGTCTGCACTAGGTAAAATGTGTTAACATGATATAATTTGGGATACCATTAATTAGAAGAGCTTATTTTATATATATATATATAAAATAAATAATATAATAAAGAATATTATTTATATACATATATAAATATATATATCAGTCAGGACCCCGATAGGAAGGAGAGCATATTTTTGATAAAATAACTCTTAGACTGTTAATAGGCTAATAGAAATCTTTTTGGGGTGATGACAATGTTCTAAAATTAGTAGTAATGGCTACACAACTTGTAAATATACTAAAAACCACCAAATTATACACTTTTTTTTTTGTTGTTTTTTGGAGACAGTCTTGTTCTGTCACCTAGGCTGGAGTGCAGTGGTGCAATCACGGCCCACTATAACTTCTGCCTCCCGAGTTCAAGTGACTGTCGTGTCTCAGCCTTGTAAGTAGCTGGGATTACAGGTGCGTGACACTATGCCTGGCTAATTTTTTGTATTTTAGTAGAGACGGGATTTTACCATGTTGCCCAGGCTGGTTTTAAACTCCTGAGCTCAGGCAATCCACCTGCCTTGGCCTCCCAAAGTGCTAGGATTACAGGCATGAGCCGCCATGCCCAGCCTGAATTATATACTTTTAAAGGGTGAATTGTATAGTATGTGAACGGTATCTCAATAAAGTTGAAAAAAAAATTTATCTAGGGCCATAAAATAAAACATTTCCTAATCTGTATTTCAATACGTACTGCAAAACTGAAAAGTTAAAAGTTCTGAAATCTGTTTCTATCAAATGAACTTTGTAAGTTGAGACTCTCTTTGGATCTAAAGTTGTTGTGTGGTTCGTTGAGGTTGGCAACCTCTGTTTAGTTCACAGGGCATGAGACTAGCCTGGCACTGTTGTTTTGTGTAACATAATTTCGTCCTTTCAAACAGAGGATTGGAAAAATGAAAGTGATGTTACTTTTTTTCAGGTTGGTTTGAAGATCAAGTGTTTCATGTCAATGCCTTTGGATTTCCACCCACTGAGCCCTCTAGTACTACTAGGTATTAAAAGGTTTGGTTTATACCCTATGAGAATTTGGTAATACTGGCAGGACTGAATGTAAGACAGTACATCATATCTCAGTTACTACAAGGTATCAGTCTTTGTGTCAAAGTGGAAAGAGCTGGAGTGCAGGGATGCAGTTATGCTCACTGCAGCATCAAATTCCTGAGCATCAGTGTTCCTCCTGCCTCAGCTTCCCAAGTAGCTAGGACTGATAATTTAAAAAATGTTTTGTGTAGGGATAGGGGGTGGGTCTCGCTATGTTGCTTAGGCTTGTCTTGAACTCCTGGCCTCAAGCAATCCTCCTGCCTTGGCCTCCCAAAATGCTGTAATTACAGGTATGAGCCACTGTGCCCAGCCACTTTTTTCCATCATTATTATTTTTTAAAAATGTTTTTTGTTAAAAACTAAGACAAAGTTGTTACTGGATGGCAAACGAAAAATAAAAATAAATAAATAAATAAAAACTAACACAAAGTATTAACCTAGGCCTATGTACAGTTAAGAGTCATCTGTATCCGTCTTTCACCTCCACATCTTATCCACTGGAAGGTCTTCAGGAGCAATAATTCATCCAGTTGCCATCTGTAGCAACAATGCCTTCTTGAAGGACCTCCTGAGGGACCTGTCTGAGGCTGTCTTACAGTTAACTTAAAAAAGTAAAAAGAGTACGATCTAAAATAATGATTAAAAGTACAGTAAATAGGCCGGGCGTGGTGGCTCAAGCCTGTAATCCCAGCACTTTGGGAGGCCGAGGCGGGTGGATCACGAGGTCGAGAGATCGAGACCATCCTGGTCAACATGGTGAAACCCCGTCTCTACTAAAAGTGCAAAAAACTAGCTGGGCGTGGTGGCGCCTGCCTGTAATCCCAGCTACTCAGGAGGCTGAGGCAGGAGAATTGCCTGAGCCCAGGAGGTGGAGGTTGCGGTGAGCCAAGATCTTGCCATTGCACTCCAGCCTGGGTAACGAGCAAAACTCCGTCTCAAAAAAAAAAAAAAAAAAAAGTACAGTAAATACATTAGTAACAGTCATTTATTGTTATCAAGTGTTACATATTATACATTATTGTATGTGCTATACTTTCCCACAACTGGCAGCTCAGTAGGTTGTATGCACCAGTGTCTCTACAAACACAGTAATGTGTGACACTAGGACATTTTGACAGCTAACACGTCACCAGGCAATAAGAGCATTTCAGTTCCATTATCATTCTATGAAACCACTGTCATATATGCAGTCCATCATTGATGCAGTGTTGCTATGCTGTGCATGACTGTCTATATACAGTAGATCCTCGTTGTTTACAGATTTGTGCTAAAATTTTCTTGTACCTCCCAAAGTCATGCTTTAGTGGTCATTTATGGGCAGCAGAACAGCAAAAAATTTTGAGTCGCCTGGCATGCATATTCCCAGCTGAGGGTGAACAAGGCTGCACTACCCTCTTGTTTCAGCCTCATTAAGAGATGACCAGAGGACAGAGACTACAGGGAGCAGTGCAGGGTAATGCAAGCATCTCTGGCCCTGGGGGAAGTTGTGAGGCGGGGAGGGGCATTTGAATCTCAGCTCTGGCACCTGTTTTTGGAGCAGCCTCAGACAAGTCACTTACTATTTCTGAACCAACTTCTCTCATTTGTTAAAACAGAATCTACCAGGATGAATTGGTTTTAGGACTTAAGACTATAATCAATCCATATATATTTATATATATGTACAGATTTTTCCAAGGAGTAGTGGTTCAGTATTTGCCAATTCATTGTTCGTGGAGACTTTATGGAACATAACTATTACTAATAATAAGAATCAACTGGCCAGGCACAGTGGCTCATGTCTGTAATCCCAGCACCTTGGGAGGTTGAGGTAGGTGTATCATGGAGGTCAGGAGTTCAAAACCAGCCTGGCCAACATGGTGAAACCTCATCTCTACTAAAAATACAAAAATTAGCTGGACGTGGTAGCATGTGCCTATAATCCCACCTACTTGGGAGGCTGAGGCAGGAAAATTGCTTGAACCTGGGAGATAGAGGTTGCAGTAAGCTGATACTGTGCCAGTGCACCACTGTACTCCAGCCTGGATGACAGAGCAAGACTCCATCTCAAAAAAAAAAAAAAAAATCAACTATAACAACATATGTATGTATATCTGGAGAGTTTCTTTTTATGCATGAATGCACAGGTCCCTTCTTTGGCACTGTAAATGGATACATACTGTACCTTGCTTTGTAATCTGTTTTTTATCTAATATGCCATCATTTTTTTGCTGTTACTGTAAAATAGTTTTATAGCATGATTTGTGTTTTATAGCATGATTTGTGACATTCAGGAAATAGGTTTTGAGCACATACTGTATTGCCACTAGGTGAGGGAGATAGACATGAAACAATCGCCCAATTACAATTGACCGATTACAAATTTTTTTTTTTTTTTTTAAATCTTGCTTTGTCACCCAAGCTGGAGTGCAGTGGTGCAATCTCAGCTCACTACAATCTCTGTCTCCTAGGTTCAAGCGATTCTTCTGCCTCAGCCTCCCAAGTAGCTGGGATTATAGGTGCCCATAACAATGCCTGGCTAAGTTTCATGTTGTTAATAGAGAGGGGGTGGATTTTACCATGTTGGTGAGGCTGGTTTCAAACTCCTGACCTCAAGCTGTTCCGCCGCCTGAGTAGGCTGTATACACCAGTGTCTTTACAAACACAGTAATGTGTGGTACTAGGACATTTTGACAGCTAAGATGTCACCAGGAAATAAGAGCTTTTTAGCTTTTCCCGAAGTGCTGGGATTAGAGGTGTGAGCCACCCGCCTGGCCTGATTACAAATTTGATAAGATCTGCAAAGGAGAAGTGCAGGTTCCTACAAGAGTATATAATGGGGAAATCTAATCTCTTTTGGGATCCTCAGAGGAGGCCTCTGGAGTATTTGCATTTAAGCTGGGAACTGCAAGATGTCAGTGTAGAGTGGGCAGAAGTGGTGGAGGCTGGGAGTGTGTGTATTACCCACTTTCCTACTGACCCTTGCTGGGTGAGCTTTGAGTAAAACCAAGCTTTGAAGGAACTGTTGAATAATTTTTTTCACAGTTCTGGGATATAGGTTAGTCTCTGTGTATATCCTTAATTTCTTAGGATTAATCATTCCAGAAGTGGAATTGCTTGGGCAGATGGTTAACACATATTTTGAGGTTTCTATTAGATATTGTTCAAATGGTGTACTCATTTCTCCTACTTTGAACAACATAGGAAATTATTATTTTAATGTTTGCTTTAGTTTTAAGAACGAGATATAGCCTATTAAATATTTTATTTACTGCTTCTGTATTGCTTATTTTAGAATATTTAGATAACCTTTGTACTTTTAAAGTGTTACAAAGAGTACATTTTCACCTATTTACACTGGAAAATAACTTTATTAGATAAAAGAAGCTAAATTTATAAAATTATTAGAAAAATATCTCTAGTTGTATACAGAAGCTAATTATGTTATAATTACCTAGGGCATACTATGGAAGTATTAATTTTTTTGGAGGGCCTTCTAATACATCTGTGAAGACTTCTGCAAAACTAAAACAACTAGAAGAGGAGAATAAAGATGCTATGTTTGTGTTTTTATCTGATGTTTGGTTGGACCAGGTGGAAGTACTGGAAAAACTTCGCATAATGTTTTCTGGTAGGTCTTATTTTTTAAAATTCTTTCTTGAACTCTTATGAGGGTTCATGTCTTAAAACTAAGTTCTTTTTTACATGTATCTTTTTGAGTATTCTATTAAAAAAAAACTACACTGGGTTAGCAATGATATAATTTAAATTGGATTTCATTTTAAAGACTTATATTTTTACTTAAGAAAAAAACCTGTGTGTGTGTGTGTGTGTGTGTGTGTGTGTTTATAGTCATGACAAATAAGAATTAATCCTGAAGTTCAAGACCAGTGGGCCAACATAGTGAGACCCCATCTTTAAACAAAAGCAAAAACAAACCTGGGTTTAAGTTTGAGCCTGTTACCTTGGGCAGGTTACTTAACCCAAGTCTCAGATTATATGGATGTTCTGAGGATTAATTAAGCCAGTGCAGGGCCTGGTGTATAGTAAGTGCTCAGTAAATAGGTACTATTATTAGTATTATTTTAATGTAATTAAAATAATAAATTTTTATTAAAAATTCATGGTTGGCTGGGCGCGGTGGCTCAAGCCTGTAATCCCAGCACTTTGGGAGGCCGAGGCGGGTGGATCACGAGGTCAAGAGATCGAGACTATCCTGGTCAACATGGTGAAACCCCATCTCTACTAAAAATACAAAAATTAGCTGGGCATGGTGGTGCGTGCCTGTAGTCCCAGCTACTCGGGAGGCTGAGGCAGGAGAATCGCCTGAACCCAGGAGGCGGAGGTTGCGGTGAGCCGAGATTGCGCCATTGCACTCCAGCCTGGGTAACAAGAGCAAAACTCCGTCTCAAAAAAAAAAAAAAAAAAATTCATGGTTAAGGGGTTTTTAACTTGATTTGTAGATTAGAAAAGTATTGTTCATTTACTCTTTTATTCTTTAGGTTATTCACCAGCACCTCCAACCTGTTTTATTCTGTGTGGTAATTTTTCATCTGCACCATATGGAAAAAATCAAGTTCAAGCTTTGAAAGGTATTAAGGGTCTAATTTAATAAGAAGTGTTTCTATAGTCATATAAACTAAAGTGATAAATTATCCATAATATTTTAATTTCATTCAGCATATACAGAGTTATATCTAATCAAATATAATTTTTATGGCATTCTATGCAAATTTAATTCAATGTCCTTTTAAAATTCTAGATTCCCTAAAAACTTTGGCAGATATAATATGTGAATACCCAGATATTCACCAAAGGTAATGATCTCTACCACTATATTTTTTTTTCACAGTTTTGCTTTTAAAAAATGAATTTTGTTTTATCAGCAATTAAACTAAGAAAGATAAAGTTGAGAAAATTAAAAGAGCTAAGACATAAAGTTATCCTCACACATTGTATATGGTACTAGAGATTTATAATGAAAAGTACTGAAAGAGATAGAGATAATTTCAGCCATAATTTGGAATTTCTTTGTGACATTACTCCAAGGGTCTAGAGCTTCACTCTCCAATATGATAGTCACTGGCCACATGTCTCTTTAAAGTTTAATTAAAGTTAAATAAAATATAAAATTCAGTCCATCAGCTATCTAGCCACAATTCAAGTGTTCAGTTGGGCAGTGCAGATACAGAACTTTTCTGAAATCATGTTACTTAACAGTGTTGGTCTGGAGATTTAATAGTTCATTTATTATAATGCATGAAATTTTAACTTTTTAAATTTTAAAGTGAAAACAAAGGGAATAACTTGTTTTTAAGCCCTTGGATAGTGTTACAATAATATTGTAAAAATATTGTAAATATTTTAAATGAATTGTGTTGAATTTTGCTACAGTAGTCGTTTTGTGTTTGTACCTGGTCCAGAGGATCCTGGATTTGGTTCCATCTTACCAAGGTAAGTTTTGTTCAAATTTTTGTAACAGTATAGAAAAATATGTAAAATTTAAAGAGATAAACCATATCACATAAATTGGTTTTTTAGGCCACCACTTGCTGAAAGCATCACTAATGAATTCAGACAAAGGGTACCATTTTCAGTTTTTACTACTAATCCTTGCAGGTAAGAATTAGTATTTTGTGTTACACATTTTTCCTTTCATTTAAAAATTAACTCAGCCAGGTGTGATGCCTCATGCCTATAATCCCAGCATTTTGGGAGGCTGAGGCAGGCAGATCGCTTGAGCTCAGGAGTTCTGAGACCAGCCTGGGCAACATAGTGAAACCCCATCTCTACAAAAAATACAAAAATTAGCTGAGCATGGTGGCACACACCTGTGGTCCCAGCGATTCAAGAGGTTGAGGTGAGAGGATTGCTTGATCCTGGTAGGTGGAGAGGCTGCAGTGAGCTGAGAATGCACTACTTCATTCCAGCCTGGGTGACAGAGTGAGACCCTGTCTCAAAAAACCAAAACAAACAAACAAAAACTAACTTGATTCCTAAAATCTGTCTCTGAATTTTGACTGTTAATACAAAAAAATTTATTTTGCTGTAGGTTTTTCAAAACTTTGAAAATATTTAAACTATATTTAATTTATTGGTAATGAATTCATAAGCTTGAATAATGGAAAGAGATTTAAAAATATTATTAGACATCCTTTAAGACAAGTTACAGTGTCGGGCGCAGTGGCTCAAGCCTGTAATCCCAGCACTTTGGGAGGCCGAGGCAGGTGGATCACGAGGTCAAGAGATCGAGAGCATCCTGGTCAACATGGTGAAACCCCGTCTCTACTAAAAATACAAAAAATTAGCTGGGCATGGTGGCGCATGCCTGTAATCCCAGCTACTCAGGAGGCTGAGGCAGGAGAATTGCCTGAACCCAGGAGGCGGAGGTTGCGGTGAGCCGAGATCGCGCCGTTGCACTCCAGCCTGGGTAACAAGAGCGAAACTCCGTCTCAAAAAAAAAAAAAAAAAGTTACAAAGGAAGAATACAAAGATTACTTATTTACTGTTGGTGTTGCTCATTATAATCCTAAATTCTTACTGTGGGAATACTGGAAGAGTCAGCCTTGGTTCGCCTCTCTTTTCTGACTACATTCACTCCTTTACTGGACTTCTCTAGTGTCATATGGCTTTAAGTATCATCTGTGTATTAACACCTCTCACATTTATATTTCCACCTCAACCTTCATTCCAAACTCCAGACTCAGGTATCCACTTGCCTACTTATCACCACCCTAACTTAAGTGAACTTCTGATCTTCCTTCCCACCAATGCCTCTAACCTCTTCTGTAGACTTCCCCATCTTAGTTCATGGCACCTTCATGGCCTGAACAATAATTATTCCAGTTGTTCAGGCCAAAAACTTTGGGGTTCTTCTCACATAAAGTTTTTCAGGAAGTCCTATTAACTTCAGATTACATCCAGAATCTGCTACCTCTCTACACCTCCACCTCCACGACCTTCTACCCCAGTGGTCCTCAACCTTTTTGGTACCAAGGACTGGTTTTATGGGAGACAGTTTTCCCACAGACCCCAAGGGGGTGGGGGTGATTTGGGGATGATTCAAGCATATTACACTTATTGTACACTTTATTTCTATTATTACAATAATTATACAACTTACCATAATACAGAATCAGTTGGAGCCCTGAGTTTGTTTTCCTGCAACTAGATGGTCCCATCTGGGGGTGATGGGAGACAGTGACAGTGACAGATCATCGGGCATTAGATTCTTATAAGGAGTGGGCATCTTAGATCACTCACAAGTGCAGTTCACAATAGGGTTCGTACTCCCATGAGAATCTAATGCCTTCACTGATCTGACAGGAGGCAGAGCTCAGACGGTAATGCAGCTGATGGGGAGCAGCTGTAAATACAGATGAAGCTTTGCTTGCTTGCAGCCTGCCATTGATCTCTTGCTGTGTGGTCCAGTTCCTAACAGACTATGGACTGATACCAGTCCATGGCCTGGGGGTTGAGGAGCCCTGCTCCCCATCTTCTCCTAATTGGTCTCCAGCTTCTACCCCTTCCCCTCCATAGTCTACTCTTAACGTATTGTTAAAGTGATCCTGTAAAGCATAAGGCATATCCTGTCCACCTTCATGATCCTAGAAAAAAGGACCCCTCGTGTGATTTAGTGACAGCCATATCCTTGCAGTGGTAATCAAGGCCCTGTATGATCTGGCCTCATTACCTCTCTGATTCCTTCTCCTCCCCATTTACTCCAGCCACACTAGCCTCCCTTCTGTTCCTCAAGGATGCCAGGCGAGCTCCAGTCTGAGGGCCTGTGCTAAATCCGTTCCCTTTGCCTACAGTGTGCTTCCTCTGGATATCCGCTTGACTAAGTCCCTCTTCCGCTTTAAGCCTCTGCTCAAGTCACACTAAATTACGAGCCCTGCCTGTTGTGATCATCTGACTAATATGCCAGTCCTCTACTCTCTCTTCCTACATATGCTATCCTTTTTAGCCTTTTTCTTTTTCTCATGTGCTTACTTATCTTGAAACATACTTTATAATTATGTTTGTTTTTTATTTTCTCAGCCCCACTCGCTGCTAGAATGTAAGCTGTTTGAGGGCTGGGATCTTTTGGTTTGGTTTGCTAATCCCTAGAACGGTGTAGGCATGTATTAAGAGCTCAGTACATAGCTGTTAACTGAATGGACAGACCCTGGTTGAAGTTTTGTGTGGTGAACAGTGGAAGTGGGAATGGTGTTGTATTCTAAGAGAGTATACCTTTTTTTTTTTTTGAGGCGGAGTTTCACTTTTGTTACCCAGGCTGGAGTGCAATGGCGCGATCTCGGCTCACCGCAACCTCCGCCTCCTGGGTTCAGGCCATTCTCCTGCCTCAGCCTCCTAAGTAGCTGGGATTACAGGCACGCACCACCATGCCCAGCTGATTTTTTGTATTTTTAGTAGAGACGGGGTTTCACCATGTTGACCAGGATGGTCTCGATCTCTTGACCTTGTGATCCACCCGCCTCGGCCTCCCAAAGTGCTGGGATTAGAGGCTTGAGCCACCACGCCCGGCCGAGAGTATACCTTTAAAATTATCTCATTGTTTTCGGAGAAGTCAAATTTCAACTGCTGTTTTCATTTCAGAATTCAGTATTGTACACAGGAAATTATTGTCTTCCGTGAAGACTTAGTAAATAAAATGTGCAGAAACTGTGTCCGTTTTCCTAGTAGCAATTTGGCTATTCCTAATCATGTAAGTGAAACATCTTTTTTATTAAACTGTCTTACACGTTGCATTATATAAAATTTTGTTAAACCACTTAATAATTTGCCCTTGGGTTAGGACATTTATTTATGGTTCAAAATAGTTTGAACATACTTTTGTCCGTAATTTTTGTTAGCGAAGTCAGTGTTTCTCAGCTTTCTACTGAAGTGTATACCCTAAAGGACAGAGAAAAGCCGAGAATAAGCAAGGAATTTTCTTTCAAGCTTTGCATTAAAAGCTCTGCCTTTTAAACTCTTAAATTATACTTTAAAATATATGTATATTTAATATACATAGCTTGAATAAACTGTTCTTATTTATCCCACTGGTTATAGTATGGGATTATTTTATACAGTATGTCCGTATCAGAAGAATATGCAGTGTTTATCTTGCAGCTTCGAGGTTCCCTGACATACAGTTGTTAATACCAGGTTACATATACTCCCATTTAAAAAGTATGGAAATAGATCTTACAGAGCATTTTTATTACTCATTTTGTAATATTTAAAGTTTTTGGACCAGGAGCAGTGGCTTATGCCTGTAATCCCAGAACTTGAGGAGGCTTGCCTGTGGCGAGGAGTTCAAGACCAGCCTGGGCAGCATAATGATATATATGCTATTAAATGAAAACTCGTAATTTTTTTTTCCTAAAATACAGAACAGTTCATTTCATTTTTTAAAGTAGTGTTTCCCAAAGCTCTGTGGGACAAAGTTTTCTTGTTTCTCAAATTTTCTGGTTCTTTTTGGTAATTAATATTTGATTTGAAATTATTTGTTTAGCTATTTTCACTTTTGCAAATGAACTGAAGTTTGCTTTGTTTTGTGTTCTTTTGTAGTTTGTAAAGACTATCTTATCCCAAGGACACCTGACTCCCCTACCTCTTTATGTCTGCCCAGTGTATTGGGCATATGACTATGCTTTGAGAGTGTATCCTCTGCCTGATCTACTTGTCATTGCAGACAAATACGATCCTTTCACTATGACCAATACTGAATGCCTCTGCATAAACCCTGTAAGAATGTAGTTAATCTTATATACTCATTGTCAAGATTAAAGTGCATTTTTAATTTAAAATATATATTTAATAAAATTGTTGAAGTAAAAATATACTATTAATGAAACACACTGAATTAATTTGGTACACACAGAAAGTTTTTAAACTTTCAGTATAGTATGTGACTATAAAGTACTGTGACTTAAAAAAGAAAAAAAAAGCTTATCAACAAGCATACCAAAACATAAATCCAAAAGAGTATTTTCTCCTCTTCAAACTAACTCATCTTGGGGCTCCTTTCTTGGAACTGCTTCAGAGCCTGCATATTTTTGGTACTTGTCCTTGGAGAATGATTTTGATTTTGGGAAACTGTACAGGTTCCAAAAATCTCAGCCTGATTAATGAAGAAACCTCATTGGTACACATTTTATTACTTAATTTTTATGTAGAACCTTGAAATTGCTTCAGAATCTTGAGGTTGCTTCAGAATTTCTACAGAAATATGATTGATTTTTTGAACTTGGAGAATACTGCACAAAAAAGGATATAAACACCGTTATGTCAAACAAAATATTATCTCCACTAGCGATTTCTAATATGCATGCTTCCTTGATTCTCGTGAATTTTAGACTTAATATTTTGTTTTCATCTGAGTCATTTCTAGAAACATCATGCCTTACTTTTGGAATGTTGCTGGGCCTGTAATCCCAGCACTTTGGGAGGCTAAGGCAGGCAGATGGCTTGAGTCCAGGAGTTCAAGACCAGCCTGGTCAACATGAGAAGGCCCTGTCTCTACTTATTTTGCTTTCCTCAAATACAGTTTGTCCAGCTTCCTCTACTACAGGGCTTATCAACCTTGGCACTTTCGACATTTTAGACCAAGTAATTTTTGGTTGTGGGGTCTTGCGTATTGTAAGCTATTTTAGCAGTATCCCTCTCCTCTACCCACTAAATGCCAGTAGTATCCCCCAGATGTAGCAATCAGAAGTGTCTCCGGACATTGGCCAAATGTCCCCTGAGGGACAAAGTAGCCCTGGTTAAGAACCTCTGCTTTAAGGATGAGCACAGTTAACTGATTTGGTTTTATTGCTTAGAAATTTATGACCTGATTTCTATTCACATGGAAATAGTCTTTCATGGTGATGATATTTCCTTAAACTTGGGGCATTCTCTACTGGTTTTTTTTTTCTTTTTTTTCCTTTTTTTTTTTTTTTTTTGAGATGGAGTCTTGCTCTGTTGCCCAGGCTGGAGTGCAGTGGTGTGAACTCGGCTCACTGCAACCTCCACCTCCTGGGTTCAAGCGATTCTTCTGCCTCAGCCTCCTGAGTAGCTGGGACTACAGGTGTGTGCCACCACACCCAGCTAATTTTTGTATTTTTAGTAGAGACGGGGTGTCACCATATCGGCCAGGCTGATCTCGAACTTCCGACCTTGTGATCCACCCGCCTCAGCCTGCCAGTGCTGAGATTGCAGATGTGAGCCACTGCGCCTGGCCTAACTTTGGGCATTCTCATAGTTAACGCTCTATTTGAATACACCTTATTTCTGAATTTTTTACCTTTTCATTCCTGTGAGTAAACCGCCACCTCCTACACCATCATTATGTCCTTTTTACCTTATTTATACCTTTTGGGCAAGCTCAAAACTAGCTTTTGACATTACCTCATCCTTTCTTGATACTTATTTATATTAACGAATGCCTGCTATAGGTTAGGCATTTGCTTCGGCGCTTGGGGGCACAAAGACTGAAAAGACAGTTGCTCAGCAACTTGAGAATTTCATAACAGACAAACAATTGTATGTGTGATTATTGCTCAGTCGCTTTATAGGCACATAGGAAGGGAATCAAACCCAGATTTGCATTGGAGGGAGGGACAGGAAAGACTTCTTGAACTTGCTGATTATCTCACATGCATATAGCATTACACAGTCTGTTTATTTCTTATACTAAAAGTAGAACTCCTCCTAAGCATTTCCAACCTCATCTGTTAGCATAAGACTGTCGAGCCAACTCAAAACCTTCTTGCTTCAAGTGGGGATATTTTATAGTAACAGCTCTGTACAAAGATCATGTAAAAATCTGTTTTGTTACTTTATAGTCACATCTTGTCATTTTAAGTCATGACCAAGGAGTTTAATTTTAAAAACAGTGATTATTTTATAAAACATGAGTATTCGGCTGGGCACCGTGGCTCATGCCTGTAATCCCAGCAGTCTGAGACGCCAAGGTGGGCGGATCACCTGTGCCCTGGAGTTCAGTACCAGCCTGGGCAACACAGTGAAACTCCGTCTTCACAAAAAATGCAAAAATTAGCTGGGTATGGTGGCCCGTGCCTATGGTCCCAGCTATTTGGGAAGTTGAGGTGGGAAGATCACTTGAATTCAGGAAATGGAGGTTGCAATGAGATTGCCCCACTGCACTCCAGCCTGGGCAATGAGACTGAGACCCTGTCTCTGTCTGTCTCTCTCTCTCTCTCTCTCTCTCTCTCTCTCTCTCTCTCTCTATATATATATATATATATATATATATATAGTGTTTAAAAAATTATTTTTTAAAAAAAGTTCAAGCATTCACTTACAGGCATTTTTCTCCCCCAAAGGGCTCTTTTCCAAGAAGTGGATTTTCATTCAAAGTTTTTTATCCTTCCAACAAGACCATAGAAGACAGGTAAGTGTGTGCACAGACATAGCAAGAAAGATCTTTCTCTAGGTGTTAAATTACTGAAAATGGGAATGTTCTATCAGTGTGTTGAGGTTTTTGAAAATGTCTACAGTGGCCCATAAGAAATGTTCTTGGCTGAGCTTAATGTGGTTATGCTGTGTGACATAGAATTGTGCATACATGATGATACATTTGTGTTGAAATAGATCAAGAACTGTTTTCTGGGGGAAATCTCAGGCCAGCTGTGGAGGTGGGCCAGTTCTCTCACAGGCTGACTCCTGATGATGGTCTCATTCTTCTGAGAGATCAGCCCTGCCCTCCATATGGTTGCTTCTTAGGTAATTTCCCTTAAATTGACAGTGAGGGAGCTGTATGTGAGTCTGGTGATGGTATAGGGTTGGAGTTACAGAGAGGTCGTGGGAAAAAAGAAAGTCATCACCTGGTGGGTAGTGGTTTTCACAGGGTGATCTACATAGACCCCCAAATCAGAATCCTCTAGGGTCCCTGTTAAAAATGTTAAGTTTCAGGATTTTACACCAGACTCAGCAAATGATTTTCTAGTTGTAAAGAACAGGCATTTCAAATATTATTTCCCTTGAATTCAGGCATCCTAACATGTAATTTCTCAGATAACTATATTTTGAAAAAGCTCCTACTTCTGGTTAAGAACAAGTGACCAAATCAAGTAACTTTGAGGTTCTCATCAGACAATATAATCTTGAACACACAGCCCAACTGTCTTTTTCTTTTTGGTAATAAACGTATTTATTTAAATAAAAATAAAAATTTCAAAACAATACTTAAAAATATAAAATTGAAAAGGAGGCTGGGCGTGGTGGCTCACTCCTATAATCCTAGCACTTTGGGAGGCCAAGGCAGGCAGATCACCTGAGGTCAGGAGTTCGAGACCAGCCTGGCCAACACAGTAAAACCCATCTCTACTAAAAATACAAAAAATTAGCTAGGCATGGTGACAGGTGCCTGTAGTCCCAGCTACTTGGGAGACTGAGGCAGGAGAATCGCTTGAACCCGGGAGGTAGAGGTTGCAGTGAGCCGAGATCAGGTCACTGCATTCCAGCCCAGGTGCCAGCAAGACTCCATCTCAAAAAAAAAAGGAAAAATACTTCTGCTTCCTAAATCCTGAAACCATGATTAAGTTTCTTAGATATATTTCTTTCAGAAAATTTTTATGCATATATTCTTGCTGCTCAATACTCATGGAAGATTTAAGTCCATTTATTCTGTGCTATATTCTAAATTTTATTCTTGGATTTGCTTATTTTACATACAGTTGATTCTTGCTGTATTCCACGCACAGCTTAGTTCTTGGAATATAGGCAGATACTCTCATAAAGGTCATAGATATTCTAGCCCCTAGTTTTATGAAAGCTAAAACTTCATAATGTGTGTTTGATTTTACCTAACCCAGACTAAATTATAAAGAAACTGATTTGGAATGCCTTTAGGTAAGGGACACACGCTCTTCTCCAGCCACACTTTTCGTCTATGCTCGATATCCTGAGGGCACTTGATTTTGACTCCAAGATTAAGTCAACTCTGAGAGTTGTCGGCCTGGAGCATATGTCTTATCCACTGTTAGAATGACGTTTACCAAAATAAGATTGGCATAAAACTTGCAGACATAAAATAGTCTGCAGCCATTCGCGGTGGCTCACACCTGTAATCCAGCACTTTGGGAGGCTAAGGTGGGCAGATGGCTTAAGTCAGGAGTTTAAGACCAGCCTTGGCCTACATGGCAAGGCCCTCTCTCTACAAAAAAATACAAAAACTTAGCTGGGCATGGTGGCCCACGCCTGTAGTCACAGTTATTGGGGAGACTGAGGTGGGAAGATTGCTTGAACTTCAGAGTCCAAGGTTGCAGTAAGCTGTGACTGGTCCACATTGCACTCTAGCCTGGGTGACAGCAAGACCCCGTCTCATGGTGCTTGTAGTTAATGCTCCCTGTCAAACTGAAATAGTTGGTTCCTTTATCTGCTGTGGTCTCAGATGCTGAAAGCATTGACATAATTTCCAAACTATGATTTTATATTGATAACTGGGGAATCTTTTCAATGCTAGATCAAACAAATTGATGTTTATGCTTTGGGAAAACAAAAGTTTCAAGATAAGTTGAAATAATCTGGTGTTCTTGCCACTTAGTTTGTCCTAAGAAGCCTTCTGTTAGAAGATTTGTGAAATTATATTATGGAATTAATCACAGAAATGTAGTCAAAGTAGATGAAATTAATCCTATTTTAACATGACTTTAAATAGTTTTATTTAAAAACACAATGATTAGTGATGTAGTGAAGGAAATACACATTCTCACATGTAGTTGGTCACAATGAAAAATGGCAAAAACCTTTATGGAGGGCAATTTGACAAGATTTATTAATGCCTACACCAGCAATTCCATTTTATGAATTTATCCTACAGGTATACTTAAGCTTATGCATACATGTCGGTACATCATGTAGAAGTAGGCACAACTGGCTTTTGACTACAGTTTTTTGTTTCTTTTTTTGAGACACAGTCTTGCTCTTTTGCCCAGGCTGGAGTGCAGTGCCACAATCTTGGCTCATTACAGCCTCCATCTCCCGGGTTCAAGCGATTCTCCTGCCTCAGCATCCCAAGTAGCTGTGATCACAGGCACACTCCACCACACCTGGCTAATTTTTGTATTTTTAGTAGAGTCAGGGTTTTATCATGTTGGCCAGGCTGGTCTCGAACTCCTGACCTCAGGTGATTCACTGGCCTTAGCCTCCCAAAATGCTGGGATTACAGATGTGAGCCACTGTGCCCAGCCTTTTTATTGCAGTTTTCATATCAAGAAATTAAAAAAAATTTATATATCAAAATGTTTGTACTTATTCAGAACTTTCTGATTTACTTAAATTTCAAAGCCTTAAAGAATTAAATATGGATAAATGTATTTACTACTAATGGAAAAAAGGTATAAAAAGTATGCATAATATCCTATCACTTCTGTATGTGTTTTTAAAGTTTAAGTCCACATATACATGTGCTTATATATGATTAGACTATCTTTTATTTAATTAGACTACCTTTATAAGGACAGAAATTGTCGGCCAGTGTGGTGGCTCATGCCTGTAATCCTAGCACTTTTTGGGAGGCTGAGGCAGGTGGATTACCTGAGGTCAGGAGTTCCAGACCAGCCTCTCCAACATGGGGAAACCTCATCTCTCCTAAAAATACAAAAGTCAGCTGGGCATGGAGGTAGGTGCCTATAATCCCAGCTATTTATGAGGCTGAGGCAGGAGAATTGCCTGAATCCAGGAGGCAGAGGTTGCAGTGAGCCGAGACTGTGCCATTGTACTCCAGCCTGAGTGACAGAGTAAGATTCTATCTCAAAAAAAAAAAAAAAAAAAAAAAAGCTGGGCACAGTGGCTCAAGCCTGTAATCCCAGCACTTTGGGAGGCCGAAGCAGGTGGATCACGAGGTCGAGAGATCGGGACCATCCTGGTCAACAGAGTGAAACCCCGTCTCTACTAAAAATACAAAAAATTAGCTCGGCATGGTGGTGCGTGCCTGTAATCCGAGCTACTCAGGAGGCTGAGGCAGGAGAATTGCCTGAACCCAGGAGGCGGAGGTTGCATTGAGCCGAGATCGTGCCATTGCACTCCAGCCTGGGTAACAAGAGTGAAACTCTGTCTCGGGGAAAAAAAAAAAAAAAAAAAAAAAAAAAAGTCTACTTGTTTTTTGGGGAGCAAAAAGGAGGTATGAAGATGACTTATTTTATAGAGTCTCCTTTTGAATTTGAAACATTGTGTATATATTGACCTATTTTTTAAAACCAGTTAACTACATCTATTTTTAAAAATTAACTACAACTAAATAGTAGTAAGTGTACAACTTAGGTTTCCAATTTTTTTTTTTTTGTACTTTCAGCAAACTTCAAGGCTTCTGAGATTCTTAAAGACCATCTGAAGAAAGAAAATTCATCAGTTTTCTGTTTAATTCTGTATCTTTTGTGATTCTGATATTACAATAAAATTATGGGAAACTTTAGGATGTTCTGCTTACATTTTTATTTTGTGAAATTTTGATACTAAGTGACAAATATGATGGTATACTTTAGAAAGTTTTCCAGGAAAAATATTTTCTGCATAGTCTCAAGAAAAATATGTGGATATGGGCTGGGTGTGGTGGCTCATGCCTGTAATCTGAGCACTTTTGGGAGGCTGAGGTGGGTGGATCACCTGAGGTCAGGAGTTCAAGACCAGCCTGGCCAACATGGCGAAACCCCATCTCTACTAAAAACAAAATACAAAAATTAGCTGGGTGTGATGGCAGGCACCTGTAATCCCAGCTACTTGGGAAGCAGAGGCAGGGAGAATCACTTAAACCTGGGAGCCGGAGATTGCAGTAACCCAAGATTGCGCCATTGCACTCCAGCCTGGGGGACAGAGTAAGACTCCATCAAAAAAAAAAAAAAAGAATTTAACTCAATCAAGGCAGTTGCAGGTGGGCACAGAAAAAAAAAAAGAGGAGGAGGAAAAATATGTGGATATATGTAAAGATAAGCTCTTTTTTCTTTTTTCTTTTTTTTTTTTTTGAGACGGAGTTTCGCTCTTGTTACCCAGACTGGAGTGCAATGGTGCAATCTCAGCTCACCGCAACCTCCACCTCCTGAGTTCAAGCAATTCTCCTGCCTCAGCCTCCTGAGTAGCTGGGATTACAGGCACGTGCCACCATGCCCAGCTAATTTTTTGTATTTTTAGTAGAGATGGGGTTTCACTATGTTGACCAGGATGGTCTTGATCTCTCAACCTCGTGATCCACCTGCCTCGGCCTCCCAAAGTGCTGGGATTACAGGCTTGAGCCACCGTGCCTGGCCCTCTTTTCCTTTTTTTGAGATGGAGTCTTGCTCTGTTGCCTAAGCTGGAGTGCAGTTGTGAGATCTCGGCTCAATGCAACTTCCACCTTCTGGGTTCAAGTGATTTTCCTGCCTCAGCCTCCCCAGTAGCTAAGATTACAGGCATATGCCACTACACCCAGCTAATTTTTGTATTTGTAGGAAAGACAGGGTTTTACCGTGTTGGCCAGGCTGGCTGGTCTCCAACTCCTGACTTCGTGATCCACCCGCCTTGGCCTCCTGAAGTGCTGGGATTACAGGTGTAAGCCACCGTGCCTGGCCCGAAGATATGCTCTGTACATTTGCACTTAAAATCAAAAGTTTACAGCTGGGCGTTTACAGACGGTGAAACCCCGTCTCTCCTAAAAAAATACAAAAAATTAGCTGGGCATGGTGGCACGTGCCTGTAATCCCAGCTACTCAGGAGGCTGAGGCAGGAGAATTGCCTGAACCTAGGAGGTGGAGGTTGCGGTGAGCCGAGATCGTGCCACTGCACTCCAGCCTGGGTATTAAGAGCGAAACTCCATCTCAAAAAAAAAAAAAAATCAAAAGTTTACTTCTATACTAATCATACCCTGTGTTCATTGTAAGAAAAACCACAAATATATGAAAATTTCTTAATCATTGTTTTAGGTTAACTTAGGTTTTTTTTTATTTAATCACCATAAGGGCCCTAATAGTATGTTCTGCAATTTTCAAATTGCTTTTTAAGTCACAAAATTTATTCTTTTTAAAATATATATATGTATTTTATTGCACGTTAGGTTCTGGGGTACATGTGCAGAACATGCAGGATTGTTGCACAGGTACATACATGTCAATATGGTTTGCTGCCTCCATCCCCCCGTCACCAATATCTGGCATTTCTCCCCATGTTATTCCTCCCCAACCTCCCTGCTGCCCACTGTCCCTCCCCTATTCCCACCAACAGACCCCAGTGTTTGATGCTCCCCTCTCTGTGTCTGTGTGTTCTCATTGTTCAACACACACCTATGAGTGAGAACATGTGGTGTTTGATTTTCTGTTCTTGTGTCAGTTTGCTGAGAATGATGGTTTCCAGATTCATCCATGTCCCTACAAAGGACATGAACTCATCGTTTTTTATGGCTGCATAGTATTCCATGGTGTGTATGTGCCATCATATTTTCCTTGTCCAGTCTGTCATCGATGGGCATTTGGGTCCTTGAGGAATTTCTAGGTCCTTGACGAATTGCTACACTGTCTTCCATAATGGTTGAACTAATTTACACTCCCGCCCCAACAGTGTAAAAGTGTTCCTATTTCTCCACATCCTCTGCAGCATCTGTTGTCTCCAGATTTTTTTTTTTTTTTTTAGACGGAATTTTGCTCGTTACTCAGACTGGAGTGCAATGGCACGATCTCGGCTCACTGCAACCTCCGCCTCCTGGGTTCAAGCAATTCTCCTGCCTCAACCTCCCGAGTAGCTGGGATTACAGGCACGTGCCACCATGCCCAGCTAGTTTTTGTATTTTTAGTAGAGATGGGGTTTCACCATGTGGACCAGGATGGTCTCGATCTCTTGACCTTGTGATCCACCCGCCTCGGCCTCCCAAAGTGCTGGGATTACAGGCGTGAGCCACCCTGCCCGGCTGTCTTCAGATTTTTTAATGATCACCATTCTAACTGGCATGAGATGGTATCTCAGTGTAGTTTTGATTTGCATTTCTCTAATGACCAGTGATGATGAGCATTTTTCATGTTCATAAGCCTCATAAATGCCTTCTTTTGAAGTGTTCATATCCTTTGCCCACTTTTGAATGGGTTTTTTTCTTGTAAATCTGTTGTAGTTCTTTGTAGATTCTGGATATTAGCCCTTTGTCAGATGAGTAGATTGCAAAAATTTTTTCCCATTCAGGTCACAGAATTCATTCTAATGATAGTGAAAACCTTTGCTTCATGGTATCAGAATGATAATCATTACATGATTATCTTTTGGCACTGGACATTTAAAAACATAGTTCCCATTGTTTTTACATTTAGATAACAATGTTTATTTTTAATCAGTGTGTGTCTTAGTCTATTTTATGATGCTATAACAGAATCACCACACAGACTGCGTAATATCCAGTGAACAGAAATTTACTGCCTCATTGTTGTAGAGGTTGGTCAGTCCAGGTTTGAGGGGACAGCATCTAGCCAGGGCCTTTTTACTAGACATTCCATAGCAGAAGGGCAAAGAGTGAGAGAGAGAGAAAAGTGAACCAAACTCATCCTTTTATAAGGAAACTACTTCCAAGATAATGAACCCACTCCTAGGATAAAGGCCTGAATCCCTCACGCCATCCTCACAGACTAAGCACCTCTTCTTGTGCCCTACCTCCCAACACTGTTGTTGCACTGGGGATTAAGTTTTGATTACATGCTTTTTAAGAGACACATTCAAACCATAGCAGTATGTTATTTTGTACATAATCACTCAACATTACCCCTTTACTTAACGTGTAGTTTATGGAATTGATGAAACAGCAGCCCAGAAATGAATTTGCATGATAGGAAGTTGTTAGATAGAGGTACAAAGAATGTTTCAAACATAAGTAATTAAAAATTATAGGCTGGGTTCAGTGGTTCACACCTGTAATCACAACACTTTGGGAAGCTAAGGCAGGCAGAGTTCGGAACCAGCCTGGCCAACATGATGAAACCCTGTCTCTACTAAAAATACAATAATTAGCCGGGCGTGATGGCGCATGCCTGTAGTCCCAGCTACTTGGGAAGCTGAGATTAGAGAACTGCTTGAGCCCAGGAGGCAGAGGTTGCAGTAAGCCAAGATCAGGCCACTGTATTCCAGGCCTGGGTGACTGTCTCACTCTGTCTCCAAAAAAAAAAAAAAAAAAAAAAAAAAGACAAAGAGCTTAGACTGGAACACATTGCTTTCAAAGGGAATTAGCTTTTGAGAGAAAAGGTACTAATAGGGCCGGGCGCGGTGGCTCAAGCCTGTAATCCCAGCACTTTGGGAGGCCGAGGCGGGTGGATCATGAGGTCGAGAGATCGAGACCATCCTGGTCAACATGGTGAAACCCCGTCTCTACTAAAAATACAAAAAATTAGCTGGGCATGGTGGCGCGTGCCTGTAGTCCCAGCTACTCAGGAGGCTGAGGCAGGAGAATTGCTTGAACCCCGGAGGCGGAGGTTGCGGTGAGCCGAGATCGCGCCATTGCACTCCAGCCTGGGTAACAAGAGCGACACTCTGTCTCAAAAAAAAAAAAAAAAAAAAAAAAAAGGTACTAATAAAAAAATATAAAAATGACACTGTGAAGGAGACATATGTCAAGGAAATTATGAATGCAGTGATAAGTGAATTTACCAGCAAGGAGGACATGATGATCTGATATGTGGTTTGGGGATGGAAAACTGGGAGAATGTTAGAAGGAACCTAATATTAGAAGAGGTTTAGTTTTAATTTCAAAAATAACCTGGTAAAATTCAAGTTTACAGATGAAATTAAGGCATAAATTTAAACAGTTTGAGCCTACAAAGTGGAAGTAAAATAGACAAGCAAGGCTGCTGGTCCAGTTATAAGACTCAGAGCTAAATATGAGTGATGATGCAGTTTATAAATGGAAATGGAAATCACGGTGTCCTCTCACTCACTGGATATATAATTGCTTTTATAATTAAAGCAGAGGTATTCTGAGATCTTTTCAAGAACATAGTGAAAATAGGGTGCATTCAGGGGTTAAACGAGATGAAGTGAAGTGGAGCAAGGCAGTTAACTCAGAGAAGTAAGTCGCCAGAAGCAGGCAATCAGAATAAGTTAAGTCAGGAACTAGAACCAGGTGAGGATTAACATCATCCAGAGACAGAAAAGAAAGCCAAGGTCTGTAAGAAGGGAAAGCAGAGGAGCCAGTGTGAAAGAGTGTCTGAACTTCGCTTTGGTAAGGAATAGAGACAGCGTGTTCTCACCTGGGTGTTGAATCAGCTGAAGCGCGGCTGATCTCACTGCAGCAATGTTTATGAGGCACCCCCATCAAGTGAAGATGCACCTCAGAGCAGGAGCCAGATTGTTAACACGCAAGGACAGTGGTAAGATTTCTCTACAAGAAAAGCAAACGTGGTCTTTGTAGGGAACCCATAAAATGCCAGAGACTGCAGAGACCAAATGAAGCATTTTTTTAGCCAGCTGTAGCCATGCAGGAAACCAGGCCTATGGGGCCATTTTAGAGAACTCTGGATTTTTCGGGGCAATACCCCGACTTCGCAAGCACTAACTTAAACTGCAGTTTGCAACCCAAAAAAGTTGCAATCCAAGAAGACATGCTTACAGACTGGATTGTGCTCATTAACTGTTTTCTCTGCCTTATAGGCACAGGAATTTAATTTCGTGGTCCATAAAATACCCCAATTAAGCAAAATCAGGTGAGCCGCAATCATTTACCACCATCTGTGAATAACCTCCTGTAATGGGTAGCTCAGAGCAGGAAAGGTGAAATTAAAATGGGGTATTTCATTCTGATCCTGTGCACATAACATGCGTTTTCTCTGGAGCCAAGGCCTCTACCCACTCTAGTCAACCACTGAAGCTCCACTTTTATTGTTTTTCTTGTGCTTACGCTTTGGGCTTCATTTTTAGATAGGTTTTCTGAATTAAAGAAAGGTTGGGGGGTTGTGGAAAGGTTTACAGGACCATTGCTCCAAACATGTATTAAACGTTTGCTATGCTAAGCACTGTGCTAAGTGCTTATTTATTCACTGTGCAATTTATTCCTCATTAGGTTCACTATTACCTTTAGTTATACATGAAGAAAACAGGCATAGGGAGGTTAAATAAGGTGCCCAAAGTTGCACAGCTGGTAACGGTCGCAGCAGAGTTGACGTTGGGTTATCTCACTGGAGCCCAGGGGCACCTCACCAGCATGGTATTGTCTTACCTTCCTCTATTTCCTTACTGAACATGCTACTGGAGCTATATAAGATCATTTATCTACAGCAGTGTTTCAAACTGAAGGTCAAACTGATCAGTGAGTTGAAATATTAATGAGTCTCAGCAGAACAGAAAATTCCAGTGCATTAAGTTTTGTTTCATGAAGCTGTTACGTATTAGGATACGGCATGTACTATCACAATGTTTCACTTAAGTCAGTAGGTCTCAGCCATCTCTGGACCTCCACTTCCCAATAAAGAGAGCAAATGGTATCTAAAGAGAGCAAATGCAGGATTTGTGGAAGGATTGGATAAGACTGTTTGCACAGAGGGGTTAATAACTGAGAATGGATCTAATACTTAGGACCTTCTCCCTCCAAAAGTCATGTTTTTTTTTTAAGACGGAGTTTTGCTCTTGCTGACCAGGCTGGAGTGCAATGGCACAATCTAGGCTCACTGCAACCTCCACCTCCTGGGTTCCAGCAATTCTCCTGCCTCAGTCTCCTGAGTAGCGGGGATTACAGGTGCCCAGCTGCCATGCCCGGCTGATTTTTATATTTTTAGTAGAGACAGGTTTTCACCACGTTGGCCAGGCTGGTCTCAAACTCCTGACCTCAGGTGATCCACCCGCCTCGGCCTCCCAAAGTGCTGGGATTACAGGCGTGAGCCACTGTACCTGGCCCATTAATTTTTTTTAAGGATAGGTTTCCTCAGTGGATGAATTTTAGGTAAGAGAACATTTGTTTTGGGCAAGTGGGCTCTTCCACAACTCCACACTGTCTTTTCCCATAGAGATTCTTCTGGGAAAGAGAACATCACATAGTAAGAAATTTGGCAAAACAGAGGGCAGGAACCCTCAGAGAATCTAATGAAAGCTACGGGCCCTATGGGCCTCTACTGAGAACCACGTCCCCCAACCCCACGAGTCTGCCCCTACACATAATTTCAGAGGGTTCAGTAACTTTAAAGGCCATTAGCACTTCTAAACAACCAGTTGTAGTTTGTTTTCTTTTGAGAAGTATGGTGTGTTCATGTTGGAAATGCCTTTTTTAAGGTCAAACGTCCAGAATTTTGGCGTTACAAAGGTGAATGAAAATAAGTTGACAACTAATCCTTGGTTATGCTCATTGACTTCAGGGTTATAATAGAAAAAGTGCAAGTTTACATATCCCTCAGGTGCTTTAAACCTTCTGGAACTCATCTTTATGTCTCAAAGTTATTTTAGATGCAAAGCTTTAAAACTTAAGTGTAGGGTGTTCTAACCTTTTTACTAAACAAGTTCATAGAAAATCATAAAATATGGCTGGGCGCAGCAGCTCACGCCTGTAATCCCAGCACTTTGGGAGGCTGAGGCAGGTGGATCACCTGAGGTTTGGAGTTGGAGACCAGCCTGACCAATATGGTGAAACCCTGTCTCTTAAAAAAAAAAAAAAAAAAAATTGTAAAATATAAGCAAACACAAAAAAAAGTTTTAATGATGTGCAATTCTACTATCAGAAATATTGTTAATATTTTGGTAAATATGCTTCCAGATTTTTCCCTATGCATAAACTTTTCCCTATAGAAATATTTTGGGATCATACTATACATACTAAACTTGCTTTTTTCTTTACTATGTTAATTCATCTGCCTGCTCAATAATGTTCTAGGCATCAGAGTATCCAGTGGTAAACCAGAAAGGCAAGGTCCTAGATTTCATGATGTTTATTTACCTTTTCAAATGGGAGAGCCATACCCTAAAACAAGAAAATACCCAATATAAACCATGGTTTTAAAAAAAAAAACCCAGCCAGGAGTGGTGGCTCATGCCTATAATACCAGCACTGTGCGGAGGCTGAGGTAGGTGGATCACCTGAGGTCAGGAGTTTGAGACCAGCCTGACCAACATGGTGAAACCCTGTCTCTACTAAAAAATACAAAAATGAGCTGAGCATGGTGGTGGGCACCTATAATCCCAGTTACTCGGGAGGCTGAAGCAGGAGAAAAGCTTGAACCCAGGAGATGGAGGTTGCAGTGAGTCGAGATCGTGCCACTGCAGTCCAGCCTGGGCAACAAAGACTCTGTCTCAAAAAAAAAAAAAAAAAAGAAAAATGCCAACTGCTGACATCCTTGTTAATTACTCATATAAGTGCAATACACACAATAAACATCTGTTGAAAGGACTAATTTGAACACAGATGGCATTTAAAATGATGGGCTTGGATAGACATCTTGGAAGAAATGTGATTAGGTAAGAGGGCTGATGAACAAAGCCTTGGGTGACTCCCACATTTGCAGAACTGGCAGGAGCATAAAGGAGGAGGAAAATGGGAGAGCTTGGAGTTCTGCAAAATATGAGAAAAATGTGTTTCGAGGGGGCAGTCAACTGCTTTGAATGCTTCCAAGAGACTGTAAGATGAGGCAGTGGTTTGGGAAAAGAAGAGTCAGGAATTCTGATCTTGGTCATTTCAAGCTTGAGTGGCTTATGCATTAATGATTCAAATGCGCACCTCAAATGTACAGCTGGATATAGGAGTTTTTTATTTTTTGTGGGAACTGCTCCATTCCAAGATATAGTAGTTTAAAACCTGAATGTGACTGTAAACATATTTCTGAAAGAGAGTATAGATGTGAAGAGATTAGGTCCCAGTTTTGGGGCATTTCCACGTTGAAGCTGAAAAGAAGTAAACTGCAGAGCAAACCTATGAGAGTGACTGATGATATAGAAATCTGGAAAGTGGCCGGGCGCGGTGGCTCAAGCCTGTAATCCCAGCACTTTGGGAGGCCGAGGCGGGTGGATCACGAGGTTGAGAGATCGAGACCATCCTGGTCAACATGGTGAAACCCCGTCTCTACTAAAAATACAAAAAATTAGCTCGGCATGGTGGCTCGTGCCTGTAATCCGAGCTACTCAGGAGGCTGAGGCAGGAGAATTGCCTGAACCCAGGAGGCGGAGGTTGCATTGAGCCGAGATCACGCCATTTGCACTCCAGCCTGGGTAACAAGAGCGAAACTCCGTCTCAAAAAAAAAAAAAAAAAAATCTGGAAAGTGTCTTGTCACTGAGGTAATGCCAACATCAACTGTGTTAAATGTTGTTGAGAACAGAAAAATGATCACTGAATTGACCAATTACCGATTAATAAATAACGATTCCAGTAAATGAATATAATTCCCTAAGATCATTTTGAATGGTTGCACAAAATGCTGTGGTGTGCCTCTACCAAAACCTGCTCAATCAGTTCCATTGTTGAATTTGTAGATTGTTCTCAATTCTTTAGAATCATAAATGATGTTACCTTAAGAATGTTCTAAGAGTATTGTGTTAGCCAGGATGGTCTTGATCTCTTGACTTCGTGATCCCCCTACCTCGGTCCCGGTGATTTTTAAACACCAGAAAATGAGAAAGCATATGGCAAATGAGAAAATAGTTGTAACCAAGGCCGGGCACAGTGGCTCTTGCCTGTAATTATAGAACTTTGGGAGACTGAGGTGGGCGGATCACCTGAGGTCAGGAGCAGTAGACCAGCCTGGCCAACGTGGTGAAACCCCATCTCTCCTGAAAATACAAAAATTAGCCGGACATGGTGGCAGGTGACTATAATACCAGCCAGTTGGGAGGATCAGGCAGGGAGAAATGCTTGAACCCAGGAGGCAGAGGTTGGCAGTGAGCTGAGATTGCACCACTGCACTCCAGCCTGGGCAATAGAGCGAGACTCGGCCTCAAGGAAAAAAAAAATGCTTTGGAACTGGTGTGGAGGCTCAAGCCTGTAATCCTGTAATCTCACCACTCTGGGAGGCCGAGGCGGGATGATCACATGAGTCCAGCAGTTGGAGACCAGCATAGGTAACATAATAAAACCCCCATCTCTACAAAAACTTAAAAAAATTAGCCAGGCATGGTGGCACATACCTGTAGTCCCAGTTACTTGGGAGGCTGAGGCAGGAGGACTGCTTGAGCCCAGGAGGTTGAAGCTGCACTCCAGCGTGGGCAAGAGTGAGAACCTGTTTCAAAAATACATACATACATATGTAAATAATTAAATGGTATTGATACAATTGCAAAACTGCTCTCTAGAATGATCTTACTAAAGTCTGTTCCCACCCTAAGGAAATACAGTAGTTGTAAGAATCTTCACTATTTTGGTAGTTTACATGTGGTATATTTGCATTTTATTATTAATGAAGTTAAAGTTTTATAAGTCCATGAGCCACTGGTAATTATTTATGAATAGCCTGCCCATATGTCTTGCCCCAAATGAGTTTTTACTGGGTAAATATTATAATACAATCGCCAGAAAATGCAAAGGAGGAACACTAGGACTGAAATGTCGGCCAGGCGCCATAGCTCACACCTGTAATCCCAGCGTTTTGGGAGGCCGAGGTGGGCGGATCACTTGAGGTCAGGGGTTCAAGACCAGCCTGGCCAACATGGTGGAACCCTGCTTTTACTAAAAATACAAAAATTAGCCGAGTGTGGTGGTGGGCGCCTGTAATCCCAGCTACTCGGCAGGCTGAGGCAGGACAATCACCTGAACCTGGGAGGCGGAGGTTGCAGTGAGCCGAGATAACGCCATTGCACTCTAGCCTGGGAGACAGAGCAAGACCCCCATCTCAGACAAAAAAAAAAGAAAGAAAAAGATTGAAATGTTAGTTTAGCAAAGTGAAGAAAAGCAGCCAAACAGGTTTGAATTAGACTGTTGATACACTGGCTATGTGACCTTCGTCCAGCTTCTCAGATCCCATCTTTTTGTTTGTGAAATGGGGATGAGGTTTATCTTCAAGTGGTGTGAACAAATGAATGGGATAACGTACATACTGCTGGAAATTATGACAGTTACTACAATAGTTATTCTGCAGAAGTAACTGTACCATGGCACAGGAATATAAAACAGAGAAAGCACGGTGGTGGGTTGGTTTGAAGAAACTAAGAGGCTATTTCTGGCATTTCCACTATGATTTCTACCCCTCCTCCCGAATGTTAGTGGTGTCACTATGGCAACAAGCACGCGCTGATCAAGGCTCAATTTTCCAGCCGTTACCGACACTCTCCGCTGCCCAGAGATTGTGAGGTGCATCCCCCAACCCAGTTTCAGACTGATCCCCCTTGGCCCAAGGACTAGGAGCCACAGGGCAGTATGGCCAAAGCGGCAGCCTCCTCCTCACTGGAGGACTTGGACCTGAGCGGAGAGGAGGTCCAGCGGCTCACCTCCGCCTTCCAGGACCCGGAGTTCCGGCGAATGTTCTCCCAGTACGCCGAGGAACTCACCGACCCCGAGAACCGGCGACGTTACGAGGCGGAGATCACCATGCTGGAGCGTGAGCGAGGGGTGGAGGTGCGGTTCGTGCACCCAGAGCCGGGCTATGTGCTGCGCACCAGCCTGGACGGAGCGCGGCGCTGCTTCGTGAACGTCTGCAGCAACGCGCTGGTGGGCGCACCCAGTAGCCGGCCCGGCACCATGGGCGACCAGGGCGCAGCGCCTGGCAGCCACTGGTCCCTGCCCTACAGCCTGGCGCCCGGCCGCGAGTACGCGGGGCGCAACAGAACCCGCTACATGGTCTACGACGTGGTCTTCCATCCGGATGCGCTCGCACTGGCCCGTCGACACGAGGGCTTCCGTCAGATGCTGGATACCACGGCCCTGGAGGCAGTCGAGAAGCAGTTCGGCGTGAAGCTAGACCGCAGGAATGCCAAGACCCTGAAGGCCAAATATAAGGGGACCCGGGAGGCTGCGGTGTTGCGCACGCCCCTGCCCGGGGGCATCCCGGCCAGGCCCGAAGGGGAGCCGAAGGGTCCTCTCCCGGACTTCCCCTACCCCTACCCGTACCCGGCAGCCGCCGTAAACTCTGCAGCCCCCGGGCCCCGGGCGCCCTCCCCTCCGGAAGCGACCTTGCAGCCCGCGCCCACCGAGCCTCGCTACAGCGTGGTGCAGCGCCACCACGTGGACCTCCAGGATTACCGCTGCTCCCGGGACTCAGTCCCGAGCCCAGTGCCTCACGAGCTGGTGGTCACGATCGAACTGCCGTTGTTGCGCTCAGCCGAGCAGGCGGCGCTGGAGGTGACGGGAAAGCTGCTGTGCCTCGACTCGAGGAAACCCGACTACCGGCTGCGGCTCTCGCTCCCGTACCCAGTGGACGACGGTCGCGGCAAGGCACAGTTTAACAGGGCCCGGCGGCAGCTGGTGGTGACGCTGCCAGTGGTGCTACCGGCCGCGCGCCGGGAGCCCACAGTCACCGCCGCAGCCGCGCCGGAAGAGTCCGCGGGTCTGTCCGGAACTGACGGCCAGGCCTGCGCTTCCGCTCGCGAGGGAGAGGCGGGACCCGCGAGAGGTCGCGCCGAGGACCGAGGCCGCAATACCTGCGTGGCTGTGACTGCGGGCTCTGGGGTCACCACCCCGGGAGACCCCGAGGTGGCGCCCCAGCTGGCCCGCGCTGGAGAAGAGCATGTCCCCGAGCTGGGGGAGCAGGACTTGAGCTGGCACGCGGGGTCGCCGCCGGGCAGCGGAGAGAAGCCATCTCCCGGAGGAGAGAGCTCACCTGGTGGTGGCGGCTCCCCTTGTCTGTCCTTTCCGGGCCAAGCCTGGGAGTCTTCTGCGGCAAGAGAGAGCGCGCGCGGAGATTGCAGTGTGGAGACGCGCGTGGAGTCGGAGGGAACGGGAGGTGAGAGCTCCGCCCGCGCCATGGGTGGTCCTGGAACCGAGGGCCGGGAACCTTTGTGTCCTCCGTTACTGTGTAATCAGGACGAAGAAACCCTGACTCTGGTCATTCAAGTGCCTCGGATCCAGCCGCAAAGTCTTCAAGGAGATCTGAGTCCCCTCTGGTACAAATTACGCTTCTCCACACAAGATTTAGTTTATTCCTTCTTTCTGCAATTTGCTCCAGAGAATAAATTGAGTACCATAGAACCTGTGATTAGCGTTTCTTCAAACAATGCGGTGATAGAACTGGCAAAATCTCCAGAGAGCCGTGGACATTGGAGAGAGTGGTATTATGGTGTAAACAACGATTCTTTGGAGGTAACAGTTCTTTCCAGAGTCCTAATATTTGAAGTATCCCATCTTACTTTAAAAATTTTCTGTTACTGACCAGACGCGATGGCTTACGCCTGTAATCCTAACACTTTGGGAGGCTGAGGCGGGTGGATCATGAGGTCAGGAGTTCTAGACCAGGCTGGCCAATATGATGAAATCCCGTCTCTACTAAAAATACAAAAATTAACCGGGCGTGGTGCGCGCGCCTGTAGTCGCAGCTACTCGGGAGGCTGAGGCAGAAGAACCGCTTGACCCCAGAAGGCAGAGGTTGTAGTAAAAAAAAAAAAAAAAAAAAAAAAAAAAAATGCTATTACAGGCACCCTTTCAGTTAACAAAGCATTTTCCATTATAACTTTTCTTGTAATGACTTGATATTGATGCACATGATGAAAGATGTCAGTGCATGTTGGACGTATTTTGAAGGAAAAAAAAAAAAGAAACAGGCATCGTGTCTGGTAGATGAGTTTCAAATCTTCAAAGTTACCCCGAATGCAGTTGTTTTTCTGAGATGCATTGAATATGAAGGAGCCCATGAATGAATTTTTAGGGAGCGGTAGATCTCTGGAATTGTATGCAAAAAGTAGAGAGTGATCACTTCCAGGGAGAAGGGCTATAATTTTAGTTATAGTCTCAAAAGGGGTTTGTAACACAAGTAAGTTTAAAAAGCACTCTATAATGGGCAACTTTGAAGTTGGTAAACCATTTTTTCCGAGCTTAGAAAACAGAGAATAATAATAATTTACTTCCAAAGAGGAAAAGTAACTCAGCGTTACTTTTCCAGTTACACAGTTATGTCCAAATGCCTTTTGGGCCATATGGTGCTGCTTAATTTTAGTCTAAGATTCTGGCAGGATTGTCCTCCCGTTGGCGCTATTCTAAATTGAGAGTATGTCACTTTGCATCTGTTTTAATCATGTTAAGGTCCCTACTGGTATTTAGCACAATGACTAGCATTTAACAGTTGTGATAAATATTTGTTGAACCTAATAGTACCTATGTTAGCTGCACCTCTTCTGGGAAGATTTTTTTAAATTTTATTTTTTTTAGATGGAGTTTTGCTCTTGTCACCCAGGCTGGAGTGCCACGGTGCTGTCTTGGCTCACTGCAGCCTCTGCTTCATGGGTTCAAAGGATTCTCCTGCCTCGGCCTCCTGAGTAGCTGGGATTACAAGCGCGTGCCAACATGCCTGGCTACTTTTTCTATTAGTAGAGATGGGGTTTCGCCATGTTGGCTAGGCTAGGCCGGAGTTGAACTCCTGACCTTAGGTGATCCACCCGCCTCGGCTTCCCAAAGTCCTGGGATTACAAGCCTGAGCCACCTTGGGAGGCCAAGGCAGGTAGATCACCTGAGGTCAGGACTTCAAGACCAGCCTGACAAACATGGGGAAAGTCACTATTAAAAATACAAAAATTAGCCAGGCAGGGTTGCCCTTGCCTGTAATCCCAGCGAGTTGGGAGGCTAAGGTAGGAAAATCACTTGAACCCAGGAGGTGGAGGGTGCAGTAAGCGGAAATCCTCCCACCGCACTGCAGCTTGGGTAATGAGCAAAACTAGAAAATTTTACTTTTTCCTGTTGTTTTTCTAAAAATTTGCTAAGAAGTTACATGTGTAATTTATGAGTTAGGTATCTATATGAGAAGTGGTTAATTGAAAACCCTCCAAAAGTGGTAAAATAAATAGCTGGACTGGCTAAGGTAGTTTGTTAGAATATAAAATATGAAACTATCTGTTTATGTCATCAGAAGTGGGAAATTTAGGAAAGGGAGTTGTTTTCCTGTAATTGTTTTAGTAATTATGAAAATAACCTACAGTGTGGGAAGAAAACTTTGTAGACAAGCAATTAAAAGAATATTCAATAATACATTTTAATCTGATTTTCAAGTATGCTAACATTTTAGTAAATAAACTCGATGAAAATGGGATTAGGGCAACTGTATTTTATATCTTTGAAGCCCAAAACAGATTTTTAATTACTTCACTAATTATCACATTTGCTAAGGCTGATGGAACAATAGCATCTAACTTTTTTTTTTCTGGAGATGGAGTCTTGCTCTGTTGCCCAGGCTGGAGTGCAGTCGTGGGATCTCAACTCAACCCCCGCCTTCTGGGTTCAAGAGGCAGCCTCCTGAATAGCTGGGATTACAGGCACATGCCAGTACACCAGCTAATTTCTGTATTTTTAGTAGAGACGGGGTTTCACCATGTTTCGTCAGGCTGGTCTCAAACTCCTGACCTCATGATCAGCCAACCCTGGCCTCCCAAAGTGTTGGGATTACAGGTGTGAGCCACTGCATTTGGCCAGCATCTAACTCTTTTGCTTTACTTTGTACTGGACCAGGCTCTAAGTGTTAAATTTTTGAAAAAAATCATGAGGAGTGGAACAAATGTAATAATATTATATGCATTGTGCATTTTGTGGCTTTCAAGGTACTTAACAAATAAATACTAAATATATGTATTGAAGTTTTCAGTGTTCACTGACAATTTTCCTAGAGCTTCAGGCCTCTGAGATCAGTAACTTTTCTAGTTCATTAGTCATTTCATCAGTCACTAGAATGAGAAGGCAAGTTTATGCAAATCTTCTGTATTTTAATCAACCATTTCCATTATATCTTCCTTGAATTAACTAAAAAATATTTGGTATATTATTTGTAATGATTCAAAGATGATGTCTTTTTCCAGAGGCATGCATGTTAGAAATGCTTTTGATGGGGATGCTTCTGTAACAGAGTGTTATTCTGGATCTTCAAATAATATCAAGGCCAATTACTCTAAATGTAATATTTTGCTATTCCCAAGGTTGACTTTTGTTTGGTAGGTGTTCACAATTTTAATACTATTTAATGGAAGAGATATAAATATATATGTAGAGAATTTATTTGGGCCAAAACAGAGGACTGCAACCCGGGAGACACATATTCAAGTTGCCCTGAATATATGTTCTCAATAAAAGAGAACTTGAAACTTGTTTCTTTCTGATATTTTCCACCTATTTAGACCAAATAATGAGCTGCATTTATTTTGTAATTATAAAATTTGCTGACATTGGGCCAGGCGTAATCCCAGCACTTTGGGAGGCCGAGGTGGGTAGATCACAAGGTCAGGAGTTCAAGACCAGCCTGGCCAACATGGTAAAATCCTGTCTCTACTAAAAATACAAAAATTAGATGGGCATGGTGGTGGGCACCTGTAATTCCAGCTACTTGGTAAGCTAAGGCAGGAGAATAGCTTGAACCCGGGAGGCAGAGGCTGCAGTGAGTAGAGATCATGCCACTATGAAGGAAAAAAGCCAGGGGGAAGAAAAAAAAAAAGAGCAAGACTCCGTCTCAAAAAAAAAAAAAAAAAAAAAAAAAGAAGAAAAAAATTGCTGAAATAAAAGAACCAAGGAAAATAGTTTATTTGGGGCAAAAATGAACTGCTTTTATAAATTAATTTTAAATATGGTTAATATGGTTATTCCCCCACACCCTAACTATATACCTATATTCACTTGACATGAACAAATTGCTTTGTGTTTGGGATTCAGGTAAAACAGTGATTTTTGCATTTCCTAGTAATAGTTTGGAAATCTTTTCATGTCAGCATCTTGAAATCTGCATCCTTTTTAAATTTTTTTTTCTGGAGACAGGGTCTTGCTCTGTCTCACCCAGGCTGGAGTGCAGTGGTGCGATCAATGTTCGCTGCAGCCTTAGCCTTTCAGGCTCAAGTGATCCTCCCACCTCAGCTTCTGGAGTAGCTAGGACCATAGGTGCATGCCACCACTCCCAGCTAAATTTTGTATTTTTTGTAGGGGGTTTTGCCATGTTGGCCAGGCTGGTCTCGAACTTCTGGGCTCAAACAATCTGCCTGCCTTAGCCTCCTAAAGTGCTGGAATTACAGGCATGAGCCACTGTGCCCAGCCTAATGTTTTTTATAATTTACCTTTTCCCTGGAGCACAGATTCAAGTTGCCCTGAATATATGCTCTTTACTTCATTCTTATTAATAATTATACAGTTTGCTAATGTCACACTAGAGTTTCCCAGTGCTTAAAAATATAATACACTTCTTGGCTGGGTACCTATAATCTTGGCTTATGCCTATAATCCCAGCACTTTGGGAGGCCAAGGTGGGAGGACAGCTTGAATCCAGGAGTTGGAGACCAGCCTGGGCAACCAAATGAGACCTGTCTCTACAAAAAATGTAAAAAAAAAAAAAAATTATTATTTTTGAGACAGAATCTCACTGTCACCCAGGTTGGAGTGCAGTGGTGTAGTATCGGCCCACTGCAACCTCTGCTTCATGGGTTCAAGCAATTTTCCTGTCTCAGCCTCCCGAGTAGTTGGAATTACAAGCACACACTACCATGCCCAGCTAATTTTTGCATTTTTAGTAGAGACGGTTTCACTATGTCGGCCAGGCTAGTCTCGAATTCCTGACCTCAGGCAATCCACCTGCCTCGGCCTCCCAAAGTGCTGGACTTAACAGGCATGAGCCACCACACCTGGCCCAAAAAATGTAAAAATTAGCTGGGCATTGTGGCATGTGCCTGTAGTCCCAGGTACCCAGTATTTGGGGGCACAAGTGGGAAGATTGCTTGAGCCAGGGAGGTCAAGGCTGCAGTGAGCTGTGATTGTGTCACTGCATTCCAGCCTGGGCAACAAAGTGAGACCCTGTCTCAGAAACAAACAGCAAAAGGGTTGAGTGTGGTGGTGGCTCACACCTGCAATCCTAGCACTTTAGGAGGCCAAGGCAGGTGGATCACTTGAGTCCAGAAGTTTGAGGCCAGCCTGGGCTACATGGCAAAACTCTGTCTCTACAAAAAATACAAAAATTAGCCAAGAGTGGCGGCATGGCCCCGTGGTCCCAGCCACTCTGGAGGCTGAGGCGGGAGGATCACTTGAACCTGGGAGGTCCAGGCTACAGTGAGCCGTGATTATGTCACTGCACTCCAGCCTGGGTGACACAGCAAGACTCTGTCTCAGAAACAAAACAAGGAAACAAATAAAACACCATTTTTTAAAAATAAAACACTGTAATTGGCTCTTACCTGGCCACAAACTAAAATTCTAACTGGTCACACATAATTTGAATAGATCCTTTTATGTATATTTCTTAGCCATCTCATTAGAAAATGTTCTAAAGCTGAATTAAATTTTGTATCTGGTATCCCATTTACAGCCCTAGAGACGATGTTATTTTCTTATTTTTTTCTTTTTGGAGGTGAAGTCTTGCTCTTATTCCCCAGGCTGGAGTGCAATGGCATGATCTAGGCTCACTGCAAACTCTGCCTCCTGGGTTCAAGCAATTCTCCTGCCTCAGCCTCCTGATTAGCTGGGATAACAGGTGGCTTTTAACATGCCCAGCTAATTTTTGTATTTTTAGTAGAGATAGGATTTCACCATGTTGGCCAGGCTAGTCTTGAACTTCTGGCCTCAGGTGATCTGCCTGCCTCAGCCTCCCAATGTGCTGGGATTACAGGCATGAGACACTGCACCCAGCTGAGACAATGTTATTCTTACAGAATACTAAAAGGGGCCAAACGCGGTAGCTCATGCCTGTTATCCCAGCACTTTGGGAGGCTGAGGCAGGTGGATAGCTTGAGGTCAGGAGTTCAAGACCAGCCTGGCCAACATGGTAAAACTCTGCTTCTACAAAAAATACAAAAATTAGCCAGATATGGTGGCGGTCACCTGTAATCCCAGGTACTCAGGAGGCCGAGGCAGGAGAATTGCTTGAACCTGGGAGGCGGAGGTTGCAGTAAGCCGAGATTGCGCCCTACACTCCAGCTTGTGCGACAGAGTGAGACTATGTCTCAAAAAAAAAAAAAAAAAAAAAGAATAAAAAGAAGAAAAGAAATACTAAAAGGTCAGATTTAATAGAAAAAGTACCAAGACCTCTTTCTTTTAGGTTCTTTTCCTATATGTTTATGTTTGTTCAACTCTTACTGCTCTGTATAATACCAAACTTAAATTTTTCCAAGACAGCTCACAGGAATAACACTAAAATAAACATTTAAAAAAGTGTAAGTCTGAACAATGTTGAGAATTTTTCTGAGCTGCTTTGAGATACAACTGTGTCAGGTATGACTTATAAGGCAGAATATTTTTTCCCCTTTATATTTTAGGAAAGGTTATTTGTCAATGAAGAAAACGTTAATGAGTTTCTTGAAGAAGTCCTGAGCTCTCCATTCAAACAGTCTATGTCCTCAACCCCACCATTAATTGAAGTTCTTCAGGTTACAGATAAGAAGATTCAAATTAATGCAAAGGTAAGAAATTTGGTGGGCTCTATAGCAGAGTAACTAAGCACAGAGTTATAGAGTTAAAGCCTAACAAATTATTGATTTCTTAGTATCATAACTTTAAACAAAATGTACGTAATGGCTGAGCATAGTGATGTTAATCTTTTTTTTTCTCTTAGTTTCAAGTCTTAATCAAAGCTTGTATATAAGATTACTTTATTCCTGCATCTTCTCAATTGTTTCTTCCTTGTAGTTGCCCTTTTCCTTTTCTGATTGGTGAGATTTGGCTTACCGTTCAAGGATCTTTTTTCCGTCTTTGTCCAGTGTTACCTGGTGGTAACCAGCTTGCTGGGGTTGCCTACGTGGACAGTTGTGCCATTAGCCTTTTCCTGCTGCACCTGTTCAATGTAGATGACATATTTCTTCCTGTAAACCTGGACTACTTTGCCAATTTGCTGACCTTTATAGTGTCTTTGTACAACTTCGTCATCCTTTCAGATGGGCATGGATTGCATGGTGTACTTCTGTCTCAGCTCTTTGGAAAGAGGGGAAGACATAATACTTGCGAATGTGGGAAGGTGCATTGAAATGCCTTTTGTGATTCTTGCTTTGGTCAGAAGTCAAAAAGTGATTGATCTTCATTTTGGCCACTCTTGCTTCAGTGATGGCCACAAAAGATTTTTTTATTTTTCTTTTTTTTTGAAACGGGAGTCTCCCTCTGTAGCCCAGGCTGGAGTGCAGTGGCATGATCTCGGCAAACTGCAACTTCTGCCTCCCGGGTTCATGGGATTCTCCTGCCTCAGCCACCCAAATAGCTGCGACTACAGGCGTGTGCCACCACGCCTGGCTAATTTTTTGTATTTTTAGTAGAGATAGGGTTTCACCGTGTTAGCCAGAATGGTCTCGATCTCCTGACCTCGTGATCCACCTGCTTTGGCCTCCTGAAGTGCTAGGAGTACAGAAGTGAGCCACCTCGCCTGGCCAAGCAAAGCCTTTTGTCTGTGTATTTACAATGTGCTGAACACTTTGCTATTTATTTTCACATTATCTCATTTAATCCCAAAATAATCCTACAATGAGGAAGAAAGAGAAACTAACATTTATGAAGTTTGAGTACTACTTCAGGGACATACACAACCTTTTTTGACTCTCAAGCCATGGAAACTGTTATACAATTTGTACATTATTTCTAATTCATCCTTAATTTTGGTCATTTTTATAGTCTTCAGTATTGAAGATGCAAATAATTTAGTAACTACCACAATGGACAGACATGTTATTAGAAGGGCGGCTCTGAAAAATTAGAGGAATTTAAGAAAATTCAAGAAATTCAACAATGTGCTTATAAGAATAATTGAATTAGCCTGGTGTGGTCGTGGGTACCTGTAGTCCCAGTTACTCGGGAGGCTGAGGCAGGAGAATCGCTTGAATCCAGGAGGCGGAGGTTGCAGTGAGCAGAGATCGCGCCACTGTACTCCAGCCTGAGCAACAGAGTGAGACTCTGTCTCAAAAAAAGAAAATAAAGAATAACTGTTAAAGAGTTTTGTAGACCATGCTGAAAAGTGTGGATTACTGTTGTGAAAGAATATAATCAGGATATTAATGCCAGGCTTACAATGTTAAAATATGACTGCTGGTAGGCTGGGCGTGGCAGCTCACGCCTGTAATCCCAGCACTTTGGGAGGCCGAGGCAGGCGGATCACCTGAGGTCAGGAGTTCAAGACCCGCCTTGGCAACATGGTGAAACCCTGTCTCTTACTAAAAATACAAAAATTAGCTGGGCATGGTGGTACATTCCTGTAATCCTCTCTATTTGGAAGGCAGAGGCAGAATCATTTGAACTCAGAGGCAGAGGTTACAGTGAGCAGAGATTGTGCTAGCCTGGGCAACAGAGTGAGACTGTCTCAAAAAGAAAAGTCATTCCTTCAAATGCTGCTTGTCTTTTTTTTTTTTCTTTCTTTCTTTCCTTCTTTTTTTGACAGGGTCTCACTCTGTCACCCAGTCTGGAATGCAGTGGCACAGAACTGGCCCAGTGCAACCTCTGCCTTTCGGGTTCAAGTGGTTCTCCTGCCTCAGCCTCCCAAGTAAAGGGGATTACAGGTGTGCACCACCACACCTGGCTAATTTTTGTGTTTTTAGTAGAGATGGGATTTCAGCATGTTGGCCAGGCTGGTCTTGAACTCTTGACCTCAAGTGATCTACCCACCGTGGCCTCCCAAAGTGCTGGGATTACAGGCGTGAGCCACCATGCCCACACCGGAGGATGACTTTGACAGAGAGGCCTGGAGGTATGCCTGCAGGTCTGTGAGGGCTATTACTTCACAACTGTTAAAATTTTTATTTCCAGCGGTTACTACAATTTTGTATTATTTCAAAGAATTATTAATTTGTTGTTTCTCTTGACACAGTTGCAAGAATGTAGTAACTCTGATCAGCTACAAGCAAAGGAAGAAAGAGTAAATGAAGAAAGTCATCTAACTGAAAAGGAATCTATAGAACACTGTAAAACCTCTACAACTGATTCTGATTCATCTGTAGCAGTTAAAGCACTACAAATAGATAGCTTTGGTTCAGTTACATGCTTTCAACAAGAGTCTCTTGATGTTTCTCAAATGATACTTGGAAAAGCTCCGCAACCTGAGTCAAAAATGCAATCTGAATTTATAAAAGAAAAAAGTGCTACTTGCTCACATGAGGAAAAAGATAACTTAAACGAGCTAGTAATAACTGAAGACAAAGTAATAGATGGAAATCACCTATCTTCATTACTGAACAAAACTGTAGCTCACAATATACCTGGATTTGACAGCATAAAAGAAACCAATATGCAGGATGGTAGTGTACAGGTCATTAAAGATCATGTGACCAATTGTGCATTCAGTTTTCAGAATTCTTTGCTATATGATTTGGATTAATTCTATATAATTTTGAAATTTAAATATTAAGGTTAAAGAATGCCTGTATCTAAAATTGATTTTAAAAAAGTTTTTTCTTTAATTGCAATTTTGATTCTCATGGGGTAAATTGGCGATTTTTTTTTTTTTTTTTTTTTTTGCTTCTGGGGTTTAAAGTTTCCTTATAGATAAAAGTTTTGTGATTCTTGTAATGGATGTATATATTTTGTATTGGAGAGTTAAACATTTAGTTTTAATACAACCTATATGTGTGTGTGTGTGTGTGTGTGTGTATATGTAGACTATATATATATATATATATATATATATATATATATACTTCTGTATTAAATTTTGCTTTCATCATTAATAAAATTTCAAAATAGTCACTAAGTTGTGTTTGCCATACAAAGTAATTCTCAAGAATGCAATTAACTGGAATTATGAGTACATGTGTAGGGGGCAGAATTTCAAAACTTTCTAAGCCTCACTAAATAGGACATATTTAAGCTTGAAATAGAGCTTAGAGGGGAAAGAACTTTATTAATCTCGACCATTATGATACAAATATGCCAGAAAAAATGTAGTATTTTTCATCAACTCTATACTTTTTTGTCACACAAACTATATATATAATAGATTTAGTTATCTAATAATGATTTTGAAAATTCAGTTTTGAAGTATTTCTTGGAAGTTACTGAAATACTAAAACATCTTTCAGTTTTACAGAAAGTGAAGAATAAAACTGGAATTTAAAAAATCTGGTAATTTGCTCTGATAGGAAAATTGCTTTCATTATATTACTACACAAAAACCAAAACAAAAAGCTAGTGTTTCCTAATCACTTTCTTCTTTTTTTTTTTTAAGATACAGGGTCTTGCTATGTTGTCCAGGCTGGATTCAAACTCCTAGGCTCAAATTACCCTTTCATCTCGGCTTCCTACATAATCAGTGTCTTTCATAAGACCTAAAATGTGAGGCAAAAAGAAGATCCTAACAGGTTTTTTTTTCCTCACAAAAATTTTTAGGACAGCCCAAGAAAATGAAAGGAAGGAAATGCAGAAAGGAAAATATTTGTTGATCTAATCACTAACCCCAGAGTCAGGAGCTGATCTGTTTCTGTTTCAAAAACAGCTACTACTTTATTCTGGCCTTCTTAGCTCAGTTCTGGAAACCACCTAATTTCTTTCTTATCTTTTTTTTATTTGAGACAGAGTCCCACTCTGTCGCCAAGCTGGAGTGCAGTGGTGCAATCTCGGTTCACTGCAGCCTCTGCCTCCCAGGTTTAAGCAATTGAACTACCTCAGCGTCCCAAGTAACTGGGACTACAAGTGTGCTAATTTTTGTATTTTTAGTAGAAATGGGGTTTTACCATGTTGACCATGATGGTCTTGATCTCTTGACCTCGTGATCCTCTCACCTTGGCATCCCATAGTGCTGGGATTACGGGCCTGAGCCACGGCACCCAGCCAAATAACCTAATTTCTTTAGTTATTTGAACTAATGATATCAGGTCGGAGTGCCAGAAATAGGTACAAAGTCTTCTGATTCACCCTTATTTATAACCCCCAGACAAAATCCAGCACCAGATTGGGCTGTGAGGGTAAGTCTAAAGGTTGCCTCACCTTAAATGAGCATATGTGCTCTTCAACCACTATGAATCTTCAATTGATACAATAATTTTGAGAGCCATTTAATAGTTTTCTTAGGTTTAAGTAACTTTTTTTTTGAGATGGAATTGCCCAGGCTGAAGTGCAGTGGGCTGATCTAGGCTCATTGCAACCTCTGCCTCCCAGGCTCAAAGGATCCTTCCACCCCAGCCTCTCCAGTAGCTGGGATTACAGATGCACAACTATGCCCGTCTAATTTTTTGCATTTTTGGTAGAGATGGGTTTTTGCCATGTTGCCCAGGCTGTTCTCAAACTCCTGAGTTCAAGTGATCTGCCCGCCTCAGTCTCCTAGAGTGCTGGGATTACCACAGCATGAGTCACCACACCTGGCCCCTAATCTTTACACAGAAATTAGTCTTTCATGAGAAATTTTTGGTTGAATGCAAATGAAAAGAGAAAATTCTATAACCTTCTACATTAAATAATGGAGCAAAGTTTATACCTGTTTCCTATAATTTTCTGTATGTGTCCCTTTAAAAAGTATGATTTTAAGTTAAAGCTGGCACTAGAAAGTATTTCACTTTGGCATGACGGAACTTTGTTATCATTTCTGGCTTTCAAAAACAATTTAGGCTGTATTTCCCTTAGACAGCAACTTTTTATTGTCCATTATCTATGCCTGGTAATTTGAAAGCCAAACAGTTTCTTGCAAACGGAATGCATTGTCATGAGCTGGGTATTATTTCAAACTCAATTATGCAATGTAGCAATAGTAAATATTAAAATTTAATGCTAAGTCAAAACTTGTAGAATGCCTTCACTGAATTTTGGTATAAAGAGTAAAACAAAATGTATTCTGCAAAAGGATAAGGAACCTTTTTATGCAAAAATGAGTATTTTATTTTGTCAGCACTAAAAGAAAAAAAACAAAACCACTGTATTTCTACATTGAGGTGAAAACAATGTTTAAACTTTCTTATCAAATACATTCCAAAAAAAGTGTGTTCTATGAAGGTTCCAAAGCACACGCAAAACACAACAGTACAGGAATTTATCATACTGAAAATGACGGTTCTGACAGGGTGTTCAAACAAACATAACTTTTTCATTCTTAAACCACTGAAGCAATCCTTCCTAATAACTGTGTCAAGAGGGAAACTGGGTTTCTTCCATTAATACTCTAACAATTTCACTGTAATACTTTTTACTATGACAGTTTTAATTTGCTGTACTTAAAATAGGTTTTGAAAGTGGAAAAGTGTACAAAGTTTCAGATAAAAAGATTAATAGATGCAATTTAAATAAATTTCCCCTCTTCTATCAACAATAATCATTTTTAGCAGATACAGATTGAGCTTTAAAACCCTACTTCCAAAATGAAACCTTCAGTTTTAAATCTTAATCAGCCATAACTGGAAAAGATTATTATGTATTTGGACACCTTTTACAAGATTTTGTTTATTAAAGCAGAAACCAGTTCCTAAACTTTTGTTCAATTGTATATCTTGTTTGGACAAATATCAAAAATAGAAGACTGTCACTTTTGTTTTTGTAATTGAGATTTTTTTCACTGCAGTCTTCTATAACTTTTACAGAGTTCATGGTCCCTAATATCTCCCCACCCTCCATTTTTTCTAGGTGGCGAAATGGCTACCGTAGTAAACTTCTCACTGATAGTTAGAGTTTCTGGAAACATGTATTGTTTGTTATTATTTAAGAGTGACTCAATTTGGGCACTCTGAGTGGATGGTCTACACGTTTTCTTGTGATGCATACCACAGTCTCCAGCATGAAAAATCCTAGGAACTTGAGGAACCAGCACTTTCCAGAATTTTGGAAGACAAGATACAGTCAAGTATTGAAGAGTCCAGTCCCAGTTATAATCATCATAAGTACAGAAAGTGTCTGTGCACTCGATCAGCTTCTGATAGGCATTTCGGGTCAAGGCTAGACCCATATTGTGCTCTGTGGATTTCCAAGTTTTTACATCTACCTTGTCAGCCATGCCATAGAAACTGCGACTGGCAGTATAGGTCCCCAGGGAGAGAACATCACATTCAGGGCACTCTTGCTGCTTCAGTTTCCACATCTTTTTGAAGACATGGTAAAAGTCTGGGGCTAAGTAGTGATCCTCTTCTAGGAAAAGTATAAGGCCAGCATAATCTTGAAGAATTTTGACTCTTTCCCATACAAAATGAAGCTTCCACCACCAATGATGTTTGGTCTGAGAGAATTTGGCCTCTCTATAATGGCCGAAGGAGTCGGGATACTCAGCATTAATGCACCCCAATTTCAAAGCTGCATTCTTCGGCAGGTCTCTGGGACAATCTCTAGGGTCACTGCCTGGAAACTCGTTAGGGTACAACTGAATGCTGAAAGGAAAGAACACTTGCAGAACCGGACAGAAATCCACCCCAGCGATCAGCTGATTGATTTCAGTCGACCAGAAGTCGTGGCTAAAGATGACGAGGACGTTGTCAATTCCCTGGGCTTTTCGAAGTGAGTCCAGCAGCAGTCTGAGGTATTCGGGCCGGTTATGCACCTGGACTACCAGCACCAGCTCCCGGGCGGACCAGGTGCCAGCCTTATCTACATTCCTCAGTGTCTGATCAAAGTTAAGCTGGTACACCAGGGACCGGTACCGCAGCGTCAGGTTGTCCGCCTCGGGCTGTGGGGCCGCGGGGACCAGGGGAGCCGCCGACTCGTTGGAGACCTTGCGGATGCCCACAGCCACAGATGGGTGGTCCCCGCCCCGGCTGCCTGCACCCCGCGGGGGTTCGGCGTCCAGCAACGGCGGGGCGAGGGCCTCGTTCTTCCTTTGTCGCCCATTGCTGCTCCAGAGGACGAAGCCGCAGGCAGCCACCACGAGCGTCAGGATTAGCACCTTCCGTTTGTAGATGCGGAACCTCATGGTCTCCAGGGCCGGGAGCGCGGGCGGGCGGGCGCGGAAAGGAGTAGCGGCTTCTGCACGGAAGGGGCGGGCGGGCGGCGGCCGTCGCCTTGGCCTGTCACTGTCGGAACTGGCCCCCGCGGCTGCCCTCGCTAACTCATCCCGGGCCCCGAGAGTCCTGGGGCCCTAGGGCGCTCAGCTACCCCGCGCCGCCTGCGCTCCACACATCCTCGCCTGGCAGCTACAGCTCGGGCATCGGCGCCGCTAGGAGCCGCGGCTCGGCTTCGTCTCGGTACTCTCCATTCAGCACCACGGGTCCGGAAGAAGCCCAGCTGTGGCCCCACCGCACCCTAGCTTCGTTACCTGCACCTCCAGGGGCCCTGCGTCCTCTGCGCTCTCATCCTTAGGCGGGCCGTAGACGGCCAGGACTGAGCGATGCAGCCTCGACTCACTCGGGCGGCGACCGTTCTGACAACCCGCAACTGGCTCGCGGAACACCGCTGCCCTCGGGCCCACAGCCCTCCGGCCCACCCCTTAGATCGTTGGTTGGTGCTTTCCAGACACGTCCGAAGACGCCTGGCCGCGGTGGCCGGCTGCCTATTGGTTGACAGTACTGTCGCTCAGGTGCAGTTCCTACTTCCGGTCCTTTCTTCCCTTTCCTGTTGCGAGGCGAGAGCTGCGCGAGGCGAGTGTCTCGGACGCCGTTTCTGGGTAAGTTAAGAACGGGACTGTAGCGGTTCCATTAGTAGCCTCCGTTGCTCAGAATTCGGGGTAGGACCAAGCCTTCGTAGGAAAGAGAAGGCGAGACCCACGGCCCTCGCTTCTTAGTTGGAGAGCTGGCTTCTTCCTTCAGGAAAGGGACTCAGGCATGGCGGCTGCAGGATCGCGAGGCGCGCGGGTTTGATGAGGACACGTCAGCCTTCGTGGCTGCTGACGGGTGACCGCACGGGAAAAGTGAATCCGCGCTGATTTGGTTCTCGGACAAAGAACGGGGCGGGTGGTAACCGTAGCTACAACGTCGCGCTCGGCCCCAGCCATTCTCTAGAGCTGGAAAATGGAGGAGGTGGGGGTTGCGGGGGAGTCAAACTCTTGCCCTTAACAGGCTCTTTTCTGCGGAAGAAAATAAATTGAACTGTGCCTTTCTTTGGGGGCAGAATTAAACTCATTTCCTACAGAAAGCTGACTGTATTGGGCCTCCGAAAGCTGCTGCTCTTGGTTTTCGTGAGTCGTGTTCGGAGAAAAGAAAAATGGCCCGGAGCATTGTGAGTTATTTGAGGTGTGCAAAATTTGCTGACCCGGAGAGACAGGAGTATGGAAGTTCAAACACCTCCCCACTTCATGTCTGCATTTTATCCCTGACTAGCTGTCTCACCCATTATGTCCATGTGCCTGGAATTTGTCATAAAAAGAACGATGCATAGCCAATCAATCGCTTGTATTATTTTAATGTAACGTTTTGGTAAACAACTTAGGAACTGCCATTTTTTTCCTCTGAAAATCCACTTGCATCTGCTGCTATTCAGGGCAGTCTGAATCTGTGCTCGGTTGCAATCCTCAAACTTGGCCCAAATACTCTACTTAAATGAATTTTGCCTCAGATTTTTCCTTTAGGTCGACAAATTAGTCCTCCAGTAATTTAAACAAAGTGTTTCAAAAAGGTATGCACTTGTATGTGCATTTATTCATATGGGAAATGAGTATGTGGATTTATATATTGCTGATCTGTGCATATGGTTTTCCTATGTCTGCTTGTATAGCACTTTCACTTTTCGGAATGTTTAATGTCTATCTTATTTTAAATATTTTGTTTCAGTTTTCATCATATAGACAGACCAGCCCTTCTGCAAAGATGGTCAACGTACCTAAAACCCGAAGAACCTTCTGTAAGAAGTGTGGCAAGCATCAGCCTCACAAAGTGACACAGTATAAGAAGGGCAAGGATTCCTTGTATGCCCAGGGAAAGAGGCGCTATGATCGGAAGCAGAGTGGCTATGGTGGGCAGACAAAGCCAATTTTCCGGAAGAAGGCTAAGACCACAAAGAAGATTGTGCTCCGCCTGGAATGTGTTGAGCCTAACTGCAGATCCAAGAGGATGCTGGCCATTAAGAGATGCAAGCATTTTGAACTGGGAGGAGATAAGAAGAGAAAGGGCCAAGTGATCCAGTTCTAAACTTTGGGATTTTTTCTTTTAATATTGTAAAGAAAATGTTGAAGCCGTAGAAAAATTACCTGTTAGAAAATAAATACAGTGGTATTCTTACAAGAAGCAAACCTTTTGTGGTTTTTACTTACAAATAGAATTCCATGTTTAATGTAGTTCTAGATTAAGGAAATAACAGTGAATTTTTTGGAATCGAATGAGGTTTATCCTCTTGACAAATTCTATTTAAATTCAGTTCCCAAGAATTAGAATTTTGTATTTACATATAAAGTCTCACCTCAAAACTTTACAACCAAGTTTATCTACATACAAAATGGAAGGAAAAATGATATTTTGTTTTCTGGTCAATTTCAAATGTTGAGTGAATTCATAATCATGAAGCAGTTGAGAAGGGTCTTTGAATCAGATTTTGCAAGAGAAGAAACAAGATATGCTAGGCTTGTGTTTAGCAGGCTGGGTGGGACAAAGGATTGAAGTTGGGGGATAAGAGCTGACTGCAAATGTTCTGTCTAGTAGTGGCCACTAGCCAGGTAATTTGCTTCCTGTTAGACTAGTCACATTTAGTACTCAGCAGCCACATGTTCCTGGTTGATGGGACAACACAGAAATGTAATACATTTCTACCACAGAAAGTTACTTTGTACAGCACTGTAGACTGGCCTTGAATATAAAGGAATAGTTCAAATAAAACACCTGGAACGAAAATGAACAGCAGTTCTATTAAAAGCACGTTTGCATTGCATAGTGTTTTGGAAGAACTAAACTGACTCTGGGCCAATTCTAGTATCTCAGAATCAGCAGAGTAGAAACTGTTTTGAAGATCATATGTGCAGTTTCAATAAAAATGTTCTAACATTTCAAATTTCATCTATGCCAGGTGCAGTGGCTCATGCCTGGAATCCCAACACTTCGGGAGGCAGAGCTGGGCAGACCACGAGGTCAGGAGTTCGAGACCAGCCTTACCAATATGGTGAAAACCCATCTCTACTAAAAATACAAAAATTAGCCAGGTGTGGTGGTGCGCGCCTGTAATCGTAGCTACTCAGGAGGCTGAGGCAGGAGATTTGCTTGAACCCAGGTGGTGGAGGTTGCAGTGAGTTGAAATCACGCCACTGCACTCCAGTCTGGGCAACAGTGAGACTCTGTCTCAAATAAATAAATACATAAGATCCATCTACTCAGGAGCATCTGAATTTTGAAAAAAGAATGCCCCAAACATTTCAGGAAGACAACGGGGGTAGTTATTTTGTAAGAAATAGTCTTATGGAGACTCTGCTAACAACGTCAAAACAGCAATTACATTATGTAACACTGGAGAATGGTTTTTCTCTGGTAACTAATTCTCTCCTCTGTTCACAAAAACCAGTCTGAGGTTACTGCAATGTTCTGTTGGAGAGGCTGACTTGAGGTAGGGCAGTGGGAATGAATAGCATGTAAAAGTTCATAGTGGTCTATTTTCCATGATTCTTTCAAGTTGTTTTTTTTCCCATTTCTTATGTCCTAGTTCATGTCATCTTTTTTTGAGACAGGGTCTCCATCTGTCACCCAGGCTGGAGTGCAATGGCAGGATCTTGGCTAACTGCCATCTCTGTCTCCTAGGCTCAAGTGATCCTCCCATTTCAGCCTCCTGAGTAACAGACTACAGGTGTGCGTCACAAAGCTCTGTTAAATTTTGCATTTTTCGCAGATACCAGTTTTTGTCTTGGTGCCCAAGCTGGTTTTGAATTCTCGGCTCAAGCAATCTGCCCATCCTGACCTCCCCAAGTGTTGGAATTACACGTATGAGTCACTGTAATGGGCCCAAATCACCATTTAGCTGGTGTGTTACCACTACTTTTAAAATTAAACACATTAAACATTCTATTATTTAATATGACAAAAATGTCATATTAAACATTTTGTAATTAATGACATTTTTGTCATATTAGTGACAAAAATAATTTTTAAAAACCACCCTAATACAAAATGTAATTAGCAAAAAAGCAGCAACTTTCTGTTCCCTCTCCACCCAATCCCCAGGCACGGTGGCTTGTGCCTGTAATCCCAGTACTCTGGGAGGGTGAGACAGGCGCATCACTTGAGGTCAGGAACTGGAGACCCGCCTGGCCAACATGGTGAAACACTGTCTCTACTGAAAAATACAAAAAATTAGCTGGGCATGGTGGTGTGTGCCTGCAATCACAGCTACTCAGGAGGCTGAGGAGAAGGTTGCAGTAAGCCCAGATCGCACCACGCACTCCAGCCTGGGTGACAGGGCAAGACTCCGAGTCTCAGAAAATAAAAAACAAAAACAGAAATCACAACAAAGATTACAGGAACATTTTTTAAAATTATAAAAGCTTAAGTCTTTTCCTAAACAATTCCTACTTTTTGCTTGGCAAAGGTAAATTCCACATGTAGAACAATGTGCCTGAAAAACAAGTGGTATGCTTAAAAACATATATAATTTCATAATAAAGTTTTCACTATATTTTATGAATACAGAAACTCAGATGTGTTTAACTGAAATGTAAGAAGAAAGTTGATAAAATTCTTACGAACAGAGTAATTGGGATCAATATCTATTTAACATTAAAAGATAACTCTACAGTACATCTTGGAAACTTCTGAAATAAACATAAGTGTAATAAACTAAAAAAAAAAGTTAACCCTACAATAAAATTAAAATTGGTTTTAATAAAAGTTTTGGAGTCAAACGATTATAAACTATACACATTCCTCCTCCCCAGCATGTATACAGAAAGCTTCCTTTACTCCAATTTGATGCTGTAAAATCATACGTGCATCCCAAACTCATCTGTAATTGAAATTTCTTTTGGTAGTATCATTCATTACTTTAACATATCAGAGGAATTTACATAACAGCCTAGAGAACAGAAATAAGACATAATAGGTGCTTCAGTACCACCCATATTGTCTACTAAGACCACAGTGTGGGCAACAGAGTGCAGATTCATGGTAGTAGTTCCTTGAATAAAAGAGTTCAGACAGAATCTTCCACAAACACACGTTTTTGCAGTGTCCAAATCTTGGCAGAGATGGAATGGAATGATATGAGAACCATAGGGAATCCTATTGGAAAGAATGATAAAAATATAACATGTTACTAGATTCAGGACATGAATTATTAGGACATGAAATTGTAAATGAAAAATAAAATTATTAAGTGACTAGTATATTTAAAATATATGACATATTGTAAACTTCAGATACCACACCATAAAATATCTTGCAGCATGACCACTTAACAGCATAACCCCCGAGTAGAATGAAAAAGTCACCATTCCTTAAACAGGCTCTCCTAGGGATCAATTGTTCAAAAGGGAAATTTCAATTCTCTAAGACAAATTTAAAATACATGTAACTTGGGTCATGAGTTTTACGTTAGTGGCTGGGCAAGTAGGCTAACCTTACCTCGCTTAAGGCATTTCACTCTCACACTTAAAATCCTTTTAATGGTGCCCAAGTCAAACTTTTTATTTTTTGAGACAGAATCTTTCTCTGATGCCCAGGCTGGAGTGCAGAGGCACAAACTTACTGCAACCTCTGCCTCCTGGGTTCAAGCAATTCTTCTGCCTCAGCCTTCCTAGTAGCTGGGATTACAGGTGCCCACCACCACGCCTGGCTAATTTTTGTTTGTATTGTAGTTAGTAGAGATGGGGTTTCACTATGTTGGCCAGGCTGGTCTCAAACTCCTGACCCTAAGGTGACCCACCCACCTCAGCCTCCAGAAGTGCTAGGATTACAGGTGTGAGCCACTGTGCCTAGCCTAAACTTTTTTTTTTTTTTTTTTTTGAGACAGAGTCTCACTCTGTTGCCCAGGCTGGAGTACATGGTGCAATCTCAGCTCACTGTAACCTCCACCTCCAGGGTTCAAGCAATTCTCCTGCTTCAGCCTCCTGAGCAGCTGGGACTATAGGCACACACCATCATGCCTGGCTAATGTTTGCATTTTTAGTAGAGACAGGGTTAACCATGTTGGCCAGGCTGGTCTTGAACTCCTGACCTCAAGTGATCCACCCACCTCTAACTCCCAAAGTGCTGAGATTATAGGCATGAGCTACTGCGGTAAGCTTCCAAGTCAAATTTTTAAATCATCTACAAGATACTAAAAGACAGTGTGGACCACTGCCCAAACGTCCCCCCTAAACGTCCCCACTCACTTTGCCTCCCACACAGTGTCTTGTTCTTTGTTGTTTCTCATCTCTAGCCTAGGCTGGCACATAGTAGGTGCTCAGATATTTTTCAACAAATAAGCCTAGTCTTATAACTTAAAGTTGAAAACCCTATCAGAAAAGTCTGAGAAGATACACATTTCAAATTAAAAAGCAGTGGTTACCTTTGGAAGGGGATCTAGGATGGCCCTATTTGCAATTTTAAAAATTTTCATAAAAAGACTTTATTAATCTGTTGCTTGTATAACCATTTTAAAAAACTCTGCCAGGAAGTGTCTTCCACATGTTTACATTTATCTCTTTCAGGATAGATGGTTGTAGTCTGAGGAAACAGATAATAGTTAAAAACTATTTTCTATCTGACATAACTTAAATCCCCACAGTTTCCTAATAGATCATAACCATATGCTTGTAACCAGTAGTTAAGGCCATGTATCAACAGCTAGACAATAAGTATTGCTGTCACGGCTTTGAATCTATACACTTTTTAAAACAAGGGAGTTTAAAACATGCAAAATTATACTTCAGTAAAGGTTTGGTCACTTTACAAGAAAGCTATATTCATAGGGTCAATTTTCTAATTATGCCTTGCCAATTATATCATATTCTGATCATCTATTCTTTTCCTTCCAACTTTGTACTTTTTCATATGGAAATTCAGCATGTTTTTCCCTGAACATTTAGCCAACTTGTTATAGTCTTTTCAAATCAAAACTATTTATAACATTTCTCATTTGGATATACTTTCCAAATGTGAATAAATACAATATACAATTTCTTTTACGGATGTCTTAGAGAAACAATAGCCTCAGGTGCACCTCAATGCCAAAAGATACCATTTGGAATTTCCTCAAATCAGCAGTTTTAACCTGAATCATCAGTATCACCTCTGGTGATCTTTCTTTTTTCCTTTCTTCCCCTTCCTTCCCTTCTTTCCTTTCTTCCCTTCCTTCCCTTCTGCCTTCCCTCTCTTTCTCTTTTTCTTTCTTTTGAGATGGAGTCTCGCTCTGTTGCACAGGCTGGAGTCAGTGGCGCAATCTCAGCTCACTGCAATCTCTGCTTCCCAGGTTCGAGTGATTCTCCTACCTCAGAAAAAAACATTAAGGCCTTTTATAGCCAGGTACAGTCATAGGCAATTATAAGTATTATCATTTAATACCATTCTTAACTGCTAGTTAGGGGTAAATGCTTTAAACCAGTCATTCTAAAATGTAGTTCCCTGACCAGCAACATCAGCATCATCTGGGAACTTGTCAGAGATGCAGTTTTTTTGTTAGCCACAGTGGCTCATGCCTGTAAGACCAGAACTTTGAGGGGCTGAGGCAGGAGGATTGCTTGAGGCCAGGAGTTTCAAGACCAAGCCTGGACAACATAACAAAACCCCCATCTCTACCAAAAAATAAGCCAGAACTTAGTGGCATGTGTAGTCCTTGCTACTCAGGAGGCTGTGGTGGGAGGATGGCTTGAACCCAGGAGTCTGAGGTTTCAGTGAGCTATGTATGTGCCACTGAACTCCGGTCTGAGTGACAGAGTGAGCCCCTGTCTCAAAAACAAAACAAAACAACACGACCTAAAAAAAAAAAAAAAAAAAAAATCCGAAAAACGAAAACCCAACAACAACCAGAGATGCGATTTCTTTAGCTCTACCCTAAACTTATGGAATCTGAATCACTGAGGGTTAGGGTCCAATAATCTTTTTAAACTAGCACTATTTCAACAACCATGGTTCTGATACACTCTTAAAATTTTGAGAATAACTGCCTTGAAACAGTGAGGACTTAAATTACATTTAGAGCCTTAGTAATTAACAGCACTTTTAGGAGGCACCAATGTATGGTCCATGGACTAGCAACCACAGCTGGAAGCTTGTTAGAAATGCAGGATTTTCGCCCGGCGTGGTGGCTCAAGCCTGTAATCCCAGCACTTTGGGAGGCCGAGGCGGGTGGATCACGAGGTCAAGAGATCGAGACCATCTTGGTCAACAAGGTGAAACCCCGTCTCTACTAAAAATACAAAAAAATTAGCTGGGCATGGTTGCGCGTGCCTGTAATCCCAGCTACTCAGGAGGCTGAGGCAGGAGAATTGCCTGAACCCAGGAGGCGGAGGTTGAGGTGAGCCGAGATCGCGCCACTGCACTCCAGCCTGGGTAACAAGAGCGAAACTCCGTCTCAAAAAAAAAAAAAAAAAGAAATGCAGGATTTTCACCCCAGACGTCTGAAACAGAATCTGCTAACAAGACTCCCAGCAGATTTGAATGCAAATTAAAGTTTGAGAAGCACAACGTAAAGCAGTGATTTATTTTGTAGCTGGGATTACAGGCATGTGCCACTACACCTGGCTAATTTTGTATTTTTCGTATAGACAGGGTTTCACTATGTCTACCAGGCTGGTCTCGAACTTCTGACCTCACATAATCCTCCTGCCTGGACCTCCCAAAGTGCTGGGATTATAAGCATGAGCCACTGTGACCGGCCTGGTTTATTTTTTATAGATAGGGTTTTGCCATGTTGGCCAGGCTGGTCTCAAACTTTTAGGCTCAGATTATCCTCCCACCTCAGCCTCCCAAGAAGCTGAGACTACAGATGTGTGCCACCACGCCCAGTTATCAGTGGGTTTTCTTTTTTTTTTTTTTTTGAGACGGAGTTTCGCTCTTGTTGCCCAGGCTGGAGTGCAATGGCGCGATCTCGGCTCACCGCAACCTCCGCCTCCTGGGTTCGGGCAATTCTCTTACCTCAGCCTCCTGAGTAGCTGGGATTACAGGCACGCATCACCATGCCCAGCTAATTTTTTGTATTTTTAGTAGAGATGGGGTTTCACCATGTTGACCAGGATGGTCTCGATCTCTTGACCTCGTGATCCACCCGCCTCGGCCTCCTAAAGTGCTGGGATTACAGGCTTGAGCCACCGCGCCCGGCCAGGTTTTCTTTTAAGTAAAAGAAATCTTTAGAGATAGGGTGTTGCTCTGTTGCCTAGGCTGGACTGCTGGAACTCGGTCAACAGAGGTCACAGGGAGCCGAGATCGTGCCACTGCACTCCAACCTCGGTGACAGAGCAAGAACTCCATCTGAAAAAATTAAAACACAAGGCCAGGTGCAGTGACTTACACCTGTAATCCCAGCACTTTGGGAAGCTGAGGCAGGCGGATCACAAGATCAGGAGTTCAAGACCAGCTTGGCCAACACAGTTAAACTCTATCTCTATTAAAAATACAAAATAAATTAGCAGGACATGGTGGTAGGCGCCTGTAGTCCTAGCTTCTTGGGAGACTGAGGCAGAAGAATTGCTTGAACCCAGGAGGTAGAGGCTGCAGTGAGGTGAGGTCATACCACTGCACTCCAGCCTGGATGACACAGTGAGACTCTGTCTCAAAAAAACAAAAAAACAAATAAATAAAATAAAATAAAAATACAAAAATGAGTCAGGCATGGTAGTAAGCACCAGTAATCCCAGGTACTTAGGAGGCTGAGGTAGAAGTATCGCTTGAAGCCAGGAGGCAGAAGTTACAGTGAGCTGAGACTGGACTACTGCACTCCAGCCTGGACAACAGAGCGAGATCCTGTCTCAAAAAAAAAAGAGGTTAAAAGTCATACAAAGAGGTGAAGCCAGGAATCAAACCCAAGTCTTACTCCAAAGACCACACTTCATCACTATGCCAATTCTCTAATTTTACGGTACATCAGAATCACCTGGAGGACTCACTAAACATAGATAGCTGGATTCCACTCTCAGTTTCTAATTCGGTAGGTCTGGAATGTTAGAACTTACATCTCTAACAAGTTCCTAGGTGATGCAGAGCCTGCTGGTCAGGGGAGCACCACTTTGAGAAAAAACACCATTCATTCATTTAACTACTTAGTTTTATTTTTTTGAGATGGAGTCTTGATCTGTCACCAGGCTGGCGTGCAGTGGCACGATCTCAGCTCACTGCAACATCCTCCTCCTGAGTTCAAGCGATTCTCCTGCCTCAGTCTACCGAGTAGCTGGGACTACAGGAGCATGCCACCAAGCTAGTATCGAACTCCTGACTTCATGATCTTCCCCCCTTGGCATCCTAAAGTGCTGGGATTAAAGGCGTGAACACCTCACCCAGCCCATTTAATTACTTATTGAGTGCTTAATGTATGCTAGGAGCAGGAGATACATGGTTTAGATACTAGGGAAATAGTGGAGAATAAAACAACATACATATGCTCATGGATCTTACATTCTAGTGAAGAAAAACTGGCAGCAAACGAACAAACAAAAAAGGTTTAAAAATATGTAACAGGCCAGGCACAGTGGCTCACGCCTGTAATCCCAACACTTTGGGAGGCTGAGGCGGGCATATCATGAGGTCAGGAGTTTGACACCAGCCTGGCCAATATGATGAAATCCCATCTCTACAAAAGGTACAAAAAATTAGCTGGGCATGGTGGCAGTCACCTGTAATCTCACCTGCTCTGGAGGCTGAGGCAGGAGAACTGCTTGAACCCACGAAGCGGAGGTTACAGTGAGCCAAGATCACACCATCGCACTCCAGCCTGGGTGATGGGGTGAGACTCCATCTCAGGTTTAAAAAAAAAAAAAAACCATATGTAAATATATATATATATATATATATATATATATAAAGGCAATGAGTCCTATGACCAAATAAACAAAATTTAAAAATCAAGCATGTAAGGAGGTAAGAAATAAAATTTAGATAGAATGGACAGGTAAGACCTTTCTGGGATGACACTTGGGCAGAGAACTGAATGAGGTGAGGGAGTGAGCCATGAGACTTCCTGGAGAAAAATCATTCTAAGCAGAGGTAAGGAATAGCAAGAAGGCCATTATAGCAAAGGGTCAGACTATGCATAGTATTGTAAGCAGTGTTACACTTTATTACTCTGAGTTTGATGAGAATATTAGAATGCTATCAAAAATACATTACATGACTATTAAAATCTTACCTATTATATAAAATGTTACGTGCAGAAGATTCCAATAAAGTTAAAGGGACTTGCAGCTTTATTACTGGAAGGACTTCAAGTTGTTCAAAAGTATTTCCAAAAAGATCCAAGTATTCAAGGGATAAATTTCTAAATTCACTAGGCAAAAATGGAAGCTTATTTCGAGCTGCTGACAAAAAGCGAAGGTTTATCAGTTGTCCTATCTTGCAAGGAAATCGAATCAATTCATTATCGTCAAGTTTTAAATTCGTAAGTTCCTGGAGCTGGCAAAACTGCACAGGGAGTGCCTTGATTTTGTTCTTGCTGAGGTCCAAACTCCGAAGTGACTTCTGGAGTGTAGACTGACACAAGGCTACACTAAATGACTCCAAGTGATTGTCATTCAGGTTAAGTTCTTGAAGGTGTACGAGGTCTCCAATTGTAGCTGGAAGCTTTTTGATATGGTTGTGACTCAAGTCTAATTTCCTAAGGTTTTTTAAGCAAAGCATGCGCATATCAACTCGGACAAGCCCACAGTAAGAAGTCTGAAGATGTTCCAGGGAATATGGAAAGTTCTTGCTTAGAGGATAGTCTTTTTTGGATGTGATAACCATTTTAGTTTTAAAGTTTTCGAATTCTGAAGTCTTCACTGCTGTGAGCGTTGAAACTGATGTATCAACATTGCAGCCTCTATGAGCCAATCTCACAGCGGAAAGGAAACCTTTTAAATTGCTGGAATTGGCCTGAATCAAAAAAAAGTTGTAGAATTATAAATTCCATTGTAGAAAATGCATACATGCTAGTTCTTCCCACAACAAATTCTACAGTATTATTTATGAATGTGATACAATGATTTATTGAAATTAGCTGTAAAACATTTTTTTTTTAGTATTTTGACTAAATTTAAAGTTTATTTAAAGTTTTATTTAAAAAAAAAAGTTTTTTTTTTTTTTTTTGAGATGGAATTTTGCTCTTGTTACCCAGGCTGGAGTGCAATGGCGCGATCTTGGCTCACTGCAACCTCCGCCTCCTGGGTTCAGCCAATTCTCCTGCCTCAGCCTCCTGAGTAGCTGGGATTACAGGCATGTGCCACCATGCCCAGCTAATTTTTTTGTATTTTTAGTAGAGACGGGGTTTCACCATGTTGACCAGGAGGGTCTCGATCTCTCAACCTCGTGATCCACCCGCCTCGGCCTCCCAAAGTGCTGGGATTACAGGCTTGAGCCACCGAGCCTGGCCTTGTTTTTTTTTTTTTTTTTTTTTTTTTTGAGATGGAGTTTCGCTCTTTCCAGGCTGGAGTGCAATGGCGCGGTCTCGGCTCACCGCAACCTCCGCCTCCTGGGTTCAGGCAATTCTCCTGCCTCAGCCTCCTGAGTAGCTGGGATTACAGGCACGCGCCACCACGCCCAGCTAGTTTTTTGTATTTTTAGTAGAGACGGGGTTTCACCATGTTGACCAGGATGGTCTCGATCTCTCGACCTTGTGATCCACCCGCCTCGGCCTCCCAAAGTGCTGGGATTACAGGCTTGAGCCACCGCGCCCGGCTGTTTTTTTTTTTTTTTTTTTTTTGAGATGGAGTTTTGCTCTTCTTACCCAGGCTGGAGTGCAATGGCGTGATCTTAGCTCACCGCAACCTCCGTCTCCTGGGTTCAGGCAATTCTCCTGCCTCAGCCTCCTGAATAGCTGGGATTACAGGCACACACCACCATGCCCAGCTAATTTTTTGTATTTTTAGTAGAGACGGGGTTTCACCATGTTGACCAGGATGGTCTCGATCTCTTAACCTTGTGATCCACCCGCCTCAGCTTCCCAAAGTGCTGGGATTACAGGCTTGAGCCACCGCGCCCGGCCTAAAGTTTAAAAGTTTTTGAAGAAAAATTATGTGGAGGAACGCATTCTAGATAAAACTGTTCAAAGGGAAATCATACTTATACTTTGGGAGGCTGAGGTGGAAGGATCACCTGAGCCCAGAAGGTAGAGGCTGCAGTAAGCCAGGATCATACCTCTGCCCTCCAGCCTGGGCAACAGAGTGAGACTGTCTCAAAAAAACAAAAAACAGCAAAGAGTAAAAATAAAGGAAATCATAAAATAAGACAGGAAAGGACTGAATATTCCACTTAAGATTTGAGTTTAGGCAGGGTGCAGTGGCTCATGCTTGTAATCCCAGGACTTTGGGAGCCCAAGACAGGTGATCATTTGAGGTCAGAAGTTTGAGATCGGCCCGGACAACATGATGAAGCCCCATTTCTGCTAAGAATACAAAAGTTAGCTGGGTGTGGTGGCACACGCCTGTAAATCCCAGCTTCTCTGGGGCTTAAGTAGGAGAATTACTTGAACCTTGGAGGCAGAGGTTGCAGTGAGCCGAGATCACATCACTGTACTCCAGGCTGGGCAACAGAGTGAGACTCTTTGTCTGAGGAAAAAAAAAAGATTTTAGTTTAAGGCCAGGCATAATGACTCACGCCTGTGATCCCAGTATGTTGGGAGGCCGAGGTGGGCAGGTTACTTGAGGTCAGGAGTTTGAGACCAGCCTGGTCAACATGGTGACACCCCTTCTCTACTAATAATACAAAAATTAGCTGGGGGTGGTGGCACATGCCTATAATCCCAGCTACTCGGGAGGTGGAGGAGGCTGAGGCAGGAGACCTGCTTGAACCTGGGAGGCAAAGGTTGCAGTGAGTCAAGATTGTGCCACTGCACTCCAGCCTGGGCAACAAGGGTGAAATTCCATCTCAAAAAGGAAAGAAAAGGCTGCGCATGGTGGCTCACGCCTGTAATCCCAACACTGAGGCAGGCAGATCACTTGAGGTTTAGAGTTAGAGGCTAGCTTGGCCAACGTGGTGAAAGTCCGCCACTACTAAAAATATACAAATTAGCTGGACATAGTAACGGGCGCCTGTAATCCCAGCTGCTTGGCAGGCTAAGGCAGGAGAATTGCTTGAAATCAGGAGGCAGAGGTTGCAGTGAGCTGAGATTGTATCGCTGTACTGCAGCCTGGGTGACAGAGTGAGTCTACATCAAAAAAAAAAAAAAAAAAAAAGCTAACACTAATAGGATACTTTACAATTTTCCTAAAGTTTACAGGTGAAGTATAAGTAAACTTTGAGCAAGTTTGAGAAATCAAGTACATGATGGTATTTTGTTGGAATGTGGAAATTCTGTAGAGTAAAAGATTGGAAATGTAGTATGAGGATAGACTGTAAATGAGCTCAGATCCCAAGGTAAAGTGGAGAAAGTATTCAGGCTGTGGGAAGTCACTGAAGAATTTTAAGTATGAAAGTTACATGACAGGCTGGTCTGACAATAGTGGGTTACCAAAACTCATTAACATTATTAGTGTTACTAAAGTTGGTATATAACCCCCCACTGCTACATTTGACTGGCTTAAAAAAAAAGTTATATGACAAGGATTAAATAGTATTTTGGCAGCACTATACACAATGAACAGGAGTAAGAAAAAGTCTTGAGAAGACCTGGGTCAACTACGTACCATAAAGCATACTGGCTCACAGACTTGGGAATAAACCATGTAACAGCTGAGCTATCAAATGGAAGGCAGGTATGACAGAAAACAGCAGAGGACTGAAATAAAGCCTTCATTTTAAGGATAGAAAAAAATATTGCTGGAGGCAGGAGACAAAGAAGTGACTAAGAAAACTGAAGGTAAACCATAACGCCCTCTCATAGATACCAAGAAAAGAGTTTTATTAAGGATAATTATCATTGTCAAATTCTCCAGAGTTCATAAAGAATGAGAAATAATGATAATGTGAGGCAGTGTTTTCAATAAACCAGTAAAAGTTAAGGCCAAAAAAGATAAAAAGTGAAGGCAATGGATTCAGCCTTGTCTTTCTAGAAATTTGTTTTCTTTTTTTAAATCAGTGTGACCTCCGTTTGTTTTTAGATAGAAAGGAGGAATTAGTGAAAGAACAGGCTACAGATCAAGAAAAAAATCACAAGGAGGAGAAGGAATGAAATGATTTCATTCAATCCAAACTCCTTAGTTATTACACTTTTTTTTTTTTTTTGAGACAGAGTTTCGCTCTTATTTCCCAGGCTGGAGTGTAGTCGTGTGATCTCAGCTCACTGCAACCTCTGCCTCCCCGGAGTGGTGGCACCCGCCTGTGGGTTGCAGTGAGCCAAGCTCTTTCCACTGCACTCCAACCTGGGTAACAGAGTGAGATCCCATCTCAAAAAATAAAAATTGGTTATAGTAAATAAAATACAAATGGTTCTAATTTTTTCCTCTTTTATTACACCAAACTTAGATTTGCAACCTGCGCTTTAGCTGGCAAAATATAGACCTGTGCCAGCTGCCTTACAGAGTTCCAGTCTAAGAATATCCAAGGGCTCCATTTTCCGCATGGAAGCAAACCCAGTTTTCTTGCCCATCTTGGGAATCTTACTAAGGCAGACTTTGCCCTTTTAGAAGTCACACAAACATATTTGGGAAGCTGCCTCTTGTGCCATTGCCTCTTCACACAAACCTGCAAGAGTCTGTCCCTTTTCAGCTATATGGGATATCAGAATGTGCAAAAAGCCTTCTTTAAAGAAAATACAGGCCAGGCCAGGAGCAGTGGCTCACACCTGTCATCCCAGCACTTTGGAAGGCCAAAGTGGGTGGATCACCTGAGGTCAGAAGTTCAAAACCAGCCTGGTCCACATGGTGAAACCCTGTCTCTACTAAAGACACACACGAAAAAAAAGAAAAAAATTAGCCAGGCATGGCAGCAGGCACCTATAATCCCAGCTACCCAGGAAGTGGAGGTTGCAGTGAGCTGAGATGGCACCCCTGCACGACAGCCTGGGCAACAAGAGCAAAAAAATAAAATAAAATACAGGCCAAACATGATGGCTCATGCCTGTAATCCCAACACTTTGGGAGACTGGGGCAGGAGGATCACCTGAGGCCAAGAGTCCGAGGCCAGCCTGGGCAACATCATATCAAGGCTCCGTCTCTACAAAAAGTTATTTTAAAAAATCAGCCAGAAGTGGTGAGGTACACCTGTAGTCGCACATACTCAGGAATCTTACTTGAGCCTAGGAGGTCGAGGCCACAATGAGCTATGATTGTGTCACTGTACTTCAGCTTGTGTGACAGAACAAGACTCTGTTTCTAAAAAATAAAGAAAATACAGCCAAACATTAACCATTCATGTTTTTAATACCATACCTTACTTAGACAGATATCCAAAGGAGGCTCCTTTAACCGAACAGTGGCTTTCCCCTCATCTACAAATTTGGTGAAGAATTGCTCAATGTTCTCTCTTAGCTGCATAAAACCAGTGGGGAAAAAAAGAAAACTAGTTATGGTTACTCAGTAACATTTATTACAACTGGAATGTGCCAGTCATTTTGCCAAGCTTTGGTTTGGCTTTCACTCCTTACTTAAGTCTGGGTGTTTTCACAGTTTAAAGTTAAAAAAAAATTTTTTTTTTTTTTTTTTTTTTTGAGACAGAATCTCACTCACTCTGTCGCCTAGGCTGGAGTGCAGTGGTGCCATCTCAGCTCACTGCAACCTCCGCTTCCCAGGTTCAAGCAATTCTCCTGCCTCAGCCTCCTGAGTAGCTGGGATTATAGGTGCATGCCACCATGCCCGGCTAATTTTTGCATTTTTCATAGAAACAGGGTTTCATCACGTTGGCCAGGTTGGTCTACAACTCCCACCTGGGCCTCCCAAAGTGTTAGGATTACAGGCATGAGCCACAGCCCCCAGCCAAGTTTTAACTTTTTTTGCTTTTTTTTTTAAAAAAAGCAGTTGGGAAGCTATACCCCTCATCTAGCTGGTGGTGGATGTTACTGCTCTATCTGTCCAGCAACTCTCCTTCAAGAAGATGATCACCGTGTTTTGGGAGAATGCTCCTCTTCTCCCATTCTAACTATGTAACTGTACGAAGAGTTGCCAATAGCAGTTACTTGCCTTCATAACTTCAGTCCAAGAGCCTGGGGTGGTCACACCTCCCAGTAGATATATATATACAGACTCCATGAGAGCAGGAATCTTCTCTCCTTTGCTATTCTATCCCCAGTGCCAGAACGGTGATTGACACATAATGGGTGCTCAAAAAATGTTTAATGACTATCATCTACATAAACGGCATATTTAAATTTTTTAAAAAGAAAAAAAAATTAATGATTGCTGTTGCATCTGATTTAGATTTCATCAACTATCGACTCGGAAGCCAGGTATTCTACTAGGGACTTAGGAGATAGCAATGAATAAGACTGACAAGGTAACTATACTTAAAGAGTTGACAATCAGATGAGAGACAGTTATTAAACAAGTACTTATAAGCATAACAAATATTAAGACAAGGCAAGTGCAGGATGCTATGACTGCCTTTTTTTTTTTTTAAGCTAGAGAAAATACTGTGGGAGAAAAATTTACTGATCAGAAGTGCAGTTATTTTATTGTTCCCACCAATCGGACAGCTGCTTCATTTGCAGTTTCACTCCGCTGACCAAAGTTTCAGAAGCTTTAAACGGGCGGGATTGCCATCCACTACTAAATAGCAACACTGTAAATTCACGTTGTAAAAGTGGGGAGAATAAAACAGAGAAAAGGTGCACTCTCAAAAGCTTTCTTCTTTCGGGTCCGTAGGAAGGCGCACGGGACCCTGGCGTCGGGACCGTGGTAGGACTCAGGGCCAGGAGTTCAGGATCCCCAAGGCGGGCCCTCGCCCAGGGAGCAGCCCGGCGCGCGAGGCCCGAGGGGGGCCCGCGTCTCGGCTCCAGAGAAGAACGCGAGGCTGACTGCCCAGCAAGCCCTGCCCACTTTACGCACCTCATAGCGGGTCCCCCGCTTGTCCTTAAGGGTAGAGATGAGCAGGAAGGCTGGGGCCCGCGGCTGACTCCTGGAAGTCTGCTGACAGAGGCTCAGCACTGCTCGGACGCCCTTTCCCCGGTTCCTCAGCCCCAAGGCCGGCAAGTGCCGGCTGATCACCTCCACCTCACAGTGTAGCTTCATCTCGCCCAGCGGCCACCTGGCTTTGAAACTTCCTCCTTCCCGCCACCCGGAGCCGCCGCCGGGGTCCTCCAGCACGCGGGCTGCCCGCGGATCCGCCTGTCTGCGGGACTTGTCCGCGACTCGGGCTGTCTTAGTACCCGGGCTGTAGGAGCCCCGGTGCTAAGACGGCATCCCGTTTTCCTTAGCAGGGCGGGGTTCTCGCCGTGGCTGCGTAACCGGATGGACCATGTGAGAGCCGGGCTCGCGCCTCCGGAAACCGGCAATCGGCGAGGACGCAACGTCTTTTCCCCAGTTCGCGCCGCTGGCGGCGGTGGTTCTTACTGTTCAGGCGGTTCTGAGGGTTTCAGCGGTTGACAGTTGACCGGTTACCGGCGCACGTCGGTCCGCTGAGTTTCCCAAGGGAAGGCCGGTGTGCCTCTGCGTTACGGGGAAAGGCGCTTAGAACTTTCTGAGTGGTCCCAGAAACCAGTGAGGGCGCATTTTCCGGCGCGGACGGGTTGCTGGTGGTTTGGGTGGCCGCTCTTCCGATGCACACCTGGCACGTCAGAGGGGGGCTTTATATGGCTGTATTTGACTTGGCAATTCCTGCTAACCAAATAATTTTTCATGGCGGATAGGGTGGATGGACTGACTGAGTTAAGTGCACCTGAGGCGTGGAAAGACCGTCGCGACGGCACGAGGCTTCCGTCCTCTTGTTTGTCTTGATTGAACCGAGGCGGGGCCCGGCTGAGGGGTGGGCCGCGCCTGGGAAGCCCAAGTTAAGGGACAGTTCACTGTCGGGGTCGTAGTCTTCCCTCTTTAAAATCTGTGCTCTGGTCCTAGCCGTGTGTTAAACATTTTATTTTGTCTGAGTTATACTTCCGTAATGGTGAAATGACGTTCAGAAATGCGGATTTTTCAATACAACTGTGACAAACTGTGATTTATTCTCAAATGAGCGGCCTTGTTTACATGTTGAACCTGAAGTGTTGGCGGTTAATTCCTCATTCTTTAAAACGTAATAGTTCCTGAAAAACAGTGGTTAAGATAGAATTACGGCCGGGCGCTGTGGCTCATGCCTGTAATCCCAGCGCTTTGGGAGACTGAGGCAGGCAGATCGCTTGAGCCCAGCAGTTCAAGACTAGCCTCCGCAACGTGGCAAAACCCCGTCTCTATGAAACATACAAAAAAGTTAGGCCGGGCACGGTGGCTCAAGCCTGTAATCCCAGCACTTTGCGAGGTCGAGGCTGGTGGATCACGAGGTTGAGAGATCGAGACCATCCTGGTCAACATGGTGAAATCCCGTCTCTACTAAAAATACAAAAAATTAGTCGGGCGTGGTGGCGCGTGTCTGAAGTCCCAGCTACTCGGGAGGCTGAGGTGGGAGGATCACTTGAGCCAGGGGAGGTCAAGAGATTGCGGTAAGCAGTAATTGCACACTGGCACTCCAGCTTGAGTGACACAGTGAGACCCCCATCTCAACTGGAAAAAAATAAAATAAAAGATAAAATCACTTCCCCTCCACTTAGTATTCCTGCATGTACATCTAGTAGAGCGTTAAAAAGCCATTCAGCATTTAGCAAGACTTAACCTTATGGCAAAAGAGAAAACGGACATTACAATTTTCAGACTATTAGACTTTATAGGAGTTACCTACTTTTGTTCTTTGAGTGGGTAATAGTGTAGAAAAAATAAAACACTAGCCTAAATTATTACAAGTACATTAAATGGACTCTTAACTGCTAGGTACAGTTGGGAGCTAGGAAAATGTTAAAATCCTGTAAAAACTGTTAAAATTTTCATTAGAGTACAAATGTTCCGCCCCGTGTGGTGGCTCATGCCTGTAAGCCCAACAACTGGGTAGGCCCGAGGCAGGAGGATCCCTTAGCCCAGGAATTCGAGATTAGCCTGGGCAATATAGTGAGACCTCGTCTCCACAAAAATTAGCTGGGCGGGCGTGTGGGAGTGGGGGTGGGGTCCCGCCTGTAGGCTGACGGTGGATAGCTTGAGCCTGGGAGGCAGAGATTGCAGTGAGTGGGTATTGGGCCACTGTCCCTCCAGCCCGGCTGACAGCGAGACCTAGTCTCAAAAAAGGGGGGGAAAAAAAAAGCCTCATTTATTCCTTTATTTGGTGTTACTTAGGCTTGGGTTGTTGAAGCTTGGATACACTAATCAAATAAATAGATGAAAGTTACATGACAGTTCAATGGTGATTTTAGAGTGAAACAGTGGTATATACTGCCAAAAACATATCTTCCTAATGGTCAGTCTCAAAAAAGATAGTTTCCAAAGTATTTTTTTTTTTCATTTTGTTCTTTTTTTAATTATTATTTTCCCAAAGTATTTTTAAACGTATATCAGTTTTTGATATCTCATTTCCCTTTCCAGATCCTCCCCTTTGTCTACTCAGTTTTAATGGTTTAAATACTTGGATCTCACACTCTAGAGTACACCCAAAGTTTTTGGTCTTGCGGATTGTTTGTGAAGCTAACAGCACTTTGAACTTTACCACCATACAAATAAAATCTGCCCTTTGATCTCTACCCTTAATTACATCGAGTTAGTTTTTCCTGTAGACAGACTGAAAATGGAAATAACAAGTTTAAAATAATTGGGCTACAGGTTTTTGACGTGAGAAATAAAATAAATGACATCTAGATTTGTTTTTCTTCTGTAAAATTAGTTCCTCTTCTACCTGGCCTACAAACTACATTCTTTTCTTTCTCTCTGTTTTGTTTATATTAATTAATCTTATCAAATCCCAGTTCAGTTTTCACTAAACCTTCTTTAGCATCTTGACCCTTTTTGCAAGCTCCAATTGCACTTTTCATTTATTTCCCTGGCTTTCTAGCACATATTAGGCATTCAACAGATAATGGATTTCTTTAACTTTTCCCTTCATTTGTACTCAAAGTGAACTTTGCTCACTTTGTAGCTCCCTAGATTTGAGCTCGTAAATTCACAGTCACATCAGATTTTTTAAAAAATTTAGCTTTGGAGACAGGGTTTCACCCAGGCTGGAGTGCAGTGGCAACATTCATAGCTCACTGCAACCTCGAACTCCTGGGCTCAAGCCAGCCTCCTGCCCCAGCCTCCTGCCCCAGTCTCCTGAGTAGCTGGAACTACAGGTGCATGCCACCATGGCCAGATGTGTTTTGTTGTGTTATTTTGTTTTTTGCTTTTTGCTAGAGATGGGATGTCTTGCTGTGTTGCCTAGTCTGGATCCAATAGGCTAGCACAAGCAAATACACATTGTCCATAGAATGTGACTTCCTTCTTTAAGAATCTCATGTGGGTGGGACATGGTGGCTCCTGACCTCAAGCTGTCCTCCTGCCTCAGTCTCCCAAAATTCTCCATGAACACATTGGATCCAGATGTTGGATTTAGTTTTTTTAAATGGTAAACATCATCGAAGACTCACTAAAGCTAAATAGTTAACAAATATGCACCAATGCATCAGACTTCTTTCAATCTCAGGAAAAAAAAGTGCAGAAAAAATATCTCCAAACACGTTTCATTTATTCAGAAATGGGAAGAGAATATTAGAATTCAGGATGCGTGAAATGGCAAGTCACAAGTACATCCAGTGAGGGAAGGGTAAAGGAAGCTTTTATTGGCAAAAAGGGCAAGTTCGCATAAAGCTGCTTGGAAACAGAAGCAAGAGTTCTCTTCAATAAACTAAGTTCATTGGTTCCAGAGCCTCAGAGTCAGAGTTGTCATCAGTATGTGGGTGGAGATGCTGTTACTGGGCAAGTGTTCTTTTAAGAGCATCTTAACTGAATTACTGTAGTCCTAAAGAATGATAAGCCTTGTCATAGAAATAGATGTATATGTCTGAAACTTGCAGCTGTGCAAAGGAAGCGATGTATGAAGGATGTGAAGGGATTTCTTATGTTTTAAGAAAGTCTTCAGAAACAGTTTTATCTCAGACATACAAATGTGAGCCCCTTCCTTCATGCCTTTCTGGCCCTGTTTTGTTTGGGTCTGACAAAAGCGATTTCATCCTGGTATCTGCAACTTGCAGTCCTCTAAGTGCTGCCTTGCTTCACTGACACTCTTTGATTTTATCTTATAGATTGTGTTTCTGGGATTATTTACTGATGAACAACCACCTTTCCATTCTTAGTACTGCCGTATCAATTGAGACCTGCATTACTTTGCTCCTGAAGGATTGCTAAATTTACTAGGTCTTCTTGCTTCAATACATTTATTCATTTATTTAACAGGTCTTTTTTTTTTTTTTTTTTTGAGACAGGTTTACACTCTGTCCCTCAGGCTCTGAAAGTTCTGGGAAACCTCTGCAAAATTTTAATCAAGATAAAATTCAGATCTGATCAGGAAAGGTTCTTGTGGTCAGTAAAAAGATGACTTTGGAGGTAGAGCAAGCCTGAAAGCAGGTATATCAGTTAGGAGGCTGTTGTAATAATCCACCATCGGCACTGCAGTCGAATTAAATTTGTAGAGGGATATCCTGTCATAGAATCTTCAAGTTTTAAAGCTGAAATGTCGTTTATAGATATTTTACTTCAATTCTCACATTTTACACAAAAGGAAATGGAATTAAGAGTAAAAGTACCTTTTTAGTTTTGATGTTTTCAGGCCGCTGTCGCTGCTGCTGCTGCAGTTGTGGCTAGGGGAACCATCGTGGGGGAGGATGGTCTGCGAAAAATGTGAAAAGAAACTTGGTACTGTTATCACTCCAGACACGTGGAAAGATGGTGCTAGGAATACCACAGAAAGTGGTGGAAGAAAGCTGAATGAAAATAAAGCTTTGAGTTCAAAAAAAGCAAGATTTGATCCATATGGAAAGAATAAGTTCTCCACTTGTAGAATTTGTAAAAGTTCTGTGCACCAACCAGGTTCTCATTACTGCCAGGGTTGTGCCTACAAAAAAGGCATCTGTGCGATGTGTGGAAAAAAGGTTTTGGATACCAAAAACTACAAGCAAACATCTGTCTAGATGTATTGATGGAATTTCTGACTTTCTAAATGATTTTACTTTCTGCCTTGAATTTTTAAGGCATGGATGTAAACTTACAGAATAACATGTTTTAAGACAAAAAAAAAAAAAAAAAAAAAAAGAGTAAAAGTACCCTATTTGACCATGACTTCATAGATAGTCAATGTTAGAATAAACAGGACTAGAACTCAAGTCTCAGATGCTGTATTTAATTTCTCCCAGAATTGTTTATGGATTTCCACTTTTTCACAATTTAATTAAATACATTTGGCCAAAGGCTTGTCTTTGCTCCCTTGGGAATCCATGTTATATTTAATATTACCTAGCAGGACAACTCACCCCAGGACAGCTTCTAGTGTTTCAGTTCCTACTTAGCACCTGCCTGCAGTATATCTCTTTCTTTTGTGCTCACCTCTGCGTTTTAAAATGTCTTTTTTTTTTTTGGAGATGGAATTTTGCTCTGTCACCCAGGCTGGAGTGCAATGGTGCGATCTTGGCTCACTGCAACCTCCACCTCCCCAGTTCAAGCGATTCTCCTGCCTCAGCCTCCTGAGTAGCTGGGATTACTGGCATCTGCCATTATGCCCAGCTAATTTTTGTATTTTTAGTAGAGACAGGGTTTCACCATGTTAGGCTGGTCTTGGACTCCTGACCTCAGGTGATCCACTCTCCTTGGCCTCCCAAAGTACTGGGAACAGGCATGAGCCACCATGCCTGGCCAAAATGTCATATTTTATCCAGCACATTTGGGTGTTCAACACAAGAGGAATTTTATCCTATTCAAAATATTGATGTATGTTTACTATTTAATGCCTATCTTCACCTCTAGATGATATGCTTCCTGGTTTCTGAGTTACTACTGTTATATGAAAAGCAGAGCATAGCGTTTATATGCAGTAGGTACTCAATAAATATTTGTAGAAAGAGTAAACAAGTATTGCTTTCCATTTATTCATTTAGCAAATATTTGTGAAAGCATGCATTGTGCTAGAATAGAGCAGCCTTGCATGCAATTAATATTGCTTGTGTTGAGATGAGTAGCCTTTTGGGAGGGAAAAAAAGCTGAATTTCTCCCTCATTCCTGGAGAACAGTGACATAAATTTTAGGTGATTTCAAGATTTGAAATAAAAACTTTAAAAATATCACAGGAAAAACACATGTAAGCTTTGAAGAATTTTGATGCAAAGCCTAAAGGCAGTAGTGCAACAAGTCAATACGTTTAATACATAGACTCTAAAACTTTTTGCATGGTGCTGGTCTGAGTTCAGTGGATTGATTACAACCAGTTACAGATTTATTTGTTCCTTCTCCACTCCCACTGCTTCGCTGACTAGTCTAAAAAAATTTAAAAACCTGTTTGCATGGAAAAATATACTATAAACATTTTTAAAATAAGAATCTGGGATGGTGACAAAGAAAAGAGCTTTGCCTCTAACATGAGGATCAAAGATGTAGTCTTTATACATAAGTATTTATAAATGTATAAACTCTAGATTAGCAATGCATTAAAGAAATTGGGCTGTGGACTCAAAAAAGTTCCCAGATAAAGATATGTGTCTGGCTTATAGACGTAGGAAATCATGGTCTGCCTCATCAGAAAATCAAATTGAATCTTGCTACTTTAAAAAATCAGATTGGGCCAGGTGCGGTGGCTCATGCCTGTAATCCCAGCACTTTGGGAGGCTGACATAGGTGGATTACTTGAGATCAGGAGTTCAAAACCAGCCTGGCCAACATGGCGAAACCCCATTTCTACTAAAAATACAAAAATTAGCTGGGCATGGTGGCTGACACCTGTAATCCCAGCTACTCAGGAGGCTGAGGCAGAAGAATTGCTTGAGTCCAGGAGGCGGATGTTGTAGAGAGCCAAGATCGCACCATTGTGCTCCAGCCTGGGCAACAAGGGCAAAACTCTGTCTCAAAAAATATAAAAATAAAAATAAAATTGAAATAAGACATTATTTTTAGGCTAGCAAAAGGACAGATAGAAAAAAAATAATTGGTTCATACTGTTGGGAGATTGTGGGAAAACAGGTATACTCCATGGGTGTGAGTCTAAGTCTGAATTGTTCAGTTTCTACTGGGAACACTTTTTTTTTTTTTTTTTTGAGATGGAGTTTCACTCTTGTTGCCCAGGCTGGAGTGCAATGGCACAATCTTGGCTCACCACAACCTCCACCTCCCAGGTTCAAGCGGTTCTCCTGCCTCAGCCTCCCGAGTAGCTGGGATTACAGGCATGTGCCAGCACACCTGGCTAATTTTTGTATTTCTGGTAGGAACAGCGTTTCTCCATGTTGATCAGTCTGGTCTCGAAGCTCTAACCTAAAGTGGTCCGCCTGCCTTGGCCTCCCAAAGTCTTGGGATTACAGGCATGAGCCACCATACCAGCTGGGAACATTGTTAATATCTATAAAAGCTCATATTCTTTGGCCTAGCAGCTGTATTTCCAGAATTTCATAGCCTAACTTTACTTATATCTTATATATAGACATACTTTATAAAATCCTACTTTATAAACATACTTTATTATCTATATACCTATAGATAGATATAAATATGCAAAAAAAGATCATCCAAGAATGTTTCAGTTCACCTTAATTCCCTGTTGTGCTGTGTATTCCTCTGTAATTTTTATACCCTTTTAAGATTCTTTATGATCTATTTGTGAGAAACATTGAGTATGGTATGATTTTGTTGTGTAAATGAAAAGAGATAAATATATAAAAATATAAATACCAATATGTATATATGCACATATATATCTATATGTATACCTGTGTGTGTGTGTCTGTATAGTTCTTCAGAATTTTTCTTAAACATCCCTCAGCTGGGTGCAGTAGCTCACACCTGTAATACCAGCACTTTGGAGGCTGAGGTGGGTGAATCACCTGAGGTCAGGAGTTTGAGACCAGCCTCAACTAAAATTACAAAAATTAGCCAGGTGTGGTGATATGCTCCTGTAATCCTAGCTGCTTGGGAGGCTGAGGCAGGAGAATCACTTGTATCTGGGAGGTGGAGGTTGCAGTGAGCCCAGATCGCACCACTGCACTCCAGCCTGAGCAACAGAGTGAGACTCTGTCACAGAAAAAAAAAAAAAAAAAGCAAAACCAAATCCCTAAAAACTGCTAACTTGTTGGTTTGGACAGGGAGACTGGGAAAATAGGGGTCTAGGGTTGGAGAAAGACTTACTTTTAACAATATATTTAATATATGCATGTATGCATGTATATATGTATTTTTCTTTTTCTGAGTCTCCTTTTCCAAAGTATGTTTTATTTAAAACATATTATGGGCCGGGCGCGGTGGCTCAAGCCTGTAATCCCAGCACTTTGGGAGGCCGAGGCGGGTGGATCACGAGGTCAAGAGATCGAGACCATCCTGGTCAACATGGTGAAACCCCGTCTCTACTAAAAATACAAAAAATTAGCTGGGCATGGTGGTGCGTGCCTGTAATCTCAGCTACTCAGGAGGCTGAGGCAGGAGAATTGCCTGAACCCAGGAGGCGGAGGTTGCGGTGAGCCGAGATCGCGCCATTGCACTCCAGCCTGGGTAACAAGAGCGAAACTCCGTCTCAAAAAAAAAAAAAAAAAACATATTATGTACAGTTAATTAAAAATTAATATTTGCTAAAATAGATATGGACAAACACATACTCACTATTAAACAATTGGGCTTTTTTGAAGGGTTAATAATTATCAATAAAGGTCTAATTCTGGTTGAGTGGGGCGGATGACGCCACCAGCACTTTGGAAGGCCGAGGCAGGAAGATTACTTGAGGCCAGGAGTTTGAGACCAGCCTGGCCAACATGGCAAAACCCCATCTCTACTAAAAATATAAAAATTAGCTGGGAGTGGTGGCTCATGCCTGTAATCACAGCTACCCGGGAGACTGAGGCAGGAGAATCGCTTAAGCCCTGGAGGTGGGGGTTGCAGTGAGCCAAGATGGCGCCACTGCACTCCAGCCTGGGTTACAGAGTGAGACTGTGTCTCAAAACAAACAAACAAACAAAAAACCTAATTCGAGCCAACTGTACTGAAGTGTGCATATTGTAATAACCAAACATGTAAAACATGTATCTTAGACTCTGACTATGGTGAAATAGATTTTGTAAAGTTTAGAGGAAAAGTATAATTCTATTTCTAAAGGTTCTGAAATTGAAGGTAACTCAAGAGAGATAAAAGTTTTTTGTTTTTGTTTTTTTAACTTTTAGTTTCAAGGGTATATGTACAGGTTGGTTCTACAGATAAATTGCGTGTCACAGGGGTTTGTTACGTGTATTATTTCATCACCCAGGTAATAAGCTTAAGTACCCAATAGGTACTTTAACTCCTCCTACCTTCTATGTTCAAGTGGACCCTGCTGTCTGTTACTTTCTTTGTGTCCATGTGTATTCAGTGTCTAGCTCTCACTTATAAGTGAGAACATGGTGTTTGATTTTCTGTTCTCATGTTAGTTTGCTTAGGATAATAGCCTCCAGCTCCATCCATGTTGTTGCACAGGACATGATCTTGTTCTTTTCTATGGCTGTGTAGCATTCCGTAGTGTATATGTGCCACATTTTCTTTATCTAGTTTACTGTTGCCTAAAAAATTGCTATTTAGGTTGATTCAATGTCTTTGCTACTGTGAAGTGCTGCTGTGAACATACACATTCGTGTATCTTTAATGTAGAATGATTTATATTCTTTTGGGTATATATCCACTAATGGGATTGCTAGGTCAAGTGGCAATCTGTTTTAAGTTATGTAAGAAATCCCCAAACTGCTTTCCACAGTGCTGAACTAATTTACATTCCCATCAGCAGTGTATACATGTAAGATGCAGGTTTTTTTTCTTTTATTTTTTTTTTTTTTGAGACAGAGTGTTGCTCTGTCGCCCAGGCTGGAGTGCAGTGGTGCAACTGCAACCTCGACCTCCTGGGTTCAAGTGATCCTCTTGCCTCAGCCTCCCGAGTAGCTGGGACTACAGGCAAGTGCCACCATGCCTGACTAATTTTTTGTATTTTTGGTAGAGACGGAGTTTCATGGTGTTAGCCAGGATGGTCTCAATCTCCTGACCTTGTGATCCACCTGCCTCGGCCTCCCAAAGTGCTGGGATTACAGGAGTGAGCCACTGCACCCAGCAGATGCAGGTTTTAAAATGATTAAATTCTGCATGGACGATCACGGATGATTGTAAGAATAATCTGAGAAAGAAAATTGGAGACATCTTCAATAATAGTGGTTTAACATGCATATTATTCCAATGTACTTAAAAAATAAGATCTATACTCTTTAGTATTGGAATGCTTCAATCTTATATGTAAATTACTTTTATTTTTTCAAAAGGAAAATATTAGTAGTGTTATCTGGGCAAGGAAATATGGCAGTTTTTTTTTCTTTTTCTTTGTACTTCATTGTACATTTTTTAAAAAAGAAAGAATCTAAACCCAAGAAATATCCTATTAGGGGAAAATGTGTTCCAAAAGAAGGAAAATTTCAAAACCACATACAAAAGAGAATTAAGAAACTGTAAGAAGACTACAGGATTAAGATAAAATCTCTTAGGCCAGGTGTGGTGGCTTATGGCTGTAATCCCAGCAGTTCGGGAGGCTGATGTGGGCAGATCACTTGGGGTCAGGAGTTTGAGACCAGCCTAGCCAACATGGTGAAACCCCATCTCTACCAAATATATAAAAAGTTTTCCAGGTATGGTGGCATGTGCCTGCAATCTCAGCAATTTGGGAGGCTGAGGCAGGAGAATCCTTCGAACTCAGGAGGTGGAGGTCACAGTGAGTCAACATGGTGCCACTGCACTCCAGCCTGAGCAACAGAGCAAGACTCCATCTCAGAAAAAAAAAAAAAAAAAAAAAAAAAAGGGCCGGGCGCGGTGGCTCAAGCCTGTAATCCTGTAATCCCAGCACTTTGGGAGGCCAAGGCGGGTGGATCACAAGGTCAAGAGATCGAGACCATCCTGGTCAACATGGTGACCAGGTCTCTACTAAAAATACAAAAAATTAGCTGGGCATGGTGGTGCGTGCCTGTAATCCCAGCTACTCAGGAGGCTGAGGCAGGAGAATTGCCTGAACCCAGGAGGCGGAGGTTGCGGTGAGCCGAGATCGCACCATTGCACTCCAACCTGGGTAACAAGAGCAAAACTCTGTCTCAAACAAAAAAAAAAAAAAAAAAAAAAAAAAAAAAGAAACCCATAAAATCTCTTGATAAACAGTGAGTTAAAATGAACTTTTAAAGCCGTGTTCTCAGTTTATTGAAAAAGAAATGGATAATTCCATTGTTTGGGATAGATGGTGTCACATTATCTTAAAACTGAAAGAAGTATGTACTTTTGTGATATCTCTATCAAGAAGAATAATCTATAGACTAGAATAGACATTAAGCATTACTTAAGTATTCAGATAGTTTAAGATTGTTGGGCCAGGTGCTGTGGCTCACACCTGTAATCTCCGTACTTTGGGAGGCCCAGGTAGGGGGATCACCTGATGTCAGGAGATGGAGACCAGCCTGACCAACAGGGAGAAACCGTGTGTCTACTAAAAATACAAAATTAGCCTGGCGTGGTGGCGCATCTCTGTAATCCCAGCTGCTTGGAAGGCTGAGGCAGGAGAATTACTTGAACCCGGGAGATGGAGTTTGCAGTGAGCCGAGAAAAAGATTGAACAAAGTGCAACTAATTGCTTCTCATTTGTCTTTTTTTTTCCTCTCTCCTAAATGAATACACTTTTTAGGCCCAAAGGATTATATATCAGGGTACTAAAAATATTTATGTAATTGATCTCAGAACCACTGTAATCTTTTAAATATTACGGAGACCCACCAGGAGAGGCCTGAGAAATTGTGGACAAATGTTAGATTAGCTTTTGAGAGGCAGATGGCTTTTGTAAACCACACATTAGTGACTGATATAAATTATAGGAAAGTTGTAGAAGCTTGACATTGGGTCTTGCCCAACGAGGCTTTAAAATAAAATACCTTTTCATTCCTATCACTAGGCCTTTTGTGCATCTTCTACTCTAGTTACACAAAGTTGTTCACCTTACCCAAACTCTTGGCTCAAGCTCTTCCTTTCACCAGGCATTCTGCTCTATCAAGTGCTGCCTCAAAGGTCTCTCATATGTACCTCAAGTGGGAATTAATTTCTCCTCTTCTTTGATCCTCTCATACTTCATGAGCACACCCATCATTGAACACAGAATATTTTCCTTAATTGTATACACGTTGGTGTACAAACGTTGAAGGAAGAGGTCTTGGAGATAATCCTGCTTTTCACAGTAGTTAGATTAGAAAATTTTGAGGGCAAGAAACAAGTTACATCCAGTTTATTTATTTATTATTTGTATTTATTTTTTAGTTTTAAGGAGCAAGGAGTTTAATAGGCAAGAAAGAAGGGGGAAGAAAGAAAGAAGCAGCTCCCCTGTACAGAGACAGAGAGAGGGGTGCACCAAAGCTGAGACACAGAAACCCTGTATCTAGTTTATAAATCTCTGACTCCCCTCCTTCCTTAATTATATAATGCAATGCCTAACTTAATGATTGGGTTGGGGGACCCCAGGGGAACCCTGACATAATATACTTTAAAGAAGTGTTGTATTTCAATTAAGAGTTTATAGGTAAAGTTTTCTTGAATTTTTGCACCATGTGCTACATTTTATAAATCTAGTTAAAGCTTTGTTTTCAGAGCAGTTATATCTGGAGGCATTACAAAAGATGAATTTAGGCATCTTTCAGCAGAAATTCGTTTATTGACTTTTTTTTTTGCATTTGCTTTTCATTAGTTGTCACTAAATTATCTGGTCAAAGCAACACACACTGCACATTACTTGTTTATTAGTTTAAATTCAGCCAATTACATTTAAGAATTAAATACACTAAATGCCAAAGAATATCTTTTTTTTTTTTTTTCTGGAATGGTGTAGGTTATTTCTTGGAAGAGGGTGTCAAAAAAAAAAAAAAATTGAAAACGTACTCTATTTAACAAAATAAATGCAAACCCTACCGTTGACTCGTGATTATTACAACTGATTTTAAGTTGTTTTGTACATTTATTCCAGTAGGTGTCACTGGTGAGTCGATGAAAAAAATATTTTCCCAAGTGTAACGTTTTAATTAAAAGAAAGTAAAACAGTTAATCAATAAAAGAGACTGGGAACATTCAAAATTAACGTATTTATTCAAAAGAGACAGGGTCTCGCTATGTTGCCCAGGCTGGAGTGCAGTGGCTATTCACAGGCGCGATCCCACTACTGATCAGCACGGGAGTTTTGACCTGCTCCGTTTCCGACCTGGGCCGGTTCACCCCTCCTTAGGCAACCTGGTGGTCCCCCGCTCCCGGGAGGTCACCATATTGATGCCGAACTTAGTGCGGACACCCGATCGGCATAGCGCACTGCAGCCCAGAACTCCTGGACTCAAGAGATCCTCCAGCCTCAGCCTCCCGAATAGCTGGGACTACAGACACGCGCCACCGCGCCCGGCGGTTTAGCAGCGGCGCAAAACAGCTCTAGAAGCTGTGTTGTAGTGACGTCATCAACTGGGCGGGCCCACAACGCCTCCAAGATTTCATTTCACCTCACGAAACAACCTGACCACACTGCGCACGCGTTTCCTTTGAGCGCTGCATTCTGGGTAAACTGTCTCAAAAAAATTGAAGGGCGCATGCGTAGAGTAGCTCCTTCCTTTTACCTCGTTGCCTTTCTGAGAGCAAGATGGGTCACCAGCAGCTGTACTGGAGCCACCCGCGAAAATTCGGCCAGGGCTCTCGCTCTTGGTGAGAAATAGTCTGTGATTTTAGGGAAACGTTGCCCTAGATCGCTGAGCTGCTTAAAATCTCACGTGGAGGAGGCCACGGGCGGCACTAGGGAGCAGGCCGACTGGGAGCGGCTGGTGCCGCCATTACAGGCCTGTGCTGGGGCCGGGAAGTCTCGGGAGGCGGCTAGTGGCCGTCTGAGTGCAGAGTCTTGTAATTTCTGTGACCTCCAAAACTACTGTCTCTCTCTTTTTTTTTTTTTTACAGTCGAGTATGTTCAAACCGGCATGGTTTGATCCGGAAATATGGTCTCAATATGTGCCGCCAGTGTTTCCGTCAGTACGCGAAGGATATAGGTTTCATTAAGGTAGGCGTCCGCGAGCGTATTGCATGTTGTTTCCGTTGAGGGAGAAGGTCGTGGTTGTTCTTTATTTTTTCTGCGGAAGACAACCGACAGATATTCCCCCCGGTGGTAATTCTGAGCATTCGACCCAGAGCTTTTCCTCTTTTATAGTTGGTAACTGGTGACAGTGTTGACGGTTTGGGCAGTCACATTAATAGAATGGGAAGGTGAAGGACTTAGTCTTTCCTACCCCCTTTTTACTTAGATAGCTTAGCTGGTTTTAGGTGCCATGTATTGTGTTGGGTGAAATTACTCACTTTATAGAAGCCATTAAAATTGTTTTACTTACCGGTCTTAAAAGTAGCTGTAAAACAGAGTGAGACCCAGGCTGGAGTGCAGTGGTGTTCAAGTTATGGCTCGCTGCAACCCCTTGAACCCACAGTGGGTTCAAGCAATTCTGCCACAGCGTCTGGAGTAGCTGGGATTATAGGCGCGAGCCACCACGCGCAGCAATACCTAGATATTTTCTAACCAAATGTATGTATTAACCACTGACTGAAAAATGTTTGATAACGTTATATATTGGAATGAACTTGAGGTTTGGATCCAGAAAGACATTGTTAGGATTCAGCAAACGAGGATCTGCCATTTAGTGGTTCTATCACTTGATCATGTGAATGTTTGTATGAGACTTTTAGGTTCTAAAAATCATGTAAATAGTAGTTTTTTTTTTTTGTTTTTTTTTTAGGTGAAAAACGAATTTATAATTGGCTCTTGAGATAAACTCACCAGCTTTCTAATTCTTAATTATTTTGTATTGAATAGTACCTGCTTGTTAAAAATAGATATTTTTAACAAGCAGGTACTTGGTGTGGTGGTGTTCTGTAATGATGTAATTTTTTTTTGAAACGGGATCTCACTGTGTTGCCCAGGCTGGAGTGCAGTGGTGTGGTCTCAGCTCCCTACAATCTCCCCGTCCCCAATTCAAGCAATTCTCCTGCCTCAGCCTCCCGAATAGCTGGGATTACAGGCATCTGCCACCACACGCGACCTTTTATTTTTTGTGGAGATGGGTTTCACCATTTCGGCCAGGCTGGTCTTGTACTCCTGACCTCAGGTGATCCGCCTGCCTTGGCCTCTCAAAGTGCTGGGATTACAGACATGAGCCACCACGCCCTGTCTGTTGCAAATTGTTAATATGAATTCTGCAATGCAACAGAGACAGAAAGTACCTGTAAATTCAGACTTGGTAGCCTTGAGCAAATACTTTCTCAGTGTATGTTTCCTGTTAAAATGAGGAGGTTCACATTATTCATTTGGGAGGCAGTATATCACACCACATTATTCATTTGGGAGGCAGTATATCACACCCACGCCCTAGCTCTGTGTCCTAGATAAACTCTAGGCCAGGCGCAGTGCCTTATATATGAAATCCCAGCACTTTGGGAGGCCGATGAGGTGGGTGGATCACTTGAGTCCAGGATTTAAGCCACAAGCCTGGCCAACATGGTGAAAACCTGTGTCTACAAAAATTACCTTTGTTTGATTGCCTGGGCCTCTGGTCCCAGCTACTCAGGAGGCTGAAGTGGGAGAATCAGTTGAACCCAGGAGGCCGAGGCTGCAGTGAGTGTAGGTGGCTCTACTGCACTCCAGTCTGGGAGACAGCAAGACTGTCTTAAAAAACAAAAATGAACTGTGTAATTACAGTTGCCTGCTGAACAGCCATAAAGATTTATTTAGTAGTGTTTTGTTTTGGGAAACATTTTGAGGGAAGAAGTGGGAATAGCATTACTAAAAATCATTCTAAAACATAGTTGATGTTTGTGGAGTATGCATTCAGTAAATATTTATACTATGTAGATCCTGGTGTAGTTAGTTTGGGTGGGTCAAATGTCCATTTAAACATTGTATGATGAGCCAGTTTTTGTAAAAATCAAGTAGAGATTTAAAGCATTTTGAAATAATTTCTTACTGCTTTTTTTTTTCAGTTGGACTAAATGATCTTCAAAGGATTATCCAAGACACGAAAAAGACATGAAAAACCATGATAGTTCTTTGTACATAAAGTAAACATTTAAAAAAACCCTTTGGTTTATGAGTGTTTTAATGTGACTGGAAGAGTTAATTGGTTATAGAAATATTTTAAAAATTAATATTTTATTACCTTCTCAATAGACTCGTCTCAATGGCTTATTTTCCCTGAGTTACATAAAACTATTCGTGCCAGTACACCGGTAAATGGCCACTTTTATTTTTATACTTTGCAAAACATGACGGTTTCATGCCTGTAATCCCAGCACTTCAGAGCATAGAGTGGGAGGATTGCTTGAGCCCAGACCAACTTGGGCAACATAATGAGACCTTGTCTCTATAGAATAAAGAAAATTTTAAAGAACTTTGTATATGTGTCTATGCACACACTTAAGGGTCTCAAGTCTGCCAGTGTTGTGCATGTGCATATTTGTAGGGAAAAGCAGTCAGTTTGGAGCATTTGGAGGGGTTGTGCAGGTTGTAAAAGAAATGATGGTACTGAAAGACAATTTACTGAGGGACCCAGTAAAAGGTGAAGTCTAGGTGTAACGTGGTTGCTTTAACCTTGGTAGTGCAGGTGACTTAACATGAGATGGAATAAATGAAAGGTGAAAGTTCTTGGGACTTACCATCTGGAAGCCTATTAAAAATGCCCTGTTGGAGTATACCCTGTGCCTCCTGAATTGGTCTATGAGCAAGAGCCCCTATGTGACCCAAGTTTGAGAAGTACTGTTCTACCATTTGTGGACAACAGTTGTATAAATGCTTGAGTTCCTGTATGCCAGACACTGAATTTTGTAGTGAATGAAAAGTTCTCAATTGAATGTATATGCTGGTAGCGCAGCAATATGTGATAATGTGCATTATTTGAAGAAAAGCAGGGTAAAAGAGATAATGTGTGCTAGATGCTGAGGTCAGAGAAGAAAGCCATGCTTACATTTGGGTTATGAACTTAATAGGCAGAGGTTACAGTATAGTTTCTGTGGGGGAAGAGAATTCCTGGATGGAATTAGAGAAATAGCAAAGTTGTGGCTGAAGAGTAAGAAAGTTGGCCAGGGTCCGTATTACCCTTGTAGGTTATAGTTAGATATTGTGAGATGAGCATCCATTTGGAAACTTCTGCGGAGGTGGGGTATTACTGTGCTGTCCGGCTTGGTCTAAATTTAATTTTTTTTTTTTTTTTTTTGAGACTGAGTCTTGCTCTGGTGCCCAGGCTGGAGTTCAGTGCCACAATCTTGGCTCACTGCAACCTCTGCCTCCCTGGTACAAGTGATTCTCCTGCGTCAGCCTGCCACGTAGCTGGGATTACAGACGTCTGCCACCATCCCTGGCTAAGTTTTTGTATTTTTAGTAGTGGTGGGGTTTTACCATGTTGGCCATGCTGCTCTTGGAACTCCTGACCTCAGGTGATCCACCTGCCTCAGCCTCCCAAAGTGCTAAGATTACAGGCATGAGCCACTGCACCTGGCTGCCAACTTTTTGAAAATAAAAGATTGAACACATTCCTTATATAATTCCCTTAGAAGAAGCTTGCAGAAGTTAGGGATTCTGGAGCTTAAGTTTCATAAGCTTCATAATATGTGCTCCTAACCCTGAACCCCAGGAGCATGTGATGATAAATTATAGTTGGTGTTGGGGAAGTGTCTAGGAAAGAGCCAGGTTTCAGTATGGGTAAGGAGGTGAGAAGAGTACTGAGAGATGAGGTTGAAGGTGTAGAAAAGATTTATTGGTGATGGGATGAGCTGGTATTGCAGATAGGATGGTTGAGATGCTGTGTCAGCTAAGCAACTAAAAGTTTGGGAAGGCCAGGCATGGTGGCTCATGTCTGTAATCCCAGCAACTAAGGAGGCTGAAGCAGGAAAATTGCTTGAACCTGGGAGGCAGAGGTGGTGGTGAGCCGAGATCGCACCATCGCACTCCAGCCTGGGCAACGAGAGCGAAACTATGTCTCAAAAAAAAAAAAAAATTGGGGGGAGACGATGAGAGAAGCTTACATATACAGTGGTGAGTTAGTTCAATAAGGGTGTGAGATGTGTTTGATTTGGTTGTAAGAGTCTCTTGAATGCACTGGGCTCTGGTCTGTGATGGCCTGGTGTAAATTCTGTAAGAGATGTGCAGTGTCTTAGGCAATGGAAGGGAAACACTCCCTAGCCAGTCCTATCCCTGTGTGTACATGGTGGTAGTGAGTGGGAAGGCTGCTGTGGCTAAGTGGTCTGGCTTCTCTATTAGGGGTTGAATAATGCTTACTTGATATTTTGTTTTAAAATTTGTTATGTGCCAGACATGCTAAGTGCTTTATGTACATTACCTTTTTCAAGTCTTAGAGTACTTTTTAATAGATGCTATGATTACATAGCTGAGGAAACTGAGGCCTAGAGATTAATCCCCAAGGTCTCCCAAAAAAAGACAAAACGAGTGGAACTGGGTCTGTCTGACATCAGTGCTTATGCTCTTAATATCCACAACACACTTACTGTAAGGTTAAAGGACTGTACATATCTTTTTTTTTTTTTTTTTTTTTTAAAAGGGTTTCACCATGTTGGCCAGGCTGGTCTTGAACTCCTGACCTCAGGTGATCTGCCTGCCTCCGCCTCCCAAAGTGCTGAGATTACAGGCGTGAGCCACCACGCCCGGCCTAGGACTGTGCATCCCTTATCCCCAAAGATCACTTAGTTGCTTGAGGGCAGGAGTAAATGTTTCCTTTCGTATTTGAATGAACAGCAAGCACATATCAAGATGCCTTGTAGATTAATAGGCCCTCATTTGTTGGGGAATTTAAATTACCTAGTAAAAGTTCAATAAGTATTGTCGGCAAAAGATGATAGAGGCTATAGGAGAGGCCCAAACAACCATTGGTACGTTAGAGGATGTATTCTTTCTTTTTAAAAAATTTATTGTAGGGACAGGGTCTTGCAGTGTTGCCCAGGTTGGTCTTAAACTGCTGGCCTCTACTGATCCTCCTGTCCTGGCCTCCCAGAGTGCTGGGTCTACACATGTGAGCCACCACTCTGGCAGAAGACATATTCTTAGGTTTAGCTTCTGTCTTAGTGTTTTTGGGCCACTGTAACAAAATCCAGTAGTCTGAGTGGCTTAAATAACACATTTATTTCTCACAGTTTTGGAGGCTGGAAAGTCCAAGATCAAGGTGCTGGTAGGTGCCTTCTCATTGTGTTCTGATGTGGTGGTTGGGGCAAATGAGCTTTCTTGGCCTTATTTTTATTAAGAGCACTAATCCCATGAGGGTTGACCTCTCATGACGTAATCTCTCCAAAATGCCACACCTCCTAGAACCCACAAGCTAGGGTTTCAACATGTGGATTTTATGGGGGACACAAACTTTTTCGCTATAGAATCTCCTTTAATACAACAACTCCCTGAGGTACAGTCCCCACTTTACAAATGAGGTGACTGAGGCACAGAGAATGAGGAACTTTCCCAAGACTGAATAGCTAGTAAGTGAGATTCAACCAGGTAGTATGTCTTGAAAACTGCTCTTGCCACTAAACTGTAAATGTTAAACAAAAAGTGAAAGCTGGCTGGGTGTGGTGGCTCACGCCTGTAATCCCAGCATTTCAGAAGGCCAAGGTGGGTAGATCACGAGACCAGGAGTTCGAGACCAGCCTGGTCAACATGGTAAAACCCTGTTTCTGTTAAAAATACAAAAATTGAGTGTGGTGGCATGTGCCTGTAATCCAGCTACTTGGGAGGCTGAGGCATGAGAATCACTTGAACCTGGGAAGCGGAGGTTGCAGTGAATTGAGATCATGCCACTACACTCCAGCCTGGGAGACAAAGTGAGACCCTGTCTCAAAAAAACTCCCCAAAACGCAAAAAACAAAACAAAAGTGAAAGCTTTGGTAAATATTGATAATCAACAAAATTGCCGAAAGAAATAATTTTTAATAAAAAGTTAAAAATTGTAATATGTGCTACAATTTTACTATGTTAAAAAACAAGTGCACAGAGAAAAGAAAGAAACATCATTATATTAGCACTGTTTGACTTTGGGTGATGTGATTTGTGATTTGATTTGTAGCAGTGTCTGATTAAGACTCATTAGAGATTGAGTATCCAGAGACTGCAGTATATAATGTCGCTGGTACCAATATTGCTAGTGAGGCTTCTGCTCCTCCTAAAACAGCTCATTCTATTTTTAGACTGCTTTTAGTCTATTTTTAGACTTACCATTCCCTAAGTTTTTTCTTAGGTTGCTTTGATTTCTGATTTTGACTGATACTCATTGATACTAATTCTGTGTTGTCCTGTACAAAATAAGTCTAATCTCTGCCAAAAAAAAAAAAAAAAAAAAAAGGTTGTGGGGGCTAAATATTTAGGCATGAAGGCTCTCATGTTTTCCTAGAATCTTCTTATTTCCAGTATAACCATCTCTGATTATTTCAACTGTTTCTCTAAGACATGATTTAGAGTGATCTTTGTTCTCCAAATTAATTCCACTAATTATAGATCCTGACAGTGATACACCATGTTTCACAGGGCAGCCATGTAGTAAAAATTTATTGAATTTGGTTGGGCATCATTGCTTCTTCACTTTTTATGGGACCTCTTTTACCATTCCCGAAAGACCTGAGCTCTCTTCCTTCGTGCTGCCTATGGAGGTGGCAGCCATCTCCTCCATCATGGCCACCCTCAGACCCCTCCTGAAACCCAAGGTCATCAAAAAGAGGCCCAAAAAGTTCACTGGGCACCAGTCAGACTGACATGTCAACATAAAGTGTAACTGGTGGAAACTCAGAGGCGTTGACAGCAGGGTTCGTAGAAGGTTGAAGGGCCCGATCAATGCCCAGCATTGATTGTGGGAGCAACAAAAAGACAACGCACATATTGCCCAGTGGCTTCCGGAAGTTCCTGGTCCACAACATTAAGGAGCTGGAAGTACTGCTGCTGTGCAACAAATCTTAACTGTGCTGAGATCACTCATGATGTCACCTGCAAAACCGTCTTGGAAAGAGCAGCCCAGGTGGTCATCAGAGGCACCAATGGCAGTGTCAGCCTGCATAGTGCAGAAAGTAAATAGACACTGAATGTTCTTGTTTTATTGGGGTTTAAATAAAAACCAATGAAACTGGAAAAACAAAAACAACAAAAAACAGAGATCCTGGTCTTTGGGCAGCTGCTTCTGTGGCTAATGCCCCAACAGTTTTTTTTTTTTTTAATTTTATTTATTTATTGTTTTAGAGATGAAGTCTTGTTTTGTTGCTGAGGTTGGAGTGCAGTGGTGCAATCTCAGCTCACTGCAAACTCCACCTCCCAGGTTCAAGCAATTCTCTTGCTTCAGCCTCTGGAGTGGCTGGGATTACAGGTGCCTGCTAACACACCCAGCTAATTTTTGTATTTTTGTAGAAATGGGGTTTCATCATGTTGGCCAGGCTGGTCTCAAACTCCTGACCTCAAGGGATCCTCCTACCTCAGCCTCCCAAAATGCTGGGATCATAGGCATATATTAGTTTGTTTTCACACTGCTGATAAAGACATACCCAAGACTGGGAAAAAAAATAGGTTTATTGGACTCACAGTTCCATGTTGCTGGGGATGGCTCACAATCATGGTGTAAGGTGAAAGGCACTTCTTTTTTTTTTTTTTGAGACAGAGTTTCGCTCTTGTTACCCAGGCTGGAGTGCAATGGCGCGATCTCGGCTCACCACAACCTCCGCCTCCTGGGCTCAGACAATTCTCCTGCCTCAGCCTCCTGAGTAGCTGGGATTACAGGCACGTGCCACCATGCCCAGCTAATTTTTTGTATTTTTAGTAGAGACGGGGTTTCACTATGCTGACCAGGATGGCCTTGATCTCTTAACCTCGTGATCCACCCGCCTCGGCCTCCCAAAGTGCTGGGATTACAGGCTTGAGCCACCGCGCCCGGCCGAAAGGCACTTCTTACATGGCAATGGCAAGAGAGAAATAAGGAGGACATAAAAGCCTAAATCCCTTATAAAACCATCAGTTCTCATGATACGTATTCACTACCACGAGAAAGTATGGGGGAAACTGCCCCCATGATTCAATTATCTCCCACTGGGTCCCTCTCACAACATGTGGGGATTATGGGAGTACAATTCAAGATGAGATTTGGGTGAGGACACAGCCAAATTATATCAAGGCATGAGCCACCGTGCCCGGCCTCTGACAGTTTTAAGGCAGCCTGCTTGCTTGCATAACCTCTGCTAGGACATCATTCTTAAAAAGTATCTATGGGCTGGGCAGTGACAAGAGAGAAATGAGTCAGCTGTGGTCCCTGCGGCTCACGCCTGTAATCCCAGCACTTTGGGAGTCTGAGGTGGGTGGATCACCTGAGGTCAGAAGTTCAAGACCTGCTGACCAATTTGGAGAAACCCTGTCTCTACTAAAAATATAAAATTAGCCGGGAATGGTGGCACATGACTGTAATCCCAGCTACTTGGGAGTCTGAGGCAGGAGAACTGCAGTGAACCAAGATCACGCCATTGCACTTCAGCCTGGGTAACAAGAGCAAAACTCTGTATCGAACAAACAAAAACAAACAAAAAAACAAAACAGGCCAGGCTCGGTGGCTCATGGCTGTAATCCCAGCACTTTGGGAGGCCAAAGCAGGCAGATCACAAGGTCAAAAGGTTGATACCATCCTAGCCAACATGGTAAAACCCCGTCTCTACTAAGAATACAAAAATTAGCTGGGCATAGTGGCGCATACCTGTGGTCCCTGTGCTCTCAGCTACTTTGGAGGCTGGGGCAGGAGAATTGCCTGAACCTGGAAGGTGAAGGTTGCAGTCAGCTGAGATCGTGCCACTGCACTCCAGCCCAGCGATAGAGTGAGTGAAACTCTGTTTGAAAAACAAACAAACAAAAACCAACTATCTTTAATGGTAATTACTGTGTTAGGGATTTGGGTTTTTAGGTAGGCAGAGCAAAAGCACTTCTAGTGGTATGATTAAGAAGAGTATAACACAGGCCGGACACGGTGGCTCGTGCCTGTAATCCCAGCACTTTGGGAGGCCAAGGTGGGAGGATCATGAAGTCAGGAGTTCAAGACCAGCCTCCTGGCCAAGATGGTGAAACCCCGTCTCTACTAAAAATACAAAAATTAGCTGAGTATGGTGGCATATTCCTGTAATCCCAGCTACTCGGGAGGCTGAGGCAGGAGAATTGCTTGAACCCAGGGCCCAGAAGGTGGAGGTTGCAGTGAGCCGAAATTGTGCCACTGCACTCCAGCCTGGGCTACAGAGTGAGACTCTGTCTCAAAAAAAAAAAAAAAAAAAAAAAAAAAAAAAAAAAAAGGGTATAACAAAGTGTTTTAATTTCCTCAATATCCTCAAAAATTGGTAAAAGAGGCTGGGCACAGTGGCTCACGCCTGTAATCCTAGCCTTTTGGGAGGCTGAGGCAGGAAGATCGATTGATGCCAGGAATTCCAGACCACCCTGGGCAACATCAGGAGACCCCATATCTACCAAAACCAAAAAAAAACCCGCAAAAAGAATTAGCCAGGCATGGTGGTACATGTCTGTAGTCCGAGGTACTCAGGAGGCTAAAGTAAGAGGATCACTTGAGCCCAACAGGTCAGGGTTTCAGTGAGTCACGTTTGTACCACTTAATAGGAAAAAAAAAAAGGCTCCACTATTAGCTGTATCTTAGGAAGGTTAATCTGGAACATAAAAGGCTCAGTTTGTAGATAGACTGAGGATATGTGTGTGTAGGAATCAAAGCTATACAGGATCCAAAAATTAGCCTAGATTATGTGTGCTTGTTCCAGGTGTCTTCTATCTTTAAGAATATAAAAAGAATTGGGCGCACTCGGGTACCTGTACCCCATGTAGTCGCCGGTTACCAATCGGATTAAGTTCCAGTGATGATTTACAAGTCAAGTTAAAATGTTCCCAGAAGTGGCTTTGACCCGAATTTCTCCAATGCTCTCCCCTTTCATATCTAGCGTGGTCCGGAATGGAAAAGTGGGACTGGATGCTACAAACTGTTTGAGGATAACTGACTTGAAATCTGGCTGCACATCATTGACTCCTGGGCCCAACTGTGACCGATTTAAATTGCACATACCATATGCTGGAGAGACATTAAAATGGGATATCATTTTCAATGCCCAATACCCAGAGCTGCCTCCTGATTTTATCTTTGGAGAGGATGCTGAATTCCTGCCAGACCCCTCAGCTTTGCAGAATCTTGCCTCCTGGTATCCTTCAAATCCTGAATGTCTCTCACTTGTGGTGAAGGAACTTGTGCAACAGTATCACCAGTTCCAATGTAGCTGCCTCCGAGAGAGCTCCCGCCTCATGTTTGAATACCAGACATTACTGGAAGAGCCACAATATGGAGAGAACATGGAAATTTATGCTGGGGGGAAAAAAAACAACTGGACTGGTGAATTTTCAGCTTGTTTTCTTTTGAAGTTGCCAGTGGATTTCAGCACTATCCCCACATATCTCCTCAAGGATGTAAATGAAGACCCTGGAGAAGATGTGGCCCTCTTCTCTGTTAGTTTTGAGGACACCAAAGCCACCCAGGTGTACTCCAAGCTGTACTTGTCACCGCGAATTGGGCATGCACTTGGAGGCTCTCAGCTCTTCATATCCCAGCCTTTCCAGGAGGAGGATGTCTCATTGATTACATTCCTCAAGTATGCCACCTGCTCACCAACAAGGTGCAGTACTTGATTCAAGGGTATCGCAAATGGCACAGGTGTCGTGGAATATGATGCAGAAGACTTTACAAAACTCACTCTGCTGCTGATGTGGAAAGATTTTTGTTTTCTTGTACACATTGACTTGCCTCTGTTTTTTCCTTGAGACCAGCCAACACTCACATTTCAGTCCGTCTATCACTTTACGAACAGTGGACAGCTTTACTCCCAGGCCCCAAAAAGTTATCTGTACAGCCCCAGATGGGATGGAAATGAAATGGCCAAAAGAGCAAAAAGGCTTATTTCAAAACCTTTGCCCCTCAGTTCCAGGAGGCAGCGTTTGCCAATGGAAAGCTCTAGGAAACACCAGTCTTGAGAGGTGGCCAGCCAGACTGCCTGTCCACATGCATGTCAGCGCATACAGCCGCTTCCTGGAAGCCCCCTGGAAGCCCCCTGGAATGTCTTCACGGCAGCGTTTTGCTCACACAGCAGCTTTGCACGCCCCAGGCAGCCCCAGCTGCTGAAATCCAACTTGAGCTGGCTGGTGGTCCCTGAATCTTAGAGTCCTTCACTTGGGGATACTCCCTCTTTCTTGCCTCTGTTTCTTAGTTGGAAGAAATAAACTCACAAATTATGGTGCAGTAATTTTCCATGGAAAGTAAAGCATAAGAAATGTCCACGCCTTTCTTCCAAAGCCTTTGTCTCTGAGACCTCTTAAGTTTTTTTTTTTTTTTTTTTTTTTTTTTGTTGTTGTTGTTGTTGAGACAGAGTTTTGCTCTTGTTACCCAGGTTGGAGTGCAATGGTGCGATCTCAGCTCACTGCAACCTCCGCCTCCTGGGTTCAGGCAATTCTCCTGCCTCAGCCTCCTGAGTAGCTGGGACCACAGGCACGTGCCACCATGCCCATCTAACTTTTTTGCACCTTTAGTAGAGACGGGGTTTCACCATGTTGACCAGGATGGTCTCGATCTCTTGACCTTGTGATCCACCCGCCTCGGCCTCCCAAAGTGCTGGGATTACAGGCTTGAGCCACCGTGCCCGGCCCGAGACCTCTTAAGTTTTAAGATTAAACACCCCTCGCTGTTTTCCCTCTGGGGGAAAAAAAAAAAAAAAAAAAATTTAAAAAGAATTGAGGTAGAAAGCAACAAGCTAATCTAGATGAGCTAATTATCATTTAAAGTCTTTAACATAAAGTCATTTGCTAAATTAGAGTTTGTTTTTGTTTTTTGAGGCATACTTGCTCTGTCACCCAGGCTGGAGTTCAGTGGCACAAACATGGCTTGTTGTAACCTCGAACTCCTGGGCTCAAGTGATCCTTCTACCTCAGACCCCAGGCAGCTAGGACTATAGGCGTGCACCATCATGCTTACCTAATTTTTATAAAATTTTTCATAAAGATGGAAGTCTCACCATGTTGCCCAGTCTGGTCTGGAACTCCTGGGCTCATGCAATCCTCCCTCCCTGTCTTCCCAAAGTGTTGGGATTACAGGGGTGAGCCACTGTGCTCAGCCAGAAGATAATTTAAAGAAGCCGGAACTAGCTTCCTTTGGTGAACATCCTTTTGTTAAATTCAGCCTATTATGTATGTTGATGGTGACCACACTTTGAGGAGATTCCAGACTGGACCTTCTGACTGCTCTAAACAAATGCTGGATTCCCATTATTTGTTTATGGGACAGAAGTATTGAGGTTCTGTGGAATCACAATGCCCTCCCTTTCCTTCTGTCACTCATCCACTTCATTTCTCCTATTAGGCCCCTTAGAAAGAGATTCCTGAAGCCAGGCACAGTGGCTCATGCCTGTAATCTCAGCACTTTGGGAGGCTGAGGTGGGTAGATCCCTTGAGATCAGGAGTTGAGACCAGCCTGGCCAATATGGTGAAACCCCGTCTCTACTAAAAATACAAACAAATTAGCGGGGTGTGGTGGTGGGTGCCTGTAATCCCAGCTACTCGGGAGGCTGAGGCAGGAGAATGACTTGAACCTGGGAGGCAGAGGTTGCAGTGAGCCAAGATCATGTCATTGCACTCCAGCCTGGGCAACAAGAGTGAAACCCTGTCTCAAAAAATAAAATAAGAGTAAAAGAGATCCCTGGCTGCCTGTATAGTTTGAGAACCACTGATCCTGGGGCAAGGACTCAAAGTCTGTGGCTCTAGAAATGGCTGGTGTGGAATCCTGTTCCAAGAATCCAAAGGACACATTTCAGGAAGCTGTGCTCTAGCCCAAATGACCAACCTTGCCTTCGCTTTGGACATATACCATCTGGTCATCTTCCTCTATTTCTGTTCTTTCCTCAGGCCCTCCAATTTCTTCGTGGGTGACCCCTCCTTACCAGTGCTTTGTTTTGAATCAGCTCATGAGACCCAGTAAGCTACCACTAAAGGTTTATTGTAAAACCTTGATTAATTCAGATAACCTTGAAATACTTACATTACATCACTGACAAATAGGAAAGGGAGTGCATTTCCATTGATAGAGACTATGGGTAGAGTTACTATGGTCTGGAAAAAAGGCAGGACAATGAAGGATCTGGAGACATGGGGAGAGAGAGAGACTGGTGTTAAGAGAAAAATCATGCCTTTTTCCTGCTTGTATCTTACAATGGTTCTGCCATCAGTAATGCAGGATCCCACTGATTTCTCTGAACACATTTTAGGACAGGCCCATATTCAAGAGCTGACTTTTTAACTTCTTACTGTATATAATCTAGGTTCGAATGGGATCACCATGTGTTTATGACGTTAACTGTAACAGTAATAAAATTTAAAAAAAAACGTTTATTTTAGTAACACTGTAAGAGCGTAAGTACCAGTAGCTTCAAGTACATTGTACAACCCATTAATAATTATGCTGACTGTGTAAACAGGTCCCCCGTATAGACTGAGACTCCATTGCCAAACATCAAGCATTAACAGCAAGTGCTGGAAAAATCAATAAGCCTTTACCTAGGGAACCAAAGATATGTGGGCTACTAAAATCCCTAACGGTTGCCCATGAAGAGTAATATCTCATTATTGTAATGCCAAAGGAAGTTTTCATTTCATTTCCTAAATAATAACAAGATCGCATATTAAAGGACTAGTTGACAAAGTGATAAACATTCCTGGCAGCACAGACAAATCAATAAGAGGCTAAAATAAAATAAAGTGAAACTTGTCTCTTGGCAATCTAGTTGAATTTCGTAGACTGAGTATGGTTTACCCTGCATTTTCTTTTTTTTTCTTTCTTCTTTTTTTTTTTTTTTTTGAGACGGAGTTTCGCTCTTGTTACCCAGGCTGGAGTGCAATGGTGCGATCTCGGCTTACCGCAACCTCCGCCTCCTGGGCTCAGGCAATTCTCCTGCCTCAGCCTCTTGAGTAGCTAGGATTACAGGCACACGCCACCGTGCCCAGCTAATTTTTTGTATTTTTAGTAGAGACGGGGTTTCACCATGTTGACCAGGATGGTCTCGATCTCTCGACTTCGTGATCCACCTGCCTCGGCCTCCCAAAGTGCTGGGATTACAGGCTTGAGCCACCGCGCCCGGCCCTACCCTGCATTTTCTTTTCATATACCCACACATCGCATTTCAGGATGACCCTTGTGCACCTGTTCTTCCTGTAATGGTAATAAACTCTTATTCATGAAGACTAAGTGTGGGCCTCTAGCACAGGTGACATATTCAGTCAACCACAAAAAGAAAGAGTTTATAAAAACTAATGGATATGCTGGGCGCGGTGGCTCAAGCCTGTAATCCCAGCACTATGGGAGGCCAAGGCGGGTGGATCACCAGGTCAAGAGATTGAGACCATCCTGGTCAACATGGTGAAACCCCGTCTCTACTAAAAATACAAAAAATTAGCTGGGCATGGTGGCGCGTGCCTGTAATCCCAGCTACTCAGGTGGCTGAGGCAGGAGAATTGCCTGAACCCAGGAGGCGGAGGTTGCGGTGAGCCGAGATCGTGCCATTGCACTCTAGCCTGGGTAACAAAAGTGAAACTCCGTCTCAAAACAAAACAAAACAAAACAAAACAAAACAAAACTAATGGATATTTGGAACTGAGGCCAAAAGATAAAGATGGTCCACTCCAATGGTGCTGACATGCTTGAGAAATCCAAGGGGTGTTGACCTAATGTAAAAAGGATATAGGAGCTAAACTTTACAATTGTATAATTTTGTCTTATGCCAGTTCTGTCAAATATTATAGCTTCTGAAATTCTGATAGTCCTCTGCCCAGTGTGGTTTAATTGTTGGTGTTGTCGGGTCCCTTGGGGAGAAGTCACCTTTCTCTCTTTTTTTTTTTTGTTTTTTGGAGTCTTGCTCTGTCATTCAGGCTGGAGTGCAGTGGTGTGATCTTGAGTCACTGCAGCCTAAGCCTTCTGGGTTCAAGAGATTCTCTTGCCTCAGCCTCTGAAGTAGCTGAGATTACAGATGCACACCACCACACCCAGCTAATTTTTGTATTTTTAGTAGAGACAGGGTTTTGCCATGTTGGCCAGGCTGGTCTCAAACTCCTGACCTCAAGTGATCTACCCACCTTGGACTCCCAAGGTGTTGGGATTACAGACGTCAGCCACCGCACCTGGCCCTTTAAAATTTTTTTCGTATTTTCTTTTGGTAATTTCTCTCTCTCGCTTTTTTTTTTTTTTTGACAGGGTCTCACTGTGTCATCCAGGCTGGAGTGGAGTCATGTGATCTTGGCTCACTGCAGCCTCAGCCTCCCAGGCTCAATGCAATCCTCTCACCTCAGCCTCCCAAGTAGCTTGGACCACAGGCAGACATCACCAGTCCTGGCTAATTTTTGTATTTTTTGGTGAGATAAAGTTTTGCCATGTTAGCCAGGCTGGTCTTGAATTCCTGGGCTCAAGAGATCCGCTTGCCTTGGCCTCCCAAAGTGCTAGGACTACAGGTGTGAGCCACCACACCAGGCCAGGATAATCTCTTTTAACGCAATTTTTAAAAAAGTTTTCGCCGGGCGCGGTGGCTCAAGCCTGTAATCCCAGCACTTTGGGAGGCCGAGGCGGGTGGATCACGAGGTCAAGAGATAGTAGACCATCCTGGTCAACATGATGAAACCCCGTCTCTACCAAAAATACGAAAAACTAGCTGGTCATGGTGGCGCGTGCCTGTAATCCCAGCTACTCAGGAGGCTGAGGCAGGAGAATTGCCTGAACCCAGGAGGCGGAGGTTGCGGTGAGCCGAGATCGCGCCATTGCACTCCAGCCTGGGCAACAAGAGCGAAACTCCGTCTCAAAAAAAAAAAAAAAAAAAAAAAAAGTTTTCTAGATGGTCAGGAGACTTCATTATCTAATTTTTGAGTACTATAACTTCTTTATTGCCAAGGTGGCAAAGCATGATGACAATGACCACTTCTCATTTGTGTCCTTCATTATAGATTTTCTAAATACGCTTACTCCTTGTTAATGACTTTAATTTGTTCCTGAAAACACCATTAAGTTAAAAGCTATTAAATGAAAAAAATTCCGTTAATTTTATTGGAAAATATTTGTGCTATGGCACTACAAGGTACTCGAGTAATTTTCACAAAAAGAAGTTACTAGTTACTAGTTAAGCTTTGAAAAAAAGCTCATAAAAGTAATGTACAAGGCCAGGCACAGTGGCTCATGCCTGTAATCCCAGCACTTTGGGAGGCTGAGGCAGATGGATCATGAGGTCAAGAGATCGAGACCATCCTGGTCAACATGGTGAAACCCCGTCTCTACTAAAAATACAAAAAATTAGCTGGGCATGGTGGTGTGTGCCTGTAATCTCAGCTACTCAGGAGGCTGAGGCAGGAGAATTGCCTGAACCCAGGAGGCAGAGGTTGCGGTGAGCCAAGATTGCGCCATTGCACACCAGCCTGGGTAACAAGAGCGAAACTCCGTCTGAAAAAAAAAAAAAAAAGTAATGTACAATAATTTGAAAGTATTCTGACCCCAACTGGTATATTGAAACTCAGTTCTTGCACTAACTAGTGTTAGAGAAGACCCCATAAGTTAAAGAGCATGATCCCAAGTGAGGTTGTCCTCACTTTTGATGCCAGTCACCCTTTGGCAGTCCCTAGTTAATTGGCTACAAATCCAGGGGTTTGGCTGGGTATGGTGGCTCACTCCTGTAATCCCAGCACTTTGGGAGGCTGAGGTGGGTGGATACTTGAAATCAGTAGTTTGAGAGCAGCCTTGCCAACAAAATCCTGTCTCTACTAAAAATACAAAAATTAGCCGGGTGTGGTGGCAGGTGCCTGTAATCTGAGCTACTTGAGAGGTTGAGGGACGCTAATCACTTGAACCTGGAGGCAGAAGTTGCAGTGAGCTGAGATGGCGCCACTACACTCCAGCCTGGGAGACAGAGTGAGACTCGGTCTCAAAAACAAACAAACAAACAACCCCCTCCCCCAAATAAAAAAACAGGGGTTTCCCAAGACTTCCTTCAGGTTTGCCAATTTGCTGGAATGATTCACATAACTCAGGAAAATGCTGTATTTACAATTGTGTTTTATTATGAAGGATACAAGTTAGGACCAGCTAATGGAGAGACACATAATTAAGGACTAGGAAGGCCCTGGATGCAAAGCTTTTATGTCCTGCATTGTGGAATTGTGGTGTGTCACCCTCTCAGCACATTGATGTGTCCGTCAACCAGGATGCTTTGCCACGCTTCAGTGTCTAAAGTTTTTATTGGGGTTTCATTATGTATGTATAATTGGTTGAATGACTGGCCAAGTGATTGAAATGAATCTCCACCCCTTCTCCCCACTCCGGAGGTCAGGCTGACTCAAAGCACCAACTATCTAATCACATGGTTGGTCTCTCTGGTAACTGGCCTCCATCTTGAGTCATCTCATCTTCCAGCATAAATTCAGGTGTGACCCAAGAGGCTCATGAATAACAAAGATATTCCTGTTACTTAGAGAATTCCAGTTATTTTCAGTCTGCCTCCCAGGAACCAGAGACAAAAGCCAGTCAAATTCTTTACTATGAAACAGAAAGCATATGAAAACATATTTTGCATGCTATGTCACACCACAAGCACAAGTTTGTTGAACTTGCCAGTGGTGGAGTGATGGCTGGTAGAAGAGTTCTAAGGGCATCATTCTTTGGAAAGTATAGTCTTTCTGCACCATTTTCTTGACCCATTTTTCAACTTTTCTAGGGATTATTACTGTTTTGCACTCAAAGTACTCTTAAAAATAAAGTTACAGTGCAGGAAAACTTCAGGGCACAATAAAAGCTAAATCCATGGAGATGGTATTCATTCATACACACAGAATGAAGTCTCTGAAGATGTTTCCTTTTATTCCTACTCAGTTGGTGCATGTACCCAAAACAAACATTTTGAGTTCATCCAAACACAATTCACGTTTCTTCTCTGTTTTGTGTGTAAATTGGTAAGTGTCTCTTTTTCTGAAGTTGCAGAGTTGAAAGATCAGTTCTCTTAGTGTTTTTATTGAGTGTTTTAGAACAAAAAAAGGTATATTGGTATCCTGGGGGTTCCTAAGACTACTCTCAGACTCAATGATTCACTAGAAGGTCTCAAAGGACTCAGAAAAGCTATTATACTCACCGTTATGGTTTATTACAGTGAAAGGTTACAAGTTAAAATCAGCAAACGGAAAAGGCACATAGGGCGGAATCCCGGAAAAATTGTGTAGAAACTTCCAGTTGTCTTCTCCAATCGACTCACACAGACACTGCCTACTTATCTGGCAAGGATGTGTGACAGCAGGTGAAAAGTGTTGTCAATCAGGGAAGCTAACCCAAGCTTTGATGATTAAGGTTTTTACTGGAGTCAATCACGTAGGCATGCAGCACCTGCTGACTCAGCTTCTCAGAGGTCGAACTAATACAGCATGACCCAAGGCTTCAGCAATAGAAACACATTCTTGTTTGATACTCCAAGGGCTCAGAGGTTACCTTCCTGGAATGGCTCAAGGGCCAGTCCTCCTGAAGACGGGCCTTTCTTTGGAATGTGTATTTCCTGAGCAACCTGGGCCTGCCGACTACCACTTTACTGCATAACTGAGAAAGAAGGTATTTTCAAGAGCTATTATGGTGGAAAGTCATTTATGAATAGTTGATGGGCAGGATACATCTGTACTTTGTCTAGAAGCTAGAGTCATTGGACCATTTGTGCTGTGTAGAAAGAAGAACACTGGCTTGGGAGTCAGGATACCCAAGACTCCTGTCATAACCATGGTATGTGACCTTGATCAAGCTTCATTTGTATCTTCTGTGAAATGAAAGGGTTATTAGACTCTTTAATATCTAAGGTTCTTTCTGGCTATAAAAGTCTTTTTCTACGAAGCCTTGTGTTACTATTTGAATGTATCCCCAAAGTTTATATGATGATCCCCACTGCAGCAATATTGGGATTTTTAAGAAGTGTTTACATCACAAGGGCTCCATCCTCAAGGATGGATTAATGCCATTATTTTGGGACTAGGTTTGTTATCTTGGGGCTGGGCTCCTTACAAAAGGCTGAGTTTGGCCCCCTTTTGCACTCTCTCTTTACCCTTCTGCTATGGGACGACATGGCATGAAGGCCGTCACCAGATACTGGCACCCAGATCTTGGACTTCCCAGACTCCAGAGCTGTAAGAAAATAAATTTCTCTTCTTCATAGATTGCCCAGTCTATGATCTTCTGTTACACAGCACAAAAACAGACTAAGCCACCTTGCTAACTTGCTATATGAAATAATACCTCCTTCCTCTATATCAGATTTCTTACCTCTTTTTTGAAATTTAGACTAGAACCAGGTGACCGATCAGGATTTCTATAATAGGCAGTTGTTAAACTTAGGCTTTTCTGAGGTAAGGAAGTTGGGACTCTGTGCTGGTTTATATCATGTTGCTCCTTTCTGTTCTCTCTACTCAAAGAGGAAACGAACAGAATGACTCTGAGGGTCTCACTATTTCCTGACTCTGTCATTCACTCTTTGTATGATCAATTTCTTAATCTCTGTGTGAAAAACATCAGGTTAATGTTGACTTCCTTCTTTTTTTTTTTTTTTTTGAGACGGAGTTTCGCTCTTGTTGCCCAGGCTGGAGTGCAATGGCGCGATCTCGGCTCACCGCAACCTCCGCCTCCTGGGTTCAGGCAATTCTCCTGCCTCAGTCTCCAGAGTAGCTGGGATTACAGGCACGTGCCACCATGCCCAGCTAATTTTTTGTATTTTTAGTAGAGACGGGGTTTCACCATGTTGACCAGGATGGTCTCGATCTCTTGACCTCGTGATCCATCTGCCTCGGCCTCCTCCCAAAGTGCTGGGATTACAGGCTTGAGCCACCGCGCCTGGCTTTTTTTTTTTTTTTTTTAAAGACAGAGTCTTATTTTGTCACACAGACTGGAGTGCAGTAGCGGGATCTCAGCTCACTGCAACCTCCACCTCCCAGACTCACGCAATTCTCATTCCTCAGCCTCCTGAGTAGCTGCAGCTACAGGCATGTGCCACCACAACTGGCTAATTTTTTATTTTCTTTTTAGCAGTGATGGGTTTTGGCATGTTGGTCAGGCTGGTTTTGAACTCCAGCTTCAAGTGATTCACCACCCTTGGCCTCCCAAAGTGCTGTGATTACAGGTGTGAGCCACGATACCCAGACCCTACCTCTTTCAATGCAATACAATGTGGAAAAATGAGGCAATATCTGTAAAGTTTCTTTTTCTTTCTTTCTTCCTTTTTTTTTTTTTTTTTTTTTTTTGAGACAGAGTTTCACTCTTGTTGCCTAGGCTGGAGTGCAATGGCGTGATCTCGGCTCACTGCAACCTCTGCCTCCCGGGTTCAAACAATTCTCCTGTCTCAACTTCCTGAGCAGCTGGGATTACAGGCATGCGTGACCACGCCTGGCTAATTTTTGTATTTTTAGTAGAGACTGGGTTTCGCCATGTTGGCCAGGCTGGTCCTGAACTCCCGACCTCAGGTGATCCATTTGCCTTGGCCTCCCAAAGTGCTGGGATTATAGGCGTGAGCCACCGCACCCAGCCCTGTAAAGTTTTTTGAGAGAAATTGGCCCTTAAGTGCACATGGTCTGCCTTATTATAATTGCAGGGGATGCTAGGTTTTGAGGCCTTACCTAAACCTAATTGCATTATGCGGATGTCTGAGCCAAGGAGAAGAATCATCAGGCCTGCCTGGAATTAGAAGGTCTGCTTTTGGGCAAGACTCAAGGCAGATCTTCCTAGATGAGGGAGAGAAGGGTAGAGATAGGGAGAGGTGAAGATAGAGGAGTTGGGAGATGCAATAAGTGACGCTGATTTCCTGAATTCCTGTAAGGCAGGATAGATCAGCATTTGATTCAGTGGAGGAAACCTCCAGGCAAGAACATTCATTAAACTCTCTCCTGGTTAGTTTGAGACCAGCCAGGTCAACATGGCGAAACCCCATCCCTACTAAAAATTCAAAAATTAATCAGGTGTGGTGGTGGGTGACTAATCTCTGCTACTCAGGAGACTGAGGCAGGAGAATTGCTTGAACCTGGAAGGCGGAGGTTGCATGAGCCAAGATTGCACCACTGCACTCTAGCCTGGGCAACAGACAAACAAAACCTTCTTCCGGCTGGTATTGAAGGCTTAGCTTCTTTTTTCTCTTTTTGATGTATAGTTACACAAAGACTAGCTGGTTTACAGTTATCTAATCACTAAAATAATCCTTCCTGTTCTAGTGAAAAATTCCCAATTGGATAGCTGTTTTCATAATACAGTATCAATGGAATGTGAGTCATTCTAGAAGATAATTTCCTCATCTATAAAATAAGCACTGAAGTGTTGCAAGTACCAAATGGGTTAATTTGTAAAAAGTGCACAGAAAGCTGATTGTGGACGGTTTTGGATGGTGCAGGACCTTGAAGGTTGGTGCCCCGAGGCATAAATCATCTCCAGGCATCTGAGGACTCAATGGGAGGCCATACACACTAGGAGCAAACATCTCACCCTTGTGGTTTTGCCAAAAAATCACCTAGAATGGGAATTACCACGATTCTGGGGGTCTGAGGAGTATGTTGGTCCTCCAGGCACATTTTCAGGAAGCACAATCTCAACTTACTATGGAATGAGTGCCTCGGTTACCCCAAGGGGTCACGCTTTTTCCACAGATGGCTTCCTATTTTCATTGCCGCTGTTCTCATTCCAGTGGTCCTTGCAACATCCAGGTTTCTGATCCGGAGTGTTAGGCCTGCAAATAAAGGGACTTAGCATTTACGAGATTAAAACACTGAGATGATGGACTTCTCAATCTCAAGGCAGCACATGGGGGAAAAATCAAAAGTGAATGAAACCAAACTGTCAAGAGCTTGCAATTGAAAACATTGTTTATTGAGAAAGCTGTTGATAAGAACATTTTCAAAGCATCTGAACACAGGAAAGTAGGGGGTTGAATTTGTTATTTTTATTTTAGAGATGGAGTCTTGCTCTGTCATCCAGGCTGGAGTGCTGTTGTTCAGTCACAGCTCAGTGTACTGGACTCCTGGGCTCAAGGGATCCTCCTGCCCAGCCTCCCCAGTAGCTGGGACTACAGGCATGTACCACACCAGACTATTTTTTTTTTTAGATGGAGTCTCGGTCTGTCACCCAGGCTGCTGTGTAGTTGCATGATCTTGCTTCACTACAACGTCCACCTCCTGGGTTCAAGCGATTCTCCTGCCTCAGCCTTCTGAGTAGCTGGGCTTACAGGTGCCCACCACCACACCTGGCTACTTTCTGTATTTCTGTAATCCCAGAGTGCTAAGATTACAGGTATGAACCACTGCATCTGGCCATTTTTTTTTTTTTAACTTTAAAAGTTGATGCTGTGAAAGCTTATGCAGATGAAAACAAAAAGAAAATAAAGAAAAAAAAAAGTTGGTACTGAAACACAGTATCAATTTTGTATTTTTAGTAGAGACAGGGTTTCACCATGTTGGGCAGGCTGGTGATCCACCTGCCTCGGCCTCCCAAAGGGCTGGGATTATAGGCCTGAGCCACCTCTTTGCCCAGCCTTCTTCTTCTTCTTTTTTTTTTTTAAAGATGAGATCTTTTTTTTTTTTTGGAGACGGAGTTTCGCTCTTGTTACCCAGGCTGGAGTGCAATGGCGCGATCTCGGCTCACCACAACCTCCGCCTCCTGGATTCAAGCAATTCTTCTGCCTCAGCCTCCTGAGTAGCTGGGATTACAGGCACGCGCCACCATGCCCAGCTAATTTTTTGTATTTTTAGTAGAGACGGGGTTTCACCTTTTTGACCAGGATGGTCTCGATCTCTCGACCTTGTGATCCACCCGCCTTGGCCTCCCAAAGTGCTGGGATTACAGGCTTGAGCCACCGCGCCCGGCCTAAAGATGAGATCTTACTATGTTGCCCAGGTTGGTCTTAAATTTCTGATCTCAAGTGACCCTCTCTCTTCAGCCTTCTTGGGTAGTATCATTTTAGAATTTGTAAATGTCTGTTGATCTTTTGTTTGATTCTTTAAATCTGGAAGGGCTGCATAGGACCACATTGCTTTCACATCAGGGAGGTATTGTTTGGCATACTATAGACTGCCATTGCCTAAACCGTGAATTTCATCAGCTTGTTCTGTAAGCTGAATTTTGTTTTTCGCCATAGCTGACTGGAATAGACCACCATTCCTTACAGCAGTAAGGCACAACACATTTCTCTAAAGCAAAATTAATTAGAATCCAGAAACTATTGTTTTCTCCAGTGTACATATTCTTTAAAATCTTCTACAAAGATGCCAGCAAGAGGCAGAACATGGTGGCTTATGCCTCTGATCCCAGCACTTTGGAAGGCCGAGACAGGTATTTCACTTGAGGTCAGGAGTTCGAGACCAGCCTTACTAACATAGTGAAACCCTGTCTCTACTAAATACAAAACACTAGCCAGTATGGTGGCAGGCATCTGTAATACCAGATATTTGGGCTGAGGCAGGAGAATCTCTTGAACCTAGGAGGGAGAGATTGCAGTGAGCTGAGATCATGCCATTGCACTAAAACCTGGGCAACAAGAGTGAAACTCCATCTCAAAAAAAAAAAAAAAAAAGAAAAAAAAAAGAAAAAGAAAAAAGAAAAAAGATTCCAGCAAGGTGCTTAACAGTAAATATTCCTCTGAGGATAAACGTTTCTATACTTAGGATGAGAGAGAATGAACGAGAGAGAGAAAGAGAAGGAAGCAACATTAAAAAAATATTTTTTTGGCCGGGCGCGGTGGCTCAAGCCTGTAATCCCAGCACTTTGGGAGGCCGAGGTGGGTGGATCATGAGGTCAAGAGATCGAGACCATCCTGGTCAACATGGTGAAACCCCGTCTCTACTAAAAAATACAAAAAATTAGCTGGGCGTGGTGGCGCGTGCCTGTAATCCCAGCTACTCAGGAGGCTGAGGCAGGAGAATTGCCTGAACCCAGGAGGCGGAGGTTGTGGTGAGCCGAGATCGCGCCATTGCACTCCAGCCTGGGTAACAAGAGCGAAACTCCATCTAAAATATATATATATATATATATATATATATATATATATATATATATATTTTTTTTTTTTTTTTTGCTTTGTTTTAAAGAGCCAACATTTTTGATTACCCATTAGATGAAAATCCTGGACCAGGAACTTTCCATGTATCATCTTCTTTTACTTTTATAGCTCTATGAAGTGGTTTATAGTCTACAATCCCTTGTCTTCAATGCTGAAATCTCCAAAGTTTTGAAAACTGAATTAAAAACAAAAATTGTTTTTATTTTTGTTTGGTTTTGTGGTGTGCCCTTGTAATTCCAGCTACTTGGGAATCTAAGGTGGGAGAATGGCTTGCACCCAGGAGTTCAGGACTGCCTCGGGGCAGCATAGTGAGGCTTTGGCTCAAAACCAAATTAAAGCAAACAAACAAAAGTATTTTAAGTTTGGTGCCCAAACTCACTTTGTATAAAAATATGATCTGAAGTAACGTGTGGCTATGTATAATTTATTTATTTACTTATTTTTTGAGACAGACTCTTGCTCTGTTGCCCAGGCTGGAGTGCAGTGGCATGATCTTGGCTCACTGCAACCTCTGCCTCTCAGGTTCAAGCAATTATCTTATCTCAGCCTCCTGAAAAGCTGGGACTACTGGCACATGCCACCACACCCGGCTCTTTTAGTATTTTTAGTAGATACGGGGTTTCACCATATTGGTCAGGCTGCTCTAGAACTCCTGGCCTCCTGTGATCCACCTGCCTTGGCCTCCCAAATTGTTGGGATTACAGGCATGAGCCACCGTGCCGGGCCTTCTATGGATAAACATTCGAATCAGGCCAAAGCAGGCCGATCGCTTGATCTCAGAAGTTCGAGACCAGCCTAAGCAACACTTGAAAATACAAAAATTAGCTCAGCATGGTGCCGTATGCTTGTAGTCACAGCTACTTGGGAGGCTGAGGTAGGAGGTTAGCATGATTTTTTTCCAAGTCTTTTTGTGGACACATGTCTTTATTTATCTTGGATAAATTTCCAGGAGTAGAATCACTGGATCATATGATTAATATACATTTAAGTTTTTTTTTCAAGAGGTGAGGTTTTGCTCTGTTGCCCAGGCTGGAGTTTAGTGGCATTCTGCACTCAGGATGGCTCACTGCAGCCTCAAACTCATGAGCTCAAGCAATTTCCCATCTCAGTCCCTCAAGTAGCTGAGACTACAGGCATGAATCACCACATCTGGCTAATTATTTTAATTTTAATTTTAAGTAGAGACAGTGTCTCACTTTTTTGGCCAGACTGGTCTTGAACTCCTGGCCTTAAGTGATCCTCCCACCTTGGCCTCCCAAAATGCTGGGATTACAGGTGTGAGTCACTGTACCCCACCTACTCCAATACTTCAAACAATAGGTGATTTTTGTGTATCTAAAGATTGTGACCTGGCATAACAACTCTTCAGCTATATCTTAGCTTAAATGGCCAGTTTTGCTTATATTGCAATTTAAGGCATTTGGAATTAGAAACATGTGATGTGTCTTTATCTTAAACAATTTTGACAACTATTTTATTTTTTTATATTGCTATGATTTATTTATATTATTGGGTATTGCTATATGTTATTATTATTATTATTATTATTATTTGAGATGGAGTCTCTCTAGGTCCAGCTGATGCCAAATTTAAATAAATAAATAAATAAGGGACAGAGTCTCCTTCTGTCACCCATGCTGTGGTGCAGTGGCGCAATCTTGGCTCACTGCAACCTCTGCCTCCTGGGTTTAAGCAATTCTTTGCCTCAGCCTCCCAAGTAGCTGTGATTACAGGCCTGTGCCACCATGCCCAGCTAATTTTTGTATTTTTATTGGAGACGAGGTTTCGAGATTTCACCATTTTGGCCAGGCTGAATTCCTAACCTCAAGTGATCTACCCGTTTTGGTCTCCCAAAGTGCTGGGATTACAGGCATGAGCCACCAAGCCGGCCCATCTAGTATTTCTTGAAAGGCATTTGCTTCTTTAGCATGTTTTTGCCATTGTGGACAGTACCGCTATGCATATTATCATATGTGGTTTTTTTTTTTTTTGGGTGTACATTCTTTTGGGTCTATTCCCAATAGTGGATGAAATGTACTTTAGAGTATATATTTAGCTTGAGTCGATATTGTCAAATGGTTTTCCAAAGTGGTTGTATTAATTTACATACCCACTGTTAAGCTTAAGGATATTCCATGGATCTACCTCTTCATCAACACTTGCAATTGTCAGTGTATTGTTTTAATTTTGCCAGTAAAAGGGGCATAAAGTGATATCACATTAGAGTCTTGATTGTTATTTTCCTGATTACCATTAAAATTGAATATCTCTTCATATTTTTACTGGCTATATGTGTTTCCTATTCTATGAAATGCCTATTCATGTTGTTAACTCAGTTTTCAGTTGGGCTGTCTTTTTCTTATTAATTGTTGGAGTTCCTTATATATTATTATTATTTTTTGAGACAGAATGCCCATGCTGGAGTACAATGGTGCGATCTCAGCTCACTGCAACCTCTGCCTTTTGGGTTGAGGCGATTCTTCTGCCTCAGCCTCCAGAGTAGCTGGGATTACAGGTGTGTCACCATGCTCAGCTAATTTTTGTATTTTTAGTAGAGACCGGATTTCACCAGGTTGACCAGGCTAGTCTCAAACTCCTGATTACGTGTGACCTGCCTGAATGGGCCATCCAAAGTGCTGGGATTACAGGCACAAGCCACTGCACCCAGCCTCGTATATACTATTTATACTAATCCTTTTTCAGTTATGTCTATTGAAGGTAATTCTTGTGCAGGCGAAGTGGCTCATGCTTGTAATCCCAGCAATTTGGGACGTGGAGGTGGATGGATGGCCTGAGGTCAGGAGTTTGAGACCAGCCTGACCAATATGATAAAATCCCATCTCTACTAAAAATACAAAAATTAGCTTGGTGTGGTGGCATGTGCCTATAGTTCCAGCTACTAGGGAGACTGAGGCAGGAGAATTTCTTGAACCGGGGAGGCGAAGGTTGCAGTAAGCCAAGATAGCACGACTGCACTCCAGCCTGGGCAACAGAGTGACACTCTGTCTCAAAAAAAAAAAAAAAGTAGTTCTACAAGTTTGTAATGTCACACTTTTTAAAAGATGTATTTCAATGAATGAAAGAGATGGTTTTAATATGCTAAATTTGTCAGTCTTCTATAATTTGTACTTTTGTGTCTTCTTTAAGAAATCCTTGACTTCAGTAAAGTATCAGGATACCAAATCAATGTACAAAAATCAGTAGCAATTTTATATACCAACAATATTTAAGCTGAGAGCCAAATCAAGAATAGAAATATATTTAACCAAGGAGGTGAAAGATCTTTTCAAGGAGAACTACAAAACGCTGCTAAAAGAAATAATAGATAACACAAACAAATGAAAAAACATTCTATGCTCATGGATTAGAAGAATCAATGTCATTAAAATGGCTATACTGCCAAAAGCAATGTGTAGATTCGATTCCTATCAAACTACTATTAACATTTTTCACGGAATTAGAGAAAACTATTTATGTGAAACAAAAAAAGAGTCTGAATAGCCAAAGCAATCCTAAACAAAAAGAACAAAGCTGGAGGCATCACATTACCCAAGTTCAAACTATACTACAAGGCAACAGTAACCAAAACCACATGGTACTGGTACAAAAACAGACACATCGACAAATGGAACAGAATAGAGAGCCCAGATATATAGTTGCACACTTACAGCCATCTGATCTTTAACAAAGTAGACCAAAACAAGCAATAGGAGACTGGATGTGGTGGCTCATGCCTGTAATCCCAGCACTTTGGGAGGCCAAGGTGGGTGAATCACCTGAGGTTGAGGGTTCAAGACCTGTCTGACCAACATGGAGAAACCCCATCTTTCCTAAAAATACAAAATTAGCCAGGCGTGGTGGTGCATGCCTGTAATCCCAGCTACTCACGAGGCTGAGGCAGGAGATTTGCTTGACCCCGGGAGGTGGAGGTTGCAGTGAGCAGAGATCATGCCGTTGCACTCCAGCCTGGACAACAAGAGTGAAACTCCATCTCAAAAAAAAAAAACCAAAAAAAGCCGGGCGCGGTGGCTCACGCCTGTAATCCCAGCACTTTGGGAGGCGGGTGGATCATGAGGTCAAGAGATCAAGACCATTCTGGTCAACATGGTGAAACCCCGTCTCTACTAAAAATACAAAAAAAATTAGCTGGGCATGATGACGCGTGCCTGCAATCCCAGCTACTCGGGGGGCTGAGGCAGGAGAATTGCTTGGGTAACAACACTCCAGCCTGGGTAACAAGAGCGAAACTCTATTTCAAAAAAACCCAAAAAACCAAAAAAACAAAAAACAAAAAAACAACCAAAACACACACACACACACGCACACACACACACACACACACACACACACACAAAATAGGGAAAGAACTCCATATTCATAAATGGTGCTGGGATAGCTTGCTAGCCATATGCTGAAGAATAAGACTGGACCCCTATCTATTACTATATACAAAAATTTACACAAGATGGATTAAGATGAAAATGTAGGACTCCAAACCATAAGAATTCTGGAAGTTATCTGTAGCTGTGAGCCCCTACCTGTATTGCAAAAAAAAAAAAAAAATTCTATAAGTTAAATAGCTACTATATGCAGGGCTTAATACCTAGGTGATAGGTTGATAGGTGCAGCAAACAACCATGGCACATATTGACCTATGTAAGAAATCTGTGCATTCTGCACACATGTATTAGTCCGTTTTCACGCTGCTGATAAAAACATACCTGAGACTGGGCAGTTTACAAAAGAGGTTTATAATGGACTTACAGTTTCATGTGACTGCGGAAGCCTCAGTATAATGGCAGAAGGCAAGGAGGAGCAAGTCACATCTTACATGGATGGCAGCAGGCAAAGAGAGAGCATGTGCAGGGAGACTCTCATTTTTAAAACCATCATTTCTTTCTTTTTTTTTCTTTTTTGAGACAGAGTTTCGCTCTTGTTACCCAGGCTGGAGTGCAATGGCACGATCTCGGCTCACCGCAACCTCCGCCTCCTGGGCTCAGGCAATTCTCCTGCCTCAGCCTCCTGAGTAGCTGTGATTACAGGCACGCGCCACCATGCCCAGCTAATTTTTTGTATTTTTAGTAGAGACGGGGTTTCACCATGTTGACCAGGATGGTCTCGATCTCTTGACCTTGTGATCCACCCGCCTCGGCCTCCCAAAGTGTGGGGATTACAGGCTTGAGCCACCACGCCCGGCCCTAAAACCATCATTTCTTAGGAGACTTATTCACTATCATGAGAACAGCATGAGAAAGACCTGCCCCCATAATTCAATTACTTCCCACCAGGTCCCTCCCATAACATATGAGAACTCAAGATGAGATTTGGGTGGGGACATAGCCAAACTGCCATATCAACATGTCTTTTTTTTTTTTTTTTTTAGAATAACATAAAATATTAAGGATACTTTACAAAAGCTGTGATAACATATATGAAGTTTCTAAACTTTTAACAGGATTGGAAAAACCAATGCAGAATTCTGCTCAGTAGACAACTTAAAATTTAAACCCAAACATATTTTGATAGGTACAATATGCAAAATCTAACTTTACGAAAAGAATAGTACCAATTCCTTGTCATTAATATCTTACTAGAACATTGACATCTTTACAAACAGCATCACACAATAGCATCATATTTTGTCTTACTCCTCCATCCAGGATCTTTTGTAAGAGGCACTTACAAAAACAGTAGTTTTGGCAACGCTGTATCAAACATACACATAGTATAATGGTCTTCTTTAGTATGCTCACAAAGCATCATTTATAAAGAAATTTTTATGAATTCAAAAAATAGGTTGTTAGTAACATGATTAAAGTATAGATTTTGATTTTCATTCACAATATTAATTATTAATCTTAAACAGTAGTTTCATCTACAAAATGTTCTATAGCTTTTTTCTTTTTGAAAAGGAATAAAGGCAGTTAAGACACCGGTAACTTCTAGTTAAACAATATCAATTTTGTTTCACAGTATTAATTAGTAGAGAACATTTTCAACTAAAGTGATACACAATTTACAAAAATAGAATGACAAATATTTTGCAAAACATTGCCCTCCATTATGAAGAATATACATGTGTGTATGTGTATATATGTGCATATATAAATATTTCTTTTAAGTTTTACAATAGCCCTTATTCAAGTACTTGGGGATTCTCTTGAAATAATCACCTTGCTATATATTTTAAGTACATTTAAAAAGATTAATCTAAGAAAAGGTTAAAAGTTTCATTGTAGTTTGACTTAAAAATCAACCACTTACTTGACTTAAAAAAGGAGACTTAAACCCAAGACTTAAAAAAAAAAAAAAAAAAAAAGGAATCATAGAAGAAAACCTTGGAAACACTGTTCTGGACATCAGCCTTAGGAAATCATTTATGACTAAGTGCTCAAAAGCAGTTGCAAGAAAACCAAAAATAGACAAGTGGGACCAAATTAAAGAGTTTCTGCCCAGCAAAATAAATTATCAAGAAAGTAAACAGACCACCTACAGATTGGGAGAAAATATTACCAAGTATGCATCTGACAAATTTCTAATATCTAGCTGGGTGAGGTGGCTGAAGCCTGTAATCCCAGCACTTTGGGAGGCTGAGGTGGGTGGATCACCTGAGGTCAGGAGTTCGAGACCAGCTTGGCCAACATAGTGAAACACCGTCTCTACTAAAAATACAAAAAATCAGCTGGGTGTGGTGGCAGGCACCTGTAATTCCAGCTACTAGGGAGGCTGAGGCAGGAGAATAGCTTGAACCTAGGAGGTGGAGGTTGCAGTGAGGGGAGATCACGCCATTGCACTCCAGGCTGGGCAACAAGAGTGAAACTATGTCTCAAAAAAAAAAAAAAAAAAAAGCCTAATATCCAGAATCCATAAGAAACCTAAACAATTAAATAAGGAAAAACCAAAGAACCCCATTAAAAAGTGGGCAAAGACAAGAACAGACACTTCTCAAAGGAAGACGTACAAGTAGCCAACAAATATGTAAGGAAATGCTCCACATCACTATCCATCAGTGAAATGTAAATTAAAACCAAAGAGACACCATCTCACACCAGTTAGAATGACTATTTTTAAAAAGTGAAAAAACCAGCAGATGCTGGTGAGGCTCAGAGAAGAGAATGGTTATGTACTGTTGATGGGAATGTAAATTAGTTCAGCCACTGTGGAAAGCAGTTTGGAGATTTGTCAAAGAACTTAAGACATAACTACAATTCAACCCAGCAATTCCATTACCAGATATGTATCCAAAAGAAAACAAATATTTCTACTAAAAAGACACATGCACTCACATGTTTGTCACAGCACTATTCAGAATAATAGCAAAGACAAGGAATCAACCTAGGTGTTCATCAACAGTGAATTGGGTAAAAAAAAAAAAAATGTGATGCTTATATACCATGGAATACTATGCAGCCGTAAAAAAGAATGAAATTATGTCCTTTGTGCAGCATTGTGGTTGCAGCTGGAGGCCATTATCCTAAGAAAGAGAAAGCTAGATACTACATGTTCTCACTTACAAGTGGGAACTAAACATTGGGTACTCATGGACATAAAGATGTCAACAATAGAATCTAGGAACTACTAGAGACGGAAGGAAAGGAACAGGGCAAGGGTTGAAGAACTGACTATTGGGTACTATGCTTAGTACCTGGGTGATGGGATCATTCATAACCCAAACCTCAGCATTACCCAATATACACAGGTAACAAACCTGTACATGTACTTTTTGAATCTAAAAGTTTAAAAAAACAGAAAAGATATTCTTCAATTTCCCGTAGTCTAAAAGAAATTCACCTATATTTAATACTTAGAGTGTTCAGGTTTGTTTTTGATACTGACATTTTTACTTCATCTGGAGTTTATTTTTATATATGATGTAGTTATTCATATAAAAGTAGTTATTCGTATGAAAAGAGATGAAATACCATATATGAATATATTGCATATAATACCATATACCATTCATATGTGGTATATATGCATTACCATATATACCTATTAATATATGGTATATATGAGTTACCATATATACCTATGTGAATGGTATATGGTAATATATGCCATATATTCATATATGATATTTCATCTCTTTTCATATAAATAACTAGTTTTTTCAAATTTTTTTTTGAGATATTGCTCTGTTGCCAGGCTGGAGAGCAGTGGCATGATCACTGCAATCTCTGCCTCTCAGATTCAAGTGATTCTCCTGCCTCAGCCTCCCAAGTAGCTGGGACTACAGGCGCGTCCCACCACTCCTGGCTAATTTTTTGTATTTTTAGTAGAGATGGGGTTTTACCACGTTAGCCAGGAAGGTCTTGGTCTCCTGACCTCGTGATCTGCCTGCCTGGGCCTCCCAAAGTGCTGAGATTACAGGTGTGAGCCACCGTGCCCACCCTCAGGTTCTTTTTATTTTATTAAAGACTCTTTTCTTCCCATTAATGTGTCAAAATAATTATTGATATGTGGAAATCGCAGAAAGGGAATATTGGTTATCCTTCCAGTGAGGTTCTGGGCTTGACTCTGTAATGGGTGAGCAATTTACAACTCTGCAGGAGCAGAGATTAAGTTAAAGATGATTTTTTCTACTAGACATGTAAATAATTTCTATCCAATAGAACAAATAATCTTAGAGAAATAGGAACTAGGTTTCCATAAACCCAAAACTAGCTAAAGTTTCTTTTTTTTTTCATTGCCTATATACACATCTAATTCATTAAATGTTCTTTGGCCTAATTTGAGCATCTGATTGATTTCCTCATTAATCAATGACTTGAGTGAAATCTTTTACATAAAAGAAATGTTTTTGATCGGCAAAGCCTGAGTCCTGTCCTCTCACTCTCCTTCCTGGGCAGCATGAGCTTCTACACTCGGTTTGCCTTCTCCACAAACTACCAATCCCTGGGCTGCCTCCAGGCGCCCAGCTACGGTGTCTGGCCTGCTAGCAGTGCGGCCAGAGTCTGTGCAGGCGCCGGGGGCTCTGGTTCCTGCATATCCGTGTCCTGCTCCACCAGCTTCCCAGGTGGCATGAGGTCCGGGGGCCTGGCTGCTGGGGTGGCCGGAGGTCTGGCAGGAATGGGAGGCATCCAGAATGAGAAGGAGACCGTGCAAAGCCTGAAGGACCCTCTGGCCTCTTACCTGGACAGAGTGAGGAGCCTGTAGACCGAGAGCTGGAAGCTGGAGAGCAAAAGCCGGGAGCACCTGGAGAAGAAGGGACCCCAGGTAAGACATGGGAGCCATTACTTCAAGACCATTGAGGACTTGAGGGCTCAGATCTTCGCAAATGCTGTGGACCCAATGCCCTCATCGTCCTGCAGATGGACAATGCCAATGCCCGTCTTGCTGCTGATGACCTTAGTGTCAAGTATGAGACAGAACTGGCCATGCTGCAGTCTGTGAAGAGCGACATCCATGGGCTCTGCAAGGTCGTTGATGATACTAATGTCACTTGGCTGCAGCTGGAGACAGAGATCGAGGCTCTCAAGGAAGAGCTGCTCTTCATGAAGAAGAACCATGAAGAGGAATTAAAATGCCTGCAAGCCTAGATTGCCAGCTCTGGGTTGACCATGGAGGTAGATGCCCCCAAATCTCAGGGCCTTGCCAAGATCATGGCAGACATCTGGGTCCAGTATGACGACCTGGCTTGGAAGAACCAAGAGGAGCTGGGCAAGTACAAGTCTCAGCAGACTGAGGAGCGCACTGCGGTGGTCACCTCGTAGCCCGCTGAGGTTGGAGTTTCTGAGATGAGGCTCACAGAGCTGAGAGGTACAGTCCAGTCCTCAGAGACTGACCTGGACTCGACGAGAAATCCGAAGACCAGCTTGGGGAACAGCCTGAGGGAGGTGTAGGCCCGCTACGCCCTGCAGATGGAGCAGCTCAATGGGATCCTGCTACACCTGGAGTCAGAGCTGGCACAGACCCAGGCAAAGGTACAGTGCCAGGCCCAGGAGTACCAGGCCCTGCTGAACATCAAGGTCAAACTGGAGGCTGAGATGGCCACCTATCGTCGCCTGCTGGACGATAGCGAGGACTTCAATCTTGGTGATGCCCTGGACAGCAGCAACTCCATGCAAACCATCCAAAGACCACCACTCGCTGGACAGGGGATGGCAAAGTGGTGTCTGAGACCAATGACACCAAAGTTCTGAGACATTAAGCCAGCAGAAGCGGGGACTCTTTGGGGAGCAGGAGGCCAGTAAAAAGTTCAGAGGTCATTTGATGTAAAAAAAAGGAAAAGAAAAAAAGAAATGCTTTTAATCCTTTAGAAAATTAGACTTTAAGAAATCTGATACGAAACCTCTCCCCTCGTGTACCAAAGTTTCAAACATGTTTGGGTCTGTTTCTGAGCTCTGTTTTCTATTTCAGCAGTCAATTGGCCTATTTTTGATCATACTGTTATAATTGCTATAGTTTCATAATAAGTCCTCACATTTGGTAGGGCAAGTCTCCCCTTGCCTTTTCTTATTCAGAAATATTCTGGCTATTCTAAAATCTTTACTTTTCCATATACGTTTAAAAATCAAGTAGTTAAATTCAACAAAAAATCCTATTGGGATTTTGTTGAGAATTTCATTGAATCTGTGGATCAGTTTTGGGAAAATTAATATTTTTATGATAGTCTTCTTATCAGCAAATATAGTATACATCCAATTTGGATCTTTTTTCATGTCTCTTAATAAGGTTTAATTTTTCCCTGTAGTGTTCTTGTACATCTTTCATTAGAATGAATCTTAAGTACTTGATTTTTTTTCTAATTCTATTTTAATTGGTGTATTTCTTCAAATTACATTTCCCAGTTGTTTGTTGCTGGATATAGAAAAGAAATAAAATTTTTGCATAATAAGCTTATATGTAATCACCTGCTAAGCCCTCCTGTTACTGCTTATTTTAATGTAGTATGATTTATCAATATTTATGGTATTTTTTTTTTTTTTTCTTTGAGACCGAGTTTCGCTCTTGTTACCCAGGCTGGAGTGCAATGGCACGATCTCGGCTCACCGCAACCTCCGCCTCCTGGGTTCAGGCAATTCTCCTGCCTCAGCCTCCTGAGTAGCTGGGATCACAGGCACGTGCCACCATGCCCAGCTAATGTTTTGTATTTTTAGTAGAGATGGGGTTTCACCATGTTGACCAGGATGGTCTCGATCTCTTGACCTCGTGATCCACCCGCCTCGGCCTCCCAAAGTGCTGGGATTACAGGCTTGAGCCACCGCGCCCGGCCTAATATTTATGGTATTTTTAATAAAAACTTATTTCAAAAATATGTCCCTAATTGAAGATCATGAGAATAATGGTTTTCTGTATTATCTTCTGGAAGTTTTTTTTTTTTTTTTTTGAGACTGAGTTTCGCTCTTGTTACCCAGGCTGGAGTGCAATGGCGCGATCTCGGCTCACTGCAACCTCTGCCTCCTGGGTTCAGGCAATTCTCCCGCCTCAGCCTCCTGAGTAGCTGGGATTACAGGCACACACCACCATGCCCAGCTAATTTTTTGTATTTTTAGTAGAGATGGGGTTTCACTATGTTGACCAGGATGATCTCGATTTCTTGACCTCGTGATCCACCCGCCTCGGCCTCCCAAAGTGCTGGGATTACAGGCTTGAGCCACCGCGCCTGGCTTCTTCTGGAAGTTTTATTGTTGCTATGGTCTGAATATTTGTTCCTGGCCCCTCCCTCCCCCTTTCAGATGTTGAAACCTAATCCCTAGTATGATACAGTGTGATATACTGTGACACAGTGTTAAGATGTGGGGCATTTGAGAGGTGATGAGGCCACAGGATTAGCGCCTATGATAGTCTGTTTTGTGTTGCTATAACAGAATGCCACAGACTGGGTAATTTATGATAAATACAAGTTTACTGGGCTCACAGTCCTCGAGGCTGGGAAGTCCAAGACCATGGCACCAATATATAGCATAGGCCTTTGCACTGCATCACCCATGGAGGAAGGACAAGAGAGGATGTGAGCAAGAATGCAAGAGAGAGCTAAACTTGCTTTTGTAACAAACCCACTCCCTGGATAATGACATTAATCCATTTCCGAGTACAGAGCCCTCATGACCTAACCACCTCTTATTGGGCCCCACCTCCCAATACTTGTTACATTGGGGATTAACTTTCCAACCCTTAAAATTAGGGAATACATTCAAATTATTGCAGTGCCCTTATAAAAGTGGCGCTAGAGGCTAGACCTTAGGAATGGGGCAGGGGAGGGGTGGGCCTCAAAATGTAATTAAAGGTCTCTGATCACAAAGCCTTCAGCCTCAATTCCTATCCTATTGTAAGACAGTATATTTATATGTTTTATATAAAAGAAGTGTAGAATATAATAACAGTAATAACTACCATTTGTTGAGGGTTTACTATGCATCTGTTCCTGCCAAATACTTTAAAATTTTCACAAAAGCTCTGCAAAGGAATTATCATTAGTTTCATTTTACACGTAAGGAAATTTGGGATCCAGGGAAGTTAGGTCAATTACTTCTACAATGCTACAGAGAAAGGTAGAATTGGGATTTGAATTCAGGCTGTCTGACTTCAAAGTTCAAGGTCTTAATTACACTGGAACAAAGCACAAAGGGATGTTGTATAAATTGAGTATTTTTTTTCTTCAATTTCGTTTTAGTTTTTGAGAAACTGGTTACTGTATTGTTGTAAGAATGGTCATGGCCATATCTTTGTTAAATATGGAGTATGCTTTTGGAATATTCTTATTTACGGTAAAGGGAAATAATCATTGTGCTTAGCACGTTGTCTATAGTATGATATCTGAGGTTCCTGACTCTTCTGGGAAAAGCCACGATTCAGCCAAGCTGGTTTAATTAGGGAACTGGGAGATCAAAGGGATCCTTGAGCCTACATGTGACACTTCAATGACACTCAGGCTATGAGGCTCAGACCTGAGGCTGAAAGCTTGGCTGGATTGCTGTGTTGCCTCTTCTTTTATTTATTTGTTTGTTTGTCTGTGTGCTTATTTATTTATTTATTTAATTTTACCTTGAGATGGAGTCTTGCTCTGTCTCCCAGGCCGGAGTGCCATGGCGTGATCTCTGCTCACCGCAGCCTCTGCTTCCTGGGTTCAAGGGATTCTCCTGCCTCAGCCCCTGTATCTGGGATTATAGGCATGCACCACCACACCCAGCTAGCTTTTGTACTTTTTAGTGGAGATGGGGTTTTTCCATGTTGGCTAGGCTGGTCTTGAACTCCTGACCTCAGGTGATCCACCTGCCTCAGCGTCCCAAAGTGCTGGGATTATAGGCGTTAACCACCGTGCCTGGCCTGTTTGTTTATTGAGACAAGGTCTTACTCCGTTGTCTAGGGTGGAGTGCGGTGGCAAGATCATGGCTCACTGCAACCTCAGCCTTCCAGACTCATGTGATCCTCCTACCTCAGCCACTCAAGTAGTTGGGACTACAGGTGTGCATCACTACACCTGACTAATTTTTTTATTTTTTGTAAAGACGGTGTTTTGTAGGGATGTTGCCAGGGCTGGTCTCAAACTCCTGGGCCAAGAGATCCTTCTTCCTTGGCCTCCCAACATGTTGAAATTATAGGTATGAGCTACTGCGGCTGGCTGCCCCTTATCTTTTAAACTGAGTCTGGAGACTTTAGAGAAACCCAGTGGAATATATAGACTTTTATTCTTTTGCTACCTGATTTCCACTCCTCTCTTAAACTGGCTGGTAAGAAAATAAGGTCTCTTAGAGGATAATTTCTAAAAATGGTAAATTTGTGAATTTCCTGCAGATATAACTCATTATTTAATGAGGGAACCAGAAAGGTGTTACAATTATTTCAAAGAGGGACTTCAAAGAGCAAAAACAAAAAAAGGCCATGAAATAAATGTATGAATGAATGTAAAACTGGCTTTTTCTACTGACAAAAATTCTTTGCTTCACCAAACTTTAGTCAGGCTCTTGAAACTTCTCGTAGGTCTGTCTGCACACTTGTAAAATCCGATTTTAGCAAGGAATCTGGTAAGACATTTTAACAAAAACCCCCTACTCTCAGTGTTCGATCCTCTTTGACGTTTGATCCTCCATCAACCCCCAGGTGATGTCTGATCACCCTGGCCTGTCTTCAGCAAGACTCCTGTTAGGTGGGTTGATGCAGAATCTCCTTTACCCTTGATGTTACCTCTTAGTAATTTTTCATCCACTGACCTCCACCTGATTCTTGGCTGTAAATTTTCACTTGCCCATGCTGTATTTGGAGTTGAGCATAATCTCTCTTCCTCATTACAAAATTCTGTTGTAGTGGTCCCTATACTTACCTCAGTGGTTTTGAATAAACTGTGGCTTACCATGCTTTAACAAGTATCATTGAATACTTTTTTCTTTTTTTGAGATGGAGTCTTGCTCTGTCTCCCAGGCTGGAGTGCAGTGGTGTGATCTTGACTCACTGCAACCTTTGCCTCCCGGGTTCAAGCAATTCTCCTACCTCAGCCTCTCAAGCAGCAGCCCACCACCATGCCCAGCTAATTTTTGTATTTTTAGTAGACATGGGGTCTGCCATGTTGACCAGGTTGGTCTTGAACACCTGACCTCAGGTGATCTGCCCACCTCAGCCTCCCAAAGTGCTGGGATTACAGGTGTGAGCCACTGTGCTGGCCATAATTTTTTCTTTAACACTATGGGTGGAGGGAAATCAGTGTTTCCTCCAAGCAGTCAGAATCTACTTGTGTGTCTGTAGACAGTAATTTTTGCTTTGCTATCAGTTATTTACAGAGTTATGAGTAGCCCAAAGATAATAAAACCTAGTAGTGAAGTGGCATCATTCATCTGGGGTAATACCTGAGGTTCATTATCTCACACCAAGGATATCAAGGATGCAGACACACAAGGAGTGAGTTTAAGAGTGGAAATTTAATGGGCAAAAGAGAAAATCTCTCTCATGCAGTGGGAGGCAGTTCTGAGCAGATCTCCTAGTTCACAGCAAGAGGTGGTTGGTTTTATAGATGAGTTTGAGGAATTGGTGTCTAATTTACATAGGGCGCAAAGGATTGGCTGGACCGGTGTGCTATTTACATGGCACCCTAATCTTTTACTACCCTAATCTTTTATTATGCAGATAGGTTCTCTACCTGGCCAGCACCATGTTGCCTGCTTCTTTACTGCCTGCCTACATGGTGATAAAGAAAGGGGAAGATGGAGCGTCCATGTTGAACATACCTGAGTTCCACGTATCCCTTTTCTGTTGGTACAGCTGCCAGCACTTACCTATGCAATCTTCCAGCTTGCTTATCTATGTCTGCAGCTTGATTTTCAGGCTGCTCTTTGTCTGAAAAGAAATGATTTTGGGGCTGCTTTTTACTAAAAGAGAAGTCTTGCTGAGGACTGTCTTACCCTCACTATCTGCCTAAGTAATTTCTTTCTAGCTCCTGTATCAATATAATCAGATAAGCCAGGAAAGAGTGCTAAAAACAATACATTTTTTTCCCATTGAAATGTTGATTTAAAAACAAACAAACAAAAAAAACCCCACAAAGCTCTGGAAAATATTTAAAGAGGTTTATTGTGAGCTCAGTTTTGAGTGACCATGGCCCAGGGAACAGTCTTAAGAGGTTCTGAGAAAGTATGCCCAGAATGGTTGGGTTACAGGTTGGTTTTGTATATTTGAGGGAGAAAAGAATTGTAGCTGAAATTATAAATCAACACATGCAATGTGTATATTGGTTCAGGATACAGAGGTGGGATATCTTGAAGAGGGGGGAATTTATAGGTCATACTGTAGTTGGATTCAAAGATTTTCTAATTGGCAACTGGTTGAAGAGTTAAGCTTTGTCTAAAGACTATAGAAATAAATACCTGAGTTAAGATATAGGGGGTTTAGGAGACTAGGTTGTTTTTTTTCTTTCCATGACTCAGCAGAAGACACCAAGGTTCTTGCTGTGTAGACGAAGCCTCCAGGTAACAACCTTCAGAAAGAATAGAGAGTCAATGTCTTCTTTTGAATCTTAAAAGGTGTCAGCCCTTTCATCTCTCCCATATCCAGGAAAGTCCTGACCATGGAGATTCTCTAAGATGCAAATTTCCCCTGTGAATGACAGCTCTTCGGGGCCATTTCAAAATATGTCAAATAAATGTATTTGGGGGTAAAATATTTTCATTTCCTTCAGTCTCTGCTATCTGTCCTGTGATGCTATACCAGAGTCAGTCTGGAATTTGGTATCTTATTGCCACAAATAGTCTGTTTTGTCAGTGTTTTAATCAGTTTTAACGTTAATGCTGGCCACTTGTGCCTAAACTCTAAAAGGGAGGAGGGTGTAAAGAGGCATATCTAACCTCCCTTCTGGTCATGGCTGGGAAGTCAGGTTTTCAGGTTTCTTTGTGACTCCCTTGGCTCAGAGGGGGTCTGTTCAGTCAGTCAGTGGAGGGGCTTAGGATATTATTTTTTGTTTACAGAAACCACATAGCTACCTTTTTGGTTCATTCTTCCCATCTGAGGATTAACCAGGACTGACCCTGCTTATCTTCTGAGATCAGATGAGATTGACATGTTTAGAGTGGTATGGCTGTAATTTCTAAGTCTTTTATAATTTTTTATGACAAATCACATTGTATATCTGATCACTTTGTAATTGTTTCTTGCATTATAATTGCTCATTGAAAACTGCTGATGGAATAGGAAGCATACTTTTTTCCTATTCGTTTTAAACTCAAAACATCTTAAAATTAGGTGTCTTAACAGAAAGAAAGAAATATGTGTGTGTACGTGTGTGAGTTGTGTAGTGGGGACAGTCTGGAAAAACACAGTAGAACACCAGACTTCCACGGCAAGTGAGTACAAATCCTTTAATAACAAAGGAGCAATTTTATAGGAAAAGATTCAGGTCCCATGTGGTATGAGAATAGCCTTGTCTCTTTTTGCCACCCATGGGTTCACACTCTGCTGGCAACAGGGTCCTCTACCCTGAGGGAGAGGACATTTATTTCCTGATATTGATGACTCCACTCAAGGACAGTGTTTGTTTTTTAAAAAATTGAGCTGGAGGGTTCTCACTATGTTGCCCAGGCTGGTCTCAAACTCCTGGGCTGAAACGTTCCTCCCATCTTAGCCTTCTGAGTATCTTGGACTACAGGTGTCTGCCACCATGTCCAGTTCTAAGGACTGTGATTTCATATGGTCTCAAACTCAGGTCCAGACCAAAAAAAGAGATTTATCTTCATTTCCTAAGGGATATGTTACCATTGCCTAGGAACAATAATAATAATTTTTAGTAGAGACGGGGTTTTACCATGTTAGCCAGGCTGGTGTTGAACTTTTCAGGTGATCTGCCCACCTCAGCCTCCCAAAGTGCTGGGATTATGGGCATGGGCCATGCACTCAACCCTGGAACAATAATATTTCTTTTCTTTTTTTTTCTTTTTTTGAGATGGAGTCTTGTTGCCCATGCTGGAGTGCAGTGGTACAATCTCGGCTCACTGCAATCTCTGCCTCCCAGGTTCAAGCGATTCTCCTGCCTTAGCTTCCTGAGTAGGCTGGGATTACAGGCCTGTGCCACCACACCAGGATATTTTTTGTATGTTCAGTAGAGATGGGGTTTCACCATGATGGTCAGGCTGGTCTCGAACTCCTGACCTCGTGATCAGGCTGCCTCAGCCTACCAAAGTGCTGAGAATACAGGCGTGAGCCACCGCAGCCAGCCAACAATATTTCTATAATAAACACTCTTCTTAGTAACTTAAGGGTAAGTAGCAAGGTTAAAGAAACTGCTGTCATGGGATATACACAGACAACTAGAAAAAGCTTTCTCTTTTCATCTAAATTGATAAGATTTAGTCAAACAACATATGGATGAATTCTCAGTGATTTATCTTTTGGCCTTTCACGTTAACCTTACACAGTTTAAGTCCAAAATCTGCATTCCAGGTACTTGAAAAGAAAGGACACTGTTCAGTTGACCTTTATTTAACAAGAAGTTTCAGCGGGCTCAGGGGTTCCTTACAACATTGTATGTAGACTGACATTTCAAACAAGGACTGTTTCCTGTTCAGGAGGAGACATGATGATTAGTGTTGTTGTCGTGTGTGTGTGTGATCACTGAACATTTAAGTAATCTAAACCAAGGCATTTTCAACCAAAGCAGTGCTTATCCCTAATACGCCCCAGGAGTGTCTCATGAACAGCTAGCTATATAGGCTTAGGAAGCTAGATGGCAGAGTAATCACACAGTTAAAAGGCTTTGTATGTAGTTGCAGGGAAAAGCTAAGTTTTTCTTCAATTAAAAAAAAGACATTCCTGCTTACCTGTCTGAATGATAAAAAAAAAAAAAAAAAAAAAAGTAGTCTAGTATGATGGTATACAAGGAATAATTTTTAAGGTTCAAAAAATCAGAAAGATTTCCTTTATGCCAGAGACTTGATAATAATAACCAACTTCATGCATTAGGGTTCTTTACGAGTAGTGGAGTGCATTTAGAGGTGTGGACTTGGCAACAGCCCGAATGCGTAGTCTCTCTTAAGCCTTTCTGATGATTAGCCTGTTACTTAAGCTTCTACCCATTTTATTTCTTTCTTGTCTTCGTGGCTCTCGTCTGTAAAGTATGTATCAACTTTTTACATTATGATGATCAGGAATAAATCCAAAGTACTTGAAAGTACCTAAGATAATTGATGAAAAGGTTGTGCAACCAGGGGGGAAATATAATAAGTTAATAGGTGCCTGGAGATCAGGAGTTAGACTACCAAGCTTCAAATTCTCAGTCTTGTGACCTTGGCCAGGTTGTGTAACTTCTGAAAGCATTGCTTTTTTGTTAGTAAGAATGAGGATTATAATAGTACCATGTCATAGAGTTGTCATGGTTATTGTGAAGCTTGACCACCATTATGTTGCAATATAATAAGAAATATATTTTCAGTCTCTGCCACTTGTTCTCGGCACACAGCTCCTAAACCCCTTAAAATCCCTTAAGCGGTAAGTGTCTTTTTGTATGCTAATGAGATGACTGGCTGCTGGGGCTCTTAGATAGCTTCAGGAGTGGGGTTGCTAGTTGCTAGGGATACCAACCATGGAATTAGAGCACTGGGACTTTCAGCCCCACCCCTCAACCTTTGGATAGGGGAAAGAAGCTGAAGGTTAGACTGATCTTCACTGGTCAATGGTTCAATCAATCATGCTATGTAATGAAGCCTTCATTAAAACTCAGAATGACTGAGCTTGGGGAGCTTCTGGATAGCTGAACATGTGCAGATACCTGAAGCCTGGCTCACCTAAGAGGGCATGAAAGCTCTACGTCCCTCCTCAATACCTTGCCCCATTAATCTCTTTCATCCAGCTGTCCACTGTATCTTTTGAATATCCTTTATAATAAGTAAGTAAATGTAAGTAAGGTGTTTCTTTGAGTTCTGTGAGCTGCTCTAGCAAATTAATCAAACCCTGGGAGGGAGTCATGGGAACCTTGATTTACAGCCTTTTGGGCAGAAGCACAGGTCACAACCTGGGACCTGCAATTGGCATCTGAAGTGGGAGGTAGTCTTGTGGGATGAGCCCTAACCTGTGGGGCCTGATGCTATCTCCAGGTTGAGATCATCAGAGTTGAATTGAATTAGAGGGCATCTATTTGGTGTCTGCTGGAACACTGATTGCTGGATGTGTGGGAAGAAATCCCTGCACACCCGGTGTCAGAGTGTTTTGTTGAGTCCGTGAGAGAAGGAAAAACGCTTCTTTTTTTCTCTATCTCTAAGAACCACAGTTCCTGATATGTAGAGAGCAGTCTGTACGTGTTAGTTATTATTACTACTGCCTTTTCTTTATATAGCTTTGCACTTAAGTATACACATTTCTTTAAATCTTCATAACGTTTTATCAGGTAAATATTATTGTCTTCATTTACCTATGGTGGAGACTTAGGTGAGACAGGTCATCAACTTGAAGTGGGAGCCTGGAACTCATCCAGACCTAACTCCATGTTCAGAGCTCTTCCCAGTCACCACTCTGCTTTCCAAAAACAAGAAAAACTGCACATGAAAAGCCTTGGGTTCTTTTTGAAATGCAAACAATTCTAAACCCTCCAAGAAGTAAAGCATCTTAAGGCTAGACAAGGTAGAAAAAGGTGTCGACTAGCAAACCATCCAGAGAGCTAGGGGTCTGTAGGATTAGGGAATACTTATGGTTCAGGTGCACAGTACGCAGTGCCTGGAGGAGTAGGCAGAGCGCGACTCCGTGCAGGATCTTGGTGAGTCTGTTGTGAGGTCCTTGAAGGCAGATACCGTCTTCTTTGTATTCCCTGTCTTGCTGTTTGCAACAGTAGATGCCTTATAAGCGTTTGTTGTATGTACTAATACCCTATGAAAAAAACTTCTTTCTATTACAATAATGTTGGGATGGGATAAAAATTGCTAATGTGAGAGCGTATTAGTCCATTTTTACACTGCTGATAAAGACATACCTGAGAGTGGGTGATTTACAAAAAAAAAGAGGTTTATTGGACTTACAGTTCCACATGGCTGGGGAGACTTCATAATCATGGCGGAAGTCAAGGAGCAGCAAGTTATGTCTTACATGGATGGCGGTAGGCAAAAAGAGAGCTTGTGCAGGAAAACGCCCCTTTATAATAACCATCAGATCTTGTGAGACTTACTCTCACAAGAATAGCTTGGGAAAGACCTGTCCCCATGATTCAATTACCTTTCACTGGGTCCCTCCCACAACACGTGGGAATTCAAGATGAGATTTGGGTGGGGACACAGCCAAACCTTATCAGAGAGTATTCCCGGACATTGCATCCCCTATCCTAGAGTCCATTGAAAGAATTCTGCAGGGGCCAGCCCAAGTTCTCTATTGCCTTCTCCACTGGTAAGTATTCCTCTGTGTGTGTTTGTGTGTGTGTGTGTGTGTGTGTGTGTGTGTGTGTGTGCATGTGTGTGTGTGTGTGTGTGTATTGTATAGTTATAAATTAGACCTCTGTATTTTTCTGCCCAGGCTGCCATAACAGAGTACCACAGACAAAGGAGCTTAAACAATATACATTTATTTTCTCATAGTTCTAGAGGCTAAAAGTTCAATATAAATGTGCTAGATGAGTTGGTTTCTGGTGAGGTTTTTCTTCTTGGCTTGCAGATGGCTGCCTTCTCGTTGTGTTCTCGCATTGCCTTTGTGTACATGTAGTTATGGTGTCTCTTCCGTTTTTTTTCTTTTTCTTTTTCTTTTTTTTTTTTTTTGAGACAGAGCTCTGTTTATCTGAGACTCCAGCTCTGTCACCCAGGCTGGAGTGCAGTGGTACAATCTTGGTTCACTGCAACCTCTGCCTCCTGGGCTAAAGCTATTCTCATGCCTCAGCCTCCTGAGTAGCTGAGGCTACAGGCATGTGCCACCACGCCTGACTAATTTTTGTATTTTTAGTAATGATGGTGTTTCACCATGTTGACCAGGCTGGTCTTGAACTCCTTTTCTTAGGTGATCTGCCTGCCTTGGCCTCTCAAAGTGTTGGGATTACAGGTATGAGCCACCATGCCTGACTGTCCTTTTTTTTTTTTTTAAATAAGGACACAAGTTCTGTTGATTTAGACCTTATGACCTTATTTAATCTGAATTACCTCCTTAAAAGCCTTATCTCCAAATACAGTCACACTGGGGGTTAGGGCTTTAACATATGGATGGTGGATGGGGATCACAGTTCAGTCCATAACAACTCCCTGCAATGCTAATTGAGATGTGTGGAGGAAATCACTTTAACAATTAAATGATGAGTTCCTGTCCTTTGTAGGGACATGGATGAACCTGGAAACCATCATTCTCAGCAAACTGACACAGGAACAGAAAATCAAACACTGCATGTTCTTACTCATAGGCTGGTGTTGAATGAGAACACATGGACACAGGGAGGGGAGCATCACACACTGAGGTCTGTCGGAGGGGACTAGAGGAGGGACAGTGGGGGGTAGGGAGTTGGGGAGGGATAACATGAGGAGAAATGCCAGATACAGGTGATGGGGAGGAAGGCAGCAAACCGCATTGCCATGTATGTACCTATGCAACAATCCTGGATGTTCTGCACGTGTACCCCAGAACCTAAAATGCAATTAAAAAATACATATAAATTATTCTGACTACTAACCACTGTAGTTTCACTGTGGCACAGTTCCAGGGCAATCCCACGTGGTTTGCTAGTGGTCACCTTTTTCTACCTTGTTGATCCTTAAGATGTTTTACTTCTTGGAGGGTTTAGAATTGCTTGCATTTCAGGTCTACACCTTCCTACAGTCACAAAGTGTCCTAAGTAGCAGAGCTGCCTTTTAGCATACCAGCACAGCTGGAGAAAGCTATCCTGGAACACAAATTCTCTTTGGCTTTGAAGTTCACAGCTGGTTGACTCACTTTGGAGTCTCATCCTTCACTGGGCTTTTTGATTCCCTCCTACCCAGATAAAACCCAGAAACGATGGCTTAGCACTGTTTGCATTTGTTGATTGTTCAGTCAATGTGTAAACTGCATTTACCTTTTAAACATCTGTCTCTACTTGCAGAAGAAAAGGCTTTTTTAAGCATCAGCAAGTTGGTGGAGAGAGATTTCTTTGGGTAGGGAGCCTTGAAATCATCCTAGGCCCCCTTTAATATTGGGCTTGAGAATAGCCCTGATTTAGTCTCTTTGGATAGGATCGGGAAGAAAGGCAAATGAATATGTTCCTTCCAGAGGGCATCCTCAGTTTGGAGGGGCTGCTGGAATCCATTCCTGTGTCCTGGGAAGCCGGGCCCTGGCACCCGTGGTGTGGTGGGTCTCTCTCTCCTGACTGCCCCTCCTTGCTGTCTATTGCTGGCCCTCCTTTTCAACTTTACTAAGCTTGCCTAAGTTTTATCTGTTTTAAAGATCAAGAGGTCCAGGTGTACATTTTGCAATTTCTAGCCAGATGACCTTAATTAGAATCTAATGACTTTTATCTGATTACTGTAGAATCTTTTCACTACCATTCCAGAACACAAGTCTGTATCGCTTCTGTTATTTCCGAGAATTTTACTGACAAAGCAGTGTTGGAACTGTATCCTCTTATTAGCTGGACCACCTCTAGAAAATGCAAAGGGAACTGCAAGGAAAGCCTGGCCCCACTGCTGGACCCTAAAAATGGCCGACACTGATCTGTTCAGTTTTATTCACTGGTTTATCCTTAAATTGTTTTAAAATTCAGCATCCACATGACTGGGCCTAGATAAAGGTAAAGTACTTTTTGGTAAAGTACTTACAGCAAATCACAAAATCGGCAAATAAAGCCTGCTCAGGCTAAATGGCATCACTTGCAGAAAGATAATGAACAGCACTAGGAAGAACATGACAACGAAATGAGTGGTTGAGAGAAGGCCTATGAGAGTTCTAATGAGGAAGACTTCATTGTAGGTTGGTGTGCAAGAATAGCTTTGCAGAGGGGTGGGCCCTGATGGGCCTCTTAGGATCAGCAGGAAGAAAAGGAATGAGAACTTTGAAAGAGAGGAAGGGAATGTGTCAGTAGGAGGCCAGGATAGCGTAAGAGAAGAACTAAAACCTTGTGAACAGTAATGATCGGTGATTAGTTAACATTTACGGAGCCCTTCTCTGTGCCTGGCACATTTTTTGGCACTCTATGTACGGGGTCCTATCTGACACATTCCTGTGACCTTGGGAGGCAGACATTATCCTCATGAGACAACTGGAGCCCAGAAAGTTTAGGTCACTTGCTTGGGATGCCCATTCTATTCTGAAGCCCATGTTCTTAGTCACCAACCATCTCCCTGTGGGAAAGGGATGTAGGCTAAGCTGGTAGGAGATAAGATCTCCTGGAATTTAAAACACTGGAGAATTTGATGCCTTAGGAGAGCGAGAAGGTGTTGGTCAGATTGTAAATATCCCCGGTCTGCAGGGGGTCCTGGACTGCCCTGGCTCGGGTAATTCAGAGCTGACATTTAGAGATGTGGCACAAGCCCTCACCAGGCAGGTAGCTCTTTTTCTGAAAAGACATAATAGAACGACTCCACCGTGATTTTTTCAAGGGCAGGCCTGAAGCATTTACTGGGGAGAAATGTCTCCCATATGGAGGAAGGCAGAGAGAGAGTCAAAGGAAATGGAGAGCCGGCTCCTAGAAGGCAGAAATAATAATGTGAACAACAGGAGAGGAAAGGAGGTGGGCGGGTAGGTGAAAGCAGATATATCGTTATTGTTATAATGAAAGGGAGAGCAGTTACTGGAGAGAACATGTCCTATTAATAAAAGATCTAAAATGACGGAGGAAATGACAGCAGCTGAGAGGCGGCCTTCTTTGAAAAATATGGCCACTAAAAGGAATTCACCTTTCCAATTTGCACTGCACTTTCCAGTTTCCCAAGCGCTTTTTCATCTATTATTTATTCTGACATCAGTGCTCTGATGTATGGCATTATCAACTCTGTTTGACAAATAAGGAAGTAGGTTTCAGAAGGGAAAGGTCCTATTTGAGGTCCCATGACTGGTTAGATAGACCTGGGACTAGCCCTCAAGTCTTAGCCCTGCTAGACTTTGCCCCCCTCTTAATGCCAGGAGGACAAACAGGGTCATCACACAGTGATTAAAACTTTGGGGAAGAAGCTGCAAGAACTGCCTGGGAAAAGTTGAATGTGGTGGAAGATTTTTTGGGAATCTACTAAGGTATAATAATGGAAAGTTTTTTGAAATTCATCCAGTTAAGATTGAATTTATACAAACACCTTATTTATTTATATTCAGGTGACCAGAGAAAGTGACTCTGAATACAAAGAGTTTGTATTATCTGGTATTCCTTGTTTTAGCTGCAGAAGAGTAAAGATTAATTTTTGATCTTTTTTAATGGTCTGATTATTTGCCTTTGCTCTCTTTTCCTAAGGGAAAAAAAATAACATCTGCCTCCCAAGGTCACAGGAATGTATCAGATAGGACCACGTACATACAGTGCCAAAAAATGTGCCAGGCACAGAGAAGGGCACAGATTAGTTAACATAAATGTTAACTAATCAGTGATCATTAGTGTTCACAAGGTTCACATTCTCCTTAATGACAGTACTTTGCATTTGTTTAATGTTACTGAGTTTCTACTGGTAGTGCACCCTACAGTACCAGAGGCCTCAATGAATTCAGGAATCCAGTTTCCACTGAGCTAGTCATAGTGAGGGAGTATCTTAACTTCTCTTCCCAGGTCCACAAGGGGCATGGTTTCAAAGGCAAGAACTTGCCAGCACCATAGCTCTAATCTCTCCCCATCCGGGAGCCTAGAGTTCTTTGTCTAACTTTCTCCAGCGAGCGTGGGAAGGTAGACAGCTCAGGTGAGCTTCCTTTGTTTAAAAAGATTTCCAAAAGCTTTGAAAGGAGGGGCTCTATTGCGAGCCAGGCAGCCAATCCAGCATCGGAGTCCAAGATCAATCACTCCAGAAGAAGTTTGGTAAAGCTCCTCTCACTGGATGAGAACTTGAATGGGGTGGGAGTAACTTCGGGGGTTAAATTCCCCCTACTCCCTTACCTATAAGAATTTCCCTCTCTAGGATCCCTTCCCACAAAAGCGTGGGAGCCTTCTCTCTCTCTCTTTTTACCTCTGTGGACTCCATCTCTGGATCACTTTTCTGCAAAGCTCCTTGGGTCCAGTATTTACTTGAACGAGCTCACCAGCCACCATGGCCCTCTCCCATTCTTGGGTGAGTGAGGCCCAAGGACCTGGGAAAACACATCCGATCGGGGAACAGTGAGCATCTTTGGGACCCCCGCAGCCCTGCTCCCATCCCCAGTTACCGTAGTTCATATTTCTTTCTGCTTTTTCCACATTGGCATGCTGACATTTGGAGAAGCATCAGTTGGCTTTTGGAGAAGCATCAGTTGGCTTCTCCCAATGCCCTTTATTCTCACAGATAACTCCATTTTCAGTGTAACCCCTCTTATTCCTAGTCTTGGCATTTTTGCCCTTATTCTTCAATCAAACCACTGATAGCTGGATTTTCTTTCTTTTTTTTTTTTTTGGAAGGGAGTCTCATTCTATTGCTAATGCTGCAGTGGAGTGGCAAGATCTTGGCTCACTGCAACCTCGTCTCCCAGGTTCAAGGGATTCTCCTGCCTCTCAGTCTCTTGAGTATCTGGGACCACAAGTGCTCACCACCATGCCTGGCTAATTTCTATATTTTTAGTAGAGATGGGGTTTTACCATATTGTCCAGGCTGGTCTCGAACTCCTGACCTTGTGATCTGCCTGCTTCAGCCTCCCAAAGTGCTGAGATTACAGGCGTGAGCCACCACGCCGAGCCAATAGCTGGAGTTTTATTGTCTTTCCACATTATTAGTTATTTATTGCTCTGTAACAGATTACCCCAAATTTTATAACAAATTAACATTATCTCATAGTTTTTGTAGGTTGGGAACCAAGACACTGGGTTGGTGTCTCTCATGAGTTGGCAGTTATGCTATTGGGCTGTTATCGTCTTAAGGGCTCCAGGATCCACCCCCAGCCCTCTCATGGCTGTTGGCAGGAGGCTTTAGCTCTTTGCTTTGTGGCCCTTTTCATAGGAATGCTTATGACCTGGCTTCTCTCATAGTGAGGGATCCAGGAGAAAGAAGGAGTGAATGAGAACAGCAGGTGGAAATCCCAGTCTTTGAATAACCTAATCTTGGAAGTGACATTCTATTACTTCTTCCATATTCTAATTAACACATGTGACCCAGTAAGTTCAGTCCACACTCAATCAGAGGGAAATTAAACTCTACCTCTTAAGGAGAGGATTATCAAAGAATTTATGGACATATGTTTACAACAATCACATTAAAAAATTATTTATAGTTTTTTTTTTTTTTTTTTTTTTTTGAGACAGGGTCTTGCTCTGTCACCTGGCTAGAGTGAAGTGGCATGATTATGGCTCACTGCACTCTCAACTCCTTGACTCAAGTGAGTCTCCCACCTCGGCCTCCCTAATAGCTAGGAGCATAGGCATACACTGTGGTGCCCCGCTAATTAAATTTTTTTTCTCTTTTGTAGAAATAGGATCTCACCATGTTGCTCAAGCTAGTCTCAAACTTCTGGGCCCAAGTGATCCTCCCACTTCAGCCTCCCAAAGTGCTGGGATTACAGATGTGAGCGCTTTGCCCAACAATTTTTTAGTTTTATAGCTCTGTATTATACACTTGCTAGACTTTAGGGATTTAACAAGGTTCTTGACCCCACAAAAATTTAAGTCTAGAGGCCATGCTATTTTCTTCTATTTCCTTTCTACTTTCTTTTTTCCAAGGATAGACCACTGAGGTCCAATCTGGGAACTCACTTCTCCTTTAATACCATACTATTGGCAGCTGGTGGCCTAACTCAGTGTCTGAAAATTTTCATTTATCTGGAGTCTGAGCTGGAGGAAAACTTAAGTCCTTTTTAAATATGATAAATCTATCTGAGATTCTTGGAAAGCCAAGAGTTTTGTGGTTATCCCACTGTTCTTTGGATATTCTGTTTTTTTTTTTTTAAATCTTTTTTCTCCTTGTTCTTTAGTTTTGGAAGTTTCTATTGACATACATTCTAGCTCAGAAATTTTTTCCTCATCTGTATCCAGTCTGTTGAGTAGGCTTTTCTAAGGGATTCTTAATTTTTGTAAAGTGTTTTTGATCTTAAGCATTTATTTTTGGTTCTTTCCCAGAATTTCCTCTCTGTTTACATTGTCCATTTGTTCTTGCATGCTATCTAATTTTCTCATTACAGCCTTTAACATATTAATCATAGTAGTTTTAAATTCCCACTCTGATGATTCCAACATCTCTGCCATATCTGAGTCTGGTTCTGATGTTTGCTCTGATCTCTTCAAACTTGGCTTTTGTTTTTTAGTTTGCCTTCTCACTTTTGTTATTGTGGTTGTTGTTGAAAGCTGACATGATATACTGAATGTATTAGTTTGTTCTCCTATTCCTATAAATAAATACCTGAAACTGGGTAATTTAGAAAGAAAAGAGGATTAATTGGCTTACAGTTCTTCAGGCTGTACAGGAAGCATGGTGGCATCAGCTTCTAGAGGGAGGCCTCAGGAAACTTTCAGTTTTGATGGAAGGCAAAAGGGGAGTTAAGCATCTCACATGGCCAGAGCAGGAGCAAGAGAGAGGGGAAGAAGGTGCTACCCACTTTTAAATGACCAGATTTCACAATAACTCACTCACTATCATAAGAACAGCACCAAGGGAGAAACTCACCCCCATAAACCAATTGCCTCCCACCGGGCCCCACCTCCAACTCTGGGAACTACAATTTGATATGAGATTTGGACAGGAACACAGATACAAACCATATTATTCCATCCCGGCCCCTCCCAAATCTTGTGTCCTTCTCACATTGGAAAATGCTATCATGACTTCCCAACAGTCCCCCAAAGTCTTAATTTATTCCAACATTAACTTGAAAGTCCAAGGTCCAAAGTATCATCTGAGACAAGGCTCATCACTTCTGCCTATGAGCCTGTAAAAAAAAAAAAGCTACTTTCAATATACAGTGGAGGTATAGGCGTTGAATGAAAAATCCTGTTCCAAAAGAGAGATATTAGCCAAAACAAAGGAATACAGGTTTCATGCAAGTCTGTTCGGGGGCTCCAACCCCACGTTTCACCTCTGGACTGCCCTAGAAAAGGTTCTCCATGAGGGCTCCATCCTTGCAGCAGGATTCTGTCTGGACATCCAGGCTTTTCCATACAACCTCTAATATCTAGGTGGAGGCTCCCAAGCCTCAACTCGTGTACTTTACACACCCACAGGCTTAACACTACGTCAAAACTGCCAAGGTTTATGGCTTGCACCCTCTAAAGAGCCTGCAGCAGCCTGAGTTGTACCTGAGATCCTTTGAGCCATGGCTGGGGCTGGAGCAGCCGGGAGGCAGGGAGCAGTATCTTGAGGCTGTGCAGGGCAGCAGGGCCTTGGGCTTAGACCATGAAACCATCTTTCCTTCTTAGGCCTCCAGGAGGGGCTGCCAATAAGGTCTCTGAAATGCTTTCAAGAACTTTCCCCCATTGTCTTGGATATTAGTAGTTGACTCCTTTTTACTTATGCAAATTTCTGTAGCCTTTGAGAGAGTTGGGAGGGACGTGCCACATGCTTTTAAATGACTAGATTTCATGAGAACCTACTCACTATCACAAGAACAGCACCAAGGGGGGATATCCACCCCTATGAGCCAAGCACCTCCCACCATGCCCTACATCCAACATTGAGGATTACAATTTGACATGAGATTTGGGCGGTGTCACAAACCCAAACCATATCACAGAAGGGAAAAATTAGCCAAAAGAAAGGGGCTACAGGTCTCATGTGAGTCTGAAACCCAGCAGAGCTGTTATTAAGCCATAAAGCTTCAAAATAATCTCATTTGATTCCATGTTCCACATCCATGACACACTGGTGTGGCCGGTGGGCTCCCAAGGCTGTTGGCAGCTGCACTTCTGTGGCTTTGCAGGTGCACAGTGCAAGCTTCCAATGGATCTACTGTTCTGGCGTTTGGAGGATGGTGGCCCTCTTCTCACAGCTCCACTAGACAGTGCCCCAGTGGGGACTCTTGTAAATAGACCTTATGTGATGTGGTGCTAAGGTGTGGGAGGAGGGGAAGCAATTTGTAATCTTATGATTGGGGCTTTTAGTGAGCCTGTGCCCTTGGGCTGTGAACTTCACAAGTGCTTCTCAGTTTTTTCCCTTCTGAGATTGGACAGAATGGCTAGGGAGTGCTGCAGTTGGGTATTTCCCTTCCTTTGGGTTGTTTCAGCTGTAATAAATCCAATAGGTTAGGCTCTAGTAACCGCAGTTTCTCTTGAGGGCAGGCCTTGATAAGAAAAACAAAATGCTCTGGTGCATTTCAAAATGATTCTTTTCCCCCTTTTCTGACTGAAAGTCAGAAGGGATTTTTCTCCAGGCTTCTCTTTGAGAATTTGGTAGACGCTCTGGAGGTATAACTCACAGAAACGTGGGGACCTCCCCGCCCCGATGACAGGAGTTTGTCCACACTGAGCCTCCAGCAATTCATGAGTTTTCCTGCCCTAGAACTGGTTCCTGTGGAAGTTTATGCTCTGATATGTTGTGATTCTCTGCATCTATCTATCTGTCTATCTATCTATCTATCTATCTATCATCTATCTGTCTATCTGTCTGTCTATCTCTCCAATTTTGTGGGCAAAAGTTTGCCTCATGACCTCACTTCTCTGACAGATCAAGGAAGAGTTTTCGGTTTTTCGAAAACTAGTTTTTACTTGTTAGAATAGAGTGGTGACTTCCAAACACCTTCCATGCTCTACCATAGATAGGGTTTCTGTAACATCATCACCACAATCATCATATCACATTCTTTTTGGACTAATCATCATATCACATTCTTTTGGGATCATTTTCTGCTCAGACTTATTGAGCAATTACTATGTTTCAGATGGTATTCTAAGTGTTCTACTTGTATTGTCAACAACCCTATGAGGGTTGCATGTACTGATTTAGTTTGAGTTGCTTAGAAACTGAGCCTGCAATAGCATTTTGTGTACATGAGATTTATTAAGAGAATGCTTTTAGGGAAAACTGGTAAGGGAGAAGGGGAAACAGAGTAAGGAAAGAGGGTGCTACATAGGGGTAGGATTTCAGGTGTGGTCTCAGCTTGATCCACTGGGAGCTTTTGAGTGTAAATTACACCATGTACCATTGTTGAGGAAGGGGGGGCGCTATTGTACCCTTGCCGTATTAATAATGAATCATGGTGAGGGCCTTCCTGCCCTTTCCATTTTACAAATGAGGAAATTGAGGCACAGAGAAATTAAACAATTTGCTTGAGGCCACACGGCAAGTTAGTGGTAGAATTGAGTTTGGATCCCAGACATTCTGGCTCTCAAATTACTTTTTTTTTTTTTTTAGATGGAGTTTAGCTCTGTCGCCAGGCTGGAGTGCAGTGGTGCAATCTCGGCTCACTGCAACTTTTGCCCGCTAGGTTCAAGCGATTCTCCTGCCTCAGCCTCCTAAGTAGCTGAGATTACAGGCATGGGCCACCGCGCCCAGCTAATTTTTGTATTTTTTAGTAGAGATGGGGTTTCTCCATGTTGGCTAGGCTTGTCTTAAACTCCTGACCTCAGGTGACCTGCCTGCCTCAACCTCTTAAATTGCTGAGATGACAGGCGTGAGCCACTATGCCTGGCCTCAAGTTACATTTTTATATTGCATTTTATAAGGAACAACCAACTATTTATCCAAAATGCTATGAGGTAGTTGGGCACCAATGATTGTTCTTATTTTTCAGATGAGGAAACTGAAGATCAAATCTAAGTTTTTCTTTTTTTTTTTTTTACATCCAGGTCCTGGTCTTCTGTCTCCCTGTAATGTCATTCTGTCATAAATCAATTAGAGATTGCTTCACTGACTAAATGACATATGTTAAAATAATCACCTGATTTAGGCACATAGAACTTGAAAACTGTAGAGTTTCTGTACTCTAGGTGATTCACAGGATTTAATGGAAAACCTTATCTGATCTGTAGGGAGTGCCCCTAGCTCTTACTCAGATGTCATTTTTAATCACTGGCTGGTTTTCTCAAGTGAGTAAATTTAATGTTTTGTAATTACAAAGTAGTAACAAGAACAACATTCTGGTACTAAAAAAAATGTTTGTTTATTTTATTTTTTGGAGACAGGGTTTCACTCTGTTGCCCAGGCTGGAATGTAGTGGTGCAATAGCAGCTCACTGCAGCCTCAACCTCCTGGGCTCAAGCGATCCCCCTACCTCAACTTCCTGTAGCTAGGACTATAGGCATGTGCCATCAAGCTTTGCTAATTTTTTATTTTTTCTAGAGATGGGGTCTCACTATGTTGCCCAGACTGGTCTCAAACTCCTGGGCTCAAGTGATCATCTTTCCTTGGCCTCCTGAAGTGCTGGGATTACAGGTGTGAGCCACCACACCCAGCTCAGCATTCTGCCATGTAATTCCTGATTGCAGAATAGTTTAAAATTTTATAAGAAGAGTTTATACCAGGAGGGAATTCAGGATGTTATTGGGGAGAATCATACAATTATTTATTATCTTCATTAATATTCTGGGAAAAAGGGATTGTAAGTTAATGAAGAGGTTATAAATTTCAGTAGAAAAGAGGAATGAGAAACTTGGGAAAAAGCTATTCCATCTGGGCAGTGTAATTTGAAACAGATTTTTAATGGTAGGCTTTTTGAAATTCGTTTATTGAAAATCTTAAGAACACAGGAAGAATGCAAACAATCGAAGTTTGCGCTGAAACATGGAAACAGCATAAACTGCTGAAATGTGTGGTCTACATTTGCTGCTTCTGTTTCTTATTCCCCAATTCCTTTTAAATACTTGAAAACCTGATTTCCAGTCATTTGTCAATTGCTCCTAGACTTGTTCTCTACTTTTTTCCCCTTTTGCTGTATCAAACCTACATATCTGAGGAACTGTGGATGTTGAGAGGCGCTGGCAGAAGATGTCAGGTGGTTTCTTTGGCAGTGGCTCAGTCTCCTCCATGATTCCAGGTTCTACAGCCCTTTTTCTGTAGTCCAGGCTCATGGTAGGCAGCCTCTGACTTTCTGATTTCCACTGGCAGACCTGGCTCCTGGCTTTGATGTCACACTTCTATCTTGTAGCCTATCAGCCCTAGCAGTGACAAAACTTCCAGGTATCGCTAATCTTTGCATTAACTTGTTCATTTAGCTTCTCAGTTCTTCTATCATTCAGGTAATGAATTCCCAGTATTAAATTCCTCTTGCTTGAGTTGGCTCTCCTCAACTTTACTTGTTGTTACAATTATTTTTATAGAGATAAGGTCTCATTCTTGTCACCCAGGCTAGAATGCAGTGGTGTGATCATAGCTGACTGTAACCTTGAATTCCTGGGCTCAACCGATCCTCCTGTCTCAGCCTTCTGAGTAGCTGGGACTACAGATGTGAGCCACCATGTCTGGCTAATTAAAAAAAAAATTTTAGTAGAGATCAGGTCTCGCTATGTTGCCTAGGCTGGTCTTGAACTCTTGGCCTCAAATAATCCTTTTGCCTTGGCCTCTCAAAGTGCTGGTATTAGAGGTGTGAGCACAATGACTGATTTTGATTTTTAATTATTTGTGCTTGTTACAGTTTTGTTCTTGTACTCTTCTTTTTTACTCTCCATATTTCTTTCTTTCTTTCTTTTTTTTTGAGACGGAGTTTCGCTCTCGTTACCCAGGCTGGAGTGCAATGGCGCGATCTCGGCTCACCGCAACCTCCGCCTCCTGGGTTCAGGCAATTCTCCTGCCTCAGCCTCCTGAGTAGCTGGGATTACAGGCACGCGTCACCATGCCCAGCTAATTTTTTGTATTTTTAGTAGAGACGGGGTTTCACCATGTTGACCATCTTTCTTTTTAAAAAAATATATATTTTATTGTGTTTTAGGTTTTGGGGAACATCACGCTAGGCTAATTTTTGTATTTTTAGTAGAGATGGGGTTTCACCATGTTGGACAGGCTTGTCTCAAACTCCTGACCTCAAGTAATCTGCCCACCTCAGCCTCCCAAAGTGCTAGGATTACAGGTGTGAGCCACCGAGCCCAGGGATCTTTCAACTTTTAAGAGAAGCCAGGAATCTCCATTTTTATGTGATTATTTCCCTATTTGAAAACACTGGAAATGTGTACTATATCTGATTTTTTCTTGGATTTTCCAGTTATGTTAGCAAACCTTCAATTTGAAAACATATTTACACTGATATTCCATGGAATGTACTGTATTCATAGCCATTTTCTGGCATCCTATTGGATTGAGCCAATGAGAGAAACAGGTAGGGGAGGGAGGGAGGAGAATGGCATCTCCAAGTAGATTGCTTTCATGGCTGGGCAGTTAAGGTCACTCCTTTTGGACCATGGCTTTGGCTATCACAGAGGAAATTATTAATTGAGTAACATTTCAACATGATGCCTAAAAAAGATCTACAACTCACAGGGATGTCCTTCACCAGTCGGTACAGAGTTTTGCTTTCAATTATTCTTAGAAGTAGGAGTTAACTGCTCATTGATCCATCTTCCCCAAGATGTGTCACATCAGCAGTGGGACCATATTTCTCATTGGCTTCACTACTCCTAGCGTTTTTATATAACAATGCCAGTAACTGGCATGTCTTTTGCAATTAGCAGTTTTAGATGAATAGAAAGTTACTTTTGTTTTTGTTTCTTAAAATTTTTAATTTTAATTTTCTTTTTTTTTAAAAATTTTTATGGGTATACAGTAGGTATATATATTTATGGGATACATGAGATGTTTTGATATGGGCATGCAATGTATAATAATCACATCATGGAAGATAGGGTATTCATTCCCTCAAGCATATATCCTTTGTGTTACAAAAAATCCAGTTATACTCTTTTGGTTATTTTTAAATGAGCAATTAAACTATTTTGACTATAGTCACCCTGTTGAGTTAAAAATTATTTTGACTATATTCATCCTGTTGTGTTATCAAATACTAGGTATTATTTACTCTATTTTTTTGTACCCATTAAGCATCTCCACCTCCCCTCTGCCCCCTTCACTGCCCTTCCAGCCTCTGATAATCATCCTTCTACTCTCCATCTCCATGTGTTCAATTGTTCTCATTTTTACATCCCACAAATAAGAGACAACATGGGATGTTTGTCTTTCTGTGTCTGGCTTATTTCACTTAATATAATGACCTCCACTTTCATCCATGTTGTTGCAGATAACAAGATCTCATTCTTTTTTTTTATGGCTGAATAGCACTCCATTGTGTGTAAGTATCACATTTCTGTATCCAGTTTTCTACCGATGGACACATAGGTTGCTTCCAAATCTTGGCTGCTGTGGACAGCGGTGCAACAAACAGGGGAGTGCAGCTGTCTCTTTGATATACAATGTTCCTTTTTTTTGTTGTTTGTTTTTTGAGACCTAATCTCACTCTGTTGCCCAGGCTGGAGTGCAGTGGCACAATTTGGTTCACTGCAACCTCCACCTCCCAGGTTCAAGTGAGTCTCCTGCCTCAGCCTCCTGAGTTGCTGGGATTACACGCACATGCCACTATGCCCAGCTAATTTTTTGTATTTTTAGTAGAGACAGGGTTTCACCATATTAGCCAGGATGGTCTTGATCTCTTGACCTTGTGATTCACCTGCCTCAGTCTTCCAAAGTGCTGGGATTACAGGCGTGAGCTATGGCACCCAGCCTACGATTTCTCTTCTTTTGGGTATATATCCAGCAATGAGATTGCTGGATCATTTGGTAGCTCTATTTGTGGTTTTTCAAGAAACCCCCGTACTGTTCTCTGCAATGGTGTGCTAACTTACATTCCCACCAAGAGCTTATGAGGGTTCCCTTTTTTCTCATCCTCTCCAGCATTTGTTATTGCTTGTCTTGTGGATATAAGCCATTTTAACTGGAGTGAGATGATACCTCATTGTAGTTTTGACTGACATTTGTCTGATGATTCGTGATGTTGAGCACCTTTCCATATGCTTGCCTGCCATTTGTGTATCTTCTTTTGAGAACTGTCTATTCACATCTTTTGTCTACTAAAAAAATAAAATTATTAGTTTTTTTCACTATTGAGATATTTGAACTTTTATATATTCTGGATATTAATCCCTTGTCAGATGGGTAGTTTGCAAATATTTTCTTTCATTCTGTGGGTTGTCTCTTCATTTTGTTGATTTTTCCCTTCGCTGTGCAGAAGCATTTAAACTTGATGTGATCCCATTTGTCCATTTTTGCTTTGGTTGCCTGTGCTTGTGGGTTATTACTCAAGAGATTTTTGCCCAGACTAATGTCCTGGAGATTCACCCCAATGTTTTCTTGTAGTAATTTCATAGTTTGAAGTCTTAGATTTAAGCCTTTAATCCATTTTGATTTGATAGGGATCAAGTTTCATTCTTCTGCATGTGGATATCCAGTTTTCCCAGGCACTATTTATTGAAGAGACTCTTCTCCAATGTATGTTCTTGGCACCTTTGTAAAAAATGAATTCACTGTAAGTGTGTAGGTTTGTTTCTGGGTTGTCTATTCTGTTCCATGGTGTGTGTGTGTGTGTGTGTGTGTGTGTGTGTGTGTGTGTGTATATATATATATATATATATGTATGTATATATATATATTTTTTTAATTGTATTTTACGTTCTGGGGTACATGTGCAGAACATGCAGCATTGTTGCATAGGTACATATATAGCAATGTGGTTTGCTGCCTCCATCCCTGTCACCTATATCTGGCATTTCTCCCTATGTTATCCCTCCCCAACTCCCTACCCCCACTGTCCCTCCCCTAGTCGCCTCCAATAGACCCTAGTGTGTGATGCTTCCCTCCCTGTGTCCCTGTGTTCTCATTGTTTAACACCCACCTATGAGTGATAACATGCGGTGTTTGTTTTTCTGTTCTTGTGTCAGTCTGCTGAGAATGATGGTTTCTAGGTTCATCCGTGTCCCTACAAAGGACACAAACTCATCATTTTTAATGACTGCATAGTATTCCATGGTGTATATGTGCCACGTTTTCCTTGTCCAGTCTATCATCGATGGGCATTTGGGTTGGTTCCAGGTCTTTGCTATTGTAAACAGTACCACAATGAACATACATATGCATGTGCATTTATAACTGATTTATAATCCTTTGGATATATACCCAGTAATGGGATTGCTGGGTCAAATGGAATTTCTATTTCTAGTTCCTTGAGGAATTGCCACACTATCTTCCACAATGGTTGAACTAATTTACACTCCCACCAAAACTGTAAAAGTGTTCCTGTTTCTCCACATCCTTTCCAGCATCTGTTGTCTCCAGATTTTTTAATGATTGCTATTCTAACTGGCATGAGGTGGTATCTCAATGTAGTTTTGATTTTCATTTCTCTAATAATCAGTGATGATGAGCATTTTTTCATATGTTTTTTGGCCTCATATATGTCTCCTTTTGAAAAGTGTCTGTTCATATCCTTCACCCACTTTTGAATGGTTTTGTTTTATTCTTGCAAGTCTGTTTTAGTTCTTCGTAGATTCTGGGTATTAGCCCTTTGTTAGATGGGTAGATTGCAAAAATTTTTTCCCATTCTGTTGGTTGTGGGTTTACTCTAAAGATTGTTTCTTTTGCTGTACAGAAGCTCTGGAGTTTAATTAGATTCAACTTGTCCCAGAAGAATACCCACCAGATGTCAGCCTGAGCTCTCCTTTATGACGTGTCTCTTTGGATATATGGGGATCAGGGAGCTGCTTGAGGATACAGTCTGTCCCTTATAGGAGCTCAAGTGCGAATGTGTGAGCTCCATTGTTCTGTTCAGAGCTGCTGGGCAGGTACCTTTAAGTCTATGCAGTGGAACTCATAACCACCACCTTTTTTCCCCAGGTGCTTTGTCCTGGAAAGGTGGGGCTTTATTTATAAGTTCCTGATGTGCTGCTGCCTTTTTTCAGAGGTACCCTGCCCAGTGAGGAGGTAGTCTAGTCACAGTCTGCCAGCAGAGGTGTTGCTGAGCTGCTGTGGGCTCTGCCCAGCTGCTGTGTTAACTTCCTTATGGTTTTGTTTATAGAGGTATAGTTAGAACTGCCTCAGTAATGATGGTCTGCCTCAGTAATGGTGGACTGTCTCTGTAATGGCAGTCTGCCTTGGTAATGGTGGATTGCCTCAGTAATGGCGGACTGCCTCGGTAATGGCAGATTGCTTCAGTAATGGTGGACTGCCTTGGTAATGGTGGACTGCTTCAGTAATGGCAGACTGCTTCGGTACTGGTGGACTGCCTCTGTAATGGCTGACACCCTTCCCCCAACAGAACTGGACCATCCCAGGTCCAGCTGTGCTTACTGTGAAACTCTCAATCCAGATCATTTTAGATTGCTGATCTTTGTGGGCGTGGGACGCGCCAAGCCAAATCACCTGGCTCCCTTTTTTTTCAGTTGAATGGGTGACTCTGTTTCCCAGGCATTCCAGGCACCAGTTGAAATAGCCACCCAGATTTGTGTGAGTTTTTGTGTGGAGACCTGTTGCGCCGGCTGAAACAGCCATACTGGAGACTCGCGGCACTTTTCTGCCCGGGAATCTCCTGGTCTGTGGGCAGTAAAAACTTGTTTGGAAATGTGAGGAGCACTCACTCTCTGCATTCTTGCTGGGAACTGCACTCCAGAGCTTTTCCTATTTGGCCATCTTCTGTTCCATGGTTTATATGTCTGTTTTTATGCCAGTACTATGCTATGTTGGTTACTATAGCTCTGTAGTATAATTTGAAGTCAGGTAATGTGGTTCCTCTAGTTTTTTTCTTTTTGCTCAGGATAGCTTTGGCTATTCTGGGTCTTTAGTGGTTCTACATAAATTTTAGAATTCTTTTTTTACTTATGTGAAGAATGTCATTGGTTCTTTGATAGGAGTTGCATTGAATCTGTAGATTGCTTTGCGTAGTATGGACATTTTAACAATATCTAAATATCTTTGTGTGTATGTGTTTTCTTTAGTTTCTTGCATCAGTATTTGACAGTTTTCACTGTATAGATCTTTCATGTCTTTGGTTAATTCCTAGGTATTTAATTTTATTTAGGGCTATCATAAATGAGATTCTTTTTTGATTGATTTTTCAGTTTTTTGACTGTTGGCATATAGAAATGCTACTGTTTTGTATGCTAATCTTGTATCATGCAACTCTACTGAATTTGTTTATATGTTCTAGTAGTTTTTGGTGAAATTTTTAGGTTTTCCAAATGTAAGATTATATAGGCCAGCCATGGTGGCTCATGCCTGTAATCCCAGGCCAAGGTGGACAATCACGAGTTCAGGAGTTTGAGACCAGTCTGACCAACAAGGAGAAACCCTGTCTCTAGTAAAAATACAACATTAGCCAGGCGTGGTGGGGCATGCCTGTAATCCCAGCTAGCTGGCAGGCTGAGGCAGGAGAATTGCTTGAACCAGGGAGGTGGAGGTTGCAGTGGGCTGAGATCCTACCATTACACTCCAGCCTGGGCAACAAGAGTGAAACTTTGTTTCAAAAAAAAAAAAAAAAAAAAGATTATAATCTGGAAACAAGGGTAATTTGATTTCTTCTTTTCCAATTTAGATACCCTTTATTTATTCTCTTGTCTGATTGCTGTAGCTATGAGTTCCAGTACTATGTTGAATACTGGGTGAAAGTGGACACCCTTGTTATGTTTCAGATCTTATAGGAAAGGCTTTCAGTTTTTCTCCATTCAATATAATACTAGCTCTGGGTCTGTCATATATGGCTTTTATTAGTTGAGGTATGTTCCTTCTATACCCAGTTTTGGGAAGGTTTTTTTTTTTGTTTTTTTTTTTTTTAAATCATGAAGGGATGTTGAATTTTATCAAATGCTTTTCTTTTTAGCATCAATTAAAATGATCATATGGTTTTTATCCTTCATTCTGTTGATGTGATATATGATATTGATTGACTTGCATATGTTGAACCATCTTGCATTCCTGCAATAAGTCCCACTTGGCCGTGAGGAGGGATCCTTTTTTTAACTTTTTTTTTTTTTTAAGTTTAGGGGTGCATGTACAGGTTTATAACATAGTTAAACTTGTGGCATAGGGGTTTGTTGTACAGATTATTTCATCACCCAGGTATTAAGTCTAGTACCCATTAGTTATTTTTCCTGATCCTCTACCTTCTCCTACCCTCCACCCTACAGTAGGTCCTAGTATGTGTTGTTCCTTTCTATGTGTTCATATGTTCTCATCATTTAGCTCCCACTTATAAGTGAGAACATAAGGTATTTACTTTTTTGTTCCTGTGTTAGCTTGCTAAGGATAATGGCCTCCAATTCCATCCGTGTCCCTACAGCGGACATGAGATGAGTGATTTTTTTAAATGTATTGTTAAATTCAGTTTGCAAGTATTTTGTTGAGGATTTTTGCATTAATATTCGTTATTGATAATGACCTGCAGTTTTCTTTCTTTGATGTGTCTTTGTCTTGTTTTGGGATCAGGGTAATATTGGCCTCATAGAAGGAGTTTGGAAGTATTCCCTCCTCCTCGATTTTTTAGAACAGTTTGAGTAGGATTGGTATCAGTTTTTATTTAAATGTTTGGTAGAATTCAGCAGTGAAGCTATCAGGTCCCAGGCTTTAGTTTACTGGGAGACTTTTTATCACGGCTTCGATCTTCTTATTTGTTATTGGTCTATTCAGGTTTTGGATTTCTTCAGGGTTCAATCTTGGAATATTGTATGTGTATAGGAATTTAACCATTGCCTCTAGATTTTCCAATTTATTGCCATATAGTTGCTCATAGTAGCCACTAATAATCTTTTGAATTTCTGCCGTATCGGTTATAATGTCTCCTTTTTCATCTCTGATTTTATTTATTTTTCTTTCTTGTTTTCTTTATTAGTCTGGTAAAGGTTTGTCAACTTTATCTTTCAAAAAACCAACTTTTTGTTTCATTGATTTTTAGTATTGTTTTCTTCATTTCAAATTCATTTATTTCTACTAATCTTTATTATTTCTTTTCTTCTAATTTTGGGTTCAGTTTACTTTTGTTTTTCTAGTTCCTTAAGATGCATTGTTAGGTTATTTTTTTGAAGTTCGTTTTGATTTTTACTTTTTAAAAATAATATTTGCAATTCATAAACATACTAGGGCTTTGCTCTCATTCCCGCACTTCCCAAGGTAGAACAATCACAATAAAAACATTTTGGTAGTACCCCAGATAAGAAAACATAAGATCTACCTGTTCACACGTCCTTTAAGGTGGTTTTCAAGATCTGCTTGCTTTTGTTCTTTGTACTCTGCCGTTTCCTGATCCCTTATTTGTCTTTCAATTCTGTCAGTCCTTTCCTGGTTTCATTTCTTTATCATTTCAGATGAAATTTCATGGCACATCAATCCTTCAGTCTCTCTTGCTGGCATCCTTAATTCCTTTATTTCCTTGTCTGTCTGTTATACCTGTCCTGCAACTTCCAATTCATATCTTCTTAACATCTAGGGAGCTCTATCTCCAAAACCTGAGAGTCTAAGAAATGCTGGAGGCAGTCACACACAACGTACACATATACTGGTGTAGATGAAGGTTTATAGCATTCAACGTTAAGGCAACGTACAACTCTGGCAACGCTTTAACATTTTCTTCAACCTCTCCAACTCTTCCCACGCTCCCAGCTCCCCTCCAGCTACCTCACTTTCTATGGACAATCTTATCTACCATTTTCCAGGGAAAAGACAGACGGTAATTGCTCCATGTCTACATTTGTCTCATCAGCATCAGCCTTCTCCTCCTGCTGTCATGCTTTCAGGATGAGTGTCTCCTTTCCGTGGCTCATCTGTGAGCTGAAGTGCTACCTCTCTAGTCTTCTCCATGACCCCACTGTATCAAATTTCCCTTCTATTTTCTGTATTTTTATCCTCTTCCTCTCCAATGGCTTCTTCCTTACCAAATATAAACACTTTAAAATCTTCCCCACAGAAAACCATGGCAACAAAAACACATCTACTGGTGGCCCGGTGCCTCTCGTAGATGTTCCCCTGCTCACCTCCAGCTCGCTTCTTCCCTTCAAAGTCAAGTCTCATCACAAGGCTCTCTACACTGCCTCACCTTTGTTTACTCTTCAGTCCTCAGTAATGTATTTTCTTCTCCATCTTGAAAAGGTTACCAATGACTTCCCAGTTGTGAAATTCAATAGACATGTTTCGGTTGACCTTTTATTTAAACCTTATGGATCATTTTACCTTTTTGACCACTCCATTCTTGAAATTCTTCTCTATATTTTCTTGGCACTATTCTCCTGGTTAATTGAGCTGTCTCGTTCCTTCTAAATCTTTTTTGTTTAGTCTTTAAATATTAGTTTCCCCTAGGGAAATCCTCCTCAACCTCTTTCTTCTCAACCTCCTTGTATTTTTATTTTCTACCTTCTTCTTGGGTAGTCTCATCTCTGCTCATGACTTCACTCACTTACGTGAGTTACTTCCCAGGTCGCTGTGTTTAGTCTACTCTCTCTGGAACTCTAATCTTGTGTATTTAACATATTATCATTATAATTTTTGAGGTGGAGTCTAGCTCTATTGCCCAGGCTGGAGTGCAGTGGTGCAATCTCAGCTCACTGCAGCCACCACTTCCTGGGTTCAAGCGATTCTCCTGCCTCAGCCTCCCAAGTAGCTGGGATTATAGGCACACACCACCCTACCTAGCTAATTTTTGTACTTTTAGTGGAGACAAGGTTTCACTATGTTGGCCAGGCTGGTCTTGAACTCTGACTTCAAGTGTTTTGGCTGCTTTGGCGTCCCAAAGTGCTGGGATTACAGGCAAGAGCCACCATGGCTGGCCTATTTAATGTATTTTTGGTGGTATATTCCAAAGGTACATGAAAACAACACTTTTACAATTTAACGGAGCTAATTATCTCTCCTTCTAGTGATCTCCATCCCCACCCAACCTTCCAGGAATTCCCACCAATCCTTATTTCAGTGAAGTACACTATCAAAGCCCAAGTTCCCTGAATAGGAAATTTGGGCATCATTCTAAATTACTCCTTTTTCTTTTCTTTCTTTTTTTTTTTGAGACAGAGTTTCGGTCTTGTTAACCAGGCTGGATGGAGTGCAATGGCGTGATCTCGGCTCACCGCAACCTCTGCCTCCTGGGTTCAAGCAATTCTCCTGCCTCAGCCTCCCAAGTAGCTGGGACTACAGGTGTGCGCCACCATGCTCAGCTAATTTTTGTATTTTTAGTAGAGATGGGGTTTCACCTTGTTGACCAGGATGGTGTTGATCTTGTTCTGTTGCCCAGGCTGGAGTGCAGTGGTGTGATCATAGCCCACGGCCGCCTTGAATTCCTGGGCTCAAGCCATCCTCTTGCCTCAGTCTCCTGAGTGTCTGGGACTATAGGCGCACACCACCATGCCCGATCTGAGCTTGGACTTAATTAATCTTTTCTATTATATTTTCTAAAGTTCTTTTTTACTTTTCTTCTCTTTTCCCATAGCTGTTGCTTCTCCTCTTTAAATTTAGACTCTCCAACTTTTTCTTTTAGAAGATTTCTAAAGCTGTGTGACCTGCCTCCTTGCAACTGGCAGAGCTGCTCAAAGCTCCAAGATTCCCTGCTGGGCAGCCACATACCTGCCAAACCATCGTGTTCAAGGCTCTCAAGAAACCAGCCATGGAAAGCCTCCCACTTGAGGAAAAATCCCTTGCTTGACTTTTTCAGAGATCGCAGAGACCAATAGAACTGTAGGCCTGAGAAAAAAAATTCTGGCTCTATTGCTGTTAAAATTCAATTCAAAAACCTCAGGCTCCTTGAGCTCCCTGCAGGGTGATTTTACTGTTTCCCTAGAGGTAACCCAACTGGAGTCTATCTGATTGTGCCAGTCCAGATTTTCACATTTTATTTTTTTCCTCTATCTTATCCCTGGGGAAAATACCATGGAATTTAGGTCCATGAATCCAACCTCCTTACTGTTCTGTTTTTTTTTTTTTTTCCTAGTGTCTCAAATCTTTTCCTGCTTCTCATCCTCCCCTCAGTTGTCAGTGTGATTTTCCTACATTTGGTTGGATCCTTTCCTCCCATCTCCCATCTCCCATAGGCAGCACTTGGCCAAGAACATAAAGGGGCGATGTGGGCTACTGGGCATGGGGGACTTCAGACTTTGTAGTGTAACATGTAGTTCCTCCTGCTCAAAGTTTAGGGCTCTGTAATACCAACCTTCTTCATTCCATTAGGCAAAGCGCTAAGCTTATTTTCAGTTTCATCTCAAGTTCAAATTCCTCCATGGTTTTCCCAGGCAGATCGTGCCTTCCAGCCTGCTCCTCACAGTTTGTACAAAGCTCCGCTGCCCTTCAGCAGCCCCTCAATTGTCACTGCTCTTTGTGTGTTTTCCCACAGCAGTGTAAGCTCTATGAGGGCAAGGATTTGCCTGCTTTTTCTTCTTGATGTTTCCAGGGCCGAGCACATTCTGTGCACTTTATTCAAGCTTGTTGGATGAATGAGTCAAACTTTACATCCCTCCTCATATGCAATGCACAAAAACCCAAATCAACAAAACACAGGCACGTTCTCTCATTTGGATGCATCACCATCAATGTGGTTATTTAAAAATATTCAAACTTCCATTTTTTTTCATTTTCCAAATCCCCAAATTCAAAGTCTTGGTGTTTCCCCTTCTTAAATGATCTAGAATTTTAATTTCTATTATCCATTCCACTGGTACCATTTATTACCATGCTTATCAGTTCTGTTTTGTCTCACCAGGGATAAAGTAGATTTTTTTTTTTTTTTGATTAAACTCTACTGCTTTAGCTCGGAGTGCTGTAATAAATAACCATAGATGGGTTGGTTTAAACAATAGACATTTATTTCACACATTTCCAGAGGCACAGCAGTTTCAGATCAATGTGCCAACATATTCACATTTTGGTGAAGGTCCTGTTCCCGGCTTGTAAGGCTATGTTCTTGCTGTAACCTCACATGGTGGAGAGCAGGAAGAGCTCTGGCATCTCTTCCTCTTATTGCAAGGGCACTAATCCCATAATGGGGGTCCACCCTCATGACCTCATTTAAAACTGATTACCTCCCAAGGGCCTTACATCCTAGTACCATCACATTGTGGGTTAGGGCTTTGTCTCAGTCAGTTCAGTCTGTTTTAAAAAAAATACCTTCGACTGGGTAATTTATAAATAATAGGTACTTGTTGGTCTTGATGGCTCACGCCTGTAATCACAGCACTTTGGGATGCCAAGGCAGGTGGATCACAAGGTCAGGAGTTCGAGACTAGCCTGGCCAACATGGTGAAACCCTGTGTCTACAAAAATACCAAAAAATTAGCTGGCTGTGGTGGGAGGCACCTGTAATCATGGCTACTCAGGAGGCTGAAGCAGGAGAATCACTTGAACCTGGGAGGCGGAGGTTGCAGTGCGCTGAGATCATGTCACTGCACTCAGCCTGGGTGACAGTGTGAAACTCTGTCTCAAAACAAACAAACAAACAAACAAAACCTAGGTATTTATTTCTTGTGGCTGGGAATGGTGGCTCATGCCTATAATTCCACAGTTTGGGAAGCTGTTGTGCGAGGATCGCTTGAGCCCAGGAGTTCAAGACCAGCCTGGGCCACATAGTGAGACCTTGTCTCTCTCTTTTTTTCTTTTTAGAGAAATTTATTTCTCTTAGTTCTGGAGACTGGGAAGTCCAAGATCATGGTGCCAGGAGATTCAGTTTCTGATGAGAGCTTGCTCTCTGCTTCCAAGAGAAGCGCTGCATCCCCACTGGGTCCTCACATGGCAGAAAGACAGAAGGGGCTAGCTAGTTCTCTTGAGCCCTTTTATAGGGACACTAATCTCATTAATGAGGGTGGAACCCTCATGATCAAATCATTTCTTAAAGATCTTAGCTCTTAATGTTATCTCACGGGGGATTAAGTTTCAACTTAAATTTTGAAAGGACACATTCAAACCATAGTAGGCTTCAACATAAGAATTTTGGAACGGCACAAACATTCAGTTCATAACAACTACTATTTGAGTGATCACCCTATGCCAGGTCTGATTGGTTGTAAGATTCTGCTCTAGGGATTTTTAACCTAAAGTTCAGGGATGCCCCAGAGAGTCCTATGAATGGGCTTTAAGATCTGACAACTCCCTGAAATATTATGCAAAAATTTCAGTATTTTTTCCCCCCTGGACCAAGTTTCTACCTTTCTGCTGAGTTTCTACCTTTCTGCTGAGTTTCTACCCTTCTGCTGTGCTCCCCTCACTGGTCTTCTCATCTCCAAACTCTTCTTATCCCAGCATGATGTACCTGGGCCAGAACCCCTCCTGATACATCACTCCTTTTTGTTTTTTTTGTTTTTGTTTTTGTTTTTTTTTTGAGACAGAGTCTTGCTCTGTTGCCCAGGCTGGAGTGCAATGGCACGATCTTGGCTCACTGCAACCTCCACCTCCCTGCCTCAAGCATCCTGCCTCAGCTTCCTGAGTAGCTGGGATTACAAGTGCCTGCTACCATGCCTAGCTAATTTTTGTGATTTTTTTAGTAGAGATGGGGTTTCACTTTGCTGGCCCAGCTGGTCTCAAACTCCCAACTTCAGGCAATCTTCTCACCTCATCCTCCCAAAGTGCTGGGATTAAAGGCATGAGCCACTGTGCTCGGCCCCAAACACCACTCTTATCATGCCAATCTCCCATTCAGATTCGCCTGCTTCCTACCTGTTCCACCCTACTTTTCCAACCTTAAGATACGCTCTTCTCTTGTCCTGAACCCTTTGATCTGGTAGCCTAATCTCCTGTCATGGTTTTGACTCCTTTCCTGCAGTTGGCAGTGATCCTGGGCACTGGGGAGGAGTGGGGAGCTCTTACTGGAACACCCATGGAAAGCTGCTGAGGGCAATGCCGAAGAGGGAGGAAGCTGGTACTTGTTGCTAAGGGTGCCCAGTGGATCCTTGTCTGACCCTGGAAAAACTGAGTTTTAGAGCAGGAGATTCATGGAATATGTGTTCAAGAGAACCCATCCCCCACACCAAGATTTAATGATCTAGTTTAACCGGGGAAGAAGACGGAAACAGGGTGGTGGTTTGACTGATGTTTTGGACCTGTCTGCTCATGAAGGGTGGAGTGGGGCTCAGATGCGGGCAGTAAGGAAGCAGCTGCTGAGTGCAGGTGAGAGAGCACAGAAGAGGGTGTACATGGGGCACCATTCTAGGTCGGCATCAAGGAGACCAGTAGAAGGTAGCTGGCTAGTCAGTCAATGAGTATCTATTATATAGCTACTGAATACCTGGCAGAACTCCATCCATGGGCCTGAATTTCCGAAGCTGGATTTTAGTAACTAGATGGAGACTAAAGGCATGGAACCTGTGGTAGAAGAATTGGACACTGGGCAGATTATAGAAGCAGGGACAGTTACGTGGGCCCAAGGTAGGAATCTCATTTATCACAGAATAAGGCAGGAGAGCAACTGCATGTCTTAACCTGAGAATATGAATGGAATATTATAGAATATATTTAATAGAATATCCCTGACTAGCATCAAGGATAGATTCTCTGCCTCAATCACAAGGATTAAGTCTTTAATAGGTAGAATTTGAGACACCATGAAAGGTAACAGATAATATCTCACATTTATTGAGCATTTTTTATGTGCTAGGTACCGTTCTAAGCACTTGATGTGCGTTGTTTTATTCAGTCTTCACAACTCTGTGAAGTCAGATATACTATTGTCTTAGTTTTTTAGAGGAAACTGAGGAATGGAATGCTTAAGGATTAACTTATTCAAGGTCACGTACACATTTAGTTAGTGATGAAGGTGGCGTTTGAATCTAGGCTAGCCTTTTTTTTTTGCAGGAAACCCTACTTCAGGCCCTCAAAGTCACCACATAGGTAGTTGACAGCTCTGCAAATCTGACCCCAGGTGGACTGCAGCCTTCAGGGCACGGGCCATGCTCAGCGAATACTGCTGTCTTGCTAGGTGTTATCTGTCTGTTGCCCCCACCCCTCTATTGCCTCCGTATACCCTCTACCTTCTGTCTTGTGAATGGTCCTGATATTAAGCACTGAAAAGGCAGAGACAGAATGACGAAAGCACAGAGTAAAGCAACTAAAATGATTCAGGAAAGAAAGGGATTGACATATGCGGAAAGATAAAAAGAGATATATTTATCTGACTGGGTTGGGTGATAGGTAAGAAAGGATACGAACACCCAAGAGGGCAAAAATGGGCCGGATCTGTCTTTTTTTCTAAGGCAATTTACAGCGCCGGCATCAATACTTCTCTCTCTGCAGTCTCTTGCTGAAATCCAACAAGGATTTATTGAGTGAAGGAGGCTTTGCTTTTAGATTCGATGTGTTTCCAGGGGCTGTGTCTTAAGTGGATCAGTTGTAAGGCAAAAACCTGAGGGCACCTGAGTTAGTGCCTTCATCTGAGCTGATGTATTTTGGCATCGTTGTTGGAAGTCATCAGATGAATGGGATAAGATAGCAAGATATGATTTTTATACTTGAAAGGGACCTTAAAGATCATATAATCTTCATTTTATAGGTGTGAAAAAGAAGCCTCAAGCAGTTAAGTGATCTGTGCAAAGTCATACCGTGAAGTTGGTGCTGGGGGAGATGGGGAGGCATCCTGATGGGAAAGAACAGCTTGAACCAAAGCTGCACAAGAAGGGCCAGGTTCAACTATAACACAGATATACTGAGGGACCCCTTTGTATGAAGCCCAACTCTAATCTCTGAGGTCCTGCCATGAGTGTGACAGATAAGGTCCCTGCTCTCCTATGCTTTTGTCTTCATAGAGTTGATAAGAGTTGTTGGCAAAGTTCATGTCACACCCAACCATCCTCCTTCCTGGATCAGTACCCAAGCAGCCAAAAGTCAATTGATAAAAACATACGGCTCTGCCAACGGGTCTAGGTTCTGTTCTAGGGATATACTGATGAGCAAGACAGATATAATTCCCGTCTCCAAAGAGTTTACATTTGTGGGGCATGCAGTAGCCTTCATGAGGACCTTCAAAAGCATCCCTTTTCCTTGCCCAAGTTCTGATCCAATTGAAATATAAAAGAAAAGATTGACAGATTACATCATTTACCTCTATTACTGCTAAAGGCTATTTTGGAATATATAGAATAGTGAGCAAGCCACATGGACTTCCTAACTCTGATGTTTGGAGTTGGGCAGCTATACCCACCCAGTCACCAGCAGGGCTGACCATAGCAGACTTCGCCACTGGAAGGACTGCCTGGTGAATATCCTGGAGAGAAGAGAGCTCCTGTTCCCTGTGTACTTCTTTCTCTAAAGAAGTAAAAAGGAATTGTTGAGCAGAGCATGTCCAGTTATTCTGAAATTCACCAATTACACAAGTCCCTCCACCTCCCCTGGGTTGAGTGCCTCAAGGGGCAGAGAGAGATCAGCTGTGTATCACTACCAAGGCTCTCTCCATAAACAAGGGAAGTTCAGAAGAGGGAACAAGTGTTCTCTTTGCACAGGGAATAAAGAGTCATCATCTCATAACCAAACATACAAGGGCAAAATACCACTGTGACAAGTCCCATAAGTGGGGGTTCATGGTAATTACCTAATCATTTAATGATGGACATTTGTCACCTTATTTTACTATTACACAAATGTGGCAGTGAACATCTTGGGACATTGATCTAATAACACATGGTCACTTAGCTAGTGATCGGTGAATTCCCAGGAGCATAGTTGCTGGATCAAAGAAAATGTGCATTTCAGATTTTGATAGCTATTACCAAAGCTCTCTAAGAATGTTGCACCAATCTCTATTGTCATTAATAGTATTAAAAAAGTAGTTACAGGGCGGGCCACAGTGGCTTACGCCTGTGATCCCAGCACTTTGGGAGGCTGAGGTGGGTGGATCACGAGGTCAGGAGATCAAGACCATTCTGGCTAATACAGTGAAACCCCATCTCTACTAACGATACCAAAAATTAGCTGGGCATGGTGGCATGCTCCTCTAATCCAAGCTGCTCGGGAGGCTGAGACAGGAGAATAGCTTGAAACCAGGAGATGGAGGTTGCAGTGAGCTGAGATTGCATCACTGGACACCAGCCTGTGCTTGAGAGTGAGACTCTGTCTCAAAAAAAAAAAAAAAAAAAAAAAAAAAAAAAAAAAAAAAAAAAAAGAAGTGCTTATAGGCTAAAACGGTGGATATCCAAAGTCTGTTTTATTATTATTATTATTATTATTATTATTATTTCATTTTATAGGCAGAATCATTTTTCAGTTTTTTTACAGGCAGTGTCAACCAGGTACATAATCAATGTTTTGACTGTAGATGATTTAGATTTGGGGTCAACTTGTGTTTGGTGAGACGTGTTCCTTCATCTGCTTCCTGGGATCAAGCAGACCTTTGGGTTGATGAGTAGGAAAGCAGCTGTGAGGAAAGCTGTGGGCTGCTTCCCTCCACGGGCTCTGAGGCTTCCTGTTTAAAAGCACTGTGAGACCTGCTGACCCCATTTCTTTCCCCATGTAATCATTCTTTTGGAAAGTTGGTGCTAACCTTAAGGGATGTGAGACACAAGGACCCAGTGTGGTTGAAGCTTTAGAACCAAGATCACCATTCCTTTTTCTATCAAGCAGCCTGGCAGGGGAGCAGTTTGCCCCTTGCCTCTTGCCCTGTCATTAAAAAAAAAAAAGATATACTGTTTTTATTATTTATTTATTCATTTTTAAAGATGAGGTTTCACCATGATGGCCAGGCTGGTCTTGAACTCCTGACCTCAGGTGATCCACCCACCTTGGCTTCCCAAAGTGCTAGGATTACAGGCGTGAGCCACCGCGCCTGGCCAATTATCTATTTTTTATTTTTCCATATGTTATTGGGATACCGATGGTGTTTGGTTACATGAGTAAGTTCTTTAGCGGTGATTCGTGAGATTTTGGTGCCTCCATCACCGAATAGTACACACTGCACCCTATTTGTTGTCTTTTATCCCTCGTCCCCTTCAACCCTTCCCCCAAGTCCCTAAATTCCATTGTATCATTCTTATGCCTTTGTATCCTCATAGCTTACCTCGCACATATCAGTGAGAACATACCATGTTTAGTTTTCCATTCCTGAGTTACTTCACTCAGAATTATAGTCTCCAATCTCATCCAGGTTGCTGTGAATGCCTTTGATTCATCCCAAAGTCTGTTTTAAATGATTCAGATGGAAAGTTCAATTTATATCAAGTCATATAAAGTGGTAACAGGTAAGTTTGTAGAGTGTTTTCTGGGCACTTGACTCACATGATCTTATCTAATACTTATTCCTGTGAGGTGTAAGTATTATGGTTTCCATTTCACAAATGATGATATTGAAACTAAACAAGGTTGAAGTACCCAAAGTTGCAGAGGTTTTTGTTTTTTTTTTTTGAGACGGAGTCTCACTCTGTCATCAGGCTGGAGTGCAGTGGCCAGATCTCTGCTCACTGCAACCTCTGCCTCCCAGGTTCAAGTGATTCTTGTGGCTCAGCCTCCTGAGTAGCTGGGACCACATGGGTACACCACCATGCCTGGCTAATTTTTGTTTTTGTTTTTTTTGAGATGGAGTCTCACTTTATCACCCAGGCCAGAGTGCAATGGTGTAGTCTCGGCTCACTGCAACCTTCGCCTCCTGGGTTCAAGTGATTCTCCAGCCTCAGTCTCCCAAGTAGTTGGGGCTACAGGCACGTGACACCACACTTGGCTAATTTCTGTATTTTTAGTAGAGGTGGGGTTTCACTACGTTGGTCAGGTTGGTCTTGAACTCCTTACTTCCTGATCCACCTGCCTCCACCTCCCAAAGTGCTAGGATTACAGGTGTGAGCGACCATGCCTGGCCTTAATTTTTGTATTTTTGGTAGGGATGGGGTTTAACTACATTAGCCAGGCTGGTCTTGAACTCCTGAGCTCAGGTGATTCGCCAACCTTAGCCTCCCAAAGTGCTGAGATTACAGGAATGAGCCACCGTGCCTGGCCCAAGATCACACCGTTTTAAATGGCAGTGACAGTTTAAACCCAGGCTGGTTCCTGCTGTTGTTCTCAACCTTGTACTCCACAACACTCCATGGTAACTCTGCAAAGAAGAAAAGATTGTGATAAAATGTGGTGCTGAAAGAAGATGGATTCTTTTAAGAAAAGGTACTGCTTTTATGCAAATATTCCTGATAATAAAGACTATGAAGGAATCATTGACACTGTGTGGCGTATATAAGAAGAACTGCTAAATAAAATTTTTTCCAAAGATTTGCCTGAAACATCAGCTGGGTTTTGATGCTTGCTGGTTGTTTAAAATATTTATTCATGTTGAACATTGTTTATTTATTGAAAGTACCATCTATTTAAATCAAATTATCTCCATAACTGAATATTTATATGGATGCTTTATTGAATATTCCCAAACATTTTGCCCAAACCACAAACGATTTATTCACAGTTATAAATGTTTACTTCTTTAGAGTAAAAAATTGCTTAAAAGCAACTTAAAAGCAAATTGACATTTCTGTAGTTTGTGAACATCTGCAATGCGTTCTGCACATTAGCTGCTAGATATTTCTGCCTTAGCAAATGGTTAGATATTCTAATTGTTTATGTTCAATAAAATATTTGAAATTTACACAGCATCTCTTTTATTGTGTCATATAACAGCAGCAGCTCTTGGCTCAGGGACATGCAATAGATGGATTTAGAGATTTTTCAAACACCTCAGCTTTGTGCCAGCATTTAATTAGCTGAAACCCCATTTATCTCACTGTACACTCCAGCACCATGAGCATTAGGCCTTAAATAACCATGGGCTGAACAGATGCCAGTTTGAACTGTGAAAAAAGCAATAAACAACATGATGTAGTGTCTCACAGTTTTATTCACTGTACCGATGGTTCCAAGAAACCAGATTTGGAAACCTTGCTATTATCTATAAAGGATCATTGACCCTCTGATTGGTGGACAACCATGCACTCATCTTGCTTAGGGGAAGATGAGCAATCTGGAAGTCCAGAGGCCTAGGACTTGATGTTCTTGTCTGTAAAATGGGGCTTCAGGGGAGGATGACAAACTGATGATGGTCCTCTGGATGGACCCTTGGTGACCTCTTTTGCTCGCTCATCTATGACTCTCTAATCATTGAGTCCCAAGCCTGCGAGGGACTTTGGTGCCTCCGGTCTCTGTACATGTGTCAACTACGTTGTTGCTCTTTCAACTATCCTGATTTTATTGCTCTTGAATCAGATGGGGGCCCTGTTTTCCAGGATTACACGGAACATCTTTGCTCCCCCAACATGTGCACCTTTTGGTGTCAGCCTTAAAAGTGCCCTGTCTTGGTTGCTGCTATAGAAGTAGTGAACATGTTGGGCAGACTGAGAATAAGCCACCTTGGAGCAAAAAGAAACATACCTGCCAGGAAGGTGGCTTGAAAGCCTGACTCTAGATGTCTTCACTAGCTCTCCTCTCCCTCCCACTCCATCCTACGAGCCTCACATTCTTCCTATCTATCTATAGTTTCTATCACAGAATTTTCATGGAGGAGCATAGGTCTCTTAATTATTTTTCCATTATAATGGCTGTGATTATTGACTCTCAGTTACTCCTTGAGAGTGGCGATAATATATTACTCACCTTTGGAACCCTAGTGTGTAGAACAGTGGCCCCCTCCCTAAAAAAGAAAAGGTTTGTTGAATGAATGAATGAGTTCTGGAAGGTTTTTAGGGAGTGATAATAATATCTTACATCTACCTATACAGTAGCTCCCCCTTATTTTCAGGGGATACATTTTGAGAATCCCCACTGGATAGCTGAAACTGAGGATAGTACCCTATATATATTATGTTTTTTTCGATCTGGTAACCCGGAAGTCTACTAAGTGACTAGTACGTAGTGTAGACAGTGTGAATATGCTGGTTCAAGGGTTGGTTCTTGTCCCTGTTGGGATGGAGTGGCATGGTGAGAAATTTCAACATGCTGCTTAGAACGACATGCAATTTAAAACTTATGAATTGTTTATTTCTTGAAATTTCCATTTAACATTTTTGGGCCATATGGTTAACTGTGGATAACAAATCCCGGAAAGCAAAACCTTGAATAAGGAGGGACTACTGCATAGTGCATTTCCAGTTTACCAAAGAACTTCGATAATCTCATTTGTTTCTCAGAAGTGTCATATATTTGGGTTACCCATTCTCTCCTATTTTTTTTTTTTTTTTTTTTGAGACCGAGTCTCACCCTTGTTGCCCAGGCTGGAGTGCAGTGGCATGATCTCAGCTCACCACAACCTCTCCCTCCCAGGTTCAAGCCATTCTCCTGTCTCAGCCTCCTGAGGAGCTGGGATTACAGGCGCGCACCACCATGTCTGGCTAATTTCATATTTTAGTAGAGATGGGGTTTCTCCATGTTGGTCAGCTGGTCTTGAACTCCCAACCTCAGGTGATCCACCCACCTTGGCCTCCCAAAGTGAGCCCCTGCGTCCGGCCTCTCCTATTTTTACAGATGAAGAAATTGATGTTCAAAATTTGTGATAGAAGTGTCTAGGTCTCCTAATATTTAAGTTTCATGTTGTACAAAACATACAATTTTAGTTCTTTTTGTTTTTATTATTTAAAAGAGTTTCAAAAGTAATAGATAAATGTATTTTTGTTGTAAAACTTCAAGTAATATAGAAGTATAAAGAGCAAAATGTAATTTCCCTTGTCCTACTGACACAATTCTCCGTACTCCACACTGTTCTCCTCACCCAGTCTCTGCAGTGTGGTATGTATACACGTATATAGGATCTGATTAATCACTTAACAATACCTTTTGAAATTTCTTCATTGTTAGACAGTCAAGTCCACCTAATTTTCCAACAGCTGCTTAGACTTCCCAGCATATGGCATATCATATCTATGTATATTCTCTGTTGATTATATTCAAGGTGTTTCCAACTTTCAAATTTTATGAACAGTGTGACATTCTGCATCCTTGTACATAAATTTCACATACCCGTACAACAATTTCTGTCAGAAATGATTCTTACTTCATCTAAGGAGGAATTCAATTGCTAATTGCTGGTTGAGTTTGTGTTTGCTGGTTTTCCTTGTTAAGAAGTTCTCACTTATTTTCATTCTGGAAATCCTTTTCAGTAATTTAAGCTCGTTTATCTCATAGGTGGTTTTACCTCTCTTCAAAGGATTCAGTGATGGTGCATACTGCTTTAATTGTGTCCTAAGAGTAGGAGAGATATTACAGTTTAAGAGAGAAAGAGGATTTTTGGTTTTTCTTCTCTGTACCTCATGGAAGAGACTGTTAAATGTTCCGTTAGCACACTGCCGTTCTCCTCCATGTTCCTTACTAGAAACTCAGATTCTGTTTGGGGTAATCCTGGAACCGTGTAGGTTGGTGCAGTGGTTCATGCCAGTAATTCCTGCACTTTGAGAGGCCTAGGCAGGTGGATCATTTGAGCTCAGGAGTTCGAGAACAGCCTGGGCAACATGTTGAAACCCTGTTTCTACTGAAAATACAAAGATTAGTCCAGCATAGTCGTGGGTGCCTGTAGTCGCAGCTACTCAGGAGGCTGAGGTGGGAGGATCGCTTGAGCCTGGGGGGTAGTTGCAGTGAGTTGGGATCGCACCACTGCATTCCAGCCTGGGCAACAGAATGAGACCCTGTCTCAAAGGAAAAAAAAAAGTAAAACTGGATTTTAAAGGCTCTCTTAAAGAGTAACAATTCTCTTGCCAGTGAGATATAAGTCCAGGAATGCTGTTCTTTTCCTGTAAAAAGGGGAAAGTTCAGTAGGCACATGTCTTTACCTTTGGTCTTTTGCCTTTCCCTTTCCTTGGAAGAAAGATTCAGTGACCGGGGATTAAGCCGTCATCTTGTGCCAATCAGGGCCAAAGCCACATGCTAAAGGTGGAAGGGCCAGAAGTTAGAAGAAGCCTGGATCCTTTGTGATTTCCTTGGGCAGCTGCTCCCATGTTGGTGGGCTTGCCTCTGAATTTCTGGTTCTGCAAGAAAAATAAGCCATAATTTGTGAAGACAGTGTAGTCAAATTTCTATTGCATGCAACAAAACTCAGTCCTAACAGTCATACCTTAGTGTTGAGCAAATATGACTCTGCCCAAGTGAGTGAGTTATCTAAAAGATTCTTAGCCAGGTGCAGTGGCTCACGCCTGTAATCCTAGCACTTTTGGAGGCTGAGGCAGGTGGATCACGAGACCAGGAGTTCGAGACCAACCTGACCAACATGGTGAAACTCCATCTCTACTAAAAATACAAAAATTGGTGAGGCGTTGTGGTGTGTGCCTGTAATCCCAGCTACTCAGGAGGCTGAGGCAGGAGAATAGCTTGAACCCAGGAGGCAGAGGTTGCAATGAGCCAAGATGGCTTCACTGCACTCCAGCCTGGGGGGCAGAGTAAGACTCCATCTCAAAAAAAAAAAAAAAAAAAAAAAAAAAAGAATAAAAAAGAAAAATTCTTATCTCAGCTGTGGCTCATACAGTGGCTCATAACTGTAATCCCAGCACTTTTGGGGGATGAGGCAGGTGGATCATGAGGTCAAGAGCTCTAGACCATCCTGGCCAACATGGTGAAACCCCATCTCTACTAAAAATACAAAAATTAGCTGGGTGTGGTGGTGCACGCCTATAGTCCCAGCTACCTGGGGGAAGGGTGAGGCAGGAGAATGTCTTGAACCTGGGAGGCGGAGGTTGCAGTGAGCTGAGATCACGCCACTGCACTCCAGCCTGGTGACCGAGCGAGATCTCTGACCCTCAGAATTGTGTGTTCCATGTCAAAGACTCAGTTTTAAAAAAATATTCTTATGTATTGCTTATTTTACTTTTTAGTCTTTAATGTAATTATTTTTTGAACCAGCACACAAAAAATTAAAAATATTCTGAGGATCATAACAATCATTTGTGCCTGCTTAGTGGGTTTTGGATTGTTTGTTTGTTTCTTTGTCTTTGGCATCGGGCCTTCTGTTCTACGAGAAACTGCAAATAAAACTTCTAACGTGGGAGGCCCCTTTTTCTCAGGAACCCAGGAGGAAGGTGGTGTCACAAGCCTTGTTGTTAGGTTGTTACCTTTCGAGCATATAAAGTGGATTATTTCCTCCGGGTATCAGCTTTGAAGTGGGGGCGTAGGGGGGCTGTCAAATGACAATAACGTAATATTGTTTAAAATAAATATTTCATCAAAGTAAAAGCATGTGGGAGAAACAACTCTTTCACTTTGTTGACAGGTTGAATTTGCTTTCATTACAAAAAAAAGTTTGAAACTCCTTGATACTACATACTTTGAAGTGATTAATCCACTGGAGTCATTACCTTTCTGAGTCACTGAGAGAGGAATGAGTGTGTATGGGTGGGAATTGATGGAGAGTGGCATGCGAATTAAAATGAGAGTGTGGCATATATTATACATTTGGAAAAGAAGGATGTGGGAATTTCCTGGGGCTGCCATAACAACAGACTGGGTGGCTTAAAACGACAAGCATTTGCTGTCTCACAGTTCTGCAGGCCAGAAGTCCCAAGTGGGCTGCCAGCAGGGCCCTGCTCCCCCCGAAACCTGCAGGGCTTCCTTCTTTGCCTCTTCCTAGCCTCCCGTGGTTTGCCAACATTCTTCGGCATTTCTTGGCAGGTGGATATATTACTCTAATCGTCTGTCTTCACATAGCATTCTTCCTGTGTGTTTTCACATCATCTTTCCAGTGTCTGTCTGTCTCTGTGCTCAAATTTCCTCATGCTTTTGAGACTTAGTCTTGCTCTGTTGCCCATGGTGGAGTACAATAGCATGATCTCAGCTCACTGCAACCTCTGCCTCCTGAGTTCAAGGGATTCTCCTGCCTCAACCTTCCAAGTAGCTGGGATTACAGGCATGCACCACCATGCCTGGTTTATTTTTGTATTTTTAGTAGAGATGGGGTTTCACCCTGTTGGCCAGGCTGGTCTTGAACTGCTGACCTCAAATATAATCCACCCACCTTGGCCTCCCAAAGTGCTGGCATTACAGGCATGAGCCACTGCACCTCGCCTAACACCTGAATTTTAGGAGGACACAATTCGGATAACACAGATGTAGTTTCAGTAGTTTCTACTTTGTGGACATACTAGTAATTTTTCTCATTAAGAATTGTACTCTTTAAGCCTACAGTAAACTTAGATAAGTTTTGCATAAGAAAACTCCGGTTACATAATTTGAATCTATTACACACTGGCCCTGTAACTAGTTAGTGCAAACTTGGTGGTTTAACACAATAGGAATCTGTTCCCTCTGACTTCTGGAGTCTGGAAGTCCAAAACTAGCATCACTGGATGCAGATCAAGGTGCTGGCAGGGCTGTATGCAGGCATTTTCTTCCAGACGCTGTGGCTGCCAGCATTCCTAGGCTTGTGGCCATATAACTTCAATCTCTGTCTCCATGGTCATGTTGTGTCAACTCTTCTGGGTGTGTCCAGTCTTCCTCTGCGTCTCCTAAAAGGGTACTTGTGATTATATTTAGGGCCCGCAGAGATAATACAGGATAAGATAATCTCCTTATCTCAAGAGTCTTAATTTAATCTCACCTGCAAAGTCTTTGTCATATAAGGTGACATTTACAGATTCCAAGAATTAGGATCTGATATTGTTGGGTGTCATCATGTAGCCGATTATAAGTCCTAATGCATTGACAGACGTGCAGCTACATCCAGGCATCAGGGATCCTCTCCACCCTGGGCTGCTCTCTTTTAGAGAGGGCTTTGTCCCAGTGGGTGAACACTCTCCTTGTGAATACCAAGGCCCTTAGCATCGTCCATGGCCAGTGGCATGACAGCAGGAAGAACTATGGAGACTGGTCTCCATGCTGTCAGAGATCTCTGATCTTAGCAAAGCCACAGTTAGCAATAAATGGCAGACCAGAGAATCTTGGCTAATTGCCCCGAGGCGCACTGAGGGGTGTGTATATGAACGTGGTGGCATCACTGCATCCCTGTTAAAGAGCAACATTTGCTCCCACCAACTTTAGAACTTGCTTTTGCTGTGGACTCAGGCATAGCAGAGGACTGACTATGGGTAGAGGCTCACAAAAACCTCATTCTAACTGTGAGGTCCCTCTCAGCTCTCAACAATAGCGTCTAGCATCCTTTCTTCAAGGTTCTGGTACCCCTGGAGTTCCACTGCCTGAAGGCCATAGGAGGGAGAAGGAAGCCACAGACAGGGCTCAGGATTTCTTGCTCTAGCTCAGTAGGGTAAATTGTTAGTTCAGTGCTATTCTATGAAGGGCACTGAGCAAGGTTTTGCTTGGCTTTGAAGTCTTCTTTGAGGCCTATTATATCTTGCTGAAAGCCTCAGGGAACATTGTATCTTGATCCCTGGGATTTGGCTATGCTGTTTGCTATTGATAAGGTTTTGGGAAAATAGTGTAATTTAACAAAGGTTATTGGTTTTAGTCTCCTGGTGCTTCTTTAATTAGGCTACTGACACCAGGCAAGGCAGGATTTTGACATTCAGAACAAGGGTTAGAGCTGTAGTTAGATCCAAACTTTGAGTCACTAAGGATCTAGGCTGTAACTTTCCTGTCCTCAATTAGCATTTAAATTTGAATTTGTCCACATGGCTCTTAGTATGCAGAATTTTACCTTCATTTACCTTTTCCAAACAGGTGCTACAGTGGCACAAAGAGTTATCAATATATTAACAAAAATGTAGTTAGTAATAAAATACATCCTACTTCTTGTCTAGTGTTATTAATAGTATTTAATTCTCATATACATTATTCTTAACCTGTCTTCATTCTCCATCTCTCCTCAGTCCCCAGAAAGTCACTTAATCCCCTTGCCCTGGGCTACGTATACTTTGTAGTTAATACCCCTTGATTCATTAGGTTAAGGGCAGATGTATTGTCTTTGGAGGGTGGCTGCATCTCCCCAGGCACATCCTTTTGAGCTAATTGTGGCTGGTTGTTGCTTTACTGCATTCTGAACACTGATTTCCATTTGGGAATTGTAACCAGTGAAGACACTGAGAATGGTATATGAACATCAGCTGCTCTCAGGCTATGATCCTGTGACACTGGTGCTTTACCTCTGACAAAAGGCAATGACCACAATAAATAAGTGAACAGATAGAATTATCTCGGTTTTAAACTCTCCTCCTAATAGTTTTTAAATCACCGGCATCTACTATTGCAAGCAAACTCCAGCACCCAGCAAATCATTGACTAAGGTGCAGGTGAACGTTAATGGACAACTCTGAGACTGTCAATTGGCTCTAAGTTGAGAGATGGTTTTTCTGTGGACCCAGGTGCTCATAGTTGTAATGCTGCTGAATCACAGTCCCTCGCTATATATAAGATAATAATCTTTTGTTGTTGTTGTTGTTGATAAGTGTTTCTAAATTTTTGTGATGGAATAAATACATTTCATGTTCGCCATGCCAGACCCCTATTGACTTCTATAGGGATGTTTGGGAGGCCAAAGAGGAGACCCAGAGACAGTGAACAAAACATGAGGTTTATTGAGGGGACTTACACATTGCTTTTTATTTTTGAGATTGTCTTTGCTCTGTTGCCCAGGCTGGAGTACCGTGGTGCAATCTGGGCTCACTGCAACCTCCGCCTTCTGCGTTCAAGCAATTCTCCTGCCTCAGCCTCTTAAGTAGCTGGGATTACAGGTGTCCACCACCACACCTGGCTAATTTTTGTGATTTTAGTAGAGATGGGGTTTCACCATGTTGGCCAGGCTGGTCTTGAACTTCTGACCTCTTGATCCATCCACCTCGACCTCCCAAAGTGCTGGGATTACAGGCGTGAGCCACTGCACCTGGCCCACATTACTTTTTTTTACAAACAGTAGTGGCTATCCTACGTGGTGGCAGCAGGCTGGACAGGAGAACTGCTATCGTTTGTAAAAAGCATGCAGTTTATATGGCATTTTCAATTAGCATCCTCCCCTGAGCAGCCTCCACTGGCAACCTTCATTTAATCCAAAACAAAGGGACTTGATCCCCTGCACAGCCTGTGTTTCACGGGAGGGGCTGGGGTTCAGATGTTCCTCATAGATAAGGAATGAAACTTAGGGTTGGCCACACCCGAACTCCTTAGGTAGGAATTCCAAACACACATTCTTCTTAGACCATAGCGTCATTTTCAGGGTATGCTTGAGTTATTGCTTTCAGGTGCATCTGCCACACAATGGCGTCGAAAGAAAAGAATCGAAGTGACTGAACTAGAGGCGGTGTGTTAGGGACTAGAGGTGGTGTGTTAGGGGGCACGTGAAGACTGAAGACCAGGTCACTCCCCAGAGTCAGGGTTTTGATTGGGTAGGGAAGAGTTGAATTGAAAGTTCAGCCATTAAAACAACTTACCTTTTTGAAAGTTATTGTTATTTATTTATTTATTTTTTAAGCTACCCCTGTTGGAATGGGAACTTGCAATTTTAACAGGCAACAGATACTTGCAGTTTGGGGCTTGATTTTGTTAAAAAACTAGATTTTTAAAATTTGACCTTTGTCCAACCTGGCCAACATGGTGAAACATCTCTACTAAAAATACAAAAATTAGCTGGATGTGGTGGTGGGTGCCTGTAATACCGTTTGCTCAGGAGGCTGAGGCAGGAGAATCATTTGAACCTGGGAGGCGGAGGTTACAGTGAGCTGAGACTGTGCCATTGCACTCCAGCCTGGGTGACAGAGTGAAACTCCATCTCAATTAAAAAAAAAAAAAAAGGAAATTTGTATTAAAATAATTGTAGATTCACATGCATGAAACAATAGAGAGACCTCAGTGTGAACTTTGTCTGCTTTCTCTCAGAGGTAACATTTTGCAAAATATATTACAACTAGGATATTGACATTGTTACAGTCTAACTGGTTTCTCTTTACTAAGAACAGAGATAGTAATTCAGCCCAGCCTAGTGTGGCTGAAGGTGTTCAGTAACATTTATTGAAAACCTTCTTTGTGCCAGGCACTTTACGTATGTCTGAAAGATGACTTAGGCTGGGCATCGTGGCTCGTGCCTGTCATCCCAGCACTTTGGAAGGCCAAGTTGGATCACTTGAGCTCAGGAGTTCAAGACCACCCTGGACAACATGGCAAAACCCTGTCTTTACAAAAAATACAAAAATTAGCCCAATGTGGTGGCGCATGCCTGTAGTCCCTGCTATTTGGGGGGCTGAGGTGGGAGGATCACTTGAGGCTGTAGTGAGCTGTGTTTCTACCACTGCACTCAAGCCTGGGTGAGAAAGTGAGACCCTATCTCAAAACAAACAAAAAAGATGATATAGCTACAAAGTAAAAAGTCTGAGGTTTACATTAAAAAAAATATTCTACTCAGGTGTAGATGGAACAAATGATTTTGGAGTTATTGTGAATGGTAGTTTTTGCCTCAAGAAGGCACTCACGTCGCTCATGGCCCTTGTTTCAATTCTCTGTGTTGAATAAAATTTATAGTACTCTCTAAGTTATTTCACAATTTATGGACTTATTTTCATGTAGTTCTGACAATCCTATTGCATGTCTTTCAGTTCCAAGAGTTATGTCCCCTTCTGGGCTTGGGAGGATATTACTTTATCAGTGGGCTGGCAGTGCAAGTTGGGGGCTCTGGTTCCTTCCCTCTTTAAGTAACCTGTATCCCTGATGATATGCATTTACTAGAGATTCTCTGTCCAAGCAATTGATGTCTTCTAAAGAGATCATAATATCAATGACATACATTTATTCTACTGCTGTCATTGCCTAAAACAAAGAGAAAATTCTTCTTAGTCTGCCTCCAGAACTAGTATTATGAACTAAAAACATTTAAAAATTTAGTCTCATTGCTTTATGGTCATTTTGCCTGAAAAAGTTTTTTTTTTTTTTTTTTTTTTTTTTTTTTTTTTTTTTTTGCGGTTGCAGAGGGAGTTTATTTTAGGTGTACACTGGCCCAGCACTACATGGAATCAAAATGCCTGAGCGCCTAACAAAGACAGGGCTTGACTTTTTATACATGAAGTACACAGTGGTGCAAAAACAAGTTTGCAGGTGTAGAACAAAGAAAATTCGTTAAGCAATGACAGGCACACAACTCAGGCTTACGTATGATTTTGTTACGCAGCACAGATGCTATCTGCACAGCTCAGGGATTCTAGCATGGGCCTTATCTGCTGCTTTTTACTACAGCGCCTTGATGGCCAGAGTCCAGCCTGCTTAGGCCTTTCTCATGACCTTCACCGTGTTACAGAAACTTACGGTTATCAGCTATAGAGAGCAAGAATGCAAGAATTTAGAAATTTATAAAACTTGCAAAGCAGGATACACTTGGAGGGGGAAGGACTCGGAAGTTTGCTTATAGAAAGGAAGAAAAACTTAAGAAAAAGTAGTTTTAACAAGCTTCATTGTCCACATTATTTATTGGCTTTAACTGCGAATTCTATTTAGCTGTTCTCAATCATCAACTTCTTTCTTTAAAGGAAAAGAATTTCCCATTACTTAGGACAGACGAAAGGATATAGCAGAAACCTTGAAGGTAATCGTAAGAAAGAATGTCCACAATGTTTTGCGTATCAGCATGTACCATTGTTGGAATAAGAAGATAAGCACATAAAGGAGCCACTTTGAAGATCATGGGTTTGTTAAAACAGCACAAATCTGCCGTGAATGAGGAGGTGTGCGTGCATCACATAAATCAGAGGTGTTGTGTCTTAGCGCGAAGTGTCAAGGCCAGGAAGCAAGTACCATGAGTGGAATTACTGTCTTTGGTTTTAGTAAACTTTGGCTTTGGGAGAGGGAGACGTGGAGGGAGATGATAGAGCAGAAAATAAACAATTATCTCTTAGGACTGACACTATCCAGGTATAGCTATGCCGGCTTACCACCATATCTGCAAATTTGCACATATGAGCAGCGTTCCTATTTGTAGTGTTTTCTTTTGAGACAGAGTCTCGCTGTGTCACCCAGGCTGGAGTGCAGTACAGTGGTGTGATCTTGGCTCACTGCAACCTCTGCCTCTCGGGTTCAAGTGGTTCTCCTGCCTCAGCCTCTTGAGTAGCTGGGAATACAGGCACGTGCCACCTGTATGGTCAATTTTTGTATTTGTAGTAGAGTCGGTGTTTGGCCATGTTGGCCAGTTTGGCCTTGAACTCCTGGCGTAAAGCTATCTGCCCATCTCTGCCTCTCAGAGTGCTGGGATTACAGGTTCGAGCTACCACACCCGACATAGTGTTTCTATCTGAATTTAGTAAAATTGATTGAAGAACTTGAATGAGAGGAACTATTTGCCGCATAGCAAAACTGATTGAAAGAACTACTTTTATAAATGCTATTTGTTTTTATTTTTAAACATTCTTTTACGTATTTTGAGACAGAGTCTTGCTCTGTCACCCTGGCTGGCGTGCAGTGTTGTTATCTAGGCTGACTGCAACCTCCACCTCCCAGGTTAAGTGATTTCCCTGCCTCAGCTTCCTGTATAGCTGGGATTCCAGGCGCATGCCATCAGGCCTGGCTAATTTTTTGTGTTTTTTAGTAGAGATGGGTTTCACCATGTTGACCAGGCTTGTGTCGAACTCCTGACCTCACTTGATCCACCCGCCTTGGCCGCCCAAAGTGCTGGGATTACAGGTCTGAGCCACCATGCCTGGTTTTTATTTCTTGATCTCTAAAATAAATGAATCTCAGGCATGAAATGTGGATTGAAAAGAAATAAATGTAATTTCAACCTTCTCAGGAAGGTTCCTCAGAAACCTCTTGGCTATATAGATATATAGTTATCAAAGAATACTGACTACTTGGGATAGCAAGAAGTCTTTCAGAAGAAAAACTTCACATTTAGGAAGCATTTCTCATAAATAAGACAAAAACACCTATTTTCTCTGTATCTTCAGGTACTACTAGAAAATTATACAGCAATTGTTGTATAATTAAAAAAACCTTGATTTTGTTAAAAAACTAGATTTTAAAAATTTGACCTTTGTCCAAACTGGCCAACATGGTGAAACATCTCTACTAAAAATACAAAAATTAGCTGGATGTGGTGGTGGATGCCTGTAATACCATCTGCTCAGGAGGCTGAGGCAGGAGAATCGTTTGAACCTGGGAGGCGGAGGTTACAGTGAGCCGAGACGGTGCCATTGCGCTCCAGCCTGGGTGACAGAGTGAGACTCTATCTCAATTAAAAAAAAAAAAAAAGGAAATTCGTATTAAAATAATTGTAGATTCACATGCATGAAACAACAGACCTCAGTGTGGACTTTGTCTGCTTTCTCTCAGAGGTAACATTTTGCAAAACAATATTACAACTAGGATATTGACATTGATACAGTCTAACTGGTTTCATTCAGATTTCCCCATCTTTGGTTTTACTTGTTTCTGTCTATACGCCTATTTAGTTCTAAGCATTCTTTCACTATTTTAACCATTTTCAAGTGTGTGATTTTTGTGGTTTCAGTATATTCACAATGTTGTGCAAGGATCACTACTATCTAATTCTGGTCCCGTACAATTTTCACAGGCGTGTAGGTTTGTGTATCCACCACTGAGGTCAAGATGCTGAACATGGCCGTCATTGCAGGGGTTCCTCGTGGTGTTGCCCTTTATACACTTACCGTCTTCCTTCCCTTTTTATTCCTAACTCCAGGCCACTGTTGATCATTACAGTATTGTTGTTGTTGTTTTTTAATTCTTAGGATGTGAAATCTGAATGACTAATCTATCAAGAACAATCATGTAAGCTCTGGCTTTGTGATTCTTAGCCACATACTGACCTGAGAACGCTAAGCACTAGGTCTGGGGATGGCCTTTTAATTGGAGCATTTAATTTTCATTGGTTCTAGTTGTTCTGAAGTCTTTGCTTTCATTGTTTTCTGTCTGCTGCTAAGTACCACAGAGGCTGAAAATCACCCTTCTAGGCTGTATGAAATGATGTAGGGTAAATGCACCTGATAGCAATAATGTAATCAAACCCTTAGAATGACGCTGCATGGCAGATGGACCTGACTGTGTGCTCCCGAGCTAGCGAATCTGGGAGTGGCCAACTCGGAGATGCTTTCCTTTTCTTTGATTAACATCTGAGTACCCTCACCTCTGGGCCATACAGGGGATTGAGGTCCTGGGGTCTGTGTTAAATGAAGGTTGCTGCCAGGTGGAGGTTGTTAGGGGCAGGGTGTTAAGAGCAAATGCTAAAGAAACTGCATACTGTTTGCAGGTGGTTGCATATGCCAGGTTCAAATTGTTACAAAGTTCAGCCCGAGACTTCCTCCTCCCCGTGGCATTCTCCCCACACTCCTCTGGCCGCCCTCCCGAAGGATCCCTGTGGTGCCAGGCAGGAGTGGCCTGCTTGGTGACCCAGCGAGCTCCCTGGGCTTTTCCCGTTGATTCCTCTACCCCTGTATTTGTCTCCACTCTCAAAATTCACTCAGCCCCAGGTAAGGTCGGAAACTTCTCTCGCCAACTCGATCTTCATTTTCCCCAGTGGAGGTGTGTGTTCTGCAACGGAGGGTCTCCTTTTCTCACTTTGGGCGTTCAGTATTTGGGGTGTCTCCCGGATCCTGCAGGAGCAGTCTGCTTCTTTCAGAGGGTCTCTGGGTCTTCTTGGGATTCCTGGTTTGTTCTCGGGGTGATTCTGGAGCTAAAATTGGCAGTGCAAGCCTCTGCATGCTGCTCTGTCCGTTTGAGTTGGAGCTGCGTCTTGCCTCTCGTCTGCCAGGAGATTCCCAGAACCCGGAGCCTTCATTAAAAAGTAAATTACATGAACTGCTAGTCAAATAAATTACATTGAGAACAAAAGGCAATAAATACTTAAAACTCATCACTTTCTAATTATTTTGTTCTTTTTTTTTTTTTTTTTTTTTTTTTGGCGGAGTCTTGCTCTGTAGCCATGCTGGAGAGCAGTGGCTTGATTTCAGCTCACTGCAGCCTCAGCCTCCCAGTTTCAAGCGATTCTCCTGCCTCAGCCTCTCGAGTAGCTAGGATTACTAGTGCCTGCCACCACGCCTGGCTAATTTTTTTGTATTTTCAGTAGAGAGAGGGTTTTACTATGTTGGCCAGGCTGGTCTTGAACTCCTGACCTCATGATCCACCCGCCTGGTCCTCTCAAGTGCTAGGATTACAGGTGTGAGCCACTGGGCCTCGCACTTATAAGGTTTATAATAACCAAAATTCATGTTGAAATTGAATCCCCCATGTGACAACGGGCCTTTGAGAACTCATTAGGTCATGAGGATGGAGACCTTTTGAATGACATTAGTGATTTTATAGGAAGCAGCTGGAGTGCTAGCTGGCTCTCTTTCCAGCACATAAGTATACAAGGAGAATCTGGCAGTCTGCAACCTGAAATAAGCCTTCACTAGAACCTGACCCTGCTGTCTGTCACCCTGTCAGCCTCTGGAACTGTAAAAAATAAGTTTCTGCTCTTTATAAGCCTCCCAGTTGATGATACTTTGTTGTACTAGCCTGAACTGCCCAAGGTTGTTTACTGTATTTTGGACTCTGATGGAATTAGTATATAATGGTGTGCTAGTATTTATCTCTTATGAACTCCAGAAGTCAGTGACTTCACATGGACAGCTGAAAATCAGCCATGGTAGGAGGGCTTACATTACAGAAATTGGCAAATGTTACAAATCGAACCTCCCCCCTCAACAGTCGGCTCACTGAGCCAGATACATTTACCATTCTTCAATAGTTCCGCCTCACAGTAGGGTCCCTCGGTATCTCTCCAATGGGGTCATTTCCTTCTAGTCTCTTCTGCACTGAAAAGTATATTCTTGTGGACTGGATGAATGACTTGGCATATCCTCGGTGTGGGTATTGTTTTATGCCCCTGTCTTCATTTCGAAGGTCCTTCTTTTTCTTGTCTGCTTAAGAGATTTATTGTCAAAATCTACCTTAGAGGCTATCACTGCTGAAGTCTTAGCTCCTCTTTCCAGAATTAATCTCTCTTCTCAACCAGCTCTGAATTGTGTGTTTACTTTTATTATTGTACTTTCCCCACATTGAGCTGTGATAACCGTGTTTGCAAACTTTTTCCTGCTACATATGGCTGCTGTCTATGAAGATGCGTCTTTGTTTTCAGTGTCTGAATCAGTGCTGGGTGTATGCAGCAGGCAGACCTTCTTAGAAATGTCTGGAAAGAGTCTATAAGTAAAGAAGCAAAGGTAGAGACTTTTTTTTTTTTTTTTTTTTTGAGATGGAGTCTTGCTGTGTCACCCAGGCTGGAGTGCAGTGGTGTGATCTCAGCTCACTGCAACCTTCACCTCCTGGGTTCCAGAGATTCTCCTGCCTCAGCCTCTGGAGTAGCTGGGGCTACAGGCACATGCCACCACACCCAGCTAATTTTTATTTTTTTATTTTATTTTTATTTTTATTTTTAGTAGACATGGTGTTTCATACTGGCCAGGCTGGTCTCTAACTCCTGGACTGAAGTCATCCTTCTACTTTGGCCTCCTAAAGTACTGGGATTACAGATGTGAGCCACCATGCCTGGCCATAAAGATAGGGACTGTTACAGGCTAAACTGTGCTCTCCTCAAATTCATAGGTTGAAGTCATAACCTTCCATACCTCAGAATGTGACTGCATTTGGAGATAAGGCATTTAAAGCGGTAGTAAAGATAGGACGTCATATGCCTGGGCCCTAATCAGATACAACTGGTATCCTTAGACGGGATTGAGACACAAACACAAAGGGAAGATCGTGCAAAGAAAAGAATATGGCCAATCAGTTCTGCAGACACCTTGATCTAAGACTGCTAGCCTCCAAAATCATGGGAAATAAATTTCTGTTGGTTTAGGCTGGGCGTGGTGGGTCACACCTGTAGTCCTGGTACCTTAGAAGTTCGAGGCAGGTGGATCACCTGAGGTCAGGAGTTCGAGACCAGCATGGCCAATGTGCTGAAACCCAGTCTCTACTAAAAATAAAAAATTAGCTGGACTTGGTCGCACGCACCTGTAGTCCCAGCTACTTGGGAGGCTGAGGCAGGAGAATCACTTGAACCTGGGAGGCAGAGTTTGCAACCCGGGAGCCGAGGTTGCACCATTGTTCTCTGGCCTGGGTCACAGAGCCAAATTTCTTCTCAAAAAAGTAATTCTCTTGGTTAAGCTATCTGGTCTCTGGTACTTCATGATGGCAGCCCTAGCAAAGGAATACGGAGACCTTATGTAGAGCAGAAGGGTACGAGAGTGGCACTAGGGCATGGTGAGCAGCCTGTTAAGTCTGGTAAACCTTGAGCAAAGCCTAGATACGCCACTTAGAAGTGTATAACCCTGGTAAGCATACTTAAATTCTCTAAACTCAGGTTATTATGTGTAAAACAAGGATAATAACATCTTCAGATGCTAGGCTATTTTATTTAATGCCACCTACTACATGCCATGCTCTTCTGTAAGTATTTTACAAATATTGAGGATTAAACAGGAATAATGTACATAATGTGTTTAACAGTGTCTAGGACATAGTAACTGTACAACAAGCATCTGTCATTCATATGAGCTCTATAGGAAATACTTTGGGGAAAAATTCACAAATATTTCTCTAGAAAATTTAGACTTGTTTAGCAACTACCACGGCCTCTAACAGTTAAAGCACAGTGTGTTAACAATGGGTAATTCTGTCAGTACTTTGCCAGAAATAATTTCTCTATTAAATGTGTAATTTAAAAAGGTTTGCTGAATGTATAACGTCTAAGATCATTTCAATGTGACTGCATATTTAAAATGCTAATATAAATCAATGGAAATATAAATGGACTCGGAAAAATGTCTACTGATGTACTTGAGCGTTTCATAAAGCAAGGCTCTTCTGTGGGACGCAAAGACACACGTTCTTAACGTGCAAAAAATGGTGTGCAGTTCCACATGTAGACACGAGGCGGCACTCTTGTAAGGCAAACTCAGGCTTCCCTACTAAAAGTAAGTCTGGGTTTCACTGGCACAGACACTGAGCTGACTCTCATTTAGTAGTAAGATGTTCAACCCGTGAAGCATGAGACATGGAGAAGAAATGATTTATTCAGATACTCTAAAACAGACATTACAAGGAGCAATCTCAAAACCCCTATGAATATGGTACTTAATGGGGCACCATATTTTGTAGACTGGACCCGGAACATAAGAAATTATCAAGCACTTTGATGGAAGTGGGTAGTATGCAATTCTGTTTTGAATGTTTTAAGCTCAGTAGTTATAGATATGTCTTTACTTTTTCTCATTTCTGCTTTGTGCTTCCACATTCTACTGATCTACTATTCTACAAATCTACGTTTTGGATAGAGTGGATGTAGAAACAGTGGGAGAGAGAACACATAGGAATGCAGTTTGGGAAACTTCATTTTCACCTCCACACAATTCAGCGTAATTTAATGTTGTGTATTGCAAAATGCCGCACAGGTTCAGGAGACTTGGGTGTTGACCAGCTCTCCTACCGAGTTGTGGTGTGTCTTAGAGACATCAAGTCTTTAGGCAGATAGATGAGAGAGATGTTCATTTCTATTTTCCCTCTTTCCCACTGATCCATTGCCCACGGCTACTCTTCCCTCTCATTCTCTGCTGCTTCTTACATGTGCCTCAGGGTTTGTCTTCTGCTGTCAAAAGGAATAGACTGCTTGATTTTTATTAATGACCGTAGAAAAATTGTCTAAAGATATGAAAGGAGTACAAGGAAACCATACTCAGGTGATCAAACTAGTTCTCAGTTTTTAAGCAAGGTTGCTACGGGAGGATTTCATTTAATGTGAGAAAGACTTGCGGGGGGATCCTTGAATTTTGATACTCAGAAATTTACAGGCCCGGCATGATAGGTAGCTCATGCCTGTATTGCCAGCACTTTGGAAGGCTGTGGTAGGTGGGTCACTTGAGCTCAGGAATTTGAGACCAGTCTGGGAAACCTGAACTTCATCTTGATAGAAAATTCAAAAAAATTAAGCTGGGTACAGCGGTGCATGCCTGAAGTCCTAGCTACTCAGAAGGCTGAGGCGGGAGGATCGCTTGAGTCTAGGAGGTTGAGGCAGCAGTGACCTGTCATGGTGCCACTGCACTGCAGCCTGGGCAACAGAGTGAGACTGTCTCAAAACAAAACAAAAAACAAAACAAAATTTGCCTCGATGGCAGAAGGACGTATTCTAAACTGTCTCCTCACCCTCTCTTCACGTCTTATGCAGTCTGCTGAGGATGTGGAGTCTAGTTTTACCTTCATTGTTATTTATCCATCTATCCGTCCCCCCCCCTTTCTCTCTCTCTCTCTCTCTCTCTCTCTCTCTCACACACACACACACTCACACACACACACACTCTGGTGTCTTTCTCTTTGCTGGAAAACACACCTCTGTACTTTATACAACTGCTGTTCCAAGAGAGATCTTATTGAATCAAAGATGAGTCTTCGGATTTTTCTTTTTAACTTTATACTCTTAAGTATTACTGTACAAAGAAATTTCATTTCCTCACCAATTTAACCACCAAAAAAAAAGGACACTCATTTTTCCAGAACCAAAAGAAAAAACAGAACTGTATAGATGTGTATATATTGTAAAGAAGAATTTCAGATTATGTAAACAACACTGAAGCCCACTGGCCAAATTCCCAGTCTTTTCCGGCTTGGGAGGGTGGAAGTGGCTCTGTGTACCTTGCCCCGCCTGCCTTCTCCCCCAGTCCTGAGCTAGATTGGAGTCTGGGGAGTTGCCATGCTCTCCTGGTAGAAACGTGACTTGGAAGACGAGAGTTGGATTAGATTGAATAAGACAGCTTCATAGCTTTCCTGATCATCACTTCTGAACTGCCTAGGATGTGGAGTCTAACTACTTCCCACATCTAACTAACTTCCCATCCCCACCTAGCTTATGAAGCTTTAATTTCAAGATTTCCCGAAGTTTTGCTGTTCTTTAGTTTTATTTTTAATTGCATTTTAGGTTTTGGGGTACATGTGAAGAACATGCAAGATTGTTGCATAGGTACACACGTGGCAGCGTTATTTGCTGCCTTCCTCCCCTTCACCTATATCTGGCATTTCTCCCGATATGCTATCCCTCCCCGACTCCCCACTCCCCACTGTCCCTCCCCTATTTCTCCCTGACAGACCCCAGTGTGTGATGCTCCCCTCCCTGTGTCCATGTGTTCTCATTGTTCAACACCCGCCTATGAGTGAGAACATGCGGTGTCTGATTTTCTGCTCTTGTGTCAGTTTTCAAGAGGAGATGGGACTCACACTCAGGTGACAAAAGTGTGACTCAGCTTCGTACCTAACCCATGGGTTTTGGTCACAGTAGGCAACGGTACCAATTTTCTCTCCTCTTAAAGTTGGTCCTTGCAATTTTTTGAGCATGTGAGTCAGTTTCTTTGTTGTTGTTGTTTTTGAAATGGAGTCTTGCTCTGTCCCCCAAGCTGGAGTGTGATCTCGGCTCCCTGCCACCTCCACCTCCCGGGCTCCAGTGATTCTCATGCCTCAGCCTCCTGAGTAGCTGGGATTACAGGTGGGTACCACCAACACATGGCTCATTTTTGTATTTTGATAGTGACGGAGGTCTCACCGAGTTGGTGAGGCTGGTCTCAATCTCCTGTCCTCAAGAGACCTGCCTGCCTCAGTCTCCCAAAGTGTTGGAATTATTGGTGTGAGCTACCAGCCCCAGCCCAGCCACAGGTTTTGGTCAAGGCATTCATTTTGTTTATAGGCAAATCTCTAAGTTGGGAAAGTTATCTTTATTATCACCTGTTCAGAGAAGTTAGTTGATGAGAAAAACTTACCAATGGAGAACAAGGTCCTGGGAGAAACACAACTCAGGAGGGTAAGTTTTGTCACAGAAGGAGAGAATCTTCTGGGCTTTGCGTCTTGCTTAGGAAGAAGGCAGGCTCCTAAGGACGCTGAGGGCCTAGTACATGTCCTCAATGGCAGGAGGACATATTCTGTCTTGTCTCCTCACCCTCCCTTCATATCTTACATAGTCCTCTGAGGATGTGGAGTCTATTTTTACCATCATTGTTATTTCACCATCCATCCATCTGTCTGTCCACCTCCCTCTGGTTTCTTTCTCTTAGCTGGCAAACATGCCTCAGTGTACTTTATACAACAACTGTATAAAGGAAAGTGCTGTAAATGCTGACAGAGAGAGAGATGGGCAGCAAAGACAAATCACAGCTGCCCCCAGGTCCCCTTGGCTCTGCCCCAGGGATGCTCAGCCAGGGTCTGGCTGGGCAAATGCCCTGCAGCACGGGACTTTGGACTGCCTTCCTCTGTCATGTTCGCCTCGTATCTGTTTCGGTCCCTGCCTTGAATTCCAGCAATAATGGTTCATTCGCGCTTTTGAATGCTTTTTTATACACCGCCTCACAATGTAGATGCTGCGACAGAGCTAAGGCAGGGGATGCCCCAGCTGTGCACTGCAGCCATGGATTCTCCAGAGATGCCTTTGAGTGTAAGGGCCTGGTGCACATCAGACTCTGCAGCCTCATCTCAGGCCTTCCGGCTTGGGTCATTTCACACTCGATTTCTTCCAATGAGCCCAAACTCCCATTCACCAGTTTTTTTTTTTTTTTTCTTTGGTGATTCTACCTCTTGCAGCTCTGAGACTCATTTGGTCTTGGGGCTCTTGGCTGGGCAAGACTTCTCCTGAGAGGGAAGGGAGAGTTTAATTAGAAAAAGATCTCGTGCTTATGGTGGTGATTAACCATACTTAATCAAGAGGCTCAGACTTGACCCCTTTTTTAGTGTTTTGCTGGAAAAGCCAGTCATCAAATTGCTGTTGCTGATAGAAGCTTCCTTACTGTGGATCCATGGTTGAAAATGGAAAAGCACCTTTCTCCCCACCTCTGTCCCTTTAGCTAAATGAAATGGTTCTGTGAAAAGGCTTTGCACGAGGCTTTAAAACCACTCCACAGCGCTTCAGGTAAGATGAGGCTTTCATTGCCTTTACTGGGAAATAGCGCATCTTCTCTGGGTGCCTCTAAGGTCACAGCTGTCGAAGTGCATAGAGCCAGGGGCTCAGAACGCCTTCTTCTGGTTAAATGTAGTTAGATGCAGGCCAAACATTTGTAAGAGTTGCAGCTTGTGTGTTTAAAGAGTAAGGTTGGGTTGCACAGGATAGAGCTTCGGGTGTGCGGATCTGGGAACTGTACATCACAGATCCTACCTTAGTCTTGCTTTTGTGACTTAGAGTCATGTGCTCTGGCCCTGAATGTCTCAAAGGGCAGCTTAACTTCCAGAGATGGATTCTCCATGTACCGGAGGCAGGAGAGGGACTGAGAGGGCCAAAGCTCCCTGGGGGCAGCCCCCATAGGACAGAGGCCACTTTCCCTTTGTGTTCCCTACAAACTGCTTGATGCAGTTCTTAGCCAGTCTTTGTGTTCATAGAGTAATCACATGGCAAGGCCTGTGTTCCCTGAACATATTGTCCCTTTAAAAAAGCAAGATGTGAATGGGGAAGTGCATGCAGAGTGCAGTGTGAACTAAAGCTCCTGATGATCTGAATATCTGGGCGTCGGAACAAGACCTTCAATTAAAACAGTCAAACTTTCTGTCATCATATGCTGTAGTGAGGGTCTGTTTTTGTTCAAGGAAAGAATTGGTAGCCATCCATACAGCCTGTTTTCAGAAGAGGAGGGCTCCCCGACCGAATATCTAAAAGCATTTGTTTATCCTCTTCCCCGTAATGGAGTCTTTTATTTGGGTAAAGGAATTGTTTACTCCAGGGCCCCCTTCTAAAAACTCTTAAATCTCAGACAGGTAAAACACGTGCAGCTCTTGTTACTCATGGACACTTTAGCTTGAATTAGTTTGGCTAATAACTTTCTAATGGTAGCTAGCTGAGGGCTTAAGGGAGAGAGAAAGTTGCAGGTTAGTGGTTTGCGTGCGTGTGCTTGTGTCTGTGTGTTGGGGGATTGCTAGTAGGTGGGGAGAGTCTTGAACACCTGGGTTGGGTGTGGTATACTGCAGTGACAATTTATTGCTCTGTTGCAGTTACCCTCGGAACACTATTTCTGTGACATCAACACCCTCCAGAGGGTCACAAGCCGTTGTTTTCTCCCTGCCCTGAATGCCAACCCAGTTATTGAGCAATATAACCCAGTAGTCAGAACTATTTTTTTCTTTTTTTCTTTTTTTGAGACAGAGTCTTACTCTGTCACAAGGCTGCAGTGCAGTGGCGTAATCTTGGCTCACTGCAACCTCCACTTTCTGGATTCAAACGATTCTCTTGCCTCAGCCTCCCAAGTAGCTGGGACTACAGGTGCCTGCCACCACGCCTAGCTATTTTTTGAATTTTTAGTAGAGACGAGTTTCACCACATTGTACAGGATGGTCTCGATCTCTTGACCTTGTGATCCACCCACCTCCCAAAGTGCTGGGATTACAGGTGTGAGCCACCGCGCCTGGCGAGAGAGACCAATTAAAAGCATTTCACTGTGCCTGCTCTCTCTTCCTTCTTTAAAATGACCGTTGAGCTGAGTAATTGTGTTGTCTTCTCATGGCTTTTTAATCTTTTTTGCTCGTAAATGAATTAGTCATTTTTTGTTTTTGGGAGGAGAGTTAAAGAAATCTCCCATCTATAAAAGACTTTAATTTTTTGTCTTAATCTCTTCCTTGGGATGGTACATTCATTCAGGAATCTAGGCTGTAGACAGCTGTTATTAGCTAGCACCCACCAGCATGGCTTGATCAGCTGTTAAAATACTGGCGAACTTTTTCTCCCGGTTGGAGTTAGCTGCTGCCCTGAAGCTTCTGAAAGCCCCACCAGCCTCTTCCCTGGACGCCTCCTCCCCACAATTCAGTATTCAAAGCGTTACTGCCTGGCATCACAGAGGCCCTCCGACCCACTCTACCTCCTTAGCCAGTTGAAAGCTTCTGGGGAATATTTTGTGACTCTCCCTTTCCTTGCTAAGCACTATGATTTCAGTGCCATTCACATCATTTTCCAAGGGTCTGCAAATCTGGCCTATGGCACACATCAGCCCCCTTCCTATTTTAGAAAACAATTGTATGTGAGCACAGCCACACCCACTCATTTATAATAGTGTTATGTTACAAAAGCAGAATTGAGTAGTTGGAACAGAGACCTCTTTGCCCCAAAAGCCCCAAATAGTTATTTACCTGGCCTTTTGCAGAACAAGTTGGCCAACCTCTGTTTATCCATGCCTCAGACCATCAGCAGGTCTGAGTCATTTGCTCGCTGACCTGTAAACATGATGCCCGTGACCTGGCCAGAGTCTCTTGTTTTCTTGGCCCTTCCTAACCATTCACCCTGTGTCAATCTACTGCTGATAATAAATGAAGAAGGTAATGAAAAAGGGGGAGATTTTTTTTAAACAAATGTCAAAAAAGCCCTCTGAGTATGTCTGACATTTCAAAAAAAAAAAAAATGGTGGTGGTGTTTCCTTATTTGCATGGAGCTGTATGTGGTTCAGAAAGCCCATCTGTAATCAGTTAGAGTGAAAGTCCCGTTTGTCACTGCTGTCAGGATGGTAAAACACACTTGAAATCTTTTTACTTTAAAGAAAATAGAAGGCTTTGCTGCACTTAACACTGAGCTGAAGACTTTGCCACTCTCAGGGAAATGTCAGTTCTGAGAAACACTGTGCAAAATGAGAGGTGGACAAAATAATTATTTTTGAAAAAGGGTTTTCCATTTTGCTTAAACATGTTCCATTTCCCGCAAAGTTCACAGGTTCTTAAAACAACAAGAAGTCATGAGAGGTTTCGGGTTGAGGTTGCCATCACAAGCAGCCTTGACTTCACCTATCCACTCGGAGGGATCAGCAGAATCCACACTGCAAAATGGCAGAGAATCCACACAGCGCTTCCATTTAGCATTGAGTGTGTTTTGTAGCCACTTTGAGAATAAAAATTTGGGGCTGGGCGTGGCGGCTCATGCCTGTAATCCCAGCACTGTGGGAGGCCAAGGTGGGCGTATCACCTGAAGTCAGGAGTTTGAGACCAGCCTGCCCAAGTGAAACCGCATCTCTATTAAAAATACGAAAATTAGCCGAGCGTGGTGACGTGTGCCTGTAATCCTAGCTACTAGTGAGGCTGAGGCAGGAGAATCACTTGAACCCAGTAGGTGGAGGTTGCAGTGAGCCGAGATCATGCCATTGCACCCTACCCTGGGAGACGAGAACAAACCTCCATCTCAAAAAAAAAAAGTTCATTGATTTAGGTAAAAATGGTAAGTGTTCTCTATTAAACAAACACATCAACATAGAAAAGTACAATGAGGAAACTTAAAGAACATTTTAAAACCCTGATTTCATTTTTGAGAAATTGCGTATGATTTTTTTTTTTTTTTTTTGAGACAGAGCCTTGCTCTGTTGTTCAGGCTGGAGTGCAGTGGCGCGATCTCAGTTCACTGCAACCTCTGCCTCCTGGGTTCAAGTGATTCTCCTGCCTCAGCCTCCTGAGTAGCTGGGACTACAGGTACGTGCTACCATGCCAGTTAACTTTTGTATTTTTCGTAGAGCTGGGGTTTCACCATGTTGGCCAGGCTGGTCTCGAACTCTTGACCTTGTGATCCACCTGCCTCGGCCTCCCAAAGTGTTGCAATTACAGGCGTGAGCCGCCGTGCTGGCTGTGTCTGATATTTTTGTGCTCCCTTAAATGGAAGCCCTTTTGAAGAACCATGCTAGGAGGAGCAGAAAACCGGGCCACTTTATCCCAAATAAAGTGATCTCAGAGGAGGTTACTCAGGGCCTGCAGAGTCTTCAGGGAGAACTTTGGAAACAGGCAATTTTTATAGGTGATTTTGTTCCTCTGAATAATGGGCTTTTACATGGATAAGACTTGGCTTTTAAAAAAAGTAGAGTGAGAGTGACAGTACTAAAAGGGAATAAGGAAACAGGTGCATGTGTGTGTGTGTGTGTCTGTGTGTGTCTGTGTGTGTGTGTGTGTGTCTGTGTGTGTGTGTCTGTGTGTGTCTGTGTGTGTGTGTGTTTCTGTGTGTGTGTCTGTGTGTGTGTGTGTCTGTGTGTGTGTGTGTCTGTGTGTGTGTGTGTTTCTGTGTGTGTGTCTGTGTGTGTGCGTGTGTGTGTGTGTGTCTGTGTGTCTGTGTGTGTGTGTCTGTGTGTGTCTGTGTGTGTGTGTCTGTGTGTGTGTGTGTGTCTGTGTGTGTGTCTGTGTGTCTGTGTGTGTGTGTCTGTGTGTGTCTGTGTGTCTGTGTGTCTGTGTGTCTGTGTGTGTGTGTGTGTGTGTCTGTGTGTCTGTGTGTGTCTGTGTGTGTGTCTGTGTGTCTGTGTGTGTCTGTGTGTGTCTGTGTGTGTGTGTGTTCCCTTCCTTCCTTGTGTCTACCTAGGAATCCAGCCTGCTTGTCTTCTTCCTTTCTTCCCATTTCCCCTTCCTCTCTCCTTCCAACCTTTCTCTTTCCTTCCTTCCTTCCTTTCTCCTTCCTTCCTTCTTTCCTCCCCTGACTTTTTCCTTCCTTTCTCTTTCTTCCCTCCTGCTCTCCTTTCTTCCTCCCCCTCCTTCCTCCTTCCTTCCTTCCCTTCTTCCTCCTCCACTCTGTCCTTCCTTCCCTCCTTCTCTCCTTTTTTCCTCCTCCCATTTTCTCTCTTATGGTACCTGGCAGAGAGCAGACCAGCTCAGATCTCATTTGGTAGGCCAAACTTTTTTGTCGGAAATACATAAAGCCAATGTTTCTTACCTGGAAGGTAGACACAAAAGGAAATTGCCACTCCCTTTTTGGTGAGAAGCCAGGAATAAGTCTTGAGCACACAACTAGCAGTTCAGTGGGAAAGAAAGTCTTGATTATGTGAGTGTCAGCAAAAAGCAAGCAGAGGCCAACAGGTTTGAGTTGCATCTAGTTACGTGTTTAGTACTCTCCAGCCTCTAGTTATTTTTGCTTGACAACTCATGGTCCCCTGGAGCTCCACTCTCTGGTAATGTGAACTAGGGAAAAAGCAAGGCCAGGTGTCAGTCCAGGTGTCCTCCCACTCTCCAGGTGTCAGTCCAGGTGTCCTCCCACTTTCCAGGGGTCAGTCCAGGTGTCCTCCCACTTTCCAGGTGTCAGTCCAGGTGTTCTCCCACTCTCCAGGTGTCCTCCCACTCTCCAGGTGTCAGTCCAGGTGTCCTCCCACTCTCCAAGTGTCAGTCCAGGTGTCCTCCCACTTTCCAGGTGTCAGTCCAGGTGTCCTCCCACTCTCCAGGTGTCCTCCCACTTTCCAGGTGTCAGTCCAGGTGTCCCCCCACTCTCCAGGTGTCAGTCCAGGTGTCCTCCCACTCTCCAAGTGTCAGTCCAGGTGTCCTCCTACTCTCCAGGTGTCCTCCCACTCTCCAGGTGTCAGTCCAGGTGTCCTCCCACTTTCCAGGTGTCAGTCCAGGTGTCTTCCCACTCTCCATGTGTCAGTCCAGGTGTCCTCCCACTCTCCAGGTGTCAGTCCAGGTGTCCTCCCACTTTCCAGGTATCAGTCCAGGTGTCCTCCCACTCTCCATGTATCAGTTCAGGTGTCCTCCCACTTTCCAGGTGTCAGTTCAGGTGTCCTCCCACTCTCCAGGTGTCAGTCCAGGTGTCCTCCCACTCTCCAGGTGTCAGTCCAGGTGTCTTCTCATGCTCTGGGTGTCAGTCCCAGAGAGTGGGAGCAGCAATAGGGTTGAGCCCCAGGCACTGCAGGGCTACTGTGAAGCACTCCCATTTGCCATCCTTGTACCAGGGAATTCCTCTGATCTTTACGCCTTTAGGAAGGAACATCCTTAGAAGGAGGTGGTCTCCTTAGTTAATAATTCACCAAATTTGGTGTTTAGAGGGAAAAGCGAATGCTTGGGAGAGCTCATCACTTATTTTCATTACATGCGAAGACAGTATCAACTTGACTTTTGGAAACTGTTGTAAAGCATTAGTAAGTCTCCTCCACAATCTCTTAAAAAAGTGTACTCTTGGCCGGGCGCGGTGGCTCAAGTCTGTAATCCCAGCACTTTGGGAGGCCGAGGCGGGCGGATCACGAGGTCAAGAGATCGAGACCATCCTGGTCAACATGGTGAAACCCCGTCTCTACTAAAAATGCAAAAAATTAGCTGGGCATGGTGGCACCTGCCTGTAATTACAGCTACTCAGGAGGCTGAGGCAGGAGAATTGCCTGAACCCAGGAGGCGGAGGTTGCGGTGAGCCGAGATGACGCCATTGCACTCCAGCCTGGGTAACAAGAGCGAAACTCCATCTCAAAAAAAAAAAAAAAAGTGTACTTTTTTGCAGTATAGGCTTTAGGCTGAGCAGAACTTGGCTTTCCAGTTGAAAATTGGGAAAATTAAAAAATGGGGAACATAGAGGAGTCTAAAGAATTATTATCTGCTGAATAACATACTGTTGAGGTTGTGGAGTAAAGGGAACACTTGTAGACTATTGGTCAGAGTGTAAATTGGTTCCATTGTTGTGGAAAGCAGTATGGTGAGTCCTCAAAGAGCTAAAAACAGAACTACAATTAGACCTAGAAATCCCATTTTTAGCTGTTTATCCAAACAAATTTAAGTCATTCTACCATAAAGACACATGAATGAGTATATTTATAGCAGCACTATTCATAATAGCGAAGACGTGGAATCAACCTAAATGTCCATAAGCGGCAGATTGGATAAAAAAAATGTAATACATATGCACCACGGAATACTATGCAGCCATAAAACAGAATGATATCGGGCCGGGCGCGGTGGCTCAAGCCTGTAATCCCAGCACTTTGGGAGGCCGAGGCGGGTGGATCACGAGGTCGAGAGATCGAGACCATCCTGGTCAACATGGTGAAACCCCGTCTCTAGTAAAAACACAAAAAAGTAGCTGGGCATGGTGGTGCGTGCCTGTAATCCCAGCTACTCAGGAGGCTGAGGCAGGAGAACTGCCTGAACCCAGGAGGCGGAGGTTGCGGTGAGCCGAGATCGCGCCATTGCACTCCAGCCTGGGTAACAAGAGCGAAACTCCGTCTCAAAACAAACAAACAAACAAAAAAAACCAGAATGATATCATGCTTTTGGGGTAACATGGATGGAGCTGGAGACCATCATGCTTAGTAAATTAATGTTAGGGACAGAAAACCAAATATCACATGTTCTCCCTTGCAAGTGGGAGCTAAGTAATGAGAGCACATGAGCACAGAGAGGGGAACAGACACTGGGGCCTACTTTAGGGTTGAGAGTGGAAGGAGGGAGAGGATCAGAAATAACTATTGGATACTAGGCTTAGTAGCTGGTGACAAAATGATCTGTGTAACAAATGCGTGTGACATAAGTTTACCTAGGTAACAAACCTGCACATGTACCCCTGAACCTAAAATAAAAGTTTTTATTTTTTATTTTTTATTTTTTAAATTATCAGCCGAAAATGTGTCTGGTTGAAGTCAAGGAAGAAACCCTGGTTTGCAGTGGCTTGAAACAAATGGGAGTTTATTTTTCAGAGGCCGATGGCTGTTGCACTTGTCGCATGGGCTCAGTGATATAAGGGTTGACATCTCTGAGGGTGTTTTAGCCTTTTCTTTGTTCTTATTTTCTCTTAGGAGCAAGACTGGCTGCTCCAACTCTAGAAATCTTGCCAGCAATTAAGCAGAAAGGAGGGAAAAGGGGACAGTGCCAGATAGAACTGTCTTCTTTATCAGAGGAGCAAACACTTTTCTAGAAACTTCAGTCACAGTTCTACTTGTATCTGATTGCCTGGAACGATGTTACATGATTATCTCTAACTACAGCAGAGGCTAGGAAGGAAAGTAGGGGCCGGTGTCAAGCATAATTTTCAAAGAAATTAACACGTGACTCTCAAAGATTGAATGTCAATATTTAATGAGGCAAACAACAGGATAGGCAAGGGTAGTTAGAAAGAAAGAAAATTGGAGGAATAACTTGCAGAAACAAGTTTGCGAGGTTAGAGATGAAACTGGTTAATGTCCAATAGGACAATAAAACCATAATCTTTGATGTTATCTTCTCCAGTGGACAAAACATTAGCATGTCTACCACACAAAACTATATGAACATCTAACATCGGCCGGGCGCGGTGGCTCAAGCCTGTAATCCCAGCACTTTGGGAGGCTGAGGCGGGTGGATCACAAGGTCAAGAGATCGAGACCATCCTGGTCAACACGGTGAAACCCCGTCTCTACTAAAAATACAAAAAATCAGCTGGGCATGGTGGTGCATGCCTGTAATCCCAGCTAGTCAGGAGGCTGAGGCAGGAGAATCGCCTGAACCCAGGAGGCGGAGGTTGTGGTGAGCCGAGATCGCGCCATTGCACTCCAGCCTGGGTAACAAGAGCGAAACTCCGTCTCAAGAAAACAAAAACAAAAACAACAACAAAACATCTAACATCATAGAATATGGGCCTTAATTAAACAAGATATATTCTCTTAGAGAATCAAATAATCCATGGGTGGGCCCATTAGACGGTGCTGCGGTATGTCATTACAAGGACATGAGTCATCTATTTGCTTTATTTCTAAGTTTTGAAGTTTTAAGTCAGGTAGGGACTCACTGTTGGGGTCATCAGCTGGTGTCTGCTGCAGGGACACTTGTGCGAGTAACATGGTAAGAATCAACACTGGCTACTAGATTTTCTGAGTCATTTAGGTCATGAAGTTTTTGAAAAGATGGGACAGCTACTCCAAATACTTTCAAAATTCATACTAGTGTTCTACTTTTAGAAAGTTGAGCACCAAGACAAACTTAAAGCCATTACCTCGAGAGGTATATCTTTTCATTAGACATGGATCCTGCACCTCACAGAAGGATTTGCCACCAGGATGATATCTATTAATAACTACTCTGAATTGGAAATGTTTGATTTATAAAAAATGTTGATTTTCTTCAGTTTTCCAAGAATACATCTCTTGCCTGGAGTACAGCATGCTTGAATCTGAATTTTGTTACTGTCTGAAGACATCTTTCTTCCTGTCATAACTGTAGAATGCTTTCCTTAAATCGTATTTGTAAGGTTTGCTTTGGAAGATCTGCAGGTCTCCCAACCACAAAGATATTATGGAAAGGGTTTCCCATTGAAAGGAAAAACTATTCTTCTAATGTCTGCTGGACTTTTTATGTTGTTAGGATTCAGTCAGAATTGGAAAGGTCTCTTTACGTCTAGAGGGAATAAAATAAATTGATTTATGATTTTTAACAAGCATGACTGAGTAAGGAATCCTGCCTCTATAATTTCAAAGTTATAAAAAGATATTAATCATAATTAAATTTCCTCTTAGAAGACATTGGAAACAGAGATCAGATGCCAGGCTAATTGATTACACAACTATATGATAGTCACCCGGAAAGAGGCAGGGATAGAAAAGTTTAGACTCAATGTCTAAATATTTAATGCCTGGTGGGAAGCAGGGAAATGGAACAGAGGCTGTAATGAGGAATAAGAGAAATCAGTAAGAAGGGCAAGGGACATGTCCCTTTTGATGATGTAGTATGTAAGGAGAAAGTGATTAATAGAAATTAAAAAATGAGAAGCAGGAATGACATATTTTTTTCCTCAGCTGCAGACAGAAACCACACACTTGTAAAGGTCATGTCCAGCCATTTAGAAATAAAATACCCATCTTAAAGAAAAGTAATATTGCTTTAAAATGGAAATGCAGGGACATTATGTGCTGCCAGATTTCTGAATTCTTGTGTTCCTTTTAGTTGTAAAATAGTACAGTTTTCAGTCCGCTAAACTTTTCCGTATAAAACCAGTGGACCAAATAGTTTTTAGTAGATGTAGCTTGGAATTGCTTAAAAGGAATAGTGGTTTTGATTTTCTGGGTTCTTATGTTTTAAAGCTCTTTTCTTCTTATGTGGGAATTACATGCCCACAGACTGGAGAGAAAAGAGACAAAATAAAGTGCTTTTTATGTGGTGAGATGTTGTCTGGAATAGGTGTCAGAATTAACACTAATTTAACTGAAGCTGCCCACAGGACTTTTTTACTAATCGGTTTTATGAGCTAACCAGGTGGTTGGCATTTCCTTTTTGGATCTTTGTCCCATGATGTTACACACAGCATTATAAACCTGGGCAGGAAGGACAGGGGAGAGACTGACCTGGCAGAACTATCTGTTCTTGTTACGCTAACCATCCATTTCTGCTCTTTGACGAATACTGCATTCATCTTTGGCAGTGACCTCTTTTGCACTCCATTAGTGGCTGATGTGTTTAAAAGCTCTGGTACCTTAGACGGATGCTTCCAGAGAGATACACTTCTTAAACTATTAATAGCTCCCAGGGAGGAACTTTTGTTTCTACCCTGTGTCCTTTTTCACTTTCTCATTTCCTTTTTCTCTCTGGAGAGCTCAGAGCACAGTTTTCTCCTAAGGGCTTAATTGTACTGTTCTGTCCTCCACAACTGTTCCATAGGTGGCTGTTGAATTTAGGACACCCCATTTATCTTGAGAGCTTCTCTTTTGGGTAGGCCTGGAGACCGCCAGTAGTTGCTTCATTATAGCTTAGGACACAGAAATACAGGGAAAGGATGCTAGCCGGAAGTCATGTGGAGAGTTGAAGCCCGAGACCCACCCAGACCAGAACTCAGGTCTGTGACTTGGTTGACTGCTCTCATGCTTATATTGCTTCTCAGTGAATACACACACACACACACACACACACACACACACACACACACACACTCTCTATCTCTCTCTCTCTCTCTCAGTTGCATAATGCCACTCGTCCACTGACTGCCATGCATATCCAAAACAAGAATCTCAAAGATAAATCAGATGCTCAGTGTGGACGCATGACTCCCTTTGTTTAGGAAGGAGTCACTGGAAAGCCCAGTAATCATGTAGGCAGAGCTTGCTAGTGAGGCACTTAGCACACGGTAGAGGGTATTCTACGTTGTAATTTGCTATTTTTAAACGTGAAATTTCTGTGTTATTCCTTCCAACATCACATCACACACTGAAACCCCTGTAAGTACGTGTTGCTCATTTTAGGTGATGGATTGGAAGATTTATGAATCTTAGCAATGGGAGGGATTTTAGTGTGAAATATGCTAAAGAGTCGTCTCCCTCGACTTGGGCATTCTAATTCTATGATATTTTAAATTGTAGGCTCTTCTGATTGTCGCGTGAATCACACTGAACTTGAGGTCCAGCAAGACCCTGAGCTCGTTTTCTCATAGACTGTCGTTAGGCCAGTTTCCCTTCTCTTGCATTTTTGCAGTTGGAATTCTAGACCCAAGAGCTGAATTTACATATCCTTATTACATTTTATTTTCCTGAACAGTAAAAGTAATTTCGAATTCCTATCATGTCATCTATCAAAAATCTTGGTGTCATTCTTGGTTCCTTGCTTCTTCAAACACCTTATACTCATGCTTTGTCACCTCAGCCTTAAAGTCTGTTGAAAGCAGTTACTTCTCACATATCTGCTATTATGTAGCTTCAGTCACTGTCATTTCCTGCCTGTAGTGACGTTATTAACAGCCCTCCCTGGCCTTTGGTATTCTCCTACAGTGTTTCCTCCTCCAGTGATACAGGTTAAGTCCTTTCCTTCTGAGAGGAGGGGAAAGGGCAGAGCCACGTGTACTAGCAGCCTCAGTCATGGGTGAAGGTAAATACAAAGCCCAGTTTGCTGGGTTTTAGCAAAAACTCCGGGTCAAGAATAGGAGAGACACAATGCCTGTCAAAGGTGTCCTCATTGTGATGTCCTTTGATCCAGCATGACTGTTTGAGGGGGCACAGAACTTTTCTCTTTTTTATTTTGTGTGATTTGAGCTCAAACAACACTATGATTTTTACTGATAGTTAGAAATCAAAATGCATAATCAGTGGTTGAGGATGTGACCTGAGTGAGTTCCCAGCGCTGTGATTGAGAGCACACAATGATATGACTGTAGTTGCTTGACTTGGTGAAATGAATGTTCAAGTGCCAGGCCACATGAGAAAGACAACTGACAAATAAAAAGGAAAAATAGAAGGAACTACCAGACACCCTGTTGTCTGTTACCCAACAGAAACCAGATGGTCAGAGCATATACTTGAAATCTGTCTCCTGAGCATTATTACTGCCACTTAAGGAGGGAATAAAATAGTCATGTGTAAAACAGAACCAGACCTGGCCAAGAACCAGTCTTAATCCAGAAAGTGAAAGACAAACAGAAATAGAAACTGAGTCTCAGAGAGTAAAAGTTACGTCTCTACAGCTTTGTATTTAAGAAGCTGAAAAAGACAAACGTGGGTGAAAGAGGTCACAGCGGTATATTTCTCAAGTAACATACCTTATTTAGCTCCAGTAGGTGAAAGAAAAAGAAATAAAAGCAATACGAAAACAAAAGGATTTTTACTTGGAGTGTTTCGCAAAAAAGACCAGCCTTCAGAACTGGCTCTCCAGGTGAAGGACAAGGCAAGTGTTGACAGAAAGAAGCTCTTCAAGGTTATCATCATTAGTTAACTGTTCATAATGGGAAATGATAGGAGTTTTATCTCATTATTACATCTGTAGGGTAATCACGTATCTGCAGATGCTGGCATTGCAAAAGTCAGGGGCAGATAGGTTCACTAGTGATTTAGCAATTTCCAGGAAAAAGCTCAAGGTGTCATTTATTTTGTGGACTAATTCTAGACAGGAAATTGCTGTTTTTAAAGTTTACTTCATGATGTAAAGTACTTCTTAAAAAATGTGCTTCCCCAGCAGCCTGAATGTGGTATGTGGTGTGTTGGTCAGTATGGAGGAAAGGCTAAGTGTTAGTTTTGCTTATTCATTATGTTTATTCGATTTGTATTTAACGTTTATCCTCTGTCATTAGAATGAAATCTCAGTGGAAGAAAAGACTTGCTATTTTTTTGTTTTCTGCCGTATCCCAATGCTTAGAATGGTATTCTCGTACATAGCAGGTAAGTATGCAATAACTATTTGCTGAATGAATGAATGGATTTGAGGTAGTAGAACTTCATTTCAGCTTTGGGTTGTCCATGAATTTGATGAAACTGCGTTGTGTCTTCATTCTAGTTAACGATAATGCCAGTGATCATTAGAGGCAGAATCTTTGAGCAGATCAACATTAGTGGAAAATAATCCAGTAATTGACAGGTCTTGGGGACAGTTAAAGGAGTGATTTCTCTCACACCAATGTCTCCACATTCTTTGAAGGCTTCAAAGTAGATCAATTGGTAGAAGAGACTTCACTTAAGGCTATGAGTGAGACAAAACAGGATAGCAATGTCTGCTTTGGAAAAATCCCTGCAAGGTAAGAGTTGATTCCTCCTCCTTCTGCACATGTTACTCTTCACTGTATTGACTGTTACCAATATCTTATGAGAAAGTCTGATTTATGAAATTAAAGTTTTTTTTTCATTAAACAGTTTAAAAGTTAAAATTAGTTTCATTGTGAATTAATCACCTATTTTCAATAAGCTATTAGGCTGGGGATTCGATATAAAAAAATAAGGGATATATGATTCTACCTTGAAAGAGCTAAAAGTTTTATGCGAAGAACCCTGTATAAGCAATCATGATTGTGTGTTGAAAGTGTTTACAATGTGCTATGGGAATACGCAACAAGTCTCATTAGGGAAGAAGAAAGGCCTCTTTAAATTATTCAGGTCATTCATGATAGGGGCTGTCATTGAAGGCAGAGGTAGTAATTACAGAGAAAAGACAGAAATGAAAAATATCAAAGCATTTAATATTTATTTGTAGTAACATGATTGAGCTGCTTCTATATGACAAATGTTAGGCTAAGTTTTGGATTACAGAGTTGAATAAAACATAATCTCAACTTTCTGTGGTAGGTAGACATGAAAATAAATGCAAAGATGGTGGCATATATATATATATATATATATATATATATATATTCAAAGAAGAGGGTGAGGTGGCAGGTGGTGGGAGGGGATATTACTGATGTGCTATTGAGCTGTCTCAGTATAAGTTTCCCAAATGGACTAGGTTGGGGAAGGCATCCTAAGAAGAAAAACTATTTCAGCAAAGAGGCTCTGGAAAAGTTAAGTCACCACTACTTGAGATAATAAACGTAGAAGATTTAGATAGTTTATCATTTAGCTTTTGCTGTGCACCACACCATCCCAGAACTTAGTGGCTTAAAACAACAATTTATTTATTTCGTCATTCAATGGACTGGCAACTTGGTCTGGGCTCTGATGGGTGGTTCTTCTGGTTTTAGCTGGGTTCACTTGTGTATCTTCCATTGCTCCCAGGGTGGGTGGTGATAGCTGATCTAGGATGGCCGTGGCTGGGATGACTCATTTCTGCTCTCTGTGGTATTCTATCACCCTGTAGGTTAACTCTGGCTTATTCATGTAGCCACTGGGTAGGATTTCAGGAGTGAGAAGAAGTGCGGTCAACTCTTCTGAGGCCCAGGATGAGAACTTGTACAGCATCACTTGTGTGGCATTTTGTTGGACAAAGCAAGTCACACAAGATTCTCCTAGATTCATGGAGTGGAGAAACAGGCTCCGTGTCTTGATGGGAGGAGCTTGAAATTCACATTGCAAAGAGCATGGATTCAGGGAGGTGGGAATAGCTGTGACCCTTTTCGCTATTTACTGCAATATGTTTGAAAATGGAAAAGAAAGATACTGATGAGTTCTTTTCTCTGCCAAAAAAGCTTGAGGAAACTGAGGAATGTTTGGGATATCAAGTTATAAAGAAAAAAAATAGGGGCATGAGCAAACACAATGCATAGTTTACTAACATGGATGGTTCAGCTATAAGTTAACCTGAAACCAGATGTTGGAAACCAATCATTACGTTTAAGGCAGTTTTCTCCCCTGTTGACTGCAATTAACAGCAAGGATTTACTTGTGTCACCATGACTATAATGACTTCTCATGACATGCTGGCCAAGACTGGAGTTGACTCTTGTAGCATTATTTATTGGTTAATGTAAAGTGACTTGGTGGGGATTTTGAACGAAAACACTGGAGAGTTTTAGTGGAACAGTGAAGTGATCTGACCTAACATTTCAAAAGGATCAAGTGGTGGCTGTCTTGAAAATAGACTTTATTACCCTTGAGATGTGGATTAAGGGGAGAAGCTGAGAGACCACTTAGCAGGCTGTTGCAGTAGTGCAAAATAGAAGGGCTGGAGGTAAGCAGTACAGTTGGTGAGGAGCGGTCTATCTTTTCTGTTCGGGTTTTCTTCCCCCTGCCAACGCCCCCCAAAGAGATGAGGCTTCTCTATCATCTATGCTGGAGTGCAGTTGCGTGATCTCAGCTCGCTGTAATCTTGAACTCCTGGGCTCAAGTGATCTTTCTGCCTCAGCCTCCCAAGTAGCTGGCTACAGGCCCATGCCACCATGCCTGGCTAATTAAACTTGTTTTAGCGATAGGGGTCTATGTCGCTGAGGGTGGTCTCAAACTCTTAAGCTTAAGCGATCCTCCCACCTCAGCCTTTTGAGTAGCTGGGATTTACAGGCATGTGCCACTGTACCCAGCTTACCTTTTAATGCTTGGATCAAAATTATTTTCAGGGCTTATCACATAAATGGTACCATCTTTTCTCTTGGTTTTCTCAAGGAAATTTCTTCACAAGGTTTTTAGGAGTGTATCTTGAACAACCTCTGGTATGTGAATGATCCTTGAGTTTACACTTGAAAAACAAGAAGATGAGGTGAGGATAAAGTGAAGGGGAAAGAAAGAAATAAGCATGTCACTGGGTCTGATTTGCACTGGGCCTGCCTCTAGGCTCTTTGCCTGTATTAGTCAAGAAAAAGAGAACATCTTGCCAAAAGTACTGCTTTGGTTTTCAGCTTGTTTGGTTTTATCCTGGTCAAAGAAACAGGAGTGGTTTGGCAAACTGTGTTGTAAGATTTTCATAATGAGGCACTATGTGCCGGCTACAGTGTAGGTTCTGGGATATGAAGACAGTTGTTCACAAACAGCCCTCAAAATGCTCGCAACCTTGTGATCATACAGATAAGGAGGCAAGTAATTTTTTGTTTTTGAGATGGAGTCTCACTCTGTCACCCAGGCTGGAGTGCAGTGGCGGTATCTCGGCTCACTGCAACCTCTGTCTCCTGGGTTCAAGTGACTCTCCGGCCTCAGCCTCTTGAGTAGCTGGGACTACAGGCATGCACCACCAAGCCTGGCTAATTTTTGTATTTTAGGAGAGCCAGGGTGTCACCATATTGGCCAGGCTGGTCTCGAACTCCTGACCTCGTGATCAGCCTACCTTGGCCTCCGAAAGCTGGGATTATAGGTGTGAGCCACAGCCCACGGCCAGCAAGTAATTTTAATTCATGGCTCTGGGTGCACATTGAGACAATCGTCTAAGTCAGCGTTGAGATGACAGACGAGAGAGGGCTTCCTGGAGAATGAAGACCGGAAAGATGAATAGGAATTACTTGAGCAAAAGTGAAGGAGTAAAACAATAGTGTTTCAGACTGAGAGAACAGAATGTGCAAAGATTAGGGAATGAGACAGAGATAAATTCAGAGTGCCTCAAATGAAGGATGATGGGAAGTCGTGAAAGATGAGACCAGATTAGATAAATAGGCCCTTGTAAGCCACAGGACTTCCACTGTATAATTCTTTCATCAGGTTCCTACCCCTTGGCCTGTTTTGCTTTGTTTGGTTTTGTTTGAGCTGCTTGGGTTTTCCTATTTTCTATCAGTAAGGGTATTAGAAATGAATCAAGAATGACGCAGGATGCACTGTCAGCTGCTGCAGATCTATTACTGATCTTAACAGCCTCCACTCTTAACTTGCCGACTTTCGTGTTTCCTTCTATTGTTTATTCTCTATGAGCATGTAAAGATAGCACAGAACAAAGACCTTGCCACTGCAGCTTCCCACTCGTAGTAGATAACATGGAAACAAGACACATGGACACGTATTATTGGTGAGTCTATTTTCTTTCTTGCCTTTTATCTCCATCGTTTTCTTATTTTATTGGAATCGCTCCTGTGAAGACCAGGGCAGGGAATGTGCCTCACGTCAGCCCTGGAAACACATCAAGTCTGTGTATAAAGACTTGACAAAGGGATAGGGACTGTAGGTGAAGGAGAAAATGCGAACTTCAGTAAAAACATGTGCCTGAAGAGGCATACTTGATAACAGTGACAATAATACATGTTCTGTCTCCTGTCTCCAGAAATCCTCCGGCTTGCCCTCCGGCCTTCCAGTCCATCCTCTTGCTACCCTGCAGTGAGAGTAGATGTTAGACCCCTTATCTATTCCTAAAGAGACTTGGCCTCTGGAAGCAATTTTACGGGTTATCTGGATTATTGTTCTCCTTCCCACCGGAGCCACATCTACTAATGAGGAAGCAGCTTCAGAGAGGTTAAAGAACCTGCCTAAGGGCACAGGCTCCTGGGACTGCAAGGCACAGATGAGCCTTTCCGCTTGGAGTTAGGGGGTTGTTCCCTTTGTCTGTTGACTCTGAACAGAGGCAGAAATCAAATGATAAAAAACAGCAGTCTTAAGATCCTGTGAGTTTTCCCTCGAAGTGACTACTTGTTCAGGACACTTAGGTAGCTGGATGTTTTGTTAAAACAATTGCTCCCTAGATTGTCATGCAAATGTATTAAATAGGGCAAATGATATGAATCTTGACATTAACATAGGGATATTAAAAAAGGATTAGTTATTGAACAAAGTGTTTTGCTATAGGTACTCCTTTAATTTTTTAGGAAAAAAATACATATATGTTAACATCTATATAAATAAAGTGTAAACATGCGATGTGTGTCTATCTATGAATATCTGTCTTTCTCTCTATCCATTTAAGATTTACATGCAACTTTTGCAGGAAGCTAATGCAAGTGAGGCCTATTCACGGACCAGGATTTTATAACTCGTTGTAACGGCATTAAAAGGCTCAATGGAAGTTTTTGATTTCCATGCTAGACTCCGCAGCCATTTGTGGAAGTCAGTTATGGTTTATCCTGTAGGGTTCCAACTGCGTGTGTGACTGCGCCAGCAAACACAGGACTCGGGCGGCAAATAGGAGACGCTTTGGTTATGTTGGGGTGATAGTGGATATGGCTTACTCTGTCATGACCACACTCTGGCAAGCTTTTCTTATAAAAGATTGCTTTGAGTCCTTAAGCCAGGACCTCTTCTGGGATCATTATAGCTTTTCAAGTTGTGATATCCACCCATCTCTTCAGTAGGCTCCTGTATGTCTTAGAATTTTAACTCTTTATGATGCTGTGGTAAGTAGGTAAGCTGTGGGAGGCCACCACTTCTTGGAGAGTCAGAAAGATAAATTTAGTCTATTTAGACAACTTAGACCTGTTTTAACAAAAAAAGAAAAATCTCAATGCCTAAAAAACATTGCTAGTGAAAATTTACTAAATATATCTGGCAGTTTTCCAAGCTACAAAAAAAACCTAGTGATGTTTTAAAATACGTTTAAAAATAGGTTTTAGTATTTACCATCAAAGAAACGTACATCTTTTAAAATAAATAGGATCAAAGGCAACTGCTTACTGAAGAGTAAGATGACAGTGATATCAACATACAGTTCTTTCTCACATCCAGGAGTTCAGTTGATGGATCCCCATTCTGTGAGATTAGTGAGATGAGTCAGTCTGTGGTATTAACTCACTTTTTCCGTAACTTTATCCTATTATCCTGTCATTTAGGATAGGCTAGATAAGGTGATGGTTAACAAACAACCCTTATATTTTCGTAGCTTAATATAACAAAACCGTATTCTTTGTCATGCTACAGGACCAGTGAGAATTGGCAGGAGGGTTCTGCTTATCACTGTCACTCAGAAACTCAGACCCATAGGGATTTTAACTCAGTATGAGCTTCGGTGATCCCCAAGAAGGGTGAATGGCATTCGGCTGAGTCTCATCTTAGTAATTAAATGCTTCTGCCTGGAAGAGACTCATATCACTTCTGCTCACATTTCACTTGCCAAAGCAAGTCATGTGCCCACACCTAGTGTAAGGAATCAGAGAGGCACAGTCCCACCAAGGGTCTGGAAAGAAGAAAACTACCAGTGATACAGCGATATTGCTATAGGAGCACATGGAATTGGTAAGATAGAATTCGTAATACTTTTCTCTCCTCTTGGCATTTTCAATAAATGAAAGAAGAAAGTGATATTTTCCGGTGATAAAAGATTGATTTTTATTTAAAAGGCTGAGTAGGTTATTTTAAAACACCCTCATTTATTGGTTAAAATGTATGGCCCTTGAGCCCATAATCATTTAACTTATTTATGTCATGCCCAGAAAGCTTACTTAAATATTGGATTGAATTGTTAGTTTTATAATTTCTAGAGTTTGAATTACTCTGTGCTCATTAGATTTCTTCTAGAATTAACATTTTTTTCAATACTTGTGAGTTTCTCACTGAAAAAAAAAAAAAAAACAAAAAACCACGTGTACACAACAAAACAACTGGAGCCTTAAATCGTAAAGGCTGTAGCTTATTGAACACTTACTATGTGAAAGACATAATAGTAGGCACTTTATGTAAGTTACCTCATTTAATCTCCCCAGCAATTCCATGAGATCGGCATTATAATCCCTGTTTTACAGGTATGAAAACAGAGACCCATAATACGTAATCACGTAACGTAAGGACTTTGGATTTCAGTCGCTTTGATTCTACATCTCAGCCTCTGTCCTTCACAGCTTCTGTGTACCTACGTCACTTCTGTAGCATAGCAACTGTTTTGATCTATGTGGACCGATAGATTTGCTGATGTTGTTCTTAATAATATACACATAGGAAGACCTTCTAGAACATCACAACTCTGATAAGGGCCCTAGAGCTACATGAGGAGATGGCATGACTTGGGGGTTGAAAACACAGACTTTGGAATCAGCCTGTCTGACCGTTACTGAACCTATCCTGGCCTCAAGTTTTCTCCTCTGTAAAATGGGAATAATAATAGTACCTTACCTATCTTAACACTTATGAGGAGTAAATGAGCTATTTTTGTAAAAAAGCTTAGAACAGTGCCTAGAACATACTAGGTGTTGTAGAGTTGTTTTACGTAAGTAAAATCTGGGGCACATAGACACACTGCGGTTCTTTTGGTTAATGGTGAGGCTCAATGTGGCTATAAAGGCAGTGAATATGTTTGCCCTAGAATGGAGAAATGGTTTTCAGAGGAGTCGTGTGGGCTCCTTGCGACTTAGAAGAGAGGAGTGGCATGTGGTCAAGCCCACTTCACTGAAGAGGTTGAGTTTTGGTTTGGGGACTTTTATTTTTTTACTTTTTTTTTTTGAGACAGAGTTTTACTCTTCTTCAGGCTGGAGTGCAGTGGAATGATCTCGGCTCATTGCAACCTCCACCTCTCAGGTTCAAGTGATTCTTTTGCCTTAGCCTTCTGAGTAGCTGGGATTACAGGGATGTGCCACCACCCCGGCTTATTTTGTATTTTTGGTAGAAATGGGGTTTCTCCCTGTTTGTCAGGCTGGTCTTGAACCCCTGACCGCAGGTGATCTGCCTGCCTTGGCCTCCGAAAGTGCTGGGATTACAGTTGTGAGCCACTGCGCTGGCCAGGGCTTTTTTACTTTCCTTGTTGAGGGCTACATAAGCAGCGTTTCAGCGGATGGGCAGGCAGCTTTGTTCCGCTGGCTGGGTGACAGCCCAGGCTGCTAGAGCAGCAGGCACTGCAGAGCCAGTGTTTTCCAGGAAGCCCCCGGCCTCTGTTCTTTGCCTGTTTGACCCTTGAGGATGTAAGAACATAGGGAGAGTATGAACTCTTCTTATGCCAGTCTGTAATGCTAAAAACAGAGAATTAGGAGATAGTTTTGGTCCCAGGGTATGGGGGTGGGCATTTTGGAAGCGCGTTTATAGTTCAGGCCAAGCTGTTAACAGCTTTGCCTCCTCAGGGACTTCCTAAAAAGGAAGTGCCTACTGTAAGCCAGTCATTGTGCTAGGTTTACAAACATTATTATTATTATTATTATTATTATTTTTTTTTTTAGAAAAGTTGTATGTAGGCAACCTTCATACATTTCATGAAACATGAAATACGTTTATTTTTCTCTCTCTTTTTTTTTTTTTGTTAAGGGAAAACCGACACTTAGAGTGGTTTAAATGACTGCTCAAAGCCAGCTAACTGGTAAAAGGATCAGGATGTGGGTTGTCCACTCTTTGCACAGGGAGAACATGGGATTGAAGGGAGTGTCTGCTCCATTTCTATGAGTGAATTGTTTTGAAGCCAGGTCTTTGAAAATTGAAAGTTGGCATGTGTGAGTGTGAGATTTGGTGAGGCGTAGGTGATGCGGTAGTTGTTGACTTTTTTTTTTTTTTTTTGAGACGGAGTTTCGCTCTTGCTACCCAGGCTGGAGTGCAATGGCGCGATCTCGGCTCACCACAACCTCCGCCTCCTGGGTTCAGGCAATTCTCCTGCCTCAGCCTCCTGAGTAGCTGGGATTACAGGCACGTGCCACCATGCCCAGCTAATTTTTTTGTATTTTTAGTAGAGACGGGGTTTCACCATGTTGACCAGGATGGTCTCAGTCTCTTGACCTCGTGATCCGCCCGCCTCTGCCTCCCAAAGTGCTGGGATTACAGGCGTGACCCGGCTTAGTTGTTGCCTTTTAAAAAAAAATCTAAAGGTTTAGAAAAAAGCGAAGTCTTTTGCCATTAAAAAACAACAACAACAACAACAACAACAACAAAAGGAAACCTTGAACAACAAAGAATTCCCAAGAGAATAGGGGCAGGAAACCAGAAATATCTTTTTTAGGTATGTGGAAGCAATCCAGTTTTTGACAAGAAAAAACAAAAACTATAATCTTGAGTGAGATTTGGTAGAAGAAGGTATGGAGGTGATCTGTGGTGAGACTGTATCTGCTTTTAGGTGGTTGGCCTTTCTTGTACTTACTTTCTTAGATAGGCTCTACTCTAGAACAGATGCCATTGAGTTACTCGACTATAACAGATCAGTACCCCATTTAGGCCCATAACAAGAATGCTTCATTAATTGGAAGGTTGGGGAATGAGTTTCTTAGGAGCTGGAACTTTTTGGGTCTCACCCACCTAGCACAGTACCTCATGTGTAGGGAGTTCTTAGTGAAAGTATGAAATTACAGAAGGTTGTCAAGCAGTTCTTGATTTGAGCATTTTTCTAGATAGAATACACCTTTATGGTTAAATTGGTCATTTATGTCTCTCTTCTTTATTTTTATTTTTATTTTTAAGAGGATGGGTCTTGCCCTGTTGTCCAGGCTGGAGTGCACTGGCACGATCACAGCTCACTGTAGTCTTGGACTCCTGGATTCAAGCAATCCTCCCATTTCAGCCTTCCAAGTAGCTGGGGCCGCAAGCATGCACCACCACACATAGCTAATTTTTAAATGTTTCTGTAGATACCAGATCTTGCTTCATTGTTGCTGTTAGGCTGAAACTCCTGAGCTCAAGTAATCCTCCTGACTTGGCCTCCCAAAGTGCTGGGATCGTAGACATGAGATGCTGTGTCTGGCCTCTCTCTTCCTTTCAAGTCATGAACAGGACTGATAGTAGGTAAAACTTCGCCAAGAACATTCTGTAATACAATTTGAAAGGAGCACTAGTATTTAGCAGAAATATGCTGACCCATGTGTTCATCTTTTATATACTGAAACAGGTCGTTTTCTATTTTGATATTGATTTGGTATATTTGGAGTTTTTCTTATACTTTGCTCATATGATGACCATCCAGATTTGTGCTATTTTACTATAGTGACTTTAACTAGATCCTGATAGCCACTGTGAAGTGACATTACTAACATCAATGATACTGACTGTAACAGCAGCAACTCAACTAACAGGAGAGTTGTTTGACTTGTATGGTAATGGAAACATAATGTGTCTATTTATATATATATATTTTCATGTTGGGAAAACATTCCAGTGGAATCAGTGAAATTTAAATTCAATCATTAGACAATAAGCTGCCTTTTATGTATATGTTTATTTTTCATTTCTAAATTTAAATCTTTTGAATCATTATGCTCTTGATTGATTTTGTAGAGTTTTAAAAATTGTGGCAAAAAACACATAACATAAAATTTACTTAACTATTTTTAATACATTTCAGTACAACATAATAGGAATAGATTCACATTGTTGTGTAGCAGATCTCCAAACCTCTTTGCATCTGGCAAAGTAGAAACTGTACACAGCAGCTCCCTATTCCTCCTTCCCCTCAGCCTCTGGCAACCACCATTCTACCTTCTGTCTCTGTGAATTTGACTACTGTAGATACCTCATCTAAGCTGAATCATACAGTATTCATTTCACTTAGCATAATATCCTCGAGGTTCCTCTATGTCATAGCATATGTCAGAATTTCCTTCTTTTTTTTTTTTTTTTCTTCCCCTTGTGACAGGGTCAGGCTCTGTCACCCAACCTGGAGTGTGTTGGTGTGATCTTGGCTTACTGCAACCTCCGCCTCCTGCACTCAAGTGATCCTCCCACCTCAGCTTCCTGTATTTAAAAGGCTGGGATTACAGGCATGTAATTAAACACACACACATATATATATATATATATATATATATATATCGTAGAGATGGGGTCGCATCATGTTGTCTAGGCGGGTCTTACACTCCTGGACTCAAGTGATACCCCCACCTCAACCTCCTAAAGTGTTGTGATTACAACTGTGAGCCACTATGCCTGGTCCCATTTGTTGATAAACTTTTGGGTTGCCTCTCCCTTTTGGTTGTTGTGAATAGGCTGCTATAAATGGTATACAAATGGGTATACAAATATCTCTTTGAGATCCTGCTTTTACTTCTTCTGGGTACCTACTCAGAAGTGTGATTACTGGATCAGATGATTCCATTTCTAAATTTTTGAGGAAGCACCATGATGTTTCTGATAGCTTTTTCTTATTCACTTTATTTTTAACTTTAATCAAAATAACATGTACATATAAAAAATCAGATAACACTGAAAGGATTTAGGTGCCTTACCCATTTACACAAAGTAGTTTTGTCACAAATTTTAAGTGATAATGATTACATTGTTTACATTATTATGCCTTATAAATATTTTCCCTGGCAAACCCATATGAACCAAACATAGAACAATTTTCCTTTATTGTATTAATTTTTTTTTCATGTTTACCATAACATTGCAGGATAATCACTGAAAATAAAGTCAATTATTAAATTATGATGCCTTTTCTATGTTTCTTTTTATTTTGCATGAAATTAAGGTCTTATTTTTCATTTATTTTAGTGCCTATTGCTAGATTTCTCAAATGCTTCAAGAGAGCTACTCAATGCCCATCATTAGTCTTTTTTTCTGATGCTCAAGCACTTCATTCATTCTCCAGTTACGCTGTTTGGCTCAGCAGCATTTCTTCTGCAACTCTCTGCCTTTTTGCTCCACTATTGTTTGGTCGAGCTCTAGGCTTGAAGTGCAGCTGTTGTCCTGAGAACTCTCTTAGGACAGTTTGTGTGTCAGATGCTATTCTTCTTAGTTCTCCTGTCTTAAGCTTACTTTTGCTCCACCCTACCCTGCTTTTTTCTTTCTGGAAATTTTCAGAATCTTTATTTCCCATGTGAGTCTTTCTTCATCGTGCTTGGGACATGAACCCTTTCAATCGGAGCACTTGTGCCTCTCCGTTTGGAAATTTTTCTTGTATTATTGTGCTATAGCTGGCCTAGAGTTAGAACCTAAGCAACGCCGTTTTATACAAGAAAAACAGTTTTTCCAAAAATAAGTTGTAACTGCTACCCCGTTTCCTTTCTGATAACTGCTTGCTGCCCCGTTTTCCTTGCAATAACTGCTGACCTGGGCTTCTGTAAATAAAAACAGCTAGCTTGCTCTGCAAAATGCTGATGGAAAAGAAAGAGAAGACAAAATTTTCTATTGTAACGTTTGACTTGCAGCTCTCCACCAGGGACCACTTAGAATTTCCCCACATTCCGGGAAGCCCACTATGTAAAGCTGCTTGCCTTTGCTTCTCAGAAACTGCCAGAAATAGCTTCTGTAAAGTTGCTTGCCCTGCATCCCCTCACTCTCTTGGTCCTAAAACCAGGATGTGGTTTTTCAGCTTAAAAACCCTGCTCCCCCTGAGCTTGACACCACGGGTTGGAGAGACGTGAGTCCTCCGTGGCTGCCGGCAATAAAGACCCTGCAGTTGGGCATACTTTTGTCTTGGTGTTGACTTCCTATGCTCGCTCCAGTACAATATTATGTCTTGGATAGATCTTCCCCTCTGTTTTTCTCAGTTCTCCCATAATGGAACTTGTATTATTTCCTTGTCTTTTTTAAAGAATAAAAAGTTTAATTTGTTCACAGTTCTGCAAGCTGTACAGGAAGCATAACCAGGCATTTGCATCTGGGGGGGCTTCTGGAAGCTTACAATCATGGCAGAGGAGACGCGAGTACGTGCAGGCTACATGGCAAAAGCAGGATATTTCAGTGAACAATTCTCTAATTTTCTTATTCATATCCTATTTTCCATTTCTTAATCTATTTGTCCTACTACTGGAGATTTCCTCAATTGAGATCACATTCCAAACTTTATGTAGAGTTTTACTTTTTGCTTTTATATGTGTTTAAAAATTTCCAGGCCAGGTGCAGTAACTCATGCCTGTAATCCTAGCACTTTGGGAGGCTGAGGTGGGTGGATCTCAAGGTGAGGAGTCCGAGATCAGCCTGGCCAATATGGGTGAAACCCTGTCTCTACTAAAATACAAAAATTAGCTGGGTGTGGTGGTGTGCGCCTATAATCCCTCAGCTACTCAGGAGGCTGAGGCAGGACAATCGCTTGAACCTGGGAGGCAAAGGTTGCAGTGAGCTGAGATCGCATCATTGCACTCCCCTAGGCAGTAGAGTGAGACTCTGTCCCCCACCGAAAAAAAAAAATCCATTATTTTCTTGACCCTTGTGTCTTTTTTTTTTTTTTTAAACGGCCTCCTTTATATTTCACGAATGCACTACATTCTTTACACTCTCTATGGACATTTAATATGGATTTAAAAAATTACTAGTTTAATTGCACATGATATTTGTACATATTTATGGGGTATGTGTGATGTTTCAATACGTGTACATAATGAGTAATAATTAAATCAGGGTAATTGGCATATCTATCATCTTAGATCATTTCCTTGTGTTGGTAACATTATTTTAAAATACATAATAAATTGTTAACTATAGTCACTCTCCTGTGCTATAGAACACTGGAACTTATTCCTCCTATGTAACTGTAATTTTGTACCTGTTAAGAAACCTCTTTCTATCCCTCCTTCCCTCATACCCTTCACAGCTTTTGGTAACTACTATTTTATTCTCTACTTCTATGAGATCAATTTTTTTTTGTAGTTTTCACATGTGAGTGAGAACATAAAGCATTTGTCTTTCTGTGTCTGGCTTCTTTAACTTAAAATAATGACCTCCAGTTTCATCCATGTTGCTACAAATGACAGGATTTCATTATTTTTTGTGGCTGAATAGTATTTCATTGTGTGTGTGTGTGTGTGTGTGTGTGTGTGTGTATATATATATATAACATTTTTCTTATCCATTAATCTGTTGATGGACACTTAGGTTGATTCAATATCTTGGCTGTTGTGAATAGTGCCGCAATAAACGTGAAAGAGTAGCTGTGTCTTTCACCTGTTATGTTCTTTCCTTTTGGGTATGTACTCAGTGGGATTCCTGGCTCATACGGTACTTCTATTTTTAGTTTTTTCAGGAAACTCCATACTATTTTCTATATGGCTGTACTAATTTGCATTCCCACTAATAATTCCTGTCTCCGCATCCTCACCAGTGTTTATTTTGGCCATCCTCACTGGGGTGAGATGTTATCTTATTATGGTTTTAATTTGCCTGTCCCTATTATTGATATTGAACATTTTTCTTGTTTCTTTTTTTGAGACAGGGTTTCACTCTGTTGCCTAGGCTGGAGTACAGTGGTATGATTAAGGCTCACTGCAGCCTCAAACTCCTGGGCATAAGCTATCCTCTTGCCTCAGCCCCCCAAATAGCTGGGACTACAGGTTCACACCACGATGCCCAGCTAATTTTTGTGTGTGTGTATATATGCATATATATATATTTTTGAAGTCAGGTAGTATATGTATATATATACACACACATATATGTGTTTATATACACATATATGTACACACATTACATATATAAGATATATTATGTGTGTGTATATATACATATATGTATAGGTATACATATATGTGTATATATATATATATATATTTATCATGTTGTCCAGGCTGGTCTCAAACTCCTTTTTTTTGAAGTCAGGTAGTATAATATCTATCTATCTATCTATATATATACACACATGACAGATTTATATATACACATATACACACACATATATATCTTACACATATATTATATATTATATATGTGTGTATATATACACATATATGTGTAGGTATATATACATATATGTGTGTGTGTATATATATGTATATATGTATCACATTGTTCAGGCTGGTCTCAAACTCTTTTTTTTAAGTCAGGTAGAATAATATGTATATATACACACATATATATGTATATATACACACACATACATAATATATAATATGACATATGTGTATGTATAATTGTATATATACACATATATAATATATAATTACTATACATAAGTATACATATGTGTATGTGTATATATACATATATGTGTGTGTATATGTTCACCACATCCAGGTTGGTCTCAAACTCCTGAGTTCAAGTGATTCACCTGCCTTGGCCCCCCAGAATGCTAGGATTACAGGCATGAGCCACCACACCCACCTGAGCATTTTTCAATATACCTGTTTGGCCATTTGTATATCTTCTTTTGGGAAATGACTATTCAGATTATTTACCCATCTTGAAATCTGATTTTTTTTCCTTTTTTGCTGTTGAATTGTTAGTTTCTTATATATTCTGGATATTAATCCCTTACTAGATGGATAGTTTGCAAGTAATTTCTTTCATTCTGTATGCTGTCTCTTCATTCTGTTGATTATTTCCTTTGCCATGCAGAAGCTTTTTAGTTTGCTATAATCTCATTTGTCTATTTTTGTTTTTGTTGCATGTGCTTTTGAGGGCTTATCAAAAAAATCTTTGCCAGGCCAAATATCCTGAAGCATTTCCCCAATGTTTTCTTCTAGTATAATAGTTGTATAATTTCAAGCCTTACATTTAAGTCTTTAATTCATGTTGATTTGATTTTTTTTTTTTGTATATGGTATGAGATAAGGTCTAGTTTTATTCTTCCACATATGGATATTTGGTCTTCACAGCACCAGTTATTGAAGAGACTGTCCTTTCCCCAACGTATATGTTTGGTACCTGTACTGAAAATGAGTTGGCTGTCAATTCATAAATTTATTTCCGGGTTCTCTATCCTGTTCCATTGACCTATGTGTATAATTTTGTGCCAGTACCACACTGTTTTGTTTACTATGGCTTTGTAGTGTATTTTGAAGTCAGGTAGTGTGACACCTCCACTGTGTTCTTTTGCTTAAGATTGCTTTGGTGGGCCTGGTGTGGTAACTTATGCCTGTAATCCTAGCACTTAGGGAGGCTGAGGCAAGTGTATCATGAGACCAGGAGTTCAAGTCCAGCTTAGTCAATATGGTGAAACCCTGTCTCTACTAAAAATAGAAAAATTAGCTGAGCATGGTGTGGTCACCTGTAATCTCAGGTACTTGGGAGGCTGAGGTGGAAAATTGCTTGAACCCAGGAGGTGGGGGTTGCAGTGAGCTGAGATTGTGCCACTGCACTCCAGCCTGGGTGATGGAGCGAGACTCTGTCTCAAAAAAAAAAAAAAAAATCGCATTGGATATTCGAGTTCTTTAGGGGTTCCATACAAATTTTAGGGGTTTTTTTTTTATTTTCCTATTTCTGTGAAGAATGTCAGTATTTTGATAGGGCTTGCATTTAATCTGCAGATTGCTTTGAGTAGTATGGATGTCAAAAAGTTTCCTTTCCTGGAAGTTTACTCATTTCTGCCAAGTTCTTTTTCTATTTGTGTTTTTGATTTCACTTTGTGCTGAAGTTTTTTTCTCAAATTTCTAGTGAATCCTGGTTGTCTATTCCCATTTAAATGTAAGGCACAAAAACAATAAAAACTGTGACCATAAAGTGGGGTTTCCTGTAGGTGATCAGATTATAAGCAGGGAAGCCTTATTTTCCTTGTTTTCAGGAAAGGTTTAAAGATTAGACTCTTTTGAGCTTTTCTTTGGACTATTGAGCTTCTATCCAGCAGGACTTCCCAGCTTCCTGCCCAGAGGTGCTTGGCCGGTGGCATCCTGCATGCAGACGGAGTCTCACTCTTTGATAAACGATCACTTAATACCTGTTTTTAGTTTAGTGTCTCACCCTCGCCCTCTATTCTCAGTGCCTCTAAGTCTGGTGATTATAATACCAATTATACTGCGTTTCTAAAGCATATTGATATTTCTTAGTTCTATTATAATTTGCCTTACTGGTGATATTTGAGGTTCTATGATTAAGTCAATAGAATTTAAAAAATCAAACATATTTAACGTTGTGAGAAGATAGCAAATGTTTAAAAAAGTTACATGCAATGAAAAAATTTATAGAGAAAGAAGAGTTTTCTTTAGGCAAAGATATTTTCAAGGGATTAATTTTTCATCTGTTAAATGCATATGATGAAAATCGGGAAAGGCAAGTTACTAAGCTGCTGTTATATGTGATCTAGTAGTCATCCAGGACACAGGACAACTCATGTGGGCAGCCATGGCAAAGGCAGATAGTAGACTGAAACAAGGACAGAGTATATAGGCCTGGTGCGGTGGCTCACGCCAGTAATCCCAGCACTTTGTGGGGTCAGATGGGTGGATCACTTGAGGTCAGGAGTTTGAGATCAACCTGGCCATCATGGCAAAACCCCTGTCTCTACTAAAAATAAAAAATTAGCCGAGTGTGGTGGTACACACCTGTATTCCTAGCTCCTCCCCCCAAAAAAAAGGGTGGGGGCGGGGGGAAGATAAAAGGATACAGCGTTCAAACACTCACAGATGCACACTCTGAAACCTAGAGGTTAGGAGATGCCTGCAGGAGTAAGCAGAAGTCCTTTCTTAAAGCTAAGGACAGAGAGAAGTTGCAAGAAAAAGAAGCAACAGTATAGAGCATGGTATGATGATTGTAGAATTAGGAGACTTAGGAGCTGAGATCAAGGGGTGTCAAGTTTCCACAATGGTGTTGATCCATGACCGTGAACCGTATCTTCCTTGCTAAGGCAACGGCAAGACAACCCTGTCCCAGGACTGTGACCCTTAAAAACTATGGTCTTGTGAGGTCTGGTTGTAGGAGGGTTCTTTGTTCCTTTGGGTTGGGCTTGTGCCAAGATTCAAGTCTTTCTAATGTCCAGTGGTGAAGTGAGCTTTTGTTCTTGTGCCTTTAGGAGCAACTAAAAGGCCTTTATAATTACAGTGTTGGAAAAGATTTCTGCTCTTGTGGATGTTAGCACTTCTGACAAGCTGGCTCTTCTTTCTGGAGACTTAACAGTTGCTTTTCAGTTCTCCCAAAGAATCCCTCCCTCACTGTCCCTACTTCTCTTGCATGTTAACCTCATTCCTTTTCATTCTTCTAGAGAGGGATGACCCAATTCTTGGGATTATGGTCTTCCAAACCTTTCTCTTTCCCATCCCACTCCTTAGGGTCACTAATTGAGGGGAGAGTGGGTGAGAAGAGTTTTCTCCACTTTTCATGGGGCACCATTATTCCCTGGAGTGGGTGCTGCTGTGTCCCTGTGGCAGGGAGCATTGGGACTGTGCTCTCCTGGGCAATCTGCAGGGTGGTTCAATTGGCTTCAGTAAGGACCATCTTTCTTTGAAGTCTCCTGTTTGGTTTTTGAAGAAATTCATGCAATTTACATTAAATCTATACTGTTTTCTAATTGTTCTAATATTTAAATATTAGAATTACATAAAGATTGCATAAATATTATTTTCCTGAAATCTTCAAGTACCTTTGATGCTTGAGTTTTATGCTATGACCGTGAGTCCTCTGTGGCTCTCTTCTGTGAATCTCTGGGGATAATGTATAAACTGGTTTGAGAAATAAAGAACCAGAAAGGTCATAGAACCAGACTTGAGATAATGTGGCTCTAATAATGGTTCTTCACTCACAGACCATGAGCCTAAGGGTCAACTGCTGGGTCTTTGTTTGCTTGTCTGTAAAATGGGGAGGTTGGAATAGATTTTCTTTTCCCTTTTTAGCGTTTTCTCTCTAGAATGACCCGGATTTTGTCTCAACATTCTGCTTCATTTTACACAAAGTCACAGCCACCCTGTAATCTCTTTGGACTTCCTTTTATTTGCAATATGTGTGCCTAAATGATACTTGTCCTTCCTGTGAAGTTGTAGGGAGCCATCAAGAATAAAGGTTACTACAAAACTGATAGAGAAAATCACACAAAGTCTTGTTATTTAATTTTATGCCAATTTGGTTCCAGTTCATCTTGCATTTTTTGTTTTTTGAAAAGGTGTGGTGGCATGATGATGGCTCACTGGAGCCTTAACCTCCTGATCTCAAGTGATCCTCCTACCTCAGCCTCCCGAATAGTTGGGGCTACTGGCCTGCGCCACCATGCCTGGCTAATTTTTGCATTTTTGGTAGAGATGAGGTCTCATTATGTTGTCAGGCTGGTGTTGAACTCCTGGGCTCAAGCAGTGTGTCCACCTCGGCCTTCCAAAGTGTTGGGAATACAGGTATGAGCCGCTATGCTTGGCCCAACCTTGGATTTTCTTTTGAACCCCTGTGTGTTTATGTATGATGCATGTATGAGTGTGTGTGTAATTGGGTTTGCCAAATTATTTTTTTGGCTTAAAGTCTCTTGCAGGCATAATGCTTAAAAAAGTCAAAACAATTAAAAAGTGGAATTGTTTTGCCCAATGTCATTAGAGAAGGAGTGTTAAGATAAGGTAAATAAGGTATATTAAGATAAGGTATTTTGAAGATAAGTGTATATGTGCCTGAAACATGGTTCTGGGTCTTTGATGTGAACAAAGTTGATATAGCATCTCAAAAGATTATATTGGGTTTTAGAGATTTATTTTTCTTCTTTATATAGAATCCACTTACTTTTCAGAGGACAGGAGTCCTGAAATGAAGGACTCCTTTTATAAGATATTATTTCATCTTACATGGAACAATCTATAGTTTACTCATAAGATAAGGATGCTAGCTTTATGGGAAGGAAACTTGGAGGACATTGCAGTTTCAAAATTGGGCGTTATGCCAAAGGGCCAGGACTCACAGGGTAAGATTTTAGCAAACATCCCTGCCCAAGGAAGCACTTAACCACCCACAGAGACATTTCGGCCATAATTTTCAGGGTGTTCTTACCCCCTAATCTCAGTGGGATGAGCAGAAAATGTGCTTTCTGAGAATTTGGCTATTATCTGGTAGTTTATCAAGGGACAGGCCCGCTTGGACAAGTCGGAACCAGCACACCTCTGTAGTCCCATCTCCTGCCATTCCCGGCAGAACTCCCCAGTCTTTAAACAGGTTAAACAAAACAAAACCTACTGGGTACTCCCTAAACAAAAACCTACTGGGTACTCCCTACACAAAAACCTACTGGGTACTCTAGTGTTCCTTTCTTCTTTGCCCAGCTGGTGGAATCTCACTTACCATTCTGTGTATGCCTGGGCGTGCTCCTCTGCAAAAAACTTGTTTCCTGGTGGCTTCTCTGCCCGAGAGAGTGAGATGTTCACCTACCACGTGCTAACATCCTTACACATTGCTGTTGTCATTTGGATTGTGATTTTAGGATATCTTCTGTTCTTCTGCTAGACTGGGAACTCTAGGGAGGGAGGGACTCAACAGATTCATTTTTGTGTCCCCAGGCTTGTCCAAGATGAGTAAACAAATGTTTTTCAAACAACTAGTGAATGTTCCTCTTAGGTTTGTGCTTCCCCTAGACTATTTTGTCTTTAGCCTCCCCAAATCAATCAGAAAGGCTTCATGGGGTAGTTGTTTGAGTGCATGTACTACAAAGCATCTGCTACTTACTAGCCATGTGACTGTTCTAAGCCTCAGTTTCCTCATCTGCACAATGGGAATAATAATGGTACTTACTTCATAGAGTTGTTATGAGGATGACATGAGTTAATAGTTGTAATCCTGAAGGTGTATTTTAAATAAAGTAATTGTGGGGAATGTGAATCAACACAGACAGAAAGGTGATATAACCTGTGGGTCCAGTCCACAGATGGTGTGGACAATGGTATTGCCAGTGGATACCATGCAAATTTATGCCTTATATAATAATGGCTAGAGGTGAGTCTAGAAAAGTTCATTGTTGGAGTGATAACTTTTTTATTTATCAATTGAAAAACATCACAAACCTTTAGCTCAGGAAAATAAAACATAAGTTTAGTGCCCTCTTCACTTATTTTTTAACCTTAAACTTTGTAGTTCTCATTTAATGATATCACTACGCTCTTTGAAACTTGATCTTCCTTTTGCTCCAGACTCCTCAACATGGCTTCCAAGGCCCTCTGTGACACCCCTGCCTGCCCTCTGTGACATCCCTGTCTCCTGCCCTCTGTGACACCCCTGCCTGCCCTCTGCAGCTGCATCTTGACACCACGCGCTCTATCTTTCCTGTTCCAGCATGAAGTTTCAGATGTGAACTCTTCTCCGTTCCCAGATGTGCAGGGCTCTCTCGAGACTTGGTTCAATGCTTTCTTTTCCTTCTGTCTGCGTAAACATCCCTCCTCACAGTGCTCTGGTTTTCAATTTAATTTAAGCACCACCTCTTCTGGTGAGTAGTTGAGGGGTCCTTTGCCACCTTCTCCCCTAGCACGCTGGGCTCCCCTTATGAAGCCATTGACCACACTCTAGGGTATTTAACTGCTTGTCAGCCTTCCCCACTGGATTATAAACTCCAAAGGGCAGTGACCACGTCCGTTTGCTCACTCTTGTATCCCTAATATCTTGAACAAGGCCGAGCACACAGTAGGGATTCAATAAATACTTACTGAATGAGTATTTAATTTTAGAAATCAGAGACTTTGAATTTTAACCCAACCTAGATTTCAGCAGGCTGGATGTCTGTCCCCAAGTCTTGCAGCTTGTTGGAATGAGATCATCCATTAAGACTGAAAGAATCTGACTTGAACCTGCACATTCCATTTATGAGGGGCGATCTACTCTTTGGAGATTATTGGAGAATACTTCCATTACTCTGCAGCATCTCTGCTGATCTTTTACTTCCTGTTCCTGCTGGCCCTTTGCTATGCTGCAGCTCTTTGCTGGACACTATCCCAATTCCTTTATTACCCACAGTGTCCCATCTCAAGGCTCCATGTGTCGTGGAGTGGTTACTTAGCAGTGCAGCCCAATAAGCAGGTTAAAATCAACTGACAAGTGGAGAGAGGTGGGGAGAAGTGGGGATGGTTAATGGGTACAAAAAGTAATTAGAATGAATAACATCTAGTATTTCATACCACAACAGAGTGACTATAGTTAGTAATTATATATATATATATATATATATATATATATATATATACACACACACACATATAAAATTGTGCTTTAGGTTCTGGGTACATATGTGATCATGCAGGGTTGTTGCACAGGTACTTATATAGCAAGCTGGGTTGCTGCCTCCATGCCTCCATCCCCCTAGTCACCTATATCTGGCATTTCTCCCCATATTATCCCTCCCCAACCACCCCACCCCCTGCTGTCCCTCCCCTAGCCGCCCGTAACAGATCCCGATGTGTGATGCTCCCCTCCCTGTGTCCATGTGTTCTCATTGTTCAACACCCGCCTATGAGTGAGAACATGCAGTGTTTGATTTTCTGTTCTTGTATCAGTTTGTTGAGAACAATGATTTCCAGATTCATCCATGTCCCTACAACGGACAGATACTCATCATTTTTTATGGCTGCATAATATTCCATGGTGTATATGTGCCACATCTTCCTTGTCCAGTCTATCACTGATGTGCATTTGGGTTGGTTTCAGGTCTTTGTTATTGTAAACAGTGCCACAATGAACATACATTTGTATGTGTCTTTATAATACAACTATTTATAATCCTTTGGGTATATACCCAGTAATGGGATTGCTGGGTCAAATGGAATTTCTATTTCTAGATCATTGAGGAATTGCCACACTGTCTTCCACAATGGTTGAACTAATTTATAATCCCACCAATAGTGTAAAAGTGTTCTTATTTCTCCACATCCTCTCCAGCATCTGTTGTCTCTAGATTTTTTTTTTTTTTTTTTTTGAGACGGAGTTTCGCTCTTGTTACCCAGGCTGGAGTGCAATGGCGCGATCTCGGCTCACCGCAACCTCCGCCTCCTGGGTTCAGGCAACTCTCCTGCCTCAGCCTCCTGAGTAGCTGGGATTACAGGCATGCGCCACCATGCCCAGCTAATTTTTTGTATTTTTAGTAGAGATGGGGTTTCACCATGTTGATCGAGATGGTCTCGATCTCTTGACCTCGTGATCCACCCGCCTCAGCCTCCCAAAGTGCTGGGATTACAGGCTTGAGCCACCGCGCCCGGCTAGATTTTTTAATGATCACCATTCTAACTGGTGTGAGATGGTATCTCAATGTGGTTTTGATTTGCATTTCTCTAATGACCAGTGATGATGAGCATTTTTTCATATTGTTGGCCTTGTATATGCCGTCTTTTGAAAAGTGTCTGTTCATATCCTTCATCTACTTTTGAATGTTTTTTTTTTTTTCTCTTTTAATCTGTTTTAGTTTTTGTAGATTCTGGATATTAGCTCTTTGTCAGATGGGTAGATTGCAAAAATTTTTTCCCATTCTGTTGGTTGCTGTTTTACTCCGATGATTGTTTCTTTTGCTGTGCAGAAGCTGTGGAGTTTGATTAGGCCCCATTTGTCTATTTTGGCTTTTGTTGCCAATGCTTTTGGTGTTTTAGTCATGAAGTCCTTGCCTATGCCTATGTCCTGAATGGTTTTGCCTAGGTTTTCTTCTAGGGTTTTTATGGTGTTAGGTCTTATGTTTAAATCTTTAATCCATCTGGAGTTAATTTTAGTGTAAGGTGTCAGGAAGGAGTCCAGTTTCAGCCTTCTGCACATGGCTAGCCAGTTTTCCCAATAATAATTTAATTGTACATTTAAAACTAACTAAAAGCATCGAATTGGATTGTTTGTAACACAAATGATAAATGCTTGAGGTGATGGATGCCCCATTTATCCTGATGTGATTATTACACACTGTATGCCTGTATCAGAAGGTCCCCTATGCCCCATAAATACATACATGCCTACTATGTACTCACAAAAGTTAAAAATTAAAAAAACCTGTGACACATCCCTTTTTTCAATGGCCCTATGCCTACTTTTACCCCTAAGATTTTTCTTGTTCATTTTTTGATTTTGAGTGACAGGTTCCAGTGATGATTCTGGAACGCTTTGTCTTCTGTGCTCCTAAATCCTGAAATTCCTGTTAATTTCTTGTGCAGACCCAGCTTAGCTGTTTTATTGTCTGGCTGTTACTCATGCAGGCTCTGTTCCTAGGATTTTTGTTGTAATCAGACCTATTCATAGTCACAAAGGCTGCATAGAGTCGTGGTAAGAGGGTGTGCACTCAGGCCATACAACCTGCTTCCAAATGGAGTCTCCACCCTCCCTGGCTGTGTGGCTTTTCCACGTTACTTATCATCTACCTGCTTCAAGTTCTTCATATGTAAGGTGGCCATTGTAGTGATGTGAAATGATAATTGTAGTGAGCATCAAGCAGGTTAATACTGGTAAAATACTTAGAAAATTGCCTAGCACATAGTAGGCACCCACTGAATCTTAACTATTTTTATTACTTAGGTGTACTTACGATGAAGACAGCTTTTTCCTTGAGAGGAATTCTTCAAAAATCGGTTTAACTAACAGTTCATTTTATTCTCATTATATTAATTTTAAGTCACCTGTTAGCTTTCTAAGATGTGTCTAACTATTGTCACATAAAGGACCTGGCTAAAAGGGCCGTCTCAGGAGCAGACTGGGCTTAGTGCTTGGTTCCACCTGGTTTCCCTATGTGATGCTGGGAAATTTACACCTGTTAAAAAAATAAATATTGTGTATGTTTAAGGGATTATAACATGTTACGGGATATATATAAATAGTAAAATGTTTACTTCATGAAAGAAATTAATATGTTACGTGTCGTTACACACAGTTACCCATTTTTAAATTTTTGCACCAAGAGTAGCTGAAATCTACTCTTAGGAATCCCATATATAGTACAGTTAACCTCTTTAAGACAGTTTCTTCATCTTGACAGTGGGAACAACACTGCCCCCGAGAGAGAGAGAGAGAGAGAGAGAGAGAGAGAGAGTGTGTGTGTGCACGTGCACACACATTAAATGAGCTAATGTATGTAAAGTGTCAGTATGGTGTCTGGCATGTAATAAACACATCATAACTATAAGCATTTATTACTATTATATTAGTTTTGCTGTTACATCTTTTAAATAATCAGGAGCTACGGAATGTGCCTCTGGAAGGCTGAAGAATTAAGTAGCACCTCACTTCATTGCATGTTGTGTGAGATGCCTTGTTTATTTAGAAGAGGTTTGAAGTTCACTGAAGCCCTTCCTGTAGTGGCAAGGAATTAGGCATGACATACTTTTTGCGAAAAGACAGTGAAACGGTCCCACGTGGTATTTCCAACACAGGTGCAATTAGAAACTATTTAACAGAAAGCTTCTCTTTTCTCAAGGGGCCGTAGCTTCTGCCTAGAGCTTTCTACTTCCGGCTGGTAGTACAGAGATGGATGCAGCTTACTATCCAGCAGGGAGACTCTGAGTGATACCCTAATGGAGCCACTGGAGAGGGATAAACCAAGATAGAAACAAAGCTGCCTTCCAAATAACACTTAGTGCCTTTCTTGATAGTTTCCATTATAATTCATTCCCATTAGAAGTACTTTAGACCGTTTTAAAGCTATGACTTTGTAATTTAAGAGCAGACTATAAACTTAAATGAACACACAGTTTCTAAAAAAATTCAAAAAAAGGAAAAGAAATAAAAGATTTGCCATCCAGAATCCAAATTCCAAAACCAGTGAGATGATGAAAAAGTGCTCTGCATTTCAGTTGAACGTGAGACAACACATTTCAGAAAAAAACGTACACTTTAGTCATTCCCGTGCTGATTGTATAAACATATATATTAAAGAGAGTAGAGAATCAAAGATACAAAGGAAGAAAGGACCCTTTAAGAATCAGATGATCTGAATTTAGTTTGAATTTTCAGCTAAGATGTGTAAAAAAAAAATTTTGAACAGTTATTTCTTGTTCACGTGGCAGTTAAGTTATATGACAAAACAATAGAAGGACAGTGTATCTACTACAAAAAGCAAGTGCCTAATACGTTATTCAGTGGCACTAATTCTTGTGTTTCTGGGCCAAGGAAGAAAAAGCCTGGATTAGTTAAATGAAGGCTCTTGGCAAGAGTTTTAAGATACACATTTTACTAGGTAATAAAATTTATATAGCCATACCACATGGGCACTTGGCAGACAATCTGTAGTTCAGGCTTATGGCAGAAGTTATTTTTTTTTCTTTTAACAAACATTCCTCACAATCAGACTTGTTAATGGTTTTAATTGAAATAGATTTGGCTTCTAGCCATTTCTTCCTCTGTCAGTAACTACCTCAGTCAGCTTTGGACTACAGGGGGAAGAAGTGCAAGGAACAAATTGAACCACATCCTTTCTTCTGCTGCCAGATGGTCTCTCTAGCCTGCCCTAAGCTAGAGGAAAGGTCTTCCTTCTCCCTGCTCCATCCCTCAGCATCAAGGCCTGTCCTGCACCCCCGCACCCTCCCCCCACATCCTGTCAACTCAGGACTATGTCTGGGTACAGAACCAACATTTTCCTGATATGTGCTGTGGTCCTTTGGCTGAACTTTGTCTTAGCAGGAGATAGTGGCCAAAGCTTCAACCTCAAAACTCTAATTTACAAATGGAAAATGATGGAAAGGATCTTAGTGATGATCAGTTCCACTATCTCAAGATAAGAAACCTAAGGCCCAGAAAATTGAAGTGACCCACTCAGGTTACCTGATGTGTTAGGGTGGCATGAGAACCAGTATCTTCTCTGCCCTCAGCTTCCTGCCATTAAGGAGGCACCGTGTCCTGCTGTTGGGTTTGTATCTCCTTGAGCTCATCCTCTAATGAAGAATGCCTACATTACTTGACACATAGTGGGCTTTATGCACTCGTTATGACTGATGGACATTTATCACATCTACATAGAAATAGTTGAGTTTATTCATCAATACCTGTGCACTTGGATGGTATTAGCAATGTCCTCTTTGAACACTATGAAACTTTTGGGCTACTATGTAAAGACATTCAATCCTGGAGAGGTCTTGTTTACGTAGAGCATCAACAGAGTGAGATCTGTAGCTTCTTCCTTATACTCTGCCTGTGAGAGCACTTGTGGAGTGGGTACAAGCTAGTGCTTGTCTCCCCAGATAAAGGCCCAGGCTCTGTGGTAGGTGTGGCCTGAATGTTGTCAGTTACCCCCTTCTATAAACATCCTAGTCACATCTACCCACTGATAGCCCCATGGTCCTCGTGACCCTTCTCACATGTACTAGTCCCTAGAATTCTGTAACAGCACCTCCTCATGTCAATAACAGCTCAAGGATTTGCTGGGACGTGCAGGGTGAAGCTTTATCCATTAAGTTTATTGACTTTTTACCTCTTTTGTTAATCTCTCAAACATGGAGCATGAGCAAGCCCCATGTTTGCAATCTCCTTTTTAATTTTCTGTTTTTATATTCAGCCTGATTGATACTTGGATTGGGTTCATCACTGATGAACCCAAATAGCAGAGGTTCAAATAGTAGAGAGGACTCTAGGTCTTCCTAACAACCACACATTACTGTTCCCCTCTTACCTTCGCCTTTCTGTGGTCTTCCTCAACGAGTCCCACTAGAATCATTCCATTTTGTCTTCCCTCAACCTGCTGGGGATCCTTCATCCTGCCTATGTGATGATACTGAGGTTTTTGTTTAGCTCTATTACTCCTTTTTTTCCCTGGATACATCATGTTTTACTCAAACTTCACTTTAACTCCCAGAGGAACATCAGAGGACTTGTAAAATGCATTTATTTGCATAAAAATTCTATAAAATTGACTAATATTATCTCTATTTTATTGATGAGGAAACAGATTTAAGAGATTAATTGCTACTAAGTAGCAGATATGGGATTTAGGACCTAGGCTTGTAAATGGTACATTACTACAGTCTGTATTAGTCTGTTTTCACACTGCTATAAAGAACTACCTGAGATTGGGTAATTTATAAAGAAAAGAGGTTTAATTGACTCACAGTTCTGCATGGCTAAGGAGATCTCAGGAAACAGTCATCGTGGAAGGCGAAGGGGAAGCAAACACTTTCCTCACAAGGCATCAGGAGAGGTGGTGAGTGGGAAGTGCCACACTTTAAAAACCATCAGATCTTGTGAGAACTCACTATCATGAGAACAGCAAGGGGGAAATCCCCGACCCCGTGATCCAATCACCTCCCACCAGGTCCCTTTCTCAACATGTATTACATTTCTAGGTGAGATTTGGGCGGGGACACACAGCCAAACCATATCACAGTCCCACTCACCTTCAACTGGTTGCAGTGTTTTGAGTCTTGATGTTGAAGTTAAGCACAAAAGTCTCCCATTTCCCATGACTTTTAGTACCAAAGCCAAGCCAGGAACACCAAGGAAATGAATTATTCCTGAATTTAAATTCTCATATCTTTAAAGCCTCTTATATATTTTTCATCTTGCCTTTGCATTCTCATTTTTTTCTTTTTTCCCTTAGCTGATGTCCCTTTCTCCATCTTCAAGCCAAAATTTTGCAAATCGTGTTGCAAATATCTTTGGTACTGAGCTATATTAGGACTATTTTAATTTTGGTACCTCCAATTCCACACTCTGTTGGTTACATATTGTCTTCACAAAGTGGGAGGGGGATGGAGAGGGAACCCAGCAAAAATCAGGAGACCTTAATGTTCCATTTCACCTATAGCTACCTCTGCGTACCATGGGAAGCATTCTATAGTCAAGTTTCAATGACAGTGTAGGAAAAATGGTTGTCTTAGTCTGTTTTGTGATGCTATAACAATACCTGAGACTGAATAATTGATAAAGAAAAGAAATTTACTCTTTCACAGTTCTGGAGGCTGGGGAATCCAAGATCACGATGCCAGCATCTGGTGTTGGTGTTGACTTTCTTACTGCATCTTCCCATAGTGGAAAGCAGAGCGGCAAGAGGGGCAGACACTGTGCCCTCACCTCACAGAAGAGCAAAAGGGAGTGAATCTACTCCTACAAGACCTTTTAATAAGGGCAGACATTCATGACAGAAACACCTCCCAAAAGAACCCACCTCTTACCACTGTTGCATTGGGGAATAAGTTTCTAACGGAGACATTTGGTAGGGAACACATGCAAACCATAGCAGTGGTTTTCTTTGTCATCTTCAAGAATAGATTTTGTATAATTTAAGAGTAGCACATTCTCTAGCACAGAAGTAGAGAATGTTTTTCATTTGTACCTATTGTTTTAATTTTTTGTGAATCTGAATATTGAATGGACCATCTTTGATTTAAAAATCTGCTTTGAAGGGGCTTTACATACTGGAGGAGACACATTGATGTAGAATATGGTGATGCATCTTCATAAAAATGAGCACCTGTGACAAGACTTTTGTGTAGCTTTGAGTGTGTGAAGTTGTGAACTAAGTATTTTTAGATACAGAAATACAATAGTTTTGGTGACATTTTATTGGCTTTGGGAATAGTAAGACAGAAAGTTTGCAACTTGAAATGTTTGAGTGTCTGAGTCTTAGAGTAGCTATAATCAGAGACATTTCTTTCAATTTGGTTTGAGAGAAGTCAGATAGACTGAGTAGAAGTTTCTTCTGATGTTTGTGTCTCAATAAAAATTCAGCTTCCTGAGACAATACAGGCACTGCCAAATTACCATTTTATCCTAGATAAATGGAGTAAGCATGTAATCGGATAGTACTGACATTGAAATCTCCAGATGTGCATATACTCTGATTTCTCTGGTGCATGTTCTGATTATATTTAGTCAAAACTCCCCAGAAGGCACCTTTCTATATTGCCCAAGTTTAATGAGAATGCTTGGCTATACTTGTTGGAGGAATGCATTAATTTACTTTGAATGGCAATTAGAGATCTGTCACTATTACCATCATGGGCTCTGTCATCTGTCAATTTGCCAAACATGAAAAAACAAAATGTGACTGTTGCACAGTTTCTAATGGAAAAAATTGAATTCACCTCAAATTTGTAACATTTTAATCTGTATGATGAAACCTCAGGGGGAGTTACTACTTGTAATTCTGTGAGTTCAGTTGGTGTTTGAGAACAAATGCAACCAGGAATTTTCACATTGCATGGTCAATTATGCAGACACTTCATTGAATTTAAACTCTGTGGCTGCTTCTGTTTACTTCTTTATCATGCAAGCATATCATTTTAGAAATTTACAATATATGCTAGTAATTTGATTAAGGAATTTTCTAGAAAGGAAGATCAATCACACAACAGTGTTAAAAATTCATGTAACCTCAAGCTTACATGAATTGTGCAATGCTGGGCTTGAATTATTACCGTTTTGAAGAAATGGATAAATCCAGCCTCCAGGCGTTTTTTTCTAATGGATGCTGACTACCTCTGTGAGGTTGGACTTGAGTCTTCTCAGACTCTTAATTTTTCCCGTTCCACCTCAGCACCTTCCTTTCCTGCATTCAAAGCCGGGGCAGATCTCATACCAATCATCACTTATGTTTGCTCATTGTGGCGCTATTTCAGTAGGCATTTATATGTCAAGCCTTTTCTTTTCTAATTGGGAAATCCTCTGCCTCCTAGTCAGATTTCTGATAAAGAATTGTGCTTAGGAGCTTACTCCCTTCATTAAGAGAAGCAATACTATTCTTCCAGGGTAGCCCATCAAATTACATAGTAATTTGATGCACCTAGCAAGACAATATTAGCCCATCTATTGCCTTCCTAGTTACGGTTACAATGACTCCAAATAAAGGAATAGAAACTCTTTTCTTTTGAGACGGAGTCTTGCTCTGTCTCCCAGGTGTGTAATGGTGTGATCTTGGCTCACTGCAACCTCTGCCTCCTAGGTTCAAGCAATTCTCCTGCCTCAGCCTCCTGGCTAGCTGGAATTAATAGGTGCCTGCCACCATGCCCAGCTAATTTTTGTAGTTTTAGCAGAGGCAGAATTTCACCATGTTGGTGAGGCTGTTCTTGTACTCCTAACCTCAGGCAATCCACCTGCCTCAGCCTCCCAAAGCAGTGGGATTACAGGTGTGAGCCACGAAGCCCGGCCTGGAGACTTTCTTTCTAAGGAGATTCCTTGGTAGTGGCTTAATATTTCTCAATGATGATATAATTCATAATCTATATAATCCATAAACCAATATACTGTCTTTTTATAACCCCCAACCCTTACTATTTCTTAGGACTTTCTAACCACTAGACATTAATTTACTTACACATTTGTGCTACTGAATATCAGCAACTGAACAGTATATACCAAAAGAGCTGCAATTACACCGAGTCCATGCTCACTGGCTACCCTCTTGCTTGCTCAAAGAACCTCAAATTCTGATTGGCTTTGAAGTCAAAGAGTTAGTTCTGAGTCAATGTATTCATTTCCTATTACTGTGGAACAAATGATCACAAACTTAGTAGACTAAACAATGTTAATTTTTGATCTTTAAGTAGTTCGGACGTTCATGGGTTTCACTGTAGTAAGATCAAGGAAGTCAGAGCTGCATTCCTTGTTGGGGGTTCTAGGGCATAATCTGTTTCCTTGCTTTTTTCCAAATTCTAGAGTCTAAGTGTATTCCTTAGTTTGTCTTTTTCTCCATCTTTAAAGCCAACAATGGCAGATCAAGTCCTCACTTCACATCTTTATGACCTCTCTTCTGTCATTGCCTCTCTTTCTCTCTCTCTCTAACTATAGCTGGGAAAGTTGTCCACTTTTCTTTTCTTTTCTTTTTTTTTTGAAACAGAGTCTTACTTTGTTGCCCAGGCTGGAGTCCAGTGGCATGATCTCAGCTCACTGCAACCTCTGCCTCCCGGGTTCAAGCTATTCTCCTGCGTCAGCCTCCTGAGTAGCTGGGATTACAGGCATGTGCCACCATGCCCGGCTAATTTTTGTATTTTTCGTAGAGATGGGGTTTGACCATGTTGGTCAGGCTGGTCTTGAACCCCTGACCTTGGGATGAGCCCACCTCAGCCTCCCAAAGTGCTGGGATTACAGGCGTGAGCCACTGTGCCCGGCCAACTTCTCTACTTTTAAGAACTCGTGTGATTACACTGAGCCCTCCTCATCTCAATGTCTTTGACATTACTGATTTATTTTTATTTATTTATTTTGCCATGTAAGGTAACATATGCACAGGTTTTAAGGAATAGGAATGTGGACATCTTTGGGGCCACTATTTTGTCTACCATAGTAGGGTAGCAGAGGTTATTCAATCCTTATAAAATCTTTTCAAGTACATTTAAAATAAAAAGTGCTATTCATGAAAGTAGTCTCATTCTTTAATAAATAAAAGATGAAGCTACACTCTTTGCTAATTTACTGAAGGGCATGTTAACAGATCTATTCAATGTACTATTTGGCTCCTAGAGGGCCAAATGCTTTCCATTACTACAACAGAAACATACTGAGAGACTAAAATATTAATAACCATAGATTCAGTAAATGGGGAATAAAACAAGATCCACATGCAAAATTCCAGGAAAATGCAAACTAATGTTCTGTAGTGTATTTTGTTTCTTAAAAGACAAAGCCCAAATGACTTAACACAGAAAATTTCCCCCGGACAAAGGCAAGTTTTTGTTTTTCCCGTACAACTCCCTATACTCTTTCTTTCTGTAAATAATTTACTTTCTGGGTGAATCTTGGTCAGAATGGAAGATATTGGAATGCTTTATTATCCTGCAACACACTGGATGAGAACATCTTTTAAATTAGAGTTTCCTGATTGGTACACAAGAAAAATGTCTATCTGAAAAGTTAAAGAATTTCTAGTGCAGAGATGACAATAATGGAATATGGTTAAGTGATGTTCTGACCTTGAAAAGGTGCTGGGGTATGGAGTGGCACTGTGGTGTATATGGCTGAGGTGTCAGGCTTAACGCGGACCTGAACTTCCTTTTGTTTCACATGCAATTTCAGAACAAGCGCCTCTGCTTTCCTGGTGTAGGTAGGGATAGGAGTGGAGAAAAAGGGGAAACAATAGAACAAACTGGAATGTGAAGATGGGTGAGGAGGAAGGGAAGAGAACATAGATTCTTGCAAAAACGCTTGTACGGCCGTTGTAGGAGAAGGGAGAAAAAGTTCAGTCTTGAATTTCCTTGAAAACAGCTAATGATAAGAACCACAGTGCCTTATAAAACGTCAAGCACGGTGTTAAGTAAGTTACTTGTTTTGCCTGTTCAGTTCTCCACCTTGCGTGAGGTAGGTATTACTCTGATTCTCATTTTATAGATGAAGAAATTGAGACAGGGAGAAATTTCAGTTGACCCGGATCACAGGGCTATTGGCACCAGAATTTTAAATTCCATTTGGTCTATTTCTTTTTCCCTGCTCCCCGCAGAATGGCTTGGATCAGGTGGGGAGGCAGCATCTCAGGGGCATATGTCTGCCACCTGACTGGCCTCCCAGGGTTGTCCTGAGAGATGGTGCTGTCCTGGAGCTGCTGTGATGTGGCTACTCTTGGAAATTACTGTTCCCACAGTGGACTGTTGCTGTGTGTTGATGTGAGGGTATAAGCTCCCATGTGTGCGAGGCACAAGCGTGTGGGTGGGGAGTCGGAGGAGAGCCTTTCCCTATCCTGTTCACCCAGGAGGCTTGGCCTTCCCTGTCTGCTGTCAGCGAGAGAGGTTCTAGGGCATCCTAGGGGAACAGGGCCTGTAGTGGCTGAGTGGATGTGACTGTGCTTCTTTCATGCCAGGTTCTCCAGCTGGCTCCACATAGCGAATCCAGCGTACAATTCCTGGGAGAGAGGCTGAGGCTCTTCCCCGCTTGGTCCTGGACAGTTCTCCCAATTATGGGGCGAGTATGAAGCTCAGTGCTTAAAACAGTGCCCTCTCTTTTCATGCAGAGATGGCATGCTGCATGTTAAGACATACACAGAATGATGTGGATGCATTTACTGGACGTTTCTGCTTCACAAAAATAAAGAGGAACTGTGGAACCCAAGTGAACCGATTGGATTTTGTGTGTGTTTGCTAAGCCAACAAATGTTAATTCATCGATTCAATGCATATCCTATGGCAAGTATCGTTTTCACTCCTTTGAGAGACAGCATGAGTGGCACATAGTAGGCATCAGGTGAATGTGAGATGAAGCCACCTAAGAGAAGTACAGGACATGGTTTCCACAGACTTCGAATCTCAGTTCAAAGAAATGATATACACATGAAACCAAAGAGAAACATGTTTTTCTTTTTCTTTTTCTTTTTTTTTTTTTGTGTGAGAGGAAGTCTTGCACTGTCTCCTGGGCTGGAGTGTGATGGTGCCATCTTGGTTGACTGTAATCTCTGCCTCCTGGGTTCACACACTTCTGCTGCGTCAGCCTCCTGAGCAGCTGGGATTACAGGCGCACACCAACCACCACAACCGGCTAATTTTTTGTATTTTTAGTAGAGACGGGTTTCACTATGTTGGCCAGGCTGGTCTCGAACTCCTGACCTTGTGATCTACCTGCCTTGGCTTCTGAAAGTGCTGAGATTATAGGAGTGAGCCACTGCACCCGGCCAAAACATTGTATTTTTAAGTGGGGCAAACAGTGGAAGGGACAGAACAATGCGGAGGGGCACCCCTCAGCAGAGATTTAGTGAATGTAGGTTAAATCTTGAACACTTGGAAGGAACCACAGGAATAAACTGGGAGAGATTAGGAGGGGCCCATTCTAGGCAGAGATTTCTGCAAAGGTGTGGAAATGAAAATGACCCACAAAAGGAAGAACAGTAGGAATTACAGAGGAATGTGTGGCAGTTTGGAAATTGTTGGAGGGCCTGGTGTATGGAGCTGATAGGGCATGACCTCCCCATACGAGGGCACCCCTTGTGGACTAGGAGAGGGTGTCATAGTACCTAATCAGGACCAGGCTGTCTCACAGATGGCCTTGGGTGGTATTGGGAAGGAACCTTTTCAATAAGACGCTTAGTGCACACTTGTTGAACTGAATTGCAGGCAAATCTAAAAGCAGTATACGAAATGAATCAAAAGAGTTTTAAATCTGTAGCTCTTATTTGAAAATATTAAACTCAGACATTATTCTCAAAAACCAGAGGAAGTTTTTACTGGAACTAGAGTTTGCAGGGAGAAACACAATGTAAGAACTGATTCAAAAAATGTGATGCTTTTCTAGGGGGCGGTGCCCTTCCCCCTTGAGTTGGTGGGGAGGAAAGATGACGACAGGAAAATTACTAGCTTTGGGGTTCAGGAGCCTCACCATGGGCCTATGTGGAGGCCTCGTGTGGTTTTCATGAGAAAGGTTTTGCCAGACTCTTGGAGCAAAGGGGTAAACAGCCAGGCTGTGGGAACCAGTCCAAGACCTGAGTACAAGCCTGCACACCTCCTCTGGTACAAAGAAGCTTTTGTCCTCCCAAGTGCTGGGCCTGTGTTTCCTTCATCTGACATGCCCCTAGGCCCAGATATTACAGACACCCTGTGAGGCAGCCACTCTAAAGACCTGTGTGGGGCCCATTAGAGCCTCAGCAGTGGCTCCCGGCGTGCCCAAGAACAGCAAGACATCCTTTAAGCGGCTCCAGTCTGTATCCGCAGCGTGACAGCCGTTTTAATCTTCACTTAGCCTCCTCATGCTTCCTTGTATTTAGAACCGGGTGTTTTTCTGCCATTATTTGGTGATTTTTCTTGCAAGGAAGCCATTTTATGAAAAATGCCTGATTATTGCTGCCAGAAAAATAATATCTCACAATTTGCTTTAAATGACATAGTCTTAAAGTTAGTATTATTCAGACAAATGCAAACACTTTCAATAATTACTCTGCATTTAATCACCACAAATCAGGTCCTTCCCATGTCCCTGTTCCAGGGTGCAGTAATGGAGTGTTTTAGAGAAGTAAACACGAAACAGAGTCTTAGAGGGAAGGTATTCACCGTTTTCCACCATGTCTTGCAGGAAGCCTGATTCATTTCAGTAGAAACCGGTTGATGATCATGATCCTGAGTAAATATTTATGCTGTTAGGGCCCAAGAGCTGGTGCAGGGACATCACACATTTCTTCCAAGTGGTGAGGCTGAGAGAATCAAACCTTGGGAAATCATGGATCTCGAAGCAAGGTAGTGAACTGAATTCGGGGTTTTCGTGAGTTGAATCCTCCCTTTGGAGAGATGAAAAATCCAGCCATCAGCGAAACCTTCTTGATGGGAACAGGCCTCAGCTTTGCTTCACTCAGAGGGTGTTTAAGTGGATCCTGTGCTCAGTGGGGGCATGTGGCATAAAGGTTCTCACCAGCTCTCTGAAAGGGCTAAATGAATGTTTCTGATGTGCCAGTATCCGGGAAAGTAAATTCAATCCTTCCCAGGTACTCAGCTCAGACTCTCACTAACATTTGTGGGTAGAGTAATCACAGCTATGTATAAAGATCTGGCAACACCTTCTCACATTAGCCAGCAGCAGCCAGAAACTCCTTGCTAGAAGCTTAGAGAGAGACTGCCATCATACAGATCTCCGAGGAACTTCCACAGCTCCCTTTATGAAGCAAGGATGAAAAACGCATTAAAGGGGTCTGTTCTATCACCTGCATTGTCCCCAGGGGAAATGATAATCTTTGATGACCAAAATGCCAGCTGGATATTAATTACAATTGATGAGATTTCTGAATTGCTGAGATGAGGATGGTAGGTTTCCTTTGCTTTCCAGAGAGCAGATTCTGTTTATGTTTTACTTACCACCAACTAAGCCCAGGCAGCGTGACTGGCACTTTCTGTGGATCCTCCCGAGTGTGGCTATGCATGTGGTTGTTTTGAATGGTGCTACTGTTTCGGACCCCTGTCTCCTGCTATAAGGGCACGGTCTAATCCCATCTAAATAGTTAGATGGGATTGTAATACCCGGGTTCACTGTGGATGTGGCCAAATGGAATCCTGGATTCCTGTGTGCACACCATCCTCTGTGCAATGGCCGTAAGGACAGCAAACCATTTAGCTTGCTAGCAGCTCCCCTTCTTTCAGCATGTTAAAAATATTTTTCTCAGATATGTTTCACACACCACTTGTATTAGCATCACCTGCTTGTCAAATGTGGACCTACTGATTGAAAGAAAGCTCTGGAAGGAGAGCCTAGGGACCTGTACTCTTAAGATCTGAGGTCACTTTTATGCATCCTAAAGTTTGGGAACCAATGGCTGAAAGGGCAAAATACAAATTTCTACCCAAGGTAGGTGCCCTTTCACACCCTGATACCGGTATACCTTTCTGGACTTCTCTCCAGGGTTCTGGGCTTCTCCTGGTCTCCACCACAGGATGCTGTTGTCCCTGCTTTTCCTTCCACCTCTCATGCCCTTTCTCCTTTCTCCACTGACCAGTTTCTATTCATCCTTCAAGGCTCTGATGAAATGTCCACATCCTGGCGAAGCTTTCCACACGTCTGGAGGGAGGGGTTTCTCACTGCATTCTGGTCTTCCTCCATGGCTCTTTCTGGCTGTGAGCCCCTCAGGCTGGGTTTTGGCACACTGAACATTGCCCCTCAGATCCCATCATGGTAGAAACTGCTGACTCTACTAGATGAGTATGCTGGAAATAGCAGCAAATTGCCAGTATTATTATTTATTTTTAGCAATGAAAGTGAAATTGTTCTGTTAGTTTGGTGCGGGGGAATAGGGAATTCGGATAACCGAAGGTTAAGGCCTAAGCCAAAGAACAGCAGGTGCAGAAGTTGAAAGCAAGATCAGGCAGCATCCAGGCTGCATCCTCCCTCCTGTGATAACTAGACAGTTTCCAGAGTCTTAGAAGGTACTTACCCTTTTCCGCCACGTCTCATAGGAAGCCTGATCCATTCCAGTGGAAATCAGTTGACTCTCAGTGATCCTGGGTAAATATTCATGCTGTTAGCGCCCAAGAGCTGATCAAGGGACATCACACATTCCTTCCATTTAGCCTCTGATTGACTATGGGCCAGCTCTCCACTTCAGCCTCTGATTGGTTGCAGGCCAGTCCTTCATAGGGTGTAATTGGATGCCTCTAAAGGGCATCTAGGAGTGATACCAAGCTTTTGCAGCTTAATAAAAATCCTAACAGGGGAGGCCCTTGCACCACCTGCTCCAGCCTGCTCCAACTCTGTGGATGGTACTTTTGCTTCTTTAATAAGTCTGTGGTTTCTTCATTGTTGTCTTTCAATGCCTCCTTTTTTTTTTTTTTGAATTTTGTATAGGATTTATTTTTTTAAAAATGAAAGAACAAACAAATGAAATAAAACCCACTACTCTAGGTCAACTTTATTTATGACTATAGATGCAAAATATAAATGAAGCACTGGCAAACTGAATCCATCACTATATTAAAAGGATAATACACTATGACTAGAGAGAGTTTATTCCACAAATGTAAATGGCTCAATTCCCAGATGAATACATTGTTTTGATAAGTTGATGTCTTATGGAATTTAGGAAATATAAATCATAATTCCAACAGAATTTTTCATAGATACAGTCAAGCTGATTCCAAAATATATACATAGAATGGCAAAGGAATTAGAATAGCCAAGATGACTTTTTAAATGTAAAGTTACAGAAATCGCACTACTTGATTTTAAGACACGCTTAATAAAGCTATAGTAATTAAGACAGTGGACCAAAATGAGAGTCCAAAAATGGCTCCACACAAATATAACCAACTGATTTCTTTTTGAGATGGAGTCTCGCTCTGTCGCCCAGGCTGGAGTGCAGTGGCGCGATCTCAGCTCACTGCAACCTCTGCCTCCTGGGTTCAAGTGATTCTCCTGCCTCAGTCTCCCGAGTAGCTGGGACTACAGGTGCATGCCACAACACCTGGCTAATTCTTTTGTATTTTTAGTAGAGACTGGTTTTACCGTGTCAGTCAGGATTGTCTTGATCTCCCAACCTCGTTATCTGCCCGCCTCGGCCTCCCAAGACCAATTGACTTTTAAGAAAGGCATAAAATAAATTTATTGGATGAAGAGTAGTCTTTTCGAAAAATGACAGTTTGGCATCCATTTGCAAAACAAGTAACCCACCCAAGCACACACTTTATTAAAAACTCAAAATGTATCAGAATTTCAAATGTACATGTAAAAACATGAAACTGTTAGAAAAAAATATGGCTTAGCGTCAAGCAAAGAGTTCATAGACACAGTGACAAAAATAAGCTTAAAAAAAGTAATGAGAATTCACAAGGATATTCAATTCGACACAGTGACTCATGAATTAAATCTATTAAATTATGGTACATAGATACTATGTCACCAGACACAGTTATTTTTAAGTGACTATATATTTCGTAGTGATATACAAAATGGTATTTGTTACCAGTTCAGGACATAGGCGTAGGCAAGGACTTCATTGCTTCACTCTTTTGTTGCTTTGTTTGTGTGCTTTGTTCAGTTCTTTGTTCAGTACGCCAAAAACCTGAACAACTCTGTCAGGACCTTCCATCTGGTAACAGTTCCACCTGGGTTCCTGAGAAAAAGGGGGACATGCCGAGAGCTGAGTTTTCTAAGGGAACCTAGGGAATGGAGGAGTCCCACAGCAGGGCGACATCTGCAGAACTAACTTTTCTCCCGCCCTCCTTTCCTTTTTTACCTTTGTCATAAACAGTATTAATAACTGCTCTTGGATAGCAAGGGCACCAAGAAAAACCATCAAATGAACACTAATTAAAAAAACTAGAACTGCAAGGATAAAATAGATTGAAAAATCTTAGTGCGGGCTCATAGAAAAAAGGAAAGCCAGGGTTTTACAAGGTCCTCTTGAAGAGCACAGTGATGGTATACGTGTTCTGTGTCTCATTGCATCTCGTGACATGATGGCAGGTGACTTTTAGAAAGATCTATTACATCTGTGAGTGTCTAGAATCGATCTAGTGTGTCAGTTTCATTACCTGTTTCATCTAGAACAGGGGTCTGTACAGGGATTCAAGGATGTACCTCAAGGGATCCTTGTGCCCTTGAAATTATTTATAAAATTTGGCATGAACTTGAATACATATTTCTGAGGAGACACCTATTGTTTATATCTGTTTTAAAAGGGCTGATAAACTTGAGAATTTATAAGAATGCTCTGGAATGTCCCACTTCATTCTTTAGCAGCCTTGAGGAGAAGGGGCTTCAGACCCAGACTTCTGGGTTCAGATTCTGTCCTAGCCTATTTACTCACCATGTCACCCTGGGCAAGTTATTTATCCTTTAAACTATCGTTAGTTTCTTTGGCTGTAAAATGGGATGATAACGTTAACTACTTCACAGAATTGTCATGAGATTAAATGAGTCAGTGCATGTAAGGTGTTGAGGACAATGCTCATAACATTATGCAGTCAATAAATGTCAGCTCTGTTCATATTGTTGCTGTTTTTATTCCATTATCATCTAGTGAGTCTTTAGTCTCTGACAGACCTTCGTTTACCTACTCTCCTTGCAAATCTATGCCTCCTTTATCCTCCAGCTCATTGCCCAACCCTTTGTGAGTTTAGGGATAGATAGAACAACTCTTGTGTCTTGCATTGAAATACCCATGGTATTCTTGTATTAACAAGATTCTTTAGTAGGTAGTAATAGTCAGATCTATTCCTACTTTGTTACTCCTAATCAATGATACTCTGTATTCTCCATTAATGTGCTCTGTATAAATAACATTTTGCATAATTTTGCATTTTCTGCATAATTCTATTTAGCTGCATAACAATGTGTCAGTTCATTTTCCCCCTTCTGTGCCCTGGAAAGAAAGTCATCTGACATGGCTGGCAATCTCACCAGTGTTTGCTCATTAATATTACATCTTTGAAATGTTCCCTAGAGGTATGCTAACAGGCAACAAGCAAAACAACAATAAAGAAAATCAAGGGAGAAAAAAAAATATACTACTGCAAAACAGATTTGTAGCGTTCAGTGCTTACCAGTCACCCTGCTGCTCAGCCTCCAAGCTGTTAATTGTATGTAATTATGAAGTGCTGAACTATGAATGGTCCTGACTTGAAGCTGGGAACACAGAATAAGACTGTATTCAAATGACGCATTGATCCACGAAGAGTGATGTGCTGCTTACAATCTCAATGAGTCATTTCCCCCATAGTTTTATAATTATTTGGATAATATTTTTAGTTGTGGAGAAACTTCAAGAAAAATGTTTCAGACTAGAGCATGTTCCACATCAGAGGTTTAGGGAATTGAATAAAAATAGTATCTGTTTTCATTAGCTTATACCTCAGGATGGAGGATTTTCATTTTGATAATTTGGACCTAAATCTTATTACAGATATTATGCAAACACTCTTTACAGCAATGCAGAGGATGCTTGGGAACTATAAGAAGAACCAGGAAAGAACAAACAAGTCTAAATGTGAAAGGCTGTGAGCTCTTAGAGGAGGAGAGGACGATTCTGAGTTGCCCTCTAAACCAGTCTTGAATAGTTTTTGCTGTATGGAGGTTTTGAAAGCTGCCATGATGGTTTCTTTTGAATGGCATGTAACCTTAAAAGCAATTTAGAGCCAGTTAAGAATCTGAATAACGATAATTGACATCAGTTTCATTTAGCTGTTGTTTATTGTGCTTTCTAAGCCTGCAAAAAGTATTCTTTAGACTGACTGACTTACACTAGAGAATGTTTCTAATCATAAGATGACTGTAGGTGGTCTGTAGGAGACTTTGGGCTTTTATGTTGTTGACAAGTATCGACTTACTGGTTTCTAGAGTCAGAAGTTCAAGCTCTGCCACTAAGTGGTCAAGCTTCAGTTGCCTCAGTCTGTAAAAGGAATATAACAATATTCAAGCTCTGGTCAAGCTTCAGTTGCCTCAGTCTGTGAAAGGAATATAACAATAGGTATTCCTCCTATCTCGTGGAAATGTTCAAAGGATCAGATAAGATATTGACTGTGAAAGTGGTTTGTAGACCGTGGTGTTCCAAAATTATTGGTTGTTACTGTGGACCTTTCTCTCCTCCATCTCAGCTGTATAAATTTTCATCCCACTGCGGTAACAGCTGTCATTCTTCGTGTGTGCTAGAAATGGAGACACTTAATGTATATAGTCTAAGCTGATCCTTGGAATTATTCTATGAGGTAGGTACCATGATATGCCCCCTTTACAAATGAGGAAATTGAGGCTCAGAAAGTCACTTCTTGATGTCACACAGCTATGAAGAAGGTGGGGTAGGGATGAGAAACAGCGATTTCTCTGACCGTTTAGCTGTATTGATGAATGTAAATATAATTAATTCAAAAATCTAAGTTGTTGGAACTCTAAATTATTTTGAGCCTTAAAGGAATGTTTTTACAGGGCCTGAGTCATAGACAGGTGGTTGTAACCTAGGCAGTTGTAACCTTTGTTTCTCTGACTATAGATGAGTCTTCTTCCTTACTTACATTGTTTTGTAAAATGTAAATGACTAAAGGGTGCCAGAGAAGACCCCTTTCTGCTTCACATTGATTTTCATTATAGATGATAGATTTCTTTCCTCTTACTATTCTTTCATAAAGACTTTATGGCTATCACATTGTCTTAATGTGGAATGTTAAATATTCTTTTTAAATTGAAAAGGAAATAAAAACTGTATGAAAAGAAGTATAACCAATTAAATTGCTGTAATTCATAAATTAGCTGTGTATAGAAAATGTTATAATCCTACTAAAATTCTTTGTTTTCTTCCTATATGAACAAGAACTTAACTTTTAACATCAGAGCATCAACCCCTTTTCTCTGGCATCTGTATTTCCCAGATGGCTATTAACAGCTTTTTGCTTGAACAAACTCTTTCAACTGGATTCTTATCCTTTCGTCTATTTCAGATTAACTTGAGTTAGTAACTTACTGGGAAATCCATGCTTAATAGAAATAACAGTGCTTCAAATCTGCCATAGTTCTGAGGAGGGATTTCTACTGTTGGTTTGATAATTCTTTGTAAAACAGATTATAAATCATATGCTTTGACAAACAAGATATACTTTAGCCTGGTGATTCTTAGATAATCACCTGAGAAGATTGTGAAACTGTCAGATTGTAGGGCCACTGATCTGAGATTCTAAGTAAGGAGGTTTGAGGAGGGGCATTAAAATATGCCTTTTAAATAAATTATCCCAGAGAATGGGATGATTGAGGAATTTATGCTAAGAAACATTGAGAGTCTGATTGTTTGAGGGTCTTGGAGCAGAATTTGTTTATTTGCACCAAGCTTTTCACTCTTTCAATTTTTTTCAGTTAAATAACAGAAGACGTCCCTTCCTGAAACAGTATAGGCTCATTCAGGTGTGGCTAATGCTGAAAGGCATTAAGGAAACAAACAAAAACCTATGCTAGTTTCTTTTTTTTCTTTCAGCCTTGCAGAGAAGTAAGTGATAATTGCCATAAAACGAAAGTAGAGTAATGAAAAATTAGAATCGGTTTGAATTTTTGAGCCTTAAAAATGCATTAACTTTTTTCCATCTGATTTAAGAATCATCAAGTAGGATGAATCATAAAGGATGTTATTAGGGGGATTTTTGAAGACATCCCTTTTGTAAGCAAAGGATATCAACGAAGACTTCAAAAGTGGAGAAATATACTTGGAAGCATCTTCAGTAATAATCAAGGAAATAGCAATGAAAGCCACAATATATTATGTTTAATTCAATAAATTGGCAGATATTTTGAAAAATGACAAAACTGTAGGTGACAAGGGTGTAAAGACTATTGTAAACATTTCACTTATGTTAATTTTATCTGCACAATGACCTTACTAGATATATACTACTATCTCCATTTTGTAGATAATGAAACTGAGGCATATAGGTGGTATAGAAGCTCTCATGTACTGGTAGTGGGAGTAAAAGTTGGCATCATCTTTCCCTTGGAATTTGATGATACTTACAGACATCTTGGAAACATTTACTTGCTTTGACTCTGTGATTCCACTTCTAGAAATTTGTTACATGAAAATAAAGATTCACACAAAAATCTGTTTACAAGGATATTCTAGTAGCTTTATATAGAATTGGAAATCTAACCATCTTACAAGAGAGAAATTACTAAATAATTGACGGTATACTTTTTGGGTGGAATATAAATGGCTATTAAAAATCATAGTTTTTGCCTGTTCTCACTTGTAAGTGGGAGCTGAGCTATGGGTATGCAAAAGCGTACAGAGTAGTATAATGGACATTGGAGGCTCAGAAGTGGGGAGGGTGGGAGGGAGATGAGGAATGAAAAACTACCTCTTAGGGTACAATGTACAGTGCAGGGTGAGGAGTACACTAAAATCCCAGACTTCACAACTATAAATTCATTCATACAACCAAAAACCACTTCTATGCCTAAAGCTATTGAAATAAAAAAATAAAAAAATTATGGCTTAGAAAATTATTTAAAGTCATGGGAATTTGTCCACAAGTAATGTTCACACCGTTTTTTTTTTTTTTTTTGAGATACAGTCTCGCTCTGTTGCTGAGGCTGGAGTGCAATAGCATGATATTGGCTTGCAACCTCCACCTCCTGAGTTAAAGTGATTCTCCTGCCTCAGCCTCCTGAGTAGCTGGGACTACAGGCCCGTGTCACCACACCCAGCTAATTTTTGTATTTTTAGTAGAGACGGGGTTTTATCATGTTGGTCAGGCTGGTCTCAAACTCCTGACCTTGTGATCTACCTGTCTTGGCCTCCCAAAGTGCTGGGTTTACAGGCATGAGCCACTGTGCCCAGCCGATGCTCACAACTTTTTAAATTAAAAAGGACTCAAAACCACATGCACAGAATTACTATGTTATAAAATGTTAATATAAAACATATACATGGCTGTCATTCCAAGACCTTGGTAGGCCATGAGCATCTTTTTTTTGGTATCATATCAGACATAAAACTGTCATCTTTGTCATTATCTAATGATACTAATTTCTACTCAGTGTGTTCAAGTTAAGGAAATATGGCGTCAAATTAAAGAAACAAGGCTAGATCTGCTAATGAGTTGTTCTAAGCCTCTCTTACTCACTCCTTCTCTGTTGGTGGGCCTGGGGTAGGACAGAGGGTCCCTCTTGTTTACATGACCTGGCTGTGGGGGTGCCATCAGAGGCACTAGGACAAGGTGCTGCCTTCCCAGAGCTGAGGCAGAGGCTTGTGCCTGCTGCTTTTGGTGCTGGGTTGGCTTGCTGAGCAGATGTGGATAAAATGCAGACTTACATTGTACTGGGCTTGTGTTTATCATGGCTGCCACCTTTCACACTAGCTTTGTGATTCCGGAATTGTGCAATTTATAAAGCTGATTGGGCTCAAAGAACAAATGAAGAAACTGAGGACCAGAGAGGAGGGTGATGGGCCCAGAATGGGCCTAGCAGACCTGGGGTTGGGGTCAGTTTCTTGATTCTTAGACCTTGATATTTGGCATAGCATCAAAGGGCTGCCTTCATCCTAAGATGAGAGGAAGGAGCTTGGTGCCTTTTGCTGCGAAAAGCACTACCATCTATCTAGGGAGAACTGAAGGCGTGGTTTCCCTGTGTTTGGGAGAATGCTATACATGCTTTTCGGAAGGAGAAACAGGAGAGTATTCTCTCAGTGGTTTGTGTTCAATGGGGGACACTGTTTGGAGTTATTCGGGGGTATCTTTTGTGAGATTCATGTGTAATGGAGGTGATATAGACAGGAAAATGCCTATTTTGGTATCTTGAAGACCTTATCCTTCAGTTCCAGTTTGAGCCTTTATCAACAGTGTGGACTTCGGCAGTTATTTTCTTTCTCTCTAAAGATACGTTTTCTCTTTAAGTTATACTTTATAATATTTCTAAGGGTTTGGATTTACTAATAAAACAGCAGCAGCTTGTATAGTGCTTGCTATGTGCTAGCCACTATGTTGAACACTTTGCATATATATATATATATATATATATATATATATATATATATATTTTTAGATGCTTTGGCTTTGTTTCCATGTTGGAGTGTAGTGGCATGAACACAGCTCACTGCAGCCTCAGCCTCCTGAGCTCAAGTGATCCTCCTGCCTCAGCTTCCTGTGTAGCTGGGACCACAAGTGTGTGCCATTGTGCTTGGCTAATTTTCTCTTTTCTTTTTCTAGAGATAGGGTCTTACTTTGTTGCCCAAGGTGGTCTTCAACTCCTGAACTCAAGCAATCCTCCTGCCTTGACCTCTCAAAGTGCTGGGATTACAGGCATGATCCACTGTGCCCAGACGTATTAAGTATTTTAATTTCCACCTACTATTCTTATCCCCGTTTTACAGATGTGGAAACTGAGGCACATGGAAGTTAATTGCCCAGGATCAAACCTCTAGGGAGTGGTAGCATTTGGATTTTAATCCAGGTAGTCTGGCTCAGATTTATACTTTAACCCACAAGACTGTGCTGCCTCAGATAAGGCTAAACGGCTGAGGTAGGGGCATCTAGTACAGGCATTCTCAATGAGAACAATACTGTCCACAAGGGAATGAAAACTGGTTCTTGGAAGGGGGCCAAAAAGCTTCATTCTTTTTATGTATAAAGCCCAGATATTCAGAGTACATACACAGATATATAGTCTATCCGTAGTACTAAGAATTGATGAGGAGGCTGGACGCAGTGGCTCACACCTATAATCCCAGCACTTTGGGAGGCCAAGGCGGGTGGATCATGAGGTCAAGAGATCGAGACCATCCTGGTCAACATGGTGAAACTCCGTCTCTACTAAAAATACAAAAATTGGCTGGGCATGGTGGCACGTGCCTGTAATCCCAGCTACTCAGGAGGCTGAGGCAGGAGAATTGCTTGAACCCAGGAGGCGGAGGTTGCGGTGAGCCAAGATCGTGCCATTGCACTCCAGCCTGGGTAACAAGAGCGAAACTCCATCTCAAAAAAAACAAAAACAAACAAACAAACAAAAACCAAACAAAAAAAACCAAAAAAACCCACAAAAATTAAAAAAAAAAATTGATGAGGGAGGGGTGATTAGGAAAAAAGGTAAAATGGGTCCAGATGAGGCCAATAATGTGGAAAAAGTGTTAAGTAGCACTGCTCTAGGGCAGTAGTAAGCACACAGCAGGCGTTTAATAAATTTCCCTTCCTCTTCTCATGCCATTTAGTTTGAGAAGTGGAAAGTGGCTAAATTGATGTGGCCAAAGTGTCCCCCAGGTTGAGGATGGGTTGTGATCTGAGTCTAACACAAACGGGCCAAGAGGCAGAGAGCAGATTCAGCCACTGGACCTTCAGTGAGCAGAAAGCAGGTAGGGAGCGAGTGCACCACTGCTGCTCAGAGGCTGCTTTGAATGCGCATTTCGCTTAGTTATTAAGCGAAATCTTTGGAAAAATTAGTCAAGATTTCAATGTTATAATCAGTCTGCTTTCAAGAATAGATGAATATTCAATCTTAACAAATACATGGGATTAATAATTTCTGCAGTAAGTGTGACATATCTTTTGGGTCCCAGATCTACAGAGTATGGAAAAAAGAATACCCCAGAAAAATTCTTATGTATGTTTGAAGAAGAAATTATTTTATTTACAGATAATGTCTGTCTGTGTATAAAACTTTATCTTTAAAAGAAAACATTAATGCTCATATAGCACAGTGAAATACCTCCCATTTCCTCCTCTGTTTGGGGGTAACATTATTTTCATTATTTTACTTATAAGTATTAGACCTACTTATTCTATTTTTGCCTTTCTGGCCACATTAATCTTCTGTTCTATATGCTCTGGATAACATTTATGAATATGATTTCTTCTATAATTTAGAAATATTATAGGGAATATAGAAGGCCTCTTAAGGATATTTTAAATGAAATAGGACCTGCAGTATGCTCTCTGTCGAAGCAAGCCTTGCAGGACCACCTACTTTACCTTTCTTTTGATTCTGTTAATGCACCCTTGAGTCAACCACATCTTTTACCAGGTATCTGTAGAGTCTCATCATGGCTATTAGGGAGCTGAAAACAGTTATTTGCCAACAGATAGCTTTCTTAGCCAACTTTGCCAGAGGGAGCTGGAGTTCCTGTTTGATAGACTCAATTCAGGGTCAAAAGGGGACAGACTCTCTCTACCTGCCTAGCCCTGAAGGGCTGAGGGCCAGCAGAAACTCAAGAGAGCCAGTTCTCCTTGGAAAGGGCAATCTAGGTGAAGGTCTTCATGAAAGATGTAATCCTCTTATCCCTGTTGTCTAGGTAAATAGCTGACAAAGTTTTGACGTGGGAAAAAATTGTTTTCAACTTCCTTGATCCATCTCCTTTACCTTTGCCAGGTAGCCCACCTTGATCTTGATCTCCCTGATACAGCAGCCTCAGAGAACATTCCCTCTTCCTCTGCCCAGGGCTTACTGCTGCCCCCATGGGAGAGGGGAGAAAGAGAATAGTGGCTGCTCTCATGGAAGCTGTTTTATTTTAGATGACATGCTGTGGGGAACCTGGGTGGGAATTCTAGGACATGAGTCAAAAAACAACTAAGCGTTAAGGAAGGTTGTTTGGCTCACTGTGTCCTTAGGAGTTTTTTTGTGGGATCAAAAGCTATGAGGGTTCTCTGTGACCTGGTGTGGGGTGCTGAAATCCTGTCTACCGTTGATGCTGGCGGGGCTGGTTCTAGTGCAACAGGAGACAATGCTAGTTTTCTTCAACTTCCAACCTCTATTTGTGTAGCAGCCATGGGATCTGCCTCGGGTCTCTACGGAAAATGCAATTGATGGAAGACCCCAGCCACTGTGCTCTGAAGTCCACCGACACATTTCTGCTGAAGCCGTGCCTCTCGCGGGCTGCTCCCGGCCAGTGACTAAAGGAGGCTGGAACCCTAAGACAGGCCTGCTTCTCGGAGGCACGGGACTCCTTTTTCGAGTGGTTTTGGCATGGGGACTTGTTGAATGCGCAACTGCATTGCTGTCTTAGGGGCTTCCATCTAATCTTGCTTTTTTCCTTCACTCTCCCGCTTACTTGAGGTCAGATCTTCATTGTACGCTGACACTAAGTCTCTTCTGGCTCCCTCCCCGTTTAGCTTCTCTCACAGGCACTTTCCCTAATCAGTTTCTCACATGTTTCTTCCCTTTAGGCTCTGCTTTCCAGGGAGCATGCTTAGGGTTCTGCCTCCCAGCTGGTCATCTCCCCTTTCCATCCACTTTCTTAAGACTTACTCATAGGTAAAATGATCTGAGATCAGCTATTTTGGATTATTTATCCCAGTTAAATTTGATTAAAGAAGTACCTGTATTTGTGGAATAAAGTCTTGGTTCCTGGCCGGGCGCGGTGGCTCAAGCCTGTAATCCCAGCACTTTGGGAGGCCGAGGCGGGTGGATCACAAGGTCAAGAAATTGAGACCATCCTGGTCAACATGGTGAAACCCCGTCTTTACTGAAAATACAAACAATTAGCTGGGCATGGTGGTGCGTGCCTGTAGTCCCTGCTACTCAGGAGGCTGAGGCAGGAGAATTGCCTGAACCCAGGAGGTGGAGGTTGCGGTGAGCCGAGATCGCGCCATTGCACTCCAGCCTGGGTAACAAGAGCGAAACTCCGTCTCAAAAAAAAAAAAAAAAAAAAAAAAAAAAAAAGTCTTGGTTCCTGATAAAGAAGCTTCAGATTCTCAACAGCCTTTAGGTGCCCCAGAGATGATGTCTTGCTGGTGACTTCCTAATTGGCCTGTATGAGGGGCTGGTTTTAGATTTGGCACCTCTCACAGAGATGTCTGTGGTTTTTCAAGCATGCCACATACAAAATACTTAAGGGAAAGCAAGACTTACTGTTCTTTGTAGCTGAGTCCCCACCTACTTTGGACCAGAATATAGGGAATTCCCTCATTTAGGGAGTCCGGGTGTTTGGACTCGACCTGAAGTGGCAGTAGCTATAGACCTTCCATACTCAAAGCTCTCCTCCAACCGTGTGATCTGCCTTAACCCCGAAACTGTTTGACTCCTCTGTGTTATTTTGCAAAGTGATTTGGTTGCTTCCGAAAGACAGCAAAGTAGAAGACTGTAGGGCTTTGCAAGGCAGGGAGGTGGGGAGAGCAGGGGGATGTGCCCCCTAGATCCCAGTTAGGCAGCTGTTCTTAACGAGGGTGTCGAGAAACAGCTTTCTACTGGCCATATACTCATGCAATTACGATAAAAATAATGACAGCGATTATTTCTTGAAACGTAGGCTGTAAGCCAGGCACCACTCAGTGCTTTACGCATACTGCCTCATTCAAATCTCCTTACAACCTTGGGAAATAGGGACTAGTCTGTCATCCTATTTTACAGCTGGGAATCTGAAACTGAAAGAGATTAAGTAACTTGCTGAGGGTCACAAACCTGAGAATGGACTGAGTCAGGATTCCAACCTAGGGTGTCTAATGGTTTCTACTTCTTGCCAAAAGTGTTAAGCACTGATTTGTGTCATTCTCTGAATGGCATTTGCTTGGAGCTATGGATTGGTGACCTAGAGAGAAGCTTTGGTTGGGTCCTGAGGGGCCAGTCTCTTGGGGAGGGAGGAAAGGCATGGCCTATAGAGTCTTTCAGAGAGTGAGTCCAGAAGGAGAAATATTTGTTGGTATACAGGCAGATATCCTTAAAGGTGGAGTAGCTATAAAGTGTAAATCAGATGAAAGAATCTGTTCTATTCACTGCCTAGAGTTAGTACCCCAGATGAAATTTTCTAAATAGCTGCTAGATCATCTGTGCCATCCACAGCCACAGTAGTTGTGTTGGCAATTCACATTCCCTCTCTATTCATGAGTCAAGGGTGTTGATCTGTATTGTTAATGATGAGCCAGGGAGACATAACATTCGGAATAAGCAAGCATCAGTGATATTTATGTGTGTCCTCTTAGCTAAAAACTCAGTTTTGTGCTGCCAATAAAATTGGATGACAGCTTTCTTCCAAGAATTTGTTTTCTTCTCCTGTTATCTGAAAATGTTGCTGTGTCTCAGCTGCACTTGGAAGGCAACAAATAGAACAAAATATAAATATGGCATGGTGTCAGATTCTGGAGATATCCGTAATAACAGCATGACTTGTTTTTAAATGACAAAATCTTTTCCAGAGTGAAGAGTGGGCGGGGAAACCTGTTTCTCTAAATGAGTTTAGGTGATAGTTGGAATGGAAGCTCCTGTTTCAAAACTTTGTCCCAAGATTCACAAATGTCATTGAAGAAAATGCAAGACCTATTCAGAAGGGATGCTGTGTGTATACACACACACACACACACACACACACACACACACACACGCAAATATACATGGGCCATATGCTCTGTCTTACACAGGGTAGGTGCCTCATTAATTTTAATTGATAATGGTGGCTGTATTAGTTGTCTATTACTGTGTGACAACTTACTTCAATACTGTGTTTCCTAAAACAGTGACATTTATTATCTTACATGGTTTCTGTGGGCTAGGAATTCAGGAGGAATCAGCTGAGTGATTCTGGCACAGGGTCTCACCTGTGGTTACTGTTGGCTGGGACCACAGTCCTCTGGAGGTATGAATGGAGCTGGAGGACCCACTTACGTGGTGGTTCACTCATAAGCCTGGAAAATCTGTGCAAGTTGTTGGGAGGAGACTTTGGTTAGACTTCGGTTCCCTGCTGCATAGACCCTATCCCCAGGGCTGTTGAGTGTCCTCACAACGTGGCAGCTGGTTTCCAAGAGGGAGTGATCCAAGAAAAAGAGCAAAATGGAAAAGAGTGTATTTTATGATGGACACTTGGAGGTCATGCTCTATCATTCTGCCACAGTTTATTTAGAAGAGAGTCACTAAGTACAGACCACACTCAAGTGTAGGACAATTAAGCTCTGTCAAAGAGAGGAATATCAGAAGACATGTGGACATATTTGAAAACAACCATAATGATCTTTGTGCCAAAGGAACACATTGAAAATAAATTTCTCACTAGAGCTACTTTCATCTAAGGATGAAAATATCTCTGACATCAATCTAAGAAAATTGTCACTGTCAGAGAACAGAAGCTTATGTTTTTATGGAAACAAATGAAAAGTGAAATTAGCCTTCTGATGTTCAGTGTGAGGATTCACCCTTCAAACTTTGGATGAGGGTTTTCTTAGTTCAGACTGCTTAATTCAGACTGCTATTACAAAATACCACAAACGGGGTGGCTTATAAACAAGTTTATTTCTTTCTCACAGTTTTGGAGGCTGGAAGTGCAAAATGAGTGTGCCAGCAGATGCAGTGTCCGGTGAGGACCCACTTTCTGGTTCACAATGGTGTCTTCTAGTTGGGTCTTTAGGTGGTGGAAGGGGCAAACTTGCTTCCTAGGGCCTCTTTTATAAAGGCAAAAATCCCGATTATGAGGGCTCTTTCCTCCTAAAGCCATCACCTTGCAGGAAGGTATTTCAACCTAGGAATTTTTGAAGACATACATATTCAGATCACAGCATTCTGCCCTTGGACCCCCAGAATTCATGTCTTTCTTACAGGAAAAATACATTAATTTTATTCCAGTAATCCTAAAAGTCTTAATTCATTCCAGCATTAACTCAAAAATCTGAAGTTCCAAGTTTCATCTAAATATCATCTAAATCAGATATTGATGAGACTCGATATAATGTATGGTGAATTTACTTTGAATTGAGTAGAAGAGAAAAGTTTGAGGTACTGTATTTAATGCATAAGGATTTGTGGGTTGGGCGTGGTGGCTCACGCCTGTAATCCCAGCACTTAGGGAGGCCGAGGTGGGCAGATCACGAGGTCAAGAGATCCAGACTATCCTGGCCAACATGGTGAAACCCTGTCTCTACTAAAAATACAAAAATTAGCTGGGCGTGGTGGTGTGCACCTGTAGTCCCAGCTACTTGAGAGGCTGAGGCAGGAGAATTGCCTGAACCCGGGAGGTGGAGGTTGCAGTGAGCCGAGATTGTGCCACTGCACTCCAGCCTGGCGCCAGTTGACAGAGTGAGACTCTGTCTCCAAAAAAAAAAAAAAGGATGTGTGAGTATCTTCCCAGCTTTGGCCTCTTTATTTACTCCCTTTTTGCATTGTAATTTAAATCATTATTGCTCTTGACTTATTTCAAACCTTCTTCTTTTAAGAAAATTTCTGTTTTTACCATAGAACACAAGACTTAGTCATCTGATGTTAAGATACAAATGTGATTGGAAATACAGGATGTGGGTATGTTGTCAGAAAGTTGACTGAGAGAAGGACTGTATTTCTTTTTTTTTAGGGAAAATATTGTATTTTTAAGATACAATAAAATTACTAAAATTGAGAAAAATCTATAAATTTATAAAGCTCAAGGTTTTAAAAATTAAATGACAGCAACAATATTCTCACTGATAATAGAATGCAAAATAGCTACAGATGTTTTAATATTGGCTATAAGTTTTTAATGTTTAGGTTCAGGGGTCTGTGTGGGTTCATTATAGGGGCTTGGTGTACAGATTTTTTTCATCACTCAGGTAATAAGCATAGTACTCAATAGGTAGTTTTTGTTTTTTTGTTTTTTGTTTTGAGATGGAGTCTTGCTCTGTCGCCCAGGCTGGAGTGCAGTGGCATGATCTTGACTTACTGCAACCTCTGCCTCTTGGGTTCAAGTAATTCTCCCTCCTGAGTAGCAGGGATTACAGGTGTGTGCCACCACACCTGGCTAATTTTTAAATTTTTAGTAGAGACAGGGTTTCACCATGTTGTCCAGGCTGATCTTGAACTCCTGACCTCAAGTGATCTGCCCTCCTTGGCTTCTGAAAGTGCTGGGATCACAGGTGTCAGCCACCACACCCAGCCCCAGTAGGTAGTTTTTTGATCTTCCTCCTTCTACTCTCCACCCTTGGAGTAGGACCCAGTGTCTGTTGTTACTTTATGTCTATGTGTACTCAATATTTAGTTCCCATTTGTAAGTGAGAAAATGTGTTTGTTTTTTGTTCCTATGTCAGTTCACTTAGGCTAATGTCCTCCTGCTCCATCCATGTTGCTGCAAAGGACATCATCTCATTCTTTTTTATGGCTGCATAATATTCCATGGTGTATATGTGCCACATTTTCTTTATCCAGTGTACTGTTGATGGGCATTTAGGTTGATTACATGCCTTTCCTATTGTGAATTATGCTATAGTGAACATATATGTGCATATGTCTTTATGGTAGAATGATTTATATTATTTGGTGTATATACTAAAAAGTGGAATTTCTGGGTCTAAATTCTTAGAGACATCACCACACTGCTTTCCACAAAGGCTTAACTAATTTGCATTCTCACCAGCAGTGTGTAAGTGTTCCCTGTTTTTTGCAACCTTGTCAGCATCTGTTATTTTTTGACATTTTAATAATTGTCATTCTTACTGGTATGAGATGGCATCTAACTGTGGTTTTGGTTTGCATTGTTTTTGTTAACTTTGCTGAAGATCAGACGAATTGCAGGTGTTTGACATTATTTCTGTGCTCTTGATTTTGTCCCATTGGTCTTTGTGTCTGTTTTTGTACTGGTGCCATGCTGTTGTGGTTATTGTAGACTTGTAGTATAGTTTGAAGTCAGGTAATGTGATACCTCCAGCTTTGTTCTTTTTGCTTAGGACTGCCTTGGCTATTCAAGCTCTTTTTTGATTTTGTATGAATTTAAAAATAGTGTTTTCTAATTCTGTGAAGAATATCATTGTAAGTTTGCTAAGGATTTCCTTCAATCTGTAAATAGCTTTGGACAGTATGATCACATTAACAACATTGATTCTTCTTATCTGTGAGCATGAAATGTCTTCCCATTTGTTTGTGTCATCTCTGATTTGTTTGAGCAGTATTTTAGTTTCATTGTAGAGATTTTTTACCTTTTCAGTTAGCAGTATTTCTAGGAATTTTTTCAGTTAGCTGTATATCTAGGAATTTTTTTCGTGTTGTGATTATTGTGAATGGGATTGTGTTCTGGATTTGGTTGTCAGCTTGGATGTTGATGTATAGACATGCTACTCATTTTTATACATTGATTTTTTTTTTATCATAGAACTTAGCTAAAGTTGTTTATCAGATCTAGAAGTTTTTGGGCAGAGACGATGGGGTTTTCTAGGTATAGAATCATATTGTCTGCAAACAAAGATAGTTTCACTTCATTTCTTCCTATTTGGAGGCCTTTTAAAAATTTTGTTTCAAGACGAAATCTCACTCTGTTGTCAAGGCTGAAGTGCAGTGAAGTGACATCAGCTCACTGCAACCTCTGCCTCTGGGTTGAAGCGATTATCCTGCCTCAGCTTCCCGGGTATCTTGGATTACAGGCACCTCCCACCATGCCTGGCTGATTTTTTTTTTTTTTTTTTTTTTTTTGGTAGAGACAGGATTTCACCATGCTGGCCAAGCTTGTGGCTAGGCTGGTCTCAAACTCCTGTCCTCAGGCAGTATGCCCACCTCAGCCTCCCAAAGTGCTGGGCTTACAGGTGTGAGCCACCATGCTGAGTCTTGGATGTCTTTTATTTTTTTTGTCTTGCCTGATTTTTCAGTACTGTGTTGAATAGGAGTGGTGAGAATGAGCATCCTTCTCTTGTTCTGGTTCTCAAGGGGAATCCTTCTAGCTTTTGCCCACTCAGTATAATGTTGGCTGTGGGTTTGTCATAGATAGGTCTTATTATTTTGAAGTATGTTCCTTCAATGCCTAGTTTGTTAGGGTTTTTAACATGAAGGGATGTTGAATTTTATCAAAAGCCTTTTCTGCATCTATTGAGGTAACCACATGGTTTTTGTTTCTAGTTCTCTTTATGTGGTAAATCACGTTTACTGATTTGCCTATGTTAAATCAATCTTGCATTTCAGGGATAGGGCCTACTTAATCATGGTGGATTTGCTTTTTGATTGGGTGCTAAATTTGGTTTGCTAATATTTTGTTGAGGATATTTGCATCTATGTTAATCAAGGACATTGACCTAAAGTTTTCTTTTTTTGTTATGTCTGTGTCTTTGACAGGTTTTGGTGTCAGAATGATGCTGGCCTCATAGAATGAGTTAGAGAGGAGTCCCTCCTTCTTAATTTTTTTGGGAATAGTTTTAGTAGGAATGCTACCAGCTCTTCTTGATTTATCTGGTAGAATTTGGCTGTCAATTCATCTAGTCCTGGGTGTTTCCTTGTTGGTAGGTGTTTTATTACCGATTTAAATTAGAATTTATTTGTCCCTTGAAGGATTCAGTTCCTTCCTGGCTCAATCTCGGTAAGTTGTATGTTTCCAGGAGTGTATCCATTCCTTCTAGGTTTGCTTGTGTGCATAGAGGTGTTTATTGTAGTTTCTGAGAGTTTTTTGAATTTCTGTGGGGTTGGTGGTTATGTCCCCTTTTTCATTTATGATTGTGTTTATTTGGATTTAAAAAAAAATAGTTTAGCAGTCCATCAATCTTATTCTTTCAAAGAACAGAGTCCTGAATTCACTGATGTTTGTATTTTTTAAAAAATCTCAGTTTCCTTCATTTTGGCTCTGATTTTGTTTTTTTCTTGTATTCTGCTAGCTTTGGGGCTGGTTTGCTCTTGTTTCTCTACTTCCTCTTGTTGTGATATTAGGTTGTTTAAGATCTTTCTAACTTTTCAATGTGGGTGTTTGGCACTATAAATTTTCCTCTTAACACTGCTTTATCTGTGTCCAAGCAATTCTGCTATGTTGTATCTTTGTTCTCATTAATTTCAAAGAATTTCTTGATTTCTGCCTTAATTTTATTGTTTGCCCAGAAAGTAATTCATGGCTGATTATTTAACAGCCATGTTTTTAGTAATTTTCTTAGCATTAATTTCTATTTCTATATTATTGTGCTGTGGTCTGACAGTGTATTTGGTATGATTTTGGTCTTTTTTAATTTTCTGAGGATTGTTTTATAGCAGATTGCGTTGTCACTTTAGAATATGTGCCATGGGCAGATTAGAAGAATGTGTATATTCTTTTGTGTTTGGGTTGAATGGTCTGTGGATGTCTGCTTAGGGGCATTTGGTCGAATGTTGAGTTTAGGTCTCACATACTTTGTTAGTTTTATGCCTCGTTGATCTGCCTAATACTGTCAGTGGGGGTGTTGAAGTCTCCCACTATTATTGTGTGGTTATCTAAAATCTTCATAGGTCTCTAAGAATTTGTTTTATGGATTTGGGTGCTCCTGTGTTGGGTGCATATATGTTTAGGACAGTTAGGTCTTCTCATTGAATTGAGCCCTTTATCATCATGTAATGTTCTTCTTTGTCTTTTTTGATTTTTTTTGTTGGTTCGAAGTGTGTTTTATTTGGAATTAGATTAGCAGCCTTTGCATTATTTTCTGTTTTCCATTTGCTTGGTAGATTTTTCTACATTCCTTTAATTTGAGCCTACTGGTGTCGTTGCATGTGAGATTGCATGTCTTGTAGACAGCATATAGTTGAGGCTTTCATCCTGATCCAACGTTTCCCTCTGTGCCTTTTAATTGGTACATTTAGCCTGTTTATATTCAAGGTAATTATTCGTCTGTGAAGGTTTGATTCTATCATTGTGTTGCTGTCTGGTTATGACACAGACTTGATTGTGTGGTTGCTTGGTAGTGTCAGTTGTCTATGTACTCAAGTGTGTTTTTGTGGTGGCCATTAACAGTCTTTGCTTTCCATATGTAGCACTCCCTTAAGGACCCCTTGTAAGGCAGGTCTGCTGGTAACAAATTTGCTTAACATTTGGTTATCTGAAAAGGATACTATTTCTTTTTTGATTATGAAGCTATTTGGCTTGATATAAAATTCTTGTTTGGAGTTTATTTAGGAATGCTGAATATAGGCCTCCAGTCTTTCTGGCTGGTAGAGTTTCACTGGAAAGCTTCACTGTTAGCCTGATGAGGTTCCTTTTGTAGGTGACATGCGCCTTCTCTCTAGCTGCCTTTAACATGTTTTCTTTAATTTTGACCTTATAGAATCTGATGACTATGTGTCTTACTGGTGATCATTTTGTATAGTATCTTGGAGGGGTTCTTCGCATTTTCTGATTTTTGCATGGTGGCCTCTCTAGTGAGGTTGGGGAAATTTTCATGGAGGATATCACATATGTTTTCTAAGTTGCTTTCTTTTTTTTTTTCTTTCAGGGACACCAGTGAGTCACAGATTTGGTCTCTTTACACAACCCCATAGTTCTCAAAGGTTTTGTTGATTTTTCTTTATTGCTTTTTTCTTTATTTTTATGTTAGTTATTTCAGAAAACGAGTCTTTAAGCTTTGAGATTTTTTTCTTCCAGCTTGGTTGATTCTGCTGTTATTTTTTGTGATTGTATTCTGAAGTTTTTGAAGTGAATTTTTCAGCTCTTTCAATTCAATTTGGGTTTTTCTCAAAATACCCATTTTGTCAAAAGATATCTACTGTATTGTTTCATTGTATTCCTTGGAGTCCGTGAATTAGGTTTTAACTTCTCCTGAATCTTGATGATCTTTATTCTTATCCATATTCTGAATTTTATTTCTGTCATTTCATCCATTTCAGTCTGGTTAAGAACCATTGCTGGGAAACTAGTGCACTCATTTGGAGATAATAATACACTCTGGCTTTTTCAGTTGCCGGAGATCTTACGCTGGTTCTTCTTCATCTGTGTTGGCTAATATTCCTTCAGTCTGTGAAGTTGCACACCTTTGGATGGGTTTATTTTCCTTTTATCTTGTTAGTTGTTCTTGGAAGTTTGATTGTAATATAAGATGGGTTTAGTCAACTGGCTTGCATTCAAATACACTCTGGGATCTTTGAGGATCCTCTCTGATTACTGTCTCTGTGCCTGTGTTTCTTTTATTGGGTGTTCTGGTAGATGAAACTCCCTCAGGCAGGGCTACAGTTGGCAGACAGGCCATATCTCTGCTGGGTTGGCCCTAATTTGCTGTTCACATGCTTTTCAGGGGAACACAGGGTCGCATCTGCCTCCAGAGTTCAGGCAGATGTTGTCTTAGGAAGGGACAAGGTGGTGGTCTACTGCTGGGGTGGAAGCTCTAGCAGGTATGGCTCATCTGGCTATGAGAGGCAGGTGTGGGTGGAGTTGCCCACTTGACTGTACAGGTGTTTCTTGGGGCAACAGAAGGCTGCACTTGTTGGCTAAATTCCGACAGAATTGAGATCCCTGGGCTGGAAGCTCTAACAGGCATTGTTTGTCTGGTCACCAGTGATGGGGTTGAGTAGGTCATCTACTCTGCTGGCTTGGTGCTTCCTGGGGCAATAAGAGGCTGCAGCTGCTGGCTGAGTTCACATAGAAGTGGGACTGCTGGGTCAGAAGCTCTAGCGGGCATTGCAAGCCTGGCTACCAATGGCAGGGATGGGTGAGGTCACCCATTCTGCCTCTCGGGACAACAGGAGGCCGTGCCCTCTGGCTGAGTTCACACAGAAGTGGAACCACTCTGCTGGAAGCTCTAGCAAGCGATGCCCAGCTGGCTATCAGTGGTCGGGGTGGGTAGGGTCTCCCACTCTGCTGTCCAGGTACCTCCTGGGACAACAGGAGTCTGCACCTACTGGCTGAGTTCATGCAGAAGTGGGACTCCTAGGCTGGAAGCTGATGCTAAGACATGTCTGGTGAGGGGAGGTGGAGCAATCTTGCTGCTTCCAGACACCACGACTGCAGCCTCTACTGGGGCTATGGCACCAGTACTGGTTGCTCTGGGGCCCAAGGCTGGTAGAGATACCGTTGGACTCCCGAGTTGCCCACCCTAAATGTCCAGGTGGCCTTCTGCCTCGTCCAGAAGAGTGGTGGGGGATGGGGGGGACTGGGGGATTCTATCATTCCTAGCCTTGCAGTGGTCTCTTGGAAGAGTGTGAATCCCCCAAAAGTCTTTCACTCACTTACACTTTCCCATGTTGGAGAGGTTCTCCTGGCTCTGCACTGAGCCCAGACAGGCTGATGCCCAGCTTCGCTCCTCACTGTTCTCTGTGTCCCCCTGATGCCTTGATGGATCCTGATGTGGATTCTCAGATGATTGGCCTTCAGGGTCAGTGTTCACTAGCCCCTTTCTTTCCTCTCTGTGAGAGCAGTGCACGTGAGCTACTTACAGTCTGCCATGCTGGCCCAACCCAGGAAAACCCTATTTTGCTTCCTCTGTGAAGTGGTGGTTCTTTCAATTTGCAAAGTTTGTTTATTTTTTTTCCAAAATGCCAAATCTGTTTTTGATCAAAGACTAATTCTGAACTTTGGGAACATGAGGGCTTTATGTAAGCTATTTAGGACTCTGTTTTCTCAGCTCTAAAGAGAGATCTGAGAGCACTTAGGACACTTTAATATCTTTTGCAAAAATAATTAGCACATTTCAAAACTAAGCAGAAGATTGCAATTACTATGGAGAGTTTTTATAGTAGTGCATCAGTCATGGCAATGGGAGAGTTTCTAGATGGTGGGATGAAATGAAATGAATCAGTGTGTGAAGACATCATGTAAATATACAGGGCTATTACCATTCTGAATGCTTCATATCTGGCAAACATTTTTTTTTAACAAAATGGCTCTAATTGACACAATTTGAATGAAGAGATGCTTTTCTCCAAATGAAAGGGAGAGATGCTAACTTTGCATCTAACCTGGATCTCACTGGGGCCTATTTTCATTCCAGGGGAAAAGCAGGCTTGGCCTTGTCAGGGTTGTGCAAATCTTCTGGCCGTTTGACACATTTCTATTTGGGCTTCAGGGCTGGGGACTGTAACAGCCCTTCAGTTAATGCAGACTGGTGATTACCTGTTTTCATACTGGTGTTTGCACTGATTTTTGGAGTGTTTATGCCCATGCCCTGTTTTTAGGTGATTATTGACTTTCCCTGGGTAAAGGATTCCCCTTTGGAAATTGGTGTAGAGCTTCATGTTGTCCCCATTAGCTAAAAAGTCAGTCCACAGTGGTGCTGTATGTGCATAATCATAAGGAAAAGTCAGAATTTTAATATCTCAGGGAAAGCATCCAGGAAGAGAAAGCACAAACTTCATCATGGGACCATGCCAGTAGGAGTCTACTTATGGAATTGTCTTTCCTACATATCATCAGGACGTCTGAGTAATGATTTCACATATTACATATACCCTTAGATTTATTTAGCCTCAGACATGATCCCCAGCATTTCTGGGATAAGATCCATGGAACAGAATGAATAACGTTGTACGTGGGTACTGCTAACCTAAATTCAAAGTTGGCATTAGATTTTAAGTAGATGCCCCCACTGCATAGTTAGATTAATCAAGAAAGATTTACGGGGCTTAACCAGAACTTGAAAGAACAGCTGTTCAATGATAAAACAAAATTTAGGCAGTTTTTTGAGAAATGTATGGTTTACCTTTTTCTTACCTTTTTTTTTTTTTAAAAGCAAAGCACCTGTGAACTGGAATGGAGAGCATTTGAGTTTTTATGTTTATGATAATGCCTGCCGCTCTGATCCAAAGCCTAAGCTGAAGTCTTTTTCTTCCTGCCATCTTCTGCCTCCCTCTCACTTTTAATCTCCGCTTAGTGCCTGTTGATTTGCATATATGAATAGTAACACCTACTGATGGGCAGGGCTCAGGAGACGCAATTTGGTTGCCAGCTTTTCCCACCGCAGAACCCTGTCAGCATCTTGCATTGATTTGGAGTGTAATCAATGTTCCTCATTATCACTGTGTGTGCTCCTCCCTGGTGCTGATTTTCCTTCTCCAGTGCCCTTCTCTGGCATTGGCGTTGCAGTGGATTTCTGGGGAAAGCTCGATTTCACCCTTTATGGATACCACAGGGATCAGTTGGGGGGCTATTAATATGTGCTAGAGGGAAATAGCTCACACTGTCTTTTTTAATCGAATAAATTTCTTGGCTATTTTGTAATGTATCATATCCTTTGTTTGAAATAGTACAGCTCTCTGGCTAGGAGTTACAGACTTCTATAACAGTGCCCTTTGAACACCAGCCTGGAATTAGGGGAGTGATGATATGAGCTTCTAATCAAAATTCACTGCATGAGGTTTTGTCTTTTCAATAGGGTATATTTAAAAAGCCTAGGAGAGGAAAAAAGCAGTAAACATCTCCATAATGGGCAAGTCCATATAATAGTGAAGGAGTCCACTGGAGGAACATTTTTTTTTCCCCCTTGGAGAAAGCAGTCCATTTTTCCCAAAGTAAAGCCCTCTGTAGCCTGTAATGCCTGGAAAACTGATGTTCTCTCTTAGATTGCTGTGGGGGAAATGTGTTTAACAGTTCCTGGTGACCATGAGGCTAATGGCAGCATCCCTCTGAGAAGGCAGAAGCCCCTGAAAATCTGCATCCCAGACGTTTCTTCCTCTGACACTTCCCTTTCAATCCATCTGCTGCCAGACAGACTGGCATTAGAAGCATGACTTGTCAGGAGTTTCTGTGCTGTCTTAGGGCAAGCTGCCTATGCACTTTAAAATACGTTTCCACCTTTGGACACGGGGGATATGGTTGGGTCATGAGAGCTCCCTGTGAGATCTGGAGAAAAGGCCTGAATATCACTTCTTCCCATGATTACAGCTTTTCATCTTTCACTCCCGGCTTATTTGGCTTCTCACGTAATGTTTTCAAAATAGCTATAGGAGCATTGTTTGAAGTTAAAACAGCCACAGGATTATTCACACAAAATACCTATTTTTTCCTCAGGTGTTCAAGGCTTTGTTTGTGTATTTTAAAATGATCTGTAGTTATTTCAGATGAATGGCTGTATCTATTAGTCCCCCAGACCCCACACCTTTGGCTGGTTCTGTGTATATGAGAACCTCTTTAAAGACACAAATGTGCCCTGCAAATGCTTTCAGCTGTGAAACCTTTTGTGCGGGCTTCAGGTTCCTTTGTTGTAGGAACACCACAAGCTTAATATTCCTATGAAACAGGCCTTGGACTTAAAAAAGGCTAGTTTGTCAATCTATTGATTGCCCCAGGCTAAGCAAGCTAATTCCTCAACAGTACTACTGCATGTATTGAACAGGCTGATCCTTCTAGGCCAAATAACTCACATCGCTAAAATAATATTAAGGTTTGTTGTGGCATAAGCCAAATAGCTGAGAAAATCCATCATTATCACCGGATACCTCTGCCCTTTAATTTATATCATCATAGAAAGATGGACGAAGGAGCAAAGAAAAGTACAGGGAAATGTATTCAAAGTGATCTACAGCGTTCTTAATAAAAGGCCCTTCCTTTATGAGCACCTGAACGGGCATATAAATATAACTAGCAAAGGGAATTTTAATCAAAGCTTTACAGCTTTTTCTTTTTCAAGACTTTGACTTCCTGATGAAGTTAACTTCCAGGCTGAAAGAGTTTCTGGCTTCCCTCCTCTTCTTTAGGAGACTCTTGCTCTATTGTTGTGTTGGCTCTTTGCCAGTTTAAGTTGGTCTCCTTTTGTATACCTCTAAACATGATATTTCTTAGAAAATGCCTACTGTGAGCATTTCTTAAAATGTTTGAAAATCACTCAAAATGAAAGCAGTAGGTTGAAAAGTGTCTTACGAGTAGATGTGCAGTGAGTGATAGACTCATGGGATGCTCTTGGGGCATCTGGGAGTCGAGAGGTACATGCAGAAGATGATCTTCCCAGCTTCTTTGGCTGTGCTGGGCCACCTTCTTTTCTGTTTAGAATACACAATTCAGGGCTCAACCAGTGCTTCTGCAACATTTACAACTTCTGTCAATAAGAAGAGCTAGGAGAAGTGCATCTGAAAAAGAGCAAATCATCAAAGGATTAGCGTGTGATGTTTCTCCTTTAAAGCTCTGACTCATCATGAGTAAATTGAGAAGGAAACAAACAAGAAACCTCCAAGGAAAAGAACATGTCTAGGGAAATCTGGAGATTTGAGTAATAACCGAGCCCAATACTAAGCACTTTGTAAAGGTGTCTAAGAAGTGATCATATAAGAAAGATGCATGTAGAAAGAAATGAAGATAATAAGAGGAGAAAAGAAACAGACATGGCCATGAGAGATAGAGACAGGTAGCTGGAGGTTACTTTTCTTGATGAGTTGCTTTCTCATCTTTCCTTCCTAATAGAACAGATATGTCAATTTGAAAACTCAACCTGTGTTTATCCCTGAATTTATTTGTTCTGTCTGGGCAGGTAATTGGCTGCCATTGCCACTATTCAAGGACTCAGCCTACTCTGACTTCAGAACCTACCCTAGAGTGAAATGTCACAACAGCAAACTCATCCTTTAACATGTCATAAAGGCATTATGCATTAAAAAAGAATGCCTTAAATCCTGTAAGCTACCAAAACATATTTTCCATCCTGATAAGCAGAATGATTGGAATGTGTAGGCATCTGCATCTAGACTCTCCTTCTAACTTAATAATTCTCAAAATTAAAGCTGGGCAAGAATTCTGACTGTAAACTTGAACACACAAGATCATAAACACTGTATATGGTGGTTGACCTTAGAGAAAATCTTATTTACACGTATCATTTAGTGCATATTTAATTTATATATTTACATACATATGATTTTTAAAGGTAAGTGTATTTGTTTTATTTTGCTCACTGATTTTAGAACCTACGTCCCTATGAAGCCTGACTCCACTCTAGACTGTCGAATTTTCCAGGAGACACATGAGTTTCTGGGGAGAGCAAGTTTGGCATAAGAAAGGAAAGGGAGCAGTTCTGAGTACAGCAAGGTGTTCCCCTCACAGCTTACTGTCTTGGGTGCTATCGTACAGCACTTAGGGAGTATAATGAGGGGAAATGAAGGGTTTCTCACCTGGTTTTCCTTTTTGAGTCCAAGGGAAGCCAGAGTGGATAGGAAGGCTGAAGGCACAGTGCCGGGCTGCACCTACTTATGTCTGCAAATGAAGAGGAAGAAGATGAGGATGTGATGATTGGGTAGTATTGGAAGCTGCAGTAGTATTCTTGGCAACAAGTAAACACAGCATCGTTGGGACCCATGGCAGGACATGAGACACTGGTGGCTGTTACATGGTATGTGTGGGATCTCTTTGAGAGAACTTCCCAAGTTATGGCAGGGCTTTAGAGGCAATTTACTAAAGTGGTTAAGAGCTCTGATGAGAGGCATTTTACCAAGGAGGTTAAGAGTTCTAATAACAGAGACCAACAGACTGGGTTTACATTCAGGCTCTGCCATTTAATAATTGTGAGTGAATGGGCAAGATAGTTACGCACGGGCTCTAAGTCTCAGTTTCTTGTATGTAAAGTGGATAGCAATTTTACCTGCCTTGTGAGGTGGTGGTGAGGGTTAGAGATAACACACTGAAAGCACTGCCACAGATGGCAGTTACTGCTGTTAGTTCTCTTGTTTAGTGCACCTCCCATAAGGAGATACAAATTAAAACTTTGAAGTGTTCATCCATCTACTCATAAGTTATTAAATATGTTCTATGAATTGAGCACCAGGCCAGGCTCTGGGGATGTAGAGAGGCAGTGAGCTGGAAAGTAGGTAAGAGTGAAGATGAGCTACTTCATGGAAGATGTGGTATCAGAATACTTGAATTGGATTGGGTTGTGACTGCGATTTGGAATAAAAAATTACCACTATAAAATTGGACCTCAGTGTTCAAGTGAATATTACACTTGAGCAAGATTCAGTGACATTAAACCTTGTGTCATAAAGACAGAGGTAATGGCTTTTTGTGGGCAGAGTACTAGAAATGCTTCAATTGTTAAGTATTTATGTAACCCTTTATATTTGCAATGGATGTGCTTTATCATTTCCCAGAAGTTAATGTCTAGAAATATTTCCTAGTGGGAAGGGACTGTTCCTGATATGTCTGGGCTTTGCGTAGCACTTTGGGCAATATTAAGGGACCCTTGATGAGGCTGTATTAAAGAAGGAGGGACTATCTAGCTTTAAAGTAAGACGAGGGGAGCTGACAGTCCCTCCTTGCTTCTTTGAGTTGTTTTTCTCCAGCCTTGTCTCTGGGGTGTCTTGGAGAGTAAGACAGTTCTCTTCAGATGCAACCCTTCCTCTTCGTGTACCAGACAAAAAGCTTGTTCGTGGGGAGTTCCTGGCCAGGATATATTCCTCCTCTTTCCTATGTTACGACTCTTAGAGGGCTTTCTTCGTCATTTGTGATAAGGTGTGGGGCCATGGAGTGGCCAACAGGGCTCATAACGTTACGTGAACAGGGACAAGAGATTGGCATTCATGATACTGTGCAAACATGCAGAGGTTAAGAATATGGAGACTGCTTATATTTTCTGTGTGAAACTTCTGTTGAATGAATGCCACTGCTGCATCTTCAAATAAAATGAGAATTGATTCCATTCCATTATTCCTCCATCTGAGTCATGGAATATGGTTTTGCTGTCTAGGTGTTACTTTTCTCTACTTCTGTGTTAAATGTTAGTAATTATTATGACTGCAGTATCTCTACTTTCCAGCTTGAGGTGAAGACTCAAGCATACCCAATTTAACCCTCTCAAGTAAAAGTATAGTAGCAGCTTTTGATTTCTAATAGATGAGATGGACAAAGAAAGAATGTTCTATAAAAAAAGGACATGTGGAACTTTGTGAGGTGTGACTGATAAAGAGAAAAAAACACCATAGTTACCATTTACTAAATAATTATCACATTGTAGGAATACAGCTACATATTTGAAGTATATTTTTCGTATTTCACCTTCAAAACAACACCATGGGGAGAGCATTACTATTTTTATTCTGCAGATTATGGTGAAGAAACTGGGACATGGAGAGAATAAATAACTTACTCAGGGTTACGTGGGTGGGAAATATTGGAAACAGAAATTATTTGTTTTTGAGATAGAGTCTTGCTCTGTTGCCTAGGCTGGAGTGCAGTGGCATGATCTTGGCTCACTGCAACCTTTGCCTCCTGGGTTCTAGCAATTCTCCTGCCTGCAGGAGAATCTACAGCTTCCCAAGTAGCTTGGATTACAGGCACGCGCCACCACACCCAGCTAATTTTTGTATTTTTAGTAGACACAGGGTTTCACCACGTTGGCCATGCTGGTCTCAAATTCCTGACCTCAGGTGATCTGCTGTCTCAGGCTTCCAAAGTGCTGGGATTACAGGCGTGAGTCGGAAACAGAATTTGAACCTACTAGTGACTCTCGGATATGTGCTTTTGACCACTATGTGACATGACTTCCTGCAATGTAATGAGATTTCAAAACAAATGTGCCAGAGTATATACATCCAAATAGTGATTGTGTCATTCTAAATCATCACCTTGGAAGGCTCCGTACTTACTTTAGTGAAGGAGTGATTGCTCAAAACATTTTTAAAATTTATTTTATTTGTATTTAGTTTTTCAAAACAGTTTGACACTTCTTTTTGTGAATCTTTTTGAACATTGACAAATCTTTAACTTTTGAGGGCAGATTTGATCTTTGGAAATATCTGAAAGTCACTTGGAGTTAAGCCTGCTGAATAAAGGAGATCATCATGTTAAATAGTTTGAATTTTCCATTGGAATAAGGTGTGATTATAAAGGAATGGATGAAATAAATTTTCCTGAGTAATTTATACACTGCTGCGAAGACAGTCCCCAAAATGTTTCAGGCAGTGGAAGCAAGACTGAACATGTGCATTCTTTTGATTTGATTACTTTGAAGGCTATTATCAGAAAGTCCACCTAGAGTCTTATTTCTTGATACTCACACCTTGCATATACATTTACACATGTACAGACTGAGTTGATGAGCATGTTAAATCATTTTTAAACATTTTTATGGTTTAAAAATCATCATTTTTAAGATCAGTGTGCTTTTTCAACAGCTATTTATGCAGATTCTCTGCAAAATGTCCTATCTATCAAGATGTCCTGAATTGCTATGTATTGAATTCCCTTTTGACTCCTTTGTTCACATTACTGGTAACTTTTTCATTATGTAAATATAGAAAAATGATCTTATACATGCTTCCTGATCTCTTTACATTTCATATTTATGAGATAGAGAAAAAGTTAGAAAGGAAGTATTGACTGAGCGAACATTAATAGACTCACATAGCAACCTAGGTAAAAAATATATTTCTATGAAAATTGAAGTTACATGCTTTGACGCACAGTACATTGAGGGTAATGAAGCTTAAAGCAAAGTTTGAGTTCAGAAATACATGAAATAAGAACACAATAATCCACAGTAGTACAAAAGTCAGAGGTGTAGTATACTGAAGCCCCAAAGAGTTAGAGTTTTTTCCTTCAGGTAAAAACTTCATGCTGTAACATCTTTAGAAGGTACTACAGTTGCTGTGCAATGATGTGCTGGAGTCTGCTCATACAAACTCATGTGATCCTATTGTTTAATTTTCAGGAATTTTGAGAGCCAGCTGATGCCATGTGATAGTTTTGAGATCAGCCATGGTAGGAGCATTTATACTATGGAAACTGGCAAATGTTACAAAGGGCGAATTTCTTCCCTAACCCTGAGAGTTCATTCTTAAACATTGCTAGAACACAATTAGCTGTACATCTGCTTAAGTTACCCTTACCATTCACCCTCTGTTTGGAGCAATTTTAATTATTATTCCATTAGAATAGGCATGGTTTTCAGATTATGTTCATCTTTCTACCAAAGACCTTTGGAGACACATCATAGACACTAAGGATTTTCTTAGGTCAACAGAAAAGAAAACTGATAACTTCTAGAACTTCCCAGGTGGCATGCTGTGTTCTGTGACATTGCAAGTACAATTATATACAAGGCACTGAGATTGCCTGGAAGTCTTATGTTCAGCAGAGAAGAAATATACTGCCATCTTCAACCCAAGGAAGTTGCAAGGATTCACAAGGACGAAAGATAAAAAACTGGCTATAGGGTAATGATGTTGATTTGCATAAATCAGATACCAAAAAGTCTCATAATTTGATATTTACATCTCACATGTAGTCTGACTGTGATGCAATTAGAATTATTTCTTATGCGGACCAGTTCTTTCGTCTTTGACTGACTGTCATCTCCTTTAAGAGTATCCCTTTGGGAGCCAGTGCACACTTGAGTGATACTATTGTTGCTCAGAATATGTTTGGACCTTTTTTGGAGTTTATCTCACAATGATTTTACAAATCGAACAGACAAAAAACTCAAATAATTACTTGACAGTCACAGTTCATCTTGTACTGAGAATGTTGTTGCCTGGGAAGATCATACTTTTATTCATTAGACTTGGGTTTTAATAACTTGGGGCAGTTTTCAGAAGTTAAACCTATTACCAAAATGTAAAAATGTGCTATCACCAAAGACAGTTTAAAAAAGGAATGGAAGATGGGGAGAGCCCAAACACTCTCATGCATTGTGTAAGAGTGTAACTTGCTGGGCACAATGGCTCTGGCCTGCAGTCTCAGCACTTTGGGAGGCAGAAATGTGTGGATTGCTCGAGCCCAGGAGTTCGAGACTAGCCTGGACAACATGGCAAAACCCTGTCTCGCCAAAAAGTTACAAAAATTAGCTGGGTGTGGTGGTGCATGGCAGGTGGAACCATTGAGCTGGGGAGGTCGAGGTTGCACCACTGCATCACAGCCTAGGCAACAGAGCAAGACCCTGTCCCAGTTAAAAAAAAAGTATATTTCACACTGTCTCTTTTTAGGGTAACTTAGAAATATTTATTAATAATAAATGAGTTTAGGCCGGGCGCGGTGTCTCACGCCTGTAATCCCAGCACTTTGGGAGGCCGACACGGGTGGATCACAAGGTCAAGAGATCGAGACCATCCTGGTCAACATGGTGAAACCCCGTCTCTACTAAAAATACAAAAAATTAGCTGGGCATGGTGGTGCGTGCCTGTAATCCCAGCTACTCAGGAGGCTGAGGCAGGAGAATTGCCTGAACCCAGGAGGCAGAGGTTGCGGTGAGCCGAGATCGCACCATTGCACTCCAGCCTGGGTAACAAGAGTGAAACTCCGCTTCAAAAAAAAAAAAAAAAAAAAAAAAGAGTTTACCCTTTTATCAAGTGGATATACTTCTTGGAATTTATCCTACAGCTACATTCTTAAGAATACGGCAGAAATCTTGCCCAGAATATTTACTGCAACAGGAAAAGATTAGAGAAAACATAAATATCCAACAATAGGAGACAGGTTAAGTAATTATGGATCATCAATAAATGAGAACACTATTCTGTCATTAGTAAGAATGGGCCAGAGGTATATATTACGTAGAATAACTAGGTACATAAGAGTGTACCACTACTAAAAAAAAAAAAAATAGTTACATAATTTACACCCCACCTACCCGCACCCCTATACTGTCTATAGAAGGATTTCAAGGAACAAGAAACACATTAATTCTAGGGAGGGAATCTAGGAAACCAATGAAATAGATTGAGAAGGAGGTAATTTTTCATCTTCTAACATTTAGATTTTAAATTTTCATAAAACAAAAGATTATGTGCCAGGCACAAGATATTCTCAAACAATTTTTAAAGGTTTTAAACAATGGCAGTACCAGTGTAATAAGTGTGTTATGAGCCAAGATTTGCTACCTGGAGGTGTCCTAAGATGTATACGTCGCTTAGATGTATAATTGTCTAAGAAATGACTCATTACTTTAATCTCATAGGCGGATTCTACATGGGGAGGAAGGGCTAAAGAAGAAAAAAACCCTAATACTTGGACCTTGAGTATTTCACAGGGAAGGGACTGCAGGTATATATTCATACATAGACCTTAGAATAGTATCTGAGTCTCAGTCAACGTTCTCAGATGCAAGCCACGTAAACCAGCTTTAGCTAATTTAAGGAGGAAAGGAGCTTACAAAAGGGCGTCACTGAATTCTGGGAGGGATGAAGGACTAGGCTCAGGGCTATGTAGCTAGGATAATATGCCAGTTATCATAGAGTGCAACATCCCTACTGATATTGTTGAATTTAAGTTGTCAGAGTTGAGAACACCACTGACAGTCACATGAGAATCTGGATGAAGCTGCAGATATGTGTCCCTTTGCTTCCATCCTATTGGTTAGCAGTTAGTCATATGACCAACAGGGAATCGTAGTACTTATTCTGGGTGGCCATGTACCCAGCTGAAACTCCCATACTCTATTACAATCATAGTGAAGGAGGGGACGACGAATGTTGCAGGACTATTAGCCTTCTGTCCCAAGACGATGACTCCATGCTGAACTCAAATATGAGTTGGCCACAAGGGAGGCAGCAAATGTCATCTTCATTTGGGTCTCAATAGGAAATAATTAGACTTGAGTCAGTTTGGATTCATGTTATCAAGATTTTTGTTTCCTGCTGAAACATTAAAAAGCCATTGGAATATCAGAAATTCATTATATTTTTGGTTTTCGTTCGTTTGTGATTTTCGCTAAATCACCAAGCATAGGTCCAGGCATAGGCATCTGCGAGTCTGCTAGTTGGACTGAAGGAAGTGCTAGGATGGTTATGACTTTCTGGAAGGAGTATTTTAGATTTGACGGTTGGTCAGGTCAGAATTTTACGTGATTTGAGCAAGTGAATTTTCCTTTCTGGAATTCAGTGGAACCCATGAGAGTTACCCACACTACAAGACTAGGAGTGGGGAAAGCCTCCAATTCCCAAACCCCTTCCCCTGGGAAGATTGCCTTTTTTTTTTTTTTTTTAATCAGCAGGGAACTGCTGTCTCCTGGAATATGATACATAGCCTGGTAACATGGGGAACTGAAAGCAGCTGTGTGAATGTGTTTTCTCTCCTGAGCATTTGAATTTCCCCTTTATCTTTGAAGAAAATGACTGATGAATAATCTCCAGGTTTAAAAAGAATTTAATAATATTTTTATCATTTGAGTGTGAGAATTATTTCACATGTGAAAGCCTGTGTAAGTTGAGAAATGGAAGGGGTGAATTCATAGAGGACACTAGAGTCCCAGTGGAGACTCTAGTCTTTCTGATGCTGAGCAGATTAGTTGTAGGAGCAGTTTGTGCTTCAAGGATAGATAGAGATGAATTTGGAAGTGCTTTTAAATTAGGCAGTCCACCTCCAGAAGGAATTAAAAATAATGGTGGTCATTTCTCTCCAATTCATTGATACTCCTGTTTTGGTTGGTGGCCAAAAGCCATTAAACATTTATGCAAATCTGAAAGGGGTCTCAAATTTCTATAAGAAAAAAAATGAAGCCAATGCTCTCAATACTTCACTGTGCTAGCCTGTTAAGAAAAGCTTTCTAAGTATTTAAAATGAGAACTGAACTCTAAATCATATTCTTCACACTGCAAAAATAGGTGAAATAGGTTAAACAAAATAATCTGTTGATAATTTTTACTGGAGTTTGAGGTTTGGTACGTGTTTATGTCCTATTTTAAATGTTCGCATTCCAAAAGGTATCTGACACCCTTGTTTTATTTAATTTTTCCCAAAGTACTCAGGAAAATGCTGGTTTTCAGTAGTTACTGTTTAGGAGCAGCTTCAGCCACTGGGTTTTCCTTCTTTTGCTAATTTGTCTTAATGTCCTTGATTCCCTTTGTTTACTGGGAACGCTGTCCTTGGTGTCTTTTCTCTGAAAAGACCCATTTCTTGCCATTTTGCTGCTTATTCTCTGAGAACTTGGGTGCTTATGGAGTTTGCCTCTGTATTCTGTCATCCAGTCTCTCCTTTCAGGGGTGTCACTATGATGAAAATTGTCTTACCTACTTTAAGTGAATGGATTTTTCTTTGTTTTAGGGGAAGGCATTGCAATTACTCTTTCTTAATACATTTTTTCTTTTTAATTTAAAAACTAGGCTCAGCACTATGTTGCCAGGATAATACCCCAATTACTATAAAGTGAAACATCACTGCTGATATCTTTAAGCACTATGTAGCCAGGATAATACCTCAGTTACAGTAATTGGGGTATTACTGTAACTGAGGTATTATCCTGGCTACATAGTGATTAAATTAAAAATTTAAATTAAAAAATTTTTTTATTGACAAATAATAATTGTACATAGTCACAGGGTACATAGTGATATTTTGATATATATATGTGGCGATCAGATCAGTGTAATTTGCATATCCATCTTAAACGTTTATTTCTTTGTATTGGAAATATTCAACATCCTCCTTCTAGCTGTTTGAAACTAAATAGTATATTATTTTTAACTACGGTCAATTACTCTTTCAATCTTCTTGTCCCTGTTTGTCTTTGTGTAGCACAGAATTGTGATTAAAATAACAGAATGCATATTGTCACTGAACTTCTCAGTTGGCAAGAATAACATTGTACAGTACAGGAACCTACAGTTAACTACAGCAAGGATATAAACAGAACTGTAAATGACCAGGCTGAAGGTTAATTTAAATACATGAGCAGTCAAAAATGGAAGCGTTTGTCTTTTAGCCAAGCTAAGGCATTTTATGATTCATAAACGGTTATAAAAATAAAGACGTGGCTGGGCGCTGTGGCTCATGTTTGTAATCCCAGCACTTTGGGAGGCCGAGGAGGCCAAATCACGAGGTCAGGAGTTTGAGACCAGCCTGGCCAACTTGGTGAAATCCTGTCTCTACTAATAATAAAAAAATTAGCTAGATGTAGTACTGTGCCCCTGCAATCCCAGCTACTCAAGAGGCTGAGGCAGGAGAATCTTTTGAAGCTGGGAGGCTAAGACTGTAGTGAGCCAAGATCGCGTCACTATACTCCAGCCTGGGTGACAGAGTCGAGACTGTGTCTTTAAAAAAAAAATAATAATATGCAGTAGGTAGGTACCATCTGTAGAACCCACTTTGCACCTTATGTCACCTGAAGCTGTCCTTTTCTCAGAACTAGCTTGTCACTTGTCTGTATGCAAATATGACTTCTCCCAACGTTTTTATTTCTGTAGAAAACGCCAGCAACTTACCCAGGCTTAATACCTGAGTCGCTTTGGATCCTCTATTATTTGTCCCCTAATTCTGATAAGATAGTCCATCGTGCTGTTCAAAATCTGTCTAGGCAGAGGACATGTGCCTTCCTTTCGGTTCTCACCTCCACACCCTGGTTCAAGGCCTTTCGGGTTATTGCAATAACCATCTCCTTGCTTCAGTCCCTATAGCTTCCATCTGTCCTGTGTTCAATATTATCAGTGGGCTCAGTCTTCCCTATATATTGTTTTCCTTAAATTCTGTGATTCCCAAGCTTCAAAATGAAACCAAACAAACCCTCAAAAAACACAACTCTCTGTTGATTCCTCATAGGAAAAAGCTCCACACTTCTTGATTTAGCTTTTGAGGGTTTCTTTAATCTGACCCAAATTTATCTCCTACCCCTCTGTACAGATCCAGTTTTCAGGAAGTTGATTTCTTTCAGTTCCTCTTCTTTCACTTCTGCTCACATTGTCTACCACTCCCCCTGCCCCCACGCCCTGTTATTCAAGTTCTACCTTGAAGCGCAACTCAAGTTTCACAGTGTGATGAAGTCTTCCTTGTCCATTTGAGCCCACATTGGCCAGGCTCTTCTCTGAGCACAGCGGCTTCTTAGATTGTGGAAACTGCCAGGGGCCTTAGGTTTCTGAGTCTGTTGGCTCTTTCTGAAGATCTTGTAGTTATTCATCTTAAGGTCTCTCTCACTAGACTTGAGGCCAGTGTCACTATCCCTGTACCTGTCACACTGTGCTTGGTAACAATGAAATAAAAAGAAATTGAGGTCTAGATCATTGTTTACAAACCTGAATCAGGGCTTTGGGCTTTTTCTAGTCTGTGTTCTTTCTCCATATAACTATTATTTACAACACTGGATACCTTTTTTTTTTTTTTTTTTTTTTTTTTTTTTTTTTTTAAATTATTTTTGAGGCAAAATCTTGTCCTGTTGCCCAGACTGAAGTGCAAGGCCGAGATCTCGGCTCACGGCAACCTCCGCCTCCTGGATTCAAACAATTCTCCTGTCTCAGCCTCCCAAGTAGCTGGGACTGCAGGCGTGCACCACCATGCCCAGCTAATTTTTGTATTTTTGGTAGAGACATTGTTTCACCATGTTGGCCAGGCTGGTTTCAAACTCCTGACCTTGTGATCCGCCCTCCTCGGCCTCCCAAAGTGCTGGGATTACAGGCCTGAGCCACCGCACCTGGCCAGGTACCTTTCTTTCTTGCATGGTTATTTAATAATTTTTTTTTAAGGTTTAACCTTTAGAAGGTTTATATATATATATATATATATATATATATATATATATATATATATAAAATAATTTACTTTACTTTAGGTGCATACTATATCTGGCATTTCTCCTCATGTTATCCCTCCCCTCCCTCCCCTCCCTTCTCACCCCCCATTGTCTCTCCCCTATCCCCCCAACTGTCTGCTGTGTGTGATGCTCCTCTCCCTGAGTCCACATGTTCTCATTGTTCAACACCCACCTATGAGTGAGAACATAACGGTGCTTGGCTTTATGTTCTCGTGTCAGTTTGCTGAGAACGACGGTTTCCAGATGCATCCACGTCCCTACAAAGGACACGAACCCATGGTTTTTTATAGCTGCATAGTATTCCATGGTGTATATGTACCACATTTTCTTTGTCTAGTCTATCATTGATGGGCATTTGGGTTGGTTCCAGGTCTTTGCTATTGTACACAGGGCTGCAATGAACATAGTTGTGCATGTGTCTTTATAGTAGAATGATTTATAGTTCTTTGGATATAGAGCAATCAGGCAAGAAGAAGAAATAAAGGGTATTCAATTAGGAAAGGAGGAAGTCAAACTGTCTCTATTTGCAGATGACATGATTGTATATCTAGAAGACCTCATCAGCTCAGCCCCAAATCTTCTCAAACTGATTAATAATTGTTAAGTTTAATTCTTCAGTGACCTTGTAAGTTTTTCAAGGATAAGGTTTGATTTTTCCTTTTCCTTTGTGTCTCTCTAAACCCCAAGCCGTAACAGATCAACTGTTTTGAGCTAAATTGATGAAAAGTTTCTGAAGGTTTTTGTACAGTCATGTGTTATAATGATGGGGGTATGTTCTGAGAAATGTGTTTTACGTGATTTTGTCATTGTGCAAACATAGAGTGTACTTACATAAATTTAGATGGTATAGTCAATTAGTACATTGGCATAGTCTATTGCTTCCAGGCTATAAACTTGTTCAGCATGGCACTGTGCTGAATACTATAGGCAACTGTAACACCATGGTATTTGTGTATCTAAACATAGCTCAACATAGAAAAGATAGTAAGTTGCATTATGACATTAAAACAGTTATGACAACAATGATGTCACTAGGTGATAGGAATTTTTCAGCTCTATTATAATCTTATGGGACCACTGTTGTATATGTGGTCCATTCTTGACCGAAACATTGTTATGGGGTGCATGACTGTACTTGTGTCTCTGAGTGAGAACACAAGCTTTGGAGGAAGGAACCTTTACTAAAGGCTGACATGGCCCGGCACTGGCTTTGGAAACAGATTTTTCTTATAGTTCCCATTTCTTTTTTTTCTCTGTTTTTTTTTTTTTTTTTTTTGAGACAAGATCTCACACTGTCACTCATGCTGGAGTGTGGTGGCGTGATCATCGTTCGTTGCAGCCTGGATCTCCCGAGCTCAACCCGTCCTCCCACCTTAGCCTCCCAAATAGCTGGGACTACAGGCATGTGCCCCCATGCCTGGCTGATTTCTTCTTCCTTTCCTTTTTAGTAGAGAAGAGATCTTTTTATGTTGCCTAGGCTTGTCTTGAACTCCTGAGCTCAAGCAAGCCTAACACCTTAGCCACCCAAAGTGCTGGGATTACAGGTGTGCGTCACCACACTTGGCCTCTAGTTCCGTTTCTGACACCACTCATCTATCCATCTATCCATCTTGGCCCCCTGTGGTATTTCATCATTTCTGGCACATTTTAATCTCAAATTCCCTAGTCAAAATTGATTCTGGGGTGTTTTCTTACACATTTCTATTAAGAAGACTGGTTATCTCCTTTCCCCTTCCTTCAGAGTGGTTGAATTCCATCCGCTGTCTGCCTCCTAGTTTGGAGTAGTAATCCAGATGGCAATTAGACTAGTATCCCATCCCTCCTCGCTCTGACATTTGGACTCTATAGAATTAAAGGTCATTTAAACCTTTGGAAATGTGTCATGTTTCAGCTGGCATGGCTATGGAGTACGTATCTTACATATTTTTCTGCAGAAAATCTTTTTTTTTTTATCCTGTTGAGCCAGGAGGCAAACTTGTGGAGCTCAAATTTAAAACATTTAATAGGCAATCACTATCATCCCATATTCAGTGCACAATCACAGGGTGCTGGGCTCTGCCAATGATGCTATGAATAATGGGCCCTTTACAATTGTACCTAAAATATACTTAGCTAATTTACCAGACTGACAACTCCTGTCTGTGTGCTATTAGAGCACTTTAAATGGCCGAAGTTCTGATTTGTTTGACTGGTTAAAAGGCACTGGACAGTTTTTACCCTGAGGAGGTGAAAGGGGCAGGATTTGAGTCACTAACAAATGATTTCAAGAATTCATTTCCGAAGGGAAGCCAGCTTAGATCTCATACTCTTCATTAGCATTCTCAGAGCTTCACGTTTCCTTTGTCACCCTGGAAATGCCTCTTCAGCAACCTTTCTCTTCATTCTCACTGCCTTCCTCTTTCTAAGCTTCCTTACCAAAATGGCTACAGAACCCCACTGGTTGCCTTTTCTGGGTCTGGCCCCCACTCTCCATTCTGTGTAGCGTGTACCCACCAATTCACCTCTTAAACATCTCAGTCACCATGGCAGCTATGGTGGCTTCCTACAGCAAGTCAGAATTTTTGGCCCCCTAGAACCAGGTAAGGGAAGAGTGAGCTGCTCCCTACCCTGAGTCACGTCTTTGTGAGTTTGGGGGCCTTGCTTCCTTCCCAATATCTCTTATAGCCTGATACTGGGATACCTGGGAACTAGGAAGGGACAAGAAAGCAAGAGGCCTTGCAGCACTGAGTTAATATCTTCTCTCTAAAATCTATTAGACTTCTATGTATTGCTTCCATAAGGAGGTTTAGAAATCATGCGGCCCTGTGTTTTCTCTGTCACATGTCTTCATTCCATAAATGAATGAGTTAAACTCTGGCACCTATAGACACTTGCCTAAGCTCACCCAGCTAGTTATGGCAGAAGGTCTTGACCCCAAGCCAGTATATCTCCTGTTATTCCTCTTCTGCGTTAAAAAGACCATTTATCACCTAATCTCTTCTGCTAATCTTCAGTTCTTACAGCCCTCTGACTTGGACTGCCATTCCGATTAGGGTAGGCTTGCACCGTCATGTGAAAATGAAAATCCTGCCTCTGTGCCTATAGTCTTAGCTTTCCTACAATACTATCTTCTGCCTACAATACTATCTTCTCTTCCTTTTAACTGTCTAAATTTTATTTGTTTTTGCCATGTGGGTTTTATGACTAGATATTTAATCAACTACTACTTGAATGATCATGGGCAAGATAATGAGTTTTTTTCCCCTCATAGGATAATTAGATTAACTGAGGTAACACGTACAAAGGAGTTGATCAGGTCCAACCAATGTCAGCTTCCTTTCTTTCTTCCCACCTCAGTGTCCCCATGGTTTGTGATGCTTCTTCTCATTCATCTTGTCTTTCACCTTTTAGGATTCCCCAGCCTCTCGGTTTGCCACATAATTATCTTATGTTTTCTGATATTAGTTCTTTGTGGTAATTACTAGTTTTCTCTACAGCTTACTCTACTTTCCTTGTCAGAGAATCATCCATCTCTACCTCATTGACGTTGGCCTTGATCGTGTGACTTGCTTTGACCAACGGAATGTGAACAACTGTGACACAGGCCTTGCTTTTCTTAAATACATTATTTACGTTTCTGCCAACTCGCTCATCCTTTCTGCCACAAGACTGCGTGTTGCAAACAGGGGTTGTTGGTTTATCTTAAGTCCTAAATGAGAGAACACGTGGTCCTAGAGTAGTTGACTTGAAACATGAGTACGGAATAAATGTTTATTGTAAGCCTGTGAGATTATGGAGATTGTTCTCATGACAGATTCACCAATAAATGTTTGTTTTCTCTGTGGTAGTCTTATTTCCCAAAGTAGATATAAACTCTTTTAGTTTATAAACCAAGGTGTTCAAGAATTTTAACAGGCTTATCTCTATAGCATTTTTGCTTCCAAGCCTCTGTTCTGCTCTTAGGACCCTCTCTCCCCACTTACTACCCTAATATTGATACCATTATTATGAGCGTCCAAAGCCCTGGAGTAGCAGGTTTCGTTTAGATGGCCATCGTCCTTGTAGACATGACTCCTCCCGGCCTGATGGCTCCCTGTGACCATGCATGGGAACCTGCAGCAGAGCTACCCATGACCCGGATGCCATCCATGGCCATTCCTCCCTCTCCAGTCACCTGGGGATGCTGCCAGGAAGCAGGGACTAGGTTCCTTCTGTACTTGGGACAGACAGATTCTTTCCCTCTCTCCTATCTCCCCTAATCCAGAAGCACCTCTTTTCAATCTTGGGTAAATCCTTACCCTTTCAAGTTTTTCCAAGAAATTTGGTCTTTGCTCTCAAATGCTCTTCCCACGAAAGTTGAAAAGCCTTACAGGCTTCTGTTTTCTTGCCCTTCTGTCCCAAGGCAAGGGACGTAGAGCTGACTGCACCAACTTGATCACAGTGGAAAAGAAAGGGAAAAATCACAGAACAAAAATAGGTTAGTATTTCAAATGATTATCTGATCACATTTCTAATTCAGAGCAGGAGTTTCTCAACCTCAGCACTACTGGCATTTGGGACTGGATACATCTCTGTGTGGGGACGGTCCCATGCACTGGAGGCTGTCTAGCAGCATTCCTGGCCTCCACCTACTAGGTGCCAGTAGCCCTCCTCTTTTAGTTGCAACAACTCCAAAATATCTCCAGGCATTGCTCAATGTCCCAGGGCAGGTGGCAGGTGGGGTGGGGCTGATTTAAGTGAATGAACTGAGGTATAACCTTTGCATTCTCTAGGGCTTAGTACAGTAATTAACCCATAGTAGGTACTTAGTAGATATTTTCTGACTGAAGGAAGTGAAGTAGTGGATTAACTGGTATTTTGGCTGGGGGCTGCTATTCATCTTAAAGGATGTGAAGTGAAGGGAAACAAATGAGTTTTTCTTAAAAACACTTCGACTTCCCTGCCCTTTTGGAGGTATGCAGTGGGTACAGGTGAATGCTCAAACTGATTACTGTTGTTGAGCAATTCTAATGAAATTCTAAATTTGGTCCCTCAACTAGTGTGGTGATTAACAGAGAGTTGGTTGGGGAAGAATATTTGTGAAAAGGAGTGACAAAATAAATAATTTACATGTCAAGTAATGCAGTTCCTGGAGGGCATGGGTCAGTTGTAGAGTTCTGCCAGTGTCACTCTTCGGGAGTTGAGTGCTTGAGGGCTTTGCAAGGGTGCAGAAGGATGGAAAGGCAAATTGAAACCCCCTGTGCTAATAAAGCTGCCTCTAGTGTCATGGATCCGGTGCCTCAGAAGACCTTTCTACAGTGAAAGGAGATTTTCCCTTGAAATGTGAGGGCTTCCACCATGAAGTTAACTTAGCAGGGGTGAAGATTCCACATTGAAGAAGAGTCGAGATGATATATTCTTGGAGTAAAAGAGGTAAATCTTGTATGTATGCGTGTTAGAGTTCAGGACGGAGTTACAGAAGAATTGTTACTTATGTCATATAGGAAATTAATTCTACCTCTTCTCTTGGACACAATGGCAACGCAGTTATGCAGGCAAAAAGGTTAGCTGGGGATCAGCATCTCTCCTGTTTCATGCTGCTCATCGCCTGGTTATAATGAACATAGATGCTTTTATCTTCAGACACACAACGCATAGTCTGTCATTTCAGGCTTTTAGACATTTAAATATGCAAGCGCGTGGCAGAGCGGGTATCTTTGCAACCTTTCTTGATAACAGCAGACTGCTGTTCAGCGCCTGCGGTACAATTTAGTGGGTACATCTCATTTTGGCATATGTGTGAAAAGGAAAACCCTGTGTGGTAGGATTACTTTACCAAAATGATTTTTCAGAAATAGCTGAGATTTAAGTTACCGTGGGGCTGTATTATTAAAGTGAGAGATTTATTCGGTTTACACTGCAAATCCCTGGAGAGATAAGTGTGCTTATAGTACAGGTAAAATCAGGAAGGTAAATAGCGAGTCTGGACACCATTTTCTTTAAGTGGTATTTTGGTTGTATGGTGATTTCTTAAGGGCAGGAACAGAGAGAGGAGTGTTTAATCAGAATGTGAAAAATTAGACCTAAAGGGAACCAAGAATTTAAAAAGAAACTTATTTTTTAGACAATAAGCTATGACTGCTGACTCTGGAATAGAATATTGTTTAACCTAAAAACAGATGTTGTAAATAAAAGGACTCTATCAGGTGTGATATGTTGGGAGTTTGGTGACTTAGAGTTTCCCCTGCTTCCTGGTCATTCTCAATGACAGTGGGGATCCTAATTCTAAGAATACTTACCCCACAAAGAACTTGAGGACACAACTTGTCCCATAAGACTTTCTTCCCTTCCAACTTGCCAATTGGAAGAAACGTCAGACTCACCTTTCCTGATCTCGCCACCTGAAAGTGCCCTCTGTTTTCTTTCTCCTAGCTGCATGCGTTGTTTTCTTGAGGTCGAGAACCAGCCTCTCTTATTCACAGAGTCCTCCTTAACTTCCACTGCTCAGTATACTGTTGCCTCTCTAGCTGGTGTGGCCTCCACATTTAATTTCAGAATTTGCTCCCAGAGTGTGTTTATATCGGTATATTGCAAAGCGTGTTGCACAGCATAAAACTCTATGAGATGTTAGCAGACATCACATGGCAAAGGGGCTCATGTTGAAATAAGTTCAGAAATCCTGGGTAGATAAAGTTTTGCTCTCCCTCCCTTAATGATGTGAATCTCCAAGATGGGAAAATAATACATGATAGTTTCATACATTACTGGCTCGCAGATTTTTTTTTCCTTGTAATGTCTGTTAACGTTCCTCTGAATTAGCATTCCACACAACAGAACAGACTTTGGGAATGCTCAGTTAGACTACAGGACTAGATGACGCTGGCTGTGCACATGCTGGGAATGAAGCATGAAGAGGTGGAGAATAAAATTTTGGTGGAATGTCAGGAAGAGAATCCCCAAGAAGTTACCAGCCACTGGAGATTATTACCAAATAGGTGGGAAATCTCTCAATGCCTTCCAAGTAGACATTGGGAGTCTAGTATAAAGGGTAACAGAATGGGGTGGGTGTAGAATTGGGGACTTAGCCTTGAAGTGCTATGCTAAACTGTCAGAAAACCAAGATGGGAAAGAGAAATAGGCATGATTATTTATAAATTCAATGAATATTTATTGATCATTTATTTCGTACTAGAGATAGGGTTCACAGGAATGAGGTCATCAAGCAGAACCCACACAGCCAGCTCAAGTTGAAGTTGGGAGTGGGCAGGAAGAGAATGGAGAAAATGAGATGCTTAGAGATTTGCGGATGCTGGGACAGGTGAATGGGGTAGCCTGTAAGAGTAATTCTGCTCAGGAGCAGCCTGGTGCTTCCACCCTGGGGCCAGAGACAATCTGTAATTTCCAAACCCCACTGCTTAGTAGGGTGTGGGATGTCGACATACTGCCTGGCAAATCAATGAGAGCACAAACAGCTGGAGTGGACCAGGGGCTGACATTACTGTCCATGCCAGGATGGAAACAAGGAGAAAACTCCTTGCTGCTTAATGACTTCTTGAGTTTCAAGAGCAGAGGGCCCCATCCTATGAAATGAACTACCTTGTTAATTTCTTCTCATTTGCTGCTCACATTTCTACAACCGTTTTCCTCCTTTACCTCTTTCCTGATTTAACTCCCACTTACATTCTTTTATTTCCAATCACTCTTAAAAGACAGGCATATTGAAGTACTTAAAAAAAAAAAAAAAGGCCATTTGAGCCCTCTGAAACAGTTCCTTATTCTTCCTGCCAAGAATGTCCTATGTCCACAGCAGGAAGTTCAATTAGCAGATTCATGAATCAGGATTTTAATTATACATTTATCTGGAAGGAAAAATGCTAGCTTCATTTTTACCCTATACCTTACTTGCAGGAATCACAGCATGACATTGACTGAACCTGGGTTTCTGTGGTGAAATGTGAGATGGTGAAATGCAAAATGTTGGTGCAAATGCACTCAAGTTTGTTCACAGGTATCTCTGTATTTAATAAGTAGCAAGAATTCTTGGTTGTATGAAAAAAACTAAAGTTGACTCTAGACGGTTAAGAAGTATCCTAATTAAGAAATTTGCTAATTGCCATTCCCTGCTGTGTCTACAGGCTATATTTGGTTTTAAGTCATGACTAAGCATCTGAACGTATCTTTTATCGGAACACACTCTCTGCTGTTATCTTGCCTTCTCAGCTATATGGAATGAATTCTCTTTAAGGCTAGAGACATTTCTTCCTCCTTCCCTTCTTTTTCTTCCTCTTTCTCCTCTTTCCTCTTCCTTTTTCTTCTTCCTTTCATATTTTCCATTGCAGCTCTTAAACCTAGAGGCTACCAAATGCTCATTGAGTGTCTTACATCAATATATTTATAAGAACATTGCTTTCAATGGCTCTGCGATTAAATATATCATCACCTGAGTGGGAGCACTAATAAAAGGACTGGATATTGGAGAAACAAGGCTGATCGTTTCTGTAGGTTGTAGCCCACATTGTTCTGGATTAATAAAGAAAAACACTATTTGTCAGAAAGGATTTTAAGAGATTTTTGTTGATCACCTGAGGTCAGTCAACTCTCAGAAGCTGGAGGTGGTTCAGAGAGACAGAGTCCCTGAGTAAGATCTGAACTCCAGACTTGCAGTATTTCCTCAAGTCCTCTGCAATCAACAGGTCCCTTCTTACGAAACTGCTGGAATATAGTTCCTGTCCATATCCTTGTTATAGGATACACGGATGGCAACCTTGAACCTTGGTCTTTGGAGGTGTAGTTTAATTTTTTTTAGCTTTTGTTTTTTATAGAGATAAGGTCTTGCTCTGTGGCCTGGCCTGGAGTACAGTGGCATGATCATAGGTCATTGCAGCCTCAAACTCCTGAGCTCAAACAATCCTCCTGCCTTAGCCTCCCAAGTTGTTGGAATTATAGGCCTGAGCCACTGTGCTTTCTTCTGATCTTGCTTTTAAAGAGTCCAAAGCCATGACCAGACTCCTTGGCTCCCCATGCCAAATATTATAAAATTAAATCACTAATTTTATGTATCAGATGAATATGAGGGAAATTGGCATTTTCCCCTTTCCCCTTTATTCCTGTTTACAGAGATTTAACAGGACTCAAGACTTGCAGATGGATTTGTTTGACCCAAAGAAGAATGGGAACAAAGGAAACCTATTCAGGGATATCTGGCTACTCCGGGCCATCCTAGCTTAAGACGTTCGCTAGCAGTGAATGGGGAGAAGACCAAAGAGTGAAAGTTTCTGTTCCCTCCAGGCTCACTGCTAGTTTCATTGTAACATGACATATATGTCATATTTCCACACTGTTGAAGCATACTTTCTTTTTTTGAGACGGAGTTTCACTCTTGTTACCCAGGCTGGAGTGCAATGGCGCGATCTCGGCTCACCGCAACCTCCGCCTCCTGAGTTCAGGCAATTCTCCTGCCTCAGCCTCCTGAGTAACTGGGATTACAGGCATGCACCACCATGCCCAGCTGATTTTTTGTATTTTTAGTAGAGACGGGATTTCACCATGTTGACCAGGATGGTCTCAATCTCTTGACCTCGTGATCCACCCGCCTTGGCCTCCCAAAGTGCTGGGATTACAGGTGTGAGCCATGAAGCATATTTATAATAGAAAAGGATTTGTGGGTCAGTTAGGAATTGGAACTATCTCCTAAAAGGGTAAGTCTAAGATGTTTAAATAAGAAATAAAAAAAAGATGTAGGAATCACAAAGTAATTCTCCTAGAGGCAGCGCTGGGCTAAGATTTAACCAAGACATCGCGAACTTTTGGACATTTCTACTAAAGATCATTAAATGTAGGCTATAGGAATAAACATGAAGAAGGATAAAATGAGCTTTGGAGTTCCCTCATAGATATTATCCTGAATTTTTTTTCTTGCAACTTCTAAGTAATTGCTTTCCCTGTTATTATTATTATTATTGAGACTGAGTCTCACTCTGTCACCCAGACTGAAGTGCAGTGGTGGGATCTTGTCTCACTGCAACCTCCACCTCTTGGGTCCAAGCGATTTTCGTGCCTCAGCCTCCCCAGTAGCTGGGCCTATGGGCGCTCAGCACCACACCTGACTAATTTTTGTTATTTTTAGTAGAGATGGGGTTTCACCATCTTGGTGAGACTGGTCTAGAACTCCTGACCTCAAGTGATCTACCTGCCTCTGCCTCCCCAAGTGCTGGGATTACAGGCGTGAGCTACTATGCTTGGCCCACTTCCACATTTTTAACTTTTTAAATCTTTAACTTCTTAAATTTTCAATGTAAGATTTAGTAGATGCAAATGGTGGGTGTCTTAGTCAGTTTGGGCCTCTATACCAAAATGCCTTAGACTGGCTGGCTTAAACAAGAAACATTTATTTCTCGTAGTTCTGAAGGCTGGAAAGCCTGAGATTGAGGTGCTAGCAGATTTGATACTTGAGGGTTCTCTTCCTGGTTTGCAGATGGTCACTCACTTGCCTGACACAGAAAAGGAGAGGGCTCTGGTTTTCCCCTTCTTAAAAGGAGACTAATCCTGTCCTGAGTGTCCCACCTTAAAAGCTTCTTCTAACCCTAATTACCTCCCAAAGGCCCCACATCCAAATATCATCACACTGGGGATTAGGACCACAACATATAAATTTTGGGGTGACACAAGCATTTATCTCCTGGCAGTGTAACTTACTATGTAAAATATGAACATTTCAAAATACAACTGTTGCATTCCTCTTTTTTTTTTTAAGTGTATTTTCGGTTCTGGGGTACATGTGCAGACCATGCAGGATTGTTGCGTAGGTACACACATGGCAATGTGGTTTGCTGCCTCCATCCCCCCGTCACCTACATCTGATATTTCTCCCCATGTTATTCCTCCCCAAACTCCCCACACCTCTGCTGTCCCTCCCTCGGCCCCCTCCAACAGACCCCAGCGTGTGATGCTCCCCTTCCTGTGTCCATGTGTTCTCATTGTTCAACACCCACCTATGAGTGATAACATAGTGTTTGATTTTCTGTTGTTGTGTCCGTTTGCTGAGAATAATCGTTTCCAGGTTCATCCATGTCCCTACAAAGGACACTGACTCATCATTTTTTATGGCTGCATAGTATTCCATGGTGTGTAGGTGCCACATTTTCCTTGTTCAGTCTATCGTCATCGATGGGCATTTGGGTTAGTTCCAGGTCTTTGCTATTGTAAACAGTGCCGCTATGAACATATGAATGCATATGTCTTTATAATAGAACGATTTATAATACTTTGGGTATGGGATAGCTGGGTCAAATGGAATTTCTATTTCTAGGTCCTTGAGGAAGCATCACATTGCCTTACACAATGGTTAAACTAGTTTACACTCCCACCAGCAGTGTAAAAGTGTTCCTATTTCTCCACATCCTCTCCAGCATCTGTTGGCTCCAGATTTATTAATGATTGCCATTCTAACTGGCGTGAGATGGTATCTCAATGTGGTTTTGATTTGCTTTTCTCAAATGACCAATGATGATGAGCATTTTTTCATATGTTCATTGGCCTCATATACGTCTTCTTTTGAAAAGTGTCTGTTCATATCCTTTGCCTACTTTTGGATGGGTTTGTTTTTTTCTTGTAAATCTGTTTTAGTTCTTTGTAGATTCTGGATATTAGCCCTTTGTCAGATGGGTGGATGGAAAAATCTTTTCCCATTCTGTTGGTTGCTGGTTCACTTTGATGATTATTTCTTTTGCCGTGCAGAAGCTGTGGAGTTTAATTAGAGCCCATTTGTCTATTTTGGCTTTTGTTGCCAATGCTTTTGGTGTTTTAGTCATGAAGTCCTTGCCTATGCCTATGTCCTGAATGGTTTTGCCTAAGTTTTCTTCTAGGGTTTGTATGGTGTTAGGTCTTATGTTTAAGTCTTTAATCCATCTGGAGTTAATTTTAGTGTAAGGTGTCAGGAAGGGGTCCTGTTTCTGCTTTCTGCACATGGCTAGCCAGTTTTGCCAACACCATTTGTTAAATAGGGAATCCTTTCCCCATTGCTTGTTTTTGTCAGGTTTGTCAAAGATCAGATGGTTGTAGATGAGTGGCATTGCCTCCGAGGCCTCTGTTCTGTTCCATTGGTCTATATCTCTGTTTTGTTACCAGTATCATGCTGTTTTGATTACTGTAGCCTTGTAGTATAGTTTGAAATCAGGTAATGTGATGCCTCTGGCTTTGTTTTTTTGCTTAGGATTGCCTTGGCTATGTGGGCATTTTTCGAATCCATGTGAAGTTTAAGTTGTTTTTTTCTATTTCTGTGAAGAAGGTCATTGGTAGCTTGATGGGGATAGCATTGAATGTATAAATTACTTTGGGCAGTATGGCCATTTTCACGATACTGAATCTTCCTAACCATGAACATGGAATGTTTCTCCATCTGTTTGTATCATTTCTTATTTCCTTGACCAGTGGTTTGTAGTTCTCCTTTAAAAGGTTCTTTACATCCTTTGTTAGTTACATTCCTAGGTATTTTATTCTTTGTAGCAATTGTGAATGGGAGTTGGCTCAACATTTGACTCTCTGTTAGTCTGCTACTGGTGTATAGAAATGCTTGTGATTTCTGCACGTGGATTTTGTATCCTGAGACGTTGGTGAAATTGCTTATCAGTTTAAGGAGATTTTGGGCTGAGATAATAGGGTCTTCTATATATACAATCATGTCATCTGCAAATAGAGACAATTTGACTTCCTCCTTTCCTAATTGAATACCCTTTATTTTTATTTTTTTCTTGCTTAATTGCTCTGGCTAGAACTTTCAATACTATATTGAATAGGGGTGGTGAGAGAAGGCATCCTTGTCTAGTGCCAGATTTCAGAGGGAATGCTTCCAGTTTTTGCCCATTCAGTATGATATTGGCTGTGGGTTTGTCATAAATAGCTTTTATTATTTAGAGATGGTCCTTTGATACCTATTTTATTGAGTATTTTTAGTATGAAGGGCTGTTGAATTTTATTGAAGGCCTTCTCTGCATCTGTTGAGATAATCCTGTGGTTTTTGTCTTTGGTTCTGTTTATGTGGTGGATTACATTTGTAGACTTGCATATGTTGAACCAACCTTGCATCCCCGGGATGAAGCCTACGTGATCATGATGGCTAAGCTTTTTGATGTGCTATTGCAATCTGTTTGCCAGTATTTTATTGAAGATTTTTTTTTATTATTATTTTTTTATTTTTTATTTTTTTTTGAGACGGAGTTTCGCTCTTGTTACCCAGACTGGAGTGCAATGGCGCGATCTCGGCTCACCGCAACCTCCGCCTCCTGGGTTCAGGCAATTCTCCTGCCTCAGCCTCCTGAGTAGCTGGGATTACAGGCACGCGCGACCATGCCCAGCTAATTTTTTGTGTTTTTAGTAGAGACGGGGTTTCACCATGTTGACCAGGTTGGTCTCGATTTCTTGACCTCGTGATCCACCCACCTCGGCCTCCCAAAGTGCTAGGATTACAGGCTTGAGCCACCGTGCCCGGCCTTATTGAAGATTTTTGCATTGATGTTCATCATGGATATTGGCATGAAGTTTTCTTTTCTTGTTGAGTCTCTGCTGAGTTTTGGTATCAGGATGATGTTGGTCTTGAAAAATGATTTGGGAAGGATTCCCTCTTTATGTATTGTTTGGAATAGTTTCAGAAGGAATGGTACCAGCTCCTCTTTGTATGTCTGGTAGAATTCGGCTGTGAACTCATTTGGACCTGGACTCTTTTTGGTTGGTAGGCTATTAATTCCTGCCTCAACTTCAGCTCTTGTTACTGGTCTGTTCAAGGTTTCAGCTTCTTCCTAGTTTAGGCTTGGGAGAGTGCATGTGTCCAGAAATTTATCCATTTCTTCCAGGTTTACTGGTTTATGTGCATAGAGTTGTTCATAGTAATCTCCAATGGTAGTTTGTATTTCTGTGGAATTGGTGGTGATATCCCCTTTATTGTTTTTTATTGCATCTATGTGAATCTTCTCTGTTTTTTATTAATCCTGCTAGCAGTTTATGTTGTTGATCTTTAAAAAAAAAAAAAAACTCCTGGATTTACTGATTTTTTTTTTTTTGAAGGGTTTTTCATCTCTCTGTCTCCTTCGGTTCTGCTCTGATCTTAGTTATTTCTTGTCTTCTGCTTGCTTTTGAGTGTTTTTGATCTTGCTCCTCTAGCTCTTTCAATTTTGATGATAGGGTGTTGATTTTAGATCTTGCCTCGCTTCTGTGGTGGGCATTTATTACTATAAATTTCCCTCTAGACACTGCTTTAAATGTGTTCCAGAGATTCTGATACATTGTGTCTTTGTTCTTGCTGGTTTCAACGAACATCTTTATTTCTGCCTTCATTTCTAGTTGGCATTCAGGAGCAGGTTGTTCAGTTTCTATGAAGTTGTGTGGTTCTGAGTTTCTTAATTCTGAGTTCTAATTTGATTGCCCTGTGGTCTGAGAGACTGTTTGTTATGATTTCTCTTCTTTTGCATTTCCTGAGGAGAGAATTACTTCAAATTATGTCGTCAGTTTTAGAGAAGATGCAATGCAGTGCTGAGAAGCATGTATATTCTGTGGATTTGTGGTGGAGACGTCTATTAGGTCTGCTTGGTCCAGATCTGAGTTCAAGTTCTGAATATCCTTGTTACTTTTCTGTCTTGTTGATCTGTCTGATACTGACAATGGAGTGTTAAAGTCTCCCACTATTATTTTGTGGGAGTCTAAGTCTCTTTGTAGGTCATTAAGAACTTGCTTTATTTACCTGGGTGCTCCTGTATTGGGTGTGTATATATTTAGTATAATTAGCTCTTCTTGATGCATTTATCCTTTTACCATTATGTAATGCCCTTCTTTGTCTGTTTTGATCTTTGTTGGTTTAAGGCCCATTTTATCAGAGACTAGGATTGCAATCCCTGCTTTTTTTTTTTTTTTCTCTCCATTTTCTTTATGGTGAGAGTATTTTGTTGCATTCCTTTTAAATGCATCAAATATATTTAAGAGTCTAAATACTGCAGCTTTTTACTTTGAAGTTGAATTTATCGTAGCATATTTCTCTCACTATAAGTTTTTTTTTTTCACCATAACATTGTTTTGAACAGATTATCATTACAGGTAGGGTATCTATTAAATAAAAAAAATTGGAAATGTGTCTCTTAAAGAGATAGACATTTTCAAAGTTAGTTCTTATGTCTGTGGATGAATAATGCTAGGATGAAACTGAGTTAGCATCAATGTCATGTCTACTTTTCATTTTTTAATAATTGTAAGCATTGAAAACCCTTGTTCATAAATGAATAAATGGAAAGTTTTGTTATTTCAGTGTCAGTGAATTCTTTGAAGTCCTCTCAAGTTAGATGCCAAAAAATCATCCAGTGATCTCTCAAAAGAACAGGAAAAGAAATTTTTTTTAGAATTTTTTTTTTTTAATCAGTGGATTGTTTGACTCAGTCTTTATTTAGCTAGATTTAAATAATACTTTGGAAACCATCTGACTTATAAAAGGATACATAACCCAGTTAGAGAGTCACTCACATTCTCAACAAGATTTGTCCTTCTGTTGCCGCTGAGGCTCCTTTATTGCAGACTAATGCACAGCTGTAAGATTCAGCAAGGGTGAGGCCTGCCTCTCTCTCACAAAACAGGACAAGGGCTGTTAAAAAAGGAGGAGGAGGGTACAGAGAGCCAGCATGGTGCCCAAGTACATTTGTTCTCAGGAAGATCATTTTTAGGAAAGAGGATAGATGGTATCTGAGCATCTGGAAATTGACTCTCATAGGACTGTCAGAAAGTCTACGGAAGAGTTTTTGCATCCACATAACCCTGGTTAGAAGACCGCTCATTTAGGAAAGATGAGTAGGTATGCTTATACTATTGGAAATCGCGCCCTTTGAATAGTACTGCAAGACTTTGGAGTTACTTTAACGTAGGAGAAAAGTAAAAGCAGAGAACGGAATAGAATATAATATAGTCTTGTTGGTAGTGAAGTTACTTTATTCTGTTGAAAACATAATAAGGATCAGTGTAATCAGTTTAGGCCATAATCCTAATGAGTTCAACCACTGGGATGTACCATCAGTCCTTTGTTTGAGGGTTTTTGGGAAAGTCATAAACTCATTTGATGATAAAATGTTTGAGCTTTGGGAGAACACTAGTAATATATTTTCTCTTTTTGATCAAGGATAGGACAGGATAAAAGGCAAAGTTACGGTAAAAACTATTTTCAGTAAAATTTTGCTTGATTTGACTATATGAAAGAGAATTTACTTTCTGGTAGTAGTAGGATAGTGGGATTGTTTTCAAATAAAGTTCTTTTGTGGTCACTTATCCGCTGTGTGACCCTAGGAGGTTTATTGGTCTCCATGTCTGAGTTTTCTTATGTGTAAAACAAGACCTAATTCATAGCTTAGTGAAGATTAAAAGAGATAGTATGAAATGAAGTGATAGTTCTTTGCATGCTGCTGGCACATAATACTGGCTTGGTAAATAATAACTATTAGTCGAAGACCAGACAGAGCTTTAGTAAAAGAGCCTCAGTCTCGAGAACTTGTATGAGGAAGTCTTTGGCCTTTGATAGCCTCTAAATTTTGCAGTTTTTATTCAACTGTCAATCATCTGGCAATTTCTTTGTGTATAGGAGTGGATATCAGGGTCCCCAGAATGAGAAGCAGTGCTGAAATGCACAGTGCTGATGCAGCGTCTCTTTTATCTCTTAAATGTAGTGAAGAATATAGCACAGTGGAGAGAGGAATGACTTGGTGGTTGAGAGTTTCTGTTTCTAGCCTTTGGTCTTGCTACCAACCAGAAATGGATGATGGTCAGATTATTAGTCTCTTTGGACTTCAGTTTCATTTGCTGAAGAAGTGAAACTATTGGTCAAACTCACCTGTGTGTAAGAAGCGTGTGATTAGAGTAAACGGGTGAGGTTGCAGGTATGTAATATGGTAGATAAAAAATTGCCTCGACTGTGGTACAGGATGATACCTGTTCTGTGACAGGTACCTTCTTTTAAAAAGCCTGAGCTGCCTTTGCAGAGCAGTCAAACAAATGTTCCTCTGGGGGATGCCTTTCGAGAGGGACTTTCAGTTTGTGCTCTCAGATGTGGAAGGATCTTAAAGCTTCTTTTCAGCTCTGTAAATCTGATTCTTTGGATCCATTTCATCCTTAAGAACACAATAAAATAAAATCAATTGAATTTGATGTCCTCCTGAATATTCTCTTTTCAGTACTTGAAAGGAGATTCTTTCATATAATAGACCAAATCATGTGGAAAAGAAAAAAAGGCAAATATAAAAACATGAAAAGATGTATCAGCAAAAGAATTAAAATTATGTTGACAGCTTTCTTCTTTTAGAACAGATGAAACTTTCCTAAAAGATGAAAATGGTGGGTGATATGAAGTCAACATTTAATAAAACAAATATAGGCAGCAGGCACTTTCATGGCTGTCAGATTCTGATGAAACTACATTTAAGAACAGATATGATTTTTCAGGATGAAAATTTACATTCATCAAAGAAGCATTTCTATAAGGATTCCAGAAGAACTCTGGTCCTTTCGGCCTGCTTTGTCTTTTTATAGCTTAAGCCCTCAAACTGAAGTAGGAGCTGCTAATTAGCACAGGCACAAATCTTCACCTTGTAACTCTGCTTAATTCTTCAGAAGAATAAACTCGAGGTTTGGAAGGCTGCAGAACAAAGGCAATTGCCCATTTTTCTTAAAGAAAAAAAAAAGTGAAAAATGACTTGAGGCTAACTTTCTGTTTCCGGGGAAATCCCACAGTAAGAGTCTGGAGACAGTCACATTCCCTTTGAACTGAAAGCTGGGTGAAAGGGATGGTCCAGTTGCCTTTAGGATGTTCCATTTTATAATTTAGAACATTGAAAAAGCATCATAGCTCATGTAAGTACCACTATAGAAATCTTCAGTTTTCCTCATGAGGGCAAAAGAGGCAAAGATGTGCTCATTATCACTACACATGGCTTATGACAATTAGCTCTATTCCAGAAACATCACCAGAAGTCAGGTGAGCCTTTCTGCAGGGTGAGTTGAGGGTTTCACGTGCCTAATTAGCCAGGATTAAAATATTCAGCATCAAATGGAAAACCAGTCAGGGCTTCCAATTATAATTCAAAATGTTTTCTGTTTTACACTGCAATAAAAATAACATTCTGGGGTGAAAGAATCAGATAAGGCACGGTTACAGGAAATGCTGGGAGAATAATTACCAAGAAGAGAAATTAGAAAGTTTTAAGTAGTTTGTTGAAACCTGACTGGAATCAACATAGCCTTCCTTTGGATAAATTGCTGGTGAAATGGACCTCATGAAGACAGTGACACCTTTAGCCAAGTCATGAACATTCCAGGAACAATCCAATTTTTATAAGATTGGTTTAATCATGAATGGGGTGGAGGAGGGCATAGAATTCTCACTAAATTTACAGCAGTAAAGAAAGTAGACTCTTAACCAGTGTTACTGCAATAAAAATATTTCCTTAGGATTTTACCTCATATGATAAAATGCTAATGGTTTATGACCTGTGATATAAATAAAAAACTACTTACTTGATTTTTTTTCCTAATACTCTATGGAAAAGCAAAAGAGAAATAGCAGTTTGGTTCTAAGGGTTGAAACCCTGAGCAACATTCCCAGACCAAACATTGTCACAGCGGACAATCCACTTCACTCCAAAAGATTTGTTTATGGCTACATACAGGATGGAGGGGGAGGCCGATGGGTTGGAGACAGGCAGGTAAGTATTGATAAGAGATGGTAGGACTAGAAGTATTGACTAATATAATGTAGCCCAATTTTCTGATCTTTTAATTTCTGAATCAAGATTTTTTTTTGCCACTTACCATGACTATAGGACTTTATACCACCCAAAGATAATCAGAAAAGTTACAGGGATGTCTGAAGTTTTGACCAGGAGCATGGGACTAACCCAACCCACTGAATATATTGTAATAGGACAGTGAGAGACAAAATTAAGTTGTATTACAAATTGCTAACATTTATTGAATATTTACCATGTGCCAGCCACTGTGTAAGTGCCGTAGATGTATATGCAGTCATAGTCGCCAGTGGCTAAGGGTGTGGCCCTTGGGATCTCACTACTGGGCTTCCAAACTTACTGTGAGGCTTTCTCCAGTTACATAACCTCTCTGTGCCTACCTCATAGTTAGAAGTTGTTTTACAGAAACATAATGTAAGTCACCGGTATAACTTAATATATATCAGGTTCATACAGCCACATTTAAGAAAGTAAAAGAAACAGGTTAATTTAATTTTAATAACCTATTTTATTTAATCCAACACATCAAAAATATTTCAACGTCTAATCAATATAAAATTATTAATGAAATATTCTACTTTCTTTGTTTGGATTGCCTTCAAAATTGGGTGTGTGTTTTACACGTAGAGTACTTGGAGTGCTCGACAGCCACCTGTGGCTGGTAATGACTATCCTGAACAGCGTAATTCTCCACTCCAGGTTGCCAAGGTCACCTGTCTGAGGGTATGAGTTGTTCACAGCATGCATCGAAGTTATGTTTCCTGAGGTTAGGCAAAAACTCAAGAATCTCTTGTCAGATGAGAGGATGGAAGGTTTTTTAGAAACTCAAATTTTCAGCAAAGATTTCAGCCCTTTATAGAAGACTTGCTAAAGGAAATTAATTCAGTTTTTGAATTTTGTGATGCTTTGGGACCTGCAGTTGGTTCTCTTTGTGACTTGGCCTTGGGCTTCCTACAAGGTACAATGAGCTTGGGTTACCACCTTGATCTCAGCCTGAAAGTCATGAGTGTAAGTCAGACATTCAGAGGGCATACCCCCAATTTCTGATGCCTCCTTTAGGACTGGAATTTTCTCCCTCTTGGCAACAGTTATTTTTTAAAGTGACATTAGGAAAATTCAGAAGATATTTGGTTTTTTTTTAGTTCGACATACTCTCATCCAGTTAGGTATAAACAGAATGCCTGCCCTCAAGGGAGCTCACAGCCTGGTCGGGAGGCTATAGAGAAAGGCAGTAATCATATCAGCAATCCTGGGTAAGTGTATGAGAGAGATCAGTCCAGGTAGCAACAAGAATAAAAAGGAAGAGCACTCTCCCAAGTGGTGGGAGAACTTTCCTATCAGGGAATGGCTCGCAGAGTTTGAGTCTCCAGTGGGATGTAGCCAGGTGATGCGTGGCAGAGGGGGTTTCTGGCTCTGTATTATGTTTTCATGAATGGCAGTGATGAGTTTACGAAACTAAAGAGACTCCAGTTTAAGCCAGCTAATGATTACCGTTGATCATGAATGTGCTCTTCCCTACTTTGTGAAAATATTAACCATTGTCTTTGCATAGGCTCAGTCTATTTATTAAGGACAGAAATGCTCAACAGGGAATATAAAAATGTCTCCTTTTTAGGTGATGGTAAGGAGGAGGTAAGAATTTGCATAGCAATTCAGTTACAGAAATAGCATCTACAGTTATAAAAGTCTAATCTTCAGAGTCAATTCAGTTGTTTTCTATGCTGACATAGTATTGGTGAGAGAGAAATGACATTGGGACTTGGAAGAAAATGCCTAATAATATTGCCTATATCTTAAACTACATGGTCTGAAATTGTGTTTTGAAGTCTTCTATTTACATAATGACATTTGAATATATTTGTCATAATTTATGAAATTATGTATTGAGGTAGTACTATCCCAAGGGACTGGGTAGCCAAGGACATTGAACCCTTGGATATCCTCCCCATAGACGGAGATAGATGATGCTCAGATGAGCTGGCACATGCCAATAACACTCCTGCACATACTAACTCATTTAATACTCATAGAAATCCTAAAAGTAGTAGTGCATTAGCTTCCTATTGCTGCTAGAACAGATTACCACACATTTTGTGACTTAAAACAATACACATTTATTAATCTTACAGTTCTGGAGGTTAGAAGGCCAAAATGGGTCTTACTAAAAATCACGGTGTCGATAGAGCCGTGATCTTCTGGAGACTTCATGGGAGAATCTATTTTCTTGCCTTTTCCAGCTTCTACAATCTGCCAGCATTCCATGTCTCATGTCCCACTTCCATCTTCCAAACCAGTAGCTGATGGTCTCTCTAACTCTATCACCCTGACATGGACTCTTCCTCCTCCTCCTTCTGCATTTAAGTGCTATTGGGACGCCCCCAGATAAACCAGGATAACCTCACTCTTTTTTCTCTGATTGATTGTTTTATTTTAATTTTTTAAATTTTTAGTTTCATGGCATATGTACAGGTTTGTTAAATAGATAAATTGCATGTTTTGAGGGTTTGCTGAACAGATTATTTCATCACCCAAGTAGTTAGCATAGTACTGGACAGGTAGTTTTTGGGTCCCTACCCTTCCTCCACCCTCCACCATCAAGCAGGCCCTGGTGTCTAATGTTTCCTTCTTTCTGTCCATATGTACACAATGTTTAGCCCCCACTTGTACATGAGAACATGGGTTTAGTTTTCTGTTCCTGTGTTCACTTAGGATAATAGCTTCTGGCTCCATCCCTGTTGCTGCAAAAAACAGGATCTCATTTTTTAAAATTTCTTTTTTTTCCTATTTTTTTTTTTTTTTAAAGACAGAGTCTTACTTTGTCACCCAGGCTGGAGTGCAGTGGCACAATATTGGCTCACTACAACCTCTGCCTCCTGGGTTCAAACGAGTCTCTCACCTCAGCCTTCTGAGTAGCTGGGACTACAGGCATGCACCACAATGCCTGGCTAATTTTTCTATCTTTCAGTAGAGGCAGGATTTCACCATGTTGGCCAGACTGGTCTCAAACTCCTGACCTCAAGTGATCCACCTTTCCTGGCCTCCCAAAGTGTTGAGATTACAGGCATGAGTCACCTGGCTGATCTCATTTTTATTTTATGGCTGCATAGTATTTCATGGTCTATACGTACTACATTTTCTTTTCCAATCTACTGTTGATGGGCATTTAGATTGCTTCTGTGTCTTTGCTATTGCGAATAGTGCTGCAGTGAATATACGCATGCATGTGTCTTCATGGCAGAGTAATTTATATTCCTTTGGGTGTATACTCAGTAATGGAATTGCTGGATGAAAAGGTAGTTCTGTTTTCAGTTCTTTGAGAAATTGCCACACTGCTTTCCATAATGGCTGAACTAATTTACATTTCTACTAGCAGTGTATAAATGTTCCCTTTTCTCTGTAGCCTCACCACCTTCTGCTATTTTTTGACTTTAGTAATAACCATTCTGACTGGTGTGAGATGGTAAGCAATTATGGTTTTGATTTGTATTGCTTTAATGATTAATGAGTGATGTTGAACCTTTTTAATATGCTTATTGGCTGTGTATATGTCTGCTTTTGAATAGAGTCTGTTTATACCCTTTGCCCACTATTTAGTGGGGTTGTTTGTTTTTTTGCTTGTTAAATTATTTAAGCTCCTTATGGATTTGGGATATCAGACTTTTGTTGGATGTGTAGTTTGCAAATATTTTCTCTTGTTCTGTGGGTTGTCTGTTTAGTCTGTTGTTAGCTTCTTTTGCTGTGCAGAAGTTCTTTGGTTTAATTAGGTCCCATTTGTCAATTTTTGTTTGTGTTGAGATTGCTTTTGGCCTTTTTGTCATGAAATTTTCAGCAGGGCCTATATTCAGGTTGATATTTCCTAGGTTATTTTCTAGGGTTTTTATATTTTAGCTTTTTACATTCAAATCAGAATAAACTAAATATTCTGAGTTGCTTTTGTATATGGTGTAAGGAAGGGGTCTGATTTTAATCTTCTGCATATGGCTAGCCAATTATCCCAGCACCATTTATTTAATAGGTAGTCCTTTCCCCTTTGCTTTTGTTAACTTTGTTGAAGATCAGTTGGTTGTAGGAGTGTGGCTTTATTTCTGGGCTCTCTATTCTATTCCATTGGTTTATGTTTCTGTTTTTGTACCAGTACCATGCTGTTTTGGTTATTGTAGCCTTGTAGTATAGTTTGAAGTCAGGTAATGTGATGCTTCCAGCTTTGTTTTTTTTTTTGGCTTAGGATTGCCTTAGCTATTCGGGCTCTTTCTGGTTTTATATAAATTTAAAAATAGTTTTCTCTAACTCTGTGAAAAATTTCATTGGTAGTTTGATAGAAATGGCATTAAATTTGTAAATTGCTTTGGACAGTATGGTCATTTTAATAATATTGATTCTTCCTATCTAGGCACATGCAATATTTTTCTGTTCGTGTCGTCTCTGATTTCTTTCTGCAGTTTTGCAAATCTCATTGTGGAGATTGTTCATCTTTCTGTTTAGCTTATTACTATGTATTTTTTGTGGTTATTGTGAATGGGATTGTGTTCTTGATTTGACATTCAGCCTAGATGTTACTGGTTTATAGAAATGCTGCTGGTTTTTGTACATTGATTTTGTATCTTGAAATTTTGCTGTAATTGTTGATCAGATCTAAGAACTTTTGAACAGAGACTATGGGGTTTTCTAGATATAAAATGGCACGTCTTCAGAGACAGTTTAACTTCTTCTCTTCCTGTTTGGATGCTCTTTATTACTTTCTCTTGCCTGATTTCTCTGGCTAGGACTTCAAGTACTATGTTGAATAGGAGTGATGAGAATGAACATCTTTGTCTTGTTTCAGTTCTTAATGGGAAAGCTTCTAGGTTTTGCCTGTTCAGTATGATGTTAGCTGTGGTTTGTAATAGATGGCCCTTATTATTTTGAATCATATTGCTTCAATGCCTAATTTGTTGAGGGTTTTCAAGATGAAGGGATGTTGGATTTTATTGAAAGCGTTTTCTGCCTCTATTGAGATGATCATGTGTTTTTTTGTTTTAGTTCTGTTTACGTGATGAATCACATTTACTGATTTAGAAATGATAAGCCAACCTTGCATCCCAGAGAGAAAGCCTACTTGATCATGGTGAATTAGCTTTTGCTGCTGTATTAATTTGCTAGTATTTTGTGGAGGATTTTTGCATCTTTATCTCGCCTTGGTGAAAGACTGAGATATTGGCCTAAAGTGTGTTTTTTTTTTTGTTTTTTGTTTTTTTGTTTGTTTGTTTGTTTGTTATTGTGTCTTTGCCAGATTTTGGTATCAGGATGATACCGGCCTCATAGAATGAGTTAGGGAGGAGTCCCTCCTCTTCAATTTTTTGGAACAGTTTCAGCAAGAGTGATACCAGATCTTCTTTGTGTGTCCGATAGAATCCAACTGTGAGTTTGTCTAGTCCTGGGCTTTTTTTTTTTTCAGTTTGTAGGCTTTTTATTACTGATTCAGTTTGGGAACTCGTTATCAGTTGGTTCAAAGTTTAAGTTTTCTCCTGGTTCAGTCTTGGGAAGTTATATATTTTCAGGAATTACCTATTTCCTGTAAATGTATAGAGGTGTTCAAAATAGTCTCTGATGGTTTTTGTATTTCTGTGGGGTTGGTGGTAATGCCTCTTTTGTCATTTCTAATTGATCTTTTAAAAACCCAAATAAACACAATCTAGCTAGCAGTCTATCCTGTTTATTCTTTTACAGATCTGATATCTGGTTTGTTGATTTTGTGTGTGTGTGTGTGTGTGTGTGTGTGTGTGTGTGTATGTGTGTGTGTGTTTCAGTTTCCTTCAGTTCAGCTCTGATATTGGTTGTTACTTCTGCTACCTTTGTGGTTGGTTTGCTCTTGTTTTCTAGTTCCTCAAAGTTTGCAGGTTTGCTGTTAAGTTGTTTACTTGAGATACTTTTAAGTTTCTGATGTGGGTATTTAGCACTATAAACTTCCCTCTTGGAATCCTCCCTAACTTGTTTTATGAGACCAGCACCATCCTAATACCAAAATCTGGCAGAGACTCAACTGAAAAAGAAAACTTCAGGCCAATATCCATGATGAACATCAATGCAAAAATCTTCAGTAAAATACTGGCAAACCGAATGCAACAGCAAATCAAAAAGCTTATCCATCACGATCAAGTAGGCTTCATCCCGGGGATGCAAGGCTGGTTCAACATATGCAAATCTATAAATGTAATCCATCACATAAAGAGAACCAAAGACAAAAACCACATGATTATCTCAATAGATGCAGAGAAGGCCATACACAAAATTCAACAGCCCTTTATGCTAAAAACTCTCAATAAACTAGGTGTCTATGGAATGTGTGTTTGAAAATAAAAGCTATTTATGACAAACCCACAGCCAATATCATACTGAATGGGTAAAAATTGGAAGCATTCCCTTTGAAAACTGGCACCAGACAGTGGTGCCCTCTCTTACCATTCCTCTTCAACATAGTATTGGAAGTTCTAGCCAGAGCAGTTAGGAGAGAAAAAGAAATAAAGGGCATTCAGTTAGGAAGGAAGGAAGTAAAATTGTCTGTATTTGCAGATGACATGATTGTATATTTAGAAGACCCCATCATCTCAGCCAAAAATCTCCTTTGGAAACAACAGATGCTGGAAAGGATGTGGAGAAATAGGAACACTTTCCCATTGTTAGTGGGAGTGTAAATTAGTTCAACCATTGTGGAAGATAGTGTGGTGATTCCTCAAGGATTTACAAATAGAAATTCCATTTAACCCAGCAATCCTAGCATTGGTAATATACCCAAAGGATTATAAATTGTTCTATTATAAAGACAGATGCACAGATATGTTCATTGTGCTGCTGTTTTGCAACCAACCCAAATGCCCATCAATGATAGACTAGACAAAGAAAATGTGGCACATATACACCATGGAATACTATGCAGCCATAAAAAACGATGAGTTTGTGTTCTTTGTAGGGGCATGGATGAATCTGGAAACCATCATTTTCAGCAAACTGGTGGGTGTTGAACAATGAGAACACGTGGGCATAGGGAGGGCAACATCACACACTGGGGTCTGTTGGGGGATGGGGGGCTAGGGGACGGACAGTAGGGGGATGGGGAGGCGGGGGAGGGAAAACACTGGGAGAAATGCCTGATGTAGGTGATGGTGGGGTGGTGGGAGGACAGACTGCAAACCACTATGGCATGTATGTACCTATGCAACAACCCTGCAGGATGTGCACATGTACCCCAGAACCTAAAGTACAATTAAGAGGGAAATCATATATATTTATGAACAAATTATATTTTCCATATGTGGCATCAGTTGCAATATTTGTAGTGAATGTGGGTTGTACTTGTATAATCTCAAAATTTCAAATGGAAAAAAAAGATGATAAGCAACTTCCACAAAGTCTCAGGATACAAAATGAATGTGCAAAAATCACAAGCATTTCTATACATCAGTGATAGACAAATAGCCAAATCATGAGTGAACCCCCATTCACAACTGGTACGAAGAGAATAAAATAGGAATACAACTAACAAAGGTTGTGAAGGACCTCTTCAAGGAGAACTACAAAGCACTGCTCAAGGAAATAAGAGAGGACACAAACAGATGGAGAAACATTCCATGCTTATGCTTAGGAAGAATTAATATCATGAAAATGGCCATACTGCCTAAAGTAATTTATAGATTCAGTGCTATCCCCATCAAACTACCATTGACCTTCTTCACAGAACTGGAAAAAAACCACCTTAAACTTCACGTGGAACCAAAAAAAAAAAAAAAAAAAAAAAGCCCACATAGCCAAGATAATCCTAAGCAAAAAGAACAAAGCTGGAAGCATCACACTACCTGACTTCAAACTATACTACAAGGCTACAGTAATCAAAACAGCATGGTACTGGTACCAAAACAGAGCTATAGACCACTGAAACAAAACAGAGGCTTTGGAAGTAATCCCACACATTAACAACCATCCAATCTTTGACAAACCTGACAAAAGCAAGCAATGGGGAAAGGATTCCCTGTTTAGTAAACTGTGTTGGCAAACTGGCTAGCCATGTGCAGAAAGCAGAAACTGGACCCCATTCTTTCACCTTAAACAAAAATTAACTCCAGATGGATTAAAGATGTAAACATAAGGCCTAACACCATAAAAACCATAGAAAACCTAGGCAACACCTTTCAGGGCATAGGTATAGGCAAGGACTTCATGACTAAAACACCAATAGCAATGGCAACAAAAGCCAAAATACACAGATGGGATCTAACTAAACTTAAGAGCTTCTGCACAGCTAAAGAAACAATGGTTAGAGTGAACCAGCAACCAACAGAATGGGGAAAAAATTTTTGGGTCTACCTATCTGACAAAGGCCTAATATCCAGAATCTATGAAGAACTAAAGCAGATTTACAAGAAAAAACCCCATCAAAAAGTGGGCAAAGGATATAAACAGACACTTTTCAAAACAAGACATTTATGCAGCCAACAAACATAAGAAAACACGCTCATCATCACTGGTCATTAGAGAAATGCAGATCAAAATCACAATGAGATACCATCTCATGCTGGTTAGAATGGTGATCATTAAAAAATTGGGAGACGACAGATGCTGAAGGATGTGGAGAAACAGGATCAGTTTTACATATTGGTGGGAGTATAAATTAGTTCAACCATCGTGGAAGACAGTGTGGCAATTCCTCAAGGACCTAGAAATAGAAATACTATTAGACCCAGCGATCCCATTACTGGGTATATACCCAAAAGATTATAAATGGTTCTATTATAAACACAACTGTACACATATGTTCATTGCGGCACTGTTTACAAATAGCAAAGACCTGGAACAAACCCAGATGCCCATCAGTGATAGACTGGGTAAAGAAAATGTGGCACATATGCACCATGTAATGCTATACAGCCATAAAAAAGGATGAGTTCATGTCCTTTGCAGGGAAAAGGATGAATCTGAAATGATCATTCTCAGCAAATGGACACAAGAACAAATAATTAAACACTGCATGTTCTCACTCATGGGTGGGTGTTGAACATGAGAACACATGGACACAGGGAGGGGAACATCGCACACTGGGGTGTGTTGGGGAGTTTGGGGAGGGATAACATTGGGAATAATGCCTCATGTAGGTGATGGGAGGATGGAGTCTGCAAACCACCATGGCATGTGTGTACCTATGCAGCAATCCTGCGAGTTCCGTGTATGTACACCATAAGTTACAGTTTAATTTTAAAAAACTTCCCTCTTAACATTGCTTTAGTTGTGTCCCAGAGAGTCCTGTATGTTTTATGTTTGTTCCCATTAGTTTCAAATACTTTCTTGATTTCTGACTTGATTTCATGGTTTACCCAGAAGTCATTCAGGTGCAGGTTGTTTAATTTTCATGTAATTACATGATCTTGAGTGATATCGTCTTATAACAGACTTCTATTTTAATTGTGCTGTTATCTGAGAGTATAGCTGATATGATTTTGTGTGTTTTTTCTTTTTTTTTTTGCGAGTTTGCTGAAGATTCTTTTATGGCTGATTGTGTGGTTGATTTAGAGTATGTGCCATGGGTAGATGTGCCATGGGTCCACTACCATGTGCCATGGGCAGATGAGAAGAATGTTTATTCTGTTTTTGTGTGGAGAGTTCTGTAAATGTCTGTTAGCCCCATTTAGTCAAGTGTTGATACTGAGATCCTGAGTACGTCTTTAGTTCTCTGCCTTGATCTTCTAATACTGTCAGTGGGGTCTTGAGTTATCCTACTATTAATGTGTGGGTTATCTAAGTCTCTTCATAGGTCTCTAAGAACTTGTTTTATGAATCTGGGAGCTCTTGTGTTGGGTGCATATATATTTAGGTTGGTTAAGTCTTCTTGTTCTATTGAAACCTTTACCATTATGTAATGCTCTTCTCTCTCTCTCTCTCTCTCTCTCTCTCTCTCTCTCTTTTTCTCTCTCTCTGCATGTGTGTGTGTGTGTGTGTGTGTGTTCTTTGTTGTTGGTTTAAAGTATGTTTCATATGCCATTAGATGAGCAACCCCCAGGTTGGGCATGGTGGTTCATGCCTGTAATGCCAGCGTTTTGAGAGGCTGAGGGGGGAGAATTGCTTGAGCCCAGGAATTTGCTCTCAGTCTGTGTAGCATAGGGAGACCTCACGTCTACAAAAAATAAAATTAGCTGAGCCCTGGTGGTGCGCACCTCTGGTCCCAGATACTCATGGAGCTGAGGTGGGAGGATCACATGAGCCCTGGAGATTGAGGCTGCAGTGAGCTGTGTTTGTGCCACTCAACTCTAGCATTGGTGAGAGACAGACTCTGTCTCAAAACATCAATAACAAAAAATAGCAAGCTCTCCTTTTTTGTTGTTTTCCATATGCTTGGTAGATTTTTCTCCATCCCCTTACTTTGAGCCCATAGGTGTTACTGCATGTGAGATGGGTCTCTTTAGGACAGCATGCACTTGGGTCTTGCTTCTGTGTCCAGCTTGCCACTCTGTGCCTTTTAATTTGGGCATTTAGCCCATTTACATTTGAGGCTAACATTGATCTGTGTGGATTTGATTTGATCTTGTCATGTGCTGTTAGATAATGCAGGCTTTATTGTGTTGTTGCTTTGTAGTGTCAGTGGTCTATGTACTTAAGTGTGTTTTTGTGGTGGCAACTAATGGTCTTTCCTTTCCATATGTAGCCCTCCCTTAAGGACCTCTTGTAAAGCAGATCTGCTAACAACAAATTCCCTTAGGATTTGCTTGTCTGAAAAGGATCTTATTTCTCCTTTGCTTATGAGGCTTAGTTTGGCCTGATTCAAAATTCTTGACTGGAGTCTGTTCTCTTTTAGAATGTTGGATACAGGCTTCCAATTTCTTCTGGCTTGTAAGGTTTCTGCTGAAAGGTCCACTGTTACCTTTGTAGGTGATCAAAGGGAGCCTCATGGGGTTTCTTTTGTATTTAACCTGCCCCTTCTCTCTAGCTGCCTTTAATATTTTTTCTTTCATTTGACCTTGGAGGATCTGATGACTATAGTTTTCTATGATGGTTGTCTTGTATAGTTCTTCTCAGGCATTCTCTGCATTTTCTGGATTTGAATGTTGGTCTTTCTAGTGAGGTTGAGGACATTTTAATGGATCATACCCTCAAATGTGTTTTCCAAGATATTTGTTTTCTCTCTGTCTTTTTCAGGGATACAATGAGTCATAGAGTAGGTCACTTTACATAATCCCATGTTTTACAGAGATTTCACTCATTCTTTTTTTATTCTCTCTTTTTTTTTAAATTTTTGATTGAGTTATTTTGGAGAACAAGTTTTTGAGCTCTGAGATTCTGTTTTCAGCTTGGTCTATTCTGCTGTTAATCTTGCATATACATTATGGAACTTTTATAGTGATTTTCGCATCACTGTTGATCAGGGATATTCACCTGAAATTTTCTTTGTTTGTTCTGTCTGTGCTAGGTTTTAGAAAATTTCAGATGAATATCCCTGATTGACAGGGATGTGAAAATTCTATGTTTGTCATTTCAGCCAGTTCAGCCTGGTTAAACACAAGTTCTGGAGAAGTTATGCGATTGTTTGGAGGAAAGAAGTCACTTGGACTTTCAGAGTCGCCAAAGTTCCTGTTCTGGATTTTTCTCATGTCTGTGTGGGTGTTTCTTTAACTGTAATATAATTTGGGTATAGTAAATTGACTTCATTTCTGGATGTTTTCTCGGGGCTTAAGCTTTATGCAGGGTCTTTATTTGTGGCTGAATTCTTGTCTTTGGTTTCACAGCAGGGTATATTAGCAAACTATTTTCGGTGTTGAAGCTTGGGCTGTGATCCAGTAGATGATACTTAAGTGTAATGGTCAGTAGGTAGGCTCTTGGTCAACCACATGACTCCTTTGTATTTTCTCATGTCCTCAGCTGGGCTCCGTCTCAGTGCTCTGGGAGTGTGGGCTCCTCTTTTATTAGAGTGCTGGCTGCAGATCATGGCTTGTCATTCTCAGGCTGCACACTGCAGCCTGGGGTGAGCTCAGGCTTTATGTTTCCTCCTTAGCTTGGATGCAGCAGGTACAGGGAACTTGGCAGTAGCAATGGGAGTGGGCCTTTCACTTGTCTCTTGGGGCTCCACCCCAGAGAATGCAGAGCTGCTTTCACCCTGGCTTCCAACAGAAGCCCAGGGTAGGGGTGGCTGTGTTGTGAGCCTAAGCCAGGGGGACCCTCCTGGTGGTGATCAGGGTCGGGGGGGCTGATGGGAAAGACAGATTGACCTCTTCTCCTTAGGGTGACGGCGGTGTGCTGGAGGTATGTAATGCCATTATTTTAAGATGAGCCGATTAGTGACCTTAATACCGTCTGCAGCCTTAATTCTGCCTTCTCATGTAAAAGAACATATTTATAGGTTTCCAGAGATTAGGAAATATATGTATTTGGGAGGCTGTAATTCTGTGTACCCCATTAAGCATTATTATTGCCCCATTCGACAGGTGGTAAAACCCAGTGATGTTAAATAACTTGTACAAAGTCATACAGCTAGAAGGGATCAGGTGTAAGATTTGAAAATAGCATTAAAGTCTATTCTTTTAATCCATGTACTATACTGCCTCTTCTGATGTCTAAGAAGCAGGGGCCTGGATCACCCAGGCACAAGACTGTCAACATGCCCTTTACTTAGAATCTATAAATTCTCCACATCATAGTCCTGGGTTTCGTACTCAAGAAGAGTGCTAGAATGACTCCATCTGTTTCAGAATAGGACTTGCCTGCTTTGTTCTTTCATAATTTTAACTTAGGTAAGACAACACAGAGCAGCTAGTTCATCCCCCAGAGTAAGCTGCATCCTTTTTACCTCATTAACATATATTTATCAAATTCTTACTGAGAATTTAGCAGGCACTATGCTTGGCTTTGAGGAATCACAGATGGTGAAATATTGATTCTGCATTTAGAGAGCGGTGGCAGTTACTGGCAGAAAGAAACAAAGGCACAGTTAGAAGAGAGTGTGGTAACCGTTATTTTGGAACTGTGTGAAAGGTGGAACTCTCTTAATTCTGCCTCCAAAGTGTGCCTTGACTGTGTCTTTTCCACAGCCATCCCGTAGCCTGCCCAAGCCACTGTCTCCTTTGCCTGGACACTAGTTTCCTAGCTTGTCTCTCTGCCTTCCTTTATGAACCCCTACATCCAGTCTCAAAGGTCCATTTGAGTAATTAAGAAATGCAAATCAGATCCGATTACTCTCCTGCTTAAAACCTTTCCGGAGCTTCTGATGTACTTAAAATATACCCAAACTCTGTAACAAGTTCTGAAACCTACTTTGTGGTCTGGGCTGTGTTCATCTCTGCAAATTTATCTTATGCTCCCCTCCCCCTTGCTCACTGTTTTCTCACAAACCCACCTTCTTAGATAAGATCTCACTATGTTGCCCAGACTAGGCTCAAATTCATGGACTCAAGGGATCCTCCTGCTGCAGCCTCCTGAGAAGCTGGGAGTGCCGGCATGAACCACCTTGCCAGGCTCCACCTTCTTCTTCTTTTTTATTTTGAGACAGAGTTTCGCTCTTGTTACCCGGGCTGGAGTGCAATGGCGCTGGCTCACCGCAACCTCCGCCTCCTGGCTTCAGGCAATTCTCCTGCCTCCGCCTTCTGAGTAGCTGGGATTACAGGCAAGCACCACCATGCCCAGCTAATTTTTTGTATTTTTAGTAGAGACGGGGTTTCACCAGGTTGACTAGGATGGTCTCGATCTCTCGACCTCGTGATCCACCCGCCTTGGCCTCCCAAAGTGCTGGGATTACAGGCGTGAGCCACCGCGCCCGGCCCTCCACCTTCTTCTTAAACTGCAAATACACAAAGCTCTGTCTAGCTCAGGCCCCTGCACATGCTCTGCCTTCTGCTTGGAATGTTCTTTCCTCTTGCTTATTATAAGTCTGGTTCTTTCTCATCTCTCAGGTTTCAGCTGACCTGGCCTGCCTCAGTAGATTTCTTCCCCCTTCATTATTTTCTACCATAACCCATCCCCCCCATTTAAAAAAAAACCATATTTTGTATTGTCTATAAATTTCCTGAGGGCAGGGACCATAACAAAGGCCAGCACAGTGCCTGACGCATAGTAAGTATGCAATAAATACTTAAAAAAAATTGCAACTAACAGAAAAGTGACCAATTAATTCAGTCCAAAGAGATAATACCAGTACTTTCCCCTAGCTTTGCAGTGTGGACTGCAGGAGAGAATTCACAAAGCACTTACTATGACACTTGGTGGAGATAAAATGTTAGCTATTGTTATTTTCATAAATGGATCAAGTAATGTTTAAATGTAAATTTCCACAATTACTTAATTCTTTCAGATTCATTTTACTTTTTTTTTTAAAGGGAAGAACAAACACGGAATTCGCCTCAAATAAAGCTGTGTTTAATTTCCCTTCTGGATCTTTACATTGAACAGCTCTGCGGGAGGGCTGTCTCTCCTTACTACGAGGACAGCTTTTGCTGTGGTTCCCAGTTCCATCGTTTCCAAGAGAGTAGTTTGCCCTAATGAGACACAGACCACTGCTTACTTAGCTTTTTATAACAATTCTGCTTGTTAAGAAACAGAATTAATATTGATTAAGCCAATTTATTCAAGTAGTATTCGCTTCTATTTCCTTAGAGATCTGTTTCCTTAGGTCTTTATGTTCTTACTCTATTTTTTTTTTTCCTTTCAGAGGGCATTTCCTTCCTTACCTTACTCCCAAAGTAAATGTTTAGTGTTGAAAGAGGTTATGGATAGAAATATGGGAGGAGAAATTCCCCTGAATTTGATCTCTTGAATCTAGCTGGTTGTAGTTGCTTCTTGTTATTTTAACTAAGAGATACATTAATGGCAAAGACAGACTTGCTTCCTTGGTGTGGAGGTGGTTTGTCAGTTCAGAAAAGGCCTGGTTGGTTTGTTTTTACTGCCAGGTGGCTCTGCTCACTAATCTATATTGAAAACGTGGCTTGTAAGTCATAGTTTCTCTGCTAGAGTCAATATGGATCAATTTCCAGACTGGAAACATCTTCCACAAATCTCTGGAAGTTCTTTGCAGAAAAAGCTCTCTGGATGAATTCATTTGGTCTGCTTCCAAACTTTATCATCTGTCTTGACACCCGAAGGTACTCTTGATTATCCGCTGAGCTTCTCTGGCCAGCCTACTGCCTGGGGAACATTCCTTGGAGTTGGTGTCCCACCAGAGGGGGTTGGAAAGTGCTAATCTGTTCACATTCTGTTACTCAGTCCCCATACAATGAAGCTTGTGGTATCAATGGACATTTAGTCTGAGGTGTTATGATGTTTTGCCACATTGATCCATAGAAGATTTAACTCTTATTAAGACTGATACCTAAGATGGAGCATTACTACTAGATAAGAAGCTGTAACTGGCCATGGATTACTCAGTTCAGAGAAGGTTTCTTCATTGAACTCTGATATTTTATTCTGATTCTTTTTTTTTTTTTTTTTTTTGAGATGGAGTTTCGCTCTTGTTACCCAGGCTGGAGTGCAATGGCGCAATCTCGGCTCACCACAACCTCCGCCTCCTGGGTTCAGGCAATTCTCCTGCCTCAACCTCCTGAGTAGCTGGGATTACAGGCACGCGCCACCATGCCCAGCTAATGTTTTGTATTTTTAGTAGAGATGGAGTTTCACCATGTTGACCAGGATGGTCTCGATCTCTTGACCTCGTGATCCACCTGCCTCGGCCTCCCAAGGTGCTGGGATTACAGGCTTGAGCCACCGTGCCCGGCCTTACTCTGATTCTTAAAGGGAAACATTTACTATAGTGGAGTTTGTTGTTCCACATAGTAGGTCTAATATAAACTCTCTCATACTCATTAAGGTCTTCTCAACCACGGTTCCACAGAAGAATTAAGCCTAATGTACCACATCATTCATTATAGATAATGAATTAATTTCTTGCCTATGAATCTAGAATGATACTAGATTTGTACCATTCTTGGAAGAATTAAGAAAATAGTTGCTTAAATAATTTTTATAAGCCTCAATTCCCTAATGATACCTTGACTGAGAAAGAGTCTGGGAAATCTAATGCCTACTTTAGAATCAAGGCTTTATGGAATCAATCCTTTGAGAATTACTCAAAGGCCGGTGTTAGAGATAAATAAATCTTAAGTATTCACAGTCAAGGTGCTTCCTGATTCCTTAAGGGCTCTGTCCCTCACACTACCCAGGTGAGGTTGGCTGCTTGTTTCTCTTGGATTCAGCACAATCTCAGGCCTTTATTTTTTCTTGCTTAGTGTTAATATGATATGCCCACAGTGTAAATCCTTGTTCTAGTCTCATTTCTAACAGTTACTACCCCTGACCTTTTCTCATCCCTTCTAGTTCACGTTAGGAATAATATGAATCTTACCTATCTCACAGGAAGATCAAATAAATAAATGTTCCTTGAAAGCACTTTATAAAATATAAAGTCATAAACTATTGCTGTGATTCAGGCAATTATAATTCTAAGAATGAGGCAGTGGATCCAGGTGGATTCACTTAAACACGAGATTCCAGTCCAGATTGACACAGCAGGTCACACAGCCAATTCAGGCTAGCACAATGCATCAGGGACCAGGACACCTCTTATTGAAGAATGGGAATCCCTCAGCCATGTCAAGAGGTAGGGCACGGAGCAGAGGTGGGTGACAGCACCCAGTGGACAGGAAAGTTAGAGCGCTGCAGTGAGGAGAGAATCATCCTGTCAGCCTGAGGAAAAACATCAGGGGATCTTCTTTAGCCATTAGATTTTCATAAAATTTACTGGTAGAGCAAGCTCAAATGTACAGCATTAAGCTGTGCAAATTAGCATATGCCTAAGTGTACTAGGACTCAAAGAACCAAATTATGTGCCTTATTCAACTTGTATTTATGGGATGTATGTGGAAGCCACCACAGACCTGAAAGAGATGAACCAGTTGTGGGTTTATAAAAGAATTTGGTGGCTGGGTGCAGTTCATGCCTGTAATGTCAGCACTTTGGGTGGCTGAAATGGGTGGATCACCTGAGGTCAGGAGATAACCTGACAGGGCATAACCCGTTTTTGCAATCCACCCATCTGACAAAAAGCTAACATCCAGAATCTACAGAGAACTTAAACAAATTTTCAAGGAAAAAACAAGGCCATCAAAAAGCGGGCAAAGGATATAAACAGACACTTTTCAGAAGAAGACATTTATGCAGCCAACAAACATATGAAAAAAAGCTCATCATCACTGGTCGTTAGACAAATGCAAATCAAAACCACATTGAGATACCACCTCATGCCAGTTAGAATGGTGATAATTAAAAAAACAGGAGACAACAGATGCTGGAGAGGATGTGGAGAAATAGGAACACTTTTACACTGTTGGTGGGAGTGTAAATTAATTCATCCATTGTGGAAGACAGTGTGACAATTCCTCAAAGATCTAGAAACAAATATCATTTGACCCAGCAATCCCGTTACAGGGTATATACCCAAGGGGTTATAAATCATTCTGTTATAAAGACACATGCCCACGTATGATTGTTGCAGCACTGTTCACAATAGCAAAGACTTGGAATCAACCCAAATGCCCATCAATGATAGACTGGATAAAGAAAATGTGGCACATATACACCGTGGAATACTATGCAGCCATAAAAAAGGATGAGTTCATGTCCTTTGCAGGGACATGGATGAAACCAGAAAACATCATTTTCAGCAAACTGACACAAGAACAGAAAACCAAACATTGCATGTTCTTACTAATAAGTGGGTATTGAACAATGAGAACGCATGGACACAGGGAGGGGAATATCACACACCAGGGCCTGGGGGGTCAGGGGTCAGGGGTTTAGGGGAGGAACAGCATGGGGTATGGGGATTTGGGAGGGATAGCATTAGGAGAAATACCTAATATAGATGAAAGGGCAACGAATGCAGCAAACCACCACCCTGGCATGTGTATACCTATGTAATAAACCTGCACAATCTGCATGCGTATCCCAGAACTTAAAGTATAATAAATAAGTTTATTATACTTTAAATAAATTTATTTATTATAAAAAATATATAAATTTTATAAAAAATTATAATAAATTTATTATAAAAATAAATATAAATAAATATAATAAATATAATACATATATAAATAAATTTATTTATTATTAAAAAAACCAGTTGTGTGTGGTGGTACATGCCTATAATCCCAGGTACTTGGGAGGCTGGGACAGGAGAATCACTTGAACCTGGGAGATGGATGTTGCAGTGAGCCAAGATTGTGCCACTGCACTCCAGCTTCAGTGACAGAGTGAGACTCTGTCTCGAAAAAAAAAAAAATTGCTGCCAGGGAGGACAAATAGCAAATGTACATAAAAAACCTATTTAATAACTATATACTGCAAGTCAAAAATAATTATAGTAGGAATAATAATGGTAGCTTAAAATTATTGAACATACGGTATGTGCCAGGCAGCATTTTAGGCACTTTTGTTTTTAACCCCTCCAAGAGCTCCATAAGACACCATTATAGGTATGATTAGTTATTCTCCATATTACAGTAAGAAAATGGAGCCCTAGAAAGTGTAAGTGACTTGTTCAAGCTGACACAAGTAGCGATTGAGATAGTCATGGTTTGACTTCAGAGTGAATATTTCTATCTATTCTAGGCTGCTTGATAGTAGATAAAGTGCTTGTCAGTGGAATGACCTTCGAAGCTCGGATGGCAATGCTAGATAAAGCCATAAGAAATAACTAGAATTTAATACCATTTTAATATATTTATGATCTGTAAGGTCCTATAGATAAGAATAATGTGAAAAAATGCAGGATCCTGTCGTATTCGAAGATATTTAGAGCTAGATAAAAGGACACTTAAATTCTTTTTTTTTTCCTTATTTTCCCCTTTATTCTTTTTTTTTTAATTGCATTTTAGGTTTTGGGGTACATGTGATGAACATGCAAGATTGTTGCATAGGTACACACATGGCAGTGTGGTTTGCTGCCTTCCGTCCCCTCACCTGTATCTGTCATTTCTCCCCATGCTATCTCTTCCCACCTCCCCACCCCCCCACCCCTCCCCCATTTCCCCCCAACGGACCCCAGTGTGTAGTGCTCCCCTCCCTGTGTCCATGTGTTCTCATTGTTCAACACCCGCCTATGAGTGAGAATATACGGTGTTTGATTTTCTGCTCTTGTGTCAGTTTGCTGAGAATGATCGTTTCCAGGTTCATCCATGTCCCTACAAAGGACGTGAACTCATCGTTTTTGATGGCTGCGTAATATTCCATGGTGTATACATACCACATTTTCCCTATCCAGTCTATCATCGTTGGGCATTTGGGTTGGTTCCAGGTCTTTGCTATTGTAAACAGTGCTGCAATGAACATTCGTGTGCACGTGTCCTTGTAGTAGAATGATTTATAATCCTTTGGATATATACCCAGTAATGGGATTGCTGGGTCAAATGGGATTTCTATTTTTAGGTCCTTGAGGAATCGCCACACTGTCTTCCACAATGGTTGGATTAATTTACATTCCCACCAACAGTGTAGAAGTGTTCCTATTTCTCCACATCCTCTCCAGCATCTGTTGTTTCCCGATTTTTTAATGATCGCCATTCTAACTGGTGTGAGATGGTATCTCAATGTGGTTTTGATTTGCATTTCTCTGATGACCAGTGATGATGAGCATTTTTTCATATGTTTGTTGGCCTCCTGTATGTCTTCTTTTGTAAAGTATCTGTTCATATCCTTCGCCCATTTTTGAATGGGCTTGCTTGTTTTTTTCTTGTAGATCTGCTTTAGTTCTTTGTAAATTCTGGATATCAGCCCCTTGTCAGATGGGTAGGCTGCAAAAATTTTTTCCCATTCTGTTGGTTGCCGATTCACTCTACTGACTGTTTCTTTTGCTGTGCAGAAGTTGTGGAGTTTGATTAGGTCCCATTTGTCTATTTTGGCTTTCGTTGCCATTGCTTTTGGCGTTTTGATCTTGAAGTCCTTGCCTACACCTATGTCCTGAATGGTTTTGCCTAGATTTTCTTCTAAGGTTTTTATGGTATTAGGTCTGATGTTTAAGTCTTTAATCCATCTGGAGTTAATTTTGGTGTAAGGTGTCAGGAAGGGGTCCTGTTTCTGCTTTCTGCACATGGCTAGCCAGTTTTCCCAACACCATTTATTAAACAGGGAGTCCTTTCTCCATTGCTTGTTTTTGTCAGGTTTGTCGAAGATCAGATGGTTGTGGGTATGTTGTATTTCCTCTGAGGCCTCTGTTCTGTTCCATTGGTCTATATCTCTGTTTTGGTACCAGTACCATGCTGTTTTGATTACTGTAGCCTTGTAGTATAGTTTGAAGTCCGGTAGTGTGATGCCTCCTGCTTTGTTCTTTTTGCTTAGAATTGACTTGGCTATGCGGGCTCTTAGGCTTCTTATATAATTTCTTGTATCTTGTTTCTCTGCTGTGCATTTGGCCTCCATAATATATACATTATAGCCACATATATAAGGCCATCTCATGGCTGAAGACTGAGCTCCTATTCCAGCCATCAGGTTTGTTCTCCCTCCAGCAGGAAGGGGAAAGGGAAGGCGCAGGGTGCTGTTTCATTTAAGGACACTTTATGAGTGTTTCATGTAATATATTCTGTTACATCTTACCGTTCAGAAGTGAAGTCATCTTGGTATATCTCTCTACAGTGGTGACTGGGAAATGTCGTCTTTATCCACGTAACCAATTAAAAATAGAAGGTTCTATTATTATGAAAAGTGGAAAATGATGGTTAAAGGACAACTAGTGACGTGCGCCATACTGCATATCCACAATAACCTTTTCAGCAGTGTCCTTTGTTTTTTATGCAAACAGTTTGGGGCGCATTAGAAATTCTCGATGATTACTGTGCTATGGAAAAAGTGCTAGAAGAACACTGACATTTCCAAGTGTACCTCATGGTGTTGCTTCCCTACATTTCCTAGTTTGTCATTTTATTTCATAGCCTGTTTTACTTTGCTGTTTGACAATACATAGTGTCAGTTAAATATCTGTCAAAGTGTAGTTGAAACATTTTTAATCTTGGAATTTAACAACGTAGAAAAGATTTTTTCCTGCATATTTGCAAGCTTAGAAATGTTAATCAGGATAGGCTTGTATTGCTCATATACCATTTTTTATTATAAAGACCTTATTGCTACTACCACATAGAGTTGCCATGTTACCTCAAACTATCTTTTCTCGTGCTATTAAAATAAGGATGGAAATATCCTAGTTTAATTGTGTTTCTCTACAATTTGTTTTTATTGTAGCAAGTTAACGATGGTTTGAAACTCCATTTCACTATCATTGAGAAAATTTACACAATCTGAAGTAATTATAGCATACCCATGTAGCGGGGGAGTAACGAATAGTGTCTGAGTTACTGAGAGCAGCTTCTGCTGCTCATAATGGTGATAAAGGAGACAGTAACTCCCAGCTTTCCGTACGTGACTCCGTAAGGGGTGTGCCTTGGGAAATCTCCAGAATGGAGAGTTTGAGTTTGTAAAAGCATATGCACTAGAATGCAGCTTCAGATATGTGGGCAGGGAACCTTATTTTTAAAATACCAACAATGAAAGATAATGCGCAACATAATATTTCTCTGTTTGGTGAGGATACTTGTGAGATAGCGTTTCTTTTTTTTCACCCTCTAGTAGTGGGTCTCACTGAGAAGCTTGAGATCTTACATTACATAAAGGAGACATGAGTTGAGGGTTTAAAAAAGGGATATACTCGTTTTCTGTTATCTTGGTGTTGATTCAAAAAAAAAATTAGTCATCTCTGTCAGTTTTTCTATACAATCAAAAAAATGAAATGCTATAAAAACAAGTAAAGTTTTATCCATGTTTTCCAGAGCAGTATTCTTCATGATTGTCTTCTTACATGTTTCCAGGTTTAGGAGCTGGCAGAGGCAAAAGTGTGAGTCCTTTACTTTCTGTGCACCAGCGTTCACCTCTATAAAGGGCTTTTCCCTGGGACAGTGTTTTCAAAGCACGTGTTTTATGCCATGTTCATGTCTTCCTGTCTTCTGTACTTAGGGTTGCTTACAATTAAATTGAATATACTTCCTCCATTTTCACTTTAAATTCATTTTTTTTTTTCTAGTTGCTTCTCCTTTACTCTTTTATTTTCCTTATTTTTTTTTTTTATTGCATTTTAGGTTTTGGGGTACATGTGATGAACATGCAAGATTGTTGCATAGGTACACACATGGCAGTGTGCTTTGCTGCCTTCCGTCCCCTCACCTGTATCTGTCATTTCTCCCCATGCTATCTCTTCCCACCTCCCCACCCCCCGCCCCTCCCCCATTTCCCCCCAACAGACCCCAGTGTGTAGTGCTCCCCTCCCTGTGTCCATGTGTTCTCATTGTTCAACACCCGCCTATGAGCGAGAATATACGGTGTTTGTTGGTGGGAATGTAAATTAATTCAACCATTGTGGAAGACAGTGTGGTGATTCCTCAAGGACCTAAAAATAGAAATCCCATTTGACCCAGCAATCCCATTACTGGGTATATATCCAAAGGATTATAAATCATTCTACTACAAGGACACGTGCACACGAATGTTCATTGCAGCACTGTTTACAATAGCAAAGACCTGGAACCAACCCAAATGCCCAACGATGATAGACTGGATAGGGAAAATGTGGTACATATACACCATGGAATATTATGCAGCCATCAAAAACGATGAGTTCACGTCCTTTATAGGGACATGGATGAACCTGGAAACCATCATTCTCAGCAAACTGACACAAGAGCAGAAAATCACTTTAAATTCATTTTAAAAGGAAATATTATTACTACCAGTAAAAACCAGTTTCTTATCACAAATAGAAGATGACTGCAATAATAACATTTAAAAGCCCCATGTTATTAAAAAGTATAAAAAACAAATTACAAATGCTATAATTATACAGTATCAAATTAGAAATACTATAATGATTAAAATTACCTATAACATTTTAAATATTATAATTATAAATGTTATTTATAAAATGCACCACTAAAAATTAGTTCCTTGAGAAGAATGAAATTTTGGGGCAGTCAATAATAAGGGAAGAGTAGGTTTAATATTACCTAGTTTAAGACACAGAGGAAGTTTAACTTAAATAGTATATATATTTTTTATTTTGGTGTTACTTCGTACTGACAGTCTCATTCACATGCACACGTGATTGGTAAGGGCCAAGGACAATTAGTTGCCTTTTCTGATAAAATTACATATGCTTATACATGCCTAGGAGGACCTCAGTGATGTGTGTGGAATAGGCCACATGAGCAGGTATGTTAGAGGTCGAGGCCATTGTTTATTATTAGCAATGCTTCCAGATGGTTAACAAGTTAAGTTACTAAGCCGGGCGCGGTGGCTCAAGCCTGTAATCCCAGCACTTTGGGAGGCTGAGGCGGGCGGATCACGAGGTCAAGAGATGGAGACCATCCTGGTCAACATGGTGAAACCCCGTCTCTACTAAAATTACAAAAAATTAGCTGGGCATCGTGGCGCATGCCTGTAATCCCAGCTACTCAGGAGGCTGAGGCAGGAGAATTGCCTGAACCCAGGAGGCGGAGATTGCGGTGAGCCGAGATCGCGCCATTGCACTCCAGCCTGGGTAACAAGAGCGGAAACTCCGTCTCAAAAAAAAAAAAAAAAAAAAAAAAAAGAAGTTAAGTTACTAAAGAGCTGAAACACTCAGGCCAGGATGCAATGCTTCATTCAATCTGAATAAGATGGTTTACTGCAGTAGTAACAACTATTATTACTCTAAGCCACAATATCTGTGGGTATGCTCTATTAGGTATATATATTTTAATAAGATGCAGTAAAATAAATATACAATTTAAGAAGTTTGCTGGCATAACTTCGAATTCAGTGGATGCCACCTCATTGTAAGAGGCCCACACACACTTGGTCCAGGTAACAGTCTGTTAGTAGGAAGAGGGATGATTTAAGGAGCTAGCAAGATATTTTCATCTGTAGCACAAAGTATTTATTTGCATTTTTGAATCTGAGATTTTTCAGAGAAGAGTATGTGTTTCAGGTTATTTCAGAAAAATAAAATTCTATATCCCACCCCAATGCATTTCTTCTGAGACTGCATTTACCCAAAATGCAGAGGCAGATTCCATGATGCTTGGTAAAACAGCAGAGGTAATTCCTGTAAGTTTCTGGGAGAACTTGTCATTAGCTATGACTTTTACATAAATAAACCATTACTAACCCAGAATTAGGTATCTAGCACATTTTCTAGAGCAATATCCGTCTTCTGAGGGCACAAAAGTCTTCAAATTTGCAGCTACTTTTGCTATTAGCATGAAAGCGGAGGCTTTGAAACTATACCGTAAAGGTTAGAAATGAGAAACCACCCTTGAACTCTCTTAAGATCTTGTAAAAAAATCACTTGGCTTTGTCATTTATTTCTATCAATAAATGACTTTTCAGTGAACATGATTTAAACTCAAAATCTAAAAGCTAGAAGGCAATAGCTTAATATATTTTATGTTTGGAAGTATTTTAGTCTGGAAAAAGCCTCGTGGTTTTTTTTTTTTTTTTTGCCAGCGAAACGTTTATTGGACCCAGATTCCAAAGGTTTCTTTGAGCTCTCCAGTTCTTAAATGTTGGGACCTGGAGATCTAAGCTATTTCCACTGCTACTTTCTCGTATGGATGAAGGGACAGAAATGATTAAAGATGCCTATCTTCAATTTACCAGCTAGGGGTTTAGAAATGTTTTCTGAAATCACTTCAGCAATCACTTACTGAGGGTGATAGTTACTAGTATCACTTGGCCTTTACCCTGGACATGTTCACATCCAGTGACAGAGGCAGGCATTTACATAATGCAAACCAAATGGTGATTCATGATCTATAGCCATTTAAAGTGGAAAAATGGGGGAGAGAGGAGGAAGCAATTAATTACTGGCTGGGGACAGCTTTGCAGGAGCAATACTTCAGTGGAACTTTTAAAAATAAGGAGTTTGCCTGATGGAAAATGAGAATAAGGCATTGCAAGTCGAAGCATGGTGGCTTGATCAAAGATGGATGTCAGCTTGTGGGACCGGAGGTGGGTGGTGTTAGAAGTGAGGAGAAGGGGAGTCTAGGGTATGTTGGGATCTCTTGGGAAAGTTTTTGAACTCTATACTGTAGACTGGACATTACCCTATAGTAGGTGATGAACCATCACGAACTTGAATAATGATACCATTCAACTGGTTTTACAAAAGATAACTGGGAGCAATTTGGGTGTGGAGGATTGGAAGCAGAAAAACCGATAAGGAGCTTAGGCAGTCACCTGGCTGAGACATGATGATGAACTAGTGAAGGAAGATGAGGCGATACCCACTCAAAAGACAGATTGAACACAGAATCAACAGAACTTGGCTATCGATGGACCTGTAAATAAACAATTATAATTCAGTTTTAGTTCTACAATAAAGGCATGTACAGGCTACTGTGAAAGACCAGGGAAAGCTTCACAGATGGTTGACCTGGCAACCACCTACCAGCAGTTTTCAACATATTAGGGTTTCATGTGAAAGTCATCTGGGAAAGAAACAAAAATTTATCAGGCTGGGTGCGGTGGCTCATGCCGATAATCCCAGCACTTTGGGAGGCTGAGGCGGTCAAATCACTTGAGGTCGGAAGTTCGAGACCAGCCTGGCCAACATGGTGAAACCTTGTCTCTACTGAAAATACAAAAATCAGCTGGGTGTGGTGGCACATGCCTGTAATCCTAGCTACTTGGGAAGCTAAGGCAGAATTGCTTGAGCCCCGGGAGCAGAGGTTGCAGTGAGCTGAAATGGTGCCACCACACTGCAGCCTGGGTGACAAAGTAAGAATCCATTAAAAAAAAAAATCTATCAATGCTTAATGCCCACCCCTGGAAAGTCAGATTTAATTAGCCTGGTATTGAGCTGGATCATAGATGCATTTAAAAAACTTTCCAGATAATTTTAATTTGCATCCAGGTTTGAGGTCCATTGTCCTAAGAAGTTTGTTGTGTTTGAAGTACGGTGTGTGTAGAAGAGCGATGCTAGATGATGCTGGAGGTTAGTCCTTAGACATTACACTAGGGTGTCATTATCTTCTAACTGGGACATTTTTAGAGTAAAAGGAAGCTGATGATAATAATTAACCTGGCACAACATGTGTAAATTAGGATCGTCTTGGGGGAAACCCGAACGTGTGTAGTCCCGTCATCATAGGAACTATGGGCAACCTTTGAAGGTTTCCAAGTAGGGGGGGTATGTGAAGTTAACATTGTTTTTTGAACCATTTTGGCTACAGCAGTGTAGGAAAGGGATTGGAAGGGAGGAAGATTGAAATCAGGGAAACTGATAAGGAAATAATTGTAGTCATCCAGATGAGTGAGACCACAACTTGAATGAAAGATCTGGCCCTGGAATGAGAGGGAGGAGGGAAGCAACAAACACCTGATGGGTGTTAAGGAGTTGGGTTGCTGATCGCACAGCAAAAATTGCACCAGACAAAATTAAACAGACAACAGACTTTTTTTTTCCAAGGATATTGTCGTAGGGAGAGAGAGCAGAACTCTGAACCCAACTCCACTGAAATGGAGAGTGGGAGGATTTTTAACAGCTGCAGTAAGAGGGAGAGCTGAAGTCCTTTGTGTTTGCTGTTTGGCTTTACCCAAAGGAAAAGTAAACTTTCTCTTACCTCTGTGGCAGGGGGTAGTTTGAGGACTCACAGTAAGGTGCTGGCTCAAGTGAGGCTCCTACCCTCCACAGAGCCTGGGACTGTCTCCTTGACATTTACATTTCAAAGAGATGGTTCTCAAGTCCTTGAGAAAAACAGGGCTAGGTTGAAAAACTGGCAAGAGGCTTCTAAAAACATTTACACACATCTCAAAAGGGCAGAGAAAGAATTTACATATTTCCCAAAGTAAATGCTCTAAGAAAAGGGAGGTCAGGGCCTAGAGTCAGGAAGAAGGCTGTCTAAAGTTTTGTCAAGCCGAGGGGAATGTTAAGGCTCTCTTGGTCGGTGGACTTGGTTATCGGGGTTGAGGGGAAGGGAAGAGTCTAGAATGATGAAAGCTCAGAATGATTTCCGGCTTAAGTTCTGGTGGATGTTGATGCCATATATTACCTCTGTAGAGAAAACAGGAGGAAAAGAAGGTTGGTAAAACAGACAAATGAAGTCTGGAGAAACTGAGCTGGTAGTGCTTTCAGTATATCTAAGTTGAGTTGGATGTATGGGTCTGTGACTCAGGAGCGGTGCTGGGAGAGTTTGGGAGAAAGGTTTCGGTGTAGTGAACATACAGAGTTAGTGGCAGCTTCCGTCTTAACTCATTGCACAAGTTAAGTTTTGCTGGAACTAGTCTTGTACTCCCCTACCCCCCAACTGAGGGAGATTTGTATGGATTAAAGAGAGTTTTGTGAAACAGTAAGGTGAATCTAAAAGTGCCCAATTCATTTGGTTTTATTATTATGGTTAACTAGAAGCTAGGGTAAATCAGAACAGGGGAATCAAGTGGTCAGCTGGTGTTACTGTAAAACTTTTTCATTGTATTTAAGTGGCCGTGGTCTCTCAAGGCCAAGTAGTTATTTACCAGAAATTTATTTTCCTTAGAATTAGCAAACAAAAACAAAACAAAAACCCAAAAAAGCAGAGGCAGCTCTCTCTAGAATGCACATTCTGAATTTTTGCAAGACAGTTGAGATTGCTTATTCTTGACTGAGAAGTAAGGAATCTCCTTGAAAAGTGAAAAGAATACCCCCAAATAAGACCCAAACCAAAAGTGATTTGTTTCTAGAGTTTCACCAAATGCTCGGAATGGAAAACAACAGCAATTGCTCTGTTCTCTTTGACTCAGTTCCTGCCTACTTTTCTTAGGAGTTTGCGGTCTGTTCCTTTGCTGGAAAAGATCTTACAAAGAAGTAATTGGGGAAAAGGATACAAGTCTTCACTGCATCTTCCCCTGTGTGCCCCAGGAGCGTCACATGCTTATGGAAAGCCCAGAGCAGTGTCTTAATTGTAGGAATTTTCTGAAAAATGGAGGATGGATACTTCTGCACTATTGCGTTACGATTGGTCAGCAGCCTAGGGAGAAGTAGGTTTACCTGTGACAGCCTGACAGTATCCTTTGTCCAGTAGAGGCTGTTTCTGACTTTTAAATGGTGAGGGATGGAAGCGTGTGAACTATTGAACTCTAACCCACCCTTGGCTTTAGGGGCCGATGACAATCATTCTTACTCTTTAGAATTTGGCATTGAAGTTTGTTTACAGCTAACAAAACTTTCCCCTTATTAAGACCCAAATTTAGATTGGCGGCTAAGAATTCTCCAAAGGCTCTTCACATGCATTTTGAAAAGCCCTTTGAACATCAAATGGCTCTCACAAAAGAAGGCTTCTTATCAACTGAATGTGAAGGGGAACATGATTCAAAGGAAAAAAAAAAAAAATCCCACCACAGGCTTTCTGTGAGGTGCACCACGGAGGAGAGCTCTGGGTTGGAAAATTGCTTTCACTTAAGCTTATTATCAGACAAAGACTGTAGGGTTCTTGTCTTTTCCCTGTCAATATGTGCTGGGATCCTTCAAAAAGGTAGTTTTTTTCCCTGGCCCTGAAATATTTTTAATGTCTTTTAGACTTTTTGGTGTACTTTAGTGGCTGTGTCCTTTCTGGATCAAGTGGTTATTGACCAGAAGTTCATTTTCTTTAGAGTAGGTGGACAAGCAAATAAAAGCAAAGGGACAGAGTTCTCCTGCAGAGGCCACTTTCTGAATTTTTCAAGCTAGTGCGGAATCATCTGGGAATTGTCTATCTCCTGGAAAAGTTACAAACAGGAAAAAGCAAAAATAAAATTCCAATCAATCACACACACAAAATCTGCCGTGGGGAGGGTGCTGCCAATTTTCAGTGGCAGAGGAGTAGCAGCTGGAGTCTAGCTGGGAGGTAAAGTGGGCTGGGCTGGATTCATGCCGCAGGGTCTCAGTTGGGAGGAAGCTGTCAGGTATCAACATGATATATTATCCTTCGCAGACAAACCAATACATATAAAAATAAATAGCAATCAATGTTAAGCTCCCATAGCACAAGCACGTTGACACATGCAAGCACAAATCTCTCAAACAGATTAGTCTGCCCTGCTTCCTGTGAGATTTAGGGGGAGGACGGGGGAGGAGGAGGGATGAAGAGATGTCACTGTATCATCACCCTCGGGTGGGTCTTGATGCAGATGTGGTGGGTGAAGAGACTAATAGTCAAATATCAGGTGTTTTTGGAAGGTAGAGTCTATTTTAAAACAATTGACTCGGGGATATCATTTTGAAGTTTAGCTGGACTGTCTGGGACTAACATGGAGTGTCAAGTTTTCTTTTAAAATAAAATGATGCAGTTTATTTTTTAAGGCGACACTGCGTAGAAGTCCTGCTAACAGAGGTCTAAGTTAAACTGTTGAAAAAGGAGAGCCATTTTCAGGCAGTCTTTTGTTTTTGCCCTATGGCTGATCCACACTGATTTTTAGTTCGGTATCATTTTGTTATAAGACTGAAAAATCTGACCTCAAGAGATCCTTTAATCTGTGGATTTTCGAGATAACACTTTACTGTGAATGACTGGGTTAATCTCCTGAGTTTTGAGAGCCAGTTTTGTTCGTTGAGTTTCTAAATACCAGAAATGTATCTTCTTCTTTAAAAACGTTGAGATTATGTATTTGTAAATCCAGTACAGATGACCAGTTAACACAGAATGGTTTTTTTTTTTTTTTTGCTCCTGCATTATTACTTATATTTATTACCTAAGGTTAGAGGCAACAATATTGAATTCCATTGTATGCTTCTGGAAGGTGATTATAGCAAAATCCAACAAAACTAGGAACTCTGATTTAAATGAAGCAGTGGCATCTCTTTGCAGGGATTGCAGAATCCAAAAAGAGATAAGGTGGTTCCAGAATACTGATATTTCCAGAACAAAGCAAAGCTTACCCTCACCTTCGAGTGTAAAGCTAATATCCTCACTGTTGATCCAACACAGTTTTCACAATAATGGCAGGGAAATCTCAACATCTTATCATTGGCTTTCCAACATTTGGAACCATGACTACAGTTAAGAAGTATTGCTAGCCAGTGTACACACACAGTTTGTTCTAGGAGACAAAATACAGGCGATACACTCTGATTCCCTGCCTTATCTCACCTTTCTGCCTACTTTATTCATCTCCTGCCAGTACTGGCATGATCTGGATTCACAGCCCAGCAAGAGTTGCGACCTCCTGTTTGAAACCCCTGGGCTGTTGTTTATTGTTGCTGGCCAGTCCTGCCAGTGTGTATCGAATATCTATTTTCTCTTTTTGTCCCATAGCTCCTAGAGTAAGGAGGGACTTGATGCTTGGAGAAAGGACTGTCAGCTGAGAATTAGTAACCAAATCTCAGATCTTGGAGGATTCAGCACCATTTGTTGAAGTTGTCACCTCTGCTGAGACATGACAAGACCCTACTACTTTAATCCCATTTTCAAAAATGTTGAGATTCACCTACCATATTGTCCTGTCACTAGAGTTGCCAGATTTAGCAAAAAACAAAACCCTAAACAGGTTGCCCAGTTAAATCTTTGCATCAGATAAAAAAAAATGAATAATTTGTGATATGACACACAGAATACATTTCTAAGGAAAAATTTATTGTCTCTTCCTGACTGTTATTTTCTGATTTATGTTCTAAGACTACTATTGTGTATGGGATGGTGATAGGTGCTCCATAAAAGAGTTCTGTGGACAGATCAGTTTGAAAATCTTTGGCTAAACAAAGGCGCTCTGTGTGTGTGTGTGTGTGTGTGTGTGTGTGTGTGTGTGTGTGTGTATGTATATATATTTTTTTCTAGAGAGGGGTTTTTGTCATGTCGGCCAGGCTGGTTTCGAACTGAGCTCAAGAGATCTGCGTGCCTCAGCCTCCCAAAGTGCTAGTGTTACAGGCGTGAACCACCACACCCAGCATGGATGAGGCTATAGTTTGACTTGATTATTGGTCTTAGCTACTGACTCGGAAGGGTAAATCCTGAGGGGGTCTCATATTGTCCTGCAAGGTGCTGCCCTCTCTACTTTCTTTATTTGTAAGAAATGGGGAAGTTCTAACCTTCAACACAGGGCGGTCGGACACTTCTTGGAGGAGTATTTGGGGTTTCAAGGTTTTAAAGTACATCAGCCTAGATGTCTAGGTCCCAAGTTTTAGTACTCTTCCCAGCCAGAACTCTCACCTTGGCACAGTAGACTTTGCAAAGTTGAGAATTCAACATTGTTTTGGGCTCTTCTATCCTTATAATCAACTTCTGAACCAGTTTCCTAGCTTTTCTCTCCTTTGGCTGCAGGATATGACAATATTCTAATGTTATCATTTAGGTCCTTTGATTGTCATAATTCACCTGGAATTCATGATTGATTAACCTCACCTATTTTCTCCACTCATTGATAGCACTCAGCAATAGCCATCTGATTCCATTGCCTTTACCATGATGTCTTCTCAAATGCCTGAGATATAGTAGACTTGTGAGTGCATTCCTTTCTTCCACTGTCTCCTCTGGGGTTCACTACCAGTGAAAATTTAAACAATTTAATAAACTTCTACCAAATATCAGAGACTTCAGTGATGCATCCACCATCCATGATGGGTGGGGTCTTTATTGCCAGCCACTTAGCAGGTGGGCCAGCCTAAAAATCTTATTTTCTGTTTTTTCCCCCCATTGCGCCTGGTATCAAGTGTCCTAGGCCAGGTATGCAAAAAGTTCATTGGAGAGTGATGTTGTGAAGAACACTTTTGAAGAAGTGAAGGAAGCAGGTTTGGGCAGAGGGAGACGAGAGACATCCCAGTCACAGCAGAACGTCAGCCATCCCCATGAGGAACTCTGGCACTGGATGTCCCTTCAAAGTAGTTAGAAACCAAAGCAAGAGAGCCAGCCCAATAATTTCCTGCATCAACCAACCATTGGATATGGACCACTCTCAAGAAGAACGTGTAACCTTGGATACAACAGTTTTCTTGGGCTGAGGGCAATATCCAGGTATGAACTCAGCTATGAGTCATCTGAAAATCACTCCTGGAAGCTGAGGGAATTACTACCTTGATCTTGAAGTGAAAACTGGGCAGCACATCACAGCATCCACTACAGCTGTAGTCTGAGATCTTTACTTGGATGTCTAATAGCTTCATAGGCTGAACATATCCAAAGCCTGGCTCTTACTATTTTCTCTCTGAGCCTGTTTTTCAGTCTTTGTAAATACTATTATAAAGGATCTGTGAGGTTTAGATCATAGCTTTTGGTTTGTTTCTTTCTTGCCCAAACCCCCATATGATGTCAGCAAGTCCTTCCAGTTATAACTTAAAATACATGTTTTGAGTCCACTGCTTCTCTGTACCTCTACTGCTGCTGTCCTAGTAAGCCACCATCATCTCTTGCTTACAGCACTGCAAGTTCCTTCTAATCAAAGTCCATGTTTCTATTCTTGCCTTCTACAATTTATTTTTAACATGGCAACCACACTCTTAAAAATGCAAATCAGACCATGTCACACTTTTATTTACCTCTTTCGTGATTTTACATTGAACTTAGGAAAAAATCTAAACTCTTCACCGTGGTTTTAAAAGGCCCAGTAGTACCTGATACTTCCTTGTCTCTCTGACCTCATCTTCTCCCTCCCACCATGGTAGTCACTATTATGGCCTGCCTCATAGTCGTTTCCTCCCTTTTTACCAACAGAATTTTGATTTTCTTTTTTTTTAGAGTACCAGTATTTTCAGATAAATGGAACTATACTAATCTAAGCCAGTAATGATGGAACTTCCCTTGCCTAATTCACTGCTGGATGGGTGAGTGGGCGGGGAGAGTGGGAACTACTTCAGGCCAGTAACACCAAATAAAATTCTGCAAGAGGCTTTCTGAGAATCGTTACAAATTTTTTTTTGTCGAAAGGAGCTGATGCAGCTCGCACTGGCCCTTCTCCATTCCTTCTGCCATGAATGTCGACATGGTGCTGAAACCTCCACAGCCATCTTGGGACCATGAAAAAAAGACCTATGGAACCTCAGATATTTTGACTCAAATGATTGAGCCTCAAAAGCAGTATCATAGTTCTGTCCCTTAAACAGTCAGCTCTTTCCCACCTCCAGGCCAGGCCATGCCCTTGTTTCCCCTCTGCCTGGAACTCTTTTCACTCTTATCTTTGCATGACTGGCTTCTCCAGGTCTCGACTCACTTCAAAGAGGTTCTTTCTGACAACCCAGTTTCAAGTAGCACCCACCTCTAACTCTTGTCCTGGCGCTTTATCATAGTATACGCATTTAAAAATAGCACTTCGTGTTTTGTGAAAATGCCTTGTGGAATTAGTGATTACTTTTTAATAATCTCTCTCTCCAGTACAATGTAAGTTTTATGAGAGTGGGGATGCATTTGCCTTGTTCAGTGAAATTATCTCCAACACCTAGACTAGGGTCCAGCTTACAGTAGGTGCTAATGAATGTTGTTGACTAAATGAATAAATGTCACCAAATTCTAGCTGTATTTGTCCATTCTCTTAATTTCTCTGATCTTTACAGTTTGTTTCATTTTTTAAATAGGGATCAAGTAATACCATTTAGATGCATTTAGATGCATGGAGGTATGTCAGAATGCAGAAAGCATTGATGGTGCGAGCTCTGAGATTGTGGAGAGATAACAGCTCTCTCTGTTTTGAGTATCTATGCTGTAGGCATTGCAGATTTCTTTCTTTTATTAGCCTCTTGTATATGCAGAAGAGAGTTATGAGCCTAGGAACCTGAGAAAGTAAAATCAAATGACTTGATTGCAGTGTTTATTGCAGCAGGCGCCTGGGAACACTCTGGTTGCTGTGTTTGAATGTGGCATTACTTGGTCTGGGGACTACAGAGTGAACGAGTTTGAATTTAGTGTACCAAGGGTAAAGTCAACATACAGGCCTGTTGCTGGCAGAGTGGAATGATAAAAGCATGGTTATCTGAGAAAAGCGACTGGAGATTCAAAAAACAGACTAATCATGATAACAAAGTCATAAATTGGGCTTTATCAAAGGAAGGGAAAAAGCAGAAGGAGGCGTTAGGGAAATACGTCATTTAGTTGGTAGAGACAAGTGTATGAAGGTATTTTTGGCTGCTGTTTACAGAGGTGATGATGGGGGAAATTATTTCTTGCAAATTAAAAACATGAAAGTAGACTAGGCGACATCTCTCTCCATTGTTCCCAACAATATATAAGAGCTTAAGAAGGGTAACAGAAATTTAATAATTACCCAGGTGTGACGAGCTGGTGAGAATTCTAAGATGGCAGAAGTCAACATAAAGTAATAAAAGCGAGGTTCTACTTCAACAGTGGTCCTCATTTATTGGAGAGATATTGTTTCACATTGGAAAGAGAACTAGACCTGGACTCAGGGGAACTAATTTTGAGTAATGATTAGTTCATTTGCTAGACAATATTGGTTAGATATCTTCCATGTCTAGACATTCTTGGACGACATAGTCTCTGCCCTTAGAGAGTAACTCCAGAGGAGGTTGTGGGCAAGTTGTAAGCAATTTTAGCAGTGTGATAATACTGGAGTTAAGGAAGAATAGGCTACTTTAAGAACACAGAATCCAGCCTGCTGTGTGTGTGTGTGTGTGTGTTGCGGGGAGGTTGGATTGGGAAAATACACTGGCTGAGTCTGGAAACATGCCAAGTTGGTTTGTGCAACAGGGCCTTTGCACCACCTGTTTCCTCTGCCCAGAATACTATTCCCTTTGCTCTCTGATGTCTAGTTTAAATATTACCTGTATCACCTCCTCAGAGTGGTCATTCCTGACTAACTAATGTAAGGAAGCCTCCCAGACAACCTCTGACAAATCACTTACTGTTTTTGTAATATTTATCAACATTTGGTGTTTTCTGTTATTTCTGTTGCTTGTCTCTCCATTAGAATGTTTACTCCATGACAGCTTGGACCTTGTCTACGTTGTTCATTGCTGTATCCTTAGTCCTTAGAACAGTTCCTGGCTCAGAAGGAATGCTCAACAAATATTTGTTGAATAAACAAGAAATAAATACTAATAGCAGTTGAGGGAGGGAAAACAGGGACCAAAGAGAAGAGGAGAAAAATGTCTGTCAGGGAAATCAATGGTGGTTGTGGGTTCTTCTTGAGTCCTATGCCCCCTCGGGATTTGTTGGAGAAATTGACTCACTGCTCCTCACCAGGGCTTCGTTGCCTGTGTTAGGAGTTTCCTCTTCTACGGTGGTGGACTTTTATTTCAATCTGATCCTATTTTGCTGCATTGTAGCTTTCTGTTGGCACCTTCCTCTGTATTCTAAATCTTGAGTTTTAGATTTCCTTGGCCCTTCTAATGGGGTTTAGGGAGTGAGAGCTCAATCTATGGGCTCAAGCTACCATCTTGATTCTGAAAAGCTAAGGGAAAATACTACTTTTAGTTAAGATTTGAATGCAGGTCACTTTTCCCCATAGATATTCTGAAAAAGAAACATATGCTGTAAAAGCAGTAAATGTAATAACACAAAATCAAGTGTTTTAGAGTAAGTACACCAGGATCTTCCTTTTATGACTGAGGGTCATTAAGTCTAAAAGGGTGCTCAGATAAGGTCCTTTAACATTGGCACCACCATGGAGCTGGCCTGTGGTGATGAGCACTAAGCTCTCCTTCAGACCCTGAAGAGTTTGTTGTTCAATATGCTAGGAACTGCAGTAAAACAAGTTAAGGGAGAAGCTTTTCATGGAAGGATCTCATGGGGCACCTACAGCTCAGTGAACTCATCATGCTCTAGAATTAGATTTTTTTTAGGTTCATAAAAGTAATTTGATTGCTCTTTTGTTGGGTAGTAGCCAAACTTCCATGTTTCTGGTTTATCCATCTCAGTGTGCTGTTGTATATTGTTTTACCCATGGCGTTCTCTTCTGTGAAGAAGATTTACTTAGGATACCAAATGCTTAATACACATAAAATAGAGAAGAATATAAGTTAAACAAAAAATAAATTTGAATGGAGGAATGAGCAAGATTTCAAGAAAAGCTATGTCAACTTTGAAAAGAAGAGCAAAGTTGGAGGGAGTTTGCCTGATTGGAAGTTAGAGCATATTTTAATGCTGTAATAATAAAAACAGCTAGGTTTGTGTATAAGAATAGATAAGTAGACCTAATGGAACAGGCCAGAGAGTTCTAAGAAGATCCAGGTGTATATGGAGACTAGGCTTTTGAGAAAGTGGCATCAGAATTAAATGGGGGAAAGAAAGGTGTGAAGAAGTTTAAAGTTCTTCCTTTATTCCTTTCTCCACTTTCTGTCTGAATTTCTCTGCTTTGTTCTTTTCACTCCTCCCTCTCATTCAGTGGGAAAGGTAGGCTCATGCCCAGGAGAAGGAGCCTCACTCCATTTCCCTGCTGCAGGAGGCCTAGAGAAAGTGAAGCAAAGGAGGAAGTGGTCAGGTAACTGGGGCCTATTTCTGACCTAGGTACTAATTCAGAGTCACAGGAGATGAGAGAGGGACTTATGGCTAAAACCATAATTAATTCAAACCAAATATAATTGAGTAGCCTATGCCTTCATCCCATACCCCTTCTGAGGCATGCATTTCCATAAAAAATCCTCATCTAATACTCAGATCATCAGATAATAAGGTAGGTTTGCTGAAGGCTTTAAGGGGAGACAGGAAAGAGGATTCACATGGCTTAAAAATTGGCCATTAGACATTTCTGTTCCAAGGAGATGTTGCAGGGGAGCGTGCTTACCGGGATAGAAAGAATTTATGTTCATTGGTGAAATCATCCCACAGCCTGCCATTCCTCCACCATGCAAAAATATTCCCAACTCAGGACCTGCTCTGTCTCAATTCTTGTTTTAGTCGCACTTCATATCCAGAATTTGTCCATTACCCTGACCATCTCAGCTCCCTTAGTAGTTGACGCACCTTCCTCAGAAAAGCCCAAGAAAGCTACTTCCTTGGAAGGCAGAAGGGAATTGCCTATAGTTAGTACCTCAGTTTCCCTTTGCCCAGAATTTACTCTATGGGCATATTATCCTTTCTTGCTTTGGGAAAATTAGAGATGGCTCATGCCAAACTTCTGGCCCCCAGATCCTGGCTAGCATTTCTTGGAAAGGCATGGCTACCATTACTTTTGGTTATAAAGAGTGGTGTTGGTCCCTTTCTAGATTTTGGGGCATGACTCCTGTTTTGGGCTTTTGTATTACCCTGTACATTCTTTATAGACTATTTCTGGTGTTGATTATCTTCAGTAGTAGTTCGTCTGTCGCTTCTGGACAGAATGGGCTTATTGTTTGAAACTCTGGTACAAGAATAGACTAGGATAATGACTTTTTCTTGCTTCATGAACTTTAAAATATCCATTTCATATTTGTTTGATGGAGATGGCAGGTACTCTTCCTTTTGTGTGCTTAAGACAGAAAACAAACTTCAGCAGAGAGCAGAAAAACACCTTTATTTGGAAAGTAAAGGAATGAAGGAGGTTTTTCTAATGCCAAGTCTGTTACCTGGCTAAAATAATGCTGGTGTCTTTTTTTTTTTTTTTTCCATATTTTCATGATTTTTATTTCTTTTTGGAGTGGGTATCTAAAAGATAATCTGATCCCTGTTCCTGATTCTGGAGGTAACAGAGAGAAGCTCTTTTCTCATTTTTTGTGTGTGGAATTATTCACATATGAGGAAAAGATATCTCAAAACTAGAAGCTCTTTCATTGTCTCTCCACAATGTAGTGTGGCCCCAAGTGGCCATTCTATGGAGACACAGTATTTGGGGTGGCTAAATCATTACCCCGATGATGCCAAGACCTCCTTCATGCATGTGGCCAACAATGGGGGCTTCCTGGCTGGGGAGGTGGAGGCCCCGCTCTTCTGCCACTAACCGTGGTGTCAGTGAGCCCTGACCCACACTTCCTCTGAGCAACTTCGAGGGGTTTGTGCGGGCCTGCCAAGCATATTGAGCCAGCCTTGTTTCCAAGAGATAGAAGGAACTAGAGCGCTGGGGAAAGTCCCAAGTAACTCTAGCCCCCAGCTACCTGCTGTGGCTGAAGATGAGGACTTTGCAGCTTCAAGAATCCAACTGGCTGGTGCCTGTTTTTCCTGTTGGCCAGATCATTCATCCATGCAGCCCTTCACTAAGCTCATCAACTGATGTTTACAAATGACATTGCTTTCTTGGGTCATGTATACTTCAGTCTTCAGAATCCATCAGGCACTCAAACCCTTTGGCAGTTCTAGTCCTCTCCTCTAGACATGCCTCTGCCCCCTATTACTCAGTTCCTTTTATTCCTACCATTTATTTTCTATTTCATTTTTTTACTTTTTAGAGACAGGGTCTCTGTCACCCAGGCTGGAGTGCAGTGGCATGATCACAGCTCACTGCAGCATCAAATTCCTGGCCTCAAGTGATCCTCCTGCCTCAGCCTCCTGAGTAGCTGAGGCTACAGGTGTGTTGCACGACATCTGGCTAACTTTTGTATTTTTTGTCGAGGTGAGGGTCTCACTATGTGATCAGGCTGGTTTCAAATTCCTGATCTCAAGCTGTCCTCCAGCCTTGGCCTCCCAAAGTGCTGGTATTATAGACTACCAAGCCTGGCCCTTATTTTCTTTTAAAAATGAATTCCTCTTGTACCTAATTCCCATTCTGCTTGTATTATTCTACTTTTCCTGTATTATGCTCTTCCCTTGCTCTTCTTCTCCTCTCCCTTTCATTTTTTTCTCTTCTTCTGTCTCCTGCTACTGCATATGAATTAGATTTGCTCTCCAAATACCATGTATCACCATCTATTCAGTGGCAGAAGCTGTTTTTTTTTTTTACCTTTTGTTTTCTTTTTCTTTTCTTTTCTTTTCTTTTATTTTTTATTTATTTATTTTTATTGCATTTTAGGTTTTGGGGTACATGTGATGAACATGCAAGATTGTTGCATAGGTACACACATGGCAGTGTGCTTTGCTGCCTTCCGTCCCCTCACCTGTATCTGTCATTTCTCCCCATGCTATCTCCTCCGACCTCCCCACCCCCGCCCCTCCCCCATTTCCCCCCAATGGACCCCAGTGTGTAGTGCTCCCCTCCCTGTGTCCATGTGTTCTCATTGTTCAACACCTGCCTATGAGCGAGAATATACGGTGTTTGATTTTCTGCTCTTGTGTCAGTTTGCTGAGAATGATGGTTTCCAGGTTCATCCATGTCCCTACAAAGGACGTGAACTCATCGTTTTTGATGGCTGCATAATATTCCATGGTGTATATGTACCACATTTTCCCTATCCAGTCTATCATCGTTGGGCATTTGGGTTGGTTCCAGGTCTTTGCTATTGTAAACAGTGCTGCAATGAACATTTGTGTGCATGTGTCCTTGTAGTAGAATGATTTATAATCCTTTGGATATATACCCAGTAATGGAATTGCTGGGTCAAATGGGATTTCTATTTTTAGGTCCTTGAGGAATCGCCACACTGTCTTCCACAATGGTTGGATTAATTTACATTCCCACCAACAGTGTAAAAGTGTTCCTATTTCTCCACATCCTCTCCAGCATCTGCGGTTTCCCGATTTTTTAATGATCGCCATTCTAACTGGTGTGAGATGGTATCTCAATGTGGTTTTGATTTGCATTTCTCTGATGACCAGTGATGATGAGCATTTTTTCATGTGTTTGTTGGCCTCCTGTATGTCTTCTTTTGTAAAGTATCTGTTCATATCCTTCGCCCATTTTTGAATGGGCTTGTTTGTTTTTTTCTTGTAGATCTGCTTTAGTTCTTTGTAAATTCTGGATATCAGCCCCTTGTCAGATGGGTAGACTGCAAAAATTTTTTCCCATTCTGTTGGTTGCCGATTCACTCTACTGACTGTTTCTTTTGCCGTGCAGAAGCTTTGGAGTTTGATTAGGTCCCATTTGTCTATTTTGGCTTTTGTTGCCATTGCTTTTGGCGTTTTGGTCATGAAGTCCTTGCCTACACCTATGTCCTGAATGGTTTTGCCTAGATTTTCTTCTAAGGTTTTTATGGTATTAGGTCTGATGTTTAAGTCTTTAATCCATCTGGAGTTAATTTTGGTGTAAGGTGTCAGGAAGGGGTCCTGTTTCTGCTTTCTGCACATGGCTAGCCAGTTTTCCCAACACCATTTATTAAACAGGGAGTCCTTTCCCCATTGCTTGTTTTTGTCAGGTTTGTCGAAGATCAGATGGTTGTGGGTATGTTGTATTTCCTGTGAGGCCTCTGTTCTGTTCCATTGGTCTATATCTCTGTTTTGGTACCAGTACCATGCTGTTTTGATTACTGTAGCCTTGTAATATAGTTTGAAGTCCGGTAGTGTGATGCCTCCTGCTTTGTTCTTTTTGCTTAGAATTGACTTGGCTATGCGGGCTGTCTTTTGGTTCCATATGAAGTTTAAGGTGTTTTTTTCCAGTTCTGTGAAGAAGGTCATTGGTAGCTTGATGGGAATAGCATTGAATCTGTAAATTACTTTGGGCAGTATGGCCATTTTCACGATGTTGATTCTTCCTAACCATGAACATGGAATGTTTCTCCATCTGTTTGTGTCCTCTCTTATTTCGTTGAGCAATGGCTTGTAGTTCTCCTTGAAGAGGTCCTTTACGTTCCTTGTTAGTTGTATTCCTAGGTACTTTATTCTCTTTGTAGCAATTGTGAATGGCAGTTCGTTCTTGATTTGGCTCTCTTGAAGTCTATTACTGGTGTATAGGAATGCTTGTGATTTTTGCACGTTGATTTTGTATCCTGAAACTTTGCTGAAGTTGTTTATCAGTTTCAGGAGACTTTGGGCTGAGATGATGGGGTCTTCCAGATATACAATCATGTCATCTGCAAATAGAGACAATTTGATTTCCTCCTTTCCAATTTGGATACCCTTTATCTTTTTCTTGCCTGATTGCTCTGGCTAGAACTTCCAGTACTATATTGAATAGTACTGGTGAGAGAGGGCATCCTTGTCTAGTGCCAGATTTCAAAGGGAATGCTTCCAGTTTTTGCCCATTCAGTATGATATTGGCTGTTGGTTTGTCGTAAATAGCTTTTATTGTTTTGAGATACGTTCCGTCAATACCTAGTTTATTGAGGGTTTTTAGCATAAAGGGTTGTTGAATTTTGTCAAAAGCCTTCTCTGCATCAATCGAGATAATCTTGTGGTTTTTGTCTTTTGTTCTGTTTATGTGGTGAATTACGTTTATGGACTTGCGTATGTTGAACCAGCCTTGCATCCCCGGGATGAATCCTACTTGATCATGGTGGATGAGCTTTTTGATATGCTGTTGCAATCGGTTTGCCAGTATTTTATTGAAGATTTTTGCATCTATGTTCATCATGGATATTGGCCTGAAATTTTCTTTTCTTGTTGAGTCTCTGCCGGGTTTTGGTATCAGGATGATGTTTGTCTCGTAAAATGATTTGGGAAGGATTCCCTCTTTTTGGATTGTCTGGAATAGTTTCAGAAGGAATGGTATCAGCTCCTCTTTGTATGTCTGGTAGAATTCAGCTGTGAACCCATCTGGACCTGGGCTTTTTTTGGGTAGTAGGCTCTTTATTGCTGCCTCGACTTCAGACCATGTTATTGGTCTATTCAGGGTTTCGGCTTCTTCCAGGTTTAGGCTTGGGAGGATGCAGGTGTCCAGGAATTTATCCATTTCTTCCAGGTTTACTAGTTTATGTGCATAGAGTTGTTCGTAATAATCTCTGATGATGGTTTGGATTTCTGTGGAATCTGTGGTGATATCACCTTTATCGTTTTTTATTGCATCAATTTGGTTATTCTCTCTTTTCTTTTTTATTAATCTGGCTAGTGGTCTGTCTATTTTGTTGATCTTTTCAAAAAACCAGCTCCTGGATTTATTGATTTTTTGAAGAGCTTTTTGTGTCTCTATTTCCTTTAGTTCTGCTCTGATCTTAGTTATTTCCTGTCTTCTGCTAGGTTTTGGGTTTTTTTGATCTTGCTCCTCTAGCTCTTTCAATTTTGATGATCGGGTGTCAATTTTCGATCTCTCCTTTCTTCTCATGTGGGCACTCATTGCTATATATTTTCCTCTAGAGACTGCTTTAAATGTGTCCCAGAGATTCTGGTATGTTGTGTCTTCGTTCTCATTGGTTTCGAAGAACATCTTTATTTCTGCCTTCATTTCATTGTTTATCCAGTCAACATTCAAGAGCAAGTTGTTCAGTTTCCATGAAGCTGTGCAGTTCTGAGTTAGTTTCTGCATTCTGAGTTCTAACTCGATTGCACTGTGGTCTGAGAGACTGTTTGTTATGATTTCTGTTCTTTTGCATTTGCTGAGGAGTGATTTATTGCCAATTATGTGGTCAATTTTAGAGTAGGTGTGATGTGGTGCTGAGAAGAATGTATATTCTGTGGATTTGGGGTGGAGAGTTCTGTAAATGTCTATTAGGTTTGCTTGTTCCAGGTCTGTATTCAGGTCCTGGATATCCTTGTTGATTTTCTGTCTGGTTGATCCTTATGTATCTGGGTGCTCCTGTCTTGGGTGCGTATATATTTAGGATCGTTAGCTCTTCTTGTTGCAGTGATTCTTTTACCATTATGTAATGTCTTTCTTTGTCTCTTTTGATCTTTGTTGCTTTAAAGTCTATTTTATCAGAGATGAGAATTGCAACTCCTGCCTTTTTTTGCTCTCCATTTGCTTGGTAGATCTTCCTCCATCCCTTTATTTTGAGCCTTTGTGTATCCTTGCATGTAAGATGGGTTTCCTGGATACAGCACACTGATGGGTTTTGGCTTTTTATCCAATTTGCCAGTCTGTGTCTTTTGATTGGGGCATTTAGTCCATTGACATTTAGGGATAGTATTGTTATGTGTGAATTTGATACTGTCATTTTGATGCTACCTGGCTGTTTTGTTGGTTAGTTGATGCAGATTCTTGATTGTGTCGATGCTCTTTTACCATTTGGTGTGTTTTTGGAGTGGCTGGTACTGGTTGTTCCTTTATATGTGTAGAGCCTCTTTCAGGAGTTCTTGTAGGGCAGGTTTGGTGGTGATGAAATCTCTGAGTGCTTGCTTGTTCACAAAGGATTTTATTTTTCCTTCACTTATGAAGCTTAGTTTGGCTGGATAGGAGATTCTGGGTTGAAAGTTCTTTTCTTTAAGGATGTTGAATATTGGCCCCCAATCTCTTCTGGCTTGTAGGGTTTCTGCTGAGAGATCTGCTGTGAGTCTAATGGGCTTCCCTTTGTGGGTAACCTGACCTTTCTCTCTGGCTGCCCTTAGCATTTTCTCTTTCATTTCAACCCTGGTGAATCTGACGATTATGTGCCTTGGGGTTGCTCTTCTTGAGGAATATCTTTGTGGTGTTCTCTGTATTTCCTGGATTTGAATATTGGTCTGCCTTGCTAGGTTGGGGAAGTTTTCCTGGATAATATCCTGAAGAGTATTTTCCAGCTTGGATTCATTCTCTTCATCACATTCAGGTACACCTATCAGACGTAGATTAGGTCTTTTCACATAGTCCCACATTTCTTGAAGATTTTGTTCATTCCTTTTTGCACTTTTTTCTCTGTTCTTACCTTCTCTTTTTATTTCATTGAGTTGATCTTCGACCTCTGATATCCTTTCTTCTGCTTGGTCAATTCGGCTGTTGAAGCTTGTGCATGCTTCACGAAGTTCTCGCGTTGCGTTTTTCAGCTCCATCAATTCACTTATACTCCTCTCTATGCTGTCCATTCTCGTCAGCAGTTTGTCCAATCTTTTTTCAAGGTTCCTATTTTCTTTGCGATGGGTTAGAACATGTTCTTTTAGCTCATTGTAGTTTCTTACTACCCACCTTCTGAAGTCTGATTCTGTCATTTCATCACCCTCCTTCTCCATCCGGTCTGGTTCCCTTGCTGGTGAGGAGTTGCGATCCCTTTTAGGAGGAGAGGTGTTCTTGTTTCGGTTGTTTTCATCCTTTTTGCGCTGGTTTCTTCCCATTTTTGTGGGTTTATCCACCTGTTGTCTGTCTCTGTCCCAGGGAGTTGCAGCTTTATGAGTTTCCGTTGCACTACTGCCTTTTTTTATTTTTCTTTCAGGTCGGACCTGCCCAGCTAGCAGCAAGCCTAGCCACTGCCTGCCCGCAGGGGCTTTGCTGAGCTGCTGTGGGCTCCGCCCAGCTGCCCTGAGCTCTTCCCTGTAGTCCTTTTTATATGGGCGTAGTTAGAACTGTCTAGGCAATGGTGGCCCCGCCTCTGTTATGGGGGACTCTCTCTGTTGTGGGAGGTTGCCTCGGCAACGGCAGCCTGCCTCTGTAGCGGTGGAGAGTCTTAGTAATGGCGGAAGCCCCTCCCCCACGGAGCCGGACCGTCCAGGTTCAGCTGTGCTTGGTTTGAAGGGCTCAACCCAGAGGGTTTCCAATTACTGTTTTTGTTTTCCTTGTTGTTGGGGGTGGAGGGGTGGGACCAACCGAGCCTGATCACCTGGCTCCCTGACTCAGAGTCTTTTCTTTTAAGTTGAATGACCCCGCGTTCCGGTCTCTTGTTGAAAAGGCACCTGGATCTCCCGTGCTGCGACTCAGGGAGTCGGCTCGAACTGCGGCGCCGGCTCCTGGCGGATTTTTTGCCTAGGAATCTCCTGGCCTGACTCGCTATTTCAGATGAATGGGCAACTCTGCCGTCTCAGGGGTCTGCTCGCCAGCTAAGAGGGCTCCCAGACCAGTGGCTTTTGTACGGAGAACCGCAGCAACAGGGCGTGGTCACAGCAGCCGCGCAGGCGGAATCAGCCCCGCGGGGGCCAAAACAGCCGCACCGGCTGGGACTGCGACGCTGGAGACCCCTCTGCCTGGGTATCTCCTGGTCTGTGGGCAATAAGAGTTCGTCTGGAAATGCGGCGTCCACTCACCCTCTGCACTTTCACTGGGAGCTGAAGTCCTGAGCTGTTCTTAGGCGGCCATCTTCCCAGCATTCCCCGCTGGTGTCTTTTATGTACATGAAATGGAGTTACTTCTATGCAGGAAGCCTCCACCTGTATAGAAGGAAGGGACAGAGTCCTGTCCTTTCCTTGCTTGGCTGTCACTGACATAGGAGTCATTGTTAATACACTAGTGCTTGAAAATAATGTGTGAGTGAGAACTGGAGGTGAGATGGGGAGAAGCTTGATAATTTGTGAGTCCAGAACTGGGGGTGAGAAGGGTGAAAATCAGAATCGGCTTTGAGGAAGTGACCACTTTCTCCCCACTCCAGGCTAGCTCCCAGGCAGGACTGGTTTAGTAATGCTAGTCCTCCAGCCGTCATTCTTTCACTTTGTAATCCAGCCTGAGACCTAACCAGTAAGAAACTTACTTGGCTAAATAAAAACCTGTTAAAAACTTGCAATTAACTGTGGAAACTGTAAGTAATGTTCTCTCAGAGTTAATGTCTTTTTCCTTTATGCTTCTCTAATAGTTACCTCTTGATGTATAACAAACCACCCCAAATTTAATAGTTTAAAACAACCATCATTTTATTTGCTCCTGATTCTGTGTCAGCAGTTGGGGCTGATATCAGACAGGTGGTGTGCTGGTCTCTCTTGGGTTACCTATGTCTCTTCAGTTATCTGGGGGGCTTAAGTTCGACTGATCTCTGTTGCATGTGAACTTATCCTCTAGCAGGCTAGCCTGAGCTTCCCCACGTGGTAGCATCACCTTCCAAGAGGGTAAGAGAAGAATGTGCAAGGCCTCTTGACACCATGGCTTAGATGTTATGCAATGCCATTTCTGTTTCATTCTATGGGTCCAAGTATGTCACAGCCTAGCCAAAATTTAAGGGGTGGAAAAATAGGAGCTATAAGGTCTCATTCCATAGAATGCATGCCTATAGTGATGGGAAGAATTGGTGATGACATATTTGCAAATAACCTACCACAGCATCTACAGCACATGCATGGTTTTGTCCTTAAGCTTCTAGAGAGCAGGAAATCTTACTTAATCATCCCATACCACAGGTGCTAGGCCTTTCACAAAGCAAGTGTTTGAGAGTCATTAGTTGCACTGAATTCGCATTTCGAGGAAGGATAGAGCTGCCATGAGTCCCACAGAAAGCCAAAATTTCGATATCTGGACATCCAGCCAAATTAAAGGGCTTGAAATAGGTTCAGAGGGTAAAGGTCTAAGGCATACTGGGACATCTGCTGAGATAGTAACCTCTAAACACCCATGGGGAGCTGGGAGGATCAGGCAGGAGTAAGGTTCAGGGTTGAAGCTGGGTACCAGGAAACGTGAGGAGTGGGATTCAGTAAAAGAGGTTGAGAAGGAGTTTCAAAATCTTGGATGGGTTTATAGGCTCCTTTGGTGGAGATCTTCTTGATTCAAATACTTAGGAACTAAAAACACAAGTCATGTTGCCCCCTGGTAAGATGGGACCTAGAGGCTGGGCACAGTCGCTCATGCCTGTAATCTCAACACTTTGGGAGGCTGAGATGGGCGGATCGCAAGGTCAGGAGTTCGAGACCAGCCTGGCCAATATGGTGAAACCCTGTCTTTACTAAAAATAGAAAAATTAGCCAGGTAGGGTGGCAGGCACTGGTAGTCCCAGCTACTTGGGAGGGTGAGGCAGGAGAACAGCTTAAACCGGAAGGTGGAGGTTGCAGTGAACCAGTACTGTCACTGCACTCCAGCCTGGGTGACAGAGCCAGTCTCTCTGTCTCCCAGGATAATCATAATAGACATTCAGGTTCAAAAGGAAAAAGAAAAATAACAGGAATCACATAGCACTTAGCAGTCCACAACAATTCTGAAATCAAAATGGTCACATGCTGCCAGGGAGCATTGCTTTTGGGATCAGAGCCAGGTTTTGATTCCTGGGAGCGGCTCCCTTGTTCATTTTTCTGGATGTCTCTTAGTGTCACTTTCTAAGATGTCTTTGATTTCCATAAAAATGGATAGTGTTTGCAGCTGAGAGAAAGAAACCTTCTCAGGCTGTTTCTTTCTCATGAAAATCTGGGAGCCCAGAGGCATCTCTTCATTTTTAGGTGTCTCAAGTCTATTTTAGTCCAAGTTGACACCACTTTCATTAGCACAACTCTCCTGAAATCTCTGTGGATTTCTCTACGGATCTGTTTCAGATTACTCCATTTAATGAAAGTACCATGTACAATTCTGAGACAGGCCTCTTTTATTTTGGGAGCTGTGTCAGGCTGCTGTGGAACAATTATTTTAATACAAGTACTTTGTATAGCTGAGAGGACCCATTAATCACTGCCTTAAATCTTACAGGGTAATATTAACAAATGGGCATGTAGGGGCATCTTGATTTGGTCTTTTTCTTAAGGCTGTTTATTACTTTGAGGATCTTTTAGTGGCTTATGGGACTGGAAATGAGACGTTGTCTAATTTTATTGTTTTATTGTCCCATTCAGTGCGGTCTGACTCCTCTATGTACCTCTAAATTCTGCTTGAAACCCAACAGTTCTACTAACTCATTCATCTCTTCTCATACCTTGTCATCATCAGCTAAAATAAACCAAATGACAGTCGATATTCTACCTGCAAATCATTTTGCCAAGATCTGCAATTTCATTAGGTTATATTCTATCTTCCTTGTTTACCATATTTGATAGTTTTGCCAGGTATTTTTTTATTACATAATGTGGGATTCATTTTCCGGGCTGCTACAGCAGATTCTTCATTGCATTTCCAGCCTCTGCTAACTATTTATTTGCCAGTTTTTAGACTTGGATAAAATTTTCTTTGCTGCTTCTCCAGGCTCTGCTTGCTACCTGGTCTTAGAGTCAGTGCTACTCATCTTAGATTTTGTTATATCAGCACTCTAATGTTAGAATCTATTTCTTTCCTTGCTAGGTTTTTCTTGATCACAAAACATGCTCAAATCTGGTAGCTTAAAACAATAAACATTATTTTTCATAAGCCTTTGGTAAGTTGGGTAGTTTCTCTGCTTTGATTTGGTGAGCTGGGATGAAACGTGGAGGATGGACTCACTTACATATCTGGAAGTTGCCTGCATGTCTGTGGAGTGATGAAGATGAATTGAGTAAGTGGCTGTCATCCTGTGTGGACTAGCTTCAGTTTCTTACATTGAGGTGATTGTAGGTTCCTAAAAGCAGCATAGAAAAGCAAGTACTTTGTATTTCTGCTTGTATCACGTTTGCTATTGTCCTGTTGGTCAAAGCAATTCAAATGGCAAAGCCCAGAGTCAGTGTGCGTTGAGACTACCTGGGGGCATGGATAGGAAGGAGAAGGAGTGCAGCCAGTTTTACAAACAATCTACCCCCATTTTAGAGTTTTAATTTCTGCTCAGTATTCCATTCCATAGATAAAAGTTCCCAAGCAGTAGCATATGATGTTTTGTGTTTATGTTTTCTAGCACTTCCCAAATAAATGTGTACATACAATATTTGTGAACAACAAAGGGAAGTTTCTTTTTTTCTGTTCTCATAAATTTTTATTAAACCCACAATTATGTAACAGTAATAAGTTTGTTCTTTTTTTCCCTTTGTACAAATTAATGGTGTATATGAGAGGTTTTTTTTTTTTTTAACATGTATCTAATATATAAAAATTAATTCAGGGTATTGAGGATGTCTGTCACCCAAATACAGTACATTTTTAAAAGTCTAGTCACTCTACTCTGCTATGAAACATTTAACTTACTCTTTTAACTTAATGTACGTTTGCATCCTTTAACACACTTCTCTTCATTCTCTTCTTCCTTTGTACTCACCCTTCTCAGTCTCCATTACCTATTTTTTTTACTCTCTACCCAGATGTGTGCAAATTTTTTAGTTCCTATATGTAGGTGTGAATGTGTGATATTTGTCTTTTGTGCCTGGATTATTTCATTTAAGACAGTAATCTCTAGCTTCATCCATGTTGCTCCAAGTGACATGATTTCATTTTTTTTTTTAATTTTTTTTATTTTTTTTTTATGGCTGTGTTGTATTCCATGATATATATGTACCACATTTTAAAAATTCAGTCCACCATTGATGGGCACTTAGGTTGATTTCATGTCTTTGCTATTGTGAATAGTACTGCAATAAACATGTAAGTACAGGTGTATTTTTGATATATTGATTTCTTTTCATTTGGATAAATATCCAGCAGTGAGATTAGTGAATTGAATGGCAATTCTGTTTTTAGTTTTTTGAGAAATCTCCATATTGTTTTCCTTAGTGGCTGTATATTTCCACTAACCATGTATAAGTATTCCTGAGGAACACAAATGTAGCTGGAGGCCGTTATCCTAAGTGAATTAATGCAGAAACAGAAAACCAATTATGGCATGTTCTCGTTTATAAACGGAGGCTAAACACTGGGAACTCACAGACATAAAGTTGGCAACAATAGACCCTGGGGACTAACAGAAGGAAAGGAGGGAGGGAAAGTGTTTGAAAATTAATTGTTGGGTACTATGTTCACTATCTAAGTGATGGGATCATTCATATTCCAAACCTCAGCATCACACAGTATACCCAGCTAACAAACCGTATATATACCCTAAATCTTAAATAAAAGTTGAAATTACCCTAAAAAGACTTCTTTTCTTTGCATCCTTGCCAACATCTGTTTTTTTTGTTTTTCACCTTTTTAAGAATATCCATTTTCTTATGACTAGTGATGTTGAGCATATTTTCATATATGTGTTTGCCATTTGTATGTGTACTTTTGAGAAATGTCTATTGATGTTCTTTGGCTACCTGTTAATGGAATTATTATTATTATTTTTTCTGTTTAGTTGTTTGAGTTACTTGTATATTCTAGATCTTAGTCCCCTGTCAGATGAATAGTTTGCACATATTTTTTCCATTCAGAAGGAACAAAGGAATTTTTAAAAATCTGTTCTTTCAAGGAAATAAGCATTATACAATAAAAGAATGTTTCTTTCCCAGGTTTTTTGGTTAAGATCATATTTATGAGAAATTCTGCAAACTTCTATTTCTTTTTACAAGAGTAGGCTTTTGGTTCTTTGAAAGAATTTAACATGAAAATGCTTTTTTGTCTAAAAAGTGAAAAAAAGTTTTAAAGACACTTTTACATTTACTGTTTTATGGTATTAACAGTAATAGGTCTGACTACTTAAGAAACCAAAAACAACTTCCCACTTTTAAATTGATCCACTAAGAATCTTAGAGGAGGAACTCAGAGTGGTGGTATCTAAATGAAAAGTATAAAAGGAAAAAAAAAAAAAGCAAGCAAGCAAGCATAGGGTGATGTGATTGAAGAGGTGCAAAAAACAAGAAGTACAAAGTATTGCAAAAATATAATATAGAGAGGAAGTAAATTAAAATAGCTATTTCAAAAATCACGCTTAGGCTAGAAGGTTAATTGGAAAGAAAAAAAGAATTGAAAAGAAGTTTCAGTTTGTGATGAAGATTTTTTTAAATGGAGAAATTTGTAAATGCCATGTTAGATAGAAGATATTTGCTTCCATCTCTTCCAAGGCTCTTCTACTCCAGAACTGTAAAGAGGAAGATGAAAGTTGCTAGGGTCTGTATGTCCACATCCATGTGTTGAAACTGAATCCCCAATATGATAGTATTAGAAGGTAGGCCTTTGGGAGATGATTAGGTCATGGGAGCAGAGTCCTCATAATGGAGATTAATGGCCTTATGAAAGAGTTCTCAAAGAGCAGCCTTACCTCTTGTACCATGGGAAGACATAACTAGAAGGCTCTGTTTATGAACCAGAAAGTGTGCTCTCACCAGACACCTAATCTGTCTGCAATTTGATCTTGGACTTCCCAGCCTCTAGAACTTTCAGAAATAAATTTCTGTTGTTTATAAGCCATCCAGTCTGTGGTATTCTGGTACCTGAATGGACGACTATAATAGTAGGACAAGAATAAAGGTGTATTTGTCAGCATTCTGATGGCAGTGGCAGTCTGTCTGGAGTGGCTGCTGTGAAGATACCACCTGTAGCGGGGGAGGCACAGCTGGGGCTGTGCATTCCATGGAGCCAGCAGTGGCTGGAACAGGTGGAAGCACCACCCACTGCCAAGTCAGTGGGGCAGGAGCCCTATGCTCTTGGGGGCAGCCGGAGCCACTCAGCTGTAACTACAGACCTGAGCATCCCTGTGCTCTTAGGGGCTCAGAAAGCCTCTTGACCCCACAGGCTTAAAAATGTCTGTTTCCACTGCCTGGCGCTCGTTATGGGGCAGAGCAAATTTGTGGCCAAGCCAGGTGCTGTCATGACCTGGCCAGGGTTGCACTGACACACCAGCCACCTGCAATCTTGGCCCCCTCTGGACTTTGGGTGCCAATGAGCACAGGAGGGAAGCCGAGGAAGGGCTGAGGTTGGCTCAGTTTGGGCCTGCAGGCACAAAGAACCTGGGTGCTGTGGAGGACATGTTGATAGTGGCAGGAGGAAGACAGGCTCCTGGGTGGAAAGGGCAGATCTCTGGTGAAGCCTTACCTTCAAGCCAGGGATAGCTTAAAGTTTGGGGGTTGGGATGTCAGTTCTGGGTGGAGTCTGTGGCCCAGAGTCAGAACTTAGGGTGCTTTTTTCAGGCCTGTCCATGGCCACCCATGGACCTATCAGCACGTACTTCCTCACTTTTGAGCCCATAAAAACTCTTGACCCAGCAAGACTCACATAGACATTGGGACTGCCAGCTATGGGAAGGAGCTACCCACCACAGGTGTCTGCACTGAGAGCTGGTTACTCACCAGGATTACCTGCCTGTGGAAAGGATCTACCCACCTTGGATCTCCTGAGAGCTGTTCTGTCACCCAGTGAAGCTCCTCTCTGTCTTGCTCACCCTCCAGTTGTCCACGTACCTCATTCTTCCTGGATGCAGGACAAGAACTTGGGACCCACTGAATGGTGGGACTAAAAGACTTTTAACACAAACAGAGCCAAAACATGCCCCCTGGTCACCACATTGTGGGCGACAAGAAGAAAAGAGCCGTAGCCCTTTGGGGAGGCCAGACCCAGGGGCTCCCTGAGCCCAGGCTGTGACACCCTCTTTAGGGTTCTGCAGTTTGTGGTGTCTCCAAGTTTCTGGATGCCACCACGTTCCCTGGCTCCCACAGTGGAAGCTGCTTGTAGTACACCTGGTCCAGCCACAGCCTTGCACAGAGCCAGTACCTTTGCTGGCACCTGGAGCAGCCCATCTGACTACAGCCAGCATGCCTGGCTTTGTGCAGTGGCTGTCCTGTGTTCACTCCCACACCCCCATTACTCTGCACCTGGCTCACCCTTGGCACACATGGGATTTGGGCCAGTAGTGTGAGCTGAATGAAGCCTGCTGGGGCCAAGTGGGTGGAATGAACCCAGTGTGCACAAGCAGAATGCAAGCAGAGGTGCTACTGGCCAGAGAGGCTTCTGGCTGGTGAAGTGACACCTAAGGACCATGTGACAATTCCACTCTTGGTTTTCTATAACAATAAATTATAAAGGTTGGTTATGGCAGAAGAAAGCAAACAACAGGCTGATGCGAAAATGTTTGGCAGTACCCACAAACCTGCAGGGAAAAGACAGCAATAGGAGCATCAGCAATGGAGCCAGAAGGTTGGGTGGTGGGGAAATGACTGCAAGGCAGGTGAACACATTATATTCTGAAGCAGTTTTTGCTTAAATGGAAGTCGGCATATTTCAAACCAAGTATTAACTACTCTTGAAGCCACGCTAACTCTTGGGCTTAAAGAAATTAGGAGATAAAAAGAGAGCAGAATTAGGATTTCCCTTTTAAAGGTGCTTTAAGGGTGAATAATATCTCAAAAATAGTAGCTTAAGTGTTTCAGTGTTACTAATGTACAAATTAGAAAGTGCCTTGAAAAATAGGAAACAATTATGGAGCCCATTAGAATATTATAGTGGTTGTGGGAAAAAAATAGAAGAAATAACCTCTCCAGGTTTAATGAAGGAGTACATTTAAAGGCAGGTTTAGATACCTTGATTATGCATTTATGATAGAGGAATATTTTGTTTAATTACCCTGTTCACAAAGAGTATTTGTGCCTCATGTGTAAAATGAGTACAGGTAGGCTATGCAGGTTATTTCCTTTTACAGGATGTTAAAGAAAATTGAAGCACAATAGTAATGAGAATTTTAAAAGAAAAACATAAAATAGAATGGAGTTTGAAATTTTTATAATTAAAAAATTATATATGAAATTTATGTATATTACAAAAGACTTGAAAATTAGGAGAAAAACCATCAACAGTCCCAAGACCTTAATCACAATCACTTTCATTATTTTGGTGTGTTTTCTTTCTTATATTAGAATGCATTTAAAAACATAGTTGTAGTCAATGCATATTTTTTCAACTGGCTTTTGTCATTCAACATTTCATTATAAATATAAAAAACAATTACAATTTAAAAATTTTTTAAATCCTTTATTTCTTGAATGGATATCCAAATTTTGTACCTAATTTTCCCAGGCACACAAAAATGTGAGGTTGTTATACAGTAAATGTCAAGCTCCAAACTGGAAGGTCAGACACTTGCTGGTTATTTACATACCTATTTCACTGGTCTTTGCTAACAGAACCTTGATTGTGTCCAGGAATTTTTCTTTTCTACATGATTGAGGTGAGGTGCTCTATCTGTGGTTTAATGGTCAGTTCTCCATCTGCCAATAAGATGTGAAGGTGGAAAGTCTTCTCTTGCTTTTAAGAAGGCAATAGAAGTGATGGTTTTTTGCACCATGTCCAGGTTCATGCTTGTGGATGGGAGAACCAGGTTATAAAAAGGACCCAGGATTATACTAATGAGCCACTGAATCAACAAACTCAGAAACCTCTGGAATTCTTTGCCATTTAGGCACATTTGAGTTGGGTTTTCTGTATTTATGGATAAAGGATCCCAACTGAAAGACCTGCATTGCCCTAGTACAGGTTCTTCATGAGGGTTCCATCGCTGCAGCAGACTTATGCTTGGATGTCCAGGCATTTCCATACATCCTCTGAAATCTAGGTGCAGGTTATCAAACCTCAAATCTTGTCTTATGCACACCCACGGGCCCAACATCACATGGAAGCTGCCAGGACTTGGGACTTGCACCCTCTGAAGCAATGGCTAGAGCTGTACAATGGCCCCTTTTAGACATGGATGGAGCTAGAGCAGCTGGGATGCAGGGCACCAAGTTTCAAGGTTGCACAAAGAAGCAGAGTCCTGGGCCTGGCCCATGAAACCATTTTTCCCTCCTAGGCCTCCAGGCCTTTAATGGGAAGGGCTGCTGTGAAGATCTCTGAAATGCCTTGGGGACATTTTCCCCATTGTCTTAGGGATTAACACTCAACTCATGGTTACTTACACAAATTTCTGCAGCCAACTTGAATTTCTCCCCAGAAAATGGATTTTTCTTTTCTACTTCATGGTCAGGCTGCAACTACTCAAAACTTTTATGCTCTGCTTCCCTTTTAAATAAAAGTTCCAGTTTCAGATAATCTCTTTGTGAATGCATATGACTGAATGCTCTCTGAATTAGCCAGGTTACCTCTTGAAAGCTTTGCTGCTTAGAAATTTCTTCCACTAGATATCCTAAATAATCTCTCTCAAGTTCAATATTCCACATATTTCTAGGGCAGGGGCAAAATGCCACCAGTCTTTTTGCGAAAGCATAGCAAGAATGACCTTTACTTCAGTTCCCAGTAAGTTCCTCATCTCCGTCTGAGACCACCTCAGCCTGGACTTCATTGTTCATATCACTATCAGCATTTTGGTCTAAACCATTCAACAAAATTTTAGGAAGTTTCAAACTTACCCACCTCTTCCTGTCCTTTTCTGAGCCCTCCAAACTGTTCCAGCCTCTGCCCATTACCCATTTCCAAAGTTGGTGCCACATTGTCAGTTTATCTTTATAGCAGTAGCCTCCTCTGCCAGTACCAATTGTTTGTATTAGTGGATTTTCACACTGCTATCAAGCACTGCCAAATTGGAAACTGATAAAGAAAGGAGGTTTAATTGACTCACAGTTCTGCATGACTGGGGAGACCTCAGGAATTATGGCAAAGGCAAAGGGGAAGCATGGTACATCTTACATGGAGTCAGGAGAGAGACTGTGTGCAGGGGAAACTGCCACTTTTAAACTATCAGATCTCATGAGAACTGCCTCATTATGATGAGAACAACATGGGAGAAACAGCTTTCATGATCCATTCACCTCCCACCAAGTCCCTCCCTTAGCAGATGGGGATTAGAATTTGAGATGATTTGGGTGGGGACACAGAACCAAACCATACAAAATGGGGCCTCAGTGAGATGACAAAATTAATTGTAGACAAGAATACATTTTCTCTGTGTTTAAAAATTAAAGCATTAATTAAAGTGTATTTTTTTCTGTACCTCAACACAGTTTTTCTGTCTATGGTTGATAATGGTGGCACAATAGTCAATTGATGTTATATTTTATGATTTAGCTTAATGGTTCCCAGTTATTTTGTATTTAGGTTAATATAAAGAACACTATGACAGACATCTTTGGGCTTACAGATTTTTCTGCATTTTGGATTATTTCTTGATTTGGATTGTTAGATTTTTGCAATACATCTGCTGGTTCCAGTAAAATGATCATTTGGTTTGTATGCTAAAGTACTCTCTATAAAAGCTGATTCTAAGTTACAGGGCATCATAGTATCCATTTTAGTTTCACTTCTTCTCAACTTAATATTGGTTAAATACTTTTTCTAGTGTAATAAATGAAAAACATTATTTTAATTACTATATCTGGTCAATGGAGTGTTTCTAACCCTTTCCTTGCCATTTATAATCATTATTTGATGCTTATGATTTATTTATTTATTTATTTATTTATTTTTTTGAGGCGGAGTTTCACTCTTGTTACCCAGGCTGGAGTGCAATGGCGTGATCTCGGCTCACCGCAACCTCCGCCTCCTGGGTTCAAGCAATTCTCCTGCCTCAGCCTCCTGAGTAGCTGGGATTACAGGCACGCACCACCATGCCCAGGTAATTTTTTGTATTTTTAGTAGAGACGGGGTTTCACCATGTTGACCAGGATGGTCTCGATCTCTCGACCTCGTGATCCACCTGCCTCGGCCTCCCAAAGTGCTGGGATTACAAGCTTGAGCCACCGTGCCCGGCAATTTATTTTTTTATGTATGATATAAAAATCTCTTACCTTTAGAAAGCCAAAATGGAAACATTTGTTGATTACAAAGTAAACTAGTTCAATAGATTCCGTACTCATTACTCTGTGCCTGTTGGAGGAGATTAAGAATAGAATATGGATAGAGCTGTTCCGAAGCACATGACACCTGTCTCTTTACGAGTGCTCACTGGAGCAAGCCCCATCAATAAGCCCTAGAAAATGTCTGTCCTGTCCTGTTCTGGTAGCCTGCCATTTTCTATTTTCACTGCAAGCTTCCTGGCCAAAACCTATACAAAAGAAGTTTTACAACTAACATACAATATAACCTCCCACCCTGGAAAATCATTCAGCAGTCAGTACTGTAGAATTTCACTGTCGTGGTCTCTTTTTCTTTGCTTGTTCACTCTCAATGACATGTCTCAGCAGATACGATCTGCTGATTTGACCTGCTCCCTGGGTAGTTTAGGCTCCTCTCTTCTCATTGCGGCACACCACACTGTGGGTGCAGTTGCTGTGGCATCTTCCAGGATGTCACCATCCATTGAAGTCAGCTTCTGAGGAGCCAACAGAAGGCCTCCAACAGAGGATGACTCAGACCCTCCCTAACTCTGCCATCCTTCCCACATAGCAGGTGTTGCCACTTATTTCGGCAACCTTCAGTTCACTCTCATTGGACTGGTCAAGAAAAGTGAAACTGCCGTCAATGCTCATCATCCAGGAAATCTGCCTCAGCTGTTCCTGGAATAGATTTGTCCTGAAGAGAGGGGCGTATTTCTCTTGGGTAGTCAGTCCTGAAGGGGAAGATCAGAGGTCAAAGACTTTTGTCTCATTAAACTGGGTTGTGTATGTGAATATTAAAGTTCAGCTGAGTTTAAAAAAAACGCTAAAACAATCTGACAATATTAAGGAAGAAATTGACAATAGAAGAAAGAGCCTTTATCCTGCCAAACAAATCTATTTTAATAGGTAAGTATTTCAGAGTATTTTTTTGCCTTATTGTGCAGGCATTTTACAAAGCTGAATTGTAAAGTACGGACAACTTTGCAGTTTGCATTTTTATTTATATGTCTATACAAACAAGCTCTCAGGTTGCTACAAAGTGTTACTAGTGTTACATGGATATTGCTGGTGACTTCATAAAATGAGGCATGGTGGCTCCATTCCCCTTAAAAGTGATTGGTTCAGAGGTACTCAGGTGACCCAGAGTAACCAGCTCTTCTTCTGCTGGATATTGCTGTGTTTGTCAGTGCTGCTAGTTACCCAGCAACCATCTTGTTAGCCCGAGGTTAATTATAAAGCCACTCAACACATTGAAGATGGCAAATATTTATTAAGCATTTCTATGTGCAAGATGTGCCGCTATGAGTAAAATGAGTATACCATAGTTTGTGCTCTCTGGAGTATTTTATTGTGGAAGACAAATAGACTCAAATAATTATAATATAAAACCAATGTGATGCTTACTTTACCACTGTTATTACTGACCAATGCATGTGAAAAAGCCTCCAGTACTTTGTTAGGTAGCAGTCATAGATCTGAGCCATCTCTTAGTGTGCTCTGATCAGGCCACCAGATATTAGTGGGCTTAGTAATTTTCTTATTTGTTTTTTATTTGTTATTTATTTTGAGCTCGAAATATCTTGTAATTATTAATAAAATGGTATTTTATATTTTTGCCAAACAGAGTTATAATAACCTTGAATGTGAAAAAATGAATGAATGGCTCCCAAGAGGTGTTTGTTTTTGAGAGTGTCAGGAAATTATATGTTAGAATAGAATGTTAGGATAGAATGATTGGAAAAAAATGTAAAGTGAACAGATGTTTGGTAGGCAAAGGAAAGGTGAAAATGGGTAGCAGCAAATTAGAGACACTTTGCAAATTGATGAAACAAAAGCCCGCCAGTTCTATTTTAGATTGTAAAGCTAAAACAGACAATGTGTTCTGGAACAGAAAAATTATGTTTCCAGGAATAGGTAGGAATTAGAGGGTCGCTTGACTGACAAATTTAAAACTGCTAAGGGCGCAATCTAATTGAGTATCTTCCTCTTCGTGTGTGTTCCCTCATGCCAGTTCAATAGGTCACTGGTGCTGACTGGATGGTGAGTCAGAACAAATGAAAGTAAACCATTTTCTACTCTGGGTTCTCAGGGTGTAGATTCACTGCCTCTGTAATTCAGCAACACATACAGAACTCAGACTCAATATGACAGGTTTACAACAAAGCAGGATCTGTAGTAGAACACATAACACAAAGTAATGAAATACCCTTCTTGGAAACCAACTATTGTCCTTGAGGTCAATAAAACATTTTTCCCTATGCAGCTTTGTTCATCTTGGCTAAATCCACGCTTTTGATGTATAAACGTGGCTAATATTGACTTTCACCGTGTTACCATAGTTTCAGATCTTTTGATTTATCAGTTGTAAATTGTCTGACCTTGTTTTAGAAACATTGCATTCCTTTAATTACTTATTGGTAATTTACTAGAAAAAAGAAACTTATGAAGTGCTCGTCTTGAAAGCAGGCACAGAAGGAAGATAATTTAAACTAGTATTTGAAGGCACTCTTCTATCTGTGGCCCTTCTCAAGTCAGATTCTACTTTGCACTGAAGATTATTTCTTTGTTGGAAAGTTTGGAAGTTTGTAACTGACTTTTAGAAGAATTTTTTACAGGGTGTTTTATGAAGAGCCCCAGCAAAAAGGTGGCTGCTCTCTGGCAAAGACGGACGGTCTTTTCCTCTGCCGAGCAGTTAGAATGTATTATCTCTTTTAGGCCACACTTTATAGACCAATTAAATGTGAGCTCCTGTGGATTAAGAGCATTTTAAAAAATACAATGATTTGTAATGGTCCTTAAAAAACAAACTTATTTTTCTGTAATTATAAAAATATTGTTTTACCTATGTAAAATTTATATGACAAAGTATGAAAATGCTTCATATTCCCATCCTCAGAAATAACCACAATTAGTGCTTTGCTATGTATTATTCTTTCAACACACATATATATATGTGTTGAAAGAATACATATATATATATATGTATGCATGTATATATATATATTTAATTTATTTTACTTTAGGTGCATACTATATCTGGTATTTCTCCCCATGTTATCCATTCCAACCCCCTCTCCCTCCCACCCCCCACTGTCTCTCCCCTATCCCCCGCAACTGCCCCCAGTGTGTGATACTCCTCTCCTTGAGTCCACATGTTCTCATTGTTCAACACTCATCTATGAGAGAGAACATGCAGTGTTTGGCTTTCTGTTCTTGTGTCAGTTTGCTCAGAATGATGGTTTCCAGATTCATCCAAGTCCCTACAAAGGACATGAATTCATTGTTTTTTATGGCTGCATAGTATTCCATGGTGTATATGTACCACTTTTTCTTTGTCCAGTCTATCATTGATGGGCATTTGGGGTGATTCCAGGTCTTTGCTATTGTACACAGGGCTGCAATGAACATACTTGTGCATGTGTCTTTATAGTAGAACAATTTATAGTTCTTTGGGTATATACCCAGTAATGGGATTGCTGGGTCAAATGAAATTTCTATTTTTAGGTCCTTGAGGAATTACCACACTGTCTTCCACTATGGTTGAACTAATTTACACTTCCACTGAAAACGTTGCTGTTTCTCTACATCCTCTCCAGCATCTGTTGTCTTCAGATTTTTTAGTGATCGCCATTCTAACTGGCGTGAGATGGTATCTCAATGTGGTTTTGATTTGCATTTCTCTAATGACCAGTGATGATGAGTATTTTTTCATGTGTTTGTTGGCCTCATATATGTCCTCTTTTGAAAAGTGTCTGTTCACATTCATTGCCTACTTTTGAATGGGGTTGTTTTTTTCTTGTTGATCTGTTTTAGTTCTTTGTAGATTCTGGATATTAGCCCTTTGTCAGATGGGTAGATTGCAAAAATTTTTTCCCATTCTGTTGGTTGCTGGTATAGAAGCTCTGGAGTTTAATTGGATCCCATTTGTCTATTTTGGCTTTTGTTGCCAATGCTTTTGGTGTTTTAGTCATGAAGTCCTTTGCCTATGCCTATATCCTGAATGGTTTTGCCTAGGTGTTCTTCTAGGGTTTTTATGGTGTTAGGTTTTATGTTTAAATCTTTAATCCATCCGGAGTTAATTTTAGTGGAAGGTGACAGGTAGGGGTCCAGTTTCTGCTTTCTGCACATTCCTAGCCAGTTTTCCCAACACAAGTTATTAAACATGGAGTCTTTACCCTGTTGCTTGTTTTTTGTCAGGTTTGTCAAGATCAGATGATTGTAGATGTGTGGTGTTTCTTCCGGGGCCTCTGTTCTGTTCTATTGGTCTATGTCTCTGTTTTGGTATCAGTACCATGCTGTTTTGATTACTGTAGCCTTGTAATATAGTTTGAAGTCTGGCAGTGTGATGCCTCCGGCTTTGTTCTTTTTGCTTAGGATTGTCTTGGCTATGCAGACTCTCTTGTGATTACATATGAGGTTTAAATTGATTTTTTTCAGTTATATGAAGGTCGTTGGTAGCTTGATGGGAATAGTGTTGAATATATAGATTACTTTGGGCAGTATGGCCATTTTCAAGATATTAATTCTTCCTAACCATGAGCATGGAATGTTTTTCCATCTGTTTATGTCCTCTCTTATTTCCTTGAGCAGTTTGTAGTTCTCCTTGAAGAAGTCCTTTAAATCCTTTGTTAGTTGTATTCCTAGGTATTTTATTCTCTTGGTAGCAATTGTGAATGGGAGTTTGCTCTTGATTTGGGTCTCTGTTTGTCTGTTATTGGTATATAGGAATACTTGAGATTTCTGCACATTGATTTTGTATCCTGAGACTTTGCTGAAGTTGCTTATCAGTCTGAGAAGATTTTGGGCTGAGATGATGGGGTCTTCTAGATACATAATCATGTCATCTGCACATAGAGACAGTTCAACTTCCTCCTTTTTAAATTGAATACCTTTTATTTCTTTTTCTTGCCTGAATGCTGTGGCTAGAGCTTCCAATACTGTATTGAATAGGAGTGGTGAGAGAGGGCACCCTTGTCTAGTGCCTGATTTCAAAGGGAATTCTTCCAGTTTTTGCCCATTCAGTATGATACTGGCTGTAGGTTTGTTATATATAGCTTTTATCATTTTATGGTACATTCCATCAATACCTAGTTTATTGAGAGATTTTAGCATAAAGGGCTGTTGAATTTTGTCGAAGGCCTTCTCTGCATCTATTGAGATAATCATGTGGTTTTTGTCTTTGGTTCCGTTTATGTGATGGTTTACATTTATGGATTTGCGTATGTTGAACCAGCCTTGCATCCCCAGGATGAAGCCTACTTGATCATGATGGATAAGCTTCTTGATGTGCTGTTGCAATCTGTTTGTCAGTATTTTATTGAAGATTTTTGTGTTGATGTTCATCATAGATATTGAACTGAAGTTTTCATTTTTTGTTGAGTCTCTGCCTGTTTTTGGTATCATGATGATGTTGGTCTCATAAAATGAGTTAGAGAGGATTCCCTCCTTTTGTATTGTTTGATACAGTTTCAGAAGGAACAGAACCAGCTCCTCTTTGTACATCTGGTAGAATTCAGCTGTGAACCCGTCTGGACCTGGACTTTTTTTGGTTGGTAGGCTATTGATTGCTGCTTCTACTTCAGCCCTTGTTATAGGTCTATTCAGGGTTTTAACTTCCTCCTGGTTTAGTCTTGGTAGAGTACAAGTGTCTAGGAATTTATTCATTTCTTCCTGGCTTACTGGTTTATGTGAATAGAGCTGTTTGTAGTAATCTCTGATGGTAGTTTGTATTTGTGTGATATCAGTGGTGATATCCCCTTTATTGTTTTTTTTTAATTACATCTATTTGATTCTTCTCCCTTTTATTTTTTATTAATCTGGCTAGCAGTCTTTCTATTTTGTTGATCTTTTATTGATTTTTTGAAGGGTTTTTTGTGTCTCTGTCTACTTCAATTCTGCTCTAATCTTAGTTATTTCTTGTCTTCTGCTAGCTTTTCAGTTTTTTTGATCTTCCTCCTCTAGCTCTTTCAATTTTGATGATAGGGTGTCAATTTTAGATCTTTCCTTCTTTCTCATGTGTGCATTTATTGTTATAAATTTCCCTCTCGACACTGCTTTACAGGTATCCCAGAGATTCTGGTAAGTTGTGTCTTCATTCTGGTTGGTTTCAAAGAACATCTTTATTTCTGCCTTCATTTCATTGTTTATCCAGCCGACACTCAGAAGCAAGTTGTTCAGTTTCAAGTGGTTGTGTGGGTTTGAGTTTGTTTCTTAATCCTGAGTTATAGTCTGATTGCGCTGTGGTCTGATAGATTGTTATGATTTCTGTTCTTTTGCATTTGCTGAGGAGTGATTTGCTTCCAATGATGTGGTCAATTTTACAGTAAGTGCAATGTGGTGCTGAGAAAAATGCATATTCTTTGGATGTGGGGTGGAGTATTCTGTTTATTTCTATTTGGTCTGCTTGGTCCAGCTCTGCATTCAAGTCTTGGATAGCCTTGTTAATTTTTTGTCTTGTTAATTTGTCTAATATTGACAGGGGAGTGTTGACGTCTCTCATTATTATTGTGTGTGAGTCTAAATCTCATTTTAAGTTGTTAAGAACTTGTTTTATGTATCTGGGTGCTCCTGTGTTGGGGCATATATATTTAGGATAGTTAGCTCTTCTTGTTGTATTGATCCTTTTACCATTATGTAGTGTTCTTCTTTGTCTCTTTTGATCTTTGTTGGTTTGAAGTCCATTGTATCAGAGACTAGGATTGCAATCTGTTCTTTTTTTTGTTCTCCATTTTCTTGGTAAATCTTCCATTCCTTTATTTTGAGTCTATATATGTCTTTGTATGTGAGATGGGTTTTCTGAATACAGCACACCGATGGGTTTTGTTTTTTATCCAGTTTGCCAGTCTGTGTCTTTTGATTGGGGTGTTTAGGCCATTTACATTCAGTGTTAGTATTGTTATGTGTGAATTTGATCCTGCCATTTTGTTACTGGGCTGGTTTTCTTTCCCATTAGTTGGCTCATTTTCTTCATTGCATTTTTGGTCTTTGCCATCTGGTTTGCTTTTGCAGTGACTGGTACTTTTTCCTTTCTTTGCTTAGTGTTTCTTTCAGGAGCTCTTATGGGGCAGGTCTGGTGGTGACAAAATCTCTCAGTAATTGCTTGTCTGTAAAGGATTTTATTTGTCCTTCACTAGGCTTAGTTTGGCTGGATATGAGATTCTGGGCTGAAAGTTCTTTTCTTTAAGGATGTTGAGTATTGGTCCCCACTCTCTTCTGGCTTATAGGGTTTCTGCTGAGAGATCCGCTGTGAGACCGATGGGCTTCCCTCTGTGGGTGACCTGACCGTTCTCTCTGGCTGCCCTTAGCATTTTTTCCTTCATTTCAACCCTATTGAATCTGATGATTATGTGCCTTGGGGTTGCTCTTCTTGAGGAATATCTTTGTGGAGTTCTCTGTATTTCTTGAATTTGAAATTTGGACTGCCTTGCTAGCTTGGGGAAGTTCTCCTGGATAATATCCTGGAGCATGTTTTCCAGCTTGAATTCATTCTCCTCATCATAATCAGATACACTGATCAAGTATAGATTAGGTCTTTTCACATAATCCGATATTTCTTGGAGGCTTTGTTCGTTTCTTTTCATTCTTCTTTCTCTTGTCCTGCTTTCTCTCTCTCTTTTTTTTTTTTCCATTGAGTTGATCTTCAATCTCTGATATCCCTTCTTCTGCTTGATCGATTCGGCTAGTAAAACTTGTGTTTGCTTCACGTAGTTCTCGTGCTGTATTTTTCAACTCTATCAAGTCATTTATGTTCTTCTTTAAGCTGGTTATTCTAGTTAGCATTTCGTCTAAGCTTTTTTCAAGGTTTTTGGTTTCTTTGCATTGATTCAGAATGTGTTCCTTTAGCTCAGAAAAGTTCGTTATTTGTTATATAATAAACTTGTGTCAATCCGTTGCATTTCTTCTTGGTCATGTTGCGATCTGTGTTGTTGAGTTGTGATCCCTTGAAGGAGAAGAGGTGTTCTGGTCTTTGATGGTTTCATCTTTTTTGCACTGTTTTTTCCCCATCTTTGTGGATTTACCTGGCTGTGGTGTCAGGGAGCTGCTTGATGAGGTCACTTGTCTGCTTGTGGAGGCGCTACTGGGTTTCTAGGGACTCCTTCCGGTTACTACAGAAGCTTCCTGTGTCTTTTTTGTTTATACTGGGAGATTAGGCCCGCCTCTTCCACTGACCTGTAGGCACTGCTGGGTTGTCAATAACGCAGACCCGTTGCTAAGTAGGCTTCCTGTGTTTTTTGTTAAAACAGGTAGCCCAGTCCCACCCCTCTAATGGTGGGTTGTACCCTTCCTTCACTGGGCTGGATCATTCAGGGTTCATCTCAGACTGTGGCACTGGCTGTGCAACCTGCTAGAGTCAGAGCTTCAGCCCTCTTGGGTTTGTGGGGTAGGGTAGGGACCCACCCAGCCACATCAGGGAGTCTCCCCCTTTCAGCTTCCTCTATCTACAGTCAGGGTCATGGGGTAGGGGCCGGCCCAGCTGTTCCCACTTACAGCTCCCTCTCTCTCTGGGCTGTGGGAGGGGGGCGGTAGCTCAGTCCGCAGGCTCTTCCGGCTGCCTTTTGGGCTTATGCATCTGTTTAGGTCTGTGTGCCAATCTGGGACACCGTCCTGGGTTATTATTCAACTCCACACTTGTAATTCTCGGTGCTTGAATGGCAAAGATCCCCTGTTCTGTGTATTGCTGAAGCTTTGGGGAAGTGCTTTATCTGGCCTGGAGCGCCAGAGGGGGAGCCTCAGACTTGCTGGTCAGATGTACTTTCTGGGTGAAGCAGCACCCCTCCCCGCCTTGATCTGCCCTGAGTGAAATCCAGACCTGTTGAAATGCACCTGGTACCTCGGTTGGAGCTAGGAGATCTCTGGATTTCTGCGTCTCTCTCATTGGGTGTTGTGCGCTGGTGTTGTGTCTGTTCGGTGATCTTGGATCAGACTCGTCAACATATTTTTTAAGCATATATGTACATTTTCTTTATCTCTTTTCAACTTTCAATGTCTTTCCATTTAACTATATATGTTGTTCATGTTTCCATGTCTATATATTATATGTACATATGGTACATACACATCTGGTTCCTTCATCTTTCCATATATATACACATATACCTTATTTTTTTTCCCAATGGCTGAAGCTATTTCATTGTAAGTGGTTTGATAATTTTTACAGAAAATATGGAAGCGTTTTTAGGGTTAAATAGGTGAAATAATTTATGGAAATAATGAAGGTATAAATATACTTCCTGAAAGAACAGTCTATAGTGTAATCCCTTCTAACTGCACTGTGTTGCAACCTGGTGTCTGCTAGAAATGCTCATCAGAGTCAGTAACTCCTGCTGAATCCAGTGAAACATTTTTTATCTTTTTCTTCCTTGACTCCATGTAGCTTTTTGTGTGTTTTTTTTTTCCTGGTAACATATTCTCTCTCTCTCTCTCTCTCTCTCTCTCTCTCTCTCTCTATCTCTCTCTGTTTCTGTGACACCACCATCCTTTCTTCGTTTTCTTCCTTCCTGGCCTCTTTGCTCTAGCCAGTCCCTTCCTGTTGCAGTTCCTTGGGGCTGGACCCTCTTCATGCTTGTGCTCTGTCCCTAGGGAGTCTGATCTTTTCCATGATTTTAAGTACCATGTCGATGTCGATCACTCCAAGCTTTTGATGTCTAGTTAGTTGTGCTGGGTGCAGGACTAATCTCTAATTGCCTTCTCAACATCTCCCTCTGCATGTCTTACTTGCATCTTAAACTTAGCATCAAGATGGGCTCTTGATTTTCCTCTCTAAACCTGGTCTTATCCAGTCCTCCCCATCCTAGTAAATGGTTTCTCTGTCCTCTAGTCACTAAAGCAAAAACCTGGTAGTTGTCCTTGACTCCTCTCTCTAAAATGTCTTGGACCCATCTGCTTGTCTTTTCACCAACCCCATTCTGGCCCAAGCCTCCATCTTTCTCCTGGACTATTTTGTAGCACCCTACTCGTCCGGTATATGCCACTGCAATTCTATTCTAATCTAAATGTAGTACTGAGAGTTAAAGCACAGATCAAGTCATTGAGCTGCTAAAATCCATCACAAGCTTCCAATATTATAAAAAATACAGTCCAACTCCTTACCATGGCATCCCAGATACTGAGTTATTTGGTCTTTGTTTTCATCTTCATTCTTGTCTCACAACACTCTCTTGCTCACTCTGCTTTTGGAGAAAAGCAGTCCCTTAAGCTCCTTTCATTCTGAGGGCCTTTGCAATCTTTCATTTACTTATTCATTGGCACAATCATCCATCCATTCAACCATTATTTATTAAGTCACAAATAAGAGAGCCAACCACTGAGATGAATTTGTCCATGAAGACTGCACAAATGTCCTTCTAGCATGTCATTTACACTCAAGTTTTAAGACGGGACCTTGGCTCCGTCAGCTTTGCATATCTGCCAAGAGAAAATTTCCCTGGAGATTGTTGCTGAATACTGGAGAGACCAGTTAACAGCCAACCCACTCATTTTGCTTCAGGTAGTTTCAGATGACCATATTTTTGATACTACTTCATTTCTCCACCCAAAAAGTTTCAGAACTGGAGAATAGGCACTCAGAGTGTGACCTAGGTCACACATCCATAATTCACATTAAAATGGTCATGAATTTTTGTGTGTGTGTTGTATCTGGCCAGTGTACCTGCTAATTTGAGTTTAGAAGTATTGGTGCTATTTCTATCCCTCTCTTCTCAAAGATCTTAATCTGTCACGTGAAATCACAGATGGCAATTCCTGAACTCTAATAACTGCAGTCACATTGGAGTACTACTTCAGGGGCCTAGTAGCCCTGGACTTTGTGTCATGCTATCACCAGTGTGAATATGGATCTTAATGAAATGTAAACACACTGCATGCTGTTGACTAGGAAAGACAGCTCCAGGCCGGCTCTGGTCTGTGTTCATGGCAGTCCTTTTCTGTGTGAAAGAGAAGGGAGTTATCTCTCTTTGTTTATTCTATTACCACAAGGAAACTGAGGACTGCTTTCACACTTCCCACCTTCAAGTTTCATTTTGCATTGACTAACGGAAAAAAAGGTGTGAGAAGCATTTCCGGATTCCTGACATTACTGGAACGTATCCATTTGCAGCTCTCCTGAAGTTTGAATGATGTTATTTTATTGCGACAGAATGATGTATTGGAATATTGATTGTGTTTTGGTTCTTCTGGTATTTTGTGCTCTTCATTTCCTTCCAGGTTTCCGGGCTCTTAAGCTTATTCGCCATCGAGGAGGGTTTGTGGATGGTTGAAAAAGAAAAAAGTTAACAATTTGCCTTCCTGGCTTTTTTTTTTCCCCTGGGAAGCCTGCGTTCTTTGTGGGGGATTATGCCGGTCAGGAGTTAGGGGAGAGAGGAAAGGAAGGTGTACTTCACACTACAGAGATCTCTGCTCTTAGCTGCACCCCGTGTAGGTGGCCATACCTCAGGGAAAAAGGTGACATGGAGCAGCAGGGAAGCTAGCCTAGGCCAAGAATTCTTAGCCTCCCAGAAAGACTTCTAGTGTTCCAATCAAAACTGGGAAGCGGAGAGCTGCCAGACTTCAAGGGAGATGGGCGTGGAACATGCTGTCTCAGTGGCAGCTGCTGTGGACAGAACATGAGAGGGGTCTATGCTGATGTGGTCGTCTTTTCATCACAAAACCTCAAGACCTCTCCATGACTCCAAGAGTGAGAATGTGTAGCAAGCTCCAATAATGACTGAGGCCGACTCTTCTGCTAATAGGGTCAGAAAGTGCTCCCACACTTAAATAAATTCATTTTAAGACAAGATAAAATTGGTCTATTATTTCATGCTTAAAATTGTGATGTGAGCCATAAGTACATTGTAAAAAAAAAAAAACCACTTTAGCCCAAACTGTGATGTCAAGAGGTAACCTCTCTCCACATCACTTTTCTGTGCTTCACTTAGCATACATATATCATAATAGCTCATGTTACTGGTTTTGCATTTTTAAAAACTTTGCCTTGGAGCAGAGATGCAGCTTCTCTTTATCTTCTTGACTCCGTGCTTTACAATCTTCAACTTAAAGTCATCACACTAGGAAAGCAAATGAACCTGGGTCTAAAGGGGAGGTCAGAACCTGTACAGAAAATGGCACTATTTTAGAACGAACTTTGGCAGAGTATAAGAATATAAATAGAATAATCACACATTCAAACATCATTGGCTGCTGAGGTAGCATCTTAAAATGTCCAACAATTGGCTCCCCAGCAGGTGCACTCCAAATATAATGATGCTCTTGAAGCTTTTCTTTACAGAATCATTTCTCAAATGTGTACAAATTGCTTTGTGCCAGCATGGAGAGCTCTTCTAGCATCTCAACTCAGATTTCAAAGGAAGACTCATTAATTAGGACTTTTTCAGACAAATTCCCTTGCTGACAGGGAAAGCTGCTGACACATTACTGAGATGATACTAATGTTCAAACCTCATGTGTGTGTGTGTGTGTGTGTGTGTGTGTGAGAGAGAGAGACAGAGAGTGTGTGTGTGTGTGTGTGTGTGTGTGATTTTTCGGATGATGTTGAAGCCAAGATTTTTGTTTCCAAGTGTATAATGTTTCACTTTTGTTAAATAGTACTATGTCTTGCGTCTCCAACAGGGTTAAAAATGTCTTAAGGATAGGACAGTATCATGGTGTATCCTCCCTCTCCCCCTTCTTTCCTTCCTTCCTTCCCTCCTTCCTTCCCTTTCTCCTTCCCTCCCTCCCTGATTCCTTCCTTCTTTGTTCCCCTCCACTCCCTTTCCCTCTTCCTTTGTTCATGTATGTCCCAAACCTACTACACCCACAGTGTTTAGCACATCACAGCACAGAACAGGCACTAATGTCATTTTCCCTGCTATATATAACCTTGACAGAGGGAATCATTTATCTTGTTCACCATTATATTCTCAGCATCCAGTGCCTGGACTATAGTACGTGCTGGATGAAGTCTCAGAATAAATACATAAATAAATCAAATTCATTGGTCAGTTGATCAATTCAGTGATTATCATCAATAGTATTTAAAAGACTCACTAAAGCTCTAGAAACCCTGGAGATACCCCGAAGCAATGAATGCTGAATATATAAATGACTAGTTCTGTTTTGCAGCAAAGGCAGATTTCTGTCTTGGTTGAACAACTAAATTAAGGCACTTGGATATGACTACTACTTGTACAGAACTTTCCTAGAGACAGCCAGAAGCAGCATCAGACAGGAAATTATTGAAATTGGAAAACTCTTTTTACTCTGATTTCCTATTAGGGTACAGCATTGAATACACCTATGCTGCCACTCTTTATTATGTCCCTTGTCTTGGCAATGAGCTTGCAGTGCTGGTTTCCATGTTTCCTTGGGCATATAGATCTGGGTAAACCTGTGTCTGTTCTTAATGCAGGCAAAACTTACTGTCAAAACAAAATAGGGTTGTCTCGTAACAGCATCACTTTTGTGTCAAGTTAATATATGTCCGTTGATTTTTCTGAGGTCAACTGGGTTTCTAACAAAAGTTAGTTGGGCTAATATTTCAAACTATTTTGCAACCTACTATATGGTGAATTTTTGTATTTTTAGTAGAGACAGAGTTTTACCATGATATCCAGGCTGGTCTTGAACCCTTGGCCTCAAGTGATCTGCTCACCTCGACCTCCCGAAGTGCTGGGATTACAGGCATGAGACACTGAGCCCAGCCTGTATGAGATATTTGATAGTTTGGCATCAGAAAGACTTGATTTAGCCTCCTAGCCTTATGAAAATTACAGAAATCTCAGTCATCTAATTTGCAAAATGGGAAAATAGTAGTTTCTGCCTAATGGAGAGTTGTGAGGACTCAATGAATATGTAAGAACATTCAGGGGTGCTGCCATGTTAGACACTCAGGAAGTGCTACTTAATGAAAACTTGGCATTAATGGTTCAGTCCGACCTGTCTCTGAGGCCTCCACATCAGAGTCTGAGCTTTGACTAGGAACTTGCTGGATGAAACCTAGAGCTTTGTGGGCTATTTTTACTTTGCCTCACATTCCTCTCAATCTGATGACCAGCTCTGCTCTTCACTGACATTACCTTTCATCCCTTCTTGAGGATCAACACCCTAAGAAATGACCGTGTTCTTCAACAAGCGTGCTGGGTCTCTAAGCCTGGGACCTTTGCCTGTTGAGAAAACAGGACTCTGACCCTGAGCCACTCCGCCATGCTTGTACTGCCAACCCTGCTCAGAAGAACTTAGGGGACACAGGAAACTCTTGTGGACAAAGGACCACACCCCACCTCTCTAGGGGGCACAGAATTTGGTGTCAGAAAGACCTGAGTTAGCCTCCTAGCCTTGTGAAATTTACTGAAATCTCAGTCATCTAATTTGCAAAATGGGAAAATAGTAGTTGCTGCTTAATGGAGAGTTGTGAGGACTCAATGAATATGTAAAAACTTAATAGTTTATGTATAATTTAGATAAGTAATGTAAGTTTAAAGTTCTTACATGTGTGCAAGATAGGTAAGTATTCCACTCATTTTGAAAAGATGAAACAGATTTATTGTAGGGAGGTAACTTTGTGTGTGAGAAAAAATTCCTAGGAAAGGATTACAACTGGGAGTCTTCTCAGTTGAAGGACCATACAGTTACACCAATCTCCAAGCCAACTTTCATTTTGATAAACTAGGCTTGGAACTTGGACAGGAAGCTGTTACTACTGCAGTGTGGAAACAAGAAACAATTCTAACTTTAAGTGACATTCACCTCTTATACACTTAATATTTTCATAACAATTTCTCGAAATTGTACAGAAAAAAGTGCTGAAATGTCAGTGCTCTGAATGAGTCATGCTATACTCAAGTGAATTACGTTAGCCTTAGTTTTATGTGCTTGTGAACCCAAGCTTTTGATCTATTTCCTGTCATCTGTTTTGTAGATTGCCTACTGGAAGATATAAGGGGTCGAGTGAATTTTTATAACACCCTAGAATTGGAAGGAACATTAGGGATTATCTCCAGTACCAGACCCCACTATACTATTTCTGATAGATGGACCTCAATATGCATTTTGCACATACTCAGTGATGAACTAACTCATTGCTTTGGCCTATTCAGTTTTCAAACAGTTTGAATTGTGAGAAGGTTCTTTTACTTCTTTCCTTTCTATCCCCCTCTCTCCTTTTCTTTCTCCTCTGTTGTAAGTTAAAAATCTGATTTACTTCTACTTTTACCCACTGGTCCTCCAAAGCTATTCAGAATGATCCAGATCTTTCTTCTGCACATTAGCTCTTTTTGTTATTGATAGTAACTCTCATACTAGCCTCAGAGTGTCTGGTGTCGGGGATAAACATCCCGATTTCATCACACATTCCTCAACAGCAGGTTTCTTGGCCCTTCACGCTCCTGGGAACACTTCTCTGATGAGCTTTAGTTTATCATTGTAACTCTCAGTACTTGGAATCTAGCCTGGAAAGAAGGGCCAGGATGTGGTCTGACCAGTGGTCTGGACAATGATCTATTCCTTCCAAGCCCTGAATTCTACATGTCTATTATCCCTTAATAGAATTTAACACTATACTTCTACCAAATTTACATTTGCATCATTTGTATCATGTTATTGATTTATATTGTGATGGCAAATATAATCTGTGGGCCTTTTTCTTTAAAAAAAGAACCCATTTCTCATAACAGAAGTAGAATATTGTTATTGTAGAAACTCTATAGGAATGGATAAAAAATAGAAAAAATCACTTAGGTAAATCCTTTATACTTTAAAAATGTATATACCTATATATATGTATATTTGTTTCTGTGTTTTATGAAAGTGAACAATACCAGACATACTACTTTGCAATCTGATTTTTCAACATTTTTATATCATAAAATATCTTTCCATGCTAGTACATATGAAATAACTGTATTATACTTAATGTCTTTATAGTACTGCATTGTGTGGATGTACCATAATTTAACTATTTCTCTATTGACGGTTATTTAAATTGTTAAACATTTCTTCTTCTGTAATAAATGCCATAATGAATATGCTTATATGTACCCATTTGCATGTTTATTTAACAAATTCCTGGCAGAAGCTTATGTCAGAATATGCACAGCTCCATATTGGATAAGTCAGAATATGTGCAGCTCCAGAATGTGTTGACTAATTTACACTTCCTCCAACAGCACATGAGATCATCTGTATCAAGAGCCTTTTAAACACAAACAGCTTTTAAACCAGACCTTTTCCATCTGCCGTTGTGTAGTTGATGTTTTGCGCTTGGGTCTAGAATGATCAATTTTTTTAATAGAATATTGCATGGTTTTTGTTTTAGCTTGTTTTTCTGACCTATCCATGGTTTTTGAATTACTTTTTGATTTCACTCTCAGGTATTTCATCCTATTTTTGGTCATGCACAAATTTACCATGCATGCCCTTTCTGTCTTCAAACTGTTGATAAAAATGTCTCTAGGACAATGGCAAGAACTTAGTGACTATCTTATTGTAATTCTCCATAAGCATAGCCAGCTCAAGGACTTGAGTGTGGATGTTTATTTGGAAGATGATTCCAGAAAGCAGGAGTGTGGGAGTCGGGGGAGAGAGGCAGGGAAGGAGAAAAAACCATTTGAGACTCTTACAGGCATTGGGGCTCATTTCTAAAGAGACCTCCTGAGAGGTGCATCGAATGCCTCCTAGAATTGTCCAGAAAGATGGACATGTGTTGCATATATCCACTGGTATCCATCTCTAGTTGGTTATGATTTTTCCCTGGGGGCATTGATATCTCTGCCCTTTCAGGCTGTGCTTGTGAATAGGGCCAGTGGGTTCCCTCCGCTTCAGAGAAGTCCTGTAGAAAGAAAATGAAGGATTCAAATTCTCCGCCCACCCCCACGCCAAGCTTGGGGTAGAAGGCTGTCACGGCAAAAATGAGCTTTCCCAGAATATCTCCCATAGCTGTGGCCAAGATCAGAGGTGGGGTGAAAGATGCTACTATTGTGGTGCACTACAAAAGTCCTCTATCTAGGTCGACATTAGTCCAGTAGTCAAAAAATTTAATTGGCGTGTATTTCTCCATCTTTTTTATGAGGACTTTATAAAAGATTTTGACAAGCACGTTGTGGAAATCAGACCAATAGCTGATAGTCCCTGCTGCACCATCAGCTTAGCAGTCTTTGAAAATAGAGAAAGATGAGGTTTAAATGATTTATTCTTAGTGAACTCAGGCCAATTCCTAAGCACAGTGGCTTTTTTTTTTTTAATAATGAGCTGTTTATTTAATATGTTTTATAAATTTGCTGGAGGCTGGTGTCCATGGTCCTAAAATTTCCAACAGTATTTGTGCACCTCTTCTGTCCCTTTACTGTGAGTCTTCCAAGATTTCTGATGTTTGTGATTATAACTGAAAATGTGTTCAGCAGCCTGAGACCTAATTTGTCTGAACCTGAACTTTGAGTTGAGTTGGTTTAACCGGCTGCTTTCTCATTGTGGCTACTTGTTTGCCTCTTTGCTTTTAAAGTCTCTGATCATCACAGCAGGCCCATCTGACTTTTCCGTACAGGGAAGGTAATACTATGCTGACTCTAGCACCATGTCCTGAGGTATTTAAGGAGATTCAGAGATGCAACATGCAGTTAGATTGGATGATATACCTGCTCTGACCTGGTACCTGAGTGTCTCATTTCTTGTCTCCAGTCTCATTTCCTTGCACTTGATTTCCGGCTCTAATAACTGGTCTAGGCTGGGTGTGGTGGCTCATGCCTGTAATCCCAGGCCTTCGGAAGGCTGAGGCAGGTGGATCACTTGAGGTCAGGAGTTCCAGAGCAGCTTGGCCAACATGGTGAAACCTCGTTTCTACTAAAAATGCAAAAAAAAAAAAAAAAAATTAGCTGGATGTGGTGGTGGTTCATATCAAGAAGATGAGATCATCTGCAGAAACCCAGAAGGCTAGAACATGATATTGAAGAGTTAATCCCAGCTACTCAGAAGGTGAGACAGGAGAATATTCTGAATCAGGGAGGCGAAGGCTGCAGTGAGTCGAGATCTCACCATTGCCCTCCAGCCTGGGGGACAAGAGCGAAACTCTGTCTCAAAAAACAAAACAAGCGAGCAAAAAACTAGTATAGCACCTTTACCCACCAATTATTGGGGCTCTATTTTCCTTTTATACTTTTCTCCAATTGTTGGAGCCCTGCTACTCAAACTCAACTTCAGTAATGTAGGGGCTTGGATATCTGCTGTCAGATCACCTCGAGGCTGGGCTGCCCACTTGATTTACTCTTCCTGTATCCTTACTTTATATATTTACTATAGCTAGGCATCACCTGCTTGTCTTCATGATGTTAAGATATGGTAAAGGGAATGAAGCAGCATTCATTTTCGTAAAGAAATGCTGGATGCATCAGGATAAGAGAGGAGGATGACATGGGAGAGTTTCACTGTTTGAACTGGTGTTTGAGTTGATGTTATTGAAAGGTTGCATGTTAGTTAACCACTAAAAAATTCACCAGCCTGTGGCTCCTGATTGATTCTGATGGTAACCAGGGTGGTTGGGAGCCAAGTGTGTGCCAGGAACTTGGAAACTTGGAGGTGATGGCAACATGCTTGACAAACACTCAGGTGCATTGTTGCTGGGCGGGGTGTATGTGTGTGTGTGTATGTATGTATGTTTGCATGTGTGCACACATGCATGCCCATGGAAATAGTCACATACCCATCTGAGCATATGCAACTGAGAGAAGGCTATGTACCAGGATTTATGGAAGGATAGAAAGAAAAGGTTGGTAACACTATGTGATGAGCATGGATAAAAACCACTTTGAGGGGTTTCTTTTAGGTGTAGGTAAGGTGTAGGATATAGTTTGTGCAACTGGGTTTCTTGATCTGATATTTAGCCTTGTAAATGTAGACTGTAGGGAAGAAGAGCCTTTCTGAGATGCTGACACCTGTGCTCAGTTCCTTATGTTGTTTCCATGGCAGTTGGAAGCCACACCCTCTAGAGAGGTGCCACTCCTCTTTGGGTCTCCTTGGTGCCATTCACCAGCCCGCCTAGCTGGACTTCCTTCTGCAATCTGGTCACCTGTCTTCAATATCATATTCTGGCCTCCTGGGTTTCTCCAGATGACCTTATGCTCTTGATGTGAAGTTTTACTCCCATGTCCTTTAAAAATTAGATTTATGCCTTTTGGCCCAAGAATTATCTTTCTGTTGTCATATTCCAGAAATTAATATGATGTCTGTACCATAGATTTTTCTGGGATATTCTTAATAACTTGAAAAAGGAATGATTAAGTATGACCTATTTAAAAAAATTGTAAATATTTTGTACAGTTGATTAAAATTGTACAATTGATTAAAAATTAGGAGAAATTCTTTGTTAGGTTTTTCAGCAGGCAGTCATTTGTCGGGCTAGGTGAAGCACAGATCGGATTCTGCCACTCTTTAGTTTGACACCCCTCAGTTGCATCCCGTCAATCTCAGAATAGAGTGCACATGGCTCACTGCTCTCTTCTGTCCTTTGTTCTATGAAGCCCTGCCTTGTTCTTTATGCTCAGTCCTGCCACACTCCCTTTACCTCACACATGCGCTTGTAATTCCTCCTTCCGTATCTCTGCTTCTTTCTTCTGTCTGGATGCTCCGCTCCCCTTTCTCCATCTGCTGACTACTACTTACGCTTCAAGATTGTGTTTAGGCATCACCTCCTCCAGGAAGGCTTCCCCGATTTCCCCCTTATTCTAAGCCAAATGGGCCAAATGGGCCAAATGGAACAAATGGACCAGGGCATCTAGTGAGACTGAATGGAGCACACATTCCTTTGGGTTGGTTTGGCTGCACTGTCTTCCTCCTTCCTCTATGATAATGAAATTATGGTAAGAAAAGCTACAAGCAAGTAGAGGAAATAGTAATTAGGGGAGGAGCATCCCACAGTTGAGCTAGCTAGCCCCCTCCGTAGGTATTGTCTGGGAAGGAATCTCAGAGGGGTTTGAGCATCACACAAATACAAGCATAAGGGAAATAATACTGGTTGTGTGTATAAAAACGGTTAGCTGTGGTCAGTGTAGACGGTCAACTGAATATGTGTGTGTGCCCATTGCCTCACATGCCCTGCCTGATGCTGCTGAGGCCTCGTGGGAAATCTGGAGGGGGCGAGTGGAGGGTAGGCAGGGTCACTGAGGCTGGCTGTGACGGATGACAGACTGGGGGTCCTGGAGGGCCAGCTCAGAATAGAATGGGAAACAACTTCATATTGGTTTCCAGTATTCCTTTGTAAGTACGTCACTGTCACTCCCCACTACAGCCACCCTTTCTAGCAAATCCTTGCCTGGGCTCTGCCGTGGTCCTGGATCCCTTCTTTCCTCCATGCCAATTTCCTCTCCTGCTGTTTATGAATTCTGGGTACTTCGCGCCCTCTCTTTGGAGGTTGCCAGTGAAAAGCACAAATTCCTTAATCTGTATTCCAGAGTAGAGTCCTATCTTTGCATGATCAGAAAAGATTATTAATTTTTTTTTTCCACGCAAAGGAGTTGATTTTACTGTTAACTTACGCAGCTGCTTCAGAAACAATTGCACTAACTTAATCCTAAGAGCGAATTCTCTCTCCTTGGCCTACTAGAGTGTTTCCAGGTGTGGCAGTTGGGGGACTCTCAAGAGGACTCTGTGGTATAGAAAGGATGTTGGTCTCTAAGTCAGAAGACATTGCTTTACATGTTCATTTAATGGCTTGTCACTGCATGATTGTAGCATGCCCTTAATTGCTGTATGCTTTAGTATTCTTATACTGGTTATAAAATGGGGATAATAATAACTGTTACTATCATGATTAAAGAAGGTAATGCATGTTAAGGTGACTACTAGGACAGGGATTGGCTCAGAGTAGGTGCTCAAAACTGCAGGTTTTTTTTTTTTTTTTAAGATGCTTCTAATTTTGGCAGTATTATTAGTCATTATTCTGGTAATGGTCTTACGTATCTTTTTTATCCTTTGGATTTTATAGTCTCATACCCCAGCGAACACTTAGCATTTTCCAGGTTTCTAAATTTTGACAATGTAATTGTAAAGCTACATTTCCTTGTTGTTTTATTTTTCATTTCACAGATTGCTTATGGATTTTAGTGTCTGTTCACAAGCGTGTTAGTCCTCTGGGGTTTCTTTCACTGTAAATTGCATTTGTCATCCTTCACCTATTTTTCCTTTGAGATTGCTGTCTTTTTATTCTGGATTTAGGAATTTTGTAGACATTCTAGATATTAGTCTAAAATGGGTAAAGCATATACTGATGCTTTCTGACTAAGCTACTCTCTACCCCTAGTGTAAGAAACCCTCATATGAGACAGAAATATCATCACCCCTATTCAGCCTCAAGAAGTTACAGAATATGGATCTTTATCTCTCTACAACTCTTAGGATTAAGGGTTCTTGTATAAAAGGGAGTGGGGAAATGTCAGGGGCATTTGAACCAGAGTGCCTCCCTTTTAAATAGGGGCTGGGTAAAATAAGGCTGAGACCTACTGGGCTGCATTCCCAGGAGGTTGGCCATTCTAAGTCGCAGGATGAGATGGGAGGTTGGCATGAGATACAGGTCATAAAGACCTTGCTGGTAAAACAAGTTGCCGTAAAGAGCCCAGCTGAAACCTGCCAAAATCAAGATGGCTATGAGAGTGACCTTTGGTCGTCCTCACTGCTACACTCCCACCAGTGCCATGACAGTTGACAAGTGCCGTGGCAACATCAGGAGGTTACCCTATATGGTCTAAAAAGGGGAGAAACCCTTAGCTCTGAGAATTGCCCACCCCTTTCCTGGAAAACTCATGAATAATCTACTTATTAGCATATAATTAAGAAATAACCATAAAAATGGGCAACCAGCAGCCTCAAGGCTGCTCTGCCTTAAGGAGTAGCCATTCTTGTGTTCCTTCACTTTCTTAGTAAACTCGCTTTCACTTTAAAGAAATAAATAAAATGGGCAAAGCATTATAAATATCTTCCCCGAATCTGTCAGCACTCTGTTAATTTTGTCCATGGCATCCTTTGTAGAGCTGAAAAGCTTACCTTTGAGGAAACCTCATTGGTCAATGTTCTGCCTTTTTGTTCGTGCTTTTGCATCTTGTTTAAGAAGTAGTTCTCATCGTTAGGTCACACGGACCTTCTGTAGTTTCTCCTAGCTTTATAGCTTTGACTTGGCACTTAGTTAATGGGTCTGCTTAGACTCCACGTAGGGCTTTGTGTGTGGTACTGGGGCAGAGCTTCAGTTCTACTGTGTTCCTTATTATCTTCTTTGTATTTCTAGAATGTGACTGGCACACAGTAATGTTCAGTAGCCAATCGAATGAAAGAATTGAGATTTCCTCAGCGTTAGGGAAAGTAAATGTGTGTGTTTCCAAATCCTAGGAAGGATATTTCCATTTGACTGAGGGGAAGCATGGTTAGAACTGGCGGGCAGAATCCCCCCTTCCCCACTCAGTGCAAACATTGATTTAGGGGCCATGGATGAGGGGTTGGTAGTGGGAGGACAGATTAAAGAAAATGCTTATCTATTGATTGAAAATTATTCAAATATTCTCTTTTCTGTTAAGTTTTATGCGAATCAGGATGTAATAAAGTCAAGGGTAATATTAAAAATATCTAACAGTTGGCACTGAGTAGGCACTCACTAATCAGGATGAATGCTTTAAGTGTGTGATACTGGTGTGATTCACTGAATATTAATTGTGGAAACTAGTTGTTACGTATTATTAAATGATAATATATATAAAATGCTTTATGAACTAAAGACATACAAATGCTAGTTATTACTGTTACTAGCTGTATGTGGCCACATAGAAATGTGATTTAAAAATTCCCCTTTTTTCTGCATAATACTGATCCGGTTGCCATAATACAACTCCATGAATCAGTGAATGAAATAAGTCAATTAATTATAAAAATATTCTTTGAATTTCTTGAAAAATTCTCTTCCTCTCAGTGCAACCTGAAATCAGCTTCCAAGAATGTTACCTGTTATTTGAGCTACTATCCTTTAATAGAAGTTTTATTTTAGAAAAGTTTGAGGGGAACTTTATAGTTCTTCAGTTGTAGAAAAACATTCCAGTAGGTGGAGCTCTTTCTCAATGTTTGTTCAGTTTTTAACCATGGTAGGGACTCGTTTCTTTTTCATCTTTTCTACAATGGCTTAGTGGTAATACTACAGATACTTAAAGCGGCATCTGAAATTAGCATCAAATATAGGCTATATACTTCTGTAAAATGAGTTTTCTCCTCAAGTTGTTTAATGGAACAGCCATGGTTAATTTCCTTTTGAGACCTGATCAAACACCATAGGATTTTTTTTTTCTCGCTTTGATTATCTGCATCAAAGATCCAAAAATATCTACCTTTTACTATGAAGCTATGTCTAGGTCCAAGATCAAATAGTGAATGGTTTTATTCTCAATTCTAGTCGTGCATACCAATGACTTAGCTCTTGTGTTGTATGGTCTGTGTTGCTCTACACCTCCTATATATTAAGAATTTTAAGTTGGGGCTTAGAAGCTGTAAATGTATATGACAATAAATATAAGGATAGCAAGAAGGTTCTTTCTCGTCTGGGTAATTCACTCAGTACCATCTCTACAGGCCTCTCTACCAACCTGGAATTACACACAGGAAACAGAATTAAAAGGAAGAAGTGTTTAGAGATGGCCACTTTAGAGGCAATATACTGAACTGCAAAATGAACACCTGTGAAATAATGAACAATTCCAGAACTTAGCAGGATTTTAAGTTTTTGCAAAAGCTAGTAATGTATTTAGGAAATACATTACCGATCTCCGGTTTACTTTGGAGAATAGTTTTTACTAATTTATTAGTAAACCTTAAAAACACTTCAAATGCTACATATGGAAATCTATAGGAAAGTTATCACATTGTTCCTTCAGAGTTTTGAGTAGAACTAAAAAGTAATTACAGCTGAAGTGTCCAGCAAGTGAGCTCACAAGTGTGAAAGCAGAAAAGAATAGTACATTCATTTTTCACTTGTTCTGTTTTATTTCTACCCTTTGCTGTGGTTTGACTTATGGAAAATATAGAAAACACATCTAAAGAATGGAGTATTTTTCTACGATTAGCCTTGAGGTATGGCGAGTGGACACTAGTAATGCAATATGAGGATGGGTTGGACCAGACATGTTAGACTGCCTGCTAATGCCAAAGAGATGTCTAAAGAAATGAGAGATACTGAGGGGCAGCTGCTGTTACTGTTCACTGAAATTTCTAAGTATTAGGCAGAAGGATTGGAGACCACCCAGATAATTCTGTGGCTGCTGTCCTTACACTTCAAGCCTAATAGTAGGAAATGCAAGTAAACTTAATTCAAAAGATACTTACTAAGCATGAAATAAACAGTGTTAGGAGCAGGGCACAGGAATTTGAATAAACATGAATTTTGTTTTCATAGAGGAGACATACAATTGGATCATTCTACTTGTAAAACATTATAATAAATGTTATAATAAAGATGTATATGAAATGCAATTTATATATTTCTCTGACCCTTGGTTTCTTCATATGCTGTCCCCTAGTAATAAGCATTTACTGTTGTTTAACCAATATGACAGGGATTTTTGTCCAATATTTTAAAAATCATTTAATCACCACAACTAACTATGAGGAGCATATTATTATCCCTTGTTTGCAGAGGTTTGGAGCAGTTAGGAAAGCAATGGCTCGTTGATCTTGTCTTGTTATGTGTAATGTTCCGTTCCAGTGTCACATTCGGGGCCCTAGAGAGTCAGAAGCTTGGGTTAATATACTCAAGATACAGTAGGACCTGCCCAAAGTTTTGGGGTCTCTAATCTTGGTGAAATTATTTAACATTAAATTGTCCTTTTCAGTGAATTTATCAGGAGACCCTCAATAAACATATCAGAAGATCTTTCCCTTTTGGATGTTACAAGAATGTCATTGTATTGCTGTGACAGGGAGAAATGAAAAAAATCCATGAGGAATAAATGTCCTCTCTTTTTCTGCTTAGCCTGAAACTATTGCTTCCAGGGACAATCCAGTCCATGGGAGCTTCCAGCTGAGGGGGCTGCCTGCTGACTTATTGGCACTGAGAACAAGTGCTCAGCAGCAGCAGTAGCTCGGAGGCGAGTGGGGGTGGCACTCTGTGATCACAGCTCCTTTTGGAAACCTCTGTGGACTCGTAACAGCTACTCCTCATTGTCTCCCATCTCCTTCAATGGTGTATTGGTGTCTTGGTGAGCAGCTGCCATGTTTCAGCACCACAATGGAGGACAGCTCACAGCGCTTTCCCAGTTGAGTTCTTCAAGGGTGGGTCTATTAGGGAAAATGGGTTCACCAGAAAAGTGAACCTGGGAAACGGATGTACTCTGAGGTTACCTTCTAGCAGCTTTGAATCTCTGACGCAGGATATAGTTCTTCAGACTTCCTTTCCTCAGACTTAGCTCATACGCTCTTTTTGGGTTACTATAAAGTGTCTATAATTTCCTCTAGGCACTGTCTAAAACTAAAATTCCTCTTCAAATGCCTCCTCCACAGGTCATGAAATCTGGGAGCAGCTTTGGAAATCTAATGTTTCTCCAAACTGGGTACATAGAACCTAGCTTCCTTAGGGTCCCTGGGTTAGGTAATATAAGTCGTCACTTTTATTTATTTTTTGAGTTGGAGTCTTGCTTTGTCTCCCAGGCTGGAGTGGAGTGGCGGGTTCTCAGCTTACTTCAATCTCCGCCTCCCAGATTCGAACAATTCTCCCGCCTCATCTTCTGGAGTGGCTGGGATTACAGACATGCACTGCCACGCCCAACTAATTTTTGTATTTTTAGTAGAGATGGGGTATCACCATGTTGGTCATGCTGGTCTCAAACTCCTGATCTCGTGATCAGCCCGCCTTGGCCTTCCAAAGTGCTAGGATTATAAGTATGAGCCACCTCAGCCGGCCAAGTGGTCAATTTTTGATTCTTGGTGTGTGACTTTTAAGATGTTTGCTCTCACTGACTTAGAGAGCAAGAATGCAAACTGGCTTTCTTCTGGCACAGCTCTGGTTTGTCCTTCTGTCTCTTTTTCCCACCCAACCCCCTTCAGCTTAGAGACTGGAAAGGGATGGCCTTTTCTTAGGGATTAATCTGAAGCATCCTTGTTAATCCCCTCTTTCCTTCATTCTTGTGGAAGACTTCCCTTTTGTATCTGAATTTCTAGCTGAGGAAATTAATTTTCATGTTATTTACTTACATAGTATTTGCTAGAGACAACTTAGTAAACATCATGTGGCTGTTTCATGAATGTAACCCTTAGTATATCAAGAATGATTTAACTCTATAACCCCCACAGGGAATGAAAAATCCACGAGGTGGCAATTGACAGTTCCAAACAGTGTGAGTTTTAGGTCTCTATATAATTACACATTGTAAATCTCCAATGAATGAGGAGCTGTGTGTTGTGTTGCAAAAGAATAGCATTTTCCCTTAGGCAATTCTATTCAACTTCTATAGATCATTAAAGCTGGAGACTCTTGATGGGATGGAGGGGGCATCGTTGAAAACACAGTCTCTCAGAGAGCCTCATGAGCTCCAGGCTCTGTGGGCTTCAGAATTTGCTTTCCAAACTTTGGTTTTCAATTAATATACAAATAAAATAGGCACGTGCATCTGCATAAGGCAGAAAGTAGGTCATGGGAGATTCGGGGTTGTTTACTTAAGTCTTGTTTGTTTGAGAAAAGGTGACCTCAGTGGGTTCAACTGTATTCACAGATTTGGGCAGTCTTAGAATAAAGTTCCCTTGTTGGTAAAATAGAATTAGTGCCCTCAGGGAGCTTCCAGACAGAGCCCAATACAGATCTGTCGTCTGATAATACCATAGTTTTTTGAGCCACTTACTTTATTAGAAATTAGTGCAAATTTTTGATTCTTCTGCATAGTATATCCTGGATTATTTTAACTTGAGAATAGTGTTTATGTTACATACCTAGGACAATTGACACTTTCCACGCCATATTTATCTTGGAATTTTGCATATTCTTTGACACATTAGGGGCACAAACACAATTTGAGAGTGCAATCCTGGATCAATCCGGGGCTGCATCCCTTGGTCTAAGCCACTGGGAGTTATTACCCAACTCACATTGGTACTGTGAGCCACCCATCTTCCCTCTTTACCCCCGACACGGACCATGTGAAAGTAGCACATGTGTGATTCCTGAGCTTAGTTTTGAATAATTTACTCTGACCCATCTCAAACTTGACATACTGATTAGCTTAATTCCTGCTGGCTTTTGTTGAGTTGTATGTATTTCTTGTTAGGTCCTCACTTCTGTCTCCCGTCCTGTGGTTAGAACTGCTTCCCAAATTTGGTCTTTTTATCTCTTGCCTTTCAGTCTTTCATTTGCTTACCATTCTTCAGCCACCTGAGTGGTCCCTCCCTGCCTCCAGGATGGTCTCTTTCAGCAGGGTTCACTCCCAGTAACTTCCCTTCCGGATTGCCTAATGTCCCATGAAGAAGGTTAAGGGTGGGTCCTGCTCTCTCTACAAGGAGGTAGACACGAAGGCAAGAATTACTGTGTAAGTGAGTAATGCTTTTTACCCACAGTTTCTTTCAATATGTCCTGGAGCATTGAACTAGACTAACTTTTCTATCATCTTTTCAATTAGAATACTGTTCTCAACCAAACAAGCATGATAGTTTTAAATTATCAGGCAGGACTCACAGTGATTTAATATTCACAAAATTCCTGCCATCTTAATAGGCTTTAGAATGGGAGGTTGATGGGGAGTCATTTCATGAGTGGAGGAGAGCAATTTAAGATTGTTAGAACATAACACGTATCTTAGCACTTGGTTGAAATGGTTTGGTGCCTGCTTAATATAGAAGAATATGAAATTGCTGGGCAATGAAATTTCAATCACGGGCTCTGTATCTGAGTGTAATTCTTCAACAGATAGACAGCAAGCTTTCTCATCACTCTATTCCTTTGAGAGATCTTTTTTTGTTGTTGTGGGTATTTTGTGCACATTTCCAGCCAACATTTAACTAGGCCTAGAATTGCAACAAATGACACAGTGATCTGTTCTCTTAGTTCCATACCTGAGTCCCTCTGTATTTTCAGGTCTTCAAGAAACAGAAAAGTTTACAATTTACAGTTTTGACTACAGCAAAATTTATTTCCCAAACTGTGGAATAATTATTGATGTCTCGGAGAATTTGAGCCTTTTCTTGTAATATGTTTGGTATCGGCAGTACAGAGTTGTTTACATGGCACCTGGGAATCTAAGTGTGAGTTAGTAGGTGAGGTTTTCTTTGGCTTGCACATGTGTAAACACTTTGATCTCAGCGTTATTTTATTTTTTATTTTTATTTTTTTAGTAGTTTATTCATTTTTATTACTATGTATTATTACTATGTTACTATTATACATTATATATTTACTATAGTATAACAGGTATTTTTTTTTTTTATTTTTATTGCATTTTAGGTTTTGGGGTACATGTGATGAACATGCAAGATTGTTGCATAGGTACACACATGGCAGTGTGCTTTGCTGCCTTCCGTCCCCTCACCTGTATCTGTCATTTCTCCCCATGCTATCTCTTCCCACCTCCCCACCCCCCGCCCCTCCCCCATTTCCCCCCAACAGACCCCAGTGTGTAGTGCTCCCCTCCCTGTGTCCATGTGTTCTCATTGTTCAACACCCGCCTATGAGCGAGAATATACGGTGTTTGATTTTCTGCTCTTGTGTCAGATTGCTGAGAATGATGGTTTCCAGGTTCATCCATGTCCCTATAAAGGACGTGAACTCATCGTTTTTGATGGCTGCATAATATTCCATGGTGTATATGTACCACATTTTCCCTATCCAGTCTATCATCGTTGGGCATTTGGGTTGGTTCCAGGTCTTTGCTATTGTAAACAGTGCTGCAATGAACATTCGTGTGCACGTGTCCTTGTAGTAGAGTGATTTATAATCCTTTGGATATATACCCAGTAATGGGATTGCTGGGTCAAATGGGATTTCTATTTTTAGGTCCTTGAGGAATCGCCACACTGTCTTCCACAATGGTTGGATTAATTTACATTCCCACCAACAGTGTAAAAGTGTTCCTATTTCTCCACATCCTCTCCAGCATCTGTTGTTTCCTGATTTTTTAATGATCGCCATTCTAACTGGTGTGAGATGGTATCTCAATGTGGTTTTGATTTGCATTTCTCTGATGACCAGTGATGATGAGCATTTTTTCATATGTTTGTTGGCCTCCTGTATGTCTTCTTTTGTAAAGTATCTGTTCATATCCTTTGCCCATTTTTGAATGGGCATGTTTGTTTTTTTCTTGTAGATCTGCTTTAGTTCTTTGTAAATGCTGGATATCAGCCCCTTGTCAGATGGGTAGACTGCAAAAATTTTTTCCCATTCTGTTGGTTGCCGATTCACTCTACTGACTGTTTCTTTTGCCGTGCAGAAGCTGTGGAGTTTGATTAGGTCCCATTTGTCTATTTTGGCTTTTGTTGCCATTGCTTTTGGCATTTTGGTCATGAAGTCCTTGCCTACACCTATGTCCTGAATGGTTTTGCCTAGATTTTCTTCTAAGGTTTTTATGGTATTAGGTCTGATGTTTAAGTCTTTAATCCATCTGGAGTTAATTTTGGTGTAAGGTGTCAGGAAGGGGTCCTGTTTCTGCTTTCTGCACATGGCTAGCCAGTTTTCCCAACACCATTTATTAAACAGGGAGTCCTTTCCCCATTGCTTGTTTTTGTCAGGTTTGTCGAAGATCAGATGGTTGTGGGTGTGTTGTATTTCCTGTGAGGCCTCTGTTCTGTTCCATTGGTCTATATCTCTGTTTTGGTACCAGTACCATGCTGTTTTGATTACTGTAGCCTTGTAGTATAGTTTGAAGTCCGGTAGTGTGATGCCTCCCGCTTTGTTCTTTTTGCTTAGAATTGACTTGGCTATGCGGGCTCTCTTTTGGTTCCATATGAAGTTTAAGGTGTTTTTTTCCAGTTCTGTGAAGAAGGTCATTGGTAGCTTGATGGGAATAGCGTTGAATCTGTAAATTACTTTGGGCAGTATGGCCATTTTCACGATGTTGATTCTTCCTAACCATGAACATGGAATGTTTCTCCATCTGTTTGTATCCTCTCTTATTTCGTTGAGCAATGGCTTCTAGTTCTCCTTGAAGAGGTCCTTTACGTTCCTTGTTAGTTGTATTCCTAGGTACTTTATTCTCTTTGTAGCAATTGTGAATGGCAGTTCGTTCTTGATTTGGCTCTCTTGAAGTCTATTACTGGTGTATAGGAATGCTTGTGATTTTTGCACGTTGATTTTGTATTCTGAGACTTTGCTGAAGTTGTTTATCAGTTTCAGGAGATTTTGGGCTGAGATGATGGGGTCTTCCAGATACACAATCATGTCATCTGCAAATAGAGACAATTTGATTTCCTCCTTTCCAATTTGGATACCCTTTATTTCTTTTTCTTGCCTGATTGCTCTGGCTAGAACTTCCAGTACTATATTGAATAGGAGTGGTGAGAGAGGGCATCCTTGTCTAGTGCCAGATTTCAAAGGGAATGCTTCCAGTTTTTGCCCATTCAGTATGATATTGGCTGTTGGTTTGTCGTAAATAGCTTTTATTGTTTTGAGATACGTTCCGTCAATACCTAGTTTATTGAGGGTTTTTAGCATAAAGGGTTGTTGAATTTTGTCAAAAGCCTTCTCTGCATCAATCGAGATAATCATGTGGTTTTTGTCTTTGGTTCTGTTTATGTGGTGAATTACGTTTATGGACTTGCGTATGTTGAACCAGCCTTGCATCCCCGGGATGAATCCTACTTGATCATGGTGGATGAGCTTTTTGATATGCTGTTGCAATCGGTTTGCCAGTATTTTATTGAAGATTTTTGCATCTATGTTCATCATGGATATTGGCCTGCAATTTTCTTTTCTTGTTGAGTCTCTGCCGGGTTTTGGTATCAGGATGATGTTTGTCTCGTAAAATGATTTGGGAAGGATTCCCTCTTTTTGGATTGTCTGGAATAGTTTCAGAAGGAATGGTATCAGCTCCTCCTTGTATGTCTGGTAGAATTCAGCTGTGAACCCATCTGGACCTGGGCTTTTTTTGGGTGGTAGGCTCTTTATTGCTGCCTCGACTTCAGACCATGTTATTGGTCTATTCAGGGTTTCGGCTTCTTCCAGGTTTAGGCTTGGGAGGTTGCAGGTGTCCAGGAATTTATCCATTTCTTCCAGGTTTACTAGTTTATGTGCATAGAGTTGTTTGTAATAATCTCTGATGATGGTTTGGATTTCTGTGGAATCTGTGGTGATATCCCCTTTATCGTTTTTTATTGCATCAATTTGGTTATTCTCTCTTTTCTTTTTTATTAATCTGGCTAGTGGTCTGTCTATTTTGTTGATCTTTTCAAAAAACCAGCTCCTGGATTTATTGATTTTTTGAAGAGTTTTTTGTGTCTCTATTTCCTTCAGTTCTGCTCTGATCTTAGTTATTTCCTGTCTTCTGCTAGGTTTTGAGTTTTTTTGATCTTGCTCCTCTAGCTCTTTCAATTTTGATGATAGGGTGTCAATTTTCGATCTCTCCTTTCTTCTCATGTGGGCACTCATTGCTATATATTTTCCTCTAGAGACTGCTTTAAATGTGTCCCAGAGATTCTGGTATGTTGTGTCTTCGTTCTCATTGGTTTCGAAGAACATCTTTATTTCTGCCTTCATTTCATTGTTTATCCAGTCAACATTCAAGAGCAAGTTGTTCAGTTTCCATGAAGCTGTGCAGTTCTGAGTTAGTTTCTGCATTCTGAGTTCTAACTCGATTGCACTGTGGTCTGAGAGACTGTTTGTTATGATTTCTGTTCTTTTGCATTTGCTGAGGAGTGATTTATTGCCAATTATGTGGTCAATTTTAGAGTAGGTGTGATGTGGTGCTGAGAAGAATGTATATTCTGTGGATTTGGGGTGGAGAGTTCTGTAAATGTCTATTAGGTTTGCTCGTTCCAGGTCTGTGTTCAGGTCCTGGATATCCTTGTTGATTTTCTGTCTGGTTGATCTGTCTAATATTGACAATGGGGTGTTAAAGTCTCCCACTATTATTGTGTGGGAGTCTAAGTCTCTTTGTAAGTCATTAAGAACTTGCCTTATGTATCTGGGTGCTCCTGTATTGGGTGCGTATATATTTAGGATCGTTAGCTCTTCTTGTTGCAGTGATCCTTTTACCATTATGTAATGTCCTTCTTTGTCTCTTTTGATCTTTGTTGCTTTAAAGTCTATTTTATCAGAGATGAGAATTGCAACTCCTGCCTTTTTTTGCTCTCCATTTGCTTGGTAGATCTTCCTCCATCCCTTTATTTTGAGCCTTTGTGTATCCTTGCATGTAAGATGGGTTTCCTGGATACAGCACACTGATGGGTTTTGGCTTTTTATCCAATTTGCCAGTCTGTGTCTTTTGATTGGGGCATTTAGTCCATTGACATTTAGGGATAGTATTGTTATGTGTGAATTTGATGCTGTCATTTTGATGCTACCTGGCTGTTTTGTTGGTTAGTTGATGCAGATTCTTGATTGTGTTGCTGCTTTTTTACCATTTGGTGTGTTTTTGGAGTGGCTGGTACTGGTTGTTCCTTTATATGTGTAGAGCCTCTTTCAGGAGTTCTTGTAGAGCAGATTTGGTGGTGATGAAATCTCTGAGTGCTTGCTTGTTCACAAAGGATTTTATTTTTCCTTCACTTATGAAGCTGAGTTTGGCTGGATAGGAGATTCTGGGTTGAAAGTTCTTTTCTTTAAGGATGTTGAATATTGGCCCCCAGTCTCTTCTGGCTTGTAGGGTTTCTGCTGAGAGATCTGCTGTGAGTCTAATGGGCTTCCCTTTGTGGGTAACCTGACCTTTCTCTCTGGCTGCCCTTAGCATTTTCTCTTTCATTTCAACCCTGGTGAATCTGATGATTATGTGCCTTGGGGTTGCTCTTCTTGAGGAATATCTCTGTGGTGTTCTCTGTATTTCCTGTATTTGAATATTGGTCTGCCTTGCTAGGTTGGGGAAGTTTTCCTGGATAATATCCTGAAGAGTATTTTCCAGCTTGGATTCATTCTCTTCATCACATTCAGGTACACCTATCAGACGTAGATTAGGTCTTTTCACATAGTCCCACATTTCTTGAAGATTTTGTTCATTCCTTTTTGCGCTTTTTTCTCTGTTCTTGCCTTCTCTTTTTATTTCATTGAGTTGGTCTTCGACCTCTGATATCCTTTCTTCTGCTTGGTCAATTCGGCTGTTGAAGCTTGTGCATGCTTCACGAAGTTCTCGTGTTGCGTTTTTCAGCTCCATCAATTCACTTATTCTCCTCTCTATGCTGTCCATTCTCGTCAGCAGTTCGTCCAATCTTTTTTCAAGGTTCCTATTTTCTTTGCGATGGGTTAGAACATGTTCTTTTAGCTCATTGAAGTTTCTTACTACCCATCTTCTGAAGTCTGATTCTGTCATTTCATCACCCTCCTTCTCCATCCGATCTGGTTCCCTTGCTGGTGAGGAGTTGTGATCACTTTTAGGAGGAGAGGTGTTCTGGTTTCGGGAGTTTTCATCCTTTTTACGCTGGTTTCTACCCATTTTTGTGGGTTTATCCACCTGTTGTCTGTCTCTGTCCCAGGGAGTTGGAGCTTTATGAGTTTCCGTTGCACTACTGCCTTTTTTGATTTTTTTTTTTTTTCAGGTCGGACCCGCCCAGCTAGCAGCACGCCTAGCCTCTGCCTGCCCGCAGGGGCTTTGCTGAGCTGCTGTGGGCTCCGCCCAGCTGCCCTGAGCTCTTCCCTGTAGTCCTTTTTATATGGGCGTAGTTAGAACTGTCTGGGCAATGGTGGCCCCGCCTCTGTTATGGCGGACTCTCTCTGTTGTGGCAGGTTGCCTCGGCAACGGCGGGTTGCCTCGGCAACGGCAGCCTGCCTCCGTAGTGGTGGAGAGTCTCAGTAATGGCGGAAGCCCCTCCCCCACGGAGCCGGACAGTCCCGGTTCAGCTGTGCTTGGTTTGAAGGGCTCCACCCAGAGGGTTTCCAATTACTGTTTTTGTTTTCGTTGTTGTTGGGGGTGGAGGGGTGGGACCAACCGAGCCTGATCACCTGGCTCCCTGACTCAGAGTCTTTTCTTTTAAGTTGAACGACCCCGCGTTCCGGTCGCTTGTTGAAAAGGCGCCGGGATCTCCCGTGCTGCGACTCACGGAGTCGGCTCGAACCGCGGCGCCGGCTCCTGGCGGATTTTTTGCCTAGGAATCTCCTGGCCTGACTCGCTATTTCAGATGAATGGGCTATTCTGCCGTCTCAAGGCTCTGCTCGCCAGCTAAGAGGGCTCCCAGACCAGTGGCTTTTTTACGGAGAACGGCAGCAACAGGGAGTGGTCACAGCAGCCGCGCGGGCGGAATCAGCCCCGCGGGGGCCAAAACAGCCGCACCGGCTGGGACTGAGACGCTGGCGACCCCTCTGCCTGGGTATCTCCTGGTCTGTGGGCAATAAGAGTTCGTCTGGAAATGCGGCGTCCACTCACCCTCTGCACTTTCACTGGGAGCTGAAGTCCTGAGCTGTTCTTAGGCGGCCATCTTGAAAGTCCCATCCAGCATTATTTTATCTCCATTGAGTTTAAGATTTCCACGTAGCTTGATACTTCGCAAAAGGTAGTTTCTCGTGGATTTGAAAACTAGAGGGCTTGTTTCTCTGTGGGCTCTGAGACATGAATCCCTGACTTAAAAAAAGCTGTTTCCTTGGCAGTTAATCTCCATCTGGTATGTTAGGGCATAGCCAGGCCCAAACATTGTGAAATAGATGAGGGTGCTAGCAAAAGAAACTGTCGTTAGAGTGAACAGGCAATCTGCAGAATGAGAGAAGTTTTTTGCAATCTATCCATTTGACAGAGGTCTAATATCCAGAATTTACAAGGAACTTAAACTATATTTACAAGAAAAAAACCAAGCAATCTCATCAAAAAGTGGGTAAAGGATATGAACAGACATTTCTCAAAGGAAGACATTTATGTGGCCAACAAATACATGAAAAAAAGCTCAACATCACTGATCATCAGGGACATGCAAATCAAAACCACAGTGAGATACCATCCCATGCCAGTCAGAATGGCAGCTATTAAAAAGGAAACAGTAGATGCTGGAGAGGCTGTGGAGAAATAGGAATACGTTTACACTGTTGGTGGGAATGTAAATAAGTTCAACTATTGTGGAAGACAGTATGATGGTTCCTCAAGGATCTAGAACCAGAAATATCATTTGACCCAGCAATCTGATTACTGGATGTAAACCCAAAGGAATATAAATCATTCTGCTCTAAATACACATGCACATGTATGTTTATTGTAGCACTATTTATAATAGCAAAGATAGGGAATTAACCCCAATGCCCAGCAATGATAGACTAGATAAAGAAAATATGGTACTTATACACCATGGAATACTATGCAGCCATAAAAGGGAAATGAGATCATGTCCTTTGCAGGAACAGGTGTGAAGCTGGAAGCCATCATCATCAGCAAACTAATGCAGGAACAGAAAACCAGACACTGAATGTTCTCACTCGTAAGTGGGAGTTGAACAATGAGAACTCATGGACATCCAGCAACAACACACACCAGGGCCTTTTTCGGGTGGGATGGGGGGTTGAGGAGAGGGAACTTAGAGGATGGGTCAATAGGTGCAGCAAACCACCACGGCACATGTATACCTATGTAACCTGCATGTTCTGACATGTATCCTGTTTTTTTCCCTTCTTATTTTTCTTCCTCTTCATTCTTTTTTTTTTGGAGATGGAGTCTCACTCTGTCTCCCAGGTTGGAGTGTAATGGCACAATCTTGGCTCGCTGCAACTCTGCCTCCAGGATTCAGGTGATTGTCCTGCCTCAGCCTCCTATCTGGGATTACAAGCATGCGCCACCACGGCCAGCTAAGTTTTGTATTTTCAGTAGAGACAAAGTTTCATCATGTTGGCCAGAATGGTCTAGAACTCCTGACCTCAAGTGATCCATTTGCCTTGGCCTCCCAAAGTGCTGGGATTACAGGCGTGAGCCACCATGCCTGGCCCTTCCTCATTCTTGATGATCCCTTTAACTATTCCTACTACTCCAAAATAGCCTCCTCGTTTTTCAAATGCAGTATCTCTATCTTCTCCGCCCTAGGAACAATCATCTCAGTCTTTTCTACACTCACTTCTGAGGCTCTGATTCTTCTTAATGTATTGATAAGTACTTACGATTTAAGCTATAGCCTGTCTCAGCCCACACATATCACCCAGGCTCAGTGCAGTGCCCATGCACAGGCCTGATCATCATGCAATATGGCCTCAAATACCTGTGCTTAAGCAGTCTTCCTGCCTCACCCTCTCCATTATCTGGGACTATAGGTATGCGCCACCACACCTGGCTGATTTTTAAATTTTTTGTGTGGCAACAATGTCTCGTTATGTTGCCCAGGCTGGTGTCAGACTCCTGGTCTTAAATGATCCTCCTGCCTTGACCTCTCAAAGTGTTGGGATTACAGGTGTGAGCAACCATGTCTGGCCCACGTGTGTTTTATTTTTTAAAAAACTTTGTAGACAAGGAGTTAGTGCCTAGCAGTGATTCTTAGCCTGGAAGTGGACAGTCCAATCACACAGTAAGGAGCGGGTGGTCTTTTCTGGTGTCTTTGAGGAAGAGCTTTGCCCCCATTTATCCTTCACTGTTGACCTCAAATAAGGCCAACAGGAACGACTAGTGTTTCTCCTATGTTTACTGAAGGACAAATCTCAGAGTGCATTTTACTTGTAAAAAATGCCACATTGGGACAGCACACATTGTTTATTAACTCATTTCAAAGGCAATTTAAGAAGCTCAAGTCTGATTAAATGATACAGAAATGATGTTTCTGGAGAAAAGATCTCAGTTCATTAATTTTTAAAATCTTTACCCCTCCCTCATCTTTTAAGCTGTGATGCTTTTTATTATTCTATTATTTATTTATTTTTCCAAAAAGATGTTTTGAAGCCTCTGAATTTTCCTCTTGGGTACATTTTACTGCGATTTTAGTCCCTCATCGCTATTATTCAAATGTTCACCATTTAGAAGTACTAAATGTCTTTCCCGAGATTGTAACTTTTATTCCTGATTATCTGATGAACACAAATCAAATATTTATCATGTGATGGTGACTAAAAGATATAAACCCTCAAATATGTTTATTGTAAAGCAATTCTTCCTGAAAGGTATTCTTGTATTTTTTAACTGTTAGTGAACAGTTGTGAAGTGTTACATCTTTTTACACACACACACACACACACACACGTGTATATATAAGTTTTTTTTAGTGATTTCTCATTAAATACTAGGAAACTATGTCAAGATCTCCCCATTTTAGTGTTGAAAAAGTTTTTAAGTGACTTAAGGCAAAGTAGCATGCTTGGGTGTCACTGTGAATGAGGAAAGTTGGTTTTAGAACACACAGCCCTGATTACGCCTTGTCCCGAGTCACACGCAGAAACTGTCCCCAGTGGTCCTAGAAATGCACTTGCATGGGTGCAAGCAGTGGCTATGGTTGAAGTGAAGTGGGATGTTTGTCTTGTTTAGGTTAAAATATATTCTGTCAATGAAAAATAATCTGGGGACGTACTTGTTCACAGTAGTTATAATACATCTATCTCGTGTTTAAGAAACTACTCCGGGAGAGTGGGGAGACTCAGAAGTTCAGAGGATCAGAGAGTATGATGCCAGGAGCCACCTTGGCTTCATATGGGAGAAATAGGCTTCTGAGAGGTCCTGGAGGAGATTAAAGCAAACGCATGCACCTGTAGGTGATGCTGTGGGGAAAACCAGAGACAGTTAGTGGGCGTTGAAAGGAAGGCAGGTAAGTGAAACAAAGGAGAAGCACCTTTGTTTGAAAGAAGGGAAGAGGAGTGGAGGAGGTGAGTGAGGCTTTGAGGCACAGGGAGAATCCCATTTATGAGCACCGTGCTGAGTATTGAACATTGGCTTCATCAGATCCTTACAGCAACCCCATGAGGTGGGTGTGATCCCCCCAATTTATATGTGGGGGAACCGGGACACGAAAAGAGGTTAACACTCTTTGAGGTCTCACAGCTGGGATGCTTCAGTGTTAAAATTCTGACCCAGGTTCTAAAGGCCCTGCTCTTTAGCTCATGCTTTTATCCATGATCCTGCTGATTCTTGAGATGAAGGGGTCCTGGAGAGATTTCCTTTCCTTAGCTTGGTCACTTTGCTGAAGGATGCTCTTTTCTCTTGGCTGTTTATTACTGAGATGGTCACACATGGAGACCAGGTCTCCTTACCTATAGTCTTTCTGGGGCACTTTGCTAGTTTTTTTTTTTCGTAATGATTCTGATTTCAGCCTACTTGGCCGATATTACTTCTCGTTTTTGTTCCAGGGAGAGAAGTCACCTGGCTGTTGGCACTCCCCACTAGGCAGAGCCACTTAGTAGCTGCTGAAGAGAGAGAGCCTGAGGAATGTCAGTCATTCTTCCAGAGGTGCAGGGAAGATAGAATGAGGGCCACGTGCCATCTCATGACTAGCTGCGACTTCCCCACAGCTGCTTTCCCTGCACACTGCTGCTTCCTGCATCAAGCTGGTGCCCTGCAAAACAGCTTACACCTGCACTTCCTCACGGGAGGAAGCGGTTGATGAGGAGGGTCAGCCAATGAGGCTCAGGCAGCCAGGGTGGGCTCAGCCAGCCTGGCTCCCGATCCACCAGGCTGAAGGCAGCTGTGGTTTCTCCCATGCCATGGCATCCTGCCTTTTAAGCTCCCCAAGAAAGGAAAGGATGGAGAGAGAGAGAACTGACATGCTAATCAATTTTGGTCGTGCCACTCCTGTTTGGGATACTGTTTGGAAAAGGCTGCTAGTGAATGACTATGCTTAGAGCTGTACATGTTTTCCAGGTGGGATAATGTCATTGCTGCGGTTGCCACCACTTCACCAAGGGCTTCTGCTCTCTCCAAGTGCTGTGTAGGCTCTGGTCTTTGTGGGTTTAGGACTCTTTGGGGTAGGGACTGAGACTTGTTCCTGAGACTCTGTAGGGACAGAGTCTTGCTCTGTTGCCCAGGCTGGAGTGCAGTGACACAATCTCCCCTCACTGCAACTTCCGCCTCCCAGTTCAAGCCATTCTTCTGCTAACTGGGACTACAGGCACATACCACCATGCCCAGCTAATTTTTTTTTCTTTGTATTTTTAGTAGAGATGGAGTTTCACTATGTTGGCCAGGCTGGTCTTGAACTTCTGACCTCAAGTGATTGTCCCATCTTGGCTTCCCCAAATGCTGGGATGACAGGCATGAGCCACCACACCCGGCCCATTCATTAGAATTTAGTAAGAAGTGTTCTTTAAAAAAGCCTGGTAAGGAAATAGTGGGGAAGTTGGACAGGAAAGGGAAAGAAGTCAAGGAAATACAAAAGCAAGCAAAGTCTCCCAGAAGCTAACTTTGGGTGAATCCCACAGATGAGCTTTTGAGATAGCAGCAATCACACTCCAGTGTTGTCCAGAACAGACAAGAGGGCACTGAAGTATTTATACCTGGTACCATCCAGCATTAAGAGCTGATCCCAGGGGCATCAGTTTCCCATGCTCTCTAGCTCTGGGTGTGTGATGACAGAGCTGCTCCTGCAGCCTGCGGGCAGCCTGCTGATGAAGAGACACAGGCGCTGGCTTTGGGGAGTGAAAGCACACTAGAATTTGGTGGATACAGATGTCTTGATACTCAAAGAATGGTTCCTGGGTTAGCAGCATTAACACAACTTGAGGATGCCTTAGAAATGCAGAGCCCCAAGCCCCATCCTGGAGTTACAAAATCCTAATATATAATATAAGAAGATTTCCCCGGGTGAGTTTTTAAAGCACAGTGAAGTTTGAGAAGTGCTGTGGACTTCCATTTTACAGATGAGAAAGTAAAATACAGATGAGAAGCAGTTTGTTCTAGTCACTCAGTGTGTGGTGGATCTCAGAATCAGCTTCAGGGCTCCTGGCTCTAAGTGATTCTTGGCCTGCATTCTGTAATTGCCTCTGGGAGGAGGGTGGGGGCTGATTGGGGCTGCTCTTAGAATTCTTAAGTCACATACACTAGCTATCTTTATTGCCTACGAACAAAGTCAGTCTGGCACTTTACTTCCTCCCCTTTAAACGGCTTAATTTCAGAAAGTATTGCTGCTGCTTCAAATATTTCTAAATTTTCTGAGATGGAAACTTTTTCAGGCCTAAGGCGGCACTAATGCAGTTGCTGCTGGAAACTCTTTGCACTGGGCCTGGAGGTCAGGATCACAGTTCATGTGGTCGGATGCTTACAGGGACTGATGTGTGCAGAAATGGCCAGCCCCAAGCCTTGGAGGCGCCCAGGGGAAGCTTTCCATGGGGATGGGCAAATGCTTGCAGAGGGGACGGCTCCCTTTCTCTCACTCCTCTTGACAGAGCTGAAACATAGCTCCCTCACCCTGTCCCCCAGAGGCACAGAATGCTGATGCGGATGTTCTTTAAAACAGGGAAAAGTCTCCCCTAGTGTGTGGCATGAGCAGTTCTCGCATGGGCAAACCGGCTCGCAGCTGGCCTGTGTGGTGGGAGCCTAACATAGGAAATAAAGGTGAGGGATGTGAAGTCCTCGATCTCGCTGCACATGCTGGAGGGAGCTATGGCGTAGCCTCTTCTGTCACCTTGGTTTAATTAAGGGTGGATGGAGGAGGCCTTTCTTCAAGAAAATGCCAGGACTGTCTCAGGGATTTTTGAAGTAGGCAGTTTATTTGCAGCATAAGGAAGAATGGTTTCATTCCATTGAACAAATAGGCAGGGAGTTGAAGAGCAGTGGTGACTTTTAATTTCACTTTAAAGAGATTATGGAAAGCAATGTGGTAATGATCCCTGAGAGGCAGCAGCATGGCGGTGGACTCAGTCTTAATGTCAGAGACTTTGCTTGTATGTAAATCTTGTTATTTGTCTGTCTTCTTCCACCAGTGGGTTGTGAAATCTGATCCCACTACATTGCCTCAGTTCGTCTGTGAGAAAGATGGAATTATTTCAGTCCTCTGATGATTCATGGGGCTCATCTGGGAAAGAAACTAGAGAGGCTTCCTTCACAAACATTTCCTACACCCTTGCAAGGACGGTAGGACATGGCCTTTGCTCTTGAGCCACTCCCAGCCCAGGCTTGCCCACCTGTTTGACTTTGGAGACGGAGGGAATGCTAACTTGAGTTAATATTTTCTTTCAACTAGGTTTTTGCTGCTTGGCTAAAAGGTCCACACTGTTGGTGGAAATCTCTGCTTTCTTTTTTGACTGTGCTGCCCTGGGTTCATCTCTTTCAGATTGTGTGAAAACCCTGGGGATGCATCTTTGAATGGGAGGAGAGGTTCTGCTGCTCACTTATCTTTCTGTCCATCTGATAGCTCTCCATTGTTTTCTCAAGTGTCCTCCAGATGGAAGGTGAAGAGTAAGTGCCTTGATTTATAGCTTTTTCTTTCCTAAGGGTCTGCCTGGGAAGGGTATTGTTTCTTGTTTGCCTCAATTTCTAGGCTACTTGAAGGTGAATCATGCAATGAATTTATGCAAACCTGGGCGCCTGGCTCTGCGGGCACTTTCTCATAATGAATTACCCCTGACTCCTGAATTCAGCATGAAAGTGAATGGGCCTGTTATACAGATTCCCGAGGCCTTTCAGTTGTAGACTCTGGGTCTCTTATTTCCTGTATCACTCAAAGTCCAACCAGGAAAACAGAAATTATTCCATTTAAAACAACGTGAATTTGATTCGAAGAATTGGTTATGATGGGGAGAGCTGGGTAGTCATGTAGAAGATGGTAGGTATTCTAGAGATTAGAAACAGCAAGGAGCTGCTATACCATCCCTGTCTGCAGGGACAAAGAGAGAAGGAGGTGTTACTGGAGTGCCATCGGTTGGGGTCACCCATAGTTGTCTGCTAAGTGGGAGCTGGGGCAGAGGAGGCATAGCGTCTGCTCGAGATGCTACCCAAGACAGAGAGTGGCAGAAATACTGTGGCTTTCCCTTTCCTCCCTCCAGTCTTTTATTAGTACTTCTGCTGGCTGAATCCAGCGGGAAGCCAGCTGAGGAGGGAACATGGGAATAAGCCTAGTGGAGTTAGTCCCTTTGTATTACAGAGTAAGGTAGGGAGGGCTGGGAAGAATTTAGCAACAGGGGTCTAGGGCATAGCGTAGGAGCCTCACCAGTAGGCTCTTCCCAAAGTCGTGAAGCAGTTTCAGGACTCTGGTTACATGCACACTTCCTCATGTGTGTTTGCAAACCCGACATAAATAGCTGTGTGAGATCTTGGTTGCTTGTTTGGAGAAGTTCAGGGCTTGTCACCTTTCTTGGTCCCCTTTCATGACCTTCATGTTCTGGTTCCTATTTATTCTTGTTCTTCACACCACCTTCACATCTTCATACTAACTAACTCAGAGCCGATCTGCACAAAGTTTAATTTCATCCCAACTAATTTGGCCCCAATTTCTTTTTGCATTTCCTTATCCCCTCCTTGGTCATTAGGAATAATTTTCTTTGATAAGGTAATTGAGATACTGGGCATAATTTATCAGCTATCATGGCTATCTTAGGATTCCCTAATAATGAAGACGCAGTGGTAAGCCTGTTATTCCAGTTCCTGTTAAATCCAAACTCACTCACTGCATTGACAGTGAATGGCAGTAAACTACCATTCATTAAACTCGCCAAGCTTATATTATTCTCCATAGAGACAGCTGGAAAATTATCCTTGGGTGCCACAACACTAATTTTAATTTTAAAGAAATGAGCCATGAACTGCTGAAAATAATAATTCTCAATGATGACACCTGAGAGGCTGTTGTGGGTATCAACCAATATATTAATTTTATCTCTGGTTTCCAAGCAGCAGAAATCCTCTTGCTAGTTATAAAAGAAATGTGTTAAGGCATGGCCTATACAGCTATAAACACAAAAAGGCATTTTGAAAAAAATGGCTCTCCACCTTAATAGGTTGCTGATGACCTTTTACAGAGTCTTCTCGTTTGGAACTGGAGGGAGCTGACCATTTATTTGCCTTTCTGATAGGACTGTCCCACTGTCAGCACTAATACTCTTGCTTTAGGAGAACTATATTTTAAAAAGATGCCATTCTCAGTTCAGAAACTTTGCGTTTCTTCTTCGGATTTGTGTACTTGTGTTCTTTGAGGCTGAAATTTGTTTTGCAACCAAAGCAAATATTCTACAATGCACAACTAACAAGTAATATCCATGGCTAGTTTCTGAAATACTTTGGGATGTAAAAGCTATAAAGAAAATCACTTCTGAATTCCAAAGGAAAATGAGTCAGCATTACATTTTAATTTCAACTTATCACCACCATGATCATCACGAACCATTTGCTTGTTTTTACATTTTATGAGAATTTCCCCTTTGTCTTGTTTTGTTCAGGCTCACTTAACATGTTGGAGCAGACTCTTCATATTTCCTCACAATGATAAACCCTGGTTCCAATCCCTATGGCCCCCTATTCAGCTGTACCATCAACTACATGATGGATTGTATTAGGGAGGCTGTGCAAGGACTGAACAGTGTTGAGTTTGGTAACTAAATGGTTGTAGTTTTAGTATGTACCATGAGGCATCTTCAGCCAAGGTGGCTGAAAACTTTCTAATAACGTAAATCCCCAGTGCAGGAGAAGAGCCTGAAGTTGCTTATTCTCTTAATTATTTAAGTTTCTTTCTTTTTGCATCTTGGAAGCGCTCTCCATGGTACTAACAGTCAAACCACTGAGGAGAAGATTTATTTCCCGTTGCAAAGATCAGGTGGTTCAATCAGAAGCAAGTGGCCACTGGAGATTTGGATGAGTTTGATAAGCAGCTCTCTTTTGAAATCAGTTCTTTGTTCCCCCTCCCCCCTTCCCCTCCCCTGACTACAGGTTGCACTACTTTCCTTGAGGAGATAGGATTTGGCATAGAAAGTTTGATTTGCATCAGAAATCATGACTTTGCAGCTGCAGAGAATCTTATGAGTTCTGTTGATTGCCCTTTCAGTCAGTCCTGCAAATAGTTCTAGAAACATTACTAGTTTTCTTCCCATATCAGGAGGCCAAAATACAAGCTAATGCCCAAGATAACCATTCTTTAAAATTTCTCCCCAAACATAGATTCTAAACTATTTGAAAATCCATTTATTCTAAGAAAAGAAGCCAGACCAAAAAATATATTATTAGCATACTAACTCAGTTCAAATCTCTCATGCTCTATTTCTTCTAGATTGTATAGGTTAGAGTTAAGAGTTATTTTATGTTTCTTGAGGACACAGGGAGTCTAATAATTATTATGGTCACCCGTGGCACTCAGGACAGGTCTAAATATAGAGCAGACACTTGGAATATGTGGATTAACCCACTAGGTCTGATTGCACGATATTTGGAGATCAGAATTCTGTTGGTTAGGTGCTACATTTTGCAAGAAGAGACCCAACACAAGTTAGCATAGAGTAGAATGATTTTATTAGTTCGTGTACCTGAAAAGGCTCCATGAGGGCTCTAGGTCTGTGTTTCTGCTTTGTTTCCAGTTGACTTTATGAGATGGCTGCCTGGCTTAATCACGGAATAGAGTCCCAAGTTTACCCATGTCTTTATTCCCAGAGATTCCGTTTCAGTTGAGCTTAAGTGAGGTTCAGGAGCTGGTATTCTTTAAAAGCTCCCCAGGGGATTCAAGTCTGCATCTAGGGCTTAGAACCACTGCTCTAGGGGTATATATCTAGGCTAAGGTGACCCAATAAGATTTTGTCTGCTTGAAGTTTGAAATCTCGAATGAAACACCCAGAAACTGAATGTTGCTGAGGCTGAGTCATGCGGATGATAGTCGTTTATAAAGAGGACCTCTAAATTCTCCTATTGAAGTCTGATTTACCTTAGTCCCAATTCTTCCCACTTCTTGGTCATTCATTCGATTCTGTGAGATACTGTAGTGCTTATCCATCTATCCAACCATCCATTTAACATTATTCAGTATCTAGGTAGTTGCTCTCTCCTGAATTTCATCTAAAGAATCTATGAAAGTGGCTTAACGTTGTACTTGGGTGAAATTTTACAGTCCATTGTCCCAGTGCTTACATTGATAATCCTCAGCCTTTCATATTATTTGGTTTTACTTTCTTCAGTTTTTAAAAAGACATTCCTAAGCAAAAATAACAAAGCTGGAGGCATCATGCTACCTGACTTCAACTATACTACAAGCCTACAGTAATCAAAACAGCATGGTACTGGTACCAAAACAGAGATATAGACCAATGGAACAGAACAGAGGCCCCGGAGGCAATGCCACACATCTACAACCATCTGATATTTGACAAACATGACAAAAACAAGCAATGGGGAAAGGATTCCCTGTTTAATAAGTGGTGTTGGGAAAACTGGCTAGCCATGTGCAGAAAGCTGAAACTGGACCCCTTCCTTTCACCTTAAACAAAAATTAACTCCAGATGGATTAAATATTTAAACGTAAGATCTAACACCATAAAAACCCTAGAACAAAACCTAGACAAAACCATTCAGGACATAGGCATAGGCAAGGACTTCATGACTAAAACACCAAAAGCAATGGCAACAAAAGCCAAAATAGACAAATGGGATCTAATTAAACTTAAGAGCTTCTGCACAGCAGAAGAAACAGTCATTAGAGTGAACCAGCAACCAACAGTATGGGAAAAAATGTTTTCAATCTACCCATCTGACAAAGGGCTAATATGCAGAATCTACCAAGAACTGAGGCAGATTTATAATTAAAACCCCCTCCAAAAGTGGGCGAAGGATGTAAACAGACGCTTTTCAAAAGAAGACATTTATGTATCCAACAAACATATGAAAAAATGCTCATCATCACTGGTCATTAGAAAAATGCAAATCCACATGGAGATACCATCTCACACCAGTTAGAATGGTGATCATTAAAAATCTGGAGACAACAGATGCTGGAGAGGATATGGAGACATAGGAAAGCTTTTACACTGTTGGTGGGAGTGTAAATTAGTTCAATCATAGTGGAAGACAGTATGGTGATTTCTCAAGGACTTAGAAATAGAAATCCCATTTGACCCAGCAATCCCATTACTGAGTATATACCCAAAGGATTATAAATCATTCTATTATAAAGACACAAGCACACGTATGTTCGTTGTGGCACTGTTTACAAGAGCAAAGACTTGGAACCAACCCAAATGCCCATCAATGATAGACTGTATAAAGAAAATGTGGCACATATACACCATGGAATACTATGCGCCATAAAAAAGGTTGAGTTCATGTTATTTGTAGGGACGTGAATGAATCTGGAAACCATCATTCTTAGCAAACTGACACAAGAACAGAAAACCAAACGCTGCATGTTCTCACTCATAGATGGGTGTTGAACAGTGAAAGCACGTGAACACAGGGAGGGGAACATCATACAGTGGGGTCTGTTGGGGGCTGAGGGGCTATGGGAGGGATAATGGGGTGGGGAGGTTGGGGAGGGATAACATTGGAAGAAATGCCTGATGTAGGTGACGGGGGGATGCAGGCAGCAAACCAGCATGGCATGTGTGTACCTATGCAGCAGTCCTGCATGATCTGCCCATGTACTCCAAAACGTAGAGTATAATTTATAAAAAGACATTCACTGTTTTGTTTTGCACTGTGTCCTACTTTTATTCAACGTCCTTCTTGTCTGAGCATTAGAATCCCCAAATCTAGAGACAGTTTGGAGAAGTAATTACCAGCATGGACTCTCAAGCCAGACTGGGTTTGACTTCTTGCTCCTCTTACAAGATATCTAGTTTCATTTTTAAAATGGCGATCGTTTTATTCCTTTCAGGCTGCTATCACAGAATGCTATAGACTTATAAACAACAGAAATTTGCTTCTCTCAGTTCTGGAGGCTGAGAAGTCCAAGATCAAGGCACCAGCAGATTCAGTGTTTCGCATGGGGATGATTTACAGTTGGCTTATAAACAGCTGTTTTCTCACTGCGTCGTCTTATGGCAGAAGGGGTCAGGGTCTCTAGGGTCTCTTTTATAAAGGCACTAATCCCATTCATGAAAGCTTCTCCCTCATGACCTAATTACCTCCCAAAAGCCCCCTCTCCTAATACCACAACATAAGGGGTTCAAATTTCAACACATGTTTTAGGGGGGAACACAAACATTGAGCCTGTGATAGTGTTAATAAAAGTACCTAACTCATGTGGTTGTGGCAATTATCCAGAAAATGTATGTATCATTTTCCCATGGAATACTCAGTGAGTGATGGCGATTATTGGCACAGTCTGTATGTATTTCTGTTGCTTAGAGCAGGTATATCTGTTGTTTCTACAAAGGGTCATACAGTCTCTGTGGCAGTTACTGAACTCTGCCATTGTAGCATGAAGCAAACTTAGACACTATGTAAGCAAATGAATGTGGCTGTGTCCCAATAAAACCTATACAAAACCAGGTAGTGGCCTGGATACGGCCCATGGGCCATAACTTTTCAGCATCTGGCATACAGCAACAGGAGCTACAAGTATGAATTAATACAGTTGTGAAGTGAGGCTCTTATTATTGATAGTCATGGGCTATTGAAACTTGTAAGTAAACTTCTATTATTTTCAGAACTAATAAAATTCTGGGAAGAGAGAGGGTAGGTCAGGACTCTAGTTTTAGGAGGACTTTCGGTCTTAAAACATAGGTCTCTTCATAACCAATAAGCATTTATTGCCTATACTTGCTAGCTGTGGGGAACAGGAGGGTAGGTACACAGGGCTGAGTCCTCAATGGGAAGGGCTTCTTTTTCTTTTGATCTGCTTCATGTGACATGCGTTTTAATGTTGATGGTGTAACTAGAATTACTGGAAAAGACAGTTGTGGAACCAAAGTTTTCTTATGGGAAATTATTTTATAAGGATAAAAAATATTCTTCCCCTGAACTACTTGTTTAGCCATGTAGAAGCCACTCAGGGGCTATGCCTAGAGAGGAATTCTTTAAGGACCTTCCAGCATGTAGTTATAGTTTCATTTTTCAGTGCAGTGGAGCAAGGCTGTGAAGGTTTACTCTGCATTTAGAGGGGGAAAATGTGACACCTTACCGTCCCATTTATCAGGAGTTTGGCACTTTTGTGGGCAGCAGGGAGACTTGTAAAGAAGAAAAATAAAGCCCCTGGGAACAGTAGTGATTCACTCCCAGAGAAGTTCTCACCCAGCTGTATACCCTCATTTCCAGGAGTGTAAAATCAGTACTGTTTCCTGCAAAACAAGAAAACCCAAATTGAAATACCAAAGTGAGACAGGGAGAGAAGGAGAGAGGGAAAGAGGGAGAAAGAGACTTGGGTAAGAGATGCTGAGAGGTAGAAACAGGGGAGAAGGGCTAGGGGAAGCAGACAGAAAGCAAAAGATAGAATTCTTCCTCATTCCCCCAGCCCTCTTCCCCCACAGATGGGGACGGAATGAGAGGCAGAGCCATAGAGAAAGTAACTCCGAAAGCAAGGCAAAATAAAGCGGAGGCTATTGGTCTTCAGGGGTGGGAGGAAACAGGATATAGTTTACTGGGACACTTGAAATGAATTTTCAACATTTAAGACTTTATCTTACAGGGGGCAGTTTGTTTTGCTACCTGGTGTCTCAGAGGGAGAGGCACAGACAGGTAATGGCCGTGGATCGCATCTCTAATGTGCCTGTGCACTCATCCATCCTGTTTAAAAAGCTGGCTCATTGGTAAAGCCATGGTCCCTCTGAGGCCCTAAAGTTCATAAAATAATATTTATTCAGTCATAGCTAATTCTTCTCTCTGGGTCAGCAGGCATCATTTCTTAAGGAAAGTTTATAGGACTGAAACCTAAAATACCTTGTGCTTCTCTGGCATCAGGTGAGAAACATAACAGTACGTACTGCTTATAAAAAATTGACTTTTTTTTTTTTTTTTTTGAGACGGAGTTTCACTCTTGTTACCCAGGCTGGAGTGCAATGGCGCGATCTCGGCTCACCGCAACCTCCACCTCCTGGGTTCAGGCAATTCTCCTGCCTCAGCCTCCTGAGTAGCTGGGATTACAGGCACGTGCCACCATGCCCAGGTAATTTTTGGTGTTTTTAGTAAAGCCCGGGTTTCACCATGTTGACCAGGACGGTCTCGATCTCTTGACCTCGTGATCCACCCACCTCGGCCTCCCAAAGTGCTGGGATTACAGGCGTGAGCCACTGCGCCCTGCCCAAAAAATTAACTTTTAACAGAAACCTTGATTGAGTGAAGAGAGAACTATTTTGCTGGGCTTAAGTTTTCTTTCTTTTTCTGTGTCTTCACTTATGGAGGAAGATTTTATGTTGTTTTGCTTCAACCAACAGAAACTTCATGAGATTTTTCTTACAGATCTTAAAATTTAATACAAACTGTCTTTTTGACTTTTGCCTGTGGAAAGGGTAGGGGAGTGGGTGATGAGGAGAAATAATTTGTTCTAAGGCAAACATAGAGAAATCTGAGATAATAAGTAGAGTGGTGTTTTTTAGGTACACTCACTTTGGGAGTTCCAGGAAGCTTGTGGGGGCTTTGATGAAAATTTTTGGATTGACAGTTATAAATGTCAGAAATTTTTGTTTACCCATAGAGTAGATCCATCAAGGTAGTGGCAAATGTTCATAGACCATAGGGCATGAAAGACACTAGCCTATACCTAAGAGAGTTAGACTTTAGCCAATAAAGGATTTCAGTAAAAATTGATTGTGGTATTTCCTTGGGCTACAGACCTTACTTTTGTTAGAGCTTTGTTACAATTTGACTTTTTTTTCAAATTATACTTTAAGTTCTGGGGTACCTGTGCAGATCACACAGGATTGTTACTTAGGTATACACATGCCATGGTGGTTTGCTGCATACATCCACCTGTCATCTACATTAGGTATTTCTCCTAATGTTATCCCTCCCCAATTCCTCCACCCACTGCTATTCCTCCCCAGCCCACCAGCCCCTCAACATGCCCTGGTGTGTGATGTTTCCCTCCCTGTGTCCATGTGTTCTCATTGTTCAACACCCACTTATGAGTGAGAGCATGTGGTTTTTGGTTTTCTGGTCTAGTGTCAGTTTGCTAAGAAAGATGGTTTCCAGCTTCATCCATGTCCTTGCAAAGGACATGAACTCATCCTTTTTTATGGCTGCGTAGTATTCCATGGTGTATATGTGCTACATTTTCTTTATACAGTCTATCATTGATGGTCATTTGGGTTGGTTCCAAGTCTTTGCTATTGTAAACAGTGCTGCAATGAACATACGTGTGCATGTGTCTTTATAATAGAAAGATTTATAATCCTTTGGGTATATACCCAGTAATGGGATTGCTAGGTCAAATGGTACTTCTGTTTCTATCCCTGAGGAATCGCCACACTTTCTTCCACAATAGTTGAACTAAATTACACTGCAGTTTGATCCTAATCCATGACTGAAATCTGCTTTTCAGATTGGAATGAGTTACACAAGAGATGCTGAATAACTCACTTGGAGTTGTTCTCCGTCTCTTATGTACTAGAGAACTGCCTGCTACAGTTCCTGTGATCTGTGCCTTGGGATGTGTCAATGCCAAATCTATGAGGTGGCAAGAGGATAAAGAGCATTTGAGTGGAAGCAAGTGTTCATGGACATTGTTTGAGGACAGAAAGCCAAGCTCAGATGATTCTTTGGGACTGGAATGAGTGTTCCCGGTTGGAATTGTTGTTTTGCATTGAATAACTGACACAAGCAAAAATGAGTGGTAGCAGAGAGAAAAAATGTTTTCATATTTGGAGAAATGGCATAAAAGCTCTTGGAAATGAGACAATAAAAGCAGGTTTGAATCTCCTCTTCTATAGTGACTCAGAATATTTCAAATTTCCGCTGTGTGCTGTGTTGTCTCATTAGACCGCCACAGAATATCCATTCAGGATATTCACTTCATCAACAGTGAAGTGAAGATTAGATCTTTCTTCTGCCTTCCATTATCCCTGAGGACTGTCGGCTGAGATGTCTATCTCTTCCTGGAAATGAAAGGCACACTACCTGCTTAATAATTAACCTCTAAATGTCATGTGGAATAGATGAAAACTAACTCTTTGGCTCTGGACGTCAGAACTTGTCCAAAAAAGACATCCTGAACTGAGCAATAAGTTGTTCATTGCTTGTGAATCAACAAGAAATCACAAACTTGAACCTGGTTACAAGAAGAATTGGCAAATCAAATTAATTTCTTTTGAGCTTTGTGATTGTCTGTATAGCAGCTCTAAATAAGTGACATTCTTTTCTTCTGAAAAAGCAGGGATATAAGTGACATTCATGACTGTTGATAAGGATCCTTGTCATACAATCCAAGCATTATCCCAAGACACGTTTGTTGATTTGCATATTCTAATTTCTTACAAAACTATTCAAGCAGGAGATATTATTTTTGTACTTAATTAAAAGCTGTGGATATTTATAATAGGAAGAGTTTCCTACCTTCAGCTGTTTTTGTGTTCATATACCATTGCAAACTTTTATTTATAAATAAAATATTTGTGTGTGGGTCTGATATTCATCTATACTTTTTAGTCAGTATGGAAATCATGCCAGAGTTTCTTATTCTTAGAACCTACTCCTGGGAAGTCCCTTTTTGGTGCCATGTTTGGGATTAACTGTCAGAAATAAAGGACACACTTCTGTTATAACCTCAAAGTGCTTATAGGTTGGTGGGCTTTGTGCCCTGGCCGCTGTCACCCTGTTGGTGGAAGGTTATACATTTCTGATGGCATGGAAGAGATTTTTGCTCTCCTATTTTGAGTAGAAGTCTCTTCTTTCCACACACCTATTTTAGTTCAGTAACTAGTTGTAAGAGCTCTTGAATCTGGTCTTTCGGTGCTTCTGAATTGGCAGGTGCTATGATCACAGATAAATAATAGTAGGATAAGACAAAAATGCTACTGAGTATAAACCTGGTAATACTGGGTTCGTGTCTCTTCTTCGCATTTGGTACAAAAAGACTTGAGTACTCAGGGAGACAAACCTGAAGGGTGTCATATCTGATGTCCTGATCCTTGAGGTGATGTTTGAAGCAAAGATGGATGGAGACTCACGGGACTCTAATTTTTCCCTTTTATCCTCTTTAAGTGGTGAGTGGCATCATAAGAAACATAAACCTGCCAGGAGTCTGGCATTTGCTGAAAGAAACTATTTGTGTCAAAACTAATCAAACATATTTTCCTTCCCCATTCAGATCGGGGTGTATCCTGGTCCTATGACTGACACTTATTCTCCTCTGATGTGACAATGTCCCCTTGACACAGTGGGTCAAGTTTCTCTGTTTCTGAATTCAACAACCTTTGTTTAAATTCTGATAATTCCTAGATTATCGGAAGCTCTAAGCTCCTTGAAAGCTAGTACATTTATAAGCTCATTTTCTTTACCTTTCTGAAAACTAAGGAGTGGGGAAAACTGAAAATAATTTTAGAGCAAAATAAAGCACACGTGATGTACTTGAAGTTATAAACAAAATTTGACCCTTGAAGGTTACTTCAAATACTTTCTTCTCCGAAGTCATTCCTGATATTCCACTTCCCTGCGTTCCCTCTCTAACAGATAGAAGTGGGTTCTCTCCAACACTTCCCATGCCAGGAACCCTTTAATAATGCTTAGCAGGCATAGCCTGTATTACCATGATTTGTGTTTGTGTTTTATGCCAAATCCTAAACTTCTTAAGAGAGTTTTTATTTTACCATGTTCTCAAACAATCCAGAATGGTGCCTATGCATACACTGTAAATTCATGATAAATATTGAGTAAGTTGATGGAGATGGTTTCTGTTTGTCTTCTGAGCGTTTTGAAAAGCTCTTCAGTTTGCTGCTTAAGGTGCAGATTTATTCAGAAGATGTTTACTATTTTATGTGCCAGGTACTGTGCTAAGTGCCGGAGATACAACAGTGAATAAAATGCGAAATCTTTTCTTGTGGCCAAAAAAAAGAAAAAGAAAATACATACAATTGAGATGGTGACAGGAGTTAAGGAGAAAAATGAATCATGAAAGAGGCCTAGAGGTTGCAGCAGTGTGTTCAGAAAGGGCCTTTCTGCTAAGGTGGCAGTCAAGGACAGACCGGAGCGGGGTAATGGATAATCTCCTAGGCTGGGGGAACAGCAAGAGTGGCCTGAGGTGGGAGTGGGCCTGGAATGTTCAAGAAAGAGTGAGGGGACTGGTGTGTAGCTGCAGCCCAGTGACGGAGGGTAGAAAGAGCTGAGGCCAGAGAGATAGAAGGGATGAGATCAGAGAGGACCTTGTAGCCAACTCCAAAAATGTGGGGCTCTACTCTGAGATGGAAAGCCCGCTGGAGAGTGTTGAATATAGGAGGAGCATGAGTCGACATACAGGGTAAAGACAAATTTTGTCAATGAGGCAAGTTTTAATTTGATTATCAGAAGTTTTGACATCATCTGTGAACATCAGATTTCACTCTAAGGTGGAAGGCAGTTTAATGGCTTTAGGAACCTTTGATTTGAAAGCACAGCTACTCGTATCCGTCACTTCTAAATGCATTTAAGTGGAGTGCTGGAACCAGTGTGGGTATACTGTTGTGATTCTGAGGTTAGCATGATATGTGAAACTGCTATTTTGTGGCCTTCATTTTAGTACATCTTGTTTTTCTTAATTGAAGCTTTATTGATGCATATGTTGAAACAAATTTACCCAACAAGGAGCTTCAGCTCTCTGATGTATACAGTAGGCACCATGATGTGTTGGAAGTAAACTCTCACCAGGCTGGTAGTCATTGTAGACCATCACAAAACTTTTTGGATAATGTGCCTCTATCAGTAAAATATTTTGGAACTTTCCACCCACAGTATACATATATTTATCATTTATATAAATGTACTGCAATAGCCATGCTTGTTTATTGTAAAACATATGCTTAAAATTAAAAGGATGTCATGAATATAAAATAAGCACATGAAAATGATACTTTATTGTGTTTATGTTTACAAAATATTTTTGTTCACATCCAAGTATTAGTACCATTTTTAAAGGTGAATAATGTACTTTAGTATGGTTTATTTGTTTTTAAACGATTAGTTTAAAATTTTGCAGTGAAGCAATTAAGAGTTGTATTTCTACCTCAAGTTTGTTTTGAGACTCGGTTTTCAATTATTATCATAGTTGAAATATGCTTCCCAAGAACATCCAAGTAGGAGGAGCTCACAATCATGTAAGTCAGTTTTCAATCTAGAATTCATCTTGCAATGGTTTTTTTGAAATATGGCTAGCAAATTTCCATCTTCTGTGATCTCAATCAGATGTTCTTGCAAAACTAATTTGAAGATAATGCATTTTAATGTTTTTAACAAAAGCATTCAAAACCCACAGAAACTCTCCATTTGGAAGATTTAAAAACAGCATTCAGAGAGGGAGTGTTTATAGCGTATACTTACAGTGTTTTTTTTTTCAACAAAATCATATAATGATGGAAACATTTCCAAACATTCATTTTCACAATGTTCTTTCCATAGCATGATTTTTTTTTTTTTAAAAAGAAGTTGCTTGCTTGCTTATTGTTAAAACATCTAACTTACCTTGAAGGAACTGATTAAATGTGTAGCTGGCAAAGAGCTTGTACTGGAAGTAGAAGTGTCTGATCTGCCTTTGCTCTCTTGTTTTTTTTTTTTTTTTTTCTCTTTCACATTATTAGTGCATTGGATTCTTGGCAGAAATATCTTAAAGCCATAACAGCGTTTGGTGAGAATTAGTTTAATTAAAATTAAATAACATGATCTGTGACTCCACTTTGCTGGACACATGCAAACTGTGATGTAAAGCGAGATGCTGAAAACCAAAGACAAAGGAAGGGCAGGCTGGCAGCTCCTCCCACTCCATGATGGGGTACACGTAAATCAGTGAGGTCTGAGTACCTGGCTGTAGGACACGTGCACTGAGTGAGGGTGCCAGAGCTGATCTGTTCATTAGATATTAGTAGAGCTTGGTTTCTCTATTTGTAGATTAAAATATAAACAAATGTTAATGCCTAATATTTTTTCCAGCATTCAAAGGATCATCTTGAACACTCCTGGGGAATTATGCACCTCATGTAGGAGTCTACTGCATTAGATGCTGGCATTTTCAACTGGGGTGCTTGAAAGTCACAAAGCGTTAAAAAGTTGCCGTTCCATCCTTTGTAAGATCCCATCAATAAAAGATCAATCACAAAAAAATAATGGTTTTAGGGACAGAGATAATTAATTACGTCACAGTAGTAGTTGAAAGCGAAGTCAATCAAACCTTTGGCTGCTCACTGCTTACCTTCAAATACAAATGGGTATCTACACCTGTCCAAATATTACCCTGCACCACTGATTTCTAATAGGGAGGCCCAATGTGGATGGCTTCCAGTAAGGCTTCTTTCTTTCATAAGTTCTTTGTTCCAGCTAATTTCTCTACTGCATCTCCTTTTACTTTTCCCAGAATAGCTCTGCCCTTGTTCTGGGAGAGGGTAAATTCATGTATTCCTTCCTCACTTTCGGTGTCAAGTTACCAGTGTCATTTCAGGAGGGAAAATGGTTAGAGCCCAATGTGCTACTCATCTTAAATTAGTGAAATATTTTTAGTGGCATCTAATTCTGCGATGCTTTTGCTTGTACTTTCTTTTAAGTATTTTCTAAAATGGCTCTTATAAAATGAAGGTTTTTTTGTTTGCTCACCTAATGGTGTGAATGCACCTCTCTGTTAAAAAATTCCCAGGGCTATTGCAGAGAAAAAAATTTTATAACCTTTCTTTTTTCTCTTTCCTGCAAAATATCTCGGGAGCAGAGTAAACTGTTAAGATGTGGAGGAATTGCAAATGGTGTGTGGCCGCAGTGTTGATGGGTGTTGCCACAGCTGAATAATGTTGGCAATCCAAGGACATGAAAAAGCAGTAAAAGGAAAAGTTTTAGTTTTATGAGCATACGGAAGTATGTGGTTAGAAAATGTCCCTGGGGCTGGGTGCTATGGCTTACGCCTGTAATCTCAGCACTTTGGGAGGCTGAGGCAAGCAGATGACTTCAGGTCGGGAGTTCAAGACCACCCTGGTCAACATGGTGAAACCCCATCTCTACTAAAAGTACAAAAAAAAAATTAGCCAGGCATGGTGGTAGGTGCTTGTAGTCCCAGCTACTCAGGAGGCTGAGGCAGGAGAGTAGCTTGAACCCATGAGGTGGAGGTTGCAGTGAGCTGAGATCACACCATTGCACTCCAGCCTGGGTGACAGAGTAAGATTCCATTAAAAAAAAAAAAAAAAAAAAGAGAAAAAAAGAAAATAAAGAAAACGTCCCTGGATATTTCCTTCTTTTCTTCTTTCCTTTCCTCCCTACTGCCTGCCTTACTTTCTCCTCTTCGTTCTTTAATTTCTTGCTATGGAAGATAGGAACATTTATAGAACACTCTATATAGAAAAAAGAGAATGAGATAAATGAATTCAGATATGAAGAGTTTAAGTGAACTCAAGAACCGAAGAGGTTCCCAGCCTGAGTGAGGTGAGAAGGGAGAGCCCCTGACAGGCAGCCCAGTGTAGAGTACCAGAGTCTGAGAAGGTTTAGTGGGCATCCACACAGGTGGGAACAAGGTGCATCCAGGTGTGTCAACCGTCAGTGCAGGTGTCCAAGCCCCAGCAGGCTAAGGAAAGTATTCACATGGAGAGAATGTGACTGCCTTTCGAAAAACCTGATTTCCTACTTTTATGCCTCTTAAGGGACAGGAAACATTTCTCCACCTCTCCGTGCTAAGGGAAGCATTGCTAAATCAATGACAGTTTGACCTGCTGCACCTTCATTTTAGACTGTCACAAAACAGGATGTGAGAGATTAGGAGGGAAGCACTGGGCACATAAAGCATGTTTCTGAGAAAGAAACAGGAAGCTGGTGCTCTAATGTGTTTGGATAAAAACATAAACAGAAACCTACCAGACAGGACTCACAGTAAATTTTTGTCCATGCTTACAAAGCTTGGACAAAAATAGAATATCTCTTACTTTGAACATCACCTTCAGAATGGGAAATAAGAATTTTTTTCTTCTCACCATGACTTTGATATGACAGAGAGGAAAGGCTTTGGATGAATTTTGTATTTAACCTTCATGAAGGGCATCATTGCGGGGCTGTGGAAAGGAAAGACATTCTGGCCTGTGGAACTGGGTAAATCTTTTTTTGGGGGGTTCCGTGCCTTTTAAAAATTATATTTAAAGTTCTGGGATACATGTGCAGATCGTGAAGATCTGTTACAAAGGCATACATGTGCCATGGTGGTGGTTTGCTGCAGCCATCAGGAACTGGGTAAATCTTATATAAAAAGAGTTGGGTCCCTTTTAGGAACCCCACATGTGGGCTTCCCAACCCACCCTTACATCACAGTTATATGGAAATGGGGCAGATAGAAAGTGTGAGGAGTTGTACCCTCACCATGATTTCTCTGGGTTCCTCCAGAGTGTCAACGTCTTTCCACATTATGGTTTCTTTAAAGGTAGATGTTTGTGAGCTGAGTTCCTGAGCTGAGCAGCATTTTTTCCTTCACATTTTATTACTGTGGTAGGAAAATTTTTGCATTCTCTTTATTTATTTGGCAATTTCACTGATGATTATCATAGAGATGCTTATTTTTCTGCTCCAGAATTCACTTTTTTTTTTTTTTTAAATGTATCTGATTCTTTTAACACATTCAAGATGGGCGATGAGCTTAAACAATTTGTGCTGGTAAATGATTAACAGCCAGCTTCTGCACAGCAAAGGAAACAAGAGTGAAGAGACAATCCACAGTTTGGGTGAAAAGTTTCAAACCATACATCTGGTTAATTTCCAAAGTATGTAAGGAACTCAAACAAATCGATGACAAGAAAATAACCCAATTTAAAAATAGGCAAAATACTTGAATAGGCATTTCTCAAAAGAAGACATACCAATGGCCAATGAGTATATGAAAAAAATCCTTAACATCACTAATCGTCAGGGAAATGTAAATCAAAACCACAATGAGTTTTCAGCTCCCAAGTGTTACAATGGCTACTCTAAAAATATGAAAGTTAATGAGTGTTGGTGAGGATATAGAGAAAAAGGAACCCTTTTATGCTATTCTTGAAAACATAAATTGGTATAGTCATTATAAAAAACAGAATTGAGCTTTCTCAAAAAACTGAAAATAGAACTACCATATGATCCAGAAATCCCAGTTCTATGTATATGTCCCCTAGAATTTAAACTGGTTTGTCTGCACTCTCATGTTCCTTGCAGCTTTATTCACAATAGCCAAGATATAAAAATCAACCTAACTGTCCATAATGGGTTAATGGATAAAGAAAATGTAGTATGTATGTGTATATCTATATCTCTATATAAATATATATATATATAATTGAATACTATTCAACCATTAAAAAGAAGTCATCATGTCATTTGTGACAACATGGGTGACCCTGGAGGTCATTATGCTAAGTGAAATAAGGTACAGAAGGACAAATAGTGCATGATCTCACTTATATGTGGAATCTAAAAAGTCAAACCATAGAAATAGACAGTAGAATGATGGTTACCAGAGGCAAGGGTGGGGGTGGGGCAAGAAATAGGAAGATAGGGGTGAAAGGCTTCAAAATTTCAGTTAGACAGCAATAATTATGTTTTGAGGTCTATTGTGCAAAAGATGACAAGTATTTAGGGTGAGGGATATGTTAACAGTCTGATTTTGTCATTCCAAAATATAAATGTATATCAAAACATCCCCTTGAACTATGTAAATATATTTAACTATTGTTTGTCAGTTAGCAAAAATCCCTGATTTCTAGTAATTCTTGCCAATTTCTCTGGTGTAAATTCTCTTTACAAAGCTGCTTTAAGCCACCAGTATAGAACAACCAGATCATGAAATTCAACAATCAGCTATTTCAAGCTGGTGCAAGCCAGCTCCAGCACATTCCTGGAACTGTAACCCAGAAATGCTTCCTATTTAAACTGAACTAATTTTAGAAATGATGTAATCATGTAGGCACTACAACCTATGTAATTGGCCATTTGAGTTGTAATATGAATTAGTGAAAATGTTTTACTTTGTCTTTCTTTTATCAATTTCTCAGTAAGAAAAAAAGAAATAGAACTTAAATATTCTTAGATATTTTAAAGGTTGATGGGTAATTGGTTTTATACCTTTTTTTCTGGAGTCAAATGAAAATAGGAAAGAAGACAGCTGTTATAGGCAACTTTCTGATGAGGTATAAAAATGGCAGAATAAGCCTATAATTACTTTTTCTGGAGAAATATAAAAGATTTAAACCTGCTAAAAACTGATGATGTAAGTGTGTGTGGTGGCTGAGAATGTTCTTGAATGAAAGCTAAATTTTCTTCCAGTTCTTTCTTGATGTTTAAGAGTAGATTATATTTTATTGTCTTACAAAGTTCTGAGATTGCCTTTTCTCTTCACTGTTTTCATGTCTTAATGTGCCTTGATGTAACAACCTGGTGCTATTCTTACCTTTTGCTTTTGTTACACGAGTTATGTAAGAGATGGTTTTTCATAGTATAGTGAGCACAGATTCCAAAATGGAGGCCAGTTACCAATGAAATCTATTTCTTTAGCTCAGGTGTACTCTGGACTTTATAATGTCATTGACCTTGGATTTCTAGGTGTTTAAGTCTTTCTGAATCTACTCATCTGTGCCAATTTTTAAATGTTAGAAATGGAACGTTTTCTGAAGTGATATATTAAGAAATATGCTTTAAACATTCTGTAGGGAAGCTCTTGGCTTTGTTCTTCTGCATTGACATTTTTATTTTGAGCAGGTATGTACCATATTTTCTTCCAAAGGTTAAAGTTTAAAGTTACAGTATAACATCTGCAAATTTATTTGCTTAGATTACTTTTTAATCCATCCCTTCATATTCTTGGTTTCTATCGGTCCTCGCCTTTTTCTCCCTTGGCTGTTATAACGCTAGCAGATTGCGAACGCTCTGAATGTAAACTTGTTTTCGTATTCATCTTTGACACACAGCTTTGAAGACTGCTTGGCATATAGTGGCTTTTATTAAATGCTCATTGAAATCCATTTTTAACTTTTTCAGGTAATTCCTCTGCTCATGAGTCAGTATCTCTTGGGTTTTAGACATTTTATGTCCAAATCCTTTGGATAGGGAATGAAATACAGAATAAAGAGCATTTGTGGTACAAGTGAGAAACAGCAGATTTTGATGTGTGATGGTTTGTTAATGGAAAGTGTAAGAACAACAATATAGGATTAAAACCTAGTTATTGAAAAAATAGAGTTCAGTGCTAGGCTGATCAACTGTACTGGTTTGCTTGGACTGAGGAGGTTCCTGGGATGTGGGACTTTCAGTGGTGAAATCAAGACAGTCCTGGGCAAACCAGGATGAGCTGGTCATCCTAGTACTGAACTCATATAGTCGGATGGAAAGACACTCTACAGTAGTGGTTCTCAGCCTTGCATATACCTTGGAATCACCTAGGGAGACCTGAAAACAAGTGACACACCCCAGAAAATCTGACTTGGGATGCTGCCTAGGGAACTGGATTTTATGAGTTCCCCAAGTGATCCTAACGTGTAGCCAGGGTTGAGAACCATCGATATTAGGCAGTGCTCAGCGCAGGACAAAGTTGTTCTCACGGCTGTGACATGGCACGAGTTGTCCCGACTTAGCAAACTAGGTCTGATGACAAAGTTTGGTTTGGGTTTGAACATAGCGGTGAATGATAACTTGGACTACGTTAAAGCTTGCTTTTACTTTTGCTGTTGTTTACTACCGAACTGACAAACAGGCAGTCAAAAGCCACACTCCAGGACAGGAGACAGATAGGTGGACATAGTTTACCAACTCTTCACATACTCCTCTTGGGAGGCATCTTGACATGGTCCTTGTGGCACTGGTGGGTTGGGAGATTGTTCTGATCAGAAAAGCTCAGAGCTGTGGGCACTATGAGGATAGATGAACAGATAACTCAACACTAAAAACTAATCTACCATCTAAGAATATTGTTGCCTAACACTCCATAACAAACTTCTGTCTTCTATTTCTAACCGAATCATTGTCTTTACCAGGCTTGACCAATGGCCATAGTTGGAACAGCAGAAACATACAGCTGTGGATTCTATTTGAATATTTTGCTTACAATGCACACCAATATCATTAATCCTGACAAAGACTCTGTGGAATATGAGTTATTATTGAGGGCATTTCTGTTTTACGTCTTTAGAAATGGAAGTGTGTCAAGGTTAAATTTGTCAAACCCAGCTAGTGCAGATGAGGTTAGAATCTGCTTTCCCTGATGCACTGGGAAATTCTATCTAGCTCTTTCTTCATAAAAGCTTTATATAGAGTTAGCCACTCTGTACTATGTTTGCAAAGGGGCCAATCCCTTCCTAATGAGAGATGGCTGGAGATAACAAACTCATTATCCATAGGCTACCAGAGAGTCATTATGTGGAAATGACTTTTACTCACTTTTGATCTGGGTGGTATGGAGATATATAAATCGAGCAATAAAAGGCCTTAGCTCTTATGGATAAGCCCTGAGGTGTTCAGTTCCCTAACAGCTTACCCTTTTAAATTAAATTAGAATTATCCCTTTATCATTTAGACAGCAACATTGCTTTCTGGTCAAGCTCTGTGAATTCTTCTGGAGGTATGGGGCATAAAAGCCTGTCCCAACACTGCCCTTTTTCAATTTAGTGAAGAATAACAGAACAGCTAAAAGTTGAAAGGAGGTAGTGGTGCTTTGCAGCATTTTAAATTGAACTGCTTTGAGGTTCTCTTCAGGAAGGACAGGGAAGGGACATGATCATCTCTGCAATTTACCTTCTCTCCAGAGGTCCATCTTCTACCCAATGTGGCTTTACTGCTTTGGAATCATCAAGTAGGACTGTTGCTAACAGGTCCATGTGGACACTGTTTTAGCGTAAACACAATTATCTTGGACTCAATTCACGATTAAGTTATGAACCTGAAAGCTACTTATACTCTGTCAATATTTTATGTCATTTTTAGGACCTACTCTTTTTAATCTGTCATTTATTTTTATTCATATTGGAAACAGATTTCACAAATTGTAGAATTTAATTGAAAACCAACCAGCTGTTCCTGAACTTTGACTCTCCAGGGTTAACCACCTTTCCCTAGAATCTCTTCAACAGCAGCTGCTGTTTTTTTTTTAGAAAAGCTCCTTGTAGAGGCCCAAGGTGTCTCTTTCTGCATATTTCTTGCCTTTGTGCGAGGAAGCTGAGTCTCTGTCTCTCATGTGGAAAAGGGTAAACTGTCAGAAAAATCCTGGAAAAATGTATGATGGGTTTTAATTCTTCCAGGGAAGGGTATAGAGAGTCTCCTCCCTTCTTAAAAGCATCAAGCCCACCCCACGCCCCAAAAAAGAGAGGCAGGGGGAGAGGGTTTTTCTTTAGAAACCTTCAAAAGTAATAGAGGAAAGTATGTCCCAGATAGGAAGAAAAAGCTTGTACAGTGTGAGTATGACACAGGCTCAAACTAAGGAATAATTATAAATCATTATCAGTCTTCCAGCTAGTACAATCCTGCCCTCCTTAGTGGGTGGCTTTTCAGGAGCTCCTCATTAGCTAGGGTGACAGAAAGCACCCACTATTTGAATAGTGAACTCTGTCTTTCTGATGAGATGGGGGTGGCAGGCAATGTGCTCTGTGACTTCCATATCTGCTCTGTTGGAGAAAGGATGTTTTATCACATAATGAAAATGTTTATTGTATAGTCATAACAAGAATTTAAAAACTTGGACCAGCCTATAGGCTAACATACAAATGTTCATTCCAGTGTGAATCCTAAAGTATAGTTTCAAAGAGTATTGACCTATTTGAGGGGCTCATGTGGGTTTAGGATGAATGCTATAACGAATACATTATGATGACTGGAAGAAAAACTAGAATGTGGCAAGTGGTGCAAAAACGTTTAGAAATGAATGAAACGACCTTGGCTTTGCCTATTATTTCATCTAGCCCTTGAGTGTTATGCAAATGGGAAGTGGAGATTTTACATATGTGATTAGTGATGTGGGGCATTTGCGAAGACATTTTATACAAGGATTATTATTTGTTAAGCACTTATCATTTATAAAAAATTATTATACTATTTAAGCATGATCTTTGCCATCAAGAAACTTATAGACCAGTAGGAAAGATGGCTTATACCTCCTTACAAGTGTGGTTAAACTCAGGAAATACAAAGCAGCAGCAGCTGGGTATAGTCTGACTGTTATGGCTGTTCAGGGGAGAGAGAATTTATTTCTGGCTGGGTTGATAACAGAAATTTCATAAAGAAGGGGCATTTGCCAAATAGCCAAGACAATCCTCAGCAAAAAGAACAATTTGGAGGCATCGCTATTCCTGACTTCAAGCTACACTGCAAGGCTACAGTAACCAAAACAGCATAGTACTGGTTCAAAAACAGACACATAGACTGATGGAACATGCTAGAGAACTCAGAAATAAGACTGCATACCTACAATCATCTGATCTTCATCCAATCTGACAAAAACAAGCAATGGGGAAAGGAGTCTTTATTCAGTAAATGGTGCTGGGAGAACTGGCTAGCCATATGCAGAAAATTGAAACTGGACCTTTTCCTTACACTGTATACAAAAATTAACTCAAGATGGATTCAAGACTTAAATGTAAAACCCCAAACAGTAAAAATTCTAGAAGAAAATCTAGGCAGTACCATTCAGGACATAAGCATGGGCAAAGATTTCATGACAAAAATGCCAAAAGCGATTGCAACAAAATCAGAAATTGACAGATGAGATCTGATTAAACTAAAGAGCTTCTGTGCAGCAAAAGAAACTGTCATCAGGGTGAATAGGCAATCTACAGAATGTGAGAAAATTTTTGCAATCTTTTCATCTGACAAAGGTTTAATATCCAGAGTCTAAAAGAACTTAAACAAATTTACAAGAAAAAAACAACCCCGTTAAAAAGTGGGCAAAGGACATGAACAGAAACTTCTCGAAAAAAGGCATTTATATGGCCAACAAACAGAGGAAGAAAAGCTCAACTTCACTGATCATTAGAGAAATGCAGATCAATACCACAATGAGATACCATCTGATGCCAGTGAAAATGGTGATTATTAAAAAGTTCAGAGGCTGGGCGCGGTGGCTCAAGCCTGTAATCCCAGCACTTTGGGAGTCCGAGGCGGGTGGATCACGAGGTCAAGAGATCGAGACCATCCTGGTCAACATGGTGAAACCCCGTCTCTACTAAAAATACTAAAAATTAGCTGGGCATGGTGGCGCGTGTCTGTAGTCCCAGCTACTCAGGAGGCTGAGGCAGGAGAATTGCCTGAACCCAGGAGGCGGAGATTGCGATGAGCCGAGATCACGCCATTGCACTCCAGCCTGGGTAACAAGAGCAAAACTCCGTCTCAAAAAAAAAAAAAAAAAAAAAGGTTCAGAAACAACAGATGCTGACAAGGTTACAGAGAAAAAGGAACACTGTGACATTGTTGGTGGGAGTGTAAATTAGTTCAACCATTGTGGAAGACAGTGTGGCAGTTCCTCAAAGATCTAGAGGCAGAAATATCATTTAACCCAGCAATCCCGTTACTGGGTATATACCCAAAGGAATATAAATCATTCCGTTATAAAGACACACGTACATGTTTGTTCATTGCAGCGCAATTTGCAAATAGCAACGACATGAAATAACACAAATGCCCATCAAGGATCAACTGGAGAAAGAAAATGTGGTACATATATACCATGGCATACTATGCATACATAAAAAGAAATGAGATCATGCCCTTATCAGGGACATGGATGGAGCTGGAAACCATTATCCTCTGCAAACTAATTCAGGATCAGAAAGCCAAACACTGCATGTTCTCACTTATAAGTGGGAGCTGAACAATGAGAACAAATGGACACATGATGGGGAACAACACACACTGAGGTCTGTTGGGGGCACTTCAGGGGCAGGAGAGCAACAGGAAGAATAGTTCATGGATGCTGGGCTTAATACCCAGGCGATGGGTTGGTCTGTGCAGCAAACCACCGTGGCACATATTTGCCTTTGTAACAAATCTGCACATCCTGCACATGTACCCCAGAACTTAAAAGTTGAAGAAAAAAGAAAGAAAAAATCAGACGGGGGCATTTGAATGGGGCCTTAAAAGAACATGTAGGTCTAAAGAGATGGAGATGGAAGGAAATCAGTCTAGACAAAGGCAATGGCATTATTAGGTAAGTGCAAGATGAGAAAGAATGAGCAGTGTGCTTGGGAAATGGCTGGCAGATGAAGTCAATTAGAATTTAGTGTTTATAGAAGGGAGATGTAGAAGATGAGATGGGTCAGATTGTGGGAAAGTTTGACTTCATTGTGTAAGAATTTGTTCTTCATTTGTTATCATTCAGGTTTCTAAGTGGTGTGGATCACAACGAAAATGGTTCTTTGAAAATCAAGTCTCTATCTGCTGTTGGTACTGAGGCTGACTTAGTTGTAAGGGGTCTTAAAAGTCATGTGTAAAGAATAATGAATTAGTAACTGATTTGCTTTTAAAAAGTACATTAGGTTTGATTAAACATTTAACCCAGAGAAAATGTCCTTATTCATAGCATTTAAATACTTTCTGAAGGGCTAGGTGGAAGCATATCAAAATCCTGTGTAAGTCCAGTGACGATCATTGATTGGGGAGACATACGATGAGATGAGCGTTGCCCTTGGAAATGCCTCCTTTAAATACCTAAGAGCTCTATTTCAGAGTGCCCCAGCTGATGGTGAGATTTAGAGTGATGATGTGCGGCTCAAAATCTAGGAGAATGAATAAGGAAGCAGAACACGGGTTTATGAGTCTCTAAATCACTGAATGAAATAAAACTTTGAAAGATGTTTCCTATAATGTTAAAGCCCTTAAAAAACACAATTGTTTAACCGTGGTTCTGGTATTGGGCATGCAGAAGTAGAAAAGTCTCATTGGTTCTTCTTGTGCTAAAATAATATTAACGACAAAATCTTTGTGTGTGGGAAAAATACTACATTAGAGGATGCCATACCTCGTTCTCCTCTAAAAAGACTGAAAGGATAGTGTCATGAACTGTTTTATTCACTCATCTGTCAGATAATCACTGGTGTAATTTCAGGGTTTCTCTAACTCCTTCAGAATATGTCGACATATTAACTTGTTTGTTCACTGAATTTCTTCTAATTTCCACATAGATTCTTTTTGCTGATGTATTAAGTGCTAGCACATACCTTCTATTCATGCTATTGAATGCACATCCAAAGCGCATTTTGACCAGTCAGAAGAAATGAACATTTATTGCATGCCAGAAAGCCCAGTGAGCGCTCTGTAAATTATCTCATTTAATTTCCTAGACAAAACCATAAGGGAGATATTTTTAGACCTCTTTTTTAGATGAAGAAACTAAGGCTCAGCCTGTGGAAGTGACCTTTCCAGGACAATCTGCAGTAGGTAAGGATGCCAGGATATAAATCCAGATAGGTCTGAGATTTAGCTCCTTTTCTTCATGTTGTCTTTTGAGGTTTTAAAATCCATAAAAACTATCTTTATGGTTTCAGACCACAGACAATTTGCTAAGAACCTTAGAAATGAGTTGACAGGTTGGCCATCATTGAACTTGATGATTCAATTTTATTCCATCTCTATGTCTCCATTATTTGTAACTTGCTGGCCTGCCCATGGATATTTTTCTTCATAGTGGTTCTGAATGTAGGAAGATAGGGACTAATGAAGATCACCACAGGCCAGGAATAGACTTACAATATGTACAGTTGTGTAGACTACAAGTTTCTTAGCAACAGGAGGATGTTTTAGGAAAATCTCCTGACCCTGGTGCCAATTCTTTTTTCACTTGGGATTTCCTCAGAAAGAGGCATCTTTTGATGACAATCACCTCATGATATTTGGTTTCCATCCCTGCTGTGGGTGTTATGTTTCCTGGGCTTCAGCTACAGACAGATTCCTTATGTGTAGCTGTAACTATGCATGTGTCAGTGCTAATGTTATGATGAGTCAGACATTAACAGATGGAAGAAGGATAATGGAAAATGGAGAACTGCGGTGAGGTTACTTCCCAGACTCTCGTCTTCCTATCATATCCAGATTTTCAGAATTGTTCATGTGTGCTATCTTTGCTTCCTGGTTCAGTTGGCCCCATCACTTCATTGAAACTGCTCTTACAAAGAGGTGTGGTTTCTAAGTCCAGTGGACAATTCTTATCTTACTTGACGTTTTATGAAATTTCTATACTTTTACCACTCACTCCTTATTTGAAAAAAACTCTTTTTGGCTTCTCTGTATGTTTATTTCTTGTGGCTTTGCAGCCACTTCTTCACCATGATGGGTCCTGTGTTAGTCCATTTGCATGCTGCTATAAAGAGTTGGTCGAAATTGGGCTCTTTTGTCTCCATTTGAAATTTAAAGTAGCTTTTTCTAATTCTTCAGAGAAAGTCAATTTGTAGCTTGATGGGGATAGCATTGAATTTATAAATTACTTTGGAAGACACTTTTTTTGCAGCTCCACTAGGCAGTGCCTTTGTGGGCCTCTGACCACACATTTGCCTTATGCACAGCCCTACCAGAGGTTCTCTATCAGGGCTCTATCCCTGCAGCAAACTTCTGCCTGGACCTTTAGGCATTTTCATATATCCCCTGAAATCTAGGTGGAGATTCCCAGATCTCAATGCACCTGCAGGCCCGAAACCCTGGGTAAGCCAGCAAGGCTTGGGGCTTGCAGTTTCTGAAACAATGGCCTGAGCCATTCATTGGCTCCTTTTAGCTGTGGCTGGAACACAGGGCACCGAGTCCTGAGACTACACAAAGGAGCAAGGCCCTGTGCCCAGCCCATAAAATAATTTTTTCTAAGCCTTTCGACCTGTGATGGGAATGCCTGTTGTAAAGACCTCTGACATGCCCTGTAAACATTTCTCCCCATTTCCTTGGCAATTAACATTTGGCTTCCCCTTACTAATGCAAATTTTAGGAGCCAGCTTGAATTTTTCCTTAGAAAATGTATTTTTCTTTCCTATGCACTGTGAGGTTGCAAATTTTCCAGAATTGTATACTCTGCTTTCTTTTTAAATGTACATTTCAATTCCAAACCATATCTTTGTGAAAACACAAAATTGAATGCTATTAACAGCTTCCAAGTCACATCCTGAACACTTTGCTGTTTAGAAATTTTTTCTGCCAGTTACCCTAAATCAGGCGCCCCCAAACTTTTTACACAGGGGGCCAGTTCACTGTCCCTTAGACAGTTGGAGGGCCACCACATACTGTGCTCCTCTCACTGACCACCAAAGAAAGAGGTGCCCCTTCCTGAAGTGCGGCGGTGGGGGGGGGGCGGATAAATGGCCTCAGGGCCGCATGCGGCCCGCGGGCTGTAGTTTGGGGACGCTAGCCCTCCCTAAATCATCTCTCTCAAGTTCAACATTCCACAGATCTTTAGAGCAGGGGCAAAATGCTACCAGTCTCTTTGCTAAAACATAGTAAGAGTCACATTTATTCCAGTTCCCAACAAGTTCCTCATCTCCATCTGAGACCGCCTCAATCTGGACTTCATTGTCCATATCACCATCAGCATTTTGGTCAAAGCCGTTTAGCAAGTCTCTAGGAAGTTTCAAACTTTCCCACAATTTCCTGTCTTGTTATGAGCCTTCCAAACCGTTCCAATCTTTGCCTGTTACCTGATTTCGAAGTTGCTCCCACATTTTCAAGTATCTCTACAGTAGCACCCCCCTACCTGATGCCAACTTCCTGTATTAGTCCATTCTCATGCTGCTGTAAAGAACTGCTCAAGACTGGGTAATTTATAAAGGAAAAAGGTTTAATTGACTCACAGTTCTGCATAGCTGGGAAGGCCTAAGGAAACTTACAATCATGGTGGAAAGGGAAACAAACACATCCTTCTTCACATGATGGCAGGGAGGAGTAGTACCCAGCAAAAAGGAAAAAGTCCCTTACATAAAACCATCAGATCTCATGAGAACTCACCCACTCTCATGAAAAGAGAAGCACAGGGGTAACTGCCCCCATGATTCAATTAACCTCTACCTGGTCCCTCCCACAACACATGGGGATTATGGCAACTACAATTCAAGATGATATTTAGGTGGGGACACAGCCAAACTATACCAGGGACCTTCTTCATTACTTAATCTTTACGTGATGGAGAGTCTTAGGACTCAGCCCTATGCCCTCTCTTTTCACTTGACATTTGGACCTTAGGTGATTTCATCTGTTTCTGTGGCTTCAGTTAACTTCTTTCTGCCAATGATAATGCTAAAATTTTAGTTCCAACCTGTCTTCTCAGTTCCAGGGCCACATTTCTGTCTATGATATTCCCCGTTGGATGTATTGCAGATACCTCAAAATGAACATGTTCAAAATGGAACTCATATTCTTCTTGCTCCTCCATTATATCTTCAGTTCAACACATGGCCCCACCATGTACATGATGGCTGATGTCAGAAACCTAGTGGCATTCTTGATAACTCCTTTTCTCCACTACTCATCTCCAACTGAGTCATGGGTGTAGTGTCCACATCCTATTGAGTCTATTCTCCCAGATAATTCTTTCATCTCTCTCCACCACCCTATCTTGAACCACCACCGTCTTTCCCCTGGGCTGTTGCTGTAGCCTTGTAATTGTGCTCTAAACATTTACTCTGTATAACCTCAGATAGGTTCTCCATTCAGCAGCCAGATTTATCCTCTTAATATGCAATCTGATCATGTCAAACCTCCCCCTAACACTCTCCTCAAGGTGCAATTTACTTTTTTGATAAAAGCTCAAATTCTTGATGAACTCTGATTCCTGCCTACCTCTTTAACCTCATTTTTTGCTGCTCTTCTCTTTATCTACCATGTTATCAGCTCATGGGCTGTCTATCAGTCCCCTATCCTCATCAGGTTGCTCTCCACTCAAGGGCTACCTGTACCACTTATTTCCCTGTTCCCACCCCTCTCCCAGTCTCCAAGCTTAATAAATCTTTATCCATCCTTCCAAATTCAGAGTAGGCATCCCTTCCTTTGTTAATAATCTCTTGATCTGTCTTCCTGGTAAGCCCATTCTAGTATACATTGCAGCACCTTGTATATCTTCTTTATCACACTTTGTTATAAACTTTCACATAACTATTTGCTTATATCTTTGTTTATGCCAAGATTCCAAATTTTAAGCTCTATAAGAGCAAAGACGTATTTATTCTTTTAACTAATGTATGCTTAGTGTGTTACAGAGTGTCTGACACAGAGTAGGTGCTTCTTATGTATTAATCTAATGAATGAACAAATGAATATTCTTGGGGTGTTTACAGAGCTGTAATGTCTAATACAATAGCCACTAGCTATGTATGGCCAGTGAGCTCTTGAAATGTGTAATCTAATGAATGAACAAATGAATATTCTTGGGGTGCTTACAGAGCTGTAATGTCTAATACAATAGCCACTAGCTATGTATGGCCGGTGAGCTCTTGAAATGTGACTAGTCCAAACTGAGATGCTGTAAGTATGAAATATATGCAAAGTTCAAAGACTTAGTACAAAAAGTAAAATATCCCCTTGATAAATGTTTCTATTTACTAAATGTTGAAATTTTAACAAGTTGGATATATTTGCTTAAATAAAATATAATAAAATTAACCCCTTTTAAAAATATTTTTAAATGTGGCTTCTAGAAAATTTAAATTTTGTATGTGGCTTGCATTATATTTCTGTCGAACAGCACTGTCAATAAGTATAATTTGGAACTGAAATTGAACAAGACGTTTAAGCTCTTTTATATTAAACGTTAAAAACCTTCATTTAAAAACTTTTTGCATTTTTCGTACTGCAACCCCATCTTTTCTCCTCCTAATATGTGTAGTTACTAGGCTTGTAGGGTCATCAGTTTCCTCATCCTGCACCTCCCTGCTCAGTTGCTAATTTCTCTGGGGTCGGAAGGGTGCTTGAGAAAGATCTGTAACTGGCAGTCTCCTTAACACTGACTGTGGGGAAAATTTGCCCTTGGTGCAGTGATAGTGCCCTCTTGTCAAGGGATCTCTGTATGTCCAAATCTAAAAGCTACGTAATTGGTATGTAAGTGAGATAAAAGACTTGGACTTTGTCCTTAACATTTCTTCTTCCAATGGGACTACGGTCTTGTCCAACAAGCCTTGCAGGAATGGTTTTGGCATTTGATAATAAACACTGCCCTCACCCACCCCAATGCTTAGATGTTAAAAAGATAGTTATTTGGAATATCTATTTCATTTTCTCTACTTTCCCTAAAAATTTTTAGAAATCTACTTTTTCTAAAAATATGAAATCTCTATTGGGACACTTCAGATTTATTCAACAGATCCTGTTGTTTTTGCCTTTGCTGCATCTGTGTTAGTGATCTGTTTTGAACAGAGTTGACATATTTTTTCTTAATGAAACAGTACAGTGAATTGACCTAATTTAGGGACATTGCAGAGAAAAAGCCCAGTTTTCTAGTTATTTGTTACCTCCATGCTGTTATATTATATATTTGGACACTGTGGATGCTGTATATCATTCACAGAATTAAGAAAGAAATCCTTTGGCTTCTGTCTTCAAGAAATTTGTACTCAGATTCATTACAGTTTTTGACATGGCATAGACTTCTAGACTAGCTTTGCCTGGCAGGGAGGCATTACAGGAAAGAAGTTAATAGGCCAGTAACTATATGAATGTCATTAGGCTTTGTGTTTGTGTCCAGCAGTTTGTGATTAGGCTTATCAGTAATGTTGGCATTTTCACTCTATGTTCAAAAAATGTCATGCTTGTTCCCTATTAATTGCTCTGTATTACAAGAGCTGCTTTTTTCAGTCTTTATGAGATCAAAATCCAGGGAATAATCAAGTTATCTCCTTTCTGTGTCTGTTGCAAGCATGAGGCCATTAGGAAGGACCATGGCCGTTGGGACTTCTGAGACTTCTGAGTTCCAAATGGTACAAAAGAGATTTTTTTTTTTTTTTTTTTTGAGATAAAGTTTTGCTCTGTCACCCAGGCTGGAGTGCAATGGCACGATCTCAGCTTACTGCAACATCGGTTTCCCAGGTTCAAGCAATTCTCCTGCTTCAGCCTCCCAAGTAGCTTGGATTACAGGCACCTGCCACCACGCCCAGCTGATTTTTTCTATTTTTAGTAGAGATGGAGTTTCACCGTGTTAGCAGGGTGCTCTTGATTTCCTGACCTCATGCTCCACCTTCCTTAGTCTCCCAAAGTTCTGGGATTACAGGCATAAGCCACCACCCAGCCAAAAGAGGTTTTGTGTGTGTGTGTGTGTGTGTGTGTTTTTAATTGCATTTTAGGTTTTGGGGTACATGTGAAGAACATGCAAGATTGTTGCATAGGTATACACGTGGCAAAACAGATCTCCTTGGTTTCTCCAGGTATGCACATGAGAATCCATTTGGTTGGTTTTTAACTTTGTGGGTACTGGTCTGGTTGGTTGGGCTGTTTCCCTGAGGAATCTGACTGTCCATGTCTTCTGATTGGTGCCCAGTTAAGGCATGACCAGTGCTTCAGGTTTAATGGTTTTTCTTGTTGTGTCCCTCACTCACCACCCATGCAGGTTTTCACAGTGCGAAGAGACAACTGAAGAGGGGTCTTGCAAGCCCACTGGTCACTGAAGGTTAAAGACAATAAATGCCGCTTGGGTATTTAGAGATGTTGAAATCAATGTCACCTGTTAGGGTTCACTAGGTGATTGTGTTCTATATGCCTGGGAAGATAGGGAGCCCTGTAGCAGCTTTTGGGGTGTTGCGGTGTTGGTGGATAAGTAGAACCTAGCTCTTGTGGGGATAAGAATGATCTTATAGAAAAGTTTTTTTGAATAAAAGTCAAATTTTCTGGTATGTCTCAAACTTTTAAAATGATGACTTCAAAGACAAAGTATTCTAAGTTATACACACATGCACATACACATATACATGTCTATATACATCTTAAAGCTTTGAAGTGTATCTCTGCTTTGAAGATCTATGCAGTGTTAAGAATGTCTTTACTACCATCTCAATATCATTAGTGATGTAGAATCAATTCTATAAAACATATATGGGGAAATGTACGTAATGAATTATTAAAAGTATAGTTATAGAAAAATCAATACGGGTATACTTAACAAGTGAATGAGGAGATTTTACTTGTAATGTGCTCCCTGAATATTATTATTACTGTAATAGAAAATGTATCCAGCATTTCTAGTTGCAGAGATTTTACTTGTATTTATATCCATGTAGCCACCCTCAGAAGAAAGTAAGAGAGCAAGTATGGCAGAGAAGAATGCAAACAAGCAGATGAACCCATTGATTTGTAGGCTAGTTGACTGGACTTTAGAGCATCTGTTCACCCATTTTTCCTTACAATAAGATTCTATGTAGAAAAATATTTACTTTTAAAAAATTGTGTATTTAATTATGCTTTTCTCTTTCTGATACTTTATTTAAAAAGAATCATGTCTATTTCTGGAAGTATTTTCTAAAATTCTTTTTTTCTCCTTGAAAAAGGAATTTTTCTAATACCTCAAACAAAGCAGGAATTATGATTTCAAGTAGGTCAAAATCGAATAAATACTGTTAAAAAATATCAACCACAAAGTCGACAAAAACAAATAATGGGGAAATCTCTCCCATTCAGTAAATGGTGCTGTGATAACTGTCTAGCCATTTGTAGAAGAATGAAACTAGACCCTTACCTTTCACAGCTTACAAAAATTAACTCAAGATGGGCTAAAGATTTAAGTTCGAGATATCAACTATAAAATTTCTTGAAATAAACCTAGGAAGTATCATTCTGGTCATGGGCCTTGGCAAAGAACTCATGACTAAGTCCTCCAAAGCAATTACAACACAAACAAAAATTGACAGGTGGGACCCAATTAAACCAAAGAGATTCTACACAGCAAAAGAGACAATTGACAGAGTAAACAGACAACCAACAAAATAGGAGAAAATATTTGCAAACTATGCATTTGACAAAGGCCTAATATCCAGAATCTATGAGGAACTTAAACAACTCGACAAAGAAAAAACAACCACATTAAAAAATGGGCAAAGGACATGAACATGCACTTCTCAAAAGAAGAAATGTAAATAATCAACAAACATATGAAAAACGGCTCTACATCACGAATCATTACAGAGATGGAAACCAAAACCACCAAATACCATCTCACATCAGTTAGAATGGCTATAATTAAAAGGACCAAAAAATAGCAATGCTGATAAGGCTGTGGATAAAAGCAAATGCTTATTCATTGTTGGTGGGAATGTAAATTAGTTTAGCCTCTGTGGAGAGCAGTTTGGAAATTTCTCAAACAACTAAACTCCCATTCAACCCAGCAATTCCATTACTGGGTATATGCCTAAAGGAAAATAAATCATTTTACTCAAAACACACATGCACTTACATGTTAATTATAGCTATATTTACAATAGCAAAGACATGGAATCAACTTAGGTGCTCATCAATGGTCAGCTGGATAAAGAAAATGTGGTATATGTACACCATGGAATACTATGCAGCCATAAAAAAGAAATCATATTCTTTGCCACAACATGGATCTAGCGGGAGGCTGTCATCCTAAGTGAACCAATGCAGGAACAGAAAACCAAATACTGTGCATTCTCATTTACAAGTGGGAGATAAACATAGTTCACTCATGGACATAACGTTAGGAACAGTAGACACTGGGGACTAATAGAGGGGAATGTGGGGTAAGGGCTGAAAATCTACCTATTGGGTACTATACTCACTACTTGTGTGACAAGATTGTTCGTACTCCAAACTTTAGCACCACACAATATACCTGTGTAATAAACCTGCACATGTACCCCGATTCTAAAATGAAATTAGAAAGTATAAAACATATCCTCCCTAATGTTGCTGAAAAAGAATTAAATAAAGTCAATCATTAATTTCATCAGACTCGTAAGACAATGAACAAAGACATGTCAAAGATTTATAATCAGGGTTGAAAAAATTAAGAGACAATAACTTAAAAAAATTGTAAGTTAAAAAAAATGATCTGAACTTTACCTCAAAACCTCTTTTGATCTTAACTGCACAATGGAATGATGTAGTGAACATGTGATTTTTAGTCTCCTCATCACTCTCTCTTCCTCTGGGAAATCCTCTGTTTTCAGGCCAGAATCACCCAGTAGCTTTGATATACTTTCAAAATCCTTGCCTTAGAGTTGGCCTCCTGACATAGACTTGGCCATTTCGTCCTTCCCAGGTTATTTACATTTTTAAATTGAGAACTGGTGAGGTGGTCTCTGTATAGTGGTAGTAGTCATAGGAAGTCATAAGGTGGAGGGGGGGATGGGGGAGAGAGAGAGAAGAGGAGAGGAGAGAGAGGAGAGAGAGAGAGAGAGAGAATGAGAGAGAGAATGAATGAGAATGAATGGAGGAAGTAGTCAAGCTCAAGCTGTTTCAGCTGGCTACAGCTCTGCATATTCTACTTATCTTACTGGTTGGTTGGATGAGCTCTCTGAATTTCATGAGCTGGTTTAGTTAATCAGATTTGATTTTTTTTTTCCCTCTTGCAACTAAAAGAGCCCTGAATCATACACAGACTTTAAAGCTGTTTCAGAAGACAGTAGGGATTTTGACGATGTATCTTTCAAATTGTCTGTATATGTTAGTGTAAAGGCTTGCTAATTTAACTTTTTTTGGGAATAATTTCTGGTACTTGTGCATCTTGAGCAAAATGTGTTATAGCATAAACTATTTCGTGCATGTTTTGGTATGGTGTTTAGTATACAGTGCTAACTGGTATAGGTGGAAATGTCTTGCTATATATTTACCTCAATTTATGACTGGCCTTAATAATTTAAATGGGTCCAGACTGATTTTATCCTTTCTATCAAAATGAGAAAGTTTTATCTTTCTGCAGCTTTCTGTTGCAGTTTAATGCAGGCAGGATGAAGACACTAACATTCCTGTAGCTGAGTGTAGTAGAGAATGATGTGTAAGTAAAGCTTCAGAGAAGAGAATCCCAGAAGACAGTGAACTTCTGGATCCAAAAACATACTCACAGTCTTGGTGATCTAGGAGATAAGACTGATTCCACTGTCCTGATGGGGATTTCCTAGTTTAGATGAATAAAGATCTATAGTAGCTAATAGATAATCAATATCTAGTTTGTTTCTTGATTTTATTTCCTCTGAAAGAAATGGCTTTGATCTCAAATTTTAAAAGCTATTTTTTTTCAAGTGAAGCAACCATGATCAGTTTGTCTGAAATCAAGGTAAGTAATACATAATTTATAACATCTGAAACAATTTTCTTAATGCAACTTCCTGGGGGTGGAGGACAGTTACTCTTTAGAGATAGTATTAGCACATACTTTATTAGCATTCATGCCTTTACCAGAAAATGAATATAGACATTATAGGTCTGTCATAGATCACTAACACATTAAAACAGTGTCAAAAGACTTAAAAATATCCTTTATGGTATAAAACTGTTAATTTTTAGTGCTCATTTCTGTACTGGTTTTTTATTTACAAGTAGTTTATTTGATGGAAGTTATTTTCATAAATGTAGGTTGTAACACATTCAGACAAAATGTAGCCTGGCTAAGAGTATTCATGAAGTGTTCTCCTTAACTGCGATTGCCTGTCCTTGAGAAATAATACTTAGGCAGGGCCCATCCACTGTAAAACTCTGTGGATCATGATCTCTGGAAGGGTTCTTTGAATCAGAATAATAAAAACTTTGTAGAGACTGAAATAATGTGATGTCTAAACACTATACTACTTACGTTTGTAAATGACACAGTATAAGGGTGGGTGGTGATTTTGAAACAGATTTCCAGTTCTTCATACAGTGGCAATGATAATCCATAGCAATATAGTTACAAGTATGGTAACAGTATAGTTACAGTAAAGTAACTAACAATATAGTAACAACAGAGTCATGAGACAGTTTCTATTACGTTGTTAAGATCCTTTTTTTGGGTCTTTTTGTGTCCTGGGACGTTTGTCCTGATGCCCACCTCTGGCTGCAGGGACCATATTGCTGCCGTTCCATAATTTTCTTTTTGTCCACTGTCCTTAAACACGAATGAATCACTTATTAATTCACTGATTCCTGCAGAAGATCTTTACTTCTCACAAATAGGCTATGGCATGCACTAACTGTTATACTTGTTAATGAAAACCACTGAGGTTCAGCATGTGGTGTCTGTAATTTTCTCCAGGGTCTTTGTTCCCTTTGTGGAAAATAAAAGTTTTCTATGCTGAGGGACTGAGAGAGACAATTAAAAATCTTCATTGGTTAGAAGAGTCACTTCTTTCCTCGAGTCTGGCCTGGAAATACATTTGATTCACTTTGTACGGCATTCAGATTTTTTTTTTTTTTAAAGCAAATCCCAAGAAAGGCTTCTCCAGACAGCAACACCTTGAAATTATTATGATGACTTCAAATTCCATATTAGGTGGGCTTTAAAAATTATTATTTTGTTTGTTTCTTGTGGTAAAAAAGCAGTATCCAGCATTTAAAAAATTTAGAGTATGATGGTATTTGTTTTATGCTGGTATTTTCACCTATATAAGGTTAAACATTTGATTTTTTTTTAAAATTGTACTTTATATTTTGGGGTACATGTACAGATCATGCAGGATTGTTACATAGGTACACACATGGCAATGTGGTTTGCTGCCTCCATCCCCCCGTCACTGACATCTGGCATTTCTCCCATGCTATCCCTCCCCGACCTCCCCACCCGGCCCTGCCACTGTCCTTCCCTTGACCCCTCCCATCAGACCTCAGTGTGCGATGCTCCCCTTCCCTGTGTCCATGTGTTCTCATTGTTCAACATCCACCTGTGAGTGAGAACATGCAGTGTTTGATTTTCTGTTCTTGTGTCAGTTTGCTGAGAATGATGGTTTCCAGATTCATCCATGTCCCTGCAAACGTCACGAACTCATCATTTTTTATGGTTACATAGTATTCCATGGTGTATTTGTGTATTTTCCTTGTTCAGTCCATTGTCGATGGGCATTTGGGTTGGTTCCAGGTCTTTGCTATTGTAAACAGTGCCACTATGAACATAGGTGTACATGTGCATGTGTCTTTATAATAGAATGATTTATAATCCTTTGGGAAGCTGGGTCAAATGGAATTTCTCTTTCTAGGTCCTTGAGGAAGTGCCACACTGTCTAACACATGATGAGTCATTTAGACTTTTTGGTGGAGTTTTGCTTTATTTAGCCATACTTATTTTTTCTTTGTGTTTTGTTTTTTTTGTGTGTGTTTCAGGAAGTCCAGAAGCCTTGACTGAAGTGAGGCCATGATGGTGCGTCAAAGAGGTGTCCTGGCACATACCAGAAATGGCAGTGACTGCAGTGCAGGTTCAGCTATTTCAGGTGGTGGCTGCAGGCATCCGCAGCACTGTTACTTCATAACGTGTGCACACTGTGATGTACAATATATGATTCTTTCTGACACCAGCTGCATGTGGTGTTGCCCTTAGGACACTGGAAAGGGATGTGAAGGTAAGGTTGAGTGGCTTTCTGTGTTTTTCTGAATCTGTTTAAGCAATTGAGGTATCCTAACTGCGATGTCAACTGAAAAATCTGAGGGACTAAGGAAAATGAGAAAATTCACAGGAGTCTGATGGATCTCAATTTACATGGTAATAGGTGATTACTTTGGACAGCGTTGTTGTATTAGAACAGATGACCAAAGGCTTAATGGGTAGGTTGGTGGAGAGCTCAGTGGAGAGTTAATGTATTTGGAGAGTGTCCCAAAGTGTACTAAGTCAGGATTCTGTCAGCTGGGAAATGAATTTCATAAATATTCATTGTTTGGAAAGAAGATGGAACCAATGGGAAGGATAGAAAGTAATGAAGAAATATTGAGGTGTAACAGAGGACAGTACCATGGTTTATTACTGTGTGTTCTATAGACTTGTTTCTGGAAAGTACAAAAATTTAGATGAGCCCTTTGCACTGAACTCATACAGAAATTTTCTTACGTACTTGTGTGTTTTGTCTTATTGTTTTGGTCTGAAGTAATCTTGTGATCTGACCTTTCTTACACGAAACTCAATATTTATTAATATTAATTAGCATGTTATATATGGGAATTAAGCTTTACTAATATTTAATATGCAAATTGGCACTAACATTTACCTTAGTGTACATGTCACATGTCATATGTCAAAAAATAGATGAATGATGTAGGGGCTTAACGTGTTGCTATATTTTGCAGTTCACGTGGAAAATATGAACTACATAAATTGGAATCTATAGATTGTAATCTGGATTTAAATGACAACTCTCACAAAATTAACAAGTGGTTTAAAAAGATTCTAGCCAAAGAGTTTTGGCTTTGGGAGAAACTAATAATGCAGAACTACAGGTAATGGAATTAGGATAGTCCTAGACCTATTTTTTTTTTTTTTTTTTTTCTTTTTGAGATGGAGTTTCACTCTTGTTGCCCAGTCTGGAGTGTAAAGGGACAATCTTGGCTCACTGCAACCTCCATCTCCAGGGTTCAAGCAATTTTCCTGCCTCAGCCTCTTGAGTAGCTGGAATTACGGGTGTCTGCCATGATGCCAAGCTAACTTTTGTATTTTTTTTTTTTTTTTTTTGAGACGGAGTTTCGCTCTTGTTACCCAGGCTGGAGTGCAATGGCGCGATCTCGGCTCACCGCAACCTCCGCCTCCTGGGTTCAGGCAATTCTCCTGCCTCAGCCTCCTAAGTAGCTGGGATTACAGGCACGCACAACCATGCCCAGCTAATTTTTTGTATTTTTTTTTTTTTAGTAGAGACGGGGTTTCACCATGTTGACCAGGATGGTCTCCATCTCTCGACCTCGTGATACACCCGCCTCGGCCTCCCAAAGTGCTGGGATTACAGGCTTGAGCCACCGCGCCCGGCCACTTTTGTATTTTTAATAGAGATGGGGTTTCACCATGTTGGCCGGTCTGGTCTCAAACTCCTGACTTTAGGTGATCCATCTGCCTCAGCCTTCCCAAGTGCTAGGATTACAGGTGTGAGCCGTGATGCCTGGCCTCTAGTCCTAATTTTAAATTCTTTTAAAATATTCTTTCTTTCTCTGTCTCTCTTTTTCCTTCCTTGCTCCTTCCTTCCTCCCACTCCCTCCCTCTCTCCTCCGCCTCCCCTCCTTCCCTCCCACAATACTTCCTTTTTTTTATTTTAGGTTCAGGGGAACACAGGAACCTTTATATAGGTCAATTGCATGTTGCAGGGATTTGGTGTAGAGATCATTTGATCATCCAGGTAAAAAGCATATTACTCAATCGGTAGTTTTTCAATCCTCTTCCTCCTTACACCCTCCAGCATCAGTGAGGCTGCAGTGTCTGTTGTTTCCTTTTTTGTGTCCATGTTTACTCAAAGTTTAGCTTTCACTTATAAGTGGGAACATGAAGTGTTTGGTTTTCTGTTCCTGTATTAATTTGCTTAGGATCATGGCCTCCAGCTTTATCCATATTGCTGCAAAGGACATGCTCTCACTCTTTTTTATGGCTGTGTAATATTTCGTGGTGTAAATGTGCCACGTTTTCTTTATCCAGTCAACCATTGATGGGTATTCAGGTTCATTCCATGTCTTCACTATTGTAAATATGCTGCAATGAACATATGTGCATGTGTCTTTATAGAAGAACAATTTATATTCCTTTGTGTATGTACTCAAATGGTAGTTCTGTTTTAAGTTCTTGAAGAAACCACTATGCTGCTTTCCACAGTAGCTGAACTAAGCTTCATTCCCACCAGCAGTGTATGAGCATTCCTTTTCCTCCGCAATCTCGCCAAAATTTGTTATTTTTGTTTTTTTAATACCTGTTCTGTCTGATGTGAGACGGTGTCCCATTGTGGTTTTGATTTGCATTTCTCTAATGATTAGTGATGTTGAGCATTTTTTTTTTCATGTGCCTATTGGACACGTGTATGTCTTCTTTTGAAGTGAGTGTCATGTCTGTCATGTCCTTTGCCCACTTTTAAATATGGTTGTTTCTTTCTTGTTAATTTGTTTAAGCTCTTTACAGATTCTGAATATTAGAGCTTTTTCAAAATAAGAGTTTGCAAAAATGTTTTCTCCCATTTTGTAGGTTGTCTGTTTAGTCTGTTGACAGCTGCTTTTTCTAGACACAAGCTATTTAGTTCAATTAGGTCCCACTTGTTAATTTTTGTTTTTGTTGCAATTGCTTTTGGCATCTTTGTCATGAAATCTTCGCCGGCACCTATACTCAGAATGGTATTTCCTAGGTTAGTTTTCAGGATTTGCATAGTTTTACGTTTAAATCTTTAATTTGTCTCAAGTTGATTTTTGTGTGTGGTGTAAGAAAGGAGTCCAACTTCGATCTTCTTCATTTGGATAGCCAGTTATCCTAGCACCATTTATTGAATAGGGATCCTTTTCCCCATTGCTTGTGTTTGTAAACTTTGTTGAAGATTAGTTGGTTGTAGGTGTGTGGGTTTATTTCGGGGTTCTTTATTCTGTTCCATTGGTCTATGTTTTTGCACCAATGCCATGCTGTTTTGCTTACTATAACCTGATAGTATATTTTGAAGTCAGGTGATGTGATGCTTCCAGGTTTGTTCTTTTTGCTTAGGATTGCCTTGACTATTTGGGCTATTTTTTTTTTGACTCCATATGAATTTAAAAATAGATTTTTCTAATTCTTTAAAGAATGTCAGTGGTCGTTCGATAGAAATAGCAGTGAATCTGTTAATGGCTTTGGACAATATGGCCATTTAAAAAAATGTTGATTATTCCTAATCATGAGCATGGACTGTTTTTCCATTTGTTTGTGTTAAGTGTAATTTCTTTAAACAGTATTTTGTAATTATTGTTGTAGAGATCTTTCACCTTTCTGGTTAACTGTATTTCTAGGTATTTTATTCTTTTTTGTGGTTATTGTGAATGGGATAGTGTTCTTGATTTGGCTCTCAGGTTGGATGTTATTGGTGTATAGGAATGCTACTAATTTTTGTACATGGAGATTGTACCCTGAAAGTTTGCTGAAGTGGTTTATCAGATAAAGGAGCTTTTGTGCAGAACCTATGGAATTTTCTAGCTGTAGAATCATATCATCTCGGCATCTCATACTGCACTGCAAAAAGGTATTGCCAGGCTGGTACACCAAGAAAGGCCAGCAGATGGGGTTGCCCAGGTTGTATCAGCCCCATCGAATGAACAAGATTTCTCTGTTCTTTTCAGGACTGACAGTTTCCTTAAAGCTGAAATCTCCTAAAAGATCAAGGCAAGCCTTGGGGTGGGCATCCCTGGCCGTACTCTACTACCGATGCTCCTGTACCAAACCCTGTGGGCTCTGCATCAGCTGGAGTTCTGTCCTTACTACCTCTCTGTGCAGTTTTCCCTGCCAGCTCTAATGTCCTTGGGGGTCTTGGGATCTCCTGCTGCCAGGATTCCAGAGGTCTGTGGCTAGAGGAAATCGCTCCTGGTGTGCTCAACTCACCACTTTCCCAGGAGTCATTGGAAGCCAGGAATGAGTCCTGGTACGTGGTAGTCCTGTGCAGGGTTCCAGCTTCCTCTGTCTTCAGCTCAGAATCTGTGTCCTTCCTCGGTCTGCTCTCAATACCTTTCCTCTGTAGATCTGCTCAGAGTGTGCCAGTCTTCCTGATGTCTCCATTCCTTGGTGGCAGATGTTTCTCCTAGCTGCACTTAGTTGGCCATGTTTCCTCTCCCACAAAAAAGGCAGGGCTAATTTTGAAATTTTTTATCAATTACATCACAAAACCATTGCCATTAAGAAGACTTTTAAAAATAAAAGACTCATACATAATTGTTAATGATTAGTGTTATCAAAAGTACATATTGTGCTAAATCATAGCAGCTAAGGACAATAGTACAAGGATATGTTTATAAACAAATGAATATACATGTATTGGGAGTGAGTAATCAAATTTTTTTTACTGACAGAGTATGTGATTAAAATGTTTAGAGATCACTGTTTCATATTATTTCTGTTTCATTAACACCATAGGTGTGCTTTTCAATCTTCAAATTTATTTAAAGTTATTAACATACTTAGATGTATAGTTCTGAGTTCTAATTTACATATATATTAGAACGCCTTGGATTACAATGAAGCCAAGATGATGATCTCTCCTCTGAGCTTCTAGGTACTCTACTACGTACATTTTACTTCTGTACCAGCTTACCCTATGATTAGAAAGGATGTATTTTTCAGTCTAAAAAGGAAAACGAGATAGGCAGCAGTGGAACATTTAAAATCAGACATATTTTGAAAATACGGGCAGTAAGATTGCCATGGCTAAAGTGGTATGTATAATAAATGTTAGGCAAATAAAAGCTCAAAATTACCTTGCTGTTTGTTTGAGGCAGATTGTTTTTAAGATTTAATCTATGTAGAAGGATCAGGTATCTGTGCGGCCTTTAAGACTGCATGTGCTCCAACTTTAGTGGCATAATCACCCTGTTTTTGAGGGCTCATGTACAGTCAGAATATGAGTCATAATATGTAAATGAAGCAGTAATCATGTCTGCACTTTAAAAGGTACTGGATCTGAGATCAAGACAAATTTGTCATGGTTTACATCCTATGTTCTCAATTATCTGATTAGAGTTGATTACTTTTCAGTCCCACTGGGAAATGTAATTGGGTAAGCATCTGTAATTTGCTTTGTGTGTTTGTTTTGGTGCGTGTGTTTTTATGTGGATGCTTGTGTGTTTTCAGCTTTCCTTCCAATACTTAGTGTGTAAGCAGGCAGTTAAAAAAGATAACCTCCATTCTACCATGAAGGCTCAGGTTATGGATGTTTGTAGTTGCTACAACTAGGATTTCTCCTATTTCTCAGCTGATTTATTGTGGTCTTTTCAACATATTTTTTGGTTGTTTATATTATAACCAGCCTTCCATATCCACTTTTTAAATCATGCTTTGCTTTTAGGGTAACTTAGAAAAAGTATTATTTAAAAAATATTTTCTCTACAGATTTTATTATACAGTAGAAGTATTATTTAAACAAATTTTGTGTAACTTATTAAATTCTACAATAGAAAAATAAAGTGATTTACACCAGATAGGTAATCACCCTGAAGCATATTTTTGAAAGAACTCAGAATCCACAGTTTAAAGAGCAGTGTAAAATTTAATTTAATGAGAACTTTGTTTTATAACAAGCAGATTGTATTTTTTATTTTGTTTGTTAAGAATGATGCTATAGATTGACTAAATAGGTTTTATTTTCTTTTTTACAAATGGAAATGGACTGAACTAGAAAATATCAATTGTTTCATATTCAGAATGACCAGACACAGCTAACATTTGGATAAATCAAACAGGGTTTATTTATCTAAAGGTTACAGAAAGAGGTCATAACAACATTGTCTAAGGATACATGGAGGTGTAAGTTTCCAAGTCACCTCAAAAGGTCATCAGCAGTTGTGAATGACAAGTCTGAGTAACTGCTGGTTACATCAGAGCTCCTGGAAGCTCAGTCTTAAATAATGAGGCTGGAAGAGTTCTGCATTTGTAGCTCAGATATGAGCTGAGGACACTCACCAGAGCCAGGTGGATCATGTTCATCTTGGTGCTGAAAAATATACAAAAGGTCTCCCATGTGTGATGCAGTGAAACACCCCTAGGCTTGAACACAGCCTGATCCTTCTGCTTTCCTGAACTGAAAGCTGCAGGACAAGACAGTGGTCAGTTACCCCGGCAACTCTAAGACTGAGGCCAATGGGCCTTACGACAAGGAGCAGGATTATCTTGAACATGTCTATTATAAGAAATTCAGAAAACACAGAAAAAAAGCCAAGAAGAAAACATAAATTACCAAACTACTTGTTAAGAAATATACAGCACTTTGGAGGGCCTAAGCGGGTGGATCACGAGGTCAAGAGATTGAGACCATCCTGGTCAACATGGTGAAACCCCGTCTCTACTAAAAATACTAAAAATTAGCTGGGCATGGTGGCACATGCCTGTAATCTCAGCTACTCAGGAGGCTGAGGCAGGAGAATTGCCTGAACCCAGGAGGCGGAGGTTGCAGTGAGCGGAGATCGCGCCATTGCACTCCAGCCTGGGCAACAAGAGCGAAACTCCGTCTCAAAAAAAAAAAAAAAAAAAAAAAAAAGATATTCAGTATTTATAGTTTTGAAGATATTTTTCTAGCATTTTCAAAACAAAATCATACTAGGATACTATTTAATGATTTGTTCTTAATGAAATACTATAGACAGCTTTTCATATTAGCAAATATTGATCTATAATTATATAATTACTTTAATGGCTACATAATATTCTGTGTTATGGTTTTATGATTACTTATTGAGCCAATCAACTACTGGTCAGCATTTATGTCGTTTCTCTGTTTTTATGATAAGCATGCCTCACCGAATCTCCCTGTATTTAGATCTTTTAGTTAGACATGTTGTCAAATTATTTTTTTCCTTATACTTACTAAATTCTCTTACACATTCTACATGAGAACAACTCATGATGTAATGATGTTTTTAAATACTTCATTAAAGACAAATTTGAATTCTATTAAATAATAGTTGGATATTGGCTAAGGGTAGTCTTTTTTTGTCCTTTTATTTTAATTGTACTTTGGGCTCTGGGGTACATGTGCACATCCTGCATGCTGCAGGATTGTTGCATAAGTACATACATGCCATTGTGGTTTGCTGTCTTCATCCCCCACATCGCCTACGTCAGGCATTTCTCCCAGTGTTTTCCCTTCTTGTGCTCCCCACCATGTCACTGTACCTCCCCTCCCCCCCCAACCTAGCCCAGTGAGTATTTTTCTCTTCCCTGTGCCCAAGTGTTTTCATTGTTTGTCACCTGCCTATGAGTGAAAACATGTGGTATTTGGTTTTCTGTCCTTGTGTCAGTTTGTTGAGAATGATGGTTTCTAGATTCATCCATGTCTCTACAAACGACATGAACTTTCCATTTTTTATGGCTGCATAGTATTCCATGGTATACATGTACCACATTTTCTTTGTCCAGTCTTTCTTTGATGGGCATTTGGGTTGGTTCCAGGTCTTTGCTATCGTGAGCAGTGCTGCAGTGAACATACATGTGCATGTGTCTTTATAATAGAACAATTTATAATCCTTTGGGTATGTACCCAGTGATGGGAAGCTGGGTCAAATGGAATTTCTATTTCTAGGTCCTTGAGGAATTGCCATGCTGTCTTCTGCAATGGTTTAACTAATTTACACTCCCACCAACAGTGTAAAAGTGTTCCTCTTTCTCCGCATCTTCTCCAGCATCTGTTGTCTCCTGCTTTTTTTAATGATTGCCATTCTAGCTGGCGTGAGATGGTATCTCAATGTGGTTTTGATTTGCATTTCTTTAATGACGGATGATGATCAGCATTTCTTCATATGTTTATTGGCCACATATATGTCTTTTTTGAGAAGTGTCTGTTCATATCCTTTGCCCACTTTTGAATGGGTTTGTTTTTTTCTTGTAAATCCGCTTTAGTTCTTTGTAGATTCTGGGTATTAGCCCTTTGTCAGATGGGTAGATTGCAAAAGTTTTTCCCCATTCTGTTGGTTGCCAGTTCACTCTAATGATAGTTTCTTTTGCTGTGCAGAAGCTCTTAAGTTTAATTAGGTCCCATTTGTGGTTTTTTTTGGCTTTTGTTGCCCTTGCTTTTGTGTTTTAGTTATGAAGTCCTGCCTGAGTCTATGCCCTGAATGGTTTTGTTTAGGTTTTCTTCTGGGGTTTTTATGGTGTTCTTATGTTTAAATTTTTAATCCATCCAAAGTTAATTTTTGTATAAGGTGTAAGGAAGGATTCCAGTTTCAGCTTCCTGCATATGGCTAGCCAGTTTTCTCAATACCATTTATTAAACAGGGAATCCTTTCCCCATTGCTTGTTTTTGTCAGGTTTGTTAAAGATCAGCTGGTTGTAGACGTGTATGGTGTTGTTTTTGAGGCCTCTGTTCCATTCCATTCGTCTAGATCTATGTTTTGGTACCAGTACCATGTTGTTTTGATTACTGTAGGCTTGTAGTGTAGTTTTGAAGTCAGGTAGTGTGATGCCTCCAGCTTTATTTTTTGTGCTTAGGATTATCTTGGCTATGCAGGCTATGTTTTGGTTACATATGAACTATAAAGTGGATTTTTCCAGTTCTGTGAAGAAGGTCAGTGATAGCTTGATAGGGATATCATTGAATTTATAACTTACTTTGGACAATATGGCCATTTTCACAATATTGATTCTTCTTGGCAATGAGCATGGAATGCTTTTCTATCCATTTGTGTCCTCTCTTATTTCCTTGAGCAGTAGTTTGTAGATCTCCTTGAAGAGATCTTTTACATTCTTTGTTAGTTGTATTCCTAGGTATTTTATTCTCTTTGTAGCTGTTGTAAATGGGAGTTTGCTCATGATTTGGCTCTCTGTTTGTCTGTTGTTGGTGTGTAGGTATGCTTATAATTTCTGCACATTGATTTTGTATCCTGAGACTTTGCTGAAGTTACTTATCTTAAGGAGGTTTTGGGTTCAGACGATGGGGTCTTCTAAATATACAATCATGGCATCTGCAAATAGGGTCAATTTGACTTCTTCTTTTCATAATTGAATGCACTTTATTTCTTTTTCTTGCCTAATTGCTCTGACAAGAACTTCCAATACTATATTGAATAGGAGTGGTGAGAAAAGGCATTCTTGTCTAGTGCCAGAATTCAAAGGGAATGCTTCTAGTTTTTGCCCGTTCAGCATGATATTGGCTGTGGGCTTGTTGTAAATAGATTTTATTATTTTAAGATATGTTCCATTGATACCTAGTTTATTGACAGTTTTTAGCATAAAGAGCTGTTGAATTTTGTCAAAGGCCTTCTCTGCATCTATTGAGATAATCATGTGGTTTTTGTCTTTGGTTCTGTTACGTGGTGAATTACATTTATAGACTTGCATATGTTGAACCACCCTTGCATCCCTGGGATGAAGCCTACTTGATAGTGATGGATAAGTTTTTGATGTGCTGTTGGATGCAGTTTGCCAGTATTTTATTGAAGGTTTTTGCATCAATGTTGATCATGGATACTGGCCTGTAGTTTTGTTTTTGTTGTGTCTCTGCCAGGTTTCGTTATTAGGGTGATGTTGGTCTCATAGAAAGACTAAAGGAGGATTTCCTCTTTTTGTATTGTTTGGGATAGTTTCAACAGGAATGGTACCAGCTTCTCTTTGTACATCTGGTAGAATTTGGCTGTGAACCCGTCTGGACATGGACGTTTTTGGTTGGTAGGCTACTAACTGCTTACTCGACTTCAGACCTTGTTATTCATCTATTCAGGGTTTCAACTTCCTGGCTTAATCTTGGGAGTATGCAAGTGTTCAGGAATTTATCAATCTCTTCCAGATTTTTTTTTTTATTTTGCACCTCTAGCTCTTTCAATTTTGATGATATGGTGTCAATTTTAGATCTTTCCTTGTTTTTCATGTGGGCATTTATTGCTATAATTTTCTCTGTAGACACTGATTTAAATATGTCCCATATTCTGGTACATTTTTCTTCATTCTCATTGGATTTATCCATTGGTCATTCAGGAGCAAGTTGTTCAGTTTGCCATGTGATTGTGCAGTTTGGAGTGTTTTTCTTGATCCTGAGTTCTAATTTGATTGCACTGTGGTGTGAGAGACTGTTATGATTTCTGTTCTTTTGCATTTGCTGAGGAGTGATTTACTTTGAATTATGTGGTCAATTTTAGAGTAAGTGTGATGTGGTGCTGAGAAGAATGTATATTCTGTAGATTTGGGGTGGAGTGTCCTGTAAATGTCTATTAGGTCCGCTTGGTCCAGGTCTGCATTCAAGTCCTGGATATCCTTGGTGACTTTTTGTCTTGTTGATCTGTCCAATATTGTCAGTGAAGTGTTACAGTCTCCCACTATTATTGTGTGGGAGTCTAAGTTTCTTTGTAGGTCGTTAAGAACTTGCTTTATGTATCTGGGTGATCCTGAATTAGATGCATACATAGTTAGGATAATGAGCTCTTCTTGTTGCATTGATCTTTTTACCATTATATAATGCCCCTTTTTGTCTTTTTTGATCTTTGTTGGTTTAAAGTCTGTTTTATCAGAGACTAAGATTGCTATGCATGCTTCTTTTTTGGTCTCCGTTTGCCTGGTAAATCTTCTTCCATCCCTTTATTTTGAGTCTCTGTGAATCTTTGCATGTGAGATGAGTCTCCTGAATACAGCACACTGATGGGTGGTGACTTCTTATCCAGTTTGCCAGGCTATGTCTTTTGATTGGGGCTTTAGGCCATTTACATTCAATGTTAATATTGTCATGTTTGAATTTGATCCTGCCATTTTGTTACTGGCTGATTGTTTTGCCCGTTAGTTGACACAGTTTCTTCATTGTGTCATTGTTCTTTACCATTTGGTATGTTTTTGCAGAGGCTGGTACTGGTTGTTGCTTTCCATGTTTAGTATTTCCTTTAGGAGCTCTTGTAAGGCAGGTCTTGTAGCAACGAAATCTCTCAGCAATTGCTTGTCTGTAAAGGATTTTATTTTTTCTTCACATATGAAGCTTAGTTTGGTCAAATATGAAATTCTGGGTTGAAAGTTCTTTTCTTTAAGGATGTTGAATATTGGTGCCCTCTCCCTTCTAGCTTGTACGATTTCTGCCAAGAGATCTACTGTGAATCTGATGGTCTTTCCTTTGTGGGTGACTTGACCTTTCTCTCTAGCTGCCCTTAGGAGTTTTGCCTTCATTTAACCCCTGGTGAATCTGACAATTATGCACCTTGAGGTTGCTCTTTTTGAGGAATATCTTTGTGGTGATCTCTCTATTCCCTGGATTTGAATGTTGTTGGCCTGCCTTGTTAGGTTGGGGAAGGTCTCTTGGATAATATCCTGAAGAGTGTTTTCCAGCTTTGATTCATTCTCCCCATCCCATTCAGGTACACTGATGAAGCGTTAAATTAGGTCTTTTTACATAATCCCGTAGTTCTTGGAGGCTTTGTTCATTTTTTCACTCTTTTTTCTCTAATCTTGCCTTTTCATTTTATTTCCTTGATTTGATTTTCTATCTCAGTTATCCTTTCTTCTGCTTAATCAATTTGGCTGTTGAAACTTGTGTGTACCTTGTGAAGTTCTTGTGCTGTGTTTTTCAGCTCCATCAAGTCACTTTTGTTTTTCTCTAAGCTGGTTATTCTAGCTAGTATTTCATCTAACCTTTTTTTCCAAGGTTCTTAGTTTCTTTGCATTGGGTTAGAACATGATCTTTTAACTCAGAGAAGTTTGTTATTACCCACATTCTGAAGCCTGCTTCTGTCGATTCGTCAAACTTATTTCCTGTCTTGTTTTGTTCCCTTTATGGTGCGGAGTTGTGATCCCTGGGAGGGCAAGAGGTGTTCTGGTCTTTTATGGTTTCATCCTTTTTGTGCTGGTTTTTCCCCCATCTTTGTGGATTTATCTCCCTTTGATCTTTGAAGTTGGTGATGTTGGGAGGAATCTCTTAGTGCACATCCTTTCTGTTGAAGTTGGAGCTATATCCTTTTTGGCCTGTAGAGGTGTTACTGGGCTGCTTCAGATTCAGTCAGGTTATTGGGTAGGTGGTCTCCCCTGGAGTTTGTTTGCAGGTGATATTAGCCCCACTTTCTCAATGGTGTCTTTCCTTTCTTGAGCTTGATCTTCCTGTTTGGGATCAAACTAGTGTATTCACTGGGAGGCTCTCTAGTGCATGGGCTTCAATTTGAGTTTTGTGGAGGTGGGGCCTGCCAGGCCTTATGGCCTGTTTCCCTGCTTTCAACTCTGCTTCTTTCTATGGGATGGGTTGTTCTGTCCCACTGGTATTGGTTTCTGCCCAGGTCTGTGCTGACAACTTGGGGCACCAGGTAGGAGCCGTTGTTCAGATTTGCATTGACAACCCACGGCACCCCTCAGTCTGGTGGGGCTCTCATGGACCATGGGTTGCAGGAAAGATGAGGTAAGCACAGGGGCCGAATCATAGCACGGAGGGGGTGAAGTCCCTGACCCTTTGAACCAGCTGCATGTTGCAGGTGGGGATGTACCCTGCCCTGTCTTGGTATGCCCTCCATGGGCGGCTCTCATACTGCTTCAGCTCCTTCCCTGGGCTGTTTTCAGAGTCCTAACAGTCCCACCAAAATGAACTTGGTACCTCACTTGGAATCATGAAGTCTTCTAGCCCTCTGCATCTCATTTGCTGGGAGCTGCATTCCAGTCTTGCCTCCTCTTGGCCATCTTGGCACGCCTCCTCTAGCTAAGGGTAGTCTTAAGCTAAACTAATTTAACCAAGAGAAGTTTAAACAACCAAGTTGTTTAGAGCGGGAAGATTCCTTTTTCTTTTGGTCAAGTTTGTTGAGGTATAATTTGCATATAGTAAAGTTTACCTTTTTTAGATGTATGACTCTATGAATATTGATAAATGTACACTGCTAGGTAATCTCTTTTTGAACTTTCCCCTTACTTCATACCTCTTTGTAGTGCATCCTTTAACCCAACTCAAAGCCATGAAAAATATTAATCTATTTTCTTTTTATGTAGTTTTGCCTTTTCCCGAATGTCATATAAATGGAATAATACAGTATGAAGTCTTTTTAGTTTGGCTTCGTTTACTAACCCTGCTGCATTTGATATTTATCCATATTACTGCTTGCATCAGTAGTTTGTTTCTTAATATTTAGCTCACCAGTGAATGAGCTTTGGATTGTTTCTAGTTTGTGATTATTATGAATAAAGTTGTAGCTGTTATAAACAGTTGCATACAGAACATTAGATAGATATACGTTTCTGTTTCTCTTTGGAAAATAATTACAGTAGGATTGCTAGGTTGTGTGGTAAGGGTATTTTTAACTTTATAAGAAACTGCCAAACATTTGGTGTGTACTAAACTTTTGGTTGTATCATTTTGTACAACCACCAGTAGTGTATGAGAGTTCCAGTTGCTCCGCATCCTCACCAGCACCTAGCAGTTATTTTTTTATCCCATATTTTTAAATTTTAATGATCCTAGTAAGTTTGTAGTGGTGTCATATTGTGGTTTAAATTTGCATTTCCCTAATAACTAAAGATGTTGATAATATTTATTGTTTGTTTGTTTTGTATTTTTATTTTATTATTATTTTATATATATTTTATTTAACTTTAGGTTCTGGGGTACACATGTAGAGCATGCACGATTGTTGCATAGGTACATACATGGCAGTGCGGTTTGCTGTCTCATTCCCATTCACCTATAGCTGGCATTTCTCACCATGTTATCCCCCCCGCCAACTCCTTCAACCCTACTGTCCCTCTCCTAGATGCCCGCCAGCAGACTCCAGTGTGTGGTGCTCCTCTCCCTGTGTCCATGTGTTCTCATTGTTTAGCACCTGCCTATGAGTGAGAACATGTCGTGTTTGTTTCTCTGTTCTTGTGTCAGTTTGCTGAGAATGATGGTTTCCAGATTCACCCATGTCCCTACAACGGACACGAACTCATCATTTTTTATGGCTGCATAGTATTCCATGGTGTACATGTGCCACATTTTCCTTCTCCAGTCTATCATCAATGGGCATTTGGGTTGGTTCCAGGTCTTTGCTATTGAAAACAGAGCCACAGTGAACATATGTGTGCATGTGTCTTTATAAAAGAACAATTTATAATCCTTTGGATATATACACAGTAATGGGATTTCTGGGTCAAATGGAATTTCTATTTCAGGGTCCTTGAGGAATTGCCACACTGTTTCCCACAATGGTTTAACTGATTTACACTCATACCAACAGCGTAAAAGTGTTCCTATTTCTCCACATCCTCTCCAGCATCTGTTGTCTCTAGATTTTTTAATGATTGCCATTCTAACTGGCATGAGGTGGTATCTCAGTGTGGTTTTGATTTGCATTTCTCTAATGACTAGTGATGATGAGCATTTTTTCATGTTTTTTGGCCTCATATATGTCTTCTTTTGAAAAGTGTCTGTTCATATCATTTGCCCACTTTTGAATGGGTTTGTTTTTTCTTGTAAATCTGTTTTAGTTCTTTGTAGATTCTGGGTATTAGCCCTCTGTCAGATGGATAGATTGCAAAACTTTTTTCCCATTTTGTTGGTTGCTAGTTCACTCTAATGATTGTTTCTTTTGCTGTGCAGAAGCTCTGGAATTTAATTAGATCCCATTTGTCTATTTTGGCTTTTGTTGCCATTGTTTTTGGTGTTTTAGTCATGAAGTCCTTGCCTATGCCTGTATCCTGAATGGTTTTGCCTAGGTTTTCTTCTAGGGTTTTTATGGTGTTAGGTCTTATGTATAAGATTAGAGCAGAACTGAAGAAGATAGAGACACAAAAAACTCTTCAAAAAGTTAATAAATCCAGGAGCTGGTTTTTTGAAAAGATAAACAAAATAGACCACTAGCCAGATTAATAGTAACAAAAAGAGAGAAGAATCAAATAGATGCAATAAAAAACGCTAAACACACAGATTCCATGGAAATACAAACTACCGTCAGAGATTACTACAAACAACTCTATGCATATAAACCAGTAAACCTGCAACTGATATGACTTCAGCAAAGTTTTAGGATACAAAACCAGTGTAAGAAAATCAGTAGCGTATCTATACACCAATAATGCTCAAGCTGAGGGACAAATCAAGAAAGCAATCCCATTTACAATAGCCACACACACACAAATATCTAGCAATACATCTAACCAAGGAAGTCAAAGATCTCTACAAGGAGAACTAGAAAACATTACTAAAAGAAATAATAGATTACACAAGCAAATGAAAAAACATTATATAGTCATAGACTGGAAGAATCAATATCATTAAAATTGCCATACTACCCAAAGCAATCTATAGATTCAGTGCTATTCCTATCAAACTACCAATGTTACTTTTCACAGAATTGGAAAAAAACTATTATAATATTTACATGAAACCAAAAAGAGCCCAAATAGCCAAAGTAATCCTATGCAAAAAGAACAAAGCTGTAGTATCACATTACCCAACTTCAAACTCTTCTGTAGGTCTGCTGTCCAAAACAGCATGGTACTGGTACAGAAACAGACACATAAGCCCATGAAACAGAATAGAGAACCCGGGAATAAAGCCTCATACCTATAACCTTCTAATTCTTCACACAGTTGACAAAAATAAGCAATGAAGAAAGGACTCCCTATTCAATGAATAGTGTTGGGATTGCTGGCTAGCCATATGCAGAAGGCTGGAACTGGACTCCTATGTTTCACCATATACCAAAATCAACTTAAGATGGATTAAAGATTTAAATGTAAGACTCAAGTTATAAAATCCTAGAAGAAAACCTAGGAAACAACATTCTAGACATGACCTTTGAGAGAAAATTTATGACTAAGTCCTCAAAAGCAATTGCAGCAGAAACAAAACTTGACAAGTAGGACCTAATTAAACTAAACTTTTGCACAGCAAAAGAAGCTATCAACAGAGTAAATAGATGACCCCACAGAATGAGAGAAAATATTCACAATCTTTGCATCTGACAAAGGTTTAATACCCAGAATCAATAAGAAACATAAACAATTAAAAAGGAAAAAAACAACCTGAATAAACACTTCTCAAAAGAAGATGTACTAGTGGCCAAAAAACATATGAAAAGGTGCTCATCATCACTAATCATCAGTAAAATGCAAATCAAAACTACAATCAGATACCATCTCACACCAGTCCGAATGGCTGTTATTAAAAAGTCAAAAAGCAACAGATGCTGGTGAGGCTGCAGAGAAAAGGGAATCCTTATACACTGTTGGTGGAAATGTAAATTAGTTCTGCCACCATGGAAAGCAATTTGGAGATTTCTCAAAGAACTAAAAACAGTACTCTTGTTTAAGCCAGCAACCCCAATACTGGGTAGCTATCCAAAAGAAAACAAATTACTCTCTCAAAAAGGTACACATGCTTGCATGTTCATTGCAGCACTCTTCACAATAGCAAAGACATGTAATCAACTTAAGATCCCAACAACAATGGATTAAAGAAATGGTGATACCTATACACCATGAAATCATATGCAGCCATAAAAAAGAATAAAATCGTGTCTTTTGCAGCAACATGGTTGTAACTGAAAGCCATTATTCTAAGGGAATTAATGCAGGAACAGAAAACCAAATACTTCATGTACTCACTTATAAGTGGGAGCTAAACATCGAATACTTACGGATATAAAGAAGGGAACAATAGACACTAGAGACTGCTGGAAGAGGGAGTAGGGCAAGAGTTGTAAAAATAACTGTTGGGTATTTTGCTCAGTACCTGAGTGACGAGATCATTGATTCTTCAAACCCCAGGACCAGGCAATATACCCAGTACCAAACCTGCACCTGTACCCCATGAATCTAAAATAAAAGTTGAAAAAAAAATGGGACCAGAATAAAAGAATCAAATTTTTCGAGGTAAATTTAATAAAAGAAATGTAAGACCTTTTTCACACAAGACCACAGAAGGTTATTAAAATAAATTAGACAAATAAAGGGAATAATATCCTATGTTCATTGATTAGAAAACTTAACATTGTTATGACAAAAATACTACTCTAATTGAGCTACAGATTCAATGCAATCCCTTTCAGAACCTATTTACCTTCATTGCAGAAGTTGGTAAGCCTATTCTAAAAGTCATATAGAAATGTAAGGAACATAGAATAGCCAAAATAATCTTGAAAGAGGAGCAAATTGGGATGAGTCATACTTCCCTAGTTAAAAGGATATTACAGAGCTACAGTAATCAAGGCAGTGTGATACTGGCATAAGGATAGACATATAGATCAGCAGAATATGATTGAGGTCCAGAAATTAACCCTTCCAATTATGGTGAATTGACTTTTGACAAGAGTGTGCAAAAAATTTAATGAGTATTCATAAGCACAACAACAAAACTGTACCCCTAACTAATAACACAGACAAAAATGAACTCAAAATAAATCATAGACTTAGACATAGCTAAGAGTATAAAACAGTTAAGAGAAAACATAGGGGGAAATCTTTATGACTGTGAATTAGGTAATGGTTTCTTAGATATAAAAAATGACAAATAGGTAAATTGGACTTTATAAAAATGAAAAACATTTCTGCTTTAATGAATATCATAAAGAAAGTGAAAGTACAACCACAGAATTGTATAAAATATTTGCAAATCATATATCTGATTAGGGATTTATATTTAAAACATATAAAAAACTCTTACAACTCAACAACAAAAAGAGAAATACTCTAAAATACAGGCAAAGCTTTGAGCAGACATTTCTCCACAGATGATAGACAAATGGCTGATAAGTATAAGCAATGAAAACCACACAAGATAGCACTTCGCATCCACTAGGATGGCTCTAATTATAAAAAAGGAAAATAACCATTGGTGAGGATATAGAGAAATTATTATAGAACCTTTATTGCTGGTGAGACTGTAAACTTGGTGTGCCCACTTTGTCAGTTTTGCAGTTCCTCAAAATATTAAACAGAGTTATCATATGACCCGGCATTTCCACTCCTACTCATACGTGCAAGTGGAATGCAAACATACAACCATATAAAAAGTTGTAGACACATGTTCCTAGCAGCATTATTCATGATAGCCAAAAAGTGAAAACTACTTAAAATTTATCTACCAACTGATGAATAATCAAAGTGTGCTATATCCATAAAATGAAATATTCAATACATAGGAATAAAGTGCTGATATATGCTGCATGGTTGAATCTTGAAAATATTCTAAGTGAAAGAAACCCGTCACAAAGACCACATGTATATATGTTTTCATTTGTATGAAATGTCCAGAATAGGCAAATCCATACAGACAAAAATTAGATTAGTGGTTTCTGAGGCTTGGAAGAAGGGATGGGAAGTGACAACTAAAATGGCATAGGATTTCTTTTTCTAAAAGAAAGTGTTCTAAAATTACATAGTGATGTTCTTTGCACAACTGTGAATATATTAAAAACATTGAATTGAATACTAGAAGGATGAATTTTATTATACGTGAATTATATCTCAGTAAAGCAGTTGTAAGAATAGAAATATTTAAAACATAGCTCACTGAAAAGAACACTTGCCCTTTAGAGATGAATAGAAAAGCAAATATATAGCCTTTGGAAATGTATTACAAGACAATCCTATCATCTTAGTTTTTGGTTGCCTGTTACTTTATTTTTCATTTATTAAAACATTAAGATATGGAGCCTTGTAGGGAGAAGCATTCTACGGTGTTACACAGAGCAAGCCCTGGTCCCTGTAGAATCGTTTCTGTGCATAAGCTGTGATCTAAAGCATTGACTAAACAAAGAAACTGAATGCAGAAATCATGTTTTAGAAGAAAAAAGACCATGACAAATGATTATAGGAAGTAGTGGTGCCTTAAGGTCCAATTAAGGGGAGAGTGGGCGGCATTGAGTTGAAAAGCTACCCATAGGGTACTATGCTCATTATCTGGGTTTAGTACACCCATGTAACAATCCTACACATGCACCCCTGTGTTTCTAAAATAAAAGCTGAAATTAACAAATAACCTGAATTTTTAAAAAAGTGTGATGAAATTTACTTTTATATTTCCATAAGAAGATAAAAAAGCATACTGGGACGAGGTAACCCCCATAAACTGTTTCATAAAAGATCATAAAGAAGTCAGTTAAATCTTTCAGAGAACATATCTCTTGGATCATTCTCTACAGTAGAATAATTGGCAAGATGATGAGAGAAAAAGGAAGCAATGAATGGGGTGAGGGATAGGGTTTAGACCTCTGAAAACATGCATTGGTCAAAATAACCTTAGTATGGAAATCACAAGCTAAGAAGTTACTATTCTTCTATATTGACAACGACAAGACCTACTGTGAGACTAGCTAATAGACTCTTCAAACAAAGGTAGAGTCTCAGTTTTTTATTTTTGTTATAGGTTAGATAGGAATTGTTTCACATGATTTAGATTTGGAACTTTAGAATAAACTGTGCTTCCAGGAGTAAGGCCGTGGATATTAGAGTTTTGTATAATGGTTCACTATTGGATCTTTCCAAATTTGGGGCCCCTTCCTATGTGTCCAGCACTTTTTGTTCACTGTTTCATGTACAAAGCAACTGTACTGTGAGGGAAACAGAGGGAAAAGAAAAATAACCCTAAAGCATTTAGGGTTAGTCTTTTTTTTAAGTTTTGTGTTGTGTTTGCCCAACTAGAATAAAAAAACTTTTTGGACAGTGATAATCATACAGCAGCAATAATAACTAGTATTTCTTAGGATACTCTATATTTCTGTGAATTATCTCATGCAATCCTCACAACAGCCTTATGATGTATAGCCCTATGATGCTTCCAAGCTATAGATGAACAGCGGAGGTATGGAGGGGTTAAGTAGTCATGTAGCCAGTAAGTAAGTGCTAGAGCAGGGATGTGAATGGTGGCGGGTTGATCCTAGGACATACTCATAGTTATTAATCTATAAGCGTCATATGACGTTTTATAAATAATACTATTTTGTATCCATAGTTCACACAGATTATAATTATTTGATAGCTTACAAAATGAAATAAAAACATGAGAGAAAAATAAACAAGGTCACAAAGCAGCAGCATCAAGCCTATAAAAAGGATCCACATTGTTGGCTTTCTAAGAGGAATGGGGCTTGAACCAGGTTTAAAAACAGATGGTCTCTACATCCTTGTGCAAAAGAATTGCTTGAGAATGCTGGTCAAAAATGCAGATTCTTAGCTTCCATCTCCCAGAGACTGTAATTCATGTTTGGGAGAAACCTGGGAATCTGCAGTTTGACAAACAACCCAGGTATTTCCGATTCCAGTGGCAGGTGGCCCATATTTTGCGAGACCCTGTCTTAAAGACTATGTAGAACTTCACTAGCAAAGGGGAAGAAAAAGGGGGCATTCAGGCAATGAATATGAGTCATGCCAGGAAGCTGAAAAAGATTACATGAGTAGAGGGAATAATGGGCAGGCCTATTCGCTCTAAGCAGTCAATTCTGATTTTGTTCCTGTTTCCCTTCTTCCAAATATTTTTGAGCACCAACTGTGTGCTGCTGACTATGAGCTCTCTGAGAATATAAAGATGGATAGCAGCATAGTCATCTTCCGCAGGGAGCTTCATATCACAGAGGAGACACAGACATGCACACAAAGAAATAGCAGTATAACAACCACAGCGATAGGCACATCAATAGATGTAGCAATGAATGCACCAATAAATGTAGCAATAGATGGTGGTGCAGCAAAAAATGGTCATAAATGTAGTGACAATTAACTTTGAAAGACGGATGGGACTTGAATACAGAGAGACGAGGGCATAGGGTGGTCCAGACTAAGCATACATGTGTACAAAACTTTCACCACAATGGAGGGGTGGAAATGTAGAAATTCCGGAAATGACAAATGGTGTATTTTTGGGTATAAGGTATGTGTTAAGTCACAATGGGGAAGATGATTGGAGGGATGTGTGTAGACTAGATTGTGGAGGGCTTTCAGTGTTAAGCAGGTATTGGGACTTGATTTTGCCAGCAATGGGGGCCAGGAGACATTTTGCCTAAAGGCTCTACATTAAGTCAATCTGGTAGCACTGATTATAGAAGTCATCTGGGAATACTTGGAAAAATTTAAGTCCCGAAGTCCGTCTGCTATAGATTCTCACTCAGGAGGTCTGAGGCAAGGCCTGGAAACTTATCTTTTAAAAACACAGCACAAACCGATGCAACTCTTATGATCAGAATTGTATGGGCAATAATGGAATAAGGAAGGCCTGAAAGTAGGGAGAGCTGTTGGGAGCCCATTGCTGCAGTTTGATGAGGGGGTAATGGGCAGATCTACACTTGTTGGTGACCATCTGGATTATACTGGAGCAGATGGACTCTATAGCTGTCACCGAGGCCAGATTAATAGGGCTTAGTGCCTGCATGTGAGAGAAAAAGAAATGACAATGACTGAAATAGCTTTTGCCTGAATTCCTGGAAGATGCTGGTGCCATTAACCTTATTAGGGAATCCAGAAAAGAGAAGTACTCTTTCACCTTGAATATAGGCGTGCTGGTTTTGAGATGCAAATGGAGATGGAGATTTCTTCATGCAATTGGAATGTGGGGCTGTATAGCCAAAGGTTTAGGAGTGAAGGTACAGATTTGGGAGCCACCAGTCAGGAGGTATTAATCTTGGACTGTGGTTAAACACCAAAGAGATGAGAGCCATCTACAAAACCTGGTGAGACCAGATGGTGTGAGAAAGGAACAATTCGAGAGGAGGGAAGGTGTTAATTGAATGCAGTGTCAGGAAACCAAGAGAACATTTTAAGAAAGAGAGAATAAGGCCGGGCGTGGTGGCTCAAGCCTGTAATCCCAGCACTTTGGGAGGCCGAGGCTGGTGGATCACGAGGTCAAGAGATCGAGACCATCCTGGTCAACATGGTGAAACCCCGTGTCTACTAAAAATACAAAACATTAGCTGGGCATGGTGGTGCATGCCTGTAATCCCAGCTACTCAGGAGGCTGAGGCAGGAGAATTGCCTGAACCCAGGAGGCGGAGGTTGAAGTGAGCCGAGATCGCGCCATTGCACTCCAGCCTGGGTAACAAGAGCAAAACTCCACCTCAAAAAAAAAAAAAAAAAAAAAAGAATAGCCAACGGTATGAAATGGTGAAGGCAAACACTTCTGTTTCATTCTTGTTGGCCTTGTAATGTAGTTGTGACTTAATTCTCGACTTTGTGGTAGGCAGGAACAATTTTAATGTGAATGCAGCTGGATCACTATGATTGACAAGTAATATTACAGAGACACCAGAATTGTAATTTCCCCTTTCTCACAGTCCATTGAGGATTAGAATTGTATATATCTCTTTAATTGCCTAATTCAAGATGGTTTATTTTTGTGGTATACTTCTTTCAATTGGCCAGCCATTTTCTTACATGTAGTTTTAAATGGCTTCTTGTAATAATTCAAATTTATGTAATTTTAAAAGCTTGTCCTATGAGTTGCTATGCCATTTTATATCTTCTTGTTGTCATAGCAACTGGTTATATTCACCTCCCTTACACCTGAATCTCTGAGTCTGGTCACTGAAAATTACATGCAAATGTGAGCGTCTGTATTTTAGGGGGAAGGGTGGGATGAATGGGGAACTTCTGATTTCCTTTTTGTCTGCTAAGAAGGTTAAAATTCAGAACACAAAAGAACAACTTCTATGTTGTGGAAGGTTAGAGAACAGTAAAACCCTGGCTGGAAGCAAGAAACAATGGCAGTGGAAAGGAAGGAGACAGGTCAGTCTGTGGAGCCTGAGGAGGGACAGTAAGAAGGTGGTAGGGACCATCCCAGATGTAATCACGTTCTGGGGCTTTAATGTGGCAGGAGACTGTTAACCCCCAGGGTTTCCCACTCAGAGCCTTGAAAGTGTCCATTGTGAGTCCTGCCTCAGCTTGCGGCAACAACTCCCAGCACAGACTTGGAGCTAGTAGAGTCTCCTTCTGTCCTAGAGGTAGGAAACCATGCTGGGCTGAGAAAGTCTCTGCCCTTATCTCCCGCAGGGGTGGAAAAGAGAAACAAGGGTGTCTGTCTCACCTGAACTTGGAATCCATTTTCCCATTTTTAAAAGCTATAGGTACAATGACAATACTGTATTCAGCTACATTTTGGGTTTAATTGGCTTTTGTAGACCAGTCTGACAGGGCCAGTATAAGGATTTCAAGCATGGACTTTGGAGCCACGTGGATCTGACTTTAAATCCTTACAGGATCTCTGCTCAGAGTATGACCTTGGGCAAATTACTTAACCATTTAATGCCTTAGTTCTCTTATCCATAAGATTATTATATATTTCTCATAGTGTTTCAATGATTTGCTGAGATTTGATATGTACAAAGCACCAAGCATAGTGTCTAACATGTACTAAATGGTTACTAGAGTAGTTAACATAGTAAAATGCACTTTCCATTCTAACAAATGACTGACAGGGATATCTCTTGTGAGCTGCATCTACATGCAATGGGTGAAAGGCTAGACTGAAGCACACCGATGCCCAGGACTGGCCTACCGTTTGACAAGTATTTAAATGGACATTATTTATTCAACACATCTTTAGTAGGGTCAAAGAAAACTCAGCTTTCTCTTAGCAAAAATATGCCATGTTCTTTATGTTCAAACCAGGAAGATTATTATTTGTATTGACAATTATATAACTTTTAAAATTTACTTAAAATTGTCTTATTTTACAGTTTTCAATAATAAGTAGATAACATTAATCATATTCACCATGAATAAAGATACCTTTCATGAGTTTAGTTATAAAATTTCTATAAAAATATGTACAGCAGGTCAAATTGATTTTTAATTACATATCTTTTGGGGTTATGTGGATACGAATGCATGCCCCTTTATTTTACCTCTAATGAATCTGGCCCCTCTCATGATCCCCCACTTTATAACAATTTTAAAAAATTCACTTTTGATTCTATGCGATGCTTTTTCAACTCTGTCTGCCTTCATGATTTAAACAGTTTGTTTGGGTAAACCTTAATCTCTAGTGGTAAAAATGATCAGTGTCTGAGATTTTACATCTGTTTCCCCTTCCTTGTATCCTTTTGAGATTGTGTCTGGGTGTTTGAGGAGAGGAATATGAGGCACAACCGTATGGGGGTGCGTGTGTTTGTGTGTGTGTGTGTGTGTGTGTGTCTGTCTGTGGCGGTGGAGGGGGTGTCTTATGGCTCTGTGGTCTCTGAGATGATAGTCAGCATGATCACCCTGGTTATTATTTGTCCTACATAACTCACAGTTTGCTCTTTCCTCTCTGCTGGTTAGAGCCCACCGTGGAGAGCAGATCCTAGGGAGACGTAATACACCAGTGTTCACACCTTTGTGTAATCCCCTGTCCTTGAGTGAGACCTGTGAATTGTTTCTAACCAACAGAATGTGGCAAATGTGATGGGATGTCACTCCTGTGAGTAGGTTACGTTATATGGCACAGGTGAAGTGATTTTGCAGATAAAATCAAGGTTCCAAATGAGTTGGTTTTGAGTAAATCAAAATGAAGATGATCCTGGATGGCCCTGATTTAATCCAGTGAAAGTGCTTGAAAGGACTGGCCCTCCCTGAGGTCAGCGCTGCAGGCACAAGCTCCTTGTGGATTTGACGAGAAAGCCCATGTGGTAAGAACTGGGGGTGGTCTGCAGAACTGAAGGGTGACCTGAAGCCAACAGACAACAAAAATTCATGGCCCTCAGTGCTAGACCACAGTGAAATAGATCTGCCGGCAACTTAATTGAGCTTGGAAGTGTTACTTCGAGCCTCCAAATGAGACTACATCCAGCCAACATCTTGTAAGATCGTTAAGTGGAGGACTCAAACTGTGCCTGGACTCCTCACCATAGAAACTGTAACATAAAAAATGGGTGCTGTTTTAAGCTGCTAAATTTGTAGTGATCCATTACGCAGGAATAGAAAGCTACTATACCAGGGAAGACCTACCCTCCCACCCAGCAGTTTCATATCTGTAAAGTTAGCTGTGACTCTATTTAGTTGAGACCTGAGCTTGGCTCTGCCGCCCTGGCTACAGGACCACCTTGTCCTTCACCATGGTGCTTCCTTCTGCCAGTCTTCTTGGCCGTTCCTTCAGCTACTTCTGTTGTCTCACCTGTGCCTCAGGAGAATCAGATAGCGCTATGCAGACTTGTGAAATCTCAGCACCTCTCTATCTGCCCGAACTACACTGACAAACTGATACGGCAACTCAGTTTGTTAGGTTGAAAGCCACACAAAAGAGAATCTTTTTCAGGAGTCCTAAACAGAAAATATGGCAAATATTTTTCTTCTGCCTTCAGTGTATCTTTACCTGTCTAATGCACAGAAACCAGGGCACATGCTTCTAGTTGTCTTGTTCTTCTCTTCTTTCCTTTCACGATCTCCATGGGGACGTTATGGTGGAAACTCTCACCTGCCCTCCAGCATTGCATTCTCTTTCTTTAATGGAACAACAAGTGACATGCCTTCATTGTAACAAAGTTGTATTTTCTACCCTGTCGGAGAATTCTGTGAGTTTGGCGACTCCAGTCTGAACTGGAAACTCCAGAATTGATTTCCGATGTGCTAGAGGAGGAGATAAAAAACGTTTATACAGCTCCCTCTCATTCATTCATTCACTCACTAAATATATATTGGATGTCTGCTATGTATTATGCTCTGTTCATAAGGGATGCAGCAGTGAACAAGACAGAAAAAAAAAAAACCTCTTTTCTTAGAGCTTATATTATCTAAAATCAAAGCCTGACACACAAGGTTATTTCTTGCTGCACAATTTTATGTTGCAGATCAGAAGTTGGATAGTATTTCATTCTTTCTCTTTGCATTCTTTCCATGAAAACTCCTTTTTTGTCTCTAGTCAGATGCCAATTAAAGTGATGATCTCATATTCAAAGGCAGAAGAAAAAGTCCATTAATAATTTTCAAAATATTCATGGGATGGTTAATACTGAGTGTCAACTTGTATTGATCCTGGGTGTGTCTGCGAGGGTCTCGCCAAAGATTAGCATTTGAGTCAGTGGGCTGGGGAAGGCAGACCCACCCGTAGTCTGGTGGGTACAATCTAGTCAGCTGCCAGTGAATGTAAGCAGGCAGAAAAATGTGAAAGTAGTGACTGGCCTAGACTCCCAGCCTACATCTTTCTCCCGTGCTGGATGCTTCCTGCCCTCAAATATCAGACTCCAAATTCTTCAGTTTTGAGACTCGGACTGGCTCTCCTTGCTCCTCAAGCTTGCAGACAACCTATTGTGGGACCTTGTCATCATGGAAGTTTATACTTAATAAATTCCCCTGTATATATGTGTGTTTGTATATGTACATATCCTATTAGTATATATACACATCTATAGTATGTATATATGGGTATATACAATTGAGAGGTATATACATATACATATATAGTATGAATATATGTGTATATATACATATAAAGTATGTATATCTGTGTGTATATATATCCTATTAATTCTGTCCCTCTAGGGAATCCCAACTAATACAATTCCCATCATTGAAGATGTTTAAAAATGGTTATTTTTTCTGAATTTATTGTTAGAAAGTTAATTTTTTTTCTGTCGTTCTTTTTCACCTTTCTGGTTTTTTTTTTAGGAGGGTTGCTTTAAAAGCAAGACAATGTATTAGAATAAAATTTGAATAATAAAACAAGTGATGTGTTTCCAGGAAACTGTACCGTGTCATTCCGTGTTTCCTCAGAGTTCAGCTGTTTGACAACATTGGTCCAAAGTCACCGTCAGCTGGCACGTCTCAGGTTGCCTCTGCGGCTGTGGTTGCATCATGAGTCTTGCACACGTGTGCTGCAAAAATAATCACGGTCAAGTGGCTATTGATGAAGGGCTTTTTGTTTCAGATTAATTTTATTGAAAAGAATTTCACTTATGGCACTATTCTGGCAGGAGAGAGGCCAGTTTCCATTTCATCAATCGTATAATGAGTTGCATGTAAAAATGTGAGAGAATGGGTGTACTGTTTTAATTTATTCCAGTGACGTTTTTGTATCCCTAAAAGCTTAGTGCTTGAGTGAGCCATCCTTTATCTGTCCTCTGTGTGTATTTTTGTGGCATTGTAAAAACATGGGAGGTTGTAAAAACATGTTGGGGATTCATGTGGTGATTCCATTATGACATTTCATCTAGTCGGTAGTTACCAGAATATTGTGTTGGCATATATTTGTGGATCTATTTCTATTATCTACTGGATACAATACTGTTTTCAGCAACATGATAGCCTTTATAACTAGTCTAGCACAAGACATTACAGGATTACGATATACTTAATTGGAAAAAGAAGGAAAATTTGGTGCGGACTCTAGGAAATGTGAGCTTTCTTTATACCGTAAGGTGTGTGCCAGGTAACTTTTCATGTAAAAACATTAGTATGGAAAATTCAGGCCCGAGTTTTAAAAAGTAAAATGGCAAAGTGCAACCCAATGCCATTCAGAAAACTTGGAACACTCTAACGCAATTACGTTGTCTGCCATGGGTTGCAAAGTTCCAATTTTCACATTCTTCACTGGCATAGCAACTGTGAACAGAAGGTAACCAAGGCAGCTTCTGTGATATGCCAGAGTGTATTTCCATCTGGAGTAATATGGCAGATAAGAGAGAGACCTAGTTGGTTCTCTAGGTACACTACATCAACACCCCATCACTTTGGGACTATTAAATAGGTAAATAAACATCTAGGGCACTGATGGAACGAGGAAGAGAAATAACTGAATAAACATAGAAAAGAGGTTGTGGTCTTGTTAGAAAATCAACCGTTATTTGGAAATAAAATTTCAATTATAGCACAATATATAAAACTGCAGTTATAAGTAATTAGTTTTCTCCCAATTGGAATCTTCTCTAAGCTCATAGTTTAGTAAATACAAGAGTTGTGAAAGTGCACATGGTGATATGTACCAGAAACAGGCAGAAATCTGACAACTTCCAGTAATATAATGTGAAGACAATTTGTATTATTTGGTGTTTAGGGAGGTTTGTATGTTGCTGTTATTATACGTTGTTTAGATAGATGTTGGGGTCCCGGTTGGATTGCGGAAACTGTGATGCTACAGTAATGATGGGCCGAGATAGATAAACTGATAGTGAGACAGAGAGCGCCAACGTGGCAACTACCAATAGAAAGAATGGTTTTCTGATTCCTGGGAGTGGAGAGGGTTTGGTTTCTGATATACCTCAGGTGGAGGGCAGGTAAGACCATAGATACTTGCTTCAGGACGATGTGATTTTCTAGAAGGGGAGGCACAACAGGCCCATTGTGCATGGAGGAGAGCCAGCAACAAAGAAAAAAGGAAATGGCTGTTTGAAGAGGAGCTGACAGATGATTTCTGGTTATTTTTAAGACTTGGCATAAAAAGTGAAGTCCTGGCAAAGCTGAGAAAGAACACAGAAGCAGGTCTTGCTGCTGGGTTTTGCATAAATGTTAGGAAAGAAGAAAAACCACGTGGTCAAGGACAAAGATAATGGTTTTTACAGATTAAGGTCACTTGAATTCTCAAGGCTGAGAAGCGGTGTATCCACATAATGTGTAATATGCTGATATGAAGTATTTTCAGCTATTTAAACACTCATACTTTTCTAACTTCTTAGTCTGTTTTTTTTTTTTTTACATAGTACTTACCACAACCATATTATATTTATCTGTTTACTATCTTTATAAGAGCAGGGATTTGTTTTGGTTCATTTATGTGTGTTGAATAGTATCTGACACATAGTAGATACTGAAATAAGTGCATTTATGTATAATTGTGATTAATGTGTATTCTCTAAGTCCAGTACTTTACAGAGTTCTGAAAAAGACCTAGGGAAAGAGCAGAGAAATGTGCTTAGGAGGTGAGGTGGTTTTGAAAGATCCCCACATATTATCTGATACTCCTCTCTTCAAAATATGGGACTTAATTCCCCTTCCCTTGAGTGTGAGCTGGAAAAGACATTGTGGCTTTTCCTTATTCTCTCTGTTTTACTCACTCACTGTTTACCCATCTTGGGGGAAGCCAAATGCTATGTCCTGAGGATACTCAAGCAGCCTTATGGAGAGGCCCAGGTGGCAAAGAACTGAGGCCTCCAGCCAACAGCCAGTGAAAGATGAGGCTTCTGCCCGCATGAGCAAGCTCACAAGTGGATGCTCCCGCTTCAGTGAACTGACGGCTGACTGCAGTCTCTGCCAGCAATTTGTTTGTAACTTCATGAAAGATCCTGAGCCAGAACCACCCAGCTAAGGTACTTCTGAATCCCTGCCCCCTACAACTGAGATATTAAATGTTTGTTGGTAAGCCACTAAGTTTGAGGGCAGTTTGTTATGCAGCAAATAACTACTCTAGGTGGAAATCCGCCACTTCGAAATAGTTCATAGAACTGTTTCTGGGAGACTAAAGAAAAATTGCATGGATGAAAATGTACGCATTGATTCCTGTGTATTTTAATTTGTTTTCCTTTAGTCTTTTTAAAACAGAAGACTATTTTCCTACGTTTTGATAATAGTCTGCAATGCTCAGAATCTTGTACATTATGAATGGCTAACAAATGATGATGTAAGTTTTGCATTTTTATGATAAAATTCTCAGAAAGGACAAAAGGCAGTTTCTACATCATGATGTCCTTCCTTTTTCAGTTCAGTTTCATTTATGTAGATCAAAATATGTCACACCTGGGAATGAAGAAACATGATTGTGTGTGTGTGTCTGTGTGTGTGTGAAACAGAGCAACCTCCAACAACCATGTCACAGCTTCTTTCTAGAGCTGCTTTTCAAACTCGTATCACACACATACACAGCTTGAAAATATATGCACAAAACCCCAGAATTAAACAGCTTCAAGATGATTAGTGTTTTTTTCTTAAACATCTGCTGAAAACACAATCCTTACCTGATATAGATTAACTCATGGTCAGATATATTTGGTGCAGAAATATGTTTTATTTTAACTAACGAATAAGACATTTCAAAATTTGAATGCAGAATTTAAAATGATGTTAGATATTGTTCATAAACCTGGAAATAATTTCCCTTATATTTTTGAAGAAAAAATGTTTAATCCCTTTCTGAGAACTTGTTATGCCATAATCTCTTTCTCAGGAATTGGAAATGAAAAACTTGCATGAAGTCATCTATCTTAAATCTGGACAGTGTTTGGCTTTGGGGTCACAGAGATCTGGGTCACATCATTTACAAGTTATAGGACTCTGGGCAAATAATTAAGCTTTGCTGATGCTTGGTGGTTTTCTCATCTGTAGCACCTCTTCTCTCCATTCACTCTATCAGTTCAGTGGATGATAATGACGATGATATATGCTCTATATTTGAAGCCAGTGCACATGGAGATAGGTTGTTAGATTGACTCTTAAAATGATCTTTAAATGGGAAAAAATGATTCTATTTCTTCTCTTGCCAAAATGGGATTATTCTAAAGGGGCAAAAGAGCATGGCTTCAATTATAGGCCAATAACTCAATAATATAAGCATGATATGCAGAAAGGCTAAGTGGGCCCAACAAGAACTTGGGGTTAGCTTTGGCTGCTACTGAAATGTGTCTGCAGTGGCATGGCACAAAAGAGCATGGCAGAGTTCCATCACTCTTGGTGTGTGTCAGGCATGTTTTAGGGTACAAATCCAATTTAGGTTTAGTTGTATATTTAAAAGTTGTTGTTAAATATGAGTGACGCAGATGGTATGTATGTGTATGTGTACTGGTGATGCAGATGGTATGCATGTGTGTGGTGCTAAAGAGAGGGGAATTGTTTGAAAAGCTGCTACTGAGTCCTTATAGGAAAGATGATATTGACCGGGATGGCATTTCTCAGCAAAAGTTAGATGGGTATGACTTAATTATATCTTGACAAATCTAGGTTTTCCAGATGGAAACATGTCTGCACTTGATACTTTCCCACCCGTGAGGAGATGAGGATTTTCCTCTCATCTTTAGGCTCATACCCTGACTAGTTAGCCGTGTGAAATGGATTTAGAAGTGATGAAGTTGCCTTAGCCTCAGTGGCTCTGGGCCAGAGCAATATGAAAAATATATTTTAAAAAACACACCAGCTAACAATTACTCAACACTTAACTATGTGCCAGGCCACATTGTTTATACAGCATGTGGCTTGACACCCCCCACCTCTCCACCTCCTGCCCCAGCCAGCTTAAGGGGGAAGTGGTATTTGTGGCTACCATTGGCAGGATGGCAGTCATGCGATGCGTTACCATTTCACCTCACTGACCCCAATTACCTCACGTTTTACTAGCTGTTAGCATTGTAGAATCTCTCTGTCTTAGATTTCACCCGCGGTTCACTCTGGACCTCCTCCAACTATTTTTTTCTTTCTACTTCTTTGTACAAATGGCTCACTGTTATTGAAGAAAGTCATTTAACTTTGGTGTCTCAATCTCATGCAGAGGCAGCCCTGCATTGAAGGTACCTTGTTGTAGGCACTGCGGACAGGGCGTAGAGAACTAATAAAAGACTTCTGCTGTAGTTGAAATTCTAGTGGGCGGAGACAGGCAGTAAGCAATATAACAAAGTAAAGTCTACAGCATGAGAGAGAGTGGTGAGTACTGAGCAGCAGAAGAAGGCAGGGAACAGGAATAAGAGGTGAGGCTGCTGGAGGAGGAGTTGCAGGTTTATGTATTAGTAGAATGACCAGGGAAATCCTCACTGAGAATGTGGCATTTGAGTAAACAGTTGCAGGAAGTATAGAACAGATAATTGCAATAATCTCGGCTGGGTCTCACTTATGAGGAACATCATCGAGCATTACCTTATCTGCCTCATTCTGATTCTGCGTCACATACCGCTGAGCTTTCCCAAGTTCCCTTCTTTAAGCCTCTGTGTTCCCCCTGCATCGTCCCTGCTAGCTCTTTATCTTGAGATCAGCACACTTCTTTCTTTACCTGGTGGGGTTGACTACACGGAATTTATTCTGCTGATATTTATTAAAATCTAGTCTCACAGAATAATCAAATACTCCTGATCTCCTGGAGCTAATATTTTACTGATCTTATATTCTAGCATCGCTCCCTATTCTACTTTATTCTTCTCGAGAATGTCTCCATATTTATCTGTTGCTTACTTACGACTATTTAAAAGAAGTACCTAACCCTTTTCCACCTATTCGTGCCATTGGCCCCAACTTATTCTGTCTTTCTCTGGAAACTAGTGTCATCAATAAAGCTCTTTTTGTTTGTCAAATCTTCAGTCTCCTGCTTTTGCTAGCTGCTCGCTTCCATAGAGCTTGCACATGTGCACAGGACACTCCACTCCAAAAAAACCTTCTTTTGATTCTCCTTCCATTTATAAGCACATAGTGCTCACTTTCCTTCCCTTGACAAGCATCTTGAGAGTCTTAATGGCATTGTTTTCATCTCTTTATCATTAGGTTACTGCAGTTTCAAGTGGAAAATCAGAACACATGGTGTGTAATGGGATAGAATAAACTCTAACTGGGAATGATCCAGAGAATCCAGGGCTTCCTATCTATGAACTGAGCCCACTTACAATTTTACTGAAAATACTCCCTCAGTATTCCTCAATACCTTCTATCAAGGACTCAAAAACATTTTTCTTACCTCATTGCCCTTGAACACTGTAAAAATGTACAGTTGTTGATGTTCTTTATTGACGTCTTTTTTTCTCAGTATGTGGCAGTGAACCATCTCAGCTAGCCCTCCTCTCTCTCTCTTTTTTTTTATGGCTTCCTTTCCTTCACTGGCTGTTTTTGCTCTTCCGCCACCAGACTGCACATTCTTTAGTGTTTTACTCATGGTCCCTTTCTCTCTGCTTGATGAAGAAATCTAATTTCATGTCTTTAAGTGGTTGCTTGACACTCTGATTTGTATCCCAAATCCTGACTTTTCTCTAAAAGTAGGCCAACGTTTCCAATTATTTGTGGAACATTTCTACAAGTATCTCCAATTTAACACATCTTAGGTTAGATTGCTATCTGTCAGGTCCTCTCTCAAATTGGCCGATCTTTGTTTCTGTCAGTGCCTTTCCCTGTTCAGGCATCCAGGCTTTAATCCTTAGTGGGAATTTTGACTCCATCCTTTGCCTTTCTTGTGACAATTTACCCATTGCCTTGACCCTCTCATCACTCCTCCAGGTGAACTTTTCTCAGTATCTTGTTTGTTTCATTCACAATTTGTAAATGGTTTTAAAACTTGCTTGTAAACTTATTTATTCCTTTGTCAGAATGTAGGTTTGTGAGATTACAGACAATATCTATTTGAACATATTCAACATTTTAACTCCAACTCCTGGCACAATGCTTGGTATGGGGTAGTTCTCAATAAATGTCTGTTGAATAAAGAAAGAGGTGGGATCTTGCTAATTATTTCTCAGGGATGTCTCCAATCTTTGTTCCTTTGAATTGCCATTTCCACCGCTTTATTTCAGCTTTTATTACTGACTGTTGAGATTATTTCAATACCTTTCTAAATGATCTTTGTCCTCATTCCTTCCTCTGAGCAATCCCTGCTACAAATAATGACCAGAATTCTCCCCTTTTTTTAAAAAGCAAAACTTGTCAAAAAACTTTCTTAGAGAAAAAAAATTAGTACTCCTCTTTAGCTGACCATTGAAGGCCTTCTACACTTAGTGACAACTTACTTTTCCATCACTGTCTCCATTAGTCTCCCAGTTACACAATTCTGTATAGCAAGAGTTCACTTGTGTAGGACCAGTGACGTAATTTCTAGTTACCTTTGATCAAGAGTTGTTATTCCTGGGAAAGTGATTTTGACAGAGAATCTAAAGACAGAATGACCATTACTAACTCTGTAATTATGAGGAATTAATAATGTAAGCTAGAACATTATCTTTACATTCAGACTCTTCTTTAGTATCAGTTTTACCAAGACCGGGAAGGAGAAGTATTATAGGATTAGAATTGAGAAAATATCCTACGAGTACATTGTAGGTATGGAGGAGGAGCTATAAACACAATTGCAAAACTGACAGAAAAGTACATGAACATATACTTAACTCCACGAGTAGCAGGCAAGAAGCAAATCTGTGCACTTGGGACAGGCATCTCCAAACTTTTTTTTTTTTTATTTTTTTTTAAATTTTTTATTTTATTTTATTTTTTTATTGCATTTTAGGTTTTGGGGTACATGTGAAGAATATGCAAGATTGTTGCATAAGTACACACATGGCAGTGTGGTTTCCTGCCTTCTGTCCCCTCGCCTGTATCTGTCATTTCTCCCCATGCTATCCCTTCCCGCCTCCCCATCCCCCCGTCCCTCCCCCATTTCCCCTCAACGGACACCAGTGTGTAGTGCTCCCCTCCCTGTGTCCATGTGTTCTCACTGTTCAACACCCACCTATGAGTGAGAACATGCGGTGTTTGATTTTCTGCTCTTGTGTCAGTTTGCTGAGAATGATGGTTTCCAGGTTCATCCATGTCCCTACAAAGGACGTGAACTCATCGTTTTTGATGGCTGCGTAATATTCCATGGTGTATATGTACCACATTTTCCCTACCCAAACTTTTTACACAGGGGGACAGTTCACTGTCCCTCAGACTGTTGGAGGGCCGCCACATACTGTTCTCCTCTCACTGACCACCAATGAAAGAGGTGCCTCTTCCTGAAGTGCAGCGGGGGACTGGATAAATGGCCTTAGAGAGGCCCGAGGGCCATAGTTTGGGGATACCTGACTTGGGAGGTTGACTGGAGCAAGTAGGCTCTGGAATAAACTTAAAGTCTACTTGGATAATTATTTTCTCTTGTGAAAGTACAATTTCAGAACCTCGTTAGTTTCATTTAGAGTAAGGTTAATTGAATATGGATGGAATTAATGATTTGGCATATTGCCGATCAGAAATGGTCCTACAGTAGACATGGAATAAATGTTTGTTAAATAAATAAAGGGCTTGTCTAGGAACGTTATTCAGCATAGCAGTTGAAGATAGTTAATTGTATTAGTTCGTTCATGCATTGCTATGAAGAAATAAATACCTGAGACTGGGTAATTTATAAAGAAAAATGTTTTAATTGGTTCATGGTTCTGCAAGCTGTATAGGAAGCATGATTCTGGCATCTGCTTCACTTCTGCAGAGGCCTCAGTAAACTTACAGTCATGGCAGAAGGTGAAGCGGGAGCAGAAATGTCACATGGTCAGAGCAGGAGCAAGAGAAAGAGGGGGGAGGTGCCGTGCACTTTTAAACAACCAGATCTCATGGGAACTTAGTATCATGAGGGCAGTAAGGAGATGGTACTAAATACACCATTCATGAGAAATCTGTCCCCCTGATCCGATCACCTCTTACCAGGACCCATCTTTAAAACTGGGAATTACAATTCAACGTGAGATTTGGGCTGTGAAAACATCCAAACCGTATCAAAAATGTGATTGGGGAAGACAGTGATTTGCAGTTCTAGGAGGGGGCAGATTAAAAAAATTCGGTGGCACAGTAATATGATACATATATAACTGATACATAAATTGAATACTGAATGAAGAAAATGTAGAGAAGACGTTGGTTGGCTAGCAAGACTTTGAAAGCCTGCAGGGCTGCTTGGGATACTGATCTGCCATGTGCTTTCTCTATGGCCTTGGAAACCACCCAATGTAGTGCCTAGTACTGTTCATTTCACCTTATATCTGGTCAGCAAATGGTAACTAGTATTTAGCTGAGAATTCTAGGGATTATCTTCCTGGAAATATTCAAGCAGAAAATAAATGATGACATAGGTAGTTTAGATTTCCTCACTTCTCTGAAGATAATCCAGATAATTTTTTATGTTCCATCACAAGTATAAAATAGCATTTTATGTGAAATACACAAGCCAGTTTCAAATAGCAGGGCATGATTATTGTTTTGGTGACTTTATCTTAAATTTGGAGACATGGAATTAAATTGTGAGTAAAAACATTGCCTGCTAGTTGAACCACACACACTGAGTAAAAGAACATCATTAGGATGGAAAGAGACAGGATGATATTTCTGTTTTTACAGAAAAGCAGTGGGATATGGATGACGGCTGGTTACCCAGATGACAGCCTATGGGATGACTTTTGGTGGTTGATGGTTCATTTCCAGAAAGCTCTGTTATTAATGACTGATTTTCTTTTCTCTGTTTTCATCCTAGTAGATTGTTAGAAGTATTTGCTTTCCTCACATTCCAAAGAGTAATTACTGAATAAAGCTAAGGAATCTTGAGATATACAATTTGAACTTTTTGGGAAACATTTTAAAATAGCCTTATAGAGTAATATTTTTTCTACATTATTTAATATGCTTTAATGGTTAATAAATCACATTCACCTGAATGGATGCATACAGCGAGTAGTCCCTCTACATGGGCTTAAAATTTGTTTTATTTGGCTATATCAACCACTCTTCACTAAAAGGTTAATCATGTATCATGACTTTCCAGTAATGGTACTCTCTACAATTCGTATCTATACAAACAATATAATTTTACATGTTTCAGAGTGAAACGTAGGAGACTAATAGTTTTTTCTTTACTGCAACATACTTTAAAAAAAAATATATTTTTTATTGCACTTTAGGTTATGGGGTTCAGAACATGTTCAGAACATTCAGGATTGTTGCATAGGTATATACACGGCAATGTGGTTTGCTGCCTCCATTCCCTGTCACCTATATCTGGCATTTCTCTCCATGTTAACTCTCCCCAAGCTTCCTAATCCTTGCTGTCCCTCTCCTAGGCACCCCCCCCCCCAACAGACATCAGTGTGTGACACTCCCCTCTCTGTGTCCATGTGTTCTCATTGTTCAACACCTGCCTATGAGCGAGAACATGCAGTGTTTGATTTTCTGTTCTTGTGTCATTTTGCTGAGAATGATGGTTTCCAGATTCATCCATATCCCTACAAAGGACACTAACTCATCGATTTTTGTGGCTGCATAGTATTCCATGCTGCATATGTGCCACATTTTCCTTGTCCAGTCTATCATCGATGGGCATTTGGGTTGGTTCCAGGTCTTTGCTATTGTAAATAGTGCTGCAGTGAACATACATGTGCATGTGTCTTTATAACAGAATTATTTATAATCCTTTGTATATATACCCAGTAATAGGATTGCTAGATTAAATGGAATTTCTATTTCTAGGTCCATGAGGAATTGCCACACTGTCTTCCACAATGGTTGAATGAATTTACACTCCCACAAACATTGTAAAAATGTTCCTATTTCTCCACATTCTCTCCAGCATCTGTTATCTCCAGATTTTTTAATGATTGCCATTCTAACTGGCATGAGATGGTATCTCAATGTAGTTTTGATTTGCATTTCTTTAATGACCAGTGATGATGAGCATTTTTCATGTTTGTTGGCCTCATACATGTCTTCTTTTGAAAAGTGTCTGTTTTTGGATTTTTTTTTTTTTTTTTTTTTTTTTTTGGTAAATCTGTTTTAGTTCTTTGTAGATTCTGGATATTGGCCCTTTGTCAGATGGGTAGATTGCAAAAATTTTTTCCCATACTGTTGGTTTGCCAGTTCACTCTAATGATTGTTTCTTTTGTTGTACAGAAGCTCTGGAGTTTAATTAGATCCCATTTGTCTATTTTGGCTTTTGTTGTCAATGCTTTTGGTGTTTTAGTCATGAAGTCCTTGCCTATGCCTATGTCCTGAATGGTTTTGCCTAGGTTTTCTTCTAGGGTTTTTATGATGTTAGGTCTCATGGTTAAGTCTTTAATCCATCTGGAGTTAATTTTAGTGTAAGGTGTCAGGAAGGGGTCCAGTTTCTGTTTTCTGCACAGTGCTAGCCAGTTTTCCCAACGCCATTTATTAAACAGAAAATTCTTTCCCCATTGCTTGTTTTTGTCAGGTTTGTCAAAGATCAGATGGTTGAAGATATGTGGCATTGCCTCTGAGGCCTCTGTTTTCTTCAATTGGTGTATATCTCTGTTTTGATACCAGTACCATGCTGTTTTGATTACTGTAGCCTTGTAGTATAGTTTGAAGTTAGGGAGCGTGATACCTCTAGCTTTGTTCATTTTGCTTAGGATTGTCTTGGTTATCTGGGCTCTCTTTTGGTTCCAAATGAAGTTTAAGGTGCTTTTCCAGTTCTGTGAAGACGGTCATAGATAGGTTGATGGGGAGAGCATTGAATCTATAAATTGCTTTGAGCAGCATGATAATTTTCACAATATCTATTCTTTCTCACTATAAGCATGGAATGTTTTTCCATCTGTTTGTGTCCTCTCTTATTTCCTTGAGCAGTGGTTTGTAGTTCTCCTTGAAGAGGTCCTTTACATCCTTTGCTAAGTGTATTCCTAGGTATTTTATTCTCTTTGTAGCAATTATGAATGGCAATTTGTTCTTGATTTGGTACTCTTTCAGTCATCTATTGGTGTATAAGAATGCTTGTGATTTCTGCACATTGATTTTGTATCCTGAGACTTAGCTCAATTTGCTTTTCAGTTTAAGGAGATTTTGGGCTGAGATAATGGGATCTTCTAAATATACAATCATGTCTTCTGCAAATAGAGACAAATAGAGGCAATCCTCCTCTCCTAATTGAATATACTTTACGTCTTTTCCTTGCTTGATTGCTTTGGCTAGAACTTCCAATACTATATTGAATAGGAGTGGTGAGAGAGGATATCCTTGTCTAGTGCCAGATTTCAAAGGGAATGCTTCCAGTTTTTGTCCATTCAGTATGATATTGGCTGTGGGTTTGTCATAAATAGCTTTTATTAAGTTGAGATACATTCCATTGATACCTAGTTTATTGAGAGTTTTTAGCATAAAGTGCTGTTCTATTTTGTTGAAGGCCTTCTTTGCATCTATTGAGGCAATCATGTGGTTTCTGTCTTTGTTTCTGTTTATGTGTTGGATTACATTTATAGACTTGCGTATGTTGAACCAGCCTTGCATCCCCGGGATGAAGCCTACTTGATCATGATGGATAAGCTTTTTGATGTGCTGTTGCAATCATTTGCCAGTATTTTATTGAAGATTTTTGTGTCTATGTTCATCATGGATATTGGCCTGAAGTTTTTTTTTCTGTTGGGTCTATGCCAGGGTTTGGTATCAGGATGATGTTGGTATCATAAAATGATTTGGGAAGGATTCCCTCTTTTTGGATTGTTTGGAATAGTTTCAGAAGGAGTAGTACCAGCTCCTCTTTGTATGTCTGGTAGAATTCGGCTGTGAACCCATCTGGATCTGGGCTTTTTTTGGTTGGTAAGCTATTAGTTGCTGCCTCAACTTTAGCCCTCGTTATTGATCTATTCAGGGTTTCAACTTCCTCCTGGTATAGGCTTGGGAGGGTGCAAGTGTCCAGGAATTGATCCATTTCTTCCAGGTTTACTGGTTTGTGTGCATAGAGTTGTTTGTAGTAATCTCTGATGGTAGTTTGTATTTCTGTGGAATCAGTGGTGATATCCCCTTTATCATTTTTTATTGCATCTATTTGATTCTTCTCTCTTTTCTTTTTTATTAATCTGGCTAGTGGCCTGTGTATTTTGTTGATCTTTTCAAAAAACCAGTTTCAGATTTACTGATTTTTTTTTAAGGGTTTTTCATGTCTCTATCTGCTTCAGTTCTGCTCTGATCTTACTTATTTTTTGTCTTCTGTTAGCTTTTAGTTTTTTTGATCTTGCTCCTCTAGCTGTTTCAATCTCGATGATAGGATGTCAATTTTAGATCTTTCCTTGCTTCTCATGTGGGCATTTATTGCTATAAATTTCCTTTTAGGCACTGCTTTAAATGTGTCCCAGAGATTCTGGTACATTGTGACTTTGTTCTCATTGGTTTCGAACAGCATGTTTATTTCTGTTTTCATTTCATTGTTTATTCAGTCAACATTGAAGAGCCAGTTGTTCAGTTTCCATGAAGTTGCGTGGTTCTGAGTGAGTTTATTAATCCTGAGTTCTAACTGATTGCACTTTGGTCTGAGAGACTGTTTGTTATGATTTCCGTTCTTTTGCATTTGCTGAGGAGTGATTTTCTTCTAATTGTGGTCAGTTTTAGAGTAGGTGCGATGTGGTGCTGAGAAGAATGTATATTCTTTGGATTCGGGGTGGAGAGTTCTGTAAATGTCTATTAGGGTTGCTTGGTCCAGATCTGATTTCAAGTCCTGGATATCCTTATTCAGTTTCTGTCTCATTGATCTGTCTAATATTGATAGGGTGTGTTAAAGTCTCCCGCTATTATTGTGTGGGTGTCTAAGTCTCTTTGCAGGTTGTTAAGAACTTGCTTTCCATATCTGGGTGCTCATGTATTGGGTGTGTATATATTTAGGATCGTTAGCTCTTTTCGTTGCATTGATCCTTTTATCATTATGTATTGCCCTTCTTTGTCTCTTTTGATCTTTGCTGCTTTAAAATAGATTTTATCAGAGACTAGGATTGCAACTCCTGCTTTTTTTGCTCTCCATTTGCTTGTTAAATATTCCTCTATCTCTTTATTTTGAGCCTTTGTGTGTCCTTCTACATGAGATGGGTATCCTGGATACAGCTCACCAATGGGCCTTGACTTTTTATTCAATTTGCCATTCTGTGTCCTTTGATTGGAACATATAGCCCATTACATTTAAGGTTATATTGTTATGTGTGAATTTGATACTGCCAATTTGATGCTAGCTGGTTGATTTGCCCCTTAGTTGATGCAGTTTCTTCATTGTGTAGATGGTCTTTACCACGTGGTATGTTTTTGGAGTGACTGGTGCTGGTTGTTCCTTTCTATGTTTAGTGCTTCTTTCAGGAGCTCTTGTAAGGCAGGCCTGGTGGCAACGAAATCACTCAGCAGTTGCTTGTCCATAAACGATTTTCTTTGTCCCTTGCTTATGAAGCTTAGTTTGTCTGGATATGAAATTCTAGACTGAAAGTTCTTTTCTTTAAATATGTTGCATATTAGCCTCCACTCTCTTCTGGCTTGTAGGGTTTCTCCTGAGAGATCTGCTGTGAGTCTGATAGGCTTTCCTTTGTGGGTAACCCAACCTTTCTCTCTGGCTGCCCTTAGCATTTTCTCCTTCATTTCAACCCTGGTGAATCTGACGATTATGTGCCTTGGGGTTGCTCTATCTGAGAAATATCTTTGTGGTGTTCTGTGTATTTCCCAGACTTGAATGTTGGCCTGCCTTGCTGCTTTGGGGAAGTTCTGGGTAATATCCTGAAGAGTGTTTTCCAGCTTGGATTCTGCTTGAGGAGACAGTCTGGCCCTTATAGGAGCTCAAGTGCTGTGCTGGGAACTCTGTTGTTCTATTCAGAGTTTCTGGGCAGGTACATTTAAGTCTGCTGCAGTGGCACTCATAATCACCTTTTTACCCAGGTGCTTGTCCTGGGAAGGTGGAGCTTTATTTATAAGTTCCTGATGTGCTGCTGCCTGTTTTCAGAGATGCCTTGCCTATGAAGGAGGTAGCCTAGTCACAGTCTTCCAGCAGTGGCATTGCTGAACTGCTGTGGGCTCTGCCCAGCTACTGTGTGAAATTCTTTGTCGTTTTATTTACAGAGGTATAGTTAGAACTGCCTTGGCAATGGTGGACTGCCATGGCAATGTTGGCTTGCCTTGGCAATGGTGGACTGCCTCAGCAAAGGTGGACTGCCTCAGTAATGGTGGACTGCCTCGTTAGTGGTGGACTGGCTCAGTAGTGGCAGACTGGCTCAGTGGTGGACTGCCTTGGTAATGTTGGATGCCCTTCCCCCCCACAGGGCTGGACCATCCTGGATCCTGCTGTGCTTGCTGCGAAACTCTCAATCCAGAGCATTTCAGATTGCTGGTCTTTGCGGGGGTGGGACCTGCTGAGCCAGATCACCTGGCTCCCTGTTTCAGCCCCCCCTTTTTTTTCAGTTGAATGGGCAGCTCTGTCTCCCAGGCATTCCAGGCACCAGTTGAAACTGGTGCCTGATTTGTGTGAGGTTTTTCTGCAGAGACCCACTGTGTCAGCTGAAACAGCCATGCTGGAAACTCATGCACTTTTCAGCCTGGGAATTTCCTGGTCTGTGGGTAGTAAAAACTCATTTGGAAATGTGATGATCACCCACCCTCTGTGCTGTTCTCACTGGGAACTGCACTCTCTGGAGTGCAGCTGTTCCTATTCAGCCATCTTGGATACATCCCCTACTGCAACATACTTTAAGCCACAGAACATTTTAAAAATTCATGTACTCTGGAGAATATATTATGAAAGAAAATGCATAAATTTTCATAGCATTCATGATACGTGGATGGGTAACTACATTGTTTCTTAGATCTACAGTATGGCTCCCCTCCTCTTGTATAATAGCTTGAGGTTTGGAAAATACATCTTGCTTTAGGAAGTTATGTTTTTTTTTAAAAAAACCTGTATTTATAAATTAGGTACATTCTGTACAAAAGAATATACCATAAGTTACATGATATGAATCTGGGAGTCAGAAGCCCTTCTGGTCCTGCTTCTGTTAAATATTGGTTGCCTTAATCAAAGAAAATAGCCTAACTTATTTGTGTCTCATTTTCTAATCCATATAATGGGGATAGTAATATATTTATTTATCTTACATAGCTAGTATAAAGATAATATTAGACATGATTTGGAAATGCTTTGTAAAATTAAGGTTTGACCTATTTAATGGTGCCTTTTATTAATACTTGTCTTAATTTAAATGCAGCTTCTAGTTAACTGTGTTTTAAAGAGTAATGTTATAATAGTAAACAAGTTTTTATTCCAATTGAAAGTGACCTGGAGGCTTGACTCCAAACTGTAATTTAGTTCCTGTTCCCATTGTCTAATGAGTAAGTGCTGAAATTATATGTTATTAAGGAGTTCTGGATTTGTTGGTATCAGATTTTGTAGAAAATTGTATAGGGACTGTTTTAATCAGAGTTTTCCAGGGAGACAAAACTGATAGAATATCAATCAATCATCTATATCTGCCTGAGGAGGAGAGAGAGGAGAAGGAACTTATTAGGGTAATCGGCTAATTTGATTATAGAGACAGAGAAGTTTCATGATAGATGGTCTGCAGGTCTAAAGGCTTTAGAACCAATGAAGCTGATTGGTGTAATTCAGTCTAAAGCTGAAAGCCCAAGAGCCTAGGAACTGCTGATGTAAGGCCTGTAAGTTACATTTGGGCCTCAGCCTCTGGAATGATACCTGTCCACACTGAGGGTAGAATTTTCCCACTCAGTTCACTGACTGACATGCCAGTCTTCTCTGGAAACACCCTCATAGAAATTCCTGGGGCAGCCCAATCATACTAATCAAATGCCAGACCACCTAAATTTCCATGTCAGCAGAAGAGGGATGGGCCCAGTGCCTGTTGAAGCATTGAGAATAATCAATACAATGATTGAGAATAAATAATAATTTACTACCTATCTGAGTATTAATTCAAGTTGACACCAAAATTAACCATGACAGGGACTGAGGATACTCTTTTTGATATTCAAATTACTAAAATATCTTTGATGACGTATATAGCCCCAGTGAAGTTCAGCTGCCAGAAAGTACCAGCTCCTAAACAAACAAACAAACTCATTATATAGCAAGGAAGCTCTGAAGTAGTATCTGGGATTGCCAGCAGGTCACTGGGTGCTGAGGAGGAATGGTTTCAGGTATCAGATGAGAATAAGAATGTGAAGCTTTTTCTTACCACCTTACTGTGAACACGATCTGAGGAAACTGGCTGTGTGTGTCTGAAATGAAAGATTATAACAATCAGGGAAAAAATGGCCTCCTTCTGCAGCCTGAGGAACACTTGCTACCTGGGCAAGATCTGGACCAGCAGCAGGTGGCAATGATCAAAGCAAATATCTTAGACCCAGCTAACCTCCAGCTCTCTAGGTGTTGTCAAGTAGAGAGGCTGGCACATTGGCACTGGCAGGGATAAATGGAGGGATCTTTTCTGTCAACATTTTGACTGTCTCTAACTTGTTCAGTGGCAACAACAGCATCGGATGATTCATATCTATAGATATGCAGTACTTGCTAGACTTTAATTTGGTTATGAATCATCTGGAGTGCTTTTTAAAATGCAGATTTTAATTCTTTGGGTATAGGGTGAATTCTGAAATTCCAAATTTCTAACAAATTCCCAAGTGATGTGAATACAGATGGTCTGAGGACCACACTTTTGATTGCAGTGTGTGGTGGATAACTTTATGTCCCTCAAGAAGATACCATACCCTAATCTCCAGGACCACGAGTATGTTACCTTACATGGTAAAAGGAACTTTATAGATATAGTTAAATTTGCTAATTTGTTGATGGGGAGATTCTCCTGGATTATTTGAATGGATCCAATGGAATTATATAAACTCTTGAAAACAGAGAGCAGAAAGAAGTCAGAAATTTTATGTGTCAGACGGACTTGACATACCATTGCTAGCTTGAAGATGGAAGGATCATGTGAAGTTCTGCCAACATCCCGAATGAGCTTGGAAGTGGATTATTTTCCAGGGCATCCAGTAAGGAACTCAGCCCTGCTGACACCTTGATTTTGCCCTTCTGTGACCCAGGGGATCCAGCTGAGCTATTTGCTGCCCAGATAACTGACCCATAGAAAATATAAGGTGATAAGTGAATATGGGTTCAAGCTGATAAATTTGAAGTGATTTGTTGTGGCAGCAATAGAAAACTATACACAAGGTAATCTACAGCACCTCTATGGAATTATGCAGGATGAATACAGTCAATCTGAATTTCACATCCAGGAAGGATGTAAGAGCAATCGGATTTGGCTTTTGCCTTGACCAGCCCTCTAGCCTTCTCAGAATTATTAAGGAAGGCCAGGCCCTGGGAGAACAAAGATGTTTTCACAGTAGAGAGAGATAGGGCCTTGGAGTTCTAGTGAAAGAGAATATTTAAAGAGATAGGAGGTTTTCCAACAAAACTGTGACTTATAGGTCACAAACAATATCTATATACACATAGGTTACAGGTAATATCAATGTATTGGGAGACAGCTCATCAAGGGTCTGTTGTATTTCTCTGTACTCTTGTGAGCAGAGGCACTGATGACTGTTAGTTGCAGATGATCCTTCGAGGCTGTTTGTATAGTAAACAGCCTTGGAAGACAGAGATAGAGTCTGGTCTTCTCTGGACCAAGGGTAGGTTTATTTACTGCTAGTGTAATGAAAAGCATATTTCCTTTGGGGGTGAAGGTTGGCAGATTTGTTTGGAGCCCATTGTAAAAGATGGAGTTTCCTTTAGCCTGGTGTTCCTGTGTTCTGTGGCTGTGAGGCAAACCCACTGTGTGCTCAGCATCCACCTGGCCTACTTGAGACCACCCCTATGGGCTTTGAGGGCAAGGGGAACCAGTATAAATCTGAAGCTTATGCTTGTTGTTGCGAGTAAGAAAGTTCTTTGTCTCTCACCTTGGAGACGAATCTCTTCTGCCAGCATCCATGAACTACGGCAGGCTTCCTTGTTAGCTTGCAAGAGGTTAAAACCTCAGTCCCTTCACAGTTCATGACTGTGTGTGAATAAAATCTGTGTATGTGCGTGTGTGTGTGTGTGCACGCCTATGGGTTCCAAATATTAAAACTTGAAAAAAAACTATTAAAAAAGTCGAAGAAGATGTACTTATTATGAAATAGTGAGAAGTTTCTCAGTAGCATGAAGTAAATAGGTTTTGGGCTGTAATGCTGTCTTCTAAAGCCTTGCCCTTTATTGTGAATCTCTTGCTAACAAAGAAATATTATATTCAATCAGCAAGAAGTCAGAAGTTACACTGAAATAAAGAGCTATGCTTAACTTTTTAAAATGCTTATTTTGCGACTGGCTAGCATGTTTAATTAATATAGACCTTTCCCAAATATTACTTTATTTTATGTAAATTTTTTTCACATTCTTCCTGTTTTTTTTTTTTGTTTTTTAAATATCTTTGCTTCATTTAAATAATAATAGTGGTAATGGTGAGCTAAGTTGTTGCTAAAAAAATTTTTTTTTTCTTTATTGCATTTTAGGTTTTGGGGTACATGTGATGAACATGCAAGATTGTTGCATAGGTACACACATGGCAGTGTGCTTTGCTGCCTTCCATCCCCTCACCTGTATCTGTCATTTCTCCCCATGCTATCTCTTCCCACCTCCCCATCCCCATTTTGATATGCTGTTGCAATCGGTTTGCCAGTATTTTATTGAAGATTTTTGCATCTATGTTCATCATGGATATTGGCCTGAAATTTTCTTTTCTTGTTGAGTCTCTGCCGGGTTTTGGTATCAGGATGATGTTTGTCTCGTAAAATGATTTGAGAAGGATTCCCTCTTTTTGGATTGTCTGGAATAGTTTCAGAAGGAATGGTATCAGCTCCTCTTTGTATGTCTGGTAGAATTCAGCTGTGAACCCATCTGGACCTGGGCTTTTTTTGGGTGGTAGGCTCTTTATTGCTGCCTCGACTTCAGACCATGTTATTGGTCTATTCAGGGTTTCGGCTTCTTCCAGGTTTAGGCTTGGGAGGATGCAGGTGTCCAGGAATTTATCCATTTCTTCCAGGTTTACTAGTTTATGTGCATAGAGTTGTTTGTAATAATCTCTGATGATGGTTTGGATTTCTGTGGAATCTGCGGTGATATCCCCTTTATCGTTTTTTATTGCATCAATTTGGTTATTCTCTCTTTTCTTTTTTATTAATCTGGCTAGTGGTCTGTCTATTTTGTTGATCTTTTCAAAAAATCCAGCTCCTGGATTTATTGATTTTTTTGAAGAGTTTTTTGTGTCTCTATTTCCTTCAGTTCTGCTCTGATCTTAGTTATTTCCTGTCTTCTGCTAGGTTTTGGGTTTTTTTGATCTTGCTCCTCTAGCTCTTTCAATTTTGATGATAGGGTGTCAATTTTAGATCTCTCCTTTCTTCTCATGTGGGCACTCATTGCGATATATTTTCCTCTAGAGACTGCTTTAAATGTGTCCCAGAGATTCTGGTATGTTGTGTCTTCGTTCTCATTGGTTTCGAAGAACATCTTTATTTCTGCCTTCATTTCATTGTTTATCCAGTCAACATTCAAGAGCAAGTTGTTCAGTTTCCATGAAGCTGTGCGGTTCTGAGTTCGTTTCTGCATTCTGAGTTCTAACTCGATTGCACTGTGGTCTGAGAGACTGTTTGTTATGATTTCTGTTCTTTTGCATTTGCTGAGGAGTGATTTATTGCCAATTATGTGGTCAATTTTAGAGTAGGTGTGATGTGGTGCTGAGAAGAATGTATATTCTGTGGATTTGGGGTGGAGAGTTCTGTAAATGTCTATTAGGTTTGCTTGTTCCAGGTCTGTATTCAGGTCCTGGATATCCTTGTTGATTTTCTGTCTGGTTGATCTGTCTAATATTGACAATGGGGTGTTAAAGTCTCCCACTATTATTGTGTGGGAGTCTAAGTCTCTTTGTAAGTCATTAAGAACTTGCCTTATGTATCTGGGTGCTCCTGTATTGGGTGCGTATATATTTAGGATCGTTAGCTCTTCTTGTTGCAGTGATCCTTTTACCATTATGTAATGTCCTTCTTTGTCTCTTTTGATCTTTGTTGCTTTAAAGTCTATTTTATCAGAGATGAGAATTGCTACTCCTGCCTTTTTTTGCTCTCCATTTGCTTGGTAGATCTTCCCTCCATCCCTTTATTTTGAGCCTTTGTGTATCCTTGCATGTAAGATGGGTTTCCTGGATACAGCACACTGATGGGTTTTGGCTTTTTATCCAATTTGCCAGTCTGTGTCTTTTGATTGGGGCATTTAGTCCATTGACATTTAGGGATAGTATTGTTATGTGTGAATTTGATGCTGTCATTTTGATGCTACCTGGCTGTTTTGTTGGTTAGTTGATGCAGATTCTTGATTGTGTTGATGCTCTTTTACCATTTGGTGTGTTTTTGGAGTGGCTGGTACTGGTTGTTCCTTTATATGTGTAGAGCCTCTTTCAGGAGTTCTTGTAGAGCAGGTTTGGTGGTGATGAAATCTCTGAGTGCTTGCTTGTTCACAAAGGATTTTATTTTTCCTTCACTTATGAAGCTTAGTTTGGCTGGATAGGAGATTCTGGGTTGAAAGTTCTTTTCTTTAAGGATGTTGAATATTGGCCCCCAATCTCTTCTGGCTTGTAGGGTTTCTGCTGAGAGATCTGCTGTGAGTCTAATGGGCTTCCCTTTGTGGGTAACACGACCTTTCTCTCTGGCTGCCCTTAGCATTTTCTCTTTCATTTCAACCCTGGTGAATCTGACGATTATGTGCCGTGGGGTTGCTCTTCTTGAGGAATATCTTTGTGGTGTTCTCTGTATTTCCTGTATTTGAATATTGGTCTGCCTTGCTAGGTTGGGGAAGTTTTCCTGGATAATATCCTGAAGAGTATTTTCCAGCTTGGATTCATTCTCTTCATCACATTCAGACGTAGATTAGGTCTTTTCACATAGTCCCACATTTCTTGAAGATTTTGTTCATTCCTTTTTGCGCTTTTTTCTCTGTTCTTGCCTTCTCTTTTTATTTCATTGAGTTGATCTTCGATCTCTGATATCCTTTCTTCTGCTTGGTCAATTCGGCTGTTGAAGCTTGTGCATGCTTCACGAAGTTCTCGTGTTGCGTTTTTCAGCTCCATCAATTCACTTATACTCCTCTCTATGCTGTCCATTCTCGTCAGCAGTTCGTCCAATCTTTTTTCAAGGTTCCTATTTTCTTTGCGATGGGTTAGAACATGTTCTTTTAGCTCATTGTAGTTTCTTACTACCCACCTTCTGAAGTCTGATTCTGTCATTTCATCACCCTCCTTCTCCATCCGGTCTGGTTCCCTTGCTGGTGAGGAGTTGTGATCACTTTTAGGAGGAGAGGTGTTCTGGTTTTGGGAGCTTTCATCCTTTTTGCACTGGTTTCTTCCCATTTTTGTGGGTTTATCCACCTGTTGTCTGTCTCTGTCCCAGGGAGTTGGAGCTTTATGAGTTTCCGTTGCACTACTGCCTTTTTTGATTTTTCTTTCAGGTCGGACCCGCCTAGCTAGCAGCATGCCTAGCCACTGCCTGCCCGCAGGGGCTTTGCTGAGCTGCTGCGGGCTCCGCCCAGCTGCCCTGAGCTCTTCCCTGTAGTTCTTTTTATATGGGCATAGTTAGAACTGTCTCTGCAATGGTGGCCCCGCCTCTGTTATGGGGGACTCTCTCTGTTGTGGCAGGTTGCCTCGGCAATGGCAGCCTGCCTCCATAGTGGTGGAGAGTCTCAGTAATGGTGGAAGCCCCTCACCCACGGAGCGGGACCGTCCCGGTTCAGCTGTGCTTGGTTTGAAGGGCTCAACCCAGAGGGTTTCCAATTACCGTTTTTGTTTTCGTTGTTGTTGGGGGTGGAGGGGTGGGACCAACCGAGCCTGATCACCTGGCTCCCTGACTCAGAGTCTTTTCTTTTAAGTTGAACGACCCCGCGTTCCGGTCGCTTGTTGAAAAGGCGCCGGGATCTCCCGTGCTGCGACTCACGGAGTCGGCTCGAACTGCAGCGCCGGCTCCTGGCGGATTTTTTGCCTAGGAATCGCCTGGCCTGACTCGCTATTTCAGATGAATGGGCAGCTCTGCCGTCTCAGGGTTCTGCTCGCCAGCTAAGAGGGCTCCCAGACCAGTGGCTTTTGTACGGAGAACCGCAGCAACAGGGAGTGGTCACAGCAGCCGCGCGGGCGGAATCAGCCCCGCGGGGGCCAAAACAGCGGCACCGGCTGGGACTGCGACGCTGGCGACCCCTCTGCCTGGGTATCTCCTGGTCTGTGGGCAATAAAAGTTCGTCTGGAAATGCGGCGTCCACTCACCCTCTGCACTTTCACTGGGAACTGAAGTCCTGAGCTGTTCTTAGGCGGCCATCTTCCCAGCATTTCCAATAAAAAATAGTTTAGGCCGGGTGCGGTGGCTCACGCCTGTGATCCCAGCACTTTGGGAGGCTAAGGTGAGTGGATCACCTGAGGTCAGGAGTTCAAGACTAGCTTGACCAAGATGTGTGAAACCCCATCTCTACCAAAAATACAAAAATTAGCTGGGCATTATGGTGGATGCCTGTAATCCCAGCTACTCTGGCAGCTGAGGCAGGAGAATTGCTTCAACACAGGAGGGGTAGGTTGCAGTGAGCCGAGATCGTGCCAGTGCACTTCAGCCTGGGTGACAGAGCGAGACTTCATCTCAAAAAAAAAAAAAAAAAAAAAAAAGCTATACTTTAAATTTTGGGAGCTGACATGAGCCTTGGGTAAACATTGCAAGAGATAATAATTATTTTCAACAACTTTTAAGAAGATTTAATTTTGTAGAAGGGCCTCAGTGTAATAGCACTTCACTAGAAAAAAATCAAAATTTAGTAGATATTTATTGCTCTTTCTAGAAAGATTGAGAAAGTCTGTGAACTATTGCAGCCCTGTTTTCACCTTTTAGATCCATCAAGGAGAAATATAAGTGTGAGTGTGATCTGAAAACACTCCGTGGGTTTTTTTTTTTTTTTTTTTTTCAAAAAGGTGTTATGTTGAGGCTGGGAAAATTTCAGGTATTCAAGTATAGCTTGTTTGGTAACAGATACCACTTGATAGTCTTCTATATCAAATTTGTCTTTTTCTTGACTGTGCCTATTGAATATTCATTGTGTCTACCAAGACAGATTAAATATTTGCATGCAGAACTGTTCCGATTTTTATAAAAAGACTCTAAGTGTGTTGTTTTTTGTTTTGAGTCACCACTATTTCTCCATCTGCTTTTCATAGATTTCTGCCAAGTGAAAGAACATGAAAAATAATCTAGGCCAAATGCTACCGTTTTGTGGTTGAAATTTTGTGTTTGTTTATAGCAGAAAAGCAATAGGAAGTAATTGTATAATAAGGAGTTCCTGTTTGCTGAGTGGAAGATGATTGCCTGGCAGTCCTGGTTAAAAGTAGAGGTGAGTGGTGATGAGGAAAAGTATGATGACAGGTACAATTCCCTCTTATTATACAATAAAAAAAGGTAACTATGTGAAGTGAAGGCTGTGCTAATTAGCTTGTGTTAATCATCTCACAATGCATACATATATCAAAACACCATGTTGTACATCCTAAATATACACAATTGTAATTTGTTAGTCATACCTCAATAAATCTAAAAAAAATTTTAAAAGACCTGTTTTTATTGTAGAGTTCAAGGCCGATCTGAGTTTTTTTTAATTTGAAATTTTCACAGTTAAGTTAAAACAATTAATTCTTCACTGCTTTTTGAGCATCTCCTGTATATAAAATACTTTTAACTAAAGAGTGCAAATCTTTTTTTCTTAAAAACATAGCAAGTCTTGCCAAGCCCCCTTTTTATTCAACAAAGATAAATGCCAATCTCTTTTTGCTGCAGATTTGTTTTTAGTATTTTGCATCTAACCCTCCAAGGAGAAGAGTTGTTCTTGGTTTGATAAAATGTTAGAACCATTAACTTTATCTTCAAAGTTCTCTCTCCCACTTTCATCCCCACTGAGTCAGTAAAGTGTTATGACTTGATACTGAAACTTCTTTTAGCTGATAAGACACCATTTTAATATTATAAGTCATGCTTTCTCTTATTCTTTATCGTTGATGTCAATGCTTGATTTGTTTATTTCCAAACTATTTCTTCATGTTGGAAATACAAATTCAACATGTGACTGAAAGTTTATCAGTGATATTGCTCTTTGACATCTACTAGCCTTTGACAGAAATGCTTTTATTTTGTGAATTATGAATGTTATGTAATATTCCCAGGCTATGTTTTGTGAAATCATAAAAATGAGCCTTGAACTATATTCCCAGGCTATGTTTGTGAAATCATAAAAATGAGCCTTGAACTATATTCCCAGGCTATGTTTTGTGAAATCATAAAAATGAGCCTTGAACAATCTGAGGCATGAAATTTTGTGTCTTTGTTGCTCTCTGGTGTCTCTTTTTAAGGTCCAACTCAACACAAGCCATGGTGTCTTATTGGTATTGTCATTTCCACATACAGTGTAATTTGTAAATACCTATGTAAAGAGAATTTTTTTTCATAAGGGAGAGAGTAAGCCTAAAGAACTTTTTTTTTTTTTAAATAATAGAATGAGGTGAGAGTTCATAGTCTTAGTGTTTCCTCCCTTTAAGGGAAAGTAATATTGCTCCAGGATTAGTTATTCACATAATTCCCTTTGCACTCTACCCCCAACTTCCACCTTGGATATTTTCTGTACTTTGTTAGCATGAAGGGAGTATTTTCAGCAGTTTCTTTGACCAAATTGGGAACTATTCTGGGTAGTCTTCAAAATGCCGTACAAATTCTCAACTCAGCACCCAGCTCAAGTGTTTCCTTTTCCAGTGATGTGATCCCAAACCTGACTCCACTAGAAAGTCCACTCAGCTCAGATGATAGCTTTTCTGAATGTCCTCAATTTTGTCTGATTTAGCCCACATTAAAGTACTCCTTTCTATTAACTCTTATCTGCTGTAGAAGGTCTTTCCTTTGTCTCTTATGCCTTTCTCTAGTTATTTGATTTGTATGTGTTTTGACTTTTGAACTGCTATGTAAAGTCTGTGGGAGTAAGGCCCATGTCTTATAAATCCACTGCAACCCTGTGATGCTGGAAACAGAGTAGCCACTTAGGAAAGAATTGTTATTGATTGGCTGAATGACATCTAGTGAGCAGTGGCGTTTACTTTCTCATGCCTTTGATATCCTTTGTGGGAAGGCCCAGTGCCTTCAATACGGAAGCGGCTTAAAGAATATTAATCAAATATTTGAATGTGGTAATTAATGAGATGTGGTCTTTTTGGGTTTGTTTTGAATTAGGTGACATGATGTTTTTTAAGAAGTCATAGAAATGGTGTCATATCTGCTTGAAATGGAGTATTACAAATGGACATGTCAAATATGGCGGGAGCCGGCTATACAGGACACTGAAAACTAGGCAAAAAGGTGATAGGATAATGAGTTTCTCCTTACAGGGACAAGACCATATGCTTAGACCCATTCTATATGGGAAATGGAAGCTCTGATTGAGAATCTGGGCATCTTAGTCCCGTGCCTGTGGCCTGACCATGTTTTTTTATTGGTTTTCATAGCCTGACCCCTTTGGCTAAGAACAAAACTTTTCCTAAATACTGTTAGACAAAGTGATGGTGAGAAAAATCAACCAAAAACACCCAAAGCTGCTGACTCAGCAGCAGTTCCAGCTATAGGAGTGCTGCCGCGGTAGGTCATTTGTAACAGAGAACAGCTGCCTCTGGAATATTGGCGCCAGAAATTCTTCTGCTTGAGCTTTCATAGTATGTTTCTTGCCAGAAGGGCTGTATTGCTCACGGGGTGCACACATTTTTGTAAGACTATTTTGGCTTCACAATCTGTTAATATGAGAAGTTTTTTTTGGGGCTCCAAAAACGGCCTGGTGAGTGCAGCATCAGTGATGCCTTCATGTCATTTTCCTTGGAGGCAGGTGGCTATGTAGGCGTCTTGATGTTTATTTGTGCAGCATTTTGATATCATGTCATCACCTCTGACTTCAGTAGGGATGGAATATTTTACTCAACTTCTGTGTGTTTTGTTTGTGAAAAATACATTTAAGAGAATATAGTTGAGGTGCTGTGGCCTAGAGATCAAGGGACAGAAACTGTTTTGACTTCAGCCTGGGAGAGATTTGTTAGGGGCTCTGTTAGCAGAACTTGAACTGGTAGCTGTCTTTTGCGGTAGGAAGCACCTAGGATTACTCAGATGTCTTTGTGACTTGAAAAAGAATCTGCTACCCTAAAAATGTCCTAAGAGCTAGTAGTTATTTGACCTATTAGGAAAATTATGCTGCAAGATTTTGGATAAAGATAATATGGGGAAACTACGTAAATGTAATGCCTTAAAATAAAATCAAGTCCTTAACCCTATGAAAAGACAGATTTTTCCTTTTCCCATCTGAATATTAACTTTCAATTACATTAATATGTGTATTAAATCTTTGCTTTTTTTCTTACTTAAAAGAAAAAAAAATCTTTCTTCCTATTCAAGGATGGTCCCTCCATTTTTGCTGATGATCTCATTTATTTGGACTACTTTCAGAGTAGTAAAATAAATTTCTCTTCCTTTTATCATTTGCATATTTATTCCCTCTTCCTTCCTTGGCTCTTTTGCCATTTATCTACAATAAATTAAGGTTTCTCATCATCCTGAAACCCACTGTTTTTTTTTAACCCGACTTCCCTTTGGTCTACTGTCCTATTTTTCTTCTTACTATTAATTGAATTCAATTTGGCTTTATGGGTTATGCGTTGTGTTAGCTGCTGGGGTGCGGAGATGAATTAACATAGAGTGTCTGCTTTCAGATAGCTCATGGTCTGCTAGAGGATGCAGATAAAAACAGCTGACCTGGTAGATTATGCTAAGTACAAAGAAGAGTTAGGCATAGAAGAATTGAAGGACACAGAGCATGGGACATGTGACTCCATCTCAAAGACCAGGAAGCTTTCTCAAAAGAGATCATGATTTAGTAGAATCTTGAAAGATGAGTAGAGCAGATAGAAAGCCCTGTATGGACGGCCACATAAACATGAGGAAATTAATACATGGTTTGGCATCTTGGAAGGTATGGCTTCATTAGTAGGTACGGCCCATATCGTCCCATGCAATGGCTCTGTATGCTGTACAAAGGAGTTTTAGTTTTCTTTTGCCTTTGTAACAAATTATCATAGACTTGGTAGCTTAAAATAATACCAATTTATTATTTTACAGCTCAGGAGGTCACATGTCTGAAATAGGTCTTATGGAGCTAAGATTAAGGGTTGCCAAAATTGTATTCCTTTTGGAAGCTCCAGGGGAGAATCTGTTCCTTGTCTTTTTCAGCTTCTAGAGCCTGGCTGTATTCTTCAGCCTATGGGTGTTACTAGTACTGGGGACCAGGACATACACATCTTTTGAAGGCCATTATTTTTCTTACCACATAAGGTATTTGAATTTATCCTGAAGGCAAGAAGCTCTTGACACATACTTAGCCAATGAATATGGTGGTGCTTTAGAAATTTATGCTTTAGAAGAATCACTCTATGGAAAAGAGACACTGGAGGTGGGGGGGAGGAAATTAGAAGTATATTGCAGTGGTTCACACAAGAACAATGGGCTCCTAAAACAAGGCAGTGGCAATGTGGATGGAAGGGGAGATGGCAGACTTAGTTAAAAAGAATGGATATGGAGGCTGATGCAGGTCTTTAGGATGAGTCACCCTGGATAACTCTCAACTTTCAGACTTAGCGAGCCTAAGTATACAGCTATTCCATTAACCAAGATAGAAAATAAAAAAGAAGGTAACAGCAGATTTGGGGTAGCAAAATATTTGACTCGTTTTGGTTGTGTTGAATGTGAGCAGAGAGGCACTGTACCCAGCTAAAGATGATCTGGAACCCACGAGAGAGGGTGTTATTTGGACTCATAAGACAACAATTGCATAGAAGAGATGGCCTAAAGATAATATGTAAAATGGAAAAGTTTAAGGATCAAGTCTATTTTATTAATGACTGGTCTTGAGGAGCCCTTGCTGTACTTTTTACAAGTAGTACTGAACACAAACCCATGTACATCTTGTATTTTGTTCAAACTCATGGTAAATAAGAGCAGAGGATTTTTGAGGATAGGAATAGCCATTACCCTTGAATCTCCTCTTATGTCCTCCCATTGATTGAATGAATACCCACCCACACCCAGGCATAAATCTAGCTTGGGGTTATATTGCATCTCTTTGTGTTGAAATATAAATCCTGAATTATTACAGTCAGTGGCATATTGGCTCGTTGATACATTTACTAATATACACCTTTACTAATTTACAAGAAGAAATAGTTGAGGTTTCTCCTATTTGAGAATTGTCTTTTAAAGTCACAATAATTATCAGTACTACAACTTGGTTAAATATAGATGCTTTCCAGGGAAGTGGTTGAAATGTGTGCGTTTTCAGGGCTGGAAATCTGAAGAAAAAGTTTATTTTATTTACCTTAAATTAATGACTATACAAAGTGTTTTTTTTTTTTTTTTTTTTTTTTTTTGTTGTTGTTGTTGTTTGTTTTGTTTTTTTTTAGATGGAGTCTCTGTTGCCTAAGCTGGAGTGCAGTGTGCTCACTGTAATGTCTGCCTCCTGGATTCAAGTGATTCTTCTGCCTCATACTCCTGAGTAACTAATTTTTAGTTGAGATGGGGTTTCACCATATTGGCCAGACTGGTCTCAAACTCCTGACTTTGTGATCTGCCTGTCTTGGCCTTCCAAGGTGCTGGGAGTACAGGTGTGGGCCACTGCACCTGGCTGAATACACAAAATTTTTATGTTCTGTGTTTTTTTTAATCACAAAGTTTTATGTTCATTCCACACAACTTTATGATGCTATGTCAGTAAGAAGTGATAAGAGACAATCTGGAAGTTTCCAAGGCTTCCAGATTCTCCCTGGGTCTATTTTTCCAGTGAATAACATCCATTCCTGTCTTTTAGAAACCTCAGAGCTTCAGAGTCACCTTTGGCTTTTCTCCCCTTCTCTTTGTTCAACTAGCCACAAAAATTGGTCAGCTGACCTCCGAAATGACTCATCATTTTCTACTTCTGATTTCTCCTGAGCTCTTGTGTTGTGCTGAATCCTTATGAACCTCAGCAGGGAAGGCACCCAGTTTGAAAGGCTGAAGAACAGACCCAGAATCAGCAAATGAGACACGGGGTTTTATTAGGGGCTTACATACAAGAAAGAGAGTCCAGGAGTGGTGGGCTGGGCTGGAAAACCACAGCCACTCGCAAACAGCATGCAGTTTATATAGCATTTTAACTTACCACACTCTCCTTAATGACTTCTACCTGGCAACCTTCAATTAACTGAAAGCTTAGGGCTTCAATCTCCTCAACAGCCTGTGTTCCACCCAACAGTACAGGGGCTCAGAAGATCCTCATAGACAAGGAACGAATCTCCAGATAGGCCACTTCTGCATTCTCTAGCTTGGAACACACGTTCAGGGGCATCTGCCATAAAGTGTCATTCTAAGGGTATGCTTAAGTTATTGCTGTCAGGTGCATTTACCCTACATCTTGAAATAACCTTTTAATAACTCAGTATTCAGCCTATCCCCAGTGCTAGTTTATTTTGAACACTGTAAATTAGGTAAGTTTTCTGAAACACACAACTATCAAGTCCTGTACAAACCCTTCAGTAGCTCTCCATCACCTGTCAAGTAAAGCCCCAGACTCAGCCTGCCTTCCTCCAGATATTTCCAACCATGGAAACCCTACTCTATGCTTTATGATTTTTCTCACTATTCCGATGAGAATGGCCTTCCTTTTTCTGCCTTCCTGGTTTTTGGAGTGCCTGATACTAGTTGTTCCTTTCTATGTTCAGTGCTTCTTTCAGGAGCTCTTGTACAGCAGGCCTAGTGGTGATGAAATCTCTCAGCAATTGCTTGTTCATAAAGGATTTTATTTCCCATTTGCTTAGTTTGAAGCTTACTTTGGCTGGATATGAAATTCTAGGTTGAAAGTTCTTTTCTTTTAGGATGTTGAATATTGGCCCCCACTCTCTTCTGGCTTGTAGGGTTTCTCCTGAGAGATCCACTGTGAGTTTGATGGGCTTCCCTTTGTTGGTAACCTGACCTTTCTCTCCGGTTGCCCTTAGCATTTTTTTCTTCATTTCAACCCTGGTGAATGTGATGATTATGTGCCTTGGGGTTTCTCTTCTTGAGGAGTATCTTTGTGGTGTTCTGTGTATTTCCTGGATTTGAATGTTGGCCTGCCTTGCTAGGTTGGGGAAGTTCTCCTGGATAACATCCTGAAGAGTGTTTTTCAGCTTGGATTCATTCTCTCTGTCACATTCAGGTACACCTGTCAAATGTAGATTAGGTCTTTTCACATAATCCCATATTTCTTGGAGGCTTTGTTCATTTCTTTTGACTCTTTTTTCTCTAATCTTGCCTTCTCATTTTGTTGTTGTTATTGTTGTTTTTTAATTTGGTGAATCTTCAATCTATGATATCATTTCTTCTGCTTTGTCAATTCGACTATTGAAACTTGTATATGCTTCATGAGGTTCTTCTGTGTTTTTCAGCTCCATCAGTTCATTTATATTCTTCTCTAAGCTGTTTATTCATGTTAGCATTTCATCAAACCTTTTTTCAAGGTTCTTAGTTTTTTTGCATTGGGTTAGAACATGTTCTTTTAGCTCAAGAAGTTTGTTATTATTCACTCTCTGAAGCCTTTTTCTGTTAATTCATCAGACTCATTCTCCATCTAGCTTTGTTCCCTTCGTGGTGTGGAGTTCAGATCTCTTGGAAGAGAAGAGGAGTCCTGGTTTTTGGTGTTTTCATCCTTTTTGCACTGGTTTCTTCCCATCTTTGTGGATTTATCTACCTCTGTTCTTTGTAGTTGGTGACTTTCATATGGGGTCTCTGAGTTGACATCCTTTTTTTTGATGTTGAATTTATTTCTTTCTGTTGTTTAGTTTTCCTTCTAATAGTCAGGCCCCTCTGCTGTAGGACTGCTGGAGGTCCACTCCAGACCCTGCTTTCCTGGGAATCACCTGTGGGGGCTGCAGAACAGTAAGGGTTGCTGCTAGTTTCTTCTTCTATTATCTTCGTCCCACAAGGGTACCTGCCAGATGTCATCCTGAGCTTTTCTTTACAAGGTGTCTCTTTGGATATATAGGGGACAGGGAGCTGCTTGAGGAGACAGTCTATCCCTTATAGGAGCTCAAATGCTGAGCTGGGAGCTCTGTTGTTCCATTCAGAGCTTATGGGCAGGTACGTTTAAGTCTTTTGCAGCAGAACTCATAACTGCCTTTTCCCCCAGGTGCTCTGTCCTGGGAAGGTGGGGCTTTATTTATATGTTCCTGACATGCTGCTGCCTTTTTTCAGATGCTCTGCCCAGCAAGGTGGTAGTCTAGCCACAGTCTGCCAGCAGAGGCATTACTGAGCTGCTGTGGGCTCTGCCCAGCTGATGTGTGAACTTCCTGTTAGAACTGCCTCAGTAATGGTGGTCTGCCTCAGTAATGGTGGACTGCCTAAGTAATGGCAGACTGCCTCAGTAAAGGTGGTAATGGCATACTGCCTTGGTAATGGCTGATGCCCTTTTCCCCACCAAGCTGGACTGTCCCAGGTCCAGCTGTGCTTGCTGCGAAACTCTCAATCCCAAGCATTTCAGATTGCTGGTCTTTTTGGGGGTGGGAACTGCTGAGCCAGATCACCTGGCTCCCTGTTTCAGCCCCACTTTTTTCAGTTGAATGGGTGGCTCTGTATCCCAGGCATTCCAGGTGCCTGTTGAAACGGCCACCTGGATTTGTGCGATTTTTTGTGTGGAGACCCGCAACACCGGCTGAAACAGCTGTGCTGGAAACTCATGGAACTTTTTAGCCTGGGAATCTCCTAGTCTGTGGGTAGTAAAAACTCGTTTGGAAATGCAGTGATCACTCACCCTCTGCATTCTTCTCGCTGGAAAATGTACTCTAGAGCTGTTCCTCTTCAGCCATCCTGGATCTCTCCTTACCACTCTCAGATTCTTTATCCTTAGCACATAACTGGTATTTATAATGATTTAATGGGTTGAGTGGTTTGATGGAAAATCTAGTTGTAGTTTAGTTTCAGTCCCTCTCCTGATTGACTATGGGTCTCTCTTCCTCTTTTGTTTGCCTGTAAAAGGGGAGAAAACCAAAGTACAGGTATATTAGATCAATTCACGATAGCCTGAGATCTGTACTGTAAGTGCTCCTAATTTACATAGTAAAGTTTTAAGATAAAGAATGAGAATGTTACTCAAATTCTGTTCAGGTGTTTGTGCCTAGGTGTGGCTAGCAGGTCCAATATAACTTCAAGTCAGATTTATGCCTGGGCATTTCAGAAGGAGCCATTCTTATTATTTTCTTCCAGGAATGCTTGGTAAAACAATTTCACAGGAATGTATACTTTAACCTTATTCAATTTTCTGGGTTTCCCAGGAGACTTGCTCATGTCTTGCTGTTGTCCAGGGTTAAAGAGCAGATGGGACTGCAAGTAACCTTTGATAGTGAAACCTGGCTTCTATTCAGAAACATGAAAATCTAAACTATTTCAGGATTTGAGAGTCCATTGTTTATCAAACCCCCTGAGTTCCTTAAGGCTGTGGACTCTCCGATTGGGTTGTGAGAATGTACTCACTAGGCTAAAGAACAATCTTCCTTTTATCTTTCCAAGACTCAAGTAAACTGTGCTTATGTTTTATGGAAAGCCAAGGAGGTAGACGCCACCTCATGGAGAGGTGCAGTTAGAAGTGCTGTATTGATGCCGGGCGCAGTGGCTCACACCTATAATCCTAGCACTTTGGAAGGCTGAGGCGGGCGGATCACTTGAGGTCAGGAGTTTGAAACCAGCCTGGCTAACTTGTTGAAACTCTGTCTCTACTAAAATACAAAAATTAGCCAGGCATAGTGGTACATACTTGTAATCCAACTACTCAGGAGGCTGAGGCAGAAGAATTGGTTGAATTCGTGAGGTGGAGGTTGCAGTGAGCTGAGATCATGTCACTGCACTCTAGCCTGGGTGACAAGAGCAAAACTCCATCTCAAAAAAAAAATAGCGTTTTACTGGTTTGCTAATAACAAAGTACCACAGACCAGATGTTTTAAAGAACTGAAATTTATTATCTCCTAGTTCTGGATGCTTGTCGTCTAAGATTAAGATGTTAGTAGGGTAGGTTCCTGCTCAGGCTGTGAGAGAGACTCTGTTCCATGCCTCTTGCCTAGTTTCTTGTGGTTTGCTGGCAATCTTTGCAATTCCTTGGTCTGTAGAGATTATCATCCTGATACCTGTCTTCATCCTCTCATGGTGTACTACCTGTGTACATACCTCTCTGTGTCCAAATTCTCCCTTTTTATAAGCATACTAGTCATGTTAGGTTCGGGTTCACATGAATGACCTCATTTTAACAAACTTATCTCTGAAGAAAGCCTGTTTCCAAGTAAGCTTATACTCTGAGGTACTCGGGGTTAGGGCTTTAACTTACTGTTTTTGGGAGATCCAGTTCTACTCATAGCAAATGGTACGTGCTGGTCTGGCACACTGGCTGAAGCCCTGTAGTAAGATCTTGGAGTCCTTTGATGCTGGATTGTGGGGATACGGAGAACTCTTAGAGAGAGGATTGAAGGGAGGTGCTAGATAAGTGTGTGAAGCAGAGGCTGTTTACCAATTGGTAGGACAGCATTTTAATTATCTTGCCTGGGTAGAGAGATTGACTTACTTTGCAATATATTTAGGGGTGCTGAGAGAGCCACTGCCTCATGAAATTCCTATTTGTTGATGAATACTTGAACTTAACCAACTTCTACAAAATTCAGAAGTTGTTGCTTAGGAAGTGTTCAGTTTGTGCCAGGCATTGTTCTTCCTCATCACAACTCTATGAGGAAGATGTTTTATTTTTTACAAGATGAGAAAGCTAAGTAACACCAGTTAAACAACTTATTCAAGGCAACAGCTAGTAAGACTTCCCGAGTCTGTGCTGCTAACAGTATAGTAGTGTGCCTCTATGTAAATAGCTGTATAAATAGGTAATAATAAGAGACTATAGTATTTTCACTGTTCTTGGGTTGGTCTCCTGATATATTTTTAAATGATTTTGGCCCAATCTATTTCAGATTCATTTTGTAGTAATGAGGAACACAGAAAATATATAAAATGAAAGACTGGCTCACTGGGATGCAATCCATTCTCTCCTCTCCCTTTCTGCAGCAGAGGTCATAGGCCTTGGCTCTGACCATGACCATATTGATTAGGAGCAGATATATGATCTAAGAAATTTTCCTGGCCTCAGCTTTTGATGTCTGAAGTTTTTTTGTTTTTTTTTTTTGAGACGGAGTTTCACTCTTGTTACCCAGGCTATAGTGCAATGGCGCGATCTCGGCTCACCGCAACCTCCGCCTCCTGGGTTCAGGCAATTCTCCTGCCTCAGCCTCCTGAGTAGTTGGGATTATAGGCACGCACCACCATGCCCAGCTAATTTTTTTTTTGTATTTTTAGTAGAGACGGGGTTTCACCATGTTGACCATGGTTGGTCTCGATCTCTCGACCTCGTGATCCACCCGCCTCGGCCTCCCAAAGTGCTGGGATTACAGGCTTGAGCCACTGCGCCCGGCCGATGTCTGAAGTTTTAATCCTGGGGATTCATTGTACTTAAAGGGGCTCTCAGATAAACAGTTGATATGATTTGCCTACACTGGGGTATTCAAGTTTGAGTACCTACTCCCTGCTGTTAGCATTTTAATTGAATCTGAGATTACTTTCTTAGATGACTCGCTGGGACGAGACTTGCAAGGAGTTACATTGATGGTGTAGAACTTGGCTGATGGTAGCCAAGGAATCCAGGAATATAATCAACCAATTAATTAATCAATTAGTTGATATCACCAATATTTATTGAGCACATCTTCTGGGCCAGATATTGTGTTATATGCTGGCATAGAGCCAACCACTACTGTGGCGAAAAAGAGAAGCTGAAAGGAGAAGGGTCTAGGGCTCTGAAAATAAACCCATGATTTTGGGAGTTTTGCCTCAGGCTAGCTGGTCTTTCTCCAATACAATATTATTTCCCGTGGATAAAGTTCAAGATAAGATGTTTCCAGGGAGAGATGATGGATAGTGATACGTGGAATCTTGTTGCTTTGCTTCCCTTCTTTTGTCTTGTAGTTATGCCATAGACTATGAAACTCTGTACCAGAACTGGAAGAGTCAAGGGTAGATGAGAGGTCTCACCAACATTCATAGATCTGGAAAAGACGTTGCTACTTCGACAAAGAAAACTTTTGGAATTGTCTGTGATTAGAGATTTTTGTGTTGTCATTTATTATATCTCCTGTTAATACAGTGTCTGACACATAGGAAGCACTAATTAAATGTTTTTAACATTTTTACAATTAAATAAAATACTATTTTTCTATATGGGCAGATAGTAATTGCTTTGGTTTTCAAGGATACCTGAATTTTCAATTCCTTAGATGGTAGAACCTGAATACTTTCATTAATTAGAGACGTTAAACAAACATACACATGAAGAAAAATGTTGTATCCTTTATCTTAACACTCTCAGAATGGGTGGGGTAAAAATAGGGCTACTGTGGGTAGCAACTTACTGAACTCAGTATCTGGAAAAAAAGATTGTACAAGAAGACTGGCTGATTGAATTGAAGCATGGACATACAACAGCATTAGACTTTGCTTTTTTCCTGCTATTATCTTTATGAATGACCTGTTAGAAGTTTCTAAATACAGTTAACTGTTTCAATTTTCTCAGAGTTTTTTGAAAACAGTTCATGTCAGAACCTGGATGATGAATGTGGCTTCTTCTGCACTGCTGAGTTGATGAATGGGAACTGCTGACAAATCCATACAAATGAGAACTTTCTGGAAGGTGGGCAGTGATGAAAGATAGCTGTTTTTTGCCCCTTGGTTCCAAATTGTCCTGTTTTACTGCATGCTTGGCTCTTGCATATCTCTTTCTGTGTTAGTAATGGTAGATTTTTTGGTGAGGAACGCTGGTGTTCTAAAGGATGTTCCAGCTGGGAATTTTGGGGTTAAGTACTTGTGACTGAGAGCTGGCCTTGATATTTTGGTTCACCTGCTGTTACCATTTTAAGATGCTTAAAAAAGTAGTCCTTTTAATATACATTTTAAATGTTTAATACCAATCTAAAGTGAAACCTGCATCTCTTGTGTTGATGATACAGTTACTCTATCTGGTGGTTAACTGCATCAATAATGTTCATTAATAGAATTTTTGTGGCTGGTTGTTAGGTTTACCAGGAGTCTCTAGTTTTCTTGCTTTATAAATACTTGAGACGCAATTATAGAGACTATTTCTCTTCCTCAAGAGAGCTAGTTTTCCCTCCCTTGATTCTATTTCTATAGTATTTTATTGTACTAAGCTGTCTGTTATCTTATTATCAACCTTAAGCTCATTAATAATTCATGCTCCAGATGTGTGAATTGGTAGCTTTAACTATTACTATTTTCTTTAAAAGATTGTTTCACTTTTGAGTATTATTACATGGAACAAACTATTTAAGGAATGTATGCACTTAAACATGAAATAATTTTATTTGACCCGTGTTTTTAGGCTCCAAATTTATTTTCCTTTGTATTTTCATTTTACTTTAGGTATGAAAGCTTGTTTATAAAATTTTACTTTTGTACATTAGCATGTTTTATACTTGAAGTGCTTACAGTGTTTTGGGAATGCTTTTGCATTGCCTTTCCCCAATATCCCATTTCCTTGGCCATATCAAACTTCAAGTGGTTAGTTTATATTCTTTTATAGGCTATAAATTTGTAAGCCATATGAAGAATGGCTTATGTTTTTGTCTAATATTTCATAAGCCTTTGTACTTTACTCTGACCACAATCGAGTACCTTTTACAGACTTGACATGATTGCTTCCAGCCATTGTATTTTGACTTAGCTGACTCGAAGGGCATGGAGCCTTCAATCAGGCAGAACTTGGCTCCAGGAACAATACTGCTCAGCGCATTTTTATGGAAGTAGAGTCCCTGTGTACATGTTGCTCTCCTTATCAGAAGGTATAGCCATTTGAGTATCCCGACAGCTGTGATTAAGATATCTTAAAACTAAATAAGTTTGAAACCGTCTTGAATGCTTCAGAATTTATAGGACGCAGGGAAAGAGAAGATGCTGCAAAATCTAACACCACAATTTGTCAGGTTTTTAAGCTTTGATACATTGGGTTTGACCAGTGTTCCTCTGAACTGGTCTGTTTGAAGAGATGGTGGGATAATTTTATGATTGAAAAGTTCTGTAATTAAATGTAGCATAAAAGAAAACTTTTACAACTAAAAAAATTTAGAAAACTGTGTAAGTTTGGGTTTAACTTACTGGGTTGAAGGAACTCTTAGATTATCTGAGTAAGTGCCTCTAGATAAACCTGAGAAAAGCAGAGAACCCATTCCAGTGATAGGTTTTCATTTACTTCTAGAAGGACAGTTAAGTCAGTCAGTCTGGGAAAAAATTCCAACTGGAGGCAAATTGTTAGATACGTAGAGATTTACATAGATTCGCTTTCTTGTGAACTATTTGGGCTAATGACATGTTGGAAAAGTTGTCTAAAATTCTTTTGTCATTTACACCTACTTTATCGAGTAATCTCTCTTCCTATTTTTAATTTTATAATATGTAGAATTCTGTGTAATCAGTTCTGAGCTGCTTCTGCTGCTATTCAAATTGAAATACAGACTTTACAATAAAAACTTTTCCTATTAGGCAAGTAGTTTTATTGATTGGTTAATTGTCTAATTTCAAATTAGGAATAACTGTGTGTCTGACTTTCCATCATAATGTTGTATGCAGTGTAAATAATTACAGAAAGGTCTCTGCTAGATCGTGGTTTGCCAAGTACTCATGAGCTCATTGAACATATCAGGCAAAGTGTTAATTTGCCTGTTTTATTTCTGTCTCTGTTATCAATAGCTTTCAAGTCTTCTGGGATCACGGTTTGGTTTCTAGTCATTTGCTAATTGTCATTTGAATTATAATTTCACAAATTACAAACAGAAGATTGTCCCAGGCTCTATAGCCCATTTTTTTCCTCCATGAAAAAAAAATTTATTTCTGTGAAAAGGGTGACATTACCTTTTACACTGATTGTAGTTTCTTAGGATAAATGAAACTGGAAGGCGTTCTGGTTCCTCATTAGGCCTTAAAACCCCTGGTTCAAAAAACCGTGGCCATATTACATTCTACATTCCTTTTGCTGCTTTGCCTTGTTAAGGTTTCTGTGAAATGATTTCAAGGGCTGATTGCATTTCAGAGCATGTTTTAAATGGAAATATGAGTCCTCAAGGGAATTTGTGTTATCTCTGAGGTACTTTAAAAGAGGGAAGAGGAAACAAAGATACAAGTGAGGGGAAAGCAGAAAAAAGGATCCTTTCTGTGAAGAAAGGTGCATATTTAGGTGTGCATAGGGGAAGTCGTATTAATTGATAGAGGTTTATTTTGTGGGGACTCTAAAAGGTAACTGTCAAACCATAGTGCTGCATTTTCAACTACTACTGTAGTCAGAATTCTTCTGGTTGCAAGTGACCAAAAATCCAATCTAAACTGGTTTGTGTTGTTTTAAGAGAGAGTTTATTGATACATATGAGTCATTTGTGATACAGCCTCAACTGTGCCTGAATTCATGGCTCAAAACACACAGCCAAGAACTGGGTTCTTGATATCCATTTATTGGATCAGCTTCTTCAATGCTGGCTCTATTTTAGGACCTCCCATAGTTACTAGGTGCCTATCAGCAACTCAGAGATTTAAATCCAGGACGAAAAAAAGAGTCCTTGTCCCAGTGTTCCTAGGAAATGCCCTGAGGGCCACCAGGCAGAGACTGAATTAGGCTGTCTGCCTGCCCTAAGCTGATCATTGTGGCCAGGATAGGTAATACTCCGACTGAGAGAAGTTCACCCCCAGAACTGAGGATTGGCCCTGCCTAGATCGTATTATTTGAGATTGGGAGGGGGTGGATCCTTAAGCAAAAATTAAGGCAGTTTCCAGAAGAGGGAAGGGAGGTTGGAGAGGTGAAGGACAAATGGACACCATAATATTGTATACGTCTCCCTCCTTGGACTGAGCATTATATTTAGACACTGTGGTATGTTTGCATTCCCAGGGCTCCATAAAATGACTGCAAAACCCAGTAACACATGAGGTATAATTATTCAGTAGAGGAAAATTTATTCTTTTACTCTCAGGCCCAGAAAAGGCAAGGATTCATAATGGTTATCCCCTTTAAACTGCCATAATATTATAATATGCAGTAAAAAAGTGAATCATCTCCAAATATTTTATATTAAACATGCAGATTGAATTCAAAGATGCTCTGGAGTTTATGTAAAACAGTGTTATGTAAATTCTTAGAATCTGGTAAAAAGCTGTCAACACTGTCTAGAAAATGTACATGGACACATACAAGATATGATGTGTAATTTCAGAATTTAGCAGTCCCAGCCCCTTAACTCCTGATGTAGTCCAATCACTCATCCAAAGCTGGAATACCTTCTGTAATACCCTAGTGGGAAGTGGTTCCAGTCTAGATTTGGAATCTCCTGGCCATGCACTCAAATTTGGCCCTAAAAACTCTAGGCACAATGGCTGTCTCTGTCTACTGGTCACCTCAGGAGCTTCTCGGGGCTTTGCTTCTCATCCTTTAGTTTAAAGTCAATTTCTTCTTTTCTTTGTTTTAAAACAGGGTTTCTTTCTTCTATGTCTCTTTCTTTAGGGTGGATTTCTCTTTTCTTCTCTTTTGGAGAGATGAGTCTTTGGGACAATTTGAGAAACTTTCTGATTATGATTTCTGTTAAAGTGCTGCTGCCTCTGGATGTATCCTTTGAGGGAAATACCAGAGGGGTATGTTTGTACCCTATGTAGCCTTCAGGGGAGGTTTGATCCCTATCTAGCCCTTTTAGACTTCTAGAGCTATCTTAGTTCAGGCAGCAATTACAAAATAGCATAGACTTAAAGGTGGCTTAAACAGCAGCCATTTATTTCTCACAGTTCTGGAGGCTGGGAATTTTCAGGGGACATAAACATTTAGCCTTCTGCAAGAGTCTTGAGATTCAGCACTTATCTGTGAGAAGGGATTTGGCATGCCCTGGCAGAGAACTTATTGCCACTAGAAGGTGGCAACACCGTGTCTAGGCTGCCCTTTAATTCTTGCTTAGATTGAACCCAAATCTGTTCTTTTGTAGTTTCTACCCTTTGGCAGTAGTCCTACTTCTTGGAACTACATGGAGAAAACATAGGGCTACACATTGGATGTAGCAGGGCATATTTACAGTCCATTTGTTCTCCTGGCAGCTCTGCCTCTGTGTTGAGGAGGGTCTGCCCCTGAATTCTCTGAGAGTTCTCCCACCTAGTGGTCTTTCTGGTGAAAATACCCAAGGCTCTGATACAGGAGAAACATGACCCTTTTTAGTGGTCACATCTGCAATTCTCTTTTCTGTCTACCCAGACCAATGCTTCTGGAATGGGAGTTCAGTTTCAAGTTGGTCTCTTAATTCCTAGTAATCTACTTGCAAATTGTATTGGTGGGTGATGGAGCTGGCTGCTAGAATTCTGTGGGGTCAGTGCTCTGTGTCTGCTTGACATGAAGGGGTTTTATTTTTACTTTAAAAGGTGGAGCAGATAGAGTTTCCAGCATGTGTTAGTCCTTTTTAAGCCCCATCTGCTCTGCAATCAGTAGATAAGTGAAGGACTATGGGTGTCAGCTGCCAGCGTTTTTGCAGTCTCTTACTCTGTTTCCTGGAAAGATTGTCTTTGTGCCAATGGTGTGGGCTTCTTTGAGTATCTACACTGTCATGCTACTTAGCCGCCCTGGCAGGGAAGCCACTGGCAGCAGCTTTTCAGTTGGCCCTCTAAACCGGACAGGAGGGAGAGCTCAGGGGCAGCTCGTGCCAGAGTGTGGCTAGGACATTCCTTTCAGTCTTTCATAAACACAGGATTTCAGCTTTTGGACTGGAACTAGCTTGCTGTAGGAATCCTTTCAGCACCTAAGCAGGATTGACATGGTGTAGACATGGCAGCCTTGGTGGCTTGTTAAGCCTTGTGTCCCAGTCAGCACATTTCAAATCACCCTCTCTCCCAGCCGCAGGTGCTAACATCACAGAGGGAGTGGTATAAGCTAGGGAACAGCCCAGGAGGAGTTATGAGTGGAGCTAGAGGAAGTTAGCTCATAGCAGACTCCATAGGAAATAAGCGAAGAGGAAAGGCAACGTGACAGGAAGAAATTCTATGGTAGGAGTGAAACCACTGTGTAGTGAATTTGGTGATGCACAGACATCTGTGTTAATGCAGAACTGCTGACTGGGGGAAAGCACCACACCACTAACTTGACCAAGTAGTTTGTAGTTCCCTTGCTTGAGTTTGTAGTTCCCTTGCTTGGGCAGACAAAGCTTATGTAAACATGGTCAGAGTTTCATCAATGCAAAGTATGCAGTGGCTCACGCTTGTAATCCCAGCACTTTGGAAGGCTGAGGTGGGCTGATCACAAGGTCAGGAGTTCAAGACCAGCTTGACCAATATGGTGAAACCCCGTCTCTACTAAAAATACAAAAATTAGCCAGGCATGGTGGTGCGTGCCTGTAGTCCCAGCTACTTGGGAGGCTGAGGCAGTAAAATTGCTTGAACCTAGGGGGCAGAGGTAGCAGTGAGCCAAGATCACGCCACTGCACTCCAGCCTGGGTGACAGACTCGGTATCAAAAAAGAAACTTACATAAATGTGGTCAGAGTTTCATATCAATGCAAATTATTAATGTTTTCTCAGATCCTGCCTGCTCTCTGATTTTACCTCAAATAAAACTAGGACAAATGCTAGGACAAATCCCATTAGGGAGATTCTGGCTTATCCAGAGCAGCCTCAAGGGTAGTCACGCAAATGGATTTTCAGGGCAAGTGGAGCAGACTTGTCATCCCTCCTCATAACCAGTTAACCTTCTCTGCCCCAGGAAAGGGCAGGAAATGGGCAGGGTTGGTTGGGCTAGCTAACCCCACCGCAGTTCCCAAGCCAACGGAGACTTAGGATGCACATTCATGGTTTCACCATGCTCTGTGCCTCTTGCCTTTTCCCTTTTATCCTTGTCTTCTGTCACCTGTAAGCATTTACTAAGCACCTCTTAGGTGTCAGGAAGCCAAAGATAACACAGATGCACTTCCTGCCGTCATGGATCTTACAGCTGAGAGAGAAGGAGAATGAAATAATCATATAAATATATGTATGGTCATAAACCTGGACAAATGCCAGGAAGGAAAGGTATAAGATGCTATATGAGTGTCTAACAAGGGGGCATGTCTGAATTTGGGGGTTTAGGGAATGCTTCTATGAGGCAACAGCATTTGATCTGAGGTTTGAAGGATGGATATGAGTTACTAGTTGGTTGAGAGTGGGGAGGAATATTTTGGGTGGATTCCCTGTGTCTGTGAAGGTCATATGGAGGAAGTAAGTCATGTTCGAAGATCTATAAAGACTGTAAGATTGTAAAGACTCTAAGATTGAGAGAATAATTTGAAATGAGTCTGGTAAGATAGCAAGGATCCGTCCATGTGGGGCCATGCTAAGAATTTGGTCTTTATAACAATGGGAAGCCCGTGACATGTTGTAAGAAGTGGGAAAGGGGTTGTGGGTGGGGATATGGTCTGGTCAGGTTTATATTTCAATATGCAGAGTGGAAACGGCTGGGTGAGGCTGCTGCTGACATAGGGAGAGGGGTTGGGAAGCTACCGTGGCTGTCTTGTGGAGGTGACAGTTGCCTGGACTGGAGTGGGAGCAGCAGGTATAGAAGTGGATAGTTCCAACAGTATTTAGAAGGTAAAATTGGCAGGACTTGGTGATGAACTGAGCATAAGTCGGGAGGGAGGGAGAGAGGAGCAGGTTAATTGAAAGATGCAGAATGACTTCTACATCCTTGGCTGGCAGAACTAGATGGGTGCTGGGATCACTCACCAAGAAAAGAAAATGGAAGGAGGGAAAGAACTTACTGGGAGTGTAAAATCATGAGTTGTTTTTAGACATGTTGAATTTGAGAGAACCTTGCAATATTTTTTCCTCCATTAAGCTGGAATTTGAAACGAATTCACAGCACAGATGAGAAATCTTGACTAAGCCACAGTATTCATATCCTGACAGGTCTACACTCTGAATCCTTACCTCCTATTCCGATCTAAGCGGTGGTATTTTCGGGCTTTGGGGTCAGCCAGACCTGAGTTCCACAGCTATTTATGATGTGGACAACTTACATTTATAAAACTTGGTCTTCTCTCCTACAAAATAAAAGACTTATTGAGATTAAATGTGTGTTAAATCATGTGGCAACAGTCCTGCCTCACCTGTGAAATAATGGTTTCTCAGGAGAAGAATTTGAATGCTTGGTTTCAGAGAAGTTTGGGGGCGTATTTATAGTTCTACTTAGCTCAGGGATGCTAAGGAGAAATGGATCTGTGAACTGTTTCTCGATGTCCTTCCTCAGTACACAGGGATACAGGATTTTATGCTGCCCAGGAAAATTCCATGCCATGATGTATTGGAACCTGTCCACCTGCTCATTCAGCACCTTCTCCAAGACAGACAGTTTGATTCCAGTAGGGCCCCTTCAATATTCACCTTTTCAAACCAGTGTTGATAGTGCATGGTCCGCCTGGCACAAGGCCTAGTATGTGGTAGCTACTCAGTATTCAGTTCCCTTCCCAGCAGAAGCATATGTCTTGCCTTTACAATGACTTTCTCTAAGGTCCTAATTGCTCACAACTGACCACACAGCTAAGTTACCATGATGAGACTCTGCTTCGAAGTTGGGATCCCTTGAAAGTATATCAGAAAGAGGCATTTTTGATAAGTCAATTAAGATGAGAATTGGCTGTTGAATTTAGCAATGTATTTGTGACCTTAATAAGAGAAATTTTGGTAGAGTGATCAAACAAAGCCTGATTAGAGTGGGCTTAAAACTATGAGAGAAGAGGAATGAATTAGTAAGCAGAGAAAACTCTTAGGAAAAAAAAGAAGTTGGGATCCCTAAGTCCAGTCTCTGGCTCCTCAGTGAACTCTCAGGCTTCAGAGATACAGATTTTCAAGGCTTCAGGATATAAAAGGATGGGTTTAGGGGGAATTTTATTGTGTTCCTCTTGGAAGATTGGCTTTGGCCATTCTTTATGAGTATGGGATCCGGACAAGTCTTTTGCCCTAGGAAATTTCTCCTGCCATTATGTAACTACTAATATTGAATGTTGAACTCACCTCAGGTCACTCAATAAATTCTACTGATGCAAAAATAAAATCCTATTCTTGTCAAATTTAGTTTTATTTTTTACATATGTTATTAGTACTAGAAAAGTTGACATGGGTGTAGCTTTCTCATACTTATCAATGGGAAAGTACTAAATTATAAATTTTCATTTAAATATTGCTAATTTTTTTTTATTGCATTTTAGGTTTGGGGGTACATGTGAAGAACATGCAAGATTGTTGCATAGGTACACACATGGTAGTGTGGTTTGCTGCCTTCCTTCCCCTCACCTGTATCTGTCATTTCTCCCCATTCGACCTCTTCCCACCTCCCCACCTCCCCGTCCCTCCCCCATTTCCCAACGGACCCCAGCATGTAGTGCTCCCCTCCCTGTGTCCATGTGTTCTCATTGTTCAACACCCGTCTATGAGTGAGAACATGCGGTGTTTGATTTTCTGCTCTTGTGTCAGTTTGCTGAGAATGATGGTTTCCAGGTTCATCCACGTCCCTACAAAGGATGCAAACTCATCGTTTTTGATGGCTGCGTAATATTCCATGGTGTATATGTACCACATTTTCCCTGTCCAGTCTATCGTCGATGGGCATTTGGGCTGGTTCCAGGTCTTTGCTATTGTAAACAGTGCTGCAATGAACATTCGTGTGCATGTGTCCTTTTATAGTAGAATGATTTATAATCCTTTGGATATATACCCAGTAATGGGATTGCTGGGTCAAAAATAAATAAATAAATAAATAAATAAATAAATATTGCTAATTGGATAGCTCATATATAGCATTTTAATGATTTCTAGGACAGCTTAAGGCAACTTTTTTCTTGCCTATTGATTTTGGAGAGCAGGGGGTCAGCAGGGAAATATGAAATAGGTAATTCAAATACATTTAACAAATAATTTACTGAACATTAGGTTTATGATACTACTCTTGGCCTTTTCTATGAATGTTAGAAAATACGTTATTCCATAGGAATTTTTATGTAATGCTTGCCATTAAGTCTCAAAGCAAACAGGAAATTTGCTTGTAGTTTTGTGCTCATCAGAATTATTTTTCAACCAGAAGGATTTTCTGAAATCAGAGTTTGGCCTTTTTAGTCTGTGTGATTTGCAGGGAGTAGAGCTTGCTCAGTGTTTCTTCAAATCCTTCCCTAATGGCTGATCCTCACACAGCACCCATATGTCAATGTATTTCTGAGTGAGGGCTTTACAAAAAGGTGGTTGCAAAAGTTTTCTTTTCATACCAATCTAAACATCAGCGTCTACTAAATGCAAATGTTATGCACATGATTGGAGTGATACCATTTTATTAAAACTCTTCTCATAATCTACCTCTAAAAGGCCTTCTGTTTCCATTATAGCTAGGTTATTGATGCTAAATAGTTCAGCAAATTGGGTTGTTGAAGCGCATCTGCCATGCATTATTCATTAAGTTCGGCGTTCACAAATCATAGCTGTCTGTTGCCTAATCCTGGAGTCCCAGTAGCACAACTTCTTGGGGAATCTGCTTCCTTTGTGAGCCAAGAAACGGAGTCACAGGCATATCTGTCAAGGCAACACTTGGTTCCACTGTTGTCTTCAAAATGTAGTGCATAATGGGGAAAAGGTTTAATTAATGTTCTACAGTAATGTGTCTGTTTATAAAGAAATAATGTACTATAAAATTAAGCAACGTATAGTGAATGTACCTCCTAATGGCAAGGCTGGCATTTTAAGTGATCAGTAAATCACTTAAATATTAGGACTTTCTTGAACAAGGGTAATAAAAGGAGACATTTGGAAATGGTAGATACCGGTACATACAATTATCCACTAAATAAAACATTTTTATTGTGATCACAGTGTTAATCACATTGTAGAACAGCCTGATCAGGAAATGTGAGAAATTGTATATGAATTTTGTCATTTCTGACACAGTTAGCTTCTACATTAGAATGTAAGTCCCCAAATATTTAAACCAGGATATGGCTTTCCTCAGAGGATGGCTGGCCCTGCTTTAGTTTCCTGAGGCTGAAAGATTATTTCTAAAACCACTAAAGCTGCTTCTTCTCATGATTAAACTCTTCCTTATTTGGATCAAGGTATGTAGGCATGTGACTTTTCTCCAGTGCCTTACCTCTGGGTTGTCTTTTCAGAGCCTGGGGCAGAACTCTATTCTTGGGCCTTTGCTGCTTTTCTCACATTGATGGGGGCTTTTCTCCTTCTGGCATCTGCAGACACCATCAGTCCTGTGTGGTCCCACTGACCCATTTCTTCGGTAGGTGATGTCCCTTTGCTTGGAATGAAAGAAGTCTGAGGGCTGACCAATAAGACTTAATGTTGTCAAGTTGTCCCCTGGAACTTTTTAATGTTGTCTCTGTGCCCTGCCTTCCTTTGATCATGGAGGTCACACTCAAGCAAACAGAATTGACAAGGGGGCTGTATCATTTCCTCCAAGAGTTCAAGTTTTCCCACTTAACTCCTCTTTTCTGGCATAATACAATATGATCATTAAAATTTTCTACTTTAAATCTTCTAACATCATGCTCCCAAATCATATTTCATCCCTGACCCCTCACTAGTTTTTTTCTTTTAAAGAAAACCTTTTAAAAGAGCAAGTCGATATAGTTACATTAAATACTATTTAATACAAACAAAATTTGAGATCTGCAGTCTTTGCATATTGTGTATGATTAAGAGTATTCTTCAAAATGTAAATTGTATCTGAAGTGTTAAGCAAACAGTAATGCCTTTAAAATGCTTTAGAAAGCATCCATTTATATTTAATCTTTTACAAGGCTAATATATGTAAGATAGACTGTCTGTGGAGGGTTTTTTAAAACAAAATTGTAAATTCCAAGATATGTGCTTAATGGGTTGTGATGTTGGAATCCCAGACCTCTACTGATGAAAATTTGGCAGGTTGGGAAGTAAGATGAGGATTTAATGAACAAAATCTAATCTAAAAGATGGAAAATTCTGTTAATCTTAAATACAGATAAATTAGTGGGCTGGAAAAGGCACAGACACTTTACACAGTGGCACAGAGTGATTTCTGTAATGGAAAGAACTGGGGCTGGTTGGTTGCAATGTGTATCAATGTGCTGATGGCCAGGGCTGAGCTTAGCCAGTGGGAATTATGGATGGGTTGTTATTCCCACACCAGATCCCTTGGTTTAGTTCATATTGGTTTTCCAGAGCTCTGATGGGGTGAGGGTAGGAGTGGGGGCTGTTTTGAATTGGTTTAAATGCTTCTGGATGTTTGTTTCTTTAATTTTACAAAACATCATGTAACCAGAAACTTTTTTACTAGGACCTTGAGTAATAAGTACATAACCACTGTTATAAGATAGAAATTCAAAGATTTTAATGAATGGGAAAAGCTTCTCTTACAACCGGTTAATTTTCTGCTGTAAATTCTTATCCAATTTCTCTTCTGGTGTAAGTCAACAAAATCTCTGAGAAATAAATATCCCTTGCTAGAATTTAGTTATGAACGAAAGCCAGTTGCTAGGGCAACCAGGCCAGAGGCAGTTAATTAATTAACCTCTTTCATTGTGTGAAGATAAAGCCACTGAGTCCTGGCTAGAAAGTAAATGGGCAAGGTCAGGGTGCTTTCATGCTCTCCAGAGTGGTGAAGAACAGCCTCGCCTTAACCCTATTCCTGCTCTTCTCCACTTCCATTTCCCAGCAGGAAGTTGGTGGCCTTTGTTTTGAAGTCAACAAGGGAGAAAGATGAAGAAGCAGGGCATGAACTCAGGGAACTTATGGAGAAAAGATCCTTAAAGGAAATAAAATAAAACTATTGAGCTGAGAGATAAGCTATTGGTTAATGCTTAGGTGGCAGGGCCCTGTTCCCTTTCTCTGTCTCTGATTCATTCTCACTCTCCGTCTCTCTCTCTCTCTCTCTCTCTCTCTCTCTGTGTGTGTGTGTGTGTGTGTGTGTGTGTGGGTGATGAGTGAGAGGTAAGAGAGAATTCCAAGTCTGTCAGTGAAGAATACGTGCCGGGGTGATGTCAAGGAGGTCTGAGTTTCTAAAGAATCACAAATAAGGCTCCAGAGAGCTAGTGACACAGTTTGTTTGCTTGTGAGTGCTATTACACAGGTGACCCATTATATGGTAAGTGGTGGGTAGTGGATGGCTCTGTGCCTCCAGTGCTGAATAACATCAGAGGGAATGACAGTAATGGTCAACCATAGGGTGGAGTAGGTTGTCTCCTGGTCATATTCCCTCAGCATCAATATTAGATCCTATGGTAGCTTCATAGACTAGAGGTGTACTCTGCTTTAGAGAGATAGTTGTAGTGACGGCCCTCTTTATTTATGCAGAAACAGCTATCTATGGACAAAAGAGCCTTTGGGTGAGCTTTGGCATTTAGGTAGGAGGTTGTGAAATCTTGGTGGTACCCAAGATCTAGGAGAGCCACTTTGAGAGGACAGACTGGGGTCCGTATCTGGATCTAGAATCCATACTTGGAAACATACATACACAGCTCACTGAGGACTCAGATACAGCTCCATTTGGCCTTGGTTCTGCCTCTAGAACCATCTGCCAAGATACTGGGGAGGAGTCATGACCATTCATACCTTAGGTGACAGGTATGAATTCTGCCCACTCAGGGACCTGGTAGGAGATATACCTATCTATGCCTTTGTAGGCAGGCCAAGTTGATCTGGATCTCACCACAGATCCTGACATGGCCCTGCAGCTCAACTCCAGCACCTCTCAGCTGCAGCCTGAGAGCAGTTCTGACTACCCGTAGACTTGGAGGGAGACATACAAGCCCATGTCCCCCAGGGGCAGGTTTGAAGACATTAGTCTCTGCTGTGGATGTTGAACTATCTCTGTTACTGAGTTCCAGCCCCTGTCAGCCATGGCATGGGACCAGCACTATCTGCCAAGGGACCCACCCAGTCACTCAGTGGAAGTTCTCCCAGGGACACCTGGAGGAAGCTGTACCCATCTGCATACCTTGTAACAGGCCTGTCATCTGCAAACCCTGAAGCAGACCCACATCTTGGCATGAGCTGTACTGACCAAGGTCCTGAAAGCAATTCAGTCTACATAGCAACTGCAAAGGATCCATGCCTGCTTGATCCCCTGGTAACTGTGAACCCAGCAGCAGTCATATGACCCAGCTCCAACCCCAATTTACCATGATTCTGGCAATCCTATCAGCCCAACGACCCAAGAGGGGAAGATCTTTACCTGCTGAAAGTGTGTATTAAGACAGGAATAAGTATTTGCTTCTTTAAATGCACAGACATCAATGCAAGGCTACGCAAATAATGAAGCACCAGGCAGTTATGAACTACTAAAGGAAAATAGTAAAGCTTTAGTGACTGACCCCAGAAATAGAGATCTATGAATTGCCTTAAAAAGAATTTAATATTAAAGAAGTTCTATGGGATGCAAGAGAATAATGATAGAAAACTAAAAATATCAAGGAAACAGTGCATGAACAAAGGAGAAGTTTAACAGAAAGCAAAACAAGAAAAAAGAACCAAGTGAAAATACTGCAGCTGAAGAATACAGATGCTTCCTGATATACAATGGGGTTATGTCATGATCAAACCATTGTAAGTTGAAAATATCATAAGTCAAAAATGCGTTCAATCCACCTAATCTATCAAATGTCATAAGTTAGCCTAACCTATCTTAAATAGGCCTACAGTTGCCCTAAAGGACATTAGCCTATGGTTGGGCAAAATCATGTGGCAACACAGTGCACTGTGGAGGTATTGGTTGTTTACCCTCATGATCATGTGGCTAAATGGAAGCTATGGCCTGCTGCTACTGCCCAGCATTGTGAGAGGGTATTGTACCACTTTCTAGTGAATGCCCATCACTTTTGTACCATCATAAACTAAAAAAATCATAAGTCAAAACTTCATAAGTTGGGGACAGTCTGTAAAATGACAGAACTGAAAAAATAGAAAACTTGAAGAGAAGAATGGAAAGAATTGGCTATCTCAAAGATGGGTCATTTGATGTTTGTCAATTAGAGAAACAAAAAGAAAAAGGAATGTGAAAGAGAAGAAAGCATAAGAGTGAAGAAAGTATTATCAAACAAATGAGAATACGAATTATGGGATTTTCAGAAGGAACAGAGAGAAAAAGAAATCTTACTTTAAAAAAATACTGGCTGAAAACTTTCCAAATATTGGAAGGGTTATGGACTTCCAGATTCATATGTTCAAAAAAATCCTAAAAACCTTAAAATACTGCGTTTGTGACAACATAGATGAACCTGGATAACATCATCAGCATAGATAACGTCATCAACATAGATGACATTGAGTGAAATAAGCCAGGCACAGAAAGACAAATACTACTTGATGTCACTTACACATACAATCTTATAATGTTAAAGTAACATAAGCAGAGAGCAGAATGGTGGTTACCAGGGCCTGGGGGGATGTAGATAAAAGTTTACAGTTTCAGTTTGAAGAATTAGTTTCTGGAGATCTATTGTACACCATGATAACTACAGTTAATAAATGTTTTGTATACTTGATTGCTAAGATAACAGATTTTTTTATTTTTTATTTTTTTGTGCTTTGAAAAGACAGATTTTGGGTTTATTTTTATTTAATTTTATTTTTTTAAATATACTTTAGGTTCTGGGGTACATGTGCAGATCATGCAGGATGGTTGCATAGGTATATACATGGCAAAGTGGTTTAGCTTCATTTTTTAATTTGTCGATTAAAAAAAAAAAGAAGACACAAATGTGGCAAAATTGATGCTACGATATGGATATTTGTCACTACCAAACCTCATGTTAAAATTTAGTACCAGTTGTTGGGAGGCAAGGTCTAGTGGGAGGTGTTTGAGTCATGGGAGCCGATGTCTCATGAGAATATCAGGGTCCTCCCTTGGGAGTGAGTAAGTTCTCACTGTATTCATTCCCAAGAGAGCTGATTGTTAAAAAGAAACTGACACTTTAACCCTCTCTGTGTAATTTCTGAATACGCCAGTTTTTCTTTACCTTCCACTCTGTGTGGAGGCAGCCTGAGGCCCTCACCAGTTAGAGATGCCTCATCTTGGATTTTGCAGACATCCAGAATTGTGAGCCAAATAAACCTTTTTAATTAAATTACCCAGCTTCAGATATTCCTTTATAGTAACATAAAACAGATTAAGTGAATGATTATAATAAAAAGATCCAACAATATGTTGTTCACAAAACTCACTTAAGCCTTAAGGACACATACAGGCTGAAAGAAAAAGGGGTAAAAAAAGATATTCTATAGATATGGTAACCAAAAGAGTATATACATTGAGAAATGATTAAGTCAAGCTTGTTAACATATTAATTATCTCACATACTTATAATTTGTTTTGGTGGTGAGAACATTTAAGATCTAGTTTCTTAGCAATTTTCAAGTATACAATACATTATTATTACATATGGTGATTTTATTTCCATCATATATATACCCAAAGTGGAACTGCTGGAACAAATTGTTCTACTTTGATTTTTTTGAGGAACTTCCATGCTGTTTTTATAATGGCTATCCCAATTTACTTTCCCATAAACGGTGGATTAGGGTTCACTTTTCTTCACATCCTTGTTAATACTTGTCATCTTTTGTCTTTTTGCTGATAGCCATTCTAACAGGTATGAGGTGATATCTCACTATAGCTTAATTTAAATTTCACTGATGATTACTGATGTTGAACATTTTTTTCATATACCTTTTGTCCATTTGTACTTCTTTGGAAAAATGTCTATTTTAATTAGGTTGCTTTGTTGTTCTGTCATGTGTGTATATTAACATATTTAGGATATTAACCCCTTATGATCTGTGTGGTTTGAAAGCATTTCTTCTCATTCTGCAGGTGGTCTCTTCTTTCTGTTGATTGTTTCCCTTGCTGTGCAAAAGATTATTAAAATAAAAATGAAAGATGTAATTTTATTAGTCTACATTGGTTTTTGAAAAATTTACCTGTGTTTTTGGGGTCATATAAAAGAAAAACAATTAGTTCCTAGTCCAATGTCAGTAAGTTTTATCAACTATGTTTTCTCACAGTAGTTATACAGTTTTAGGTTTTGTGTTCCTATTTCTCCACATCCTCTCCAGCATCTGTTGTTTTCTGATATTTTAATGATCACCATTCTAACTAGCATGAGATAGTATCTCAGTGTGGTTTTGATTTGCATTTCTCTAATGACCAGTGATGATGAGCTTTTCTTCCATGTTTGTTGGCTGTATGTCTTCTTTTGAGAAATGTCTTTTCATATCCTTCACCCACTTTTTGTTGTTTTTTTTTTTTTTCTTGTAAATTTAACTTCCTTGTAGATTCTGGATACTAGCCCTTTGTCAGATGGGTAGATTGCAAAATTTTTCTCCCATTCTGTAGGTTGCCTGTTCACTCGATGATCGTTTCTTTGGCTGTGCAGAACCTCTTTAGTTTAATTAGATTCCATTTGTCTAGTTTGGCTTTTGTTACCATTGCTTTTGGTGTTTTAGTCATGAAGTCTTTGCCCATGCCTATGTCCTAAATGGTATTGCCTAGGTTTTCTTCTGGGGTTTTTATGATTTTAGGCCTTATGTTTAAATCTTTAATCCATCATGAGTTAATTTTTGTAGTGTATAAGGAAGGTATCCAGTTTCAGTTTTCTGCATATGGCTAGCATGTTTTACCAACACCATTTATTAAATAGGGACTCCTTTCCCCATCGCTTGCTTTTGTCAGGTTTATCAAAATCACATAGTTGTAAATGTGTGGTGGTATTTATGAGGCCTCTGTTCTGTTCCATTGATCATATAACTGTTTTGGTACCAGTATCAACCTATTTTAATTACTGTAGCCTTGTAGTATAGTTCAAAGTCACGTAGCATGATGCCTCCAGCTTTGTTCTCTTTGTTTAGGATTCTCTTGGATACACACAGGCCCTTTTTTGGTTCCATATAAAATTTAAAGTAGTTTTTTCTAATTCTGTGAAGAATGTCAATGGTAGCTTGATGGGAATAGCATTGGATCTTTAAATTAGTTTGGGCAGTATGGTCATTTTCACAACATTGTTTCTTCCTATTCATGAGCATGGAATATTTTCCATTTGTGTCCTCTCTTATTTCCCTGAGCATGGTTTGCAGTTCTCCTTGAAGAGGTCCTTCATATCCCTTGTAAGTTGTATTCTGAGATATTTTATTCTCTTTGTAGCAAACTGTTAATGGGAGTTCACTTATGATTTGGCTTTCTGTTGGTCTATTATTGGTGTATGGAAATGCTTATGATTTTTGCACATTGAATTTGTGTCCAGAGACTTTGCTGAAGTTGCTTATCAGCATAAGGAGTTTTTTGGCTGAGATGAGGGGGTTTTCTAAATATACAATCATGTCATCTGCAAACAGAGAAAATTTGACTTCCTCTCTTCCTATTTGAATACGCTTTATATCTTTGTCTTGCCTGATGGACCTCGGGAGAACTTTTAATACTATGTTGAATAGGAGTGGAGAGAGAGGACATCCTTGTCTTGTGCCAGTTATCAAGGGGAATGCTTCCAGATTTTGCCCATTCAGTATGATATTGGCTGTGGGTTTGTGATAAATAGTTCTTAAAATGTTGAGATATGTTTCATTAATACCTAGTTTATTATTTTTAGCCTGAAGGTATGTTGAACTTGTTGAAGTTTTTTTCCTGCATCTATTGAGATAATCATGTGGTTTTTGTCATTGGTTCTGTTTATGTAATGGATTACATTTATTGATTTGCATATGTTGAACCAGCCTTGCATCCCAAGGATGAAGCCAACTTGATTGTGGTGAATAAGCTTTTTAATGTGCTGCTGGATTCGGTTTACCAGTATTTTATTGAGGAATTTGACATCAATGTTCATCAGGGATATTGGCCTGAATTTTTTTTTTGTTTTGGTATCAGCATAATGATGGCCTTATAAAATGAAATAGGGAGGAGTCCCTCTTTTTATATTGCTTGAAATATTTTAGAAGCAGTTGTAAGTGAGCTTCTTAATCCTGAGTTCTAACTTAATTGCACTGTGGTTTGAGAGACTGTTATGATTTCCTTCCTTGCATTTGCTGAGGAATGTTTTACTTCCAGTTTTGTGGTTGATTTTATAATAAGTGTGATGTGGTGCTGAGAGAAATATATATTCTGTTGATTTGAGGGGGAGAGTTCTGTAGATGTCTATTAGGCCAACTTGGTCCAGAGCTGAGTTCAAGTTCTGAATATTCTTGTTAATTTTCTGTGTTGTTAATCTGTCTAATATTGACAGTGGGGTGTTAAAGTCTCCCACTGTTATGTGTGGGAGTCTAAGTCTCTTTATAGATCTCTAAGAACTTTCTTTATCAATCTGGGTGTTCCTATATTGGGTGCTTGTATATTTAGGATCATTAGCTCTTCTTGTTGCATTGATCCCTTTACCATTATGCAATGCCCTTCTTTGTCTTTTGAGTTTTGTTGGTTTAAAGTTTGCTTTATCAGAGACTAGGATTGCAACCCCTGCTTTTTTTTTCTTTCCATTTGCTTGGTAAATAATCCTCTATCTCTTGATTTTGAGCCTATGGGAGTGTTTGCATGTGAGACGGGTCTCCTGAATGCAGCACGCTGATGGGTCTTGACTCCTTATTCAATTACCAGTCTGTGCCTTTTAATTGAGGCATTTAGCCCATTTACACTTAAGGTTAATATTGTTATGTGTGAATTTGGTCCTGTCATTATGATGCTAGCTGGTTATTTTGCTCATTAGTTGATGCAGTTTCTTCATAGTGTCAATGATCTTTACATTTTGGTATGTTTTTGCAGTGGCTGGTACTGGTTGTTCCTTTTCACATTTAGTGCTTCCTTCAGGAGTTCTTGTAAGGCAGGCCTGGCGGTGACACAATCTCTCAGCATTTGCTTGTCTGTGAAGGATTTTATTTCTCCTTCATTTATGAAACTTAGTTTGGCTAGTTATGGAATTCTGGGTTGAAAATTATTTCTTAAAGAATGTTGAATGGCCGGGTGCGGTGGCTCAAGCCTGTAATCCCAGCACTTTGGGAGGCCGAGGCGGGTGGATCATGAGGTCGAGAGATCGAGACCAACCTGGTCAACAGGGTGAAACCCCGTCTCTACTAAAAATACAAAAAAAAATTAGCTGGGCATGGTGGTGCGTGCCTATAATCCCAGCTACTCAGGAGGCTGAGGCAGGAGAATTGCCTGAACCCAGGAGGCGGAGGTTGCGGTGAGCTGAGATCGCACCATTGCACTCCAGCCTGGGTAACAAGAGCAAAACTCCGTCTCAAAAAAAAAAAAAAAAGAATGTTGAATGTTGGCCCCTACTCTCTTCTGGCTTGTAGGATTTCTGCAAAGAGATCCACTGTTAGTCTGATGGGCTTCCCTTTGTGGGTAACCTAACCTTTCTCTCTGGCTGCTCTTAACATTTTTTCCTTCATTTCAACCTTGGCAAATCTGATGATTATGTGTCTTGGGGTTATTCTTCTAGAGGAGTATCTTTGTGGTATTCTCTGTATTTCCTGAATTTGAATGTTGGCACATCTTGCTAGGTTGGGGAAGTTCTCCTGGACAGTATCCTGAAGTGTGTTTTGCAACTTGGTTCCATTCTCCCTGTCACTTTCAGGTACATCAATCAAATGAAGATTTTTGTCTTTGCACATAGTCCCATATTTCTTGGAAGCTTTGTTCAACTTTTAAATTATTTTTTCTCTAATCTTGCCTTCACACTTTATTAAGTTGATCTTCAATCTCTGATATCCTTTTTTTTGCTTGATTGATTCAGCTATTGATACTTGTGTATGCTTCACAAAGTTCTCGTGCTGTGTTTTTCACTTCCATCAGGTCATTTATGTTCTTCTCTAAACTGGTTATTCTAGCGAGCAGTTCCTGTAACATTTTATCAAGGTTCTTAGCTGTCTTACATTGGGTTATAACATGTTCCTTTAGCTCATAAGAGTGTGTTATTACCCACCTTCTGAAGCTGACTTCTTTAAATTAGTCAAACTCATTGTCCATCCAGTTTTGTTCCCTTGCTGGCAAGAAGTTTTAATCCTTTGGTGGAGAAACAGCATTCTTGTTTTTGGAATTTTCAGCCCTTTTGCATTCGTTCTTCCTCATCTTCGTGGATTTGTGTACCTTTGGTTTTTGATGTCGCTGACCTTCGGATAAAGCTTTTGCCTCATTATACCTTTCGTTGATGTTGTTGCTATTGCTTTCTGTTTGTTAGTTTTCCTTCTAACAGGCCCCTCTGCTGCAGGTATGCTAGAGTTTGCTGGAGATCCACTGCAGACCCTGTTTTCCTGGCTATCACCAGTGGTGGCTGTAGAACAGCAAAGATTGCTGGCTGTTCTTTCCTCTTACCTCTGGAAGCTTCATCCCAGGGGTTCACCCACCAGATGCAAGCCAGAGCTCTCCTGTATGAGGTGTCTGTTGACACCTGCTGGGAGGTGTCTCCCAGTCAGGAGACATGGGGATAAGGGACCCACTTGAGGAGGCAATCTGTCCCCTTAGCAGAGATACAGTGCACACAGTGCTGTGCTGGGAGATCTGCTGCTCTCTTCAGAGCCATCAGGCAGGAATGTTTAAGTCTGCTGAGGCTCTGCCAAGCTGCCCCTTCCCCCAAGTGCTCTGTCCCAGAGAGATGGGAGTTTTATTTATAAGCCCCTGACTGGGGCTGCTGCCTTACTTTCAGAGATGTCCTGCCCAGAGAGGAGGACATCTGCCTACAGCAGCTTTGAGGGGCTTTGGTTGGGTCTGCCCAGTCTGAACTTCCTGGTGGCTTTGTTTACACTGTGAGGGGAAAACTGCCTACTAATGCCTTGGTAATGGTGGATGCCACTGCCCTGAGCAAGCTCGAGCATCCCAGGTTGACTTCAGACTGCCGTGCTGGCAGAGAGTCAAGCCGGTAGATCTTAGCTTGTTGAGCTCCATGGGGGTGGGATCCACTGAGCAAGACAACTCCGCTCCCTTGCTTCAGCCCCATTTCCAGGGTAGTGAACGGTTCTGTCTCACTGGCATTCCAGGAACCACTGGGGTAGACAAAATAAAACAAAACAAAACTCCTGAAGCTAGCTTGGTGTTTGCCCAAATGGCTGCCCAGTTTTGTGCTTGAAAACCAGGGCCCTGGCAGTATAGGCACTCAAGGGAATTTACTGTACTGTGAGTTGCGAAGACCACAGGAAAAGCATGTCTGGGTCAGAGTGCACTGTTCCTCAATGCACTATCTCACTTGGCTTTGCTTGGGTGGGGGAGGGAATTCCTTGACCCCTTATGCTACCCAGGTGAGATGACGCCCTACCCTGCTTCAGCTCACCCTTCGTGGGCTATACCCTCTATCTAACCAGACCCAGTGAGATGAACTGGGTACCTCAGATGGAAATGCAAGAAATCACACACCTTCTGCCTTGGTCTCACTGGGAGCTGCAGACCAAAGCTGTTCCTGTTTTGCCATCTTGCCTGGGAATTGTTTTTTAGTTCTATGTATTTGTTTTTATGAGTATCATGCTATTTTGATTTGTGGATAAATTTGTTTTGATACAACTTTGTCGTATATTCTGAAGTCAGGTAATATGATGCTTTCAGCTTTATTCTTTTTGTTCAGGATTGCTTTGGTTATTTAGAGTCTTTTGTGGTTCTATACAAATTTGAGGATTTTTTTTTCTACTAATGTGAAGAATGTCATTAGTGTTTTGTTTTAGATTGCACTGAATCTGTCAACAATATTATATTCATGAACATGGGACATTTTCCCTATTTTTTGGTGTCCCTTGCAGTTTCTCTTGTCGGTGTTTTATAGTTTTCACCGTAGAGATCTTTCACTTCTTTTGTTAAGTTTATTCCCAGGCATTTTTTTTTTTTGGTAATGATTATAGATGGTATTGCTTTCTAAATTTCTTTTTCAGATTGTTAACTGCTGGAATATAGCTATTGATTTTTAGATGTTTGTTTTGTATTCTGAAACTTTGCTGAAATTTTTGACCAGTTCTAAGATGTTTTGTTTTGTTTTGTTTTGTTTTTTGGTGTAGTCTTTAGGTTTTTCTAAATGTAAGATTATATAATCTGCAAACCAAGACAATTTTACTTATTCCTTTCCAGTTTGGGTACCCTTTTTTGTTTACTTGTCTAATTGTTCTGGCTAGGACTTCTAGTACATTGTTGAATAGAAGTGGTGAAAGTGGGCATCCTTGGCTTATTCTAGATATTGGAGAAAAGGCTTATAGACATTCTCTATTCAGTATGATGCTATGAGTTTGGGTCATATGGTCTAGGGTATTTGTCACATATGGCCTTTATTATTTTAAAGTATTTCCTTTTCATATCTAATGTATTGAGAGCTTTTTTCATAAAGAGGTGCTGAATTTTATTGAATACTTTTTTGTCATCTATTAAAATCATATGGTTTTTGTCCTTGATTGTAGTAATTGGATGTATCACTCTCATTAACTGGTGAATCCCACTTAATAATGGCAAATAATCTTCTTAATGTGTTGTTTAAATTGGTTTGCCAGTATTTTGTTGAGAATTTTGCATCTATGATTATCATAGACATTGGCTTACAGAGGTTTTTGGCTTGCTTTTGTGTCTTCATCTGGCTTTAGTACCAAGTCAATGCTCGCCTCATAGAATGAGTTTGGAAGTATTCCCCTGCTTTTCAATTTTTTGGACTAGAGTGAATAAAACTGTTGTCTATTCTTTAAACAACTGGCAGAATTTAGCAGTGAATCCATCTGATTCTGAGCTTTCCTTTGGTGGACAACTTTTTATTACTGCTTTGATCTTGTAACTTATAGGTCTGTTTATTTCTTCGTGGCTCAATATTGGTAGGTTGTGTCAGAATTTATCCATTTCTTCTAGGTTTTTCAAATTATTGGCATATAGTTTCTCATAATAGTCTCTAATAATCCTTTGAATTTCTTTGGTATCAGTTGTAATGTCTCCTTTTTCATCTCTGATTTTATTTACCAAGGTCTTCTTTCTTATTTTCTTAGTCTAGCTAAAGGTTTTTTAGTCTTTATCTTTTCAATAAACCAATTATTCATTTCATTGATCTTCTGTATTTATCTGTCTAAATTTTATTTATTTCTGTTCTGATATTTATTATTTCTTGCCTTTTACTAATTTTGGGTTTGTTTTTTATTTTCTAATTCATCATTAGGTTGTTTATTTGAAGTTTGTCTATGTTTCTGATATAAATATTTATTGCTATAATCTTCCCTCTTAGTACTCCCTTTGCTGTGTCTCATAGGTTTTGGTATGCTGTGTTTCCATTTTTATGTATTTTGAAACATTTTTAAACTTCTTTCTTAAATCCTTCATTGACTTACTTGTTGTTCAGAACCATGTTGTCTAATTTCCATGTTTTTGTATAGTTTCCAAAGTTTGGCTTATTGATTTCTAGGTTTTTTTTTTTTCTATTGTGGTCAGAACAGATACTTGATATGACTTCATTTCTTTTGAATTTATTAAGACTTGCTTCATGGCCTAATATACAGTCTACCTTGGAGAGTGCTCCCTGTGCTGATGAGAAGAATGTGTATTTTTCAATAGTTGGATGAAATGTGCAAATGTCAGGTAAATCTGGTCCAGAGTTTAATTTAGCTCTCATGTTTCTTTGTTGATTTCTGTCTAGATGATCTATTGCCAAAAATGTGTTGCTGAAGTCCTTTACAATTATAGTATTACAGCCTATCTCTGTCTTCATATCTCTTAATATTTGCTTCATATGTTTGAGTGCTCTGAAGTTGGTGGCATATATAATTTGACATCTTCTTGACTAAATTGACCTTTTTATTATTATGTAATGACCTTCTTTATCTCTTCCTACAGTGTTTTTTACTTCAAATCTATCTGTCATCAGATTTTTTAAAGTTTGTATGAAGCTAATTTCTTGCATGGATAATTGTTCAATCTGATATTCCTGTGTGTGTAAGAAATTGCTGGAGGGCAATTTGCTCATCTTGCTCTGCTTCCTCCTTCAATTTATTTTATCAGTGTTTTACAGTTTTTGGTATACCAGTCTTGTATCTCTTTGGTTAAAGTTATTCCTAAGTATTTTTTTTTTGGTGGGTATTATAAATGGAATTGTTTTCTTCATTTCTTTTCAGATATTTCATTTTTAGTGTATAGAAATGCTAATGATTTTTGCCTGTTGACTTTATGCTACTTTCATGAATTGGTTTATTATTTTTAACAGCTTTTTGGTACAGCCTTTAGTGTTTTCTCTATATAAGATTATGTCATCTGTAAACAGAAACAAGTTTATGTCTTCCTTTTTAATTCAAATGCAATTTATTTCTTTTTCTTGCTGAATCACTCTGGTTAGGTCTTCCAGTACTTTGTGAATAGAAATGGTAAGAGTGACTATCCTTGTCTTGTTCCTGATTGGAGAGAAAAAGCTTTCAGCTTTTCAACATTGAGTACAATGGTAACTGTGGGTTTTCATATATGGCCTTTATTATGTTGAGTTCAGCTTTTCCTATACCTAATTTGTTGGTAGTTTTAATCACAAAATACATTGAGTTTTGTTTAATGCTTTTTCTGCATCTATTGAAATGATCATATGATGTATCCTTTATTACACTAATCTGGTATGTCACATTTATTTAGTTGAAACCATTTTTTGCATCCAGGCATATAGCCCATTTGGTCATGATGAATGGTTCATTTACTGTGCTGCTTAATTAGGTTTGCCGATATTTTGCTGAAGATTTTTACATCTATGTTCATTGGAGATGTTCACCTGTACTTTTATTTTCTTGTAGTGTTCTTGTTTGGCTTTGGATTCAGGGTAATACTGGCCTCCTAAATGAGTTTGGAAGTATTCCTTCCTGTTTAATTTTTTGAAAGACATTGAGAAGAGGTGGCATTAAATATCATTTAAGTATTTTGTTGAATACAACAGTTAAGTCATCAGGGCCTGGGCTTTACTCTGTTGGAAAATTTTTGATTATTGATTGATTCAATCTACTTACTCATTACTGGTCTGTTCAGATTTACTGTTCATTCATGATTCAACCGTGACTCATGAAAGAATAGAAGGCTGTACGTCTCTAGAAATTTATCCACTTTTCTAGGTTATTCAATTTGCTGGGCATAATTGTTCATAGTAATCTCTTGTGATCCTTTGTATTTCTGTAGTATCAGTTATAATGTCTCCTTTTTCATTTATAATTTTATTAACTAGAGCCTTCTCTCTTTTTAGTCTAGCAAGTTTGTTTTTGTTTCTTTTCAAATACTCTTAAGTTTCATTGTTAATTTTTATCGTTTTTCTACTCTCTACCTTGCAGTAATTACTCAGAATAAAGACAAAGCAATGCTTTCAAATAGAAACAAAATGGGATGCAACTTAAAATAGAAAACAGGTTCAAAATAAAAAATTACCTTCCCATTTTGCTTGCATAAAATCAGAATAAATTAAAAAGCATTCCTCTGTCTCCCAGTAATAACTGTCTTTTTTTGAATTGTTATCCTTTCTTAATTTTAAAATTATAAGTATTTAATGTATAAATTTTTTGATTCACATAAACATAGTGGAATTATTACTATAGTCAAGTAAATTACATATCTATCTCCTTACATAGGTATATCTTTTTCTAATTATTTTTCTGGTAATAAGAATGCCTAAAATTTCTCTTTGTAAATTTCAGTATATTATCTATAGCTATCGTGACATAGATTTTATTTCTAGACTTATTTATCCTCCATAATTGCAACTTTGTACCCTTACATATGAGTCCAGATTTGACTCCACCCTCTACCTCTGGTAACCACTGTCTACTGTCCATTTTGATTTATTTGACTTTTTAAGATTCCAGATGTTAAGGGAGATAATCAAATATTTTTATTTCTATATCTGGTTTATTTCACCCAGCATAATGTTCTCCAGGTTAATCTATACTGCTATGAAAATAGCAGGACTTTCTTCTTTTTATTTATGTAATTGTACTTTAGGTTCTGGGGTACATGTGCAGATCACAGAGGATTGTGGCATAGGTACATAAATGGCAATGCGGTTTGCTGCTTCTATCCTCCTGTCACCTATATCTGGCATCTCTCCCCAATTTCACCACCTCCCACTGTCCCTACCCTAGCACCCTGCAACAGACCCCAGTGTGTGATGCTCCCCTCCCTGTGTCCATGTGTTCCCATTGTTCAACACCTGCCTATGAGTGAGAGCATGTGGTGGTTGATTTTCTGTTCTTGTGTCAGTTTGCTGAGAATGATGATCCATGTCTTTAGAAAAGACATGAACTCATCATTTTTTATGGCTGCATAGTATTCCATGGTGTATATGTGCCATATTTTCCTTGTCCAGTCTATCATTGATGGGCATTTGGGTTGGTTCCAGGTCTTCGCTATTGTAAACAGTGCTGCAATGAACATATGTGTGCATGTGTTTTTATAATAGAACGATTTATAATCCTTTGGGTATATGCCCAGTAATGGCATTGTTGGGTCAAATCGAATTTCTGTTTCTAAGTCCTTAAGGAATTGCCACACTGTCTTCCACAATGGTTAAATTAATTTACACTCCACCAAAATATTTCCTTCATTATGCAGAAGATTTTTGGTTCAGTGTAGTCCATTTGTTTTTGTTTTTCACTTTGTTGCCTGAGCTTTTAGTCTGATATACAACAAATCGTTGCCATGGCAAATGTCATGAAGCATACTGCCTGTATTTTTTTTTCAGAATTTTTATAGTTTCAGGTCTTATGTTTAAATATTTCATACATTTTGAGTTAATTTTTATGTGTGATGTAAGATAGTGGTCCAGTTTTTTTCTGTGAATATTCAGTTTTTCAATACTATTTCTTGATGAGAATATCTTTTTCTTGTGTATTATTAGTTCACTTGTCAAACATTAATTGGCTGTATATGCTTGGGTTTATTTTTGGGTTCATGATTTTGTTTCAGAACCATACTGTTTTGATTGTTACAGCTTTGATCCCATCCAAGGCAAAAATGCATGTTCTCACTACTTCTATTTGGCATACTGCTGGAACCAGCAAGAGCAATCAGACAAGAGAAATAAGTAAAAGGCATCTAAATAGGAGAGGAAGAAATAAAAATATCCCTGGTTGCATGTGAGATAGTCCCATACGCAGAAAAACAAAGGCCCTACCAAAAATATAGCAAATATATGAGAGGCAATTGAACAGAAGGCTGTTAGAATAAGTAAATTTAATAATAATCCAGGTTAAAATACTAATCAATTGTCTTCTTTATACCAGTAAAAATCTATACAAAAACAAAAATCAAGACAATGATCTCATATACAGTAGCATTAAAAAATAAATACAAATAAATTTAGCCAAGGAAGGGAAAGATTTATACACTGAAACTGATAAAACACTGAGAAAAGAAGTTGAAGACGACACAGATCAATGGAGAAATACCCTGCATTCACAGATTTGAAGAATTAGTGTTGTTAAAAATGTCCATAGTACCCCCAACAATTTATAGATTCAGTGCAATATAATCTCTATCAGAATTCCTGGTATTATTTTTCACAGAAATAGAAAAAGCAATTCTACAATTAGTATGGAACCACAGAAGATGTCTAATAGCCAAAGCACTCTTGAGAAAGAACAAAATGGGAGGCATCACACTTTCTAATTTCAAATTATGTTACAAAGTTGTAGTAATCTCCCAACGATAATTGTGGCTGGAGTAGGGCTCATGATAACTCCTCCTTGTTAGGGCACTGCTTATAATCCTCATAGCTGAGCATGTCATACACAACCTAGTGTCACTCTCCAGCAAAATATACTGCTTCTTAGGTTTTAGGTGTGTGCTACCTTCCATCACTACCTAGTATTACCATTTTCAAATTGCCGTGGATAATTCTGAGAGAGCTGAAATTACCAAAAAATGAAAAGAAAAACTGAATGAGTGATGCTTTCGGTGACACAAATTTTTTCTGAAAATATTCAGAATTAAAAGAGGATAAAACTGCTATTTTTCATTCTTTTAAACAAAGTCTCCCTTTTAAAAATGTGGGAAAAAATTTTTCTTGATTTTGAGAGACTTTTTAAAATACAATTCTTTCAAAGAGCACATGGATTAAGGAATTTATAAATGTGTTCTTCCACAAGATTATCTGCCTCCCGGTAAATAATTCTGGTGAACAATAGAATGAGCCCTTGAGGGCAGGGTAATGGACTGGCAGGTGCTGTATGAATAGGCATAGGGCGCTTTAGCTGAAAGCACTGATTCGAAGTAAACTTCTCTGGTCTCTCATCTTATATTCTACTCTTGGCAGCATTAGCTGAGCTAAAAGTTGACTGACCCCCAGAAGCTGACAAAAATATTTCAGAGAGGGGAAATTAATTTATTCTGACTGCCTGTCAAGCATCAGCCTAACTAGCCTCATCTTTTTGCCCTAGAAGGTGCAAGATTCTAACCTTTGCTTCGACAGCATCTGCATTAAGTAACAAAGTGGCAAAGCAGTTTTTATGAGGAGGAATATGCATTAGTACAGCACCATTAATAGCAGTGAGTACTTAAAAGCGGCGATCTTTTGAGATCAAGAGCCAGATGGTCAGATATCTTGACCTTCATTTTTCTTTTTAATTCAAATGATTTATCAAGGAAGTGAATGAATTCTCTAAACTTTGATATGTGATGCAGGGCTCTTGTGGCACATTTCTACTCAAGACAGTTTTAGGTGGACTTCCTATGAGTTTCGTCACAATAGACTTATCAAACACATTTTTGATCTGGGGAGTGTGGAACTACAGACTTGGGAAGTTCCCTGTTAACCATAGGAAAACTCTTGGATCGCTTTTTCTTTTACTTTTTCTTCCTGAAGTTCACTCTCACTGCCCTTCCTATGTGATCTGAGCCAATCATCCAAAGGGACTGGCTTTGTGTGCTACGTGGTGCTCAAGTGGAGGGCACAGGATCTAACAACAGCTATAATGACCTTTCAAAAAAGCAGGCTTAATTATGTCACAGTTGCCCATTGTGCTCAGTATAAAATGTAGAAATCCTTAGTGTGCCCCCAGGTCCTCTGGAACCAGCTCCTTCTTGCTTTCCTGACTGCATCTGCTCCCGCCACTCTGGCCTTCTTGCCATTCTTCAAGCACCCCACACTTCCTCTAGCCTCAGGATCTTCCCACCTGCAGTTCTTTCTCCTTGGAATACTTGACCCTCAGATTTCCAGTTTCCACCAGCAGGTTCTTCGTCATTCAAATCTCAGCTCAGCTATTACCCCAGCTCACGCATCACCTTATTCTTTAGCCCTCTCCGAACACTCAATCTAATATTGCCTTTTCTTCTCTCAGTCTCTTCATTTGTTATTATACTAATTTACTTGTCATAATATTTATTACTCTCTGTAATGCCCCAAGACAAGGATTTGAGCCTAAGTAGTTTTCTTGGAGGTGATCTTAGAAAGAACATACAGGAGTGAGGAAGTAAGTATGGGAAGCAATGGAAGCCAGTGCAGGGTGCCTGCTATGGGAAATTGGGGCCGTTGCCACTGGGGAACTCTGGGTGACAGAGTAGAAGACTGCTTCAAAGTTGTCCCACCTGAAAGGTGAGGGAGCTAGGGTATTTATCCAGTAACTTGAATTGGTTATTGATTGAGGGCTGTTGCTGAGACTATCAAGGCCTCAGCACTTGATGTGGGCCTGTCCTGTGTGAGGACCAGCTTCACCACAGAGAGTCTCGGGAAAGTCATGGGTGCTTATAGGAGGAAGCAGTAGGACTGGCACACATAAGAACGGTCAGTGCACAGCTCATATGAACAAGCAGAGACAGTGGTCACTGCGCTCTTGTTTATGTGTATTCTACTTTACTGACTGTTCCTCTCCCCTAGAATGGAAGCTCCATGACACCAGGGAGGCTACTTTATGTACCCCTGGCACAGTGCCCAGAATAAAATAGGCACTCAATAAACATTAGTCAGGTGAATGAGAAGACAATCAAGTTTTAAGAGGACAACATATAGCCTCATATTTATTTCGTAGTAAGGTAGGTGACACTAATATGGCAGATCCAGGAGGGAAGAGATATTAAGTGAGACCTGGCAATGTCCGAAAAATTCAGGGTGTCTGACTGGGGAGGGGTCAGAATTTGCGTGGGGTACTGGGAAGGCCATCAGAGCCTGGTCTAGATTGGGATTTAGACTTAGTAGGAATACTACCTGTGGAAATGGCCACAGTCAAAACCTTCACTCTCTCTGGGATTCTTTTCCTTCAAGCTACTTTACTTGCTTCACAGAGATGTTAAGACAATAAAAGGAGATAATAGATTTGAAAGCACTCCTAAAAAGAAGTACTCGTATGGAAAAAGCTACTATTTAACTGTTGGAAATATGTTATGTTCAAGTTAAAATTGTTCAGAAGTGCTTAGTCCCTTTAAAAAGTGATTGCTGCTGGCAAGAGCTATTTTGATGGACAGTTATTGCCTCCCAGCTGAAGTGAGTAGAATAATCAATTTCCATGGTGTGCCTGTTGACCCGTGGCTGAAAAGAGAGGTCAGTGGGTGATCGGGTGACACTTATCTCATAGAAGGCTGGCAGCCTGGGAGTAGGGGACCCATGAGAGGTATGCTTAGGTGACACTGGAAATTTGTATCTCCATCTGATCTGGAAATCCATTTTGATAAAGTGAATAAGCCAGGGGAGCAGGGAAAATAGAACTGCAGTGAAACAGCGGATACAGTCAGAACTAGGTAGAGAGGAGAGTTTTAGTATTCCAGCTTATCATTTGAAGGGCTTTGATACTGAGGCTGCCTGGATACTTGTAGGACTGGGGTTGAAGTGAAAACAGGGCACTGGCTCCCAGCCCACCCACTCTGGCTCCATCTACAATTCAGGGGGCCTCCAGTCAATTGCATATATCAAGATCTATAGAACCTTTGTCACCCCAACAGCCTGGAAGTCCAAGCCCCTGGCCATCTTGGTTTAGGGAGCACACTGAGAGAGCATGCCCTGGTCAGGGATGACACACCAGGAAAAGGGGGTTGTACAGACCCTGGGAATAGGAGTCTTCCCTTGAGGCAGAAAGATCCTGGGTATTGAACTGTGCTCTGTAAAGAGGCAGGCAGGTCTAGGTGGGAAAATTGCTTGATCTCTTAGACTCTTCACCGCATGGGGAGAAATAGAGCCCGGAAAAGGCCATCAGGGTAGGCCCTCTTAAATGTGAGACCCAGGACCAGGGCCCAGGTTCCAGGTCTGAGGGAAGTACACTTGACAGGAAACTGACATTGCCCCTCTTAGTAAATGACCTAAATGATCAAGACCAGGACAGCTAGCTGCAAATGCCCCAATTGTCGAGTGCGGAAGAAGATGGCAACTCTAGGCAGCTGCTTGCAGGAAGAGAAAGGTAAGTCGAGGCAAACTCTCCAGTGGGTCTCCATGCGACTCAGAATAAAATCATAGTTGTTGTTGCAGCGGCTACAGGGCTATGCCTGATCTGCCACTCCTCCGTCATATGGTCTTTCTGACTTCATCTAACCCCTTCCCCATTCCCTGCCAGTACACCCTGCTCCATTCACACTGGCCTCCTTGCTGAACTTCAGAAATGCCAGATGCATATTCATTGGCCTTTTCTTCTGTGTGGAACACTCCCTGTGTGATGGTTAATATTGAGTGTCAATTTGATTGGATTGAAGGAGGCAAAGAATTTGTTCCTGGGTGTGTCTGTGTGGGTGCTGCCAAAGGAGATTAACATCCGAGTCAGTGAACAGGAAAAGGCAGACTCGCCCTTAATCTGGTTGGACACAATCTAATCAGCTTCGAGCACAGCCAGAATAAAAGCAGGCAGAAGAACGTGAAAAGACTAGACTGGTTTAGTATTCTGGCCTACATCTTTCTCCTGTGCTGGACGCTTCCTGCCCTCTGACATCAAACTCCAAGTTCTTCAACTGTGGGACACTGACTGGCTTTCTTATTCCTCAGCTTGCAGACGGCCTATTGTGGGAACTCTTTGTGATCATGTGAGTCAATACTCTTTAATAAACTTCCCTTTATCTAGACATCTATCCCCTTAATTCTGTCCCTCTAGAGAACCCTTACTAATCCACCCTGACAGCTGCTGGTGTGCCCTTTGTACAAATGTCACTATCATCATTCACCTACCCTGAGCAGCCTAGTTAAAACTGAACCCAGGAGTCCTGATTCCTTCAACCCCTCTGTTGAATTCACATACTACCCCCGACACCTGTCACCTTCTTAGATCCCTGATGATTTACTTATGGAGGATTTTTTTTTTTTCCCTCTATCCTGCCCTTGGGAATGTAAGCATCATAAAGGCAGGCTCCAGAACCCAAAGGAAGGCTTGGCACAGAGGAGATGCTAAACACATCTTTTTCAAATGAATGCAGCGACTTGAGTTTAGGTAAGTAGCAAATAACAATAGGAATTCTTTAACAAGAATATTAATGTTTCTTAAAATATTCAGGATTTATAATTTCTTAAAATTCTTGCCATATGCAGAGGGTTAATGTCTAGCTATTTATATGAAGGCTTTTCCTTCTTACCGTTTCTCTTGTGGCCTTGTGGATCTTTCTTTTTAAGCCAGTAACATCATTGTCTTTGAGGGTACAGATTTAGACCAGAGCAAAGAGCCAAAGAAGTCCACAGGAGGCTCTGGAAATCCATTAAAAAAAATTACCTGAGAAGAGAACATAGAAACATGGAGATTTGATTGTGCACATTTTGTCTCTTCTTTCTATCCCTTTTCTCAGCTTTCTTTTCTCTTTCCTTTCCTCCTTCAAACTTTGGATCAAGGCACTAGGTTAGGACTGCAGGACTCAGGAATAGATAAATTCAGTTTTCGGAAGATGACATTTTGGTGGCGGAGATTTCTACAGGAAGATATCATCAGCGTTACACGGAGAGTGCTCTCATGGAGGTATGCCAAAACACTATGAAAACAAAGACCTTGCAGGATGACTAGGTTGACCTGAGAAGGGGCTGCCAGGGGAACACTGGGGCACATGAATGGGATTCTGTATCTTAGAGACTGGGAAGAATATGCAGTGATTATTTCCAGATTTTTAAATGTTCTTAGGCCTGAAACACAATTTTTGATTTAAAAAATTACCATCTTGAAAGCCGTATTTCCTTGCACAAATTGTGCCTCTGTCTAGTTACATATTAATATGTACATATCAGTTACAGTATCAGTAGATATATCACTATATCAAAAACACCAATAGTAGTAATTATAGGAACCACGATGCCAGGCATAGTGCCAAGCTCTTTATTCCTTACAATGCACCAAGGCAGAAGATAATATCCTTATTCTGATTTTATAGTTGGGGAAACCAAAGCATCCTGAATGAAAAAACACATAGTGATATCATTATTTAACAAGTCTTTCTGACATTGATTGTCCATGTGTTCTTTCCACATCACCAGTATGTGTTCTAAAGAAATGTATATTCTTTCTTTCTATTTTTTTTTTTTTTTTTTTTTTAAGACAGAGTTTTGCTGTTGTTACCCAGGCTGGAGTGCTATGGCACGATCTCGGCTCATCGCAACCTCCGCCTCCTGGGTTCAAGCAATTCTCCTGCCTCAGCCTCCCCAGTAGCTGGGACTATAGGTGTGCACCACCACACCTGGCTAATGTTTGTATTTTTAGTAGAGACGGGGTTTCACCTTGCTGACCAAGATGGTCTTGATCTCTTGACCTCGTGATCCACCCACCTCGGCCTCCCAAAGTGCTGGGATTATAGGTGTGAGCCACCGCGCCCGGCCAAGAAATGTATATTCTAAGATGAGGGAGATATGTATGTGCCAAAATATGCTGCTAGAAAAGTGGCCAAGTCAACAAGCATAAATGTGTACATTCTAGAGAAGTGGTTGCTTTAAGATGCTTCTAAGAATGGAGAGGACTCAGTGACTGCTGCCTGTGTCTTAAATGCCAGGTAGACATTTTCTGTGAAGAACAGAAACAGCTGCTGTATAATAATACTCAAAATAATGCCTAATTTCCTTATAGCAGAATATTTAACTGAAGCTATCAACATTTTATTTGGTGGTTTTTGGAGAATTTAAAGAAATGGTAGCATGGGGATTTTTCACCACTATGGCCAAATAGAAATAGCTCCAGTATTCATTTCCCATCAAGAGCAATGCACAAGGCAGGTGATCTCTGCATTTCCAACTGAGTTACCTGGTTCATCTCATTTGGGCTGGTTAGACCAGGCATCCCCAAACTTTTTACACAGGGGGCCAGTTTACTGTCCCTCAGACCGTTGGAGGGCCGCCACATACTGTGCTCCTCTCACAGACCACCAGTGAAAGAGGTGCCCCTTCCTGAAGTGTGGTGGGGGGGCCAGATAAATGGCCTCAGGGGGCTGCATGCGGCCCGTGAGCCATAGTTTGGGGACGCCTGGGTTAGACAGTGGGTGCAGCCCAAGGACAGGGAGCTGAAGCAGGGTGGGGTGTTGCCTCACCTAAGAAGCTCAAGGGCCTGGAGAACTCCCTCTTCTAGCCAAGGGAAGCCATTAGGGGCTTTTCCTGACACTCTGGCTCAGACACTGTGCTTTTACCAAGGTTTTCACAACCTGCAAACCACGAGATTTCCTCTGGGGCCTACACCACCAATGCCCTGGGTTTCCAGCAGAAAATTGGATGGCCATTTTAGCTGTAGCAGATTTTTTCCTCTCATATCCCAGTGGTGCCTAGAACACCAGCAAGACAGAACCGCTCATTCCCCTGAAAAAGGGGGCTGAAGCCAGGGAGCCAAGTGATCTGGCTTGGTGGGTCCCACTCCCACGAAGACCAGCAAGCTAAGATTCACTGGCTTGAAATTCTCATAGCCAGCAAAGCAGTCTGAGCTCAACCTGGGACATTCCAGCTCCGCATGGGGAGGGGCATCCACCTTTGCTGAGGTTTGGGTAGGAGGTTTTAACCTTGCCTGTGTCAACAAAGTTGCCAGGAGGTTTACACAGCTACTGGGTGGAGGCCATGGGAGCACAGCAAGGTGTCTGCAGGCAGACTGTGTCACAGGACTCCGTTTTTGCTGTGCGGGACATCTCTCAAAAAAGGCAGCAGCCTCTCAGGGACTTGTAAATAGAGTCCCCAACTTCCTGGGACAGAATACCTGGAAAAAGGGGTGGTTGTGGGTTCAGCTTTGGCAGACTTAAATGTCCCTGCCCAGCAGCTCTGAAGAGAGCAATGGATCTCCCAGAACAATGCTCAAGCTCTGATAAGGACTGCCTCCCCAAGTGGCTCCCAGACTTTCATGTATCCTGACTGGGAGACACCTCATGTAGGAGAACTCTGGCTGGCATCTGGTGGGTACCCTTCTGGGATGAAGCTACCTGAGGGAAAAAAAAAAGGCAGCAATCTGCTGTTCGGCAGCCCCTATGGGTGATTCCCAGGCAAAAAAGGTCAGGAGTTGACCTTCAGCAAACTCCAACAGACCTGCAGCAGAGGGGCCTCTTAGAAGAAAAACTCACAAACAGAAAGAAATAGTTTCAACATCAACAGCAACGACATCCACTCAGAGACCCCTCATCCACAGATCAACTTCAAAGACCAAAAGTACATAAATCCACGAAGACAGGAAGAAAACAGTGCAAAAAGGCTGAAATCTCCAAAAACCAGAATGCCTCTTCTCCAGGGGATTACAATTCCTCAGCAGCAGGGGAACACAACTGGATGGAGAATGAGTTTGACAAATTGACAGAAGGAGGTTCAGAAAGTGGATAATAACAAACTTCTACGAAGTAAAGGACTGTGTCCTAATCCAAAGCAAGGAAGCTAAGAACCTTGATAAAAGGTTAGACAAAAGGTTAACTAGAATAACCAGTGTAGAGAAGAACTAAATGACTTGATGGAGCTGTAAAACTCAGCACAAGAACGTTGTGAAGCATACACAAGTTTCAATAGCCCAATTATTAAGCAGAAGAAAGGATATCAGAGATTGAAGATCAACTCTATGAAATAAAGGGAGAAGGCAAGATTAGAGAAAAAAGAGTGAGAAGAGGTGAACAAAGCCTCCAAAAAATATGGGATTATCTGAAAAGATGAAATCTATGTCTGATTGGTGTACCTGAAAGTGACGGGGAGAATGACAACAAATTGGAAAACATTGTTCAGGATATTATCCAGGAGAATGTCCCCAACCTAGGAAGGCAGGCCAACATTCAAGTCCAGGAAATACAGAGAATACCACAAAGATATTCCTCAAGAAGGGCAACCCCAAGACACATAATTGACAGATTCACCAAGGTTGAAATGAAGGAAAAAATGCTAAAGGCGGCCAGAGAGAAAGATTGCATTACTCACAAAGGGAAGCCCATGAGAGTCACAGCAGATCTCTCAGCAGAAACTCTATAAGCCAGAAGAGAATGGGGCCAATATTAACATCCTTAAAGAAAGGAACTTTCAACCCAGAATTTCATTACCAGTCAAACTTAACTGCATAAGTGAAGGAGAAATAAAACCCTTTACAGACAAGCAACTGCTGAGAGATTTTGTCATGACCAGGCCTGCCTTACAAGAGCTCCTGAAGGAAGAACTAAACATGGAAAGGAACAACCAGTACCAGCCACTGGAAAAACATACCAAATTGTAAAGACCATTGACACTATGAAGAAACTGCATTAACTAATGGGTAAAAAATCAGCTAGCATCAAAATGGCAGGAGCAAATTAACTAATCTGTAAAAAATCAGCTAGCATCAAAATGGCAGGATCAAATTCAAACATAAAAACATTAACCTTAAATGTAAGTTGGCCAAATGCCCCAATCCAAAGACACAGACTGGCAAATTGGATAAAGAGTCAAGACCTATTGGTGTGCTATATTCAGGAGACCCATCTCACATGCAGACACACATAGGCTCAAAATAAAGGGATGGAAGAAGATTTACCAAGCACATGGAAAGCAAAAAAAGGGGGGTTGCAGTTCTAGTCTCTGTTGGTTTAAAGTTTGTTTCATCAAAGATCAAAAGAGACAAAGAAAGGCATTACATAATGGTAAAGGGATCAATGCAACAAGCTAACTATCCTAAATATACATGCACCCAATTCAGGAGTACCCAGATACATAAAGCAAGTTCTTAATAACCTACAAAGAGACTTAGACTCTCACACAGTAATAGGGGGAGACTTTAACAGCCCACTGTCAATATTAGATAAATCAGTGAGACAGAATATTAAAACGGATATCCAGGACTTAAATTCAGATCTGGAGCAAGCAGACCAATAGACACGTATACAACCTCAAATCAACAGAATATACATTCTTCTCAGCACCACATGACACTGATTCTAAAATTGACCACATAATTGGAAGTAAATCACTCCTCAGGATTTCCATTCTTTTGTATTTTCTAACAGTCTCTCAGACCACAGTGCAATCAAATTAGAACTCAGGATTAAGAGACTCACTCAAAACTGCATAACAACATGGATATTGAACAACCTGCTCCTGAATGACGACTGGATAAATAATGAAATGAAGGCAGAAAGAAAGATGTTCTTTGAAGCAAATGAGAATGAAGACACAATGTTCCAGAATCTCTGAGACACATTTAAAGCAGTGTCTAGAGGGAAATTTATAGCACTAAATGCCTGTAAGAGAAATGAGGAAAGATCTAAAATCGATGCCCAAATGTCACGATCAAAAGAACCAGAGGAGCAATATCAAACAAATTCAAAAGCTAGCAGAAGACAAAATATAATTAAGATCAGAGCAGAACTGAAGGAGACAGAGACACAAAAAACCCTTCAAAAAAAATCAGTGAATCCAGGAGCTGTTTTTGAAAAGATCAACAAAACAAATAGAGTGCTAGCCAGATCAATTAAAAGGAAAAGAGAGAAGACTCAAATAGATGTAATAAAAAATGATAAAGGAGATATCACCACTGATCCCATAGAAATACAAACTACCATCAGAGAATAGTACAAATACTTCTATGCAAATAAATCAGTAAATGTAGAAGCAATGGACAAATTCCTGCACACTTACACATTCCCAAGACTAAACCAGGAAGAAGCTGAATCCCTGAATAGACCAATAACGAGGGTTGAAATTGAGGCAGCAATTAATAGTCTACAAAATTTAAAAAGTCCAGGACCAGATGGGTTCACAGACAAATTTTACCAGATGTACAAAGAGGAGCTGGTACTATTCATTCTGAAACTATTCCAAACAATACAAAAAGAGGAAATTCTCCCTAACTCATTTGATGAGACAAACATTATCCTGATACAAAAATCTGGCAGAGACACAACTAAAAATTAAAATTTTGGGACAATATCCATGATGAATACTGATGCAAAAATCCTTATTAAAATACTGGGAAACTGAATCCAACAGCACACCAAAAAGCTTATACAACACGATCAAGTCTGCTTCATCCCTGGGATGCAAGGCTGGTTCAACATATGCAAATCTAGAAATGTAATCCATCACTTAAAAAGAACCAAAGACAAAAACCACATGATTCTTTCAATAGATGCAGAGCAGGCCTTTTTGAATTGACAAAATTCAACAGCCTTTTATGCTAAAAATTCTCAATAAACTAGGTATTGATGGAACGTATCTCAAAATAATAAAAGCTATTTATTTCAAACCCACAGTCAATATCATGCTGAATGGACAAAATCTGGAAGCATCCCCTTTGAAAACTGGCACAAGACAAATATGCCCTCTCTCACCACTCCTATTCAACATAGTATTGGAAGTTCTGGCCAGGGTAATCAGGCAAGAAAAAGAAATAAAGAGTATTCATTTAGGAAAAGAGGAGTTGTCTCTATTTGCAAACGACATGATTGTATATTTAGAACACCCAAAATCTCCTTAAGCTGATAAGCAACTTCAGCAAAGCCTTAGGATACAAAATCAATGTGCAGAAATCACAAGGATTCCTATATACCAGTAAGAGACAAACAGAAAGTCAAATAATGAGTGAACTCCCATTAACAATTGCTACTAAGAGAATAAAATACCCAGGAATACAACTAAGGGATGTGAAGGACCTCTCCAAGGAGGCTACAAACCACTGCTCAAGGAAATAAGAGGACACAAACAGATGGAAAAACATTCTATGCTCATGGTTAGGGAGAACCAATATTGTGAAAATGGCCATACCACCCAAAGTAATTTATAGATTCAATGCTTTTCCCATTAAGCTACCACAGACTTTCTTCACAGAATTGGAAAAAACCACCTTAAACTTCATATAGAGCCAAAAAAGAGCCCGCATGGCCAAGACAATCCTAAGCAAAACAAAAACAAACAAACAAATAAACAACAAAAACAAAAAGCTGGAGGCATCACTCTACCTGACTTCAAACTATACTACAAAGCTACAGTAATCAAAACAGCATACTGCTGATACCAAAACAGAGACATATATCAATGGAACAGAACAGAGGCCTCAGAAATAACACCACACACCTACAACTATCTGATCTTTGACAAACCTGACAAAAACAAGCAATGGGGAAAAGATTCCCTATTTAATAAATGGTGTTGGGAAACCTGGCTAGTCACATGCAGAGAATTGATACTGGACCCCTTCCTTACATTTTCTACAAAAATTAACTCCAGATGGATTAAAGATTTAAACATAAGACTTAACACCATAAAAACCCTAGAAGAAAACCTAGGCAATACCATTCAGATCATAGGCATGGGCAAAGACTTCGTGACTAAAACACCAAAAGCAATGGCAACAAAACCCAAAATGGACATACGGGATCTAAACTAAAGAGCTTCTGCACAACAAAGGAAACCATCACTACAGTGAACCAGCAACCAACAGAATGGGAAAAATTGTTGCAATCTACCCATCTGACAAAGGGCTAATATCCAAAATCTACAAAGAACTTAAATTTACAAGAAAAAAACAGCCCCATAAAAAAGTGGGCAAAGGATATGAACGGACACCTTTCCTCCTTTCCACTTTAGTCAGTTTCATCAATTCTTTGCTTTGACCCGCATATATGGGTGTGTTTAATGGGAAGCAACTGAAGTTTCCTATGCCCACATTGTTTTACCTATAACAATGGTATGCTCCTCAAAGATTGTATAACAGCGAGGTTCTGTAGTAGTAACACTAGGGATAATCAATGGGCATTTTTCTGAAGAAGCTAAAAATCTTTCAGAATTAAACATGCATACTTAAGAACACAGAGAAACAAATTATAAGCTCCTTGAGGGTAATTTCCATCTCATTCATAATTAGGTCCCCAATATCTGACACATATTAGGTACCCCAAATGTTTGACTCATGTATAAAAGCAATGTTTACTATGATGATGGACATAGGATAGATGTTTGGTAACTGCTTATTGATTTAGAGGAGAATCCTGAATCTTCACACTGGGAAAAGAACTGTTATTAACTGGAGTATCTTTTTAAGGCATGGGTGTAGGCATGGAACTGAGTAAGGTTAGACATAGGTTTTCACCTATTCTTTTCTTCCTCTTCTTCCTCTTTGCTCCCTTCATTATCATTTTGCTGTCATAAGCAGCTAATTCAGAATCCTTTTTGATTTAACGCCATAGGCAAATGGATTTCAAAGTTCCTCCTTACAGTACAACCTGGAACTTCCTGTCATAGTATATTTTAAATTTACATAGCAAAACTCACTGTGAAGGGACTGCTTAAATTTTGAACTGTACTCCGTGCCTAGAGTTGTGTGAATGCTAAGAATACATGCACTTATGAACAGTGTCGCAATAAACATACAAGTGTCTTTATAATAAAATGATTTATAATCCTTTGGGTATATACCCAGTAATGGGATTGTTGGGTGAGATGGTATTTCTATTTCTAGATCCTTAAGGAATTGCCACACTATCTTCCACAATGGCTGAACTAATTTACACTCCCACATTCTGCATATGTACCCCAGAACTTAAAGTATAATTTAAAAAAACCATGCACTTGCCCAAAAGAGTTTACAACATTCACAGCAGAAGCTTTAAACTTTCATTTGGAGGTTAGAGAAAGTTGGCTGGATGGCAAAAGCAAATTTATTTAAATACCATTTTTACACTCGTTTCATAATAGTAACATTTTATCTTTTTTACAATGATTTATAGGCACTGGAGCAGAACAGGAGAGTCAAGAAGAAAAGCAATTAACGAATAAAGGAAAAAGTACCAATAGTGAAGGAAAAAAAAATTCTTCTGAAAGCTAAAGAAGAGAGAATAATTGATGGTTCCATTTTAACTTAATGTTATTTCTGGACCTCTTTTATAATGTGTTATTTACTGCATAGTTTAGAGTTGACAGAAAATAAACAGCATTTGCAATATAATGTCTTTAGCTCTGCATGCACTTGCTCATCCCACTTCCTTGTCAAGTTAGAACTTCAACCAACATCCGTCAAAGTCTCCTGTGATAGAGTCTGTTTTTAATAAGCCCGGCACTATAATTACCTTATTGCAAAGTTAAGGCCAAATGACACTTATGATGAAGGTTTCATGGCTAAACAGTAAAGTCAGTGAAGCATATGCATACCAACTGTCAGACAGGAAATAGCTGTTCGAGGATTTGTTTCTTTATTGCCTGACGAGGGTCACTTCATTTGTACTTGGAAAGTTTATCACAGCTACAACAGGTAGCACAGAAGGAAAAAGAATAACAAAGAGGATAACTGAGGAAGATACCATTATTAACAGATTTTTGAAAAGATGAATTATTGAGCATCGGTGCTCAGTAATGTCTGTGCTGCGTGTTTTCACAAATATTTCCTAATTTAAAACTTCCCAATAATCCAGAGAGTTAAAATATTGTCCAAATTTTGTAGATGGGGAAAGTGGGGCTTTGCAAGTTTTAAAATTATGTGCTGGAGGGCACTTAGCTGACAACTGGCAAAATTACACTAGCAACCCAGTCTAGATTATTTCAAGTCCAATGAGGTTTTCGCTTATGTGATAGGGGCCATATTTGGTCAAGCATGATCCAGATTGTGGTCTGGATGGAAGTGAGGTATGGTTTAGACAGGTCCACATACTGAGTTACTAATAGTAGAAAGGCGGAGAAGCAGATAAATGATGATCCTCTGCATTTCATAGCCAAGATCCATCTCTATTTTACATTGTCTGAAGTTTCACATTTTTGTGACAATTACAATCAACTGTGAATGATATATCAGTATACATCACATTAAGCATCACAGCATCTTTCACCAAAGCAGCTCTGGAAACAAATGGAGTCTTGCTCTCATCTTAGCATGTCTGGATGACAATGACAATGACAGAATGGCACTATGTCTGAAAGGTTAGGAGCATCATTTTCATTTAACGGATGATAGAAAATGAATCACTGCATCATTTGACTCATTTAGTAGTCACCATTAGTAGTCATCAGTCTACTAAATCTGGGATATTTATTCTCCCTTTAATATCCCAAGGCAGAAACATGGGACTTCTTTTCTACTCTTCTCCTGAGGTATTTCAGATTCTTCTCGCAGTTTACCTGAGGGTTCATGTTGGATCAACTTCAGAATTGCTCTGATGCACATCCTGGAAGAGGAATGCTCTACTTTTCAGTGGAGTGCTTAGCATTGGTGGCATCAGACCTGAAGTTTATTTACTGAATAGGGTATTTTGATTCCCAGGACTAATCCACATCAGGGCAGGGTTTTAAAATAATGAATTGATGCAAGGTAAAAATAACTTAAATATTTTGGTTACAAAATCAATGTTAAAGAAACTTGTATTTCAGGCTATGGGAGTTAACATTTAGTCATTGCCATGATATACCAGCAAAGATGGATAATGTTGAAATCAAACTCTTGGCTCTTCAATGGTATCTCTGTGTAATGCCCGGCATCTCTGTATAACTCCCCAATTGAGTTTTCAAGTACCATTCAGGACACAAAAAAACAATTAGGAAGTCAACAAACAAGTGGATTGAGTGAAAGCAGGAGCCTTTCCTCACTCCGTAACACTGTTCACCTCTCCTCCTCTCCTTAGTGTCTGTTGCTTTGGAGATTAGAAGGTGGGGAGGGCCTGGAGATTGGAGAGATCAATGTGGTGGTGGGAGGTCACAGGACTGATTTGGCATCTCCTAGTAATCAACAGAGGGGGTGTCTGGCCATCAGCTTTCCACAGCTTTCTTCAGAATGTGGAGTGTGTGATGCTGCTGTCATCAGTTTTGTCTTCATGCCACTGTTTCTGAGGTAACAGGTCAAGTTCTCCCTCAACATGGTTATATTCCTTGTCTTACCAGAGACATTGAGGTTTTCTGTAATTTCTCCAAAGAGTACTGGTATCAACAACTTGCAGGCCTGGGGTTTTTATGCTGCACTACTTCCTCTAGTCACATTTGATCTTTTTGTGGTTTTATCCTTGCTTATATTAAGACCAAGTGCATAACCGATGTGAATAAGATAAATTTAGTGTTGCAGGAGGGAAAACATTAGCAAGATCATCACTGGGATACATTCTGCCCCCGCAGTGGAGGGAGAGGATTTACTTCTGTTGTGTCCAGCCATCTTGTGGATTTAAAAATCATCAATCTTGAGTTGATTTTTGTATAGGGTGAGAGATGGGGATCCAGTTTCATTCTCCTGCATAACAGTTATCCTAGCACCTCTGTTGAAAAAAGAAATCCTTTCCCCACTTTATGGTTTTGTTTGCTTTGTTGAAGATCAGTTGTCTTTAAGTATTTAGGTTTATTTCTGGGTTCTCTATTCTGTTCCATTGGTGTATGTGCCTATTTTTATACTAGTACCACACTGTTTTGGTGACTATGGCCTTATAGTATAGTTTGCAATCAGATAGTGTGATGCCTCCAGATTTGTTCTTTTTGCTTAGACTTTCTTTGGCTAGATGGGCTCTTTTTTGGTTCCATATGAAGTTTAGAATTGTTACAAATATCAACTCAACATGGAGTAAGGACTTAAACCTAAGATCTGAAACTATAAAAATTCTAGAAGATAACATTTGAAAAAACCTTTCTAGACAGTGGCTTAAGCAAGGATTTTATGACCAAAATCCCAAAAGCAATTGCAATAAAAACAAAGCTAAATAGCTGGGACCTAGTTAAACTAAAGAGTTTTACATGGCAAAAGAAGCAGTCAGCAGAGTAAATAGACAACACACAGAGTGGGAGAAAATGTCCACAATCTATACATCTGACAGAGAACTAATATCTAGAATCCACAACAAACTCAAGTCAATAAGAAAAAAAAAATCAATCCCATCAAAAAGTGGGCTAAGGGAAGAATTGCCAGAAGATGGCCTGACTAGGAACACCTCAGGATTGCAGCTCCCAGTGAAAGTGCAGAGGGTGAGTGGATGCCACATTTCCAGACGGATTTTTATTGCCCACAGACCAGGAGATTCCCAGGTGGAGGAGCCCCATGGGTCGCCAGCATGGCTATTTTGGCCAGTGCAGCTGTTTTGGCTGGCGTGGCTGCTTTGCTGGTGCCCTGGCACAGTGGTTCTCCGTACAAAATACACTGGTCTGGGTGCCTCTTAGCTGGCGATTGGAGCCCCAGGAAGGCAGATCGCCCATTCATCTGATTTAAAAGCGGACCGAAATAGGGAACCAGGCCAGGAGATTCCTGGGCAAAAAAACTGCCAGGAATCTCAGCGCCACTGTTTCAGCCAGCACAGTGAGTCACCACACGGGAAATCACAGATCCCAGAGCCTTTTCAACAGGTGATTGGAAACCTGGGAGAGAGTTGACTATTCAACTAAAAAAAAAAAAAACAAAAAAGACTCTGAGTCAAGGAGCCAGGTGATCAGCTCGGCTGGTCCCACCACCACTCCCCAAAAAAACATAGTAATTGAAAATGCTCTGGGTTGAGAGTTTCACAGCAAGCACAGCTGAACCCAGGACGGTCGAGCTCTGTGGGTGAGGGGCGTCTGCCATTACCAAGACACTCCACCACTACGGATGCAGTCCGCTGTCACTGAGGCAGCCCACTGTTGCTGAGGCAACCCGCCACTACAGAGAGAGTTCGCCATTACAGAGGTGGGCCACCACTGCTGAGGCAGTTCTAACTACACCCATATAAACAGGACTGCAGGGAAGATCACACAGCAGCTGGGTGGAGCCCGCAGCAGCTCGGCAAAGCCTCTGCAGGCAGACAGTGACTAGGCTGCCTCCTTGCTGGGCAGGGCAGCCCTGAAAAAAAAGGCAGCAGCACAATGGAAACTCATAAATAAAGCCCTAACTCCCTGGGACAGACCACCTGGGAAAAAAGGGGGTTTATGAGTGCTGCTGCAGCAGACCTAAACATACCTGCCCAGCAGCTCTGAATGAACAACAAAGCTCACAGCTCAGCATTTGAGCTCCTATAAAGGTCAGACTGTCTCTGCAAGCAGCTCCCTGAACGCTGTATATCCAAAGAGTCACCTCATAAAGGAGAGATCAGACTGACACTTGGCGGGTATCCTTCTGGGACAAAGATAGCAGAAGAAGAAACTGGTAGCAACCCTTACTGTTTTGCAGCTGCTGCAGGTGATCCCCAGGCAAACAGGGCCTGGAGTGGACCTCAGCAGTCCTACAGCAGAGGGGCAAGACTGTTAGAAGGAAAACTAAGAAACAGAAATAACTTCATCATCCACAAACTAGAAGTTCACTCAGAGACCCAATCTGAAAGACAGTAACTACAAAGACAACAGGTGGATAAATCCACAAAGATGGGAAGAAACCAGTGCAAAAAGGATGAAAACACCCGAAACCAGAACACCTCTCCTCCTACAAGGGATCACAACTCCTTGCCAGCAAGGGAACAGGCTGGAAGGAGAATGAGTGTGATGAAATGACAGAATCAGACTTCAGAAGGTGGGTAATAAGAAACTTCTGTGAGCTAAAAGAACATGTTCTAACCCAATGCAAAGAAACTGAGAACCTTGAAAAAAGATTTGACAAAATGCTAACGAGAATGGGCAACATAGAGAGGAATATAAGTGAATTGATGGAGCTGAGAAAGACAACATGAGAACTTCGCGAAGCATGCACAGGCTTCAACAGCCGAGTTGACCAAGCAGAAGAAAGGATATCAGAGGTTGAAGATCAACTCAATGAAAGAAAACGAGAAGGCAAGAATAGAGAAAAAAGGGTAAAAAGGAATGAACAAAGTTGCCAAGAAATATGGGACTATGTGAAAAGACCTAATCTATGTTTGATAGGTGTATCTGAATGTGACGAAGAGAATGAATCCAAGCTGGAAAATACTCATCAGGATATTATTCAGGAAAATTTTCCCAATCTAGCAAGGCAGGCCAATATTCAACTCCAGGTAATACAGAGAACACCAGAAAGATATTCCTCAAGAAGAGAAACCCCAAGGCACATAATCGTCAGATTCACCAGGGTTGAAATCAAAGAGAAAATGCTAAGGGCACCCAGAGAGAAAGGTCAGGTTACCCACAAAGGGAAGCCCATTAGACTCACAGTAGATCTCTCAGCAGAAACCCTACAAGCCAGAAGAGATTCAACATCCTTAAAGAAAAGAACTTTCAACCCAGAATCTCCTATCCAGCCAAACTAAGCTTCATAAGTGAAGGAAAAATAAAATCCTTTGTGAACAAGCAAGCACTCAGAGATTTCAACACCACCAGGCCTGCTTTACAAGAGCTCCTGAAAGAGGCTCTACCCATATAAAGGAACAACCAGTACCAGCTACTCCAAAAACACACCAAATGGTAAAGAACATCAACACAATCAAGAATCTACATCAACTAACAGGCAAAACAGCCAGGTAGCATCAAAATGACAGCATCAAATTCACACATAACAATATTAACCCTAAATGTAAATGGACTAAATGCCCCAATCAAAAGACACAGACTGGCAAGTTGGATAAGAAGTCAAGACCCATTGGTGTGCTGTATCTAGGAAACCCATCTCACAAGCAAGGATACACAAGGGATCAAAATAAAGTGATGGAGGAAGATTTACCAAGCAAATGGAGAGCAAAAAAAAGCAGGAGTTGCAATTCTTGTCTCTGATAAAATAGACTTTAAAGCAACAAAGATCAAAAAAGACAAAGAAGGACACTACATAATGATAAAAAGATCAACGCAACAAGAAGAGCTAACAGTCCTAAATATATATGCACCCAATACAGAAGCATCCAGATACATAAAGCAAGTTCTTAATGACTTAAAAAGAGACTTAGACTACCACACAGTAATAGTGGGAGACTTTAACATCCCATTGTCAATATTAGACAGATCAACCAGACAGAAAATTAACAAGGATATCCAGGACTTGAACTCAGACCTGGAACAAGCCAACCTAATACACATTTACAGAACTCTCCACCCCAAATCCACAGAATATACATTCTTCTCAGCACCACATCACACCTACTCTAAAACTGACCATATAATTGGAAGTAAATCACTCCTCAGCAAATGCAAAAGAACGGAAATCATAACAAACACTCTCTCAAACCACAGTGCAATTGATTTAGAAGTCAGAATGCAGAAACTAACTGAAAATTGCACAGCTTCATGGAAACTGAACAACTGGCTCTTGAATGTTGACAATGAAATGAAGGATAAACAATGAAATGAAGGCAGAAATAAAGATGTTCTTTGAAACCAATGAGAACGAAGATACAACATACCAGAATCTCTGGGACACATTTAAAGCAGTCTCTAGAGGAAAATATATAGCAATGAGTGCCCACATGAGAAGCAAGGAGAGATCTAAAATTGACACCCTAGCATCAAAATTGAAAGAGCTAGAGGAGCAAGATCAAAAAACTCAAAACCTAGCAGAAGACAAGAAATAACTAAGATCAGAGCAGAACTGAAGGAGACAGAGACACACACACACAAAAAAAACCCTTCAAAAAATCAATAAATCCAGGAGCTGGTTTTTGAAAAAGATCAACAAAATAGACCACTAGCCAGATTAATAAAAAAGAAAAGAGAGAATAACCAAATTGATGCAATAAAAAACGATAAAGGGGATATCACCACAGATTCCACAGAAATCCAAACCATCATCAGAGATTATTACAAACAACTCTATGCACATAAACTAGTAAACCAGGAAGAAATGGTTAAATTCCTGGACACCTGCATCCTCCCAAGCCTAAACCCGGAAGAAGTCGAAACCCTGAATAGACCAATAACAAGGTCTGAAGTTGAGGCAGCAATTAAGAGCCTACCACCCAAAAAAAGCCCAGGTCCAGATGGGTTCACAGCTGAATTCTACCAGACTTACAAAGAGGAGCTGGTACCATTCCTTCTGAAACTATTCCAAATAATCCAAAAAGAGGGAATCCTTCCCAAATCATTTTATGAGACAAACATCATCCTGATTCCAAAACCCAGCAGAGACTCAACAAGAACAGAAAATTTCAGGCCAATATCCATGATGTACCTAGATGCAAAAATCTTCAATAAAATACTGGCAGGCCGATTGCAACAGCACATCAAAAAGCTTATCCACCATGATCAAGTAAGCTTCATCCCAGGAATGCAAGGCTGGTTCAACATACAAAAGTCTATAAACGTAATTCACCACATAAACAGAACCAAAGACAAAAACCACATGATTATCTCAATTGATGCAGAGAAGGCCTTTGACAAAATTCAACAGTCTTTTATGCTAAAAACCCTCAATAAACTAGGTAATGACGGAACACATGTCAAATTAATAAAAGCTATTTATGACAAACCAAACAGCCAATATCATACTGAATGAGCAAACACTGGAGGCATTCCCTTTGAAATCTGGCACTAGACAAGGATGCCCTCTCTCACCACTCCTATTCAATATAGTACTGGAAGTTCTAGCCAGAGCAATCAGGCAAGGAAAAGAAATAAAGGGTATTCAAATAGGAAAGGAGGAAGTCAAATTGTCTCTATTTGCAGACGACATGATTTTACATCTGGAAGACCCCATCGTCTCAGCCCAAAATCTCCTGAAACTGATAAGCAACTTCAGCAAAGTCTCAGGATACAAAATCAATGTGCAAAAATCACAAGCATTTCTATACACCAATAACAGACTTAAAGAGAGCCAAATCAAGAATAAACTGCCATTCACAATGGCTACAAAGAGAATAAAATACCTAGGAATACAACTAACAAGGAATGTAAAGGACCTCTTCAAGAAGAACTACAAGCCACTGCTCAACGAAGTAAGAGAGGACACAAACAGATGGAGAAACATTCCATGTTCATGGTTAGGAAGAATCAACATCGTGAAAATGGCCATACTGCCCAAAGTAATTTACAGATTCAATGCTGTCCCCATCAAGCTACCAATGAGCTTCTTCAAAGAACTGGAAAAATACACCTTAAACTTCATATGGAACCAAAAGAGAGTCCGCATAGCCAAGTCAATTCTAAGCAAAAAGAACAAAGCGGGAGGCATCACACTACCAGACTTCAAACTATACTACAAGGCTACAGTAATCAAAACAGCATGGTACTGGTACCAAAACAGATATACAGACCAATGGAACAGAACAGAGGCCTTGGAGGCAACACAATATATCTACAACCATCTGATCTTTGACAAACCTGACAAAAACAAGCAATGGAGAAAGGATTCTCTGTTTAATAAATGGTGTTGGGAAAACTGGCTAGCCATGTGCAGAAAGCGGAAACTGGATTCCTTCCTGACACCTTACACTAAAATTAACTCCAGATGGATTAAAGACTTAAACATAAGACCTAACACCATAAAAACTCTAGAAGAAAATCTAGGCAAAACCATTCAGGAGATAGGCTTAGGCAAGGACTTCATGACCAAAACACCAAAAGCACTGGCAACAAAAGCCAAAATAGACAAATGAGACCTAATCAAACTCCACAGCTTCTGTACTGCAAAAGAAACAGTCATTATAGTGAATCGGCAACCAACAGATTGGAAAAAATTTTTTGCAGTCTACCCATCTGACAAAGGGCTGATATCCAGAATTTACAAAGAACTAAAACAGATTTACAAGAAAAAAAATCAAACAAGCCCATTCAAAAGTGGGTGAAGGATATGAACAGACACTTTACAAAAGATGACATACATGAGGCCAACAAACATATGAAAAAATGCTCATCATCACTGGTCATCAGAGAAATGCAAATCAAAACCACATTGAGATACCATCTCACACCAGTTAGAATGGCGATCATTAAAATATCTAGGGACAACAGATGCTGGAGAGCATGTGGAGAAATAGGAACACTTTTACACTGTTGGTGGGAATGTAAATTAGTTTAACCATTGTGGAAGACAGTGTGGCGATTCCTTAATGACCTATAAATAGAAATTCCATTTGACCCAGCAATCCCATTACTGGGTATATATCCAAAGGATTATAAATCATTCTACTATAAGGACACATGCATGCAAATGTTCATTGCAGCACTGTTTATAATAGCAAAGACCTGGAACCAACCCAAATGCCCATCAATGATAGACTGGACAGGGAAAATGTGGCGCATATACCATGGAATATTATGCAGCCATCAAAAACGATGAGTTCGTGTCTTTTGTAGAGACATGGATGAACCTGGAAACCATCAATCTCAGCAAACTAACACAAGAGCAGAAAATGAAACACCGCATGTTCTCACTCATAGGTGGATGTTGAACAATGAGAACACATGGACACAGGGAGGGGAGCACTACACACTGGGCTTTGTTGGGGGGAAATAGGAGAGGGACAGTGTGGGGTGGGGAGTTGGGGGAGAGATAGCGTGGGGAGAAATGCCAGATATAGGTGATGGGGAGGAAGGCAGCAAATCACACTGCCATGTGTGTACCTATGCAACAATCTTGCACGTTCTTCACATGTACCCCAAAACCTAAACTGCAATAAAAAAATAAAAAAAGAAGTGGGCTAAAGACATGAATAGACAATTCTCAAAAGAAGATGTATGAATGGTCGACAAACATATGAAAAAATGCCCAACATCACTAATGATCAGGGAAATGCAAATCAAAACCGCAATGTAATGCCAGTTTACTCCTGCAAGAATGGCCATAAAAAAAAAAAAAAACCCGAAACAGTAGATGTTGGCGTGGAGGTGGCAATCTGGGAAAACCCGTATACTGCTGGTGGAAATAACTAGTATGTATAGCCACTATGGAAAACAGTTTGGAGATTCCTTAAAAAACTTAAAGTAGAACTACCATTTGATCCAGCAATCCTACTACTGGGTATCTACCCAGAGCAAAAGGAGTCATTATTTGAAAAATATACTTGCACACACGTTTATAGCAGCACAATTCACAATAGCAAAATTATGGAACCAATGCAAATGCCAATCAATTGACGAGTGAATAAACTCTGGTATATATATATATATATGATGGAATACTACTCATCATAAACAGGAATGAATTAAAAGCATTTGCAGTGACCTGGACAAGATTAGAGACTATTATCCTAAGTGAGTTAACTCAGGAATGGAAACCCAACCATCATATTTACTCACTGATATGTGGGAACTAAGCTATGAGGACACAAAGGCATAAGAATTACACAGTGGCCTTTGGGGACTCGGAGGGCAGAGTGAGGGGAGGTGAGGGATAAAAGACAAAAAACATGGTGTAGTGTATACTGCTAGGGAGATGGGTGTACCAGGTTCTCATAAATCTCCATTAAAGAATGTACTGATGTAACTACCACCTCGACCTCCTAAGTTTTCCATAACTTATGGAAAAATAAAATTAAAAAAAATAAAAATAATATCATTGTGTCACTTCTAACATCGACACTGGATATAACAATAAAATGACAATATGATTACTTTTATGCAAATGTACCATATTATTTTTTAGATAGGGTCTCCCTCTGTCAGCCCAGTCTGGAGTGCAGTGAGGTGATCTTGGCTCACTGAAACCTCCTCCTCCCAGGGTCAAGGAATTCTCCCACCTTAGCCTCCTATGTCAGACTAAAGGTGTGCAACACCACACCTGGCTAATTTTTCTATTTTTAAATAGATACACGGTTTCACCATGTTGGCCAGGGTGGTTTCAAACTCCTGACCTTAAGTGATCCACCCACCTCAGCCTTCCAAGGTGCTGGAATTACAAGCCCAACCAAGGGCTTCACATGGAATAATTTCTGTAACAACACTAAGCGCCAGAGATGAGAAAAATAAGAAAAATCTGTTTTGAATTTGAATACTTTGGAAAAGCCTTCTTAGAAGAATTAAATGACTTACTTACGATGCAGAGTGGCAGAGCATGTTGGATGTTCTTGATTGTGGTGGGGGATAAGAAAAGGGAATGCATGAGCAAAATGATGAGATTAAGCAGGCCCTCTCTTACAATGTTCTGAGTTGAATTTTAAAACTCTAATTGTAATGAGTCTATAATTACTATTTAAATTCATATTATGGAGGCCACATTACTTGCCCATTAACACATATACTTTATGGACACCATTTTTAGTGTCTCCATAGTGTACTCAAAGTGTACTCTTGGATACAACCACATCAGAATCATCTGGGGTACTTGAAAAAAATGCACATTTCTAGGCCCTCTCCCAGACTTTTTGGATCTGAATCGTTGAAGGTGGGGTCTCTGAATCTGCATTTTAAATATTCTTATTTAAGGGAATTCTTAAACTCACTGAAGTTTAAGAATTACTAATGTAAAGGAAGCTGAAAGCCCATGTACACTTGTGATAAAAATGACTTAGGGAAATGTCATTGTGATAGAAGCCCTGTCATGTCACAGCTGAGTGTTGCAAAGAGATGTTTTTTTTTGCAAAACCAGAGTTGTCAAGAGACATTAGTTGGCTGTCTCAGGAGGAGCCTCATGGGATGAAGTCTTCATGGTTTTGGGGCCTGGACCCTTACTTTTCATAGGCAGAAATTACATTGGATGTTTTTGCCTATGGGGAGCCTGACTCATGCTAAGAATTTGACAGGAGACTTACTTGTAAACCCGATTACTGCTTAATGAATTTGTGGTAGAAATTATACCTGATTTAAGAACCAAGACCACACTGGTGGGTCTCCAGGAGAAAGGATACACATCAAGTGACTCAGTGAACAGTAAGTTATCAAACTTGATAGTACATGTCTCTGTACTCGTCTACTTCTCTTACTAGACTGACCTCTCTTCAAGCCTTTTATTCCTGGTATCTCCCTCATGTACTGAGGTGCCCATTACAAAATCAACACTTAATAGAGAACTGTTGGATGAACAAATGATTTATTCTAAACCAAAGGGATCAAATGATCAGAGGCATATTTATATTGATCTGGGCCAATAGATAAGTCCCTTGTCACTGTTACAAAAAATGGTTAGGGTCTACACAGTTGGATTTCTGATTGGCCCTAATGAAAATTTTATGACATCACTGCTATAGAAGTTCAGGACTAAGAACGTGTCATGTGTGTTTTGTGAAATCACACAGGCCAGCAAGATTCTGAAGTTTGGGTATTGTTCTCTGCGTAGACTGAGAGGGTACATACGGGACAGCTGGAGAGAGCACAGAGGTGAAGGACAGAGCACAGCAGCAAATGGGCTGGACAGGAGGAGAGGGTTCTCGGCAAACCTGCTGGCTGTGGAGGTTCAGGTTCTAATAGAGGGCTTTTAGAATTTCCCAAGAGAAGTTTGTATTCAGAAAAACAGGCAAAAAGTCAGGCTTTAAATTATATATTGAAAGGAAGAGAGGAGTGTGAACAATGTTTTGGCCTGATGGTTGGAGCAGATGGGGAGAGACTGAAATCAGTCCTCCTGTAAGGACAGACACCTAATTAGTGGGTCTGCTCCAATATTTGCATAACTTTAATTCTATTTTCTCTTTCATTATTTAAAGCCCATTGTCTTCCCACCCTGAGCTCAGTCCTGTTCTGGGGGGGACTTCTGGTTTATGCCTGTGGACATTCGAGTGTGCATATCCAAACTCTGTCAACCACCTTCAGTCTACCCTGAAATAATATGGTCATAAGTTAGAGCTGTGGACATTGTTACTTGTGCTACTGTCTGCCCTTAGGAGAATGAACCCAGGAAGAGACATATGTATGTTTCAGCTCTGGGTTGTTTTGGTATCTGGGTGAGGTCTAGAAGGGGAGACAGCTCTAGGTAGGTTTGGGCTTAACCCCTTGGCCTCAACATCCTCTTCAGCCTGTGTGGAGAGAGGCTCAGCTGGTGGATGGTCAGAACAGGGTCCTACCGGCAGGGCCCTGAGTTACAAGCCCTAGTTGACTGGTTCTAAGTACTGCTTATTAGTAATGTTTAGGACCTGGGGACATTATGATATATTTATAGGTATCTTGACCTACCATTTCAATCTTTTAATTAGCTTTCACAAAAGCTCTGGTACGTCTTTGGGAAAAATAGTTTTTGGGACTGAGGGAATAGTTTCTTAGTTTTATTGAACTTCTCACATGATTTCTTATGGTTTTTCTAAAAGGGGAGGAGGAGATACATAGGGCCAAGCTTGCCAATTTTCCATGTATGGCTCTAATATTTTTCTTTCATTTTTTCAGGAATTTATTGAGCACCTTTTCTATAGGGCATCTTTCAAGATCTGTACTAAGAGCAGATCCTACAACTATGAACAAAACAGACACAGCTCCTTTTCTCAAGGAACTTACAGTCCAGCAGGAGAGGTAGTCTTTAAGTAAATAACCAAAAGATCACACAAATTGATATAATTTCAGTAGTTAGTGTATTTAATGACAATGTAGGTAACTTTAAAGGACACAACCAAAGAATATGACATAGACTGCAGGGTCAGAGCCTGCTTCGTTGACTAAGTGATTGTTGAATTAATTGAGGGGTAAACTTATATTTTTAGAGCCCACGGCTGTTGCCAAGACCATGGAGGAATATTGATTGTTTGACGAACCACAAGAATGCAGAGGAGGAGGAAAAAATGAGGCATCATGAAATAAACAGGCAGCGGGTAAAATATGTAGAAAATTTAAAGAACTTGGAGGTCTTTTAAAGGTCTTTATTGTAAAAGAAATAGTAAGCCATGGAAAAGCTTATGTTAAAAAAAAACCAGGATGTCACAGTCAGATTTGAATATTTAAAGGACATTTCTGGCCTCATAGTGGAGAACATTAGAGATGGGAGGAGGCCAGTGAGGAGGTTTGTACAGTACAGGCAAAGATGATTATAACCTGGATAAAAGATGGTGTTCATGGAGATGGGGAGAGGTAATGGATTTGAAAACTAGGAGGCAAAATTAATCAGACTTGAACAGGGAGATTCCAAAGATGATTCTCAAGAATGTCTTGGAACTTCTCTCTTTGTCAACATTTAATGGCTGGGAGACCAGAATGAGCCCACAAATAAATGTAAGATGAAGCAGCTGGAGAAGGAGGAAGGAAACCAGGAGAGTATGATCCACAGGCCAAAGGAAGATCAATTTCAAGAATGTTTTGGAGTGTGTAAAAAAAAAAAAAATGAAGTCTGAGGAACATCCTTTGGATTTAGCACTGTGGAGATAATTGGTAATCTTAGCAAGTATTGTTTCAGTAAAGTAATGGAAGGAGGAGGCAAAATTAATTGGTTAGGAAGGAAGAGGTAACACAAATACGGATTACTACAGAAATCTGGCTGGAAAATGAAAATGAGACAGCTATCTATATGAATGTAAAGAATTTTTTTTTTAACTATAGCAACTTGAGGATGTTTGAATTTCTATAGAGAAAGGGGATCCAGGAGAGAGGGATAAATTGAATATACTGCAGAGAGAGGCTTTCCCTTATCTTGGCATTCACCAATATTCATTGCTTCAGAAAACTTTTCATACCCTTGACAAATTCTGAGAGTAAGAATCTGAGAACTTTGTAGCAACAGCAATAGCAGTTGGGATTTTGCTGGGGTAGAAAAACCATCAAGGAGAAATAGTGACAGCTTTGATAATTGAAGGACTGATCTAGAATTCAAACACTCCATTGTTTGCAACTGCAGCAGAGCTTCCGATTATGCTGAGTGGGGATGTGACTTATACAGACCAATTTCATAAAGTCTTTTATTCCTTGGGGTCCCCGGAACAGTGCTACTGTAAAGTGTCTGTGCCAGTTTCTGAAGCTTGACTCACTCCATTGAAACCACAGGAAGAATGTTATTTGATTTATGAAAGGAGTTAGCCAGCCATTCGCCTAATTTTGGAACAGTGACAGGAATAGGAGGAAACAAAAAGGATATTGAACCAGAACTGTGCAACTTGCAAGTTACCGAGATGCTGAAGGAAGACAAAGATTTTTTAATATTTAGGGTCATAACTCATTCAAATAAAGTTAAGAAATCAATTTTCAGGACAATACAAACTCACTAATGCAGACAGACTTTAAGGGGATGATATCATTCAAAAAGTTTAAACTATAGAATATATGGGAAGCTAGGTTAACTACTTCAAATCCGTTCTGGAATGAGAAAAAGAATGGGTTTAAGTACATGAAGGTACTCTGTTAAAGCAAAGCATTAGCATTTCTAGTTAATAAACTGGTAACTCTATTATTTGCATAGAAAAGAATAATTTGGTTTCCTTCAGTCAGTTAAACATGCCTTCTGTAGCTTCACCCATCATCATTTGCCTAACAAGCTTTAAAAATAGATAGTGTAAAAATAGATTTTACCCAAGAATAAAGTGTCATAGCCAGAAGAAACTAAACTTTGACTGCTTTATAGAACATTCACCATGCCCTAGACTATCAGGATAAAAATAAAGTCTGCACTAGATCCTTATATTTGAAAGTACCAAATGTAATCTCCGTAAAATTAACACATTCGAGTGATTTAATGTATTTATGAAGGTGATGTATTTGAATACTTACATCAAAATAACTTAAAAGAGTCACAGTATCTTGGAATATAACTTATCTGAATGTATTGGGTGCCACCTGTGGTTAATACTGATAGAAATAATATGATTATATTTGCAAACAGGACCCTGATAGGTCTAAGTTGAATTATATGGACATAAGGCTAGATTACCTGAGCTATAGATGACTGGTTCCACTGGTTGTAGTGGACAAAATATTAACATTTGGAAATCCAGCCTCCTTCTTTTACCCTGTTCCAACATTTATGAACTATCAACCAGTCTCTAATTTCGTCTTACTCCATTGTAGAAACTATTATTTCAAAGAAAGTTTCTTTAAAAAATAGTCCAAATAGCAACTGCTTAATGTTGTATTACTAATATGTCCTATTACCGAAATAAGAGAATTTGGGTCAACTTTTACAGACTTGCAAGTTTCAGAGACCTACATTAGACCCTTGTAAACTGCGTGTGAGAAGAATGCTTCCCAGTTAGAGTCGGCCGGCTCTTCCTTCCCCCTCAGTTTCTGAAGCCATCCAGATACAACAGCAAATCCCTAGGAGCTAAGTTCATTGTATGTACCTCAGGGGGAAAAAGGAATAAATGGTTCGTAAATTGAAAAACAAATTTAAATCCAATGACTGGTTTTAAGTATAACCTGAGGAAATGTTTCACTCCATGAAGCCACAGGTATACAAAAGGACTACCGAATTCTCCAGTGAATGAGCAGTAAACATGGTTGCATTTAATGTTTCCAGATTTGGTAGAAATGAACAAAACTCTTGACTGCTGTATGAAATATATGTTATTTGTTAACATGTGCAGCTCTTAGAACAGCTGTGGGCATGGATGCTAATTAAAGGTATATCCATCACTTTAAGTTTGTGAGGAAGAGAATTTATTTGATGGATGCTTATTTTTAGTGTTCCAAGGATATAGTCCTTTACAGTTTTTAAAGTTCAACTTGAGCTTTCATGATGCATCTTTTCTTTGTTCACCTGGCTTGTATACCATCCAAGAAAGTCCTACGGTCCTGCTTGCTGTTATTCACATGGGGTATTTCTATTGGGCAGAAACCGCTCTATAGCACCTTGAAAACCCTTATACCTAGCCTTTGGCTTGAGCCCCTACCATTCTTGTATTTTTGGCAAGGACAGCTAGGTCAGTTTCTCTCAACACACATGCCATATGCCATAGAAACATACAGAAAAACAGAGAAAAGCAAAATAAGAAAAAAATCAAAACGACTTTGGACCTCTAAGGATGGGGGGAGTATGTAATGGAGATTACGGAACACAGCCTTTGGCTTCCGAGACACACGGGTTTCATTCAGGCTCTGTCGTTTGCTCCCTGTATGACCTTGACGAAGTGACTCTAAGCTTCATTTTCCTTATCTGTAAAATTGGACTTGTAACAATAGTGTCATAGGGTTCTCATGATAATTTAAAAGTGGTTTATTACTACAAATACATAATGAACACTTGTGTCAGCCAGAGTCAAAGCAGAAACAGAATTCATGTTAGAGGCTGCACTTGTTTTCTATTGCTGTGTAATAAATTACCACAGTCATTGTGTAATAATGGTGTAAATACTGATTTACTCTCTCATAGTTTCTGTAGGATACAATTCTGAACATGAGTTAGCTAAGTCTGTTCTGGGTCTCAGAAAATTGAAATCAAGGTGTTGGGCAGGGCTGTTATCTTCTCTGGAGCTTGGGACCCTCTTCCAAGCTTCTTTGGGTTGTGGTTGTAGGACTGAGGTCCCATTTTGTTACTGGTTTTCAGTTGGGACTACTCTTAGCTCCTCAACATTGCCTGCCAGTCCCTGCCAGTGGCCTTTCCACAGTATGGCAGTTTGCTCCTGCAAGGCTGACAGGAGAGTGTCCACTGCAGTTTTGAGTATCTCTGATTTGTTTCATCTCAGACCCCTAGACTTTCTCTCTTTAAAGGACTCACTCACTGGAACAGTCTCACTCACACTTAAAGGGAGAGGATTACATAAAGTGTACAAACAAAGGGGTAGGGATCTTGGGACCATCTTAGAATTATGCCTCCCACAAATGGTTCAGATGAATAGACATTAATAAAGAGACAAAGTACAGAGGTGTGAGCAGGATTAAGGAAGGAAAGGGGGAACAGAGAAGCAATCAGACCAACAAGAGGATGTCGTCGTCATAACCTGGTGAGTCTTTGGATTGTAGGGAAATGCTCTGCTCCTGGAGGAAAGTAGCCACTGCCAGAGTTTTGTACTGAGGAAGGAAGAAACAGAGAAGGAAACCCCTATGTCTCTCTTTCTGCCCTCTGATCTTCTGTAGATGGCTCCCATGGGCCCAACCGAACCAGAAACCAAGGGCTCATAACTTGGACTGTGCAGTCCATAGAGGTCAACTTCCTAGGGCCCAGAGGGGCAGAGAAGACTAGTGAGTTGACTTGAGGTGGCAAATAACTATCACATTGCTTAAGAAATGGTAGTTATTAATTAAACCATTATCTCTCGTTTATGAACATATTTATGAGTCTACAAGTGTGAAGGACTGGCCTACCCTTTTAACTTTGTAAGTGGTTCTGAGTGGCGGGTGAGAGAGGAAGTGGCCTTTTTTTTTTTGAGCTGAACTATAATAATGAGCTACCTCTAGCACATTTCTTTTCATGGAGGAGATAAATGACATATATTTGTAGCAACAGGCAATGTAATAATGAGGTTATAAAAATTCATAATAAATTGGAACTTCCTCCATAAATATGTATTAAAGGAGGCAAACAGAATGTTAAGTTATATTAGAATTTTAAAAGAAATAAGTTGATTTTTAAGAAAAGAATTCTATAGGTTCCATTGATAGATTAACAAAAGGGTAGAAACTTGCTCAAAGGAGGGAGGCAGGATCATGTGTTTCTGTTTTGGTCTTCGTTGACTGAAATACGTGATTATATTTACAATATCCATAAACAACGGCTTACTGAAAGCATCTGAGTAAATTTGAGAATCGAAATGATAATACTTAACAACAATCACATTGAACCCACAGCCAACCAGGGAGAATGCTCAGAGTTAGGGTCTTTTATGAATTCCTTTAGTTGAAACAGTGAAAACAGCAGTATGTATTATAAACTTTTAGAACCAGAATTTAAAATTTACACTTATCCTTCCTCTGGTGAATTTATTTTTTATCTTTATGTGTAAAGCATAGAGCATTCTGTTTCCTTTTGAAAGTCTAATTTTTAAACTTCACCCAGTTTGTATTTGGGGATGGGGAACCAGGGGCTTGGCTTATTCATTTCTACCACACTGGCAGTTGAACATGGAAAAGGAATCTTTTGCAATGAACAGGACAGAGGAAAATTTAGACTCATTTTTATGGGTAGTATCTCTTCGTATTACATATTAGAAATCAAAATGAGAAAATAGAAATCATTTTCTATGGGAGTAATTCTTTAAAGTATTTCCAGTTGTTTTTGGTTATTCATTACTGAGCAATGGATTTAGATTTCCATCCAAATTACTAATGCATTTAGAGTGTTAGAAAGCAAATAACATAATTTTCTTTTCAAACATGCAAAGTCTGATTTAAGAACTTTCAGTGTTCCAGTGCCTATACTACTTTTTTTAATGTTCATTTTGCATTGAAAAGATTGCCTTAATGTTCTAATTAGCATTTCCATCCTATTTGCTCACATACTTTTACACTTACATAGTGGAAAACTACAGTCAAATATTCCCCTAGGAAAATTATGAGGTTTTTCATTTTGGATATATCTTTTCCCAGCATGTCTTGTAGCAGGAACATTGGTTTGGCATTCTGAGGACAGAATAGAAAGTCGGAAGCTAAAGATATTCTAATATTATGTTAATTTTATCTTTAATATTGGACCTGGAAGTTTTTCTGATCTACTTTCTCCTTTGACTACCAAATTCATATATATTATTTAAATTGGTGCAGTGAATATAAAAATTTGTCTCTGAATTGTATGTAGAAGATAGGTTTCTACCAATGTTAGACCATCTGGTATTGTTTGAATACCAGTGGAAAGGTTGCTCTATTTTTATTAAAAAGACTTATCTTTACCTCCTTAAATTTTATGAGTAGTTCAAGCTAATCTAAACCTGTTTCTCTCCAAATTTCATTATTCTTGGATATCTAGCCTGAACAGCAAGAATATAATTTTATTTCGTGATTAACGTTACTCTAATTCAAAATTTTCATCAACTCTAATTATTCAAGAAACAATGATCATTCCTAAATAGAGTAATCTAGAATTTTAACAGTAATATAACTTACCCCTTTATAACTTAAAAGCCTCATTGAACATATTTTAAAAGATAAACACTTTAAAAATCATAAATGTTAGACCTTTGCTAATGACTTTAAGATGATTCAGTACATCTACCCTTTGTGATTTTAGTTCAATTTCTATTTCCCTCTCCAAAAGTCAAGTTCTTACTGGAAAATTCTTCATCGAAATAGGATGGAGTATCTCCAGAAGTAAGTGCTACATTAGTATAATTAGGTAGTAGTTCCTTTCTGCATTGAGCAGGGAGGGAAATAGAAAGTAATATTATCTTGTGACCTTGGAAACATGGTTTAACTGCTACATTGGGAACTTTAATGTCACGTGGCCACATAGTTACCCGGAAGCCTTGTTCTGCATACTCGCATTTGTTTTGGAACGAGAGAGTTTACAACCTTTGGGGAGTGGGATTTATGATTCTTTGCTCTTGGGATTCTACTTCATTACATACAGTGCGATTTACGTTTTTGCCCTCTAGAAAATGTGGTCATGTCATAAAATGGAAATTGTAATCTTGAAAACTGAAAGGAAATTGGGTAGCCGGATTATAGAAAACCATTTTTTTTCAGGCTGTTTGACTGCAACAGAAGTAATCTGTTTGTGGATGTTAATAAATTGTAGTCTGCCAGAGTTTAACACCACTATCTATTGTGCAGTTTTAGATTCACTTAATGTTTGCTTAACCTACTCTGTTCCAGAATTTCAGCATTGTGGATGCTCTAGGAATGTAAGTATTTCCATAAGGTACAAATACAGGTTGATTGTTCAGTAACAGTCATAATAAGTGATTGACAATAAACTTCATTGTTTTCCTGTTATTCCAATCTCTGCAGAAACAATATACTTAATTATCTTAGGAACAATATTTAGGTTCATGGTATTTATATTCTTCTAACTATGAAGTTTGGGTAGACAATTGAATTGTTTTGCTTTGTGTTATTTAGTAAATTTGTCTAGGATAAGTTTATTTTGATTAGTGGGCTAAAGTGGTTTTATCTTTATGCCCTTGCTGTTTCTGGCATAAATTCTAGGTCAAGGTAATTCTCAAACTGCTAAATGAGTATTTTTCAGTGGAGTCTTGTAAGTTGTGGACAGTGCTCTTAAATCTTCCTGGCTGAGTTGCCATCCACTGAATCACTGGGCTGAGATAGGATCAAAGTCATTTTTTACACCTAAAAAAGGTAAGTTTTTATTAAAAAAAAAGACTCAATCCAGAGAATATCTTTAGTCAATGAAAAAGAAGGTCACAGTGTATTTTTTTCTAATAAATTATATGCTGAAGCATTTGGAATAATTCTGGAGAAGAAATTCACATTTCTTAATATAAGAAAGTATAGCTCTTGTTAAAACATTCTCCTGATTTATGTTTTTAATCAGTTTGTTTTTATTATAGTTAATCCACCTACTATCTCTGAGAAGTGGGTTAAAATTATTAACCCTGTTTTACAGATTGGGAAATGGAGACACAGTGAGGTTAAGTGAAGTCATCAGCATCCTACATTAAGTCACTGCACAAAGAGGAGTAGTCTGGTTTTCATGTGGTATATTCAGTCCTCAGTGTCTCTGATTTCACTTGTAATGAGTTACACTGTTGCACCCTTAGTTCATATTTGGAAAGAAAGCACTGACATTTGACCACCACCTTTCTTTCTTCTGCTTAATGATCCTTGTGAGCCCTTGAAGATAAACTGTTGTGACTGTTGAAAAACTACAGCTTCTCTTAACTTTTGAAAATATGCATATGTTACAGCCATCGTTGACTTTCATTTTGCATGTTAATGTTAAAGGTCTGAGACTTGGAACTTAAATTGAGATTTAACCCATGGTATATTGTAAGTGCTAGCCTTTTCATGTATAGCTCTTTGGAGATAATCTACCAAGTAACCAATCAACTTTACTGAGCATTACATGTGAGTTGTATTTACTGAGCATTACCTGTGAGTTGCTTGATTTTTGGCCACAGATTTTCCTAGGTGATTGTGATGTCTTTGTCCCAGGTATTGACTAAAACTGTGGCAAACGTTGGATAATAACTCAGCCTTCCTCAGTTGGTACTGGCTGACTTAACTAGGGTAAGATCATATTATAAAATCTCAGGATGGAGGGTTCAAAAGCCAGTATTCTCTCTCATATCATGTTGCTCCTCTCTGATCCCCCACCACACACATAGAAAGATCAGCATAGCTTACACGCAGATATAATTTGTTCTTCACACTCTAAGCTCCAGCCATTTGGGAGATGCCATCTCTCTCCTGTTGTTAGGGCCAGCTTCTGTTCATGAGTGTCCCTAATCCAGTCATCTCTCTCCCCTCTCCTTTTACCTTCCATTCCCTGCCCCAGGATGACTTCTTAACACTCACCTCCTATTCAGTTTACATCTTCACCTAGGTCCCACCTCCTTAGGGAGGTGTGTCTCCAACATCCAGCCTAGATCGAATCCCTTGCCACAGAAGCTCCAATAACAAACATGTGAAGCTTTCTCTTTGGTGTGATACTGCTACCTACTGCTAGTGACTAGATTGCAAACTCTGTAAAAGCAGAGACCATGCCTTTCTTGTTTTGCATTGCATAATAAATTCTTAGTACAGTCCCTGAGACATGACACATGTTCAGTAAAATACTACTTGGTTGGTGGGCTGGTTCATTATCTCTAAACATATGAGAATTTAAAAAAATAGCAATAATATATATAACTGTGGTAGCATTTCCAATAAGAAAAAAGTATGAGAACTTCTTCCTCCATCCTAGAAAAGAAGTTAAAGAAAAAAAAAAATTACAGAAATTAAGAGAAAAGCATGGATTGTAGTTTTCATAATAAACAAAGTGAAATTTATGACAAAGTGTTTTTTTAATGAGAAAAGTTAGAAATCATAATGAATATAACTATAATTATAAATAGATTTGCACTAGGCAACAAAAATATTTCCACTTAGTGAAAAATTGAGTCCAAGGTATGGAAGACAAACAAGATAAATACCGTCATAATACAAAGGAAAAAATAGGAGACATAAACATGACAAAATACAAGAAAAGAGCTATGGAAATTCAAGTTTTGGATGCAAGTAAGTATTCTGGAAGAATAAGACAAAAAATGAATGTGGAGTAAATAGTCGAAGAAATAACAGGAAACTTCTATAAGCTAAAAAAAGATCTGAGTTTGGGAATGAAGTTTCCCTACAATATATATCTAACTGAAGAAAAGAAATCCGTATTTATACTTTTTCCAGTAACAATCATATATCCAAGTACATAACCCAAACAAATAACAATGAGTTTGGCATCAAGTTCCTTTTTCAGAACACCAGGTATCTTGAGATGGTATTTAAAGAGTATTTTGGGCAAAAAATTACGGCCTCAGAATTCAGTGTTGCCCAAAGTTGAAGTCCATGCATAAGGGAATATTTTTCTGCCAGGCAAAGTTACAGAATATACAGTACTTTGGAGAAATTCCATTTTGGCCTTTATAGCAAATAACCTGTAATTCTTCTAAGAAAATTATCCATTTTCATATCCACGAATTGTGTAACTACAATGGCCTTTATTTTTAAAATTCTGAATAGTTTTATTATTACTGCCATCCTTACAATTCTATATTTAAGAGGATTATTAATGGATTTTCTTTTTACATTGATTGTATAAATGGCAAGAATCAAACAAATTAGAGGCCTAATGTGATGAGATCGAAGCATCTGGTTATCCACTGTGTCTGTTCTTCCCCTCCCTTATACAATACTAGAACTTGTAGCTGAGTACATGGATTCCTAGGTAAAGATTTTGTTTCCCAATCTTCCTTGCAACTAGGTGTAACCATGGGAATACATGGCCAATGAGATTGCATGGAATGGATGTGTGCAGTTGGAATGCAAGTATAATGAGCAACCATCTCGAACTGTGTGAATGTAGACTATGCCTTTGGGATGACAAACCGCAAGGTACACCAAGTAGGATGGGACTCCAAAGACTGTAGAGCATATCCACTTTGTTTAAAATTCTCTGTGACAGGGAAATAATGTTGTATCTTTTAAACTCATTGTTATTCTCTGGCACATCAGCTGAATTTCAATTTATACAGGTAAAAAGTACATACAGTGCATTAGATGTCTCAGTCCTAGCACTAATTTATGTTCTCATCATTCTTTTTCTATTTCTATTTCTATTTTAGTATTTCCTATTATTTCATGTGCCCTTGTATTCCTGCTTAAATATTCTAAATATAAATAAATACATTTATCACCTAGGTATTCTTCTTAATGAAACTACTTAGAGCCATACTCTAACCAAGAGATGAATCAAAATTTAGACTCAGAAGTCGGGAGTTATAATAAGATAGGATTAGTATGAACACTGATTTAAAATATGTAACAACTATAGATATAGCCAGATTGCCTTTTTCTTCCGTCTACCCTTTGCTTTTTGGCCATGGGACATAATGAGGTTAATGTAGGAGGAGAAGAGAGAGTCTAGCAATACAGCTCAAGCCTCTTCCTATCCCAGCCTTGTCATAAAAAGAATAAAAATGAAAGCCTGACCTTCAAATATCTACTTGGAAGGAACAGAACAGTATTCCCATAAAAATCCTTCACTAAGACATTTATGACCTTGAAGCCTAGCTTGGGTCTCATCATCTTCAGCCACTGAAGAAATACACAAGCCACCAACCCCTGAAGAAACACACAAACCACCTAAGGCCCTTTGTTTCAGTGTCCACTATGTCTAATGTTAATGTTATCCCTCTACTCTCTTTGTTCCCATTTGCTTGATTTACTTTGTCTATCTTTTAACAAATTTTGTTCTAATGGGAATGGCTTTGGCTTTTTATTTTGAGCAATTCTGTCTTTTAATTAACTAAAGTTCTGAACACTATAATCTTGGGTGAGACTCACTCCTGGAAGCTGGGGAAGGCAGTCATGTGTTAGGTATAGAACTGTGACATTGTAGGTCACTGAGCAGCTAGGCAATTCTTCCCCGTGTACACTTTCATTAGGTAACTTGTTTGTGTTGTAGTTTTTGCCTTCTGGTGACAGGAAACCTGCTGATCTTTTTTTTAATCATTACAGGCCCTAAAAATGTAAAAAGACTATGTTTACAATTTATCACCTTGTTGTTTTAGTCACAGTATTGTTTCAGGTATAGCATCTTGTTGACCTTAAAATGTTAACATTTTGAATTAAGAAAAAAACACAAATTTTGGTTATTTATTAAGGGAAAGTGAATTTCACTTTATTTTATGTTGTATTAATAAAAACTGATTTATTGTGTTAAAAATTGTTATTACATCAGCAGTATTGGCTGATTTTCAGTAGTATTGAAAAATTATTCTAATGCTTATTTTTTTCCTAAAGGATAATACTTTAAATCTACTACGTAATGGGGATAATCTAGGCTTACAGTGTCCTGTGGTTTTGATGATCTGAAAAACATAGTTTGGGGCCTGCAGATATTCTGCTTTGGACAGCCTATGCATTTTGAACTATGATGAAAATACACACTGGCTGGAATACATCGAGATGATGGTGGTTTAACTCCCACCATTAAGTTTAGGACATTGTTGAGGGTTAGATCTCACTCATAATGGTGGTGACAGCTCACATTTACAAGGCACTTTCATCGTGAAGGATCCCACAGTGCCCTCTAAGCGTATGTCTACAGGAATGACTATAATGCAGCCATTTCTTAGGAGAGTGATGCCACCACCCACTGGTGGCTGTACGCACTGAGGACAGGGGGATGCTGACACTCAGGCCTTAATTTTAAAGCAATAGTGTTTATTCACCCACTTTGACTAGCATACCAGTGGTAACATTCTTCAAAAGATTTTCGGAAAGGTTGTGATGATTGTGAAGTCAGAGGTTAACTTTTACATGGCTCTTGGTAGGGCTGTCTCTCAATATCATGCCAACTTAATAGTTCTGTCTTCTGACTTAATTAAAAAATAGATGTTCTGTGTCCCCTCTATTACTCTTATGTTCCCTTGGAGTTTTTTTGTTTGTTTGTTTGTTTGTTTGAGAGGGAGTCTTGCTCTGACCCTTATGCTGGAGTGCAGTGGTGAGATCTCGGTTCACTGCAACCTCTGCCTCCCAGGTTCCAGCAATTCTCCTGCCTCAGCCTCCAGAGTAGCTGAGATTACTACTCTGTAGTAGGTGCATGCCACCAAGTCCAGCTAATTTTTGTATTTCTTTTAGTAGAGACAGGGCTTCACCATGTTGGCCAGGCTGGTCTGGAACTCCTGCCCTGAAGTGATCTGCCCGCCTCAGCCTCCCAAAGTACTGGGATTACAGGCCTGAGTCACCGCTCCTGGCCGGAAATTTCTAATTTCTGTATTTCCCTTGTGTATGTCTAGGTGGGTTTCCTCACTAGAATATACTTGACAATCAGGAAAGAACACCAAGAGGTTTTTAAATTCCCCCCAGATAACTGCCTTTGTGATGGCAAATACAGTTTAAAAATAAGAGGCTTACTTCTCCCTAAGGAAAATAAAGAAAGACACTTTCCTTCTCCCTTTTCTTAGAAAATTTGTCATTTTAAAGTCTTTTTCTATCTCATCAAAATGCGGGTAAACCTTTTTAACAGATAAATTAGCCTCTTACCAGTTTTATGGCCCAAGAATATCTTTCATAAGCATCAGAGCGCTCTCTCTTTGAAAAGGGCATCATCAAGAGAGAAAGATAATGCACGTGTCTTCCAGTCTCTGTGAGAGGGTGACATCCTAGCATCAGAGGATACCTGGCTCCACAAATACCTTCTGTCATAAACTTACATTAAATTTATTTTTCCTTTGGGGAAAGCCAAGTTAACTAACACGAGTGTTCGCCCCAATTAATGGGTCAATTTTGTATGAACTTTATGTGAGAAACAGTGCCGTCAAGCCCTCTTACATGAGGACTACTTAGTATCTACTTTGAGAACGTGTATGTAATGGGTTGTATCTGCTTGGCAGTATAAAGGAAGGAAATCTCTTCCTGTCTTTGCATTCTCTTTGCAGATTGGCCGTGATGAGCACTGCATTCTGGTTTAATGCTTATTTAGTAATACAACTTTTCTTTCTTTTCTTCTTTTGCGGAGAGATTTTCTGGGTTGGCAGATTTGGTTTTTAATTTTATTTTCCTAATACCTTCCTTTGCAGCAGTTGCCATTGGGTGATTGCTGAAGTTTTACTAAAATAACCTAGGCACAGCTGTTGGCATCACTGTGGGAGGGTGTCATGGAAAATAAGAACAGCTAATCCTGGCTGAAGACTCAATGATATGCTAGGCACTTTTCTACATGCTTTAATGTATTATTTTCTCTATAGCTCGGAGAAAACCTGTGAGAGGTCAGTTCAATTTTCTTGTACATTTTCAAAGATAGAAAGATAACTATGAAATCAATAACACATTAGTTATATTTAATCTATAAAGTTTATAAAATAGCACGTAGAGCTAGTGTCAAAAATTCTTAAATTTCACTTCTGAATGCCTTTATTTTGTTCTCCAGTCATCTGCCTCAAGCCTTAACATGTGCTCTGAATTCTTCCTTTCTTCCTTATTGATCTTGGGAGAGGCCTGCCTAGGAGGGGAAGACATTTCTGTAGGTGCTACTGTTGTTTGACAGCAACTTAATGTGTTACGTAGTAAACTTGAGTAAGGCTTAAGCTACGTAAGGGTGATTCCTGTTAGTCTAAGTCCATCATCATTTGGCTAGGATACTCATACTGCTTTTTACTTTAAATTGTTTCTTTTGCCATATTAAGATTCTTAATAAAACATTTTCAATCCTTTCTTTCCAAAAACCTTTATGCTGATTTTCCATTAACATTTACTAGAATTAAATCTGACAGTCAATACAATATATTCAGTACACAGTGCATACTAAAAGGGGTCAATAAATTTTAGCTGTTGTTATATACTATAGGCCTTGAATGTGACTCCTCTTATTACATATAGTTCATAAAAACATAGGAAAATTCTAAAACCCCTCTGAGTCTGTCTCCTTATTTTCAGGGTGGGGATAAATATTAGATAATATATTAAAAATCTAAAACAGTTTTTAGGGAAAAGTCAAAAAATAGAATGGAGGAGTGAAGTATTAGGGAGGAGGTGGCAGTGGTTTCCTCTACAGGACTTGAGATATATCTCAGGTACAAAGCCCAGGAGAATATGTGATGCAAGCTTCCTCCACAGCCAATCCACTAACTTACAGGTTTGCTGTAACCAGTGCTCAGGATGCACTTAATAGTGATGCATCTCAGCACTGGTCCAAAAACCGACTTCATCAGAAATGCTTAGAGTGAGGTCATCAAGCCAATGGGAGCAGAATCATTAGGGGTGGAGCTTAAATATTTGCATTTGAAAAACTACCCAGGGATTCTTATGTTCCTTGTATTATAAAATCCTTTTTTCTTTTATCCGAGAAAGGAAACTAAGGTGGCCAGATGTTAATCCGAGTCGAATTTCCTTCTGTTGTTCAGTATGCCTTTTCTTGCCACTAATTGTCATCTGTACTTTAAAAATGTGCACTAATTCTAAAATTAGCTTAAGCTAATTTAGCAAATGTGTTGCAAAAAAAAATTGCAGAGATATTCATTCTAAGGTCAGAAGTCTGTCTTACATTTGGATTACACACTTCCTCTGTTCCCTGTGAGATGTGAACATTGCTCATCTTCCAATATCTCAATCTCCTTTTGCATCAGAGGGGCTCTGCTGTCTCACCTCAGCACCAGACAGTGGGACAGTCTGCCCTGCAAGACACTGGATTATTGTCCCAGAGGCCAGCTCTCGCATTTAGTGCTGTTATCACCCTGACCAGGCAGCTGCCCCCACCCTTCCTCTGCTTTGGATTGTTTCCAGTGTGGAGCAAGAAACCACATTCCCGCAATCTACCCTTCAAAGTATATTTGTACCTCGGCAGTGGGTGCAGTACACAAGGCTAAATGTTAAAAACGGAATTTTCTCCGTGAACCAAGCAAAGAATTTTTCATTTTATTCATCGTTTGCCTCCATTGCAGCAGCTTCTCAAAATCTCTCCCTAATTTTTAATACAAAAGATGGAGATGGGGAGGGGTGTGAAGTATTGATGCTATGGTTAGAGAGTTCAACACATTGAACAGAAGCAGAGAGATTTCATTTTCCAAAGAGCCACAGAAAACATCCCAGACCAAAAGCTGTACTTTTTTTTTTTTTTTAAACTAGAAATGAAAGTCTGCCCACTTGCAGAGATGACTGCAACAGAGGGACACTGGAGAAGATGTGGGCATGAGTTTGCCTGTGTTCCAACATGCTGAGAAAACATTATTCTACCAAGCAAATTTATTTCTAATGTCAATTGTATCACTCAGGATCATTTCTTTGCTTTGTGCTTGAAGACATATTAGAACAAATGGGGAAAATAATAATAACTACCCTCTATTGAGCTACTGTATTTTTCCAGGCACTTCATGAGGAATAGTATGATACAGTGCAGTGGTGATTCTAGCAGTACCTACTTCATGGGGTTTTTAAAAAAATGAAATGAAGTAATTCAAGCAAGATGCTTAACAATACTCTTCATAAAGAAAGTGCTTGATAAAAGCCAATTATGATTGGTTTTATTACTGATGCTCTGAGAGGCAGTCTTAGTGTGGTACAGGTTAAGAGAACAAGCTCTGATCCCAGACCGGCTGGTTTAAAGTCCAGGATCTTTGAGCAGGAGCAAGTGAACATTTCTGGGCCTCAGTTTCCTTACCTGTAAAACAGGAATAATAATAGTACCTATACCATGAGACTATTATAAAGATTCCATGTATTTAAAACAATGCTTAGTATATAACACAAGCGTTTGCCGTATTTAAATTTTTTATATGGTCTATTGCTAATCTCAGAAAAGCAAGTGGGTATTATCAACACTTTATAAAAAGGAGGAGGAGAAAGTGACTTGCCTAGACCGTGGCTTAAAAGTGCTAGAGCCACGGCTTGATCTGTGATACTTACTCCTCCTTCCAAAGCCTACATGCTCACCATAAGCAGGGCGGCAATTACCGCAAACACAGTCTGTTTTGGAATTCCCACATTTTAGAAGTCCTACATTTGTTTCTTTGGCTTAATAGCCTGAAAAATTACTATATCACAGTCATAAGATATTTGGTTTGTAACATTTTTTACTAGCTGATCAGTTGATTTACTTGAGGTCAAGTGTGAATTTTTATTATTACTATTGTTATAGTTATTTTTATTTTAGAACTTGGTTGTAGCGGCCCCTAAAAACAAAAATTTAAATTTTTATTACTTAACAATAAATCTTATATAGTGGGGCAGACTGATATTTATCTTTCTTATTTTCATAATTTATTTTTATTTTTCCTAAGCACATTTAATGATGGCAGCACATTATTTAAAACTTTGTATTTCTATGCCAGAATTCAGGAAAGGGCTAAGAGAGAAAGTGTCCATATCGTCCGTCAGTTTCTGTGTAACAAAGGAATAGGAGAGAAGGTGCCTCAAGTTTTGAGGACAAGTTAAAGTATAATAAACTCCCATGGTAAATTAGAAAATTGGAGAGTGATCCCTCAATATACCAAAGGTTGCAGTGTTCTCAAAGTGCAGGTGCTGTAATCAAGGCATGGCTCTATACTCAGGAAAGCTGAGGGAAATGAATTTACATAAAACAAAACATACATGTGGGGGCTTTTTGCCACCATCTAGTAGATGTAAATCCACTGCTATGGTTTGAGTTTGTCCCCACCACAACTCCTGTTGAAATTTGATCCCCAGTGTGGCTGCGTAGAGAGATAGGGCCAAGTGAGAAGTGTGGGTCGCGGGAGGCATCCCTCATGAATGGCTTGGTGCTGTTCTTGAGGTAGTGAGTTCTTGCTCTTGGGAGACTGGATTAGTTCTTGCAGGAGTGGATTACTTCCCACAAAAGTGGGTTGTTATAAGGCCAGGATGCCCTGCAGGCTTGGCCTCTTTTTACCTGTCTATTTCCCCTTGCCAGAAGCCAGGCCATGCCCCTGAGCATCCCGTCCTGCAGAACTGGGAGAATAAACTTTTCTTTATAAATTACTCTGTCTCAGGAATTCTGTTATAGCAACACAAAACAGACCAGGACAGCTACTTACTCCGCAGTTCCTCTCATTCAATTATGCACCTAAAACCTGGCATCAGAGGATCAGAGGTAAAATTATTTTCTTTTCTCATCAGTGGTAGTGCTAAGAGGTGACTATAGCTATCAACTTCCTTCCCAACATCCCATTTTTTAAAATGCATAATTGATGTTTAAAAGTTCTTATATAAAGTCTAAAGTCTAGGCAAACACATCCGAAGACAAGTTTTTGACTTCTTTCCCATCCATATTATGCCCCCAAATCCTTTCTATAAGGAAACTCCTGAACTGCCATTTTCTTACCATTAGAGCTTTTCTGTATGAATCCAGCTTTCTCAAGGGATCTCACTTTGATCTCCATTATTTAAGACCTATAATCTGATCTTTTATGGTGTTTTCCTAGTGTTTATTTTGTAAGCTAGATTCCTCCCTGCCAGTTACTCTGGAACATGTAGGTGTTGACGTATTTGCAGCTGATGTTTTCTGAAACCTTGCAGCTTTATTACACAGTCCTTGGATTTCTGGTTTTGTTAGCTCTTCAGTGAGCACTGCACTGAGATATAGTTATGTTAATGGAATGAACTGCTCTGACTCTTTACTAATGAGGAAAGTAAATTTCAGTCATAGATCAATTAAGCAGATGTATTGATTTCTTGTAAATTTTACTTTAGTCTTCTTTTCTTATATAAAAAATTGCATAGATTCAAACGGCACAGTCTATCAACATTTTACTATACACAAATGTTTATTTCCATCCCCCCATCTCCTGCCCCACTGTCCTTGGCTCTCTATTTGTCCTTTCAACTTAAAAGTCACACAAATGCTATTTTACTTGCAGAGTAAGAGAGACAAGATTCTCATATATTTTTCTATCTCTACCTCCAAGTTTTTTTGATCCTAAAAGTCATTTATCACCTCTAAAGGCACTTTAAATAAAAGGAACATATAGTATAAATGCCAACCATGTGTCATTTCTCTACATCTGTAATGAAGCTATTGTTAATGGTTTTATAGCTATATATTTAAAATACAACCTGAAAAAGATAGCAAAAAATTTATAAGAAGTCATCTGTGGTATTCTTTTCTGAGAATTCTCTCTCATCATAAACCATCATGAGGGGATGATCCAGCTTAGAGCAAATGAAACATCAGCGAAAGATGCTATATTAATGGATGTAGGGACAATGAAAATGATGTGTCTGAACGAGGAATAAATTGGTTCACTTTGGTGGTGCATAAATTTGATCAGGCCATTTGGACACAGTTTAATAAATTTTGATTCATTGCATGAGATGCTTTCCCATTAGCTGGAAAGAGTCGCAGTGTGTCTGGGAAGGAATAAAGTGACAAAAGTAAATCATAAAATGTGCACACTAGATTAACCCACCAACCCAAGAGTCAGTAAGAGTCCGAAGAATAGGAAACACGGTGTGGAAGACAATGAAATGCTGGCCTGTGTTAGTCTGTCATTCTGTACAACCTGAAGTCCTATTTTTCAGGTTGATTAGTATACCTGCTTGGTTAGTATATTTGTTATATAGGTTTTGTTAGTATATTCATTTACTATTGCTGTGTAACAAATTATCCCAAATTTAGTGGCTTAGAAGAGCATGCATTTATCATCTAACAGTTTCTGTGGGTTGGTAATGTAGGTAAGACTTAACTGGATCCTCTGTAATGATACAGTCAAGGTGTTGGCCAGGGCAATGGATCAGAGGGATCAGCTTCCAATCTTGCTCAGTTAACTGATAAATTTCATTTTCTTGCAGCTGGGAGACTGAATGCGCAGGCATCTTGATGACTATTGTTTGGAGGCTGACTATAGCTCATAGAGGCTGCCCTTAGTCTCCTGCCATGCAATCATCTTTACAAAGCCACTCTTACCATGGCAGTTTGCATCTTCCAAGTCAGCAAAGGAGAAAGAAGCAAGCCTCTATAGCAAATCTCTTAGAAAGCTGTCATTAGATATAATGTCATCTTAGGTATAGCATCTCATCTTTTTTGCTTTCTTCAGTTGGTTAGAAGCATGTAACATGTCTTACTAGGGGATAAAAGAAAAAAAAAGGAAGGAAGTCACAAGTCCTACCCACACTCACGGAGAGGAGATCTCACCAGAGCAAGAAAACCAGGAGGCAGGATTATGGGACAACCTTAAAGTGTGTCCACATTTAGTCAGGACATTTGAGTCATGCCGAAGAGTGGCTATCACTCCCTTTGTAGGACATGAAAATACCTCCAAGACACTGATGTACCTGCAGTAACCTAGGCAAATTATCAGTGAACCTTCTTTGGGTAGTAGTGGAGGTGGCTACTCTTTGGACTTTTTTCTCTAATATCAAATTTTGTCATCGTCAGTTGCAGTGTTTATCTGCAGTTGACGATGTTCTATCTTTAGAAGTTTTTCTGGGTGGAAGAGCTGTAATGAACTAAAAACTGCCTTGGATTGCTACCATCTATTTGACATTTTTGTAGAGGAAAGACAATAGATGTTCTTTTGAACTATATCAAAGTGACTTTGGTATTCCCTAGCATACAACATAATTCTTAGTGGCTGAGAAGAAATGATGTGCAAAGATGTCCTCACATGTATCCACTACCACACACCACTGGCTAAGGGTTTTACAGAGCCTGCCATATATATATATGTGTGTGTATATGTATGTGTGTGTGTGTGTATATATATATATGTATATATATATATACTTTGCAAAAACGTTAGTGTATGTGTGTGTATAATATATATAAAATACACTAGTTACCTCATACTATATATAGAGTATTATACACTATATATATATACATATACATATATGTATGCTTAAAAATAGAGGGAATTCGTTGTTGTAATCAAGGGCAATAAATTCACTGACCCTAGGAACACGGTAGCTTTTTACTGAAAGATGTTCAGAGCTGGTGATGATTTATGGTCAGGATGATGATCATTTAACTACTAAAGGATCTGAGAATGGCGTATTGCCCACAGAAGGCTGGCTCATAGAATCCTACTCCTGTGTTTTGATGGCTTTCCTCTAATAATAGTTAATCCATGTTTTCCTCCCCATTTTTAGTTGCCCCATCCCCAGCCATTTATTATCCAAATTGCTTTTGGACTCTAATGCTCATGTTACCACATCTACAGACCTAATATGAATAGCACATTCTGCCTTGAAAGTGAACACTAATTGAATTTGCTTGCTTTCAGTGATTTTTAATGGGGCTCTGGAGTATTATTTAGTGACAACTTTTATATGGAAGACACTGAAAAAATTAACATGTTACATTTAGTAAATTAGCAATTACTTAGCGCCATTATATCAAAACCAGTCACCTACATTTATTAATATTATATTTAAAAAGTGTGGCTTTTATGCTAAGCTTTAAGTTTGTTTCCACGGGATAGTGTTTATGTCAGCATCTTATTTTCTCAAAAAAAAAAAAAAAAAACCCACCAAAAAAACCCCCAAAAAACTCCCAAAGAATGTAGCAAATGAATTCTTAGGTGAAAAAAATCCCTAAAATACAGAAACCACTGTTACTCATTTCACTTTTTTTCTGTCAGACAAATCCTTCCCAAATAGTGTCAGTAAAAGCTGATTTGTCCCTAGTTGTACAAATAAATGTTTGTTGTCCATGTTCATATTCTTCTCGCCAGTAATAGTTAGGCAAAGGAAGTGAGCTGTGCAATGAGGTCTTCATGTGAGATTTTGGGAAAATTAATTTTGCTGTTATAAAGAAGCCAAAGAAGAAATGGACTCTTTTTTTTTTTGAAGTTATTGTGTTTACAGGTGACAGTTGGCACTCTGGCAGCCATCTTGAGGTAGGTTTTGAGGGGTGCTGACATGTAATGAAGGCAGAGAAGATTGAGGGAAGGAACCTGAATCTTTATTATGTTATTTAACTTCTGAATGAGCCTATCTTAGAGATGTCCCACCTTGGTAAAATCATAATTTCTAAGCTAATAATAAAAAGCCATTATTAAGTAAGCCAGCTTAATCATCACTCTTTCTTCTTCCTTTCTTCCCACTTGAAACCATGGGAATGAATCATGACTGATTCACAAAAGTATCTGGAAATATCTATAAGGTATTTATTCAACATGAGCATCCCTTATGAAACTTTCTACCTCCTGCTGCTGCCACCTAGGAACTGGAGACTCCTAGTTATTGTTTATTTTTAGGTCAACTGTTAAAGGCCTTAACAATTTTCTTGGTGTGTGGTAAGATTAAGGAGCAAAGGACAAATGAATCCACTGCCAAGAAGCTGTTTATCCACTAAGTGGGTTTAGAATCCAGCTCTTTATTAAAAAACAATTCCATGAAGGTTTTTCAACTCTGGCTTCTGCTTGCTTAGTTACTAAAGTCCAGCCTAGAGCCAATAAATCTGGATCTAGACACCGTTCTGCTCCTGCTTGAGGATCAAAAGAAGGATGTTTTCAAAAGTCTAGCCTTGGATCCTGCCTAGGAAATGGAGACAGCTCTATCGCTATTTCCATGCTTCCCTGATGACAAAAACTACATTTTCCACATGGAATAGTGGGTGGGAATGTTGTATCTAGCTTTTCTACTCACAAGCTATGGGATCCTGTTAACCTCTGTGAACACTGGAGTGAGTCCTTGCTTATAAAGTGGAAATAATGCCTCACAGAGCGTGGTGGGAGTAAAATAGAACGTGTATGTGAAAATAAATGCTTTTGTAAATAACAAAGTGCTATATAAATGTAAGCTGAGGTGACAGTATATCGTTATAATTATCATCATAGCCTATCTTTTGTAGTTCCTTGTGAAACCTATACTGTCTTTTTCTTTTTAAAGCCAGTCTCACTTGGTCACCCAGGCTGGAGTGCAGTGGTGCGATCATGGCTCAGTGCAGCCTTGAACTCATGGGCTCAAGCGATTCTCTTGCCTCAGCCTCCTAAATTGCTGGAATTACAGGCATGAGCCATGATCCCCAGCTTGCATTGTCTCTTTAGCTCTAACTTGTTACTATTCTTGATCTACTCTAGCAAGGTTCCCAAGATGCTTTTTAGAGAGTCTCTAAGGTCAAAATTGTTTTCATAATAATGCTAACATGTTATTTGCTGTTTTCACTCATTCTCTCACAGTTGGAGTTTTCTAGAGGCTCCATGATTTGTAATATCACAACAGATTAAATCTAGAAGCAGATATGAGACTTCTAATATGCCAGATTCACAAAAATATAAAGCAGAGCCACTCTTTTCACTATCGTTTTTTGGAGGAGAATATATTTGCCTTTCATAAATACATATAATTGATGTTGGCACTGGGTTTGAGTATCAGTTTTGTAATTTCTTGCTTTTGTTTTCAATACACCAAATATACATAGCTATAATCCATATTAGAAAAAGATGTTTGAAGTCTCTGATAATCTTTAGGTTTGCAAACAGGTCTTAATGATCAAAACGTCTGAGAACCACTAAACCAGACTAGGTTCCTTTCTTCTAACTCTGTGAGAAGCACTATGCTCCTTATTTTACTGCTTTCTAGACCAAATTTCTTTGTCAGCCACACTGATTGTTCTTACCTAATAACCTGCTTCTTGTTGTCTTTTTTTCTCTCACTTTCCTGTGTTTTCTACTTGACTAGTGACTTGGGGGTGATCTCTGTTCTCTGATTCTCATAGTCATTCTTCTTTTTCTTGGTAAGTTAGCAGACCTGGGAACGTTCTCTTCCCAGCAACTTAGAAGAGTAGGAGACTTCTGTTTGGTTTGGCTTTGTTTTCTTCCCCTCACACATCTAAACTCTCTTCCTGTTCTGAAAGATCCCCACCCTGTTGAATCTTGGTAGGAGGCAGGGCCCCATCTCCCACTTGAGGAACTAAAGGGAGTGGATATTTCTTCCCACTGGTGCTTGGTGGATGTAGCTAGGTAACCAAGACTTGGACATTGAATGCCCTGCCTGGGGCTGCAACTCTGGAGCTCTTGATATAAAAAGGGAGGAAGGATCAGTTCAGACTTATTTGGGGCAGCATAAGGTGTCCAGTGGACAGAGGGGCCAAACACACTGCCTGGCAGCAGCACTGTCCTGGGGTGATGGGGTCGTGCTGGTGTCTGGCGCATGTTACATCATCTAGGGGATCCTGCTTTTTTTCAGCTTTCCTGTTGATGCTGCAAGATGATTTCTTTTAAATATACTTCCTCACTGCCTGAGTTAGCGACCATTTCTATTGTTTATAAACAATAATAGCCAACATTTGAATAGTGTAAACTGCTTAGAACAGTATCTGGCATGTTCTAAGCAGTTTACATATATTAATTCATTTGATACAACACTGTGAGAAGGATACCATCACAATCCTCTTTTCACATATGGAGAAAATGTGATAGAAGTGAAATGAGGTTCCCCAAATCTCAGATAGTCAGTGACCAGGCCAGGATGCACGCCTAGGCTGACTGCTTCCAAGCCTCTTTTTGAGCTCTCTGTACGGCCTGTGACTGAGGCGCACACACCTCACTGAGACAGATTTATGGTTAAATCACTGCTTGGCAGGCAACAGTGGCTAGTTCCACATGAAATTTGCATCGTTTTGTCAACTCTTCCAACTATAATCTTTTTGACACGCAGACGTGTACCTTAATTTGCAAATGAGGTTAAAAAGAAAAGTAATTGTTGTCTATTACGGGTATTTTTATAAATAGGTATTTTTGGTATTCCTGTCCAGCTATGCTTTATATGGATAATAAAGAGAGACTATTTAGAAACTGTCAAATCAGGATGGTAACAGCTCCAGTACTTAAAAAATTTTACATATATATATATATATATACACACACATATATATATATATTTATAAAACATACACATGCATGCATGCATTCATATTTAATACTGCTAGCTGGCGGCTGTACCTAGTGCTGATGGCTTGCTGGTAGGAGGAAGGAAGGAAGCAACAACACATGGTGCAGCGGGTCAGCAGGCCAGCCTGTGCTGCCCCAGAACGCAGAAGAATTCAGTCAGTGACAGCCTCTTCACTTCCATTCCCGCACTGCCTCATTCTCCAGGGGCTAGGCCAGGGAATGTGGATGTTATAGCTTATTTTATTTCAACACAAAATGCACACCAGGCCATGGAATTAATAAAGAGGAAGAAAAAAAAATCAAACAATTAATAGATTTCAGGGCATTAGCTCAGTTCCATATACTGCATTGTGTCATTACCAGCCACAGGGCTCCTCAGCAATTACATCATCCTCAACAGGGAAATTATATTTCAGTGATCATTGTAAAGCTACAACAGTGGCAATCCAGTATTAATAACTCTGAACATGATTTTGAAAAGCTAATGTCTATGTTTCAGTAAATACTACTATTTGCAGTTACAGTTAAATTTTCATTTACCGAGATTTAACATGCTACTGCTTTAACCTTCATCGATGTCTTCCTTGTACTTTAAATTTTATAATCCCACTTAAAGGCAAAAGGTAGCACCACCAACTCCTGACATATAACAACAGACAGCTGGACTTTGAGAGCAATAGAAGGGTATTCACGGAGCCTGCTCTGCAAAGTTCCCAGGAAATGATTATGTAATTCTGCCATATTGACAGCTCTGATAATTTACTGAGGAGGAGGCAAGAGCAGAAATGAATTGTGATATGACATGAGCTGTGTTTGAATACAGGCAGAGTATGGGACTGCTGGCCAGCCTTTACTTGCTCCATGTGAAGATGACAGTACACCATGTTCTCTTTTGGAACACAGAGAAACAGGACTTCTGTTCATTTAAATTTTCATTCTTCTTCCTTAAATTGTCAGAGCTATCTGACAGCCTAAGACTCATATTCTGAACTTTAGGAGTGGCCGAAGTAAGGGCTTCAGGCAAAATTTTGCTCCAAGGATATTGATCCATGGAGGGTTCAGTTTAGATTTTTGCGTTTGGTCCAATTTTACCAGAGGGCCACACTTTGATCACCACTGTGGTTAAGGCTGTATAATTCTAAGCGTTTCAAGTGCTGCTTGTGAAATGCCCTTGCTCTGGTAGGAAAACTGGGTCAAGCATAGCTTATGTTCCTCATAGAAATAATTTCATAGAAGTATTTATTTCTCTCTGTCATAACTACGGAAAATCAGGGAAAGTACTTGCAACAATATAATTTCTTGCTGGAACTTACAGATAATACAAAAAGCCCTAAATAGAGAACTGTATTTCTCTATTAGCTTTCAGGGTATACACTTTAGATTTTAGATGCAGCCACAGAGCAATCAAACTGCCTTATGTAACCCTCTCTTTCTTACTGTGCTTGACCACTATTCCTCACAATGTACATACGTATCTCTCCTCAGGATTCTTTCTCATTTATAGCTGTTGGTCTGTTTCTCTCTCACCCTGCATTAGGCACATCTTCAGAACGTTAAGAGAGATGGGAGATTGACATGGTATACTCTATCTTACTGCCTTCCACTGTGTTTTGAAAAGCATCCTAGGACTTCTGTGTGTCCTTCAAAAGTGTTTCTCTTGTTGACTTTTTGAGAAGTTGGGTCACTGGCCTATGCCAGGAAAGATAAGAGGACATTGAATTGGCTCCCTGGAGTAAAGGATCAGGGTGATAAATTGGACTATCAACACCTACAGGACTGGGAATTGCTTTCGATTTGTCTTACATAGGTTGTTCAACTGAGTATAACTTTTATACCAACAGCACACTTTGCAATAGATACCCGCATGGAACATTTGTAGTGTTGAAATATAAGAAGAGATCAAACTAAGTTCAAGCATTTTTGAAATTGAATCAATGGAAATCCCAGAAGATCTGGAGTAATAAAAGCTGTAAAATGAGGAAAAGTACATGCCACAGACTTAAGAGAATTAATGCCTTAATTGTAAGAATCCATGGGCCTTGGAACTTGGCAGTGTTTATAAAGCACTGCAACCTGGTTGGGTCATGTTCAGGAACCATGGTTTGAGTCAAAGCCCAGGGTATTCTGGCGCAGCTAAACTTTGTAGTCGCTGAGTAAAAGAAAAAGTAGAAAAGTGAAATAACTATCCAATAAGCTGTCTGCTGGATACTGGGAGGAACTGTCAGATTGGTGGTAAGTGACGAAGGTTTTGCCAACAATTGATAGTTCACAGTCCTATGCAAAGTGGTAAAGTATTTAAAGTATTGAATCTAAACACAAGTGAATAAACACAGGCAGTTCACCCTGGAAGACAGCTGTGGGAGCTATCGAAGACACTGTCATTCATTCATTTCACAAGAATTTACTGAGAACCTAGAATATGCCAGGCATTCTTTTAGACACTAGGGATATAGCAGTGAGTAAAATAGTGAGAATGCTTTCCATTCAAGTAGAGGGGCATAGATAATAAACAAAATAAGTAAAATCTCCAATAAGTCAGATGGTGCCACAGAAAAGATTAAAGCAGAGAAAACAGATAAGCATCATCGAGGTAAGGCTGTAGTTGTATGCAGCCTGTTTATAGAACCCCATCCTAAGAGGAACAGACAATGAGGAAAGTATACTAAACTATAGTTACCTTTTGGTTTCTTAGCTTGAGGAGAGAGCGAAAACTATTCAGTAACACATATTCTCTACTTTCCTGCTTATTATCTAGAATAAAGAGGATCACTGAAGAAATAAAAGGGAGCCAGGAAATTGAAGATTCTGAGGCTACAGAGGAGAGTCAGAATCAGAAATGAGAGTGAGTAGATGAGTGTGTGTAGAGAGCCAGATGAAAAACGGATCACAGGAGTTCCAAATGTGATATTTTCCAACATAAAGAACCAGAATCTTCTGAAGAGGAAGCAGATACAGAATGTGGGAGTTAGTGTGGAAAAGGAAGAGAAGCTGCCTCCTGTCCTGTGTATACTCTCAGTGTGCATGTCCCAGTGGCCCCTCCAACTCAACCTCCAATGCATTGAAATAATGTGCTGATTACAAGAGAAATCTGTGTTTTTCCTATCATGTTGCTCTAACTCCTTCTACAGTATTTTATCTAGATCAGGGCATCATAATTCAAGACAGACAATGGCAAACTGGTGTGTATTCAGGAAAGTGTGACTGCTATGGTGAGGAGAATCAACACCATATCACAAAAAGAATAAATGAAAGAAACAGAGATATTTAATTTATTGAGCAGAGTTACGGAGCCGATCTATTGGCTGTTTTCAGAAATTTCAAAGTTCGTATGGGGAGACATTTTCAGTTTGTTTTATGTGACACCTGAGAAGAAAACCAGGATCAGGTAGTAGAGATTTCTGGGGTATAGATTTCAAATGAACACCTTGATGATCTTTAAATCTCCAGATGTCTCAAAACTGGAACACAATATCTTAGGAGACTGAGATTTTACTACCAGAGGTGGTGTCTTTTCAGAGTTAGCCTGGCCACTTGAGGCGCTATTCTAGATGAAATAGAAGCCTCTGCTGCTGTAGGGTTCAGCTTCAAGTCTGCAGCTGAAAGATGAAATGTTTGGACGGGTCATGTTGCTGTTCTGGAAGAGGATTATGGGAAGAATGGCGTTATTGTTAGGGCTGGATTCAGTGTTTGCCCTTGCCACAGCCACTGTCTACAACAGGTGTTGTCAACCTGGCTGTCAATCAGAATCCACCTAGTCTCCCTCCTTGAGGATTCTGATGCTGATGGTTGGAATGGGGCCCAGGCATGGGAATTTTAAAGAAGCAACTCAGATGATTCTAACATTCAGACATAGTTGAGAACAACTGATTAGAAGAAAGCCCACATTGGCATTCAAAGCTTTCCACAATCAAGTCCCACTCAATTCTTCTCACTTGATCTTCCACTATTTCATGAGAAAATCATAGGCTGCAATCAATTTCACCCCATTGCTGTTTTCCAAATCTCTGTGGGTGTTTTCTGTGCCTGGTATATGAAAATGCCCTTACTTCTGCTGGGAATATGACCCTCCTAAACTCACATTCTGTTCTCCCCTGCCAGTACCCTTCCATTCCTGGATACACTTAAACTTCTTTCAAACTTTCAAGTGTTAGCTCTTATAAGAAGTGTAGGGCCCAAGGAAAAAGTAGTGGTCACTGGTGCTCAACCTTTACCTTAGCCTGAGCTGACTGTTCCCTTCCTTTTCGTGACTGCAGACTTAGTAAATGTCACATATTTGTTATTATTATTTACTAACATTTATGCTCAAATTTGCCTCTGTGTCTTTTTATTCCCACTATAATACATGCTTCCTGAGAACAGGGCCAGGACTCAGGCATTTTAAGATCTTTAAAGTAACAGATGATATTTTCAGAAAGCATCTATAGCAGTTGTTCCTAACCAGCAGAGATTTTGTAGTCCAAGTGACATTTAGCAGTGTTGTTGCTGCTAGCACCTAGTGGCTAGAGACCTGAGACACTGACAAACAGTCTACCATGCAGAGGGTAGCCCCTCAGAACAAGGTATCATTTAATTGTAAATGTCAACAGTGCCTAGTTGAGGAATCCTAATCCAGAATAATAAACCTAGTTCATTCTGCCTATTCCAGAACTCAAGTCCTGGTTTTAAGGACTAAAACCAGGATTTCCAGTTAAAATTTTGGGTTTAATTTTTTTTTATATTATTAGAAAAAATAGGCCGAGTGTAGTGGCTCACACCTGTAATCCCAGTACTTTGGGAGGCTGAGGTGAGCAGATCACCTGAAGTCAGGTGACCAGCCTGGCCAACATGGTGAAAACCCATTTCTACTAAAAATACAAAAATTAGCTGGGCATGTCAGTGCAGGCCTGTATTCCCAGCTACTTGGGAGGCTGAGGCAAGAGAATCGCTTGAACTCGGAAGGTGGAGTTGCAGTGAGCTGAGATCATGCCATTGAACTCCAGCCTAGGTAACAAGAAACTCTATCTCAAAAAATAAAAAAATAAAAAAAAAAAAGATGTAAATAAAATTAAAAAAATAAAAACTAAAAAAATCTGTAATCTCACCAACAAAACATAATCTGTTATCCTTTTTGTATATATTTACTAATAATTTTTATGTATATTTTATGTAATTTTAATCTCATCATGAACTATATATCTAGATATTTCACTTAAAATGATACAATAATCAAATAGGGTGAATCCAAGATGGCCAAATAGGAGTAGCTCTGGAGTGCAGTTCCCAGCAAGAACAACGCAGATGGTGAGTGATCACCACATTTCCAAATGAGTTTTTACAGCACACAGACCAGGAGACTTCCAGGCTGAAAAGCGTCCCAAGTTTCCAGCATGGCTGTTTCAGCTGGTGCAGCAGGTCTCTGCACAAAAACTCATACAAATCTGGACGGCCTTTTCAACTGGTGCCTGGAACACCTGGGAGACAGAGCCGCCCCTTCAGTTGAAAAATGGGGGCTGAAACAGGGAGCCAAGTGTTCTGGCTCAGCAGTTTCCACTCCCACAAAGACCAGCAATCTGAAAGGCTCTGGACTGAGAGTTTCACAGCAAGCACAGCTGGACCTGGGATGGTCCAGCTCTGTAGGGGGAAGGGTGTCTGCCATTACTGAGACAATCCACAACTACTGAGGCAGTCCACCATTACTGAGGCAGTCCGCCATTACCGAGGCAGTCCGCCATTACTGAGGCACTTCTAACTATACCTCTGTAAACAAAACCACAAGGAAGTTCACAGAGCAGCTGGGCAGAGCCTACAGCAGCTCAGCAACACCTCTGCTGGCAGACTGTGACTAGGCTACCTCCTCACTGGGCAGGGCACCTCTGAAAAAAGGCAGCAGCACATCAGGAACTTATAAATAAAATAAAGCCCCACCTTCTCAGGACAGAGCATCTGAGAAAAAAGTCAGTTATGAGTTCTGCTGCAGCAGACTTAAATATACCTGCCCAGTAGCTCTAAACATAACAATGGAGCTCACAGCTCAGCACTTGAGCTCCTATAAGGGACAAACTGACTCCCTAAGCAGCTCCCTGACCCCCATATATCCAAAGAGACACCTCATAAAGGAGAGCTTAGGCTGGCATCTGGCAGGTACCCTTCTAGGATGAAGATAACAGAAGAAGAAACCAGCAGCAACACTTGCTATTTGGCAGCCACTGAAGGTGATCCCCAAGAAAACTGGGTCTGGAGTGGACCTTTAGCAGTCCTACAGCAGAGTAGACTGACTGTTAGACGAAAAACTAAAAAAACAGAAATAAGTAACTCCAACATCAACATTCAACATCAACAAAAAGAACATCCACTCAGAGACCCCATCCGAAAATCACAAACTATGAAGACCACAGGTAGATAAAACCACAAAGATAGGAAGAAACAATCACAAAAGGGATGAAAACAGCCCAAACCAGAATGCCTCTCCTCCTTCAAGGGAGCACAACTCCCCATCAGGAAGGGAACAAAGCTGGATGAAGAATGAGTCTGATGAAATGACAGAAACAGGCTTCAGAAGGTGGGTAATAAACTTCTCAGTGCTAAAAGAACATATTCTATCCTAATGCAAAGAAACTAAGAACCTTGAAAAAAGCTTTGACCAAATGCTAAAGAGAATAAATAGCTTAGAGAAGAATATAAATGACTTGATGGAGCTGAAAAACACAACAGAAGAACTTCACGAAGCATATACAAGTTTTGATAGCCAAACCAATAAAGCAGAAGAAAGGATATCAGAGATTGAAGACCAACTAAATGAAAAAAAAATGAGAAGGCAAGATTAGAGAAGAGTGAAACGAAATAAAGCCTCCAAGAAATATGGGATTATGTGAAAAGACATAATCTACGTTTGACAGGTGTACCTGAATGTGACAAGAGAATGAATACTCGCTGGAAAACACTCTTCAGGATATTATCCAGGAGAACTGCAACCTAGCAAGGCAGGCCAACATTCAAGTCCAGGAAATACACAGAACACCACAAAGATATTCCTCAAGAAGAGAAACCCCAAGGCACATAATCGTCACATTCACCAGGGTTGAAATGAAGGAAAAAATGCTGAGGGCAGCCAGAGAGAAAGGTCAGGTTACCCACAAAGGGAAGCCCATCAGACTCACAGTGGATCTCTCAGCAAACCCTACAAGCCAGAAGACAGTGGAGGCCAATATTCAACATACTTAAAGAAAAGAACTTTCAACCTAGAATTTCATATCCAGCCAAACTAAGTGTCATAAGTGAAGGAGAAATAAAATCCATTATGAACAAGCAATTGTTGAGAGATTTTATCACCACCGGGCCTGCCTTACAAGAGCTCCTGAAAGAAGCACTAAACCTAGAAAGGATCAACCAGTACCAGCCACTCCAAAAATGTACCAAATAGTAAAGAGCATCAAAGTAACAAAGAAATGGCATCAACTAATGAGCAAAAGAAATGGCTAGCATCAAAATGACAGGATCAAATTCACACATAACAATATTAACCTTAAATGTAAATTGGCTAAATGCTCCAATCAAAAGACACAGACTGGCAAATTGGAGAAAAGGTCAAAACCCATCGGTGTCCTGTATTCAGGAAACCCATCTCACAGGCAAGGACACACATAGGCTCAAAATAAAGGGAAGGAGTAAGATTGATCAAGCAAATGGAGAACAAAGAAAAGCAGAAGTTGCCATCCTGGTCTCCGATAAAATAGACTTTAAACCAACAAAGATTAAAAGAGACAAAGGAGGCATTACATAATGGTAAAAGGATCAATGCAACAAGAAGAGCTAATGATCCTAAATATATACACACCCAATACTGGAGCACCCAGATACATAACACAAGTTCTTAATTACCTGCAAAGACACTTAGAGTCCCACACAGTAATAGTGGGAGACTTTAACACTCCACTGTCAATATTAGATCAACAAGACAGAAAACTACCAACGATATCCAGGACTTGTACTCAGATCTGGACCAAGCAAACCTAATAGACATTTACAGAACTTCTCACCCCAAATTCCCAGAATATATATTCTTCTCAGCACACTTACTCTAAAATTGACCACATAATTGGAAGTAAATCACTCCTCAGCATATGCAAAAGAATGGAAATCATAACAGTCTCTCAGACCACAGTGCAATCAAATTAGAACTCAGGAGTAAGAAACTAACTCAGAACTGCACAACTTCATGAAAACTAAACAACTGGTTCTTGAATGTTGACTGGATAGACAATGAAATGAAGGCAGAAATAAAAATATTCTTCGAAACCAGTGAGAACAAAAACACAATGTAAAAACACAATGTGCCAGAATCTCTGGAACACATTTAAACAGCATCTAGAGGGAAATTTATAGCATTAAATACCCACATGAGAAAGGAGGTAAGATCTAAAATTGATATCCTATCATCAAAATTGAAAGAACTAGAGGAGCAACATGAAAAAAAACTTAAAAGCTAGCAGAAGACAAGAAATAACTAAGGTCAGAGCAGAACTGAAGAAGACAGAGAAACAAAAAACCCTTCAAAAAAATCAATAAATCCAGGAGATGGTTTTCTGAAAAGATCACCAAAATACACAGGCCACTGGCCAGATTAATAAAAAGGAAAAGAGAGAAGAATCAGATAGATGCAGTAAAAAATGATAAAGGGGATATCACCAAGAATTCCACAGAAATGCAAACTACCATCAGAGATTACTACAAACAACTCTATGCATATAAACCAGTAAATGTGGAAGAAATGGATAAATTTGTCGACACTTGCACCCTCCCAAGACTAAACTAGGAAGAAGCTGAAACCCTGAATAGACCAATAGCAAGGGCTGAAGTTGAGGCAGCAATTAATAGCTTGCCAACCAAAAAAAGTCCAGGTGCAGATGGGTTCACAACCAAATTCTACCAGACATACAAAGAGGAGCTGGTACCATTCTTTCTGAAACCATGACAAACAATCCAAAAAGAGGGACTTCTTCCCAAATCATTTTATGAGACCAACACATAAAATGCAATAAAAAAATAGACAAATGGGATCTAATTAAACTCCACAGCCTCTGTACAGCAAAATAAACAATCATTGGAGTGAACAGGCAACCAACAGAAAGGGAAAAGATTTTTGCAATCTACCCATCTGACAAAGGGCTAATATCCAGAATCTACAAAGAACTAAAACGGATTTACAAGAAAAAAAACAAAACTCCATTCAAAAGTGGGCAAAGGATATGAACAGACACTTTTCAAAAGAAGACATATATGAGGCCAACAAATATATGAAAAAATGCTCATCATCACTGGTCATTAGAGAAATGCAAATCAAAACTATATTGAGATACCATCTCACACCAGTTAGAATGGTGATCATTAAAAAATCTAGAGACAACAGATGTTGGAGAGGATGTGGAGAAATATCAACACTTTTACACTGTTGGTGGGAGTGTAAATTAGTTCAACCATTGTGGAAGACAGTGTGCTGATTCTTCAAGGTCCTAGAAACAGAAATTCCATTTGACCTAGCAATCCCATTACTGGGTATATATCCAAAGGATTATAAATCATTCTATTATAAAGACACATACACACATATGTTCACTGCAGCACTGTTTACAGTAGCAAAGACCTGGAACCAACCCAAACGCCCATCGATGATACCGACTCGACAGGGAAAATGTAGCACATATACACCATGGAATACTATGCAGCCATAAAAAATGATGAGTTCGTGTACTTTGTAGGGACATGGATGAATCTGGAAACCATCATTCTCAGCAGACTGACTCAAGAACAGAAAATCAAACACTGCATGTTCTTACTCATAGGAAGGTGTTGAACAATGAGAACACATGGACACAGGGAGGGGAGCATCACACACTGTGGTCTGTTGAGGGGGTCTAGGGGAGGAAGAGTGTGGGGTAGGGAGGTTGGGAACACATAACATGGTAAGAAATGCCAGATGTAGGTGACGGTGTGATGGAGGCAGCAAACCATATTGCCATGTATGTACCTATGCAACAATCCTGCATGATCTGCATATGTACCCCAGAAGCTGAAGTGCAATGTATATAATATATATATATATATATATATATAAAATATTGATGTAATAAAATGATACAATATTTTCATTATAAAAATTATATGTAATAATTACAATTAAAATTGTAAATTACACATTTGTGTAATATTTAATCAGTTATACATATATACCATAATTTGCCCAACCAATGTATTATTGGTAGACATTTAGATGAGTTTTAATTTTTCACCATTAATATTAAAATGTATTAAGATAGATTTGTAGGCCGGGCGCGGTGGCTCAAGCCTGTAATCCCAGCACTTTGGGAGGCCGAGGCGGGTGGATCACGAGGTCAAGAGATTGAGACCATCCTGGTCAACATGGTGAAACCCCGTCTCTACTAAAAATACTAAAAATTAGCTGGGCCTGGTGGCGTGTGCCTGTAATCCCAGCCACTCAGGAGGCTGAGGCAGGAGAATTGCCTGAACCCAGGAGGCGGAGGTTGCGGTGAGCCGAGATCGTGCCATTGCACTCTAGCCTGGGTAACAAGAGCGAAACTCCGTCTCAAAAAAAAAAAAAAAAAAAAAAGAGATAGATTTGTAATCACAAAACTGTGATGGTTAATTTTATATGTCAGCTTGACTGGGCTAAGGGATATCCAGTTTGCTGGTAAAATATCATTTCTGGATATGTCTGTGAGTGTGTTTCTAGAAGAGATTGGCATCTAAATTAATATACTGAGTAAAAAAGATCTACCTTTACCAGTGTAGGTGGGCATTATCAGATCAAAGGCTGAATGGTACAAAACGTTGGAGGAGGGCTAATTTTCTGTCTTCTTAAGTTTGGACATCCATTTTCTTTTGCCCTGTGACATTGGAAAGGCTGGTTCTCGGGCCTTTGAATTCTAGGACTTACACTAGTAGCACCCTACTCTGGTTCTCAGGCCTTCTGACTCTGAGAGTTATACTGTCAGTTTTCTGGTTCTTAAGCATTTGGACTCAGACTAAATTACCTGGCATTCCTGGTTCTTTAGCTTGCAGATGGCAGAAAATGGGACTTCTTAGCCTCCATAATTGTATGAGCCAATTCCCATAAGAAATACACATATAATCCCAGCACTTTGGGAGGCTGAGGCAGGTGGATCACGAGGTCAAGAGATTGAGACCATCTGGTCAACATGGTGAAACCCTGTCTCTACCAAAAATACAAAAATTAGCTGGGCATGGTGGCGTGTGTCTGTAGTCCCAGCTACTTGGGAGGCTGAGGCAGGAGAATTGCTCAAACCCAGGAGGTGGAGGTTGCGGTGAGCCGAGATCGTGCCATTCCACTCCAGCCTGGGTAACAAGAGCAAAACTCTGTTTCAAAAAAAAGAAAAAAAAAAAAGAAATATACACATATGCATACAATATGTGTGTGTATATATGTATGTGTGTGTACGTGTGTGTGTTTCTGTGTGTTTGTATAGGTTACCAGGTTATCAAAATTTTATCCTTCAAGGTGCTAATTTTGATGGTTTCTGGGTACGCATAAGTATTCTGAATCAATGAGTAGAGGTAAAGGAAAAAATAAAGCAACAGAGAGAAGTCATTTTGTAAATATATGGACACTTAAGGCTATCCTTCCCTGAGGATATGATGTCAGATATCTAGCCCATAATCTTTGTGAGATTTGTATACTTCTTGTACATTCCAGGTCTCATCTGAATGTTTCCAGAAGTTCCCTGTAACATCAACTTTCTATGACAACCGTTAATAGACCTCAATATTTCTGTTCCAATCAAGCTGTTCTCAGTTACCACTGCTTTTCTCATATGCCTGAAGTCCAAACTTGCTTCTTTACCTATATTTAAAGAATTTGAAGGTGTCTCTCTGCACCTTGATTTTTCCATTTTTATTCCCAGGAAGTCATGCCTCAACTTATTGTAGGCAAATTAGCTGATGGGGCTCTACAGCTATGATTTTTTAGAAACTGCAGCATAGAAAGAGGCAGTCTTTTTCCAGAATTAGGTTTAGTGCCTTTTAAATGTAAGTTTATTAAGTGGTAATGGGCCTATATATTGGTTTAGCTGCTTGTTCTTCTTGAGGGTATAAAACGACTCACAGTGTTCTGAACCACAAAGATTTTCTGTTGCTTTTACGGTATTGTTATTATTTTTTGAGACAGAGTCTTGCTCTGTCTCCCAGGCTGGAGTGCAGTGATGCAATCTCGGCTCACTGCAACCTTCACCTTCTGGGTTCAAGCAATTCTCCTGCATCAGCCACCTGAGTAGCTGAGATTACAGGAGCATGCCACCATGCCGAGCTAATTTTTTTATTTTTGTATTTTTAGTAGAAACTGGGTAACTGGGTTTCACTGTGTTGGTCAGGCTGGTCTTGAACTCCTGGCCTCAAGTGATCGGCCCGCCTCAGCCTCCCAAAGTGCTGGCATTACAGGTGTGAATCACTGTGCCCAGCCCTGTTTGTTGCTTTTGTACATGGCTGGAATGGAGGATCCTTAAATGCTATCAACAGACCCTTGAACGTTTCTGTTTCTGGCCAGACAGCACAAAATATTTATCTCTAATTAACATTCAGGGATAAGTTGCTCCAACTATCTCTTTCAGTCACTTCTGTATTGGGGGAGCTCCAGGACCACTCTCAAGTTTGATGATTAACTAGATTCACAGGATTCAGAAATACTATCATACTAGTTATGGTTTACCATAGTAGAAGGATACAGATCAGTATCAATAAAGAAGAAAGATGCATCGGTAAAGTCTAGTAGAAACCAAATGTAAGCTTCCAGGAATTCCCTTCCAATGGGGTTGCACAAAGATGTGCTTAATTCTCCCAGCAATACTTTGTGAAAATGTGTAATGTTTTAACAACCAGAAAAGCTCACTGGAGCCTTGGTGTCCAGTGTTTTTATTCAGGACACTGCCAGCTTTAGCTATTCAGTGTCTAGGCACTCCTTCACCCTCCTACCACTGCTGAGAAGTCAAACTAATACAGGGAATTCCAGAGCCTCAGACATGCAAAAACAGTTACCACAAGTCATTGCTAGCATAAGCTGTCTAATCAAACTGACATATGGTAGCCTCAGGAAGGCCAAAACAGTCTTATAAAGCAAAACATTCTAAGGGGTCAAAGGTTATCTCACAGGTGCTGATCAGGGCCAGTTCTCCTTTGGAATGTATAGCTTTACAGTAATTAGGACCTGATGAATTAACCCTCTACTGTACAATTTCCATCTTCAAGTTTCTGAAAGACCAGAATGGCAGACTAACCACAAAGTCAAACCCAACAGAATGGAGATGGCCGGGTGCGGTGGCTCAAGCCTGTAATCCCAGCACTTTAGGAGGCCTAGGCGGGTGGATCACGAGGTCAAGAGATCAAGACCATTATGGCCAACATGATGAAACCCCGTCTCTGCTAAAAAAGAAATACAAAAATCAGCTGGGCATGGTGGCACATGCCTGTAGTCCCAGCTACTCGGGAGGCTGAGGCAGGAGAATTGCTTGAACCCGGGAGGCGGAGGTTGCAGTGAGCCGAGATCGCGCCACTGTACTCCAGCCTGGCGCCTGGCGACAGAACAAGACTCTGTCTCAAAAAAAAAAAAAAGAAAAAAGAAGAAAAAAAGAATGGAGATTCATTTTAAGGTTAAGGTTAGGGTTAGGGTCAGTGTCTAGTTCCCCCTTGGCCTCCAAATTTCTTTTGCTTTTTTAAATTTTTTTCTTCAGTGCTAAACCATCTTTCTTCAAATCAAGGCACCTTGCTTCCTAGTCTGCGGTGGTTACCTGACATAATGGTTGCTTCATTTTAATTGTAACCAGCCCGTAAGAAGACAGAATGCTTACGTGTATTTTTTGTTTGGGGGATATTCTAAGTATAACTAAATGATACAGCAGGAAATGCTTTGTCCCTGCATGGAAAAAGTGCTGGATAACTCCAAAAGAATAATGTGATTGTGGAGAATTCACTTAGAGGTTTCTCAAAGCTAGATGTCTTCCTTTCCTTCTCTGAAATAGCATTTTTAGTTGCTCCCAATGTAGCAATATATAATGAGAGTTTTCACTTACTGTGCATGAGGAAAATTGCAATCTTGCCAAACAGTTATCCTAAATGTAGCAACTCAAAAAGTTATAATAGAAATGATTTGGAAGTATAAAGACAGCTCCCTGCCTCCAAGTAGGGGTTGTGTAAAGTGGAATGTGTATGCCAGGTTTATGAAACAGACATTGTTGACTAGAATTAGAACTGCTATTAGCTCCCTGGCAAAACACATGCTTTACAAGCCAAATACTTTGGTGATAGTTTGAGACAAGGTAGTTTCTGAAAAGAAAACAAAATGTGTCTATTTTACAATAATGAAAATCAGGCTTTTTGTACCTTTTGTGCATGTGTATGTGTCTGTGTGCGGGGGGCGGCGGGGCAGTAAGTGGTTGGGGGGGGGGGTGATCCACCACTGAAGCCCTGATTAAAATCATCTTAGCACTCACTTTTGGGAACCAGCAGCTCGGGATTATAGGGCAGTGATGGCCTGGCTGATAGGAGACACCTGCTTTCAAACTGAAGTCCAGGCTTCATTTCTCAGGAGCAAAGTCAATATAATTGAACAACTCCCAGATGCCTTAAAACACTATTATGGATTTTGGAAGGAGATTTTAGATTTTACTATCCTTTTGTAATGTTATAATTAGTTTGTACATCATGCAACTGTCATGAGTTATATTAAATGATACAAAGGCGGAGAAGAAAGAGGAGGAGGAGGAAGTGGCAGAGGAGAAAAAGTAGGCATGGGTATTATGGTGCTGCTTTCTGATTCTGAGATAGTTTACAAAATCAGTGCAATTCTTCTGGGGCTAATTAACAAAATTTCACCGTGTTGTTGGCCAGGGAAGAGATGAGAGAAGAGCTCAACTAGAGATTCAATATATAGTATATGTATTCCAGGTAGTTCAGGTGCTGTTAAGGGGCCTGTATTGAAACAGGAGTCCCAGCCTAGCGTATGGGATGTGATTGCTTAAGCCCTAAAAAGCATACCAACAAACCTGCTCTTGAAGCTTTGCCACAGCTTTGCCTTCCCCCATGGCTTTCTCAGATATTGCCATGGAGGTCCATGGACAGCAGAGATCCTCCAGGTGAGTACCGTGGAGTGACTGAGCTGATGAAGGCATCACTTTACCTTTGAGGCAGTGAGTCCTTATCTCTGACTAATAGAATGGGCAATGCTATGAAGAGCTAACTATTGAATGTTGCTTCCTTTTGTCTCTCCCAAATGGGTATCACTTCTCTTTATTCTGTTTTCCTTCTATGTCTGCAAAGCGAGGTGAAATTATTCAATTGGCCATAGGTTGCTAGGTCTTAAGGAGCCATATTCAAATCTGATGGAAAAAGATACATAATATTCAGAAATTCTAAGTATATGAGAATTCAGACTATGTCCCTTGAGCAGAAGGTTAATGTATTTTAGGTTTTATGTGAATATTTGCATATGTTAAGTGAAATACTTTTATACATATGACCAAAAAAAAAAATTGCAATATGCTTGCAGGTTAAGGGTGATGAATGTAATTGACATCTCTTGGTTTTGCTTGCCTAGAATTCATTTTCTACTTTCTCTAGAAAGATAATACTTTCATGTGTTATGGCACATGGTAGGGATCATCCCATGTGGTAACAGAGAGGGCTTAATTTGTATCTTCCCTCTCTCAAAGAGGTATATAGCAGACCCAGGGCTGACCAATAATTTTTCTGGCCACAGAGCTTGGTTCAGGAATGGGCATGCAATTTCAATCAGAGCCTTGTGGGAAAATACTCTATGCCGGTGTTGGTAAACTCTAGAGATGTGACTCTTCTCTGCTAATGGCTATCATGCCTATATATATATATATATATATATATATATATATATATACACACACACACACACACACACACACACACACACACTCACATATACATATATATATATATTTTATTTTAGGGGATGAAGAGAGACACAGAACCCTGAAGACATCCATTTGGCTACCCATATCCAGCCATGTTTCAAGCCAGAGCTCTCTATCAACGTTTTGATTTTGTAAATTGGTGATTCTCCCTCACCCTTTTTCACTCAAGATAGTTTGAATTCAGTTTGTTTTGTGCAATTGAAAGAGTCTAGAAAATACAGAAGTGACTTCTCTGATTGCTGCAACTGTTTCCCCCACTAAAAATGAGCTGATAATACCTACATGGCAGGACTGTTGTGAGAATTAAAAATAGTATGTATATGTTAAAGCTGGAATTGGAGGGCTATTTAGGACTATGTTGTATGCAAACATATATTTTGTAGTTAATAATTCCTTCTTACTGTGTTCCAGGATTACATTGTATAGCAGCCCTCCATTTTAAAGCATGCTTTTATTACTCATCTTTCAAATAGAGCTATTTGAAGATCATTTGTTACCCCTTTCATCATAGACTACTTAACCTTTAGTGTTCACAGTTCTGTACAGTGTCTATGTAATTATAATATGCATACCACAGTGTATATACGAAAACCTATGTGCATCCCTACAATCTATTGGTATAGAACTTGGGGGAAAAACTCAAGATCCAAAGCACTGAAGTACCTGTTACTAGATTCTAAGAAGGAAAAAAGACAAGCATCGAGTTAAGAACACAGGTTGATTGTATGGTAAAACAGAGAAAGGGAATTTTGTCTTTTTTACTTAAATTTTGTTGTTTAGAGTGTCAGAAGACAGACAAGAGATAGTCCTATAGCACTGTGGGCTACCCATAACCTCTATGCAATCCCCTAGATTTTAGGATAAGACAGTACTTTTCTTCTTCTAAGTTGCCACGTAACTTGAGAATGCTATAGTACAATCCAATTTTTTTTTTTTTTTTTTTTTTTTGAAATGGAGGCTCCGTTAGTCACCCAGGCTAGAGTGCAATGGCACGATCTCAGCTTACTGCAACCTCTGCCTCCCAGGTTCAAGTGGTTCTCCTGCTTTAACCTCCTGAGTGGCTGGGATTACAGGCGTGTGTCACCACACCCAAATAATTTTTTTAGTAGAGACAGGGTTTCACCATGTTGGTCAGGCTGGTCTCAAACTCCTGACCTCGTGATCTGTCTGCTTTGGCCTCCCAAAGTGCTGGGATTACAGGCTTGAGCCACTGCGCCTGGCCTGAGAATGCTATAGTAGAATCTTTAACACCAACAATAATGGCATGGCTTTTCCATTTTCTCTCCTTCCTCTGAATCCAAACTCCCAACCTCATGGCCTACATGCTCTAAATTCCAAGTATTCGCTGCCATATTTCAAAATACATGCTGTATTATATATTATAGAACCATATATTAGACAATTAGTTTTGTATGTGCAAATGTGTGCCTTGGCAGTGGAAATCTATTTACCTTTCAAATAGACTGGTGGGGTAAACATTAAGAAGGAATTGCAGTAATAGTTTTATTTGCACAACTTTGCTATTAGGCAATCAGATTAGAAAGTCATTCTGTAGTGCAACTTTAAAGGGACTGGACACATGACCAGTACAATTTGATGGGGAAAAGGAAACATGCAGCATGGGGTGCTGACCTGGGAGGTAGCCCATGCAGAGTCCGAGATCAGCACTGGTTCAAGGGTACTTTGCAGTAAGGGGATGTGATGGGAAGGAGTAGGAAATACGAAACATGACTAACAACAAAACTTTCCCCAAGACTAGACTTGAGTGATGGCCCAAAGGAGTCCAGTGAGTGGCCCTTTACAGAGCTCTGCAGTGGCCAATGTCATGCCACTGAGACAGGCTCCCCTCATATGCATTTATGCTATCACAGTACCCTAGGTGACAGATAAAATGCATCATGTTTCTTCATAGTACTCTCTCAGTTCTTTAACCAGTCTGATAGTAAGTACCTGCTATGTCCTCAGATTTAATTTCTCCTGATGTCCAGTGATATTTTTTGAGAGATATATTTTTGATTTCACTCAAAGATACCTCCTTTAGCTCATATTTTTGAGGTATTTGGGTGACTTGAGAAAAGTTTTCAAGTTGGACACACTGGATTTCCAAGGAGAAAGCCTACTCTCTCTGTTCCTTACGGTCAATCAGAGATCCAAGTCAATGGAGGCTTTACCATTTTCAACTTGTGGCTTCCAAGGTTACTCTGGTCATTCCCATTCCAGCTAGTAGGAAGTGGAAAGACTAGAAGTCAGGACTATAAAACTCATCTTAAACATGAGCTGTGGAAATTGCATACATCAGTTCTGCTCCCATCCCATTTGTGAGGGCTTAGTTACATACTGCCTCTCCTCATTGCAAGGGAGGCTGCGAAATATAAAATATCTGTAACTGTGGCCCAAATACCACTTTGTCACTATGGAAGAAGAGGAGAACAGATTTTGGTGGATACTCAGCAGTCTCTGCCATAGATAAGTTGATACAATTCCTTGAATCCACCATATTCTGTAATCTATGCCATATTAGGGAACCATATATTATAGACCAGGCGTCCCCAAACTATGGCCCCCTGAGGCCATTTAGCCGGCCCCCCACCACACTTCAGGAAGGGGTACCTCTTTCATTGGTGGTCAGTGAGAGGAGCACAGTATGTGGCGGCCCTCCACCGGTCTGAGGGACAGTGAACTGGCCTCCTGTGTAAAAAGTTTGGGGATGCCTGTTATAGACCATAAACTCCCTATTCCTCTTGACTTTGAGAAAGCTTAAAGCTAAATTTAGTGCTCTTTTATAGTAAATTGTTTTCATTTTTGATAAGTTTATTCATTATTCTGATCTGGTTTTTGATCTCCCTTTTTACTTCTAGTGGTCTTGTCTATCACATATTTTAGTATTTTATGCCATCTCAAATTCTTTCAGAAAGCAGATGGGATATAAATAACGAACAGAATTACACAATGCCATAAGGAACTTGCACAAACAGCAGCTAATGTAAGGAGACTGAAAAAGGAACCATGTTAAAATCAAATTGGTGAGCCTGCAAGAAGTGTGGGTGGTAGTGGAATCCCTTTGGAGGACATCACAACATTTCTTATATCCATGAGGTGGCTACGCAGTGGTGGCATACAGTTCAAGTAGTATAATGATAAAGGATGGGGTGACCCTGTCTGAGAGGCAAGGTTGCCTACCAATATATTGGGATCTTATCCCGTAATTTGTAAGAATTAGTATTTTGGTGCTACCAAATAAAATATCTTAGAGTATAAAAATTAGTTGTTTATATGCCAGCAGCCACCATTAGTATTTTCAAAAATATTCAGTGAATTTTGAGGACCTAATATCTCAAAATTAGCTCAGCACTCTGCTAATCTCCATGGGAGACGTAAAACATGTTCCCTTCCTTAAGGATCTTTCACTTTTATAATACTGAGAGCCAAAACATAATAAACCACAAAGTGTTCTTCATTCACCCTTCTAAACCCCAGTCCCTATACTGGTGCTGGGCACAGGGTGGAATCTCAACAACTAATGCCACATGAAAAATATTAAAATGTCACTGAGGCTAGGTGCAGTGGCTCATGCCTATAATCCCAGCACTTTGGGAGGCCGAGGCGGGTGGATCACGAGGTCAAGAGATCGAGACCATCCTGGTCAAAATGGTGAAACCGTCTCTACTAAAAATACAAAAATTAGCTGGGCATGGTGGTGCACGCCTGTAGTCCCAGCTACTCAGGAGACTGAGGTAGGAGAATTGCTTGAACCCAGGAGACAGAGGTTGCAGTGAGCTGAGATCGCACCACTGCACTCCAGCCTGGGTAACAACAGTAAAAGTCTGTCTTAAAAAAAAAAATGCCACTTAATGCTGAACTGAAATTTGAAATAGATATTAGGAGTCTCAGAAACATGCAGGGTTTCTGCTGATGCTTCTACAGAATACCAAGGTTTTGCTTGTGTTGACTCAAAGACTAAAAGTTGGTCACTCATTTGACAGGGAAATTCATAGTAAAACTATTTAATAGCTCCTTTTAGATTTATTTGTCAGTGAGCCTGGATATTCACTCTGCTTCTTATAACTGTGAGAAAAATCTATGTCTTTTCTCTAGGCATTTTGTGACAATGTGTAGCTACCTAAGATGTGTGTGTACCCTGAGGGCTGGATAGTAAAGGATTAAGCTTTTAAAATATCTACCCACAGGCATTTATTAGAAGGTATGCTTCACATTTTATTAAGTTATAAGCTCTCCAAAATTGCTCATATTTTAAATGTTTTTTTTTATCTTTGTTGGTGTTTATCTTTATTATGCCTAGCTTCTGTCAAAAATCTCCCACAACCTTTTAAATTCATTAAGAAGGCACTTGAGTTATATGTAAGATCTGATGTCTGTATTATATAGCTCTATGCTTCTAATGTGTTTAAAAATCTCTATGCTTCTAACTAATGTGTTTAAAAATGTGTTCCTGTATTTTTATATGTATACAAACAGTATAGTGCTAACTGGACAATGATAGAGTATTTCAACTTCAAGTCTCTGTCATCTTTACTGAATGGCTTTGTGCTGGTAATTCTTTACCCTTTGGTGACATCAGAGTTATTTTTCATTCTAGTGAACTCTATATGGCATTGTTGCATTTGCTAATCTATTAAAAAGCATGTTGAATCTAAATAAAAATGTTAACAAATATAATTAATAATAGTAGTATTAACAGGCATAAAAAACTTATTTTCTGCTTTGGTAAGTGACTTTTTGCTTTTCACATTAAATGAAATTAAGGAAGCTTTTGATAACGGGGTGCTTCCTGAAAGTGCTATAGAGGGGAAGTAAATCAAATCCCTGGGCATAATAACCTATGTAATATTCTACTAGAGAAAAAATTCAAATGGGGCTTTAAGAAAATTTTCATTTATCTGCACTTTATGAAAGTTGTTCACACTTCAACAACTAGGAACATTTCAAAAGCCTGCATAGGAAACAGCCACATATAGGAAATAATGCTATCTATGGATACTGTGATTTAAATTGGTAACTTCCCCAGGTAAATAGGTCTTTTGCCTCTAGTGATGTTTTGTGAGGCTTCTGAGAATAAAGCATTCAGAAAACCAAACTATCAATCCTTTCCTAGTCACCTAAAGACAGCCTGTAGGGATAGCCTCACAGTTTAGAAAACTGAGATCTCACGAAGCTCATCAAAAATTACAAGCCATACAAAGAAAAGAAAACGACAGTAGATAAAGAATCAATAGATGAACATACACAATTTTCAACCAAAAGCATTTGACTAATTGGACCTAATACACACCAACAGAATACTCCACACAACAGAATGTACCTTCTTCTCATCTGTACATGCACATTCTCTAAGACTGACCACATGCTGAGCCATAATGCAATTCTCAACAAATTTAAAAAATAATCAAAATCATACCAACCACACTCTCAGATTACAGTACAATAAAAATAGAAATGAATACCAAGAAGAGCTATCAAAACCACACAGTTACATGGAATCTAAACAACCAGTTTCTGAAAGACTAAAAGGTAAATAAAGAAATTAAGGCAGAAATCAAAAAATTCTTTGAATCTAATAAAAACAGACACACAACATACTGGAATATTTGGGACACAGATTAAGCAATATAAGGGGAAGGTTTCTAACAGTAAATACCTACATCAAGAAGTTAGAAAGATTACAAACTAACAACCTAATTTTACACCTAGAGTAACTAGAAAAACAAAAGCAAACCAACCCCACAGCTAGCAGAAGAAAAGAAATGACCAAAATTAGAGCTACACTGAACAAAACTGAGATGTAAAAATCCACACAATCAATGAAATCAAGTTGGTATTTTGAAAGACTAAACAAGACTGATAGACCGAGAGCTAGAATAAAAAGAGAAGAAGATCCAAATAAACACCATCAAAAATGAAAAGAGTGACATGACAACTGACCCCACAGAAATACAAAAAATTCTAAGAGATCATTATGAACACCTCTATTCACACAAATTTGAAAATCTAAAATAAGGCTGGATGCGGTGGCTCATTCCTATAATCGCAACATTTTGGGAGGGTGAGGTGGGTGGATCACGAGGTCAAGAGTTCAAGACCCACCTGGCCAATATGGTAAAAACCCGTCTCTAATAAAAATACAAAAATTAGCTGGTTGTGGTGGTGCATGCCTGTAGTCCCAGCTACTCAGGCTAAGGCAGAAGAATCACTTGAACCTGGTAGGTAGAGGTTGCAGTGAGCCGAGATCACGCCACTGTCCTCCACACTCCAGCCTGGGCCACAGAGACTCTGTCTCAGCAAAAAAAAAAAAAAAAAAAAAAAAAAAAACAACAACAAAAAAACAAAAAAACAAAAAACAAAAACAAAAACAAAAGTCAATCTAGAATAAATTGATAAGCTCCTGAAAATACAAAGCCTCACAAGATTGAATCAGGAAAAAACTGAAATCCTGAACATACAAAGAATGAGCTCTGAAATTTAATCAGTGATAAAAACTTTACCAAAAAAAAAAAAAAAAAAAAAAAAAAATCCCCAGACAAGATGGATTCACGGCTGAATTCTACCAGATGTGCAAATAAGAGTGACTACAAATCCTACCAAAATTATTCCAAAAAATTGAGGAGGAACTCCTCCCTATCACACTGTATAAAGCCAGCATCATTCTGATACCAAAACCTGGCAGAGACACAACAAAAAAAGAAAACTTCATGCCAATATCCCTAATGAACATAGACACAAAAATCATCAACAAACTACTAGCAAACCAAATCCAGCAGTTAATTTATCATGATCAAACAGACTTTATTTCTGGGATGCAAGGTTGATTACACACATAGAAATCAATAAAGGTGATTCTTTACATAAACAGAATTAAAAACAAAAACCCCATGATCCCCTCAATAGACACAGGAAAGCCTTTGATAAAATTCAGTATCTCTTCATATTAAAAACCCTAAAAAAATTAGGCATCAAAGGAACATACCTCAAAATAGTAACAGCCCTCTATGACAAACCCAAAGCCAACATTATACTGAATGGGCAAAAGCTGGAAGCACTCTCCTTGAGAATTGGAAGAAGACAAGGATGCCCACTCTCACCACTCTTATTCCACATAGTATTGGAAATTCTAGCCACAGCAATGGGCAAGAGAAAAAAATAAAAGGCATCCAAATAGAAATAGTGGAAGTCAAACAACTTCTTTTTGCAGATAGTAGGATACTATACCTGGAAAACCCCATAGATTCCACCAGAACTGATAAACTACTTTAATAGACTTTTGGGATATAAACATCAGTGTACCAAAAGCAGTAGCATTTCTATACACCAGTAATGTCCAAGCTGACAGCCAAATCAAGAATGAAATCCCATTCAGAATAGCCACAAAAGAATCAAATATCTAGTAATACAGCTTACCAAAAAAGTGAAAGATCTCTGCAATGAGAATTACAACACACTGATGAAAAATATCAGAGGTGACATAAACAAATGGAAAAACATTCCATGCTCATGGATAGGAAAAATCAGTATTGTTACAATGGCCATAGTGCTCAAAGCAATTTATAGATTCAATGCTATTTCTTCCTTTTTCTTTTCTTTTCTTTTTTTTTTTTGAAATGGAGTCTCACTCTGTCATCAGGCCAGAGTGCAGTGGTGTGATTTCAGCTCACTGCAACCTCCGCCTCCTGAGTTCAAGGGATTCCCCTGCCTCAGCCTCCCAAGTAGCTGGGACCAGAAGCTTGCACAACCATGCCAGGCTAATTTTTTTTTTTTTTTTTAATTTTAGTAGAGACAGGGTTTCACCATGTTGGCCAGGATAGTCTCGATCTCCTGACCTCATGATCCACCTGCCTCAGCCTCCCAAAGTGCTGAGATTACAGGCATGAGCCACCATGCCCAGCCCAGATTCAATGCTATTTCTATCAAACTATCAATGTTATTTTTCACAGAGCTAGAAAAACTTTTTAAAAATTCACATGGAACCAAAAAATATCCTGAAGAGCCAAAGTAATCCTAAACAAAAGGAACAAAGCTGGAGGCATCACACTACTGATTTCAAACTATTCAACACAGCTACAGTAACCAAAACATTGTGCTGGTACGAAAACAGTATGACATAGACTAATGGAACAGGGTAGAGAACCCACAAGTAAAGCCACATTCCTGTAACGACCTCATCTTTGACAACTTTGACAAAAATAAGCAATGAGGAGAGGACTACTGTATTAGGCCATTCTTGCATTGCTATATAGAAAGACCTGAGACTGGGTAATTTGTAAGAAAGTAAGTTTAATTGGCTCATAGTTCAACAGGTTGTTTAGGAAGCATAGTTCCAGCATCTGCTTCTGGGGAGGCATTAGGAACTTTTCAAACATGGTGGAAGGTGAATGAGGAACAGGCGTCTCACATAGTTGGAGCAGATACAAGAGAGTGTGAAGGGGAGATATCACACTTTACAACAATCAGATCTCACAAGAAATCACCACTATCACAAGGACAGCACCAAGCCATAAGAAATCTGCCCTCATAACCCACACATTTCCCATCCCTCACCTCCAAGACTGGGGAGTGCAATTTAACATAAGATTTGGCAAGGGGATATATTGAAATCATATCAATTCCCTATTCAAAAAATGGTGCTGGGATAACTGGCTAACGATATACAGAAGATTGAAACTAGACCCCTTCCATTCATCATACACAAAATTTAATACAAGATGGATTAAAGACATAAATGTAACACCTTAAACAATGAAAAACTCTCAGGAGAAAATCTAAGGGAAACCATTCTGGACATCTGACTTGGCAAGGAATTTATGACTAAGAACCCAAAAGCAACTGCAACAAAAACAAAAATTGAGAAGTGACACCTAATTAAACTGAAGAGCTTCTAAATAGCGAAAGAAACTAACAACAGAGTAAACAGACAACCTACAGAATGGGAGAAAATATTCTCAGTCTATTCATTCAAGAAAGGTCTAATATCCAGAATCTATTAGAAAGTTAAACCATTTACAAGCAAAAGGCAAACCACCACATTAAAAATGGGCAAAGTACATGATCAGACTCTTCTCAAAAGAAGACATACATGCAGCTAACAAATATATTACAAAATGCTCATCATCACTAACCATTAGAGAAATACAAATTACAATCATAATGAGATTCCATCTCACATGAAGCAGACTATTATTTAAAAAGTCTAAAAATGGCCGGACAGGGCACAGTGTCTCATACCTATAATCTTAGCATTTTGGAAGGCCAAGGTGGGAGGACTGCCTGAGCTCAGGAGTTTGAGACCAGCCTGTAGTCTCAGCTACTGGGGAGGCTGAGACAGAGGTGGAGGTTGCAGTGAGCCAAGATCACCCCACTGTACTCTAGCCTGGGAGATAGTGCCATACTGTGTCTGCCCCCTCCAAAAAAGGCTAAAAACAACAGATGTTGGCAAGGTTGCAGAGAAAAGGGAAAACTTAGACACTGCTAGAGGGAATATAAACTAGTTTAGCCACTGTTGACAGCAGTTTGGAGATTTCTCAAAGAACTTAAAACAGCGCTACATTCAACCCAGCAATTGCACTGCTGTGTATATACCCAAAGAAAGATAAATTGTTCTACGAAAAAGATATATGTACTCATATGTTTAATGAAGCACTATTCATAATACTAAAGACATGGAATCAACAGAAATGCCTATCAATAGAGGAGATAAAGAAAAGTTGGTACCTATACATCATGGAATACTACACAGTGATAAAAAATGAAAATCATGTCCTTTACAGCAACATAGATGCAGCTGGAGGCCATTATACTAAGTGAACTAATGCAGGAACAGAAAACCAAATACCACATGTTCTCACTTATAAGTGGGAACTAAATACTGAATACGTATGGACGCCAATTGGGACCCAATAGACACTAGGACATGCTTGATGGAGGAGGATGGGAAGCAGGTATGGTTTGGAAGGCTACTTATCATGTACTGTGCTCACTACCTCAGTGACAGGATCATTTTGTACACCAAGCCTCAATAACATAAAATTTACCCATGTAAATGTATTCCCTGAATCTAAATGCATATGTATCCCCTGAATCTAAATGAAAGGTCAGATGCAGTGGCTCACACGTCTAATTCCAGCACTTTGGGAGGCCAAAGTGGGAGGATCACTTGAACCTAGAAGTTCCAGACCAGCCTGGGCAATATAGTGAGACCAGGTCCCTACAAAAAAGAAAATATTAATTAGCCAGGTCTGATGGGGCACACCTGTAGGGTTACTTGGGAGGCTGAGGTAAGAGGATGGCTTAAACCCAAGAGTTTGAGGCTGCAGTGAGCCATGGCCATGCCACTGCACTCCAGCCTGGGTGACAGAGTGAGACCTTGTCTCGAAATAAGTAAATAAATAGAAAAATAGAAAGGGGGAAAAAAAGAACTCCCTTAATTTCATATCCTCTAAAAAGTGAATAAAATATAATTCAACTTCTATGCATGATTAAAATTTTAAAACCTCTTAAAATAGTAATAAAAACAAACTTCCTTAATTTGATAAAGATTAACTGCAAAACACTTTCAACTCTGTACAGTACATAATGGTGAAGTATCAGAAGATTTCTCCTGAAACTCAAAACAAGAATGTCATATTATCAACACTTCTTTTAATACTGTACTAGGATCCAAATCCAGAACAATAAGGGAAGAACACATCAAAAACACTTAAGAAAGCTCCGGGGAAGAAAAAAAATCATTTTAAATGACTTGTTCATAGACAATTTGATTGTCTACAAATATACTATTTAATAAGTTCTGTGGATATGAGATCGACATATGCAAATCAATTGTATTTAAATATTACAAAAACCAAAATATGGAAAATCATATTTAAAAATCAACAAACCTTTTATGATTTACCAGAAAACATGTATCTAGGCAAAAATCTAATGAAAGACATGTAAGACGTCTTCACTGAAAATACAAAATATCAAGAGAAATCAAAGACCAAAATAAATGGAGGAAATGATCACATTTAAGAATTTGAAGATTATCATGAAATTGATAATTCTTCACCAAATTGTTCTCAAAACTCAGTGTAATATAATCACAATGTAAATCTCAGCAGATTGGGTGCAGAGGGGAGAAGTCAGAAGGTATAGCGAGGGAGACCAACAAGCTGATTGTGTCAAAAATATCAAAGACACTCCTGGCGAACAGGAACATAGTTGGAGGATGTATGAATCCTGATATAAAAACTTATGTTATCACTCAGTGATCCAAATAGCATCCCACCGATGCAGAAATAACTGGAAGCAGCCAAGGAGAGTTTAGAAACAATCATATAAATATGAACAAATAATTTATGACAGAGATGGCACTTACATTTTGGTAGACATTGAAATTCAAAAAGTATTATATCCTACCCTGTACCAAACACACACACACACACACACACACACACACACACACACACACACAGAAACAGACTCTCTCTCTCTCTCTCTCTCTCTCTCTCTCTCTCTCTCCCCTCAATTCTAGATAGTTTGCAAATAAAAATGTGAAACAACCACCATTCTGGAAAATATTAGGAGACTACCTTCATTAACTCTCTGTACTAGGCTGAATAATATAGCCTTCTAATCCTTGTAATCTGTAAATGTTACCTTATTAGGAAAAAGCAACATTTAGATGTGATTAAGTTAAGGATCTTTAGATGGGGAAATTGTCCAGGATAATCTGAGTGTACCCTAAAGGCAATCACATGTACTCTTATGAAGGGGAGGCTGAGGGAGTTCTGACTAAACAGACAGAAGTGGTGAAGGCAATGTGAAGAGGTGGAGAGCACAGTGATACAGCCACAAGTCAAACACCACCAGCAGCCATCAGAAGCTGGAAGAAGCAAGGAAGGGATGTCCTTTAAAACCTCCAGAGAGGATGTGGCCCTACCAATTCATTGATTTCCACTCAGTGACACTAATTTTGGGCTTTTGGCTCTAGAACTCTGAGAGAAAAAAATTCTGTTTTTTTTAAGCCACCAAATTTTTGACAATGTATTCTAGCAGGCACAGAAAACAGACATACGTAGAGTAAACAAAGATTGCCAGAATAAGTCACTAGAAAACACCAAGTGTAAAGAAAAATATTGATAAGGAAGACTGTTCAATCAAAAGACATCATTAAGGCAATGAAAAAGAAGGCTAGCAATGGAGAAGATATTTACAACATACAAAACTGAAGGACTTTTGTCCAGAAAAACATACATAAATCAATAAGATAAAAACAGACATCTTAACCAAAAATGGATAAACATACCTAGGAAGATATTCTACAGAACAGCAGATATAAATCATCAGTAAAAAAAATGTTGTCAACTTCACTATTCATTATGAAGTACAAAGTAATGCCATGATGATATATGACTACATCCCTACCAGACTGGCTATGATTAAAGAAATTGACGATATCAAGTGTTGGTGTGTCATGAACAACAGAAACTTTGCAACAGTGACTATAACTTAGTAAAGCTATTCTGGGAATGTGTCAGGCAGTACAAACTGAAGTTGAACATACATGTTCTTATGACCTCAAAATCCTATTCTATTCCTAGATGTATACACAAAAGAAGTGTTGCGTGTTTGTGTGTGTACCCAAAATATGTACAAAATCATTCATAGTAGTGTTGTTTCCCATAACACTAAACATGAACCAAAAAAAAAAAAAAAAAAAAGTAAATGAACTTCCAATGAAGGAAAAGAACAAGAGGGTGGCTGATGATGTGCTAAAAATACTTGTCACTCAATCTGTGTAGTGACTTTCTAAGTTTATTTAGTGACAATCCATTGAGCTTTACTGTAATAATTTGTATATATTTTTGTATGCTATACTTTTATAATAAAAATGCTATTTAAAATTTTGGGGGGCACTTTTAAGCCTCTTTAGTTTTCCATATGTAATTCCAGGAAATAATCCTGGAATTTTTTATTTTATTTTTTTAATTGCATTTTAGGTTTTGGGGTACATGTGAAGAACATGCAAGATTGTTGCATAGGTACACACATGGCAGTGTGATTTGCTGCCTTCCTCCCCTTCACGTATATCTGGCATTTCTCCCCATGCTATCTCTCCCCACTTCCCCCCCCGTCCCTCCTCCATTTTCCCCCAACAGACCCCAGTGTGTGATGCTCCCCTCCCTGTGTCCATGTGTTCTCATTGTTCAACACCTGTCTATGAGTTAGAACATGTGGCATTTGATTTTCTGCTCTTGTGTCAGTTTGCTGAGAATGATGGTTTCCAGGTTCATCCATGTCCCTACAAAGGACACGAACTCATTGTTTTTGATGGCTGCATGATATTCCATGGTGTATATGTACCACATTTTCCCTGTCCAGTCTATCATCAATGGGCATTTGGGTTGGTTCCAGGTCCTTGCTATGGTAAACAGTGCTGCAATGAACATTCATGTGCATGTTTAATAAAATTATCTTGTGTACATTTTTATGAGAAGAATTGTCATTATAATAACACTGCATCTCCCCTACACAAGCAGTTTTATTGTGTCCTTTGATGATTTACATAATATTTAGATATATCTGTATGTATCTATATCACTAATGCATATATACATAGGATACTATGTATATATTCCACCATGTGGGTCTTACATCTTGTAGGTTTTATTCTTAAATGTGACTTTGAAATGTATTTAAAAAAAATAGACTTTCCTAATTTTTTTTTAGGGCATAGAGAATTGCTCTTGGTACTACTTTATCTGTTGGTACTATTGAATTTTTTAAAATCAGCAATCATTTTTATCAGCAAATAACACAATTTTATTTTTCTAATTGTATCTCCTCTTTTAAAAACGATATTGCTTTCTTGGACACAAGTTAAATATTGAATAGAAGCCATTGTAACTAGTATCCTTGCTTTTTCTTAACATTAAATATTTCTAACATTTGCGCCTTATTATGCTTAATTTGGGGTTTATAACAATTAATATAAATATATGTTAAACTATTCAACTTTTGCATATTGAGGTTAAATTTTACTTGCTTCTGATGCATTTTATCTATGTATTATTTGATAGATTTTGTGATTAATTTCTTAGGATTTTTATTTCTATGTTAATAATAACCTGTAATTTTTATTTTTCTTACTATCCTTGTTCAGTTTTATGGCAAAGTAATACTAGGCCTTCAGAAGGATTTGGAAGACCTATTGCTCTTTAATCTATAGAGTAGTTTATACTAGATTGGCATTATCCTTGCTTTAAGGTTTTGCAAAGTGCCCTTGTAATCACTTCTAAACCCAGGATTTTGAAAGGTGGGAACAGGATATAGAACTATGATTCTATTTACTCAGTAGTTGTAGGTTTCATTTAGTTTTTACTTCTTCTCAGAGGCTGTTTTGATACTTTAAGTGTTTTTCAGAAATTTTTTTAATCTAATCTTTCAGCTTTGATATAAATTTGCTCATTTTGTTGATAATGTGAACAAATATAATGTAACATAATCCATGTCCTATTTGTATAATGAATACTGTTTTTTTCATCTCTTCTTCATCATCATTCTTGTTAGGTGGTGGTGAATTTATCTTTTCAAATCATCAGCTCTGGGTTTAGTTTATCTTAGCTACTATCTCTTTGTGAAAAATACATTTTTTTCAGTTGAATACAATTCGAAGTGCTCTGAAATTACATTGTCAATTTAATTATATACAATAGAAGATGTATCTGGCTAGATTACCAACATGAGTCATTTTCTAATAAAATTCACTATTGGTAAGGGAGATCAATCACAGGATTTTTTAATTAATGGAAGAAAAGATTTTTAAAGAGTTTTTAAAATAAGCATGGTTAGACGGATGATCATTATTCTTCAATTAAGGCATTTTTCTGTCTTAAGTACCAAAATTATTCTTAAGGAATCAATGTCTTCTTTCCTCTTTATTGTCTGTCATATATTAATAAAAGGTACTCAATCTTATGTCTTGAGTAAGTGAAGCAGGCAAACTAACACATTTTTATGTTCTGTCACTGTTTCTTGATTTCAGTTGTATTTTTCTCATCTTTATTGACTCAATCCACAAACAAATATTCAGCACTATTCTGGGACATGATATTTGTAAATAACAACAGGAAGATTCTGATTCCCAGAGCTGACATTCCTGCGTGAGGAAAGTTTGAAAATAGACAAGTAAAGATATAAACACAATGCCAAATAGAAGGGAGGGAACATACTATCTGAAGTGGTTGTCAAAGGTATCTCTGAAAAATATATTTCTGATACCAAAATTATGAAAATTAACCAGCCATGAGAAAATAAATTACTGGCCAGGCACAGTGGCTCACACCTGGAATTCTAGCACATTGGGAGGCCAAGGTAGGTGGACTGCCTGAACTCAAGAATTCAAGACCAGCCTGGGCAACATGGTGAAACCCTATCTCTACTAAAAATACAAAAAAATTAGCTGGATGTGGTGGCATGTGCCTGTAATCCCAGCCACTCAGGAGGCTGAGGCATGAGAATCACTTGAACCTGGGAGGCAGAGGTTGCAGTGAGCTAAGATCATGCCACTGCACTCCAGTCCTAGGCAACAGAGTGAGATTCTATTTACAGCAAGGAAAGAAGGCAGGAAGGGAGGGAGGGAGGGAGGGAGGAAGAGGAAAGAAAGTAATTACTGGAAAGGCATTGAAAGAAAAGGATGTAATGAATACAAAGACCAAAAATCCACAAAGAGCTTGGCCTGTTTGAGTAAAAGCAGGAACTCAGGGAAGAGAGGCGCCCTGAAGATGATGGAGTAGGTGAGAGTCAGATCACATCATGTCTTGTAGGCCCAGGTTTGGTTTTGATCCTGAACACGGTAGCAAGTCATTACATAGTTTTTGTTATTATTTTGCTTTCTGTTTATATTTTAAACAGATTGTTATGTGTGGGGAACATTCCCGTGTGAGACTCCCAAAAGGCGTGGGTCTCACTATATGGTGAGTTTGATCCCAAACAGTTTCCTACTGGAGGCAGTTGAGCTATTGTAAAGAACGAACTGAAAGATGGATGATCAGTTTCTAATATCAACCACGATATTGTTTGGGCCTAAACTATGCGGTGCTGCTAGACCGAGTGACTCCCTACCAGCAACCAGTTTCTGCTTTTAACCTTTATGACTTTAAGAATAGCTTTAACCTTTTCTTTACTTGCATGACTGCCTTGTACCCTAGATAATGGTTTGACTGTGGGGATATTTGCAAAGCAAATGCCACTATACGGATGGCTTTGATCTCAGACTCAGAGACTCCTGAATGGGGGAGTTGAGATAAGTTGAGTCAGGAGCAGACAAAGGAGAATCTGGTTAAAAGATATTCTGATGAGCAAAACCAGAAAAACTTTTAACATGTGAGTCCTAAAACAAGATCAAACCAGAAATACCTGCAGCCGTGAGGAATAATGTCTGGATGTAAACAAGCTTTGTGATCACAGGAAATTCTGTTACTTTTTACAACCACTGATTGTGTATCTGACTTCTCTATTGTATAGGCCACGTAAGGTATAGATTTGCATTTCCTCTTGCAATAACGTAAACCAGAGCAAGGAAAGTGTATTTATTCCTGGCCTTTGAAAAACAAAGCTGCTGTCTTAGGCACGGCCTATCCAGCCCTCCAGACCCCTGCTTTATTTCTGTCTTTCTTTATTTCTTTAAGTGCACGCTCTCTTCCAGGTATTGGGACCCTCTTGCAGGTCGAGAGACCCCCGGCAGACGAGCTGTCCCGGACCAGACCCCGACAGTTATGACCTAATTTCACTTTTTAAAAGATAATTCTACAACTCTTTTGGCATGTGTGTTTTTATTCTCACTGCTTTACAAACCATTCTTTGCATAATTAATAACCTATAATTTTTACGTTTCCTACTGTCCTTGTCCAATTTTATGGCCAAGTAATACTAGCTCTTGAGAATGTATTTGCAAATAATGGCTTGTAAGGTGATAAGAGTAGGGACAAAAATGCCAATACAGTTTAAAGATGATACGGGTTTGAACAAGAATGACAGTAAAGGTGGTGAGAAGTGAGCCAGTTAAAGACACAGTGTAGAGGTAGAACAATCATGATTTACTGATGAATTAAATGTAAGTGGTGGGGAGAAATAAAGGATAATAAATAAATGATAAATCCATGGTTTAGGCCATGAGAAGAGGAATACTAGAACATTATGATACATTGCAATACAGTTATTAGGATGCCAAATTTCTTTCTACTAATTATATCGCACAGAAGTCTTCCTGACAGTGCATAGACATTAAAGTACAATGTATAGGCCAGGCACAGTGGCTCATGCCTGTAATATCAGCACTTTGGGAGTTCGAGATCAGCCTGACCAACATGGTGAAACCCCGTGTCTAGTAAAAATACAAAAATTAGCTGGGCGTGGTGGCAGGTGCCTGTAATCCCAGCTACTTGGGAGGCTGAGGCAGGAGAATCATTTGAACCCAGGAGGCGGAAGCTGCAGTAAGCTAAGATTGTACCATTGCACTCCAGCCTAAATGACAGAGTGAGACTTCATCTCAAAAAAAAAAAAAAAAAAAAAAAAAGTACAGAGCAATTAATTGAGTCCAAAGAATTTGGCACAACTCTTGCAGATAAAGCTTACTCACTGCACAAAATCTTATCTCAAACAAAATATTACAAAATTAAAAAAAATGATTGTGAGCATTAAACTAGATAACAAGGGCAAAAGTAACCAGTACAATACCAGCACATAAAAATTAGTTAAATCTGGGGATATATATATATATTCTGATCACCTCAATGAGTGATGAAATATCCTGATATCCTGGTACCCTTGGATTAATTTTGACCTTTTTATCTCTTCATATGTGGAGACTGAGGACCATCATATTCTGAAGGGTCCTAAGCTGATGTGTTATTTCAGCTAAATTACTTCTTAAAATGCTTAATTTTGTCAATTTTAATATTAAATGTATTTAACTTTAAAGAAGTAATTTTTTGATACTATTGTCACATTTTCTAAAATGTGTCACACTTTAAACTGTCAAAGGAGAAATATAAGGAAGGCATTGAATAATTTGACATTATATTGTTTAGGGATTAACTCCATCTCAATGCTTCTGTATGATTTGTGCAAGTCAAATACCTCTAATCTCAAGTTTTCACAACAGCAGACCATAAGAGTTGAAATAGATGATCTTTTAAATTGCATTTATATATTGCCTTCCTTACTAATACTTGTTCATTGGATGAATTTATAGGCATAAAACCCCTTTGTGAATTCTAATATGTTAATGAAATAATTCCCTGCAAATGTTTATTGAACATTTATTAAATCCAGCACCAAGCACCTGCACTGTCAGAGCCCACAGAATAGAGAAACAAGCAATAATTGAACAAATGAATCAGTAAAAACACAAAACAATTATTAAATCTCTAGAAGGAAATAAACAGGAAGATGTAATAAATGAGTAACAACGTGGACTGAGTGGGTTATTTTAATCAGTGTAGGTCCTACTAAGAAGTTATTTCAACAGAGCATTGAAAGATGAAAACAATTCAACATTGCAATCCAACAAAAACAAAAGGAGAGTTCCAAAAATAATAGCAAATATAAATGTTCAAGATGAGAATCAGTATGAACTGTCAGATAAAATAATAGAAAAGCTAAAGTGGGCAGAGAGGAAACTGGGTAGAGAACAGCACAATAAGAGACGAGAGTAGGCAGTGGCCGTATCTTTTATGACTTCATAGGCTGTGGAACATAATATGGATTTTTATCATAATGAAATTATTAGAAAATTGTAAGCAGTAAAATAACCAATTGGTCTGGGGAAACAGACAAAGGGATCATTTAAAACACTAGTAATCATGAAGGTAGTAGTTAAGGAGAAGGTGAAAAGTAATAAAGTTTGGGAAACATACTGTTGGTAGGTAGGGTTCACAAGAATTGCCAAAGAATTAGATACATGAAAAATGAAAGTCAACTGTAACTTCTATTTTTCTTTAGTAACTGGATCAATAATGACATCATTTACTGAGATGTTAAAGGCCGGAAGAGAAGCAGAATCACAGGAAGTGGGGGATGGAGGCAAAATTGAGAGACAGTTGGGATAAAGGAGGTTTAATATGCCTACTACATATCCACATGGAGTTGGTGAAAAAGTAAGATAGTCAGGTACATCATTGTGAAGCTCAGACATTAGGACTAGGTATCCAAATTTGATAGTCATGAGTATAGGATGGTATTAAAAGCCACAGGACTATGTCAGATAATATAAGGAGAGAGTACAGACATGAAAGGTTGAATTATTTTATTTAAAGGTTGGGAAAATAATTCAGCAGAAGAGATTAAGAAATAGGATAAAGGCAAGAAAGAATGGTCTTCCAAGAGAAAAATAAAGGAAGCATAATTTCAAAAAGAAGAAGTAATCAGCCATGTAAATTCTGCTGGGAATTTGAAAGTTGAAGACAAGAATTTACCATTGGATTTACCAAGATGGAAAATATCAGGGACTTTGACAAAAGCGATTTCAGCGGATTAATGAACGAAAGTTTAACTGAACTGGACAGAAAAGAGAATGGGAGGAGAGACAATCAGAGACAGTACGTTAGAATACATGTTTGCAGAAGAGCAGAGAAATGGGGTTAAGAGCTAGAAGACTATGTGGGGACTAGGATTTATTTTTAAGAGTAAGATACTCTCATTGTTTTAACATTGGTGGGGATTTTCAGAAGGAAGAAATCAAGGTGATTAAGAGACAAAGGAAGCATAATTACATGATCAAAATCCTTGAGTTGACCAAAGTATCTAATAACCAAGTAGAAATAATTGGCTTCTTATGGGCACAGAGGAGAGTTTGTTGATTTTGACAGGAAAGTAGAGAAAGTACACGGCTACAGCTGCAGACAGTATGTGGATTAATGTCTATTCACAAATATCTTCATCTTGACCTCCTTCCTCTATGAAAGCTGTCTGTATATGGTGATTAAAAGTGTAGGTAAGGCTGGGGCAGTGGCTCATGCCTGTAATCCCAGCACTTTGGGAGGCTGAGGTCGGTGGATCACTGGGTCAGGATATTGAGACCATCCTGGCCAACATGGTGCAACCCTGTCTCTACTAAAATACAAAAAAATAGCTGGGAGTGGTGGTGGTGTGCGTGTAGTCTCAGCTACTCAGGAGGCTGAGAACGTGAACCCGGGAAGCGGTGATTGCAGTGAGCCGAGATCTTGCACTCCAGCCTGGGGACAGGGCAAGACTCCATCTCAAAAAAAAAAAAAAATGTGTAGGCTATGGAGTCCAACTCACATAATTCAAATCCCAGCTCATTATGACTACGAACAAGCTGCTCATCTGTGTCTCAGTCTCTTCATCTATGAAATGGGGATAATAATAGCACCAACCTCATAAAGTTTTAAGATCCAAGTTGACAGGAAATTTCAAGTAAATGTTTTTATTATTATGGCATATTATTATTATATCCAACTGCTTATTCTACATTGCTATTTGAATGTCTGAATATTTAGTACCAAACATCTTAAGAACAGCATGTCTAAAACCAAATATGTAATACATTTTTAAATTTGTGAATGCAAAGCCAGAAAGGGTGTTTCTAAATGAAAACCTAGTTTATATATGTCTGCATGTATTTTCTTTTTCTTTTCCTTTTTATCTTTTCTGGAATTTATCAACAATAATAAACGCTATTACTTCTAACATGCATTTCATAACTTGAGATATTATTTTTCTAATCTACAACTTAATTCATGGTGAAATACAAAGTAATATCAACTTAGAAAGCATTTGAATTTTTACCTCCATATTTAATCTTAATATTGTAATAGCTTCTCAAAAGCCTTTTAGTCATACTAAAATTGTGTTGATGTTTCATGATTTGGCAAAGAGTCAATTTATAAATATAAAAATCTAAATTAAAATTGGCCAGTTTCAGATTATTCTATCAAAAAATTATTGACATATTTGTTAGAAAATATTCAAAGTTGTCTTTAGCTATCAGAATGTTTTTTATTTTTCTTCTCTTTAATAAAATACAATTAAAATGAAAATATTCCCAAATGAAAGAAAAAGACATTTCAATTAAAAATATTTTATTAAGTTAAAATTAAGTTTTAGATTTCATTATATGTGGCTGCATTAAAGCACACTTCAGCATTTATATCTATTCAAATTATGTACAGAATACTTGAGAATACTCAAGTATGTCATATTGTTTTAGTAAAAAGAGTGAGTGTTCTTAGGAAATGATATCTTACAAAACTGTAAGATATAATGATCCTTATCAGCAATTAATGACCTGTAACCAAAATGGACATATAAAAGAATTAAACCTTATAATGAAATATTCCTAGGAACAATATTAGGTAAATGTATTTCAAGCTTATTGAAGTTATTATTTAATTAGGTTGTTACTGTGGCACATACTTTTATATTTCTTTTAAAAAGCTTTCTGACAAGCAGTTTCATTCTGATTTTTAGTAAAAAATAAAAAGTCAATAGAATCAAGACGTATATATATAATATCATGTATAGTTGAATTGTGTGCTATACAGAATCCTAAAATAAGATTTCACTAATGCTAATTACTGGGTATTGAGTGCTGAAAACAACATACCTTAAATATATATAACCAAGAACATTTCATATATTCACAACACTAGAAGACAGCAGAATTGAATTATCGCTAATTGTCATTGATATAACCCCCCTTTTATATAACATACTTTTCAGAACCCAAGTAAAAACAACTGAAAAATACTCATAGATCTAAGGATATTAATGACACATATATTATCTAATATTCTTTGTACTGCATCTGAAGTCCATGCCCTTTGCAAAACAAGAGTAGAGAGGAGAAACAAAGGCAACAGATTTAGATATATGAAATTGCTGAGATTTGTTCATGTTTTTAATTGCAAAAATATTTTTACATGATTCAACTTAGTATATGACAGCAAGAGTATGGAAAATATATTAATCAGTTTTTTTATGTGATTGAGATGCAAGGAGTTAATTTTCACTTGTTAAGAATTGGTTAGAATCTAAATTTTTTAAGTAACTCATGCTTTTATAAAGTCTGAAGTTGCATATATGTCTCACCTTGAAATTGATCAATTCAATTGTAGAAAATCATGTGGAAGAAAGAAAACTGAAGACATTTTTATCCTAAGATGAATAACTTAAACATTCCATTTTGCTTCCATTATTATCTAAGAAACCATAGTTTATAACAGATTAAAATTATTTTGTTTTATTTTAAAGAACTTTTTTTCCACTTTCACCTAATCATATCCTCAAAGGTTTTTATGTGCTACCTTAGAAATTTCACATTAAGTAATCATCTATAGTTTCCCACTTTGGCTTACTTCTGGGTACATCTCTCCTCTCATCTTGTCTTCATTTTAATTTTTATCAATATGTAATAATTTAACATATTTATGGGGTACTCTGATATTTCGATATATGCATACCAGGTATAATGATCAAGTTAAAGTCTTTAGGATATCTGTTATCTCAAATAGTTATCATTTCTTTGTGTTGCAAATATTTCAAATCTTTCTTAACATTTTGAAATCTACAATAAATTAACTATAGTTACCCTACTGTGCTATCAAGCAATATAAATTATTCCTTCTAGCTAACTATATGTTTCTATCCATTAACCAATCTCTCTTCACTCCCTCTCCCCACACTCACTCTTGCCAGCCTCCAGTAACTATCATTCTAATCTACACCTCCATGAGATCAACATTTTTAGCTCCCATGTAAGAATGAGAACATGTGCTACTTGTCTTTCTGTGCCAACCTTATTTAACTTAATGATCTCCAGTTCCATCTATGTTGCTGCAAATGACAAGATTTTATTCTTTTTCTTTTTATGGCAAACTAGTATTATCTTATGTTTTTATCCACATGTATTTCATATGTTCTTTATCCATTCATGTCTTGATGGATACTTAGGTTGCTTCCATATCTTGGCTATTGTAAATAGGGCCTCAATAAACATGTGGGTGCAAGTATCTCTTTGATACATGGATTTCCTTTCCTTTGGGTGAATACCAAGTAGAGGGATTCTTGGATCATATGGTAGTTCCATTTTCGGTTTTTTGAAAAACCTTTATACTATTATCCATAATTAACATTTCCACCAACCTCATGTAAGAGTTCCCTTTACTCGAAAATCAGTCAGGCAGGCTTGTGGCTCACACCTGTAACCCCAGCATTTTGGGAAGCTGAGGTGGGAAGATCATTTGAGGTCAGGAGTTCGAGACCAGCCTGACCAACATGGCAAAACCCTGTCTCTATTAAAAATACAAAAAAATTAGCTGGGCATGGTGGTGCATGCCTGTAGTCCCAGCTACTTCAGACGCTGAGGCAGGAGAATCACTTGAACCCATGAGGCAGAGGTGCAGTGAGCCGAGACCGCACCATTTCACTCCAGGCTGGGTGACAGAGTGAAACTATGTCTCAAAAAAGCAAAAGCAAAAGCAAAAAACAAAAACAAAAGGAACAGCAACAACAAAAAAGAGTTTCCTTTTCTCTGGATCCTTGCCAACATTTGCTATTCTTTTGTCTTTTCTATTACAGCCATTCTAAATGAGTTGAGATGATATTTAAAGTAACCAAAACAGCATGGTATTGGTATAAAAACAGGTACATAGGTCACAAGAACAGAATACAGAACCCGGAAATAAATTCACATGTTTACGCCTGATTTTCAACAAAAGTGCCAAGAACATAGATTGGGAAAAAGACACCATCTGCAATAAATGGTTCTGAAGAAACTGGGTATCAACATGCAGAAGAATGAAACTAAATTCCTGTCTCTCATCAAACACAAAAAGTAACTCAAAATGGATTAAAGATTTAAATGTAAGACTCAAAACTATAAAACTACTAGACAAAAACACGTGAAAAATGTGTCAGGACATGAATCTAGACAAAGATTTTATGGTTAAGACGTCAAAAGCACAGGCAACAAAAACAAAAATAGATAAATGTGACTGCATTAAACCAGAAAGCTTCTGGACAGCAAAAGAAACAACAGAGTAAAAAGAAAACCTATAGAATGGGAGAAAATATTAGCAAACTATTCATTCAAGGACTAATATCCAGAATATGCAGAGAATTTAACAGCAAAAAATAAAAATAAAAATAAAATAATCTCCTTAAAAAGTGAACGAAGGACGTGAGAAGACATTTCTCAAAGAAAGACATACAAATGGCCAAAGCATACATGAAAACATTCTTAACATCACTAATCATCAGGGAGATGTAAATCAAAACCACATTGACTTTTTAACATAAGCTTAAAATGACTACTTAGAAATGTAACTTACAGGAAATACAATTGTAGGAAAACTTAACTCTTTTAAAACTGCTGCTCAGTAAGTCCTCAGTATCAAGGAACTGGTTAAGTAGCCACCATCCTACTGCCTGACCACATCTTCTATCATTCACCAAGATAGAAAGGTCTTTCCACTATGATCTTGGAAAATTAAAAGAAGTTATGCTTCAATGAGACCAGCAATTGTGGTTCAACAAAAATCAGTAAAGGTCAACAGTTTCAGTTTGATCTTTCTTCTTTAATATTTGCACACCTTAAATATAGAAGTCTCCACAGATTCAATATTTAAAGCTAAGCAGAAAGAAGCAGAGAAGTTGGGGACAAATTTAATAATGGTACCTTCACAAATTTCCTGTATGTACTAACAATCACGACTTCAATAATTTTGGTGTCAGGCCTTACCTGCCTTTTACTTATCACACACATCCAGAACACCCTTGATACAAAATTAGTAAGAAACGTGCTAATTCACAAAGTTTGCTTTTTGTTTACTAAAATTAAATCAGACTAATCTTCAAGAGGGTTATTTTATAAACAGTATATACATGAAATTAAATGTTAGTTATGTCAAAGGCAAAAAAGTCTCTTCACAAATAATGTTTTTCTGTTTCTAAAGTGCTTTTACATGTTATTTCATTTTACCATTACTAACATAAGGTACATAAAATCTCACTTTACTACTGCTGGAAAGGAGTCCTTAATGGATTAGGTTTGTCGAAGCTGATATAGCAAGTAGAAGAAATAAAACTCAAATTCTACCTAGTTCTCTTTAATATTGTAGACTATTTTAACAAAGTTACTCGACACATTGTGAAATACACAAAGAGATCCTACTAAAGCTTAAACGGTTTTTGCATTTTCTGCAAATTATTAGGCTATCATTTAGTCCTTAACTTTTGGGGACTTGACCGCAGTCAATTCCTGTTATTATTTTGATGGTTATAATCATGGTCACTGAGGAATCAATGACATTTCTGAAGTAACAGTATCAAGTGACTAGTAGTTGTATTTCAGCTGAAAAAGAGAAGTGCCTTGTGTTGCTGAGAGGACTCTGAGTGACAAAACAGAACCAAGCAAACAAACAAACCAATACATAAATAAAAGTATAGTAAGAAATAAAGAAGACAAAAAACGTTCATGAAATCCAGCTTTTGCCCAGCTATGCTAATCTCTAGTAAGAAATTATTCTGCACTCTTTTGTCTCTCATGCTTTCTTAATGAATGAAAGTACCGATTTGGAGAAAAAAAAATATCAAGTATAATTATTGTCTTTACATAATTCTCCTCCACAAATGAAACTAAGTACCTTTTTAGCTTTACTGTTGTTATAAATTTTAGCAGGTAATTTTTAAAGGAAAATATAGAAAAATTAAAAATATAAATATCTTGGTGTTTGTTTTTATATACTACATTTAATTCTTGAATATAACACTTAGAAAACTAAGACCAGCAAACAGTTTTTTGACAATAACTTCACCAGCTTTATCGTATTTGCCATCTACCTAATCATGTTTTGAAAAATCATAATCATTGATAACTTAATTTTGCTAAATAATTTTTGTTTTCTAATAGCAATATGGTAGAAGCATTAGGAATTCAATGCACATTTAAAATTCTCTGAGAAAACAGATGAAAATTACAACTAAATAAATTTTGTTCTTATTGATATGTACAACAGTATTACCAAATTAAAATATCAGTCCATGCATGGAATAAATAATAGAAAGGAATTGGCCAGCTGTAATGTCTATTACATGTAAGATCAATTAATTTCCTCTTTCTAACTCTGCAGACATTTGTATATAATTCTAAGAATATTAAATTTTAAGAATATTAAAACAGACTCTCAGTAAAAAATGTAGTGCTAGAAATGTAGAAATTGATACTACTGGAGCAAAGTACCATTTAGCTTTCATTGGGAAGATGAGAATATTATTGTGCAATGGACTGGAGGGAACTTGAATTAGTTCAGTCAATTAAGTCATGATTAATTTATGTTAGATTCTGCTCTCCTGAGTCTATAAAATCCAAGAGACTTTAGTTAACCAACAGTAGTTTAATAAAAGTCTTTAAAAATGAAATCTAAAGAGAAAAAAATTTACTACTGACACAATCAATAGACAGCAAGTTTCCTATTTTGAGTCAATGGAAGCGAAAATAAATTTAGAAATTAAAAAGAACAAGGTTGCTCCTTTCAAAAGGATTACCAAATTTCCCAAATAGTTAATAGCATGGCTTGTACAGCAGCTCTTCCCAGACATGTGGTAAATTTTAAGTATGCACAAGAGCAAAGGCTTTCTTTGCAGCAAGAACTGCTGCTAGTGATAAGTTCATCTTCTCTCTGTCTAAATCGAAACATTCAGTTGCTAATACCTTTGATCAAAAATGATTCTGCAGAGGCTGTGAGTAGATGGTGATTACTCTAATTATCTATCTGAACGTAATACATGAGTCTAACGGACCTTTGTGTATTTCGGGTATATTGAGAGAACGTGCGGTTGTAGGCCTAGCTGGGTTCTTAAACCACTGAGAAAATAATAGCAGCTTATTCAATCTCTTCCAGGAAAGAACTGAATCTGAAGGAAGATGCTTTAGCTCCATTCACAGAGTGGCTGAGATACTCTGAATATTATGCAAAGCATTTGATTGAAGACAAGTATAGCACTTTTAATAGATCTTTCTCTACAAGAAACCAATGAGGGAAGTATACACCTTCAGGAATATCTTCCTGTTCGATGAAGAAAAATTACGTAACTAATTTGGGTCACATCGTTTTTCAGAAGCATTTGAATAAATCCTACCTGTGCAATCTGAGTTCTATGTAAGTTATAAATAATGTCATCATATGGGATTGCCTTTAATAGGGCAACTACTACATATGTTGTTTTAAATTTTTTAAATTAGAGATGGGATCTCGCTATGTTGCCAAGGATGGTCTGGAAATCCTGGGCTCAAGTGATCCTCTCACTTCTACCTCCCAACATGCTGAAATGACAGGTGTAAGCCACAGCACCTAGCCATATTTGTCACGTAGAACATAGTAATTAAACAGAAACTTCTTCCCAAATATGCTCTTATATTCACCTGAATTTAAACTCCTATTGACTTTTAATTGTTACTTTAAAAATACTTCAGTGTAATATTGGTATGTATACTTAAAACCGTATCATGTTATATAAAGTGTCTGAGATCATAACATTCCTTTTTCTTTTTATTCATTTTCATTTTTGATTTTGAAACATATACAGGCCAGGGAACCATACTTGAGACATTTTTCCAAACTGAGTATGTTGTAGTTGTTCCTAAGAGTTCTGGCTAATGGCATCAATGTCAGATATTAAGTCACTGTTCAAAAAAAATGACAATGTGAAAGACACTCTCCATGATAGTAAATGCCGAAGTGCTCACATTATCCCTCATGAACCACACACTTCAAGCAGCGATCAAGCACAACAATCCATTCTGCTTACAGCCAGTGTGGTGGAAAGTAAGAGAAGTCCAATCTCTGTGACAGGCTATGTTTCACTGCCAACATGAGGGATTTTTTTTTCACCAAAGTCATTCAGTAATGATATACTAGCTCAAATGTGTTATTTTCAGCAGTAACTATCATAGTTTCTATTGGTCTAGAAAATCAACAACGGCTTGCTTGCACTGACTGAAGTGTTAAGTGTACAATGGAGGAAACGTATTTTTGACAATGGCACTTGTGTTAGGGTCTTGAAAACAAAACCAAGGGAGAAGGGTATGAAAAGTGCTATGTTTTCTGCCATAGATGTGAAGATGCCTTTGTGTAATGACAGACTGATGTCTCCAAACGGAAAATCAAACAGTGAACTGCTTTCTAGGTCTGACAAAGGATGGATCACTAAAAATAACATTTAAGATTTGGTTAGAAAAAACGCCCTGAAAATATGTATATATCTATACAAAAGACAAGCCCTTTTGGAAGCTGTGGAAAATGATGAAAACAGTAATTATCCCACATGCCTAATTGTTAAAAAAATTATTGCTTATTTTCTCACAAAGGAATATCTGACGATTTTAATTGTTTTGGAAAATACAGATGAAAAGAGAATCATTTAAATAATCCATTATCCCACTATTTTTGCCCCAGGAAAGTCCATTTTGTACAAAGCAATTAATGTGATGTTTTAAAATTGTTAATCTGTTCAAAACCCTCTAATGGATCCTTGGCATATCTAAAATGACGTCTCAATGACTCTCTCTGCCTGCATAGCCCAAAGTGACCTGGTCCCAGGCTCGCTCTTTCTCACTCATTTCCCACCACTCTTCCCCTAGGTCATTCCACTCTAGCCCAGAACCCAGTAGCAATTTCTCCAGCATGCCAAGTACATTCCCATCACAGGGCACTCCTGGCTGTTCCCTTGACTTGGACTGTTATTTACCCAGATACTCACACTTTGTTCAGGTCTCTGTTCAAACATCTCCTCAGAGAGGTTCTTCCTGAAAATCTCCTCTAAAGAAACACCTCTACCACCAACCCTTCTTCTTTTTACACTGCCATTTCTTAAACTCTAGCACTTATCACCACTTAACTTTGTATTGTATATTCATGTGTTTAACTCCACGTTGTTTACATCCACTAGAATGTAAGTACCCTGAAGATGAGAACTTGGCCGGCATTCCTACTGCTGATAAAGTTCATGATCTAAAGTGTGTGTTCAATAAATATTTGCTGAATAAATACTCAAGGTTAACATTGTGGTTATAAAAGTAAAAATACATAATATTTTGGGATATTTATTTGGGGCCAGTTGTTCTTTTAAATGCTTTATAAGCATAAACTTACTAAACTTATTTAATCCTCCCAAACATTTGATGAAAAAGGTATTATTTTTTCTCATTATATGAATGAGGAAATTGAGGCATAGGGATATTAAATAACTTGCCCAAGATACAGTTAGAAAATGATGGAAGTAGAATATTTATCTAAGCCATCTGGCCTCAAAGCCAAAATTCTCAACCACTATCTCATGCTCTCCTTTCTCTCTCACACACACATTCTCACATGCACAATTATGCACACACAGTGATACCTTATGTAGTATTGTGGGCACACTTTTTTCATATATGTAAATTTTTTCTGACATCATCATTTTAATACCTGAACTACCTTCTACTCTGAGTTTGTGAGAAGAATTTTTAAACCTGTAACATATGGTGGGCATTTACAGATGACTTGCTTTAATACAATTAACACATGTCCTAGAAGTCAAATTACCAGATAAAAACCAGACACATTCTCAAGGGGTTTTAATTTCTATTACCAACTTGTTCTCAAGAAAAATTACCTTAATAATCATTTTCTCATATCCTCACAAGCCTGGGTTTTTGTTTTTAGTTTTAGTCATTTTGGTAAAATTTTTTATTTTTTATATTTTTTAAGGTTTGTCTGCTTTCTAGTGTGGTGGAACATTTTTTAGAAACTGATTTCTCCATTTTTTGATTCCCTATTTTTATTGAGCAACATTTCTGTGCTTCCTAACTAGTTTTATGTATTATTAAACAAAAGCCCTAATGCATAGTATATACAAGTTATATCCAAGTTCTTAGTTTTATCTACATGGTTTTATTTTAGGGTTAAAACCAGATTTCCATGAACTGCGTTTTGACAATTTTTATATATTTATTACTAAACAAGTCATTGGATAAACCTGGCATTTCCTCTAAAAGTGAAAAATTTACAGGTTATAACAAGTAAAAACAGTCTCACATTTTGGTCTATGTTCCATCTACCTACTGACTTGGCCCCCTATAAATCTCGGATTAACAGAGAGAAACAAAGAGGTAGGTAAAAGCATGAACGTAAAAGAGTAAAGGTGCTAGAGTCATTTTATGATTTTACATTTTAACTACCTACCTGGCTACTGAATAATTTATTGTGAAACTATGCTAGATCAAAAAAGAAGAGGCATTTATCTCTTCACAATAGGATGGTGAATTCAGTTGCACTTTATCAGCTATACAGGCAGTATTTTTGATAGGTGGTTTTGTGCCAGACAGTATGCAGTTTTATACACACACACACACACACACACACACACACACACATACATTTTTTACACATTAACATGTGAAATGCACTGACAAATATATAGATCAATCAACCAATAACAAAGTTATTCTTTCTCATTATGATGATTAAGTATTAATTTGATTGGATTAAAAAATCCAAAGTATTATTTCTGGGTATGTCTGTGAGGGTATTGCCAGTGGAGCGATTTGAGCAAGTGGACTGGCAGAGGAAGACCCATCCTCAGTGCGGTGGGCGGCATCCAATTGGCTGCCAGAGCAACTAGAAAAGAAGGCAGCAGAAGGACGTAGCAGCTGGCTTGCTGAGTCGTCCAGCTTTCATCTTTCTCCTGTGCTGGATGCTTCCTGCCCTTGAACATCAGATTCCAGGTTCTTCTGCCTTTGAACTCTTGAACTTACACCAGTGGTTTGTCACAGGCTCTTAGGCCTTCTACCACAGACTGAAGCCTGCACCATTCTTCCCTGCTTTTAAGGCTTTTGGACTTTGACCCACTAGTGGCTTCCTTGTTCCTCAGCTTGCAGATGGCCTATTGGGAGACTTCACCTTGTGACTGTGTGAGCCAGTACTTCTTAATAAGCTCGCTTTCATATAGATACATATCCTATTAGTTCTGTCCATATGGAGAACTCTGACACACTAATCTATAATTCTTCTCACCTCTGATAGGCATTTTTATAAAATGCACAAACTTTTAAAAAATACATGTATTTTATTGCACTTCAGGTTCTGGGGTACATGTGAAGAACATGCAGGATTCTTGCATAGGTACACACATGGAAATGTGGTTTGCCATGTATGTACCTAAAGTCTATTTTATCAGAGACTAGGATTGCAATTCCTTTTTTTTTTTTTTTGCTCTGCAGCTTGCCATGAAAATAATGATTTCTTTCCCCTGAAGTTGCCTGAATAATTTACTACAAAGATAATAGTATAAATAGTAGTATCGTACTATTTATACTATTCAATAGGAAGAAACCCATACATTCAATAGGAAGAAACCCTACTTAAACTTTGGCTATTGTATGGAAAGTAAAGTGTAGGGGACACCAAGCATGGACTCAGGGAAGCCCATTAGGAGGCCTTTGCAATGTTCCAGGTCAGACATGATGGTGGCTTAGGCTACAGTGACAGTGACCTTCTAAACGGACTAGAAGCCAGCTGACTAGCCAACCTTGAACCAATGTGTGTTATTCTAATGCTGATTGGGTTTAGTAGTTTCAGCATCTAAAGGAGTTCTTTTAATGCAGGACTTAGTAAATATCATTATTTATTAAGAGTTAAATTACTCTTTGGACTAAATCACCCATATTACCAAAAAGTTGTTTGAAAACTGTTTCCACACAGTGCAGTGTAATTGTCTATAGTTATGGCTCCAGTTTAGCCCTATCCCATTTCCCTAGGAAACTACAGATACCATTTTTCACGAGAGGCTCTTGGAAGATTGTGCTTTGGTACTTGATACTGGTCTAGGCATCCTCTTCATTTGTTACCTGATCCTGTATCTTTCTCCAGGTTGCTTTAGTAACCCACGGTAGTCAGCGTTGCACTGGTTCATGCCTCGTGCACTTCTTTACATCACGATGGATACAAAGAGTTCTGCATCTCTTAGAGTTGTTTAAAGTTCAGTCTTCAGGTTGGGCTCACTTCTGTAATTCCAGCACTTTGGGAGGCTGAAATTGAAGAATCCCTTAAGCCCAGAAGTTTGAGACCAGTTTGAGCAACATAGCAAGACCTGGCCTCTATTAAAAATAATATTTAAAAGTTAACTAGACTTGGTGGTGAAAGTCTGTAGTCTCACCTACTAGGGAGGTGGAGGCAGGAAGATTGCTTGAGTCCATGACTTTGAAAATGCAATGAGCCATGGTCACACTGCTGTACTCAACTTGGGTGACAGTAAAATCCTGTCTCAAAAAAAAAAAAAAAAAAAAAAAAGGTTCAGTCTTTTAGACGTTTTAACTGAATTTCTGTGCTGTAGTTATTTCTTTTATTTACTATTGTGCAATGGTGAAATTCACTAAAAAGTTCGTGTATTTTGAAGATAGACGAATAGGAACAGCTCTGGAGTGCAGTTCCCAGTGACAACGCAGATGGTGAGTGATCACTCAATTTCCAAACGAATTTTTACTGCCCACAGGCCAGGAGATTCCTGGGCGGACAAGTGTCACAAGTCTCCAGCATGATGACTGTTTCAGTCAGTGCAGTGGGTCTCCACACAAAAACTCACACAAATCTGGGTGCCGTTTCGATTGGCACCTGGAACATCTGGGAGACAGAGTTGCCCATTCAACTGAAAAAGAGGGGGCTGAAACAGGGAGCCAGGTGTTCTGGCTCAGCGGGTCCGACCCCCACAAAGACCAGTAATCTGAAATGCTCTGGATTCAGAGTTTCACAGCAAGCACAGCTGGACCCAGGATGGTCCAGCTCTGTGGTGGGAAGGGCATTCCCACAAACTGAAAACCCAGGACACAGGGTCATAAGAGGTACCTTCTGCTTCTGTGAACAAACCATCTCTTCCTAGGTATCTCAGGATAGCTACCACTGTAATAATCATTTGATTTCAGATTATAATTATTTAAACTTGTTTTTTTTTTTTTTTATTCAATGACCACTCCTGGAGCTCCATTGATGAATTCTTCTTTTCTTCCCAAATTCAGAATAGTTCTTCCCATCATTCTCTACTCTTCTTTTCTGAAATTACACTGTAGTTGAACTCAGTAGTTCCATGGCTTTATGTAGTCTCTGTATACTGATGAACCAAAATCTGCATCTAGCCTTGACTTTTTTCTTGAACAAAAAGTTGATACATGCAAGCATGCTCAGCATCTCCCTTTACATGTCAAATGGACAACTCAAACTTAACAAGTCCAAAATATAGCTCTTGTATCACTTCCTTGGTCCCTGAAGTCTCCTCATTTCAGAAACTGTAGAGCAACATTCATTCTACTGTTCCCCAAAACTTTTCAGGCATTATTAACTCTTTTTCCCCCATCTATGCACCCAGCACCTCATCTACCAGCAAATTCTATCATCTCTAACTAAAAACCCAATCACCTCTCATGACTGCTACCACACTGCTCCAATGACCAGCTTCTCTTTCTGAGTTACTGCAATACTCTCCTACCTGGTTTAGCTGTTCTTACTGTCACTCCATAGACATCTATTTTTGTGTGTATACTGCACCTAGAGTTGTATGTTCAAAATGAAAATCTGATTATTGTATTTGCCAGCTCAAAGTCATATCAGCTGTATTTGCAATCAAATGTTTTTTGTTTGTTTGTTTGTTTTTACGATGGCTTATAGGTCTCATCATGTCCCGACACTACGCTCTGGTCTCTGACCTTAATCTTGCCACTCTTCTCGATTTCTCTCTCCAGTCTTACCTATCTTTCTTGTGTTTTTTTCTAACATTCCAGGCACATTCTCAACTTACAGCCTCTGCCCTTTCGTCATTATGATTCAGAGGCTCTTGTCTACACTACTACTCCCACTACATTCCCATCCACACACCAATTTTCACATGGCCTCTCAGTGCATGCAGATCCTACTCATAGAGGCCTTCATTGTTGACATTATCTAAAAGAGCACATGTCTCCTATTCCAGATCTTCTAATGCTGTTTCATTCATTTTCATGGCATATTATAAGTGTATTTGTTCATTTGCATATTGTCTGTCCTCCTCACCAAAATGTAAACTCCATGGGGCCAGGGATACTGTTTCTTTCATTCACCACTAGGTCCCAGTGTCTAGAATTGTACCCATTTTAGATGAATGACTATATTAGAGAACATTAATTATAATCTAACATGATATAATCTCCTCTTGATTTTTAATCATTATTAGACTGGTAAAATATATAGCACTATATAGCAATACTAATGCAAAAATTATCAAAGTGAATTTTTTTTTTTTTGAGATGGAATCTCATTCTATTACTCAGGCTGGAGTGTCGGGGCTCTATCTTGGCTCAATGCAACCTCTGCCTCCTGGATTCAAGCTGTTCCCCTGCCTCAGTCACCTGAGTAACTGGGAATACAGGCACGTGCCACCATGTCCAGCTAATTTTTTTGTATTTTTATTAGAGATGGGGTTTCACCATGTTGGCCAGACTAGTCTTGATCTCTTGACCTCAAGTAATCAACCCATCCTGACCACCCAAGGTGCTGGGATTACAGATGTGAGCCATGTTACCTTGCCCAAAGTAACTCCTTAAACAGAAATTAATAGATATAAATACAGCTATATTTAATAATATAGCCATATATATATTATATATATATATATATTATATATATATATATTTTAACAGTTTAACATTTTACTAAATCAACTCACACAAATTCCAAATTGCAAATATAATCAAGGACAACAGATTCTGCTTTTCCTTTTAAATCTTTCATTTTCAAGTCCATCATTAAGACAAAAAGTAACCAAAAATTAGGTTTGTTGCAAATTCATGATTCTTCTAAGAAAAAAAAAAAAAAGAACATTAGAGTAAAAAGAACGCCACTGGGTGTACGAGAAAGCACCACAACACACGGTTACAAATGGGGCTTCCTGGGTTCGGCGACAGGTAAAAGACGCTGTTCTCCTCACTGCTGTGTGCCAATCAGGGTTTCGTTAAAATAAAACTAGAAAATCTCCTAGGTTACACTAAGTCAGACACGGTCTGGAACACAGTGCTTAACAGTAATGCCAACTATCAGTGCTAACATAAAAACATTTTAGAAGGTCAAAAACAATTAAACTGGAAACCAAAGCCTTATTTTCCCTAGATGAGCAAAACTGAAAATGAAAGGGCTCCCACCTCCCAGTGGGAGTGAAGGGGATTTGTTTTTCGTTTAAATTGGAGGTGGGGCACATGGTGCAGCTGGTTCTGTCGTTGCTCAGCCTAGTTGGCGTCCAGCTTGGCCATTTCCTGCACATGTATAAATACAGCTGTATTTATAATAGATATAAATACAGCTCTTACGCAAAAAAGGAGGGTCACAGAGTCAAAATTTTAAACTGTCAACCCGATTCATTAATCTACCACTACTATTCTACCAAAATATTTTGTCCAAATAAAAGTTATTGTTTCTTTTGTAGATTACTGTATGTTTATTGTATCTGCAATATGGGTACAGACCACATATTCTCAATATGCAATTGCTTTTATTATATTTTATGTTCAACTTCTCTATATTTATTTTGTTCCCCTGTCCCATATCTGTATAGTACTCTTGACTGATTAATGGCAAATGTACTCCTTGGGCATATGCCTGGGATTCTCCAGAGTCTCCTTATCCGAGCTTGTGGTATAGATTTGATTGTCAGAACTTCCTCTCCCTTGAAACTTCTCTGTCTATAACAGGAAATTTAAAAAAAAATAGAAAAGATTTCCTTAATAAACTCTTGATTGTTTAAAAAAGTGACCAAATTTCCATTTAACTTCTCAGTATTTATTGATAACAATAAATTAAAACGTTACAAGTTTAGCTGGGCATGATGGTGCATGCCTGTAATCCCAGCTACTTGGGAGGCTGAGGCAGGAGAATCGCTTGAACCCGGGAGAAAGAGGTTGCAGTGAGCTGAGATCGCACCATTACACTCCAGCCTGGGCAACAAGAGCAAAACTTCGTCTCAAAAATGTTTTTTTCTCAAATTTATTTTGAGATACAGCTTCACTCTGTCACCCAGGTTGGAGTGCACTGGAACAATCATAGCTCACTGCAGCCTCAAACTCCTGGGCTTAGGTCAGCCTCCCACTTCAGCCTCTCAAGTAGCTAGTAGTACAGTCAAGTGCCATCACACCCAAAACATTCTTTTAAATCATCCTTTTATTAAAAGGTGAGGGGAATGGGGGGCACCAAGATGGCTGAGAGAAGCCAGCACCCAAACGCAGCTCACAGTGAATGAGAAGCAGAGGGATAGAGGACTTCAGGACTCCAAACAAGGTGCCGGGTTCATTTCTGTGGGACTGATAGGGCATTGAAAATAAGCCTGAGGAAGGAGCCATAGGGTGAGAGCCACCCAAAGGGACAAATCAAGATGGGGGTCACATCCCCACCTGAAACATGCAGCTGGCTTGGAGGGCCAGGAGACTTCACCCCCTTGGTGCTCTGATTCAGATCCTATGCTTACCTCATCCCTCCTGCAACCCACAGCCCACGAGAGCCCTGCCAGACCATGGGGCGCCATAGGTAGTCAATGCAAATATGAGCAGTGGCTACTGCTGGGCACAACAAGTTCTCACAGGGACCTGGGTGGGAGTTTGGACTAATGCTAGCAGGACAGACCATCTCAGAGAGGGAGGCAGAGTTGAAAGTAGGGAAACAGACTGTAAGGCCTGGGAGGCCCCACCCCCACAGAACTCAAACTGAAGCCCTCGCTAAAGAGCTTGGCAGCAAATACACCAGCTTGACCCCAACCAGCAAGATCCAGCTGGGGAAGGAGAGATGTCATTGGGAAAGTGGGGCCAATCTCACCTGCAAATCAACTCGAGGGAAGGACCACCCACCCAACAACCTGACTGAACCCAGGAGAGTCCAGCAATGCCCTGAACAGGCCAAAAAAGATACAGCTCCAACCTCAACAGAAAAAAACGTCCACTCAGAGACTCCTCCTGAAATCACTAACTTCAAAGATCAAAGGGAGATAAGTCCATGAAGATGGGGAAAAACCAGTGCAAAAACAATGAAACCACCAAGAACAGAACACCTCTTCTCCTCCCAGGGATCACAACTCCTCACCATCAAGGGAACAAAAAAAGACATAGAACGAATCTGATGAATTGACGGAAGCAGGCTTCAGAAGGTGGTAACAACAAACTTCTCGGAGTTAAAAGACCATGTTCTAACCCAATGCAAAGAAACTAAAAACCTTGAAAAAAGGTTAGATGAAATGCTAACTAGAATAACCAGCTTAGAAAAGAACATAAGCAACTTGATGGAGCTGAAAAACACAGCACAAGAACTTTGCAAAGCACACACAAGTTTCTACAGCCAAATTGATCAAGCAGTAATAAGGATATCAGAGATAGGAGATCAAATCAATGAAATATAATGAGAAGGCAAGATTAGAGAAAAAGAGTGAAAAGAAATGAACAAAGCCTCCAAGAAATATGGGATTATGTGAAAAGACACAGCCTGGCAAACTGGATAAAAAGTCAAGACCTATCAGTGTGCTGTATTCAGGAGACCCATCTCACATGCAAAGACTCACATAGACTCAAAATAAAGGGATGGAAGAAGATTTACCAAGCAAATGGAAAGCAAAAAAAAAAAAAAAAAAAAAAAAAAAAAAAAAAAAAACGGCAGGGGTAGCAATCCTAGTCTCTGATAAAACAGACTTCAAATCAACAAAGGTCAAAAGAGACAAAGAAGGGCATCACATAATGGTAAAAGGATCAATGCAACAAGAAGAGCTAATGATCCTAAATATATATGCACCCAGTGCAGGAGCACTCAGATACATAAAACAAGCTCTTAATGACCTACAAAGAGACTTAGACTCTCACACAGTAATAGTGGGAGACTTTTAACACTCCACCGTCAATATTGGACAGATCAACGAGACAGGAAGTCAATGAGGATATCCAGGACTGGAATGCAGATCTGGACCAAGCGGACCTAATAGACATTTACAGGACACTCCACACCAAATCCACAGAATACACATTCTTCTCAGCACCACATTGCACTTACTCCAAAACTGACCACATAATTGGAAGTAAATCACTTCTCAGCAAGTACAAAAGAACAGAAATCATAACAGTCTCTCAGACCACAACACAATCAAATTAGAACTCAGGATTAAAAAAAGCACTCAAAATCGCACAATCACATGGAAACTGAACAACTTGCTCCTGAATGATGAATGGATTAACAATGAAATGAAGGCAGAAATAATGTTCTATGAAACCAATGAGAATGAAGAGACAATGTACCAGATCCTATGGGACACATCTAAAGGAATGTCTAGAGAGAAATTTATAGCAATAAATGCCCATATGAGAAACAAGGAAAGATCTAAAATCAACACCTTCTTGTCAAAATTGAAAGAGCTTGAGGAGCAAGATAAAAAAAACTCGAAAGCTAGCTAAAGACAAGAAATAACTAAGATCAGAGCAGAACTGAAGGAGGTAGAGACACAGAAAAAGAAAAAATCAATAAATCCAGGAGCTGCTTTTTTGAAAAGATCAACAAAATAGACAGACTGCTAGCTAGACTAATAAAAAAGACAAGAGAGAAGAATCAAATAGATGCAATAAAAAATGATAAAGGGGAGATCACCACCAATTCCTTGGAAATACAAATTACCATCAGAGATTACTACAAATAACTATGCACATAAACCAGTAAATCTGGAAGAAATAGATAAATTCCTGGACACCTGCACACTCCCAAGATTAAGCCAAGAAGAAGTTGAAACTCTGAATAGACCAATAACAAGGGCTCAAGTTGAGGCAGCAATTAATAGCCTACCAACCAAAAAACGTCCAGGTCCAGATGGGTTCACAGCTGAATTCTACCAGACATACGAAGAGGAGCTGGTACCATTCCTGTTGAAACTATTCCAAACAATACAAAAAGAGGGAATCCTCGCTCAGTCTATGAGACCAACATCATCCTGATACCAAAATCTAGCAGAGACACAACTAAAAAAGAAAATGACAGGCCAATATCCATGACGAACACTGATGCAAAAATCTTCAATAAAATACTCGCAAACTGAATCCAGTAGCACATCAAAAAGCTTATCCACCACTATCAAGTAGGCTTCATCCCAGGGATGCAAGGCTGGTTCAACATATGCAAATCTATAAATGTAATTCACCACGTAACAGAACCAAAGACAAAAACCACATGATTATCTCAAGAGATGCAGAGAAGGCCTTCAACAATATTCAACAGCTCTTTATGCTAAAAACTCTCAATAAACTAGGTATCAGTAGAACGTATCTCAAAACAATAAAAGCTATTTACAACAAACACAGCCAATATCATACTGGATGGGCAAAAATTAGAAAGATTCTTTAAAAAATGGCACTAGACAAGGATGCCCTCTCTCACCACTCCTATTCAATATAGTATTGGAAGTTCTAGTCAGAGCAATTAGACAAGAAAAAGAAATAAAGGGCATTCAATTGGGAAAAGAAGAAGTCAAATTGTCCCTATTCGCAGATGACATGATCATATATTTAGAAGACTCCATCATCTCAGCCCTAAACCTCAAGCTGATAAGTAACTTTCACAAAGTCTCAGGATACAAAATCAATGTGCAAAAATCACAAGCATTCCTATACACCAATAACAGACTTAAAAAGAGCCAAATCATGAGTGAACTCCCATTCACCATTGCTACAAAGAGAATAAAATACTTAGGAATATAACTAACAAAGGATGTAAAAGATCTCTTCAAGGACAACTACAAACCATTGCTCAAGGAAATAAGAGAGGTCACAAACAGATGGAAAAACATTCCATGCTCATGGTTAGCAAGAATCAATATTGTGAAAATGGCCATCCTGCCCAAAGTAATTTATAGATTCAAAGCTATCCCCATCAAGCGACCACTGATCTTCTCACTGAACTGGAAAAAAGCACTTTAAACTTCATATGGGACCAAAGAGAGTCTGCATAGCCAAGAAAATCCTAAGCAAAAAGACCAAAGCTGGAGGCACCACGCCACCTAATTTCAAACGATATTACAAGGTTACAGTAATCAGAACAGCATAGTAGTGGTACCAAAACAGAGATATAGACCAACGGAACAGAACAGGTGCCTTGGAAGCAATGCTACATATCTACAACTATCTGATCTTTGATAAACAGGACAAAAACAAGCAATAGGGAAAAGATTCCCTGTTTAATAAATGGTTTTGGGAAAACTGGCTAGCCATATACAGGAAGCTGGAACTGGATGCCTTCCTTACACCCTATGCAAAAATTAACTCCAGATGGATTAAAGATTTAAACGTAAGAACTAACACCACCAAAACCCTAGAAGAAAACCTAGGCAAATCCATTCAGGACACAAGCACAGGCAAGGACTTCACGACTAAAACACCAAAAGCAATGGCAACAAAAGGCAAAATAGATAAATAGGACCTAATTAAACTCCAGAACTTCTGCACAGCAAAAGAAACAATCATGAGAGTAAACCAGCAACCAACAGAATGGGAAAAAATTTTCACAATCTACCCATCTGACAAAGGGCTGATATCCAGAATCTACAAAGAACTAAAGCAGATTTAGAAGAAAACAACAAACAAACCATTCAAAAGTGGGCAAAGGATATGAACAGACATCTTTCAAAAGAAGACAAATATGCGCCAACAAACATATGAAAAAATGCTCATCATCACTGGTCATTAGAGAAATGCAAATCAATACCACAGTGAGATACCACCTCACACCAGTTAGAATGGCGATCATTAAAAAAATCTGGAGGCAACAGATACTGGAGAGGATGTGGAGAAAAAGGAACACTTTTACACTGTTGGTGGGAGTGTAAATTAGTTCAACTATTACGGAAGACAGTGTGGTGATTCCTCAAAGATCTGGAGATAGAAATTCCCTTTGACCCAGCAATCCCATTACTGGCTATATACTCAAAGGATTATAAATCGTTCTATCATAAAGACTCATGCACATGTATGTTCATGGTGGTGCTGCTTATGATAGCAAAGACCTGGAACCAACCCAAATGCCCATCAATGATAGACTGTACAAAAAATGTGGCACGTATACATCATAGAATAAATACTACGCAGCCTAAAAAACGATGCATTTGGGTCCTTTATAGAGCCATGGATGAACCTGGAAACCATCCTTCTCAGCAAACTGACACAAGAACAGAAAACCGAACACTGCATGTTTTCACTCATAGGCAAGTGATGAATAATAATACGTGGGCACAGGAAAGGAGCAACACTTACACGGCTAGGTGTTGGGGGTGGAGGGAAGGGGAGGGAAAGCAGGAGGGCAGGGAGGATGGGGAGGGATAACACTCGGAGAAATGCCTGATACAGGCGATGGGGGGCGGGAGGGGGATGGAGACAGCAAACCTCCATGGCATGTATGTACCTATGCAACAATCCTGCAGGATGCAGGATGTGCACATTTACCCCAGAGCCCAAATACAATTTAAAAGAAAAAAAAATGAGAAGAGTGACGAGAATACTTAAAAATGTTCAAGAATTTTTTCATTGCTTAATTAAAATGACTTAAATTTATTTAACATTTCAGTTTTTCCTCCAGACTTATATGTGCTTATTGTCTTTTTTCCTATCATCTATTGAGGGGAGTCAACAGTTTCAAAGATCACAGTGTCTGCAACTCATCACACATATTGTCCAGGATTATTTACTCCAGTTCTAAGTTGCCTAAATGTTCCACATAAATAAACCTGCTTTCTTTATCCATCAGTTATCAAAACCATACTATTTTTAATTCAAATTAAATATCTTCTAAGAATTATTTGGGATTGTATCTTTAAAATTTACCTGCATTTTCTTTTACTGTAAATTTCTTGAATATTTTATATATGGCTAGAGACCAAAGACGTGGTGACCATTCTCTTTTCCTCAAGCTGAAACCTCTATCGTAACACAGAGCTGATCTAAACGAGATTTAAAAGTTTATGCCCAAGGGAAGTGCTTGCTAATAACTAGCAATGTATACAATTAAACTTAAAGCATGGTCACAGTGTTTTAATCAGGAAAGCTAATAGTCATTTCTGTCCTGTGGGGTAATAAATGAAGGCAAAAGCAATTGAACATGCTTTCTGATGTGCTAAGTGATATATGGGCTCTCTTGTGTCACCAAATTGGAAGGACCACATGCTTAATCAACACTGTACAGTCATATTGGGGGAGAGGTGATAAATTTAACAGATGTTACACTAGCAGGGGTCGGGGTAAAATGGACTTGATCCACTACCTCAAGTAATTAAAGTAATGTCTTTAAATGCCTATTATCAAATGCCCGACTATAAAAGAGAATGAATTTTTTACTCTCAGTCATTCACTGTAAGTGAATTTAGTAATAATACTATCACCACAATGGTCTAAGCTGATCACTTACTAATATGTATTGACTAATATGTTGATAGGGTAGAAAATCAGATCCCAGGATACTGGTTAATATACTTCTTTCTAGAATTTTTGGGGCAGATTAGAACGAAATCACATCCGTAGAAAACCATTAAGACTATACTCAGGTGATAAATTACTGTTCCTATAGGCTTTTCTCCTTCAAGGAGGAGCCATGTACTATCTGACTAGAAACATTGTTTCTCTTGCACTCAATCTAAGAACAAATAGACAAAAGGAACTTGTAGCCAAAATGTAGTGATTTTTCCAATTCAAGTATGTATACTACAGCTTGGATTTGTATATGTGTTAGAATGAGCAAGTCATACTTCCACAGTCAAAAATCTGATGCCTGTTTTTGGATGATAAAACCTTTTCTGTTCTGAAATGCCAGTCACTGTTTAAACTTTAACAGCATCAAAGTCGAATTAAATAGCATATATGGATTCTTATCAATAGAGAGAACAGTTATTCATAAGTCTTATTTATGTCTTTTTATTTATAAATCAAAGTCTTTTTTTTTTCCCCACCATTTCCATCATCTCTGTTTACTACCTTCAGACCTATAGTTACACTGTTGCTTTTTGTTTGGTTTAGCCAGGAAAGAATGATGCCTCGGATGATGCCCATTTTCCTTTCTTTTGTAACTTCAGGAATAGAGAAGCTAGCTCTCTGTCTCCTCCCTGCTTTATGTATCCTCTGTAGTGGATGCAAATACACTCAAAGGAAACCTAAGAAAAGAAATAAAGGAGATGTTTAAACATTCTCCTTTCTCATCCCATCTGATGTCCTGAGAACTCAACTAAATTCTAAAGCTACCCTTAATCAACTGCAACTTAGACTGAACTTCAAGACCGAGACTGAACTTCAAGACCAAGAGCCACTGGAATTGAAACTCAGGTCTATGCTGATGACAGTATTCACAAAGTAAATTATTCCTGCACTTATTAGTTTGAAGAGGTTATTTTAAATATCTCCATCTATTTGTCTCACCTAGCCTCTTTCCTGTTCTAGGTTAAATAATTTTATCTTCTTCAAAATTATTATTTTGAAACTTAATCACCAATGTGATAGTGTTAACAGGTGGAGCCTTTAAGAGGGGATTAATTCATGAGGGTAGATCCCTCATGGATTGGATTAAGGCCCTTATAAAAGGGCTTGAGTGGGTTGGCTCTGTTGCCATTATGCCATGTTGAGTACACAGAGAACTCTCCAGAAGATGCAGCCACAAGGTACCATGTTGGAAGCAGAAATCAGGCCCATACCAGACATCAAACCTACCAATGCTTTCATCTTGGACTTCTTGACCTCCAGAACTGTGAGAAATATATTTCTATTATTTATAAACATCCCAGTCTGAGATATTTTGTTATAGCAGCCTAACTAGACTAAGACACTCTCTCACATGACAGGGTAAGCCCAAATTCTCTGAGCCTCAGTTCCTCAACTGTAAAATGAAAACAAAGATAATACCAATTTTACTTCCTTGCACATTATTAATAATTTTCATTAGCATAAAAATAATTTATAACAAAATAATTAGTGTTCTATGTAAAAAGTATGCATGACTGTAATGTATTAAAAATCTGCTTGTCCTCCATGCTGTCTCTCAAAACTCCCACTCCTCTGAGGTAGCTTCTGTTAGCTGACATCTATTCTAAACACGTTTGTGATCTAGAAAGAAGCAAGCAAGCCATGGCTGAATCATAACTGATTATAACCAGTGGAAAGAAAGTAGCACATGAAATCATTGAGTAATATCCCAAGATGACAAAAACAGAAAAAAACCCCCACAAAACCATATAAAGTAAGATCACGGCCAGGTGCAGTGGCTCATGCCTGTAATCCCAACACTTTGGGAAGCTGAGGCAGGCAGATCACTTAGGTTAGAAGTTTGAGACAAGCCTGGCCAACATGGTGAAACCCTGTCTCTAGTAAAAACCCAAAAATTAGCCAGGTGTGGTTGTGCGTGCCTGTAATCCCAGCTACTCAGGAGGCTGAGGCAGGAGAATCACTTGAAACCAGGTGGCAGAGGTTTCAGCAAGCCAAGATTGCCACTGTACTCTAGCCTAGGCTAAGAAGCGAGACTCCATCTCAAAAAAAAAAAAAAAAAAAATCATAAACACACTGTTCTATACCTTGGTTTTTGTCATTTTTTTAATTTAGTTTTACACTTTAAGGTATACAATAGTCCTATTTCAGTACCTTAGTATCTGAAATAGCTACCTAATATTTCACTGTGTGAATGTATCAAATTGTATTTAGCTACCAATGGACAACAGAGCAGCTTCAAAGTTAAATAGATATTATGAAAGGACTTCCCTAAAAATGTTCATCTGTACCTTTACTTAAGACCACCATTCGAGCTAGGCAACTAGGGCTCCCGTCTTAACCCTTACTTCCAAGGGCTCCTTCTCTGGACCTGCTCTAGCTACGACCCTGACCCTGCCAAGAGTGGGGAAGAAACACCAGGACTAATTTATCACTCTAGTTTCAGGCTGCTAATAAAGACATGCTGAGACCAGGTAATTTATAAAGAGGTTTAATTGACTCACAGTTCCACATAGCTGGGAAGGCTTCACAATCATGGCAGAAAATGAAGAAAGAACAAAGAGACATCTTACATGGTAGCAGGCAAGAGGATGTGTGTAAGGGAACTGGCTGTCCCCTTACAAAACCATCAGATCTCGGGAGACCTATTGTCTACCATGAGAACAGCACAGCAAAGACTCACCCCCATGATTCCATTACCTCCCACTGTGTCCCTTCCATGACACATGGGAATTATGGGAGCTACAATTTGAGATGAGATTTGTCTAGGGACATAACCAAACTCTATCAGCTAACGAGATGCCTAGCCAGAAGCTGCATACTCTATTTTAGATAATCTGAGTACCTGGAGCTGGAAAATTCCCTGTCTAAACAGCCCTGACCCTGCTTTCAGGTACTGAAAGGACTTATCTGGGTCTGTTCTTTCTCAGGGTGAATTACAGGTACACACACCCAGGACTGTGGAGTGGCCAAGAAATGTTGTCTGAAGGTAGGTACAGAGAAATTGAAATTAAATGCAGAGACTTATATTGTCCACACATATGCTGCAAGGTCCCTTCTGGTACAGGATAACTCTACAGTGTGACCAAAAAAAAGGGGGTCTACAGAAACCTGGCAGGAAAAAAAAACTTAGATCCTGTAAATTTAAGAGCTTACCTAATTTCACTTACAGGATCTAAGTTTTTTTTTCCTGATAACTTGCTATAAGTTGTTATAATAATTTTTAAATCATTTTTGCCACTCTGAGGGTTTAAAAACTCATGTTATTTTAATTTAAATTTAGTTCCTATTTTTGCATACTATTTCCATTTTTCCCAATATACTGATTTATTATTTTTAAAGCTAAATTAAAAATCACTGATCTGTTCTCCATCTATGTAATTTTGTCATTTTGAAAATGTTATATAAATGCAATCACATAGTATGTGACCTCTTGAAATTGCTTTTTTCATTTAGCAAAATGACCTTGAGTTCAGTCCAAGTTGTTGCATGTAGCAGTATTCTGTTCCCTCTTACTGCTGAGTAGTCGTCCATGGTATGTATGCACAATCGTTTTAAAATTTATTTTTGAGATGGCGTCCTGCTCTGTTGCCAGGCTAGAGTGCAGCAGCACGATCTTGACTCACTGCAACCTCTGCCTCCGGGTTCAAGCAATTCTCCTGCCTCTGCTTCCTGAGCAGTTCAACTGCAGGCGTGTGTCACCACACCCAGTTAATTTTTGTATTTTTAGTAGAGATGGGGTTTCACTGCACTGACCAGGATGATCTCTGTCTCCTGACCTTGTGATCCACCTGCCTCAGCCTCCCAAAGTGCTGGGATTACAGGCATGAGCCACCATGTCCAGCCAATACTTTTACTTCTTTAAGGGCATTTTTTTTCTTAGTTTTTTACTATTTCAGCCTAAGCTGCTATGAAAATAAGTGTCCAAGATTTTGTGTGGATGACAGAGGTAGCAAGAGAGAATGCTGTGATGATGGAAGAGTTCTTCATACCACCATGTATATCTTCATGAATATTATTTCTACAAAGAATACCATGTCAGCAAATGGCATTGAGCTATTCACCTACATTGCACCAATGTCAATATCCTGGTTCTGCTAACTACAGTTATGTAAGATGTAATTACTTACATACACTATGGGACATGTACATGGAAATACTCTGCTATCTTTGCAACTTCCAGTGTATTCATAATAGTTTTAAAAATTGGTATTTCCTTTAATGACTTATAATGACTGTTTTCAAAAGAAAGTTAGTACTTAACGTTATAACTTTTGGGGTTTTGTCTTTTCATTTGTACAAATGATACCTTATCCCCATCCGAGTATTTGTTTTATGCAGTTTAATAAACTGCAGAAAACAGGTCAAAAGGAAAATATCCAACATTGTAATCAAACTCATTAAATTTTCTACATGAGGTGTCTGGTTTCTGTGTCACATTGACAAACATTGCTTTACCCAAATTGACAATTAATTAACAAATCTATAGTTTTTAGTTTCTGCTAAAATCTACTTCCTAATCTTTTAAATTTAATTTTGCATTTAATGTAATTTTGCATTGATACTCATCAATAACTTTGATCTTTAACTTTTATATTTTATCTGTAATTGCCAGGTGTTGCTGTCAAATTTTTCTGTAATGCCAAAACTTTTAGCCTTTTCTGTACTCTAGAACACTGATATTATAATATTCTGTTCTTTGTAAAGTTTAAAGAAACCCCTGAGAAAACTACTTAAGCCAGAAGCATTGGGTTTTTGTTTGTTTGCTTGTTTTTTCAGTGTAACTCTCGGACCACTTTCTCATTTTCTTCTCACTTTCTCAGGATCTTTCTCCTCCAGAGTTAACTTGGTCTGGAATGCAGTTAATTTCGTAAAGGGTTTTCAAACTAATACACTAGTTTAAAGACATTGAAAAAAAGTAATGTGGCCTGTAATAAAGGTTTTATTTTTTGTTTGTTTTTTGTTTTACTTTATACAGGCTTTTAAAAATAAATATATGGTCAAATTTTAGAAATATTCTATCGTTGCTTGAATTTAAAGTAAATTATTTGATTTTAAGCTATATACACATGCAGGTACACCATATCCACACATATCAACATATGAGGTGCACCTCAACAATTGTATAAATCAGATTCTCTGTTTCCTTATAGTGGTGTATTTATGCTTATCTTCATCGAGAGCAAATTGATAAAATCTATGAGAAATAAATTAAAATTTCCTTACTACAGTTGTGCGTTTTCATAAATTTCTTCCCTTTCCTGAAGTGTTTTGAGGTATTTTGATACTGCATTTGAATGACAAAACACTACTGTATCTTCAATGTAAAATTTAATTCCTATCGTAAAGCAGCTACACAATTGTTTGCCCTCACTTAATATTTATATGAATTCAACATGTACAGTTTTTGATACTATAGCTTCCCTATTTCCTAGTGTTGTTTTAAGCTTTCCGTTATGAGGTAGATGGCCAAATTGGTTCAACTACTTGTTAAGAGATGAGTCTGTCCTAATTCCTTGGGACACGCTTTGACCAGCGGAATGTTTCAGAGTAGGTTTCTGCCCTTGTTGTATCTTTTGCTTTTGGAATCCTATCACCTTTACCTGTAAAGAAGTCTGGACTATTCTCAGGGATGAGACACATGTGACTGCCCGTCGCCCTACCTGACAGCCTGCCAACCATTAGATTTGTGAGTGAGACCATCCTAGCTCATCTAACTGCTGGGGGACATGTGGCTGAAAGCAGGGTCCAGAGAGATCAGTCAAGTTATCTAGAACAGAACAACCGAGCCTGCACATAGGATAATGAACTAAATAAAGGGTTGTTGTTTTAGATCTCTAAATTTCAGGCTGATTTATTTCATAATAAAAGCTAATTGATATTGGTTGGCTGACAGAATACATAGCTAAGATTTTTTCTTCTGTGGTCTCTAACAGGTAGTATATCCTTTAAGCTATTTTCTGTTCAGGAATGATAGCCTTTTGCTCTTATTCATGAACAAAAAGTTAGCTAGTTATTTAATTTTGAATTAAAATTTGTAACTTCAAAAATCTGCAGATATAATGTACTGTCTCTTGACACTGGACATTACTATGGAGAATCTGAATTTAGCTTAATGTTTCCCTCCTAAAGCTATCTGCTTTTTTTTTCTGATGGATGACCATAATACTTTTTATTTAATCTTGAATATTAATGTCTATGCAATACTACCCCTCAGGGTTGATCATGCTACTTTTTTCTGGAACATAGTGTTCATCTTAGATTTGTAGATTCAATTCTTCCACATATGGAAAGTTTTATCACTTTTCCATATTTAATCCAGTCTCCAACTCAGAGGTAAAAATCACACAAATTCTGTATCCTCAGTCTCTGCTGTTCGCCGTTACTTGCTCTCCTCGTCTTGTCTATGTCATCTCCTCATGCATGATCTTGGTTCCACATTGCCCAGCACTGAGGGTACTTAACAGAAAGAATTTTAGAGAGAATTTTTGCCACCTGGACTCCTAAGAAAGAGATGTCTCATGGACATAATGTCTGTCCCTTGGTTTTCTCGTGTATAAAATGTGATGATAGTAACACCTAAAATGTAAGTTTTCCAATATTTCAGTGAGCCTGTAAGAGTAAGACATTCAGCAGAGTTCCTGGTAAGTACTAAGGAAACACTGGCTTTTTATTAACATTATAAATGATCATTGGCTAATTTTTCATATTATACTTTTTTTTGCTTCTACCATGGCTTTCATTTTTGTAATGGATTTCTTATCTTCGATTTCTTTCCTTAGGTCTCCAATCTTACTTTTCAATTTCTTCTAGTTTTTCTATTCTCTTTGAACTCTTTTTCAACTTCTCTAGTATGTGTCCTTTCTCTTTTTCCCCCCTTAGAGTAGATGTTCTTTTTTATTTCAACAACTTTTTGAAGTCAATTGCTATTTTTTAAATATAAACTAAATAGTCTCATGGGCACACTGTAGGCTGTACCAGCTGTGGTGATCTGCTCAATCTGAAAAGAGAAATTCCAAAAAAACAAAGTCTTTGAAGTGATTTAGCATTTATTTCTCAAAAACTACAAATATAGTTTCTGCTGTAATCTGTCATCTGTCCTACCTTATCTCTATCAATTCTTTGTGTTAGAACTTCCAGTTGCCTCAAGTAATAATCTCATTTTACAGCAGATGCTACTATTTGCTTCACCTCACTCCATTTTCAATTTTAGCTGTATTTCGAGTGGAGAGTTCTATTTGAGTTCAGTCTCACATCACACCACTGGTATCCAATCTAAAGTGTGTGCTGTGTATCACTCTGCTTTCATTGTCACTGCTTGCTTTCTTAGGAGGCTGTTCACCTGCCCAAAGGTGCTGCCCATGGGGTGGTCAGGACCCCTGAGGCAATATTCAGCCTCAGAGACGCCAGTAGAGAGAGCACACCAGAGATAAATGCTTTTGTCTCCTGCCCATCAACTGAACAATTCTGAGAGGCATTCTGTGCACTTTAGAGGTTCAAGTGGAATCCTTGCTAATTGCTTACTGTAGCAACTTTGGTAACACACCTGCCCACGAACTTTCTCTGCATCCATGTCTTATCTTTTCTGCTCTCTAGCTCATGTTTCTTGAGTCACCTTTTAAATAATCTCTCTGTGCCAAAACTCTTGTCTCAGGTTCTGCTTTGAAAAAACCCAAACTAAGACATATATACAAGTATCTATACAATCTCTCTTTAAGCGCTTCCCCCCACATTGCTCTGCAATATGGAACTGAATCTCAACTGATATCCCCAAATTTCCTGGTAGACTATTTTTGTCACACATCTTTGTGATTTGTAATAGTGCTACTTTGACAACTCAGGATCAAATAAATTCAAATATTTAAATATATGCATTCTGCTTAAGATTTAGAGTTCTACGTGACCTTGTGTCATATAAATGAAGGGTTTTCTCCTTTTTCCAAAAAAGTTTTCATAAAAGGTAAAAAATTTACTTTGAAAAGTTTAGAAGTCATTAATAATTGAAGCTGAATTAGATGGTCTAAAGGTTAGATAGTCAAAAAAGAAGGGAATACTCTTTGTTCCTCATTACCTTCAACTCTGTAATAAGGGAGAAGGGTTGCATGAATAAACATCTGCAAATAAAAAGAAATCACTTTATAACAGTCAGTTTCAAACTTCATTTTTACTAATTGTAAGTTGAAAAACAAATACAGCTCGTTGCAAATTTATCTACTTTCCTTTTGAAAGTGCACATGCTCTGTAGTAAGGTATGATAGGAAAAAATATGGTGATTTAGGAGAACAAAGCATTCTTAACTGACATTCTGTTTTGAGGATTAGTATCACATGCTGACTATATTTAATTTCCTGGACAGATAAATGATCTAAAATTTTTAAAACATGATTTTATTTGGTTTACCCACTAATACTAGAATTTGCTTATATAATGTTTATATGCATAAAAATTAGATCACTCCAATTCTAAATAACTTCCTGATTTGACGCTGTCCATAGAACCTAGTTATTTACAGAATCATGTTTAAAGCATAATTTTGTAGCATTTTTGAATGTCTTCTGTCTTGCAGACTGTGCTAATCAACAAGAAGGAGAGGTGAGGCCTTTGACCACACAGAGCTGGCAGTCCAGAGAAATTATCAACATGTGAACAGACAATGGCAACCCAGAATGTGCTATACCATACTAAGAGAAAAACAGGACTTTTCTGTACCCAGGAAAGCTGTCTAATCCAGACTTACAGATTAAGAATGTGTTCTCAGCAAACTAACACAAGAACAGAAAACCAAACACCACATGTTCTCACTCATAAGTGAGTACTGAATGATGAGAACACATGGACACAGGGAAGGGAACATCACACACCAGGGCCTGTTGGGGGTCTGGGGGAATAGGGAGGGACAGCATTAAACAAACCTGCACCTTCTGCCCATGTACCCCAGAACTAAAAGTGTAATTTAAAAAAATAAATAAATCTCTTATTGGATATTTTAAAAAGTAATAAAAACAGAAGAAAAGAATGTGTTCTCAAAAGAAATCTTTATCTAGTTGCATAACTGAAAAAAGGCTTTTCTATTATAAAGTTGGTTCCCCAAAAGAGATTGAAAAAAAAAAAAAAAAACCAAACTATTTACCTGAAAATATCTATGTGAGTTAGAGTTAGCTATTTTGCCTTTCTATGTCTTTAAGGAAGCAAAGCAAAAGAATGCTTTCAACATAATTTTTAAAAATATTTCTTCCGAAAGGGATTTATTGGCTGTGATTAGTCCTCTCTAAACATCCTAAAAGAATCAAGTTTTATGACTTGAAATTATTCAGGAGAAGATAACCCAAAAACCTTTATTAAATGTACTTTGATAAAGGCAGAATACTGTTGCTAATCCTAATTAAAGCCTTTTATAACATTCCAAAGGACAAATAATAGAAAATGATGATCTAAGAAAGAGACACTGTGATTCCCTCAATAAATTATTCTATTTCTTTACAAGATAAATGTTCTACGAAGGTAAATCAATACTGGGAAGAAGAATTTTAGCCACTTAACTGTACTAATACTTAATATTTATTGAATATTAACAATATATAGAAAACTATTTTCAATTTCAAGTTAGTCACAGTTTCTGGCCAAAGATGATCTTTTAAATTCCTAACGACATTTGGGTTCCAGCCATAATTCTTGTAATACCATGCTTCTTTTGTTAGAGATCTAAATGTTAAGTATTATAAAATTGTTCCTCACAGGCAACCGTAGACAAAGCAACCGTTAAGTGTTCATGGCCCCTAAACATCAAGCATAGCAACAGATCAAACTATTCATATAAAATTATTGGAATATAGAGAAAACTCAAATTAATTTACTATTAAATGGCATTGGCAAGGATACAAGATAGAAAATTAACACACAAAAATCAATTTTACTTCTCTATATTAGCAACAAATAATTGAAAATTAAAATTTTATTTGAAAATAACATGTAAAATAATCACAAATATATGGCACAGGTAAAAAACTGATAAAATATGTGTAAGAAAAATATAAATACTTGGAAAAGACAACCAACGTTGGAGAACTAAAACTACCTGATTTCAAGGCTTCTAAAAATCCTGAAGTAGTCAAGAGAGTGCAGTTTTCTCATTAAGATAGGAAAATAACAATGAAACCGAAGAGTCCAGAAATACAGATATATGAATTACTGATGTTCAACAAAGTTATAGAGGCAAATCAGTAGAGAGAAGGCAGTTTTTTTCAGCTAATAGTTATGAAAAAATCAGACATTCATATGCAAAAAACAAATTTATACCTCATGCCTTATAATTATGCCCTCAATATGAATTATGTATGAAAATGTAGAGTCAACAATTACTTTTAAAATGTGTAAGAAAATATGGGAGAAACTGCTTTGTAGCCTTGCCTTGGCCTGAGCAAAGAATTCTTAGATACAACACCAAAAGTGTAAATCATAAAAGAAAAACTGATAGACTTCATCAAAATTAAAATAGGTACTCTTTGAAAGACATTAAAAGAAAAAGACAAAACATTTGCAAATCATAACTGATAAAAGAATTACTTATTTTAAAAATTGTACCTTTTATATATGTGCAGTTTGGCAATAAAAATATTTGAAACATTTATTGAAATATTTCTACTTCATTAGGTAAACAATATTCTATAACGTCATTGTGTTTTCTAGGATAGACAGTTCCAATTATTTTCCAGAATAAAATAGAAAGTATCTTGCAACATTCATTCTAAGAAACTTTCTGCTAGTCTTCTGGAGTTTGAGAAACTTTTACCAACAGGAATGAAAATGTGTATTGCCCTCTTGTCTCTTCAGTCACATTTATCCTTGAATGAGCATTTAACTTGGGAAAACACAATAATGACACCCAGTTTTTAAGCAGGTTCCAGACCTGTTTTCCTTAATTCGTTTTCTTCACTTAGTTTTACCCCACCTATCCTTTAGTAAAAATAATTTCCACATATTCAACCTTTCTCTTATCAATACTACTTTTTAAAGATTATTTTTTTCTAGCCCATTTGGGCAATGAACAGAGAATTTTAGTACTAAATGTGTAAACTTAACTTGTGTCAGCAAGGACATTATATGATAGCAAATAAAGCAAAGTCTGTATACTTCTAATCCATCACCTTACCTGAACTCCTGCACCAGCAATGATGAAAAAACGTAATTGTACACTGAAAACTCTCCTTCAGCCAACCAGAAGAAATAATATGTCCACTGAGTACCTGTGAATTCTGAAACCAATGTAATTGTTTAAATCATGAACACATTTGTAAACCTAATAAAACCAAACAACAAATCATGCAATGAAATTGGGAGCCAAACTAGGTGGGAATTAGTTTTCAGTGTACATAGGGAGAATAACTGAAGGAAAGAATCCCAATTTGAGCATAAGGTTTATTGACATGAGGCCAAATATATACTAAACCTATTTCAATAATTTGGAGGAGTGGGGAGAGTGAGAGGGAGAGGGGCAGGGGCAAGGAAAGAAGGGAGTTTTTATTCTTGAAATGAAAATTACTGGGCCATTTCATGTGCTTAACATGAACCTAAACTCCGAATGCATTTACCCAATAGGACTTGTAATACATTTCTAATACCAGAATTGGCTCCCAGCCTTTGTATCTAAAAATGAGAGTCCAGAAAAAAAAAAATCAAGAAAGGGAAGTTCAATGAGTTTGATTATCTAAACATAGTTAAACTTCCATTTAAAATGAAAATAGGTCAGGCATGATGGCTTACGCCTATAATACCAGCACTTTGGGAGGCCGAGGCAGGCAGATCACTTGAGGTCAGAAGATGGAGACCATCTTGGCCAGCATGGTGAAACTCTATCTCTACTAACAATACAAAAATAAGCTGGGGATAGTGGTGTGTGCCTGTTATCCCAGCTGCTCAGGAGGCTGAAGCAGGAGAAACGTTTGAACTGGGGAGTCAGAGGGTGCAGTGGGCCGAAATCACAACACTGCACTCCAGCCTGGTGACAGAGTAAAACTCCATCTCAAATAAAATAAAATAAAATAAAATAATAGCAGTAGACACTATGCCTTCTATCATAAAAAATAAAAATACAATAGACTTGTGTTATGCTTTTAATTTTTCAAAGTTTATGAGGTTTTACGTACATAAATTATTAAATGTATCAAGACACTGTCTAATCTATTTTAGGATTCTGCAGAACCGTTCTTTATTAAATGTATCAAGACACTGTCTATTTAAAATGGCAAGGCATTTTTAGCACTAGGCCAGAGGGTTAATATCATCTCAAAAAAAGTCGTAATAACTTCCCAAAGCAACAGGTTCAACACTAGTCCTATCAAGCTGCCAACACCATTTTTCACAACTAGAAAAATTATAAAATTTATATGAAACTATGAGCCCAAATAGCCAAAGCAATACTAAGCAAAAAGAACAAAGCCAGAGGCAACACATTACTTGACTTCAAAGTGTGTAACAGGTCTACAGTAACCAAAACAGCATGGTGCTGATACAAAAACAGATGCACAGATCAATGGAACAGAATAGAAAACTCAGAATTAAAGCTGCACACCTACACCCGTCTGATCTTAAGAAAGTTGACAAAAACAAACAATAAAGAAGGAACTCCCTATTCAATAAATGAAGCTGGGATCACCAACTAGCCATAGGCAGAATAATAAAACTGAACTTGTACTTTTTACCACATACCAAATGAACTGAATATCGATTCAAGATTTAAGTATGAGACCTCAGACTATACTAATCCTAGAATAAAACCTGGAAAACCCTATTCTGGACATCGGCCTTGGGAAAGAATTTATGACTAAGTCCTCGAAAGCAATTGCAGCAAAAAACAAAACTTTACAAGTGGGACCTAATTAAACTAGAGAGCTTCTGCACAGCAAAAGCAACTATCAACAGAGTAAACAGACAACTTATAGAATGAGAGAAAAATACTCACAAACTTTGTATTAAAAAAGCCTAATATCCAGAATCTTTTAGGAACTTAAACTATTGAACAAGCAAAGAACAACCCATGAAGAAACAGGTAAAATACATGAGCAAAGGCTTCTCAAAAAACGACATACAAGCAGCTAATAAACATGAAAAAAAACCTCATCACTAATCATTAGAGAAATGCAAATCAAAACCGCAATGAGATTCCATCTCACACCAGTTGGGATGGCTACTAAAAAGTCCGAAAACAACAGATGCTGGTGAGGTTGCAGAGAAAAGGGAACACTTACAACTATTAGTGGGAATATAAGTTAGTTTAGCTACTGTGGAAAGCAGTTTGGATATTTCTCAAAGAACATAAAACAGAACTACCATTAGACTGAGCAATTCCATTACTGGGTATATATCCAAAAGAAAATGAAGTCATTCTACCAAAAAGACACCCATACACTTATGTTCATCACAGCACTATTCACAATAGCAAAGACATAGCATCAACCTAGGTGCTCACTGTCAGTGGATTGTATAAAGAGAATGTGATATATATATATATATATATATATATATATATACACACACACACACACACACACACACACACACACACACACACATTCATGGAATACTATGCAGCCCTAAAAAGAATGAAATCATCTTTGCAGCAACATGGATGTTGCTGGAAGCCATTATTCTAAGCAAATTAACACAGAAACAGAAAACTAAATACCACGTTCTCACTTATAAGAGGAACTTAAACAACGAGTGCTCATGGACAAAAAGATGGCAATAATAGACACTGGGGACCACTGGAGGCTGGAGGAAGAGAAGGGGACAAGGATTAAGGGACAACCAACTATTGGACACTATGCTTAGTACCTGAGTTATGGGATCAATCATACTCAAAATCTCAATATCATGCAATATAACCAGGTAAAAAACCTACACATGTGCTATTTGAATCTAAAATAAAAATGGAAAATTTTAAAAAGAAACAGAAAAGCCATAACTCATATATAATTTGTGATTCATTCAAAGAAACTATAATAAATCAGACATCATATGTACAGGAGGAATTTTTCAATTAATGGTTTAACAAGAAAACATAATTAAATCCCAAACAAAAATCACTGAAAATAATTGAGCAGCTTTCTTAAGATACAGAAAGTTGAATTGCCCATTCCATTTAATTAACCATAGTCCACATTGTAATTACAGTTGATATGATAAGCACAGCTTCTGTTCTTTCTTAGCTCATGTCATATTTTCCCATGGAGATGATCTCAAAGATGCTTACATCATTCTATTTACTGATAAACACAAAGACACTCTGCATCAAAATAGCATTTAATTGAAACACTCATTTGTAGATATAACCACAAACAAGTACAAGCTTTCTGATCTGTTTTTAATTTATGCAAAGTAAGACTCATGGTGTCCAGGTAACAATAAAGAATCCAAATTTCTGCATTTGTGTACTTAGGAACACTATCCAAGAAGAGAATTAGTGTGGGGGGAAAAAAGAAAAACTCATATGAAAGACATTATGGAATTTAAAACTTAAAAATTATGAGTAATAAATCCTATATTTGTTCTACACACTAATATTTCAAGATCATCTGTCTTAAATTACCTTAAAATATTTAACTGCATGTGACACTAGATTATAAAATATTAGCACCTTAAGGACTTCAGGTAATATTTCTAAATCAAAATATTCTTCAAAGTCCTGTCTTTAACCCCTCCATAGAATCTCTACTGCCTACAGGTTCAGTCCAAATGCCCTTCATCCAAAGTCTCTCACATGTTTGTAGTCAACATTCAGCAGTGTCTCTGTTTCCCTGCTAGCCTATGACTCAAGCATGCAAGAAAGAACACTTGTTCACTGTTCCCCAAATAATCACAAATTTTTGTGTCTCCTTATTTCTTCTCCACTTGAGAGTTCTTTCCTTTCTACTAAGTTGTAACATCACCTCTGCAAGGAAGGTGTCTCTGATCTTTACCAGTAGAGGTAGTTGCTTCTTCTCTGCTTATAGTGTAGTGAAAATAACAGAATTTAGAGTTCAATATTAATTCAAAAGTGTTAGCCTTTACCACTGACCACTGGTTTATGAGTAGCTTACCAAATCCTGTTAAGCAGAGTTTCCTCATTTTTAAAGTACTACCTTTTGGTAATTGCCTTATATAATAAGAGGGACAAATACTATAATGCACATAAAGCTTGTAGACCAGAATCTAGCACATAATACATGACAGTGAATAACTGTCACCATTAGTATTTTATACAACTCTATGTAAGATCCCATTGCCATCATTTAATGTATGTTGATCCTCCACACTAGGCCATCAGAGAGAGGAACTGATCCTATTTAATCCCTGAATTCTTAGTGCCTGGCAAAGAGCAGTTACTGACTGAAGAATGAATGGATGGACAAACGGATGAATGTAAATCATACAGCACAACACAGTATTTTATAACTGAAGAAACCAAGGCCCAGACACTTTAAATGATTTGGTGTAGGTCACCCTTCTAGTTAATGAAAACTAATAAAACACAGGTAGAGAAGATTTAGTTATCAGGAATTTTTCTCTTTGGGAATCTCATCTCCCCCTCTCAATGTTATTTGGATGCTGTTGTAAATTAGGTGGGTCTGTGTCCCTCCATCGTCTGGGAGCAATGTGACTCAGGCAGAACAGTCAGGGCACCCCACTCCACCACCAGGTCTAATGATTGGAAAAGGGGGGATCTGCAGCTCAGGAAAGGCCAGGAGAATTCTTTAAAAGTTACTACTCTCCTGACAGTGATTCTGCTCTAAGATCAAAAGTTAGCTAAAAGATAAAGTGGAGAGGGAAAGAGGAAGAGAATAAATGTTGACATCTGTAGCAACTGTCTGCCGCTGAAGCTCTTTGGGTTTCACTTTAACCCACACAGGCTGCGTTACATTGCTTGTATTTGCAACGGTAAGATTATGAGTACATTTTTTCCTGATTTCTAGACCCATGTTCTTCCTGTACACCCTGATGTCTGCTAAATAACTACCAAATAGCATAAAACACCCAGACAAGTAGCAGTACATTAAACCAACTGCTTCATTTCCAGTGGCATATCTGACATGTTTAACCTGAATTTCCCCCAGTTATTGTGGACCAAAACTTGCATAAAATGTCCTTTCTAATACTTGCTACTCACAAACTTTATCCCTTATCATTTAAAGAAACCATACTTTTAATTAGTAAATTGTAACATTAGTCAGTCAATTGTCCTTTGTATGTAATGCCTACATAAAAGCACTAAACCCTGAGCTATCACCAACTCTGCAATAGTTAAAAACACCTGTGTTTCAGACAGCAGTATCAACACAATCCCTTCCCTACACCCATTTTCTTGGAAACATTAACACAAAACAAATTTTCAAAATGGAAATGTAAAAAAATTTTCATCAGAGTAGTATGTTAAACCAGTTTACTGTGTTAAAGACAAATTTTTAAGATCCAAATCTAAAACATTTAGTTTTATAATTTTTTAATAGATAAATTATAAGTCCTTGACATAAACATAGTTTACAGTCCCACTGACATACAACACAGGCTGGAATGTAATAAATAAATGCCTTTTATAAACAAGGCTGTTAGGTCTGTCATTAAGAGTTGAAAATTCAAACTGTTAAGTCTTCTGAAAGTCCTAGAATTTTGTTCTACAAATCCTTGAATTATTTTGTTAAATAATAGGCTTTAATATTCTTTGAGATTAGAAAATATATAGAACCCAATACATCAAAAATCGGAACATTTATGCCAGTTTCCTCAGAACTTTCCAAACCTACATTTTTATTAATTGTACTTTCAAAAATTAAATGTTGACTTACTATTTGAAAAACCTTAAAATATTTTTAAATAATTTGAAATTAAATATTTGAAAATATTAATCAGATATTTACATTTGAAAAATCTGTGATAGCATGCTAATTAAACTCATTCTTTACCTTTCTAAAAAATAATTTTATTTTAAATGCCCTATTCCAGAGAGAATACTTTTGGTTCCTCAGTTATTATTCTTAATTTTAACTGAGAACTAGACAATCATGTCCTCTTTAAATAGCTCCACCTTTCTTAAGTTACTCTAAAAAACTAGGTGGTGAGAAAATATCTAAGCATTAGTTGTTTTGTTTCTCTCTTCTCTATGGTTCTTCTACAGCTCATGACCCTCATGCAGCACTTACTACCTTAGTACACAGTCGTCACAGCAAAACCACAGGATGAGAGTCAAATAATTGGCTCTCAATTTAATTTGTCAAAGCCTAGCTATGAGACAAATATAACTAAAAGAATACTTTCTTGTATTACTCCGTTTTCACACTGTTATACAGAACTGCCCGAGATTGGATAGTTTATAAAGGAAAAAGGATTAATTGGCTCACCGTTCAGCACGGCTGTGGCGGCCTAGAAAACTTACCGTAACAGCAGAGAGAGAAAGCAGGAAACCTTCCTCACACCTCAGCAAGAAAGAGCAGTGCTAAGCGAAGGGGGAGGAGCCCCTTATAAAAGAATCAGATCTCGTGAGAATTCACTCACTATCGCGAGAAAAGCATGGGCGAAACCACCCCCCATGATTCAATTACCTCCACCTGGTCTCTTTCTTGACAAATGGGGATTGTGGGGATTACAGTTCAAGATGAGATTTGTGTGGGGGGCATGAAACCTAACCATATAATTGTCATACACATATTTTTCTATTCAAGGGATATGAAGTTTTTCTGCTAAGTGTTGAGAAGGGAAACCACAAAATTAGATGTGGATGTCAATCTCTAAAAGAGGGAATCTATACCCTGGCCCTCTCCTAAGTCAAACATCTGATATAGTAGGTTGGAGAAATTTAGACCTAAAAACAATAGACCCCCAAAGAAGTTTGGAGTTTTGACAGCACAGAGAACAATTTTTTTCCCTAAGAAAGAGGAATTTTTCTGCATCCAGAATGGTGAGGAACGATGGTTTGGAAATGCCTGCATAAGGATTCCAGGAATTCGCTCCTAAAGGCAGCCTCACAGAGAAGGTACCCGAGAGCTAGTGCGGACAGAGGAACACAGCAGCAGATACCAGCGTGGGCCAATTAACTGGAAAATAGGGAGAAAATACAACAGAGGCCAGTGTGATAAGGCTACTGAACAGAGAGAGATGGGGGAGTAGATGATGCAGCAGTGGGTTTGCAACTTGGACTGACTGCCTCTGAGTACCTTGTATCATCTACTGACCTCCCTCCGTCCTGACACCTTAAGGCCACATTAGCCTATTAGAATTTACATGCAAACTCAGAGAAAACATTAGTTATCCATTGTTGTATAGGAAATTACGGCGAATTTAGGGAGCTTAAGATAACACCAATTAGTTCATACTTCTGTGAGTCAGAAGTGACAACATTGAATTCTCTGCTCAAGGTGTCACAAGACTAAACTTAAGGTGCCTTCAAGGCTGACTTCTTGTCTGGAAGCTCAAGAAAAATTTGCTTCCAAGCTCATTGAGGTCATTGGCAGAACTCATTTCCTTGTGCTATAGGACTTTGGCCCTTTCTCCTGGCTGGCTGTTAGCCAAGAACTGCTCTCACTCATAGACACTGCCTACATTCTTTGCTGCATGGAGCCTTCTATCCTCAATGCAATCTGTGAAAAAAAATTTCCCTCACATCAAATCCCTCCCTAGCTTCAAATCTCCGGGACTTCTCCGTCTCTTCAGACTCAGATTTAAAGGGCTTGTGTAATTAAGTTAGATTCGCCCAGATGGTCTCCCTTTCTTAAAGTAAACCTTAATTACATCTTTAAAACCCACTCACAGCAGTACCTCATGAGGGCTTGATTGATTAACTGGAAGAAGGTGTGTGAACTCCAGAGGCCAGCAATCTTGGGAGCTATTTTAGAATTCGGCCTACCACAGAGATGGAGAGAACTGGCCTAGGAATTCTGGAATTGACTTATAAAACCCTAATTAAATGTGTATATGTTGAGGTATTATTTATATCCCAAAATTTCTTTCACCAAAGTCTGCAGCTATCTACTTTTAGTCATTTTATTTATTTATTTTCAGTTCATGCCTATGGCTGTTAAACTGTAGGCCAGGACAGCAGGAATTGCCCAAGTATATAAATTAGAGTCAGAGGGGAGCTAGGATATTAGTTTTCTCTTTCTGATCAACTTTTTTACTACCTGATTGATGGAACCCAGGTGAGACCTAAGCCTCAAGGTCAGAAGCACACTTTGGGAAAATTCAAAGAAGCAGCAGGGTCCTTAACATTTTTCAGAAGCTAAGGAGGGAAAAGAAAGACTAGAAGGTGCTTTGAAGAGTACTCTTGAATTCCACTTCCTGTAAGAGTACTCTGATCCTTGTAGACCAAAAGCGTTTCCCTGTGAACTTGCTGCTGTGAAATAACCCTCCGTCTTGACCGGTGGCTAAGAACCAGTTTCTTGAGAATTACGATTCCCCCATGAAGCAAAACAGGAAAACGCTGATGACCTCTCTACACTGAAAGTATACTTTACTCAGAAATACACACATGTAATTAATTTTCACAAAAGTAGGTTTTTTAAACACTAAAGTGCTCAGTTACGAATATAATTTTCCTGGTGTAGGGCTTTAGTTTTTACCTTACAAAACAAAAATTTTAAATCGGATTTTCAGTACTGTCTTTACTGGGCTTTAGTTATGCCCAAGTATTACTCATAATTTTGCTGGCTCTATCCATGATGCCAAGAGCTCTTTCCATAAACCAAAATAAATAGACAGTCTCCTTTAGGAATAAAGGGAGACTGAATAAGCTGAAGCAAGACATTCTTCCATCAGCATCAGGAGCACCAAGCAACTTCTCAATTTATTCAATTCGTACTTTGTTTTTAAAGAAGACTGAGCTATTTATTTCTATCCTATGGGCAAACTCAGAATATAATGAACAAAATGTCAGGAAGAATGAAGAAAAATGATGATATCCCCCAGCAGAGTAAATATACCTTTTGCAAAAATAAAGTTACCCAAGTCATCCTAAGCCCCAAGTGATCAGCTGCTGTGAGACAAAGGACGAAGCTGAAATCACTGGGCAAAGAACTTGGGTAAATGAGGACATATTTAGAATAAAGCAGCATCAGTGAAGACTAATAACCTTTCAAGAACAGAGGCTCTGGTTCTCAAATCCCTAGATGTTATTTCAGTTTTCCTAAAGGTATTTTGTAACTTTGGATCACATTCTACTCTTGGGGATCTTAGAGACTCCTAATTAATAATGTGTTTTGAACTCTAATACAGAGAGACAAATGGCTTTCTCAGAATGCATATGGAGGAACATTTGGAATTTCTGAACGGCAACTTTCACATCAGCCAGAGAACGGAGTTTTATTGGAGGATGAAGGCCTGCATTTAGCAATTTATGCACAGCCACTTTTTAAACTATGTAGCCATAAAAAACGACGAGTTCGTGTCCTTTGTAGGGACATGGATGAACCTGGAAACCATCATTCTCAGCAAGAGCAGAAAATCAAACACCGCATGTTCTCACTCATAGGCAGGTGTTGAACAATGAGAACACATGGACACAGGGAGGGGAGCATCACACACTGGGGTCTGTTGGGAAATAGGGGAGGGACAGCAGGGGGTGGGGAGTTGGGGAGAGATAGCATGGGGAGAAATGCCAGATATAGGTGAGGGGAAGAAGGCAGCAAATCACACTGCCATGTGTGTACCTGTGCAACAATCTTGCATGTTCTTCACATGTACCACAAAACCTAAAATGCAATAAAAATAAATAAATAATATTTGATAATAATCATCGAACAATACATGAACACTGATTTTCCTAAGTAATACTTACCAGATTCCACCCAAAAGACCTCCTCGTTGTCCCAAAATTCATTTTAGCCATTGCTAACGGGTCCCTGTTCAACATTTCTATCAAAAATCCTATATAAATCTGAGTTCAGACGAGTCCCCTCTTTTCTCAATTCTTTTAACAGGTTTTATCTGCACTATTGAAATTGATATGCTCCTGCTTTCTCCACAAAGCCTGGAGTGCTCTCTTGGTAAGTCCCTGCAGTAAACTGAGTTAATAGTCAACCAAAGATATCAGATTCTAATCCCTAGAACTTGTAAATGTTACCTTATTTGGATAAAGGGTCTTTGCAGATCTAATTAAGTTAGAGATCTTGAGATGAGGAGATTGCCTTGGATTATCCAGGAGAACCCTAAATGCCATAACAAATGTCTTAATAAAAGAGAAGCAAGAGCAGCTAACACACACACACACACACACACACACACACACACACGGAAAGGCAACGTGGAAATGGAATCTCCCCTTTGGACTGAAAGAACCTCTGCCAACTATGATCTCAGACTTCTGGCATTCAGAACTGTGAGAATAAATCTCTGTTGTTTTAAGCCACCAGTTTGCAGCGATTTTGTTACAGCAGCCACAGGAAACTAATATAGTCCACCAAATAAGTCTGTTAATTAACCCACTGCTCCTCACAGAGGAATTGTGCAATAATTCAGTATATAGTTAAGCTCAGCCTGTCTTGACGAGACACATGGACTTTTGTAGCTTCGTAATTGCACATGGCTGGACATGTTAAAATTTGATTTTCCCCAATTGTAAGAAAAACATAATTCTCTCTTTGCAAGGTTATTTAAGTTCTGCTACTTCTAAGTAAAACAGCTTTTTTGTTCATGATTTTTTAGTCAAACATACATGGGTTCCTGTGCGTTCCAATCCCAGCCCTACTACTTGCTAGCTTGTCTAGAATAGGCAATTTTCATTTAACCTCTTTAAGCTTCAATTTTCTCAGACATAAAAATGTGATACCTTTATAGGATTGCTGAGTGAATGCAATAATTTATGTTTAGCACAGTGACTAGTACATGGTAAATGCTCAGTGAATTGCAGCTGTATTTATTACTGAGATTCCCATAGTTTACTTGTTCAACTAAAGGCCTCTTATAAATGAGGCACTATTCTAAGAGCTGAGATTGCAAATCTAGAGAAGTAGACTAAATCTCCACAGTCATGGAATTTACATAATATAATTTCAATTCCTAGTCAGTGCATTTTTTAATTCTTAAGATGAGTTATTGATTTCTCTATTTGTTTTCTCTCTTCTTTAATAAGCTGTTTGGCTACTGAGTACCCTTTGCATTCAGCTTTTTCTAGATCCCACATTTATGAAGTAGTTTCCTTTGTATTGCTTTTGCATGGTTTACAGCTTCTTTTTAGAGTTTCCTCATTGCTACAAGGGTTATTTAGGCTTGTGTTCTCTAACGTTAAAGTATTTTGATCAAGTTATGATTAATTATTTCAATTGTATTATTAGTAGATAATAAAATGGTGAAATTGTCCATTAAATAAAAAATGGAATGGTTTTCTTCATAGCCAAGTACATTTCATACTGCTTTATTACTATTGTATCTTGTTTAAAAATATGTTTCTGGGGCCAGGTGCAGTGGCTCATGTCTGTAATCCCAGCAGTTTGGAAGGCCGAGGCAGATGGATCACCTGAGGTTTGGAGTTCAAGACCAGCCTAGCCAACATGGTGAAACCCCATCTCTACTAAAATGACAAAAAATTAGCCAGGTGTGATGGCAGGTACCTGTAATCCTAGCTACTTGGGAGACTGAGGCAGGAGAATTGCTTGAACCTGAACGTCAGAGGTTGCAGTAAGCCTGGATCGTGCTATTGCACTCCAGCCTGGGTGACAGAGCAAGACTCTATCTAAAAAAATAAAAAAAAATTTGATATTATTTATTTTTATTTTGCATCTTGTTTACTGCTCTTAATTTTGTCAACAATATTGTCACTCCTGCTTCCACTACTGTATATCTGTCAGGGCTTCTTTATTGTTAATCTTTCTTCAAAATTTTTGTAGTTGATTTCTTGTAAGTAGCATACTGCCAGGTTTTGTTTGAACACTGTATAGGAGCCTGACTTTTATTGAAATCAGTCTTTTCATGTTTGCAATACACTTCATTTCTTCCATCGTTTTGTGTGTTTTTTATTTGTTTTTGTTTTTTTTCTTTTGAGATGGGGTCTTACTCTGTCACCAGGCTGGAGTGCAGTGGCACAATCTTGGATCATTACAGCCTCCGCCTCTGGGGTTCCATTGATTCTCCTGCCTCAGCCTCCCAAGTAGCTGGGATTACAAGTGTGCACCACTATGCCCAGCTAATTTTTATATTTTTAGTGGGAAGGGGGAGTTGCCATGTTGTCCAGGCTAGTCTCGAACTCCAGACCTCAAATGATCCATACACCTCAGCCTCCCAAAGTGCTGGGATTACAGACATGAACTACTGTACCTCGCTGTTAATTCTTTATTTAACATTATTGTTTGCTCTATGTATTTATTTCTTAATGTTTTCATTACTTTTAAAAACATATTCTTTTTTTTATTGCATTTTAGGTTTTGGGGTACATGTGAAGAACATGCAAGATTGTTGCATAGGTACACACATGGCAGTGTGGTTTGCTGCCTTCCTTCCCCTCACCTGCTCACCTGTATCTGTCATTTCTCCCCATGCTATCTCTTCCCACCTCCCCACCCCTCCGTCCCTCCCCCATTTCCCCCCAATCTTACATTCTTCCCCTGTTCATTTAAAAATTTAATTGTACTTTTTCATGCTAATATCCCCTTCCATATTAGTTAAGGTAATGCTAGCTGCTATAAAAAAACTTAATTTCAGTAGTTAAATATACAATAATTTATTCCTAACTCACATTAACACTCCAATGTGGTTCTAGGTAGTAGAGTTTTGCTCTGCTTAAAAATTTTGGAACCCATAATGACAGATATTCTATACCTAACTCCACCTTCAACTGGATGTGAACATCCAGCTGGCAGACAGGGCCGGAATATGAAGGATCATGCCTGGCAGTGGGGCCCAGTTTGGTCACATGCAGAAGCGTTGAAGTTGACTCTAGCCATGTATTAAGCATGTACTAGACACAGTCAGACACAGGCAACTCTCCGTTTACATACAACAAAATATCAATTATATATACCACCAAGTTTTTCATATTTCTATCATGAAGATACCAACACCAAGATAATGAAAATAAATTTGCAATACTATCTGATGTTCAAAAGTACATTCAGTAGGAAAAATGAAATGGAAATGTATAAATATGCTAGTTATCTTACCTGTTTTTGTAATATGTGTAATTTTATTCTCTGAAAGTAATTTAAAGGTTATTCCAAATGTTTCCCAATTTGGCTCTCCCAAATGCTCATGCCGCCCAGAGATTAGTGATTTACTCTAATTAGTTCTGACTGTTTCTTCATGCACTGCATATGCCATGAAGCAGGGAGAAGGCTAGGAAGGCTTGGACAGTTCCAACAGCAGGGATGAGCATTCATTCAGCATTGTTTTATGTCATCCTAAAATGCCGTTAAAATATTCCATTAGATCCTTTCTAAAAAGCGTTTGTAATTAATATAAAATAAATTTATTAAGACTGACTTTCCTGGAAGGTATTTACAAATAATATGCATTATCTGGGGAAAAGGAAATCATTGAGGATGAGAACTAAGAGCTCCTGAAAATGTGCAACACTCCAGAATCACCACATTTCTTCATGATTCATTTCATTCCACAGTCTCTGGAAGGAGAAAAGGCCTGGAATTAGCAAACTCACATCATTCAGTTTGGTGACCCACCACTGAACAGGATCATAATTCTGTAGCAGCTCAGCTATGGTTAAGGACCAGGCTGGGGATTAGGTTACAAAGGTTAATTAAAGCACCCAAAGAAGGATTCAGAGGACAATTAGAATGCATCACAAAGCATCAGCACTACCTAGGGCTTTATGAGATATTTTGTACAGCTGGTCTTTGCTAAATGGGGAGCTAGTTTTATGTCACTATAAATTACATTTAATTACAGTTTTTCTTACATAATTTACTGCATCTTTGTCTTCTTAAAATTTCTAATTTAGCTCTACTTTTCGAAAGCTCTACTTCCTCTGTACTTTTTTTCTTTCATCTGCACTGTATGTCCATTCTTTTTCCCACTGCAGTCATATTGTCTAAGCAGTGGAGGTTTGGTCATTTATAGCCTAAGTTCTATGTTCCTCACCAGGAGTCAACTTCAACTTGTATCTGTCTCACTTCTAAATCTAAGTTCATTGATGAGATGATTGGTCTATCCTGCATTTAGACATACCAAAGACTTCTAAAACAAGTCCTCATCCTTTAAAACCTGCTATTTTTATAAATACTTTGTGATCTTACTTCAGTACAGCTCCCTTTTGTGTAAAATAGAATACCAGGCAGATTTATCCTAAGCCCCGCCTATAAAGTTGATTACTAGATGGCCTGAGAGAAACTCATGACAGCACTTCATCAGAACTGTTTCATGGCATGAATCAAAGCTACCGTGTCATTGTTACCTCTAGAAGATTCCAAATTTTATCTGAATATTATGCAAGCAAATATTAGTATCTGGTATTAAACAGGTAATATATTAAGAATGTTTTGTTGTTTCAACATTTTCTAATAACCTGAATTAGATTAGATTAGAATAATATCATATATCTTACACAGAGAAATCCAAACATACGAAACACATTTATGTTTTTTCTCTCACCTAGTTTAGTAAATCTAAACTAGGTTATAGTGCATACAGGTGTGTGTGTGTGTGTGTGTGTGTGTGTGTGTAAACCCAATAAAATAATCATACTTATATATATCTTGAAATCTGAATTATTCACGAGAGTTCGTTAAACCACCTTTCCAAATCAGTGGTGGTATGAATCATCACCTTCCTCAGCTGCATTTTTTTCTGTAGGTTGAGAGACACAAAGGCATGATCAAAATGATAGCCTGATCCTATGCATGCACCTATGTGCATGCATACATACACACACAATACCCATGTCTGATCATTTATAAAACAGAGATAATAATGGGAGCTCACAAAGCTATTATGAAGACAAATGTAGATTTCCATCTATGCCTAGTGTCTGACACACACATTGCCAGTAAAAGTTTACTATCATTTTAACAATACTGATTACTGTTGTTCTTTGAACAATGTTTTTATTATGGCTTTTATTATTCTAACATAGGACATAGTTTGGGGCATCACATTGTATCTTGTCTCCTTTCATTAAGCAAGATGCCCCTATTAGCTATCTTAAACTAAATGTAAAATTAATCTTCCTTTAAAATATTTGATGAACAAACTGAAGGATAGAAATAAATCCCTTTTCCTGAATTCTCATCTTTGCTTTGGAAAACATCTTTAATATTTAGCATCTATCCTTTCTAAGGAATAAAATGGACAGAAATGAAGTGACATGGCACAAAGATACAGAAAAGAGGAATTCGAAAGATTGCTTAATGAGCACTTTGGTCTTCTGGTCCAAGAACTATTAATTTTTAATATTTTCATATATCAAAGTTTCCAAAAAGAACTACGTATGGATGTTTGCATTAATAATGCATCCCATAAAAGCTGCATCAAAATATACTAATCATACAATTCTTCCCTTTCTGTTTGACTTGTTTTAGCATTCTTGTAATTGCCACAAATCAACTTCGAATCATATCATCAGAATTCTGTAGACACAGCACAAATCAAAGAATGTATTTGATTCATCCTAAAATTTAATTAGAAAGGTGTATCTGTGACCTTTCTGTTGGAGAATGTTGAATGTTTTTCTTAACAAATGTCCCCAGGCAAGAAATAATTATCATAAAATGTGAGAAAGGTACACTAAGGTACAGAGCAATGAGGTTATTTATCAGCTAATAGGGTATCTCACTGTTTGATATCATGCAAATTTTTTATCATTATGGAAGTTTAATTTGCACCTCTGATTCCTTTGTGCTTTCCTTAAACCCAGTTCAGCTGTTAAGAGTACCTTTTATCTCAATAATTGTAGCTCTGATTTATTCCTCTTTTTTAGACAGTCAAAATAATCAAGAAGATATCTGCCATTTAATGATTTGGAGAACACACGGCAGTTCAAGGTTTTCTTAGTACTCAAAGGCAATTTAATTGTGCTTTCAACTGTGGTCACAGTAATTTGCAGGCACTTGGCTTGGTACTCAGCGTGGGTGCATTCTGAGAAGTAGTGGCAACCGCTCAGACATTCTAATTCTTCATTCTAATTGTCTGGCCATTCTTTCAGTTTAATAGCACATGCAAATTATCACCTTATTCTTCAGCCAAACCATAAAACCAAGAACTAGCAGATCTGTTAATTGGAGTTTAATTTAGGATTTAGGGTAGATTTCTATTAGGGTAATTCCCTGGATTGGCTTATAATTTCAGTAATACATTTTGTTTTCATTCATTTCTGACTTAAAACTATTAAACAATATTGCCTTATACCTTCCCCAACATCCCTACTAAAAAGATGTAGTGATATCTAAATTCCTAAATTAAGTTAAAATCATTCAACAACTAAGATGCCAAAACTTGATAACCTCAAAAAATAATATTAAAAGTTTTGGATAGATAAAACATAGTGAAAAAGATGAGCTTTGAAAAGCCTTGGTGTTGTCAAGCTGAAGGCCACAGGGAATGGTAACCTCTCAACTGACACCCTCGAGTAGAGGGCAGCCACAGACGATCCTAGTCATCACAACCCCTTTGCCTGACCACTTGGGCTATTGAAAATGCCATTATGAATTTGGTTTGATCTCACACATCAGGAATGTCATGCATGTTCAAAACTTGTTAATCTAATCTTGGAGACATAAGTAAAAACAGACGGATTCATTTCAACAACTATGTATGAAGTGACTCTATGCTGAGTCAGTTTTAAAGGGAAGCTGACAATATAAAAATAATCAAAGCATAGTTTGCATTCCCTAATCTAGTAAGAAGTTTGGCACTTCAAAAGCTGTGCATAACAGAAGGCAAAGAAAGCTGGTAAATTCTGTAAGAACACAAAATGGAAAAGGAAGCCAGAGAAAGAAGGTAATTCTATTAAGGATAATGAATACTAGAGACCTTCAGATGATTCCGAGTTCAATCCAGTGTCCTCCTAAAGGCATAGCCTTGATGGTTCTACACAAGTGACACTTGTAAAGTCCACAGAAGGTTAAGGTGAAAAGACAGAATTATTATTTTTGGTCTTGCACACATTGTGCTTCATGCCTCTGTGAATTGTTTTCATGAATAAATATTCAAACAATGAAGCAATGGTCTATCACAAGATTTATTAGAAACTCAGTTTAGCGTCATTAGTAATGGTAACTATTTCATAGTTATATAATTATTTCATTTCTTTCTTGTTTTTTTGTGAGACAGAGTCTTGCTTTGTCACCCAGGCTGCGGTGCTGTGGTGCGATCTTGGCTCACTGCAACCTCCACCTCCCAGGTTCAAGGAATTCTCTGCCTCAGCCTCCTGAGTAGCTGGGATTACAGGTGCCTGCCACCATGCCTGGATATTTTTGTATTTTTAGTAGAGACAGGGTTTCACCATCTTGGCCAGGCTGGTCTTGAACCCCTGACCTCATGATCTACTCGCCTTGGCCTCCCAAAGTGCTGGGATTACAGGCGTGAGCCACCGCACTTGGCCCGTTACTTTCTTCTTATTCACAATATTATATACCATTGAAATAATCCAGGTATCTGATTATTTTAGAGTGAAACATATATTGGGGTTTTTACTTTAAATTTCCTAAATGATGAAGAGGGAAACAGACACTCAAGGAGTTTAAGTGAATCTCCAAATGTCACAAGTAGTTAAAATGGGCAGTGGTAACAATTAACTTTTTAATTTGTTTATATATGGAGACTTTTATATTGATGATCAAAATTTCTGATAATTCAGTATCCAGCTAGCAATTATTTAAGAATGTATCTTTATGTAGTTACAGAGTTTAGGTACAGAACACTTTAAATATTTTAGTTTAGAGCTTTTTTAAAAAAAGATTTGTGGTTTTGTTAAAAGGACTTTATTGCATAGCAGTACTCTCTATCGTTTAGTTTACAGAGGCCTAAGGACATAAAATAATGATTGCTGATTCTCTTTCAATCCCAAATTGGAAACATTACAGGTACATCTTGAGGGTCTTCAGAATGCTCCTCTATGGAATAACTCTGACAAGTTGAAAGAGGTTTATGAAAACCAAAGGAGAGGATGAGAAGAGAGTTAAATATGCTCAAGTAAGTATTGTGGAAATGGATAAAATACAAAAGGAACTAAAATTCCAAGGAGTATTAGACACAAGGCAGAAGGAATTGCTGCTGAGTTAAACATGGAGATATTATAGACTGTGCATTTCTGGAAGGCAAACAAGAAAACAACAACAACGATATTAATAATAATAGTTTGCAGGGTTTTTTGTTTTTGTGTTTGTTTCTTTGCAGAATTAGCATTATGGCAATTGGATCAATTCCAATAGGCAAAATTAGAATGATCTCAGATCAGTAGCTGGAAGATAATTTAGGTCCACTAGAGAAAAGAACTTTCTTTCTTTTCTTTCTTTTTTTTTTTTTTTTTTTTTTTTAAGACTAGTCAAGTGCAGTAGTGAGAAGCTGGGAAAGAGTAGAAAGAAAGAACTTTGTAGCAGAGTTTCCAGATAGGAAATGGGAGTTGTTGTTTAAAAGATTTAGTGTTTCAGTTTTGGAAGATGAAAAATTTCTGGAGACTGCACAACAATGTAAATTTACTTAATGCTACTGAATTTTACACTTGCAAATAACTAAGATGATACATTTTATGGTATGTATATTTAATCACATTTTTTAAAATTTAAATGTAATGCAACACCCTGTAAGGTAATGACCACCCATTTTTGTAAGTTCTCTGGCTGGAAACACAATATAGCATTTATGTTATGGAGGAAAACTGCTACATTAAAAGGAAGCTCGAATCAAAGATCTTGGGAAATCCTTTCTAACTTCAAGAGGTTAAAATTTAGCATTGATGTTCTACTTTGAAGCTACATTTAGCTTATCAAATTCTCAAAGAATTAAGTAACCAAAGAAGACTGACAACTACAGATTAACAATTATCTAAAAGGCAAAAATTCAACCCAATAAGAATATTAAACACACGTTGTATCAAATTTCTAAGACTTCCATAACAAAATACCACCGAGTGGATGACTTAACAGAAATATATTGTCTCAGTTCTGGAGGCTAACATAAAAAACCAAGCTGTTGGCCTAGCTATGATCCCTCTGAAACTTGTAGGGAATCCTTCCTTCCCTGCCTCTTCATAACTTCTAGTGGTTTTCTGGCAATCTTTGGCATTCCATGGCTTGTAGCTGTGTAACTCCAATCTCTGCCTTTGCTACCACTCTGTGTTCTCTCCGTGTCTCCCTGTTTTCATATGGTCATCTTTTTTATAAGTTCAACAGTCATATTTTATTAGGGTCCACCCTACTCCAGTATGAGCTCGTCTTAACAAATTACATTTGTAAAGAATAATAATAGAAAGCTTTCTCAAATTTGATAAAGACATAAACATGCAGGTACAAAAAAGTCTTAGAATACCTAACAGATTCAACTCAAATAAGACTATTCCCAAGCACATAATAACAAAACTCTTAAAAGTCAAGGGCAAAGAGAATATTCTAAAAAACATCAAGAACTAAGAAGCAAATACATGTGAAAGAACTCCAATTCATCTGACAACAGACTTCTCAACAGAAACCATACAGGCCAGGAGGGAATGGAATGACATTTTCAAAGTGCTCAAAGAACAAATTGTACTCCAAGAATACTTTATTTAGCAAAATTATAATGCAGTTACCCTATTTTCAAATAAGGTCCCATTCTGAGATACTGTGGGTTAGGATCCCAACATATATATATATATATATATATATATATATATATATACACACATATATACACACACACACATATATACACACACACACACAAATATTTATATATTTGTATTTGTGGGGAGACACAATTTAACCCATAAGATAAACTGTATAAGATATTGTCCATCCAGATTAAAATGATTACTAGATGATCTTCATACAATAAATGAAAGTTTTGCCTTATTCTCCACTGAAGCCCTAGTACCTGACCCAAACTGTCAATTAAGAAAGATTTGTTGAGGATGGGCATGGTGGCTCATGCATGTAATCCCAGTACTTTGGAAGGTCAAGGCAGGCAGATCACCTGGGGTCAGGAGTTTGAGGCAAGCCTGGCCAACATAGTGAAACCTCCTCTTTACTAAAAATACAAAAATTGGCCAAGTATGGTGGTGCATGCCTATAATCCCAGCTATTTGGGAGGCTGAGGCAAGAGAACTGCTTGAATCTGGGAGACAGAAATTACAGTGAACTGAGATTGTCCTACTGCACTTCATTATGGACAACAAGAGTGAAACTCCATTGAAGGGAACTAGCTGCTCCCCCTAACACTCTATCTGAAAAAGAAAGAAGAAAGAAAAGAAAAGAAAAAGAGAGAGACAAAGAAGAAAGAAAGAAAGAAAAAAAAAGAAAGAAAGAAAAAGAAAGGCAGAAAGAAAAGATTGTTGAATAAATGAAATGTTAAAACTGACTATTAGCTTGGGTTGAAAAAGTTAGCATGTCCTTTGGAACTCTAACAGCATAGCTACAACAAGAAGTTACAGAACTCATTTAGTTCGTAAATCACCAGCATCTCTTGCCTTTTATTCAGCTGTGAGACCTGGACCTGCCACAGATAACAATTTCAGGATCTGCAGCATTCTCTTAATATCACTTTCTATGGAAAGATGAGCTATAATGGATTTCTGGAAAATAGCCCATTTCAGCAGTGAAGAGTTCAGATCACACCACATAGCACTTCAAGAGGTTAATGAGAATTTCAAGGAAAACAACAGCATGGTAGCGTGTTAGTTTTTGTGTAAGTAATCCAAAGTGAGGTCACTGTAAACAAGAGAGATTGAAGAAAGGCTTTCTATGAGTGACTGATTAACATTTTCAAGTAACTTGATGTGACTGTGGAAAACACAATCTTTATAGTTTCACCATATTGAAAAATTGTGGACAAATCAAAAGACATCCAACTATAAAATTTCTTGGGCCTGGCACAGTGGGGAGGCCACGGTGGGTGAATCATCTGAGGTCAGGAGTTCGAGATAAGCCTGGTCAACATGGTGAAACTCCATCTCTACTAAAAATACAAAAATTAGCTCGGCATGGTGGTGAACATCTGTAATCTCAGCTACTTGGGAGACTGAGGCAGGAGAATTGCTTGAACCTGGGAGGTGAAAGTTGCAGGACTGTGCCACTACACTGCAGCCTGGGTGACAATCTGTCTTAGAAAAAAGAAAAGAAAATTATTTAGCCACAGCTCAAAGTAAATGGTAACAAGATGCTGAAATTGCAGCTACCAGAATAAAGCAAATGACAAATGTCAACTGTACATGATGTAGAGGTGACAGTTGTACATTGTCTGTTTAGCCTCATCCACACACCAAAATACTATGGTTACCAGTATTACTTTATCAAGAAGAGAATAAAAACATGCTCAGAAAAATAGGCCTCACATATTTTTACAAGTACAAATCTAAGATTTTTATTTCCAGGTATGCGTAACAAATTGTGGGCATTCACTCAGTCTAAGAGTTTGACAGCCCAGTTTCTCAAAATAAGAGTCGTACTTTATGTAAGTTTTATGAAAACTTGATCCAAGTAAAGTTAAATATGACAGAAGAAAATAATCTTTTATCCAACCATCAAGGTGGACTAGAATAGAAGAACCTAAACTGGTGTGTCAAGAATAGTCGAGAGAGACCCATCATACTAACCTGTCTGCCTTTGCCTGGAACTGAGGATTTTGATTTTCTTCATGTCAGAAATGAGAGACAGCTGCATGCTGGTTGGTACATCACCCTTGTTACATGCAGAGCTGAAGAGACTGTCCCGATTTGTCAGTTTGTAATCACACCTCATGAAAAATACCCCATCATCCTTCAGATATCCATCAGATATATATAGACAGGGTCTTGCTCTGTCCCCCAGGGTGAAGTGCAATGGCTCCATCAAGGTTCACTGCATCCTTGAAGTCCTGGGCCTAAGCAATCCTACTGCTTCAGCCTCCTAAGTAGCTGGGACTACAGGCATTAGATATTTTGAAGAGCCACTCCAGTCTTCATATTTGCCAAACAGGAACCTCGAGATATTTGCCCGCTCCTACATAATATACATTCACCAAGCACAAGAATGTTCTAGGCATAACTGTGTAATGCATGCATGATCTTAATGACTTTCAAGCACGTGTCCAGGACATATTCACATTCAAAACACCTTTAGATTCCAAAAGAAATAAATGTCAGTTTAAAGTACAAATAGCAAAGAGACATCTAAAAGTTAAGCGTGTCCTCATACTATTTTCTTCATTATATCAGATCACTAAAGTCTTCAAAATTGTCCACTATAGAGACATTTTAGTTTAGTGTTCCTTGTTAAAAATGGATTTAACTAAAATTATAAGATAGTACTTTGGACAATTAGACTCAGCACAAGATCAAATGCAAATAACAATTACTGACTGATAAAAAAAATACCTAAAGCTATTACTCAAATCAAAATAAACAAAATTCTTTTTATCATTTTGTATTGAAGTATAACCAACTCCGACATAAAAGAGAACACATACCTAAAAGTGTACTCTCAGAAAGATATTGATATATGAATACATCTTTACAACTGTCACTGCAATCAAAATAATGAACATAACCTTTGCCCCCAAAAGTTTCCTCATGCCCATTGTTATCTTTCCCTCTAGTTTCTGCCTCATCTTCCCCAGGCAAACACTGACTTACTTTTCACTACAGTAGATTAGTTTAAAATTTCTATAATTTTATATAAATAAAATCACACAATATGTACTCTTTTTCTGTCTGCCTTCTTTTCCTCAGTACAATTATTTTCTGTATCATCTACTTTGTTGTATGTAACAACAGATCATCCCTTTTTTATTCCTGAGTAGTATTCCACGGCATAGATACACTAAAAATTATCCGTTCCTCTGTGGAATTTTGGATTGTTTCCAGATTTTGGCTGTTACAAAGAAAGCTGCACTGAATATCTATGTGCAAGTGTTTGTATTGACATATGTTTTCTGTGGGAGGGAAGATCAATAACTAGAGTAGAATGATTAAATCATAACTTAGGTGTATTTTTAAATTCTTAAGAAACTGCCAAGCTTTTTTCCAAATTGTGCCTTTTTACATCCCCACTTGCATGGTGTGAAAGTCCATCTCCTCTGCATTCTCATTAACACTTAGTACGGTCAGTGTTTCTCACTTCTGCCATTCTAATAAATGTTTAGTGGTATTTCATTTTGATTTAAGTTGTATTTACCTAGTGATTAATAATGCTAAGCATCTTTTTGTGTGCCTGCTTCTCATTGTGTATCTTATTAGGAAAGGGGATGTTAAAATCTTTTCCCATTTTATACATATTTGTTCTATCGATATGAGTGGGTATGTTTTAAAGTAACTTGTTATGCAGCAATAGGTAACTAATATAGGCATGTCAGCAATGAATAAAAACATCGTAGTCAAAGAACCAAGAGTTGAGTAATAAGATGGGTCAAGGTATCAACAATCCAGTAAGGGGTGAGACATATAAATGAATGTAATAAAGTATTTTAGGGGCTCTGAAAAAAATTGTATATTTTTATTTTGATGTGACTATGCTAGATATTTAGTTAGCAGTAATTGTTTTTGCATATGATCGTCTATTAAATAATATATGTAAAGTACTATCTTGTAAATTTTAGGTTGACTCTTATTTACGCAAGTAACCTAAAACAAAGTCTCTGAATTACAAGGCATTTAACAAACTCAGCTGATGATCCAAATATATTAAAGATAAAAATACAGGTAGGTAAAAAGTAAAAGTATGGGCCAGGCAAGGTGGCTCACTCTTGTAATCCCAGCACTTTGGGAAGTCAAGGCAGGTGAATCACCTGAGGTCAGAAGTTCAATACAAGCCTGGTCAACATGGTAAAACACCACCTCTACTAAAAATACAAAAATTAGTTTGGCATGGTAGCATGTACCTATAGTCCCAGCTACTTGGGAGGCTGAGGCAGGAGAATCACTGGAACCCGGGAGGCAGAGGTGCAGTGAGCCAAGATCATGCCACTGCACTCCAGCCTGGCCACAGAGTGGGACTCTCTCTCGCAAAAAATAAAAGAAGAAAGCAAATGAGTAGTCTGATATTCATGTACAAATAAAGATAGTACAATATGTATTTTATAAGTTTGAACAAGAAGTGGGCAAATGAATCTAATATATTTGATTGTGTGTTATTTTCTATCTTTGCCTACAAATATATATATGTTTACCTATATGTATAAAATATATATGTTATATAATACATCTATATACATCTATATAGATGTTATATATATAATATATATATTTTATACACGTTAAAACATATATAATATATAAATATAGATATGTTTATATATCATATATAAACATATATAATACATCTATATAGATGTATTATATACAGATGTATAGATGTATATAGATGTATTATATAACATATATATTTTATATATAATACATCTGCAAGATGTATTATATACAGATGTATAGATGTATATAGATGTATTATATATAAAATATATTATATAAAAATATATAAATATTTTGTTATAATTATTTTATAATTTTATATAAAAATATTATATAAAATATATATAAAGATGTATTATATAAAATATATAAATGTATTATATATAAATCTGTAGAATCTATATATCTATATATCTGTAGAATATATTATATATCTCTATATAGATGTATTATATAACATATGTATTTTATAGCTGTAAAATAAAATGAAACATTAAACATGTATCAGTGATTAGTAATGTTAATAGTAGTTCAAATCAATATGTTCATTCTGAAATCTAATATATATGTCTATTTGATCCAGAAATTTCACTTCTGAAATTATATTATATGGTAATTACAAGGGATATGCACAAATACTTTTCAGTCATGGCATTCTTCAAAACAGTATTCTAACAACTAAATTAAAAATAAACCTCTACGAGTAGGTAATAAAAGAATTGTGCTACATCCATACAGTGGAATGCTATATATCTTATAAACAAATACTATCATAGGAAAGTACTCAGAACCTATTAATAACCTAATACAAATTGTATTACAAACAACATACACAATTATTTCATTTTTTAAATATATGTAGTAACGAAAGTTCTGAAACATATAAGATTACTCATAAAAATAAAATAGGCACATTAATGTTGAAAGTTGTCATCTTGGTTTTAGTATTTAAGGTGCTTTGTGTATATAAACTAAATATTTTCTTTCCAAATTTTTACACTGAATATGTATTTATTTTATAACTAGATAAAAAGTATCATTCACAATTAAAAAAGGAAATCTAAGACTTCTCATTACATTAATTAAACATTTATTAGGAAATGACATGCATCATAAATTACACATATATAAAATCAACATGGCTCCTAGCTTCAAAGTACCTTATAGAAAGCAACCCTGACAGACCGTGGTTAGAAGAAACAAACATACATTTTAAACAAAGCTAAAATATTAAAAACTGAAATCAAACTCCCTTTGTGGTTAATTCACATAAGGCTGCATCCAGCTGCTTTGGAAATATCTAAGACAGCCCACTCATTAACTGCTAATTCAAAAAGCAAACCGTGTAACTCTAATTATGCCTTTTAGGATTTTGTAATCTTTTACTAGTATTTGCCAAGTGGTGCATTAAATATGAATATTGTAATAGCCATCACTCATTGTCATTTTTCCAAATGCAGTGCATTGAATGTTATAGCCTATATGATCTTAAAGTCTGAAAAGCAAAAGTTTAAAATGAATTGAATGTACATATGTGTGCACATGTGTGTATGTGTGTTTGTGTGTGTTTGTAAAAAGGGGAGAAAGGGGAAATAGGAGTTTTGATGCTTCCTATGGCTAAGGAATTGTGTGAAGCATCTCTGGATTTACAAATATAAATCAGAAAACGACTAAAAATCCAATGAATTTGAAATCTAGAAAAGATGATAAAGTTTTACATAATAGAAATTAGAAGTCCCATACTGCAAGCTACAGTACACAGCAGTGAGTTATGAGTCCCCAGAATGTAGGGTCAGAAACAAATAGAGAGCTGAAAACAAGAAATATTTCTGGTTGGTTGATCTAGACAGGTTTCCTGAGTGGAGTGTCATCTAAGCCGCAATTGCAATAAATATCTACTCCCTATAAAGCCAACAGAAACCCTACCTAACAAAGGAATGATAAATAACATAGATATATTTTTCTATAGAGGAAACACACAGTATCCACTGCCCTACTGCCTTCCATCCACACATATAAAACTTTTTCTACACATAACATTTGAACTCTGACAAAGACTCTCTACTTGACCAAATCTTAGTTAGGCTCCTCTAAGGCTTCCATTCTTCTTCACCTCAACCTTGGCCTCTGTCCTGTCTTTGGTCTTCCTAGCCCAGTCTTAGCAAAAATTCCTGCCAGGTCAGTTTAGCAAGAATTACCACACTTTTAGTATATGATCATGCTTGACATCTGATCAAAATTCTTGTTTTCCTACTCTTGATGTCTGCCCGTGTCCTGCCTTCAGCAAAAATCCTAGTAATTCAATTTAGCAAGAATTCTTATGCTCTTGATGTCTTCTCTTATTAGAGCCCCTCATTCTGCTTGCTGGCTATAAATCTTCAGCTACCTTTGTTGTATTTGGAGTCAAGCTTGATCTCTCCCCAACATTGCAATATTGCAATAGTCTTGAATAAAATCTTCCTCACTATTTTAAAAAGCAATCAGAATAATATTTTTAACAACTCTTAGGGCCAAGATGATGAATCCAGTCAAAATAGATACATCTTGCTTTTTCATATGTGTGTGTGTGTGTGTGTGTGTGTGTGTGTGTGTGTGTATAAAATTTAAAAGTTGTAATTCAACTTTATGAAAATCAAGTTCTATTAATTTGCCAGGAAAACTGTTTAGTTACTCAAGAGTGTTTATTTAAAACTTATCCATAAGAACAGTGAAGGGTCTCAGAGTTTAACAAGTTAGGCTGCCAGTTTGGGGGATGCTGGCAAAAAGACATGAGACTCCTGGGATTAAAGCAGAGGACTTTTATTACTTAAGGCACAGCAAACAGCATGACCATCAGCATATTTGTAGCAATTCCGTTTTCCTCCCAAGTCTCATGGGGCGATGTGAATGGACTCAGATGACTGTTACAGATGTAGTGAGGAAGTGAGTTGCATAACAAGAAACTCTGAGCTTAAAGAACATGAATCTTTTATAATGTGCAGCAAGTATGCCTCCTCTTTGGAGGAAGACTATTTTTCACTGTACAGATATCCTTGTAAAGATAGTCTAGGACAAAGATCCACTGGGGCCTCACCCACAAAATGTTTAGAAAAGTTGAGACACCTGTGGAGAATTGTCTCTCAATACCACTTTGAGCCTACCACTATAGGAATCCTATAAGTGTATAAGAAGAAGGCAATTTATCAGTGTGCATTTTCGTGTCTGATTTTTGCAAACCCCAAGATATACTTACACATAACACTAATATGTGACTTACCAAAGAATATCAGATAATGGTCCCTTTCAACATAAATTCTTGATGGTTTGTGAAATGAAGAGAGATAAGACGAAGCATCCTTCTTTTTCTTTCCACCAGCTCCAGTTCTGCTCTTCATCTTAAATAATGGCGAACTTCTCCAGAACTTTTCCCCTCACTTCACCTACTAGGTAACGGAGATAAAGAAAATATCAACTTCTATGCCAGACATTATAATGGGTGCTCTTTCTTCCTCTTCCTTTCTTACGGGCCTAACCACTCTTCAGCTCTAAACCTTATATTCAGCATAAAAACCTGGCTGTCCTGAAGAAACTTAGGTTTAGCAAAAGGAAAACACCATTTTTTTCAATTCCACAATACAAACCATCTAACTCAAGCAGATTTGAATTTTTAGGTAGATCTTGAGGAATAACCAAGGTTTAGCCAAGCAGAATCTTTCCTTCTGGTCTGCAAACATTCTCAAATGAGACCCCAAAAGAAAAAGTGCAAGTAACTTGCTTTCTCTTGTGCTCTCACTCTCATTCCGCCTCTCGCTCGCTTCCTTTCTCCCTGACATTCTCCTTCTCCTTTATATTGTGATAAATACGTCAATGAGATCTCTAGAAATCCATCTGCCTTCATTTTGTCTTTGTCTACAGAAACAACCCCTCAAACACAACTTAAATGTTACATTTTAAATCTGAATGAACCGAGAAAAGTGGCCTCATAGATAGACGAGAACATAAACTTTCTAAACAGGAGAAGGGCTTAGTATGTTGAGGCCTATTGCAAACTTTACACTCCATTTCTTTTCACCTATTTTCCAAGTCTTGGATAAAATATATTTTTCAAAAATTGAATTTAGATAAGTTTGTCTAACAATATTGAAGTAATTTTTAAAAGGTAGACTGTTATCCAAAGTCTCCACTTAACTTTTTAAATCAAATTGAACAATTTCACTTGTCATTTCAGCAGTGTTGAGAAATATCTGTATATTTCATATTTTTAAAATTCGAAAGATTATGTTAATGCTTTTCTTAAAATGTCTGTTTTTCTCTTTGCCTGCCTTTAGTCATTGTAAAGGGATTATTTCTTGATACCATGACTGATTTTCTGGATATTATTTCCTTTTGATACGGCTTTCTGGGAATTACAATGAGGTTGGCCATCAAGTTTACAAGATTTTAGCAACTACATATGCTCTTCACGGTCATCACTAAAAATAAGAACCTATTTTCTCTGTCCCAAGCATCGTAAGTGATGTTTTAAAATAAACTCTTATTACGTAAATTCTGGATGAGTCCAGTGATGTTTAAAAATAAATTCTAATTACATAAATTCTGAATTAGTCCTAAGGTAATAGAGTGAAAGGGTATAGAACACAGTGTCTTTTCCAGGAAGCATCAGGAACATAAGAGATGGGAAAGATTTGCCACAGTTTATCCTTCTCAAATGCATGATTTTCAAATGCTCCTGTCGTGTACTACCAGGCTTCAGATATTTAACAGGAAGCTAAGGCCATCCCAAAAGTAGAAGTACAATTTTCAGGTGGGAAAAAAATCAAGAGGTAAAAGGTGTCTAATGAAGAAAGATTACAGTTGATGTAAATTGTGAATAGGTTTGAGAATCCTGGGAATCCTTAAAAGTTCAGAGAGGTTATGGGGCATAGTGAATGAGAGCCTGAGCTCTGAAGTCAGAGAGCAGTGGGCTTGACTTTCAACTCATTCTGCTATTTAATTTGGAACATTGAAAATTTGCTTAATATTTATTAAACTTCTCTTTTCCTATGCAAAATTGACATGGTAATACCAACTAAATAAGGCTACTGATATAATTTATTAAAATAATACATAAAACATACATTACAACATTTCACAACTGTTAGCTACTAAAACCATGATGAAGACTATAATGAAACGATGATTATAACGAGGTTGCAGTGCAGGCAACCATAGGCCTTGTCTATGGAGCACTAAACCGGGAAGCCTGATATTTGGTTTCCAAGTACCCATAAGTCTTCTGACTCTTTAACCAGATTTTTATTTTTCACCAACCTTAATCAAAACAGGTTCTATGTGGAAATGAATCCCAAATCATATTTCTTGGATTTTATTTTTTACATATCAGCCACTTGAAAGTAGAGTTCATGTGGTCTATCAATAATTCAATTTCCAGCAATTTCTTCTAAGGAAATAATGAAAGATTCACAAAGAATTATGTTCAAGAATATTAACTCCAATGATTTTTAATGCTTTAAAATAATATAAATATATAAAATATGAGATTGGTTAATGAATTATGGGATATGTAAATATACGGATACATGTTGAAGTTATTAAATGTTATATTCTTGAAAAATAATAAACATTGTCAGAATAAAGCATTTTTAAATAAAGAAAAAAATACAAAACAATTTAGACAAACCAAGCCACATTTGTTAATACAATTTTAGTCACAAATATACACATAAATATATATATTGATGTGTTAATAGTGATTCTTAAAAATGTATGGCTTTTGTGGTGAATAGTGATTTCATTTTATTTTTTAAAATTCTAAAATAAAAAAGCATTACCTTTATATCAAAAAATTATGTTCTGGGGTTGACTATTGTTCTACGTATATGAAATAAAATGTTCTGGGACACAAAGAAAAATGTTTTATGAGTAGACATTTCTAAACTAGAAATGTTTGATTTGGTTAACCTATTCTCTTGGATGAGTCAGTGCTATACTGGATTGTAAATTGACTAAAATATTTATTTTAAAAATTAAATCACTTCACTTACAAAACTATACGTTATTTCTACCAATAAATTTCCTAGTGAGGCTCATAATGATGTGTCCATAATTGTCTTACAGGCATCAAACCAAAGAGGTTACCAGATTCTCAAATCTAGTGTAAAAGTGGAAAAGCAATAACAAAACTGGTTTTGCTCTCTTTCTGTAGGGCAATTATTATAAGTGTAAACACTAATTGGGGAATAATAATAATAGATGGTTGTAAGAGTTTTCATTTATTGAATATTTAGCACAGTACACAGCACTGTTTTAAGGGGTTTTGTTTTATTTTCAGACTTTATGACTTTTTATTTTCTTAACCATATAAGCTAGAAATTTATTGTCATTACCACCCAACAGTTAAGAATACTAATGCTCAGAGAGATGAATATATTGTAGGTGGCATAGCTAATAAATAGCAGAGTTGGATTTTGGACCCAGGTCTTTCTAATGCTAAAACCTATTTTTCATAAACAATATTGTTTCCTTAACTTTTAACTTTCTTACTTCACAATTATCCCTCACCATTCAGAACGTTCCTGTGCAACCAAATTTTAATGTACCTGTTACTTTTCTGTAACAACAATCTATAAGCCTAATCAAGAAATTTAAAAAAGATCATCTTTCTTCTCCTACTGTGTTAGTTTATAAGGGTTGCCATAACGAAGTAGCACAAACTGAGTGGCTTAAACAACAGAAATGTATCCTCTCCCAGTTCTCAGATTCGAAGCCGAAGATCAAGGTGGTGGGAGCTCTCTATGAAAGCTCTAGGGAAGGATCTGTTAGAGGCCTCTTTCCTAAGCTTCTTGGCTGTGGGTGCTCCTTAACTGTGGCAGCATAACTCCAGCCTTCACATGGTGTTATTCCTGTGCATGGGTTCCTTTTTGAGGACACCAGTCATGTTGGATAGGGGTCCACTCTACTTAAGCAGGACTTTGTCTTAACTACTTACATCTGTGACAACCCTATTTCAAAATAAGGTTACATCCTGAGACTTTAGGAATTAGGATTTCAATATTTGAATTTTGAGGAAACACATTTTAACCCATAACACCCACCATGACTATAACCCACTTCCACTCTGCCAGACATTCTTCAACCCCAGGCACCGGGGTAACTGGGGACCCCCAAGTTATTCATAAATATAAATACATTTCAATGCATTGGCTTTCTTTGTAATTCTATGTTTGAAATTTCATTGATTTTTAAAGAGGATTTCAGGAATAGATACTTCTAAGAGGCTTCACTAGACTGCCAAAGGGATAAATGCCCTTCCTCCTAAAATTAAGAACCCTATTATTTCATGTAACACATAACAAAAGCCACTCAGTTTGCGCTACTTCGTTATGGCAGCCCTTATAAACTAACACAGTAGGAGAAGAAAGATGATCTTTTTTAAATTTCTTGATTAGGCTTATAGATTGTTGTTACAGAAAAGTAACAGGTACATTAAAATTTGGTTGCCCAGGAACGTTCTGAATGGTGAGGGATAATTGTGAAGTAAAAAAGTTAAAAGTTTAAGACATTTGTGTCTCCATGGTTCTCAAAATTATTGGGCCTAAATATTACCTAGAAAGCTGTAGTTAACTCTGATAATTACTTCATGGAGGCAGATTATTCAGTGTTGTATCTTTTGGTGCCTATTAAGCCTTGTTGTCTAAATTATCAATACCACAGTCCTAATCCAGGCAAAATTTTAGAAATGCCTTAAAGTGTTTAATTTGATTGTACTTAAAGTGCCACTTTTAAATAAAAACCATTAGGGAGGGACCACATTTTATATTTTGTAATTTTCACAGTGCTTAGTGTTAGAACTTACAGATATTATGTAATAAAATGTTAATGAGATTTATTAAATTAATAGATTAATAGATGGATTAACGTGTTTGGAAATGCTCCCTTTTTGTGCCATCTATAATGTCTACCTGCCCCATGTGCTGGTTTCCCCTCTGAAAGTGTGAAGCTGGTTCACCATGCTGTGAGATCACTGATTGTCTATACTAAGATTCCTGCATTATACTTCATAGCTTAGTCTACCATGTTCAGATGGTTTGTTCCACTTCTAATTAAGAAATTTCTCTCATTAGCCATTAATAGAAATATTTCTATTTAGCCCAATAAAATTAATAGCAGAGTAGTTAAGCGTTGAGACTCTGAACCCAGTCTACTTATGTTCAAATTCCAGATTTAATGTGAATTTGTTACAAATTATATAATCTCCCTGGAATTTAATTTGTGTGCTTATAAAATGGGTGTAACAATATGCTCACCTCTCAGGATTATTTTGAAAATATTTTGACTTAAGTTATGAAGCACACAAGTCAGCATCTTACAGCACACAAAAAGACTCTGTAATTGTCAAATCTTTATAATTAAAGAAAATATCTGTAGTGAGGGCATATTTGCTATATGAAAGCAGTCATCAGTACCTGAATTAGCTCTCTTTATCCAAATGAGTTAGAAAATATTAATACAGTTTGTAAGAGAAGAATTAATATATACATATATGAAGAAAAGATACTAATACCTCAAAATTGTAAAGTCAAACTTTTGTTTAAAATTTTCACAAGGAGAAACATTCTGATGCTTTTACGAGTTAGTTTCTCATAGAATAATACATTGCTGGATGTCTATGCCAGCACATATACTTCAGTGTATGATGTCCATTTGCCATCCAAAAATTGGCCTTTTCTAATAACAGTTCCATTGTTACACTGAAAATCATCTGCCTTTCTTGAGGAAACAACTATCTAAAATATATGAAGATTTAATTAAGTTCTAGTATTTTTTTAAAAAGGTAATTCTTATAAATTTCCTGATATCAAATATGCTTATAACAATACAATAACATTACTAAAGAGTTGTGGTGTGCCCATTCCCAGAGCTTTAAGGACAGGTATGACAGACATTGTCTGGAACAGCTAAACTTCAGACTAGAAACATACAGACAGACTTGACAAGTACTAGAAGCTTCTATGATTAATCAACCCAGAATTACATATTATAGCTCGAATTTATTTATTTTTTACTGACCTGACCAGCTATTTGTGTAAACACAAGAGGATCTTGACACTGGGAGTCTTTAATTCAACAGACCAGTTCATCACACACTCATTAAGGGCTTATTATGCACAAAGCACTCAGCTACACATTGAGTATACAGCAGGCCCTGTCATTGGCGAATGTTTAGTTTATAACTAGGCATACAGCAAAGTACCCAGGGAATCAAAACATGTCAGGACAAATGCCATGCCTATGGTAAGCAGAAAGTGCTATAGAAGGATTGAGGATGGAATCTAACCTAGGTGTTAGTGGTCCAAGACTTCTTTCTGGAGGAAGTCATACCTGAATTGAGGCCCTCAGGGCAGCTAGTAGTTAATAGAGTGAAGTACAGGGTGGGAGGTGCAGAATGAGAGAGTATTCCAGTAGGACATGTTTGTCGGCCCAAGCCTGCAGACAGGAGGGTGATGGTTTAAAAAATATACAAGGATAAAGACTGGGGAAGAAGTATAAAGAGATGAACCTAGGGAGGTAAGCAGGCAGAGGCAGGTTCATGAAGGGCCATAATCCATGCTACACATTTGGAACTTTATCCTAAGGGTGTGTATGAAGCCGTAGAGGGTTTTTTCTAAAGAAGTGCCACTCAAGAGTCTAGTCTGTGTCCGACTAGAGCTAGAGAAAGTGCATTTTATCCTTTTCTCAGCTTCTTAACTTCTTTACTTTAAATGACTTGGGAGATAGCAAAAAGCTGCTGAATGTCTTCTTCGTAAGATTTTTATCATCCAAAGGGACCATATAATTTATTATTCACACATAGTTATGCCAGCATAGTAAGTGTAAACTGAAATGCATGGTCACCCTAAATTTAAATCTCTTCACAAATTTAAGTCCTCCTCTAGCCTATTTTTTTCAATCCTGCTTAAAATGCAGAAATAAAAACAAGACTTTGGAATAATCGGCAAGAATGTGTTCACTGGTAAGGCTAGAGGATTATCATGCTTTTCATAATTAATTGTATCCCTTCTGCTTTTCCGGATATAACCCTGTGTTGCTGGCTCATTTGTACTTTGTATCTTATTGCAATTCCTTAGTGTTTTATGGTATACTTGGGCTTTGAAAATCTTCACTTATTTCATAGTTATTCTGCCTAAGAATTTTTCCGACCATAATGTATCTTGGTTTCAATGGATCATTTCTCTAATGTATAGAGATCACTTTCAATTATTCCCATCTTTGAGCTGTTAGTCACAGAATTATCAGCCATTAGGCCATAAAAGACAGGAACTATTTCTCCCTAGATGTAATAAGTTATGTATTGGAGTACTTCCTAGATGAAAGAACCAAATTATGTTATTTTCATTGTTGTTTCTCTCAATTCTATAACATATATCAGTAATGTTACCACTGCATTATTCAAAAAGAAATGAAGAATTGGAGGTTGGTCAAAGAACTGAAATTTTGATTCATTCCCAGATTGTACTTAATTACTTATTATTAGCTACCAAATAAAATTATTACTTGAATATGACTTCTTTTTTCTTAATAAAAATAGCATTATAACAATATATGCACTGTTCAATGCAAAAATGATTTAAAACAATAAAGATTCCTTAGGTTATCAAAAGTTTCTAAAGACAAAGAATGATTTACTTATGAATTAAAATGTTACCTTGACCTCAGGGTAGAAGTTAGTGCCTGAGAAAGGAGCTTTGTTGAAACAAACAAACAAACAAACAAACAAACAAAGAAACATATTCAGGATACAAACTGTAAATATCACAAAACATAATTCTCACACTTATTTTTATTTCCAAATACAGGAATATTATTAAAAACCATAAATCAAAGCATAGCTGACATATTAGTATTTATTGACTCACAAAGAAAATCCCTTAGAGCTTTTTTTTATGTTGAATTTCAGGATTCTGGTTCATTAGTTGCATCTCCCTTAAATTTTTTTTTTTTTTAAAGACAGATACAGGAGAAATGTCCTTTTTCTGGTTTTAGAACATATATAAATATCTAGTTATATATAATTAATTTGGGTTTCTATTTTAAATGTTACTTACATTCAAAGCCACCTCTGTGAGTCCCTGAACTTCCTTAGAAACATCAGTGATTTCCACTTCATTTCACTTCAACCATCTATGTCCATGTCCACAGTCTGAAGTTTGGCATCCCTTGACACTGGAATAACAAATGGAAACATTCTTTTAGTTCTGATGTCTTCTCTCTCCAGCTGTCTGACCTAGTTACCTATACTTTACTCATCATTCAACCTTGTAAAGATCTCTGAGTTTTGATTTGCTGGTTGCTTTATCACCTAATAATGGTTTAGATTTTTTAAAAATTTTCTTTCCTTTTCTCTGTATGTGTCTGCCTGTCTGTCAGTCTGTCTAGGCAAACACATATGTTGGACAGCTCTCTCATAATTTTTTACTTATATCTCTATACAAAAGCAGTTTCATTGGCACAAGAAGTGCCCATCGCTTATCCAGCCCAGCCTAAGACTTACAAGGCTGTAGACTGGAGTGTGCACTACACTTGCAACATGGATGGCAATTCAATTCCAGGAATCAGTGACCAGCTGTCACTAGCCCTGATCCTAGAATCCCCTTGTGTCCAATATGAGATTAAGTCATTCCACATCAGTATGTCAACACCATTTTGGAAGCCTTCTCATATTGCTCTTCCTGCAGCTCTCCTGGGAATGAGCCCGGCCACAGAGCCCCTAGGTAATTTTCACTGGGCATGACTTCTTAGGTATCTGGTCAATCTCATGAGTTGGGTAGAGAATTAGGGGAATGGTGATGGAGGTTCATCTCACAGCTCCGGAGGATGGCAGGACCAAGTCGCCAGCAGATTTTGTATCTGGTGAGGGTTCTGGCTCATAAAACAGCTGCTTATTTGTGTATCCTCACATGGTGGAAAGATCACTGTGGCCAGACCAGAATAAAGGGAAGCAGAATTAGACTCCACCTCTTGATATACGTCAAGGTCAAATTTCAGAATAGAATGTAGATGATATTGATGTAGCCAGCTTTGGAAAATACAGTATGCCATAATCACTATAACTGTAACTCTTCTCCATAGTACTTACAGTGTTTTACTATGATTACTTATTTCCTTTTCTATATTCTCCACCAAAATTTCAAGTAATCTAATGACTAAACACGAACACTTGTGCCCTTTATACCCTGGAGTCTGTTGATAGAAGTAGTTAACGTGGGAAACGGAAATAAAATGGCTGAAGGGGTACCAATAAACAAATCATGCTTATTGCAATGCAAGTAATCACATATTTGTTAAACAGCAAGAAAGTACATAATAATAAAAGTTGACTCATAAAAGTCAACTTCTGTGGAGAGCTGTGTCAAATTCATCAAATAACAATTCAGTCCTTTGCCACAAAGGACTTTGGCTTACTATGCAAAGCTCTGTCATTCTAGTTCAATAAGGCACCATGTGGAGAACACAGAGATAAAACCTTTGGGTAGAGCAGTATGTATGCCGAAGATGCTATTCCCTCCCAATGCCCATGGAGAGAATGAGAAGGCATCCTGAGAGTAAGGAACAGAGTGCTTTAATAATAATGGTGAAATTAATAGCTTTAATCTGTTTATTCTCATTCCAGTCTGCTCCAACCCACACTGTCTGGAAGTTTTCATCCTCAGAAAAAGTGCAGTACTTTCTGTCATTTTTTGGCTCATCTTCAGATGCTGAAAATAATTTTAAATCCATTCCTGTCATTTTGGATTTGCATAAGTGTCTTGAAAGAAAAGTCTAAAAAGGCAATGGCTGATTTAGTGTGAATGAACACGCCATAAAACATTTCAAACCTTACATCATTCATGTAAATCTTTTACGATTTAAAATTTTTGAACTTGCCAATAATGAGTATTCTAGAGTCGGGTTGGATGCAACGGCTCAGGCTGAAAAGGCACTTTCATTAAAATCCCCCCTCTTGAGGCACATATAAGTTTGGGAGAGGGTAAAAAAAAACTTCACTTTAGGCTGGAATTTGAAATCTTAGCCTAAACCTATGACACACTAGTTGAGGAAAAAGAAAATTTCTATTGGATTTCATTAAGATGACAAGGGCAAATAGTGTGTTCACCAATGAGATGGGGGATGGTTTTGATATTCAAATTCTGTCTATGGTCAAATCAATTTAGTAAAGAATGTTTAGTCAAGTAACTGATCAAAAAATTACTTACATTGGGAATTTGGTTTTTACTAAATCAGCCTTCTTGTTTTTCAAAGGGAACCCATCATAGACATTCACTTAGGCGGTGGCTTTCAACAGTGAAATAGAAATGTGACAAATCTTTAGCTGGCTTGTCAACACATAGCACAACAAAAGCATCTCTTCACCAAAATACCAATTTTTATCAAACACAAGTCACTTGTTTGCCAATTAATCTAATTCTCATTCAGACCATACCAAAATCTTTAGAATTGCAATTGCAGTTTTCAAAATTGCAAACTTTTAGTGGCTGTGAGGTATCACTCTGTGACTTTCACACTATTTTGACCTCATCCAGTCATTATTAAAACTTTTAAAAAGAGAAATTTCATGCAAGGAAAAAACTGAAAAGAACCTTTTGACTCCCAGAAATTTGATGGTAATAAGAAGTAAATAATCTCTGAAAGATATAAGTAAATAATATTCTTAAAGTTGAGGGTGAAGGATAAGAATTTCATTTTCTTTCTTACTTTTTTCTTTCTAATGCGAGTGACCTGAGACAGCAATGCTCCATGTTTTCAAGAGTTCTTACTGATGAAAGTTGTTCAGTTCCATTTGGCAAAGGGGCTATCAGCTAATGTCTTACACCTGTCTGCAGAGAATGTCATTAGCGCTTGAAGGGACTGTGCCTAATGAGGCCCATAGTCACCTCTGACAACCCAGGGAAAAGTCTCCTACAACGGTTTGTATTAAGGACTGCAAGGAGAAAACTGCCCACAACAGCTCTTTAGCTTGAAAGCCACAGGGACTCCCACTAGAAGTGTATTGGTTCGAATAGAGCATTCTTTTTCTAATACGTTTTTCAATGTAACTGCCATAAACATACACTACAAAGATTCTACATTGAGTGATGACTCACTTGTGAATTTGGAACAACACTTATCCTCTGCCCCTACCAGCAGGCCTGTTGTGGACTGTTACCCCAGAGAGATCTTGAATCTACATGGCACTGGCCTCAGACCTTCTTCAGAAGATGGTCATGGTTATGCAATCTTGTGAATGTACTAAAACCACTGACTTGAACATTTTAAAATGGTGAGTTTTATGGTATGTAAATTCTAAGTTAATTTTTTTTAAGGTAGAGAGGTAGGACATCAAGATATAAACTAAGAGCCATCAACACATAGGTCAGTGATTCCTTAGAAAGCATAAAAGCATTTCAATGCACCTTCCACAGTAATACCTTTAGAGTACAGCAGGTGTGGCAGGTGCCCCAGCAGTTGTTATTTCAGCAAGCACCAGAGGTGATCCTCATATAGGTGTTTTACAGGATACCTTTAGAAAATACTAATATTTTGCAGCAATGGGAAATAATACTTAGGCATAAAAACAGAAGTGGAAAGAGTGAAGGATGAGGGATGGAATTCTATGAGACACCACACTCACTTATAAACTAATCTGCGTTTATGAGTTCATTACTGTTTATTGATTAATAGGATTTCAGCATCTGAGGTTGAATGTTTAAAATGGATTCTATGTGGATAAATTATTTTAATTCAATATAAGTGATGTTAATGAGAAATTTTAGACAACAGTTTATAGAAGATAACGTGGGGAAGACATGTGTTGACAGGCAGGCTTTCCCCTTTCCTCTCCCAAAACATAACACATAAGGGGCTTCCTACTTTCCCATGCTCAAAACAGCTGTTTCTGAGGTCTCAAAGACACAGATCTGACTGACATTCAAAGTTCTGTCATATATCAACGCCAACACTTTCACTGAGTGATTAAGAAAGTTCTCACAAGCTTGCTAGACTTTGGTCCTATGTCATTCATTCCCTGTAGAAAGAATAGGATAATCTATACAGATTAATGTACACAAAGCCTGGCAGATTTGAAGCCAGTAAAAAGGCTCTCATTGAAGACTTCGTATAACTAAACAGGGTTATTTGAATTATATGTTATTTAATTTGTCTTAGGAGACATTTAAACAAGTAATGGAACTGCTATTTTTTTATTCTTCTGCCATGTAGCTGAATTTTAATTTACTCTTTTAATACCACCACAAAAGAAATGAAGAACAATGCATATTTCTACTAATACTAGGGTCATTAAGTTATTACTTACATATCCAAAGTATGTTTAAATAGCTGCTAGCTTGCTTATGGATGGCAAAGATACAATTCTGTCTAAAATATCTCACAGTACTTAATATGATAGTAGAGCATAATTTGTAACTACCTTTAACATGTTGCCCTTACAAAACACAGTCTATCATGATTGTTCTTTAATGATTCTGTTTCAGGAAGAAGACAAAGCTTACACTTTCTGAAAAGCCCCAGAACCTAACTTTGAACCAGAAAGACCAATATTTTGGCACAAAAATATTGTTAAAATTTATTTTGTTTACCATCTCAAAAGACATGTATGTAGTTATTTGATTTGGCAAGGAAATTTTAAAATTGTTATCTACCCAAACTCTCTGCAGTGATGCTTACCTGCTTACCTTTTTCATTGTTATTAATTATCTCAACAATTGTTAATACCACAGTTTGGAACCACATAATTAGCCTGACCTACTTCCTTTGCCCTCTTTAGCTATACTGGAGCATTGAGTCATGCCAATTTTTACTGTTATAGTTTGAAGGTGCTACTTAAAATCCAAGTGTTGGGAATTCAATCCCAAGGAAGGGGATATTGGGAAATGGGGCCTTTTAGCATGTGTTTGGCCCTCATGAACGGATTAATGCTACTATAAAAAGGCTTTCAGGAGAAGATTTTGCCTTTTCTGAAATGTAACAATATGAAGTTCATTCCCTTCAGAGGACTCAGGGTTCAAGGTGCCATGTGGGAAGCAAAGAGACCAGAGCTCTAACTTGCAGACACCTTGATGCTGGACTTCCAAGCTTCCAGATTGTGAGAAACAAATTTCTCTTATTTGTATATTACCCAGTTTGTGGTATCCTGTTACATGGCAGCCAAAGTGGACTAAGACAATCACCTTCTCAAAGTAGGTGCTAATCCACTAATATTCCTAAAGTCTGCATTGTGAACTTAGATTTGAAGTACTGACAGTCATGATAAAAATACAAACTCCTGGACTGCATATGGTACTTGACATATTTCAGTGTCATTCATACAACCAGCAATGACTGAGTAGTCACTAAAAGATCAGTACTGCACTTAGCTTTACAGGCCTCAAGACAAGACATAAGCCCTGTTCTCAAGGAAATGGTCTAGTAAAGATTATTGATACTCCAGGATGTAATAAAGTATTGAAGATGCTGTGATGAATGTATATAAAAACACAGAAACAACAAAGGAAAGCGTACTGATTTCTACCCGGATATGGAAAGAACAGCTCCTAAAAGTTTATATCAGAGAAAGCAAAACTCTGAATGTTAAAAGTAATGAGCAATCTTTTGTCTGATGAACAAAAAGTATGTATCAGTCAGGATTCCAAAAAGAAACAGATGGCATATGTCAAGTAAGTTAGTGAGTAGAAGGTTTATTTATAAAGTGTGTGTGTGTGTGTTTTTTTTTTTAACTTCTGAGAAATCCAGTTAATTTCTGCATTGGAATAACCACTTGATACATTTTAAGAGCAAACAATAATTAAATAGTCAATAAGACCAAATACTACTTAGGGACTATGTTAACTTCTCTTCCTGGGTCCACAAGGGGTGTGGTTTCAAAGGTAATAACTTCCCAGGGCCATAACTCTATTCACCCACGCCCCCATCCAGGAGCCTCCAGTTCTTTGTCTAACTTTCCTGCAGGAAGGTAGACAGCCCAGGTGAGCTTCCTTTGTTTAAAAAGACCGCCAAAAGCCTTGGAAGGAGGGGTTCTATTGTGAGCCAGTTAGCCAATCCAGCCTCAGAGTCAAAAATCAATCACTCCAGAGGAAGTTTGGAAAAGCTCCTCTCACTGAATGAGGACTTGAATGGGGAGTAACTCTGGGGTTAAATTACCCCTACTCCCTTACCTACACAGATTTCCCTCTCTGGGATCCCCTCCCACAGCAGCAGGGGAGCCTTCTCTCTCACTCTCTTTACCTGTGCAGACTCCATCTCTGGATCCCCTCCCATGACAGTGTGGGAGCTTGCACTCTCTCTCTCTCTCTTTTTCTATTTCTCTTTCTCTCTCTCTCTCTGCCTAATAAATCAATTTTCTGCAGAACTCTCTGGGTCTGATACTTACTTGAGCAAGCTCATCACGCTACCAGGGTCCTCTCCCATTCTTGGGTGAGTGAGGCACAAGGACGTGGGAAAACACATCCGATTGGGGAACAAGGAGCATCTTTGGGACCTCTGCAGCCCTGCTCCCATCCCCCAGTTACACGACCAATGTCAAGTGCTTCACTTACAACACTCTTGCAAAAATAGGTACTCATTCATTCAGTAAATACTCAGCGAGCACCTGCCATATAACAGGCACTGCTTGAGCACTGGAGATTCAGCAGTGAACAAAGCCGTCAAGGTTCCTCCCTTCACGGAAGTTTGGTGGAAGGAGGCAGATGATAAATAAATAAACAAGGTAATTTTGGCTGGTGATAAGTATTATTATAAAATAAATAAATAAAAGGGCACACTTGGTTTCTCAGGTTACCACTTGGCCTTCTTCCAAGTGTACTTTCCTTCCTTTCCTTACCATTCTAAAGCTTTTTAAATAAACTTTCACTCCTGCTCTGAAACTTGCATCAGAAAAATAAATAAATACATAAAAGGTTTATATAAATTAAAGTAGCTGAACAAAGGTATGGGGGTATTTTGGAAAAGATCTGTCTCAAGGGAAGACATTTGAGATAAGACCTGAGTGATGAAAAAGAGGTTTATTTTAACATTCTGGAAAAGGCAAAACTATCGAAACACTGGATAGAATATTATGGAAAATGGAAGGGAAGAAGGAATGGTCAGAACACAGGGGATTTTTAGAGCAGTGAGACCATTCTGTATGATACTACAATGGTGGATACATGTCAATATAAATTCGTCTAAACCTGTAGAAAGTACAACAGCGAAAGTGAACTCCACTGTGAACTATGGACTCTGGGTGACAATGATGCCAGTATAGGTTCATCAATTGCAGCAAACGTGTCACTCTGGTGGGGGATGTTGATAACAGGGGAGACCATGCATGTAGGGGGTAGAAGGTATATGGGAAATCTCTGTATTTCCTGCTCAATTTCGCTGTGAACATAAAACTGCTCAAAATATACATTCTATTTTAAAATTGTTTTAAAATATGATCATCTAGCTCACAAGAGAACTCTATTAAATTTCCTGTGATTCAACTTAAAAACATGTGTTAACACCCTAAGGTATCACTTATGTTACGAGAGTTGCTTCTGGTTAACCTGTTGGAATCTGGAGTCTCTAAAATGCATTCATCTGCTTGGTGAATTTCAGCATAACATCTGAATTAGGTGATTACATTCAGAAAAACTGTGATTGCTACATTTTGATGCTAAGAATCATGTTGGGGTATAGATTGGAACAGGATGGATATGGAATGAAAAGATGTAAAAGGTAGGAAATTAGAGGGTATTAAGTAATTGAAATTCATCTGACTAAAAGCAAAAGCCGTTTTTGTTCAGCGTGAACCATCAAGTCAGCACTGAATGTCACTGGTTACTATAGGAACTTGGCTAATGGAAAATGAATACAGCTTGATTTGTAACTCCCACAAATAAGTTAAACAGCCTACTCAGTGCCAATGAAGATTATTGACAGTGGTAAATGGTGAGGCTTCTATATACAAGCACGTAGAAAGGAAGTGAATTGATGAACTTTTAAAGTTACAGATTAAATACATTTGAATTATCTTGCTTTTGGTCATTCTTTACTAAGCAACTGTTTTATCCTGATAGTTAAAAATCATAAAGCTTCTATGTATAATTTTTTAAATGTTGTATTGAGTTGAATTTGCTGTCCTATGAGATAAACCTGCAAAAGTTTACTATCAGCTAGCTATACTCAAACAACTGTCTTACGTAAGTACTTCAGGAACTCAAAAGTTATACTTGTATAACCATATTACACAACCAAATTATGGTTGTATAATTAAACCCTTGATCTCCTTTTTGTCTAATCTCAGGACCACTCTCTGAATTCAGGCCCTGTTTCCTGACCCATGGACAATACAATAACCACTGAAACTATTTTCTTCAGGCATCCTCTTCCAATCTGTTCTCCACAATGCCACCTGAGCTATCTTTCTAAACCATCACTTCCCACTGAAACCCAACTCCTGTAGAATACAATTCAAACTGCTTACTTGGATACACATGTGTTTTGATAAACCTAGCTCCAACCAACATTCTTAGCCTCGTCCTTTAAGAGTAGGATGACCATGTAATCTACATTTTGTACCAGGACACTTTTGATAGTGAAAGAAGGAACAATTTATAATTTCTCTGAAACAAGTTTAAACTGGACTATCAAGGCAAGAAAGAAAATATGATTACCTTATTTAAAAGCCAGTGGTTTCTTTACTTTCCCAGGATAAATCAGTGGCTCCCTACTCTGCTCTGCTCTAGAGCACAGAGCAACATTCCTTTACTTAGCAATTTCACGTTATATTTTGGGTATCCTCATCACGTATATTTCCACCACTAGACTCAGAGGTCCAAGAATTCAAAGACACATCTTTGCAACCTGTACCAAGTACAGGACCAGATACTTAAAGGGCTTTCAATAGGTGTTTTTTGGTGGTGAAGTAATATTGAAGCAGAGGACTGACAGACCTAAGCAGAAGAAGAAGTAAGCAAATATCTAAGAAATGAGACAAAAGTCAGTTAAAGATCTAATCACCTAGATAAATCCATAAAATTATGTTTACATGGAAGTAGTATATATACGCATATTCATCCAAAGGAAAGGAGTATTATATATAAAAGATCAACATTACCTGTGTAAACATTTGTTATAGGTTTTGATCTTTGTATTTTTTCTTTGAGATGAAACAATAACTTTGCATTCTCCTCTTAAATGGCAAGGTACAAAAATAAAAGACAAATTTTTAGCATCCTGGTTTTAAAACACTTCACGATACGTTAAATAGTACTTATTACGGCCCCCAAAGCCTCTCTTTCTAATCACGCCAGGACTCTAACATTTCTTTTCAAATTCTTACTAAGAAATGATCTTCCAATTATTCTGCTCGGTTGATTAAGATACTTCATGCTTTACTCCTTACAAATGTTCCTCTCCTGTGTGATGTTTCCCACACAGGATCATCACAGCTGATTCTGTGTAATCACCACAGCAGAAATAAGTGAACAAAAGATGTAACTCTAATGAAAACAGCTATGCCTCCAAATGGTATCTCATCAGGGATCTTGATGAAAAATGCTCAGAACTTCATGTCTATTTTCTTATTTTGCAGAAGCCTATATTTGATTTTAAAAGCATTTCATTTAAAATGACATAAAATAATTTAAAAATGAAAATAGGAGAATAAATATGCAATATAATATAGGCAAGCCTTTGTATTAATAGTTTCAATAACTTTAGCATTTTTCATGAGACATATACTCTCTAATGGTAAAATACAAGGTAAGGACCCTCATCCAAACTCCTGAAAACTCTCACCCTTTCGAAAGCCCTCATCACTCCAGAAATCTCCCAAGTTTCATCAGCTTCCTCAGACTAAGTTAGACGTCACCTGGTAATTAAATAAGCTAATGGATATTAAGCATTTAAAGCACTTTCTGGCATATTTTATGTTAGTTAATAATATTGCAAGATATTTTATTTAACGGTGAGTTTTATTCATCTCTGTTATATGTAAACTTGTCCTTCTCATTAAGTTCTCTGGATTTTTTCAAGGTTTTATATTCCACCCTGTATTTACGGTAACCCTAGAAAATGTAACCTCCAACGACCTCATAGTATAACTTCTGAGTTGTCTTTACTCCAATGACTCTCACTTCTGTTCACTCAGTTACTTCCTATAATGGCCACATCAAAGATTTTGTGATCATCAAAAAATATTCCGCTTAAGAAACTACCCAAGGTCAATACCTTCTATCAAAGCAGTTGATCTTCTGATTTTGATTTAATCAAGAAAATCCCATCCTGGCACCACACAAGATGACCTTCAACCTCAAATCTTCCTTATTTATACCGTTAGTCATTTTTGTTTGTTTCAGAGATTACATGGTCCTCTTCCTGCTCAAGGCCAAATTCTCTCCCTAAATCTTGTCCCTTTCTCCTTCTTTCTTCCCCTTCTTGTTATCTTTGATTCTCTATGGGCAACTTCTTTTCCAATCTCTCTCTCTCTCTCTCTCTTTCTCTCTCGTTTCCCCTTTCCTGAGAAGAAGTTCAAGTATTTTATGTCATGGCAACTCATCTTGAGTTTTCATCCAGCTCTAGATAGTGCCTAGATAATTTTCCCGTATCTTATCCAATTTTGTCAAAAATAAATCTTCATGTCATGTTTCTAGTTCCTTAACCTCCCATTCACTTATTCATTATTGCCTTCATTCAACAAAATGTATCAAGTGCTTCCTAAGTGTCTGACAGTTAACTCTAACCCAAACTCTTAATTCATAAATTCATTAACATTTATATTTCAGCTTGTCTTTCTTTTAGTTTTTGATAGTGTTAATCACTTCATCAGCCTCTCCTCCCACTGTGTCTCTGTGAACATATCCATTTTTATGTTTTCTTCTACCTCTTGTCAAGGGAAAATTGTACCGAACAGAATCAAGCCAGTAAGTCTATTCAAACCATGGCAATAGGGGAGAAATATTAAATTCAACTCTGCTGAAGCAAAAGGCAGGAAGATTTTGAAATGCTGGTGAGAACTAGTAGAAAAAGTACTGGAGGATGTTGTAGGAGTAGGTCAGTGTGATCAGGTCATCTGTGTTTGCCCACTGGTGTTTATTACAGTTACTTTCTTATGCTCCTGCAAATATGGGAAACAGGGGCACCATTTCCTTAAATGATAGTATATCAAAGGGGAAAACCCACAGACTCTTAAGAAAAACATTCCTGGTAACATCACACACTTGGGCCTGTTGCGAGGGGGTTGGAGAGGAGAGGAGGGGAGGGTAGAGAGCATGGGGAGGGAGAGCATTAGAAAAAATACCTGATGCATGTGAGGCTTAAAAGCTAGACAACAGGTTGATGGGTGCAGCAAACCACCATGCCACATGTACACCTATGTAACAAACCTGCACATGCTGCACATGTACCCCACACTTAAAGTATAATAAATAATTTTTTTTAAAAAAGAAAGATATACATTCTTGGATTGTAGAAGATTTACTCACAAAGGGACAGAGGAGGAATTTATAGTTGCAAGTTTTGTAAAGTCAATGTTCTAAGAAAAGGGAGGTCAGGGGCCTAAAGACAGGGTTCTTTAGAAAGAAACTGTTTAAAGTTCAGTCCAGCTGAGGGGAATGTTAAGGCTAATTTGATCACTGTCTATTATGCTTTCCCTTCTTTCTTTGTCCTTCTTCCATCACATCTTAAAATTAGGGATCCTTAATAATTATTCTTTCACCTACTACTGCTCATTTTATTACCTAACCTGGGATGCCTTGGCTATCTCATAGTTTCAGTCATCACCTGCTAGATACCCTCCACAGCTTTTCTCATTCATTCATTACCACCCAAAGTGTAATTTTTCTCTCTTAAATATTTCTCAAATAATCCCCCATTAATTTCTATTATAATTTGATTCCTCAGTCATTGCAATAGCTTTTTAAATCAGTGTCCTCCTACAAGTTTGTCTTCACACAGCTGTCAAACATCTAACTAAAATGTAATTGTAACGTGAGACTCCATAGTTAAAAGTACTTCAAATTCTCTACAGAGCCCAAAGATAAAGCCCAGGTTCCCTAACACAGATAGCACAGAAATCTTCATGACCAGGTCTTAGCCCATCTGTTTGGCCCCTTTACTCAAAAGGTTGCCCTGTGAACACCATGATGTCTCTCATCTCTAATCACTGGCTCACTTTTTTTAAAAAAAACCCATTCTATTCCCATTCCCCTAATAAACCAAATCCAACATGTTTGGTATGATCATCTAAATTCTTACTAAGTTCCTGGCTGGGCATGGGGGCTCATGCCTGTAATCCCAACACTTTGGGAGGCTGAGGCAGGTGGATCACCTGAGGTCAGGAGTTCGAGACCAGCCTGGCCAACCAGGTGAAACCCTGTCTCTACTAAAACACAAAAAATTAGTCAGGTGTGGTGGCAGGCACCTGTAATACCAGCTACTCAGGAGGCTGAGGCAGGAGAATCACTTGAACCAGGGAGGCAGAGGTAGCAGTGAGTTGAGGTTGTGTCATTTCACTCCAGTCTGGGCAACAAGAGCAAAACTCCAACTGAAAAAAATTTAAATAAATAAATAGTTATTAAACTCTTGATCCTCATTAATTGGGTAAAGTGGCCTCTATCATGCTCTGTAGGTAATATTTTGAATTATCCATAAGTAACTGAGCGTGTTTGTACATTTCCCCCTAAAGTCTTCATGGGGATTCCATCTTTTCTATTTTGAAATGCCCAGCAAAGAATACAATGCCAATTACATAGTAGATATATAACAATTATTTATTGAAATAGTCATTAAATTAAATGAGTGAACAAGTATCTTAGTCCATTCAGGCTGGTATAACAAAATATCACAGACTGGATAGTTCATAAACAACTGAAATTTATTTGTCACAGTTCTAGGGCTGGGAAGTCCAAGATCAAGGTGCTAGAAGACTAGAAATTTGGTGAAGGCCTATTTCCTAGTAGATGCTACATTCTTACTGTGTCTTCTTACGATAGAACAGTGAATGAGCTCTCTAGAGCCTATTTTATAAGGACACTAATCCTATTGAAGAGGGCTCTGCCTTCATGACCTAAACATCTCTCAAAAGGTCCCCACCTCCTAATACCATCCCCTCAGAGATCAGAATTGCAGAATATCAGTTTTGGGTAGACACAAACATTCAGACCATAGCAAAAGGTAAATCCATACATGGAAGGTTGAATGACTTAGGCATCCTTTTATGCTCACAACTAGACTGTAAAAAAAGCAAATATGTTCATCTATACAAATACACACATTTATTAGCAGATATAAAATGACCTTCAAATCTGTAAGTTTAGTGAAGTCTAAGCTCACTGACTTTTTAAGTGCTTTTACCATTCATTGCACAAAACTTCTCTTGGATGGAGGGGATATGTATAAAAATATTGTAGTGGCAGAATTCACTTAATCTGATAGAGAACCTCAGGGATTCAGAATCCTGTAAAGACATGATAGCACAGGAGACAATTTTAGAAGCAAGCCTCAGGTACCATTCTGAAAAATGAAAGGGTAAAAGACTCACTACAAATTTTATGTCTTGTTTAAGAGCAAATGAGATGTCTAAAATATTTTAGCCAATCTAATATTTTTAAACCACTACTTTCACCCCCATAACTCATTTATATCATCCATTATGCTAATTAATGAGCCATTAATTCTGCCAATGAACACCCATTGCTAATGTGCTAATTAGCTAATACTTGGTGTTAGGGACAAAGAAAGCTAAAGCATGTAAAATTGTACTTCTGGAGTGTGGCCTTGCTAATTAAATGTTAGCTGACCACCTCCGGAGTGTGAATACTGGATTAGGGCAGTTGACTACTGCTCAGGTAGAGATTAAAGCTAATAAATTCACACACTGTTTATGCTAAAGAATTGTCAAGCAGATTATGGTCACCATAACACTCACTGTTTTACATGCATATAAACTCTGACTATTAATAATAGAACTCTGAAACTCTTGTTTATCCTTTCCTTCCACAGAATGAGAAATTATGGTCTTAAGATTTATTTTCCAAATGATTCTGCATACACTTTACAAATGTGCTTTCTTCAATCAATATTTAAGAGAGAAAAGAAAATATATTTGATGTACCTGTCCAAATGTTTAGCATTACACCTCAGAGGAAAATGTATCTTCATATCTTTGTTATGTCATCAGCGTATTGCTTGAAGCATAAAGATAAATTTCTTCAAAGTGCTTCTTTTTATTAACAAGATAGAAAATAAATAAGAACTTTCAACAATCCCAGATACAATCCTTTCTTCCTTAATATCCTCACATTAATCTTTACCTCTGCAATGGTGATGAAAACCATGTAGCATTATTATTGTTTAGTCTTGAGTAAGACATATTAGCAAACTTAATCCAAGGGAAATGCATGCCATCATGCATTTGAAATCTGCAGCATTAATACAGTTCTCAAATATATAGGATAAAGATGTAACTTTTTGGAATTCAAAGCATAATAGATCAACACTCAGTATAGCTCATTTAAATATATTTTGATGTATTTCCTTCTGTTTATCTTAGATATAAAGAATAGTCAATTTCATATCTCAAATGTAGTTTTCTGTGTTATACGCTTTATATACTACAGAGGACAAGGAAAGACTCTTGAGTGTTAAATACTAAATATTTACTCAATTCTTATAAAGAATGACAGAAGTAGACACTAAAGAACAAAAGAAATGTTATTATATTGAAGTAGTTGTAACTATTCATGTCAATATAATAGTGGACAATTTACACACACACACACACACACACACCCCAACACATAATAGATTTTAATCATGTTTTCTTTTAAATACTATAGGTGTTACATAGTATAAATTAATTATTTTTACCTCAACTTTGTCTAAACTGAGTTTGGTCAAAACACTGAGCTCTGTTTTCATGTTGGCTAAGGCACTCTACTATGTAGAGTTCACTTGCTCTGGAGTAAGTTTTTATAATATTCTATAAGCTCATCAAACTGATCAATATTTTATGCTGTCATTAGTGGAAAATGAACATCCTCAGTCTTCACTATGCCAATATGTAAAATGCAGCTAATCTATTCAGGTGAAAATTACAATTATTTGGGATTTCCCCTAGGCAAACTTGTGGGGAAAAAAATCACATAGATTTGTTTTACAAATGATTGAACTCCCACTCTTGACACCACTTCTATTCTAATTCTACATTGCCATATTTTATAGCTATACAGGGGCCAACCCTTGATTCTCACAGTGAAATCTTTCCTGAATTTACCTATTTTGAACATAAAACAATATCCAAATCTTCCCATTTTCTGTTCTCCACTCCCCATAAGAGAATGGTACTACTCTTCTCCTATTTTCTCTGTTCCTACATATGAATCAGAAAAGCAAATAAACTAATTTATACTATGCTATTAATATAAAATAATAACTGAATAGGGGATCCCCTAAGAAACATATTTGAATATTAATGCTTTTATTATTCAACAAATATTCATTGGGTATCTCCAATGCATTAAGTGTTGTTCTATTCTACAGTACTAGGGAGGTATTAGTGAAGAAAGCAGACAAAGACACCAGCCTTCATGAAGCATACATTTCAGCAAGGAGAGAAAGAGACAATAGACAACAATGGACTTAAAGTACACTTTAGAACAAATGGACCTAACAGGTATTTACAGAACATTCTCCTCAAGAACTGCAAAATACATGTTCTTCTCATTGGTACATGGAACATTCTCCAAGATAGATCATATGATAAGCCACAAAACAAGTCTCAATAAATGTTTAAAAACAAAAATCATGTGAAGTATTGTCTCATAACACAATGTAATAAAACTAGAAAACAACTCCAAAGGACCCCAAAAACTATGCAAATGCATGGAAATTAAACAATCTACTACTGAATGAATGTTCAGCTAACAATGAAATAAAGATAGAAGACACTAGTATATTTGTATATTAGCAAATGATTAATGCTAAATAAAGACACTAGTATATTTGTATATTAGCAAATGATTAATGCTTTGGAAAAAAAGAAGAAACAGAACAAAGTAAGAGGATCTGTAGTGCAGGGAAGGAGAAAGGGTTGCAATCATTGAGAAGGTGACTTATGACCAGAAACTTGAAGGAGGTAAGGAACAAGCTATTCAGACATCTGGGGAGAGTGCCGAGAGCAACCACTGCAAAGGCACTATGGCAGGAGGCAGGCCTATTCTGCTGGAGGAACAGCAAAGAAGACAGCGTGGCTGAGCTGAGCAGAGTGAGCTTTCTTCCTAGAGGGTAGGAAAAAAGAGCAGAAAGATAAGAAAAAGAGGAGTGGAAGAGAAGGACAAGATTAGGGCTTTGTTAATTAAAAAAACTAATGAACTTAACCTGTCATGACCAAAAACAGTGTAGGACACACACGAGTTATAACTGCATACTTATTCCTTTATTCATTCAATAAGTTTTGAGTGTCCAATAATATCAAGCACTAAGTGAGGTGTGAAGATTCAAAAAGGTAAATGCTGCCTTGAGTTTAAATTTAGCAGGAATACAAAGCAAGAATTAGAGCACAAAGCAAAAAGTTATACTGGTAGTATTTATAAGACATACTCACAGGAGAAATAGGCCAAAATAAAGTGCAGCAGAGAAGAAGAAAAGTGGAGTTTCAGAAAAGGATAAGCAGTAGTTAGTTGAACTGAGATTACTTGAGCAGAAATATAGGTGTCTCACACATGGGAAGGGCATTCTCAGCAAAATAAATACAGTCATGTGTTACTTAATGATGGGCATATGTTCTGAGCAATGAGTCATTAGGCAATTTTATCACTGTGCAAACCACATAGAGTGTACTTACATGAACCTAGATGGTCTAGCGAACTACACACCTAGGCTATATGGTATAGCCCATTGCTTCTACAGTAGTATTTGTGTATCTAGATATAGACCTCAAAGCAACAACCATTAAAAAAAAAAAAGACAAAGAAGGTCATTATACGATAATAAAAAGATCAATGCAACAAAAAGACATTATAATCCTAAATTTACATGCACCTAACAGATTCATAAAATAATTACTGTTATACCAAATTAATGAGATAGACAGCAACACAACAAGAGTAGGGGAGTTCAATACTCCACTGACAGCATTAGACATATCAAGAAAGTCAACCACTAAACAATGGACTTAAAGTACACTTTAGAACAAATGGACCTAACAGGTATTTACGGAACATTCTCCTCAAGAACTGCAAAATATATGTTCTTCTCATTGGTACATGGAACATTCTCCAAGATAGATCATATGATAAGCCACAAAACAAGTCTCAACAAACGTTTAAAAACAAAAATCATGTGAAGTATTGTCTCATAACACAATGTAATAAAACTAGAAAACAACTCCAAAGGACCCCGAAAACTATGCAAATGCATGGAAATTAAACAATCTACTACTGAATGAATGTTCAGCTAACAATGAAATAAAGATAGAAATTTAAAAAAATTTTGAAATTAGTAAGTGAAGTGACACAAGTTATCAAAACCTCTGGGACACAGCAAAAGCAATACTAAGAGGAAATTTTATAAGTGCTAAATCCTTACATCAAGAGGTTGTCATAAAAAAAATGACAATGTCATATCTCAAGGAACCAGAGAAATATACAAATTAAACCCAAAGCTATCTGTATTAGTCCATTTTCATAGTGCTTTAAAGATACTACACAAGACTGGGTAATACATAAAGAAAAAATATTAATTGATTCACAGTTCCACATGACTGGAGAGGCCTCAGGAAACTTATAATCATGGCAGAAAGCAAAAGGGAAGCAAGACACATCTTACATGGTGTCAGGAGACAGTTAGAGGGAAGGGGAAACTGCTACTTTCAAACCATCAGATCTTATGAGAACTCCCTCATTATCACAAAGGCAGCATAAGGGAAACCACCCTATGAACTAATCACCTCTTACCAGCTCCCTCCCTCAACACATAGAGATTACAACTCCAGATGAGATTTGGGTGGAGACACAGAGTCAAACCATATCACTAGCAGAAGAAAAGAAATAACATAGATCAGAGTAGAACTAAATGATAATTGAAACAAACAAAACAACATAAAAGATCAATGAAACAAAAAGCTGATTATTTGAAAAGATAAACAAAATTGATAGACAATTAGCTAGATCAACCAAGAAAAGAAGAAAGAGGCTTTGAATAAGGTCAATTAGAAATGAAATGGGAGATATTAGAATCAACACCAGAGAAATCCAAAAGATCATTTGAGACTATATGAATACCTCTATGTATACAAACTAGAAAACCTAGAGAAAATTGATAAGTTCCTGGAAATATACAAAACCTACTAAGAGAAATAGAAACCCTGAACAGACCAATAAAAAGCAGTAAGACTGAATCAGTAATAATAATAAGAATAAGGCAACAAAAAAAGCCCAAGGCCAGTTGGATTCACAGGTAAATTCTACCAGACATTCAAAGAAGAATTGGCATCGATCCTACTGAACCCTTCCAAAAGATTGAGAAAGAGGGAATTCTGCCTAAATAATTCTATGGGGCCAGTATCACCGTGATACATAACCAGAAAAGGACATTAAAAAAAAAAGAAGAAGAAAACTGTAGACCAATAACCCTGATGAACATAGATGCAAAAATCCTCAACAAAATACTAACTAATTAGATCCAACAGTACATCAAAAATATAATACACTATGGTCAAGTGGGTTTCATCCCAGGGATGAAAGAATGGCTTAACATATGCAAGTCAATAAATGTGACACATTACATAAACCAAATTAAAAGTTAAAACCATATGTTTTGTTAAGAGATGCAGAAAAAGCATTTGATAAAATCCAGCATCCCTTTAAGACCAAAACCTTCAACTAACTAGTCATAGAAGGGACTTAACCCAAATTAATAAAAGCCATATATGACAAACCCATAGTCAACATTATACTGAATGGGGAAAAGGTGAAAGCATTCCCACTGGGAAATGGAACAAGACTTCCACTTCTATGTGGAAGTCCAAGCCAGAGCAAGCAGGCAAGAGAAATGAAGGACATTCAAATCGGAAAGTCAAACTATCACTATTTGCTGATGATGTTATCATATACTTAGAAAACCCTACAGACACCTACAAAAGAGTCCTAGATTTAATAAACAAATTTAATAAAATCTCAAGTTACAAAGTAAATGCACACAAATCAGTACCATTGCTATATACCAACAACAACCAACCTGAGAATCAAATTAAGAATTCAATCTCTTTTGCAGCAGGTGCCAAACATAATAATAATAATAATAATAATAATAATAATAATAAGATACCTAGAAATATATTTAATCAAATGGTAAAAGATTACTACAAGAACTACAAAACACCAATCAAAGAAATTGTAGGTGACACAAATGAAAACACATCCTATGCTCATAGATTGGAAGAATCAATATTGTAAAAAATGACCATACTGCCCAAAGCAATCTACAGATTCAAATTCCTATAAAAATATCAACATCATTTTTCACAGAATTTGAAAAAGCATCTTAAAATTCACATGGAACCAAAAAAGATCCCAAATAGTCAAAGCAATCTTTAGCAGAAAGAACAAATCTGAAGGCATCACATTACCAGACTTCCAAGTTATACTATAAGACTACAGTAAACAAAACAGCATGGTATTGATACAACAGTAGACACATAGTATAATAACTAAGAGAGTTGGAAGGAAACATGCCACACTCTGAGTTCCAATTTAAGAGTCCTTTATCAATTAGTCAGTGACCGAGAGTCAGCTCATGCTCAAAATCTCTTGGCCCTGAGGAAGGGGCTTGATTTCCTTTTATATCTTGACTTAGGTAGGGGAGAGGGAGCTTAGCTGAAGCAGAGTTTTACAGAAGCAGAACAAGCAAGTTAGTAGGAGGAGGCTGGTAACCAGGACACATGAGGTTTCCATAGTTGTTGGTTACTAAGAGTATTTCCATGCAATTATCAAGATGGGTAGCAGGGTGAACTTTCCATACAATCAGTCACCAAGGAAGATATTCATGATAACAGATAGACTTGCCAAACAGGATGTGGTCACAATGGTTACAGTTACTGTGAACAGCGTGAACCACTCTTAACGGTTCAAAGCTTTGAGTGCAGCATGACCAAGAAATGTATCTGAGGGGCCATGGCAGGGAGGAGAGGCTAGAGAGAGCTTGTCAGGTTTTGCAGCTAAGATGGAGTCAGGCTAACACAAGTGAGATTATTACAATACACAAATGGAACAAAATAGAGAACCCAGAAATAAAGCCAAACACTTACAACTAACTGATCTACAAAGCACACAAAAACGTAAATTGGAGATAGGATACCCTATTTAATAAAAGATGCAGGGAAAGCTGGATAGCCTCATGTAGAAGAATGAAACTGGATTCCCACCTCTCATCTTATACAAAAATGGACTCAAGATAGATCAAAGACCTATATATGATAACTGAAACCATAAAAGTTCTAGAAGATAACCTTGAAATAATTCTTCTGGACATTGGGCTGGGAAAAAAATTCATGACTAAAATGCCAAGAGCAAATGCAACAAAAACAAAACTAAATAAATGAAACCTGACTAAATGAAAAAGCTTCTTCAAAGTAAAAGAAATAATCAACAGAGTAAAAAGACAACCCACGGAGTGGGAAAAATATTTGCAAAGTTCGTATCTGACAAAAGACTGGTATCCAGAATTTATAAGGAACTCAAACAAATTAGCAATAAAAGAACAAACAATCGCATCAGAAAGTGGGCAAAGGACATGCATAGACATTTCTCAAAATAAGATATACAAATGACCAACAAACATATGAAAAAAATGTTCAACATCTCTAATTATCCAAGAAATGCAAATTAAAACCACAATTATATATCACTTTATTCCTGCAAGAATGGACATTATTAAAAAGTCAGAAAACAACAGATGTTGGTGTGGATGTGGTGAAAAAGGAATGCTTATTCACTTACACACTGCTGATGGGAATGTAAATTCACACAACCTCTGTGGAAAATAGTATGGTGCTTCATTTAAGAACTAAAAGTAGATCTAACATTCAATCCAGCAATACCACTACTGAGTATCAACCCAAAAGAATAGAAGTAATTATATTAAAAAGACACATGCACATATATTTTTACTGCAGCACAATTCATAGTTGCCAAGATATGGAACCAACCTAAGTACCCACTAACCAATGAGTGGTTAAAGAAAAATTAGTGTATATACATACCATGAGAGACTACTCAGCCTTAAAAAGGAAATGAAATAATGTCTTTTGTAGAAACTTAGATATAGCTTCACCATTATTCTAGGTGAAGTAACTTAGGAATGAACAAACAAATATAATATATCATCACTTGCAGTGGAAGCTAAGTTATGATTACATGAAGGCATACAGAGTGATACACTGGACTTAGAGACTCAGAGGGAGTAGGCTGGGAATGGGGTGTAAGATTAAAAACTACATATTGAGTACAATGTACACTACTTGGGTGATGGGTGCACTAAAATTTCACAATTCACCACTACATAATTCATCCATGTAGCCAAAAACTACAAAAGCTTATTGGAGTACAGGTGTTTTTTTGGTTTGTTTTTGTTTTTGTTTTGCACAGCCAATGCTTTTAATAGGAATCTGATCAGGAAGCTTTTAAATATCATTTCCTTTTGGTCGGGGTATGGGGGTTGAATGTTTTGAAGCAACATTTAATTTTTTCTCTGATAAAAAGTATATGTTTATTGTAGAAAATGTAAAAAATATAAGCAAGCACAAAGAGGAAAATAAGCCATCAACAACTTTAGTATATTTCATTCTGGCTTTTTCTATGCAAATAAAAAAATAACTACTGATTACTTTTTAAATGGAACCTTTTTATATTTAAAAATATTAAAAATAAATAAAAAATATTCTCAAAAAATAAAATCAACAGAAAATATACAATAAAAATATAGCATAAAAGTTAAAAATGCTACAACTGTATAACACTTACTATAAATGAAGCTTGCAGGACTAGAAATTGCTCTGGGTAAAATCAGCGAGTGAATGGTGAGTGAATGTGAAGGCCTATGTGATTACTGAACACTACTGTAGATTTTATAAGCACTATAAAGTTGGACTACATTAAATTTATTTTTAAACATTTCTTTCTTCAATAATGAATTAGAAAGCAGAAAGCAGAAACTGGACCCCTTCCTGACACCTTACACTAAAATTAACTGCAGATGGATTAAAGACTGAAACATAAGACCTAACACCATAACAACCGGGCCTAGAAGAAAACCTAGGCAAAACCATTCAGGGCACAGGAATAGGCAAGGACCTCATGACTAAAACACCAAAAGCATTGGCAACAAAACCCAAAATAGATAAATGGTAACCAATTAAACTCCAGAGCTTCTGTACCAGCAACCAACAGAATGGGAAAAAATTTTTGCAATCTACCCATCTGACAAAGGGCTAATATGCAGAATCTACAGAGAACTAAAACAGATTTACGAGAAAAAAACAAACAAACCCATCCAAAAGTGGGCGAAGGATATGGACAGACATTTTACAAAAGAAGACATATATGAGGCTAACAAACATATAAAAAATGCTCATCATCACTGATTATTAGAGAAATGCAAATCAAAACCACATTGAGATACCATCTCACGCCAGTTAGAATGGTGATCATTAAAAAATATGGAGACAACAGATGCTGGAGAGGAGGTGGAGAAATAGGAACACTTTTATACTGTTGGTAAAGAGTGGTGATTCCTACTGGATTTCACCCAGAAGACAGTGTGGTGATTCCTCAAGGTTCTAGAAATACAAATTCCATTTGACCCAGCAATCCCATTACTGGGTATATACCCAAAGGATTGTAAATAATTCTACTCTAAAGATACGTGCACATGTATGTTCATAGTGGCACTGTTCACAATAGCAAAGACCTGGAAGCAACCCAAATGCCCATCAACAATAGACTGGACGAGGAAAATGTGGCACATATACACCATGGAATACTATGCAGCCATAAAAAACGATGAGCTTGTGTCCTTTGCAGGGACATGGATGAATATGGAAACCATAATTTACAGCAAACTGATACAAGAACAGAAAATCAAGCACTACATGTTCCCACTCATAGGCGGGTGTTGAACAATGAGAACACATGAACACAGGGAGGGAAGCATCACACACTGGGGTTTGTTGAGAGGAGCCAAGGGAGGGACAGTTAGGGGGTAGGGAGGTCTGGGAGGGAAAATAGGGGAGAAATGCCAGATGTAGGTGATGGGGGGATGGAGGCAGCAAACCACATTGCCATGTGTGTACCTAATGCAACAATCCTGCATGATCTGCACATGTACCCCAGAACCTAAAGTACAATTAAAAAAATGAATCAAATTTAAATGGATGTGGAACAATTTGAGCACCAATGCATAGTCAAAAATAATAAAGCAATTAGTGAAGGTGGAAATTTTAGTGAAATAATAAAACAGCTACAGGTAATAGCAAATGAGGCAAAGAAGGTATCAGGGAACAGGAAAGGGAGACAAAGACCATGTATTACCAGGGTAAATGTGGCCATACTGAAGGCTGTGCCCTCTGAAGAGTGATACCAAAGTCAAACACACTTCATTAAAATTGCCTAACCAACTCATACAACAAATAAATATGCAAATAACAAAAACAGACCTAATAAGGGAGAAGAATCATTAACAAATAGCTACAACGTATTACCTAAAGTGTCATCTTTATCAAGAAATTATGAGACATTCAAAGAAACAAGAATGTGTAATACACACAGAAGGGGAAAAGCAAGTGACAGAAAATACCTGTGAGAGGTCCCAGAAGGTAAATATAACAAAGACTTAAAAGCAAACATTATATATATGTTCAAAGAACTAAAGGAAATCACGTTTAAGAAGCAATGAAAGGTATGATGACAATGTCTCATCAAATAGAGAATATAGACGAAAAGATGTGAAACAAAAATCCAGTGGAAACACTGGAGTAGAAAAGTACAATAAATTTAAAAGGACTGAAATCATTAGTCCTTTTAGACACTAATAATTGAAAGAAATTTGGGAAATTAACAAATATGTGGAAATTAAACAACATGCCAACCAATAACCAATGGGTCAAATACGAAATCATGATGGAAATGTAAAAATACTCTAAGATAAATGAAAGATATCAAATTTATCAAATATAGCCGAAGTAGTGTTCAAGATCTCAATCAGTAACCCAACCTTCCACCTTAAGACACTGAAAAATGAGGAAGCCCAGCAATTCTACTCCTAGATTTATACTGAAAATAATTTTAAGCCTGTACCTGTATAATCAGAGCACCATTATTCATAAGAGCCTAAAAGTGTCAACAGCCCAAACATCCATCAACTGATGTGTGGATAAATAAAATGTGGTATATCTAAATGATGAAATATTATTCAGCAATAAAGAGGATGATATACTGGTAAATGCAACAACAGGTACAGCATGAATGAACTCCAAAAACATTAAATTAAGTCCAAGAAGCCAGTCATTAAAAATTAGATATTATATTATTACACTTTTATGAAATGTCCAGAATAGTCAAATCTATACAGACCAAAATAGATTCGTGGTTGCCTTAGGGGTAGGTGAGGAATGGTGGTGGAAATGTGGAATAATTGCTGATGTGTATGGGGTTTCCTTCTGGGGAGATTAAAATGTCCTAAAATTGATTGTGGTGATAGCTGCACAACTCCATGACATTTTAAAAACTACTGAATTGTATACGTACTTTACAAGGGTAAAATGTATGGTATGCATTTTATCTCAATAAAGCTGTATTTTTAAAAATTAAAAAAAACCCTACATATTGAGTACAACGTACACTACTTGGGTGATGGGTGCACTAAAATCTCGCAATTCACCACTACATAATTCATCCATGTAGCCAAAAACTACCAAAGTTTATTGGAGTACAAGTGGTTTGTTTTGTTGTTGTTGTTGTTGTTTCATTTTGTTTTGTTTTGCACAGCCAATGCTTTTAATAGAAATCTGATCAGGAAGCTTTCACATATCATTTCCTCTTTTTGAGGTGGTGGCAAGGAACGTTTTGTGGCAACATTTAAGTTTTTCCTCTGATAAAAAGTATACATTTATTGTAGAAAAAGTAAAAAATATAAGCAAGCACAAAGAGGAAAATAAGCCATCAACAACTTTAGCATATTTCGTTCTGGCTTTTTCTATGCAAATAAAAAAATAACTACTGAATACTTTTTAAATGGAACTTTTTTATATTTAAAAATATTAAAAGTAAATAAAAATAAATTCTCAAAAAATAAAGAAAATAAACATAGAAAATATACAATAAAATATAGCATAAAAGTTAAAAAAAATGGTACAACTGTACAGGAAACCTACCATAAATGGAGCTTGCAGGACTAGAAATTGCTCTGGGTGAAATCAGTGAGTGAATGGTGAGTGAAAGTGAAGGCTTATGCCATTACTGAACACTACTGTAGATTTTATAAGCACTATACAGTTACACTACATTAAATTTATTTTTAAAAATTTATTTCTTCAATAATGAATTAACTAGTTTATTGTAATTTATTTATTTATTTTTTTGAGACAGGGTCTCACTCTGTCACTCAGGCTGGAGTGAAGTGGCATGATCTCCATTCACTGCAACCTGTCTCCCAGGTTCAAGTCATTCTCCTGCCTCAGCCTCCCAAGTAGCTGGGATTACAGGTATGCACCACCACATCTGGCTACTTTTTCTTTTGTATTTTTAGTAGAGATGGGGTTTCACCATATTAGCCAGGCTGGTCTTGAACTCCTGACCTCAAATGATTCACCCACCTTGGCCTCCCAAAGTGTTCAGATTACAGGCGTGAGTCACTGCGCCCAGCTATTGTAACTTTTTTACTTTATAAATTCTTAATTTTTTGTTTCCTTTTTGACTCTTTGTAATAACACTTAGCTTACAATACAAATCTGTTGTATACTTGTCTAAGAATCGTTTATTTTTTATATCCTTATCCTATAAAGATATTCTATATTTTACTATTAAAAAATTTGTTTTTTTATTTTTTACTTTTTAAACTTTGTTTTGTTAAAAACTAAGAGGCAAAGTCACAGTTGCCTAGGCCTAAAGAGAGTCACAGTCATTAATATCACTGTCTTCCACCTCCATGTTTTCAGGGACAAGAATATGCATGGAGCTGACAAGAATATGCATGATAACAATGCCTTCTTCCAGAGTACCTTCTGAGGGATCTGCTTGAGGTTGTTTTACAGTTTACTTTTTTATAAGTAGAAATAGTACATTCTGAAGTATTAATATAGTAAAATCAATATATAAATCAGTATCATAGTCATTTGTTACCAATATCAAGTATAATATGTACTTTACCTAAATATGTAAAGTACTTTCGTACAACTGGAAGGGCAGTTTGTTTATACCAGCACCACAAACATGTCAGTAATGCAGGGCACTAAGACATGATGACAGCATTGTCACTAGGTGACAAGATTTTTTCAGCTTTCTTATAATCTTATTGGACCACCATCATATAGAATCCATTGCTAACCAAAATGTGGTTATGTGGTACATGACTGTAGATAAGCCAGTTAGAATGTAATAAAAAAAATGTTTCTCAGGTATTATAAATAGCTCGGTAGCTTCATAGCAAGAGAATGTATCCTCTTGAAAGCATCAGAGTACAGTAAGCTGTATCTTCCATCTTCATGGTAAATTGTTGGGGGGGGTCCTTAAAAAGAAAAATAGCAGAACTAGCCACCCACAGATTTATTTCATTCAAGCTGAAGACCACAGTCTACATGGATACTTCTGGGATTATGGAAATCACAAAGGTATCTCTTCCCAGTGAAAACAACCTGCAAGATATATCTTAGCCTCCTCTGATTTGACAAGCATAGAGTGTGGCACGTTAGCATAACAGAACAGCAGCACCATTTTCATTTCCACCATCCTCAAGCTACTTTGACTCACATCACCTTTTATCCTAAGAAAGATTCTGCTACATAGCTATTATCTGTCCCCACTTTACGTAACATTAATGGGAAAATGCTTTTAAACTGCTACAACAGACTGTTTCTTGGTTTTAGGCAATCCCTGACATTCATCTCAGAAGTAGATCAAGTTTAAGAAAGCTCAGTAACGGGTTATTTTTAGTATTCATCTGGGGTAGCCATCAGAGCCTCACATAAGATGGAAGCTAAGACAAAGAAGAGCCCCTGGAAATGTCAGCAGAGCAGAGCCTAAGGAGAAGACATCAGTGAAGGAGCCCTTGTGACCAAATAGCCAAAGGTCCCTAACAAGTGTGATGTCTGACATTCAATTGTAGGCAATTTTGTTAAAATTACAGTAATCCTTTTCCCTCCTACCTCTATTATGCTCCAGAAATGAAAAAAGTAACAACCATTTATAGGGCAAAGCTAGGGGAGAGCAAAGTTGACAAGGTGAAACAGGGATGGGTTTCAAGAACAGAGCAGAAGAAAGAATTTACAAGTGTGTCTGTTTCTCTTTTTCTCTACTGTCATCATCCTGGTTTAAGCAACTGTCACAGTAAATATGACAGAGTTGCAAAAGTGTTCCTACTTGTCTTCTTTGTAGAAAATAATCCAGCATGGATGTGGTGAGAGAGAAATGCTTATACACTGCTGATGTAACTTCATACACCCTCTGTGGCAAACAGTATGGCAATTCCTTTAACTTTGCCCTAACTAATCCACTTTTCCTCATGATTCCTAACTGTGGAGTACATAAACAAAAACAAATAAACAAAACTGCTAAATGTCCACTCTGATAAACTGAATCTGATAAACCCAAATATTTCCCTTTAGATAATGTTAAGACTTTTTAGTCAAAACGGTTTCATTTCCAATTTCTGTCCCCGTCTCCTGATCAATTTTAAGATGGCTTCATGGTGTAGCTCATGGGGATAGGTATGTCTATGTGATCTAGAGGTGAGGGGATATGGGGTGGTATTATGGCTCTCTGGGTGCCTGAGGTGATGGCTCTTGCTTCCTGGATTGCTACTTAGCCTGCCAGTCTTCATAGCTAAACTCAGTAGCTATAGATCTTATAACCCAATTCCTCTGATCTAGGTGAGGATCCGGTAGTGTTACCTGGTTTTCTTCAATTCTGTTACCCCCACAGGTCCCTCTGAACCTCTGCCATATTAAGCTACCTTCTACTTTGCATTTTCCTCCCTACATGCCTCTTACCGTTCGTGACAAAAGGGACCCCATGATAGACAGCACATCACTCAATCCAGCATCCAAACCATATATGACACTAAGCAATGAAAGAAAGGAATTTAGAAACCGGTCCTCATTTCCCTTTCTTTCTCTCTCTCTTTCTCATGTTGGAATTTACACCAATTACTATCCTGCAAAATTCTTTTTTGACTGTCAGACTCTTAACAATTGACTCTCTTATTCTCCTTTCATCCCTGTGTCATCATCTTAATTTTGGGGGGCAGATGGATACGCTTCGAGCAGACTGCAGAGTTAATGTATACACACAAAAATGAAAAATTTAAAAATGTTTTTTGTATATTACTGATTTTGTTCCATGAGGTCTCAGTCAGTATTTGTTGGTATGAAGGAAGTAAATACATTTTTTAATTGAAACAAAGTGAAATACAAAAAATAGCAACAACCCTACCAAACCTATCTATCCACACACTTGGTAATAAAACTCTGGAAAAAAATAAGTTCCTGCAAGTCTTTCTTCACCTTCCTACAATTTTGTCTTAAAGAAATAAAGTGTCTGTAAATATTTCAAAAAGAACAAAACTAGTGCTTTTTAAGTTCATGGTGGCAGCTTATGGTAGAAGTTGAAGTTTTATAAGCCTAGACTTTAGCATAAAACAAAGCAGAGCAAAATGATGCTTATTTTGTTCTGCTTTTCTTTAAGGAGAAAAATAATCTTCAATAGATAAAGAAAAAAATACTGAAAGATATTGAAAACGTACCTGTTTTAAATGAAAATAATTTCTAAAGCTAGAATAATCCTACTTCATGATATGAAAAGACATCACCATTGTAATTGAGACCTATTGCCTATAATTTTGAAAAATTTTCACTCATGAAAAAGGGAAGGCTTTGAGAATAAGACTGTATTAGAGCTGCTCCTTTTCACTTTCACGGAAGTAAGTGAAAATGTTCTTCAAAGAAAATGAAGGAAAGGCCCAAATTTGGGAAAACACAAAACAAAATTCAGCTCTAGTGCTGATAGGTGTGAGAAGGCAGCTAAAAAGAAGCCTGGAAAAGACTGAAATCAGATCCTAGGGAATGAAGAATACCAGACTAAGTAATTTATTCCCGGTGCTTTATTTATCCTTTTATCTTAGGTACACCACTCAAAGCATATATATTCTCCTCATCATTATTTATTTTATCAAAAAAATACTCCCTATCATTAGCACAACTCAAGAGATTCTATGCCAATGTGTGTAGTCAGCCATGATCTCTTGGATTGTTTCAACCATGTATATGTGTTTTACCAGTATTATCAACAAGGGACCACGTCAAGGAAACTAGACCCAAGTGGGCATGCCCTAAAAAGTGATTGAGGCCAGGTGCTGTGGCACAAGCCTATAATCCCAGCATTTTGGGAGGCCGAGGTGGGTGGATCACGAGGTCAAGAGATCGAGACCATTCTGGTCAACATGGTGAAACACCGTCTCTACTAAAAATACAAAAAAAAATTAGCTGGGCATGGTGGCACGCGCCTGTAGTCCCAGCTACTCGGGAGGTTGATGAAGGAGAATTGCATGAACTCAGGAGGCGGAGGTTGTGGTGAGCCAAGATCATGCCATTGCACTCCATCCTGGGTAACAAGAACGAAACTCCATCTCAAAAAAAAAAAAAAAAAAAAAAAAAAGAGAAAAAGAAGCGGTTGAGGGGAGATACAGTTTTCACATCAATTTCAAAGGTGAATTATACAAGCCTTGTCATAAAGCCAAAAAAAAAAAAAGATCTCCAAGGATGGAAAATAATGAGATGGCTAAAAAACCAAAAGGCCCAGACACAGAGCAGATTTGTTAGACTAACAAGAAGCATGAAGAAACATTTATAGGAAAAAGAGCTACATAACATTACCTAATTCCACTTACTACAAAGTACCCAAGCACAGAAAGTTTGACTTAACACCAAAAAAACAAATTATGATTTCCCAAGATTGACAGATTTCCCCCCCATGCCCAGTCATGCCAGGGTTCTTTCCTTCCTCTATGAGACTCATGATGCTTTCCATGCGTTTTCCAAAGAAAGAAATCAGAATGTGTTTCTTCAACAATGTATCTTTCCCATTGCCTCCCAGATTTTACAATCGTAAGTGGAAATAGATTTCTCCATAGTTTATGTTTCTTTTTCCAAAGAGAGTAGAAATTTATACTCAGTAACCACCTCTGCCTTTTTTCCCTTCAAGGGGCAAAAGTGATGACTCAAGTATAAAAGAAGAGTGAGAACAACAGTAAAATGAAAGTTTAAATTCATACAGAAAAAGAAATTTTACTTTGAGATTTTCTTTATAAAAAATGTTCACAATTTTCTTTAGAAAACACATTATGAATAAATACTTTGCTGCTCAAACCCATTGAATATTGCTCTGGGCATACTCCAGCATTTAATGAATATTTATTGAACGACTGGTAGGCTCTGAAGAACAAGTAAGGACTAAACACTACATCAGTTAGTATTTTCAACAGAGGCTGATGATTAGGAAACCATTTATGATCTACAATAAAAGATGAATATACAATAAAGACAATTTGCTTCATAGTATTCATAACCAAATTGAAAGTAATTTTTTTTTTTTTTTTTTTTTTTTTTTTGAGACAGAGTTTCGCTCTTGTTACCCAGGCTGGAGTGCAATGGCGCGATCTTGGCTCACCGCAACCTCCACCTCCTGGGTTCAGGCAATTCTCCTGCCTCAGCCTCCTGAGTAGCTGGGATTACAGGCACGCACCACCACGCCCAGCTAATTTTTTGTATTTTTAGTAGAGACGGGGTTTCATCATGTTGACCAGGATGGTCTCGATCTCTTGACCTCGTGATCCACCCGCCTCAGCCTCCCAAAGTGCTGGGATTACAGGCTTGAGCCACCGCGCCCGGCCTGAAAGTAATTTTTAACTTCTGATTCCAGGTGTGATGATGAAAACAGGATGGGACTTACAACCACAAAACTGAACAGGCAGTACAAGGATGTGATCCCTAAACAAAGGGGAAAAGTAACATACGTCCTAGGATTGTACCAGTCGGAGTCAGTTTCTAGGCTGCAATCCAAGGAAGGGGAACCCAATTAGAGTCCAGAGTTTCATTAAGTTGAAAAAAAACAGAGATTGGAGTTTGAGAATGCCAAGGTGGCTAGAATTTGCCTTCTAAAATACCAGACAGGGCCAGGCACAGCGGCTCACTCCTCTAATCCCAGCATTTTGCGGGTCTGAGGCTAGTGAATCACTGGAAGCCAGGAGTTCAAGACCAGCCTGGCCAACATAACGAAACCCTGTCTCTACTAAAAATACCAAAACTTAGCGAAGCATAGTGGTACCTGCCTGTAATCCCAGCTACTTGGGAGGCTGAGAGAAGAGAATTGCTTGAACCCAGGAGGCAGAGTTGTAGTAAGTCAAGATTATGCTAGCGCATTCTCACCTGGATGACAGAGCAAGATTTTGTCTTAAAAAAATTTTTTTAAAGCAAAATTTAAAAAATCATAAAACACCAGACAGGCATGAACTGCACAGAGAGAACTCTGGAGACTCTGGTTAAATACTGATCTCCTCATATATGAGGGAAAACTATCCAAGAACAAGAAAATAACTTCTGAAAAGTAGCAGAGTTCACTGAACTTAAAATTATTCATATTCCAACCAGACAATGTAGAAACACCTCATAATCCAAAGGACATTGGCTAAAATTCTGAGAAAATATCTCCTTAATAATGGGGCTAAATTATGCCTATATTAGAGTCTGTTCTGGACTCACCCTAAGTTTAAAATAAAGCTTCAGATGATCCAACTGATTGTAAATAATGTAACATGTTAGAATAAAGCACAACACAGTTTAAAGAATACAACCAAGTGTGGTGGCTCATGCTTATAATTGCAGCATTGTGGGAAGCTGAGGGGGTGGATCACTTGAGCACAGGAGTTTGAGACCAGCCTGGTCAACATGGCAAAACCCTATGACTACAAAAATACAAAAACTACCTGGGCATGCTGATGTGCAACTGTAATCCCAGGTACTAGGGAGAGTGAGATCGAAGGATCACCCAAGCCTTGTAAGAGTGAGGTTGCAGTAAGCCATGATCATGCCACTGCACCCCAGCCTGGGTGACAGAGTGAGACACTGTCTCAAAACAAAAAAACAACTGAACACAGCAACCAAGAACATATAATCTACAATAACCATCAGATCATTATCCAATAAACATTACTAGGTAGACAGAAAAAAAGGAACATGTGACTCATGACTAAGTATCAGTCCATGGAATCAAACACAGAAATACCAGATCATAGAATTAGCATTAAAGTACATTTAAAGGACTACCGTAAATATTTGTCATGGGTTCAAGAAGGTAGAGAAAAACCTGAACATAATGAGGAAAGAAACGGATAATATACAAAATGCATAGTGAACTTGGAGAAATACAGAGAAAATATAGTAAGGGAAAGTGACAGCATCAGTAATTTGTAGGATAATAATTGTAAGTAGACGAACATATTTGTAATCAGAAGTTCAGAAGAGAGAAAGAAGAGGAGACAGAAAAATAATGTTTGAAAAAACAAAACTTGGTTTTTAAAAAATGAAACCTCAGATCCAAGAATCCAACAAACCTGAAGTAAAAGGAAGATAAAGAAAACTCACAAGGCCATATAAGAAAGTTGCCGAATACCAGAAGTAAGAGAAAAATTTGAAAAGCAGCCTAAGGAAAAAAATGATATCATGACAGATAATAGTACCCAACGGAATGTTTAGACACATGTTCTCTGGCAGGGAGCATGATGTGTAGTATTTGCTGATTCCTGTGGCATTGCTACTTCTAGCTGCTCTATCTACCACTGATGTCTTTGAATGCCCAGTTTGACACTGAGGCACACAATTAGCTTTCACAAGGTAGTAACAAGTTAAACACAGCACACCATTACACACGGAAAAAACCAATATATGAATGGCAGCAGACTTCTTGTCAGAAACCATGCAAGCAGTAAGACAAAGACACAGTTAGTTTAAAGCAGTGACAAAAGAAAAATCAACTTGGAATCACCTACTGAGCAAAAAAATCTTTCAAAAACAAAGGCACACTAAAAACTCCCTGACTTAAACAAAAGCTTAACTTAAAGAAAGCTGACCACCAGCAGGCTAAAATACACTACAATAAATATTAAAATAATTTCTTAAGATAGAAGGAAAATAATATCAGATGAATATTTGGATAGACACACAGAAAAAAAGAGTGACCAAAGTGACAATCCTGTCAATAAGCACAAGAAGTATGTATGTCTCATTTTAAAACTTTTAAAATTATAATTATTAAAAGCAGAAATAATGACATATGTGGACATTTATTACTTACATAGAATTAAAATACATGCTAACAATAGCACAAAGAGTAGGAAAAGAAATCAAAGTGTATGTTTTAAGGTTCTACATGCTTAGTAAAATGACATTTTATTTGAAGGTAAACAGTAAAAAGTAAAGATGCATATTGTAAAATCTAGAACAAATATTACAATACAACAAGAAAGGACAGATTTTAAGCCAAAAGTAGAGATAAAAATAACCCAGAAAAATCAGAGAAAAGAAAAAAGTATAAAAAAGATTGCGACAAATGAAAAACAGCAAGGCAGTATTTTAAACTCACACTGATGGATACTATAGTAAATGTAAATGATCCACACACTCCAATTAAAAGGAAGAGATTGAAAGATTTGATCAAAAATAGGACCCTAATATATGCTGTCAATAGGAAACTCACTTTAAACACATAGATACAAGTAAGCTAAAAGAACAAAAAGAAATATGCCGTAAAAACAGGAATAAAAAACAAAAGCTGAAGTAGCTATGTTACTTTCAGGGCAAAAATATTAACTAGGATAAAAAGAATCTTTTTATAATGATAAATATGTCAATTCATCAAGAGGCCATAACAATCCTCAATGTATAAGCTCCTCAACAGAGATCCAAAATATATGAGGCAAAAGCTGAAAAAAAAAAAAAAAAAAAAAAAAAAAAAAAAAACAGGGAAAAAAAATACACATTCACAACTGTGATGGTTAATATTAAGTGTCAACTTTTTTGGATTGAATGATGCAAAGTAATGTTCTTGGGTGTGTCTGTGAGAAAGTTGCCAAAGGAGATTAATATTTGACTCAGTGGACTGAAAGAGGCAGCCCCACCCTCAGTCTCGGTTAGCACATCTAATCAGCTGCCAGCATGGCCAGAATAAAAAGCAGGCAGAAGAACACAGAGAGATTAGACAGGTCTAGCCTCCCTGCCTACATCTTTTTCCCATGCTGGATGCTTCCTGCTCTCGAATATTGGACTCCCAAGTTCTGCAGCTTTTGGACTCGGACTGGCTTCCTTGCTCGTCAGCTTGCAGACAACTTGTGTGATCTTGTGATTGTGTGAGTTAATACTCCTTAATAAATTCCCCTTTATATATACATCTATCCTATTAGTGCTGTCCCTCTAGTGGTCCCTGATTAATACAACAAACTATAGTGGGATATTTCAATACGCCTTCTCAGTAATTGACAGAACAAAAACCAGATTCAGTAAAGACAAAATATTTAAACAACACAATGAAGGAAGTTATTTAATTGAGAGTCATAGAACTCAAACTACAAAGCCAGAATACATGTTCTTTCTTAAATGCATTCACCAAGATAAATGACATTTAACATAGATTTCTTCGTTTATAAAACAAGTCTCAATAAAGTGATACGATTGAAATCAGGCCAGTAAACTATCTGACAACAAGGTAATTAAAGTAGAAATAAGTAATGGAAGGGTATCTGGAAAATCCTCAACTATTTGAAAATTATACAGTATGCTTCTAAATAGTTAAGGGTGAAAGAAGAAATATTGAAGAAAATTGGAAAAGACATTAATCTAATGAAAATGAATACAGAATGTGCAGGAATTGAGGAATTCAACTGGAATGATGCTTAGGAGGACATTTATAGCATTAAATGCTTATCTTAGAAAAGGAAAGGGATTTCAAATAAATTATCTAAGCTTTCATCTTAGGTCATACAAAATCAATGACAAAAATAAATGATAAATAACATTTTAAAGAGCAAAAACTAGTGAAATAATTAAAGGAAAACAGAGAAAAATAAACAGAACCGAAAGGTGGTTTTTGAGATGTCAAGAAAATGGAAAAATGTCTAACCAGACTGACGACAAAAAAATAAGGAAAAAGTCGCCAATTACCAATATTGGGGATTGGGGATGAATCAAACATTTAAAAACTAAGAGAAAATTATGAACAATTGCCTATAAATTTGACAACCTAGATAAAATAGACAAGTTTCTTAAAACCTGTGAGATTTAAGTCAATAAGTATGATTCACCACATAAACAGAATTAAAAACAAAATTACAAAAGTAAGTCAAGAAGAAATAGATAATTTGAATAGCAGTATATCTAGGAAGGAAATAAAATTCATTGTTAAAATCTTTTCCACAAAGAAAATTCCAGGTATAGGCAGTTTTATAGGTAAATTCTATTAAACACTTAGGAAAGAAATAATACCAATTCCACAGAAACTCTTCCAGGAAATAAAATAAGAGGCATCTTTTCCTAACCTATTTAATGGGGCAATGTTAAGATAAATCCTGATGCCAAAACCAGATGGTATTGTGAGGTAAAAAACAGCAACTATAGACTAATATTCCTCATGAACACAGACACAAAAATTCTTAACAAATTTTTTACCAGTTGAGTCCAGTGACATTTTTAAAGCATAATGTCTCATGGTCTAGTGTGTTTTATTACAAGAATGCAAAGTTGCTTTAAAATGTAGAGCCAATCAAGTTATCTCAACATTTAAAAAGACCTAAAAAGAAACCATAAAACCTTCTCAATGAATGCAGAAAAGATTTTGACAAAATTCAACATCCATTCATATTTTAAAAGTTTTCATCACATAGGAATATAAAGTGAATTACTTAACCTCATAAAGGTACCTATTTAAAAGAACACCTACTGCTAATATTATATGTAATGGTGAAATACCAAATACTTTCCCTTGAATATCAGGAACAAGGCAAAAATATATACTGGAGGTCTTAGCTTCTTTTTATTTGTGCATGGCATGATTATCTGTGCATAAAATTTTTAGGAATCTACAAAAGAGCAATTAATTGTAATAGAATTAATAAGTAGATTTAGCAAATTTGCAAGAAACAATGTTAATAAGGGATGATCAATAGTACCTCTATACACATATAATGAACAACTAGAAATTGAATTAAGATAACAATATTTTCAGAACACCTTAAAACATGACATAGAGATAAATTTTATAGTGTAAATCTTGAACACTGAAACCTACAAAATATTACTGCGAGAAATAAAAGAAGCAAGTCAATAAATGTGATTGACCACATAAACAGAATTAAAAACAAAAACCATATCACCATCTTAATAGATTCAGGAAAAGCATTTGATAAAATTCAGCAACACTTAACTAGAGGCATAAAAGGAACATATCTTAAACTAATAAAAACCTATATATGACAAACCCACAGCCAACACCATACTGAATGGGGAAAAGCTGAAAGCACTCCCTCTAAGATCTGGAACAAGACAAGGATGCTCACTTTCACCACCTCTATTTAACACAGTACTGGAAGCCTTAGAGCAATCAGGCAAGAGAAAGACATAAAAATGTAAATGACATTAGTGTTTTTTTTCCAAATTGCAAAAGAGGAAGTCAAACTATCTGTTTGCCAATAAAATAATCTTATATCTAGAAAATCCTAAAGATTCTTCCAAGATCCTAGATTTAATAAATGAATTCAATAAAGTCTCAGGTTACAAAATGATTATGTATGAATCATAATGGTACTGCTGTGTATCAATAAGAACAACCTGAGAACTAAATCAAGAATGCTACCCATTTACAATAGGTGCAAATAAAGTAAAATATCTGCAAAAATACTTAACCAAGGACACGAAAGATCACTAGGAGAACTACAAAACACTGATGAAAGAAACCATAGATGACACAAACAAATGGAAACATATCCCATGCTCATGTATAGGAAGAACCAATTTCATAAAAATGACCATACTGCCCAAAGCAATCTATGGATTCACTGCAATTCCCAACAAAACACTAATACCATTTTTTACACTATTAGAAATGACAAATAGACAGATACAACAAACTGATCTTTGACAAAACAGACAAAAGCATACTCTGAAGAAAGGATACCACATTCAATAAACGATGCTGGGAAATAAATACATAGCCCACATGTAGAAGAATAAATCTGAATCCCTATCTCTCATCACATACAAAAATTAACTAAAAATGGATTAAAAACTTAAAGCTAATATCTCAAACTATAAAAATTATAGACAATAACCTGGAAAAACTCTTCTGACATTGGCTTAGGCAAAGAATTTATGACTAAGACCCCATAAGCAAATTTGACAGTAACAAAAATAAATAAATGGGATCTACTTAAACTAGAAAGCTTTTGCACAGCAAAATAATCAAGAGTAAAAAGACAACCCACAGAAATAGAGAAAATATTTGCTAACTATATATCTAACAAAGTACCAATATCCAGAATCTACAAGGAACTAAAACAAATCAAGAAGAAAAAAACAAATAATCCCATTAAAAAGTGCGCAAAGGACATCAACAGACACTTCTCAAAAGAAGATATACAAATAGCCAACAAACATATGAAAATAGGTTCAACATCACTAATCATGTGGGAAATGCAAATTAAAACCACAATTATATACCATCTCACTCCTGCAAAAATGGCCATTATTAAAAAGTCAAAAACCAACAGGTACGGCACGATGCAGTGAAAAGGAAATGCTTATACGCTGCTGGTTAGAAAGTAAATTAACACAATTTCTATGGAAAACATTATGAAGATTTCTCAAGTAAGTAAAAGTAGATCTACCATTTAACCCTGCAATCTTTCTGCTGGATATCTACCCTCCAAAAAGAAGGCATTATATCCAAAAGACACCTGCACACATGTTTATTACAGCCCAATTCACAATTGTAAAGATATGAAATCAACCTTAAGCACTCCTCAGCTGATGAGTGGATAAAGAAAATGTGGTATAAACATATATCTATGCATGTGCGTATATGTGTAATATACCATGGAGTACTAATTAGCCATAAAAAAGAATGAAATAACATTTTTTTCAGTGACTTGGATGGAACTAGAGGCCATTATCCTAAAGCGATGGAAATAAAATAAAAATAAACAAATAAACAAATGGAGATATCATATTTATGGCTGGGAAGACATTTTTAAAATGTCAATTCTCTCTAATATAACACATATTCTATATAATCTCGATCAAAATCCCAAAAAATAATTAAGCTGATTCTAAAATACATTTAGAAATACAAAGAATATAGGATAACCAGACAAATTTAAAAAAGGAAAAAAACTAAAATGCTTTTGTTGGCTGATTCCCAGGCGTACTATAAAGCAAGAACAATGAAAACACTATGGCATTGTGTAAGTACAGACATGCAGATCAATGATACACAGTACAAAATTCAGAGATTTGTACACAGATGGGCAAATGATTTTTCTATAAAGGTGTCAAAGTAATTCAGTAAGTGTAACTTTTACTACAAATGATAACAGAACAACTAAATATTCATATTTTAAAAATAGACATCAACCCTTTCTTACCTCACATAAAAAAGATTTAATGTGGTTCTTAGATCTAAGCATAAAAGTTGCAATTATAGAAAATATTTTGAAGAAATTCTAATTTGATATTAGAAAAGAATTAAGAGAAATTCTGTGTAATCCTTAAGCAATTTTTTAAACTAGGATACAAAATGCATGAATTATCAAAGAGAAAGTTGATATATTAGACTCTGAAAATTTTAAATGCTTGCTCTTCAAAAGACACTTCAGAAACTAAAAACAAAAAAACAAGTAATGCCTATAAGAATGTATCTGTAAAATAAATATTAAAGTATTTGTAACCAGAATAATAAAACTAACCCATTTTAAGAAAAAATAGATAAAATTTCCATCTTGCCTATTCCAAAAATAAAATTTATATATATATATATATATATATATATATATATATATATATATATTATACAAATCTTTGTATACAAAGATATATAAATGGTCAAGAAACCTAGGAAGAGAAACTCAACATCTATAGTTACTATGGAAATATAAATGAAAACACAGTTCAATACCACTAAACACTCACTATAATGATTATAATTTTAAAGACTGGTGATAATCAAGTACTGGTAAGCATACAAAGCAACTGTGTCCTGCTTACGTATTTCTGATGGGAATGCAAAATGGTACAGCAAAATGGGAAGCAGTTTGTCATTATTATATAACTCAGAACATTCATTTATATACAATTTATCAGTCTTACTCCTATGTATTTACCCAATAGAAATGAAAATATTTATCAGTACTAGACTTGTACCTGAATACTTTTTAATTTTTATTTATATTAGCCAGAACACTGAAAATTATCAAAATACACACTGCTTAATGATTAGTTAAACAAATTGGATTACATCCATACATGGAATACTATTCAGTAATAAAAAGGAATTAGTGACACATGCAACCTGGCTAAATCTTCTAAAACATTACACTAAGTAAAAGAAGCCAGACACAAATAGTTTTGTTCTTTTTTATACCCTACAAATTAAATTTGATAAAAGGCAAAATTATAGTTACAGAAAGCAAATCAGGAGTTGCCAAAAGCAAGAAATGGGGTTGCAGATTGACTATAAAGGTAGAATGAAGCGACAGAACTGTTCTGAATTATTTCAGTGGTTAGACAACTGTATATTTCTGTCAAAACTTATTAAAATACTTCATTGTATTATATTTAAATTATACTTCAATGAAGCTGATTATTTTAAAAAAATAACTTCAATTCTCATCAAAGTCCCAAACTTAAAACTCTGACTTACTGAAAATAATAATCAAGATATAACTCCTCACTTAAGTTTTAAATTTACAATTTTGGAGATGAAAGTCACATTATTTTGTGACAAATCTAAGGCCCAGAAAGGTCAATTAACTTGTCTTACATTGAGAGTGATCACACATTTTAGTTTGTCTGGACAGTACTGGTTTATTCCTGTTATCCTGGTAGGATAATTATTAATGGCACCCTCTTTTACTTTCAAAAATATTCCCATTTATACGATGAATTTTATGGCCACTCTATATCACTCAGCAAATAAGTGTTATAGCAAAATCTGAAACCCATGGTTTCTCATTCTCAACAACTGCTTCCCACTTAATCACACTGCCATCCACTTAATATAGGTGGAAAGGGAAATTTACACATCAAAGTTATCTTGTCAGATATAGATTTAATAAATAGATACACAGTCTCCCTTAACACACACACACATACTCATACACACTCAAACACATACATGGATGCTTAGCTATACAAACTTATATACACAAACAGTTCACGTTCAGCAATTCTCCATTTCCCAGTCTTCAGTGGATGTTGACATATGTTATATTCCAAGGAAAAATGCAACTATCTGTGAGCATTTTACCTGCCTAGAAGGAGCTACTATAACCTTGGCTATTTACTATAGTTCTCTGTGTTTCAATTCATCCTTCATTAAAGCTAGATTATCTCTATTAAATTGAGATAACTAAAAATATGTAACTCTGATATTTAAAAACTAATTTAGCTTATGTTATGAATTAAATCAGTTCCCCCAAAAAGATATGAAATGCTAACTTCCAACACCTCAAAATGTGACCATATTTGGAAATAGGGTCATTGCCAATGTAGTTAGTTAAGACAAGGTCACAACAAAAGGGATGAGCCCTTCAGTGTTTTCATAAAAAGAAGAAAGACACAGAGACCAAGACATACAGGGAGACAGAAATCATGTGACATTGGCAGAGATTGAACTGATGCATTTACAAACCAAGGAACACTAAGTATTACTAGCAAAGGGCAGAAGCTAGAAGAAGCAACCAACTCCTTGATTTTGGACTTCCAGCCTCTGTAACTGTGAGATAATAAATTTTTATTGTTCTAAGCCACCTAAGGTGTGATAATTTGCTATGGTAACCCTAGGAAACTAATACAATAGGTGAAATACTTAGTAAATGCTAAATACCATAAGAGGTTTACTCACATGTATCCCTCCATTTACTGATCCTGGCTGACCTAATTTTAGGAAGTTTTATTAATCTCTTACCTCTCATCAATAGGGACAATTTAAGCAAAATCAGATCTTACACCCAACTTTTACAGAAATTTATGTATTTTAACACCCTACCTAAATTTCAACATCTTTCCCAGTCTCTACCATCATTCATCTTACTACCATAACAATTTGTGCCTCTTAAATCTTCATTTGTAACAATCAAGGAAACTCGGCAATTTATACTCTGGGTATGTGGATCAGCCAAATAAGAGATAGGAGGATGTTGCTAGAATAGATGGGAAGAGCAGTCTCAGTTCTGCCCCTTGACCTTTGCACATATTTCCAGAAGAAAGCCTTTGAAAGTTCTATATGGTGATTTCTCATATGCATTTCTGGCATTTTACCACACGCAGCACCAGCTAAACAGCACTAAATATCTTCTACATAAGACAATGAACCCTCAGCTCTAGGATAACAGTTACCATCTAAAATCTTATGTTTTCCCCAAAGTCCAGAAAAAAAGCCAAAATTGGAACATGGCAATCATCAGAAGTACATGTGATCTATATCTATATGTATCAAGAGCAATGTCATAGATAAGTCATCCTCAGTTAAGATGGTGCCATCTCTTAAATATCAGAATTACTGATGCAGGTTTAACAAAACTTACCTTCTCATATCACTATGAAAAACACTGCCTACAAGAGGAACTCTTATAATAGTGGGTCATAACCTTCAAGTAGTTTGGAGGAATTAAAAAAAAATGCCAGTGACTACTGTAGATAACTGAACTATCATGTTCATATATTGACCTGGGAATGGGTAAGAAACATACAAGTTTTTTTAGGAAAGCTAAATTTCCAAATGATATGTATAGTCCCATTTTAAAAGTATTTTTTATTACAGTAATATTATTAAAGTGAAAATAAAATTCTAAGCTCCTAACCAACTGAATGGATCTCTCCTCTCAGCCAAGGGCACTCCAAAGCTAGCCTGAAAAACTAGTTCAGGCCATAATGGGAAGTAGGGGTCAGACATGCCTCATTACACCCTCCTCCCATTGGAATTCAGGCACAGCTGACCAGAATTAACATTAAAACAGAGATTTTAAGACTGACAAAGCAGACTTTTTGTAGCAATAAGACACCAAATCCTAATTTGACTCTGGTATAGCATCACATGAGAGATAACAGGCCTCGAAAGAAATTGTAGTATTTTATCCCCAAATATATTTCTTTGACATATTGTGGAATGATCCTGGCAAAGGTGCCTCTTGGGAAAATCTATATTCTGTAGACAACCTCCATTCCTTTTCAGGTCTTTTCCCTGATCTAGGAAAGAATTAACTAAGAGTATGGCACCTTTAAGGTCTGATAAGAGCTCTGAAGTCTGCTACATGGAGACTTCATCTGCATGATAAAACCTTGGTCACCACAACCCCTTATCTTAACCCAGACATTCCTTTTTATTGATTTCAGGTCTTTAGGTCAATGTTTGCAACTAATTGCCACTCAGACAATCTTTGAATCTACCCTATGACTTAGAACCCCCTGCTTTGAGTTGTCCCACCTTTCTGGACCAAACCAATGTATATCTTACATGTACTGATTGATCTCTTGTGTCTCCCTAAAATACATAAAAACAAGCTGTAGCCAGACCACCTTGTGCACATGTACTCAGGATCCCCTGGGGCTGTGTTACGGGCCATTGGTCACTCAAATTTGGCTTATAATAATCTCTTCAAATCTTTTAGATTTTGACTATTTTCATTGATAATATATACATAAAATTTACCATTTAATCATTTTAAGTGCTCAATTCAGTGGTATTAAGTATATCACAATATTGTACAACCATCATCACTATCCATTTCTAGAGCTTTTTCAACCTCCCAAGTGCAAAATCTATAATCATTAAACAATAGCTTCTCATTCTCCCTTCTCTCAATATGATCCCATTCTTGTGATAAAATTCTGGAAGTATACACACTAATTGTCTCAAAATGTTCATCTTATCTAAACATTTACTAAATATTTGCTTGACACCTATTTTGTTCCTGCCCCCAAAAATAGATGACTAGATTTAAAACTATTTTGAATTTTATAAAGTAAATGATTTTAGTATATGTATAGCACTTAGACACCGTACCTGGCACATGGTAAGCACTACATTGGTGTTATTATTATCTTTTTTGTATTAATCTTTATTTTTTACTTTTCTACAGTGAATTATTCTAATAAACAGAATAAAGTTTACTTGGAAATTATTAATAAAAGAAGGCCCACAACATCACTTCAAAACACAGAATAGAAAATACAAATCATTTATTTATTTTAAAAAATATAAAACAAAAATACACGAAGAGATATGAACATGTATATAAGCAGCCCTATGACTGGAGCTGTCCCAAAATGCAAGAGTGAAAGGACCGACCCAAGGGGAATAGAGCACAGAGCAAACCAGGGAAGAAGGCTCCGACATGCTGGGTGCATTCACAGCTTTCAAATCTGTTTCTGAACAGTCAGGTTTCCATAGTCTCTCTCTAGACTCTACCCATTGTGTTTCTGCGTCATCCCTGGCCTGATTTCTTTTAGCTGTGACTCATTTCATTTCAATTCTGGGGCCTGGGCTAATTTGTTCTGCTATATAAAGGAATAGAATGGCACTAATCCTGGTTAGGAACTTCTGAAAACGCAGGATTTCCTCTGCATAGACCAGCAGGGTTTAGTTCTGTCAGGAACATAGTCCTGTATCTTCCCTTTCTTTTGTTCTCCCACCATTTTCTATCTCAATACCCCTGGAGTACTATGGATATCACTCTCATTTATTGGTCCTCTGAATGTAATGGTTTGATAGTGGGGCAAAGCTTACATCCTCAATAGATTCCTCTTCAATACGTGTAAATGACTCTTAACTCTTTAAAATGTAGCTCTTTCCACGCGATGGTGTTGAGTATGGCTGCTTGGATCATCTGTGCTAGTTAAATTACAGCCTCAGCCTTATCGCTACATTTCAAGGCTACTCGGAAAGTCACTAAATTACGTGTTCTGCTTACCAGAGGAAAAAGATATGTCATCAGGGGCTGTTGCTTTAACACTTTGGGGGCCTAATGCCTTATTCAGTTCTTTTTAGTGACTAATCCAGACCACATTTGCATTAATAGCCTTAACCCAGTCACAGGTTTAATTTGTTCAAAACTATATTTAGGCCTTTGGGAGCCTCTATAATGAATTTCATTAAACAGAAAGATTATATAATGTACGCTTTTATGATTAATTAACTCTCTATAAAGATGGTAATTATAATTAAACTCATAATTTGACTCGTGTGTCATTATCACAATAATTGATCAAGTCATTTCATCCCGCAAGCGTTCAAAAACTGCAATGCATGTGAAACAGAAACAATTCTAAATCATCAAAAAAATCACAGTTTTCACATATATTTCACACACTCTACAGCCTTTTTTACAGTCTTTTCAGTTAATGGCCTCTTTCCTAACTATAACAATTTCTTTTCCTCAAAAGACTTTTTATTACTCAAAAGATGACAATAAATTTATCTATAATATTCATATTTCATATCAGAATGACTGTGTAGTTTAGACATATCTAATGTTTCTGTTTTTAAAATGCAGGATATGCTACTGCCTTCAGGTTATTCAAGTTTGCACATGTGGCCTTTGGCTATGACATTTAAAACAATGGGCAGCATTCATCAGAGACTCCGTGCAACACGTTTTCTGAGGTATGACCTGGGTAACCTTTGAAGGCATTGGCACTAGACAGTGTAGAATATTCTTTCAAAAATGAGAAGGAAAACTCTTCCCATTCTAACTACTCACAGCAGCCCAGAAAACCCACACAAATGCCCACTAGGAATTATAATTAACCTCAATGAACTGCCACATTTCAGGCATTCAAAGGACTTATCCTAAAACATCACTGCTCTTCATAGTGCACGCCTGTATCTGGAGGTGTATGCAACAGCAGCTGTGAGGAAATGCTGCAGGCAAAACAAACAGCAGCACCATTACAGCTATTTTTAGCCTGCAGGATGGAATCAGCTCAGGGCTGCTGGCTCGGCTCACACACCCACGTACTGAGGCCGAGGCGTCAGCGTTCCACAGCACACTGGAGCCTGGCCATTTCAGTAACAACTCAGAAGGCTTCAGGAAAATTCTGACTGAGCACAGAATTCTCTCTGAAATTGCTTTACTCAGGTAAAATTCTCAAGGAACAGTGGAAGACTCAAAGTAAATTTTATGGTTCTCTCATCCAAACCATCTCAGAGAAGACAGTGGAGTGAATACATATAATGACCTTTTGGCTCATGTAATTTGTCTTTATTAACTATTTTCTATTCCTTCATATACACATATATAGCATATATAATATGAAATAAGTATATTAAATATATACATATTAACATATGTATATACACACATACAAATATTCTTTTCTGCAAGTCATCTTGAGAACTTGTTTGAAAAGAGAGATACAAATAAATATTAAGATCTAAGCATGAATTACACTGTAATTACATTGCCCAAACTAAGGTAAAGCCACTTAGTTTAACCCACTACTTTCTATAGACATAGAATGTCTACAGAACATAAGTCTATATCACATCTATAGAAATGAGTGGGTTAAACTAAGTGCTTTCCAACCCAGTGCATGCTCCCTTTCTGATTGTCCCCTGCCACCTGCCTCTGGCTTCCTGCCACTTCTGGAACACACTCTATGCTCCAGCCACAGATCTTTGTACCTTGACACGTGCTGTTCCTCTACCTGGGATAAGCCTCCTTCATTTTTTTTTTTTTTCAGTTTTATAATCCTACTTATCTTTCAAAACTCTCCTCAAGCATTGCTTTCTGTAAGAAGCCTTTCATGCTTACCTGTACCAAGCATTTATTCTCACTCTGCTGCAAGCCATTATTGTAAATAACTTTGAAGTAAAAAACCATCTTTCATTCATCTTTGCAGCTCCAATACCTAGCACAACACCTGCCAATAGTACCTAAAAATATTGTGTATTGAACGATATAATGAATGTCTTTTGCATTTCTGACATCTAGTTAGATTGAGATAAACCAGTCGGATAACCAGCACAGCCCTCACACATTACCCAAAGGGCAGCTGCCTCTGATGGAGGTGGGAAGGCTTAGAAAGCTTCAGGGAAAGATCAAACTGACTCCATAGGACAGGCCTTGGATGAGCACCAGTGAATAAAATAACAAAAAGAAAGTTTCCATTACTAACATGACTTAGGACTAACCTGGGGATTTGTACAGTAATTTCATTAAATGTGATCAAGCTTGAACTTTTGGATAAACAAGTAGACATCAGTCAATATTTCCAAAATGTGTCATATACATTCTAAGAAGCAGAAGGAGAGGCATCAAACCTTCAAGAGATGCCCTTAAAATACCTAGATTTACAGTTCCGATCGGCTATAGGGTTCCTCAGTGTTCTCAGTGGGGCATTACTTACTGCCCCAACCTAGAGGCATTTTGAAAATTTGTGGAGTTTTGTTTGTCTTCTACTATAACTGTGCCTATACATTTATATATTGAAATGCATATTATTTTACTAAAATTACTTTCATATTATAATTTCTTTTAAATTACACTTTAGTTTCTATTTAATAATTGAGTGTTCATGTTTTATTATCTATAATTTTATTTCATGAAAGGAAGGGAGTAATTATATAATATTTGCTATAGAAAAAGTCAGTCTCACCTCCAGAAATCCAAGACAACAGGCAAAGAAAATGAGGGCTGGATCATGGCTCCCTCCACTTGGCTTTTTCCAGTCTTCATTGTCACATACTCTTCAGCTACCAGAAGCCATGGTCCCTGGAGGTCCCACCTAGACTTCTCAGACAAGAACATCATGCTTTGAGATTTGAAGCAGATACCAATGCCTTTAACGATGTCACATCTGCTGCCTTTGGAGGAACAGAATGCTTTATCCCACTGTGGAAATACAGGAAGTCAGAGGATACACTTAAATTTATCATTGAAATAAGAGTAGGAGGATTGAGGGTTTTTCTTTCCTTTTTTCTTGCTCCTGCCTTTTTCTTTGAATAGGTCCAAGAATTGGATCAGTCAGAATACTTTGTTCATAACACACCGTTATCACTGACGCACACCAAAGGATCCAAAGTCCCTTGAACAAGATGAATTACAGCAGATTAGAATTTTAGTTTAGGGTTAGATTACAAAGTCAGTGTACATAACCCAAATCACCTAAATCTAACTAGAAGTTTCCTTATATCAAGCATAAAGTACAGTGTACATGATTTTGATCAAGAACCCTGGAAAATAGTTATTATGCTTGTCAAAGTTTGAGAATCAATTAGCTAGAATTCTGGAAGAAATAAAAATCATCTATGCAGACTTCTGATCATTTCAACTCTTCTGCTGCTGTTACAACTGTCAATGTTTGGCAGTCAATAAGGGACTGGTAGAGAATTCCAAAATACGCTTATTCCCTTAAGATTTGTTTTATTCTGTTGGTTTTTATTTCGGAATCTTTGTTTTCAAAGAAAACAAGTTTTCTTTGTTTCTACTTTTTAAAAATTTAGAATAGTTTTAGATTTACAGAAAAGTTGTGAAGATTGTTGATATGGTTTTGCTGTGTCCCCACCTAAATCTCATCTTGAACTGTAATTCTCATAATCCCCAAGTATTATCAAGGGAGGGACCTTTCATCCCTACGTGTTGAGGGAGGGAGGTGATTGGATCATGGGGGCGGTTTTTCCCATGCTGTTATTGTGACAGTGAACGATCTGATGGTTTTATAGGTGTTTGGCAAGTTCCTCCTTGGGTCAGTTTTTTCTCTCCTGCCTCCATGTGACGAAGGTCCTTGCTTCCCCTTCACCTTCTGCTATGATTATACGTTTCCTGAGGCCTCTCCAGCCTTGTGGAAGTGTGTGTCAGTTAAAGCTCTTTTCTTTATGAATTACCCAGTCTCAGGCATTTCTTCATAGCAGTGTGAAAACGGACTAACACAATTGTATAGAGTTTGCATGTACCCCACATCCAGTTTTTCTCATTGTAAACATTTTTATTGGTATGATACAATTGTTACAACTCATGAAGTAATATTGATACATCACTATTAAGTTTTTAATTGATGCATATTTTCTCAATTTTTACTGAGTATCTTTGTTCTGTTCCAAGAGCTCATACAGGATCCCACATTACATTTAATTGTTAAGTCTCCTTAGGCTCTTTTTGACAGTTACTTAGAATCTTAGTAACAGTTTCTTAGAATTTCCTTATTTCTGATGACCTTGCCAGTTTTGAGTAGTACTGATCAGGTATTTGGTCAAATGTCCTCTAATTGGTATTATCTGATGTTTTCTCATAATTGGATCAGAATCACTGATCTAATTATGGGGTTTTAGAAAACCACAGAGGTAAATCGCGAGTCTCACCACATCATATGAAGCATGCATACTGTAAACATGACATCACTGCTGACGTTAACCTGGCATTCCCACCAGCCATGAATGAGAGTTCTTGTTGCTCTGCATCTTTGTCAGCCAGCACTTAACACGGTAAGCTTTTTGGATTTCAAACATTTTCATATATGTGTAGTGGTACTTCACTGTTTTTTTAACACATAGAATCAGGTTGAGCATCCTTCTCATGCTTATTTTCCATCTGTATATCTTCTTTGGTGAGGTGTTGCTTGGATTTTTGGCTAACTTTTTTGTTGTTGTTGTTTACTTTTAGAAGGTTTTTTTTTGGCGGGGGGGTACAAGTCTTTGATCAAAAGGGTGATTTGAAAATATTTCCTTCCAGGCAGTGAGTAGTCTTTTTACTTTCTTGATAGTATCTTTCACAGAGCGAAGTCTTAATTTTAATAATGTATAACTTACCAATTTTTCTTTCATAGGTCAAGCTTCTGATATTATATTAAAGAATTCATCTCCAAACCCAAGATCACATAGATTTTCTCCCATATTTTGTTCTGTAAGTTTTATTGTTTTGTATTTTGCATTTAGGTCAATGATCCATTTTGAGTTCAATTTTGATCCATTTTGAGTTCAATCTTGTGTGTAAAGTCTGTGGCTTGGCCTTGAATTATTCCATATTCCAGGCTGTTTCACGTGTATGTGTTGGAACAGAAGGGTGAGGTGGTGGGGAGGGCAGTGGTGGAAGCAAGAAACTAAAACCAGGGTCTGAATTAAATGCATAAATGATATGATCCTACTGTGTTCCCTATGAGGACATTTCATTTCTTCCTTTTCACAGTCCCTCCAGGGAAGCAGTAAAGTAGTGTAAACACGCTTTCCAAGGACTACTTTGGTGTCCTCATTTGCCTCTGAGATAAATGCCTGCCTGAACTTTACAGGTCTCTTTTGGAGGACAAAAGAGAGTATAAAAAAATTAAGGCGCTTTGAGAAATTCAAAGGCCAATATGAATATAATTTAACAAGTGCAACATTATAATGAACAATCTTCCTTTAGGCTCCCTTCTTACACCATGTCTGGGAGGTAGAATCATTCTCTTACTTATGGGAGAACTTTTCATGGTGTAAACATTCATTCTAGAGAGCATTTCCCCATCAAACTACAGGCTGGTGCTCTGACTGGTATTCCCTGCAAAGCAATTTGATAAGATTAAGTGTCCCCACCTTCATTGTGTTCCTCCCTCCCCCACTTTCCTTTTCTGAAAAGGACTGTGTGAAACCACAGGGAAATGGTACATTTGCACACTATTCAGAAAACAGCTTGGCTGCCTGGGCTTGGCAGTGGATAAGCCCCTATTTTGAGCTCTCTTCAATTCACCATGCTCTGCCTAGAGGAGGCTGAAATCATCTTTTGCCTCCACCTCCACACTGAATGTCAGCCACAATCCCTGGCCACAGAGCCACCTACCAAGTAGACATCAGCCCTACATCATCGAAATCATTTGCCAAGTCATATCCCAGGGGTTCGGCAGCATGGAGTCGCATTCATCCTGGAGACTTGAGTTTGGTGGTGGCAAACCCATCACTAAACAAAAAGCTAGCCAATTCTTGAGCTTTTGGCTTCTTTATGAGTTTTCGTAAGTCCAAAATCCCCTTTCAATAAAAAGGGGAAAGTTGAGTTCTTGGCCCTCGTGTGTCCTCAATACATTGCCAAATCTTTGTATCTTTGAAATGAATTACCTAATGCTGACAAAATATGAAGTCTTTCTGAGCCCCTTCAAATCAAAATGGAAAAGAAAATACTTCAAATTGAAGATTTCAAACACGAGATCTGAATAATGACTCAGTTCTTTCCTTCCATCAGCAAACTGCAAGTTTTCAAGTATAAAATATTCCCTAATAAGCAAAAGACATGACTGTTTTCTGGAAAAGAATGTACAGATGAGTAGTGATCATTCAATATTGATATTTCCATTAGCCTGAAATCCCCATTAAAGATATTTATAATTAATTGCAAATATATTTTGAACATAGAAGGTTTAACAACAATACCATGTGCATATTATGTTCTAATTCTGTTGATCTAGGTCTTTCTATCTCTGGAAACAACATATGTAGTGAATACCTAACCTTTGCTATGTGAAATGAGGGACTAAATGAAGCTCACATTTAAATGTAACTGAAAATGTGTCAAGTGAGTTGTAAGTGAATAAAACATGTCAGAATGATTATTTTCTAAAGGTGACAGACACTGAAGCTGTATTTCCAGGTATGCAGAGAAGCTATTAAAATTCTAGCAAGGTCTATCAGGTTCAGAGAATGACACTGGAAATTTATTACAGGTGCCAAACTCAGTCGTATTCTGAAGTGTGTTAATGTTTCCCACTGCAGACTCCTATAAAATACATTTCAAGATCTTTATGGGGAAAAATGTGTTTATGAAAATCACAGGCCCTCCAAAGGGGAAATAGAATAAATGTGTGTGTGTGTGTGTGTGTGTGTGTGTGTGTGTATGGTATGTGGAGTGTGTATATGAATTGCTGTATTATCAAATGAGACAAACTGTAGAGTCTAAAAGAGCCCTATCTATGTTCATTACTTTCCAAAGGGCCGTATACCCAGTGCATTCCACAAAGTTTCAACAAACTACTGTAGTATTAGTCTTTCTTATTTTTATCTATGCTACTTCCATAGCCTTGTTTGTTCCCAGGGTAACCAAACTACCAAACAAGCTTCCGCTTATTTGACTGTGCTCAAAATACCCTCTCAAACACACGGACTCTCCCCTATAAAACCAATATGGACAGAAAGGAATCATGGATAAACAGATCTTTCAGTTTCTCTCTGTAATTTCTTTCACTCTTTCCCACTTTCTTTTGTTTGTTGGTTGGTATATTTGGTTGATTACATGGCACTGTTTTATTTATTTTAATTTAAGGTATTATACTTTAAACTGTATTTAACATCATTAACTCTGTCCAAGGGTGACAGAAGTTAATAAATATTCCTCACAGTGGCACACTTGTCTCCACAGATGTAGGTAACTGATTCTGCGCTAACCTAGCAGAACTATTCTAGGAAGCATATATAGAAATTGGATTTATTTTGTGAAAAACTTTCATCACAGAAGGGGAACTCTGCTGGGAAAGACTCAAAGGGTCAATGTGGTTGGGAAGTACAAGGAATGAAGCAATGCATTGGGGCTGCGGTATGTTACGACAGCCCAGAGAAAAGCATAAAATCCTGCGCAGTAGCTGTTTTGCATAAACAAACAGGCAACACCTCATTGATTATTGGGAAAACTAATTTCACATGTCATTTGGTGGTATTTAATTAACGTAAAGAAGAATGTGTCACTCTGTGGTTGGATCACAGAACATTGGAAAGGTCCATCTGATATCTAGAAGAAAAAAAAAGGGGAAATTACATTTCAGCCCTTAATCCCAGTCTTGCAGGATACTTAAAATCATTGTCTATGATCCATTCATGCAGATTAACTGTCAGTCACACCTCACTACAGAGGGGCAACCACTAAACAGCTCTGGATCCAAGTCAGCAGTACAGGTGAAGGACCAGCTCTGAACTGCTCTGTTATGCTCCTGTCACATTATGCCCCTGCTTTGGAGGAATCTTGGGTAAATATGTGGACTCATCTTCTTCTCATGGATATCAAAGGTTTTTTTCGTCATTACCAGTGGCTAAGATTACTAATCACCCTACGACAAGATAGAAGAGTAAACACAAAGACTGTCATACATGCCTGAATTTTTTCCAGGCCACCACTTTCACCAGGTCTCACCAACCAGGAGCTCACCCTCTAGGTTCAGACGCCTCCTCCTGCCCATCCTTCTAACATTTAAATCTTTCTCACCAAACTTTAACCCACTCTCCACCATTAAGGTTCCATTCTTCTCTAAGGCATTGAAGAAACAGTGTAGAACAGGCAAGAAGCAATCAAAATCACATAATCAAATACATGTATTTCTTCATTAATGCAAGAATATGTCCTTGAAAACAAATACACCACCTAGAAAGCACAGAATAAGAATATACCGTCACAAGATGCAGAGAAAGCTAGAATGAGAAAAGATGAACAGTTTTCTTGAATCCCTACAGTTTTATTTTTTAGTTTGCTGGGGAATTTACAACCTGGTAGGTAATAATAATTGGTGTAATTTGCTGGTGACAGTCATGTGAATGTGCTTGTATCCAAGTGGCTGGAGGCCCCGCACACTGCCTTATCTTGTTTGTGTGCCAGGTCTGTGACCTATGTCAAAAACACACCAACACATCCATCGATCATTTACCCCAGGGGGTTTTTCATATATGCCTACAACAGTATCACTTCTGTTACCCTCTTTTTTTTGTAGCCTTACTCAAATACTTCTTAGTGTGCTACCTACAATATGTGTCTTCAAAGAAAGAAACCCATCCAGAAAGAAAGTGTGCACCTGCTGTTTGAAGCTGATGGTGTATTGTTGGTAGATGACAAAAAGAAACTGAACTCCTCAACTCCTATTTTTCATTTTGTCCTCACGGTCAAGGGAAAAGATATTCAGACAAAAATGAGTAGAACAAACACCAGTTACCTGGGAATTGAAGCTCTAGATGAGAAAAGGGGTTGTAAGGGAGCACCTATACGCTATAAATAAGTTCAAATCTCTTGACCTGAGAATTACATTTCAGGTTACTGGGCAAACTTTCACTTGAGTTTGACAAACTACTGTAGGTAATCTTTAGAGAAGAAGAAGTGAAAGTTGCCGGAATACTGTAGATAGTGTGATTTTCATTTTCAAAAGTGGTAAGGTGTACTTAGCGCAAACTTAAATTCCAGGCAGGACCCAGTTATGAAAAGAAAGTGTGTGAATACCATGAATGCAGAGGTTGGTAAACTTTCATGAATGATGAAAAACAATTCCTTTCAGAAATCTGATTCAATCACACAAATCTTTGCCCCAAATATGGAATGAATAACTAAAATATAGGATGAGTATCTATCTCCCAAAATATGTACATGCACACAAGCTAAATTTTACATACAGTCTCAGGAAGTTCATTAACCCCCTTAATTTCATTCATGACTTGACTAATGATCTCATTAAGAAAAATCATATCCAATTAAAATAATTTCTGCCTTAGCAAAGTTTCTAACTGGTAAATCTATAAATAGAGTCAATAATGCATATATTAATTTAGACAAGACATTTTGATCATCTCATTATATTCCTGTGAACAAGGTGATAAAAAAGTGAGTTGACTGTTGAAATTAGTTTGTTATTCCTTTAACAAATATTTACTAAGTACAGTTTATGTGTCGTTTACTATAGGCACTAGGAATAAGGTGAAGCACAAAACAGACAAGATTGCAACATCTGAATACCTTGTACCCTACTGGATAATTCAGACAACAGACAAAAAATATTTCAGATAATTGTAAGTGGTATGGTATGAACAAAGTAAGCAAAGTGATGTGATAAGCAGTGAGTGTACAGGCAAAATATGTGGGCTATTCTGGTAGTCTAGAACAGTCTTTCTGATGTTCATACTTGATCTGAGACTTAAACCTTGGGAAAAGACAGCTCTGTGAAGAACCGGGGACAGAACATCCGAGAGAGAAAAACAAGAGATGTGAAGATCTGAAATAGAACAAGCTTGGCTTATTCAAGGAAGAGAAAGGCCAAGGAACATGAGAGATATAAGGTCAAAGGCCAAGGAAGGTCTTTAAATCACGGTAAGAACTTTGGATTTCATGCTAAGTGAGATGGGAAGGTATTTGAGGATTTCTACAAGGCAGTGACATAATCTGACATGCGTGGGTTGCAGTGTGGCAAATAGATTACACTAGGCAGGAGAAGCAGGGCTAGAGAGGGAGGAGTTGCAGAGCCTGGAGTAGGACAGTGGTCTTGGAGATAGAAGTGAATCTATTCACAGTATGTTTTGCAGGATTTGCTGGTAGATTCGATATGGAAAGTAAAAGAAAAGAAGAAACTTAAGATAACTCCTAGGTTGTTTTCTTAAGCAGCTAGGTGGGATAGTAAATCTATTTGCAGAGACAGGAAAGACGAAAACAAACAAGTTGGCTGGGAGGTGGAGAGGGTACAAAACGAGAGTTAAATTACTTTGTTATTAAACGTTTCCTATTAAGGATAGTACTACTTCATAGAAAGCTTTAAATAATGTGGTGAGTGACTATACCCTTGGCCTTCTCTTGGTCAATTTGTATTAATAGCATGATTTAAAATAGAGAAGAAGAACTTGTCAAATCTATAAATAAAGGAATTTAAGACAGATCTTGGGTTGAAAGTGTGTGCCAAATATAATAAAATTACATTTAAGAGAAAAAATGTGAAGTCCTTCTCTTGGGTCCAAAACCTATATATTTAAATATAGATTGAGAGAAATGTGGCTTGTAGCAACGTGAAAAAAAATAAGGTTTTGGTCAACTAAAAACTCAAATTCCTAAGAATCAGCCTATAAAGGACGTAGCAAATTGGCACATAACCAACATGGAATCAATAGTGTTTTTGTTGTCATTATTATTGACATTTTTATGATTTTTCAAAGTTTGAACCAGTACATAATGTTTGTCAAAGGAACTGATGCAGTTTTAGGATGAATTAATATAAATGGAACATCTACAGTATAGAAACTAATAATTTCAACTTATTCTCTACTGATGAAAGCAGTCTTGCATTATTATGCTTAACTATGTAGTATAGACATGCTGCCCTTAGGAAGCCAGTGGAAATGGCAAACGGATTAAGAGCACATTATGTGAAGAATGTTAAGGAAATGAGGATATTTGGAAAAGAATAAAAAAGAACCATAGGCAACATCTGAAGAGCTCTCTTCTAATAAGAAAGTGGACTTTGACTGTATGTCCCCAGGAGATAGAAAAAGGATGACTGTAAAACAGCAATAAGGGGACAAATTTTGACTTGCTTAAAGAATTTTCTAATAGTCTGGGATTACCCATGAGAGAATGGGCTCCTTTGAGAGATGGAAGTTTTGTAATATGAGTGGCATTCAAGAATTTGTAGCTGTCGGATGACAAGAGCATTGGAGACAGAATCAAAGAATGGAAAGACAGTTACACTAGTGACTGTACAGGTTCTTTCCTGCCCAGTGGTTCATAATCGCTTTGTATATGCAGAAGCATAATGTTATAAGTCTCAAGTTTTTTTTCTTTTTTTGATAGAAAGCAACAAAATAGAAAATATCAGTGGTCTTTTAAATCTGAGAACATCAGTGACAATGAACATGTACACAGACTCAATAAATGCTGTATATTTGTCAAAATGGTATATGGAAAATCCTTTCCCATAATCAGAGTTGGTGCGCACAAAATGTGGCAAGGGTGTTGGCCATGACCTCAAATTCCTGCCAGGAAGTAGCCAGTCTGTGAGTCAGTCTTCCTTATACACATGGCATAACCCCTACTCACATTTTTGCTTAGTAAACTATTTCTCCTATACTATAGTTGCAGAATTTCATTTGATTCACAAAGAAATGTTATGAAACGAAGTGTGGGTTCCTCACTGAACCCATTATTTAAAGAAAAAAAAATTACTAGATGACTTTAGAGTTACACACCAAATCTTATTAAATTTGGGTTACGGCTCTAAAACCATTTATCAACTTCCACTTCCCAGTAGAATGGAAAATTCAGCAGTTGTGTGAATTACCTCTAAGTTCCAGACTTGCATATCCAAATGACTACATAACATTTCCACTTGAAAGCTTGACAGAGTTACCAAGTTTAAAATACCTCAAATCAGCTCTTGATTTATATCTCTAAATCTTATCCTACCTCCAGCCTCCCCACATTAGAAAATTGTACCTTTATCCCTCTATCCACCTGTTGCTCATGCCAAAACCCTAGAAATCATCCTGAGACCTATCTTTTCCTACTTCTTTTCTCTGTAAGACTGATTCTTCACAATGCATATGAAATTATTTCACTTATTGCAATCTCCTTGGTCATTACCCTAGCCAAGATTACCATCACTGTTTTCCTGGTCCTCAATGGTAGCTCCCTGTCAGTCTTCCAGATGCTACTTTAATGCATTCCTGTCTATTCTCTACAGAAATCAGAGAGATAAATTGACTTGAAATGTAAATAAAATGATGTCATTTCTTGAGTCAATTTCAACTGCTTCTCAACATAGAATATTAGCTCCTTATCATGGCCCTCAGGCTTCAATTGATATGATATCTACCTATCTCTCCATCTTCATCTCATGCTTCTCATTCCATCTCTCATTTTGCTCCACTCTTCTTCCAAGTCTTCAAAAACATCAAGGTCTTCCCTGCTCTAAGTCTTCCAGATACTCTCTTTCCTCTACTCAGCATATTTTGGCCCCATCTTTTCTCTTGGATGGCTCAACCCATAGGTTTCACCTTAAATTAACCCTCTTTGAAGAGGCTTCCTTGACAATCCTCTCAAAAGCTGATTCCCTGCCTGTGCCTCCCCACTATCCTGGCCCACTATCTCGAGCTTAGCATTCCTAGCATTTCCTTCCTCGTATTTGTGACAACTTGTAATTATTTTACTCATGTACATGTTTTATGTGCTTTTTGCACCTAACTATAAGCTCCAAAGGACAGGGGGCATTTGTTTTGTTCACTCTCTACTGGGTAAGGAAATACAGCACAAAGCTAAGAGATCAGGTTCTAAAGTTGGACTGCCTGAGTTCAAATTCTATTTTGCTAATTCATAGCCTTTCTGAACTTAACTTCTATGACTTCAAAGACTCCTTATGTGAAATATGAAAAGAAAATGTACTTACCTCAAAAGTTTTAGGAGAATTAAGTAAAGATATAAAGTGCTTCATATATAGTAAACATACAATAAGTTATTATTTTAGTGCCTAGCATATAATAAGTACTGAATAAGCATTTGTTAAAAGAGTGATTTCCTCAGAGTAGTTTTTATTAAAAAAATGTCAAAACTAACTGGAGATTATCTAAAAGATTAAGAAATGACCTTTACCTGCAAGAGATTTATAACCTCAAGTCAATTGTCAATGCTGTTTTAATCTATTCACTCATTTTAGGTTGACTTCCTAAATAGCTTTTAAACTCTTCATCACCTTAAGCCCTCAAAGGACCACCCACAGGCTTCATCTTATAGTACATCAAAAAAATAAAAAGTATTTTTATGGCTGTCTTAGTCTGTTTTGTGTTGTTGGTAACAAAATATTACAGACTGGATAATTCATATACCATACAAGTTTATTTGGCTCAAGGTTCTAGAGGCTGGCAAATCCCAAATGGAGGAGCTGCCTCAAGTCAGGGCCCTCTCACTGTGTCATAACATGGTAAGAGGCATCACATGATGAGAGATGCTGGAGAGGGTGCAAGAGAGAAACTTGGAGGCTCAAGCCCTTTTATAATCAACCTTATGAGGATGAAGCTTCATGACCTAAACACCTCCTTGGGCTCAACCCTCCAACCCTGTTGCACTGGGAATTAAATTTCCCAAACATGAACATTGGGGGACACATTCAAACGACAGCACTGGCCAATTCCCAATTTTCCTCACCTCCACCTCTAAATTTAACTCTGCCTTTAATTCCTTACTTTCTTAGCAACTCAGTAAAAGAACAATGAGAACACATGGACACAGGGAGGGGAGCACTACACACAGGGGTCCGTTGGGGGGGAAATGGGGGAGGGACGGGGGGCTGGGTAGGTGGGAAGAGATAGCATGGGGAGAAATGACAGATACAGGTGAGGGGAAGGAAGGCAGCAAACCACACTACCATGTGTGTACCTATGCAACAATCTTGCATGTTCTTCACATGTACCCCAAAACCTAAAATGCAATAAAAAAAAAAGAGAAAAGGCCCTCTTTTTTCCAAGGCCATGTTTCTTAATTTTATACTCTCCTACATTCTCTGGATGCCACTTCATGTTTTACACCTTCTCACTCAACCTCTACCTCTATATTGAGTTTATGCTCTCAATCTGCAAGAATGCCAATGTCTTCCCCAATATTAAAAAAACTTTCTGGTAATTTTACCTTTCTTTAACTATTAAATTTCTTTTCCATACTCAATACCTTTATTGTCTCACCACCATTTACTTTACAACCCACTTTCCAGCACCATTTGTCACTCTCACTGAAGTATTTCTTCTTTCCAATAATGCCATGTATTCTCACCCTCCATGTCTTTGTTCCTTATGTATCCAGAATGATTTTTCTTGCCATTATATTTCCCTATTAACAAATCAAATTATCTTTCTTTTGTTTAACTCACTCTAGTCCTTTTCTGTCTAAAGAAAAAACGGACTAGAATGAGTGAAACAAAAGAAGAGAATCCTTCAGGCAAAATTATTACTTTTAGACAAAATTATTACTTTTTCCTTTGTCTTTAATAGAACTTCATTTATATCTCTAATGTAGTTTAAATTTCTTCTATAACAATATAAACAGAAAGATGAATATATTAATGTAGAGGTAGGTATTCTCTCTACTAATTTTTGAGCTTCTTAATAGCAATGTATGTGTCTCATTTATTTTTGAATATTTAATTATTCATCAATTAAAGTGTTTCTTTCAGCACTGACAATATTTTAGTTACTGTGTTAAGCATTTTAACTTTAATTCTAAGAAATAGAGACAAACTGTATTATCTCCATTCACAGATGAAGAAAATGAACCTTACAATAGTCAGTTTACTTGCCTACATCAGCTTTTGTTCTTTTTTTTTAAAATATATATATTTTATTGCACTTTAGGTTCTGGGGTACATGTGCAGATCATACAGGATTGTTGAATAGATACATACATGGCAATGTGGTTTGCTGCCTCCATTCCCGTCACCTATATCTCGTATTTCCCCCCAAGTTATACCTCCCCACCCTCCCTACTTCTGCTGTCCCTCCCCAATTCCCCCTCAACAGACCCCAGTGTGTGATGCTTCCCTCCCTGTCCCCATGTGTTCTTGTTGTTAAACACCCTCCTATGAGTGAGAACATGCTGTGTTTGATTTTCTGTTCTTGTGTCGGTTTGCTGAGAATGATGGTTTCCATATTCATCCATGTCCCTATGAAGGACATGAACCCATCATTTTTTATGACTGTATAGTATTCCATGGTGTAAATGTGCCACATTTTCACTGTCCAGTCTATCATCGATGGGCATTTGGGTTGGTTCCAGGTCTTTGCTATTGTAAACAGTGCCACAGTGAACATACATGTGCATGTGTCTTTATAACAGAAAAATTTATAATCCTTTGGATATATACCCAGTAATGGGATTGCTGGGTCAAATGGAATTTCTATTTCTAGGTCCTTGAGGAATTGTCACACTGTCTTCCACAATGGTTGAACTAATTTACACTCCCAATAACAGTGTAGAAGTGTTCCTATTTCTCCACATCCTCTCCAGCATCTGTTGTCTCCCGATTTTATAGTGATTGCCATTCTAACTGGTGTGAGATGGTATCTCAATGTGGTTTTGATTTGCATTTCTCTAATGACCAGTGATGATGAGCATTTTTTTCATGTTTGTTGGCCTCATATATGTCTTTTTTTGAAAAGTATCTGTTCATGTCCTTTGCCCACTTTGAATAGGCTTGTTTGTTTTTTCTTGTAAATCTATTTTAGTTCTTTGTAGAATCTGGATATTAGCCCTTTGTCAGATGGGTAGATTGTGAAAAATTTTTCCCATTCTGTTGGTTGCTGGTTCACTATAATGATTGTTTCTTTTGCTGTACAGGAGCCCTGGAGTTTAGTTAGATCCCATTTGTCTATTTTGGCTTTTGTTGCCAGTGCTTTTGGTGTTTCAGTCACGAAGTCCTCGCCTATGCCTATGTCCTGAATGATTTTACCTAGGTTTTCTTCTAGGGTTTTTATGGTGTTAGTTCTTATGTTTAAGTCTTTAATCCATCTGCAGTTAATTTTAATGTAAGGTGTCAGGAAAGGGTCCAGATTCTGCTTTCTGCACATGGCTAGCCAGTTTTTCCAACACCATTTATTAAATAGGGAATCCTTTCCTCATTTCTCGATTTTGTCACGTTTATCAAAGATAGGATGTTTGTAGATGTGCAGCATTGCTTCTGAGGCCTCTGTTCTGTTCCATCGGTCTATATCTCTGTTTTGGTACCAGTACTATGCTCTTCTGATTACTGTAGGCTTGTAGTATAGTTTGAAGTCAAGTAGCACGATGCCTCCAGCTTTGTTCTTTTTGCTTAGGATTGTCTTGGCTATGCAGGCTCTCTTTTGGTTCCATATGAAGTTTAAGGTGGTTTTTTCCAGTTCTGTGAAGAGGGTCATAGGTAGCTTGATGGGGATAGCATTGAATCTATAAATTATGTTGGGCAATATGGCCATTTTCACAATACTGATTCTTCCTAACCATGTGCATGGAATGTTTCTCCATCTATTTGTGTCCTCTCTTATTTCCTTGAGCAGTGGTTTCTAGTTTTCCTTGAAGAGGTCCTTTACACCCTTTGTTAATTGTATTCCTAGGTATTTTATTCTCTTTGTAGCAATTGTAAATGGCAGTTTGCTCTTGATTTGGCTCTCTTTAAGTCTCTTATTGGTGTATAGGAATGCTTGTGATTTTTGCACACTGTGGTATGGGAGACTGTTTCTCATGATTTCCATTCTTTTGCATTTGCTGAGGAGTGATTTACTTCCAATTATGTGGTCTATTTTAGAGTAGGTGTGATGTGGTGCTGAGGAGAATGCATATTCTGTGGATTTGGGGTGGAGAGTTCCTCAGATACCTATTAGGTTTGCTTGGTCCAGATATGAGTTCAAGTCCTGGATATTCTTCTTAATTTTCTGTCTCGTTGATCTGTCTAATATTGACAGTGGAGTGTAAAAGTTTCTCACTATTATTGTGTTAGACTGTAAGTCTCTTTGTAGGCCGTTAACAACTTGCTTTATGTATCTGGGTGCTCCTGTATTGGGTGCATATATATTTAGGATAGTTAGCTCTGCTTGTTGCATTTATTCTTTTACCCTTATGTAATGCCCTTCTTTGTCTCTTTTGATCTTTGTTGGTTTAAACTCTGTTTTATCAAAGACTAGGATTACAATCCCTGCTTTTTTCTTTTGCTCTCCATTTGCTTGGTTAATCTTCCTCTATCCCTTTATTTTGAGCCTATTTGTGTCCTTGCATGTGAGATGGGTTTCCTGCATATAGCACACTGATGGCTTTTGACTTTTTATCCAATTTGCCAGTCTGTGTCTTTTGATTGGTGTTTTTAGCCCATTTACATTTAAGGCTAATATTGTTATGTGTGAATTTCATCTTGCCATTTTGATGCTAGCTGAATGTTTTGCCCATTAGTTGATACAGTTTCTTCAGAGTGTTGATGCTTTTTACATTTGGTACATTTTTGTACTAGCTGTTACTGGTTGTTCCTTTCTATGTTTAGTGCTTCTTTCAGGAGCTCTTGTAAGGCAGGCCTTGTGGTGATGAAATCTCTCAGCAATTGCTTGTTTACAAAAGATTTTATTTCTCCTTCACTTATGAAGCTTACTTTGGCTGGATATGAAATTCTAGGTTGAAAGTTCTTTTCTTTCAGGATGTTGTATATTGGCCCCAACTCTCTTCTGTCTTGTAGGTTTTTTCCTGAGAGACCCACTGTGAGTCTGATGGGCTTCCTTTTGTGGGTGACCCAACCTTTCTCTCTGGCTGCCCTTAACATTCTCTCCTTCATTTCAACCTTGGTGAATTTGATGATTATGTGCCCTAGGGTGGCTCTTCTTGAAGATTATCTTTATGGTGTTCTCTGTACTTCCCAGACTTGAATATTGGCCTGCCTTGCTAGGTTTGGGAGGTTCTCCTGGATAATATCCTGGAGAGTGTTTTCCAGCTTGGATTCATTCTCTCCATCACATTCAGGTACACCTATCAAATGTAGATTAGGTCTTTTCACATAATCCCATATTCCTTGGAGACTTTGTTCATTTATTTTCACTCTTTTTTTTCTCTATTCTTACCTTCTCATTTTATTTCATTGAGTTTACCTTCAATCTCTGATATCCTTTCTTCTGCTTGGTTGATTCGGCTATTGAAACTTGTGTATGCTTTTTGAAGTTCTCGTGCTGTGTTTTTCAGCTCCATCAAGTCATTTATGTTCTTCTCTAAGCTGTTTATTCTAGTTAGCATCTCATCTAACCTTTTTTCTAGGTTCTTAGTTTCTTTGCATTGGGTTAGCACATGTTCTTTTAGCACTGAGAAGTTTGTTATTACCCACCTTCTGAAGCCTGTTTCTGTCAAGTTATCTGATTCATTCTCCATCCATCTTTGATCCCTACCTTGTGATGAGCTGTGATCCTTTGGAGGGGAGGCATTTTGGTTTTTGTGTTTTCATCCTTTTTGTGCTGGTTTCTTCCCATCTTAGTGGCTTTATCTACTTGTGGTCTTTGTCGTTGGTGACTTTCAGATGGAGTCTCTGAGTGGACATCCTTTTTGTTGATGATGAAGTTATTTCTTTCTGTTTCTTAGTTTTCCTTTTAACAGTCAGGTCCCTCTGCTGCAGGACTGCTGGAGGTCCACTCCCGACCCTGCTCACCTGGGGATCACCCGCAGGGGCTGCAGAACAGTAAGGGTTGCTACTGGTTTCTTCTTCTGTTATCTTCATCCCAGAAGGGTAGCTGCCAGACGTCAGCCTGAGTGCTCCTTTATGAGGTGTCTCCTTGGATATAAGGGGGTTGGGGAGCTGCTTGAGGAGACAGTCTGTCCCTTATAGGAGCTCAAGTGCTGTGCTGAGAGCTCCATTTTTCCATGCAGAGCTGCTAGGCAGCTACTTTTAAGTCTGCTGCAGTGGAACTCATAAGCATCTCTTTTCCCAGGTGTTCTGTCCTAGGAAGGTTGGCTTTATTTATAAGTTCCTGACATGCTGCTGCCTTTTTTCATAGATCCCCTGCCCCACATGGAGTAGTCTAGTCATAATCTGTCAACAGAGGCATTGCTGCGCTGCCACAGGCTCTGCCCAGTTGCTGTGTGGACTGCCTTGGTAGTGGTGGTCACCCTTCCCCTCACTGAGCTGAACCATACTGGGTCCAGCTGCTCTTGCTGGGAAACTCTCAATCCAGAGCATTTCAGACTGCTTGTTTTGTGGCGGTGGTATCTGCCAAGCCAGATTGCCTGTCTTCCTGTCTCTGCCCTCTCCCTTTCAGTCGAATGGGTTGCTCTGTCTCCCAGACATTTCTGGTGCCATTTGAAAAGGCCACTCAGATTTGTGTGAGTTTCTGTGCATGAAGCCATCACCAGCTGAAACCATTGTGCTGAAAACTTGCACTTTTTGGCCCAGGAATCTCCTGGTCTGTGGGTAGTGAAATTTGTTTGGAAATGTGGTAAGCACTCATCCTCTGCATTGTTCTTGTTGGGAACTGCACTCTGGAGCTGTTCCTATTTGGCCATCTTGGATCCTCCCCAGTAGATTATTTTTTAGCAATAGCTTAAACCTAAAAATTATTAAGATGAGAGTAACAGGTAGGATTATATTCTGTTGCTTGTTCAACTCGCAGACTGTTCTTGGTTTATGTTATTCTGTAACTGTTTCAGATCATTATTACTAAGAATCTTTGCTTTGGAGGAAAACAGCAAAGGAAATTCAAGTTGCATTCTTACTTTTACAAATGTTGACGGGCCTTCATAGGAGAAATACAAACATTAATAACTATAAATAAACCCAAGTAAACTAAATAATACAACTTTCTATTACTGTATCAGGCCTTTAGGAATTTAGGGATGCCTGGCTGTTGCTCAGCCTAAATGAATAGCAGCAGATGATACTAGAAAGATAGGGAGAATGAAAGAGCCAGAAGATATCATTAAAAATGAGCACGAAGGTAGAATTAGGGAGAGAAATGAAAATATTCAGTTGAGTGGACAGAGAAGGTTGAAGGAAGTAATCTTCTCTTAAGGAGCAACATTTTAATCTCTAACTTCAGCAATATTAACACTAAAACTACTAGGCTCATACAATACATGCATTTGAAAATTATAAAGCACACGGCTTATATTCAATAAAAGACTAGAAAAAGCCTAGATATGCACTATTAGAAAATTGATTAAATAAATAATTGAATAACTATACAATGGAATTTAAGACTCATGATAAAAAGAGTTATTGGCATGGAAAAACTCTTACTATATGTTATTTACTGAAAAAAGCAAAACTACCAAAAAAGCATATAATGAATAACTGTTTCTGTATATAAATAGTACTATTTTATATATTCTGTATAGGCATATATTGCTAGATGAATGATATAAAATTACTCAATATTGTTATTTTGCTCATTTCTAGAAGGTATAACAATAGGATGGGATGAGGAGATGAAGAAAGAAGTGGAGGACTTCATTGTCTACATTTAAAAATTTGTGGACAGGCACAGTGGCTCACACCTGTAATCTCAGCACTTTAGGAGGCCACAGCAATGGATCATGAGGTCAAGAGTTTAAGACCAGCCTGGCCATCATAGTGAAACCCCAGCTCTACTAAAAATCCAAAATATTAGCTGAGCGTGGTAGTGCATGCCTGTAATTCCAGCTACTCAGGAGGCTGAGGCAGGAGAATAGCTTGAACCTGGGCGGTGGAGGTTGCGGTGAGCTGAGATCGCACCACTGCACTCCAGCTTGGGCAACAGAGTGAGACTTTGTCTCAAAAGAAAAATTGTATTTAACTTTTTTACAATACGTATATATTACCTTGATACGTGTGAATATATTCAGATTTATTTTAAAGTATAGTAATCATGCAATAAAGACAATTTTAAATTAGTGATAAAATTTTTAGAACCTATCTTTGTTCTCAGGTGTTATAATTAATAAGGTAACTACCAAATTAAAAGTTGAATGTATTTTATCTAATCTCCCTTTTTAGATAAGATAATAACACTAACAGGGTAAAGTGACTTACCCAAGTCTCATAGACATTTAGCATTAGAGTTGAAAGGAATTAATGAATCAATGAAAACCAAAAGGAGGTTTGTCAGCGAAGTTAACAAGTAAATAGCCAAAAAAAAAAAAAAAAAAAAAAAAAAAAAAAAAAAAAAGATAATAATAAGCTGTTTGTATCACAAGAATTAGGAAGACATTTGTTTTCTTTCATTTATTCTAAAGGAGTCACTTCCGTGTCTCAGCCCTGCAGTACTTGAAAGTGGGAGCAAGAAAAACTTCCACAGCTGCTGCTAACTTAAGATAAAAAGGAAAATCAGGCATCTGGTGGCAACAGAGAAGACAAAAGAGTGATTCACTGTCCAACAATATTTACTGCTCTCCTACTGTGTGCCAGGCTGAACACACTTGATGACGTTAATAGGAGTGAGAACAAACGCAGCATGTGCAAGTTCACTGGAAGCCTCCAGTCAGAACACAAACAGCCAAACCAAATTATAAGCAAATAAAAATAGATAACATCATACCATTCAGCAAGATAACTTGAGCACATTTTTTATAATGAAAACCACAATAGTTTCACTGGGTGACTAATGCTATCCTATGTAAACCCTCCCATGAAAGCTATCAAAGACTGCTCGTCCTTTTTCCTTCTTAATTGAAATAAACTTAGTCTAATGAATGAAAGGATAGAGTTTGGCAGCCACTCCGTATCAAATCAGGAAAGCCTTACTGGCAGTCTATTCTGAGTAATGATTTGGCAGGAGTTAGACCACTTGAATGATGCCATCACTACCTGCACCTTTTCTTTCAGGACAGCAAATATCAAATTGTGCTTTTTACCATCTTAGGTAATTTGATTTTGAGACTTCAAAATCAAGGGTCTAGATCCAGATCATCTAAAGAATTACAGTCATTTTCTTAAGTGTGATGGCCTCCATGAGGTATTTACCTGATGAAATCTTAAAAAGCCCCACAGATTGTACCAACGTCAGTTTCTTGATTTTGTTATTAGGCTACAATTGTGCAAGATGTTAATATTTGCAGAAGATTGGGAAAGATGCGTGGGTCTTTCCTATATATTTATTTGTGACCTCCTGTGAATCTATAACTATTTACAAGTTACAATTTAGAAAAATAAAACAATTTAACTTTTTATTTGGAAATAAAAGTTAGAAAAACAATATCCAAAGCACATTTCTTCTAACTGCAATTAAAAGTGGGGTTAAGTTATAAATCAAGTGGCCAATGTCTTCGATTAAGGGCTATGAACTGTAGTACTGCAAGGGGTTATTTTCCATTCACTGTCAGTCCCACTAACTTTCATTTAGAGGTTGTCTGGTTTAACAAGCATTCAAGCAGCATTCTGAGAGCTAAGAAAAATTGCAGTGTTGGCAGCTATAAGACACACAGACCACACTTCATCTTATTAATAGAGTTTCAATGCAGATGTGCCTGTTCTTACTTTACTGAAGGGCTCATTCTTTCATTTGTTCTTCATAAAGTGTTTTCATCATTAGAAAAGTGTTTTTTTCACAGGTACTAAGTATTTCCTCAAATCATATTTTATCACATTTCTTTTTGTTTCTGGTAAAATATTAATTTTTTTCATATCTCAACAGCCTATCTAATATGCCCTAACACTGGAATGAAAAATTGTCATCTCTTTTTCCTTATGTGGTACCTTCAGATTTCCAGGTAGTTTTTCTCATGAAATTATTATTTATTCTTCTTATTGAATAGGGACATTTTAGAGTGACTATGCTCAAGGATGATATACTAACCTAATAATTTAAACCTTCTCTGAACTTATTATCTGCCACCCTGCAGACAGTGGAAGTTTAATAACACTCATATCTTTAGTTTGTCAATCATATCTTTAGTTTGCCAACCAACATGGAAAAGATGATAGCAGCCAGATGGTGTGGGAATTAGAAGGAAAATATATGGAAGCAATTGGATCTTTGTGACTCAGGTAAGAATAAGAAAGCTTTAGATGTGGAAAGACTAGGATCAATTAAAGATATACTTTTAAAAAGGATGTCAAGAGATATTTGACCTTTTTTCTTCAGTGGCCAATTAATAAAAAGTGTAGTCTGTGATCTTGATTTACAGTTGACCCTGACAATGGCATTGCTTTAGCCAGGACATCCAAGCCTAAACCAATCCCTCTTACTTGTACTTGGATATGATCTACTTATACAGATATCTTGCTGTGTACCTGTCATGCAACAGGATGGGAAACCAAGATGTTGGACCTGCTTTGATCATGGGAAACAATAATTAGAGGGTTCTATCTTATCTTCCGAATTTGTAGTTATTCTTACTGGGAAATAGTGACTGACAGGAGCCAGTAGTCCTTGCTATTCCTATCAATCAAGTTGTGAATGGAAGGGGTGCTGTTGTAAAGGGAAACCGTACAGGGGGAGCCAGAGGCGTTGCTGTGTGTGCTGCTTTACTTGAGGAAAACAGCAGCACCAGCGGTAGCTCCGTCTCTTCTGTAATTGCAAAGCATTTAAATCTGTTTGCAAGGGATTTATTTATATCCTACAGTCAATACATTTAGTAAACTGAGCAAAACCCTGCCTGCAATGACAACTTCTTAAACTTAAGCAGCTTTGTTTCCAGCTCCAGTCAATAGAGGGACAACGGGCAACTCCTCTGTGGTTTCTGGACTATCTGCCTTTCCCCATTAATTGACTCTGGAAAAAGTTCTTCCCCTGATTGAATTTTGCTGCTGTACATCGAAAGTAACAAAAAGGTATTATAGCTGAAAGAAAGAGTACTTACAATGTTCTGATCCAATCCTTATCTGAAAATAATACCCTCAGCAGAAATACGTCTTATCTTTATTATTATTATTTTTTTCTAGACAGAGTCTTGCTCAGTCATCTAGGCTGGAGAGCAGTGTCATGAACATGGCTTGCTGTGGCCTTGTACTCTGGGGCCCCAGCGATTCTCCTGCCTCAGCATCTTGAGTAGCTGAGACTACAGGAACCTGCCATCACAGCCAGCTCTCCCATCCTGACAAATAAGCAGAAGAAAAACCTACCAAAGATCTCAAAGAACAATTTACTCCTGATAAACCAACTTTCACAAAGGAAAATTAACTATATAATGCCTAAATGTTGAGAAAATATCAGGATTATGGACCTAGCAATTTTAAAATCAGTAATTTGTCTTTCTTGGTCAATGTTCAACTACCATCTTAAAGTTGGAAATATCACTGTCCCATCTTATAAGAAGGAAGACGGTGACAGGAAACAAAAGAATAGCCAAATGGGGCCACGTCAAACTTAAATACTTTCACTCAGCAAAGGAAATAATTAATAGAGTATAAAAGCAAACTGTGGAATGGGAGAACACATTTGGAAATAATGTATCTGATAAGGAGTTACTATCCAGAATATATAAAGAATTCTTATAACTTAACAACAAAACAAATAACCCAATTTTAAAGTTGACCAAAAAAAAAAAAAAAAAAAAAAAAAAACCTGAACAAATATTTCCTTAAAGAAGCTATACAAATGGCCAAGAAGAATATGAAAAAAAGTTGTTCCACATTACTAATCACCAGGAAAATATGAAATCACAGTAAGAAATGCTGCCACATCAATTAGGATGGCCACAATAAAATCATTATAAAAACACAATAGAACATAGCAAGTATATTATGATAAAGATACAGTTTTCATAGCAGCTGTACCAGTTTACATTTCCACACTGGAACATGTGATTTAAAGGTTTCTTGAAAAATTAAAAATAGAATTATCATATAATCAATTCAGCAATCCTTCTTCTTGGTATATATTCAAAAGAACTGAAAACAGGATCTCAAAGATATATTTTCACATCCATGCACATATTTATAGCATTATTCATAATAGCTATGAAGCAGATAGATAAAATATAGAGTATTCATACAATAAAATATTATTCAGCTCTAAAAAAGGAACTTATGTCACGAGCTGCACTATGAGTGAAACTTGAGGACATTATGTTAAGTGAAGCAAGCCAGTCATAAAAAGGCAAATACTGTATAATTGCACTTATGGGAGGTATCTAAAATAGTCAAAATACAAAGTAGAATGGTGGTTTCCAGGGGCTTGGAGGAGAGGGAAAGGGGACTTTTTCAATGGGTATAGAGTATCAGTTATGCAAGATGATCTAGAGACTTTTTGTTCATTATTGTGCATATAGTTAAAACTACTGTACTGTACATTTAAACATGATTAAGATTGGAATACTGAACCATTTTCAGAGCAGGGAAGTCTCTTATGGGCAGCAGCAGGGCTTAATGAATACTTGGATTATCACTGATGCATGCGGAAATGGGAAAAGGAGCAAGAGGCAGACCACATCCACCTCCTGGGCGCTTAGTGGAAGGCAGAACATATGAACAACTGGTGAAAAAAAATTTCTAAGCAAAGTGTTGATGGTGTGGCATGGCTTCTCCTGACTGCTTAATAGCAAAATGTGAGAAGACAGAAACAAAATAAATATGGAATTCATAATCAAAAGGAAAGTACCTATCACCTCTAGAATATGAGGCTTCGAACTCCCGTATTAGAGATTGAAACCCAGAAAGGCAAAAAAGAAGCAGGCTATGGTTGTAAATAATGAAAAGCAAAAGTTTGATAAGGAGATTAATATGTCTAAAGGGAAACCAAATGCTATTCATCAAGACAACAGAAGAACAATCCCAAAGGCATTTCAGAGATTATTGTGCCTGATCCTTTCATCAGAGGCTCAGAGGATCAAGGCCCAGGAGACAGAACTGTGTCAAAAGAGGGGCCTTAGGCACCTGTGTGACCTTAGCACTTACTGCCCTATGCCATCTGAAGTCCCTACTCTCTGTATTCCAGCAGAGCATTCCAAAGCTTCTCCAGGTGTGAACCAAGTGGGCCAACATGTGACTCACGCCACCCCTCCAAAGGGCACAGGCAGTAAACCATGGCAGTGTCCAAGTAGTGCTATCTCTGCAGGTACACAGGGTGAAAGAGGATGGGGGCATGGCTACAACCACCTTGATTTCAAAGGATGCCCAAGAGTATCTCGAGGCCAAGGAGAGAATTGTCACAGGGACAAGGCTATAGTGAAAAGTCTCCACCAAGGCAATGCCTTGCAAAGCTGTGGGGTCAGGGCCACCACAGAGAGCCCCTACTAGAGCAATGCCTAGTGGAACAATGGGGATAGGGCTGCCCCCGAGACTTCAGCCTGGAACCACCTTTCTCAGGGAAGACTTCAACTCTCAACAGACAGTAACGTACAAAGGTCTCCATATAAGTGTTCAAAATGCATGAAAGTGTGCACATGTCAGCAAAGGCAATGCTATCACTTATTCATAAGCCTTAAAATCTACTCCAGGAAAATATCATTGGCAATATTTAGTGAAAGTACAAGCACATCCAACTGCCCACGAGGCACCATATATTGATGAATGATTAGAGGAAAAATCACACCAATTCAAGAAATTAATTGTAATCTTATTTATATCTATTTTAAGAAAATAATAAATGTGTGTCCATTCAGGATTAGCTTTTGAAAGAAGATTAATCTTCCAATACTGGGAGACACCAGAAGTACTGCAAGCCTCTACAACACATCCATTTGAACCCCCCACACCGCCCCGCAGATATCGCTATAGAACCTTGGCCCCAAACCTTCCTGCCTCCACTGTTCTGTTGGAACATGAAGGCATACAACTCCAATGCATAAGAATTGCTATATGGGCTGCACCCAGCAAAGCCATGGGGGCAGTTTCCCCTGGGGCTTTGAGGGCTCAATCCTCATCCCGTGTGTTTTGAAGTTGGGACATAGAGTCAAAAATTATTCTGAAGGCTCAATATTTAATATTACTTTGTCAGTTTTTGGACTTAAGTGGGACCGATTACCCCTTTATTCTTGTTTATTCTTTCTTTTGTAATGGAATGCCTACCTATCCTTGTCCCACCACTGTATTTTGGATTTAGATAATACTTAGATAACATTTTAGACTTAGATCTTAAAGTTGATGCTGGAACAAGTTAAGACTTTTAGGGCTATTGAGATGGAATGAATGGATTCTAGATATGAGAAAAGCATATATTTTGGGGGAGCCAGGGGTGGATTGTTATGGTTTGAATGTTGGTATCCCTCCAAAATGCATGTTGAAACTTGATCCCTGTTAAGTTGGTACCAAGAAGTCTTTTGGGAAGTGATTAATACCCTTATGAAAGAGGCTTCAGGAAGCTCCGTTTCTCTTCCATCTCTTCTGCCATGTGAGGGCACAGCCACAGGCACTATGTAGGAAGCAGGGAGTGAGCTCTCACCAGATACTGAATCAGCCAGCACCTTGATCTTGGATTTCTCAGCCTCTAGAACTATGAGAAATAAACTTCTATTATTTGTAAGTTACCCAGTCTATGGTACTTTTTATAGCAGCAGAAAGAGGCTGAGAAAACTACAATGATACTATCAGCATACTGAGCAAAGTATATTCATATCCTGAAATTTGACACTACCTATCCCTTTCATCTTGAAAATAATTTTTATCCTCTGAATAAACCCTCTCTCCTTTAACAGATTGCCTGTAAGTATTTGCTCAGAGCGATCTTGTTGTTTCCTCTAAGGATCTCCTACTCTACAAAAGCTTCAACTCTTACCTTAAATTCAGACAACACCCAAGTCTGCATTTGTGGGACTGGAGATTCTTCCCTCAAGAACTCTAAAATCTACCTGCTTGACACCTGCTGTGCTACTCTTCTCTGCCCAATCCCAAAAAACCTTAAATTCTGCCTTAGATTATCTCTCTACACTCTTCAATAACTGGTTCTTCTGTTTGATTTTTAAAATTCTGTTAATTACAACAACATTCATCCAAGCATTCTTAAATAAAATCATGGAATCACATTTTCTCCTGTCCTCACATTCAGTAAATTTCTAAGACTTGTAAGATTCTTCCTCAGGAATTTGTTTCACTTTTCCTACCTCTGTTTTCTCTCTCACCAACCTGATGCAAAACCTCATCATTTCTTATCTCTCTTTACCTAAACTCCCCATCAGAATTCTATGCAATTTACCAGATCAACCATTCTAATCCCAGTGTTGGCTATATCCATGTCTTTGGAAACCCATAACATACTGTTAAATTCTCTTATCTGTTCCATTTTGCCTTAAAGTAATTTTATCACTGAATTTTGCACTTTTGGGGCAGAGAAACTGTGTTTTCTCTTCTATAAAGAAGCATCTAGCAGAGGTTTGCCTATGGAAGTAATTAAGAATAATCTACTTAAATGGAATTTGATTTAGAACATCTTTGAAAAGAACATACCAGTTTTTAAAGTTAGTTTTTCTTCAAAGCAGCAATCAATATTGTAGATATTATTAGAAAATATTGGTAAGTTTACCAAATATATCATGAAGGGCTAATTCGTAGAAAACAACTGAGTTAATTTTGAACTTTGTACAACTTTTTCTCTCCCTCATTTTTTTAATATAGTGGTTTATTTGATTCCATGTATGCCTGTGGTGTTACAGTATTCCCCAAATGTACACACCAAACTATACATAAACACATGTACACATACTAGGTAATTGCCAAGAAATTTAAACCTAGTTTTAGAGAAAGGGAACAGGTTAACTTTACTTGGAGAGGAAAAAATCTGGGTTAACTCATGAACTGAGTTAAATTATTGAATTTGAAATTCAGAGGAAACACAATGGGGCTGAGGACTAATCTTGGTTTGTAAGGATGTCACTCCTACATTCCTTCATTGTTATTCTATAGAATATCACACATAAATTATTGCCAGATGTAACTTTTATTAAGAGTTGGGTAAATATATGCATCATTTATCAATATAAACAATATGAATTTGAAGGGTTATAAGCATATGGTCATATCTCTTATATTTCATTTATCTCTTCAGCCCTGGTACTTATGGAGTTTGGTATAAAGATGGTAGTCAACAAGTCCTTGATGAACTGAATGTGCTAATTCTTTTATTTCCTATGCTCTTGAGGAGCTGAAAGGTTTACTTGCAATTGTTTACTAAGCTAGGCAAAGATTTTAGGAGGCTTATTGTCAATGGGCAGATCAGTTGAAGAAAAGAATTAGAGCAAAAATATTCCAAGGCAGGCTAACTTTGCCTAGGCAAAGATTTGTATGCCGATATAAAGAGTTTATGTGGACCCTATTACCTTACTATGGTATTAATGAGGGCTGAAATTGGAGCTATTTCTATTACATACTATAGAATGCAATAAAGTACCATGCAATAAAGATAACAGCAACTTTATAGGAAGAGGTTGAGAGGAATAAAAACTAAACCCCTACCAGAGATAAGGCAAGAATACTGCATGTAAACAGATGGAATATTTAGTTTTCTCAATCCTTCTTTTACCACAATGTCTGCTTTAGCCTTACTACTAAAGTGTGGTCCATGAAATGTCAACGTCACCTGGAAACTTCCAAGAAATGCAGAATCTCAGACTTTCCCCATGACCTAAAATATCAGTCCATATTTTCACAAGAATTGAATGTGATTCATACATTTAAGTGCTCAATGGGAAACAGTTTACTTGACGTTGTATAAGGTAACACAATATACTAGTAGTGAATAGTGGATAAGAACTAGTACTAGACCATTCTTGAAATACTGAAACAAGACAATGCTATATAAACATATTAATACTAATAACATAACAGCATACTTGATTCCTGCTCTGATTCATATTTGAATCCATTATGGACATAGCAAAAAACTGGGAAACTTGGGGCTATATTAGATGTTTGTCATCCACAAACCACCTTCCTCAGGGAAGACTTCAACTCTCAACAGTCTCCATATAAGTGTTCAAAATGCATGAAAGAGCACACATGTCAGCAAAGGCAATACTATCACTTATTCATAAGCCTTAAAATCTACTCCAGGAAAATATCATTGGCAATATTTAGTGAAAGTACAAGCACATCCAACTGCCCACGAGGCACCATATATTGATGCATGGTTAGAGGAAAAGTCACACCAATTCAAGAAATTAATTGTAATCCCATTTATATCTGTTTTAAGGAAATGATAAATGTGTGTCCATTCAGGATTAGCTTTTGAAAGATGATTAATCTTCCAATACTGGGAGACACCAGAAGTACTGCAAGCCTCTACAACACATCCATTTGAAATCCCCCACAGATATTGCTATAGAACCTTGGTCCCAAACCTTCCTGCCTCCACGGTTCTGTTGGAACATGTAAACTATAAAAGGTCACAAATATACCTCAGCAGGATCCATATGCCACAACAGAGAACAATTAGAAAAGGGAATTCTTTGCAGTCTTCAGCGTAATCCAAATCAATGCCCAGGGAAAAGGGATATTAAAGACAGCGATGGGCCGGGCGCGGTGGCTCAAGCCTGTAATCCCAGCACTTTGGGAGGCCGAGGCGGGTGGATCACGAGGTCGAGAGATCAAGACCATCCTGGTCAACATGGTGAAATCCCGTCTCTACTAAAAATACAAAAAAAATTAGCTGGGCATGGTGGCGCGTGCCTTTAATCCCAGCTACTCAGGAGGCTGAGGCAGGAGAATTGCTTGAACCCAGGAGGCGGAGGTTGCGGTGAGCCGAGATCGCACCATTGCACTCCAGCCTGGGTAACAAGAGCGAAACTCCGTCTCAAAATAAATAAATAAATAAATAAATAAACAAAACAAAACAAAAACAGCGATGGCTGAGACTCCTTAGGAACAAAATCAGATAGGGTATAGCCATCAGAGGCCTGTGCTGGGCCACACGGGGATCTTCGCTGGTGTTTTAAATTGCATGCTTAGCCAAATCATGAAATACTGCTCTTTCGGACTCAGTACCTTTCTCAACTTGGACCTCACTTTACTTGTGACGGCCCGTCGTGGTCACCAAGGAGCTGTAGTTATTCATTATGGATTATGTGTACACATTTCAGCAAGGCAGTATCCATCTCTGTCCTCCCTATCAGACATCACAAGGTTAATGTGGAAAATGCTATCTGGGTGTTAATCATGTATGAAAACAGCTACTGAACAGAAGAGGGTTGGGAGGACTATGAGTAACCAAGAAAATGCATTCCCTTGCTAAAATATGCATGCATCGGGAATCGATAAACTGAGATGCATATCCTTGCAACCTCGGGGGAAAGTGGGTGACAACTTGCATCCTTTCTAGGACACAATCAGTATTCTTACTACTCCTATCACACACAGCATTGTGCTTCAGGCTTCTGTCATCTGGAAGCTTTTTTGTTCTCTAAAAAGTCTTTAAGGGCCATGTACTTGGGGCTTTGCCACAAAAAAGGAGTGGGCTGCTGTAAAAAGGCACGTGCTGTTATTATATCATACACGGAGGATTTGTACTTTTTTCCTTGTCACTGTTAGTGGCACTGTGAGATGAGATGTTCTACAAAAGTGAGCCCTTGTTAACTGAAGTCTTTTCATTTACATGCTCAAACTTTTCTTTTTCATTTTAACTATTTTAAATGAGACACTTTTTACATTTTTGGACTACATACTTGGATGTGCAAAAATTACAATGCTCTTTATTTCCTATAACTAAATTTATGTTACCACATGAGCCATTGTTCTTCACCTTTGCCAATTAAAGGCAGCCTACTCTCTCCAAAGTTCCATCTCTTCTGAGTAACTCCTCAGTCCATTAGAACTCTCTGCCTTCACATTCCTCCTTTCCTTCTCACCAAATGTCTGATGGGTTCCAGAGGAAGAGGAGCATGCAGGGGAGAGGCATGTGTCACCATGTGCACTGAACACCTTTTCTTTTTAAAATTTTTATTTTTAACTGACAAATAATAATTGCATATACTTAGAGGGCACAATGTGATGTTTTGATACACATGTATGTGGTAGACAGATTCTATCAAGCTAATCAATATGCACAGCACCTCACTTATCCTCTTGCCCTTTATGTCACCCTCACTGCTGCTGGCCCCTGCCTGTGTCCGCCAGGGCTATCCACTATCCACTGGCGTCCTAACGGGCGGAGGTGTGTCGGGTGTGCAGGCTCATCTCGTCCACTTCAGAGGAGTGATTCTGAAGGGAAGGGTCACAGAACTTTTTAATGGATTCCCCCACTACCTTAGAGAACCCTGAGGAACTTAGGACCTGGGAGAACCACTGACCTATTGCTTCTGATTATCCTCATGTCCCAGTGGACACGTGGCTTACCTAAGAGTCTCTCAGTGTTCCTTTATTATACCCTGGAGCAAAAGATGCTGCTTTCAGACCCTCTAGACTGATCCAAGATTTTAATCACTACCCCTTATCAAAGTAGGAGGGGGCACTGGGCCTTTCTCAAAGACCCAGGCAGTATCTAGCTCCAGTCACATCCTCCTCTGATTCTCTTGCCCCCTCTGACTAGGAAATGGCATTTATCTCATCAGGTATTCTTCCCACTCTAGGGGTAAGGTCCAAATTCTATGCTCTGAATCTCCTAGATTTCAGGCCCTATTATTTAAACGCAAGCTTCTGGAATTCACGAAATCTAATTTTCTGACCTGAGTTTCTGGCTCCTTCAATTGAAAGCTGTAGCTTTTAAGACTTTTATCTCCGCGAGAGATATACAAAAGTATGCACAAGAGCTCAAAAGCCTAGAATTTACTCTTTTCTTTCTGTACCATCTCAGCCCTGCATAGCAGAGCAATATAGATAACTCTCACTGCTGTTTCGATGATAAGGAGAAGTGAAGAGTTAGAAGGAATTGGAAAAATACACAGCTTAATATCACAGCATTACACTGCTACGCATGACTTATTTACTTCCTAAACAGGGGATACTGAACATAATTGTGCATTTTCTGAATAATGTAGGCACCTTATTGGACTGGGTTGTAAGTAAATGCCTTTCAGTTTTATTGTTTCTGCCTTTCCCATCAGACCGTCAACCATCACTGCGATTTTGAAGGTACCTCCAGCAGATTCTTCTCTGCCTCTTGTTTCTAGTTTCTTGACTGTTATGAGCTGGATAACCATATAACTGCGCTTGTTAAAAATTGTGTCTTAAAGGAAAGCCAATAAAGTCCTGGCCCTAGAAGTTAAGTGTGTGCCTTTGTAACCACTATGTCAGCCTAAGAGGCTGTTTTTTTTTCTTGCTTCTAAGTTTGGGCTGTGTTTCCAAGGGTAGAGGTTGTCAGAAATTTCACCTCTGAATAAGCGGAACATTACTATCATTTAAGGCATAGTAGGTATCATTCTCCTTCATAAAGCTGACACAATAAATGCCTTGAAATTGATACCATGAGTACCATGTTTGAACTCAAAATGGGAGTCAAAGCCCCATTTTCAGATATATCTAGGTTATTTTCAGCTATTTACAAAAAAGCAAGCACACCATTAGAAAGCAATGGGTTTCCTTTCTCTCTGCTTTCATTGACAAAAGTATATTTTCATTTCTCTTTCCTATGAGAACACTGACTTCAGTTATTCAGAGTTTAGATTGTTGACCCAGCTGCCACTGTGAAGGTTTCAACAGAACATCTTAAACTGTGAGAGATCAGTACATAAATTGGGCTATAAAACCATGGCATTTCCTTATAATTGCTTGAGAATGTCTCAGACTAGGAACAAAGTCAAAGATAAAAACATAAGGCACTCAGGTCAACCTTTAGGAAATTCTTAATCATCTAAATATATTATGCAGCAATTCTTTCATTTGGCCTGTCAACCTCTTGAAGGGAATAATGTCCTGACTTCAAAGCTGAGGCCGTCTAGCTTTAGGGCTAGTCATTTTTCTCAAGTATCAATAGCAAAGGTTCTCCAGGTGAATAGGTACCAAGGATCAGCCATACAAAGCCAGTCCCACAACCCCAGGAGTATAACAGGAGATTCACTTTTCCTAGTTTCTACAACTGAAGACATTCGGTGTTAACTCACTGGAACTAGAGCCTTTTGTCTAGTTGGTTTTTAATTTATCTTGTTTCTCTTTTTCTGCATCTCACACTTGGCTAATAGGAAGAATGCAGTAGCGGGCAAGACATTCAAACTTACTCATGTTCTACAAATCAACACCTCATTACCTTCCATCTTTTTACACTCCTGGAAAATGCAGCATCCATATTTTGCTACCTGCTCCTAGCAGTAGCTCCATGGTTAATCTCCTGTACCTCTTGCTTTAATGGGATTTTTCCTCTTGCCTTTAGCTCGTGTTGCATGCTCTTAAAATAAGCCTTTATGCTGAGTGAATAGGAAACAAACAATGGATAAACTCATTCATTTATTTAGGAAATATATTTGTACACTAAGTGCTATATCAACAAATTAACACAGTTTCTGCCTGTATTAGTAATACATTGCTGCATAAAAATACTACCACAAACTTAGCAGCTGTTTCTAGCGGTTTAAAACAACACACATTTATTATCTCACAGTTTCTGTAGGTGAGGAGTCTGAGCATGGCTCTCATAGGCATTATAATCTAGCGAAGGATACAGTTAAATAAATTATCAGGCATATCATGCTGCAGTGAGTGGGGCCTATGCCTTAGATGCAGGCAGAAGAGAGGATGCTATGAACGGGCATGGATATGTGGACTGCAGTGTTCACAGGCATGCCTAGGAGGCCCCTTGAGGTAAGGCACATAGCTGGAGATGGCAAAAGAAATAGGACAGGAATAAAGATAGCTCTTTCCCTGTGCCATCAAGTTCTGTCTGAAAACTTGGGATGTCTAAAAATTCTACATTTGAATCAGGTTTTCCAGGTTATTATGAATGTGCATTTGTCAGCTAACAACAGGATGCGTGGGCCACTATCTTTTCTTGCACCAGGCTCCTCAGATTTCAGGGGTAGACCTGATGCTAATACCATGATACAGATAATTCATGGGAAAGAGTTCAGATGAGAGCAACTAACCTCAAACTGGGAATTATTCTAGGGGTGGAGTGGGAGTGTTGGGGGACATGGCAGCCATGAGAATGAGCCTCGTAGATTCTGTGGGCCGGGAGTAAAATTGAGCAACATCCTCAGCTACCATGCTCTGAAATTCATCACCATGTTAGCACCAACGCCACTGCTCTCAGCCAGTGACTGGGTTGCTCTCACATCAGGGATTGTATGGGTTGCTCCCAACCAGTGACTGAGTGTGGCAGGGATATTAAAGGAAATTCATTCCCAGGAGATGTAGGATTCCTCCAAAGGATGACTTTACCTTAATGACTCCCCACTGGCCTTGCTAAACCCTTCTTAGAACTGCTCTACAGTTCAATACACTTCCATCCAATCCTTCTTCCTTCCCTCTCTTCTCTTTTGTTCAAGGTCAGCCTCCCATGGCTGTCTAACAGCTCCCTTAATCTCAACCAGCTTCCTCCCTATTTTCTCTCACAGGTCTTTTCTCTCTAAATTCATTGCATATTTGGTCCTATTTTGTATAATGTCTTCCCCAATAAGTTTCTTCCAATAAGATTATTCTAGGAAGCCTTCCTTGTTCCCCTGTGTTAATCCAGATCCTCTGACAAGTCTGTGCTCAATAACTCTGCAGGACAAGCAATGCCATACCAGATTGGAGTGGTCCCTCAAATCACATGTAGTAGTCATGATCTCAGCAACCTATCACAGAGTCAGAAGAAAAGAAATTTCACATCCTCTAGGGAAGGTGACAGGGATGACCGCAGGGGTTCAAATCCTGGCTCCTCACACATAAGCCATGTTACATTGGGCAGATTATCCCACCGCTGTGCCTTAGTTTCTCTAATTGTAAAATGAAGACAATTGTAGTGCCTATCTCATAAGATTACAGGGAGAATTAAATGAGTTTATTCCTGTAAACCTTTAACAACAGCCCTTGGCTCTATAGGCATCATTTCAAATGCAAGGTATAAAATAAAGAAAAAACAAACCTTTAAGAATTATAAGTCCTCTTAACAATCCTGAAAATCCTGGCACCTAAAACAAAGCTACATTTGCTTTTAATTTTCTACAGAGAGGCTTCCCAGAAATAGGAGCAAATGGCTGCATGTGTTCACATAACACATTATACAATAGGATCTGTAAAAAGCAATGTATATTTCACGGGAACCATGATTCTATGTTTACATTTGAAGATGCAACTAAAATACTGCCACATTTAGAAAAGTTAGCATAATTTTATCTTTTGTAATTTTTATGCTAGAAAAATTGTCCTCTGTCGCAGGCATTTGCAGGCCCCTTGTTAAATGTCAAAAATCTCCAGAAATCATATTATTATAAGGTAGAATGGATGGTGTCAGATATGCTTGCTTCCTGAAGCACTTGTTTAATTTACCTGAATAACTATTTTAATTATTGAGATAAAAATTGGTATTTTTGTGTAAGTCTGTGTGTCAGGGAATTTAGACAATTTAGAGCTGCTACTTCATTCTGCTAAAGGTTAAATTTCATCAAACATAAAAAAAATTTATCACAGCCTAGTAAACTTTAATGTACAAAACCTGGTTTTTTTCAACCCCTAAAATACTGAATTTTGCCTCATGAAATCTAGCATTCAGAACTGTGCTTTTTCTAAAACACTTTTTTTTCTGATGAATGAAAGAAAAATACATAACAAGCACTAAAGGCCTAAATGAAATGTATCCATGTGCACAGTTACCTCCTTGATAGGAAAATCTCACTTAGAAGTTTTTAAAGTTTGCTGAAGATAAGCATCTAAAATGTAACCACTTTCAAAGTCGTCAATCTCTCTTGCATTTAAAAAGTGAGCCATAACCACCCAGAGTGCAAACGTTCTTTAAAATGACTCAAACAATTTTTGTTAACATTTTTATGCTATAGACACTTGTGTTTATGATGATTACTTATTATAAAGTAGCTTTAAGATTACCAGAGGGAATCATTATCATAAGTAAAATATTATTAAAACATCTTTTTATTATTTTTATTGAATGATAATGTGATACAGTGTTTTGAAAACTGAGACTCCTAGTTTTAAAACATCGGCTGCCCCTTATTAGCTTGTGTGACCTCAAATAAATTGCCTAACATCTCTGAGCCTCAACTTCTTCATCTGCAAAAATGGAACACTGTCACAAGAATTACATAAAATGTAGCATAGAACACTTTGGGAAGAATGCCTGACTCATGGAGACACTCATCAGATATAGTTCTCTCCCACTTACCTTCAGAAAAACAACCCGAAATGGGAAGATTGTGATTGGGTAATATGTTTCATCCACGTATACTAATAAAAGGACATTTTCTAGTCTTACAACATCTATTTGTGATGTCAGTTTTCTTTCCTTCAGAGATAGTCATTCCTCTTCCCATATGACTGTAACCTAAGAAAAACACTCCTGTGATAACTCTTGTAATAAATAAAACTCCATCTACTATAATTATCTTCCAGCAGGATCAAACTATAAGTTAATCTACTTAGAATAGTCCCAGGTGTAAGAAACCTACCCAAAGTTAGAAACACTTTGGTTATTTTTGGGGTCCAAATGGATAAATATGTAAAATAATACATTAAGTGCAAATTTGTCACAAAGAACAGTTTCAGGCTCCAATCATCATATTTTGAGGACCATGAGAAGCTTTCATCACCTTACTCTTTCCCTCGTGGTTTGCCTCTAGTTCAGGTTGATTCCAAAGCTGGATATCTGTCCAAATCTATGGAGGTCATGTCTAAGGTTCCTGAGGATTCTCAATCTCTCTAAAATGCACTCCCTTGTCCCTTACCCCTAGCCTCAGGGAAATCTCCCTGTATTTCCATGCAGTTTGGAATCTGTCTTGCCTAACAGAAGACCCTGAATCACCCTCCAGAAAAACTCATTTTGAGGTTGGAGTTGAACCAAGAAATAACTAAGTCTTAATCATTTGGAGCTCAAAAGAAGCTCCTTGAAGGGGTATTCAGATAGGTCAATACTTCTCACTTAGCTTTCAGAAGCTTTTTAACAAACAGACGACAACTTAGAAACAGAAGCACATTCTTGATAATCACACTCACACGGACTGGAAGTCTAATCATTAGGCTAATTTTTACAATAAAGCTAGTTCAGATATATATAGAAAAATAAAAGCGAGTAGGATGAGATGACCTTTCAGATACCTATAAAAAATTAATATATGGTCACCACTTTCAAAGGACTAGAAGGTGTGTTCCAGGCAAAAGAAACAACTTGGGAAAAACATGGAAATATGAAAGAAAAAAGCACACTGGGGGACTCTACAGTACACAGATATCCTATTTTGTGATGTTCTCCTGAGTGCTAATTTCTTACAAAACTGTTTGTCCCTGCATATTCCCTTTGAAAAGGCATAGAAGATATCACATGCATGCTTGTGCATCTACATGCTGTTGTTACATATGTTTTTTATATTCTCAGAGCACTCTCCAGCATTTTTTCCAATGGGTGCTCCCACCAAACTGCTTTACACCCTCAGTCAATAAGAGTTAGCATAATATCATGCAACAGCTCTCAGCCAATGAGCTTTTATCAACCAATCCTGGGCTGAATGCATTCGGTAAAATAAATGTATTTTTTCTGTGGCCTCTCTTTCTGCAGTTAGTTTTGTATGCTGACAAATAGCGATAATGTTGCTAGAACTGCTACTAAGAAACAAAGGAAGAAGATGACATGGATATTAAAATGCTAGAGACTGAAGCCATGTATGTTAGAGTAAATAGTCAAGGAAATAGGATGAGAACCACAAAGTCTATATAGTCCAGTTAAGCACTTAGAAAAGACCACTGGAGGCCGGGCGCGGTGGCTCAAGCCTGTAATCCCAGCACTTTGGGAGGCCGAGGCGGGTGGATCACGAGGTCGAGAGATCGAGACCATCCTGGTCAACATGGTGAAACCCCGTCTCTACTAAAAATACAAAAAATTAGCTGGGCATGGTGGCACGTGCCTGTAATCTCAGCTACTCAGGAGGCTGAGGCAGGAGAATTGCCTGAACCCAGGAGGCGGAGGTTGCGGTGAGCCGAGATCGCGCCATTGCACTCCAGCCTGGGTAACAAGAGCGAAACTCCGTCTCAAAAAAAAAAAAAAAAAAAAAAAAAAAAAAAAGAAAAGACCACTGGAACCTGAAACAATTGAATGACCAACAGTAAAAACATTAAGTGAAGGAAATTACAGGCAGAGGTATGGCATGGAAGTCAGGGGACTTAAAGAAAGTATCAGAATAAAGAGCGGCTGCCAGTGTATGATGCTGGAAAGAAACTCTGGCTCTGATTTATGGCACATGAACTTAACTCTAAACCAGGTGGGCTTCTGGCTTGCTGTAGCTGGAGGCTAGAGTATGATGGGAGGTGCCACAGGAAGGCAGTTAGGAAGGTAAATTCAGGCCTGATAATAAAAGAGCTCATGTTCCACCTACAGAGCTTAAACTTATTCTCTAGGGCAAGCAATAGAAAAAATATTAATTTCAACGGGTGAAATGACAGAAAAAAATATTTGTGTTTCAAAAATAAAATTAATGATAGAGTAACACCATAAAATGACATTATCTAGGAAATAGAAATAAACTAGGAGATTAACACTGTTACAGAATAATAGATCGAGAAAAATATACAAAACAATATAAATATAGGGAAGAACTCCAGATGTCAGATTTGTAAATTCCAGTGAAAATACAGCAGGTAAAAGCAAGGTTTCCTGGTCTGGTACCAGCTGCCACCTGACCCATCCACTCTTAGTACATCTTCCTATCTATGTTTATTCTCCATTTTCTTCTATTATATTCTACCTCTACTCTGAAAAAAGGGAAAGACCTCAGCAGATGGAACAAGAGGTACTCAAAATGTCAGGTCACAGGTAAAGGTTACTCAGCAGGGACATATCCTATACCGTCATGCCCTACCTAGCTTGATAGAAGAGTTGAAAAGGTTGCCAATACCTGTTAGACAAGCTTACAGGAATGAAAGGCACTTTTATCTCTTTTAGCCAAAGGATCACAGGAAACTGAAGGTCAGGTTTTCAATAGAAGATGAAGGTCTACTTCATCTTGAGTTTCACACACAGAAGATCATAATACCACAACAAGAACGTGAGAATCTCAGAACAAAGTAAACTGCCATATTTCCCATAGAGAGTTTTCCAAGCATAATTGTTAGTTTTATATTCTTTGAGGTTTTGAGATGCTCACTAATATTTTCATAGGGCCACCTTCATTTGAATTTGCAACCCCTAGTCCTTTATCAATTAAGATCCAGAGTGCTTAGCACTGTTATGTAGTCAAAAAAGTGGCATCCAGAAGCATCCTGCTAGTCTTACAGATAAAATCAGTTGAACTTTAGGCAGTAACAGAGATTAGCCATCATGATTATGGCACTGTGTTATAAAAATGACACAGCTTATGAGATTTTGCTACAGCGAATACCCTCAAAAAGGGCTTCATGTCATCCATTTTCAACATCCTTGCAGGAAGAGCGACTTCAGTGGTACTTTAAGTGTGGCTAACATACTAACGATACTAGCAAGAGCACCCACTCAGAATGGCTGGATTTATCAGATTTATCCATCTGTAAGTCTTTAGCATCCACTGTCATTAGTCTGAATAATGGCTCCCGTGTCTATAAATGAAAACAGTCCGTTACATGAATAATCACTTCAGAGAAAATGTTGTGAGGGGAGAAGAATCAAAGATTACACTTCATTGTGGGAGTTACTCATAAGCTTCTACTTATTTCTTTAACTAGGAAGTGTTCAGAAGACTCTTAAAGCTCATCTGTGCTGCAAGAACTAGGGGAAAGTTGTCAAATTGGATTTACCACTGAAAAACGAAAAGATTTTCTAAATAATATTTAAGAATTGAGAATCATAATACATTCTTTGCACTTCACTACTTTAAAATTAATGACTCCAGAAATCACAAGGACAAAAATAATTAGAAAATTGAGACTAAATTTAAAGAACTAAAGATGTCCACACAAACCTTTACATTCTTAAGTAGATTTGAAAACTTCAAACATAACTAGCATAAAGAAGCTGAGTATGGGAAGGCATCAGTTGGAATAAACTGTAGTATATTTCACAGCAAATAGATCCATTTGTCATTCAAGTCCTTATTATGAGTCTGTAAACAAAAGTGTTAGCTAGCACACGGAAATTAACCAAACCTTATATATAGCATTCGTCTTCTAATAGAGTGCTCTAAGCTACACAAATACAAAATAATTTCTGCATAGATGATGATTTTCAACTGGCACTAAATTATTTTTTAAATGTGCCTCATGAAGGTTGATATGAAAAAGTCTTCTGAAAATGCCTCACTGTAGATTGGCTTGTTTAATAAATTCTGTGAATTTAGAATTAGCAAGATGGTTGATCATAAAGAACTCATAGTGATGACAATTACAGATCAGAAAGTGTGTCTACAATAAGAAAACCACTGGAACACATTGTTCAGAATGAAGAAAATGTCAAGGCCTTCCCATACTAATCAAATCAATTGGCTTCTTACTTTTTGTGTGTGTGCTGTTTTCAATTGTGAGATAGTGGGACAGTAAAACCTGGAAATCGAAAGTATTCTCTTTGTGAGCATCATCCATACTAGATGAGACAAACTTTTCTGTACACTGTCAGGATACATTCTTTTCTTAGAGAAAAGACATACTTCTTTATAAGTGTTTTATTCTCCTTCAAGTAGGACATGTCCTTCGTGTTCCTTGGTGCTATAAACTTACAAAAAAAAAAAGTGATTGAATTATCTTTTCTAAAAATATTGAATTCTCCAGTATTTTTCTACTTCTTTCAAATAACTCAGATTAAAAATCCAACTTTTTAACATCTGCCTTATATTGTGCTGCCAATTCCTAGCTTTAGAGAATGCATATTGGTACTAACTTTATGTAAGCATAAGTTTATATCTTGCTCTCAGCAGCTTAGACTTGATGCATTTTATACAAGAGTTTAAAACTTAAAGGCTTAGAGTGAAAATAACCCGTGGCAAGTAAAGCAAATAATGAATCCTATACAGAGCATTTTATGTTAATATTATGAACAAAGTCAAGAGAAGAAGATAATATAGTTCTGCTAAAATACTTGAAATTTGATGCCCCTGTCCAAGGCTGTGTCTACACACAACTTTAGAGATTGAATGAAAATGGTCAAATTCAGAAAAGCTACTTACTAATTTTTAGTTAATTAACCCAATGGGTTTACCAAATAATTTGTAAATTAAACTATGTATATATAGTACTTTGTTTTCAAATTCATCTTAAAACACTAGAAAGATGCCGGGTGCGGTGGCTCAAGCCTGTAATCCCAGCACTTTGGGAGGCCGAGGCGGGTGGATCACGAGGTCGAGAGATCGAGACCATCCTGGTCAACATGGTGAAACCCCGTCTCTACTAAAAGTGCAAAAAATTAGCTGGGCATGGTGGCACGTGCCTGTAATCCCAGCTACTCAGGAGGCTGAGGCAGGAGAATTGCCTGACCCCAGGAGGCGGAGGTTGCGGTGAGCCGAGGTTGCGGTGAGCCGAGATCGCGCCATTGCACTCCAGCCTGGGTAACAAGGGCGAAACTCCGTCTCAAAAAAAAAAAAAAAAAAAAAAAAAACACACACTAGAAAGATATCTAATTTATATTTATGCCTTTTATTTCTGGCATATATTAGAGGAAGAAAAAATTTTTTATAAGATACATTTTTAAAATTAGTGATTCATAGTTCTGCACTCAGCCACAATGAAATAATTGGTAGCAAACTTGTCATCCTAACAGCTAGTGCAATTAGAGCAGAATTACTCTCAACAACTACAAAACTAGATTGGAATAGACAGTGAAGGACTATGTTTCCTGAAAGAATAAAAATAAAAAAGATAAGCCCAACAATCGCCCTGTTTTTTGTTTTTTGATTTTTTTTTTCCTAGACTCACTTTTTGGGCTGCAGTGTAAGAAGTGGGAATGTAGGCAAAGTACAGCAGCTTTGCTGAATAGAGGAAATGGAGAAAAGAGTTTAGAAATGCTGTGGTGACTGAAATTGGATCTATTTCAGACTTTGGTCAAATATACAGCTACATGTGAGTAAAGTTCCATGAGTCATAGCAAAAGACAATTACCAGGGAAATAACATTATTATGGAGATATAAGACATAAATTCCTAGAATTAAAACAGGATCAATATGTATCTGATTTAAACAAGCCAGAGCAGTGAGATCTCACTAAAGATTCAGGTCATCCAGTAGAAATCCCAAAAAAGTCATACATTACTAGTAGGGCTTAACTAGCACTAGAGTACAGGGTACTTTAGAGTCTTTCATTAAAAACCTTAAAAAGAAGTCTTGAAAGGAGAGAATTGAGCTGAAAATAATTTAACTGCTAGCCAAAATAAAATGCACAATTGACAGGAAGGCAACAAAATTTAGATAATCAGCCATGGAATGTGGAAAATGCCCATCATTTAATCAATAATTATTAGACAGCCAATAAAAGAGAAATATAAATAATAAAGAAACAAAAATAAATGATAAATTTAATTATTATAAAATAATTTAAATTATCTATTACAAATGTTTTCTAGAATTTATGCTAAAACATTATAATAATAAAAAATGGAATATTTTAAAAAATAGCTAAATAGGATATCTAGAAAAGTTAAACTCAACATCTGAATTAGAAATTTTACCATATGGGCCCAATAGAATATTGGATATTATAAAACAAAAGATTAATAAATAGTGAACCTGAAGACATAGCAATAAACTACCTAAACTAAGCCAAGGAAGGGAAATAGGGCTAACAAATGTACAAAGTCTTTGTAACATACAGCAAAACATCAAACATCTAAAATGTGATAATTGGAGTCTAGGAAGAAAGGGAATATATATATATATATATATATATATATATATATATGTATATATATAATTGCAATATATAATTGCACTTTGGGTTCTGGGGTATATGTGCAAAATATGCAGGATTGTTGCATAGGTATATACATCGCAATGTGGTTTACTGCCTCCATACCCCCATCTGGCGATTCTCCCCATGCTCTCTCTCCCCAACCTCCCTACCTCCTGCTGTCCCTCCCCTACTCCCCCACAACAGACCCCAGTGTGTGAACTTCCCCTCCCTGTGTCCATGTGTTCTCATTGTTCAACACTGGCCTATGAGTGAGACCATGTAGTGTCTGATTTTCTGTTCTTGTGTCAGTTTGCTGAAATTATGGTTTCCAGATTCATCCACCTCCCTACAAAGGACACCAACTCATCATTTTTTGTGGCTGCATAGTATTCCGTGATGTATATGTGCCACACTTTCCTTGTCCAATCTATCATCGATGGGCATCTGGGTTGGTTCCAGGTCTTTGCTATTGTTAACAGTGCTGCAATGAACATACCTGTGCATGTGCCTTTATAATATAGAATGATTTATAATCCTTTGGATATATACCCAGTAATGGGATTGCTGGGTCAAATGGAATTTCTATTTATAGGTCCTTGAGGAATCACCACACTGTCTTCCACAATGGTTGAACTAATTTACACTCCCACCAATGTGTTAAAGTGTTCCCATTTCTCCACATCCTCTCCAGCATCTGTTGTCTACAGATTTTTTAATGATCACCATTCTAACTGGCATGAGATGGTATCTCAATGTGGTTTTGATTAGCATTTCTCTAATGACCAGTGATGATGAGCATTTTTTCATATGTTTCTTGGCCTCACAAATATCTTCTTTTGAAAAGCATCTGTTCATGTCCTTTGCCCACTTTTGAATGGTTTTTGTTTTTGTTTTTGTTTTCTTGTAAATCTGTTTTAGTTCTTTGTAGATTCTGGATATTAGTCCTTTGTCAGATGGGTAGGTTGCAAAAATTTTTTCCCATTCTGTTGGTTGCTGGTTCACGCTAATAATTGTTTCTTTTGCTGTACAGAAGCTCTGGAGTTCAATTACATCCCATTTGTTTATTTTGGATTTTGTCGCCAATGCTTTGGTGTTTTAGTGATGAAGTCCTTGCCTATGCCTATGTCCTGAATGGTTTTGTCTAGGTTTTCTTTCAGGGTTTTTATGGTGTTAGGTCTTATGTTTAAGTCTTTAATCCATCTGTTGTTAATTTTAGTGTAAGGTGTCAGAAAGGGGTCCAGTTTCTGCTTTCTGCATGTGGCTAGCCAGTTTTCGCAATGCCATTTATTAAACAGGGAATCCTTTCCCCATTATTTGTTTTCGTTAGGTTTGTCAAAGATCAGGTGGTTGTAGATGTATGGCATTGCCTCTGAGGCCTCTGCTCTGTTCCACTGGTCTATATCTCTGTTTTGGTACCAGTACCATACTGTTCTGATTACTGTAGCTTTGTAGTATTGTTTGAAGTCAGGTGGTATGATGCCTCTGGCTTTGTTCTTTTTGCTTAGAATTGTCTTGGCTATGCTGTCTCCTGATTTTTTAATGATCATCATTCTAACTGTTGTGACGTAGTATCTCAGTGTGGTTTTGATTTGCATTTCTCTAATGACCAGTGGTGATGAGCTTTTTTTATGTTTGTTGACTGCATAAATGTCTTCTTTTGAAAAGTGTCTGTTCATATCCTTTGCCAACTTTTTGATGGGGTTGTTTGGATTTTTTTCTTGTAAATTTGTTTAAGTTCTCCATAGATTCTGAGTATTAGCCCTTTGTCAGATGGGTAGAGTGCAAAAATTTTTTCCCATTATATTGGTTGCCAGTTTACTCTACTGATAGTTTCTTTTGCTGTGCAGAAGCTCTTAAGTTTAATTAGATCTCATTTGTGTATTTTGGCTTTTGTTTCCATTGCTTTTGGCTTTTTAGTCATGAAGTCCTTGCCCATGCCTCTGTCCTGGATGGTATTGCCTAGGTTTTCTTCTAGAGTTTTTATGGTATTATGCCTCATGTTTAAATATTTAATCCATGTAGAGTTAATTTTTGTATAAGATGTAAGGAAGGGATCCAGTTTCAGCATTCTGTATATGGCTAGCCAGTTTTCCCAACACTATTTATTAAATAGGGAAAATAGGGAATCTTTTCCCCATTGCTTGCTTTTGTCAGGTTTGTCAAAGATCAGATGGATCTAGTTTTGTGGCATTCCTTCTGAGGCCTCTGTTCCATTCTATTGGTCTGTATCTCTGTTTGGTACCAGTACCATGATCTTTTGATTATAGTAGCCTTATAATATAGTTTGAGGTCAGGTAGCATGTTGCCTCCGCTTTGTGGGGTTTTTTTTCTTAGGATTTCCTTGGCTATGCAGGCTCTTTTTTGTTTTTATATGAAGTTTAAGGGTTGTTTTTTTTTTTTTTTTTCCAATTGACAAAGTCATTGGTAGCTTGATGGGGATAGCATTGAATCTATAAATTACTTTGTGCAGTATGGCCATTTTCATGATATTGATTCTTCCTAAACATGTGCATGGAATGTTTTCCCATCTGTTTGCGTCCTCTCTTATTTCCTTGGGCAGTGCTTTGTAGTTCTCCTTGAAGAGGTCCTACACATCCCTTGTTAGTTTTATTCCTAGGTATTTTATTCTCTTTGTAGCAATTGTGAATGGGAGTTCACTCATGATTTGGCTCTCTGTCTGTTATTGGTGTATAGGAATGTTTTTGATTCTTGCACATTGATTTTGTATCCTGAGACTTTGCTGAAGTTGCTTATCAGCTTAAGGAGATTTTGAGCTGAGATGATGGGGTTTCTAAATATACAATCATGTTATCTGCTAACAGGGACAATTTGATGTCCTCTCTTCCTATTCAAATACTCTTTATTTCCTTCTCTTGCCTCATGGCCCTAGGCAGAACTTTCAATACTATGTTGAATAGGAGGGGTGACAGAGGGCATTCTTGTCTTGTGCCAGTTTTCAAAGGGAATGCTTCCAGCTTTTGCCCATTCAGTATGTTATTGGCTGTGGGTTTGTTATAAATAGCTCTTATTATTTTGAGATACAATCCATTGATGGTTTATTGAGATTTTAGTATAAAGGGCTGCTGAACTTTGTCAAAGGCCTTCTCTGCATCTATTGAGATAATCATGGTGTTTTTGTCTTTCGTTCTGTTTATGTGGTGGATTACACTGACAAATTTGACAATGTTGAACCAGCCTTGTATCCCTGAAACCAATGAGAACAAAGACACAATGTACCAGAGTCTCTGGGACACATTTAAATCAGTGTCTAGGGGGAAATTTATAGCACTAAATGTTCACTAGAGAAGCAAGGAAAGATATAAAATTGACACCCTAACGTCATGATTAAAAGAACTAGTGGAGCAAGATCAAACAAACTCAAAAGCTAGCAGAAGGCAAGAAGTAACTAAGATCAAAGCAGAAATGAAGGAGACAGAGATACAAAAAACCCTTCGAAAATCAATAAATCCAGGAGTTGGTTTTTTGAAAAGATTCACAAAATAGATAGACCACTAGCCAAACTAATAAAAAAAGAAAAGAGAAGATTCAAATAGATGCAATAACAAATGATAAAGGAGTTATCACCACCAATCTCAGAGAAACACAAAATACTATCAGAGATTACTACAAACACCTCTATGCAAATAAACTAGTAAATCTAGAAGAAATGGATAAATTTGTGGACACCTACACCCTCCCAAGACTAAATCAGGAAGAAATTGAATTCCTGAATAGATCAATAACAAGGTCTGAAGTTGAGGCAACTATGAATAGCCTACCAACCAACACAAGTCCAGAACCAGATGGATTCACAGCTGAATTCTACCAGAGGTACAAAAAGGAGCTGTTGCCATTCCTTCTGAAACTATTCCAAACAATACAAAAAGAGGGAATCCTCCCTAACTCATTTTATGAGACCAACTTATCCTGATACCAAAACCTGGCAGAGATGCAACTAAAAAAGAAAATTTTAGGCCAATACCCATGATGAACATTGATGCAAAAATCTTCAATAAAACACTGGCAAACTGAATTTAACAGCACATCAAAAAGTTGAATTGCCAAATGTTTAATATAGAAATTTTACATGTAGATTAATAAAGTTTCACTACTAGTAAGATTAATATAAAAATTTTACATTTAGATTATTTAATAAAGTTTCACTAATAAATTGTCTTTTTATATTGTCCAGATTTATATAAGGCAGGCATCCCCAAACTACGGCCCGCGGGCTGCTTGTGGCCCCCTGAGGCCATTTATCCAGCCCCCCGCTGCACTTCAGGAAGGGGCACCTCTTTCACTGGTGGTCAGTGAGAGGAGCACAGTATGTGGCGGCCCTCCAACGGTCTGAGGGACAGTGAACTGGCCCCCTGTGTAAAAAGTTTGGGGACGCCTGATAAGGTATTTTCTTGGGGAAAAAAAATCACTTTTACATATATTTAACATGAGAAATTTACTAAAGCTACTAATTTATTAATCTACCTTTAAATACAGAAAGAGAAGAGACAAACAACAGAGTCCTTAACTCATGTGTAAATTAAAGTGTTAAGATACTCCAGATTGGATGTCATCTTCCATGAGAAACAATGGTTTACAAGGGTTTGCAGTTAAAGACTACGTTCTCCAAAAGATAACAATACATCTTCGAAACATGTTTTATTTCTTCTTAAAAAAAAAAACAAAAACAAAATGAGATACATCTGCAGAACTTGCAGGTTTGTTACGTAGGTATATGTGTGCCATGGTGGTTTGCTGCACCTATTGACCTTATCCTCTAAGTTCGCTCTCCTTACACCCATCCCCCAACAGGCCCTAGTGTGTGTTGTTCCCCTCTCTGTGTCCTTGTGTTCTCAGTGTTCAACTCCCACTTCTTAGTGAGAACATGCAGTGTTTGGTTTTCTGCTCCTGTGTTAGTTTGCTGAGTATGATGGCTTCTAGCTTCATCCATGTCCTGCAAAGGACATGATCTCATTCCTTTTAATGACTGCATAGTATTCCATGGTGTGTATGTACCACATTTTCTGTATCCACTCTATCACTGTTAGGCATTTGGGTTGGTTACACGTCTTTGCTATTGTATAGTGCCACAATAAACATACAATTGCATGTGTCTTTATGGTAGAATGATTTATATTCCTTTGGGTATATACCCAGTAATATGATTGCTGGGTCAAATGGTATTTCTGGTTTTAGATCCTTGAGAAATCGCCACACTGTTTTCCACAATGGAAGAACTAATTTACATTCCCACCAACAGTGTAAAAGTGTTCCTATTTATCCACAGTCTCACCAGCATCTATTGTTTCCTGACTTTTTAATAATTGCCATTCTGACTGTCATGAGATAGCATCTCATTGTGATTTTGATTTGCATTTCTCTGATGATCAGTGATGTTGAGCTTATTTTCATGTTTCTTGGCTGTGTAAATGTCTTCTTTTAGGAAATGTTTGTTCATATCCTTTGCCCATTTTTTGATGAGGTTGTTTTGTTTTTTGTAAATATAAAAAACGTTTCAAAAAGGATTTTCTATAGACCAGGGCATAGGACATCTTAAAGTCCCAACACTCTAGCCTTCACTCCTGTGACTTCACTTCCCACTGCTCTCTGGTTTATTCTGATTCAGCTCTTCCTCAAACATGCCAGGCCAGGTCCTGCCTTGAGACTTTTGCATTTTCTCTTTCTTCTGCCTAGATACTTGCTTTCTGCTCTTCTTCAGATTGTTGCTCAATGTTACGCTCTCAATGATGTCTGCTCTAATCACCTAATTGAAATTGTTATCCATTCAATTCAGGTTTCTTATTTCTTCTGTTCTGTATTTTCTTTAACACTAAAGAAATAGTATGTGATTTAGAATGGATAGCTAACTCTTTCTTCCCTCTAGAATAAAATCTCCATTAAGGCAGTGACTTTTGCTGTTTTATTCAGTGTGCAATTTCTTGGACCTAGAGCAAGTACCTGTCTCGGAATACTGGTATAATAAATGATTGATTTGCCTCTTTTATGTCTTACTAGTTACTATTCTTACTGCTCTATTTCCGTCTCAACCTTATATCCCCCAAATTAGTGCTTATTATTACCATTGCTTTATTCAACCATAATGTTTATCTGGGAACAGAATTCTAGATTAATAATAGATTAATAATAGATTAATAATAATTTGAAGCTCATTCTATTTCATGGTTTATGTTATTGCTCTTGAAAAATCATGTGACTGTCTACCACTCCTTTACATATACTCTACCTTTAAAATTTTCTCTTTATCCTCATTGTTCTCAAGTTCATTAACTATTCCAAATGTGAATTATTTTGATTTATCTTGTTTTGGGATTCATTGTGATTGTTGAATTTGATAAGTCTTTTCTCTGAAAGCTACTGCAAAATTCTGGAAAATTCTCAGTTATATTCTATTGCAGTACTGTCTCTCCTTATTTCCTCAATTTTCTCCCTCTAGAACCCATTTAGATAGAGATTCTCAATCTTAAAATTAAGTGACTCGTGTTTCTCAACCATACATATTATCTCTTCATTGTTCAGTGCTGCAATCTGGATGATTGCCCCAGATGTGACTTCTAAATCATGAAATTCCTCTATTTAAAAATTTTTTTTTTTTAAGTTTCAAGTTCAGGGGTATGTGTGTAGATTTGTTGAAATCCTTCTTAACGTATCTCTAATTTGACCTTTAAACTCATCCATGGGACATTACTTTAAATTTCTAGCAACCAAGTATGCATTTCAACAAATTTTTCCTAGTAATTTTTTATCTCACCCTTACATATCTAATTTTTTTCTTTCTTACTTTGATAATTATAAAAATTTATGTTATTGTCTACATCTGATATCTCTAAATTTTAAGAGGCTAAATCCTGTATTTGTTATGTATGCTAACCCATTCTTGGTTGATTTTTTTCCTCATATGTTTGATAACTGGGATCATTAGCTTATACTGAGCAGGGCTTTAGCTGTCTGTTTCCACAGAAACATTTGGCATCTCTTCTGCCAGTTACCCCAAGGACAACATTTATCCTAATTTGTTGATTTAAAGGTTAACACACTGCGTATTTCATAACTATGAAGCCAACCCATATAAAGGTAGTTCCGACTGCAAACTTTTCTGAAGTATGTATTTACTTATTGTTTTATTGAATGTGAAAAACAAATTTAATTTGTCATATTTCCTAGCTGATGAGGAATTTTTCCTATTACATCATTTTATGAAGGTATAGTTACTCAAAGCTATTAGCTTTTTAATAAGAAATTCAGTTCCAAATCCACTCCCTGCTGCTTCAGTCAGCCTTGTCTCTTCTCATCATGTAGGTCTTAATGTCCTAGGTTCCTCATTTGCTGCTGTTTCAGAACTATGCTTCCTGAATTAATTTCCTTCTTTGTTTTTTGCTACTGGAAGTGTTCTTTGCTTTTTAGGTTCCCAGGTCTGAAATTAAATTTTAAAAAATATTTTATACAGCATTTCTAAATATTTGATAGTAGAATTATAGTTGGGTTATTTACTACCAGATTCCTGATACCAAAATCCTTAAAGGTTTCAAGAGTGGAAATGTATTTCAGGGAAATCTACAGCAAAGAAGTTTGACTCAAACCAGATACATGAGGCACTGCCAAAGCTCCTACAGCATTTGTGAGAACATAATGAAACACAGCTCTGAAACACTTCATGCTCACATGCTTCAGTGTGAAAGAGCCTGAAGAACTGTCTTGGGAGAAAGCTGCTTGTCTATAAATCCCAGTAAAAATTATACACTTTCCATATCCATAGTCTTTATGCAGAAGACACTGTCTTCAAGAAGTGTTCTCTTGTATTTCCAATACATTCTGTCATGAAGCTTCCAAGTATTTGTACCAGCACCTTCCTGTTTAAGTGAGTCTTCAATTTTAAGCATTCATAAGGGAATATAGTAAGAGTTGGATGCATAATTAAGCAGTCATGGTGACATTGTCCTGAAACTGTGTCAAATTCTGAACATATGTATTCACTATTAGATACCAATAATGCTTTCAGTCCCAGACTGGGTATATCCAATTATAGTTCTGTAAATATCTCATATTATAAATTGTATCCTTTTTTCATGAGTGTTTCATTTTGCCGGATGTATTTTCCTTGTAACTGTGAAAATTGGATGCAACTGCTCATTAACTGGGACACTTATTTATATAGTCTGGCATAACTTAGAACATTAATTAAGGCAGTGCATGTTTCAAATATACAGGCCCTTTCCAACAATTATCGAATTGGTTGGGAGGAGGGTAGATATCCGTTTGGTACAATAAAAATTTATATATTCAGTTGCTCTTTTGATAATGTGACATGACTTCACAAATGTAAAGCATTATGTCTACTAAAGGAAGATAAATGGATGATAGATAGATAGATAGATAGATAGATGATAGATAGATAGATGTCGATTGTACCTTATCTACATTTCTAAGGTTACAAATTCCTGAAAATTGAAAATGTAATTCATTTGACAACAAAACCTGAGCTGACTCCAATTTTTTTTAATGGTAAAGTGTGATCTAAATTCATATGAGTTATTTAACCCACTTACTGTGTCTATGTACATATTGGACTGAATAAACATTAAGGTGTTGATTACAGGGCCCTTCCCCAGACCTTAGTAGGGTGTTACATAATGTACGTATTATATAAAAATGGTAATACATTATCGATCTAAAGTCCAAAAAGATGCTGAACTCTGAAACCCTAAGACTAGGAGCCTCAGAATGGATTGTGGGCCTGTAATAAACTAGCATTAAAAACTATCAGAAATCTTTTAAAGAATTATTAAAATATCTATGAATTTGGAAACTCTGAACATAGATTTAAGATAGCACTCATAAATCACAATTATACTTCTTATATAAAGTTTAACAAGAAAAGTATAAGTATAGTAATGTCTTATCAAAATTTTAGACACAGGCTGTAATGCTATAGTGAGTACTACTATTTTTAAGCATATTTTGAATTAAAGCATGCATTCAGTAATAAATATGGTATCTATAGCCACTAAAAGATGTTTGACAAAACTGAGGGAATAATCTTCTTAAAGTTCTATATATGTTTGAAGTTTTAAATGTTATTCCAGGATTTCTTAATGACAGTACTATTGATATTTGAAGTCTGGTAATTCTTTGTTGTAGGGGCCGGTCCTGTGCGACGCACAATGTTGGGCAGCTTATCTTACCTCTACTCACTAGATGCCAGCAGCACATTTCATTGCCCATCTCCAGTCCTTACAGTCAGCAATGTTTCCTGACTTGCTAAATAATGAGGCGGCAACTCAGTGGGGAAAAACACTTGTAATCCAACTCTCCTATAAGAATTCAGTTTGTTCCAAGTCTGTGTATTGTAAACACTGCTACAATAATAGCAGGGGGTGGGGGTATTGGGGAGGGATAGCATTAGGAGAAATGCCTAAGGTAGGTGACTGGGGGGAGTGGGGATGGATGCAGCAAACCACCATGGTATGTGTATACCTATGTAACAAACCTGCACATTCTGCACATGTACCCTAGAACTTCAAGTATAATAAAAAAAAAGACTTCATAGTTTGCAAAAGTAGTTTCACATGTATGCTGTTATTTCTCCACAAAATAGATCTGTGAGGCAGTATTAATATGTCCAATTTAGAAATAAGGAGACTAAGGCCCAGGGAGGTTACGGAACTTGCCCAAACCACATAACTGACCAGATAGGACCACCAGTTGGCTCAACCAGGTTCTTCCTTCAGCATCATCCTGAAAAAGGTAGTCTATAAGATATGTTACAGATTATCTCTAATTTTTGAGAAAACAGATTAGAAACAATACATTTTGGAACATATGTTAAATAGTTTAAGCACACAGAAGACAATTGCTTATGAATCACTTATCTCTGGGTTTAAGTCATAAATTGATCATAGGCATGCCAAATAGAACCAGGTGTTTTCATACTTCTAAGTCTTACTAGGCAATGACTCTTGTGGATAAGAAAAACCAGCAACATAGAAATAAGCTTGTGGCATGGAAATCACTTTGTAATTTCTTACTAGTGAAATAACTTAAAATAATTTCAAATTCATATTTTAAAATGGAATATTACAATGAACTGTGATAAGAATAATCAAGAAAATTAGCATTAAACCCAGGAAATTAGGTCCCAATAGTTCCAGCTGTTTACAATTCAGCTTAGAGAACAGGTAGTATCATGTTGCTTTAAATGCATAATAGGAATGCATTTTCAATTCCACACTTATCTCTAAGGCTTTAAATCTTCATGAAGTTTATTTGACACTGAGCCAGATAAGGAGCAGCACAGTTACTGAAGCCAGTACACAGCCAGTCCAAGCTCTTTTCCAAAGCACTATCGGCAATTCCAATGAAACCTGGGACAGTCTCCATATTATTGATGCAATTTCATTTTCAAATGTCACATTCATGTCAAATTGTTTACACCCAAGAGATTTTGCAATTCACATTTCAAAGGCATAATTTTCTTATCCATCAAACTAAAATGATTAAGCACTATTTTGCATGATAGATGTATCATACATTGTTGCTGTTATAACCTCTGGGTAAACACACACATACAGCATTTGGTAACAGTCATCAAAATCATAACATTTTAATTAAAAATAAAAAGGTCAGTTGATTGGAATCCTTGTACCCCACATATGGATCTTTAACTGAGAAGTAAGGCTTTTCATCTATTTAAAATGCAAATAAGCATTATGTTATTATACAGGTGCATTATGTAAAACAGTTTTGTGAGTTACCTTGAAATCTGACATTTTCACTTACATTCTGTTTTAAAATAAATAAGAGTGACATAAAAAATATTCAAAACTGAAGGATGCCTGTAGCTTACAAAGAGATGTGTCTTATGACTTATGCTTGGCTTGTAACAATTAGGATTTTTTAGGATAAAGTTGCTTTTCTCCTCTCACATATATTTACACGGCATAAACATAAAGCAGAAGAATAATTTTTATGCTTTTATACAAAAATAATAATACCTACTTACCAAAACAAACCTTAAACAGCTAGAACTATAAGAAGCATTGATTTTCTAAATAAAGGGCTAACTTTACCTAATTATTTTTATGATATCCTTTATCATAATATTTCAGAATCAAGAAACTTATCTCATTTGTTTCCACTATAACAACTAAATGACCTATTCGATTCTATTTTATTGTTTCTTCACAATCATAGCAACTTCACTTCAATTTTTGGCATTTATAAACTAAGTGGAAGATCTAACTAACCCAATGCATTACTATTCTAGTAAGTTTGTAAAAATCCATGTTAGATTTCTTACTTAAACAATTGCGCTGTACCCTGTGGTCCATCCATTTGGAAAAGTAGAAGAACTGAACTAAGTGTGCAGAGATGACTCACTCATCCAGACTCCACTATGAAGGAATTGTAGGAGGTGACTCTGAGCTGCATGATCCTTACCTGAAAAACAACAAAATTGGAATTACTTTCTTAGGCAATTGTTATAGACAAGATTTAATTAAAACCAGCACATTTTGGAACACACAAACACACACACATACACACACAGGTTTGTACAAATGTAGGATATTTTACATCCTAACAGTAACCTAATTCTAAAAAGGTAGTTGAAATATCATTGATTAATGAATTTTGAAAATGAATATCTGAATATGGATGTCTGTAAATCAGAGTCTTAGAGATTGTGAATGATACTGATTACATTTAATAGTAATAGTAAAGATAAGTGCATTACACCAGTTCTTATAAAACTGGATCACAATTATTCTGTCTCCTATCTACATAACTCCTAGTCATAGACATTGATAACCATATTGTGAAAGCCTACCTATATCTGTTATCTGAGATAAGTGTTCACCAACCTCAAATAACTCATGTCTAAGAAAACAGGATTTTATTTTTCTAGATAGGTAACTTAAAAATAAAGATAGGCCTTCAAAATTTTTGTTTACTCATTTATCAAAATGTTAGGCAAATCAATAAGCAAAGTATAACAGCAAAAATTGAAAATAACTGACTTTTTAAAATACCATATTATATTTGGCCTAGAAGCATATAGCTTTAATTATAAGCCCACAAAACATATGGGCAAAAATTCTGCCAATTATTTCATTAATGCCATATAAGCTTCTTGAAGATAATATTTGTATTTTATTCCCAGTGACCATCACAGTTCATGAAGGATTAGAAATTCTTAAACGGCTCTATTCCAGAGACTGACAGACACTGAAAATGTAGCAAGTCCAAAGCTAAATTTTTACTTTTCCTCATGTCTAACCCTCATCTCCTTTATCATTGCAGTGGTCTTTATAACTGTAAATGTTATCAGCAAATATACAATTATGTAAATTAGAAATTAGAGTAATTCTTGATACCTTCCTTGCCTCAAATGTGATAAGTTCCCTATGACCACTGATTTCACTTCCTAATCTGACTCAGATTTGCCATCACATGGGCCACACAGACAGGCTTTACTGATTCTTCAAAAGGAGCTGACACTCCACCAATGTGCAACTTTTAGACTTATGGGAAATAAAGCCCATAAGTCTATTGAATACAGAATTCCACATTACTTGGGAAAAGCCATTTAAATTCACAAAGTGAACTTCTTTGAGTCCTCTGTATTAAAGGGCCCCTAGGGTGTTCTGCCTTTAAACTTTAAGAATTTATCTAGAAAAGTAGAATAAGGAAACATTTGGTGACCTCTATATCTATCCCATGTAAAATATTCAAATTATTTTCTATAACAGGAGATCAGATTCTATTTCTAAAGATCCTGTAATTCCTAATTTTATGTAATACCCTTAACATTTCTTGTCTTTTCAACACAACTAAAAATACATGGCTCAATATAGTGGAATTTAACATTATAATACATTCTTCTCCTGTCATCTTAACCAATGATACAATCCAATCAATTTCAGCGGTACAATTTATTTGTAACCGGAAAGAGCTTAGAAAAGAAAACAGAAAAATCTATACCATCTAATGCTTCAAATACATATTTTCCAAAAGCCAATACAATGATTTTAAGGACGTCAGTTCTCAAATGTCAAAATCTATGGTTCTTTTTAACAATAAGTATATGTACGCTTAATTTTTCTAATTTCCCATCACTGTCTGGATACTACTTATCTTTTTAAGAATAATTTTCTGTAATAAACCTTATTGAAGTGATTTAATGTTCCTTTTTTCCTTATTCCAGTCTTAAGAATTACGTTTTCATACACACTGTTCCTCTGCCTGCCATTTGATCTGTCACTATAAGCTGCACATGGTGACTCCCAATCCGGCGTACCCACACTGACCTTCAAGGCCTGCTTTCTCCTACACTTGCAACCAACAAAAGAAAAAGAGCTCTGGATACTTAATTTTGTCGCCATTCATTTCCAACTATTGTCTATGTTGTGCTCAGCCTCTGGAATCAAACTGACTTATTTCAGTTGTATGGTCAATTAGGTGGTTATTCTTCTGTGATTGTTGAAACTTGTTTCAATAGAGTTTTATAAACTCCAATTCCTAAATGAAAAGCTTTTCTAACCTATTTTAATTCATCATGAATAGATAATGTTTAACAGTACAAACCAAAAGAAGGAGCATTCTTTTCTTTATTTCTTAGGATTTTTCTCTTTAATGACCATGCATACCTGGAATACCTTCATAAATGTAATCTTGTAAGCGTAAAATATAAAATTCCCATTAAATTTACATAATGGCATTCCCAGACCTGTGCTTATAACTAACAACTTTCTCAATATTCACTGGTGTTTTCACTAAAAATATGTTTTCTACAATTTCTACACAAAATACTCTTTGTAAACAAATATGCTAAATTTCAATAACCTTATATGAAAATGGAGTTTGGTAATACAGAAATTCTTAAGTATTTTCATATATTACCCAGGAAAGAAGAGAAATGTGAGTTAGTGCAGAAAACAAAGAAAGAAGGAAGGCTGCATAGGATGGCAGTTTCCACAGTTTAACCCAATAAGTAATTTATAAACTAATAGTAAACTAGTATACATGGAAATGTCTCAAACTAAGAGCTTATCAAGGTGTGGTAAAAACTCCATGGGCCTCACGTATACCCCAGAGGCTGTAGGATATGAAGATCTGCATGCTTTAGAACTTTGAGCCTACATTAGAGACCTGTTCTATTGCTTACAGTCCCATGACCTCTGGCTAATCAATAAACCTCTCTGAGGCTCAGTTCCCAAGCTGCAAAATGGGAATGATAATGTCTACCTTGGTCAAGGACAGAAAAAATAAGTTAAATTTATATACAATCCAAATACATGATATACAGAACAAACGTTAGCACTCTCAACTACAAAAAGAATTTTCCAAGTTGTACCCTTGAGGTATGAATGTACTTTACTTGGGTTTATAAGTCACTTTAAAAATGCTATTTCCCCCAGATAAATTCATCAGGTCAAGTAATATTACTTTGGCCAGTGCTACTCTCATGAACCAAACGTATTCAAAAAATTTTTACAAAAACACAAACATCATTAATAAAAAGTAAAGCAAAAAACCACATATAAATATTCAACAAATACACATTAGACACTTTTACTTCCCCTTTCAAGTTCTTATCCTCCTAATGCTCTGAGAAGATCTCTATTGTGCCAGAGCAGGAGGCATTTGAGCATTTACCAAAAAGTGACGTACAAAAATAAGGAAAGGTAAAGGGATCAGAATCAGTTTCAGGCTGGGGAAAGTGTCAGACAAGAAAGGTGTGTGGGCAGGCTAAGGAATGTGAAGGGAGTGGATTTAGGAGAAAATGGTAAATTAATAAGCATTATTTTGGAGATATTCACACACACACACACACACACACACACACACATACACACATATATATTTCAGTAGAGTTTAAGAAACACAAATGATATTCGCAAGTCAGAATTATTTTTGGGATTAGGACTGTGTTCTTTCAACCACAAAAGTCTTTAATGCAGACAACATTTAAAGACGTTATAAACATTATAAAGTCAAAGGAGTGGCCTCATCAAACCATAAGAGAATGGACCTACCCTGATGTGAGTGGGGCTAGGGGCTGGAGAACACAGAGGCAGGTGAAAAGCTAAAGGTAAGGAGAGGGTGAGAACAAACATTTTTACTGTTAACAATAACAAGTATGTTTACAAGACTTACTATACTTGAAGCTGTGTTCTCAACTGTTTTCATGTATTAACTCTGTCAGTCCTCTCAACAAATGAAGTTGTTATGATTGTTATCTGCATTTTACAAATTAGCAAACTGAGTCAGGAGGTGGTTAGGAAACTTGTACAAGATCACAGAGCCAATAAGTAACAGCCCTAACATTCAGCCGCAGCCATCCTGGCTCCTTGTTTCTATTAGTGTTTTGTTAACTGAAGTTGAGCAAATAAAAGTCTCTTCAGCAATCTGCCCTTAATTTAACTTAAAATGTGTTTCACTATTTTAAACTGGATTTATACATCTAATATATCTAATTTGTAAGCACTTAACCTATCCAATAAAGGCTTTCTTAAGCACAACCCTTATAAATCTAACAAATTAAACATTATATATACATTTAAATATTGTATTTTGTTAAATATTGCAAACATTTTACATAACAAACATAATGATTATCCAGAATTGAAAATAAAAATATTTACATTGTGGGTTTGCTTTTATTATTATTATTTTTTATTTTTGTGTTTTGGTTTTTTCCTTTCTGTATTTGTTTTCTTATTTTCCTAAGATTGTATCATACTTTTTGCAGAAATTTTAGGGAGGTGCAAATTGCCGTGTTAGCCAGCCTAAGATTCCTAGATCAAAAATTCAGTCAAACTGCATTATTGCTTAGTGGTTATTAAGGATTTAAGACTGGACAAAGTTTCTAAGGGAGAGCAGCTTCTAAAGTGATTCTACCTAAATTGCTTGCAGTGGCTATACTAATAGGGGCTTCAGCTCTACATTTACCAGAGATTTGTTTGACTTTCTACATATCTCCAGGATTAAGTAGTTACTTCCACAAACAACTCTTTTTGACCTCTGTATATTTTTATTGTTTAATTTGTATAGGTAAAACGCTCACCCCCACACTTGTTTCTGTTACTTTCCTTCACATCTGCATTCCTTTCATATTTTTGTCTTATACGATTTCGGCCACAGGTCTACAAATTATCACACTGACATTTTTGCTGAATATTTCACTTTTCATTCCATTATAAGTGGGGATGAGTCTGGGGTGCTTCTAGGTGGCATTATGACCAAAGGACTTAAAGTCTGCCCCCCAAATTACACAGTCTTCCCTGGAGGAACCAGGGAAGACACATTAATAGAATAATGATAAGTAAATATGGATGGTATCCTACTTTTATTAATTAGGTAGGAAAGTACTCTTAGGCCCCCTTCTACTTAAGGGCTTGGAAAGAAGAGGCGGGAAAGTGTATAACCCATGTTCACAGAGGCTATACTTCTGACCTTTCTAAAAGCTCCTCTTTCTGAAAACTGAGCTCCATCAGTGGACCGACTATGATGACAATTCAGATCACACTGTTTCGTTCTTTGGTGGAGCTACAGAGAGGTAGAGAAAGCCACAAAGGAAGATTGAGGCATTAACTGTCAGGTGCATTCTCCTTAAAGTTCAAGGCTTAAAAAAATTAAGTGACCACCATGGTTTTTTCATAAACATTCTCTCCAAAACTAATTGCACTTCATCATTTGTGAAAAGCAGTTTTAAAGACCAACAGACTTACATTTGAATTCCTCTTTAGGAAAGTTTTTACCTTTCTAGCATTGGATAAATTACTTTTATGAGCCTGAATTTAACTTATTTATAAAATTAAGTCAATTCTATCTACCTCCCAAAGCTATCATGATGAGATGACAGATGTAAAACCTTAGAGATATATTAATAATTATTAATGTAATAAGCTGAGAGATATTGGTTTCTCCATTCAGATACTACCCCATCTCTTCAACTTAAACACATTGCCCTCTTTTACTATCTGGCTTGTCCAGTTTATAGCATGAAGCAGTATCACTGCCTGTGAATAGTCATGAATCTCCAGTTATTCCACCTATAAGAATGATTGTATCACTATAACTTGTTTATCTAAAATTCAAAGTTAACTACCCAAGGCTAGTTCATTACTCTAAATTTAAAATAAATAAAATAAAGCCATTTACATTCAAAGAAAACTGATAGCCATTTTTATCAGAATTTGTGGCATAGTTAATGCTAGCTTGGTATGCTCTAATAATTGAGTGGTTGGCATTACACACCTTTGCCAGATGTGGTTCAGGTTGATTGACTACAACTCCCAAAACATAATGGTTTCATAATTATTCTGTAGCTATGGTTAGACTTACAGATAGCATTTTTCTAGGGTTCTCATCTCTTCTTGTTTTTATTAAAGTTAGACAAATGTTACATTCTAATAAAAAATAAAATTTTTATATCCATCAGTGCTACGAGTTTAAAAAAATTATGTCAGCCCAAAGGGGGCTCATCTATGATAAAACCATTGGAAGTAGGGCATGACTTACATAGAATTTTAAATTACGGTCTCATCTTAATTTACTTCCACATCTTATCAAAGGAACACTCAAATTTCTCTATGATTTGCTGCAACAATCCACTCCTATGCCAAGCCATTCACTCATGGCTTTGCTTCTTTGTTGGGTATCTTCAAAAGGAAAAAAAAAAAACTTATAACATTGCCCTCATGATTTAAAGCAAAAGCTAAATGATGCAAGAGAACAAAATAATCAATAAAGATGAAAATAAAATGTTCTGTTTTATTTCTGAGGACTCTCAAATTCACAGTTTCTGTCTCCTGTATATAGTCAATAATTATTCTTAAATGCAAATTTCCAAATACACAGAATTATCAGTCCACATTTCTGGGTTCCTCACTTTTGTTGTTGGAAATGTTGAACATTGGTGTAATTCATTCTACTCGGCAAGAACGAATAAAGCAAGCATGCTATTAGCTACAGAAGGCCAGGTTACCATAGCGACATGGTAAAGATAAAATGATCTTTCAAACATTTTCAGCATCATGTGTCAAAGGAAAGTTTGAGTTCTTTTATCTTTCTTCCTGGGATGGAAAAGGTACACTTTGTTTTCATCCAAAAGAAGCACCTGCTTCCTTATGATCCTCACCGAGTGACTTGTAGCAGCTGAAAAGAAAGTATTCAGAGTATAGCAATGACTGAAAAGATTGGAATATCCTTGGTGTCAAGGAAAAAAATAGCTCACCACTTATACTCAGGCTATCCTGACCCAGCCTTAACCAGACTGACCTTCCTATCCCATAGGCTTCATAATCCTCCTGGGATGTACCACAATCATAAACTAGAGTTCAGACAAAAAACTCCACGGCTTTATAAATTTTTCCAGATTACAGGATATTTAAAGCCAAAAATATTCTTTGTGAAACTAGCATAGCCCTAATATTAAACATTAAAATATCGTTCAAGAAAAAAAAAACAAGGCCTATTTCACTACTGAATATAGATGTCATACATTATTTAAAACATCTGAATGTCAATCTTAACATGTAAAAAATAACAAACCAGGAATGTCAATAATTATGATAATTATTATGAATCTATTAATGAAGATGACAGATATGGCTAAAAACAGACATTATTAGAAACTTTGACCTAGAGTCAATAAGTATTTAAATTATAAACTTTGACCTAGAGTAATTTTTTGTATTTAAAATTGATTTTCTCAACAGGTCCTGAAAAATGTTTGAAAAATGTTGGTACCATATTAATATACAAAGTAACTCTGAAACCAATAAGAAAAGAACTACTTTGTAAACAATAATGTTATTAAATCTTTGCTATAGTTTCATAGCTAAAGTCCAAATCTGAAAATAAAGAATGTTATGCCCAGACATTCTAAAGAGGAGTTTCAGGATTCCCTACCTACCTCCAAACTCAAGCCAAAGAACCACAGAAATTGTGGGTATTTATCAGAAAAAGATACTAATCTTGATGCTGGGAAGATGGCCGCCTAAGAGCAGCTCAGGACTTCAGCTCCCAGTGAAAGTGCAGAGGGTGAGTGGACGCCGCATTTCCAGACGAATTTTTATTGCCCACAGACCAGGTGATACCCAGGTAGAGGGTTCGCCAGCGTCGCAGTCCCAGCGGGTGCAGCTGTTTTGGCCCCCGTGGGGCTGATTCAGCCCACGCGGCTGCTGTGACCACGTCCTGTTGCGGCGGTTCTCCGAACAAAAGCCACTGGTCTGGGAGCCCTCTTAGCTGGCGATCAGAGCCCTGAGATGGCAGAGTTGCCCATTCATCTGAAATAGCAAGCCAGGCCAGGAGATTCCTAGGCAAAAAATCCACCAGGAGCTGGCTCCACTGTTTGAGCCGACTCAGTGAGTCGCAGCACGGGAGATCCCGGCGCCTTTTCAACAAGCAAGTGGAACGCGGGGTCGTTCAACTTAAAAGAAAAGACTCTGAGTCAGGGAGCCAGGTGATCAGGCTCGGTTGGTCCCACCCCGCCACCCCCAACAACAACGAAAACAAAAACAGTAATTGGAAACCCTCTGGGTTGAGCCCTTCAAATCAAGCACAGCTGAACCCCGGATGGTCCGGCTCGCTGTGGGAGGGGCTTCTGCCATTACTGAGACTCTCCACCGCTACGGAGGCAGGCTGCCGTAGCCGAGGCAACCCGCTGTTGCCGAGGCAACTTGCCACAAGAGAGAGAGTCCGCCATAACAGAGTCAGGGCCACCGTTGCCAAGACAGTTCTAACTACGCCCATATAAACAGGACTGTAGAGAAGAGCACAGGGCAGCTGGGTGGAGCCCACAGCAGCCCAGCAAAGCCTCTGTGGGCAGGCAGTGGCTAGGCGTGCTGCTAGCTGGGTGGGTCAGACCTGAAAGAAAAATCAAAAAAGGCAGTAGTGCAACAGAAACTCATAAAGCTCCAACTCCCTGGGACAGAGCACCTGGGAACAAAAAGTGCTTTATGAGTTCAGCTGCAGCAGACCTAAACGTACCTGCCCAGCAGCTCTGAACGAACAATGGAGCTCACAACTCAGGACTTAAGCCCCAATAAAAGATAGAATGTTTCCTCAAGTAGCTCCCTGAACCCCATAGATCCAAAGACTCACCTCATAAAGGAGAGAATGGACTGACAGTAGGCGAGCATCCTTCTGGGACAAAGATAGTGGAAGAGGAAACTGGTGGCAACCCTTACTGTTCTGCAGCTGCTGCAGGTGATCCCCAGGCAAGCAGGGCCTGGAGAGGACCTCAGCAGTCCTACAGCAGAGGGGCCAGATTGTTAGAAGGAAAGCTTAAAAAAAAAAAAAAAAGAAGTAACTTCAGCATCCACGAACTAGAAGCTCACTCAGAGACCCAATCTGAAAGACAGTAACTACAAAGACAACAGGTGGATAAACCCACAAAAATGGGAAGAAACCAGTGCAAAAAGGATGAAAACTCCCAAAACCAGAACACCTCTCCTCCTAAAAGGGATCACAACTCCTCACCAGCAAGGGAACCAGACCGGATGGAGAAGGAGGGTGATGAAATGAGAAGGAGGGTGATGAAATCAGACTTCAGAAGGTGGGTAGTAAGAAACTACAGTGAGCTAAAAGAACATGTTCTAACCCAACGCAAAGAAAATAGGAACCTTGAAAAAAGATTGGACGAAATGCTAACAAGAATGGACAGCATAGAGAGGAATATAAGTGAACTGATGGGGCTGAAAAACTCAACACGAGAACTTCACGAAGCATGCACAAGTTTCAACAGCCGAATTGACCAAGCAGAAGAAAGGATATCAGAGGTCGAAGATCAACTCAATGAAATAAAAAGAGAAGGCAAGAACAGAGAAAAAAGCGCAAAAAGGAATGAACAAAATCTTCAAGAAATGTGGGACTATGTGAAAAGACCTAATCTACGTCTGATAGGTGTACCTGAATGTGATGAAGAGAATGAATCCAGGATATTATCCAGGAAAACTTCCCCAACCTAGCAAGGCAGACCAATATTCAAATACAGGAAATACAGAGAACACCACAAAGATATTCCTCAAGAAGAGCAACCCCAAGGCACATAATCGTCAGATTCACCAGGGTTGAAATGACGGAGAGAATGCTAAGGGCAGCCAGAGAGAAAGGACAGGTTACCCACAAAGGGAAGCCCATTAGACTCACAGCAGATCTCTCAGCAGAAACCCTACAAGCCAGAAGAGATTGGGGGCCAATATTCAACATCCTTAAAGAAAAGAACTTTCAACCCAGAATCTCCTATCCAGCCAAAGTAAGCTTCGTAAGTGAAGGAAAAATAAAATCCTTTGTGAACAAGCAAGCACTCAGAGATTTCATCACCACCAAACCTGCTCTACAAGAACTCCTGAAAGAGGCTCTACACATATAAAGGAACAACCATTACCAGCCACTCCAAAAACACACCAGATGGTAAAAGAGCATCAACACAATCAAGAATCTGCATCAACTAACCAACAAAACAGCCAGCTAGCATCAAAACAACAGTATCAAATTCACACATAACAATACTATCCCTAAATGTCACTGGAGTAAATGCCCCAATCAAAAGACACAGACTGGCAAATTGGGTAAAAAGCCAAAACCCATCAGTGTGCTGTATCCACAAAACCCATCTTACATGCAAGGATACACAAAGGCTCAAAATAAAGGGATGGAGGAAGATCTACCAAGCAAATGGAGAGCGAAAAAAAAAGCAGGAGTTACAATTCTCATCTCTGATAAAATAGACTTTAAAGCAACAAAGATCAAAAGAGACAAAGAAGGACATTACATAATGGTAAAAGGATCACTGCAACAAGAAGAGCTAACGATCCTAAATATATACGCACCCAATACAGGAGCACCCAGATACATAAGGCAACTTCTTAATGACTTACAAAGAGACTTAGACTCCCACACAATAATAGTGGGAGACTTTAACACCCCATTGTCAATATCAGACAGATCAACCAGACAGAAAATCAACAAGGACATCCAGGACCTGAACTCAGACATGGAACAAGCAAACCTAATAGACATTTACAGAACTCTCCACCCCAAATCCACAGAATATACATTCTTCTCAGCACCACATCACACCTACTCTAAAATTGATCACATAATTGGCAATAAATCACTCATCAGCAAATGCAAAAGAACGGAAATCATAACAAACAGTCTCTCAGACCACAGTGCAATCGAGTTAGAACTCAGAATGCAGAAACTAACTCACAACCGCTCAACTTCATGGAAACTGAACAACTTGCTCTTGAATGTTGACTGGATAAACAATGAAATGAAGGTAGAAATAAAGATGTTCTTTGAAACCAATGAGAACGAAGACACAACATACCAGATTCTCTGGGACACATTTAAAGCAGTCTCTAGAGGAAAATATATAGCAATGAGTGCCCACATGAGAAGAAAGGAGAGATCTAAAATTGACACCCTATCATCAAAATTGAAAGAGCTAGAGGAGCAAGATCAAAAAAACTCAAAACCTAAGGAAACAACTAAGACAGGAAACAACTAAGATCAGAGCAGAACTGAAGGAAATAGAGACACAAAAAACTCTTCAAAAAATCAATAAATCCAGGAGCTGGTTTTTTGAAAAGATCAACAAAATAGACAGACCACTAGCCAGATTAATAAAAAAGAAAAGAGAGAATAACCAAATTGATGCAATAAAAATCGATAAAGGGGATATCACCACAGATTCCACAGAAATCCAAGCCATCATCAGAGATTATTACAAACAACTCTATGCACATAAACTAGTAAACCGGGAAGAAATGGATAAATTCCTGGACACCTGCATTCTCCCAAGCCTAAACCCGGAAGAAGCTGAAACCCTGAATAGACCAATAATATGGTCTGAAGTAGAGGCAGCAATAAAGAGCCTACCACCCAAAAAAAGCCCAGGTCCAGATGGGTTCACAGCCGAATTCTACCAAACATACAAAGAGGAGCTGATACCATTCCTTCTGAAACTATTCCAGACAATCCAAAAAGAGGGAATCCTTCCCAAATCATTTTATGAGACAAACATCATCCTGATACCAAAACCCGGCAGAGACACAACAAGAACAGAAAATTTCAGGCCAATATCCATGATGAACATAGATGCAAAAATCTTCAATGAAACACTGGCAAACCGATTGCTGCAGCATATCAAAAAGCTCATCCACCATGATCAAGTAGGATTCATCCCGGGGATGCAAGGCTGGTTCAACATATGTAAGTCCATAAATGTAATTCACCACATAAACAGAACCAAAGACAAAAACCACATGATTATCTCAATTGATGCAGAGAAGGCTTTTGACAAAATTCAACAGCCCTTTATGCTAAAAAGCCTCAATAAACTAGGTATTGACAGAACGTATCTCAAAACAATAAAAGCTATTTACAACAAACAAACAGCCAATATCATACTGAATGGGCAAAAACTGGAAGCATTCCCTTTGAAATCTGGCACTAGACAAGGATGCCCTCTCTCACCACTCCTATTCAATATAGTACTGGAAATTCTAGCCAGAGCAATCAGGCAAGAAAAAGAAATAAGGAGTATTCAAATTGGAAAGGAGGAAATCAAATTGTCTCTATTTGCAGATGACATGATTGTATATCTAGAAGACCCCATCATCTCAGCCCAAAATCTCCTGAAACTGAAAAACAACTTCAGCAAAGTCTCAGGATACAAAATCAATGTGCAAAAATCACAAGCATTCCTATACACCAGTAACAGACTTAAAGAGAGCCAAATCAAGTACGAACTGCCATTCACAATTGCTACAAAGAGAATACAATACCTAGGAACACAACTAACAAGGAACGTAAAGGACCTCTTCAAGCAGAACTACAAGCCATTGCTCAAGGAAATAAGAGAGGACACAAACAGATGGAGAAATATGCCATGTTCATGGTTAGGAAGAATCAACATCGTGAAAATGGCCATACTGCCCAAAGTAATTTACAGATTCAACGCTATTCCCATCAAGCTACCAATGACCTTCTTCACAGAACTGGAAAAAAACACCTTAAACTTCATATGGAACCAAAAGAGAGCCCGCATAGCCAAGTCAATTCTAAGCAAAAAGAACAAAGCAGGAGGCATCACACTACCGACTTCAAACTATACTACAAGGCTACAGTAATCAAAACAGCATGGTACTGGTACCAAAACAGAGACATAGACCAATGGAACAGAACAGAGGCCTCAGAGGAAATACAACATACCCACAACCATCTGATCTTCGACAAACCTGACAAAAACAAGCAATGGGGAAAGGATTCCCTGTTTAATAAATGGTGTTGGGAAAACTAGCTAGCCATGTGCAGAAAGCAGAAACAGGACCCCTTCCTGACACCTTACACCAAAATTAACTCCAGATGGATTAAAGACTTAAACATCAGACCTAACACCATAAAAATCCTAGAAGAATATCTAGGCAAAACCATTCAGGACATAGGCGTAGGCAAGGACTTCATGACCAAAACACCAAAAGCATTTACAAAAAACTAAAACAGATCTACAAGAAAAAAACAAACAAGCCCACTCAAAAATGGGTGAAGGATATGAACAGATACTTTACAAAAGAAGACATACAGGAGGCCAACAAACATATGAAAAAATGCTCATCATCACTGGTCATTAGAGAAATGCAAATCAAAACCACATTGAGATACCATCTCACACCAGTTAGAATGGTGATCATTAAAAAATCTGGAAACAACAGATGCTGGAGAGGATGTGGAGAAATAGGAACACTTTTACACTGTTGGTGGGAATGTAAAGTAATTCAACCATTGTGGAAGACAGTGTGGCGATTCCTCAATGACCTAAAAACAGAAATCCCATTTGACCCAGCAATCCCATTACTGAGTATATATCCAAAGGATTATAAATCATTCTACTACAAGGACATGTGCACACGAATGTTCATTGCAGCACTGTTTACAATAGCAAAGACCTGGAACCAACCCAAATGCCCAACGATGATAGACTGGATAGGGAAAATGTGGTACATATACACCATGGAATATTACGCAGCCATCAAAAACGATGAGTTCACGTCCTTTGTAGGGACATGGATGAACCTGGATACCATCATTCTCAGCAAACTGACACAAGAGCAGAAAATCAAACACCGCATATTCTCACTCATAGGCGGGTGTTGAACAATGAGAACACATGGACACAGGGAGGGGGGCACTACACACTGGGGTCCGTTGGGGGGAAATGGGAGAGGGACGGGTGGGTAGGGAGGTGGGAAGAGATAGCATGGGGAGAAATGACAGATACAGGTGAGGGGACAGAAGGCAGCAAACCACACTACCATGTGTGTACCTATGCAACAATCTTCCATGTTCTTCACATGTACCCCAAAACCTAAAATGCAATAAAAAAAAAGAAAGAAAAAGATACTAATCTTTTATCCTCAAGCTGGTTATTTTCTAAGTGACAGAAACCTAAGCTTTTCTTTCCCCAAGAAATTCTCTCAAAGATTCATATTATGAATAGAGCAAATAAAAATCTCTGCCTGTGCTTCTCAAAAAAGAGCTGGTATATGAATTCTCACCATATCAAGGGGATTCAAAAACCGGATCATAATTGAGTGACCACAGGAGGGATCCTCTCTTGTCCTTACCTGTCTTCTCTCCCCATCTCCAACTCAGCATCCTGATAGGAAGAAGAGGGTAGAAGAATGGGGACAGAACTGATAAAGAATTGATTATAACTGTGCATTTAAAAATCTAGACCTTGTTAAACATCTTGGAAACTCCCCCTCAAGTCCATACAGAATCGGAATGTGTAACAGTAGGGCTCTCTCCTACAGAGTCTAATTCAGTAGGGTGAGGCCTAGGAAACTGAATTTGTAATACCACTCTAACACCAAATGGGGAAACTGCTGCACTAGGGAAAGAGAAAGATGATAATGTGTTATAGGTTTTATCAGTTGCTTCTAGGAAAATACAGCTGGAGGATATATCAATGATCTTTTAGAAATAACACCAAACCTCGAATGCTTAGGTCAAAAGCCCAGAGTACTCCCCCAGTTCAATGTCCTAACAGTGGCAAGTAAAGGTGCACAATTATCAGTCACACAAATTCTTCCACCACGTTAGTAGATCACATTGGAGACAGCAAGTTATATAAAGAATAGTTCTTGGAAACAAAAGTTGTACATACCATCTGAAATCAAGGTTAGCTTACAGCAGAAATCTCACCTATAATCACATTTTAAAATAAATTCTGGTAAGGAATAACTTCCGTTCTTACCCATCTAATCCATTTTTGAACCAGATCCAGGTCATACATCCAGAGAAGATTAAATAGCAAGAACAGGTTAAAATATGTTTGCACTTGTAAAATTACAAAGTATGTGACCAAACCTGGCAGCAATCCATGACTTGCTTCCTTACTTCTAAAAGAAGTTCAACCTTGTGAAAATGTCTAAAATTTCAACTATCAGGACAAAAGAAAAAGTATACATTTTCATTTTACCCATGAATTTTCCACATTTTCATCCAGATAACAATGTCACTCTACCAGGGGTGGCCATCACAGCTTTCTGACTGGTATGCCTTCAGGCAGGCTGCTCCTGTGACCCCCACATTTCTAAAAAGCTCATATCCTTACATTGGCTAATACAAATTGAAAATGAAAATATGGAACAAATTAGAAGCCTGCTTTCTCACTTTATATGCTGTCATCCACCTTTCGGAGAAGGAGAGAGCCTGGTAGAAATGAATAAAACCAACTTCATCATTATTCTTCTTATTAAGAAAGCATAATGGAGAAAAGTGCTATTTTTAACCAAAATTTCTGATTCTTTCCAAAGGGGTTCTTCTGTTCTGAACATTATAATGAATTTGGGACTAGGATCTAGGAAGAACTGCATTGCTCTACAGAAGAAGATGAAGAGTTTGGAGTTAACTATGCTATCCAGGGACAAAGGAAGGAAGACAGGAGACATGAGAAAGGTAAAGGAGAGAACCAGTCAAGATAGGGAGGCCAGGATCTAGGAGAGGTAAAGCAGCTGATGAAAAATCCCACATTATAGAGGATCAAAAAACAAAAGATGTTCTAATATAATTTGAAATCGTTTGCATTGTTGCATGATAAAGCTCTCTTCATCACTATCCCAGGTTGCCAGTATAGTTGGCTGAATACAGTTGCCCTGTAAAAATAGCTTTTTATGAAAATTGAGCTAGAACTCAACGGTTTACATTTGAGATTCCACATAGAGGCATACAAGCGGCAAGCAAGGGTAATACAATCACCGAATTAAGTGAATTCTAGGGAAAGAAGGGTTTAGAGTCAGATGTAAGCATGGAAATATAAACTCTTCACCCAAGAGGTCTTTGGAAAAGTAGCTTGTGTGAAATGAAAGGCTCTAAGCAATCTTATCTAGTTTTTAAGAGAAGAGTCTCCTGTTAACATCTCAGTTTTCAAGAAACATGACATAATTATAATAGAGTATAAAAGATTTTATTCTTTCTAAGGCCACCCCCAGTAAAACAGTTGTTTATATTTGGATATCTATCCTTCCAGCAATATTTTCCTTATTTCTGTATATCTGTATGGATACGTGTGTATACATGCAGAGATGTTTAAGAAAAATATTGTTCAAATAATGTAATATATATTTACATATAAACACAGACATCAACTTTATTGAAATAGACTTATAAAATTTTGTGTTAATAAATTTTGTAGTCTCCAGTCTCCACTTCAGCCTTCCCCGGTTTTTCTCTGGATAATACAGAAGTTTTCAAAATAAGTTAAAAATATTTACAATACCAGAAACAGAAACTGACATTGTCATGTCAAAATCTGAAAAACACTTAAAAAATTATGGGCTGCATGGAGCTAGTTTAGATAAAACTATTCTGACTACAACACATGATATAATCTGAGTTTGCTTTATGAATCAGGGATTCCCTAAAAGAGATATAAAGAGGTTTTCTTCCCTCAGCAACTACCATGCACTGAAAACAAAGACCCTAGATCAATAAGAAAGCAGGGTAGCTCATACTCTGTAATCCTTTGGCTCTGCCATTTTGAACCAGTGTTTGATTATTCCCCCTGCCTCCTGGCACATGGGCATGGTCTCCTGCTGATGTTCAGACTTCATCGTATAACCTTTTGCCTCAAGCTTCTCAAGGAACAGGGTTCTCAGAGATCTTTTTCTCTCCAAAAGGAATACTCGTATCAGATATAATGATAAGTTGCCCATTACATTATATTAGCAAAACTTAAGACCAAGAACTTCTAAGAAAAGAAGGCAGAAAATTCTGAGTTGGTAAAGGTGATAACATATGTGTTACAGTATGTATCCTTCTAAATGCTCAACTGTGAAAAAGGGAGGCACATAAGGAAGTCCCTTGCCTCTACAAGTGGAAAGTTACTACTAATGGATAAATAGGTGTCTTGTCTGTTAATTAATTTTAAATAGCACAAATATTTAAATATTTTGTAAAGCAAAGTAATCTATGAAGAGGTTAATATCTTGTCTTTTTGGGACAAAAACAGAAGGAACCTGGTCTAAGTAGGAAATTGTTTTTAAACACAAAAAGATCCACTGAATATGCGTTAAACATCTTCTATGGGATTTTCTAAGAAATTAGAATGAGCAAAACATAATGAGATTTAGAATTTTGTTTCCTAAAGGGCCATGCTAGAAACACAGATGTATTTGTTTATAATGAGAAGTCAAAAGCATAAGTAAAAATTATTAGCAAAAAGCAAGTGAGTGGAAGTGAGAGCAACATATAAACTTCAGAGACAACCAAATTTAGTAACTAAACTATAAACAACGTTACCAAACCAAGTCCTTTAAAATCTGATAGTTCTGTTTCCCCTGGAGGATTAAGTCACATTAAATTTTATTAGCCTTGGGTCAAGTCTAGAGTAGCATACTTTAGGGTTTTCCTGAACTCTACTTTCTCCCTTCCTTGCATTCACATCTGAAATAGGTTCAAAGGCCAGTGTGCAAAAATTAGACACAAAAACTGGCATCTTTTTTAACATGGAAAATCTGAAGCTAAACACATTTTTAGTACCTCATTGACACTCTGTAAAATATTTTAATACAAATTACATTTCAAGGAAAGAAAGTTTAACTATGACAGAAGTGGTTAAAGGACAGAAGTTCAACCACAACAAAGGTACATTCGCTATATTCTCATTGGGTGCCTTATTAGGGTTTTTGTTTGTTTATTTGATTTTGTTTTTTAGAAAAGCAGAAGGCATATATACTATGTTGTCTTTCATTAAAAGTGTGGCTACTGAGGATTGGATGGGAAGAAGAGGGAGGAAATGAAAAAACAGGTCAAAAGGTACAAAGTTGCAGATATGTAGGATGAATAAGTCTAAAGATATAAGGCAAAACATAAGGACTATAGTTATTATATACTTGACATTTGCTAACTGCGTCCATTTTAGGTGCTCTTATTACAAGAAAGTCCTGCTTCCCACACAGCCTTCCTCCAATCTCTCATTAACTCCCTCAGCTCCGCCTTTAACATATCCCCAAATCTGACTGCTTCCTCCAGGGGCACTGACAACCCTAGTCCCCCCCAGCACTGCTGCACAAGCTCTGCAGCTTCCTCCTCGGCTGGCCTGCCCGCCGCCATCTTCCGCACAGCAGCCCACCCTCCACCTTTCTAGAATCTCTCTAGAAACCATGTGTCACTCCTGTTAGACTCTCCGGTGGTTTCTCAAAATGCCAACACCAACATCCAAACCCTGCCCTTGCCAAGGCCTCCCAGCCCACGAGTGGCCACCTCCGCCCCCCAGCCTCTCTCTGCGGCCTCACCTCTCTCCCTCCGGCCGCAGCGCCCTCTTCTTGCTGCTGCCAACACACCAGGCTTGTCCTCTACACCTGCTGGTCCCAGGCCTGTGCTATGGACCGAGTTACGTCCCCCCCAGATTCCTATGTTGAAGCCCTAATCCCCAGCCTCTCAGAATGTGACCATCTTTGGAGACAGGGACTTTGAAGAGTTGATTAAAAAAATAAATAAATAAAAATAAAAAATATAAACATCTGCAAGTACGCAAGATGATGGATATGTTTACTTGTGTGACTGTAATAAACATTTTACCATGAGTAAGTATGGTCATGTGGTGCTTAATGACAGGGATACATTCTGAGAAATACATTGTTAGACAATTTCATTGTTGGGCAAGCACCACAGAGTGCACTTAAAAAAACCTAGATGGTACAGCCTACTGTGCACTTCGGCGTTGCTCCTAGGCTACAAACCTGTCCAGTGTGTTACTGTACTGAAAAACACAGGTAACTGTAACACAATAGTAAGCATCTAAACCTAGAAAAGTTACCATAAAAATATGGTATAATAATTTTGTGGGACCACCATAATTAACCAAAATATCATTATGAAGTAGATGACTATGTATCAAAATATCATGTTGTATATTTTAAATATTTAATTTCAAAAAGAATAAACTGACAACACATTTTCTGTTTTTAGCACTCAAATACATTTTACAACATTTTCTTCTCCCTCAAAGTTGGGTTTTGTTAATTATACACACTTAGTCATTATGGTTACAAAATCATAATTATATCTAAGTGACTCGACAGTGGCACATCCCCATTGTGAGAGTGTGAATTCTGAGCTTGTTTTCTGAACTATTAACCATCATTAGACATGAGAAATTGCAGTCAATTTTCACTATGTTATCCAATGTATCACTCAGGATTTAACAAATGCTTAGAAATGTGCTTAGATCATAATCTGAACACCAATTTCTTTGTGATTTTTCACTATATCAAGACAAATAGAAGCCTGTGTATGTAAAATACTTACATTTATAAGTATGCAAGATTTTGATGCTATAATTAAAGTCTCTTTCATCACATATTTAACACACAATTTGCATTCATGAAAATTTAAGGTCTTGCAAAGAATTACTGGTTTATTCACTAAGGAAAAGAATACGTCAATTAACTTGTAACATTAGTTATTTTGTTTAGACCTTGCTAATCTCCAAAGCCAGAAAAACAGGTAAAATATACTTCCATTTATGAAAGGTTTATTCATCTATCCAGACTTGATGAAAGTATTAAAATGTTGATATCATATATAGTTGTATCCTTCTTTAAGAAAAACAAAAATCACGTATTAACCAAGTAGTATTTTAAAGAGATCCCTTGCTTTTCTAGCAGATGGCACTACTGCATTCAGTTATAAAGGCAGGAAACAGACTAGTGAAGTACCATGTGATCTCAGTATTCCTTGATTAAAAAAAAACTCCTCGGGTCAAATTTTAAACGTAATAACACTGTATTAAAATGAAATCTCTCATAGATGTTCAATATTTTGAAAATTTGGAAGGCAAGTTGGTTGACTACAAAATGGTAGCCAGAAAAACTTACTTTATTTTCCCCCTGTCTAATCTCCTCTCTGAATATAACCGAAGAAACTTTTCAGAAACATATTTAAAAAACTAATGAAGAACATTTAATATTTTAGATTACAGCTGGAATTAGGTGGGCAGGTGGGGCCACACAGTCTTTTATCAGCACATTCACTAAAAAGTAGTACACACTTTGGGTGCTGGAAATCTAGCATAAGTTGCAGGAATTGAATATACGCCTGCCATTTCTTATTGTCTGATAGGGTAATAATGCTAATCCCAGATTATGTTTTTTCTTTTTTTTTTTTTTTGAGACGGAGTTTCGCTCTTGTTACCCAGGCTGGAGTGCAATGGCGCGATCTCGGCTCACCGCAACCTCCGCCTCCTGGGTTCAGGCAATTCTCCTGCCTCAGCCTCCTGAGTAGCTGGGATTATAGGCACGCGCCACCACGCCCAGCTAATTTTTTGTATTTTTAGTAGAGACGGGGTTTCACCATGTTGACCAGGTTGGTCTCGATCTCTCGACCTTGTGATCCACCCACCTCGGCCTCCCAAAGTGCTGGGATTACAGGCTTGAGCCACCGCGCCCGGCTGATTATGTTTTTTTATATTCTTTCCAGTGAACCTCTGAATGTTTGAGTAGTAACAGAGAACAACTACAAAATTATGTGTTGCTCCTCCACTAGCACACATCAATTTAAGAGCAGCTTAGAAGATTATTAAGAAGTTTGTCAGGGTAGTTTAGTTTTAGTTTTGTTTTTAATGTCAGAAAGAAAAAAATTATTAATGCATTATTGTCTGCTTAAGAAGAAACTGGTTTAAAACTGAAAATGCAACAGATGTTACCACTTTCTTGCTTCCTGACCCTGGCTGTCAGTAGACAATGTAAACATAGTGCTATTGTCCATTGCAATAAGTACAATTATTGAAGGTATAAAGAATCCTAAATCCAATCTAAGGCTGCACCAATATCATCACTAGATTTGTGGAGTCAAAGTTACTTTCATGGGTAAAAATAAAATCAGTCATCCTACTTGGTTTCTGAATTGACCAGATATTTGTATTATGGTCCCGGCAAAACTTTCTCTTGCCAGCGTACAGCGGTGTCAGCATCTCCCTGAGACTGTTAGGGCAAGCTAACAACACAAGGACAAACATAGCTTTCAGATCGTAGAGGACAGAGCTCCTATCTCATAACTCTCCTTGAGTATTCATTCGACAAATATACTGAGAACCTAATGCACTGTCAGCCATGTTCTAGACACTTGGGATTATTGGTAAACCGGATAAAATTTCCTCCCAGCACTTTTATTCTATTGGGGATGGGAGGAAGACTGGGAAACAAACAACAGACATAAAATAAGTAAGTTGTATGATACATGTTAAGAGATACAGGAATTAAAAACAAAGCAGCGAAGGGGAATAAGGATAGTGTGTGGAGTAGGGTTTGCAATGTAGAGTAGTCTAGGCAATTTTCATTGAGAAGGTAGTTATAATGATTAATACTGAGTGTCAACTTGATTCTATTGAAGGATGGGTGTGTCCGTGAGGGTGCTGCCAAAGGAGATTAACATTTAAGTCGGTGGGCTGGGAAAGGCAGACCCACCCTTAATCTGAGTGGGCATAATCGAATCAGCTGCTAGCACGGCTAGCATAAAAACAGGAAGAAGAATGTGAAAAGACTAGATTAGCTTAGACTCCCAGCGTACACCTTTCCCCCATGCTGAATCCTTCCTGCCCTTGAAAATCAGACTTCAAGTTCTTCAGCTTTGGGACTTGGACTGGCTTGCTTTCTCCTCAGCTTTCAGACAGCTTATTGCGGTACCTTGTGATCATGTGAGTTTAATACACCTTAATAAACCCTCATATATAATATATATTATATTATATTATATAACATATAATATAATATATATATTATATTATATTATATATATAATATGCTATTAGTTCTGTTCCTCTAGAGCAGGTGTCCCCAAACTACACCCGTGGGCCACATGCGGCCCCCTGAGGCCATTTATCTGGCCCCCCGCTGCACTTCAGGAAGGGGCACCTCTTTCATTGGTGGTAAGAGGAGCACAGTATGTGGTGGCCCTCCAGCGGTCTGAGGGACAGTGAACGGGCCCCCTGTGTAAAAAGTTTGCGGATGCCTGCTCTAGAGAACCCTGACTAATACAGTAGTATTGATCAAGACTTAGACAAGATACTAGAATAAACTAGGCAGCTATCTGGGGAAGAGCATTACAGGTTGAATTAACTGAAAATGCAAAGGACCTAAGGTAAAAACTTCACTTGCCTGTTCCTAGAGCAGCAAGGAGGCCCACGAGGCACAAGTAGGTATGAAGTGTGGGTTCATATGGGGTAGTCTCCCTTTCAGCTTCCCATGCAGGGCCAAGTCTTGGTCCACACATCCTCAACCCAGCCACCTGTGCCACTCAGATAAAGAAGTTCTAAGTCCCCCTTAGAAGAGAAGATATAGCAATTTTGGAGCTCCTTTATCTCAAAAATGCATATTCTCATTTATTTTCTGCCCATACAGTATTTTCCAATAGAATCATGAAATTATGTAAAAGTTGTTTATTTTTTTGTTTTTAAAATGTTTCTTCTACTATTTTAGATGTTTTATAATCAGAGAGTTTTGTGAACTTAGTTATGCAACTTGCCAGAAACCATTTGAATGGGGCTGCAACATACCTAATTGCCATATCTATGAGTTTAAAATGATCAGATGTTGGTACTTGCAAATTTTTTGACTCAACAGAAGTATCTTTTATTACTTATATTACTTTAATAACCAGAAATATATGTGCCACATACATCATAAAATATGTAGCAAAGATTGCTGGTTGCCTATGTAGTAGGCACTCTCTCCATTTTCTTTAATAACAGAACTCTGATTTCTTTCCAGATGGTACTGGGACCACCTTAAAAAATAAATATTTCCCAGCCTCTCTTGAAGTTAGATGTGGTTATTGACTAAGATCTGTCCAATGCTATGTAAATAAGTTTTATGTAGGACTTCCATGAAGATTCTTAAAGAGGAGCTTATGTGATGGCTGGTCCTTGATACTTTTTTTCTCTTCCTCTTTCCCTCTTCCTTCCTGTTTCCTGGAATGTGAGAGTGATCGGAGGAGCTCTAGCAGCTGTCCTTGAAGATAGATGGCACACTGCAAAGTGAGATAGGGGAAAGATAGCAGGGTCTCACTGTCCCTAATGATCTCATGGAGCTCTCACAAGTAGCCCTAGAGTAATAATATTCATATTATAGAATAAATTTTTCATAGACTAAATTAACACAAAGGCCACTGGTATTTCTTTTATTTTTTCTAATTTGTTTTGTTTTTCTGTTATATAAAGCAAAATCTAATTCTAGATAAAAGAAAATTGCTTTTAAATTAATTTATCTAAAAGTAATGGAAGATAAGTCATTTTAAATTTTTTCCCACTGACTGTTCAACAATAAGTATGTAGACAGAAAAATTATCATCTAGCCATCTAGAAATCAGTCCAGGTACAGTAGCTCCTCCCTGTAGTCCCAGCTCTCTGGGAGGCCAAGGGAGGCAGATCACTGGAGCCAGGAGTTCAAGACCAGCCTGGGCAACATGGCAAAACCCTGTATCTACTAAAAACACAGAAATGTACAGACCCTGTAAGGTATTAACTTTTTGTTTTCTTTTGGAGATCACCTTATAGTCATGGTATAGTAAGTCTGTGATGCACCAATGGCCAACATCTTAACAATGTTAAAACTGGTATAATAATTTATGAATTACATACATGAAAAACCCTAAGGTTTCAACTTATTATCCAAGAAAATATTCAATTAGATTATTTTTCTCTCTGAAAAAATAATGAATCTGTTGTTTCCTTTTTTATTTGCTTTACCAAATATAATTTTAACTGTGGTCATATATTATTGCAATTTAATATCTTTTTCTGAGTAAAATTAATATAAAGCATTGTGGCTACTCTGAATAGAGAATCATAACAAAAATTCAAACATATGAGAACTGTTTAATAAAAAATATTCTACTTTTTTAAACTATTCTTATATATAAGCCACCATGGAGAATAATGTACATTTTAGTGCTTCTAATGAGTATTTTAAAAGTCAGTGAAGAAATAATAAAAATACAGATTTGATAAGAAATATCAAAATTTATATATCAATAAAAAAGAATAATTATAAAATGTAAAATAACTTTGAAATATTTAATCTACTTGCAAATTTTAAGGTATAAGGGTAAAATAGTTCTCAAAAATAACATAAGACTTTAAAACCTCACATTAAATCAATCACTGTCTATTTTAATTATTGACTCAATTTCATTCTGGAAAATGATATAATCCATTATCATTTTCAACAGTCTATAGTAAAATAAAAATAAAGCCAATATGGCAGGTTTTTAATAAAGCTGATCTAATTCAATTTAAAAGAGTGCCCTTTATTCTAAAATAATATCCTTTGTTTTCGGATATGCTACTGATCACAGATAATTGTTGCTGCTGCTGCGGCTTTATTTTTTTGTCTTTTTAAAATTTTTTTTTTGTCTTTTTACTATTATAAGTTCTGGGATACATGTGCAGATCATGCAAGTTTGTTACATAGGTATAATGTGTCATGATGGCTTGCTGCATTCATCACCCCATCATCTATGTTAGGTATTTCTCCTAATCCTATCCCTCCCTGAGTGCCCCACCTCCCAATAGGCCCTAGTGTGTGATTCCCCTCCCTGTGTCTGTGTGTTCTCGTTGTTCAACTCCCACTTACGAGTGAGAACAAGAAGTGTTTGGTTTTCTGTTCTTGTGTTAGTTTGTTGAGAATGATGGTTTCTAGCTTCATCCATGTTTCTGCAAAGAACATGAACTCATCTTTTTTATGGCTGCATAGTGTTCCATGGTGTATATGTGCCACATTTTCTTTAACCATTCTATTATTGATGGGTATTTGGGTTAGTTCCAAGTCTTTGCTATTGTGAATAGTGCTACAATAAACATACGTGTACATGTGTCTTTATAATAGAATTATTTACAATCCTTTGGGTACATACCCAGTAATGGGATTGCTGGGTCAAATGGTATTTCTATTTCTAGATCCTTGAGAAATTGCCACACTGTCTTCTTCAACAATGGTTGATCTAAATTTACACTCCCACTAACAGTGTAAAAGTGTTTCTATTTCTCCACATCTTCTCCAGCATCTGTTGTGTCCTGACTTTTTGATGATTGCCATTCTAACTGGTGTGAGATGGTCTCTGGTTTTGATTTGCATTTCTCTAAAGATCAGTAATGATGAGCTTTTTTTCATATGTTTTTAGGCTGCATAAATGTCTTCTTTGGAGAAGTGTCTGTTCATATCCTTTGCCCATTTTTTGATGGGGTTGTTTGTTTTTTTCTTGTCAATTTAAGTTCTTTCTAGATTCTGGATATTAGCAGATGGGTACATTGCAAAAATTTTCTCCCGTTCTATAGGTTGCCTGTTCACTGTGATGATAGTTTCTTTTTCTGTGCAGAAGCTCTTTAGTTTAATTATATACCATTTATCTATTTTGGCTTTTGTTGCCATTGCTTTTGGTGTTTTAGTCATGAAGTCTTTGCCCACGCCTATGTCCTGAATGGTATTGCCTAGGTTTTCTTCTTGGGTTTTGACAGTGGAGTGTTGCAGTCTTTCACTATTGTTGTGTGGGAGTCTAAGTGTCTTTGTAGGTCTCTAAGAATTTGCTTTATGAATCTGGGTGCTCCTGTATTGGATGCATATATATTTAGGATAGTTAGCGCTTCTTGTGGCATTTATTCCCTTACCATTATGTCCATTATGTAATGCCCTTCTTTGTCTCTTTTGATCTTTGTTGGTTTAAGGTCTGTTTTATAAGAGACTATGATTGCTACCCCTGCTTTTTTTTTTTTTTTTTTTGTTTTCCATTTGCTTGGTAAATATTTTACCATTCCTTTACTTTGAGTCTTTGCATATGAGATGTGTCTGCTGAATACAGCACACAGATGGGTCTTGACTCTTTAGATTTCACTTCTCATTTCAAAATCTTGTTTGAAAGTTACTGGTCTCAAATCAAAAGTGAGAGAATCCCTAATTTAAGTGACTAACTAATTCCATTTCATTTGACACATTTCTTTTACATTGTCCATTTTGCACATTTCCTTTGAAAATTATATCAGAATTAAAACAAGATTTTTGTTAAACTTATCAATGATCATTACTTTGAAATTCACTCCAAAATGAATTTCATCACACTTTTCACTGTCTACCCATAATGATTACAGCCATGTTTATGACTATTATACATATATATCATGAAAGAGAATCCATTATATAGCAAGTCTACACAATATCTGTGTTTTTTTACTGATGCAGCCAGGAATACAATTTAGCAACAGTCTCAACTAATGACAGTTACAAGTGCTACTCTGAAATGAACATACTATCACTGTTGTGGTATTCTGGGCAAGAACACATAACCTCAATCTAATCAGAAGTAAACATCAGACAAACACAAATGAAGGAACATTCTTTAAAGTTACCAGATTGTTTAAAAATGTCACAAAAGTTTTTAAAAAATAGTTGAGAACTGTTTTAGATGAAAGGAGATAGAATGCAAAGTGTCATCCTGAACTGGACCATGTATTGGAGACGAAAAAATACTAAGAAGGCCATTATTAGAACAAGTATTAGAATTGGAATATCAGCAGCAGATTACTGTATCAATGATTCTGAATTTGATAACCATAAATGGTTACATAAGAAAATATTCTTGTTTTTAGGAAACACTCTTGAACATTAAGAGATAAAGAAGTATAATGAATGCAATATATTTTTGAAAAAAGAAGTAAAATGTATTTATGTGTTATATGCATATATATAATATATTTATATGTAGAGAGAGAGAGAATACGAGTGAGAAATGCAGCAAACTTTGTAAGTCTGGGTAAATGGTATATAGGAATTCTCTACATTATGTTTGAAAACTACCGGTAAATTTGAAATTATTTCATATAAGAAGTTAGGAAAAGGCAAGACACAATTATAGATGAAAATACACACCTCCTTATAGATAGAGCTGAGTTTTAGAATAAGATAACATACATTTAAATTACCCTTTCGTTCAGAGCTTTCCATTTCAGAAAGTATTTACATTTCTATTATTATAACTCTTCTCCCTATAGATAAAAATTTTACGTTTAAGGATAAAAATACATCTTGATACACAATTGGAAAAGCAAGGTTGTTTACTAACGGAACACAAATTAAGTGATGAATATGCCTAAAGCAAACATATGTTATCTGTGTGGACTAGTTACTTTGCAGAAATTTAAATCTCACGTAAAGACAAAATTCCTCCTATCTTGTAAAATTCTAATGAGAAAATGAACAAAAAATATTCTGAAAAGTTTAAAGCATTATGTAAATGTGAGGCTCATACTACTGCTCACTGCTAAGTGGTGACTGTTTACATATCCAGTACACATATATATCCACCTTCCTGCCTGCTTTACTGGTGACCTGAGATTTTGGTCTTTTCTTGACTTCATTCTTGAACTGAAACATCTGTTCTTCTTGATATCGAGACTGTGAGCTTTTGAAACTGACATACCCATTGGCTCTCCTGGTCTTCTAGTTTACCCGGTGCAGATGTTGGCACTTCTCAGCCTCTATAACCGTGTTGGCCAATTTTTTTTATAAGAAATATGCATATATCCATTCTATTGGTTCCATTTCTCTCTGAAGAATCCTGACTAATATAGAATGCAGACATTACAGACCCACGCTAATGATAATTTTTATTGGAACAAATTGCTTGTGACAGAACAATGCCTTTACAGGGATGACAAGACTCCCAGTGATTCATTCAAAACAAAGTTATAGTCAGAAAGGTTCCGTAGTCTTTTGGATACTATGCCTGTAGGAAAATTGACATAGGGAATTTATGAAATAATTGGAAAAATCAAGTTTCAAAATTTTTCTTGCAAAGAAAATATCTACTTTGAGGGTTTTAATTTTCTTTTTCACAGTTTTTCTGCCCTTTTCACTATTTAGGCTGCAGAAGGAGCAACGGAGGCCGATTACTGTTCACAAGTAGTCATTCTTCCTTTTAGTAACAGATATCCCAAGATGTATCTGGGCATGTGGTTTCCCAGCTACAGATTCCATTTTTCAGGTGGCTTGTTGCTGTTAGGGGATGAGTATAGGCCAATGGGATGTAAGTGGAAATGACGCTTATAGTTCCCAGGTCATCGTAAAAACACTAGTCCTAGGCATGGTCTTCCCCCAACCTTTTCCACTAATCAGGATGAAAAATGACTGGAAGAACCTAAGAAGCTGTGGATGCTGAAAATGCTAGAGATACCCCCCTAGTTCCAGATCACTCACCTCTAAATTGCTATATGAGAGAAGTAAACTTTTGTCTTACTTGCACCACTGTTTTTGGAGGTCCCTGTGTATAGCAGTTTATAACATAACAAGCATACATATTAGCACTGAGAATAGGAAATTTGTGCAACAAAAACATCACATATAATGGCATGTGTATGTGTATATGTGTATCTATATGTATATATAATGTGGAATCAGGTAGCAGGCAGCTGGATATAGATTATGAAGCTGGGAAGCTGTTGACCTTGTTATATTATGGGCTGACATGGAAAGTAGATTACAAATGTACTGAGTCTACAGCTGTGTAATTTTGGTTTGGGTAAGTCAGAAGGTTGTGATGTGATAGCCGCTATTGCTGCTTTTACGAAATACCAGAAATTTGAGCTCAAACAAAAACTTTCCATTTGCAAGAAGAAACTAGGGGAGAATCTGCTAGAAGAGGTACTCAACCTGTAGACCGTAATCAGTTAAATGAGAAACCAGAAATTTGGGATTTACAGATTGGAAAAACCAAGTGCTTTTGTACCTCCCGGAAAACAGCTAGAAATAATGTGACTGGGAACTGGCCCAGCTGCAACAGTAAGGTTAAATTTGTCCTTTAAGATGACTTCAGAATAACACTAAATTAAAAGAGAGAACGACAGACCGAGTACAGAATCTGGTAAACAAATGAGGAGATCTGACAGGTTTAAGAACCATGACCAGAAGAGATTTTTGTGTGTTGCTATTTTCACATAGAATTGCTGGGAACAAATAGGTCCTAAGCTTACTAAGTTTCTGAAGGAACTGTGTTGCCAAAGAAATTTTAAGCCAAGTGTATTAGTTTCCTGTGACGGCTGTAACAAATTACCACAAACTTGTTGACTTAAAACAACAGAAATATATTCTTTCATGGTTCTGCAGATCAAAAGTCCAAAATCAAGGTGCCTGCAGGGCTAGTTTCTCTGGTGCCTTGCAGAGAGAATCTAGTCCGTGCCTTTCTCCCAGCTTCCGACAGTTACTGACAATCCTTGGCTTTCCTTGGCTGTTGGTTGCATGGCTTCCATTTCTGCCACCATCTTCACATCCATTCTCCTCTTCTGTGTGTCACTTCCCTCTGCTTCTCTTAGAAGTATATTTGGGATTGGATTTAGAATCCACTAGAATAATCCAGGATAATCTCCACGTCAAGATCCTTAATTACATCTGCAAAGACTTTTTTTCCACAGAAGGTAGCATTCACTGATTCCAAAAATTAGGACCTGATATCTTCAGGGGACAATTATTCAGCCAGTAATACCAGACCCAAACAAACTTTTCGTTTCATCATTAGAGTAACCATCAGATAATTCTGCACCAACAAGAAGCTGTGCAATGCTGCCAAAGGTGAGCAATGTTCAAGAGAGCACAGTCTCCAACACCTTCTTTCAATGTGCCCAAGGAGGATAAAAAGGCATCCCAGAGGCAGAGCCAATGACAAAGGGATTGAGTGACTCCAGGAACAGAGGTGGCAAGATGGGCCCACCAAGGAACTCGTCCTCCTACCAGGGCAGGGAAGCCTCACAATTTCTATCTAGTAGGATTTGAGAAATCCTCAGGACCAGTAACTGCCAGAGATTTCCACTCTTCCCTCTTGAATGTGGAAGTTTTAATTATCCTATTGCTGCTCCTCATTGTACATCAGGTATTGGGAACAGGTAGGAAGAAATTTGGCCTTTTAGTTTATAGTTTGGTGAACTTCAAAGAGCTGCAACAAGACCTAATGGAGAGGTCAGGTATCACCTCCAAGATTCTAGACTATGAACTGGGTGAAGTAACTGGATTGGATTTATTGCTGTCTCTCTTGAAGAAGGGTGTATATTTTATGCAGTGGAGAGAGATCAATAGGGGTGTTTAAATGACAAAAGAGGTAGACCACGGTGAAGTCTTCTGTGACCCCTTCTTCCTCAGAATAATAGAGCCCCTAGAACTTCAATGGCCCATGGCCATCAACCTATGAATTACATTTTTTAACCTCTCTTGCAGCAAAGTGTGATGGTATGACTAAAAGTAAAATAATAGCATATAAGTGAAAGTAATAGACATAAGTTCCAGTCCTTAATTCACTCTGTCTGTCCTTCTTCCTACTGGCAAGGAAATGGCAACAATAGTGCCACCACTAAAGCCTTATGTTGAGATGGCAAAGCCACCCACCAGCCCTTCAGCTCTGGATCACTTATCTCTAGACTATCATGGGAGACAGAAATAAACTACTTATTTCTAATCTTTTTGCTAAACAGCTTAACCTAACATTAAAAAATTTAAGTTTCATCTAGCTTTCAAGAGCTCTAGTGCAAAATTATATTTTACATTCCAAGAAAAGTAATAGGAAAGATGCCCATATTGGAAGATCATGAGCATTCTGAATAAAAACATATACTCATTACTACTTTAAGAAATAGAAGTCATAATCTTCCCTAAAAGCATACCTGATCACTAATTTTTCATTCATAAAAAAAAATTTGCCTTATTAAGATGAAGACTCACATTTGAAGCAAAATTATATGGACATCATGTTGAATATCTACCAGGAAAAAGCACATAACTGCTTAAAAAGGAACTTTACTACTGCATGAGAAAGATCAGTCAGACTACAGGAAATTCACTGGATGAAAATGTTCCTCAGTAATGCAACTATACTTTGCTTTCCCAAAGATAATGGTAACATACTTGGAATTATTATCCTGGATGTGGCAGATCATTATGATACAGATTTACTCTAATCCTGTTAAACACTGCTCACTAAAATAATGATAAATATGCCAAATAGTGGTACATTTGCAGAATAAAAGTTACTTGTCTGCAGTTTAAACACAGGTAGAGTTATACTCAGCCTCCTGCAGCACCATGTTCTGAGTTTGTAAAGATCAAAGATTATGCTAAAAGTGCCTCTGTACCCCAATAGTGCTTTCTCCAGAGAAGATATAAGAAAAAAATCAACAATCTAATTTTTAATTTTCTCTGTTATGATGGTCCACAAATCTCCACTTTAAAGTCAGGGTCAATACACTATGCTTTTCTTTGACCTTCCTGCATAAAAAAAAAGAAATCCAGGAATAATAAAAACACATTTGAGGCTATATAAGTGTGTGTGTGTGTGTGTGTGTGTGTGTGTGTGTGTGTGTGTGTGTGTGTGTGTTGTGTCTTGTCAAAAGAAAAAAGAAGCTGATGAAGTTTGAGGGTTTAGACTGAGGCAACCTGAGGATATATGGGAACGTTCCTAGAGGGAAGATGACAAGGTTATTTTTTACAGAAATGTCAACTATAGATTAAATTCAGAGTCACTCCACCCTTGATATAATAGTTGTCATAAACAAGGAGGTATGAGTTATTCACTGTTCACATAAGCAGCTTTAGAGAATCATGGAAACAAAGATTAAATGGATATAATTTATAATCTGGGCTCACTACAATCCTAGGGCTTTGAGTACTGAACTTCTGCTGAGCCTCTGGAAGGGCCTCAATACTGACCTTCACCAAAACACTGGTTGACACTGTGCTGTCTTTGGTGTTGACCTATTATTCCACAGAGTAATACCCAACAATGCAAATGCAATTTATTGGATTTTCAATTCCCTTTATAAGACTTTCACTGTAAAAATCAGAAAAGGAGAAACAGTATGCAATTTGCTCTGTAAGCACACGGCAGACAGACCTATCACAGTTGGCCATTGCATTTACCTTTTTAATATGCAGTAGCCAATTTCTGTTGGGTGTATTACATGTGAATACATATAAAATTATAAAAATGGATCACATCAGTTTCTCTTTCCTGACATAAGCCAAGATATATAAATAATTCAATAGAAATGTTAATACCCTATTACTATACTTTTAAAAATCACCTGTTTCTTCTCTAAATCATTAAGTCAAATTATAAATGGTGACTTTTTATATTATAGCATGTCTTCCAAAGTGTGATTCATGGCTTTTGACTTCCTAAGAATGAATATTGTCTACTTTATAAAATGTTTACTTATGTATGTGACAGTACATAAATAGGAGAAATTACATTAGTCCCAACATAAATTCCCATCATGTGAAACAACTGTTTTAAAGAGCATAATAACTAAGATTACCAGTTCTAGTCAGGTTTTCTGAAATTAAATCTCAGCTTCCCCATCTACTATGTTAACTTTAGGCAATTTATTTAACCTCTCTGAGTTTCTTTTTTCTTGTCTCAACAAAAGGCATATCAATAAAGTTTATGTGTATTTTGAGGATCAAATGAAATGAGGCATCCTAACTAGCAAAATGCTCAGGAGTTAGTAAATTCTCAGTAAGTGTTACCTATTATTATTATTATCAACATTTTTAACGTTGTTATTACTACACCTAGGGAAAAAATCTACTGTTACAGTCAGTCAGAGAGAGTTATGCAAACATCCTGCAAAGTGACAAAAAAATGAATTCCTCCTTCTTTATCACTGCTAAACAGGACCAAAAGAACTAATCATTATACACGTGTATAATTGCCATATGACATAAAAAATATTTTAAAACATCCAATTTGTCATCAAGGTACTCCAGTTGAAAAATGCACATCTATTGTAAATGTTCACCTTAACTTTGGGGCCATTTTAAGCATAATTCTGTATTCATGTTCTGTGGGGAACAAGGATAACCTCCTTTCTGCAGGCACTCATTCCCAGAGCTTATTCTCTCTAAGGGTCTTTGTATTTGGAATATTTCTTCCTCACCATATCCTTTGTTTCCTTGGTATTCTACTTTTAAATCACACTCTAAAATACTATTTCCAGAATAATGGGATTTGACTTTCATCATTGTGCAAAGCTTATTACTCTATACCACGAATCTTCCTTCTCCTTTCCTGTGTCTTTTTCATGGCATAATCATCCCCTCACTCACCCAAGCTGAAAAATTTGGAGTCATTCTCACTTTCTCCCTCATCCTAGCACACATCCTTATCAAATCCAATCCGGCCCACTACCAAAATATTTGTTAATAGGATCCCTATTTACTCCCCACCCACCTCCCAGGCAAAACGATTTCTAAATTAAAGTATTTTATAAATGTTCTTCCTTCTTTTAAAGCATTGTAATATTTTCTAATTTTCTGATTGCTCTCTAGATATCCCATTTCTTGTGTATTGTTCTATTGTTTCAGTATGGTATGAATTGTATACAACTGTAGGCTCAATTTTGATTGAACTTGAATACTCGTAACTTGTATTTGCCACATCACTAAAATGCTTCAAGAATGTGATGAAAGTTATGTGTTTAACAACACAGTAGCCTCTGATGATTAAGCCCTCATATATACAAGAGCCAACATGGGTCAACTCTCAAATGTATATTAGTAAGAAACCAGCCTGCCCTCAAAGTACATTAGAATATGCCCTTTCTTAGTAACTTGATCCTGATATCAAATATAAAGCCGCTTAACAGTCAACTTCCCATTTGGATTTTAACGTTTAAAAAAGACAAGATTCTCAATACAACTAGCGCTTTAAAAACGGTGAATTTGGTAGCCAAAACTATTCCCATTCATATGTATTTATATAGACTGAATCTGTTAATACAACATGAGTATAACATAGTTAAAAAAAAAGGACCTAAAGGGCAACCTCATATTAAAAGACAAAAAGAGCTAAATGAAATCAGACACCTTGTCCCACGAGAAGATGGTGTATTTATCTTTGGTGAAACTTTTGCTTTAAAGAAATGTTTAATTTTTTTCAAACAGATGCAGAAATTCAGAAAGGTTGATATTTTGCAAATGATGAAGAGTTGTAGTGATGGTTTACCGCAAGTTGATAAGAATTTTAGAGCAGTTCTCCTGAACATACTCCATCTTCCCTCACATTAGTATCATTTATAGCATCCGAAATGCATTTGAATTCAGCAGACTTCCTGGAACCCTAGAAGGAATTCATTACATATCTTTCCCAAAGTTAATGTCTTTTTATTTGCATAAAAATACGATTCCATCACAGCTTCCAATCAGAGGTGATCAAAGAGCATTGTGGATGTCTAGTCTAAAGATTTTCTTATCTGAATAGATCATGAGAATGGAGCTTCACAGTCATCCTTGACCTTTTGCCTTTTATCATTGAATTACACACACTACAAAAGAATATACAAGCTTAGAAAAAACATACTTTACAAAGACACCAGAGCTTATCTGGAGGACAGATCCTGTGATGTGTTTTTGTAACAAAATACTATCAGCCTTTTCGTCAAAGACAAGAGGAATGTCTACACAGATTCCAGTGATGGAAAGTGTTTCAAAATAGGACCTCTTAAATTTCTGCTCTATATAGGTACTAGAATTCCCTTTTATGTAACTGTAGAAAGTTGGCAACTACAATATTTTGATCTCGTCCTTGTTGCCTACCTGTAGGAAGATACAAAATAGTTAAACTCATCAGTGTTTGGATGAACCATCTGTGCTCAGGCTCCCAAAGCAGGACTAACTTCGATTTCCTGAATTTCCGTCACAGATAGAACATTAACAAAGAGTGAAAGGCATTATATTTATTCACTCAATTAGGAATGCTTTACTGAGAGGGTGGCCATAGGTCCTGGTTTGCTTGAGACAATCACTTTTTATACATATTGTCCTGGTACAGTTATTAATAGTGTTCCCTCAAAGAGACTTCTTTGGACAAAAAATTGTGTGGGAACCTTTTTAACATAAGGCTTCATACATGCCAGGTCAGTTTTGAGTTTCAGGTAATGGCAAAAGTCTTTTGCTCAAGAAATAAAATCCTTTTTGCTGCCTAAAATCATAGAAGCAACAGTCAGTCACGTAGGAGTACTATCTGAGGCATTTTGTAAGGCAATACCTGGTATGCCCAGGCCTTGTCAATAAGAGGAGCCTATGAATACTAATACAGAAAAACACCCAGGCCAATGTGGATTAAGGAGCCAAAAGAGATTGGAGGCTGACTAGGACAGCTCAGGATTAAGATTATGTAGAAAATAATTTCTCGGGTTACTTAGAAATAAGGATTTTATCTTGTCAAAACCCTAGAGATGATGGGTTAATATTAAAAAACAAATCACACTGTATAATTATGCCTACATGTTATTAGTATTTCATTTAGCATATATATGTGCTCCATATATATGAGGTATTAGCTAATGTGTCCTGTACCTGGTTCATCTACAGTGTTTAATAGTTCATCCCAAAGATCCTCTCTGTTGCTTGTTCTCCCGCTAAAATATTAAGCTCTGAAATCCTTAAATGTAGGTCCATGTTTAAGCTCATATCAGCAAAACAATTTTCTCAGATACCAAGCAACAAGCAACCCTCTTAGGGCAAAAATGATAATGACATCTGTGAGCACGTTAGGTCCAGAATCATGGTTATAAGGGACATTCTTCTAGGGAATCTAGGAGGATAGTTTTACCCCTAGGTGTTTGAAATTAGGAGTTGTTGCATAATATATTAGAAAACGCATGGAATTTACAATCAGAAAATTTGGACTTGGGACCTATGTACTAACTAAGTGAGCTCCATTCAATTTCTTACCTCTTAGAACCTCACATTCTCAGAAGGAAAATGCAGATGCTAATTATGTTGGTTTCACAGGGTTATATTTAGGATCACAATCATGGAATAGAAGATGCTAGCAACAAAGGTAGGCTGCTAGTACACCGTTACTCTCTTCATCCCATTTCTAAAACTCCTTTCAAATTGGTCAGACTTCAACTGTATCAAAGATATTTCTTTCTTCCCTTGCTCATTTATTTTCTTTATCATTGCTGACATATGGGCAAAAAGAAAAGTGGGCATGTCAGCACACGTAAATTCTTTTTACCACATTCAATTCTTTATTTTTTGTTGAATCCAGTTAATTCTGCTCTTGGGTTTATTAATAATATAATTAATGGCACTTGTCTGAACACTTTGCTTCTCAGCTGCTTGTTTTATTGCCATGAGGAAAGAACCATACTTTATTTTTATCTCCTTTCTAAGAGCAAAGATTTTTCAAATAATCAAACGAAGCCAGTATGATTGTGTAGTCTAAGGACATCTCATGTCTCTCCTGAGGAGTGTAGTAAGTGGCTGCTCTCAAAGTCACTGGGAGTAAGTGTATTGGTTCAGATGCTTGATGATGATCTGCCCTATATTTTATTTCAAATGACATCTCCACTTGCCAATAAATAATCCTATGGTCCTTTTATATTCGATTCTAGAAACCATTATTTTTCTTTTTTTCAACATATGGAAGGAAGTATTCCTGGTTGAGAATATGAATGATTAAATAAAAAATTAGAAATTAGGATTGGAACTGAGAAAATTAAAAAGTCAGTTCCACGTCTAAGAAAGAGTAAATAATTTCAAACCACTAATCTTTAGAAGGCAAAAAGAAAGCTTCATTTTACAAACTTCCCTTCTACCCTGTTATTTAACTAACCCTCTGAATACTCAATGACTGAATTTCTACAGTGGTTGAAAAGCTGTGCTCAACTACTATGCTGCAAATTTTCAGAATTAGTTCTTGATTATTTTCCTGAAAGACTCAAGCTTAATATTAATTATCTGGTTCTTCCTTAGCATTTATATAGAAAATTGACAGATGTCAATATCAACATTTCATAAACTTTACGAAATCTTTAAGATAGTGACACAATTACACTGATACTATTGATTAGATCTCAACCAACCCAAGGGAAATTTCCTATGTTGCTTTCAGCCTCAGTCACCATTAATAGAGTTATAACATATCTTAAAGTTTATAGTTAGCAATTCAAGTTATTCAAAAGTGTCCAGGAAGTAATGTTAAGCTACCAGGGCGTGACTGACTATAGAAGATTTAGAGGTAAGTTTAAAACTGGAAAGTTGACAAAGAAACACACATTAGGTATTTTTAAATTTTTTTGTAGTTATGCATGCATTCATTTTTTCAACAACATTTTCTAAATGCCTACTTTGTGCCAAGTATCATTTTAGATGATCAGGATGTATCAGTTAACAATATTCTGTCTGGAAGGAACTCAAATTTTACTAGGTGGGGACAGACAATACACAATACATATAACAAAATAAATAAAATCTATAGTATCTTAGAAGTTTACGAATGCAATAAAAATAAAAATGAAGATCAAAATTGTTGGATAGTAGGGGTAAGAATATTTTTATCTTTCATCAATTGTATTATACACCAAGAAACCACTAATACTTAAAAATCATTTGTACAAGTAGCATTTGTTGCTTTCAATCATTCGTTGGCTTTTATAGCAAAAAATTGTTCATTTTCCCTATACCTCTTCAATGTATTCATAAGTGGAATTAATAAAATACACAACTAAAAAAGAAAGAGAAACATGTCATCTTAAATCTGTTGGTAACTATGTAATTCTAAAGGTAATGTCATGTCATACAAATCAATAAATTATGTTCTGACACTGTATACTAAAAGCAATTCCTGTAACTACTCTGGGAAAAGCAGCTGCTGCTTTAAAACAGCTGTTGATCTAGTGTGGAACCAATTTATTTCCATTGATGCCGTAACTATGATAGGTTCACTAACACTCCAGTGTAGCTAAACAATCATGTTTATTTTGTAGGTGACTGTTGCTTTAATTGTAGAAGTACATTTGGTTTAACATGTCTCTAGTGACTCCACTGCTACAGAAAAAAATGGTTAGCAACATCCAAAAGATGTTAGCCACTAATGCAATAATTGAAGCACTATGCATATTCTCCATCTCTGCAAAACTGCATTTGTTTCTCATTTAGAATTCAAGAAACATTAATGGAATGTCTACTAAATTTCAGGATTTTTGCAAGAATATGATGTTGAACAAATCAGGTTCCCCATCCTTAAGGACCTATTACTTAGAAGGGTTTGCAAAATGCATAAATAGCTGTAAATTTAAAAGATGTCTGTAATTGAATATACATACTAGATATTTTGAACTATATTCTGATTTGGCTATTGTTATTTAGAAATCTAGATCTCAAAATGTCACTGTAAGCTTCTTGGGGCTATACTTTTTATTTGCTTAATTTTTCTATTTAAAATCAGACTTGCAAATTTGAAATTTGCAATAGTGTATCAGGATATAGAAAAGAGTATACTCATAGGCAGAGCAGGCAGGCAGGCAAGACACACCTTTGTAAAGGCCAGCCTGAACAATCATGATGAGTAAGGAAAAGAACGGATTAGAAAAAGGAATGTCTTGGTAGCCTAGCAAGAACCAGGTCACTTATCAAAATAGAGGCTTCTAATCTTCTGTTTCATGGACCTCTCCTCAGTATAATGTTTTTAAATGCATGAAGTAAAATAAATAGCATTACAAAGAAAACCAATGAAGTACAAATATCAAATTTGTATTGTCATATAGTAATACATATGCATCTTTTATAGCACAGTAAAACATAAGAGGTAATAGTATATCTAATAACACCTATAATTTTAAAGTAGTAAGTGTAAATGATATTTTGAAGTATCTGTAACAATTGTGACGTGATATACATACATCTGTGATTTCTATTGATGATAAAGTCACAGGTGCTCCTAAAGAGTGGTTTGTTGTCTTCATTCATAATTGAAAGATGTGCCAAAGCTCATACACATAACGTATTATATTTTACTAATTATAAAATGTACTGTTCACATGTGTGCCCTCAGTCACAGGCCCATGGCACAGACCTAATTCTTACCAATGCTAGTGTCATTCAGCAATCTCATTTCCCAATGCCTCAGAAAAACAACATCTTATTAACCTCTTACATTTTACACAGAAGCATATGCCCTTCAAACATTCCTGTCACCAGTATTACGGGGCTCTTGCTAATGTGCACTTGAAGTTCTATTTACCCAAAAGGCACCATTAACTGTCATTTTTGAAAACACAAAATTTATATAATACTAATCATTACTTTAGCTTTCCAGAAACACCAAAAAACACAGCTTATAGCACCAAGACAATTCTATTAAGACATACAATCAAGCTTAGATGGTTTGCAAAGTCAAGACATGAAGGAGGAATCAATTAGTTAACAACTGACAACAACAACAAAAAATACTTAAGCAATGGGAACTCCCTGGATTCTGTTATTCCAGGAATAGGCTGTCAAAGCTGGTGCTAAAAGAAAATGAATCACGAAAACTGTGTCAACAAAGGTAGAGCATCTATTGGAATGTAGACAGTCTGGTTTCATCAGAGCTCAAGTATAAAAAAAAAAAACGAGACATCCTGTTTGATTCATGTGTTGGTGTGGAATCATGTAGCATTCAATTTCTCAAGTAGTTTTGTCTATGACACCTACAAGAAAGATTTGTTATATGACAAAGTAGGGTCATTCACTCATTGAAAAGAGAAGAACCAGACAAATAATGTACACTTGAAGCATCCTAGATCCAGAGTGTTAGCAACATGCAGATCACATGAACACAGCAGCTTCAGTGTCAATTGCCTCTCTGCTGTGCAGAAAATAGTGCCTTTGAAGGCAAAAATGAGAGGAGTGCATTTTAAGCAACTACAAAGGAACAGTAATTTTCACCAGACTGAAAAAAGAAGTGGGAGATACGGGAGATAAGATTAGAAAACAAGAGGAAGAGTCAGACCCACAGCACTTAAGTAAAGTGTCCTCAAGAAAAGGTCAAACACGGCCACACTATGTGCCCAGGGTCGTGGGATCCTTGGCTACTGCGTTCCAGACAACTCAAAGCTCCCTGTACCCTGTGTGCTGCTCACAAACAAAAAGCTACAAAATTTCAAAGCCCCATCATGACCTTGGAAAATGGGAACATCATTTCCCCTGTTTTCTACTAACTCTAAGAGTCTCAGATTCTGGTGCTGCCCCATAAGGGAGGGAACTGAGACTAAATTTTTCTATAATAAAAATAAAATCAATTATTTCTTGTTCTTTTTTTCCAATAAGAAAAAAATTATGTTAGATATTTTTGAAGATGTGCCATACTTATTTCTGCTTTTTTAAACTGTCTGATCAATTTAGGCAGCCATTTCAATGAAAATAAAATGATGGAAGTCTCACAATATGTGAATGAAAAAACCCAAATATTAAAAGATAACAAAGAATATACTTAGTAAAGAGACTTTTGGATAAACCTCAAATAACAGCCTCAAACTCATTACCTGAAGATTTTTGATACATGGTATAGACAGAGTTCTTCTGATCATAAATTATACTATGAGTCCATTTTTCATTTCAAACCTATCCTTTTTTTGTGGCTGTTCATATTCATCCCCTAGTGTCTCAGAGCTGAAATAATTTTCTTCTGAGCAAAACTTCCCCTTAGATATATGTGCAGTTATTGTGTATCTCAAGATTTCTGAGTTGAAATTTTTAAGGTATGTGCAATTATGTGAATCATTAAGATTGTGAAGATATTATCAACAAAGTAAAACAAAATGAATGATGAAGCTGTGAGCTCATTAACCTCGACAGGGACCAATGAACTCTGTCTTATTACCTAAGACTGAATCTCACAGAGCCCACATTCATGCTGGTTACTTAATAAACTGTGAACAGAGACAGACATGAGGCAGAGTCTCCAGCTACTGCAGTCTTTAGAATCTGCACCAGCATCCTGATCCAGCACTGGGGTAACTGACATCTTCCAGGAAAGGGAGCACCCAAGAGTACCACAGAGAGAGAAATTGGCAAAACTCCAAAATACTTTGTTCGGTGTATTTTAAACTCCATTCAAATAGTAAAACAAAAAGTGTCTAAAACAAAAATATGTGATATTGCAAATTAGAAAAAATACAGGGAGAAATTTTTTCTTATTATAAAAGGAAAAACAGACATAATAGTTTCAATTAAGAATATAAAAATCACTACAAACAATGAGTTAGGAATAAAAACCAGTGGATTTGGGGGAATGATATTTATGATAGGTTATATATTTTTAAATGATTATGCCTCTCCTCATGAAAGAACTATACACCCCCACCCTATTTATATCAGCCTTTATGGGTCTCACTTGGCCATTGAAATAAAAACAATGAGATATACCACTTCCAAATATAAGCTTTAAGTGTCATGTTCTCTTGTGCCCTGTCATGAGATTGGTATGACCCAGGTAGGGGCTACTTTTTCAGTCTGGATCCTGCAATGAAGCTGACACAGCACAGAGTCACAGTTCATTAAGGATAAATAAGCAGTATAAGCAAGAATTAAATTTTTGTTCTTGTAATCCACCAGGATTTGTGGAGTTTTGCTATTGCAATATAAATTAGCTGATAATGTAGGACTGATGAGATTCTAAAGGCCAAAAGTAGGACCAGTGAATATCTTCTAGTACATACAAATGTACAGCAGCTACATACCACACTGTTACTTATATCCTAGAATCCCAGGATAGACATGCTGCCTTCATCTTTGAGCCAAGGAAATAGTACCAGATCAGTATTGCAGGGTACAGCCCAGAGTCAATGGTTTCTGCATTGTTCAACCTTTCTGGAGCACATAACTCTGAGTCTTGCATCTGATTAGCTTTGATAGCTCTAGAGAATAGACCATCTAGCACTTTATTTCTCCTGGTGCCAGGGATCCTGTAGGGTTTGTAAAGGAGACTTTGCCCCTAACAAGGAGTAGGAGGAGGTTAGTAGAGGAAACGGTGGAGAGAAGAGAAGGTAGTGTGTAAGAATTTCAGTCCAAATACCCAGGCACATAAGATATCTAACTTTATATTCTGAAATAAACTGATTCTGCTTTTAACTTGTATTTCTTGAGGTCTTTTATCATTAGGTCAAACCACAGTTTCAAGATCTGACAGAGGGGATTTCTAAAAAAATTAAAAAAAAAAAAACAGTAGGGGAGAAGGTTCTAGGTCATCAGTCCACACAGATTGTCACTTAGATATTTACTGCCCCAGTTCTTAAAGCTCTCTTGACGTTTGTGACTGGCAGGTGCTTCTGTGACACACCTGAGAAAGCCCTTCATGAAGCTGAATATAAACTACTTTGCCTAGCAATCTAGTAGCAGTTCCACATCAAGGATCTTGTTCTCCCTGTAACTGCACTGCCTGGGAATCAGACCCCTCTGCTTGCATCACACTCAGCTTTCCTCCCCGGGTCATCTCTAGAAGGAGGGGGGATTCTACTACCTTTGTGTTTGGGAACAAAATAGTTTTGTGTTTTTTTGTTTTGTTTTGTTTTTGTATAACTAGCAACTTGTACCTTACCTTAGGCTTAAAGTTTCAAAGCAAATAGGAGGAAAAATCATAGGCTATTTCTGCTTTGTATCCAGCCACCACTCTACACTGCGCTGGTAGGAAGAAGCCAGACAACCTGACTGAATGGAAAGACAAGCAAAGAGGCAAAGACAGGCAGGTAAATTTAAGTCAGTCTTTTGCCCCCACCCAATACTACAAAAGCACTGTGGTAAGGCAAAATTTCTGTAAGAGGCCCCTAAGATTCCATACTCTAATCACCAGACCTGTGAATGTGATATCACTTCAGGATTATATTATGCGGCACAGTTTACCTTACAAAAGACACATCATTCAAGTGGGCCTGATCTAATCATAGGAGACTTTTTAGAGGAAAAGAAATTTCTCTGGCTGGTAGCAGAAAAGAAGCTAGAAGGGGAAGTCTCAGATATGCATGAGTAGGGCTTGATGCACAGTTGCTGTTTTGCAATTGGAGGGGCCACAAGGAGCTGAGGGCACACCCCTGACAGGCAGACAGCAAGGATACAGGGACTCAGACCCACAAACACAAACAGCTAGATGTGCCAACACTTGAACTTGAATGGGCTTAAAAGCAGGTTTTTTCCTTGGAGCTTCTAGACAAGAGCCAACACCATGTTTTTGACCTTGTAAACCAAGGGCCCAGCTGAGCCCAGCTGAGCCCACCTGGGCTTGTGACCCACACAGCTGTGAACTAGTAAGTTTATGTTATTTCAACCACCTCTGTGTTCATTTGTTACATAGCAAAAGAAAACAATACAATCTTATTTCCTGTACCCAATTTCACTCCTGCAATAAATGCACAAACTTCCTATGCACCATTAATAATTCTTCAAGGATAATTTTTCCTTAAATTGTTTAGTTTACTAATATTGATTGACTCACTTATCCCTCTTAGAACATTAAAATGGTGTTCAGTAAATGTATATAATGATTGTACCTTTTTCTTTTTTAAGTTTTCCATGTGTGCTCACACTTATTTTAGATTCTTGCTTGGAATGGATCTAAATAGCACAAAAATAGCAATTCAATGTGCTTAACCTAACAACTTATTTTGTCAAGGGCAATCAGATGTTCTTCAATACTGAAAAATATTCTAACACTATGCTTTCAGCTCTGAAGATGTGGTTCCCTTTAATAATTAATAGAATTGAGATTATAAGAATAAAAAATGAATTTTTACCAATGACTGTCTCTGTGCAGTGACTGCCCCTGAATTGTCTTTGGTTTTAAAAATTGAAGCTAGAAAATTAGTTATTTTCTTACTAGCTTAATTCTGTAAGCCAAAAATATAAAAAATTACATGAATTGCTTCAACGTTCAATTTAATTAAGGCCACTTTATATCATTTGGTTTTATATGTTCATTTTGTTTTTATTAAACGGCCCTAAAAAATACAATAATTTTTTGTATTTTAAAACACATGAAAAAGTAAAAATTTACTCTTGTTGTTTCTGGCTTTTAGTCAAGAGGAAAAGTATAAAGGTCAAAACAGCTGTTACCATCTTAAGTCACCATTATATGCTTAGAGTTCTTACGCGCCCCTTCAGACAATAGTTCCAACTTTCACACCCTAACAAAGGCTGGCATTTGGAAGGAAGCACCTCGTTGAAGGAAGTTTGAAAAGCTTCAAAACTTGTATTCTATAACTCAGGGACATATCAAAGCCCTAATGTGCCGTGAAAATGCTTTTTGATTCTTGAAATGTTGCTTCTCTGTAATTCTGAGTCCCTCCTGTCAGTTTGTCAGCACTAAACACATCATTAGGTTGTGTTCACTAAAGTTCTGATCATTAAAAAAATATCTTCAAGACTCAAAGTTCAGGTGGTGTTCCATTACATGATTTCACATCTGAGCACTAGCTTACATTATCTGAAGGCAGCTGTGATTCTCCTTTTTAGATGACTAGAAATGAATTGGTTAATATACAATAAAACATAGCGGAGTGAGTGTTTGACTATGTGATTTATGGTGAACAAGGCCAGCCTCATTCTCTTATCAGATTATCAAAGTAAGTTTTAAAAATCACTGCCTATGCCCCCTTTTCTATAAAGAGTTTGTGACCAAAATTTACATGCCAATACTCTTTTGGAGATTTCAATTATTAGGAAACGTGAATAAAAATAAGAGGATCAGAGGCAAGAAAGGAGCAAGAGCAAATATTCACTTTTCTACAAAATGCAGTTGAGTGCTCAATCTCATAAGATGTATTCATGAAGGAAGATGTCTTAGAAAGGAAGTATGAAGTACTATTTCTTCTAACAGTCCACTGGGACATCTGCAGCCTTGTGTGTTCCATAGCGCACCAAATACCCCAACTTACAGGTTATACCGGAAAGACCAATATTGGAGTCTCTAGAATGCCTGATCCCAAGACAGCAATGGCAGCATCAGTAGTGCTTATGGAAGACCTGCAAGCAGGGCAAGTAGAGGGCAGATGCCAATTCAGAATCTCCCACCTTCCCATCAGCTGCTACTTGGACTCAGCCTATTAAGCCATTGCACATGGGCATTCAGCAGGGCCCAGGGTATCCTGTGCTTCAGCAGCAACTGTGAAGACCCAGAGAAAGAGCTAAGAAGTTCTGAGCATGATGCTTGAGCAAAGGTGTCAAGTCATGCCCACCAGCAACGTGACGACTTCAGAACAGCTGCTGCCAATAAAAGGTAATAATGGAATCGCATTAGACTCCCTTTAATGAAGATTGAAACCACCCCCATTAAGGTCTGTAAAAGTGCAGTTGGCTCCAGAAGGTTATCTCTGGAGACTCATCTATGACATCAAGCAGAAATTCTTGGCCAAGAAAACCCAGGCATTCTCTTAAATTGATCCGACACAGTCTACCCCTTGTGCCATTTAGATTCTCTTACATCCTTTTCTGAGAAAAAAAAAAAGATCTTCTTTCTCTCCTTAGAGAGCAGCCACTTCTAAGGAGTGGTTAATTGTAGTCACTGAAAAAAGGATGGTTAAGAAACTAAGCCCTCATCGCCTCTACTTAGTAGGGATGATCCCAACACCGTCATTGAAATTCATTAGTTTCCTCCTCCACTGGCCATTCAGTAATTCCCTCACCTTTAGCCAGCATTTTAGCTTGTCTGGGTTGTATGTACAATGAGGAGACACAGACTTTTATCACCAATGAGTCTGATTCTTTCCTCAGTTGCCTGTCCTTATCAGACCGTGATTGTTATAATCATCCATTTACAGTTATTACCAGGCATGGCAGCACCAAATACACAAAAATATACAGCCATCATCACAAACATTTTCCTTCTTGCCTCTATTATGTATCAGGAGGAACATATAAGCAGAAGAGAGGTGGAAACCCACTGAAAAGACAAATTAATCACTTGCCTAATGCCTACCATCATCACCACCACCAACAGCAGCAGCAGCAAGAAGATTGTGTTTCTAAAATTAAGAAAGCCAAAGATATCCAATACAGAGGCTCAATGAACGTCAAAAATCAAACATATAATCAATTAACCATGAGCAATTTTGTTCTAAAAAACTGGTATAGCCCATTTATAGAAGGAAAGTTATTACCTGAGATATCAAGAGCTAAGATCTACTTGCTATTACCAAAAAACAATGAAAAATTTCTGCAGTGAATTCAAGTCATACCTACTATTACAAAAAATTCTGTAGTAAGGTAAGGATTGAGCTTAGCACATCTGAACACAGGAAATAGTGACCAGTTCTACAGAAACCCAGATTCTTTCCATGTAAACCATTATATACAGTGAGAATGTACTTTGCTTATTTTTATTATTTGAATTTCATCAAATGTGGAACATAATTATATTTTTGCTAATAAACCTACAGAATGTCCAGTAGCTCCCTTGGAAACAGTGAAAATGGATGTTGATATAATGATGGGTATAGATTGTATAAAAATAAAATATGCACAGAGGATAAAGGAAAAGGAAAAGTGTGTTTCAGCAAACAGAGAAAAATTGTTTAGAAATAGTTAAGAACCATTGCACTGGTATCTAGGGCCCTTATTTAGAATTCTAATCTGAAACCCAACATGTCTGCGTTTCTTCTTTGACCCTAAGAAGTCAATGCTTCCATCTTTGAAGTTGTTCCAACAAACTTCCATCCAACAATTCAATGTTTAAGGTGGAACAGTTTTCCAGTCCACATGAGGTTTTGTTTTTGTTTCACCATTTCATCTCCATTAAATTTACACAAAACACTTAGGAAATTCAAAATCATTGTAAAAAAAAAAAAAAAAGCTCAAAGGTAAACATTGCAAAACATAACATGCTGCAGCTTTTCCCCAATGCACAAATTTTATTTGTGATGAGAATGCATGATAGACCATTAGGGAAGAGAAAAGATAACTGGAACAGTTAAAACAATTATACAATGTAATGGTTTCATCATCATCATTTCACTAACTCACATCTGTGACTATTTTGAATCTGCTACTAATTAAATAGGGGCATCATAGGAAATAAAACATCTGGACCAAATTCATGCTGAGGTGCTCATGACAAACATTATCCCTCACACTTTCTTTTCACTTCATGAGGCTTCATGAAGGGATACTTTTCCTCCTTAAAAAATTCTGAAACAAGGAAATTATTCCCATAAATATCTGTTTTCCATTTCCTTCTATAATAAGGTATAATAACATAATGTAAATAAATGTTTTCAAATTAGTTCTGTTAAAATAATTTTTTCCTCTGATAATTTAGAAAATGAAGGTAATTTCACAACTACCTCTAGGAACAACATTGAGCTTTTTCATATTTTTAATTTCTTTAGCTCTAATCACTATAATTTTTAAGGTGGCTCCTCACAGGTCATTTCTTTGGTAGCCTGATGATACAAATATCTTAAAGTGGCTTCCTTAACCCTTCTAAAACCATCTTTAGCTAACACCAACAATTTAAAATGTTCCTAAGGTCTATATCAATGTTCAAGAATAGCACATAAAAGAAATACTGAACTATGTTCAATGTAAAACAAAAATTAAAGCCATGGTTTCTTATTTTGTACTGTGAAATGATTCAGAAATGGAGAAGAGCTTGAAACATGTCATTGTGAGGAGAAGGACCCTACAGAATTCCTATCCCCCAGGCTAATCAGTCAATATAATTACAAAATATCAATACCCCCCAAAAATGGTATAGTTCTTACCCTTTCTCCCATATTCATACAAAAGGGGTAATTGTAACCTCTGTTGCCAGTTATCTTCAGTAAGACTTTTCAAGGTATAGATTTCATTTGTATTGTTTTGTGTAATTATTCTATTTTATGTAATCACTGAAAATACATGGGATGCCTAAGTCCTGGCATTGTATTGGATATATCACTCAATACAAGCAGACCAGTCATTAGCTTTAAAAAGTTGCATAAAAAAGAACCAAACTCATCTGGAATTTTTTGTTGTGTCTTCCTCCTTGAAACAAAAAGAGTTGAAGGGTGACTAAAATACAGTACCTAACCTTATGGAGTTTACATACTAGCTGAGGATGTACAAGAGGACTTACTTGTACATTAAAAGTTAAGCTGTGATGTGATCCAATGAGAAAAGAGAGGTTTTATCTGTCATATTTTTCAGATTTCTGATTAACACTGAATTTCAACCATCAATAATTGCACTGTCATTCATACTTGTCTGTGAATAACAAAATCAATATTTAGAAGGAACAGGCAAATAATGTAAATATGACTGTTACTATTTAGGTGTTACCTTTGGTTTTGACTCCAAGTTTTAGAATTTTTTTTTTGTTTTTTGTTTTTAGTTTGTTTTGTTTTCCTAGAAATATAAAATGTCACTTCTTGATTTGGGTATGCCATATACCAGACCAGAGAAAATCAGATTTTCAAGGTTAAAGCAAGCAACCCACCAGAATACTAGAGGACAACTGTATAACTTAATATTCTACAGGGAGCCATACAAATTTTAAACTTATGCCTTTTGGGGTGATATGGTTTGGCTCTGTGTCCCCACCCAAATCTCATTTTGTAGCTCCCATAATTTCCACGTGTTATGGGAAGGACCTGGTGGGAGATGACTGAATTACAGGTGTGGGTCTTTCCCATGCTGTTCTTGTGATAATGAATGGGTCTCATGAGATCTGCTGGTTTTAAAACAATGGGAGTTGCCTTGCACAAGCTCTCTCTCTTTCCCTGCTGCCAACCACATAAGATGTGACTTGCTCCTTCTTGCCTCCTGCCATGATTGTGAGGCCTCCCCAGCCGTGTGCAACTGTGAGTCCAATTAAACCTCTTTCTTTTGTAAATTGTCTAGTCTTGGGTATGTATTTACCAGCAGAGTACAATATAGTAAACTTGTTGCAGTAGAGTGGGGTGTTGCTGAAAAGATGCCTGAAATGTGGAAGCCACTTTAGACCTGGGTAAAAGGGAGAGGTTGGAACAGTTTGAAGGGCTCAGAAGAAGACAAGAAAATGTGGGAAAGTTTGGAACTTCCTAGAAACTTGTTGAATGGCTTTGTCCAAAATGCTGATAGCAATATGGACTATAAAGTCCAGGCTGAGGTGGTTTCAGATGGAAACGAGGAACTTGTTGGAACTGGAGCAAAGGAGACTCTTGCTATGTTTTAGCAAAGAGACTGGTAGCATTTTACCTCTACCGTAGAGATTTGTGCAACTTTGAACTTGAGAGAGATAATTTAGGGTATCTGGCAGAAGAAATTTTTAAGCAGCAAGGCATTTAAGATATAACCTGGGTGCTGTTAAAGGCGTTCAGTTTTAAAAGGGAAACACAGCATAAAGGTTTGGAAAATTTGCAGCCTGACAATGTGATAGAAAAGAAAATTCCATTTTCTGAGGTAAAATTTAAGCCAGTTGCAGAAATTTGCATAAGTAATGAGGAGCCTAACGTTAATCACCAAGACAATGGGGAAAAAGGCTCCAGGGCATGTCAGAGACCTTTGGAGCAGCACCCTCCCATCACAGGCCTGGAGGCCCAGAAAGAAAAAATGGTTTCATGGGCTAGGCCCAGGGTCCCCATGCTATGTGCAGCCTAGGAACTTGATGCACTGCACTGTATCCCCCAGCCCTTCTAGTCATGGCTATAAGAGGACAACAAAGAACTCAGGCAGTGGCTTCAGAGGCCACAAGCCTCAAGCCTCAAGCCTTGGCAGCTGCTACATGGTGTTGAGCCTGAGAGTACACAGAAGTCAGGAATTGAGGTTTGGGAACCTCTGCCTAGATTCCAGAAGATGTATGGAAATGCCTGGATGCCTAAATAGAAATTTGCTGCAGGGGGAGGGTCCTCATGGAGAACCTCTGCTAGGGCAGTACAGAAGTGAAATGTGGGGTTGGAGCCCCCACACAGATGCCCGACTGGGGCACTAGCTAGTGGAGCTATGAGAAGAGGGCCATTGTCCTCCAGACCCCAGGATCATACATCCACTGACAGCCTGCACCATGCACCTGAAAAAAACCACAGACACTCAATACCAGCCCGTGAAAGCAGCTGGGAATGAGGCTGTACCTGGCAAAGCCACAGAAGTGGAGCTGCCCAAGACCATGGGAACCTACCTCTTCCATCACAATTACCTGGATGTGAGACCTGGAGTCAAAGGATATCATTTTGGAGCTTTAAAATGTGACTGCCCCACTGGATTTTGGACTTGCATGGGGCCTGTAGTCCCTTTGTTTCAGACAATTTCTCCCATTTGGAATGGCTGTATTTACTCAATAGTTGTACCTCCACTGTATCTAGAAAGTAACTCACTTGCTTTTGATTTTTACAGGCTCATAGGCAGAAGGGATAACCTTGTCTCTGATGAGACTTTGGACTGTGGATTTTTGAGTTAATGACTTTGGAGGACTGTTGAGAAGTCATGTTTGGTTTTGAAATGTGAAGTTATGAGATTGGGGAGAGGTCAGGGGCAGAATGAAATGGTTTGGCTCTGTGTCCCCAACCAAATCTCATCTTGTAGCTTCCATAATTTCCCATGCTGTGGGAGGGACCTGGGGGGAGATAACTGAATTATGGGGGTGGGTCTTTCCCATGTTGTTCTTGTCACAGTGACCAGGTCTCACAAGATCTGATGGTTTTAAAAAATGGGTGTTGCACTGCACAAGCTCTCTCTCTTTGCCTGCTGCCATCTGTGTAAGATGTTATTTGCTCCTCCTTGCCTTCTGCCGTGATTGTGAGGCCTTCCTGGACATATGGAATTATCAGTCCAATTAAGCCTCTTTCTTTTGTAAATTGCCCAGTCTAGGGTATGTCTTTATCGGCAGCATGAAAACAGACTAATACATTGGGGATGCAAAGGGTAAATATTGTCTACTTGACTTTCTACTGGATTTTTTTATGCTAATGTATAGCATACAATAAAAATTTCTAAGAAATATCAAAGCATGAAAACATGATCCCAAATCATGAGTAAAAAAAATTAGTAGAGTCTTATTTAGAGAAAACCCAGATATTGAAATTAGCAGAGAAGACCTTTAAAATAAGCATCATAAATATGTTAAATATGCTAATGTAGAAGAGATAAACAACATGTAAGAACAGACGGGACATTTCAGCAGAAAAATGGAAACTTCAAGGATGAACCAGAATAAACTTCTAGATGTGAAAATTATGATATTAAAAAGAAGTAATACATCAACCAGGCTTAAGAGCAAAAGAAAGGAATGGTGAACTCAAAGACAGGTTAATATAAAGTATACAAATAATAATACAAAAAGAAATAAAGAATAGAAAAATGAACTGAACAAAGTTTCTGATATTGTTCGCACAATATCAAATAACATAACACATGTAATTGGAGTCTCAGGATGAGAAAGAGAGGATAAATAATACCAATCTTACACAGACTCTTTTGTAAACAGAAACCACTTTCCTACTCATTTTATAAAGCCAGAATAACCCTGACACCAAAACTTGATGAATACATTGCAAGACAATAACAGAGCAATATGCCTATAATAATAAAAAAGTGGGAAATGTCTTTAAAAACATTAGCAAATTAAACAACAATGTATAACAAAGGATAATAACACACAATAAAAGAAAGTTTGATTAAATTTAAAACCTATTTAATAATTTTAAAGCATAAGCAAACTAGAAATGGAAGAAGTCTCCTGAGCCTGATAAAATACACCTAACCCTAGCGTCATAATGATGAAAGATGAAATGATTCTCCCCTAAGATCAGGAATCAAGCAACAATGTTTACTGTCATCACGTCTATTCAACTTTGTACTAGGTGTTCTAGATAGTAAATGAAGGGGGAAAATAAAATAAAAGTTATCCTATCCAAAAGGAAAAAGTAAAATGTTTTTTTATTTTTTATTTTTTATTTTTTAATTGCATTTTAGGTTTTGGAGTACATGTGAAGAACATGCAAGATTGTTGCATAGGTACACACATGGCAGTGTGGTTTGCTGTCTTCCGTCCCCTCACCTGTATCTGTCATTTCTCCCCATGTTATCTCTTCCCACCTCCCCACACCCCCGTCCCTCCCCCTTTTCCCCCCAATGGACCCCAGTGTGTAGTGTTCCCCTCCCTGTGTCCATGTGTTCTCATTGTTCAACACCCGCCTATGAGTGAGAATATACGGTGTTTGATTTTCTGCTTATTCATAGATATTGTGATTGTATACACAGAAAATCCTCAGGAGTCTTCAGAAAAGAATTAACAATAAACTTAAAACGTTCTCAAAAATAAATTGTATTTGTATATATTAGCAAAGAAAGAAAGAAAACTAAAACTTTTAAAACAATACAATTTACAGTATTACCAGAAAAAAATATCAAATATCTAGAAAAAAAAAATTAACAAGAGATGTGAAAGACTTCCAGAAAAAAAACTAGTTTGAGGTTTACCATAAAAGTACAAGTTAAAGCCATAAGCTTCTGGGGGAAAAAAAAAGGAAATATTTTTATGATTTTGGTGAAAGCAAAGGTGTAACAGACAAAATATAAAAAAATCACTAATCATAAAATTAAGAATATAACAATCAGGCTTCATAAAACTAGAAAATTCTGCTTACCAAAATACTAGTAATAGAATAAGCAAACTACAAACTAGAGACAATATTTGAAATATTTGTATATTTGACAAAATAATAATTCCCAGAATATGTTTTTAACATTTTTCTGAATCAATAAAACAACCAAAACTAGAATTAAAATGATTAAAATATTTGAACAAATACTTCCAAAAGAAGATAGAGGAATGTACAATAAACATCTGAGGTACTCTAAGAAAATACCATTTAAAGCCACAAGGAGATACCATTTCACAAGCTTATGGCTAAACTACTGGACAATACTAAATGCTGACAAGAATATGGAGCAATTGAAACCTTCATACAGACAGCATAATGACTTTGAAAACACCATATGACCCAGCAATGTCAGTTCTAGATATTCACCCCCCAATTTTTTTTAAAATGCCCATTTAAAAAGATCTGGGGAAGAATGATCATTGGAGTCTTGTTGGTCAGAGTTAAAAAGTAGAAATAACTCAAAGGTTTATTGACATTGGCATCAATTAATTAATGTGGTAGATACTACTACTCAGCAACAAAAAGGAATGAGCCACTGATACATGCAACTGCACGAGTTAATCTTGAAACACTGTGTTAGACAAAAGGAACCAAGTCCAAATGATTCCATATTAAATTATTTCATTTTTACACTGTGCAACAACAAGAAAAACTAATGTGTAATGATTGAAATCAGACACTCTTTCTTCTGGGGGTTGGGAATTTGACTAGAAAGGCTCATGGAGGAATTTTATGGGTGACAAATTGTTCTATACCTTGAATGAGAATTACTTAGATACATAGAATTGTAAAAAGTCGTCAAATTGTACGCTTAAGATCTGTGCAACTTACTAATGTAAATGATACATCAATAAGAGAAACAAAGGATGAGAAATGTATATTTAAAAAAAAAGTGTTATGAAAGATTATCTGAAAATGTGCCAGATATAGGACAATAATTATTCTGTAAGGTTTAACAGATGGCTACTATATGTATGCAAAACACTCATGGAGAGGCAAAAAGTAGAAGAGCTGCTAAGATTAAGAAATTTAAAGCATAATGAAAGGTCACAACTAGCACCCTGCCATGTTTTTTATGTCCATGAAAGGTCCTGTTCAATTAAAAATATCACCAGTTGAACAGGAAAAATAGTAGAAACAATACTCATTACATTGGTCTTAACAGGAGGCCTAAGCCAGGCTGGCATCAGTCACAGCCTGGGAGAAGAGGAAGTCAGCCCAGAAGAAAGAGCCTTCAGCTTAAGGGTGTTGCATGAAGGCTCTAGATAAGGAGGCAGACTTCTGGCCAGTGTGTTAAAGAGAATTGGAGGATTTTCAGAGCAGAATGAAAGCAGAGAAGCACCTATTCAGCCTTTACAGAAGAAATTCTGCCATTTGTGACAACCTGGATAAATCTAGATGACATTATGCTAAGTGAAATAAGCCAGACACAAAAGGAAAAATACTGCATGATTTCATGTATATGTGCAATTTAAAAAAATCAAATACACAGAAACAGAGTAAAATGGAGATTACCAGATGGTGGGAATAGAAAGATGTAAATTGAAAGACACAAAGTTGCAAATATGTGGGATGAATAAGTCTAGAGATATAATGTACAATGTAAGAACAGATTATTGTTAACAATAATAATAATACATTCTGCACTGGTAATTTGCCAGGAGAATAAATTTTAGGTACAATTACCACCAAAACAAGGTAATTACAAAAGATGATGGGTATGTTATTAATAATTTACTTGACCATAAAAATCACTTCCCTGTGCATATATAGATCAAGATAAGTATATAAAAACATTATGTTGTACACCTTAAGTATAAACAACAAAAAATGTTTTTAAAGAAAAAGAAAATACAGAAAAAACAAAAGAGGAGGTTTCTTGTCAGAAATATGGTACCTCCCAGTGAGCTGTGGTCTGCTTTGTCAGAGCCTGCATACACACCTGCTTTTGCTCAGTTCTTAACATCCAGAGGGCCAAGACGTGAGCTGCATTTGCCAACCAGCAAGACTGACCATTTGGCATTTCAAGTCCTTCTCTGGCCATTACATCTATTTTCCTTCTTATTTCTTTGTTCCAGGTGTCTGTTTTCTCAGTGTTCTTCCTGATTCCAAACTTTCATTACAACTGTCTGGATTCCTCTGCAGTTCTCTGTCCTGTCATCTCTCTGAGAGTCAGCTCCCACCACACAGAGAGAGGGTTTTTCCATACAGGTGCTGCCATACTTCTCTCTTGACCATTCCTCTGCCTCTCCTGCCAGCTGGAAACAGTCTGCATTAGTCTGCTCTCAGCTAGAGCCTGCCTTTTTAAAAATTTTAGGCTCTCTTCTGGCTAAACAACTCTGTATTTTTTTTAAAAAAATATGTGAAATAATATGTAAAAAATACGTAAAAAAATATGAGTGAAATGGCATTTATTAGATACACGGCAGTGAATTTTCTAAGAGACTCAGCAACCTTAGTAGGCATTAGGCCTTCCAGTACTAGAGACAGACCTCAGCATTAAGAGAGCTTTCCTCAGAAGAAATCTTTACCAGTCAGCCTTCACCCCAAACCTCAGATAGTCCTAGAAGCACACTCTAAATTTCCTAACTGAGCCAGGAGCAAAGTGTTATTATTCTGCATGCTCAGTAACAGCCACTGACCACATGTATGCTACAAAACTAATCTTGTCTCTAACGAGGAGATGTTTTTCTGTATGTTCTACAGACTCGAAGTCTCCAGGTTGTGTGCAGATGCTTTCACAGTGGTGTGTGACATTGCCCAGCCTCTCCAGCTTTAAGCTCTTCCTCAGGGCAAGATTTACCTTGTCTCAGCAACCACCAGGAAGCTTTTCTTTGGCCATCCCATTTCACAGAAAACAGAACTGCTTGTTGCCAGCTTTATTTCTTAACAGAGTTCTTCTCCCTCACAACTTAAAATAAGAGCACTAAGTCTTCTAATTTTACAATTCCCAGGAAAAGATTGAGAATTAAAAGGAAGAGGAAAGGGGAAAAAGGCTTAAAAAAAGGACTTACAAAACACGTGGCTTTAAATAGAGGCTGGCAGGCCTCCTTGAAACCATCAGACGGGAAGGGCTCCCTGGCAGAACCTCCTAGGGCCTGAGTACTGGGAACAATGTGGACTGGAGTGGAGCCCTGGGAAGTTCACACCCTTTGCAGCGGGGAGGAGCCTGACTCTCCTGCTCCTGGGTGTGGTACTTGGGATTTGATCTGCCAGGTGGGAAGTGTACCAGCAGGGCCCTGGGTTTGCAGAATCCCTGTTTCTCTTTTCTTCTTGGGCAAAATATCTATACCTATATCTGTATCTACATCTATATCTCTCTATATATAATTTTTCTCATTTTCCCAATGTATCTCATTTTTCTCACCCTTCAAATTGACTGTGAGCCTAATTGTTGGTGGTTGTGTGACAAGGACCCCATCTTTAGCTGAACTAAGGAAAAGTCCTACAACATCCTTGCAAGACATATTTTTATTAACCTATTAATGAAGATGATATGAATCTAATCGATTAGGTTTCTGATCTATTAGATATCTAATCTGCAGAATAACTTTCCTGGCAGAAAGTTAAGTTCCATCAATTTGGGGTCCCACACTCTCCTCCAGATCTCTATTGAGGTTCCCAGAGGTGTGTATAGGGTACCTGGACACTGAAGACGGCCCATCAGGTTCTTGAGTCATCTGACCAGGCAGTATCTGCTGAAACTTATTTCAAGTCTCTATCATCTTCCTGTGAATTTTCCCTAATCCTTTTAAAATGCCCTTCTCTTGTCCCATGGCTGTCTTTACTACATCTGTGTGTTGCTTTGATGCATAGAATATCTCCATTGAGGAGAAAGAGAAAAAGGTGAAACTGAAGGAGAAAAAGCTGAAAAGTTGCCAGTTCTTACTGTCGCCGTGGGTCAGACTTCAAACCATATGTTAACATAGAAATTGTCTAATTTGCAAACTGAATTGCATTAAAAATACAGGAAAACTCTGCTCCAAAGAGTAAAATTTTACATAGGTCAATTGGTGTTATATTTACATACTGAAGAATTAGGAACTCAACAGTAACAAAATAAAAATAATCCCACTAAAAAATGTGCAAAGGACATAAATATATATTTTTCAAAAGAAGACATACAAATGACCAATAATATAAAAAATGCTTAATCATCACAGAAATGCAAATGAAAACCACAATGAGATGCCATCTTATACTGGTCAGATGGCTATTACTAAAAAGTCAGAAAATCACAGACACTGGCTAGTATATGGAGAAAAGGAAAAGCTTACTCACCATCACGTTGTGTAACTTAGGACAACCTCAATGGGAAACAATATGGAGATTTCTTAAAGAGCTAAAAATAGAACTACCATTTGATCCAGCAATCCCACTACTAAGAAACTACTCACAAGAAAATAAATTGTTATATAAAAAAGATACTTGTATGTTTATCACAGTACCATTCCCAGCAGCAGATATTTAGAATCAACCTAAGTGTCCATCAATAGATGATTAAAGAAAATGTGGGCCGGGCACGGTGGCTCAAGCCTGTAATCCCAGCACTTTGGGAGGCCGAGGCGGGTGGATCATGAGGTCAAGAGGTCGAGACTATCCGGTCAACATGGTGAAACCCCGTCTCTACTAAAAATACAAAAAATTAGCTGGGCATGGTGGCACGTGCCTGTAATCCCAGCTACTCAGGAGGCTGAGGCAGGAGAATTGCCTGAACCCAGGAGGCGGAGGTTGTGGTGAGCCAAGATCGCGCCATTGCACTCCAGACTGGTTAACAAGAGTGAAACTCCATCTCAAAAAAAAAAAAAAAAGAAAAGAAAATGTGGTATATATATATGATGTATGTGTGTGTGTGTTCTTCATATGAGTATATATACACAGGACTGTGGTATACGGAAAAAGAATGAGATCATGTCTTTTGCAGCAACGTAGATGGAACTGGAGACCATTATGTTAAGTGAAACAATTCAAAAAGACAAATACCACATCTTTTCACTTATAAGTGGAAGCTAAATATGTAGACATGGACATAGAGTGTGGACTCATAGATACTCGAGATTCAGAAGGGTGGGAGGGTGTGAGGGATGACAAATTACTTAATGGATATAATGTACATTATTTGGCTGATGGCTACACTAAAAGCTCAGACTTCACCACTACTCAATATATTCTTATAACAAAACTGCACTTATACAAATTAATTAATTAAAAAACAACAACAACATGAGTGGGTCCAAAGTTTGGAAACAACAAACAGGGTAAGTAGCAAATCATGAAGACAGAGTTGTTGTGGAAAGTAAACAAGAGAAAAGTGGAGAGAGAGAGGCAGGGCCCCCAAGAATACTAGCAGGAAGAAAATATGCCCACTCTCCAGCAGAGCAAATTGGCTAAAATCATGCACAGATTGGTCCTCATGCCTGGGATCCCTTCTAGGATGCTAAGCCTGGTAATTCGTATGGGCTTTCCTCCTCTTCACTATTACCAGCCATGGGTAGAAACAAAATAAAAGCTACAAGGATTAAACATATCAGAAATAGTGATTTGCTAAATGATACAATGTTTTTGGAAGCACAGTAAGAAAGGCCATTGGTAGTTTCATCAAAATAATTCTGGTGCTTTTTACTCACTGAACACTATAAATGGGAAGAAATACAGTAACACATATGTCATACTTATCAGACTTTCAAATAAGAATACACAGACAACATCAGCTTGCTACAAAGCTCTGGCTACTTTTTCCTGCAGAAGGCAAGCAATGGCCAGAGCTTCCTTCTGCCAATCATTGCCACCTTGTGTGACTATCATAAACCAGCTTTTCTAACACAGTTGCATACACACACTTCCAGATAGCCCTGAAAAAAGACTGCCAAAGGCCTAGAGGCTCTTGCTGACCCTGGCTTAAATAATTACTTCTCTTTGTCCATTGACCATTCAGAGTTTGATCCAATTACTGCACAACTTCTGCCCTCATTCAGAAGATTGACAATGCCCATATAATATCAGACTGACAGGATATGGGGCTACTCTGCTCTGCTCTGCAAAGGCCTAACAGGTCTTTAATTCTTTGTTGGCAGACTATTTTTCTGATTAAAAACTTTTGAATTTCTAGTTAAATAGGAAGAATCTTCAGAGAAAGACTGTAAAGTATCCAGCATCATTACTGTGGCCACTGATCAGCTCATTGTCGGTAGAGTTCCTCTGGGCTTAGTTAGAAGCCTTTTTTTATTTCCTATACAAATGCTCAAGGCCTACGTTTTCATACAGTTAATTTGCATTTTTATGGGGATGAACCCATTTTGTATGCCAGGGATTCATCTGTGGATTTTGTACTGGATACTTTTTTAAAAAATACATTTAACATAATGAAGGACAGATTGCTAGATATTGAAATATAGAGGTTAGTACAAAATAGTTGAAAATGTGTTTCATCTAGACATAATAAACTGAGAAATAGTATATCTTTCTTTATGAAAACCAAACTCCAGGCAATTTCAGACAGAATATATATTTATATATGTATGTGTGGAGAACACACATACATAATTATCTCTTTTATAAAAGAGTGACTGTAAAATTCAATAAAAAATAATGAAGCCACACTTTGTATAAAAAAAAAATACTAAAGTTGCCAGAATTCTACAACTGCAGTAGAAACCTCCTAATTGATGATATTTAAAATTAACAGAAAACACGTAAGCAGAAATAACGCTTATTAAAAGCACTTATTAAATCAGTGTGGATTCTTTTCCAGAAGAAATAGAGAAAAAGAATAGGAAAGCACTGTGGCTGACATGAGGGAGCCAGAATCCATGTTTTAAGTAGAATTACCATATGAATTGCGAGTCAACATAGGAATAGAAAGATAAGATACAGTCCTTGTTCTAGGCTTATGAAAAAAATTGAAAATAACCATAAAGAATTTCCAATACTTTTTTTTTTTTTTTTTTAGCTTTAGCTTATGTTTCTCATGGCTCCGGCTCCCAGTGTGCAAACTCTCAGACCAGGTTGTGCCTTGCTATTCAAAAAGTGGCCTGTGGCTCAGTAGCATAGGTGACATGTGGAAGTTTTTAAAACTGCAAAGTCTCAGGCCTCACCCCAGCACTACTGAATCAAAACCTGCATTTTAACAAATCCCCAGGTGATTCTTACACACATTAAAATCTGAGCAGCACTGGTGTAGAGCTCTGTTTGCCAACATTTTTAATTTGGCCAAAGCTCTATTTAAAACCAATTGATTTCCTAATTGTAAGTTATATCTCTTTGAAAAAATGCTTTGATTATGTTCTTTCTTGTTCAAAACCCTTCAATAGTTTCCCAACTTTCTAATCACAGCCCTCAGGGCACACTACACACTGACACACTACACACTGACCCCTACTTATCTTTTCCACAGATGAAACACATGTGTGCACACATACACATACACACTACCCACAAACACACATCCGTAGACACTCCTTGCATTCATTTTGACCTGGCATCTCTGCTCGTTTGATCACCTCTTCCTCAAACAATGCTTCTTAATTTTGGCTTCCCATTAAAAAAAATTGGAAAGATTTTAAAATCCTATTGCCCAGACATCACCCCAGACCAAGTAAATCAAGGCTCAATCAGTGCAGCATACACATTCGTGTTTTTATAGCTCCCTGGGCAGATCCCAAAGTACAACCAAGGTTGTAAAGCAGTGGCCTAGAAAATCTTCCCTCCTTCCCATTCATGTTCTGAAATCCTATTCATTCTTCAAGGCAGAGATCAAATGCAGCACCCTGATCATTCCAGCATACTGAAATCTCTTCCTTATAACTCACAGACACCTTTTAGTCTGTGTTTTCTTTTTTTAAACTGCATCATAGTAGATGCTCATTTTTTCTTTAATTAAAATCTTTTCAATCTAAAGTTGCCACTGGATAACTGGAGAAAGACTGGAGATGAAAGGTACTCCCATCTCTCACCGATGACAAACTTGCATGATATGACAGGGCCTAGCAGGAATTGGGGCTCTGAAGAACACATAAAAATATTACCACTGAGATAGAAATTCCATTTGACCCAGCAATCCCATTACTGGGTATATATCCAAAGGATTATAAATCATTCTACTATAAGGACACATGCACACGAATGTTCATTGCAGCACTGTTTACAATAGCAAAGACCTGGAACCAACCCAAATGCCCATCGGTGATAGACTGGACAGGGAAAATGTGGCACATATACACCATGGAATACTATGCAGTCATAAAAAACGATGAGTTCGTGTCCTTTGTAGGGACATGGATGAACCTGGAAACCATCATTCTCAGTAAACTGACACAAGAACAGAAAGTCAGTCACCGCACGTTCTCACTTATAGCTGGGTGTTGAACAATGAGAACACATGGACACAGGGAGGGGAGCATCACATACTGGGTTATATGGGGGGGAACTAGGGGAGGGACAGGTGGGGTGGGGAGTTGGTGAGGGGTAACTTGGGGAGAAATGTCAGATATAGGTGATGGGAAGGAAGGCAGCAAACCACATTGCCATGTATGTACCTAGGCAACAATCCTGCATGTTCTTCACATGTACCCCAAAACCTAAAATGCAATAAAATATATATTAAAAAACATATGATATCTGATGAGAGAAAAGCAAGAAAGAGGAGATGGGGAGCTGGAGGGCTCCCTCCACATTCTGGTCTTCCTCCTACCCAGCTCAGTCAGGACAGCGTCCCCAGATAACCCAACTGCCAAAGTCAAGAAGAAACTCTATTCCTTACTCTCATGTTGTTTATTGTTCATCTCCCTCCACTAAAATATAAGGTCTGAAAGGTAAAGAGTATTGTTTTTTATTCACTTATATAATTTCCTATTGATAAGAGGAGTATGCGGCACAGAGAAAGTGTGCTTTTATTAAATAAAAGTTAATTTAATGTGTCAACTTGACTGGACACAGGATGCCTGTGCATTAGGCCAAATGTTATTCTGGCTGTGTCTGAGGATGTTTCTGGATGAGACGAACATTCTTGCCAGTAGACTGAGAAAAGCACATTGCCCTTCCCAGCATGGGTAGATCTCACCCACCTGCTGAATGCCTGGATAAAATAAAAAGACTGGGTAAGGGAGAGTCCACTCTCTTTGCCTAATTTTCTTTAAGCTGAGACATCAGTGTTTTCCTGACTTTGGACTCAGATTTGGGCTGGAACTCATACGTCTAGCTCTCCTGCTTCTCAGGCCTTCACACTAAGCCTGGAGCTGTACTGTCAGTCCTCCCAGGTCTCCAGCTTGCTGACTGCAGATGTTGGGACTTCTTAGCCTCCATAATTATGACAGTCAATTCCTTATAATGAATACTTTCCCTCTCTCTCTGCCCCTTCCCCTCTCACTCTTGCTCCACCCCCACCCCATATATATAACTGTATACAACTTACTATATTTTCCTGGAGAACACTGACTAATGAAGATGTTAATGAACAGTTGTTGAGTGAATGAGTGATTTGATGAGCAATTCCTTGCTGTTCCTTAGTTCAAGCTTTCATTGCATTGTACCTGAAGAACTTTTCCTGGCTTGGACACACACAGACACACACACACACACACACACACACACACTCTCTCTCTCTCTCTCTCTCTCATTCAATCATTTATAATTTATTCTTAGAAGAACTGGTCTTTTGAAGGCCTAAATATGAACATGGTGGCCACAATCTCTCTTCAGCTTAAAATTTAGTGCTCATAATGTGCCCCCATAGAACACAGTTGAGTTTTTACGCATAGCACATAAAACTGAGGTACTGTGTTAGTGGAACTTCCAGGGTCGGCTAGAGGCTTTGTTCCCAGTGCCAGAATTTTCCAGCCTCTGGCTTCTGAAGGCAGAGGCTCAGTGACTCAGTATTTTAAAACAGTAACCAAACCAGTAAAGAATTCAAAGATCAACTGATCCAGAGAAAGATTGGAAAAAACCCTCACTGGATGAGAACAAGAAGGGGGAGGGAATAACTCAGGGGTATAAGCTCCAACCACCCAAGCCTGCAGCGGCATCCTCACTGACGAGTCCTCTTCCAGGGCATGGGAGCTGTCCTTTCTCTCTGCCTAATAAACTGCACTACCGCACACCCTTTGGGTCCATGAGTCCTATTTGAGCTGTAACACTCACCACGACACTCACACTGAGGCCCCCTTCCCCATTCGTTGGAGTTGGAGAAGCCAAGAACCTGAGTTCCAGAAAATCCAGTTGCATCTCATCCAGTTATAAAACCTTGAGAATCTAACCCCCCACATATTTAGCCTCAGCTTCTATAGTTATCACACTTCACTTTCCATTTTTGCACCAAGAGTTGCTTTCCTGGTGCTTTATCTGATATCCAAGGGCCTTGCTCATCTCTGCCCTTGCATGTAAGGTCCTCACTGCCTAGAATTTAGAAAACTTTTCATTTTTTAAAACCAAGTTCAGTGACAACTCCTCCAAAAGTTTTTGTTTATCTTCCAAAACAGGATCAACTACTGCTATCTTCTTGATATTGATCCTATAGGTTTAACCTACTTCTATATTCTTCTTAATTCTACTTTTTTACACTTTTATTGGTTGTGTAATTAGGATGCTTTGAGCTACAAAAGCCGGAATGCCTGAGGTTAAAAATTCAATGTATGAATTTTAGGGAGACATAATTCAGCCCATAACCTATGCATGATCCTCCCAATCTTCTTCTGCAATAGATACTATCATTAGCCTCATTTCACAGAGGAGGGCATAGTGACTTGGTGAGGCCCAGTAGGTTCTCCAAGGACACTAGGGACTGGTGGAACAGACTCACTATCTTATTTAAGAACTAACTATAAGTTATGATAGCAGGATTTTTTTTATAAAGTATAGACACTAATTTTGAAATCCTTGGTAATGTCACCTAAAATATTCATTTTAATTATATTTTGAAGACATTATAACCAGGAAATATAAAACTAAAATAGTTAATTTCCTTGACGATCATTGCGTCCAATCTCTTTATTTCACACATGTGGAAACTGAGGTCCAGATATGGAAATGTACTTAGTTAGTCACATAGCCTGTTCAGAAAAAGACAACCAGAATGCAGGTGTTGGTCCAGGGTTTTTTCTATACTGTGCCTCTGACTCCCAAAGTATGGAGCAGACCACTGTTAAAGGAGACTCACTAGCCTGAGAATTCAGACTCAGGAGCTTTTGCTAACTTTGCTAATCAATACATGAAACTGATTACTTATACTGTTATTCATCCAACATATATTTCTATGACTCTCTCATCTACCCAGGAGATATGTTCCAGTTAAAAACACAGGCCTTGGGATACTACCATTCTCATCCTGATTCTGTCATTGCTAAATGACCTTGAAAAATGGACCAAAATTCCTGCTATTCTAACTCCTCATCTGTTCAATGAAAATCATCACAGCTCTTGACTCACAGGGTCATAATGAGAATTAAATGAGTTAATGCATGCAAAGGACTTAATAAGCAACCTGACATATATTAACATTCAGCACATGCCAGCTCTTAGCTCTTACTCTGTGCTAGGAACTGTGCTAGGCACTGAAGATACAGATGTTGAAGACAAATAGAGGGGAAGGCAACCCAATAAATAGAAATTGCAATAGACATTAATAAACATAATATTATAGGCATACTGTGACAGAATCCATTACCCTATCACATCACATTCTCAGTTAGCTTGATGGGAAAAGTATCTCCAGTTAAATTTTTTTATATTTCTATTCTGAAGGTCAGGGAAACCTGCTCAAAGTAGTTGTCACCTGAGCTGTGTCTAGAAGTAAGGTTAAAAAAAAAAAAGGGGACATTCCACATGCAGGAAAGAGAAATCATCAAGGACAGCCAAGGATTTCACTAAGGCTGGATTTTAAGGACTCTTGGGGATGGAAAATAAGGGGAGTGGTGGTGAAAGATGAGGGTAGAGAAGCAAAGCTGATCCAGATAATGAAAGGCTGGGCCAAGATGTTGGGGATTTAGAAGAGAGAGAGAGAGAGAGAGAGAGAGAGAGAGAGAGAGAGAGAGAGAGAGAGAGAGAGAAGGGAGGGAGGGAGGGAGAGATATAAAGGAGGGAGGGAGGGAGAGGGAGAGAGAAAGAGAAAGAAAAAAAGAGAAAGAAAGAAAGAAAAGAAAGAAAGACAGACAGACAGAAAGATTGATTGATTTTAAAAATCCTTAAAATGCTGTAAAGGATTTTAAGCAGAAAAGTAAAATGATCACGTTATGCTTAAACATCTGTTGCCCACACTCTTCATTTCTGTAAAATGACAAAGCTGAACAAAATATTTTAGATTTTAGACATTAGCAAGATTTGTCTTTTCTAGTTCCAAAATTGCCTTTACTTTCTAACAAATCTCTGTAGATCTTAATTCAAAGCAACTTTGGGTTTATTTGGAGATAAGGCAAGTGGAATGGTTGGTGGTACATTCTATGACAATCTGTTAGCAGGAAAGCTTAATGTAGTAAAAACAACAAGAACCCAAAAAAAACCATTTTAATACTAGACACCCAAGTTGAAAACTACTGTCCGAAGTATGAAGCATGACCTGAGTAATAAAGAATGCTACAGATCATCAGCAATAGCTATAGCCATGTGCTTCTGAAAATGACGTGGTACCAACAACACTTGTACAAAACAGTCATTGAGTAAAGGCTGGTGCATAATTATTACAATCTTGGTTTGAAATAGAATTTGAAAAGCCAGGATAAACTTTTTGGAGTGTGAAAAGTCAAAGACTAACAATTAGCAGAATGCTTAGAATACCTTAAACCTTCAACTAGTTCTCCTGGCATATGAGTGATAGCCCATCTGTTAGTGTTTGCGTAGCTACAAATTTTTGAAAGGAGGACTTGTTTGACTATGATATATGTCTCCATTGGGAAAAAATACTAATGGCTGCAATTACCCCTGTAGTAAACTGAGAGTTTGATTCTTTGAGGTATTTTTAAGTCTTTTAAATACACATTCTGAAACATTGATCTAGCAGCAACTTCTCTAATTTCTTTCACACCATTTGAACAATAGCCAACTTACCTATTTTTCTTAGTGTAACTTAATTTCAATTATATATGTAGGTCATAAGTTTTCACAGCTAAAAGCATATTTAAATTGAGACCAGCCCCGTTTTCCAAATTGCTTTCTTAAGTAACAATCTACTGATGATGACTAGTGTATGCAGTACACAAAATTATACTCTTTGTTGAATGTAATTTGGTGGAGCATTAGAAAAGGCAGCATCACCTATATTCCTAAATCAAATAGCAGTAAGACGATGAACAGAGTTATCTTAATCACAATCTCAGAGAAAACTAAAATAAATTAAGTTTTAATATAATGGCAAAGACAGGGACTGACAGGTTTCCAACCCTACCAGCATTAATCTTGGTAACCAATATATACCAATCAGGCAGAAGTTAAATTCAAACAGCGAACATGGAAAATCCTTGAGGGCAGATAAACTAGTTTGTCTTGATACCCACATCCAAGCACAGGGTCTGTTCCAATGCAGGTGTTCAGAAAATGTGTGCCAAATGGTTAACAAGAAGATGACTAGAGAATCCAACCCATCATTTCTGTTTTGCAGCATGTCTTTTCTTCTCAATGAAAAACATTACCTTATAGAATCATTGGAATATTTCTAAAACAGCCATTGTTTACTTCCCTCTCCATGGAGCTTCAGATATGCTGACTTGATTTATCACCACAATAAAACTGAATAATTTTAGGCCAGAAGTTCTGATTCTTCTATATTTTATATGTCTCTCATTGATACTTTTTATTTTATTGTATTATATGGCTATGAATGGCAGGGGCCACATTTCTGTACCCATTTTCTTATTCACCCCGTCGTGCCTAACATGGTGACTTAGGTAGTTGAGGAAATTTGGGGCAAATTAATTTTAAATAATCAATCAATCTAAGTCATTTCTTGTTACTGTTCCCACACTTCCAGGTCATCATTTTACACATAAGAAAACTGAGGCTTTGAAAAATTAACTTAACTGTTCAGGGAGACATAGCCAATTACTGGCAGAGTTTCTAAATCAAGCTGCTGTCCTTGTACTGCTATTTCAGAAAGAGAAAATTGTAAAAGAAACACACCAGGAGAGAAAAGCTTATTGATACTGAAGGTTGTAAGTAATGTGCTACAAGAGGAAAGTCAAGCCATTACAAATGTAACAACAACATTGTAATTTGGTCAAGGCATAGAAACAATTTGCTATGGCTCTTAATGTCAGTCCCCAGCTTCAATTTCTTAGTTAACATTCACCAACTGCAAGTTAGGCCCTGTGACACCAAATAAGTGTTATACATAGATGATTGCATTTACTTTTTAAGGCAAGACTCCAAAATGAGTATCATTACCCACATTTTTATATATTGAAAAAAGGGAGTGTGAATGGTTTACTTCAGATCACCAAGCTAAAATGGAAGGGATCTAGGTTTTAAACACAGATCTATCAATCCATTCTGTTTCCATTATACATTTTGGCTTCTTGCCAATAAAAATTAGTAAAAATATTTTAAAGATTTTCCAATGCCACTTGAAATTGGCTCCTAAAGAAAGGATGCATTACATACTTCCCCTTACTGTACCTCCCTCTGCACTGGGAGAGAGGAAGCGAGGAACAGCTTTCCAAGAGTCCACTTTCCCAGAAATTCTGGTATGTTGCGTATTCTTTCTCATTGGTTTTGAAGAACATCTTTATTTCTACCTTCATTTCATTGTTTATCCAGTCAACATTCAAGAGCCAGTTGTTCAGTTTCCATGAAATTGTGCAGTTCTGAGTTAGTTTCTTAATCCTGAGTTCTAATTTGGTTGCACCATGGTGTGAGAGAATGTTTGTTATCATTTCCATTCTTTTGCATTTGCTGAGGAGTGATTTACTTCCAATTATGTGGTCAAATTTAGCCTAGGTGTGATGTCGTGCTGAGAAGAATGCACATTCTGTGGATCTAGGGTGGAGAATTCTGTAGATGTCTATTAGGTTTGCTTGGGCCAGATCTGAGGTCAAGTCCTGGATATCCTTGTTAATTTTCTGTCTCGTAGATCTAATATTGACAGTGGAGTGTTAAAGTCTCCCACTATTATTGTGTGGGAGTCTAAGTCTCTTTGTAGGTCATTAAGAACTGGCTTTATGTATTTGGGTGCTCCTGTATTAGGTGCGTATACATTTAGGATCATTAGCTCTTCTTGTTGCACTGATCCTGTTACTATTATGTAATGCCCTTCTTTGTCTCTTTTAATCTTTGTTGGCTTAGAGTCTATTTTATCAGAGACTAGGATTGCAACTCCTCCATTTTTTGCTATTTGCTTGGTAAATCTTCCTCCATCCCTTTATTTTGAGTCTATGTGTGTCCTTGCATGTGAGATGGGTTTCCAGAGTAAAGCACCCTGATGGGTTTTGACTTTTTATCCAATTTGCCAGTCTGTGTCTTTTGATTGGGGCATTTAGCCCATTTACATTTAGGGTTATTATTGTTATGTATGAATTTGATCCTGCCATTTTGATGCTAGCTGGTTGTTTTGCCCATTATTTGACACAGTTTGTTCATTGTGTTGATGCTCTTTACCATTTGGTATGTTTTTGCAGTGCCTGGTAGTGGTTGTCCCTTTCTATGTTTAGTGCTTCCTTCAAGAGCTCTTGCAAGGCAGGCCTGGTGGTGATGAAATCTCTCAGCAATTGCTTGTTCATAAAGGATTTTATTTATCCTTTGCTTATGAAGCTGAGTTTGGCTAAATATGAATTCTAGGTTGGAAGTTCTTTTCTTTAAGGATGTTGAATATTGGCTCCCACTCTCTTCTGGCTTGTGGGGTTTCACCAAGAGATTCACTATGAGTCTGATGGGCTTCCCTTTGTGGGTAGCCTGACCTTTCTCTCTGGCTGCCCTTAGCATTTTTTCCCTTCATTTCAACCCTGGTGAATCTGACGATTACGTGGCTTGCTCTGGGACACATTTAAAGCAGTGTCTAGAGGGAAAATTATAGCAATAAATGCCCACATGAGAAACAAGGAAAGATATAAAATTGACACCCTATCATCAAAATTGAAAGAGCCAGAGGAGCAAGATCAAAAAACTCAAAAGCTAGCAGAAGATAAGAAATAACTAAGATCAGAGCAGAACTGAAGGAGACAGACACAAAACACCCTTCAAAAAAGTCAATAAATCCAGGAGCTGCTTTTTTTGAAAAGATCAACAAAATATACCACTATCCAGACTAATAAAAAAGAAAGAGAAGAATCAAATAGATGCAATAAAAAATGAAAAAGGGGATATCACCACCAATTCCACAGAACTACAAACTACCATCAGAGATTACTACAAACAGCTCTAGGCACATAAACCAGTAAACCTGGAAGAAATGGATAAATTCCTGAACACTTGCACCTTCCCAAGCCTAAACCAGAAATAAGTTGAAACCCTGAATAGACCAATCACAAGGGCTGAACTTCAGGTAATTAATAGCCTACCAACCAAAAAAAGCCCAGGTCCAGATGGGTTCATAGTCAAATACTACCAGATATACAAAGAGGAGCTGGTACCATTCCTTCTGAAACTATTCCAAACAACATAAAAAGAGGGAATCCTTCCTTACTCATTTTATGAGACCAATATCATCCTGATACTCAAATCCAGCAGAGACTAAAAAGAAAAAGTGAAACTTCAGGTCAATATACGTGATGAACATTTATGCAAAAATCTTCAATAAAATACTGGCAAACTGGCTGCAATAGTACATCAAAAAGCTTATCCATTACGATCAAATAGGCTTCATTCTGGAGATGCAAGGTTGGTTCACCATACACAAGCCTATAAATGTAATCCACCTTATAAACAGAACCGAAGACAAAAACCACATGATCACCTCAATAGATGCCGAGAAGACTTTTGACAAAATTCAACAGCCTTTTATGCTAAAACTCTCAATAAACTAGGTATCAATGGAACGTATCTCAAAATAATAAAAGCCATTTATGACAATTCCACAGCCAATATCATATTGAATGGGCAAAAAGTGGAAGTATTCTCTTTGAAATCTGGCACTAGACAAGGATGCCCTCTCTCACCACTCCTATCCAATATATTGGAAGTTCTAGCCAGAGAAATCAGGCAAGAAAAAGAAATAAAGGGTATTCAATTAGGAAAGGAAGATTGTCTCTGTTTGTCTCTATTTGCAGATGACATGATGTTATATTTAGAAGACACCATCGTCTTAGCCCCAAATCTCCTGACGCTCATAAGCAACTTCAGCAAAGTCTCAGGATACAAAATTGATGTGCAAAAATCACAAGCATTCCTAAACACAAATAACAGACTTAAAGAGAACCAAATCAAGAGTGAACTCTCATTTACAATTGCTACAAAGAGAATAAAATACCTAGGAACACAACTAACAAAGGATGTAAAGGACCTCTTCAAGGAGAACTACAAATAACTGCCCAAGGAAATAAGAAAGGACAGAAACAGATGGAAAAACATTCCATACTAATGGTTAGGAAGAATCAATATTGTTAAAATGACCATACTGACCAAAGTAATTTATAAATTGAATGCTACCCCCATCAAGCTACCTATGACCCTCTACACAGAACTGGAAAAAACCACCTTAAACTTCATATGAAACCAAAAGAGAGCCCGTATAGCCAAGATCATCCTAAGGAAAAAGAACAAAGCTGGAGGCATCATGCTACTTTACTTCAAACTATACTACAAGGCTACAGTAATCAAAACGGCATGGTACTGGTACCAAAACAGAGATATAGACCAATGGAACAGAACAGAGGCCTTGGAGGCAACACCACACATCTACAACCATCTGATCTTTGACAAACCTGACAAAAGCAAGTGATGGGGAAAGGATTCGTTGTTTAATAATTGGTGTTGGGAAAACTGGCTAGCCGTGTGCAGAAAAGAGAAACTGGACCCCTTTCTGACACCTTACACTAAAATTAGCTCCAGATGGATTAAAGACTTAAACATAAGACCTAACACCATAAAAACCCTAGAAGAAACCTAAGCAAAATCATTCATGATATAGGTATAGGCAAGATATCATGACTAAAATACCAAAAGCATTGGCAATAAAAGTCAAAATAGACAAATGGGATCTAATTAAACTCCAGAACTTCTATACAGCAAAAGAAACAATCATTAGAGTGAACTTGCAACCAACAGAATGGGAAAAAATTTTTCCAAGCCACCCATCTGACAGTGAGCTAATATCCAGAATCTTCAAGGAACTAAAACAGATTTACAAGAACAAAGGCAAACAAACCCATTCAAAAGTGGGTGAACCCCTTCAATAGATACTTTTCAAAAGAAGACATATATGAGGCCAACAAACATGTGAAAAATGCTCATCATCACTAGACATTAGAGAAATGTAAAGCAAAACCACACTGAGATACCATCTCACACCAGTTAGAATGGCAATCATTAAAAAACCTGGAGACAACAGATGCAGCACAGGATGTGGAGAAATAGGAACATTTTTACACTATTGGTGGGATTTTAAATTAGTTCAACTATTGTGGAAGACAGTGTGGCAATTCCTCAAGGACCTAGAAATAGTAATTCCATTTGACCCAGCAATCTCATTACTGGATATATATCCAAAGGATTATAAATCGTTCTATTATAAAGACACATGCACACGTATGTTCATTACAGAACTGTTTATAATAGCAAAGACCTGGAACCAACCCAAATGCCCATTAATGATAGACTGGAGAGGGAAAATGTGGCACATACACACCATGGAATACTATGCAGCCATAAAAAAAACAAAGAGTTTGTGCCCTTCATAGGGACATGGATGAATCTGTAAACCATCATTCTCAGCAAACTGACACAGAACAGAAAATCAAACACTGCATGTTCTCACTCATAGATGGGTGTTAAACAATGAGAACTCATAGACACAGAGAGGAGAGCATCACACACTAGGGTCTTTTTGGGGGGATTAGGGGAGGGACAGCAGGGTTAGGAAGGCATAACATAGGAAGAAATACCAGATATAGGTGACGGGGGATAGAGGCAGCAAACCACATTGCCATGTATGTGCCTATGCAACAATCCTGTATGATCTGCACATGTACCCCAGCTCCTAAAGTACAATAATGAAAAAAAAAAAGAGTTCTCTTTCTCATATGATTAGAGCTGCCAGTGTGGAGCTGTTGTTGTGAAAGTGGGACACTGGGATGTGAAGAGAAGGCATTCCTCCCTGGAGGCATCTACAAGAAGACACATAGCAGAAAGCATAGGTAAAGTTCATGGCAGCTTTCTGGCTATGGAAGGCGACTGCGATGCCTGGAAGCAGTTCTTGAGAATGGTTGCTTCAGCACTCAAAGTTGAGATGGTGGCAGGCACTTCATAGCATTCCTTCAGATTTGTAGAAGGTTCCACCTGGAGAACTACTAGTTTTGAAACCACATCATGGTTGCCTTCCTGGATCTTTGCCTCTCCAGTCTTTCTGATTTCCTGCAAGCCTGCAATTCTTTGGAAGAAAGCCTCCATACTTGGAATTACATAAATGGTTTATGTTTTCCTACAGAATCCTGGCTAATACAATTAGCTATGTCAATTTCAAAAAAAAAAAAAAAAAAAAATCCAAGTAAATAAAATAAAATTTACTTGTTTGTCAAACCATTAACTGGTTCCCTTGGTCTCCCACAAACAAAGCATCCAAAATTTTGTAAGTAAAATTTTTTCTTCCTTAGAAATTGAAATTGCTCTTTGTAGGTTCTAATATGAGTTGGTAAATGAAGCTGTAGACTTTTCCTCATTCAGATTTTTTTAAGGTTAAGAGAACCATCTTCTTGGTTATCTTAGGGTATTTTTTTTCTTTGAATCACGGTTTGTACAAGAAGAGTTTGTTAAGATGTCTACTAATATTGCCATTTTAAAATTTCCTCTGGGGAGTGACATAAAAACAATACCATATAACACTGAATTAAAATATATATATATATATATATATATATACACACACATATATACTTTATGTATCTATATATTTTAATTGCTAAGAACATTCTTAGGGGAAAACATCTGTTATGCCAATATAAAACATTTTAAATGAACACAATCTGGCTGTTTTGATTCCAAAATTAAAACTGCCAAATTTGTAATTTGATGGTGAACTGGCTCTGAATTCTTAATTATTCCCATTTTCTTCCAAAGCCACTGGATGGTGGTTCCATCAATATAAACCCTCATAGTCATGGAAAATGTATCTGTATCTATTGTAGCATTATTGGAGTATACACTGTAAAGGAAGAATCTGTTTCTAAAAGAAATGAAGGCACAGCAAAAGGATCTGAGAAAAAGCTAGGATGAACAAGTTATTTGGAAACTTCTATGATTTTCACTGATGTGTGCCTTCCAGATCCTGGGCTAATTTATATGTCAGGTCCCCACTGTATACCACATGCTTCTCAATGTGCAAAACTGGAAGTTCACATGGAGTAGATTTTCCAGTTAAGTTTGAAGCCAGGTCTGTCTCACAGGTGGCATTAGATAAGCTACCACATACTATTGTTAAGAGAGATTTTTTTTTTCAGCTTAATAATACTGAGCTAAAAATGTGGCATGGTTCAGCTAAGGGGACGTGCACAGTTACTAGCAAAAGATGATGACAGAGACACATAAGTAAAAGCCAAAACATGAAAAGATTCTGTACCATACTAAGGAATATAAATGTTATTCTACAGATACCAGAGAGCCACTGCAGGTTTTAAGGAAACTAATCTGATCAGACTTGAATTTTAGAAAGTTCATGTTGGTACTACCAAGGAAAATATAACAAAGAGAATTCGTAATCTGTCTCTTTGTTTCTTCGAAGCCTTATTCATTGATGCCTCTCTTTTTGCTCAGCCCTTAATTCCTAAAGTTATACGGGGCTCTGGTTTCAGAGCCCTTCCCTTGCATATGGCTTCAGTGCTTCTTAAATTCTGTAAAGCCGAGATTGCAAAAGGTAATTTGAAAAATAATTAAGGTAGCTGAGGAAGGGTAGGAGATGATTTGATGGCTGTTTCTGAAAGATGAAACAGCTTTGTATCACTTAGGCCCCCTGGAAGAAACAGATGGCACTTTCAGAAGGGCTAAACTGAAGAGATTTCAAATTTACAGAGGCATTGGGCATAGTTAAGGAAACCACCAAGAGAATGGTGAAGCAACTGGGGGCCAGCAATAGCAGGAGAGAACAAACCATGTTCTTGTTGACTGTGAAAACTGGAGCAAGGAAAAGGTGCCACTTAGCAAAAGTTAGGACCACAAAGAATGATGATCCCCAGAACTGCTACAAGACAGGGAAGGTGGAAGGGGAATAAATGCCTTGGCCTTTCTTTTCTCTTGTTCTCTGATTTCCAACCAGTTCTGACTGGCTGATCATTAAGGACCACAGGTAGTGAAGACGATGGAGGTGAGCCTTCCAAAGCACAGAGCGGAGACAAGACAAGTGGAAAACAGACTTGGAGAGGGGAGGGCACATAGAGAAAAATAAGCACAAATTCATTCACTGTCAGAACATGGGAGAATTATAACACAGAAGTCACGCTGGTATGTACACATATTTATGCTTTGCATCATACAGTACTAGAGGCTAAATATACAGAAAAGATGGAGTGGTCAAACCCACCAGCACAAGATAATTTATTCAAACAAAGGAGACATTATCAGGGATCAGTGTTTTACAAAACACCAATACTTAAAGGGTGAGTACAAGGAAAGGAACCCATCTTGAAGGCTAGAAAGAAACAGATTGAGGAATCCAAAGACAAAGAAGAAAAAGGTTCTGAAGGTGACATGAACAACAGTAAGAAGCCTCTGGCAGATACAGCTTTAACTTCCTTAGTTTCAGTTATCTGAAGAACCTCAACTCCAAAGACAAGAAACATTTTAAAATCTGAGTGAAGGTACAAACCTGAGTCCACAGCTGGTGTGGACAGCATGTCACTTAGCAGGGAACATCCACTTTTTTAAGTGGCTTCACCTTCTTTTATTTATTGTCAAGGACACATGAACTCTCATTAAGAATATGAATCAGGAAATTCTTAAGCTGCAATCTTCTGCAAATTATGATGCCATTATAGGTTATGGCAATATTTAAGAATCTAGAATGCATAAATATTCTTGGGATATATTTCCACCCAAGTATCAGGGATCTACTATACTAGAGGTAACAAATAAAATGAATGTTGAAACTTTATCCATTTTATTTGGAATCACTGGAAACCTTGACAAAGGAATGTCCTGAAATATTGAAGTGGAGACAGTGGAAGGTAGGTTGGGGAGAAGAGGAACAGAAGCCAGACTGTAGCTGGTTATGGAATGAATGGGAGGTGAGGAAGTCAGGCAGTGAATGTAGAGTGAGGTTCGAAGAGGACTGACCTGCTATCACTTCTGTGTGGAGAAAGCTTCATCAGAGTCTGAGTAATGAGGAAGAAAAATGTGTAGTATAGAAGAAACTTACTAGATACTTCTTCCTGGTCTCAGAGATCTCCATAATTAAAGAATTTGAAAGTTAGGGTATCGGGTGGAATAAGGTGGGAGGGCCAGTAGGGCTGTATGTGCTCAGATTTCAGGTCCTTGCGAGTATGAACCCTGTCTGTTTTTATTAACTATGGAATCACCAGAGGCTCACTCAGCTCCTGTAAAATAGATACTTTGTTCTTTTGTTAAATGAGAGAAAGAAAAATAGAATGATCAAAGGTAGAGGCCAGCTCACTCCATGAAGGACCTCAGACATGAGGTGGATCAGCCCATGGGAGAGACCGAGCTGAAGCCCAAGTGGCTTGGAATCATCAGAAATAGTTAATTGGATTTCATCATCTTTATCATACCATTGAGATGCATTCACCTTGAATGAGAGCAGCAGGAAAATACATCCTCCAAATGGGTTCATTTTCTCCATATCCCTCTAACATTTAAAGTAGGTCATGGAAAAACATTAAACTAGAAAATAGGAAACCAGGCTCTTAGTCCTAGTTTCATCACTAATTGGTCATGTGGTCTTAGATAATTCATTCACTGTGTCTTTATTATCTACTGCAAGTCAGGTACCGTATCAAGCTGTAGGTATGGGACAATGCACAAGAGAGTCACCAGGGAGCTAATGAAATGAATACATAAACAACCACTGCAATATAGTATCTTCACAACTGGGTGGTGACTATAGTGAATGTAGAGTATCTAACAAAATGACATAACACTGTACTTCTATGAAGTCAGGAGAGGCGCCACAGAGGAAACAATGGTGAATCTGACAAGTTAAAGACACACTGAGTCGAGGTAGACCCTCACCTCTCTGACATAGCTTCTGTAAGAATAAAATAAGGAGGGTTGCCAGAGCATCAGTCAGATCCCTCTGTCCATTATAGTATAATATGTGATCCAATTTTTCTATAACAGAAATAGAGCTGAAGAAATGCTATCCATCAAGAAAAGAGAAATTCTATGCTTAAATTGCAGGATGCAAATGAGAGGAAAAAACACAGTGTTCAAAAACAAGAGAGAGACGAAACACAAGTGAGAACACATTTTCTAGGGCGTAAAGGACTTTTGTTTATTTTTTAACATAATACACCAAAAAATAAACACAATTATCCCAGTTTCTGCTCACAGTTTTCAGCATTGTACAGCCCTTATTTAATGTTACATCAAAACACATTCTCTGCCAATCCTTCTGTTGCTTAGGAACAGGCAGTCAAGAGCCTAAGCTCAGAGACTCCAAGTCATCATTAAAAGGCTTTGTGCATTGCTATCAGAAAAATGCAAATTCAGTAAGCCTGATTGATACCCTCCTTTTAGCAAGTTCCAGGAATGGGGACCCAGGTCCCTCTAATTTGGCTAGCTCCCCTTTATTTGGCTCAGTGTGGCCTGTGTAAAACAAGTAAATAATAAAGGATTGTCAGCCAGTGACTAAGAGCACTTTATTTCTGAAGAGCTAGTTCTTGTTCCACACACACCATGTTCTTCCTGAACCAAGATGGGAAAGTTATTTACCTGCTGTTTGTATTTACTGCTTTTTGCTCTGAAAGTCAGACTATTTCTAACTGTATAGTCTATATTCTAAATCCTTTTCATTCACTTCTTGGTTTAATCACACTCGACTTGTGCTTGAAGAGAAAAAGGAAACTTCTTTCATTGGCACGAGCAGTATGACAGGTATTAGGAAAGCCAGCTGCCCCTAAGCACTCCACAGCTGTATCATGGCTGAAACCATGAGCTCCTAATCCACACTTTTCTCTGAATCATACCCACAGGAACCAGCCATAGTTATCTACACTTCCAGGCCTCCTTGACTTGACCCGGGGACAGTGTGTCTCCACATTGTTGGTCACTGCAGAACTGCTATACCTCTGCTGCCACTCCAGGAGTCACCTCTTCCAGCCCTTGTCTTTTTCATTTCTCCATTATGGCTGTTTCTGTCATTGCTGCAACCTGGTCCTGAGGCAAAGGTGTTGTTTTTCTTTGCTGGCTCTGCGATGGGTATGAAAACAAACCTTCCCCTCCCATGGCTGGTTCTTTACCTCGCTCCCATTTCAAATGCTGCTTCCTCCTGCCTTCCACTCTCAAAGCAGAAACTGTAAGGAGATGAGACTGTTCTCTTTCACTAACGGGGACAGATGCCTTTTCTACTGTCCTCAGAAACCTGACATCTCTCTTCTCCACCTTAATACAGATAGTGGTGTTTTTGCTCCAGCCATCCTTTTAAGCACACTGAGTCAGTCCTTTATTGAAGCAGCTCTGGGAATGCTCCTCACAGACCTCTATAGAAAATATAACTGGCCTAGAGTCCCAGCTGCTGGACTCTGAAATCCATCACCCTATGTACAGTGAGACCACATACTTCCTAAGCTGTTGCCAGTGGATGACCGAAGTGATAAGGATATTAAGGCAGGCCTGCTCCTGGGAGACCAAGGACTTCTCTAATAGGGAACACTGGTTTCAGAGCTACCCCAAAGGCCTTACCCAGCATTTCTTAGATCACCTAGCTGTCTGTGATGCCTCCACCCAACTTGCCTGCCCATAATCCACATGGTCTGTCAGCTCCCCTGCCTCCCCCAGATTCCTTCTCATTTTCTCTAACAGGTGATTATTCTAATATAGTCCAGTTATACTGAACACCGGCTTATAGTCTGCTTCCTAAAGAACCCAAACTAACCCAACCCTTCACCAGATTTCTTTGACTGGGTCTGCATGTTTGTAGCCTCCTGCATGTTTGAGGCTCTTGCTCTATTTAACTATTCACTGGCATTTTCACTTGTGAATTCTTTCTGACATCTTTATCCTGTTGATACTCGAGCGCTTTCTGCGTGGCTGCACTGTGAACCAGGTGGCCACTGGTAAACCACCTCCTAGCCTCACATGAACACTCAGTGCTGGGATACATCCAGAGATGCTCTGTCTACCTCTAAAACACACAGTGGCTGTCCCATGAGCACTCACTTCTCAAAAGGTATGCCCCCAGCAGTGCAGGACATTATAGCCCCTCGGAATAAGGCCAGCAATTGCCCACACAGTCTTTAGGAGCCTGATCTTGAGTGCTGTGGAGAAGACTATTTCAGTCCTAAGCAGTTCCAGGAGGATTTGACCTGACTCTCCAGCCCTCCTCTGCCACAAAATGGTAGGTCTCCTCTCAAACGTATTTGTGCTTAAGGGGAGCTTAAGTGGGTTAGAGAGTGCTCAAGGAGATCACAGATCAAACAATCTCTCTGAGTTCTTCCCTAGAAGGTACTAAAAACCTGATTGGCCTGAAATCAATCCAGCTTTGAATGATATTCTAAGTCTAATGTGCTCCACAAAGAAACCAGATCTTAAATGCACATTACTGACTAGCTGTGAACTTAGCTTGCTTAAAGGGTAAAAAAATAGTAAAGATTAAGATACAGGAGTGACTCCAGCAATTTCTTCTATCAATATTGGAGTTCCATGCAGTGTCTATGAGTGTGTGTGTGTGTCCTGGCAAGAAAATCTCAGATACAAAAGGTGGCTTAAAATGTGGAGGTCCTTGCTTAAGTTAGAAACTCAACATTTGCAGATAAAAGATGCATAACTACTAAATTTTTTCCTGAGGTCCCAGAAATGGGGCTTCTCTTCATTGAGGTAGCTTATCAGTTTCTCACCAGTTCTATGTACTGGAACCCAAAGAGAATGTGAAAATGGACAGGCAAAATGTATTTCTGCTCTTCCTGTAAATGAAAAAAGCAAGTTGTAGTAGAAAAATTCATGAAAATTCAAGAAAATGTAGCTGTGATTAGACCTCAATAATAGTATGAAAACACATCTTTTACTCTAATAGGCTCTCTATTCATTCTAAAATGAACCAGAGAGTAGAAGGATTGCCCTTGTTTAAAAAATAATGCCCTTGTTTGAGGAGTCCAGGCCAAGTAACATCATGGAAAAGGGAAGGTTCACCATTTGGGCAGGAGCTGAGCAGATGTGAACTCAATGTCTGCACTGCATTAAAGCTTCGGTGTAAATCTGATGACCTCATCTCCCCACAGCCTGCGATTAATTCTATTTATAAAATACAGCTCAGCAGATCAAAGTTAATCCTTTCCATGCCAAGTGGGGAGTATATAGTGATGGGTCACTCTGTTAAAGGGTATGAAACTATATCAGACCGATGTTCTTCCTCACAGATTAGCATACAGGGCTTTTACCTTCAAGAGGAAAGGTTTAAGGATTTTGAAGAACTTGTAATGTCCATTTCTTGATACCCTTAAATTCTATTTTAAATTTTAACTATCTTCAAAAAATATAAACTTCCTCAACTATCACTGATTCATATTTTTATTTGTTGCCACCACACAACTTCCAACATCTCACCAATACACACACGCATACACACACACTCACACACAGAGACACAATTTGTAGATTCTATGCCTTTGAGAGAACTCTACCAAAAGGTGAGAATGATCACTAAGAGAGTCTGTGCTGCATCTTAAGCGTATGGCTCTTGGAATCAGAAGGCTTATATTTTCATTCGAGGTATGTCACTTATCCAGCCATAGGATCTTGGGTAAGTTACTTAGCCTCCCTTTGTCTCAGTTTCTTTGTCTTTAAAATGGAATTATAGTAGTCCCTGACTCACAGGGTTACTGAGAAGATTGAATAAGCCAATATGTAGAGTACTCAGAACACCACCTGAACTTTGGTTAATCTACATGCGACAGCTGTAGCTTGATCCCAGGGCAAGCTCAGGAGCATGACATGTACCACAGAGTATTCCTCTTATCTAGTTTGCATTTTTAACTGATACGGAAATCCGAAAGACCAGTCTTCTTGTTCTCTCATGTCAGTTAAAAATTTTTTTGTTTTTGTTTTTGTTTTTTGTTTTTTTTTTTTTTGAGACCGAGTCTTTCTCTGTCACCAGGCTGGAGTACAAGGTGCAATCTTGGCTCACTGCAACCTCCACCTCCTGGGTTCAAGCGATTCTTCCACCTCAGTCTCCCGAGTAGCTGGGACCACAGGCGCGTGCCACCACACCTGGCTAATTTTTGCATTTTTAGTAGAGATGGGATTTCACCATGGCCAGGATGGTCTTGATCTCTTGACTTCATGATCCGCCTGCCTCGGCCTCCCAAAGTGCTGGGATTACAGGCATAAGCCACTGCTCCTGGCATTTCTAACACTTTGAAACACATTTTCCCACCCTGCCCACAACCCCATGACAGAGGTAAACTGCCATTCAGCTTGGGGCTAAATGCCATATTCCCAATGTGTATACATTGTGAGAGGGAAAAAAAAAAAGCAAGTTCAAACCTTTTCTGCCCCTCAGCATGGTTCTGTTCGACTAGTCCCCCTAAATTTCATTCACAGTTAAGTCTCCGTATGGTCAATATCAGGTCTCTGTAGCATTAGGCCTCTGTAACGTTAATATTCTTTAACAAAATGATTCTCATGAGTACCTTGTGAACTGAATGCTGATTCGAAGATCCTAATTTCCTGTATATATATGAGGTCATATTAACAGAAATAGCTCAAATTTCCCTGAGTCATGATTCTGCTTGTCCTGAACACTCCCAGCTCCTTACCACCTCCCACCACCAAGGACTCCAAAATCTACAGGCCATGAGTCACATGTGCTCTCAGTAACTCTGTCTCTCTGGGCACTGGACCTCCACTGGAAGGTTCCCACAATGATTTTCCCCAGTACTCTGCCCATGTTCTGGGCTTTGCTGTGGCCCAGATGTTTTAATTCTTATTAAAGACTGAAATAGTACTTTATTTCACTCACAGTGCTTGTCCGTGTCAGGATGCAGAAATGAGTCCAATGAGGGATCAGGGCAGAACCAGAATCCAAAGGATAGGCATGATTCTGTATGCACAACTGACTCACTTCTGCAGTGACTGAGGTTTCATAGAGTCTGAGATGGATGTTTCCTGGGGGCAATTCCGTTTTCATGCTAATGTCTGGCTGCTGTTGAGTTCAGCTTTGTATCCACAAACTAAATCTGATCTAAGCCAGAATCTTGAACCTGCAAAAGTGAAAATCAATGACCCACAGGCTGGTCCGTAAACAGAATCAGGTGTATCCTTTTCCTTAAGGAGTGAGTTATTAAATGCTTAAGAGTTAACTAAAGAATATAGCACTTTGTAGAAATCCTAATCAAAGCCTTTGGCTCAGCAAAGCCTTGCCTGATGCTTGTTATGAAACCATCCCATCCCCTCTACTAGAAAGAACCAAGCAATATATGAAACTTTTACTTCCCCTCAGAGAAATGTATAACAATATTCAACCATTTTTACCCCTTTTCTTGCTAATATACGATATCCAAAATGAGTTCATAGGCAGAAAAATGTCATAGGAGAGTTTGGCTTTTTTTTTAAACTTTTTTTTTTTTTTTTAGGTTTTTGGATGTAACAGCCTAGAGTCTTTCTCACTACCACCAACAGATGGGACACAATATCCACCAATGAGCCATTATGGTCTTTGGTTGTTATTTTTCCTGCAGTTCAGCTGGAACACATTCAGAAAAATAATACACATTTCTGGGGCTGGTTTGCATTATAATTTTAGAGCGTAATCCAGAATTTCCCTGTCTATTTCCTACTGCAGCAAAAACTGAGCCTCTCTAGCTCCATTTGACTTCACTGGGAAGACGCAACTTGGCAAAACACAGTGATACGGGGCTGCAAAAGGTCTGTAAAAACATCAATGGTCCCACGTGGGAGTCAGTACATCTACCATTCGAACTAGATTGCATTGGCTCTATTGGCAGTAATATGGGTGCATGGATGCAGTTACCACTAAAAGGCTTTTCATACCGTGACAATCAGATCCCCTGGTGCTTAGATATTGCATTCATTTTCTAACTCATTCATCATGTGAATGGAATGAGGAAATAATGGGATCTGTTCCTCATACTTTTCCATCATTTAGCGAGGACACCATGTTCTGCTTTTTTGGATTAAAAAAGAAAGATAAGTAAGAGGCTTAGCACTCCTAACATCTGACAGTCCTAGCAACTTGTGAGCACTAACGTCACTGTGGGAACCATATCACAACAGACAAGTCCTTGAGAAAGAGACAGTATGATGAATCTAGCAGAGTCTACCAGGCAATTCCAGGCAGGCACACCTTCAAGACTCTCCTTATTATTATATCACATTCTGGATAAATCTTTTAGTTACATTCAAATATACTCAATTAAATTAGAATAAAATTGTATATACCTTTGACTCTGTAAATTCACTTTGAAGAATTCATTCTAAAACAATCAGAAATGTGCATAAATACAAATCTTCAAGCATATTAATTCCTGTTATATTTGAAATATTGAAGAAATGGAAACTACTTAAATTTCCAGGAAGTATAGATTACCTAAATAAATTGTAATAGAGCATGCATCATAAACAATATTTGTGAAGAGCATTTAAATGCAGTATATGCAAACTCACAGCCAGTATCATACTGAATGGGATAAAACTGGAAGCATTCCCTTTGAAAACTGGCACAAGACAAGAATGCCCTCTCTCACCACTCCTATTCAACATAGTATTGGAAGTTCTTGCTAGGGCCATCAGGCAAGAAAAATAAATGAAGGTTATTTGAATAGGAAGAGAGGACATCAAATTGTCCCTGTTTGCAGATGACAGGATTATATATTTAGAAAACCCCATTGTCGCAGTCCAAAATCTCCTTAAGCTGATAAGCAACTTCAGCAAAGTCTCAGGATACAAAATCAATGTGCAAAAATCGCAAGCATTCTTATACAACAATAATAGACAAACAGCAAGCCAAATAATGAGTCAACTGCCATTCACAGTTGCTACAAAGAGAATAATATACCTAGGAATACAATTAACAAAGGACACAAAGGACCTCTTCAAGGAGAACTACAAAGCACTACTCAAGGAAATAAGAGAAGACACAAACAGATGGAAAAACATTTCATGCTCATGGCTAGGAAGAATCAATATCATGAAAATGGCCATTCTGCCCAAAGTAATTTATAGATTCAATGCTATCCCCATCAATAACAAAAATACAAAGCTGGAGGCATCATACTACCTGATTTCAAACTATATTATAAGGCTACTATTATCAAAACAGTATGATACTGGTACCAAAACAGAGATATAGACCAATGGGACAGAACAGAGGCCCCAGAAAGAACACCACACAATTACAACCATCTGATCTTTGATAAACCTGAAAAAAACAAGCAATCAGGAAAGGATTCCCTATTTAATAAATGGTGTTGGGAAAACTAGCTAGCCATATGCAGAAAGCTGAAACTGAATCCCTTCCTTACACCTTATGCAAAAATTAACTCTAGGTGGATTAAAGATTTAAACATGAGGCCTAACACCATAAAAACCCTAGAAGAAAACACAGGCAATATCATACAGGACATAGGGATGGGCAAGGATTTCATGACTAAAACACCAAAAGCAATGGCAAGAAAAGCCAAAATAGAAAAATTGGATATAATTAAACTTAAGAGCTTCTGCAGAGCCAAAGAAACAATCATTAGAGTGAACTGGCAACCAACACATTGGGAAAAAATTTTTGCAACCTACCCTTCTGACAAAGGGCTCATATCCAGAATATATGGAGAACTTAAAAAATTTACAAGAAAAAAACAAACAACCCCATCAAAAAGTGGGCAAAGGATATGAACAGACACTTTTCAAAAGAAGACATTTATGCAGGCAACAAACTGATGAAAAAATGCTCATCATCACTGGTGATTAGAGAAATGCTAATCAAAACCACATTGAGATACCATCTCAGGCCAGTGATCATTAAAAAATCAGGACACCTGTAATCCCAGCACTTTGGGAGGCTGAGGCGGGTGGATCACAAGGTCAAGAGATCGAGACCATCCTGGTCAACATGGTGAAATCCCATCTCTACTAAAAATACAAAAAATTAGCTGGGCATGGTGGTGCGTGCCTGTAATCCCAGCTACTCAGGAGGCTGAGGCAGGAGAATTGCCTGAACCCAGGAGGCAGAGGTTGCAGTGAGCCAAGATCGCGCCATTGCACTCCAGCCTGGGTAACAAGAGTGAAACTCCGTCTCAAAAAAAAAAAAAAAAAAAAAAAAAATCAGGACACAACTGATGCTGGAGAGGATGTGGAGAAGTAGAAATGCTTCTACACTGTTGGCAGGAGTGTAAATTAATTCAACCCCTTGTGGAAGACAGTGTGGTGATTCCTCAAGGATCTAGAAACAAAATACCATTTGACCCAGCAATCCCATTACTGGAGTATATGCCCAAAGGATTATAAATCCTTCTATTATAAAGACACATGTACATGTATGTTCACCATGACACTGTTTACAATAGCAAAGACTTGGAACCAACCCAACTACCCATCAATGATAGACTGGATAAAGAAAATGTGGCACATATATACCATGGAATACTATGCAGCCACAAAACAAGATGAGTTCATATCCTCTGCAGGGACACGGATGAAACTGGAAACCATCATTCTCAGCATACTGACACAGGAACAGAAAACCAAGCACTCACTCATAGGTGAGTATTGAACAATGAGAACACACAGACACAAGGAGGGCAACATCACACACGGGAGCCTGGTGGGGCAGGGGGCAGGGAAATTGGAGAGGGATAGCACTAGGAGGAATACCTAATGTTGATGATGGACAATGGATGCAGCACACGACCACCATGGTACGTGTATACCTATGTAACAAACCTGCATGATCTGCACATGTGCTCGAGAACTTAAAGTATACTAAATAAATAAAAATGAAGAAATAAAAAAGAAAATAAATGCTCACAGATGTCATTGTTTAATAAAAAGTAATTGCAATATATGGGGAAATACACAATTATATGAAGTGAAAAATCAGATTACAAAATAATATATATTTTGCTAATTATGTAAAAAAAGTATTAGTAATTATTCTCTCTAGGTTAGGAATTTGAAATAATATATTTTTTTCTTTTTCAGGTTTTCTGTGTCTCTTAATATTTCAATAATAAATACATGCAAAAAAGGTAGAATAAATGACATTTTTAAGAATTCAAGAGTAAGATAATAGCTTTCTGGCCTGCAATTATCTTGACTTTGTTTTACAGTAGATGAGAAGATAAAGAAGCAACTTTAGATTGGAAGAAATTACTCGCATTTGAGAAGCAGATAAAAGCCAATACAATCTAAAACCACAAAATAACTGGGGCGAAATAGAGAGAAGAACTAACAAATGTTTCTTCCTGAAACATTTTTTGCTTCATTTTCCCCTTTGATTAGAATACACTGCCTTCTACCATGGCAACCTGCCAATAGACACTTCTACACGCGGCTTGCAATGTGTAAACTGTTCATTCATTGTTTCATTTGTTCTTTTTAGGTCCTTGTTTCTTCTTGAAAGAATGGAAAGATCATGGCAAACAAGATGGAATTATTTCTACTTTTGTGAAATTTAACTTCTCTTTCAATCCTTGCAATCGTTCCACAAGGTAAATTGCTTATTCCTCAGAGGAAGTTAAGAGAGTTTATGTTACTTGCCACAGGTAGTCAAGAGAACTAATATTCAACCTAGGTCCTCTGACTCCTTAAGACCAAAGTTCTTTTGACTATATTATAAGTTTTCAAATATTTTCAAAAGTGATATGCATTGTTTTAAATAAATTTATAAATGCTATAATTCCTCAATTCTGATGAACACTTTTTCAAATTTCACCTCATCTGAAAACACCAAGAAGCATTTATTATGGCTGTTAGCAAAGAAATTATAGAGATTAAATTCTAGTAGCCTGAATATTTGCATCCATTCTTACAAAGATGGTATCAGTGGCTTGCAAGAAAATCCCAGAGGCAGTAGTAGAGTGCTCCTTCGGAAATACTGCCTTACTAATAATCTCAATGGCACAGAGGATGATATTATCTGGAAAACAGAGACACTGGGTCGTCAGATTTTCAGATATAAAGAAGTTTTAGGAATACACTGAACAATTCATATTGTTTTTATGCCTAAATACTACTAAAAGAGTGCATTCAGTAACATTTTTAAAAGCTCAAGAGATGAAAAATCATTGCAGCACCTTTGTTTTGGTGATTATTTTTCTCTCTCTTAATAATATAATAAAGATGGTATATTGTGCATTCCATGGAATCATAGATTCAATGCAATGTGTCATATCCCCAACATTTTGGGCTTGTCTAATGAGGTAGAATTATAAGAACCACCACCCTTACCTCAAGCTTCAACTGGAATAGCTCTTCAAGGGGCTTGGCACCTCTCCTCCTTCTTGATGGGTAAAGATTAGCACCATCAGAACTTCACTGCAAACTTGATAATAGAGACCATGTTTTGGCAATTATTGAAATATAGCTAAGGGATTTGATATGGTTAGAGTCACAGATTCTTGATACTCAGACCTACTAAGTCCATTCCAAACTATGTCCAAATGAAGTGAGGTTAAGTAATATGTGCAAACTTTATAGGCATCAGTTTTAGAATCAGATTTCTCTGATTTCAGGTCTAAGCTACATATTTTTTTGGGGGCGGGGGGAATGTGACCTTGGATAAATTACTTAAACTATCTGTGCCTCTGTTTCCCCATTTATAAATATTAATAGTGCTAATCTCATAGAGCTTAGAAGACTGAAAGAGAAAATCTATGTCAAATACCAAGAATATTTTAAGTATTCAACAAATAATATGGGGGAGGGAATAAGCCTAAAATTACAGGTTTATCTTTGAGACTTTGCCTGCAATCTTCCAACAAAATATGATCTGTGATCTGCTTTCACCAACGACAGATATTTTAAGCCCTTTTTCTGTGGAAGGTACCCTCTAGACATTTATGTTTATTAGAGAGATGAAATATAGATGATAGAAAAACAACAACAAAATATATTATAAGTGGTATGGAAAATGGTACTTTACAATTCTAGAAGAGATGATATTGCTTCTAGCATGGGCAAGAAGACTTCAAAAAGGTAGTAGGATTTGGAACTACAGACCCAACACTAACCTGAAAAAAAATCAAGAGTCACTGGAGTTTTGCAAACACAAGTGACCTACTCAAGGTCATGTTTTAGTGAGCATTCTTTGTAGATCAACAGGAATATAGATCAGCTCCTCTTTGGAGGAGAGCAAGAGAGAAAGGTGACATTTTCCTGCGGTCTTGTCAAGTGTATTTAGCAATAGGTCAGATCAGAAGGGAAGCAAGATCTTCAACAACAAAGATGAAAAAAGCTGTTAAAGGAGTAGGTGAGGCAAAAGGAAATAGTTATCCAGAATAAAACTATTGAATTCAGACTGCAACAACATAAAAAGTAAGATTCAGGTTACAGTTACTATTTGAGAGTTCAACAGATTACACTGATACAGGCTGGGGAAGAATTTGCTAAATTTAAAATACTCTTACTATTTCAAGTTAGGTCAATGACTCTATGACAAACACAAGAGTAATTAATGTGTAACTTCAGGCTAAAGGGAGAAATTGAAAATCTGAGTTAAATTAAGTACCTCAATAGTGAGATTCAAAAACCCACATGGCCATGTGCTCCATGATTATCAAAAATCCTGAACAATGAAATCTCATGATAAAAGATGCATTCGTCACAGAGTGGGAGAGAAATGATTCCAGGAATCTGCCTTAATTTTTATCACTATCATAAAACTGTAACAGGATTATTAATATTGATGTTTGTTCAGGGATTATGCATCACCATTTCATGCAAACAGCTTAAGAGTTGCCTTCTGTGAAGCCCACCGAGCTGTTTACATAACCCTAAATGTATGGCAAGAGTTCAACTGGTCATTATGATTTCAGACACTGTTAGTATTAGTCACTCTCCCAGTGTCTAATCACTACAGTTCATGAGAAACAACAAAAGACAGGCAAGTGTTTTCAGTTTCCTGAGATAACCTATTAGGGACATTCAATTTCACAGATCTACTGTGAACATGTACAAAAGGGTTTCTTAAGGCTATTAAGCAACAAAAATTATATAGCTAACAGTTCCAAAATATGTTTGTTTAAACACTTTATGAGAGACAGAAAAATTAGGTCAGATGGGATTATTAAGGTTCACTCTTAACTCTTCCAAAAATCATCATTGACTCTCTTGGCTGACACTCACCTCTTCTCCCTACTTCTAGCTCAGAACAACACATCTGTTGTTATTTCTTCTCATATTTATGTTTCTACATTTGGGATCAGCACTCCTCCTAACAGGAGCACAAGAGAAATAGCATTCTGGGGAAAATGGCTAAGTAGCTAACTAGAAAGCTTTGGGGCAGTTTGTATCTGAATTCTGAATGCAGCTACCTAAAGGAAGGCAGAACAGCCATAGAAGACAGTGTGATCTATAGCCCCATCCTGTGGGGAATGGGTCAGAGTAGAGATGGTTTCACAGCATATGGGGAAAATCTTAGGATCTCAGAAAACAAGTATCAGGGATAATACTGCATATCTACCCACAGTGAAATTCTGCCAATTCAAAGTATTTCAGAGTCAGACAGAAACCTGAGGATGACTGGCCTCCATTAGAAAGAGAGAGCTTTGGGGGAGATCCAAGATGGCTGAATGGAAGCAGCTTCTGAATGCAGTTCCCAGTGAGAGAGATGCAGAAGCCAAGTGATCTCCACAATTCCAAATGAGCTACCAGGTTTATTTTGATGGGTCTGGTTGGACAGTGGGTATAACCCAAGGAGGGTGAGCTGAGGCAGGGTAGATCATTGCCCTGGCCAGGAAGTACAACTGACCAGTGGAACAAGGGCTCTCCCACTCCAGAATTCAGGTTCAGATACCGCACTTTACCCAAGCTCTCTGCAACCCACAGGACAGGAGATCTCTGCTGGCTGAAAAGTACCTGCAAGTTACCTGAACAGAGCTGGGCACCAACCTCAGCCTGTGCAACAGATTGTTGGCATGGACCTAAGCAAAAGTGTTAGCTAATGCCGAGAAAGCCTGACAAACGTCCCCCCAGAAAGAAGGGAGAATGAAAGCAGGGAATTGGGCAATACAGCTGGGCAGGTCCCTCCCCTACAAAGCCCAGCAAGCCAAAGCCCTCTCCCTTGAGAGTTTCACAGCCAGCATATCAGTGTGAGCTTGACACGGATCAACCAAGCTCGGTGGGGGGAAGGGCATCCACCATTGCAGAGGCAGGCCTAATCTCCCTGTGTAAACAAAAGACTCAGGAAATTTACACAGCAGCTCCACTAAATCCATGGCAGCCCAGCAGGGGCTCTGCAGGCAGATAAAGGAAAGGTGGCCTCCTCAGCAGATTCCTGAGATCAAAACTAGATAAATCCAAGAAGATAGGAAGAAACCAGTGCACAAAGGATAAATCTTCAAAGACCAGAATGCCTCTCCTCCATCAAGGGATCACAAGGCCTCATCAGCAACAGAACAAAACCGGATGGAGAACAAGTTTGAAGAATTGACAGAAGCAGGCTTCAGAAGGTGGGTAATAACAAACTTCTCTGAGTTAAAGGAACATGTTCTAACCGAATGCAAAGAAACTAAAAACCTTGAAAAAAGGTTAGATGAAATGCTAACTAGAATAACCAGCTTAGAGAAGAACATAAACGACTTGATGGAGCTGGAAAACACAGCACAAAAACTTTGCAAGGCACACAAAAGGTTCAACAGCTGAATTAAGCAGATGAAAGGATATCAGAGCTTGGATATCAATTCAATGAAATAAAACGAGAAGGCAAGAAAAGAAAAAAGAGTGAAAAAGATGAATAAAGCCTCCAAGAAATATGGGATTATGTTAAAAGACCTAATCTACACTTGCTTGTTGTACCTGAAGGTGATTGGGAGAATGAATGTAAGCTGGAAAACACCTTCAGTATATTATGCAGGAGAACTTCTCCAACCTAGCAAGGCAGGCCTACATTCAAATTCAGGAGACACAGAGAACACCACGAAGATATTCCTCAAGAAGAGCAACTGCAAGACACATAATCATCAGATTCACCAGGGGTGAAATTAAGAAATAAATGCCAAGGGCAGCCAGAGAGTAAGGTTGGATCACCCACAAAGGAAAGCCCATGAGACGCACAGCAGATTTCTTGGCAGAAACCCTAAAAGCCAGAAGAGAGTGGGGGCCAATATTCAACATCCTTAAAGAAAAGAACTTTCAACCCAGAATTTCATATCCAGCCATACTAAGCTTCATAAATGAAGGAGAAATAAAATCCTTTATGGACAAGCAATTGCTGAGAGATTTCATCACCACCAGATGTGCCTTACAAGAGCTCCAGAAGAAAGCACTAAACACGGAAATGAACAACCAGTACCAGCCACCACAAAAATGAACCAAAGGGTAAAGACTAATGACACAATGAAGAAACTGTGCCAACCAAACAGTAATAAAATGGCATGATCAAATTCACACATAACAATATTAATGTTAAATATAAATAGACTATATGGCCAAATCAAAAGACACAGACTGGCAAATTGGATAAAACGGCAAGATCCATTGGTGTGCTATATTCAGGAGACCCATCTCATGTGCAAAGACACACATAGACTCAAAATAAAGGGATGGAAGAAGATTTACCAAGCAAATGAAGAGCAAAATAAACCAGAGGTTGCAATCCTAGCCTTTGATAAAATGGACTTTAAACCAACAACAAAAGGGCACTACATAATGGTAAAAGGATCAATACAACAAAAAGACTAACTATCCTCAAGATATATGTACCCAATACAGGAGCACCCAGATACATAAAGCAAGTTCTTAACGATCTAAAATGAGACTTAGACTCCCACACAATAATAGTGGGAGAGTTTAACATTCCACTGTCAATATTAAGAAAGGTCAAAGAGACAGAATATTAACAAGTACATACAGAACTTGGATGCAGAGCTGGACTAAGTGGACCTAATAGACATCTACAGAACTCTCCACCCCAAATCCAGAGAATATACATTCTTCTCAGCACCACATCACACCTACTCTAAAACTGACCACATAATTGGAAGTAAATAACTCCTCAGCAAATGCAAAAGAAAGGAATCATAACAAAAAGTCTCTCAAACCACAAGGCAATCAAATTAGAAGTCAGGATTAAGAAACTAACTCAGAACTGCAGGACTTCATGGAAACTGAACAACTGGCTCTTGAATGTTGACTGGATAAACAATGAAATTAAGGCAGAAATAAAGATGTTCTCTGAAACCAACAAGAATGAAGACAAAATGTACCAGAATCTCTGGGACATATTTAAAGTAGTGTCTAGAGAAAAATTTATAGCAATAAATGCCCACCAGAGAAGCAAGGAAAGATCTAAAATCAACATCCTGTCATCAAAATTGAAAGAGCTAGAGGAGCAAGATCAAAAAAACCTCAAAAGCTAGCAGAAGAAAAGAAATAACTCTAGTTGGTGCCGCTGCCACCCCTCGCTCTGAGCTTTCGGCTCCTCAGCCGGGCGGTATCGAGCTTTCCCGGCGCCCCCTCCTCTCCTCCCTCCGACCTGCCTTTCCCCGCGGGACTACCGTCCCCACCTTTCCCTCAGCGCTTTCCTCTCCCGGCCGAGTCGCGGCGGCAGCAGCAGCAGCAGCAGGAGGAGCCCGGAGGCGGCGGTGGCCGGGGAGCCCATGGCGTACAGTCAAGGAGGTGGCAAAAAAAAAGTCTGCTACTACTACGACGGTGATATTGGAAATTATTATTATGGACAGGGTCATCCCATGAAACCTCATAGAATCCGCATGACCCATAACTTGCTGTTAAATTATGGCTTATACAAAAAAATGGAAATATATAGGCCCCATAAAGCTACTGCCGAAGAAATGACAAAATATCACAGTGATGAGTATATCAAATTTCTACGGTCAATAAGACCAGATAACATGTCTGAGTATAGTAAGCAGATGCAAAGATTTAATGTTGGAGAAGACTGTCCAGTTTTTGATGGACTCTTTGAGTTTTGTCAGCTCTCAACTGGTGGTTCAGTTGCTGGGGCGGTGAAGTTAAACCGACAGCAGACTGATATGGCTGTTAATTGGGCTGGAGGATTACATCATGCTAAGAAATCAGAAGCATCAGGATTCTGTTATGTTAATGATATTGTACTTGCCATCCTTGAATTACTAAAGTATCATCAGAGAGTCTTATATATTGATATAGATATTCATCATGGTGATGGTGTTGAAGAAGCTTTTTATACAACAGATCGTGTAATGACGGTATCATTCCATAAATACAGGGAATACTTTCCTGGCACAGGAGACTTGAGGGATATTGGTGCTGGAAAAGGCAAATACTATGCTGTCAATTTTCCAATGAGAGATGGTATAGATGATGAGTTATACGGGCAGATGTTTAAGCCTATTATCTCAAAGGTGATGGAGATGTATCAACCTAGTGCTGTGGTATTACAGTGTGGTGCAGACTCATTATCTGGTGATAGACTGGGTTGTTTCAATCTAACAGTCAAAGGTCATGCTAAATGTGTAGAAGTTGTAAAAACTTTTAACTTACCGTTACTAATGCTTGGAGGAGGTGGATACACAATCCGTAATGTTGCTTGATGTTGGACATATGAGACTGCAGTTGCCCTTGATTGTGAGATTTCCAATGAGTTGCCATATAATGATTACTTTGAGTATTTTGGACCAGACTTCAAACTGCATATTAGTCCTTCAAATATGACAAACCAGAACACTCCGGAATATATGGAAAAGATAAAGCAGCATTTATTTGAAAATTTGCGCATGTTACCTCATGCACCTGGTGTCCAGATGCAAGCTATTCCAGAAGATGCTGTTCATGAAGACAGTGGCGATGAAGATGGAGAAGATCCAGACAAGAGAATTTCTATTCGAGCATCAGACAAGCGGATAGCTTGTGATGAAGAATTCTCAGATTCTGAGGATGAAGGAGAAGGAGGTCGAAGAAATGTGGCTGATCATAAGAAAGGAGCAAAAAAGGCTAGAATTGAAGAAGATAAGAAAGAAACAGAGGACAAAAAAGCAGATGTTAAAGAAGAAGATAAATCCAAGGACAACAGTGGTGAAAAAACAGATACCAAAGGAACCAAATCAGAACAGCTCAGCAACCCCTGAATTTGACAGTCTCACCAATTTCAGAAAATTATTAAAAAGAGAAAATATTGAAAGGAAAATGTTTTCTTTTTGAAGACTTCTGGCTTCATTTTATACTACTTTGGCATGGACTGTATTTATTTTCAAATGGCTTTTTTCTTCTTGTTTTTCTTGGCAAGTTTTATTGTGAGTTTTTCTAATTATGAAGCAAAATTTCTTTTCTCCACCATGCTTTATGTGATAGTATTTAAAATTGATGTGAGTTATTATGTCAAAAAAAAACTGATCTATTAAAGAAGTAATTGGCCTTTCTGAGCTGATTTTTCCATCTTCTGTAATTATCTTTATTAAAAAATTGTACTTGGAAAAAAAAAAGAAATAACTAAGATCAGAGCAGAACTGAAAGAGATAGAGACACAAAAAACCCTTCAAAAAATCCATAATCTAGGAGCTGTTTTTGTGAATAGATCAACAAAATAGACCGGTAGCCAGACTAATTAAAAAAAAAAAAAAGAGAGAGAAGAATCAAATAGATGCAATAAAAAAGGTAAAAAGAATATCATCAACAATTCCACGGAAATACAAACTACCATCAGAGATTACTACAAACAACTCTATGCACATAAACCAGTAAATCTGGAAGAAATGGATAAATTCCTGGACAATTACACCAACCCAAGATTAAACCAGGAAGAGGTTGAATCCCTGAATAGACCAATAACAAAGGCTGAACTTGAGACAGCAATTAATAGCCTGGCAACCAAAAAACGTCCAGGTCCAGATGGGTTTACAGCTGAATTCTATCAGATATACAAAGAGAAGCTGATATCAATCCTTCTGAAACTATTCCAAACAATACAAAAAGAGGGAATCCTTCCTCACTCCTTTTATGAGACCAACATCATCCTGATAGCAAAACCTGGCAGAGACTCAATAAAAGAAAACCTCAGGTCAATATCCATGAGTAACATCGATGCAAAAACTTCAATAAAATACTAGCAAACTGAATGCCACAGCACATCCAAAAGCTTATCTATCAGGATCAAGTAGGCTTGATCCTGGGGATGATAGGCTGGTTCAACATATGCAGGTCTATAAAAGTAATCCATCACATAAACAGAACCAAAGACAAAAAACACATGATTATATTAAGAGATGCAGAGAAGGCCTTTGACAAAATTCAACAGTCTATTATGTTAAAAACCCTCAATACACTAGGAAACAATAAAACATATATCAAAATAATAAAAGCTTTTTATGACAAACCAACAGCCAATATCATACTGAATGGGCAAAAACTGGAAGCATTCCCTTTGAAATCTGGCACTAGACAAGGATGCCCTCTCTCACCCCTCCTATTTAATATAGTATTGGAAGTTCTAGCTGGAGCAATCAGGCAAGAAAAGGAAATAAAGTGTATTCAATTAGGAAAAGAGGAAGTCAAATTGTCTCTATTTGCAGATGACATGACTGTATATTTAGAAGAACCTATTGTGTCAGCCCAAAGTCTCCTTAAGCTGATAAGCAATTTCAGCAAAGTCTCAGGATGCAAAATCAATGTGCAAAAATCACACACATTCCTATACACAGATAACAGATAGAGAGCCAAATCAAGAGTGAACTCCCATTCAAAATTGCTATAAAGAGAATAAAATATCTAGGAATACAACTAACAAAGGATGTGAAGGACCTCTTCAAGGACAACTACAAACCACTGCTCTCGGAGATAAGAGAGGACACAAACAGATGGAGAAACATTCCATACACATGGTTAGGAAGAATCAATATCGTGAAAATGGCCATACTGCCCAAAGTAATTTATAGATTCAACACTATCCCTATCTAGTTACCAATGATCTTCTTCACAGAACTGGAAAAAACGACTTTAAACTTCATGTGGAACCAAAAATGAGCCCACGTATCCAAGACAATCCTAAGCAAAAAGAAAAAAGCTGGAGGCAACATGCTGCCTAACTTCAAACTATACTACAAGGCTACAGTAATCAAAAGAGCATGGTACTGGTACCAAAAGAGAGACATAGACCAATGGAACAGAACAAAGGCCTCAGAAGCAATGCTGCACATCTACAACCCATCTGATCTTTGACAAACCTGACAAAAACAAGCAATGGGGAAAGGATTCCCTGTTTAATAAATGGTGTTGGGAAAACTGGCTAGCCATGTGCAAAAAGCTGAAACTGAAACCCTTCCTGACACCTTACACTAAAATTAACTCCAGATAGATTAAAGACTTAAACATAAGACCTAACACCATAAAATCCCTAGAAGAAAACCTAGGCAAAACCATTCAGGACATAGGCGTAGGCAAGGTCTTCATCAATAAAACATTAAAAGCAATGGCAACAAAAGCCAAAATAGACAAACAGGATCTAATTAAACTTCAGAGCTTCTGTACAGCAAAAAAAAAAAACAAGCATTAGAGTGAACCAGCAACCAACAAAATTGGAAAAAAATTTTGCTAGCCACCCATGTGACAAAGGGCTACTATCCAGAATCTACAAAGAACTAAAACAGATTTACAAGAAAAAAAAAAAAAAAAAAACCCATTCAAAAGTGGGTGAAGCCCATCAATAGATACTTTCAAAAGATGACATATATGAGGCCAACAAACATATGAAGACATGCTCATCATGACTGGTCATTAGAGAAATGCATATCAAAACCACACTGAGATATCATCTCACGTCAATCAGAATGGCAATCATTAAAAAAACCTGGAGACAACACATGCTGGAGAGGAGGCAGAGAAATAGGAATACTTTTACACTGTTGGTGGAATTGTAAATTAGTTCAACCATTGTGGATGACATTGTGGTGATTTCTCAAGGATCTAGAAATAGAAATTCCATTTGACCCAGCAATCCCACTACTGGGTATATACTCAAAGGATTATAAATCGTTCTATTATAAAGACGTTTGCATACATACATTCATTGCGGCACTGTTTACAATAGCAAAGACCTGGAACCAACCGAAATGCCCATCAATGATAGAATGGACAAAGAATATGTGGCAAATACACACCATCAAGTACTATGCAGCCATAAAAAATGGTAAGTTCATGTCCTTTGTAGGGACATCGATCAATCTGGAAATCATCATTCTCAGCAAACTGACACAGGAACAGAAAATCAAACGTTGCATGTTCTCACTCATAGGTGGGTGTTGCACAATGAGAACATATGGATACAGGGAGGGGAGCATCACACACTGGGATCTATTGGGTGGGGCTAGGGGAGGGACAGCGTGGGGTGCGGAGGGTGGGGAGGGATAATGTGGAGAAATGCCAGATATAGGTGACAGGGGGATGAAGGCAGTAATATATGTACCTATGCCACTATCCTGCATGATCACATATGTACCCCAGAACCTAAAGTACATTAAAAAAAATAAAATAAATAAAAATAGATAACAAGAAAATAAAAGAAAGAGAGAGCTTCATAACTGAATGATGACAGAATATGGACCAGAATCTGAGGGTCACATGAAGCAAGGAGACTTTCCAAGATGGTCATAGGACCATCTCTCAGTATTGGTATTTATTGTTTTCTGGGGCTATACCATTCACATAAATAGATGAAAAGGTCCCCAAATAGTTCTCAGGTTTTGCTGCACATTGAAGAGCTTTAAATAATACCGATAATACTAATTCCTAGTTTCCACTCCAAAAGCTTCTAATGTGGTTGGTTGGAGATGCACCCTGGGAATCTTTATATATTAGTGTCCCCAGGTGATTCTGATGCAGAGCCAAGGCTGAAATTCAGGAGCCTGTGGCGATGTAACATGGAAGGATGAACATGTGACTAACTAGGGAATCTGTCATGCTTAAAACTATTCAAATTATTTTGTTTTTTAAACACTGGGCTGGTTGTGTAACCATCTCCACTGTCTGAAGCCTAGAGTTTGTAAAAGGACCATGAAAGACCAATTTTTCCTTAGAAAAAGGTGCTAATGAAATAAAATGAATTATGGTAAAGATGATGGGAACTATGACTTGCTAATACTGAGCATCAACTTGATGCCACACATTCTCCTTTAATCTAATCCTTAGGATGTCACCAGAAGAACAATGCCTAGCACATAGGAAGTAGTCAATAAATATTTGTGAATAAATATTGTCCCATTTTACATATAAGGAATGAAGGCTAGAAGTGGTTAAATAATTTGTCCACTGTTACACAGTTAGTAATGAAAGATCTAGGATTTAACTCCAAGTGTGTCTGAATCTTACCACTTGGCTGTGCTGCCTTCATCTTTGAGAAATCTGAATTATCCAAAATCTCAGAGAGAAATCTCATCTTAGGGACCTGGTAAAGTTTTTACTAGATACACGTGGTAGTTGAGCTACATAGCAGCACTGGCTCTCACTTTCCAGAAACAACTCGATTACTAATTTGAAAAAGTGGCATAGACTCCATACCTAAAGACTAATTGAGTCATTTTAACAATCCAATAATAATAACATATACATAATATTCAAAGCAATTCCAAGAATTAACCAACTCCAAATAACTAAAACGTCTGCTACAGAAGATAAAATAGGATAGCAGATTTGATATACCAACAAACTCCCAGTAATGTAAGCAATAAATCAAAGAGATGCATAAATGCTTAAAAGACTATTCATAATGGGGAGGGCGAAAAAAAATCGGCCAATGTATGATGTTAGCTACAAGTTATATAAAAAACATGGAAAGGAGAAGGCTAACATAAACAACTAATAGCAGTAGCACAAGCTGAATATAAATAAGTAGCCTTAAGGTCAGGCCTTTAAGGGGCTTGCACTTTATTCAGCATATGCTGTTTTCATAGCCTAGAATCCTACTATCTTTTTTCTACCTGGAAAGGTAACTCATCTCTAAGCATAGCTCTACTGTCAACAGGTCTACAACTCTTTTCATCAAAGCAAATAATTTTCTGAGGTCTGTTCTCACAATATTTTCTATGTATCTCTAACACAACTTTCACAGTTTGTATCACAATTATATATGCATTAAATCTTTCTTTTGGCATGAGTGCTTTAAAAAATTGAGAGTGGCCATAATTTGTCTTTGTATCCCAAAACTTTGTATATCAAATAGGGCTTGCCCCACACCAGATGATAAATGTCTGAAGGAATGTTTCTGCCAAAGAAAGCCTTTAGCTGCTTCTAACATTAGCCACATGGGGAATTCTATTAACCTTTACGTGATATTGAAAGTGTTACTATATTTGCCTATATAGTCAATCTAAAAGCAAACTGGTAAAATTTAGTCCAGTACAACTTCTAGGATATTAAATCTGGTTTAAAGTTGCATTCAAGAATACTCTATAAAAGCACAGATTTTTGGCAGCCATCAAAAACTACCAGTTAATATTTACAGGGTCATAATATCACAGTTCTCCATAGCCAAAAGTAAACATTTACTGTTCTATAAACAAATTTTTCTTTAAGAAAAATTCACTTAGAGAAATATTGCCTCTAGTGTTTTAGACCAATTCAGTAGTTTAGCTCTATTATGTAATAGATATATCATGTTGACCCAAGAAGACTCTGAAGATTTAAGAAGGTACTTCAACTCATTAGGCCATAAAATCACAAATTTAAAGTCTATCATGTTGAAAAAGTTAATGCTAATGACCCCTCCCCATACAATTTAAAAAAAAAAAAAACCTTTTAAAAAAGAAAAGATCTGTCTGCAAGAATTAAATTGCCTTGGAGAGCAGCATTTTTAAACTAATAGCCAGAGTAAGGCTCACAGACAAAATACTTGACCTGTGAAATATCTCTTGCTTACTTTTAATGACCATCCTCTACTCAGGAGTTTGTCATAATCACTCCTTCTTATTGATGTGATGGTAAATTAATCTTTGCACTCTGTCAGGAAAAAAAAATGAATGTACCTGAATACACCCTTAAAGTTATGTTCTGAAAAACAATTTTTCTTGATGAAAGATGGTAAATCAGTCTGTAATAATTTAGATTCTTCAGTGGAAAATTTTACTTATGACAAGATATTTTTAAAAGCTATTTTGATAAAAATAAATGAAACAATGTACAATAAAGCTTGATCCATGTGCCATCATAGACACTCCTCATTTTATATAGAGATGCCAAGGATTCCCTTTTAAGGAGACAGATGAGCATTTGGGAGTGTGGTGCAGGAAGGGGGTGAAGGAGAGGGAGAGGAAGAGGAAGAGTGAAAAATAAAAAGATATACAAATTACTGAAATAACAATTAACTGTTATTATTTTAGCTACTGAGAATATTATGAAATGTTTCCTTCAATAAGCCAATCTCCAACTCCAAATGAATGTTTAGGATTCATAACTCCAGTGCTCATAATTCTTGATAAAATGGTGTTTCCCTGAGCACTTCCTAAGTATTTTGGTAAGACACATGAGCTCTCCTCTGGCTGGCATCTGGCAGATGCCCCTCTGGGATAAAGCTTCCAGAGGAAGGAACAGGCAGCAATCTTTGCTGTTCTGCAGCCTCCACCAGTGATACCCAGGCAAACAGGGTCTGGAGCAGACCTCCAGCAAACTCCAGTAGACCTGTAGCAGAGGCATCTGAAGGTTAAAAGGAAAACTAACAAATAGAAAGAAATACCATCAACATCAACAAAAAAAAGAGTCCACACAAAAACCCCATCCAAAGGTAACCAATATCAAAGACCAATGGTAAACAAACCACAAAGAGGAGGAAAAGCACCACAAAAAGGCTGAAAATTCCAAAACCAGGATGGCAGTTCTTCTACAAAGGATCACAGCTCCTTGTCAGCAAGGAAACAAAAATGAATGGAGAATGAGTTTGACAAATTGACAAAAGTAGTCTTCAGAAGGGTATAATAACAAACTCTTCAGAGCCAAAGGAACAGGTTCTAACCCAGTGGAAGGAAGCTAAGAGTCTTGAAAAAAAGGTTAGAGGAACTGCTAATTAGAATAACCAGTTTAAAGAAGATCATAAATGACCTGATGGAGCCAAAAAACATAGCACAAAAACTTCACGAAGCGTGTACAAGTATCAATAGCCAACTCTGTCAAGTGAAAGAAATCATACCAGAAACTGAAGATCACCTTCATGAAATAAAACATAAATATAAGATTAGAGAAAAAAGAATAAAAAGGAACAAACAAAGCCTCCCAGAAATACAGGATTATGTGAAAAGACCAAACCTGCATTTCATCAGTGTACCTGAAAGTGACAAGGAGAATGGAACCAAGATGGAAAACACTCTTCAGTATATTATCCAGGAGAACTTCCCCAACCTAGCAAGACAGGCCAACATTCAAATTCAGGAAATACAGAGAATACCACAAAGATAGTCCTCACGAATAGCAACCCCAAGAAACATGATCATCAGATTTACCAAGGTTGAAATGAAGGAGAAAATGTTAAGGGTAGCCAGAGAGAAAGGCCAGGGTTACATACAAAGGGAAGCCCATTAGACTAACAGTGGATCTCTCTGCAGAAACCCTATAAGTCAAAGAGAGTGGGGGCCAATATTCAACATTCTTCTTCTCATTATTATTATACTTTAAGTTCTGGGGTACATGAGCAGAACATGCAGGTTTGTTACATAGGTATACATGTGCCATGGTGGTTTGCTGCATCCATGCCCCTTCATCTACAATAGGTATTTATCCTAATGCTATCCTTCCCCAATCCCTCATCCCCTGCTATCCCTCCCCTAAAGAATTTTCAACCCAGAAATTCATATCTGGCCAAACTAAGCTTCATAAGCTAAGGAAATCCTTTAAAGGCAAGCAAATACTGATAGATTTTTGTCACCATCAATCCTGCCTTAAAAGATCTTCTGAAGGAAGCACTAAATATGGAAAGGAAATAGAGTACCAGCCACTGCACAAACAAATTGTAAAGACCATTGACACTATGAAGAAACTGCATCAACAAATAAGCAAAATAACCAGCTAGCATCATAATAACAGGATCAAATTCACACATAACAATATAACCTTAAATGTAAATGGGCTAAATGCCCCAATTAAAAAACACAGACTGGAAAACTGGATAAAGAATTTAAAAAAAGACAAAGAAGGGCATTACATAATGGTAAAAGAATAAATGCAACAAGAAGAGCTAACTGTCCTAAATATATATGCACCCAATACAGGAGTACCCAGATTAATAAAAGAAGTTCTTATAGATCCACAAAGAGACTTAGGCTGCCACACAATAGTAGTGGGAGACTTTAACACTCCACTGTCAATAACAGGTCAACGAGACAGAAAATTAACAAGGATATTCAGGACTTGAACACAGCTCTGGACCAAGCAGACCTAATAGAAATCTATAGAACTCTCCACCTCAAATCAACAAAATATGCATTCTTCTCAGCAGCACATAGCACTTATTCTAAAATTCACCACATAATTGGAAGTAAAACACTAATCAGCAAATGCAAAGGCAAGAAAATCATAACAAAGAGTCTCTCAGACCACAGTAAGAACTTAGGATTAAGAAACTCACTCAAAACCACACAACTACATGAAAACTGAACAACCAGCTCCTGAATGACTACAGGATAAACAATGAAATGAAAGCAGAAATAAGTAAGTTATTTGAAAGCAGTGAGTACAAAGACACAATGTACCAGAATCTATGGGACACAGCTAAAGTAGTGTTTAGAGGGAGATTTATAACACTAAATGCCCACAGAAGAAAGCAGGAAAGATGAAAAATTGACACTTTATCATCTCAACTAAAAGAACTAGAGAAGCAAGAGCAAACAAATTCAAAAGCTAGCAGAAGACAAGAAATAACTAAGGTCACAGCAGAACTGAAGGACATGCAGACACGAAAAACCCTTCAAAAAAATAAATGAATCCAGGAGCTGATTTTTGGAAAAGATTAACAAAACCGATAGACCTTTGGCCAGACCAATAAAGAATAAAAGAGAGAATAATCAAATAGACACAAGAAAAAAATGATGAAAGGACACCACCAATGATCCCACAGAAATACAAACTACAATCGGAGAATATTACAAACACCTCTACACAAATAAACTAGAAAATCTAGAAGAAAGGGATAAATCCTGAACACATACACTCTCCCAAGAATAACCAGGAAGAAGTCAAATCCCTGAACTGACAAATAATTTCTGAAACTGAAGCAGTAATTAATAGCCTAACAACCAAAAACAAAAAAGTCCAGGACCAGACGGATTCACGGCCAAATTCTATGAGAAGTACAAAGAAGAGTTGATACCGTTACTTATGAAACTATTCCAAACAAAAGAAAAAGAGGAACTCCTCCCTAACTCATTTTATGAGGCCAACATCATCCTGATTCCAAAACCTAGCAGAGACACAACAACAAAAGAAAACTTCAGGCCAATATCCCTGATTAACATTCATGCAAAAATCCTCAATAAAAAACTGGCAAACCAGATCCAGCAGCGTATCAAAAAGCTTATTGACCATAATCAAGTCAGCTTCATCCCTAGGATGCAAGGCTGGTTCAACACATGCAAATCAATAAATGTAATCCATCACATAAACAGAACCAATGACAAAAACAGCATGATTATCTCAACGGATGCAGAAAAGGCCTTTGATAATATTCAACACCCCTTCATGATAAAAATTCTCAATAAACTAGGTATTGATGGAACATCATCTCAAAAAAAACAAGAGCTATTTATCACAAACCCACAGCCAATATCATGCTAAAAGGGCAAAAGCTGGAAGCATTCTCTTTGAAAATGCAAAAGACAAGAACGCCCTCTCTCGCCACTCCTATTCAACATGGTATTGGACGTTCTGGCCAGGGCAACCAGGCAAGAGAAAGAAATAAAGCATATTCAAATTAAAAGAAAGGAAGTCAAATTGTCTCTATTTGCAGATGACTTGATTGCATATTTAGAAAACGCTATTATCTCAGCCCCAAATCACCTTAAGCTGATAAGCAACTTCAGCAAATTCTCAGTATTCAAAATTAATGTGCAAAAAGCACAAGCATTCCTTTATACCAGAAAGAGATAAATAGCCAAACCATGAGTGAACTCCCATTTACAATTGATACAAAGACAATAAAATACCTAGGAATAAAACTTACAAGGGATGTGAAGGACCTCTTCAAGAAGAACTACAAATCACTGCTCAAGAAAATAAGAGACTACACAAACAAATGGAAAAACACTACATGCTCATGGATAGGAAGAATCAGTATCATGAAAACGGCCATACTGCCTGAAGTAATTTATAGATTTAATGCTATCCTCTTCAAGCTACCATTGACTTGCTTCACAGAATTAGCCATAACTATTTTAAATTTCATATGGAACTAAAAAAAGAGCCTATACAATCAAGACAATTAAAAATTTTTTTAATCAACTTATTTCTGTATTAATGAATTTAAATACACATCTTAGGGCAACAGAACATATTTTATGAGAAAATTTATCTAACTGATTGATTTTATTATTATTATTATACTTTAAGTTCTGGGGTGCATGTGCAGATCTTGCAGGTTTGCTACATAGGTATACACATACCATGGTGGTTTGCTGACTCCATCCCCCTGTCACCTGCATTAGGTATTTCTCCCAATGTTATCCCTCCCCAATCTTCCTACCCCCTGCTATCCTTCCCCTACTCCCCTACCCCCAAACAGAACCCAGTGTGTGATACTCCCCTCCCTGTGTTCATGTGTTCTCATTGTTCAACACCCACTTATGAGTGAGAATATTTGGTATTTAGTTTTCTGTTCTTGTGTTAGTATGCTGAGAATGATGGTTTCTAGGTTCATCCATGTCCCTGCAAAGGACATTAACTCATCTTTTTTATGGCTGCATACTATTCCACAGTGTATATGGGCCACATTTTCTTTATCCAGTCTATCACTGATGGGCATCTGGGTTGGTCCAAGTCTTTGCTATTATAAACACTGCCACAATGGACATACATGTACATGTGTCTTTATAACAGAACCAATTAAAATCCTTTGCTTATATATCCAGTAATGGGATTGCTGAGTCAAATGGTATTTCTATTTCTAGATCCTTGAGGAATTGCCACACTGTCTTCCACAAGGGTTGAACTAATTTATACTCCCACCAACAGCGTAAAAGCATTCTTATTTCTCCACATCCTTTCCAGCATCTGCTGTCTCCAGATTTTGTAATGATTGCCATTCTAACTGGCATGAGATGGTCTTTCAATGAGGTTTTGCTTTGCATTTCTGTAATGACCAGTGATGATGATCATTTTTTCACATTCGTTGGCTGCACAAATGTTTTCTTTTGTAAAGTGTCTGTTCATATCCTTTGCCCACTTTTTGATGCTTTTTTTTCTTGCAAATTTGTTTCGGTTCTTTGTAGATTCTAGATATTAGCCCTTTATCAGATGGGTGGGTTGCAAAAAAAATTTTCCCATTCTGTTGGTTGCTGGTTCATTCTAATAATTGTTTCTTTTGCTGTACAGAAGCTCTGGAGTTTAATTAGATCCCATGTGTGTATTCTGGCTTTTGTTGCCCTTGCTTTTGGTGTTTTAGTGATGAAATTCTTGCCTATGCCTATGTCCTGAATGGTATTGCCTAGGTTTTCTTCTAGGGTTTTTTATGGTGTTAGGTATTATGTTTAAGTCTTTAATCCATCTGGAGTTAATTTTAGTGTAAGGTGTCAGGGTTTCATTTTCAGCTTTTTGCACATGGCTAGCCAGTTTTCCCAACACCATTTATTAAACAGGATATCCTTTCCCCATGTTGTTTTTGTCAGGTTTGTCAATGATCAGATGGTTGTAGCTGTGTGGTGTTGCTTCCAACACCTCTGTTCTGTTCCATTGGTCTATATCTCTGTTTTGGTACCAGCACCATGCTGTTTTGATTACTGTAGCCTTGTAGTATAGTTTGAAGTAAGGTAGCATGATGCCTCCAGCTTTGTTCTTTTTGTTTAGGATTGTCTTGACTATGTGGGCCCTTTTTTGGTTCCATATGAAGTTTAAGGTAGGTTTTTTTTTCCAGTTCTGTAAAGAAGGTTGATAGTAGCTTGATGAGGATAGCACTGAATCTATAAATTACTTTGGCCAGTATGGCCATTTTCGTGATACTGATTCTTCCTAACCATGAGCATGGAATGTTTTTCCAAATGTTTGTGTCCTCTCTTATTTTCCTGAGTAGTGGTTTGTAGTTATTCTTGAAGACATCCTTTGCATCCTTTGTTAGTTTTATTCTTAGGTATTTTATTTTCTTTGTAGGAATTGTAAATGAGAGTTTACTCATGATTTGGCTCTCTGTCTGTTATTGGTGTATAGAAATGCTTGTGATTTTTGCACACTGATGTTGTATCCTGAGACTTTGCTGAAGTTGCTTATCAGCTTAAGGAGATTTCGGGCTGAGATGATCGGGTCTTGTAAACACACTATCATGTTATTTGCAAATGGAGACAATTTGACTTCCTCTTTTTTTAATTGAAACTCTTTATTTCTTTTTCTTACCTGACTTTTCTGGACACAACTTTCAATATTATGTTGAATAATAATGGTGAGAGAGGGCATACTTGTCTAGTGCCAGATTTCAAAGGGAATGCTTCCAGTTTTTGCCCATTCAGTATGATATTGGCTGTGGGTTTGTCATCAATGGCTTTTTTATTATTTTGATATATGTTTCATCAATACCTAGTTTATTGAGAGTTTTTAGCATAAAGGGCTGCTGAATTTTGTCAAAGGCCTTTTCTGCAGCTATTGAGATAATCATGTGGGTTTTGTCTTTGGTTCTGTTTATGCAATGGATTACATTTATAGATTTGCATATGTTGAACCAGGCTTGCATCCCTGGGATGAAGCCTACTTGATCGTGATGAATAAGCTTTTTGATGTGCTGTTGCTTTCAGTTTGCCAGTATTTTATTTAAGAGTTTTGCATCAATGTTCATCATGGATATTGGCCTAAAATTTTCCTTTTTAGTTCTGTCTCTGCCAGGTTTGGTATCAGGATAATGTTGGTATGATAAAATGAGATAGGGAGGACTCCTTCTTTTTGTATTGTTTGGAATCATTTCAGAAGGATTGATACCAGCTCCTCTTTGTATGTCTGGTAGAATTCAGCTGTGAACTCGTCTGGACCTCTATCTTTTTTGGTTGTTAGGCTATTCATTGCTGTCTCAACTTCAGCCCTTTTTATTGGTCTATTCAGGGATTCAACTTCTTCCTGGTTTAGTCTTGGGAGGGTGTAAGTGTTCGGGAATTTATCCTTTTCTTCTAGATTTACTGGTTTATGTACATAGAATTGTTTGTAGTATTCTCTGATGGTAGTTTGTATTTTTGTGGGATCAGTGGTGGTATCCCCTTTATCATTTTATTGCATCTATTCGATTCTTCTCTCTCTTCTATTAGTCTGGCTAGCAGTCAATCTATTTTGTTGATCTTTTCAAAAAACCAGCTCCTGGATTTATTGATTTTTTTGAAGGTTTTTTTGTGTCTCTATGTGATTCTGTTCTGCTCTGATCTTAGTTATTTCTTGTCTTCTGCTAGCTTTTGAATTTGTTTGATCTTCCTCCTCTAGTTTTTTAAATTTTGACAGTAGGGTGTTGATTTTAGACCTTTCCTTGTTTCTCCTGTGGGCATTTATTGCTATAAATTTCCCTCTAGACATCACTTTAAATTTAAAGAGATTCTGGTACATGTGTCTTCATTCTCAATGGTTTCAAAGACTATCTTTTTTCTGCTTTCATTTCGTTATTTATCCAGTAGTCATCGAGAAGCAGGTTGTTCAGTGTCCATCATGTTGTGCAGTTTTGAGTGAGTTTCTTAATTCTGCGTTCTAATTTTGATTGCACCGTCTGCGAGACTGGTTGTTATGATTTCCATTCTTTTGCATTTGCTGAGGAGTTATTTACTTCCCATTATGTGGTCGATTTTAGAGTTAAGTGTGATGTGGTGTTGAGAAGAATGTATACTCTGTGGATTTGGGGTGTAGAGTTCTGTAGCTGTCTATTAGGTCCACTTGGTCCACATCTGCATTCAGGTCCTGGATATCCTTGTTAACTTTCTGTCTCGTTGACCTGTTTAATATTGACAGCAGAGTGCTAAAGTCTCCCACTATTATTGTGTGGGCATCTAAGTTTCTTTGTAGGTTGTTAGGAACTTGCTTTATGTATCTAGGTGCTTCCATATTAGGTGCATAGACATTTAGGTTAGCTAGTTGTTCTTGTTGCATTGATCCTTTTACCACTATGTAATGTCCTTCTTTGTCTCTTTTGATATTTGTTGATTTAAAGTCTGTTTTGTCAGAGAGTAGGATTACAACCCCTACTTTATTTTGCTCTCCATTTGCTTGGTGAATCTTCTTCTAACTCTTTATTTTGAGTCTATGTGTGTCTTTGTACATGAGATGGGTCTCCTGAATACAGCACACTGATGGGTTTGACTTTTTATCCCATTTTCCAGTCTGTGTCTTTTCACTGGGGCATTTGCCCTGTTTACATTTAGGGTTAATATTGTTATGTGTGAATTTGATCCTGCCATTTTGATATTAGCTGGTTGTTTTGCCCATTAGTTGATGCAGTTTCTTCATTGTGTCAATGGTCTTTACCATTTGGTACGATTTTCCAGTGGCTGGTACTGGTTGTTCCTTGACATGTTTTGTGCTTCCTTCGGGAGCTCTTGTAAGGCAGGTCTGGTGGTGATGAAATCTCTCAGCAATTGCTTGTCCATAAAAGATTTTATTTCTCCTTTACTTATGAAGCTTAGTTTGGCTGGATATGAAATTCTGGGTTGAAAGTTCTTTTCTTTAAGGATGTTGAATATTGGCCCCCACTCTCTTCTGGCTTGTAGGGTTTCTGCCAAGAGATCTGCAGTGAGTCTGATGGGCTTCCCTTTGTGGGTGATCCGACCTTTCTCTCTGGCTGCCCTTAGCATTTATTTCTTCATTTCACCCCTGGTGAATCTGATGATTATGTGCCTTGTGGTTGCTCTTCTTGAGGAATATCTTTGTGGTGTTCTCTGTGTCTCCTGAATTTGAATGTTGACCTGCCTTGCTAGGTTGTGGAAGTTCTCCTGCATAATATCCTGGAGAGTGTTTTCCAGCTTGGATGCATTCTCCCTGTCACATTCAGGTACACTGAGCAAGCGTGGATTAGGTCTTTTCACATAATCCCATATTCTTTAGAGGTTTTGTGCATTTCTCTTCACTCTTTTTCTCTAATCTTGCCTTCTCATTTGATTTCATTGAGTTGATATTTAATCTCTGATACCCTTTCTTCTGCTTGATCAATTTGGCTTCTGAAGCTTGTATATGCTTCACAAAGTTCTTGTGCTGTGTTTTTCAGTTCCATTAAGTTGTTTATGTCCTTCTCTAAGCTAATTATTCTAGTTACTATTTTGTCTCATCTTTTTTCAAGTTCTTAGTTTCTTTGCATTGGGTTAGAACATGTTCCTTTAGCTCAGAGAAGTGTGTTATTACCTACCTTCTGAAGAAGCCTGCTTCTGTCAATTTGTCAAACTTATTCTCCATCCAGTTTTGTTCCTTTGCTGGTGAGAGGCTGTGATCCTTTGGAGGAGAGGTATTCTGATTTTTGGTGATTTTATCCTTTTTGCACTGATTTCTTCCCATATTCATGGATTTATCTACCTTTGGTCTTTGAAGTTGGTGACTTTCGGATGTGGTCTCTGAGTAGACGTCCTTTCTGTTGATGCTGAAGCTATTTCTCTCTATTTTTTAGTTTTTCTTCAGGACCCTCCACTACAGGACTGCTGGAGGCCCACTCCAGATCCTGCTTGCCTGGGAATCACCCACGAGAGCTGCAGAACATCAAGAACTGCTGCCTGTTCTTTCCTCTGGCAGCTTCATCTCAGAAGGGTACCCACCAGATGTCAGCCAGAACTCTCCTGTGTGATGTGGTTTTTTTGGATATACAGGGGTCAGGGAGTCCCTTGAGGAGGCTGTCTGTCCCTTATCAGAGTTCAAGTGCTGTGCTGGAAGTTCTGTTGCTCCCTTTAGGGATGATGGGCAGGAATGTTTAAGTCTGCTGCAGTGGAACTCACAACCACCCCTTTTCCCAGGTGCTCTGTACTGGGAAGGTGGAGTTTTAATTATAAGATCCTCACGTGCTCCTACCTATCAAGAAGGGAGTCTAGTCACAGACTGCCCGCAGAGGCACTGCTGAGCTGCTATGGGTGCCATTCAGCTGCTGTGTAAACTTCCTCATGCTTTTGTTTACACAGGTAAGGTTAGAACTGCCTAGGCAATGGTGGATGCCCTTCCCCCCTCTGAACTCAACTGTCCTGGGTCAAGCTCAAACTGCTGTGCTGGCTGCAAAACTCTCAAGCCAGAGAGTTTCAGTTTGCTGGTCATAGTGAGGGTGGGACCCACTGAGCCAGATCACTTGGCTTCCTACCTTCAGCTCCCCTTATTTCAGGGGAGTGGAAGGCTCTGGCTCACAGGAACTCCAGGTACCAGCCAAAATGGCCACCTGGATTTGTGCTGAAAACCCATGGTGCTGGCTGGAATGGCCATGCAGATATGTGCTGAAAACCCACAGGGCTTGTATGTCTGGTGGAATCTCCTGGTCTCAGTCAAGACAATTTTAAGCAAAAAGAACAAAACTGGAGGCATCACTTTACCTGATTTCAAACTATACTATAAGGCTACAGTAACCATAACAGCATGATACTGGTAACAAACCCAATATATATACCAACGTAACAGAATAGAGGTGTCAGAAATAACACCACACATCTACAACCATCTGGTCTTCAACAAACCTGACCAAAACAAGCAATGGAGAAAAGATTCCCTATTTAATTAACAGTATTGGGAAAACTGGCTAGCCATATGTAGAAAACTGAAATTGGACTCCTTCCTTACACCTTATACAAAAATTAACTCAAGATGGATTAAAGACTTAAATGTAAGACCTAAAATCATAAAAACCCTAGAAGAAAACCTAGGCAATACCATTCAAGACATAAGCATGGGCAAAGACTTCATGACTAAAACACCAAAAGCAATGGCAACAAAAGTCAAAATTGACAAATGAGATCTAAATAAACTAAAGAGCTTCTGCACAGCAAAAGAAAATATCATCAGAGTTAACAGGCAACCTACAGAACGGGAGAAAATTATTGCAAACTATCCATCTGACAAAGGGCTAATATCCCAGAATCTACAAAGAAACAAATACAAGAAAAAAACAAAAAACTCTATCAACAAGTGGGTGAAGTATATGAACAGATACTTCTCAAAAGAAGACATTTATGTGGCCAATAAACTTATATATATATAAAAAGCTCATCATCACTGGTCATTAGAGAAATGCAAATCAAAACTATAATGAGACACCATCTCATGCCACTTAGAATGATCATCATTAAAAAGTCAGGAAACAACAGATGCTGGAGAGGATGTGGAGAAATAGGAATTCTTTTACACTGTTGATGGAGTGTAAATTAGTTTAACCATTGTGGAAGATAGTATGGCAATTCTGCAAGGATCCAGAACCACAAATATCTTTTCACCTAGCAATCCCACTAATTGGTAAATACCCAAAGGATTATAATTCATTCTACTATAAAGACACATGCACACATATGTTTACTGCAGTGCTGTTCATAATAGCAAAGACATGGAACCAACTTAAATGCCCATCAGAGATAGACTGAATAAAGAAAATGTGGTTCAAATACACTATAGAATACTATATAGTCACAAATAAGGATGAGTTCATGTCCTTTGCAGGAACATGGATGAAGCTTAAAACTATCATTCTCAGCAAACTGACACGGGAACAGAAAACCAAATGACACATGTTCTCACTCATAAGTGGGAGTTGAACAATGAGAATACATGGGCACAGGAAGGGGAACATCACACACTGGGTCATGTCAGGGGATGGGGGCTAGTGGAGGGATTGCATTAGGAGAAATACTTAATGTGGATGATGGGTTGATTGTTGCAGTGAATCACCATGGCATATGTATATCTTTGTAACAACCCTGCACGTTCTGCACATTATCCCAGAACTTAAAATATTATAAAAATAAATACATAATTTTTAAAAAAGCATTATTAAAAATAGAAAAATGTTATATTCATATTATCATGAATATGTACTTCAAATTTGCTGTTAAATAAAATTAATGATTTCACTTAAAAGTAAAAAAAAGAAACATGAGCTCTCAATGCATGAAATCTGGGTTCAAAGTTTGGCAACTATGACTGCCTATTGACTTCATCTTCTGTTCTTAGTTCCCTTGTCTGTAAACTGGTAAAATAATAGTACCTGCTCATGGAGTTATAAAATGTTTACCTTAGTAAGTGCTTAATAATGTTATTAGTTATGTTAAATTTATTTACAGACTAAAGAAGTCACTAAAAATAGTGATGAGTTCTAGAATACATTAGGTAGAAAGTTGATGAAAATAATAGCTAATAACCACTATTTATAAGGTCTTACTAACTTTAGACACCATCCTAAAAGCTTTCAATGCAGTAATTTATTTAAACTTTATAACAGTGCTGTGATGTAGAAACTATTATGTTTCCCACTTTTATACAGAAGGAACTGACACTCAGAAAACCAATGAGAATTGCTCACAGTCACTCATTTAGAATGCAGCAGAACTGGAAGGCAAAGCAGGGACTGGATTGACTAGAAACAGAGATTGATGCCCATCGATGATAAACTGGACAGGGAAAATGTGGCACATATACACCATGGAATATTATGCAGCCATCAAAAACAATGAGTTTGTGTCCTTTCTAGGGACATGGATGAACCTGGAAACCATCATTCTCAGCAAACTGACACAAGAACAGAAAATCAAACACCACATGTTCTCACTCATAGGTGTTGAACAATGAGAACACGTGAACACAGGGAAGGGGGCATCACACACTGGGGTCTGTTGGGGGGAAATAGGGGAGGGACAGTGGAGGGTGGGGAGTTGGGGAGAGATAGCATGGGGAGAAATGCCAGATATAAGTGAAGGGGAGGAAGGCAGCAAATCACACTGCCGTGTGTGTACCTATGCAACAATCTTGCGTGTTCTTCACATGTACCCCAAAACCTAAAATGCAATGAAAAAGAGAAACAGATATTTAAACACTCTGTATTTATATAAGCCTTATTCTCAATGAAATATAGATGAGAAAAATCTTATGAATTTTTTTACATTTGTCTTGATTATCCTGATCTTTTTCTCATGTTTGAAACTAAATTTTAAATATTAATGAGATTTTTTATACCTAAAAATATTCCTTCAAAATGCATGAATTAATTAGAGGTGGTAAACCAGTGATCAATTATAACCATGAAAGTTTTCAATGCTGAAAATATTTTTAATATCTGAGATTAATGGAATGTTAGTTCACTTACTTTTTTCTTTTGAGATGGAGTCTCACTCTGTTGCCCCAGCTGGAGTACAGTGGCTGTGATCCCATCTCACTGCAACCTCTGCCTCCCAGGTTCAAACAATTCTCCTGCCTCACCCTCCCAAGCCCCTGAGATTACAGGCACATGCCACGACATCAGGCTAAGTTTTTATATTTTTAGTACAGATGGGGTTTCACCATGATGGCTAGGCTGGTCTCAAACTCCTGGCCTCATGTTCCACCCACCTCAGCCTCCCAAAGCACTGGGATGACAGACATGAGTCACCGCACCCACCCAGTCAATTCACTTCTTATTGAAGATGTCAATTCACTTTGTTACACCTACTGATTTTAAAGAAACTTAAAATCAATTTTACTTAATTTTGTTGTAGAATGTAATTCAATTTCAAGTGGGTATAAAAATTAAACAAGGTATTATTAAAACATGATTTATTAACATATAACTGGAGTCAAATGCAAGTCATCTTTTATATAGCTATCTTTCCTCATTCAAACTCTTCATATACATTCGATCAGTCTTCCTCTAAAATATACCAATTTGTATTTTAAGACATTAGGCATAGTTTTAAAATATTATTTTCTAAAGTTCAAAAACTAATTTTGCCCCATGCTTTTCTAACAACTATGATTTATTGAACATGTATTAGGTGCCAGCAATGATAAATATCATTTCACTTATTCAACATAACAGATCTATTTAACACAGGAAAAACTGAGGCTTAAGAGAGTTAAATACTATACCCAAGGTCACCCAACACTTTATCATGGGATTTTCAAGTGTTTCTCCAGTGCCCTATCAAACCTATAGCTTCCTCACCTATGACATTCATCGTCTTCACCTGAGAATCTTGTAGACACATAAAAACGGAACGATCTTTCTGAATATTCAGTGAAATATGAAATACTAGAAACATGGTTTACATCATGTTTGAGGCCGGTGGTTCACAAAATAGTGTACTTGAAAATCATCTGCAAACCTTTTATAAAATGGAGATTCCTAAGTACCATTACTACAATCCCAAGATGTGAATCTGGTTTGGAGTATTTGGAACAAGCATCTCAGGTGATTGGGAAAAAAGTAACTTGCAGATCATACCTTCAGAAGCAGCATTCTAGCTAGCAGAGCAAGATGGCAGAATAGAAGCCCATACCATTTGCTCTTTACCACAACAGGAACACCAGATTTTAACAGTTACCTGCACACAGAAAAGCACCATCACAAGAACCAAAAATCAGACAAGCAATCACCATAGCTGGTTTTAACTTCATATTGCTGAAAGAGGCATTGAAGAGGGTAGGTGAGACAATTTTGAACTGCAGCATCACCCCTCCAGCATTCCCTAGCAGTGGCCTTGCATTGCGAGGAGTCTGTGCACCAGGGGAAGGAAAAGCACAGTGACTGTGGGACTTACCATTGAATTCAGTGTTGCCCTATCACAGTGGAGAGTAAAGCTGTGTTGGTCTCAGCCAACATTTGAACAAGGAACATTTAAACCAGACCTGGCCAGAGAGAAATTGCCTATGCCAATAGTGAGAATCTGAGTTTCTCAGCAAGCCTCACTACTGCAGACTAAAATACCCTGTGATCCTGGATAACTTGGAAGGCAATCTGGGACACAGGATTGTAACTCCCAGTACCAAGATGAACTAGGGTGGCAGCCACCTAGGGAGATACCAGCCATGGCAGCAAAGATAGTGCTTGAGCCACTCCCACAACCCCAGGCAGTACAGCTCACAGGAACAAAGGTAACTTCTTCCCTCTGCTTCCTTAAGCAAGAAGAGGAGAGCTAAGAGTAAGGAGGATTTTGTCTTGAATGTTGGATACCAGCTGAGCTACAGCAGGATAAGGCATCAGGCAGAGTTGCAAGGACCCTATTCCAGACCCTAGCTTACAGATGCCATTTCTAAACTTACTATGGGCCAAAAGGGAAACTACTGCCTTGAAGGGAAGAAAGCACTCCTGACAGGATTCATCACCTGCTGACTACAGAGTCCTTGGGCCCTAAATAACCAGTAGGAATACCCAGATAGTATGCTGTGGGCCTTGGGCTCTGAAACATGCTGAATACAGATATAACCAAGCACATTCCCCTCTGCAGTGGCTATGGTGAAAGATCCCCTCTGTTTGAGAAAAACCGTTGGAAAAGTAAAGGGACTTTGTCTTGCATCTTAGGTACCAGCTTGACCACAGTGGGTAGAGCAACAAGTGGATTCTTAGGGTCCGTAAGTCTAGGTCTAGGCTCTTAGAAAGCATTTCAAGACCTGACCTGGGCCATAAAGGAGCCCATTTTCCTGAAAAGTGAGTCCTAGGCCATACAGCATTCACCATCTCTTCAGATGACTGAAGAACTTTTGAGCTTGAAGTGAAAAATGGTGGTGGCCTGGAAAAGCCTGCTGTGGGTTGGTGGTGGCAGTGGCCACAGGGTGAGGCTTCTCTACCTATGGAAAGGTGAAGGAAGAGAAGAAAGACTTTGTGTTATAGTTTGAGTGCCAGCTTAGCTGCACTGGAATATATTATCAGGTAAATTTCTAAGGATTTCTACTCCAATCTGTGGCTCCCAGGCAGCATCTCTGGACCCACCCTCCACCCAGGGCCTGGGGAAACTTGCCACCCTAAAGGGAAGAGCACAAACATGGCTGGCTTCATCACTTGCTTATCACAGAACCTGAGGTCCTTCAGTGAACATAGGAAGTAGCCTGCTAGTGGTTACACTGGGCCCTGGGTGAGATCCAGAGCCGGGGTGGCTTGTGTTTGGACCCAGCATGATCCCAGTGGTGATGGCCACAGAGGTCCTTGCATTACTATAGCCCCAGGACCACGTAACTCAGCACAGATAGAGACTGTTTGTTTGGGACAAAAGGTAAAGAGCAAGAGTTATCTGCCTTGTAATCCAGATAGTTCTTCTGGATTTTATCCAAAACCAGCAAGGCAGTACCTCTACAAGTCTCCAAAATAAGCCGTATTATTAGGCTTGGGGCCCAAGTCCCTTCAAATACTTGGAAATCCTTCTCAAGAAGGTTGGGCAAAGACAAGCTCAAACTGCAAAGACTGCAATAAATACCTAATTCTTCATTGCTCAGACACTGATGGACATTTACCAGTATCAGTAACATCCAGGAAAACACGACCTTACCAAATGAACTGAATAAGGCACCAGAGAACAATCCTGGAGAAAGAGAAACATGAGAGGTTTCAGACAGATAATTCAAAATAACTGTTTTGAGCAAACTCAAGGAAATTTGTGATAACACAAAGAAGGAATGTAGAATTTTCTCAGATAAATTTAACAAAGAGATTGAAAATAATTAAAAAGAATGAAGCAGAAATCCTAGTGTTGAAAAATGCAATTGACACACTGAAGAAAGCACTGGAGTCTCTTAATAGCAGAATTGATCAAGCAGAAGAAAGAATCCATGAGCTTGAAGACAGGCTATTTGACAATACACAGTCAGAGCAAACAAAAGAAACAAAGAATAAAATACAATGGAGTATATTTATAAGATCTAGAAAATAAAAACACCATAAAAACTCTAGAAGAAAATCTAGGCAAAACCATTCAGGACATAGGCATAGGCAAGGACTTCATGACCAAAACACCAAAAGCAACAGAAGCCAAAATAGATAAATGTGACCTAATCAAACTCCACAGCTTCTGCACAGCAAAAGAAACAGTCATTAGAGTGAATCAGCAATCAACAGAATAGGAAAAAAATTTTTGCAGTCTACCCATCTGACAAAGGGCTGATATCCAGAATGTACAAAAAACTAAAACAGATTTACAAGGAAAAAACAAAACAAGCCCATTCAAAAGTGGGCAAAGGATATAAACAGACACTTTACAAAAGAAGACATACAGGAGGCCAACAAACATATGAAAAAATGCTCATCATCACTGGTCATTAGAGAAATGCAAATCAAAACTACATTGAAATACCATCTCATGCCAGTTAGAATGGCAATCATTAAAAAATCTAGAGACAACAGATGCTGGAGAGGATGTGGAGAAATAGGAACACTTTTACGCTGTTGGTGGGAGTGTAAATTGGTTCAACCATTGTGGAAGACAGTGTGGTGATTCCTTAAGGACCTAGAAATAGAAATTCCATTTGACCCAGCAATCCCATTACTGAATATATATCCAAAGGATTATAAATCATTCTACTATAAGGACACATGTACATGAATGTTCATTGCAGCACTGTTTACAATAGCAAAGACCTGGAACCAACCCAAATACCTATCGATGATAGAATGGACAGGGAAAATGTGGCACATATACACCATGGAATATTACGCAGTCATCAAGAACGATGAGTTCATGTCCTTTGTAGGGACATGGATGAACCTGGAAACCATCATTCTCAGCAAACACACACAAGAGCAGAAAATGAAACAATGCATGTTCTCACTCATAGGCAGGTGTTGAACAATAAGAACACATCGACACAGACAGGGGAGCACTACACACTGGGGTCTGTTGGGGGGAAGTAGGGGAGGGACAGTGGGGGATGGGGAGTTGGGGAGAGATAGCATGGGGAGAAGTGCCAGATATAGGTGAAGGGGAGGAAGGCAGCAAATCACACTGCCATGTGTGTACCTATGCAACAATCTTGCATGTTCTTCACATGTACACTAAAACCTTAAATGCAATAAAAAAGGAAAAATAAATAAATAAAAATAAAAATTAACCATGTATGGCAGACTCAAAAATTTGAAACAATTATCAGCATGCATATCTTATTCTCTGACATGTAATTTAATTAGGAAGAAAAATTAAAACACGTATTTATAAACTTTAAAATACATGAAATGCACACTGAATTTAAAGAGGAAATGGTAATAAAATGATGCAACATTTGGAAGTGAATAATAATGACAGTGGTATATATCACTAATAGTATATGGCTAAAGGAATATCTAGAGGAAATTTTATAGCCTTCAATGCATTTATATAAAAATGGAAGATTTCTAAAAACAAATTATTTTAAATCTAATGACCTACATAAGAAATAACAGACTAAAGCTAAGAAACTAAGAAAAAGGAATAATGAAGAATAACAGAAATTAATGAAATAGAAAACAACAACAGAGAGCATCAAATCAAAAGCTGATTCTTTGGAAGGAGATTCTAACAAAAATGGGTTTAAAAAAAGAGAGAAGTCTGACCTCTGCACCAAAAACTGCTGCTTTTGTAGAAGCTGGGCCTACAAAAGAAAATAGAGTGAGAGAGAGCGAGAGAGAGAGAGAGCGCAAGAATAAAGGGAGGGGGAAAAGAGAAAGAGAGCGAAGAGGCTCAAGTAAAAATACGGCAATAAAAAGGGGATATAATTAGAAATACAGTTTGGATTTGAAAATCACAAGTGAAATCTATGAACAAATTTATACCAGTAAATTTGAAAATGTATATAAACTAGATCTTTTTCTAGTAAGTTTACTCAAGAAAAATTAGAAAACATAAAGATATGGATGACTATACATAAAGTCAGTGGAAAGACTTACGGACAGTAAAACAGATGGTTTTACAAGTGTCCCAAATCTAAAAGAAAGAAATATGTATTTTTTCAAGACGGAGTTTTGCTTTTTTTTTTTTTTTTTTGAGATGGTGTTTTGCCCAGGCTGGAGTGCAGCGGTGCGATATCCGCTCACTGGTCTCACTGCAACCTCCACCTGCCTAGTTCAAGAGATTCTCCCACCTCAGCATCCCTAATAGCTGGAATTACAAGAGCCTGCCACCATGCTGGCTAATTTCTGTAGTATTTTTAGTAGAGACAGGGTTTCCCCATGTTGGCTAGGCTGGTCTGAAACTCCTGAGCTCAGGTGATCCACCTGCCTTGGCCTCCCAATAATAACCTTTTTTTTAATGCAAGTTGTTTCAGATAGCAGATAAAGAAGAAAGGCTAACTGAGTATGCTTTATGTGAGTAGCATAGATCAACCGAATCAGAGTAGGGAAGTACAAGCAAAAAATATTTTTAGACCAATTTTATTTATTATGATCATAGAAAAAATTCTAAATACATTAGCAAACCAAGTTTAGCAGATTATTATTTTAGATGCATCACAAAAAATAGAGTTTACTGAGGAATTCAAAGGTGAGTCAGCGTCACCAAAGCTAGCAACCTAACACAATATTAATAGATTATCAGAGAATAGTAGCATCTCACTGGATGCAGAAGTCCACTTACTAATATTCACATATTATTTCTGAAAATATTCTTAACAAACAAGGAATTGAAGGAAACTTCAGGAACTTGATACGGGACACTTAATATATAGCAAACATTGTGCTTAATAAATAAAATTCTAGAAATATTCTTATTAAAACAGTATCAATACAAGGGTATTCTTTATCATTTCTTATCAATAAAAATAGGAAACTATAATTAGAAAGCTATAAACAAAACTAATTCTATCTGAAGACAATATTATTATCTACATAGAAAATTCAAGAGAAACTATGGATGTCGTATTAGAAGTGTTCATATAATTCAGCAAAGTTTTTGAATACAAGATCAACTCATCAAAACCATTGGTATTCTCATATGCCAGTAATAATAAAACAGAAAATATAATAGAAAAATACATCCTGTGCGCTATAGCAGCAAAATATATAAGGTATCTAAAAATGACTTTAACAAAAGATGTAGAAGATGTTTATAAGATGATGTAAAGCAATATTTAAGGGAACAAAAGAAGATGAAAATGAGAAGATATACTAGCTACACAGATGGGAAGACTCAATACTATAAACGAGTCTATTCATTACAAATTTATGTATGTATTCAAAAGACTATCATTGCCCTACAGCCTAATACTTATTAGAAGCTAAGAGGAAAAACGCAGTATAATATTGTTGCAAGGATAGACACACCGACAACACAGAAGAGAAACTTCAGAAACAGACTGCCATTTATGTGAACGCTAGACACATGGCAGAGGAGAAAATCCAAGTAAGTAGAGAAATGAACAGTACTGGGGAAACTGGTTCTCCTTATGGAAAAGTCACATACAACTATGTTCCAAAACCAATGCGATAAAACTAGTTTGTAAGAAATTACAAAAATAATTTTCATAAGAATTAAAGGCCTAAATGTAGGAGGAAAGAAAATCCTTAATGTCTTTTGAAGGCTATATAAGAAAATATCCTTATGGCTTCAAGATAGGAAAGAATTGCTTAAAATAAACAAAAAATGACAAATCATCAAAAAAATTTAAATTTCATAAATATCTTTATCTCTTTACAATTCAAAATCATAAAAATATCCATTTGTCTATTGTAAATGAGATTTTGTTCTTGATTTGCCTCTCAGTTTGAACAATATAGTGTATTAAAATGCTATTGATTTATACACTGATTTTGTATATTGAAACTTTTTTCCTTTCCAACTTTTATTGTAGATTCAAGTGATACATATACAGGTTTGTTACATAGTAATTTGTGTGTTGTGGGTGTTTGGTGTACAGATAATTTTATCGCCCAGTTAATCAGTATAATATACCCACTAGGTAGTTTTTCAACCATCACCCTCCTCCCAAGCTCCACCCTCAAATAGGCCCCAGTGTCTATTGTTCCCTTCCTTGTGTTCATGTGAACTTAATGTTTAGCTCCTGCTTATAAGAACATGCAGTAATTGGTTTTCTGTTCCTGTGTTAATTCACTTGAAATAATGACCTCCAACTTCATCCATGTTGCTGCAAAGCCCATGATCTCATTTTTAACAGCTAGGTAGTATTTTGAGATATATGCACCACATTTTCTTTATCCATACACTGAAATGTAACTGAAGTCATTTACCAGGTCTAGGAGAATTTTGGCAGAATCTTTAGGGTTTTCTAGGTATGGAATCATATCATCACTGAAGAAAGATGGTTTGACTTATTTTCCTATTTGGATACCTTTATGTCTTTCTCTTTCCTGACTGCTCTGACTAGCATCCTACTACAATGTTGTATAGGCGTAGTGACAAGGGACATCCTTGTCTTGTTTCAGTTCTCAAAGGGAATGTTTCCAGCTTTTGCCCATTCAGTATGATGCTGATTGTGGGTTCATCATGGACAGCTCTTTTTATTTTGAGGTATGTTCCTTCAATGCCTAGTGTGTTGAGAGTTTTTATTATAAAGGAATGTTGGATTTTATCAAAAGCTCTCTCTAAATCTATTAAGATGATCACAATGATTTTATTTTTAAACTTTTATGTGGAGAATCACATTCATTAATTTGTGTATGTTGAGCCAACCTTGCATCCCAGGGATGAAGCCCACTTGATCATGGTGAATAAACTTTTTGATATGCTGCTGGATTCAGTTTACTAGTATTTGCTTGAGGATTTTTGTGTTTATGTTCATGAGGGGTATTGGCCTGTAGTATTTATTTTTCATGTGTTTTTGACAGGTTTTGGGGTCAGGGTGATGCTGGTTTTGTAGAAAGAGTTAGAAAGGAGTCCTTCCTCGTTTTTTGCAATCATTTCAATAGAATTCGCACCAGCTCTTCTCTGCATATGTGTTAGAATTCTTCTGTAAATCCACTGTGTCCAGGGCTTTTTTCGACTGGTAGGTTTTTGATGAGTGATTCAATTTTAGAATCTTTTATTAGTCTATTCAGGGTTTCAATTTATTCCTGATTGATTCATGGAAAGTTATGGGTCCTTAAGAAATAATCCCATTTCCTCTAGATTTTATAGTTTTTGTACATAGAGGTGTTCCTAGTAGTCTCTGAGAATATTTTTTATTTCTGTGGAGTCAGTTGCAGTATCATCTTTGTAATTTATGATTGTGATTATTTGGATATTCTCTCTCTTTCTCTCTATTTTTTGTTTGGCTAGCATCTATCAATCTTGCTTATCTTTTCAAATAACCAAATTTTGGTTTCACTGATGCTTTGTATGGGTTTTTGGGCTTCAATTTTGTTCAGTTCTGTTCTGATTTTAGTTATTTCTTTTCTTCTGCTAGCTTTGGGGTTAGTTTGTTCTTGTTTTTCTAGGTCCTCTAAATGTATTATTAGATTGGTAATTTGAGGTGTTTCTAACTTCCTGATATAGGCATTTAGAGCCATAAACTTTCTTTTTAACACTGCTTTTGTTATATCCTGAGATTTTGGTATGTTGTGTTTTTGTTTTCATTTATTTCAAAGATTCTTAAAATTTCTGTCTTATTTTTGTTGTTTACCCAAAGGTCATTCAGGATCAAGTTGTTTTATTTTCACATAGTTGTGTGGTTTTAAGAGATCTTCTTGGTTTTGACTTCTATTTTTATTCCACTGTGGTCCAAGAGTATAGGTGGTATTATTTTGATTTCTAGAACCTACTGAGAGATACTTTATGGCAGAGCATGTGGTTCATGTTAGAGTATATTCCATGTGTAGGTAGGAAAAATATATATTCTGTGGTTGATGGATAGAGTAATTTATAAATGTTTATTAGGTTCCTTGGTCAAATGTCTAATTGAAGCCCAGAATTTGTGCCTTAGTAATCCAATGTTGTCAGTAGGGTGTTGCAGTCCCACAGGATAATTGCGTGGCTGCCATTTTGTATATGTAGAAGTACTTGTTTTATGAATCTGGGTGTTCTAATATTAGGTGTGTATGTCTACAGATTCAATGCTATTCCTATCAAACTACCAACATGATTTTTCACAAGCAGGAAAAAAAAAACCTAAAGTTTATATGAAACAAACAAACAAAAAGAGCCTGAATAGCCAAGCAATATTGAGCAAAAAGAACAAAGCCAGAATCGTCACATTACCTGACTTCTAACCATGCAGTAGCACTACAATAAGCAAAACAGCATCATACTGACACAAAAATAGACACACAGACCAATGGACCAAAAAAAAAGAACTCAGAAATAAAGCCACACACCTACACACATCTGGTCTTTGACAAAGCTGACAAAAAATAAGAAATGTTGAAAGGACTTCCCAGTTAGTAAATCGTTAGTAAATGGCTAATTATAGGCAGAAGAATGAAACTGAACCCCTAGTTTTTCCATGTGCAAGAATTAATTCAAGATAGATTAAAGATTTAAATATAAGACCTCAAATTATAAAAATTCTAGAAGAAAAGAAACTGCAACAAAAACAAAAATTGAACAAATGGAATCTAATTAAACTAAAGAGCTCCTGCACAACAAAAGACACAGTCAACAGAGTAAACAGACAACCCATAGAATAGGACAAAATACTTCCAAACTATGTGCCTGACAAAGGTCTAATATCCAGAATCTATAATGAACTTAAACAACTCAACAGGCTAAAAATGGGTCAGGCATTGTGGCTGATGACTTTAATCACAGCACTTTGGAAGGCTGAGGCAGGCAAATCATTAGGTCAGGAGATCAAGACCATCATGGGTAACACAGTGAAACCTGTCTCTACTAAAAACACAAAAAATTAGCCAGACATGGTGGTGCACACCTGTACTCCCAGCTACTCGGGAGGCTGAGGCAGGAGAATTGCTTAAACCTGTGAGGCGGAGGTTGCAGTGAGCCAAAATCAGGCCAGTGCACTCCAGACTGGGCGACAGAGTGAGACTCCATCTCAAAAAATATATATATCATTAAAAAGCAGACAAAGGACACGAACAGACACTTCTCAAAAGAATACACACAAACATATGAAAAATGCTCACATCACTAAACATCAGAGAAATGCAGATCAAAACCACAATGAGACACTATTTTTCATCAATCAGAATGGCTATTAATAAAAGAACAACAACAACAACAAAAAACAGATGCTAGTGCTACAGAGAAAAGGAAATGCTATTACAATGTGCATGGAAATATAAAATGATTCAGCCACTGTGGAAAGCAGTTTGGAGATTTCTCAAATAAATAAAAACAGAACTACCATTCAACCCAGCAATCTCATGACCAGATATATACCCAAAGGCATATAAATCATTTTACAAAAAAGCCATATGCACTCATATGTTCATTGCAGTACTATTCACAATTGTAAAGGCACTAAATTGACCTATGTGCCCATCAATGGCGGATTGTATAAAGAAAATGTGGTATACATAGACCATGGAATACTACACATCCATAAAAAAGAATGAAATCATGTTCTTAGGAGCAACATGGATACAACTGGAGGCCATCATCCTAAGCAAATTAACGCAGGAACAGAAAACCAAATGCCACATGTTCTCTCTTATAAGTAGGAGCTGATTATTAGGTACATAAAATTAGGAAAAAGAGACATTGGGGACTACTTGGGTGAGAGGGCAGGAGAAGTGCAAGGCTGAAAAACTACCTATTGGGCACTATGCTGACTACTGAGCGACAGGATCATTTATACCCCAAACCTCAGTGTCACATGACATGCCCATACACCAAACCTGCATGGATATCCCTTAAATCTAAAATAAAAGTTGAAATTATTAAAAAAAAAACTTGATTATTAGCATGCTTTAAACTCCAGACATTTCCCCCATTTTCTGCTACAATGTCAGGTTCTCCCTCTCAACTAGGTCTTTCCCATCAGCTCTTATTTTTCCCATCTTAAAAATATTTTTAACATCTTGAATCTATTTTTTCTATTTTCTTTTATGGAAAAATTCCTCAAAAGATTTATTTACTATTGATGACTACAATTTCTCTTCTATTCTTGTATCATTTATCTAATCTGTTGATGCAAATCACCTTGAATCCACTCCACCAAAACCACTCTTGTAAAAGCCCCCAGTGATCTCCAAATTGTTCAGTTGAATGGTCAATTCTCTACCCTCACTTAATAGAGTTTGATGATCATTCTCTCCTCTTTAAAACTTTGTCTTTCTGTAGCTTCCAAACAATATATTCCCATGGTTTTCCTCCTTGCTTACCAAGATATTTCTTTCTGCTCTTTTTTGTTGATCTCTGTCTATCTCTCTGTTCTTTTAACGTTGGAGTGCTTCAGCGCTCATTGTCCTGTTTTCCCTTTCCTTTCTATTTCCACTGATCCAGATTCATGATTTTAAATACCATAGATACACTATCACTCTCAAATGCATTTTTCATTTGAGCTTCAGAGTTACATATACAATTGTCTACTTGATGTCTCTATATATGGCTAACTAAAGGCATCTTAAATTTAACATGTACAAACTAAACTCTTGATCTCCTAACAATCTGATCCTCTCAGCATCTTCTCTACTTCTCCATTTCATTTTTTCCATTTGCTCAAGCCAAAACGCTAGTCTCCTCTTTCTGTCATAGTCCATATCAAATTCCTCAGAAGAGCTTATTAGCACATTTTCAATATATAGCTGACATGTGGCCACTACTCACTCCTCTATTGTACCATCTGGATTTAAGCCCTTATCATTCCCACCTACACTACTGAATAACCTCCTAGTTTATATTACTTCTTCAATGTTTGTCTGGTCTATTCTTAAATCAGCAGCCAGAGTAATCCTGTTAAAAGACAGGATGATTTTTTTACTCCTTTGCTCAAAACACCACAGTAACATATCATCTCACTCAGAGGAAAAAACAAAAACAAAAACAAAAAAACACATCATGACAATTGCCTAAAAAGTAAGTTTCAATTGCAACTGTAATTGTTTTCTTAAATGCTCATGATACTGTTATTTGGGATGTTTCACTACAATAAATAAGACAGGGCCCCTATCCCTTCTCTGACCTCTTCCGTTACCATTTGCTTTTCATTTGCTCCTCTCCAACCACAGTGGCTCTCCTGATAAGTCTTTGACCCTACCAAGAGTACACTCACCTTATGACTTTCATGCTTACCATTTTCTTTACCTTAAATGCTTTTCCCCCAGAGAGCCATACAACTTACTCTCTCACCTCCTCTAGGTACATATATTAATATGTTACCTTCTAAGGGAGGCCTTACCAATCAACCTCTTAAAAAATTATAACACTTCCCTCCCTCTAGCATGCTCTAGCCTTCTTTCATGCTTTAGTTTTCTCTGCAACACATATCATTATCTAATATACCCTTTAATTATTTCTATTTTATTTTCTATTATCTCCCCTCCCACTGGAATGTAACCTCCATAAGGGGAGATTTTTGTCTGTTTTCTTACTGCTGTATCTCCAATATCTATTGCAGTATATAGCACATTTCATATTCAATAAATATTTGTTGAATAAATGAGTACACAAATAGCACAATTTTAACAGCAAAAAAAAAAAAAAAAGAATGAAAATGATTTAAATGTCCTGCAACAGAAAAATAAACAAGTTCAATGTAATCTAATAACATAATCTCAGAAATATATCGTGGCAGGTAGAAGGGAGGAATCTACAGAAAGTGTGATATCAGTTATAAAGCTTAAAACACTGCAAAATAATAATTGCTTCATTTACAGTTAAATACATGTGCAACAATAGAACAAAGTCACCTATGGGTAGAGTAGACATGAAATTCAACAGAGTCTTAACTGTGGGACAAGAGAAAAATGGGATGATAAAACTGAACAGGAGATTTTATTTATCAGTGAATTTTTAAATATGTATATATACACCCAGTACTATTGGAAGTATTTAACAATGAATAATATGTCTCTTGTTCACCTAAAACCCACCTTTACATGTTGTCAGTGTTTCTGAATTAGTGAATTGGAGATCTTGGGTGAAAAGGAGATTTTCAGATAGAGCTATAGGAAGACAGTCTATGACTTCACTCAGTTCACAAAGTGAATTGATTGTATTTCAGCAAGTTGAGCATAAAACCGCACAGAATGCGTTAAGGATTCTAAATTTTGCTTGCAGTGTGACATTAATCAATCTCTAGTGATTCTTAGATCTTCACAGTTCCATAACCAACTCTTTTTATTTTTTTATTATTATATCTAAAGTTCTGTGATACATGTACAGAACGTGCAGGTTTGTTACATAGGTATACATGTGCCACAGCGGTTTGCTGCACCCATCAACCGGTCATCTACATTAGGTATTTCTCTTAATGTTATCCCTCCCCTAGCTCCCCACCCCAAAAAAAGGCCCCGGTCTGTGATGTTCCCCTCCCTGTGTCCATGTGTTCTCATTGTTCAGCTCCCACTTATGAGTGAGAACATGTGGTGTTTGGCATAACCAACTCTTATTCTATCACCCACAGCCAGCTTGTGCTGTAATTTAGCATAAAACTTCCAGGCACTCCCACCACACACCCTACTGAGGGCTTAATGTGTTCTTAGCATGCAACTTTCCAAAGAAATAATACTTTTTTTAAACACAAAAACATGACCTTATCACAAAGTCTTATAAATTCAGATTTTAATCTAATTATTAGACATCCATAAAGTTGAATTACTCAGATTGTTTTATATTTGCTATAGATATCATTAGAAAATGACAAAGCTCCTTCTTATTCCGGATAAAATAGACACGCTGTGTTTTGGATCCCATCGGCTCTTCTTTTGCTATAAATTCCATCTAAAACATAATAGTGTATTTTCTTAAAAATTAAAACAGCTCATCTTGAACTAAATTCCATCTGCTATATAGGAAGCTCGCATTTATCTTTATAAGACACCATTCACCCCACTCCTTTTAATAAGAGAAGCTATGATGGTACAAGTGAACTAATTCAGTATTTATTGGGAGGCAAACCTTTAAATCCACAAATATTTAATAGGCACAGGTATTATTCTGAATGAAGTCTTTTCCACTTGCATAGATACAGAAAACTGTCATTCTAAATCAACCACTCTCATTCTCACCCACCATCCTTCTTAGAGCATGGTCCTGTGCTAAATTCATCTTTCTAATTACAGAAATAAGGACTTGGTCTGTTAATGAACAGTTCCTTATGTGAACGGTCCTCACCTGAATGAATGAGGAATAACTGTGGACTAGTTAATATTAAAATGTCTAATTGAAATTAGTACTTATAAATTTGTTGTTCAAAGTTGACAGTGGTTTGACTGATTTCTACCAGCTCTGACTTCCACCTACCCTCTCCCTAAAGAATTGAATAAGTAGCCTCTCTGGCCCACCATTTGGCCTAATGTAAGAAATCTTGCCCCCTTTAATTGTATTTATATTGTAAACTAAAGTTAAGGAATCTGTATCAAAATAGGAAATCTTAACATCAATGGACCCAACAAGCTCATCTATTGCCTATGTCAAATCCTGATACTAAGTTGACAGGTGGCTCATATATCTAGCTGGCTCTGCTCTTCAGCTAGATGCAGAGATCACAGCTGCTATTACACATTTAGAGATGTAGACTTTAAAAACTAAAGAACAACTCACAGCTCCACACATAATATTGTCATAAAACAATTGTTGACATGACTTAGTCCATCCTCTTTAAGAGAGGACTTGTAAGAAGTCATTCCTTTTGGGTTTATGGTTATCTACAGGCAACATGGTAAATATACTGTTATAATTTATAATTTAATGAGTTATATTACAGTAAAAATAATTTCACACTTTTACTACTTGTCCCCTCCAAGAATATTACACATTGTTAGGAGGGTTTTGTTTGGGAAGGGTTTTGAGATGAGCTCAGCATGCTTCCCATTGATCTAGGAGTCAATTCCAAGAGACACAAGATCCCCAAATGGTGCTAATTACACAGATCTCTGCATTTCTACTGTATGATTAGTGAACATTGACTGTTTAACAGATTAGTTTGCCAGACATGGAAATACTGAGATGAGTAAGACGCTGACACTAGCCTCCAGGATGTCTACTCACACACACAGATAGACAAGCACAACACAAATAATAAAAAGCTGCCCAGGAAACCAAACTTCTCCCAGCCTCAGAAAGAGTACCTAATTCTGGCTGCAGTGATCAAAAAAAGCTCTTGGCTACAGTTCACACTTAGAGTAAGTCATTAGGAATAAATGTGAATGTGTAGTATATGGATAAGATGGATAAGGGCACCCCAAGCAAAGGAACAGCCCATACACAGAAGCACAGACATATGGACTAATGTGGAGAATCTAGACAAAAGCACAGGATGGATGTGGAACTTTATCCTGAAGACAACAGGATTCTTTCAAAAATGTTAAGCAAGGAAGTGAACTGATCACACAAGTGCTTCAGGAAGATCACTATGTCAGCAGCATGGAAAATGATCAGAGAAGGGCCAGAGGAGAAATGGGAAGGACATTGTGTGGCAAAAAAAATCCACAAACTGTATCAGCGGTCTGTCACATCAGGAAATGTGCCAGATCAATTTGACACTAAACAGTATTTGGGTGACAAGAGAGAAATATTTCAAATGTTGTTGGAATATCATTATAACTGTATTCTCTATGAAAATAATAATGAAATAATAAAACAATAATTCACTATTTAGTGTCTTTTATCTGTACAAGGTAGAGTTTATATTTCATTTTACAATCACAGCAACAAAATTAGAAAAATTAAGTAAATTAATTCAAATCACATATCTCCTAAATGGCAGAATCAAGATCCAAATCTGACTTGTCTAGCTCCAAACCCCTCCCTGTTTTTATTGCATCATGACTTGTCTTGGATTCTCCAGCTCAGGGGGTTTACCAATGAAGTTCCCCAAACGATCATTAAATAGTGGTCTCTTAGAAAATATTCCAATAAGGTTGACATAGAAATTTCCCCCTCATTTTATTTTCCTCTTCCATGTATTCAAGGTTAAAACATGTTTCACAGAAAATGGACTAGAAGGGAACTAGTCACCGTAGTGCTGATCCAGGACACATAGGGTTATTTTCAAGGCTAAAACAAATTCTCAGAGAGAAATACTAACATTAAATTATGCTAAAAGTATTTTTGGCTCTTACTAAATGATGCATATACAAAGGCTAGTTTAAAATAGTCACAGGTTGGGGGTTGGGAGAGAGGAAAGATACCTTGATGGCATGCCCTTGCTTAAATTGCCTAATTAGTCATGCAGCATGCAACCTATATGCAATGGATGAGTTAACATTGCTATCACAATCTTCACTTTTCCATTATCTGACTTTTATGAGTTTAAATTTGCAATCTTAAAGGTTGCTGTTGCGCCACTCTAGAATTTTTGCATTTAATTAAACACAGCAATAGAGAAAAATCACATTTTTCAAAACAAATGTTCATCATCTTAAATCTAGCAATAAAAAGATGAGTCATCAATATTCTCAGAGGAAAACTTTCAACTTGCCTGGCTGCCATACTACTATGCTTTTTTTTTTTTACAGCCAACATGAGATCTGCCAAAAACATGTAGCTACATCTGTAAAAGATGATTACTTTGTTTTTAAACTTTTCTACATGCTATTCTGTGACAGAGCGCAAAATCAAATTTAGCTAGAATATGTCAATTAAGCCTTTAATAGATGTAACTTATGTAACTTTATTTTTTACTATTATAATATACCAAAGTAAATTATTTCTTAAAAATTCCAATACAATATTTTTTATAATTTAAGCTATATATTCTCAAATCACATGAAGTACACCAAATACCAATATCAAAACCCAATGAAACAAAATCATCTTTTTCCCTATAATTGAGTGGGGAGAGCGATTCTCAGAGTATGTTACAAACACTAAAAATTACATATATTGTAATGGCATCTTATGGAAACATTTAAACCTATGAGGTAAGATTTTGGTGGTCATTAAAGTGTTCTCTTAACTGGAATGTAAATATTATGGCCTTAATTTTAAAGGAGTCTACATGTGGATAAATCTTCCATTATTTAGTCAACAAATATTTATACGTTATCTTCTAAAGCCAGGTCCTATACTAGACTTCATCATCTGCAGAAGGGGTACACTGGCCTTGACAGACACATTTTCTTCTATTGGAGGAGAGTTTGCTGAGAAAAAGAGCAACAGTGGTTAAGTGGGTGTTTTGAGGAAGATGACAAATGTTTGGAAACGGTGATGATAAGAAACAGAAGAGCTAATTAAGGACAATACTGAGGTTGAAAATCACACTACATACCATGAGTCTGATGTGAGTCCTCTCAAGTCTGATTTCATCTAGCGTTTTCAGCATCTGAGACACAAGAAGAGAGAAGGCAGATGCAAATCAGAGTTAACAGAGTAGATCGGGTAGAAATATAGGGAGACTCCAGTGTTGAGAGTGCTGTTAAGAGAATGGATAGCGTCATACTCCAGGCTTCTAGACACTATTTGGATTCATGTAATAAAGAAGGAACTGAGATCTGGCCAGTTTAAGAGTTACACTGGCCACCACAATAGAAAAGCACAGTTTGCTCATGTGCTTCTCACATCTAAGTCAATCCTTAAGAGGCCACCTTTGTGAGAAGGCCAGGTGCCTCTTGAGAAAGAACTCTATAATGCTACTATGCATACATACTATAATTATTATCCTGATTCTTCCCTAAAGGGACTTGCTGCCATTTTCCACAATGCCCATGCACTAAGGGAAAGGGAATAACCATACTTTTCAAGAACAGCTAGATATGTGGTGTGAATGATATCATAATGGTTTTCTGTTTAGAAACAGGGGCTTATGGTCACCAGTTGATAAGTGAAGATTTTCCCCAAGTTTATCTGATAGATGATCCAATGAGTTTTTGGATTCAGCTTGTAGGTCCCTTTTACCCATGTTTTCTAATAGAACAGATAGACCCTTACCTGTGAAATAGGGGCATTATGGTAGAAACCCTAAAATGACCTCCCAATAATATTATCTCTGACCAAGAAACGTATTTTAAGGCTAAGGCTATGACAGAAGGCCAAAGACAGCAGAAGCTGCTGGTCTTCCCATGATCTCCATCAGCCAGAAACAGCCAGTCTCATAGGATCGTGGTGTGGCCTGTTAAAGGCATAACTAAGACACCCTCTTGAAGACGCCTTTAAGGATTGAGTTGCTGTCATCCAAAAGCCAGTGTCTTATATGTGAGGCTGTATCTTCAACGGCTAGAATATATATCTGTTGTTGAGATTCACTCGGGATGGCTGGCAAAATGTCAGCATTTTAAATTTTACTCCAATCTTAGCAGAGAATTACAATCTGGGAAGTCGCTTGTATACAAAAAATACATAAAATTTTACTGTGGAACACCTGCGGAGAGCAGCCCTGCGAACCCCGGAACCCGCCCAGGTGCTGCCTGCTGCCTTCCGCTTGCGTTGCTCACTCCTCAAGCCCAGTCGGCTTGGGTGGAGCTTCCCTGCCAGAGCCATTTTCCCTTTTCCTTTTTTTCCGCTTGTCTGTGGGGCTCCGGCCTTTAGCGCCTTTTTCCTTATCCTTTTATAAACATACACCTGATTGCCTTCCCGATCATCAGTTACTGGGCAGGCTAAGAGTTCTTTCTGTAATGCTGCTTGCTTAAGGCAAGTCCTACAGACGTAACATTTTCTTTGGCCCTTTTCCTATTCATCCCATGCCTTTGTGCATTATTTTTCCCCACTTGTTTCCAAACTTTATGTCCAGGGTGCTCCTTGCCAGGAACCACGGGCTTTGGGAAGCAGCAGTTTGAATTATGTCTTTTAATGGAGCTTGATACTGTTTAGGTTGCGCTGATAACTGCTCCCCCATGATGAATCCCTATCCTGAAGCAATGTTTCCTGGGCTTGGCAATCCCCTGTGGGTACCAATGACTTACTGACTACTTGACCTGACCACGCAGTCGTCTTTACTTTCCGTTCCCAGGAGGTCCGTTTCTTCTTCCTAGCAATGCTCATGTTGGTTTGCTAGGCGTTTGAGTGTCGGCTGTGATGGTATCACATCGTGGTCCCCACGTGAGATGTTTAACACCATCTGCGGAGGTCCGGCCTGCAGACCCTGACTCACTGAGGGATGAATCAATGCACCCTCACACCTGGTTCAGTGATTCAAGTGGGCTAGGGATGGTCATCAGCTGCTTTCAGAGGGCGAAATGCAACCAATCAATCAAGACCCCCTGTAAAACCACACATTTATTCCGTCAAGATTTCACAACAAAAGATCTAAGTCAACACACCTGTGGACAATTAACATGATCGAAAGCGGTTTTATGACTGATAAAAGCTTTAGGTTCCAGGCCCAGAGTAAACACTATTAAAGAGTAATTTCCCTTTGATCGCCCCCTGAAAGAATCATCCAGCACAAAGTTTACATGAGTAAACAGAGTAGAGACAAAGGGATGTGGGGTAAACAGACTTAAACTGGGAAAGCCTCTTAAGTCTCTTTCCTGTGCTAAGGTAAATAAGGGTGCTGCCTTCACCTTGCCCCAATAAAACCTTTTAGGCTTCCAAAAGGTTTGAGATTACAATCCTTTTCCTAATATTTTGCCAGCCCCCCATCAAGTGAATCTCAACAATCTGTGACCCAAAGGGTAAAAATAAAATTGGCCACTGAAACCATCTCCCCCAGCTACCTACTCGCAGAATGTGTGCTCACCATTCCTGCAACCTTAGTCTCTGCTAAGTGAGGAGGGAGACAGGTAAATAAAGGAGGTTTCTACCAAAAGCCACATCTCTACATCTATGCTAACAATCTTGTCACTTTGGCTCCTTGCGTCAAGAGTCTAGGAAAAAAACAAAGGAGTGAAGGTAGTGGCAAAGATGAGGGACTCCGACAAGATGAGCTAGTGTTGCTTGTAAACAAAGGAGCAGGGATCAGTGCATCTGGAAGGCAGGGTGTCTCATGTTTCCATTCCCATTGATTAAAGTCAATCGCAACAACCATAGTCTAATAAGGACAAAAAAACAAAAACAAAAACAAAAACAAACAACAACAACAACAACAACAACAAAACTAGGACTCAGACTCCTTGGGGAAGAAGTCTGGGTTATCCCATCAGACAGGCATTTCAGATCAGCAAAATTCTGATAAATGATAAGGCAAATCAAGAACACATGGTGGAAAAGGTAAATGAAGTCTATGAAATAAGGCATCAGAACCAGCTGTAGTAGTTGAGACTACAGCCTGTTTTAACACTCCTTCTTGCTCTCCTTCAGAAACTGTAGTGGCCACCACTTTGAAGTGAACTCTGTGACCTGTAGCTTCCCACTGGAAAGGAGAGAAGGGCATCACGTCATCACAGCATTGGAGGTCCAATGTGATGATAGGGATGGGAGGCAGATATAATAAAAGGATCATGTGTATATGAGTGATCTAAAAGGTATATTGTAACAGGTTTCTCTTATGTGCCATTTCAGATGTTCCTGGCCTCACCTGTCTAGTGTTCTAGCTCTTGTCTCAGTGAGCCAACGCCACATAGGCTCCTATGGACTTCATACTGGTACATCCTGATAGCATGTGACCTCGTGCTTGAATTAAGTTCCTCTCTTGCCTCTCTTCCTTTTGATATTTATTCAGGACCAATCAAGACAAGAGCCAGTGGATAAATTATTCTACTTCGAAATTAGGAATCAGAACCTGAGACAGACATTTGTGTTCAATTATTTATTGAAGGAATATTCCCAAGAAAAAGGAAAAGAGACCAGCACCTTAGGACAGGGGAAGACGCCAACCAAGGATTTGACCTCAGCAGGTGACTAGCTTTAGTCTGATCCTATAGGGTGCTCTGGGCCATGAATCAAGGCAAGGGGACAGTCTTCTGACACTTCTGTGAGTCAGTTATTGGCTAGGGGCTACCCCTCAGGCTGAAGACTAAACTTCCTGTTATAATGACTTTCTGACAATTTTCCAGAGAAGAGGGCAGTGACGTATTTCTGGCAGCCAACCCAGCAGCTGGGGGATGGGTGTGCAGGCCCAGTAAAGAGAATCTGGTGAGACTTCAACAGTGTCCTTTCTGTTCACTGATGGAGAGTCCTGAGAGGCTGTTTATATGCCTGCTCAGGGAACAACCCTCACAATCAAGTAACATTTTCATTGTGTGCATGAATCATTGTATATGCAACCGGCCCCAAAGCACATCCTGGTATTGGCTCTTCTTCCTCCCCTGTGTAACTTCCCTTGTCCTCTACTCTTGCTTCCTGGGGATTGTAATCTCTAATAAATTGAACCTTATACACCCTCTGCTCAGCCTCTTCTTTCTAAGGAACCCAAACTAAGACTACTGTGGAGGCTCAAGGTGTTGCCGCAGTGGAAGGGTGAGGATTGAGGCAGATAAGAGACCTGATTGGATTGAAAGGCCTATACTGAATGAGGTCTTCTGTGCATGGCAATGCATCACTCAATACTTAGGCAGTATTTTGCCAAGAAGTTACTTGCAGAGTCTCATACATAGCTCAAGGCAAGCATAACTCAATTAGTCAAAGATTTTGGAAGATAAAAATCTCTCCAAATACAAAGGATTTTATCTTCCAACCAAACTTTGTGACTGGGTAGGCTATAAGGGTTAATTATGGTAATTTATAATGTGAAGTCCAAGATGCCTATATGCCCAGGGGTTCTATGGGTTTAATAACAGACAGACAAGGAGTTCTGTGTCTCTATGCAGGTAGTTGCTTTCTATCCGGTTATAGGAGGAAGGCCTGTGGCCTAAACTACAATGATTGTACTTCTTTGCCCTCAGCAATAAAGCCTAATTCACTGTAATATTTTAAAGCTTTCTTTATGTGTCTGGCACTCAGTCATTTTTAGTTTTTATTTCATATAATATTCTGTGTGTTAAGTCTCAGGGAGAATTTGCCATGTCAGGTTGGCATATTATGTTGACTTCAATTTGGCTTGAGTCTGGTCAATCTGTGTAAATAAAAAAAAAAAAATCACTATGTTGCCCTGTTTGCTAGATACACACCTATATTTATGAATCTAAATAATTGGAGAGAAAACAGCTAACATAAATTTACTTGAAATTTCTATACAAAAGCAAAAGTTATTTTTCTACAAATTCAAACAAAGTTATTTTTACAGGGAAAAAATTTGTAAGTTAAATATTCATGAAATTTAAACTGAAGTAACTTTTGAAAATCTCACTATATTTCAGAGCTAACAAACTAAACGAAATATTTCTACTTTGCATTTTAAGTCGTAAAAAATGAAATGCACCTTAAAATAATTAGATCCCCAAAGTTTGCTTTTTTTTAAGGTGGCCATTTTACTAAAAATCATAGCTGTTGGCTGGGCACAGTGGCTCATGCCTGTAATCTCAGTACTTTGGGAGGCCAAGGCAGCGGGATGACCAGGTCAGGAGATGGAGGCCATCCTTTGTGAACACGGTGAAATGCCGTCTCTACCAAACACAGAAAATTAGCTGGGATGGTGGTGGGAGCCTGTAATCCCAGCTACTCGGGAGGCTGAGGCAGGAGAATTACTTTAACCTGGGAGTCGGCGGTTGTAGTGAGCCAAGATTGCACCACTGCACTCCAGCAGCACGATAGTCTATCCAGTGTCTTATTGACAGAACTCATAACTTTAAAAACTGTTTAGATACCAAAGAAAACTATGTTTATTTTATAAAGATTAAGTATAGTTACCTAATTCTTAAAATTTTAAAAAACATTCCCAGGAAGACTTTCCATAGTTCTTATATAGCTTTCCTTTTATTTTTAGAAGACTGAGGCTATCTTTGAATGGATTAATCAGCTAGCAAATAAATGCATAGCATCTTTAAAGAATATTCTGAATATACTGAAATGTTCCTATACTCTGGGAGAAGAATACAGAGAGAGAAATACATTTCTTCCACAATCCAATTTATACAGGAGTAAAGAAAATTTTTAGTTCATAACACTAACCTGAGGTCAGGGTCGGGATTCAGTGTGAATGCAAATTGCTTCAGACACTAAAAATAAATACTGTAAAGGAAGTAACTAAACTAATGTTAGGTCTGTCAGTAAGCTGAGGGCTGCAGTTTCTACTTGGAGTTAGTGAGTAGTTGAGAGAACTTTATGGAATACCCTGACTTATCCCAGTGTAGAATACTGCAACAAGCATACCACACGCACTCAGTATAAATTCAATGCAAGAATGAGTGAATGGCACTATCCCAGACCCCAAAGTCAGCCAAAATAGGCTTCCAGATGATTGCTTTTTAAATGATTTCATCCGAAATTATATTTTAGATATGGGGATTTAAGTTGAATCCTAAGATCAAAGACATAGAGTTTATAAAACTTTTTTTATAAACTCTATGTCTCTCAAAGACATAGAGTTTATAAAACTTTTTTATAAACTCTATGTCTCCTATATTCAGTGCAGTCTCTGGAAGATTCTTGGCTATAGAAATATTTTCAAGTGGTTTCTCATGGATATATTTGCTATGATTCCTTTAGAACTGTATAAACTTTTAGCAGTAGAGACAATTGCCTGTAATGACTAACAAAGATGAGTCAAATCATTGGGCTAGGTAAATCTTGCTTATTTCATGTCAGAGCACTGTTCCTTGTGGTTTTGAATAGTTATAAATATATTTTTCCAAGTTAAGTAGAGCAGACTAGCATATTTACTTTGACGTATTTTCTGCATTTGGGTCAAAAGCATGCACATCAAAGTTGCCTCTAATGCAGAATGAAAATGTCTGACCTGGGCAAAAAGTATTCATGCATTCAATCATTAGAAATGCATGTGGTGCATTAGAAATGCAATGGTGCTAAGAGGGCCATAGTTATGGTTAGCAGATGAGACACTGATTTTAGGTGGCTTTAATAAAAATATATAAAAGATTGTGGATCGCATGAAACACTGTCTGCCTTTGACCAGGTAGACCCAATTACAGTAAGTTTATAGAAATGTCACTACATAGAAGATGAACTTTGAATCCAACTCTTTTAAAAATGAATGAGTCAGAGGAGATACACTGAAATTTGCAAATTTCCGACAGGATTTAATAGAGAATTTGTTTTCCAAAAATTATAGAGATTATATGAAATCTAAGGTTTTACTACTTCTAAAAGTGTAGCCTCCAGTAGTATAACTGTGGGAATGTTTATATTTATTTCTTTGCTGAATCTATTGCTTGATCCTCATGTAGCACACTTTTTCAGCTTTTCCTTGAGCATCTATATGGAGTCTGACTACTTCTCAATGCTTTCACCACCATCACTGTCTTGGCGGAAGCAATGTTATGTTATTTCTCTTTTGGACAATGTCATTGCCTCCTAATTGGCCTTCTTTCCATTTTTTGTCATGAGCTCTCCACTCATATTTTGTCTATTCTTCATTCAAAGTAATTCTTTTAAAGTAAATCAGATTACGATATACCCTGTTTAAGATCTTCCAGTGCTTTCCATCACACTCAGGTATAACCCAAAGTTCTAATTACGGCATACGGGCCCCTGCACTCTCTGGTCTCATCCCCACTCCACTGTACTTCTCCTTTTGTGCTTCAGCCTCACTAGCCTCCTTGATGTTCCTCAAAAGCACCAAGCAGACTTCAACCTGAGAGTTCTTCTGTCTGCCTAAGAGTTGATTCCCCATATACACCCCTGTAAAGATAAACAAAGCCAGACACTGGCTAAAGCAAGGAGGAATAATTTTATTCAGAAATAACCATCGTAATGATGCAGCGGGCCCAGCATGACCTAAACTCAACTCAACTTTACTGAAACAAAAAGCAGGAGACATTAAAAGGCTGGAGTGAAACAAAAAGCAGGAGACATTAAAAGGCTGGAGTGGACTAAGGGAAAGACTCTTGGTGCTTTTAAGGTGTTGGGCTCATCAACTAGGTGTGCTAATTAGAGCTTACCCATAGGAGAAACAAACTTCTCATATCTTTATGACAGTAGGCAGTGGTGCAAGTTAAGCAAAGTTAAGTGGTGACTTTCCTACAGCAACTCGGAATAAGGGAGAAAGTGATCTCAGTGAATGATTCCATGTCAAAGAAATAGCTCTTAGGTCTTTGAGAAGACAGTTCTCATGGGTAGTAGATTTACTGTCTAAAGGGGTAGGAAAAGATTCCTAATTGCAAGCTTTCTAAAGTAACCGCTCTAAGTGAAGTTTCATGGGCCTGTATGCCTATTATCTGGTTTTGGCTGGAAAGAATAGTAAATTCTCCTGGCAGCATTGAGTGTTTTCAGACAGGCATTTAAGGGGGACGTCGTCATCCTAGAGATGTGGCCTTGAGCTGTTACAAACTACACTAATATTTGTCAAGTTTCTTAAAGAGTGTATGTATATAGGGGATGGGATGTAGTAGATGAAAATAACTTGTACTGAGAGTCTGCAGGTTTTATGGGACAAGTTTGAGGTCTAGTCAAGAAGAGGACTCAGAGAAGCTTAACTAGAGTTTGTTCAAGGAGAGAATCTTTGTCACCTCCACCCAATGGCACCCTCTTTTATTCATGGAGGTCTTTACTCCAATCTAATCACCAATCCAGAAAGGCTTTCCATGTCTATTCTTCTGAGACAACTGTCCATCACTTTCTATATCTTCAAACTACTTTTATTTTTCATAGACTAGGTAATTATTTATTTATTTGTCTGTCACCATACATTATTCATATGTGAACTCCACAAAGGGCTTTATCTTACTCATTACAGAGTGTAGGGAATCAATAAATATTTGTTGCTAAAATTTGATTATTTAAAAACATTTATTTAGACTTAATTGTTCCTATGACTTTCACCTGGAATATAAAGATAAGTAAGACAGTCTCAGCCTTTAAAGATCTCCTGGATTAGTGGAAGAAATAATTGTGAAGAAAAAAATGTTACATCATAGAGAGATCCTTGTGGAAAATTAACTAAGTACAAAATCCCATGGGAATTTGGAAAATTGAGCTATATTTTTGGGAGGAAAAAAAATCAAGAAAAACTGTTAAACAAGAGTTGATTATTTAATTAGAGCCTTGAAGAGAAAAAATATGTTTTAATATATTTCTAATAAAATTTGACATCTTTTTCAACATGTATTGATGATTGTGAATATGGACATTTTAATCTTTCCTTTTAAATAAGTTTCTACTACAGAAAGTTGACAACTGGTAGCACAATAAAATTACAGGCCTCCATCTTATTCTCAATGCAATTTTTTTCCCTTTTTCACATTCTCTCTCTCCCTCCCTCTCTTTCTTTCTCTCTCTCTTTTGAGATGGGATCATCTGGCTCTGTCTTCCAGGCTGGAGTGCAACGACACCATCTTAGCTTACTGCAACCTCTGCCCGCCAGGTTCAAGTGATTCTCCTGCCTGAATCTCCTGAGTAGTTGGGATTACAGGCATGTGTCACCACACTTGACTAGTTTTGTATTTTTAGTAGAGACAGGTTTTCACGATGTTGGCCAGCCTGGTCTCGAACTACTAACCTCAGATGATCAGCCTGTCTCTGCCTCTCAAATTGCTGAGATTACAGGTGTGAGCCACTGCTCCCAACTCCGGCATCTCTTAATATAAGAAAATATTCATAATGCAGAAAAATAATCTAAACTAAAATACACATTCATATAAATGTATTGTACATATGCCCATGAATACTGAATGAAAAAGATGCTATTTCAAACAGATGTACAGATAGGAATTTACAAGCACATGTATTTTATAAGGCTTTCATTTAATAGAATGTATTATATTTATGGCATCAAAGTAGTATTAATTGAGTCTTTTATCTGGAAAATGAAAACAGTGATCACATAGAATGAAATGGTATGATGGCAATCCTTAAAATGGAATTTTGCATACACTGGAGGATTATTTAAGGTACAATACTAACTATGGGTCAGATTTTCATCTTAGAAAATGAAGTAAATGTTATTAGTTTGGCTGAAATAGTCTGTAGTAATCAAGAAGCACAAACTTCTTTTTAATACATTTTAAAACACACAATCTTTCCAGTCATTTACCATAAAATGTCTCACTAGTTAGTTATTTTCTTAGCACTTTAAGATGATATTAACAATATGTAGTGATACTTCTTCTGACATAGGTCATTAAGCCATTCAGATTCATTTAAAGTAATGCTGTCACAGTGACTTCAGTCACTGAGTTTCAATAATAAACTTTGCTCAAACAACATAATTGATCATTAATGTTCTCATTTGCTTCAGGCTCACTGTAGGTTATTTTAAAAAAAATACTATAAAATCATTACCAGGAAATGAGAGGTTAATCTCTTCAGCAGTACAATTGATTACAGTTGAGAGATCCTTTTTCAAAATAATAAAGTGATAATGAGGGCCAGCACAAGGAACAATTGATTTAGAGCACAGGAGAACTGGGTTTTATAATACAGATTACAAGAAGATGCTAAACATTCTTCATAGCTCACTAATTATAAACTTGGGAAACTACTTGCTTCATCCCTGCATCTGCAAGAAATGATGTGAACAAATGGGTTAATTTTTATGTAGTGGTTTGCATTGTTCTCAAAAAAGAGAATCCTGGCATAAATTCAAAACACCAATGTTTTCAAATAATTAGTTTCACTATCCCCTGGAGTAAGAACATTCATGTGTCATTATCAAAATAGACATCCAGAAGCTATTTAGTACTGTTATAAAAATAAGTTCTGCTGATTCCAATGCACCCTGACTCATTTCGAACTGAACTGCCTTGTGTTTTTTAAATACTTGGATTTTCTTTTGTAAAATGTAACTTATAATTTTCTAAGAATTAGTTCCTACACCGAATAAGTTGTATCCAAGACCAAATAACAACTTTAACATACTAATAATGTATAAACACATCTTCGATAAACAGATTTCCAAGGTTTTGTTCAATATTTGAAGAAACCTTTCTAACTAAAGCCTAGAAATATTTTGAGTGGGCCTTCAGCACAGTTACCAACTTCATTGTTTTCAGTCTTTGTAAACAACATTTAAAAATATCTTTCTATTCTATTGGGTGTTTATGCTTTTTTTTACTTGGTCATTTTCTTACTGTTAGTATAAGATTATTCCCTATTTTACCCTTTCAAAATATGTACATGATAAATATCTTTGTGCATAGTTTTCTTATTCTTAGGATTCTTTTCTTACAACAGATTTTTAGAAGTAGAATTTTACTGGCTCCAGGAGACTTAGCATTTTACAGGCTTTTAAATACACACTCCTAAATTGTTTTCCAAAATACTTGTACCAGTATTACATGACCATGATGAATATATAAGAATGCCTGTTTTTTTTTACTTTATTCTTATCACATTATCAAAATTAAAACAGTAAGAATATGTTTTGTAAGATGAAAACAAAACAAAGCAAAAACTGGATACTCTTAATTTATATATAAGTGACCTATTAACACAATTGAAGGATTATACTATTCAGGAGATTTGAGTTTAACCATGGCGTACTGTACATATGCATTTATCTCAGCCCCTTTCTAAAATCCGGGTTAAGTCGGAGTATGAAAATAAATACAGTTTAAGCCAACAAAATATTGGCTAAGAAATGACAACATATGTTTTAGAAGTCAGAAAGTGGTATGAACTTGGAAGGGAACACCGAGGCACAGCGAGGCAGGTCTTGTCGTGAGGGCTCTCACACTCGAGTACCAGGTATGGCTTGGGTGGGATGGGACATGGACTCAAATAAAAGTGACTGCAAGAGATTTTTCACCCCTAAGCCCCTCCCTAAACCTGTACCATGAAGCAGCTGCCTCATTCACTCCTGCAAGAGAAGACAGGTTTATTTGGTGGAGAAATGAAACTAGAGGTTCCACGCTGAAGTACACCCAAAGCATAGTAAAAGAGCAAGAGAGGCTGGTACTAAAATAGAGCTAATAAGTGAAAGTCTAAATCTTCTTAATATATAATACTATAAAATTGTTAATGTCTTAAGTCGATAACTGAAGAAATGGGAGTATAACGTTATAACTAGGTGGGTTAGTGTCAGGAAAAAAAAAAAAGCCAAAAATATTAGAGGAGAGGGATTCAGGAATAGGGAGAGATGTGGAAGAGGTCAATTGTTTTTCAATGTAGTTAAACTTTAAAAATTACTTTGATAAAAAATATTCACAGAAAATAAAACATGGTAATAAAGGCTACCTGCCTAGATTAAGAGACCATGGTTTATAATACTGTGGATAGTACCTCGCTCTTGAGGCTTAAGGGCAGGGAGGAGAGCCATCAAACAGCAAGCTGCCTGGGCTGCTAAAACCCTTCTGTGGAGCAGATGGAGTGGGAAACTTGAAGCCAATGAGTTAACCAGATGAGACAACATGTATATATATATAGGGGCATCGTTAATTATTTAATACTGAAACCCACTAGAATAATGACAAAAATAGCAACTCGACAGTTCCTGGAATAAAGCTCTCTCTCTTTTTTGGGTAGGCAGGCTCAAGTTAACCCTTTTCTATATCACTTATATTCTTTCCCAGATATCTTTACTTTGGCTCAGCCTCAGCAAAAGTTTATCAAACATCCTACCTAAAATAAGTGGGGCTTCTTCTCTAATTGCCATTTTATTTGCTTGTGCATTCCATCATGACATTATTTTGATAATATAAAGGTCCTATATGCGGAGCAACCACGAATAGTGTATGAGCAGAACAGCATTGATCTGTAATTCACATAATGCCCTAGAAACTATTTCTCTTAAAGTGAAAAGAATTCAATTTGGCAGTTCTTCTCATTTCCTCTTTTATTTTTCTTTTCCTCTCCAAGGTTCGACTGACCTGTACTGTTTTAGGTTGATTTATTAATTTTACCCATTCTGGTTCTGTAAGAGAATTGGGATGCTACTCCAAACTTCTTATAATGTAGATTTCTCTTTTAAAAAATTCTCATTCTACATTTAATTTTTTTCATTTCGATGAAGACTGTTGTAAAAGATTTACTTAAAATTAAATCTGCATATACTAGATATCTGTCTCCAGCATTTTTATGCACTTGAGTGTACATAAGAATTCTCTCTTGAGGAGCTTATTAAAAATACAGGAGCCTGCTCTTCCCCTAACTTCTTTTCAGTTGATATGCAGTGAAGCCTGCAGTTTGTATTTGCAACAGGTACTCTAATGCCAGTGTACTACGTTATGAAAAACATTAGTTCACTTATAATTTATCTTTTGTGTGTGAGGTGACCAGAGATTACCTATCTAGAAAATATAGTTACATCTAAAAATATGTAATTTATGTAGCATGAATATGGGGAGATATCAAATCCATGAGGGTTATAAAAATAAACATTTAAATTTCCAAATTATTGAAATATAAAGTCAGACTGAGAAGAAAATAACACTAGTTATCGGGAAACTATATAAAATCCTTTAAAATAAAGAGGAAAATAAGTATTATATCATGTTGATAAATCAAGTTAATATTTGCCTAACATATAAAGTATGATTGCGGATTTAAGATAACTCAACTTAATAGACTTTTTATTTTTTATTTTTATTTTTATTTTTATTTTTTTTTGAGACAGGGTTTCGCTCTTGTTACCCAGGCTGGAGTGCAATGGCGCGATCTCGGCTCACCGCAACCTCCGCCTCCTGGGTTCAAGCAATTCTCCTGCCTCAGCCTCCCTAGTAGCTGGGACTACAGGCGTGCGCCACCATGCCCAGCTAATTTTTTTCTATTTTTAGTAGAGACGGGGTTTCACCATGTTGACCAGGATGGTCTCCATCTCTTGACCTCGTGATCCACCCGCCTCGGTCTCCCAAAGTGCTGGGATTACAGGCGTGAGCCACCGCGCCCGGCCTTAATAGACTTTTTAAAGAGATAATCTTCATTTTCATGAAAGCGATTAAGAAGAAAGTACTGCTGGCGATAATTAAAGTTAAAGTAATTTTAAAGATACAAAATGGGGATAATACATAATATAAGTTAATTTTCATGATTAAAGATAATTTAACATGCTGCTACTAATTGTGGTGTTTATTATGCCTGGTTGGACACAGAAAATTTTTCTTCATGTTTCTCACTTGTCTTAATATCTTAATCTTCTTCTTTAAAAACCAGTGAGTCTTTCTGGCTAAATTTATGGAAATGGAGCAGAGTGATTTTGTTAATCACGCCAGCTACCTCTTTTGTTCAACTGTCAGCCCAGTCTATGAGGCAGCTCAGCAAAAACGACCCACACATTTGGTGATTTTCTGATTAATTCACCAGAGAACTCTGCATTTGACCAGAAGTGAGAACTGGAAATTTAGTGTTACCAAAGCACTATGATAAGACATTAGCTTTATATATTTTTGTGTAGATTTGAAATCTTATCAATTTCAGTCTTGAATCTGTAGCAACTGAGATTCAGTGTTGAACTCTACTCTGTTGATATGCTTGCTTTGTGTCATGAACAGCTAATATGAAAGTTCTAAATTTCATAATTCAATTTTTATGGCAAAGTAAGTAGCTTGTTGGAAGGGTGTGGTCTTAGAAGCCTCAGCTGACTGACAAATAATGGTCTTCACACTGGAACAACAAAAAAAAAGTGATAATTTCACTGTCATAAAGAATGTGAGGAATATTTTCTCAAGATGCTTTACCTCCTATCTGTGCTTAGGAATGTGTCTGAAGGCATTCCATCTCTCATATTCTTATTCTGAGATGCATCTGTTGATCCCAGTACTGCAGAATACAAATCCTTATTTTTGCACAGCTTAAGAGGATTTTAATTAGCATTATCTGGATAATAGCTCTGGTTTGCTAGTTTATCTAAAACAAAGGTCGGAGAAGAAATAAATGAAATAGACACTCAAAAAACACTGGAGAAGACCAATGAAATTGAGGAGATTTTTTTTAAAGCTAAATAAAATGGACAAACCCTTAACAGATAAAAAACATAGAAGACTCAAATAAATAAAATCAGAAATAAAAGAGAAATATTACAAGTAATGACACAGAAATACAAAGACTCATAAGAGACCAAAGATATTACAACAAATTGGGCAACCTAGAAGGAATAAACGAATTCCTAGGAACATATAACCTACCAAAACTGAATCACGAGGAAATAGTTAATCTAAACAGACCAATACAGAATAGGGAGATGTAATTAATAATTAAAGGCCTTCTATCAAATAAAAGCTCAGGACCAGAAGGCTATATAGCTCAATTCTACCAAACATGTAAAGAATTAATGCCAATCTTTCTCAAACACTTCCCAAAATTTGAAGTGGAAGGAATACTTCCAAACTCAGTTTACAAGGTCAGCATTACTTTGATACTGAAGTCAGACAAAGGCATTTCAAGAAAATAAAGCTACAGGGTAATATCACTGATGAGCATAGATGTAAAAATTCCCAATAATATTTTCAACAGTATATTAAAAGGATCATTAATCAAGATCCAGGAAGATTTATCCATGGAGTGCAAGGATGGCTCATTGTACACAAATCAATAAATATGATCTACCATACTAATGGAATGAGGGACGAAAACCATATGATCCTCTCAATAGATTCAGAAAAAGCATTTGACAAAATATCACATTTTTTCAAGATTAAAACTCTCAATAAAATATAGAAGGACTGTATCTCAAAACAGTAAAAACAGTAAAAACAGTAATGGCTATCGATGACAAGCCCAAAGCTAACAACATACTCATCAAGTGAATAGTTGAGGGCTTTTCTTCTAAGATTGGCAATAAGGCAAGGTTCCCACTTTCACCACTTCTATTCAACATAGTGCTGGACATCCTAGCCAGAGCAATAAGGCAATAGAAAGAAAGAAATTGCATCTAAACAGAAAGTGACTATGTAATTGTCTCTGTTTGCTGATAACATGCTTATAATGTAGAAAATCTTAAAGACTCCAGCAAAAAACTGTTTGAAATAAAAATATAGATTTAATAAAGTGGCAGTTTACAAAACCAACTTACGAAAGTCTGTAATATTTCTACATACTAATAAAGAACTACCTGAAAAAAAAGTAAAAAAAAAAAATCCATTTGTAGCAGCATCAGCAAAACGTTTGAAAGTAAATTTAACCAAGGAAGTAAAAGACCTGAACACTGAAAACTATAAAACATAAATAAAATAAATTGATGATACAAATAAATGAAAAATATCTCATATTACTGAATTGGAATAACTAATATTGTTAAAATGTCCATACTACCAAAATAAACCTACAAATGGAATGCCTATCAAAATTCCAACGTAATTATTCACAAACATAGAAAAAACTGTCTTAAAATTAATATTGAACCACAAAAGATCCAAAATAGCCAAAGCCATCTTGAGCAAAAAAGAACTAAGCTGAAGGAATCACACTACAGATTTAAAATTATACTTCGAAGCTGTAATTATAAAAATAACATGGTATTGGCATAAAAACACATACATGAAACAATAGAATAGGATACAGAGCCAGAAATAAACCCACAGATCTATGATCAGTTGATTTGTGGCAAAAGTTCCAAGAACACACAATGGGACAACGATAATCTCTTCAATACTTTTTGGGAAAATGGAATATCCCCCATACAGGAGAATGAAATTAGGCTCTTATCTCACTCTATCTACTGGAATCAACTCAAAGTGAATTGAAGACTTAAACATAATACCAGAAATTGTAAAACTATTAGAAGAAAACATAAGGTAAAAAGCTCTGTGACATTGGTTTGGCCAGTGATTTGCTGGAAGAGATCCCAAAAGCACAGGAAACGAAAGTAAAAATAGGTAATTGGGATTGCATCAAGCTAAAAAGATTCTACATAGAAAAGCAAACAACAGAGTGAAGGGACGACCTTCATACTGGTAAAAATATTTACAAACAAACATTTGTTAAGTGGTCAATATTCAAAATATACAGGGACAAATTACTAAATACTAAGAAAACAAATAACTCTATTAAAAATTGGCAAAGGAATCTGAATAGACAGCTCTCAAAAGAAAACAAACAAAAGGCCAAGAAATATGTGAAAAAATACTGAACATCTCTAATCATCAGAGATCAAATTATACCACAGTAAGATATTTCTTCACAACTGCTGGATTAGTTATTATCAAAAAGATGATAAATAAGCTTTTTAAAGAATGTGAAGAAAAGGGAAGGCTTGTATACTGTTGGTGGTATTGCAAATTAGTACACATATTTTAGAAAACGGTATGGAGGTTCTTCAAGAAAACTAAAAACAGAATCATCATAGGATCTAATAAGTGCACTTCTGGATTTAGAGTCAAAGGAATTAAAATCAATATGTCAAAGAGATGTCTGCTCTCCCATGTTCACTGCAACATTACTTACAATAGCTAAGAAATGGAAATAATCAACTTGTCCAACAGTGAAGGAATAGATTTTTAAAAAATGAATTATACGTGCACAATGGAATACAATTCACCCTCAAAGAAACAGAAAATTCTCTCATTTTTTACAACATGGGTGAACCTAGAGGATATTATGCTAAGTAAAATAAGTCAGACAGAGAAAGACAAATATAATATATTCTCACTTATGTGAGGAATCTAAGAAAGTCAAACTTATAGAAGTATGCATTAGAATGGTGGTTCCCAGAGATGGGGGTAATGGGAGACTGATGGGGAAAGGAAAGACATCAGTGAAAGGGAACTAAATTTCAGTCAGACAGGAGAAATAAGTTCTGGTCATCTATTGCAAAGTATTGAGTTAATAATAGTGTATTGCATATTTTAAAATAACTAACAATTTTAAATATTCTCACCTCCAAAATAATAAATATTTGAGGTGATGGATATCTTAGTCTGATTGATTATTCCACAATGTACACATTTATCAAGACTAAAAATTTAACCTCTATACATGCATCAAAACTAAAAATTTAACCTCTATTTTAACAATAAAAAAACAGGTTGCTGATATGACTTTTCACATTAAATGGCTGTATAGTGGCTGTGTTGGTAGCTTAAACTATTGTGAAATTTGAGAGTTTCACTAAAAACTGCCATTTTATAGTAAGAAATTAATTATTTGGTCATCAGACAATTCCTTAAAGTACATGAGTCAGTTTTACTTTATCAATTTAGTGTTAGTTGTCTTATAAGAAAAGTTGGGACTCTAACAATGTCTGCTCAGGTGTTTCTTTGGTACACATGTTCTGAGGGAAGGGAAGAACTGAACCAAGGCTGAAATTATGATGTCAACACTGTCGGAGTAGGCTCTATGTTTTTTTTTTTCTTTTGTTTCTTCAGTTTTTCTATCATTTTTAAAGATTTTAAAAAAATCTTGCATTCAGGTCTCAAAGCAAATAAAAGAGTATTTTCTAAAAAGGTAATACCTAATAATTCTGGGGTGACAATAAAAGCGAATTGTATATCCTGCAATATCATTCTATATTTAGCTGGTGTGACAATAAAAGTAAATCATGAATTTTGCAATATCATCCCGATGAATAGAGCCAGTTTTGTCAATGCACATATTTACATTGTGTAAAAAAGGTTTTTCTTTTTGAAAATTTTAATTCGTTAATTAAATTTTTAGTAGACATTAAGTTCTGGGATACATATGCAGAATGTGCAGGTTTGTTACATAGGTATGCATGTGCCATGGTGGTTTGCTGTACCCATCAACCCGTCATCTACATTAGGTATTTTTCCAAATGCTATCCCTTCCCTTCCCACAGGCCCCAGTGTGTGATGTTCCCCTCTCTGTGTCCATGTGTTCTGATTGTTCAACTTCCGCTTATGAGTGTGTTTGGTTTTCCGTTTTTGTGTTGGCTTACCGAAAATGATGGTTTCCAGCCTTATCCATGTCCAGTGATGCTTTTGTGACTAGAAATATGCCACAGGAACTTAACTTTTGTTTATATCAGTTAGTCCATGGTAGAATTGGTTTTGTTTTTTGTTGCTTTGCTTAAAGCTGCAGTTTCCAAGAACAGATTAATGATGCTAAGTAAGAACTTAACTGTTCTGATTGCTTTTGCTGCATCCTTAAAACTTTGATCTGCTATATTTTCATTATCAGTGAGTTCAAAATATTTTCTCATTTCCCATGTGATTGAATTTTAAAATTTTACCCAAAGATTAAAGTGTTTTCATTTATTTTTCACAAACGAGAAGATTTTCTAGTTATTTTTTTCCTTATTGACTTCTAATTTAATTCTACTACATTCACACAACTTATTCTGTCTTATTTTCAGCCTTTAAAATATCTTGAGATATGATTCATGGTTCATAATATTTTGGTAAATGTTCCTGGTGTACATGAAAAGGATACATATTCTTTATTTGTGGGTGCAGGGTCTATAAATGTTGATTAGATTAAATTGTTTAAATATGTTGCTTAAGTATTCTATTAACTGTCTTCTTTTCCATAAGTTACTGAAATAAATACTTTAAAGTCTTCCATTTACATGGATTTGTTGTTATCTGATTTTAGTTCTGTCACTTTTTGATTTATATATTTTAATGCTATATTATAAATTATATATATATATATTTAATGGTATATAATTAATGTTATATATGTCTATCAGATATATATGTCATATATGTCTATCATGAAATGTCATTCTTCATTCCACCTGTTGCTCTTACCATAAGGTCTACTTTTGTGCTATGTTAATATTACATGTTAAATAAACACACACACATACACACAGTGTTGGAGTGTACCATCTTGCTCTGTGTTCTATTTGTGACATCTTTTACTCTTTTTTCCTTTCTCATTTTTGTTGGTATTAATTGCACACTTTCAAAAATCATTTCAATGTGGCTCTTCTATTATCCAACTTGCTATGACTTTGACTATCATTCTTTCACTAGGTACTTCAGAAATTAAAAGAGACATCTGTAACTTATTATCATGTACCTTAAATTAGACCACTTACCAAGTCCAGTACAATATGAAAATTTTGAAAGTTTTTAAATTTACTTAATTCCTCTATCTCTTTTATTCACTACTGTTATATATTTTATTTCAAGATATGTTGTAAACACCAGAGTGCTTTGTTAACATTGTCACTTTAAGCAGTTAGCAGTTTTTCATATTCATTCTTTGTCCATTTGCTTTTCATGTCCTATGCTTCCATTCTTCTAATTGAGAGTTTTTTCACACTATTGTGCATTTGTTTGCCAGAACTGTTAGTTGTGGTCACTTCAAAAGAATTGGAGGGCTAGATATTTTTTACTTTATACCCTTCCAAAACAGAGTGGCTTTATAAATGACTTTTGCTATTTTCTGAAATGTTCAAGTAAAACACAAATACATCATGGACTATAAAAGCCTAAAATAAGGGCCGAGCACGGTGGCTCAGCACTTTGGGAGGCCGAGGCAGGTGGATCACGAGGTCAAGAGATCGAGACCTCCTGGTCAACATGGTGAAATCCCATCTCTACTAAAAATACAAAAAAGTAGCTGGGCATGGTGGCATGTGCCTGTAATCCCAGCTACTCAGGAGGCTGAGGCACCTCCGGAGAATTCATGTGCCTGTAATCCCAGCTATTCAGGAGGCTGAGGCACCTCCTGGGTTCAGGAGAATTGCCTGAACCCAGGAGGCGGAGGTTGCGGTGAGCCAAGATTGCGCCATTGCACTCCAGCCTGGGTAACAAATGCGAAATTCTGTCTCAAAAAAAAAAAAAGCCTAAAATATGTAACATTTAAATATATTTGGTGTATTAAAATTATTTAAAAAGTATTAGTGTAAGCTTTGTTAATGTTATAAACCTTTCTTTACATGATTACATAGATGGTAACCTATGCATATACATGTCAAATGTTAAAAAACAATGAGATATAATAGAGGTGGCCAATAGAAAGACAATATACTTCTTTACTGTGTGTTTGTCATTCCTGTTAGAAAAATAAAAATATGTAAAAGAAGAGCTAACAATCTCCACATTTGAACACACGTCAATAAGATAGTTCTTTAGATCTCACATTTTTGGGACTAGACAGTAAACCTAGTATTATGGATTATCTGTCAGACTCTGTATATTTAATAGTCTTTTGGGAACAACTTCGTACTGTGTGATTACAGAACTGTCAACACCATTCTCTTGAGAATGTACCATAACTATACTATAGAACAAATTCCTTTTATTCCTCTGTATCTTGGATGAAGTACTTGGTTTCTAAGGAAACTATGGGCTTTTGTCAAGGCCGAGTTTACTCAACAACTTGAAGATAAAACTGAATAAAGTTTATTTTATTTTAATTTTAAATGTTTGTGTTTCCTCCTCATATCCAGAATATGAGCATTTTCACTCACCAAAAACTGGGAAAAGCAATAGGTTTACTGTATAATTTATCATTTAAAAATAATAGTTTTGGGGCCAGGCACAGTGGCTCATGCCTGTAATCCTAGCCCTTTGGGAGACTGAAGTGGGTGGATCTCGAGGTCAGGAGATTAAGGCTAGCCTGGCCAACATGGTGAAATCTCGTCTCTACTAAAAATACAAAAATTAGCCAGGTGTGCTTTCAGGCACCTGCAATCCCAGGTACTTGGGAGACTGGGGCAGGAGAATTGCTTGAACCCAGGAGTCAGAGGTTGTAGTAAGTCGAGACCATGACACTGTACTTCAGCCTAGGTGACAGAGCAAGACTCTGTCTCAAATAATAATGATAGTTTTGGAAGAAATTGAAAACTCAGAAATACAGAAATGACTATTATGTAGTATTTAAGATAGTTAAGAATTTGTTATATTTAGTTTATTCTATTTTTTCTTGATAAAATGTTAAATATGAAATTGAATCCTTTTTGATTTTCTACATACTACCACGTAATCCTATTCTTTCTCTTTACATAATTACTCCTATTGAGATATCTTGTGTGTTCTTTCCATAGAACAACTAAAATGTGTTCTACATATTTTCAAAAGAGAAGATATGTGAGGGAACACATAAAGTGTGTATTATATGTATTTTCCAAATATGAATATATAGTAAACTTGTTTGAATTATATATAAATGTATGCACACACCCACCCACAAATATATATACAGAGGTGATTGGTACCTAATATTATTTGGTCTTTTTAATTTATAGATTTTATTAGTTCATATTTATTGCCTGCAACTTTCTTTTTTACAGTTATAATCTTAAGATCTATCTATACGGTTATACAGAGAAAGTTTCCTCCTTCTACTTCCTCATTTCTTGGAGAGTCCTTGGAGACTAGCAGACCTTTAGAACTTGGGGCATGGGATAGAACAGGGTTGACTAAGTGTTCCTGCTGGTTTGATAGAGTCCTTGGTAAGTCATGGACATCACAGTCATTCTTAGTCAGAAGAAGGAGTGTTCTGAAGCCAGCACAGTTCCAATTGTAAACTTATTTATTTTATAAGCATCCCAACATGGAAGATGAATAAGACAGACTATCTTCCCTCAGAAATCATAATAATATAATGTGATATTTTCCAAAAGAGGGTTATGTTAATAGAGCCATAGGGGTTCCAAACTGAGAAGAATTTACAGAGGTTTTGATATTTTTATCTTTGAAAAGAATGTATGGTACTTGGCCTCACAAAAAAATTTAAAAAGTTGTTTTAAATGCAGGATAGAATATATTATATTGTATAGCAAAGTTTAAAAATTTTAGAAAAACAGAAAAGATTGGCAGATTCATGATGGGTTCAAAAATTTAGTTTGAATCTATCTTGTTAAAGACTTTTAAATATTCATTTTTACCTCGGAAGTTTTTTTAACTTTATCCTGAAAGCATATGGTCTAGTTAGAGTTTTAAATATAGGGGACTGTCATAATTAGACCTCTGTATTAAATATTATTTTGGCAGCAATTGGATGGAGAATTGGCACAGGAATGTATTGTTTTCCAACAGCCTAGTTAGGATACAATTACAACAGTCCAGGAAAAGTATAAAGGCCTAAAGTAAATAATGGCATTGGGGTTATAATGAGGACAATACTTAAGAAATGATACATAGATTGCTAAAGATTTTGGAGGGTTATTGTGAGGATTTAAATGGATGTCTATTAAGCAGAACAAAATGGTTCCCCATCAGCACAAAGGATCCAGCTGAGCTAGAATAAATACATTTGTAAGCGGATCCAATTGTCATACTCCCTCTACTCCCGCTTGACTATGCTCATCAGCATGAGAGCAAGAAAACAGAAAAGAGATGTTTGAATTTTTCTTGGTCCAAGGATAAGTGGAACAACTACAGAGAAAAAGATGATAGATAAATAACTGACGTGTGTTGAAATGTTTTGCCATGAATTTCTGGCTAAATGAAAATGGAAATTAATCCAAGTGAGAGGATGGGATGACTGGATGAAGTAAAAGTTGTACTTGTGGAATATTCTACTAGTAATTAATAATAGGCCTAATAATTAAATTAATCATTAGTTATGTTTTAGAATTTCAGGTTTTCCAGGTAACATTAAGATCAGGGTCGTGACATAGGGACAACAATTGTTTGAAGTTAAAAGATCACTGTGCACATTGTTAGAGAATTAGAAGCATCACCAACATAGACTGAAATGATTTCAGAATTTCAGGAGGAAAGGAAAACTGTTATACAAGTACATAAGTTATCAGCAAATGACAGGAACCATTCTGGAGATGTTAGCTCATGTTAGCAAAACAGAAATGTAAAGGTAAATTAGTAAGCTTAAAAAGCATTGTCTAAAAAAGGAGATAACATGGCCTTGAAGTAGCAATGAGGAATGAGGACACCAAAGATAAATCAGAGATGCAGAAAAGCCTTCTTTGATTGTGTACCCTCATATAATAAATATATCTCCACTGAAATGGGGTTTCTTATGCTCCCCAAGATTAAGTTCTAGATCTCCTCTGGATCTCAGTCTTACTCAACTCCCTAAACATCTTGCTACATCAATTCTTCCATACATTCTTTGCTCTTTTCCAATGGCCTTTTTTTAGAATAGAAAATAATTCTCATTCTCTTAAAATACAAAAAAATATTCTGTAGGTGGGTGTTGAACACTAAGAACACGTGGACTCAGGGAGAGGAGCATCACACACCGGGGGCAGTGAGTAGGGGGGCTATGGAAGGGACAGCGAGGGGTGGGAAGGGTGGAGAGGGATGACATGGGGAAAAATGCCGGATATAGATGAAGGGGGAATGGAGGCAGCAAACCACCTGGTTATCGACACACCTATGCAACAACCCTGCATGACCTGCACTTGCACCCCTGAACTTAGTACAATTTAAAAAATATTCCTTCAATTCTTTTACACTTTCTTTTTACTACCTGTCTCTACCATTTCATGGCTAAGCTTTTTTTAAAAAAATAGTCTGTACTCTCATCCCACAGTTAGGTTCTCTAGAATCTGGCTTCTTTCCACAGTCACCAAGGAACCCGATCTTCCAAGGTCACCAATGACATCCCAGTTTCTAAATTCAGTGCATTCATTGATTCTCTTGAATATGTTTTCGTGCCTGCTTGAAAAGGACAATATTGAACTTGACACTTGACAACTTCTTCTATGTCGGAGCTTACTCTTTTTTGATCTTAATACACCAAGTCACTGTCATTGTCAATTTCCCCTCTACTTTTCATAGAAATCCTTCTCAGTCTCTTGCATGGATTTTTCTTAACCTGATCCCATAATGTATACTGCACAGTTGGTGTTTCAGGTCCTTACTTGACCATTTTCTTTTCTTGCTATTTACTTCCAAAATAAGCACACTACAGAACTCCAAATATCATTGATGCACCAATAACTTTAGGATCTAACAGAGATTACTTTCCTGAATTCTGGACACATATGTTCACGTATATATAGAATTGCTAGTTGGAGGTTTCTCAGCTACCTTAACTTCTAGACTGAATTGAAGTAATTATTTTCTCCATCTTACCACATTTTTATCTTAATCTGAGTTTTCTCTTATGAAAGAATATTACTATCCACCTAATATCCCAAGTCACCAAGCTAGAAACCTGGAAGTTATCCTAGACTGCCCTGATTTTCACTCTAAGAATCACCAGGTACCTTGCATTCATCTCCATCAATATCCCTAGTATCTATCCTCTTGTTTTTGTTATGTTATTGTATGAGACCTAGATCGTATTGGGGTCACCACCTGAGCCGCTGGTTACCATCTATAGAGGTCTGTCCTGCAGACCCTGACTTAATGACAGATGAATGAATGCACTCACACACACTAGAATACAGTGAATCTGAGTGGGCTAGGGATGATGGTCAGCTGCTTTCAGAGGACAATTGCAGCTAACTGACAACCACTCACTGCTCCTCCTCACATTTATTCTGTACAGATTTAATAACAAAGATTTTAAGTCAACACGCTTGTGGATAATTAACATGTTTAAAGAGTGGTTTTATTAATGATAAAAGGTCTTGTTTCTGGGTCCCTGAATAAACACCATTAATGGGTAATTCCCCTTCGACTTCCCCCTGAAAGGATCATCCAGCATAAAGTTTATATGAACAAATTAGAGTGGGAACAAAGGAATGTGAGGTAAACAGAGTCAACTGGGGAAACTTTTATTGTCCCTAAGTCTCTACCCCATTATTTAATACTCTAATGTAAGAACTTGCTGCCTTCAGCCTGTTCCACTGAAATCTCTTAGCCTTTCAAAAGGTTTGAGACTACAATCTTATAACTTTCCCTAATACTTCCTAATATTTTGCCAGCCACCCTGATTGAATCTCAACTATTGTGCCACTAAGAATTGCTTTGGGAAAAAATTTCCATACTCATACTTATTGCCTTTGCTACAAATACAGGAGTTCTAACTTTTGCAAACTTGTTTCTAATTGGAAATTATTTTATTCATTTAAAATTTACCCCTTTTCAGTTCTCTACAGGGGCTATTTCAAATTTTCACTAGTTTTTAAAAATTATTTATTTATTTACATCTTTACTACCACAGTGAAGAAAATTGGTCTCAATAACGTAGTTTGACTGTTAACAAATGCATATGTTTAATTATAGGGTGAAAGATGTTATGTGGTAAAAGATCTGAATGTAGCACTATCTCTTCCCTCAATAATTTAAATAAAATAAGTAGTTTATTTGGAGAAAACACAGAATATATGCTAAATGTTGTTTGTGTAAGTATGTTAAGCCATTAGACTTTTATTATATTAGAGAAGGCAAAAATAGTTTAAGTAAATACTAATATTTGAATTTAACAAATTTTAAAATAAAAGTAAGGTGTGTTTTGAAGAGTAATAATTTCTATTTAAGTGTAAAGAATATGTCACCAAGTGAGTGAAATTTCTCTTGCTTCAGCTTGCATGCTGACCTTGTGAAATTCAGACTTATTCGGTAACTTTGAAAAGAAAGGCTTAGAACTTTCACAAAGACTGCAAACCCGGTTTGATTTTAGCTGTGAAATGGAGCCATTTTGTTGCTCAGTGATTACAGCAGAGAAATGGTAGTGGCCTCTTCAGATTAAAGTATTGACTCTACCCTGTCACCAATTGCCCCTCTAAATATAGCTTTCACATTGGCATTGAAGATATTTTTGATACTCTGCAGATGACTTGTAACGATGCCACTCTGTCTCACTGTTTCTGATTACAATGATTCTGACATTTGACATGAATTATAGACATTATCATACTAGAGGCCTGAAGGCATAAACTCGGAGTTGTAAGCACTTAAAATTTTTACACAGACTAGACATTTTGCCCAAAACTGGCTGCAGGATTGAGTTTCAGGATTTTATAATAACAGGATATGATCCAGTTAAAGGCGAAAATTCCATCTCTAAGAGTACTCCATCATGTCCCAAAATCTCCTTAAGCTGATAAGCAACTTCAGCAAAGTCTCAGGATACAAAATCAATATGCAGAAATTGCAAGCATTCCTATACACCAGTAACAGACAGAGAGCCAAATCAAAAGTGAACTCCCATTCACAATTGCTGAAAAGAAAATAAAATACCTAGGAATACAACAAATGATGTAAAGGACCTATTCAAAGAGAACTACAAACCACTGCTCAAGGAAATAAGAGAGGACATAAACAGATGGAAAAACATTCCATGCTCATGGTCGGGAAGAATCAATATTGTGAAAATGGCTATACTGCCCAAAGTAATTAATACATTCAGCACTATCCCATCAAGCTACCAAATACTTTCTTCACAGAACAGGAAAAAACCACTTCAAACTTCATATGAAACCAAAAGAAAGTCTACATAGCCAAAATAATCCTAAGCAAAAAGAACAAAGCTGGGGGCATTAGGCTGCCTGACTTCAAATTATACTTCAAGGCAACAGTAATCAAAACAGCACGGTACTGGTACCGAAACAGAGATATAGACTGAAGGAACAGAACGGAGGCCTCAGAAGCAACACCATATATCTACCATCATCTGATCTTTGACAAACCCGACAAAGCAAGCAATGGTGAAAGGATTCCCTGTTTAATAAATAATGTTGGAAAAACTGGCTAGCAATTTGCAGAAAGCAGAAACTGGACCCCTTCCTTACACCAAAATTAACTACAAATGGATCAAAGATCTAAGCACAAGAACTAACACCACAAAAACCCTAGAAGAAAACCTAGGCAAAACCATTCAGGACATAGGCATAGGCAAGGACTTCATGGCTAAAATATCAAAATAATGGCAACAAATGCCAAAATAGACAAATGAGATCTAATTAAACTCCAGAGCTTCTGTACAGCAAAAGAAACAATGATTAGAGTGAACTGGTAACCAACAGAATGCAAAAAAAAATTTGCAATCTACCCATCTGACAAAGGGCTAATATCCAGAAGCTATAAAAAAGTAAAATAGATTTACAAGAAAAAAAACAAACAAATCCATTCAAAAGTTGGCAAAGGATATGAATAGACACTTTACAAACAAAGATATCTATGAGGCCAACAAACATATGAAAAAAATGCTCATCATCACTGGTCGTTAGAGAAATGCAAATCAAAACTACATTGAGATAGCATCTCACACCAGTTAGAATGACAATCATTAAAAAATCTGGAGACAACAGATGCTGGAGAGGATGTGGAGAAATACGAACACTTTTACATTGTTGGTGGGAGTGTAAATTAATGCAACCACTGTGGAAGACAGTGTGGTGATTCCTCAACGACCTAGAAATAGAAATTCCATTTGACCAAGCATTCCCATTACTGTGTATATACCCAGGGAATTATAAGTTATTCTGTTATAAAGATACATGCACAGGTATGTTCACTGGGGCACTGTTTCAATCACAAAGACTTGGAACCAACCCTAATGTCCATCAATGATAGACTGGATAAAGAAAATGTGGCACATATACACCATGGAATACTATGCAGCCATAAAAAATGATGAGTTCGTGCCCTTCATAGGGACATGGATGTTTCTGGAAACCATCATTCTTAGCAAACTGACACAAGAACAGAAAACCAAATACCACATGTTGTCACTCATAGGCAGGTGTTGAACAATGAGAATACATGGACACAGGGAGGGGAGCATCACATACTGTGGTCAGTTGCAGTGGGCTGGGGAGGGACAATAGGGGGTGGGTAGGGATAATGTGGGGATAAATACTAGATATAGGAGGTGGGGGGATGAAGGCAGCAAACCACCTTGCCATGTATGCAGCTATGCAACAATCCTGCATGATCTTCACATGTACCCCAGATCCTAAAGCACAAAATAAAAAAAAAAAAAGAAGTGTGTCACTGGGGTCTGTTGGATGGTCAGAGGCTAGGGGAGGGATAACAGGGGGTGGGGAGATTGGGAAGAGTAACTTTAAGAGAAATGTAGGTGATAGGAGGATGGAGGCAGCAAACCATCATGGCATATATATATACCTATTTAACAATCCTGCAAGATCTGCACATGTACCCCAGAACTTAAAGAAAAAAAATAAAAATAAAAAAGGGTGTTTATTTTCTGATGATCAGAAAGGTTAAAATTCACAACGAGGATCACACAGAACTGGGTTTCAAAACAGAACTGCCTACTGGGAGCAAAATTTCTTAACCAGTGACCATAGCATTGAGTAGTCTTACAAACTCACAGTTGTTTATTCAGAGTAAGTAACATGTTTAAGTACAAATAGCAAATAGTACCGAGTTAGCTGGTACTTAAAAATCACATTTTCAATTGCAGCAAGTTATTAGAGGATGAAAAGGCAGTGAACTCCAGTCCTGTTGTGTGAATAATGGAGGTAAAGCACACTTATATGGAACAAAAGTCAAACAAAAAAGTCTCAAAAGAATTCCAACAGTGCCTTTCAACATAGCACTGGGTGAAACCCAACACATAGCCCTTGTTTCTTCTCTTCGTGCTATACTCATGTTAATCAAATGCATCATCTGAATTAGGCTTCATATTTATGAACAAATTATTAAAAAATGAAACTACAAATATTACAAGAGTCACTATAAACCTGCAGAATAATTGTATTAGCAAATAAATGGGACCTGGGTGAAAATAATATCACAGGGAAATAAATGCTCTCTGAATCATCCTCCATGACTGATTCTGCTACTCTTCAGTGGAGCTGAAATCAGAGTAGGCTATTTTAATCTTTCACATGGCTGCCTTCCCAGGCATGTCAAGTGCTCTCAAATGTTGGATTCATCAGTCCAAATCTCTTTTACAGTAGCTGTTCATTTTAGGCTTTATAAGCTAACAGAGATGTGCCTGTCACAAAATATGAATGAATGCTCCTTTTTTTTTTTCTTTCTATCATTCTTTTCTTTGCAGCTGTTGTCTCTGGACCCTTGAGGCATTAGGGATATCCATCACATTGACTCATATCTCTATGTAAGCTGGTTTCAAGCATGAAAATGCAAAAGGCTGCGTTTAAAATATTGTAAGCGGAACGAACTTTCAGTTTTTGCTAAATGCTTTCATTAGGATAAGGTATGCATACCTGCCTTGAGTCTCCTCACACAAAAAATCCTCTAATCTCTTTTTGTCCTTAAACAATATAAATTGCTCATGAAACGGGACAGGTAGATGAAAAACGCAATTTCACTTCTACAGAAAATAATTAAATAGATAATATTTTAATAGTGGATTTTGCACCCATGTAGGTCACCACAAGCCACCACAAGCCATATCTTTAGAGTATTTAATTCGACTTTTCGTCGTCATTGTTTTTAAGGGTCTTTATGTAGAATAGAATAACCTTGCAAATAAGGTTAATGTGAGAAAATGTAGCAACTCTTCATTTTCAAATATAGTACAAATTCTGTGCCATCTAATGCCAAATATTTTTATCAACAGTTTATGTAGCTGAGAATTAAGTAATTTTGAATTTGGATTCTCTTAATATCAACAAATATTTGTTGATAACCTATTTAGTACAATGTGGCATGTTGATTTATATTTAATTTCCAACAATTTATTTTATATAAGCATAATTTTGGAAAGTTAGCAGGCAATTTTCCATATTGCAGCCTTGTTAATAATTGCTGTAGGAGGTCACAAGTCAGATGATTTTTTCTTATTCTTTTTTTTTTTTTTTTTTGAGATGGAGTCTCACTGTCACCAGGCTAGAGTGCAGTGGCTCGATTCTGCTCACTGCAACCTCTGCCTCCTGCATTCAGGCGATTCTCCTGCCTCAGCCTGCCTAGTAGCTAGAACTACAGGCACGTACCACCAAACCCAGCTAATTTTTTGTTTTGTTTTGTTTTGTTTTTGAGACACAGTCTCACCCTGTTGCCCAGGCTGTAGTGCAGTGGTGCTATCTTGGCTCACTGCAATTTCCGCCTCCTGGGTTCAAGCAATTCTCCTGCCTCAGCCTCCTGAGTAGCTGGGACTACAGGTGTTCGCCGCGATGCCCAGCTAAGTTTTTTGTGTTTTTAGTAGAGACGGGGTTTCACCATGTTGGCCTGGCTATCTCTTGACCTCGTTATCTGCCAGCCTCAGCCTCCCAAAGTATTGGGATTACAGGCGTGAGCCACCCTGCCGAAAATTTAAATTAGATAGAGGTAGTTATTTTTGGTCTTGGAATGCAAATGGGATATTAAATACTTTGATACTTTATCAACTCACTTCTCTATTACTTTAAGTCATTTGTTCCTTTTGAATTCCTATAGTTGTATGCAGCAGTCCTTTAGGGTTTAATACTTATCAGTTCGGTTTCTTCCATGAGTCATTTTGCCACATTCCTATAATATCAATTGTTGAGAAAAAGACATGATTGTTGCCAACACCCCACTCTAAAGCCCCATAATTAGTACAAAAACTGGACAATATTAGGCATTGTGAAATCCACCTTAAGTTCCTTTGAGAAAGCAATTTTATTTAGTTTATTCAATGAAGTAAATGAAACTTTTAATAGGTATATGAGGCACTTAAAATGTTTGATGTTAGTTTTCTGGATTACATATTTATCAACATTTTATAAATACTTTATAAATTTACATATTAGAACTATATTCATATATGTAATATGTATATAGTTTTTATGTGTAATTTATATGTAATTTATATGTAATATGAATATAGTTCTAATATGTAAATTCATATGTAATATGAATATAGTTCTAATACGTAAATTCATATAAATAAATATGTTTATATATGACTTTATATTCATCTTTAATTATTTTTATAGGGATGTTTGCAAATGCTATAAAGAGGTTGCAAATTTTCTTAAAATGCAACTCAAAAAATTTTTAGATATATGTCTTCCATTAAATTTTAAACATGTTAGTCACAGAGTAATATTTATTTACTATATTACATAACATTTATTTACACTGTAAATTTTTCTATGGCCTCAGAATATTTAGATTTTTACAAGTAGAAGTCTTTTAGTCTACCTTTATATTTTACATACAAGAACACTGAGATCAATAAATTCAAATGATATTTCAAATCTTTTATTTTACTTTAAGAAAGGACTCAAAGTCATGTCATGTTATCCACTTCAGTATTTTCCTTTTATACATTGAACTACATCATTTTTACACTGGCTAAACACATTGTAATAATGATTAAAAACCATTAATTATGTTAAATGATTATATGACTTTTTAAATTCCAATTATGACTGCCAATTCATTACTTCTCTAAATATTTATTAATATAGTTGAATTTGAGATTACCATTTTACTGTTTTTCTATTTGTGCCATCTGTTCCTTTTTTCTTATTCTTCCTTTACTCTGCCTTCAAATATTGTTCATTATTCCACTTTATTCTTTTGGCCTTTAAAGTATACTTTAAAATAATTTTAAACTGGCTATCCTAAGGATTTCATTATTTATCCTTAATTTGTTATAGTCTGACTTGAATTACCATGTTGTTACCTAACAAACAAGGTAGAAATCTTATAATAGTATATAGTTGACTCAGAAACACATGGGTTTAAACTGCCTCGGTCCATTTATACATGAATTTTCTTCTTCTTCTCCCACTACTGGGACAGCATGACCAAGCCATAGAATACGAGAAAATATTTGCAAATCATCTGCTTAACAAAGGATTAATAACTTGGCTATAAAGGAGCTCAAAAACTCAATAGAAAAAAATGCAAATAAAATGACTGAAAGACGGGCAGATGGGCCAGGTGCAGTGGTTCATGCCTGTAAACTCAGCACTTTGGGAGGTGAGACAGGTGGATTGCCTGAGCTCAGAAGTTCGAGACCACCCTGGGCAACATGGTGAAATCCCATCTCTACTAAAATACAGAAAATTAGTCGGGCATGGTAGCATGCATCTGTAGTCCTAGCTACTCAGGAGGCAGAGGCAGAAAATTACTTGAGCCTGCGAGGCGGAGGTTGCAGTGAGCTGAGATTGTACCACTGCACTCCAGCCTGAGTTACACAGTGAAAAACAAAACAAAAGAAAACAAAAAACATACGGACAAATGATATGGATAGACATTTCAAAAAAGAAGATGTACAAATGGCTAATAGGTATATGAAAAAAATGTTCAGCATCGCTAATCATTAGAGAATGCAAATCAATAAAAGTGAGACATTATCTCACTCAGTTAAAATGGCTCCCCCACCCCCCCAAAAAAACACAGGTAGTAATGAATGCTGGTGAGGATGTGGATAAAGGGAGCCCTCATACACTGTTGATAGAAACATAATTAGTATATCTACTATGGAAAACAATATGGAGGTGACCCAAAAAGCTAAAAATAAACGGACCGTATGATCCAACAACGTCACTGCTGGGTAAACATACAAAAGAAAGGAAATCAGTATATTGAAGAGATATCCAGCTGCACTCTCCATGTTTATTAAAGTACTATTCACAATAGCCAAGACATAGTCAACTTAGGTGTCCATGAAAGGATGAATATGTGGTGCATACAGAAAATGGGATATTATGCAGCAATTTAAAAAATGCAATCTTGTCATTTGCAACAACATGGATGACACTGTAGGACATTATGTTAAGTGAAATAATCTAGGCACAGAAAGACAAATAGCGTATGTTCTCACTCATATGTGAGAGTTAAAAATAAAATTCAACTCATGGACACAGAGAGTGGAATGATATTATCAGAGGCTGGTAAGTATAGAGAGGAGGGGGTGATAAAGTGGGGATGAATAATGAATATAAAAATACAGTTAGATTAATGAAATAAATTTAGTATTTTATAACACAATAAGGTTACCATAGTTAACACTTTATTATATATTTTATTTTTCATTTGAAAATATAAATTTTCTATTTTTTATTTCAGTAAGTTTTGGGAGAACAGATGGTGTTTGGTTACATTGATCAGTTCTTCAGTAGTGGTTTCTGAGATTTTGGTTCACTCATCACCTAAACAGTGTACACTGTACCCAACATGTAGTCGTTTATTCCTCACCCCTCTACCACCCTTCCCCCTGAGTCCCCAAAGTCTATTGTGTCATTCTTATGCCTTTGCATCCTCATAGCTGAGCTCCCACTTACATGTGAGAACATATGATGTTTGGTTTTCCAGCTGTTGGTATACAGCAGTGTTACCAATTTGTTTATGTCAATTTTGCATACTGAAACTTTACTGAATTCATTTATCAGTTCTAGGAGATTTTTCATCGAGCCTTTAGAATTTTCTAGGTATATGATTACATCATCTGCAAACAGCAACAGTTTGATTTTCTCTTTGCTGGTTTGGATGCCTTTATTTCTTTCTCTTGTCTGATTGCTCTAGCTAGGACTTCCAGTAGTACGTTGAATAAAAGTGTTGAAAGTGGACGTCCTTGTCTTGTTTCAGTTCTCAAGGGGGAATCCGTTCAACTTTTCTTTGTTCAGTATAATACTGGCTGTGGGTGTGTTATAGATGACTTTTATGATCTTAAGGTACATCCCTTCTATGGTGATTTTGCTGAGGGCTTTAATTTAAAGGGATACTAAATTTTGTCAAATACTTTTTCTGCATCTACTGAGATAATCATGTAATTTTTGTTTTTAATTCTGTTTATGTGGTGTATCACGCTTACTGACTTGTGTATGTTATACCATTCCTGCATCCCCGTATCCCACATGATCACAGTAAATTATCTTTTTGATATGCTGTTGGTTTCAGTTAGATAGCATTTTGTTGAGGATATTTGCATCTATGTTCATCAGGGATATTGGTCTTTTTTTGTTATATTATTTCCTTGTTTGGTATTAAGGTAATACTAGCTTCATAGAATTATTTAGGGAGGAAACTCTCTTTATCTTTTGCAGTAGTGGTAACGGGATTGGTACCAATTCTTCTTTGAATGTCTGATAAAATTCAGCTGTAAATCCATCTGATCCTGGACTTTTGTTGGTTGGCAATTTTATAAATTATCATTTTAATTTTGCTGCGTGTTATTGATCTGTTCAGAGTTTCTATTCCTTTCTGGTTTAATCTCGAAGGGTTGTACATTTCTAGGAATTTATCCATCTCCTCATGGTTTTCTAATTTTTGTGGGTAAAGCTGTTCATAGTACCCTTGAATGAGCTTTTGTATTTCTGTGGTATTGGTTGCAATATCTCCTGTTTTGTTTCTAATTCAGCTTATTTGAATCTTCTCTCTTCTTTTCTTGGTCTGTCAGTTTTGTTTACCTTTTCAAAAAAGCCAGCTTTGTTTATTCATCATTTGCCTTTATTTTTTTACTTTTAGTTTTTAGTTCTGCTCTGATCTTTGGTATTTCTCTTCTGCTGGGTTTTGGTTGGGTTTGTTCTTATTTCTATAGTTCCTTGAAGTGTGACCTTAGATTACCGATTTGTGTTTTCAGACTTTCTGACGCAGGCATGTAATGCTGTGAACTTTCCCTTTTAGCACCACTTTTGCTGCATCCCAGAGGTTTTGATAGGTTGTGTCACTATATCGAGTTCAAAAAAATTTTTAAATTTCCATCTTGATTTCCTTGTTAACCTAACAATCATTCAGGAGCAGGTTATTTAATTTCCATGTATTTGCCTGGTTTTGATGGTTTCTTTTGGAGTTGATTTTCAATTTGATTCCACTGTGGTCTGAGAGAGAACTTGGTATAATTTTGATTTTCCTAAATTTGTGAAGACTTATTTTGTGGTTTATCCTATTATTTTTCAATTGTTCCCAACCTTAACACAGAAGACTTATGCTGGCTGTGAATTTAATCTTCTTAGGATTTTGGCTACCTTTATAATTATGTTCTGGGATAGGCCCCAGCTTTCTCTGCCCTCCAAACTGCAGGAAATGAGAGCTCTCTGTATGCAAACAATGAGCCCTTTTTTCTTTCACAACTTAGCTTTTACATTGCTGATTAATTATTTTCAGCTTCTTAGTAAAATATGTTTTTCTAATTGAGTTTAATAGGAACATTCTAATTATATTATCTTTGTAGTTAAATTTTCTTTCCTATTTCTCAAAGGATGGATCATGTTATGTTATCAGCAAAAACATTCCCTTCTACCAGAATACCATTACAGTTCAGTACCTGTGAAAGTTTATCAACTGGACTGCTACCTAGTAGATACTATCTGTCCTTCACCTACTGTCTACACCAAAAATAGCAGTCCTCATTTTAACTGGGTGACCAGATGATCTAATTCTAAAATCTCAACTCCATCATTACAGTCTTAGACTACTTCTAGCACTAATGGTCACCAGATGTGTTCTCTGGAAGCATATATTGACTGGAGATAGCAATGTAACAGGTTCCTTGAAGACTGCCACTGGCATCAGCAACTGTAGTGAATAGGGAAACAAGCAAAACTAGTTAGAAGAAAAAGTTGCAATATAATGCATTATTTAAAGAATTCGTAGTTTACTCTGAAGAGAATTCTGAAAAGGAGGTGATCCTTTGAACATTTACCAAGTTGGGACAAGGAAGCAGGGCTTAACATCCCCATGCAGATCAGTTATTGTATGTAGGTCATTTGCGAAAGTCTCTATGGCTGCTGACAGAAACTGTCTGCTTATTGCCCTCTTAGCAACTATGGTACTAAGTCCTTCATTTCTGAGAAAAATTGAGTGGCACGTCATAGCATATACCACAATGGGAGAAATTGATACAACAAGCAAAAGACAAAATCAGTAAGGATACAGATCATTGGAATGACGTGATAATACTATTGATCTAATTGATATCAATAAAGCACTGCACCAAACAACTGCAGAACAAACTTTTTTTTCCAAGCGATTTCAGAGCATGTACTCATATTGATTTAACCATATTGTTTAAATGCTAGGTAATGAGGCACACTTTTACAAATTTCAAAGCACTGAAATACAAGTTTCCAAAAATTTCAAAAAGACTGCAATTATATAGAGCATGTTTTCTGATCTCAGTGGAATTAGCTATACATTAAAAGCAATTATTAAAAAATTCCCATATATTAAGATATTAAGCATATACTCCTAAATAATCCTTGGTCCAAAGAATGGATTGTATTAGACATGACTCTTTTAGTCATGTTTTGAACCAAACATAATGAAAATGTGAAACATCTCAACTTGCAGGATGCAGCTAAAACATTTGTATTGTAAAATTATCAGGCTTAAATATAAATGTTAAAAAACAATGAGTACAGTCTGACAAAGCGCATACCTCAAGAAGTTAGAAAAAGAACAGCAAATTAAACTCATTTTTAGAGATAACAATATGTGCTTAAATTAAAAGAAAATTTCATCTTTTAAAGATATGTGCTAAAATATTTATAAATAAATTAGTATGATTTCCTGTATTTGCTTTAAAATAATTCACAAGAGATGGGGAGAGTGGTTATGACAAAAATGTGTCTAGTGAAATGTAGATAATAAAAGATGGGCCGTATTTAGAATATTTTGAATAATTGGTGAGAATAGAGGTTATATTATACTGCTCTCTTCACAATGCTTAAACTTTTTAATACTATAAAGGTTAAAAATGTGCAAGTCTGATTCTTAAAATCTAATAAGATAAAGCAAGTGCAATAATAGAAAAAATGGCAAAAAGTATTAATATGTAGTTGAATTACAAGGCAGAATATGAAGGGCAATAAAAATCAGACATGAGGTAAAATATTTTTCAATAAATTAGGTAATTAGGTAAAAATGATTTGTCAGAAACTAGCCATAATTTATCTTTATTGGAACAACAAAGATAACTTTAATAAGTAGTTTTTGGTCAATGGTGTTTTTGCTTTGAATATATGCTCATTACCTCTAAAAGGAATAATGCCAGTGCTTTTTATAGAAATACCATCTGAGACTAAGAATGCTCATTCTCATGAGCATATATTCAAGATCTATGTTTTGTATTTAACTCAGGTATGGAAACATTTGAAACAAGCTACACCATTTATTACAATAGTATGTGTCAATATAGGATCAGGTGACTTCAGCAAGATGCCAAAATAGAAGATTCCTTGGCCTTGTTTCCTCCACAAAAATATATCTACAAACTATCTGAAGACAGAATACTACCCTGAATTCATCATAACTTGAGGGAGAAGTGGAGAGATCCCATGGGCCCCAAGGATAGAGAGACGCTGTGACTTGGAAGAGAAATGCTCATCTCAAACTGTGTCACTCGTCTCCCATGCCAGCATAACACCATTCACAGAGAATTTCTCTAGGTTCCAGAGTTTCTTAGGTGAGAGGAGGAAATGAGAATGGACAGTGAATCTCACCACTGTTCTGGGATCCTCCTGGGAAGCCTACTCTGGTTCTATTCCACAGAAATTGTTGGGAGTGTTGGGAGGACTGTCACCTTTGGTGAAGTGGGGGCAAAAAACAAGTACTAATAGCAGTGACTGATGAGTGGATCTTGGTGACTACTCTGTGCTCCACTGAGAAAGGGTGTCACATTGCAGAGAATGATTGGTGCTACAGTACCGCAGGTGTCACAATTTATAGGAAGGCCTGAATTCCTGGCTAGATTTTCCACAAAGTTGAAGTGCTTGCCTGGAGTCTTCCCCTGGCCCAGTAACGACTAAAAGTTTGGAATTAAGTTCCACTGCATGCTTCAGTATTCCCCAGGCTGGGAAACAATGGCAGGGCAACAATATAGCTCCAAGGCCTATTTAATGTCTAGTGATCACTGTAAGGTTCCCCAGATCAAGAGACAATGGCAGGGTGAGTTAGTTTCAGTATAGTGTTTTATTTCCAGTGTTCGTTGGGTTAGCATTTAAGTTCTGAAAATAAGTAGCAAATGTCTAACACTACCAAAGAATGCCTGTAAGAACTAGAAAAAGTGGCTGTTTCCTTAAATGTGCAGGCCTTAATGTAAAGATACAAGGACTACAAAAACTCATGGAAATATGACAACACCAAAATATAGTAATAAAGCTGCAGCAGTGGACCCCAAAGAATTAGATCTATGCTATGTCAGACAGAGAATTTTGAATAATTATATATAAGACCTTCAGGAAATCACATCTTAGATATAATTATCACTTAGAGATAATTTGTTTCCCAAATATCACTTATTTCTCTGGTTTGATTTATCTAAGAAAACAAACCAGAAACAAAATAAGAAATTTGGCAAAGAAATAGAAGCATTTTAAAAAATAGATACTGACGAAATAAGGAATACAATGACTGGACTGAAAACCCAATTAGAAAACTTCAACGGAAGACTTGATCAAACAGAGGAAAGAATTAACAAGCTCAAAGATAGAACATAGGAATTTTCCCAATCAGAGGAGCAAAAAGAAAGAATAAAAAAGATGAAGATGGCTTACGATAATTAAATGACACTATTAAGTAAACCAACTTCTGCATTATAAAAATTCCCTATGACAAGTGAGAAAAATATGTTGAAAGAATATTTTAAAAAATAAGGGCAGAAAAATTTCCAAATATGGAGAAAGCTAGCACCATTCAGTAATAGGAAGCTCAAAGATCACCAATAAAATTTACCACAATGAATAAACCCCCAAGACACATTATAAATTACCAAAAATTAAAGACAAAGAAAGAATAATCAAAGCAGTCAAGGAAAAGAAACATCACATTTAGCAGAATCCCAATATGGCTTTTGGCAGATTTCCCAGCTGAATTCCTGCAAGTCAGGAGACATACAATTGTATATTCGGTGTACTGAAGGAGAAAACTATGAATCAGGTATATTGTATTCAGCAAAGCTATCCTTCAAACACTAAAAAGAAATAAAGACTTTCCCAAACAAAAGCTGAGAGAATTCATCAACACCAGAATGGCGTTGCAAGATATGCTAAAGGAATTTCTTCAATCTGAAAGAAAGGTATGTTAATCTGTAAAAAGAAAACATCTGAAGGTATTACTTAGTGATAAAAGAAAAAATAACACAAATTCAGAATAGTCTAATATTGTAATTAGAGTAGGTAAATCACTTATATATTAAGTATAAAGCCTACAATATAGAACTATTAAAATAAAAACTACAACAATTAAGAAATGAGAAATACAAAAAGATATCAATTGAAACATCAGCAAGTCAAAATGTGTGCATGTGAGGTTGGTGTAATGTGTAAAGTTCTACCTTTATTATTTTTCTCTGTGATCAAAATTAAGTCATTATCAGTTTAAAATACCCTGTTATAAGATTTTTTTTTGTAAGCCTTCTGGTAACTACAAAGCAAAACCTATGACAAATACACTAGAAATGAATAGCATGAAATAAAAAAGTACTACTAGTGAAAATCATTTAACCACAAAAAGGACAGTAAGAAGATAAAAAGGAAGAAAAGAGCTACAAAAAAAAAATAGGAAGACAGGTAACAAAATAGCATTAGTAAACCTTTACTTTTCAATAATAATCCTTAATTTAAGTGGATCCAGTTCTTCAATTAAAAGGCAGAATAACTGAATGGATATGACCCAACTATTTGCTGTCTACAAGAAATTCACTTCATCTACAAACACACAAAAACTGAAAGTTAAAAAATAAAAGAATAAAAAATCCATTCTAATGGAAACAAAAAAGAGCAGGATTAGCTACACTTACATATGCTAAAGCAGTATATTAAAGAGATATCACTCCCATGTTTATTTCAGCACTTATATTTCAGCATTTATAACAGCCAACATACGGAATCCACCTAAGTACCTATCTGGAGGAACTGACAAAAGGTGGTGCACAATGAAGTATTATTCAGCTATAGAAAATAAAATCAAGTCATTTGAAGCAACATGGATGGAACTGAAGGACATTATGTTAACTGAAATAAGGCAGGCACAGAAATAAGTTATATCCATGGAGAGAGAGTGTGGAATAATGGTTGCTAGAGGCTGAAAAGGTTAGGGGAGAAAAGGAGATAAGCACAGGTTGGTTGATGGGTAGAAAAGTACAGTTAAATATAATGAATAGGTCCTAGTTTTTAATAGCACAATAGAGTGATAATAGTTAATAATTTCTTGTATATTCCAAAATAGCTAGAAGAGAACATTTGCAATGTTCCCAACACAAAGATGTGATAAATGGTTGCAGTGATGGTTATCCCAATTACCCTGATATTATTAATATACATTGTAGGCATATATGAAAATATCACAGGCATTCCACAAATACATATAATTATGTATCAATAAAAATTAAAATGCTTTAAATATATAGAGTATGTTTATCCTGGGTTAAGTTTGAGAAAAGTTGATACTTTTTTTTTTTAAATGGCATATTATATTTAGGTCATAAAATGGTTTGGCTGTGTTCCCACACAAATCTCATCTTGAATTTTAGTTTCTGTAACCCCCATTTTATGGGAGGGACACAGTGGGAGGTAATTGAACCATGGGTGTGGTTTTCCCCATGCTATTCTCATGATAGTAAGTTCTCACAAGATCTGATGGTTTTACAAGGAGCTTACCCCTTCACTCAATTCTCATTCTTGTTTTCCCTGCAGCCATGTGAAAAAGGATGTCTGTGCTTCCCCTTCCACCATGAGTGTAAATTTCTTGAGGCCTCCAAAGGTCAACTGTGAGTCAATTAAACCTCTTTCCTTTATAAATTACCCATTCTTGGGTATGTCTTTGTAGCAGCATGAAAAGAGACTATAGTACCCATGTAAGTCTGAAGTTTAGTCAGTAAACTGGTACAAGCTAGTGGAGCATTGCTGTAAAGACACCCCAAAATGTGGAAGCGACTTTTGAACTGGGTAACAAGCAGAGGTTGGAACAGTCTGGAGGGCTCAGAAGAAGACAGAAAGATGTGGGAAAATTTGAAACTTCCTAGAGATTTCTTGAATGCTTTAACCAAAATGGTGATAGTAATACTAACAATGAAGTCCAGTGCCTTAGATGAAGATGAGGAAATTCTTGAGAACTGGAATAAAGGTGACTCTTGCTATTTTGTGCAAGCAGGCTTGTGACATTTTTTTTCACCTGCCTTAGAGATCTATGGAACTTTGAACTTCAGAGATATTTTTTAGGGTATATGGAGGAAGACATTTCTAAGCAGTAAAACACTAGCATTAATTGGGTACTATTAAAAGCATTTGGTTTTATGTGTTCCCAAAGATATAGTTTGGAATTGGAACTCATGTTTAAAAAGGAAGAAGAGCATAAAAGTTTGGAGTATTTGCAGCCTGATGATGTGATAGAAAAGGAAAAACCATTTTCTGAGGAGAAATAAAAGCTAGATGTAGAAATTTGCATAAGTAACAAGAAGCCAAGTGTTAATCACCAAGACAATGGGGAAAATGTTTCCAGGGCATATCAAAGGTCTTCATGGTAGCCACTCCCATCAAAGGCTCAGAGGCATAGGAGAAGAAAATGGTTTCCTGGGCCAAGGACAGAGGCTTGCTGGTTTGCCCTGTCTTGGGAGTTGGTGCCCTACGTCTCAGCCATGACTAAAAGAAGCCAATGCAGTGCTCAAGCTATTGCTTCAGAGGGTGTAAACCCCAAGCCTTGGCAGCTTACATGTGGTGTTGGGCCTATGGGTTCTCAGAAATCAAGAACTAAGGTTTAAGAACCTCTGCCTAGGTTTCAGAAACACCTGGATTTCCAGGCAGAAGTTTTCTGCAGGGTTTGGGCCCTCCTAGAGAACCTCTGCTAGAGCAGTACAGTAAGGAAACATGGAGTTGGAGCCTCCACAGAGTCCCCACTGGTGATCTGCCTAGTGGAGTTGTGAGAAGAGGGCCACCGTTTTCCAGACCCCAGAATGGTAGATCTGCTGATAGCTTGCACCTGGAAAAGTATGCCTGAAAAAGCTGCAGGCGCTCAAAAGCAGACTGTGAGGCTAGCTGGGAGGGGGAACTGCAGCTTGCAAGGCCACAGAGGTGGAGCTGCCCAAGGCCATGAGAGTCTACCTCTTGAATCGGCATGACCTGGATGTGATACATGGAGTCAAAGGAGATCATTTTGGAGCTTTAAAGTTTAATGACTGCCCTATTGAATTTCAGACTTACATGGTTACTGTAGCCCCTTTGATTTGGCCAATTTCTCCCATTTGGAGTGGGTGTATTTGCCCAATGCCTGTACCCTCCTTGTATCTAGGAAGTAACTAACTTTCTTTAGATTTTGCAGGCTTATAGGCAGAAGGGACTTGCCTTGCGTAAGATAAGTCCTTGGACTTGGACTTTTAGGTTAAAGCTGTAACGAGTTGAGACTTTGGGGGACTATTGGAAAGGCATGATTGGTTGTGAAATGTGAGGACATGAGATTTGGGAGGCACCAGGAGCAGAATGATATGGTTTGGCTGTGTTCCTCCCAACCCCAAACTTCATCTTGTGTTGTAGTTAACATAATCCCCATGTAACATAGGAGGGACCCAGTGGGAGGTAACTGAATCATGATGATGGTTTCTCCCATGCTATTCCTGTGATAGTAAGTTCTCACGAGATCTGATAGTTTCATAAGGCACTTCCCCATTGGCTTGATTCCCATTCTTCTTCTCCCTGCCATCAGGTGAAGAAGGACATGTGTGCTTCCCCTTCCACCATGATTGTAAGTTTCCTGAGGGCACTCCAGCCACACTGAATTGTGAGTCAATTAAACCTCTTCTTTATGAATTAACCATTCTCAGGTATGTCTTCATAGCAGCATGAAAATACACTAATACAGGTAATTTTAGATGTTTTTGAATGAAACAAAATAGACAAAAAATGGACTTACTATTTTTGCCAAAGCAAATATATCTTTTAATTTTAACTCTTTTGGTATAAGCCACTAAGTGTAGAAGTAAGAAAGATAAATATATGGAGAAAAGGCTAAAATTCTAAGAGCTAATAACTATTCCAGGACACTCAGTTATTCATTTATTTCCTCAAAATAGTTATCATCTAATTTTTAATATTAAGAACATTCTCTTGGTTATTTACACGGTATTTGACTTTTTAAATAAATAACTTTGTTGATATATGTTTTAGGTATTTGAATATTTAAGATATTCCCTAGGTATCTTTAAATATAATATAGTCTGTATGACATAAATTCATTGAAATGTGCTATGATTACCTTTGTGATATTTACATGGTCACTTTGAGTACATGTAACATGTCTGCCAATGGGACTTTATGGTTTTAATTTGTTGAGTGCTGAGATCTCTGGGTGACTACTGGATGACGTTTGTTAATTGTGTTATTAAGTACTCAATATCCATATATATAATTTTTTGGTATACGTGAACTATCTTTTGTTGATAGAGTTTTATTTTGTTTATTTGAAAGTAAATTATAGGTGTGTACTTCATGTTTTTAATATCTTCTTGATAGATCTCTCCTTTTAATAATAGTATCTTTTAGAATTTTATTAGCTTTTTTGCCTTATATTTTTATATAAAGTAGTTGCCTTAGCTTAATATTCCTATTTGCATAATATATCTTTCAATTGCTTTGCTTACAACTATTCAGAGTTGTTTACTTTCAGGTGATTCTCATATTAGTAGCTTAAAGCTTGATATTTTAAATCTGATCTGATATTATTATGGAATACTATTTTTCATTTTGATTTTTATATCCATCTTCCTCTTAAGTATTACGTTCACTGATAACCAAGGTCACATTTTATCTTTGAATAGCTAGTGTCTATGGTTGTAGCCAATGGTACACAAAATAAACATAGGCTGTGATCTATCTGAATTTTTTAACCCTGGAGTAATTCTTGCAACTCTCCCATTGCTTGACTCTTGTGTGAACATTTTCCTCTACTTTGGTCCCTATTACTTGACTATCTTTCTTTCAGTGTCTTTCATGGGCTGCTCTTATCTTTTAAATATTATTGGGATTCTCTAAAGTCCTGTTATTAGTCTTAATTTCTTTATCTTTTTAAAAAATTAAACTTTAGTTTTTAGAGTTTTATATTCATAGCATAATTGAGTGATAAGTTCAGATATTTTCCATATGCCACCTGCCCCCACCCCACATTTATACCTCCCCCTTTATCAATACTCCCCACTAGAGTTATACATTTATTACAATTGGTGAACCTATATTGACACACTATTCTTACCCAAAGCCCATAGTTTACATTAGAGTTCACCTGTTGTATTGTACATTCTATGAGTTGAGACAAATTGTTATGGGATATATCTACTATTATAGTATCATACAGAATTGTTTTACTGTTCCAAAAATCCTTAATGCTCTGCCTATTCATTCCTCTCCCTCCCCTAACCATTAATAACCAAAAATATTTTTATTGTTTTCACAGTTTTTCCTCTTCTATAATTTCATATTATTGGAATCCTAAAGTATGTGGCCTTTTATGTTTTTTCACTTACTATTAAGCACTTAAACTTTCTCCATGTATTTTCACTGCTTTATAGATCATTTCTTTGTAACATTAAATAATATTTTATATTCTCTATGTCATTGTCTCCATGTACCACCATTTCTTCATCTAGTCACATACTAAAGGACATCTTGGTTGATTTCAAGATTTGACAATTAACAAATAAAGCAGCTAAAAACATCCATGTATAGGTCTCTGTGTGGACCTAAGTTTTCAACTTCTTCTCATAAAAACTAGCACAGTTGCTTCATCATTTGGAAGAGTATGTTTAGTTTTATAAGAAACCTTCAAACTGTCATCCGAAGTGGCTGCACCATTTCGTATTCCCACCAGCAATGAATCAGGGTTCCTGTTTGATGACATTCTCTTCAGCATGTCACGTTGTCAGTGTTCTGGATTTTGGCCATCCATTCTAATTGGTGTGTAATGATACCAGATTGTTGTTTTAATTTGCATGTTTCTAATAAAATATAATGTTGAGTGTCTTTTCAAACACATTTTCCATTTGTATGTCTTATTTGATGAGGTGTCTGTTAAAGTCTTCCGCTCATTTTTTAATCAGCTGTATGTCTTCATATTGTTGATTTTTTGGAGTTCTTTGTATACTTTGGGTAACTGTCATTTTTCTGATACATTATTTGCAAATGTTTTCTCCAGCCTGTAGCTCATTTTTTCATTTTCTCAACAGTGTCTTTTGCAGAATAGAAATTTTTAACATTTTTACAAAGGAGGAAAAGCAATACAATGGAGCAAAGATTGTTGATCTGGAACTCCTGGGTAACCACATGCAAACAAATGAATCTAAACAAAGCTCTTACACCGTTGACAAAATCTAACTGGAAGTGTATGTTTCAAGACGATGTTGGAAGGAGGAGCTGAGCACTCAAGTAGGGGGAGGGGAAAACTAAAACTTTATTACTGTAGCAAATATCACAATAAAAACAGCTGTATAACAAGAGAAGACAAAATGTAACTAAAGCTAAAGAAATGTAACCAGAAGCTCATCAGACCGCAAGAAGAGTCATCACCGGATTTGGAAGGTGGACACCCAGGATTCTGCAGTTGTAAGCAAATATTACTGCAAAAGCAGCCTGTAGTAGGTATAAACGAATTAACAAAAGAAGACAAAATGTCACCAAACCTCACCAGATTGCAGTAAGAGTCATTACTAGAGTCCAGAAGGTGGTTGTCTGGGATCCTGCGTCGGAGTTGGGGCATCCCGCAGCTCATGACAACAGCAGCCTTCGATCCTCCTTCATGTAAACTCCTTTTACTAAATCCAGTTGTTACCTTGGGCATCCTCTGTTTGATCAGGAGGGCCCTTCCTGAGCAAACAACATTAAAACAATTGTGCCAGGAGCAGTGGTCTTTTAGCCAAATTTCACAAAAGGTGTTTACCTTTTCACCTTAGGTGCCCTTGCCTCTTTGGATGGAGGCATACTTTGAAATGGCGTTAGTGTGGCCAATTTTTCTCTTCCTACAGTGAATCATAGATCTAAATGAAAAAATGCAAAACTACAACATTCATAGGAGATGACAGGAGAAATTCTCTATGACTTAGGTTTTGATGATGACTTTTTTTGAACTCATGACCTCGTGATCCACCTGCCTTGGCCTCCCAAAGTGCTGGGATTACAGGCAAAACCCCAGGGCTGGGATGACCACGCCTGGCCTGATGACGACTTTCTAGATACAACACTAAAGGCATGATTCATGTAAAAATGTGATAAGCTGGATAAAATAAAAATTTTTTAAAAATATTTATCTGTTTTCATTTTACATATTTTTCTTAATATTATTCACACTCATTATTTTAACTCTCACTTTTGTAATTGAACTACAACTTATATCCTTAATTGAGACTTTATTCTTGAGTTAAAAATCATTATTTCTTAATGCCCCTGCATATTTCCACTTAGATGTGCCACAGTGGTTTTAAGTACAATTTGTGCAAAGCCAAAATTCTCATCTTCATTTTCCAGTGTTTTTAATTCTTTATTGCCCAAGTTGATGATTTTACTCCCAGATAGTCAGTACTTATGTTAGAAACCAGTAGACGTAGTTCCAGATCTCTTCCTCTTTATCACTGATTAGATGTCATTTATATCACTTATTACCTTTTCACTTATGATCAAATGTATTCCATTCTTCCTTGCCAAACAATTAAAATGAGTCTCTTTGTCATCTGTGGAGTCTTGGTGTTAGCCCTCATCTTTTTTCACTAGGAGAGTGGTGTTAGCCCACTTCTCTACCCCTTTAAAATTTATCCTACATACCGCCTCAATAGTGTACAACAGGAAGTGTGAATCTGACCATGTCAGTCACTCTCTTGCTTTTAACAATAATGACTATCGGCAGCACTAAGGATAAAATATACATTTTGTAGCATGATATACAATGCCCTGCATTTTTAGCCACCTCCCAATTTTTCAGCATTATCTTCTACAAACCCTTCTGTTCATCCTGTACTGTATTTGTACGGAAGTATCTCATTTTCCAGAACTCTCCAAGCTCTGTCTCAGTCCATATTTTTAAAAAGATACTGCTGTCCTACTAACATTTACTCATCTTTTTGGATTAATTTCAACCTTGTTACTAGATTCCCTGTTTCCCCCAGGCTGAGTTTGAATCACTCCTCCTGTGTTCTCATATCACCTTGCACAAACATCAATTTGAACATTTAGTAAATTGTATTTTGGTAGTTTGTTTGTGTGACTCTAACACTAAATTGTCAGCTCCTTGAAGCCAGGAATGTTGCCTTTGTGATGAAATAGTAATTATTAAGTGATATCTGCTTAATAAATGTTCCTGAACAGATGATTATCTTCTGGATCTTTAGAAAAAGATTGTTGATAGTAATGAGTTACTCAGTGCCGGTGCTCCACGGTTATCCTGGGGTGTGGCAAATCCAGTCTCAGAGTTGAGGCAATTTTGATTCCCTTCCACCCCATTCTGGAATGCTCTGTCTGCATTTCCAACCTCCTGAAGACAGCAGCTGAAGCAATGTTTGCTGGAAGTGATTCAAAGTCAGAGCCCTTACTTTACCATTTTTATTGTTGCTCATATGACTCCCTCAAGCTGACAGACATTAAATATATTGATTTTATTGGAAATTTTTAAAAAAGTTTGGACAAAATGCACAATTCTGTAACAAATGGGAATCATTGAAGGTCATTTAATCACTCTGTTTCCTTTGGTGTTTTTCAATTTACGTTTCTTCTTTAAATCAAATAACTAAGCCTGTCCTGTTTTTCAGGGATTTTTTTTCCTATAAACTTGACAAATGGCTGTGGGTATTCTCATCTGAAATCAATTTCTCTCTCCCTCTCTCTCTCTCTTTCTCTTTCTCTCTCTCTCTCTCTCTCTCTCTCTCTTCAGAACATAAAGTTAAAAGTTAATCACAAATCAGAGTACCATAATTTTTCATGGTCACAGCACAAACAACATCACAAATAAATATAAAACTCTAAACTCTGGCCTGGAAATGAATTATCTAAAATTCACTTTATGCTGAAAAGATAAAGGTAAAAATATTTGTGTTTTCTAGGCAAGGGAACAACAAAATGCCTGGAATACATGAATATTCTCAAGACAAAAACTACATTTGCTTCAGACTCAGAAAAAAGCTCAGAGATTTTAAGCCTTTGAAGCAAGGCTGATATGTTAAAAATTCAAGTGGTTTCAGAAATCTGAACTTTGAAGCTTGTGGAAAACTTGAAAATAAGAATTAATGCCTTACTATGGGCTATATTCCTCCTAAGTCATTGTAGATGGTTGGAGGTCTTTTTTTCCAAGTACATAATTTTAGAAGGTATATATTACAAAATCTTTCCTAATATCAGGTTAACATTAAATACATTGCATTATACATTTGAAAAACCTGGGTTCCAGTTGGGCTTTGCTGTTTGTTGGCTGCTGAACTACTGGCCGACTAGTAATCTCTGAGAACTTTGCCATCTAAACTCTAAAATGGGCATTTCAAACAATACATATGTTTATAATACATGGCAATACATAGGATTGTCATATTTTTTAAAATTTTAGTTAAGAAGCTGTGTATATTAGACAATACTTTTAAATTATATTTTTATCTTCAAATTCCCAAATTATAAATTGTATGACTCAAGAATCATGCCTTCTTTTACCAAAGATACTTAAACATTATTTATTAACTGATTCAAATAATAAGTACCAGTTTTGTTTGTATGTTTGTTTGTTTGGGGAGTCTTAAATAGTACAATGAGTTTGTAGATGTCATAATTTGAAATGGCATATGGTCTCTGAACACAATAAATTATGCAGCTCCTGATCCTAATTGATTACTTTTTGGCCTAACTTCTGAATTACTGCAGTTCATTTATATATCCTCTTTATCATCCACACAACTTTGTATTAAAGCTCATGTCATGTCTCAGGCATTGGCTTATGTGAATAAGACAAAATCCCTAAACTCAAAGAAGTCATAATTTATTGGAAAGAAAGACCCACAAAAACAACTGAAATTCAATATGGTAAGTACTAGACTCTATGTATGCAGAGGATACTGTGAGAAGGTAGCTGCTTCTTATACCTCACCACTGGGGGTGGCGACTCCAGAGCTGAGTTTTAAAAACTGAGTAGCTGGAAGGTTAGCTAGGTGACTGTTAGGGACTTACAGTTGTAAAGAGGTACTGTCAAGACAGGCAAGTGCATGTGCTTGCCTGAGAGAGAGGTGCACGTGTAATAGTAGAAATGGTAAGAAAAGAAAAGTAGTCTATTTTAGCAAAATCACTGTAATTCTCACCTGTAACGTTCTCTTCCCTGTATATTGGGGAAGAGGGAAGACCACGTTTAGGAACTCTAAGAGATTCAGTGTGGTAGAAATACAGGATAAAAATACCAACATGGTTTGGCAAGACTGGGAAGAGACCAGAGGACACGTCATAGCCATATGTGCCATGCTGAGGAGTTTGGATTGCTTTTCCTGAAGGCTATGGATAGCCATTGAAGAATCTTGGGCTTCAACTTGATTGGGTTTGGGCTGAAACTTAACTGGGTTTGAATTTAATAGGTAAAATCATGTGTAGCTTGACAATATGTTCTGAGAAATGAGTCCTTAGGGGATTCTGTCATGGTGTAAACCTCACAGAGTATACTCAGACAGATATAGATAGGATAGCTTACTACAACCTAGGCTCTCTGGGATACACTCTTGCTCCTAGGCTACATACCTGCATAGTTTGTTGCTATAATGAATACTGCACAGAATTATAGTACAATGGTATTTGTGTATCTAAGCATTTCTCAATAGAGAAAAGTTACAGTAAAAATATGATTAAAAAGATTTTTTAAAAATAGTACATCAGTGTAGGCCACTTACTATGAACGGACCTCGTGGGACTGAAAGTTGATCTGGCTGAATCAGTGAGTGAGTGGTGAGTGCAGCATGTGAATGCACAGGACACTACAGTGCACTATTACAGACTTTATAAACATTGTACAGTTAGGCTACACTAAATTTGTTTTTAAAAAGTTCTGTCATCCATAAGAAATTAGCTTCCTAAAACCTTTTTACTTCATAAACTTTAAATTTTCTTAACTTTTTAACTTTTTTGTGATAACACTGAGCTGGAAACAAAAATACATTGTATAACTGTACAAAAATATTTGTTTTGTATATTCTTATTCTACAAGCTATTTTCTATTCTTTATTATTATTTTCTTTTTTTTGAGACAAGAGTTTCACTCGTGTCCCCCAGACTGGAGTGCAATGGCACAATCTTGGCTAACTGCAACCTCTGCTCCTGAGTTCAAGTGATTCCCCTGCCTCAGCCTCCTGAGTAGCTGTGACTATGAGTGCGTGCCACCACACTCAGCTAATTTTTTGTATTTTTAGGAAACACAGGATTCTGCCATGTTGGGTAGGCTGGTCTTGAACTCCTGACCTCAGCTGATCCGCCAGCCTCGGCCTCCCAAAGTGCTGGGATTACAGGTGTGAGCCGCCGTGCCCAGCTTATTTTTTATTTTAAAAATTTTTTATTTTTTTAAACTTTTTGTTAAAAACTAAGATACAAACATGCATATTATCCTAGGCCTGTAAAGGGTAAGGACCTTCACTATCACATCTTCCACCTCCACATCTTGTCTCACTGAAAGGTCTTCAGGGGCAAAAACATGGCTGGAGCTGTCACCTCCTATGATAACAATACCTTATTCTGGAATCCTTGCTGAAGGACTGGGCCAAGGCCATTTTACAGTTAACTTTTTAAAAACTATAAATAGACAGAACACACTCTAAAATAACAAAATACAGTATAGTAAATACAAAAACCAGTGAGATGGTCACTTATCATTTTCAAGCAATATGTACTGAACATAATTCTATGTGCTATACTTTTATATGACTGGCAGTGCGGTAGGTTTGTTTACACCAGCATCACCACAAGCCAGTTTCCAGTGTGCAGTAGATTTCGATAAATAAATGTTAAATATGTATAAACAAAGATGTGTAGATCAGTAGAGTGACCACATGTGGAGAAAATGGACTAATGATAAGGGAGACATGATCAAGCATGATGACTATGAGAGGAGGAGCGATTCTGGTGGTGAAGACAGATGAGCATTTCATTTTTAGAGGTATTCATGGGCACTGGTGTAGCCATAGAGAAGTCTCTGAATACTGGGGCCTCACAAGAGAGGTGTGAATTCAAGGTAGAGTCAAAAGATAGTAGTAGTTGTAATTACAGAAATAGGTGCCCTCACCTGGAAAGAGCTTACTTGGTGAATAGAGACAAGCGCTTGGTAAGGAACCCCAGGGAGCCCCACTATTCTGGATGCACATGGGGGAAGACTGAAAGAAAGGAGGAATGAAGAAGAGCTGAGGAAAAACCATCAACCAAACACAACAGGTGTGATTGATATCATGGAAGCCATAGGATATGTTATTTCAATCATTTTAGATAGCTTCATATTCCAGGATTTTTGCTCTTTCTATAAACATTAGGACTCAGGAGCTCTTCAGGAGGCATTACAACATTTCCCTGATGGATGCCCTTTTCAAAAGTTGCCATGTTCCTCTGGGATTTTATCTGTCTTGATCTCTGAGTATCCTTGGGGCTCATCTTTCATTATTCTTTCCCTAGGTTTCACTAAGCAAATTCCTTCTGTCTCATGTTTAATGCTATTCAAATTTAATGTGGTCCAGGGACTATACTTTAACTCTAAAATTTTCTCTATTCCAAGGCCAGTAGAAAAGTTATCAGACTACACAGTTAAAGTTGCCTGAGATGCCTTCATTCAGAGCCAAAGTTCATTGGGTCCCTATAAACACTGGGTCTTACTGCTGACATTCTTTACCTATCACTAGGTGTGAAAATACAGGCATGTACACATACTACATATACTCAGAAAGGAACTATTTGTGTTTTGTTTTCTCAAAGCAAGCCACATGACCTGGAGTAGCCAAGAATTGGTAAAACAATGTGGAAAGTTGGATTGCTGAAAATTATTTTATTGGGAAACTTTACTGACTGTATGAAAACAAATGTAGTTGTAAAATTGAAGCAGATTGTGAGGAAGAAAGAAAGAGGTATTCTCTGGTGGCTTATCTGCTTGTTTTGAATAAAGACATTCTTAGAAACCTGTGAACTGAGAATCTGTTGTATGGTTTCAGTTGATCCTAGTGGAATAGAAGATTATTATCAGTGAAAACAAAAACCATGCTGCCACTCTTACTCCAAATGTGCAGGGTGTTCTTCCTTACTTCATCACTGGGATTATTACACAGTAACTCTTGATCATTATAAAAGATTTTTGAGTATCATATATACAAGTACTGTGCCAACAGCCAAATGATAATAGTCAGAAACACTCTGTGAAGACTCAGCCTCTGGTTCCAAATGAAATTTCCCATCATTCTTGGAATTCCATCTTTATCTGCCTAATTCAGTGACTAAAGGAATTAGAGAGAGTACCACAGAAAGAGCTAAGTAATTAAATAACTTTACACAATCAAAATGATTCCTATTTGAACCAAGCTTTTTATTGTTGTTGTTATTCCTTCCTAACTCCTCTTTTCACTCCATCTGTATATTTGCACAGAGCAGCTTAACAAAGCAAATTGCAGGAAATGAGTTTGGCAACAATATAGGAAGAACAGAATTAGAGGAAAATGGATAGTGACTAAAGAAAGAAACTGTCCATATGTTTTTTTTTTTTTTAAATTTAAAAGGACAGGGTCAAATGAAATACCTTACATTTATCATCATATGAAACCAGGAGACAAATTTGGACTCAATAGGCAGGAAATTAGACATTGAATTCAGGTATTGTTAATGTGACTTTCATACTTGAGTCTCAGCTCATCGTTATGAAAGTCACCTCTCTGCTTCTCCTGGAATTCTAGCTTTTATGACATTTTTGCTGAGCTATCCCTCTAGTCATTTATTCATTCATCCTAATAGTCTATGGCAGCACAGAGGCCACATCACAAGGCACAGTCTTTCTGCTTCTGTAAATGAGCTCAGCCACTTCAAAAGCCACTCCTTTTGTTCCTTGATTTCTTTTTGAGCTCCTAGCAACCACCACTGTGTCAGATTCTAAATTTAATGCATTTCGTACATCTCTCTGAATCTCTAAATTATACTCCATCAATGCACAGCTGAGATTAAACCGTGGTTCTTCAGTCAGGGTAGAGCTAACTACTGTACACATTTCTTTATGCATGATAGCCTTATTAAAGTAGATGCATAGAAAGAAAAAGGCAAAGCTGAGATCTGTTACAAAAGGTGGAGCTACTAAGTCAGGCATTTGTTACTTTTGGAATATCCCTCGTTTTCTTCACTGCCCTTATAAATTCTTCACAGTAAATTCTAGAAATTTCATACTTAATTTCTCAGTACTTCCAATGCAAATAATAATTTCTAGTTAGATTCGTTCATGCAACCTGGTAATTAAATTCAGGTGAGCTCTGTTCATAAAAACTTAAGAAGGCAATTGGTCTACACAGGATTTTTGAAGAAGTGTTCCTCAACATTCAAACCTGTAGAAGAATGACTGCAGTTTTTAATAGATTTTGCCTCCTTTGCGTGGGCTTTCACAGCCCCCTAAGGGGAGAGAGGATGGGAAGCAGTGTGACGCTAAATTGAAAACCTGAAGGGATTGGTATGTCACGCACCAACAAAAGTGTAAAAGACAAGAGGTGGGCTGGATGTGTGGCCATATGCCAGCTGAACTCTGAAAATATCTACACCAATGGCATTCATTATAATCTCAACTTCCTTTTCAAGATTTATATGTAAGAAATGACTGTGCATCCTTCATCTTCTTACCTCTAGATACATCAAGATAGTCTAAAATGTCTGCAAGATGAGAGTTTCTCCTATTTTTAAATTTATTCAAGGAATAAATTCTTAGGCCTTTAATAAGAACTAATTTCAGTGTTTTTACATTCAGAGAAATGAAAAACTCACTCATAATTTCTTGGATCATCTCATTTGAGCAGGTAATTATGAACCAGAGGTTAAGAATAAATTTTCTGGAAACCTGGCAGCATAGCCTTTCGAGCAATGATAACAACAAAACTCCTCCTTCACATTGTTGCAAGTGTTCTTGCTCTTGTTAGTTGCTCTGCAAATTCATAATTTGTAGCAAATAGCAAACACTCTGTAAACATGTACTGACTAAAAGAATTTTGAAATAAACGCACATTGAACACTAAGGCAACCAGGAGTACATTTATGAACATACAGGCAGTCCATGTCTTATTTCCTACCTCTTAACCTCTTAAAACTCAGCTGAGGCTTCCTTCCAGGCCAGCATCAAGTCCAGTGGTGACTGCTTGCACCTTCAATATTACATCTTAAGGTGTTTGTTCTCAATCTAATAGCCAAAATATCTTCATTTTTTCCACATTCAACATATATTTATTGAGTTTATGTTATGTGCCTATACTTTCAAATTGTAATTTGAAAATTACAATTCCAAAGAATTCTTGTATACAGAGACTTGTATACATAGAATTGTAATCTTTGAAAATTATAATTCCAAAGAATTCTTATATACATAAAGACTCATGATCATACCCTAATAAGCAAAGCTTTGATGAGATTAAGACGTCAAATGGAGCCAGCTACATTTAAGACGTGATAATCCTATGAGATTGGGTGGGGACTCTTTTTCAAGAGCCTGTATTAGGTATCTCAGTTGAAGTAATGACAGAAAAATCAACTGTGTCAGGGAAGCCTGGACAAGCTTTACAGAAGGGAAGATAGTTAAGCTCATCTCCAATGATGAGTGGGAACTTCCTAAGGACTGGATCGAGGAGGGATACTTCAGGTTCTAGAAAAGTAGCACAGGCAGAGACATGGAAATATAAAATCTCCCAATGGATGACATATTTGTGACTCACTATGGCTGAAGCATAGAAAATACATAGGAAGTCTTTCTGGAAGATGAACTCTTATGTGATAGATTGAAAGAGCCCATGCTGAATTTGAAATTCAGAAATAACAGAATTACCTTGCTTTTAATGTCAGTTAGGTTAAAAACTATGTGTAAGAATGCTTTTGATTTTCTGTTTTTGAGGAATTTGTTTTGTTTTAGATTAACTCAGAAGCTGAGTTAATCTAAAAGCAAAGATTTGAGCAAAAGGGAGTATAAGGAGACTTTTATTTTAAAAATATTATATCATTGGTTTTTTTTTAAGGTTATCCCAGAAAACCATCTATAGATCCCAGGCCAGTGAAACAGCAGAACAAGGCAGCTGTGGTTGTTATCATGCTAGTTACCCCTTTGAGTACATGTAGACAAATTCCTAGTTGGGAATTGTATGAGTCAGTGTAAAATTCACATTTAAAAGTTCTTCCCAGAGGATACAGAATTCTGGCTTCCTGAGCAAATGACAAAGTGGGCTGTGATGGCTGGAGTAAACCCTGCAAAAACTCAATGTGAGTACTGGCAGGTGGATGTCACTGCAGTGGGAGAGCAGAAAGGTCTAGGACAAGGTACCAATGTCATCTACTATAGGGAGGATTCCAAGGATATGCTGATAGGGGAAAAATGCTGCTTATGTTTTTACAGACCTGTCACCACAGCTAGAAAAATATTTTAAGACATATGTTAGAAGTTCACTAACTTTGAATTTTATGTTCCTCTACATTATAATCTCTTACTATTTTTGAAGAATTTTTCACTTATTTTCATTTTTATTTGATTGTCATATAACCTTTGGACATATGTAAGGCTGATGGAATCATTTTTGTGATATAAATGAAGAAATTGAGTTTAGAGGAATTAAACACTTAAATGGCTTGTATGACTATAGTTAAAATGAAGTTCTGATTTCTACTGCTGCAAAAGAACATTTAGCTTATCTAGGTCACATTCAAGCTAAAATTTTTATTGCAATTCAGAAACAATCCAAATATTATTTGCCAGTTATGTTTCTATCAAGCAGAAAGATACTATGCAGGGAATTGTATCCTTTGGGGAAATGTAAAAAGTCCTTGGCCATAAATGCTCTCTATAGAGAGCAGACCTGAATACTTAAGTTGGGAAAGTTGAATTATGACGGGTAGGGACTCCGGCTTGAGAGAGGAGACATGTTACTGTAGAGAAAGGTGAGTATTATGGAAGCTGGAGTTGAGTTTCTGTTGGTACTTTATGTGTTGCAGAGTTACAAAGTAGATTGGGGGTTATTGCAACTAGGTGATAAAAAACATCGAATAGATGGGTTTAAGTAACCAGTGGATCAAAAACTAGCTATGCAAACTGGAACAAAAATACCCATTGCAAAGATGAGATTGGTGATCAAAGATGTGCAGTATGAACAATAAATTAAAATATACCAACAACATGTGACACATTAGAAGGCTAGTCATTAGATAATTAGCCTGGGTAGCAGGAAATGGGATTACTCTGTAGGAAGAATCAAAACCTGGGTAGTAGTATGATCATCTGCTGTTAACAGAATTTTATATTCTAATGCTTTATCACCTTTGGGAAGCTTCTTAAAAGTCTCCCTGCTCCAGCAGGAACTAATTCTATGAAATGGCATTTGGGAAGAAAATAGTATAAAATGGTATAAGAATTTTTAGGTATTTTGTTTCATTGAAAATATTTCGGCCAGGCGTGGTGGCTCAAGCCTGTAATCCCCGCAATTTGGGAGGCCGAGGCGGGTGGATCACGAGGTCGAGAGATCGAGACCATACTGGTCAACATGGTGAAACCCCGTCTCTACTAAAAATACAAAAAAGTTAGCTGGGCATGGTGGCATGTGCCTGTAATCCCAGCTACTCAGGAGGCTGAGGCAGGAGAACTGCCTGAACCCAGGAGGCGGAGGTTGCGGTGAGCCGAGATTGGGCCATTGTACTCCAGCCTGGGTAACAAGAGCGAAACTCCGTCTCAAAAAAAAAAAAAAAAAAAAGAAAAAAATAAAATATGTCATATAGAAAAGAAATATGCCTAAAAAATTACTGCAAGTTGCAAACATGCATTGCATTTTTAATGAGAGAGAAGCTGTTAGCAATGCATTTCAAATCTGCTATGAGGAAGAAAACATTCAGGGAAGACCTAAGCTCCAGCGAGTGGCTTTTATCTGTAGCATTCACAGACAGTACAAGTCTTGTGAGGTGAGCATTCTAAGACAGTTGTTACAAAATGGGTCTGTTCATTCTGAAAACCATAAAAGTACTGTCTGTAGCATACTTTTGACCTACTTCAGTTCAGATGGCATTATAATTTTTTTAATCACTGGGAGAGAAATCTTTAGCTTAGGACTTAAAAAAGATAATAAAAGGATTACTTGAAAATTATTTAACTCAGACTATAAAATTAATTATTCATAGTTCATATAACAGCTTAAACATAAATAAACAAGACATTATCATGAATACGCAAGTTGATTCTGATGCTATCCTACAATCTGTCTTTACCATGGAATTGGTGAAAGACTTAGGTAGTTTGTGGTAAACATTAATCTCCTTTTTGGTCTAGTTTGACTGTCAACTCCTGCTTCCTTTGATCTGATTCTTGGCTATTCACTCATTCTTTTTCTGTCCCCACACATTCTGTGCAATCCTTGTTAGAACACTCATGCCATTCTTTTTATTTATTTATTTATTTTTTAAAATTGCATTTTAGGTTTTCGGGTACATGCGAAGAACATGCAAAATTGTTGCATACGTACACACAAGGCAGTGTGGCTTGCTGCCTTCCTTCCCCTCACCTGTATCTGTCATTTCTCCCCATGCTGTCTCTTCCCACCTCCCCACCCCCCTGTCCCTCCCCCATTTCCCCCAATGGATCCCAGGGCGTAGTGCTCCCCTCCCTGTGTCCATGTGTTCTCATTGTTCAACACCCACCTATGAGTGAGAACATGGGGTGTTTGATTTTCTGCTCTTGTGTCAGTTTGCTGAGAATGATGGTTTCCAGGTTCATCCATGTCCCTACAAAGGACACGAATCTCATTGTTTTTGATGGCTGCATAATATTCCATGGTGTATATGTACCACGTTTTCCCTATCCAGTCTATCATCGATGGGCATTTGGGTTGGTTCCAGGTCTTTGCTATTGTAAACACTGCTGCAATGAACATTCGTGTGCATGTGTCCTTATAGTAGAATGATTTATAATCCTTTAGATATATACCCAGTAATGGGATTGCTGGGTCAAATGGGATTTCTATTTCTAGGTCCTTGAGGAATCGCCACACTGTCTTCCACAATGGTTGAATTAATTTACACTCCCACCAACAGTGTAAAAGTGTTCCTATTTCTCCACATCCTCTCCAGCATCTGTTGTCTCCAGATTTTTTAACGATCGCCATTCTAACTGGTGTGAGATGGTATCTCAATGGGGTTTTGATTTGCATTTCTCTAATGACCAGTGATGATGAGCTTTTTTTCATATGTTTGTTGGCCTCCTGTATGTCTTCTTTTGTAAAGTGTCTGTTCATATCCTTCACCCACTTTTGAATGGGCTTGTTCATTTTTTTCTTGTAGATCTGTTTTAGTTCTTTGTAAATTTTTGATGTGAGTCCTTTGTCAGATGGGTAGATTGCAAAAATTTTTTCCCATTCTGTTGGTTGCCGATTCACTCTACTGACTGTTTCTTTTGCCGTGCAGAAGCTGTGGAGTACGATTAGGTCCCATTTGTCTATTTTGGCTTTTGTTGCCTTTGCTTTTGGCGTTTTGGTCATGAAGTCCTTGCCTATGCCTATAGGAGAACTATAGGCCACTGCTCAACGAAATAAGAGAGGACACAAACAGATGGAGAAATATTCCATGTTCATGGTTAGGAAGAATCAACATCGTGAAAATGGCCGTATTGCCCAAAGTAATTTACAAATTCAACGCTATTCCCATCAAGCTACAATGACCTTCTTCACAGAACTGGAAAAAAACACCTTAAACTTCATATGGAACCAAAAGAGAGCCCGCATAGCCAAGTCAATTCTAAGCAAAAAGAACAAAGCAGGAGGCATCACACTACCGGACTTCAAACTATACTACAAGGCTACAGTAATCAAAACAGCATGGTACTGGTACCAAAACAGAGATACAGACCAATGGAACAGAATAGAGGCCTCAGAGGAAATACAACATATCTACAACCATCCGATCTTTGACAAACCTGACAAAAACAAGCAATGGGGAAAGGATTCCCTGTTTAATAAATGGTGTCGGGAAAACTGGCTAGCCATGTGCAGAAAGCAGAAACAGGACTCCTTCCTGACACCTTACACCAAAATTAACTCCGGATGGATTAAAGACTTAAACATCAGACCTAACACCGTAAAAATCCTAAAAGAAAATCTAGGCAAAACCATTTAGGACATAGGCGTAAGCAAGGACTTCATGCCATTCTTAATCTAAGTTTTCTAAAAAACTGCAGAGAACTATTGGTAATTACTGTCTGTAATTGATCAAAGGTCATCATTAGCTATCGTGTACATCTCTACATCTGTCTTATTTGTCTATTTTGCTTCAGTCAGCTTCATTGCTCTCTTTCTTCCTTCACTTGTCCTCTCCTCTGCTACTGGTGCTGGTGAAAGCCAAGAGGCCTGAGAGGTACACAGAAAAAAAGGCTCCATCTACTGTATTTTTGAGCTGCTAGTATCTTTCATTTTGACTCTATATCTTTCAGGATGATTTTATCTCCTTGTAGGACTCTGAAAAAAGTATTCAACATACAACTATAAAACATATATTCTTTATATGTGCATTACAAAAATCTGTTTGTCTTCCCTGGTTGCATAGCTTTGTGGGAAAAGAGATTAATGCCTAAGTTGTGGTACACAAGTAGCATTTCTCTGATTTGATACAATCCAACGATTTTCCTCCACTGTCCATATGCATTGTTATTTATAAGGAACAACTTCAAAATTAGCACTCTTTCCCCCAACCCTCACCCCAGTTAGCTCAGGATTCTATTATTTAACCCAGTTTGTGTGGATCTCTAGGTTTTCATGGCCTGAATGTAAGTTGGAAGGAAGAGAGCTCCATGCTCTATTGCTTTCCAAATTCCTTTTAGTTAAGAGATGTCACACTTAGAAAAAGATACTTTATTAGGAAAAAGTTCAAGTTCAGTTCAGTTGGAAACCAGCAAAGTAGTTCACCTTCAGCTAGGCCATTACTCAAAAAGACAAACCTAAATTCATAGCTAAATGCAAGATTTTGTCTTCATTACGTGTCAAATTTTGGGTTGCACCTTGATGGTATGGATCTGCCCAAATTGACACAAGGTTGCTGGATAGAATCAGTGCTTTCAGAAGACTGATTCCTTTTTTTTTGAGACGGAGTTTCGCCCTTGTTACCCAGGCTGGAGTGCAATGGCGCGATCTCGGCTCACCGCAACCTCTGCCTCCTGGGCTCAGGCAATTCTCCTGCCTCAGCCTCCTGAGTAGCTGGGATTACAGGCACGTGCCACCATGCCCAGCTAATTTTTTGCACTTTTAGTAGAGACGGGGTTTCACCATGTTGACCAGGATGGTCTCGATCTCTCGACCTCGTGATCCACCCGCCTCGGCCTCCCAAAGTGCTGGGATTACAGGCTTGAGCCACCGCGCCCGGCCGAAGACTGATTCCTTGATTAAGAGGTTTTAGTGTAATGGTTCCATGGCACTGTCACTGGGAAAATTTTTGCATTTGTTCAGCCACGGTGTCTAACTTTGAAGTGAGCATGGATTCTTACGTATATTTTAAGTCCTGTTTCAAGTTATAATACCAAAGAATAGATATCTCTGGATTCTAAGTTACTTGTATTTTCTCTCCACAGCCCGGAGAGTGTATCTTGTGAAGTTCACAATAAGTTAGCTTTGTCAGTGATTTCTTTCTAAAGTTGTCTCTGGCTTCCAGATTTCCATCTGATTCACATTTCATCTTCCTTGCCCCCAGGCCCAACCTGGTATAATCCCTTCCTTCATGTTTCTCTGTCATGGACATAACGTAAAATAAATGACCTCTTCACCCTCTTTCACTTCTATTTTCTTTCTTGGCTTTGATCATTCTAATTCCACTATCTCATTCTTCTGTATATTAGTGATGACAGAGTTCAAATAACGGGAAGACAGGAATTTGGCCATGTAAAGGCTCTCTTTCCTGTGTTCAAAAGCGTCTTTGAGGTTGACAAGTCAAGTCTAAATAAATGTCTATCAGATCAAAAAATTGCACTGTACGATCTTAATTAAAGTTTTAAAAAATATTTTTAATGTTTATATTGAAGTATCAGATTCAACTTGAGTCATTCTATCCTGTGACACCTTTTAATAATTTAACCTATGATGTCTTGGTCTATCTGGATCTGAAAAGATTTATCCAAAATGAAGCGAGTGGAAGTTCAATCATAAATTATTCCCAGTGGGGTGAAACAAAATTATGGTTTATCTAATAATATAGAACAGTAGTAATTTATATGTCTGAATCTTAGGACTTCAGAATCACAACTCAGTTATTTTGAAGTTAAGAAGTCTTTCTGTATTGCAAATTTCAAAAGAATAAAAGCACTTAAAATTTTTTTGGATTCTGAAGCTTAAAGCCAATAAAATAAAAGCAGAAAAACAGGTATTAGGGTGGTACAGAAGTAATTGTGATTTTGGCCATTATTTTAACTTCTGCACCAACTGAATACATTTTTGTGAAAGGGCTAATATGAGAAGGAAAAGATAAGACTTTGACCACCTCCATACTAATTGCTTATAAAATCAAAATCTTGAAGACAGGTTTTTTTTTTTTTTTTTTTTTTTTTTTTTTTTTTTTTTTTTTTTTTCTTTTTTTTTTTTTTTTTTTTTTTTTTTTTGGGTTTTGTTTTTTTTTTTTAATTGCATTTTAGGTTTTGGGGTACATGTGATGAACATGCAAGATTGTTGCATAGGTACACACATGGCAGTGTGCTTTGCTGCATTCCGTCCCCTCACCTGTATCTGTCATTTCTCCCCATGCTATCTCTTCCCACCTCCCCACCCCCCGCCCCTCCCCCATTTCCCCCCAACAGACCCCAGTGTGTAGTGCTCCCCTCCCTGTGTCCATGTGTTCTCATTGTTCAACACCCGCCTATGAGCGAGAATATACGGTGTTTGATTTTCTGCTCTTGTGTCAGTTTGCTGAGAATGATGGTTTCCAGGTTCATCCATGTCCCTATAAAGGACGTGAACTCATCGTTTTTGATGGCTGCATAATATTCCATGGTGTATATGTACCACATTTTCCCTATCCAGTCTATCATCGTTGGGCATTTGGGTTGGTTCCAGGTCTTTGCTATTGTAAACAGTGCTGCAATGAACATTCGTGTGCACGTGTCCTTGTAGTAGAATGATTTATAATCCTTTGGATATATACCCAGTAATGGGATTGCTGGGTCAAATGGGATTTCTATTTTTAGGTCCTTGAGGAAACGCCACACTGTCTTCCACAATGGTTGAATTAATTTACATTCCCACCAACAGTGTAAAAGTGTTCCTATTTCTCCACATCCTCTCCAGCATCTGTTGTTTCCCGATTTTTTAATGATCGCCATTCTAACTGGTGTGAGATGGTATCTCAATGTGGTTTTGATTTGCATTTCTCTGATGACCAGTGATGATGAGCATTTTTTCATATGTTTGTTGGCCTCCTGTATGTCTTCTTTTGTAAAGTATCTGTTCATATCCTTTGCCCATTTTTGAATGGGCTTGTTTGTTTTTTTCTTGTAGATCTGCTTTAGTTCTTTGTAAATTCTGGATATCAGCCCCTTGTCAGATGGGTAGACTGCAAAAATTTTTTCCCATTCTGTTGGTTGCCAATTCACTCTACTGACTGTTTCTTTTGCCGTGCAGAAGCTGTGGAGTTTGATTAGGTCCCATTTGTCTATTTTGGCTTTTGTTGCCATTGCTTTTGGCGTTTTGGTCATGAAGTCCTTGCCTACACCTATGTCCTGAATGGTTTTGCCTAGATTTTCTTCTAAGGTTTTTATGGTATTAGGTCTGATGTTTAAGTCTTTAATCCATCTGGAGTTAATTTTGGTGTAAGGTGTCAGGAAGGGGTCCTGTTTCTGCTTTCTGCACATGGCTAGCCAGTTTTCCCAACACCATTTATTAAACAGGGAGTCCTTTCCCCATTGCTTGTTTTTGTCAGGTTTGTCGAAGATCAGATGGTTGTGGGTATGTTGTATTTCCTGTGAGGCCTCTGTTCTGTTCCATTGGTCTATATCTCTGTTTTGGTACCAGTACCATGCTGTTTTGATTACTGTAGCCTTGTAGTATAGTTTGAAGTCCGGTAGTGTGATGCCTCCCGCTTTGTTCTTTTTGCTTAGAATTGACTTGGCTATGCGGGCTCTCTTTTGGTTCCATATGAAGTTTAAGGTGTTTTTTTCCAGTTCTGTGAAGAAGGTCATTGGTAGCTTGATGGGAATAGCGTTGAATCTGTAAATTACTTTGGGCAGTATGGCCATTTTCACGATGTTGATTCTTCCTAACCATGAACATGGAATGTTTCTCCATCTGTTTGTATCCTCTCTTATTTCGTTGAGCAATGGCTTGTAGTTCTCCTTGAAGAGGTCCTTTACATTCCTTGTTAGTTGTATTCCTAGGTACTTTATTCTCTTTGTAGCAATTGTGAATGGCAGTTCGTTCTTGATTTGGCTCTCTTGAAGTCTATTACTGGTGTATAGGAATGCTTGTGATTTTTGCACGTTGATTTTGTATCCTGAGACTTTGCTGAAGTTGTTTATCAGTTTCAGGAGATTTTGGGCTGAGATGATGGGGTCTTCCAGATATACAATCATGTCATCTGCAAATAGAGACAATTTGATTTCCTCCTTTCCAATTTGGATACCCTTTATTTCTTTTTCTTGCCTGATTGCTCTGGCTAGAACTTCCAGTACTATATTGAATAGGAGTGGTGAGAGAGGGCATCCTTGTCTAGTGCCAGATTTCAAAGGGAATGCTTCCAGTTTTTGCCCATTCAGTATGATATTGGCTGTTGGTTTGTCGTAAATAGCTTTTATTGTTTTGAGATACGTTCCGTCAATACCTAGTTTATTGAGGGTTTTTAGCATAAAGGGTTGTTGAATTTTGTCAAAAGCCTTCTCTGCATCAATCGAGATAATCATGTGGTTTTTGTCTTTGGTTCTGTTTATGTGGTGAATTACGTTTATGGACTTGCGTATGTTGAACCAGCCTTGCATCCCCAGGATGAATCCTACTTGATCATGGTGGATGAGCTTTTTGATATGCTGTTGCAATCGGTTTGCCAGTATTTTATTGAAGATTTTTGCATCTATGTTCATCATGGATATTGGCCTGCAATTTTCTTTTCTTGTTGAGTCTCTGCCGGGTTTTGGTATCAGGATGATGTTTGTCTCGTAAAATGATTTGGGAAGGATTCCCTCTTTTTGGATTGTCTGGAATAGTTTCAGAAGGAATGGTATCAGCTCCTCCTTGTATGTCTGGTAGAATTCAGCTGTGAACCCATCTGGACCTGGGCTTTTTTTGGGTGGTAGGCTCTTTATTGCTGCCTCGACTTCAGACCATGTTATTGGTCTATTCAGGGTTTCAGCTTCTTCCAGGTTTAGGCTTGGGAGGTTGCAGGTGTCCAGGAATTTATCCATTTCTTCCAGGTTTACTAGTTTATGTGCATAGAGTTGTTTGTAATAATCTCTGATGATGGTTTGGATTTCTGTGGAATCTGTGGTGACATCCCCTTTATCATTTTTTATTGCATCGATTTGGTTATTCTCTCTTTTCTTTTTTATTAATATGGCTAGTGGTCTGTCTATTTTGTTGATCTTTTCAAAAAACCAGCTCCTGGATTTATTGATTTTTTGAAGAGTTTTTTGTGTCTCTATTTCCTTCAGTTCTGCTCTGATCTTAGTTATTTCCTGTCTTCTGCTAGGTTTTGAGTTTTTTTGATCTTGCTCCTCTAGCTCTTTCAATTTTGATGATAGGGTGTCAATTTTCGATCTCTCCTTTCTTCTCATGTGGGCACTCATTGCTATATATTTTCCTCTAGAGTCTGCTTTAAATGTGTCCCAGAGATTCTGGTATGTTGTGTCTTCGTTCTCATTGGTTTCGAAGAACATCTTTATTTCTGCCTTCATTTCATTGTTTATCCAGTCAACATTCAAGAGCAAGTTGTTCAGTTTCCATGAAGCTGTGCGGTTCTGAGTTAGTTTCTGCATTCTGAGTTCTAACTCGATTGCACTGTGGTCTGAGAGACTGTTTGTTATGATTTCTGTTCTTTTGCATTTGCTGAGGAGTGATTTATTGCCAATTATGTGGTCAATTTTAGAGTAGGTGTGATGTGGTGCTGAGAAGAATGTATATTCTGTGGATTTGGGGTGGAGAGTTCTGTAAATGTCTATTAGGTTTGCTCGTTCCAGGTCTGTGTTCAGGTCCTGGATATCCTTGTTGATTTTCTGTCTGGTTGATCTGTCTAATATTGACAATGGGGTGTTAAAGTCTCCCACTATTATTGTGTGGGAGTCTAAGTCTCTTTGTAAGTCATTAAGAACTTGCCTTATGTATCTGGGTGCTCCTGTATTGGGTGCATATATATTTAGGATCGTTAGCTCTTCTTGTTGCAGTGATCCTTTTACCATTATGTAATGTCCTTCTTTGTCTCTTTTGATCTTTGTTGCTTTAAAGTCTATTTTATCAGAGATGAGAATTGCAACTCCTGCCTTTTTTTGCTCTCCATTTGCTTGGTAGATCTTCCTCCATCCCTTTATTTTGAGCCTTTGTGTATCCTTGCATGTAAGATGGGTTTCCTGGATACAGCACACTGATGGGTTTTGGCTTTTTATCCAATTTGCCAGTCTGTGTCTTTTGATTGGGGCATTTAGTCCATTGACATTTAGGGATAGTATTGTTATGTGTGAATTTGATGCTGTCATTTTGATGCTACCTGGCTGTTTTGTTGGTTAGTTGATGCAGATTCTTGATTGTGTTGATGCTTTTTTACCATTTGGTGTGTTTTTGGAGTGGCTGGTACTGGTTGTTCCTTTATATGTGTAGAGCCTCTTTCAGGAGTTCTTGTAGAGCAGGTTTGGTGGTGATGAAATCTCTGAGTGCTTGCTTGTTCACAAAGGATTTTATTTTTCCTTCACTTATGAAGCTGAGTTTGGCTGGATAGGAGATTCTGGGTTGAAAGTTCTTTTCTTTAAGGATGTTGAATATTGGCCCCCAGTCTCTTCTGGCTTGGAGGGTTTCTGCTGAGAGATCTGCTGTGAGTCTAATGGGCTTCCCTTTGTGGGTAACCCGACCTTTCTCTCTGGCTGCCCTTAGCATTTTCTCTTTCATTTCAACCCTGGTGAATCTGACAATTATGTGCCTTGGGGTTGCTCTTCTTGAGGAATATCTCTGTGGTGTTCTCTGTATTTCCTGGATTTGAATATTGGTCTGCCTTGCTAGGTTAGGGAAGTTTTCCTGGATAATATCCTGAAGAGTATTTTCCAGCTTGGATTCATTCTCTTCATCACATTCAGGTACACCTATCAGACGTAGATTAGGTCTTTTCACATAGTCCCACATTTCTTGAAGATTTTGTTCATTCCTTTTTGCGCTTTTTTCTCTGTTCTTGCCTTCTCTTTTTATTTCATTGAGTTGGTCTTCGACCTCTGATATCCTTTCTTCTGCTTGGTCAATTCGGCTGTTGAAGCTTGTGCATGCTTCACGAAGTTCTCGTGTTGCGTTTTTCAGCTCCATCAATTCACTTATTCTCCTCTCTATGCTGTCCATTCTCGTCAGCAGTTCGTCCAATCTTTTTTCAAGGTTCCTATTTTCTTTGCGATGGGTTAGAACATGTTCTTTTAGCTCATTGTAGTTTCTTACTACCCATCTTCTGAAGTCTGATTCTGTCATTTCATCACCCTCCTTCTCCATCCGGTCTGGTTCCCTTGCTGGTGAGGAGTTGTGATCACTTTTAGGAGGAGAGGTGTTCTGGTTTCGGGAGTTTTCATCCTTTTTACGCTGGTTTCTACCCATTTTTGTGGGTTTATCCACCTGTTGTCTGTCTCTGTCCCAGGGAGTTGGAGCTTTATGAGTTTCCGTTGCACTACTGCCTTTTTTGATTTTTTTTTTTTTCAGGTCAGACCCGCCCAGCTAGCAGCACGCCTAGCCTCTGCCTGCCCGCAGGGGCTTTGCTGAGCTGCTGTGGGCTCCGCCCAGCTGCCCTGAGCTCTTCCCTGTAGTCCTTTTTATATGGGCGTAGTTAGAACTGTCTGGGCAATGGTGGCCCCGCCTCTGTTATGGGGGACTCTCTCTGTTGTGGCAGGTTGCCTCGGCAACGGCGGGTTGCCTCGGCAACGGCAGCCTGCCTCCGTAGCGGTGGAGAGTCTCAGTAATGGCGGAAGCCCCTCCCCCACGGAGCCGGACCGTCCCGGTTCAGCTGTGCTTGGTTTGAAGGGCTCAACCCAGAGGGTTTCCAATTACTGTTTTTGTTTTCGTTGTTGTTGGGGGTGGAGGGGTGGGACCAACCGAGCCTGATCACCTGGCTCCCTGACTCAGAGTCTTTTCTTTTAAGTTGAACGACCCCGCGTTCCGGTCGCTTGTTGAAAAGGCGCCGGGATCTCCCGTGCTGCGACTCACGGAGTCGGCTCGAACCGCGGCGCCGGCTCCAGGCGGATTTTTTGCCTAGGAATCTCCTGGCCTGACTCGCTATTTCAGATGAATGGGCTATTCTGCCGTCTCAAGGCTCTGCTCGCCAGCTAAGAGGGCTCCCAGACCAGTGGCTTTTGTACGGAGAACCGCAGCAACAGGGAGTGGTCACAGCAGCCGCGCGGGCGGAATCAGCCCCGCGGGGGCCAAAACAGCCGCACCGGCTGGTACTGCGACGCTGGCGACCCCTCTGCCTGGGTATCTCCTGGTCTGTGGGCAATAAGAGTTCGTCTGGAAATGCGGCGTCCACTCACCCTCTGCACTTTCACTGGGAGCTGAAGTCCTGAGCTGTTCTTAGGCGGCCATCTTGAAAGTCGGAGAGGAAGACAGGTTTTTTTGTAAAATCCAAATATCAGCAATGACTATTAATGTAAATCAATAAATGAATAAATCAATAATCAATGTGGCAATGAGGGACTATGTTAACTTCTCTTCCTGGGTTCACAAGGGGCATGGTTTCAAAGGCAAGAACTTCCCCGGGCCATACCTCCATCCACCTCCCCATCTGGGAAAGTTCTTTGTCAACTTGCCCTGGTGTCGGCTAGGTAAAATTCCAGGTGAGCTTCCTTAATTCAGAAAGCCTGCCAAAAGCCCTGGGGGAGGGGCTCTGTTGTGGGCCCAAGCAACCAATCTGGAATCAAAGTCAAAAATCAATCACTCCAGAGGAAGTTTGAAAAATTCTCCTCTCACTGGACAAAAACATGAGTGGGTCAGGAATAACTTCAAAGTTAAAACTCCACTGCACCTTACCTGCCTGGATTTCCCTCTCTGGGAGCCCCTCCCACACTGGCAGCTCTCTCTAATTCTCTCTCTACCTAATAAATCGCTCTCTGAAAAACTCTTTGGGTCCAATATTTATTTAACTGGCAAGCTCACTGTGCTGCCAGGGCGTCTCCCCAATTCCTGGGGCCAGGGAACCCAAGGACTTCAGGCACATCAAATGGTGTGGGGAGTTGAGCCCTATCCTGTCTTGACACCTGGTTACAGAGAAGCTCCCCACTGTCCACTGTTGTGTCTTCAGTCCCCTCTCTGCCTTCTCTGCTCTCTGCAGAGGCTGACCAGTTTAGACTCAGCAAATGACCTCCTTGGCCTCTGTCTTGGCAAATATGGAGCACTCAGAAGAGTTTGGGAAATGGGAGAAGAGTGAAGTCAGCGCCCTTAAATTCCTAGCCCCTTCTCTTCAGGGTTACCACTGGCTAACTGTTTTCCATAACAGAAGGTAGCTCTTGGCAGCCTGTATATTAAGGTCTCTCTTTTTTTTTTTTTTTGGCTCTGTTTTTCTGTCTTGAAGTTCTGATCATACTCTTCTTACCTTTATGTCTTCAGGGTAGTAAAAGAACCTTGTTACTATTCCCCAGGGAATGCCATGATCATTTTCTTGCACCTGGACACACTTTTTAAGTAATACTTTTATTAAACTCTCCTTAAGTTACCCAGTTTGGATATGCCATCTCTTTCTTGTCAAGACCCTGAAGAACACAGCAGCTATTGGATAGATGAGTGGAAGCACTCCCAATATTTCAGCTTATTAGCTATGTACACTTAGGCAAATGATTCAGCTTCTTTAAGCCTCACCTTTCTCATGTTATTGAGGCTAATCATTCCTATTTTTAGCAGGCAGAATCATTGACCCTCAAATAGATCTACCCCTAATCTCCCAAACCTGTGAATTGATATAAACCATGATGAGGGTGAATTAAGACTGAAGTTGGGATTAAGGATGCCAATCAACTGACTTTAAGTAAGGGGATTGTCCTGGATTATCCAAGTGGGCCCAGTTTGTAATCACAAGGCACTTAAATGTAGACAAAGGAGGCAGAAAAGTTAGTGTCAACGTTATGCAGTGTGAGAAAGACTTGACTTACCTTTCTTTGCTTTGAGGATGGAGGGAGGGGCCACAAGCTGAGAAATATAGGCCGCAAAAAAACACATTCTCTCCCACAGACTCTGAATGGAAAACAGCCCTCCTGAAACTTTCATTTTAGCCCATTGAGACTCCTTTTGGATTTGTGAACCCTGGAAATGTAAGATAATTTTTTGTCAGTTTAAACCACCAAATTTCTGGTAATTTGTTACTGCAGCAATGAAATACTAATATGCTATTTTACTGTCTTGTTTTGACAATTAGATGAAATAATGTGAATCCTCAAGTTTCGAAACATGAACACTTGAGTTATATAGATATAGATCTGTGTTTTGAGCCTCTGTATATAAAAAAGTAAGTGTTATCTTAAGATTTATGGTATTACTTCTCATACAATCAGTAGTATTTGTTTGAGAACTAAACTTGTTCTAAAATGGATTTTTGTTTCTATGAATATTTCAACAGGGAATGCCTTATTTAGTTTTGACAAGTTATCTCTATGCTAGCTGTTTTTAGACTCAGAAATATCCCCCTTATTGTAGAACTGGCAACAATCAAAGTCAGACAAAGGCTGTTGGATGTGTACACTTGTGATAATTACCATACTTTAAATTATTTGCATAGGACCATGTTTATTCAAATTGACTCTTTAATTGCCAAGCAATTAATACAGAATGGAGGACCATTTTAATTTATGGCTATAGGTGGATTTGAACTCAGGGTTTGTGTTTATAAATGTACATTTCTTCCACGGTAAGCAGGATGTGCAGACATGTAGGAGGTCTAACCTGCTGCTGAAAACTTGGACCCTCAGGGCCTAACTACAGAGGTTGGATGGACTTGCCTACTGTGTGCAGGTCCAACTCCTGCTTGGCTTCCTGCACTGAAGTCTCTATCTTTTGGGCTTACATCCAATTTTGGCATCATTTATCTACATGAACAGGTGCTCCCATAAAATGAGCTGCACAAAAAAGCAAACGCTATGGCAGAGCTCAATGATTTCTCACTTGTTGTTTGTATACAGGGTATGTTTGGAGGCAGGCAGGGTTTCTCCACAGGCTTAAGAAGCTGAACAGAGAAAATACAGAAACCAACATATTCTAGTGCAAAATAGCTTAAAAATCTAGAAGGTTTTAAATAACTTTTTAAAATCACACAAATTCCCCCAATCCTTTAATATGATTTATCTTACATTTCATGGTATCAGAGGTTGTGTCAGCAAGTATTTAATATTTGGCACAGTATTAGAATAAAAGCGCAACGGGTAGAATGTATTTTAAAGTGATTACGGTGGGGCAAGCAGGATGGAGTGAAGGCTGGAGCAGCGAGTTGAGGTTTGTCAAAATGCAAAACAACATATTTAAACCAAATCAAATGTTTCTGGAGCTCTGACATTTGCCAAGGTATTGGAGTGACTACTGAATAGATAAATCTCTGGAAAAAAGTTCATTAATAGAGGTCAACATTTAAGAAGAAACAAAATCATAGTTTACCTAATTACATAGAAGAGCAGTAACTTATATGTCTGAATCTTAGGACTTCTGATTGGTTCAACTCTCAGTTATTCCAAAATTAGGAAGTATTTCTGTATTGTAAACTTCTGAAGAATGAAAGCACTTCTAAATTTTTTTCTCTAGAAATCTTTTATGAATTTCTGAGGCCTAAAGGACCCTAGTAGAGTAGAGGGTCTATCTAATGTGAGTAAATGCTCATTTTCCAAGACATAGCTTGCTCATCTCACCATCTCAACTGAAAAGGCTAGATTTCCTTACATTCTAAGAGAACAATGCAGTGTTTTAAAGGCAATGGACACTTACAAAATACATATAATATCCTTATAGTATCATCTCCTCACTGTTAATTATCACAAAATTCAAATATTATATCTTAGGGAAAAAACAAAATGAGAAAGAACTGCTAGTTTATTTTAAAAGAAATGTCCAAATTTTACTTTTAAAATTGTGTAATTTTTATATTAATAAGTATAAAATGTAAAATCAAACATAAAAAACAACACATATCTCCATTTACGTCATTCACATAAAATGTCACTGTGTAGGCAGCTATATGATGTAAATGTGGCTTCATTTGAATTTTATATGAGTTTTGATGTTTTACATGATGTATCATGTGGTTGGAGTCTACTTTTTATGTACTAGTAAATTTAAAGAAACTGATGCTTTTCTTTTGAATTTTTTGATGTGTAAATGGAATATGTAGCATCACTCGCCCCTCCCAGAATTATTTAATGGCAATTAGGAAGATAAGTTAAAAACCAGTAAGTCTTTGCTTAATGTTTTCAATTGGTTCTTGGAAACTGTGACTTTAAGCAAAATCACATATAAAAAAACCAAGTTTACCACAGGTTAATTGATATAATGACAGTTAAGTTCCTAAGGCAAATTTCTGGCAAAAAAAAAAATCATCACACTTCTAAACAAAACAAAAACACTTCTAATATTAAACATTGAAATAAATGTGAACTATACAATCCTTTAAGGAAGGGAAATAAAAAGAATATAATTCTTGACTCAATTGTTGGTGCATCTGTGAGTAATGGTGGTTTTAGCAGTGGTAGGTTAAATCAAGGGGTAAAGTGCTTACAAAGTGAAAATTTCAAGGCATATTTCTTACCACCGGGTAATTCAAAAACAACCACCAATGTGATGAGCTCCCTGATCCCTAATGTACCGTATTATTTATTGTTGTACATTTGTGTGATCATTGTATACTTCATGGATTTTTATTTTACAATAATGTGAGTTCATTCATTTATTCTTTTTCCAATCCACTTATTCTAATTCAGTGTTGAGGTGGCTGGTGCCCATCCCAGTAACTCAGTACAGAAGGCAGGAACCAACCCTGGACAAGATGTCATCTCATTGCAGAGCCCACTCACACACATCTACTGATATAGTTTAGGTCTGTGTCTCTGCCCACATTTCATGTCAAATTATAACACCAGTGTTGAAGGTTGGGCCTGATGGGAATTAATTGGATCATGTGGGTTGACTTCCCCTTTGGTGCTGTTCTCCCGATAATGAGTGAGATCTCATGAGTTCTGGTTGTTTAAAAGCGTGTAGCACCTCCCACTTTGCTCTCTTTCTTCTGCTCTGGCCATGTAAGATGAGACTGCTTTCCCTTCAACTTTTGCCATGACTATGTTTCCTGAGGCCTCCCCAGCCATGCTTCTTGTGCAGCCTGCAGAACCATGAGCTAATTAAACTTCTTTTCTTTATAAATTACCATTCTTGGGTAGTTCTTTTTAGCAGTGTGAAAACAGACTAATACAGAAAATTGGTACCAGGCAAGTTGGGCATTGCTATAGAGGTACATGAAAATGTGGAAGCAGCTTTGGGACTAGGTAATGAGCAGAGGTTGGAACAGGCTGGAGGGCTCAGAAGAAGATAGAAAGAGGAGGGAAAGCTTGGAACTTCCTTGAGATTTGTTAAATGGTTGTGACTAAATGTTGATAGTGATATGGAAAGCAGAGGCTAGGCTGAGAATGTCTTGGATGGAAATGAGAAACTTATTGGGAACTAGAATAAAGGTCACTCTTGCTTGCTATGTTTCACAAAGAGACTGGTGGCATTCTGCCCTGTTCTAGGGATATATATAGAACTTTGAACTTGAGAGTGATAATGTAGGCTATCTGATGGAACAAATTTCTAAGCAGAAAAGCATTCAAGATGTGGCATGGCTGCTTCTAAAAGCCTATTCTCATATGCATATGCAGAGATATGATCTGAAAATTGAACTTATATTTAAAAGGGAAACAACATAAAAGTTTGAAAAATTTGCAGCCAGGTTATGTGGTAGAAAAGAAAACTCATTTTCAATGGATAAAGAGAAGCAGGTGGCAGAAATCTGCATAACTAAAAGAAAGGCAAGTACTAATAACCAAGACAATGGGTAAAAGGCCTCAGAGCCATTTCAGAAACCTCCACAGCAGCCCCTCCCAACAGAAGCCTAAAGGCATAGGAGGGCAGAATGGTTTTATGGGCCAGATCCTGAGTCCTGCTGTAGTGTGAAAACTCAGGACATGGTGCCCTGCATCACAGCTGCTCTAGCTCCAGCCATGGCCAAAAGGGGTCCTGGTACAGTTCCAGCCATTGCTTCAAAGAGTGGAAACCATAAGCATTGGCAGCTTCCAGGTGGTGTTAAGTCTACAGGTGCACAGTGTGCAAAAGCTGAGACTTGGTAGCCTCCACCTAGATTTTAGAAGATGTATGGAAAAGCCTGGATATCCAGGGAGAAGCCCGCTGCAGGGGTGGAGCCTTCAGGGGAAACCCCTAGTAAGGCAATGCAGAGGGAAGTGTGAGTTTGGAGCTCCCACACAGAGTCCCACTGGGGCATTGCCTAGTGGAACTGTGAGAAGAAAGCCACTGTCCTCCAGACCTCAGAATGATAGATCCAATGAGACTTTGCACTTTGCACCTGGAAAAGTTGCAGGCAGTCAACACCAGCCTGTGAAATCAGCCATTGGGGCTGTACCCTGCAGAACCTCAGGTGCAAAGCTGCCCAAGGCCTTGACAGCCCACCTATTAGAGACCAGTCTGTCCTGGATGTGAGACATGGAGTCAAGGACATTATATTGAAGCTTTAATATTAATAACTGCTGTGATGGGTTTCGTACTTACACAAGGGCCTGTAGCCTTGTTTTAGCCAATTTATCCCTTTTGGAAAGGGATTATTTACCCAATGCCTCTATCCCCATCATGGAAGTAACTAACTTGCTTTTGATTATACAGGCTCATGGGTGGAAAGGACTAGGCTTGTCTCACATGAAGCTCTGGACTTTTGATTTAATGTTGGAATGAGTTAAGACTTTAGGGGGCTTTTGGGAAGGCATGCTGTATTTTGAAATGTGAGAAAGACATGAGATTTGGGAGGAGTCAGAGGCAATTGCTATGGTTTTAGTCTGTGTCCCTGCCCAAATCTCAAGTGAAATTGCTGTCCCCAATGTTGAAGGTGGAGTTTTGCAGGAGGTGATTAGATCAAGGTGATGGATTTCTCCTTTGATGGTGTTCTTATGATAGTAAATGAGTTCTCATGAGATCTGCCTATTTAAGAGTGTGTAGCACCCTCCAACCCCCTCACTCCCTTCCTTCTTCTCTGGCTATGAAAGATGTGACTGCTTCATCTTCACCTTCTGCTATGATCGTAAATTTCCTGAAGCCTCTCTAGCCATGTTTCCAGTACAGCCTGGGGAACCATGAGCCAATTAACTTCTTTGCTTTATAAAGTACTCAGTCTCAGGTAATTTTTAAATAGCACTGTAAGAACAGAATAATACATACAAAGTCACACAAATTGAGACCATTTAAACATGCCCATTCACTTAACATGCACAGGTTTGGTATGTGTAAGGAAACCAGAGAAAACCCATGCAGACATGTCAAGAATGTGCAAACTCCACACAGGTTTTTATGAGAATTAGTGTTTTTTTTTTCTTTTTGATCACCAATGATATAAGGAAATGACGCTGAATGAAACTGTATTATTTGAAGATCTGTTGTACTGAAACTCTTTTCTTGCTCCAAAATTTTTATCTCCAACTACTGTTACACATCCATTACAATTCAGCCTTTTCTTAAAGGACTGCTGGTGAAATCTACCAGAACTAATATCGATTCCTGTTTAAGGTAAATAAAAGTTTAAAGTTGCCATATATAGGACAGCTGTAAGTTAATTTACAATAGAAGCCTTTTTTGGATAAAAAGCAAAACAGTTAATTGCACAGTTATTTGTATATTCTATTAATATAACGCCTTATATTAGTAGTTAAATGCCCTTAGAATAAGGGTAAATAAATGAATATCCAGAAGCTTGTAGTCAAAAGAATGAAACTACTTATTTTATTATCTTCTAATTTTAGTATTTAGGTCTTATGATGTCACATACAGTCTTGTTAAATGAACCCTAACTGGAAGGACATTATAAATTTTATATTTTATACCTTATATTAATTCATGTATAAAATATGTTATGGAAATATATTATGGGGCCAGGCATAGTGGCTCATGCCTGTAATCCCAGCACCTTGGGAGGCCAAGGTGGGTGAATCATCTGGGGTTAGGAATTCAAGACCAGCCTGAGCAACATAGTGAAACCTTGTTTCTACCAAAAATAGAAAAATTAGGTGGGTATGGTGGCAGGCACCTGTAATCCCAGCTACTAGGGAGACAGAAACAGGAGAATCGCTTAAACCTGGGAGGCAGAAGTTGCAATGAGCCAACCACTGGACTCTAGCCCAGGCAACAGAGCGATACTCCATCTCAAAAATACATATATTTTATGGGCAGAGAGAGATGAGGGGAAAAGATAAGCTGAGTTTAGTATCGTTTATCTGAAAAGTAAAAATAGATTATTCTATAAAGATTTCCCCCAGATAGCAGCCTAGTCCCATTCTCTCTGTAAATTCTTCCTGATATTTTATGTCCTTTTAATTTGAGGAAAACCCGGCATGTCTGGTGTTTATGTTCATGTGTCTGAGCAAAAAGCTCAGTTAGTGGCCCCATGTTGGTACATATGAAAAATGATTTAATATGCTTAGATGAACTGTGATATAGTTCATTGAGAAAAACCATCACCGGAAACAGAAAAGTGATGTAGTTAGTGAGCAACTTTTCATCATAATCCCTCTTTGTGTGCATTAAAATAGCAACAAGATTGCATTGGAGATCGGTCTCTGGTATAATACCATCATAATGTGGTCATAGAACTGAAATAGAACTGAAACTTAATAATTTGTATTTCTTTTTTAAATTTTATATATATATATATATATATATATATATATATATATATATATATTATACTTTAAGTTCTGGAGTAGATTTGCAGATTTCGCAGGATTGTTACTGCTTCCTCTTCACCTTCTGTGGTATACACGTGATGGTGGTTTACTTTTATATTTGTATGTATACATACAATTTGTATTAGTTTGTACTTCTAACTATATTTGCTTCTTTTTCTGACTGTAGTATTTCCATGGGCACATGAAAATGATTAAAATTCTGATTATTAATATTAACCAACAAAAAAGAACATATTCTAAATTAAAATTCAGTGAGAAACTGAATCCCATAACAGTATTCATTTATATTCAAAGAATGCTAATAATCTTCAGTCTTTGTGCATGAGATCAAAAATTCTATCAGTAAATAACCTTAACAACAGAATTCAAAATGGGAAAAGCAAAATAGATTTTTTTCAAGATACCCTTGCTGCTTTATATACTATTAACATGCTATGCATGGGATTTCACGGATTTATCAATGTAAATGTATTATCAGCAAATGTTTTGGTAGTGCTTTCTGTTAGCTGTCTGTCATTCTTGTAACAGGAGCGAACACAGCAACTGTTTCTTTCTTTGTGGCGATAATCATGCTCCAAAGAATTAGCAGCTTTAGGCAAGGAGGTAATGATTCATGTCTTTGTTTATTTCCCAGACAAATGCAACTCATTTGCTAGCTTGAAGCACATAGGTACTTCCTACCCTGCTGCTTTCTTAAGAGACAGCTTCATTGCCTTCCATATTCAATAGTATTTGTTTCAGGTTTGGGGTTTAAGGCATTATTTCAGATATAAAGATATCAAAAATATAATGATGCCAGAAAATATTACTTTTAAAAGTTTGTGCAATGGATGTAAAATACTATATGGAAAAATATTGATTTATATTTCTTTTCCTTAACCCTTCTGAATTCAGGGGCTTAGTGTTAAGGAAGTTAGCAGGTTAGGGACCAAACCAGACTTACAGAAATATCTGGAGTGTGTAAAGCCAGAGAGAGAGGATCTTCCATTTGCTGTGAGGTCTTCTACAAAACACACAAAAGAAGGCAGGAATATCTTCCTCTTCCTGTGCATTAAATCTTACTGTTGTTCCCTGGAATAAACGACGCAAACATTTCCAGATTAAATACAGCCTGTTTCAAATTGAAACCTACCATTTGAGAATCTGTCCTCATTTTTGGTGCTGTCCCTCCCCCTCTGCCCATGGCTCCTGTATCTTTCCAAAAGGCCCATACACAGTTCTCTCCCTTAGATTTCAGTGCCGACTGCTTGGAAAGATGACTACTGATTCCTTTAGCTGTTATGGCTCTGTGATGTGAACTGTAAATATACACATAACCCACAAGGTATGTAAGTCACATTGCCCCAGACATAATTCCCATATTTGGTTAAAATTACTCCACCATTTTCATGTGATAGTTGATATAATAGATTTGTAAACATGATTATCTTTATCACATAAAAATTTGATGGGCTTCATTAAAAAACCATAAACCAGTTAGAAACAGTTCAGCTCCTATGTATCCTTGTCTGGAAAGAGCGTCACCCCAAAGCTGGAAGGGTGAAGTTTCAGACCTAACCTTCCCTCTAGTGTCCTTTATGTAGCACCAGCTTGATCTCAATTTCCTTTCTGTCAAATGGGAAAGTTGGCTCAGATGTTTTGTTAGGACCCTCAGTCCAACTCCAGTACATTTTTGTCAAGGTTTTGGTCAAGGGGAATTCATGCTTACAGTAGTTTATTTAAGATTAAACAAAACAAAACAAACCTTGTATGTCTTAACATAAGACTGTATGTCCTGAACATTGATGGGTTTTTATTCTTTGTTTCTGAAATATAGATAATATAAAGTAATCCATAGTAGCTATATTCCATTTTCAGATTATTGAATAGCTTTGATATAACTATATATGTGTTGTTATGAACATTTATCAGGTGTTGGAAACCAACAGTAAATTGTAATGGAAAAAATTCCAGTCAGCTTGAAACAAGAATTGACATCATTTCAATACATAAATGGATTCATGAACTATATCTACCTACATGCATTTTTTGGTAGTGAGTTGTGGAAGACATGGAAGAGGAACTGGTTGGAAATAAAGTTCTGACACTACCACTGTGCCTACTTCCTTTCCAGTTCGTAGCCAAGAGAATGAAAGGATTTGAGTCTAAGGAAACTCAATGAGGGTAAACAGGGCTTTAATTTGTATTTGGGGGTTTTTAAGAAGCAGATGAGTGAATCGAATCATATTGGTAGGATCCTTTTTTATTTTATTTTACTTAATTTTATTTTTCCATAGCTATTTGGGTACAGGTGGTATTTGGTTACCCAAGTAAATTATTTAGTGGTGATTTGTGAGATCCTTGATAGGATTATTTTCTCCTCTCTTTGGATTACTGGAAGTCCCTGTTAGTCTTGAATTGGGATATGTCTTCTATACCCAAATTCTCAAATGTTGCAAGTGATGGTTGAACAATAGCCATATGAGTGCTAGCTAGTAAAGTGATGATGTTAGTCACCATAGTTATTTTTATCTAAATGGGTCTCGAAAAAAAATATGCAATGAAAGAATGTTAGTGTCTAGTTTTCGTATAGTTCGTATGTATAAAGCAGCAAGTAAAAAAATATGTTTAAATTCTGTGCTATTAAAGTTCACCTTTTTGTCTCTTATATGGGAAATCATGCATAACACACACTCTGCATAAGCATACTAAAGTTTTACTTAGGTCGTAGGTTAATTGGTTTTGGCCAGAAGCCTAAGCAAAACTTTTAGAACAAAAGGAAAAATCTATTTTGATCTTTAGGATCAAATATAAATTCAAGGCAGATTAGACTAATAGTGAGTTTCTGTATATGAAAGTGTATAATGTTTTACTGTATATTTCATTAAATAAATAAATTTTTATTATCAAAAATAACTATTCTGGAAACAGCTTGGGAATGGCATAATTATGGATATATAGGTTTGAAACTGTTCAAAATTATTATTGATAAATGCTAGCTAAAATAACCTCATAGGAAACACAAGACGGCTTGAATTAAATAGAGCAAAAACAAAAACTACGATTTGATGTTCCATAGCTGATGGGTTCTGCAAATGCAAATTCATAGGAATGAATGTCATCTGTCCCTGGCCTAAAAACAAATCACTGAAAATGTGGGTCTGAACTCAGAAAGGTAAAACTTGGTAGGTTACTGTTCAATTATGACCACTTTTAATTAATATTGATGAGAAAGTTTCTTTTTTTCTAATATGTCAAGAATTTTAAACCTAAGACAAGGTCATGAAGATTAATACTTTCTTTTATTTGAAATGGAATCTGTATAAAGGACTTTATAGTTCTTAGAAGCCCGATTTACACAATTCGCTAATTGCATATGACACAATTTTGAAAGGATTCTTAGAAGATTAAGTGCACATGTATGTAATGTTTAATTCTTAAGAATATTATGGCCATTTGAAATAGAACCTAGTTGTTTTTTCTATTACAGCTTAAGAGGGAAAGAAGGAAACATTTACGAGAAAAAATATTATGAGGTTTCAAGTTCATTCACTCATTCAAGTGTTCATTTAAATATTAGACATCAGTATGTGTGAACTACCCTAGCATTCTATATAGGGGTTTTAGGTTGTTATAAAAGTTTCAGGACAGGATCAATCATGTCACTACTTTTTGGGTAGTCAAACATTGAAGTAAACTAGAATATTATTTCATATGTTCCCAACTCACTTAGAATCTTAAGGTATGGAATTCCTGCAATGTTTCCAGAATCATTACAACACACCAGAAGCAGTTTTCAGATTGCAAAATCATGCCAAATGTGGGTAACTTAATCAAATCCCCTGGTTCCATAGCATTTACTTACTTATAAAATTTCTTGACTAATTAAAGTGATGTTAAAGGTATAGTTGTTTTCTTGTTTTTTTTTTTTTTATGTAACCTAATTTAACTTTTCTTTGCTTTTTTTTTTTTTTTTTTTTTTTTTTTTGAGATGGCGTTTCACTCTTGTTGCCCAGGCTGGAGTGCAACAGCATGTGATCTGGGCTCAACTGCAACTTTTGCCTCTTGGGTTCTAGAGATCCTCCTGCCTCTAGAAATTCTCCTGCCTCAGCCTCCTGCGTAGCTGGGATTACAGGCACGTACCACAATGCCTGGCTAAATTTTTATATTTTTAGTAGAGATGAGGTTTCAACATGTTGGCCAGGCTGGTCTTGAACTTCTGATCTCAGGTAATCTGCCTGCCTCGGCCTCCCGAAGTGCTGGGATTACAGGCATGAGTCACTGCACCTAGCCTGAGCCACCATGCCCGGCCTAAAACATTTTGAAGAAAATGCAATATTTAAAAATCAGTTTCAATTAAAAAAAAATGTAAAACTTAGCACATACATCTTGACTACTTATCATTTTATAATGTTATGTGTCAGTTCAACTTTGGGTATTCTACCTTCTGAGAACTTACATAGAGAGATTAATGAGAACAAAAATCATGCTCATTTCTCTTAGGTAATACATGTAACATGATTTTTCAGGTCAGTTATTAATTTTTGAGGGACATTTAAAAATAGACCTGGAAATACTCACTAAACTTCTATGGTTGACTGGACAACTCATTGTAAAGAAAGAAACTGAGAAAGCTGTTAAGCATGGCTCCAAGATCTGTATCATGAGGATATGCAAAATATTTTCATAACTTTATTAGGATTTAGTTTATAAAAGCAGGCCAGTGTTGACAGTATTTGAAATAAAGTTGTAGGTTTGAATAATTTTTGTAGAGTTTGCTTTAAAGTTTAATATTTAGCATATGTTTTTCTTGATTCTCTATTATTGTCTGGGAAACATGTTTTTCTAGAACTTAAAGGGAAGAAGAGCCTCTCCAGTGTTCCCATTGCTGCAGGCCCCCTTCCTGGAGTACGTTCATCTTCATTTCCAGGATAGGGTTTCCTTCCTGGCTGTGTGATCTATGTTAATATTAATTTACCACTTCTCTGCAAGTATCATAAAGAAATATCATACTTAACAGTGTCTGACTCTGTCCTCCCAGGGACTTGGTAGTGCTACCATCTGGATGCACAGAACATATCATATCAAATAGTAGAAACAAAACTATGCAGTTGGTACAATCTGTCTTCCTTGCTATGGCACCCTAAGCAAATATTTTTTAAGATTTAGGCAATGAGGTGAGTATGGTGGTAGAACTACAAATAGGCAGCATGCGGTCTCTATGTGCTGTTTTACCAAGGTCCATGAGCTTAGGGTATGAGCTAAAATATAGTCGAGTCAGGTCTAGTCATTCATGCTACAGTTGAACAGCAAAGGATACTTAGCTGGAAGAATGTGGAAGCCATATCATCTCACATTCTCAATAGTGGCATGAACAGTGAGAAGCAGGAAAAGTCTTGCCAACTGCTACAGGAATGTGGGTTTTATCAAGCCAAGAGGATTACTCAGAACTTAATTTGAGTCCAAACACACACATCTAACCCCTAAGCTAAATGTTTAGGTTTCCAAAACAAAGATAAAACATAGATTTTAGTAGTAAAGAATTTAGGTTTAAAAAAAAAAGGTAGTCCAAAGTAAGTAAAATTCAAACATGAGTGGATAATAGATCTTGGATTATCTCAGGTAGCAGAATGTCACATGGAACAATAAACTGGAGCCATTCTGAGGCTAAAAATCTCTTATTCTAATTGCCTTCTACTTATATTCACTTCATAAAGTCATGAGCGGGGACTACACATAGCAAATTGAATATGCTAGTAGGGAACAAAAGTTGCAGACTTTGAGTCAGGTTCTGCCTAATTCCTTACCTTGGCACACATTCTTTAATTGAAAAACAAGAGGTGCTCAGCTTCCATTAACAAGTTCAAACCAGCTTTGCCTCCAGATCCAATCCTGACTTTAGACAGAAAATAAAATTAAGCAACCTAAGGCTTTGGATCAAGTCATCCAAGCTCCAACTTCAACCTTTATTATATCTAAAGCTCTGTATTGGACTTGTGATTTATTTGGCAAGTCTAATTCCATGTTGTTTCCATCTTCTGGATAATTATGCTTTTTCATATGCTTTTTCCAGTGAAAAAGCATATCTGTCCTCAAATCCTGTCTTTGTTTTTGCCCAACATCTTAGTCTCTTTAGGACCAGGGCCTTGCTGGCTCTCATTAACGTCTAGATTTGAGAAAAAGAGGTCTGTCTCTAAATGCTACTGTGGTAGCCAGGAAATTGTGGACAGAGCTTAAAAATGGTGCTTACATAGATTTATAAGATAGCATATGGCTTCATATTCCCCATATGAGAAATGTCAATGCCAGTGCATTATCTTGGTTTATATTTGAATGTCGTGTGGGGTCTATCAGCCTGGAGTTTCTCCCAGCATCTGTACCAACTTTACTGACTTCACTGTTTAGTTCCATTTCATGGCTTTTCCAACTGGCTACATTCCATTACCGTGAGCTAGAACATTCTATTTACATAGGATATAATGTTGTGTTGCCATTCTAGGCATTTCCCCTTTATATAAAACTAAGGATAGCAAATTTAGAAATAACTACAAAAAACCAATATCTATGTGGCATGATAATGAAATTTGTTACGTTGCTATTTATGCATTTTCTCTTATTTATTTAACACACATTTATTGGGAACTAATTAAATGACAGTTGGGGATGAAAAGGTGATTTTGGACACATTCCCTGTTTCTCAGCAGTTTATCTTATTGTGGAAGAGTCTTAAAAATAATTATGTTGTAATATGACAAGTGTTTAGAAAAGTGGTAAGTAAATGCTGTGCAATTGCAAAAGAGGTTACCAGTTTCTGCTGGAGGGGATGGTACCAACAGATGTTCCCTATTTTGACATTTCTGCTCAATGCTGCTTTTGTATTCAGGATAACAAGTGAATTAAAAACGAATCCCTCCATGATATTGCACATTTCTTTATGTATTGAAACCTATTCCCTTGGCAAGTTTTTAAAGGCATTTCATATTTTCTAAAATTACATGCTAGGCTCTCTCTTTGCTTGTGATAATCTAGTGATTGTCTCCATTTTAAATATATCTTTATCAAATAGGATTTCCATACTTTCTGATGTTTTTGAGACTGCACTCAACTCTCACATCCTCAGCTTTGATATAATCATTGAATGAAATACTTATGGAAAACAACATAATGAACTTTTGTGTATTTTAGCCACTCTGATCAATTTTTTTTTTTTTTTTTTTTTTTTTTTGAGATGGAGTCTCTCACTGTCTCCCAGGAGGTAGTTCAATGGCGTTATCTTGGCTCCCTGCAATCTCCGCCTCCTGGGTTCAAGCAATTCTCCTGCCTCAGCCTCCCGAGTAGCTGGGACCACAGGCGTGCCCCGTCATACCCAGCTAATTTTTTTTTTTTGTATTTTTAGTAGAGACGGGGCTTCACTATGCTGGCTCGGATGGTCTTGATCTCCTAACCTCGTGATCTGCCCGCCTCGGCTGCCCAAACTGCTGAGATTACAGGCATGAGCCACTGAGCCGGCCCACTCTGATAAATTTTAAACAAAATTTTCATGACACACTGGAAGAGATTTATTAGAATAGCACTTTCTGAATCAAGTAGATAACAGCAGTTTGCTCCTAACCTTTTCAAAATTGCCTTATTTCCTTAAAAAGCTTTCTTGTACTTCAAGAGATAGGCAACTGTATAATGTCATCTTGGGAGCAGACCGAAAATCACATCCTAAGCAAGGACTCTGTAGACCTGAGTTAATTAGATACCTATCTTGAGATCTCTGTAGAGTGAGATGTTTTAATTGTGTTGTCTTATTCCAACATAATTATGAAATTAACTTGTGTCACCAGAATGGACTGTTTGTTAACACACAATTTATTTCAAAAGTATCACTGCTCCCAAAGACCTGCACACATTTTGTCTGGCAAGATTTGACATATAATTGTGTTGAAATGTGCTTTCTAGTGAATATTCAACCTCTAGTGACCATGATATTTGAAAAAGAAATGTTCTCAGGGTTAGGAGAAAAGAAAGGAAAATGACTCTCACTTGAAAAATTTAATGAATTTACATGCTTCTTTCTTGCTCAGCAATTTTACATTTAGTGATTCTAGTTCAGCAAGCATTTTCTTCCCTCTTTCGGTATGCTTGAATTCAGGCTCCTGCACAGCTTTTCTTCTTTGCAAATTATTGGTATCTAGGTAATTAGCTACAGAAGGTTTTAAATTTTTTATAGTAGATACTAGAGAAAATTAAGAGCAGTATCCTGTATGTGTATGGGCAATATATTTTCCATAATTCCAGTGGTTGGAATATCACATTTCTGTCCTGAATCACAGGGAGAAAGCACATTCTCCCTTCCTTTGTTTCTTCATGTAGACACAAATATCTATATATGTACATATGATATCCAGAATAGCATCCCTTATACACAAATATCTATATATGTAGATACGACATCCAGAATAGTGTCCCCTATAGAAGCTGCTATTATTATTATGAAATTAGAGAGTAAGAAGGTTAAGGGACAATAAAATTGTTACCATAATGTTCCTTCTCTATTGTTTTGAAAAATTGGTTTCAGTTATACAAAATGAATAAGTCCTAGAGATCTGCTGTACAATACAATACCTATAGTTAACAATACCATTCACAGCACATATTGTTAATGCACTAATTGATAGTTAACACACTTTAAAATATGTTAAGAAGATAAATCTCATGTTATATGTTCTTACCAAAAACAAAACAGAAAAGGACACAAGGAAATTCTTGGAAGCCATGGATACGTTTAGTATAATATCTTGATTGTGGTGATGGTATCACAGGTGTATATTTATGACTAACCTAATCAAAATGTATACATTAAATATGTATAATTTTTGGTATAGCAATTGTACCTTAATAAATCTTATAAGAGAGAGAAATTTGGTGTTCACAGTGGTTCTAAGGAAGGTAATGGCATATTTGAAGTTAGCATTTCCTTAATGCTCCAGATGTGAAGAAAGATTGTGTGTACACAACACATTCACTCATATCCCTGTGTCTTCTTGGCTCTCTAAAATCAATTAGCCAATTTCAGCAAGTGCATTATGCATTTTTCCTCTTCTGACAAAATCACTATGCTTTATTTTAATGTAATTATGTTGTTGTACAAAAGTTAGCACCTCTTCCATCTGTTTCTTACAATGACTGTGCATTTAGCAAATAAATAGTCTTGGGTAGGTGAAGGATATCAGGAACTGCTCCACAGATAAAGCACTTCCAGATGCTTGCAAAAATCCAGGTGTAAGGCATTTGCAATCTCCTTTTATCAGTCATAAATTCACATATCCTTACCTTTCAGGAAATTTAAACAATTTTTAGGAATCCATGTTTTTGGAATTTAATGGCCAATTTTTATTTTCTGATTTCTTAAAAGAAGGAACATTTAAAATTGTTCCTGTGATTTTCTTGCTGCATTCCACAGTTTTTCTTATGATTTGTTCTGGGAAGGCTTTTGTGGATTATTTCTTTCATTTTATCTTCCTCTGTACCACACTCCATAAAGTGGAACCCTGAGAAGTGCACTGCTTTATGAAGGATGGTGGAATAAAAAAATGACCTTTTCAGTAGAGGAAATAAGTTCATTAAAGATGGATTCTGAAAGTGATTATGTAATTTTATCCTGCTATCATAAATAATTAAAAGTAAATAATTCGGGGAAATAATTATCCTCACTGTCCTCACTATGCTTTCATACTTAGTTACAAGGCATAGATAATTTCATGCTGAGATGTATTTGTTTTTGCCCATATGTAATTAAGACATAGTAAAACATTCTATTTTATAGTATGATTGAGGGACCATCTCATTACCATGCCAACTGTTTAACAGTAGGCATAGTTAACAAATAACTTGAATCCATATATTAATATTTGATTTTGGAATAAAATGAGTTAATTATTCTGACTATTTCATATTTTCCCCAATACAACAGTGGCATCATGTTATGAAATAAATGTAAGAAGGATATGTCTATTTTTATGTTAAGGACTCCTGGGAGGAAACAAATTTTTTTTTTTTTTTTCCTTAAGAAAAAGTAGCTGCTGCACTGACTTCTCCCAAATCTTTCCCTGGTTTTATTTTGATTTTTTAAAAAAATTTTATTTTTCTTTCAGCTTTTATTTCAGATTTGGGGTTACATGTGCAGGTTTGTTATATGGGTAAAATGAGTGCTAAGGGAGTTTGGTGTACATATTACTTTGTTACCCAGGTAATAAGCATGGTACTCAATAGGTAATTTTGGTCGTCACCCTCCTTCCTACCCTCTAACTTCAAGCAGGCCATGGTGTCTATTTTTCCCATCTTTGTGTCCAGGTGAACTCAGTGTTTAGCTCTCACTTACAAGTGAGAACATGTAGTATTTGGTGTTCTGTTCCTGCATTAATTCACTAGGATAATGGCCTCCTACTACATGTATGTTCCTGCAAAGAACACAATCTCATTTTTTTTATGGTTGCATAGGATTCCATGGTGTATATGTACCTCATTTTCTTTATCCTGTCCACTGTTGACGGGCATCTATGTTTATTCCATGTATTTGCTATTGTGAATAGTGCTGTGATAAACATAAGTGTGTGTGCATCTTCATAGTAAAATGATTTATATTCCTTTGGCTATATACCCAATAATAAGACAACTGAGTTGAATGGTAGTTCTAAGTTCTTTGAGAAATTACCAAACTGCTTTCCACAGTAGCTGAACTAATTACATTCTCACTAGCAATGTATACACATTCTCTTTTTGCTGCAGCCTTGCCAGCATCTGTTATTTTTGACCTTTTAATAGTACTCATTCTGACTGGGATGAAATGGTATCTCATTGTGGTTTTGATTTGCGTTTCTCTGATGATTAGTGATGTGGAGCCTAGTAACAGTTTGTGTAATGTTGGCTATAGCTATGTCTTTTTTTGAAAAGCATCTGTTTAAGGCCTTTGCCCATTTTAAAAAGGGATTTAAAAAAATTTTTTTTTGCTTGTTAATTTGCTTAGGTTCCTTATAGATTCTGGATATTAGACTTTGTTAGATACATAGTTTGCAAATATTTTCTCTCATTCCGTAGATTGCCTATTTACTCTGTTGATAGTTAAATTAGGTCTTTGGTTTAATTTAATCTGAACTCTTAATTTAGGTTTTACTTGCCTTTTTTGTTGTTGTTTGCAATTGTTTTTGGAGTCTTTGTCATGAAATTTTTGCCAGAGACTATGTCTAGAATAGTATTTCCTATTTTTTTTTTTTTTTTTTTAGTTTTGCTGGATTTATAGGAGGCAGAGACACAAGCCAATGAAAGGTGAAGAAAATTAATAATGCTTTCACTCTGTAGAACTTAAGAGGACATGGTACACATTTATTAACATGACACACTAAATCTGCTTATGTCTTTTTCAAATACAATTAATTTACAATAAAGATCTTTTAATTTCTTAGAATCTCTAGATTAACACTAAGATCAAGAGATAAAAAAAAATCAGAGACTATTGGTATGGTCTCATGGCTAAGCAGGAGGCTGAATGACTCCTGATGGCATCATTAGCACTGTGATCTTTTGGGATATATGTTTATTTAACATATGATGTCCGAGGGGATGAGTAGGCTCAATGGATGATATATGGCAGGCTTCTCTAGTCATATACCTATAACTGCAGCACCAACTGAATCATGAGCAGCATATTTGCTTAAGAAGCAGCTTCCTCATAGGCACGCTCAATTACATAAAAATGTTCCATTAGGGACAGAGATGATACATAGGAAACAAACTTGGCTGTGTATGTTAATGTTACTACTCTGATCAATACAAGTTAATAGGTGTCCCAGCCTATTTTGTTTAATTTATGAACAAGGTTTTATTATTATTATTAGTTATTGGTTCCTACTTTGACTTTTTCTGCTCAAGTCATATTGTTTTGCCTTGCAAATAGACACTTTGGTCTTAGATTCACACTCCCCTTTCCTTAATTTTACCCAATTACAAACTATTAATCCCTCGAATTTCAGTAATAATATATTATGCTACCAGAATCATCGACATTAAGATTAAACTCACAGAAATTTAGAATTATGATTATAGTGGGTGCTGATATGGTTTGGCTGTGTCCCCACCCAAATCTCACCTTAAATTGCAATAATCCCCAGGTGTCAAGGGCAGGACCAGAAGGGTGTAATTGAATCATGGAGGTGACTACTCTCATGCTGCTCTTCTCATGGTAGTGAGTTCTCACAGGATGATGGTTTTATAAAGGGCTTTTCTTCTTTTTGCTCGATACTTCTCTTGCCTGCCACCAGTAAAATGTGAATTTGCTCTTTTGCCTTCCACCATGATTGTGAGGCCTCCCCAGCCATGTGAAACTGAATCTTTTAAACCTCTTAAAAAAAAAAATTACCCAGTCTTGGGTGTGTCTTTGTTAGCAGCATGAGAATGAATATAGGTATTAAACAAAAAGACAAGAAATAAACAGGAATAGCCTAAGAGATCATATGATTTTTGGTATAATAATCATTTGGCTCATGGGAAAGTTGATTGTATATGCTCTTGGTACATAGGCATGTGTTTATCTTTGGTGGACATTTAGCAGCATAGTTTTCTTACTCAAATGCAGTCCTCTCAAATATATCCAGAGTGTAGTTAAATAAAAAGTTGCCAGCCAAGTTGCCAGGCCATTAACCTTATCTTGACTGTGTTGATTTCTTTTATGCTGTAATGTTTGTTATAATCTAATGTTTCTGTTCCTTTTACATTTTGGGGTACATTCAAATTCTAATCTCTTTTATTCTAAAATATTTATTTTAACCCCCCTTTTTGCCTCCTCTTTAGTACATCTTTTTTTTTTTTTAACTTGTATGAAAAGTAATGTTAAGAGAATTAATCAAAACTTTTTTTCTCCTGGGAACTCTACATATCTACTGTTCTTCTTTTATTTTTAGCATATTTTTCATCTCAAATGTGGGTCCTTGGAGATGATGGAGTACTTGTTGAAGGATGATGTGTGCAACCTGCTTTATTGGTTGTCTAAAGATTATCTAAAGACCACTTCTTAAAGTCAGGCTTACAAAGATTTATAAGTGTTTCTTATCCAACACCAATAAGATCAAAACTAAAATGACACATTTAATATTTCCATTAGGTAGACCCGGTTTCAATTTTAAAAATTAATTTTAATGAATTCTTCTATTAGTTTTAACTGTGTGGCATTCCCTGTGATTTTTTTCTTGCACTTTCCTGCATTGATTACCTTTTTGCTCTAAAATCCTCTAGTTTTCAAGGTTCAGTCTAAGTGCATTGCTAACACATGGAGAGGTTTTTTTTTTTTTTTTTTTTTTTTTTTTTTTTTTTTTTTTTCCAGTGACTCTTCTTAAGTACACACAGCTTCTCCACTTTATTATAGCTATTAATGTACATGAATTATTTTTCTCTTAAGCAGCAATCCCTTTAGAAACAGAATCTCCACATGTCAGATATACTTCATTCTTTTATATCTGTAGTATGGCACTTTGCAGTCAATGAGCCCTTAATAAATACTTGATTAATACAAATGACCTGGTGACTTAGGCAGTGCATAGTGTTCTGTAGTGGTCCATACCTGGGGTGGTCATCATAGATCAGAAACAAAGAGACCAATAAAAATGAATAGAGGGTCCAGAAATAAAGCCACCCAACTACAACCATCTGATCTTAGATGAAAGTTGACAAAAACAGGCAATAGGGAAAGGACTCCCTATTCAATAAATGAATCTGGGATAACTGGCTAGACATATGCAGAAAATTGAAACTGGACCTCTTCCTTACACCACATACAAAAAGCAACTTATGATGGATTAAAGACTTAAATGGAAAATCTAAAACTGTAAAAACCCTTGAGGAAAACCTAGGAAATACCATTCTGGACATCAGCGCTGGTAAAGATTTCATGATGAAGACCCTAAAAGCAGTTGCTACAAAAACAAAAATTGACAAATGGGATCTAATTAAAGAGCTACACAGCAAAGGAAATTAGCAACAGAGTAAACAGACAATCCACAGAATGGGAAAAGTTATTTGCAAACTGTGCATCCAACAAAGGTTTAATATGCTTAGATATTAAAATCAGATATTAGATTTAGTTTTATTAGATGGTAGATATGAATATTAGATATTAGCATCAGAATCTTTAAGAAAATCAAGCAGATTAAGCAAAAACCAACCCCATTAAAAAGCAGCCAAAGGACATGAACAGACACTTGTCAAAAGAAGACGTATACATGGCCAAAAACCCTATTTAAAAAGGCTCAACATCACTAATCATCAGAGAAATGCAAATCCAAACCACAATGGGATACCATGTTATACCTGTCAGAATGGGTACTATTAAAAAGTCAAAAAATAACAGATGCTGATAAAGCTGCAGAGAAAAGGCAATGCATGCTTAGACACTGCTAGTGGGAATGTAAATAAGTTCAGCCACTTTGGAAAACAGTCTGACAATTTCTCAAAGAACTTAAGACAGAACTATCATTTGATCCAATAATCCCACTTTTGGGTATATGCTTAAAGGAATATGAATCGTTTTACCATAAAGACACATGCATGTGTATGTTCATTACAACACTATTCACAACAGCAAAGACATAGAATCAACCAAAATACCCATTAATGGTGGACTAGATAAATAAAATGAGGACATATACATGCCATGGAATACTATACAGTCATGAAAAATAATGAAATAATGTCCTTTGTGTCAACATTGATGGAGCTGGGAGTCATTATCCTAAGTAAACTAACACAGAATAAAAAACTAAACACGCATGTTTTCACTTATAAGTGGGAGCTAAACATCGAGTATACAAGGACACAAAGATGAGAACAGTAGATACCAGGGCCTACTTGAGGTTGGAGGGTAGAAGGGTGAGAATGAAAATCTACCTAATGAGTACTATGCTTATTATCTGGATGATGAAATAATCTGTACACCAGATTCCCATGATGCACAATTAGTCTATGCAACTAACCTGCAACTGTAGCTCTAAAACTAAAATAAAAGTTAAAAAAAAAGAGAGGCCGGGCGCGGTGGCTCAAGCCTGTAATCCCAGCACTTTGGGAGGCCGAGGCGGGTGGATCACGAGGTCAAGAGATCGAGACCATCCTGGTCAACATGGTGAAACCCCGTCTCTACTAAAAATACAAAAAACTAGCTGGGCGTGGTGGTGCATGCCTGTAATCCCAGCTACTTAGGAGGCTGAGGCAGGAGAATTGCCTGAGCCCAGGAGGCGGAGGTTGTGGTGAGCCGAGATCGTGCCATTGCACTCCAGCCTGGGTAACAAGAGCGAAACTCCGTCTCAAAAAAAAAAAAAAAAAAAAAGAGAAAAGTCAGCCTTGGAATATGACATAATAAGGCACAAGAACAAATAAGTATACAATATAAAACAATAAATGGTGTGGAACATATTTACAGAAATACAAGAGGAGGGAACACTCCTGAGGCAAGATGACCAGTTAAGGCCTACAAAGTTGAAAGTTGAGGGTCATGCATAATAGATAAAATTTGAGTAGGTAGAGAAGAGGTAGGAATTACCTTTAAAATTGAGTTTTTTGTTAGTGATAACTCCAGTGGAAAAAAAAAAAGCCAAAAAAAAAAAAAAAGCAGAATAAAAAGAAAGTAGAGCATAACATGCGGTAATTTGGGTTCACTCTTCCACAGAGTTCCACGTTCTGTTCCCAAAATAAGGATTACTCATGTTGCTGGATTTGAATAAAGATCAAAACAAATTTGTTTGCATTCATCTGCTCAATCTGCTTTCAATGATCTGTAAGGTCCATATAAGGAGATATGTTCATGCCTTTTGAAATAAAATTAAATTTCCAAATGAAAATTTATGTAACACATCTATCCTTTCTATGAACTATTCAGTAGGCATTAAGTAATCTTTGTAGGACAGCCAATATCAACAACTGCTCTTAGCAACAACATGCTATTGCTTCTTAACCCAAGGGGCACTGGGAATTATCTTGGCAACTTGTTGCCTTTGTAACTGGCCTATACCTTCATTAATCCAGACTAGTCCTATTTTTAAAACATCTGTGTTATATAAATCCAAATATATGAATAACATAGCACTTGAATAATTGATTGATTTTTATACTTAAGTTTCAGCAAATGTCCATGATCCTCAAGGAGACCAGTATTAAATATGCTTAAAGTGTTAAAGAAAATGGTGAAGTTTCTGCAATTTGATTAATTGATACCCTAAGGACATGACCTCTTCAACTACTGAGATGCTAACTATGCAAAAGTGAGAGTGTGTAAGAGCAAAATTATAATTATCTGGGATTAGGCCAAGAAAGAGTTCACTATCTAATTTAATGGTACATTCAATAGCTTACCATGGGATCAAGGTTTGCAGACTTTCTTTTAATTATTAATTTTCATCTGATTCTCACCATTTAGAGTTCCTCTAATGATTTAACAATAAAATTATTACATTGAAAAGTCAATGAAAGGGAAACAAACAAGATAAATCAGTCTCTTGTTTCCAAATTCTCCTATGTGCAGATTTTCACAACTCCATGTACACTTGAATTTCTGCTTTCTAGCTCATTCCTTATTTTTAACTTATAAGGTCTCCCTCCACCTCCATTGCTATCTGTCTAGATCCTAGCCACCATCCAGTTCCCAGTGGAAATTCCACTAAACCATGAACCCTTCAGTGAATGACTTGGTTGGAAGTAATCTCTTCCCCTCTCAGAAATCTCCTGATACTTTTCTTCTTTTAGCTTCTTGTGCTGTACAGTATGTGTATAATTTCATAGCATTCTTATATTAATCATATTTTTGAAAATTATCAAGTCTAATACAAAACATTTCTTAATTTTAATAAATATTCTTTGGTTATGCAACATGTTAGTGTAAGGGAAGCCAGGTGAAGGGTATACGAGGACTTTCTATACTATTTTTGCAACTCTTCAGTGAGTTAAAACTTAAAAAAAAATCTTCTTAATAGAACATGTGATGAATTATTTTACTTAATTTAAATGGAATTTTTGAGATCAGCCAAAAAGATGCTGTTACATAAGTAGAGGTCTGCAGGAGTGCACAAACAACAGACTTTCCTGGCCTTCCCTGAAGCACTAAAATGAAGATGGGATGGTAAAAACACAAAACACTCCAAAAAGAGAAATCTGTAGTTTCAGAATTATCAATCCACAACTTTTTGAGACCATTTACTGACCAAAATTTCTTCCTCATACATATATATTTTTCTTTGAGACCAAAGTCAGGACACTAAAATATTTGTTGAGAGAATGTAAATATTAATGAATAGATTGTCATAGATGGAAAAAAAGGGAATTTTGCTTAAATGAACTTAACTTGTTCCATAAACTTAACTGTTTCATGTAAGATATACATTTAAAGGGATGTATGAGAACATTTAAAAAAAATAATTAATTCTACAAAACCTGAAAAATAAAGAAACTTACAAATACCACATAGATGGACAAAAAAAAAAAAAAAAATCTGACATCTGCAGTTGATCCATTCATTAAAATAAGGCAATCTGTGCAGCCCATTTCTGTAACTCTTTTGCAGACTGGCCTAACTTTTCATTCTCATAAAATTGGAGATGGGCTGTTTGGTTTATTGGTAATTGCAACAGAAGCAGAATGGTCCTATGTTTGCCAGTCCACAAACCCCATAGATGTTTATCCACTCAAGGCAGTGCCAGCCTGCTGCATTATTTCAGCTAGCGACATTCCTCGATGAAAAAAACAGCAGCTGCTCGCTCAAAATAAACTTGTTTCTGTTTATGCTGTCAGCAGAAAGCTGTTTTAAAAAATCATTAGATGCATCATGCTGTTGCGGTATGTTAAATTGTGAAGCATAAAGAATGATTCCTGAAAGACAAGCGTCATGCTACCTTCATTGCATAGTGTTTCTTTCTACTGCATAATTCAACTGCAGGTAAGATTGGTGACCTCAGGTGTTCTGACACAATGTTAATGATGCCAAGATTGTGGACTGAAGTCCCTTCGAGGTTAGTAAGTTCTGCACAAAGGAAAATGTGTGAGAACCACTACACTAAGATTTGGGGACTTGGTACTGATGCTGACTCTGCCAACTACAATCTATATGACCTTGGATACTTCTCTTGATCAATCCAAGCTGCACTTTCTCCGTCTGATCCATAGGGTTTCTTAAAATTTCATACTTTAGCATACAGTGTTCTTACTCTTAGCATTTTTCATCAGTTGTGAGGGCGTATGGCTGATATAAATATATTCTGACTCTGGGTAAACGACACAAAGCATTATTTTACCAAAGTAGTCAATAAATGTATCTTTGTATTAAAAGACTGACATATTTATTTTCTTTTCTTTAAGTTAAATATCAGTGTATTTTGAATTTTTTCCACTGATAGACATTGAAAAATAAATTATGGTACAGCTATAAAATAAATTACCACCATACCATCAGTATGGTAATCACTAGAAAATTGTATTGAATTCATTATAATGTTGTATGAACTGACATAGAACATCAAAAAGAATCATTAGTTTAAAAGAAAACAAGTAAAGTAGGTTATATGCAGCCTGTCCCACTTTTGTAAACTATGTATATACACAGATACATGTGTATATGTGTATTTATATTATATATACAAGATTCTGAAGTAAGATATACCACATTATTTTAAAATGTCTTCCTCAGGAGGAGGTAATAATAAAGATCTCCATTTTTACGTTTTGTACCTTTATAATATTGGAAGGTTTATGGTTAGCATATATTACTTTCATTATCAGAAATGACTATGGAACATTAATATTTTAGTGAGAATATGATCATATAGTCAATTTTTGGAAGTATACTTTTAAGTGTAAGTTTTCATGCATTTTGAGAAATGTGTGCCTTTGTGCCACCATCAACCTGAACAGTGTTCTAGAGGCCTTTGTGCTTAATCTTCCCACCCTACCTTAGGTCCTAGACAACCACTGATCTTATTTCTCAATTAATTTTACTTTTTAAACATTTAACACAAATGGAACCATACCATACAGTAGCCTCTTTTTATCTACCTTCTTTTGGTCAACACATTGAGTTTTAGATTCATCTGTGTTGTAGTGTGAATCAGTAATTTTTTCCTTTTAATTGAAGGCTACATTGTGGGAATATTTCGTAATTTGCTTTTCCATTCACCTCTTGATGAATATTTGCATTATGTCTAGCTTTTTATTATTCTAAATAAAGCCTGAAATATTAATATGTAAGTATTTTTTAGGAGGAAATAATTTATTTATCTTGGTTATATACCTAGAATTACTGAGTCACAGTAGAAGTATGTTTAACTTTAGAAGAAATTATTAAAGAGTTTCCCAAAGTTGTAGCATTTTGCATCACCTCCAGAAATGAGTAAAAGTTTCAATGACCTCATATACCTATCAATATTTGACAGTCAGCATTTAAAATTTTAGCTATTCATATGAATACTTAGTGGAATTTCCGTATAGTTTAAATTTTATTCCTGTGATGATAAAAGGTGCTGGCCATATTTTCATGTTATTAATAGATTGCTTTGTGATTTGTCTATTCAGATCATTTTCCCAATAAAAATGGCATGTTGTCATTTTATTATTGAGTTGTGAGAGCTCTTACTTTTTAAGCTCTGTGTGTGTTGCAAGCATTTTCTCATTGCCTGTGATTTCGCTTTTCATTTTCTTAACAACAGCTTGAAAAGTTGAATATTTTATTTTTGATAAATTCCAGTTGTTCATTTTCTTCTAATGTTAGTGCTTTTGTGGTCTAAGAAATTTTTGCCTACCCAAAGGTTGTAAATATTATTTCCTATGTTGTCTTCTAGAAGTTTTATAATTTAAGCTTTGTGTTTAGATCTTTTTTGTTTTGATAAACAGAACATGTGCCATTATATTTCTAGTGAAAATATAGTACTTTTAACATAAAAAAATAATTCTACAAATCACTTCCAAATTGATCCCTTGATAGTGTTTATAAAAGGTAGGACTTTGAAAATAACATGGCCATCTGGGTCCTTTTACCTCAAGGAAGAAAGCTACATTTCAAATTTTATTCTTAGCCTACCTGTGAAAAAGGAAATTTGTTTTGTTTTGTTTCGGCCTCATCTTATTTTTTCAGGGTTTTGTTTTGTTTTGCTTATTTGTTTGTTTGAGATGGGTCTCCCTCCATTGCCCAGGCTGAAGTAGAGTGGCACATTCTCGGCTCACTGCAACCTTGCCTCCCAGGTTCAAGAGATTCTCCTGCCTCAGCCTCTTGAGTAGCTGGGATTACAGGCACCTGCCATTGCACCTAGCCCTCGTCTTATCTTTTCATACAAAAGCATTCTTCAGTATAAGAAGGATGGAAATTGTGAAAGTAAACAGAAGAGATTTTGCAGAGAGAAAAAGCAGACGCCTGTATCATATACCTCTGATAATTCCAGTAGGACAAAGAAAGAAGAGTGGGCATTGCATTTTTTAAATGTATTGTCTGTCTTAAAGTATACAACAGGATATTTAAAAATATATATATAGTGGAATGGTTACTGTAGTAGAACAAATTACCATATCCATCATCTCTCATGGCTACCTGTTTCTCCCTCTGCAGCAAGAGAAGCCACAATCTACTCATTTAGCAAAAATCCTAAATATGATACACTATTATTAACAATAACCCTCATGTTGTAGATTGGATCTTTCAATTTTTCATCCTATACATTTACTACTTTGTATCTTTTACTTACATCTCTCCAGTTTCTACCCACTCCCCTAACATCCCAATCTCTACATATTTGATCTATCAATCTATCACCTATCTCCCTATATATCTATGTATCTACCTATCATCTATTTATTTAATTCTACACATGAGTGGGATCATGCAGTATTTTCTTTCTGTCTCTGGCCTATATAGCTTAGGATAATGTACTTCAGGCCCATCCATGTTGTAGAGTTAATGATATAAAGTGGTGCTTTTTTTTTTTTTTTTTTTTTTTTTTTTTTGAGACAGAGTTTTACTCTGTTGCCCAGGCTGGAGTGCAGTGGCATCATGATCTCAGTTCACTACAAGCTCCACCTTCCAAGTTCAAGCCATTCTCATGCCTCAGCCTTTCAAGTAGTGAGGATTACAGATGTGTGTCACCATGCCCAGCTAATGTTTGTATTTTTAGTAGAGACAGAATTTCACCCTGTTGGCCAGACTGGCTTTGAACTCCTGACCTCAAGTGATCTGCCTGCCTCAGCCTCCCAAAGTGCTGGGATTACAGGTGTGAGCCACAATACCTGGCCCCTAAAGTGGTGCTCTTAACAAGAAATTATTGATGGAATGATGTCACAGTTCAAACTGGAGTAAATTAAATAGTCAATGAATAGTAGGAAAAGGATTTCCTAGACTGAAAAAGTATTGGGTATGATTATAAGTAGCTTTGTTTGCATCTTATCTTAAGTAAAAGTTTTCCTTGTCTTTAAATATTTATGCTTGTATCACAGTACATATTTTATACCAGAGACAGTGTTTCTTTGTCCTTAAATATTTGTGGTTGAAATGCTAGGTTTTTAATCAATCTTCAGAAGGTTAGGACATGCAAAAATGAACTGGAAAATGCTGCATTTACTGTGGATCCATAGTCAACATGATAAACTCATAACTTTTCTCCCATAAGTTATTTACTTAGGTCATAAAGTTATAATCTAAACTATTATTTGATAAAATGTAACTAAGAATACATTTCCCGGCACATAACTTTTGGGAAAACAATATCACACAAAGAATAAAGCTAGAAAGTTTCATCACTGTCACACTTCTTTAGACGCTTTAGCCTGTTTGGATTTCTAAACTGGTATTCTAACAAAAGATGACTAAGGATACTTGCTGTTTTAGCTATCAGATAGTACATGTGATGGCACTGCACAATAGACTCTGGCATTGGACTGGATTATCAAAGTGTGGACTATGAATGGAAGAGAACAGATGTGAAAGCATCATCATTAATCAAGGTTCTTTGTAGAAGACTGGTTATTGGACACACAATTCATATGCTCCATTCAGTTTAATAGAAGAAAATGTATCAGTAACATGATAGGGTGAGCTAGCACAATAGAAATAAGATAAATTATACTTTATGTTGAGAACTAATTCCAGTACAACTATTTGTGGATTTACGGGTGATTGAAAATTTGATTGATGGATGCAGCAAACCACCATGGCACATGTATATGTATGTAACAAACCTACACATTCTGCACATGTATTCCAGAACTTAAAGTATAATAAAAATAAACACACACACACACACACACACACATACACAGACAAATAAAATAAAATTGTTGTGGCAAAAAATGCATGTTGACTATGAAAGTATTATTATGTTTTTCTATTTTTTACTGAAGTAATTTGACCAAATGAAAATAATTCTTCTTGGTTAATATCTTGTTCAAAGAAGACCTTTTAAAATGGAATATAATGGAATATAGTAGGTGAATTAACCTTGTTATGAAATAAAAAAGTCAATTATAACTATTACAGTAACTTCAATTAAACAGTAGTCTATTACTTACTTACCTTTGTTCTTCCTCCTTTATCCCCTGACTGGCTAGACTGATGAATGTTATATACTGTGGTCTACGAAATAGCCCTAATAAATCAGACCAATACAAAGGTAACCTCATGATTCCCACATTTTAAAACATTACCTGGTTGGTCTTGAATGAATTCCATCCTTTTTCTTTCTCTGGAGAGTGCTAATCGAATTTAAAACTTCCTTCTTCACTTATTATTTGTGGTAATTTCTATGTTTGAACATTTGCATATATGTCCAGAAATGTATATCATATTATCCATCAAGTAAAAATAGTGATTCATTATGAATTACTTAAGTCAGAATCTATCCCAATATTAGATGCAGAATCTAGTCAGCAGTTTCATTTTTGATGGATTATGTTGCAAGAGCTTTCAACAAATTAGCAATTTCTACTTGTAAGCTGTTTTCTAGAAAAGATGAAAGTATTCACAAGACCTTAAGTAAGTATCTAATCATCAAATTATCTTGTATTTACAGCAGTAAGTTTAATTATAATAAAGCCACACAATTTAAAGTGCAGGTCTGTTTGTGACTCTTTTAACATAATTGAAAAATGTCATCTAAGTGATTTTCATGTTTAGATTTTTCATTGTACATAGACTATGTTTAAATTCTCCTACAAAGAGTTAGCAATAATCCTCAAGCTTTCATTAAGAAAGAAATACAAGAAGATTTGTTTCATGATTATATTTAGTAAGCTAGCTAGTCATTTAATATGTATTAAGTGGCTGTTTCATGTGAGTCATTGTGTCAGGTAGTCTCTTCTCTTTGCTTCTACAGATACAAACTGTCCTCGTTTTCAACTTACTTTTTTGTTTTATTCTATTTCACTTTGACTTTTAGGGCAGCCTTTTATCTCTCTCTCTCTCTTTTTTTTTTTGAGACAGAGACTCACTCTGTCGCCAGGCTGGAGTGCACTGGCATGATCTTTGTTCACTGTAACTTCCACCTCCCAGTTTCAAGCAATTCTCCTGCCTCAGCCTCCCAAGTAGCTGGGACTATGGGCAAATGCCACCATGCCCAGCTAATTTTTGTATTTTTAGTAGAAATGAGGTTTTACCATGTTGGTCGGAATGGTCTCAATCTCTTGATCTCGTGATCAGCCCGCCTTGGTCTTCCAAAGTACTGGGATTACAGGCGTGAGCTACCATCCCCGGCGCTTATCTCTGTCTTCTTTATGTGTTGATTTTTCTTGGGAGTATGTCTTAGGCCCTCTCTTTCTCTCACCCAGCTTCCATAGGTGATCGCGTCTATTCGCATCTTCTTCTGGGAAAAGAAACAACATAACACGATAGATGAGCCTTGAGTTTTGGGTATTCAGGGTTTGGGATATCGTATATAGGTCTATTGTCACCTGCCTGACTTGAAGCAAATTATAACATCTTAGCGTTCCAATTTCTCCATCAGTATAATGAAGGACCTGTCTTATGGGATGGTTATAAGGATTCAATGTGTTCCTATACAATCCTGTATTTTTCTATCATTGTACTCATTACAGAGTGTTATAATGGCCTGCTTCATTGTCTGTATTTCCGTCAAGACCCTGTGCTCTAAGTGCTATGACAGCAGGATTTATTTATATTTTTATAATTGAATCCCTAGTACTTAGATAAGTTCTTCAGCATAGGAGATAATAAATGTTCATTGAATTCATGCTGATAGATGGTTACAAAAGGGCACTGTCCCTAAGGAGTTCACAGTGCAAAAGGAGAGACATATTGGTAAACAAATAATTATAATACTATTAAACTATTAAAATAGAAATATTAACAAAACATAGGAGGCTAGGCTGGGTGTGGAATCCTAGTAGTGGTTGGCCCTGGCAGCTACTGGATAGGATATAGCTCAAAGTTCTTCAGCAGGCTAGTTTTAATGTGCAGGCTACTAATAGAGACCTAGAGAGGTTTGTAGCTCTCACTTGAATAGATTGGTTGATTCTTCAACTTACTTAATACAAGAATCACACTTATGAGATGGTAAAGTTAAGAAAAGCAGAGAGTGTATAGGGACACAGACTTGAAAAGGCACCCCATTTGAGGAGGCACAGTTAATATTTTGGTGCGGCTGGAATGCAGCATGCTTCTGAGGAAGTAGGGTGATGTGCAGCTAGAAAACTGGTGATGATTAGGAACTTAAACTTGATCTCATAGGCAACAGAAGGATCTTTAGCATTGAAATCAAATAATAAAAAAAATCTGTCATAAATGTAGAAATGATGTTGTGAGAAAATGCTTCAGCCTTGCCAGGAATGTGTGGAGAAAGACCTCTCCTGTTCTATTTGGAGTGTGAGATGCAACTTTCAGAAGGGAATTAGTCAAGAGAAGACAAGTCGTCATTTCAACTTTTAGCTTAGCAAAGAGCTTTTCCTGTTCTCATGTTAAATCCATTTTAATGATAGAAGCTTCAGGGTTAATCAGCTGCAGCCTTAATTATCTAAAACAGGACAAATCTTGTTCTGAAAGCATAACGTAAGAGGTTAGGAAGGTAGGTTTCAGGGGAGGATGAATAAGCTTATTGATGCGTGGTAATTGTCCTTGCAGCTTTCTTGCAAATGAATTACACTTTGGCCCTCCCACTTCCTTTTCAGGGCAGTTTTTAACCAACAGGCAGAGTTATTTTATGAGGCTTTTAAAAATTATTGTATTGCTCCATTTCAATAGCAGTAGGGGTTTATTAGCCAGATGTTGTTGCTTGATTCCATAATTCTTTTAAGAAATTTCTTTGGAGAAATAGTTCTCCATATTTCAAGTGGTTACGGTAGAACTAATTATCAAATTGCCAAGTCTCTCCTGGCTAGAAGGTGGGCATGTGACCTAAAGTTCAGCCAATCACACTCTTCCTGAAATCTGAATATTTGGTAAAGTGAAACAAGCAGAGGAAGTGGTTTAATATGATTTATTTAAATTTTAGAGACCTGAAAAACTTCATTTTTCTTGTTTCCTATATTACCAGAACCTCTTCAGCCCCTGAACTTGCCAAGGTATATTTTTCCAGGTTTTCTTTTAATTCTGTAAGTTATCTTATCCAACCACTTCTATTAAATTATCTAGGTTATAAGTTACAAAGAATGATTTTCCACTGGTGAAAATCAATCATCACTAATTTATTTTGGTTAAACATTGTTCAAAACCTTAAAACAGAAAACAAAATATCTCAAATCTTGCTTTTAATAAAGCACCGAACAATTTTGGTTTTCAAAATAACACTTCTTTCTTAATAAGCACATACAAATTTTCACAGGAGACACAGGGGATCATTAAGTGACAGAATCTGAGGATTTTGAGCTTGAAAAGTGGTATGGCATGGTGGTTATAAGTACAGGTTCTCCAGGTGTGGTGTGGTGGTTAAAGTCCTTGCTCCACCTTTAACAATAATATGACCTTGGATGATTTCCTTATTCTCTAAGTTCCTCCATTTTTTCACCTGTAAAATGGGGCAAAGACAATTCATGTGATGTTCTTAGAACAGTGCCCAGGTGTGTACCTATGCAACAATTTTGCATGTTCTTCACATGTACCCCAAAACCTAAAATGCAATTAAATAAAAAAAAATAAGAACAGTGCCCAGCTCACAATATGAACTCAATAAATAAAGTTTAGGGTCATCTTCCAGCTATGCTGCTATTTTATTTCAAATTTCAATTTTGAGCTGCTTGTGAGGCAGACACATTGTTCTATCCATCTTTGAAATCTTATTTCTGAACCTAGTAAGTGTGCTTTTTCCCAGTGGCTACACTGTAATGAAATATCTGAAATCTGTTTTCATATATGTGTTGTAGTTATTGTATCGATATTTACACAGAAACCTGGTATCAATAATAAAATTATTGAAATCTTAGGGTCCAAACTTGCTGTCTTTCTACTGATCTCTACAAAGTACCATAGCTTTCAATGTTTATAAACTTATATAATGATGTTTCATTGTTTATGCAATATTTCTTGTTATGTAATATTTTTTTCCCAGTTAATTGTGTTAGAATCCTCAGTGGAATAATTAAGATTTCACCAATGGTTCTTAACTTTGGCTGAATATTAAAACCAGCTGGAGAGCTTTCATAAACACCGATTCCAGATTGCCAACTCAGATTAATAAATTCTGAATCCTTGGGGAAGGAACCTGGATATCAGCATTGCGAGTTTCCAGGTGATTCTAACTTGCATTCGGAACTGAATTATTTGCTGTTTGAATTCTGTTGGAACATCCTAGCAAAAAGCCAGTAGGCCTCAACAGTGCAGAAGTCTTCTCTTTTACTATTAAATATATAAAATTTCAGAATTAAAGATTTTTTGAATTTTGACTAAGTAGTCAGACTATAGTTTACTTATAACATTAAAGTACAGAGTAATAAAGCTTAAAAAGAAAGGCTGTTCTCTTACTCTCCTTATTTCTTTCATCATTGTAAGAAACTATATATATTTTTATTGAGAGCAAATAGAATCTGGAGAAGGACACTCGAAAATTTACCATACTTTTGGAGTTTATGTCTGTGTCAACACGTCCGTCTCTTAAGAGGCCAGGATCTGCATATTATCTGATTATTTTTTGAGTACATAGTCTATTAAAGGGCAGAATAAATTTTGTTGTACTAATAATTTCTGTTTAAATTTGCATCAGGATCCATAGGGTTGGAAACAGAGTGATGATTGGCAAGAATATATATGTTGTGTCTGTGAACTAGTGTTTATCAGTTTTATTTTCTGATGCATAGATTAAGTTCAATGCCTTAATAACTTAACAACTTTTCAGACATTTGAAGACAGCTATCAACTAACCTCCAATTTTGCTTTTCTGTAGGATAAACATGAGCAATTACATGGATGAAATGGTTTCTTGAACATTCAGTATGCTCATTTCTACTCTGGTTAATTATAGTACCTGGTATTAACTGAGCATTCACTATGTGTCAAGTACTCTTCTAGGTTCTTATTTACTACATAATTTCGTCCTCACAGCAATCTTGTTGAGAGAGTAGCTCTTTTTTTTTTTTGAAGATGAGGAAACTGAGGTGCAGGTATGATAAGACATGTTTAGAAACCTGTCCTACGTCACACAGTTACTAAAGGGGGGATCTCGTATTAAAATTCTGGCAATTCTGTATCAGCAGTCTCAGTCACTACACTACAGTGATTCATATTCTATGTAGTAATCTACAATTAAATCTGTAAAAATGCAATCAAGCTATCAACCCAGTGGAGGACGTAGGTGAGTGAAAGGAAAACGTGCTTAAATTAGTTTAAAAAGAATTTTTCAGTTTTTGGTATGCTATACAAATCAAGAATTTGTATATTTTATTTTTTCTCTGAACCATTCATGGGATCCTTGGATACTGTTCTGTGTCTTGACTATAATGCCTGAAGCTATGAATTAAATAGAAAATCTACAAAATCTTAGTCTATGATACAATGTCAGATAATTTTCAATCTTATAGCAAATGGTTAAAAACTACTAATATAGACTTCATTTTGATCTGACTTGTGTGTGTGAGATCTTTAAAAGACAATGCTTTAAGAAGTGACATTTAATGTAAGAGTCCCCAGAGTTCATCATACCTGCAGGTTAATCTTTTCGTTAATGCCTTAGGTACCCACAGGCAATGAGGCAGGATAAATATATCAATCCAGCACATCTGAAGTAACAGGCAGGGGAAGTCTGAGCTCAGTGGTGCAATATGTCAAGAGAGAAGCTAAGCCTACCAGAATGTGCACTGCTGAACTTGGGCAGTTGGCCAATGCTGAACACTGCCAGAGAAGTGCAATTTTATTTTAATCATCTATTCTTATGTCAAGGCCAAGAGCAGCATTTATACCAGCTTCAACTTCCCCATCAGTTACAACAATATGCACTTCAGAGTTCTCAATGCAGGGAAGCTGAATTTGCATATTAGTAGAGCAGAAAAATATATTTGTTCCTTTCATTTTTGGAAGGTGGGACAGGGAGATAATCATGGAAGCAAGGACTAGACATTTCCAAGCCTTTCGGTTCTAAAACATATCAGGCTAGGCAGATAACGTTTGAATCCTGAGGTCAAAATACAGCCAAACAATGTGGTATTTTGGAATCAGCACTTTAGAAGAGCAGACAAATTATGGAAGAGCATTTTTAAATAAAGAGAAACTCCTTTGGGCCCAGTCTATGCTCTGAAGACTGGAACACATAGATTCGCTATTTAGTCATCATCTTAAGTAAAAATAGAAGCTAAAACTATCACATCTCCTATTTTTGATGGGACTAATCTCTTAAGTCTCCCCACAGTCTGACCAGGTTTTTTTTTTTTTTTAATCAATGAGTTTTCTAGATTAGAATAGTTATTTGTACTTATACATATGCAGCCATAATTAAGGGTGACAAAGTATAATTCAAAGACCAACTCTAACACAGCTTATAAAATCTTCAAGAGAATTGCGTTAAATAAAACATATTGATATTTTCACTTGATTTTGTCACATATTTTGCATAATTCTTTTTTCTCTGCTCTCTGATATTCTGTAATATATCACAAGCATAGTTCAGATTTTTCATCCAAGGTCAAGCTCAACCTTTCTACTTCACATTCTACAGTTCTGATAGAACTTTATTCTTCATAATTCTTAGTCATATACTGCCATTCTTTCCTTTTACTTCTTTTGAAATTAATATATTTTATTATAATGTAGAGGTGTCTTTTAAAACTTCAGTTAACAATTTTTATGTTTATCAAATTGTTTAAATTTTTTCTTACATTTGTCATTTACAATTTGCAAGGTAACTAATGATTTTATGTTTTTGTTTTAAAAACTATCTTGAGTTGTGGCTACTAAAATTCTTGGAGTTCTGGACCTGCTATGAGCCATGATGTCAGTCTAGTCCTCTGATGCTTGAAACTTTCTGCGATATTCCAGACAAGTGGTTAGTCAGGTTTGCCTGGACACCTTAAAGGTGGGCGGCTTATTATCTCAACAATGTACTCTAAGTTATAAGGATTAATGTCATTCATCCTATTGTAAATACCTATTCTTTGAAATACTTTTTGTAAATTGGTCCCAATTGTCTATGATAGATAAAGAAATGCAAATCAAAACCATATGGAGATACCATCTCACGCCAGTTAGAATGGCGATCATTAAGAAATCAGGACATAACAGATGCTGGAGAGGATGTGGAGAAATAGGAACACTTTTACACTGTTGTTGGGAGTGTAAATTATTTCAACCATGTGGAAGAGAGTGTGGTGATTTCTCAAGGACTTAGAAATAGAAATACCATTTGACCAAGCAATCCCATTCATTACTGGGTATATACCCAAAGGATTATAAAACATTCAATTATAAAAACAGGTGCACACATACGTTTCCCAACCCAAATACCCATCAATGATAGACTGGATAAAGAAAATGTGGCACATATACACCATGGAATACTATAAAGTCATAAAAATGGTGAGTTCATGTCCTTTGCAGGGACATAGATGAAGCTGGAAACCATCAATCTCAGCAAACTGACACAAGAACAGAAAATCAAACACTACATGTTCTCACTCCTAAGTGGGTGTTGGACAATGAGAACACATGGACACAGGGAGGGGAACATCATACACCAGGGCCTATCAGGGGTTAGGGGAGGGATAGCAGGGGTGGGAGGATTGGGGAGGACTAACATCTAATGTAGATGATGGGGGGATAGATGCAAGAAACCACCATGGTACATGTATAGCTATGTAACAAACCTGCATGTTCTAAACATGTACCCCAGAACTTAAAGTACAATAATAAAAAAGATATTCAACAATAAAAGCAAACTTCTAAATAAAAAAAATAAATCAAATAAAAAAATAAAACCTCATCCACCTTACAAGTTTTCAGATACTTGAAAGCAACTATCATTCTCCCCATTCCCTATTTTTTCTGTTCTCTAGGATAGACATGGCAATTTCCATATGTGATATGGTTTCATGAGTATTTGACATAATTCTATCCTAGTTACTCTCTTCTAAATATGGGCCATTTTTTCCATCTGTGTTGTAGACACAGAAATGTGATACTCAGACCCTTTTTCAATTTGCTGCCCAGGTGAGGTCCGTGAGGTAAGAGACAGCCTCCAGTTAGTTACTTTAGGGTCAGCCTTACCTGCAGAGCACCACCTTAACTGAGGTTCTGCATTTCCCGGGGCAGCTCACATCCTTTGATTTATTCTGCCTAATACGCTGTTTCCTCTCTTTTCATATATGTTGCTCCTTAATAAATATCTTGTAATTCATACTTGATCTTACTGTCTGCTTTCAGAGCACCTAATCTATAACAATATTTCTTTTTGCCTATATTTCTCTATGCCCAGATTAGTTTAAAAGGTTTTGAACAAAGTTCAGACTTTCCACTTATGTATAGATGATTGTAAAAATATTGGATTCCAGTTTGTCAGGACTGGTTTGGATGTAATTTTACCATCCACATTTTTGCTACTTCCAAGTTCGTGCCACCTTAACATATGGTTACCACCAACTACTTCTCAACACTTTTGATCAAATATAAACTAAATAATTTTTAATACAGAGTCCTGTTCAAATCTAAATTAACATAATCAATGTTTTATTGTTTATGATTATCCAATTAAGTCTGCATTTTTTCTATTTTTCTATTGCTAGAGTAAAATTAAAAAGTTATCACTTCTTAAATAATGTTTAACCACACTATAAAATATATATAAAAAGGTGCACAAAACCAAAACTACAATTATTGGTGGGTAGATTCATGCATCCACCATCCAGATTATGGAATAGAATATTGCCCGCACCTCAAAATCCCTCCAAGACACTAATTCTACACTCCTCTTCAAAGGTAACTCACTTTCCTAGCTTTAACATCAAAGATAATTTTTTCTTTTTTATAAGGTACTTTTATATAAATTGAATCTTATAGTAGGTATTCCTCTGTGTCTGGCTTCATTCACTACAGATTATGTTTGTGAGATTAATAAATATTATATAGCAACACTGCATTGCTTCTATTATACTGGATTCTCAATTTGTAAATATACTTCAATTTGTTCGTTCTGTTTTAGATGAACAATTTTCTAGTTTTTGATTATTTTGAAAACGTTGCCTTTTTACATATTTGGTATACTTGGTATGTTTCTGGTGGATGTAAAAAATGCAGTTGATGGGTCATGGGTTATGTCCCTGTGAGTCTTTGATAGATACTGCTACTTTCCAAAGAAGTTGTAGAATTTGCATTCTTCCAGTGTATTAGAGTTTCAGTGCCCAGTTGCTACTTGTTATTGTTAGTGTTTTTTTTTTAATGGCCATTCTAGTGGTGAGTAGGTAGTTGCATATTATAACGAATTTTAATTGTCTTTCATTAAAAATTAATGAAATAGAGTACTTAGGTACTGACCATTTGGTTTCCTCTGCTGTGAAGTTCTTGTAAATGTCTTTAACCTTCTCTTTGTTTAAAACTGGATTATCTATTTTTCCCTTCTAATTATCAGCAATTTTAATGTGGCTTGCATACAGATACTTTGCTGATTATATGTATTAAAAATTCCCCTATGAGGTATGTTTTGTTAAAGTAGTAAAAAACAAACAAAGAAAAAAGGCCAATGTGGTTGCTCATGCCTGTAATCCCAGCACCTTGGGAGGCTGAGGCGAGCGGACCACGAGGTCAGGAGACAGAGACCATCCTGGCTAACACGGTGAAATCCCATCTCTACTAAAAATACAATTAGCCAGGCATGGTGGCACATGCCTGTTATCCCAGCGACTCTGGAGTCTAAGGCAGGAGAAACGCTTGAACCACAGAGGCGGAGGTTGAAGTGAGCTGAGATCTTGCCACTGCATTCCAGCCTGGGGGACAGAGTGAGACTTCATCTCCAAAAAAAAAAAAAAAAAAAAAAAAAATAGTAAGATGACTTTGCTAAGATGCTCTATCTTGCTCTGTAATCTCATTTCAGTGTTTTTGTAAAGTGTGGTCCCAATAGGAGGAAAATTCATGAACTTCGAATAAAAAGACAATTCTTTATGCAACAGTGCTAAGAATGGGACTTCTTTTTACATTCTTATAAATATGAAGCTCTCTTATTGCTCGCAAGATTTTTTTACAATTTTGTATTTTCCAAGTGTGCATACTTTACACTCTTTCGGGATATGCTTAGTAACACTATGTATGATTTTTCTGGAGGTTGATAATTTTGTTTGCAGGAGATTTTCTTTAAAAGAATGAGCAGTTACATACGTACTTTGAAAGTATTTTCCTGTAAAAAATATAGGTTTAATTTGCTATCTTAATTTTGGTTGTATTCTTTGATGTCAACACATTTTGTATAATTGTATCATATAGTTATATTGAATCTTGTAGTATCAAATCTTTCATGTTAATAGTCATAACCAATTTTTTTTTCCCATAAAATACTGCCAGATGCTGATGTTCAGATTTATTTATTTGCCTGTTTAGTTACAGAAAGTGGTGCTTGGTTGCAGAACTACTGTACCTTTTAACACATGATGTGTACATTCAATGTAACAGAAAGGGCAACAATAAATTAGTGATCCTTTGGGAGGCCAAGGTAGGCGGATCACAAGTTCAAGAGATCAAGATCATCCTGGCCAACATGGCGAAATTCCATCTCTACTAAAAATACAAAAATTAGCTGGGCATAGTGGGCACACCTCTAGTCCCAGCTACTCCGGAGGCTGAGGCAGGAGAATCTCACTTGAACATGGGAGGCACAGGTTGCAGTGAGCCACAATCACTCCACTGCACACAAGCCTGGGCAACAGAGTGAGATTCCCTGTCCAAGTAAAACAAAGAAAAAGAAGTATCCAAAAGAAAAAAAAAAAAAAAAAAGAAAACAAATATTCCCACTCCGTGACCTGCTTTCTAAGTTTTTAAATGTTTTCTATAATACTAAAGCAATCAGCCAAGTGTGGTGGCTCACGCCTGTAATCCCAGCACTTTGGGAGGCTGAGGCGGGCAGATCACCTGAGATATGGAGTTTGAGACTAGCCTAACCAACATGGAGAAACCTAGTCTCTATTAAAAATACAAAATCAGCTGGGCATTTTGATGCATGCCTAATGATCCCAGCTACTCAGGAGGCCGAGGCAGGAGAATGGCTTGAACTCAGGAGGTGGAGGTTGCCGTGAGCTGAGATTGCACCATTGCACTCCAGCCTGGGAAACAAGAGAAAAACTCCGTCTCCAATCAATCAATCAATCAATAATAATCAAAATAAAACACACAAAAAAATTAAAAAATAAAAACAGGGGTGATGGATGCATCAAACCACCATGGCACATTTATACCTATGTAACAAACCTGCAAATTCTGTACATGTATTCTAGAACCTAAAGTATAATAATAAAAGAAACCTACAAAGTAAAAATTTTAAAAGAAAAAAATGTTAAAAAACAGACTTTAAAAATATTTATGAAGTTCAGTGATCAACATTTTCCTTTATAGTCAGTGTTTCTTGTGTCCTGATAAGAAATCTTAGTCTACACAGAGGTATTAAAGGTATTTTATTGAAACTTGGTTGTTTTACCTTTCACATTTAGATATACAAATATTCCCGTTAAAGTTGACACTGGTGAATGGTTTAATGGATAAACATTTTTGTATTATATAGACAACCAATTTATTGAAAAAATTATTTGTTCCCTCACTAATTTGCAGGGCCAACTTCTATTTCTAGTTTGCTGAGGATTTTCTTTTTCTTTATGATAAATAGCTGTTAAATTTTAGCAATGCTTTTTCTGTTTGTAGGAGATGGTAATATAGCTTTTGTCCATTATTTAGTAAATGTGGTGAATTCTATTGGTTCATTTTTAATGCCAAGCCCACTTTGCATTATTGGAATTAACTTGTTTATGTTTTTATCCTTTTTTATGTACCACTAGATTCAAATTCCTATTTATTTTTCTTTTCACGGTGTGTTTAGATTCATGAGAGACTGTCTTCTATGATTTTTTTTTTTCCTGCAATGTTCTTGTCAGGTTTGGGTGTAGGAATTATGCTGGCTTTATAATATAACTTAGGATGAGTGTTTTCTCACCTGCCTATTTGGTGAAGAAGTATATATATTGCTTTTATTCTGCTTTAAATGTGTATGAGGAAAAAAAATCCAACATTAAACCTATCTGGGCCTGGAGTTTCCTTTGTGAAAAATATTTTAATTTTAAATTCAATTTTTTTGACAAATAGAAGACTACTGACATTTCATGGTTTTTGTTTGCTTGGTGATGGTTTAGCTATGTTGTATTTCAAGGAACTTTTTCTATTTTACCTAACTTTTCAATTATATTAACATATAATTTTGTAATAGCTTCTTTTATAATTTATTATGTCTGCATTAAAAGATCACCTCTTTTTATTTTCTGATGTTAATTTATTGTTTTTTTTTCTAATTTTTTATATCTGTTTTCATAACCTGTGACGTTATGTGTTACCAATTTGACTAGTTTTTTCAAAGAGCCATTTTGGCTTTGTTGGCCTTTGATTATTTAATATTTTTATTCTCCTAATTGATTTCTGCCCTTGTCTATGTTATGTCCTTTCTTCTACTGTCTTATAATTAAATTTTCTGTTATTTCCTAGAAGCTCAGTTCTAGTAGCTAAAATTTGCTTCTTGAAATAGAAACTTGTATTATTACATTCCATATCTTCTTCTTTTCTAATATATACATTTAAAACTATATGTCACTTTAAGATCCAGCATAGTAACATCTCATAATTATTGCATGTTTAATCTTATTTTTGCATTGTTCAAAATATTTTTCTTTCCATTTTTATTTCCTGTCTCACACATAAGTTATTTAGAGCATGTTGCTTGAATTTCAAATATTTTGGTCTTTTTTATCTCTATTATTGATTTCCAGTTTAATTCTGTTGTTGTCAGAGAATATCCTCTGTATATTCCAAGTCTTTGATATTTATCGAGACTTATATGTATTCTGGCACATGTGCTATTTTGGTAAATGATCTTTCTTTTTTCCTTCCTTCCTTCTTTCCCTCCTTCCTTCCTTCCTTCCTGCCTGCCTGTCTTCCTTTCTTCCTTCCTTCCATCTTTCCTTCTTTTCATCTTTCCTTTCTTCCTTCCTTTTTTTCTCACTTTGTCACCCAGTCTGGAGTGAAGTGACACAATCTGGGCTCACTGCAACCTCCACCTCCCAGGTTCAAGCAATTCTCCTGCCTCAGCCTCCCAAGTAGCTGGAACTACAGGCACATGTTGCCACGCCTTTGGATATTAGCAGAGATGGGATTTCACCATGTTGCTCATGCTGGTCTCGAACTCTCTGAGCTCAGGCAATCCACCCACCTCAGCATTCCAAAGTGCTAGGATTATAGGCATGAGCCACCATGCTCAGCTGTGTTTTCTCTCTTTTAACATTCCTGGCTCTGCTGAGGTTCCTGAATGTATTGTCTTTAAAAATAAATTTTTAAAAATTATTGACCATTATCACTTAAAATATTTCTTCTACTTCATTTCTTTCTCCTGATACTCTAATGATATGTATGTAAAGTCAGCTGACTGAATTAAAATAGTTTCTTACATTTGTTCTGTTATTTATTTATTTTATGTTTACATAATTTACTGTTTACTAATCTTTTCTTTTTCTTCTGTTAACGTTTAGTCAGCTGGTAATCCATTCACCAAATTAGTTTGTTTATTTTTGAATTGAATAACAAATTGATGTTTTAAGGACAATTTTTAGAGCAGTTTTAGATTCAGAGAAAAATTGAAAGAAAAGTATATAGTTCCCATATACTCCTGCCCCAACACACGTACAGTCATGTTTTATTTCTTTTTTTAAATTTAATTTTATTATATTGTGTTTTAGGTTTTGGAGTACATGTGAAGAATATGCAAGATTGTTGCATAGGTACACACATGGCAGTGTGATTTGCTACCTTCTTTCCCTTCACCTATATCTGGCATTTCTCCCCATGCTATCTCTCCCCAACTCCCCACCCGCCTCTGTCCCTCCCCTATTTCCCAACAGACTCCAGTGTGTGATGCTCCCCTTCCTGTGTCCATGTGTTCTCATTGTTCAACACCCACCTATGAATGAGAACATGTGGTGTTTCATTTTCTGCTCTTGTGTCAGTTTGCTGAGAATGATGGTTTCCAGGTTCATCCGTTTCCCTACAAAGGACACGAACTCATCATTTTTGATGGCTGCATAATATTCCATGGTGTATATGTGCCGCATTTTCCCTGACAGAACATATCTCAAAATAATAAAAGCTATTTATGACAAACCAACAGCCAATATCATACTGAATGGGCAAAAACTGGAAGCATTCCCTTTGAAATCTGGCACTAGACAAGGATGCCCTCTCTCACTACTCCTATTCAATATAGTACTGGAAGTTCTAGCCAGAGCAATTGGGCAAGAAAAAGAAATAAAGGGTATTCAAATAGGAAAGGAGGAAGTCAAATTGTCTCTATTTACAGATGACATGATTGTATATCTGAAAGACCCGATCATCTCAGCCCAAAATCTGAAACTGATAAGCAACTTCAGCAAAGTCTCAGGATACAAAATCAATGTGCAAAAATCACAAGCATTCTTATACACCAATAACAGACTTAAAGAGAGCCTAATCAAGAACGAACTGCCATTCACAATTGCCACAAAGAGAATAAAATGCCTAGGAATACAACTAACAAGGAACGTAAAGGACCTCTTCAAGGAGAACTACAAACCACTGCTCAACGAAATAAGAGAGGACACAAACAGATGGAGAAACATTCCATGTTCATGGTTAGGAACAATCAATACCGTGAAAATGGCCATACTGCCCAAAGTAATTTACAGATTAAATGCTATCACCATCAAGCTACCAATGACCTTCTTCATAGAACTCAAAACAAAACAAAACAACAAAAAAAAACACCTTAAACTTCATATGGAATCAAAAGAGAGCCTGCATAGCCAAGTCAATTCTAAGCAAAAAGAACAAAGCAGGTGGCATCACAGTACTGGATGTCATGTTTTATTTCTAACGAATCTTCCATCTGTTCTTATCTCAGCTCGGTTTAATTCTATTATTAATAAGAAGAATATCTACTGAGTTTTAAATTTAAATGTTATTTTAAATTCTACATTTTAATGTATTGCTTTATGTTGTTAGTTTCCTGTTGTCACATAATTTTTAAACATGTTAATCATAGAAATTTTAAATCCATGTCTGCTCACTCCAATATCTGGATCTTTTGTGAGTCTGTTCCTATTCTCTTGGTTTGCAGTTATGTGATCTTCACTCCTTCTATACCGGCAATTTTTGATTGAATGTTGGATTTTGTGTATAAAAAATGGAGATGGTTTGAGGGTCTAAATGGATGTTATCTTTCTGCTGAAAAGATTTACTTTTGTTTCAGATGGGATTTTTTGGTAGGGAAATATATGTTTAAACCAGTTTTACAATTTATTTATTTAAATGTAGGCTTCAAATTTTGTATAGGCTGATCTATTTCTGGATTGCTTTTATTGCCTTTATTGTCCTACAAATGTGTACCCTAAAATCTGAAGTGTTTATTGGGGTCTTTCTTCCTTTTTTGGGCCAGATGTTCAATTTTTGTCTCCTTAAACCCATGGTATTGTCATAAGCTTTTTTCACCTTCTCAGCCAGTCAGCTGCTACTTTCTCACATTCTTAAGTCTTTTCAGCTGCTGCTATAAAATTAGCCAATGCCTTGAGGGAAGAATATATGATTTTTTTCTACGTGTTTTTTTTCTTTCTGGATTTTGGCCTTTGGATCCTTGCTACCTTGCATCTCTCCAACACCCCTGACTCCCCTTCCCATACATTAATAATGACATAACATCTTAAAAAGTAATAAGTAGCGTCTACTCCAAATAAATATAGAACGTTTATTTGACTAATTTTTACATAGTACTTTCTTACATGATTATCTGAATCCCAAATATATTATTCTTCCCTACATCTGGATTTTTTCATGTTCTCTCATCAAAGATTGTCTTTTCTGTCTCTTCTACTGAAATCAACAAGATTCAGCTAGTATGTTACTACTTTCAGAATCTCAAGTCATTTTGCCTATACTCTTCTTTCTCTAAGTTTCTATTAGCACTTATTATGAGAATTGTGTACTTGGTTTCTAATCACATAACTCCTTATTTATTTATTTTGCAAGTAGGCAATGGTTTTCTTAGAGAGGACATGAGTAATAACAATAAAGGGAAATAAGAAATTGTGACTTTATCAAAATGTAAAACTAATTCATCAAAAGACACTACTAAGATTAATAAACAAGCCAAAGTCCAGGAGAAAGTATTTACAACATATAAATCTGACAAAGGACTTTTACCCAGACTATGCAAGGACTCCTATAATGTAATAATGAAAATACAGCTCAATTATTTATTTATTCATTTGTTTTTGTTGGAAAAGTTCTTAACTTTTAAATTTTATATTCAGGGGTACATGTGCAGGTTTGTTGTATAGGTAAATTGCATGTCATAAGAGTTTGGTGTACAGATTATTTTGTTACCCAGTTAATAAGCATAGTGCCCTAGAGGTAGTTTTTTTTTTTTTTTTTATTTAATCCTCATCCTCCTCCCACCCGCCACCCTCAAGAAGGCCCCAGTGTCTATTGTTCCCTTCTTTGTGTTCATGTGTACTCAATGTTTAGCTCCCAATGGTAGTGAAAACATGAGGTATCTGAGTAGTTTTCTTAGGATAATGGTCTCCAGTGCCATCCATGTTGTTGCAAAGGAAATAATCTCATTCCTTTTTATGGCTATATAGTGTTCCATGGTGTATATGTGTCACATTTTTTAAATCTAGTTACTGTTAATGGGTACCTCAGTTAAATCCATATCTTTGCTATTGTATTGCAATGGCCACATGCATGCTCTTTACATGCACTCTCAAGTGATTCGCATATATCTTGTTTTGAATTGCTTTATGGTTTTGTTGTTGTTGACAAAAATTAACATGTCTTCCAAAGTTAATTTTAACTTTTTTTTTTTTTTTTTTTTTTTTTTTTGAGACGGAGTTTCGCTCTTGTTACCCAGGCTAGAGTGCAATGGCGCGATCTCGGCTCACCGCAACCTCCGCCTCCTGGGTTCAGGCAATTCTCCTGCCTCAGCCTCCTGAGTAGCTGGGATTACAGGCATGTGCCACCATGCCCAGCTAATTTTTTGTATTTTTAGTAGAGACGGGGTTTCACCATGTTGACCAGGATGGTCTCAATCTCTCGACCTCGTGATCCACCCGCCTCGGCCTTAATTTTGTTCATTTACTTCAAACACATTTATAACTTTTGTCTCATGATATGTTAAATTTCCTCTTTCTTCTTTACTCTGTGAATGTACTTAAGATGCAGAGTTTGGGTTTAAAAAGCAGTAGTAATCCTGAGTATTGATACCACTGTAGAGGTGACTTAAGAAGAAAAACTGGATTGATCGAAATCAAGAGAACATGTCTAGTTTCACACTGATATTTATGGATTCCACAGTGGAATGATCCCAAACAAAAGAGTTCTTTATTTTTATCTGGGATGTTCTGGATTACAGATACTTCATGGGCCATTTTACTTACTTGTAACACTTACTAAAGAAAGCTGTGACTGTGGAAACTGTTCAGTATACATTTTTAGTTGAATTAATCTGTCTTCAAACTTTAAAAATTACATAAATAGGTTCATTCATTTCTCATTAAATATGTAAAATCAGTTGAGCAGGGATATTTATACCTTTAATGGTAGCCTGAGTAGAGTATACAATGTACCAAATTTGTACTATTTTCCAAGCAATGTTTAATAGAATTATATGTTAAGGGAAAAAATTAAATTACATAATCAAAAAGTATTTGAAACACTGCACAATTATTTCCAGTGATGGTAAACACAAAACAGCTCTGTGGTAAAGAATTCTGAGTTTTTCAGAAATATGTTTTTATAAAATTTCTGCTTTTGCTTGAAAACCTATCAATATCTCACAGAACACTAATGCTCTAAGGGACACAATTTGAAAAGCTTGGCACAGGACAATATCTACCTCATGGACAATTGTCAATTATTGTATCTTCTTTTATGCCTTTTCTGCTTCCTATTATTTGGCTTAAACAATCTGTAGAGACATTAAAGAATATGAAATGTTTAAATCCCAGTAGCTTGCTACCAATTCACAAGGAGGTTTATATTATGTTTAGATACGAATTCTGTTGCCTACACTTTTCATTCCTTCATGATGACAATTGTATTAATTTCTTATGGTTGCTGATACAAATTACCAGAAATGTAGTGGCTTAAAAAACACAGACTTGTACACTTTCAGTCTATCAGAAGGCTGACAGCTGAATTTCCTTTGGAGGCCCTAGAGGAATGTGATAGGTACAATCACATCCCCTCAAATATGCCTATATTCTAATCTCTGGAATGTGTGAGTATGTGATATTACACGGCAAAGGACAATGAGGATTGCAGGTGGAATTAAGGTTTCTATCACTAACCTTGAAATAGGTAGTTAAACCTGGATTATTTCTGTGGACCCAATGGTCCATAAAAGTGAGAGCAGGAGGCAGAAGAAAGTCAGTGTCAAACTGATGCAGCATGAGAATGACAAACAACTATTGTTGGCTTTGAAGATACAAGGTGGGACCAGAAGCCATGAAATGTGGGCAGCTACAGAAGCTAGAAAAAGAAAAAAGATTCTCCGCTATAACCTCTAGAAAGAATACAGCCTTCTGGCATTTTGAATTTAGCCAAGAGAAACTTATTTAAAATTTTGAAATCCAGAAAGAGAAGATAATCTGGATGGTTAATTTTATGTGTCAACTTGGCTAGATCTTGGTACTTAGATGTTTGAAATCATACCATTCTAGATATCCCTGTGAAAATAATTATTTTAGATGAGATTAATACATAAATCAGTAGAATACGAGTCAAGGAGTTTATCCTACATAGTATGGTTGGGTTTCACCAAAACAAATGAAGGAATTAAGAAAAAAACTTCACAATCCTGTAAAGTAATTCCGTAACATCTCTCTCTCTCCATAACTATATATCTATCTATCTATCTATCTATCTATATATATATTTATATATATATATATATATATACATATATTCACATACAGACACACACACACAGACACAGACACACACACACACACACACACACATCTTATTGGCTCCATGTCTCTGGAGATGGTTGATTAACCATAATATATTTCTGCTGTTTTAATCCAACAAGTTTGTGGTAATTTGTTATAGCACAGATAGAAAACTAATATAGAGATAAATCATTTCTTTGCCTTTTCTTTATAATCCAGGATAATCTCTTCAAGGTCACGTGATTAACAATCATAATTCACTCTGTAATCTTAATTCTTAACCTTATAAGACAGCATATTTATTGATGCTGAATATTGAGATCATTTTTGACCTAATCACATTATTTCTCTATAAAAAACATGTAACTGTTTATTTTTTGCACTAAATCTTAGAATGCATTATGAGTTGTTAAGTAAGCCATGTTAATTCAGACATCATATAGAAATAACATTTTACTAGCTAACCTGTTGTGGGGCAGTTGTTATTAAAAGAGAAAATAAAGGTTGTTTTTTTTTTAATTACCATGCTTTTAACATCATCTTAATTTGTCATTTGTTAACTACTTCAATATCTAATAAACATTTCAGTTTACAGGATATTAAGCATGTACCTTGGTTTTGAAATATGCAAAGAAGGTTTATTCAATTTAGTGAAGTGCTGACAGTCCCTCTGCAGCTTCAGGCTTTGACAGCAAGAGCCTTGGCTACAGCAAACCAAAGGGTGTTGAGTGGGAGAGCAGAAGAGGGATGAAGCAATGTTGGTTACTGAAAGATATATTCCAGAGTACATGAGTCAGTTTTCAGAGTCTTCTAGGAACGACTGGGTATGTGAGCCGCATTTGCCACCAGTCATCCCAGCTTACAAATCCCAGGAAAATAAGTGTTACTTGTTATATGTTCTCAAACATTTAACCACTGCTGTTACTAAGGCTTTATGCTTACATAAGATAACGATCAGCATTAAATATTTACATTGCTGTTTTTTTTTTTTTTTTCTTTTTCTTTTTTTTTTATTGCATTTTAGGTTTTGGGGTACATGTGATGAACATGCAAGATTGTTGCATAGGTACACACATGGCAGTGTGCTTTGCTGCCTTCCGTCCCCTCACCTGTATCTGTCATTTCTCCCCATGCTATCTCTTCCCACCTCCCCACCCCCCCGCCCCTCCCCCATTTCCCCCCAACAGACCCCAGTGTGTAGTGCTCCCCTCCCTGTGTCCATGTGTTCTCATTGTTCAACACCCGCCTATGAGCGAGAATATACGGTGTTTGATTTTCTGCTCTTGTGTCAGTTTGCTGAGAATGATGGTTTCCAGGTTCATCCATGTCCCTATAAAAGACGTGAACTCATCGTTTTTGATGGCTGCATAATATTCCATGGTGTATATGTACCACATTTTCCCTATCCAGTCTATCATCGTTGGGCATTTGGGTTGGTTCCAGGTCTTTGCTATTGTAAACAGTGCTGCAATGAACATTCGTGTGCACGTGTCCTTGTAGTAGAATGATTTATAATCCTTTGGATATATACCCAGTAATGGGATTGCTGGGTCAAATGGGATTTCTATTTTTAGGTCCTTGAGGAATCGCCACACTGTCTTCCACAATGGTTGAATTAATTTACATTCCCACCAACAGTGTAAAAGTGTTCCTATTTCTCCACATCCTCTCCAGCATCTGTTGTTTCCCGATTTTTTAATGATCGCCATTCTAACTGGTGTGAGATGGTATCTCAATGTGGTTTTGATTTGCATTTCTCTGATGACCAGTGATGATGAGCATTTTTTCATATGTTTGTTGGCCTCCTGTATGTCTTCTTTTGTAAAGTATCTGTTCATATCCTTTGCCCATTTTTGAATGGGCTTGTTTGTTTTTTTCTTGTAGATCTGCTTTAGTTCTTTGTAAATTCTGGATATCAGCCCCTTGTCAGATGGGTAGACTGCAAAAATTTTTTCCCATTCTGTTGGTTGCCAATTCACTCTACTGACTGTTTCTTTTGCCGTGCAGAAGCTGTGGAGTTTGATTAGGTCCCATTTGTCTATTTTGGCTTTTGTTGCCATTGCTTTTGGCGTTTTGGTCATGAAGTCCTTGCCTACACCTATGTCCTGAATGGTTTTGCCTAGATTTTCTTCTAAGGTTTTTATGGTATTAGGTCTGATGTTTAAGTCTTTAATCCATCTGGAGTTAATTTTGGTGTAAGGTGTCAGGAAGGGGTCCTGTTTCTGCTTTCTGCACATGGCTAGCCAGTTTTCCCAACACCATTTATTAAACAGGGAGTCCTTTCCCCATTGCTTGTTTTTGTCAGGTTTGTCGAAGATCAGATGGTTGTGGGTATGTTGTATTTCCTGTGAGGCCTCTGTTCTGTTCCATTGGTCTATATCTCTGTTTTGGTACCAGTACCATGCTGTTTTGATTACTGTAGCCTTGTAGTATAGTTTGAAGTCCGGTAGTGTGATGCCTCCCGCTTTGTTCTTTTTGCTTAGAATTGACTTGGCTATGCGGGCTCTCTTTTGGTTCCATATGAAGTTTAAGGTGTTTTTTTCCAGTTCTGTGAAGAAGGTCATTGGTAGCTTGATGGGAATAGCGTTGAATCTGTAAATTACTTTGGGCAGTATGGCCATTTTCACGATGTTGATTCTTCCTAACCATGAACATGGAATGTTTCTCCATCTGTTTGTATCCTCTCTTATTTCGTTGAGCAATGGCTTGTAGTTCTCCTTGAAGAGGTCCTTTACGTTCCTTGTTAGTTGTATTCCTAGGTACTTTATTCTCTTTGTAGCAATTGTGAATGGCAGTTCGTTCTTGATTTGGCTCTCTTGAAGTCTATTACTGGTGTATAGGAATGCTTGTGATTTTTGCACGTTGATTTTGTATCCTGAGACTTTGTTGAAGTTGTTTATCAGTTTCAGGAGATTTTGGGCTGAGATGATGGGGTCTTCCAGATATACAATCATGTCATCTGCAAATAGAGACAATTTGATTTCCTCCTTTCCAAATTGGATACCCTTTATTTCTTTTTCTTGCCTGATTGCTCTGGCTAGAACTTCCAGTACTATATTGAATAGGAGTGGTGAGAGAGGGCATCCTTGTCTAGTGCCAGATTTCAAAGGGAATGCTTCCAGTTTTTGCCCATTCAGTATGATATTGGCTGTTGGTTTGTCGTAAATAGCTTTTATTGTTTTGAGATACGTTCCGTCAATACCTAGTTTATTGAGGGTTTTTAGCATAAAGGGTTGTTGAATTTTGTCAAAAGCCTTCTCTGCATCAATCGAGATAATCATGTGGTTTTTGTCTTTGGTTCTGTTTATGTGGTGAATTACGTTTATGGACTTGCGTATGTTGAACCAGCCTTGCATCCCCGGGATGAATCCTACTTGATCATGGTGGATGAGCTTTTTGATATGCTGTTGCAATCGGTTTGCCAGTATTTTATTGAAGATTTTTGCATCTATGTTCATCATGGATATTGGCCTGCAATTTTCTTTTCTTGTTGAGTCTCTGCCGGGTTTTGGTATCAGGATGATGTTTGTCTCGTAAAATGATTTGGGAAGGATTCCCTCTTTTTGGATTGTCTGGAATAGTTTCAGAAGGAATGGTATCAGCTCCTCCTTGTATGTCTGGTAGAATTCAGCTGTGAACCCATCTGGACCTGGGCTTTTTTTGGGTGGTAGGCTCTTTATTGCTGCCTCGACTTCAGACCATGTTATTGGTCTATTCAGGGTTTCGGCTTCTTCCAGGTTTAGGCTTGGGAGGTTGCAGGTGTCCAGGAATTTATCCATTTCTTCCAGGTTTTTTTTTTTTTGTTTTTTTTTTTTTTTTTTTTTTTTTTGAGACGGAGTTTCGCTCTTGTTACCCAGGCTGGAGTGCAATGGCACGATCTCGGCTCACTGCAACCTCCGCCTCCTGGGTTCAGGCAATTCTCCTGCCTCAGCCTCCTGAGTAGCTGGGATTATAGGCACGCGCCACCATGCCCAGCTAATTTTTTTGTATTTTTAGTAGAGACGGGGTTTCACCATGTTGACCAGGTTGGTCTCGATCTCTCGACCTTGTGATCCATCCGCCTCGGCCTCCCAAAGTGCTGGGATTACAGGCTTGAGCCACCGCGCCCAGCCTCTTCCAGGTTTACTAGTTTATGTGCATAGAGTTGTTTGTAATAATCTCTGATGATGGTTTGGATTTCTGTGGAATCTGTGGTGATATCCCCTTTATCGTTTTTTATTGCATCAATTTGGTTATTCTCTCTTTTCTTTTTTATTAATCTGGCTAGTGGTCTGTCTATTTTGTTGATCTTTTCAAAAAACCAGCTCCTGGATTTATTGATTTTTTGAAGAGTTTTTTGTGTCTCTATTTCCTTCAGTTCTGCTCTGATCTTAGTTATTTCCTGTCTTCTGCTAGGTTTTGAGTTTTTTTGATCTTGCTCCTCTAGCTCTTTCAATTTTGATGATAGGGTGTCAATTTTCGATCTCTCCTTTCTTCTCATGTGGGCACTCATTGCTATATATTTTCCTCTAGAGACTGCTTTAAATGTGTCCCAGAGATTCTGGTATGTTGTTTCTTCGTTCTCATTGGTTTCGAAGAACATCTTTATTTCTGCCTTCATTTCATTGTTTATCCAGTCAACATTCAAGAGCAAGTTGTTCAGTTTTCATGAAGCTGTGCGGTTCTGAGTTAGTTTCTGCATTCTGAGTTCTAACTCGATTGCACTGTGGTCTGAGAGACTGTTTGTTATGATTTCTGTTCTTTTGCATTTGCTGAGGAGTGATTTATTGCCAATTATGTGGTCAATTTTAGAGGAGGTGTGATGTGGTGCTGAGAAGAATGTATATTCTGTGGATTTGGGGTGGAGAGTTCTGTAAATGTCTATTAGGTTTGCTCGTTCCAGGTCTGTGTTCAGGTCCTGGATATCCTTGTTGATTTTCTGTCTGGTTGATCTGTCTAATATTGACAATGGGGTGTTAAAATCTCCCACTATTATTGTGTGGGAGTCTAAGTCTCTTTGTAAGTCATTAAGAACTTGCCTTATGTATCTGGGTGCTCCTGTATTGGGTGCATATATATTTAGGATCGTTAGCTCTTCTTGTTGCAGTGATCCTTTTACCATTATGTAATGTCCTTCTTTGTCTCTTTTGATCTTTGTTGCTTTAAAGTCTATTTTATCAGAGATGAGAATTGCAACTCCTGCCTTTTTTTGCTCTCCATTTGCTTGGTAGATCTTCCTCCATCCCTTTATTTTGAGCCTTTGTGTATCCTTGCATGTAAGATGGGTTTCCTGGATACAGCACACTGATGGGTTTTGGCTTTTTATCCAATTTGCCAGTCTGTGTCTTTTGATTGGGGCATTTAGTCCATTGACATTTAGGGATAGTATTGTTATGTGTGAATTTGATGCTGTCATTTTGATGCTACCTGGCTGTTTTGTTGGTTAGCTGATGCAGATTCTTGATTGTGTTGCTGCTTTTTTACCATTTGGTGTGTTTTTGGAGTGGCTGGTACTGGTTGTTCCTTTATATGTGTAGAGCCTCTTTCAGGAGTTCTTGTAGAGCAGGTTTGGTGGTGATGAAATCTCTGAGTGCTTGCTTGTTCACAAAGGATTTTATTTTTCCTTCACTTATGAAGCTGAGTTTGGCTGGATAGGAGATTCTGGGTTGAAAGTTCTTTTCTTTAAGGATGTTGAATATTTGCCCCCAGTCTCTTCTGGCTTGTAGGGTTTCTGCTGAGAGATCTGCTGTGAGTCTAATGGGCTTCCCTTTGTGGGTAACCCGACCTTTCTCTCTGGCTGCCCTTAGCATTTTCTCTTTCATTTCAACCCTGGTGAATCTGACGATTATGTGCCTTGGGGTTGCTCTTCTTGAGGAATATCTCTGTGGTGTTCTCTGTATTTCCTGGATTTGAATATTGGTCTGTCTTGCTAGGTTGGGGAAGTTTTCCTGGATAATATCCTGAAGAGTATTTTCCACCTTGGATTCATTCTCTTCATCACATTCAGGTACACCTATCAGACGTAGATTAGGTCTTTTCACATAGTCCCACATTTCTTGAAGATTTTGTTCATTCCTTTTTGCGCTTTTTTCTCTGTTCTTGCCTTCTCTTTTTATTTCATTGAGTTGGTCTTCGACCTCTGATATCCTTTCTTCTGCTTGGTCAATTCGGCTGTTGAAGCTTGTGCATGCTTCACGAAGTTCTCGTGTTGCGTTTTTCAGCTCCATCAATTCACTTATTCTCCTCTCTATGCTGTCCATTCTCGTCAGCAGTTCGTCCAATCTTTTTTCAAGGTTCCTATTTTCTTTGCGATGGGTTAGAACATGTTCATTTAGCTCATTGTAGTTTCTTACTACCCATCTTCTGAAGTCTGATTCTGTCATTTCATCACCCTCCTTCTCCATCCGGTCTGGTTCCCTTGCTGGTGAGGAGTTGTGATCCCTTTTAGGAGGAGAGGTGTTCTGGTTTCGGGAGTTTTCATCCTTTTTACGCTGGTTTCTACCCATTTTTGTGGGTTTATCCACCTGTTGTCTGTCTCTGTCCCAGGGAGTTGGAGCTTTATGAGTTTCCGTTGCACTACTGCCTTTTTTGATTTTTTTTTTCAGGTCGGACCCGCCCAGCTAGCAGCACGCCTAGCCTCTGCCTGCCTGCAGGGGCTTTGCTGAGCTGCTGTGGGCTCCGCCCAGCTGCCCTGAGCTCTTCCCTGTAGTCCTTTTTATATGGGCGTAGTTAGAACTGTCTGGGCAATGGTGGCCCCGCCTCTGTTATGGCGGACTCTCTCTGTTGTGGCAGGTTGCCTCGGCAACGGCGGGTTGCCTCGGCAACGGCAGCCTGCCTCCGTAGCGGTGGAGAGTCTCAGTAATGGCGGAAGCCCCTCCCCCACGGAGCCGGACCGTCCCGGTTCAGCTGTGCTTGGTTTGAAGGGCTCAACCCAGAGGGTTTCCAATTACTGTTTTTGTTTTCATTGTTGTTGGGGGTGGAGGGGTGGGACCAACCGAGCCTGATCACCTGGCTCCCTGACTCAGAGTCTTTTCTTTTAAGTTGAACGACCCCGCGTTCCGGTCGCTTGTTGAAAAGGCGCCGGGATCTCCCGTGCTGCGACTCACGGAGTGGGCTCGAACCGCGGCGCCGGCTCCTGGTGGATTTTTTGCCTAGGAATCTCCTGGCCTGGCTCGCTATTTCAGATGAATGGGCTATTCTGCCGTCTCAAGGCTCTGCTCGCCAGCTAAGAGGGCTCCCAGACCAGTGGCTTTTGTACGGAGAACCGCAGCAACAGGGAGTGGTCACAGCAGCCGCACGGGCGGAATCAGCCCCGCCGGGGCCAAAACAGCCGCACCGGCTGGGACTGCGACGCTGGCGACCCCTCTGCCTGGGTATCTCCTGGTCTGTGGGCAATAAGAGTTCGTCTGGAAATGCGGCGTCCACTCACCCTCTGCACTTTCACTGGGAGCTGAAGTCCTGAGCTGTTCTTAGGCGGCCATCTTGAAAGTCGGATCCATTGCTGTTTTTTGTAAGAATTTTTACATAGTTCTTACACAGTTCTTACATAGATTTTCTATGTAAGAATAGAAAATCATTTTTTTTTTGTTAACAAGGATACAGGCTGTAGTAGAAAAAGCTTGCATGTAGGAGTTATGATAGCATATTTTGATCTAGTTTAGGACTCCACTGGCCTGTGTCATTGGACAAGTAAGTTAACTTTGTCTACTATATTTCCTCTGCAAAATGAAGGACCTTGACTGCATTATCCCTAAGGTTTCTGCTGGTTCTTACATCCCTTAGTCCTAATTACAAGCAACTTATCCAATTTCTAATAATTAACACTTATCTGTCTTTACTGGATTCAGTGCTAGGAAAATGGATTGCCTTTATGTTATTCATACATTCTTATATGTTACCCATATGTCCTTGCCTAGAATATAACTTTTTTAGTACAGAGACCATGGTCCACACCTGCTTCATAGTCAGTATAGCAATAAGAAAAGTACTGAAAAAATAAATATGTAATACTCTTTAAAGTGAAGTAAACTAATTTCAAAAATCTTACGTGTGGCTGTATTTTAATATTTGAGTTATGGCTAGGCATGATAGCTCACGCTTATAATCCCAGCACTTTGGGAGGCTGAGGTGGACAGATTGTCTGAGTTCAGGAGTTTGAGATCAGCCTGGGCAACACGGTGAAATCCTGTCTCTACTAAAAATACAAAAAATTAGCTGAGCATGGCAGTGTGTGCCTGTAGTCGTAGCTACTTGAGAGGCTGAGGCAGGAGAATTGCTTGAACCCAGGAGGGGGAGGTTGCAGTTAGACAATATCACACCACTGCATTGCATCCTTGGTGACAGACTGAGAGTCTATCGCAAAAAAAAAAAATTAAAAAAAAATTGAGAATTGAGTTACTTTAAGATATATTTTAATAATACAGGTTGTAAGCTGTAGTTGTCTGTTTGGAATGCTTCTTGGAGATCTAGAAATTTTCATTATTTTAATTGCTTATTATTAACTAATAGGCTTGACACAACCTTAGTCACGGCATTCCACAGTCCTCCTGGCCCTTCATAGGAACCAAGCACTCTACCTGCCATGGTTTCTTATTGCTTGTCTTTACTGTAAGTGCTCTTGGAGCTGCAAAGCATTTGAGATGTGAGGACAAACTCCAAGGGCTGGACAAGTCACTGATTAGAACACAAATACCAGAGAAATATATTACTAAACCTGGAAGATCAGTAATTACTGCAGCACTGATGAGGAGTAGTGGAATAAGAAAAGAAAGAATCATTATGCGGTGGCAAAGGAGATGCAAGTGATTTTAGGCTTTGAGTTGGGATAAATGCATAGATGTCAAGGTTTTCAAAGACAGGGATCTGAATCAGCCTTCTAGAAAATGAGCTGATCATGGAAGATTGATTTGTAGTTGATATGTTCTGCAGAGCCTGTTCCAACTGACAGCAGCAGCTCTGGAAGCTGCCGCCTAATTTAATTAAGCTAACAAAAAGTAGAAAAAAATAAGAAAATACTTTATTTACAGACTATAAATACCTTGAGGAAACAGGAATCTAAAAATCAATAAAACTTAGTGGTAGAAGAGAAAAAGAAATTAATCTGTACTGAGTTTTCTTGGTAGAAGAAGGATGGTGACTAAAATAATCTGTATCACCCTTCCAATAAACCCAGAAACAGAGTCTGGATAAAAAACTGCAGGGAGATTTTTTGCTTGCTTAAGTAACATTAAAAGACAAAAAATGTCAAATGCAAACATACATATTCCATCAAGAGGTGCCATCGAACAGTTTAAAAATAATTAACAGTCCTGCATTGCAGCTGAAACCAAAGAGGGCATTCCCATATTCCATTTTGGTTTGTTGAGAAGCTAATAGTAGGAGAAAAATCTTCCAATGAAATGAGAATTGCTCCTGAAATATTTCAAAAGGAAATAAACCATCAAAACAATATCCAAATGCATCATGCAAATTTTTGAAAGGTTAAGGATTTCAAAGAAGGAAAATTAGACAACAAGATGTGCTATGTATTGAAAATTGCTTGGCCAAGCTCGGTGACTCACATCTGTAATCCTAGCACTTTGGGAGTCCAAGGCAGGCAAGAACACAAGGTCAACAGATCGAGACCATCCTGGCCAAAATGGTAAAACCCCATCTCTACTAAAAATACAAAACTTAGTCGGGTGTGTGGCACATGCTTGTAGTCTCAGCTACTTGAGAGACTGAGGCAGGAAAATGGCTTGAACCCAGGAGGTGGAGGTTGCAGAAAGCTGAGATCGCGCCCCTGCCCTCCGGCCTGGCTACAGAGCAAGACTCCGTCTCAAAAATAAATAAATAAATAAATAAAAAGCGACAACAAAAAATTAACCCTCTCACCTGATTGCTATGAAATCCACAAAATACTGCATATATTTGCTGTGTATTCCCTACAATTAAAGGAGCAAAGGAAAGTGGCAATTTAAGATTAGCTTTCTAATAGCAATGAAAAATAAAATTTTAAAATAATGTTTATATTTACTAAATAAGTCAATTTTTTTTTTAGTTGCATTTTAAACCTAGATTTACTTGGGCTGCCCACTGTTACCAAATCAAGTGCATACCCGTCCAGAAAGAATAGAGTTAATGTACCATATTAGATTAAACTATTATTAAGGAATAAATCAAAAATTAAAGTTAACAGTTGCCACTGCACTTTATTTTCCTCTGCCTTTCTAAATTTATATACACATATACATTTACATAGTTAATAGCATAAACCATACCAACATTTTATTACTATATTTTTTTACTTACAATTTAGTAAGGTTAGGCTGGATGTGGTGGCTCATGCCTGTAATCCCAGCACTTTGAGAGGCCAAGGCGGGTGGATTCTCTGAGTTTGGGAGTTCAAGACCAGCCTGACCAATGTCTCTACTAAAAATACAAAATTAGCTGGGCATGGGGGTGCACGCCTGTGCTACTTGGGAGGCTGAGGTAGGAGAATCGCTTGAACTCGGGAAGCAGAGGTTGCAGTGAGCCCAGATTGTGCCACTGCATTCCAGGCTGGGAAACAAGAGCAAAACTCCGTCTCAAAAAAAAAAAAAAAAAAAGAATTTAGTAAGGTTTCTATCATACTTTCATTTTCAAAAGGAAACAAGTTTATAACATTTTTCACAATTTATTTAAAAATATATGCAACTTAAACATATGTATTGACTGTTCTTATAGTTTGACTAGGTTGAAATAAATATTTAATAATTTAGAATTTAATAAAGTTTCCAGCTTATTTTTTTATAATGCTAGAGATAAAAAAATCCAAAATATATCACCATGGATACAGGAAGTAAAATGTTAGTAAATGCAGACCTAAAATAATGTTTTCTTGAGAATCGTTTTCAGTGATTACATGATAGCATATTATGTAAGCTACAGGGACAGTCTTTTCTCTCAATGAAAACTTAAACATTTGTTAAATGAATAAATTATGTTAATGAATGGATAAGTCTATTTTTAAAACCACAACAACAACACACACAGTAAAAGTACATCTTTTACTGCAAAAGACTGGACTTGGTTGTGTTTAATGGTGCTAAATAGTGACTTTGTTAGTGTTTTATAATCGCTTACAGAAATGTTTGCGGATGTAAACTTATTTTTTCAGTGTTTGTCATTTATATATTCCTAAATATATGGATATTGGAGGAGCAAACATCCTACTCAAAAGTGAACCATACTAAACGATCTTTTAGAAAAAAAATTAAAATAACTTGATTGTTCCCTCCCCTTTTTCATCACGTCTCCACCTTTGAGCTGTTCTTTCTTCTTGTACTATTTTCAGGAATAAAGCCTGTCACATATCTACAAAGGGCAGCTGATAAACAAGTTGTTGCAGGTTAACATTTGGGGTTAATTGACATGGGAACACTATGGAATTATTGGCCCTACGAGGAACTTTAATAAGGAAATTGACTCTGAACTCTGCACTAATCCATTTGTTTCACCACAGTCTTATAAGGAAGGACTAGACTTTCCATTAGACTGTCAGTTAAAATTACCAGAAACATTTTTATGATATCTATGCCATCTCTAATTCTTCTAAGGCTCAACTAACTTTAAAGTAGGACAAAAGCACAGTGAGAAAGCAGGAGCACTATTAGGACCCAAGGGGAAAAATGTATAAGTCTGAGACAGCTGAAGATGATGACTGTAATTAGTATTTACTGTGAATTTTATTTAGATTAAAAAACATTTTATTTGTTATTTCAGCACTATCACATAGAGTGGTTAATTTCCAGTTACTTAAAATGAAATTAATGTACTGAGAATCATGGTCACACAGAAATTTTTTTTCAAAAAATTATTTATGTGCTTTATACAGTGTCTATGTTCCTTAATGAATATGTTGAAATTGAATGTTTGTAAATGGACTCATACTTTGCTATTGGCAGATACTAAAATCTAATGAATACCTAACTTCCAGCTACTATTCAGTTGACAGCACTAATTGAATTAGTTTCTTTAATATTTGACTCTGAAAATTTTATTTTTCCCAACTTTCTGGTAAGTACCCAGTGATATTTAAGCAAATACCTCATTCTGGGGCTTCTTATAAAGAATTTTTTTTGTAAAGCATCAGGTGACTATTAAATTCCTAAATTAATCTTATTTTGCAATTATGTATATTGGGTTCTCTTTTGGAATATGATATACTTGTAACTGAGCATAGATGCTTAATAAAAATTCTTCCTTACAATTAGCAAAGTATTTCTTGAAAAATACAAGGAAGCTTTAGTGAGGTAAATAAAAAAGACTGGCAACTGTTAGGAAGTTGTAAAGCAATTTATTAGAGTATGTAAAAGCTACATTAGCAACAAGGGTGCACTCCTGACACTTAATCAAATACTAAAGACTATGATTAGCTATAATTTTGCCTTCTGGCATTAAATTCAATGTGCTGTATACATTCAGTGTGCTACTATGATTTAAACTAGTGAAATGTAGAAATGTGCTCTGGGGCTTGTACTAACCATGTATTAATAATTAGCATTAACTTTGTGGTATAATTAAAAATCTTCACTCAGCAGCAAATGTTAACATCTACATTACTTTAGGTTATTAGAAGCCACCAAAATAGACATTCATTAGTTTACCCATTTATTCAAAATATGTATTAATTTCCTACTGTTGCTGTAACAAATTATCACAAATTTAGTGGCTTAAAGAATACACATTTGTTATCTTACAGATCTGTAGTTCAATGGTTGGAAATAGGTCTTAAGAGCTAAAATCTATCTATCAGCAGAGCCATTTTCTTTCTGAAGGCTCTAAAAGAGAATCACTTTCCTTGCTTTATTTAGCTTAGAACTATTTGCGTTCCTTATTTCATGACCCCTTCCTCTAATTTCAAAGCACATCTCTAAAATTCTGCTTCGGTTTTCACATCTCTTTTCTAACTCAGACCCTCCTGTCTTGTCCCTCTATTATTGATCATCTACTACTTATCACAGCTCAAGCTAAATGCTGTATATAATGATAAGGGGGACTTAATTCATGCCAATGGAGCTTAATTTCGGTTGGACAGCCAGAATAAAAAGTGTAGAGTGAGCATATTTATCCACTACACTTAGATGTTCTTTCCTATGACATATCAAAACTTCATGAACCATCCTCAAGAGCTGTAATGAAGATATTTTAAATTAGCAAATTTATCTTTGCAAATTTTGTTTAAAAAGTTTCTTTTGAGTGACTCGTTTTTCAGTGAATTTGCATTATTTCCAATTTCTTTCCTTTTATTTATTTCTAAGAAGGTTACTAGGATAGAGATTCGAGCTTCATGATGTTCCAGGAGTAGAAGAGAGAGTTTGAAACCAACTGATATCCACTGCCACTGCCTTCTTGCTAGTCTCTACTGAGCCAATCTGGTCTAGTTCCCAGATCCATTGCACTGATTTCTTATCAGGTGTGACTGATGAATATATCCTTGGTTTACTAGGAAACTTTCAGAGCTTAATGGCTTTTTGTGGTTGACTAAACTAACAAATTTTGGAACTTTTAGATGTGACATAGCCTACAGACTCATGTGGTGCCTTGAAAAGCCCTTATCTGACACCAGCTATACTTCAGTTATCTTTCAGCTACTTGCACTAGGGTTTAGCACTTCTGTCTGGAGTGTCTCCAAAAGGCATAGTGATATTTTGAATTATCTCTGGGGTGTGGGGCAAATTATGGATCCCTTTAAGACATTAAGAGTTGATAGAGTCTTCACCTTTTATTTCACCTCTCTTTTCATCTAACCCAATGATGCCATCATTAATCTTCCACCATCTGTCTTAGTAAAGTTTCACTGAGAAAATTAGATAAACATTTCTTTAGATTTTGTCTCTTTTTCTCAATCTAGTAACAGTTTTTTCTTCCCCAGGCTGATTTCTCTTAGAGAGGAGAATTCTAACATTTCTCACATCTCCCTTGCTCTATTCTCTTTCTTCTTCCCACACTGGGTAAGATAAAATCTTCCTTTGGCTTATAACGAAACTTATTGCCAATATCCCTGGGGGCTAGCTCTTGATATGTTGACAGGAATGAAAGAATTTTGAAACTTTTCATTTGATTATTTTAATGGCTATTTTATATTATAAATTCAATAATAAATCATCTTTGAGACTGAAATTTGAAAAATGAAACCCACATTCTAAGTAGCATCAGTCTTCTCTCTAATTCCTATCCATTGATTTGATGAGTGGGAGGGTAAAGAACAAAAAGATTTACATGGCTTGAAAGTATTTTGGAACCATTACAGATTATCCTCAACTATCATATTGTATTATATATATATATATATATATATATATATATATATATATGGTCATGAGTTAGGGTATGATAGAAGGGATTACAAGGGATTACAAAAGGTTACTGATTTTATGTTGGGCAACCAAATAATACGTTTCTGAAAAGTGGGAATGGAGCTAAGATTATAAGGAAGAATGGGAGCTGCTGTTTGAGCATGAGGGAAAACGTATTTTTTTTTAAAGCATGTATAAATTCTGAGGTGAGGAAGAGTATTGAGTGTTCAAAGAAACAAAATGAAGACTAGCATGACAAAAGTTATTCTGAGTGGTAAGATGTTTAACTTGAGGTGAAGTTGGACAGAATGGTAGAAATTGAAAAGAGATACCTTACTAATCATATGGATTAGATTTCAAATATAAAATAACGCCATTTGAGAGTTTTAGGCTGAGTTAGTATGTGATCCTCTCTGTATTTCAACAAAGTTGTATTTTTAATGATCTGACATAGTGTTGCCCAATAAAAACTGTATCATAAGCCACTAATGTAACCATAATGTAAACCATATACAATTTAAAAATTTCAAGAAGCTCTATGAAAAAAGTAAAACTGGCTGGGCACAGTGGCTCACGTGGGTGATCCCAGCACTTTGGGAGGCTGAGGCAGACAGATCACCTGAGGTCAGGAGTTCGAGATCGGCCTGGACAACATGGCGAAACTCCATCTCTACTAAAGGTACAAAAATTAGCCAGGCATGGTGGTGGGTGCCTTTAATCTCAACTACTCAGGAGGCTGAGGCAGGAGAATCACTTGAGCCTGGGAGGTGGAGGTTGCAGCAAGCAGAGATAGTGCCACTACAATCTGGTGAAAAGAGTGAGACTCCACCTCAAAAAAAAAAAAAAAGTAAAACTAATTAGACGAAATTAATTTAATAATGTACTTTGAAAATGAAACATATTCAAAATAGCATTCCAATGTGTAATTAAAGTTTTCAATTAAACATTGTATATATTACCTTTATATTCAATCTTCAAAATTATGAGTGATTTTATGCAGATAAGTTATGTTTAAAATATTTCTTAGCCATCTATGGCTATTGTTTATTGTATTCAGAAGTGCAGGTGTAGAAAGTAGATTGGGCAAAAGTGAACAACAGCACAAAAGATGAGGGAAGACATATGAAACTATCCCATTCAGGTTTTTTAAGTCTTACATGAAATGATGCCATGTTAATTCTGAGTAGACTGATAAATTGAGCATGTATACCATAATAACTACAGAAGCCAATAACAATAATTCAAAGTCACAGATTAAACTCTAATAGAAGAATTAAAACATATAATGAAATTGTTTGATTAAGTCAAAAAAGTCAGGAAAAAGAAACAATTTATAACAGATGAGACCAATAAAAAGTTTATGAACTGACAGAATCAAATCTAAACATATTAATCATTGCATTAAAGGTAATTTGGCTAAAATATTACAACATATGAATAAATTATTTAAAGATGATTGCAGACCTAAACTTAAACCCAAAGGTATAAAGTGTAAGGAAAAAGTTGAAGTATAACCCTGGGACCTAAGAAAATTATTTCCTAGACAGCATATAGAAAGTATTAGTTATACATTTTTTTAAAGTACACTTTTTCAAAGTTGAAAACAATTTCTATTTATCAAAGACATCATTAAAAACAAAAGCAAGCTCAAGACGAGAAAACATTTAGAATACACACATATGGATAGAATAGGATTTATCTTTTATGTGTAAAGATGGTTCAACATAGGCAAATCCATCAATGTGTTACAGCACACTGATAGAATGAAGGACAAAAATCATATGGTCATCACGGTAGACACAGAAAAAGCATTTGACAAAATTCACCATCATTTCATAATAAAATTTCTTACAAATTATATATAGAAGAAATGTAGCTCATCATAGGCAATAAACTATAGTAAAGACCATATAAAGAGCACAGACTCATTGCTGACATCATACTCAATGGTGAAAAGTTGAAAGCTTTTCCTCTAAGATTGAGGATAAGACAAAGGTGCCCATTCTCACTATTTCTATTAAACATAGTATTGGAAATTGAACTCAGAGCCATTAAACAAAAGAAAGAAACAAAAGGAATCAAATCAGAAAGAAGAAAATTGTCCCTCTTCGTAGATGACATATTTTTATATCTAGAAACCCTAAAGATTCCACAAAAAATATTTAGAGCTAATAAATAATTCAGTAAAGTGATCATATTACAAATCATGCAAATATCAGTTGTATTTCTATGCACTAACAATAAGTTATTTGAAAAGGAAATTAAGAAAACAATCCTATGTACATCAGAATCAAAAATAATAAAATACTTAGAAATAAATTTAACCAAAATGAAGGCTCTGTGCACTAGAAATTACAAAACATTGAGTAAAGAAATTGAGGAAAACACAAATAAATAAGAAGATATTTTAAGTTCATGGACCAGAAAAATCAATATTATCGAAAGGTCCACACTGTCTAAAACCATCTACAGATTCAATACAACCCTTGTCAGAAATCTAATAGCATTTTTCTCACAAATAAAATAATAAAAATCTATATGGAGCCACAAAATACCCTGAATAACCAAAGTAATCTTAAGCAATAAGAACAAAGTGAGGGTATCACATTTCTCAATTTCAAAATATACTACACAGCTCTAGTATCAAAATAGCATGGTACTAGCATACAAACAGACACATGGAACAATAGAACAGAATAGAGAGCCTAGAAATAAGTTCACGTATTTATGTTCAATTGATTTGCTGCAAAGATGCCAAAAAACACACGGTGAAGAAAGTACAATCTCTTCAATAAGTGGTGTTGGGACAACTACATATCCATATGCAGAAAAATGAAACTGGACCCTTATCTCACATCATATACAAATGTCAACTCAAAAGAGATTAAAGACTTAAATATAAAATGTAATACTATAAAACTACTAGAAGAAGAAAACCTAAGAAAAATATTCCATAACATTGATCTTAGCAGGGATTTCTTGGATATGACACCAAAAGCACAAGCAACAAAAGCAAAAGTAAACAAGTGCAAATACATAAAACTAAATAAAATGTTTCTGCACAGTAAAAAAGAAGCAACAAACAAAATGAAAAGGCAACTTTTAAGTTAGAGAAAAATATTTGCAAACCATATGTCTGTTAAGAAGTTAATCTCCAAAATAAACATGGAAATTTTATTACTCAATAGCTAGCAAACAAGAAACTTGGTTTAAAAATGGGCAAAGGACCTAAATAGACATTTGTCCAAAGAGGACATACAAATAGCCAACAGATACATGAAAAGATGCCTAAATAATTACTAATCAGGAATTATCTGTTAGTATAGCTAGTACAAAAAGGCCAAAGATACCAAGCATTAGTAAGGGTGTGGAGGAAAGGAAAAGCTTGCATGCTATTGGTGCGAATGTAAATTAGTATAGCCATAATAGAAAACAGCATGTAATTTCCTTGAAAAAATGAAAATTGAACTACCAGCAATCCCACAACTGAGTACCTAGCTGAAGGAAATCAGATCAATATGTTGAAGATATATTTGCACTCCTATGTTGATTGCAGCAGCATCACAATAGCCAAGTTATAAAATCAATCGATTAATGGATAAATGGAGAAAGAAAATGTGATATATGTATACATAAATATGTATATACAAAAACTATTATTCAGACTTAATAAAGGAAGTAAATCCTGCGATTTGTGAGAGCATGGATGAAGCTAGGTCACATTATGCTAAGTAAAATAAACCAGACATAGAAAGACAAATACCACATGATCTCACTTATATATGGAATCTAAAAAAGTCAAACTCATAGAAACAGAGAACAGATGGGTGGTTACCAGGAGTAGGGTGGGTAGGAGGAAGTATTGGTACAAACTTTCAGTTATGAGAATAATAATTTCCAGAGATCTAATGTATAGCATGATGACTATAGTTAATAATAATGTATTGTCTATTTCAAATTTGCTAAGAGAGAAGATCTTAAGAATTCTTACCATTCATTAAAAAGGTAACTATATGAGGTGATGGATATGTGAATTAGCTTGATTGTGGTAATTATTTCTCAATGTATATTGGTATCAAAATATTGTGTTGTACACCTTGATGATTTTACTTTGTCAATTTTACCTCAATAAAACTGAAAAAGATGGTGTTATAAATAAATGGACAAAGGTAGAATTTTTAAATTTTAGATTTTAGCCATGCTATCTATATAATTTCTATACTGGCCTTGTTTTATGATTATTACATAATATATAAAATATATAAATCTGTGTGCAGTAAAATTTTCCCCATTCTTCCAAAAATTTTTTAGTAAAACTAGATTTTGTTTTAATAAAACCTCATAAGAAATAGCAGAATAAAATAAAGAAACGCAACTTGTGCCTGCACTCTGAAAATGAATAATTCAGGGGGAACCATATGTTTGTATATTTAAATATATTTTATTCATTTTTAATGAATATAAAATATTTTTATTAAATTTTGACCAATCCAAAGTGTTACAATAACAATCCGGTGTGTCATTTTCTTTTAAAACAAAAGACTGGGCACAGCAGCTCATGCCTGTAACCCCAGTGCTTTGGGAGGCCAAGGTGGGCAGATAATGAGGTCAGGAGATCCAGACCATCCTGGCTAACACGGTGAAACTCCATCTCTACTAAAAGTACAAAAAATTAGCCAGGCATGGTGGCACATGCCAGTAGGCCCAGCTACTGGTAGGCTGAGGCAGGAGAATCGCTTGAACTGGGGAGGTGGAGGTTGCAGTGAGCTGAGATCACACCACTGTGCTCCAGCCTGAGTGACAGTGCAAGACTCCATCTCAAAAATAAAAAATAAAAAAGGAGGAAGTAGAGAAGAAAAGTTAGAAAGATACCACAAGGTATCCATTAGCCTGATTCTAAAACAATAATATATAGCTGTGTTTAACAGTTTTGAGATTAAAAGTCCTGAGGATACAAGAAAAATAAAGTTAATTGTAATAGAATAGCCACAACATAGTAGTGTAACCTATTAATTTAAAATATGAGTCTGTTAGGTAATGTGTAAATTCCTGAGTAGGCATTCATGATCTTCCACAGTATATAATAGGTCCCTTACTACCTAGGCAAATAGCTCCATACACACAAACTCCTACGCTTCAATCAAATCCCTGCCCCTTTTACACACTATGTCAGTTCCTACCACTCATTATACCTGTACTTATGCTAACTACTAAAAAATTATCTTTAACTTTTCCTCTAGGTCACACCCATCCTTTAATTATCCTATGTTATTATTTTCTCAAGAAGGTGATACTATACTTTTCATTTCTAGAGTAGATTGAGATTGGAGAAAGTTTAGAACAAAGGTAACTCTAGAAAATTCTAGAAGTATTTTTGTAGCCTGAGTCATGTCATCACTGTACAGATGTATTAATAACTGAAGTATTTATATTACAAGAGTCATTATATATATTTTTATGAAATTGTGTTAATAACATTTAGGCATTTTGTAAAATCTATCAGTTTTATCCCATCTCCTGACAAATAAATATTTAAGTAATTTATAATCTCCTTAGTACAGAAAACATTTTGTGTTTAACATAAGGCTTAGTTTGGGCTAAGCATATCACCTTGATTTTACCTTCCCCTTCCTCCCTACTACTTCAATACTTAATTCAACATCTCTCTCCCAGACAGTATCAGCAGCTTCCTAGCTAATCTCTCTGCTTCTTGGCTTTCTACACAAATTCATTCTTCACATGCCTAAGGAATAAATTAAAAAAAAAAAAACCATGCAAATTGCCTACTTAAAACACTGTGGTGTTTGTTCCTCTCCCAAAACCTAAAGTCCCAAGTCACTGACACAGCCTATAAAACCCTCTACTACTTAAGCCTTTGCTCCTGTTTTCTTTCCCCTCTCACCTTGAAATGTGAACTCTGCACCACTGTTTTCCTCAAAGGCTTCCCTATCTCTGAACTCATTTTGCTTTTTTCAAGATTCCATAGGTACTTCTATTCCTTCCTTCTCTCCATCCCATCCTTTACACACACCTGGAATAGATCTCATTTGCTTGTCTCCCTGTTAGGTGTCTACCTTCTTTTGAATGCCTTCTCCAACATTTCCTCCTCTATGAGGACTGCCCAGACCTTCCCAGGTCTGTGTTTCTATGGCATCAATTTTTTTAATGTGTCTGCACTGCAAGACTAAAACCTAGAAAGTTAGGGTATTTGTGTGTCTGTCTTATGATCTGGCTCATGGTAGATGATCTATAAAAGTTTGTTGAGTAGATAAACAGAATTGTGCCCAATAAACAGTTTCTGTTTGATTACTTACAGGTATATTTTGGTTCAGGTGTCAGGAACTCAAGCTAATGTAATCATAAAAAATGACACTGTTAATTTCTTTCTAACCATTGGATGCAAAGAGATTCCAACTGTGCTCAAAAACAAAGATCAAAATATATATTCTAATATGTAATTAGATACACCAATTTTTTGAAAACATCTTATAAAAATAAATGGATATAGAACACTTAAGAAAGAAATTAAAGGTATACAGCAGGGGTCCCCAAACTACAGCCTGCTGGGTCCCCAAACTATGGCTATGCATCTGTATCCTGTGCTCCTGGAGTACTGTATGTGGTGGTGCCACAAAGCGCGGCCTCGCTCACGTACAGTACTACTTCCAGTGACACGGGACGCATGCATCATGGCTCCGGAAGTGCATCATATGATGCACATCTGGTCTGTGGCTGCGGTGCCCCACATCACTGGAAGCAGTGTGAAATAACAGCAGAAGTAGGAAGAAAGGCAAAGCACTATAACCATTACTACACAGTACAATGGCCTCCATACTTCCCCAAATGTACAACAACATAATGGCCCCTATAACCTCCCTTTGCTCAAAAGTCTCCCCCTACATTACTACACACCATGTTTCCCCTATTATAAGACCCTGTCTTATGTTAATTTTATCCCCAAAAGACAGGGGCTGTCTTATTTTTAGGAGGTGTCTTATAATAGGGGAAACATGCAGCAGTGGGCTTCCCACAGAAGAGGCCCACCGCTGCTGCAGATGTCCAGGATGCTGTATACACAGTGTCACAGGCTGATCACCGCCATCCCTGTATACAGCACTGGAGGCGGTGCTGGGCCTGTGATGCTGTATACCGCCGTCTGGGATAGTGGAGGCAGCAGCGCTGGCTGTGAAGGGTGTCACACCTTGCATAGTCTGGCCCTCCAACAGTCTGAGGGACAGTGAACTGGCCCCCTCTGTAAAAAGTTTGGGGACCCCTGGTATACAGTCATCCTCAGTTTTAATGTGTTTCCCAGTTCATCCAATGGGTTAAAGGTGATTACAATTTCAGTGTTAAACTTTAACATTTCTATATTTTAGAAACCAACCCAGCCCTCTGGAATACAGCAGTCTGAGCCATCTTCTTCAAGCATGAGCCAGAAACAATATTCCTGTTTGATTCTCCTAAGGGAACACAGGAATAACACACCTAATTATACCCAGGATAAAGAACAAACTAAATTCAGTAGATTACCTTCATAATTGAGGAAAGACAATCATGTCTTTTTTCTGAGCAATTTCATATTTGCCCTAACATTTTCACACTTCTGAAAAAAAAATCTTCTTACATTAAGATAGGAATAGAATTAGTTATTAATATGTTATTAATGAAATATATATATATATATATATATATATATATATACACACACATATAATTGCACTTTAGGTTCTGGGGTACATCTGCAAAACATGCAGGATTGCTACATAGGTACATACGTGGCAATGTGGTTTGTTGCCTCCATCCCCCCATCACCTAGATCTGGCATTTCTCTCCCTGTTCTCCCTCCCCAATCTCCCTTCCCTATTCCCCCACAACAGACCACAGCATATGATGCTCCCCTCCCTGTATCCATGTGTTCTCATTGTTCAACACCCACGTATGAGTGAGAACATGTGGTGTTTTTCTGTTCTTGTGTCAGTTTGCTGAGAATGATGGTTTCCAGGTTCATCCATGTCTCTATAAAGGACACGAACTCATCGGTTTTTTATGGCTTCATAGTATTCCATGGTGTATATGTGCCACATTTTCTTTGTCCATTCTATCATCGATGGGCATTTGGGTTGGTTCCAGGTCTCTGCTATTGTAAACAGTGCCACAATGAACATATTTTTTAATGTACTTTGAGGAAAATTCTCTTCAGCATTTTGGATGTCAACAAAATCTAAGATCATTCTGTTTGTTAGAAAATGAAACATGAGGATATAGCAAGATATAGTTGGCAACCTCTTTTTGGAGTTGCACTTTGGAGTACTGGTTGGATGTTGGAGAATGCAATCAAGTACTTTTCATAGGTACAAAATGCCATGCATAGCCATTTCCCCCACTAATTCCCCTGAATTCACTGTAAGCAGCATTGATAGTAATTGACTAAGACACTAGGATAAAATAATTCTCAAAACTGTCATTACCCTCACCAGACAGTCTGATAAAGAAACTACTTTCACCAAATCTTGATATAATAGTAGTCTTTACTGAAAATCACTACAAAGATAAAAGGAGACTTTCAATAACTGCACACTTATTTAAAATAGATTCACCACAATAGGTAGAACTAATAACAAGAAGGATATACTAAAGCAGCTAGCTCCCTTGGAAGACAGAACCAGCTGAATTTTGAGCAAGTTGTAACATTAGTATACAGAAATGTCTTCAAGTAAAAAATTATAAAAATGTAACCTTGGAAAAAAAACAAACTAATCAGCAATCTAACTCTATCTTATTAAAAATGGCTCTTGCAATTATCCCTGAGATTTCTTACCAAAAAGGAAGCCTACAGGGATCTCATGCTTTCCAGAGTTAATTATATCAGCAATTTCTCCAAGTGGGAAGTATTTTGCAGAGTGGAATCTTAAGAGTCCTTATATACATTGAGTGTCTGACTCATTCTTAGGAACATGTCTGCTGAACAATATCTTTAAATATCCTGTCTCTGAATAGTAATATTTTGCAAAAAATATCATCCTGATTTCTACTGAATGTTTGCTGTATGAAAATCCATATTAATAATATTAATTTTTCAATCTATTCTTTTCTCCCCAGTAATGCAATGTATGATTAAACATTCTAATAACCCAAATTTCCAAATGATTTACATTGGAAAAGATGACAAAATTATGAATAAAGTATATATTTTTTTCAGCTTATCCTATACACATCAAGGTTAATTACAACACAGTATTATAAATGCTTTGTGCACTTAGTAGTTCATTCAGCTCATCTTTTCTGTGTATGGTTTGTGTTAGGTACTGTGTTAGTTGCTATAGACTAATTAACACAAAACATGCTTATTGTACACCAGAATGCCAGCATGTTTGTTTCCAAACAGGAATACTCATGTCCATTATCCACAGGAGTTCTTACCAGTACAGAACTTCTAAGCAAATAACTGAAAGGTCTCTTGATGAGCACTGAATCAGAGCAAAGAGAATTAGATTGTCTTGAGTGATATTTCATCCTGTCTACACAGAAACCTGATGAACTATCTCTTCTTCACAACAAAATAGATTTCCCTTGTGATTTAAATATCAGTGTCTGCCAGACACATTTTCTCTTTTATTTTGGGCTATGTTGCCTAAATACTTACAAATTCTATCTACTTTTCTATTATCTGTTAATGCTTACTACATGATTACTTCTGAAAACAAGATTACAACACAATAGAATGAGTTTCATCTTTCTTCAGTCTGGGGATACACTCTGATCATTTTGATTGGACTTGATATCTCCCATGTCCAATGACAGCACTTACCAGGACATCTTCTCTTAAGGTATTTCTTAAGATTACTAAGTTGTCCATTTTATGAGGGATTGTGTTTGCTTTTTTACCATTTCATTTTAAATGTGGAACCTCATCCAAATCCTGAGGCTACTTTGGAGATTTCTACATACTAACTGAGGTTTCTGAAGTTTTATCACACATTTGTATTTCATCAATAAGAGCACTTTAAAAATGAATAAAACATGAAATACTGATATATGCTACAATGTCCATTAACCTAAAAAGTATTATGTAAGTGAAAGAAGCAATTTCATATTTATATGAAATATCCAGAACATACAAAGCCATAGAGACAAAAGACAGATTAATGGTTGCCTGGGGCTGGGAGGAGGAGAGAATAGAAAGTAACCGTTTAATTGGTATGAAGTTTTCTTTTGGGGTTGTTACAATATTTTCAACTAAATAGACATGGTCCTTGTTAAACTAAAGAGAGGGCTGTTGCACAACATTGTTAATGTACTAAAGGCTACTGAACTGTTCACTTTAAAGAGGTAATGCTATATGAATTTCACCTAAAGGAAATGTTGTTTTAAAAGTAAAAGCATTCTAGAGAATTAAAGCAGAATAATAAATGTAACATTATAAAGTAAAATTGCAATAAGATAAAATCATATATTTATATATGATTGATATACACTATTATAGATACACACACATATACATATACACAAACCAGATTATATTATATTATATTATATTATATTTTGATGTGAAAAAAATGATGACTGTGATAGGCTGATGGGTTGCAACTGGCTATTTTACTAAGAAGAACTTTCTACTAGAAAAGAAAGCTTTTGCATAAAGAAGGAGTAGGGATAGAGGACTGAATTTGTTGCGTATGTATGTATGTATTTATTGAAGTGCAATGGCATGATCAGAGCTCACTTCAGCCTCCACCTCCTGGGTGCAAACAATCCCCCTGCCTTGGCCTCCCAAGTAGCTTTTTATTTTTTTTTTTCTTTTGTAGAGATGGGGGTCTTGCTATGTTGCCCAGGCTGGTTTTAGACTCCTGGCTTCAAGCAATCCTCCTGCCTTGGCCTCCCTAAGTGCTGGAATTATAGCTGTGAGCCATCATGCCCAGCCTTAATTTTTGGGAGCATATGTTAGTTTTGAAGGTTTATTGGTATTCCTAGGCAGAAAAATGAAGCAGGTAATTAGAAATTACAGTTTGAAGTTCTTGACACTAACAACAGTGTCCGAAACTAACAATATGTATTTGAGGGTCACGTGAATATAGTCAAATGAACAAGTACCCAGAAAGAAAGTATAGCAAGGAAAAAAATTTACTACCATAAAGAATATAAGCTTTTGAATGTGAAAGTAGAAAATTGTGAAAGATAAATAAGCAAAGTCAGTTGAGAATGTGTAGTCAGAGAACAGAACTATTAAAAAACCAAATCGATAATCATGAGATGCTTATTTGACCAAGGCCTGAGAAACAGCAAGGAACACTTTTCTATATTCAGTAACACGAGGTAACTTATCTGGGTCAATATTGTATTCCAAGAATATAATAAAGTATCTAGCATATATTCATGCTCTTCAAATACATGAGGAAAATACAACCTTATTTAGAAGAGTATTTTAATAATCTTTTCAGATATTTGTGGAAGTTCTTCTTTAATACATCATTAAAATTCATCAAGCAGTACTTTCTAAAAGGTTGGTTGGAAGGTGAAAACATTATTAATGCACTTTTCAAACTCTTTTGTATTAAGTGTATCATTTTATTTGTACCCTATACAAATCATCTTACCCATTTGCGATTTGGTAACATAATGTATTTGAAAAATATTGACTCATTATGCAACATGGGAGGGGATAAGATGGTCAACTAGATGCAGCCAGGAAGCGCCACTCCCATCCAGAGAAACCAAATTATTGAGTAAGCCACCATAATCTGGGCAGATATTCAGAGAGAAGATCTTGCTAAGAGTAAAAGGAGAGGCAACACTGAAGTCAAGGCTGAAGAGGGAGGAAGCTGAGAACAGCGTGCTAGGCACCCGAATGCCAAGGCTAGGTCCTGGCCCTGAATGGCTCCTAAGAAAATCGTGAGGGAGGGAACTAAGGGATGGCTCAATCTCCCTGCATATTTCTAGGATCCTAGCTACAGGGGACCCCATGTTCCCCATCTCTATGAACATGTACGCTGGCAGGGGGATCTTTCCAGGGAGTTTTGGACAGCAGACATTCCAGGAGCTTTTTTGTGCTGGGAGCTCCAGCTGAGAGTGACCATAGACGTGCATATTCCAGGGCTTCCCATCCCCCTCTAGGAAGCAGAGGCTCCAGCTGACCTCCAAACCAGGAGAGAGCAGGGCCACCTTTCCTACAGGACTGGGACACATCTGCTTTGCAAGTTCTCCTGCCTATTGACCCCTCCCAGCGTTCATGCCTAGCTGCCCTGCAGGAGTGGATGCACAGCCTAGCCCCCACAGCCCAGCCTGAGTGTACTGCCTGTACCTGAGTACTTTTACAGTGACTCAGGAGCACATGGATCCACCAGCACAACTGGCACCCAAACCTAAACGCTGACATTTCAGAGTCCTCAGGGCTTCAGCATGTAGCTCAAGAGTAGAAAGCCAAGATCTGTGTCCTGAACTCAAGCAGGAGAGGAGACCCCACTCTTAGAGAACTGACAATGAGACACATGGGTTTCTGGGCAGGGGTAGGAGTGGGGCATACCTCCCTCCACAGGGCTGGTCCAGAGAGAGTATGGCATATCTGCCTACTACAGTCTTTGCCTGAGGGGGCCCTGTGGGCTAGAACACCTGACAAAAAAAGTAAGTGCAATTCCAGTGATCAGAGGAGCTTCCCGAAAGCCCAAAAGTAGACCTGGCATGAGGTAGGGGATATCTCCTTTCCCCCACCACTGAAGAGTATGTCTGCCAATGCAAGGAAATACAAAAGAGCCAATTGACTGGGTATTAACCTAGCTAGTGGCCATAAATCTTAAGCACCATCAACTGAATTTCTGCCTAAACTATAACACCAAAAATTTATCCCTGTAATATACACACCTGTGAAAACAAGTGCAGGAATTCACTCACATGTAAAGAGCCTAAACAGAGGCTTGGCCCTCTGAAAGCATCCAGAAAGAAAATCCACTGACTAGACTCACTTACACCACAGTTAAAAGTACACCAGTATTCCCAGATAAGAAAGAATCATCAAAATAACCCTGCCAGTCCAAAAAGCCAGTGTTGCCTTACCTCCAAATGAGTTTATCAGCTCTCTAGCAATGGTCTGAACTTGTCTGAAATGGCAGACATAGAATTCAGAATCTGGATGGCAAGAAAACTCAGCAATATTCAGGAGAAAGTTGAAACTCAATCCAAGCAATACAATAAATCCAGTAAAACCACCCAAGAGCTGAAAAATAAAAGCCATTTTAAGAAAGAATCAAACTTCACTTCTAGAGGTGAAAAACTCACTACAAGAATTTCATAATATAATTGAAACTATTAGCAGCAGAATAGACCATTCTGAGGAGTGAATCTCAGAGCTTTAAGGTCAGTTCTGCAAATCAATTCAGTCAGACAAAAATAAAGAAAAATGAACAAAACATCCAAGAAATACAGGATTATGTAAAGACACCAAATCTGGCTGGGTGCAGTGGCTCATACCTGTAATCCCAGACTTTGGGAGGCTGAAGTGGGTGAATCATGAGGTCAGGAGTTTGAGACCAGCCTGACCAACATGGTGAAACACTATCTCTACTGAAAATAGAAAAACTAGCTGGGCATGGTGGCATGCACCTGTAATCCCAGCTACTCAGGAGGTTGAGGTGGAAGAATCACTTGAACCTGGGAGGTGGAAATTGCAGGGAGCCACTGCACTCCGGCCTGGGTGACAGAATAAGACTCCATCTCAAAAAAAAAAAAAAAAAGGAAACCAAATATATGACTCGTTGGCATTTCTGAAATAGAAGGAGAGAAAATACGCAACTTGGAAAATATACTTAAGCATGCAATCTATGGAAATTTCTCTAATCTCACTAGACACATTGACATGCAAATTCAAGAATACAGATTAGATGCTATGCAAGATGACCATTATCAAGGCACACCGTCATCAGATTGATCAAGTTCAATGCAGAAGAAAAAAAATCTTAAAGGCAGCAAGACGGATGAGTCAAGTTACATACAGAGGGATCCCCATCAGAATAACTGCAGACCTCTCAGCAGAAATCCTACAAGCCAGAAGAGATTGGGGGACTATTTTCAGCATCCTGGAAGAGAAGAATTTCCAAGCACAAATTTAATATCCTGCCAAAGAAGCCTCATAAATGAAAGAGCTATGAAATCCTCCTCTGACAAGCACATGCTGATATATGCTTCAATTAGACCACCTTAAAAGAGTTCAACATAATGATATCTGCTACCACAGAAACATACTTAAACACATGGTCCATAATCCACAGGCACCATAAAGCAATCCACAATAAAGTCTACGTAAAAACCAACAAACCAAAAGATGACAAGATCAAAATCACACACATGGATACTGACCTTGAATGAAAATGGGCAAAATGCCCCCACTTAGAAAACACAGAATGGCAGAATGGATAAAAATACAAGATTCAACCCTCTGTTGTCTTCAAGAAACCCATTGCACATGTAATGACACCTAAAGGCCCAAATTAAGGGGATGAAGAAAGATCAACCATGCAAATGGAAAACAAACAGGAAACACTCTTCTTATATTAGATGAAAAGGCTTTAAATAAAAAATCTTGAGAAGGACAATGAGGGATAATAATAAAAGGTACAATCCAACAAGAAGCCTTAACTATCCTAAATATATATACACTCAACATTAGAGCATCAAGATTCATTTAAAAAGTTTTTACTGGCTTATGAAAAGAAAAAACTTAGAGAATCACACAATAATAGTGGGGGACTTCAACAGCCCACTGACACCATTACACAGATTATCAAGACAGAAAACTAACATAGATCTCTGGACTTAAACTTGGCAATTGACCAATTGGACCTAATAAACATCTACAGCACACCACACCCAATAACTAGAATATACATTATTTTAATCTGCCTATGAAACATAGTCTACCAAGAACCAGCTCGGCCATAGAGACCCCTACCCAAGTGGTGCTGAAAGCATTAAGAAGCAGACACTCAGAACAGCAAAGTGGGTCTATCCAGAGACGAACAGCCTTCTAAGCTGAGAGCCTCAGGGGCTGACAGCAATCCAAGCTGAGGGCCTCAAGCAGATTCTGACACATATAGTTATTCTCTCTCAACAGGTGATTGTTATTAACACACAGATGTTCTGTGTTTTCTCATAGAACCAAGATAAACTAGGTAGGCAGCTGGTTCCTGCTTACCACTGACCACAGACATACTAAAAAGTATTCTCCACGAGGGAGCCAAAGGGGAAGGGTCACATATCCTGTGCTTAAATAATTGTTTTAACAAGTGTATGATATGCATATACTGTCTTGCCACTTTGGAGTGCCACAAGTAGTTTTCCACTTGGGGTGGGGGGGCTAGGTTTTCCTTGCCATCGTTCTTCTTAGTAAACAATATATTTTATAATACACTCAGCATTTCTCAACAATATTCTAAGATTGAACATATGCTTGGTCATAAAGCAAGTCTTAATGAATTTTTAAAAATTGAAATCATATCAAGCATATTGTTGGACCACCATACAATAGAAATAGAAATAAAAAAGTTTGATAGAAATAGAAATCAATATCAAGAAGATCTCTCAAAACTACACAAATACATGGAAGTTAACTTGCTCTTGAACAACTTCCGGGTGAACATAGAAATTAAGACAAAAATGAAAAAGTTCTTTGCAATTAATAAATATTGGGAAATGCCATTTCCAGAATTCAGCAAAAGCATTGTAAAGAGGAAAGTTTATAGCCCTAAATGCTTTCTTCAAGAAGTTAGAAAGATCTCAAATTAATAACCTTACTTTAAAAAGAACAAACAAACCCGAAAACTGGCAGAAGAAAATAAATAACTAAAATTAGAGAACTTAATAAAATTGAGATTCAAAAATCCAGACAAAAGGTAATTTGTTCCTTAAAAAAAAATAAGATTGATAGACTGCTAGTTAGATTAACAAATTAAAACAAGATTCAAGTAAGTATAATCAGAAATGACAAAGATGGCATTTTAACAGATACTACAGAAATACAAAACATCATCAGATAATATGATAAACAGCTCTATGAACACAAATGAGAAAATGTAGAGGAAATAGATAAATTTCTACATACACAGTCTCCCAAGATTGAATCTGGAGGAGATTGAAACATTGAATAGACCAATATCAAGCTCTGAAATTAATCAGCAATAACTTAAAAAGCCCTAAAAACAAAAGAAGATTCTAAATCATATGTATTTATAGCTGAAATCTACCAAAAATAAAAAGAACTGTTATCAATCCTACTGAAAGTATTCTGAAAAATCGAGGAGGAGGGATTCCTCTCTAACTCAATCTGTGAGGTCAGAATCAGCCTAATATCAAAATCTGGCAACAAGACAAAGAAATGAAAACCTCAGGCCAATATCCCTATTGAATATAGACTCAAAAATCCTCAATAAAATACTAACAAACTGAATCTAGCAGTACATTCAACAGTTAATTCACCATGATCAAGCAAGCTTTATTCCTGGAATGTAAAGTTGGTTTAAAAACACAAATCCATAAATGTGATGTACCACATAAACAGAATTAAAAACAAAAACCATCTGATTATCTCAATGGATGCATAAAAAGCTTTCAGTAAAATCCAACACCATTTTTCATGCTTAAAAATCCTGAACAGGCTAAGCATTGAAAGAACATACCTCAAAATAATAGTAATAAGAACATGAAAGGAATAGACTACCAATGACCAACCCACAGCCAACATCATACTGAATGGACAAAAGCTGAAACTCTTCCCCTTGAGAACTAGAATAAGGCAAGTTTGCCCACTCTCACCATGCCTATTTGGAACATTGGATACCATGGGCAACTGGCAAGAGAAGAAATCCGCATCCAAAGACAAAAAGAAGAAATAAGAGTCTCTTTCTCTGCTGATGATGTGAATCTATACTTAGAAAACCATAAAGACTCTGCCAAAAGGCTACTAGAACTGATCAGTGATTTTAGCAAGGTTTTAGGATACAAAATCAATATACAAATATCAGTAGCATTTGTATATGCCGATAACATCCAGGCTGAGGCAAATCAAGACCAATTTCATTTATGATAGCCACAATGCAAAGGAAATATCTAGGAATACAGTTAACAAGGAGGTAAAATATCACTACAAGGAGAACGACAAAACATTGATGAAATTAATCAGAGACGACACAAATTACCAGGTATATACCCAAAAATATGCATCATTATAACAAAAAGATACATGCACTCCTATGTTCATTACCATGATGTTCCCAATAACAAAAACATGAAATCAACCTAGGTGCTCATCAGTGAAGAACTGGATAAATAAAATATGGTATATAGACTCCATGGAATACTATGCAGCCATAAAAAATCAAATCATATCTTTTGTAGCAACATGGATGGAGCTGAAAGCCATTATCCTAAGCAAGCTGACAAAGCAACAGAAAAGCAAATACTGCATGTTCTCACTTAAAAGTAGAAGCTAAACACTGAGCACACATGTACATAAACAGGGGAACAGTAGACACTACAGACTACTATAGAGACGAAAGCTGGTAGAGGTCTTGGATTGAAATCTACCTATTGGGTACAATGCTCAATACCTAGGGTCAATATAACTGTGAAGGAATCTTATACATGTACCCTCTGTATCTAAAATAAAAGCTGAAAAAATTTTAAAACAATGGACTTACACCTATTTAATTTACAAAAGAATAATAACTATTAATAATACTACCAAAATTGAGATGATTTTGGTATACTTTGACATAGTTGGTTACAATGTAATTTGGAATAAATTTTCTATGACAATGAAAACTAAAATAAATAAATAAATGCATTTATTGATATTAACAATTTATCAGAAAAGTAAGTATAGAGAAACTGTCAGTCTTACATTGGACAATCTACATTATCTAGACTCCTAATATTCACTTGAAAACTCACCTTTTTTTCATTTTAAACATATATTGCTAGTAGTTTCCTTGAAATGAAAGCCCACTTTGTTTATTTTTTGTGAAAATATCTGTCAAATAGTTGTCTAAATAACATTCCTTTTTTATCAGGTGTTCTTTCCAGTGAAAATGGTATTCCATTTTTAAAAAGTCACTAAACTCCCAACTCAATCACAAAAATTATGTTCCCCAAGAAAAATACCTTATTTTGTAGGCAGCACAAGTGCTCTATGCATATTTGCCATTTTCATCTCAGAATATTTTATAAGATCTAAAGTTTTTGCTGCTTTATTAAATACTTCAGTGGTCTGAATGTATCTCCTAAATTCATATATTGAAAATCTCTAATGTAAAGAGTTGAGCCCTTAGGTGGTGATCGAATTTTGAAGACAGTGTTTTCATGAATGGGATTATTGACTTTATAAAAGAGGTTGAAGGGAGTGGCCTGGTCTTCTTAAGTCGTTTCTACCATGTGAGGACACGGGTGTGTCCTTTTTGCCCACTTCCTCACTTGTAAGAAGGCGCCATCTTGGCCATCTTGGAATCAGAAAGCAGTGAACTCAGAAGATACTGAATTCACTGGTGTTTTTGTTTGGAGCTTCCCACATCCAGAACTGTGAAAAATAAATTTCTATTATTTGTAAAATACCCAATCTGTGGTATTTTGTTATAGCAGCAGGAGTGGACGAAGACAAAGATATTTCTAAGTTAAACTGGCATTTTATTTTCTTTTACTGCAAGAACAAGACAGTGAGGGTTCAATAATGAGTATTGAACTTTAGTGCCACTGCCATGATTTGTACTAAGGCACCATGGTTTTACCCATGATTGCTTTTCCAACATCACTGCAAATAGCCATAGTAAAAAGACAAGGATACCTCAATATTATGAAAATAATTTTGACCTCATAGACTTCTGAAAACATCTCAATGAACCCCAAGTTGTCCAGTGACTACATTATAAACTATAGACACGAATGGGAAGAGAAGTGGACTGGTGAATTATTTTTCTAGGTTAAAGATCTGTTGTCTGATGAAAGTAAATGGGGTGGAGTTAGAGTATTGAGGACAGTGGTAGATATTCTGAAATAACTGTGTGTATAATAAAGAAAGGGAGTTGAATAGGGCTTTAAGATATAAATCAAAGCACTGGCTGAGGTTGAAAATCATAAATCAACAGTATCATAAATCAGCATTTTAGGATTCTGAAAAATAAAAAAGATTTAGGTATGTGGTTTATCAAAGGTAAAGCAGTGGCACATCACAAGAAAAAGGACACTGAAGGTATGATTTTTTTTAAATGGCCAGTAGCAATTTTATAGTTTGATTTTTGATGAAAATTTATTCTTTATTTAAATTCATAGACCGAGACCAAACATGAGGCTTTGGCTCATTGATCTATATACTATGTTTGTACCACAGTATTATGATATACAGAAATAAATTATACAGCTGTTTGAGATGCTTATGAAATATGGTCAGATATTTAATACTTTATGATAAAAATTACAGAGTATTTAGAAAAGCTACTAGTTTCTGTTTTCCTTATTAGGTATATGTTATACAAAAACCTTTATCAAGCAGAGAACAATTCTAGGATATGTTTGTTGATAGTGAGAATTACTGCTATAATGATAAAATTCTAATTTTCATCTTCTAAGAGTGTGATTATATTTTATACCATTATTTTCTATTTTATCATTATTATTCTACCATTTGAAGCCAGAAAACTGCCACATTTGTCTGAGAGGCTGTGGAGTATTATATAAATATTCAATCACTGGAAAACTCGCACCTGAGGTGTGAAAAGTTTAATTTTCAAGGCCATTAGAAAGAAGGCAAAATCCCAACATCACAAATGTGCCTCTTTTTTCTTTTGTTCTATAAATCTTATCATTTAAACTTCTGATGTTTTGATGTGGATAACATAATCCCTAAGGTTAATATCAAGTATTAGCCAATTCCTTACAATTATAATTTTTGATGACTGAGTAGAGATGTTTATAATAGCATTCATTTTCAGTAAAAATAATCACTCTATCTTTCTAATGATTGCCTGAAGTTCACTTTATGCACAAAAATATAGACTACATTCTTCAAAAAATTATTGTTACAGGCCGGGCGCGGTGGCTCAAGCCTGTAATCCCAGCACTTTGGGAGGCCGAGGCGGGTGGATCACAAGATCAAGAGATAGAGACCATCTTGGTCAACAAGGTGAAACCCCATCTCTACTAAAAATATAAAAAATTAGCTGGGCATGGTTACGCGTGCCTGTAATCCCAGCTACTAGGGAGGCTGAGGCAGGAGAATTGCCTGAACCCAGGAGGCAGAGGTTGTGGTGAGCCGAAATCGCGCCATTGCGCTCCAGCCTGGGTAACAAGAGCGAAACTCCGTCTCAAAAAAAAAAAAAAAAAAAAAAAAAAAAAAAAAAAAAATTATTGTTACTTGCATTTATATAACGGTAGATCAAAGACTGCTAAAAATTCTTATTTCACTTCTTATTTAGAGGTGAAATATAATTCCCCTTCCCTGCAATCTGAGCTGGCCTCAGTAACTGGTTTGATCAATAGAATGTGGTGGAAGTGACACAATGAATTCTCAGGCTATGTGAAAAAAAAATAATTGCAGCTTCTTCTTTGGTCTGTTGGAAGACACTATAGAAAACCAGCCACCATGCTGTGAAGAAAGAATTATCTTTATCAAAAAGCCCTAACTCACGCCTGTAATCCCAGCACTTTGGGAGGCCAAGGTGGGTGGATTGCTTGAGGTCAGGAGTTCGAGACCAGCCTGGCCAACATGGTGAAACCCTGTCTCTAAAACAAAACAAAACAAAACAAAAGCCCTGATGGAGAGGAACTGAACTTTCCCAAATTGCATCCCCAGATGAGCACCCAGTCAACAACTTGAACAACTTTGCTAGACATTTGAACAAGCCATCTTATAAGTGTGTCTTCTAGCCCAGTTTACCCCAATTGAAGGTAAGCTGCATGAATCAGAGAAAAGCCATTCCTTTCAGACTCTGCCTAAGCTGGGTTTTGTGGCAAAAATCTTGATTGTTATCTAAAGCTTCTAAATATTGGGGTGGTTTGTTGCACAAAATTAGATAACTGAAGCATATGTCCTATTGTTCCATTTATGCTTTAACATATACTTAATATTATAAATCAAGATACTAAATATCACTAAGTAATTAGCATTGCCACAAATAAAATGAGAATCTACATTCCAGTGCTCTTTCCAATAAATGAATTATTTTCTTCACATTTACTAGGCATTTAACTTAGAATCCAAGATTAAAAGTTTACATAAAATAATATGGACATGATTTTCTGAATATTTCAGTCAATTATGCTTCTCATGTATTTTGTACATTATTTTTATAATTGAAGGAACGTCTATTAAAAACTCAGTGAGTTAGAGATAATGATATTCCAATACATATGAATATTCATATCTTTTCATTTATTTAAGGCAGGAGAACATGGTTAATCGAATAACATCTATAAAAATGTCTTAAACTAAGATCTTTAAATGTATAATCCATATTCCACTACATAAAATCAATTGTCCATGTAACACTGTTATATTTTGTCTTTTGTTTTCTTTCTTTTTTGACTCTGGGAACCAAACAGCATGTTTTAAATTATATGACAATTTTTTCTATTTTATTATTTCCTCACATTTCAGTTATCTTCTTTTGTCCTTTCCGTGATCAAACAAGCCTGTATGTAAACAAGTATGTATGTAACAGTGGACTTCATATGGATACATTTTACAAAACATCTTGAAGTACCTTGCAACACTGCTGAACATTTGAATTGTCATTTTTTAAATAGCTTTTGTCAATATATATAAATATATACACACAAATAATACATATGCAATATAATGTAATAGATATGAAAATAATATTTACTAAATTTTCTAATGTTATTTTTCTTCTTGTACAATTGTATTGGCTAGGATGTCTATATTTGTTCTAAATAATAATGGTGATAGTGGACATCTTTATCTTATTCATAATTTGAATGCAGTTTTTCCTAGCATTTCCTCCATTGTGCATTATGCAGACTATAAAAATATATATTTAACTATATTAATATTAATGAAATATCCATCCATTGTATTATATTTATATTTTTATTAACAATTAATGTCTAATTTCCTTGAGTACCTTTTCATTATATCTGGAATTGCTCATGATCTTTCTTTATTGATTTATTAACAGAGTGAATTATATTAAAAACTTCACTGATGTTGAACCATTTTAACATTGCTTGAACAAGCTCCACTAGGGTTATTTTAATATGTCGCTTGACTTAGGTTAGCTAATTGTTTATTTAACATTAGGAATGAAAATGCAAATCCTGTTTATTAGTGAGATTGGTGTATAATTTTTGTATTTTGTTTTTTTTTTTTTAAATTGTGTTACCAGTTTTATGCTTACTTTCATAAGATAAAACTGAAATCTGAAAGTCCCCCTTTTTATTTTTGCCCTGGAACAATGTTAAGTAGCAATGGAATTTTTCTCTTTAGCAATTTGGGGCTGGGCACAGTGGCTCACGCCTGTAATTCCAGCACTTTGGGAGGCCTAAGCTGGTGAATCACGAAATCAGCCTGGCCAAGATGGTATAATCTGGTCTCTACTAACAATACAAAAAATTAGCTGAGCATGGTGGGACGTGCCTGTAATTCCAGCTACTCAGGAGGGTGAGGCAGAAAATTGCTTAAACCTGGGAGGGGGAGGCTGAGGGCTGCAGTGAGCAACACAGCTAGACTCCCTCTCAAAAAAAAAAAAAAAAGAATTTGGCAGAGTTGGCTGGGAGTGGTGGCTCAGACCTGTAATCCTAGCACATTGGGAGGCCGAGGCAAGCAGATCACCTGAGGTCAGGAGTTTGAGAGCAGCCTGCCCAACATGGCAAAACCACATCTCTACTAAAAATACAAAACTTTGCCAGGCGTGGTGGCAGGCACCCGTAATCTCAGCTAGTCAGGAGCCCGAGGCAGGAGAATCGCTTGAACTTGGAAGGCAAAGGCTGCAGTGAGCTGAGATAGCGCCACTGCACTCCAGCCTGGGCGACAAGAGCAAAACTCCATCTCAATTAAAAAAAAAAAAAATTTGGTAGAGTTTATCTCAAAGACCTATACAATCTAAGTCTATTATTTTGTTAGTTTTACCTTAATTTTTAACTATCTTTATATCCCCATTGTTTTCCTTATGAAATTTAAAAAAATCTACCACTGGCAATAAAAGATAGGAAAATCAGTGTTCTTTACCATCTCTTAAGTTTTCTAGCATTTCTTCTTGCAACTTTTGATACTTATAACATTCCTACATTATCAAGATTTGAAATATGTATGTTTCTTTGAAATCTCAATCCCTACATTTAGTTATATTTCAGTTCTACAGTTGCAAATATCATGTTAGTTGTCAGTACTTTGAATATAGGTTCTGTTTAATGCTTTATGAGATGACATTTATACTCCAATTGTTTATTTCAGGAACTGATCAGAGAAACTAAAGTCTAGTTTTTGCATGATCAGGGCAAAACATATGTTGTATGCCTTTACTTATGAACAACTTTTCAGTTGAATATAAGATTTTCCCTCAAGACTTATAAGCACTGCTTAAATTCTTCTATGAACAAACATTGGAGGGAGAACTATGAGGAGAAACTGACATCTTTACGCTCATTTGTAACCATTTTTCTGCATGACTAACATGGATTCATGCTATATATTTAAGATCTGGTAACTTTAGTAATAGATGTCTCATTGTTAAATATTCAGTGTCAATTTTGCCTGCAACTTATTGTGCCTGTTCATTACATAAAGTCTCTTATTTCTACAATTTAAAAATATAATTTTTTCATTCATTTTTTTAAATCTCTTCTTCAAAAAAACCAATTACAATGGGCATAGTGGCTCATGCCTGTAATCCCAGCACCTCAGAAGGCAGAGGCAGGTGGATTGCCTGAGCTAAGGAGTTGGAGACCAGTCTGGGCAACGTGGCAAAACATCTACGTAAATTATAAAACCTCCAATAAATAAATTAAATAAGTAAATGAATTAAATTAAATAAATTAAATGATTAAATAAATTGAATAAATTAAAACCTCCAATAAATAAATTTTTGATATAAAGTTTTTAGGTTATTTTAAGAAATTAAGACAAGAAAAAATATTTTATGTTTAGCTACCTGTATAACACTTATGATTCTTTTCATTCCTTCCTGTGGATCCAAGTTTTATTATACGTTTCATTTTGAAGGACCTGTTTTTAAGATATAGAATTCTAGACAGATGTTTTTTCCTTCAACACTTGTTTCATTAGCTATTTCTCACCACGGATTCTGATGAAGATTCCATGTTTCTTTATATTATTATTTGCTTCTTGCTGCTGTCTCTAGCTACATTCATGATTTTCTCTTCACATTTAAAAAGTTTTCAGGAACTTAATTAATGATGGGTTTAGAAGTTGCTTTCTTCTCTATTTATTTTGCTTGAGTTTCAATGACATTTTTGATTCTGCAAGTATATATTTAGGATTTTTTCTGCTACTACAATATTAAATGCTTTTGTTTCCACCCAATCTTTTTTACGACTCATACTGGAATTCCATAGATCTATGTTTTCTTAATTTCTTTTTCAAATAACTCATTGTTAGTATACAGAAATATGATTGATATTTGCATTATACATATATTTGATTTATATGAAAAACATAATTTTATTTGCATATATGTATATGTATATATTTTAGACTCCTTCACATTATCCCTCAGGTCATCGAGACTCTCTTCTTTACATTCAGTCAATTTTTTCTCTCTGTTTTTCAAACTTGATAATTTCTACTGGTATTTTTAAGTTTACTGACTGATTCATCTGCTGTTAAGGCCATAGTAAAATTTGTGTTTAATTTCTTTTATACTATTTCTCATTTCTAAATTCCTATTTTTTTTTTCACAGTTCATCTTTCCCTACTGATATTTCCAGTATTTTTCTGTATTATGGCCATACTGACTTTAAATCATTGAATATATTTTAAATAGGTGTTTAAAATGCTTGGCTGCTAATTCTAACAGCCATTTTAGGATTGATTCAATTAACTGCTTTTTCTCCTGTTTATATGTCACATTCCCTGTTTATAATTTTTTTGTTTAAATTTTAAAAATTATATCTTGGCCATTGTTGGTGACATATTACAGAGTTCTATTATGGTATAAATTTAATGATAATTGATTTTTTTTCCAGCAGGCAGATCCTTAACCGTACTGAAACTCTAAACACTGTTTCCCCTGGTGTAGTCAGCAATCAAAATATTAGTTTCCATTAGTCTACCAGCTGCTTCTTTTCTTGGAGTCTCTTGTGTGTATACATAGTTGAGAGGTAAATGAAGGACAGGGGCATTTAAAGATGGATTAGCATGTACCACCTCCTTTATATTTCTTCATGTATAAATTCTGGTGTTTTGGGGCCACAGGTCAGTTTCTACAGACTCTGGTACCAGTAAATTCTAATTTCTAACTCCTAATTTATCAGCATAGTGAGATTGGGGCTTTTTCTTGACTTCTAGTTTGCATCATAGCTTTTTAGTAAAGATTAGGGCATGTTTCAAGGGAAAAAACAAACAAACAAAACAACAACAACAGCAACAAAAAACTCAGTATAAAGAGAAATATCATCAAATGCAATTTGCGTCTTTAAAAATTTGACTCCCCTACATCCGCTGCCTGTCTTTGATCATTATACAGTACTTTTAAATGCAATTAGTTCTTCTCTAAGAGAACATATGTATTCCTAAAAGTCATTATAATATGCAAAACAATGCGATTAAAACAATAGGGTTTGTAGAAAAAACTAGGTTAAGAACACAGCACTCAAAAACTTCACCAGTGACATATAAAAACAATATTTGTAAAAATTATAACCCAGTTTTACATATGTCAAATGATTAGATGTATCTTTTTTTGCAAAATATTTGGAATTTATTTATGGAAGTGGGTGTTGGAAAGGTTTCAGTTTGTGAATTATTGTGAAGTTGTAGAGAGATTGCTATCTCAAATCTGGAAACCAGATAAAGATGGGTGTGGGCAATAATAAGTAAGAACTAGGTAACTTGTAGACATGAAATGTGTCTGTATGTGTGCATATACATTTTTTGTGTTCCTATGGAACTAGGTTCAGGTGAATTAAGTTTTCTGTGTTCATCTAAGGTTTTTTACAGATGAAATTAAATAAGCAAATGTGAAATTTGAATTATGCTCAAATTATTTTCTATTAATTAATTTGAAACAAATTTACAGTTTCAAAATAAACATTATGTAAGAACTGATAGTTTTGTAAAAATATTTATACCAGTATATAATTGTTATTTGTAGGAGAATTAGTCTAAAATAAGCAACTTTGTCATTACTGAAAAAAGAACCTCCATGTTTTCATTTTGAAATTTATGTGTACTTTTTCTGTGTCTGGTATCTTTCACTTAGCATTGTTTGTAAAATTTCTTGGTGCTTTGCATTAGAAGTATTTTATTTTATTAATATTGTATTTCCTTATAGTATTCCATTTTATAAATGCACCATTTGATGGACATTTTGGTTGCTTCCATTTTTTTGCTATTTTGACTACAACTGCTATCAATATTCTTTGCAGATATATTTTGAACAGCATGTGTAAGAGTTGGTGAGTCATAGTAGATATGCATATTCATCTGTTATAGATAATGACAAATAGTTTTTCAAATGAATTATATGAGCATTATATAAGGTTTCCACTTTTCCTAAATCCTCACTGATACTTACTATTTATAGTTCTTTAAATCTGAGTACTTTCTGGAATTTTGCCCTAATCTGTAAACCAATGTTCCTATTTGGTGGAGGAGGTTAGTTTTAAAATGTCATTGTCATGATTTTTGAGAAAAAAATGTTTATTAAGAGTAATTCAGCCAGGCGCGGTGGCTCAAGCCTGTAATCCCAGCACTTTGGGAGGCCGAGGCGGGTGGATCACAAGGTCAAGAGATCGAGACCATCCTGGTCAACATGGTGAAACCCTGTCTCTACTAAAAATACAAAAAATTAGCTGGGCATGGTGGTGTGTGCCTGTAATCCCAGCTACTCAGGAGGCTGAGGCAGGAGAATTGCCTGAATCCAGGAGGTGGAGGTTGCGGTGAGCCAAGATCGTGCCATTGCACTCCAGCCTGGGTAACAAGAGCGAAACTCCTCCTCAAAAAAAAAAAAAAAAAAAAAAGAGTAATTCAACAAGTAAAATAAATGCTAGTTAAAAATAATTTTAAAAACGATTATATACTGCCTCAAGAGAATCTCTAAATTTCAATTTAATAAGTTTTGATGACTCCATAATTCAGATTAAATAACCACTCCCTAAATTAATTCAATAAATCACTTAGAACCCATTAGATCATTTTCTACAGAAGAATAAAATTTCAGTAACTTTAGACAACAATTATCAAGTGGTTATAATTTATCAAATGAAAGAAATTCCCAGCAATTTTTCTAGGTCCAAAGCCAAAGTAGTCTGAACATAAAATTGTAGCATGAAATTTATTCTAGTTTTTATCCCAAATCTGTACATACCCTGAATTATGGTTGCTTAAAATAGTTATTAAATCAAATTTAATACTAGGACATGTGCTGGTAAAGTAGAAAAAATATTTTGGAGGAAAAAGTACACTGTGTGAGTAGCTATTTAAATCTTATTTCTGTTTATTTTGTTTTCCTTTCCAGACAGAGTCTTTCTGTCACCCAGGCTAGAGGATAGTGGCACAATCTTGGGTCACTACAAATTCCGCCTTCCAAGGTCAAGCGATTCTCCTGCCTCAGCCTCCTGAGTAGCTGGGATTACAAGTGCCCACCACCACACCCGACCGGTTTTTTTTTTTTTGTATTTTTAGTAGAAACGAGGTTTCACCATGTTGCCCAGGCAGCTTTGGAACTCCTGACCTCAAGAGATTCATCTGCCTCAGCCTCCCAAAGTGTTGGGATTACAGGCATGAGCCACCACGCCAGGCCTAAGATTTTATTTCTGATGTATATGAACAAAATCCTATTAGTAGTTAAAGCCCTAAAATTATGTAGGATACCTGATCCTGGAGAAAGGAAAAGTAGATAAGATCTGCAACTTCTTTACAAGGAAGTCCATGAAGAATTTACTTAGTTTCTTAAGGTCACTGAAGTAAACAGGAAACAGGTACAGTCAACATTTAATTATAAGGAATCTCTGGGGAAATAGAGATAAATGAAATCCAAATTAAACTTCCATTCAGGCATTAGTTTCACCTGTTGGTCACCAACGCTTTGCAAACAGGAAACTGACCTAACATTTCTCAAAGCACTTAAGGTCTTTCCTTATTTTTTGGTGGGAATAGTGGAAGAATAACTGGAAGAAACCTAAATAAACACAATGAATTCGATAACTAAGAAATGGCCAACATTCTTTTAGCAGCTCAGTGATGTGTAAACAAGCACTAAATGAGCAAATCGTTTCTAAACATCATATTGTTAATGGGAAATCCAGGACTACTATCCAATTACTTTAGAATTTCTGAGATAGTATTCTTTCCTCTGTTTATGTTGCTATCACAGCTAAGGAGTAAAATCACGATTCATACATATTTCTTTATAAGCACATGGATTATATTCAAACAGAAAAGAGTAACATGAACCAATATGTGTATACCTGTGTGTGTGTTCATATGCCTGTGTCACTGTATCTTTTATATTTAAATATGATCTCAAAGAAGAGAAGTTTCACTGCTTTTGAAGAAGAAAAATAAGTAGAGACAACTGAGGAAAGGGCTTGATGGATTATGTTGCAGAAGACTTGACAGAAAAGAAAAAGGCTATTGCAGGATGAAATCACTACTCTGGGGAGAAGAAAAAAGTGAAGCTATTATATTCAGGTTCATCATCAGTGGCCAGATTAGTCACTGACTGAGAAGCAAAAGAGAAAGAACAATGTACAAAAATAAAAATAAAATATTTTTTAAATACTTAGTTTGAAAAGACTGAGACTAGATACTTTAAGCATCTATTGATTTTAACTGGTAACAAATGGTAGCCCCAAATTGAGTAAAACAGATTCTTTTTTTAATAGAAGGTACGTTTGAGCATAGCTTAGCTCTAGGACAATGAGGTCCACTTACTCTGATTTTGAGAGTACCATAGCTTAAAGGTTTAAATAATTTCCACTTTTTGAGTTTAAGAAATGTAGGCCATATTAGTTATGTATATATGTATTTTTTAAATTAAATTGGAATTTATTCATTAGTTCTTATATGCTTCGTCGTATGCTTCGAGGTATATATGTATTTATGCTGCAACTTTGAAATAATTTCTTTTTTACTTTCACTATTTAGTTAACTTCAATGTAATATACTTGAGAGATGAAGCTTTCTATGACTTTACCACTATTTTAATATGAAAATGCTTGAATAATAAAAATGTATTTCATTCAAGGTCATTACATTAAATGATTAAAGCTTTTGCTTAAGAAATATCTAGGTCAAAATGTTTATTAATATTACTGTTTTACAATCTATATTTATGAGCCTAGACATTAATTTTCTCTGGCATTATTTGCTTATGTTAATATCAGCTTAGTGGATTTCACTCTACTTAACATCCTTTTTATATTGCTTAAAAATATGTGCAAGAAAAGATAAATTAGAGATACATGCTTTGACTATAAAAATCAGCAAGCCAGCATCAGTTGCTTTTGAAAACCATTTCATAATACAAAACTAATTAGCTGTGACAGAATAAAATATAGTAAAAAACATTTTAAAAAGTAGGTTGCTATTTTGAAGACAGCAATTTTAAATGTTTTCATAGGAATTTGTGGAGTTCAGTTATTATCTTGTATTAAGTATTGCTTTATTAGAAAAATTAAAATTAATTAAATTTATTTTTTATAGTTAGTAAAAATAAATCCATAGGAACCACTAGTATATTTTGGTTTTCCAAAAGGCAGATGTTTCTTCTTTTTCAGAATCATTAAAATTAGCAAGTAGTTTTAAAAAGACATAATTTTAAAACTGAGACATTTTTGTGTGTTAATTAATGATTATTCTAAATACTTTCTTTATTTTGTTTATAATAGACTCATTACAACTGTTAATTGTTACTACTAGTACTGTTACCATTGTTACTATTATAATTTTGTAAATATGTCTGGTAGTAACCAATATGTTTAAAATTTAAAGAATCAACAAAATCATAAAGAAAATACGCTTTGTACTTTTCTCTTTTTATATTTCATTAAAAGGACTCTGCTTTATTTTTTAGGTAATGACTTTAGTTTTGCCCCATATAGCTGGGAAAATATAAGAATGAGAAGTAACAGGAGTAGGGCTTGCTTTTATAGTAAGAGATGTGCACAGGAAAATTTCAAGCCAAATTAATACCAATAAAAACATCCTGCTTTAAAAGAACAAAGGAGGAGGCATCACACTACCGGACTTCAAACTATACTACAAGGCTACAGTAATCAAAACAGCATGGTACTGGTACCAAAACAGAGATATAGATCAATGGAACAGAACAGAGGCCTCAGAGGAAACACAACGTATCTACAACCATCCAATCTTTGACAAACCTGACAAAAACAAGCAATGGGGAAAGGATTCCCTGTTTAATAAATGGTATTGGGAAAACTGGCTAGCCATGTGCAGAAAGCAGAAACTGGACCCCTTCCTGACACCTTACACTAAAATTAACTCCAGATGGATTAAAGACTTAAACGTAAGACCTAACACCATAAAAACCCTAGAAGAAAATCGAGGCAAAACCATTTAGGACATAGGCATAGGCAAGGACTTCATGACCAAAACACCAAAAGCATTGACAACAAAAGCCAAAATAGACAAATGGGACCTAATCAAACTCCACAGCTTCTGCACGGCATAAGAAACAGTCATTAGAGTGAATTGGCAACCAACAGAATGGAAAAAAAATTTTTGCAGTCTACCCATCTGACAAGGGGCTGATATCCAGAATGTACAAAGAACTAAAACAGATCTACAAGAAAAAAAAAAGCTCATTAAAAAGTGGGTGAAGGATATGAACAGATACTTTACAAAAGAACACATACAAGAGGCCAAAAAGCATATGAAAAAATGCTCATCATCACTGGTCATTAGAGAAATGCAAATCAAAACTACATTGAGATACCATCTCATGCCAGTTAGAATGGTGATCATTAAAAAATCTGGAGACAACAGATGCTGGAGAGGATGTGGAGAAACAATAACACTTTTACACTGTTGGTGGGAGTGTAAATTAGTTCAACCATCGTGGAAGACAGTGTGGCGATTCCTCAAGGACCTAGAAAGAGAAGTTCCATTTGACCCAGCAATCCCATTACTGGGTATATATCCAAAGGATTATAAATCATTCTACTATAAGGACACATAAACACGAATGTTCATCACAGCACTGTTTACAATAGCAAAGACTGGAACCAACCCAAATGCCCATCGACGATAGACTGGACAGGAAAAATGTGGTACATATACACCATGGAATATTATGCAGCCATCAAAAAACGGTGAGTTCATGTCCTTTGTAGGAAAATGGATGAACCTGGAAACCATCATTCTCAGCAAACTGACACAAGAGCAGAAAATCGAACACCACATGTTCTCACTCACAGGCGGGTGTTGAACAATGAGAACACATGGACACAGTGAGGGGAGCACTACACACTGGGGTCTGTTGGGGTGAAATAGGGGAGGGACGGGGGTGGGGAGGTGGAGAGAGATAGCATGGGGAGAAATGTCAGATATAGGTGAAGGGGAGGAAGGCAGCAAATCACAGTGCCATGTGTGTACCTATGCAACAAACTTGCATGTTCTTCACATGTTCCCCAAAACATAAAATGCAATTTAAAAAAAAAAAGAAAGAAAAGAAAAGAAAATGAAAGACGTGGCAGTTGGAATAGGAAAAAACAAAATAAAACAACAACAACAACAACAACAACAACAACAACAAATCTTGCTTTAATTAAAATGTTGTTTTTTTTTTCTTCTGGAATCAGCACCACATAGAAAGTCTTGTATGTAAATACAAACCTGAGATCAGATATTGTTCATTAGTAGCAAAATTTCTCTGCCAAGGCAATGAAATAGAAGTATCAATATGGCCATTTGAAATTAGCTCTGAAATGCTTAAATCTGTGCATCCAAAGTAAAATGTAGTAATTATTGAGTTCTGATTATTTTTGCTGTTCCAAAATGATAATTTTTCTAGGCAACAAAGAACAGATTTGATATGTCATAGTAGTATCATATTGAAAGCTTTTTTTGTGTTCACTCACTCACTCAACACCTCTTTATGAAATATTCACAATTTACTAGGCATTGCACTGGCTGTAAAAAAATTACTCATAATCCAGCGGGCATGATTATTCAGTGTAAACACACTGTAATTTGATAAAAGATTTAACAGAAATATTAAGTTCAATTGTATGGCTTGGATTTCAATATCCATAACAGAAAGATTACGAAGCATCAAAAGAAAAGCTTGACGTGGGTTTTTCAACCAAACACCATTGGTTTCGTGAATATTCAATCTCTTAAAACTTTGAAACTCTTTTCCAAATCAAAATTTAGGCCAGAATTTTTAAAGGCTCATTTTAAAATTTCTTATCTTGGCGAAATATAAATTTTATTAAAAAAAATAGTAGGATTATCCATGTATCAATTATAAATAATAAAGCACACATAATTAAAATGTGTGATTTGATAAGTTTTAAAATACATATATATCCTTGAAACTATCACCACAATAGACAATGAATCCATCTCTCTAAAAGTTGCTAAGTGCTCTTTGGAAATTCTTTCTCCTGTCACTTCCCACCCAGGCAATCACTGATCTGCTTTGTATCACTGTAGGTTAGTTTTCATTTTCTAGAATTTTATACAAATGGAAACATACTTTATGTACTTATTTTTGGTCTGATTTCTTTCATTCAGAATAATTATTTAAGATTTGCCTATGTTGTTCCATTTATCATTTCATTTTTCCAGTTAATTAGTTCATGGATATACCACAATTTGTTTATTTATTTGCCTATTGATGATGGACTTCCAGATTGTTTCAAGTTTTTGACTATTACAAATATGCATGTTTATAAATAAGGTTTGCAGAGATGTATGTTTCCATTTTTAGCAAAGTACCTAGGAGTGGAAAGCATGGGTCATATGGTATGTATCTATTTATTTTTTTACAAAAGGGTCAGCAGCCTGCTTTCCGAAGTGTTAATATCATTTTAAATTTCCATCATCAGTGAATAAAAGTTCCACTTATTCCACATACCTGCCAATACCTGTTTTTGCAGTCTTTTTAATTGCACCTATTCTAATAGGTATTTACTAATATCTCATCTTAGTATTAATTTGCATTTATCTAATTTAAAATGATGTTGAGCATATATTTTCTTTCTTTTAAAAAATGTTTTAATTTTTATTTTAGGTTTAGGCATACATGTACTGGTTATTACAAAGGTAAACGTGTGTCATGTTACCTACATTACCTATGTAAACACAATTTACACAGGTAAACTAGTGTCATGTTGTACAGATTGTTTCATTACCCAGATATTAAGTATAGTATCCATTAGTTATTTTTCCTGATTGTCTCCCTCCCCTCATCCTCCCTGTGCCACCGATAGGCCCCAGTGTGTGTTGTTCCTCTCTATGTGTCCATGTGTCTTCATCATTCAGCTCCAACTTTTAAGAACATAGTGCATTTGTTGAGCATATTTTCTTATGTTTATTTTCCATCTATACATATTCTTATTTAGGTATTTGGCCCATTTTAGCAAATGAGGCCGTTTGGTTTTGAGTTCTGAGAATTTCTACTATATTCTGAATAGAAGTTTTCTATTGAATAAACAATTTGAAAATATTTTCATATTTTCTCCAACTCTGTGCTTTCTTTTCATTCTCTAAACAATGTCTCTTGATGAGCCAGAGTTCTTGATTTTTATTTTGTTGATTTATTTTCTGTTATGGATTGTGCCATTGGTGCCATATATAAAAAATCATTGCCTAACCCAAGATTATGAAGACTTTCTTCTAGAAGTTTTATAGTTTTAGATTTCAAATCTAGATTTACAATAAAATGAATTACTCTGTGTATATGGTGTGAAATATTGATCAAGGTTTACTTCTTGCATATTGCTACCCAATTGCTCTGGCATTATTTGTTGAAAAGACTTTTCTTTATCCATCGAAATGTTCTGGCATCTTTTTCAAAATTAATTGACCAGGTTTCGTGAGTGTTTTCTGGACTCTTTATTCTTCCTATCTGTCTATCTCTACATCAATGCCAGATGGTCTTGATCACTACAGATTTACAACAAATCTTAAAGCCAAGTAGCATAAATTCTCCAAGTTTTCCGTTTCAAGTTGCCTTTACTTTTCTGAGTTCTTTGCATTTCTATTTAAAATGTAATTAGTTTATCAATTTCTCCATAAACGCTTGCTGGGATTTTGATTGTTGTTTAGTTGAAAGTATTATCAAGATAGGGAGAACTGACATGTAAATAAACAGTGAATCTTCTAACTCCTGAATACTGTATGTAGTTCTACTTATTTAGGTCTTCTTTGATTTATATTCTTGCAATGTTTCATAGTTTTCAGACTTTGGCATTTGCACATATTTTGTCAGATTTATCCCTAAGTACTAAATATTTTTATGCTATTTTAACTGATTTTTTTAAAAATTCCATTTCTGATTGCTCATTTTCAGCACATGGAAAGTGTTGATTTTTGTATATTGATCTTATATCCTGCAACCTTGGTAATTTTATTAGTTCCAATAGCTTTTACTGCAAATCTGATCAGATTTTCTAGATGGGTGATTATGGTCTCTGTGAATAAAAGTTTTATTTCTTCTCTTCCAATCTGAATACCTTTTATTTTGTTTTCTTACCTTACTATTCTGACTAGTACCTCCTGTACAATGTTAATAGAAATGGATGAAAATAGATTTCACTGCTGTACTTTTTTTTCTTTTTTGAGGTGAAGCATTTAGTCATTCACTATTAAGTATGATATTAGTTGTAGATATTTTTGTAACTGCAATTCCTTAGGTTAAGGAAGCACCATTTATTTGTTTGCTGACATATTTATGTAATACTATAAATAATAAACTTTGTTATGGAATATGATTAAGTTACACAGAGACAGCTTTATTCCTACCTTTAAGCTTTAGTTTACAATTCCAGTACATAATTAGTTTAGTGTTAAAATTACTCAACTTCTGAGGTAAAGCCCTTCTTCAATACTCTGTCCAATGGCCTGTGAATTCTGTGGTGTTCTCTTCTACCTGGTGAAAACGGTAACTGTTCTCAATCTTCTATGAGTTTCAGGGACTGTACCTTATAATATTGTTTCTTTTCCTGACTGCAGCTGGTTTCTTCACATGGCTTTGCTCATTAATATGCAGCTACAACTTGATGGTGATATCTCTTGAGTTTCTACTCTATGCAGCTTTCTTCCTTCAGAGACTTTGTTCTAATAACCCTCTCCTTTGCTTGCCATATTGCCAGCTTAGTCTTTCCAAAGAGATTGCTAAGGTCTGCTTTGTTTCCCTGTGCTGTAACCTGCAAATAGTCTCCAGACAGTATTGTAGAGCAGTTGTAATGCTCACCTTCGTTTGCCATATCTCAAAAATGTCTAATTTCAAAATCCTGAATTTGTTGCTTTATATTATTTTTTTCCAGTTTTAAAAAAAGTCAGAAAATAATTTAAATCTGGTTTCTGTTTTTTCATCTTGGCTAGAAGCAGAACAAAATGTGCTATTTTACATTGTGCTTATTCAAGTGCATAATAGATTAAACTTACATCAAGTGAGGAATATATTTTAGAATCATAGGTTAAGAATATTTATCTATATGCTTGCTTCAGATTGTTTTGATTTAATTTTATATTCCTTGATATTTCTTATTTTTTTTTTCTGGTGATTACCAGCATATGGTAAAAAGGTAGGAGAAATTGCATGCATAATACAAAAATAAGAATCTTAATAGCAAAGAAGAATCCAAAAGACCTAAACCAGTGTTAGAAAAGGTTGAGGACAGTCATGGTAGGTGGCTCACGCCTATAATCCCAACACTTTAGGAGGCCAACGCAGGAGGATCAACTGAGGTCAGGAGTTTGAGACCAGCCTGACCTACATAGAGTAACCCTGTCTGTAGTAGAAATACAAAATTAGCCAAGCATGATGGTGCATGCCTATAATCCAAGCTACTCGGGAGGCTGAGGCAGGAGAATTGTTTGAACCCAGGAGGTGGAGATTGTGGTGAGCCAAGATCATGCCATTACACTCCAGCCTGGGAAGTACAAAACTCCATCTCAAGAAAAAAAAAAAAAAGCTTGGCTTTACTTCATCATAAATTTTATGTAACTTTTTTCTTTCACCTACATTTCTCAGGAAACTCTTGAACAAATTATAATGGTGCCAAACTTTGAAACCCTGGTAAACTTGTCCAGTTTTGATTAATAGTTCCATCATCCATTGCCAGTGAGGATTCTACAGACATTAATTTTTATCAGAAACAGCTGGTTCCTGAACAGAGGTGCAGGCTGTTTCTGCCACATGATCTACCTATGATGTATTAATAAAAGAATGATGGTTTAACTCTTTCTGATGCTAGTGAAAAGTCAATTCAATGCTTTCTTGAAAGGATAAATGGCTCATAGTTTTGTTTATGTTATTGTTCAATGTCTTATTTAAAATCCTCATACTTTCAAGCACATTATTATATGGTGTGATGAAAGAAAACTGAGTGACAGTTAAAATGACTTTTGTGGAAAATGGTCAGAGTATTCAAATAATGGAGGCTCCAATTTGTAACGACTGTTAATTAAACAGATCTAGGAGTATTTATGCATTGAAGCGCAAACCATTTTTAATAGAAAATGTCAATTTATATCTTTAAGACAAGAACCACTCTGCTGTCCATGTGATTTAGAAATTCATATCATCTTTACTAATGACTTATGTCTTTATTTTCACCATCATTTGCCTGGGTACTTTACTTTTGATAGCCCAATATGGGAATGAAATTGGCAAGATTAGGTACTGATAAATATATGCAGTCATATAATGATTAATAATAATAAACACACTAGTTAGAATGGCTATCATTAAAAAATCTGGAGACAACAGATGTTGGAGAGGATGTGGAGAAATAGGAACACTAGTACACTGTTGGTGGGAGTGCAAATTAGTGCAACTATTGTGGAAGACAGTGTGGCAATTCCCCAAGGACCTGAAAACAGAAATACCATTTGACCCAGAAATCCCATTACTGGGTATATACCCAAATAATTATAAATTGTTCTATTATAAAGACACATGCACACATATGTTCATTGCAGCAATGTTTATAATAGCAAAGACCTGGAACCAACCCAAATGTCCATCAACAATAGTCTGGATAAAGAAAATGTAGCACATATACACCATGGAATACTATGTAGTCATAAAAAAACGATGAGTTCGTGTCCTTTATAGGGACAGGCATGAATCTGGAAACCATAATTCTCAGCAAACTGACACAAGAACAGAAAATCAAACACCACATGGTATCACTCATAGGCAGGTGTTGAACAAGTAGAACATGTGGACACTGGGAGGGGAGCATCACACACTGTGGTCAGTTGGGAGGGACTAGGGGAGGGACAGCAGGGGTTGGGGAGGGTGGGGAGGGATAACATGGAGAGAAATACCAGATATAGGTGATGGGGGGAGGAAGGCAGCAAACCACCTTGCCATGTATGTACCTATGCAACTATCCTGAATGATCTGCACATGTACCCCAGAACGTAAAGTACAATAAAATCATAATAATCATAATATGTATTTTTAACAGAAAAAAGCATCAAATATAAAACTAAATAATAAGAAAATATTAATTTAAAAATGCATAGGAACTCTATGGTCATTATAAATATGTTATGTTGGGCAAAATAATGTTTGGCATAAAATTTAAGGTAAAAGGAATGTTCTATTTTAAGCAGCATAATAAAGAACAAAACCAATGGAGCTCATACACTCAGGTTCAATTTCAAGCTCTACTACTTACCACACAGTAGCTGAGTAATGATTTAACTCTGAAAATCCCTATAATTCTTATCTTAACTTGGGGTTGATATTTTCTATACCCAAGTAATATTTTGAGTAGTAATGAGGAAATATGCATGTAGTATTTGTTAAATAGTTTTCACCCATCAAATATTACTTCTTTATTTACAAGTTCAGAGTGGTATTTAAAAAACATGCCATACTCTCAATTAACATCAGGGCATGTATTCTTACAATGGACTTTTTATGATATTTTATTTTTCATGAGTTGTTTTTAATGCCATAATAATTTGAACATTTATGTCTATATTCAGTAAAGTGATATTATTGAAGTAATAAAGTTACTTGAAATCAGAACCATTGAATAAACCTAGGGTGGGTGATAAGCAGAAGTGAATTTTTTGAAACACAAGAGTGTATTCACATCCTGTTTCATCATTTTCCAGCTGAACAGAATTTTATTCAAATCATGTAGTATGCAATGGTCTAGTAACATCACTGATTTGCACTTTGGAGGAAATGTTAAGTACTGTATTTATTTCTAACTGTAAGAAATGCTTTTTCTAAGTTTTCTACTTATGGCAAATTAGGTAATATGTGTGTAAGTAGTACCTCACCAACAGCTTTATAAAGTTTACTTCTTACTTTTGAAATATAAGCTAGAGAAGTTATTTGTTAACTTCTAGCTTGAATATACAATTTTTCAACATTTTTGTTCTGAGCATGATAACTTATTTTTTCTTAAAATACTTCATAGTTTTTGTTAGTAGGGAAATTAAATGACTCTAGAAACATTATATGCTTAAATGGCAATAGGGATTAGAAGAGGTAGAACTCTACAGAGAGAAGGTTTTTCTCCTTACTTGCAAATTGAGCTTTGCTGTTACTTTAAGCCTTTTCTTCATAGGAAGAGCTAAACTTAATTGGCACATCCGATCCAAAATGAGAGGAAGAGAGCTTTCCAACAGATCTCTGCTGGCAAGCAGCACTTAGGCTAATTTATCCTCCCATGGCAATTACTCTGGTATTGCTGACTCTTCATGGATTGCCAGTTGATGATAACTGCCAGCCTACACCTGTAGACACCTGCTGTCTGAAAAAAGAATCCTTTGAAAAGACAGCCTGTGAAAAAGAATATATCAATTCTGTCTACTAGGAGTCTAACTTGTTTTTATTTTATTCCAGTTTCTACATCCTTGACCATTTCTTATGTTACCTTTTTTTATGCTAAGAAGATATAAATAAAAACAAAATATTAAGGGGCCCCTGGGAAGCAGCCTGGAGCATCTCATTCCCAGTTTCAGGAATTTTCAAGTGTGCTGTAAACTGAAAATGTTAAAAGGATGACTTTCTTCTGAGAAGATGTGTAGCGAGGCATATAATAAACTCTAGTCCTAGGCTAAGTAGTTGGCTAGAAATGGTGTGTTGATGAGAAGCTCTAGGTATTGGCTATTTACTAGGGTTTTTAACTATTTTTTAAAAATGCTACTTTGAAACTGAAGTGGTTTATAACAAGTTTGCTTATGTATAATTTCTAAACGTAACCTGAGATCAGTGAATTATTTCATAAACTTTATCCACTTGAAATGTACTGTTTCCTATATTTCATAAATGTAAGAAAAAGAACAATTAACTCCTTAGGAGTTTTAAGTGGAATGCTGTTATGATTTGACTTCATTGAAACCTGAATACTGTTCTTAAAATGAGGGGAATTTTGTTAATTATAGCAATTAATAAGAGAATGTAATAAAATAATACTTGCTTACATTCAAAATCTCTTTTTGTGCCTTGTCTTTCATAACTAGCTTAAACCAAACAATTGTTTAGTACACTGCATAACAAGAAGAACATTATAATGAAAAATTTTCTATGAAAGCATCAGTTTGCAATACATGAAGTCACTCCAAAAGAATTGTTGCAAAACCAATTATTATCACAATGTTTTATTTTTCTAAACCAAATTGTAAAAACAAAGATAAAACCAAAAGAAGATATTTTGTCACCGAAAAAACCTAATGCTCCATTTCTTGAGGGGTTACTATTTCAGATGACTTCAAAGGAAAGTGGTGCACGCAGTGTAATGCAACAGAACTGACAAAACTAACCAAGTCTAACATCAAGGGCATAAGGCACACCGATAGCATAAGAAACTATGAGGGAAACTGCTCTCTCTTCTACTTTTCTACTCAAATGGTGTACAGCAAAATTCACCTCTAACTGATTGAAATTCCAGCTCTGCCACTTACAAGTAGTGTCATCTTTGACAAGTTGCTTAAACTTTTTGTGCCTCAGTGTTTTTATCTATAAAATGGAGATATCCAAAGAATTAAATAGGCTAATAAGTGAAAAGGATTTAGAATAGTGCTTGTCACATACTAAGCTTTCCATTAGTGTAACCACCACCACAACCACTTCCACAAAAAAACTAATTGAAGCTGCAGTCAGAGACCAGTGAGCAGGGTGACTCCTAGAACGGTTTCAGGGAAACATTACATGTGCATGAAAATCCAAAGACCACAATCAAGGGTAGTAATGAAAATATTTTTTTTCCTCTAAAATTAAGGCACGTAAGAGAAAAGACAGAAGAAGAATGTGATTAAATCTGTGAAAAATTATTTGCTTGAATTCACAAAGGAGGAGTTGGGTGGGTTTGGCATATGAATTCAACGTTAACAGCTGACTCATGGCCTACAGCTCCCATGCTGCAAGGATCTCAGTGGAACACTGAGGCTAAAGCAAAACTGGGAATGTTTCTAAGGTGGAAATACTTTTATTTGTAACTGCATTGCAGCATTTAGCTGGAAGAATGATGGATATGGCAGCCAGGGCCTATTCTATAAAACTTTTATCTATTTTGATATTATAATCTGTTATTTTCCTACAACTCATCACCCTCCTTCTTCTTACCATGACATTTCTACAAATTGCTATCATCTATGTATAAAATATATTTCTATTTATCCCTGAGAGCAAAGATGGTAACTATATAACAGTTTAAAATGGAAAGAAATTCTTAATATTTACTGGAACACATGAAATTCAACACAGTATGGTCAGGGAGCTATCAAGATCTTGAGCTTCTAGTTTGCTTGCTAGATTAGCAGACTGGTTGGGTAAAATGTTGGCCTTCACACTTCTTACTCAATGTTAAATAAATCCAATCTTTTGAAGTCAATACATAATAAAGATTAAGTGATACTTCGGGCAGCTATGTCAAGTGACAGTATTTCTTTTCATTGATAGTTCTTGGTCAGGCTGATAAAAGCTTTTTCCAACTCAAAATATTTGGTCCTTTAAGAATATTTTATTTAGCATCATGAACTTAATTTTCCATTAAAATCAAAGCCCCAGTGAATTTACAATTTTTTTTTTTTTTTGAGGCAGACTCTCATGGTGTCGTCCAGGCTGGAGTGCAGTGGTGCGATCTCAGCTCACTGCAACCTCTGCCTCCTGGTTCAAGAGATTCTCCAGTCTCAGCCACCTAAGTAGCTGAAATTACAGGTGCCCACCACCACTCTTGGCTAATTTTTCTTTTTTTTCTTTTTTTTCTTTTTTTTTTGTAGAGGAGAGGTTTTGCCATTTGGCCAGGCTTGAATATATAAATTTCAATAAGGAACAAAGTAATTTAATTGTATCTGCTGAAACTCTCTGTTAGTCCTTTTAGTTATTTAAATATTGATATTTTATATTTTATATATGATAAATGTATATAGCTCTTACAAACTAGAAGTCAAACATGCTTTATGTTTACATGGAGAGAAACAACTAATTTGTAGAGGAATAAAAGACATAAAGTTCCTATTAACATATAAAAAGTAACCCACTTACCAATTTTTACTTTATGGATTGTATTATCTCTTTGATTTGAAGGGGATACAGTGATGAAATGTTAAAAATGTTAATAATCATTTATACTGCTAGGTATGTTACCTGTGTAATATTTAGATTATGTAAAGTTGAGACATACAGGAACTTAGAGTAAGATGATACACCCTCAGTCTCTGCTTAGAATGGACTACCAAAAAGGAGGGACATGCTATGTAATATGGTAGATCTTTAAACACTTTAAAATAACTATTGCTTAGATTGTGGTTTAGGGTATCATAGTAGGAAATATTTCAGGATAAAAGAGAAGCTTAGGTTTTTTTGTCTCTGATGAATGTGTGAGACTGCAACTCAGCTCCATTTTATCGCTGTACTTGTATTCCTCGATTGTGCAGAAACTAGAAGCTAACAGTAGTATTTTCTAGGTTATTTGGCTACTGGGGTTCTGAATGTAATGAAAGTTTAGCAATCATATCCCCCTGCATTTGATTTAGAAGCCAGAAGTGAGGTGGGGCATGGGAAGAAATAAGGCTCCCAGCAACCATCCAGCTGTTATAGATCACAGAAGGCATCTGCTGATTAGGATATTTTCAACTCTTGTCATTCCCTGGTATTAGCAAATTTATTTTGGATGCCTGGAGCCTGTAGCTTCCTGATATAGGACTTCGTATAACTCTGGAAAACCCTCATGAAATCTTCATGATCTACATTTTTAGCCTTCTCCAAATTTGTATGCATTTTAGGAAGCAATGCCTTAGTAAGTAGTTAGGTGTTTTTATTATTAGAAATTCAAGTAGATGCTTATTGATTACCAACACAGATATTGAGGGAATCATTGGATTAGTTAGTTTCTGAGGTCCTTTCCAATTCTGAGATGCTCCCTAAATAAACTTCTTTTGATACGTCTCATAGAAAGTCAATGTTAGTTCGCTGAAAAATCTATTATGAAATAATTTGTGGATTTAGTTTAACCCCAAATAGTAATGAAAATGAAAGCTGTAAAAGACCAACAGTCTTCAGAGCAAAATTACTTGGAAAATTCCATATTCAATTTAATTTTTCTTCTCTATTCTTTCATTATTTTCCTGAAGGTTAAAATTTTATTCTGATTGGTTTAAATAAAATACAGGGGTCCCAAACTGTATGCTTTATACATAAGTCTGAGAAAAAATAAATTGAGTTTAGCTCTCCAAACCAGTAGACTTATTCATTTTTAATAAGACACCCATATAGTTTAATAAATAAATATGCATGTGTGGATGTGGTAGCATTAATGTTGAATTTTTATTATTTGTCGTACTTGTTATTTACCTGTCTGCTGATTTCAAGTCATATTATGTTACAATCCTTTTTATTAGGTGGCATGCTATTTAACTGATTTGTGTAATTTAAAAATCTTTTAAATCAATGCTTTTTCACTTAGCTTGTAGTCATTTAATTTTGATTTGTTACTCTACAGAATTTACATTTTCTATTCAAAACCAGTTTATAAATCAACTTGTTTGAACTGCAATTTCTGGTAACATACGATTTATTTGTTGATAAAATACTGCAGTGAATTTGTTTTTCTACTAGTTGATGAATAGTGTTACAGATGGATATGAGTTGATACATGTAAACCTTTATAAACTGCAAATAGTATAAGAGATTGATATGTGCAAGATGTATCACTTTTTTTATTCTGTGTGTATGCTTTGCTTTAATTTTAATAATTTGAACATTCTTGCATAATATAGTATAGTGAGTAATATAATAAACACCTTTGTTCCTAAAAGCTAGATATATCAAATCAGAACATTTTACTATCTGTGCTTCAGTTATTTGCTAAGAAACACTATGTTACAGATACATTTGAAGTTTCTACTTAATAATTCCTCTCCTTTCCTGGAGAAGGTTGGTGTTTGTTTACATATTATATTTATTATACACAAACATTTAAAATCTGTATATGTATTATATATTTTATGAAAGGTAAAGAACTAATTTTTCATATTTAAAAAATTATGTAAATGGCATTATACTTTCTATAGTGTTCTGCACTTTTTTGAATTAATACTATTTATTTATTTATTTATTTATTTTTTCCCATAAGTTATTGAAGTACAGGTGGTATTTGGTTACATGAGTAAGTTCTTTACTGGTGATTTGTGAGATTGTGGTGCACCCATCACCCGGGCAGTGTACACTGCATCATATTTGTAGTCTTTTATCCCTGACTTCCTTCCCAATCTTTCTCCCAAGTCCTCACAGTCTAGCCCATTATTCTTATACCTTTGTGTCCTCATAGGTTAGCTTCCACATATCAGTGAGAACATAGGATGTTTGGTTTTCTATTCCTGAGTTACTTAGAATAACAGTCTCCAATTTTATCCAGGTCACTGCTGTTGATTCATTCCTTTTTATGGCTAAGTAGTATTCCAGTATATATATATATATATATATATATATATATATATATATATATATATATACAATAGAATATATATATATGTGTGTGTGTGTGTGTGTGTGTGTGTGTGTATACACACACCACAGTTTCTTTGTTCACTCACTGAGATTGGCATTTGGGTTGGTTCCATGATTTTGAGATTATTAATTGTGCTGTTATAAACACGTGTGTGCAAGTATCTTTTTCATATAATGACTTCTTTTTCTCTGGGTAGATGCCAGTGGCGGGACTGCTGGATCAAATGGTAATTCTACTTTTAGTTCTTTAAGGAATCTCCATACTGTTTTCCATAGTGGCTGGACTAGTTTACATTCCCACCAGCAGTGTAGAAGTGTTCCCTGATCATTGCATCCATGCCAACAACTACCATTTTTGATTTTTTGATTATGCCCATTCTTGCAGGAGTAAGGTGGCATCGCATTGTGGTTTGATTTCATTTCCCTGATTATTAGTGATGTTGATCATTTTTTGATATGTTGTTGGTCATTTATATATCTTCTTTTGAGAACTGTCTATTCTTGTCCTAAGCCCACTTTTTGATGGGATTTTTTTTTTTTCTTACTGATTTGAATTTGTTGCAGATTCTGGATATTAGTCCTTTGTCAGATATATAGAGTGTAAAGATTTTCTCCCACTCTCTGGGTTGTCTGTTTACTCTGCTGACTGTTCCTTAATGTGTAAAAGCTCTTTAGCTAAGTTCTAACTATTTACCTTTGTTTTTATTGCATTTGCTTTTGGGTTCTTCATCATGAAATCCTTGCTTAAGCCAACATCTAGAAGGGTCTTTCCAATGTTATCTTCTGGAATTTTTGTAGTTTCAGGTCTTATATTTAAGTCCTTAATCCATCTTAAGTTCATTTTTTTTTATAATGTGAGAGATGAGGATCCAGTTTCATTCTCCTACATGTGGCTAGCCAATTATCCCAGCACCATTTGTTGAAAAGGGTATCCTTTCTTTACTTTGTTTTTGTTTGCTGTGTTGAAGATCAGTTGGCTGTGTAAGTGTTTGGATTATTTCTAGGTTCTCTATTCTGTTCCATTGGTCTATGTGCCTACTTTTATACCAGTAAATGACGTTCTGGTGACTATGATTTTATAATATAGTTTGAAATCAGGTAGTATCATGCCTCCAGATATGTTCTTTTTGATTAGTACTGCTTTGCCTATGCAGGTTCTTTTTTTGTTCCACATGAATTTTACAATTTTTTTTTTTTCTAATTCTGTGAAGGACGATGGTGGTATTTTGATGGGGATTATGTTGAAATTGTAGATTGCTTTCAGCATTATGGTCATTTTCACAGTATTGATTCTTCCCCTCCATGAGCATGGGATGTGTTTCCATTTGTTTGTGTCATCTATGATTTCTTTCAGCAGTGTTTTGTAGTTTCCCTTCTAGAGGACTTCAATTCCTTGGTTAGGTATATTCTTGAGTATTTTAATTTTTGCAGCTATTGTAAAAGGGGTTGAGTTCTTGATTTGATTCTCCTCTTGGTTACTGTTGGTGTATAGACATAATACTGATCTTTGTACATTAATCTTGTATCCAGAAACTTTGCTGAATTCTTTTATCAGTTTTAGGAGATTTCTGGAGAAGTCTTTAGGGTTTTCAAGGTAAATTATCATATTATCATCAAACAGTTACAGTTTGACTTCCTCTTTACTGATTTGGATATCTTTTATGTTGCTCTTCCTAAGACTTCTGTTTCTGGGTTTTGGGGTGCAGGGGAGGCACAGCTCCCCTGAGAGGATTTTTTCCAGGCTCTTGGTCCCTCCCTCACTCACCCAAGAATGGGAGAGGGGACTGTGCTGTGTGTGGTGCACTCGTAAAGTAAATACTGGACCCAAAAAGTTTTTGCAGAAAGTGGTTTATTTAGGTAGACAGAAAGAGAGAGAGAAACAGCTAGGTTTTACACTGAGAGAGAATAAGGAAAAGCAGCTCTCACACTGAGTAAGAAGCATTCCCAGAGGGAGAAAAACAAGAAGGAAAGCTCCTCTCACACTGACTGAGGGAATCCAGAAAGATGGAATCCAGGAGGGAAAAACAGCTTCCATGAGAGTGGAAGGGGACCCCAGAGGGGGAAATCTGTCTGGCTGAGGGAGACAGGGACTTTTAACCTGGAAGGAATTCCCACCTTCTCCAAGCCCCCTGGCCAAAGAAAAGAATTCCTTTAAACTTCTGCTGGAGTGATTGACTTTGATTATTTTCCCACCTCCATGAAATTAAAACAAAGACTGTTAAGTCTCCCAGATGGAGAGAGGGGAGAAGGGTGAGGGGCATTGGAAAGTTCTTGCCCTTGAAACTACGCCCCCTTGTGAACCTGGAAAGAGAATACATTCCCTCACTTCCAGTACTATGTTGAAGAGGAGTGGTGAGAATGGGCATCCTTGTCTTGTTCCAGTTCTCAGAGGGAATGCTTTCAACTTTTCCCAATTCAGTATTATGTTGGCTGTGGGTTTGTCATGGATTGGTTTTATTATATTGAGGTATGTCCCTTGTATGCAGATTTTGCTGAGAGTTTTAATCAAGAAGGAAGGCTAGATTTTGTCAAATGCTTTTTCTGCATCTATTGAGGTGATCATGTGATTTTTGTTTTTAATTCTGTTTATATGATATATCACATTTATCGACTTGCGTATATTAAACCATCCCTACATCCCTGGTATGAATCCCACTTGATCATGGTAGATTATGTTTTTGATATGTTGTTAGATTTGGTTAGCTAACATTTTGTTAACAATTTTACTATCTATGTTCATTAAGGATATTGGTCTGCAGTTTTCTTTTTTCTTTCTTGGTTATGTATTTCCTGGTTTTGGGATTAGTGTGATAGTGGCTTCATAAAATGAATTAGGGAGGGTTCTTTATCTTGTGGAATAGTGTTGAAAGGATTGGTCTTGCAGTTTATAGGTATAAGGATGTTCATAGAAGCCTTGAATGATATTTTGTTTTCCGTAGTGTCAGTTGTAGTATCTCCTGTTTAGTTTCTTAGCGAACTGATTTGGATTTTCTCTCCTCTTTTTTTGGTTAATCTTGCTAATGATCTATCAATTTTATTTATCTTTTCAAAGAACTAGCTTTTAGTTTCATTTATCTTTTGTGGGTTTTTCTGTTTGCTTGTTTTAATTTCATTTAGTTCTACTCTGATCTTGGTTATATCCTTTCTTCTGCTGAGTTTGGGTTTGGTTTGTTCTTGTTTCTCTAGTTCTTTGAGGTGTAACCTTAGAATGTCAGTTTGTGCTTTCAGTCTTTTTGATAGAAATGTTTAGAGCTATGAAGTTTCCTCTTAGCACCACTTTTGCTGTATCCCAGAGGTTTTGATAGGTTGTATCATTACTGTCATTCAGATTGAAGAATTTTTAAATTTCCATCTTGATTTAGTTTTTGACATAATGCTCATTTAGGAGCATGTTAATTTCCATGTATTTGCAAAGGTTCCTTTTGGAGTTGATTTTCTTTTATTCCACTGTGATCTGAGAGAGTGCTTGATATAATTTCAATATTCTCAAATTTATTGAGGGTGTTTTAGGGCCTCATATGGTATATCTTAGAGAAAGTTCCATGCACTATTGAATACAATGTGTATGTGGCTGGATGAAATGTTCTATATATAGCTGTTAAGTCCATTTGTTCCAAGGTATATTTTAAATCCATTGTTTATTTGTTGACTTTCTGTCTTGATGACCTGTCTAGTACTGCTAGTGGTGTATTGACATCTCCCACTACTGTGTTGCTATCTCGTTTCTTAGGTTTATTAGTAATTTTTAAACTACATTTGGAAGCTCCAGTGTTAGGTGCCTACATGTTTCGGATTGTGGTATTTTCCTCTTGGACAAGGTCCTTTACCATTATATAATGTCCCCCTGTCTCTTTTAACTGCTGTTGCTTTGTGTGATATAAGAATAGTCACCCCTGCTTGCTTTTGGTGTCCATTTGCATGAAGTGCCTTTTTCTACCCCTTTACTTTAAGTTTATGTGAGTCCTTATGTATTAGGTGAGTCTTCTGAAGGCAACAGATAGTTGTTTGGTAAGTTCTTATCCATTCTGTGGTTCTGTATCTTTTAAGTGGAGCTTTTAGGCCATTTACGTTCTATGTCAGTAGTGAGATATGAGGTACCATTGCATTCATTGTGCTGTCGTTGCCTGTGTACTTTTTTTTTTTTTTATTTTGCTATTGTTTTTCAACTTGTATTTTTGTTTCATAGGTCCTGTGTGATTTATGCTTTAAAGAGGTTCCGTTTTGATGTGTTTCCAGGATTGGTTTCAAGATTTAGAGCTCCTTTTAGCAATTCCTGTAGTGGCGGCTTAGTAATGGCGAATTATCTCAGCATTTCTTTCTGTGAAAAATACAGTATCTTTCCTTCATATATGATGCTTAGTTTTGCTGGATAGAAAATTCTTCATTGATAATTGTTTTGATTGAGGAGCATGAAGATAGGGCTCCAAACCTTTCTAGCTTGCAGAGTTTCTGCTGAGAAATCCGCTGTTAAACTGAAAGCTTTTCCTTTGTAGGTTACCTGGTGCTTCTATCTCACAGCTCTTGCTTCTTTCCTTTAACTTAACCTTGGAAAACCTGATGACAACGTGCCTTGCAATGATTTTTTTGTGATGAACTTCCCAGGTGTTAATCTGTTTTCAAAAAAGTCTTCTTTGAAATAAAACTTCTCTAGCAAGGCCAAGGAAGTTTTCCTCAATTATTCCCCCAGATATGTTTTTCAAGCTTTTAGAATTTCTCTTCTTCCTCAGGAACACTGGTTATTCTTAGGTTTGGTCATTTAACATAATCCCAGACTTCTTGGAGGCCTTGTCACATTTTCTAATTTTTTTTTCTTTGTCTTTGTTGGATTGGGTCAATTCAAAGACCTAGTCTTTGAGCTTTGAATTTCTTTCTTCTACTTGTTCATTTCTATTGCTGAGACTTTCCAGAACATTTTGAATTTCTGTAAGAATGTCCAGTGTTTCCAGAAGTTTTGATTGTTTTCTCTTTAAGCTATCTATTTCCTTGAATATCTCTCCTCTCACTTCTTGTATATATATATTTTTTTTTGGATTAAGTTGCATTGGCTTCACCTTTCTCTGGTGCATCCCTGATTAGCTTAATAACTAACTTCCTGAATTCTTTTTCAGGTAAATCAGGGATTTCTTCTTGGTTTAAATCCAATGCTGGTGGACTAGTGTGATTTTGGGGAGGTGTTAAAGAGCCTTGTTTTGTCATATTACCAGGGCTGGTTTTCTGGTTCCTTCTCATTTGGGTAGACTCTGTCAGAAGGAAGGTCTAGGGCTGAAGTCTGTTTTTCAAATGCTTTTGTCGCATGCGGTGTTCTCTTGACATTGTACTTTCCTCCTTTTCCTATGGATGTGGCTTCTTGTGAGCCAAAGTGCAGTGATTGTTGTCTCTCTTCTGCGTCTAGTCACCCAGCAAGTCTACTCACCTCTGAGCTGTTACTGCGGGTTGTCTGTGCAGAGTCCTGTGATGTGAACCATCTATTCATCTCTTAGCCTTGGACACCAGCGCTTATTCCAGTGGAGGTGGCAGAGGGTGCAACGGACTCTGTGAGTGTTCTTAGCTTTGGTGGTTTAATGCTTTATTTTTGTGCCAGTTGGCCTCCTGCTGGGAAGTGGTGCTTTCCAGAGAGCACCAGCTATGGTAGTATGAAGAGGAAACAGTGATGGGTGAGGACCTAGAACTCCCAAGAGTATATGCCTTTTGTCTTCAGCTACAAGGGTGGGTAGGGAAGGATAGTCAGGTGGGGCAGTGCTAGGCATGTCTGAGCTCAGATACTCCTTGAACGGGTCTTGCTACAGCTGCTGTGGGGATGGGGGTGATGTTCCCAGGTCAATGGAGTTGCGTACCTAGGCAGATTATGGCTGCCTCTGCTGAGTCATGCAGGTTGTCAGTGAAGCAGTGGGGAAAGCCCGCAGTCACAGGCCTCACCCAGCTCTCACACAAACTGAAGGGACTGTCTCACTCCCACTGTGCCTAATAGCTCCAAATCTATCTCCAGGTGGTGGGTAAGCCAGGCTTCAGAACTTGCCCCAGGCTACCTGCCTCCCAGGCGGTGAAAGAAAAGGGCTTAGTTCTTCTCCTGCCTGTGGAGTCTGCACACTGGATTCACACTATTCCCCCAAGTTCTGGTCAGGAGGCTTCTCACCTGGTTCAACTTGTGACAAAGTTCAGCTGGAGATTTCCATCTCCCTGTGGTGTTCCCCCTGCCCAGCCCCCTCTCTTCTGGCCACCCTCCTGATGGATCCCTATGGTGCTAGGTAGGAATGGCCTGCTAGGGGACCCAGCAAGCTCTCAGGGCCTTTCTGCTGCTTCCTCTATCCCTGTATTTTACTAGGCTCACTAAATCAACTTGGCTCCAAGTAAGGTAGGAAACTTCTTTCACAAACAGACCTCAGTTTCTTCAGTGCAAGTATGTGTTTAGGAGGGGAGGCTTTCCCTTTCCCACTTCTGCAGTTGAGGCACTCACAGTACTTGGGAATGTCTCCTGGGTTCTGCAGGAGTGGGCCCCTTCCTTCAGAGGGTCTGTGGGTCCTCTCGAGAACACTGGTTTGTTTTTACACTTAATCTGGAGCTAAAATTCATAATACAAGCCTCCACACCCTGATCCATCCATCAGAGTCACAGCTGCAATCTCATCCTGCCTCCCGTCCACCATGATGATCCATATGACCTTTTAAAAGTTGTATCTCTCAAACACAGAAATGAAATACTAGAAATAAACAAAACCTGGTATTTTTAAAGTCATGACTTATATACGACTATCCTCCATAGCTATTATTCACCATTGCACTAAAAATGCAGAAGCATTTGGACACACAGGAAAAAGAAATGAGGCATACATATTAGAATGCAAGAGGCAATCAATTTCATAATTATATCTGATGGTAGAAATACCTTTCTAAAAAAGAAGTCCAAGAAAATAACCTAGAAAACTGTTAAAACATTACAACTAAAATATTAACCAAATGAAGTTGCTGTATACTGTTGAGCAATCAGGTGTTGAGGTGGTCAATTAGGACAAACAGCCAAACTGAAAGCAACAATGTAGCTTTTATACACTTACTGCAACAGTGCAAGCAACAGGTAGAGTCCCTGGCTCTCCGGTGTTACATTTGTCTCCATAGAATGCAAATGGAAGAATGTCAGGTTGATGCAATACAGATAGGAAGAATTGTCTCACTGCCAAGGAGCCCCAAACCTAAAGACTTCTGCCTCTGTAAGGACTCCTGGAACAGGGAGAAGAGAGGAAAGGGCTGAGAGTGGAAAGGAACTGAGTCACAGTAGAGAAAAGTGCCTCAGCTGAGACTCCCACCAGGGAGCTCTTGGTGAGGACACCTGAGAAGTATCTCAGTCGAGTCTTCAATACAGACAACTTTGAAAGGAGGTGGTTGGGCTAGGAATGCAAATGTATAACAGAATGGTTGGACTGGGAGTGGAGTACTGAGTCCTGAACTGCAGCTCCCTCCAGAACTGTAAGGCACCAGCTTGGCACACCAAATTTGGTGTCGCAAATTTCACTTTCCCTACTGAAAGTTGCCAGGCAAAACCTTCTAATTGCCAATGGTCAGTCCTGAAATATTATAGGTACAATTTTTGGCCCTAAACCAGGCCAAAATTATTAAACTATTATTTTACAGGGTTAGATTATTACATTGTAATAATGTTACATTGTTACATTATTACTAGAAAATTATAATGTTTTCACTGAAAAAGCATTAAGATTGCATTATCCAAGATAATTTCCATTCTGAATACCTTATTATATGTATTCCCTTCTGTTCACATATTATATGTGTATATATACATGCACACATATATCTATATACAAATTGTTTTACCAAAATGAGATCATATTCTTTCTATGCTCTTTTGTAACCTGCCTTTTTCAACTAATGATTTCTATCACTCCTTGAACACAAATTTTTATCTTAGCATTTTAATAGATGCTTTGTCAAAAACCTATATCTAATTAGCAACCACATGTTGCATCTTACCATCAGCCACTCAAGTCTCTTCTAGAGTGGTCCCCTTTTTATTAAAAAACATATGTTTTTTATATGTACATTTAACATATACCTACTAATTATACACACACATACTCACACATATATATAAAATTAATATATCAATAGGAGCAGGGGAGAGTGATTAATGAGCTGCTAGTTTAGATATGATGATCATAAGACACCTTTCTAAAGGGATTGCACTTTGACAAATACTTCAATGATAGTAATGACATGTGTTTTTAACTTGATTGTTAAACATTTTATGGCTATAGGGTACTCATATGTAATGTGTTCCAACCCAGTTAATACCAATAACTAATGCCACAAACATTATTTCAAAAAAAAGATGTTAACACATAAAAGAAAGGATCCCTTCTAGTACGAATGTATAGGAACAATAATTAGGTTGTCTTTGATGTACTGTTTGAGGCCATATTTCATTACATGTACAAGGCTATTTGTATAATCTTATGATTAAAGTATTAAAAGATAGTATGTAAGTCTCTTTCTGTTGTAAGCACCTAAAATGTAATTTTGAAAGAATATTTTTAAATGAAATAAAAAAGTTTAATTTTTTAAATAGTAGCTTTTTCTGTGTGTAATGCCTTAATATTTCAAGAAGCCAAAAACTAAATGCTCTTTTGCTTTATATAACAGTTTATTCATAGACTTGCCTGACACATTGGAGTTAAAATGAGCTGGTAGTTTCAGTCTCAATATCTGGTTGCCTTTAGCATCTTGTTTCTGAAGAAATTGGATCAACTGAAATAAAGTAATTTTTTTTATATAAGAAGCATTGCAAGAACTTTCCTTGGTCCTAAACATTTTGACATCTATTTTCACAGGGAAAAGAAATGGAAGTCAGCTACCAGCACTAGCATTAGAGGCTGGGTTAACATTACCTGCAGGCTATAGAGTCCTGTTTCCATAGAAATGAAGTTTGGATTGTTGAAAATAGGTGACAGACTTTAAAAACAATGTGTCCTGTTAATGCTGAAAAAATTGTGTAGATGTATGTTCATGTTTCCAGACCAAAGAGGTTGAATAATTCCATGTGATGAGCTTTCCATTGTGATTTGAAGGATTATGGGGGAAAAGTAAAACTTTCATAAATTTTGATTAGAGGAGTATGGGCATATTAGTCTACTAACAATGACATCAGATAGCTACAATGCTTCCTAAGAGGCCAGAACCATCAAAGCTTTCTGTTTATTGCATTTTGAAAGCTTTAATATACTTAGTCTGCAATTTATAATGTATTCTCTTGAGAGATCACAGAAAGCTGGCATTTTAAAAGGAATACAAACATTTTCATCCCTTCAAGATTGAAGTCAAACATTGAATGTATATAGTCCTATTTGTTTGCTGATTTTGACAGGTTGAAATGAGAGAATGCAATTGCAATTTACTTGTATTGATATAAAGTTTAGTTTGAGAAACTTAACATTATCCTTACTTTCATATGTACTTGTATTTTGAAATACAACTTCACTGAAGTTTATTTTAGTGGATCAACATTTTTAATAGCCTATTAAGTATTGCAGAATGGGGCAAATAAACCTAAGTATCAAATTTTCAGATAACTAGAATAAATACAAGAACAATGGAGAGAATAATCTCATGTGCTATGTCTTTGCCTATATACCAAACTTTAAATTATTTATCTAAGATATAAAGTTGTAAATGTATTCATGTTTCTTCTTTTTTTCATTTTAAATGACTGGGAGGATTACTGGTTGAATGCTTTCTTGAAGTTTTAACAGAGATAAAACATTTCCATAGCAGTATTTGGTTTGTTTTGAGCTAATGCATACCTTTTTATTCCTTAAAAAACAGTAGCCCAATTACTGATTTTGATCATTGCTCTATGATATTTACTGAGTCTACATTTGTTATACTTGGAAATGATAGCGGTCGTCAAGTCATGAATGCATAAACGTTTTTCGTTAACATTTGGAACTATGAAAAGCAGGTTGAAAATAATGCAATCAAATAAATTCAAAATTTAAAAATTAATATTATCTAGTTAAGTTTTCTATTCATACTTGCAACCAATCTTAAGTTGATTTAAAATAATTATAACTCCTATTTTATGTTTCATTTTTTTAAAAAAATTGAACAAGCAAGAAATAAGTTACTTATGACTGGAGTTCCAATGTTAGGTCTCAAAATTTTATAATTATAATTTCCTAAGATGTTACTTTAAATAGTAGAGGTGAGATGATGTTAATAGAGGAAAAATCCATGACCAGAGTCTATAATATTAACATCAGTGAGACCTGATGTTTGCAATTTCTTTGACTATTCCACTAGTAGGGATTTGATGACCATTTAATATTCCAATTTGCTTCATAGTGTTATTTTAATCCAAAATGATTAAACTTTCACAAGATTGAGCCAAATATTTTAAGCCTGCAGTTCTAGGATAAATAAACGCTCAGTTATAGAGAAGTATAAGTGACTAGCCTATGTTTAGAATCTAATCTATATGACTCTCCTGTGTTTATGACTGGAGCCATCACAAAGAAATTTGTCACGTGCATTCATTGTAGAAATGCTAGAATGTATTTTTTCACCATCCTGTCTTCATTAGTGCTTCTGGATCCTTTCCAGATAGTTAGTGCTTATCAAGCTTGTATAATCTGCTAAATGTATAGATAAGCAAAACTGCCAAATGAGAGATAGCCAAAATCCAGGAAGAGAAATAGAAACAGGTCCTTAAGTGACATATCTTTTTATTATGCTTTATTAGATAAATGTGAGCATTTTACACAAAGCCCTAATAAAATTAATCTCTGCCTAGCTCATTAAAATTCTCTCCTGTCACTATTCTTCAGACATCCTAAAATTCCGTTTTTCAAAAAATGTTTGAGCATATTCAAAATTATGTATACTGAATACAGTTTGAATAAGACATTTTCCTTAATGGCATTTATTTTCTAGGGGGAAGGTGGTCAAGATAGAAATGAAAACATAAATGCTCAAATAAGATAATTTCAAATTGTGATAAATACTAGTAATAAAATAATTACAGAATTATGAAATAATTAGTTATTTGATCAAGGAATGGATTCTAAGGATGTGGGTCTTTCAAGGAAATGACCTATGAACATAACTTGAATAATGAGAAAGATGTAACCTGGGACGGGTGGAGAGAATCTAGGGAGAGAATGAAAGGAGAGAAACGTATTCTGATATTGCAAGGTCGCCATACCCATAAGATAGAAAAAAAGGCTCATGTGACAGAAGAATATTGGGCTGGAGGCTGTGGAAACACAAAGATCATGTAGATTAGGGTATATGAGCCATGGGTATCAGTACAAGCGTTGAGGAGAGCTAGTTTGTATTCCCTACTCCAGAACTACAAAATTAGAATCTGTAGGGGTAGTTCTTGAAATCCATGCTTTATCAAACTTTATGGATTTTCGTGCATCCTAAAGTGTGAATTAGCATGGAGATATATACAATTCTGGGAGTGATTACTTAGATGATGGCTGATTTTGCAATTTTGTGTAGTTTAAGAGAGCTATCTTTGAAAAGAGGTTACAGCAAGGAATCTGTGTGTCTTTAAAAATACTCTGGTTTCTGTAGGAAGGCACTATTGAAGCAAGACAGACTAGGTTGAAGGCAATCACAGTATTGTAATTGACAAATGACTTTGGCATGAACTAGATTGGATTCATTGATGATAAAAAAATTATATTTATTTTTTCTTAAAAGATTGAAGGATGAATTGGATGTTAGAGAAAAGAAAATACTAGAAACCAAGACTCTTTTCAATGGCTGTGGTTGACTGGGTAATTTACCAAGATGGGAATAATTGAAAGATGAACAGGTATGATGGAGAAAAATCAGGTAATTGAGTTCAATTGTGTACCTGTTCAGTTTGAGATGTATCCAAGCTTATATATCGGTATAGTATATCCCACATAGTGTCTAGAAAGCAGTTTCAATTCTTATAAGTCATTAACAAGAACCCTTCAAAAGGTTAAAATATCTGATAGACATTTCACCAAAGAATATATATAATGGCAAAGACATAAAGGATACACAGAAAAAGATGCTCAAAGTCCTTAGTCATTAGGTAAACATAAATATAAGCCAAAATAAAACATTAATACCCACCCACCACAAAGACTGAACGTTCTTCTTAGAGTGACAATGCTAAGCTGAGGTAAGGATGTGGAGCAACCTGGAACCTCAGTTATTTTAAGTGTGTATGCAAACTTCTAAAGAGAAAGACTAAATTGTCTTCAAAGGAACAAAGGTGAGAATGACATCAGACCTCTGATGAAGAATGCTGGAAGAATTTGAAGTAGGTTATTTGGTATTATGAGTCAAAATTATATTAAAGTAAAATTTTATTACATATGGTCAAATGGCTGTTAATGTTCCAAATTTAAAATATAAAGACAGATTTCTTTACACATATAATGATTGAAACATCTAGTATACACAGTCTTTTTCTGAAAAAAGAAAATTACTCTTTCTAGTTCAGCAAAACAACAAAAAGGACTCCACCAAAAAGAAAAGTAGAGGTTTAAGAATAATTCAGTATTAACCAAAACAGCATAGCACTGGTACCAAGACAGATATATAAACCACTGGAACAGAACAGAGACCCCAGAAATAACACCACACACCTACAACCATCTGATCTAAAACAAACGATAAAACAAACGACAAAACAAGCAACGGGAAAAAGGATGTATTCAATACATGGTGCTGAGAAACTGACTAGCCATATGCAGAAAACTGAAACTGGACCCCTTTCTTCACCTTATACAAAAGTTAACTCAAGATGGATTATAGACTTTAATGTAAAACCCCAAACCATAAAAATCTTAGAAGAAAACCTAGGCAATACCATTCAGGACATAGGCATAGGCAAAGTCTTCAAGACAAAACGTAAAAAGCAATCACAACAAAAGACAAAATCGATAAACAGGATCTAATTAAAGAGCTTCTGCACAGCAAAAGAAACTAGCATCAGAGTGAATAGACAACCTACAGAATGGGAGAATATTTTTGAAATCTACTCATCTGACCAAGGTCTAATATCCAGAATTTACAAGGAACTTAAACTAATTTACAAGAAAAATACAACCCCATCAAAAAATGGGCAAAGGATATGAACAGATGCTTCCCAAAAGAAGACAGTTATGTGGCCAACTAACATGAAAAAAGGACCAACATCTGATCATTAGAGAACTGCAAATCAAAACCTCAATGAGATACCAGCTCAGGTCAGTCAGAATGGCAACTACTAAAAAGTCAAGAAGCAATAGATGTTGGTGAGGCTGTGGAGAAGTAGGAACGCTTTTACACTGTTGGTGGGAGTGTAAATTAGTTCGACCATTGTGGAAGACTGTGGTGATTCCTCAAGGATCTAGAACCAGAAATACCATTTGACCCAGCAATCCCATTACTGGGTATATGCCCAAAGGAATATAAATCATTCTACTATAAAGAGAAATGTACACATATGTTTATTGCAACACTATTTACAATAGCAAGGACATGGAATCAACCCAAATGCTCATCAGTGAAGACTAGATTAAAAAAACTGGCACATATACACCATGAAACACTATGCAGTCATCAAAAGGAATGAGATCATGTCCTTTTCAGGGACATGGATGAAGTTGGAAGCCATCATCCTCAGCAAAATATTATTACACAGGGACAGAAAACAAAACACCTCATGTTCTCACTCATAAGTGGGAGTTGAACAATGAGAAAACATGGACACAGGGAGAGGAACAACACACACCAGATCATATTGGGGGTGGCGGTGGGTGATGAGGGGAGAGAACTTAGAGGATGGGTCAATAGGTACAGCAAACCGCCATGGCATATGTATACCTATGTAACAAACCTGCACATTCTGCACATGTATCTTGGAACTTAAAATTTAAAAAAGAGTAATTTATATCAGCAATGAGATGAAATCCTAGATGATAGACATACAACAGGCTACAGTAAAATTAGTCCAAATTATGTAAGGAAAACCCCATGAGAATGTCCTAAGGAAGAAAATGAATAGTGTCATAAAAAGACCTGTTTGTTATTGGTAAAAAGGCTGAATGCAATGAGGAGTGAAATAAAGCAAGCACTTCTTTTTCAGTATTTTTAAAAGTAAATGAACAAGCTTGAGATATGAAAACCAGAAAATCAGTTATGAGCATGATCAGTGACATGGAACACTTTTCCTTGATAATAATAGATAAATTAAAAGGATAATTTAAATAGTATTTCCCATATGTTGCCCTTCCTATCTGTTCTTCCTTCCATTTTTTAATAACGGTATCTTTGAACAGCAAATACTTAATGACTATTGTTAAAAGATAAACTTAGGCACATTAAAATTTTAAAGAGTTTACTTGAACAATGATTTCTGAATCAGGCAGCTCCAAACCATGAATGGTTTGAGCTCCACTAAAATGGTGCAGGGGAAAAACTTTTTAAGTGTGTGAGGAAGCAAGGCAAAAATAAACATGATTGGTTAAAGTGAAAAGTCCCTAGTGTGATTAGACATTAATTCACAGATTTTAATTGGTAAAATGTCTAGTTAGCATTTAGTTGGCAGTTTCTGGTCAGTTAAACTTGAGTTTTATTTTCCTAGGTTATCACCATTCACAGTGAGTTGAGTTTTGCTTTGCTGACATAGAAACTCAGGATACTAGAGCTGCACCATTGTGATGGCATTACAATGAATTACTCTACCAACATAAAGTAATATCTTCTATCTTATATGTTCAATCCCAGTACTGAATTTCACAAAAGATAACACATAAGAGCAGTGATTTCAATCTTTGACTTAACATGGAGAAACTAGGAAGACACTTATTTTTTTGTGTTCTTTTTTTTTTGGGGACGGAGTTTTGCTCTTGTTAACGCAGGCTGGAGTGCAATGGCGCGATCTCAGCTCACCGCAACCTCTGCCTCCTGGATTCAAGCAATTCTCCTGCCTCAGCCTCCCAAGTAGCTGGGATTACAGGCACGTGCCACCATGCCCAGCTAATTTTTTGTATTTTTAGTAGAGACGGGGTTTCACCATGTTGACCAGCATGGTCTTGATCTCTTGACCTCGTGATCCACCCACCTCGGCCTCCCAAAGTGCTGGGATTACAGGCTTGAGCCACCGCACATGGCCCAAAGACAGTTATTGTTATAGAACAGAATGAAAATACTATAACAGTAATAATAACATGGGGATGAAGATGGCCTCAGGGCTCTGCCACAGAAGCAGCAGTTCATGCTCTCTCTCTCTTACACACACATATGTGCACATGTATGTATATACATATATTATGTACAAATTACAGTGTATTAAAGGACTGGCTAAGCAAATCTAAAGTCCATAGGGCAGGCAGGCAAGCAAGAAGGGAAGACATAGACTGTCTGCAATCCTATGAGTATGAGCTAAAGTTTGGAGTCTCTCTAGTTCATGCTAGCAAGGTAGACTTGTATAACCATATCATAAAGTAACCATGGGAGTATCACTGCATCATCTTTGCCATATTCTATTTATTATAAATGAAGCAGAGTTGTGAGATACTTTTGGAAAGTGAAACACCATGTTAAATATAAAGTCATTTGAAAATAAGTTTCCTTTTACTCCTTAAAGAGATGTCTTTATTTTGTAATCACTGGACTGTATCTTTGTAGTTTAAAGCAGAGAAAGGGATCGTTAAGTGATGCAAAATTCCAGAACAATTACTGATACTGAAAAACAAGCACCATAAAATTATAGAAATCTAATTTTGCTATTGGAAAGGCTCCTTAGCAGTTATTCACTTCTAATCAGCCTGAAGTTGTAATGAATAGAATAATAAGCACCATTAGAATAATTCACTATTCATCAAGAATAATAAACCACTTAGAATAACAAGGCCAAAATAATAAGCCAATGCTTAAATCATGAAAAAGAAATAGGAGGAAAAAAAGGGGATTGTCAGAGGAGTTGAGCTTACTACTGTTGTGAGCTACTGAGCTCCTCTAATGTGTTGAATTGTTTATTAACCTATTCTGCATTCCACCACCTCTGTATCTGCCTCATTATCACTCCATGTCGTCTGTAGATCACCTATACCAGACTAATAGAGAGATTAGAGAGAGAGCGAGAGAGAGAGAGAGAGAGAGAGAGAGAGAGAGAGAGAGAGAGAGATTCCAAGGCTCCACCCTAACTGGGACGATTCTTCTTTATAATTCTACTTACTATTTGACTTCCATGCCATTACTTCTGCTGTCCTTTCCACCTATAATGGGACTGATTTCTAACTTCAGCTGTCAAAAATATGCCAGTTATTCAAGGTTCAGATCAATACCTATTTCCTTCTTTGCCCATCTCAGATCCATTTCCTTACCCGGTTACCCTCCCTGGTCCAAGTGAGAGCAGGATTCAGAGAATCTTTGAAACAAAAGATACCTTAAAGATTACTTAACCCAACTTCTTTGGTTTAAGACAAAGAAACATAAAGGAAAAAATATTAAGATTTCCTTTAAGGGAAGATCTGCTTTCCATACAAGTAAAGATAAAGTTGCTCTTAACAGGGAACAAAACAGACATGTATGAGTGTCAATTACATGACTATTACTTTTTTTTATAGACCTTCTAAAAAAAGATGTCACTTTAAATTAGAAATATACAGACATAATTATGTTAAATTTGGTTCTTTTTATTGCTTATAAAGGAGTATGAATCCTAAGGAGATGCTGAAAATAGAGGAGAGAATTTTAGGTACTTTTCCAAGCCATAGATTCTATAGTTCAGTGATGTTTTCTAGTTCAAGGACTCGCCCCTCTCAGCAGCTGTGTAAATCAACTGACCACTCTGTGATCCACTTTAGCTCTATACTGTCTATCTATCTATCTATCTATCTATCTATCTATCTATCTATCTATCTATCTGTCTGTCTGTCTGTCTGTCTATCTATCTATCATCTCTTTCAGTAACACCTGAAAAGGAAGTTGTATAAGTTGAAATGATTTCGGTATTTTGAAAAATATGTTCCAAATGACTGTGCATAAATATGAAATATCCGTAAAATTAGACCCATCATCCTCCTCAAATATTTGAGTTTCTTTAAGTATACTACTCAGTGAATTTTAATTTGGTAAAGAATTCTTACCTCCTTTAAGTTATCCATGTTTGTATTCCTGAAGTGGCATATAATTTAGAATCCCCTTAAGTGTTCATATAATATTTAGAAACATATTTTTTATGTAATAATTGAGATCTGATTACATTTTATAAAGGAAATCTGTAGATAATTTTATCAAATAAAAAGCATGACCCTCTGCAAAGGAAAAAGCTCTTTCAGAATCTTTCACATGGCTCCAGTATGGAATACAGAAGTATTGGATTACCTGGTCTTTGAATACAACTTTGATAGTAAAAGCAAACAGGTTCTTTTGACAGACATAATAAGTCCATCAGTACTAATTCCTATATAGTTTAACACATAATGGACTGCACTGAAAAAAATAACGTTTGTGAAGGAAGAAGTCCTTTTAGTTATAAATTAGGAAAATAACTTTCTTGTTTGAAACTGTTTCAGACTAGTCTTTCTTTTTTCTTTTATTAATTTTTTTCTCGACTTTCAGTTCAATTGATTCAAAGACCAGTCTTATTGCAAATTTTTAATCCATCCTTGTTCTCTATTCTTGATAATCACATGCATGAATGTGCCAAAAAATATGTGTTTCTAATAATATTCTAGTGAGTGCATAGATTCCTTAAAAATGTGAAAAGCCCACCATAATCAGATGAAAAACATTTTGGTAAAGACTACAATTAGATTACCAAGTAACAAATAATATATTGTTACATGTTAGCATTTTATATGACCTAATAAAGAGAAACAAATACACTTTTTATAAAAAACAGACTGAGCTTTAATTTTTTTTCTATACAAAGTATGTTTTATTTTTTAAGAAGTTCATTGGCTGAAGCCCTGAGCAATGTTCCTGCAAAGCTGTGCTTATAGACAATGTAAAAAATCTTATTTTCCAGATCCAGTTTTAGCTAAATATATCATTCTCAGAATGAAAAACTGTGCACTGGATGGTTTAGTTTGGTTATCTCCAGATTTCTAAGTAGTGCCTTTCATCGCTACTAACTTATGTGAAAAATTAAGAAGATAATTTTGGAAAGTAAAACACTCAAAGGTTTGGGTGTATCTACAAATAGAGGTAAGAAGACTAGGTGATCTTTTTCTCTTTCCCTTCTCTCCTCGCTCCCCTCTCCTCCCCTCTCCTCCCCTCCACTCCCTTCTGCTCCCCTCCTTTCCCTTCCCCTCCCCTCTTCTTCCATTCCCTATACTGTAGGGGTAATGTGTACTCTAAATACAGTCAGAATGAAATGGCAGCACCCCGAGGAATAGAAGCAAGATATCTAGCTAATCAGTACCTTGGGAATAGCAGAAATTTGAGGAACAGTGACTACAAAACATTTTCTTTTGGAAAGTTGGCTAGTCCAACTTCTCTGAAAACCATCTTGCCAATTTAAACATAGAGCTCTAAGGGTAAATAAACTATATCTTTCTTGGGTGAGAAATTCACAGAAAAGGGTATTAGAGGAGGGCCTGGACACATCAGTAGAAATCTGATAAATAGGAAGGGGTAGAAAACCATATATACAGGAATTATATTACACAATGCAAAAAAGTATAAAGAAATCTTATTACAATTAAATATGGCTGAAGCACTGGATGTATAGTATATCTCTATTATGTAAAAAATATTTAATTTATTCTTAGTGTTCTTTAGATCATGTGATAGGTGGTTGGCGTAGAATCCTGTAATGGTAGAGACAGTTTGCAAGTGATCAGGTAATGAGTGGAAGTGTCAAGTGTTGTCATCGGTGCAATGATAACACATAGGAGGGATGTTTAAGTTGGTCTTGTGGGGCTTGGGAAGGCTTTTCAAAAAGGTTTTATTCACTTTAACACCTCTGAATGGCATTACTTGTTTTTTCTTGCCTAAATATAGAGTTTTTAACTCATAGTGTTTGTTTAATCACTCTCAACACCTGCCCCTCACTTAAAATTTTGTCCATGTCTCAAATAAAAGAAATTCCTCAAGACTTGCTATGGATAAATAAATACATGCACATATCAGCCCTTTCAGTTAAGATTATACTGCCTATTTTTATAAAACTGATTTTTTTAGTACTCCTTAGAGAATAGTATCTTAATAAGGCTCATTCTCATCTGAGTAGGATACATCTTGTGACCAATTTTCTGTCTTTTGTATAGCATGCTTGTTTGTTCAAAATTTTTTGTAAAAAGAGAGACATTGCTTTTTGCCTTCTCTCCTTAAGAGAATTACTAAAAGTTATAGTATTATATATTCCTCCTCCAGAGTTAATTGTATTTTTAAAAACATATTATTTTATATTTAAATTACTGCTAAACTTTTCTTGATGGCTCAACATAGGAATAATGCAACATCAGTAAGAATAGAAAAGCTGTAATGCTTCTCTACCCAAGCAACACTATTGAAATCATTTATTTCCCCAGTTCACTCCTTTCTCTGTTGTTCAATTAAGCATATCACGAAAAGAAAATACTTAGACTCTCTTCAAAAAAGCAGCAAACTATTGAAAAATCTCCAGAATCAGGGATAGCAGGTATGTTCCTGTTTCTGCAAGATTGACCCCAGCTGCCATCTTTGGTAATGGCAGCTGCTGCAATGGCAGCAATGCAAGAGCCCGAGTACAGTTTTAATTTTGTGTAGCAGCACTGAGAAACAGAGGTAAGGAAGCTCTATGGTGTCACCTTAGTCATCAATGACTGCTAAGAAAAAATTGGTTTGACGACATATTTGTTTTAGTAACAAATGGGATTAACTTCAAAAGGTTCAAATGAGGAGACTTTATGGAAGGAACTATTTACAGAAGCATGGGCAAGGGCAAACAAGGATGTTAAAATATTAACGTTCCTAGAATTGAGAGAACAAGTGGAGGAAACAGGGTTTCCAGAATCCAGTATGTGAGAACAGTGAGTCCAGAGCCCAGTAAGTGAGTAATGAAGAGTCCTGAAGGATGGCAGCTACTGTCAAAAATTCAGTCTGGAGCAGAGAAGAAATGCTCAGGTCCTCTCTCCTATTGCATTCGAATCTCCTCCAGATGACTCTGTTTGCTAAGTCCATCAGGAAGCCAATTGGCAAAAGAGCCAAGAGAATACAATTTTCATTGTCACTCCCTCAATGTACAATTGGGACAGAAAAATGAGAAGTCTTGGTTAAATGGAAAACAGTCATGTGATGGTTTATTTTATGTGTCAACCTGACTGGCTCAAGGTGTGCCCAGATAACTGATTAAACATTATTTCTGTGTGTATTTCTGAAAGAGATTAGCATTTGAATTGGCAGGCTAGGTAAAGCAGATTGCTCTCTCCAGTGTGAGTAGACATCATCTCATCTGTTGAAAGCCTGAATAGAATGACAAGCAGATAATTTTTCCTCTCTGTCTGATTGCTTAAGCTGTGACATCAGTCTTCTGCCTTTAGCCTAGAATTACACCATTGGCCTTCTGGTTCTCACATCTAGTTCTGGCTCTCTTGGACTAGAACTCACATCATCAGTCCTCCTAGTTGTAGGCCTTCAGCCATAAACTGGAACTACACCACTGGTTTTCCTGAACCTCTGCCTTACAAACAGCAGACATCAGCACTTCTCAGCCTCCACAATCATGTGAGCCAATTTCAGATAAGCAGATAGACAGACAGACAGATGGGGAGAGAGGAGAAAGAGAGAGAGAGAGAGAGAGAGAGAGAGAGAGAGAGAGAGAAAGACAGATAGCTATATCTCACTCATAATGGTTGTGTTTCTCTGGAGAACTTTGACTAACCCAAGGCAAGACAACAGAAAGAGAAAGCATCCTCCCCAGGGGAGTTATAATGAGTAATATGGGAAAAACAAAAAACATAATATCCTGGAAAAGACTGAATGTAGCTAACATACTAGGGTTGGTATTTTGTGACGGTGGCCACATTTATCTGAATGGGCTAGTAAAGCCTGAGATGTTATGGCTATCTAATATTTTTCTGAGAACAATCACTTGTAACCCAAATGTTTACTGGGTGAATGACCTCTACTTCCATATAGGAAGAGTCTCAGCACCTCTGCCCTCTAAACATAATAAAATTATCCCCATCTATTTTGGGGAGTCACTGAAGATTCCTTATGTGGGAAAACTATCAGCTTCAGTCACTATGGCCTTCTTTTTTACTGTGATACTACTTGTCCAAGACACTGTTTCATGACATTCCCCTTGAAGAAGTTTCAGTGTTCTCACCACACAGAATGAAAATGCCAATGTCAGTGCCAAGGATACTATGTCTCCAGATGCTTATAAAATTTCTAACCCTTTTGAGGATGGAAAGAAGTTGAAGTTAGTGATGGATTCTGTGCAGCAGCAGAATGGGAACAAAGGTGATTGTTTATTCTTGTGGGATCCTGAGCAGCAAACTATGTTCACAGATTCTCTCTCTCTAAGGGGCTTAATAGCAAAGTAGTCTAAGGGCCTTTGTGGAGCCCATGCTTCTCTTAAGCAGGTTCTGTATTCTCCCCTCATCAGAATGTCCTTTCTTAGTTTTTATCTGCATAACACCAAGAAACTGTTGAATGTGTCTGTGTGTGTTGGAACATAGACGTTCTCTTCACCAAAGTAAGACAAATATCAATGTATAATTATTTAGGGAATCCTTGATAGAAAGACCCATAAGAAAAATGAAAAGAAAAGAACCCCAATGTCATTTTATAGGTGTTATTTATATTTCTGTTGGCTCCCAATTTCATTTGGAAATCTAGTCTGACACCATCTGTAACCACATTTGCCACTTGTATGTGAAGAAACCAACTATGATCCATTAATCTACAGGCAACCCTTGGTAGTCTATAGTTACATGGTAACTGTGATATAAAATGCCTGGAGAAGCCTCAGTTCTTGAGGTTTCATTTGAAAATCCCGGATGAAGAAAAAGTCATTTTTTTAATGGGTGCTATATTTGTAATACCAGCTAGATTTATTTTATTTTTCCATGAATCACTGTCCTGCTGTCTCTCTAAACATGCAAACTCTGGGACCTGTTATAAGCAGGATAATTCCTCAAAAGACGATGCTAAGAATTTCTGTCCCAAATTACCCATGAGTTATTAATTCTCTTTAACTTAGTTGCTAATTATCATTTTAGGTATTTTTGCTCAAATCCTTTGATGTTGGAGTTTTTCATTTTATTGGGAAAAAAAGTATGAAAATCAAAATGTCATTTAACTCTTTATACCTACCACACATCTTATGTTGAATCACTCTTATTATTTTTACAGTATAAGAAAAATTAAAAATCAAAGTATGCAAGTATAAAATGAGGCTGAGATATTTCTAATTTATATTAAAGCATAGTAATATTTGTTCAGACATAGGTAATATGTCCTTAAGGAAAAAGTTCAGCCTCAGGACAAATCTTGTAGGGTCACTTGAAGATTAGTTTACATATTATCTCATTATGATCAACATTGATTGCTTTATTTATGGATTATTTTAATTAAAAAGTATGAGTATTAAATCTTTACCCATATAGCATTTTGTTATTTCATGTAACATTAATTTATTTATCTTCTACTTTCTGGAAGTTTACCTTTAACAGTTCTAAAATATTTTCGTCTTAAGAAAACAGAAAACACGTTTAAATAAACAGTTTCTAATTATCCATTTGACATCTTTACTTGGAAGGCTAAATGTAGATTAGACACAACATATTCCAAAGGTGAATTTATCATCTTCTCCATAAATATAATCCTTTTCAAACATGTTTCAAAGGTTTTCTACTGCTCTTGAAATTAAAGACAAAACTGCTCACATGGCTTATAAGTCTCCAAGGTACCCCTCAAGTCTTATTTTGTTCTGGTCACAGTGTTGTTTTAATTTCTTCAGGAATATTGGTATACTTTCCTTGTTCAAATTTACCATATTTCCTGCAGCTTCAGAAAGTAGGTTTGAAAAGGCTGTTCCCTAAGCCTCTTTTTCCCTGCCGTGGAACTACTGGCTTAGGCAATTTGTGCTTATCCTTCAGACCTCAGCTCAATATTGTTTTCTCATCATTGTTCGAAAATCCTGCTCTCATCTGAATGTTTCCCATAAAATTTATGTGTTGGAAACATAATCTCCAATGCAAACAGTGTTGGGAAATGAAGCTTTTCAGGAGGTATTTAGGTCAAGACTACCCTCATGAATGGATTAATGATTATAAAAGGGGTTTGAAGAGGGAGTTTGGTCTATTTTGGCCTGCTCTTCTGCAATGTGACAGCACATAGTTCTGGTCCTCCAGAGGATGCAGCAAAAAGCCACCATCTTAGAAGTGGAGATGGGCCCTCACCAGATACTGAACCTCCTAATTCCTTAATCTCAAACTCCCAGTCTCCAGAAGTGTGAGAAATAAATGTCTATTCTTTATAAATTAGCCTGTCTCAAGTACTCATCTCTAATGACATAAAGGAACTAGGACGAATCCTTACTCTAAATCAAATATTTTTATGTTTTGTTTCATGGCAACTATCAATTTTATTTCAATATTTGCCTGATCGTGTTTTCTTCTTTCCTTCTATAATACAATTTCTATAAAGGTTAAGTTCATGCATCTCAATAAACTAGTAAAGTTATTAGGCAGTTAATAAAAATATTGAATGCATGAAAAAAATTCATGAATAATACATTTGTTGAATTAATAGTTTCTGGACTTTGCTTGATGCTGCTATGATCCCAAGAAAAACGATGAATGGTTATTGTAAGAGTTTTTCCTCCTCAGTTTTTATTTGTTTTGAACTCCTAAAAAAATTTGAAGTAATTAAGTTTTCTGGGATACTGATTCCATGACCTCAAAATATACTCACATTATAAGTTTCTAAATTATTATGCTAAATAGCATATAATAGTGTAACTCTTGAATTTCAAGTCAACTCAGGTTAGGAGAATGAATGGGAATCCCTGCTTGTATAAGTATGCTAATCATACTAACTATAGGTATACTGATCATTGGTTATTGTCTATTTAGCTTTATCAAGTGAATGCATAAAAATAGGTAGATGCCTCTTACATATTTAATATGGTCCAACTATTTTCTTTTATATAACCACCACTCAATCATCATATAGTGAAATAGTTTTTTATAAAGTATGCAATTGAGCAATGAACTAAATCATCTATCTAAATGAAACAGATTTGGAAATATTTGTCATATTATATATAAATCAATAAAATTTAGAATTTGAAGACTTATTATAGATTATAGCCTAATTCTTATACCTAGGAATTACCTGAAGAATGTGGGACTTATGAGTATGCAAATAGCTTGTCCAAAGTCACTCCACTTTTTAATAATGTCTAGATTCAAGGTTTTAAATTCTTAGTCTTTTGCTCTTTGCACTAGATATTATCTCATCTTAGAATTTTACTTGTGCCATAATAGCATGGATACATGCTTTAATTCACTTTATTAGTTCATGAAGTCATAAAAACTATCTCCCTTAAGCCTAGAGTCTGTATCTAACCATTTGGCATATAAAATTATAATCAGCAACTGGTAGATACATTTAACTTCAGACTTATTAAGCTATTTTATAAAAGATAATTAATTGGCCTGTTAGTTTCGAATATATAATTGGAGTGGGTTTTTTAAAAATGTGGATCCAGGATTTACTAATGGAGAAAAACAGAAATTTTCAGTCTTCAAGTGCAGAGCTCCTAAATAATCGTCAACTACATTTAGCTAATAACATAACTATGAAGGGTATTAGACATTATTAAAGGCTTAGAGTTTAGGATGATAGAAGAAATAAGACAAAGATAAATTTAAAATGCAAGATGCTTTTATGATTTTGATACTAAAATTATGGAAACAAAAATTCATCTTTTTGCATTTAGTTTGTTTTACCTTATGTACTGAAAGGAGTCACCATGTTATAACCAGAGTGTCATGTCCTTTCTAAACTTGTGGGCTTTTCTTTTCATGCATTATTTTTACGTAGATTAGAGGTTTTCAGGAGAAATAGAATTAGATTGGGAATTCCAAAATGTTAATTAAATAATAGTTTTTTAATATGTCAATATATTATTTTGATTTTACTTATTCTTCCATAGTTATATAATTGAACCACTAAATGCAATAATTATAACATTCTTCATCTATACTGAAATGTCTGGTGATTGAATTAATTTAGTTCACTGGAGTTTATTGGTGATAATGAAAACGGTAGGGATGACGTTACTGAGTTATATTACACAGTAATTAAAGAGATGTTAGTACCCATAAACAAAAAAAAAACAAGCATATTTTCTACTTTCTACAGGTAAAAACAAGTAATTCACTGCTAACAGATCTCCTTCCCTAAGCCTTTTTAGATACTCGGTAATTCACAAGTGTATTTTCTGAGTAACAAGCAAGATGAGTAAAACAGCAAGTGCTTCATTTGTTTTCTAGCCTGAGTTGAAACTAAGCAGCTCCATGCTGGCAGCACTTTGTAAATAATTCTGTAATTTATATTGCTTTCCAAGGAAGTTGGAACTTCCTACGGATTACTGGGTTTTTGACATGTAGAGAATGTTCTCATCACTTAAACTGGTGAGTGAAGTCCCCATTTTACAAATCAAATAAACATTTTAGGATTTTCTTGAGAAAAAATGTTTCACATTTTCAAAATATGACTATCATTTCGATGAGATTTCTATAATGTTTTCTGTAATATTTGACATATTTCTTTTTTTGCAAGTAATCTTATAGAAAAATATGTATAAATGTATACATGTAGGTGTATACACACACACACACACACACAGACTGCAAGTCTGTGCAACAGGCTTTGGGGTTAGCTTCCATGTGGTGGGATGTTAACAGCCCCTTTTGTCCTTTGTGATACCTATGCTTATGTTGGATCTCAGATCTCCAGTGACACTTGAGTTGCCCAGGAGCACATGTTAGACTGGAATTTGGGATAATAAATATGCACCTGGGAGAGAGAGAATAATGTTACTAGATGAAAGAATCTGTTAATGATCAGTAGAAAATACCTTCTATGGGAAACATATTGGAAAGTTTTTATGGGTAACAAGAAATACCAGAAGCTATGTATTTTTTACTATTCCACTGGGATTCTAAATCCAAGTAGAAGATAATTAAATGCTTGTTCTAGAGCATCTTCAGATAGCATTTTATGAAGCCCTCTTATCACAATTGTCCAAGAATCTTTAATCAACTGGACTTTTAGTTCTGCAACTTTACTTTTTTATGCTTTGTGAGATAGATGTTACAGAGATGATTTTGACATTGTTACCTGCCATTCAGTATGACATTTTAAGACCTACAAGATATCAAAAATTAAGAGTTGATTATAGCAAAATGCCAGACACTGGAAACTTCGAATGATTTACACATAGCCACACACCTTTTAAAACTGGCACAATTAAATATATAATACATCAAATACTTCCTTTTAAAGAAATTTACCTTTAGAGCATGATATGAGAAATATCTCTTTAGTCATCTACATCAAACTACTCATTATGTAGCCATGCAAAACTTCATATCCTTCTACAATCATCGATTGTACTGTCAGTAAAGAATGGATACATATTACATAAAAATATATATATATATTTTTACTTTTTTTGGTACCTTCCTGAAAACTGAAAATTAAAAATATTTAATATGGCTTTGACTTTTTCCTGTATCTTCCAGAGAAAGAAGATACTTTGAAAACTTATTCATATGGATGCCATTTCATAAAGTATACACAGGATGTTTTATTTTTCTGGAAAAATATTGTTACTTATTTCCAGTTGGAACTGCATATTTCTTCAGAAAATTTAAAAGATATTTGAAATTGTCAGAAATTGGGATTAGGTTTGGACCAAAAGTTACTATTTCATAAAGAGAAATATATATTTGATATTCACTAAAAACCTGTAAATATTTTTAAATGAATATTTAAAATTAATAGAAATGGTGAAGTAAGTGACAGGGTTCAATTATTACCAGTTAATCTTTTATTAGTAGCTATTGAGCAGCTCATTTAACCCTAGAAATTTCCTCTGATCCTTGAAAAAATTTTAACATGTGAGTAAATATAGAACAGTTGATAAAGATACACGATACAGAAAAAAAAACACAAGAAATAAAGGCTATCAGTGTATCAAATTCCATAGCACTATAGAAAATATATTGAACTTATTTTATATTATTAATTATGTGTAGTGCTCTCTAATTAAAATGTTTTATGTAAAACTTCTAGTCCTCTTTGTAAATTGTAAAAAATCCATGCATCTGTACTAAATTTGTCAAATGTTATACAAGACACTTTCTGACAGCTATTATGTGAGTGGATTTCAAACAAAGCTTCTGAGGAGTGAGTGATTCAATTGTACAAAGAACACTGCTCAATAAACTCTATCATGCCCTGATAGAGAAAGATGGAATCTGCAGCTTGTGAATTTCTCAAACAAAATATCTCAAAATCTATAATTCAGCTAGAGTATTCTGATTACCCTCTGTGATCAGGGCTTCTGTAAACGTTATTCTGTATTAAAATACTAAAATTTCAACCAAGCTTTTAAGAAATAAAAACTAAATTGTTACTATGTATCCACCTGTTGGCTGACTTAAGTAACAACATTTGGCAGGTCATGAATCAAAGACAAATTTAGTTAATCATAGACAGCCTGAGAAATTTACTCCCACATCTAGATAGCATAAATTTAAAAAATCAAGCTATATGATGTAAAAATATCAGCTAAATTTTGTGTGCCAATTAATTTCAATTTTTGTTCAGTAAATTCTAGGAACTGCTTATTCTATACTTAGACGATTGGAAGGTTCAGAAAAAGAACAAAATAAAATTGAGAACTTAAAAATATTTGAGTTCTATTTACTAAGTGGAAGTTTGTGGAAGTGTCTCTGAATTGTATGGAAACATATATGATCTTGAAATGTAGTAAAAAATACGTTGCCTACTTTTCTGGTGGGGGTAGGCTACTTTACACATTGTTTGAGAAGCTGTCATCTGTTGTTTATGTTGAACCTCAAGCTTTTTATCCTTTAAAAAATCTCAGGCTTGAACTGAACTGTCCTAAATGAACCTCATCTGTTAAATATTGCAACTGATAGTCACTTTCCGAATTTATTTAGCAGCTTGTTCTGGCAAACACTAGGTGAAATAACACATCCCCAAGTAAGAACGAACAATGTTCAGGCCTAACACGGTATCCAATCTGGGGCTCAATATATATTTATTTGTAGACCAATATCTTTTACCTTCCTTTCCAAATAAGGCTTACAAAAGACTTTTACTAGTAATAATATTTGGGAATAGATATTTCTTTTCTTTTCTTTTCTCTCTCTTTCCTTTCTTTCTTCTTTCTCTTTCCTTCCCTTCTCTCCCTCCCTTTCCTTTCCTTCCTTCCCTCCCTCCCTCCCTCCCTCCTTCCTTCCTTCCTTCCTTCCTTCCTTCCTTCTTCTTTCATTCCTTCTTCTTTTTTTCAGATGGAGTTCCACTCTTGTTGCCCAGGCTGGAGTGCAATGGCATGATCTCAGCTCACTGTAACCTCCAACTCCAGGGTTCCAACAATTCTTCTGCCTCAGCCTCCTGAGTAGCTGGCATTACAGGTGCACACACCCATGCCTAATTTTTGTATTTTTAGTAGAGAAAGCATTTCACCATGTTGGCGATCTGCTCGCCTTGGTCTCCCAAACTGGTGGGATTACAGGCGTGAGCCAATGTGCCTGGCCTGGGAGTAGATATTTCAAAGGAATAGAGCAATAATAAAAATGTTGGCTATATCCTTGTCCTTGTGTATAAACATTTATTTATTTTTATGTGTATTTTCCTTCTCTTTCCCTTCTTTCTTTTCTTCCTTAATTTCTCCCTTCTTTACTTTCTTCTTTTCATCTTTTCTTTCTGTTTAATGGGTAGACAATTTATAATTGATTTTGTGCATAGAATAAAAATAACTTTGAATTTAAATTGTAATCCAGTGCTTTCCGTCCTTATAAATGACTTGAAATTCATCACTTTTCAGGACTTTTTGTCTAGAAATATTTCAGTGTGTATCCTTCACATAATTGCTACTGTAATATTTTTATATCATACTTAAGTATATATAATATACTTTGCAGATGTCACTTCTTCCCTATCCATCTTACAGGATTATTGCAAAAATCAAAATAAGAAAAAGGTTCTAGGAAATTCTAAAGTATTGTACTCCTATCTGGTACAATTATCTTTTCTTGGGATTATTTTTACAGCATAGTTTGTATTTATGATTATAAGATACCCTTCGAATAGTTATTAAAAACAATGAAGGCTCATTCATTATGTTATAGTTATTTGTCACACTTAGCACTTTATTTTGGGCTGGTTGTCTTCCTTTATTAGTTTCCTTGGAAACTAGTGTATGAATCACTTGCATTAGACTGTGAAAATAGAGTTGCCATGGTTTGACCCCAAGTTTTGATTGACATGAGTTACCTCAACCGTGAGAAGAGTTGCCAGTGTATGAAACACCCACACCTGTGGTTGATTTCAGGGTAAAACTGACATGCAAGCCTGAGTGGCATAAATGATACTACTGTAAATTCACACTGTAAAAGGCTTGTGAAATCTCTTCAGAACACCTGTTCTGTGATTTACATCAATAGGGACTCTTACTTGCTTAAATATAACTTTTGCTAGTTTAGAAACAGTAAAATCTTCTATTTCTAAAATAGCAACAGAAGCTTGCTGAGAGGACAGCACACACAAACCTAGGTTTGTCTCTTGATCTTGCTGCTGATTTATGGATGCCTCTTGATCTAATCTTAGTTTGTACGTGTTTTTCAAATCAAAGCAGTTATCTATACATTGACTATTATGAAATTAAATATAGGGACCATTTTCAGATATTAAAGAACTCTGTAAAGCAAATATGATGTCAAGAAATACTTGATAATTAAAGAAAATAAAAACAGGTTTATTTTTTATAATAGAAATTTGTAGGACATCCAAGCTACAGTCCTCCATGTGGCAAGAAAGGTATACTATAACTATCTGTTCCTGCTGGCAAGAGAAGATTGCTATATTTTCAGGAATTTTAGGAGCCAGTGGTTAAGCAGTTTGTAGGTTGAAATTTGCCACAGTAGCAGTATTTACACCGCAGTAACTGACCAGTGTAACCCATCGGGACTTTCTTTTATCCCTGTTTTTGGGAGGTACGAGGGTGGTAGAAGTTTTTTCTGCATGTGTTCTTTGTTTCTAGAGACCTAGCTTTTAAGCATTTACCAACATACTACTGGGCTTAACTTCTTTATTCAGTAACACTTTCTTTGTGGAAAAGTGAAATCAATTTCTACCTAAACCCAATATTCGTTAGATGTCTTCTAAATGCTTCGCATGGTCAATTGTCCTTGACCTCACTCTACTTCTGTTCTCTGTATTTTTAAGAAAGGAACAGGATGACTTGTTTTATAAAAATACCTGAGTGGAAGAAAAAGGTCAGCTTTCAGAAGCTGGATAAGATAGGAGAACATTTGTAGGCAAAAGCTGCTGCTGGGAAAGCTCTCTCTCTGCCCTGTTCACTGAGTAACGTTTGCTCACAGAATCACATGGCTCTTAGTGCCCATCTTTCTTCTTTCAAAGACATTTTGTTACTTCTATGTTCTGTTGCTCCTGGTTTTCTAGTTGCATTTATTGTGTCTCTAGAAATATTCTTCTAGAGACAATGACATAATCTCTTCCCTAAATAAAACCATAATCTAGTGGGGATAACAAATCCAGTCACAATTGTTTATTTACATGCAGGTACATATGCATGTATACAGATATGCATGTATGATTTTATGCATGATTATTCTACCAGGTTCCAAAAATTGAGTTTAAATTATTTAAGGTAGTCTGTACATATTCCACAGTTTTAATACAAAGAAAATAATATAAAAGACATAATCGTGTTACTATTATTGCTATTATTTGGATAGTAAAAATAACTCATAACAAATAACAAAAAGGGCATAAACATTTAGCTCTGGTTCTAGGTCCATATAACACTAGAGGTCCACTCTCCTCAGGGATCCAGGTATCTTATTTCATGGTTCCTCTCTCTTTTTTCTATTAAACTTTAAGTTCTGGGGTACATGTGCAGAATGTGTAGGTTTGTTACATAGGTATAGACATATACACCTGCCATGGTGGTTTGCTGCACACATCAGTCATCTACATTAGGTATTTCTCCTAATGCTTCCCTCCCCTACCCCCCAGCTCCTGGATAGACCCAGGGTGGGTTCCTCTCTTCTTAACATGCAGTTTTCCTTTAGCAGCTTAAGATGGTTGCTGAACTCCATATTTCATATCTTTATTCTACTTAGTATGAAGGAGAAATGGGAAGGAAAGTGTATGTTTGTTCCCTTTTAAGGAGACATCACAAATTTCTTGCAACACATCTACACATACGTCATTGATCAAAATGTAGTCAGATGGTCACATGCAGCTGCAAGAAGTCAAAGAGGTGTAGTCATTTAGCTGGTGGCAATGTATAAAGTGATTAAGAGGTAGCTGTCTGCTACAAAAAGAGAAGAGCATGGATATTGAGTGGCTCTAGGAGAGTGGCTATATGTGTGAATCCTGCCTAGGGGTCTGGTTACCTGAGGAAATCAAAATGGCATAGCACTTAGGACATGAGCATTTAGTCATACAGTATTATACACTGAAGGAAATATTGAAGAAAGAGTACTTTCTATCACTGCCTGAGAAAGCATATTTGCTGGGACTGTCAATCAAGACCTGACCCAGTGGCAATGATAAAAAGGAAATCCCTGGGGAAAAAAAATAGAGAAAATGTTATACGAAGGCCACAACTCAACAGGTTACTTGAGCTTCAACAAGCAGCAGTACAAAACCTCCGGCATCCAGGAGGCAGTATGCAGGGCACTGGATCAAGAAAGGTAGTCAAGATCATCTTAACTATTAACACATTAGAGAAGGGAATCGACGGCAGCCCTGTTCCAGAGTGGCCAAGCTGAAAACTGCATTTAAGGATTCATTTAAGGATTCTTGTGAGGACCAGGCCTCGTCCTGCTTCACTTGGAAACAGATGGTACAAACGGGTCAGAATCTCAGGCAAGTGCCTGGAGAACGCACATACCAAGGGAGAAAGATTAGGGGAGGAAATAGTCTTTCCCTATTTGACAGGTAAGAGCTCAGACATAAGTTAGGTCATCAAAGTAGGTGTGACTTTGCTTGTACCCACATTTGTGAAAACTGGACATATTAATTGCAGTAGAGTAGAAATTCCCAAATCCTGACTCTCCCTGGAAATATTTCTTCATTTCCCTACTCTCTCTGAATCTTTATTATTTTTCATTCTTACAAGTGATAAGCATTATCATAGAAATTGAGATTAAATTTAGTTTCTGTTTACATGTCAGTGGAAAGACAATAATTCCAGATTGTATCACTTATATTTTCATTTAATAAGATATAAATCAAATCCAATAAACTTCAGAAAAGAATTCGATAGAAAGTTTGCTGGGTTCTTCTTCCACAAATAGAAAATTTTATGCAAAAATCAATTACCTGGTCTGAGTAATAAAAACAGTTTTCCATATATTACTGCATGGAAATTCAAAGCAGAGTGAAATTTTTCATGATATTTGATATAGATGTAGCCTAGTGGTTCTAGTGTTTAACTTTGAGGGAAGGGGCTCTAATTTCTCTATTTTCTTTTTCTTTCTTTTTTTTTTTTTTTTTGTAATAGTGATGGAGTTTTACTCTTGTCCTCCAGGCTGGAGTGCAATGGCGTGAACTTGGCTCACTGCAACCTTCACCTCCCAGGTTCATGTGATTCTCTGGCCTCAGCCTCCTCAGTAGCTGGGATTACAGGTGCCTGCCACCATGCCTGGCTAATTTTTGTATTTTTGGTACGGAAGGGGTTTGACCATGTTGGCCAGGCTGATCTTGAACTCCTGACCTCAGGTGATTCACCCACCTTGGCCTACCAGAGTGCTGGGATTAAAGGAGTGAGCCACTAACCCTGGGCAGGGTCCCCAATTTTGAATTGCAATTTTCTCTTCTTTTCTTCTTCTTCTTTTTTTTTTTTTTTTTTTTTTTGGTACAAGTAGGGACTTGCTTCATTGTCCAGGCTTGTCTTGAGCACCTGGCCTCAAGTAATTCTCCTGTCTCAGCTTCCCAAAGTGCTGGGATTATAGGTGTGAGCCATGGTGCCTGGCCAAGAATTCCAACTTTCACATTCACTAGTAGTGTGATTAGAGACAAGTTGCTTGACTTTTGTTTCCTTATCTGTAAAGTAAGAATAATACTGGTGGTACCCTGTCTGGTAATTCTGTTATATGGATTTGTTTATTTGCTTATCTGGAATATTTATGGAGCCGCTTCTGAACATAAGACACTCTTCTACATGTTAGAGATACCTCAGCAAAAAAAAAAAAAAAAAAAAAAAAAAAAAAGAGTTCTTATGGAGTCCACTATCTAGTTGGGGAAAAATAGCTGAGATAGTCACTTAATAGATATTTCCCAAAATATAGAATACCTTCCCTAAGAGTAGCTGCCATCATTCTGTTATGTGTAAAATAAGGAGATGATATAAAATGTCACTTTATTCAAGTTTTACAGTTGATGTAATACTGTATTGGCTTTGATCCTACTATTTTCGGGATCATGCTAGCCATAATACTACTTATGGAAATTAATTCATTTAATGTTAATTATTACTTGTTTTTAAAAATTTTATTAATATATTTGATTTAAATAGAAACATATGGTTTAGAGGAATATTATTTGCCTTTTACAAATGAAGGTAAGATTTAAAGGTTTGAGTGGCATGTACTTCTCCCATCAGAACTACTTTGCACTAAATACCTAACTCAAGTGCCCTAATTCAATTCTGATTGAGGAAATATTTTTCATTCATGTTTCCATTAGCAGAAATATATACCGTCTGAGTTCATTTTGTGGTGCTTTAACAAAATACTACAAGTTAGATTAATGTTTAATAAATAGAAATTTATTTATTTGGCTCACAGTTCTGAAGTCTGGGAAGTCTAAGACTAAAAAGCCACTTTTTTTTTTTTTCATGGAGTCTTTCTTTGCTGCCCAGGCTGCAGAGCAGTGGTGTGATCTTGGCTCACTGCAACTTCTGCCTCCTGGGTTCGAGCAATTCTCCTGCCTCAGCCTCCTGAGTAGCTGAGACTACTGGCGCATACCACAATACCCAGCTAATTTTTTGTATTTTTAGTATAGATGGGGTTTCACCATATTAGGGAGGATAATCTCCATCTCCTGACCTTGAGATTCACCTGCCTCAGCTTCCCAAAGTGCAAGGACACATTTTTTGAGGGCCTTCTTGCTTGCATCATAATGTGTCAAAAAGTGTCACATGGGCAAGAGAGCACGTGCAAGATAGAGAACAAGAGATCAAACTAATCTTCTTATCAGAAACCCACTACCACAATAACTAACCCACTGAAATAACAGCATTAATTCATTCATGAGGCAGAGCCCCTGTGACCTCATCACCACTTTAAAAAACCACCTCTCAATCCCCTGTTACACTGGGGATTAAGTTTTCAACACATGAACTTTGGAGGACAAATGCACACCATAGCATACACTTTCTTATTTCTAGACTACTTTCTTTGTTACCAGAATTAGATTGTTCTGTATTCAAACAAGTAATTTAATATCAACTTAATGATCTCCATGTATATGGTATATTAAAATTACAGTGTATCACATGACCTACTCTGGTTTCTTAGTTTGAGAATTAAAACTAGTACTGATAAGGTTTATTAAATTCTTGCTTTTAGTAAGTAATATTTATTTGACATGTAGATGTTTCCTGTTTTATTTTACATGTTAAAATAAAAATGATAAATATGGATTATGATAGAGTCTAATATCTGGATAGAACTTTTAGGAGAAAACAAAAAACACACAGAAGTACTATTATATGTACTTTATTATCTACTGCTTAGTAAAGTATTTTTATCAGAAAAATAACTGATGTGATGTCTTTGTATAGCAATCACACAAAACGGAGTTATAAAATATAGCTCTCTTCTTATATGTGGAAAAACTATAAACTATAGATTACTATATTTTAGTGCTTAATCTATTCCTCGTAATTATGAAAGAAGTTACATTAAATGGAATAGATATCAATAATGATATATATTTGTATTTCTAAGGTGTTTTATTAAAAAAACTAAAATCAAGTTGACTTTTTCCTCTCTTTATAGCAAGTGGGGTATGAGGAGTCTGTAGCTGTTTGGGATGGTTGCTGCCCTAGAGCAATTAATCTTAGGAAGATCCACAATGAACTGTACATTTGTGGTTTTTCACTCTATTTGGACTTTAAAACAACACAGAATGATTTCAAAATATTTTACAAGCATAACATGAATGAAATTTAACTTAATCCCATGTAATAAAAAGAAAGTATTGGCCGGGCGCGGTGGCTCATGCCTGTAATCCCAGCACTTTGGGAGGCTGAGGTGGGTGGATCACGAGGTCAAGAGATCGAGACCATCCTGGTCAACATGGTGAAACCCCGTACCTACTAAAAATACAAAAAATTAGCTGGGCATGGTGGCGCGTGCCTGTAATCCCAGCTACTCGGGAGGCTGAGGCAGGAGAATTGCCTGAACCCAGGAGGCGGAGGTTGCGGTGAGTCGAGACTGCGCCATTGCACTCCAGCCTGGGTAACAAGAGCAAAACTCCGTCTCAAAAAAACAAAAAACAAACAAACAAAAAAAAGTGTTAAGTTTCAGTCTCATTTAGCCACTATCTTCTTAACTGCAGAAATGTTAATAGCTTTCAAGATGTTAAGTACCAACAGTGTATTCAAGAGCCTATTTATTGGCACCCAAGCAACATTTGCTATTTTTACTTTAGGTGATTTTAAGTTAACAACACCTGCATGGAATTATTTTACTAGAAACTTGGAACAAAGGAAATTAGGAACAAAAATAATAGTATAAAGTTTATAGTACTTATTAATGTATTGACCTGCTTGGTGCATGCGTAACTGATTATAATGTTTGCAATTATTTGAAGTCTTTGTTTAACTGCCAATCCTACCTTATTAAGGAATTAAAAAACTAATTAGAGACATCAGCAAACAGAAAGAGAATGTGAGTCCTGGTTTTGGTCCCAAATTGCTCTTCTTTTTTATGGTTTTCTGGGCTTTACTCTTTTCTAGGCAGTTAAATTTCTATGCTAGACACAAGAATTTTCTCAGCAACTACCTCCATTTACCTGAATAATCTGATAATGTAAAATGTTTTCTGAATACACCTCTCTACTATTGCACTTCTGTTGCTCCCATCCTTTTATTTCTTTGGGAGCAAACTTAATATTACATGAGATATTTATTCTAAGTACTTTTAGACAGGATGATATTGATCACTCCCAGAAAACCCAAATCCCAAAGGTCAAATTTGAACTTGGATCTCATTTAAAATGTTTTTCAATCTACCTGTCTTTTAAAAATATAACACTCATAAAGAAAATGTTAAAATTTACAGGAATATCAATTGCAATATATTGAGCCAAAGCAAATTTTATTGTACAAATGAGATTGAAAGCCAAAAATATAGTTATGAACAGTAATGACAGTGAAGGATACATTTGCTATAGGAAATATGTAGTCTATGTCAGATAATTAAATGCTGGAACCTTAGAAATAGTTATGCATAACATAATAATATTCAGTGTTGTAGTGGAGCACGTTCATATAGATTTTCAAGAGTCCATTATATACATTTCTCTCCCATTCTCATTTAGTGACCTTACATTTGTAGCTTGAAATTGGCCATGATGGAAATACTTACACCACAGAAATCACCAAATCCTTCAAATCAGAGCTTTAACACCTCTGGAGAACTAGCTATTAAATTTACAAGCATATCACTAGTAATATTCTAAGAAGTGAAGATTAGAACATAGAACTTTATAAATCACATTTTGAAGCAAGCACATTTTTCTTGGTGTGCTTTCAGAGTTCCTACTTCTACTCTTTTTACTGTATTTAAAACTGGAGCTGATGATATTCCTGAGTCCTCTTTCGAAACTTCCATCTTTTCTAATTCAATTCCAGGATACACTGGACACCACAGAATGTTCAAGAAATTTGTCTCCATTCAGGTCTATAGAAATCAGACCTCCCTAGCAGGGAAAGCCATCTCTTCCTGTAGTTTCCTTGAAACCTTTTTATTTAAATAGTTTGTTGAATGAGAATCTTATGAAAAGTAAAGGCCTGCTAAAGCACATCATCAAAACGAATAGATTTTGGGGCCTTGAGAATGCAGTCTTTAACACTGATAAGTAGAAAAGAGTTAAATCAGCAGGTTTTGTGTGCTCACACTTCAGTAGAGGTTAACTCCGTGGGTTTTGGTTGTTTAAACCCTGCACATTCCAAAGAAAGAACTAGCCCTTTACCTACTTCTGAAAAATAATCTCTAAATCCTTTGAATTCCATTCTTGAAGAGTGTTTTTTGTTGTTGTTGTTGTTGTTTTCCCTGTGACTCTGAACCATCCTAAAGAATTTATGTTAACAATAAATTTTGGTAGGAACTTTGAGTCACATTGTATGAGTTTGACTTCTGGAGGGGCTAGCAATGGAGGTAGTCAGGTCAGTCACACTGGTGCTCCATGCTTATGGGACAGATCCTGCAAAATATCCCTTGACACTACAGCTCAGCTGAGCTTCTCTTGTTGAGAATACTCTGTGCATGTTTGTCCTGCATTGTTGCTGGGAGAATTTAGCACTGTCTGTCTGTATAATTTTATGAGGAGAGAACAACTGGAAGTGTATACCTGGTCTCTCTGGACTCTGCTGTTCACCTATTACTTTGCAAATTTTCATGGATATTATTTTTCTGTAATAAACTGCAATTCTGATTACAATAGCTTATATAAGCCCTGTAGGCTTCTTTCAGCAAATTATTGAACTTAAGAGGGTCTTGGGGATTTCCAATACAGTGGTCTTCAAAGGAGAACACTGATAAACTGATTGGGAGTCAGGAGTGCTCGAGTCTACCCTGTTCTCTGTTATGAATGCAACTCTGTGGGCTATGATCTGCTCCCTTTGCTAGATTTCAGTCTCTTTATCTATATAATAAATTTATGTGATTTCTAAGTTCAATCCCATATCTGATATTTTTATACTAATTATGTAATATACCTATGATATTCCTGGCTAGCACGTCCAAGATAGCAAATCTCAAAGCCTAGATCTTTGACTGTATTGAGGCATGTGATAATACTTTACTGCCAGAAGTTATTGCTTTTGCTTTTTGTTTTTCTCCCTATCATCTGCTATTCAAAAGTTAACTAATCAACAAATATTTTGAGCCCCCTATAAATATAACAATGAGTTAAGCACTGTGAACAAAGGAGATATTTACATGAAGTTATAATAATACTTTTCCTTATTATTAGAAAGTATATTTTAAAATATTAAATTATTTTGCCTAAATATGAAGATCCTAAAGCTTTCAAGGGATTGGAAAATAGCTTCTAGCAAAACTTTTTAAAAAATATCAAAAATGTATTTGAGTAATTACATTTGATGGGTGGTAAATAGTATCATCAGAACATAGTGTATGTTTTCTAGTTTCTTAGTTTCTAGTTTCTTAGTCTCTTAGTTCTAGTTTCTTAGTTTCTTAGTTTTCTAGTTTCTTGTTTCTTACAGTCAACACTTAGATAAAGGCAGGTACTTTCTTGTTAAATACCCATCATGTCTTGTTAATAATTATTACCTTTTCACCTAGAGAGGCATTTCAGACTCAAGGAAGCAGAACCATTTTCTACCCCAAGGGATAGAAAACAATGTACCAATAACACAGAAATATTAAATAAACATAATTATCTAAATCCTTAAATAAAACTTTTTAAAATGTTCAGTTGCATGAAAGAAAGGCAAAAATAAATAACATCAAAAGTTAAGACTTAATTCTACTCACTGTTCTTGTGATAATAAGGTCATAAGTTTATGTAAAGAGCTGTGAGTTTCAAAGATTTAACTATTTTTTGAGTAATGGAAAAATAAATACACTATTTTATAACTTTTTTGTATTTTCCTGGGATATGAATAATGGTTTGACTTAGCTCTGTGGACAATCTTAATTGAATTAGCACTTTAGATCCTAAACCAAGGAGCATAGAATATACTGAAACTTTCGCATTGTGCAAAATATGTCATTTGGCCTTTATTTCTCATCTTTTGGGAGAGTTATAATGGATATCAGGACAGACATTAAAGCGACTCCCTTTTATGTAAGAGAAGGTGACAATGCAACAAGAAGAGCTAACGATCCTAAATATATACGCACCCAATACAGGAACACCCAGATACATAAAGCAAGTTCTTAATGACTTACAAAGATACTTAGACTCCCACACAATAATAATGGGAGACTCTAACACCCCATTGTCAATATTAGACAGATCAATGAGACAGAAAATTAACAAGGATATCCAGGACTTGAACTCAAACCTGGAACAAGCAAACCTAATAGACATTTACAGAACTCTCCACTCCAAATTCACAGAATATACATTCTTCTCAGCACCACATCACACCTACTCTAAAACTGACCACATAATTGGAAATAAATCACTCCTCAGCAAATGCAAAAGCATGAAAATCATAACAAACAGTCTCTCAGACCACAGTGCAATCAAGTTAGAACTCAAAATTCAGAAACTAACTCGGAACCGCACAGCTTCATGGAAAATGAACAACTGGCTCTTGAATATTGACTAGATAAACAATGAAATGAAGGCAGAAATAAAGATGTTCTTCAAAACCAACAAGAACGAAGACACAACACACCAGAATCTCTGGGACACATTTAAAGCAGTCTCTAGAGGAAAATATATAGCAATAAATGCCCATATGAGACACAAGGAGGGATCTAAAATTGACACTCTATTGTCAAAATTGAAAGAGCTAGAGGAGCAAGATCAAAAAAACTCAAAAGCTAGCAAAAGACAAGAAATAACTAAGATCAGAGCAGAACTGAAGGAGATAGAGACACAAAAACCCCTTCAAAATATCAGTAAGTCCAGGAGCTGGTTTTTCGAAAAGATCAACAAAATAGACCACTAGCCAGATTAATAATAAAGAAAAGAGAATAATCAAATAGATGCAATAAAAAATGATAACGGGGATACCACCAGAGATTCCACAGAAATTCAAAACATCAACAGAGATTATTACAAACAATTCTCTGCACATAAACTAATAAACATGGAAGAAATGGACAAATTCCTGGACACTTACATCCTCCCAAGCCTAAACCAGGAAGAAGATGAAACCCTGAATAGACCAATAACGAGGTCTGAAGTTGAGGCAGCAATTAAAAGCCTATCACCCAAAAAAAAGCCCAGGTCCAGATGGGTTCACAGCCAAATTCTACCAGACATACAAAGAGGAGCTGGTATCATTCCTTCTGAAATTATTCCAAATAATCCTAAAAGAGGGAATCCTTCCCAAATCATTTTGAGACCAACATCATCCTGATACCAAAACCTGGCAGAGACTCAGCAAGAAAAGAAAACTTCAGGTCAATATCCATGATGAACATAGATGCAAAAACCTTCAATAAAATACTGGCAAGCTGATTGCAACAGCACATAAAAAAGCTTATCCACCATGATCATGTAGGTTTCATCCCAGGGATGGAAGGCTGGTTCAACATATGCAAGTCTATAAATGTAATTCACCACATAAACAGAACCAAAGACAAAAACCACATGATTATCTCAATTGATGCAGAGAAGGCCTTTGACAAAATTCAACAGCCCTTTATGCTAAAAAGTGTCAATAAACTAGGTATTGATGGAACGTATCTCAAAATAATAAAAGCTATTTATGACAAACCAACAGCCAATATCATACTGAATGGGCAAAAACTGGAAGCATTTCCTTTGAAATCTGGCACTAGACAAGGATGCCCTCTCTCACCACTCCTATTTAATATATTACTAGAAGTTCCAGCCAGAACAATCAGGAAAAAAAAAAAAAAATAAAGGGTATTCAAATAGGAAAGGCGGAAGTCAAATTGTCTCTATTTGCAGACCAGATGATTGTATATCTGGAAGACCCCATTGTGTCAGCCCCAAATCTCCTGAAACTGATAAGTAACTTCAGCAAAGTCTCAGGATACAAAATCAATGTGCAAAAATCACAAGCATTCCTATACACCAATAACAGACTTAAAGAGAGCCAAATTAAGAATGCACTGTGATTCACAATTGCTACAAAGAGAATAAAATACCCAGAAATACAACTAACAAGGAATGTAAAGGACCTCTTCAAGGAGAACTATAAGCCACTGCTCAACAAAATAAAAGAGGACACAAACAGATGGAGAAACATACCATGTTCATGGTTAGGAAGAATCAATACTGTGAAAATGGCCATACTGCCCAAATTTACAGATTCAATGCTATCCCCTTCAAGCTACCAATGACCTTCTTCACAGAACTCTAAAAAAACACCTTAAACTTCATATGGAACCAGAAAAGTGCCCGCAGAGCCAAGTCAATTCTAAGCAAAAACAAGGCGGGAGGCAACAGACTACCAGACTTCAAACTATACTACAAGGCTACAGTAATCAAAACAGCATGGTACTGGTACCAAAACATAGATACAGACCAATAGAACAGAACAGAGGCCTTGGAGGAAACACAACATATCTAAAGCCATCCGATCTTTGACAAACCTGACAAAAACAAGCAATGGGGAAAGGATTCCCTGTTTAATAAATGGTGTTGGGAAAACTGGCTAGCCATGTGCAGAAAGCAGAAACTGGACCCCTTCTTGACACCTTACACTAGAATTAACTCTAGATGGATTAAAGACTTAAACATCAGACCTAACACCATAAAAATCCTAGAAGAATATCTAGGCAAAACCATTCAGGACATAGGCGTAGGCAAGGATTTCATGACCAAAACACCAAAAGCATTGACAACAAAAGCCAAAATAGACAAATGGGACCTAATGAAACTCCACAGCTTCTGCATGGCAAAAGAAACACTCATTAGAGTGAATTGGCAACCAACAGAAGGGGAAAAATTTTTTGCAGTCTACCCATCTGACAAAGGACTCACATCAAAAATTTACAAAGAACTAAAAGAGATTTACAAGAAAAAAACAAGCCCATTCAAAAGTGGGCAAAGGACATGAACAGACACTTTACAAAAGAAGACATACATGAGGCCAACAGACATATGAAAAGATGCTCACCATCACTGGTCATTAGAGAAAGGCAAATCAAAACCACATTGAGATACCATCTCATACCAGTTAGAATGGTGATCATTAAAAAATCTGGAGACAACAGATGCTGGAGAGGATATGAAGAAATAGGAACACTTTTACACTGTTAATGGGAGTGTAAATTAGTTCAACCATTGTGGAAGACGGTGTGGTGATTCCTCAAGGACCTAGAAATAGAAATTCCATTTGACCCAGCAATTCCATTACTGGGTATATATCCAAAGGATTATAAATCATTCTACTATAACGACACATGCACATGAATGTTCATTGCAGCACAGTTTACAGTAGCAAAGACCTGGAACCAACCCAAATGCCCATCGATGATAGACTGGACAGGGAAAATGTGGTACATATACACCATGGAATATTATGCAGCCATCAAAAACGATGAGTTCGTGTCCTTTGTAGGGACATGGATGAACCTGGAAACCATCATTCTCAGCAAACTTACACAAGAACAGAAAATCAAACACTGCATGTTCTCACTCATAGGTGGGTGTTGAACAATGAGAAAAGATGGACACAGGGAGAGGAGCATCACACACTGGGGTCTGTTGGGAGGAATAGGGGAGGGACAGTCGGGGGTGGGGAGTTGGGGAGAGATAGCATGGGGAGAAATGCCAGATATAGGTGAAGGGAAGGAAGGTAGCAAATCATGCTGCCATGTGTGTACCTATGCAATAATCTTGCATGTTCTTCACATGTACCCCCAAACCTAAAATACAATAAAAAATAAAATAAAATAAAAATAAAAATAAATGTCAAGATAACAGAGAAGCAGCTTTTGCTGACCAAGAAGCAGCAGATGAGTTCCCAGACATCAAGAAAATCATTGAGGAGACAAGATACCTGCCCAAAAAGGTTTCTGATAAATGATTTTAGTAGATGAAAGTACCCTATCTTAGAAAAAATGCCACAAAGAAAATGTATTATTATAGTAAGGAAGAGAAATGAGCACCAGAATTTAAGGCAGGAAGGGATAGGCTAACTCTACTATTGGGTGAAAATGCCAGTCAGGTTTATGATCAGGACTGTCCTCACCTATAAATCTGCTAATTCCTTAGCCTTGATGGAAAAGATAAACGCAAGCTTTCAGATTTAAGGCTGTACAACAAGAAGGCCCAGACAAAAATAACTCTCTTTTTTTCCTGAACTGGTTCCATCAGTGTTTTATCTCTGAAGTCAGGAAATACCTTGCCAGTAAGAGACTGCCTTTTATTAGACATGCCCCTGCCCACCCAGAACACCATGAGGTCAATACTTAAGGTATCACAATGGTCTATTTACCCCCAAACACAACATCTCTAATGCAGTCTCAAGATCAGAGGCTCATAAGGACCTTTAAGGCTCATAAAAAGGGATAAGGTGACAAGGCAATGCATCTATTTTCGCCCAGGTACAGAAAGGAAAAACAAGGGATAATACTTTTAAAATATGGTAAAATGTTGATATATTTTTTCACTGAGAGGTAAAATTCTTGATATTTTAAATTAAAAATAGTTATTAATATGAAAAGCATACCTACGATTATTTAGGAGAATTGGTGATTTAAAGGAATGTGGCATAAAAGACTCCAATTTATTATGATGGTGATTTAATTGATTTAAAGTAAGCAATTGTCAACATTATATGTTTATATAAAGCTATTTAAAGATAATCAATAATCTATAAAAGAAAGGAAAGAACAAATAAATAAAGCAGAATAGCATACAATGAGATCCTCTTCTCTGTCAAGCTTGAGCACTGACTATTGAGGTTTCATCTGTAAGCAGGACCATTTGTGTTCAGATGGATGATCTGACCTTTATTGTTTTTATCTTGTGAGGAAAACAAAACAAAACAAACAAGCAAAAACTCTTTATGTCTCTGGAGAAAAATGCCTTTTAAAGATGGTATGTGATGCAACCTATTTCACAAAAAGTATTGGGTCCCACAGACACAATGTACAGATATTTTTGGAAGATGAAACAGCAAGTCCCTCCTAGGGGAAGATGAAATATTGCTATAAATTATTAATGGGAAACTAATGAGCCCTCTGAGGGATGTAAGCAGTGGGCTGGAGTTGTAGCACAAGAATGATTGGCCGGTGCTTTGTGAACATCACTGGGGCACACTGGTAGTCAGTGCTCATAGTTGCCTCCAGAACCAAGGCCCTCAGGGACTTTTACACCAGGAAAATAGGTGGAAGCTACACTACTTCACTCTCCCACTCTTAAATTGGATGTGGAGGTTTCTTTTCTTCATTCACTCAGGTGTACCTGTTTTCCAATCTTAAGTGAGGTTTCTGAGCAAAGTTCAAGTCTCTGGCTGAGACACCAGATGGGTTGCTGACCACTTTGTTTTAACTTCTTCTAGGACCTAAGGTAACTCTGGCCCACAGAAGCTGCTCAACGAAGTATTGTGCCACTACTCTCTTTCAAATAATTTTCTTCTTAAATTAAATAATTTGAAAATTGCTTACCAATGTTACGCAGTTTTAGGTTACAATAATAGACAGGCTCACTTACATTTCTTCATCATCCATACTTTTGTTTTTGCAACGATTACGGTCTCTAATTTTCTCCAAAATTTTAAAAATATTCAGTATTTTGTATAATTTTATATCCATTTATGCCATAGAACCCCAAAAGAGTGCTCTCACAATTATTGTTGCTGTGTCCTGTTGGGCTGGTAAATAGGGTGGTACAGAGAGAAGTAATTTCTCAGTAAGTGGCCATTAGAGCAGGTCCAGGAAAATGTACACTTTTAGGCCCTCAATAATATATGAAAGGACCACAAAGTTACATGAGCATTTTAAAGTGACAGGAAATTAAAAGAGGGAAAATGTAAATGTGAAAAAGTTAATTAAATTTTAAACAAATAAGGACTTTTAAAGCTTAAAATAACAAATCTTACAATGGAAGGAATCTCAGCCATTTGCTATGACACATTAATTTTTTCAATTGAATAAAAATGGTTATAAAATAAGTTTACTGAATTGTACTTTTTTGTTTGCAAGAAAAAGATATTATTCTCATCAGCACATATGATGAAATCATGAGAATGCTAGAAATGACTGCTGCTGGCCTCAAATCCTTCCACCTTCACCACTTGGAAGGTTTTCCCCAGCTCAATATAGAAAAACTATTGGCCGGGTGAGGTGGCTCATGCCTGTAATTCCAGCTCATCGGGAGTCTGAGGTGAGTGGATCACAAAGGTCAAGAGTTCAAGACCAGCCTGACAAACATGGTGAAACCCTGTCTCTACTAAAACTACAAAAATTAGCCAGGCATGGTGGCATAAGCCTATAATCCCAGCTTCTCAGGATGCTGAGGCAGGAGAATCACTTAAGCCTAGGAGGTGGAGGCTGCAGTGAGCCAAGATCATGCCACTCCAGCCTGGGTGTCAGAGCGAGACTCCCTCTCAAAAAAACAAAACAAAATAAAACAAAACAAAACAAAAAAAACCAAGAAAAAACTATTGCCAGACTTGGATCAGAATTTCATTCCTAACAGTGCTTCTCAAACTTTAATATAATCACCTTGGAATTTTTAGAAATACAGTTTCTGATTGGGAAACTTAGATAAGAGGGGGTAGAAACTGAGATTCTGCATTTTCTCAAATGTGGCTAGTGCCCAATTAGAATACTAAAAAAAAAAAAAAAAAAAATACTAATGTATGCTTCCTACTCCCATAGATTCCAGATTAGTTAATATAAAGTAGGGCCTGGGCATTTGAAATTTTAAATTCCCCCAGCCAAGTTTGAGAACCACTGATTTTGAGTATGACATTTCAAAATTTTCTGACCAGAAAACACATTTGGGGTACCTGTTTGAAAAAAAGAATTGCCAGGCCCCCTCCCAGACTCAATGGGTCTGAATCTCCAGAAGAAAACCTAGAAAGCTGTATATTTAACAGCTGATTTTTCAGCCTCAAGTTAGTCAGACATTGTCACAGAGCAGTTACAGAGACCAAGGATGTGATGTATTACTACTTACCCTGGTGGGTCATGAATCCACTTGTTGGCCAATCTAGTGTGTACTAGGGAAAAAGTGTCATGCCACATATGTCTTTAGACCTAATTTGAGGAGGGTTGATGGAGAGGAAAATTGGTTCTTCAAAATGATAGGGGTGTGTGAATTGTCACTGTGGGAATTACTGTGAGTTTGGGAGTCTGGCTCTTAATTTGTGCATAGTAGAATTACCTTCCAAAAGAAGAATTTTAATGGCCACATATTCAGTTAGGTTTGTAAGTAGATAAGCAGATGCTATCTGTGATTGATTTTTACTTTATTTGACACCCAAATTGTAGAATTGGCCAGTCTTTTTTTTTTTTTTTTTTTTTTTTTGGAACAGGGTCTTGTTCTGTCACCCAGGCTGCAGTACAGTGCACTTACAGCTCACTGCAAACTCCTGGGCTTAAGCAATCCACTCACCTCAGCCTCCGAAGTAGCTAAGACTACAGACATGCACTACCACACCTGACTCCTTTTTTTTTTTTTAACATTTTTTAGTAGAGATGAGGTCTTGTTATATTGCCTAGGTTGGCTTTTAACTCCTAGCCTCAAGTGATCCTCTGCCTCAGCCTCCTAAAGTGTGGCTGTTACATTTATAGAAGTGTTTCTCATCAAGCTACTTTTGAAGATTTTAATCAGTGATTTTGATAAGGATCCAAGTATGTATAATATAAATTCAAGTATGTAATATATAAACATTGTTTCTTAGCAAATATCTTGGGGGATTTTGAGTTAGAATGATAAAAGTATACTAAATTGCTAAAACTAAAAACTGTTGTATATTGTTCACACATGTATTGACTGATTCTAAATGACAAGCACTGCTCCAAGGCACAAAATATCTCTATACCACCAAAATAGTGTAGACTCTTCCTGAAAGCACTGAAGATATTGAGTGAACTGTGTAAGTTTCTTATTCCTTACACATTTGTCCCTTTTAAATGACACCAATTCTTAAAAAGGTAAGAAGAGTAACAATCAGTTTGAGGGAGATATTAGTTTTGTGGAAAATAAGCTCTCTTTTTCTGATTCTCTTTTTCTCACACATTAGAATAGGCACAAACGGTATTTTGTAAGTATAGAACTTGACTGAAAGGCAATTTTGATTTACTTAGGCAGAATAAGACTAGTAGAGTAGCTGCCCATTTAAATTTGCAGTGCTTCTTTGAAAGCATTGTCTGCTCAAGGACAGTATTTGTGGTACTTAAAGACACAAAATAAAAGCAGCAGGCATACAAACAAAAATTGCCAATTTCTAGACATCTTTATCAGTCCAACTTTACAAATGAACTTCTCTGCATACTTACTTAATAGATACAGTTTCTAATAGCATTTAATATTACTGACACTACAAACTTTTACACATAACTTCAAGAAGCTTACCAAAAACTTGAATACAAATTTTGAAGAAAATCTTCAGTTGTAGAAAGCTTAAGTAACACAGTGAATTAAAATGTTGTTACCCTACTATATAATGGGAATTCTCCTAGGTACTCTTCATAGCATAGTTGTAAGGTATGTATAAGTAATCATCTCCATTATATGTGAGATAACCCAGTTTTTGCTAGTTCAAGTGGAAAAAGGATTCATGAAATTATCACACAGAATCTTAGGAGAGGCCAACAATTCAGATTTTGATGTACAGGTACTGATCGACTTACGACCTATGCAACTTATGACCATTCGACTTTACGACCACAATCACTAGCCACAACTGCTCCGCGTCTGGCAGCACAAACGTTGCCCAGCTGGGCGTACGACAGTGCGAACCAGCTTCCGGCAGCACTACCATCTCTGCGTGCACCATTTCAACTGTTATCCCAGACTCAGTATAGCAAACTCAACTTAAGACCAAATTGTGTTATGACCGGTCTGTCGGAACCAATCGTGGTCATAAGTCGAGCACTAGCTGTAATTAAAATCACACCACAGTTGAATCCAGCAGGTACAGAGATAACGGCAGATTCTGCCAATATCTAGATCCTGGACCTCTGACAGTGCTGTCCCTGGAGCATAAACACCTCTTGCCATCCTCATCACAGTGATTCTACAGGGAGCCTCTTTTCTTGAGTCATTCTCTTCAAAATCAAAGTTTCATACAGGGTTGGGAAAAACCCATGTCACATGTCAGTATTCCACCTGCAGTGTAGACTGGGAAAATATTTGTTTCTCTTGCAAAGGTGAAACTTAGGAAGTGGAGAATCCCCAAATCTAGGAAGGATGTTTAAAAGATTCTAGGTAAACATAAAACGTCCACTAGAACGAATATTGGAAACCCATGATAGAGATGAAAAATGAAGGCTTAGTGAATTTCTCAAGACAAAATCTGACTTCAAACTCAATTCTACATGGTTCCAAAGCCTGAAGCCATCATGCTTAGGAGCAGTGTCTTCTGTATTCAGCATTGCTGAATTGCTCTAGTTAATGCTTTTTTGATCAGAATGATTTTTAATACAAGAATACTATTAGTCAGTTATAACTTTTTTTTCAACATTTATTAAGGCTTGATTCTATGTTCAGCAATGAATTAAGTTTTGGAAATGCAAAGATTAAAAAACTTCAATGTTTTCAAAAAGCATATAAAACTTTAAAAACTATATGAACAAGAGTTACTCCTATTTGGATGTGTGTATTTGTAAGGGCTCTCCAGAGAAGCAGAATAAAATAGGATGTGTATATGTATAGGAGTCCCCTTATCTGAAGTTTTACTTTCCCTGGTTTCAGTTAACTATGGTCAATCAGGGTCCGAAAATATTAAATGAAAAGTTTCAGAAGTAAACAGTTCATAAGTTTTAAATTGCATGCCATTCTGAATGCCATGATGAAATCTTGGCCTATCTGCTCCGTCAAGCTCTGGATATGAGTCAACCCTTTGTCCAGTGCATCCACCCTGTATCTACTTCCCACCCATTAGTCACTTAGTAGTCATCTCAGTTATCAGATCAACTGTTGGGATATCACAGTGCTTGTGTTCAGATGACATTTATTTTACATAAAAATAGCCTGAAAGCACAAATTTAATGCGGCTAATTTAAACTTTATCTTAGTTATATGTGCATATACAGAGAGAGGAATAACATACTGTGGTTTCAGGTATCCAGTAGGGGTTTCGGAACATATCCCTCACAAATAAATGGAAACTACTGCCTATATAAAGAGATTTATTTTTAGAGAATTGGCTCATATGCTTATGATGCCTGGCAAATCCAAGATCTGCAGAGTTGGCTGGCAGTCTGGCAGGAAACCCAGGAAAACCTGATGCTGTACTGCAAGCCTGACAACCATTAGGCTAAAGACACAGAGAAAAGCTAATATTACAGTTCAAATCCAAATATCTGCTGGCAGAATTTCCTCTTGTTCTAGGGAGATTAGTTTTTGTTGTATTCAGTCCTTTAACCAACTGGATGAGGCCCACCCACATTATGAAGAGCAGTCCACTTTACACAAAGTCCATCAATTTAAATGCTAATCTCATCCAAAAATAACCTTCACAGAAACATTCAGAATAATGTTTACACATAAGTGCACCACGGCCCAGCCAAATTGACACATAAAATTTCACCTTCACAATTATTCATAGGCTTTATAAGGCATTCTTCTTCATCCTCGGGAGACAGAGTGCCCAAAATGACTAGCGTTAGTTAGGACTAATTTTAATATATCTACATTTATATTTATCTCCTGTGTTGTGATTTCACTTTACAAAATTTAGATGTGTGAAGAAAAGCAAAACTTTAAATTCTATTGCCATTACTAAAATATGGCAAAATTTGGAAGAAGGGTTGGCATTGTCTTGCCTCAAGTGCTTGATATGTGGCAAAATTAATATATACCATCAGCATTTAAGTTGGATCATAAATATAAAGCATTATTGGCTAATTTTCTCTGAATTTGCTCACACTCTTTCTGAGAAACTTATTTTCAGAATGACAGAGTACATCTCAAAATTCTGCTTATGTGTCATAGGGAAAATGAAGACATTTCTAAGTGAATATCCAGCAAGTAATAAAGGTTAATTGTAAGTATTCTCTATGTACCTATCCTCAGTATTTCAGTCTGTTGAATCAAATCAACTCACATCAAATATGCTTTGTAATCTAAATTAGCCTGCAATAGGTATATGTACACATCCCTTTAAACATATAAATATATATGTCGTATATAATATAATCACTTTTATAAAATAAGTTTTGAATCTATAAAGAGATAAATCTTTAACATTGTAACAAGTGTTTTTCTCCAATATTCCTCGGAAATAGCCAATTTTCCTGAATTAATTTAACAAAAAAGATGGATCATTTTTACATTATATTTATTTAAAAGTATCTTTTCGGCAAGGCACGGTGGCTCACACCTGTAATCCCAGCACTTTGGGAGGCCGAGGTGGGCAGATAACCTGAGGTCAAGAGTTTGAGACCAACCTGGCCAACATGGTGAAATCCCATCTCTACTAAAAGAATACAAGTATTAGCTGTGTGTGATGCAAGGACCTGTAATCCCAGCTACTCAGGAGGCTGAGGCAGGGGAATCCGTTGAACCCAAGAGGCAGAGTTTGCAGTGAGTCGAGACTGCACCACTGCACTCCAGCCTGGGTGACAGAATGAGACTCTGTCTCAAAAAATAAAAATAAAATAACATAAATAAATAAATAAAGGTATTTTTTCTAAAACAGTTGGGTTTTTCCAAATTTATCAAGTGGATTTTTAATAATCTACAAAGCCAAACATTTGCCAGATGTGAGTGAGAACAAAAATTGTTCTCTACACATTGCATTTTCACCAAAGTTGAGTGGGAATTTTAGACTTCTTGGCTGTAAATACTTTTTAAACATATTTGCATAGAACTAGGTAATCATTATTGTTAAAATAAATTTTTCTAAGTGTGAATAAAGTTACTGTAATGAACCTATTTCATTAATATTTATTGTTTGTTGCTACACTAACTGTATATTAGGCTTTCAAAATAATAACCGTTACTTTGTTTTTTACAGATCTCAGTGGGAAAAGAGCCTCTGGAAGGTTCAATAATGCCATTATATTTTCTCAAAATATCGCTAAAGTAACAATGAAGAAAACTTTATAAAATTTTAAAAGATCAAGAAACACATCTTTTATTTGAAATAAAAAATTAATTACTAAAGCCATATTTTTTTAGTTCTTACAAGAAGTGAAAAAGAATTGGCCAAAAATTCAAAAGTCTTAGTAGACTTTGCTTGTTCATATATAAAGTCAGATGCTTGAGTGCCTTAGGCTTTCTTTCCTCATGCGCTTCTTTTTTTCCTCTTTCTTTATGTAGGTAGTTTGGGTGGTAAGAATCTACCTGCTCACTAGAATCACCCAACAGAAAATTAGAACCCTACTCCTATGAAGGATGAATACAGCAAGTTAATACACAAATGATTTTTGACTTACCTTAAAATTGCAGTTAAATTTAAAAATCACACAGGAGATTATTTAAGGTTATCATGATCTGTATACAAATGCAATTGACAGGACTACATGTAAAATAAATTGCAAAGTTTTTGCTTATAATTAGATTCAAAGAGCTTTTTCACTTTGAATCTAATTATAAGTGTTACAAATATGTAATATTGTATTATAAGTATATAATTAGGAAATTAAGATAAATTTACAATATTTGTATAGAAAGATTTTTTATTGAAGTAAGAAATTATAAGTGCCAGATAATCCTGATTCTAGTGATTATGTCTGATGCTTTACATTTACTCTCTATTTAGGCACTTCTTTTCTCTCCTACTTAACTAGGTTTTCTTAAATAAAATATTATAAAATTAGATGAAACATTTTCTTACAAATCATGGATCTCTTTTCAAGGGTTGCTATATAAAGTCAGGTGATTAAGAAAGCTATGTATTTTATAGTGGTATGGAATATATAAATATGATTAGAACCAAGGTATTTTTCAAATTTTGAGTGCCAAAAAATTGGTAAGTAATTATTTCCAGTGACAAATAACCCTTAAGAAAACACAACAGAGCAAGAACAACAAGAAGACAACAAAAACTTTTCAATTTACATGAAATATATTTGCTTTTCTCAGCACAAATGATAGGCTAGCCTCATTTTTAGGTTTTCTGTGAATGCTGATCTATATTATTCTACAACAAAATAATTTGATATTTAAGAAATCTTAAAACTTTGATCTTAGAGAAAATAATTAAAACAGGAAAAACATAGGAGTGTTGGAAATAAATAATCTCCCTAGTTTAAGTTAATTAGAAGACTGCTGTTAGAGCTAGGTAGTTAGAATATGCCATTCTTTTTCTGCTCTTGGGGTTGTCTATGTTTATTTTTATTTCCGCAGCCACTTAGACTTCACTTCCTGAATGATAGACTAAAAAGAGTCATCTGTGTGTTCTTTTAATAGATTCTGTTGGTTGTATTTCAAATTCTAGTTATAAGTTCTAAAATTGTTATATCAAATATGTTTGTTATAAGAAATAGTTTTTGCCGGGCGCGGTGGCTCAAGCCTGTAATCCCAGCACTTTGGGAGGCCGAGGCGGGTGGATCACGAGGTCAAGAGATCGAGACCATCCTGGTCAACATGGTGAAACCCCGTCTCTACTAAAGATACAAAAAATTAGCTGGGCATGGTGGCACGTGCCTGTAATCCCAGCTACTCAGGAGGCTGAGGCAGGAGAATTGCCTGAACCCAGGAGGCGGAGGTTGCGGTGAGCCGAGATGGCGCCATTGCACTCCAGCCTGGGTAACAAGAGCGAAACTCCGTCTCAAAAAAAAAAAAAAAAAAAAAGAAATCGTTTTTAACCATGTTTATAAAGGCTAGTTGGATGCTTTAGAAAAAACTTGATATAATTAATTTTCTGTCAAATTAGACTTGTGTGATACTGTTATAGCTAGTTAGGCATGAGTGGGGCAGGAAAGGGCTGTTCCCCTCACACACTAGAAATGGTTCGGTACTTATTGCATTGCCTCTTTCAAAACAATAAGCCAAAGAGAGGCCATTTTTTTGATGATACACACTTGTTATAGTGTTAATTAAACAGGCTCCAGGGAGAATAAACTTCCTGGTTATGCATATTAAGAGACAAAAATGGTGAAGTATGATCTACTAGGTACACTCCATCGGAAAAAAGAAGAAAGCCTCAGATGGGCATGCATATAACACCCTAAACACACCGAGTGTGCGCACTTGCCAAGGGTAGGGAAGTCTCTGCGCATGCGGGCAGCCCACTTGAAGGAAAGAATCATGGGAAAGAGGCGAGCCTGCAAGAGTCCCGGGACTCTAATAACGGGGCACTTGACCTTCTCTCTCTATAACCTTCGGGCGCGTATTTAGATCTCTTCCAAGTGACCTTTTCTTTCTTTCCTGTTCTAAGACTTTTTTTTTTTTCCGAGACCAAGTGTCGCTCTTGTTGCCCAGGCTGGAGGGCAATGGCGCGATCTCGGGCTCACCGCAATCTCCGCCTGCTGGGTTCAAGCTATTCTGACTCAGCCTCCTGAGTAGCGGGGATGACAGGCATGTGCCACCACCCCTGGCTAATTTTGTATTTTTAGTAGAGACGGGGTTTCACCATGTTGGTCAGCCTGGTCTCAAACTCCCGACCTTAGCTGATCCAACCGCCTAGGCCTCCCAAAGGGCTGGGATTACAGGCGTGAGCCACCGCACCCCTACTCTAAGGCCTTTTAAATAGACTTTCACTCCTACTCTGGAACTTGCTTCGGACTCTTTTTCTGCTTTATGCCCCTCAGTTTAATTCTTACTTCTGAGGAGAAAATAATTGATCTGTCACTGGATAACTCAGGTAATTCAGATCTCTTCCACTGGTAACAACACTAATTATACCTCACTGCAAACCCTGATTAGCTTCTAGAAGGATTCTGCCCAGAGTTTACATAGCAAGGATATTTCCCACATTTCTAAAAAAAAAAAGACAATAACTTAATAAATCAATAGAAATTATATTTATGTCATATTACACAATACATGATATATAGCATTATATATGATAAATTGATATATATTATGTTTTAGGTTAAAATAAAAATGTTTTCATTATATATATACCTATTACTTTTTTATACTTCCCTGATTTGACTGGGTTTTAAATAAAGTGGCCAAAATAATTTCTAATGTCTATGTTTCATTTCCTAACTAAAGAAATACATGAAAAATATTCTCATGTGTGGAGAAGAAAATTGGCAAAGACAGCTAGAAATGTATATTTAGGATGATGTGTTATTGTAGGTTTTCCTTTTCTAAATTAAGGGGCTCAGTTTTTTTCAGTAGCACATCAAATGCAAACTAGAATGAAAAAAAAAATCAGTAAAATTATTTGACCATAGTGGTATACTTAGTTCTTACTAATGATCTAAACATTCTATTTTACTCTTTATTGTGACTTCAAATAATAAAAACAATAAACTCTGGTTGGTCCATTTACTTAAAAATATATTTGCAATTGTCCCAAGTAGTCTTGGCAGTAGACCTTCTTAAAATATAAGAAATGAAATTCACATATTGGTACATGCTTTTCTCCTACAGTCATACATGAATTAGATGAAGGACCTATGTCTGCCTTCTCTACATTCTACCAGAAGACAGCAATGGAAATATTTCATCATGAGTAGGGCACATTGTAAGATGATGCCCTGTGTAAGGTGCTGTGTGAAGGCCTGACTGTTGCAGAACTATGCCCCTGGTGCTGAGCTAAGTTTGCCCCTAGCCAGAAAAGTGCTTTTTTTCTAAATTTCGCAGGGGAAGTGATGAGCTAGCCATGCACTGCAGAAAAAATTATTTCTATTATTTCTTGGAACTAGAAAACCTATTTAGACTGCTTATATTTATAATAATCTTGGTAATATTATCATTTGTCAGTGAAATGAGAGTCCTTTGAATTCTTCATCCATGTGTCTACTATCATGTGTTACTTATATGCTCTGGTAACAATATATTTTAAAAGTGTATTTTTATAAATGTGTCTATTTTTGAAGAGTTTTACTATTTCTATTTTTAGTATTTCCTATTATTTTAAAACATTCTTTTCCAGCTTTATTGAGATGTAAGTGACAAATTGTATAAGTTTTGGGCATACAACATGATATAATGTGAAATGACTGTCACAATCAAATGACTTAATATATCTAGCACCTCACTTAGTTAACATTTTTTGGGTTGATTTGTTTCCTTTCGTGGTGAGAACATTTAAGATCTATTCTCCTAGCAAATTTCAAGTATACAATGCAGTATTGGGAACTATAGTCACCATGTTAATATAAGCTCCTCAAAACTCATTTCTCTTGTAACTGAAAGCTTGTATCCTTTGACCAACATATCCCCAATCCCCCCTAACCCCTAGCCTCTGGCAACAACCACTCTGCTCTTTGTTTGAGAGTTCAACTAATTTAGATTCTACATATCAGCAAGATTATGTAGCATTTGTCTTTCTCTGTCTCACTTATTTCCTTTAGCATATTCAAGATCTTTCCTTTATCATAATACCATCAAGATTCATTTATCTTGTTGTTTATCCTATTGCAGATGGCAAGATTCTTTCCTTTATAAAGTTGAATAATAGTCCATTGTATACACAGATACATATATACTGCAATTTCTTTGTCCATTCATCAGGTTTTCATGTTTTGGCAATTGTGAATACTGCAATGAATATGGAAACACAGGTCTCTTCCAAATAGTGTTTTTGTTTCCTTCGAGTATTCACCCACAAATGGGATTGTTGGATTATATGGTAGTTCTATTTTTAATTTTTTTAGGAACTTCTATACTGTTTTCCATAATGGCTATACCAATTTACAGAACCACCAAGAGTATAAAAGTGTATTTCTTATTGCTAAATTTGACAGTTTATTTTTCATTGCATTATTCTATGGTTTTCTACTGCAGGATTATTTTAGAATTTGGATATATAGTTTGAAAACAGAACTGTGTGTAAGCATTTTTTTTCTCACAACATGTATAGAGTGATAATACAGGTATTTCTAAATCTAGCTAACATGATTTTTAAAGATATAAGTCCAAATTTTCCTGAATTAGATCAGATGAACAGATTAATTTTGCAGTCTTCCTCAGCTTTTCAAACTTGTATTTTGTTGTTCTCTGCTGTTTTACTGTGTACAGTTTTGGTCTTTATTTGAAACTTTTACCTTCCAAGTTCCTAGTTTTAAATGATATAGCCAGAATCACAATGGAGTAGCAAAAATTCTGCAAGGTTCATAAAACAATATATTTCTCTAAGAAGGAAACTCAACTTTTAAGTGGAAATGTGTACAGATGATGCTATTATTTGTACTGTGAAGGCCTGGTTTAAATTGTGTATGTCCTTTGGAAGGCCAGTGTTTTTCTTCTTCTTATACCTCTTTGAGTTTTATTTTCACCTTTGCTTATCCATGAAAGTTACTACAATTTGTACTTTCTGGCTTCCAACCTCATGATATTCCAACTGACTCTGCATGAGTAGGAAGATTAAAAAGCACAGGTACAGGCAAATGCACATAGACTGATTGGGAAAATGTTGCTTGTATATGGTATATTTATCTTTGTTACAGTGATGCCCTTTGTCAGAGCCCATTTACTTCATGCCACGCCTGGAACAACAGCATCATCATCCCAATACTCTTTACAAATTAAATCCAGATCAAATTATAGACTATAACTGAGTATATAGTGAGTCTGCCAAGTAATTAAACCACTCACTGGTGCTAAAATCTGAAATTCAATTACCTTTGTCACTGGTAATATGATGACAGTTATGAGTCTAGTGAAGAGTGATATTTTTTTCTAAAATCTTTAGATCTTTCCATTCCATTTGTATTTTTAAAGGACTGTAACGTGCAGTGCTGTCTACTCTAGACCTTCCTTCAAATGATGAATTTTAGGATGCTGTTACTTTTCTGGTCGACTTCTTTGGAGATTTGTATGGACTTACTTGTGTATACATAAAGCACACAAACAATTTGAGTTCTGGTTCTGGAGAAGTATCGATTAGAGGGCAGTTAACAGGGAGAATGTTTCTTTTCAATAATCTTTTGTAAACATCAAGTTCTATGAAATCTCTCTGGTATTTTATCCTGCTTTTTCTTTGAGTTATATGTTCACTAGATTGGCAGTTCAATATTCTTCAGAAGAGAAAGCAATCCCTAAGAAATAGTCTCAACTGATTTATCCTGCAAATGTTCACTGAAGATCGACTGTCTACTATGTACTGTGAACATCCTGGAAAGACAATAGGGAACACTGAGTTTTACCTTTATGGAAATATTAGTGCAGTAGATGTCAACATGAATCAATCAATGTCTGGTTGTGTTTTGAATGAAGTATATTATTTCTGTGGAGGTGATAATGCTGATTAATCTGAGGTCAGAGAAGGCTTCCTAAGGAATTAAGAGGAGAAGAAATTTACAGTCAGTGGGTGGAAGGACCATGTTAAGGACTATGCTGAGTATATGCAGAGGTTTTGATATGGGAAGAATGTAGCCCCTTGTGAGAAAAAAACAAAACAAAACATGATAAAACCCAAAAGTTACCAGAAGAAATACCTTTTTGTTATTCCAATATGAAGTTGTAAGATGTTTTTTTTTAAGAAAAGCTTATGAGAGGAAAAAACTTCTTAATTTTCATATGTTTTCAATTGTAGGATCAGATATCCATTTGTAGGAGGCTTGTAAATTTTGATTTAGTTCAAATGCGGCCTCAACTTGAATTGCTTTAGCAAACTTTTTCAATTTCAGCATACCTTATTGCTTTGACTTTCCCAGCTGTTAAAGTGCATATCAACTCCCACGCTTAGCAATCTGAAGTTGTTGCTCTTAATAGCTTGTCATATACTTCAATCTATAGCAAACTAAAAGCTAACTAAATTTTATCTAATCTATTTGTCCAAAAATTTATCATCAAAATAAGGTGGAAAAGTTCTCTTCCCATATCCTTCCAGGTCTCTCTAGTTCCTTCTCTTTCATCATCCTCTGCTAAATACTCTTATCCACCAACATTACTCTGAGTTTTCACATCATGATTCTTTACTTTTTACTACTTATTTATGATTGTGTTCTAATAGTTTCCCATACTATTCTGAAGGAAAGGAATGTTTCAAACTTATCTGTGTTTGTGGCTTAGCACAATGCCTGGAACATGTTAGATATTTAATAAATAAACACATTTTTTCCAGAAATATTGATGAGAACTCTTTATTTTTCCTTCTTTGCTTAGCAGGGTTATTTAGCAAAGGCTCTATGACGGCAGAAATTTTCACTTTTGTCTGTACTTTATGCCTAACTTTTTGGATAGTACCTGGCATATAGCAGGAATTAAATAAATATTCATTGGAAGAGATAGGATTGATTAATTAATGTAATGTCTGTATTTTCTAAAGCATTGGATATGAATTTAGAAAACTTGAATTTTTATGGTCATGCAATAAAATGATTCCAAGAAATGTTTTTTAAGGCAAAAGCTACTATGACATACAATTTACTTTCAAATAGTTTTCTGTTACTCAGCTAACTATATGCAGTATAAACTTTTTAATAACTCACTACACATAACTTACGTTGTGGAGGTTACTGCTGAGTAATTAAAATACACATGAATAAGTAACATTTCAATTTAAGATTAGATATCTGAGATCCTTAAGTGACTAAATTTACTGATGATTTTGGCTATGGTCCAAATACAAAATATCATGGTTATTAAATGTACTTGTTGGCATTTGATCTGTTAATTATCATTTAAAGAGAAAGTCCTTGACATTTCAAGAGTTACTTCCAATCATTACTGCTAGATTGTGCAACACTTCTTTTCCTTGAAAAAAAAAAAAAATTACGTAAGGCGGGGACAGCATAAATTGAATAAATATTATTATCCGAATAGAAGAATTTCCTGTAACAGCCCACACTTGTACAAAAACAGACCAAGAATGCTTATGGCATGAGAGTTACTCACAACTACTTTAGCTATGCACTCTCTTGGGGAATGCAATCAGGATGACAACTGTGTCTGAATGACTGATTAGTAAGAAGCTCTAGGCTTCTTAGTTCAATCTCTCATCTACAAACCAGTGAAGCAGGAATGATTCCTTCCAGAAATCACACTCTGATATCTCAATTTTCTTCACGGAGTTATAGCCAATGCTAAATATATTTTCAAGCACAGATTTTAATGAAAGATTTCCCATTTAAAAGGACTTCATTTCTAGCTTTAGAAATGCAACCTGTATCAATACTCTTAGAGAGATATCAATTAATTTCAAACATAAGGAACTTATTTGGAATTGGATTCAAATAAAAGTGCTATAAAAGTAAGACAACTAGGGTAATTTGAATAGATTTTAATGACATTTAGGAATTACTGTTTCCTTTTTATAAGTACAATAATGACATTATTACTGATTTTAAAATTTTTTTTCAGAGATTCAAACACATATTTACAAATAAAATGATGTAATATCTGGAATTAGCTTCAGGTTGATCTAGTAAGAGGATGGAGTGGGTGGGTGAGGTATAAATAAAATAGAATTGGCATTAAGGCATTAATCACTAAAGCTGTGTGATGTGTTCATCAGGTTTATTGGAGTGTTCTTTCTTCTTCTGTGTATGTTTTACTTCTCCATAATAGTAATTTTAAACAAAATAAAAACAAAATTATCTTACATAGAAAGAGAAGGATAAGGAAGTAAAAGCATGGGCTTCATGCTAAAGGTAAAGAGGAATAAAATCAGCCCACACAGAGCTTTCTCTCCTCAGCTCTGTTCTGTATAGTCACAGAATTGCCATTTTGAGGCAAATACATTTTTTTTTCTGTAATTTTGTCTGTCTCACTACTTTTTCAGGTTATTGAAAGAAATCATTTTAAAAAATACTTTTGTATCTCCTACAATATATAACAGCAACTAGTAATTACTTAGTATTGAAAATGTGTGGTTTAATTTGTTAATAATTTTACTAAGTAAAGCAAAATGGAAATTTCTGTGTGCAGGAACCACAGGATGCAAATTAAAACTCAAGGCAATGTTAGTGGGAGAATACATTAAACATAAAATCTCAGGGATGATTTTATTTTAGCAAACTATCCAAAACCAGAAAGAGATAAACAACAAAAATCTCAAAAAGATGGGTGGTTGTTAAAAGGAAGAACTATAAGCAGAATAAAAGAAAATTACCTGGAGGGCACCCAGAAATATGAAAAAATACAATTGATCAAATGGAAAAAGAATATTTATTTAATGCTAACTGTCTGCCAGAAACATGAAGTATGTTTAAAACACAAAATAAAACAAAATTCCTATCTTCATGAAATCTCCCTTAAATATATTTAATAATTAAGTTTGCAAAATGTTTTTTAGAAGAAAACATGCAAACATTTAAATTAAAACACTTCATTCAGAGAATGACATTCCCATTTAATAAATTTACATTTTATTCTAATGCTGTTAAATATAATTTTATTTAGGTTGGTACAAATTACGTAATGTTTGCAAATTGCTACCTTACGTGAAGAATCAATCTAAAATTTTTTAAAAACATACGCTCTTGAATGAAGCTGCTAGAAATTTTAAATACAAGTTTATCTCCATTTAAAATCTTAGCATAATAGATAAATGTTACAAGTAAAACATCACTTTTTATATTCAGTATCATAAATACTATTTTATTATGTGTTAATTTTATATATTTTATATTTTATTTTGAAGCTGACTTAGCTGAGGTTTGAAGCACTCATTTAATCTGTTGTAGATGGAGGGGAATCAATCAATCAATCTCTCTCTCTCTCTGTCTCTCTGTCTCTGTCTCTCTCTCTCTCTCTCTCTGTCTCTCTCTAATTTCCAACTCAGGACTCTTGGTGGGCAGCATGTAAACACAGAAGCTACTGCAGGTTTCTGGCCATGGCCAGTGAAACTAGGGGATTTCCATGTGGAGAAGCCTAACCACCATCACTCAGTTCACTTAAGGCCTTGGGTCTTTCGTTTTTTTCCCTTTCTTTCTTTTTCAGTCTTTCAGTAGCTGTTTCCTAGTAGCTCCTTGGAAATTGAGGGCAGTTGGTTGGGATCACTCCTTGGCATTGCCTGAAGGCCTAGGAATGAAAGGGAATAATTACCCTGCCCAGAAAGGGGAAGGATTCTGTTTTTTAAAATTTTTTCTGTGTGTGGTCTCTGACGCCTACATATGGCGCAGCTTAGAGTAAACTTGCACATGTTTCAGATAACTTAAACCTTCTTTTCTTAAGCTAAATTCTTCCCTTACCATATTCAACTGGCTAAGGACAAAAAAGCTCAACCAGCGTTCAGTTCCTTTCATTACAGTTGATGGCTATTCCTAGGAAGCTCCTAGTAGGCTCTGGAGGGAAACCTGCATATAGCACAAGTACCCACCTAACGTCAGAGAAGTCTGACACTCTAAGATTGAATGCCACAAGAGGATGCTCTGGGGGATCCTGTGGACCTTAGCCTCCCCAAAGGGGATGCTCTTGGTAGAGGTTTTCAGGTCTAGTAATAAGCCTTCGTTAGAATTTTCTCTCACAGTTGCAATGTTGCTTGGCCCTAAAATTGTTTAGAATCTGGAGTTCACTGTCAACAGGAAAGTGGGATGGCATTGCATGTATCCAGGCTTTTTTGTTGCCATCCTAAGCAGGTGGCCTGGTTAATGTGTGATGTCCTCCTTTGGTATTGTTTGGCCCCAGTGCTCCTGGAAGACTGGGGAGGTTTGGCGTTTAAAAATCAAACTGCCATGGAGACTGCTTTTGCCAAAATTTTGGTTCACAGCCTTCATTGGATTATCTATTGGGATGAAGTAAAACTGGCAAGCTTGGCATTGCTATTTCACAGCTAAGGTTCCAAGCTATTGGATCTTCATTTATGTGTGTGTATACATGTCTATATGTGTTTATTTGTATGTGCACTTATTGTTATACGTTGTGTCTACCAAATTGGCTTATAAGTAAAAGAGTACTCATAAATAAAATAAATCTAAGCAATTTTCAAGTTCACATGACTTAAAGTATATCTGTATGTATATATATATGTATATATATATGTGTGTGTGTATATATAGATATAGTAATTTATATATATATGTATATATATATATATATATATATAGTATTTTAGGTTTGGGGGTACATGTAAAGAACATGCAAGATTGTTGCATAGGTACATAACATCTAAATTAGTTCAACCATTGTGGAAGACAGTGTGGCGATTCCTCAAGGACCTAGAAATAGAAATTCCATTTGACCCAGCAATCCCATTACTGGGTATATATCCAAAGGATTATATCCAAAGGATTATAAAAGTGTATGTTTGTTAAACAAGCTAGCTTTAAAATTATTGGTGGAAGAAAAACAGAAAGCCTTCAGAATTTTTCTGAATTTTATGTTTGTCTTTGCTAGATATTTAAAAATGTCAGTGTTAATTCAAGCTGGGAGATGGTTGGGGCAAGTCTGCCTCCTATTCCAGTCAAAGTCTCACTGAGATAAATGCACATCTGATTGCTTCCTTTGGAAAGGCTAATCAGAAACTCAAAAGAATGCAACTGCTTGTCTCCCACCTATCTGTGATTGAAAGCCCCCAAGCCCCTACCCTGCCTCAAGTTGTCCTGCCTTTCTGGACTGAACCAATATTCATTTTACCTATGTTGATTGATGTCTCATGTCTTCCTTGTTAAAAATAAAAGTTTAAGTACAGTGTTTGGGATAAATATTTCAGGTAAACTTGTGTAAATTAAAATCTTAAAGTTATTTTTGATGCTTATTGAATATTTGGGTCATTTCTAAATAAGAAGGGGTTGTGATATGGGGAAATATGTTTCTAAAATTGTAGAATTGTTCTTATCTATAAATTTCCATATCTGATAGTTCAGGATTTCTTGCTTTTTAGGATTTTACTAAAGTTTAAGGTTATCAAAGATAAAAATTCTAGTTAACACATAATTCTGTATACAAGGCATGCCAGAAAGGGTTATGTTATTGGTGAAAAAGAATAATTTTATTTAATTCAGAATTTATCTACAAGTTATTTCAAATTATAGATTTGAAAAGGTTATTTATGAAACAATGAATTAAAGAACCATTAAGTAGGGGAGAAAGGTGTGGAAAAAGTTTAAATAATAAAATATTCTTTAAAACCGGATAGAGAATTGAAGACATTTGGCCAATTAACATTTTCATAGTTAAAGCTCTTAGTCTTGATTAAAGTAAAATAATAAGTATTGTCAAGAAACGCATTGGAAGTTTGGCAATTCTTTTTTTTTTTTTTAAATATAGTTAAGTATGAAGCTGGATTTAGTGTGGAGCCAAATTTCACGCATGTGCTTGTATAGCTTCACATTATGTTTACCATTTTGCATGGATAGCACTAGAGTACTTATTGATTATGTGCTTAAAGTGAATTTCTTGATTACACAGAAGGTATAATAATATTTGTGAACTTAGGATATTGAATTGTTTGTCAGGAATAAAATATTCACTATGTGGGTTTTCTGTGACCCTAGAAAAAAACTGTAGCTTCTAGAGTAAATTAAGTAGAAAACCTTAAGCTTGGTTTCCTGTTTGTTTTTGCTTCTAGTTTTCATTAGTTTGCTATTTACTCTCCGTTTATCTTGAATTCCTAGGCTACCTCTGTTTGGTCTGCAGGAATTGATACAGCATATGAGCCTTGATAGAGCACATCAGCTTTTTAACCTAACTGGATTTTAGGATTCCTAAATACTTTAAGCATGTCCAGTATACTTTTGTAAATACAATTTGAGTTATACTTCTCTCTCTGCTCAATTTCTCCAAAATTCATAAACTATTTGTCAATATTCTTAACTCATAGTAGTGTGTTTGTCTGCATATAGTCTAGCAGGGTTGCTAGAGCCACTCAGGAAGAAAGAACCCAGAAATCTGGCATGCTGGCAGAAAGATAAGAATTTCTTGCCAGTCCATCTCTGGTCTCTTTCTCTCTGTCCAAACTCACTAAATAAAAAATAAAAATCACTGTTTATCTCCTCTGTAAAATTTTTAATTAATTGTTTAATAATAAGAGCATAAATCAAATATTTTGTCAAAAAGTGAGAAACATAATGCCTTTTATTTAGTTCATGTGACTTATCTTTGGGAAATTAACAGTTTTAAAGATTATTGGTAAAATACAAATGTCTTCAAAATGTAAACATGTGGTCTAAATTATGTTCAAATATTTGGTTTGCTAAATGTTTTAAGGTCATAAGATGCTTCTTTGAAAGTTGTTCAGCTTGCCTGCTTCCAGCTAGGTAAGGCCTGGGAATGCATGGAGTTGGCCCCATCCCTAGCTATGCTGGACATATTCAAACCTTTTTAGAACGTAACTTTCCGGGTTTTACATTAAAATTAAAATTGCTAAGAGTTGTTTCTGTAACATGTAATTAAGACTACTAGAAACAGTTTTTCATTCAAGGTGTCTAAGAACAGCAAAATGTGTTTTGTTTTGTTTTTTTGGTGAAAGGTTTTTGCTTCTTTAAAATTTCTGAGCCATTATTTAGGTAAAATATATAATTTATGGTAATCTGGAATTCCAAAGTTAAACTTCAGTTTGAAATTTACCTTTCCTAATATCTGGTTTTTTGGATGGATCAGAGGCTCCTGAAAACATCCAGAAAATAGGTAAACAGGATTATTTGACATGTTTAGATACATGGGATTGCCAAAATGATGGTCAATCTTCTTTAGGGTTTTTTGTTTTTGTTGTTTTTTGCGTTTTTTTTTTGTGAATAATACTAATATATGCTCCAAAATTGTATAGAATTTCTAAAATTCTAATGTCTAACTATGGTTATTATGTTGAGTTATTGTAAACCACAGAAATAACCAAATTTTCTTGACAGTTCTATGCACCTAATTTGGAAAAACTACTTGTATTCAAGAAGGATATAAATCTCATGTTGCTTAAGCATGGACTAATGGAGAACTACACTGCCATCTTGTCCTTCTTGAGGCCTTGAAGCTTTTATTATTAAGAGTTCTTCTTTCCATGACCCATGGAAAAGATAAAATGACCCAATTGAATACATTAATGTAGTGACTTAGAAATTACTAAAATAGTTTATAAGCCAATATTTGGTCCCATATTCCTGCGAAAACAATTAAAACCTCAGGTACATTTGATTGCCTGGTGGGCCATTTAAACATTTTATAAAGGGATTTCATTCAATTATTATTATTGTTATTTTTAATTGTATTTTAGGTTCTAGGGTATATGTGCAGATCATGCAGGATGGTTGCATAGATACATACCTGGTAAGGTGGTTTGCTGCCCCCATTCCCCCATCACTTGATTAAATTGAGACCATTTTAACACTCCAAGGAGGAATTCTATACCCATAAACAATCATGTATTATTTCCCTCTACAACTAGTCCCTGACAACCCCTAATTTCTATTGCTATAGATTTATTTTTTTTCTGAACATTTTATGTAAATAGAATTATAAAGTCTGTGGTCGTTAATGACTGGCTTCTTTCACTTAGCATAATATAATGGCATATATTAGTACTTCATTTGTTTCTATGACTGAATAACATTGCATTATACAGATATTCCACAATTTTTAAATCCATTCATCAGTTGATGGATGATATGGTTTGGCTTCTTCCCCACCCAAATCTCATTTTGGATTTTAATCCCCACATTTTGAGGGAGGGACCTGGTGGTATGTGACTAGATCATGGGAGTGGTCTCCCCATGCTATTCTTGTGTTAGTGATGTAGTTTTCATGGGATCTGATGGTTTTAATGGTGGCAGTTTTTTTCCTGTGCTCACTCCCTCCTGCTACCATAAGACATGCCTTGCTTCCCTTCACCTACCACCATGATTGTAAGTTTCCTGAGGCCTCCTTGTTAACTTTGCAGCAATGTGAAAATGGGCTAATACAATAGATATTAGCCTTCTTCTACTCTTTCGACTATTACGAATAATACTGCTATAAGCAGTCTTTACAAGCTTTTGTGTGAACATATGTTTTGACTTCTCTTGGCTGTGTAACTAGGTGTGGAATTGCTGGGCTATATGAAGACTCTATGTTTAGCATTTTAAGGAACTGCCAAACCATTTTCCAAAATGGGTGTACCATTTTATATTTCTAGTAGCAATGAATTAGCAATCCAAGTTGTATCCTTGATGATACTTATTACTGTGTATCTTTCTTTTATAATAGCCATCCTAGTTTGTGTGAGGAGGTATGTCATTGTAGTTCTCATTAATATTTCCCTAATGATGATGTTGTGCTTATGTTCCTGTGCATATTGTAATTTTTAAGTTTCATTGGGAAAAATATCCAAATTCTTGCCCATTTTTAAAAAGTTGCCATTTTCTTCAATTAATAAATTTGATTATCAGAGCATTATTAAGTTTAAGGAAAAATCAAACAGAAAGGATAAAACATTACCATGTATTCCCTGTCACACTCACCCACAGTTTCCCTGTTATGAACATCTTTCATTGGTGTGGTACAGTCATTACAATTGATACATCACTGTTAATGAAAGTCCATAGTTTACATTAAGGCTTATGTTCTATGTGTTCTAAAAAAATGTGTAATGTTACATATGGACCTTAAAACTATCATAAAGAATAATTTCACTGCCTTAAAAATTTCCTGTAGTCTGCATATTAATTATTCTCCACTCCTTCTCAAAACTCCAGCAACCACTAAACTTTTTATTATTTCTAGAATTGTATTTTTTCCAGACTCTTATGTCACTGGGATCATATAGTATATAGCCTGTTCAGACTGGCTTTTCACTTAGCAATGTGCATTTAAGGTTCTTCCATGTCTTCTTTGGTGGCTTGATATTTCACCTGTTTTTATTCCTGAATAATATTCCATTGTGTATATGTGCCACAGTTCATCTATTCACCGTAGGAGGACATCTTGGTTGCTTCCAAGTTTTGGCATTTATAAATACAGCTGCAATCTCAGGGATGAGATGGTGGAATAAAAAGCTTCAATGATCGCCTCCCCTCCAAGGACACTTAGTTAACACTTTCATAAGAAATAAAATCAGGTGAGCACTCATAGTACCTGGTTTTAACTTAATATGTCTGAAAGAGACACTGAAGAGATAGAAAGAAAGGGTTCTGAATTACTAATGCCACCCCTCCGCTTCCCCAGCAGCAGCAGCAGAGTGGTGCAGAGAGTATCTCTCTGCGCTGGGGGATGGAAAGCACAGCAATTGTGAGGCACTGAACTCAGTGCTGTTCTGTTAAGAGCAAAAAAAGAAAAACAGACCAAACTTAGTTGATGTCTACCCACAGAGGGAGAATTTAAACTTGCCCTAGCCACAGGAGAATCATGGATCCCAGTGGTCCAAACTTGAGTGCCCCCAAACCTTGCCACTGAGGGTAAAAGTGCTTTCAGCCTTTAAGTAATCTTGAAAGGTAGTCTAGGCCATAAGGACCGCAACTTGTTTTCCTAGTGCTGAAGTAGTCCCAGAGACAGTGGACTGGGAGGGCATGCAACATTCTGAGACACCATCTGGGGAGGCCAGGGGATTGCTGGTATCACCCCTCCCCAAGCCTCAGGTTGCACAGCTCATGTTTCCAAAAGAGATCCCTTTCATCTGCTTAAGAAGAGAGGGAACAATTGGGAGGACTTTGTCTTTCATCTTGAACACCAGCTCAGCCACAGCAGGATTGGGTACCAGTCAGAGTCATGAGGCTGCTGTTCCAGTCCCTAGCTTCCAGATGACATCTGTAGACACCCTTGGTCAGAAGGGAACCTGCTGCATGAAGGAAAGTAGCCAATTCTACCAGCATTCATCACCTGCTAACTAAAGAGCCCTTGGGCCCTGAATAACCAGTAACCATACCGAGGTACTACACCCAGCGCCTTGGTCAGCCTCTGAAACGTACTGGCTTCATATGAGACTCAGCACATTGCCAGCTATGGTGGCTATAGAATAAACCTCTTTCTGCTTGAGAAAAGAAGAGGTAAAAGTAAAGGGGACTTTCTTTGTCTTACACATTAGGTACCAACACTACCACAGGGGGATAAAGAGCTACAAGCAGGCTCTTGGGGTCCCTGATTCTAGGACTTCTGTCTGGATTTTTAGACCTGCCCTAGGCCAGAGAAAAGTCCACTGCTCGAAAAGATAAGTACCAGGGTAGGCAGCATTCACCACAAACTGACTTAAGAGACCTTGCTCCTTAAGGAAACATTGGTGGTAGTCCTGCATTACACCCCATGGCCAGGGGTGGCAGTGGCTATGAGGGCAGACTCCTTTGCCTTTGAAAAAGAGAGGGATCAATGGACACTACTGCCTCTTGTGGTTTGAGTGCCAGCTCAGCTATAACACACTAGAATACCAAGTAGACTTCTAAAGCTTTTGACTCTAGTCCCTGAATCCTGGATGGCACTTTTTAGACCCACCACAGACTTGGGAGATCTCACGATCATGAAGGGAAAGACACAGGCCAGGCTAGCTTTGCCACCTACTGATTGTAGAGCACAAGGGCTTGAGAGAACATATGCAGTAGCCAAGAAGTGGATACAGCAGGTCTTGGGCAAGACGCAGTGCTGTGCTGGCTTCAGTTACGACTCAGCACAATCACAGTGGTAGTGGTCACAGAAGTACTTGTCTCTCTACCCTCAGCTTTAGGTGGCTCAGAACAGAGAGAGATTCTGTATGTTTGGGAGAAAGCAAAAAAAGGGAACAAGAGTCTCTCCCTGGTAATCCAAAGAATTCTCCCAGATCCAAGACCATTAAGGTAGTACCTGTATGAGTCTGCAAAAACCATAGCATTACTGGGTTTGAGGTGCCCCTAGAGCAAAACCAGCTTAGATCACATCACTGAAGTTCTTTCAAATATCTGGAAAGACTTTCCAAGAAAGACGACTACAAACAAGCCCAGAGAGTGAAGACTAAAATAAATACATATTTACTTCAATGCCAAGACACCAAAGAATATCTACTAGCATTAACACCATCCAAGAAAACATGAGTTGGCCAAATTAACTAAATAAGGCACTAGGGACCAAACCTAAAGAAACAGAGATATGTGACCTTTCAGACAGAGAATTCAAAAATAACTGTGTTGAGGAAACTCAAATAAATTCAAGATAACAAATAGAAGGAATTTAGATTTCTAACAGGTTCCCAATTAAACAAAGAGTTTAAAACAACTAAAAAGAATCAAGTAGAAATTCCAGAGGTGAAAATGCAATTGGCATGCTGAAGAATGCATCAGAGCCCTTTAATAGCAGAATGGATCAAGCAAAAGAAAGAATTAGTCAGCTTGAAGACAGGCTATTTGGAAAGACATAATCAGAGACGACAAAACAAAGGAATAAAAAACAATGAATCGTACCTACAGGATCTAGAAAATAGCTTCAAAAGGGAAAATCTAAGAGCTTTTGGCCTAAAAGAGAAGGCAGAGAAGGAGACAGGGGTAGAAAGTTTATTCAAAGGGAAAATAACAGAGAAGATCCCAAACCTAGAGAAGGTTATAGAACACCAAGCAGATTTAACCCAAAGAAGACAACTTCAGGGTACTTAATGATCTAACTCCCAAAGTCAAGGATATAGAAAGGATCCTAAAAATAGCAGCTGAAAATAAACAAATAAATATACAATGCTGCTCCAATATATCTGGCAGCTAACTTTTCAGGTGGGAACTTTTACAGGCCAGTAGAGCATGACCTATTAAAGGTGATAAAGGAAAAACAAAACAAAACCTTATCCTTGAATAGCGTTTCTGGTGAAAATATCCTTCAAACATGAAGGAGAAATAAAGGCTCCACAGACAAAAGCTAAGGAATTTCATTAATACCAGACCTGTCCTATAAAGAATACTAAAGGAAGTATTTCAATCAGAAATACAAGAACATTAATGAGCAAGGTACACAACTTGCTGGTTATAGTAAGTACATAGAAAAACCCAGAATATTTTAACACTGTAACTGTGCTATGTAAACCACTGTTACACTAAGTAGAAAGACTGATTAACTAGTGAAAAATAATTACTAAAATAACTTTTTAAGACACAGTAAAATAAGATATAATTAGAAACAACAAAAAGTTAAAAAGCCTAGGGACAAAGTTATGGTGAGTTTTCGTTAGTTGTCTTTTTTCTTGTTTGTGTGTTTCTTTAAGGAAATAGTCTTAAGTTGCTTTCAAGTTAAAATAAGGAGTTACAGTAATTGCATGCCTCATAGTAACTTCAAACCACAAAACAGAAAATGGATACAAACACACACACAAAAAACAAAATCAAGAAACTAAATTATATCGCGAGAGACAATGATCTTTACTAGAGAGAGACAATGATCTTTACTAGAGAAAGACAAGAAAGAATGAAAGAAGAAAGAGAAACACACAAAAGAACCAGAAAACAAATAACAAAATGGCAGGAGTAAGTCCTTATTCAATAATAGTAACATTGTAAACTAAAGTCTACAATCAAAAGACATAGACTGGTCCAGTGGATGAGAAAATAAGACTCATTGATCTGTTGCCTACAAGAAACACACTCCACATAAAAAGATATATACAGACTGAAAATAAATTGATGGAAAAATACATTTCATGCCAATGGAAAGCAAAAAGGAGTAGGAGTCACTAGACTTATATCAGGCAAAATAGATTTCAAGGAAAAACTATAAGAAGAGACAAAGAAAGTCTCTATATAATGATAAAAGGGTCAATTTAGCAAGAAGATACAACAATTTCAAATATATATGCACTGGAGTATGTAAACATACAAAAGAAAGATAATTAGAGTTAAAGAGAGGGTTAAGTCCCAATATAATAATAGCTGGAGACTTCACCCGACTTTCAGCATTAGATAGATCTTCCACACAGAAAATCAACAAAGAAACATCAGACTTAACCTACACTATAGAAAAAATGGTGCGAAAAGATATTTACAGAGCATTTCATGCAAGAGCTGGAGAACACACATCTTTTCCTCAGCACATGGATTATTCTCAAGGATAAATGTTAGGTCATAAAACAAGTTTTAAAACATTCAAAAACTGAAATAACATCAAGCATCTTATCTGACCACAATGGAATCAATCTAGAAATTAACAACAAGAGGAGTTTTGAAAACTACGCAAATACATGAAATTAAACAATATCCTTCTGAATGACAAGTAGATCAATGAAGAAATTAAAAAGGAAATTGAAAAGTTTCTTGAAATAAGTCATAATGGAAACACAATATACCAAAACCCATGAGATACAGCAAAAGCAGTACTAAGTGCCTACATTAAAGAAAAAACTTCAAATAAGCAATCTAACCAGGCATCTTAGATTGCATCTTTTCTAGTTTTAAAGAACATAGTACCCAATAGGCAGTTTTTCAAGCCTTTTCCCTCTTCCTTGCTTTTGGAGTCACCAGTGTCTACTGTTCCCATCTTTATGTTCATGTGTACTCAGTGTTTAGCTCAGCTCCCAATTATAAATGAGAACATGCAGTATTTGGTTTTCTGTTTATGCATTAATTCACTTAGAATAATAGCCTCCAGCTGCAGCAATGTTGCTGCAAATGACATGATTTTATTCTTTTTTATGGTTCTGTAGTATTTCTTGGTTTATATGTATCACATTTTATTTATCTAGTCTACTATGGATGGGCACCTATGTTTACTCTATGTCTTTGCTGTTGTGAATAGTGCTGCAGTGAACTTGTGAGTGCACGTGTCTTTTGGTAAAATGGCTGATTTTCCTTTAGGTATATACTCAGTAATCAGATTGCTGGGTTGAATGGTGATTCTATTTTTAGTTTTTTGAGAAATCTCTAAATAGCTTTTCCCAGAGGATGAACTGATTTACAATCCAACCAACAGCTTACAAGCATTCCTTTTTTTCCCTGCAACCTTGCCAACCTGTTATTTTTTTCACTAGTTAATAATAGCCATTTTAACTTGTGAAATGTTATGCCTCCTTGTGATTTTGATGTGTATTTTTCTAATGATTAATGATGTAAATATTTTTTTCTGTCTGTGTTTTGGCCACTTGTATGCCTTCTTTTGAGAAGTGTCTGTTTATGTCCTTGGCTCACTATTTAATGGGCTTGTCTGTGGTTTTTGTTGTTGTAGATTTAAGTATGTTATAGATTCTGAATATTAGTTCTTTGCCAGGTGCTTAGTTTGCAAATATTTTCTCCCATTGTGTATTTACTGTTCTATTTACTCTTCATAGTTTCTTTTGCTTTGCAAAATTTCTGTATTTTAATAAGATTAATTTTTTTGGTCACATTTGCTTTTGAGGACTTAGTCAGAAATTCTTTGCCTAGGCCAATGTCCGGAAGAATACTGCCTCGGTTTTATTCTAGGATTTTTATAGTTTGAAGTCAAATATTTAAGTCTTTATTTCATATCGAGTTAATTTTTATATATTTTGAGAGGCAGAGGTTGAATTTCATTTTCTTCCTATGCTTTGCCAGTTTTTCCAGCACCATTTATTGAATAAGGTATCCTTTTCCATTGTCTTTGTTGAAGATTAGTTGGTTGTCAGTATGTGGCTTCATTTCTGGGTTCTCTATTCCATTCCTTTGGTCTATGCACCTATTTTTGTAACAGTGCCATGGTTTTTTAGGGACATAGTCTTATATAATAGCATCTTCAGGTTGTGTTGCCTTTAGTTTTATTCTTTTTACTTAGGATTACTCTATCTATTTGGGTTCTTTTTTGGGGGGGGATTCATATAAATTTCAGAATAGTTTCTGTGAAGAATTTCTAATTCTGATCAAATAATTGGTGATTTGATCAGAACTGTGTTGAATCTATAGATTGTTTCAGGCAATATGGACATCTTAACAATATCAATTATTCCAATCCATGAGCATGAAATGTTTGTCCATTTGTGTTCAATGACTTCTTTCAGCAATGTTTTGAAGATCTCCTTGTAGATATATATATATATGTATATTTTAACTTCTTGGTAAGCTGTATCCTAGGTATTTTATTTTTTGTGGCTATTGTAAATGAGATTGCATTCTTGATTTGAATCTCAGCTTGAATGCTATTTGTGTATAGAAATGCTACCGATTTTTGTACATTGATTTTGTATCCTGAAACTGTGCTGAAGTTATCAGGTCTAGGAATTTTTTTTGCAGAATCTTTAGGGTTTTCTAGGTACAGAACCATATCATTGGCTAAGAAAAATAAGTTGACTTTCTCTTTTTCTATTTGGGTGCCTTTTCTTTCTTTTCCTTGCCTGATTGCTCTGGTTAGGACTTCCAGTATTGTAATAAATAAGGATGAGAACAGACATCATTACATCATTTCAGTTCTTAAGGGGAGTGATTCCAACTTTAGCTAATTCAGTATGATATTTGTGGGTTTGTTATAGATAGCTCTTACTATTTTAAGATGTTTCTTCAATGCCTAGTTTGTGGAGGGTTTTTATCATGAAGGAATGTTGCATTTCATTATTGAATGCTTTTTCTGCATCTATTGAGATGATCATATGGTTTTTGTTTCTGTTTATGTGGTGAATCATATTTATTGATTATGAACCAACCTTGCATCCCAGGAATAAAATCCACTTGATTGTGGTTGATAATCATTTTGATATTGCTGGTAGATTCAGTTTGCTAGAATCATGCTGAGGGTTTTTGCATCTATGTTTATCACTAATGCTGGCATGTGGTTTGTTTCTTTTCATAGTGCCTTTGCCAGGTTTTAGTATCAGGATAATACTGGTTTCATGGAAAGAGAGAGGAATCTTTCCTCCTCTAATTTTTGGAATAGTTTTAGTAAAATTGCGACTATTTATTTGTACACCTAGTAGACTCTGGCTGTGACTCCATCTGCTCTGGGCCTTTTTGATTAGTAGAGTTTACTATTATTATTATTATTACTGATTCAATTTTAGAACTCGATTTTGGTTTCTTTATGGTTTCCATATCTTCTTGGTTCAATCTTGGGAAGCTGTATGTTTCCAGAAACTTATTCATATTCAGGTGTGTTTTTGTGATAGCAAGTATCAGTCTTTTGAGCCCATGTTTAAAACCCCCTCAACAATCTCTTGTACGGCTTGCAAATTCTTTTATAGATTGCTTATCTGAGAAAGGCTATTTCTCTGTTGCTTATAAAGCTTAGTTTGGTGTGCTATGAAATCCTTGGCTGAAATTACTTTTCTTTAAGAATCCAAAAAATAGGCATGCAATTTCTTCCAGCAGGTACGGTTTCTACTGAAAAGTCCACTGTTAGTCTGACACGATTTCCTTTATAGGTTATATAACACATTTCTCTAATTACCTTTAAGATTTTTTCATTTGCATTAACCTCAGAAAGTCTGATGACTATTTGCCTTGGGAATAGTCATCTTGTATAGTATATTGTAGGAGTTCTCTGGATTTCCTATGTCTACATGTCAGCTCTACAGAGAGATTGGGGAAATTTTCCTGCATTATATCATCACTGGAACATGAGGCATGGAGAAGCTTTCCTCTTCAGAGGCCTCCTGTGGCCTTCTGCACTTTGTTGTTCCTTGTTTACATGTTATTGATAACCAATTAATGTAGGCACTCTGTAAGTCATTTATCCTTTGCTATTTTTCCCAACAATTAGAGATATACAAGTTAAAAACACAATTAGGTACCATCTCACACCAGTTAGAATGTCTATTATTTAAAAGTCAAAAAAAAAAAAAAAACCAAAAAAACAGATGCTGGTGAGGTTGTAGAGAAAAGAGGACACTTATACACTGCAGGTGGGAACACAAGTTAACTCAGCCACTGTGGAAAACACTTTATGGACTTACGAACTTATAAAAGAAGTTGAAATAGAACTACCATTTGATCCAGCAATTCCTTTATTGGACATATAGCCAAAGGAATATAAATTCTGATACCATAAATATATATGCACATGTATGTCAATCACAGCACTATTAACAATATCAAAGATATGGAATCAACCAAGATGCCCATCAAAGTTAGACTGGATAAAGAAAATGAGGTACACACACACCATAGAATAGTAGCCAAAAAAAAAAAAAAAAAGATTATGTCCTTTGCAGCAATATAAATGGAACTGGAGGTCATTTCTCTAAGCAATCTAACATAAGAGCAGAAAACCGAATACCACATATTGTCACTTATAAGTTGGAGCTAAACACTGACTACACATGAACACAAAGAAGGGAACAATAGAGACTGGGTCCTACATGAGGTTGGAGGGTGAAAGGAAAATGAAAAACAACCTATTGGGCACTGTGTTTATTACGTAGGTGATGAAATCATCTGTACACCAAACCACCATAACATACAATTTACCTGTATAACAATCCTGCACATGTACCCCTAAGCCTAAAGCAAAAGTTATTTTATAACAAATGAAAGTGCTTATTCATATTCTACTTTTTAAAGAGTTTGTGAAGAATTGAGATTTAATTATTTAAATGTTCTATAGATTTTACTAGTGAAGGTATTTGGTCTTCTTTGCTTTGTGACAAGTCCTTTAAAAACATCGATCAATCTCTTTATTTATTATAGGTCTACAGGTCTATGTAGAATCTATTTCTTCTTCAGTCATTTTCAGTTAATTCATATTCCCAGGAGTTTGTCTATTTTATCTAAGTTTTCTAACAATTTTGTATACAAATGTTCATATTATTTCTTTAAAAAAAATTTAAATTTGTCATATGTTATTGGGGTATAGGTAGTGTTCAGTTACATTAGTTAAGGTCTTCAGTGGTGATTTTGAGATTTTGGTGCACTCATCACCCAAGCAGTATGCATTGCACCCTGCTTATAGTCTTTTATCCCTCACCCCCTTCCACCCTTCCCTTTAAGTCCCCAAATATCACCGTATCATTCTTATGCCTTTGCATCCTCATAGCTTAGTTCCCACATATCAGTGAGAAAATGGCATGTGTTTCCATTTGTTTGTGTCATCTATGATTTCTTTCAGCAGTGTTTTGGACTTTTCCTTGTAGAGGCCTTTCAGTTCCTTGGTTAGGTTTATTCCTAAGTATTTTATTTTATTTTACTTTTGCAGCTATTGTAAAAGGGGTTGAATTCTTGATTTGGTTCCCCATTTGGTCACTGTTGGTATATAGAAGTGTTGATATAATTTTAATTGTCTTAAATTTATTGAGGCTCATTTTGTGGCCTATCTTCAAGAAAGTTCCGTTTGCTGTTGAACAGAATGTGCATTATTTTTTACAGTCCTTTTTAGTTCTTTAACATTGAAATGTTTTCTTCCTGCTTTTGTCTCTTCTTTCTTTATGGCTCTCTTCCCCTCTGATGTATAAACTGTTGTGCTTAATAGTGCTTCACATTTTTCTTAGGCTTTATTCATTTTAAAAATTATTTTACTCTTTGCTTAGACTTGAGTAATATCTTTTGATAACTCTTCAAGTTCCTATTCTTTTCTTCTGCCATCTCAAATTTACTGTTGATTACTTTAGCAATGTTTTCATTTTGAGTATGTAGTTTTCAACTCCAGAATATCTAATTTCCACTTAGCACTCACTTAATAATTTCTTTCTCATTGTATTCTGTATTTGATGGGACAATTTCATCATATCTTCCTTTATTTTCTTTAGGTATATTTTTAAATTATCTGAATATATTTATAATATCTTCTTTTAAGTTTTTGTTTATAAGTTCATCATCAAGGCCCCATCAAAAACAGTTTGTACTGTCTACATATTTTTCAGTCACATTTCCCTGTTTCTTTGGCTGTCTTACAAGTTGTGTTGAAAACTGGACATTTTGGACAATATGTTAATAAATTTGATAAATTAAAAACAATTTATCAAAACTGAAACAGTATTCTATAGAAAATTTGAATTACTCTGTATTTATTAAAGGAAGTGAGTTCATAATTGAAAACCGTTGCACAGATTTTAACCTAAAGTCAGGGAGTAATTCGTACCAGTTTTACCTTTCTGTAATGAACAACTAGATAATTTGAAAAATGTAACAGCTATTTTCACACACATTTGATCAATCAATACATGACTGTGATCATGAAATAAAATAATCAACCAAGGTAAACTTGCATCACTGCAGATTCTATTATCCTGAAGACATTGACAAGATAATAAGAGAATGTTAGTTAGTTTTACTATTGATCAAAATTAAATTTTAAAACTCAGTTGAAATGTAAATATTTCTTGTAAGACACATATAATAAGATATTTAATGGTGACAGACAGAAGTGCTAACTTCTAAAATCAGAAAAATGTAAAAATATTTGCTCCCATTTATTTTATTCAATATTGTACTGAAATGCCTAGTCAGTGCAAGAAGGTATGTAATAAAAGGCATATAGTTTGGAAACGAAGAAGTAAAACTGTTTTGATTTGCAATGACATGTTTGCCTACATAGCTGATTCTAACATTTACAAAAAAAAAATTAAAGAGCCTAGAATAACTAAAATAATTTAAAAATAGAAGAACAAAGTTAGAGATTTTACAGTACTTGATTCCAAGACATACTACAATAAGGTGTCACCTTGGTATGCTGGCATAAGACATATAGATCAATGTAACAGAATGGAATCAGAAACACACATGTGTGATAAACTGATTTTAACATGCATGACAAGGTAATTCAATGTGGGAAGATCATGTTTTCTACAAATTGTGCTAGAACACCTGAATATTCATATGGAAAAAGAAATGTATTCCAGCATCTACTTCATATCACATGAAAAATTAACCAAAAATGGGCTGCGCGCAGTGGTTCACGCCTGTAATACTAGCACTTTGGGAGGCTGAGGTGGGCGGATCACCTGAGGTTAGGAGTTCGAGACCAACCTGGCCAATATGGCGAAACCCTGTCTCTACTAAAAATACAAGCATTAGCTGGGCATGGTGGCACATGCCTACAGTTCCAGCTACTGGGGAGGCTGAGAAAGGAAGATTGCTTAAACCTGGGAGGTGGAGGTTGCAGTGAGCAGAGATCATGTCACTGAACTCTAGCCTGTGTGACAGGAGTAATAGTGCATGAAAGGAAGGAAGGAAGGAAGGAAGGAAGGAAGGAAGGAAGGAGGAGGGAGGGAGGGAGGGAGGGAGAGAAGAAGAAAGGAAGGAAGGAAGGAAGGAAGAAAGGAGAAAAATGATTCATAGACCTAAATGGCTAGAAGAAAACATGGAAGAAATTCTTTGTGAACTTGGGATCAACAGTGATTTCCTAGAACAAAAAACAAAAAACAAAAAACAAAAAAACCCACCCACAAACTAATAACAAAATCAACCAATTGGACTTCCATTAAAAATTATTCTACAAAGAGCAATATTAAAAAAATGAAAGGGCAATCTAAATAATGACAGAATATATTTAAACTTCCTATTTCTGACAAAATGCCTATCAAAATATATGAAATATAACTCATGAATTAGATAACAACCAAACAAAAATGGACAAAAGATGGTCAATATTTTTAGTCATCAGCTGAATGCAAAATAAAACACAATGTCATATTCATTTTAAAGGTAAAACTGAAATGATGATGCTACCATTTCTTTGTGAGAATGTGGAGCAAATGGAACTCTCATACATTTCTGATGGAAATGCAAAATGGTATGGCTACTTTGTGAACTAGTTTCCCAGTAATTTATGAAGGTACAAATACATTTATCACACAATCTTATAAAGAGATATAAAAGCATGTGACTGCATGGTAACTTCTATGTAATTATAGCAATTTGTTCATAAGATCCACCAACTAGAACAGTATATATGCCTATCAAGAGGTGAATGAATAATTACCAATCATGGTAATTCATTCAAAGAAATACACCACAGCATTAAAAGGGATGACTTTACATATATATATATACACACACACACAATATTTATATACAAATAGGTTATATATAGTATTTTACATATAATGTAAGAAAATGAATGAGTCTCAGAAATCATTATATGTAATGAAATAAGGCAAAAACAATAAAGAGCAAACAGTATGATTCTATTTATATGAAGTTCCAGAATAGGTAAAAGTAATATATAGCAATGGAAAGAAAGATCAGCAGTAGATTAATCAAAGAAAAAGGTTGTGTTTACAAAAAGGTATGTATTTGTCATAATTGATCCCTACCCACAAATTTTACTTGATTATGATTTATTATTTACTTGATTATGTTTATTTTTATTTATTAAATAAATTATACTCTAACCAAGTAGGTTCTGAATGTAATACATGTCATGAACAAAATGCATTCAAATGGAACAAAAGGGAACCCTAATAAGAAGCAGATCTTTCTCCAGCTGAGAGGCAAACATTATAAACAATTTGGGGTGTATTTTGCCAGAAATATATGTATATGGATACATCTATAAGAAAACAATTGAATTTTTAAATATCAAAAGCATATTTTATGCCAAAGGAGCATTTATAGACTTCTATAGCAATGTTAATAGAATTGTAAATATTAAAAAGTCCAATTTCTTTCACTATTTGAAATAGTGGCCAGGACAATATTGTATTAAGTTTTATTACCTCACTGCCTTCATTTTTTAGTCAATTATAGTGCTTTGAATATAATAGTAAGTCAAGGCATAATTGTTAACTCTGTAGCATATTTGTCTCTTCAATCTCTCCATCAGGGGAATAGAGGGGTATATTTTAGAAAAGGAATGTGTGAAATGTAGTCAGATCTCAATCAGAACTTGAGAGGGAGCAATTTTAGAAGTTTATGCAGCAAATCCAGATTTTAAAAAACACTTTGCTCTACCAAAATTTTTATATCCTAGCCATTTGATTTCAAAGAGTTATTTTTCTTTTAAAAATCAGTAAGCGAAGTAAAGCGCCATAATTTTTACCACTGATTTATGTAATGCTGAAAAGCTGATCCAGTTTTGGAAGATTAAAGATAGACCAACAAATTTTTGGTAAATGGTAAGTAATGAGCAGATTTCATCTTATCTGCCCCAAAATGATTTTTTAGCACTAAATCTTCTTGTTATATTCACATGCATATTTAACTGAAGAAAAAATGTAATGATGAATATACATTAAAGAGTAGAATCGGCCAGGCGCTGTGGCTCACGCCTGTAATCTCAACACTTTGGGAGTCTGAGGTGGGCAGATCACCTGAGGTCAGGAGTTCAAGACCAGCCTGCCCAATATGGTGAAACTCTGTCTCCACTAAAAAATACAAAAATTAGCTGGGTGTGGTGGTGGGCACCTGTAATACCAGCTACTGGGGACGCTAAAGCAGGAGAATTGTTTGAATCCAAAAGATGGAGGTTGCAGTGTGCCAACAGGGTGCCACTGCATTCCAGCCTGGGCGACAGTGAGACTCTGTCTCAAAAAAAAGAGGAAAAGAGGTAGAATCAGTTCTGTATCCAACAAAATGCTTCAAATGAACAGGAGGGCAAATCACTCACATTTTATAAATATGGGAAGTCTGAGCTATTTTAGCTAATGACTTGTTAAATTGCAAAAGTACATTTTTGTTAAGTGTTCCAAGAATTTCCTTCTATTTTTCTTATGTATTCATTTTACTTAACAACAAATTGTGCACATCCCTTAGCATTGATGTAACTTTATAATATGTTTACATTTACCTCGAACTGGTGAAGCAAATGAAACCTGATTGCACATGTGATAAATTGGATAAAATCTCAATTTTTTTTAATCTCAGGGATTTCATCAGACACAACTGTCTCATATAATTTCTTTATTTTTTTAATGAGTTTCACAGAGGGCTAACTTAAGATGCGGATTCATGAAATAATTTTTAAGGTCACAAAATGGATCATTAGTAGAGCTAGAAGTAAACAAGTATTTCTAGTCTATCAAAATTATCTAAATTACATAATAACTCAACTTGATTCCAATATTGTATTTTCTCCATTTGTATTAATCTACAGTTAGGATTTTGAAAGCATCAAGACATTGAGTAATATTGCCTTATGAAAAAAAGCAAGTTCACTTTACATGAAAAGTAATGTCTAAATTAGGCATTCACTGTTGGACATCTTTAATCATTATTTTGGTACATATTACTGGTGAAACTTTGAGTAGATTGGTGAACTTTCTGTGTTTTGAACAGAACCAGACACTGCCGAAAGAACAAAGAATGGCTTACATGACAAGAATGAGACCTATCCGGGAAGCTTGGGAATTGTGGAGAAAAAGTAGGCTGTGGAGCATATGAGGAATTAATCATAGAAAGTAGAATACTGGAATACTGGTTAGTCTTCTGACAGAATCAGGACACAACCTGTAAATCTCAATATGAATCTCAGTGGGCACAACATCCAGTGTTTTGTAGTCTATATCCACCCAGATTTTTCATCTTTTTTGCATCAGAGGGTTGATAAATAAAATGGAAATTTGTATTTTTATCTGAAATGTTTCCATCAATATCATGTTTGAAATTATGATCGAAGTATTTTACAGAATGACATTACATTAAGAACACTTAATTTTAAGTAAACTTTCCTTTAAATCTAATCTGCAATAGATACTGTATTCACTTTCTAATTAATGATAATGTACAAACTCCTATATTACCCTGTCACAGAAGGCAAATTATTTTACCATGTTGTGAAACTACTTTAATTTTTATAATTTTTATTAGCATTTTCATCCACAGTTGTAATAATCTTGTATTTAAATACTATAATATTTTTACTACATGCAAGCACTCCTTTCTGAATGTGCCAAAAAGAGTTATTTAACTGTACATTTAAAAATATTGAACTTGATAAATAATAAAGTTGCCATTTAAAAGAATTCATTTCAAAATTAGGGTGAAACAGTTAAAGAAAATGACTGAACAAAATATCTTCTCAAAATGATTGCCACTGTTGATTCATGTTAGAATTCATTACAAGATACATTAATATCATAAGCACTATTATTTGCTTTTACTAAATAGCACAAAACGACTGAACTCACTCTCTTCAGCAATGACTGTTTTTATGTTTGAAAATGATTAGAATTGGACTTTTCTCAGGAATAAGCTCACACACTAGAAACCAAAAATTAATGGTCCTCTTGCGAAAAGCCCTAAGGATGCTGTATAGCTCTCTTGGCCCTTTGCTGGCGTGACAGCTAATGGTCTCTTGCTATCTATTGTTTGCACCTTGAAGAAATAAGATTATTTATGCCAGCCTTGCAAATACGTACACAGCAATTTATCAGCACAGAATTGTTTTGTCAGCCTGTCTTATCCCACAGTTTTGCCAGTTAATGAACAATAACTTATTTTACCTCAGTAACTTAGCATAAATCATTAGTTGTTCTCAACCAATGTCAATAGCAGCATCATCAAAGTTGATAGCATATAGTCTAAACAGGAAAGTCTAAGTAAAGTAGAATAATATTAGCATTAAAAAAATAATATAGGCATTATGCCCATAAAGTTCTTTGCCATTTTTATCTATATAATATAAAGTACTCTTTTACATGCAGTTTAATCTGGCATATTGAGCCCATGAATTTTTTTTTCTTCTCCTTCCCAAAACTTCACTACAACTGCAATTTTTCTTTAAGCAACTTCTGGTTTCCAATCCAGCATGTAAGAGAGAAGCTGAAAGTTACCACTATATGCTAAGAAAAACCTAAAAAAAACTCAAAACTCAACAACTTTTATTGGATTTTTCAGACATGGTCACAGCGCAAAACACTGCTCCCTGCTCCCCCAAATTGGAGAGACCTATTGACCAATAGAGAGCCACAGCTTGCTGGAGCAGAAACCTATGAACACAAACACCTGCAAGAACCAGCAACGAAATAGGGAAACCTGAACTATGTAACTGGTAAATTGTTGGAGGCTCAGAGTGGGCAAGTCAGAGAAATAAAAAATTCAGGTTGACCCAGTCATCAGGGTCCCACACTTTTATAAGTTTTATCTCCAGGAGCTTGACTAGGTTCTCATAATAAATACTCAAGAAAAATCCTCTCATGGCAGGGAGAAGAAAAGGAATCATTTGAAATAAGCCAGAGTATTATCTTATTTTTAACAGGTCTCCCCTCAAAAGAAGCAATTTGACCAGATCCTAACCCGCTGGGGCTTATCATGGCCCTACTTGCATGGTGATGGGAAATATCTAACTCCAGCCCCCTCCAGCCATCCATCCTAACTAAAAAATGGAAAGGGACTGAAAGCATTTGTGACATTCAGAATACAGAGATACAGGCTCACTAAAAGACTGAGGCCTATTCACAGAAACTCAGAATGCTTCCCCTCCCTCCACCCTTTACCACTCCATCAGTAAAGGCCCATTTACAGCTGTTCAATTTGCCCAGGACATGCTTGGCTATCAGATTAAGAACAGAAGACATACAAAGTAGGGCAAGAATAAAATAAAACCCATAAACCTCCCAAAACAAGGCACAAAACAAAAAAAATCCAAACCCCACAGTTTAAAAAGAGACAGAATAATCATCTGAATCAGATTCAGGTATAGCAGGAATGTTGAAATTATCAGACTAGGAATTTAAAACAACTATGACTAAAATGCTAAGGGCTCTAAAATAGACAGCATGCAAGAGCCAATGCACAATGTAAGAAGAAAGCTGGAAATTCTAAAAATGAACCATATAACAAGAGATTTAAAAAATACTGTGACAGAAATGAAGAATGCCTTTGTTAGGTTTATTGGTAGACTGGATGGGGATAAGGAGATACAAATTAAGCTTAAAAATATTGCAATAGAAACTGCCAAAACTGAAAAGAAAAAGGAAAAAAAGAAGACTGAGGACAAGTCAGACCAGCATATCCAAGAACTGTGGGGCAACGACAAAAGGTGTAACATACATGTAATGGAAATACTAAAAGAAGAGGAGAACAGAAGAAATATTTAAATTAATGTCAGACATCAAACTATAGATGAGAGAACACCGAGCAGGATAAATACCAAAAGTACTATACACCTAGGCATATCATTTCATTTCAAACTACAGAAAATTAAAAATAAATTTTAAAAAACACTGAAATAAACCAAGGAAAAAAATCGCCTTAGCTATAGAGGAGCAAAGATAAGAAATACATTTCTCTCCTTATCAAAAACTGTGCAAACTAACAAGAAGAGAGTGGAATAAATATTATAAAGTATTGAAAGAAAAACTTCCCAGACTAGAATTCTATACTCTGCAAAATTATCCTTTGAAGGAAAAATAAACTTTCTCTGACAAACAAAAATTTAAGGAATTTATTGCTAGTAGACCTGCCTTGCAAGAAATGGTAAAAGAAGTTCTAAAAATGATACATACCACAAACTCAGATCTACATAAAGAAAAGGAGCGCAAAAGAGAAGGAATAAGTAAAGATAAAATTAAAACATTTTTATTTTGAATTGATCTAATAGATAACTTTTTCAAAATAATAATAGAAATAATTATTAAATAAGTATACATATATGTATATATAAATAGTTGTTTATTCTTATATATAAGTGAAATGTATGAAGCAGTGATAGAAGAAACAGGGAGAAAGGAACATTTTGTTATTATAAGATATTTGGGCTATTTTTGAAGTGGTATAGTTTTATTTGAAAGTGGACTAAATTATCAATGCATATTGCAAACTATAGGACTACTATTTTTAAAAGTTAAAAAACTGAACAATGATTAATGTGCTAATGAAAGAAAATGAAATTATATAAAATATTCAATTGAAGCCACGAGAGGTAAGAAACCTATGGAAAAAAACAGTAAACAGAGTAACAAATAGAAAACACTAACAGACATAAAAGTTATTAATCCAACTACATTACAATAATCACTTTAAATTTCAGTAGTCTAAATACACCAATTAAAAGAGAGACATACTGTCAAAGTACATGAAGGAATAACACCCAATTATATGTTATCTACTAAAAAGACTTATATAGATTAAAAATATTGGATGGAAAAAATATGCCATGCTAACATAAATTAAAAGAAAGCAAGAGTAGCTGTATTAATTTCAGACATCAGACTTCAGACAAAGGGCACAGTTATCAGGGATAAATAGGGATCTTACATGATGATAAAGGGGTCAATTTGCCAAGAAGTCATAACAGTCCTTAACATGTGTATGTCTAACAACGAAGGGTATATTTGGGTTGTTGTAACAAAAATACCACCAACTAAGATGCTTATAAACAACAGAAATTTATTTCTTACAGTTCTGGAGACTAGGATGTCCAAGATCAAGGCACCAGCAGATTGGGTGTTTGGTGAGGGTCTGTTTTCTGGCTCATAGACATCTGTCTTCTCTCCATAATCTCACATGGTAGGAGGAGCAAAGGATCTGTATGGAGTCCTTTTTATAAGAATACTAATTTCATTCATGAGGGTTCTACCCTCATGACCTAATCACATCCCAAACCCCAACTCCTTCTGCCATTACTGTGTTAGGGTTCTTCAGAAAGATAGAACCAATAGGAGATGATCAGTTGATCAATTGATCAATCAGCAGATGACAGATAGATGGATAGATAAGAGGGTAATTATCAGGGAATTGGCTCACACTACTATGAAGGCTAAGAAGTTCCATGACATGCTGTCTATAAGCCAGAGAAGCAGGAATTCTGGTAGTGTGGCTCGGTCCAAGTTAAAAGGCCTCAAACTAGTAAAGCCAAAGGTATAACACTTAGTGCAAGTCTAAAGGCCTGAGAACCTGGGGGACCACTAGTACATGTCCCAGTGTCAAAAAGCCTGAGGACCTGGAGTTCTGATGTTCAAGGGTGGGGGAAAAAAAGTATCTTGGCTCTAGATGAGAGAAACAGAGAATCTGCCTTTTCTTTGCCTTTTTATTCTATCCAGACCCTCAGCCTATTGGATGGTGCCTGTCCACACTGGGTGAGAGCAGATATTCTTTACTCAGTCTACTGATTCAAATTTCAGTCTCTTTTTCGAAACACCCTCACAGACATATCCAGAAATAATGCTTTACAAGATATCTGGGTATCTCTTAATTTAGTCAAGTTGATGCCTAAAATTAACCATAAAAATCACATTGGAGATTAGAGTTCAGCATATAAATTTGGGGGGATCAAAATTATTGTCTGTAGCAGTATATATAACTAAGATAAAAACTGCTTGAACTTTAAGGAGGAACAGGTGACTCCACTGTCATAGTTGGGAACTTAAACACCCTTGGATCAGAAGGGACAAATCCAAAATGCAAAACATCAGTAAGGACATAGTTAACACCACCATCAGTCAACAGGATGTAATAGAATTCTATGTATGTATGTATGTATGTTTGTATGCATGTATTTATTTATTTTTCAGCCAGAGTCTCACTCTTTCACCCAGGCTGGAGTACAGTGGCAAAATCTTGGCTCACTACAACTTCCACCTCCCAGGTTGAACTAATTCTCCTACCTCAGCCTCCCCAGCAGCTGGGACTACAGGCACACACCACTGTGGCCAGCTGATTTTTGTATCTTTAGTAGAGATGGGGTTTCACCATGTTGGCCAGCTGGTCTCAAACTCCTGACCTCAAGTGATACGCCCGCCTCGGCCACACAAAGTACTGGGAGTACAGGTGTGAGCCACCATACCCGGCTAGGATGTAATAGACGTCTATAAACTACTTGATCCAACAACAGCACAATACACATTTTTCTCAAGTTCACATAGGATATTGACCAAGACAGATCTCATTCTGGGTTATAAAAATACACCTTAACCAATGTAAAACATTAGTAATCATGCAATGTCTGCTTTAAGACCACAGACAAATTCTACTAGAAATAAGTAATAAATAGCTGAAGAATTCCACAGTACTTACATATTAGATAATATATTTCTAAATATCATACAGGTCAAAAATCATCTCAAGAGAAATTAAGATATACTTTGAATTAAACGAAAATAAAACCAAAAATAAAATTTGTGTAACATAGTGAAACCGGTGCTTAAAGGAGAATTTATGGCATTGGATACATATGTTAAAAAAGAAGAACCTAAGTGTTCACCTTAGAAAACTTGAAAGGGAAGACAAAATTAGGCCCAAAGTAAGCAGAAAAAAAGAAATAATACAAATTTAAAACAGAAATCAAAAAAATTTAAAATAAGAAATCAATAAAGAAAATCAATAAAACCAAAAGCTGCTTCTTTGAAAAAAAATCAATCAAATCAATAAGCCATAGCAAGACTAAGTAAGAAAAACAGAGAGGACACAAATTACTACTATCAGAAGTAAAAGAAGGACATCAGTACAGATCCCATGAGAACTAAAAGGATAATAAAGAAATACTATGAACAACTCTATGCCAACAAATTTAATAACCTTGGCAAATGGACCAATTCTTTGAAAGACACAATCTGCCAACACTCACAGAAGAAGGAATAGATACTCTGAATAGGCCTATATCTATTAAATAAGTTGAATTAATAATTGATAACTTTTAAAAATATAAAGCGTAAGACACAGATGGATTTACTTGTGAATTCTGTCAAACATTTAGGATATTATACCAATTTTCAGCTGTCTCTTTCAGAAGACAGAAGCAGGCCAGTAATAGTGGCTTATGCCTGTAATCCTAGAACATTGGCAGGCTGCGCCAGAAGAACTGCTTTAGCCCAGGAGTTCAAGACCAGCCCAGGAAACAGAGCAAGACTTCATCTCTACTAATAATTAAAATATTAGCTAGGTATGAAGGGTGGCATGTGCATGTATTCCCAGCTAATTAGGAGGCTGGGGCAGGATGATCCCTTGAACACAGTGGGTGAAGACTGTAGGGAACTATGATAATGCCACTGAACTCCAATCTGAGCAAGAGTGAGACCTTGTCTCTAAATTTAAAAATGAAGACAAGGAGGAGGAGGAGGAGAAAGAGGAGATGGAGATGTTGTTATAGAAGCCGAAGAAATACCTTCTAACCTATTCTTTGAGGCTAGGATTACCTTAATATCAGAACCATATAAAGACAAAATAAGAAAAGAAAACCACAATCTGGTATCTCTCATGAACATAAATGCAAAAACCTCCAACAAAATATTAGCAAATTACATCCAATTGTATATAAATATACTTCATGGTCAGTGGAATTTATTCCAGGTATGCATGACAGGTTGAACATTCAAATTAATGTAATCCATTGTATCAATAGGCTAAGAAATATTGATGGATAATATCAATACGTGCAAGAAAAGCATCTGATAAAATCAAACATGTATTAATGATAACAACTCTCAGTAGAGAGAAGAAATAGAGGAGAACTCTTTTACTCCATAAAGAATATCTTTGAAAAATGTACAACTAGCATCATGCTTAATGGTGAGAAACTTGATGTTTTCCCAGTAAGATCAAAAGCAAAACATGGATGTCCCTTCTTACCACTTGTTTCCAACATCATACTGGAACTCCTAGCTAATCCAATAAGACAAGAAAAAGAAATAAAAGACATACAGATTAGAAAGGAATAAATAACTCTGTTTTTGTTCACAGATGACATGATTATACCAAAAATCAAAAAGAATTTGCAAAGTTAAAATTTTAAAAGACACCTTGTACTAATATGACATCACAGCATTAAGGTTGCAAGAAAAAGGTTGATACAAAAAAAAAAAAAATCCAGTAGCTTCACTATACATCAACAATGAAAAAGTATAATTTGAAATTAAAAATGAAAGACCTTTTATGTTAGAACTCCCCGAAATGAAATGGTTGGATAAAAATCTAGCAAAATGTATGCAAGGAAAACTATAAAACTGACGAATGAAATCAAAAAAGAACTAAATAAATGGAGCTATTTCATGTTTGTAAATCAGAAGACTCAATATTGTAATGTTGTCAGTTCTCTTCAACTTGATCTGTATGTTCAATGAAATCTTCATTAAAATTCCAGCAAATGATTACATGGCTATTGATAAACCAATTCTAAACTTTGTATACAGAGTCAAGCGACTCATAATAGCCAACATAATACTGAAGGAGAATAAAAACATGGGAAGACTTAATATTACTCACCTTTGAGACATATTATAAAACTGCTGTAATTGAAGCAGTGTAAAAACAGCCAAAAAAATACACAAATAAATCAGTGGAACAGAAGAGAAAGTCCAGAAATGGACCACATAAATATAGTCAACTGATATTTGACAAGGAAGCAAGTGTAGTATAATGGAAAAAGACAGTTTTTTTCAACAAATGGCACTAGAATGACTCGTCATGTATATGCAAAAAATAATTAATACAAACACAGACCTTATATCCTTCACAAAAACTGAAAGTTAACTATAGACCTAAGTGTAAAATGCAAAACTATAAAACCCCTACAAGATAATATAGAAAGAAAATCTAGATGACCTTGAGTTTAGCAACAACTTTTTTTTTTTTTTTTGAAACAGAGTTTTGCTCTTGATGCTCTGTCTGGAATGCAATGGTGCGATCTTGGCTGGCCGCAACCTACACCTCCCAGGTTCAAGTGATTCTCCTGCCTCAGCCTCCCGAGTAGCTAGGATTACAGGCATGTGCCACCATGCCTGTCTAAGTTTGTATTTTTAGTAGAGACAGTGTTTCTGAACGTTGGCCAATCTGATCTTGAACTCCTGACTTCAGGTGATCCACCTGCCTGGGCCTCCCAAAGTGCTGGGATTATAGGAATGAGCCACTATGCCCAGCAAGCAATAACTTTCTACATACAACACTAAAGACATGCTTCATGAAAGAAAAAATGTTTACATTGGACTTCATTAAAATTAATATTTTCTGCTCTGCAGAAGACATTGTTAGACAGATGAAAAGAGAAGCCATGGACTAGGAGAAAATATTTGCAAAAGTTATATCAGCTAAAAGACGATCATCCAAAATACACAAAGACCTCTTAGAACTTATTAAGAACACAAACAACCTGATTTTTTTAGAAAATGCTTCACACAAGTCTCACCAAAGAAGATATACAGATGGTAACTAGGCATATGAAAAGCTGTTCCACATTAAATGTCACCGGGAAAATGCTAATTGAAATGATGAGACACCACTACACACCTATTAGAATGGCCAAAATAGAGGCCACTGATAATACCCAATGCTGATAAGGATGAGGAGCAACAGGAACTCTCATTCATTGCTGGTGGGAATGCAAAATGGAACAGTCACTTTGGAAGACAATTTGGCAGATTCTTACAAAACTTAATATCCTTTGACCATAAGATCCTGCAGTCATGCTCCTCAATATATACCCAAAGAAGTTGAAAACATATGCCCACATGAAAACCTACATATGGATGTTTATAGCAGCTTTACATGTAATTGACAAAAGTTGGAAGCAACCAAGTTGTTCTTGGTAGGTGAATAAATAAATTGTGGTGCATCCAGGCAGTAGAATATTATTTATTGCAAAAAGAAATGTGCTGTGAAGTTATGAAAACACATGGAAAAAAATGTAAATGCATATTTCTTAATGAAAGAAGCCAATCTGAAAAGACTAAATACTGTTTGTTTTCAATTATTGACATTTGGGAAAAGGCAACATTTTGGAGGCAGTGAAAAGATTATTGGCTGCTAGGAGTTAGCAGGTAGGGAGGGATGAATAGGTGGAGCACAGAGGACTGTCAGCACAATAAAGCTATTCTGTATGTTACAATTGTAGTAGATACATGTCATTATACACTTGCTCCAAACTCATGAAATACACACCCAAAGCAGACTCTAGTATAAACTATGAACTCTGGGTGGTAATAATGTGTGTCAATGTAAAGTCATCAATGGTAACATTTGTACTACTTCTGGGGGATTGTTGATAATGGGTGAGGTTATTCATATGTGGGGACACAGGGTTTTGAGGGATCTTTGTACTTTGCTTTCATTTTGACATGAATCCAAAAGTACTCCAAAAAAAATTAAATGTATTAATAATGATAAGAAAAAACTTTAATAAGAGATCATGGAACATAAGAAACAATAACATTCTAGAAATTATAAAGAGGATGGAAACATTTATAATGGCTTAGCAAACCACAGACTAGCAATCTCTGGTAACTGTGGGTAGAGATAACATAAATCAGGCTATTCTAGAATCTTATATACTGAAAGGCTCTGATGCCCACTTTTGAAGTTGATTACAGTGGTCACAAGGGAAATAAACAATAAAACTCTCACACTCTGGGTTTCTTATTATATTCCTATTCTTTTGCTGGATATACAGCAAAGCAATCAGGGTTTTTGTTTTTTCCCCAGTCTGAGAGCAGCAAGGACAGTTACCACTGCAGTGACAATGACAGAGAGATAACATTTGTCTCTGGGAATTTTACCTGAGAGAAATGCAGAGCCACCATCAATTGAATGGATTCGGAGTTAGGTAAGGCAGCTGCATTGGAGGCCCAAGTCAGGAGTAGCAAGAACAGTGACCTATGCTGAAAACAGGGCAGCTGCAGGCCTGCTGGAGGCCTGCAATAGTTCTTGGGCTCTTTGCTCCTTCCACAGCCTGAGGACAATAGGGGCAGAAGTGAAGCAGACTTGTTGGTTACCTCTAAGGAGCATTCTCTCAGAGAAATGGAGAGCTGAGACCAGCCAGCATGCTCAGGTGTGGGTGTGGTGGCTGAGCTGGGATCCCAGGCTAGTAAGCCTTGCCTGGAAAACCAATTTACAGATTCAATGCTATTCCTATCAAACTACTAACTACATTTTTCACAGCATTAGAAAAAAAAGTATTCTACACCCATTTGGAACCAAAAAAGAGCCAAAATAACCAAAGCAATCCTATGCTAAAAGAACAAAGCCACAGACATTACATTACCAGACTTCAAGGTTATACTACAAGACTACAGTAACCAAATCTGCATGGTACTGGTACAAAAACAGTCAAATAGACCAATGTAACAGAACAGAAAACTCAGAAATAAGGCCAAATGCCTACATCTTCTTCAACAAGGCAGACAAAAACAAGCAATGGGGAAAGGACTCCCTATTCAATAGATGGTTCTGGGATAACTGGCTAGCCATATGCAGAAGATTAAAACTTGTCTCCATTTTTTACCATATATAAAAATCAACTCAAGATGGAGTAAAATTCAAATATAAAACCTAAAACTATAAAAACTCTGAAAGAAAACCTGTGAAACACCGTTCTGGATATCAGCCCTAGCAAAGGTTTCATGATGAAGACCACAAAAGCAATTGCAACAGAAACAAAAATTGGCAAATGGGACCTAATTAAACTAACGAACTGCTTCACAGCAAAGGAAATTACAAACAGAGTAAACAGACAACCTACAGGATGCAAGAAAATATTTGCAAGCTATTCATCCAATGAAGGTCTAATATCCAGAGTCTACAAGAAACTTAAAGGTATCAACAAGCAACAAACAACCCCATTAAAAAATGGACAAAGGATATAAACAGATACTTCTCAAAAGAAGGCATTAATCCAGGCAACAAGCATATTAAAAAATGCTCAACAACACTAATTATTAGAAAAATGCAAATCAAAACCACAGTGAAATACTGTCTCACACCAGTCAGAATAGCTATTATTAAAAAGTGAAAAAACAAGAGATGGTGACAAGATTGTGGGGAAAAGGGAATGCTTATTCACTGCTGGTGCAGATGTAAATGAGTTCAGTCACTGTGGAAAGCAGTTTTGAGATTTCTCAAAAAACTTAGAACTACCATTTGACCCAGCAATCCCATTACTGGGTATATACTCAAAGGAATATAAATGGCTCTACCATAAAGATACATGTATGCTTATATTCACTGAAGCATTTTTAACAATAGCAAGAACATACAATCAACCAAGATGCCAATCAATGGTGGATTAGATAAAGAAAATGTGATACCTATAAATTGTGGAATACTATGCAGCCCTAAAAAAATAATGAAATCTTGTTCTTTGCAGCATCATGGATGCAACTGGAGGCCATTATTCTAAGTGAATTAACAGAGAAACAGAAAACCAAAAACTGTGTGTTCTCTCTTATAAGTGGCAGCTAAACATTGAGTCACTGAATACACATGGACACAAAGAAAGGAACAATAAACACTGGAGCCTACCTGGGGGCGGAGGGTTGGAGGAGGGTGAGGATTGGAAAACTATCTAGTTGGTACTACATTCATGACCTTGGTAATCATGTACACCAAACCCCCATAACGTACAATTCACCTGTGTGACAACCCTGCACATGTACCCCCATGAACCTAAAATAAAAGTTGTAAAGGAAAAACAAAGTTACTTTCACTTGGGTATTTTCCTACTTGCAACTAAACCATCCTGATGGATATAGAAAATTTATCAGTCATTTATAAGTTTGTCAGCCATTTATAAATCAGTACTTGAAACAATTTTAAATAGCACTTCATCAAGAATAACATACTACTTTTATCTTCTACCTTAGTTCATTTTGATACTTATGTTATTTGTTCCATTGCTTAAAAAAATTAAATAACTTATGTTTTGTGACATAATCCTTGATGGTTTACAGCAGTAATTTCAAGATGCATTCAGTGCAAGGAACTTTCATAGGGGCTGCTGTATATACATCCCTATGTGCATGTTTGTATATGCATATGTGTCCATGTGTGTGTGAGTATATATATGTATGTGTACTTGTGTATTTGTGTTTGAATGAGTACATATCTGTCAATATCTATGCATTCATTTATGTGTTTGTAGGAGATATTTCCAATGAATATAACTTCAGGATCCCTACCTCTTCAACTACGGGAACTGTAAGTAAATCTGTTTTGCTTTTTGAGCTTATTATGAGTTTTTATTTGAAAAAACAATGTTAAAGAAGATTAAAAACATAAAATTACCTTGGCAAAATGCCAAAAATCATTTAAAACTATTTACCTAAAATAATTAGGGCCATCTATAGTTTAAATCCCTATATAATCTCAAAATTTAGTTTCACCAAGTGCATTCACCCTTTTGCCCTATCAAGTATTTTTTTTCCTATGCTGGATCACCTTCCCTGGATCACCTCTGAAAGAACTACAAGAAAAAGAAAAAAAAAAAATGGCAGAATCTAATGATCAGAAATAAAAAAGAAATGGTTTGGGTTTGGATAATCAACAAATTGCACAAAGCATCTTGGAATAATTAAATTGATTATCTTTCAGAAATGGTTTTAATTCACATATTCTTCTCTGTGTAGTCTGCATATTTGCACGTTTTCAATATAAATCAAAGCCAAACTGTTTGGCAGAAATATGTTTACCCACCAGATTTTGTCATATAACTAGGCATGCTGAAGCCTTGGCTGAATTCACAGAATTTTAAAATAATTTATGCATTTCCCAGAGATTCCTAGAGAGTAGTGAACACTAGTGGAAACACTAGTGTGCATATAGAAATATTGATGAGTATAAAAAATTTACAGTTCGAATTTAAATGTTCAGATATATAGCAATATGGACAAACTAAAGTGCCTTAATTCTCCTACTTTCAAAAATTAAGTAAAAAAATGGGAATGTGACACTCTCATAATTAATATACATATTGCATTGTACTTTCAATTTAGACTGCATGCCATCAAGTTATGTGGCCTCTACTTCCAGGTCTCAAACTTCATGTTATTAACACCCTTGCCACTGAATCTTCTTTGCAAAGTGCAGTCTCCTGCTATCTCTGCCCAGCAAATCTAGCTCTTGAAAAGGCTTTACATTGATTCATAAATGAGCAACATATTGTCTAGCATTCTCAAGATGTGAATTCTAGGTATAGCTTTAGTAGAGAATGTGGGACTTGAACTTACACAAACTTGTACAGACTTGTTCAGATCACTTCACAAATGGCACTGGAGTTCCTCAGGGCTATCATAGACCATACTCTCTTCTTAGATTGTGTCTTTTCAGAGATAATTAAATCAATTTCCCATAACTTTCAAAACTTATTATAACTTGACAGTTCTTGAATTATCACCAGGCCAGTCATCTCTTCTGAACTCCATATCTATATAGATACTTGCTTTTTGACATTTCCACTCGAATGCTCCATCGGCATCTCAAATTTTTAATGTTCCAATACTTAACTCTCATTTTCTCTTCTAATAACAGATTTGGGGGAGGGGGTTACCCATAAAAATTTTTGACATTTTTTATTTTCCTGGCTGTCCATGTCAGAAACGTGAAAATTATCCAAACACCTCCCTTCTTCTCATTTTCCACAGCCAATCAATTCACATCCTACCAAATACAAGTTTTTTCCTGTTTTCTTATACCACCTTTGTCTAAGTCACTATAATCTTTTCCTATGACTTAATGTAAATATAAATCTGACTACAGAAATACCTTGAGAAAACTTAATGTTTCCAATTGCTCCTGAGATGAAATTCAAAATGATTAATAAAATATACAGGCTGGGCGTGATAGCTCACTCCTGTAATCCCAGCACTTTGGGAGGACTAGGTGGGTGGGTCACCTGAGGTCAGCAGTTAGAGACCAGATAGGACCAATATGGTGAAACCCTGTCTCCACTAAAAATAAAAAAAATTAGCTAGGCATGGTGACCTGCACCTGTAGTCCCAGCTACTCAGGAGGCTGAGACAGGAGAATTGCTTGAACCCAAGAGGCAGAGGTTGTAGTGAGCCAAGAGCGCGACACCTGGGTGACACAGTGAGACTCCGTCTCAAAAAACGCAACAAAACAAAACAAAACAAAACAACAACAACAATATACATACAAAGCTCTGCATAATGGATTGTATAACATCTGTCATCAGTCACTCTAATTTTGTCCTACTGTATTTTTGCCACACAAATTTGCATTTTTTCCGCTTCTCTCGACATGTTTCTTACTCTCCACCCTCAGAGACTTCATTTGTGCTGTAATCACCTCCCAATTTCCTACTTTTTTCTCTATGCCTAATCACCATGCCTGACCTAGTCCTACATAACAAGCAAGTTTATACTTAACTGTTATTTATTTGCTTAGGAAGGTCTTATCTTTTATCTAACTTACCAGCAAACTCGATTAGATTCTTCTCTTATGCCATTTCCTAGGACACTAGACTTTTATTCATGATAAAATATTTAATAACATATCTTATCTAGAGTTTGTTTAGAGTCACCTTTTAAGAAAACATCTCTATAATCCATATTATGTTTTGAAATGCCTTAGAAAGGTGTAATATTGGAAGCCAGTATTTCATTTCCATGTAAGTCCAAGTAGGTTGTTCCTCCAAGAATGAAACAAATGACTATTTCTTTTGATCTGCCTTCTATGAAGTATTTGTGTAGTGACATATAAATAAAAAATTGTATCTTTAGACACTAGAGATGCATTCAACATGACGCAATGCCATATTATTGAAGGCCCTCAGAAACAGAATCTAAGACAAGATCAGTTTCCCACAATTTCCCCTTTTAATCCCTGCACACCAGAGAGCATGTGAATGCCTAAACTACTTATGCATATGATTCAATTCTAAGGATGGGTTAATGAAAAACATGCCATATTTAATTTCTTCAGTGCTTGTGATTTCAAGAAGAAACTCCTCTGAAACTTTGCATTTTATCTTGAAACTAACAATGCCAAACACACGCCAAAACGTATGAAAAGGTTTATCACTCACATAATAAGTGTTTCTGGAGGGAAGAGTGTGACTCTCAACTAGGTCTGAAAATGTTTTGAAAGAGAAAGAAAACAGGACAGATTTGGGGTACTTATGGTGTTTAAGAGGTGGGGATTAGGTGAGGGAGCTAGCATGTGGCTTGTGAGTGCCAAAAGAGGAGCACGCAGGCTTTTTTAGCTTACCCAGATATAGGGTAGAAGGAAAAGGGAAGGAGTGAGACTTAAAAGCTGTACCAGTCAAACAAGAAATGGAGCCACACTCTTATCTACATAGTGAAGCTATTAACAAAAGGGTGAAAATAAAATGAGTTTACATTTGCCCCTTTAGAATATTTACTTTTGCTTCTTTTTTTCTCTCCTCTTCCTTCCCAGCCCAGGTTTTTTGTTTGTTTGCTGTTTGTGTGTTTAGTCCTATTAACCCAGGATACACGTTAAGTTAATTTTCAAACTTTGTACTTCCTGGGACCTGAAGGTAACGGGAGTTCAAACCAAACAGCCACAGGAGGGCTAACCTTTGGCTGTAGACATGGTTAAATTTTTCCACCCAGCTGCCGAACAATTTTCCTCATTATCCTATAGCTACTAGGCAAATGTGCACCTTTCTCTGGAAATGTAGTCTTTTACAGAGGCAGGAGGTTCATGTCAAAGAGATTTAAAGGTACTATGTTGCTGGCTTTGGAGAGGAGGAAATGACCAAAAGACAAAGAAAATTGGAGGTCTCTGAGAGCTGGAAACGACAAGAAAACAGACAATCCCCTAAAGCCCCTGAAAAGAACACGACTCTACTGACACCTGTGTTTTAGCCCAGAGATACCCATTTCAGATGTCTGACCTCCAGAACTGCAAGATGAAATACCTTCATTGTTTTAAGCCACTAAATTTATGGTAACATGTTACATCAACAATGGGAAACTAATACACTTAGGAGAAGAAAAGGTGAATAATTCATTTCTAGACCCTTCAGGCCCATATGCATCATTTTGTCTGAAGAACTGTAATTGTTTGATCTACATAACAAGCATAACTGTAAGTTCTAAAAGGTACCACCCACTGCCCAAATACTCACTATTGTGAGTCATGATGGTTCCAAGGACTTGACAAAGACAAAAGCCTTATACAGCGTATTAAACAGAGTTCTCCAGAGAATCAGAACCAATATTATGTGTGCATGTACATAAGTGTGTGTATACATATATTCCCACAATAAATCTTATATATTAATAAATATATATATCAGAAAAAGAGAGAGATTTATTATGGGAATTGGCTGACACAATAGAGCTGAGAAGCCTTCATATCTGTCATCAGCAAGCTAGAGATCAAGGAAAGCCAAACAACTGGTGGTTAATTCAGTCTGAGTTCAAAGGCCTGAGGTGAAGAGAGGTGGGGTATGATGGTGTCAGTCCTGGATCAAGTCCGAAGGCAGGAAAAAATTGATTTCTCATCTCAAACATAAACAGAAAGGGAAAATTAACCCTTCCTCTGTCCTTTTGTTCTATTCCAGCCATCAATGGATGATGCCCACACACATTTTCTGAGGGCAGACCTTCTTTAATAAGTCTATTGATCTAAAAGCATCTCTTTTGGAAACATCCTCACAGAAACACATAAAAATAAGTGTTTTTTTTCAACCATCCAAGCATCCTTTAGCCAAGTAAGGTGACATTTAAACTTAACCATCACATTTAGTTTAAATTAATAGAAGATGAATATATAAGTTTATAATCTTCACATACATACACACCTCTTTCTTGTATATTTTTCCTGAAACTACATATAGTTCAAAACACATTGCCAATTTGGAGAAAGGAAAAGTTTCTCCATAATCAAATCCAATGAAATAGCTATCATTAAGGGTTTGTCTTCTTTTATCTATTTTTTTCCTGTGAGTCAGATTTATTTTTCTGTCAAGGGATAGTTAATTTTTTCAGATCTGCTCCTTATATTTTTCACTTTCTAGCATCATAGATATAAGTGAATTTGCAAAGTCTTTGGAATGACTATTTCAATACTAAGAACTACTATTTTATACTAAGATTATTGCTTTAACACTAAAAACACCAAGGGTGTGTTCACTGTATACATTTACCAAATAAGTTCCAAGAATAGAGAAAAAGAACATATTTCCACTCTCAAGATAAATATAAAGTATGTCATCATGACATAGCTTATAGAGTTTTCCATATGAATGTTAATGTGATGTTTACTTAGAGAACTAGACTCTGAACTTCTAGTAAGGCATTAAATTAACTTTCTGACACAAATTAAATTCAGAGAAAGCTTACAATAAAAACACCATGAAAGTCTTAAGCATAAATTTAAAAAAATGTAAAAATGACTGTTTTATAGAAGAATTTTCTCAGAAATGTCCTTATAATTTCTCACATTCTTGGAAATAAATCTTAAAATTAATGCAAGTCATGTAAATATAAACATTTTCTATGACAGGATAATAAATTCCTCTGAGATAGATTAATAAAAATGAATGTTTTCTTCTCATCATGGCTTTCTTACATGATTTGTTATAAATTATATAGTCAATTATTTTTTATTAGCCCCAAATTGATATAAAGAGAAAAACATGCAAATTTGCTTTTGTTTTGTATATTTCTTTCAGAAAGGCTAGATTTCTATGTTGGCATAATTTTCTTTAAAGCTAAATTTTCCAAGCATTTGCATAGCCATATAAATTAAATCATGTATCTTTTAAATAGTGATGAATAGGCAAGACAATGACAATATTAAGTAAAGAATGCAGAAAGCTTAATTACATGAAAATACCCCAGTGTGATATTATGGGTCTAATTTTATACTGCTTTTGGGAAAAAAATTTCTCAACTACCATAAATTATTTTAAGCAAATCTATGACATTATTGATAACACACTGAATAATTAAGTACTTTCACCAAAGCATAAATACATATTCTATTCACATATATTTGTTAATTTTTCTAATAAAATATTCTAAAAATAAAAATCAATTGAGTTATGACCATTTTTTTGTGTTTTCTCATGCATTTTTGTTGAATATATTAAATGAACTAGTCAAGTTTAAAATATTGTTTTTCAGATTTTCCTACATAATATAACGTAAGTTTCCTCAGCCAGATTTCCGTATTTTCAGAAGCTAGATTGTTAATAATAATTCTCTCCCATTATAAAGTACCTTCTTACATTAAATTGTAAATTATATACATTTTGAAACAATATAGGAAGTTATAAATAGAGTCCATAGTGCTACAATGAAATTATTTTTAAAACTTATCTAATTGTATATATGAGAAAATAAACTTTTTTAAAAAACGAGAGACTTGCTAGATAACAGCAAAGTTAATAAAGAAGTTATTCACCTACTCTTACAGTGTTATTTCCACAAAATGGGAATTCAGTGTATCTGAATTGAACAAGTTATTATTGAAAATATGGGAATTTGGAATTCAGTTTTGACACAAACTCTGACTATAGATTTTTCACAAAAATATTATCTGAACTCAGTTTTATACCCTGATAAAATGTTTAACATGAGACTCACAGGAATTTTTTTGTCGTATATAGTTACAGTAAAAAATATTTTGTACCCTAGGGTAAAAAAGTACATATGATGAGACATAATCAAAAGCAATTCAATTTGAATAGACCATTAACTTAGAGAAATATTTAAAAATATTTAAGAATTAAACTAAAAAAAAAAAATACCAGGTCTAGACTCTTGACAACTGAGATCTGCAAACTTTCAAAAGCAAACAATATTTATGTTTTTAAAAATTATCCAGCATTGAAAATGTTGGATAATTTCCTAAATTATTTATGAGGCTGGGATAACTCTCATACCAAAACCAAGCAATGATAAAATTTCAAAAAATGTAATTTCAGACAATTTCTATTCACAGACATGTGGGAATTTGCAATACTTAATATAATACTTATATTTAAATAAGTATAGTAAGTGTTGCATATAAATATATATAAATACTTATTATATCTAAATATAAATTTATATAAATATATTTAAGTATATTTAAATTTAAATATAATTAAATATAAGATTATATTTATTGCAAATAAAATAAATATAATTGTATTTAAATATAATTTAAATATTACAAACTATTTCACCACTACAAATTGTCCCATAAATATAAGGATCATGTAGCCTTACAAAACTATTAATTTATCCCATCATTTTAGCAAATAAAAAGTTGAGTAAAAACGGTATTCTTGTTTAAAAAATCATCTGATGAAATTCATCTCCCAAACTGATAAAACCTCTTTGCAAAGCTGAAACAGATGAAAATTGTATTTATAAACAAACCATATTTTCTGGTGAAATATTAAAATAGTATGATTTAAGACAGAAATAAAATAATTTTCTTGCAATCAAATAAGAGGATATATAGTACTGAGAGTTCTATTGCAATGCAATGATAAGGGAACAAAATAGATCTATAAACGTCAGTGAAGAGAAGAGGGAGACAAAACTTACATCCAGACAATATTCAAACTGTTTAGAGAAGTCAGGAAAATAAATTGTAAAATTATTAGAATTAAAACGGTTTAGAATAGTGGCCATATATGCTTTCAAAACTCAGTCATTTTAAAAATTATCATTAAGAAGCAATTTAAAAATAATGTAAAAGTAATCTATTTGCAAGAACAACTTAAATATAAGATATCTGGACATACAAAAGAAAAAGAGAAGATATGAGGGAGAGAGGGAAGTGAAAAGAAATATATAAAATGTACATAAAGAAAATAAAACTTTAAAACCATAAAACCTATATATTCACTGAAAGCCTAATTAAATTCTCTAGAATTATGAGAAATTTTACATTTATCTAGAAAAGAAAATACTTAAGAATATCAAGAAATTTTGCAGAAAGGTTAAGCAGATTTCAGAATACACTATGAAACCATATATATCAAATCATTTTTATTATTAATTGAATACAGTTCCCCCTAAAGGCACAACAGATGGCTGCTGAACAAAGACTTGCTCCTTCCATGAATTTCTAAAGGCATTAAGGAGGCTGAGTGCAACCACCCCAATATAAGGTCACAATTTCTTGTCTAACACATATATCTAGGTTTATTTTCAGACCTGCAAGCCGGTGGCTGAAGGGACAGGCTGTTTCAAAGGAGGAAGAGCTCTGAAAGTACACTGCAAGATCAGAGAGAATTATTCCCCCCATGGATCTTTGTGAACTTACTCAGACAATAGCATACTGGGGAAAGAATTATACTCAGAGAGTTCAAGGATGGTTAGACTCAGGGTGAGTTGACATAGATACACCTAACAACCCAAAGCATCAGCTTGCTTCTTCCTCCTCAATTTTTTAATATGAGGTGATATGGAGACCACTAATAAAGGGAGTCCTGATCCAGATCTGGCCTACAGTGGGTCCTCTGAGCTCGCAGAATACCCCCAAGTGGTCACTACCCTGGTCTTCAAAACGAACTTATTTAGTATTCGGTGGAAACCTCTCATGTCCTATTCTGTGGAGTAAGTTATCACAGCAGGGAAAACCAAGCAGGAGCCCTGAAATTTCCCCTTTCTTCCCGTGTCATGATAGTGTACCAAAAGTAATTTCTCGTGGGAATATTGAGATGAATGTCCCTCTCAAACTGCAAAGGGTGAGGGTGTGGGTGGAATGGTCTCCATCATTTTAAATTTAATTCAATAATGTGGTTTCTACAAAACAAACAAACAAAAACTAGACAAATCTTTGAGTATATGTTATTTGTGGACTGTCCGAAATTCAACCAAGTAGTAACTTCAGCTGCAGTTGTTGTACTAGCCTTTAACTCTCTGTCAAGCAGGTAACATAGTTCAGATACATGCTATCAATGTGGTCATTCATCTGGAAAATGCCTTCTTTATCCACAACAGGAGAGAGGAAAAGACCAGATACAGTATGAACTCACATAGGAAGGACAATAGTCTGCCTCAAGGGTGCTGTAACTCTTCTATCACATTATCCAAATACATGTCAACTAGGCTGCAAAACATCACATTGGTCTACTATATCAATGACATCCTGTTAATCCCATCAGATGAGCCAGAGTTGACAAGTATATCAGAGTCTTTGGTAAGATACAAATGCTCCAGAAGATACAAGATAACCACATCTCCTTGCAACATCACATAAGCTTTTAGAAGTTCAGTGGTCTGGATCATTCTAGAACATCTCTTTTCAACTAAAGAAAACATATTACATCTTGTATCTCCCATCACTAAGAAGAAAACACAATACGTAGAAAGGCCTCTTTGAGTTCTGGAAGGAACATATTCTGTGAGAATACTGCTCTAATCTTTTCAGTGAATGAGATGGAAGACTACTGAAGTAAAGTGGGGTTTGGGGTGGCAAATGAGTTTAGGGAAGAACTGTTTGGGATCTCTAGGCTGTGGGTGAATAATCCTGTGGGGCTTGAGCTATACAACTTTAGAACTTATGGCTAATAGAGGTATCCATAATGGAAAAAGACCCAGTGTAGATGTTCTGACAAATACCAATAGGTAAAACACAATGTAGAACTTGGATTTCTCAAGTAAAGTCCATGTCATTTGCCTCATAGAATTATGTATCATTTGAGAAACAGCTACAGCACATACCATGAACGACAGGCAACATGAAGTGACCATATATGTAAGCAAACCAGCAGTAACCTCTGGAAAGATGGACATGCTATTCATATTGTCATGAGCAGGGTGCATGGGTACAAGTAAATCATAAAAACAGGCAACTTGGACTCCTATGTCACCTATCATTTTTAACCAGTACCATTCCTTCAACTAATACCTATAACTAAGGAGAAGTGTGCAATCCCCCATTATTCAGCTGACAATAAAGAAACAAGTCCCAACTTGGTTCACAGAACAACTTAGCATGTGGCTATAAGCTGAAATGACTGCTGCTACACTATAATCCCACTTAGTGGTGGCTCTGAATAATCTTAATGGAGGCTGCAGTGTGATACTTCAGGCTAATTGTGCCAAGAGGCCAGTAGGCAAAGAAAGAACATTATCCTGGCAAGGTTAATTGGTCCTGATCATCAGGTACTGATAGTGGCAGGGTCACTTTTACAACAGGCGAAAAAATATGTTTAGTAACTAGGGGATCTACTGAGGTGTGTCTCAAAATCCTCCTGCCCCAAATCAATGATAAATGAACAAGTGTGCAGCCATGATCTGGAAAGCGCATGGCAACCAGTGGACTAAACTCTTGAAAGAAGAGGATTTAGGTAATTCTGCCAGGCATGTTACCTAGCCTTACAGAAGTGTTAAGTGCAGTTTATCCCAGTACTATTTCCTTTATAAGTTTTCTCAAGAAAATATCCCAACCAGAATCCTAAGAAGTTGTGATCAGATGTGGTGGACTTATCACATGAAGTATTAATAAGTGGACCTGAGTTACACAAGGAGTAAACTGTGAATTCTGTATGACAATCCAGATGACTTAGGCTATTACCAAAGCACTCAATCCTCAGCTGCTAGGAATGCTGTCAGCTGAGAGTTCGTATTTGGCACCTTCCACAGAAATTGCCCTTAGCCAAAGGAGCTACTTCATTCAATTTATGCACCTAACCTAGTGCATCCTCCTTTCAATGACAAGTAGATGTAGACTGATAATTACAACAGCTTAGTTCTTTGCTTAATTGCGGGCACCTCGTGAATGGCCAATGCAGCTCCATAGTTCCCTGTGGAATTACCTGAGGCCCAAAATGCAAGTGCATTGTTATTCAAATACTTCACTACACAGCCCTGCTTCTACCACCCTCTCATAGGATTTGTTCTTTAGAGGACTCCCCAATAATCCATCTGCAAACCATCTGTGTTAGAATCCATTTCCTAGGAGACAAGGAACTAATCAACAGCAGACTAAAAACTGGTAGTCTTTTTAAATGGCAATTCAATAGTATTAAAATTTTAAATGCAGCTGAGTACAGTGACTTACACCTGTAATCCAAGCATTTGGGGAGGCCAAGGTGGGTGGCTCACTTGAGCCTGGAGTTTGAGACCAGCCTGGGCAATATAGTGAAACCCCCATCTCTACAAAATAAATAAATAAATAAATAAATAAATAAATAAATAAATAAATAAATAAAATAAGCTGGACACTGTGGTGTGGACTATAATTCTAGCTACCTGGGAAGCTGAGATAGGAGGACTGCCTGAGCCAAGGAGGCTAAGGCTGACCCCATGAGGTCAAGACTGCAGTGAGCTGTGACTTCACCACTGCACTCCAGCTTGGGCAACTGAACAAGACCCAGACTCAAACAAAAACATTTTAGTGTACTCACTCAGGTCTGACAATCACTCCTACGAATCTAAGCTACACAAATACTCTTATATGAACATAAAAATACAAAAACAAATATTACTTTATGGAAAATTTGTTGTAATATTTTAAAACAGAAATCCAAATGACTAGCAATAATGATAAGTATACATTACAGTATACCAAATTATGAAATTATGAAATGCTAGTAATCATAATAAAAGGAAGTTGACCTGTATTTGCTGGCATATATTTCTAAAACATATTCTTAATTGAAAAAAATCAGAGCAATAAAAGTAAAGCAACATATTTATTTCTAAAGGCTGCAAATAGATATACTCCTTAGTGATCATTCTGAGCCTTACTTCTGTCATCAAACTTTGGTAATTAGTGTATATCTTGATTCTTTGAAGATTTTCTATGCATGGAAATAGGAAATAACCTAAGGGAGAAATTATTTAACAATAAACAGGAAAACTAATGTTTTGATTTTTAAGGTTTCATTATAAAATCTTTCAAAAGGTTAATTTTAATATAGTAGTCCCCACAGTGTGAGGAGATGATCAAGTATGAACAAGAAACTACTGTGTCATATTTCTTGCCCAGGAAAATTTAGCTATATAATTTGGGGTCAGCTTATGCTATTTTCTCCAACCTGGTTTTAAGAAGTTTTAAGTGATTGTGGGTTTTACTATTAAAAATAAAGCGGTGTCTTATGCCTGTAATCCCAGCACTTTGGGAGGCCGAGGCAGGTGCATTGCCCTGATGTCAGGAGTTCGAGACCAGCCTGGCCAACATGGTAAAACCTCGTCTCCACTAAAAATACAAAAACTTAGCCGGGCATGGTGGTGGATGCCTGCAATCCCAACCAATCAGGAGGCTGAGGCAGGAGAATTGCTTAAACCCAGGAGACAAGGTTGCAGTGAGCCAAGATCATACCATTGCACTCCAGCCTGGGCAACAAGAGCAAAACTCCATCTCAAAAAATAATAAATAAAAATAAATAATACCATTGTGTTAATTTAATATAAATAATTTGAAAGCAGTTTTTACAGAAACAAGGATAAGTTTAGGTCACAATAATACTGTATTTTAAGGCAATAACAGTGACTTACTTTTGTGTTGAAACTTTATGGTTATAGCTTATCAGGCTTATCAGGCACTACTAATGAACAAATATGAATTATTTTAAAATTGCCCAAAACCAATTTTCTAGTGTAGCAGCTTATTAAATATTTTTTTTGATAGTTAAACTAGACTGAAATAACACTGCCTTTATGTATGTCTGGTTTAAGTGGCATTTGACGAGTCTCACATTTACAAGTTATTTGCAAATGGATGTCAGTCATTAAAATTATATTCATAGTGCATGAAAGATATATCATACTATTATGGATAGATACACAGATAAGTAAATATAGGTATTCTTTTATTCTGTCATATGCATTATTGAATATTAAATTATTTCATCTCCCAGAAAAATTCATGCTGTTTGTTTCTTTAAAACTTTATTTGCTGCTTTACCATTTTCAAAAATCATAGTTGCTATTCAGGTCATTATAAGCAACAGATTAAAGTATTTTCAAGCTACTATTTTGAAATTTTATTCCTATACTGTACTAAGGCTTAATTACGTAAGTTAATCTAATTTTAGTTATATCTAATTGATGACACCTAATTAATTATATCTGATTAAAATTTAACAATAACAGAGTAATTAAAAATAAAATCAGCATTAGAAAATTACCACATGACAAACAAATAAATGCCAAATAGACACCATAGTGACAATGATTTAATCTAACAATGACAATATAAATTGCCATGGGAAGTTTGGTTAGGAGTTTAAATAGAAAAATAGGTGTGAGTCGTAGAAAATATATCTGTGAGTGTGATTAATTTCCCTATAACCTTTGCTTTATTTAAAATGTGGGTATATTTAATTTTTAAGAAATTTTTAATCAAACATAGCCAAATGCATATTCTGCTTTATCCTTTTCACACATAAACCAATGAGTGACAAAATTTATATAAAATAACAAACACAAAAGACAATTTCTTAGCAATGCTCAACATTATTTTAAATTAATATTTATTTGGCTGGGCACAGTGGCCCACACCTGTAATCCCAGCAATTTGGGAGGCCAAGATAAGTCAATTAGTTGAGGTCAGGAGTTCAAGACCAGCCTGGCCAACACAGTGAAACCCTGTCTCTACTAAGAATAGAAAAATAAGGCTAGTGTGGTGGTACATGCCCATAATCTCAGCTACTTGGGAGGTTGAGGCAGGACAATCACTGGAACCTGGGAGGCAGGGGTTCCAGTGAGCCAAGATCAAGCCATTGCACTCCAGCCTGTGTAACCAGAGTGAGATTCTCTTTCAAAAACAAGAAATTAATTAATTAATTAATATTTGCAATGCGCAACAGCAACTGCACTGTAGGAAGTTCAACACAAATAACTGATTTCACCATCTCATTTTCAAAAGATAAAATCAGTTATTTGAAAGCAGTAACTCTGAGTCAATATGTTAAAGGTGAAAAGGTCAAGTGAGAGATGAAAAAATTTAAGAATAAAGTTTGAAATATTTCTTTAATTGACATATATGTATAGAAGCACCTGACCCCGACAGAGAATTCATATTAAGAATACATGTAATTTATATGAAAGACCACAGATAAGGCCGCAAAGCAAATAATAACAGATTTCGAAAATTGCATCAGATAAAAATACTCTCTACATCTAAATGAAAAATAAATTTGGAAATCAATAAAAGAAAGATAACTTTAAAATTTCATTTAAATATACACTTCTAAATAACTGAAGGATAGAAAAATTAATAAAAAATAGAAAATGGAATTTTAAAAACTGAAACAAAAAATCTTTTTAAAAATGAGGCATGTTTTGTATATTCCTATTACGTTTATTTTGTTTTATAGTGTTTAATTCCTTAAAATTATTTTCATTTAGCTTATTGATTTTATTCATTTATCACTTTATGATTCTATTCTAAAAGTCTAGAACTCTATTGAGATTGAGATTGAAAAATATTGTTATATATTTACTGCTATGCTGCCAGGAAAAAGTGCTAACACCAAAACTCATACAACAGTAGGCATCTGTTATTTTTATTTAGTATTTGTTGGTAACAGAAACAATAGTTTGCTTGGGGAACTACATATTCCTAGATCTTATGGTTTGGAAGAAATTGGCACTAATCCTCTAAAACATGGGCTGTTTTAACCCAATTAATTGGTTTAATAAATTTTAACCAATTTATTTCTTTATCAATAATAAGTGAACAAGGATAGCATGTGTCCAAATCTTTGCAAATAATTACTAAACTTGGGACATTTAGTAGAACCGCTGTAAATGAGAGGCCAGTTTTCTCCAGTGGTTGATAATCTCTATCTGTGTATCCCAAGTTGCTACTAATGCCTTGTCATCATAAATGGAGAGCATCTGAGATGGCAGTCAAGATCTACATTTTAAGTTTCAATATTGTGAGCCAATTAATTTTCTATTATGCTTATACCATTTAGAAATGTTAAAAAATATTTACAACTAATGATTTTAAATGATTCTAAAATCACATGCTACTAAAATAAAAGGGAATACCACAGATCCCTAATCTTATAAGTGTTTTATTATGCCATGAAGCTACAGGAACTTCTACAAGCATTTTATGTCTTCTTTTGTGAAAAGTAAAATTCAGTATCTCTCATACTTTCTTTCAAGTTTTATTGAGAAGTTTGAATTTATACTACAGCATTTACTTCCTTCAGAAACATCTCTAAGATAATTAATATTACACAGTGCTTTTTTAAGGAATGTCTTCTTAATCCAGAAGGATATATATGAAGGGTTTTAAATGAACACATTGTCAATCATTCACTCTGAGCAATCTGAAATGACACCAAAGTACCTGAAATGAAAGAGTTTCATTACAAATTCTGGTAATGAAATGCAGTAGAATTCTTTCAGTTTATTAACAGAGATTTAGTACATTAAACCATAGCTACTAAATAAAAAATATAGTGGTATGCGATAGTTATTAAGTTAATGTAATCAACTCAAGGATTAAAGATTGGAAAAACAATATTGCCTATGCCTTGCATAAGTGAACACTTAAAATCTCCTAGACAGGTAAAGGTAGCTTAGTGTGTCTTGTCCCTCTTACCTGTTTCCCTACCTTCAAATTATTTAAGAAGAGAATTCGAAAGCAGGGTGAGTCATCAAAGTAAGGAGTTATAGTCCTAGGACAAGAAACCGTTCACTTTTCCCTCTCCTTGCCATGGGAGAGAGGAACAGGCACTGTCTAATGCACTCAGCTGAATTAAAGGGTTTAAGAGAACTCTTCAGATAGACCAGTGTTGCTACAAGGAGAGACTGGCATTTATATGCCTGGATGGATGCCTGATTAGTGCCTGGATAACTTTGTATCTTCCCAAGATGGTGAGGCAGAGAACTGACCTCCTTGAGCACAGACCAACCATGGACAATTGTGGGAGTAATCAGACTTGAGTTTCCTGGGGACTAGATGAATGAACACTGAAACACATTGCCAGGCTTGAAGCATTTTGTGGGACTCTGCCTAAGAGGCCTTCCTGAGAAGCTAAAAAGTAAAATATGGTGGGATAGACACTTGTAGAAAGAGGGAGTTGGTAGCTTAAAGAATTAGACAGAGTACACTTATGTCTGTCACCTATGCCATGGGGAGTTCCCACAGGGAGACTGAAGAACACACATAGGCAATTCACAGTTGAACAAGAGCTTGTGAACCTGCCATCATGGAAGATATGGTGAAAGTTTAGTGTTATCTAAGAAAGAACTACACGGTACCAGCTAGGGAAGAGAGATTTTTCTATTTTACTGTAATCGTGTATTCCCATTACACAAAGCACTAGGGCTTTGTGGTGTGGGTGAGACAGGGGAATAAAAAGTGAAACTGAAAGGAAACCTTAAAGAATTCATCATGTACTCTTCTTAATTATGAGTCTCAGGGGTCACATAATAGCCTCGAGAAACTGGAGAAAGGAGGGAGGGAGTCAGGTTATAATCAGTGAAAGAAGGGAAGACTTAAATTGATCCAAGTTTAAAATTTTGCATTGAAATCCACCTGAAAATGAGACTGTATTTACAGGTAAAAGTAACTTGAAGGGTAAGGGTACAAGAAATAAGTCTGACAAAGCATTTGTGTAAGCAATATAGTAGTCAAAATTATGCATTTTGGCCCTAGTTTAAAAAAAGATCATTTATGCTATTAATAAAAATCACTATATAACAACCTGAAGATTTGGATTTATTAATTACGAAGTGAGCTCAAAAATCTGTATTTTTTTAAGCTTATATGATAGAATATATCTATCTTAAGAATGAAGTCAGTATCTTGACTAATGGGAAAGCACTAGAAAGTTCTCCACTGAAGTCATGAACAGAACAAGTCAACTATCATTTCTAACATTGTCACGGATGAAAGATAGAGATAAAAGTTACAAAAATTGGAATGTAGCACTATCAATATTTGCACATGATAATACTGTATGCCTGAAAAATCTGAATCAACCAAAAAAACTACAAATAACGAGAGAATTCAATAAGATTTATGAGTACAAACTGGTTTACAGAAACAATTACTTATTTAAATTTAGGGGAAAAAACACATTAGAAGATGCTATATAGAAAACACCCAACTGGCACTCGCAGCAATATAAAAGAACCTCAACAGCTGGTAACAAACTTAAGAAGAAAAGAGAAAAGTAAATATGAAGAAAAGACAACTACAGATACAAAACAAGTCTTTAATGGGAAAGCTCAACATCAAGTAATTCAACCCAATAATCTATAAATTTAAGGTAATCCCAACAATAGTGCCAAGAATTTTATCTTACTATTTTTTTTTTTCTTTTAGACAGACTCTCACTCTATCACCCAGGCTGAAGTGCAGTAGCGTGATTTTGGCTCACTCTAAGTTCCACTTCCCGGGTTTAAGCAATTATCCTGCCTCAGTCTCACTAGCAGCTAGGATTACAGGTACCCAGCACCACACCCAGCTAATTTTATTTTTTTGTATTTTTAGAGAGACTCGGTTTTGTCATGTTGGCTAGGCTATTCTCTAACTCCTAGCCTCAAGTGATCTGCCCACCTCAGCCTCCCAAAGTGCTGGGATTACAGGTGTAAGTGACCATGCTGGCCTAATTGTATTTTTAAACACTCTATAGAAGTATTCATACTACTGCTAATAATAGTATTGTGAATATATGTTGTGAATATAATTATACAATATTGAGAACAACCTCATTCTCCATTATTTAAGGTATCAAAAATTTGGAATCCATACAAGAGAAGAGTTTTTAATTAAAATGATAATGTAGATCCATATTTTTGGCATTTAAAAATGAACATAATGCTTTTCAATTATATCTAACATAAAAAGTATATTCCCTTTATGTAAAATTGTAGAAACGTATCTGGCACAATATTCACAATGTTAGCAAAGATTATTTCTCTATTGAAAGGTTTTTGGTTTTTTAAATCTTATATATTTTAGCATTATTTGAATTTCTGCAAAGAGCTTATATTTACAATAAAAATAAAATTATTTTTAAGTTTTTTGTACATAAAACGGAACATGGTGGTAAAAGATAAATTAGGGAAATGAAAGAAAAAACAGATAGCAATTTAAATAGCTAAAACAGAACTAAAGTTCCTAAAGCATTAAAGGGAGTATTAAAATATCACATGTTAAAATAAAATGTAACATTTATGAGGAAGGTAGAAATAACACTTCACTTTATGTGCCACCACACTGAAGTTAACATGTCAAAAGAAAAATGAGTTGGAACTATGATGACAATGGGAAGACTGAAACAACTCAGGAAAAATAGCAATAAGGCTAGAGAATGTCCAAATAATATCTGATGCCACATAAAACATAAAAGAAATACCCCATTTTTACAAAATTTTGATATATAGCATGTCGTGCTGTATTTTAACATTAGTAATAACATCTTTGTGCTGGAAAACAAAAATGGAAAACAAAATGAAACAAAACAACAAGTTGTGTTATCTAAACCTAACTGGACTCTCAAGCCAAGAAATTGACGTTTATTTTAGCTAGCACTCTCTAGCAACTCCCTCAAATATCCTTTCACATGTTTCACAAAAGACCAGTCAAATGAGTATGTCTCATTTCATAGAGGGATTAGGTTCTATTGAACAAGAAACACTTCATTTCTGTGAACACCTCTTGTGTATGCCTGTCTATATCCACAACTATCTTTACTCTCTTCTCTGTTACAATGAAGAAGATGTATTTCCTTATGTCTTTTCATGCTCTGAAATCCTACTACTAACATATTGCTCCAAAAATTATAATCTCTCTATCATATGACATTTTTCCTCTCCTACTTTTCCAATTATATTTAAACATGTTCCCACATTTAAAAAGAAGCTCGTTTAGTACCCTTGATCCTTGGCTTGATTTTTCTCTTCAGTCAAATGAAAGATTGTCTGCGTTTCTTCATGCCCCAGTTATTTCTCATTATTCATCTGTGTACTGAAGAATAAGATCTTCCCTATCACTCTCAAGAAAGCAATATCACCTGTGTCATAATTCATACATTACAGAATATAGACTCATTTTAAATAGCCCTGAAAAATCACAAGTATTGAGCAAAACATAGGTTATAAAAATTAAGTCTGGACACTTAAGCTGTTTTCATATCTTGGCTATTGTGAATAATGCTGCAGTGACAATGGGCGGTGGGGGTGTGTGTGCTAATATCTCTTTGAGATACTGATTTCATTTTCCTTGGATATATATCCAGAAGCTGGATAATATGATGCTACAATTTTTTTTTTTTTGGAGAAATCGCCATACTGTTTTTCATAATAAACATATCAATTTATATTCCCACCAACAGTGTATAAACATTCCTGTTTTGTGATACTCCCACCAACACTTATCTCTTTTTTCATAATAGCCATACAAACAGGTTTGAGTTGATACCTTATTGTGGGTTTGATTTGAATTTCTCTGATAATTGGTGATATGAGCACTTTTTCATATACTTGTTGGTCATTTATATGTCTCTTCATTTTTGTCCATTTTAGAAATCAGCTTATTTGTTTTCTTGCTATTGAGTTGTGTGAGATACTTACATATTTTGGATGTTATCTTCTATCAGATATACGGTTTGCTAATATTTTATGCTATTCCGTATGTTGCCTTTGCATTTTGTTGATTGTTTCCTTTGCGGTGCAGAAGCATTTGGGTTTGACATAGTCCCATTTGTTTATTTTTGTTTTTGTTGTCTGTACTTTTGTCGTCATATTAAAAAAAATCACCTCCAAGATCAATGTTAAACATAGAGCTTTCCTCTAGGCTTTCTTCTATGAGTTTTACAGTTTCAGACCTTACATTTAAGTCTTTCTAAATAATGCTTTAAGTTTTGGGGTACATGCTCAGAACTTGTTACATAGGTATACACGTGACTTGGTGGTTTGTTGCAACCATCACCCTGTCATCTACATCCAATCCGTCCCCAATCCCCCTACTCTCTGGTATCCCTTCCTGAGCACCACCCCCTCCCCCCACCCCCGCTCTTGACAGGCTACAGTGTGTGATGTTCCCCTCCCTGTGTCCATTTGTTCTCATTGTTCAACATCCACTTATGAGTGAGAACATTTGGTGTTTGGTTTTCTGTTTTTCTGTCCGTTTGCTGAGAATGATTGTTTCCACTTCATCCATGTGCCTGCAAAGGACATTAACTCATCCTTTTTTATGGCTGCACAGTATTCTGTGGTTTATATGTGCCACATTTTCTTTATCCAGCCTATCTTTGATGGGCATTTGGGTTGGTTCCATGTCTTTGCTATTGTAAACAGTGCCTCAATAAACATACTTGGGCATGTGTTTTTTATAACAGAATGGTTTATAATCCTTTGGATTTATACCCAGTAATGGGATTGCTGGGTCAAATGGTATTTTTATTTCTAGATCCTTGAGGAATCGCCACATTGTCTTCCACAATGATTGAACTAGTTTACACTCCCACCAACAGTGTAAAAGTGTTCCTATTTCTCCACATCCTCTCTAGTATCTGTCGTCTCCTGACATTTTAATGATCCCAACTCTAACTGGCATGTATCTCAATGTGGTTTTGATTTTCATTTCTCTAATGACCAGTGATGATGAGCTGGTTTTTAATATGTTTGTTGGCTGCAAGAATATCTTCTTTTGAGAAGTGTCTGTTCATATCCTTCGCCCACTTTTGAATGGGTTTGTTTGTTTTTTCTTGTAAATCTGTTTTAGTTCTTTGTAGATTCTGGATATTAGATCTCTGTCAGATGGGTAGATTGCAAAAATTTTTTCCCATTCTTTTGGTTGCCAGTTCACTCTAATGATAGTTTCTTTTGCTGTGCAGAAGCTCTTTAATTAGATCTCATTTGTCTATTTTCAATTTTGTTGCCCTTGCTTTCGGTGTTTTAGTGATGAAGTCCTTGCCTATGCCTATGTCATGAATGGTATTGCCTAGGTTTTCTTCTAGGGTTTTTATGGTGTTAGGTCTTGTGTTTAAATCTTTAATCCATCTAGAGTTAATTTTTGTATAAGGTATAAGGAAGGGATCCAGTTTCAGCTTCCTGCATATGGCTAGCCAGTTTCCCAACACCATTTGTTAAATAGGGAATCCTTTCCCCACTGCTTGTTTTTATCAGGTTTGTCAAAGACCAGTTGGTTATAGATGTGGGGCAACACTTTTGAGGCCTCTGTTCTGTTCCATTGATCTATATCTCTGTTTTGGTACAAGTACCCTGCTGTTTTGATTACTCTAGCCTTGTAGTATAAAGTCAGGTAGCGTGAGGTCTCCAGCTTTGCTTTTGTTTGGTTAGGATTGTCTTGGCTATGTGGGCTTTGTTGTGGTTCCATATGAAATTTAAGGGTTTTTTTTCTAATTCTGCAAAAAAAGTCAATGGTAGCTTGATGGGGATAGCATTGAATCTATAAATTACTTTGGGCAGTATGGCCATATTCACAATATTGATTCATTCTTATCATGATCATGGAATGTTTTTCCATCTATCTGTGTCCTCTCTTATTTCCTTGAGCCGTGATTTGTAGTTCTCTTTCAAAAGGTCCTTCACATCCCTTGTTAGTGGTATTCCTAGGTATTTTATTATCTTTGTTGCAATTGTGTATGGGATTTCACTCATGATTTGGCTCTCTGTCTGTTATTGGTGTATAGGAATGCTTATCATTTTCGCATATTGATTTTGTATCCTGAGACTTTGCTGAACTCGCTTATCAGTTTAAGGAGGTTTTGGTCTGAGACGATGGGGTCCGCTAAATATACAATCATGTTGTCTGCAAATAGAGACAATTTGACTTCCTCTTTTCCTAACTGAATACCCTTTATTCCTTTTCTTGTCTGATTCCCCTGGTCAGAATTTCCAACACTATGTTGAATAGAAGTGGTGAGTGAGGGCATCCTTGTTTTGTGCCAGTTTTGAAAGGCAATGCTGCCAGCTTTTGTCCATTCAGTAAGATATTGGCTGTTGGTTTGTCATAAATAGCTTTTATTGAGATACATTCCATTGATATCTAGTTTATTGAGAGTTTTTAGCATAAAGCACTGTTGAATTTTGTCAAAGGTCTTCTCTATATCTATTGAGATAATCACAGGGGTTTTGTCTTTGGTTCTGTGTATGTGATGGATTACATTTATAGATTTGCAGATGTTGAACAAGCCTTGAATCCCAAGGATGAAGCCAACTTGATCATGATAGATAAGTTTTTCAATGTGCTGTTGAATTCGGTTTACCAAGTTTTTTTTTTTTTTTTTTGAGGATTTTTGCATCAATGTTCATCATAGATATTGGTCTCAAATATTCTTTTTTTAGTTGTATCTCTGCCAGGTTTTGGTATCAGGATGATGTTGATCTCATAAAATAAGTTAGGGAGGATTTACTGTTTTTTTTATTGTTTGGGATAGTTTCAGAAGGAATGGTACCAGCTCCTCTTTGTACCTCTGGTAGAATTTGGCTGTGAACTCATCTGGTCCTGGACTTTTTTGGGTTGGTAGGCTATTAATTGCTGCCTCAACTTCCGACCTTGTTATTAGTCTATTCAGGGATTCAACTTCTTCCTGGTTTAGTCTTGAGATGGTGTTAGTGTCCAGGAATTTATCCATTTCTTCTAGATTTACTGGTTTATATGCATAGAGGTGTTTGTAGTAATACATTTTAGTCTTTAAATCATTTTGAGTTAATTTTTATATATACAACAGGGGTCCAATTTTATTCTTTTGCTTGTAGTTATCCAGTTTTCCCAACATCATTTGTTGAACAGTTTGTTTCTGTACCCATTGTGTATTTTGGTATCCTTGTCAAAGATTAGTTGACTTTATAGGTGTGGTTTTATTTCTGGGCTCTCTATTCTATTCTATTGATCTATGTGTCTGTTTTTATGTCAATAGGATGCAATTTTGATTACTACAGCTTTGTTATATAGTTTAAAATCAAGGTGTATGATGCCTGCAGCTTTGTTCTTTTTCCTCAAAATTTCTTTGGCTATTTGAGGTCTTTATACACATTTTTGCATTTTTTTCTATTTCTGTGAAAAAAGAAGTCACTGAAATTTTGATAATGATTGCACTCAATCTCTAGATTGCTTTGCGTATGGGCATTTTCACTATATTAATTCTTCCAATCCATGTGAGATCTTCTGATTTATTCTTAAATTTGTTTTATCAATACTTTATAGTTTTCCATATTCAGATCTTTCCCCTTCCAGGTTAAATTTACCCCTAAATATTTTATGAATATGTAAAGAAACTGTGGTATATACTACCACAATTGGTAAATAATATTAATTATTTAGCCATAGTAAGGACGTCCTTCCACTGGTGACAACATGAATGAACCTGGAAGACATGATGCTAATAAAAATAAGCCACATATAAAAAAAGATAGAAACTGTTTTATCTAACTTTATAGGTAAAATCTAAAAAGTCAAATTCATAGAAACAGGGAATAGAATGACAGTAGCCAGTGGCTAGATGTTAAGGGGATGGGGATGAGGAGGTGTTGGTCAAAGGATAGAAACAAACTTTCAGTTTTAAGATGAATAAGTTCTGGAGATCTAATATACAGTGTGAGAAGTGATGGATGTGTTCATTTAATTGTGTTATCACTGCACAATGTATACATACATCAAATCATCATGTTGTACACTGAGTATATTAAATCCTTATTTGTAAATTAAGTGTTTTGAAAAAAAGAAATACAGATTTTAAAACACAAACTCTGAAATGTAGCTATCATATACACAACATTAGCTACAATTTTATGATACCCCAGAAAAGAATAACTAGGTGTCAATATTTAAACCTCAGCTCAACTCCTTACCATATGTAAATAATAGCGAGTTAAAGAATATATACAAAGTTCAATTAAAGGCAATTAAAAAATAACAACAAAGAGAATATGACTTACTTCTATATGAGTATGTATATTAATATTGATAAAATAGGTGTACAACTGATTATGAGCATATATGGGTATATCTATGCAGCATATATGTATGTATATGTGTATTTAGAGTGTGAGTGTATATAATGAACACAAAAAATCTAATAGACACACACACATGCATTTTCGTGCATGTGGGCATATATAGTGTGTAAATATATTACATATGTATAATTATGTGTATATATAATGCAAACATATACATATAAGTGTGTATATATATATGCATGCATTATATACATACACATAAATACTGCATGCATTACATATATACACATGTACACACACACACACACACACACACACACACACACACACACAGAGACATATTTATTTGTTCCATTTATTTTCAGCCAGTCTAGATATTATCTCACTTGGGTGAAATGGTTATTCCTCAGATAATTAAGTATGGACAGTAGAGAATATGATTACTTAGGAGTCAGATGAACTTCCCTTTGAAGATAGGTACACAAACACTATAGCAAATATCTCATTCTGAATCTTAGATATTGAATATTATAGGATATACACAAAATTATCAAAAAGTTTAAAACTTAAATTTAAATGTCTTCTTATTAAGTCAGAAAAAAAAGACATTGATGTAAGCATTCAGTTTATACAGGTAGGAAAAAAAAAAAAACAACATAAGAAAAAAGATAAAAGCAAATACCAGTGAACTAAAACCAGGAAAGGTTGAGATCTGATAAAAATAAAAGTTTAAACATGTGTTTTGTTTTGTTTTGTTTTTGTTGTTGTTGTTTTTCAGAAATATAATAAGCCAAGTTTAATTAACCTGGAAATTTTGATTGAAAGAAAAACAAAAACAGTAAATGGACATAACGAATTTGCTGAGGAGTGATTTACTTCCAATTATGTGGTCAATTTTAGAGTAAGCGAGATGTAGTACTGAGAAGAATGTATATTCTGTGGATTTGGGGCTAAGAGTTCTGTAAATGTCTATTAAGTTTGCTTGGTCCAGATCTGCATTCAAGTCCTGGATTTCCTTGTTGATTTTCTGTCTCACTGATCTGTCTAATATTGAAAGTGGAATGTTACAGTCTCCTACTACTATTGTGTGGGAATCTAAGTCTCTTTGTAGGTGGTTAAGGACTTGCTTTATGTACCTGGGTGCTCCAGTATTGAGTGCATATATATTTAGGATAGCTCTTCCTGTATTTATTCTTTTACCATTATGTAATGCCCTTCTTTGTCTCTTTCGATTTTTGTTGGTTTAAAGTCTGTTTTATTATAGACTAGGACTGCCACCCCTGCTTTTATTTTTTGCTCTCCATTTGCTTGGTAAATCTTCTTCCATCCCTTTATTTTGAGTCTATGTGTGTCTCTGCATGCGAGATGCATCTCATGAATACAGCACACCCATGGTTCTTGGGTTTTTATCCAATTTGCCAGTCTGTGTCTTTTGATTGGGGCATTTAGTCCATTTACATCTAATGTTAATATTGTTATGTGTGAATCTGAACCTGCCATTTTATTACTGGTTGGTTGTTTTCCCCTTTGGTTGGCATAATTTCATCATTGTGTCTTTGGTCTTTACCATTTGGCTCTTTTTTGCAGTAGCTGGTACTGGTTTTTCCTGTGTTTAGTGCTTCCTTCAGAAGCTCTTGTAAGCCCAGCCTGGTGGTGATAAAATCTCTCAGCAACTGCTTGTCCATGAAGGATTTTATTTCTTCTTCACTTATGAAGTTTAGTTTGGCTGGATATGAAATTCTACGTTGAAAGTTCTTTTCTTTAAGGATGTTGAATATTGGCCCCCACTCTCTTCTGGCTTGTAGGGTTTCTGCAGAGAGATCTGCTGTGAGTCTAATGGGCTTCCCTTTGTGGGTGACCTGACCTTTCTCTCTGGCTGCCCTTAGTATTTTTTCCTTCATTTCAACCTTGGTGAACCAGATGATTATGTGCCTTGGGGTTGCTCTTCTAGAGGAGTATCACTGTGGTGTTTTCCATATTTCCTGTATTTGAATGTTGGCCTGCCTTGCTACTTTCACTTTTTGAATTCTTGAAGTGTGGCATGCACTAACCTGGATGTTTTACATATGTTATCACATTCAATCTTCATAAAATTTCTTTTAAGTAGTATTAGCATTCCCGGTTGTTTAAGAAAATCATCATAAGAGGTCTACAAGTAGTCACTGGAGAAGTCAAAATCCTACTATACTGTTCCTTCCATTTCACTCTCATTGTCTCAAAATACCAACTCTCTCCTGACTTGTAGGTTCCACCTTTTTGTACCTCTGAGTGATAACTAAAGAATTCCATATAATGATCATTAATTTGAAATTTGTTATTAAGAGATTTGGACTGAAAATTTCTAGTGAATTGCTCAAGTATGGAGGTGGAATGATTCCCTGTGTCTCTGTGGTGGGTCACATTCCCTCCAGCATATGGGTCAGACTTTTGAAAGAATTTAGTTAATTAACTCCCTAAGTACTTCACACCACCTTAATTGTTCTATGGACCCAGTACTGCATTTAGGAAGAAACAAGGAGACATACATTCTTTGTTTGGCTAAATGTCAAATATTTTGATCAATGTTTAACATCTAAATGTGCCAATAATGTATCTCTAGGTTTATTTACTCAAACTTCGGTTGACTCTCATTGTTATATTTTTAAGGCATAATATATTTTATGCCAGATAATGGGTCACCTCACCAACAGTGACAGAAAATATTTCTTCTAGCAGGACTGTCTCTCATACAACTAGGGATGTTGTTCAACATACCTAACAGTCCGCACAGAGAAAAACCAACAGCCAATCTGAACGGACACCAGAGAAGTATACTGTATGGCTTTTGGTATGCCAGATATTTCCCTTAGATTATGGAGAGGTCCCTGAACCTTCAAGAAGGAGTGGCAAGTTAGCACAAGGGACTTTGAAAGGTTGGGACAGGAATTTTGGACCAACCAAGAGGAAATTATTTCAACAGTTAACAGCTTACACAGGAGACAGTCAGCCCTGCCTTCCCAATACAGATTCTCCTGACTTATGTGATTGAGCTCTCATATAGGTCCTATTGAGAATTATACTGACCAATCTTAGAAAAATAAAAAGGCACAGAAAACTTACTTAAATAATAGAGTGTACTGTTTAACAAGCTGGTATCAATTAATCTCTTTTTGTGACTGCATATTTTTTCTACTCCATCAACTCAGCATGCTAGTAAACACTAGTATCTCGAACAAACAGTTGACATAAAATTAAGAGAAATACACATGGAAAAAGTTTCAGTTGTGGGCTGCATGGGAAGATTACACTAATTTAAGAAGAATTGTAAGTAATTCTTCCTTTGTATTTAGAAGCCTCAAAGGCACCTAATTTTATGGTTTTTCAAGGTAAATTCTTTTTTTTTTTATCTACTTCAAAGAAATTATTCAAATTTTTAGATATACAGTCAGTAGAGAACTAAAATACATTTTAGTATTAAGTCACATTACAATATTCTGCTTGAGGACAACTAAACTGCCTATAACTAGATTTAAACATAGGATATACAAAAAGCTTTAAAATAATTTTTATTACTCCATTCATCTTACATGGTTTCATTCTCTGCATTGTGAATTGAACAAGTGAATAATATTCTCTTAAGGAAAATTAAATATAATAGTATTGTATGATCATGAAGTCTAAAATGTGGAGACATTTAAAAAAAGAAGGAAAGAATGCCTAAAAGTCAAAGAACCCAAAATCGAAATTAATAACTTAAACACAAACCAGTATGTCAAGTGTTCAAGGAAGGGATAAAGCTACATATGAAGTTTAATTAAGTTTCAATAGTAATATGCCCAGAAAAGCTCTGGTTTCACTCTGAAATAGCAAAAGACAAATGTCAGTAGGTTAAAAAAAAAAAAAATTATCATTTACAACCAAATCTAAAGTTAATTTGTATTGCTGAAAGTATTCAAATTGGTATGGTAGAATGCTACAATGAAACAGTGACGACACTGCCCTTGCAATTTTTTCAATAATTTACCATATCTTAAAAATGCTGAAAAGATATTTCCTGTAATCATTTGTTAAATTTATGCCCTTGGAATCTATGAAATTATTTATGGGGTCGGCAAAATAGAATAAAACTGTTAAACTGAACCATTTAACTGCTTGGCGTTGATTCTATGAAGTCATAGGATGTAATTAATAATTATATTGATAGTGTTGGTTTTGTGTGTGTTTTGGTCCCCAAATTATAAAAACTTTTGAAGAAATAATGTAAGTTAAAAGTTTATACAGCAACATCTCTAGGGAAAAAAAAAAACAAGAAAATCTAAGTTTAGCATTTGTGAGGCATCATCTCATTAGAGTTGACCATTTTCAGCCTCCTACTGATGAATTCCAAATTGACTTTATATGTACAATATTGATCAGATCAATTATATCAAATCATCTTTTACATAATCAAATATTGATGTATTTACAAGTTTAGGAAAGCAAATTCTAAATGTGTTCTATGTTAAAAACTGTATAGGAGAGTGTATTCTAAGATAGATTGTATGAATTACCAGTTAATAAATTTTTTCAAAACGACAGTTTTAATAAATGAATGATTAAATTTTTTTCAAACACTAACATATTTATTGATGGAAAGTGCACAGAAACTTTATTTTAAAACATTTTCATTATCAACTGAATAAAAAATAATAGATAACATGTTGGACAGTATGTGGCAAAAGGTGAACCTTTGCTCTCTATTAGTGGGAATGCAAGTTGGTGCAGCCCCGTATGGAAAATAGTATGGAAGTTCTTCAAAAAATTAAAAATAAAACTACTATGTAATCCAGCAATCCTGATTTGGGGCATATATCGACAGGAAATAAAATCTGTGTTCCTGTGTTCACTGCAGCAGTTAAAATTGGGATCAACCTAAGTGTCCCATCAGTAGAATGAATAAAGAAAAGGTGGCAAATAAACAGAATAAAATACTATTCAGTGTTTAAAAAGAAAAAAAAAATTCTGATATTTGTGACAACATGGAGAAACTTAGAGAATATTATCACTGAAATAAGCCAAGCACAGAAGGCAATTATCACTTATATGGAATCGAAAGTAACTGAACTCATATGAGTAGAGAGTACAGTGGTGGTTGCCAGGGACTGGAGGACAGGAGGTGGATTGGGGTGATGTTATTCAGTGTATACAAAATTTCAGTTAGATACAAGGAATAAGCTTAAGAGATCTATTGTATAACACTGTGACTATCATTAATAACAATGCATTATATTTTTTTAATTGCTAATAGATTTCTAAGTGTTCTTATTACAAAATCATAAATATGTGAGTAATGCATATGTTAATTGGCTAGATTTCACCTATTCACTATGTTTACATATTTCAAAGCAAAATGTTGTACACAAAAATATATATAACTTTTGTCAATTTAAAAATAAATCAGTATTTTTTAAATGAAAATTAATATTTTTTATTTAGTTATGTTTGATTTCTATAAAAAGTGTCATTTGGAAGTTTTCTCAAAATGAAAAGAAGCATATAAAATATAAATTTCTACAAACAAAAATGTAATTATACATTACATTTTTATTCACAATATTATCAGCAGGTTATGTAACTTTAGCTCTCACCATTACACACCCAAGACTTAGAACATTTTCTTAGCCATGAGTGCCTAAAAAAATCAATTAATAAAAAGACAGTAAAATATTACGTACATTCCAAAGTCAGAAGCATTTGAAAAAGCAATGTGACACATGGAACATTTGTATTTACCTTTCTTTTTTTATACATTGCATATTGTCATTCCTCATAACCCTACAGTGAAGGGAAGAAAAAATACAAAGATTGTGTTGCAAATTGTGTAAACCACAGGAGAAATTGAATATTTCATAAGTATTCACAAAAATATGCACATATACATGCTCTATTAGCACTGTGAGTTGGAATATTCAACTTCCGTTTCTATCAGAATCTGACATTTCTTCTTCTTTTATGCAAAACAAATATTATTTAAGGTTTTGTTGCAATGTACCTATTTGGTTTAAGTAGAGAACAGAATGTAACCGGAAGGCTTTAATATTCATATCTAATGTTATTGTGAAATAACTGTCCTGAAAATGAATTTGAACTTGGAAAAATTTTCTACATAATAAACACACATTACCTAAATGACCAGGGACTTAAAAAAAAAAAAAAAAAAAAAAAAAAGAGGCTATAAGAAAAATAAGGGTAGGTAAGTCCTGAAACCCTGATTTCTTGATGGTTCTTGACAGTGTCAAGAATCGAGAGCCTTGGGTTTTAGAAGATACTCCAGAAACAGAAGTAAGGTGGGTAGTTGAAACTGAGGCCACAATGTAAACCCAGGAAACAACAATTTTTTCTCATTATCCTAGAGCTAGGAGGCAAACGTACACCTTTCACTGGAAATGTAGTCTTTTACAGTGCTCTTCCACAATTTAAAGACCCTGTGTGTAATCCCAGCACTTTGGGAGGCTGAGGCAGGTGGATCATGAGGTCAAGAGATCAAGGCCATCCTGGTTAACATGGTGAAATCCCATCTCTACTAAAAATACAAAAAATTAGCTGGGCATGGTGGCACGCGCCTGTAGTCCCACCTATTCGGGAGGCTGAGGCAGGAGAACTGCCTGAACCCAGGAGGTGGAGGTTGCGGTGAGCCGAGATTGCGCCATTGCACTCCAGCCTGGGTAACAAGAGCGAAACTCCGTCTCAATAAAACAAAACAAAACAAAACAAAACAAAAAAACCCTTGTAATGATGTTGAGCTTATCTGGATAATTCAGGATAATCTTATTTTAGAGTCTTCTGATTAGCAACACTAATTCAATATAAAACCTTAATTCCCCACTGTCATGTTTGGAGGATTAAGGTATAGGCATTTTTGGAGGAGATCCAATAGTATACCTATTATTCCATTTCAAAAACCTTCTCATGTTATTAAATTATTAATAACTTTAGAGGCAGCCAAGGGAGTATTGAATCCACTTGTGACTTAGTCTGTTACTGGCGTTATAACAAAGTGCCATAGACTGGGAAATTTATAAATAACAGAAATTTATTTCTCACTGTTCTAGAGGCTGAGAAGTCCAAGATTTGGTATTTGGTGAGAACCAGTTATTCCTAAGCAGCACTTTTTCTGTTTCCTTCCATGCCAGAAGGTACTAAGAGGCTCCCTTAAGCCTCTTATATAAGTACACAAATTTCATTCATGGGAGCAGAACTCTCATGACTGAATCTTCCCCTAAAGGTTCTACCTTTTAATAATATCCCATTGGATATGAGTTTCCAATATACAAATTCCGTGAAGACACCAAAATTCTGATTACAGTAGCTTGATACAAGAGCATTGAAGAAATATATTATGAGAAACACTGGGTAGAGAATATTGTGTAAATTCTAGTCCTACTTTTGTAGACTAGATGAATTGTTCTCTACACTGGGTAGAGAATAATGTGTAAATTCTAGTCCTACTTTTGAAGAGATGAATTGTTTCCAGAAAATCACATTGTTTATGAGTCTAAATTCCAAATCTGGATTAGAGTATCTCTAAATTCTCACTAAGTCCTCTCATAAGAATTTATACTTTTGAGAAAGAAAAACTATGAAGTCAAACAAGATGCTTCTAAAATTGAAAGACTAATAAAGAGACTGCAGTATTATCTGATACAAGATTCCAAAGGGGAACAAAACTGATTTCCCTCCCACCCTTCAAAAGTAGTTTACAAATAAATTAAGTTATTTTCCAGTATTTCCTCTACTAAATTGCATCATTCATCCTAAAGGAAAAGCACAGAGCATAAAAGATAAAATAACACTTGCAGGCACTGGAACAGACTAATAAAACACCATCCCGATTTTCTTGACAAGGAAACTACCTAAGGCTAGAAATAGTTGAGTGAGATAGAAAAATGAAAACTGAGGAGACTCAGATGGTTCCCTTGTAGGGCTATTTTATGTCATGATTTATGGACTGAGGCCTAGGAAAGCCATACTGAATGTATATTCAATCACAGCAACAATAAGTCGCAAGGATGCACTTCACTGATAAGCATTCAAGACTGTGTGTATTTATTTTCAAAAATTAAATCTATATATATCTAAGTCAGCAATTTCAGACGGATAATTTTAATTACTATCTCTTATGTTTAGAATTTGTTACATACCTTGAGAATCACAAGGGCATTTATCTGCTAGCACGCAGCATTAACGGATCCTGATTTTAACATGATTTAATTAACAGAACTTAAAGACAAAGATTCTCCTGACAGTTAAAAAAGTTTTCTATGTAACAGATGTTTAGCCATGTATACTGGGTAACAGGTTAGAACAGGTTGTTAAAGAAGTTACAACCATAGTTTTCATCCCTGTAGAGACCAGTTTGCACACTACATTGCAAATTTTATTAGCCATGACTTTAATTTAGTCTTTGAAAAGTTACATTCATAAGACATTGTTGGTGACTCGTCATAAACACTTATCACCATTGAACATAAAATTTACAATCGTGTTTGACTAAAAATGCACCTATCATATCACTTTCATAAAAAAAAAAAAAAAGCACTCTTTTTTCTTCTTTTTCTTTTTGTTTTGTTTTGTTTTGTTTTGAGACAAGATCTCTCTCTGTAGCCCAGGCTGGAATGCAGTAATAGTCTGGTCACAGCACCCTGCATCCTCCACCTCCCAGGCTCAAGCAATCCTCCCACCTTAGCCTGCATAGTAACTGGGACTAAGGGCATGCACCAACACACCTGGCTAATTTTGCTATTTTTTGTGTAGGAGGGTAGACACGGGGTTTCACCATTTTGCTCAGGCTGCTCTCAAACTCCTTGTCCAAAGTGATCTGACAGCCTTGGCCCTCCAAAGTACTAGAATTACAGTTGTGAACCATCATGCCTAGCCTGAAAGCATGTTCTTCATGTGTGCTTTACCTCAAAGGGTTATTACAAAAGAGAAAATTATACAAAAATTGTTAGTAAGCTGAAGACTAAATAGAAAGTATTAAGTAAAATTGTTGATGCAATTCCATGTGGCTACAGATTTGGGTGTTTTCTTTTCTCTAAAACTAAGAAAGAAATTTTTACTTTTAATAAGATTGGCAACAAAGACAGTAATGGTAACTAATTCTTATGCATATTGGATATTTCCTTTGTCATAATTTCAATATGTTAACTAATTGACACTAGGACAATTACTGACAGGTTATATAATAAAAATATATGTGGATATGCTCATTATATTTATATAAATATAAGCATACATATATAATTGTGGGGTTTTGATTAACAGATATTAAAGCTATAGATATTAAATGTAGATTAATATAGATTAATAGATATTAAAGCTATATTATATATGTCTTCTGCACAAAAAGTGGCTTACTTTTGCTTTATCATTGCTCTCAAACATGTGGTAGGACTACATAGAAAGGTATCAAAAAGCCAAAATGCTAATAATTGCTTTAGTTCTAACAGCAGAAGGTGAGATAAAATGAGATATGAATTTGCTGATACAGAATGAACAAGTAAGAAGTAGCTGCCTGGTACTTTTAGGAGAATAAACAATAATCTGAAACACTGAGTACAAAAACACAAAGAACAAGTTGGAATAAAGAGTGCCCTGGCCATCTCTTTGGCTGTCAGGGCGAGATATAATTTCAATAAAGCTTTTCTACTTAAAATTAAATAAATATCATTGGCTCTATTTAGTATTATTAGTATACTACATGCACATACACAAACATCAAAAACAATCTAGTGCTTTGTTCAGGCAAAGATGAACACAGGGAAGATTGTTCCTTATTTTATTTTATTTTTTTTTAGCCGCATTTCACTGTGCTACCCAGGCTGGAGTGCAGTGGTATGATCTTGGCTCACTGCAACTTCTGCCTGCCAGGTTCAAGCAGTTCTCATGCCTTAGCCCCCCGGAGAACCTGGGACTATAGGCACCCACCACTACACCTGACTAATTTTTTTGTAGTTTAGTAGAGATGAGGTTTCACCATGTTGCCCAGGGTGCTCTCCAACTCCTGAGCTCAAGCAATTCAGCCACCCTGGCTTTCCAAAGTGCTAAGGCACTTCCTGAATTGTTGATAGGAATTTGTGAGAACTACAAGCAAACAGATGGTTTATTAGTCCATTTTCATGTTGCTAATAATGACATACTTGAGACTGGGTAATTTATAAAAGAAAGACGTTTAATTGACTCACAATTCAACATGGTTGAGGAAGCCTCAGGAAACTTGAAATCTGGAGGAAAGGGAAGCAAACACATCTTTCTTCACGTGGCAACAGGAGAAAGAAGTGCCAAGCAAAAGGGGGAAAGACCCTTGTAAAACCATTAGATCTTGTGAGAACTCACTATCATGAGAACAGCATGAGGGTAGCTGCCCCCATGATTAAATTACCTCCCACAGGGTCTCTCCCACAACACATGAGGATTATGGGAACTAAAATTCAAGATGAGATTCGGATGGGGACACAGACAAACAGAATCAGATGGAACAGTCAGGTATATGCATATACTGTAGATTTATCCCTCTTGTTGCTCTGATTATGAGACTTCTACAGGTCTTTTACTCTGAGAACTTTATGGTACTAATCAGGAACTAGATTCCATGCCAGTATGAAAAAAATCTACCAATGCACATATTTAAAAGTATATGCATAATTATACATTTGTTTATTTCAACAAATATTTATTGAGGGCCTGCTATGCATCAGACACTTTTCTAGGAGCTGTTGTGACACATCTCAGAAGCTCAGACATGGTCACTAAGCCGCTGGATTTGCCATTTGCCAAGGATGCAATAAAGAATATGACTCTCCAAAAGTTGGTTATCAAAAACATTTCTTCTAGTGCTTACTGAAAAAAAAATGGATTTCTGTAATCTATGTAAAATTGGAAAGCATTTTTCCTTAAATATACAAACAGGTGGTTCACACTAGGAAAAATAACATTGGCTTAAAGTTAGGCATGGAGAAAATGTCAACCTTACTAGTAAGGAATGAAATGCAAAGTAAAGAAGCAGCTTAATACTTTATATTGTTTTGCAAAACTTAAAAGGTTAGTGAATATCATGTGCTTGCCAAACTGTGAGGAAAGTATCAGTCTTCACGCATTAGTGGTGGGATATTGGAACATGAAGTCTGTCAGTGCCTCATAAAATTAAGATTAAGCAAACTCTGTGAAACTGCCTACCCACTCCTAGATATATACCTGAGAAAGGGCTTACAAATAAAGCAAATAAAAATACAGAACACCTATTAAAATTTGAATTTAAGATAAGCAAAAATGATGTTTTAGTGTAAGAATGTCCCATGCAATATTTCAAACATACTAAAAACCTGTTTTTTAAAATCTAAATTTTATTATCATGTATTTCATCTAACAAATGTAACCTCAGAGAAACCATCAGCAGGTTACAAAGAATTGTAAAAAGATATTTATTCCAGCATTCTTTATAGAAGTCATCCATTAGGGCAACTAAATGGCCACTGCCAGAAAGATTAAAAAAGAAATTACAATTTATCTGTTGTGTCAATCTTTCTTTTCATTATTTTTTCTAATAGTTGTTTTTTTAAAATTTTTAAGTTCAGGATTACATGTGCAGGCTTGTTACATAGGTAAAATTGTATTGTGGTGGTTTGTTGTACCGATTATTTTATAACTTACATATTAAACCTAGTACTCATTAGTTATTTTTCCTGATCCTCTCCTTCCTTCACCCTTCACCCTTCAATGGTCCCCAGTGTGTGTTGTTCCCCTCTGTGTGTCCATGTGTTCTTATATTTTTGCTCCCATTTATAAGTGAGAACATAAGGTATTTGGTTTTCTGTTCCTGTGCTTGCTAAGAATAATGGCCTCTGGCTCCATGCGTGTCCCTGCAAAGGACGTCATCTCACTCTTTGCTATACGTGCATAGTATTCCATGGTATACCACATTTAGTTGATCCAGTCTATTTTTGATGGGCATTAAGTTGATTTTCTGTCTTTGCTATTGTGAATAGTGCTGCAGTTAACACATGCATATATGTGTCTTTATAATAAAATGATTTCTATTCCTTTGGGTATAAACCCAGTAATGGGATTGCTGGATTAAATGGTACTTCTGTCTCTAGGTTTTTGAGAAATTGCCACACTTTCTTCCACAATGGTTGGACTAATTTAAAATCCAACCAACAGTGTAACAACATTCCTTTTTCTCTACAACCTCACCAGCATCTGTTATTTTTGACTTGTTAATAATAGCCATTCTGACTGATGTAAAATGGTATTCCATTGTGGTTTTGATTTGCATTTCTCTAATGATTAATGATGTTGAGCTTTTTTCATATGGTAGTTGGCTGCATATATGTCTTGTTTTGAACAGTGTCTCTTCATGTATTTACAACCTTTTTAATGGGGTTGTTTCTTTAAATTTGTTCAAGTTTCTTATAGATGATGGATATTAGACATTTGTCAAATGAATAGTTTGCAAACATTTTCTCCCATTCTGTAGATGGTCTCTGTTGATAGTTTATTTTGCCATACAGAAATTCTATAAATTAGTTAGATCCCATTTGTCAATTTTTATTACTGTTGCAATTGCTTGTGGCATTTTCATCATAAAAGCTTATAATTGTTCATAGTTTACAAAATTCTTTTTAATATTTTACCAAATCTAATAGACTCACTTCTAATGAGTTAATTCCATTTAGACTGATAGATTTTTTATTTCCACTATCTTTTTCTATGTTTATTACTTATTTTAGTGGTTTTTCCTTTTTCTTTTACTTTTTGGATTTTATAGTTTTCATTTATTTCATTTTTATTCATTTAGATGTTATATTTTTTGTTTTATCCTATTAATTGTAACCATCCCTTCCCCTTCTTTCCTAATTAGTTACACACCACTCTCCTTTTATTAGTGGGCAAAATACCAACTATTTCCTTCAGTAAGACAAACTGTCTCCTCACAACATACTAATCCCTCCAACTCATCTCTTCTACCCACTTCTCACAAAAAGATGTTTCACCTCTATTACACCCAAATCATACAAACAGACTGCTCAGCCAACTTCAGTATTATAGCAGATAGTTATAGTTATTAGTTTCCAAAATTTTGTATGTCTGTCAAGTACAGTTTTTAATCTACATGTTATATTTTTAAATTATAGAATTTCCATTGGTTCTTTTCGTAGGTATTTCCTTATTCAGCTGACCTTTTCAATATGTTCATTCAATAAATATTTTTACCTTTATTTTCTTGAGCACACCTAAAATAGATATTTTAAAATTCTTCTGTGCCATTGCAACTATTGCTTTTTCTCAGGTCCACCTTCTCCATAGACATTTTCTATTGGCAAGGGGTTGCATTTTCTGTTTCTTTGTGTTTGTCGTAATTTTGCTATTATTTTAAAAATATTTCTATGGCGAGTATTTAGTTTAGTTTTGTTTGTGTTCTCTGTTTTATTTATTTTAGTCTTGTTTTACCCAAGGAAGACTACAGCTAATTCAAAGGCTATTTTTACCTTAAATGGGTTGCCCCTGAGGCCAGGCAGAGGGTATGGCAGAGGGTATGGCAGTTCACCCACAGAATTTGTGGTCCCCCTCCCCAACTCTCTTTTCTGGAATTTCTTTTCTTACTTTCTAGCTGTTGTGTTATCTCAAATATCTGTCCTGGTTTTCCAAACCAGTAAGACTGCAGGGTGTTTATCTGTTTTGAATTTTAGTTTTCCTTAGAAAAAGAATTAAAAAACCCAAAACTTGGAAAGTGAATTTTAGTTGTTTTTGTTTATAAAATCTAATATGGTTTGGCTCTGTGTCCCCATCTAAATCTCACAATGAATCCTAATAATCTCCACATGTCAAGAGCAAAATCAGATGGAGATAACTGAATCATGGGGGTGGTTTCTCCTATACCATTCTCATGATAGTGAGTACGTTCTCAAAAGATCTGATGGTTTTGTAAGGGGCTTCTCCCTTCACTTAGCTCTCATTCTTTCTCCTGCTGCCCTGTGAAGAGGTGACTTCCACAAGCACTGTAAGTTTCCTGAGGCCTCTCCAGCCATGCAGAACTGTGAGTCAATTAAATCTTTTTTCTTTATTAATTCCCCAGTCTTAGGTACTTCATCATAGCAACATGAGAATGAACAAATTCAAAATCTGAGCCTGATAAAGCTGTAGAATAAATTACAATTCTAGCAATGCTTCCTTAATGTTTATGGGCTTGAACTTGTTGCTTGGCTTATGGCCTTTGCCTATTATATGAACAATTATTGATGAGTTTTTTCCCCCATGTGTAATGCAGTTAGCAAATATTCCATGCAATTGTTAGGCAGTGTGATAAAGACCAGGTCCTATGTCTGAACAATGAAGGAGAATCCTGTTGTTTTCCATTTTATCACACATTTAGTACTGCCAGATTTTCAGATTATAGCCATTTTCACAGATATTTCACTGGTATTATATCTATTCCATCCTTTATCATATAAAATTGGGTATACTTAATTACCTATTTAAAAATTGCCTTTCACATTGTTCTATTATTTATAGTTCCCAAAGTGAAGGTCATTCTATTTGTTGTATTCCCACTGGATGTTTTTCACCTCACCTATTTGTAATCTTTGACTTGCCCCCAGACTTTAAGATGCAGTTGTGGGCCAGGTGCTTAACCACAGAGCGCACGCACCTGTAATTTGGGCACTAACAAATACTGTTGCAATGAATATTCTTTACCCTATTCCAGTATTGCATGTGTAAAAGTATCCCTAGGATAAATATTAGTGAATGAGACTTTCGGGCTACTTCAGTGTGCAGACTTGTTTTCATCCTCCAAATTATCTGAAGTCATTGGAATTAGTGGTGCAGGACATTAGAAATCAGAAGATTGTGTACTGAAGAGGACATAAGTTAGTGTCAGGGATCCCCATGAGTTGTTATTTGTGGGTTGGTCATCTTCAGGCTTAACAGAGATCGGCCACCATGGGTGTAAGAAAAGGATGGATTCACTAAAAGTCAAACATTGCTAGAGGAAATTATAGCTCTGGACCAGCCAGAATAGAGAGGCTTTGATAACACCTCAATAACAATCCTGACATCCAGCTTATGCTACATAGCTTGAACCTTAGAAGAAATTGCCTCACTCTAAATTAAGACTGACTGTTGACTCAGAATAACAAAGCCTAAGTTAAAACCTAGTGAGATCCTCAGAAGCGACAGAATTGAGAGCTTGTGTGAATTCCAGTAACTTAAAAAAGAACTCAGAAAACAATCTGGAGTTTTCTCAGCTCTACCACAGCAGGTAGAAAGTTAGGTTTACACTGGTTCAAGGCTTTCCAAAAATTGAATTGCCTCCAATAGCAAAAATAAATATTTCAGAATACGAGTAATATCCTGTATCTCAGAAATATATTATCACAATGATCAGCATATAATAAAACTTTTCTAGACATTCAAGGAAACAGGAAAATGTGAATACTCAAGAGAAAAGGCAATCAATAGAAACCACACACATGTAGATTTTGCAGTCACAGAGATTAAAATGGTGTTATAGTAAACAATTAAAAGGCAGTTTTCAAGAATTAAAGAAAAAATGAGCTTAATTAACGAACAAACAGATTTTTCACAAGATAAACTACAGAAAATGGAATTTCTAAAATTGAAAACTGTAACAATAAAAAATAAATACCTGGCCAGGTACAGTGGCTCACACCTGTAATTTCACACATTGGGAGACTGAGGTGGGCCTATCACTTGAGGCCAGGAGTTTGAGATTAGCATGCCCAACATGGTAAAACCACGTCTCTACTAAAAATATAAAAATTAGCTAGGCATGGTGGCCTGTGCCTATAGTCCCAGCTACCTCGGAGGCTGAGGCATGCGTATCACTCGAACTTCCAGGAGGTTGAGGTTGTAGTGAACTGAGATCGTGCTACTACACTCCAGCCTGGGCAACAAAGTAAGACTCTGTCTCTAAATAAATACATACATAAAGAAACAAAATACATATAAATTCCAGGATGACCTTAACATCCCATTGAAATTATGGATAGAAAGTTAGTGAACTGGAGGACAGATCAACAGAAATTTTCCAATCTGAAGAACAAAAAGAACAAGGATTGAAGGAAATGAATCTCAGATAGGTGTCAAGTAATATCAAATTGTCCAGCATACTTGAAATTGAAGATTAAGAAGGATAAGTGAGTGAGAATGAGGCAAAAAATGGCTAAAAATTTCTCAAATTTAATGAAAAACATTAACTTATTATACTAGAAGCACAGCACACTCAAAGCAGAATATAAAAAGTCACAGCATATAGTAAAAGAAAAAAACAGAAAAACTCAAAAGAGGGCAGAAAATAAATATAAAGAAATAAAAATGTAAATAATATTAGTTTCTTACCAGAAACAAAGCAGAAGACAATAAAAGGATATATTTAATTTGCTGAATGTTGAAACATTATATTCAGCAAAAGTATCACTCAAAAATGTATCTCAAGTAAATATATTTTCTTTTTTTTTTACTTTTTCAAAAAGAAAATTTTATTGAGGTACAGTTTACACACCATAAAATTCACCTTTGATTATTAGTAAACTTATCAAATTGTGTAACTATCACTATAATCTAAGATTAGACGATTGCCATCATCCAAATATGATCCAGTTACCTATATATAGTTAATCTCTGTTCCCATCTCCAACCCTAGGTGACAACTTATCAACTTTCCATCCCTATCAATTTCACTTTTGAACATCTGTACCAATGAAAAATGCAAATCACAATATGTAGTCTTTTGCGCCTCGTTTCTTTCACTTAATATAATGTTTTTGAAGTTTGTCTGTGCTGTTTTAGAATTTATTATTTTTTGTTGCTGAATAGTATCCCATTATACGGCTATACCGTATTTTGTTTATCCATTCACCAGCTGATGGACATTTGGGTTGTTTTGATTTTGGATTACTATAAATAATGCTGCCATGAATATTCTTATGCAGGTTTTTTTTTTATTTGACATACTAATATGTACTTTTTTGTATCGGAAACAAAGTTATAGAATATCAACAGTTCTAAGAGTTTTATAGTTTAATATTCTGGAAATTAGGATGTGCCTTAGAGTTCATGGTTTATGTATCCATCAGTGTCCTATAAGGAAGCAGATGGCACACTAAAATCACAATGCTTTAAGGAAGGTTTAATAAGGGAAGTCTTAATAAAGGTAATGGCCAGTTTGAAAAAGATGAGAGTCAGTCATATGGATATATTTTCTTTTTATTAAAAGGCTGGAGAAATTTTTCATCAGTGGGCCTAATCTACAATAATGCTAAAGGAGTTTCTTCAGACTGGACGGAAGTGTTATCAGATAGAATCCTGGATCTTAAAGAAGAAATAAGTAGGCTGGGCATGGTGGCTCACACTTGGTGTGGAAATATTAGTATCAGAGAAAACAGATTTCAAGACAAAAACTGTAAAAGCAACTTCAACTGGAGTAATTCATCATAAAGGTATTTCAGTATTAATATGCATGCCTCTAACAAGAACTTCAAAGTTCATAAAGTGCAAACTTACAGAATTGAAAGAAGAAACAGACAATCTGAGAACATAACTGGAGATCCTCTATCATTTTAACTATCTTCTCTCAGATAAACAAATGGACCAAGAAATGGAGTATAATATAGATCTACCATTGAACCTCAATGATAGTTTAAAAATATTACATTAACCCAATGACTGAAAATTCACATTCCCTCAAATGCACATGAAACATTCATCAAAATACATAAAACACATTTTAGTGTATCTTAAAAGACTAAAGTCTTAGAGTATGTTTTCTGTGTGTATACACCAATAGTAAATTGGAAATCAAAAAGTGAAGATATTCAGAAAATTCTTAAATATTTAGAAATTATCTACACTATTAAATAACACATTAATCAAAAACAAAATCACAAGGGAAATAAAATACTCAAACTGAAAGATAATGTAAATACAGCTTATCAACATTTGTGGAAGACTGCTGACAGTGTTTAAAAAAAAAATCATAGTTTAAAAGCCTACATTATAAAAGAAGAAATGGTTAAAATAAACTATTTGAATTATTGCATAAAGAAGCTAGAAAAAAAGAACACATTAAATTCAAAGTAAGTATGAGCATAAAAACAGTCAAGATTAAGCTATGAATCAATGTAATAAACAGACAACAGTAAAAATGCCAGAAGTTTGTTCTTCAAAAATATTAATAATATGTCTATAACTCTAAAAACTATTAATGAAATAAAACTAAAGGAAAGCAAAAATATTCAGAAAGAGAAAGGGCATATTATGATAACGAGGAAATATAAAATTTGAAGGCTACAAATGGAGTATTTTAAATAACTTTACTAAATGAAATATAACTGAGATCAACTGAATACATACCTTATAAAAAGTAATTGTCCAAACTAACTGAAAAAATTAAATAGAATGTATTTAATGAAGACAATTGTAGTTTTAGACAGTTTTAACAGAAAATTCTATAAATCTTTAAGACAGAGACTTTATCAAACATTTGTTCTTTTTTAAAAAAAGATGAAATACATGCTTCTAATTGATGAGACATGCATGAGCATACTTACTGAAGAAAAATTGTGAACATATATTTTTCATGATATAGATGGAAATATCTTCATCAAAATAACAGCAACTAATGATATAAAAATATTAATATATCACTATCAAGTGGAGTTTATCCTATGCCAGATTAGTTTCATATGAAAATAAATCTATATAATAATTCACCATAATAGAATAAAAGAGAAATACAGTATCCATTCATGAGAAAACATTCAATGAACTAAGAATGGAAGAAAACTTCCTCAACTAATGAAGTTCAAAAACCAGATAGCTATATAAAATTACATATCTCATGGTAAAGGACTGACTAATTTCCCTCTAAGATTGGGGACTTTAACTCCATCTATTAACATTGTACTGGAGATCCCAGTTCATGAAGTAAAACAAAACAAACAGAAATTATAAATATATTAAAAAGAATGTCCAGTTGTGTATAGTTGAAGACTACCTAATTTCTTAAGAATGTTAATGATCAACCAAAAATATTTTTTAAACTATCAGATTTAATATGTAAATTTAACAAGATTGGAGGATACAAAGTTAATATATAAATGTAAGTTCTTTTCTCTTTTTCGTTCTTTACCTACAATTTCTATTAGATGAATATAATTTTCCTGTGCTATACTTAAAAGACAAAATTCTATTTTCATTCTTGTATTGTTTACCCTTAATTTAAAAATACACATTTTTGTTTACTTATTCCTATCAGGATCTTGACTTTGTTAATATCTATGCATTCCTCTCAAACAAGATAAGCATCTGTACTTGTTCTCCCCTAATCTTTTAAATCTCTGAATCTGCCATACTGGTATTATGCAGATTTTTAGATCATAGTTGGTATTTTTAAACATTTTACTAAACAATAATATACACAGAAGACAGTTTATATATCATAAGTGATTCATAAACATTCATAATACATTCATGTAACACATTCTTATCATGAAGCCAAGCAATACCAGCTCCCAAAAAAACACATCTCAGGCTCCCATCTAGTAACTGCAACTCTCTGCATTTTTTCTCATTTCTAACAGTTAGTTTTGCCTGTTTTAATTTTCTACATTAATATGCTAATAAGCATATACTTTTCTGTGTCTGACTTTTTAAGTTCAAAATTACATTTATGAGAGTCATTTATTTTCTGCATGTAGTTGTGGGTAACTTATTCACATTGATGCATAGACTTCTATTATAGTAATATAGAATAGTTATTTATCTGCTCTTTTATTAAGTTAAATTTCTTTTTAATTTTTCTAGTTATAATTATTATGAATAAAACTTCTTTGAGCACACTTACACATGTCTTTGGTGAATATGCACTTATTTATTTGGGATATATAATCAAATATGTATTGTAGGATCAGAGCATATACATATACTTAGCTTCAGTATATACTGGCAGTATTCTATTGTGGTTTCAATAACCTCATAGCAGTGTACTGGAATTTTGATTGCTCCAAATTCTTGCCAAGTTTTGGTGATTTCCTTCTGTTTTATTTTAGAAATAGTTTTACCAGCTATCTGGATATTCCTTAGCCCAATCAAGTCAACTGACCATCATACTGGTTGTGGTGAGAAGGGACACTATTGTGTAGAATATGAGCACTTACTTGGATTCAAGCTCTTGTTTACTGAGTATATAGGCATAGACTCACTTCTTTTCCCATCTATACACTGGTAGTGAGAACATATATGCAAAGCCTTATTTTCATATTGAAGATAATGTAAGGTATCTGAAATGGAGAGTAGCTCAGAGTATATGCTAAAAAATTTGCGTTTTTTTAATTTCTATTTTTATCTTTGCTGCACACCCATTCTCTATTATGTGCTCACTAAGGACTTTGGAAAATGAATGGGTCCACTGTTAAAAAGAAAAGCGAGCTGCCCATAACTGTTGCTTCTAAAGTTCAGCAAGAGGTATCACTTAAATCCACAAATGAGAGGAAGACAGTCAGGTTACATAGACTATTGATTTTTAATTAGGAGAGAGACTGAAGTAATTAGATATTCTTTGCATGCTTTATTAGGATGAAATGAATCTTGTAATAACTCAGTTTAACTGATTTGGAGAATCCAGTAAAATATATGGACCATTAACAGCTTACCTTAGCAATTAGTGATGCTGAATGTAACAAAAGGTCATCTGTCTCTAGTTTAGGAAGTAAGAGATTCTTATGATAATCTTCTAACTCATAACTCCTATGCATTTTTATCATAAGAAATGATTGCTTCTCATATCTTGGCCTTCTTGCCTCAGCTCTATTGGCTTAATAAATATCAACTTTGAATTCACAGACTAAATCTGCAGCTTAATTTTGAAGATTTCACAATTGGCAGCATTTATTCCAAAGAGCTCAATTACCCTTAAACACAGGACAATTATTGGATAGCAGCTATCAGCTTCCTTGTTTTCATTAAAGTTAGGATTATTCCGCATTTGCTAATCTCAGGTAATATTTTCCTATTTTGCTGAAAATGAGTTAAAGGAATTATATACTTTTCTTATACACATAGGAAATTGTGTTTTAAACTGACAGATTTTAGCTGTGGTTGACGAGCAAAATGGCCAAACCAAGGGAAGAACTAACACCCAGTGCACATCGGGAGCAGACCAAATATAACAATTAGAAGTAACCTGTCCAGCACCAGATATCTCAAAAGAATACAAATGGTGAAGTGCTAGTCATACATGCATATGCTTTATGTTTGAAAAGAAATGTGCTCAAAAACCTGGAAAGGCTGGGCATGATGGCTCATGTATATAATCCCAGCACTTTGGGATGCCAAGGTTCACTTGAGCCCAGTAGTTCGAGACTAGCCTGGGCAACATAGTGAGAACCTGTCTCTACAGAAAATTTAAAAATTAGCCAGATGTGGTCACTCATGCCTACAGACTCAGCTACTCTAGAGGCTGAGGTGGGAGAACCACTTGAGCCAGGAATGTCAAGGCTGCAGTGAGCTGTGGTCGTACCACTGCACTCCATCCTGGGTGATAGTGAGATATTGTCTCAGAAAAAAGAAGAAAAAGAAGAAGATGATGATGATGAAAAAAAAAAAAGAAAGAAAAACTGGAAAGGCAGACTTGGAATCAACTGAAATTAAATCTCTTTTAGCTTTTCAACAACCAGTCACTACACACATGCCTCAACAGTAGTAAGGCTACTAAAAATATAATCACTTAGCCAAATATATTAAGTTAATAGAATAATTTACTTTCATATTTTATTCTCTGAATAATTCACTTTGAATGTAGCTCTATAAATCACTTCTTCATCCTGATGATCCTCTAATTTTACAGCACACATTCAGCCCAAAAATGTGCAAGTGGTCCTTTGGTATGGTTCTTATTTTTTAATTTGATTTATCATCGAATGATCAATAATCTTTACCTTTTCAACTATTATTTTCAAATACTTTCATATGTCAAACCAGGTTCAAAATCAACCTGCTATGGCAAAGGTTCCTGGGGACTATAACAGGATATATATTCTGCCTTTGTTAAATACTTCAGAGAATATTTCCCTAATAATAAGTGATCTTGTCTTTTTGTTCCTTTCTCTCTATTTCCACCTCTATATTAAGAAAAATTCTAGAGGATAAAATATATATACATTTTCAAATAATATTTCTTTTTGTGTGTGTGTGATAATGTATCTTCTAGAGGCTAATAAAGAAGTAGAAAAACATCTTCCCAACCAATAGATAAAGTAACTATTTAACCAGTGTTTTTTCTTTGTAAGGTTTATTACCATTATTTCAGAAAAGGGAGATGTATGTTCCTAGCTGCAATTTTTGCATAATTCTCTCTTATTCATTTAATCATCACTTCAAGATATAAACAATAAAATGTATTTTGAAAAAGCAACATTGAGTAAGTAAATATAGAATTGATATTAAGTATATTTTTGATAAATGCTGAAATAAATTGCACATGTAGACTCTTCAATGTTACATTTTTTGTTAGACAATAGCCTCTACAAAGTCTATGGTGAATACAGACAAGCTTTTCTAATCCTATAGTGTTGTGATTTAGCTCTTAGGACTAACATTCCAATGAAGTAAATGTTATTTATTACTCAGTTTGTTACACTGAACTCATAGACTTACCCTACAGATTACCCTACCTAGGGTCTGGAGTATTTTTTCAACATTCTGCTCCTCCAACCCCCATGTTCTCCATATCCTCATTGGCTAACATTCAGCATTATCTAAAGAATTCATGTAATCAACTAGAGTAGTGAGCAATGTTGGTATCTTCTATCCAAAGCATTAACTTTTAAAGAAATTCTGAGATTAATTCTGACATCAATTTTCAACACTAGAAAATTAGGCCTTAAATAATTTTATGTTTCTGGATAAGGCAGGTATAGGAAAATATGAACAACTCAATTTTTTGTGTCTTTATAATATCCCAATTTGTTCAAATAAAAACTCAAATTACAACATAATCATGTGCTAGCATATGACAGGCATAATTCTAACCAATCTCATCATATCTAAGTGACTTCCCCTTAGCTCACTCTACTCCATACCATATTAGCTATTTGCTGTTAGCTGAAGAAAGCAGGCCTAGTCCTATCTTGAGGTCTTTGCATTTACTATTACCTTTACTGAAATGCTTTTCTCTCAAATATCCATAGGATTTCCTCATTCAACTTCTGTTTGAAGGTCCACTTCACAAGGAAGCCTTTTATCTCCAATTTGCCACATGCCCCTCAGGGACAGGTGTCTTATGCTACTTCCATAAATTTCCCTCTAGCAATTCTCAATAACTTAAAAAACATCATTTTACCTATGTATTTTTTTTTTTTTTTTACTGTCCAAAAAAGGTAGATGCAGTACAAGGTAAATTTGTGAAGACAGGAAAATTTTGGCTTGATTTGTTGACTTTCTTATTCCCAAGACTTAGAGCAGCTCCTTTCAACTATTAGGTTATCAACAATATTTGAGTATGAGATATTAGTAAGTGATAAGAATTTTCATGAGCTTTGTGAAGCACTTTTATTTTATTTTGTATATGAGACCTTTTTTTTTTTTTTCTGAGAGGGAGTTTTGCTCTTGTTGCCCAGGCTGGAGTGTAGTGGTGCAATCATGCTCATTGCAACCTACACCTCCCAGGTTCAAATGATTCTCCTGCTTCAGCTTCCCAAGTAGCTGGGATTATAGACACCTGCCACCATATCTGGCTACTTTTTTCATATTTAGTAGAGATGGAGTTTCACTATGTTGGTTAGGCTGGTCTCAAACTCCTGAACTCAGATGATCCACCCACTTTGGCCCCCCAAAGTGCTGGGATTACAGGTATGAGACACCCCGCCTGGCCTGAATACTTTTTAATAAAGAAAATATGAATCCAATTTCTTCAGATTCATATTTTCTTTATTCAAGAAATATGCTTGGAAAAGCATTTCAAACATGCTTGGAAAAGCAATTTCTGTCTAGTGCTATTGTTTTTTTATCTTAAGCATTAATAATGAGCACTCCATTCTAAACTTTAATTTCAATATTTTTTAAAGATGTTAAATTGTAGCAATGTTAGAAAGGTGATAAATTACATAAGACAATTCACTCATTAAAACTAAATGATTGGCCGGGTGCAATGGCTCACACCTGTAATCCCAGCACTTTGGGAGGCTGAGGCAGGTGGATCACGAGGTCAAGAGATCGAGACCAACCTGGTCAACATGGTGAAATCCCGTCTCTACTAAAAATACAAAAAAATTAGCTGGGCATGGTGGTGCACTCCTGTAATCCCAGTTACTCAGGAGGCTGAGGCAGGAGAATTGCCTGAACCCAGGAGGTGGAGGTTGCAATGAGCTGAGATCATGGCATTGCACTCCAGCCTGGGTAACAAGAGGAAAACTCCATCTAAAAAAAAAAAAAAAAATTAAATGACTAATAATGTCACAGGATAGTTTCTGTTACAGAAAAAATGTGTCATAAAGCCAATTTGTATTGCAGATTTTAGCAATGGCATCTTGATAACTTGCACTATGTTTTTGGAAGGATAGGCAGAGCCTAAAGATTCCCTGACTGATATACAATTCTTTATAATTTTTTCATCATCTCAGTATCTTTTTTCAAACTAATGATTTATCTGAAAATATTGTTATTAGGAAAGATTACTTACCGAAAAAAATTAGAATTGCTTCAACATCTTTGGCCTACATCTTAAAATATGTGAATAAAAGGGAGGATCCCAGATGGCCAAATAGGAACAGATCTAGAGTGCTGTTCCCAGCAAGAAAAACATAGAGAGTGAGTGTTCATTGCATTTCCAAACAAGTTTTTACTGCCTACAGACCAGCAGATTCCCAGACTGAAAAGTGCATGAGTTTTCAGCATGGCTAGTGCCACTGGTTGGCACACAGAAACTCACACAAATCTGGGCGGCCTTTTCAGCTGGCGCCTGGAATGCCTGGGAGACAGAGTCACCCATTCAACTGAAAAGGAGGGTGCTGAGACAGGGAGCCAGGCGATCTGGCTTGGCAGGTACCACCCCCACAAAACAAACAATATGAAATGCTCTGGATTGAGAGTTTTGCAGCAAGTGCAGCTGGACTCAGGACAATCCTGCTCAGTGAGGGGAAAGGCATCTGTCAGTACCGAGGCAGTCTGCCAATACTGAGGCAGTTCACACAGCAGCTGGGCAGAGCCTGCAGCAGCTCAGCAACACCTCTACTAGCAGACTGTGACTAGATTACTCTGTGCAGGGCAGGGCATCTCTGAAAAAACGCAGCAGAATGTCAGGAACTTATAAATAAAGCCAACCTCCATAGGACAGGGCAGCTGGGAAGAGAGGCAGTTATGAGTTCCATTGCAACAGACTTAAAGGTACCTGCCAAGCAACTCTGCACAGAACAATGGAGCTCCCCGCACAGCACTTGAGCTCCTACAAGGGACAGACTGTCTCCTCAAGCAGCTCCCCGATCCCCATATACCTAAAGAGACACCTCATAAAGGAGAGCTCAGGCCAACACATCTGGTGGGTACCCTTCTGGGATGAAGATAACAGAAGAAGAAACCGGCAGCAACCGTTACTGTTCTACAGCCCCTATAGGTGATCCCCAGGTGAACAGAATCTGGAGTGGACCTCCAGCAGTCCTGCAGCAGAGGGGCCAGACTGTTAGATGGAAAACGAAGAAACAAAAATAGCTTCAACATCAACAGAAACGATGTCCATGCAGAGAATCCATCCGAAAGCCACCAACTACAAAGACCATACGTAGATTAAACCACTAAGATGGGAAGAAATCAGCACAAAAAGGATGAAAACACCCAAAACCAGAATGCCTCTCCTCCTCCAAGGGATCACAACTCCTCACCAGCTAGGGATCAAAGATGGATGGAGAATGAATCTGAGGAATTGACAGAAACAGGCTTCAAAAGGTGAGTAACAAGAAGCTTCATAGAGTTAAAAGAACACGTGCCAACCCAATGCAAAGAAACTAAGAACCTAGAAGAAAGGTTAACTGAGATGCTAATTAGAACAAATAGCTTAGAGAAGAATATAAACGACTTCGTGGAGCTGAAAAACACAGCACAAGAACTTCAAGAAGCATACACAAGTTTCAAAAGCCAAATCGACCAAGCAGAAGAAAGGATATCAGAGATTGAAGATCAACTCAATGAAAAAAAAAGAGAAGGCAAGAATAAAGAAAAAAGACTGAAAACTAATGAACAAAGCCTCCAAGAAATATGGGATTGTGTGAAAACACCTAGTCTATATTTGATAGGGGTAACTCAATGTGACAGAGATAATGAATCCAACCTGGAAAACACTCTTCAGGATATTATCCAGGAGAACTTCCCCAACCTAGCAAGGCAGGCCTCCATGTAAGTCCAGGAAATACAGAGAACACCACAGAGATATTCCTCAAGAACAGCAACCCCAAGACACATAATTGTCAGATTCACCAGGGTTGAAATGAAGAAAAAAATGCTAAGGGCAGCCAGAGAGAAAGGTCAGGTCACTCACAAAGGGAAGCCCATTAGACTCACAGCGGATCTCTCTGCAGAAACCCTACAAGCCAGAAGAGAGTGGGGGCCAATATTCAACACCCTTAAAGAAAAGAACTTTCAACCTAGAATTTCATATCCAGACAAACTAAACTTCACAAGTGAAGAAGAAATAAAATCCTTCATGGACAAGCAGTTGCTGAGAAATTTTGTCACCACCAGGCTGAGCTTACAAGAGCTCCTGAAAGAAGCACTAAACTGGGAAAGGAACAACAAGTACCAGCCACTCCAAAAACGTACCAAATAGTAAAGACCAAGGACACGATGAAGAAAATGCATCAACTAATGGGCAAAACAACCAGCTAGCATCAAAATGGCAGAATCAAATTCACACATAACAATATTAAACTAAATGTAAATGGGCTAACTGCCCCAATCAAAAGACACAGACTGGCAAATCGGTGAAAAGATAGGACCCACTGGTGTCCTGTATTTAGGAAACCCATCTCACGTGCAAGAACACACATAGGCTCAAACTAAGAGGATGGAGGTAGATTTGTCAAGCAAATTGAGAGCAAAAAAAAAAAAGCAGGAATTACAATTCTAGTCTCTTATAAAATAGATTTTAAACTGAAAAAGATCAAACCAGATAAAGAAGGGCATTACATAATGGTAAAAGGATCAATGCATCAAGAAGGGCTAACAACCTTAACTATGTACACACCCAATACAGGATCACCCAGGTAAATAAAGCAAGTTCTTAAGGACCTACAAATAGACTAAAACTACCACACAATAATAGTGGGAGACTTTAACACTACACTGTCAATATTAGACAGAACAATGAGACAAAAAATTAACAAGGATATCTAGGACTTGAACTCAGAACTGGACCAAGCGGACCTAGTAGACATCTACAGAAATCTCCAGGCCAAATCCAGAGAATATACATTCTTCTCAGCACCGCATTGCACCGATTCTAAAATTGACCACAGAATTGGAAGTAAATCACTCCTTAGCAAATGCAAAAGGACAGAAATCATAACAAACAGTCTCTCAGACCACAGCACAATGAAATTAGAACTCATGATTAAGAAACTAACTCAGAAACACATAACTTCATGGAAACTGAACAACCTGCTCCTGAATGTCAACTGGATAAACCACGAAATGAAGGCAGAAATAAAGATGTTCTTTAAAACCCATGAGAATGAAGACACAATGTACCAGAATCTCTGGGATACATTTAAAGCAGTGTCTAGAGGGAAACGTATAGCAATAAATGCCCACCAGAGAAGTGAGGAAAGATCTAAAATCGACACCCTATTGTCAAAATTGAAAGAGCTAGAGGAGCAAGATAAAAAAAACCTCAAAACCTAGCAGAAGACAAGAAATAACTAAGATCAGAGCAGAACAGAAGGGGATAAAGACACAAAAAACCCTCCAAAAATCAATAAATCTAGGAGCTGGTTTTTTGAAAAGATCAACAAAATAGACCACTAGCCAGATTAATAAAAAAGAAGAGGGAGAAGAATCAAATAGATGCAATAAAAATCAATGAATCACCACAGATTCCATAGAAATACAAACTGCCATCGAGATTACTACAAACAACTCTGCACAGTTTAAAAAGAATGGGGATATGATACCAACTTGATCTTGGTAAGATTAATTATTGCTTTCATCGTCTATTTTTCTTGTTATTGTTTCACCTACATCCTTACAACACAATTTTAAGGCATCACAAAAGAGATCTCTTTTATACTCTTGGTGGTTCTGTAAGATCTCCATATGATCATTTCTCACTAATTTTCTATTTTATTTATTATCATGTCAAATGACTAATTCTATAACACTAATTGCAGAAATGGCTTGTAAGACTACACACATAACAAAAACTGAAATAAGTGAGTACAGAAATCTAGAAAGCAGGACAAATAAAAAAGAATGATAAGATGAAGATGGGAATAAGGTTTGTACTCAAAATACACACCAGAACAAAAGTACAGTTTTTCATTGTAGATCAACATTTTATTTTTATGCTTTAAATTAGACAAAGAGGAAAACAAAATAAGCTTCATGTAATAACCATGATAAGCTTTAAAGTCCTAATGATAAAAACTCAGTAATTTAGAAAGAGAACATCTATAACTAAGATTGATAGCCAAGAGAAATTTTCCCTGTGAGAGCTCAGAAAGAGCCCAATATTTTATAAGTAACTACACCATCACAGTAAATTCAGCAATTCATTTTATAGTTCTGTTTTTTCAGCCATGTGTAATATGGGCTAACCAAAAAATGTACATGTACATAGTAAGATGAATTAATTTGGAGTTTACCATTTTATGTTTTTTTCCTCATTCTTTTACCTAATTTGACTCTGCATTACCTACTGCAATTACAGCAATGAACAACAGAGATAGGGTCTACATTGTCACGTAGGAAAGAAAGATATTAAACAATTATTTAATTTTGTGGTAAGCATTAGTAAAAAAATTTATAACATACAACAAGAATTAATACTACAGGCTCATAACTAACCTTGTGTAGGGGGATATGAATAATACCTCTCAGTCTTAAAAAAAAAAACAAAACAAAATTATTTCATTATTGTTTGCACAGTATTTTTTTCCAGTCTTTTACTGTTAACTTATTTCTGTTCTTATATTTTGAATTTTGGCTTATTTATTTGTTCTTTGTGAATAGCATATAGTAAACTATTTTCCTTCTAACTAAGGTGTTTAGGCAATTTAAGCTTAAAGTGATTACTATTATGCTTGAATTTAAATCTGTTATCTTTCTCTTTGCTGTTTATTTGTCCTATTCTTTGTCTTATTATTCACTTCTTCCTTCTTATGAATTTTAAAAAATGCTTCTATTTTATCCTCATTATTGGTGTATTAGTTATAAAGTTTTTGTGTATGTTATTTTAGTGATTGCTTTATGGATTATAGTATGTACATTTAACTTATTAGTTCTACCATCTAATAATATTATTTTGACTATAAGAATTGTGCAATAGTATACTTCTATTTTCCCCTCGTGGCCTTGGTACTATTATCACACATTTTATTTCTACAGATAATAATCAAATCAACACTACATTGACACCATTTTGTTTAAACGTTATCTGTTTACATATAAATTTATATATTTAAGTAATAAAAATAATAAGCTTACCTTCTTAGTTACCACTGCCAGCTCTCCTTATTCCTTTGTGAAGATCCATATTTCCATTTGAAATCATTTTCTTTCTACCTGAATAATTTTCCTTAATTTTGTAGTATGTATCTTCTGAAAATAATTTTTTTTTTCCAATTTTATATGCCTTTAAAGCTCTTCATGTTATTTTTGAAAGATATTTTTGTTGGCTATAGGATTATAGGTTGACTTTTTTAAAATTATTCAGTATTTTGTCAAGCTGTTCCATGTTAGATTCGGATGCCCTTATCCTTTTCAAGCACAAATGCCCTATTTTGAATTCTGGCCTATAATCTTCAATTCTATACACTTTTCTACATGTGCAGAGAATATTTTCAAGACAATACACATAACATATGTACTCTATGCATAAAAATATCAGGAAAGAATACAAAAATGTATATTTATATTGTATATGCTCAACATCAAGTAATAAGGTAAATCTATATGGATACTGATAGCAGATGCTCCCATCAAACAAAGAAATTTGAAGTATCTTTAAAATGACCAACTGAAAACAGAAGCTGCCCCTAAGGGAATAAGGCTACAGAGGTTAATCACTGGAGTTTAGCATCCATATCATCACAAACACAAAGATGGTATAATGCTTCTTATACAAACTAGAGTCCTGGTGGAGCGTGGTGGCTCACCCCTGGAATCTCAGCACTTTGGGAGACCGAGGTGGGTGGATTACTGGAGGTTAGGAGATCAAGACCAGCTTAACCAACATGTTGGAAACCCATCTCTACTGAAAATACAAAATTAGCTGGGCATGGTGGCATGTGCCTGAAATCCCAGCTACTCAGGAGGCTGAGACAGGAGAATTGCTTGAACCTGGGAGACAGAGGTTGCAGTGAGTCGAGATAGTGCCACTGCACTTCAGCCTGGGCAAAAAGAGTAAAACTCCGTTTTTTTTTTTGTTTGTTTGTTTTTGTTTTTTTTTTTTTAAAGAGTCCTATGAAGGGAAACTCCTACCACTGAAACAGAGAGCTTATAACAATTTACCCTCTATTCTGTGAAAACATCGAGGAAAATATACAAGGGAAGAAGATTATAAAAGATTGACAATTAAATAAATATTGAAAAGTAGCAATATATTAAAAATAGAAATACATACTTTTGAAGTATGGTCATTAAAATGTAAAATTTAATAAACATTTTAAACAAAAAATTATGCTTACGTAAAAAGAAAATTGGTAACATAATTGACACATTTGAGCAAATAAGACTACAGGAGGGATGAAGAAATGAAAAACACTAAACAGCTACTAAGAAAGATTGGGGGTAGCATAAGTAGGACAGAAGCTCTCCTTGTATGTTTGGCAGTATACAATGGAGAAAAAGAAGAGAACCTATATTTGAAATTGTATTTGCTGAAAAATTTTCCAGACTAAAAAATAATTCTGAGTTCTCAATAGAAAGAACAGAAGAATTCTTGAACTATGGAAATACAAATCTGGGTCCAGATACACAATTCTGAAAGTATAAATTATAAAATGTATGGAGAAAAATCTTAAAAGATGCATAAGAAAAAGACAGTATAAAGTGAACAAACATTTCTTAAAACATCTCAACAAAAATAATGAATGGCCACAGACAATAGATTAATATCACTGAAGCACAAAGGAGGGAATATCTGTTCAACTTTAAATAATTATTATTTTTTTTTTCTTTTTGAGACAGAGTCTTGCTCTGTTGCCCAACTGCAGTGAAGTGTGGCAATGAGGCTTACCACAGCCTCCACCTCCTGGGCTCAAGTGATTCTCCTGCCTCAGTCTCCTGAGTAGCTGGGACTACAGGTGTGCACCACCATGCCTAATTTTTATATATTTAGTACAGACAGTGTTTCACTATTTTGGCCAGGCTGGTCTTGAACTCCTGACCTCGTGATCCACCTTCTTCAGCCTCCCAAAGTGCTGGAATTACAGGCATAAGCCACCAAGTCCAGCCAACCTTTTTTTTTTTTATTGTCATATGTCTCTGTTACGGCATGAGGGAACACATAGTGTCTAACACTTCAGTTTCTCTGTTGCTTCCCTCCCATTGAGAAGCCAGTGCCAGAGTTGCTGTGGAGATAAGAGAGCTTCTGAGCTCACCTCCTCATTGAAGGATGAGAAATGCAGGGTCCGAGAGTAAAGGGACTTGACAGTGGTCCCAGGTCCTTAAAAGGCAGAGTCACAATTGGAACCCAGGTGTCATCTAGGTAAAAATGTCCAGCAGTAATGTCCAAGTGGGAAATGAAGACCTGAGAGCTCAAGAGGCAAAGGTGGCTGACAGTGGTCAAAGGCTGGGGGACAGGATTTAGGCAGAGGAGCTCTAGAGGCTGAGTGCTTGCTACCCTGTGCAAACTCCCAGGACTCTACCAGGTGGGCAGAAAGGAGATCCCCAGAAGGGCCCAAGAGGTGTAAGCAGATGGCAGCCAACCTTAAATAATTCTATACCCTGCTAAGCTATCATTAAAACATCATGGAAAATACAAGCATTATGAAACAAACCTACAGACCAAGACAATTTCGTACCCCTATATGCTCACTGAAAGAACAAACTTCTGTAAGAAAGATGGAGATGTAAAGAGCAAGAAAAATAACCTAAGAAATATGTAACTATGATGGTAAGTAAAACAGCTGATTACATAGGTTTAGAAGCAAGATGTTAATAAAATTTTGATAAATTCTCAGTTTTAATAAATCTGTCTGTAATTTATTTTACTATATTTATTTCTAAAATGATAAAAATAGACTAAGCTCTAAAAAGTAAAATATAAAAGTAAAAAAGGGGAGAAAAATCAATAAATATAATTAATATTTTTAAAAGAAGATGTAAAGAATTGCATGGTCAATGGAAAACATTCATCCATGTGTATAAATAATCCCAAAATGTTAAAGAAATTAAACTTTCTTGAAGACAAACTGATGCTTTGTTGGATCAAGAATATTCTTCTTTATCTTATTTTGCTAATTTATATTTTACTATATTTTCCTTCAGTGTGGTTAAAAAATTTTGGTTTAATAACTTAAAAAGTTGAAAGAGATAGAAAATAATATTCTAAGAAAATGTTCATGAAATAAAAGTCAGCACAGTTTTATATGACAAGTATACCTCCATTTTAATACCAAAATCAAAATTAAACATCGATTGCTGAATGACAAAATTAAAATTTAACTACGAAGCTATAATAATTATATTTTCTATTAGTGTGGAATAAAAATACAAAGTAAAAATTAATAGGAATAGCTGTATTCAAAATTATATAGTAAATTTAATTTTGTTTTATAAAAAATAGGTTATACAATAAAATTAATGAGAATAAGATAAACTCACACCGTAATTAGTATACTTAAGACTCTGCATTGCAAGAGTACAAACTTTGTTTTATAGTACACACCCTTCACAAATGGTTTAAAATCAGATCTTATACTAGGCCAGAAAGAAAATACACAGAAAAATAAAAAGTCAAGATTCCATGAAATATATAGTCTATGGCCAAAATGTGATAAAATTAGACATCAATTACAAAAAGTCCAGAATTTTTTGAAAATTAAAACAAGGCAAAATAGTTTTTAAAACAGAATGAACCAACCTCTTAAAAGGTGAAAAAGGAAATGATCGTGACAATGTTTAGAACTGAATGACAACAATGCATTATAAATCAAAACTGATAGGAAACATCTAAAATGATATCTGTAAAATAACTTCTAGAGCATGTTTTAAAAAACAAATAACTAAGATGGTTTAATTAAACTGCGTGTTTATTAGTTCTTACCAAATATATCTGGTATTCACCCTCATCTGCACACATGATAGGATTTTATTTCTTTGCTTCTCGAAATTAGGTATCAGTATGTAACTACTCAGGCTGATGAATTTAGAGAGTCACAATTCAATGTGTAATGTTGGGGGAGAAATTCCAAATCCCAGTTTCTGAGATACTATAATATTTGTTTTCTATATTCTATAATATTCTGCTGCAGTGATTTGAAAATGTGTGCCAAAACAAGGCATTTCTCAGCTTGGTTTCTAAATAAGTCTGAACAACAATGCTGACACCAAATTTGTGGGCTTTTTTCCCCACACCAACCAATTCTTCAACACTAGCTAGGTTTCCTACAATTCAATTCAATTCAATTTTGACACTATCTACCTGAGGTTAGTATCATATCCTATAAATTAAAGGGCTCAATCTCACAAGACTGTCTCTACTTCAGATGGTAATCACAAGTCCTGGGCTTCCTGTACTTCTGACAGACTGGCTATAAATCTGAGGTTTCCATGCCTCTTTGGGTTCAGTAATTTACTGGAATGGCTCACAGAACTTAGGAGGCCACTTTATTTACTATTACTGGTTTATTATAAATGATACAACTCAGGAACAGCCAAACAGAAGCTCTGTATATGGGAGAGGAAGGGTGCATGTGGCTCTTCCATGCAGTCTCCTGCATGCCACCCTCCCAATACCTTGATATGTTCACCAAACAAGATGCCCTCCTAACCACGTGTCCAGGGTTTTTATGGAGTCTCCATGCATGATTGATTAAATCATTACTGATAATGATTTAATGATAACACTGATAATTAACCCAATCTCCAGTCCCTGTTCCCTCCCAACCTCCCGAGGTCAGAGGGTTGGACTGAAAGTTCTAATCCTCTAATCATGTTTTGGAGCTGCTATCCTAACTTTACCTAAGGGTCCCCAGACACCAGTCTTCACATCAACACACAAAAAGACACATTTATCACTCCAGAGATTCCAAGGGTCTTAAAAGCTCTTTAGAAAGTGGATACTAGGACTAAGTATTATTACAAATGATTGTCTATCACTCCTATCATTCAGGAAGTTACAAGGCTTTTAAGAGCTTCATTCCAGGAACCAGGAATGAAGATCAAATGTATATTTCTTTTTATAACACAATATACTAATAAGTATAAGCAGAAACTCTCTGTCAATCAACACTGAATATGCAACATTAGCAAAAATAATTGTTTTATGTTTATTTCACCAAGACTTGGGGATTGATAAACATAATCTAGACTAGTGGTTGGTACTCAATTTAAGAAGTTAGATGTAGAAAAACAGACATGAAAAGACTAGTAAAATAGATAAACCTCTGTAAAGATTGTTCTGGACAAAGGAAATGAGATGCAAATAAACAATATGAAGATTTTAAGAAGGAACCAATTTTCACATGCAATAATATATGAAAAAGTATTGTGACACTGTAAGACATTTTATACCAAATATTTTGAAATAATTTGAAACAAAGTATTTTAAAAATACAGAAACTAGCTAAGCATTCAAGAAAATACCTGAATTAAAGTGAAGCCCTAAAGTAGTGAATTAGGTTTCAAAATATTATTCAAAAAGGCACCAGACTAGGCAGTTTCACATTAATCACACCTTCAAGCATTTCCCCCATTTATATTAGGTGTTTCAGAGAACACATATAATAAAAAGTTTCACAACTCAATTTATAAATCCAACGTAATGCTGTTACCTAAAAATTGGTTAAAAAATACTATCAAAATGGAAATTATAGAACATTAAAGTTATTAAAATTCTTCAATGAACTGGAATAACCTTAGTTTCAACTCATACTCTATAGTTGGCAGCAATCCCCATAGTATTAAGGGATAAGCAATAAGTTATATGTATTTCTTTTAAGTGCTACAAATAGATTGAAGCTATTGGCTGACATAGTGACCCACTCAGCCAGGAAGTACTTGCACAGCAATGGAAGGGTAAACCTTAGGGTGGACTCTTGGATCCCATTTTCTCACTTTGGATAGCCAACCCACTGCTTTTCCTAAAGTGGCTTATGTATACTAGAATTTTGCATGTGTCAAGATTTTGAAAAGAGCTGGGATCACTCTTCTCATTTCTTACACCCATCCCAATTCAAATATTTGTTATCTGCCACATCCCTATGAACATTTTGGTGTGTAATCATGGAGTAGATGGGAATTAATTCTACTTTCAGAATTAATGAAAACATATAATTGATACTAAGAATAAACTTGTGTTGGGTGTTGACTTTGAGTGTAATTACTATGGTAAATATGAGTTGTACAATTTTAGGTTCACTTTCAGTGTTGTATCAATTCAAATACATAAGTATGAAATTATATCATTGAAAATTTACCTACTTTAATTTGAAAATTATTAGATTAGCTTTTTATGTTATTTTATCCTTAACCTTACAGAACAGCCCTCATCCAAGTAAAATATAGAGTCCCACTTGAATTGGTCATTAAAGTTCTGAGGAGGAATCACTGAGACTATTATCTTGAGAACAAAGAATAAAAGGTCATATACTACCCATAAGGAACTGGTAGTTATTTTTATATGTGAAGGACAGAATGACAGCTACTTGCCAAATTTTACATATGACACCAAATATTTTCTTAGTGGTGTTTTAGGAATTTCTGGCATAGTTTAAATTTCATATTATGTTGAATATGTGATAGAAGTATTTCACATAGGCCTATATTGAAAGCAGTATCCATTTCATTTTTTTTATTATCTAGTATTGTTGTTATTCTGTTTTGAGATTTTTACTTTACTGTCATCAGAAAAAGTAAATGTATTAAAAATTTCTCCCAAAGCATTTTCCTTTACACAGTTTTGTCATTTTATATTGGCCGATTTTCTGTTGAATTATTTTATTTGGGTGCTATTCTCAACAAAATAAAACTTTGTACATTTAAATTCTTTTAGAGTATTTTAAAATCCATCACCTGCCCCTTAGTGAGCAGTATTCACTGCAATCTCCGCCTCCCGGGTTCAAGGGATTCTCCTGCCTCAGCCTCCTGCGAAGATGGGATTACAGGCACACACCACCACGTCCAGCTAATTTGTTTGTATTTTTTTAGTAGAGATGGGTTTTCAACACGTTAGCCAGGCTGGTCTTGAATATCTGACCTCCTGATCCACCTGTCTCGGCCTCCCAACTTTTTCAATGTATCTCCTCTTTGTTGTTCAGACCGCATAATTTCCATTGTTCTCTACTCAAGTTCATTGATTGTTTCCTCTGTCATCTACATTCTGCTACTGAGCATTCAATGAGGTTATTTACTTTTTAAATTTCATTATTGTTTGTCTATTTATTTATTTATTTATTTTAGACAGGGTCTCATTCTGTCACCCAAGCTGGAGTGCAGTGATACAACGACGTCTCACTGCAATCTCTATCTCCCAAACTCAGGTGATCCTCCAACCACAGACTCCTGGGTAGCTGGGACTACAAGTGTGTGCCACTCCACTCCACTAATATTTCTACTTTTTGTAGAGATGAGGTTTTGCCATTTTTCCAAGGCTGGTTTAAAACTCCTAAACTCAAGCAATCTGTGTTAGCCTCCCAAAGTATTGGGATTACAGGTGTGTGATACCATGCCTGGCCTTGATTATAGTATTTTTAAATCCTAAAATTTCATTAGGTTCTTTATATCATCCATTTGTTTGCTGAGATTGTTGACATTTTTAATTTGTTTCTAAAGTGTTTGTAATTGCATTTTAGGGTATTTTTTATGATATCTATTGTGAAATTCTTGCCAGATAATTTCACCACATGTGTCATCTTAGTGTTACTGTTCATTATATTTTCTCATTCCAGTTGAGAGGTTTTTTAATAATAGTGATATTAAGGTGTTCTTTTGACTAGGCTATAGTCCCCAGTTATTCAATAAAACACTAATTTAGGTGTTGTTATGAATGTATTTTGTAAATGTGCTTATGATTCACAATCAGTTGATCATAAGTAAGGAAGACTATTTAAAATAATCGAAGTGAGCCTGATTTAATCAGTTGAAGGTCCATAAAAACATAGTGGAAGCTTGCCTGCCAAAAAAAAAATCTTTGGACAATGGCATTAGTCCATGTGTGATAGCTCCAACCTCCAAGACTAGTCAGCCTCCATAATCAGCTAAGCCAATTTCTTACAATAAACCTCATAATATACATTTCCTACAAGTTCTGCTTTTCTGGTTGAACCTTAACTGATACATCTGATTCTCAGAATATCAAGTAAGTTTAGACTTTTCTCTGAACTTTTTGTGTATCATGATATAAGACGATTGTTTCTTTACAAACCTTTTATTTTAGTAGGTAGTTAACTTGCTCATATAAAGAAAGCATTTGCTGGCTCATTTTTCTTGGTCTTGGTTCAAATGTGGGTAGGTTGTCATCTCAATAGTGAGTGGAGTGGAAATGAGTTCCACACACAAGATCTGCTGGGGAGGAGCGGACAGAAAACAAGTTGTAATGAAAGAATATAATGAAGAAAGAATAATGGAAAGGATAAATACGTAAGTAAGTATAGCCGAGTATTCTCATCTGGAGATTTTAAGATTCAGTTTGACAGTCAAAAGCAAAAATTATAATATGACTTTAGTTCTTAATGTATGTATAACTACTATTTCAGACAATTATTAGAAGAAATGCATAAAGAAATGTAAATGATGATAAGGCATCTGTATGCTACTTGGAATTGTAATATGTTGATACTAGTAATAGACTTATACTACAATCTTAGCAATCACATTGCAAGGTATTTACATATATGAATTTAAAATTTAAGTTCAGACAAATATTGGTGCATGGGGAATTATAGTAGTTTTATTTACAATCTCTAAAACACTGGAAGTAACTAAGATTTTGTTCAACAGATGGGTGCTGTGAGAAGTAATATTTTATACTATTCAGTGATAAAAGGAAATGAGCTTCTGATGCAATAACAATATAGCTGAATCTCAAGCACATTTTGATAAAAGAAAGTCAGATTTGGAAAAGTACATGTCACATTATTCCATACACATTGCATTCTGGAAAAGGCCAAACTATTGGGATGAAAAATAAGTGTTTTTTGTTTGGTTGGTTTTCCTTTTTGGAGAGGACAAAGCATTTGCTACAAAAAGAATTCACAGGGAAATGTTTAGAATTATTTAATTCCACTGTATGATACTTGATTGGTATCTACATGACTTTATGCATTTGTCAGCACTGTTGAACTTTATATCACCAAGAGTGAAATTTAATGTAAGAAAATTTAAAAATCAACCAGAATGTTGAGGAACCACAGAATGGAAAACAGCCTATTACAGATTTGGTATATATTAGAGAGGATCTAGAAATAGTGAAACATTTGTAGAAATAAGCACACCCAGCACTCAGGGTTTCGTTTCTATATATCCATTCTCCATTTGAAGAAACCAGAAATTCGGGGGGAAATTACCGATGCTATACCTGGGACAGGGAAAGATACATGATAAGCCTGCATTACTTTATATTACTAAAACTTAGTAAGTGTTGAAATAAAAAAAACCTGATAGAAACAAGTCAAAATGATATAGAAGCCAATCAAATATTCCAACGGCCAAAGCTGGAACAATTTGAGCAACAAAATATGTAAGATAATACTGGATTATAATATATGGTATTAAATAAATACCCAGGACTCCTTGCTAATACACAAAAGTCATTGAGTAAATAACTACATGAAGGAAAAGGGACACACCTTCCTTGCAGAAAAATTTCAAATAATTTATGTAGATATTTTTCATACCAGAAGGTAAAGCTTAATTCTTCTCCCTGTAAGTGTGAGCTAGACTTACTAGTTTCTCAAAAAAAAAAAAAAAAAAAAAAAAAATGGATAGAAAGGCAAGAAGAGTAACATTTCAGTGGAGAAGTCTGGTAGCTTCACCTCAACCAAGCAATTGAGGTTATCATCACTAGTAATAAGTTATATTGCTATGATATGATTCAGTGAGAAGGGTGCCTTGCCTCTGTGGTATTCGTCTTCAAAATCCACAACCCCAGTACAATAATGAGAAAACATCACACAAACTCAAATAAAGGGACATTCTAACAAATACTTGAAAAATATTTTTCAAAAGTATCACTGTCTTGAAAAACAAGCAAGGAATGAGAAACTGTCACAGACCAACAAATTAAGAAAACATGATAACTAAATACAATGCGACATCCCATATTGGATCCTGGAGGAGAAAAATATATTAGTGGAAAAGCTGGTGAAATCTGAATAGTCTCTATTTCATTTAATAATGTTGTACTGATACTACTTTTTTAGTTTGGAAAAATGTGCTATGAGTATGTTAACAGGAGGGGAACATGAATAAAGGTATGAAGAAACTCTCTATTATCTTTGCAACTTTTAAAATTACTCCAAAATAAAATGTATATTTAAAAAAGCATTTCTAAAAATCCAAAATTGCTTTAATATTTTTTGTTTTCAAAAATTTAATGAAAAAATAATTTCACACGTACCCTTTCAGATAATACAGGAAAAGAGGGCAATTCTCAAATATCTTTATTAGCCTAGAGTATTCTATTTTAACTGATAATAACATAAACATAAATGAAAATTAAAGCCAAGTTCTCTTGAGAATGCAGATACAAAGAGTTTGTACAAATTATAAGTGTTTTATCTAGCAATGTATCATAGGGCTAATATACCACAACCAGGTTGTGTTAATTCTAGGAATGATTTTTTTAACATTAAAAATCAATCTATGTAATTCACCACATTACCAGAATAAATGAAAAATAATTTGATATTTTTAGTAGAAGCAAGAAAAGCACTCATTCATTATAGAAACTCAGCATGTAAATGTCTTTCATTTTTAAAATGGGAATATTTAAAACCAATAAGCATATGAAAAACATTATCAACTCTGCCATCAGGCAATTGCAAAATAAAATCAAAATTGAGATACTGCTATATATACACCATTAAAACAACAACAAAAACTGGCAATACAACAATATCAAGTGTTAGAGAAGATGTGGAACAAATGGAAATATTTTATGTAAGGGTACTGGAAAGTGAATTCCTACTCTGAATGAGTAATTGATTGAATTAACTCCTTAAGATATTTTCATAACTTTGATAACTTATGAAGGATTAATATAAGAATTATTTCATAATTAATAAAGCTTCAATAACCTGCAAGATGCCACAGCATACTGTGGCACTACCTGATCTGGGTGCTCTGTGGCCCAAGAATACATATGGCTTTCATCTTATATCCTGACATCTTCTCTTATGCTTCTTTCATATTCTGGTCAACTATACTATGTCCTTTTCCTTTCACATAGTTTTAGCTCCCAACATATATTCCCCCTTTATCTGGAAAAGTCTTCTCCATTCCTAGGCATCAACTTCCTTTTCATCTTCCAAGACCCAGTTCAAAGTTCCTTTCTACTGTGCAGCCTGTCTTAGCTTTCTCAGTCATTGTTGTCCTTTCTAATCTCATCATTACATTGCAATAGTTAAGAATTCTTACTCCAAAATCTCCTTAAGCAGTTAAGCAACTTGAGCAAAGTCTCAGGATACACAATCACTGTACAATAATCACAAGCATTCCTATACACCAGTAACAGACAAACAGAGAGCCAAATCATGAGTGAAGTCCCATTCATAATTGCAAAAAGAGAATAAAATACCTAGGAATACAATAAGGGATATGAAGGACCTCTTCAAGGAGAACTACAAACCACTGTTCAAAGAAATAAGAGAGGACACAAACAGATGTAAAAACATTCTGTGCTCATGGCTAGGAAGAATCAATATTGTAAAAATGGCCATACTGCCCAAAGTAATGTATAGATTCAATTCTATCCCCTCACCATCAAGCTACCACTGACTTTCTTCACAGAATTGGAAAAAAAAACTTAAACTTCATATGGAGCCAAAAGAAAGCTCACATAGCCAACACAATCCTAAGTCAAACAAAACAAAACAAAACAAAACAAACAAACAAACAAAAAACAAAGCTGGAGGCATCACAATCACACTACCTGATTTCAAAGTATACTACAAGGCAACAGTAATCAAAACAGCATGATATTGGTGCCAAAACAGAGATATAGACCAATGGAACAGAACAGAGGCCTCAGAAGTGTTGCCACACATAACAACCTTCTGATCTTTGACAAACCTGACAAAAACAAGCAACAGGGAAAGGATTCCCTGTTTAGTAAATGGTGTTGGGAAAACTGGCTAGCCATATGCAGAACGCTGAAACTGGATCTCTCCTTACACCTTATACAAAAATTAACTCCAGAGGGATTAAAGGTTTAAACAGAAGATCTAACATCATAAAAACCCTAGAAGAAAACCTGGGCAAAACCATTCAGCACATAGGCATAGGCAAGAACTTCATCAATAAAATACCAAAAGCAATGACAACAAAAGCCAAAATACACAAACGGGATCTAACTAAACTTAAGAGCTTCTTCATAGCAAAAGAAACTATCATTAGAGTGAACTGGCAACCAAAAGAATCGGAAAGTTTTTGCAATCTACCCATCTATCTACAAATAACTTAAATAAATTTACAAGATAAAAACAATCCCATCAGAAAGCATGCAAATGATATGAACAGACTCTTCTCAAAAGAAGACATTTATGCAGCCAACAAACATATGAAAAAATGCTCGTCATCACTGGTCATTAGAGATATGCAAATAATACAACATTGAGATAAGATGTCATGCCAGTTAGAATGGCAATCATTAAAAAAACAGGAAACAACAGATGCTGGAGAGGATGTGAAGAAATAGGAACACTTTTACACTGTTGGTAGGAGTGCAAATTAGTTTAACCACTGTGGAAGACAATGTGGCAATTCCTCAAGGTATGGAACTAGAAATACCATTTGACCCAGCAATTCCACTACTGGGTATATACCCAAAGGATTATAAAACATTTAACTATAAAGACACATAGACACATATATTTATTGCGGCATTGTTCACAATAGCAAAGACTTTGAACCAACCAAAATGCCCATCAATGACAGACTGGATAAAGAAAATGTGGCACATATACACCATGGAATACTATGCAGCCATAAAAAAGGATGAGTTTGTGTCCTTTGCAGGGACATGGATGAAGCTGGAAACCACCATTCTCAGAAAACTGACAAAAAAACAAAACCAAACACCACATGTTCTCACTCATAAGTGGATGCTGAACAATGAGAACACATAGACACAGGGAGGGAAACATCACACACTGTGGCCTATCGAGGGGTGACTTGGGTCAGAGGAGGTATGATAGCAGTGGGTAGGGGAATTGGGGAGGGCTAACATTAGGAGAAATACCTAATGTAGATAACTGGGGGATGGATGCAGCAAACTACCATGGCATACGTATACCTATGTAACAAACTTGCATGTTACATACATGTACCCCAGAGCTTAAAGTATAATAAAAGTAAATAAATAAAAAACAAAATCTAGGTTTACCAAAAAGAAAGAAGAAAGAAAAAAGAAGAACAGGAAGAAGAAGAAAAGAATAAGAAGAAAGAAGGAAGAAGGAAGAAGGAAGGGAGAAGGGAGAAGGGAGAAGGGAGAAGGGAGAAGGGAGAAGGGAGAAGGGGAAGAAGGGGAAGAAGAAGAAAAGAATTCTTACTAGCTAGGAATTACTTTTGCCAGAAAACACTTTCGATACCTGATGCAGTTGTTGTTTGGTTTGTTTTAAATGAAAGTATTAATTGTTATTAATAATCAAAGTTAAATAGTTATTGCAGTAAGTCCCTAGATATTTTTTCTCTGTATTTACTACCATTTTCATGCATCTTGTTACTTGGAAGTCCACAACCCAGTGCTATATTTCTTTCAATGTGCAATTTGAAGTTGTATAAACTTCATATAGGCTTTAAAAACCATGGAGTAAATGAGACATGCAACAAACAAACAAACCATTTATAGTATTCTTTCTCATAATCCATTCATAGCTAGTTTTTGCCAGTTAAATTAGGCAGATTTGCTTGAGTTCCTCAGGCATTTGTCTTTCAGTTTCTTCCATTATTCCAATTCATCATTTCTGGACATGTCTGCTAATCCCTAGTTAGTACTATCTGCAGGCTTTTATGTCTTTTGGGATTTATTTCTCTCATAATAATGCAATGTATAAACTTTGAAAGCAAGGTTCTAGAACATGGAGAGGATACGAGGATGTAGAAAAAATAGTGTTTTTCTTGGAAAAAAAAATGGTATCAAAGCTCCTCTGCTGTTTTCTCAGCGGAAAGATTTTTATATAATCTATTTAAACATAAGGCAAATATTTCTTATAGTTATAAATTTGAGATATTGTATTTACCAGTGGTATGCTGATAAGCTCTCTTTCTGAAAAATAAATTTAAAAAACAACTGATTTGTAGCATTTGCTGATGTTCATGGTGTAATGCTCCACCATGACCAATTTCAAGCAAGCAATTGATATCACTGAATTAGGGAAAAGGGCAAAAGTTTGGCTACAAGTAGAGCTGCTCCATATCACTCATTGCATTCTCTTTGCACACATACAATAAAATTTCTCATATTCTCTCTGAACCCCAGGAAAGAATAAATGCTGCAGTGAAGGGATCTCAGACCTTGTATTCACCAATTTAGAGAAAATTTACTCTTCAATTAAACTTGAGATGGGACTCTCAAGCAATGGGGTTTTCTTACTGAAGAAAGCATTAAGTAATTAATTTAATTTAATTACAAGTATCACGGAGGGAAAATAATTTTTAAATGCCTCGTAATGATTGAAGATATAATCAGATTTTGCAGAACATTTTTATCCAACAATTTTTAAATTATTATAAGACAATTTTTTGAGAACTTTTAAATCTGCAGATATGTTGCATAGAAAGTAAAGAGACTTCTGATATACCTCTCCCCACCAAGAGCTCTCTTCTTCTCTACACACACACACACACACACACACACACACACACAGAGTTTCCCCCAATTAGTTACATCTTGTATTAGTGTGGTACAGCTGTTATTATACAACTGATGAGCCAATACTGATACATTGTCTATAGGATGCATAGAGTTCACTCTTTTGTGTTGTACATTCTATGGATTTTGCCAGATGTGTAATGTCACGAAACCACCATTGTTATATTATACAGAATAGTTTCACTACTCTAAAATTCCTCTGTGCTGTTATTCTTCTCTATCTGCCCCATAACCCTTGCTAAGCACAAATCTTTTTATTGTTTCTATAGTTTTGCTTTATCCAAGATATCATATAATTGGAATCATACTGTGCATAGCCTTTGCAGATTGGTTTCTTTCATTTAACAATATGCATTTCTGTTTCCTCCATGACTTTTCAAGTCTTCAGAGCTTATTTGTTTTCAGTTCCAATAATATTCTACTGTATGGAAGTACCACAGTTTATTTATCTATTCAGCTACTGAGGGATATGTTGGCTGCATCCACATTTTGGCAGTTGTACAAGTTGTTGTTAATGTTTACATGCTAGTTTTTACGTGGACATACACTACTCAACTCGTTTGCATCAATACCTAGGAGCACAATCGCTGGGTTATATAGTAAAGTATGCTTAATTTTGTGTGAAACTATCAAGCTGTCTTTCAAAGTGTCTGTACCATTTCACATTCCCATAAGAAGAAAATGAATGACATTTCCTGTTGCTCCACATCCTTGCTAGGATTTGGTGCTGTCAGCATTTTGGATTTTGGCCATTCTAATAAGTATCTTGTTTTAATTTGCAATTCCCTGATGATATATCATGTTAGTCATCTTTTCATACACTTATTTGCCCAGTGCATATTTTCTTAACAGCTATGATTTTAACCAATAACTTACAGAATTAGCTTAATCTAATCATTGTTAATGCATGGAGAGCGAGTTTAACAGATGTTTGGAAATTGTGTCGTGATAGAGCAAATATGACTCATATAAAGATATCTACCTCTTTTATAAGCCTAGGATGGAGAGGTCACTTTACATTCATCTGAAGATGGAATCTAGAAAACATATGCTTAACATATCAGAAGGCTCAGCTGGAGAAAAGGAAAATTTGACAGGCATTCATGTGCTGAAATATTATAATAAGTGTATATTCTTTCCTATTACTCAGCTATCGTCATTAAGGTGATGATGTATATTTTAACAGATAATTAAAACAATTTCCAATTCAATTCTATCTAGGACCTTTCACATCTGTGCTATTTTCTACATTTTAGCTCCACAAAAGTGTTTGGAATTTGCATTAAAATTACTAATATTTTCTGGATGATCCAAGATGGCCGAATAGGAACAGCTCTGGACTGCAGTTCCCAGTGAAAATGCAGAGAGTGAGTGATCACTGCCTTTCCAAACAAATTTTTACTGCCCACAGACCAAAAGATTTACAGGCCAAAAAGCACCATGAGTCTCCAGCACGGCTCTTTCAGACAATGCAGTGCTTCTCCACACAAAAACTCACACAAACCCGGGTACCATTTCAAAGGTGTCTGACATGCGTGGGAGACAGAGTCGCCCATTCAACTGAAACAAAAGGGGGCTGAGGAGGGAACGTGGTGATCCAGCTCGGCCAGACCCACCCCAACAAAGACCAGCAATCTGAAACTCTCTGGATTGAGAGTTTCACAGCAAGCACAGCTGGACCTGGAATGGTCCAGCTCTGTGGGGAGAACGGCAACTGCCATTACCGAGGCAGTCCATCACTACCGAAGCAGTCTGCCATTATCGGGTCAGTCCACCATTAAAGAGACAGTCCACCATTACTGAGGCAGATTGCTATTACCGAGGGAGTTCTAACTATACCCCTATAAACAAAACTGCAAGGAAGTTCACACAGCAGCTGGACAGAGCCCAAGGCAGCTCAGCAACACCTCTGCTGGCAGACTCTGGATAGGTTACCTCCTTGCTGGGCAGGGCATCTCTGAAAAAAGGCAGAAGCATGACAGGAACTTATAAATAAAGCCCCACCTTCCTGGGACAGAGCACCTGGGAAAAAAAGGTGGTTATGAGTTCCACTGCAGCAGACTTAAACATACCTGCCCAGCAGCTCTCAACGGAACAATGGAGCTCAGAGCTCAGCATTTGAGCTCCTATAAGGGACAGACTGTCTCCTCAAGCAGATCCTCAACTTCCATATATCCAGAGACACCTCATAAAGGAGAGCTCAAGCTGACATCTGGCTGTTATCTTTCTGGGACAAATATAACAGAAGAAGAAACTGGCAGCAACACTTACTGTTCTGCAGCCACTTCAGGTGATCCCCAGGGAAGCAGGGTCTGGAGTGGACCTCCAGCAGTCCTAGAGCAGAGGGGCCTGTTAGAAGGAAACAAAGAAACAGAAAGAAATAATTTCATCATCAACAAAAGGATGTCCAGAGACCCCATCTGAAAGCCAACGCTACAAAGACCACAGGTAGATAAATCCACAAAGATGGGAAGAAACCAATGCAAAAAGGGTGAAAACATCCAAAATCAGAGTGTCTCTCCTCCTCCGAGAGATAACAGCTCCTCACCAGCAAGGGAACAAGGCTGGATGGCAAATGAGTCTGATGAATTGACGGAAACAGCCTTTAGAAGGTGGGTAATAACAAACTTCTCTGAGCCAAAAGAATATGTTCTATCACAACGCAAAGAAACTAAGAACATTGACAAAAGTTTTGATGAAATGCTAATGAGAATAAACAGCTTAGAGAGGAATATAAATGAATTGATGGAGCTGAAAAACACAACACGAGAACTTTGTGAAGCATACACCAGTGTCAGTAGCCGAATCGACCAAGCAGAAGAAAGGATATCAGAGATTGAAGACCAACTAAATGAAATGAAATGAGATGAGAAGGCAAGAATAGAGAGAAAAGAGTGAAAAGTAATGAACAAAGCCTCCAAAAAATAGGAGATTATGTGAAAAGACCTAATCTATGTTTGACAGGTGTATCTGAATGTGAAAGAGAGAATGAATCCAAGCTGGAAAACACTCTTCAGGATATTATCCAGGAGAGCTTCCCCAAACTAGTAAGGCCATACAAGTCCAGGAAATACAGAGAACACCACAAAGATATTCCTCAAGAACAGCAACACCAAGGCATGTAATTGTCAGATTCACCAAGGTTGAAATGAAGGAAAAAATGCTAAGCGCAGCCAGAGAGAAAGGTGGGATCAGCCACAAAGGGAAGCCCATTAGACCCACAGCGGATCTCTCTGCCAAAATCCTACAAGCCAGAAGAGAGTGGGGGCCAATATTCAACATCCTTTAAGAAAAGAACTTTCAACTTAGAATTTCATATCCAGCCAACCTAAGCTTCATAAGTAAAGGAGAAATAAAATCCTTTACGGAAAAGCAGTTGCTGAGAGATTTTGTCATCACCAGGCTGAGCTTACAAGAGCTCCTGAAAGAAGCACTAAACAGGGAAAGGAACAACCAGTACCAGACACTCCAAAAAAGTACCAAATGGTAAAGAACATTGACACAATGAAGAAACTATGTCAACTAATGGACAAAACATCCAGCTAGTATCAAATGGCAGGATCAAATTCACACATAACAATATTCACTCTAAATGTAAATGGGCTAAATGCACCAATCCAAAGACGCAGACTGGCAAATAGGATAAAAAGTCAAAACCCATCAGTGTGCTGTATTCAGGAAACCCATCTCACATGCAAGGACACACATAGGCTCAAAATAAAGGAATGGAGGAAGATTTACCAAGCAAATGGAGAAAAACAATAACAAAAAGAGCAGGAGTTACAATTCTAGTCTCTGATAAAATAGACTTGAAACCAACAAAGATCAAAAGAGACAAAGAAGGGCATTACATAATGGTAAAAGGCTCAATGCATGAAGAAGAGCTAACGATTCTAAATATATACGCACCCCATACACGAGCACCCAGATACATAAAGCAAGTTCTTAATGACCTACAAAGAGACTTAGAGACCTGCAGAATAATAGTAGGAGATTTTAACACTCCACTCTCAATATTAGACAGATCAATGAGACACACAATTAACAAGGATATCCAGGACTTGAACTCAGACCTGGACCAAGCAAACCTAATAGACATTTACAGAACTCTCCACCTTAATTCCACAGAATATACATTCTTCTCAGCACCACATCACACCTACTCTAAAATAGACCACATAATTGGAAGTAAATCACTCCTCAGCAAATGTAAAAGAACAGAAATCATAACAAACAATCTCTCAGACCACAGTGCAATCAAATTAGAACTAAGGATTAAGAAACTAACTCAGAACAACGTAACTTCATGGAAACTGAACAAATGGTTCTTGAATGCTGACTGGATAGACAATGAAATGAAGGAAGAAATAAAGATTTTCTTCAAAACCAATGGGAACGAAGACAAAATGTACCAGAATCACTGAGACACATTTAAAGTAATGTCTAGAGGAAAAATTATAGCAATAAATGCCAACATGGGAAGCAAGGAAAGATCTAAAATCGAGACCCTATCATCAAAATTGAAAGAGATAGAGGAGCAAGATCAAAAAAACTCAAAAGCTAGCAGAAGACAAGAAATAACTAAGATCAGAGCAGAACTGAAGGAGAGAGAAACACACAAAAACCTTCAAAAACTTCATAAATCTAGGAGCTGGTTTTTTGAACAGGTCAACAAAATAGACCACTAGTCAGACTAATAAAAAAGAAAAGAGAGAATAATCAAATAGATGCAATAAAAATGATAAAGGGGATATCACCAAAGATCCCACAGAAATACAAACCACCAACAGAGATTACTACGAAGAACTCGCTGCACATACACCAGTAAGCCTGGAAGAAATGTGTAAATTCCTGGATGCTTGCACCCTCCCAAGCCTAAGTCAGGAAGAAGTTGACACCCTGAATAGACCAATAACAAGGGCTGAATTCAAGGCAGCAATTAATAGCCTACCAATCACAAAAACTCAGGTTTCGATGGGTTCACAGCCGAATTCTAACAGACATACAAAGAAGAGCTGGTACCATTCCTTCTGAAACTATTCCAAACAATCCAAAAAGAGGGAATCCTTCCAAACTCATTTATGAGACCGACATCATCCTGATATCAAAGCCAGGCAGAGAATCAACAAGAAAAGAAAACTTCAGGCCAATAGACATGATGAACATAGATGCAAAAATCTTCAATAAAATACTGGCAAGCCGACTGCAACAGCACATAAAAAAGCTGATCAATCATGATGAAGTACGCTTCATCCTGGGGATACAAGGCTGGTTCAACATACACAAGTCTATAAACATAATTCACCACATAAACAGAATAAAAGACACAAACAACATGATCATCTCAATAGACACAGAGAAGGCCTTCGACAAAATTCAACAGCCCTTTATGCTAAAAACTCTGAAAAAACTAGGTATCGACAGAACGTATCTCAAAATAATAAAAGCTGTTTACAACAAACCCACAGCCAATGTCATACTGAATGGGTAAAAACTGGAAGCATCCCCTTTGAAATCTGGCACTAGACAAGGATGTCCTCTCTCACCACTCCTATTCAATATAGTACTGGACATTCTAGCCAGAGCAATCAGGCAAGAAAAAGAAATAAAGGGTATTCACTTAGGAATGGAGGAAGTCAAATTGTCTCTATTTGCAGACGACATGATTGTATACTTAGAAGACCCCATCGTCTCAGCCCCAAATCTCCTGAAACTGATAAGCAACTTCAGCAAAGTCTCAGGATACAAAATCAACATGCAAAAATCAAAATCATTTCTATACACCAATAACAGACTTAAAGAGAGCCAAATCAAGAACAAACTGCCATTCACAATTGCTACAAAGAGAATAAGATGCCAAGGAATACAACTAACAAAGGATGTAAAAGACTTCTTCAAGGAGAACTACAAGCCACTGCTCAATGAAATAAGAGAGGACACAAACAGATGGAAAAACATTCCATGCTTATGGTAAGGGAGAGTCAATATCATGAAAATGGCCATACTGCCCAAAGTAACTTACAGTTTCAATGCCATCCCCATCAAGCTACCAATGATGTTCTTCACAGAACTGGAAAAAACCACCTTAAACTTTATATGGAACCGAGAGAGAGCCCGCATAACCAAGACAATCCTAAGCAAAAAGAACAAAGCTGGAGGCATCATGCTACCTGACTTCAAACTATACTACAAGGCTACAGTAATCAAAACAGCCTGATACTGGTACCAAAACACAGATATAGACCAATGGAACAGAACAGAAGCCTCTGAGCAACACCACACATCTAAAACAATCTGATCTTTGACAAACCTGACAAAAACCAGAAATGGGGAAAGGATTCCCTGTTTAATAAAAGGTGTTGGAAAAACTGGCTAGCCATGTGCAGAAAGCAGAAACCAGACCCTTCCTGATACCTTACACTAAAATTAACTCCAGATAGATTAAAGACTTAAACATAAGACCTAACACCATAAAAACCCTAGAAGAAAATCTAGGCAAAACCATTCAGGGCATATGCATAGGCAAGGACTTCATGACTAAAACATTAAAAGCATTGCCAACAAAAGCCAAAATAGACAAATGGGATCTAATTAAACTCCAGAGCTTCTGCACAGCAAAAGAAACAATCATTAGAGTGAACCAGCAACCAACAGAATGGGAAAAAATTTTTGCAATCTACCCATCTGACAAAGGGCTAATATCCAGAATCTACAAAGAACTAAAACAGATTTACAAGAAAAAAACAAACAAATCCATTCAAATGTGGGCAAAGGATATAAACAGATACTTTTCAAAAAAAGACATATAAGAGGCCAACAAACATGTAAAAATGCTCATCATCACTGGTCATTAGAGAAATGCAAATCAAAACTACACTGAGATACCATCTCGTGCCAGTTAGAATGGTGATCATTAAAAAAATCTGTAGACAACAGATGCTGGAAAGGATGTGGAGAAATAAGAAAACGTTTACAATGTTGGTGGGAGTGTAAATTAGTTCAACCATTGTGGAAGACAGTGTGGCAATTCCTCAAGGACCTAGAAATAGAAATTCCATTTGACCCAGCAACCCCATTACTAGGTATATCCCCAGGGGATTATAAATCACTCTATTATAAATACACATGCACATGTATGTTCATAGTGACACTGTTTACAATAACAAAGACCTGGAACCAACCCAAATGCTCACAGAGGATAGACTGGACAAGGAAAATTTGGCACATATATACCATGCAATACTATGCAGCCATAAGAAACAATGAGTTCGTGTCCTTTGTAGGTACATGGATGATCTGGAAACCATAATTCTCAGCAACTGACAAAAGAACAGAAAATCAACCACAGCATGTTCTCACTCATAGGCTGGTGTTGAACAATGAGAACACATGGACACAGGGAGGGGAGCATCACACACTGAGGTCTGTGAGGGGGGAGTAGGTGAGGGACAGTGTAGGGTAGGGAGTTGGGGAGGGATAACATGGGGAGTAATGCCAGATATACGTGATGGGGATGGAGGCAGCAAACCACATTGCCATATATGTACCTATGCAACAGTCCTGTATGTTCTTCACATTTACCCCAGAACCTACAGTGCAATTATATATATATATATATATATATATATATATATATATATATATACACATATATATAAAATTATATATATTTATATATATATGTACACACACAAATATATATATATATAAACACACACACATATATATGTGTGTGTATATATATATATAAAATTACTAATATTTTTATTTTCATATTAGGAACTTAGTGAGGCTATATTCTGTCAGAGCCTTGCAGGGAAATAACAGTTTTTCCAAAATAATCAGTTATAGCAATGAAGAATAAAGAACAATAGCATGAAAGCCCCTGGGGAACTGTCTGGTTCCTCAAAGCTATTGCGGACATCAGAAAATCATGTTGGGAGAGAGTCAAATTTCTCTTGCCCATTTCATTATGTTCGAATACATAACTTCTTATAAATGCTTTCCATTCCTCAACATTTAAAAATAACACACTCAAAAAAGCATTTATATGCAGTCATAAAAGTTGAGTAACATTAGATTAAAAAACACATGAAAGTGAAAATTAAGTCCTAAATAATTTGAATAAACACAGATGTTAAGAAAGGAAAGATGCCAGACTGCTTTCCCAAGAGACAGTTCAGCAAGTGAGAGAACTCATAAAAGTTATAGAGACATCACCTTCCTTATAACATCCATGTGGAGCAGGGATATAAGCTCCCCAGAAAATTGTGAGCAGATCACTAGGAACAGCTATAAAAAGCACATTACCATAATTCAGTTTGTTACCTAAGATAGACATTTACTAGGTTACACAGAAATAAAAGTGCAATTTTTGATCCAATTATGGAAGAATTGAAACAATACTCAGAATTGAAACAGACATTTCAGGTTGACAGATTTGCTGAAAGTCTATGTTGAAGAGAAAATATTATATTGGTAGTTAAACTTTCAAGTGTGTTAACACCACAGTCATTTGGCAGGAAGAAAATCTGTTTATTCTTAAGTATCCATGATTATCTGGAACAAAAAGAATACAGAATTGCGTATGGTGAATTTTTAAATATGGAAGTTATGTGTGTGGATGATCAACAACTCTGAAACTGCTTACAAACCACGTTATTTTTAAAGTACAAAATATTTAATGTCCCCATGAACATGACAGTGTAAACATTTTGAAAATGTAGTAATAAGATAATATGATACAGTTTTTTTTTTTTTACAACAGGCTACAAGAAAATAGACTTTTTTCTATTCTAATGTTCTTGTTGGCCTATTTATTGCAGTGATCACAGCAGCACTTTTGCTGACAAATAATTCTGTAAACATATTATTTTGCTTTCTAAATAAATTCACCAGAATGGTCACTACAATGGCTTATTGACTTCTGAACTAATATTTCTCTCTTAAAAATGCATTTTTATTATTAAATTTGAATTATTTACAATAAAACAATAGAGGATGAAGCAAAGACTTTTACTAATTATATATTAACATCTTGGATATAAACATACTGAAAACAAATGACAATAATCTCTTCTAACTGGTCTATAGTTTTAGTGTTACTGATGACTATTCAATAACAATCAATCACATCACATTTTTCTCCTGAACATGAGGTTGTTCTGGTCCTTCTCTAGTGTTTAGTCTTCACAATGATTTAGTGAAGCTTGCACTTATCTCTGACCAATATGTTATGCCTTTTTATCCTGGACAGCTGCTTCCTGCTGTTAATACAAGTATACTAATTCTAGAGACCTCCTAGGCTCTGTCTGTAAATCTTCAAATTTCAAACATAATTTCAGAGACATATTGTTGATGGCAAGTTTTAGGCTTACGAGTTAAACCATTGAATTGGTCTCACTAAAATTAGCACTAGGCAATAATATCAGTTAGTAGCTTTCTGATTTAACATGAATAAAAATTCTTTTAACAATGCAATGAAAAAAGAAAAGGAATTAAATTTAAATACATTAAAAAAAAGAGAGTCGAAGTCTTCAGAATTGTATCTTGGTTATCAATCTAAAAAAGAGGAGAAGAGCAAGAAAGAAGGGGGAGAGGGGGAGGGGACAGAACTGTTCCTGAAAAATTATTTAAATAGCCTTGGAAGTTCATAAAGTAGTATATTATAAATACCTACAGGCTCTTCTATATAGCAGCAATGAGCAGAAATGGTAGTGAAGGCCTTCAACTCTGCCATTAAGCAATACTCAGTTCAAACCAATAAACACACCAAGAAAAGACTATGCATTCTTTTAAAAAAATCACAAAATATATTAGTTTTACATGACAAAGATAATACTTGCACAGACTGTACAAAGTATTTTTAGTCATTAATTTCATGAGTGCTGAAATTTTACCTAAAAGTTGGTGGGATTTATATCCTTATCTATCCTATCTTGGAAATATGGGTCAAGCATTTCCATAGAGGAACATGTTAGGAATAGATGAAGGACACTCTTTGGCAATAAAATCTTATTTTACTTCCAAACCATTTTAATAGGTAAGTTATTTAAATATTAACCAAATAGCATGTAGAAAATCCAGCATGTGATAATAGTTAAGTTAATCAATATTGATTCTTCTCCTACGAGGGAAGAAGGGAGATAATGTTTTATATATAGGGACACGATAAATATTGATTTTAATATTTCTAATATTCTAAGTCTCCTTGTAGTTAATAAGTAGTCCTAGTCAATGGGGGTACGTATAGAAATGTTATTTGGCAAATACTGGGTGGCTCTAAGCCAAAGCAAAATGCTCCCAAATCAGACTACTTAGGTTTGATTACTGATACCTGCTCTTAGTTTTGCGATCTTGTTTAAGTCACCTAACATCTCTGCATGTCAGTTTCTTCATGTCTAAATAGGAATACTTACCTGAACTTCCTCATAGTGTTAACACAAGTATTAAAGAAGATACCACATGCAAAGTCCTAGTACAATGTTTGGCACATTCTTAGTGCTTAGTAAATGTAGTTACTATAGTATAAAAATTATCCTTCTCACTTTTGGTGAATTTAATATTTAAAAAAATTTAAATAGTGCAGGCTTTCAAAGAGTTTTATGACATTAATATCTGTACCAAACGATAATATAAATTATAAAGAGGTCAAGTGATTCAGATAGAAAACTATTCTGCTACTATTCCCTCCTCCAAGGTCAGCCAGAAATCTTCAGGGCAGAACTGAAAATGAATAGCTGCAAACCTGCATAATAGCATTCCTTTAGTAATATCGATCTCAGCTATTTGAATTAGAATGCCTACTTTAAAACAAATAAAAACTAAACTAAACAAGACCCAAGCAAAACAACATCAGTAACAAACCATATTCAGACTTTTAATCCATCAATAGTCTGATATTGAAAATCTTGTACTCCAGAAAACTGAAGACACTTTCTATTTCCTAATCCATTATATTTAAATTTACCTTTAGAAATGTTAACATTTGGCTTGCACAGCAATAGTCCTTGCTCGAATGTCTTTATCTAAAATTAAACACGTTAAACTTATTTCTATGAAAGTTTTTCTTAATACAAAATGCTTCCATAAAATTTATTGGTTTCCAGGGACACAAGTTACCCCTGTTGCTGAATGTAACCTTACCACACAGTCTGTCCTCTTCTGGGGATCAGCTTTCCGTACCTCAAACCACAGCTCTGTATAAGAACTGGTGGATTAAAGTGCAACCCTGGCCTCTGTTTAAATCGTCTCTTCATTCAGGCCCTTCTCTAAAATGTCCCTCCCTGTCTGGCCTGTCTGGCCTAGCACAGTCAGCTCAGTGCACATTTCTTCCTTTACTGTGATGGTGTTGTGCCTTTAGGTGTCACTCTGTGAGACAGGTGGCTTCCCAGCATCCAGGGCTCTCCCAGAGAAAGGTTTTCCTTCACAATCTGCCACTGTCCTTACTCATTACTCCCCCCATAGCCTCTGTCTTCCCAGACAACCAAGAAACTATTCTCCAGTCTCTTTAGAGCAAAGTTTCTCAGCCTTGTTATTCTTGACATTTGGAACTGGAGAGTAATTTGTTGGCAGGGGAAGGGACTCTCTCTTGTTTATTGCAGGATACTTACCAGCACCCCTGGTACCTCCCACAAGTGCCAATAGCGCTACCCTGCTCCTGCTTTGTGGTAACATTTGAAATGCCTTTGTATTCTGCCAAATATTCCCTGGGGGGAGAAATTGTAACCACATAAGAGATATTGCTCCAGGGAAATATCATGCCATCCTCAAACATTACTCATCAAAACATTAAGTTATTCCAGAGGTCATCTGAAGTTTATAAGGCCTTTAGTATTTTGGAAACAAAAGTGAGTAGAGACCTGAGGAGTACTTCTATTTTCCATCCAATTCACATTCCTTATCATGAGGTAATAATTCCAAATCTGTTTCACTGAATAAAATGATGAAAAGGGGGAAGAACATGCAAGGCAAGTTCAGGAATAAAACATCAATTAATATTTTAAAAACATTATTCTATCACATGAATCTGTTCTCCTTATAGGTCCATTCTTTCATGCCAGTGGGAAAGACAAAGGGTATTTAAATTATGTTTGGAAGGAAGCAGGAAGGCCAAATGATCCCCTCATTGATATATCTGTCCCACAGCACACAGAGCATATAACCTCAGGATATTATTGTGCAGTAGTAGTTTGTGCCTATTGTGGGATAAGAAAATCCATCTCTTCTCTTTGCACTTCTTTCTTCCATTTCAGTGATTTTTCATTCCCAAGGTTCAGATTCTAAGTGGGACTCTTCTATTATTCCCACTCCTCTAGCTGTGAACAGAGCTGAAGGAACAGATTTGACATTACTAATGCACATGGGCTGTCGATTACACAAGACCATACTGCAACTCCTTCCTTCCATTGACTGTAGTTGTTTTATCTTACTACCTCTTTTCCAGCATGTGAAGTTTTCTCTTAGTTATTACCTGATTGTTGCTATCACTTTCCTCTTAATTTTTATAGTAATTTTTAAGTATAATTTTCATTTCTCATCTTGACTGTTTTTTATTTTGCTTATTTTTATTTGCATGAAGTTGTTCTAAAGTCCTAACTCTTGTGTCCTATGGAGGATAATTCTGCTTTATGTTTCTTATTAAATTGGTATGATAGCATTTCTTTTCTACTCAAATCAGTTCTTCTTAAGCTACGTTCATTGTGTCCGGGAATTCTGGGGATCTCTACTTTCATCATATGTTCGCCAGCCAGCAACTGTTATTTTCCAAGTGTGGTTCCAGTGTCTGGTACAAGCCAGTAGGTACTTAATAATGTTTGTTAAATGAGTGAATATACAGATGAAAATAAAGATGTTATTCCTGGCTAACAGTCAATTCATATACCCAATAAGCAAGTGTGTAAAAAATCAATAGCAAGGCTAATGATGCAATAATTTATGTTGCCTATAAGATGTAACAAAAATAGTACAGTTGACTATAATCATATTAAACACCATTTCATTGGTTGTTAAGAAAATGCTAGCAATAGCATCAGATAACCAATAATTACAGTTACAAATTCAAATATTTTCTTCTCTCTTAATGAAAAAATCTTAATTGTACACTGAGTACACCAAATTGGGAAACTGTTACTATAATTATACAATTCACCACAATCTTCACTAGAGTCGCTATTTATTTATTTACTTTTAATTATAGTTTAAGTTCTGGGATACATGTGCAGAACATGTAGGTTTGTTACACAGGTATGTATGTGCCAAGGTAGTTTGCTGCAGCCATCGACCCATTATCTACATTGGGTATTTCTAATGCTATCCCTACCCTACGTCCCCACCCTCCAACAGGCCCTAGTGGTAGTGATGTTCCCCTCCCTGTGTCCATGTGTTCTCATTTTCCAACTCCCACTTATGAGTGAAAACATGCAGTGTTTGGTTTTCTGTTCCTGTGTTAGTCTGCTGAGAATGATGGTTTATAGCTTCATCCATGTCCCTGCAAAGGACATGAACTCATCCTTTTTTATGGTTGCATTAGTATCCCATGGTATGTATCTGCCACATTTTCTTTATCCAGTCTATCATTGATGAGCTTTTGGGTTGGTTCCCAGTCTTTGCTACTGTGACTAGTGCTGCAATAAACATACGTGGGCATGTGTCTTTATAGCAGAATGATTTATAATCCCTTGGGTATATACTCAGTAATGGGATTGCTGGGTCAAATGGAATTTCTGGTTCTAGATCCTTGAGAAATTGCCACACTGTCTTCCACAATAGTTGAACTCCTACCAACAGTGTAAAAGCATTTCTATATCTCTACATCCTCTCTAGCATCTGTTGTTTCCTGACTTTTTAATGATCGCCATTCTAACTGGCATGAGATTGTACTTCACTGCGGTTTTGATAAGCATTTCTCTAAAGACCAGTGATGATGAACTTTTTAAAATATGTTTCTTGGCCACATAAATGTCTTATTTTAAGAAGTGTCTGTTCATATCCTTTGCCCACTCTTCATGGTTTTTTTTCTTGTAAATCTGTTTAAGTTCATTGTAGATTCTGGATATTAGCCCTTTGTCAGATGGATAGATTGCAAAAATTTTCTGCCATTCTGTAAGTCACCTGTTCATTCTAATGATAGTTTCTTTTGCTGTACAGAAGCTCTTTGGTTTAATTAGCTCTCAATTGTCAATTTTGGCTTTTATTGTCACTGTTTTTTATAAGGTTAAATGGCCTTTCGCATTGTCCTTTCTAATGTTTCTCATTTTGAATGTATAAAGCAGATAATTAAGTACTCAACATTTTTCTTGTATTCCATTTTCTCAGTGTTGTTTAACTTTTTATCTACTGTTTGTACATATTAAAGAAAAAAATTAAAACGATAGAAGAATTTTCTTTAAGAATATATGCTTCCCCCCCCCACTTAGGAAGACAGTGCCTAAAAACTGGAAAAAAATAAGGAGCGCTTGTTAACTTATCATTTAATTAGTATAAGATGTGATTCAAAAATCAGAATTACATATTTGTGGTCTTCTAGGGTCTTCAATTATATTTTTCCCTTTTAGATATTATGCATTGTTACTTTGAATTATGCAAAATAACCTTTCTTCAACCTGGGCACATTTCTTTCTATATAGTTTTTTTCCTTTTTTATGTCATGGTTTCTTACTTCTAGTAACTCATCACATCAGTTACACTGGCCTAATATTTCTCTTTTTCAGAGTACAGTCCAGTTTATCAGATCCCTCTAATATTTACCTTGTGTATGGAGGGTAGACAGGTCATTAAGATTAAGCAAAAGTCAACTGGGTAAGTGTGTTTTAGCTGCATGAAACTCCTGGCAGGAGTTAAATAGGTAAAATGCTCATCTACTACTTCCGCATTTAGGCCAACATTGAGAACTGCATATAAAACTTATCATGTATTTATATCATCAAGACAGATGGCTTATCATGTAGTCAATTGATGCTCTGTGTCTCATTCTCTTCTATCATTCTTAGCAAGATGAAAATTTACCTCGTTAGCTCATTTTGCTTAGAGAGCTAGATACCTGTTAGGTTTCCTTTCATATTTTCCACTCTCAGTAGGAAACGGTTTGATCAAAATGTGTAGTTCATGCTCTTATTTAAGATATGAAAGTGTTCTTGGTAGCTACAGCTTTTTGTAGGCTTTCAAGTAAATGCCAAACTAAATTACAAATACAATTAAGTTTGCATTAATAGTAATTTCTTTATTTATTGCTTCTTTCTTTCTTTCTTTCTTTCTCTTTTTGAGATGGAGTTTTGTTCTTGTTGCCCAGGCTGGAGTGCAATAGCACAATCTCGGCTCACCACAACCTCTGCCTCCTAGGTTCAAGTGATTTTCCTGCCTCAGCCTCCCTGAATAACTTTGATTACAGGCATGAGCCACCACTCCCAGCTAATTTCGTATTTTTAGTAGAGACAAGGTTTCTCTGTTGGTCAGGCTGGTCTTGAACTTCCAACCTCAGGTGATCCACCTGCCTTAGCCTCCCAAATGCTGGGATTACAGATGTGAGTCACCACATTGGCCATTAATAGTAATTTCTAATGAAAAAATTATTTTATTCAACTATATATATATATAAATTTTTACATTACCATGAAATGGCCAAGTATCTTTTAAAATTAAAACTGTGCTAATATTAATAATAATCCTTAAACAATAAGGGAATTTAATCAACCAAGGGACTTGAGAGGAAAAATATGAAAACTAATTTTCCCACGTCATTTTGAATTACAAATCATTTAATAAGCAAGTATGTAAAATGTAATCAAAATAGTTTAAAGTGCTTTAATGGTACTGTGAAAATTAATAATTTTAATGAAAACTGATTATCTTTCCTTTAAAAATATGTAAGATAAGGTTTTGTTCTGCATCCACCAAATCCTAGTTAATATTAAACTACTTCATCAATAATGTTAAACACAGTGAAGTTTAATGATGAAAATACACAGACACATTTCCTAATATAGAAATATAAAAATATTTTAAGAAAGAAGCGAAAATGGGCTCCAATATGGGCACACAACTGGAACTAACCCAATAGGAGCATAAATAATTATTTATTTTTTCCATAAAGTGGCAATCAATGCTGAGCTCAGTGGCTCACAACTGTAATCCCAGAACTTTGGGAAGCTAAGGCAGGAAGATCACTTCAGTCCGGGAGTTCAAAACTAGTCTGGACAACATAGAGGAACCTTGTCTCTACAAAAAATTAAAAAGTTAGCTGGGTCTGATGGCTCATACCTGTTGTTCCAGCTACTTAAAAGACTGACGAGGGAGGATTGCTTGAACCCAGGAATTCAAGGCTACAGTGAGCCATGATCTCATCACTGCACTCCAACTTGAGTGACAGTTTGAGAACCTCAAACAAACAAACAAAAAACAAACAAGGGATAACGTCCATAGAAAAGACACCTAAAAGATACATGTATTTTAGATGAATAATGTTGCAGCTAGTATGACAACCAATTGCCAAAAGAATCAGAAATAAAAGTAAATACTTATTTAGTAATGTTTTCAATTAAGATGTCAGCAGTTCCCCTGGTATTAACACCCAGTAACTGCATGGCTGAATGATACTATATTTTTATTACAAACGATATTTGCTAACACACACACACATACAGACACACACAATTGTTCATTAGGTCTTCGGCATTTAGTAATTATTTCATGTAATGAAACATATTTAGAGCTTCATTTATGTTAAAATGCTTTTCATTTGTCATTTGCAGTTTTTTTAAAAACATTCTTTTTGAAGACTTTTAATTACTACATTTCTCAAGCTATTTCAATTTGGTTTCTTTTGACATAAAACATGATTGATAGGAGATACTTTTCTACATAGCAAAGCTAAACTAAAGTAATTTAATCTCAATAACTATGCAAAAGATTGAAATCAATTGAAGAAGAAATAAAAGAAAATTGTCCAAATGATTCAGAGTAAAACAAGACTGCTATCAAAGAAAATTTTGTTATTATTGTTATTGTTCATTTTTTCTTTTTCTAATTGAAAATTTTTTCATCATTTTACACATGCAATAAATATATCTTGTTTACAAAGTCAAATCTGTCCTGTTACAGTCACGTCATACACTTTTGTGGACTATTTGAAAGAAAATATTTGGTTATCTCCATATTTGTAAAAAGAAAGACAAATGTTTAATTAGCATTCCATGTTATACAAAGGAAAGATAGAAAAACATTCCCTTAAAGAACCAATTTGAAGAAAGTTAAAAAATGTTCAATATAATATAAAGAACAAAAGATACATATAAACAGTTTCTCTTTTTTCTTATGCTTTAGCTTTCAAAGTCTTTTACATGTAAAAATTAATGCTATTCTTGGTATAGTAAAGGATTTATTTTTTATAAAAGCTTTTTTTAAAAAAGAAATTATCCTCACACATTGTATGACTTTTCTTATTAAGTGTCCTAAGTTATTTGGAAGTTGACACATTTTTTTTTTTAAGACAAAGGTAATTGATAATGGATTCTGGAACACAGTAATGAAAAGGCAAAGTTATGCATTGTACATTTTTCTATGTCATAGTTTCACGACATAACTTACTACAAGCACACTTTTCTGAAGTGTTATTGGGGAGGGTAGGTAGGGTTGGTGCAAGACTCAGGTATAAGCTTTAAGACTGGATAACAATAACGATGTATTTTAGGGTGTGTGTGTGTGTGTGTGTGTGTGTGTGTGTGTTTGTGTGTGTGTGTTAGTGAATCTGGCTGTAAGTTTATATTTTCATAGGCCAAAATGGGATTTAACAATTTGGCTACAAGGAGCTAAAGCTACATGCTTTCAGAAAAGAAGACAACGTTAAAATGAGAAGATGTGACTGTTATTGAAATGCAATTTATTTTTCTTTAGTTGCCTTTCCATAAGTACACTACCAAAATGTTATACTGTCATATATCTATATATAATGGTACAATATTTATTTGAAATATTACTTTTATTCTACTAACCAGCAAATATTGTTTCTTGAATAGAAAAGATGCACAAGTGATTGTGAAGTATCCAGAAAATAACTGTAAGCTTATTCAATCTAACAGCTTCGAATGGTAAAGACTCTTGATCAGAAATTAGAAAATCTTTGAATTGGCAGTCTGAAAATTGAAAACTCTATGTTTTTTTGAGGGTGAGTCACTTACTTTCTATACATTTGTTTACAACATATTAGTCGATTTCATAATTTATATTAGATTAACAATAAGACTTCCTTCAAGAATTTTTAATTCAGAAAAATAAACCTCCTTTTGATAACTAACATGAAAAGTATACCTATTTTCCACTTACAGTAATGTTCATATATAGATTGCTACTTATAGAAATAGAAAAAATTGTTGTGGAACCAACTCAGAAAGTGAGAAAAACTGAACAAAAAACAACCGATTTCATTTGATATATAAACAGCTTGTAGTATATCTATACTAAATATTCTGTAGTATATCTATACTAATGTATAGTATATATTTATATCTATACTAAACATTTTGTAGTATATCTGTACTAATGTATAGATATACTATAAGATGTTTATTTTTATTTGATTTGATATATAAACATCTTGTAGCATATCTATACTAATGTATACATATTAGATATTAGCATATCTATACTACTATCAACTGATTTGATTTGATATATAAACATCTTGTAGCATATCTATACTGTATAGCATATCTATACTAATGTATACATATTAGATATTAGCATATCTATACTACTATCAACTGATTTGATATATAAACATCTTGTAGCATATCTATACTGTACAGGTATGCTACAAGATGTTTATATATCAAATCAAATCAGTTGATAGTAGTATAGATATATCATATTTATGGATTATAATATTCAATAATGTGTGAAAATTTTGGGTGATTCTGTGATATAATGCATGTGATGTTATGTTGTGGAAATTGAGAAGATCATTCTAGAATTGATACAGAAATAGAAAGACCAGGCATAGCCTAAAATATGTAAACTCTAATTTAGAGAATATATACTAACAAATATCAAGACTCATTAAAAATGTACAGAACTTAACAAAGTATATTAATGGAAAAAGGACAGACAAATCACCAGTGAAATAGAGTAGAATAATTAAAAAAAAAATCCTTGCATATAGGGATGCTTGATTTAGGCAGAGACTGGCATTATGGCATAAAGAGCATAGGTTTTGTTTTTCATTGGTTTGAATAAATGACAGTGAGTCAGTTGAAACCCATACAGAAAAGACATGAATCTTAACCAGACTCTGATATGGTAAATACATTGGGATTATCAGATTGAAAATATAAAACAACTATCATTAATATACTATAAGCTCTAATGGAATAAGTAGACAACAGGCAAGGAAAGACAGGCAATGTTGGTCAAATCATTTGATATGTTGTGAGGTAAAATCTCTTGATACGTTGTGAGGTGAAACTTAGTTTTGCTTACAGAAAACCTCCACATCATTCATAGATTTAAGTCCTGTGTGCTAGTAGAAATATCAGTCACAAAAATTTGCTCTGTATATTTCCTTCCATTTCTATTTCCTTTTTTCTTTTATAAATAGTGAATTGATTACTATTTATAACTAAATAGGTTATCAAGATTTCACAATCATTTCAGAAAGCTTAGGGAAATAGAATGACAGGTGAAAGAAATTTAAAGCATACCATAACTTTCCCTTACTCTTTTGAGCCATTAAATGGAGAACATCTATAGGCACTGAGAGACACTGGGGCCAGGGATAGAGGCAGGTACCTTTGGTAGAAATTGAGAAATATTTTTAAATAATTCCTAATATAATGGTTGCAAGGGCTGGAGGTAAAAATAGGTGCTTGTGTTACTAGACATGACAGTCATATGGCTTAATATGTAATTCCTTTCTATAAGAAAGTGATGTGAGTCATTAATCCTTAGCTAAGTACTCAGCAATAAGTGGCATATAGTGTATAGTAGACTATATATATTTAACAAGATTTTAGAATTTCTGGCTCTTCTTACAAGTTTTTAAATTTTATTCGGTTTCTAGTTTCATGCACAGATTTCACCATGGATTTGGTCTATTGAGAAAAGAATTTCCTATCATTGGGAAAAAATTGCATTAGCTCTTTTGTAATTTGATTATAATATGAAACCACAGAGATAAAAACTACCTTAAATGGTCTAACTGAGTTTTATGATGTAGTATAATTACAGTGACTTACCTCTTTAGTGATATGGGCAAAATCGTATAGAAGCTATGTATTCATTTAAACAAGTTTTGAAATAACATAGTAATAATGTAAAGTTTTAATATTTTTTTGCCATATCTGTGTTAGCTTGTCATGCCTTATTTTTCTTCTGTTTGTTTTATTTATTCAGTACTTATAAAAATTCACTTTGACTTTTTTATATTTGTTAAAATTCTCCTACAACTGCCTTCAAAGGGTCAGCTGACAGGAGATGGATGTCATAATCTGCTCACTCTGGCATTTCTCTAAATAGAAGGTAAAGTTTGTGTACTCTGTTTTTCTCTCCTGAGTCAGTGATTTATCTCAAGAACAAAAGTACAGTTACTAAAGAGCTGAATTAAATTAAATATTATTACTGACTTATTCCAAGAAAGGAAACATGTCCCAGCTTAAAAGTAATATTTCACATGTATATACAACTTCTAAATTCTTGAAATGTTTTCAAACAGAAAAATCTAAGAGTTTTATATATAACAGTCTACATCATAGTTTGAAGTACTAAGATATTCAGTTTTGATTAAAATATATATATATTAAAGATATATGTATCTATATCTATGGTCCTTTATTAATTTGAATTTTAAGAGAAATTTTAAATGATATTTTAAATATTCTAGCCTATTCATTATATGTAATGAGTATTCTTTTATTCTCTAAATCTTTCAATGGAGTATTGTGTTTTCATAAAAATATTAAACTATTACAAATTATATTTCTTGTAATTAGAAATTATTGACATATAAAGGTACTGTATGTATATTTGATATGTATGCATGAGGGTGTATATGAATGTATGATTTCATAAATATATTTTATTTCCTTGGTTTTAAGATGTTTTCATGCAAATTTAATTTATCATAGTATTTTCCCTAAAAATTATTTAAAACTACAGTAATTATCTGCTATGATTTTCTTTCATTTTTTATACAGATATTTTTATTGTATACCTATCAGGTACACAGAATAAAAACACTACCCTCTATAACATGAGAAGTCAATAGAAAAAAAGATACATAAATGGAATGAACATAAAAACAACTAAGCATGTGATCTTCAACCACATTCATATAGTTTTTAAACTAATCTTTTACCAGTAAAAAGTCAGTTATTTGAAACTGTAGAGTTGACAGATGACGTGTGCCATGTATTAGTTTAGCAACTTACAAAACAATTTTAGTAGTGGTATTTATGAGTAGAGAGAAAACTGTGTAACTATCATGTTACAGAGGACATGATTTAACAGTGATGTTTTTATATTATAGAGAAGAAAACAGGGGTAAGTATCAAGTATTTTAGAAATGCTATCTCAACTAAAATGACATTTATTCACTATAATATATTATTTCCCTACTCCATTCTAATTGTTTAAAAACTACCAAGTGAAGTTACAGAAGTTAAACTACTAAATCTGGCATCTTTTCTTTCTTACACAAAAAGTATCTTCTCTTATAAATGGGGTTATTTAATTAAGTATCTTTCTTGGCGAACCCAGTTATAATCAGAAGAGGCCATGAGACTACAGATTACTAGTGACAAAAAGTGAGAGTGTGGACACTTTTCATCAATCAATAGGCAGTCCGAGGGACACAACAGAACACAAGTCTGGGTAACATGAATTTGGTAAGAAAGCAAGCTAAACCTCCTGTGTCTTAATATTCAAAGTGAGTCATTCTATACAATATTGACTTTCATACTAATCCAAGAAAGGCCAAAAAAATTATTCTGTTTAAAGGCAGGGAGGCATATTATAACTTTCAAAAACATGTCAATGCAAACATACACATTTTAACTAGAATAACTCATTTTCTAATGATGCATCATTACTGTACTTATAGTTAGTAAAGTGAACAGGCTAATATTATAACCTATTTATATTCAAGGAACATTGTAAACTGGCCAACAAAATTTATCTATCTTAAAGAAAAAAACTCAGTCAGTTGAGACTGAAACTGTAAGATTAGCTTTCTAATGCAGAGGCCAACTCTTGCCATAACATGAATGTTAGTAAAGGAGCTCACTGCCATGAATAGTTAGGATACATAGGTACCTGGCCAACTCCAGACCTAAGGGCAATATAAAGCTACTCCAAACAAAACACCCCACAAATAATAAAAACCCAATTCCCTATCAGAGCTTTATTTCTCTTCTGTTCTTTAATCCTTAGAGTACATCCAGCACAGTGCTGCATTAGGGTGGCACACAAAAGCTTCAGTTTGTCTTCCCAACTCCATTTGCTGTTTTAAAGAAGACACGCAAGGACAATGATTTTTTAACATATCTGGCAATTTAGAAGTTTTCTCTTGAAGACACTGAGAACGTCTCACTGGTGTTAAAAACTTCAGCTCTTTAAATGCGGAATTTGTTTCAGCAAACTGCACCTTCCTTTTCATTCTTTGCAAGTATGGCATAGTAGACATATTATATTTAATTAAGCAACTTGTCCTCGTTTTTGTATTGGGGGTTTTAACATCATGGGTTGGCTCTTTTGTGTTGCTATCTTGCTTTTTTTCAGAATCTTGAAATAGCACATTTCTATGATGTTTACTCTCCATTTCCAGGTTTTCTGGATCTACATCAATGACCTGTATCTTCAATGCTGACTACTTTGACTTCTTCCTTGGTTGCACACATCTTCTCTGTCTGTATTTTCTTCCAAATTAACTTTTTATTGACTCTTCATTGTTAGAATATCTACACATCTCCGTATTTTCTCCAAATTAAATTTTCTTGTTTTTTCATTTTTAGAATTGTGTGTTACATCTCTTCTATAGGCTGAGCCCCTGACAGAATGGCTTTCTCACAGATTGCAATAATATTTTCAACAGGACTTGTGATTGGTTCCATACGTGCAAGACATATCCAATACTTAGCAAGCTTTTTGTCATCTGGGATATTTTTAATCAGGTCATTAAGTGTGACCAGTATATCTTCTTTTGGACATCCCTCATTAATCAAGTTCAGGCATTCATAAAATGTGTTGTTTACTTTTTCAGCAAATAATCCTGTTCATCTTCTTCTACCATGGTAGTCCAAAAAGATCCAACTGGTTTTTCTTTTTGTCCTTCAGACTCAAGCTAAATAAATATTGAGTTCGGAGGCCTTTTTAGCACTCTTCCTTTGCCAGCTTTCCACTCACTCAGACGAGCTTTTCTCTATTCTGTGGTTTCTTAGGGATCAGCTGATCTATCAACAGTTGCTTTTCTTATGGTATGTCTTCGCTGGTCAATGGGCTTTGACTCTTCCATCAGTTTGTCATTAGACGATGAAGCAGGCCTGGCCACAACTTCAGATGCTGTGCTTCTTGACAGTGTCTTACTTCTTACTATATCTTGACAAGAACTGGTTTAGACAATAGATAAAGCTGTTTTTGATTCTAACAGTTCTTTCTCACAAGGCACTTTCCAGATTGTAACATGGGCAGAGGTTCTACTGATGCCTTGTTTCACAGTGTCCTGGGTATTATTGTGATGACTTCTATTTGGAGGTCGCACAAGTGTGTTCTGAGATGTAGTGCTCACAGATTGTGTGGTGGCAGTCATACTTGAGGATCTATTACTTTTCACTGTTACACTGCTGGTGTTTACAGGCTGAGGCTTTGTGGCTTTAGGGACAATGCTTGAAAGTTTCATTGTTGCTGCACAACTCTCATCTTTGACTTGTAGAGATTTTCTAAGTGAATTAACCTTAGACTGAACAATCTGGTCATGGTAAGATCCAAGCACAGGTTTCTTGGGCATGTTAGCATCTTGCTTTTGTTTTTCTGCAGTTATCTGTCTCTTTTTACTACGGTTTTTAAGGTGAAATGCCTGGCTTAATGTCATATGTTAACTTTGGGGATTATCTTCAGTTAGTAACAACTGCAGAGTTTGATTACTATCCTTAGGTTTATGTGTGTCAATTACTGCAGTTGAATTGGTTAGTTCATTTGAAGGTTTTAAAGGAATAAAATTTACTCCCCACTATTGTACTATTTCTGCAGGTCTCTTCACATTTTCTTTATCAGCCATTTCTGTTTTAAGTTTCAGCACTTTAGTCCTTTCTTGAACTTGGTCCTCAGATGTCACAGCTCTCTGACCTCTACTGGATAACATCTCATTTTCCTGTTGTATGCAAAAAGTGTTTTTCTTCTCAACAGATATTCCTGGAGTTTTTGTCTTCTTTGCTTTTTGAATGTGGACTGGGCCCTCTGACTCAGGGGCAGCTGCAGGTCTCGGGGCACTGCTGGAGTACTCATTGTAGCTTTGGGTCGGGGGATGTGTCTCTACTTTAGTGCCTATATAGAACTTCCTCCAATTATCTGCTATGATTTACATGGCATACTGGGTGGATTTTTTTTTTTTAAAGTAGATTGTTTTTTAAATGCTTACATAACCTTTTATATTATTCTTACATTAAGCTTTATTTTCAGATTGTGTTTACTATTCTACAGTGCTATATTTATAGTCTATAAAGGTATTAAGCTCACTATGTATTTACATTTCTTCCCAGTGGAAATTTTTTTACTGTAGAAATAGTATATCATTATGTCTTTTGATATGTTAGTAATTATATCAAAATACCTGTTAGAATCTTGTAAACTACATTAAAGCATAATCAGCATTGTAAAAATATGGTTTCTACCAAAATAAACATCAATATTTGATGACCAACACATTGAAAATTACATTTCAAAGTAGCAAAATGATACGATGAAAAAGTTTATTTTGATCTCTTTTAGTTTCTACTTAATTTTAAGCAAATCTTTATTATTAATTTTATTGCATGGTAATCCTGTTTTTCATTTCCACAAAGAACCCAGTATGAAATGTGGACAGAAACAAATCTTAATAGAAATTCTACTCAAGTAGATATTTGCCTTGTATCCAAAATGTCTTATCAGCCATATTTAAAAGTGTGTGGTTTATACTGATTTGTGTTTGCAAATTGGAATGTTTGGAAACTACTCAATATTAATCATTTTAAGAGAGGTGCAACAAATAACGTAAGTAATTTACAATGCCTAAAACACTCATTTTCAAAGGAAGAAAATCATGAACAGACCTAAAATTACTTATAAATAATATCTATCTGTTCAATAGTTTTTATCATGTATAATGTGATTAGCAATGCAGTGGAAATATATTTGGTCACATCCCATTCTAATGTCTTTACAAGAAATAGTGCATAGACATGAGTTCACAATGTATTCTGTAATATATTTAGTTTTAAGACTTACAGGCCCTTTTGAATTTGTGTTCTCAATGGTATTAAGTGGTACAGGCAGTAAGAAATGAGCACCCTATTTTGAAAGTTGCTCATGAGTTAGGCACATAAGGGTTAGTATTCCTGAACAGACACTATGTTTGTTATAGCGCTAACAAAAAATCTGAATTTTGTTGAATCCACACAGTAAGTTGACTTACGGAAAATCTGTACAATTAGTTGACTTAAGTAATTCATTTTCTTATGCAGTAACTTCTAATGTATACAACAGCACATCTTTATACAAATCAGAGTAAGGAAATCAGAATAAGGAAAGACCAATTGAAAATATGCAGTCTCTAAGCTAAGCATAAGATTGGCTTATATAGGGATTATTTCCATATGGTAATCTGTTGTTTAATATTAATGAGCAGTTAATGGTAAATGTGACTTTTTGTGATTAACTGAATTAGAGTATACCTATTAACATATCTTCTCAGCCATTTTTGTTAACCCCTTTTGCTGAATTTGACCTATAAACCCTAAGAAAGTCAGGTTAAGCTTTCGATTTTCTTTGAATCTCGCTTTCTTTCTTCACCATTAACCTTTCACTTCCTTCATGATCTCATCACTTCCTTCATGATCTCATTCACTCCCATGACATTTCTTACTGCCTGTATGTTACTGAATCCTACATATGTATCTCAGGTATAACACCACCACATATACAGTTTTATAATTCAAAAATTCTCGAGGCTTCTTTGACTATTTCCTTTCCCTTTCCCCTACATATGTTTCTAATGTGCCTGTTAAGTTTACATTCTAAATGTCTTATATTCATTTTTTATTGAGCTCCACTACTACGGTTATAATCCAAACAACCATTCATCTTTTCCTTGAACTGAGGAATTGGCTCCTGGTTATTTTTGATTATGGAAAGAATACTCACATAAAATTCACCATCTTAACAATTTTTAAATACAGATACTATGTAGTTCAACAATGTTACATGTATTTACATTGTGAAACAAATCTCCAGATCCTTTCTATTTTGTAAATCTGAAACTATACCCATTAAACAATTCCTTTTTTCCCTCTCCTCACTGTTCCTGGTAACTATTACTCTACTTTATGTTTTTATGAATTTGACCACTTTAGATACCTCATCTAAGGGGACTCATACAGTATTTGCCATTTTCTGACTGGCTGATTTCACTTAGCATAGTGTGCTCCATGGCTCATCCCTGTTATAGCATGTGAAGCATTTCCTTTCTTTTTAAGGCTGAATAATCTACTGCATCACATTTACCCATGCATCTGTGGATGAGTATTTGGGATGCTTGTACTTCTTGACTATTGTGAATAGAGTTGCCATTAAATGTGTGAACACAGATATGTCCTTGAGATTGAGACCCTGCTTCCATTCTTTTGGATATATGCTCAGAGGTAGAACTGTCAGATAATCTGGTGGTTGTATTTTTAATTTTTTAAAGAACCCCCATACTATTTTCCATAGCTATTACACTATTTCAGAACCACGACTAAAGTGCACAAGGGTTCCCATTTCTCCACAAGCTTTCCAGAACTTGTTACATATATATTTGATAAAAGACACCCTAACCAGTGTCAGTTAATAACACATTGTGGTTTTGATTTGTATTTCTTGGTGATACTGAGCACCTTGTCATATGCTCATTGGTCATTTGCATATCATCTTTGGAGAAATGTCTATTCAAGTCCATTGCTCATTTTTTAATTAGGTAATTTGACTTTGTCATTGTGGTTGTCCAGTTTCAAGAGTTCTTAATATGATCTAGATATTAACCCCTTATTACATACATGGTTTATAAGTATTTTTCATTCTTTAGGGTGCCTTCACTCTGCTGATTGTGTCCTTTTATCTAATTCATTTTCTAGTAGCTTCTTTCGTACACCCAATTTATTCTCCATATTCTTTATTGAAAAATAATTATGAAGTCTAAATATGACCCTGTAATTTCACAACTTAGTATTCATTTGTGCCTTCCCAAGGCTCTCAGGATAATATTTAAAATGCTTAAAATTGCGCTAGATAATCTGGCATATACCTACCTCACCAATATCTTTACACATCCCGCCACCCTCACTTCATGCCACTCCTGTTTTCACATACTTCCTTTCACGAGCCAGGTTCCTCTCTGTCTTACATTCCTTGCCTGTTTTATTCATTCTGTATTACTTTTCTCCTTTTTCTTTGAAAAGTAAACTCCTATTGTTTTTGAGCCTCAGATTAAACATCATTTAAGCAGGGAAGTCCTTCTTGACTCACCAGGCTAGGACAGGTTTCTTGTTATGTAATATGAATGCTCTCTAAACTCATTTGAGGTATTTATCAACATTATAATGGAATAATTATTTAAATTATGCAAATATTTATTTTATGTCACTCACCTCAACTAGAATGTAAGATATGTAAAGAACCAGTCATTCCTATTCCCTACTGTGTCTCTAAGTCTAGCAAAGTTCCTTGCTCATTTAACTGATCAATAAATGCCTTTGAAATGAATAAAATAACAAATGAAGGAATAAATTAGTATCTGATCTCTATAGACAGTCTCAACTATAGCACCAGCTAATGATGTCAGTTTAGGAAATATGTTGCTTGGTCCTGGTATGAGGATGTTATATTCTAGTTGATACCAAAAAATGAACAAACTCAAAATTAGTAAGTTTGAGAGTGTAGCCAGCTAAATGCAGGCCAAAAGTCACAATAAAGTATGTTAGAAGTAAGGGAGCAAGTAAAACCCAAAATTGGGTTAGGAACAAGGTTAGTATTAAAAAAACTGACTGGATTTTAGGAAATCCCTATGAACAAAATTGAAGAGAGGTTTGCTTGGGTTTACTGGCCTTGAGACACACCCAGGACAGGTGGATGGCATAGAATGAAAGGTGTATTTTCAGAGGCCGGGCGCGGTGGCTCAAGCCTGTAATCCCAGCACTTTGGGAGGCTGAGGAGGGTGGATCACGAGGTCAAGAGATCAAGACCAGCCTGGTCAACATGGTGAAACCCCATCTCTACTAAAAACACAAAAAATTAGCTGGGCATGGTGGCACGTGCCTGTAATCCCAGCTACTCAGGAGGCTGAGGCAGGAGAATTGCCTGAACTCAGGAGGCGGAGGTTGCAGTGAGCCAAGATTGCGCCATTGCACTCCAGCCTGGGTAACAAGAGCAAAACTCCATCTCAAAAAAAAAAAAAAAGAGAAAGGTGTATTTTCAAGGGGAATAAATGTTAACATCATCAAATTCAGGGCCAAAAGCAAGTACATAACTATTCATATTTTTTTAATAGTTTAAATACCTGCTTTGAGTTATCACAACTTTATGTCACCTTCTTTATTATTTTTTTAGTAATATCCATGATTTGCATTACTTTGTAACCTGTATTTTTTATTATTATTGCAACCTCATAATTTTAGGAATGTATTAAAAGTAAGGTATGCAGAGTAAAACAATTCAGAATGCTTTTATTGGACTAAAAGAATCTCACTAATTTTAATTAATGGTCTAGTGTCCCAACTAGGAACATACGCAATTGTCTGTCAGAAACCATCTCTCCCTATGACTAGGAAACAAGGCTATTTGCTCTCTTCTTACACATTGGAATCTAATCATAGTACATTATTTACTGCTCTGATCTTAGCAACAATCTTCTACTAAATATATTGCAGTCACTTACATCAAGAAAATGAAGACATTAATTTCAAATGGCAGTTTTACTTTTTGGTTGTGACTATTCTCTTTTATTTATTTTTATTACTCAGATGTAGGACATACTTTTCATAAATAACTTAAAAGAAAAAATGTAATACTCTTTTCTAGATAGTATTTAACACACTGTTTTGCACGAAAAGATATTTGTTCTGACTATTTCATAAAGATGTCTTTTACCCTTCGAAATGCCAGCATCTGACAGTTGTGAACTCTTTACTTTGTTGAATAATCTCTAACTCTAGGAAAATACCAAGAGTATTAGAATGATTGACCTTTAAACAAGCCTTTCCTTCTATTGGAATTTAAAATCTCTGTGGCTGAATTCACCAAAGGATTATTTTTCTACTATATATTATCATGAATATAATACTTTACAAATTATCAAGTAATATTGCATTCTGTCTGTATGAAAGTATCAGACTAAATTGTAATACCTTGAATGTCCTGATAGTTTCATTATCACTAGTCATCATGGAGGTATCATGGGGTTTCTTCCTTACCCACAGTGCTTCAGTAGGAATGAAAAATTTTTCTGTGGGAAAGGTAGCTTGTTCAATATTAGTTGTATGTAAAAACAAATTCACCATATCCTATGCCTTACATTTCTTTTGTTTTCTTCATAATGCCTATTAAATATGTATCCTTTTAGGCAAATCAGTATTTTTCTCTGCATCCCAGGTTCCTTGTTAGTAGAATGAAGACTTCTGAATAATACCCTGTTAAGCTTCCTTCCACTACTGTCACTTGTGTTATGGATCTCAGCGGGGGTTATATTGCCCCCAAGAGTGTAAAAGTTCTTTCCTTAGGAGGTGGGATCTTAGACATTACACTAGTTTGTGGCCTTCCAAAGGGCCACCATGCATAAACAAATATACAATAAATCTGCGGTATTAAACTTCTATGGAAGGAAGGAAGTGATTAGAAAAAGTATGTCCAGAATACTCTTTAGGTGGTTCTAAGTTTTCTAAAAGTTGAGAAATACTGCTCTCTGTGTTCAGGTGCCTCGTGTTGTGGGCCCTGGCAGAATCATTTTTACAACTCTTTTAAACCCTTTTTCCGTTCATGTCACATAATCATTATGTGGGTCATATATACAGGCAGGGTGATTAGTTTCCATCCAGTGTTTGCTTGCATGCAGACATTGCTTCTGTCCTTCAGGACAGATTATCTGATTTTTAAGGTATGATTCAAAGATAGAACAAAAGATTGAGCATGATTTGAGTTACTACCTCAATAAATATTGAGGGTCAATTTCTTCCACTTTTAAATATTAGACAAAAATTATAAAAAGACAGAGAACGCTGTTTTTTGTCATCTTTGAATCCAACATTTCAAAAAAAATTAAGCAGATATTTTTGGTTTATATTATTTTGTCACAGAACATGGTCTAAATGTCCCTTTCCTGTTTATCAAGCAAGATAAAGCAAAGAAAAACAAAAAGCAAAGCACATATAGCAAGTGACTCAGAATAATAACAGACTTGTCATCAAAATGTGGCCAGTTTTTAGAAAGACTTACACAGATTCTATTCCTGAAAACTCTATACTTTAAACCATAGAAACAAATTAAATACTCAAATAGCAAAGTTATTATCCCAAGAGCCTAGGTTAGACTGGCCAAGCCATTACTGGTTGCAAAGTATGACAACTTTCAAATGCCCATCCCAACTATTACTTTTCTAACTGTGCTGGAAGCTCCATTATAGCACTCACAGGGCTCTGCTGCAATTTACTAACCAAACGGTGATTTCAAAAATGAGCCAGTTCATCAGTGTTTAATATAGGTAATCTGTTTTAAGTCACAGACTAATAAAATGTTTAAGGTACAGTTAATTAAATAAATAATTAATAAATAATTAATTTGATTTTCATTATATTGTGATTCTGATTATATTATGCACACATACACACTCATTATAGGTACAAAATACACAAGACAAATACAAAATGAGTGTAACAGAATAGTAGCACAAACATATATTTCCTCATTTTCTGAACTTGTGAATATGTTATATTACAAAATGTTATATTACAAGACAAAAGGAAATAAAGATTTCAGATGAAACTGAGGTTGCTAATTAACTGACCTTAAAATAAAGAGATTATTTTGGATTAGCCAGAGGCCGAAAGTAAACACAAGTGTCCATATATAAGAAAGAGGGAGGCAGAAAAGTCAGAAGTTAAGAAATGGCATCCTGAAAAAGAATAACTTGGTCATTGCTGACTCTGAAGATAAAAAGGTACCACAAACCAAGGACTGGGGAAAGCTGCTAGGAACTGGAAAGAGTAAGAAAATAGATTCCACCCTAGAGTCTGCTATATTATTTCACTCCCACATTGCAGTCAAGAAATACCAGAGATTGTGTGATTTAGAAAATCAAAAGAGGTTTAATTGGCTTATGGCTCTGGTTCTACAGGCTGTACAGGAAGCCTGATGCTGGCATCTGCTAGGCTTCCGGGAAGGCCCCAGAAAACTTATAATCATAGCAGAAGGCAAAAAGGAAAGAGGCATGTCACCTGGCCAAAGCAGGGGCAAGAGAGAGTGAGGGCAGTGGTGCTACATACTTTGAAATGATGAGATCTCATGAGTACTCACTACCTTGAGGACAGTACCAAGAGGGTTGGTACCAAATCATTCATGATGTATCCATCCCCATGATCCAATCATCCAATCACCTCCCACCAGGTCCCACCTCCAACACTAGGCATATTTGTCTGTTCTCCCACTGCTAATAAAGACATACCCAAGACTGTGTAATTTATAAAGAAAAGAGGTTACTTATTTATTTACTTTTTAGTAGAGATAGGGTTTCACCATGTTGGCCAGGCTTGTCTTGAAACCCTGAACTAATGATCCAACTGACTCGGCTTCCCAAAGTGCTGGGATTACAGGCGTGAGCCACCATGCCAGGCCCAAGACTGCGTAATTTATAAAGAAAAGAGGTTTAATTGACTCACAGTTCTACATGGATTGGGAGGCCTCACAATCATGTAGGAAGGCAAAGGAGGAGCAAAGGCATGTCTTGGCAGAGGGCAAGAGAGCATGTGTAGGGGAACTCCCCTTCATAAAACCATCAGACCTCTGGAGACTTACTCAGTATCACAAGAACCACATGGCAAAGACCTGCCCTCAAGATTCAATTACCTCCCAACAGCTCCCTCCCACGACACATGGGAATTATGGGAGCTACAACTCAAGATGAGATTTGGGGGCAGACACAGCCAAACCACCAAATCACTGGGGATTACATTTCAATATGAGATTTGGTTGGGGACACACATCCAAATTATATCATCTGCTTAAAGGAAAGTAGCCCTACCAATACCTTGATTTAAGCTCAGAGAGACCATTTCATATTTCTGAGTTCTGGAAATAATAACTTTGTTTTATGTTATGCCACTAAGCTTTTGGTAATTTGTCAAGCTTCAATAGGAAACTAATATAATGAAATAAGTATTCAATGACTATCAGTGTACTACTAAGGACAAATGAATTGTATAAGTATCAGAAATCATGTTTATGTATTTAAAGACATTACTTCTATAGAGAGATAGTACAGCAAAGTCATTCAAAAGATTTCCAGAAGTAATATGCATGGTTTTAAGCCCCAGCTCCACTACATTCTAGTTGGGTAATTGTAGCAAGTTGCTTAATATCTGTGGTTCGATTTTCTCATTTTAATAATTGATTACGTAATAATTGTACCTCAAAAATTGGAGTAAATAAATATATATAATACTATACTCAACAGTACAGGGCACTGAGTAAATCTAATGCATATCTTTCCTATTATTGTTTACTTATTTTTATTTGTTATTTATACTATTTATCATTCAAGAGACTGCATTATATATCATCTGTCTCAGTTTTTGTATGATATCTCATATAGCCAGCATATTTCTTTTGTCTTCAATATTACATGTCAAAGAGCTGGTATGAAGTGTTTTTAGCCCTTGATTATTTAAATGGATTGACAGAAGATTTATTAAGAGGCATCTTGCAATTATCTTTCCATTGGTGAAGGCATCTTAAGCATCCCTCTTCTATGGCTGGTGATATACATGCTTTGGCTCACTAATAGCATCTTCAACATGAATTTTGTACATCAAAAATAAACATAAGAAACTTGATAATTTTTTTTTTTTTTTTTTTTTGTTAAGATGTGCATTTTGTTTTTTCTTTTTTTTTTTTTTCCAGGATTTTTTTTTTTTCCCACCTCCCCACCCCCCGCCCCTCCCCCATTTCCCCCCAACAGACCCCAGTGTGTAGTGCTCCCCTCCCTGTGTCCATGTGTTCTCATTGTTCAACACCCGCCTATGAGCGAGAATATACGGTGTTTGATTTTCTGCTCTTGTGTCAGTTTGCTGAGAATGATGGTTTCCAGGTTCATCCATGTCCCTATAAAGGACGTGAACTCATCGTTTTTGATGGCTGCATAATATTCCATGGTGTATATGTACCACATTTTCCCTATCCAGTCTATCATCGTTGGGCATTTGGGTTGGTTCCAGGTCTTTGCTATTGTAAACAGTGCTGCAATGAACATTCGTGTGCACGTGTCCTTGTAGTAGAATGATTTATAATCCTTTGGATATATACCCAGTAATGGGATTGCTGGGTCAAATGGGATTTCTATTTTTAGGTCCTTGAGGAATCGCCACACTGTCTTCCACAATGGTTGAATTAATTTACATTCCCACCAACAGTGTAAAAGTGTTCCTATTTCTCCACATCCTCTCCAGCATCTGTTGTTTCCCGATTTTTTAATGATCGCCATTCTAACTGGTGTGAGATGGTATCTCAATGTGGCTTTGATTTGCATTTCTCTGATGACCAGTGATGATGAGCATTTTTTCATATGTTTGTTGGCCTCCTGTATGTCTTCTTTTGTAAAGTATCTGTTCATATCCTTTGCCCATTTTTGAATGGGCTTGTTTGTTTTTTTCTTGTAGATCTGCTTTAGTTCTTTGTAAATTCTGGATATCAGCCCCTTGTCAGATGGGTAGACTGCAAAAATTTTTTCCCATTCTGTTGGTTGCCGATTCACTCTACTGACTGTTTCTTTTGCCGTGCAGAAGCTGTGGAGTTTGATTAGGTCCCATTTGTCTATTTTGGCTTTTGTTGCCATTGCTTTTGGCGTTTTGGTCATGAAGTCCTTGCCTACACCTATGTCCTGAATGGTTTTGCCTAGATTTTCTTCTAAGGTTTTTATGGTATTAGGTCTGATGTTTAAGTCTTTAATCCATCTGGAGTTAATTTTGGTGTAAGGTGTCAGGAAGGGGTCCTGTTTCTGCTTTCTGCACATGGCTAGCCAGTTTTCCCAACACCATTTATTAAACAGGGAGTCCTTTCCCCATTGCTTGTTTTTGTCAGGTTTGTCGAAGATCAGATGGTTGTGGGTATGTTGTATTTCCTGTGAGGCCTCTGTTCTGTTCCATTGGTCTATATCTCTGTTTTGGTACCAGTACCATGCTGTTTTGATTACTGTAGCCTTGTAGTATAGTTTGAAGTCCGGTAGTGTGATGCCTCCCGCTTTGTTCTTTTTGCTTAGAATTGACTTGGCTATGCGGGCTCTCTTTTGGTTCCATATGAAGTTTAAGGTGTTTTTTTCCAGTTCTGTGAAGAAGGTCATTGGTAGCTTGATGGGAATAGCATTGAATCTGTAAATTACTTTGGGCAGTATGGCCATTTTCACGACGTTGATTCTTCCTAACCATGAACATGGAATGTTTCTCCATCTGTTTGTATCCTCTCTTATTTCGTTGAGCAATGGCTTGTAGTTCTCCTTGAAGAGGTCCTTTACGTTCCTTGTTAGTTGTATTCCTAGGTACTTTATTCTCTTTGTAGCAATTGTGAATGGCAGTTCGTTCTTGATTTGGCTCTCTTGAAGTCTATTACTGGTGTAAAGGAATGCTTGTGATTTTTGCACGTTGATTTTGTATCCTGAGACTTTGCTGAAGTTGTTTATCAGTTTCAGGAGATTTTGGGCTGAGATGATGGGGTCTTCCAGATATACAATCATGTCATCTGCAAATAGAGACAATTTGATTTCCTCCTTTCCAATTTGGATACCCTTTATTTCTTTTTCTTGCCTGATTGCTCTGGCTAGAACTTCCAGTACTATATTGAATAGGAGTGGTGAGAGAGGGCATCCTTGTCTAGTGCCAGATTTCAAAGGGAATGCTTCCAGTTTTTGCCCATTCAGTATGATATTGGCTGTTGGTTTGTCGTAAATAGCTTTTATTGTTTTGAGATACGTTCCGTCAATACCTAGTTTATTGTTGAGGGTTTTTAGCATAAAGCGTTGTTGAATTTTGTCAAAAGCCTTCTCTGCATCAATCGAGATAATCATGTGGTTTTTGTCTTTGGTTCTGTTTATGTGGTGAATTATGTTTATGGACTTGCGTATGTTGAACCAGCCTTGCATCCCCGGGATGAATCCTACTTGATCATGGTGGATGAGCTTTTTGATATGCTGTTGCAATCGGTTTGCCAGTATTTTATTGAAGATTTTTGCATCTATGTTCATCATGGATATTGGCCTGAAATTTTCTTTTCTTGTTGAGTCTCTGCCGGGTTTTGGTATCAGGATGATGTTTGTCTCGTAAAATGATTTGGGAAGGATTCCCTCTTTTTGGATTGTCTGGAATAGTTTCAGAAGGAATGGTATCAGCTCCTCCTTGTATGTCTGGTAGAATTCAGCTGTGAACCCATCTGGACCTGGGCTTTTTTTGGGTGGTAGGCTCTTTATTGCTGCCTCGACTTCAGACCATGTTATTGGTCTATTCAGGGTTTTGGCTTCTTCCAGGTTTAGGCTTGGGAGGTTGCAGGTGTCCAGGAATTTATCCATTTCTTCCAGGTTTACTAGTTTATGTGCATAGAGTTGTTTGTAATAATCTCTGATGATGGTTTGGATTTCTGTGGAATCTGTGGTGATATCCCCTTTATCGTTTTTTATTGCATCAATTTGGTTATTCTCTCTTTTCTTTTTTATTAATCTGGCTAGTGGTCTGTCTATTTTGTTGATCTTTTCAAAAAACCAGCTCCTGGATTTATTGATTTTTTGAAGAGTTTTTTGTGTCTCTATTTCCTTCAGTTCTGCTCTGATCTTAGTTATTTCCTGTCTTCTGCTAGGTTTTGAGTTTTTTTGATCTTGCTCCTCTAGCTCTTTCAATTTTGATGATAGGGTGTCGATTTTCGATCTCTCCTTTCTTCTCATGTGGGCACTCATTGCTATATATTTTCCTCTAGAGACTGCTTTAAATGTGTCCCAGAGATTCTGGTATGTTGTGTCTTCGTTCTCATTGGTTTCGAAGAACATCTTTATTTCTGCCTTCATTTCATTGTTTATCCAGTCAACATTCAAGAGCAAGTTGTTCAGTTTCCATGAAGCTGTGCGGTTCTGAGTTCGTTTCTGCATTCTGAGTTCTAACTCGATTGCACTGTGGTCTGAGAGACTGTTTGTTATGATTTCTGTTCTTTTGCATTTGCTGAGGAGTGATTTATTGCCAATTATGTGGTCAATTTTAGAGTAGGTGTGATGTGGTGCTGAGAAGAATGTATATTCTGTGGATTTGGGGTGGAGAGTTCTGTAAATGTCTATTAGGTTTGCTCGTTCCAGGTCTGTGTTCAGGTCCTGGATATCCTTGTTGATTTTCTGTCTGGTTGATCTGTCTAATATTGACAATGGGGTGTTAAAGTCTCCCACTATTATTGTGTGGGAGTCTAAGTCTCTTTGTAAGTCATTAAGAACTTGCCTTATGTATCTGGGTGCTCCTGTATTGGGTGCATATATATTTAGGATCGTTAGCTCTTCTTGTTGCAGTGATCCTTTTACCATGATGTAATGTCCTTCTTTGTCTCTTTTGATCTTTGTTGCTTTAAAGTCTATTTTATCAGAGACGAGAATTGCAACTCCTGCCTTTTTTTGCTCTCCATTTGCTTGGTAGATCTTCCTCCATCCCTTTATTTTGAGCCTTTGTATATCCTTGCATGTAAGATGGGTTTCCTGGATACAGCACACTGATGGGTTTTGGCTTTTTATCCAATTTGCCAGTCTGTGTCTTTTGATTGGGGCATTTAGTCCATTGACATTTAGGGATAGTATTGTTATGTGTGAATTTGATGCTGTCATTTTGATGCTACCTGGCTGTTTTGTTGGTTAGTTGATGCAGATTCTTGATTGTGTTGCTGCTTTTTTACCATTTGGTGTGTTTTTGGAGTGGCTGGTACTGGTTGTTCCTTTATATGCGTAGAGCCTCTTTCAGGAGTTCTTGTAGAGCAGGTTTGGTGGTGATGAAATCTCTGAGTGCTTGCTTGTTCACAAAGGATTTTATTTTTCCTTCACTTATGAAGCTGAGTTTGGCTGGATAGGAGATTCTGGGTTGAAAGTTCTTTTCTTTAAGGATGTTGAATATTGGCCCCCAGTCTCTTCTGGCTTGTAGGGTTTCTGCTGAGAGATCTGCTGTGAGTCTAATGGGCTTCCCTTTGTGGGTAACCCGACCTTTCTCTCTGGCTGCCCTTAGCATTTTCTCTTTCATTTCAACCCTGGTGAATCTGACGATTATGTGCCTTGGGGTTGCTCTTCTTGAGGAATATCTCTGTGGTGTTCTCTGTATTTCCTGGATTTGAATATTGGTCTGCCTTGCTAGGTTGGGGAAGTTTTCCTGGATAATATCCTGAAGAGTATTTTCCAGCTTGGATTCATTCTCTTCATCACATTCAGGTACACCTATCAGACGTAGATTAGGTCTTTTCACATAGTCCCACATTTCTTGAAGATTTTGTTCATTCCTTTTTGCGCTTTTTTCTCTGTTCTTGCCTTCTCTTTTTATTTCATTGAGTTGGTCTTCGACCTCTGATATCCTTTCTTCTGCTTGGTCAATTCGGCTGTTGAAGCTTGTGCATGCTTCACGAAGTTCTCGTGTTGCGTTTTTCAGCTCCATCAATTCACTTATTCTCCTCTCTATGCTGTCCATTCTCGTCAGCAGTTCGTCCAATCTTTTTTCAAGGTTCCTATTTTCTTTGCGATGGGTTAGAACATGTTCTTTTAGCTCATTGTAGTTTCTTACTACCCATCTTCTGAAGTCTGATTCTGTCATTTCATCACCCTCCTTCTCCATCCGGTCTGGTTCCCTTGCTGGTGAGGAGTTGTGATCCCTTTTAGGAGGAGAGGTGTTCTGGTTTCGGGAGTTTTCATCCTTTTTACGCTGGTTTCTACCCATTTTTGTGGGTTTATCCACCTGTTGTCTGTCTCTGTTCCAGGGAGTTGGAGCTTTATGAGTTTCCGTTGCACTACTGCCTTTTTTGATTTTTTTTTTTTTTTTTTTTCAGGTCGGACCCGCCCAGCTAGCAGCACGCCTAGCCTCTGCCTGCCCGCAGGGGCTTTGCTGAGCTGCTGTGGGCTCCGCCCAGCTGCCCTGAGCTCTTCCCTGTAGTCCTTTTTATATGGGCGTAGTTAGAACTGTCTGGGCAATGGTGGCCCCGCCTCTGTTATGGCGGACTCTCTCTGTTGTGGCAGGTTGCCTCGGCAACGGCGGGTTGCCTCGGCAACGGCAGCCTGCCTCCGTAGTGGTGGAGAGTCTCAGTAATGGCGGAAGCCCCTCCCCCACGGAGCCGGACCGTCCCGGTTCAGCTGTGCTTGGTTTGAAGGGCTCAACCCAGAGGGTTTCCAATTACTGTTTTTGTTTTCGTTGTTGTTGGGGGTGGAGGGGTGGGACCAACCGAGCCTGATCACCTGGCTCCCTGACTCAGAGTCTTTTATTTTAAGTTGAAGGACCCCGCGTTCCGGTCGCTTGTTGAAAAGGCGCCGGGATCTCCCGTGCTGCGACTCACGGAGTCGGCTCGAACCGCGGCGCCGGCTCCTGGCGGATTTTTTGCCTAGGAGTCTCCTGGCCTGGCTCGCTATTTCAGATGAATGGGCTATTCTGCCGTCTCAAGGCTCTGCTCGCCAGCTAAGAGGGCTCCCAGACCAGTGGCTTTTGTACGGAGAACCGCAGCAACAGGGAGTGGTCACAGCAGCCGCGCGGGCGGAATCAGCCCCGCGGGGGCCAAAACAGCCGCACCGGCTGGGACTGCGACGCTGGCGACCCCTCTGCCTGGGTATCTCCTGGTCTGTGGGCAATAAGAGTTCGTCTGGAAATGCGGCGTCCACTCACCCTCTGCACTTTCACTGGGAGCTGAAGTCCTGAGCTGTTCTTAGGCGGCCATCTTGAAAGTCCGATCAAGAAACTTGATAATTTTTTAAACCACTTCTGGGTATTTCAATGGTAATTAGCTCATGATGGCTGATGACAGCCACCCAGCTTCTGCCACCCTCACAAGGATGGACCAAACAGCAAGGAGATAACCATACATAGAAGAGCATATCTAAGAAGACTCACCGAATCCAGCAGGAAAACTACAGGCATACATACACCCATACAGGAAAACTCTCTGAGGCACAGAAGCTTAAGATGGCAGTATTCAGAGGAAAGCAGCTAACCACCAGATCAGTTTGAAGCTAAGAGTGATTCCTCATTATGGGTAAAAGATAAGGGAGAGAGCCTTACCAGTCCACATTCCCAACACAGATGCCTGCAGTTCTAACTACAGGAAAGCCCCTTGGACCTTAGAGGCACAGAGCCGACTATAGGGAGCTCCCTGGAATTTATGTGGCTGCATTTTTCCAGGAGGAACATTTTCCTCAGGCCCCACCAATGGGCTGCAAACCACTGCAGCCCTCCATCATTTTGACAATGGAGCCACGACTGAACCACAACCTGCCCTGGGATCCAACAGCTGCTGCATTTCCACATCCCTAGGTCTCCAACAATATCCCTCAACATCTGCACAAGGAGCTAGCTGCAGTATCATGATGGTGGCTAGACCCAGTGGTGTGGATATCACTGGAACACATACTCATAGAGCTAGCTCTCTACACCCCAGGAATAGGTGGTCCAGCACATCAAGGAGGCTGCCCCCAGAACATAGGGAGCTTAAGTGTTAGCTTCCCAGAGCCTGAGAGCAGGCTGCCTGAGGCCACTGTCCACCTCAAGCAGTGAGATCCCTATGATCCATGTGTCCCACCAGGAACCAAGAACCAGCTCACCCATCCTGCTAATTACCCTGATCTGATTACTAAACCTTACGTGTGTCAAAACATTACTATGTACCGTAAGAACATGAATAATGTTTGTCAATTAAAGAAAATTCTTCAGGTTATTCCAATATACAACAAAGAATGAGAACCACTGCTATAGAGGATGTCAAAATAAATAAGATAGTCTTCAACTAAATTATATACTTCAAAATAGTGAATTTTATGAAATGTCAATATTGATATTGCAATAAAATCAATAAAGTTTCCTGCAATAAAGTTCATGTAAAAGTAAAAAGATATTTCAGTATCTATATTATGTGTTTAAAACCTCAAAGAACTATAAAGATCCATTTGGACCATTATTGGTCATTTTCTTAGAACTCTGTACATATTATGAATATTTTAGTACTTATGTTTAATAATAATAATTAAGATTTACAGAAAAAAATTGAAAAAATACATTTACCCAAGAGAATGATCTCTTCAATAAAAACTACAAAATGCTGATAAAAGGAAATGAAAGAGGACACCAAAAAAATCCATAGTCCATGTTTATTGTTTGGATGAATCAATATTGTCAAAATGTCTATGTTACTTAAAGCAATCTATAGATTGAGTGCCAACTCTATAAAATACCAATTACATTTTCACAGAAATGGAAAACACAATCCTAAAATTGATATAGAACCACAAAAGTCCCCAATCCTCAGCAAAAATAACAAAGTTGAAGTAACTACATGGCTTCAAAATATACTACAAAGTTATAGCAACCAAAAAAACTTGCCACTGGCATAAACACAGATACATAAACCAATGGAACAAAATAGATGATATGATTTGGCTGTGTGCCACCCAAATCTCATCTTGAATTGTAATTTCCATATTTTGCACATGTTGTGGGAGGGACCCAGTGGGAGGTAACTGAATCATGCAGAGTGGTTACCCTCGCGCTGTTATGATTGAGAGTGAGTCCTCACAAGACCTAATGTTCTTTTTTTATTTTTATTTTTTTGAGACTAAATTTGTTTTGATTTCATTGCCTAGGCTGCAGTGCAGTGGCATGATGTCAGCTCACTGCAACATCTGCCTCCCGGGTTCAAGGAATTGTCCTGCCTCAGCCTCTTGAGTAGCTGGGATTATAGGTGCCTGCCACCACACCCAACTAATTTTTGTATTTTTAGTAGAGACGAGGTTTCACCATGTTGACCAGGCTGGTCTCAAACTTGTGAGCTCAAGTGACTCAGCTTTCTTGGCCTCCCAAAGTGCTGGAATTATAAGCATGAGTCACCATGCCTAGCCAATCTGATGGTTTCATAAGGGGCTTTTCCCCCTTTCTCAGCACTTTTCTCTCATGTGCCATGTGAAGAATAATGTGTCTCCTTCCCTTTTTCAATGATTCTAAGTTTCCTGAGGCCTTGCCAACTATATGGAACTGTGAGTTAATTAAACGTTCTTTATTTATAAATTACCCAGTCATAGGCAGGTCTTTGTAGCAGCATGAGAACAAAATTATATAGTAAACTGATACTGGGAGTAGGGTGCTACTGTAAAGATACCCAAAAATGTGGAAGCAACTTTGCAACTGCATAACAGGCAGAGGGTGGAACTGTTTGGAGAGCTCAGAAAAAGAAAGGAAAATGTGAGAACATTTAGAACTTTCTAGAGACTCAGAGGTCTCAGAAAACAGGAAGACATGGGAAAGTTTGGAATTTCCTAGAGACTCGCTGAATTGCTTTGACCAGAATGCTGATAGTGATATGAACAATGAAGTCCAGGCTGAAGTGGTATCAGATGGAGATGAGGAACTTGTTGGGAAATGGAATAAGGTCACTCTTGCTATACAAAGACACTGGCAGTGATCTTTCTAGGAAAGACCTCTTTCCTAGAGATCTGTGGAACTTCAAACTTGAGAGAGATGATTTAGGGTATCTGGCAGAAGAAATTTCTGTGCAGCAAAGCATGCAAAAGAAGAGCATAAAACTTTGGAAAATTTGCAGCCTGACCATGCAATAGAAAAGAAAAGCCCGTTTCCCTGGGAGAAATGCAAGCTGGCTGCATAAATTTGCATAAATAACAAGGTGCTGAACTTAATCACTAAGACAATGGGGAAAATGTCTCCAGGGCATATCAGAGACCCTTGCAGCAGCCCCTGCCCCCATCACAGGTCTGGTAGCCTAAGAAAAAAATATGATTTTGTGGGCCTGGCCCAGGGACCCCCCTGCCCTTCTCTATGCAGTCTTGGGACATGGTGCCCAGCATCCCAGTTGCTTGATCTCCAGCCATGGCTAAGAGGAACCAACCAGAGCTCAGACCATTGCTTCAGAAAGTGCAAGCCCCAAGCCTTGACGCAGGCCACATGGTGCCCTGCATCCCAGCTGCTTTATCTCCAGCCATGGCTAAAAGGAACCAACTTAGAGCTCAGGCCGTTGCTCCCGAGAGTGTAAGCCCCAAGCCTTGGTGGCTTACACCTGGTATTGGGCCTGTAGGTACACAGAAGTCAAGAATTGAGGCTTGGGAACCTCCACCTAGAATTCAGAGGATGTATAGGAACATCTGATTGTCTAGGCAGAAGTTTGCTGCAGGGGCAGAGCCCTTATGGAGAATCTCTCGCTTGGGCAGTGTAGAAAGGAAATGTGGGATCAGAGCCCTCACACAGAGTCCCCACTGAGGCACTGCCTGCTAGAGCTGTGAGAAGAGGGCCACCATCCTCCAGACTTCCAAATGGTAGATCCACTGACAGCTTGCACCGTATGCTTGGAAAAGCTTCAGACTCTTAACACTCGTCCATGAAAGCAGCCAGGAGTGGGGAGAACTGCCGAGACCATGAGAGCCCACCTCTTGCATGAGAATGCCCTGCATGTGAGAGATGGAGTCAGAAAAGTTCATTCTGGAACTTTAAGGTTTATGAATGCCCTATTGGATTTGAGACTTGCATGGAGCTGGTAGCCCCTTTAATTTAGCCAATTTCTTCCATTTGGAATGGGTGTATTTACACAGTGCCTGTATCCATATTGTATCTAGGAAGTAACTGACTTTCTTTTGATTTTACAGGCTTGTAGGTGGAAGGGACTTGCCTTGTCTCAAATGAGACTTTGGACTTAGACTTTTGAGTTAATATTGGAATAAGTTAAGACATTGGGGCCTGTTGGGAAGGCATGATTGTGTTTTAAACCTGAGGACATGAGATTTGAGAGAGGCCAGAGGCAGAATGATATGGTTTGGCTGTGTCCCCACTGAAATCTCATCTTGAGTTGTAGTTCCTATAATCCCCATGTGTTGTGGGAGTGATCTTTTGGGAGGTAATTGAATCATGGGGGCAGTTACTGTTATACTGTTCTTGTGATGTGAGTTCTCACAAGATCTAATGGTTATATAATGATCTATTCCCCCATTGTTCAGCATTTCCCCTTCCCACCACCATGTGAAGAAGAATGTGTTTGATTCCCCTTACACTATGGTCGTATGTTCCCTCAGGCATCCCCAGCCATGCAGAACTGCAAGTTAATTAAACCTCTGTTTTTTATAATTTACCCAGTCTTATGCAGTTCTTAAAGCAGTGCAACTAACTAATACAATAAAGAACCAAAATATAAATCTACATATTTACAGTCTGCTCATTTCAACAAAGGTTTCAAAAATATGTATTTGGGAAAGGACAGTCTCTGCAGTAAATGGTGCTAGAAAAACCAGATATCACATGTATAAGAAGGAAACTGGATCCATATATCACCATATTGGAAAAATCAAATAAAAATGAAAATACTTACATGTAGGAGCTGAAACTCTGTTATCTATTAGAAGAAAACATTATCAGGAAAGTGCTTCAGGACAAGGGTCTGGACAAAGATTTTTTGGGTAAGATCTCCAAAGCACAGGCAACCAAAATAAAAGCTGACAAATAGAATCACTTTAAGCAAAAAACTTTTGCGGACCAAAGGAAACAATCAACAAAGTGAGGATACAACTCACAAAATGGGAGAAAATATTTGCAAACTACTTATCTGGCAAGGGATTAATAACCAGAGTATGTAAATAACTCAAGCAACTCAATAGGAAAAAAACTGATTAAAAACTGGACAAAGGATTGGATTAGACATTTCTCAAAACAAGATACGCAAAAGGCCAATGAGTATGGAAAAAAAATGCTAAACCTCATTCATCATAAGAGCAATGCAAATTAAAACCTGACTATGTGAGATATCATCTCACTGTATTTAACATGGTTTTTATCCGAAAGGCAAGCAATAATGTATGTTGGAGAGGATATGGGGAAAGGGGAACTGTCCTACATTGTATGTAAATTAGTACAGGCACTATGGAAAACAGTATGGAGGTTACTCAAAAAACTAAAAGTAGAACTGTCACAGGATCCAGCAATCCAACTGCTGGGTATGCATTTAAGAAAGAAAATCAGTATATTGAAAAGGAATCTACACTCCCATGTTTATTCCAGCACTATTTACAACCATGATATAGTTAAAACTAAGTGTCTATCAGTGGATCCATTGATAAAGAAAAATTAGCAAATATATAGACAACATTATTCAGCTATAAAAAAGAATGAAATTCAATCATTTACAGTAACATGGAAGAGCCTAGAGAACATTACATGAATGAAATAAGGCAGGCACAGAAAGAAAAATGTCACATGTACTCTTTCATATGGAAGAGCTAAAAAGTTGACCTCCAAGAGACAGAGTACAAAGGTAGTTACCAGAGGCTGGGAAAGGAAGGTGGAAGGGAAAGGAAGAGAAGTTAGTTAGTGGGTAAAAAAAAATACACTTAGAAGAAATACATTCCTGTGTTTGAAAGCACATTATGGTGTCTATACTTATCAATAATTTATTGTATATTTCAAGATAGCTATAACAGAAGAATTGGAATGTTCTCAACACACAGAACTAATGTTTTAGTTGATGGATATCCCAAATACCCTGACTTAATCATAGCACATTGTATTCATGTATCAAAATATCACCTATATCTCATAAATATACATAATTATGATTTATCAATATAAAAACTGAGAATATTAGTAAATTAGTTAATCTTGAAGGCATGTTCTTTCCTTTCAAGCATATACTGAGTTTTTCTAATTCTACATATATATATATACATATACATGTATAAGTCACTTAAGATTTACCAATTATTGTTATCAACTGTTTTTGCATTGTATTTTTGTTAAATAAGACTACCATGATAATGAGCCTGTATATTTTAGAGTGCATTTGTTTGCGTAAAGAAGACAATTTACACGTACCATAAAGATAAAATTTCTCTTTTGTTTGCTTTCTTCTTATGGGAAAATGTTAATGATAGCAATTTTCAAAGAGTGAAACAATGGTTCCTTTTAATATATTTATACCATGACAAATTCACTTATATCAGACAACCTCAAGGAAAGAGAACATATTATACATTGCTTAAAGCCACATAAAATCCTTGAGATGTAAAAAGTTATCTAATGACAGTTTCTATTTTAAAAATAAAATTACTTTTATACGGAGAAAAAAAGATAAACCAAAACACTGCAAAATCTTAGATTTTTTTCCCTGTACTTGTAATACGAAACTAGGTAAAACATTCAGAGCTTCAGCAAGTTTCTTGAATGCTGTTTATATTGTGCATGATAGGAAGATGTTTTGTTGTCACAATCATGTCAAACAATGAAAGGTTACACACTGATAGACTCGTCATTTTGAGGCGCTGTAAAGATTTTGAAAGTCATCAAATCCACACACAGCTAAAGTTTAATAAAATATTGAATAATCCATTAAAATTTATATCATTATTCTTTTGTCTGTGTATTAGAGACCTCAGATATTTGCGCTATGACATATACCCTTTTAGTTTAAGTCTATGTATGGTTAAAAATGAAAAATACTAGATTGCTATTTTTCTTTGTTTTTCATGATAAAATCTCACAACTACTGGAAACAGTGCCTCTTTGTTCTCTTCTGATTAGGTAATAAGGATACTGTTGTCCTTTGGTCCTCAAGTTATGGTTTCTAACATCTGATCTTTCCCACCAGTGCCAGCAAATTTACTTTGAGTATCTAAAGATTGAGTACAATGAAATTTCCTCCATGTATTTTAAATGCAAAACATCTGCTTGTATTCTCATTAGATATCACCACCTTCAAATGAATATGATAAATCAATCTTGTCTTTACTGAATGGATTTAGTATTCAGCATCCAAGCCTAATAAAAATATAATCTAACAATGATAAGAACTAGAAAAATTCTTCTTTTATTTAGACTATTAAATTTAATTAAACTAAAACTAAGATGTTCATTTACAGAAGAAGTAAAAACTAGTTATTTATTAACAGAAGCTGAATTGTCACTGCTGAATTTCCCTGTGCCTCAATTTTCTTGGAGGTTAATTTTAAACGTAAAAGAAGATTCAACTCTCTTCACAAATAGTGAAATCGGAGTGATGAGGGAATCATAGGTTGAATGTAACTTTGAAATTTTAGCAGTATTATCTCAGAAAATAGAATGTGACAATGTTGATTCAAAAGAAAAAATACAAGTATTTTTATTTAAGCAATCTCACTAAGGGATCAGAAAATTGAGATGGGGAAAGACAAAAGTGGAAACTGGAAAACAAATATGTTAAAACCTCTTCTGTGTTCTGAAGCCTGGAAGTGAGAGATGTGTGTCGACTACATAAAATGATCATTCAGCTTTAATGTCTATATATATAAAATGTAGACTTTTAAAAAGAGATTCACAATTGTAATTTAAAAAACACCTAAGATTTACTGGTTTATGTGCATAGAGTTGTTTGTAGTAATCTCTGATGGTAGTTTGTATTTCTGTGGAATCCATAGTGATATACCAAAACAGAGATATAGAGCAATGGAACAGAACAGAGGCCTCAGAAATAACGCCACATACCTACAACCACCTGATCTTTGACAAACCTGACAAAAACCAGAAACGGGGAAAGGATTCCCTATTTAATAAATGGTATTGGGAAAACTGGCTACCCATGTGCAGAAAGCTAAAACTGGACCCCTTCCTTAAACCTTATACAAAAATTAACTCTAGATGGATTAAAGATGTAAACCTAAGACTTAACACCATAAAATCCCTAGAAGAAAACCTGGGCAATACCATTCAGGACATAGGCATAGGCAAGGACTTCATGACTAAAACACTAAAAGCAATAGCAACAAAAGCCAAAATATACAAATGGGATCTAATTCAACGTAAGAGCTCCTGCACAGCAAAAGAAACTATCATTAGAATGAACCAGCAACCAAGAGAATAGGGAAAAAATTTTGCAATCTATCCATCTGACAAAGGACTAATATCCAGAATCTACAAAGAACTTAAACAAATACACACAAAAAAATTAACAACCCCATCAAAAAGTGGGCAAAGGATATAAATAGACACTTTTCAAAAGAAGACATTTATGAGTCCAACAAACAAACGAAAAAGTGCTCATCATTACTGGTCATTAGAATATGCAAATCAAGGCCGGGCGCGGTGGCTCAAGCCTGTAATCCCAGCACTTTGAGAGGCCGAGGCGGGTGGATCACAAGGTCAAGAGATCGAGACCATCTTGGTCAACATGGTGAAACCCCGTCTCTACTAAAAATACAAAAAAAAATAGCTGGGCATGGTGGTGCGTGCCTGTAATCCCAGCTACTTAGGAGACTGAGGCAGGAGAATTGCCTGAACCTAGGAGGCGGAGGTTGCGGTGAGCCGAGATCGCACCATTGCACTCTAGCCTGGGTAACAAGAGCGAAACTCGGTCTCAAAAAAAAAAAAAAAAAAGAAAATGCAAATCAAAACCACATTGAGATACCATCTCATGCCAGTTAGAATGGCAATCATTAAAAAATCAAGAGACAACAGATGCTACAGAGGCTGTGGAGAAATAAGAACTCTTTTACACTGTTGGTGACAGTGTAAATTAGTTCAACCATTGTGGAAGACAGTGTGGTGATTCCTCAAGGATCTATAAATAAAAATACCATTTGACCCAGCAATCCCATTACTGGGTATATACCCAAAGGATTATAAATAATTCTGTTATAAAAACACATGCACACATATATTCATTGTGGCACTGTTTACAATAGTAAAGACTTGGAACAAACCCAAATGCCCATAAATGATAGACTGGATAAAGAAAATGTGGTATATGTATACACACACACACATACATACACACACACACACACACACACACACACCATGGAAAACTATGCAGCCATAAAAAAAAAGATGAGTTCATGTCCTTTGCAGGGACATGGATGAATCTGGAAACCATAATTCTCAGCCAATTGACACAAGAATAGAAAACCAAACACTGCATGTTCTCACTCATAAGTGGGTGTTGAACAATGAGAACACAGGGAAACATGGAGGGGAACATCACACACTGGGGTCTGTTGGGGGGTGTGGGGCCAGGTGAGGAACAGCAGGTGGGGGGGAAATTGGTGAGGGATAACATTAGGAGAATTACCTAATGTAGGTGATGGGGGGATGGATGCAGCAAACCATCATGGCATGTGTATACCTCTGTAACAATCTTGCAAGATCTGCACATGTATCCCAGAACTTAAAGTAAAATTAAAAAATAAATAAATAAAAATGTTAAAGGATAATCTCAAAAAAAAAAGGAAAGTTTTTGAGTAAAGTAAGTCTTATTTCTTCCATAAATATAAATCCCAAATAAATCCAATCTTGGACAGAAAGAAAAAAAAAAACAGAAGAGTGCAAAGAAGCAAACTGACTTCACTAGTTTATTTTGCTTTGTTCCTTGGCTGTCCAGTTTGAAAGCATAACATTAAAAACATAATGTGTATATGAACATGCACACATGTTGTGTGTATTAATAGTATAATAAATCATATATATGCATTTATTTTTTACTAAAGTGGCTTTTGACAATTGGCAGGGAAGTTAGAATGTTCTTTTTATTTAATATAATCCTAAATATAAAATTTGCATTCATTTTTACAAATATTATTGAGTCTTTCAGGTGCTAACAAGCATCCTTGAAAGATAATTATGACTTTTATGAAAACATGGTAGGGATTGATAAAAATAAATCCTTTGGACACCACAGAAAATAAACAGTAAAATAAAGAATTATTTTAAAATATTTTAACAGCCAGGATTATAAATTTTCTGTAAACGATTTGCCTGCCTTTAAGTAAGTGATATTTATTTTGAAGTTCAATTATTAAAGTTTTCATGAAGCAATGTCAGGCAGTCACAGAAGAGGAGGAGTAGGAGTAGGAGGAGGTAGAGAAGAAAAATCATTTAATTGACAATAAATTTGTAAATGCCTAACAAAAGTGTTGCCTTTTGGAACTCCCCTAAGTGTATTCATGTCAGAATGGGGTAATATCATAAATCCAGGAGTGATTTGCTAATCAGAGACTATGAGTTACCATAAAACCATGAGGATTTTTTTATGGGGTGGGGAAACAATTGTGTCAATCTCAAGAGCATTCAGATTTGCCTGTGTGGTGTTTATAACCTAAGAGAGTATGGTGTCTTCATAGGTACTTAATAAATAGATAACTCCTGTGGGGGGATTTGTATATATTACAGTTCTTGACTTAGATTCTTTATCTTATTAAAAAGAAAAGAAAGACAAGCTACAGACAAAAATGGTATCAAAGAAAAAATATATTTACTAATAGTAATTATTTACTATAGCAATTATTTAAGCCAAGAAGAGAAAATACCTTTCCAGGCTGTGTCCTTGGTCTCACTTCATTTTCCACTGTCTTGGCTAAGTAACACCACATACATTCAGCATAAAGCCATTTGAAAACTGTAGGCCTTATTTGTTCTTGACCTCTACTTCAGAGAAAAAGCAATGCACTTACTTTGGCAGGTTTTATGAATTCACAGTGTTCCTTGCAAAGAAACTGAAAATAAAAAATATATTTTTACTCTAAGATTGGGAAAAATATACCTGATAATATGAAAAGTTGTAATTCAATTTCCCAATTTTTGCTTGTTAGTTGAATTAAAACATCCTCCTTATTTAAAGAAATGTATATTATTGCATGATGGTATTGCAGTGGTGTAGTCATTTACATTTGCTCTGAATCATGGCACAATCCAACATGCTTCTTATTTTGACATTTTAGCAGAAGTTGGAATCAACTGATGTGAAGTATCACTTTTAATTGAAGGCACCTCAGTAGAGAGCAGAGAGGTCTTCCTGACTACTCATGTAGATGAAATCTTCCTAAAATCCCTGCTGAAAAGATGCATTCAAGTAATAAAACAAAAGGAATCAGAAATGTGGTATTGTAAAGTAGATATTTATCACAGTGCTTTTCCCCTTACTCTGGTTTATGCATTCTCAAGCTAGAATCTGAAGTTCAGTGTAGTACCTCCTTTGAAACTTTTTTGAGTGTTTACCATTTTTTTTCCAGTTTCTGATAATAGTTTTTATCGCCGAGGAGAATAAAGATCACTTTTTTAAAAAATTGTAATTTAGGTTCTGGGTTACATGTGCAGATCATGCAGGATTGTTGCATAGGTACATACATGGCAATGTGTTTTGCTGCCTTCATCCCCCCATCACTTATTATCTGATATTTCTCCCCTCATTATCCCTCCCCACCCCGCTGTCCCTCCCCTAGTCCCCACCCCCACTGACCACAGTATGAAGATCACTTTTTTTTTTAACCATTTTCCTGAGTGTTGGGGAGAACTTGAAGAAATAATCCTAATTTATTTCAGCTAACTCACAATAGAGTAGCTATAGGACTTCAAGAACTGTAAGAATAAAATCTCTATTTACACGATGTATGTTATATCTAGGGTTAGATTCTGGCTCACTATAGTAATTCACAATTTCTATTCCTGTTGGTAGTAAGTCTAAACAGACACTCTGTATAATTTGTCCCAGCCACAGTTTCTACTGTCTGAATACAGATATGAAGAAGCTGCAGAGTATCAAAGGAGGGAGATATCAAGAAATAGAACATTCAAGATACTAATTGGCAATAAATATTATTCCCAACTCTCATACACCAGTACATCCTAAGGGAGAAATGGCATATTATCTGATATTAACTTAATGTATTAAGTATTTAATGTTAACTATGTGTTAAGACACTATTCTAGGTACCAGATAAGCACATAGAACTTATACTCTAGTGGTTGAAGACATTCAATTTAAAAATGAATACATAAATTAAAATGGTGATAATTACAGTGCAAAAAGTGAAGTTCAGAAGAAGGTAGGGATAATTGGGGAGGGAATGATTATTAGTTATTAGGCAGAAAAGGCATTGAGAATGTTATATTTGACCTCTAAAATCAGTAAGTAATCAAGATTTATGGAGTTTTGGAGAGAAATGCATTCAAACAAACAAAACTACAAGGACAGCTTTGCTTGGCACAAATCTCAAATTGTCCTGGCATTTTTGCTCAGCCTATGTCAGCAATAACAAGTTGTCAAGCTTATAGAAGCTTGACAAAGTTGTTCACAGAGGTGTGTTAATCTGCTCTTAACACTACTAATAAAGACATACCTGAGACTGGATAATTTATAAAGGAAAGAGGTCTAATTGACTCCCACTTCAGCACTGCAGGGGAGGCCTCACAATCATGGCAGAAGGCAGATGAGGAGCAAAGTCATGTCTTACATGGTAGCAGGCAAGAGGGCATGTGTGGGGAAACTCTCATTTATATAACCATCAGATATGATGATACTTATTCACTATCATGAGAATGGCACAGAAAAAAATTCAGCCCCATGATTCAATCACCTTCCACCAGGTCCCTCCCATGACATGTGGGGATAATAACAATTCAAGATGAGATTTGGATGGTGACACGGCACCAAACCTTATACAAGATTTTGCATATTCCCCTTCTTTAATTCATGAATTATTTGAACAAAGCATAGTTATATTTAAAAATTATTATTATTGTGGAATAATTCAAACCTTCAGAAAAGTAAAGAGAGTATGACAAACATCTATATACTTACCACCTAGATTTAATAAATCTTATGTTTTCCAAAATTATTTTAAGGCAGTAGTAACACATCACAGAATCAATGAAGACATTTTTGTACCTGGGTTATTTATGATTTATTGTTATCAGTTAACAGAAAATGATATAAAGACCATACCATGGACTGACGCCAGGAGCAAGAAGCAACTATGGCAATATCGTTCTTGGTATACAAAAGATCTATACATCAGGGAGTAGAAACACCCCATCTAGGAAGACACTTTTTCTATCAGCATACAAACAGGGCCCAGAGTGAGATGCAGAAAGATTGCCAGAAAGAGGACATTCTAGAAAAGGACTTCAAATTGCTAAGTGTCCAGTTTGTTGTGACCCACAAAATAATAGATATAGCAAAGGAGCAAAGACCAGGAAGGCTGCCATGTTCTCTGATAGAATGAGCTTCAAATACACAATGGAGATCCCCACTCCCCCCAAAAAATGGTGCACCTGAATTAAAAGTACAGTAAGCAACAGAGATCCAGTGACAAAAATGTCTTATGAGCATCTGCATGAGTACACAGAAATTAATTGGTTTGATCAGGAACACAGAAAATCCCAAAGAAGAACCCATGTAAAAACAAAGAATTTACTTGGCCACCACCAGATGGAGCCTGTATTTACTGCCTTAATCCACATGTATTATGGGTGAGCCAATTAAAAAAGATGGCAATTTCTTTGTTATCACAGTATAGCACCACCGGTCAGGATGAACAGGCAGGTACTATTGTAATTATGGAAGCAGCAAGGAGCCCAGATGCTGCATCCATGAGCCTTTTAAAGAGGTGGTACTCAATGAAGACTGTGAAGTAGGAGAAAAGAAAGAGCAGGAACACATAGCCATTTTGAATGTTGATTACAATGTGGATAAAATGAAGTTCATGGGAATTTACAGCAGATGTGATCATTAAACCTGGGTTAATTGTACAATGACTTGCTCCACATGGTATCATTCCTGGATATCAAACTAGATACGGTGATTATAAAACCCCTCATCAGCCAGGAACTGGGTAGTCTAATAATTAGAGTACAGAAAAAACTTAATAACATTTTCAAACTTCATCACTGAAAAGAGACAGGTGAAGAGGGATAAAGTAACCACTAACAGGTTCAGATGCTTTGCAAATGTGTCCTGTTTCTCATAAGACAATTGTAAAATCCCAGCTAAGTCGTTTTGACAATAGTGGTTGGCAACAGATGATACGTGAATACCTGCACAATATTCCTCAAGAGTCTGCTCCTTTGAAACAAGATTTCTGAAAATAAGTTGTATTAATCTGTTCTTAAACTCCTATAAAGACATACCTGAGACTGGTAATTTATAAAGAAAAGAGATTGAATTGGCTCACTATTCTGTGATCTGCACAGGCTTCTGCTTCTGGGGAGGCCTCAGGAAACTTACTATCACAGTGGAAAAGTGAAGGGGTACTAGCATATATGCACATGGCCTGCAGGACAGAGAGTGTAGGGGGAAGTGCTACACACTTTCAAACAACCAGAACTCATGAGAACTTACTCACTATCATGAGAACAGTAAGGAGGAATTCAGCCCCCATGATCCAGTCACCTCCCACCAGGCCCCTCCTCCAAAATTGAGAAGCACAATTCAACATGATATTTGGGTGGGGACACAGACCCAAACTGTATCATTCTGCCCCAGCTCCTCCAAAATCTCATGTCCTTTTCACATTTCAAAACACAATCATGCCTTCAACAGTATCCCAAAGTCTTAACTCATTCCAGCATTAACTAAAAATTTCATAATCCAAAATATCATCTGAGACAAGGCAAGTACCTTCTGCCTTTGAGCTTGTAAAACTAAAAGCAAGTTAGTTACTTCCAAGATACAATGGGAATACAGGCATTGGGTAAATATACCTGTTCCAAGAGGGATAAATCAGCAAAACAAAGGGGCTACAAACCCCATGCAAGTCCAAAACCCAGCAGGGCATTCACAAATCTTAAAGCTCCAAAATAATCTTCTTTGATTCCATGTCTCACATCCAGGTGACACTGACCCAAGGGGTGGGATTCCAAGGCCTTGGGCATCTCCAATCATGTGACTCTGTAATATCTAGCCCGCTTGGTTGCTTTCACAGGCTGGCATTGAGCGCTTGTGGCTTTTCCAAGTGAATGATGCAAGCTGTTGGTGGATCTACCATTCTGGAGTCTAGAAGATGGTGGGCCTCTTCTCACAGCTCCACTAGGCAGTGCCCCAGTGGGGATTCTGTGTGGGGGCTCCAACCACACATTTCCCTTCTGCACTGTGCTAGTAGGGTTCTTCATAAGAGCTCCACCCTTGCAGCAGACATCTGCCTGGACAGCCAGGTGTTTCCATACATCCTCTGAAATCTAGGCAGAGGCACCGAAGCCTCACCTCTTGCCCTCTGTGTACCTGCAGGCTTAACACCTCCTGGAAGCCACCAAAGTTTGTGACTTGCACTCTCTGAAGCAGTGTCCTGAGATATATCTGGGGGCCTTTTTAGACACAGCTGGAGCTAGAGCTGGAGCAACTGGGACACAGGGAGCAGTGACCCAAGGTTGCATAAGGGAGTAGGATCCTGGGCCTGGACCATGAAACCATTCTTCTTCCCTCCTGGGCCTCTGAGACTATCATGGGAGTGGCCATTGTGAAGGTCTCTGAAATGCCTTCCAGGCATTTTCCTCATTGTTTTGGCTATTAATATTTGGCTCCTCTTATTCAAATTTCTGCAGCTGACTTGAATTCCCACACAGAACATTGGATTTTCTTTTCTACCACTTGGCCAGGCTGCAAATTTTCCAAACGGTTATGCTCTGCTTCCATTTTAAATATAAGTTCCAGTTTTAGTTCATCTCTTTGCTTATAAATATAAGCATATGCTTTTCGAAGCAGCTAGATCATATCTTGAATGCTTTGCTGCTAAGAAATTTCTTCCACCAGATACCCTAAGTTGTCTTCTTCTGATCCCTCCAAACTGTTCCAACTTCTGCCTGTTCCCCATTTCCAAAGCTTCTTCCACATTTTCAGGTATCTTTATAGCAATGCCCCATTTTTTGGTACAATTTTATGTATTGGTTTACTCTTACACTACTATAAAGACATATCTGAGACTCAGTAATTTATAAAGAAAAGAGATTTAATCATCTCACAGTTCTAAAGGCTACACAGGGTTCTGCTTCTGGGGAGGCATCAAGAAACATAATCATGGTGGAAGGTGAAGGCTAAGTATGTACATATTCACATGACTGGCAGGAAAGAAAGAGGTTGAAGGGAGAAGTGCTACACATTTTCAAACAACCAGATCTTGTATGAACTCACTCACTGTCAGGAGAACTGCAAGTGGGAAGGCCTTCCCCATAATCCAATTATCTCCTGCCAGGCTTGTCCTACAACATTGAGAATTACCATTTAACTTTAATTGGGGTTGTACACAAACCTGAACCATATCATATGTTATTGATTAGAATTTTTGTAATGGTAAAGTATACCTTATTTGGTAAAATCAATTTAAATACCACATAAGAAGACTGTAATTATTAAAATGAATAATAAAACAGTGGAAAAATTAGGTATGGAATAAAACACTTTCTACTGACTCTAGAGCCTTATACTAGTCTTCAAACTTACAGCACCACTCACCCAAAGAGGATAAGAAAATTGAGTTGTCTAGTTTCCTTAGAAAACAACAGCCAGCCGGGCGCGGTGGCTCAAGCCTGTAATCCCAGCACTTTGGGAGGCCGAGGTGGGTGGATCACAAGGTCAAGAGATCAAGACCATCTTGGTCAACATGGTGAAACCCTGTCTCTACTAAAAATACAAAAAAAAAAAAAATTAGCTGGGCATGGTGGTGTGGGCCTGTAATCCCAGCTACTCAGGAGGCTGAGGCAGGAGAATTGCCTGAACCCAGGAGGCGGAGGTTGCGGTGAGCCGAGATCACGCCATTGCACTCCAGCCTGGGTAACAAGAGCAAAACTCCGTCTCACAAAAAAAAAAAAAAGAAAACAACAGCCTAAAGAACCAGCGTAACACTTTCCAACTCAACTCTGACTACATGCTTTACTTACATAATGCTTTTTAAAGTATTTTATTCTTTTCAAAAAATATAAAGTAGTGATAATATTTTAAAAATTTAGTTAGCATTTAACCCAGATGGAATTTCATATTTTTATTGATACATAATCAGAATGCGTGATGAGACACAGAATTTAAAAATGACTTTTTATGAATTTGGAATTTGCTTTGTTGCAACAATTAGATTTTTCTGGACTTCTCAAACTTTAATATGCATAAAAATTACTTGAGGGATATTATTAAAGTACAAATTCTGATTGAATAAGGTTGAAATAGGGCCTGAGAGTCTGACTTTCTAACAAGCTTCCAGGTGATGATGATGTTGCTGATCCAAGGGTTATATTATGAATAGCAAAGACTTAGTTCCAGGACAGAGACTTCACTTTTATTCAGTCTAATTCAAACCTCAGTCAGTTGATGGTTTTCAAATTTCTCAGTGAAGTCAGAACTGAAGAAAAGGCCAGAAACAAATGTGAGATATTATAATGGATTTTGAATAAACATTTTATCATACTTAAAAAAAAAAACTGAAGAATTTTTCCCACATAGTGCTTTACTTGCAACCAAAGTGTTAGTTCTGTGGAGATGTAAATAGGCTATTATTTGTATGCCATAAGCTTGTCTTAAACACTTTGTAATTTTTTTTTTTTGAGTCAGTCTCTCCGTGACGCCCAGCCTGCAGTGCAATGGCATGATCTCGCCTCACTGCAACCTCCACCTCCTGGGTTCAAGTGATTCTCGCCTCAGCCTCCAGAGTAGCTAGGATTACAGATACCCATCATCATGCCTGGCTAATTTTTGTATTTTTAGTAGAGACAGGGTTTCACCATGTTGGCCACACTGGTTTCGAACTCCTGACCTTGGATGATCCGCTCACCTTGGCCTCCAAAGTTCTGGGATTACATGCGTGAGCCACCAAGTCTGGCCCCAATTTTTGTTTTAATTAACGGGTAGCTAGAAACAGGCCTCTGAAATTTAAAAACCACAAAACAATAAAAGAAGTAAACCCTTTTGTTGAAAAGCTTCAATTCCCATGTTAATGTCTCATTCAGAGTCTAATTGTAACCTAATTAGGAAAATTAAGATGAGTAGAAACAGCTGGAACAGAAGGTACTTGGAGTGAAGTGTACCCTCTGCAGTCATTATTTGATGGAGATCATTACCCAACTCTACACTCAGCACATGATATTTAATATGACTGGACTAATTTATATCTGAAAAGAGTAAGAGTATGTTATGTAAATAAATCAAATGACCTATTAGCTCAAATTCTTAAACACTCAGGTATCCAGGGTTGCAAGAACACATCATGTGATGAACCTACAAAATGCTGTTAGTCGTCCTTCAGTATCTGTCCACAGCATTACCTTTTCTCCTTTTGGTCATTGCAATACATTCATCCCATGAGTGTTAACAGCCAGATATGCACTGGTAACAATATTGTGATGTTGTTTAATTTTATTTTTAATTTTATGTTTAATTTTATGTGTGGTGAGCGTTACAGGGAGAATAAAAGCCTTAATCCGAATTTAACACTGGTAATTACATAAACCTGTTCTTGCAATTCAAGAAACTTTCACACTGAGGAAAGTGTTACATTGTTTTAGCATCTGTTTAGAAATACAAGTTGCAAAGTTAAAAGTAATGACTTCTCCAAGTCTTACTTTTCTCATGTGCAAATGATAAATAGTAGCAGTGAATACTTCATAGGACTGTTGAGAAGACTAAATGGTCTAGGTTCAAGTGAGGCACTTGTATTGTGCCTGGCCCATTAACTACTCTCACAGGACTGTTGCGAGGACTAAATGAGATAGTTCAAGTGAAGCACTTGGATTGTGCCTGGACCATGTTAGCTATCTTTAAATATTTGGACCCAGAACTTTGATTATTATGATTCATATAATCTCTTTTAGATTAAAAATTAAAAGTTTTTTGTTTAAGAGACAAATTATAAAATAGTTAAGTATCATTTTTATTTATATATGATCCAGTGTGTATATACTGGCTATCTCACCATTCCAGCAGGCCCATCTACAATTATGCTATGGAGTCAATGCAAACAAGTAAAATATATGACAGGAAAAAATAGTACTTTTGATATGCACATCAGCAATGTGAATATGACCTAAAGCATTAATACAGTTTCAAATTCTCTGGGTGTGCCTCCATTTTAAAGGGAAATGCAAAGATATTACATTTTCTTGTCTTACATCATGTTAGTTATCTATTGTTTTTGCCTTTTGAGTGGATATGAATAAGGAAATATAATAATGTAATACAGTACATGATATTTAAGTATTGCAAACTCCCACCTACCTTTCACACACACATACATTCATACATACACATCTACAGAAAGCATGGCCATGTAAAAAGGGTCCTAACTGAGGTCTGGTAAATTCGGACGTTTTCTATAGAATAACAACATAACTCTTTAATTTGATCAAGACTAAACAATAACTTAATAATTTCCTGGGAAATAGGTTTGTCTCATTGAAGTGACCAGGTTCACAGAGCTCACTAATCAATTCAGTGAATTTGTTTGCTCAGATAATCTTGGATAAGGAGCCTGCCAGGATCAGCAGCTTTAAGCACTGCTATGGTTTACACTGGAATAATGGTCTTTTGTTGATATAACCATTTTCTATTAGGAGGGAGTTCTCAGACTTTGTAAGAGAGGGAGCTACCAGTTATATTTTGTAATACCTGAAAAAAAAAAAGTGAATCAAAAAAAGATGTGAACACTGGAACATATGTAATGCATTATATCCACAGGATAGATGGGCTAAAATTCCATTTCTGATATAAGCAATCACTGATTCAGAAGAATAAAAGTAATATATTCATGACTATGACCACATTTGCATTAACATAGCTAAAGGTAAAATTTTACCCCTTGTGTTTATGCTCCTAGAAAATCTAGTACTTAATTTTTTTGAAATTTCTATTTTCAACATCCCCAAGGAATACACATACACATAGAATGTTCAGCTACTTAAAAGTGACATAGAAGCAATTCTGCATATCTTTCATGACTAATGGAAATACAAAAAAGCAGTTGGTAACTAGCTAAGCCTGACAAGTTTAGGTTTATACTATGCAAGCCTGATTATTTATAGTCTACTTATTTCTACACTAACTATAGAAAAACCAGAGCCAATGCAATTTCACTGTTATTTTAAAGATTGGCAAGCAAACTAATTTGCATATTTTGCTTGAATTCAGTTTTTATTCCAATAAAATCATTAATTTTTAAAGTCTAATGAAAGATAATTGGATATAACTAATGCTAAGAAATCAATAAAAGTTATTCAACAAGAGGATTGATATCAAACAACTTCAGTGAATTTCAAAGTAATCAGCACTTTTTTAATGACCAAGATTCAGCAATTAAAGGCACAAGTTAATCACTGCTGAAATAATATGGTATTGGGGGAAACATACAGGCTGTATAAAAATAAATCATAAAAGATCTGTCAGATAATGTTTTGGTTACAACTCTAAAATTTCAACAGATGCAATATGTGTCCATACATTCAAATTTGTGAAAACTTACCTATACAATAAATACTACTCACATATAATATATATAAAAAAAGCTTTTTTTAACCTTATTTGCATTATTTTGCAATTGGGAAAGGACCATTCATGTCACTACAGCTTTTAGCATCTGTAAGTTTATATCTGGTTTAAAGTTCCTGTCCACTTTGTAAAATAAATGTGGGCTATAAAAGACATCAAAACCAAAATCTTCATGTTTTCTAAGAGGTCAAAAGCTTGCTTTGAGGAGTCCTTACAGATTGTAGTGTCCACAGGATATAGGAAGAAATAGGAAGGCAGCACAGAGGCTTCCAGGGAATACACTCTTTCTAGAAAGATGAGAAGCTGATTTCTTAAAATACGTAGTTAACATTTCCTCCTCTTTTATTTCCTCAAAATCTCCAGCAATCCTGTTCCTTGTATTTACTGTGTGGTTTAATATGGTTAGACTTGTGTATCCACCCAAATCTCATCTTGAATTGTAATTCCTGAGTGCTGAGGGAGAGACCTGGTGGGAGGTGATTGGTTCTTAGGGGCAGTTCCCCCCATGCTGTTTTGTGACAGTGAGTGAGTTTTTACCAGACCTGTGGTTTTATATGTGTTTGGTAGTTTCTCTCTCCCTCATTTCTTCTCTCTCCTCCCACACTGTGAAGAGTTGCCTTCTACCATGACTCTAAGTTTCCTGAGGCTTCCCCAGTCATGTGGAACTGTGAGTTGATTAACTTTCTTTTTTATAAATCACCCAGTTTCGGGCAGTACTTTACAGCAGTGTAAGAACAGACTAGAACATGGATAAAAACCTACTATTTTCTTTATCTTTCATTTTATTTTATTGCATTTTAGGTTTTGGGGTACATGTGAAGAACATGCAAGATTGTTGCACAGGTACACAAGTGGCAGTGTGATTTGTTGCGTCCCTCCCCATCACCTACATCTGGCATTTCTCCCCATGTATCTCTCTCCAACTCCCCACCCTCCACTGTCCCTCCCCTATTTCACCCCAACAGACCCCAGTGTATAGTGCTCGCCTCCCTGTGTCCATGTATGCTCATTGTTCAACACCCGCCTATGAGTGAGAACATGCGGTGTCTGATTTTCTGCTCTTGTGGCAGTTTGCTGAGAATGATGGTTTCCAGGTTCATCCATGTCCCTACAAAGGACACGAACTCATCATTTTTGATGGCTGCATAATATTCCATGGTGTATATGTACCATGTTTTCCCTGTCCAGTCTATCATCAGTGGGCATTTGGGTTGGTTCCAGGTCTTTGTTATTGTAAACAGTGCTGCAATGAACATTCGTGTGCACATGTCCTTATAGTAGAAGGATTTATAATCCTTTGGATATATACCCAGTAATGGGATTGCTGGGTCAAATGGAATTTCTATTTTTAGGTCCTTGAGGAATTGCCACACTGTCTTCCACAATGGTTGAACTAACTTACACTCCCACCAACAGTGTAAAAGTGTTCCTATTTCTCCACATCCTCTCCAGCATCTGTTGTCTCCAGATTTCTTTAATGATTGCCATTCTGACTGGCGTGAGATGGTATCTCAATGTACTTTTGATTTCCATTTCTCTAATGACCAGTGATGATGAGCATTTTTCATATGTTTGTTGGCCTCTTGTATGTCTTCTTTTGTAAAGTATCTGTTCATAGCCTTTGCCCACTTTTGAATGCGCTTGTTTTTTCTTGTAAACCTGTTTTAGTTCTTTGTAAATTCTGGATATAAGCCCTTTGTCAGATGGATAAACTGCAAAATTATTTTCCCATTCTGTTGGTTGCCAATTCACTCTAATGACTGTTTCTTTTGCCGTGCAGAAGCTGTGGAGTGTGATTAGGTCCCATTTGTCTATTTTGGCTTTTGTTGGCAATGCTTTTGGTGTTTTGGTCATGAAGTCCTTGCCTATGCCTATGTCCTGAATGGTTTTGCCTAGATTTTCTTCTAGGGTTTTTATGGTGTTAGGTCTTATGTTTAGGTCTTTAATCCATATGGAGTTAATTTTAGTGTAAGGTGTCAGGAAGGGGTCCAGTTTCTGCTTTCTGCACATGACTAGCCAGTTTCTGCTTTCTGTACATGGTTTTCCCAAAAACATTTATTAAATAGGGAATCCTTTCCCCATTGCTTGTTTTTGTCAGGTTTGTCAAAGATCGGATGGTTGTAGATATGTTGTGCTGCCTCCAAGGCATCTGTTCTGTTCCATTGGTCTATATGTCTGTTTTGGTATCAGTACCATGCTGTTTTGATTACTGTAGCCTTGTAGTATAGTTTGAAGTCTGGTAGTGTGATGCCTCCTGCTTTGTTCTTTTTGCTTAGAATTGACTTGGCTATGTGGGCTCTGTTTTGTTCCAAAACTTCAGACCAATATCCATGATGAACATAGATGCAAAAGTCTTCAATAAAATACTGGAAAGCCAATTGCAACAGCACATAAAAAAGCTTATCCACCATGATCAAGTAGGCTTCATCCTGGGGATGCAACACTGGTTCAACATATGCAAGTCTATAAACATAATTCACCACATAAACAGAACCAAAGACACAAACCACATGATTATCTCAATTGATGCAGAGAAGGCCTTTGAAAAAATTCAACAGCCCTTTATGCTAAAAACCCTCAATAAACTAGGTATTGAAGGAACGCATCTCAAAATAATAAAAGTTATTTATGACAATCCAACAGCCAGTATCACACTGAATGGGCAAAACTGGAAGCATTCCCTTTGAAATCTGGCACTAGACAAGGATGCCCTCTCTCACCACTCCTATTCAATATAGTACTGGAAGTTCTAGCCAGAGCAATCAGGCAAGAAAAAGAAATAAAGGGTATTCAAACAGGAAAGAAGGAAGTCAAATTGTCTCTATTTGCAGACCACATGATTGTATATCTAGAAGACCCCATTGTCTCAGCCCAAAATCTCCTGAAAATGATAAGCAACTTCAGCAAAGTCTCAGGATACAAAATCAATGTGCAAAAATCACAAGCATTTCTATACACCGATAACAGACTTAAAGAGAGCCAAATTAAGAACGAACTGCCATTCACAACTGCCACAAAGACAATAAAATACCTAGGAATACAACTAACAAGGAACGTAAAGGACCTCTTCAAGGAGAACTACAAGCCACTGCTCAATGAAATAAGAGAGAACACAAACAGATGGAGAAACATTCCATGTTCATGCTCAGAAGAATCAATATCGTGGAAATGGCCATACTGCCCAAAGTAATTTACAGATTCAACGCTATCCCCATCAAGCTACCAATGACCTTCTTCACAGAACTGGGAAAAAACACCTTAAAACCTACTATTTTCAGTGCTGATTCCTGTGCTGATTTTAACAAATCTGAGTCATTAATTGCTCATGCTTTCTATACCAGTGATAGGCTTTGAAATTTGTCTGTATTTTTGCTTGCAAAATCCTTTTTTTCTAGAATACTCCTCACCTTTCATTCCTCTAATTAACTCGTGTTTGTCCTATTACAATCAGTTTTGATCTCACTTAATGTAAGTCAGAATAGTTATGTTACAATGCAGCAATGAATATTTCCCAAATATCAGTGGCTAAAAGTCAATTTTTTTTCATCCACACCATAGGTTTGATATCATTTGCTAGGAGATGACTAATTTTAGACCCTTGGGATTAGCAGAGGCCCCCTCTCACTCTTTCACGATTACCACAGCAGTTGATAAGAAAGTAGGTATAAGAAACAATGCACCGGTTCTTCACATTCCACTCAAAGGTAACAGATCACCTTTGACCACATTTCTTCAACCAAAGATAGTCACCTGGACATGTATAACTCAAAAGGAATAAAGGAGGGCCACTTTACAGTGTGATCCAGTGGGAAAAGGAGTAGGCATTCGTGAACATCCCAGTTGTCTCCAAAGGAGTAAAAACTGTGTCAAGTTTATGTCAGGATATTCCCTGGTTATGTAGATTTTAGATTTTGTGTATCCTGAGTACCTATTCCATATCTAACAATTTTAATGCTACTTATTTCTAATAAGTGTAACATGTTATCCCTGCACTTGAGAAGAGGAAATCCATTCTGCAAACTTTAATTAACCAATCCATCTCTAACTTGCAAACAACAACATGCTTAAAAAATAATCAATTGATCTTTGAGATGATTTTTTTTCTTTTCTTTAAAAAAAAGTTTGAAGAGAAACATTCAGCAAGATAGTGACCCTTTATAGTTAGTCAAGGGTAAAACAGCATTGAACATTCATGATAAAAGTGACTACAGAGTGAAAGAAGGCTATTTCCTGGCTAATTAGGCTTCTATTTTTTTAAGGTATGTATATATTCAGACAAATTGAAAAATTTGTCATAACATTGAGAAGGAACCTACATTTTTACAATAGACAGTATAAAGCCTCAATGAGATCCTGGAAGGAAATTCCATTTTATTTTAGACTATGGCATAGCAAACACTTAGATTCTCTCGTAAGTGGGAAACACTCTCTTCTCTGCCCAAATAAAAAAGACTGGAAGTGCTAATGACAGATCTGATTATGCACCCAGAGAATAGAAACATCTGCACATGGGGAAAGATTCCCAAAGGCTGAATGACAACTCCACTCTAGCAGATAGTTCTTGGGAGGGAAAACTGAGTTTCTGTTATCACTTGTCACAGCTTCTCTAATGAGTACTATCTGGATGTGACTGGCAATGCCCCTCCCAGCTGTATCAAAATAAGTTTATAAAAAATGTGCTATGAAGGGTATCTGTCTCGCGTGCTGGTGCTGTATCTGTTTCCAGCACACAGTCTTTCTTCCTGGGTACCAGTCTTGTGATTGCATAATTTTACTGGCCTTCTATCTGCATTATTTTGCAATTGGTTTTATGTTTTATTATTTTTCATTAGTTTCACTAAGGTTCATAGTGTCTGTAATATATTATCTAACAATATTTTTGCTCACTGTAAATATATGAGAAATGTTCTTACATTAGTGCAGCTAGATGAACATATGGCAAATTCACTGTGCAGAAAGATAAATGAGAAGAGTCTTAAGAAAGCAAAGTACATATTTGCATGCTATATTGAATAGGGTACTTAGCTCTCCTTGAATAAAATTTAAGATATTTTTTTAATTAATAGATTTTATTTTTATAGCAGTATTAGGTTTACAGAAAATCAAGCAAGTAGTACAGAGTTCTCATACACTCTGTTTTCCTTCTCCCTCATAGATCTCCCTGTTACTAATACCTTGCATCAGGTACTTTTACTATAATTGATGAACAAATATTGATGTATTATTATTGACTAAAGCTTGCAGTTTATATTAGGATCTACACTTTGTGTCGTACAAATCTGTGGGTTTTGACAAATACTAAATATCATGTATCTACCATTACATTATATAGAATAGATTCACTGGCTAAAAATCCCCCGAGTTTCACCTGTACATCTCTCCTGTTCCCTACAAATCCCTGGAAAGCACTGCTGTTTTCACCATCTCTTTCTAGTTTTAATTTTTCCACAATGCCATGTACTTGGACTAAGACCATGCGCAGCCTCTTCACACTGGCTTTTTTCACTTAGTTGTATGTTCTTAAGCATCCACCATGTCTTTTTGCGGCTTGATAGCTCATCGTAAAAGAAATTATTTTCATAGTATATATTTAGGATGTACAACATGATGGCCAGATTTATTATACACATATATAATGAAATGATAACCAATGAATACTACAGTCAAATGTATACATCCACGACCTCTATAGTTATGTTTCCCTTCTTGTGGTAAGAGCACCTAAAATCTATTATCTTAACAACTGTTCAGTATACAATATTATTAACTACAGTTATCATGCTGTGTCATAGATCTCTAGATTTAGCCATCCTACCTAACTACAAATTTGCATTCTTTTCTCTTTCTCATTTCCTCCCTCTCCTTGCCTCTGGTTACCACTGTTCTATTCTCTGTCTTAATTTACTTGACTTTTAAAAATATTCTCTATATAAGTGAGATCATGCAGTATTTTCCTGTGTCTGCTTCATTTCACTTAGCATATTTTTTTTAAAGTGTAAACTAATAGAGTTTAAACACTGTATTGATTCTTATCCTACTGCAGTTTACTTAATATCTTGATCATGGCAGATTCTTAGTAAATATTGTTTCACGAGAATGATGATGATGATGATCATGATGAGGCTATTACATGGTGAATGTAGATAATAAAGTTCAGAGAACTGAGCAAATCTGTAGCCAGATCAGTTCTATCCTATTGTATAATATCTTTGAAGAAAGTTCTGATAATAGGCATTCTGACAAAATTTTGTGGTGAGGAAGAATTTCCTACCTTTATTCAATTTACACATTTGCAGAAGCTCACTTTTCAGTGCCTTTATAGCATTGTGTATCATACTGTTATTTAATTTACACAAAGGTCTTAGTATATCTCCTCCTGCATATTTTTAGCCTGTATTATTTTCTCTATTGTCTTTTATTAACGTGGTACAAATAAGAGGTTGTTTTCACAGTCATAGTAAGACAGGAAAATTGACCTTTCAGCTTTCATTTATTTTGGTGTTCATCACAGATTTTAGCTAACAATAGGGTTACTTTATCAGAATAATAACAATATTTGCATGACTATAAAAGACCATCTCTATAAAAGTCAACCAAAAGAGTAGCCAGTAGTAAATAATACGATTTAAAATATTTGAGCTGTGAAAAACATTTCCTTTCTTGCAGTATTTGCACAAGTAAAACCCAGGATGCTAGTGCCTCTCTGAATTTTAGCAGATGTACAAATCTTATCAAGAGAAATATAATAATTATACTATGTTGCTGCCACAGATCCATATTAAGTAGATGGTCTTAACATCTACATGTTTTTTTAATTGAAAAAAAAAAAAGAAAATTAAATTTGTTAACCATTCAGAAACTAAGTATGCATAAATATCCTTAGTAACAGTAAATATAAAATATACTATCGGTAAGTTGCATGTACCATAGCATCCACTGGCAGATACAGAAAACCAGATAACCAGTTACCACAGAGTTAAATGAGTGTCACAAGACAGAGGCAGAGATGCCCTTTGCTTGGCACTGGCTATGAAATAGTGGTGTAAAGACTTTCTCCAGAAATTAATATTGAAACAGAGATCTTCAAACTGGATAGTAGCTCAGTAAAGGATTGGAGATGGAGTATAAATGGATGGAGTATAAATGAGTGTGCACGTGTATGTGCATGTGTATGTCTGTGTGCATGTGGACAGCAAGAGCAACTTGAGTAGCTAAAGCGACAAAGGACAGAGGCCAAGTAATTAAATGTTAGAACAGGGCCAGCTCTATAATTAAGATATGCAGATATTCTAAAAAGGGCTGTCTCTATAATTTGAGAGGCCCTGTGCAAAATTAAAATAAAGGGGCTTCATGTTCAAAAAGTATTAAGAATATTAAGACGGTATTGCAGAGCAGTAAACCAAGTGTACAACTCTTCTCAGAGTAGGATCCTGTGCAGCTGCACATGTCCCATGCCCATGAAGTTGATCCTATTTATGAGCAATGGATAACTATGAAAGGTTTTAAGCATGAGAATGGGAAGAGGTAATTGGCATTTTAGAAAAATCCCTCTGGCTTTATCTCAGAATATAGCTTAGAAAGAAAGCCATATTTGAAGCAGAGAAACTTGCCTGAAAGTGATAAAAATAATTCAGATATAATTCAGATAGATAATCTTTCCATGAACCATGGTCATGACCATAAAAATGAAGTAAAGCATTACAGGATGTATTTAAAATAAATATCACAGAAGAATTATGACAAATTGGATGGTGGGGATACAGAGAAAATTCAATGAGATTGAAGATTTTGAGTTGAGCATAAGAAGCAGAGGAGGTAAAATAGGATTAGAGTGCTATCTCTATCTAATTAATATTATAGTAATCAGTTGTATATATAGTCTGAAATAAAGAAGAGATCTACTCCAAAACTAGAAACTACAAAGTTTTTGGTATTTTTAAAAGAATTGTAATGATAGTGTTTTTGAGACAAACTAGAGAGACTTGTGCAGTGAGTAGAGACTAAGAAAAGAACCCAGAGAAAAAGTAACATAAAAATAATAGGCAGAGAAAGAAAAAATCTGAAAGTAAACTAAAAGAACAAGAGACACAAGTGGAAAACCAGAAAAGTGGGGGTCATAAATGCTTATGTATGTGTGTTAAGAACAATGAGAACACTTGGGCACAGGGAAGGGAACAACACTCACAGGGCTGGGGAGGGGAGTGGAGGGGAGGGGAGGGATAGCCGGTGAGGGACGGGAAGGATGGGGAGGGATAACACCGGGAGAAATGTCTGACATAGGCGATGGGGGTGGGGAAGGATGGAGACAGCAAACCACCAAGGCATGTATGTACCTATGCAACAATCCTGCAGGATGGCAGGATGTGCACATGTACCCTAGAGCCTAAATACAATTAAAAATAAAAAGCAATGAGTTGTCAACAGTGAACATGCAATTGAAGAGTCAAGTAAAGTAAGAACTGAAGAGCTTTTCGTAATTTAAAAATAGTCACAGTGGCCTTGGTGGAAGTGGTTTCTGCACTACCTGTGTATGTGTATACAGAGTGATGAGGAAAAATAAAATTTCTTTAGCCAGCTCAAGAAGATTGGTTCTGAAGGGTTAAAAAAATTAGTTGACTTAAGGTGAGGTTAACGAGTAAGAATAAGAAAGCAATTAACGTATCAACATGCTGATAGGTGACTGAATAATGGTCTCCCAAAGATGTCTATGTTCTAATCCTCAAACCTGTCAATATGTCACCTTGCATAGAAGATTTGACTTTGCAGATGTGATAAACTTCAGTGTCTTGAAATAGGAAGGTTATCTTGGATTAGCTGTGTGGGCTCAATGCAATCACAATGATTTTTATAAGAGAATTGTCAAAATCAGAGAAGATATGAAGACAGAAGCAGAAAATTAGAAACTGGAATCATATGATTGCTAACGGGAGTCACATGTGCAGAAATCCAGGGAAGTCTCTACAATTCGGAAAAGGCAAGGAAGTATCTTCTCCTTTAAAGCCTCCAGAAGAAACACAGCTCTGTTGACAACCTGATTTTAGCCCAGTGAGATCCATTTAAGACTTCTAACCCCTGGAACTATAACCTAATAAATCCAAGAAGTGTGGAAGGTCTTGTACAGATGGAAGTCTACACATAGAGTGACATCTGCCTGCATGGTTGTGTGGTTTTCTTTGTAATTGTTCTTAAGTTCAGATTCAGAAAAGTCTGAGGGTTGGGTTAATGTTGGGACAGGAAGACAAAGGAAGTGGTATAATTGGCAAGAATGTGGCTAAATAGATTGGTGATGGGTTCTAGCTATACCTGCTCCAAAATATTACTGAGAGAAGTTGAGAAATTTAAGGAAACAACTAGTAGAAATGGCAAATTTTACCTGCATTCACATTGATCTCAAAGCTCATTTTCTCAGCTACTTTACTACGTACCTCAGTATATAACAAAATTAGTAGAAATATAGAATCTAGCACTGTATAGAAGCAGACTAAAAAAGAAAAAAATGGGAGATGTGAATAGCGGCAAACTCAATTATGTGCCTTAATTTTGAAGGGATTATTTTAACACTGATTTAGAATTACTCCTCAATTCATAAATATAATTATTGCAATTACTTGGGATGCCATGCTACTTAACATATAAAGTAATATGTTATATAAATTAAAATGAATTAGGTATTTTGAGAAATATGAGAAACTTCTGAAGTTTTAAATATATATTTTAATATGAATTTATAGACACATATAACCCAAATTTTCTTAAAATGGTTAACATGAAGATTCAGGCTCAGAAAGATCAGGGGTATTTATTTCTGTTATGCCCAGTATCCTATATTTCAGAGATCTATTTACCATTATTTTGATCATTGACTGGTTCTGGTGTGACTCAACACATTTTCCAAGGCCCCATGGCAGTCGTGTGTACATACATATCAGAGCAGTCAGAGTTCTCCATTCCACAGACAACTAATTATTCCATAAATCAGTGTATGATCCAAACTGGGTTAATAAGAATCTGTGCTGGGTCCTGCACTGAAACCATTTGGAAAAATACATACTTTTATTTTTCTTGCATGCCAGTCTCCAAAGAACACATTAGTTGGTAGTTGCCTGGGAAACTTGCTGCTGTATTGGACAGCATCTATCTGAGAGAGAATCAGAATCAAAATATGGATAGAAAAATGGAGGGCTTACAACTCTTTGAATTCCTGGATCCAGCCAGGCCTGAAGATATTGCCATCTTTTGAGTCAGTAAGTTATTTTTGTGCTGAGGCTAGATTCAGTTGTATGGTCATTTGTAACAAAAATAGCTATGACTAATAAAAGGGAGTAAGTGATTGTTTGCCTTTACCAGGGGTAGTATTCAAAATTCAATGAAAATATTCTATATGGGTGAAAGTCTTAGTCATGCTACTATTTCAACAGCTTCATGTTTCATGTCAGAGATAATTTTTATATGGTTTTGAGTACAGTGAAACTTTTATCTAATTACAAAGAAAATCTCTATCCAAATTATAATACAGGAGATGTACCCAAGAAATTATATCATAAAAGGAATGAATGTGTGAACTTAGAAATCATAAACGTGGGGGAAAATAAGAACAAAGCCATTATTAGAAATCTGAAGAAATGATGTTGATTTTGATTCACCAGGATAATCAATAATTTATAAAAATTATAAATTTTAATATCTTAATCATGTTTATTAAATGCATAAACATAATGAGAACCATTTTTTTATTTGTACATTTAAGCTATTCCTTATAGGGTATTTTTCTCCTTATATCTGACTAGTGTCTTTTTTTCTTTTTTTTTTTCAGACAAAGCTTCACTCTTGTTTCCTGGGCTGGAGGGCAATGGTGTGATCTCAGCTCACTGCAACCTCCACCTCCCAGGTTCAAATGATTCTCCTACCCTAGCCGCCCAAGTAGCTGGGATTACAGGCATGCACCACTATACTCAGCTAATTTTTGTATTTTTAGTAGAGATGGGGTTTCACCATGTTGGCCAGACTGGTCTCAAACTCCTGAACTCAGGTGATCTGCCCACCTTAGCCTCACTAAGTGCTGGGATTGCAGGATATCTGAGTAACTTCTACAAGGTAGTTCACATTGAATTGTGTACAATAATTTTATGTGATGTTTAACATCATTTTAGAATATCATGGATAAAATGTTCATATGTTAACATCAAAATAATATTTAAGCTTAAGTAATCATTGTTTATTATGGGGACATTTGTATGAATACTAAATAACTTTGATTTAATTTCTCAGTTAATAACCTTATTACCAATATTTATTCTAGCAAGGAAGGATAACTACTGATACAATGATAGAGGGAGGAGACAGAGAAATTCTAGGCAGACAGTGGTGGGTCTTTGGCAAAACCCAACCTTCACACTGAAAAGCCTGAGAAGGTGGCCCAAAGTGAGAACTTCTATTCCTGTTTTCCTGCTTGAATGTTGCTTTTTCCTAAACTACCCATGGCCTGCCCTGCTCCACATCCTGTGCCTATAAAGACCCCAGACTTAGCCCACAAAAAGAAGAAACAGCTGGGCAAGGGAAAGAGGTAACTTTGACTTTAAAATGGCAGCTGGAGAGAGGCAACTTGACTTCAGAAGAGAGAGGCAGAGAGACATCTTGACTTCAGGGGAGAGGGAACTTCCTTTCTCATCCTCTTTCCAGCTTTCCTCTTTGCTGACAGCCACTTTCATCACTCAATAAAATTCTCTATGTTCACCACCTTTCAATTCGTCCACAAGACCTCATTCCTTTTGAGCACCAGACAAGAATTCGGGATGTACCAGGTGTGGGTGCCCAAAGGAGGCTGTCACACTGGCTCTTTTTACTCACTGGCAGGGGCAGCCACTCCATGCAACAAGGCAAAGGGCCTTGTTAACACTTAAGCTGTTAACACTGAAGCCAACCAAAGATGGCAGAGCTAAAAGAACAGTGTAACCTACCCTCTGGGGCTTTGGGAGTTGCAGGCACCCTCACCTGGATGCTGCCACGAGGCCCACACAGAGTTTGCTCCTGCTGCTGCCCAAAAGCAGCCGGCCAGATCCTCCACTTGCTTACTCTGGTTCCTGCACTCACTCACCTGTGTGCTCCTCCCTGCAAGGGTTTGCATGGAGCTGGCTGAGTAAATAAGGCACCCCTGTTGGAAGTCCTGTGAAGGGGTCAAGGAAACATCCTGCATCACTACCACATTTGGCTTTGTCAGAAAAACCCTCCAATATTCATAATCTAAAAAGCTTTAGGAGTTTTAAGGATTTTATTTGAGTTAAATTAATTGGTTGTCAACTTGTGGCTTAGCTAATTTCTTTTTTTTTTTTTTTTTTGAGACAGAGTCTTGCTCTGTCACCAGGCTGGGGTGCTGGGGTGCAATCTCCACTCACTGCAACCTCTGCCTCCTGGGTTCAAGCGATTCTTCCACCTTAGCCTCCCAAGCAGCTGAGACCACAGGCACGTGCCACCAGGCCTAGCTAATATTTTTGTATTTTTAGTAGAGATGGGGTTTCACTGTGTTGGCCAGGATGGTCTCAATCTCTTGACCTCGTGATCCACCCTCCCTAGCCTCCCAAAGTGCTGGGATTAGAGGCGTGAGCACTAATTTCAATTTTTAATGATTGTTTATCATTGAGAGATACCAGTTTGAGAATACAGTGCTAACTTACTTGTAATATGGAAAATATAGTCCATGTGGTAAAGGTTATATTAGTTTAAAAAAACACACAAACATGCATATACACACATACACTAATCTAACAGCATCAAAGGAATGTTCAGTCTAAATGTCTTCCCAAGAGTCAGCAGGCAAAGGCACTGGAATATTTGCTGAAGGGATTCTTATCTACACATTCACATTTGTACTTATTTATTACAGTTATGTTTGGTTTGTCTTTATATTTACTATCATTATTAATAACTTTCTAAAATAATTTTATTTTCATACCACTTAGTATGCCATTATTATATTCCATAATTGTCATTTGCAAACATTAAAAATAACTACAGGATCTATTTTTCTACTTATTTTCTAATTTACATTCATTTCATAATGCTGTAACTAGATGCATAATATCTCCATTAGAGAGGGTAAACAAGTAATACTGGATACCAAATAGGGAGTTACATTATTTAATATAACTTTGATTCAATTACCTTTTTACTTACAGGCATGAATATCCCAATGTTCTATTGCTGTTTATAAATCAATCCTTAAGAAATAAATTGTTCTTATCTAACTAAGACAAGAGAGTGCAAACTGTAAAGATCTTTCTGTCCACTCAACTTGGACCCTGCACCCTACATGGTAGCATTTACCTTAATGAATTCACCTCTCTTAAGAATCTAGTAAAGACAGATATAATAGACTCATCTGGAGGGCATATTTTAAAGGTATGTATATCTCAGAGTGGAACATGCATTAACTAATCTCGTCTAGACCACATCAAAAACCTAAATGTGAATATGATAATTTATAATAAAAATACAATGCAATAAGAAAGTTGGTTAGTGCTTTTTCTTCCTGAAGCTTAGAAACTTATAAAGTCAAATTATAATCCAAGTAACATTTCATAAAATAAACAACAAACGGAAAATTTGTTTTTCCTTACTGAAGGCAAGTACTTCAATCACCAAAAAGAAATTTATTGGATATTAAAAAGTACCTTTTAGCTAGCTAGCCACTTTGGGAAACCTTAATGAAAGAACCCAAATGCTGGGTTCTGTGTAGCCAAAAGACCCTTCTCCAAAACCATTCTCACTGCTATGCTTGCTTTCTACTTATGTCCAACCTTCATGTATCTAACAGGTCCTATGGAGGTCTTCCTTAATGTGATACTAAATTATGTCTGTTTGATAACACTGGAGTAATGTCTTCATAGCACTTGTCAAAAGTGTGATTGTAAATCGATTTAAGTGATTAGTCAGTGTCTGTTGAACTGTGAGCTTCAGCAAGTCAAGGATCTTACTTGTTTTACTCATTATTTTATACACAATGCTTGACACAGTAAGCATTGGGTAAATATTATTTGTATATTGGAAATGAAAAATAAGCCTTTGTCTCTAAGCTTGGCATGACATATGCTTGATCAAATTTTGATTTATTAAGTGTAAATCTGGTTTCCCTGATTTAACTCTTTTAAGATTACTGTGATTTGAGTTCTGAGTCCTCCTACAAATGCAGGATCTAATTGTTCACTCCCACACATTGTTAAGTTTATTGTATGTAAATTTCCCAGTTAACTCTCAGGACAATCATATATTTTGAATCTCTAGGGTAGTCACTTCTGTCATTCCACCTTCTTCTGAAGCACTTACATTCTAGAACAGAAAATATTTATTTGAATGTATATACTTACAGCAGTTTTTTATTGTTTAAGTTCAATGACTTCCAACATATGTTTTATTCAATTAATTATGTATGCCACAGCATGTAGTTCACCTATATAGGAAGTTATACATAAAGGAACATGTATGTATTTATGGGCAAATAAGACTCTATTTGCTGATCTGAAGGCCTAAAATAACAAGCCCATCATGTGCCTGATTCAATTACTGACTTCTCTATAATGAATGAATACATAAACAAATATAAAATAAAGAGTGATATTTACACAGTACCACAAAATTTCCTTTTAATGTGATTTGTCTATACAATGCAAAAAATGTCTTAACGATATGATAACAGTTAACTGGAGATAGATATGGGAAACAAAAAGCATTGATTAGTTCATAGACAACTAGATAAATACTGTTAACTGTCAAGAGCTGTGAAGGGTCTAAGATTTTAACCTACTCACAAAAAAACAATTTAGACTACCATCAGTTCCTGAATGTTGGTAGAAGACACAGACTCCTTGTTACACACCAAGGATAGTTGATTATTCAGAGCAATTGTAGTAGCCAAAATATCATAATTTTGGTAGACAAGTAAACAGAAGGTGAGACAATGAAGATACAAATTAAATTGCAGAACATGCTTTGAATATTCTTCTACGAAGAGGAATAGAAAATATCCCTGAAAGGAGGAGTTGTGGCTTTAACTAGTAGAAACGTATTTTTGGTTTGGTTTTGTTTTTAGAAAACAGAGTTATAATTATTCTGGTGGGAGGCACTAGATAAGCTAATACTTATAATCCAGTGGATCAAGAAAATTTGATGATCAGAACAAAGTGATGAATAATGAAGAAAATTTTGAGTAAAGTCAAAAGAATATTCAGAAGCAAAGACAAGAGAAGATTTTGATAAGATTAAGAGGATAAGATAAGAGACATATGAAGGATACAAATTTTTATTAGTTTATAGACAGACTGGTGGATGAAATAGTTTTTGTCCTGTGTTAGATTGCATTTTCTCAAAGAAATATGAAGTGAAATCATTATCTCAGAGTCAAGGGTGCTTGGAAAAGGAGGTGGTGGGAACTTGGAAGATAAAGGAAAATATACTAATGGAAATACAGTAGAAGAGGGTGGATTATTTGAGGTAAGGAGTTTGAGACCAGCCTAACTAACACAGTGAAACCCCTTCTCTACTAAAAATTACAAAAATTAGTGGGGTGTCATGGCTCGTGCCTGTAGTCCCAGCTGCTTGGGTGGCTGAGGCACAAGAATCACTTGAACCCAGAAGGGAAAGGTTTCAGTGAGCTGAGATTGCACCACTGCACTCCAGCCTGGGTGACAGAAGGAGACTCCATTTCAAAAAGAAAAAAAAAAAAAAAAAAAAAGAGAGAAAAGAAAAATAGAGTTCCTTGACAGTGTGCTTTCTTTGTGTTTGGAATAGCCTGTGCTCAAGGATGATGGAGGTTAAGTGGGCAAAAGAATCATGAATGTTTTCAATGAAGTCCATACAATTAATGATAGGTAAAAAAATCCAAATTGAATGAAGATGGAAGTACACTCAAGAGGGTCCTGATGAATAAAAAATATTGATACAGTAGAATACATCAATTGAACCAATAAGAAATGGAGGTAGGAAAGTGAAGTGTTTAAAATAAAGCTTTTGAAGGTGGTGTATATCTTGCTGCTACCTAGATTTGAGAGATGCAGGCAAAGCATTATCCTTTACAGAGAATGAAATTTTAGTGAACATCAGAAGTTGTACAGAAGAAAATCATGGATGATACATGCATTTTTTAATTCCATATATCATCTGATTCAGAGCTACTACCAAGGACAATGCATTGCAGTCTGTGCTTTCACTAATGGGATGAAAGATGAAAGATAAAATCAGATTAGGGCATGTCCAAGATAGTAAGCAAATTAGAGTACAGGCAATTATTCATAAACTAAGATGCTTGGTTCTAGAAATGATAACTATTTCCCAGAATGAACAATGGAAAATAACAGGATTTGTACTGATTGTATCATCGAACACAGTGAGCTATTAGTTCAAAATGGTGTAATGGGTTCTTCTAATCATTAGTCTGTCTTATAGCTAGGAATCATATACCACCACTCAAAAGGAATATGACAGCAGGAGTATTTCCCCTAGATCCTGAAGCAATATGGTTAAAACTATAAAATTAGAAGCAAAATAGTCATAACTTCAAATACTAGCTACATAACTTAACAGCTAAGAGAATTACATAATTTAAAGCTAAAGGTTTTTCAGTCAGGAAAAAAACCTTGGAAGGGTGATAGAAACTTGAAGAGTAAATGAAATGAAGTGTAGAAAAATGCCCAAGAAGCGTCTGAATGTTATTTTCCTTTATTTCCATTCTCCTATGGGAGCTGTGCCTTCTCTACCCCTCTTCCCCACTCCACTACCATATTAATTGAGCACATTTGTGTGCAAACTGTAGCACCAAGTAACAATAATTTTAATAATAATTAACAGGAGTATTCACTGTTTTTTTTGATAACCTAGCTCATGGTGAGCATCAATATTTATTTACTAAATTTAGGAAATGCATAACTGTGGAAATGTTAAATTTTTACATTCAATAATGGTAACTTTTATAATGATAGTGACATATCATTTTTACTATTAAGAACTGTGTCAAACACATTTAACAATAAATAGGATAGACAACTATCAATACTTTAGTTTCTTCTGATTTAATTTTTTCTTAAGAAAACTTTACAAGGTAAAATTATTAGAAATTCAAGATAGAATTATCCACTTGTCAAAGGAGTCAGCTTGCCCTAGAAACAAGGTTGCTGAAGTAAGAAAGACAGCCAAATACTTTATTAAATATTTTAGCCCATATTTTAAATGCCAAAGCTACTACAATTTCTATTGTGTGTCACAAGTGTTGGGGTAATACTATTTTTCGGCTCTGTGAATTCTCATCTCCCTTGATTGTCTACTGAACTCCCACAAAGAGCATGACACTATACCTGACACTGAATTTAATCATTTCTTCAAGCTGATGAATCAGCACTGTTGGATGAAAGGGTAACCTAAAACAGCAGTACTCCACAAAAAATAAATAAATACATTGATTTCAGCCATACTCATTCATGCTCCTTTTCAATGTTTTTGTCTTTATGGAGCAGGCAGTCAGGCACTGTCTTTGCTCTGCCTCATTTCACAAAATGCTATCTTAGCACTGCTGATACATTCTTGCTACTTCCATTTTCTTCTTCTGCTGCTGCCTTTACTTAGAGATAATAAATGAATTAATTTTCTACAAAGAAGAGAGTTGATTCTAGCTTTCTGTTGTTTCAAAGGAAAAAATAATAATTCTATAATATTTTATCAGGTACTTTATTTATAAGAGAATTTTCATCTAATGCTTTTTCCACTCTGAGGTCATACTATTTCTCAAAATCACTTAACTCCTTTGTTTCTTTGTTACATTTTTTTTACTCCATAAAGCACACCTTTTTGGAATTAAGTCCTGCGAAATCCTTTCTGGAAATTCAAATGAGAAATTGCTTTAAAAGACAGATCACAAAATGTTGGGACATGTCTTCATTTTAATGGTTTGTACAAATTTGATCATCCTTTCTGCTAGATAATTGATATATACCTGAATTCACATTAGTCAAGTTTTAAAAAGCAAACTTCTGATATAATCTCTGACCATTTCTTGCTAATGTAAACTGAAAGTATTCTATTCAAATTATAATAAGAGATAATAAATTCAGGGTGCTAGAACTGATGTGCTCATTGCTTGATATAACTTACTGACCTGCTCCAAAGGAGCACATCCTCACTTACAGCACTAACATGAGGAAAATGTTACTTCTTGCCTGTTCTCTAGTGCAAGATAGATAAGGGAAAAGACAACTACTGTAAAATAAATTATTTGGAAATATCCCTATCAGAGACAATCTTGTGCAAATGGTGATTATATTAACAAATAGCTTTACCATCAATCATAATGTAATTTTCATCCAGGGCTAAGGTTTTTAACAATGCAAAGGTGGGTTTTCTTCATTTGAAACTTTGACAAAAAGGCATGATGACTAATTTACTATATTTAACTGAGTTTAATAAACTATTTTGGGGGTTTTGTTTTGTTTCTTTTCTTCTTAACATAGTAGTTCTCCTTTGTTCTTTTGTTATGTCTCATGATTAAGCTGCATTTTCTTTCACTTGGTAAAAAAGTAGGATCTTGGTTATTAGAAAAAATATCTATAATGAAATATTGGATAGGTAATATGGTAGGAAGAGAATTAGCACCCTCGAGTATCTGGAGCAATTTCAGGAATATTATAATGCAAAAAAGTAAAGATAAAATCTCCCCAAAATACAAATTTTCTCACATATTTTTCCTGATCATTATGTAATATGAGTCGTGGAAAGACTGAAATAAGAGGAGTTGATTGAAGAAAACAATAAAATATTTAAAATCTATAAAAATTTATGATCTTCTCAAATATTGTCCTGTCTGAGGCAAACTTTCAATGAGCCACAATCTGCTTCCCTGGTAACTGTCAGAATCAGGAATTAAATAAATACTTTCAAGGTTGTATAAGCTGGGTTACTTTTTCTTCTCAGATTTGTCCCTTGGATCCTAAATTGCCAAAATTACAATGTCAAGAGTCTTGGTAACATCTATACTCTAATTGAGAAATTTAGAAATGAACCTTGCTTCAGATAGGTTGGATCATAAGACCTGTCCTAATCTCTGTCTGAATTTTAAATTCTTTTCTACAATTTTGTGTTTGCCTTTCTTTGCATGGGAAGATTCATTCAATTACCTCTTTGTTGATTTAAGTCAAAATTCTAATGCACAGCTCATGTTCCCAGTATTCTGTTTCTGCTACCATTCCTTTCAACTTTGAACAATTTCTGACCTACATTTCCTTTGGCTACATTCACTGTAGGGCTTTTTAATTAGAGGTCTTTTTGTTTCTGTTCTCAGATACACACTTTCTCTTTAACCAGCTGCTCCTCAGAGCTATCAGAACCCCTTGACTTGTCTTTGAACTAAATGTATAAAAACTTAAATATTATATCTTTAGGGTACATTGCTTTATCTATAAACAATAATTACCATGAAAGCCAATTTTGCTTCAAGGCCAGTTTTGCTTCAGTCTGATCATTTTTATGGTTCACTGACACTTCCAGTGGTTTTTGAGACTTGGGCTCAGTAACTTGTGTTCTTTATGCCTACTCTGATGTGACTAAAAAAATGTTTAAGTTGAAATTGTAAATGAGACACACATTTGTGATAACTCAGAGCATACAATTCCCTTGGGGAACTGAAGAGAACAGTCCCCTTTATTCTATTAGTCTTTGCCATTTTAGAACAATTCCTATTCCTTTTCTCACTACCATCCTACAGAATAAAAACCTCCGCATTTAATATGCAATAGGTACCTGTTGTACTCAAATTTTTGATGGCTCAGCAGAAAAATATTCTTCTAAAGTTCATTAATGCTTGCTTTCTCACTGTATTTGTGCTTTACACCATAGGTGCTACACAATTCTAAATGATTTTCAGAAATAAGGCATTTTCCTTCTTTTATCTTCTAATGACCTTTCTCCTTGTCTTTAATCATAGCTCATGGAACAGATCTGTAAAAACAATTATGAGACAACACATTTGGCAGCCTTGTAATTATCTATGAGTTAAGAAACGTCAGACTCTCTCAGTACTTTCCATGGAAATCTCCAAAGAAAAGCCAGGTGTTTCACAGAGAGGCACTGGGGATTCACATGGAGGAACTCTGTCCTTTGTGAGCAAAAAAGACAGTCTTCATAAACAGTAAAGTTCTTCCCCTCCTCCCAATGAAGCAGCTCTGCTGCTTTCAGGTGAGGAGACAAAAATGCCCATCAAAGTATATATTAAAAAGAATGAACAAATGGACATTAGTGACTTTTTAAAACAAGGCTCTTCTAAGAAAGTAAAATAATTGAACTCATAGGATTCAGAGTTGTTTACACAAATGTGGTAACTCTAGCCCTCTCTCTCCCTTCTAATCTCCACAAGAGAAAAGAGAATGGCAGGTATTCATGGTGATTAATTACACACACATGCCTCGCCAGAGTCATATCATGGTGATAGATGTCTGCATAGTGCTGAAGTCCTCTAATTAGGGCTGACTGAGTATGGTAGATTAAAATTCTAAACATTAGGCTTTGAGGAGAAACTCCAACCACCATTCAATTTTCATTAGTTTAGAGTCACATCATATATTGAAACTCATCTGAGAATATTCATGGATTCTCTGAGAAATGTAGTTACATCCCAGGAATACTCAAATTTGACAATGATTTTAAATCCTTAAGCAGACTAATTGTTTTGGTGGCACCTTCTGCCTAGAGGGACTGTCTTCTTAACAGTAATTAAGTTAATAAAGAGAAAAGAAATAGAATGTTTTCTAAATGATTGCACTTAAATTTTATTTGTTCCTTAGTTTTAAAGCTTCAACCTAGTTTTGCCTAAGTAACAAGTTCACATCTTGCTTGGATTTTTTCTTATTCTGTTTTTTAAAGCAGTATTTCCATTTCTTAAACATGTTGGCCCTAAATGAATTATTTGGTGAAGAAAAATAATCCATGTAAATTTGCGTTTTGTCTGCATTTAGTTTCCAAAAAAAAATTTAAAGGGAACTTTTTATTTTAGTTCATAATGTATATAAATGAAAGATACTATTACCACACTTAGTTAAACAAAATCAAAGGAAGAAAAACAGTGTGATCAGTCCACTTAGAGTGTTTGCAAGTAACTTACAAATTTAGTGCAATAAATAGATTTGGTAAATTTTAAAAAATATATAGCTATTGTGTCTTAAAACTGATTTGTTATTTCGACGAAGTTTTGGCAGGTATGCTGTTCTTTGTGTCAGTTTCAGTGCTTGCCTGTTTTTCCTCAGCCTGAATTCCAAGAGGACAGGACTACTTAAATAAGTGCACTAAGACTGAATGGAAGGGCTTGGGTGGAGGGAAAGTACGAGGAGAGAGTTCTTGATATATAATCTGCTCCCTCCTCTAAAAATTCCCTCTGGCGGAGCTCTTCCTTGACACTACTCTGTCTCCGAAATGCAGATAGAGCCTCAAGCAAGGATTCTTATTATTGAATTAATTCCAGATTTGAAGACTATCACTTGCCTGTCAGCTGAAAGTTTAATGAAAAACTTCATAGGCAAAATGACAACCTGAAAGTGGGAAAATGGAAATCAAGCAGTGAGCATGTTGCAAAATAAAATAAATAGCTTTCCCATTTGGTTCTAGCTGTACTTTGCATTTGGCAGCTTCTGTCATTGATGGCATTTTTGTATTGGTTTCCAGCACTATACTCTTGGATAACAGTGGTGTATAATGCAAGTCTTCTCTCACATATCTTGTGCATTGTCTGTGATTTCGTGATTGAGACAGAGCAGAAATGGGAATTTCTATCTGCTTATTTTCTCATTCTGATGACTTTAGGTTAATAGAGAAAGTTTCAAGTACTGATCATGTTCCTACTTATAACATGTATTTATCACTTCAAGGCCTATTTATGCCATCTCTGACCTCAGGGTGGTGTTGGGAAACAGATCTGAGCACCAAACGACAGTAGTTGTAAGATACGAGAGAAAGGTATCCCTGAAATACACGGCGAGAGGTTTTGTGCATAGTTAAAAAGAAACTATGTCACCTTATATCTTCACGTTCGTCATTCAAATTTTGTTGAATTCCTTGATCCCTCTTTCTACTTCTTCCAGTTCTTTCCATAGCCAGAAAGTCCTCCAAATCCCTTGATTGAAATATTCCTATTTCTTGCTGCCAGGTTATTCTTGAGGCTTTTCAGTTACTGTTTGTCTAAAAGTCTGAAACCTATTCAGAAACGTTATTTATTTTATTTTTTTTTTTGATACGAAGTCTCACTCTGGGGCCAGGCTGGAGTGCAGTGGCGTGATCTGCTATTTAATTAATATTGATCGCATAAGGCTAAATTTATCAAAACAAACAAAAAGACCAAGTATATCTGCTTTTATTTTTCTCACATATAAAAGTCTTGGGGTAAACTACCAAGTTGATTTCATGTTAATTTTCCTCCATGAAATCTCTGGGAATTAAGGTTATTCTATCTCATTATTTTTATCTTGTTTTGAAGTAGTTTCTATCCTAAAGCCTGTCTGTTTCAACTCCAGAAAGCATACTCAGATTCAAGGACTCAAAGGACATACATACTGGCTTTTTTTGGAGGAAGACTTCCATCTGTTCACATCTCTTTAGTCAGATCTTATGATATACACAGTTGAAACTGAGTTGAGAAATGCTGGCTCCAACTAAAATTAGGCTATTACTACTTTATAAAGGAGAAAATGGATATTGAAACAATAATCTCTGATATAATTTTTTTCTAGAAATTAAGTATTTTTTTAATCTAAGAACTTTGCAAACAGCAGATAAATGCTTTGGCTTCTTGATAATACTTTTAACTTGCCCTATATAAAAGGCAAGTCAACCACTTATACTTTGAAAATCTTGACAATAAAATGGGGATAATAACATAATTCTCAGAAGATATGCGGAAGATTGATCATATATAAAAGAAATAGGATAAAGGCCCATACAAAATATCGGTTCTATAAATGTTGTTCTCCTCCCTTTCCTGTAATGTCTTTACTTCTAAGTTAGTTTGTAGTTTATAGGAACTTTATTAATTATATAAAATTAACCAGCACCATGCAACAGAAAACTCATATGACCTACAAATGTGAGCTATGAACATGAATGCATTTAATTTCACATTTTCTGTAGGCAAATATTTTAAAAATGTTAAAAGATGGATGAAATTAATTTAATGTCATATTTTATTTAATTTTATGTAAAGTATTATAATTTCAACATAAAATCAATTTAAAATTCTTGAGATTTTTTTTATTTTTCTTTTCCATACTAAATGTTACATATTGCTGTGCATTTTACACCTATTACCCATCTCAATTTGGACAATACACATTTTGGGTGTTTTTGTTTTTTGTCACTCTGTTTCCCATACTGGAGTGCAGCAACGCAATCAATACCTCACTGCAGCCTGGAACTCCTGTTCTAAAGCAATCCTCTCAATCCTCCTGCCTCAGCTTTCCAAAGCACTGGAATTATAGGCATGAGCCACTGTACTTGGGTCCATAAGTTGTTAATTAATATTAGGAATGAATACGTAAGATTGGTCATGGAATCAATGATACTGAATATAGTTCAACGGTACCACTGAATAAGAAGAGTCAAATCTACACTTGATTTTGCTAGTGCCATCAAAATCCATATGTTTGAATCATTGTTCCTCACAAATGAAAAAGGATGAATAGATTGAAAGTAATTAAAATGCAGACTCATTACTAACGAGTCTCTATGACAGTAATTAAATAAAACTGATAAACTTTATACGTGTACTTTTATCAATCAACTTAATACTTTTATGGTAAAGGTAATTGATTTTATCTTTAAAATTTATCTGAAAATTAGAATGAGATTATTTTAAAGAAAAAGTGTTTCTTCTGCTTTGACATCCCTCATCTAGCATATGAACACAGGCTTAAGGAAAGTGATTTACTAGTTTGTGCAGAATTACTATAACTAAGTCCCAGAACAAAATCTAAAAATTCATGTAAATGCTAAACATTATTTCAACAAATGCATAAAACACAAATTTCATTCCAACTTGCAACTGTGCCCCAGGACATTTGCCACACTTCTGCTTGTTCCATGCACATTCATGCCAAAGCACTCACTTGAACTGGCACTCACTTGAACTGATAATTTCATTTCCTCAAAACATTCACAAGAGCCATCTGTGTTCATAGTGAAGTCAGAGGCAACTCTTTTATTACATAGGCATTTACAAGTCTCCATATTGTCTTAAAATAGCAGATATGTGTTCCTTCACAGTTCTGGATGCCAGAAGTCTGAAATCAAGTTATCAACAGGGTTGGTTCTTGCAGAAACTCTTAGGAAGAATTCATTCTATGCCTCTCCTGGCTTCTGTTGGCTAACGGCAAGTCTTGGTGACAGGATTACTGGTTCGTATCAGCATTCCTCCAGATCCATTCTCTGCCTCCATCTTCACATTGCCTTCTCCTCTAGGTGACCATGTCTTTTCTTCTGTCTGTCTCAATTCTTCCATAGTCTTTCTCTTATAAGGATATTTGTCATTAGATTTAAGGGCCACCTAATAATCCAAGAGCATTTCTTACTCTCAGGATAATCTGTGATAGGACATGATTTCTCTTTTTGGAAGCAACTATTCAACCTACTAAGGAGGAATGTTTAAAAACCAAAAAGGCAAAGTTGATTAACCAAAAATTAGGATAATGTGACTACTAAGCAATAAGATTACTTTTCTTATATGGTTTAGTTAATTTAGAATCACGAAAGAGTGGTTGCGTAAATATTTTCAGAAAAAAGGAAATTTTGGTAAAAAAAATTTCTCCTCTAGATACTTTAAAAGTGAATGTTGTGTGTATGTACTGTTTCTCAAGAGAAGGAGAAAGAAGAACATTTAATAAACAGAAAACAAAATCAAAGAGTTGTGTTCTATAATAATAAAATATATTCAACTATGGACTAAGGGAGAACGGCTTTTTATCTTCAATCTATAAAACTGATATTAACCTTTGGCAGTTTTTGTCTTTGACACTGATTACTATTTAAGGAAGACGACTTTTTATATTGTGAAGAAATAATAGTTTAAAAACAATATAGAAAATTCAGTGACAATTTTTGTAAAGGTTGGCTTCTACATTTCATATCATAGGCATATTTGCTCTCATAATATTTTATTACTTGCTATACTAAGATTATTTTTTATGAGGAAAATTTTCCTTTTTCAATTTATTTTTATCAAACTAATAAATGAACATGTGTTTTGTTATAATTTTTTTTGAGCCAGGGTCTCTGCCCCCCAGGCTGGAAAGCAGTGGTGCAACAGGGCTAACTGCAACCTCAGATTCCTGGGTTCAAGAGATTCTCATGCCTCAGCCTCTCAAGTAGTTGGGATTACAGGCACACACCACCATACCCAGCTAATTTTTTTTGTATTTTTTGGTAGAGATGGAGTTTCACTGTGTTGCCCAGGCTGGTCTTAAACTACTGACTTCAGTGATCTGCTTGCCTTGGCCTCCCAAAGTTCTAGGATTACAGGCATGAGCCACTGCACCCAGCCCATACAAACATCATTTTAAAAGTCAAATGGCAAGAATGCTGGGAAGATGGCCGCCTAAGAACAGCTCAGGACTTCAGCTCCCAGTGAAAGTGCAGAGGGTGAGTGGACGCCGCATTTCCAGACGAACTCTTATTGCCCACAGACCAGGAGATACCCAGGCAGAGGGGTCGCCAGCATCGCAGTCCCAGCCGGTGCAGCTGTTTTGGCCCCCTCGGGGCTGATTCCGCCCGCGCGGCTGCTGTGACCACTCCCTGTTGCTGCGGTTCTCCATACAAAAGACACTGGTCTGGGAGCCCTCTTAGCTGGCGAGCAGACCCTTGAGACGGCAGAGTTGCCCATTCATCTGAAATAGCGAGTCAGGCCAGGAGATTCCTAGGAAAAAATCCGCCAGGAGCCGGCGCCGCAGTTCGAGCCGACTCCGTGAGTCGCAGCATGGGAGATCCCGGCGCCTTTTCAACAAGAGACCGGAACGTGGGGTCGTTCAACTTAAAAGAAAAGACTCTGAGTCAGGGAGCCAGGTGATCAGGCTCCGTTGGTCCCACCCCTCCACCCCTAACAACAATGAAAACAAAAACAGTAATTGGAAACCCTTTGGGTTGAGCCCTGCAAACCAAGGACAGCTGAACCCGGACAGTCCGGCTCCGTGGGGGAGGGGCTTCCGCCATTACTGAGACTCTCCACCACTGCTGAGGCAGGCTGCCGTTGCCGAGGCAACCCCCCGTTGCCGAAGCAACCCGCCACAGCAGAGAGTGTCCGCCATAACAGAGGCGGGGCCACCATTGCCTAGACAGTTCTAACTATGCCTATATAAAAAGGACTACAGGGAAGAGCTCAGGGCAGCTGGGCAGAGCCCACAGCAGCTCAGCAAAGCCCCTGTGTGCAGGCAGTGGCTAGGCATGCTGCTAGCTGGGCAGCATGACCTGAAAGAAAAGGTCAGACCTGAAAGAAAAATCAAAAAAGGCAGTAGTGCAATGGAAACTCATAAAGCTCCAACTCCCTGGGACAGAGACAGACAACAGGTGGATAAACCACAAAAATGGGAAGAAACCAGCGCAAAAAGGATGAAAACTCCCGAAACAAGAACACCTCTCCTCCTAAAAGGGATCACAACTCCTCACCAGCAAGGGAACCAGACCGGATGGAGAAGGAGGGCGATGAAATGACAGAATCAGACTTGAGAAGGTGGGTAGTAAGAAACTACAGTGAGCTAAAAGAACATGTTCTAACCCAACGCAAAGAAAATAGGAACCTTGAAAAAAGATTGGACGAACTGCTGACGAGAATGGACAGCAGAGAGAGGAGTATAAGTGAATTGATGGAGCTGAAAAACGCAACATGAGAACTTCGTGAAGCATGCACAAGCTTCAACAGCCGAATTGACCAAGCAGAAGAAAGGATATCAGAGGTCGAAGATCAACTCAATGAAATAAAAAGAGAAGGCAAGAACAGAGAAAAAAGAGCAAAAAGGAATGAACAAAATCTTCAAGAAATGTGGGACTATGTGAAAAGACTTAATCTACGTCTGATAGGTGTACCTGAATGTGATGAAGAGAATGAATCCAAGCTGGAAAATACTCTTCAGGATATTATCCAGGAAAACTTCCCCAACCTAGCAAGGCAGACCAATATTCAAATCCAGGAAATACAGAGAACACCACAAAGATATTCCTGAAGAAGAGCAACCCCAAGGCACATAATCGTCAGATTCATCAGGGTTGAAATGAAAGAGAAAATGCTAAGGGCAGCCAGAGAGAAAGGTCGGGTTACCCACAAAGGGAAGCCCATTAGACTCACAGCAGATCTCTCAGCAGAAACCCTACAAGCCAGAAGAGATTGGGGGCCAATATTCAACATCCTTAAAGAAAAGAACTTTCAACCCAGAATCTCCTATCCAGCCAAACTCAGCTTCATAAGTGAAGGAAAAATAAAATCCTTTGTGAACAAGCAAGCACTCAGAGATTTCATCACCACCAAACCTGCTCTACAAGAACTCCTGAAGGAGGCTCTACACATATAAAGGAACAACCAGTACCAGCCACCGCAAAAACACACCAAATGGTAAAAGAGCATCAACATAATCAAGAATCTGCATCAACTAACCAACAAAACAGCCAGGTAGCATCAAAATGACAGCATCAAATTCACACATAACAATACTATCCCTAAATGTCAATGGACTAAATGCCCCAATCAAAAGACACAGACTGGCAAATTGGATAAAAAGCCAAAACCCATCAGTGTGCTGTATCCAGGAAACCCATCTTACATGCAAGGATACACAAAGGCTCAAAATAAAGGGATGGAGGAAGATCTACCAAGCAAATGGAGAGCAAAAAAGGGCAGGAGTTGCAATTCTCATCTCTGATAAAATAGACTTTAAAGCAACAAAGATCAAAAGAGACAAAGAAGGACATTACATAATGGTAAAAGATCACTGCAACAAGAAGAGCTAACGATCCTAAATATATACGCACCCAATACAGGAGCACCCAGGTACATAAGGCAAGTTCTTAATGACTTACAAAGAGACTTAGACTCCCACACAATAATAGTGGGAGACTTTAACACCCCATTGTCAATATCAGACAGATCAACCAGACAGAAAATCAACAAGGATATCCAGGACCTGAATACAGACCTGGAACAAGCAAACCTAATAGACATTTACAGAACTCTCCTCCCCAAATCCACAGAATATACATTCTTCTCAGCACCACATCACACCTACTCTAAAATTGACCACATAATTGGCAATAAATCACTCCTCAGCAAATGCAAAAGAACAGAAATCATAACAAACAGTCTCTCAGACCACAGTGCAATCGAGTTAGAACTCAGAATGCAGAAACGAACTCAGAACCGCACAACTTCATGGAAACCGAGCAACTTGCTCTTGAATGTTGACTGGATAAACAATGAAATGAAGGCAGAAATAAAGATGTTCTTTGAAATCAATGAGAACGAAGACACAACATACCAGAATCTCTGGGAGACATTTAAAGCAGTCTCTAGAGGGAAATATATAGCAATGAGTGCCCACATGAGAAGAAAGGAGAGATCTAAAATTGACACCCTATCATGAAAATTGAAAGAGCTAGAGGAGCAAGATCAAAAAAACTCAAAACCTAGCAGAAGACAGGAAATAACTAAGATCAGAGCAGAATTGAAGGAAATAGAGACACAAAAAAACTCTTCAAAAAATCAATAAATCCAGGACCTGGTTTTTTGAAAAGATCAACAAAATAGACAGACCAATAGCCAAATTAATAAAAAAGAAAAGAGAGAATAACCAAATTGATGCAATAAAAAATGATAAAGGGGATATCACCACAGATTCCACAGAAATCCAAACCATCATCAGAGATTATTACAAACAACTCTATGCACATGAACTAGTAAACCTGGAAGAAATGGATAATTTCCTGGACACCTGCATCCTCCCAAGCCTAAACCTGGAAGAAGCCAAAACCCTGAATAGAACAATAACATGGTCTGAAGTCGAGGCAGCAATAAAGAGCCTACCACCCAAAAAAAGCCCAGGTCCAGATGGGTTCACAGCTGAATTCTACCAGACATACAAAGAGAAGCTGATACCATTCCTTCCGAAACTATTCCAGGCAATCCAAAAAGAGGGAATCCTTCTCAAATCATTTTACGAGACAAACATCATCCTGATACCAAAACCCGGCAGAGACTCAACAAGAAAAGAAAATTTCAGGCCAATATCCATGATGAACATAGATGCAAAAATCTTCAATAAAATACTGGCAAACCGATTGCAACAGCATATCAAAAAGCTCATCCACCATGATCAAGTAGGATTCATCCCGGGGATGCAAGGCTGGTGCAACATATGCAAGTCCATAAACGTAATTCACCACATAAACAGAACCAAAGACAAAAACCACATGATTATCTCAATTGATGCAGAGAAGGCTTTTGACAAAATTCAACAACGCTTTATGCTAAAAACCCTCAACAATAAACTAGGTATTGACGGAACGTATCTCAAAACAATAAAAGTTATTTACGACAAACCAACAGCCAATATCATACTGAATGGGCAAAAACTGGAAGCATTCCCTTTGAAATCTGGCACTAGACAAGGATGCCCTCTCTCACCACTCCTATTCAATATAGTACTGGAAGTTCTAGCCAGAGCAATCAGGCAAGAAAAAGAAATAAAGGGTATCCAAATGGGAAAGGAGGGAATCAAATTGTCTCTATTTGCAGATGACATGATTGTATATCTGGAAGACCCCATCATCTCAGCCCAAAATCTCCTGAAACTGATAAACAACTTCAGCGAAGTCTTAGGATACAAAATCAACGTGCAAAAATCACAAGCATTCTTATACACCAGTAACAGACTTCAAGAGAGCCAAATCAAGAACATACTGCCATTCACAATTGCTACAAAGAGAATAAAGTACCTAGGAATACAACTAACAAGGAACGTAAAGGACCTCTTCAAGGAGAACTACAAGCCATTGCTCAACGAAGTAAGAGAGGATACAAACAGATGGAGAAACATTCCATGTTCATGGTTAGGAAGAATCAACATCGTGAAAATGGCCATACTGCCCAAAGTAATTTACAGATTCAACGCTATTCCCATCAAGCTACCAATGACCTTCTTCACAGAACTGGAAAAAACACCTTAAACTTCATATGGAACCAAAAGAGAGCTCGCATAGCCAAGTCAATTCTAAGCAAAAAGAACAAAGCAGGAGGTATCACACTACTGGACTTCAAACTATACTACAAGGCTACAGTAATCAAAACAGCATAGTACTGGTACCGAAACACAGATATAGACCAATGGAACAGAACAGAGGCCTCACAGGAAATACAACATACCCACAACCATCTGATCTTCGACAAACCTGACAAAAACAAGCAATGGGGAAAGGACTCCCTGTTTAATAAATGGTGTTGGGAAAACTGGCTAGCCATGTGCAGAAAGCAGAAACAGGACCCCTTCCTGACACCTTACACCAAAATTAACTCCAGATGGATTAAAGACTTAAACATCAGACCTAACACCAAAGAAACCTTAGAAGAAAATCTAGGCAAAACCATTCAGGACATAGGTGTAGGCAAGGACTTCATGACCAAAACGCCAAAAGCAATGGCAACAAAAGCCAAAATAGACAAATGGGACCTAATCAAACTCCACAGCTTCTGCACGGCAAAAGAAACAGTCAGTAGAGTGAATCGGCAACCAACAGAATGGGAAAAAATTTTTGCAGCCTACCCATCTGACAAGGGGCTGATATCCAGAATTTACAAAGAACTAAAGCGGATCTACAAGAAAAAAACAAACAAGCCCATTCAAAAATGGGCAAAGGATATGAACAGATACTTTACAAAAGAAGACATACAGGAGGCCAACAAACATATGAAAAAATGCTCATCATCACTGGTCATCAGAGAAATGCAAATCAAAGCCATATTGAGATACCATCTCACACCAGTTAGAATGGCGATCATTAAAAAATCGGGAAACAACAGATGCTGGAGAGGAAGTGGAGAAATAGGAACACTTTTACACTGTTGGTGGGAATGTAAATTAATTCAACCATTGTGGAAGACAGTGTGGCGATTCCTCAAGGACCTAAAAATAGAAATCCCATTTGACCCAGCAATCCCATTACTGGGTATATATCCAAAGGATTATAAATCATTCTACTACAAGGACACGTGCACACGAATGTTCATTGCAGCACTGTTTACAATAGCAAAGACCTGGAACCAACCCAAATGCCCAACAATGATAGACTGGATAGGGAAAATGTGGTACATATACACCATGGAATATTACGCAGCCATCAAAAACGATGAGTTCACGTCCTTTGTAGGGACATGGATGGACCTAGAAACCATCATTCTCAGCAAACTGACACAAGAGCAGAAAATCAAACACCGTATATTCTCGCTCATAGGCGGGTGTTGAACAATGAGAACACATGGACACAGGGAGGGGAGCACTACACACTGGGGTCCGTTGGGGGGAAATGGGGGAGGGGCGGCGGGTGGGGAGGTGGGAAGAGATAGCATGGGGAGAAATGACAGATACAGGTGAGGGCACGGAAGGCAGCAAACCACACTGCCATGTGTGTACCTATGCAACAATCTTGCATGTTCATCACATGTACCCCATAACCTAAAATGCAATAAAACAAATAAATAAATAAATAAATAAAGTCAAATGGCTATCAGTTTACAATGCAGATTGGAAAATATGCTTTTATTTCTCCCCCAGAAGTCACACTAAAAAGAGAATAGAACAGAAAAAAAAGCCTAAGTATGATAGAACAAAAAGACAAGCCAACATCAGATAAAGGAGACTATATACAAGAGCAAAACTGTGGAAAATTGAAAGCGTATGAAAGATTAATGACTGACTTAGGACGCTGGGAGAGTTGCATGTTAAGCTTGTAATGTGAGGAGTCAATTAGATGCAAGGTAATACAAGCTAAAGAACCCCTAATTTCTCAGGAATTAAAGGTAAGAAGCTGAAAATGAGTTTTGGTTAAAAATTCTCATAAAGGGAAACTGGACTCACAGGTACCCCCACTTATCCTATTTCAAGGACTATACCTCTCCAACTTGGGAAACTAATGGATACTTAAAACAAAATTCTGTATCAACAGACGCTTAGAAGACTGGAGAGGCTGTGTATTGCAAACAGAGATACCTGCGAAAATCTACCTGACTTATTTTCTACTCTCTTTAAAAAAATGTAGAGAGCTAGACTTACACTCCTAGGAAAGATATTGGACAGTTCTTCTAGAGGAACCTGAAAATAATCCAAACATGATAAGATGTATACACATTAACTAATATTCAGGGATTTTATAGTAAAGTATTTTCAAGCCATACTCATACACAGAGGTTCCTGTATGCTTATGAGTGCCAAAAATGGACAGGTATTTGGGAAAAACATAAAAATTTACAGAAAAAACTAAAAACATACAATTATAAAAATGGACTCTGAGAAAATAAAGGCAGAGATATTTTAAGGAGAAGAAACTCAGAAACAAAGGGATTTAATACTTACAAAAAAGGAGATTGTATCCATGAAATAAGAACAGATGGCACTACACACTGGGGTCCGTTGGGGGCAAATGGGGTAGGGATGGGGTGGTGGGGAGGTGGGGAGAGATAGCATGGAGAGAAATATCAGATATAGGTGAAGGGGAGGAAGGCAAAAAATCACACTGCCATGTGTGTACCTATGCAACAATCTTGCATGTTCTTCACATGTACCCCAAAACATAAAATGCAATAAAAAAATTTGGAAAGAAATCAGTTTAGATCAATCTAGAGTATTCAGAGTTGCTTTAGGAAAATAAGAAGATGAAAAGTAGGATCTTCCTGGTATCAAAAAATTGATAAAAAATCTTTTCACCACTAAAGTTTATGAGTTTCCACACAGAAATATCCCTGAAATGTCCTGCAGAAGAAATGAAGCACACACATACACTCATGCAAGCCTGTTGTCCTGACACTGAAGCATAGAGAGAATGAAGAAAGATTCTTAAAGCTTGCATATAAGGGAAAAAAAATATCAGAAAGTCTCATTCTACAATGAGACTAGATGTCTCACTATCAACAAAAGAAGGTAGAAAGCAATGTAGAAATGTCTTTAAGATCACAGGAAAAAAATATATCAAACTCACTTATTGTCTATCAATGAGCTAAAAGTGAAGACTGAGTTGATTACATTTTCAGACACGAAAGGACTCAAAAAGCTACAGTTTGTGTACCATTGAAAGGCATAGTAAAACATGAAAGAGGAAAATCATGGAATTTGAGGAAAGTCACACGTTTTCAGACTTTTACATTGGAAATAAAGGAAAGGCATTTCTTATATTAAGAGGAAAAAAAATTCAATATAACAGCTATACAGAAAGCCTAGGAGCAATAAAACCATACTGGATTAGAGCAACAGAGAGGTAATTCCAAGGTAAAAGAGGCAGCAGGTTAGGATGGAGCATAGACATAAAATAAGTTTCCTGAGGTGTCTGAATGTTTTATGAGAAAGCAGGAAGTTTGTCAGAGGTTTTGTAGGTGAATTTCTTTAGGGTTTCTCTTTCCATTTACTTCAGTTTGGGTTTCTCTAAGACTGCAGGTCTTAATACATGCGAAAATACATAAGCAGCAGCATGACATCACAACTGTTGAAAACAAAAATATGGAAATCTCTGAGCCTAGGTACTGTAAGGAAATTGAGAATAACTGCACTTCAGGGCAGGAGTCATTAAAAGCCTGTTACACAACAGTGAAGCAGTTAACATATCTCTGGCATTTTACTGGCTCTGACCACATGCCCAATGAGGGTCTGTCTTCCAAGTCATGTGTATAAAATGCTAGAATGCTGCATTTTTTTTTCTATTTCTTAAAGCTCTTTTAAATTTTTTGAACTTTTCTTTAAAGCTCTTTTTTAATTTTTCTTTTTCTTTTTTTTCCATTTCTTAAAGCTCTTTGTTAATGTGCTATAAGAAAAAGAACTTTTATTACAGGCTAGGCATGGTGGCTCATGCCTGTAATCCCAGCACTTCAGGGGGCTGAAGCGGGTGGATCAACTGAGCCCAGGAGTTCAAAAACAGCCTGGCCAACATGATGAAACCCCATCTCTACTAAAAATACAAAAATTAGCCAGGCATGATGGCATGCATCTGTAGTCCCAGCTACTCAGGAGGCTGAGGCAAGAGCACTGCTTGAACCCAGGAGCCAGAGATTGCAATGAGCCAAGATTGCCCCAAGGTACTCCAGCCTCAGTCTGGGTGACAGAGCAGTTTGGGTCTCAAAAAACAAAAACAAAAACAAAAACAAAAAACAGACAACTTCAAATTCAGATTAACTACCTGGAAGAAAATAGGGAAGGGCAGAACTATTTTATACTTTCGTCAAAAGGCATTCTTGCTACTTGTTTTCAGTAGCCTGAAACAATTAATCATCTCATTGTAATTAATCTTTAGGAAGAATGAACGTTAAGTTTTCTTCCACAAGTTAGTGAACTGATCAGAAATCATGTAATTTTGTTGTGAACTGATCAGAAATCATGTAATGTTGGACATTTTAGAATGAGGAAATGGGAAACTGGGAACGAGTTAAATCGTCACTAGGACCTGAGTCTCAGACTCTTGCCAAGCAGTGAATACATCCTGTTTAACAGGAGAGATGGTGTCATCTATTATTGGACTCACCATTTAAAAGCCATTTCTTAAGTTCTGTAACTAACACATCCGCTAAGCCATAATGTCCTCATCTATAAAAATTGTATTATCATCTGAAAAAGCCACATTTAGACATAATGTAATTAATTAATACCCACAAGTACATCTTTAGAACTGATGAAATAGTGGGGATTTATAGTTACTTCTACTGAATTGTAAGTTTCTGGCCAGTGTTCTGTACATCATACTTTATCAATATCTCCTTACTACTGACTTGCACCTGGGATTCCCCAACCTACCCATGGTCTCTACCACAGGTTTGAGCATCAGCAGCCTTATTCGCAACCTATGGCCCTTTCTCCAGATGACTAGTCAGAGAGTAAACCCACATTTAGCCTTCCTGGAGTCAACAATTCTTTCACAACTCCTAATTTTAAAAGGTACAGATAACTAAATCAAAGAGGATTCTGTTTTACAGTTAACACAGTTTCCATAAAGCTTAGCCAAATGTCTTCCCATTGTGTTGTATGAAATGCTGTTCAATTACACTTTTTTTGGTCCTTCTTTGAGTGAATATCTGTTCCATAATACAAACAAACACAATCTCTTATTAAAATATATTGGTAACTTCAACATTTATTAAATTATAGCTTCTATGGGACAATACTTAATTCACCTTATTAAGACAAGCAATATATGTTTCATACATACAACATCCCAAATGTACTTATGACTGCCATTATAATGTGTTGTCAATGTTCATATTAATGTAAATTTTAACTTGTATAAAATATGATAGTGTATAATGACTTGTGAGAATAAAATTTGTGAGTTTATTTCCTCGAACACCACAAATAAAGACGACTATGGTATTATTCTATAAATCTCTTATGAAAAATCTATCCAATTATATGACTATTTCTAGTTCTTATTCTGAATAGGACAAAAACAAAAATAAAAAAAATATTATTTCTAATTCTGATTCTGATTTAAATTCAGTCCATTAAGAGAGGTTAGTAAGAGATATAAAAAACTTTCTGACTACTAGCAGATATACATAAGAAGTAATTATTATTAATAGCAATTTATTGCTATAAATTTATTTCTATTTATACATTGGTTAGTAAAATCAAGTAAAAATACTTTAATGTATTCTTGAAAGTGCTCACTACATTACTGTTTATTAAGGCACTGAAATATATTTGATGTTGAATTTGTCATACATCCTAAAGTTTAAATGCACTTAGAGGGGAAAGCATAACTGAGGTCAAGATGTGAAGATATAATTCTAAATGATTTCTGACAAATGCAATTACTGTAATTTGCAAGGGAAATTAAAAGGTTATTCATTTTGGATTATAAGACTTTTTCTCTTGCTCTTTTATGGCAGAGTTCTCCATTATTTTGTCATTGGTTATTTTGACAAATTGAAGAGATTTGTAGAAATAGCAGAGATGTGTGAGGTCAGTGGGCTTAAGTATTTTTTAATCAAATACATGGACTACTGGAGGTCTTTCAACTACCATGTCTCTTGTAGACCATAGCCAGCTCTACAGTCTTTGTTGGCAATTTCTCCTGTTACAATTAATTTCAGATATGGTTTACTTTATCTTCTTACAAGATAGCTGAGATGACTTTTATACATCCAACCAAAATTTTTTGGTTAAACAAACATTTGTTATTTTTGAGGCACTAGACTTACAGAATTGAAAAGACATGTACCTTATTTTTTATAATCTCAGAATCTAATTAAAGGAGACAGAAAAAGAGCTCACAAGGGCTCAGGGAACATTCATATGTACATGATTGTGGGGAAACAGTGCTTATAGATTGAATTGTGTCCCCCTAAATTTTTTGTGTTGAAGCTGTAACCCTTCATGTGACTGTGTTGGAGATAGAGTCTTTAAGATGAGTAAGGTTAAATGAGGTCAAAAGGGTTGAGCCCTGACTCAGTAGAACTCAATAGAACTTGCCCTAATAGGAAGAGAAAGAGATAACAGAGCTCACTCTCCACCACGTCAGAACACAGCAAGAAGGTGGCTATCTGCAAACCAGTAAGAAATCCCTCACCACAACTTGACTTCGCTAGCACCATGATCTCAGACTTCTAGCCTCCAGAACTATAAGAATATTAATTTCTGTTGCTTCAGCCTCCCAATCTATGGTATTTTGTTAGGGTAACACAAGCTAATATACATAAAGTGGAAAATTTAATCCTGGTTGGGGGATAAGGATGATATAAATCTTTACAGAGAAGCTGACTTTGGTATGTAAAATAATGTTCCTTTCCATTGAAATTTGTACATATATTACCTTACAAGGTAAAATGGGTCTATGTAGATGTGATTAAGTTATAGATTCAGAGGTGCAATGAATAACCTGGATTATATTGGTGAGCTCAATTTGAAGATGGAAGAAGGAACCATGCCCCAGGGAAGATAGCTGGCCCTGAGAAAATGGAACAGTCAAGGAAATGATTATCTCCCAGAGTCTTCAGATGGAATGCAGTCTGGCCAAGACCTTGATTTAGACCAAGACCTATTTCAGAGTTGTAAATTCCAGAAGTGTAAGATAATAATCTTTGTTATTTTAAGCTGCTAAGTTTCTTGTTGTTTGTTACGTCAGCAAAACGAAACTAACACATCACAAACTGGGCTTTGACTTTGCTTTAGAAGGCAAAATGGGCAGAATGCACATTCACAAGGAAAATGAGGAACTGAGTTGGGGAAAGCAGCTGCCATTGCACAAACATCAGCATGAAAAAGAATGGCTGGTTCAGAGAACTAAGTAATTCAGCTTGGATGAAATGCAAAGGGTGAGCTGGAATTAGAGAGTGATGAAGCCTGAAAGCATTGGCAGAGATTGCAATTTGAAGACCTGGTAGGTCTTGCAAGTTGCTTGAGTTTTGTTGTAGGGGGTGAGGTGAAGGTTGCTTGGACATCACAGTTGGAGATAGTGGGAGAGACAGTTGGGGATTTAGAGTGGGGATAATCCTGAACATTTAAAGGCCATTTAGAGGACTAAAAAAGAGTATGATCTCTACCTAACTCACCAGATCCATCCTTTAGTCTTTAATATTTTCTTAAGCAAACTCAGTAATTTTCTAGCACTTTATTGTGTTCCATCTGTCCAACTTCTCTTATTGATGCAAAGGTTAATGATTAAAATGTTACATTATATAGTTAAAAGAACAGTATCAACTTTTAATTTCTTACTCGCTTTAATTACCATAGCTGGATATCGAAATCCTTACTCCCCTTAAAAACCAGTTAAGAATAATACAGGAATACATAAGGATTCATTTTTCAGCTATTGCCAATTTTTCCAGATTACTTATGCTGCCTGCATCAAAAGTTTAGAGAATTACTCTTTTCTGTGTTTCTACAATGTATTGCACATAATCAATACTACATATGTGCACTGCTACTTTGCATGTCTATGTTCCTTGCTAGTCTGTAATTCCTTTCAGGCAGAGAGAAATTTATCTTTACATCTCTGGCATTTGCTGATAAATAATAGATGCTCAATAAATGTTCTTTCAAAAATAGTAAATAAGCAATGATAAATGGATGACAACCATTACAGTTGTTGATCAGATGAATATTCATTATCTTCCCAGAGAAAGTTATTTAAATTGAGTAGAGAAAAAAAAATCAACATCAAAAAGAATACATATAGATGTAAAACTCAGAACTGATGATGCCACATAGCCAAGGAAGATTTCATATGAAGAAAAAACAGCAGGCAAATTGTTATACCCATGACTGCTAGGCTTATAGTAGCCCCATGACACCTGGAAGCAGCCAGAGCAAATTTTCTCAGGAAGAATGTGCCTACAATTCAAAGGGTTGTCTCAGAAAAATGATCTCCAAGGTTGAGTAGGATTGAGCAGGAGATGGTAGTTGCAGTAACATCTCTAACATAGAGATGTTAGCAATAATCAGTCCTTAGCAATAATCGGTCCTTTAGCAATTATCAGTCCTCTTCTGCCCAACATCCAGGCAGGCCATACTGATTCTCTAGTGAAAAGTGAACTATACGGCAGTTTGCTTGGAAGAAAAAGAGAGTTGTTAGAACAAAAATGGTAACTGTTTGAAATTCTTTATTATCATAATTAGAATTTTCATGACTTTGACTAATTAATCATATTAAATTACTTCATTACTTAACTATTTTCTGTATTTATATACTTGACAAAGTAACCTGATTTGCTTTCTAATGAATGTAAAGAATTTTACTGTTTCCAGAATCTACTCTATCAGCAATAACATCAGATTTATGAGAGCTAATCTCATTAATATTAATGGAATTTCTACATATAAATCTCATCATGTATCACTGACAGATGAGAGCTTGGTGAAAACTCTAAAAATCTCATGTGCTAAGGACATTAGCAAAAATGGATGGTATCAAGGGATAGAAACCTTATTAAAGCATGGTCATCTAAATTATATTCACCGTGTTAAGAAATAATTGTTACTGTATCACAGAGAAAATGATAATTTTTAGAGAATGGAAATAGATTCAAGTCTCTCTTTCTTTGGGAGGAAAGTAGTATGGTGATACCTGCAAATGGAAAAATCACTGAGAATATACTTTGGCATAAAATTTCCTTGAAAGCTGTCCGATGTTTTTTAGAAATTATCTTTTTTTAAAATGTTGCTTTAATTTATATATCTCAGTGAAGAAGAAACCCCCAATTAAATGCTCACTCCCGTAAATAGTTCAGTCAAATTTCTGGGTAGCTACCATTTGCTATGCTTTGAAAACTTCAAGGCAACAGAACAGGCAGCAGCTCTCGCAGCAAGGGTTTAAGTAATATTACTACCATAATAACAGTGATTTTCATCAATTAACAAAGTTAGCCATACGCTGAGTAGCGAAGAGGCATTCCTAAGGCAACACTATTTCAACTTTAGAATTATCAGTCTAGAGCACCAATACAACCATACGTGCATTAACTGAAAATATTTAATTGACAACATTTAGAAATCGAGGTGGCATAGGATGAAGAGCTAGTCATTTCTTCTTTTATCTTTTACATAAAAATCTATGATTGCTTCTACTTTGAATCAAAGCACTTCATCTAATCTTCATTAAACATATCAAATGCAGTTTTCAGTGGAAAAAATTTATAATAGCAAGTTAGATGAGTAAAAATAAGGTAGAATAGAAAAAGTCAACTACTTATAACAACTTTGTCAACTTTAACAGAGTTTATAGGATATTACTTCGAATAATTTCAATCCAGTTATTTAAGTAACCAACACATTTATTTAATACCGATTATGTATAACACTATAGTAGATACTGGAGGTGGAAGTGGAAGTAAAAATACAAATAAATATTTAATAAAAATATTATACTGTCTGCCAAGAGAAAATTACAAGAGCATATGTCAGAAGAATTTAATCTAGATAGAAGAGGGGATATGTAGATGGTATAATGTGCAAGAGAATCTTTAGGAATTAACATCTAAAATCTGAAGAAGGAGTGAGATATGATTTGCTAGAGGATGGCACTGGGGCTAGTCAATGGAAGAGTCTAAACAGACAGAACAGTACCAGTGGTTTCCTGAGTGAGAAAAGACTGTCACTCAACTGAAAGGCCAATGTCACTGGAATACAAAGTTGGTGGAGTAAGACATCATTAAAGTAGACAGACCCTGGAGGACCTTCATCTCTAGGGCCAAACTTTTGAACTAACAGCCTTCAAGGCCATTAAGTGATTTTAAATAGGGGAATGCCATGATCATTTCTGAGCTTATAAATCATCACTTTGGCTTTAATTTGGAAAGGGAAGCAAATGAAGAATGGATCATATTCAAGTGAAGATTTCTGTGTTAAAAATATTATAAACATGTGTAGCCTTTCAGGTAGTGACTTAGAAAAGCAATATACATCTTGATGGCCCCATTCTAATTTAGTTTTACATTTTAAATATTCAGCAACTAAATTCATTATTTCAGTTTTTAAAAAAATTATACCAAATACTTCATATTTAATAGAAATAAAATGTCTATGGGTAAAATCATATTATAAAGTAAGTTAATAGTTTTATATAATAATTGATACACTCATAACAAAAAGGATTTCTGTTTATTAAGGTAAACTTTTCACTAGTGTTGGGTACATATTTAAAATTATTCTGTCTATTATGTTATGATAAATATTTTTATTCATCATCATCTGCAGATAACATCCCAGTAATGACAGTGGAGTGCAGAAAAAAATGAATAATTCTCCTTATTCTATAAGCAAAAAATAAACAACAAGAACAGCTGCAACAACAAAACGGCAACCAGGGAGAAATATTTGTTTGTTTGCTTTCCACATATTGATCCTTTTTATAATTTCAAAAATTTACAATGCACCAGACGTATCAAATACATAAATAAGAGTAAAGGCTATGGCATGGATCACAAACCCTTAGATAACTCATGTTCAAACCAGAGATACATTCCTGATGGGGTTCTGAGGCAAAGCTGGTATTTTATCTCTCTGCTTTTACATTTTCTTTACTAGCTTTTGTTTGTAGTGCAATGAAGTTGGTACAGTTATCAAGAACTTGCATCACTTTGACATAATTGTCAATACAAATGTGCAAGACCCTAAAATCATTTAAAATTACCATTTACTGACACTTAACAGGTAAAGTATTAATTGGCAGAAGGGTATTTTGCACGCAAAGTCCATATTGTATATCACCTTTAATTTACAGCTATGACAAGTTCCATGCTGACACACTTGTTAATGTAAAGCCGTGATTTATTTGCCTTGGATCAAGAACATAGTATACCTTTTAATTTCCAACCTATCATAGGTTTAATCTAAATATCTGTAAGCAAGTTTTGTCAATAATTTTGAGGGCCAAAATGTAAATATTTACCCCAGAATCATGTGCAACTCAGAAACTTCAGGCCATTAATATGTTGACAGTCCTGATAGGCTATGTTGACATTCCTGATATATTTTTACTTCATTTCAAAAAAAGAAAATTCCACTAGACATTACTGAATTTATCAAACTGTCTAAAGAATGAATGGAAAACTGGAGACATCATTCAATATAATTATAATTGAACTATTGTATTACTTGCTACTTGTCTATAGTTAACACGTCTTAAAGACATAGCTATATTCTGGAATTAAGACTCAGTTTCTGTGCAATAACATACACAATTAACAGAGTAGAAGTTTTATTAGGTTAGCATTGTATGGCTGGCTTGGAACTAACTATGACCATGATCTTGACCAGATTTTTAGATCTGTTCACGTAACAATATGACATATTAACTTTCCCTTGAAATCATCAACATATGTTAAGATGGCAGAAATGAACAATTTTAGAGATGTAAATACACGCACGTATATATCTATACGTATTTTATATTTTATATACATCAATATATATTACAAATGTTTATATGTGTGGATTTAGTACAATACACATACTATTTAGAATGACAAATATTTTCTGGCTTTAATTCCTGTACTTCGTAGTCCTGAATAGTGTCCCCATCTCTGAAGTACAGTTTTTTAATAGTACCAAAGAAGCTCTTTTACAATAGTACAGTAGTCCCCCCCATATCTGGAATTTCACTTTCAGTAGTTGCATTTACCCATGATCATCTGCAATCTGAAATATTCAATGGAAAATTCCAGAATTGTCATAAGTTTTGAATTCCAAGCCATTCTGAGTAGTGTGATATAATCTTGTGCCATCTTAATTTGTCCTGCCTGCGGCATGAATAATCCCTTTGTCCAGTGTATATACATGCTGTATGAAGATGCCACCTACCCATGAGTCACTTAATAGGCATCTAGGTTGTCAGATTGACTGTCATGGTATGGCAGTGCTTGCGTTCAAGTCATCCTTATTTTACTTACTGATAGCCTCAAAGCACAAGAGTAGTGATGCTGTCAATTCAGATATACCAAACAGAATACAAATATTTGCCAAAGATATGCTGTGGCTGCGCCTACTTTATAAATTAAACTTTATCCTGAGCAGGTGCAGGAAAAAATACGTATATATCAGCACCATCCATGGTTTCAGGAATCCACTAGGGGTTTTGGGACATTATTCCTACAGATAAGGGGGGATCTACTGTATTCATAGTGATGATCCTTTTGAATTCCTAAAATGTATAAATTTAATGGAAAACAATGGTACACATCTTTTCCATTGCTGTTGTTTTCCATCAGTAACTGGAATTTTACCTGACAGGTTCTTTGATTCTGCCTCATAGTAAGCCTTTATAGACTGCTGGAATTTATTTAATAGTGCCCCATCATTAAAAAAGTGACACTGAGGTAAGGGAAATTATCCAACAGCTGAAACAAAGGACTTAGATTTTGATTGTGCAAACAAAACAAAATTATTTATTAGAACATAGCATGACATCTGTTTGGAACCATATTAAAATGAACTTACGATTATTTTCCTTCGTTCTTTGCTTTGTAACCTAATGCAATGTCTTGTGTAAAATATATACTCATTAAATTATTTAACGGTAGCTTTATTCTAAAGTCTAACTTATCTTATATATCAGTGTTAATATTTACCTGTATAAAATTTTGTTTCCACTAATAGAATGCAAAATGATAGAAGAGAAGCAGCCAGAGTCTGGCAGAGCCATAACCAATAATATGGCATGAATATTAAAAGGAGAAGTCACGCAAGAATAACCTTGATTACCTTTTTGTCAGAACATGGCATTTGATGAAAGGAAGTCAGTAAGCATAGATTATTTTTAGGAGCGAGTTTTTTGAAGTGTCTCAAATATTTAATTTAATTCAAAAAGGCTTTGAAATGAGTTTTGCTTTGATGTGCAAACCTTGTTAGAGAGATCATAACCAAACAATGGTTGTGTATTCAGAACATGTGGATTTATCACTTGTACTAACAGTTCTCATAAGGAGGAGTGGACCAAAGAGTCATCTGAGACCAGACTCATATGTTTAAAGCCATGCAACTTAGCAATAGTATTGATACTATTTATCATTCTAAAATTTTATTCATAGTAGTCATCAAATCTGACTTAAAAGTTTACTTGTTTCTTATTCATCTCTCAGCCACATACAAAATAATTTTCATGGAAACAGGGAACTTATCTGACTTCCTCACCTCTGCAAATCCAACAAGTTGAGCAAAAAGAGTAGCATATAGTTGGCATAAGGTTAAAAATTATTACAGGAATAAATAAACTACAATTTTATTTTCCCTGCTTTTCTGTATTTTAAAAATTTTATGTACTTAGTATGCATTTCTTTTATAAAGGAAAACAAAAGAAAGTTATTACTTGCCTATTTACATTTGTTGTTGCAGAATTTGTGCTTAGAATCTGTTCTTTTAAGCTAAAAGGCTCAGAGGACAACATAGTCTCCCACTGTGTCTATGCAATCAGCAGTCTTTGGAATAATTGTATTTTTCTTTTTAATATTTATGGATAATTTAAGAATGTTGAAAGAATAAAAGAAGGGTAACAAGGCTTTTTACATTTTTGGATATAATATTTCACCACAGTGTATGTAAAGAAGATTTTCAGGAGTCCACATTCATATAGGCATAGATAATTTTTAAATATTCCGATTTTATTATTGACATTATTCTCAATCCACAGCTTTCATAGAGAACCCTTTATGTTTAATGAATGTGATATCATAGTGAGATGTTAATATGGTACTCAAAAATTATTGTGTTTGTTGAAAACATAACTCCTGAAGGCTGAATTTTTAAGTATAGAGATTCCTAATATCTAGCACAGTGCCTGTTCCATCATAAGGGCACATTATCTATTTGTTAAATTAATAAACAAAGCTAGATGTGAAAAGAACACACAGTCTCTTTCTTCAAAATATCCTAATTGTATGTAGAGGTGCCTTGGAGTAATTTTGTGTCAAGCCATGAAAGGTGCAGCTTAAGTAATACAAAGAGAGATGAGTAAAGATTCTATAAATTACCAATGTTATCAATTATAAGGTGACAAATATTTTAATAAACAATATTATCTACATGTACATCAAGACACAAATATATCACTCAACTGAATATCTGAAATTTAGCTAGAAGATTTAGGTAAATACTTTTTATAATCTATGCTGCCCTTCTTGTACAGTCATCACTCTGAAATGTAGGTGATAACAAAGACAAAAAACACTGGAGTTGTATGTGGATTAAAATCAGGCCAGGAGCAGTGGCTCATGCCTGTAATCCCAGCAATTTGGGAGGCCGAGGCAGGCAGATCACGAGGTCAGAAGTTCAAGACCAGCCTGGCCGACTTGGTAAAACCCCGTCTCTACTAAAAATACATAAATTAGTCAGGTGTAGTGGCAGGTGTCTGTCGTCCCAGCTACCTGGAAGGCTGAGGCAGAAGAATCGCTTGAATCCGGGAGGCGGAGGTTGCAGTGAGCTGAGATGGTGCCACTACACTCCAGCCTGGTGACAGAGTTAGACTCTGTCTCAAAAAAAAAAAAAAAAAATTAAATTAAATTACATCCCTGGGAGTGCCCTGGACACATACAGATCACATACAATGGAGAATGTGGATTTGGTAAGAGACACACAGGAGAGAGCATACCAGTGGAATAGAGGCCATACAACAGGGAGAGTGGTCAGTTAGCAAAGCTTAGGTGCACCATACTCAAAGCTAAAATGAGGTCCTTGAACAAAAGCAGGTAACTCAGTTGAAGAGTCCACAAGTCTGATAGTGAGTTATGCACATGAAACAGAGACTGGAGATTTGACGGAAAATCAGGCACATTTTGTACTGGTAAGAATCACAATGGGAGAACCTAAACATCTCCTAAAAGTATTCCAGGCAAACATGTACTTCTAGGTCATGGTAAAACTTATTGTAAGAGCTCAAAATTTTCACTCTTACATGTCTTAAGGAGAGGACCACACTAATTCCATATGGCACATGAAGCTGTGCTTTCTTGCTTGCTTCATGCTTTCTTGCTTTCTTTTTGGTACCTGACAGCTAAGTCTTACTAACCTTCTAAGAGATGTTGCCTAGGAAGGTGGACCAGCAGCTGACAGATAGATAGACAGATAGATAAATAGATAGATAGATAGATAAGATTATATATATATTATAAATGTTATATATGTTTTATATATACATATAATCTTATCTCAAAAGTAGATAATCTTATCTAAATACCAGGAAATAAAATAATTAACTGTCTTGATCAAGAGGCTTAAAGTAGATTCCCTTTTTCATAATATATATGCACAGTTTTTGGATAGTACTATCATGTTTTTCTGTTCTATCAATCTTGCAAATGGAAAAGCCAAGAATTTCAGAAACTTTAAAGCAGTTTCTATGAAACCAATGGTAGGAAACAAAGTCTGATTCAAATTTCTGTGTTGCAATTAATGAAATGTCCATATCTATCATGAAAAATAACTAATACTGAGGAATTAAAAATTGAACTTGGAGGAAATTAGGTGCTGATGAGGCTATAACCTTTCTATTCTTGTCAAGAAACAAGGCAGATTTCCAAAGTTATACTTTTTGACAAAATAAGAAAAAAATGTTAATGAATCCTGCAAAATAATGCTATCTGTAGGGGGTGATCATGGTCACTATATGAGTACTGCAAGGAATAGAACCAGCAGTCAAACCAGCAGTGACTGACCCAACTCAATTAGGCATAATATCTTTCCAAATCAAATCTATAAACTCCTGGCTCAATTTTTTTTTTCTTTTTATTTCTTTCTTTTTTTTCAGATAGTCTTGCTCAGTCACCAGGCTGGAGTGCAGGGGAGCAATCTCGGCTCATTGCAACCTCTGCCTCCCAGGTTCAAGCGATTCTCCTGCCTCAGCCTCCTAAGTAGTTAGGGCTACAAGCACATGCCACCATGCCCAGCTAACTTTTTTATTTTTAGTAGAGACAGGATTTTACCATATTGGCCAGGATGGTCTTTATCTCTTACCTTGTTGATCTGCCTGTCTTGGCTTACCAAAGTGCTGGGATTTCAGGTGTGAGCCACTGTACCCAGCCCATACTTTTGTGATAAAGCACAACTCTCAGATTTAAGAACATAAGCCTCACTCACTTTTAGGAAATCACATTTCACTGTATTAAAGATATTTTTTTCTTTAAGATTTCTTGATACACTCCACGTCTAACTGAATGTTACCTATTGTAACATGATTGCTATTAATGACATAACATATTTTTTGAGAGATACTAAACAGTTGACATAAACCCTAGACCTTTGTTAATGCATTTTGTAGAGAGACGAATGTAGTGTTTAGCCTCGAAATACTATTTTTAACATGACATAAAGAAAATGGTAAACAGTCCTATTTTCTTTCAAAGCTCTTCAATGGTGAAAATAATATTTGTGGAAGGCAAGGCTAGAAAGTATAAATCATGTGATTTTCTCTACTAAGGATTATGATTGTGTTAAAAGGTGACAATAAACTGTGTTAAAATTATAAAAATGATTAAAAATTCTGTTTAAAATATGTGACTAGCCAAGAATAAACTGCCTTTCAGTGAAACAAATTTTACATTTAATATATTGGTTATATCATATTTAAACAAAGCTAAGACTATAATGACATCTTACAAAGTCTGATTTATAATGGCTAGAATTGGTGATGGAATGAGATTTAGGAAGATAGTTTACACATAGTCTTCAATTCTGATTTTCTCTAGTTTTAATATCAATGTATTATTTCTTTCAGTATATATCCATTGATCACCTTCTGTGAGCAAGGTGCAAACCTAGGTTCGAACACACTTCTTTCTATAGTCTAACAAAATATTGTATTGGTCACAATCATAGGAGCTTTTTTTTTTCTAATTGTTTTATTATACAAACTGTAGGCATCCAAAGCAAATGGAAATGTACAAAGAAGTATCCCCATGCACACAAAAGTAAGCTTCAACAAATAAGAACCCATAGTCAATCTTACTTCATTTACTCCTTCTCCTACTTTTCCAGTTCCCATGTTATTTTGAAGCAAATTCCATGTTTAATACCATTTTATCCATATGTATTTTATTAATTATTTATAAAATATATGGTTTGTTTTATAGTTATATTTTTACAAAACCACATCATCATATATCACCTAAAATTTGACTATCTCTCAATATCATCAAATACATAGTGTTCAAATCTCCAATTATTATTTTTTCTTTTAAAAAACTAAAGTACAGCACATATAAAAAGTACACAAATAATAATTAACCAGTTTTGTGAATTCTCCTAAAGTATAAAACTGATGTAACATATAGATCAAGAAACACAATATTCCTAGAGTCAGAAATTTTTCTCCTGCCCCCTTTCAAGGGAAACCATTATTCTGACTTCTGTCTAGATTAGCTTCACCTGTTTTTGAATTTGATGTCAATGAAATCAACAGTATATACACTTTTATATTTGGTTTGTTACTGAATACTTTGTATATGAGATTCTCCATATTACTGTGTATGGGTAGTTATAGTTCATTCTTATTGCTGTATAGCATTCCATTTTGTATCCCAATTAATTTGTAAATTCTGTTATAAGATTCATGTGGGGCCATATTGGAATCTGAGGCTAAAGGAAACAGTGAATGGATCCTACTTTTTTTGGCATTAATTTTGATTTTAAAATGTTGTATTAAATACTATGTATCTTGATTATTAGTTATTTTAATAGTCACTTAATTCATTCTCCTGAAACAAGTGCTTCACTTACTTGACTCTAGTCTCAACTCAGTCTACTGTAAATGAACATGACAGGTGCACACAGTGTTTGGAAATTATAAATAGTGTTGATGTAAACACATTTATATATTTCTGTTAAGTATATATGTACACACACAGATACACACACACACACACACACACACACACAGGATTGAAGTTTCTACAGGCAACATTTTTTAACCTTCTTTACAAATGCATTATGTGTAGAACACATTTTCAGCTGTAGGCACAGTGTTGTATAGCAGATCTCCAAAACATAATCATTTTGCATAACTGAAACATTATACCAGTTGAATAGCCACCCTCAATTTCCACTCTGGCCAACTGCAGGCAACTACTATTGTATTGTTTCTATGACTTTGATTATTTTACATACCTCACATAAAAATCATGTAATATTTGTACTTCTGTGGCTGGCTTATTTCACTTAGCTTAATATCCTCAATGTTCATACATTTTTCATAAATAGTACCCTGTTTTACAAAAGATGGAGTCTTACTGTGTTGCCCAGGCTGGCCTAGAACTCCTGGACTCAAGTGAAGCTCCATCCTCAGCCTTCCCAGTAGCTGGGATGAGGCACACTTCACCATGCCTGGCTCAATTTTCTTTTAAATGTAACAAAATCAAACTTAAAGGAATATTCTGTACACATTGAACAGAACCCAAGTATAATCCACACACTGCTATTGTTTGATATGGCTCTTAAGTCTCTCTAGATATATAGGGTCTGCTTTCATCCTGTGTTCTCCCCTCTTTGTTTATTTGTTGAAAAAAAAAAAAACAGGTTATGTGTCCCATAGAGTTCCCCACTATCTGATTTTGGTGGTGCGTACCATGGGTGCATTCTTAAACATTTATCTGTCAGATTTATAAGCATGATAAGCAGATTAAAATGTTTGGCAAAACTACTTTACAGGTGATGGGTATGTTTTCTTCCACACACAAGCACACAAATACCTGATAATCTCATGTTTTTTATTATCAGCCTTTGATTTCCAATTTCTGTATCCATTAATTTTGCCAAACATGTAAAATACGCAAATGCTTACATTCTTTCTTGATTTATTAGTAGAATACACCTGTAGGAAGAAGTATTTTCAATTAACTTTTGGGTTTTACAATGCTAGTCTTTATAGAAAAATAAAATAATTCTTGATTTTTTTTTTAAATTTCCTAGTTGAAAAATAACATATTGCCTTATTAGTGTTCACCAACGATAGGCAATTACTTTTGAATTAAGTGCTCACAGATTTAATCATATTTGATCTGTTTCAACCCATTACAATTATTTTACTTAATGATGTTGCAATTGTTCCATCTTTGCTAGACTGAGATATGTTGACTCCTGAAAACTTCAAAAGAGCCAAGTGGTCTTGTGTAGCTTTCTTGCTCTTTTTTATGGCGAGATGTTTTAGAACCATATTATAAATATGCAGCTCCAGACCTGGAATTATCTGCTTTTTGTTTTATAAATGGATCTACCCTCACTTTGGATTTGTCTGCTGTTTGTCATGATTAGATTCAGGTGTTTCATTTGAGGTTTTAAAAATTACCTAAATAATGCTGTGTCCTTCAAAGGGTACCACATTGAAAGGCATATTATGTCAATCTGCCCCTCGCTGCTGATGTTAATTTTTTCACTCCATCAAGTTGTTGTGTTACTTGTCCTCTTAGTATTACTATGTTTTTCATTGCAACTAATAAGGAATCTGTAGAAAGGCACCGTTGAAACCATCTAAATATCTTCTATCTATTAAAAATATACTTCTAGGTATAGTAACCATTCATCACTACTCTTGCCTGAACCAATCTTAACTATAATTATTACAAAATTATATTTTTCAATCTTCTGCAATTGCTTCACATTTACAAACTGGCAATGCGCATTGTACTTTAAGAAGCACTTCTCCCCCATTCATTTACCTGCTTATTTATTTATGATTATTATACACTCTTGGATTTCCACTTTGTTGTTCAAGTTGTCCTAGATTTGCCTGTTAAGTGTTACTTATAAAATGCCTCCTATGTCTTTGTAATATGCCCATGTCTTTTATTGTTATTATTATATTAGCAGAATTTTCTTAATTTCTGAAATAACAAAGTTTTCAAGATGCTGTTGTGCCTACCTTGCCCTAACTTTGTAATGGAGACATTTTATAAAATCAGGAAGAATTTGACATCATAATCTAATGAAAACGTTACTAGAAAATGAAATTTGAGGATAATATCTGCTAGGAGTGTAAATGCAAATACTTAAAAAACACAAGAAAATTGAATTTAGCAATATTTCTGGATAGCTAAGGACAATGGTTGCCATAACACATTCAAAATTTTCCTTTCCAAATCAAAAGAAAAATGCAAAGTTATCACTTTATTCTTTAAAAATCAAAAGCGAAAGTTAAATTTATGCAAATACATACCTAAAACATAATTTGAATACAATGCTAAAATTGTAAATACATGTAAGTAAAAAGAGAAAAATATACCACCAAGTCCCAGTGCAGATCTCTCAGGCTACCACACTGCTCTTGCACAGACACAGGCTTTGTGGCAAGCAAAGATGGAATGAGAAAAACAGTGGGAAAGATATTAACAGAGAGATTAGCCAAAGGAACCTAAAAATGATTTGTAATGGACACTAAAAATATTCAATCCATTCTAAATCTAAAATACAGCATAAATGTCATCTGAACAGACTGTGACATTAACTAGAAGGGAAGGAGTTTAAAATATACATACATGATTTAAAGGGGAGGCAGTATTTAAAGGGGCAATTATAACTTACAATGGCCCGTGTCCTATAAAGGGATAGAATGGACTTAAAGGGAAATTCAAAAAGACATAGCTTCTGGGGGAGAAACAGAGGTAAAAAAGAAAGCAGAAGCACCTTTTGGCAATAGGGTGATGAAGGGGAAAAGAAGAAAAAGAAGGCCCCATTTGGATTCTGCAGGACAAGAGAGAATCAGAGGACTCACAATCCTTCCCCAAACAGCAAAGCAAACAAGCAAAACCCCCTATATTTTGCAATAATGACTGAGAAGAGGTGCTTATGGATCATAATTTTGGTGTCATGAATAACACTTTGATTAACCCTAGGCCACAGATATTTTTTCTATGTTTACATTTAGACTTGTGATACATTTTGGGTAAATCTGTATACAAGGTACAGGGTTTAGATTTAGGGTTTGGATATTTGTTTGCTTGTTTGTTTGCATATAGTTATCAAATAGCTTCTTTTTAAATTCTGTCCAGGTTTTATGGGTTCTTCCAATGGGAGGGATGGGGTAAAATTGATTACTTTATCTTACTTAGTACCTCCAGTATTCTCTTTAATAAGCACTACAGGTATTATTACTAAGATCAGGGACAAGAAAAAGATGCCCACTATGTCAACTATTATTATTGATACTATTATCCTATGCAAATAGGCAGGACGAATTAATTAGAGTGCCAAAAAAGGGTAAAGAAAAAGTCAACTAGTCTCTATTTTGACATGATAGGAAAGACACCATAAAACAATGATAGCAACAATCAATGTTAAAACCAAGTCGAATTTTAAAATAATTCAGTCAAGTGGCAGAGTATAAAACTGATTCTCAAAAATCAATCTTTCTTTACTCGAAAATAATAAATAGATGGCATATTTGTAAAAAAAAATGACTTTATAGTAGCAATAACAAAGATTGACTAGACAAAAATTAATAAGAAATATATAAATCTTATGTAGAAAAATGTTACAACACTGAAGAGCACAAAAATAGAATTAAACAAAACAACAACACAGTACTTAAAAGATCACAATTCTCCATATATTAATACATAAAAAGTGAAGGCAATAAGAATACAAATGCCAATGCACTATTCTAGGGAGTGAATCAAATTGTGACACTAAAGTTCATATGAAAAAATAAACCACAAGAATAGGCAGAAAAGTTTGAAAAGTATATTTACGATAGGAAAGTAGCTCTTGTCTCATACTTAAACATGTGATATACTACCTGTAAAATTAAAGTAGTGATATACAGACAAACATGCCATGGAAATACAAGAGGAAGTCCAGAAATTAACCCCAGCACAAAGAGAAATTTAGTATATGATAAAATGGCATCTTAAACCACTGGGGCAAAGATGAATTTTTAAATAAATGATGCTGAAATACCTGTAGCCATATAAAATATAATTTGGCCCATATCTAATATCATACAAAAAAGTAAACTTTGAATAACTTAGAGATCTAAAAGTAAAAAGAAAACTGTACAAATACTAGAAGAAATTTGGGTACATTACTCTTTAAAAATGGTATAGAACTCCGTCTCAAAATCCAAATGAAATGAAAGAAATAACTATAAACCTAATTCCTTGAAAAAATGCATCACAAAATTAATCATAAACGAAGGCAGAATATGGCTGACATACTAGGAGATAACATTCACAGGCTATACCACAGAAAAAAAGGTTAATATTCTTAATTTATAAAGACTCTTAAAAACTGAAGGACAGTCTTTACTTTGGCAGGATATATTATAAAACTGGTATGACAGAAAAGATTAGCATGGCACCTATACAAGGATGACATGAAAATTCATGAAACATTCCATATTTTTATAGCTGAAATGACAAAATTAGAATTCAGAATGGATAGGTACAAAGTTCACTGAACTACAGAAATGCAATGTAATCCAATGCAAGGAAGCTAAAAATCAAGATAAGAAGTGAATGAGCTGACAGACAAAATACCCTGTATAGCAAAGAATGTAACTGAACTGACAGAGCTGAAAAACACAAGAATTTCATAATGCAATTTCAAGTATTAATAGAAGAATAGCCCAAGCAGAGGAAAAAAAGTCAGAGATTGAAGAATGGCTTTCTAAACTAATACAGGCAGATAAGAATAGAGAAAAACAAATGAAAATGAATGAAAAAAACCTCTTAAAAACATGGCATTATGTAAAGAGACTGAATTTACAACAGACTGCTGCACCTGAAAAAGGGAGAATGCAACCAACTCAGAAAACATATCTCAGGATATCACCCAAGAGAATTTCCCCAACCTAGCTGGAAAGACCAACATTCAAATTCAGGAAACGCAGAGAACCCCTGTAGAATACATCACAAGAAGATCATCCCTAAGACAGATTCCCCAAGGTCAAAATGAAAGCAAAAAAAAAAAAAAAATGTTAAAGGCAGCTCATCAAACTAACAGTGGACCTCTCTCGCAGGTGACACTCTACAAGCGAGAAGAGATCAGGGTCAATATTCAACATTCTTAAAGAAAAGAAATTTCAACCCAGAATTTCATATCCAGACAAACTAAATTTCATAAGCTGAGGAGAAATAGGATCCTTTTCAGGCAAACAAGTGCCGAGGAAATCTGTTACCAAAGACCCCCACCTTACAAGAGCTCCTGAAGGAAGCACTAAATATGAAAAGGAAACACCAACACCATTGATAGCCGCTACAAAAATACATTGAAGAACACAGACCAGTGACAACTGTAAAGTAAACAGGTAAGTCTGCAAAATAACCAGCTAACATTATGATGACTAGATCAGATCTCCACGCAACAATACTAACCTTAAATATAAATGGGTTAAATGCCACAATTAAAAGACACAGACTGGCAAGCCGGAAAAAGAACTAAAACCCTTTGGTATGCTGTCTTCAAAAAACCCATCTCACATGCAATGTCACACACAGGCTCAAAATAAAGGGATAGAGAAAAATCTACCCGGAAAATTGAAAACAGAAAACATCAGGGTTGCAATCCTAGTTTCTGACAAAACAGACTTTAAACCAACAAATCTCAGAAAAGACAAAGAAGGCCATTACATAATGGCAAAGAGTTCAATTTAACAAGAAGATTTAACTATCCTAAATATATATGCACCCAACACAGAAGCATTCATATCCAGAAAGCAAGTTCTTAGAGACGTTCAAAGAGAGTTAGACTCCCACACAATAATAGTGGGAGACTTTAACTCCTCAATGACAATATTAGACATATCCTTGAGGCAAAATATTAAAGATATTCAGGACCTGAACACATCATTGGGTCAAAAAGACCTGATAGATATTAAAAGGACTCCCTACCCCAAAACAACAAAATATCTCATTGCTACTCACATACTCTAAAATCAATCACATAATTTGGAGTAAAACGATCCTCAGCAAATACAAAAGAACTGAAATCATAACAGTCTTTCAGACCACAGCACAATCAAATTATCAATTAAGATGAAGAATTACACCCAAAATTACAATTGAATGGAAATTGAATAAACAGTCCTAAATGACATTTAGGTAAATAATAAAATTAAGGCATAAATAAAGAAGTTTTTTTTTAAACTAATTAGAACAAAGATACAACATACCCAAATATTTGAGACACAGTTAAGGCAGTATTAAGAAAAAATTTTATAGCACTAAATGCCCACATCAAAAAGTTAGAAAGATGTCAAGGTAATAACCTAATACTACAACTAATAAAACTAGAGAAGCAAGAACAAACAAATCTCAAACCTAGCAAAAGACAGAAAGTAACTAATGTCAGAGTTGAACTGAAGGAGAATGAGACAAAAAACCCATTCCAAAGATCAATAAATCCAGGAGCTGTTTTTTTTTTTTTTAATTAATAAAATGAATAGACTGCTGGCTAGACTAATACAGAAAGAAAGACAGAAGTTTCAAATAAACACATTCAGAAACAACAAGGGGGATATTAACACTGACCCTACAAAAATATAAACAATCATCGGAGAATATTATTAACATCTCTATGCATATAGATTAGAAAATTTACAAAACTGGATAAATTCCTGGATACATACAACCTCCCAAGACTAAACCAGGAGGAAAATAAATCCCTGAACACACCAATAATAAACTCTGAAAATGAAGCAGAATAAAGAGCCTACCAACCAAAAATGGCCCAGGACTAGATGAATTCACAGCTGAATTTTATCAGAAGTACAAAGAATTATTGGTACCATTCCTACTGAAACTATTCCAAAAATTTGAGGAGGAGGGACTCCTCCCTAACCCATTCTATGAGGCCAGCAATATCCTGACAGCAAAAACTGGCAGAGATGGAAACAAAACACTGGTAAACCAAATACAGCAGCATATCAAAAAAGCTTATCCATAACATTCACGTAAGCTTTATTCCTGGGATGCAAGGTTGGTTCAACATACACAAATCAAATATGATTCATCACATAAACAGAACTAAAGACAAAACATATATGATTATCTCCATAGATGAAGAAAAGGATTTCAATTACATTCAATATCCATTCATGTTAAAAACTCTTAATAAATTAGATATTGAAAGAACATATCTAAAAATAATGAGAGCCATGTATGACAAACTCACAGCCAACATCATACTGAATGGACAAAAGCTGGAAGCATTCCCCTTGAAAACTGGCACAAGACAAGAATGCCCTCTGTCACCACTCCTAAACATCATAGTATTGGAAGTCATGGCCAAGGCAATCAGGAAAGAGAAAGAAATAAAGGCATACAAATCGGAAGAGAGGAAGTCAAACTATCCCTGTTTGCAGATGACATGATCTTGTATTTAGATAACCCCATAGTCTCATTCCAAAATACCCTTAAAGTTATAAACAACTTCAGCAAATTTTCAGGATACAAAATTAATGTGCAAAATTGCTAGCATTCCTGTACATCAACAAATGTCAAGCTGAGAGCCAAGTCAGAAATCAACTGTCATTCACAATTGCCACCCAAAGAATAAAATACAGGAATACAGCTAACCAGGGAGGTGAAAGAGCTCTACAAGGATAATGATGAACCAATGCTCAAAGAAATCAGAGATGACACAAACAAATGGAAAAACATTCCATGCTCATGGATAGTAAGAATCAGTATTGTTAAAATGGCTATAATGCCCACAGCAATGTAAAGATTCAATATTATTCCTAATAAACTACCATTGAGATTCTTCACAGAACTAAAAAAACTATTTTTAAATTCGTATGGAAACAAAAAAGAGTCAGAATAACCAAGGCAATCCTAAGCAAAAAGATCAAAGCTAGAGGCATCATGCTACCTGACTTCAAACTATACAATGGGGCTATGGCAACTAAAACAGCATGGTACTGGTACAAAAACAGACCCATATATCAATGGAACAAAATAGAGAACCCCAAAATAAGACTGCACACTTACCACTATTTGATCTTCAACAAACCTGATAAACACAAGCAATGGGGGAAGGATTTTCCCTTTAATAAATGGTGCTGGGAGAACTGGCGTCCATATGAAGAATACTGAAACTAGACCCTTTCCTTATACCATATATAAAAATTAACTCAAGATGGATTAAATACTTCAATGTGAAACCCAAAACTATAAAAAACCCTAGAAGACAGCCTAGGTAATACCATTCAGGACATAGGCACAGTCAAAGGTTTCAAGACAAAGATACAGAAAGCAATTGCAACAAGAGCAAAAACTGACAAAGGAGATGTAATTTAACTAAATAGCATTGACACAGCAAAACAAACTAACAGAGTAAACATACAACCTACAGAATGGGAGAGAATTTTTGCAATCTATGTGTTTAACAAATGTCTTATATCCAGCATCTATAAAGAACTTAACCAAGTTTACAAGAAAAAAATCAACCCCATTAAAAAGTGGGAAAAGGACATGAACAGACACTTCTCAAAAGAAGACATATTGCAGCCAACAATTATATGCAAAAAAGCTCCACAATACTGATCGACAAATGCAAATCAAAACCACAGTGAGATACCATCTCACATCACTTAAAATACCTATTATAAAAATGTAAAAAAAAATAACAGATGCTGGCAAGATTGTGGAGGAAAAGGAATGCTTATGCAATGTTGGTAACGGTGTAAATTAGTTCAATGGCTGTAAAAGACAATGAGGTGATTCCTCAGTGACCTAAAGTCAGAAATACCATTTAACTTAGCAATCTCATTACTGGGTAAATATGCCCCCAAATATAAACTGTTAAAGATACATGCATTTGTATGTTCATTGCAGCACTATTCACAATTGAAAAGACATAGAATCAACTTAAATTATAGACTGTATAAAGAAAATGTGGTAAGTTTGTTAGCAGTGGAATGTATCCGAATCATGGGGCATCAGAGTATGCTATCAGCAGCTAATCCATATGAGTCTGCAGCAGCCTCAATTCTTGCCTTTTCAGAAAAAATAATTTGACTGAGGAGCAGAAAGAAGAAGCAAAGACCAAGGCAAGTTCTATAGCAGGAGTGAAAGTTTATTAAAAAGACTTAGAGCAAGAATGAAAGGAAATAAAGTATATTTGTAAGAGGGCCAAGTAGGCAACCTGAGAGATCAAGTGTAATGTTAGACCTTTGACTTGGGGTTTTATACATAGGCACACTTCCAGCGTCTTGTGTCCCTTCTCCCTTGATTCTTCCCTCAGGTTGGGCTGTCCACAAGTGCACTGGCCTGTTAGCACTTGGGAGGGGTCACATGCACAGCTTATTTACTGGAGTTGAATGCATGCTCACTTGAGGCATTTTTCTCTTACCAGTCCAGAATTGCTAGAGGAAGGTCATATACCAGGTTAAACTCTGCTATTTTGCCTTTAAGTGTGCCTGCCTTTAAGTGAGCCCACTTGCCCAACTCCTGAGACCTTATCGAAAGGTTCTCACCATCAGTTTCAGTTTTTTTCTATCTATTGGGAAACAGCCTTTTGCTGTTGCTGGCTATGCCCAATTATTATTTTAGAGAGACAGTTAACAACCACATGACCATCACCTGATGGTTGCATGGCATTCATGATGGAAATGTGGGGGTCCTCTCCTGCCCTGCTCATGCCTGACTTGCCATCTATTGTCATACATATACACCATGAAATACTATGCAGCCATAAAATGAATGAGACCATGTCCTTTGGAGGGACAAGCATCAAGCTGGAGGCCATTAATCTTAGCAAAATAATACAGGAACACAAAACCAAATACTACATGTTTTCACTTATAAGTGATAGCTGAATGATGAGAACACATGCACACACAGAGAGGAACACAAATTGGGGCCTATCAGGGTGGGAGGAGAAAGAGGATCAGAAAAAATAACGAATGGGTACTAGACTTAATGTCTAGGTGATGCAATAATCTGTACTATAAACCCCCATGACACAAGTTTACCTATATAAGAAACCTCCACATGTACCCCTGAACTTAAAATAAAAGTTGAAAAACATTGAAGACAAAGTCAAACATTTTATATTGCATTGTCATGTTAATATAAGTATTATAAAGCGAGCAGTGGCTTAAATATAAAGCTATGAAATGAAAAGAAATCATCTAGGGAGATAATATGCCTACAGAAGACCTAAGACAACTACGTTCTTTGTATTCAAGCATGTATATGGTAGAAGAAAAAGAAGGAAATTGAGAAAAAAGAGCCATTGATGAAAGTCGTATGTACATCTTAGTTTTTTTCCTATCTTAACACTAAGAAATGGCTCAGAAGTGAATTCTAAAAAATGAAGATATAAGAAGCTGTTATAACAAAGTAACCTATTGATAAATTTATTACTTATTGTTATTTTGTATCACTTAAACAACCATGATCGTTTTTTAGTTGAATTAATGATTTTAAAACTTAAACTAAATTAATTGTATAATGCCTAAATTATGGCTCCTACAATGAGATATACTAACTCATCACATTATTCTCTGTGAATAATTAAGTGCCTTTTGGAACCATTTAGGAAATTATCATCTTCTCACTGCTGTACAGAATCATGAAAATGCAGCTTTTCAAAGTACGAAACTTATTTCTAGAAGAAAACAAATCCCAAAATAGCATGGCTTATTAAATAACACATTTTAATTACAGAGTAGTCCCAAAACCATTGAAATCCCAAAACCATTGAAATCAGTTACTTAGTGAAGAATATAAACTCCTTGACCGGTGTTTAATCTATGCTGTCTCACACTTGGTGGCCCATGTTAAAAAGCTGTGACAATAAATAGAGCTTGCTCTGTTTGACATATTATTTAGAGTAGCTAAGGCGAATAGAGGAACATTTACGGCTTTTAATCATTAACTTGAAATGACTGATCAGCAGTATTACTAGAGTGCTAGTCATTTAAATATAAAAACACTTTGAAATTTCTAAATTTAGAAAGAAATAATTGAGTAAACAGCCAAGTTAATCATTGTGGATACCTTAGTGTCAAGACAGACAATTTGTAATTTTGAAAAACAGTAGTATGAAGTAACAAGAAATCTCATCAAGTTAAAGTGATTTGTTTCCTGAAATGTTATTTAAGTGGAAACTAAACTTCAGTCACTTTGACACAGATTGAGTCTAGCAAATAAAAGAAAGCAAGCTGACTTACTTCCAAATTTAAAGACACTCATCATTTGTACTTGTCCTTAGAGGAGGCAATTCATCACTCCAGGAATGTGTCTTTGTATTCATCATCCCCTGATGTTTATAATAACAAAACTTATTTATACTGAAGAGCTGGGATATTTTTAAATGCACTGTTACTTTTTGTTATGTTTAGATTAGAAAGTAAGATTAGGGAAGGTGTACATTCAATCTCAAGGTCAAAAGAGAAAGGTTGGGAGAATCAGAGACAGACATTTTAGTCATCTTTAAAAGACTCTAAGAAAACTGTAATGAAACCAGTTTTTTTTTTTTCCTGTAATTTTAAAGAATGAAGATTCACTGAGTTTCTCTAAACTTTATTTGTAGAGGTTAAATATATACATATTTCAATAGAGGTTATATTACCAATACTTCAGAAATCCTATTTCTACTTTCTGCAGTTTCCTTTTATTTTAGGGTCTGTCTTGCTTTCATATTCCAACTATGAGGATCTAGGAAGAAAGAAATCTGTTGAACACACTGATGGAAGCTCTTATATGACTATTTCTGAGGGGAAACAATTTTTAAAAGAGGAGTTGAAATAAAGAATTCTAACCCTAAATGAATGTAACTTTTCAAATTCAGATTAGAGAAACCCTAGGATATATAAGAATAAACACAAAACTAGTTAATAATTTTGAAGGGATGTTTATATAATGAAATTAGTGATAGCATAGATTGTTTATTTCATCTGGAATACCAGATTAGAGAAACTACAGTATCATTTAAAAGAATTTAAAAGGCGAAGTTTGCAATCTCATAGAGCAGGAGTTCCCAAAATGTGTTAAAACATGGATCACATCAAAAAGTTTTGCAGATCTCACCTAAAAATAATTTCATTAATGGGCAATCCAGTTACAGTAAAGCATCACTGAAAACATCAATATTTTTATATGAGTTTGTGTCAAATTAACGCAAGTTATACTGGAAAAATAGAAAATTTTGTGTGAACTGTTTTAATTTTTTTTCAATGACAAAGTCTCGTGTGAATAAAAATTTGAGGATTTTGTTTAACAACTTTATACTAATCAAGCTCCCTTAACATTTCCACCCCAAATATTCACTTGTCTACCCACATGTTTATGGCTCAGCATCCAAATAGAAATAATGTACATAAATAGAAGGTATGGTTATTAACAAATGAGAAATAAATAACTAATGAAACAACAGGTTGCTGACATCTTAAAATATTGGGAGGCAGAACAAATGTAGGCAGTCCCTAAATTATGAGGACATTATTCTCTTAAAATGTATTTTAAAACTACTTTAGAACTTGAAAATCATCTTCTTGTGAAAACAATGGTAGTTAGGTTGTCACAGAAGCAACTTCTCTTATATACCTCCAGGACGATTTATTTCTCAAATTCCATGAATTCCAGAAATACATTTCAGCCCCTGCAGGTGAATGACTAATATTCTATTTTGTTAGCTGTAAAGAGTAGGCTGTATGGGATTTACATATATTTCTATGCCTACAAATTTGTTTCCTTAATATTTGTGTAAGGGGAGGCAAGCTTCACTTCACTTCTTGAGGTTTTATACTGTGCATGCCTATGAGGTGGGTGTAAGAGGTCATATGTTTGCATATCAAACTACTTTGTTTCAAAGTAGTCTTAATTGTTCTTTGTTCCTGCAGCTCACTAAGTTCATAAAGCTTGACCAAATGTATGCTGAAGAATACTTGCATTGAATGAAACATGTATCATGAGAGATGAAAAGCCCTGACACCATAGATTTAAATATTCTGGTTTTCCAAAGGTGCAATATGTGGTCATGATTAAACCTTTCTGCTGGTACATTTAAATTCTGATAAGAAGGTATAACCCTTGGAAGTTGGGACAGAGTTCATTGTCCATAGCATTTTACACTTGGCCTTTGTCCTGAGTTGTTCAGCAAAGGCTCTTATTAGTATCAATTTTCCTGACAGCTTTTATAATGTGGACACATTAATACTAGGAACTGGACTGTGATCACTGATATAAACTACTAAACATTTTCAGAGAGCAGTGGCTTTGGATCACTTACAGAGAATTTAACACAGTGAAGAAAACCTCATCAAGAATTTAGCTTGTATATGAAGTAAGAAATACATTTATTACTTCATAGTAAAAAGAAATGACTTGGGAAAGAACACGATTCCATGGTTCTGACTGACTTTTGAGTATCAAAATATGGGATTTTCCCCATAATTTCTATTGATGTGTGTGATCTCAGGCAAATCATTTTCTTGCCTATTTCTTTAATATCCTATTAGAAACAAGGCAAATCATGATTATTTAAAATAACGTATGTAATCCTCAATAAAATATCTTACCTTGATTACAAGGCAAGATATTTCTAAGATGTGTGGTGAAACATCATTGTATTCTTAAATGAACAATATTTTTAAATATTCCATGAACATAAAAATGTTCTAATACATGAAACAGCTTTCAATTCCCACCTCATTGTAAGTACTCTTTATTGTTCAACAAATTTTAATAAAGTATGTGAATATATTCTTAGGTTTCTTGTGATAAAAACCCTAAGGTTCAACTTGGTGATTCCTGCATCTACTGCAACTAGATGGGCTCGGCCTTCTCTGACCATAGAAGAAAGCAGAGAATTAATCTAAAATCCAAGCTGATATAATTACTAGAATTTCCAGCCCACTCTCATGCTACCTGTCCTCTCTTTTGCCAATAAACATGCTGAGACTAAAGGAGGTAAAGCAATACAGATTTAGAACAATTGATTCATCGGCATGAAGAACAACTACACCAGCAAAATTTTATTTAAAAAGGTTCTATCAATTTTTGTCTATAACGTAACACTATTTTATAATCAATTTTTGTCTATAACCTAACATTTTTATAATCGCAACTTGTTTGCTGCACAAATTTCTACATATCAGATCTTTTTCTTGGATGAAGCTCACAAAATAATACTGTATCACCTATGGTTATTCTTTACTTCATTTATCTAAGGATTCTTACATAATATTATTATTGATATGAAGGGAGTCACACTATCCAGACAATCAGGAGTGGCTATGTCAAGCATAGTGATTGCCCAAACACCACTGCTTCCATTTGTGAGGCCTTATGTTCTCAGTTCATCCCACTTACCCTTGTGCATGTTCATAAGCATTTTTGTAGCTGTTTTGTTTCTATTCTGCCTAGGAACATCTCCTTGACCAAGGCGACTTTACTGAGTAGACCTGACAACCATGGCTTACTTTTCCATCAGGCCATATTCATTCACCCAAACTCTCCAGATTCGTACATTTTATTTTCATTATTTCAATAGAAAAGTAAAAGTAATCTCAATCTCACTAAACTTAAAAAGATTTTTGACCAAATGAAGCAATTCTCAAATTCTTACACATCAAAATTATAGTTTCATTTTCCCGAAAGTATTATTCTTATATTAAACAATGAAATACGATACAAAAAGAAAAATATTTCTTATTCCATAGGTCCCATTACGTAGTTTCCAGGGAAATAATACATTATTATTTATTTGGTGTAGAACAGTATCGATACCAGGCATATCTTATTTCAAACTCACTATGCTTAGACTCACTCTTAGAAATTTAGGATTCTAAGTGGAGTCTTCAAAATAACCTGTTATGGGTCCTTTGCCCTAGCTCTGCTTAAGAGGTTCATATTGGTGAATTTGCACTGTCTCGTGATTTATAAGAAATAGAATAATTATATTTACCAAACTTAACAATAATAATAAATAAGAAAATCTCAGTAAATATATTTATAAGAATTATTCTGGAAATCGTCCTCTGTTTATGGAATAAGCATAATGTCAAATCAGCAGTTCTTTTCATACATATTCAATTTTGTTTATCATATTGAAATTGACTAGTATGACTTGCTAGATACACATATATTATAAATTAAAAAGATTTTTATACTTCAATTTTCATTTAAATGAAATACAAATTAATGCATTAATAATATCAACAACAGTAACAATCACAGTAAACTATCTGCATTTCGTATTGTTTGCAAATATGGGGGAAAATAATAGGTAAAATATGTTTGCATAGCTGATTTTTTTTTGGTAGTATGCTTAGCATTTTTAGAGTTGCTGAATTAGGACTGTAGAAAGTGGATCAATTACTATGCAGCTTAGAGTCATGAGGATAAATGTTAAATCATCACCTTATAATTGCAGAGATAATTAGGACATGTTTAATTTGATGATTATTGTCATTTCCTGATTGAGCATACAGTGGAAGGATATCAACAACCTTTCTCAGTCAGAAAGGTATCAACACCCTTTAATTTTTTTAACAAGAAGACCCATACATATTCAGGCCAGCATACACTCTGCTCTTCTGTCCATAAGAAAAAAACAAAAAAACAAAAAAAAAAAAAACAACTGAGAAAAAGAGCAACTCTAATGCAAAGCTGCAGGTAAGAATATGGAGGAAAAGCTATTCTTATTGAGCCCTGAGAGTTCTGTCTTCTCCTATCCATAGTAGATGTTTTAAAGAGTAACGCAATTGGCCAGCTGCACCCTTCATAGGAAAAAAAAAAGGTTTTTGGTGTCCTTCCATTTTTTCTGAGGGATTGCTGCCTAAAGCATAGCTACAGTTGTATTATATGTGTGAGACCCAAAGTCATATGTGTAGGAGGATGTCCTGGGAGAAGGAACAAGAGCCACCCTCAGCATGGAAATGACCTGACTGGAATATTTGAAGCCTGCTTCTGATTTGGGCTCCTCTGGTTTTTAAAAGTAATAGGATATTGCCCTTTGACAGGTGACAAGCATAGCTGCAGGCAAAAAAATGGACTGGAAGTAAAAATAATTTTCTTTCCTTTTCCACAGATGGAGATCTTTTGTAATGTTTTGAACTTATGGTGAGAACTGAGTTAAGATGTATATGAGTAATAGATTTTGATTTGTTTTACGGATAGGATAATTAATAATAAAAATACTGCTGTCTAAAATGATATGAAATTACATACATAGGTGTACACACACATAGTCGTGTGCAGACTCAACATTCAATACATTTAATTAAAATTGTTTAGGGGTAAAAAGAAGTTTGGCAGATCTTACTTCCTATCCATCTAATCTGTGAGCTGCCCAAACTGCAGACGACTAAACAAACTTTGGGCATGAGAGTGATTTAGCTCTTTTTGGGTTTGTCCACTATGTCATACAAGTTAAATCTTAAAGCCATCATTGTGAGACTAATATATACATATATCCAGCAAAATAGATATGAAAAGATTTAAATATCTTCTCCCTTACTAATGGTTTCTCATTTTAATTAGAACAAAACCAGCCCAGAAGATCGGTTGTGAAATTTTTCTGTCTCCCTTCTCCCCGTAGCACCTCTTTCCTCCCTATACTTTTGGTCTATGTTCTCTCTTGCTTTCTCTGATCCAGCCACATTGACCTTCTACCCAACAAAAGGGCCAAGGCCATTCTCTCCCCTGCCGGGAATATTCTTCAGATCCAGGTATGGCTGGCTCCCTGTCAGTCACTTCTCACTTTCAACAGCACTTACTCCAGGGAGGCTTTCGGGAAGACCTATCTAAAATTTCTTCAAACCTAGCCACGTTCTAACATAAACTTTCTCTTCTAGATAGCACTTGTCCTCTGAGAGCTTCTTTTCCTACATACTCATTTTATTATCTGATTTCCTGCACGTTCAACTCCACATTTGAGATCTATGAGGGAAAGACTTCGCTAATCTTTTTTACTCCAGGGATATCATAGGGTAAACCCTCAAATAATGATGAGCCAGAGATTTGATCACATACATATCTGATATTTGCTAGAACAATTAGTTCCTAATCAGAAGTTGAGTTCTTAATTTTGAATAAAAAAGTCATAGAAAGTTGCTAAATGCAGCAGAATAATGGGATGATTTAATATTATGGTAAATATGTGATATTTCATAAATCTTTTCAAAGAAGATGTGATATTTCAAAGTAACCTACAAATCATCCCCTCCTATTTTAACTCAATACAAATCTTTAAAGATGATAAAAGTACATACACATCTCGTAGAATGATTCAAAATACTTTTTTTCTGTTCGAAAAGAAATTGGTAAATACTATTTATTACATTCAAGCCATGTAATAAATAATTGATCTCATAGTTTTCCTTTTTAAAACAAAAAACAATAGGGCAATACATATTCAACTGGATAAATGCAATCAGCATTGCCAGATGCAGTTTTAAAATTTGCTTGATTTATTTCCATGTCAGACTGTATTTATCTATGTCTGTTCTAGGTCTAAATAGCAAAAAAGATAAATTAATGCAAGTGTCTTTAAACCTTAGTTCTCTTTCACTTGATCTAATTGCAATAGATCCCAATCTTGTCTCAAGAACTCCAGTCTGCCTGCAAAACACACTTCATGCTTTTCATATAATCCAATCTCCTCAACGATGTCAATGATGCAGAGCTGATCATATCTGTCCCTAAATAATATAAATCAATTCTCCTTGTCATTCTAAGGACAAATTCCTTATTGTAGCACAAAATCTGTTCAAGGCTTGAGCCTTTCTCCCTCACATGTCCTTCTTCAAACCGTAACATTCTGACCACCCTTCACTCCCTAGTCTCTATGTATCTGGAAATAGTATTTATTCTGTCCTAGCACGTTCTACCAATTTTCATCTCTCCCAGATTTGTGTGACTAATTCCTAGTCAGCATTCAAGCCTTAGCTCTATTATCTTGTGTGTGTGTGTGTGTGCACACGCGCGCACACGCACGCATTCTTCTCTGAGAACTGTAATGACTCTAATAGCCTTTGCATCTTTCTGACAAAGCTCCATAGTGTTGTTTAACAATTGTCAGATTGCTCTTCTATCTGCATCATTGGATTTTGAAATTCTTGAGCAAAAGGGACTTTTTCTTTTTCTTTCTTTTGTTGTTGTTGTTGCTGTTTTTTAAAGACGGATTCTGGCTCTGTCATTTAGGCTCTGGAGTGCAGTGGCACAATCTTGGCTCAGGGCAACTTCAGCCTCCCGGGTTGAAGCAATTCTCCTGCCTCAGCCTCCTGAGTAGCTAGGATTACAGGCACATGCCACCATGCTCATCTAATTTTTGTGTTTTTAGTAGAAATGGGGTTTCACCATGTTGGCCAGGTTGGTTGCAAACTCCTGACCTCAGGTGATCTGCCCACTTTGGCCTCTCAAAGTGCTGGGATTACAGGCATGAGCCATTGCACCTGGCATAAAAGGGATTTTTTCTTATATGTTACTTTCCTAGCATAGTAGTTGAAACATGGTAGATTTTTCATTAATATATTTTTTAGTAAATGGGTAAACATGGCAAAAATATTTTTAAAATTTAAAAATAGTTTAAAAATGAATAATTTGGAATTCAATATATTGGCCTTTAAGCTCCATTGTGAACCAGAACCATTGTATCTGGTTCACTGTTGGATCTAGCAGAGGTCTGGTACATGGATAGAGTTTAATAAACACATGTTAAATAAATGGATAAACTGATTTAAACTTAGACAATACACAGATGGGATTATACAGTTCACGTGACTCCCTCAGTGTGGAAAGTCTATCCATTAGGATAGCTAAGTGGCTAAAAGTGTAAAGTCTGCTTTTGGGGCTAATTACTTGATCTTTTTCTAAAGCCAACTTCTATTTTCAAAATTTGTAGACTTTTTTGGAGACTAAAGATGACAGTCATTATATAGCTTTCGGCCTATGGTCTGGCACTTAAATGATACAATTCAGGTAAGATGGTATCAGTGCTACATTTACTGTCATTCTTCTTTTTCCTCCTCCTCCTACCTGAGCTGCTAGATGAGAAAGAGTTAGAAACTTTAAAATGATAAGGATAAAGAAGAAACAATGGGGATGATTAATGATCAAATGACAGTTTCTTAACTTCTATGAGTGAGTAATGCCTTCACAAAGTCACAAGTACTCCATTGTCTTTTGATATAATAACACATTATGTATTAGAATTAGTATATTTGCAGTACATCTTTACAAATGAAACAGCACTAAGTTTAGCCAAATGTATATTTTAATATAAACAGAAAATCATCAGTGACAGTAGTAAATGTTGAAAGTATAAATTCATATGCCCTTATGAATATGAATTGCCAGGCCACCCACATATCAGCAATGGGATCCAAGAATTCTCAAGTAAAATGTTTATTGCCTCCAGTCTCAAATTCATGACATTAATTTTCTAATTAAACATGCTTGTCTCATGTATTTTGTGTTGCTACAATCTGATTCTGCACTAAACCAGTTCAAATTGTTTTATATTTTCAGTCTTTTGATTCACTGTTATGCATTAGACAACATGCTCTTTTCCTTTCCAGCACAATCAGATATCAAAGCTTTCATTTGTATTCCACAGTTTGGGTAGCAATCTGGATTTTCTGTCAACATTCCATGATAATATGTTCACAAGACTCATTCTCCAGAATGCCAGGGATATTTATAAGCTTGACTGGCAAGAAGGGCCTACGTGACTTTGACAGTGTTCTAACAATTGTGTGCAGTATTTACAAACGAGTCATCTCACAGGCACCCTGCCATCACAGCAGCTGATTGCTTATTGGGCTCACACAGTGATGATAATAAATAGCCAGTATATAAAGAAAGGTTAACACAAACTTTGCTACATTCATGTAGATTGTACTACAATATTTTGAGATACCAAGACTTGAATTGCTAGCACAGATTGTGAGTGTCCCCCTTCCCCACAAATATGCTAACTTATTATCTTAAAAGAAGTACATTCTAGATAAAATTATAACATGAGAAAAGTACTTATAATCTCTTTTCTCAATTTCTTTTTTTTTTTTTTTCTTTTCTCAATTTCCTACTATGACTTATATGAATTCCCTAGACTGAGAAAGAAAACTATGGGAAAAATGAAGGAGTGGAAAGAAACCTTAAGCTATTACTTAAGCCTTCTACATCAAGTATGATAAAGTTCTCTGTAATACAAGGTAATTGTTTTACATGGAGGGAATGGAGAAAGAAGGCTTTGAACCCATCAAAAATCTCATCACATATATTCTTCTATTTCTGCATATGGAAGTTGATTCTCATGACTATTGCTACACTAAACAAAATGCTAAAACTTTCCATTGATCATTTATCCTTATCCTACTGTATACTCTTTATCCCCTTACATTAAACTTGTTGGCTCTCTATTAAGGCCTCTAAATGATGACTATTTTTTATTAGACAATTTTTAATGATTTTTTTCAAGAACAAATTTTCCTTGGTCTTTCCTGGTCTACTGATACCAGGAAAGTCTAAGAAACAATGATAGTAAAAAAATACAACCTCTAGATCTGAATAAGATTTAAGAGAACAGTGTTTTTACCAAAAGGAAAACATAATATGAATATGTGAAATATCAAGATTAATACATCCCACATTATGGTAAAATAAAAATATCATTTTGCATAGCAGAAAATAGTTGAGCAAAGGATAGATTTGATAAACATATCCAGAAAAGTAAAAAATATTTAGAAAGGTAGAATTTATGAACAAATTAAATCTTATATCAGGCCATACATTGTGTTTTAAAACTTAAAAGATTTGATGCTTCTGGAACAGAGAACGAAATAACTGAAGTAATCAAAGACATGATAGAGCAAATACTTTCTTTTCTAAGAAAATGAAGAACCATGTCTAAAACCAACATACAATGTTATAAGTAAATTTTGTCAAAATAGTTTCATGCCTATACTCCTATTCAACTCTCAAAAAAACAAATAAATAATCTAATAATCCTTCAAGCACCCAAAGAAAAGTGAACAAATAAGCAAAGGCAGCAAACAAAACAGTTTTTCTGTGAAAGAAAAAAAGTGAAGATGGTTGAAGACTGCTTTATAACTTAAATGCACCAAGAAAATGAAGTAAAGCTTTGGTTGGTATGGAAGCCAAGATATAATTTATGTGTGATGACAACAAACGAAAAGATATTTTTCAGATAGACAAGTACTCAGAAAACAAATCAGTATTTTCTGAATAAAATATTTCATGTATGCTATTAGAATTCTGAAAGATGAATTAAAATAGGAAACTCAAAATTGGGAAGTGATGACTACAAAAGACTAGAAAGACTAGACACATATAGTGACAAGTTTTTAAATAGAAAAATAAGACTAAATAGGGTTAAAAGCTCAGAAATAATAAATCCAATTACAAGTGCAGGTGTTCTTTAAAGTGTGGTGTGTGGGGGGTGTGTGATTCTAAGAGGTTGTGGGTGTGAGTACGTGTATGTGCTAAATATATGGTGTTCTTTCTGGAAAACTAGTCCCTACTTCCTCTGCCACCTCTTTCTACTATAATCTAGCCTAGGATACCTCTTCTTTCATTTTTTCTGTTAAACGGCTGCCATTAACGTTCTGTTTTCTACAAATTTGTTGAAAAATTTATCATACTAGTGTAACATCCTTTCATTTTCTTTCTTCCAACACGTTTGTCTTGAGTTTCTTCACTTGTTTCACAGGAATCTTAAGACAGATGAAAAGCAATCCCATTTGTAAAGTTGCAGCTATTAAGAACAAACTAAGGCTTGATTTCTTATGTCATAAAGCACATTGCTCTCTGTCTGAATTTACAGTTCATATTAACAAATGAAATTGTATCGATTTGAAGCATTAAACTTTTTAATTGAAATGTAAAATTATGTAAGGGATGTCTATCACTGAATAATCCATTTTACTTTTTTCAATTATTTATTTATTTTATAAGAATGAATTTATAACAATATAATTATTAAAGTTTTCTTTCTACTTATGAATGCCATATTGATAGAAATATTTTTTAAAATATTTTAGTTATGCTTAAGACATAGTGGAATTAAAATTGTATCTAAATCAATGAAAGATGATTTCTTCTTTTGTGATTGTCTGCATCACATTTATTCAAGTATATTACTTTTATCTTATGAAAATTTATATCTAGTTACTCAAATTGGGTATTTCATGGGAAAGACTATGATACTGGAAAGCAGAACTTATGGGGTTTAATTACACTTCTCCAATCTCTGTGGAGTGGGCATATTACTCCACTCCATATTACAGTATTCTAGTTTATAAAAGCAAAGAACCTAAAATAATTGATTTGTTGGTTCACTTTCTGGTGTACATTTTTCCAAAGATTAGGAAAGCAGTTTGAAAAGTGTAACATATTTTTGAGAGGATTTTTGAACAAGTGCATTACGGTTTAATCAGCATTAACCTGGTTTTATGACTACCTGTGTTCAAGTAAGAAAAATTTTGCAGGAAAAGCTAGCTAAAATAACATTCCTTAATTTAAAATTAAAATATAGAGAGGAGACAATAAAACATTAATGAATAATCTAAGAAATGGACTGCCTGGAAATAAAGAGCGCTTTCTAGTTATGTCTCTGGAATTTATTAGGAAAGAATGCAAATATGACCAAGGGAAAGCAAGTTCTATCATTATTTCATTCAATTTTTATTATTTATGTATGTATTTCATGACACCATGGATTTCAAAATCAAAATATAATTTACATGTTAATCATAATTTCAACATATTTTAGGAGGATAATACCAGGACCTCTGCATTAATGTTTTGAGAGTGAAATAAATTTTTCCCTGAGGCCGATAAAGACTATTCCCTGAGACTGTCTCAGGCTGACTTTTCACACTTGGCACATACCACGAGGGATCTTTCTTCTTGAAGGAAGTGAAACTCTTATAACTGGCTACCAGAATTCTGGATCCAATAATATTAAGTCTCTAAGAGGTAAGGACTGACATTTCAAATCTATTCCAGATAGGTGGGGCATGAATGGACCTTTATGTATGTATTCCTTTTTTTTTTTTTTTTTTTTTTTTTTCGGAAAAAACATTTTGGTCTTTTAGAGATGAATATTTAAGTTTGGGAAGTCTGGTATTCTAGAGGCAAGGTACTTCTGTGGGACATGATTGAATAGTAATAATTTTTAAGCAGAACTATACCCTTCTGGTGTGTGCATTTTTTTTTTTTTTTTTTTTTTTTTTTTTTTTTTTTTGAGACGGAGTTTCGCTCTTGTTACCCAGGCTGGAGTGCAATGGCGCGATCTCGGCTCACCGCAACTTCCGCCTCCTGGGTTCAGGCAATTCTCCTGCCTCAGCCTCCTGAGTAGCTGGGATTACAGGCACGCACCACCATACCCAGCTAACTTTTTGTATTTTTAGTAGAGATGGGGTTTCACCTTGTTGACCAGGATGGTCTCAATCTCTTGACCTCATGATCCACCCGCCTCGGCCTCCCAAAGTGCTGGGATTACAGGCTTGAGCCACCGCGCCCGGCTGTGTGCATTTTAAGAAAAGAAAATTATTTCCTTCCTTAAGAAAATCATGAAGATTTATCTGTGCCTAGAATAAAATAAATACATTTCTTATTCTTACAGAACTGTAAAAGGTTCAGGTCCAAAAAGTTGCTATCATTATATAGGAAGAAAAGGGCCTGAAATTCAAGGAAAATGTAATGGTTAATTTTATGTCAAGTTGACTGGACTGCAGGGTGCCTAGATATTTGGTTAAACACTATTCTGTGTATGTCTGTGAGAGTTTTTTCTTGATAAGATTAACATTTTAATTGGTGAACTAAGTAAAGCAGATTGCTCTCTCCAGTGTGGGTGAGGCTGATCCAATTTTTTGAAAGCCTGAATAGAACAAATAAATGAACAATAGAGAATCCCCTTTTTCTACTTGATGATCTCAATCTGGGATATTTCCTCTTGTCTTCAGACTCAGACTGGAACTTATACCATCAATTCTTTTTGTTCTCAGGCCTTTAGAAGAGCAGGTCTTGGGACTTCTCAGCCTCCATAATCACACAAGCCAATTATTTATTTTAAAAAATGCACTCTATCAGTCTATCTCTCTGTATCTAAGTACTGAAATATATACATAGATATATATTCATATATATGCATATACATCTCAAATATTTGTATGCCTGTATACACACACACACACACACACAGAGAGAGAGAGAGAGAGAGAGAGAGAGAGAGAGAGAAAGAGAGAGAGAGAGAAAGAGAGAGAGGGAAAGAGCATTTTTTAAAAATAAATTATTGAATCATGTAATTATGGAGGCTGAGAAGTCCCAAGATCTGCCGTATAAGTACATATATATATACACATGCACACACACATATGCATGTACTTATATATACACACATATATGTATGCATATATATTTCAGAAAGACAAATACATATGTATATTTGTGTGTGTGTATATATATATATATATATATACACACACACGCACGCACGCACACACACACACACACAAAGTGTATATATACATATATGTGTGTGTGTATATATATATATATGCCCAGGAGCTCCCATATTTCCCCACTCCTGGAAGACTCTTCATCCGGGATTATGCTAGGAAACCAGAAGTGAAGGGGATAAAAGCGGGAAAAGGTGGTGAGGCCACTGAGGTCTTCAAGGAGCCTGAAGTGTGCACAGACCCTGTCCGGCCATAGGCATCAGCACAATGCGTCCCTGTAATCAAATGTTGACTATCATGAATGGCTGTTCCAGATGAACCTAAGCATTCCCCAAGACGCTGGAGGAACTGGACCCCAAGAGCCAGTAGTATTGGCAGCTGCTGTGGAAGCAAAACATGGGGTGCTACCACCAGCTGAGCAAGAACTAGAAGTTTTAGTGGGGATGGGCATCCCCCACCTCCACCATTGAGGACTTTTTATTTGCCCAGAGAACATGGACTTTTGTGAGACCAGTGGCTGCTTCCCAGCCTGGGTTTCCTTGTGGCCCACAACAGTGCTAGAATAGGACCCTAGAGGCCAATAAAGACTAATCTGGGTTTTTAAAAAAAAATGTGTGTGTGTGTGTGTGTGTGTGTGTGTGTGTGTGTGTGTGTGTATGTATGTGACATATATAAGTATTTGAGATATATATGCATAGATAAATGTGTATAGCTATATATACACACACACACATGCATACATACACACACACATATGCATATATGTATATCTGAGAGGCTTAATGTCTTATCCATATGTATATGTATGTGTATACATATACATTAAATGCTTATATGCATATATAAAGACAGAATGATACAGAGATAGAGTATATATGTGTATATCAATACAAGAGGTGTGCACAGAATCTGTCCAGTTCATAGGCATTCCATGGGCATCAGCATCTACAAGGAGGGAGATGAAATGTATCTTGAAAATGAATTTTTGCACAGGGGTGCTACGTCTAGACCTCAGGTGACAAAATTAGAAAAAGACCCATTCTCCTATATTTGTACAAAATCTACTACCACCATGGCATTTATGCTTGCAGTGTTCTTAAGGGAATTGAGAGCCTTCTTTCTTGGAATTCAGTTAGGCATTCTCACAGAAGACATTGGAGGGAATGTCAGAGAGTTTGAAGAGGGGATCTGAATAGAAAAATTTTAGAAGTTGAAATACAACTTTGGATATTCTCAATAATAATTGGAAGTCACTAAAAGGGTACCTGAGACTGTGCAGTTTTGTTAACATTTTCTTAATTTGGATATAAATGTAAATGGAACTTAAGTATATCACATTCAGAAATAACAATTATAGATGAACATGGATAACTGACTGCTTATCTCATTTTACCCAAAACCTTTGTTGCCTCTTGCCCTTTGTCTATCAACAACGCAGTCATCTCAAATACTTCCAGTGAATTTACTCACATTGTGAAAGATCTCCAGTTTTTTTCTTGAGTGGAAACGTATATTTTATTTAGTAGCCAAGTGAAGGTTGCAGACTACCTTTGCTTAATAAAGAAAAATCTACTTATTTGGAGAGAGAGGTAAATATTCAAGGGCATTATTTTTATCAAGATATTTCTCTCTCATGCTACAAATGCAGCAAGTTAATCCATAATGCTTCCTCATTAGAGAAAGAGCAATTAAAAATAACTACAACTGCGTAACTGCACCACTGTTTTTAGATGCCTAATTACAGAACCTCTTCAGGGCCACAGAAATGTCAGCTCATTAGAACACGGTTTTTTATTATTTGAAGCAGAGTATGACCAATATAAAATGGGCTATCTTAAAGCTAGCCCTTTGTCATGACAGGAAATATTGCTAAATTATTATTTCCAAGTCCTTAAATATATGTCAATACGAATTCTAGGTGAGGATTATTGCTTAGTGGAACAATGTGAAGGATAGGAAGGAAAAGTAAATCTAATGTTTAATAACATAATTTCAAATTTATACTTTAAGAAAATTACTATATGACTTCATTTTTAAAAGTTTGTAAGTTCCCTTTACATAATTTGAAGCTTTTCTGGTAGTATTTCAATTAGGCAGCTGTTTTCTTCAACTGCAATACTTTTAATATCTTTACTATAAGGATGCTTAATGAAAATGAGTAGTATTGGGAACTTAAATCCAAAACAAAAAAAAAAAGGAAGAAGTCTCACATTGTTTTCCATCTGGCATATGCATGAATGATTCTATCATGACCCCTCAGGAAACAAGTAAAGGCAGGACATGGACCCAGACACTTTTTTCATCCTGGTAGAGATACTGAATGGAATTATTCTGAGTAGTATCTAATATTAATGCCAAAAATATTTAACATTTTTCTTATCCTAACTATGAGTGTATTATTACAATGAAATGTACATGTGCCTACTTCTTTGTGCTTTTTTGCTTGTTGACTACTGTTGTTTTTTGTGTGGAAATAATTTCAAAACAAGATCTCATTTTTCAAGCAGTACAGGAGTAGCTCTGAGATCACAGGTAACATTGTTTACAAAGGACAACCTGAAGAAAACTTTAGAACTTCTGTGTAAATCACTTGTTGTCAGGCAATCTGCTTTTTTGTTCCCATCTTTCCCAAAGAACTGGGAGACCTTAAACATTTCCTTCTTCCACTCTGGATCCTGTTTTTCTCCAATGTAAAATAAGACTTGGCTTACATAGCTTCTAAACATCCTTCTAGTTTTGACATTTAATGACTTGAGTTTAAGAATTCAGTCTCTCTCAGCTGTCCATGGAATTGCACTTTCCTTTTGTCATCATTAAAGTGACTTGTACTGCCACCCTCTTCTTCCATTAGTTACATTTGAAGAGCAGCTAAGAGCAGAGGTCTGTATTCCTTCCTAATCAAAAGGAGTTCTGCATGCTCTCTGAGGATAACGAGAGGACTTTGCTCTCTTGATATTTGTATAAGAGAATAAACATCTATTTCCACTGACCACCTGTGATAGCAAGTAGAGTGAATCATATCAAGATTCTCTGTCAAAGTGACTAACAAGGTCTTCTAGAATATCAAGTGTGATTTTTCCTGTTGTCCTAAAATTTATACCATAGCCCAAAGCTGAGCACAAAATTACCAACTACCCAAAAGTGTAAGGTGAAAACATGACAGCAGGTCAGACCAGCCAATTTTCCTTGGGGTTGAGAGGCTTAACAACTCAGCTATCTTTGCTCCCACCTCCTGACCCAAGCTAACATAAGAAGATGGTTGAGAAAGTTATACTTTCTTAGACAGTGTAGTGTCCATGGACAAGAGGCCAAGTCCCTTCAGCCTGCAAGCCCAAATATCACTTGAAAAGACTAAGAGTACTTGCAAAAACTGTGTGGTATTTTATTCTCCAGTTTGATGCTTGCTGAGCCTCAGAAACAGTTTACTTACCTGATATACAGATGAGAGCAGAGGGTGATAAAATTGTTCCTGTGACTATTCAGGCAGCTTGATATTATGGATTTTATATCATATTAATTCTTCTCCCATGCTGTTGGGAGCAAAGTGGTATATATTTGAACTAAAGAGTGGTATCCACCTCTGATTTAGGGATGTCTGCACCAAAAAAAAAAAAAAAAAAAAAAAAAAAGGATTGCTGAAGCAGTCTGTGTAACAGTACTAGAAAGGGAAGTGGTTTGGTGTTTCACAGAAGAAAACAGTGAGACATTCACCTTGCATATGGGACTCAAAGTAGGAGTGAACAAATATTCAGCTCTTACCATGGCTCCACAACTAAGAGCAGTGGGTAGGGAGGAACGGGCTTTTGGAAGCTACTGAGATAAACAGAGGCATGCCCAACTTGGTGGTATACACCAAGAGTATACCCATGTGAAGACCACCACCTAAGAAAAGGGCTAAAGATCAATCAGAAGACTAAACCAGAGTAAAGCCTTTCCTGGCACACTAGGAGACCTTGGCTTTCCCTAGCCCCTTTCCCTGCAGCTTTTACCCTACATTGGATACCATGCATAAAAAAGAGACAGGGAGAAACTGTCCTAGTACCAGGCCAGATTCATCCCCATTTCCAAGAGCCATGGCCAGGGTGGTAACCAGCCTCAGATGGAAGGGGGAAATCAAACTTTGCATTGAATTGAGAATAAAGTTTTGCATGTGAAAACAACCAAATCTAAATAACTGAAAAGGGGTTATTCTAGTAACACAAACTGAAAATTCTGGAATGGAGACAAGATATTTCAAGGCTTCCCAGTATGAAGGAAGTATTCATTAGAATATAAATGTTTTATTTGAAAAAATAAAATTTATATCATCAAGAGTTAAGACTTCTCCAAAATTCGAGAGAAGATCCACCCTTTCCCTTTAATCAGCTGATGGTACAGGTGAAATAGATCTTACTATTTTACCTTTAAGCCACAGAATATGTTTTCAATATCACATCTGCACCAAGATCCTCTCTTTAAGTTAAAAAATTAAGAAAGAAAATAATTTGAAAGAGAAACAGATTATTTACTGAAGCATGGTAAAAATTCATTTTGAAAAATCTTAAATCCAGGGGTAGATTACTCTTTCAGTCTTTGAGATCTCTACTTTCATTTACAATTTTTCTGGAAACTAGATGAATATACTTGGTCTGGAACCTCCCTTGAAATATGAGGCCTTCAAACTACCTCAATGGTATTTTTTAAAAAAATCATTCAAACTATGTCAGCTGTATTAATAAATCTGTAATCATATCTGAATAACTAAACTTGATAAACTATTTTAAGACTAAAAGTCTTCCATGCATTGAGATTCTTTGAACCTTGACTAAATTAACTGAAATTTTTATCTCAAATGTTCAAAATTTAAGTCTCGGCGCTATCTCTTTTCGTATGTGTGAGTGTGAGCTTCCAAATTGCCTTCTAATTGCCTTCTAATTACTACAGAATTTGGCATGTAGAAAGTACTCAACAAAATTAGTTATAAATAATAGTACGATTATCATCAGTAACATATGATTTTGATAGCTATCAATATTCACATGTATACAACCTGAGCATATGTTTATTTCATGCTACATTTGTGTATATGCATTATAATTTCAACCAATTTTGCGGGAATATTAGAGGTAGGTAAACACAATTCCTTTTCTGAGTTTAAAGAACAGGGTTGAATTATTTAGGTTTTGCACCAACTCCTACCTCATTAAAATGCTTTCAAAGTGTTGAAAATTTAGAATGTTACATATAACGGTGCCATTTGGAACAGAACAGAATAACATTATTGTTCATGCTGCAAACATCATAAGCAAATATAGAGGAAACTAGTTCTTTACTCTGTATTTCTAACATTATCTATAGTACCTATATCCCTGGATTACTACTAATACAGTTTTCAGTTATATTTATATTAAGAGAACATAGTATAAACCACCTGGCTGCTTGAGAGATCATAAAACAGCAATAGCAATCTCTAACACCACTGTGCCACTGTTTTTAAGGTACAGGCTATGTGCTGTAAAAATAGACCTAGACATTCAGTGGTTTTTACAAAACAGGCTTAAACCTACGTACAACATAAATCTTGAGCTGTTGTTATATTCCCATGGAACTGTTTGAAATCAAATAGACTAAAAAGTTTCTGAGTTTTCAAAAGAACTGCATTGCTGATGATACCAGGAGCTTTGTATATTTAAAAACAATGACAACAACACATGGTTCCATCCCTAAAGTAATCTCAGACCCAAAACCTACAAAAATAAAGTGTGAAGCATGTGCAGTGTGGACAAAGAGATCACAATGTATCATGTACAACTCACATGGGACTATTTAAACTAATGGAAAAAGATTTATTCAGAAGGATTGAAAGTTGATATGGTTTGGCTGTTTCCCCACTCAAATCTCACCTTGAATTGTAGTTCCTATAATCCCCCACATGTCGTGGGAGAGAACCAGTGGCAGGTAATTTAATCACAAGGGTGAGGGAATATATTCTTTTCCTGGGTCCACAAGGGGTGTCGTTTCTAGAGCAGGAACTTCCCAGAGACACACCCTACCTGCCTTCCCCCGGGTCTTCATCTGGGAGACTTAATGGTATTTGTTAACTTTGGAACTCACGGAAAAGGATCAAAGATCAATCACTCCAGCGGAAGTTTAAAGGAACTCTTTTCATTGGACAGGCATCTTGGAGAGGGAGGGAATTCCTCCCAGGTTAAAAGTCCCATCCCCCACATCCTGGTGGATTCCATACTTAGGTCCTCTTCCACTACCTTCATGTCTCTCCTGGATTCCATCTTTCTGGATTCTCTCACTCAGTGTGAGAGGAGTTTGCCTTACCTGATTTTCCCCTCTTTGGGAACCCTTCTCACTCAGTGTGAGAGCAGCTTTTCTTTCTCCTCACTCAGTGTAAGAGCTAGCTGTTTCTCTCTCCCTCCTTCTCCTTTTATCTCTCTCTTTCTCTCTGCCTAAAAAAAAAATCACTTACTGCAAAAACTCTTTGGGGTCTGATATTTATTTGTGAGCACACCATGCCTGGCATGGTCCCCTCTCCCATTCTTGGGTGAGTGAGAGACCAAGGGCCTGGAGCCAACCAGGGAGCCAGCTAAACCTCCCATGCACCCCAAAACCCAGAAATAAGGGCAATTATGCAAAGCTGTTCTTGTGATAGTGAGTTCTCAGGAGATCTTGTGGTTTTATATGTGGCTTTTCCCCCTTTGCTCAGTGCTTCCTCTTCCTGCAACCATTTGAAGAAGGACATGTTTGCTTCCCCTTCTACCATGATTGTGAGTTTCCTGAAGTCTCCCCAGCCCTTCAAAACTGTGTCAGTTAAAACTCTTTCCAGTACAAATTACCCAGTCGAGGGCAGTTCTTTACAGCAGCGTGATAACAAACTAAAAAATGTAGAGCAATCAAAGACAATGAACAAGAAAGTTCCTCCCCAGAGAGCAGAACTAAGATCTGAACAAGGGCTTTAACTTCATGTCTATGGCTGAAGCACCTCATGGGTTCTGCTCTGCATGTTATCAACAAATGATAACTGTTTCAAAGCCATCTTTTTTTTGAAAAGGAAGAGTTTTTTAAACTGTGTTTTGTTTATGTTTTTGTTTTACTTCTCCATTTGTTTCCATAGTTACCCTATTTCTTCTCCACCATTATATATCAGGTGTAAAGATACTTAATCTATTAGTATACCCATCACTGTACCAAGAGAAACGGGATCCTGACCTGATGAAGAGGGGGGCCTATGAATGACTCAGATTTGAGGATTATTCTTACACACCTAGATTAAGGTGTCCAAGAATAACAAAATTAATATAGATAGTCATTGGATGTAAATCAGGTTTTAATAAAATCAAATGTTGGATTCTTTGGTTAATCAGCAGAAGGAAATAGTTTTGTTGGTATATTTAAAATGGCTTTAGATCTGTTCTTTTCCTTCATGTCTTAAAATATACTTGAATTGGGCCGGGTGCGGTGGCTCAAGCCTGTAATCCCAGCACTTTGGAAGGCCAAGGCAGGTGGATCACGAGTTCAAGAGATCGAGACCATCCTCGTCAACATGGTGAAACCCCATCTCTACTAAAAATACAAAAAATTAGCTGGGCATGGTGGCCCGTGCCTGTAATCCCAGCTACTCAGGAGGCTGAGGCAGGAGAATTGCTTGAACCCAGGAGGCGGAGGTTGCGGTGAGCCGAGATCGTGCCATTGCACTCCAGCCTGGGTAACAAGAGCAAAACTCCGTCTCAAAAAAAAAAAAGTATATATATATATATATATACATACACACATACTTGAATTAATATATATTTAATACATATGTAAAGCATATAACATTTGAATATGTATATATATATATTTCCATATATTTTACTTTGTTTCTTAATATACACTTAAGACTTTAACATATGCTTAATACGAAAATTGAAATTACACTCTAAACATTATTTTGTGTGTGATACATTGTACAAAAATATTCTAGGCTTGACTCCTTAAAATGTATTGTATTACATTACTGCAAGAGTTAGTTTCCATTTTATTAGTATATCTTTAATTTTTTTCTAGACAGATTTTATGACCAGAATAGAAAAAAAGCTAATACCTTAAAGAAGATGACAGAATCCATCATAACATCAACTACCTAAAAATAGCCCCATTCCCTTTTGACACTTGTCCTTCCAGACATTACTCTCTATTTATAAATTTTCAGTATTTTACACTAGCCAGTATATGCAACTATGTAGTCTATTTTTTTTTTTTTTTTTTTTTTTTGAGACGGAGTTTTGCTCTTGTTACCCAGGCTGGAGTGCAATGGCGCGATCTCGGCTCACCGTAACCTCTGCCTCCTGGGTTCAGGTAATTCTCCTGCCTCAGCCTCCTGAGTAGCTGGGATTACAGGCACGTGCGACCATGCCCAGCTAATTTTTTGTATTTTCAGTAGAGACGGGGTTTCACCATGTTGACCAGGATGGTCTCGATCTCTTGACCTCGTGATCCACCCGCCTCGGCCTCCCAAAGTGCTGGGATTACAGGCTTGAGCCACTGCGCCCGGCATGTAGTCTATTTTTTAAATTTCCCTGTACAATTAATATTTTGTATGAACTAAAACATATATGCCATAGATGTATAAATTAAAATACATATGCCATTTTTAAACTTTAATCCTAATTCAAAAACTTTTTGTATTATATAAAATGTTGAGAAAAATTAATGAATGTATTTGCAGAATAAATATTTGTTTATGTCCCTTTTTGTCAATTTTTTTCTTGTTTGCATGTTAGTTTGTATATGTTCTAATATAGGACCAGAAGTAGAATTATGATTAACATTAAACGCTGATACTTTACTTAGGATTTAAGAATTTAATGTCCCAGCAAGAACCCCGGGTCTGATACCAATATTATTAGCATGATACTTTAAAACTTTGATACAGTGTTAGCCCTTTGAAAATATTTTTTGCAATATTTACCTGGCATTTTATTTTCTATCTTGGCTGAACACAGTAGTTTAGGGACTTCCAGTTGACTCTGTCTACAATAGTGTCTATTATATGAAAAGTATGAGAGGGTCTTCAAAACTACCCCTACTAAAATCAAGATCAAGTTATTTGTATTTTGTACCATTGAAAATTAACAGGCAGAGCAGTTGGCAGATTTCTGCAGATTTTGAGGAGCATGTACTACAATTGGGAATGTTATTCCCACCAATACATCAGATAAATTGGGAATTTGAGAATTTTTAGTAAGACCCAAATAAATTGAGCTTTCTCCAATAGGTCTAAGTTGTGGTGCAAGATCACATTTGATTCTACAAAAAAATGCTCATGTTTGATGAGAATTTCATGTTCAGTCTCTGGCAAACTTAGTTGTAAAGTCACAACTCAGATCTCTTAAGTTCTAGAAAAACATGAAGAATTATTCAAGGAGAAACTACTTGTTATTTGAAAATCACTTCCTGACATATTACTGATTACTAATTGATACTGAAAGTTTGCCTATTAAACATTAAGTAACCATGCAACCAGAACTATTCACTAAATGGGTATTGCCAGATCCACCGAGTCATAATTTTGCGCAGAAACATCAACAATTCATTATATGACAAAAATTATACTTTCACAATTTGGCCCCCAGTCTTAGAGTGTCCAGAAAATTACACTGACAAGTGGGGTTCAGAGCCCCATTACCAGTGTTTCAAATGATCTTTCCTTTCATAACTCAAACTTACAGCCTCAAGGGAAAAACAAGCCTATTTTACAGAAAGAAGATATGGCTTGACATATATGTGAGCTACTGGTTAGTGGCAAATGACTGGCTAGTCAGAATCTAGAGGATACAGAAGAAAAAAACTAAAAGATTATAGAAAATGGGTTCTGGAGTAGAAGTAGAGGTGTGTAGATGGACCAGCAGAGACAATCCAATGTAGAAGGACAACTCCACAACCTGGTGAACAAACGGATTTTCTAGTGGATGCTAACCAGCCTCTGTGCCTAGCTATAACATTGTTTATACAATGGACTCATGAAGAAAGTGGCAATGTTGGTAAAGATGAAGTTGCAGGGTATGTGCTTCCCCTCACCAAGGCTGATCTAATGACTGCTCTGTATAATGTTTCATTAGCATTGGGCCCTGAAGGAGAATAAGTTACCATTAGGGACAAATTGGTTATATTGGACCTCTTTCACCCTCACCTGGGTAGCAGTATTCCTGACTGGAATTGATTCTTCACTGCAGATACAAATTTCTTTCCCAGCCCCAAATGTTTCCGCAGTTACCACTATCCAAGGGCTTAGACAATAACTATATATTGATATGAAATTTCATGCATTATTGCCTCAGACAAAAAGAATCATTTTTAGTAAAGTATATGCAATAATGGACACATGTCTAAATAAGCCACTGTTTCTATCAAGTGCCAAATTACCTGGAAATATCTATTCAAGGACTACCATTTAAGTAAAGCACCAACTTGGTGGGCGACACTGTGAATACTGTCCTCCAGGTTGTTATTACATGACTGGCTAGCTGGAATCACTGAGTTAGGATGTTTCAACTTAATGAAAACTTTATGATGGTGTAAAAATAATATGCGTTCAGTATAATTCTCAATTTGAGATGGGATTATGTCTACATAAATCCATTGTAAATAGTATATATCGTAAGTTAAAACATAACCCATCATAAGTTGAGATATAACTATATATTTATGAAAACAACAGCCAATATATGCTGCTGAGTCCTTTATATGTAGAGAGCATGGTCTGGGAACCAAATAATAGAATTGAGATTGGTTTCTTTAACCTTAGTGACCTACTGTTAGAAATTCTGCTCTGCTTCTCTACAAGCTGAAGCTTTGCTGGTTAGAGGTCCCAGTGTCACTCGAGTGACACTGTCATTGGAGAGCCCAGTAAATCAAAACCTGAGGCTTTGCATATTTTGAATATCTCTTTTAGATCAACATGCCATAAAGGAGTTACTATAGTAGAGAAAGTACAGGATTCTCATGATTAAGAGGAGCTAGGGTTACTACTACTTAGAAGATGTAGGGAAGAGTACATCTGAAACACAGAATTCCCTGAGGAGTTTTATTGGTGTTTCTGTAGTTGTAACAGCAGTGAAGGACAAAATGTAGCAACTACAGCTGAACAAAACCAAGGAAATTAAAGCTCTGCCTCTCCAAATGGGAAGGCATGTGTTGACATTAAGCAGCAATTCAGACTACCTGAAGGGCTAGCTAAACATGAGTGAAATTTAGAATGAGTCATAGCAAAGGGAAAGTATAACATAGATTACAAATTCAAGATAAGTTTCTGAGCCATAGCTAGAAACTACCAGATTAAAAGTTTTTATAGTGATTGCAACTTGGTACATATTAATGACTCATTAATAGGATGGACTTAATGTGAAGTTAAGCAGAGCTGGTCTTTCATCCTGTACTTTAATATTATAAATATTTATTCATATTTTTATAAGTAGTAGTAATTTTTTTTCGGCACTATAAAATATTGTACTGGTGAAGTTGCCATTAATTTATGCATTTTACTTTTGTTGAATTTTTTGAGTTTTTTACAATTATGTTTTATTTTACAATTATTTTTTCCATATGCTCTAATACATAATTTCTGGCAAACATAGGCAAAGCATAAAAGAAACAAACATACCAGTGGAATTTATGGGTCATATATAGAGAAGCATGTATCTTGGTTTTGCTTGAAAAAGTAATGATTTATGTCTATTTTATAGGGATCTCATACAATTCGGCATTTTTTCTGTTGCTTTACATGTTTCAATCCGATTTTTAAAAACTGTTTTAGTAGACTTCGACTTTGTGCTTCCAGCTACTGACATGAACTCCTCTATAAATGCATAAAATGCATATGCAGTGAACAGAGTTTTTAGTTTTACACATGTTTAAACCTGAAAGATTGCTGGTAATAACTCTCCTTCTTTGGCCACTCTTCCAAGATGCAATGTGAAATTATCCTCACTTTTTAAAGACAGACATCATGCATAAAACAGAGTTCTCAGGCATGAGAAAGCCAGGGCAGTCAACTCCTTTAGGTCTTAAGTAGAAGTAGGAAAAATATTCCCCTCACTTCTCTTTCTGAGCACCTGGTATACAAACTAGTTGGGCCGTAACTCTGGCTGTGAGAAATGCAGGAAATTTTAGGTTAGGTGAATATGTAGTAGGCGCAGGAAATAGAAACAGAAAAATACTTCCATGGAGAGTACTCGGAATGTTCTTGCCAGAGTTGCTTGTTATTTGTTGTATGGGGTAAATCTATAATTATTTATTGACATTGTGTTTTGTTTAGTTACAATTTTTTGTGTTGCAATAAACTTTTCCAATAGCATTCAACTCCATTAAAAGTTCATATGTATTGAATAGTTAAGCACTGAATTGCATTTCTTAATTTGATTAATTTGTAACGGTGCAAACTTTTGTTGACATTTAAGGATAGCATACTGATAAACTGATTTTATGAGTATCACTACCCACTATTTTTGGAGAAAATATCTGCAACAGAATTAATTTCAAAAGTTGATATTCAATTTAAGCAGATTGTGCCTGTAAATGACCTTTTAATATGTGCAGCTTTAGAAGTTATATGTATCATTTTATGATACGTGACTTTTTAAATGAATTGTTGTTATAGCATTATATACCTGTTCAAAAGTGCAAAAATCATCTATGTTTAATGAATTTTCACAAACTGAACACAACCACATAAACATTATTCAAGAAAATATCAAATCTCTCCCTTTTCTTTCTTTCAGTCATGACTCCCTTCTTTCCATCAAAAATCATTACCATGCTTTCCAACAATGTGAGGTTTTTCTCTTTTGCAGAAAAGGGATTATGTAACATAAACTCTTAGCATCTCTGAAGAATGATGTTCACTGAGAAACAAATGATGACTTTTCTAAATCCACGGTTTTTATTCTTCATTACAAGTTTTCTTATTCATGTGTTAAAATATAAGACAACAGAAGGACAAAATGGACTCCCTGTGGCTAAAATGAGATGTACCAAAAACATAATTGAATGGCCAGCAGGGTGAGCGGTTGGTTATGTGCCCCTGTATTACTAATTGCCACAAGGTTTTCTTTGCTGTAATTAAGCGGAAACCTATTCCTGAAAAGCATTGCCAGATCAACTACAGCAGAAAGGTTTCTTAACAAACTCCAACAGATGCCCTGATGCCAGCCAATGGAGTGCCCCCTCCACCACTTAGTGATCCCATCATGGCTTTCATTGGGCAGAGGACCAGACTTGCACAGATCTTTTCCTGATAAACAGCCATAGACTTCAAGCCAATTTCAGCCAGTTTGTAGAGACTTCTAACAAGCCATTTTTGTTTCCTATAGTTCACATTTTGACATAAAGAACCAAATTCTAACTTATTGCTGTGCTAAAACCCCACCCTGAAGTGAATATAGAATGCATGTTTTACTCACATACCCAACTTCCTTCATAAATATTCACAGATCTCCCCCAAACCTGCTGAATATGTACATAAGGCAGACCCTCTCCCTCCCTGGAGTGCCTATAGTTTTTCCCTGAGGTTACATCCTCAAATCTGCAGACTGCATCTCCCCCTTCCCCACCCTCTGCTACCCTCAGAATTTTCTTCTTTTCCTTCATCCATGGATTTCATGGTTTTTTGCTAACACATGTATGAAAGATAAAGAAGTAACTGTTAATGCATTGTCTCCATTAAGAGACTAAGTCCTCCAGAGAGGTATGTAATACCAGTCATTTATCGGTTTCTTCAGATGTTTTGAAAAGTGATGAAGTCAATTCCAAACATGGTAATTCATTTCATAGAATAGTATAAAGCTAATGGATGTTGATTCTATTGAAAGAGAAATTTCTGAAGCTTTGTGAGTGCTCAAGCTATTTTGATAAATTAAATAAAACAGAAACATTGTTTTACAGAGAATTAAATAACTATAAATTTTTTGAAGCAGAGTATATTGATTTAAAAGGTATAAAAATTAGGACCTTTGGAGAAGAAATGTATCTAAAAGCTAACAGTGGTCACACATAATACATACTTGTATCTTATAAAGCACACAATTGTGCTAATCAACAGAAGGTTTAGGTTGTGAAAATTTATCATTTTATGTATCATTTTAGAATAGCAGGTCTTCACTTTTCATTTGTGAAAAGTTGATGTTGATACCGTCACACTCACACAAACACAATTATCAACAAAGAAGTGTTCATTTTCTTGGTTGCACATTATCAATCATAATTTTAGAATACTTATGAAAAATTTCATAAATTATAAAAATGTTATTTTAAAAAAAATTAAAAATATATTTTTTTAATTGAGCCTTTCATAGACATTATATAAAACAATGTAATTGTCTTACAATAGCATTGAAATTTTTATAAGTAAGGCATCAAATTATGTTTGGTATATTGGTTCAAATTAATATGAACTATTTAATCCAAAGAGCTAATAACTGGAGCACCAACGATTTCAGTTTCTAAAGCAATTACAGTAGTTTTGTATTTATTTTCTGTTAATGGTTTGTTATATTGAGAATTGTTTTATATGTGTATTAGCTACCTGCATACCTTCTTTAGAAAAATGTCCATTTAGATCCTGTGCCTTCTGTGCCCATTTTTTTTTTTTTTTTTTTTTGAGACGGAGTTTTGCTCTTGTTACCCAGGCTGGAGTGCAATGGCCCGATCTCGGCTCACCGCAACCTCCACCTCCTGGGTTCAGGCAATTCTCCTGCCTCAGCCTCCTGAGTGGCTGGGATTACAGGCACGCGCCACCATGCCCAGCTAATTTTTTGTATTTTTAGTAGAGACGGGGTTTCAGCATGTTGACCAGGATGGTCTCGATCTCTCGACCTCGTGATCCACCCGCCTCGGCCTCCCAAAGTGCTGGGATTACAGGCTTGAGCCACCGCACCCGGCCTGTGCCCATTTTTTAAACTGTCATTTATCCCAAACTTTATTTCAGAGCAGACACAATAAATGACCAGAAAGCACTGTGCACTATTTTATGTGAAAATTGAAATGGTAATTTGGTTTAGCTCTTTCTAGCTTAGTAGATGCTACTGATTTTATAAATGACCAGAATGAGCATCTGAGATAAAATAATTAAGTTCATGCAAGGTCAGAAAAATAAGAATACATTTACTTTCTACAATAACTGTTCAATTATTTACTTGATTTATGAACAAATACAGACACTAAATTATATCACAGGCTATAAAACAAGGTGATTGACTTGCATAGCATTGCTTCAGGTGTTGCATCCTAATACAGGAATATGTTTGCATGTCAAATAAAACAACTAATAAAAAGACAAGTAGTGAATATTACAAGACAGTTACTTAAGATGTGCATTTTTCAGTATGTATAAAATATTATATTAAACAACCTATAACAATTATAACTACATAGACCTAGCTACAGCATAGCTTTTCATAGCCATTTTGATTATTACTCTTAAATACTGAGAAAATTGGTGGCAAAAAAAAAAATATTCAAAACTAGTTCTGAAATGTTTATGTCTTTTATTTAGGCAGTAATTTTACTGTTTCTACTTTTTAAAAAAACAATTTAAAAAAAAGCTTTTCCCCCCTCATTCTGTCTAGAGAGAGAAGGAGAGAGCCTACATTTTGCCATTGGTATAACTTCAATGAAAATGGAGGTTTATTCTCAAATAACATGTAGCTTAAGAAAGGAGTCTATCCTGTCACTGGCAACAATTTATATGAACCTAGAGGACATTAAGTATAATAAACCAGGCAGAGAAAGACAAATCACATGATCTCACTTATATGTGGAATCTAAAAAAGTGAAACTCAATAGAAGGAGAGAGTAGAATGGTGATTATCAGAGTCTAAGGGTGGGGAGGTGGGGTTGGAGAGATGTTTATCAAAAGATACAAAATGTCATTTTGACAGGAGAAATAAATTCAAGAGATCTATTGTACAACATCATCACTACAGTTAATAATCAATATACTGCATTCTTAAAAACTGCTGAGAGTTTAAGTGCTCTCATTATGAAAAATGATAAATGTGTGATGTAACGCACATGTTGTTTAGCCTGATTTAGTCATTCCACAATGTGTATGTATTTCAAAACATGTTGTTCACAGTGAATATATACAAATTTTATTAGTCGATTAAAAACAAAGACAAAGAGGATAGAGAAAGAAATGATAATAAACATTTCTATTTAGAATATGTTGAGCTTTGTAGAGAAGAAAATAATATTGAAGTCAACTATTAAGAAATAAAACGAACACTGCAGAGCAGCAAACAAAAGAAACACATTTTAATTGGGGTCTTAGGAATTGCAATTGAGGAGACACAGGCATCGCAAGACAGGTATAGCAAGCAGCTAAATCATTTTCCATCAGTATAGGTTGGGCAGGGGTTTAAAAAGGTTTACTGTAAGTTTACGTATCTAAAAGGTTTTAACACAGTCCATGATGAATGATGGCGATTTAACAGTTTAAGTTGTCTTTAGCTAATGATAAATCTAGTTCATCACAGCTGTCTCCCCAGGAGTTTCGTGATCAGACCATGTAAACAATTGCAATCTCATGCAGCTAGTTTTACAATTTGGCCCAATTCAGCAGGTCAGATTTCATCCAGGTTTATGTTTGACTGGGGTCCAACTCCTTTGCTTTCCCAGCTCTGTTTTAGACATTGTTGGCATAACCTTCTCCATTTTGGATTTTCTTTTCCAACTTAAAATAGAAACTACTTCCTTTTGTTTGCCTCCCTTTTGCCTTCCTGCTTTACATTTTTTCTTTTTCCCTCTTTTATTATTATTATACTTTAAGTTCTGGGGTACATGCACAAAACATGCAGGTTACATAGGTATACATGTGCCATGGTGGTTTGCTGCAACCATCACCCATTAATCTACATTAGGTATTTGTCCTAATACTGTCCCTCCCCTAACTCCCCACCCCCTGCTATCCCTCCCCTGGTCCCTCATCCCCCTGCAAGCCCCAGAGTGTGATGTCCCCCTCCCAGTGTCCAAGTGTTCTCATTGGTCAACACCCACTTAGAGAATATGTGATGTTTGGTTTTCTGTTCCTGTGTCAGTTTGCTGAGAATGATGGTTTCCATTTTTATCCAAGTCCCTGAAAAGGATGTAAATTCATCCTTTTTTATGGCTACATAGAATTTCATGGTGTATGTGTGCCACATTTTCTTTATCCTGCCTATCACTGGTGGGCATTTGGATTAGTTCCAAGCCTTTGCTATTGTGAACACTGCTGTAATAAACATATGAGTGCATGTGTCTTTATTATAAAATGATTTATAATCCTTTGGGTATATGCCCAGTATAGGATTGCTAGGTCAAATGGTATTTCTAGTTCTAGATCCTTGAGGAATCACCACGCTGTCTTCCACAATGGCTGAACTAATTTACACTCCCACCAACAGTGTAAAAGCGTTCCTATTTCTCCACATCCTCTTCAGCATCTGTTGTCTCCTGATTTTTTAATGATCGCCATTCTAACTGGCATGAGATGGTATCTCAATTTTGATTTATATATCTCTAATGACCAGTGATGAAGAGCTTTTTTCATAGGTTGTTGGCTGCATACACGTCTTCTTTGAGAAGTGTCTGTTCATATACTTAGCTCACTTTTTGATGGGGTTGTTTGCTTTTTTCTTGTATATTTGCTTAAGTACTTTGTAGATTCTGGTTATTAGCCCTTTGTTAGATGGATAGATTTCAAAAACTTTTTCCCATTCTGTTGGTTGCCAGTTCACTCTCATGATAATTTCTTTTGTTGTGCAGAAGCTCTTATTTAGATTTCATTGTCTATTTTGGCTTTTGTTGCCAATGCTTTTGGTGTTTTAGTCATGAAGTCATTTCCCATGCCTATTTCCTGAATGGTATTGCCTAGGTTTTCTTCTGGGGTTTTTATGTTGTTAGGTCTTATGTTTAAATCTTTAATCCATGTGGAGTTAATTTTTGTATAAGGTGTAAGGGAGGAATCCAGTTTCAGCTTTCTGCATATGGCTAGTTTTCCCAACACCATTTATTAAACAGGGAATCCTTTTCCCATTGCTTGTTCTTGTCAGGTTTGTCAAATATCAGATGGCTGTAGATGGATGGCATTAATTCCAATGGCTCTGTTCTGTTCCATTGGTCTGTATCTCTGTTTTGGTACCAGTACCATGCTGTTTTGATTACACTAGCCTTGTAATATAGTTTTAAGTCAGGTAGCATGATGCCTCTAGCTTCATATTTTTGCTTAGGATTCTCTTGGCTATGCAGGTTCTCTTCTGGTTCCATATGAAATTCAAGGTGTTTTTTTTTTTTCCAATTCTGTGAAGAAAGTCAATGTTAGCTTGATGGGGATAGCACTAAAGCTATAAACTACTTTGGGCATAATGGCCATTTTCATTATATTGATTCTTCCTAACCATGAGCATGGAATGTTTTTCCATCTGTTTGTGTCCTCTCTTACTTCCTTGAGCAGTGGTTTGTAGTTCTCCTTGAAGAGGTCCTTCACATCCCTTGCTAGTTGTATTCCCAGGTATTTTATTCTCTTTGTAGCAATTGTGAATGGAAGTTCCTTCATGATTTGGCTCTCTGTCTGTTATTGGTGTATAGGAATGTTTGTGATTTTTGCACAATGATTTTGCATCCTGAGACTTTGAAATTGCTTATCAGCTTAAGGAGATTTTGGGCTGAGACAATGCGGTCTTCTAAATATAGAATCATGTCATCTGCAAATAGAGAAAATTTGATTTTCTCTTTTCCTAACTGAATGCTCTTTATTTCTTTTTTCTTGCCTGTTTGCCCTGGCCAGAACTTCCAATGCTATGTTGAATACGAGTGGTGAGAGAGGGCATTCTTGTGCGAGTTTTCATAGGGAATGCTTCCAGTTTTTGCCCATTCAGTATGATACTGACTGTGGGTTTGTCATACACAGCTCTTATTATTTTGAGATACGTTTCATCAATACCTAGTTCACTGAGAGTTTTTAGCATAAAAGGCTGTTGAATTTTGTCCAAGGCCTTCTCTGCATCCATTGAGATAATCATGTGGTTTTTTGTCTTTGGTTCTGTTTATGTGATGGATTACTTTTATTGATTTGCTTATGTTGAACCCGACTTGCATCCTAGGGATGAAGCCAACTTGATTGCCATGGATAAGCTTGTTGATGTGCTGTTGGATTCCATTTGCCAGTATTTTACTGAGGATTTTCACATGAATGTTCATCATGGATGTTGGCCTGAATTTTTTTTTTAGTTGTGTCTCTGCCAGTTTTTGGTATCAGGATAATGTTGGTCTCATATGAGTTAGGGAGGATTACCACTTTTTCTATTGTTTGGAATAGTTTCAGAAGGAATGGTATCAACTACTGTTTGTACCTCTGGTAGAACTCAGTTGTGAATTTGTCTGGTCCTGGGCTTTTTTTGGTTGGTAGGCTATTAATTGCTGCCTCAATTTCAGATCTTGTTATTGTCTATTCAGGGATTCAACTTCTTCCTGGTTTAGTATTGGTAGGGTGTAAGTGTCCAGGAATTTAGCCATTTTGTCTATATTTTCTAGTTTATTTGCATAGATGTGTTTATACTATTCTCTGATGGTAGTTTGTATTTCTGTGGGATCAGTGGTGATATCCCCTTTATAATTTTTATTGTATCTATCTGATTCTTCTCTCTTTTCTTCTTTATTAGTCTGGCTAGCAGTCTCATTATGTACTTTCTAGTCCTTCCCCTTTCATTCTCCCCTCTTCCTTATAAAAAAAACTTTTTTTTTAACTCCTTCTTCTCTTTTCTCAACTCTCTCTTTTTTTTTTTTTTAACTTACATAGAATTTAGGGAACTTCTAAATTACCTCACTTTCCCAGCATTGACTATACCAGAAAAGGATTACTCTATGACTGCTATTCTTACTTAGGAAATCTAAAGTATTAAAAAGTTTTACCTTAGATAGCATAACTGGAAAGTCAATAACTTTTATCTCTTTCAATTTCACATTTTTTATTACTCTCTTGTCTCTGTTACATATTTTATAAACGGATTGATATGAAACATCACCATAAATCTTCCTGAGAAAGAAGAAAAACAACAGTCAGGACCTTCTACTTCATAACAACCATCATTTTTGCTTCTAGGCATAGTGATAATTGTTCAGTCTAACTCCCATTAACTTGTTGAATAATTCTATTGAGAAGTTTAAGTGTTTTATTTTTGACTCAAAAAGCCCATTTTTAATTGAAATATTGTTAATTTGTTAAAGTTTTTAATATAGTTTAACTGCAAGGCCTTTATTCAATATATGATTTGTATGAATATTTTCTCCTATTGTGTTGCTTATCTTTTTACTTCATTGATACTGTAAATAGACAAGCAAAAAATTTAATTTTGACAAAGTCAAGTTTATATATTTTTGGTATTTTTCATTATCATCATGTGATATCTAACTATGAAAGAATAGTCTTTCCACATGTACAAAAGTACCAGGATAACTGTATGTCTACATACAAAAGAACAAAGTTGGAATCCTCCCTCACAACATATGGAGAAATTAACTTAAAATGTACCACAGACCTAAATATAGGAGCAAACACTACATGTGTTACATAACCAAAGGTCACAAAGATTGCTCTAAAATGTCTTCTAGAATTTTATATTAGCTCCTATATTTAGGTCTATGGTAAATTTTAAGTTAATTTCTGCATATATTGTGAAGGAAAATTCCAACTTTGTTCTTTTGTATGTAGACATACAGTTATCCTAGTGGTTTTGTATGTGTCGAAAGACTATTCTTTCCCCATTAGATATTCTTAGACCTTTGTCAAAAATCAATTGACTATAAACACTATGTTTTATTACTGAACCCTTTGTCCTATTTGATTGATATATATGTCTATTCCCATACCAGTAACACACTATCTTCATTATTGTAGCTTTGTAGTAAGTTTTGAACTTGAAAAGTGTGAGTATTCCTATGATTTTTATTTTCAAGACTGTTTTTGGCTATTCTGGGTGCATTACTTTTCATGTGAATTTTAGGATCAACTTGTCAATTACTAAAAAGTATCAATTGCGATTTTTGATAGTGATTTTGTTGAATCTGTAGAGTGTGGCCATCATAAGAAGAGTAACTTTTCTGATTCATGAACATGGTATATCTTTCCATTTATTTAGTACTTCTAAATTTTTAAACAAAACTTTGTTCTTCACAGAGTCTCAGTTTTGTACTTTTGTGAAATTTATTCTAAAGTATTTTTTCTTGACACTATTATAAATGAAATTGCTTTCTTAATTTCATTTCATGTTGTTTATGTTAGTGTGTAGAAATATGATTATTTTCATAACTGGGCTACTTATTGTCTCTGATACAGGATTTAAATCCATTAGTGTGTTTTATGTTTTCTTGTTCTATTTTATGTCCCAGCTTGCTTTTTAATCACAATATGCACCTCAGCTTACTTGTCTTTTTATCTTTTTAATGTCACAAAAAGTTAAAATGTCTAAGGTTTCACTGAGGAAAAAATAGTGAAATCTGTGTTCTTTATGGTGTAAAACATATTTTAACTAAACCCGTTATTAATTCATTGCATGGTACTATGAATGTAATGTAGTCTTTCAACAAATAGAAAAATGTGTATTCATATAGACTGAGAAGAACAAAGTTTGGAATTAGCTTAGATATTCAAAAGAAAGTTTATTCAATTCATACAGTGCCACTTGTACACATCCCTTTTGTTGGTGGCCATTCATCCTGAAGATCATGACTGTAATTAATGTACAGACTATTATGATCATTTCATCCATATTGTCTTTATTTTCCACTCTCACATGCTTCAGTGAACTTTTCACAATGTTATCCAAGTAATGTCTTCGAAAGTACCACTTTGTGTTTACTCCACATTCAGAAACATTAAGCATTTGATTCTTTACTTTCCAACAAACTCTAAATATCGTTTAAAGGCTAACTAGGAATTTAAGTGATAGAAATATACTGGAGAAATATGTTATATCATTACTTGTATCTATTACTTACTACATGAAATCAATATCTCAGAGAAATATTTGTACTCCCATGTTCATCACAGCATTATTCACAATGGCCAAGATAAAGAAAGAGCCTAAGTGTTAATCAACAGATGAATGTATAAAGAAAATGTGAGATAGACAAATAGGTAGGTAAGTAGGTAGGTAGGTAGGTAGGTAAGTAGGTAGGTAGGTAGGTAGGTAGGTAGATAGATCGGTAGGTAGGTAGGTAGGTAGGTAGGTAGGCAGGCAGGCAGGTAGGTAGATGGATGGATGGACAGACAGACAGACAGACAGACAGACAGACAGATAGATAGATAGATAGATAGATAGATAGATGGATAGAGATACATACCCACAATAGAATATTATTCAGCCTTAAAAAAGAAAGGAATCCTGTCATTTGTAATATTGATGAACCTGGAGACACTATGCTAAGTGAAAAACCCAAATCACACAGAAAAACCCTACAAGATCTCACTCATATGTGGAATCTAAAAAAAACTCATAGGAGACAGTAGAATAGTCATTGCTAGAGGCTGGGAGTGCTTGGGGATACAAGAGTTGTTGGTCAAAAGGTACAAAGTTTCAGCTATAAAGGAATATGTTCTGAAGAATTAATATACAGCATGTTCACTATAATTAATTATAATGTATTACACACTTGAAAATTGCTAAAAGAGTAGATCTTAACTCTTCTCATGTAAAGAAAGTAACTGTGAGCTGATGCATATGTTAATTAGCTTGATTATGGTAATCATTTCACGATGTCTATGTGTATCAAAACATCACATTGCATACTTTAAATATATACAATTATTATTTGTCAAAAATAATGATATTCTTAGATGAAATGAACTGCCTGACGTATCAGTATTTATATCAGACTTTTTTGCATACATGCAGCAACAGTATACGAATTACTCTAAATTACTATATTAAGTCTTTTATTGGTGAATTTTGCATAACAATGTTTCAAAAAGTGGGGAAAATATCAAAACAGAACTAAATCTACTGATGTTTCTAGTAATTGGAACTGTTATATTCCTTTTGTTTCACATTCTCTTTCTTAGACAAATCCCAGCATAAAATGTACCAAGTTGTTAAATCAATAGCCTGAAAGAGCACATCTCCAGATAAAACAAGTACAAATGATGATGAAAGTAAATAAATCTAATTATGCCCTTGTTACAAAAGTTATCTCTGAGACCAGTAACGCATACATGAATAACTAATTGCTTTTGTCTATTTAAACAAAAATGTTCAATAATTCAAGAAGGTTGTAAATTTATTTTATTCCTAACAGACAGATAGTAAAAAATGGGCAAAGTTCATTTCTGTATTTTCACCACTTTGGGAAATTTTGCAGGAATAAAGTCCAATTATTTGACTGTGCACACACTTTGTTCAAATAGTTACATACGATTGGGCTATAAGAATAAAAGGGAGCCAAACAAAAATACAGCCTCTCTAGATTAGAGAAAAATAGTACAGGTTTATCAAGGCCAAATAGTAAGAAAAACATTGGCTTCAAATATGTATTCCCAAACATACGTTACTTTACAATCAAGATATTTCTATCATAATGATGTTAGTATATGGGTAGGGAATAGGTACTCTATTAAAATGTTGATGAGAGAACAAATTGTCACAACACTTCTGGTGGAAAACAGATATTTGATAATACATAAATCTGTAAAATATGCATATGCATTCATCCATTAATTCTACTTTATGTCCATTTATTTTAGGAAAATAATAATGATTATGTATAAAACATTACCTACAAGAATATAAAGTTTAAGCATCCTAAATGGTAAATGTAGAACTGGTTAAATAATGGGGTATGTTCAAGTAGTAAAATACTGTATGATTTATAACATATATTCAGCAATATGAAAATATGTTAAGAACATACTGTTAACATATGAAAACAAAGTAATTACAGAAGGTATACACTGATTTATTTCCTGACGAAAAATCAACTGTCTTTTGTAGTTAGATCTCTCTCTTCAGGATTCATTCCCTGAACGGTGTTCAATGATCATAGAACCCACCTCTCAACCCATCCACAACTGATTGATGCAGGCAGCCATGAGCACCTCACCCTGTCTGAACCAATACACATCTTTTCAAAAAATATCATCTCAGAGAGAAAAATTTGTTCCATAATTATGTCAGCAACTTGTAAATTTGTGAGACATCAATAATAATATCTGCTAGGTGATCTAGAAAATAGAGAAAAATGTTCTGTACAGAAGGAGATCAACAAAGCTAACTCTCCGAGAGGAGTAAAGATCAGAGGTCAGAGGTCGAATAAAAGAACTTGGAACATTTCAGTCTATGAATCTAGCCCATCTCTGAACCCTGGCTGAAGTCTTGAGCTTAACTCAATACAAACCTTCTATATATCTAATTATTCATTTCAGCATATGTTAACTTCATTGAGTTTCTATTACATGTCAATAAACATGTTGTCTGCAAAAGTTCTGGGAAGGTGTTTAAGCAAATGTCAACAGAAGTTATTAAAATGTAGAAGAATAGGCATTTTTCTTGTTATGATTCTATGGATTTCCAAATTTTGTAAAACAATCATTTATTGCATTTGAACATGGGAATTTTTAATGAAGATTAAAATTAAAACATTTAAATATTTGAATGTTTTTGAGGGAATATTAATTTATAGAATGGAAAACACTCATTCATCAGAAATTTTAGGTTACATTCAAACTATTAATATATACTCTTGTATGTGTGCCATGATACACATACACATATATAGTCATACACAAATACACTTAATTTCAGCATTTTCTATAATAGCATGATATTGCAAAATATTCTAAGTCTCCATCAATATAGCAGTAGTCATAACAATATATTCTGGTATAAAGATATATACTTATGTGTGCATATACATATATATATATATATATATATATACTGATACATATATACTGAGAGATATATATATATATATACTGATGTATATATATATACTGATATATATATATATATATACTGATATATATTAAAGTGAAATAAACCAGTTACAAATACTTAAAAATCAATAAATACACACATACGTATAGATATACTGGTATTTTCAGCTGAAACTACTTTTGGAATTTTGCATGGGGGGTGGTTAGCTGCAGTCGTTTCCTGGTGTGGATCAGTAAAAGGGTGAATCAAGGCTCAAATGTAGAATCTGAGATAAGTAAACTTTTTTTAACACATACAATTCTGGTATTTTTTGAATTTGTGTATGTAATAATCATGTATTTTCATTAATTCAATCTAAAACTTTGTGTAAATATACTTTGCCATCAATCTTACGAGAAAAAAATGAAGTTGAGAAAGAAAGAGGGATAAGAATAAGTAAATGAAATAAGGAAAAGAGAGTGTGATAGAAATTGCTTCTCTCTTACTATTGGACATACACCTGAGTTCACTGACACTGTGTTATTTATACAGACAACATTTGAATTCCATTATGGATCTAGAGAAAATAAACAAATTTATGGTTCTAAATAAAGAAGACATAATCATCTCTTTCTAAGGTATCTGCATTATACATGGATAAGAAAATTGTTTTAACCACATACATTTGTAGTCTCAAAATGGTTTTGAAAAAAACTTAGCTATAATTTCCAGCATTTTCAAGAAATCAGCTTAACTCTACAAAATACTATTTCAATTCCACTTCTGTGTCTCTGCCAATGGATTATGTGATTATGTATGAAGCTGTACAATGAAGCTTTCAGCTGCTACATGTTTGTAACTCCATTTTCAAGATTAAAGGCTATAGAAGTTAAATATATTTATGTGCCAAAAATAGTAGGGAACTTATAAAGAGAAAGGAATACAGATATATCAAGAACAGAAAGCATTGTTTTTATAATTTCTGTATGAAATTGGGTTCTCATATATACAGAATAATCACATTATTAAAAGTGTTATATTCAAGAGATAAGAATTTCCTTATGAAACCTAGGAAAATACCGCAAATTCTAGGACTAAAATAAAATAATTTTTTTTCTAGTAATTTTCATGAGATTAAGAATTACATTGAAAAACCAAGATGCCCATTAATCTCTGATTAAAAATGTTTTTAATGTGATTTTTCTTTATTTGATGTCATTAACTTTGAGAAGTACATATTACCTACTGTTCTTGACATGAATTCAATCTACTTTGTTTCCTATAAAGGCTTTCCTAGGTACAGTATGACAGTAAGCCATAAAATAAAATAAAAAAAAAGCTTTAATGTAAAAATCAGTATAAATCTATTCATTACTTTATAAACACTCTTCCATCAGCCATGGCTAAGAGAGATACAGTTTTTTATGTTAATGAACTCTCTATTCTATCTTCTGACTTCTGAGTGTTATAAAACTATTCATTGCTCTTATGAGACAAAGAAACGAAAGTATTCAATAATATTGTGTGCCAGAAAATTATGTCAATCAGAAAACAAATGCATGCCACTGATCAAAACAACATTTCTCTTAGTATCTGAATATTAGAAATTTTTAAAAAGAATTCTAGGAAACATAACAAACTTTTATTGCAAATTCTTTTTGAATTTTCATTATTCTGAGTAATGAGAAAATACTTGGTGAACACTTTCATTTATCTTTACCTTTGTTACATATTTCATGGAGAAGGTAGTTAAAAATTCAAATATTCATCTAAAATATTAGAAATTGATTTTTAAATGAGATTATGTTTTCTCTGACATTTTTTCTGAATCATAGGAGGCACATTTTTACAAACTTTTCTACAAGTATATTAGAATGCATGATTTTTTTCCTTCTCAGAAAACTGTTCATCATTATCCTTCCTGGACCATTTCTCTTCACATTTCTTCATTTCTACTATAAATTTTCTTGGATATTGGATTAATTTAGTAGAAATATGATGTGGATTTTACTGAAATAATACACTTAACAACAACTGCTAAATACGCTTTGCATAGCAGTACCCATACCTTTTCTTTGTTTTGCTATTAAGGATCATTAAACCCCATTTTGTTGTAACATTAAAAAAATCGTAAATCATGGATGCATAAAATAGTTTTTTAAAAAACTGACGTATCTCATTATAGTTTCCTAATATAATCTTAATTGATATCATATTTCAAAATGCAAAATACATGTTGTTGCTTTAAAAATGAACTCAATATTTACAAACAATTGAGAATAACTATTAAATATGACATTCCAAATAATGGTAAATGTATGTATTTTAAAGTATATGCTGTATACACATATTTGTTACAGAGAAATAAAAATGCATGATTAATATAAATATTTGACTTATAAATATATGATATAGGAACAAATTCTGTGGTGAACATTGTTTGGAAATATGAGTCCTGGAAAAAAAATAAATGATTATTAAAGAAATTATAATTCAACTATATTTTAAATAAATTCTGTGAAAGTAATCTTGCTATGATTCATAAATCCCATATATTTTCAAATATTCTACATTCAGCTTAAAGTTACACTTTATTCTAGCTTTTATCTATTTGCAGAGATTGAAAATAAACTCCCTGTAGGTTCTGAATATTAGACGTTTGACAGATGTATAGATTGCAAAAATTTTCTCTCATTCTGTTGTCTGTTCACTCTGATGATAGTTTCTTCTGCTGTGCAGAAGCTCTTTAGTTTAATTAGATCCAATTTGTCAATTTTTGATTTTGTTGCTATTGCTTTAGGCGTCTTCTTCTCAAAATCTTTGCTTGTGCCTATGTCCTGAATGATATTGCACAGATTTTCTTCTATGGTTTTTATAGTTTGGGTTTTACATTTAAGTCTTCAACCCATTTTGAATTAATTTTTGTATAAGGTATAAGGAAGGGGCCCAGTTTCAATATTCTGCATATGGATAGCCAGTTCTCCCAGTACCACTGATTAGATAGGGAATCCTTTCTCCATTGCTTGTTTTGTCAGGTTTGTCAAAGATCAAATGGTTGTAGGTATATGGTCTCATTTACGATTTCTCTATTCTGTTCCATTTGTCTATGTGTCTGTTTTTGTACCAGTACCATACTCTTTTGGTTACTGTTTTGTAGTATAGTTTGAAGTCAGGTAGTGTAATGTCTCCACCTACAACCCCATTAAAAAGTGAGCAAAGGCATGAAGAACCATTTCTCAAAAGAAAACATTTATGCAGCCAACAAATGTATAAAAAAAGCTCAACATCATTGATCATTAAAGAAATGCAAATCAAAACCACAATGAGACACCATCTCACACTAGTCAAAATGCCGATTATTATAAAGTCAAGAAGAAATCAATGCTGGTGAGGTTATAGAGTAACAGGAATGCTTTTACACTTTTGGTAGGGTTCTAAATTAGTTCAAGCATTGTGGAAGACTGTGGCAATTCTTCAAAGACCTAGAGGTATAAAGACCATTTGACCCAGCAACCCCATTACTGGGAATGTACCTAAAGGAACATAAATCATTCTATTATAAAGATACATGGATGTGTATGTTCATTGCAGCACTATTCACAAAACCAAATACAAGATGTTCTCACTTGTAAGTGGGAGCTAAGCAATGAGAACACATGGACACAGAGGGGAAACAACAAACACTGAGGCTTCTCAGAAGGTGGGATGAGAGGAGCGAGAGCATTAGAAAAAAATAGCTAATGGATGCTGGGCTTAATATCTAGTTGATGGGTAGATCTGTGCAGCAAACCACCATGGCACATGTTTGCCTATGTATCAAACCTACACATCCTGCACATGTACACTGGAAATTAAATTAAAAGTTGAAGAAATAAAAAGAAAAGGAAACTACCATTTTTAAGTATCCTTGAATTTATTAGCAATTTTCTGACAATCAGATATACTCCTCTGAGTTTTGGAACTGAGTCTCAGGACAGGTTCCTACAACTCCTGGGTGCTATGTCTGATAAGTAAGTAATACTGGGAAACTTAAAGCCATCCTGTAACAACATGCATTTCAGTTTCTATTCTCTACCTTCACAGGTGGGAGAGGCAGTTGTATCAGGAATGATTGCTTCTTCTTGCTTACCTCTCTGGAGGTAAGAATCGGATCTTCCTTTTTCAGGACTCCTGCTAATTTTATAGACACCAAATTGCCAATTATAATTTCATTCTTACCTAAGATAGCAGCAGTCTTTTTTGCTTCTGACACTAATCTCAGAATAATGCATTTTATACTAGAATGAAGATGGAATAGCTGCTTCTGATAGAACTTGATTTAAGGAAGAAAACAGCAAGTTACAATTGCTCAAGGCAAACTCTGAGGAACAGATTCACATATATATAATATATATTTATATATATATACTACATATATATAACATATATAATATATATATAATTTATATATATATATACTACCAGATACATCTCTTGAAAATTTTACTGGAAAACAAAAATGGACAATAAGGTCTGGTATGGCAGATACTGAATTATACTGTAAGTTGAATGTACAACCTTTTCATAAATTCAATGTAAAATGAATTGTACAAGTAAATTTTTTATTATTTATTAAGTAGGACTGAAACTTAGATAATTATAGTGAAGACATCTAGATGAATAGTGTTTATACACTTTGAACACAAAAGCATCTCCTCTTTCCATGTATTTTAAGAGTAATCCTATAATGCATAAAGGCCTAATAATTAATTTCCTTGAAAATAATACACATTATATTCTGGCTTATTTTTATCAGACATTTCTGTATCCAGATGGAAATAAGAATCAGGACAATTTCAAAATTCCCTAGGGCATCAGGGATCTGAACTGAGAAAAGATTATCTAGATTTTATGAATTAGTTTTATCAGAAATCTGAAAAATAAATTATAATAGTGATATATAAGAGGAAAAAGAATGAAGCTGTAGATTGAACAAAGATAGATCATGATATGGATATATTTTTAAAATATTCTACTTAGTTCTACACATTATTGAAAGTATAGTGTTTACGTCTCCAACTATCTTCCTGCATTCGGAAGCTCTGTTATTAAGTGCTACATGTTTATAATTGGTGTATTTTTCTAATGGATTAACATTTTTATTGTTTTAAAATGTCTCCCTTTATATGTAGTCAAATTTTCTGTTTTAAATTATACTTTTTTTATTAGTGTATCATTCCAGCTTTCTAATGGTTGCTATTTATAAAATGTATCATTTTACACCCTTTGCTCTCCATTTATATCTTTGAATGTAAAGATTTAAATGTGTCTCCTGCAAACAGCATATAGAAGAATCTTGTTTTTTAAACCTTTATAAAAATGCCTGCTTTTAATTGAATTTTTAATACATTTTCATTTAATGTTATAATTGATGTAGTTGGGCTTATATCTGCTACTACTGTACTTTTTGTTCTATATATGTGCCATGTTGAGGGACTGTGTTCTCTTTCTGGGTCCACGAGGGGTTGTAGTTTTAAGGGCAAGAACTTCCCAGGACCAGGCCCCCCCTCCCATCTCTCTTAATCCTGGAGATTTAACTGTCTCTGTTTTAATTCTCTCGGGTGTGGGGAAAGGGTCAAAAGTCAATCACTCCAGTGGAAATTCTATGGAACTCCTTTCACTGGCCAGAGGTCTTGGAGAAGGTGGAGGGGAGAGTGCCTCCCAGGTTAAAAGTCCCCTTCTTCCACACCCCTTCAGACTGCATGTTTGGATCCTGTTCCACACACTCTCTCTCTCTCCTGTGGAAGTTTCTCTCTTCTCCTGTTTTTTTTTTTCTCTTTTTCTACCTAAATAAAATAACTTTTCTGCAACACTGTTTGGGGTCCAGTACTTTGCCAGTGCACCTGGTCCCCTCTTTCATTCTTGAGAGAGCAGGTGACCAAGAACCTTGGAGAAAGGTCCTCTCAGGGGAGCTAAGGATTCCCCTGAATCCCTGAACCCCAACAATGTCTTTTTTGTTCCTTTATTCTCCATTTTCATTAAGTGAATATTTTCTCACGCAGCATTTTAATTCCTTTGATAATGTTTTCATTATAATTTTTAAAAAATTATTTTTCTTCATGGTTACACTAGATTTACCATGGACATTTTATCAGAATCTATATTATATTTGTATTAATTTAATTCTAGAAATATATACTTAAATATGTTAATCCTATATAGGTCTATGCCCTTTTTCCTCTTAGTGTGTTATTATTATTATACATATTACACTTATAAATTTCACAAACCCATTAATACATTGCTGTACTTACTATTTTATAAAATTTTATGGGTTTTCTTGAACAAGTTGAGAGAAGAATCAATGGCATGTATATATTCTTAGAGTTTTTTTTTTTTTTCTTGAACCTATTATATAACATTTCTGGCTCTCTTCATTGCTTTGTGTGGATTCAAGTCACCATGTTATATCATCTACTTGTGTTCAATACATCTTTATTCCTACCCAGTCCCTTATGCGGTTATTGCCACCAAATATATTTTTAATTGTTATAGTTCTCATGAGAAAATTCAATACACAATGTTTTATTCAATCCCATTTTAAGTGCTTTCCCTCGTACATAATGTTTCATTATTCTTTTATTTCTTTCAAGGTTTTCTGTCTCTTTAGTTTTCAACATATTTACTATGACGTTTCTGAGTGTGAATCTTTTTGCATGTATACTACTTTAAAAAATCATAGATTTCTTGGATACACAGATTATTTCCCATGAAATTTTAGACGTTCTCAGCTATTATTTCCTTGAGTGTGTTCTGCTCCTTTCTATTTCTCCTATATTGTGGTAAGCTTATTACTTGTATCTTGGTGTGCATTATGGTGATCCATGTTTCTCTGAGACTCTGCTGTTTTTTCACATTCTATGTTTGATGAACTGCTGTCATCATATCTTCTTTTACCTCTTTGAGCTGAGTGTTCTTACTCTTTGAATATAGTCACAACTTCTACTTTGAACCCTGTATCTGTTTAAATTCAACACCTGGGTCCTCTCAGAGGAAATTTTTGTTGACTTTCTCTCTTTCTATTTTGTTTTGTGTTTTTGCCACACTTTCCTGTTTTTCTGCATAATTTATAGCTTTGTTGTTATTGAAAACTAGACAGTTTAAATTATATATTATCACAATTCTGCATATGAATTCCTTCTCATCATAAAGGTTTGTTATTATATGATAATCTGGTGTATTTTTTAGTGACTTGGCTATAATATTTTAGTAAAGTTTATTTCCCTCACATTGTGAAACCTCTGATGTTATTCTTTAGGTGGTTCAACCTTGATGTGGGAGGCAGAATAATTACCTTCCAAAGAAGTTCACATCCTAATCACTGGAATCTGTGAATTTGTTACCTTTCATGGCAAAAAAGGAATTTAGGTTGCAAATGGAATTAATGTTGCTAATCAGTTGACCTTAAGATAGGGAGATGATTTTGAATTATTCAGGTGGGCCTAGTGTAATTATAATGTTTCTCAATATCAGAATGCTGAAGCAAAAGGTAAGTAAAAAGATACAATATGAGAAGGACATCACCTGTGTTGCTTGTTTTGAAGGAAGAAGAAAAGGCTGAGAGCTAAGAAAGTGAGAAGCCTTTGGAAGACTGGCAAATAATTTTTGGATACATCCCCAAAGCCAACTGCAACAAAAACAAAAACTGACAAGTGAGATCTAATTAAACAAAAGAGCTTCTGCACAGCAAAAGAAGCAATCAAGACAGCAAATAGATAACCTATAGAGTGGGAGAAAATATTCACACAATATGCATCCAACAAAGGTCTAATATCCGGGAATTATTTTTTAAAAATAAAATCAACAAGCAACAAAAGACCCCACTGAAAACGTGAGCAAAGGACATGAATAGACACTTCTCAAAAGAAGACATACACATGGCCAAGAAATATGAAAAAATTCTTATCACTAATCATCAGAGAAATGCAAATCAAAACCACAATGAGAAAGAATGCCACAACAGTCAGATTAACTACTATTAAAAAGTCAAAATACAACAGATGCTGGTAAGACCGTGGAGAAAAAGGAATGCTTACATACTTTAGTGGGAATGTAAATTAGTAGAACCACTGTGAAAAACAGTTTAGAAGTTTCTCAGAGAACTTAAAACCGAGCTGCCATTCAATCCAGCAATCCAATTACTGGGTATACACCCATAGGAAAATAGATCATTACACCAAAAAAACATGGAATCAATCTAGGTGACTATTAATAGTGAATTGGATAAAAAAATATGGTACATATGTACCACAAAATACTACATAGCCATACAAATGAAATCTTATTATTTGCAATAACATAGATAAAGCTGGTAGTCATAATTCTAAGCAACTAACACAGAAACAGAAAACCCAATACCACATGCTCTCCTTTAGAAATACATGGACACAGGGAGGGGAGCACTACACGCTGGGGTCCGTTGGGGGGAAATGGGGGAGGGACGGGGAGGTGGGGAGGTGGGAGGAGATAGCATGGGGAGAAATGACAGATACGGGTGAGGAGAAGGAAGGCAGCAAACCACACTGCCATGTGTGTACCTATGCAACAATCTTGCATGTTCTTCACATGTACCCCCAAACCTAAAATGCAATAAAAAAACAAGAAAGAAATAGGAGCTAAGCCTTAAGAACACATGGATATACGTAAGTTAACAATAGATACAGGGGACAATTAAAAGAGGAAAGAGGGAAGAAGAGCATAGAATGAAAAACTACCCACTGGGTACTACACTCACGACCCAGGTGCAACACACCCATATAACAAACCCGGTCGGGTACCCACTATGTCTAAAATGAAAGTTGCAATTAAAAAAAGACGAATCTGTAAAGGCAAGAAAATGCACAGTCCCTAAGAGCTTCCAGGAAGGAATGTAGTAGCTCTGTCAATACTTTGACTTTATCTTGGTGAGACCTATTTTGTAATTCAGACCTCTAAAACTGTAAGATAATCAATTATTATTATTGAAAATGCTAGCTGGTTGCAATTTTTGTAGCAGCAATAAACAACTAATATAATGTACTGCACAAGGACAGTGATTCTAGAAGGGATCTGTTTGACTTTAGTCTTTGACCTCTCTATTAATATGCCTGCCTCTCTCTTTTTTTTTTTTTTTTTTTTTTTTTTGAGACAGAGTTTCACTCTTGTTACACAGGCTGGAGTGCAATGGCGGGATCTTGGCTCACCAAAACCTCTACCCCCTGGGTTCAGGCAATTCTCCTGCCTCAGCCTCCTGAGTAGCTGGGATTACAGGCACACGCCACCATGCTCAGCTAATTTTTTGTATTTTTAGTAGAGAAGGGGTTTCACCATGTTGACCAGGATGGTCTCGATCTCTTGACCTCATGATCCACCTGCCTCAGCCTCCCAAAGTGCTGGGATTACAGGCATGAGCCACCGCGCCCGGCCCCGCCTCTCTTTTAATATGTCTGCCTCTGTTGGTATTACAGCTAAGTGTTAAGCTTTACTAACTGTTTTTTGACAATGCTCTAGATGGATCTTCAATATGATCCATTTAAATTTTAGTCCCTTTGCAGGGATCCGTTCTAAAACCAGTCTTTACTGTTTGCTCCGACCAGAGTGCGCTTTTCTTAGCTATTTCTTACCATAGCTCTCTCAGCAAAACATTTGGCCTATCATTTAGTTTCTTCCTGTCAGGGAACTACTATCCACTGGATAATTACTTGCCAACAAAAGTTCCATTGTTTTTAAAGTGCTCTTAGGCTAGAACTTCTCCACTTTCTGTTCTAAATAAAGCCAGTTTCTTTAGGGAGATCTTTGGAGCTTTCTTCTCAGAGTGCCTCCCTCCCTCCTTTGGAAAAATCTCTGAGTCACTGTTCCAAAGCTGAGGGTAAAGACAATAATCCACCTCTCTCAGAGTGACACCATAACTTTCTGAGCTATTTGAGACATTAGCTATCGATCTTCATGTTTCAACTCTCTTAGCATGGAATAATTTTTTATGAATGGAATCAGGCAAAGGTGACTGGGGCTCCTGAATTATTGCCCTATAATACTTGTCACAGATCTCTGCTCATAGGAGTGGAGAAAAGGAGCCTCTATCTCTTGGCTACCTTGCCTGAAATTTAATCTTTGGAGTATATAGCTGAAGTAGATGAAAAATGCTGGAATTCTGCTTTCGCTGAAGAAATATTACAGCCCTTAATTAAGATACAAAAGAAAATGAAGCTGTATCTTCTCAGCCACCCTTGGCCAGAATGAAATCATGCTAAGCAAAGGATGGGGAAAGGGATTATTAGGTCATGGCCAAGTGTCAAAAAGATTCTCATTGTTGTAACTGAAAGCAAGACTTACACAGTAATTTTCTTAAATAAATGTTTCTTCATTTGTTTGATGACCTTAGGACAATTTTCAGATTTATAAATCATAGTTTTCTATTTTTACTTGTTATGACTCTTTCACTGGGAAGTATCTCACACTGACATTCTGAAAATTAACTGGTAAGCATAAAAACACACTTCATAGTGAGATCAGTGGTTCTAAAGAATCACTCTATTTTCCTAGTTCCTTAATGCCTGGTTGGCCTAGACATACTCAAAAACTGGAAAAATTTCTATATTTATTTCCTTACCCATGATATAAGAGCTATTATGGAAGACAGAGCTAGATGAATCAATTAGGGACAACTTTCCAAATACATGCATGACCTAAAAGCAATGTCATATTTCTGAAAGAATTATCAAAGTCTTAACAAAGTGATGCAAATCCTCTCACATGTCTATCTAATATGTATATTTGGCTTTTTAGTAGCTGGATTGGATTTACAGAATATTATATACACATAATCAGATGTTAACTTTAATTATAGCTGTTTTTCCAGGTGTGACTTTATGGCCACAAACCATTGTAGTCAAGTATTCAAATTGCCAATATGGATAATGTGTTGTTCCTTCAAACCAGAACTTTCTTTCACTTGAAAGGAATGGGAGTACATCTCATGATCTTACTTTGGGGCCATGCCAACTCCCTGACTTAGGCAAAATCACATACAGAAATTAAAAGGCCGTAAGATGTTTGGAAATATATGTTCACAGGAGAGAGTAAGAAATAAACAAATGAAAATGTAGGCTACTGCTACTTCAGTAAACTTTTGAAAGCAGCATAACTTGTGAAAAACAATTACTCCGTTATGTTCTGTCCCTCAGAAGGAAGCACAATGCTTGGTAATCCACCTTGATTTTGGAGACATGCATCAAATTAGTTTTGTTGCTATTACAGTTTGCAAGAGTAAGTTGGAATGGAATAATATAGGATAGACTTTTCTGGGTATTTATCATTGATTGGCCTGTTCTAACTCTATTCTACACAGTTACTAGTTGAAAAAAATTAAAAGCTACATAACAGTATTCTTCTGAACACTATGAAGCAAGGGTTCTGAATACAAATTATCATTGCCCTTTATGTGAAGGGTAAAAATGAGATAGTTACCATTTTCTTTGCTTTTTCTTTTTTTCTCTTTTTTGCTTCAGACAAACAAGGTATTGGAAACAGAAAACTTTTTCGCAGCAATATTTTCATGTATGTTCTCCATATATACCAGTGGCAGCTGCTTGATTTGACTCATTAATTCCTGGATTATAGCTTTGCATGTCTATTCTCCAAATTTCTGGGCATTAAAGGAAATCAAATGGTAGTACATGTTTCTTGAGGAACAGCTGCAATAGCAGCCTCAGAGATAAGAGTTTCCTTAGAGGATAGGCACTTGTTTTGGCAATCATTTTGAGAGACTTATCACAGAAGCTGCTCTATGTGTTAAACTAGTTCCTATTTAAATTATTCCACAATAAGCCCTGGTTGACACAATTTTATGTATTTAAAAGACTGATCATTTGATACTAGTTTCAAATGTCAATATTTAAAAATAACATTTAAACTTATAAAAATTATAAAATAATTTAATGGAAAAGTTAGAAATGATGGTGATAAAGAGGAGTATTACAGAACCACTTATACAGAGGCCTTGAAACTGAAAGGGTTTGGAATTTAAGGAACTCAAAGGAAGCTGTCAGAAAAGAATAAGAATGACTAGACAATATTGGAGTGAATTCAGATTCTTTAAGACCATGACAGAGTAAAATGTTTAGAATTTCTTTGAAGTATAATGAACAGAATTTTAAAACATAATATAGTTTTAAACATGGGAGTAAAATTGTATCTTTTGTGACTAAAGAGCTACTTTGAAAGTAGAAATGCCATGTGCTGATGAACTGCTAATAAATTACCCAACTCTTCTTATTGTTTAAGTCTAGAAATTTATATGTGGCATGTATTGAAAAAAAAGAACTATTCCATGTTTTTAACTTACTTGTTAAGTTTTAAAAGCAAAAAATTTCTCTCAAAAATCCCTAAAGAATGTGTAAGAGAAGTAATGAAATAGTAATGGTATGGTTAAAAAAACAAAACAAACAAACAAAAAAAAACTTATACACAAAGGCTAGTTTTCTGTTCTTGCATAAAAATATCTTTTTAATATATTTCCTTTCTTATATTAGCATGTATAACTTGTATGTTATCACATTGTGTACATACAACCCATAAATCATTTTGTTGCTTTATCATTTTTAATACTTCTTAAATAAATGAGCTGTAAAATTTCAATGCGAAAGTTTGATTTAAGCTATGACTAAAGTCCACCTCCTATTTCTTTCTTATTTTTCTTTTCAATTTATATGACAAGAGTTTTTCAGCCCAGGACCAATGCATTTTCTCAAATAAAGCATGATCCTTAAATAAGCCAACTTCATGACATTCTAGTTCAGTGTTTATGTCTTATTTTCCCTACTATGATATTTATTAATATATATACAACACCCACACATACACAAATGTGTACATGTAGATTTGGAAAAAGTTCAAACCATGGCATTAACCAAGATGGTCTATATTATGTTGGAATAGCTGCAAACCCACAAACCTCAGTGGCTTAATACAACAAAGGTCTCTTCCTTGCTCAACAGCAGTAAAATCCACTGCAGATCCAAAGCATCTGTTATCCATATCATAATTAAGCAATTCAGGCTAAGGGAATTTTTGCCCATCCATCCTATGATGAGGGTCATGGCAGGTAGAGAGGATCTATGACTCTTCCATACTCTGGACAAAATTTCAAAATTACCCCAAGCCCATTGGCTAGAACTAGACCTATTTTCCCACCTAATACTAAAAAAGTGTGAGTCTGAGAAATTTCTAATTCTTCAAAAGAATAATAGATACATACTTTAAGATTCCCTTTAAAATTTATACTTTTAAAATAGATTTTTAAGGCAGTTTTAGGTTCACAGCAAAATTAAGAGAAAAGTACAAATATTTCTCATGAATCCCTTTCCCTTGCATAGACACTGCTTTTCCCACTATCAACATCCCCCACCAAAGTGCTGATTTTGTAACAGTTGATAAACCTATATTGACACATAATTATATACTAAAGTCCATAGTTTACATTAGGGTACATGGTTTGGTAACTCATTTCTTTTTAGCAATGGATAAATATTTCATTGCCAGGATATACCACAGTTTATTTTGTCAGTCACCTGCTAAAGGATATCTTGGCTGCTAATGCTGCTATAAAACCCCATAAGCAGGTGTTTGTGTGGAACTTTTGTTTTCAACTCATTTAGGTATATATCAAGGAGACTGTATGGTAAGAGTATGTTTAGTATTGTAAGAAATGGTGCAGAGAATGTGAGTTTCTGCTGCTCTGCTCCTTCAGCATTTGGTGGTGTCAGTGTTTTGGAATTTTGCTGTACAAACTGATATGTAGCAGTATCTTGTTTTAATTTACAATTATTTTTTATTTTTTTTGAGACAGAGTTACGTTCTGTTGCCCAAGCAGGAGTGCAGTGGCGTGATCTCAGCTCACTGAAACCTCCACCTCCCTGCCTCAGCCTCCTGAGGAATTCCCCTGCCTCAGCCTCCTGAGTAGATAGGACTACAGACACGTGCCACCACACCAGCTAATTTTTGTATTTTTAGTAGAGATGAGGTTTCACCATATGGGCCAGGCAGGTCTCCAAATCCTGACCTCGTGATTCGCCCACCTTGACCTCCCAAAGCGCTGGGATTATAGGCGTGAGCCCCTGAGGCTGGCCAATTTACTTTTTTTTTTAAATGATATATGATGTTAAGCATCTTTTTATGTGTTTGTTATACATATATCATCTTTAAGTGTCTGTTCAGATCTTTTGCCCAATTATTCTTCAGTTTATTTTCTTATATTTGAGTCTTAAGAGTTCTTTGTGTATTTTGCACAACTATTCTTTATGAGGTAGTCTTGCAAAGGTTTTCTCCAAGTCTGTGGCTTTCAGTCTCATTTTCTTAATAGTGTCTTTCACAGAGAAAAAGTTTTCTATTTTAATAAAGTCCAATTTATCAGCTATTTCTCTCATGGATCGTGCTTTGGTGTTGTATCTAAAAGGTCATCACCAGATCCAACATCATCTAGATTTTTTCTATATTACCCTCTGGGAATTTTATATTTTTGCATTGTGTATTTATGGCTATGATCCATAGGTTTGTGAGTTCATTTTATTGGTTTATTTGCATGTGACTGTTCAGTTGTTTCAACACCATTTGTTGAAAAGACTACTTTTCTCCATTATATTGCCTTTGCTCCTTTGTCTGGTTTTGGTGTTAGATTAATTCTGAACTTATCAAATGAGATAGAAACTATCCCTCTACTTTTCTCTACTGGAAGACATTGTAGAGAATTGGTGTAATTTCTTCTTCAAATGTCTTGTAAAATTTACCAAGGAACAATCTGGGCCTGCCACTTTCTGTTGTATAACATTATCATTTATTGATTTAATTCACCTAATAGATACAGGGGTATTAAGATTATTTCCTTTTGTGTGAATTCTGCAAGACTAACTTTCAATAAATTCATTCATTGTACCTAAGTTACCAAATGTATGTGCACAGAGTTGTTCATAATCTTTATTATTCTTTAAATGTCCTTGTGATCTTCAGTGATGCCCTCTCTTTTATTTCTGATAATATTAAATTGTTCCTTCTCTCTTTTTCTCTTAGCTAGATTGTCTAGAGGCTTACTGATTTTATGGAACATTTAAAAGAGCCAACTTCTACTGCTATTAATTTTCTCTATTAGTGTTTTTTCCATTTCTCCTCTAATTTTTATTATTTGTTTTCTTCTAGTTACTTTGGAATTCATTTACCTTTATTTTTATTTTTTTTTTATTTTTCTAAGGTAGAAATTTAGATTATTGATTTCAGATCTTTTTATTTTCTAACATATGAATTCAATGTTATAAATTTTTCTATGAGCACCACTTTCCTGCATCCTTCAAAGTTTGATAAAGTGTGTTATTTTGTCCAAAATAATTTTTAGAAACTCTTTAACTTATTACTAGACCTATATATTATTTAGAAATGTGGTATTTAATTTCCAAGAATTTTGTTTATTTTCCATGTATTTTCAGCTGTTTTTTCTGTTAAGCTTGCTTCCAGTTTAGCATCATTTTCTTATAGCATTCATTATATACTTATTTTTAAAAACTTGTTAAGGTGAGTTTTCACATTCTTTTAGAATGTGATCTCTCTTAGAAAAAGTTCAATGTGCACTTGAGATGTATGTGTATTCTACTTTGCTGGATAAAATAGTCTATAGATGTAAATTACATCCAGTGAATTAATGGTGCTGTTGAGTTCAACCACATCTCTACTGCTTTTTCTGCCTGTTAAAGCTGATAAAGGGGTGTTGAAGTCTCCAACTATAATATCTGATTCATCTATTTCTCCTTGTAGTGCTATTAGTTTTTCCCTCATGTATTTTGATGCTCTACTCTTATTCACACACACATTAAGGTTTTTGTATCTTCCTGAAGAATTGACCACTAACTTTATTACTGTTCAGTGCATCACTTTACCACTGATAATTTTTTTTGCTCTGAAGTTTGCTCTATCTGAAATTAATATAGCTCCTCCAACGTTCTTTTGACTAGTGCTAACATGGTATATCTTTCTCCATCCCTTTACTTATAATCCATGTGTCTTGATATTTAAAGGGTGTTTATGGTAGACAACATCTAGTTGGGTCATAGTTTTTGTGCTACTCTGACAATATCTTTTAAGTGAAATATTAATACTATTCATATTTAAAGTTATAATTGATATAGTTTGGTTATTATTGACCACATTTATTTATGCTTTCTATTTGTCACCCTTGTATTTCATTTTTACTTTTGTCTCTCATTCACCATTTTTCTACCTTTTGTGGTTTTAATTGAACACTTTGCATGATTGTATTTTCTCTCCTTTCCTTGATATATCAATTATCCTTCCTTTTTAAAATTTTTTTCTTTTACTAATATTTTCTTTCATCCTGTGTGTTGTCTCTTCACTTTGCTGATTGTTTCTTTGGCTGTGTAAAAGCTTTCAACTTGATATGATCCCATTTATCAATTTTTGCTTCAGTTGCTTGTACTTCTGAGATTTTATTGAAGAAATCTTTGCAAACTGACATGGGATTAATAACTAGAATACATAAGGAGCTCAAACAAATCAACAGGAAAAAAACAATTTTAAAAATAGGCAAATATCTGAAAAGATATTTCTCAAAAGAAGACATACAAATAGCAAACAGGTATATAAAATGTTTAACATAATTATTCATCAAAGAAATGCAAATCAAAACCACAATGAGATATTATCTCACCCCAGTTAAAATGGCTTTTATCAAAAAGGCAGATAATGAGAGATGCAGCAAGAATGTGGAGAAAGGGGAACACTCATAGACTGTTAACAAAATGTAAGTCAGTGCAGCAATTATGGAAAACGGTTTGAAACTGCCTCAAAAAACTTAAAATACATTCATCATGTGATACAACAATTCCACAGCTGGATACATATCAAAAAGAAAGAACAAGAATATATCAGCCGGGCACGGTGGCTCAAGTCTGTAATCCCAGCACTTTGGGAGGCTGAGGCGGGTAGATCACGAGGTCGAGAGATCGAGACTATCCTGGTCAACATGGTGAAACCCCGTCTCTACTAAAAATACAAAAAATGAGCTTGGCATGGTGGTATGTGCCTGTAAGCCCAGCTACTCAGGAGGCTGAGGCAGGATAATTGCCTGAACCCAGGAGGCGGATGTTGCGGTGAGCGGAGATCGCACCATTGCACTCCAGCCTGGGTAACAAGAGCAAAACTCCGTCTCAAAAAAAAAAAAAAAAAAATATATCAAAAGAACACTTTCACTCCCATGTTTATTGCAACACTATTCAAAATAGCAAGCCATGGAAAAACCTAAGTGTTCATCAACATAATGATATAAATGAAAAAATCTATAAAAAATGAAAAATACATTTATGAATTCATTAGTAGTCTACACACAGCTAAAAAAAATCAGTGAGTTTAATTATGTGTAAATAGAAATATTCAAAAGTGAAAAATCAAGAATAAAAGTAAAAAGAAAAATAACATCCAAAAATAGTGTAAAACTACAGTTTTTAGAGTTTTTAAATTTATATCATTAAAAGTATTTATTAGAATTTATATCTCTCTTCTTAAAATGCACATCTGTTCTTTCTGGCTGTCTACTTATTCTATTAGTGCTTTTGGCATATTAACCATGGTTGTTTTAAATTCATAATTTGATAATTTCATCATCCCTGCCATATCTGAGTCTGGTTCTGAAACTTGTTCTGTCTCTTCAAACTGTTTTTTTCTCTGGTAGTGTGTCTTGTAATTCTTTGATGAAAGGGTATACTGGGTAAAATGTACTGAAGATAAATAAAACTGAGTTACATGATGATAAGGCATAGGGTGAATGTAGTACTCTATGATCTTATGATTAAGTCTCATTTCTTTTTTGTGAGTCTGTGTTCTTTGGCTGTGACCTGCACAAGTTCTCCTCAGTTTCTCTTACCATTTGGTAGACAAGATGGGTAGAAGAGGCTGAAGTTGGTTATTTCCCTTTACCCAAGGTTGTTTAGGTTCTGATAAATCCCAGTGATTTGCTCTAGTAAAATAGTGTCTCTTGATGATTGAACTTGTTAACAAGAACTGAACGCTCGGGTACATTTCATAATGGCTGCCTTTCTTCTCCCCCTGCTGAAATTCAAGGTAAGTTCATTTTCCTATCTTCACTGTGATAATCTCATTGGGCTCCTCAAAATAAAACTCACAAAGTGTACGGGCCTCACATATGACTGGGTACCCTAAAGTTTCTAACTCTCAGGCTTACTCACACAGAGTATCCGGCAATTTGTCAATCACAGTCTAGGTTTTCCTACCTGGGTGTTGGTTCCCATGGATATCTCTGTTCATGCGTGGTTTTTCTGGAAAGTTTTGATTTTCTGAATCTATTTGTATGTTTTTACAATTTTCGGAGCAGCAATTTGCCCTGTGACCATAATTCTCTGGGGGATCTAAGAAGAGTTGTTTAGTTACAATTTGTTCAGCTTTATACTTATTGTTGGGATGGAATAGCAATTTCTAAACTCTGGCATAGCAGGCTAGGAACTGGAAGTTTAATTTCTTTTAATTTTAAACTATCTCAGGCAAAAGCTTCAAATATTAAATAAATTTGAAACTGCTATGAGAGGATTGTTTTTTCTTTTTTGAACGATTTATCTTTGGTAACAAATGTAAGATAATATATTGAAAAACACACTGACTTTCACCTTTATTCTAAATCCCAATCACATAAAATGAATTAGAAATTGGAAATTAAAATTATCATATTTTATAGCTCATTCTAAATAGCGTATTTTAAATGTGTGTATAGTTTACTTTTTCTTCCTCTGTAATTAATAGTCATACAATCCAGACAGATCAGTCTATTGTTGCAAATTAATTTTATTAGTTCATTTAACTTCTTCCAAGTTGTTACCCATAATATGTATTTCACTATCTGGCAGTTCATTTAATAGCATAGGTCATTTTGTGGGCTTCTATAGCAATTGATGAGTATGTGGTTATATTTATCATTGTATTGGATTTTAAGCTTGTAAATAAATACTTTAAGTATCTCTATCAATATTTAACCTGCATATTTAAAACTGAATTGCTTAAAAGTGGCAAGGGAAAAGAATTAACATAGTATAAAAATATAAATACAAGTAGATAAACAGATGAAGTCATTTTTCATCTTATAGTTACTGATATGGTTTGGCTGTGTCTCCAACCAAATATCATCTTGAATTGTAGTTCCCATAATCCCCACGTGTCGTGGAAGGGAACGGTAGCAGGTAAGTGATCATGGGGGTGGTTTCCCCCATGCTGCTCTCACGACAGTGAGTAAGTTCTCATGAGATCTGACAGTTTTATAAGGGGCTTTTCCCCCTTTGCTTGGCACTCCTCCTTTGTTCCACCATGTGAAGAAGGACGTATTTGCTTCCCTTTCCACCATGATGTAAGTTTCCTGAGACCTCCCCAACCCTGAGGAACTGTGAGTCAGTTAAACCTCTTTTTTTTTTTTATATGAATCACCCAGTCTCAGGCATTTCTTTACAGCAGGGTGAGAATGAACTAATACAGTATATTGGTACTGAGAGAGTGGCGTTCTGCTATAAGGATACCCAAAATTGGAAGCAACTTTCATATTGGGTAATGGGCTGAGGTTGGAACAGTTTGAAGGGTTCAGAGGAAGACAGGACAATGTGGGAAAGTCTGGAACTTCCTAGAGACTTGGAGGGCTCAGAGACAGGAAGATGTGGAAAAGTTGGAGCTTCCTAGAAACTTGTTGAATGGCAAGTAAACTGAATACTGAAGAAAGGGAGTAATTTCACCAAAATACTGAAGAAAGGGAGTGATTCAGACATATAGGGGAAACAGACAGAGAGACCAGAAATGAAGAAAGATTTTACATCTGGACCTTAAAGAGCAACGTTATACACAATCACTAAAATAAGCTGTTGACTAAGCCAAGTCTTGCCAATTAATTACTTCATCAAGATAGTCAACTACCTTGACAGATTCTTAGTAGCACCTCTGAAAGGGGAGGTTAAGAGCAAAATATTTTTGAGATTGTTGGATTCTGATTTAAGGTGGAACTTTCCATGTGGGAAGACTAATTATCACTGGCAAAGTTTCTGGTATAATACATAGTATTTGGGTTAGTAGGAACAGAATTCGTGTTTGAAATGAATCTTCAAGAATAAATAGTTAAATGAACACAGTTGAGTAACCTATCATTCTGATAAAAGGATCTTTTACTCTGATGAGAGCAAGCTGAAAAACCTTTTTTTCAGTTGTGGAAGATTTTGCAACAATCAATGTTATCTGCCTTCCTGGGAAAAATTCCCTTGATACTAAATGTATGTTTATGGAGCTAGCCTTTATTTTTCACCTTTTTAAGCTGTATGCATTTAGTAAACTAAAGTTTGCACTATAAGTTAAGGTTTAGAAGTGTAAGGACCAGATTCTTATATAATCCCCTATACAGCATGTTAAGGAACATATGTCAAATGCACAAAAACATCATTGCTGTCTATTAATGAGAATATTAATTATGCTTACATTCTACAAATATCGTTCCAGCTTTTGGATACAGAATGGATCAGAAAGTCAAAAAATGTATATGATATTTTGTGTTCAGTCTAATTCTTCACTAAACTGAACATAATTTTCTCAATCTATAAGATTTTTATATTTCTAAAAAAAAAACTTTTGTATTCATACAATGCCTACATTTCAATATAAACTCAGAATAACAGAATTTCTACAAACCACCCTTATAAAGAAATATAAAACATAAGTAACAGGAGTTATGAGTCTTTAAGAAACATTCTTGAAGCCTTGCTTCTTGAAACCAGCATGAGGTTACAATTCTCCTGTATTTTACAACTGAATATAAATTGAATCTTTTACTCCATAATAAGAGAAGGGACCTAAACTGTGTTCAGTCATAACTGTTGACTGCCTTGTAATAACTAGAGGTATGAGAACCACTGGTTTCATTAGCTCTCTCTTCTCAGATTTTTTTTTTTTTAAGTATGGTTCCCCTGTGTGAAATTAATGACTAGTCAATCTCATCATTCAGAACTTGCTTAAGAGAAATTTTGTTTGTTTAACACTGGAAAGAGGAAGTAGGATGGGAAATAGAAAGGTTACTGTAGTTGCATACACAGACACACTCATGTATACTATGAAGGTTTGGACTAGCAAGGAAAACGTGATAATGGAAAGACATGATGGTGCATGCTAGAAACCAAAGAGTGCAAAGCAAGTTTTTAATTCTACCATTATCTCCTTTGCTCATTTTTATAGGCTAATGGATAAAAATAACATCATAAACGATCCTGGAATAACACAGAAATGATTATTATTGTTATTCTATTTAAATTTTAGATTTATAAAATTTTTTACATCTCTGAAAGTTTCCATCCACATCACCACAGCCAGGACTTATGGAGTTCTAAAGGCCACCTTTGACACTTTTACTCCCTTTCACCTTCAGCTATGAAGTGACAGACTGACCTGTCACAGAAGTTATGGAATTTCCCATCACTGTGGTTGTGACACTTGGGCAGGCTCATTACTTGATAAGGATATTGCTCAATGAAACATTGACGTTTTTATGCATGAGACATTATGAGAATTTACGGTAAAATAAAAAAAAAAAATTTCAAAACCACTCTCCTTAAAGTTTTATACTATTTGTTATTATAGTTTAGAACAGATGGGATAAAGTGACCTAGAAGCCATGGTAACTTTGTGAGATCTAAGATTGATACTGATCGTGACTATGTCAGTGGCCAGAAGCAGTAGTAATAACTCCAAAGAGTAGTAAAGACCAAGGAGGTTGAGCTAATGCCAGAGGCTGATTGCCAGTCCAAATGTCCTTGTGTGTCACCATCTGGCACAAGTGTTAAAGACTGCGACCCCGTAAGTTAGAGCACACATATATATTAGCAGATTTCCTGTCTTCTCTGATCACCAACAGATTAGTTCAAATACTACATTTTATTAAAATATAGTGCTGAGATACTCTACATTGTTATGAAAATAACAATCATACTAACTTATTTAATTGTGCTGAAAAAATGAGTGTAACTTTCATTTAGACAGTAAATCAATGCCCTTGTAAAACATAAAGGAAGTATCAATGGCTTCCTGTAATCATGAAGTTGCTTCTTATCAACAAAAAGTACAACTTTGTTAGAACAAATTTTGGAAAAATAGTCCCCAGACTTTCAATAATATATATTTTATTCTTATAAATCACTTTTTATAAGATTAAATTAATGTAGTAATATGCCTATAGGTTTACTTTTTTGATATTTTACAGGGGAAGCTATTGTCAACATTACTAAAAAGAAGTTCTGCCCTGTTTCTATTATTTGATGGAAGACTCAGTTTGAAATTTTGACAACTGTATTGAAATAAATAAAAAGTCTTTCTTCTCACAAAGCATAGATTAGAAATATACTGGATTATGACATTAAAGGGACTCATCTCCATAAAAGAAAAATCAACTCAAAAGGGAGATTATGCTAAACAAATAGCATGAAAAATTAGGCTCTTTTTGTCATCAAAAATATCCTTTAATTTTAGTTTCTTAAAGTGATGTTGGAATTATGAAGTGAACACTGAGTGTATCAAACTAATAATGTTTTCCCATTGCCCAATCTCAATTTGAATATACATATTTTATTGTTAAAATGAAAAGGACTATCCTGACATGCATATATCTGGCATTGAAATAATATCATTGTAGACACAGTCAAAATTTATGATGCAAGTTAAAAAGTGACAAGGTCAGAAGTTGAAATTGGACTTCTTTCCAGGCTATCTGGAAATAGAGCTGACATTAGTTACAGGCATTTTTAGTAGCTGAATGCTGAGTGTGTATAACACTATCATATCAACATGTAATAGAAAACTGAACGAAACCTACTATTGTGGAAAAAATCTTTAGTTATCAACTGGGTAAAATAAAATAAATAACTAACATTTGTACGGCAATTTTCAGGTTTCAAATATTTTCTCAAATATTTCAAGAAGATAACAACTAGATAACAAATACATTATCACAAGTACAAAGGAGAAAAGTTTAAATATAAATAACTTGGAAATGTGTCAATTTACATAATATAAATCAGATAATTTATAGAAAAATTAGTTTCATAATTATTATTCCCAAAATGTTTAAACAGGACATTTTCTACAAGTATTTATTTTTGCCTTGATTCATTATATATATCTACATATTCCACTATTTGATAGTGGTAGTAACTTGCATGATTTAGAACTTTTTAATAAATCTTTCTATTTTCTAGTTCTATAACTATAATTTTCAAAATATCAAAACATGTCTCTCAAACAACTGGACCTCTGTCACAATTTAATTGAACTAATAATGGAGAATATGAACTATGCAATTTAATAACTAAAAAAGGTTAGAATATAAATGCTTTATTAAAAACAAAAGTGGTAAAGTCCAATAAAGCCATAAAATCTATAAACATTAGGATTACGTTTCACCTCATGGAAGTTAATACTGAGTCATTAATGGAAAAAGTCTGTAATTTAGCAGGTAGCATTACTAAATATGAGACTGTAAATCAAGGGTAAACAATTAATAATACTGTCTTTTTTCTAGATAATCTCTGATTGACCTTTCAATATATAAAGCTGAAAAAGACCTTTTTGCATTATCTAAGTTTCAGATAATTTTTGGACTGTTTCTCACTTTGTGATTGTAAGGAATCTCTGAAAAGTATTATTAACCATAAAAAGGTTTGACTTCATTATTTACATAAGTGTCACAAGAGCATTAATTAACCATATAGGGTTTCATGTGTTTGCTGTATAAATACGGAGCCACTCAATATTGAGCACGTTCAAATGTCAGAGAATTAATTTATGTCTGGAAATTTTGATACTGAATGTAGACTGGGCTTGGAAAAGCCTCGTGTAATTTTCTTTTATGTCCTGAAGCTAGAAAAGTAATCTGAAGAAACCTTCCCTGCCAGATTTCATCGGCACTACTCTTAAGTTTGGGTAAATTCCTCTTCTTGAGATCCTCCAAATGTGCAAATGTCCCTTACCTGCCAAGAAACAACCACTTTTACCATTTGTGAAAATAGGATCCTGCAAACCAGGTGTTAAGCCAGAGCAATTTGTGCCAACATAGTGACATTTCCATCTGCCACATGAGAGAGCATTTCACAAAATCCTTGGTGAATACAGGCTGAAAGCATAGCTCCACACATGAAGTCAACACTTATTTTTTAATAGTGGACTTGCCATGCCTAATTAAATGAGAATCATTCTCAAATGTGGCATTTCAGATTTGGACTTTGTTAACTCATCAATTTGTCCAAACATATACTGGTAAATAGGAAGACATCTGTTGAAAGATGCAAGTGACTCTACTGCCCTAAAATGTAAGGAGACTCAGAAAAAAAAGATTTGTCTCTGAATTCAGGATAAGGATGAGGATGAAGGGATGAAAGAGTCAATGACAAGCAGATACCATTAACAATGTTTAATTTCAGTTTTGAAAACACTGTATAATAAATGCAGAGGTAGCAACTTTTTAATGTATTCTTAAAAATATAACGTTAAAAATATTAACAACATTCAAAAAAGTAGCCACAATTAAATTTCACTCATTTAGTCCTCCTGAGTTTATCAGTGAGTATACCGTAAAAGTACATTTTATTTTTGTAAGCTTTATGAGCTTATTTTATTATCAAGTATCTTACTTAGTCCAAGCTTTCTAAATGTATGTTTAGTAAAAAAAAAAAATTAATAAGCGCTTACTACTCATTTACATAGTATTTAACATTTTAAAAGGTACACATAGTGTTCAACAAACTTGAATACAATTCTGAGAAACATTTTTATGCAAGAATCATATTTGTAATAAATTAGCACAAACATTATTTCCTTAAGATTTTAGTAACTCAAAAAATGAGTAAATATTAAATGAAGTTAATCTATGAATAGCTTTAGGATATCTATTAAATTCCCAGTAATAGTAAATACCAAAACAGTTATTACCATGCATAATTTAAATGTCTATATCTCACTTCTTATTTTTCTATATTTACAAAACGATTCCTATGAGTCCTGTTGTGAGTTCTCTTTGTCTCCACTAGATAAATTCTCGTTTTGCTAGATCATGTTTCACCAACATGCTTTTGTGGAGTACGTTCACTTCTGGACTAATAAAAATTTGGTTTATAATGACTCTGTCAACTGGTCCAATTTGAAAGTTGCCTAAGCAATGCCATTTTAGAAGCCTGTATTCAACAGGATAATTCTTAATTAACAGTAGTTCAAAGTAGCTGTTACACTCCTATCCACAACGCACTGTGACTGTCCTTTTATTGGTGAATATACGAGTTCTAGCCTGAAGCTTATATCAGAGCCTCAGGCAATCATCAGAGGGAAGCAAAAACCTGTTTGATAATGATACTAAATGACTGTGGTCCATTTATTATAGTTACTAAAACATCAGAAGGGAAAAGAGTAAAATTCTTTATGGGGTACAGTACAGAGTTATTTCCTAGAATTTGATCAATGCTTCTCACAAGGGGTAAGAAGTATGTATGGGTTGCAAAGTCACTGACAAATTTCTCAGGTACTCATATAGTGTACAATTCCTAAAATATATATATTAATATTTTAGCTCTACAAACTTTATTTAGGGTAGTGTAAGCATCCCTTCTGATTTCACAATTCCTAAAAAATCTCACAATTGTATTGGGCAAATTTTAAAATAAATAGAGAGCAAACCAAAGAAATTATTTCTAGTGTTTTGTTTTGTTTTGTTTTGTTTTGAATGGAGTCTCACTCTGTCACCAAGGTTGGAGTGCAGTGGCACGATCTTGGCTCACTACAACCTCGGTTCAAGTGATTCTTCTGCCTCAGACTCCCAATTAGTAGCTGGGACTACAGGTGAGTGCCATGATGCCCAGCTAATTTTTGTATTTTTAGTAGAAACAGACTTTCACCATATTAGCCAGGCTGGTCTTGAACTCGTGACCTCATGATCTGCCCACCTTAGCCTCCCAAAGTGCTGGGATTATAGGCATGAGTCACCACATATGGCCTCTAGTGTTTCTTTTTATAAGGTGAAAGAGCAGATCTGTATGATATTTCAGAGTTTCAGGTAAACATACAAACTTTTAAGTGTAAAAATATTCCTTATAATTTTTATTTGTTCTAAATGGAAGGACTGATCTGGGGACAGCAAAATCAAAATATTTATCCCAAGATATTTGGCCACTAGATTAAGGTAGGATATCGGATGCTTGCACAATTTAAAGCAAGCTTAGCTCTTCCTTATGTGAGAAGACTTCGTTCTATTTTTAATAATGAAGGACATGATAAAGTCATCTCAATAAAGATAAAATTATTTTTGTGTATCATGGATTCTTTGCTATATGGGCAGATTGCAAAACAGGTGAAAAATTATTGTTTATTATTTAACAGTAAGAAAGCCAGATTCCAGTTCGGCATTAGTATTTGGCAGCTAGTGCTTCATAACATTTTAAAAATAAGTACATTAAAGTGAGCCAACTTTGGCAAAAATATTTACCTAACCCTTTGTGTCTTCACAGATCTAGTATTTGTAAACACTATAAACCAAGACAAGTAAAAATCCCCATTCTGAAAATATTGTGAGTATTCTCACAGCCATTCATTTCTGGCTTTTCATTATCCTCTTTCATATTACTGAACAACAAGATACTGTAAGACTACTTTCTTTACATTTTCATTTACCAAAAAACGGATATTATTTTGTCTAAAAATTCATGCTTGTCCATCACCATTTTCCCCAGTATTATTTCAATATCGTATATTAATTATAGCATCTAACCAAAACAATAACATCAGAAATGTCAATTTAAGAAAATTATTGTTCATGATTCATTGAGATAGGTCTGTCATATGCAACCAATTCATGAATACAGATAATACACTTTTTAGTTTTATATGTTTCTTTATATTTTCTAAGAGGGAAATAAGTATCTCGTTAGTATGTCTCAGTCTTGTAAAAACACAAAAAATCAAGCAATATGTACAGTATTACCAGGAAATGTAACAGATATCCAAAGACTATAACTTCATTTATTATTTACTCAATTTGTGGGGGGTTACCTAAAATCTAAAAAATAATGGGTGTACTGATACACTACAAATATAATGTCTGCTATAAAAAATTGTTCCTCATAATTTTTATTCAATTCAGGTGAATGCTATGTGTAACTTTTCAAGTCTTAAATATTAGGTAGATGAGTAGTAACAGCTTCTTTTATTAGGAAACCTATATAAGACATTTAGAAAGTTCAGTCTAAGTAAGACACTTTATAATAATCTTAAATCTTATAAAACTAAAATGGACTCATGCTATCTTCAACAGTGATAAAGCAAGGAAAAGACATGAAGCTGCTTTTTAAAAACTTTTTTAAACCAAAATTATTAATACATTCTGATCCATTTCAATTAAGTTAATCTGGATTCATTAAATGTTTCAGAGAAAGCAGTTTTGGTAAAAAGGATTTCGTTTTAGTCAAGCACTTCATCATATTACAAATTATATTTTCTTAACTGCTGTGAATTTTGGAAATACTTTCTATAAATCAATCTGAACAGCACTCATTTAACTGAAGAGGTACAACTAAAATTTATGAATGCACTCCAGAAATAGCAAAATATTTATACTCATTTAAAGAAAGGTAATGTCTTTCCTCAATGACAGATACAGAGACATGGAGAGAGTTTACGTCTTCGGAACTGCAACTTTAGCCACAGATAAAAGATAATCCCAGTCATCAATTCACAGAACTGGTCTTGTTAAGAGCAAGCAGAAAATTCTAGTTCATTTGAACACACAAACAGAAAAACACGTACACACACACACACACACACACACACACACACACACACAAATAGATGTAGATCAGATCCTTCATGTGAGAAAGTCTTGATCTCCATTATTCACCTGATACAAAACATCACCACATGGTTAGCCATAATATTCAATTTTCATTCACATTTTCTACCAATTGAAAAAACTAGGCTTCATGAAGCAGAAACAAAAACATAATCATCAGCTGAAAAACAAAAAAAGAAACAAAAAGCAAAAACCTTGAGACACCAAGAGTCAGCAGTTCTATTACATGCAGCTTTTGTCCAAGCTTAAATAATCATTCACAAGTATACACACCTCCGGTGAGACAGTATACATGGCTCCAACAGGTGGATCCACTGGCGTATGTTAGTGGATAACCTACCAAATTTTTAAGCTTTAATTTTGAAGAGGTCCAAAAACATGACAACAAGTACATATAAAAGGAACTTTTCAAATATTGTATTTAACTTGTTAATTAACAAGAGAAACAGAAAATACTGAAATTTGTACAAAGAACATTTGAGAAGAGAGAGGAACAGAGATGAGGGGAGGGAATCGGTGGGGAGAGGACAGAAAAGGTATACAGATAGAGGCAGAGTCATTAAAAATGTAACAAATGATCATGTAGTTTACATTACGCATAATTCTCTTATTCATTTCTCTTAAAGCCGTTAATCAGCAAAAAGTCGCTGAGGCCTGCCTTGTTCTCTATGTATAACAATTGGTGTGTGTGAGTGCACATGCACACACGTATGTGTGCATTTGCAAGAAAATTTAATTTGAAGTCTATAAATTGGGCTTTTTTTTTTTTTTTGAGACAAAGTTTTGATCCCAGGCAGAAGTGTAATGGCATGATCTCAGCTCACTGTAACTTCCACCTCCCAAAGTCAAGGGACTCTCCTGCCTCAGCCTCCCAAGTAGCTAGAAATACAGACATGTGCCACCACACCCAGCTAATTTTGTATTTTAGTAGAGATGGGATTTCACCATGTTGGCCAGGATGGTCTTGATCTCTTGACCTCATGATCCACCTGCCTCAGCCTCCCAAAGTACTGGAATTACAAGTGTGAGCCACCGCTCATGGCCAAGGCATACTTTTATCAAGACTCTGAAGACCAGATGTCCCAATATAAAAATGTCTACATTTAATACAAAACATAATTCATTTTATTAGTAAATCAATGGAGACAAAAAGTATGACTTAATACTATGGACAAGTTACCATGCAATATTTAAAAATTGTTCTGTATGTTCAACTACTGAAAAGACTCAGACAAAGAATACGGGTAATGTCTCTTGGAGGCTGTTTAGTAGAAATTCATTAAGTCTCTCACTAGCTCAAGGAGAGTTTGTCTGTTAATATGAGTGGAAGATCATGGTGCACAGGATCCTGGAAGACACCTGGGTCAAGCACGAAATTGATGGGAGTCAAAGAAGCACAGAATTAGACTAAATTATATGAGAGCTGGATGGAATCTTTAGAGAACATTTGGCTTAACTTCTTATATTATAGTTGAGAAATTTGTAGAGAGATAGGTTAAATAAATTCCCTAACTTACAAAACTCAACCTACAAAGAAAAAAATCACAAGTGTTATTCTCTTCTAGTTTACCTTCTTTTACTTTTTTTTGACAATTACATTCAACTGCTATTGCCATTTTAGGAGCAATCGGCAATAGGTATAGATGGAGAATTCTTTTCTCTGACAGAAATTCTCATCTATATCTCAGGAAGAGTTCACAGAGATGAATAAACCTGAGAGAAAGAAAGTTGTTTGTTTCTGGTTTTGTTTTAATGAAAGCATCTAATTAAAGCCAATTTCAGCAGCCAGGCAGAGATGGCAGGCCTGATACTAATGTTTAGCCTGAACTGGCCATCTGCCTGGCAAAGGCAGTCAGAACTACAAGATGAAATAAGATGTATTATATGTTACAATTTGAGCTCCGATTACATAATAATGTAAATGAAATCTAACAGATACAGAGGCAATGTGTTGGAACACATTCTATGTGTACTTAATCTTATTTCACAGTAACTTCATGAGATAAACATTTTGATCACTCCTATTTTACAGATGAGGAAATGAGGCTTAGAGAAGAAAAAGTATTAGATTGAACTGTTTTGATCTGTAATTTGACCTAATAATGTCCTTGTTACGTGACTACGAGTCTACCAAACCCCAGAATTACAGCACACTGGGAATTGCTTATTATCTTACTATTTCAAGAGGTCCCTGAGGGAAAGGACCCATTGCAAGAAACTCAGTGTGACCAAGATTTCCGTTTTCTTTGCTATTGCACACATGTGTAGTCATTTTATATATATTGGTATTCCAGCAATGCAGGGATTTCTGAAAATCCTGAAGTGCTTATTTAAAGAAGCTCTATATGTGTGAGCCATCTAAATTGTATACTCCTTTATTCAGGCAAGCTCTTATTTTACTATCATAAGTTTCATTATTGATCTTGTTAGATAATTACTTAATGTATTGTTCTCTTCAAAATTTATTTTAAAACAAAGATAATTAGTTATCTGAATAACATGTAAATCAAGTTCTTGAATGACTTGGTTTCTGAACCACAGAACCTTGGCTATATAACTCTAATATGATTATTGCTGTGTGATGACAGCAACCTGAATAATAGGCTTAATTGTAAAATGGAAGTATTAAGAGGCCAATCTTGGCCAAATAATTTCTATTTCAATGCAGAAAAAATATATAGCCAATGGTTTAGATTAGCATCAATTTTGTTGGGCCACTTAGGATTTCTTACATATGATTAACACCACAGAAGTTTTTGGTTATTTATAAGCAACTAAAGGAGTTTACTAATATAAACAGATACATTCTCTTGCTCATTCATCATAGTTCCAGCCTTTTTATCTCTCTTGGAAATACAAATCACATCTAGGAGATTAAGAAGTTTGGTATTAGAGTAATAGAGATTTAAATTGTTGCCTTTGTCATTTATGATAGCAGTTAAAGGGGATGGCAACCCCACTTTCTTATTGTTTCATGGGCCACTTGTGATCAAGTGAGACAGTTATTTTTAGGTGTGACTAACAATGGAAGAAGAACACATCAACTTTTTGCTCTATCCCATTCAGACACCCAGCAAATCTCAATTCTTTCACCTCCAAAGAAGCATCAAATATCCTCAATGTCAGTATCAGTGAACAATATTTAGCAAACTATATCTTTCTTTGGCCATTCCTTAGGCAAAGATTTCTGGAACATTTGCCTCATGAAACCCACCATGAAAAGGGAATATGTGTGGTACCAGTTTTCCACAGAGTTGTCAGAGAGGTTCTATTGTTCTGAAAACAGAGCTTAACTAAGGGCTTAACCGAAAACTGTCTGGTTTGATGAGCTCTCTTTGCCTACTGGGATTTAATTTCGCTTGTTTATTTCAGACCAGATTTTCTCATTGTAGTTTTCTCTCAAAGGAAAGTTTAGCCTTCAGCAGGTAAATGGGAAACCTTGAAAGAATATCAGAAGAATGTTTGAATAATTTTTTTTAGGTCTACACAAGGAAAATACTATAAAAAGAAAATATAATAGCACCTGTGGTAGGAAATAGGCTATACTTGTGTATATACAGCCATGAATCCAATACCTACGTTTGAAATAATAAATCTCATATACAGTGGTGGTCCTGTAAGATTATAATGGAGATAAAAATTCCTACTACCTAGTGACATTGTAGCCGTCATAACGTTGTAGTACAATGCATTTTTGACATGTTTTAATGATGTTTGTGTAAATAAACATACTGCACTATTAGTCATATCAGTATAACACACAATTATGTAAAGTACATAACATGACAATTATAATGCAGTATGTTACTGTTTTACATGGTTACTATGCTATACTTTGGAATAATTATTTTAGAGTGTATCTTTATAGATTTTTTAAAAGTTAACTGTAAAACAGCCTCAAGCAGACCCTTCAAGAGGTATTCAGAAGAAGGCATTATTATCATAGGACATGAAAGTTATTGACCCTGAAGATCTCCCAGTGGGATGAGATGTCAAGGTGGAAGACAAGAGGTAATAAATTTCTTGTGTAATGCTTTAATTCCATCTCGTAAAATTGTATTTCATTTGTTTCCTATTGCTTTATAATAAGCTATTTAACAAATTAAAACAACACACATTTATTATCTAAACATATGCACTGGTCCATGAACAACAGAACACAGTAGAACTGATAACTTGATTGCAGCCTTGTCAGACCCTGTGTTCTGTCTGATGACTTTACTAGGAAATAATTCATTTCTATGCTCATTCATATAATTAGAAAATACAGTTCCCTATGAGAGTATGATTGAGAGGCTCTGATTCTTATTGGCTGTTTGCTATGAGGTAGGAGGCGGGACTCAACCAAAGGTGTGACTCCACCAAAGGTGTGACTCCAACACCTCACTAAATTGAGAACTAGCTAAAACAGGTCTAGGAAAGCACTTCCCCATGAGACATGCCCACCAGTGTGCCATGTCAAATCACCACTGCCATAGCAATACCAAGAAGTTACTGCTCTTGTCCATGGCAGCAACCTGACAACCCAGAAGTCACCTGGCCCACTGTCCCCAGTGACTAAGAGTTGCTCCAGGGATGGCTAGCTTCCCCCCAACCGCCGTCCAACATTCCTGGCTGTGCTTGCTTGTGGTCTCAGATTGTTTCCATGGCACTAAAAAGATCCTAGAATGAAGCCGAAATGATAATGAATCATTCACGCCTAATCTATTGACCTTGCCAATACCATGGACAAATATAAGTCATTCATGATCAAGAATGAGTCACTTATCCTTCATCTACTGACCATGCCAATATCTCACCAATACTATAGGCAGTTTTGTGAGATGAACCCTCAAAAACTGCTCATGGTATCTATTTTGAGGTAAAATGAGAAGAGGGCAAAGGGATATGAAGCAAGACACCAGAAATGTCTACTACTGAGATGAAGGCAATAAGGGTTTTTCAGGAATTTAAAAGTAATTTAGTACAGCTGAGGCACTAGGTATGAGATGGAAGTTAAGTGTAGAAAGAGAGTTTTGAATGGCAGTCCAGTGAGATATGAAAGGACAGATAATTTGACCCAAAATATGACAGCAGAACTATAAATGGAAAGAGGGATTAAAAATAAAGCATTTATAATTCTACTATATAATTTATCAATATTTACATATTGGTTACTTTTCATCTATCATACTTCAATGTATATATTTCTGTATTATTCATAATACATTATTATAATTTATATATATATGTGTGTGTATTCACATATATAAAGTGATAATATAAGCAAATGTTATTTTATCCTTTGAAAACTCATTCCTAATGTTTTCTTACTATTTCTCATAAAAATCTATTTTTATGGGCAAGTAATTCTTATTTTTTGTAAACATATATATGAAGGAAAATCATCTCATGTATAATTTTTTATTCTTTTGGAGTAAATTCCCCTAGAACAGGTCCCAGAAATAGAATTATGTCATTGAAGATAACTGTTTAAGGATACTAACATTTTGTTTTGTTTTCCCCAAAATAATTGAAACAATTTGTAATTAAATCAGTAATGGATGATGATGGTGATTATGACATGGATAATGAAAACAGTGACTGTAGCAATAATAATGTCGCATCTCTACATCTAAGATTCCCACAACCCCCTCCCAACATGATAAATCGTATCTACTAGTTTTTATGCCTTTTTATAATCTGCTCTCACTGAATCTAAGATGATATTATGAATCATTTACAACAAAAAAGCTCAGTCAACATGATGCTGTGTGGCTTTAATACCAAGGTTAAAGCATCCTTATAACTTACTCCTGGACCTTAGGTTACTTAACCTATAGGAAGACAGCCTCCATTTGAGAAGTTCATCTATCCTGAGACTGTTACGTTGATGCTGCAGGAAGTTCAAGATACTAGACGGACAGGTTAAATAAAGTAAGAGATGCCAGCTACTACTAAGCTGTAATTAATATTGCAATTGAGATACAAGACGTGAATCTTAAAGAAATCTTGAATGTCTAGCCCCGTCCTCAAATAATTTCAGCTTGGGTGTCTCATGACTATAACCATATAAGAAACCCCAAGTAAGGAACGCCCTACTGAGCTCAGGCAGCACAGAAAACCAAGAAAGATTAAAATAAATCATTGCTTTTAGTCATCTGCAGTTTACACTAATGTCCAGAAAATAATAATCGTAAAACAAACAAAAATGTGCTGATGATTTAGTATATTCCAAACATGATAAGGAGTTTGCAAACATTTACTTCTTCAATTTCCCAGCAATCTATGACATATATATCATAAATTTTATCTTTAATATATAATAAATTTACGTTCAGAAAGTCTTGGCAACTTGCTGAAGGACACAGAATTGGGCCTTGAATTCAGGTCAGTGTATCTAATTCTGCTTTTAATTCCTTCCCTATTAAAGTTTCAATAGCAATGTCCCTTAACAGGATTTATATTTTGCAAGAATATGTGAATCCAAAAATTCTTGGGTGGTGGCTAGGCAAGGTGGTTCATGAGTATAACCCCAACACTTTGGAAGGCCAAAGCAGGAAGATTGCTTAAGGCCAGGAGTTCGTGACCAGCCTGGGTAACATAACAACAACTTGTCTCTATAAAAAGTACAAAAAAAAGAAACAACTAGCTGCACATGGTGGTGTTCACCTGTAGTCCTAGCTACTGAAAGGCTGAAGCAGGAGGATCACTTGAAGCCAGGAGTTTGGGATTATAGTAAGCTATGATAGCACTACTGCACTCCAGCCTGGGCAACAGAGTGAGACCTTGTCTCAATAAAAAATAAAATAAAATAATAAAAATTTATAGAGAGAATAAAATATAAAAATATAAAATTTACAGAAAGAATATAAAAATGTAAAATAAAATATAAAAATATAAAATTTATAGATAGAATAAAATATAAAAATATAAAACCTAAAACCATGAGTTTTAGGTTTTATATTTTTACTTTTAAAGTGGTAAAATTTTCAGTCATGCAGAGCAGTAAATGAATCTGTGAACAAAAAATAATGTCACCTACACATATTATGGAAACAAGTATTGATATAAATCGGTTTTCTAAATGTTTTATATGTATCTCACCTAATTATGACATGGATAATGAAAACAGTGACTGTAGCAATAATAATGTTGCATCTCTACTTCTAAGATTCCCACAACCCCCTCCCAACATAATAAATCATACCTAGTAGTTTTTCTGCCTTTTTATAATCTGCTCTCCTAATTCTCCTAATACTCCTCTCATGGGAACTATTATCAGTCACATTTTACAGATAAGCATTTAAGACATAGAAAGATTTAATACTTAGCCCAGTTAGTAAGTGACAGAGTCAGGCTTTGAACACAGGAAACCTAGCTATAAGGAAGCTTTAACTTAAGTAGCATATACTGTGTTGTGTAAAGGTATTATAAAGCTAATATATTTTTTTTAATCCTGACTCTTTAAAAATCAATTGAAACAATCACCAAGTATTAGCATTATTTTTTGATAATTCTTATACTCACAGTGGCCAACATATAGAAACAACCAACATGTCTGTAGACAGGTGAATGAATTTTTAAAAAAATGTGATATATACATACAGCAGAATATTGTTCAGTCATAAAAAAGAAGGAAACCGTACCATATGCAGCATCATGAATGAACATAGAGAATATTATGCTAACTGAAATAAGCCAGTCACAGATGAAACAGATACTGCCTGATTCCAATCACAGTGGAAAACTAGTATTGTCAAATTCATAAAATTGACAGTAGAATGATGGTTGCTAGCAGGTGGGCAGAGGGGAAGATGAGGAGTTGTTGTTCAATGTATATAAAGTTTTAATTATGCAAGATGAATAAGTTCTAGTGATCTGTTGTACAACCTTGTGCCTATAGCTAACAATGATGTACTTTGGATGTAAAAATTTGTTAGAGGATACATCTCATGTTGTTTTCTTACCAGAGTTTAAAAAAAAAAGAAAAAAGAAAAGAAAAAAAACTAACAAGAATGTATATAGTACTGAAGATTGTATATCTGATCATTAACAACATACTCAATATCACATAATTTATACAATAGATACAAAAGGTGTTGACAACAAGGCATATCTCAACTTGGCTTAAATTCTAATCATATCTTTAGAAGTCTTGAGAGAAGTCTATTTTTTGTTTTGTTCTTGTCATTGTTATTGCTGTTTGACTCTAAAGAATAAGATCTTGGGTAAATTTTTGTAATATGTAACATGTATCTGAGGTACTACAAAAATCAAGTTCTATTACCCTTGCCTAATTCCTTCTTAGTATGTGATTAGATCTGTGTAGTACTTCATTGATTGTCTGCTGTGCAGGCAGCAAAGGCTCAATGTTTATTGAATGTAGATTTACTATTGGAGAACTAAGAGATACAATGTTCTTTAATAGTATTAGAGTTTAGATTTCATGTGTCCTCAGTGTATCAACAAGGACAGTGATATTTCTCCAAGACTTTTATTGGTGAGGTATAGCATCCATGATGCTCAGTAAATGGAAAAGCAGTTACAATGTCAAGCTGAAGGAAAACATTGCAACCTACTTAGAAGACTTCATGTATAAAGAAACCTGACTTTATTTTCTATTTCAAACCTCAGCTTGCCTAGTGTGCATTTCTTGTGCATAAAAGCAGCAGTTTATTTCAATTGTAAAGTACTCCTTTAAAATGAATAGTTCTAACTGTGTTATACTATTTAGCTCCAAAAGGCTATTATATGAGTGTGCTAGGGCTGCCATAACAAAGTACCAAAGATTGGGTGGTCTTAGCAACAGACATTTATTTTCTCAGAATTCTGAATACTAGAAATTTGAGCTCAAGGTCTATGTAGGGTTGGTTTCTTCCATGGTCTCTTTCTTGGTTTATATAAGGCCTTCTTTTCTCTTTGCTTCTCCCTGGTCATTTCTCTGTATGTTTGTGTCCTCATCTCCTCTTCTTATAAATCCACTAATTAGGGCCTATCTTTATGACCTCGTTTAGTCTTAATTACCCCTTTAAAGACCTTATCTCTACAAGTAGTCACATTCTGAGGTAGTGAGGGTAGGAAGTTTGGGGTGACACTATTCAGCCAGCAAAAACTACCCTCTGTCCACTGTTGCTAATCCTCTCTACCAAAGTCATCTCTTCTAAGTCAAATGAGAAGCTGATCCTCTGGCAAATCCTGTTCTCCTTAAATGGATGAAAGCACAGATACCAAAAATAGCCAGAGAGTAAAAATTAAGGAAAGGCACAACATAACTTTTCAAAGGCTTCCAAAAGGTAAAAACTTTTGAAATATTTCTAAATTGATCTACCCTACTTTGCAGTTCCAACTAGAATGATTAACAATTTCTATGAACCTTTTTTATAAGGACCAGACTACAATTTTTAAATGATACCTCACATAATTATGAAAACATTACAAATTATTAATCAAATTAGGTTTGCTGCTGTTCAGCAAATATTCTGTTCTTGGGCATTGTGAATCAGGAATGCTAACCTTTGATTGGGGTTATAGAGCTTTACAACATCTGCAGCATACTAATGCAAGTTAAACAGAGTATCATTGGAAATACATTTGGGAAAAGGGAAGCTATAACGCAACCATAGGCTGCATAAACTTTTAAAACTTCTGTGGCTGGCTAGAGCTGATGACAGCTGTACTTAGGATCTCCCAAGAGCCTGTTATTACCTCACTGTCTGTATTTTCCCCTTATATTCAAAGAATCTATGCAACCTCCTGAGGGCAAACCTGTTCTAAGTCATATTAGCCTTTATCCCATTATAATTCCCTTTGTATCATAGTGTAAAGAAAATTTAATTGCCCTATTCAGTCAATCAATTCATTGTAATCTGATACATAATGTACGAAACAAATGTATTGCAAGATAATGTTCATGATAAATTTCTTTCTCAAGAGAGAAAATATAACACATACATACGGGGTAATAACACAAGGTATAAACAAGCTGACAGTAATAAAAGTTTAAAAAATATATAGGAGGAGAATTCTGAAGAAGAAGCTATCACCATTAATTGGGATCTTTGGGAAAAATTTGTGATGAAAAAGGCAGTAGTTCTGACTTTTGAATTGTGAAATAAACGTATTTTAATTCCAGGTCAAAAAAAAAAAAAAAAAAAAAAAAGTACCATGTGGTAAACATAAAGAGAAGAGAGAGACTTCCAGGAGGAAAAAAATGGGATTTGTTTGGCTCAAGTGTGGATGAAAGGCAACAAATTCAGAAATGTGAACATAGTCATAAAAAGTGAAAATTTCAGAGAAGGACCTAAATATGCTACAGAAGAATTAATGCTGTAGGAATATGTGAAATAGATTTGAACAGGATGAGCTCACAGTGGAGTACCATGGCATAGGTAAGATGTATGATAGGAGCCTCAGGAATGAAGGAGAAGGCCTTGAAAGGACAAAATTACAAAAAAATTACAAACAATAAAGTAAATTGGTTATGATAGTAAGGCAGAGATTTTGGTCCTAGCTGACTAACAAGATATTATATTGCCTATAATAAAAGCAGAAAGAAGGGTTAATTTGGTAAGAAATACTAAGAGTTCAGTTCTAAATATTGTAGTAGTCAGTATTTTTAGATGATCGGCAAGACTCACCACCCCTAGTGTGCAAACCGTAAGCAGTGCAAAATCTCTGAGACCGTGAATGTGATTGATTTTATTCTTATGATTAGAATATGCTGTTATATGGCACAGTTGACTTTAAGAAAGGGAGATTGTGCAGGTGGGCTTCACCTAATCATAGAAACCTTTCAAAAGGAGAACATTTTATCTGGCTAGTAGCAAGAGAAAATCAGAGTTTCAAAACATGAAAAATACTGAATGGTTCGGCACTGGCTTAAAGATAAGGGTCCACATGGCAAAGAACTCAGGTAGCTTCTCAAAGCTGAAAGCAGCCACTGAGGGACATCTAGCAAGGAAATGGGGACTTCAGTTCTACAGCCTCAAAGAGATGCATCTTGCTAATAACAAGCTTGGAGTAGATTATTCTCTAGAGCCTTCTAATGAAAACTCAGCTTGGCTGGTACCTTGGTTTTAGTCTTTTGATTAACTTCATTAAAGAGCCTAGTCATGCTTAGCCAGACTTAAGGCTTATTGACTGTCAGTTAATAAATTACTTAGATTTTAAACTGCTAAATTCATGGGAACTTCAATAGAAAACAAATGTAGATATAATGCCCTTCAGTTGCATCGAAAGCATTGAAGATGGAATTTCTCAACCTTGGCACTACTGACACTTTATACTGGATAATTATTTGTTGTGGTGGTCTGTTCTGTGCATTAGAAAATGTTTAGCAGCATTCCTGGCCTCTACCCCTAGATGCTAGTGGCATCCAAAATTTTAACACCAAAAATGTCTCCAGGCATTGTCAAATGCCCCCTTGAGAGCAAAATTTCCTCAGTAGAGAAGCATTTATCTTAGGGTTAAAACTAGAGGTCACTTACAAATAGAAGGTGTCTTAGTCTGTAGTCAGGTTGCTGTAAGAAAATACCATTAATGTAGGTAGCTTATTCATGACATAAATTTACTGTGTGCCTGGTAAGGGCCAACGTCTTATACACAGAAGCTTCTTGCTGTCTCCTTACATGGTACAAGAAGCAAGGCAAATCTCTGGGACCTCTTCTACAAGGGTAGTAACCTCAATCTCTAAGGCTCTGCCCTAATGATCTAATCACCTCCCAAAGGCCCAGCCTCTGAATAACATTTGAGTTTGGGGGTTAGGACGTGGGGGAGGAAGGACAAAACACTCAGACCATATAGCAGAACACTAGAGTACAAGGAGTTGTGGTAAAACACTTAGATTGTAAAGACAGGTAAAGACAGTTGAAGGTGGGAAATTTTAACACAAACAATGTAATAATTTTAAGAAAAAAGTTTGAAATACATTTCTATTCAAGTATCATAAAAAGGAGAAATGATTCAGGCTCGAGGTAATGCAGCCAAAGGGCTAAGAGAATAAATAGCAAAGAAATGATTAAGGGCTGGAGATAATGCAGTCAAAGGGCTAAGAGAAGAAACAGCAAAGAAAAGGGCATTCACTTAGGAAAAGAACTCAGACTGTCCCTACTTGCAGAAGACATGATCATATATTTAGAAGACCCCATCTTCTCAGCCCAAAATCTCCATAAGCTGATGAGCAACTTTGGCAGGCTCAGGATACAAAATCAACGTGCAAAAATCACAAGCATTCCTATACACCAATAACAGACAGAGAGTCAAATCAGGAGTGAACACCCATTTACAACTGCTACAAAGATAATAAAATACCTAGTAATACAACTAACAAAGGATGTGAAAGACCTCTTCAAGGAGAACTACAAATCACTGCTCAAGGAAATAAGAGAGGATACAAACGGAAAAACATTCCATGCTCATGGTTAAGAATCAATATTGTGAAAATGTCCATATTGCCCAAAGGAATTTATAGATTCAATGCTATCCCCATCAAGCTACCACTGACCTTCTTCAAAGAACTGGAAAAAATCACTTTAAACTTCATATGGAACCAAAGAGAGCCCACATAGCCAAGACAATCCTAAGCAAAAAGAACAAAGCTGGAGGCATCACGCTAACTGACTTCCAACTATACAACAAGCCTACAGTAATCAAAACAGCATGGTACTGGTACCAAAACAGAGATATAGACCAATGCAACAGAAGAGAGGACTGGAACCAATGCCACGCACCTACAAGCAACTGTTTTTTGACAAACCTGACAAAAACAAGCAATGGGGAAAGGATTCCCTGTTTAATAAATGGTGTTGGGGAAACTGGCTAGCCATATGCAGGAAGCTGAAACCTTACACCTTATACAAAAATTAACTCCAGATGGATTAAAGATTTGAACATAACAACTAACACCATTTTAAAAAAAAAACCCTAGAACAAAATCTAGGCTAGGCAGCACCATTCAGGATACAGGCACAGGGAAGGACTTCATGACTAAAACACCAAAAGCAATGGCAACAAAAGCCAAAATAGACAAATGGGATCTAATTAAACTCCAGAGCTCTGTACAGCGAAAGAAACAATCATTAGCATGAACAAGCAACCAACAGAATGGGGAAAAATTTTTGCAATCTACCATCTGACAAAGGGCTAATATCCAGAATCTACAAAAAACTCAAACAGATTTACAAGAATAAAATAAACCCATTCAAAAGTGGGCAAAGGAGATTAACAGACACTTTTCAAAAGAAGATATATATGTGACCAACAAACATGAAAAAATGCTCATTATCACTGGTCATTAGAGAAATGCAAATCAAACCACATTGAGATACCATCTCATGGCAGTCAGATAGTATTAGAACGGCAATCATCAAAAAGTCAGGACACAACAGATGCTGGAGAGGATGTGGAAAAAAAGGATCACTTTTAAACTGTTGGTGGGAGTGTAAATTAGTTCAACCATTATGAAAGACAGTGTGGTGATTCCTCAAGGATCCAGAAAAAAAAAAATTCCACTTGACACAGCCATCCCATTACTGGGTATATACCCAAAGGATTATAAATTGTTTGATTATAAAGACATATACACACGCATGTTCACTGAGGCACTGTTTACAATAGCAAAGACTTGAAACCAACACAAATGTCCATCAATGATAGACTGGACAAAGAAAATGTGGCACATGTACACCATGGAATACTATGCAGCCATAAAAAACGAGGAGTTCATGTCCTTTGTAGAGACAAGGATGAATCTAGAAACCATCATTATCAGCAAACTGACACAAGAACAGAAAACCAAATACCACATGTTTTCACTCATAGGCGGGTGATGAACAATGAAAACACCCGGGCACAGGGAAGAGAACAACACCCACTGGTCTAGGTAGGGGGGTGTCGGGAGGACAGTGGGAGGCAAGGAGGATGGGGAGGGATAACACTGGGAGAAATGCCTGATGTAGGCAATCGAGGAGGGGAAGGAGTTGCAGGGTGGATGGAGACAGCAAACCACCAAGTCATGTATGTACCTATGCAACAATCTGCAGGATGCAGGATGTGCACATGTTCCCCAGAGACCAAAGTACAACTTAAAAAAATAAAAGCAAAGCCTCAAACAATCTGAAGCATAACTATCAGAGAGCTGAGAATAAAAAGTTATGTTGATGTTGGAACAAGATGTCATTGACAGATTAGTTTTGGCCCAGTGGCTTGGACAGAAGTTCAATAGAAAAGGAATGAATAAATTTTTTTAAAGGCAACAGCTTTTAAGAGGAAATGAGAAAATTCATGCTTTTAAGGTAGGAACATTGTTGTAAGAGAAAGGACATAGGGTAAGAATTGCAAGAGGACAAATATTTATTGAGTGTCTTCTCAAATTCTTCAGAACTGTGCTGACAAACATGGTGGCCACCAGCCATGGTGGATTTTTAAATATAAAGCAACTAAACTTAAATAAGTAAAAGTTAACTTCCTTAGTCAAACTAGCAACATTTCAAATGCTCAACAGGCACATTTTACTGGTGGTTACTGTATTAGAAATAGCACATATAAAATATTCCGTTATTGCATATTGGACAGTGCTCCATTAGTACTACTTTAGTGGATTAACAAACTAATGGTAAAATACTTTGAGATTTAGGCAATTTGCAATTAAAAATGAAAATATAAGCTGTAATTGTAGTTTAATATATTTACAAAACAATGTTAAATATAAGTATGGTAGTTTAAGAATTAAATGTAAGTTTATATAATCTGGATTTATTTGATCTTATTTAAATGATACATATTTGTGGAAAAGCTATACATCAATTACTGAATGAAAATTTTTTTAAAAAAATAAACTGTATGTTTGCCTTCTGGATATTTGGAAAGTTCTGAATATCAGTATGTTGAAAATTTTCACTTTGTACATGAGTATTTTGAGACTATATAAGCAGAACTTCAAATATAAATATATTCATCCTTGAAAGCATTTCTAACTTTCTTTCCACTTAATGCAAATGGATAAATGTTTACAAAGAGCAGTGCAAATAAAGACTTCATCTGGAAATTGTAGTCATAATCTATTACTAAAAATGATTTGATTTATAAAGTAGTAATGATGCTATTTTAATAAGACCTAATGAAGCAGGTTTTATTATTTCTCTGGGAAGTCAAGAGCTAAGTATTTGTGATATGGTTTGGCTGTGTCCCCACCCAAATCTCATCTTGAATTGTAGTTCCCACAATCTCCACAGTCATGGGAGGTACAAGTGGAGATCACTGAATTATGGAGGCTGCTTCCCCCCTCCTGTTCTTGTGATAGTGAGTGAATTCTCATGAGATCAAACGGTATCACAAGGGGCTTTTCCCCTTTTTGCTCTGCATTTCTCTTTGCTGCACCATGTAAAGAAGCATGTGTTTCCTTCCCCTTTTGCCATGATTTTAGGTTTTCTGAGGCCTCCACAGCCCTGCAGAACTGTGAGTCAATTAAACCTCTCTTCTTTATAAATTACCCAGTCTCAGGTGTGTCCTTATAACAGTGTAAGAATGGACTAATATAATTCATAAAACTTTTTCCTTCCCCTCCTTTTGAAGAATATTTCCTAATTTGCTTTTGGGGCACAATTCTGCTTGGATAAATTTGTTGAAAAGCTAAAGCTTCTATCATAAGTACTTCAAATGGAAGCTGTAGGAATGCATGGAAAATTCAGGAAAGGAACACTGAAACTTTTTTTGGTCACATCTAAGTGTTTTTTCTTGACATCTTGAAGCAATTATTTTGACCTACCCATGAAAAGAACAGCCTCTGGTGTCCTGCTTCTCCTTCTTGCTATAACTTTGTTACCAGAGTCAAGTTTTTAGAACTTACATGAAACACTGAATATCAAAATCCTGAAGACAAACCATACAGCCTGGGTAAAAAGTACTTATGAACATCAAAAGATAACAATCAAGGAATTGAGAATGAAAGCCATGTTTGCTGGCTATTAGAAGGGATGCCTTAACAATTTTGTTTCTCTATGTATGCGTCCTTGTTTTCCCGTTTTCTTCAAAACACCTCAGTTGTGCTTCCCTATCATTCTGAGATGAAGGTTAATGTGTTTGCATTTTTTTCATAGTTGTTTTCTGCAGTTGTTTTATATAAGCAGATTTCCTGACCTCTTGGATTCAAGAACGAAAATCAATTACCTCCTAATTAATCTTTATAACTCACATACTTCTGCAGTCACAAAATTAATTGGGTATAAATGAACAAATTATTTTTCTTCAAATACTAATTACATATACAGTCTAAGTAGTTTTGCAAGATTCTCTGAGAATTCATATTATGGAAATTTGACAAAAACTGTAAATCCTCAAATGTCAGTGTAGCCTGAGGATGACCTTTATGAAATCCAGCAGTATAAAGTTATGTTTCCAAAATATGATGTCTTGAGTGACAAATGGAACTTTCTCTTCTACTAGATATAAAAGAAAATCTTATTTTCACTGTGTATGATGCAAGAAACAAATATATGAAGAACATTATATTTAATATTATATACATGGTTCATATGCTGAAGAATTTCTACTTTGAAGAATTTAGTGCTACTCAACATACAGAAAATATATTCAAACTGTGCTTCAACCATATGCCTGCTGTATTTCTAAATTGTTCATTGATATATATTTGTTATTTTTGCTTAAATGTATTTCTGTGGTTCTTTTAATAAACAAAATGTATTTAATGGATATAAACACCAGAAAATGTATTAATTATGCTAAATACATGTAAACTACAACAACTGATTCTAGGGAAATATTTATTTAAACCCAGATTTTGTAACATTACATGATAACACTTCAGATATAATTTTGTTGCTACATTATTTATAAAATTCATTTTTGTCTGAATTAAAACTTTTAATCTCAGAATTCTAATCTCAAGATTTGAATAAGTCTTGACATTTATTACCTTCACCTTTATATTATTCATATTTGTTGCTCAATGTAGGATTACAAATTTATTACTCCCAAGGCAGATTTTTTTTTTTTTTTTTTTTTTTTTTTTTTTTTTTTTTACCTTTTGGTAGGAATGGAAGTTCTTTGAATTGATCTAAAATCAGTTTATCTAAATTCATAGCTATTGGTTTTAGACCTTCCTCATATAAATGCACTAAGTACTAGAAGTGTCCAAAAGTGGATCTCTCATTACTTTGTAATCTTTTTGTTCTAACAAATATTTATTGAGCATCTGGGTCAGATCCTAAAGTTTTAAAAATGAAGTAGACAGAATATCTGATCTCCAGAAATTTAAAATCATTAAGCTAATTAATATTTAAACACTATCTGCTCGTACATATTTTCCTTTTCAGTTTCTCGTTCAGTTAAGTATCTCATTCAGTCAAATATCTTGTTCAGTTAACTCCTTTTCAGGTCTAGATGTCCTCCCACAATTAGTATATTAATATCTCGTTAGTCTTCCTTCCCTTTTATCATCTTCTTTCATTCCTTCCTTTCTTCCTTCCCTCCTCATCCCTTCCTTTGTCCTTCCCTCTTTTCTTTTCTTTCTTCCTATTCTCCCTCTCTTCCTTCCTTCTGCTCTTCCACCTAGTGGCTGCTGAACATTGGGATGAATTAATTTAGTTATTTACCACATGATATCCCTCATTCAAATCAATATATGTATACTTGTATAACTCAAATTAAAGCATTCAAGTGAATTAAATTCTGCTCTTAAACATTTATGATAATATTAAGAAATAAGCAATATAAATCTGACAGTTATAGTAATTTTATAATTTGAGCTCCATTTTTCAGTTCATTTATGGTACTCGAGAAAACACATTTATATGAAGACCTTCAAGTAAAAGAAAAACACAAAATAAAACTATCAATCTTATGTATATTCACATAATTGACTAATGCAGTACAATTCTCTTTTGATGTTTCATCAAATTGTCATCTTCTTAATAAGTTTGCATAGCTATATTTCTGGTTACAATTATCAATGAAAACTTGAAACTTCAATGCAAACCTAACAGAAGCAAAGTTGAGAAAAAATATGGAAATAGAAAAAGTGTCCATGCCCTTCAACTGTGTAATGAACTGAGAAAAGTCAGCTAGCCTGTGCTAGTATTGGAATATTTTAATCCTTTGAATACTGCTAGGATAGGATTTTTCATTGTGGCTGATCAGCACAATGGCTCCAGTAAGACCATCCTGATGAGACTCCTATCTGACTGTATGCTTCAAATTGCAAACTGAATCTTACATAAAATTCTGTCTTCTTTCCTAGGTTCAAATCAATTTGGTTTGATAATGCCTCTATGCAAGACTCTGCACAACTGTTAATCCTTTGCAGAAAGTATGAGAGTGTGAGAGATTGGAATATCTCAATAAATAACTGAACTCTTGTGAAAAACAAGATAATTTGTAACAAATATGTCTTAAATTTTAGAAAGACAAATCTATATTATAATAACTTAGTAATTTAAAGTGTATAAAAATAAATTACTGCAGAAAATAGCAAAGCTATTTTAGAATGCTTTTCTTAGAGAATGCTGACAAATGAGGAAGGGTCATCCAAAGGAAGAATAATAAATGAACCAATTCTCAGTTAAGGTCTTTATAAACGTTTATTTGGGGAAGTGGAAAAGTAAATAATAGTAAGTTGTTAATTTGGAAACTGTTTATTAGTGTGGCATGAAGGGATTTCTACCTTTTGATTGATAAACAGCTAGAAGTAAGAGAGAATAGTTACTAGAACTTCAAGGTTGTATGCCTGCTTCTAGGGTGTTCTTGCTCTGTCCAAGGGATTATCCTCCTCCAGAACTGAAATCCCAAGATGAGCCCAGCTAAGCTAAATATAAGACAAGCAAAATATTTATCTCATGAAGGGACTAGGTCCACTTTCCCCAATAGCCCAGGCTTCTCTTCTTACTTCTATCATTTTCAATGCTTTTGTTGCTGTGTTACAAATAAAATTTCATCTTAACATAGAACACCAGAAATTTTCCTCATTGATAAGAATGAAAATATTAGATCTGTTGCATAATGTTTAACAAATTAAGCGACATAAGAATATATTTGCATGTTAAAAATGTGAAGTTCAGTACTATTGCTAAACAATAACCATAATCTGTATATCATTTTTGTAATTACATAAACATTTTTGATTCAATATTAATTATATAACACACTTTTCTTTGTTAATCAGTGAAGTCACCGATTTTGAAGCTATTTTTTTCCAAATTCCTTGTACAGTCATGCTGTTTTTACATTTTTATTGTTTTTTATGACAAATGAGGAGATACTTTTAATGGAACTTTTAGAATACTAGTATCCTAGTCCACATGAAAATATGACACACATTAAGTACAATTACTAAAATATACATAACTCTTCTTCAGGTTAATGAAAAGGAGGAAATATTTTGGCAAAGAATACAGAGTCCTGTATTGTAGCTCTGACTTCCTAAGTTAACAGGACCTTTAGTAACCTATTACTGGACATGCACCTCCTTTTCTATTTTTAAACTAAATTGACTCTACAAATTAATTTCTTAAGATTCCTTTTGTAATAAAAAATCTATGTCTTTTATTTGAATTTATAAAGAAGTAGAAAATTAGATTAGTAGCTTTAGAAGTCCGTTATTATCTCCTGTCATTTGGTTAGAATTTTAAATGTTGACATGTATTCATGATAGAAAGTTATAAGGAGGATAAATACAAAGTTCATATTACAAGCTTCTGACCAATTTTCTTTATCAAGAAGCTACAAGCAAAAGCTAGGAAAATTTACCTTTTTACACTCTTCTATTTATGAAGACTAACTAAAGTTAGCCTTGGGTTTAGAGGATGCAGGAGATGCTTAGGGAAAATCAAGCAGTTATTTAAAAAGAAGAGACAGAGTGTCACTGTGGCAAGCTCTAATGGCAACTGTGTGGTCCAAAAGCAAAGCTATATCACACAGCTAGACTGTTCTGAAAAACAATCATAATCATAGAAGAGGACTGGTCAAGAGCAGATTATTGGATGGCAATTTGAGTCCCCGAGAAGTATTTTACAATGGGGTTGCTAAGGTACAGAGTCAGCACCAAATTCTGAAATAAGGTCTCAAAGGAGCACTGACATTTGTTTCATACCTGCTTGCCACAGCCATCATGCATGCAGATTGGTGGCCAAGAGAGATGGTTCTGTGGGCAAGCCTAAAAATTATTACCCTACATTGCAACTCCAAGTCACTCTTGGCTTGGAGACTCTAGGGTGAAGAAACAGAAAAGGAAAGGGCATCCTTCCTCACATTTCAAAGAAACACTTGCTTAAAATAGCAGAGACCACTGGAAAAACGGCAGAGGTGGTGTTATACCTACATGAATTGTTACCATGTCTGCTAAAATGGATGATAAGGCTCTGATTTCAACAGTTAAAGCAACAACACTGTCAAGATGAGTGAATCTAACAAAATATTATCTCCACTGTGTTATCAGGGCTTTAGGACCAGCTAGGAATAGTGTTGAGAGCAAGAACAATTTCACTATAGGTATGGCACACTTTAGAAAGCTATTCCCAGAAAATTAATGTGGAGACTCAGTTTACTACCTTCATTTGCCTTGCAATACCCAATCATGCTCCTGGAAACTTCTCAATTCCTGTCAAGTAAATATGATATAGAAGGAGCAATGATATATCTACCTCTCTATTGGTATCCAGTAGTGACCTTCATGTTTTGTCAACTGTAGGGTACCAAATTCATACTTCACAGGTTTGAGAAGCAGAGACAATAACAGCAGGAATTGCCTGATTTCTCAAACATCTGCAATTTGGCCAGTGGCCTCAGATTTTCTGCCTTCTGTAGTATAGATGAAATTTGCTCTATTAGTTCATGGGATGGAAGACCAGAACTCAATCTAGACACCTACAGGGTGCCTTGAAAAAAAATAAGATTTTAAGAAGTTTAACACAGGGCTAAAAATCCTAATTTCTTGCTATTTAGGGCAGATGGAAGCTCAAAATTGCTATCTTTGAAAGTATAAATAGGAAAATAACATTGTTTATCTATATTGGCAAACATAAAATATTGGAGCTACACATTAAAAATATTAAATCACATGCAGGTTTTAGACGCCCCCACAGTGAGAGATTCCAGACATTATCAAGAAGAACATTAAGAAAAATATGACTGGCGAAAGGAATTTACATACCATAACATCTACTGGTATGTAAGTGGCATGCCACATAAGTGGTGGAGAATTCATTTAAAAGTTATAATAGTTGTATTCACCCATTCATTCAACAAACATATATTCTATACTTTGGGGAAAGCACTCTGCTAGATACAGAAGTTCACCAAAATGAATCAGATATAAATATTAGTCTTTAATCTTGTTTCACTGAATAGATTATATATACATCAAATATATATATACATACACACACACACATCTTCTCATAAGTATATCAGTATGGCTTTTATAGTTTTGTGGAATACAGATATATATGCAAATTTAGCTATCTATATCTATCTATAAGAGTTTTTAAACAGTCACCATCATTTTGGTATATAAAGCTTGTTTCTTGCATTGCTTTTAGTGTGTAATAAATATACTTGAAACTAAATCTTTGCTCAAATCTGTAGTTAATCCAATAGGTTAATTTCCAGAACTGACGTATGGAGACAGTTTAAAGCTTTTGGTATTTACTGTCAAACTGTGTTACAGAAAGCTTATTCTACTTTATTCTCCAATCAACAGTATATAGATATTCCATTTTCCTCTATTATTGCTAAGATTGAGTGATACTACTCATAAAATTCCTCATAATTTCATCATTTAAGAGTAGTGGCTCGTTAACATTTTTATTTTTATTTCTTGGTTTATTAGTGAGCTTCAAAATTTCTTCACACATTTGGTCCATTTAAATTTCTTCCTTTATGCACTGCTACTGTATGTCCTTTTAAAATTTCCTACTGAGTGGGTTGATCATTTTTAATTTGTAAAACTTATATTAATATTTATGTATCTTAAATATGTTTTTATGCAGTTAATAAAAAGTATGCCCTCAGAGGAACATTTTTATTTTTTTTCTGTTCTTCTACAAGGTTCTCACACTAAAGCTTTAGTAATAATATATGTCATTTTTTCCTTTACATTTTTCTGTGCCTTTATTTTAACTGAGTTGACAAGTTAGCCAAAGGGTAGCATTTTGTCACTGAATTGCTTTGCCAGTTACTTGGTAAGGGAAAAAAAAATCAATACTGATAGAACTGAGTAAATGCCATTGCACGTCATAATAGAGAAAGATTAGTTTAAGAAATTCAACTTTCTAATGGAGGAAATATCTGAGTATATAATAGACAGTATTCCATATAGTGCAACAAACAAAACTATGTGGCTATAAAGGAAACTGCAATGTTGCTGACTGAGATGAGATACATGACACATTAATCTCTGTTAAGTGGAAGCAAACTTCTACTGGCACACAATTTGTTAGCAACTATACACCAAGAAGATCTGCATGCCTGATTTAAGCTATCATATGAAGCAGCCAATGTGAGATAGTCCTAAAATCTCCAAATGTTTCTTTAATATTCCCTTAGCATCATAGGAGACACTTCAGTCTCACATAGGGAGAAATTCTATCTAGTTTTTAATCAAACACATGGGATGTTGTTAACCACTTTTGGTGACTCCCTACTTGAGTAGAAAATCCAATTCTCTATTTCTGTTCTCCAACACTAGTTTGTATGTGCTACTATTTCAATCATCTTCTCATATTTTGATTTAGTTACAGATTTAGCTGGGCACTGTCACAGATCATGTAGTTCAGCCTCCTCATTTTACACATGAGAAGGCAGATCTTAGAGGTTAAGTGATTTGTCCAGGGTTACACAGCTAGTTAGTGACAACGTAGAAGCTAAAATAGAGGGTTCCTGATTTCTAATCAACCTTTTTCACTTTACTATGTTGACTTCTAAAATAGTACAAGACCTTAAATTAACCTTCTAAACAGTTAACTTTTTTAAGGTTAGTGAGAATTTCTGCCAAGCAAGTAGAAAATGGTATTAACTTGTTTGACTATTTCTGGTAAACTGTGTGATTTTTTTTCTTTATAAAACACATACACACACACATACGCATAATACACAATATCATTCTCATGAACAACAAACTCCCATCTGGGGCCTAGGAAACTGCATATCGCAAAACTCTAAAGCAATGGCTTATTATATTCATAGTTTTTGTTTGTTTTGCTTATTTTAAATGTATTAAAACAATATATCTTTTGGATATTTTATACTTGTTAAATATTCCCAAAGGTGAGGGTATTAGAAATATAAGACCTCAGTCAGGCACTGTGGCTAAGCACTTTGGGAGGCTGAGGTGGGTGGATCACCTGAAGTCAGGAGTTTGAGAGCAGCCTGGCTGACATAGTGAAACCCCATCTCCACTAAAAATACAAAAATTAGCCAGGTGTGGTGGCAGGCACCTGTAATCCCAGCTACTCAGGAGGCTGAGGCAGAAGAATCCCTTGAGCACAGGAGGTGGAGGCTGCAGTGAGCCGAGATCATGCCACTACACTCCAGCCTGGGTGACAGAGCGAGACTCCATCTCAAAAAAATAAAATAAAATAAAATAAAGAAATATAAGACCTCTCTCTTTGCCTCTTCTGTTCCACCTTTACATACCTCAGTAACTGTGGTCTCCTTGTAACTTTCAACAAGTCGTGAGATAACATACAAAAGACCAAAATCAATTTGGCATAAAAATTAAAAGACTTTATTGACCTCAAAATGCCTACCAGCAGTGTGTGAGCATACTGCAAAACCTCAAGCCAAGCATAGAGGTTTGAACATTCCCAGAAGTGTGTAGGTGTAAATCCCCAAACAATATTACGGTATGTTTTCTAATTCCTCCCTAATTAACCTATGTCTTGCCACCAAAAGTTTAAAATAATTAATAAGTTAAATATTTACCAAAAAAGCATAAGGAGAGAACATTCAGCATTTTCCTACAGGATCCCTGCACTTACTTATATCATTTTCCCTGGAGTTTCTGAGAGCACGTTATGATATATAATACTTGATAACTAATTCTCTGGAAGATTTACTATTCCATAAATTTCTAAAACACAGATCTCAATTACAGCCACAGTTGTCCTGCTTGAAATTCAGTAACAAAAACATTAGAGTGAATTCACCTTAAAATACGCAATGTTACAATGAAAATGGTAGAAAATCTAAAGTTTCTATCTTCAATTTTCTTGCTGTATCCTAATTTTAAAATGAGACTTGAGGTGTTAAGGAAATGCAGAATGGCTTCAGAACCATCAAAGAAATGAAAGAAGTTAAAGTAGGAAGAGAGATAAGTGAAAACCAGACTTGTGTGGTGGATCAGGGCATCCTGTGTACCAAAGAAACTCAATGCTATAGATTTTCCAGAACTAGAAGCCAATGGCTGTTGTTTTGGCCTTTGTCTTTTAAGTTGTTCAGAATAATGCATCCTACATTCTATTTGAATATATCACCTATTTAAGATTTAGTTATCTTCATATAGATTCTCACTTGGATAATCACAAACAGAAAGTTTATTGTGAAGTATTCTTTGAAGATACATATCAAAAATAATAATAATAATAATTGGAGGAATTGGATTGAGGGAAAAAACTGATCTGCAATGTAGTTGCAACTGTGGCTTCACCCGGTCCTCTGTCAAGTTCTGGAGCTGGGCTAACAATGTTGCCCCAAATTGAAGCAAAAGAACTTGCATTATATTCCTTCATCAGTTAGTTATTAACTGTGAGCCAGTGCCCGGAAGCGGGTGAAGACTTGAATGAGCCAATTTTTTGTGGATCGAGCAATTTTCAGTAAGGCATGAGTTGCAAACCTTCTGAAACTAAGATGACCAGCAACTCTGAGATGAATGGAATGCTTAAAACCTAAGAGGCTACAGGGGTGCAGAAATTGAGCAAGAGATCATAACTTTTTATCAAGGTGACTACTCTCTTGACTATTCAGCCTTGATTTCTTTTGGATGTTTTGATTAGGCATTGCAGTTTGTCTTCTCTAATTAATCCTGCCTTTCTTTCTTTGTTACAGATTATCGCCCAAGAGTATTTACTAATAAAACTTCTATACAAAACTCTTTTCTTCAGAGTCTATAATAATTTATTCAGCGTTTACAATCATGGAGCCAAGTTTAAGAGGTTTGGTACTGGGAGTGGACCTTAAAAGGAGATTCATAGATGGGGTTTTGGAGATCTGTCACTTACTGGCTTGCTGCCCACTGAAGTATCCATCACTCTCAGTAATTAGAGTATGAATAGGTCCTGGCATTACGTAGCAGTGCAACTGTTAAAACTTCCATTAGTAGTGAAATGGAATGTGATAATGGAGGAAAGGATATGCTACTTTGTGTAATAGCTTAGACAGTTGAAAGGTAGGAATGAAATGGGAACTCAGAGTTACAGAACTCAGCAACTGTTGCAGTCAACTATAGATTCATTAAAGAAAGATAACTGCAAACTTATGCAATAATGCAAGGTCAAATGTTAAAACCAGAGGACTTCCTGGATAGCCTTTCTAGGAATCCTATTCTTTTCTAGCTGTATCTGAAGGTCAGACACAGTGAGAACCAGGCTCAAGACTTAATCAGAAAGAGTTTTATTACTTAGATATATAGCAGATGAACTACTTAAGGTTGTCTTCATCTGTTCTTCATGCTATAACAAAATATTTTATGCTGGGGTAATTCTCAAAGTTCTGGAGACTAGGAAGTCTGAGATCAAGGTGCCAGCAGATTGGGTATCTGATAAGGGTGTTCTTGCCAAATCCTCACAAGGCAGAAGGGATGAACACTTTGTCTTCACATGGGAAAGGGTAGGAAAGGGAGGCAGCTTTCTGAGGTATCTTCTACAAAAGTGTTAATCTAACCCAAGAGCATGGAGCCCTCATGACCTAATCACCTCCCAGAGGCCTCACCTACCTTCCAATACCATCACCCTGGTGTTAGGTTTCAACATTTGAATTTTGGAGAACACATACATTCAAACCATAGAAAAGGTGTACTTCTATCAGAAGGAAAAGACCCTAGAAGAATAGATAGAAATCCAATATTCATGGTAACTCAGTGGGTAAATACTTTGGCAATGTAAGTATACATAACAAAACCTTAAATATTTTATTTTAAAAGACTAAAATGGCCTTCTCAAGTAATTTATCTGCTAGATGTCTAAGTGGTAAAACTCTCTGTCTTTATGATTAAATCTTGAGATTGGTTCTCATTCTGAACTTCAGATTAAGCCAGACAAGACTAGGATTTCTATAAATTCTGTCCAAGAAGTCCTCTGGCTTTAACATTTGACCTTGCATTAGTAGTTAATAAATATAAGTTTGCCATTATTTTTCTTTAATGAATCTATGACACACTGCAACAGTTACTGAGTTCTAGAGCCCTTTTAGTTACCATTTAATTTTAAGACATTACACAAAGCAGCATACCTCTTCCACCATTATCACAATTCAGTTATAATCATTATTATAAAATTAATATCAAAAAATATGTATTGTAATTTAGCAACAACTAATACATATTTTTTAAAAATGTTTATGTGTAAAATATATATAAACTGTAAAATTTAAGTTTGATCACGTCATTCCTGTTTTAAACTCATTGATGGGTTTCTGTCTTATTCAGAGTAAAAATCAAAGCTCATAAAATAGCTTCAAGACTCATCACTAAAGTTCTATGATATGACTTCCTAAAAGTTTTCCTCTTACCAATTCTATGCAGCTATGTTAATCTCTATGTGGATATAGAGTAATTACCTCTTTTTTGTTTGTATGTTTCTGAACTGTTAGGACTTTCAGAGTCAATTTGCTTAAATAAGTAGGACTTCAGCTAATTGACCAACCTGGAAGTTAAATTATGACTGATTAAATCTGAATACACCTGTGACAAGCAAGAAAGTACATTTACCCACAGAAGATAAATAACTATCTAATAAGCACATTTAAGGATTCTTAAATCATTAGTTACTAGAGAAATACAAATTAAAGCCACAGTAAGATACCATGTTATACCCACTAAAAAGGCTATAAAATATTTATCAGAAAACAGCAAATTTTGATGAGGATATGAGGGAAAGGAACCTTCTTACATGGCTGACAGAAATGGAATATGATGCAGCCCACTGGAAAAGAGTCTGGCAGCTAACTGAAAGATTAAATAAACGAAACATTGTCATATGACCCAGAAATTATATCTTTAGTTAACTATCCAAAAGAAATGAAAATGTATATCCACAGAAAGTCTTCTCTCAAGACATCCTGTGTACCTAACAACAAATGTCAAAGAAAGACCTACTAATGCTTTTTTCTTCCCTATTAACACCATCCAGATTCTTTTGTTCTTTTTTTTTTTTTCTTTTTGGTGTTTCTTCTTTACAGTGCATAGGATCTTATTTGGTTTAACTGCATCACTTCAGGAAAAAGAATTAGGACACAGAGAAACTTTTCAGCTATTATTTGCTCAAAGTATACAAAAACCTATTCTGTTCCAGAATCTGTGTGAATTCTACGTAACATAATAAACACAAGATATTAAATCTTAAGAGTCTCTTTGGCATTCTCGAACATACCATAAATGCTCTTGCCTTCAATTTTCACGTTGTCTCTATCCAGATTTCTTTTTCCCAAATACACACAAGACTGTTAGCCTTACTTCATTGAGATCTGTCATCAAATTCATCTATGAGTTAATCTTTACTTATCTTCCTTCTATAAAAATTATTCCTTTCTACTTGGCATGCTCTGTATTCTACTCTGATTCCTCTTTCTTTGTAATATTTATTTTCACCTGAAATAGTTACTTAGTTGTTTATATATCTCTTATAAACCTTCCATGTCACTCAATGAGAAGAAAGGCTCAATGCAATTTTCTTCATTGCTGCGTCCTCAACATCCAACCAAGTACATAGTGCTTAATGGCCTGTTCGTTAAGTTAATGCTGAATAAAGGACGCGCCACACCCATGATGTATATATCAAGGAGGCTTTAGAGAGAAGCTGACGTTTGAAATAGTTTTTGAAGAAGGAGTAGAGTTTTCCTCAAAAAAGAAAGTAAGGAAGTAGGACTTTCCAGCTAGCTGTGTGGAAGAAAGGGAAATATAGTCATCACTGTCAGTGTCTTATGGCAATTAGGAGGAAATTTGATGATTCGACAAAAACAACTTCAGGAAGAAAGCATGAATTCTTCTTCAGCATATTCACTAATATATGTAGTATTTATATATAATATTATCCATATATATATATAAGATACATATTTCTAGATACAGAATACGTATTGTCTTTGGCTAAATCTGTGTTAGTTCTTTTAGGTTAGTCCTTTGCTGGTAGAACCACTGAAAGGATTGCATTATGTTTGATGTTTGTACTATTAGATAATCCAGTATTTAAAAGTATTTTGACAAAGAAAATTAAAAAATGAAATATTAGAAACTACTTGATTTTTCTTTCTTCTTTACAAAAGATGGAATTTTATAAATAGTGATGTGGGTAGTCAAATGGAAAACAGTTATGTTTCTTTTAAGTTAATGGAATTTAGTTTCAGGTTAACCAAAAAAGTAAAATATTCCTTATCTTTTGTATTTTAAATAACTATTTGAAAAGATAATTATTCAGCAAAAATATGAACATGAATGTTGACATGTCTTTGTATTACTATTTTAAATGTTGTGAAATTTTACTTAACTAGAATAATCATGGAAGTTTTATTTTTCCAAGCCTAAAGACAAAAGATAATTAAAAGTTGCATTACAGACACATCTTCAATGCTCACTTTTTGACAAAAGAAATCTATTACTCACTTATGCTCAACTAAACATGGGCCAGTAGGAAGAAAGGGGAACATTCTCCTCAATCTTGTTGCTCTAGAATTCAAGCTCCCTCCATCTTGTTCTTGCCATGTCAACAAACGACATTTCCATTCACAATGCTTGGCTTAAATTAGTTACAACATTCTTCTATCTTAAAGGGAAGCTAGAAAATTTAGCCTGCCAACATGCCAAAGAAAAACAAAAACACGGCACCTGGATATAGGTAAACATCTTGGGGAAAATGTGGTACTACCAAGGGACTTTTATAAAATTAAATGCTCTCTGCTCAATTTTTTGAGACAGAGTCTTGCTGTGCTGCCAGGCTGGAATTCAGTGGCACGATCTCGGCTCACTGCAACCTCTGCCTCCTGCGTTCAAGTGATTCTCCTGCCTCAGCCTCCCGAGCAGCTGGGAATACAGGTGCATGCCACCAAACAGAGCTAATTTTTGTATTTTTTAGCAGAGACAGGTTTTCACCATGTTGGCGAGGATGGTCTCAATCTCATGACCTCGTGATCTGCCCGCCTCAGCTTCCCAAAGTGCTGGGATTACAGGCATGAGCCACCACTCCAAGCCTCAATGTTCAATTACTACAATAATATTTTTATTTAACATTTTTCAAAAATCATGATTTTATTTAAATATTATATAATTACAATGATCTCCTACTTAATCATTAAATTTCTCTAATCTCAGCATAGGCTTTCTGCCAACAATGTACATTTCACATAATTTTTCCTTCTCTTCAGCCAGACTATCTCAATTATTACAACTATTCCATGTATCGTATTTTTAAAGCGATAGTAAACAAAAATTCTAAAAATAAAATTATTGTTCAAAAGTACTTGTCGAATCTTTTTCAGAAAGGAAATATCAATTATTCTGCAGATACTTGTTTACTGCCATGTTTGTTAAAGTGGTAAATACAGAAAAATTAGGAAGCACTAACTATGCATTTGGACTACTATTTTGCTGAGATCAAGCTTACCAGGTTTAATAACTGGTGAATAACACAAGCCATTATATAATTGAGTACTAACTTTTAGAGAAGAGAAAGGTAAACAGTTTATAAGTAATGAAAGCTTTGTGGGGCAGTTGGCCATTTTCCAGATCTTTTAACAATGAATTGTTGGCCTGAAGTGATAAGTGCATTCAAAGTTTGGGTAATTAACAGAGGTGGATATGTTCTTAGATCAAAAAGCAAAACAGATCATATCATACTGGTTAATTTACATTTGTAATTTAAATAAAAAATTAGCCAAATATTACAGATCTTTGTAGGTCAAAATAAATCTTCGGTCTACCATTTCCTTTGTGAATGGTTAATTCTAGGAGCAAAGATTTTAAAACTCACTTATAAAACAATTAATGCACTTTACCACTTGGCATTCAATTACAGATAAAGCTAAGGTGAAATAATTTACTCTGATCTATTATTAGATGCTTTTTAAACATCTAAATTCTGAAATATTTATGTTAAAATATGAGATCACTTCCTTATTTAGTTTCTAAGATATCCATACAATGAAAATCAGAAGAAAGAAACAAACACACTTCTACTAGTTCTATACACTATTTTTCAAGTTATAACTATTATGGGCATCTTTTATAAAGAAGTTTAAGTCAGCATCAGAAATGAAATTATTTTAACAGAAATTATGTGTAAAATTTCTATTCAGGTCCTCAAAATAGAAAATAGAAAATAAAAACAAGCCCTAAAGAAATAATTTGGCAGGTTTATTTTGATGTTTTATTTATTTTGTCACTTGAACTGCTCTTCCATTTTTAGTAAAGATCCACCCTCTATAAACAGATAAAATTTGCTCCTGGACAAGATAATATTCCCAGCTCTACAACCAGTACACATGTTTACAGGTAGGGATTACAACATGTAGCCATGTCTATTTCCAAAATTCACAACTAAACATTAGAGCCCTGTCATTGAATCTGAGACATGGATGTTAGTCCAAATTTTGTTGATTTCATCATTTTCCTGATATTCCATGGAAATATAGCTACTGTGGTCTGAGGTGACCATAGAAGGAAGGCATCCTCATGTTCTAATACAAACAAAAACAACAAAGTGCTAATCATGCTACTTATTCATGTCAGAATAAAATTTGTCAAGCAATTACTGTCAAGCACTGCAATTATCTAATGAAATATAAAAAAAACTCTAATATAATAAGGCACAAAAACATATAATTATTTTGCTTCCTATAGCCAATAATTGATTTTTGGCTTAAATCATTATACAACTTGTAGACAATAACCAAATGACTAGACTATCATAAGCTTCAGGACAGGAGTAAATTTTTTTAGTATGAAGGCTTTTACTATTTCAGATGAATATTAATAAAATAAATTGAAAATATCTTTCTACTATTGTTTGATTACAATTTTCTTTAGTGTCATAGTGTCCTACTGCCATTATTAAAATATGTATATACATTTTAAAATATGTATATACATTTCCAGAGCAATTCCAATAATATAAAAAATGAAAGAGAATTCAAAAGAAATTATCAGAGAAACAGAGTACAGAATTAATAATCACCATGTGTATAACAAAACTGATTTTTGCTTTTTATAACTAATCCATAATCGCTTCATGGTTACAATATTATCAAAGTTGACTTTTTCAAAGTGATCTGACTATAAATATGTAAAATGCAGCTTTCTAAACATTTTTAAAGATTTCAGTTAGATTAACAATATGGATACTTAAAAACTCATAAATGATCACATTACTTTACTGTGAAAATGATCACAGGTCCAAGAAACTTCTGGCTAACAAAATAAACATCAGGGCAGAAAAGAAAAAAAAAATCAGGGTTATACTTTTAAGTGTACCATATTGGTGAGATGAACTTAAGTATACCTGTTTATTTTCTCAAAAAGATATAGTTTACAATGTAGATAAACTACTACAAATGAAACCATTGAGTTCGTGAATTGAGACTTTAGAGAATACAGTTGACCCTTGAACAACATGGGTTTGAATGGTGTGGGTCCAATTAAATGTAAATTTTTTTTCAAGAAATATTTCAGAAAACCTTTTGGAGATTTGTGCAAATTTGAAAGAAAACTTTCAGACAATCCCCATAATCTAGAAATACTGAAAAAGTTAAGAAAATGATTTTGCCATGAATGTATAAATACACATAAATACTAGGGTATTTTATCACTGACTACAATAAAATATGCAGAAATCTATGTTAAAACATTAAAATCTATCAAAACTTACGCACATAAAAACTCGCAGACTATACATGGTAAAATTCACAGTTGAGGAAAACATAAACAAGCATAAAGATGCAGCCAAAACTGCATAAAATTAACTGCAGTCCATTTTGTACTCCTATTGCTATTGCAGTGAACTCAAGTGTTGGGTATATCTGCTTAAAATTCTATTTGATATTACTCATGTCCAAGTGTACAATGAGCAGTCTAACTTTTCAATAACATGCTTATTGCAGTAAAAGTAATCTCTTGTGCTTCTCTTGTATTTTTCACTGTGTTTGGTTTAATACTGTAAACCATGAATAACATCATTGGACCCCTATGAAGTGCCAAAAGGGATGCTGAAAGTGATCTCAAGCAGGGGAAAATCATAACATTACTAGAAATAGTTGAATTGCTTGATGTGTGCTATAGATTGAGGTCTGCAGCTGCAGTTGCATGCCATTTTAGACAGTAAGGCTTCTGCTCAACAGTAAAAGCCTTCCTGCTAACAAAAATATTTTGACTTTTTACTCCCCCAAAACTTAACTACTAACTACTATCTGTAGTTAAGTTTAGTGAGAGTCAAAAGTCACACACAAATTTTCAACTGTGTTGAGGTCAGTACCACTAACTCCCAAGTTGTCCAAAGCTCAAATTTACTAGCTTTTTAGTTTATTTTATTTATTATCACAATTCATTAACATGATATAATCCAAATCAAAAAGTGTGTGTTTACAACATGAATGCCTAACATAGTGTAGTGTGTTTAGCATATAACATATATGACATCATCCTTGACTTCAAGCTGTGTACAACCTCATCAAAAATAAAACCTTGTATCTCTGGAAATCATAAAGGAAACTATAAAGGATATCATAATTACAAACCAAAGTATAAGTTTCAGATGATACCATGTTTGAAGATAAAACATAAGAGATATCAATATGCCCAGAATGCTTCAATAAGGAAAGCCTCCTGGCTGAAGAGAGACTTCAGATATATTCTGAAAGATAAATTAAGATTAGCTTAAGGGAACAGTTAGAAGTTGTCTAAGAAAGTAGTAATTTCAACCATTTATGTTACCTAGAATGACCTAAATAGCTAACTAATGGTATACAAATGGAAAAAAAAATTCCTAAAATATGAATATGAGAAAATTCATAATAAAGAATCAAACTTAGCCGGGCGCGGTGGCTCAAGCCTGTAATCCCAGCACTTTGGGAGGCTGAGGCGGGTGGATCACGAGGTCGAGAGATCGAGACCATCCTGGTCAACATGGTGAAACCCCGTCTCTACTAAAGATACAAAAAATTAGCTGGGCATGGTGGCACGAGCCTGTAATCCCAGCTACTCAGGAGGCTGAGGCAGGAGAATTGCCTGAGTCCAGGAGGCGGAGGTTGCGGTGAGCCGAGATCGCGCCATTGCACTCCAGCCTGGGTAACAAGAGCGAAACTCCGTCTCAAAAAAAAAAAAAAAAAAAAGAATCAAACTTAAAAATGTTTCATATTCTGCACTACAATTTAACACTTTTAGCTATAACCAGAAGAAACAAACATGAAAAATATTAGTAAGAGAGAAACAAATAATAGAAAAATTCCCATGAACTCTTACATGATAAGAAGATACAATTAAAATAAAGAAAATTAAATGTGATTAAAAATTAACAGGAAAAATGACATAGGAAAAAGTGAATGCAATACTAAGAAGAATGGTTGCTACTATAGAACTGGGACATTGACATATAGATCCAAGGCAGTATTAAAGAAGCACAATCACGTCTTCATGTGGAGAAGACTGACCCTGTGGACATCACAGTTCCAAAGATGTTGAAGACAAACTGCAATTTTATTTATTTTATTTTATTTTAGATGAAATTTTGCTCTTGTTGCCCAGGCTGGAGTACAATGGCGTGAACTTGGCTCACTACATCCTCCCCCTCCCAGGTTCAAGCGAATCTCCTGCCTCAGCCTCTGAGTAGCTGGAACTGTAGGTACCTGCCACCATGTCCAGCTAATTTTTTATATTTTTAGTAGGGAAGGGGTTTCACCAAGTTGGCCAGGTTGGTCTTGAACTCCTGACCACAGGTGACCCACCCACCTTGACCACCCAAAGTGCTGGGATTACAGGAGTGAGCCACTGCACCTGGCCCATTTTTGAAGCTTTCTATCAGAAGAAATCTATCAGACCCTGGCCATTCCTGTATGGCATTGGTGAGTATGCCAATAATTTAAGACCCTGACAGCTTTTAACTCAAGCCTTTTCTCATGATTGTTTTTGTAGCAAATGAACTTGAGCGACAAGTAACATTTTACCTTCGATAAAGAACAGGCTTGCCTCTACTCACCATAAAATAAGTGAAGCCCCAAATTCATGTCTCCACTTCTGTAATGCAAACCACTGAGTGTACAGACACCTATAGAGGCAATTTGTATTGTCTACCAGTGGGACGTGGGGGTCACGGAGAATCAAAGAAAACAAACACCAAGCTCTGGACAGTGCTTTTGCTGTTATAAAGTTAGTCTCTGACACAAGAGTCTCGTCTTCTGCTATGATTCATGAAACACTAACAGGCCGATGAATTAGCTTGTAAGTAGAATAAAATCTTAGATCCACCCTGAGAGTTTCTGGATATTCAGATTTGAAGTTATAGAGTTCTCTTCACCCAACAACTAGTATAACCAAAATGAAATAAGAGCAACAAAATAATAAAACCAATGAACATTTATGGGGTACTAACTATATCCCAGGCATCATGCTACATGATTTACTTATGATAATTCTTTTCTTGTAAAAATCTAACAGGTAGCCACAATTGATTACTTGCAGTTTTCTGGTGGAGAAATTAAGACCCTAGGAGATTTTGTCACCTGCCCAATATTACACAGGTCATAAGTGAAATAATTGGAATTCATACATAAATACTCTCGTTCCAGGTCCAGCGTTCTTTCCTACCAGACCGTATCATCTTAATTAGTGCACAACTAAACATTCCAATGTTCTGATACTAATGCTACTGATTTTTTTGATTATAATAAAAACTATTTCACAGACTTACACTAAAACATATTATTATTGTTTGTTGTTTGCTTTTACCTGTGGCCAAAATCTATGGTCCCTTCTCAAAATGTGTTAAATCAAATGTAACTGAGCATTCCTGTAGTCTTTCCTACTGAAACTTCTTCTTTCAGCCTTATTCTCTCCACTAATTATTTTATTCCATTTATGATTCAGATGTTTATGCTTTTAAAGACTGTTAGATCACTAAACAGATATATCCTTGTTTACTCAAATATTAACTTCATTTATTCAAATACTTGTGTAATTTTTCATAATTGACTCATATAAAAGGTTCAAGATTCTCAATTAAAGCGACAGAAAAGAATATGAAAACCCTATAAATAAACAATCTTCCATATTTTAGGGAGTAAAATCTTACATGGCACATAGATACAGGAATTGCTGTTCTTACACTGACATCTTTTTGTACTGCAAGTTATTTAAAAACATAGGAATAGAGTTTCAGAAAGAATAACTATCGCTGGGAAATGATTCAAGATACCCTTAGGCTAAATCTTTGACATTCATTTTTTGCTCAGAGTAAAGGTTCTGATGGTAACATAAAACAGGCTGTGCAAACTCAGTACTGATCTCAGAAAGAAATGGGAGTATGAAGGGCCAATAAATTAAACTAAATAAGGTCATTTAGAAAAAATAAATGGTTCTTGATATCTTTATTAAAAAGAAAGATGAGGAGCTATTGATACTAATCTGCCATCTCTCAACAGACAACTATATCAAGGATCTAGAAGGGATGCACTTCAATTCCTTCTGTTAGAAGTGCAATGCTGCCATTTTATTTTTTATCAGTCATTAGTGCACCAAAGTACAAAGTATACCTTATGCTTTGTGAGCAATGACACATAATGTGCATTTTTTGCATTGCAAAAAGGAAAACAGATGCTGTGTGTACAAAGTAGTCCATTTTCAGAAATTAAGCCATTTGTAAATTGCCATGATACTGTTCCAATGTTCCCTTAACTGTATCTGTCTACATGAAAAGATAATTGAACTAAAGTCCTATTTGAGTGCATTGCTTCTGTCTATTCCAAAGAAGGGAAAACTAGTTCCTTAGTTTAGTAATCATATTAGGATATCTTAGAAAAATATTTTACAGATATTTTTTGTCATGTTTCTTCTAAATAAAATTAATTTTGACAACTGTCTCTTTAGATTTACTTCTTCTATTTCTCAGCAGATTGTGAGGGTTCAAGATGCTTAATAAGACGCAAAAAACATATAGCTGGGAATGGGAGCAACAAAGCCCAGAAGTGAGTCAGGAGAGATGATGAGGGGCCTCCGCAACTATTAGTTAAAAATTCTAGACGTACTGAGGGCAAACATCAGTTAAGTTTTGATGAGAATTATGATTTTCTTTTTCTGATGATTCTCAGGTTTTTTTTGAGTTGCCATCATTCTAAAAATTACTCTTTATATAAGCTCAAAGGAGCTGCAATAGGTACCATAAGCACACTTCATATGATCTATATAAAAAGATTTATTCAGTAAAAATACCGGGGATCATTTTGATTCAAATGTCTTATGGCGCATGTTCAACAATGTGATAAAGGAAGTGACACTGCACTGGTAAGTTACGAACAAATTGAGTTTTCCCATGAAGTATCTATCCTGGAGGCTGGCATTAATCCTATGCAAATGGGAGATGGATGAAATAGATGCAGAAGGCGGGTAAGGAGGAAGATAATTACCACTCTTTATTTTTATCTCAAAGCGAGCAATGAGGAGTCCCTGAGATGTTGTGAAGAGAATGGCATAGTGCACTTTAGGCTTTAAGAGTCACCAATTTTGCTTCACTATAAAGAATCTGTAGAGAAAAGCAAGACTTTGGGGACTTTCTTATGCATGCTCTCTATTTTATTTGTATTTCTATATAGCAAATGCATCATTGTGTCTTATTTCTCTATTAGAAAAATCATAAATTTATATTATGAACCTGAGAAATGCTAGATGCTCTTCTAGTACATAGGGATACAGCCATGAACAAAGCAGGCACAGTCTCTACTCACTCACAGTATTAAATTTATTGACGTTGGGGAACTTTGTTCACTCTCATGGCTTTGGCTCCAAAGAATATTAGGAGAATTCTCAAATATCTCTGCCTGGTCCTCTCACCTAAGTCTCATGCCTGTGCAACCAACTGCTTACTTGGGTATTCTTGAATTTTCTTAAATGCACAACTACTAGGTTGGCGCAAAAGTAACTGCAGTTTCCACCATGAATTTTAGTGGTAAAACTGTAATTACTTTTGCACCAACCAAAATACAAACTAAATACTTAATCTTTCTTTAAAACCCACTCTTTGTCTAATAGGTTTCCCATAAATGATATTACAAACTATCTAGTCGTCCAAGCCAAACCCTGGGTGTCATCCATCTCTACTGGCCTCACCTGAATCCATGACAGTTTGACTCTCATCTCATAATAGTAATGCTGTAAGAGCAGTTATAATGTCCTTACAAGCCTCACTGACTCCAGGTTTCCATATCCAATTTTCTCTGTAGCAAAAAAATTATCTTTTAAATGTGAATATACAATCATGTCACCTTCAGAGTTAAAATACTCTAATGAAAGTTTATTTTCTTTAGGAAAAATGTCCAGAGTTTTTAAATGGCTTACAAGTTCCTCCATGTTCCAACCTTGTCTTTCTTCCACATTCCAACCTTGTCTTTCTTCATATCTTCAAATCATTCACCTCTCTTCCCAGAGATAATTATCACTGATACATGGTTTCCTTTTTCTTGCCCACTTTCTTCACACTTTCAAATATTGCTATATTTTCACAGAGCGCTCTTTCTCTTCACATAATGATATTCTTTTTTGTTAAGGTCTCAGCACAAATTTTCTTCCCTAGATCAAGTTACCTCCCCATTTTTCCCATGGCACAGTACTATGATATTGTAACAATTAATGTATTATTAACAAAGTGTGTGTTCATATAAATTTGGTATTTAGAATAGGATCTTGTGCACACTAAGTAATAGATAAATAATTTTTGACTTGATGAAGGTGAATAATGCTGATGGACCATTTTTGGTTATAGGGCATGTTAAGTTTTGGCTTTCAACTTTACAGTTGTTTTGTATATTTATTGTTATGTTTTAAAAAGTGTTACTTTGTACTTATTTATTTTAGCATATAATTATTACTATATAACAATTATTTTATCATGTATTTTTAGGATCTGTTTTAATTTGCAATTATTTTTTGCAAAACCCTTTAGAATACCAGTTGATGGGTAAATGAAAAAAGACACTGTGTCAGTTAGGGATTAGGGCTTTATTTTCCACCTATTTTCAGAAAAGGAATAATGGGAAAAGGGTAAAGCATATTTGAAATAATGGAGCACGGGATTTAAGTTAGTAAAATAAGGAAACAGAGACATAAATTTTCTGATAATTAAAATATGAAGGGATCAAAGTGCCCTATAAAGTAAGAAAATGGGATGAGAGAGTCAGAACTGATAACAATTACAGAATAAGATGTCTAAAGTTCATTTTTTTGTGAAGCAGAGTAGCTTTTTGAAATGAACAGATGCAGTGTGTGGCCTTGGAATAAGATATTTTGAGTAGAATAAGTCTAAAGCAATGAGCAGGCTAGCAACTTACAGATTTGTCTTATTTTTGTCTTCTATTATTAATAATAAAAACAGAATAAAAGATTCCAGAACATTTTCTAAAAAGCCAGATATACATATTTTTCCTAAGGTTACTGATTTAGTCAGTCTACATCAGTTGCAAACTGTTTTGCAGTCCAAATCTGGCCCACTGCCTGTTTTAGTATGACCCAGGAGTTAAGAATAGTTGTTACATTTTTTAACTTTTGAAAAAACAAGAATATTTTTTTGTGAAACATAATAATCACATAAAATTCAAACTTGAATATCCAGACATTTTTCTGGAACATAGTCATTTCATTACTTTATATATAGTACACAGCTACTTTTGTGCTACAATAGCAGAGTGGAATAATTGCCAGAATCACAAGAAAAGCCTAAAATATTTGCTATCTGCATTTTTTCAGAAATCTTTGTAAACTCTTAATCTACACTAGTATAAAAATCAGCAAAGCCTAAGGTTATTGGCATATGTTTTATGTGTATTCAATATATTAACTCTGCTAATAATTTTATAATGGACTACAGACTACTTTTCCTGTTTTTCTTCAGAAACATTGTGAACAATATTGATGCATTGCTTCCAACTGTTTCCATACCCTTTAAAAACTATGAAGAAGGTATTTCACTTTTATTTCATAATTGGTAAAACAGAAGTTGAGAGCAGCAAAGTAAATTACCCACATTCAAATTTTAGGAACCTGAGTAGTTGGGAATGACAGACAATTATGTTCCAACTCCAAAGTCTGTGTTCCCTTTTTATTCTTTTCTTTTTTTTTTTCTTTTTTCAGACAGAGTCTCACTCTGTCACCCTGGCTGAAGTGCAGTGGTACGATCTCGGCTCAGTGCAACCTCCACCTCCCAGACTCAAGCAATTCTCTTGGCTCAGCCTCCCCAGTAGCTGGGATTACAGGTGTGTGCACACCTGTAATTTTAGCCACCTGGCTAAAATGTTTTTGTATTTTTAGTAGAGATAGGATTTTGCCATATTGAACAGACTGGTGTCGAACTCCTGACCTCAGGGGATTCGCCCGCCTCAGCCTCCCAAAGGGCTGGGATTATAGGCATGAACCATCATGCCTGGCCTATGTTCCCTTTTCATATGCAGCACTGCTCCCTACAAAGTTGACTAAAGTTTTCTGGGACTACTTTGGCTGTTCAAGGAAAAACGGAGTCCTAGTGTTCTACATGTAGGTGAGCCAACCATTTCCCCCAACTTGTGACCAACTAGGAAACACCAGTAATCATTATGACAAATCAACTGCCTGTGTGTCAGTTGTTAAAGCAACCATAGTAACCAAAAAAACTATACTGAAGCCCTGACTTTTAAAGCTATAGAATTTTTTAGCGTTGATAGCTCATGTTTATTTTTAAAATCCATGGCAACTGACTACTTGCTGGCAAATACTGAATTTAGAAGTATTATAATTTGATAGTTAGGAAAGTGTTTTGGAATATACAACTTGGTATTTTAATGTGATACTCTGTTAGTATTGTCATCATATAAATAACAAATAACAAATTTACATAAAAGAAACATTCATATTTTAAGTTTCCAGGCCCTAATTTCTCTGAACCTCTGAATGTCCTCACCATGTGTATAAGGACATTTACCTACAAAAATTCTCAGTCATCCCTAAATTTCACAGTAGTACCTATCTCATGAATTTTGAAGAAAATTAAATAGTTTTTTCTAATAACTAAGAATAATCTCAAACACCCTCTTCAAATGAATTACTCAATATTAACAACATCCAAATTGCCAATTATTTATTAAAATTCTACAATCACAAAAGCATGTTAATAGATGCCATGGAAGACACAAAAATTTTATATGGCCTTCCAGAGACTTAAATATAAGGACACATACATTGAAACAAAATTAAAAATAGCATTCAATAGTAATACAAAACTGAAATTATACACTCTACAGTATGATTACCATTGTAAGTGTTGGATATTGCAGAACCACCTATCATTGTTAATTTTTTTTGGGGGGGGCAGAGGTAGGTATATTGGACTGAATATTTGTGTCCTTCTAAAATTCATATGCTGAAATTGTAACCCGAAGGTGATAATATTAGGAGGTGGGCTTTTGTGAGGAAATTGGGTCATCAGGGTGGATTCCTCATGAATGAGATTAGCACCCTTATAAAAGGAACCCCAAAGACTTTTCTTGCAGTTTTCATGATAGAAGAAGATACAACAAGAAGCAGGAAGCCAGCAATTCAGAAGAGGGCCCTTACCAGAGCCCAACCATGCTGGCAACCTGATCTCAGACTTTCAGTCTCCAGTGCTACGGGAAACAGATGTTTCTCAGGATGTATGTCCATCATTAACTGACATATGACCATAACATCAATATGACTATAACATCAAAACTACATTTAAAGATAATGTACCTTTCGGACTCCAGGGCAGAGAAACTGGTTTTAGAGTGAGCCAGCAAGACTTTGTAGAAATTTGAACTGGCTCTTCAGAATTGAATAGCATGTAACTATTTAGGGAAGAATGTAGGATGCAGGCTAAATAGCACTACCCTTGGGTGTATTGTCACAGGTGTTCAAACCAACTATATCTTGAGTGAAGGCTAGGAAAATGAGGCTGGGACTTGCTGGACTGCATCCCCTGAAAGTTAGGTATTCCTAAACTCTAGACGTTTACAGTTAAGGGAACAGATTAATAAATGTTTATTAAACAGATTCAAACTTGGGAGTGTCCTGATACCCCAATATTATGAGAACAAAAGTATTCCTAATTTTGCTTTAAAGATAATAATATTGGCCTGGCATAGTAGCTTACGCCTGTAATCCAAGCACTTTGGAGGCCAAGGCGGGCGGATCACCTGAGGTCGGGAGTTCAAGACCAGCCTGACCAACATGGTGAAACCCTGTATTTAAATAAATAAATAAATAAATAAATAGAGATAACAATATTGATTTTTGCAAAATATAGTAATTAAGAAAATTAATCCTTTATCACAAACGCTTGTCGCAGAGCACATCTCATGATCTTTTTTATCCTATGTATATACAAATATTATACCTAGGGTGAACAGGAGATCCCACTCTTGTAAAAGTCTGAGTGCCAAAACATTTTGAGGGACTGTATATAGATAGCCCTACTGAATGAAGAGCTCTCTGGTAAAGTTACGGCCTTAAGGAAATTCAAGAGCTTGTAAAATCAGAGATTGGACATTTTTACATAGGAAAGAATTTGTAAAAGAAAGTGGTTGATTTTGTGTTTACTCCTGCTTTTAGTAAATAGATGACATATTTAAGTTATTTTAACCATTATTTAGGAAGAATGATAGCAAATAAACAGTAAATATAAATGTTGTCTCAGTAAAAGAAAGCAAAGTATAACTATAGAAATGTTCAAAATCAGTAATTGAGTTTTACTGACAATTTTGTAACTAGATATTAATTGTAAATGACAGAAAAGAGAAACACTCTTCTGAAGATAGCATGGTTTTCTCTAAAGGATTTAAATTTTCAACTGACTGTGCATTTTTCCTCATGAATATCTACAAAGAATAAAATGAAACCTCAAAGACAGCCTGCTCTCCACAGCCTTAATGTCCAGGAAAGCAGTTGCCTGGCAAGACAGAAAACATTAGAACAATAATTGCTCTATTCTAACCAAACACCAAGAAAAAAAAAAAAAATTACAACTCCTCCCTACCATCTTCAAAAAAGGCACAGTAGGAAGCCTAGATTGATAACCAGACTGGTGGTAACACAGCCCCATCCCTGCTGGGAGAGGTGAAAAAACCTATTGGCAAGCTGGTACATGCATTGCCTCCAGGTAAAAATAAGCCCCTCTTTCCCCACCTTCACTTGATACGAGTGAATAGGCCTAATGAGGAGCCTGTACTTCCATCCCTCTCTGGTAGGAATGAGATAAGACCCCTTTCTATTGCCAGCACAGTGTCAGAAGAGATCTGTTAAAACTCAAAATATCAGTAAGATTTAGTACTTCAAAATCTAATATTGAAATATCTAAGATTCAACAAAAAAAATCAGTCATGGTCAAAAATCAGGAAGCTATCACTTGAATGAGAAAAGACGATCAAACACCAATAGTGCCACAATGTTAGAATTATGTGACAATGACTTTAGAGTGCCAATCATAGAAATACTTCAACAAACAATTACAAATGCAGTAGAAACAAATGAAAAACAGCAAGTCTGAGCAAAGAGACTGATACAGAGAAAAATTAAATGTTAGAACTGAAAAGTGAAGTAACCAAAATTTTAAAAATCTCAAACCGGGCTCAGGAAGAGAAGGGAGAGAACAGAGTAAAGAATCATGACTTTGGGCTGGGCTTGGTGGCTCACTCCTTAATCCCAGCACCTCAGGAGGCCAAGGCAGCCAGACCACCTGAGGTCAGGAGTTTGAGACCAGCCTGGCCAACATGGTGAAAACCCGTCTCTACTACAAATATAAAAAAAAATTAGCTGGACATAATGGCATGTGCCTGTAGTCCCAGCTACTCTGGAGGATGAGGCAGGAAAATCACTTGAACCTGGGAGATGGAGGCTGCAGTGAGCCAAGACTGCACTACTGCATTCCAGTCTTTGTCTCAAAAAAAATTAAATTAAAAAGAAAAAAAAAAATCATGACTTTGAAGATAGAACAATAGGTATCACCAATCCTGAATAAGACAAAACAGACTGAACAGGAATGACTCAAAGACTATGATAAAGATCTAATATTCAAATTATTGACATTCCATAGGAGAGGAGAAACAAGTCAGGGTTGAAAAAATACTAAAGGAAACAGTTGCTGAAAATTCCTCAAATTGGATAAAAGACAAACCTATACATTCGAAAAGGTGAGCAAATTCCAAACAAGGTAAACCAGAAGAAATCCATGCCAAGAAACATCATAATGAAAATCCTAAAAACTAAAGAAATATCTTGATAGTAACAAAAAAAAAAATGGAGTTTTGATTAGGCTGAAAAGGATGCAAGAAATCACAGGGTTTTTGGGGTTTTCTTTTTCTTTTTTCTTTTTTTTCTTTTTCTTTTTCTTTTTTTTCTTTTTTTTTTTTTTTTTTTGAGACTAAGTCTTTCTCTATAGTCCAGGCTGGAGTGCAGCGGTGCAATCTCAGCTTACCACAACCTCTACCTCCTGGGTTCAAGTGATTCTCCTGCCTCAGCCTTCTGGGTAGCTGGGATTACAGGTAAGCACCACTGCACCTGGCAATTTTTTTTTTTTTTTTTTTTTTGTATTTTTAGTAGAGGCAAGGTTTCACCATGTTGGCCAGGTTGGTCTTGAACTCCTGTCCTCAGATAATAGCACACCTCTGCCTCCCAAATACTAAGATTACAGGTGTGAGCCACTACACCAGGCCCAAATCACAGAATTTTTAATGAGAGTTTAACTGTTTTGAACAATATTTATAACAGTATGCAAGTTAAAGACATGCCTCACACATGAAAATAAGAAACGGAGATTCAAATTATTTTCCATTACAATTTCCCTTTTATGAGAAAAATATTTGCATAGGACTTCAAAATTCAAGTACTCCCAATAACAACATAAAAAACATATATTATAAAATATAACAACATATTTTAACCCAAAATATTGAGAATGTTTATTTTAAAATATGATCAATACAGAAATGAGAGGTCCACAGTCTTTTCTCATTCTGTTATAAAAACTGTATATTTTCCTCTTTTAGCACCTCTTGCTTCAGATAAGGCACATTTAGGTGTTCAATAGCCATGTGTATCCTGTGGCTACCATATTGGGCAGTTTAAGTCTACAGTGATGGCACAGGAAACAACGGCATGCAGAGCAACAATGTAGTTTGTGGCTCATATTAAAGCTGTTACAAGACTTTCTAATATCAAATATGCCTCTCTGACAAGTATTAACAATGAAAATAAGACAGTATATTTTTAAAATGTTGAATAATGCTAAATAGTCAGTTTTATTGAGACAAAATGTTTACATTGTAGACTTAACAGATAATGCACAACAATGTGGTTAGTGAACTCTAGGATTTTCATTTTTGTGCCTAGGTTTATTGGTTGGATTGACGTTGCTTTTACAAATATTTCATAAATTTTATCTCTATAAATGATCATTGTATAATCCTGATGTATTTGAGATTTTTAAAGCATTCTGGCTTCGACTTGAAAATGCAAGATTACTTTTACCTCTTTAAAAATGTAGACATAAGGTAGCAGTGCATTAAAATTTAAATTCAGCCATGACTTGAAAAACTTTACTATAATCTTTAGAAATCTTAATTCCTATCTGTCAGAAAATACCTAAGATTATTTTAATAACATATTTGAACTTTTAAAACATTATGAAATATATAGGTATTTTGTATCCAATGTATAAGAAATTATTAATTAAACCCAATCGCCGGCTCCCTAAAAATTTAACACGCTTTAAGATAATGTTTATAATTCATGCATAAAATTTTAAAATTCTAGTGCTTATTTTTGAAACTTCAGATCAGTTTATTAGAAGAGTATTGACCAAATACAATATTTAAAAATCTCTATTTATAAGCACTTATTTGTATAAAGATTTCCTCTTTATTTTGTGACTAAAAAAATGCAGTAATGAATTAGATAATGAGGCAGACAATATTGCTCTTCTCACCTGAAATCACCATAGCAAATTTCATGCTAATCTGACTGCTTCACAGTACTTTACTGTCCTCTTAGTAAATAAATATCAAAATTTGAACTTTATCAGTAAAATTAGACTCACTTTTATCCAGTTGATATATTGACTTATTTTATATGTTTTTATCTGCAAATAGGATTTCATTCATGGATACAATTTAAAAACAAGGAATTAGATGATAATCATGTAATGGCTGATCCTCAGTTTAATTCAGTAGGCATCAGTTAACTAACATCCTGGTGTCATGGAAATAAACACGAATAAAATGAATAAAAACAACACATTATTAAGAATTAATTTGTTTCTATAAACTGATTTTTAAGTATTTTATATGATCCATAACTAAATTTAAAGGCTTTCAATCTTATTATGCTCATATTTTTTAAAAAAGTGTGTGCTTTAAAACGAAATAAAATAAAAACTCACGCTAACGCAGAGGGTGGGCATGTTAAATCCTAGCAGCAAAGAATTTGGCTTTATCAAGCCTCATTAACTGAAATTTTGGTGACAGCTTTCTCACTAGCATAAGGGAATATCTCGAGAAGAAAATTCATAAGGTAATCTGGGACAGAAAAAAGAGTGAGAAGATAGTATATCTAAATTAGGCCATCAAAATATGACTTTTTGAAATGTATAGCAAGTCTATGCTTCATCCTTTCCTGTGTGACTAAGATTTCTGTTATCTCACAAAAGATTATGGCATGGCAATCTAACAAAGCTCAACTGCACACTTCTGCTACACTAATGGGTACTTCTTCATTGTGCGATTCTTTAAAAATTCTGTCAAAGTATCTTTTCAACAAGAATACAGAAAAAGACAGACATAATTCCTCATTTATGGTTTGTCACTTATGTTACTTTTGATGTGCAAATGTTAAAATACTCTGGGTTATATCATTTCTAAAGCTGTACTTAAATATTCAGAAAAAATAATAAATGAATCCACGAGAGTTACACAAAGCATTAAGAGCAATCAGAATGTGGGTCACCATTTAAGCGTTGTGTGACTGACCCAACCAAGTATCTTCCAATCACATCTCTCATTTTACCACTAGTAAGTTTTTACTTTTAATAAAGCATTGCCCTGTTTTTGCAGCAGTGCTTTAAAATGTAAGAACGCTTGAGAGGGAAAAATACAATGCCTGTAATACTAAGTATATTATATTATTAGGGCAGCTGAGTCCAGCAAGCATGAAAGGCCTCTGAAATTAGAAAGAGATGAAGATGAAGCAGGAAAAGTATCAAGGGTAGTGATTAGGAGTCATAAAACATATACTGCCTTCATTATATTTTTTTGAGTGCTGATCTGAATGCCCCCTCCCCCAAAATAACATAAATAAAAATACTACAGATTTTTTAAACACTTACATTTACATGGGGATGCGGGTAGTGTCGGGGGATACCACAACAAATACTTAAACGGCGGTTCCCAGTCTACACTGCACAAAGTTCCTCTATCTCCAAAATAGAAAATGTGTAATCTAATTGGCTTGAAGAACTAGTACACATTGTTTTAGTAACAACGGCCACTGAGAAGAAATTCAAGAGAAGAAAGAGACAGAGTGCCTCTAGAATTCTCCCTAAATTTCTTGTGGCCCATCATTACCACTGCATTTTTACTGAGAAACTGCATATTAAATTGCAGGCTCATTAGATTATGTACAATGATGTGGATAGTAAACTACAGGATTTTCATTTTCCTGCCAATGTTTGAGAGCCAGACTGGTGTTAACTGTTGGCACCAATATTACATTAATTCCTATTTAAATTCTAAGTATATAACGGCTCCTTTTGAACATGTGTAATTTTCTCTTAGGTGCCAACGAAATAATTTAATTATGTCTGAATGTTAAGATTACACACGGACTAATAGGAGACAACAAGGAGTCCAAGTTGTTCTTCTTAATAGAAATATACCTATTTACTATCAATTAAGTTTGACCACTGTTCTAAAAAGATAAGCCGATATGTAAAACAGTAAAGAATTATAAACATAACTTTTGGACTATATAAAATATAAAAAGAAAGAGACATTTCATGGTGTGGTCCATTTTTTATGTTCTGTGCAATTAATTGTCACACAGTTACTTACATCATTATGCAATTGATTTGGTTTCAGACCCTGTTAGCTTCAGAATTAAAAAACTACGTATGCAAAGGTGGTAATTTTGAAAATGTAACAATATATTTATATCAACTAGGGATTCTCTCCATGGCTTAAAGACACCGTTATTTTGTCGTTTCGGGAAATATATTCATTGTGCCTTATCATTGCAGATTTCAGAGAAGAAACTGCTACCTAGTTAGCTTTTTAATACTTCCTGAAACAAGAATTCAGACTCAAGTTCCTTGTACTTAAATAGTTGCAAACCAAGTTACAGAATAATAGAGTAAGAGTCTTCCTTTTGAGGTTTAGGTTTTTGAAAAAAAAGAAATTTCTAAAATGAAATTTATCTTTTAAAATAATTATCTCAATGCATATACTTCAATACTATGAAAGCATGTTAATCATCAGAATAAGCAATATTCAAACATTTTCTATTTTGTAGCCCCTTCGAAGAATCCAGGAAAATATTTATAAAGTATTTTTTTTTTTTTTTTTTTTTTTTTTTTTTTTTTTGGAGTCTCGCTCTGTAGCCCAGGCTGGCGTGCAGTGGTGTGATCTTGGTTCACTGCAACCTCTGCCTCCAGGATCCCGGTTCAGGCAATTCTCCCACGTCAGCCTCCCAAGTAGCTGGGATTACAGGCACGAGCCACCATACCCAGCTAATTCTTTTTTGTGTGTTTCTTTTGTATTTTTTAGCAGAGACAGGGTTTCATCATGTTGGCCAGTCTAGTCTTGAACTTCTAACCTCGTGGACACCCGCCTCGGCCTCCGAAGTGCTGGGATTACAGGCGTGAGCCACTGCGGCCATCCCCCGGTACTTTCTTATACCACCAACTGAAGCAAGATTTCAGAAGTACCTGAAGATAAGGAGCTCCTAAACTACACCCAAAACATTACTTTAGAAACTGTAAATAAAAGGGGCTTACCTCCTCTAGGCTACTTGTGTTAACCGGCAGCGAATCTGGACGGCTCGGTGGCAACCTCAATTCTTGTCTCCTCAGAATATTTTCGACTGAGGGGGATAAGGCAGAAGAGATGGAGGCAAGTTTTAGAGCCGGAGTTAAAATATATTTAAAAACTTTAGAGCAGGAATGAAAGAAAGGAATCTACACTTGGAAGAGGGCCAAGCGGGCGACTTGAAGGACCTTCTAACTTACGGTTTTATACTTCGGCATACCTCTGGCATCTAGCGTCGCTTCTCCGATTAGTCCCGTGCCGTTCGCCGTCCGCATGCGCAGTGGCCGCCTAGCGCTTGGAAACTGGGCACGCACAGTGCGCATGCTCACTTGAGGCGCTCTTCCCTTACCAGCCAAATCTCGTACACTAGTTATTGTGATAATTTGGTCTCTTAGCGCGCATGTGTGAGCCCACTTGCCAGACTCCTGAGATCTTACTGGCAGCTGCTGATCACTTACTCGCCTCAGGTTCTTTTCTGTAGATTTGGAGACTGCCTTTCACTTGTACCATCTGTGATCAATTATTATTTTAGGGAGACAGTTAACAACCGCCTGACCACCACCTGATGGTCATCTGACATAACGTGTTTTGGATGAGGAGACCTCTCCTACCCTGTTTATGTCTGACTACCTACTGTAACACGTGAATGTTGCCTACACATAAATAAATGTTAATACCCTAACATACATTGCTTTCACTATTTCAGATCCTAGTTGCTGAATAACTTAATAGTAAATATTTGACATGATTTTCTTTAACTGGCAGATCTCCTGAAGTAAATATTTTTTCTAAAAAGCCAGCATGAAAATGAAGCTTGCTGAAAGTTCTTAATGAAGAAATTAGTCACAAAGAGCAGATTTTTTTTTCTTGGCCTAAAGGATTGCTTTATAGCAAAATTATCATTGTTTTTATTTTCAGTTAGTTTCACTAATTTGTATTTGTGCATAGACACAAACCCACACAATAATATAAAAACACTCTCTAAAGACAACAGCTAATATACAAAAAACGTATTTTTCAAATTAGGTTAACTTTCAAAATATTCTTTTAAACATGTCACATATTTTTTTCTTTATAAGCATGCTGTTTCATAATTTTTAAAAAGCTCCAAAGTATGAAGTTAACAATAAATCTCCTTCCTCATACAATAATTTCCGTATTTTTTCAGAGGCTCTTTTATCCTGTGAAGAAAATTATTTTTTGTTTTTTCACTATATTCAATGTATTTTCTATCTTTTACACTGAATATAAGAGCATAAAAAGAAATGAAGGCCAGGAACATCTCATGTCTGTAATCCCAGCACTTCAGGAGGCCGAGGCAGGAAGATCATGAGGTCAGGAGATCGAAACCATCCTGGATAACAGGGTGAACTCCCATCTCTATCGAAAATTAAAAAAAAAATAGCGGGGTGTGGTGGCATGTGCCTGAAGTCCCAGCTTCTTGGGAAGCTGAGGCAGGAGAATTGCTTGAACCCGGGAGGCAGAGGTTGTAGTGAGCTGAGATCGCACCACTGCACTCCAGCCTGGATGACAGAGCAAGACTCCAACTCAAAAAAAAAGAAAAGAAAAGAAAAGAAAAGAAATGTAATTACTTTTCTTTCCCCATTATTTTTCATGTATAATTATGTATTATATTTGCTTTATAGATTTTATTTTCCTTAATGGATACCAATCATTTTATAATAGAAATGCTTAATAAATAAAAGTATACCATCATGAATATTGTTAGACCACTATTATTCACAATATCCAAACATTTTCCAGGATAAAAATAAATAAATTTATAATAACAAGTTTTAAACAGAATATTCTGCTTGAAAAGATTTTGTTAATCTGTTAATAACAGTTACTTTTGTAGAGCTTACTTCTGTTTTCAATGAGAAATGAAGCAACAGAAAACCACTGGGGCTCTGTTAAGGTTTTGATAGTATTATACATTGTTATTAGGAAAAGTAATATTTGTTTTCTTTATTTAATCTCATCATGAATTAGCTTTCATTTTGTTTAACAATATAGTATTCACAACTATTATTTTCTAAATGCTTTAGTTGCTCTTACTGTTTATGTTCAATAAACTAGGAATTATAGATCTGTGATGAACTTGCATGATAGGATGCTCTATAGTAAAGTTCAAATGTAATGAAATAAAATTCACTGAATATGTTTTCTTAGGATTTTATTTTCATCTATTTTATCTTCATTTAAATCTGACTTCCTTTATACCAAACATTTTCTCATACAATCATCCAATTATTTATTTTTGGAATAGTACAGTGATTTGATTTTTATTGAAACAATAGAACTTTCAAGAAATGTCATGCTAAAATGTAAATTATCTGAGGTATGATCCTGCAATGCTCAGACTGACTTTATTTTAAATTCTCCATATCCTCCTTCTCATCGCTACTTACTTGCCATGTACATAATAAGGAATCAATATATGCTTTTTTCAAAAATTACAATTCAGGGAATAAATCATAAAAAAAAATTGCACATTGGCATTTTTGGATCCACATAAATAAAAAATTGTAACAAATTTAAAGGAAAATTTGACAATTTATCATGTTTTATTTATTTTAAATCAGACTATCAATATCTCCCCAAATTCTCTAATTAAAAGAGATATATCAACTATAACAGCATCTTTTTTCAGTGAATAACCAGATCAGTTCAACATTAAACTCAATTTATGTGAGTGTATTTTTAGTAAATTTTTTTTTGTTTTTCTTAAGTAAATTTAGAAAGCTTCTTGATGAAATGAATGAGATATGTAAATAGGCATAAACAGAAAATGATCCCAAGCAATAGCAAAGACCTGGAACCAACCCAAATACCCATCGACGAGAGACTGTACAAGGAAATATGGCACATATACACCATGGAATATTATGCAGCCCTAAAAATGATGAGTTTGTGTCCTTTGTAGGGACATGGATGAATCTGGAAACCATCATTCTCAGCAAACTGGCACAAGAACTGAAAATCAAACACTGCATGTTCTCATTCATAGGTGGATGTTGAACAATGAAAACACATGGACACAGGGAGGGGAGCATCACACACTGGGGTCTGTTGTCGGGGGGCCAAGGGAGGGACAGCACGAAGGTAGGGAGGTTGAGGAAGGATAACATGGGGAGAAATGCTAGATGTAGGTGATGGGGGGATGGAGGCAGCAAACCACACTGCCATTGCCATGTGTGTACCTATGCAACAATCCTGCATTTTCTGCACATGTACCCCACAACCTAAAGTACAATAAAAAAAAAAAAGAGGCTAAAATACATGAACTGAGTTTACTTGAGTAATTTAGTTGCTTTATTAGAAATAGAGGCCGGGCGCAGTGGCTCACACCTGTAATCTCAGCACTTTGGGATCGAGACCATCCTGGTCAACATGGTGAAACCCCGTCTCTACTAAAATACAAAAAATTAGCTGGGCATGGTGGCACGTGCCTGTAATCCCAGCTATTCAGGAGGCTGAGGCAGGAGAATTGCCTGAACCCAGGAGGCGGAGGTTGCAGTGAGCCGAGATCGCGCCATTGCACTCCAGCCTGGGTAACAAGAGCGAAACTCCACCTCAAAAAAAAAAAAAAAAAAAAAAAATATATATATATATATATATATATATATTAAAAATAGAAATAGAAAAAAGAAAAGAAGGCAAGGGAGAGAAAGGAATAGCAAGAGGAAGAAGGTAAAGGAGAGAAGAAGAAGAAGGAGGAGGAGGAGGAGGAGGAGGAGGAAGGGCAAGGGGAAGGGGAAGGGGAAGGGGAAGGGGAAGAAGAGGTAGAAGAAGAGGAAGAAGAATAAGAGGAAGAAGAAGAAGGAGGAGGAGGAGGAGGAGGAGGAGGAGGAGGAGGAGGAGGAAAGGAAACAGTACAGGGTGGGAAGATAAAAGGGGGAACAGGGAAAGGTCTATTGCAGTAATTACAGCAAAAAGTTATTTTGACTTGTGCCAGAATGGCTGAAATGGAAGAAATTAAGTATTGTTTGGCCTCTGAAAATAAAGTCCTCAGAAATGCTTGAGAGGTATAAGGAAAAAAAAAAAAAAAAAAAAAAAAAAAAAAAACTAGATAACCTCAAAATTTTTGGTCTAAACAACCGTAAAATAGTCGCCATTTTCTGCAATGAAGAGTCATTAAGAAAAGGTTAGAGAAAGATCAGAGTTACAATTCATAGCTGTTAAGTCTAAGGTGCTTATTATACATCCAAGTAGAAGATAAGTAGATAGGCATATGAGTTTGGAAAACATAGAAGAGTTCCAGGCTAGAGAAGGCCTTTGGAAGTTATTATTAGATAAGAAGAAACTAAATTACTTTGCCAAGAGAATGTATAAAGATGGAGAATAGAAGAGTTCCAATCGATGAGTATTTTCTGTGAAAATAAAGATATTGTATAAATATCAACAATATTCAAAAAAAGACAAATTCTTGAAAAACACAAATTGTCAGATGGACATAAGGAGAAGGAGAATATATGAATAAGAAACATAAAAGGAAAGACGAAAATATCCACAGTAGTAATATTCATGAAATTCATACTGAAATAACCCACATGCTAATCCACATTTGATACATTCATATAGTACAATATCATAAATGAAAATTAGCAAAATCATACAAGAAAACAACAGCTAATGTGGACTTCACAGCCGTGTTCATCAGGAGAGGCCCAACTTGTACTAAACAGTTCTAGTTTTATAAAGTTCTCATCTAGGCAAAACTAAATTACAATGTAGATATTGGAATATTTGTTTCCCTTTTGTGCTGATAACAAGGTATGCTGGTGTGTTAGTCTGTTTAACACTGCTATAAATAATTTCTTGAGACTGGGTAATTTATACAGGAAAGCAGTTTAATTGACTCACAGTTCTGTATAGCTAGGGAGGCCTCAAAAAACTTACAATCATGGTGGAAGGTGAAAGAGAAACAAATACCTCTACAGGCTGTGACAGGGAGTGGGAGATACGTAACACTTTTTTTTTTTCTTTCTTTTTTTTTTTTTTGATTAGTAACACTTCTAAACTTTCATTTACTATCATGACAACATCATGGAGGAAACCACTTCCATAATTCAATCACCTCCCACCAGGTCCCTCCCTTGAAACCTGGGAATTACAATTCAAGATGAGATTTGGGTGGCAACACAAAGCCTAAATTTATCAGCTGGCAGTGCTTTCTCCTTTGATCCGGCTTTGATTACTCAAGTGGTTTTATTTAGTAATCATTTATTAGATTTTACAGTTATTTGCAAAATTATACACTTTTCATGTCAAACTTCTAACACTTATTTTTAATTATTAAAAAATCAAAACAATCAAATAATGAAACCAACTAACAATATATTAAAATAGTATAATGTGGAGACTAGTTGTATGAATTATTAAAATATCATAGTAATCTACCATAATTAAATAGGACTTATAGTGGTATAATAGTTGTATGTTAAGAAAAAGACAGAACACAGGTACCTAATGGAAGATGTAAAGTTATTAGTAGATATGATGGGAAGGTGAAATATACAATATGGCTGCAGAAAATGCCTTTATAAGAAAATACAAACCCAGAAAGAATTGATAGGATAAACCTCACTGCATATATTTTGAAATGTCTCAATAAACAAAATCAAAACACAATACAAAGAAAGGATATACATATTTGTAACTTATGATAGACAGATATATAAATTTGTATGGTTTGCTAATACAAATATTAACAACCCAATAAGAAAATATTAAAACTGTAAAGAGTCCTCAGTAAAAAAAAAAAAAAAATGCAAATATCTTGTGAGTATTAAAAAAAAAATCTTCAGTTTGACTCAGGATCAGACTTTCATATTCTCTTTTGAATTTTACTTTTTATTTTTTGAGATGGTGTCTCAATCTGTCACCCAGGCTGGAGTGCAATGGAGCTATCTCGTATCACTGCAACCTCTCCCTCCTGGGTTCAAGTGATTCTCCTGTCTCAGCCTTCTGAGTAGCTGGGACTACAGTCATGCACCACCACATCTGGCTACTTGTTCTGTACCTTTAGTAGAGACAGGATTTAACTATGTTAGTCATGCTGATCTCGAACTCCTGACCTCAAACAATCTACCAGCCTTGGCCTCCCAAAGTGCTCGGATTACAGACCTGAGCCACCATACCTGGTCAAGTTTTGTATTTCTAAGTATGTATTTCCCATACAACATCAGAAAATTTAATGAAACTGGAAAACAATTTTATTTTAATCAGATTTATAACTTAAGATTTTCTGCACTTGAAAATTTTTGTGTGAAAATTTGCCATTATATTGTACAATTCCTGAAAGTAGCAGTGTTTCTATTTTACCCTGGGAAAGCTTGACAGGCCTTGCTTTCAATTTTTAAAATGCAGCAATCAGTAGAACATTTTATTTATACACAGGCAGTTGTTAAACATTTGTGTCTATTACCTGTGATGCATGTTAGTGTATTCTGGTCTATCCAATCCCATTCCATTCGATCTTCTTCTATTCTATCCTATTCAGATTTATTCAAATAATTGGTCATCACAAGGTACTGCGTTGATGTCATCAGACTGTGACCGATATTTTAAATAATATTGCTTTATCACATGCTGAATGGGCTTTATTTAGTTAAAAAATTGATAAATATAATTTTTGGCATAGAGGAAGGATAGTATCATTTATGACTGTTCAATCTGAAAGCCTAATATAGAAAAATGCAGCTGTGATCAGAATATTCCTACAGAAATATCAGTTTAGTACACACTTTTGGTTCAGTGAGTACATAAATGATACAGTTTAAGGTCTATGACATAAATGTGTACTTTCTAAAAGTTGACGTGCAGAATCAATTATTCTTTTGAAAGAGATAACATTTTAAAGAATTTTGTCACTCTTTAGAACAAAAAAGTAGACAACATGTATATGTATCTTTTGTAGAAAATAATAATAATAATTTCATATTAATGGCCCAAGTAAATGAGCACATAAAGTTTTTTCAGAATTGCAACCTCATAAATAAAATAAGTATTAATAAAATTAAATATGATGGTGGCAAGTAGTTTTTCTGTGCGAAAAACACAAAGTAAATCCTTTTACTCTGTTACTAAAATCGTAAGTAATGACTTCTCATTGCACATCTAAGCATTAATATTTTCCTTGTTCATTTTACCTGCTTTATGTTCATATAAGAATTGCCATGGTTCAAAGTTTATAGACATTTCATGTTGTCCATTTCCTACTTTCTATTATTCCAAGAAATATTGTTACTCTGAATAAAGATCAGAAATGTCTCTTCATATATTACATGAAGACTTATACTATTAAGACTGCTATTGAAACATTAATTTATTATTGAGTAAATTTGTTTCATATCACTAGAAAAATAGTGGGTATATTACTAAATACAGCTTAAAATTAAGAGATAAGGCATGAAGCCATAACCTCTTCACATCATGAGATATGGAAAGGCTAACTGTAAAAGTCCTTTTCAGGATAGTAGTGAGAGTTGTGAGAGTCTGTGAGAACTGATTTCTATTAAGTGCTTCAAAAAATAGGACTTAAAATGATTTCAGAAACTTTTAAATCACAATGTGTGTATTTTCTTATATTAAAATCATCACATAATGACTTGGTAGTAAAATTGGTAGAATGATGAAGGTATAACTCTTAGGAATGCATGAAATTATGTATTTTGTTATTTTTGACATATGCTCTATTTTTTACTTTGAAAATCTTAAATCTATTTGAAAAGCTGTAGTAAAAGTCAGATTTTAATAACAGCCATCTATTCCATACTAGAAGTTACCAGTTGTTAACTTTTGCCACATGTGTTTTCTCTCTTTTTGTGTAAATATTTAAAAGCAAATTGCTACGGTGGTGGCTTTCACTCCAAAATATTCAATCATGAACCTTCTAAGATCAAGGACAATGTCCTTCATAACCACTGTTTCCTTTTCTCCCCAAAGAAATTAACTTTGATAGAATAATATATGATATGAAATACGTATTTAAATCCCCTAGTAGACCACGGAATTAGGTGCTGCTTTTATTTTATTTTAGTATACGATTTGACAAATAATTAGACATTGCATTTGGTTGCATATCTCTTTAGCCTTTAATTCTCTTAACTTTCCAGACTTTCATGACATTGATATTTTTTAAAAGTTCAGGCCATTTGTTTTGTAAAATACCTCATGATCTAAAATTCTTTTCATTAATTTATTATCATACTGAAGTTAACCGTTTACAAAGAATATCATAAAAGTGATGTAAAAATTTCTTGACATATGTGTATCAGTAGACACAAAGTCAGGGTTTCTAGTTAATGGGAAGGTTAGTTGGTTAATCTGTGGTGGTATACTCTCAGAGAACAAGAATATCTGCTTCACAGTACAGTAACTACTCACACAATGGCTCAGCATCTATTTATGGGTACTTGCCTAAATCAGTTTTTTACATTGCTGTCTACAAATTGGCTACACTTTAATTATATTATTTTTATATATTTATTCATTTACATTATTTGGTAAAGAAGGTTTCTGCCCCCATCACCACTTTGCTTTTTTTTTGCTTGTTATAACTGACTAAAGAAGTATTTTCTTATGCATATTTTTGCGTTTCTATGCTGAATTTGTCCCAAATGTGGCTAGTGGAAACTCTAATTGACTTCCGCCTCATTTTATCTTTTAGTACTATCTTGTTTTCTAGCACAGGAATTGTTCCAATCTCATTTCGTTTTCTCTGCCGCTAAAAATCACTGATTCTAAATAAACAAAAACTGAGGATTTACCTAATCTTAGGCCTAACCGATTGTCCAAGCTCAATTTATTACAAGGCCCATCTTTGCCTCAGTGATTTATCATCTGCTAAATTATCACATGTACATGAGTTTGTTTCTGGGTTTTCTGTGTGACTAATCTGCCTGTCTATTCACTTGCCATAACAATACTGTGTTAATGATAGAGGCATTATAGCATGTATTAATGTTTGATAGTGCTTGCAATTTTCTTCTATAAATGATTATCTTGAAATTTCTGCATGTTCACTTCCTTATGAACTTTAGTAACCACTGTCTAATTCTATAACAATGTTTATCAGTTAAATTTGTAATCTAATTTAGAAAGAACTGACAACTTTATAATGGTGAGTCACACAGGAAAAGGGAGTAACTATATTTATTCTAATTATTTTTGTATTTTTCGTTCTGCTTTTAACTTTTCCTCAGATAGTATTTTCAAATTTCTTGTTGAGTCCATTCTTAAGTTTTCATTTACTTGTTGCTATTGGATATGAGGTATTTTCAAGTATTGGGTCATCTACTGGTTATTATTCTATATGTTAAGAATATTGGTAACAGGTTAATTTTTTATCTTGCCCCCTTACTATTTTTATAGTTTAGTTATTGCACCATTGATTGTCAAGGATTTTGAAGGTAGACTATAAAACCATATGTGAATAGAGGGAGTTTTACTCTTGTTACCCAGGCTGGAGTGCAATGGCACGATCTTGGTTCACCGCAACTTCCTGGGTTCAGGCAATTCTCCTGCCTCAGCCTCCTGAGTAGCTGGGATTACAGGCACGCACCACCATGCCCAGCTAATTTTTTTTGTATTTTTAGTAGAGATGGGGTTTCACAATGTTGATCAGAATGGTCTCGATCTCTTGACCTTGTGATCCACCCGCCTCGGCCTCCCAAAGTGCTGGGATTACAGGCGTGAGCCACCGCGCCCAGCAGTTTTACTCTTTTACTAATTCTTACAAGTCTAATTGAGTATCTGTAGCAATGCGTTGAGCTGAAGTGGTAACAAAGGTCATTTTTGCCTTGTTTGTGATCCCATTGGGAATACCTCTTTTGATTCCACATTAAATAAGATGCTGTATAGATATTTACCAGTCATGTTAAGTAATTAGTTCTTATATTCTGACTGTTTTGTACAGGAGTAGATTCAGATTTTGTTGGAGATACTTTCAACATCTACAGAGATAATACTTTTCTTATATCTATTTACATATTTATCATAAATTTGGGGTTCTTGAGCAAACCCTGAATCCTAGAATAAATTTCACATGCTAATGATGCATTTTCCTAAAATGGTGTGTTATAGTCCATGTGATAACTTTTTTTTTTTTTTTTTTTTTGAGATGAGGTCTGTCTTTGTTGCAAAGGCTGGAGTGCAGTGCCATGATTCTCTGCCTCCTAGGTTCAAGTGATTCTCTTGCCTCAGCCTCCCAGGTAGCTGGAATTACAGGCACACAGCACCATGCTCAACTAATTTTTGTATTTTTAGAGGAGGCAAAGTTCACCTTGTTGGCCAGGCTGTTCTCAAAGTCCTGACCTCAATTGATCCACCTGCCTCACCCAGTCCTCAAAGTGCTGGGACAACAGGCATGAGCCCCCATGCCTGGCACATTTGATAACATTTTATTTGATACTTTTTAAACGATATTCATTAGTGATATTGTCCTGTAATTTCATTTGTGTGTATACATTTTATCAGATTTATAAACTCAAACTTAATAGATTGGGGAAAAGTATTCGGATTTTTCATTTTTTTCAGTGCTCTGGAATAATTTATACAGAGTTGATACTGTTTTATAAAGTTTTGCTAGAATTTATTTGTAAAATAAATTAAACCTGACACATTTTTAAAAGATGGGGCTGTGATAACTTACTCTATTATTTCTATGGAAATTTGTCTCTTTAAGCTTTTTCTCCCTAATGAGCCAAATTTGTATTTCCAGCTTTTGCCATTCTGAGTCAGGGAGTTTTCATAGTCTTCTTCTATCATTCTTCTAATTGTTTTCCAGCTTTGCTATTTTTTTCACAGGTGATTAGTCTCAAATAAAAGAATATTTTCTTCAAAAGATTTGATGTGTCTTAGAACTTGAAAAAATTTGCTGAGGTTTTTAGCACGTAGATTTTATTTTATTTTATTTTTTAAGAAAAAGACATTACATTTTTCTCATTTTTGTATTAATGGCAGTTCAAATAAAGGAAACACATAGGCTCTGTCTATCATCTATGATCATAAGTTAAAAAAAAAAACAACTTCACTTCAAATGGGGGAATGATATAATCAACAGAAAAAAGTGTGTCAAATTCATGCTTACAAGAAAATAGTGGTCTTTGTTACCAGTTGTGCCCAGAAACATTTGAACTCCAAAAAACAGAAAAGGAAGACAAAAAGAAATTTTTCCACCCATTTTACTATTATACTTCCTAAATATGTGACTAGGCAGTTCTGAGATCTTCTTTGTAACCTGCATTCTCTCTACAGAAGAGTAGATACTCTCACATGACATGGAATAAGAGAATTGGTAGTAGATGAGGTCTGATGGTCTTTTTCTAGCAACAACATTTGTAAATACATGTATATAATCTCAGCCTTTTCTAATCTATCAAAGATGCTCATGGATGATATCTATATGAATGTATCCTTAAACCAATAAGAAAATAAGAGTATACCATTTTTAAAGTTGACTTGCTTAGAGAATTTGAAATGCAGACTGAAGACATCTCTGTTATTGCAAAAGTGGTCAATGTTTCAGAAAACCTATAACTAATATTATGGTAAAATTAGGTATTAACAATTATGAGACAATCAATTATCTGGTATTTATTTCCTTCATAATTAGCTATTTAACAAGGTGATTTTTTAATACTTCTTATAAAATACTAAAATGCATCTTAGTCATAATGGTACATTTATATTTATTCATAATAGCTATTTTCTCTGTGTATTAGTGCCATATCTATGTATTTGAAAATACATTAATCCTAAACAAGTGCTAAGTATCAATCAGTAGATTCATCAATGACCCGATAACAAGAGTGTTAGATCGGATACTCCATATTTGATATGCATCATTTTTTTTTCTTATTGCTTCTTTGAAAATCGTAATTATGTTTTCTGAGTTCCAGTGTGATGCAAATAAAGCTTAAGTCTTCTTTAACTTAAAAAAATATGGAAGAGAATGAATACTTGCTTACTAGATCACATATCTCAAGTTCTAATACTATATGAAGAATGATATGAAAATATTAACATTTAAATTAAGGCTGAAAAATTCTAATAAAGACTGCTATTGATTCATAAAAGATTATCAAATATTAAGAACAGAGTTGCATTTAAAGCGCCTTACTGGAGGAAACCATTTTTAAATGTATTATTATGTTAGCTTTGTCACTTTTAGCTGTGTGACATTGAACAAGTTATTATTTTTCCTCACCTGTAGAAGGTATGTTAAAACCTAATTTAAAATATAAATTTAATTTTTTAAAGCAATTAATGTGGATTTGCGAGCATGCAATAAGTACTTAATGAATATTACATTGCAAAACTATTTTTACTTTCAAAATAAAATTAGATTTCTTGAAACACTGAATTTCTTAGGTGCATTTGAACTATTTTAATTCTCAATAATGTGTTTATGTGATGCATTTTAGAATCTATTTATTTCACTATATTCACAGTCGCTCAATAAATTAGATATGATCTTTTGCATAAGCAGAGTAAATATGTTTTGCATTTACATAATACCAAATACATTTTAAAATACATTTGGTATTTAAAATTTTGTTTAGAAACATACAAGAAAGTGATGACTATCATTTTTAAAACATAAAGTAACTATGGTATATGATACACACTATAAAATGTACATTATGATTTGATTTACCACATAGCAAATTTTGTTTACTCTTGGAAAAATATATTGCACTTTAATTAAGAAAATGTTTAGAGAATCACAATGCTGAAATTTTGCTTTCCTAATTAAAATAAAAAGCACAGTAAGCTGTTTTATTAGTAATGTGAATAACACTATTAACAGCAGCTAATGATTTAAGGAAGTAAACTCGGAATAGCGTGAACTTTAATGCACAGTACACAAAACAATAATGAAATGGATACTAATCGATTATTTAAAGTAGGATAGATTAGTTTATGGTTGCCAAGCATTTCTATAAAGATATGTAACACAAAGCAAAGCTTTGTTACATATTGCAAAGCCCCATTTCTCAAAATTAGAAATTGTATGCTTTACCAAAATTGGAATAATGTCATATATTAGAAAGATAATGGAATTTTTGCATGTGTGTGGGTGCAAAAGACAGAGGGAAAAGTGCTCTGACTTTACCAGAAGAACGCACATGTAAATATATGCTCAATATTCAGCCACAAACAAATCTCAGCAGTACTAGAGTTTTTCCCCCGCAGATATAATACCACAATAGCTATACTGGTAGATAGCGCAATTATTGTGACATTAATTTTTAAAGTGATGGACAACATGAAACTGACATTGTCAACAGAGGCTGGTTAGATAGATTTTAATACAATTAGAAAAAGAATTATTATGTAGTTAATAAATATATCCAAGATACAGTATTAAGAGGTAGGGAGAAGCCGGGCGCGGTGGCTCAAGCCTGTAATCCCAGCACTTTGGGAGGCCGAGGCGGGTGGATCACGAGGTCGAGAGATCGAGACCATCCTGGTCAACATGGTGAAACCCCGTCTCTACTAAAAGTGCAAAAAATTAGCTGGGCATGGTGGCACGTGCCTGTAATCCCAGCTACTCAGGAGGCTGAGGCAGGAGAATTGCCTGAGCCCAGGAGGCGGAGGTTGCGGTGAGCCGAGATCGCGCCATTGCACTCCAGCCTGGGTAACAAGAGCGAAACTCCGTCTCAAAAAAAAAAAAAAAAAAAAAAAAAAGAGGTAGGGAGAAACAAATTCTGGAATAGTTTGTGTTATATACTGCTACTTGTAATATCCACCTATAATTTTAGAATACTTTAAGGACCTTCATAAGCTGTTTTGAAGGTCACTTGGGAAGTTAAGCATACATACTTTAAGTGAAAGTGTTTCAGTTCCAGGCTACATCGATTATTACAAAGAAGACGCATATAAATGCTTAATATCTTTTTTCAGCGTAGGATACATGTGAAACTGTTAATAGTGGGAAGTTGGCAAAGCAAAACGTTAATGTTTATTTTTATCAGTAACAAAATCAAATGATTAATTGATCTTTAAAATCTGTTTATCAGTAGATAACTTAGCTTTTAAAATAAAGGACAGACAGACACAATATTTATTTGCGTCATTAACTAGTATGCCTCAGTCTGTTTTAGACAAACAGTTTAATATAAAACTGAATTTATTTAGCTTGGAAAAGAACAAACTAGTGCCAATCAAGAATTACAAGTCAGTTAATTTAAAAATACTACACTTTTGTAAATTACCCTTTATTATATAGACACAAATTAATTTCTTCTTACAAGTATTTTATCACTTAAAAGGAGGCGAATGTGAGGAAATCTATAGTACTGTAAATCCATACTTAAAATTTTGTAGAGGTCATGGCCAGTCTTGGTGGCTCATGCCTGTAATCTTAGCACTTTGGGAGGCCTAGGCAAAAGGATCTCTTAATTCCAGGAGTTCAAGAGCAGCCTGGACAACACAGCAAGAACTCATCTCTACTATATATATTAGCTGGATGTGGTGGTGAGAGTCTGTACTCCCACCTACTGGGAAGACTAAGGAGAGAAGATGGCTTGAGCCCAGGAATCTGAGGCTGCAGTGAGCTACGATTGCACTAGTGCCCTCCATCCTAGGTGAGAGTGCAAGACCCCATCTTAACAACAACAGAAATTCACTATTGCCTAGCATGAATAAACTCTATCCTTGAAAACATCTACGACTAGCCTTAGAGATTATCAGATCATATCCTGATAGGATTCCAAAACACTCTCTAGAACTAAAATATCTCTGAAATAGATGTGAAATATACGAACACAAAAGGATTTATTTTTAGCATTCTTCTGCTGCGGAAGTCAGAGGCAGGTTGACAGGCTTTGGCATAGTAAAGCTTAGACTAATAGATCCACATTAGCTTTTTTGAAGATTTTCAAAGTGATTTTCATTCCTACTGAAAAGAGAACAAAAAATTATTGTCATTTTCTCTTGTCTACACACACACACACACACACACACACACATACACACGCACACATACATATATTCTTGTATTGAACTAGACTCAAATTGATCTAAGGAAAAAGAATCTGTGCAATCAGATTCTAGAATTTGAATGGAAATTTAATATATGTTAAACTTATTCCTTAGAAACTCACCAAAATATATATAGATGACAATATGAACCAGCATGTTTTAAAAACATTATGAGAAAAAGGAAATATTTTAAGTGAATTTTTTTTTTCTTTTACAGATTGAGCACCTTCTATAAGAATTCTTATACTGAATATATATGCATATATACTGGAAGGCAGGAAACATATGTAAGTAAGTATCATGGTGCAAAGCTTCAAAAATAAAATCTTTCAAAGTCAGAAGTTCATTCCAACACTAACATAACTGGAATTTTTTCATTATTAGTAATTATAAAGGGCCTGACTACCATGTTTGTGTACTAACAAGTTGACCTTCCATGACCTCCTGGATAGAAGTGGCAAAAGTGGGCATCCTTGACTTGTTCCATTTTCAGTTCCAGTCAAAAGGAATGCTTTTAACTTTTCCTCATAAAGTATGATGTGTGCTATGGGTTTGTCATAGATGATTTTTGTTACTTTGAGGTAAGTCCCTTTTATGCCTAGTCTATTGAGGGTTTTTATCATAAAGGAATGCTAAATTTTGTAAAATTGTTTTTCTGCATCTATTGAGATAATTATATGTTTCTAATTCTATTCATGTATGTATAATACTTACTGACTTGCATATATTAAGTCATCCCTGCATCCCTGGTAGGAACCCATTTGATCATGATATAATATCTTTTTGATGTGCTGTTGGATTCAGTCAGCCAGGATTTTGTTGAGGATTTTTGCATCTTTTTCATAAGGGAAACTGGTCTGAAGTTTTCTTTGTTTTTATGTCCTTTTCTGGTTTTGGTATTAGGATGACACTGGCTTCATAAAATGATTTAAGGAGAATGTACTCTTTCTCTATGTTTGGTAATAGTTTCAGTAGGATTGGCTCCAATTCTTCTTTGAATATCTGGTAGAATTCAACTGCAAATTCATCTGTTCCTGGACCTTTTCTTGTTGGTAATTTTTAAATTACTAAGTCAATCTTGCTACTTATTTTTGGCATGTTCTATGTTTCTATTTCATCATGATTTAATCTAGGAGGGTTCTATGTTTCTAAGAATCTATTCTTTCCCTCTAGGTTTTCTTTTGACAGGATAGCTATTCCTGCATGCTTTTGGTTTCCATTTGTGTATGATATCATTATCTACTTCTTTACCTTGAATTTATATAAATCCTTATGTGTTAGGGGAGTCTCCTGAAGACAGCAGATATTTTGTTTGTGTTTTCTAATCCATTTTGCCATTCTGTATGTTTTAAGTGGACCATTCAGGCCATTTATATTCATCATTAATATGGAGATGTGAGATACTGTTCTATTACTCAAGTTAGTTACTTATATACTTTAATTAATTTTAAAGATAAAACATATATATTATGTAGAACATGTTGTTTTAAAATATGTACACATTATTGAATGGCTAAATCAATGTAATTACCATTATATTGCCTCATATACTTATGATACTGCCACTTAAAATTTAAATTTTTAGCAATTTTTAAGAACACAATATATTGTTACATAGTTGCCATGTTGTACAATACATCTCTTGAACTCAGTCCTCCTATCTAAATAAGTTTTATACTATTTGCCTGACATGAAAGGACTCTATTACTCAGAGCATAGCAAGCAATTTGAGCATTGTGTGTGACTACGTTCTTCTTGCCCCCCAAATATCATGGAGGTGATAGAAAGGCAGGATCAAGTGAATGCTGTATATACAGTGGGTTTGTCTTACAGCTGCGGAAGCTGGAGATTTGGAAATCCCAGTATTTTAGAGGGAGCTACTACCAAGTCTGCTTAACCTTTGCCTCACAGAGAGATATGATCTTCATTATCTTGGACAGCAAACATTTCTGAACTTTTCTTCAGAAGGAGCCACTCTCTATCTTCCATGGCCATTTACTCAATAGTCATCTTTGAAGAGATAGCTCCCAACATAATCTCTAAATACCTCTATTCAAAGACATACAGAATCTATGGAAAATTATCTCCCAACACATAGTTCCCAATAATCTTCTGGCAATAATAGGATTATTTGTCTTTTGAAAGAAGTTCACAATTGGAATATGACTGCATCTAGACTTTCTCAATATTAGATTCTTCTGAAGTTTATGACAACTCTTGAATATCTATACACAAAGGACATGATTTGATTTGCTTTTTAGACTGGAGAAAATATTATTTCTCTATAACGTGTTGAATTAATGATCCACTAAACAGAATAGTATCAGGCTCCATACAATTAGGATCCAATTATTATAATGATTCTAATAAGTTTATTTAGGGATTAGAAATTTTTAAATAAAATATAAACGTGTGAGATTTGCACATCTTTTGTGTCAATTATATTATGAAGTTATAGTAAACAATAATCTGTGAAATGCTAGTGAAAACTGTCCCAATATTTGTCTTGACAAGGAAAACAACAAAAAAGGTAAAATCTACTTTTATACACATGAAATATTTTTAAAATCTCCTCTCCAATTTCTATTACTCCTTGTGTAAGTAATTGATGTATGTGAGTACTCTGATCATCAATGTCTACTTTTAAATATTTTTGTAATTTTGCACATATCACAAATATAAAGTTATAAGATTTTACAATATTTAAACAAAATAGATAAATTGCCTAATAAATATTGAATTAAAAAGTATTGAAAAGGGGTTGATTTAACTTACATTTTCCCTTTGATTTTCTTTCCCAGAAAATCAACATAACATTTGAAGATGAATTGCTAATGTTTGGCTCTTTAAGAAACTTATATTTTTCCCTGTTTTCTTCTGTTCCTCATTTCTTCCTTGTATTTGCTCAGATTTACATAGATTGGTTGCCAAAACATGCTTTTTTAAAAAATAATAATAATAATAATTTAAGCTTTATACTTTCCCAGGGAAAATGATAGAACATAATACTATAACTTAAAAGGAAGTTCACAGCAGGCAAGGTAAAAATAAGGTCTGAAAATGAAGCAATTGCTTTTTGGATAAAGGTGATCAGAAAAAGCCTGGTGGTAAATATATTAAACTCCAATAGAATATTCCAAAGAATAAGAAAGGGGAGGAGTATACTATTCTATTAGTGAGCATCAATCACCTGGTTAAGATGAATAGACATCTCTTCTATCTGAAAGTGTAATATATAAGGAAAATACTCAAAATTCGGTGTTTCTTTTTACAATTTAGAAAAAGGTGCCCAAAGTTCTTTACTTTTTTGTGAACATTACTCAGCTTAGTTGTAGCAGTCAAGCTTTGCAAAGGAATGAGGCTATAGCAAACTAGGTGTAGTCACAGACTTTGTTCCTGAAATATGCTGTCATCCATATATGAATATGTATTTCAATTTTTCTATAGCCTTTTGCTTCTAATGATTATTGCATCTTTCTACTTTCTTTCTTTCTTCAGGTTGGAAATTACAGGCAATATTTAGGTTCTGACTTAGGCCTGCTTTAATTTCTGGATTTTCATCATTCAAGAAAGGGCTCAATAACTCCTTGCTTGGATTTCAGTAACACTCCAGAAATGTTTATTTATATCTTTGATACTTCCTTAAAAGACACTTAGAAGAGCCTCCACCTTCTACTCTGTGGCTCTGATTGATATCATTAAAGGCCAAGGAGCCATATAAGATGATGATCTTACTATTTTAACTCCTATATACATGTAAGAAGAAGTGGAATGAATGAAGTGAACATAGGTTTGATTTTACACGGGACTGAAAGGCAATTTGGCTATTAAAATAGATGTGTTAGGATTATTAGGCTGTTTAACTAATGAGTGTTCAAATTTTAACTTATCTTTAAAAAGTAACAGAAATAAGCAATAGAAAGTAGCTAACAAGGAAAAAGATTGCTACTTTTATAGTTAAGAAAACATCTCTGTGTTTCCAGTGGTAAAAATTTAATTTTTATAAGGTTATCAGAGAAATAGGTTTGAAATGTAGTGCATTCTAATGGCAGATGAAGGCAGAGGTATATAGATGAACTTTCAAGGTGACAGTAGTCATATTTTGAATTTCAGCCTTCTTAGCTGAACTGTAGAGCCATTAATACTCACAGATATCTCAAATTTTTTTTCTATTATAAACCCGAGCAAGGCTCTTAAAGGTTAGAAGCATGACACATTCAAGGAGTTTCCTAGAAACACTGCAATCTGATTGTGGGGGAGCTACAGACAAGCTTTCTGGAATTTAATTTATTGCATCCAAATCCAATCCATTGAAGGCAATATTCTTGTTTAACTTTCCAAGATGCTTATTTATCTGACCAGACTTGAGTACTAAGGTTTACAGTTTTTTCCTGAATATTAATACAGTAAGATAGAAAGAAATATATTTGAAAATGAACCATTAAGAAGCCAGAATAACACATAAAAGGAATAATGAAAAAATATATGAGAATCAGGAAAGAGTTCCTTGACATATTTTTTCATCCTAATAATTGGAATTCTATTTTTAGCCTTCCATATTTTATGTTTATGTTATTGAAATGCATTTAATATATATTTACTAATGATTCGTGATTTAGTCACTGAACAAGGCAAAGGTCCTACCCTCGATAACCTTAAAACTCAGTAGGAACCATAAAATATATGTGAGCAGCGGGATGGGGAATGAGTAAAATAGCTGGCTGGATAGAGAGATAGATGAGTTATCAATATATAATATGTATAATAAAAAACAAAATATCATCTGTTATATTAATTAAACTATAAACATAAAATAAGTTACAAGATGTAAATGAATTCACTAATATAAATGCATCTTCAACTTTCCAATTATAAAGTGAATGTAAATTAAAATAATGTCAAGTACATCAAGAGCCATTAACATTTTCTATTCCTAGGGACTTCTCCTAAAACATCAATCTAAACAATAAAAAAGTTGTTTAGCTAAAATTTGTTAAAATGTGAGAGTAACTAAAGAGCCTAAATGTTGAATAACAGCAGAAAAAAAACTAGTTTTTATGTTTCAACTGAATGAGAGATAATGCTGTCTTAAGGATAATTTTAGTAATAGAGTAGTTATTAAGATAGTAGTAACAGAAAATGTGTTACATAAATGTGACTTCAATTTTACCAAATTGGGATAAAATTGTTTTAGAATTAAGAGGCTTGCAGAAATAATCCTAAAAAGATATAGAAAGCTAATAATAAAAGATACTAAAATCATTACTAAGTTAAAATATGTAACATGCTACAGTGATTTTCATTATTAACTAAGTATGTTGTGCTTATTTTTTTTTTTTTTTAGTAAATAGAAAAGAAATCTTAGTTATTTCTCAAAACCTATCATTTAATATGACTTTAAGTTTCTTAATTGCCCATTCTTTGGGCAATTTTCTTAAGATTAACACCTTTTGTTTAATAGATATTTGTAAGTTAAATAATTCCTTATTGCATAGAATAAATAAATTACATGTTTAGTTGTATACATATCTCAAATTCTCTGTAGATGTAAACCTTTGCCATTTACCTTTTTCTATATCTGTAACTATAGCTATACTATATATTTCTATATCTTTGTACCTTATTTTAAATTGTCAAATCAGCATTGTTCACACCCACATCTCCCCTACATTGCATGGGAAAACTTTGTAAATGCATGTTTTAGAATTTCTTGTAGGCAGGATTCCAGGTTGGATTGTGCTAAGGAGAGAAATTCACATCAGATTTGGAAGTCAGAAAAGAAGACATTAACCTCTTCTAGCAGTGGTGAGCAGACATATGATAATTATATAAACTTCTACGTTCATATGAGATTCACTCAGTTTGATGCTGCAGAATGGGATGATCATTACAACCAGCTTTGTGGAATTTCTGCAGCCTCCTCATCTCCTGAAAACCAGTGACAAATTTATCTGACCCTTATTCTCCAAGCCCTTCTGACATTTTCCTAAGAACACCTAATTTTCTGTGTTATAATTCTTCCCTGTTAAAATACCTAGAGCATTTGGAAATAATTTGGAATTATTTTCTGAAACACTTTGTGTATGACTTAATCCTGATAACAATTTATGTCTACAGCCAAATAACTATCTCTATGTGTCTATTTGTAACTATGTCTATACAGTCTTCTGTTGAAGAAAAGGAGTTACTCAGAAACGTTAAAACTAATGCTAGAATTGCCTTTTAAACAATTATTTCCATGAATTCAAAAAGTTCAATTCATAGATGATTAACAGCTTCTCTAAAATATCTCTTATGGCAAATTGTTAGAGCTCACAGTTTTATTCAGTGGTATGCAAACTTATGTTTAAAGAGAAATTTTAAATAATTTCTGAAATGTTATATTAAAAAGAAACTTAATTTTAGTTTATTTCTGATTCTACTGATAATCAAAGAAGGAGCTGGAATTATTGGTAAGAGCAACATTTTAATATTCACTTTACTTTCTTGGAAATCATTTGACAAATTTTAAATTTATAGTTGTCATTACATTTTTACTCTACAAAATCCAGTAGCTATACTCATTGCTTATGAGGAGAATATTTATGGCTATCATTTAAAATACCATATTGGTAGTTAATTCTACTCTCCAGGTCTTTTGATTGGAATTTAACATAGCCTTTGAGAAATGACAGCTCATTTATTTAAGTGGCAATTTCTTAAAATAGAACAAAAATCACAAATCTTTAAAATGTCCAGTAGATTTAGGAGTATGTGATGTATTGGTATAATGTTAAATCTGCATCAAATACAAAGTAATTAAAATCCTCTTGAAAGGAATAATTATATTGACTTAATTATTTTAATGGTTTGTGTTGTCCCAGACTACCAATATTAAAATATTTATGCTGTGTGGCTAGGGACTTAAATTACATTACTCTTGAACCCTACAGCAAATTGGCTGTCTTTTTTACTCCTTTTTAACTCATATCTATGCTCTTCAGCTGCCCCAAATGCCTTCTCCTCAACTGATTCACAGTTTTTACATTACTCTTTGTACTCTCATAGCAAACTGTATAATTCAAATTATTTGCCAACGTCTCTCATTGCTATAGTCTCTTAAATATCTTTATTCTGAGTATGTTTTTAGAATATAAATATAATCATGCCATTTCCCTACTTTGACCTTTCAATCTTTCAAATTCTAACCCTTTGCTCTGAAGAAATGTTTGATATCTAAATATGATTTCTAGTACTTCTGCTCAGGTTCTTACTTAGCTACCATACCATATTACATTTTTAACTACCATTTATAACATTGTCCCTGCTTTAGACTGAATTACTACCTATTCTCCAAACATGTGAAGTTATCTTCAGAACCACCCTAGAATTTCACCTTCAGTAAAGGCGATTGAAACTGAGAGGAGTGGCATTCTAGAAGACATAAACAGGACTGCAGCCAGTCACACTTCATACATTGACCACTAGCTCTTTCTAAAAGAAATGAAGCACAGTTTTCAAAAGAAGTGATAGTAAAGGGTATTTAGCATAAGTGGTTGTTGACTACTGAGAGAAAGCACAGTTTTTAACCACAAAGAAGACACCTGATAAATTAGTTCTTATTCTTCTTTCGGCCACAATGTGTATTTAGCTTCCTGAATGCCTACAATAAACTCTTATGTTAATGGTTAACTGATTTTTGACAAGGATGCCAAGAGAATCCAATGGGAGAAAGAATAGTTTTTCAGTAAATGATGATGGGACAACTGGATGCCTGCATGCAAAAGAAGAAAGTTTGCATCTTCTTTGCCCCATACACAAGTATCAACTCCAAATATATCTCTGTCCATAGTTTTACTTCCTTACTCCATCATGATCATGCAACAGTTGTTAATCAGCCCTCTCGAGGAGGTGCTGTTCCAGAACTGTGAGATCCAGATTGGCAGATCAGAACCCACAGAGCCAAAGGACTCCAAAGTGACTGAGTTTTCAATTTACCCTGGCAGCCTGGTATTCCAATACGACTAAAATCTTCCACAGAATTCTAAGATGTAAGGAGAAAAAATAAAATGTCTCCAACCTAGAAAGAGGGGATCTAGGGCAGAAGTTGGTTGTGTGTTCATAAGTAGCTACTTTTGTAACATTTTAAATAAATTGTTTGACAAGACTTCTAATATATTTTGATGAAATTAAAATCACCTTCTGAGAAGTCATATTTTACCCTTTCAACTGATCTTCAGTATGTGAAGAATTTAGTAAATATAATATTTGAATATTTGTATTTATTTATATTTAGATATTTAAAGGCACAAAGACTTTATCCAACCTTATGATTAATTTAGAAATCATAAAATAAGCAATCCTTTCTTATACCTAGTCTATAGCTGTTAGCCTCTCCATTTTCTTATAATATAGTTTCTACCAAAGACACATGGTCAAAATGTGTATTTGGTAGAAGTCATTTTATAAAAAAGTACCCTTTATATGAATTTGAAATAACTTGACAGGTACTAACAAACAATTCACCTAAGAAGTTAGTTTATTGGGTTGTTTTGCTAATAACAATGACTAAGTTAATGAATTAGTATCCCAAAGAAGTGGAATAAAGATCATACATCTACAAAAGTAAAAACTGACTACTGCAAGAAAGCATAGTAGGAGACATCTAAAATAATTACCTAATCAAGTATTACTCTATTAGTATTCTTTCCATTACGGGGCTTGCTTAGCTTTATTGTTAAGCTTACAAAATATTTATTTTTTTCCTTGCATTCTACAAACTATAGTCTTTTGGTTCATTCATGGGTGTAAATATTTTTTAAAAACCAATGACTTCCTTATTATAATTTTCTTATTAACATTTTCTTCTATTCTTAAATTATTAAGTAAGCCTGTTGCACTAAATAGAGATTTGGAATTCACAGGCCAGGCAAAAATGAATTCTAGAATTTGAGATTACTAGGTGATTTTAGCTTAACTGAGATATATGAGGACCAATATGCTAAGAATTGGCTTTCATAGCATAACTAGAGGACATGTTGTAAAAGGAAGTTGTAAAAGTTGTGTTAAAGATGATCTCACTCTCTGGACTTGAAATGTGAAAAGAACAAAGATTTTGAGGTATTTTGTATGCATGTGGAAAGGTACCTCCCCAGGTGGTTCTTCTGTTGATTTATTTTGAAGGCCTTCTCAACTTTCAGATAATGGAGAGTGAGTGGATTTTTCAAAACAATGAATCAAAAGGTTATGTAGTATTGGTCAAGAGGAGCTAGCAGAAAAAAATGTCTGATTAATTTAATTGCCCATTTAGATAAAACAAATTTAGTCAATAGCAGCTGTATATTTGATTTTGCTTATTTCTTCAAAAATACTATTAAACATCATTAAGATCAAGCCTCCTTTGAGGAGAGGGACCAGTGAAAAGCTGGGGTATTTTCTTTACTTTTTATTTTAAAATAATTTTAGATTTTTAAAAGACTTATAAAGGTAATGGTACAGGTATACCCCTCACCTTACTTCTAATGTTAACATCTTACATAACCATGATCATTTATCTGCTAATTTTGTTTTGATGAGCACATGTTGGTGGAGAATTTAGGACTGCTAGAATAATCATCTATTCTTTCATTGCACATCAATTTATTCCATGGTTTAGTATACCCATTCACTAGATTAAAATAGGGAGCATCCCAAAGAGGTAGTGACTGGCACTGTTATTGATGATGGGGATACTGCAGTAAACAAAATAGACAAATTCCCTGCATTCATGGAAATCATCCCTAAGACTGGCAGGCAATCAACAGATAAAATAAATAACACAGTAAATAGATTGTGCTGAGTAGTACTGACAAAATTAAAGCAGGTAATTAACATGACATTGCAATTTTAAATAATGTGGTCAGGAAAGGTCTCACTGATGTTAAATTTGAGCAAAGAGATGCCAGGGCTTTATATATGAATTCTAGAAATATCCTGAGGAGCGCATTCAAGGAAGAAGGAACAGAATGAAGAATGAAGAACTGAGACAAGATCATGAGTTGAGAACTCAAGTAACAGAGAAGAGGGCAGTAATCACTGGAAAAAAATAACAATGACATGCCAGGCAGGCTCCTGCATTTTGGCTTTTGTGCCTACTATTCCCTCTGCCTAGAACACTCTTCCTCCTGATGTACACTTGGCAAAGTTTTAGTCTTTCCCAAATCTATGCTCAAATCTCATCTTCTCACTGAGGCTAATTTTAAACATCCGATTTAATAACACAGCCTGCCTACTCCTCTGTCCATTATTAGCATCTAGCATCCTGCATCCATCTTGCCCTGATGTACTTATTCTTGTCTTCACAGAATTTCCAAAGTATACCATGCATGCCTTAAATCATATTTATTGTTTATTATCTTTCATTTTTGCCTGAATGCAAGTTTATGAAAGCAGGCATAACTCCTGATTTTTCCTGTAATATGTTCCAAGCCTCTAAAAAGACTGTCCACCCACCTGAAAATATTGGATTAACAAATCAATGAAAAGATGGGGAGGACATAAATATTTGTTGGAAAAATAAATGAATGGATGAAGGGCTTTAAGCAGATGAATGATGTAATGATTGAGATGTATTGTGTAGAATAACCTATAGGAGGATGATTGTGGAAGCAGAGAGACAAGCTATAAATGGAAGGAAAATATATTGGTGGCTTGACCAAGACAGTACTGTAGAAATAGTATCAGGATGGTCAGCATCTGGATATACATATTTGGTGATAGACTGGATATAATTTATAAGAGAAAGAAAAATCAAATATCATGTCAAGGATTTTTCTTGAAATGGCTAAATAGTACTTGATTTTACTGAGATGGGGGTTGTAAAAGATTCATGGTGGGAGGTGGAATCAATAATTTCAGACTAAATTTCATCAAGAAGACGAGGTTAGACAGAGTAGAGAAGTGCAAGCATTAAGGTCTGGACTCTGCAATGTCTGGAATTGGGGAGATTATGGAGAGACCAAAGTAGCATGAGGAGAAATAGCCATTAAGGTAAGTGGCAAATTAGTAGTGAATGAAGTCCTGGAAATTAACAGTGGGAGTGATAAGTTGTGTCACTTGTTGCTGATAAGTCATGTAATGTGGATTATTTAATGAATGTTTAATGTGAACCAAGTAATATGGAGGTTATCTGTGAGCCTGACAAGGCATGAAGCCACCCGCTGCCCTCCCACCCACTTAATCTTATTTCTGTTTTCCTGGAATACAATTGCCAGTGATGTTAGCTTCACAAACATTTATTTTCCTCCACTGTAAAATGGACTTTTAGCTATCATTTTAAAATTTCATTCATTTGACCATTGGCCAGTAAACTTCCAGACTATGGCTATGGGTTGCTAACTTTTGATTTGAAACAACAGCACAATTACACAGGTAGCATAAATCAGAAAAGTCTGTTTTTTAACCTATTTCTGCAACACATCGATCAGAATTTCTGTAGGTTTTAGCATCTTTTTACAGAAAGTAAGGAGAATGGGTTAAATTATTTCGAATCAACCACTCCTTCTAAACCCGAAAGGAGGTCCCTGGACATCAAGTGCCCTGTGGCTCAAGTACTGATGTGAGAATTGTGCAGAAAGGACCAGAGAATCTAAAAAGAGCACATGAAACTGCATCAGATAAATTTTGCCTTTAGTCAGCCATGGGCACCAGTCCTCATTTATTTGGGCTGCCTCAGGAAGTTTACAACTCAGTGTCAGCATCAGATCTTAATTTCACAATGAGAGCCTACAAATTTTATTATAGTGCATATTGTTGCTACTAAAATCTCATTAAGATCTGCAGTTACCTAATTGAAGTATAGAATGATGTGCAATGTTAATAAAATGACAATGACACTCAAATGTCACTTTTAAAGCAATAACAAGTTTTAAAGTATCTAAAATTTTATGCTACTATGTATGATGGGCCACTCATTTTTTTTCAATAAATCTTTATTATCTCAATAAAGTCAACTTAAATTATTTGGGGGAATAGAGCTCTACCATAATATAGGTAACATGATCGTTTTACTCCTCTATATTACCTTGCTAGAAATGATTAAATCAATTAAGTTAATATTTTATGTTTATACATAAATTGGTTTTATTGAAAACATTGATTTAAAATTAATTAAATGTCCTTCCAAATTTTTATTAGCTTTAGACCTATTAAAACGGGGACATATGAGGGCATTTAATTTAAAAGAAAGGAAAAGTGACAAAAAATTTTAAACCCCATAAGCCTAATAATCCACTAAATATTTTCTGGTTTCTTCTGACTTTTGTGAAGTTGTTCTAACATTAAATGAATGACCTAAATTGTGCTTACACCTGAAAAAGAAATAAATTACTCATTCAAGTGTAGAGCCCATAGTGTATTACTTCTATCCATAGAAGCGTCAAATATTTATTGATTGATACATAGCACAACATTATTTAATTCTCAGGTCACAAAATCCTGAGTATTTCAATTAATTTCTCCTGTTTAAACACATTTTAATTGATGATTTCAGAAACAAACAGTAGCTTAGGAGCCTATAGGGAAAAGTCTGTTATTGCAAACAACAATAGATGTGGTGACCTAGTACTCTTAAGTCATAATTCCTTTATAAGAAAAACACGAATACACAGCTTGATTGTAGAACACTGTAAGACTTGAAGAAATAATGTGATATAGTAGATACACAAGAGTACAGATTTTATAGTCAGATAATTCTCACTAAAAGTCATAGTTACATCCATCACCAACTAGCTTTCTGATCTTGGGCAATAATCCTGAGAGCAATCCCCAAATTACTTCCTGCATTCAAGTATCCTTCTCTAGGGACCATAATCTAAAACATGAAATATACCCAAGAAGTTTTATTAAGGCCTTTAGAACTTGGAAGAGGGGTTTGGTGTTTTTCATGGTTTCATATAAAGGAACGCAAAAATTATTAAATGAACAACAGTCAGAAGCACATCCGAGTAAAGGAGACGACCAGTTGAGAAAAGAGGTTGTGGAGACAGACTGAACAGTGAGTAGTTCTCAATAGTGGAGCTGAAAACGAACTGAACATCTCTTCAAGAAAAGGCCACCTACTATCTAAGTGCAAACAATGACCTCAGCAAAGGCTATCAGGGGTCCAGGGATACCTCCCCCCGACCCACATGTGGCCAGTCATGGAGTCATGGAGATCTCTACCACTCGTATCCTGCTTCAGGGCCCCAACAACGAAGCCCCCAGGTCTTAGTTGGGGTAGGAGTACCTCCAAGCCAGATACTTACAACAAGCAGAGATAACTGTGGTGCAATAGAGAATAAGAGATAACCTCTGAATCAAGTTCAATATTAGAGATTTTTAATGAAAAATAGTAAGTTCTTAATATCAAAATCAGACAACTCTAGTAGCCAAGAGTTACTGTTAGACCACTATAGTAATTGAAAATGTATGAAATCTGGCAAAAATGGTGTGGCAAAGGAACATAGAATATAATGAAAAACTGGAGTTCAACAGAGACATTATTGAGGGACAGTTACTAAAGAAAAAATTATATTTATTGATGAACTTTTAATAAAAATGATTTGCCCCTTATTTTCTAAGAAAGTACATATGAGGTGGGCATATGTCTTCCATAAATGTTTCAATAAAAGCCTATGTGGCTAAAATTTCCTGCATAACAGGTTCTTTTTATGTAATGATTTAATCATTTGTTAGATATAAAGTTATTCAGCATTTTTTTCTTTTTGTGTTAGCTTTTGTTAATCTGTTTTTGTAAGAATATTTCTGTTTCAACTAAAGTGTCAAATGCATTACCATAAAGTACTTGCTCTTTTTTTAACTATCTATTTAATGACTGTGGAACCTAAAGTGATATATCCAATTTAATTTTGATATTGTAATTTCCTTTCTCTCTTTATTCTTACTCATTTTGCGTGTGGGTGGGGGCAGTTCTCAATCTTATAATCTCTTCAAATAACTAACTTTTACCATTGTAACTTTTCTCTATCACTTTTTTCATACTACCAATTGTCTATATTTCATTTGTGTTAAATAACACTTTTGTAACATTTTCACATAACTGTTGATACTTTAATTAATTAATCATAACTATGAAAAAAATTGAAGTTTTACCAAGGTAGATATTGCAAAATTTTAATTCAAATGTTATCTTCCCCTATAACAGATGTCAGCAAACTATAGCCTGAAGGCCAAATCTAGATTTCCTCCTATTTTTAAAAATGCTTTCATTGAAACAGAACCACTTGTATTTGTTTGCATATTCTGTCTGGTTGCTTTGGCATTATAACAGCAGGCAGAGTTCAGCAGTTGCAACAACAACCCTAGTGACTTGCAAATCCTAAAGAGTTACTATTATTGACCTTTACAGAAAAAGTTTGCAACTCTTTCTTCTGTTCCATATGAAATATGCCATAAGCATATTGATTAATTATAACTAAGAGGTTTAGGAAAGCTGATTTTGAGTTAGATGTATTGTTATCTTTCCTTCACAAAATTTATTTCCATCCATAATATTCATATTGAGAACCTCAACGAGCATAAGTTGAACACCTTACTCCATGCATGGCTATGTGCTAGGGTAGGAAATACATAATTCATCAAGTTTCCTCACATTTACTCATATTTGTGTTCAACATAAGGAATATTTACAAATGCACAAAGCACCTTAAAGGCATCTCAAAGGCACAGAGACTGGAAGAGCAGATGTTTCTTGAGTATGTAAGTTAAGGCTCTTAGAGAAGTTGATATTTGATGAGTAAGCCTTTACCAGCTGGATAAGAAAGATGAGGTAGTGAAGTCAGGGCGGGAAGAATCAGCAAGGACATTAGTATGAATGGATGAGGTGTGGCCTACTGCATATTTCACCTCTCCTCTGTGTTCCTCACTCTATTGCACATGGAGTTTTCTATATTCCCACTTTGTTTGAGCTCACTGTAGCCTAAGTACTTTATTTTGGAGTGGACCTCCCTTTGCTTAAAAAGTAGGGATTGACTATTAGGTTCAGTGTTGTTGCTATGCTGTGAATTTTGTTTTAATTTTAGGAACTGACATTTTAAATTATGCATTGCCTAAGCACGTTGAATGTAAGACATTATAATTTAAATATTTCTTTACATAAAACAGTTGAATCCTAGGAAACAATACTTAAATATCACTTTAAAAACAAACACTAAATCAATTATTTTAAATAAAATGCATCACTGTATTTGAATTCTCATTTTGTTCAAGAAAGAAATGAGCTATCATATGAGGCTACATAGGTTAACTTTCAAGTAAAATGTTTGTTAGCTGGAAATTCTTACTTTTAACAGCATTTCATTTCAAAGCATATTTCAGGAAATATTGCTATCAAATAATATATTAATTGTTCTTTTGTTTAATAAAATGAACTAATGGGTAATATAATGGAGTCAAGTAAGTATGAGGAATTCTTATACCCTACATTCTATTCTTGCTTGTATATTCTGCTAACTTGCTTATTAAAGCCTTTAAAATGTCCTCAAGTAAAGGCTATTAATTTGTCTAAACTCAACAGTTGCTAAATTAATAGAGTCATCGAAGTATTTTTTGACTTTCTAAATTCTTTTTGGCTTTAAAAAACAAGACCAGAAAACACAGCTCTATAGTACTAATTTGTATTGTTGATGTTCCAGAATATTTGGCATTAAAAAAAGCTATTTTTCTTTTCCCTATTAAATTTCTACAATTTGTTTCTACAGTTCTTTAATTTTAAATTATTTTTCATTCACTTTTAGTTGCAAAACACATTTTGTTATATATTTGTGAAAATGACTTGCATTTTTTGATAATAGAGAAAAAGATATAATTATTTTTAATTTTTGTATTTGAAAATTATAGGCATTACTTTTTATCTACAGAATTTTTTATGTATTTTATAAATATTTATATTTTGATAAAATGAATGATAGTTTATTTACCTAGGTACAGTTATTTGCAAATAATCTTATTTAGATAAAAATAAGTAGTAAAATTATATTTTAAAAAGGAAATCTGGAAATATACGTGGTAAAGTGTTTGACCAATGGCACTTATGTAGTTGGTATACTAGTCCATACGTACAGCCTTTTCTCAACTTCAAAATAATGAATTCTATCTTTTCTTTTCAGCTGTGTGTGGTACTACTAAAGCAAGTTAGATACATTAAAGCTACCATTTTTTCAAACTTCTAACCTGGGAAATCTTAACATCAATCGTGAACTCAATGAGCCTCAATGGACCTGGGGTTCCCTCCTTCTCATAACTCTCTAATGGATGGCAGAAGCTGGAAGCTGATAAAACACAGCTGATCTGGGACTAGCTCCAAATTCCTGCCACCTCACTTAGTTGGTTTTTTTCTTGGAATGTGATCCTCTCTCTCAGGAGCTGTTTTCCTTTCAGCGCCAGTTTTCTTTTCTCTTAATCCATTACTTTCTCTCCTCTCATCAGAGACCTAACTATACTATTCTCTGATGGGTTTCTATTTTCAGATACTAGTCTGTGCTTACCGGTATTTACTGAGTTATTTCTCAGATCTTTTCTGCTTCTCTTGACTTCTTCCTAAATCGCTGCTACATCTTTTTCACTCTCTTTCTGCTTTCCTGAAACCTGTGTGGCAAGGCCCACGTCTGGAGTGTCATGACCATGACAATAAATCTCTCAGTTACTCCTCCCAAAGCAAGAGTCATATTCCCCCTTATTTCATTGGTCTCACGTCCTAACTAATTCAACCTTTAATTTTCAACTTTAAGGTCACTTTTGAGAATAGTGTTTCCTCATCCTTCAGATTACAGTTGAAAACTGCTGAAACATGTTCAATGTATTGTAATAATATAAACATACACTATAATAATAGTAGAATATAATAACTATGTTAGTATATTATTATAATATATTGAATATGTATCAGTGGTTTTCAACTGTAATCTGGAGGATCATAAAATAATATGTTATAAAAGTAACAATATAAGTGATAAAATAAGTGCTAGACTCTTATTACTCATCACAAAGATGACTTTATTGAGTGTTATTCTATATCACCATGAAGACCTCACTTGCCTTTTTTAATGCTGTATCTTCAGTATTTAGAGTAGTGTCTAGAAAATAATGGATGTGCAATGAATGGGAAATTAGTGTTAAATGCCAGGATTACCTAATGTAATTTCTCTTTTCTTAAACTAGAATATTGCCATTCATTATTCTTATTTTTAAAGACATATATCACATATACTGTTTTTTATTTGAAGCACTAATATGCTGTACCACTTTAGTTTATTCTAATAAAGGCTTTGAAGGTCTCAGTTCACTACAAAAGCCTGACTGAATCACTGTAATGTACAATTATCAGAATGAATAGAGTCCTGATTCATATTCTATTTGGTATGTGCTTCTTTGGTGACTCTGACTATGCTTTACTCTACTTAGGAATATTGAGAAATCTAAAGAAGTGGAAGTTTGCAAAATGCTAACTGGGTTTAAAAGAAAAAAGAAAACCTTACAGATAATAGCACTCACTCTGGAATTACACACATTCATTTCTGAGCCGGCAATCCTTTGGGGAAATAAGTGTTAGGGAGCTGCCAGGCATTCCAAGTTACAATGAAAGTTCTAGAAAAATCAGAGTCAATCTGGAAATCCCTTGAATTATTCTGGAGAGACTCATACATTCTATGGTAACTCATGAGTGTGTGTAGCTACTTCTTAATGTCCTCAGGGAGTATAGTATTGAAAGCAATTGCCACAACAGTACTTGCAGGGCAAATATGTTGATCTATTGATTCTGCGTTATGCTTTATGGTTCAGCATCACTTCCCTGCAATGTCTCTGGCTGACACCTAAAATGATATTTGTGTTTCATTATGAACTTTTTCTCACCTATATTTTCTACAATATATACATATATACACAATATTTTCTACAATATATACACATCAGTGTGGAATTCTCAAAAATATCTGCAGAACAACTCCACTAAATTCCTGAGAATATTCCCATATTTGTCTATTAGGAGTCATTTTTTCTATCCTGTGAAAAGCAGAAAAGCAGATAAAAACAGAAGTAGAATATGCCATCTGTAGCCAGTAACAGATTTAATTCTCTGATGGAATTTCATCTTAGAAAACAACCAGATCTTATGTGCTGTAAAACTAACATATATGTTTAAAGCATTACTTGGCTAAAAGTAAACTGGAAAATTTCCCAGTTCACTTAGGAGAAAATTATGAGCTAGAAGGCAATGAAAGGGGTCAAAGTTCCAATAATAGCTCTAGGAACTCAGCCTCAAGTCCAGAATAAGGTGAAAAACTGAATCTGAATTTCATAAATATGGCCAGGGCCCCAAAGTATTGAAGGTAGTACAAAGTAAATTATGCTACAATTCCCACCCCCCCACACACAGACCCACACACAAACACACACACACAAAGGCCAATAATCTCCATCAGTGACAACACCACTGATTTAGACCCTCAGGATTCTCACAGATTAAATGGAATGAAACATACATTTAAAATTAAAACAAAAACAAAGAGAAATAAAAAAATATAATGATCAAATCAGCAAACAACATCATACAATGAGAACCCAAAGATTTCAAATATTGGAAATATTAGATATGGAATACAAGTGCTTACATAGCAAATCATTAAAAAGAAAGGATTTTTTAAATGATCAGAGTATAATAGAATACTGGAAATGAGTAGAAAACATATAAAAATGACCAGAGGTTTATAAATAGGTGCAATATGCTGAGATTAAAATATCAATGAAGGGGTTAATTGATAGATTCTTTTTAGAATAAAAGATAGAATTACTGAACTTAATGATATGTTTGCTTGTTTGTTATGTTTGTTTGTTTTTGAGACAGGGTCTTGCTCTGCAGCCCAGGTTGAAGTGTGGTGGTAGAATTGTAGCTCACTGCAACCTCGAACTGTTGGATTCAAGCCATCTTCACACTTCAGCCACTCTAGTAGCTGGGACCACAGGCACCACCATGATCAACTATTATTTTTGTTTTGTTTTGTTTTTTAGTAGAGAGGAGGTTTCACTATGCTGCTCAGGTTGGCCTTGAAATGCTGTGCTTCAGCAATCCTCCTGCCTCCACCCAAATTGTTGGAATTACAGGCTTGAGCCATAATGCCCAGCCTACAAGATATATTTAAATACACCATCCTAAATTCAATAGAGAGAAAAGTAGACAAAATATATTAAAAATAATATAAGATATATTTATGATAAAATTAAAAATGTAAGTCTATAAGAAAGTCAACTATAGAATACATGAAATAAAAATATTCAAAGAGATAATGGCTGAAAATTTTGCAGAACTGTTGAAAAGTGCATACATCTACAATTATAGATACCAGGATATATATCAAATAGGATAGCTAAAAATATCTGTACCCAGATAAATTTTAGTAACAAAGTTTAAAAAAAATAGAGAGAGAAAGTTTTAAACACAGGTATCTAAAAGGAGTATAAAAGAAAGATGGACTAATAATGGTTGCTTCAACAGCAGCAATGGAGGGGAATTAAATTGAATAATTTTTTTCCCAATGTAAGGAAAAACAATCTGAGATTGTTTTGTGTACCCATAATTACTGTCTAGGAAGGATGTGGAAAGACGATATTGCCATGGAAAGAAAAACTGAATTTATCACCAATAGATCTTCTGCTAAAGTGTATTTTTAAAAAGTAAACTTAAGATAGAAAGATACTGACTCAAGAATGATAAAATATACAAGAGTGAATGGTGAGCAAAGATACTTATGTGTGTGTATGTATACACATACATGTATGTAAACAAAAGTTTGTAAATAATAATAGAAATAGTAATAATAATGCCTAATATTTATATTTAAGTATAATGAAAAAAATATCCAGACAATAATAGAATGTGTGTCAGAGGGGGTGATTCAAATGAGGTGTTCTGAAGTCCCTGTTTCATTTGGAAGATAGTTGACACATAGACACAATTTAGACTTTATTTCTGGTATGCAAGGTAAAATTTCAAAGATGATAAAATATTAGAAGTAGGATATAATTACAATTGGTAGAAAAATGCATGTCCTACAAATCCAACAAAAATAGAAAGTAAAATGTAGTTAGGGAAGAAATAAGTCCAAATATGTTGGTCATTACAAGGAAGATAACGGAAATAGGAGTTAAAATTTAGAAATTATCAGATGGTATAAAAATTATGTCCATAAATAAGCCATTTATGAGAGACATTTATACACGTAGGCTGAAAGTTAAAATAATAGAAAATAGCATTTCAGATAGATATTCAGAATGAAAATTAAGATAGTTATATTGATAGTATACAAGTAGAGTATAATGTAATGCAAACAGCATTAATAAGGAGAAAAAGGTTTACCTCATATGTATCTAAATACTTAATAAGGCAAAATGAATAAAATAATAAACAAAAATCATTAATTAATGATAAAAAATGATACAGTAAAAGAAAATTAACAAAGTCAAATGTTGGCTATCAAAAAGATCTGCAAAATTGATCAACACTTAACTAGATTGACTAAAGGAAAAAACAAATCTCAAATCAACAATTTCAGGAATAAAAGAGGAGTTGTCAGTTCAGATACTAAAAATCTTAAAATAAGTATAAGTATATATTGTGAACAATTTTTATACCGACAAATTGGAAAATTTAAATGAAATGTAAAAACTCCTCAAAAAATACCACTCATCAAATTTAACACAGATGAAACAGAAATTCTGAATTGTACTATATTCTATTAATTTGCTCTCACACTGTTACAAATAATTACCTGAGACTGAGTAATTTATGAAGAGGAAGCCTGACTGGAAGGCCTCAGGAAACTTACAATCAGGATGGAAGGTCAGGGGAAGCAAGCACATCTCCACAGGGCAGCAGGAAAGAGAGTGAAGAGGGAAGTCCACACACTTTTAAACAATCAGATCTCATGAGATTTCACTCACTATTATGAGAACAGCAAGAGAGAAATTTGCCCCCATGATCCAATCAATTTCTACCAGGCCCCTCCTCCTATTTGATGTAAGATTTTAGCAGCAACACAAATCCAAACCATATTATGTATCTGCTCAAGAAATTGAACATGTTTTCAGAAAACGTTCCTTAAAAAACAAACAAACAAAAAACACCCAATGGTGACTTCTATAAAACTTCTAAAGAAGAAGTAACACCAATCTTACAGAAACATTTTGAGAGAATAGATGAGTAAACATGCTCAACTTGTTTTGTGAGGCCAGCATAACTCATGTACCAAAACCTGACAAAAACAATATGAAAAAAAGTACAGATCAGTCTGCTTCCTACTGTGGATGCAAAATATCTTAAAAATATATTGATAAAATAAATTATAGAAAATATATAATGGATGATACTTCATAACTCAATAGGGTTTCTTTGAAAGTCAAAGAACTTTGACTATTGATAGTCTATTTGACTGTCTATTAAAAGTCAAAGTAGTTTACTTTATTAACAGTATAGCAAAGAAAATCACATGACTTCTTCAATAGAGGCATTTATAATCAAAACTCAACAAAAAGGATAGAAGTGAACTTCATAGAATGACTTAAGGCCTTAAATCTGGTATGTTATTTAGCCATAAAAAATTAGGTTAATAATCCTAAACAAGAAAGGATTTGTAAGATGATTCAAACTCCATATTCATGCTGATAGTACACTGACTTTTATAGTAATTGAGGATATGTTGCTACTTTAGTTAATTTATGCAAAGAATAATATGGTATTTTACACTTTTGGAATGTATCACAAACTGTAATAGTCTTTCAAAGTCATTCATTTCAACTCAATTTTCTATTTTGCACTAATTATATAAAATCCCAATTCAGCGGGCATTCAGTGTAAAACATCTTGAGATTACTGATAATATAGAATGTCTATATATTGAGCACCTATGATACGGCAAGCACAGTGCTAAGTGATGTGGAGTTACTCGCTTAAACCCCACAACACCTTTGGGAGGTAGATGCAGAAATCAGGAAAATGAGGATTAGATAACTCTCAGGTGATTTTCTCTGAATCCCACAGTTAGGAAGTACAAATTTAAGTATTCAAACTCAAGTGTGTTTAAACCCAAAACCCAAACTTCTAGGTAACACCACTGATGACATGAAGCATTACCTATTTCTTGTTGAAATTAGTATTTAACTGAGTTAATGTCAACATCTCCATTTTACAAAAAGGGAAACCGAATGGTGCAGTGCTTGTGCCATATCTGTGCCATATATAATTCATATAAAAGAATAAATGTAGTATCTAGGGATATTGTGGAGCATAATAATAAAGGTAATGGCAGCTAAAGCTACCCTTGTGCTTCCTCTTGCCTCTGGCCTGGAATCTTTCTCGTGACTTTAAAATAATGTCACCTCTTATGCATATATACATTGCTTATTCTTGTTATTGATTGAGCCTAATTAAAATGTTACAGTACTGCCTGTGTTCTACTGCACCTTTTTTCTTTTTTGAGACAGAGTTTCAGTATTTCACTCAGGCTGGAGTGAAGTGGTGCGATCTCCACTCACTGCAACCTCCGCCGCCTGGGGTTTAAGCAAGTCTCCTTCCTCAGATTCCTGAGTAGCTGGGATTACAGGCACATGCTACCACACACGCTATTTTTTGTGTTTCTAGTAGAGACAGACTTTCACCGTTTTGGCCAGGCTGGTCTCCAACTCCTGACCTCAGATGATCCGCCTGTCTCATCCTCCCAAAGTGCTGGGATTACAGCTGTGAGTCACAGTGTCTGCCTGTTTGTTTTTTGTTTCTTTGTGTGTTTGAGTCTGCTCTGTGGCCCAGGAGTGCAGTGGTGCGATCTTGGCTCATTGCAACCTCTGCCTCACATGTGCAAGCGATTCTCCTGCCTCACCCTCAGTAACTGGGTTTACAGGCACTTGCCACCACACGAGACTAATTTTTGTATTAGGATGGTCTTAGCCAGGATGGTCTCAAATTCCTGACCTTAAGTGATCCACCCACCTTGGCCTCCCAAAGAGCTAGGATTACAGGCACAACTTATTTTTTAAATTAACTGCGTCAGTTTCATTGAAGTTGTTGCATATAGCCCTATTTCTTTCACTGTTGTCATCTAAAAATATTTCATTGCTTGAATAAACCACAGTTTATCTGTTAATTTTTCCATCATTGAATATTTGTGTTGCTTTGGGTTTTTACTATTATGAAAAAATCTCCTTAGAATATATCTCCTTGTTCATATATCAAGAGTGTCTCTGTATTTCTATATATCTGCAGGCTGAAGATACATGCACAGCTTCAAAAGATAAAACCAAATTGTTTTCCACAGTGGTTGCATCAATTTATATTCCCACCATTGGTGTGTAAGAATACCACTTGGTTAATCTTGTCACCAAAGTTTGTAATCTTCAGACTGCCTTTCTTACTTCATAAATTTAGTGTATATAAGGTGCTTTTCCTTATTTATGCTTTTAATATGAATTATAGTTAGATCAAACATATTTTCATAGATTTATTCTCTACTTTTATTTCTTCTGTGAAATAATCACATTTTTATCTATTTCTCTTGTAATATTTTCATGTCAATATTTGATTTCTTTATATGTTTTCAACATTAACATATTAGTTGAAATATTTTCATGTTTTTGGCTTGAGATATTACTTTGTCAACGCTTTCTCAGCAGAGAACTGTTTGTAATATAATCTAGTTAAATTTAGCATTTTTTCTTCTATAATTACATTTTATAGATTACTTAAAAAATCTTATTACTAGAGATGTAACTTATTTTATATAAATTTTAAATTTTACCATAATAAACTTAACTTTATTATAAATATAATAATCATAAGACATTATCTAAACTAGGTTTATAAGTTTTGCATCCTATTACAAAAATTTATAATATCAAAAAAGATTAAAACTGTGTATTTAATATCCAATTAAATGTCTAACATATAAAATATATCAAACATTTAAATGCTATGATTAGTATTTTAGCCTGACTTATCACTTACCTATCTGTCAATTATCTGATTTTTAATGTATTTTAAATATGTTGCAGGCAACAGTACAGTTTCCCTTTGGTAACTTCAGCATAAAAATGATTAACTAGAGTTTGATATTTATTTACAGTTATTTTCCTTTTCCTTAACATTGACATACAATGAAATTAGTGTATTAAGTGTATCATTTGGTGAGTTTTGATTTATGCATATACTTATGTAATAATTTTTTTTTTTTTTTACCATATGCTTTTCTATTGTATGAAGATACTGCAATGTGTTTATCCATAAGCTTCTTTACGTCACTGTGGGCCAATTCCAGCGTTTGCCTATTTTGATTTAAACTCTTAAAAACGTTCTTATGCCGGGCACTGTGGCTCACGCCTGTAATCCCAGCACTTTGGGAGTCAGAGGCAGGCGGATCACGAGGTCAAGAGATCAAGACTGTCCTGGCCAACAGAGTGAAACCCCGTCTCTACTAAAATATAAAAAATTATATGGGTGTGGTGGCGTGCGTCTGTAGTCCCAGCTACTCGGGAGGCTGAGGCAGGAGAATTGCTTGAACCCGGGAGGCGGAGGTTGCAGTGAGTGGAGGTCGTGCCACTGCACTCCAGCCTGGCGACAAAACGAGACTCTGTCTTTAAAAAAAAAAAAAAAAAAAAAAAAAAAAAAAGAAAGAAAGAAAAAAAAAACCACATTCTTATACAAGTATTTTGGTAAACAAGATTTTATTTTGAGAGGGCACATATCCAGGTATAGAATTTCTATGTCTTAGGGCAGCTGAACATTCAGTGTTCTATGAAACAATTAAACATTTTTCCACAATGGTTTACCATTTTAAACACCCACTACTTATATATGAGGTCTGGTTGCTCCACATGTTTATATTAGGTCTTGAAGTTAGGTAATATAAGCTTTCTTCTTTTTCAGGATTATTCTGAATATTCTAAATTCTTTGAATTTTCATATAAATTTTGGAATCAGTTTGCAAATTTTATTATTTTAAAAAAAACCTCCGGTATTATGATTGGCATTGTGCTGAATTTATAGATCCAGTTTGGGGTGAACTGACATCATAAAAATATTGAGTTACTTGATCTATAAAAATTGTCTATCTCACTACATTTGAGTATAAAATTTTTATCAGTAATATTTTATTGTTTTTAATATACAGAGTTCTAAATATTTTCTTTTCTGATACTATAATACATTGAATAGTTTCAGCTTTTATTTTTATTTATTCTTATTTTTTAATTTTTATATTAAATTGAGGTACATGTGCAGGATGTGCAGGTTTGTTAACATAAGTAAATGTGTGCCATGGTGGTTTGCTGCATCTATCAACCTATCGCCTCAGTACTAAGCCCAGAAATTAGCTATTTTCAATTATGAGTATATAAAATTATGATTGATTTTTGCTTCCATCAGTCTTTCAAAAGTCACTTTTTAGTACTCTTGGTTGTTTTGTAGATTACTTGTGATTTTCCATATAAACAATTGTATTCATTAAAAAAATATTATTTTTACTTCTCCCTTTCTAAACTTTATGCCTATTATTTTTTATTGTCAATTGCAAAGCTGACTGTAGAGGAGTGTGGCCATTTTTCTTTACCACTTAGAGGGAAAATTTTTGGTCTTCCCCATTTAGTGTTACCTGTAGAATAATTTAAAGAAGGAACTAACTTTCATCCATGTTGTATCAGTAGTTTCTTTCTTTATATTGCTAAATAGCACATCACTGAATGGGCATTTTAAAGTTTGTTTTTCATTCACCAGTTGATGGGCATTTGGATTGTTTCCACTTTGGATATTATGAATAATGCTTCTATGAATATTCATGTGCAAATCTGTTTGGATATATGATTTCATTCTTCTTGGGTAGATACCGAGGTGTGGGATTGCCAGATCTCATGTTACTTTGGTATTTAACTTTATAAGAAAGTGCCAAACTATTTTCCAAGTGTCTGCACCATTTTACAATCTCACTATCAATGTATTCATATTGTAATACATTTTGCCAGATTTTGATTTTCTTTTTTAAACCAGATGATTCTCAATCTCTTCAATCTTATATATAACAAAAAATAAGTTATCCATTACTTGGTGTTAAACTTAGAAAATATAAGCGTTTACTTTTTCTTCAAACACTAATCTTAGAGGCTATAGTTTTCCTATGTAAGTATTAATTCACTAGATTTACATTCCAGACAGGTAACTGGTCTGTTTAATCCTTGCTATCATCCCAATAACTAGTCCAGGGACTGACACTTTAGAAGCTCAATAAGCACCTGTTGAACAGAAATGAGAGCAATTACTTTATTTAACCCTCTCAGCATTTATGCCTAGTGTTTCATTATTGGAATGCTAAGCATATGGAGGTCATTTATATCCTACTGTTCAAGGTCATCACCAAAGTCTGACTGCAAAAATCCAAAAAATTGCAACCCCAGGTATAAATGGGTTAATATTTCTTCAATATTTACCCACAGCATATGTTTCCTGGGCATTTCAGTTGGTTTACCTGAAGTATGCATTTTCTGTGCATTTTTCAGTTAAATGCATACTTTCATACAGTGAGAGATAGACTATGGGGCCACCAGTGCTCCGTTTGCCGTCATTTGACAATACCTATAGAACAGTATATCACTTTTCCCTTATTAATTTTCATTCTTATTATCACCTTTCAGAAAAGTGTTGATAAACTTTGTTTTATTCAATAATAAATATGCTTTGTAAACTTTTGTATGCATCTTTTCCCTGTTTTACTGTATCATTGTATCACATGCTACCACTTGACATTTGGTAGTATGTGATGGTATTCTTCCATGTTTGTGTATTCCTAGGTGTCTAGCAATTTCTTGGCTATGTCAATCACTTAGTTTTGCAGGAGAAAAATATAAGAAACCAGTCAATCACTTAATTTTTCAGGAAAAAATATAAGAAATCACTCATTCTAACTCTGATTTCAATAAAAGCTTTTTGTGTATAAATCCTAGGAAAAAAACTATTAAGACATAAACGTAGACATCTCCATTTGCACACACTAGCTGAACTTATCAATAGTATATAAAAAAATTTAGGTTACAAAGTTATAGTTCTGTTTCTTAGTTTTTGTACTGTGCCTGCAGTGTTCCTCAATATTAAATAGCTTTAGAAAAATTCAGGCATTTTCATGCTTCAGTACTTTATAAGTATTAGAATGGTTCATAAAATGGCCTTTTGAAACTTTGGATCATCACACTTTAAAAACTACAACCTTGTGTGATACAATGAAAGGAATGAAAACTATCCATGAAGGGGAAATGTTGTTAGGAAACAATATCACAAATTATGCTTAACTGAGGTAGGCTTTACCCATGGTAAGCATATAATTATTCTCTTTATCCATACTACAGTATATCCAAAACAGGATTAAGAGTGGTAAATATGCCCCACTATATTCTGATTTCAGTTTAACTCATATCTTAATGCTTTTTATTGTATATCAATGGTCATAATTGAGAACTAAGTAACCACCTTTTAAACAATTTCAAAGTATCAATAAAGTTAAAGCAGTAACCTTTTTTTAATTTGTTAAATGAATTATAGTTAAATGAAAATTTTATATGTATCTCTGGTAAACATATAGTTTGCAAATATAGTACATATTGTCGACATAAATACACACAGTAAACCTAAATTAAACTGTGAACCCACTAATACATCAATCACTGAGACTTGTTTTTTACTTACTAGAAACCAAGTATTGAATTCAGGGTGGGGGGCAGCTAAACTGTAGTGTACTTGTTTTCTGCCTTCAAAGGGCAGTGACTGAATTTGAGAGGTTCAAGAGGTCGAAGAGAATTGAAAAGGGCCCAATTCAATATCCATGTCTGTAGTACCCTACCTTAGAGAACTATTACTCATCTCTGCTCTGTTTCACTCAGGTATGGGAAAATAACATGTTTTAGCCAATGAAATAAGATGTGTGTCACATCTTATCAGAAGTTTTAAGAACCTAAAGGTGGTTTGCTATTATTCTCTTTCCTGCTGCTTAGAAAGCTGTATATTCTTCCACCCCTGGCTATTCTATCATCCTGGACAATTTATAGCAGAAAAATAGCATGAGAAATAGACATAATTTTGGTTTTGAAGGCCACTGAGATTTTAGGACACTGTTACTACAGCATAACCAAGACTATCATGACTAATACAGTTAATGTGAAATGCCTAAACATGAAAAATATCTTTCTACTATTTATGTTATTATTACTTTAAAATTTCAGTAGAAACATATGTTTATGCAACAAACTTAAATCACAGAGATAGGCCTATATTTTATTTACCCTAAGGTAAATATGATGGATCCCCATTGTTTATCCTAAGCTTATATAAAAGTAAAAACTTAAAATTTAAAATATTATATTTTTTAAAATATGTACATAAATATAGGGTTTTTATTCACCCACAATTACATCATATTCTTCATGTTGATCTGTATTTCTCCATTCATGTGTTGTAAGGGATGTGTATGATTCTCTGCATGAGGTTGTTCATTTTTTTAGGTCGTCACATTGGGTTTTTCTATCAAGTAGAAGTCACTTTCTATGGAATGGGAATACAAATTAACATTTCTTTGGGCAATCATATACACATACATTTTGTTAAAATATGTATTAAATAGGACAAAGGCAGACTTTCCAGTAAAATTGCACATATTTTACAATTTCAAAGCATCAGAATGTCATCCTATATTTAATAAAATGATAGAGATGGCTTTCTTGTGATCCTTGAGTGACATTTTCTTTTGAAATTTTAACATGGTTATTTCTGTAAAATTACGAGTGAGATTGGAAAAGAATATGAGGCATGTGCACTTTTCTACAGCTGTTTGACAGAATGTATATAAAAGTGTTGAAACTGGAAATAGATTGAGTTTTACGACAAGAGTAGAAGGCAGAGAGGAAAACAAAAGACAATTTTTATGACTATAAATTATACCATTTACATAGCAAACATTTCAGTAAAAATGTTTTACTTTGGATAAAAAAAAATCTACCAGCAATGCAAAGATGACTAGCAATATCCTGGATTAAAAATAGCTTCAATGAATCTTAGAGAAAGTGAGTGATGACAGAATGAGCTGGGTTATTGATAGCACTGAGATTAAGAAGCTTGAGTCAAAGTTCAGAAATTGCATTACACAGTGACTTGGCATTGTGGGAGATGGGAAATAGGGAAAGACCTTAAAAAATAAAAATAAAAAAACCATGAAAACAAAGACAAGTTTCTAGAAGTACATGAAGCTAACACTTTACAAATAAGCTATATAAAGAATGTTACAGTTTGCCTACAACTGGATATACAAAAGCACACAATTAACAAAACAGTGAAACTTATTTATAAGTCCATCTAAGTCTTTCAAGAAAAAAAATCCCTCACGTGAAAGAGAGGGAAGACTTATTAGTTAGGGGACATATATTCAGGTATATTTTCTTAATTTCTATTAATTTTGTTTTGAAACAAAATCAATTGTTCATTTTAGCAGTAAGATGATTACTGCAGAGATAGAAATGTATTTCCTCTCTTATCTGAGGGATGCCATTATTCATTTGTATAAGCTCAAAACTAACGTTCATAGGAGAGATAACAAATAAAGTGCATTTTTATTTATCTCTTGGCAAATATTGAGATTAGTTTTGTGAAATCTTCTAGAATTACTCTGAATGATAAAAATTCTGGTTTAGAAATAATTTCAAATGACATGAGTAAACATATGTAAATTAGTCAATAAATTATCTATACTAAATAGATGGTATTTCTTTTTACAGAGCCTTAAGTTACTAAGTATTTTAAAGTCATGCACAGGTATAAATAAGAAAGAACACTTGAAAAGAATGAGGAAGCGCAACTCATCTCTTCCTGTGGTTTTCAAATCAGAAATTTCTTTTCATTACTTTTGCAATAGATTTATTCAAAACACTACCCATCAAACAATTCTAAGTGACTGCTTTTGGTTGTGAAATAGTATGGATTTAAGGATTCTTAAGGAACTCTCTCATTGCAGACATTGGCATCCTAAGGTAGCCAAGGTCTCACCCATAGCATCAAAAAGAATTGATGTTGTCTGATAAATGAATATAGTAAACTATGGCAGGGCTGAAGACACTGAAGTCGAAGGCACTGAAGATGGAACATATGTAGGAAATTCAAAGCATTTGCTGCCTCTTAGAAACTTTATTGATTTAATACCTGACAATATCAAATGAGCATGTCAAATGTGAAAGCTTCTGAAAACTAACTGATTCATTCTATGGCAATAGGTATATTATATCCAGGTTTATCCTTTCACTGCCAAAGCTTTATTCTCTTCTATTTATGCTTCTTAAAGTTAGTATTGGTACAAACATGCTTCCCTGAGACACTCAAATTCATCCTTCTTGGCTAGTAATATGGCTTTCTTAGGACCATCAAGTTTTCATCATAAATATTCCTGCTCTAAGTTATGAATTCTAAGATTGATTTGAAGACAGATTGAAATCTAAATGAAATCTGTAGAGAAATAAACTTCTAAAATAAATTTTGTTTTACATACTTAAAAGCTGACACAAATATCTCAAGTTTTGCTAAATCTGCCCTACTTTTTGTTATCATTGTTGTTCTTATTCATTTTTTCCTGGAATGACCTTTTCCAGGATAACTATTATTAGATGCCCATTAATCCTCCGAGATAGTGCTTTTTTTTTGTCCTGATTTTTCCAATTAATTGCTCTCCTTTTAATTTTGTACTTTTTTTCATAATTTTAATATGGTTTTTTTTCATTGTTATTAGGTATTTTAAATTCTGTGAATATCGACTGACTCTAAAATCTGTAATGCAAAGGCTATTTCTTATTAATTTTCATAATTCTCATATAATTTTTTAGTCCTAGAAAACCACATGGCCACTTAGTAGCCACTTAATAAACAGTTTCTCAAAAACAGAAAATAACTACTTCTCACAGAATAAATGTTTCTGATTAATTTAGAGTATCTTTTCTTTTAGGTAGTTAACTGCTTAATTCTTAGCTAGTCTTGAGTCCATCTTTGGCTGCCTTGAAATATGATCTCTGATCTTTGTGGCCTGATATAAACCACCTTCCCAGACTCCAGCCTGACGTTTGCTAAGTCCTGAACCAGCTGTCCACACAGCTTGTGACTGGCCTGCCTTCCATCAACCTCTGTGCCAGTTACTTACGTGTCAAACAACACAAAATATCCTTCCTACTCCAGTCAAACTTCCTGGTGGTGCTAAGAACTTGCACCATGAATCTTCAACCAGTTTCCAAAATTTTTGGTAAGTTAAAACTTCAGATATTAGTCCACTTTTCTTTCTATTGAATTGCCCCAGCTTTTTTCACATTTTCTATACTTCACAATTTTTAATTGTGAACTGAATTTCCAATCATTTATCTTTGTTTCAAAAAAGCTAGTATAGTGATGGCTTTGTATGATCTAACTAGTTAAATTAAATTGAGGCCAGAGATTGTATAGTGTTCAATAACTAGCATACTGCATTGAATATTTTATATTTAAAAATGTTCAGATTATTAATCTGGTTTAAACTTCGTTCCCTGATTCTTCCCACTGGGCTCATATGGCTTTAAGTATCCAATCACACTGTACAAAATATGTGCAGCAGTTGTTACATTAGAGTTCATTGAGTTGACCAGATTGATTTCTTTTTTTGTAGAACTATGTATAGCAAGTATTAAGAGTTCATATTTTACAGGTAAACTACTTGGTTTGACCACTTACTAGTCATAGGACCATAGGAAATCTACTTAAACCCTCTGTCGTAGTTGTTACATATAAACTAGGCATGATGGTAGTAAGACCTACCCCATAGATATTACTATGTATTTTGGTTGAATATTAGGAGTTTGTGTTAATATGCTAAATTTGAGATATATTTTGGCCAATCATCTAGTTAGTTACCTAGCCATACGGTGACACTTTCAGGAACAGAAAGATTTCCAGTAAGCCCTGAAAAACAGCATTAATAAATTTGAACCTTCTGTGGCATTATATTTATGTCTAAGATCCAGAGTGATAGTTTAAGGAAAATTATGTATGTGATCAAATCTAGAATTCAGTGATGTTCAGAAAAATTGACTTGTTTCTTCTTTGACTATAATTTTGGTGTTTAGTTATTGTGGGAAATGTTGTTCTGCATTACCCAATTAGGTTTTTTTGGTTGTTAATTTCATGTATTTTCAGTTCTTCACATATGGATTCCAAATTTATATGGAATTTAAATTTAATTTATATGGGATTTAATTAATAAAACAAATGTATTTATTTGCATCCCATATAAATGGAATTCCATTTAATTAATATGGAAATTCCATTTAATTTATATGGAATTTATTTATTATGATAAATAATGTATAATTTTCATGATTTTTCATTTTCTTTTTTGCACGCTCGGTGTATTTAACTTATTTTATATGATTCTTCAGAATAATAACTAATTACTTTGCAGTAACATCTGTCACTTTCTTAGATACCCAACAATTAATTTATTGAACCTTTGATTTGGATGCATTTAGTTTACAAGGATTCCCAATTGAGTGAGGAAGAGTAGAAATAGACTCTTCATTTTCTATTTTAGGTAATTTTTCTCATGACTTATTTTTCTCTGCAGAATGTGAATTATATGATGAATAGGAAGTTTTTTTTTTTTTACATCTGCTCCTCGGTAATGACACAGCCTTTCAGAAAAGAAAAGACAAATAATATCAAATTAACATTAATATAGTTAATTTGATGTATTGCAAGATGTTGTTAAATAATACTAAATTAATTTGTTATATAATACCAAAATATAATGCATTATATTTTGTAATATATAAATGATATATAATTTATTAATTATAATAAAATTATAACTGTCACCTCTGAGCAAAAGAAAATCTGAACTTTGCTCAATATCCTATCATCTTCCAAGATTTCTGATACAGGTTTTTACAGAGGGTAGATACCTGAGTCAAACGTTCCTTTAGAATGCTAGTAAGAACTTTTGAGTACAAAGCCCAGAGAAGGGCTCTGGTAAGATGATTTGGAAAAAATGCAGACAATACTAACTCTTAGATTATGGCCTACATTTAAAACACTCTCTTTAATCACTTTCTTTAGGTCCTACTTTAATCTTGATCTTTAATGTCTTATATGTTACCATCAATTGCCAGTTTCTAAGTACAATCATGTGCAGCATAAGACTGTTTTGGTCAAAGATGGACAACGTATGATGGTGGCTCAGTAAGATTATAATGGAGCTGAAAAATTCCTATCACCTAGTGATGTCAAAGTTGTCCTTAATGTTGCAATGCAATGAATTACTCATGTGTTTGTGGTGACGCTGGTGTAAGCAAACCTATTGTGATGCCAGTAAAATAAAAGTGTAGTATGTACAATTATGTATAGTACATAATACTTAATATTGATAATAAATGACTGTGTTTCTTATTTATGCATTTACTATATTATACTTTCTATCATTATTTTAAAGTTTATTTCTTATACAAATGTTTTAAATAATAAAGGAGTAAGAAAAAATAATTTGAAAAAACTTTAACTGTAAAATAGTGTCAGGCAGGTTTTCAGGACATATTAGAGAAGAAGGCATTGTCATACAAGATGACAGCTTCATGTGTTTTGTGTGTTATTGCTGCTGAAGAACTTCCCGTGGTTCAAGATGTAGAGATGAAAAACAGGGATATATATGATCCTCACCCTGAGAAGGTCTAGGCTAAGACTGTATCAATTTAACAAAAAAGTTTAAAAAAAAAGGATGTAAAAAAGAAAATATTTTTATGCAACTGTACAATGTGTGTTTTAGGCTAAATACTATTTTAAGAGTTAAAAAAGTCTAAAAAATATATTAAATGTTTATAAAGTTAAAAAAAAGTGATGAAAATATTTTAAAAGATTTAATGTAGCCAAAGCATATTGCATTTATAAATTCTATGGCAGTTTATAGTAATGTGCTAACCCCATATATTCACTCACCATTCACTCACTGACTCACCCAGAGCAACATCCATCCCTGCAGGCTCCATTCACAGTAACTGCCCTATGCAGGTATATGCCATTTTTTATCTTTTATACCATGTTTTTGCTGTACATTTTCTATGTTTAGATGCTTTAGGTAACTAAATGCCTATGATGTTACAATTGTCCACAGTATTCAGGACAATAATGTGCTATACAGATCTGTAGGCTAGGAACAATAGGCTATACCATATAGCCTAGGGACGTAGTAGGCTATAACATCTAGGTTTCTGTAAGTACACTCTGTGATGTTTTCATAAAACTGTCTAATGATGCATTTCTCCAAACGTATCCTCATCATTAATTGACACATGACTGTAGTTGATCCCTTTTAGTCATCCATTTTCCCTCATAGGTAAGATAAAGGAAAAAAAAACTTGAAATGTTTCCTGAATGAGTTAATTTCCTGTAGCCAACAAACCGCATAAATCAAAAAAAATTTTTTAGATGGGAGTCTTGCTCTGTCACAAGGCTGTTGTGCAGTGGTGCGATCTCAGCTCACTGCAACCTCCAACTCCCAGCTTCAAATGATTCCCTTGCCTCAGCTCCCCAAGAAGCTGGGACTACAGGTGTGCACTACCATGCCCAGCTAATGTATTAAATTTTAAATTAATTTAAATCTGTAGAACATTATCTAGTTTCCATGTATTAAAAACATAACTGGACCATAAATTATAAAAACTATAGAAGGGCAAAATTATTTCTTGGAAGCACATTTTTAGCAAAATGATTATTGTGATGAATATTAACAATTGATTTCATATCAGGAGGAAATCAAATGTGTTATATAGATAGAAATTGTGGAAAGATGTTATCTTTATTTAGGTTTTATAGGACATAAGCCTAAGTGGTAGAGGAAAATATAAGAAAGATAAAATACTAAAGAAAGTTACGGTTGGAGGAACAAGAAAGCACCAATATGAAGTTTTTTGTGACCACTTCCATCAAAAGATTTATGTTTGCATTGCCTCTGATTTGACTTATGAACTTACTATCCTAGAAATCAGCAGGCATATTTAGAGTCTTGCAGCCAACCTCAGATACCTCAGCAGGCAAAATGATACAGAGATATTGAATCAAGTCCAGAGAGCGCCAATTTAAATGATTAAAGAGACAGATATGTACCCTCAAATAAAGATTAAAAAAAGAATGTGGCCCAGCCAAAAGTCAGAAAATAAAAATAAAAATCCTGAATTCTAGAACTTAAAGAACTTTCAACTCTCTTATACAATTCCACCATTTGATAAACAAGGAGACAGTTTCAACAAAGTAAAGTGACCTTTCCAAAGCTAACTAGCCAATAAAGGGTGAAAGTAGAGTTCTAAAAATTATGTTAAGATGCCTCACTGGTCATCTCATGCAATAAACCAAGTTAAGATGCATGACTAAAACTAAGGAAGAGGAGGCAGGATATTGTAGAAGAAATTATATATATATATATATATGTCTCAAGATGGAGTCTTGCTCTGTTGCAGAAGCTAGAGGGCAGTGGTGCAATCTTGGCTTATTGCAACCTCCTCCACCTCTTGGATACAAGCTATTTTTCTGCCACAGACTCCTCAGTAGCTGGGATTACAGGTACCAGCCTCAATACCCAGCTAATTTTTGCATTTTTAGCAGAGATGGAGTTTCATCATGTTGGCCAGGCTGGTCTCAATCTTCTGACCTCAAGTGGTCTATCCACCTTAGCCTCCCAAAGTGCTGGGATTACAAGTGCTGCCAGCAGAAATATTTTCAAAATGTATTAAGGGATTAAATTTTAGGTGTATATTAGGCACAACTATCTCAAAAAAAAAAGTGTTTTTTTTGGTAGGAGATCAGTCAGGGTGGTGGGAAGAATTATAGGAAAGATGCAAACCTTCTTAGAAGGCTGGAAGGTTTTGCAAAAGCCTCAAGAAAGAGTTATGGCTGAAGGCAACCTAATCCTCTTACCTTGAGCTGATTGCAAAGAGCAGATAACAAGGGAATGTAGAGGAATTTATCTAAATAACTTGTTTACCTCTTTCCCTGGAAACCAATCTTTGATCATCATCCATGCACATGACTGCTCTCTACTGAGGGGGTTGGGAGTGTTGCTTACCCACAAATGGTGTTCCTTTGTCATTAAATCTGTTCTAAAATAAATTCAAGCATCTCCAGCATATAGAGGCTGCACAGCCAGACTCCCTCATCTGGATCTGCTAGCTGTGGAGGCCCCTTGCCACACTTTCATGGGAAAAACACCTGTGTCAGGGAACTCCTTTCATCTGTTGCTCAGCCAGAGTCTGCAGGTCAGACTCGGCAGTTAGTGACCCACCTGAGGCATGCTGCAACGGATCATGAAGGAACACTCAAAAATGAAGGTGAAGATACTGCATAGTTGATAATTAGTAAGTCATTGGGGCCTGCTCGGAATTTCCAAGTTCAAGGGAATTGTTCAGGCTAGTTTCATCATGGAACAACAGTTATCAGCACAACAAAAATAGTATATAAAAGTATTGAAACAGCTGTTTAAAGCCAGCAGAGCCTTGGTTTTGCTGGCTCAATTAAGGTACCTAATGTAAACTGCTATTTTCCATAACCCATGGTTCCCAGCAGAAGGCACACTGGACCTAGAACTCTGGGAACAAGTGGGGAGAAATTTTAAACAGCATCATGCGCAAGGGCAATGAGTCCCAGTAATCTCTAATGTTGTGGGCCTTAGTCAGTACTGCTTTGGCCCCACTCTACACAGAAGAGTCCAAAAAGGGAAGGGAAGATTTTTTTGATCATTGTAATTATGAATTTACAGTTGTGTGTGTATGGATATATAATATTTTTTATAAATAGCCTTTATTGAGTGAATTCTATGCTAGGTACTATACTGTTCATTATCTCATTGATAACTTATTATAACTCAATTCTCAAACTAATGGATTTCCATCCACATTTACAGACAAAGCAGCTAAAATAGTTTAAGAAGACAAATAACAAAATGTACCTAAGGGTATATTACTAGAAAGGCTATGAGATTTATTTATTTATCTATGATAGGTATATATACACATATTTCTATCTATGTGGGTGTGTGTATGTATCTATGTACACATACATATAAGTATGTATGGGTGTGTGTATGCATATACATACATACTCATATATACATAAATATGTATGTATATATGTCATTTGTATCTCTCTACCTGTATCCTGATAAGAACTTTTCACCTGCTTCAGATGATAGTTCAAACCTGACGAGACAAAAGTCATATTAAAATGCTAACTTACAAATTTAAATTACAATTCTTAGGTGTGATGAAAGACCTGATAGACGATACATCATTTTAACCAAGAATGATTTGCATTCAATGATGCAAATAAAATTCAGTAATTTTATTTTCCTAAGAATAATTTCTTAAGACATAATTGAAATAAGAATAAGAAAGAATACTCAAATATCAAATTACATAGTGATAGTCTCCCTCCACATAGGTCCATTTTGTATTTGGAGTTTATTGAAATAAGAATGAAAAAGTATCTACCCTATTAGAACCTTATACACAAATTTTACATTTATCTAAAATCATATCTAATCATTAAAATTGCATTCTTTCAAATACATCCCCAAGAAATATGTAAAATATGATTAGGTAAAATATGATGCAGCTTTTATAAATTATAAATGTTTACCAAACAAAAGTTTTACAAGCAACCTTAATTGAAGAGTTTTTAGAATTTAATATCAAATACATGAAAATTATTAACTGATTTAAATGAAGCCAATAACATTTATTTTAAAAAATAAAGTGTGGTAATTGGTCTTGATATTTATATTTAAAATGGAAATAGGCTAAAATAATCTACATTAATCTTATGGAATTTTGGAAATATTTTATAAATATACTGCTTAATATATGTATTTTGAATAGAAACATAATACTTTTATATGTCAATCTGCAAATTCTGAGGAAAAAAGTAAGGGAAGAATATAAGATATTTTCCAAATTAAAATTGGATTATAAGTGATAAACTTGATGTATAGATGAATTTGTATAGAAAACCACTCTGGCTACAATTTTTTCACATATGCTCAGAGCTGAACTCACTACCATCTACTTAAAAGTCTAGAGATAAAAAAAAGGAAAGAAATAAAAATACTGTCTTTCTATGTTTAATACCACTCTCAACTTCAAAGGTGGCTATGAGGTTATAACTATAACCTTTATTTCCACCCTTTAATTATTCACTACTTTTTTTTTTTTTTTTTTTTTGAGAGAGGGAGAGTTTTGCTCTTGTTGCTCAGGCTGGAGTGCAATGGTGCTATCTCAGCTCACTGCAACCTCCATCTCCTTGGTTCAAGTGATTCTCCTGCCTTGGCCTCCTGAGTAGCTGAGATTACAGGCATGCACCATCATGGCCAACTAAGATTGCATTTTTAGTAGAGATGAGGTTTCTCCATATTGGTCAGGCTAGTCTCAAACTCCTGACTTCAGGTGATCCACCTGTCTTGGCATCCCAAATTGCTGGGATTACAGGTGTGAGCCACCGAACCTGTCCTAATTATTCACCTTCAGTTAAGCAACCAAATGTACTTTAATGAATGAGCTAAAGCTTCCAGAAATAGTGTGTCTTTTCTACAACCCTCAGTCATTCTCCAGCAGATTGATATAGGCTAATTTTATTTCTCATCTTCATGGCCTAGTTCTACACAAGACATACACCTATGTCTCTGGAATTCTACGTCTGATTTTAGGTTGTTTTTGTAAATGTTGATGAAAATCAAATGTACTTAAGTTGAAAATTAAACTCATATTTTTCCATTCAAAAAATGTTTATTGAATTTCCTACTCAATGCTATGTACTACATGAGAGATTTGAAATATCAAGGTAATATAGATATAAATGATGGAGGAAAGATGCTTAAATTCTGCTGGGGTGGGACACAGATGAGGAGAGGGTTAATCCATCTCTACTTAAGAAAGGAGACCAGGCTTAGCAGAGAATGAACTTAATCACCATCCTCATTTTTCTGAATGTACATTATCATTGTTTTAAAACAACCATGCAATTATTTTAAAATCTCCATGGTAGAGATTTGTTGTGGTATATTTGAAAATTACCCAAATGACAGTAGAGATATGGAAGTAAGCTTCATAGCTTGGAGAGATGGCTGCTGTATCTCATAGCAAAAGTGAGCATGCAGAATGTAAAGAGAGAATTCATTAGAACATGCAAATATTTGTTTCAGATGAACCACCATAGGAATAAACATAAACCGAGCACTTACAACTTGTGCCATATTTAAACATTTACAATATTTCTCATTATGTTTCCTTTTTTATAATTTCATGCCAAAATTTCATAAGTCAATATATTACAGGATGTGATTAACTGTGTCAATGTACTCTTCAAAGAATTCAACTTTTTGGCCAGGTGTTGGTGGCTCACACTTGTAATCCCAGCACTTTTGGAGGCAGAGGTGGGCAGATCACTTGAGGTCATGAGTTTGAGACCAGCCTGGCCAACATGGTGAAACACTGTCCCTACAAAAATACAAAAATTAGCCAGGCATGGTGACGTGTGCCTGTAATCTCAGCTACTCGAGAGGCTGAAGTAGGAGGATCACGTGATCCCAGGAGTTGGAGGTTGGAGTGAGTGAAGATTGCACCACAGCCTGGGCAATAGAGTGAGATTCACTCTAAAAAAAAAAAAAAAAAAAAAAAAAAAAAAAGAACGCAACTTTTTTTCTTGTAATTTGTGTGCAACTTTCTTGGGAAGAATGCAGTAAAGGGACTGAAGAGCTATTTATACTAAGAGTACACCTGTAGCTAAGAAAAATTTACATGAATGTAGACTGATTAGAACTAATGTTATATGGCATACTTCCACTAATTTAGATGACTTGATGTTTACAGGTAAAGTTCTTCCTTCCTGAAAATATTTCTGCTATTTTACCAAGGAATTTGTTTCTACTTGATCTGTTATTTATTCTTGCCTTAAGACTTAGGCAAACATTAAGAAAAATGGTTCCATACCTTTATTAAAAGTAACTGTTATTGGGCAAGTTGGCACACGCCTGTGGTTCCAGCTATTCAGGAGGCTGAGGTGGGAGAATCACTTTAGCCTGGGAGGTAGAGGTTGCAGTGAGCTAAAATCATGCCGCTGCACTCCAGCCTGGGCGACAGAGTGAAACCCATCTCAAAAAATTAAAAAATAAACTTTTACTGTCAAGACTGATTATAAAAGCAATGTATGTTTATTTCAGGAGATTGGAAAATACGTACAAACACATACACAACAGGAAAGTCATCAAAAAGGCACAATTTTTAATACTTAAAGATACATATAATTACAATTTTAAGCATGCATTTTATCATATATATGTGTATATATATATATCTGTGCATATACACATACATTAATATTTATGTTTATAACTTTCAACTTTAAGAATGTTACTAAGAAACCAGAGGATGACAAAAACTAGATATTCTTACTTTCAAATCTCTTTCTAATTCTTGTTTAGTTGCTTATTTTTATTGCAGTGCCTTAAATCTAGTTTGCAAATTTCCTCTTTATCTTTGGTTTATAGAACATGTCCTTGGTGTGTTTAAATTTGCTTATGCATAAAGTTGGTCTAATTAGAGTTTTCTGAGATTATTTTAGGGACAATTCTCAGCCCTTTTGTTTTCCTCAAATATTGCTTCTGTTCATTATCTTTCTCCTTTCCCTATTAGGTTTCTGTTTCGCATAGGTTAGATTTTGTTTCAATTACCCCACACAGCTCTCTAACACTGTGTGTTTTTATTTTCCTTTTTTGCTGTACCTTGGAAATTTCTAATGTCTTTTTTTAGGTTTACTATAACCAGTCTTTCTTGGTTCTACTCTGCTATTTAACCCATCCAATTTGTTTTCAGTTGACATCTTTTTAAGTTTTAAAATAGACAATTGTATATTAAACAGATTGTAATGCTTGACATTTTCAACATTTTTTTCATTTATCCCATTTTTCTCTCATTGTTAGTACATTAATTTTTATTAATTTTAAATTCTGTCTATGATCAACAACATACAGATTATCTTTGCACAAATTACTATAAACTATTAAATGTGTCACATTGTTCTGCTTCTTCATATGTAAAGTATTTTTTCTTTTAATGCTAGACATTGACTATGAAATATTTTTGAGTTTCTGGATTACATTGCCTTCTTTACCTACTATTGCTCTGGCATGTAGTAAAGTACCCCTACATTACTCAGAACATTTCAAGACATCTTTTCAGGCTTAATTTGGGTGGTTCTAATTTAATTCTACCTAAGTATCATGTGGTCCTTCCTTAAAGAGTTGGCCTATATGGAATATTCACTAAAATCTAGAATATCTGACTGGATCAGAACTAGAATGCTCTCCCCACACTGTGTGGCCTCCTAAACATCTGTTTTACCTTTGGCCTTCTACCAGTTGTCCTTGTAGGGATTTTTAAGGGACTCATGAAATATTTTAACATTATTTTTGTGCTCCTTCTCTGCAATGCTCTTCTCTAGCACCCTGTCCCTTAAATTTCAATTGCTCTGGTAGTCTTGAACTCTAATCTCTGTTTCCACTGCCCAGAGAAGTTGCTATTCTCTGAGTGGGTTTTATTTTCCAGCACTAATATATTTTAAAAATGCCCTAAGTGAGAAATCCAGAGTGAACATAGAGTTCATGCCTGAAAACAGTTGTTTTATATATTTTGTTCATCTCATAATTATTTAATGCAGGAGACTGAAGTTTAATATCAGCAGTACTACTCGAATTTATAAATATTTAAATAAAATGTTTTAAACTCTTTATTTACTTAAGTATATCAGGAACCCTTCAACATATTATTTTATGAAGTATGTCTTAAAAAGTAATATCTTATTAATAAAAAAGGACCAACTTTGGTACCTTCATCTGACTTCTTATATTAGATAAATGACTCCTAACTTTAACTGCATGTTAGAATAATCTGATTAGATTTTAAAAACTGGATACCTAGATAATAACCTAGATAATCAAAAATATATTTATGGGGTAAGACATAAACATAATTAATTTTTAAACTCTCCACATAATTATAATATTTATTCAGTGTTGAGAATTACTCTTATAGATAAAACACATGGACTAGTTTAGCTAATTCACAAACAACCTTTGAAATATGGTCTTAGACTCTCTAAGGGTGGGGGAGGAGAAGTGTAAATAATGTATACTCACTAAAATCAAAGTGCAAATAATGTATATGGATGAAAATCAAGTGACAAGTCTTTTTGTGTGTGTTCCCAGCTGGCAAATACTTTAAGGGCCTCAGTATTGAGGAAGCAACATAGGAGCATAATCCAACAGTTTTCATTTTCTAAACAGACAGGAAAGAAGGATGAAGTAAAAGAGAAGCAAAAGAAAGAAGGATGATAAAATAGAGATTAACAAAGGAGTCAAGGTGAAAATAGGAGATGGACATATGAGGTGTCAACTACAAATTGGGTTTGGGGTTAACTATGGGTACAATAGTGGACCCCTCCTCCTGTGAGATACACTTCCTAATTGGTAGGAATTTTACACAATTTAAAGAATAATAAATACTAATTATTTGATATCAAATCTCTCCATATGTCATCTGTATACACTTTATTAACTTACTTCTTATTTGTAGATGAATTTAAACCATTTGTGAAGCAAAAATATAAGCCATATCCTTAAAAGAAGTATTCTCTACAGCAATAACATCGTTACATGGCTGGCGTCATTTAAAAACGATAGCTAACCTCTTCCGTCATTACTACCTAAAAGATCTGAAACAAAAGTATAAGGAACTTTTCTTCTACATATAATTCACTGCTGTCCTTGCTAAAATAAATGACCCATAAGAGAATATTTTGATACATAGTCAATGGAAAGTAATCATGTTCAATTTCATTCAATATATCTTCCAGCTGACTCGGTAATTCAAATGCAAATTCTCCAACTCAGAAAAGGATTGCGCATGCACTACATGCCTTGAAGGACTTTAAGGCCAAAGACCATTTAATGAAAACATGGATCACAGGAATCTATGTGCAGTCATGTGTTCTGCTTTGAGAGACAAAATATGATGGGAGGCTAAGGCAGTAAGATTGTTTGAGGCCAAGAGTTACAGAATAGCCTGAAAAACATAGCCCCATCTCTACAAAATAATAATAATAATAAAATAGTCATATCTGGTGGCTGCACACTTGTGTTCCTATTTGAGAGAATGAGGTGGAAGTATCACTTGAGCCCAAGAAGTCAAGTTTGCAGTAAGCTATGGTTATGCTACCACACTCCAGCCTGGGCAACAGAGGTAGACTGTTAAGAAGAAGAAGAAGAAAAGAAGAGTAGTGCTGCCATGATAAATAATACAAATGTATACACTGAAAATTTTAAATATTTTAGAGCAATGGGAGGCTTCTGGAAAAACTAGGATAGTTAGGGAAAAATATAAAGAAAAACAGAAAATTGTTTATTTGAGTAGGACTTGTATTTAAAAGTCTTCTTTGCAAGTCATGCTGAAACATAATCTTACAAAAACTACCTCAGTATCTTCACTAAGTATGGTGAGTCAAGATTAAAATCAGTTTTCACTCATTTTTCAGGTTAAAACCAGCCTTTTCAACCAGAATCAACACAATATAAACTTACATATGTCAATACATGTTTTGAATAAAGGACTAAAAATATCTTTACATGAGATTTTGAAATAAAAGCCAAAATATGTGCTATTTACTTACCCATCTCCTTAAACTCCATAGCCCAATTAGATTTAGTACTTCTTTATTTAGTTCACTCAAAAATATATTCATGTTATATTTTCTGTCATTTGGCCACTGCTCTGGGATAGAAATTAAAAGATAAGAGTTTCTCTTCTCAAAATTCTTATTCTCTGACATGGGGGAACAGAAAAACAATCACTTATAGTAGCAAAGTAAATTCTCTATTTAAAATATTCATAAATTGCTATTGGAGCAAATAAGAGAGAAAAGACTTAAAGGCTGAAGAGGTGCAGAATTTCTGAAATAAAATACTGGAGTTGAAAGAGACATAAAAAGCAGTCAGACAGATTGGTGACCTGTTTGAAGAAAAAAAAGAACTGTGCATACATAATTAAATCAGTGAGATAATATGGACCAGACCATTCAAGGAATTTAAAACTTCATATTAAATTAGGATTTGAGACCTCTAAGGAGTAATAAAACCTTGACTGGAGAGATAAACAATGCACAAATCTTAAGAAGCCTATATACTATACTATACTGTACTATACTATGGAGTTATACTATATTATGGAGTTTCACATTCATCCTATATATAATTGGGAGTCATTGAAGAATTGTAAATGGATGTATTAAAATCATGAAATTTGTGTTTAAACATATTTATCACAAGCAACTCTCATTTCGCCTCTAAAATGTAAAAAGCTTAGAAGTCATCACCTTCATTCTTACAAGGATAACAACAAAATGCTGAACAAACTGAGTATCAGTGGATGTTCTTAGCTAGTGTTAGTGTAAGAAACTCCTGGATGTCACAATCTTAGGTGGCTCCAAATCTTACATGGATTTTACTTCAAGGAATTCCATCAGGATGTCACATACATGATCAAAGAAAAACTGTTTCTTGGCTCTGGAATGAGAAGGGAGCAGGGAAAAATAATTTTGAAATTGGCTAGAGCTATATTGATGAAAAAGTCTTGCTCTCAAAGAGTAAGAACTTTCCCAGCACTGAATTGTTCATAGGAGGAGAGGGAAATATCCAGTCCTCAGCCTCAGCTGGCCTTCCTGTCTCACATAACAAGTGGGTGCTGTAAAGCACCTGACAAGTCGACGCCTGCAGCACATACCTTCTGAAAGACACGGGTTTAATCAGATTTTAGAATGCTTCCCCTGCCCTACAAATTACCAATATCAAAAATGAAAGAGAGGTCATCACTACTGATCCCATGAGCACTGACAGGCTATTAAAATAATCCTATAAACAGCTCTATCCCCATAAATTCCAAAACTTGGATGAAATGAAACAATTCCTTGAAATATGTATCTCTGTGGAAGTCACATGGATGATAAATACGTTTTGTGGCTGACCAAGGGAAAAGAAATATGGGTATTATTGCTCAATCTGGGAAAGAGATGAGGGGGACCTGATGAAGCATTTGCTGAAAGATAGGAAGAAATTAATAAAAAAAAAAAGATTGAGGACAATTTGAATTGTAAACTGTAGGGCCACGATATAGAAAAACGTCACATTTCTAACAAGTCCAGTGATATGTCTGTTTCTATCTATTGCAGTATCTATTCTAGTGATCTTATACTTCAGTTTTTCTCATCCACTCACTCCCTTGGTCATACTCTTGGCTGCATAATCTCAACTTCAAGCAAACTTTTCTCTGATTACACACTCTTACCATTCTGTTTCATTTCCTCTGCACTTTGACTCTCACAATTCTTTGATTTCTGAATCTAGAATAACAAGTTTAGGGAAAAACTTATAGCAAGATTCATTCCACAGTTTTAATGCTTACTTTTTTGGCATTCTTACAGTCACCATCTCCCCACTTAACGTTCATCCAAAATTACTGCAGGGCATTCTTAAGGAGTTCCATCTCCACCAAGAGTCATCTGTATATTATTCTTTGTTCTACTAATTCTGCATACATACAAGTGGGAACATGCTACAAATTTTTCACAGTGCTATATGTCTTAGCTCAAGGCAAATACACTAATCTTTCACATTCTTGACTGATTAGTGACTAAGTGGTACATCAAAAAGATTTATCCCATATATTCCATATAACCAAAAATTAAGAGAAAGCTAGTTAATATCCTTAAAATTAATTTTCATTAATGTTATTCTAATTAATAAGAACTAAAGATAATACTAAAGACTTTTTCTGTCGAATAATTTTCAGCTCAAAATGGAGTGTTAGTATATATAAAAGTTACTTTTTCTGAATTAAAAAACATAATTAAATACTAATTTTCAGTTTATATTCAAACCCATTGGAGGTAATGAATTTCAGAAAAGAAACGTTTTTAAGTAGGAAATACAATTATACTGTCACAAAGAAAACATGACTTGAAAAAAAAGAACTGAGATGAAGTGGTCTACCAAATTTTAATTCAGAATAAATCATTCTATTTGCTCCACTATTTCTCTTGTATATCCTTAATTCTCCACTGCACTGTCACCATGGAAGAATACTTTATCTCCTATCTGGTAGTCTCACATTAAGATTCCTGGGTAAATGGAAAATTTTCTATTACAAATTTGATGAGAGAAGATAAAAGGAATTTAAGAAAGATATTGAAAAAAATGGCCTGCTCTTAATAAATACTGTGAGGATTCTTACAAAACAAAAACCTCTTGATTTTTACTATGCTTGCTGGATTTCTGATGATTTCCTACAGGAGATTCATTGCATAAACAAATTTGTTCATAAGATTTTTTCCATCCTCCCAATTTTATGCTAAAAGGAAAGGCACATAATTTAATATATTATAGTACAGTGGTATTAGACCTTCTGTGCTTTTAAAGCAATGTGTTTCATTATTATTTTATAAAGCAGAACTCTAACTTTTTCTGTGTCTTCCAACGGGCTAGATTTGCATTTATTCACACAACAATTTTAATATTAAAAATTTGGGTATAATTGAGTTATTTTAATGTATATTTTTGTGTTAAGCATTTAGAAAACTGTTATTTTTTTATATTTCTAGATACTAAATTTTTAATACTTTATTTCAAGAATAGATTCATTGAGACATACTTCAAGACATTTTTTTCTGAATATGTATTTATATTATTTAATTTCATTTAAATATGATATCTAAGTGCAGTTATTATATTTAATTTCAAGCAGCACTACATGTAAATTTGCGAACTTGCTAATGCTTTCATCCACTACAGTAACTCTGGCATTTTAAGATTTAAAATGTATAATCCAACCCATTCTGAAGAAATGTGACTTGCTCCTACAAAGCAGCCATGCAGTTTATAATTCAAAAACATTTCAAACATTCTGGTGGTCGTTAACGTAGTCAAATAGATGACTTTTGTGCCATCATGATATTCACAAACATGGGGAATTTCATTTTGTGGTCTATCCTTCTCAAATGTCACAATGTACTATTTATTCAAATGCCTGCTGGGTGGTTTGCTGTCACTTCAAAATGAAAAAAATGCACTCATCTCATTCCAAATTTGTTATCCTTTATGATCTTGTATATTGTTAATGGCAACATAAATTTCCTAAATTGCAGTCTCATTCCTCTCCTTCATGCTGTGTTAAATCAGTCACTAAGTCCTATAGAATCCTGGTAGAAAGTGCCATTGTGGTTGCCTCTTCCTGAGATTTTTCTGTGACTTCATTTTCTCCTCCAAGTCTTGCTTTTTATCGTTAACTGGCAATCTCTTCCTGGATGTCCTGACTGTCTACCCACAGTGAGAGTTACTGCATTCTGAAATATGTTCAATACTGACTCTGAGATGAGGAAAGGAAGGAGAACCTGAAAAAAAAAAAAAATGGTGGCCTCTGGAAGCTGGAACAGGCTCAGACCTATTGTTCCTTTAGAACTTCCAAGAAGGAACACAGCCCTCCAAAACCTTGATTTTTGCCCCAAGAAACCCCTATCAGACTTCTAACCTAAAAAATTGTAAAATCCAGTCCTACATCTGCAAAGAACTTAATTCTGCCAACAACTGGAAACAGAAATCACAAACAGCCTCTGAGATAAATTAAAAAATACTGCCTTGTTCACACCTTGTTTTCGGCCTGGTAAGATCCCTATCAAACTCTGACCTACACGAGTGTGAACTAATACATTTTTGTTGCTTTAAGGCTCCAAATTTCTGGAAATTTGTTATAGCAGTAATAGGAAACTATTCAAATGACAATAGCAGACAAGACACTACCAATACTTCATCTTGCAAAATTTTTATGTGTATTTTAGCAGCACAACATTAAGATGGTTCATGATTTCCCAGGATAATTGATATTAGATGTTGTATTGAATTTTTATTGCTGTATATCAGATGATCACAAGTTTAGTGAGAAAGTTATGGGTTCTTGCTCAGAATTTATAAGGCTGAAAACGAGATGTTGCATGAGCTATGTTAGGTTTTAAAAGTTTGGAAGAATCTGCTTCCAAGCTCGTCCACTTTCTTGGTAGAATCCAGCTCCTTACAGCTGAAGGGCTAAAATTCTCATTTTTTTTGCTGAATATCTCTGTTCTTGGAGTTCACTGACCTTCCCTGCCACATGGTCCCTATCATTTTGAAATCTAGCAATGAAGTCTTCTTTACATTGAGCCTCTTTCACTGTCTTAATCTCTTCTACTGGGAAGATCTCATTAATACCTCAACTGATTAGTTTAGGCCCATAAAGATAATCTTCCTACTTTAAAGTCAGCTAATTTGGGAACTTACTTATATTTGTAAAGCCTTTCACAGCAATACCTTGAGTACTTTTTAGGTGAATAACTGTAGAGGCTATATATACCAGGAGGCAGGTATCTTGGTGCTACTTTGTAATTCTGTCCATACTCATCAAATTTCTAGAAACATATATTTTTTAAATTTCTTAGTTCTTCGCATGGTAATTGCCCTTATATTTATGTTTCAGATTTTAGCAATAACCCTTAATGATTGATCCAACTTTCCCAAGCATCATCCTTTGAAAAATATGTAAAAATTAAATATTTATGACAAAAGTAGATACGTGTATTCATAATTTTAGGTGCAAAATAGTATTTAGATGCAATATAGAATCTATAATATAGTAGATACAATACTATATCTCACCTAAATATAGTTGTTGACAAGTTGACTAGTACATAGAATACTATATTGCATCTAAATATATTTGTTGACAAGTTGTAAATTCTAAATGCCACTTGCATTCAACAAGCAAGAAATACCTGGGCTATGCTGATTCAAATGGCAGACAAATGAGGCAAAAATAGTTCTGCAATAGACATACATGATAGACACAGATCCACAATTACTGTCTCTAAAATCTCATTCTTCCTGAAGTCAAGTAGTTCTGAACAATGCAATAAACATTTAGGCTGGTAACATTTTATTCTTGGTCTGCCCTCCATATAGATAAAGGTATATAACCACAGGGGTATACAACCAGAAAGTTAGTGTTTAAGGAATTCTTTGGTTCTCTAACAGAGAATGCAGTCAACAATAATGATGTCAGCATTTTGACCCAACAGAGGAAACAATTTTTCTTCACATATGCTACTGTGAAGCACAATCTGACTATCTGGAGGAAGACTTTTCCCATGAAAGCAGTCTTAATATGACTCCACATAATGTGCAGTCCCTGAAAAAAATAATTCCCCTGGGCTAAAGAGTGTTTTAATTTTCTCCTTCTGAAGAACCTCTGAAGAAGATCCTGTGGTGAGAGAAAGCAGGTCAAAAGGAAATTAAAAGTGAAGATCTTACTTTTTCACAACTAGGATAAATCTGTTAATTAAGGCAACACAGAAAAATGTAGGCAATTAATAATTTACAAACTGCTGAAAGCTTGCTATCAAATAAGTTGATTAGCAGTACCATAATCAAAAGCTCTAGATTAGTAGTTAATTTGTGGAATCAATTAATAGAAGCATTTATCAAATATATTTGCCTCCAGAGATGACAAATTCATTGCTCTGTGTTCCTGGAGATAAGAAACCTTGGACTCTGAGATAGGCAATGATTCCTGGGGCTATAACTCTTCATGTGAGTGTGTTTTTTCTTGATTTCTTATTTCAGGAAACGTGTTCTTGAATATCTGGACTAATTCTTTTCTTTTTGTATGTATAATATTAATAAATGATATGTAAAATTATTTATCAGATAGAATATTATTTCAACTTAATTTATTATACTGTTCTACTAGATTATTTGTCCTAGACATTGACAACTAATTCACTTAAGGCTGTATAAATATTTTTCCAGATTAACAAAATCACAAGTGGTCTAAGGCTCACACCTTGGTTATATTTCAAATGAAATGGATTCTGCTAATTTAGAATCCAGGGCCTGCTTACATTTTTTCCCCCTGAATATAAGAGTTTCATACAAGTGCTTAAAACTGTAATATACTATCCTAATTTACAGAATTTTAAAAATAAATATTGGGCATTTTACTTAAGTATACTTTTTAATATATAAATTAATGGAAGTTCCTTAAGGCAACACATTTTGTGTCTACCCCCATTGAGTACATATACCTAAAAGTATTTTCTAAATATATCTTGTAAATCACTAATTTTCTTGCAACAAATTAGCATGCAAACTAATCTTACATTGTGGCATTTGATTATACATTAAGAGAGATGATAGATGCATATTATTTGATCTATGAGGAAAAATACTCAAATAAATAATTACTTAACCATTATTTTAAAACCTCAGAAAAAATACATTTAATTTGTGCTCTCTTTTCTATAAAGGATCCATACCATCTCAGTATATTTTCTACTATTCAACTCTTTTCTGTAAAGTTAATTTGATACTGTGCCTGGGAGAAGGGTCAGTTGTACTTTATTATAATTAAGACAACATTAAAAAAATCATTTTAGTGTATTATGAAGCAACACAAGCAAAACCACGTTTCTATTTAATGCCAACCTTAATGCCAACCACAGTAAGCTAAAACTACCCTGGAATTTTCAGACATAATACAAAAACATGCTCTCATTGCTGTGCACATAAATATTTCACAATATTTCAAAAATTGCAATTGCTTTTTAAGTAAAAGTGCAAATGAGTTTTGAGAAAAAATGGCTTTTTAGTTGTTGTCAGTTTATTCTGCCTATATGGTCTAGTCTCATATTCATACATGGTGACAGCTCAAAAGGATCAATCAGGAAGTTACAACTTGGAATTGGAACAGAACATCTAAAATCAGGTTCTGCTAATTTTAAGGGAAATTTAGTTTAACACAGACCTCTCTATTATATTTCTACATTATATACATCACATGAACTTTCTTAACTTACATAAAAATATTTATTAAAAATTGGATATTGATTTTTATTCTCAGTAGCCTGGAGTGATAGGGAATGACTTTACCTTTATACCTGAATCAACTTAAAAAACAGACAAAGTATTTAAAACAACAAAATAGATTTTAATGTATGGATATTAGGAAATTACAAATAGTGATCCCTGAGTGACAGAACACAAACAAGATGAGCCCTTTGATTGAACTAGCTAACTACCTAAAGAAAGTTTCCACCTGCAGCAAAGAGACAGGGACCCAGGCAGAGCTATAAGCTGAGGAGCTCAAGCAGAGAGTCCTGAGAAGCCAAAAAGGCTTGAATTCATACTGAAGAGTACAGAAGAATGAGCATCACATGTAGAAACTCCAGGAATCTGCAGAGCATTTCTCTCCAGTTTTCTAGTATATGTAAGGATTCGAAAGAAATGACCACCAAGGAAAAGAACCACTCAAAATCATCAGAGGTAAAAATTCGCAGAATTTATATGTAGTCAGAAATAGTACCAATTACTGCCAGTCACATTAGAAAGACTCAAAATTCACCAGGCATTGTGATACAGCAGTTAAAAAGAAATTATTTAGGCAGATAGTGAAGGTAAGGAAGTCCTTGGTAAGGTTTTCCGGTTTTCTTTTTAATGAAAAGAAGCCCCCAAATAATTTTATTTTCTAACTAAGAGCAGCCTGTAAAACTGAGCTGCAGATATAACAAGCAAACTAGAAGCTTGTACTAGTGAGTGCCGGCAGTTGTGCCAATAGGAAAAGCTGTCAAGGACTAGGGATGTTCAAGATGGTCGCTCCATTTTTCCCCTCTCTTTGCCAGCCACATGTATAGTAAGGAGGAGATAACATGGCACAGGCCAAATGGAAAGTACATTTGCATAATAAGATTAGAGTGAGATGACCAGCCTTCGCTGTGGCTATGTATCATCACACTCAGTCCAACCAGTCTGTGGGTCAGATGTAATAAGACACCACCTCCTCAAGCCTGTTTATAGCATCCAAGGCACTCACCTCAGGCTAGAATTCCCAATTAAGCATTCCTCCCCTGCAAAAAAGAGAGCTGTTTTCCTTTCTCTTTCTTTTGCCTATTAAACCTCTGCTCCTAAACTCCCTCCTGTGTGTGTTCATGTTCTTAATTTTCTTGGCATGAGATGATGAACTTTGGGTATTTACCCAGACATGATGCCACTTCATTTGGATAGAGTATTCAGAAAGATAATGCCTTAGTACTGTAATCAAAACATTAGTTCTAGGCTACACGCTGTTCACATTACTTAACAATTCTTAAAAATAAAGCCTGAAAAAATCAAATTGTTTCTAAGTAACTTAGCTGCATGCTGGAGAAAAGCTTAGGAATATTTATTAAAAGAAAAATAGTTTAGCACTTAATGAGTTTCATATTGTCTGTCATTCAATAAAAAATTACCAAAAATGCAAAGGTGTAGGAAAATCCAACACAAAATATGGGGAAAAATCAGCCAATTGAAACAGACCCAGAAATGACACAATGATGGAATTAGCAAGCAAGGATACACAAAGAGGTATTACAGATGTATAGTATATGCTTAAGAAGCTAAATAAAATATTAAACTAATTAATAGATAAGAAGATATTAAAACAGAACCCAAATCTAACTTCCAATTATATAAACTACAATATTTGTGAGAGAAAATACATTTTTTAGATATATTGACAGAAGAAAAGATATTGCAGGAAACATAAGATTGGTGAACTTGAACCCAAATAAGAAGACACTATCCAAAATAAAAAGCAGAGAGGAAACAGAAGCTGGGAAAAGTGAATAGAGTATCAATGAGATGTACAAGAATACCAAATTGCCTAATGTACATGCAATTGGAGTCCCTTCAAAGGAAGAAGGGAAACAAAAAAGGCAAGATGATGAAAAAACTATGTGAAGAAATTATGGCAGACTATTTCCAAGTTTGATTTTTAACAAATGATAAGGCCACAGGTTAAAGAAGCTCAACAAACTCTCAGTACAAGAAACATGAAGGCAACTACAACTATGTTGTATAATAAGCAAAATGCTTAAAACCAAAGATGAAGATGATTCCTTAATAGTTCAAAGAAAAGGATATATCACTACAGACACTCAGATAAGGATGATAGCAGCTGTCAGGATAAAAATGCCAAATAGAAGATATTGGAGCAACATCATTAGGGAACTGAAATATGTTGAAACTGCCTTTGCAAAGATTATGACACCGAGAGAAATCTGATGTAGCTGCCTCCATCTTGCTTCTAGTGTCACAGGCTGGCTGTCTTTGCTCATTCCTGGGCATAGGTCAAGCTAACCATGGGAGGAATTTAGTTTATAGTTTAACTTTAAAGCAAGGATGAGAATAGCCCCTCCCTAAAACTAGTTGCCTCTTTATTCAGGGGCTGAAACTGCCTTTGTGAGACTAATGAAAGGCCACAAGATTAGTTTTATGGCATGGGCCTAAATTCTGCTAAGTAGTTTCCATAATGCCATACCTCCCCAGGATTCACATGGCCAGAGGTCACAAGATTTGTGACTTCCCCAATTTCTCTTATAGATAATATCACTACTGTAGAATATAGGATTTGTCTTCCGAGATGCTTTACAGACTGATTCCACCCAGACTCGTGACTCCAAACTCAACCAGTCCCGTGGCCCTCCACCTAGGGGTGGACTCAGCTCACAAGGTCCATTTTCCACACCTCTGTGATTGTATCTCCAGTCAATCAGCAGCACCCATTTCCTAGTCCCGTGCCCAACAAACTATCCTTGAAAATCCCTAACCTCTGAGATTGACCAGAGTGATAACTGCAGTTCTTCCCTGTGGCCAGTCTGGCATTAATTAAATTCTTTCTTTACACATGGTCTAAGTGAACTTGTTTTGCTTGTGAAGTGGGCAGGCAGAACCCATCAAGTGGTTCCAATGTCAAAGTAGACTTTTATACCATCAGTGTATACTTTTCAAAATTTAAGGTAAAGTAAATATTTTTCACACATGCAATGCTGAAGAAATTCAACACCAGCAGAATTGAATTATTATTTTTCTAATGTAAGAGCTTTAGGCAGGAGAAAAATGATGTCATGTAAATCAAATAAACACTTCAATCAAAGGCAGTGGTGATCAGATTCCATGAAAAAACAAAACCCAACTATATACTGTTTTCAAGAATGGTATGTTAAACAGAGAGAAACAGAGATTAGTGTTAAGTCAGATGCTGGGAAGAGAATGAGATACTTAGATGTTACACTACTTGTACAGTAACACTCTAAATAGATAGGTGCATTGATAGACGGGTACATAGATACATACATTCTAGCAGAGACAGTGTTCTGAGTCAGAGACCAGAGTAAATAGTTTATTTACTCAAAGTAAAACAGAATGGAAAGTAACATTATCACATTGGTCCTCCATATCTTGAACTCTGCAAGTGTCATGAAGAGAGGCAAATGGATAATCCTATCTATATGGCAGAAGCAAATTACAGGAAACACAAATATAAATCTGAGAGTTTGTGTAGAAGAGAGGCAATTGTTCTCTCTCCACTCCTGATAAAAGAAAAGAAACCTTTGCTTCCAAATATAAATTCTCCTCTAGAATAGAGAGTATCTTAGGTTCTCAGCCTTTGCAATTCAAGTAAGTATGTATCTCCAAGAGGAAGACAAGACTATTATCTTCCAAAGTTATCTTCCTTTGAAATATAAAGGTATAAAGAGATAGTCCTTGTGAGTATCTGTATGAGTGTGTATGTGTGTTTGTGTGTGTGTGTGTGTGTGTGTGTGTGTTTGTTTTGGGGTGGGAGATGTATATGGTTTAGCTTTGGGTCCCCACCCAAATCTCATGTTGAATTCTAATTCCCAGTGTTGGGGGAGAGACCTGGTAGAAGGTGATTAGACATGCAGGCAGATTTCCTTCATCCTGCTCTAATAATAGTGAGTGAATTCTAAGGAGATCTGATGGTTTAAAAGTGTGTCGCACTTACTCCCTTACTCTGTTTCTGTTCCACCACAGTAAGATACACTTGCTTCCCTTTCACCATCTGTCATTATTGTAAGTTTCCTGAGGCCTTCTGGCCAACTTCCTATACAGTCTGTGGAACTGTGAGTCAATTAAACATCTCTCCTTCATCAATTACCCAGTCTCAGGTAATATTTTTTTTCCCAGAGTCTGGCACTGTCACTCAAGCTGGAGTGCAATGGCATGATCCTGGCTCACTGCTGCTTCTACCTGCTGAGTTCAAGTGATTATTGTGCCTCAGCCTCCCAAGTAGCTGGGATTACAGGTGAGCCATCATGCCCAACTAATTTTTGAATCTTTAGTAGAGATAGAATTTCACCATGTTGGCCAGGCTGGTCTCAAACTCCTGACCTCAGGTGATCCGTGCAGTTTGACCTCCCAAAGTGCTGGGATTACAGGCATGTGCCAGGTTCAGGTAGTTCTTTATAACAGTTTGAGAATTGACTGATACAGAGATCTTTGTTTATGTGTTTTTTAAGTGGTTAGGCAAAAATATTTCCACAATAAAGAAAGCAAGTGGCTGCATCTTCAAAACTCATGCCTGCAAAGAGCAAATTTTTCTAGGAAAATGGAAGAAAAACATGCACTATCTTTAGAGCATATCACTTTCTATGGCTCAGGAGGCCAGGAATTTTCAGGAATGCAGAAATGCAGGGAAAATTTGACTTTCCACATCTTAAAAAATGGAAAAAGATAAACCATGCTAATATTATTTCACTATTAGAAAAAGTAATTAGACCAGGCATGGTGGCTCACCCCTATAATTCCAGCACTTTGGGAGGCAGAGGTGGGTGGATCACCTGAACTGGGGACTAGTCTGATCAACACGGTGAAACCCTGTCTCTGCTAAAAATGCAAAACTTAGCCAGGCATAGTGGTGTACACCTATAGTCCCAGCTACTCAAGAAGTTGAGGCAGGAAATTCACCTGGGAGGCGAGGCTGCAGTGAGTCAAAGTAGTACCACTGCTTCGGCAACAGAGCAAGACTCTGTCTTAAAAAATAAAGTAATTTTAGAGCAAAAAACCATTATCAGGAATGCAGAGAATATTTTCATAATGATAGATTCTTTCTTTCTCTCTCTCTCTCTCTTTCTTGCTTTCTTTTCCTTTTTTTTTTTTTTGAGACAGAGTCTCACCCTGTCCCCAGGCGCCAGGCTGAAGCGCAATGGCGCAATCTCGGCTCACTGCAACCTCCGCCTCCCGGGTTCAAGCAATTCTCCTGCGTCAGCCTCCCAAGTAGCTGGGATTACAGGTGCATGCCACCATGCTGAGCTAATTTTTGTATTTTTTAGCAGAGACAGGGTTGCACCATGTTGGCCAGGATGCTTTCAATCTCTTGACCTCGTGATCCGCCCGCCTCTGCCTCCCAAACTGCTGGGATTATAGGCGTGAGCCACCACGCCCGGCCAAGAAATTATTTTAGTGGACGTAATAACCTTAAATATTTAAACATATAAGAAGAGTTCTACCAAATACAAAAAGCAAAAACTGATAGTAGTACAGGGAGAAATAAATAGAGCTATAATTACAGTCAGAGATTTTGTAATACCCTCTGTCAATAATTCATAAGAAAGAAACTCAGAAAATTAGTAAGAATATAGAATACTTGAGCCATATTTGTAATAAACCTGACCTAATCAAGCTTTATATGCACTCTCCACAACAGCAGTATACACATAGCATTAAAATTCACATAGAACATTTATCAATAGTAACCACATTTTAGATAATTAGGAAAAACTCAATAAATTTCAGAGGATTAAAATCATACAAAGTATTTATCTAAACAAAATGGACTAAATATAAAAATGAATAACTGGAAGTTCTCTAGAAACACTCAAATATTTTGAAACAATATTTTCTAAGTTGTCATGGTCAGAAAAAGTTGAAATTAATATTAAAAAGTAATTTTACTGGATGAAAATGAAAAAAAGATTGCAAGATGCAGTTGCAGCAGTGTCAAGAGGGAAACTCATAGCACTAACTGCCTTCATTAGAAAAGAACCGAGATCTAAATTTAGAGACCTTAAATTCCACCAGAATCAACCAGAAAAAGAAAAGCATATTTAAAAAAGGTAAGCAAAATAGAAAACTTAAAAGATTCAAATGTAAATTGATGAAATATAGATAGAAAAACAACAGGAAAAAATGCTTTGCAGTATTTAGGATATTGATAAATCTCTAGTCATAAAACAAGCTAAGATCTATCACAATGAACTGAAAATTGAAGGGACCTATAAATATTCAGCAAGCTGGTTGCAGAAATGTAAGAAAAAACATGGCATTACATTTTTAAAGAGTTGTGATGATCAAGCATCTGCTATTTGTGGTGATCACAAAGCAGCAAATAAATTTATTGATGAATTTCCCAAGGTCATCACTGATGAAAATCTGACATTAAAACACGCTTATGATGCTGACGAAATATCACTATTTTGGCAGTATTGTCTTGGCTAGACACTGAGTACAGCTGATAAGACAGGCCTTACAGGAATTAAGTCTGTCAAGGACAGAAAAACTCTGCTAAAAAATAATAAATGTGCTAATGCATCAGGAATCCATAAGGGTTAACTTGCTATGATAGGTAACTTGCATCCTCATTGTTTTCAAGCAGGGTATTTCTTATTAGTGAATTATTATGCTACAAAAAGGCATGGATCAAAGAGGCCAGGGACATATTTTCTGATTGGTTTCAAATTTTGTACAGACAGCTCATGTTCCCTGCAGGAAAGTTGAATTGAACAATGACTGCAGGATTTTGTTATTCCTTAACAACTGTTCTGCTCATTATCCAGCCAAAATTCTCATCAAAAATAATATTTATGCCATGTACTTTTTCCCTAATGAAACGTCATTAATTCAGCCAGGTGACCAAGCTATCATTACATCAATGTAAAGTACATATAAAAACATTTTCTTAAACATTATGCTAGCAGCAGTAACAGAGGTGTGGGTGTGGAAGGTTTTCAAAAGGAGTTTACTGTGAAAGATGCCAAATACACAGTTGTCAGTGCTTCAAACAGTGACTAAAGACACAGCCTGGCATGCCTGTCACAACCTCTGGCATGTGACTATGTTTATTTGTGATGATGAACAAGTTAATGACTTTAAAGAATTTTGTGAAGTGAGGAAAAAAAATGGCATCTGACATCTTTACATATGTGAAAATATACTTTTACAGCCTGTCAGTAAGCTGTAAGAAGTGGATACTCAAGAAGTTTTTAAAATTAATAACAAGTGTTTAGTTGCTCATTCATTGACTCTGATACTGAAATTGCCAAAACGGTTCTGAATCATGACAGTGATCACAGTGATGAAGACACTGCTGTTATCACTGCAGAAAAGTTGTCTGGAGATAATAATATTGTTTGTATATTTGTTCCCACTCAAATCTCAAGTTGAATGTAATCGGGTGTTTTGATCATGGGGGCAGATCACTCATGGCTTGGTGCTGTCTTCATGAAAATGAGTTCTCACAAGATCTGGTGATTTAAATGTGTGTGACACCTTCCTTCCCACTCTCTCTTTTGCTCCTGCTTTAGCCATGTGAGACACTGACTTTCCTCTTCACCTTCTGCCATGACTGAAAGTTCCCTGAGACTTCATCAGAAATTGAGCAGATGCCAGCACCATACTTCCGGTAAAGCCTGTAGAACCATGAGCCAATTAAACCTCTTTTCACTTTAAATTACTCAGTCTCAGGTTTTTCTTTACAGCAATGCAAGAATGGCCTAATACAGATAACATGGTAAAAATGTGTGATGGGCTTACTGAAGACAAGTACAAGAAATTATGCCAGTTTATGAACACAAAGAGAGAATTCTAAGTGAAAATTCATTGTTAATTAGTCAGATAACCCTGGGGCAAACATTTTAAAAACTACCCAGAAGAAAGCCTTCTTGTCCCTAAAGGAACCACTTCCTGGTACCTCAACAGCTTCTGATGTTTCCTCTCATATGAAAAACAAAAACAAAAACAAAATGCACTGTACCATAACCTTTTAATTAAAATACAAAATTGTAAATGGAGACTGAAAGCCTGCCATTGTTGTTATTGCTGTTGTTTGACAGCTGACATAGGGATTCTGGAGATGCGACCATGCTGCTTAGTTACGCTGCACATATTATTTTTTCACTGTATTAGTGGTATGCTATATTTTTTACTGTTCAATATTTTTGTGTGAATTAGCGTAAGAAAATGATTGCTTATTGGTGACATATAAATTCAGTGTCAGGAATGATGATGATGTCACACAATCATAGATTGTCCTCATGGGTGGCTGTGGTAGTGAAATGTTTAGTTTCTGATAGTTCAATGCAAACAAACTTTGTTTCATATATAAAATTATTTAAAATATTCTATAAAGTTACATTCAGGCAAAGTGTAAAAGGTATACATGAAACATAAATGAATTTCATTTTTAGACTTGGGTTTTATCCTTAAGATAACTTATATTGTATATACAAATATTCCAAAATCCACAAACATATTCAAAACCTAAAACACTCTGGTCCCAAACATTTCAGGTAAGAGGAACTCAATCTGTATTAAGGAAGAGATATTAGGCACCACAACAGATTCTACAGATATTAAAAATAATGATAGTATAAACAACTTTATTCAAAGAGAAAAATCAGCAAAACTCACTCAAGAGAAATAGGTAACTTGAATATCCCTAAATTTATTAAAGATTAAATTTGTACTTTAAAATCCTACCAAAAGGAAAAATCATGATTCAGATAGCTTGACAGGAGAATTTACTCCTGTTGCCATGGGTAAATTGCCCAAGCTCCTACCTAAGGACAAAATTTCTGTTGGTGCACCAGATCCCATCTTTTCAATGTACCATGGAAATGTTTCCATCATCTCTTTATTTGACCTGCATCATAAGTTCTCCCACTTTACTGGATAATTCTTTCTTTTTTTTTTTTTTTTTGAGACGGAGTTTCGCTCTTGTTATCCAGGCTGGAGTGCAATGGCGCGATCTTGGCTCACCGCAACCTCCGCTTCCTGGGGTCAGGCAATTCTCCTGCCTCAGCCTCCTGAGTAGCTGGGATTACAGGCACGTGCCACCATGCCCAGCTAATTTTTTGCACTTTTAGTAGAGACGGGGTTTCACCATGTTGACCAGGATGGTCTCGATCTCTCGACCTCGTGATCCACCCGCCTTGGCCTCCCAAAGTGCTGGGATTACAGGCTTGAGCCACCGGGCCCGGCGCTGGATAATTCTTAAAAGGAAACAGACATACTATTGTTTATCCCTACTTTTAAAAACAAACAAAAAAAATACTTATTTACACATATTTCTCCTTATCTTTCTCCTGTGCCATTGCTTTCCTTCTACTCACACAATGTCTTCTTGAAAATATTGTCTGTAGTGCTGCTGGACAATAGAACTTTAAGTGACGATAGAAATCAAGCGATTAATATCATTTCATTTCAGGATTCCAAATAGAAAAAAATTGATCATGTCAAATGTTAGTAAGAATTGGCATGATCTGACTATTTTTAACATGTGACTTTTTACAATGCTTTGGAGAAAGAGAAAATTAACACTTAACAGATGTTTTTGTGCTATCTTCTCTGGCCCCACCATTTTGGTGTAAGTAAGCTTGGCTTCAAATTGCCAACATCTGTATATGTTTGCATGAGACTTTTCTCTACATGTACTCACTCCAGTTATGCATAGAACAGCACACAGGCAGGGCAGGCCAGCAGTGCTACAGAATTAACGGCTCTGGGAGAAGGCTTCAACCAAGAACAGGAAAGTTGGTATATAAATGCCCCAGCTCCCTTACACTTAGGGCTGGATATCTCTGAAGCCCAGCCACATGCTACACTGGTTATGACAGGTTCTCAGCAGAAACAATTATTCATAATGGTAAATTCCTTGAAAACTCACCCATTAGTAGCTGAATAACAGGTGAATGTGTTCCCTTTTATATCTCTTTCTTCTGCGATCACCTTCCAGATAAACTACTCATACTTGGCTCCTTGTTTCATGCCTGCTTCTCAGGAACCCAAACTATTATAGGCATTTTCAACTAAATTTGAACATGCAAATATCAATGAAACAGCAATTCCAACCCTAGGTATTTACCTTAGAGGATCAACTTCATATGTGCACTAAGAGACACTTTCAAAAATTTCACATTATTCCATTTTGTATTAGCAAATAAATAGAAAAATGAGAAAAGATAAATAAATTATTGCCTTCATAAAACTACCCAGCTGGAAAAATTAAAGAATTATAGATAGAAGTACTATAAAGCAAAAATCTGAAAAAGAATGCTCAGTCAAAAAAAATTGCAGAATGAATGCATTGTGATTTTCTTTTTATAAAGTTAGAAATGGAAAAAATGAAAGAAAGTGTTTAGGGGTAGTAACATATGTGATATGTGATAATACCAACATATGTGGTAATACTACAAAGAAAAGCAAAAAAAAAAAAAAGTGTAAAATTTAGGATAATGATTACCTCTGAAGAAGAAAGGAAGTAGATTGGAATGCAGGATAAAGGATCTTCAAAAATGATAATAGTCTCTTAATTTAAAATTGCTGATCATTGTAACATTATTCTTTCTAAATTATGTAAATTTTATAAATAGTACTTTGTGTCTACCCAATATTGAAATCAGAAACTTTAAAAATTAAAACTTTGTGATCAGAAAGGTAGTTTCTCTGCGAAATCGGTTACATATATGTTTGACAGAAATTCCGTTTTCTATTAAAAGTAGCAAATGTTCAGACTTTAGTCTTCCATTCCAGAAAGAGGAAATTTGTTTTCTGCCTAATCAGCAAATGGTAAGCAATTGTTTCTGTGTTTTGGCTGCCACCTGAAATAATATCTTCAACAATGCATTAGATATTAGATTTATATTTTCTCATCTGGAAAATACTCTACAGATTAAATTTTGACTAGACAGTATACAAAACACAAATGTGCTGGAAGACTACAGAATAATTCAGCATGCAAACAAGGTTTAAAAGTAATGCTGGCTAAGATGGACTTCATGAATGGAAAAAAAAAAAAAAAAAAGACCTAAGTTTCATGTATCCAAGTATCCAGGTGATTTATTTATCTATGTGTTGAGAGAGTCTCCCTCTGTGACCAGGCTGGAGGGCAGTGGCGTGATTTCTGCTCCCTACAGCTTCAGCCTCCTTGGGCTCTGGTGATCCTCCCACCTCAGCTTCCAGAGTAGCTGGGACCACAGGCAAATGTTACCACATCCTGCTAATTTTTTTGTAGAGACAGGGTTTGGCCATTTTTTTCTGGGCTGGTTTCCAACTCCTGGCCTTGAGCAATCCACCCAACTTGGCCTTCCAAAATGCTGGGACCACAGGTGTAAGCCACCATGCCCTGCCTAGCCAAGTGATTTAAAGGTTGGATACAACATATTCTTCATTTAAAGTCTTATCTTTTTGCTAAGGCACCATAAATGTTTCTGACTGTGATTTGTCTTTACATGAGCACTTCAGCAACTGCAGAAATGCTTAGCATGATAAAGGCTCATGGAACACCCAGTGATTCAGCCCTCTCTGCCTTATTTCCTCAACCTCTGTGAAAAGAAGACAGTATTGTTTCTATTTCTTGAATTGCCCTTTCTACATTTAGACCTAATTTTCTGATTATCAAGTCATCTTCATCTGTAAAATGATACAAAAAGCAAGGCTTTTCCCACTAAACCTATGATTTAATAAAGACAAATAAGATAATAAGTGCTAAAATACTTTATAAACACAAAAGACTCAACATTCAAGCAAAGTATTTGGCGGAGAGTTATTTTATTGATTCTTGTTTACTGTGATGCAAAAGGACATCTGTATTCCTCTTGATCCTCTAAATAGATAAATAATTTAAAAGTCAGAAATCTCATCCTTGCAAAACAAAAAGTAGCTAAGTATTTTTAATAATAAATAACATATTGTTAAACTCAACATCTCAGAGACTGAGGATAGTGAATATTTGTTGTTGGATATTGTTGTTGCTAATTGGTTAAACAGCTTTCTTTTCACTCTCACTTCCTTATATCACACCTCCTTTCTCTTTTCCATTTCACTTTGTGGGAATAAGGTAGCTCCATATTTGAAGTGCCTTGCCCATCCAAAGTCCAGGGGTGAGCATGTGACATAAAGGGGTGGAACAGATGCTTTCTTTCCTAGGGTTCTTTTTATTGATCCAAGTAATGCAAGCACAGGAAAGATTGGTTGGAAAGTTTCTACCTGCCTAAAAGTTTCAAGCCTGACACTGGGATCCTAACTGTCAAATATTCCACAGTTGATCCCACAGCCTTCTTGGCAATACTCTGAAATATCACCAGAATAACTCAGGTTTAAAAAGAGCATTTTATGTGTTTAATTCCATAGCAATTCCTATATATTGGAGCAATAAAACAGATATTGTCCAAAAATGATTGAAACAAACCAAAAGATAATTGCAGATAGAGAAAAGCAACCAAATAATTTGGCTGATTATTGTCTTTGAATGCTGAATATTGTCATTAGATGATTATTGTCTTTGAATGTCTTAACTTTTGTTTTTTTAGTTAAAAGGTCACAGAGGGTAATGAAAAATGCTCAAATTTGGCTTTCAATGGATACAATATATACATAATTTTCAAATTTTTTCAAACAAATTTTTTCTCTGGAGAAATTTTTTAAAATTTTTCTTTTCATCCAGGATACTTAAGAAATATTAAAGTAGTTGGCTTGATCCCAGATGGCTGAATGGGAACAACTCTGGAGTGCCCTTCCCAGCGAGAACAATGCAGAGGCCACCACAGGTGATCCTGAGGCAAGCAGGGCCTGAAGTGCACCTCCAGCAGTCCTAAACAGAGGGGCTTGACTGTTAGAAGGAAAACTAAAAAACAGATAGAAGTAACTTCATCATCAACAAAGAGGACGTCCACTCAGAGTCCCCATCTGAAAGTCACCAACTAAAAGGGCCACAGGTAGATAAATCCACAAAGATGGGAAGAAACCAGTGAAAAAAGGATGAAAATACCCAATACCAGAACGACTCTCCTCCTCCAAGGGATACCAACTCATCACCAGGAAAGGAACAAAGCTGGATGGAGAATGAGTCTGATAAATACACAGAAACAGGCTTCAGAAGGTGGGTAATAACAAACTTCTCTGAGCTAAAAGAACATGTTCTAATCCAATGCAAAGAAACTAAGAACACTGAAAAAACGTTTGAAAATGCTAACAAGAATAAACAGCTTAGAGAAGAATGTAAATGACTTAACGGAGCTGAAAAACACAACATGAGAACTTCGTGAAGCATACACAAGTATCAATAGCCAAATTTATCGAGCAGAAGAAAGGGTATCAGATATCGAAGATCAACTCATTGAAATCAAACGAGAAGGCAAGATTAGAGAAAAAAGAGTGAAAAGAAATGAACAAAGCCTCCAAGAACTATGGGATTATGTGGAAAGACCTAATCTATGTTTGATAGCTAAACCTGAATGTGAAGGAGAGAATGAATCCAAGCTGGAAAACACTCTTCGGGATATTATCCAGGAGAACTTCCCCAATCTAGAAAGCCATGCCAATATTCAAGTCCAGGAAATACAGAGAACACAGAGATATTCCTCAAGAAAAACAAACCCAAGGCAAATAATCGTTAGATTCATCAGGGTTGAAATGAAGGAAAAAATGCTAAGGGCAGCCAGAGAGAAAGGTCGGGTTACCCACAAAGGGAAGCCCGTCAGATTCACAGTGGATCTCTCGGCAGAAACCCTACAAGCCAGAAGAGAGTGGGGTCACTATTCAACATCCTTAAAGAAAAGAACTTTCCACCCAGAATTTCATATCCAGCCAAACTAAGCTTCATCATCAAAGGAGAAATAAAATCCTTTAGAACCAAGCAATTGCTGAAAGATTTCATCACCACCAGGCCTGCCTTACAAGAGCTCCTGAAAGAAGCACTAAACATGGAAAGGAACAACCAGGACCAGGCACTCCAAAAACATGCCAAAAAGTAAAAAGCATTGACACAATGAAGAAACTGCATCAACTAATGGGCAAAACAACCCAGCTAGCATCAAAATGGCAGGATCCAATTCATACATAACAATATTAACCTTAAATGTAAGTGGGCTAAATGCCAAAATCAAAAGACAGACTGGCAAATTAGATAAAAAGTGAAAACCCATTGGTGTGCTGGAAACCCATGTCACTTGCAAGGACTCACATAGGCTCAAAATAAAGGGATGGAGGAAGATTTACAAATGGAGAGGAAAAAAAAGAAAAGAAAAGCAGGAGTTGCAATTCTAGTCTCTTATAAAATAGACTTTAAACCAACAAAGATCGAAACAGACACAAAGGACATTACATAATGGTAAAAGGATCAATGCAACAAGAAGAGCAAACGATCCTAAATACATACACAGCCAATACAGGAGCACCCAGGTACATAAAGTAAGTTCTTAAGGACTTACAAAGAGACTTAGACTCCCACATAATAATAGTGGGAGACTTTAACACTCCACTGTCAATATTAGACAGATCAATGTGACAGAAAATTAACCAGGATATCCAGGACTTGAACTCACACCTGGACCAAGCAAAACTTATAGCATTCTACAGAACTCTCCACCCCAAATCCACAGAATATACATTCTTCTCAGCACCACATCACACCTACTCCAAAATAGACCACATAATTGGAAGTAAATCACTACTTAGCAAATATAAAAGAATGCAAATCATAACAAACAGTCTCTCAGAAAACAGTGCAATCAAATTAGAACTCATTATTAAGAAACTAACTCAGAACCACAAAACTTCATGGAAACTGAACAACTGGCTCTTGAATTTTGACTGGAGAAACAATAAAATGAAGATAGAAATAAAGATGTTCTTTGAAGCTAAGAAGAATGAAGACACAACATACCAGAATCTCTGGGACACATTTAAAGCTGTTTCTAGAGGAAAATTTATACCAATAAATGTCCACATAAGAAAGAAGAAAAGATCTAAAATTGACACCCTATCATCAAAACTGAAAGAGCTAGAGGAGCAAGATAAAACAAACAAACAAACAAACAAACAAACAAACAAAAAAAAAACTCAAAAGCTAGCAGAAGACAAGAAATAACTAAGATCAGAGCAGAACTGAAGGAGATAGAGACACAAAAAACCCTTCAAAAAATCAATAAAATAGACCTCTAGCCAGATTAATAAAAAAGAAAAGGGAGAAGAATCAAATAGATGTAGTAAAAAATGATGAAGGAGATATCACCACCAATTCCACAGAAATACAAACCACCATCACAGATTACTACAAACAACTTTGCACACAAACCAGCAAACCTAGAAGAAATGGATAAATTACTGGACACTTGCACCCTCCCAAGACTGAACCAGGAAGAAGTTGAAACCCTGAATAGATCAATAACAAGGGCTGAAGTTGAGGCAGCAATTAATAGCCTACCACCTAAAAAAAGGCCAGGTCCAGATGGGTTCACAGCCAAATTCTACCAGACATACAAAGAGGAGTTGGTAACACTCCTTCTGAAACTATTCCAAACAATCCAAAAAGAGGGAATCCTTCCCAAATCATTTTATGAGACCAACACATCTTGATACCAAAACTTGGCAGAGACTCAACAGAAAAAGAGAACTTCAGGCCAATATCCATGATAAACATAGATGCAAAAAAATACTGGCAAACCGATTGCAGCAGCACATCAAAAAGCTTATCCATCAGGATCAAATAGGCTTCATTCTGGGGATGCAAGGCTGGATCAACATACACAATTCTGTAAATGTAATCCACCACATAAACAGAACCAAAGACAAAAAACACATGATTATCTCAATAGATGCAGAGAAGGCCTTCAAAAAATTCTACAGCAGTTTATGTTAAAAACTCTCAATAAACTACGTATCCATGGAATGTATCTCAAAATAATAAACACTATTTATGACAAATCCACAGCCAATATCACACTTAATGGGCAAAAATTGGAAGCATTCCCTTTAAAATCTGGCACTAGACAAGGATGCCATCTCCAACCACTCCTACTCAATATAGAATTGGAAGTTCTAGCCAGAGCAATTAGGCAAGAAAATGAAATAAAGGGTATTCAATTAGGAAAGGAGAAAGTCAAATCATCTCTATTTGCAGATGACATGATTGTATATTTAGAAGACTGCATCATCTCAGCCCAAAACCTCTTTAAACTGATAAGCAACTTCAGCAAAGTCTCAGGACACAAAATCGATGTGCAGAAATCACAAGCTTTCATATACACCAGTAACGAACTTAAAGAGAGCCAAATCAAAAACAAACTGCCATTCACAATTGCTACAAGGAGAATAAAATACCTAGGAATACAACTAACAAAGGATGTAAAGGACCTCTTCAAGGAGAACTACAAACCACTGCTCAAGGTAATAAAAGAGGACACAAATGGATGGGAAAATATTCCATGCTCACGGTTAGGAAGAATCAGTATTGTGAAATGGCCATACTGCCCAAAGTAATTTGTAGATTCAACGCTATCCCCATCAAGTTACTTATGACCATCTTCACAGAACTGGAAAAAGCCACCATAAACTTCCTATGGAACCAAAAGAGAGCCCACATAGCCAAGATGATCCTAAACAAAAAGAACAAAGCTGGAGGCATCATGCTATCTGACTTCAAACTATACTACAAGGCTACTGTAATCAATATAACATGGTACTGGTACTAAAATAGAGATATGGACCAATGGAAAAGAACAGAGGCCTTGGAGGCAATGCCACACATCTACAACCATCTAATCTTTGACAAACCTGACAAAAACAAGCAATGGGGATAAGATGCAATGTTTAATAAATGGTGTTGGGAAAACGGGCTAACCATGTGCAGAAAGCAGAAACTGAACCCCTTTCTGACACCTTACACTAAAATTAACTCCAGATGGATTAAAGACTTAAACATAAGGCCTAACACCATAAAAACTCTAGGAGAAAATCTCGGCAAGACCATTCAGGACATAGGTTATAGGCAAGGACTTCATGACTAAAACACCAAAAGCATTGGCAACAAAAGCAAAAATAGACAAATGGGATCTAATTAAATGCCAGAGCTTCTGTAGAGCAAAAGAAACAATCATTAGAGTGAATTGGCAACCAACAGTTGGGAGTGGGCATAAAATTTTGCAATCTACCCATCTGACAAAGGGCTAATATCCAGAATATACAAAGAACTAAAACAGATTTAGAAGAAAAAAATGAGCAAACCCATTCAAAATTGGGCAAAGGACATGAACACTTTTGAAAAGAAGACACACATGAGGCCAACAAACATATGAAAAAATGCTCATCATCACTGGTCATTAGAGAAATGCCAATCAAAACCACACTGAGATACCATCTCATGTCAGTTTGAATGGTGATCACTAAAAAATCTGGAGACAACAGATGCTGGAGAGGATGTGGAGAAAAAGCAACACTTTTACACTGTTGGTGGGAGTGTAAATTAGTTCAACCATTGTGAAAGACAGTGTGGAGATTCCTTAAGGACCTAGAAATAGAAATTCCATTTGACCCAACAATCCCATTACTGGGCATATATCCAAAGGATTATAAATCATTCTATTTTAAAGACACATGCACACATATGTTCATTGTGGCACTGTTTACAATAGCAAAGACTTGAAACCAACTCAAATGCCCATCGATGATAGACTGGACAAGGAAAATGTGGCACATATCCACCATGGAATATTATGTAGCAATAAAAAAAGATGAGTTTGTGTCCTTTGTAGGGACATGGATGATCCTGGAAACCATCATTCTCAGCAAACTGATACACAAATACAAACAAACACTGCATGTTCTCACTCATATGTGAGCATTGAACAATGAGAACACACATCAACACAGGGAGGGGAGCATCACACACTGGGGTCTGTTGGGAGGGAACGGGGCTGGGAACAGTGGGTAGGGAGATTGAGGAGGGATAACATGGTGAGAAATGCTAGATATAGGTGACGGGGGGATGGAGGAAGCAAACCACATTGCTATGTAGGTAGGTACCTATGCAACAATCCTGCATGTTTTGCCCATGTACCCCAGAACCTAAAGTGCAATAAAATACTTTTTTTTTTTTTTTTTTTGAGACGGAGTTTTGCTCTTGTTACCCAAGCTGGAGTGCAATGGCGCGATCTCGGCTCACCGCAACCTCTGCCTCCTGGGTTCAGGCAATTCTTCTGCCTCAGCCTCCTGAGTAGTTGGGATTACAGGCACATGCCACCATGCCCAGCTAATTTTTTGTATTTTTAGTAGAGACGGGGTTTCACCATGTTGACGAGGATGGTCTCGATCTCTTGACTTCGTGATCCACCCGCCTCGGCCTCCCAAAGTGCTGGGATTACAGGCTTGAGCCATCGCACCCGGCCTATTTTTTAAAAAAGAAACATTAAAGTACAAAGTGGCATAACTAATAAGCCACTCATTACTCACACAAATCTATTGCTTGGGCAATCCAGGTACCATGTATTATAAAATTGCTTTATGGTGGATTTATCTTGCTAGGGATGAAAGTTTATGCATCATTTCTAAAATTATTTCTCAAAAATAAATTTATGTGTCACTCTGTGTCTTCCAACATATTATTCTAGCTCTTGCAACCAAAGTACAGTCATAATGACCCAGAAATGCCCAGAAAATGTTCATTAAAATTGATTTTCCTGTCTCGTATCATTGCCAGTGAAAATGTATGAAGCATACATATTTCATTTAGAGGGCCAGGTTTCTTCTCCTATAATGGAACATCTTTAATAAAATGGTTTTAAATAAAAGGATGTTTTTACAATGGGACAAAGCACAGGAGCTCTGATTTTTAACATAAAGTTAAGCACAAACTTTTGCACAGAGAGAGTGCAATTTTTTGAGTTTCTGGTTTAAAGTTCTGATATCTCAAGAGATGTGGAACATATTTCTACACCCAATAATTACCTTAGTTTCTTGTTTTAAAATTGTGATGAGTATAGTTAGAAATTAATAGTTTTCTAACTTTACTCACCACAATTTTTAAAACAAGATGGCAAACGATGGTAGTAGAAGAGAAGAGGGAAAATAAGTGATACTACATTTGTCATTACCTGGAAGCTTAAATTTTATACATAAGGAAGAACTAAATAAAGACAAAGGAGATTAACTATTAACACTTGTAAATTAATTGGCATAATAATTGTATATATTTAAAACCACGTGTAGTCAGAAAGAAGTGAGCTTTATAATTTTTGGTTTATTTGTGAAACTCTCAATCAAGAAGATAAGGATATCATAAAAATTCCAGTTGCAACATCAGCTCAGCAATTGTATATGTTCAGTGAAGTTATTTTATTTACAAGGTGTTAACTTTCTTCTGATTTTCATTGCTATTTACCTATCACAACTGAAACACAGACATTACTTGGTAACTGTGCTGCACAGTATTTTGCTGTATGTTTACACCTATGCATATGCATTGGTCCTCTTTCTGAATTGAACTATTTCTTTTTCATATAAATTGGTTTTCAGACACGAAGGACCTGCTTGCTCAAAGTGGACTATAAGTGAGGACTACAATGGAGGAAAACTGTGAGAACACCAAAGAACAAGAGGGGTTCATTTAACAAGACAATTTGACTTACCTGGTAATAGTTTTCAGGGAAACAAACTGCTTGAAGCATTTCCCTCCAGTATTATAAAAGAGTAGCTTCCAAGTGATCCATTGTGAGATTCAGTTACAGAAGACAACATAGTGTTAGAATCTTTGGTGTTTTTTTTTTTTTCAACTTAAAAACACAATAATATTTTTCTGTTGTATTTGCCCCAAGAACATCTAGTTTCAAAACTGAAAATAGTGAGGTAATGCCACAATTCTCCAGCATCTTCAACTGTATTCTACAGGCTGCTTGCTTAGAGTTTTCTTCCCTGGCAGTTTGCATTGGCAAAAAACTCTAAAGATTGTGTGTCTGCCACAGAGCATAATAGGAAAAAGCGAATATGGTGGTTTACCAAATTAAGAAGAACAGCTATCTTCCTTGACAGATTGCTCTGTTTAATTATAGCTGTTGGGGATTGTGTCAGCTGCTTGAGCAACAGGAAAAATCAGGGGGTCATTAAGATGGTCTATTAATTTTCTGTCATGGGTAGCTGCATATCCATGGTCTACACATATAGTGTGGCAGAACACTTTCCAAAATACTGGCCTTTAAAACTCTTACGGTAATTTCTTAAAATCCCTGTGGTAATTTAAGAGATAAGAAAACTTATCCCAAAACTTGCATTTTGGATGCAAAGAAATAAAAGCTAAAATTCATCCAGTAGAACATTTTCAAAAATAAATCTGAAAGTATTTTTTAAAAAGAAAGAAACAAGAAAATAAATTCAATATATAACTCTCTTCTGATAAAACTATTACCTGCTCTCACACTGAATATTACATACAAAGGACACATTACATTCAACTCCATGGTCCACTATATCCTTGAAAAGAAAAGACATCTTTTATAGATATTAAAATAAATGCTTGGGGGACAAAAAAATAAAGTCCTCCACTGATTGCAATACAAAGAGACCAAAGAACTACTGTAGTTGGAGGAAACACATTCTTTAAAAATGCAGTTTTTGAAAAAAATAATCAAAGCATTCATTGCATATCAGAAAAATAACTGGAGCTAGAGTTATAATGGCATCTACTTGGTAATAATGTAGACTCTAAAAATAGCCTAAAACAATAACCACTTTGTGTAATTTAACATTATATAAGAACAGCCCCCAGTGCCGTCTCAGTGGCCTCAGAATGCTGTAAATATTTCCAAGTCCTGGAAACCAACATGGAAAAGAAACTAGAACTCAAGTTGGCAATTCATGACTAATAAGGGTGTCCTAAAAGTTCTCAGACCTTGAACTCCTGGAATATACAGTTCTTATTATCTCAGTGAAAGCATAGATCACTTTTCTGCAGACTGGGTTCAGAAGCTAGAGCTCTCTTCACAGATGCCAAGATTAGATAATTCTCTTTGCTAGAATTGAGAACTGAGAAGAAAGGCAAATATCAATTTAAGGGGACTTTCTAATGGATGTGTCTGCCTCTACAAAAGAAAATACAATCTGTATTTTCCAAGAATGTGAGAGCATTTAAATAACCTGGTTGGAGAAAAAAAGGAAGTAAGAGCACTTTGGTGATTTTATTGTGCCAGATGCCTGGAAGAAAAGACAGAGCTCAGAAGTGAACTAAGTTCCTAGAATTTAATATGTGAATTAAGCAATGTAATTCTTTGTTCAATAAAATTATACCCAACATTGTTAGGGTTTTAAAAAGCATTATATATATAAATATATATCTATAATCTCATTGAAACTCATTGAAACTGACTGGCCATGCATAACACAATTTCAAGAAAACCTTCCACACCTACCTTTTCAAAGTGATATAATTTGTTATTTATACTGTAAATTTAAATAACCAATTTCCCTTTATTGAAAATATCTCCGAAGTGAATTTTAATTACAGTGCTTCCATTTCATTCTTTTATATAATCACAATGAAAATTATTTATCTTCATAAATGAATTAATCCTTAATGAACTAGAAATAACAAATTAGCCAAACATCTAAACAAGTCTGGCCAAAGAGGTATAGATGTTGAACACATATTTATAGATGTTCTTATTTACTCAACATAACTTTGCACCATAAGATGCAAAGTTTTAGAGGTTTTTCAACGAAAAATTTAGAGGTTTTTCAAAGAAACTCAGAGTTTTATATAAAGATCCAAATGATGCCCTGAAGGCTCACTGCTTTCCATTTCTTTGATTATCAAGGGGCTGCCACAGCAAACCTGAGTTACTTCAATATAAATCAGTTTGGTAGAAGCACTGAGTTTCAGAAGTTTCCTTTCTTTAATAAGCACCTTTTCTAGACAAAGGAACTCCCAGTCTCCCAGATGTTTTCTGCCCACTTTCTTTACAAATAAGCAGTTTTATGTGGATTCAGTTCTTCTTCTGAAGCTTTCTCAATGGATCCACTGGTTCAGCACTACCCGGTTGAAGTATGCCTCTCTGTGTCACAAGGGACAGTGGGGAAGTATGTGCATTCTGGGTTTTTTTGTTGTTGTTGTTGCTGTTGCTTTTAAATTTCTTCCAATAAGAAATAATTTACCTTTACATGACTTGGTTTCAATAGCTCCCTTTGTATATGGAACAGAACTATGGAAAGTATTCTTTATTTGGATGTACTATCCCTCTCCTACCAGCAAAATTACTGGATATAACAAAATATTAAAAATATAGATTTTCTACTATTTTTTTTGCTAAGGCAAAAAAAATGCTTAGCCTTTTTTGCATAGAAACTTTGGTCAACTCGCAGAATTTAACACACAGAACTCACTTTATTAAGGACAGAGATATTTGTATCAAAAAGCATTTGATTTCATAGACAAATATAATAACTAAAATAGGAATAGTTATTACTGCGGTAGCAATGCTCTGGCCTTCAAGTTAACAGGTAAAAAATCTTTTGTAAATAAGTTTCAGAGTAATAAAATGCTCTTCCATATGCTAAATTGAAGATAGTTGGTCTTTTGCCTGAGAAGTTAGTATTCAGTATGATTTGCATCTCAGTAGAATAATCTATTTAAGTATACTGCTGTAAACAAATATTTTATACAAATTTGTTAAGAAAATACGATTTTTAATGTATTTGACTATTATTCATACTTTTCCAAATGTGACTTAGGTTAATTAATACCAAGGACATAATGAGATTAATTAATACTTTTAAAAAAATATGATTTTGATTTACCTCTTAATAGAAGCTATAACATTCCAGTTATGAGGACTTTGATGCAAACTGCAAACTGTTATATATATGTAGTAGAAATAATTATTTTTCCTAAGCAGTTGTGAATTTTTGTAATAAGTACTATTTTAAAAGAAATCTTTTTCCCTAATAAGCACATGGAAGAATGAGAGGAAGAAAGAGATATAATTTAAAGCTGTACTTATTGAGCAGAATTTGGAAGGAAGAATAAGAGTTACATAGAGACTGAGGAAATATGATCTATACATTAAAGACAGTAAGACCAAAATAAGCTCTGTACCTTTAGAAAATAAACATACAATTTTAGATGACAGTGATACAGTTTGGACATCTGTCCTTGCCCAAATCTTTTGTTGAAATGCAATCCCCAATGTCAGAGGTAGGGCTGGATGAGAGGTGTCTGGTTCATGGAGGCAGATGCTACATGACTTGGTGCTGTCTTTGCAGTAGTGAGTTCTCAGGAGATCTGGTTGTTTAAAGTACCAGGCACAAACTCCCATTCCCTCATGCCTTCCTTCTCCCTGTGTGAGATGCATGCTCCCCATTCTGCCTTGCAAAATCTCCCTGAGGCCCCTCCAGAAACTGAGCAGATTCTGGTGCCATACTTCTTGTACGGCCTGCAGAACCATGAGCCAATTAAACTTCTTTTCTTTATAAATTACCCCGTCTTAGGTATTTCTTTACAGCAATGTAAGAATGGCCTAACACACATAGTATATTGCAGAATGAGGAGGAGTCATGGTGAAAGTGACCTTGATTAAAGTGAGATGTTGAATAGCCACATACTATTTCATATACATAGTCTGGGTGACAGAGTGAGACTCCGTCTCAAAAAAACAACAACAACAAAAAGATACTGGATATCAAAAGACCTAGGTCAGGGCAGGATTCAGGCCCTGATGGAGGTACCAAATGCTGGTGGTTATTTATTAAAAATGATACTAACAGATTTTTATCCCCTAATGTAATGGCAGAGGGTCCAGCAGACTTGCAGGAAAAGACTTTTTAAAAACTTTACAATATCAGTTTAAAAACATCAGAAAATTTTGAAGCAATATCCAATAAAATGGACTAAAATTTCTGAAATGCGAGAATTACAAATTGGTACACTGATTTTCAACATCTATTTCCTCCCTGGAGACTTTCTATTACTGGTAAGGGCAAATTGATGAGAGTCTAGGCTTTATCTGGACAGAGGGCCACAGCTGGAGGCCAGCAGGACCAGGAGATGTTTTAGTGGTCTTATAGAGCTGGAGTCACAAAATTGGTAATTTGATAAACCTCACACATACAATCACTTTACACCTCAAGACATTTTTCAAATTCCTATGCTACAAAAAAACAGGAGGTCAAAGGGCTAACATTACAACCTCAGAAAAATAAACCATACTTTTCTAGTGCTGAGGAGAAAAGATTAGAGGTTAGGTTTTTCCAGGGAGAGGCATCCTGGTAAATATGAATGCCTTGACATAAGTAAAGGAACAATGTTGTAGTAGATTAATTCTTACCAAAACAGATCCCAGCCTTTCCTCAGCTTCATACCTAATTGAGTTAACCTAATCAGATTCCTCCTTATAGAGGAAAGAGTGAACCTTTGGTGGAGGAAGATAGAATCATTTATAATAATGCTTCCCAGCATTCAGTCAAGAATTACCAGGCATGTTAAAAGACAGTATCATATGGTGGAAAACCAAGAGAAAAACCAACAGTACAAATAACACAAATTTGAACCATCTATTAGCATCATCAGACAAGATTTAGAAGAAAATAGAGTAGAATATGAGATAGAAAAATACAGATTTCATCAGAATATTATTTCTAGATAAAAGAATAAAATATTTCATAACTTGAAATATAACATTTCATACGGAACTTAAAAATTTGCTTTAAAAATAAATCAGAAATAGTACAGACAATATTAGTGAGCAAAAAAAATAGATCAATACATCATATATAAACAGATCCACAGAAAAGACAAAAAATGAAACAATGTGATAAGAGTGTAAAGACTTGTGATGTGGTTTTGAAATGTTCATATATATGTGTAATTGAGCTCCCAGAAAGAGAGAAAAAAATGGGATAGAAGTAATATTTAAAGAGATAATGAACAAAAAATTTCATGATGTAAGAAAGATACCAATCTATGGATTTTAAAAGTCTCTATAAACTCAAGGAGTAATAAACACAAAAGTGGCTTAAATCTTAAATCAGAAAAATTAGCAATGTAAATAAATAGATTAAATATTCCAAATAAGAGGCTTAGATGATGGAAATTGATTAAAACAAACTACTAAACAAAAAAAGAATGCAACTGCCTTTTCCATACGTGAATAAAGACAAACAAAGCCTAAAAGTAGAATTATGAAAAAATCTATACCAACAAGCAATGAGCAGAATGTTTGGGTTGCTATGTAATTATGAGACACAAAAACTGAAGTAAAAAATTATCAGTAGTGGTAAACAAAGACATTTCCTAATGAGTTCATACAACAGCAATACATATGCTAATTAAAAATCTGCATATATTTAAGCCATTATATATATCCTTAGAAAATGCAGTAAGATAGAAATAGTCAACTTCATAAATATATTCAACACAATAAATAATAGAATAAGTGAATAACATATAAAGATTTAGGAAATTTAAACAACATAAGTAACAACTTGATCTAATTTATACCACACCCCAATGGAGAATACAGAATTTACATTCTTTTCAAATGTACAAAATTGAAGATAAGCTGGTTTTTAAACCATACATTAACAAAAAGGAAAGGACTAAATTATTTCAGAATTGTTTCTTTGACCACAGAGGAAAATTTCCTAGCTCTTCCTATTTTATTTTCATCATGCACAGAACCTGGTAGTCATCATTCCTATGTTTAAAACAAGAAAAATTCAGACAAACTAATCTTTTCAAACCTGTCACAGAACTACAGTCGTGAGGCCAACTGTTACTCAAAAACTGAAGGTATAGGTAAAAACAGAAAGACACAGCAGCCAAGATCTGCTTATCCAGAATTGAAGCCCCTGTAGCCATAATCTTAAATGGTAATTTTAATGTATTCCTACTGATGATGGCTGAATGTAGACTAGAGGGACAGAGACAAAGTTTTGGGGGTTTCAGTCTTGGGGGAGCCACCAGGTTCCCATGCTTTCCCTCAGTGAGTCCTACCTGGTTCTCACAATTAAGGATCTTAGAAAGACCCCCTCATATCTCTGGCAGGAAGTGGGAAGGAGTAACCATTGTAAAATACCTCCACAACCTTTCCCATAACGAAGGTCTAATCTCCAGGAAACAGGACTTAGCCCAGAGTACAGTTCTGAGAAAATTACTCTGTAACACAGCTCTTTCTACCCTTGTTTTCTCACCTATGTAGGTGAGGGGATGATTGTAGGGAAAAAGAGGAAGCAGAGGAGGAAAAGTATAATCAGCAGAAATCAGGGATTCCAGGAACTATATTTGGATTGACACAGCCAGAGTAGGGAGTAAGAGACAGAGAATGCCTAAGCCACACCCCTGGAGAAACATTTGTGAAAAGTTATGCTGCAGTCATGCCAATGCACCACAATGTTTCAATGTTGTTGTTTAAAGTAGGACCCAAGGTCTTCCTCTCACCACCGAGAAAATTAAGGAGCATGGATACAAGGGTGAGGATGGAGTGAAAATTTGACAAGTGAAAGAAGAAAATTCTTTGCATTAAAGACAGAGGGCAAAAAAAGGGTGCCATTCTACAACTGAATACAAAGTCTTTTATAAACAGGTTAGTAGAGAGGAATGTTTCATTTACTTAAGGCATGAAAAACCGGTTAGGACTACGTGTTTCATTTGCATAAGATGCAAATTCCTGGCAGCTCCTCTCTGTCCTTTTAGTGTGCATGTAGATTCTTAGCCTAAGTTACTCCATGTTGTTTAATTTCCCTTATTGTGCATCTGTTAGCAGGTAGAGTTCTCTATTGCAGATGTGCCTGGTTCTGTGCAACTCCCCTTGTCTGTGACCCTTGTTAGTTACACAAAAAGCATTTTTACGGTGAACCTTGCTCCTTTATCTTTGCTTGTAGCTTGGTCTTTCAAGCTGTTCCTTTGTTAAAAAAGGAGTTCTACCAAAGACTTGCCCTAGCTCTCTGCCTAACTAGTTCCTTTTTTTCTCTTCTCTTAGTTACAGCCCTGAGACACAATCTAATCAAACATTGAGACTTCATCAGAAGATTCTAGAAAGCTCCTCTTCCCTCAAACATTACCATGACACCAGCAAGAACCACACCAATATCTGAACATAAAACGATAGAGCTGCAAGATGCAGACACTCTCTGAAGAGGAGCACTCAGAGAGGAACAAGATAAGGAGGGCAGTCTAAAAGAAAGACATTAGATGAATCTGAAACCTCTGGTATCTGTAGCTGGAATAAATATTAAATACAGCCCAAATCCTCATCAGAATAATATAAATTGTCACAGTAAAGACCTACATGTCTCCATTTCCTATTACCTCATATAACATACCCAACTTTCAACTAAAAATTATAAAGCATGCCACAGGCAAGAAAATCCACCATGATTGCATGAAGGGACAAGGGAATCACCAAAGCCAACTCTCATAGGACACAAATTTTGAAATTATCAGAAAATTTAAAACAAATATGATTAATATATTAAGGGCTCTGTATTCATAAGGGATCTCCAGAGAAACAGAACCAACAGGATATGCATATATATGGATGTATGGGGAAAGAGAGAGAAATTTTAAGGAATCAACTCATGCAACTGTGGGGGTGCAAGACCAAAATATTCAGCAATAAACGACAGGCCGATAATCTAGAGAAGAGTTAAGAACCAAATCCAAAGGCTGCCTGATACCAGGATTCCTTCTTGTTCAAGGGAAGTCAGTCTTCATTCTGTTAAGGCCTTTAGCTGACTGGATGATGCCCACCCACATTATGAAGGATAATTTGATTTACTCAAAGTCTACTGACTTAAATGTTAATCTCATCCTAAAAACACTTTCACGGAACATACAGAAAAAGGTTTGACCAAATATCTGAGACATATGGACTGAATTAGCTGACATAAAATTAACCATGACACGTCCGCCCCTTGTCAATGTCCCACCCATACTCATCTCCTTACCTCATACTTAATCTGCAAATAAAGAAAGAACAAAATCATGCTTTCACCTAAAATGATATAACTATCCTGCCTTTAAGTACATTAAGTACATTATTAAGTACATTAAGTCTTTCCCTGGAAGATGATGCAAAGTCCATAATAACATTTAATCTTTTCCTTTAAAGCCTATAACTTGAATACAATGTAAAGTTTACAATATTCAAATATGTGATGTACAGTCAATACTTATGTCACAAAAGAGGATAAAAGAGGGTAGAAAAAAATATATTTGCTGCACATACATGCAACAACAGCCTTCTAATTAAATAAATTCATGTAAGTTACAGCCCTTGTTTCTGTAACTTGGTCATGTGGTTGTTAGCTTTTATTTATAACTATCTTCTTCTACTATTCATTCCATATTTCACTTTGTCCTCAGTATTCATCATGGTTTATTACCTGGTGGGCTGACCCAAACTAGGCAAATTCATAAAGGGTTTGGACCACCAGTAGTCTGTCTGAATTGCATTATAGTTTTTCATTAAATTTAATCACAGAGTGCTATAGTTTGAATGTCTCCTCCAGAATTCATGTTGAAATGTAACCATCAATGTAACAGTATTAAGAGGTGAGAACTTTAAGAGGTGATTAGAACAGCAGGCTCCATCTCCATGTTTGGATTTAATAGCTTAATAAAAGAGCTTTCAAGTGTGGGCCCTGTCACTCTCTCTTTGTCCTTACACCATGTGATGCCTTCCGCCATGTGAGAACAGAGCAAGAAACCCTCATAGATACCAGTACCTTGATATTGAACTTCCCAGCCTCTAGAACTGTGAGAAATAAATTTCTATCATTTACAAATTACCCAGTCTGAGATGTTCTGTTACAGCAGCACAAAACTGATTAGAACACAGGGAATGGCAACACTAAGGGATCCTCTGATGGAGTGAAACCTAACTTCCTATTCCATATGGTAAATGATATGTAGTGACTTCCTATAAAAGAATATAGTATGGAAAGAGGAGAAAAAAAGAGTAACTCTTTGGAGAGGCAGCCTGACAAACACTACCTCAACCAGGTGATCAAGTTTAACATCAACAATGATGCTATGAGAAAGGTATTTTATCTCTGTGGTTTTCCGGGCCCAAACCCATAATCTCAGTTAATCATAAGAAAAACATCTAAAAAAATTCCAAATGAAGCTCTCCTACAAAATACCACCCGGTTGTTGTTGTTGTTGTTGTTGTTTTTTTTTGAGGTGGAATTTTGCTCTTGGAGTGCAATGGCACCATCCTTGCTCACTGCAACCTCCACCTCCCTGGTTCAAACCATTCACTTTCTCCTGCCTCAGCCTCCTGAAGTAGCTGGGATTACAGGCATGGGCCTCCAGGCCTAGCTAATTTTTGTATTTTTAGTAAATATGGGGTTTTGCCATGTTGACCAGGCTGGTCTGACTCCTGACCTTGTGATCCACCTGCCTCAACCTCCCAAAGTGCTGGGATTACAGGCATGAGCCACTGTGCCTGGCCCAATTTTCTTAAAAAATCCAGGTGATCAAAATCAAAGGTCAAAGAAACTGTCAAATACTGCAGGAGAATAATGAAATGTCACAACTAAATGTAATTAACTATCCTGAATGAGATTCTGGAAAATGCCACATAGGTAAAAATCAAGGACATCCGAATAAAATGTCGAATTTAGTTGATATTTTTTCAAAATTAAAAATATTACAAAATTTTTCATAAAAAAAGAGAAAACACAAGTTAGCAAGAGATGAATAAAAAGGATAGCATAACTACAGATACTATAAATATTTAAAAGATAATAGGAATTGTTTACAATTACATGCCAATAAATTTGCAAATTTTGATGAAATCAGCAAATTCTTGAAATGGTACAATTTACCAAACCTCACCAAAAGATATAAAAACTCTAATTAGGATAAACTTCATGGAATCAATTGAATCAGTTAATAAAATAAATCCTTAAAAAAAAATTCAGGCTTTTACAATCCCACATAGAAAGGTAGGAGGGCAGCCAATGAATATAGTTGTGTCAGGAATATGATTAAATATTTCCACTAAAAATCCTTTTATATGTTAAGAAATTAAACCAACAGACTAATGCATCATGAATTGCCTGTTCATGTCTTATTGTTAGTTTCAAAGTACAAATATTAAAAGACTTTTTTTCTTTCTTTTTTTTATTATATCTTAAGTTCTAGGGTACATGTGCAGGTTTGTTACATAGGTACATGAGCCATGGTGGTAGTTTGCTGCATCCATCGTCCCATCATCTACATTAGGTATTTCTCCTAATGCTACATTTTTAACGAACATCTATTCAAATTATTACTAGTAAGTAAAATTAAGGAGCTACTTATATATTAAGAAGAAAATGTGGGGCTATAGTTATTCCCTCTACTCTTACTGAGACTCTCCAACATGCAGACAACATCCCAATTCAAAACTTAAAAAAAAAATTCTAATGAACTGAGCTAATAATCAGCATTCCCATTTGGAGAGAGCTCTCGTATCCAGGTCACATCGTCAGTGTTTGATTGCCTTGTTCTTGACCAATATGCCTATATCTCAACTCTACCTTGTTCAGTCATCTTGGTCACTGGCTATGTCTTATAACTAATATACCCATATCTGTGGGGACTCACATTACAGAACACACTTATTTAGCTTGTTCCTTCAGAAAAGCAGGGCTTCTGGCAGGAGAGTTTTTCATTAAGGAAGACCATGTGCAATTAAAGCACTAAAATTGATAAATCCTATCAAAATTTACAGCAGATAAAAGGAAATGAAAAGTCCACATAATCAACTAGCTCATAATCTAGTGAGGGAAAAGACACAAGCATATTCTGTAAGAGAAGATGCCTACCTAAATCTGCCTTATAGCTCTTCATTACTTAGAATTCAGAAGAACTTCTTTTCCTTGAATTCTAATACATGCAGTTTAAATAACTTTCAGAGACATTTATTTAGCATAATAATAAGATTTATCAGAAGCATTTTCTGATAGCTTTAATTTTTAAATACTATTGGGAAAACAAAAGGAAAGCAAAAATCTCAGAACAACTTAAGTAGGTAAAAATAACTACTTCTACTTATTATGTGACAAATGTCATTTTAAGTACCTGATGAGTATTGACTCAGTTAACTTTTATAAAAACCTATTAAATGTGTCTTATTATTTATGCCCAATTTTACAGATGTGTACACCCAGGGACATACAGGTTAAGTTATTCAGCCAATTTCATATAGCTACTGACAGGTCATATGGTTCCAGGTCATATGGTTCCAGATCACAAGCTCTTAACAAGGTTTTAAGCTTCTATTCATGCAACAAATGAAATGTAGAATAATTCAAGGCTTTCCCTTTGTATCCACGGACTACTTACATTAATAACAGCCTTTCTCATTACAAAGAGTAACGAAAGGCATGGGCTTCTGGCAGAAGTGATAGTCTTAACAGAGACCAAAGGGTGCTAGTGAGAGAATCCCACTACAGAGTCAAAGCAAGCAAGCTCAAACATCAGAATAATGTAAACATGGAACTGGGGTATGTTCAACGAGGGGCCTTCTTGGTTTGGCAGAGTATTACTACACTGTTGTAAAGCTCAACATTAATAAAAGCCTAGGTTCCCTCAAAGAAGTTAAGATGCATGCTTCATATTCTGTGTATAGTAGGCATCTGTCTAAATGATCCATTTCAGAAATATTTACATTTAAAATGTTTGAGAAGCTCTGATTCCAGAATAGTTCTAAAGTGAAATCCTACTAAAAAGAAGGGCACTGAGTACATAGGACTGATAGAATGTGACTTTACCAGAGGTTTCTAAACTCTTGACATTTTGGGGAAATGCCAGGACTGTTTATAGACATTTATCCTTTAGAAATACCATAATAAGATTTTAAAAGAAAGATTGCTTTTTGCCCTTATTAATTACTGTCTAAACACATATTCTTTTCTATAATTGAAGACAACATAGGATACTTAATAGGTATCTATGCTAATAAACATTCATGAACAAAGCTTGAAAATACTGAAAGGTCAGTAGATATCTTTATAGAAAACAACCAAGACAAATTGAATGACAAGTCCACCATAAATTACTTTGTTATAAATACAAAGGCAAAAAAAATGAGATGTATATTATAAAAATAACAGCTGAAATCATTTGTCTTGTGCTCATCTTAATTAAAATACTTTCAAAAAGTTTCAGATATTAATTTTAAAAAATTACTCTGTTGCCCAGGCTGGAGGGCAGTGGCATGAACATGGCTCACTGAAGCCTTCACCTCTTGGGCTCCAAAATTTCCTGCCACCCCAGCCTCCTGAGTAGCTGGGACCACAGGCTCACATCAGCATACCCAGCTCATTTTCTTTTCTTTTCTTTTTGTAAAGACAGGGTCTCCCTATGTCGCTCAGGCTAAGGTAAGGTCCTTAAACAATTTCAACAAATTATTTGCTTCACTGTCTCCCACTGTGAGCCCTTCAGGGATGCTTTGTTTTTAATCTTTCTAGTTGCATGGTCATGAGGGATCACAGACTCTGAAGTTTACTTGTCATGTCATTATACTCCTCTCATGGGTCTTCAACCTAGAGCAACAGAGTGGACTGACTGTACCCACCATGTTAAAGCTTAATTTTTTGATTCCTAAAGGAACAAAGTTTTCTTATGGATTTATTCTTTTATCTATTTTTAACTAACTACCTTGTGATCTAGTGTTACAAAAGACATTCAAACCATGTTTGCTGATTTATGTTAATTCTTCATGGGTTTTTTTGGCTTGCTTTGATTTGGGTTTTCTGTTTGTTTATTTATTTATTTTTTTTAAGTGGGTGTAGTGAATTTTAGAGGATTTTATGTTAAATCATTATCAGCATTAAAATATTTATATTTACTTTGTACACAGTTTTGGTGGAGATTTTATATTCATCCAGCATTTGGTTAAAATAGTAACACTAGAAAATACAGTCTCATCAATTCGGTGAAAATTAAAATCTTTAGGTGGCATAGGCTGAAACAGATGAATTTAAAATTTTATTCAAAAGTAAGGAAACTAAAAGGAAGGAAGGAAAAAAGTCCTAATGATTGTTGGTTGAGGTATTGGTTAACAAAAGGATTGCAACATTTACAACCCAATTTTAATGTATTACTTTATAGTCTTCATAATACTCTTCGGTACAAGTACTATATTTAGAAAAGCAGATTCTTCTTTGAAGGTATCCTGGTCCAGACTGATACATAGATACCTATATAGCAATAACCACAAAGTTTCAGATGTGAAAGTTCCCTTAGAGAACACTCTAGCCCACACCTGATTTTACAAATAACAAAATTATAGTACAAATAACCTACATAATTTGTAGAAAGCTACACATTATTTGGTGACATAATCAAAATGCTAGTTTCCTGATTAGTTCTGTCTTGCTCTTACATTACTCAAGGACAAGAAAGAGGGAAACAGGAGAAGAAATTATTTAATTAAATGGAGATAGTTCTCCTTCTTTTACAGATCTGTGCTGCTATTGTAGAGTGATGGACATACGGTAATCAGTATAAGAAGGCTTAACAAGAAGTCAGAGCTTTGGTTAACTTTTTTTTTTTTTTTTTTTTTTTAACAGCTATTGCCTTTTTTCCAGCTTAGCAGGTTTATTTTCTCTTCTGATAGGAAGCAAAGGCACAATATTCCATTTTAGGAAAAAAGCTTGTCTCTTATCCCCTTCTGATATGTAACCCTCATCCCAATGTAATCAAATGATTTTTTTTTTTTGCATAATATGTTGTTAATCTCTCTCCTGCTCATCTATGTTCCCTGCACATAGCCTGGTTACACTTAGTTGATCATGTGGTGGCAACGGTTATTGAACCGCTAAAGGTTCACTGAAAAATTACTGGCATCAGGTAGATTAAAAGGAGAGAAAGAAATCATATTTATTTAATGTATATACACAGGAGCTTCAGAATAAAACCAGATACTCTCTTTTATTGATTCCAGCTCTTTAGACAAACTCTTTCAACCAGCTCCCAATCAGAAAATCTTGGAGTTCATCTACATCATGGAAGTCTCCACTTTGAGTTGTCTGAGCTTTCCAGACCAAACTAATGTACATCTTACATGTACTGATTGATGTCTTATGTTTCCCTAAAAGGTATAACCGAGCTGTACCCTGATCCCATGGTCCATGTTGTCAGGGCTTCCTGAGGCTGTGCCATAGACATGTTCTTAACCTTAGCAAAATAAACTTCCAAATTGATTGAGATTTGTCTCAAATACTTTTTGGTTTACAATACCATCCTGAGTCCATAGTAAAGAATGCAGAATCAGAGCATGGCTCCAAAGAGGTTATGTTGATAAATCAGATTTAGTGCTGAGGAACTGCGTTAAGGAACAAAAAACTTCTCTTCCCGAGTCTACAAGGGGCCTGGTTTCAAAGGCAGGAATTTCCCAGCAGCCATGCCTCCATCCACGCCCCCATTCGGGAACGTAAAGTTCTTTGTTTGACTTTCTTGCAGTGGACTAGGTAGAAATTCCAAGTAAGCTTCTTCAAAAAGACCTCAAAAAGCTCTGGGAGGAAGCATCTCTGTTGTGGACCTAGCAGCCAATCTGGTATCAAGTCAAAGATCAATCACTCCAGCCGAAGTTTAAAAGAACTCCTCTTATTGGACAAGAACATGAATGGGCTGGAATAACTCCAAGGTTAAAACCCTAATGCTCCTTACCTATATGGATTTCTCTCTTGGATCCCCTCCGATGGCATTGTGGGATCTCTCTCTCTCTCTCTCTCTATATATATATATATCTCTGCATAATAAATCACTTCTGTGCAAAACTCTTTGGGTCCACGATATTTATTCAACAGTAAGCTCACCAGGCTTCAGGGGCCCCTTCCCCATTCCTGGGGTAAGAGAAGTCAAGGACCTGGGCACATGGGGAAAAGATCAGACTGGAGAACTGGAAGCATCTCTGGGATGTCCTGGCAGCTCTGCTCCCATCCCCCGGTTACATCTTTGGTGAGCACTGAGAGGGAGCGGATCCCCTGCGTCCCGCCTGGGTTACAGTGGCAAAATGAGTTATCACAGTTGGTAAGAAGCTTAACTACCAAAGGTGGCCCTGTTACGTAGATGAAGCTTCCCTCAGAGAGAATAGATGGTAAATGTTTCTTTTCAGACTTTTAAAGATGTCAGACTCTTAATCTCTCCTGGATCCCAGAAAGAAATAGAAAGGAGAAGCGTGGCTATATTAACGGAGATTCTCTAAAGATGCAAACTTTCCCCACAAAGACAGATTTGCAAGGCTACTTCTGTTTGCTGACTCTGCAGCAGCCATTTCAAAATATGTCAAAGAAATACATTTTGCCGTAAAATATTCTGATTTCTTTCAGCATCATGTATTTTGAGTGAACTAACTCATTTTTATTGTAAGTTCCTGTAAGTTCCTCATCTTTTCCTGTAAGTTTTTCCCTTTTCTTACTTACCTGCTCTTCCATCTTGTTCTAAGGCTTTATAAAGCTATTCCATCTATCAGACACCTCTCTAACTGCAGAATTCTCTCTCTCTCTCTCTCTCTCTCTCTCTCTCTCTCTCTCTCTTTTCTCATTTAAAACCTTTGTCTCTTTGTGCCTGACCTCAGAAGTTAAAAAACAGTTCAAATAGGTTTACATTTAAGTATAGGTTACTACTGAAATGAAATTATTCGTAGGCTCATCACTGGGAACTTCCTCTGCCTTTTTAGATAAAAGTCACTATATTGGCACCCACTCTCATGCTTTCTCTCAAACATAAAGAAATAGATTGTTCTTATCCTGCCAAATCTTGACCCCCACACCATGTTGCTTCCTCTGAAAACTCACTCCAAAGAACTTTCCACCTACGTACTAGCCCCTTCATTTAAGATATCTCATCTCAGTGTGTAAATACACAGACACTGTCCAAGATCACCTTAAGTTTCCCCTCAGCCAATCTAAACTTGAGACATACGACTTTCTCACTATTGGAACCCTACTTCTATGTTTGTAGAGCATTTGACTTAGAAAACTTGTGATTGCAAATTCTTTCATTTCTCCTTTGAGATGTAAATCTTATGCCACGCAGAAATGCCTTTTTCAAAGATTTGGGAACCATCTCTTTGAAGTGTACTAATCAAAATAGATAATAACAGGGCCTTTCTCTCCCAGTGTCTGGGGGAAAATAGGAGCCTAATTTAAGGGCCAATTAGCAAATGTGGATGGCTTCATCCGTTGACCAGCCTCCTCCTAATGCCCTTTGGTGTTTTTACATTAGCTTCCTCAAGTATTTAAAAATACTCTTGCCTTTTCTTTCAGTATCTTTCTGTTCAATCTCTCTCCCTTATTGCAATAATCTTGAACCCTTATTGCTAGAGCCTTGAATAGTCTTCTTTGCCTATACAACTGTTTAGATGCAGTTTTCCTTTGACAACACACACACACATACACATACATACACACCTACACACACACACATACACATACACATACACACACACACACACACACACAATGTTCTTTTTTTTTTTTTTTTTTGAGATGGCCCTGTCACCAGGCTAGGGTGCAGTGGCGCAATCTTGATTCAATGTAACCTCCCCCTCCCGGGTTCGAAGGAGTCTCCTGCCTCAGTTTCCCTAATAGCTGGGACTACAGGCATGCGCTACTACACCCAGCTAATTTTTGTATTTTTAGTAGACATGGGGTTTCACCATGTTGGCCAGGATGGTCTCAATCTCTTGACCTCATGATCTGCTCGCCTCGGCCTCCCAAAGTGCTGGGATTACAGACATCACCCACCGTACCCGGTCCACACACGTTTTTACTATCTTAAATGGTCTTCTATGTGATATCTCATTGTTAAAGCCATATTTAGTAGTTAATATTCATGGTGCCAACAGTCTGTCACTCCAGTTACTCCTTATTCCACTACAATATAGCATCTGTCAACTCCCTGCAATAATGACAGCCAAAAATTTTCTACTTATCGTAGCTTTATTTTACCTAAAAATCAACACCTTTATCTTACCTGAAATCATCATCTGACTCAAAATTTAACACTGCTTACAACCTCCTTGTGGAATGTTCTTCTCTCTTAATTTTTTTGTGTTTATGTAATTTTCACAGGGTATTGAACCCTCACATTAGACATGTTAGTGGTTCAGTCTTCAAACTTTTTTTTTCATATTCTCTAAATTATCTCTGGGTGATTTCATTTATATTCAGTTGTCATCATCTATATCCCTGTTGTTGACTCTTCAATCTGCCAGTCAACTGGATTCTTCCTCTGAGTCCCAGACATTTATATCACACTCAACGGTGGCTACTCACATTTGAGGCCCAGAGGCAATTTAATTCTAACATGTTTAAAGCTTTACCGATCGTTGCCATTTCCCCATCTCCTCCAATCCATAACTGATCTTCTCATAACAATTCAAAATGCAGGCTGTCAACATTTAGTTAGTTGCCCACAGGAGACATCAGTCATCCATGATGCCTGTTTTATCTTCACATCTTGGGACCAATTAGTAATCTAGTCTTACCTAAATTCCTAGTATCCCCAGAATATGAGTGATTCTCCCATATTCAGTCAAGTCATTCGTTCCAGCCTTATTGTTTTCTGCTTGGATTGTTTCAATAACTGCCTCACTGATTTTCCTGTCTCTTTTCTTCATCTGTCTCACACCATTCTCCAAACAGCACCCAGAATGATCTTTTTAAAACAGGTATTCATCTTCCATTTCCCATACCCTACAGAATAAAATACAAGTTCATTACCATGACATACTGCCTTTAGATCAACCATTTCTCTTTACTAGTGTAATCTTAGATTAGCCATTGACCAGCTCCATTTCCCAATTTCCTCATATGCAAAGTAACAATAATACTGTCTTCCTTATAGCCTTATTATTGAAATAGCTTAGTACAGAATCAGTAACATAGTTGTTGTCATTAATGGAATTGGAATGGGGTTTGTCCAAGAAATTATAAATAATTGAAACATTAGTTAAAATATGTAATGGATGAGAAAATAGCATCTTAAGAATCTCTGTGCCAGTTTTTAGCAAGATTGTAAATAAAATTATTCTCAAGATTGTGAATTGAGATATAGTTATGATTTCTTTTTTTTTTTTTAATTCTTAAACAGGTTTTTGGAATTCATAGCTCTACTCCACCTCATGGCATGTTAGGCATATTATAGATGTGCTTTAGCAAGGGCTGGGAAGCAGAAAAGTGTAAGAAGAGATTTAAATATACGGTTCTTTTATAGATTTCTCCTCTTTTAACGTGTTCTATTACATTTGCACTGATTGCTGACATTTAGATAATCAAGATGTATTAGCCTGTTGCTTTGCAAAGTATGGCTCAAAGACTAACATCATTGACATCACCTGGGAGATTATTAGAAGTAACTAATTTCAGGCCTTACTTCAAACCCACTGAAACAGAATCTGTATTTGAAAAGATTCCAGAGATGATTTATACTCACATTAAAATTTGACAAACTCGGCTCTACAGAAATTTCAGCCTTCCTATATTACATTTTCAGATAAAGTGAAAATGACAACCTCAACCTCTTTACTAAATATAATCATATTTAGTATTTTGAATTTAAGTCACACTTCCTACAACAGAGATATAAGCTGTCAAAGAAATATAAAGATCCTAAGCTTTTGGTAACTGTTTCATTCTCACTATGAACATTCTGGTCTCATCACTTTTACACAGTTACCAAGGCCTAGACGAGAACATGTTCCAGAGGCTAATCTCTTTTGTGATGGCATATTGAATTATATTTTATATAATGTTTAATTTGCTACTCTAGACTTTAGAATACTCTTCAAAGCATCAATTTGAGAACATGACCCATGTAATATAAGATGGTTTTGGAATATGTTAGCAATCACTCCTTTTTCAGCTATGAAAATTATATAAGAATTTGTTTTACAAACAATATATGTCTTTGGTGTTTAGTTGTCGTATAAATTTGAAAGTCTTCAGAAAGTTTAAGGACAATTTCCAAATATGAAACTGTATGCATACTCTTGAAGTAGTATTGCAGGTTTATGTAAGAGGTTTTTAAAACAACAACAAAAAGGAGAAAAAAATGTAGTGAGTCCTAAACAACAAAAATCTAAAATGGTTACTGAAGAATATTAGAATTTAAATAAAATGGCATCAGTGCCATACATGCTTTTAAATACTGTGCAAAATAATCTCTTTCCAATTTGTGGAACTCAATAGACCTTTCTAATCAAACAGACAAAAAGAACATTTTAATTTGTTGTCTCTCTAGCTAGCAATCTATTTCCATCATCTCTTCATAGCAAAAATCTTATAAGCCTGTCTCCAACCCTTCATGCCCTATTCATTCCTTAAGCAGATTCATTCACATATTGGGCATTCCCATCTAATGAAGGATGACCAAAGTCACTGTTATTCTGTTTGCTAGAGCTAATGTTCATCTTTGCTTTCTTCCTCCTTGACCTTTCTGCATTTTCTGATAGTATCTTCTCTTCTAGTTTTGTTGAAATTCTGTTCTCCTCAACCTTCTAAGAGATTGGACTCTCCTGATTCCTATTCTTTTTGTCTATTTGTTCGTAACTACTATTATCCAAGATACTGCTATCCACTTCAGGTTTTGTACTTCCAGTTCTATAATTAATTCTATTTTGGGTTTGCCTTTTTCATGCACATGCTCTCTTTCAATAGTTTTATCCAATTCCATGATTTCAATTATACTTTTAAAACATAGATTTTGACAGCTTTATCTCCAATATATGTCCTCATAGCAAACCACAGCTACATTTTCTAGCTAAGTACTTAAACACACAATTTCCTAGGACTTTTCTGTTAAAAGCTTTATTTCCAAATTTACCCTTGCCACTGGAAAACAACATCATGTACTACATTAGAAACTTCACAACTTTATAATCTATATTCATTTAACTTCTCAGAGTTATTTCTTCATGGAATAATCTTTTCATTTGCAGATGAGGAAATTTAAGTTCAGAGTCATTAATCAATATCCTTAGAAAACCATCTAAATTGCTACAGACTATTTAAATAAAAGTTAATATTAGGGCATTATAGGAGAATTTCAAAATAGTACAAACTGAGCTGTAGCTTGAAAAATGAGGACAAGTTAGACAATCAAATAATGAATAAAAAAGAAATCAGTTCTAATAAGAGGATTAATTCAAAATACAGGTGTAGAAGCCCAGTTATGGTACAATAAAAATGGGATATAATTTAGCATTGATACAGCATAAGCATGCACAAGGAGTGAATCATCAAAATGTGAACAGGAATTTTATCATAAAGGATATTTTATGCCATGAAACAAACTGTACTTTGAAAAAGAGCATACTCTACTGAGGGATTTTAAAATTCAGAGTTGTAGGATAATATTTTATAATAATACAAACACATGCACAAACACACATATGTTCTGGTGTCTAAATAGAAGATTCAGTTACATGACTGAAAAGTTACTGGAGGAAACAAGATTGCAGGCAAGGTAAAGTTCTACTGACGTTTACAATAAATAAGTAAGACAATGAAGATATAAACTAGAAGGACAGACACATGGAGAGAAGAAGATAAACTTACAGCTTACATGAAAGTAATAAATTAGGAAGAAGAACATGCAGAGATTGGGAGAAGTAGAAAACTATTCCTCTGTTTTTGTTTTGATATACTCTAACTTCAGTAGTGAGAAAACAGAAAAGGAAGAAGTTAAGAGCAGGGGTGACTGGACAAAGATTTGGAGATACTGAGTTGAGATACAGGCATATCATGGTATTTTTTTTTTTTTGCATTTTACTTCTATTGTACTTTGCAGATATTAGTTTTTCAATATAAATTAAAGGCTTGTGGCAACCTTGCATCAAACAAGTCTAATCAGCATCGTTTTTCCAACAGCAGGTACTCATTTTGTGTCTCTGTATCACATTTAGGAAATTCTTGCAATATTTAAATTTTTTCACCATTATTATATTTGTTATTGTGATCTGTGATTAGTGTTCTTCTATGTGAATATTGTAATTGTTTTTGGGTGCCATGAACTGCACCCTCATAAGACTATGAACTTAATTTGTAAATGTTTTGTGTGTTCTGACTCTTCCACCAACCATTCTCCTGTCTTTCTCCCTCTCCACAAGCCTCTCTATTCTCTGAGACACAACAATTTTGAAATTAAGCCAATTAATAACGGCAATGGCCCTTAAGTGCTTGCTAGCAATGATTAAGCTTAGTGATAAAGGCATGTTGAAAGCCATGACAGGCCAAAGTTCTTATACCCAACATTTAGCTAAGTAAGTTATTGGAGGAAAGTCATTAACTCTCTTTAATAATTTGAAAACTGAGAGGTGAGAAAGGTACAGAAGAAAATTCAAAAATTACAGTTGTTTCATGCAGTTTAAGAAAGGAAGCCAACTCCACAACATAAAAGGTCAAGTTATAGTAGCAAGTGCTGACGGAGAAACTGCAAAAAGTCATCCAGAAGATCTAGCTAAAATCATTGATAGAGATGGATACACTAAACAACAAATTCTCAATGTAAACAAAACAGTCTTCTATTGGAAGAAGATGCCATCTAGGACTTTCATAGCTAAAGGAGAAATCAACAGCTTACTTCAAAGCTTCAAAGCTTCAAAGCTATCGGCTGATTCTCTTGTTAGGGGCTACTGCAGCTGGTGACTTGAAGTTAAAACCAATGCTTATTTACCATTCTGAAAATCCTAGAGCTTTTGAGAATTATGTGAAATCTTCTCTGCCTGTGCTCCTAAAATGGAACAACAAATCCTAGATGATAGCACGTCTGCTAACAGCATAGTTTATGGAATAGTTTAAGCCCATTATTGAGACCTACTACTCAGAATAAAAGATTCACTTCAAAATATTGCTGTTCATTGGCAATACTTTTGATCATCCAAGAGCTCTTGAGGAAATGTACAAAGAGAATAATGTTATTTTCATGCCTGCTAATACAACTTCAATTCAGTAGCCCATGGATCAAGGAATAATTTAACTTTCAAATCTTGTTATTAAGAAATACACTTCACAAGGCTATAGCTGCTCTAGATAGCGATTGCTTTGATGGATTTGAGCAAAGTTGATTGAAAACTTTCTGAAAAAAACATACTATTCTAGATTTCGTTAGGAACTTTCTTGATTCATTAGAAGTCAAAATATCAACATTAACAGAAGTTTGGAATATGTTGATTACAATTCTCCTAGATGACTGAGAAGTTCTATACTTCAGTGGAGAATGTAACTGAAGATGTGGTAGAAATCACAAAAGGACTAGAATTGCTGAAATTGCATGATAAAACTTTAATGAATGAGGAGTGACTTTTATGGATTAGTAAAGAAAGATGTTTTTGATAATCTCCTGGTGAAGATAATATGAACACTGTTGAAATGACAATTAGTGTTTTGAAGGCTTAATTGAACTGGACGAAACAGTGTGTGTGTGTGTGTGTGTGTGTGTGTGTGTGTGTGTGTGTGTGGTGAGAACACTTAAAATCTACTCTCTTAGTAATTTTCTGGATACAATACATTGTTATTAATTATAGTCATCATGTTGCACTAAAGATCTTTTGAACTTATTTCTTCTATTTAACTGAAATTTTGTACTCTTTGACCAACAGCTCTTCAGTGTATCTCCACATACATCACAGCCTTTGGTAAACATCCTTCAAATCTACATTTCTATGAGTTTAACATTTTTTGTTTGTTTGGTTGGTTTTGTTTTTTAGATTCCATATGTAAGTGAGAACAAGAAGTATTTGTCTTTCTATGCCTGGCTTTGTGAAAAATATTTCCCAATTTTATTCATGTTGTAACAAATGACAGAATTTCCTTCTTCTTAAAGGATAAATAGTATATCATTGTGTTTGCATGCCACATTTCCTTTAGACATTCATCCCTTGATGAATACTTGTATTGATTTCATATATTGGCTGTTGTAAATAATGCTGTAATGAACATGGAATTACAGATATCAATTTAAGATAGTAATTTTATTTCCTTTGGATATATAACCAGTAGTGAGATTGCTGGATAACATGGTAGCTCTAGTTTTAATTTTTTGAGAAACCTCCATACTGGTTTCTATAATGACTACACTAATTTGCATTTGTACCAACAGTGTACGTGGGTTCCCCTTTCTCCATTTCAGTTAACAAATGACAGACACATCCTTTTCAACACTTGCTATCTTTTATCATTTTTAAAATAGCAATTTCAACAAGTATAAAGTGATATCTCGTTGTGGTTTTTATTTGCATTTCCCTTATTATTAGGGGATATTAAGTACTTTTTCACATGCCTGTTGGCCATCTGTATGTCTTCTAAGGAAAATGTCTATTCCGATCCTTTGCCCATTTTAAAAAATTGGGTTGTTTCCATAGTACTGCATTGAGTTTCTTATATATTTTTGATATGAACTCCTAATCAGATGTATGGTTTACAAATGTTTTCTCCCATTCTGTAGGTTGTATCTTCATTCTGTTGTTTTCTTAACTGTGAAGAAACTTTCTGGTTTGATGCAGTCTTGTTTATTTTTGCTTTTGTTGTCTGTGCTTCTGGGTTCACATATAAAAATCATTTTCTAGATCAACATCATGGGAAATTTCCCATTTTCTTTGAGTAATTTTACTGCTTAAAGTCTTGCATTGAAGTCTCTTATCTATATTGAGTTGATTTTTGTATGTGGTATAAAATCAGGGTCTAATATCATTCTTCTCCATATGGATATCCAGTCTTGCTGACACCATTTAATAAAGACACACTTTTTCTTATTGTGTGTCTTAACACTTTTGTCTCAGCCCTTCTTCTGAATACCGACTAGTATTCTACGTACAAATGGCTGCACATAGGTGCTATTTCCCCTTTTGTTGAAAGCACTTGGGGATTCTCTGCAAGTGCTTGGACACTTTCAGACATTAGCAAGTCAATAAATATTTACCTATGTTCTTCTTCTTCTCTTTCTCCTCCTCCAGCTCCTCCTTCTTCTTTTCATATGGCACTCATATCACTTTGCTTTGCCACTTGTGAGGCAGTGTTTTCTTCATTCTGTTTTTCATAAGATACACCTGTCTTATCAATAAGTTACTTACTCCATATATTACCTCAGTTCTCTGAGGGTTTCAAGAAAATTATGATTTATTTTAAAGATCATCTAGCACTTTACTTGTGGTTGAAATATAGTGAAATTTTTCCTGGCATTCTACATCCTAGGCAGAAGTGAAAAAGTCTTTTCAATTAATTTTTTAATTAATGTAAAATACACATAACATAACATTTGCAATCTTAATCATTTTTGCCTTTTCAATTATTTTTAACCTGGCTCTAATCATAGTATGGATTCAATAATAACAAAATTTCCTTTTATTTTATACAGGGGCATAAAATTTCCTTTTTATTTTATACATGGGCATTTCCTTTTTATTTTATACATGGGAAATTGTAACATATTCTTCAAAACTATCATTTTTGGTTTTCACAAATCATTAAAATAAGCAGATATACTACTGTGTGCTTAATAATGTTTTCAGTTTTGATCTTATGAGTTATTCACAATTTATTTAACTTATGAGTTGGATAATTTCAATGGCACCATAATAAATGTCTTTTGCCTACGATGTTACTGTCAGAGTGCCTGGTAAATCTATAGTGAAAATGCATAGGGCTAAAATGATACATGCTTTTATATAATAAAAACTGTATGTCCTATGATATGCATCATGTGATGAAAAGTTTGTGTTTTCTGAACAGTATAGTGCATCTTATTATGTTTGGTTTTGTTAGTTGCATAATCAATAAAAACTGTCTATATTTGTCAAAGCCCAAATTTGTGTTTAAATAATGAACAATATACATTTCTTATTTAAAACTTTCTATCCTTCTTACCAGCCTTTGAGTAGTGTCAAGAACAAAGCATATGTTATCTATTTTAGATATTCCAAGTAAATAACTAAATGTGGATAAAAGAAAGTGAATTTCTCTATCCAGTGAATCTGACTAGCAGTTAATTCATACAAAAATTGGTTTGTCCTTTTTTTGGTTCATGGCAGTATGGCAAGCTTGAATGTTTTAACATCTGTTCTGTGGAACCATATTTTTCTGATTCAAAGAGAGGTTAAAATGGCTAGAAAATAATAAAAAATACTCAATAATTAGCTGCTGGTATTTATGGCATTCTCTACACAGATTATAGGATTATAAAGAAGACCATATTATTGTTTTAAAAATGATAATTACATATCTAAATGCTATGATACACTTATCTATAGAGTTCTGATTTGTTATTTAGTAAATCCTCCAAGAAACTTATCCAAGAAACTTATGAGTTAGACACTAGTGTTATTCACATCTTACATAAAAGAAAATTGAGCATGGAGATGTTATATTATTTGCCCATGGTCAAAGAGTTAATGAGAGGCCTTGTCACGTAAAAATCTAGCTTGGAATGTGAATTTCAGGCTCTTAATAATATGCTGAATGGAGAATATGGAGTCTTAATTCTTTTTAACTTTTATTTTAGGTTTGTTTACACATGTGCAGGTTTGTTATATAGGTCAACTTGTGTCATGGGGTTTGTTGTATAGATTATTTTATTGCCTAGGTACTAGCCTAGTAACCAATAGTTACTTTTTCTGCTACTGTCCTTGCTTTCCCCTCTACTCTTAAGGAGACCCAAGTGTCTATAGTTCCCTTGTTTATGTTAAGTTTTCATCTCACTTATTAGCTCCCACTTAGAAGTGAGAACATGTAGTATTCAGCTTTCTGTTCTTTATTAGTTTGTTAAGGACAATGGCCTCCAGTTCCCATCATGATCATGCAAAAAGACATAACCTTGTTTGCTTTTATGGCTGCATAGTATTTCATGGTGTATATGTACCACATTTTCTTTATACAATCTCTCATTGATGAACACTTATGTTGATTCCAGGTCTTTGCTATTGCGAACAGTGCTGCAATGAACATTCACATTTTCATCTATAGTAGAATGAACTATATCTCTCTGGGTATATACCCAGCAATGGGATTGCTGGATCAAATGGTAATTTTGCTTTTAGCTCTTCATGGAATTGCCATACTGCTTTCCACAATGGTTGAACTAATTTACGCTTCCTCAGTGTATTACTGTTCCCTTTTCTCTGTAACCTTGTCAACATCTGTTATTTTGTGACCTTTTAATAACAGCTATTCTGACTGGTGTAGGATGGTATCTCATTGCGGTTTTGATTTGCAACTGTTTAATAATAAGTGATGTTGAGCTTTTTCTCATATGCTTCTTGACTGCATGTGTATCTCCCTTAGAAAATAGTATGGAACCTTAATTCTTGACTCCAGTATATTTTAAATGAAAAATAATGTCTCTGTGTATGTATTCATGTATTTTTTAAATGTTTTTTCCTTTTAATTAAAAAAACTTTATTGTGTTTATTTCTATCTTAAACTTTTTTTACATATTTAAAGTATACAACATAATGTTTTAGTATATCCAGTGAATTACTACAGTCAAGAAAATTAGCATAGCCATCATCTCACATATTTACTGTGTGTGTGTGTGTGTGTGTGTGTGTGTGTGTGTGTGTGTATGCGTGCGGTTGGATGTAAGGGAGAAAGTGGTAAGAGCACCTAAAATCAATTCTCAGCAAGTTTCTAGTATGTGGTACAATATTACTAACTATAGTTTCATCCTGTACATTATCCATCTAGATTAATTAATCCTATGTAATTATAGCTTTGTCTCATTTGATCTCATTTTCCCATTCCTCTCATTCTACCTGTAACCAATGTTTCATTCTCTGGTTCTATGGTTTTAAATTGTAAAAAAAATTATCCATACATAAATGAGATGATTCAGAATTTCTCTTTCTGTGTCTGACTTATGTTACCAGCATACTGTACTCTAATTTCATCGTGGTTGTTGCAAAAGGCAGGTTTTTCTTCCTTATGAAGTCTGAATTATATTCCTTGTACATGTATGTGTGTTCAACAATTTTTTAAATCGATTTTTCCATCAGCAGACACTTAGATCATTTCCATGTCTTGGCTATTGTAAATGCTATTTCAATGAACATGCAAGCACAGTTACTTCTATGAAATGGTGATTTGATTTCCTTTGGGCATATATTCAGAAGAGGGATTGCTGGGTGATAAGGTGGTTCAATTTTTACTTTTTTGAGGAACTTGATACTATTTTTCATAGACTTCACAAATCTTCATTCCCATAGTAGTATACAAAGGACCTCTTATCTTCACATCCTTTCCAACACCTGCTATCACTTAGCTTTTAGTGAATAGCCATTCTAATAGATATGAGGAGATATCTCATTTGGTTTTGATTTGTATTTGCCTGATAATTAGTGATGTTGACCACATTTTCATATACTTGGCTATTTTAATGTTTTCTTTGGAAATATGTCTATCAGATTATTTGCCCATATTTTAATTGGGTTTTTTATTATTGATTTGTGTGAGTCCTTCATCTATTTTAAATACAAACCCTTTATCAGATATATCATTCACAAATATTATCTTCCAAGACATAGGCTGCCTGTTTATTTTGTTGATTGTTTTCTTTGTTGTGGAAAAGCTTGTTAATGTGATTAGTCCCATTTGTTTATTTTTGCTTCTTTGTCTTTGCTTTTGATGTTGTATCAAAAAAACTTACTGCCAAGGAGTTTTAGAGCTTTAGGTCTTACATTTAGGTCTTTCATCCATTTCGAGGTTCATTTTTGGGGTGTGAGATAAGATTCTAACTTAAATTTTTTGCTTGGGGTATCCAGTTATCTCAATATCATCTATTGAAAAGACTGTCTTTTCCTCAGTGTGACTTCCTGGTGGCCTTGTCAAAAACTTGTTAATATTTGGGTACCTACTGTATATACTTGGGTTTTATTTAGGTATAAACTGTATATATTTGGGTTTATTTCTGGGCTTACAATTCTATTCCATTGGTCTATATTTGTGGTTTATTTTGTTGTTGTTGTTGTTGTTGTTTGCCAGTACCATACTGTTTTGATTACTATTGCTTTGTAATATAATTTGAAATCAGAAGTGTGATGCTTCTAACTTTGTTATTTTTGTTCAATATTGCTTTATACATTCAGGGTTTTCTCTAGTTACATAGAAATTTGATAATTTTTTCATACTTCTGGAAAAATGTCATTGAAATTTTAAAAGCAATTGCTATCTGTAATCTGTATATTTTATATATAATGCAATCTGCATATTGCTTTAAGTAGTATTAACAGTTTAACAATATTTATTCTCCAAATCGATGGACACAGATATCTTTCTATTTATTTTAAAGAAAATATGGTGTGTATTATATAAATATATATGAATATTTACATATACACACACAAACATACACACACAGAATAGAATACTTGCTATTCAACCTTAAAAAGGAAGGATACTCTGCCATCTATGGCAACTTGGATACACCCAGAGAATATTTTATGTTAGGAGAAATAAACTATGTAAAGAAAAACAAATACTTCATGATCTTACATGTGGAATCTAAAAAAATTGAATTGATAGAAGTAGAGAGTAGAATGTTGGTTACCAGAGCCTGGCTGTTGGGGGGCAGAAAGGAAATAGGAAGTTGCTCATCAAAGGGTACAAAATTTCAGTTAGAAATGAGAAATGAATTTGGAAAATTTTCATGTTTTATACTTTTCTGGATGCAGATCTTATACCTTTTTGTTTAAATTTATTTATTTATTTATTTATTTATTTATTTATTTATTTATTTTTTCTTGTTTTTTTTGAGACGGAGTTTCGCTCTTGTTGCCCAGGCTGGAGTGCAATGGCGCGATCTCGGCTCACCGCAACCTCCGCCTCCTGGGTTCAGGCAATTCTCCTGCCTCAGCCTCCTGAGTAGCTGGGATTACAGGCATGCGCCACCATGCCCAGCTAATTTTTTGTATTTTTAGTAGAGACGGGGTTTCACCATGTTGACCAGGATGGTCTCGATCTCTTGACCTCGTGATCCACCCGCCTCGGCCTCCCAAAGTGCTGGGATTACAGGCTTGAGCCACCGCGCCCGGCCGAAATATTTTATTTCTAATGGAAATGTAGTATTGGGAGAAATGTACTTGGAGCTCAATACTAAATAAATTATTAGCTATACTTTCTAAAGCCATCTATAACAATTTCACCAGGGTCAGGTATTTGCAAACACTCACCAGACTTCTCAGAAGGTACTAATGATAGGCTTGAATCAAGGTAATAAATATAGTATAGCAGGAGAAAGCAAGCACAGGCTAGCATCAGGAGCTGAGAGACGTCTAGGCACAGCTCCACAGGATTCTTTCTGTTACACAGGACACACTTTGTCTCTGGAGTATAAACCACTGAGATGAGAGTGAGAAATTTAGATTTCACAAGGGTTTGAGCAAGATATTTTAGTGGGGTCTTTTATGCCCCATTGATTATGCAGCCAAGTTAGACTCTGTAATTGGTTAAATCAGGTCTCTGTCATCAATATACAAGTTACAACTCTAAACAAGCTGGCCCTGAGTACTGTCTTAGGGTTTTAAACTTGAAGTTATAAATAGTATTTTATAAATTATTTGGTAGTTCATTCCTTACTTATCCTAGACAAAATTCAGTACCATGGCATTCTTGAAGATAAGCATGGAACTGTCCCCATTAAGCTCTAGGATAATTCTATCTTAAACATTATCAAAATGTACTTTCTATTACATATACTTTTATTTAAACTGGAGCAAATGTAATAAATAGCTTAATGTTCTATTTGTCTAAGGCATTAATAAGTAAAGTGATACCTTAAGAGACACTAATGAGGAAGATACTCCATTTAGTCAGCAACCTGAAACTTCAAATGGCATCTAGAACTTAATGAAAAAAGATATGTGTTTAGCTAAAAGAGCTCAATGACTTAATTCAGTAAATAGTCACAACAGAAGAATTAATAACTGATATTATGGGTGATAGAAATCTACCTCTGCAATTATGCTTTAATGCTTCCTTAACACAATATGAAAATAGACTCATGCATTGCTTAAATATGGGGATACATTCTGAGAAATGTGTCATTAGGCAATTTCATCTTTGTGTGAACACTGCAAAGTGTACCTACACATAGATGTTATAGCCTACTACACACCTATGCCATCTGGGATAGCCTAGTGATCTTCAGCTACAAACCTGTACAGCATGTTATTGTGCTGAATATGGTAGGCAATTGTAACCTAATGGTAAGTATTAATGTACCTAAATATATGAAAACATAGATAAGGCACAGTTGAATTGTAGTGTAAAAGATGAAACTGATACACCTGTGTAGGAAACTTACCAGGAAAGGAGCTTTCAGGACTAGAAGTTGCTCTGGAGTCAGTAAGTAGCGAGTGAATGTGATGGCCTAGGACATTACTTTATACTACTGTAGACTCAATAAACATTGCACACATAGGCTACACTACATTTATTTAAAATAGAAATTAACTTTAGCTTACTGTAACATTTTACTTTATAAACTTTTAATTTTGTAAACTTTTTGACTCTTTAATAACATCTAGCTTAAAACATAGTGTCCAGCTGTTCTGAAATGTTTTCTTTCTTTATATTCTATTTAATAAACTTTTTTTTTCTATTTTTAAGTTTTAATTTACATCTTATCCCACTGGGAGGTCTTCAGAGGAATTACATGCATGAAGCTGTCATCTCATGATAATAATGCCTTCTTCTGGAATGCCTCTGAAAGGACCTGCCTGATGCTGTTTTACAGTCAACTCTTTTTTATATATAAGGAGTACACTCAAATGATGAAAGTATAGTTAGTAAATACTTAAAGCAGTAACTTAGTCTTATATTGTTATCATCAAGTATTAAGTACTGTACATAATAATATGTGCTATATATGACTGGCAGTACAGTAGGTTTGTTTACACCAGCATCACCACAAACACAAGTAACACACTGCACTGTAACATTAAGATGGCTACATTACTAGATGATAGGAATTTTTCAGCTCCATTATAATCTTATGGGACCAAGTTCACATGTGGAATCTGCCACTGATCAAAATGTTGTTTCGCAGTCCATGACCAAGTGTAAGATTGCATTGATCATGAACAGAAAGAAAAAGGTGAAGGAATTAGATGAGCATATTATAAAATAAAAATAAAATCCTAACCCCCTCCCCACTGACTGGATGGACCCCCCTCTTGGCCATAAAAATCCTTAAAATTGAGTTCCTGACTATGACAGGACAGGAGGTCAGACAAGTGTCCTTACACTCCCTTCCTTTTCTAGTTTAGACACAACAACTGACAAGCATTCATATTAAAATGGAGGCCATCACAGTAACAGAACACATACTTAGTGGCAGTAAGATGTCAAATTATAAACAGGACCTGAGACTATGGTCAGGCAAGGTTTAATTCACACACTCCTAGACATAATTAAACTGTTTTAACTGCTACAAAGCTTTTCCTTTTCTGTAGTAGCTAAATAAGCACTGACCTTAAGATAAGCAATATTAAAATAATCACAATGTATGCAACTCACAGATGTTAACTGAACCCCCGTTCCACTAGCCATAACTACAGCTTTGATTGCATAAGAGACTGATTTCACTAACTTTCTCCTGATAAGAAGACCTTCAACCACAGACTAGTTCTGGCCAGTTTACAGAGGTTGCACACTTAATATGCCTTTGTGTCCTGAAAATACTTCCTTGGGCCTATTTCTAATACATTTGAAAGTTAAATCTCCACCCCAGTGTAAACATAGGTTGTGCATTACATGCATGTTTGTTCAATAGGCATGTGTGAGGAACACCTTTATAAATATTTATAGATCCTCCTATAACCTGTTGAATACGTATGTTGGACAAACTTGTTCAGCATAAAACTCCTAACCTAATGCTCCACATCCCTGCCAACATTTTGTGTTGTCAGTGTTCTGAATATTGGCCATTGTAATAGGTGTGCAATATTTCATGTTGTTTTAATTTGCATATCCCTAATAACATCCAATGTGGAGCATCATATCATATGCTTATTGTCATCTGTCCATCTTCTTTGATGAGGTGTCCAGAACTTTTTGCCCATTTTTTAATTGAGTTGTTAGTTTTCTTAGTATTGAGTTTTAAGAGTTGTCTATTTTTGATAACAGTCTACTATGAGATATCTTTGCATATATTTTGTATAGAAATTACATTTTGTTTCAAAAAGTTAATTTTTCCATGCCTATCTTATTTTTGACCTCCATAATTTTAACTTTCAAAAATAATTTTTACATGAAAGAACACATTAAAACATACTTTTGTTAGGATATATTATATAACAACTGTTTGACATATTTGCTTTAGTTTCCATGACATTCTTACATAAAATCCATTTGTAAAGTTACAAGTTTCCTAAATTAATATTCTAATACATTATTTGGCAATAAATGATATTGTAGGCATCTTTTGACTGTCATGACAGATTTCACATAAACACCTACTGATGATCATTCTGGCAAATTTATTTACCTTTTTTAGGATAAAACTATAATTTCATTACTCTGCTACTTCTTGAAAGCTGTATTTAAATATAGTAATATAAACTATAAATATGACTGACTTAGTGACAAATTTAGAGATTGAATATTATCAAAAGCATATGCCTACTTCACCATGCAAAATATGCCCAATGTTAAAACTCAATAAAATCATATTCTTCAGAATCTATACTGTTCTTACCTCTAATTGTGTTTTGAAAATTGTTATCCTTGTTAGCTTGAATCGTCCAAGAGGGTGACATGAAGATAGGATTAATAAATTCTGTGTTGAAATAGAATGATTTATAACTTCAATAACATTTAGCATATGGTCTTTTAACAGAAATGTACTGACAATAATCTTATTTGAATGTATTTTGAAGTTAAGGTTTATATTCTTAGAGAACTTTTCTTTCTTTTAGTGACCAATAGACATTAATGTCATCCTCTCATAGTTATTGTACCCATGTAGATGCCAACTTCCACAGAAGAAAATCATACTTTACTTCATAACAAACAGCAGGACTTCCTTCTCAGAATGCAGACAGTTTGTCATAAATACAAACCTGCCAAGACATCATCAAGAAAAAAATCTACGCAAACTACCTCCTTAACTCTCACACCCCAAGAGTCTCCCTGCCCTAAATCACTAGAGGACTAGGTTCCAGTAGAGATCACCCCTATTGCCCATGGAAATTCTTCAAACCAGCCAATCGTTAACAGTTTACTTTGCCATGCTTTACCTTTCCTGCAGAAACACCAATAAAGGGTTTGGTGTAGGCTTCTCCCTTGCTCCTGCTTCTGCCTGACCAAACCTGGTATTTCCTTTGCGGCCCTATATGGCAAGGCATGTTCCCTTCTCTTGGGAAATGTGAATAATAAAATCTCCTGTCAATGGCATTGACCTCTTCTTGATGGCACTCAGTTACCTCCAACAATTAAATACTCCAGATATAATTTTAACACATCATTATAAACATTTGGTCACTATGTACAAAATATTAGTGTGACAAGCAAATCCTTCTATTTCTGTATGAAAATTCTAGGTAACTAAAATGTTATTGTCTAAGAAAAAGCCACACTTGAACTCTAGTTGCATTTATTCCTGTGTATTCCTATGTCGTAAAAATGTGACGTTCACTGAAGAGTTCAAACAAATTCTCAGTTCTACAAGGTAATCTGTCATTAGCTCACTCTCTAACCATACATTATGAAGATGACCTTGTAATACACTTCATTTCAAAAACAAAAGTAATCCAGTTAAAACTTCTGCAATTTTGGCTTCAAATCAACACATTTACCTTAATCTCTAGTTATCATTATTTCCTCCAATAAAAATGAAAAAAAAAAAAAAAGCCAATATCCAGACTCCTCTGTTATGTTTCTTCTGAATCTTAGCCCCTTGTTTTCTTTCAATAAGTTTAACCTTCATCTATCTCTTGCTATCCCGTATCTTTAATCCTCTTACTCCGTACTGGATAATTTCCATCAGCATTTAAACATTTTCTGATATCTCCAGACTTAAAAATTATAGGCTTCCCTGTATATGGCATACCCTTGCAGCTACTTGAAATCATCAATAACTTCCAATTTCCTAAATGTAATGGACGCTTTTCAGTCTTCATTAATTCTGTATTTTTATTAGACCTAATTGATTTGGTCATTTTCTCCTATTGAAAGCTGAGATTTAAATGGTTTTCCTCTCATCATTATGGCTGCTGCCTAATTAGTGTCTCTTTCGGGCCTAATGTTAAAATGTTGAAAGTTCCCCAGATTTGATATTTTCTTCTCTGCTCGTTGTTTTATTCTAACCCTAGACACACTCAACACACACAACATTATCCACATATTGTCAATTATTACATACATCAGTCTTTCCAGTTTTATAACTGAACTACAATTTTCTCTGAGATTCAATTCCTTATGTCCCTCTGTATAATCTCAGGAACAAAAAGTTCAGTAAGTGAAAAAATCATCTCCCCTAATCTACCACACATCACCAAGCCTTATCTTTCTTCACTGAAATTACTCTTCCGAACAGTTATTGAGGCAAGAAATGTTGAATAATACTTATTTTTTCACACCTTATTTTTCAACCAGTTGCGAAGTTTTTACATGAAATAAATTAACTTTTTCAAAACTTTTGTTTACCGAAGCATAATTTACATACTAAGATGTACATAAATTGTGCAGTTTGAGTTTGACAAATTTGTACTCCAATCCAATCAAGGCATACAATATTCTATCATCCCAAAAGGTTTTTTCATGTTCCTTTCCAATCAATTTCCTCTGAACAGATATCAATTGCTGCCATTATATCCCAAGCCAACATCTATATATCTATGTATCTAGCTCTCTATTTAGCTATGTATGTATGTATGCATGTATGTATGTACGTATGTATGTATGTATCTATCTATTTATCTATCATTGTAATTTTGCACCAATTACTTTGCTTTTCTATGTAGGCTTCTCTTCTCTTCTCTTCTGTACCTCTTCTGAAGTAATATTTAAACCTGATGTCTGTAGAGTATCTTGAAATATATTCTGAAACTATCTTGAAATATATTTTGAAGATACCTTGCATACTGAGCTAAATACCCCCGTAGAGACCTGCTTCTTCATCTTTCATGTCAATTTCTTAGTGACTTAGTGTCATAGCTCTCTGCAAATCTTCCCTTCTTCATTAAGTGCTCTTGATTCATCAATTCTTACTAAGATTCACTCAATCTCTGATTTTTTAGCTGTGATAATTTTTCTGTGATACGTTTAGGTCAGTGCTTCTATTGGACCCTGATAATCTGTACGAGTTCATCAGCTTCACAATCTGGAAGATCACCCTGAACAACAAATATAGAATATCTCTCTATTGTAAGTAAACCAAGAAAAGGGCAAGGTATTTGCTTCATATTAATTCTGGACTTGTAAAGAGAAAATCCAGGAAACAAAATCATGACATTATAAACATCAACTACTTCTCTTGGATTTTGACACATCCAATATATTTTTTTCCAGTATTTAATTATATAGGAGCCTCAGAAAGAAATAATATATTTTATTAATTTTCTAACTATAAACCAGCATTATTTATAATTGCCTATAAATGGTCTTTCATTTATAAGATCAAGCCTGAGCCTCTGAGCAAGACTGAGCATCTGATACCCTAGATTTGTATGGGATTAGTTCAAATTCTAAACTTCGAGAGCATTGCTTAACCTGGGGTAATTTCCTGAAAATTGATAGAAAGGCCTTTTCTAATACAAGAAAAAAGTCTTAACTTCTGAAGAAATTGCAGTTCTTCAGCTTTCGCTAAAGTCTGTATTCTATCACAGAGGTCTTTTTATTGGGCCTCAATTCTGGTTGCTAGAAATCCTAGTGCAGCCTCAGGCTTAATTGATTCAAGGAAATGACATTATATAAGACTTAGGATCTTTCTATCTTTTTGCTTGCTCATTCTTTGTGTGGCTTCATCCTCAGCTGATTGCAGGATGGCTGCAGCTGTTTCAGGAATTGCATCCAGATACATGTAGGAAAAAGAAAGACCAACACTATCTGCACTCTCTCTAAGAAACGATTTATCATCATTTTTTTTTTTTTAGTTGAAGTATTGCAATAATCTACTAACAAGTTTCTACCTGTATAATCCTGTCTCCTCTTCCAAACCAATAACTGTCACTGGAACAGCTGGAATTAAATTGCTGACATGTAGATATTTCCATCTCACTCAATGCTTGCAGTGTTACGTATCTTCCTGTTACATGTTTCAAATTCTTAAAAGGTGTAAAGATAACTTTCCAACATGCCTCTTGTCAATTACCCAGAGTCCTCACAAAACATCCTTTCCCCTTGATCACTGTTTCCAGGAGTCTTATTTGTTTGTTTGCAAACAAACTCCTTCCTATTTTATTGTCTTCTTACATGCTTAAGCTTAATTGTTGCAATATTCTTTTCTTCTGCTCCATGATATGTTTCATTTAATTAGCAACTTTTTCCATCAATTTTCAGGAAACTACCCCAGGTTAAGTCAGTCAACTATATTTCATCTTCTTACTGTCCATTCTGCTTTTGCTTTGAGGACCTTACTACAACTATAAATGAATAACTATTTTTACAATTTCTATCCTTTAAATGTATCTCTTTTTCCTCATAGATTGTAAGCTTCTTGAGGGTAAATGCTGTTTGTCTCTCTTGTTCTGCTGTGTTCTCAGAAAATCACAGTGCATAGCACACAAAGTACATAGTAAAACATATACACATACCACATTGAAAATAGAAGTAACCACAGTCAAAGGTAATTTCTATTTTCTATAAAAATAAAAGATAACATCTATTTCTCCCACATCTATTGATATTTTCTGTTTACCTCATATCTCATACTCTCTACTTTTGCAACAGATTATTGGGATCCTATTTAACATACAAATAAATGAGCAACTGAGAAAACTAATGTACTTTCCTGTTTTTGCTAGCAAGATTATTTTTCTATCTTTTTATTATTTTATCATTTGGATTAAAATTATATTTATTAAACATTAAATAAATATATTTTGTAATTTTTTTTCTTGATGCATTTATCATTTACATGTAAAAAACGCATATGATGAAACTCGAATCAATTGGGGATGAGATTCTTTCCAGTGAAATAATGGAACATCAGAGTTAAGGAGAGCAAGTATTAGCAAAACAGCCAATGGATTAACGGTACATTGGGGCTTTGTGAAGATTATGAAAAACAGTCCAGTTGTAGGTCTTGGTAATAGTACAATATAATTGGAAAGAGATTCAGACCAATAGATAGTGAAATGGCCGGGGAAGGAGAAGAATAGTTTTAGAGATAAATTTTAGGGATGAAACAATCCTAGATGATAATAGGATGACAGAATCTATTATTCTATCATAGATGTGTAGGTTGGAAGGAAATGAAGTTATTGGTCAAATGGCCTACACACACACACACACACACACACATCTATATACACAACGTATATTTGTAACTTAAAGTGTATGTGTGTGCATGTGTGTATACAATATGGGATAGACTTAGAACATGAAAAATTGCCAATTCCTTAAAAAATATTGGAGATTGACCAACTTAACTATCTGGGGGCATTTGAAATTCTATTCTACAGTTAGGGCAATATTCTCTTCCACAACTACCAAAATGTTCATTGTATATAAAAAGAACAGTTCTCTGGAAATTTCTCTTTTACCATTTAAAAATAAGAAAAAAAAATGTACACTTCAGTTGTTGGGGATTTGTAGTTGAGAATCCTCCCTTTGCGTTAGAAAACTCTTCCTCTAGAGTGATGCATTTCTCTAGAATGCACCAAGAAAGTGAGTTTGTATGTCTCAGTAGAATAGTCCTACCCCACTAATTGTCACTGCTTTGACATTACTGTGTTACGATGTGAGCTGTCACCATAGCAGAAAAGAAAACTGGAAAAATACGTTGCACTTTACTAGAAAAGTTTGGGTAGCAGAAAGTGTAGTTTACTAGGACCAGATTAAATAATATAAAAGGAGTATGGCAATAACAATTTTTGTGATACTGAATTATCTGGAAAATTTGGGCTTCTGGTATAAAAAAGTAAACAGAAATGTGAAGACCCAGTCTTTTAAATCTCAAAGGTAAAAGTTTTTAACCAGTAAAAAATGGAAGTCTCAGCTTTTAATACAAATTTTATTTACGTATTTGTTTGTTTTAAGGATGGGTCTCCTCTTACTTTGTCACCCAGGCTGGACTGCAGGGCAAGCTTATAGCTCACTGCAGTCTTGAACTTCCGGGTCCCAGCTTTCATAAACACTTCAGGTTTCAGATCCCTCTTGAGAAGGACTACTATCCTTAAAATCTGGTGCATTAAGTACTCAGGCATAATCAATGAGCCCTAATTAAATATATTTCTCACTTTTAAACTGGTGTCTTGTATCATTTTGATAAATAAACTCAAATTAAGCAGCTCCAATTATTAATTTCTCTCTTTCCTCTCTCTCTCCCTCCTTGTCACATACACACACACACACACACACACACACACACCCCACAGTTGTCACTCTTACAACCTTACAATTTTACTTCTTCTCATGAACAGTCATATATGCTCTATAAAAGTGGAGTAGAAAGGATTATAGCTGAAGAATTGTCACAAATACCATACTGTGCTTATCAAAAGGGATTTTACTGTGGTGAGAAAATCAGATCTAGAGAATCAGACGTCTTGGTTCAAATTTTACCTCTGCTACTTAATAGCTACCAATTTGTAATCATACACAACACTTCACTGATTAAGGGTCCTCTTTTGTAAAATAGTTATGTTAATTTCAAACTGGGACTTCATTGTTGCTGGGACTGAATGGTAAAACATCTAAAGCACCCTGAGCACTATTTTGCATATGTTCCTATTCAATGATTATTAACCCTTGTTTTGTTGTCCTTGTATGCTGGTAAAAATTGAGATCTTCTCTCATTATTTTCAATGGCATGAAGGGAGGCTATGTAAAAATTAGAACAGTTAAAGAGTGAAGAAATTACTTCACCTATGTTCAGCTTGATTTTCACAGCTATATAAGAGACAGAGACAGATGATGCTTTCCAGTTCTAATATTCTATTATTTCATAAATAATTTATCAACAAGTAAAGTAAAGAAGCCTTATTAGATGTATTTCTAGTGTATTATCCAGGATATAATAAACTCATTCAAAACAAAACAAAACACAACATAAAACCTAAAGCAAAAAGACACACATTTTATTTCCAGAATCATGTGGATAATTATTTCAATCATTATTTTTATAGTTTACAGGAATAATAAACACCATAGTATTACAGCAAGTTTGTAGTTGAGAATCCTACCTTTGCGTTAAAAAACTCTTCCTCTACAGTGACACATTTCTCTAGAATGCACGAAGCAAGTGAGTTTGTATGTCTGAGTGGAATAATTCTACCCCACTAATTGTCACTGCTTTGATCTTACTGTGTTACGATGTGAGCTGTATTTACTGGATGAAAGAACCCCTTACTTTTATAAGTTGCATGTTAAACAAGTACTGAGGCATGCCTTATGCTGGCCCAAATCTTTCATCAACAATTAAGGTGAAATAGGTTAATATTTTCCTAGTATTATTTTATTTTTATTTTTTATTTATTTTATTTTTTATTAAAACTATAGCCTTTTATTTTATATATATGTGTGTGTGTATATATATATATATATATATATATATACAGATACATATATATACACATATATACGTATATATATGTATGTATACATATATATATATATACACATATATATACATTTTATTGCACTGTAGGTTCTTGGTACATGTGAAGATAATGCAGGACTATTGCATAGGTACATACATGGCAATCTGGTTTGTTGCCTCCCTTCCCCTGTCACCTATATCTGGCATTTCTCCCCATGTTATCCCTCCCCAACTCCCTACCCCCCACTGTCCCTTCCCTAGTCCCCCACAACAGACCTCAGTGTGTGATGCTCCCCTCCCTGTGTCCATGTGTTCTCATTGTTCAATACCTGCCTACAAGTGAGAATATGCAGTGTTTGATTTTCTGCTGGTGTCAGTCTGCTGAGAATGATGGTTTCCAGGTTCATCCATGTCCCTACAAAGGACACAAACTCATCGTTTTTTATGGCTGCATAATATTCCATGGTGTACATGTGCCACATTTTCCCTGTCCAGTCTATCACTGATGGCCATTTGGGTTGGTTCCAAGTCTTTGCTATTGTAAACAGTGCTGTAATGAACATACATGTGCATGTGTCTTTATATTAGAATGATTTATAATCCTTTGGATATATACCCAGAAAGGGGATTGCTGGGTCAAATGGAATTTCTATTTATGGGTTCTTGAGGAATCACTACACTGTCTTCCACAATGGTTGAACTAGTAAACACTCCCACCAACTGTGTAAAAGTGTTCCTATTCCTCCACATCCTCTCCAGCATCTGTTGTCTCCTGATTTTTTAATGATCACCATTCTAACTGGCATGAGATGGTATCTCAATGTGGTTTTGACTTGCATTTCTCTAATGACCAGTGATGATGAGCATTTTTTAATATGTTTGTTGGCCTCATATATGTTTTCTTTTGAAAAGTGTCTGTTCATATCCTTTGCCCACTTTGGAATGGGTTTGTTTATTTGTTTTTTTTTTTTTTTTTTTTTTTATTGTAAATCTGTGTTAGTTATTTGTAGATTCTGGATATAAGTTCTTTGTCGGATGTGTAGATGGAATTTTTTTTTCCCATTCTTTTGGTTGTTGGTTCACTCTAAAGATTGTTTCTTTTGCTGTGCAGAAGCTATGTTTAATTAGATCCCATTTGTCTATTTTGGCTTTTGTTGCTGATGTTTTTGGTGTTTTAGTCATGAAGTCCTTGATGGGGTTATTTGTGGGTTTTTTTCATAAATTTGTTTAAGTTCTTTGTAGACTGGTTATTAGCCCTTTGTCAGATGGGTAGACCACAAAATTTTTTTCACATTCTGTTGGTTGCTGGTTCACTCTAAGGATTGTTTATTTTGCTGTGTAAAAGCTCTTAAGTTTAATTAGATCCCATTTGTCCATTTTGGCTTTTGTTGCCATTGCTTTTGGTGTTTTAGTCATGAAGTCCTTGCCCATGCCTATGTCCTGAATGGTTTTGCCTAGGTTTTCTTCTAGGGTTCTAATGGTGGTAGGCCTTATGTTTAACTCTTTAATCCATCTGGAGTTAATTTTAGTGTCAGGTCTCAGAAAGGGGTTCAGTTTCTTCTTTCTGCACATGGCTAGCCAGTTTCCCAACACCATTTATTAAACATTGAATCCTAACCCCATTGTCTGTTTTCATCAGGTTTGTCAAAGATCAGAGGGTTGTAGATGTGTGGCGTCACCTCCGAGGCCTCTGTTCTGTTCCACTGGTCTGTATCTCTGTTTTGGTAACTGTACCATGCTGTTTTGATTACTGTAGCCTTGTAGTATAGTTTGAAGTCAGGTAGCACAATGCCTCCAGCTTTGCTCATTTTGCTTAGAATTGTCTTGGCTATGTGGGCTCTCTTTTGGTTCCATATGAAGTTTAAGGTGTTTTTTTTTTCCTCTTCTGTGAAGAGGGTCATAAGTAGCTTGATGGGGTTAGCGTTGAATCTATAAATTACTTTGGGCAGTATGGACATTTTAACAATTTTGATTCTTCCTAACCATGAGCATGGAATGTTTTTCCATTCATTTATGTCCTCTCTTATTTCCCTGAGCAGTGTTTTGTAGTTCTCCTTGAAGAGGTCCTTTACATCCTTTGTTAGTTGTATGCCTAGGTATTTTATTCTCTTTGTAGCAATTGTGAATGGGAATTTGCTCTTGATTTTGCTCTCATTTAGTCTGTTATTGGTGTATAGGAATGCTTGTGACTTCTGCACATTGTCTCAGGATACAAAATAATTTTTATCAAAAAGACACAAATAACAGATATGGCAAAGATACAGAGGAAAAAGCACTCTTACATACTGCTGGTTGGAGTGTAAAATTTTCACAGGCATTATGAAAAACAGTATGGAGGTTTCTCAAAAAACAAAACAAAACAAACAAAAACAACTATAAATAGAACTACCATATGATCCAGCAGTTCCACCGCAGTATATAAATTCAAAGTTTCAGAAAGCAGTATCAAAAGGATACCTTCATTCATATGTTTATTACAGCAATATTCACAATAACTATGATAAGGAATTAACCACATGTCTATCAGCAAATGAATAGATAAAGAAAATGTGGTATGAATACACAATGAAATACTGTTTGGTCATAAGAGAATGAAATCCTGTTACTGAGCAATATGGATGACAGATTATTATGTTCCATAAAATAAGTCTGGCATAAGAAGACAAATATTGCATATTTTTACTCGCATATGGGAACTAGAAAAATTAATCTAATGGCAGTAGAAAGTAGAATGATAAATACCAGCAGCTGCAAAGGTTGTAGGTTGTGGGGAGAGAATACGAAGAAAGGTTGGTACAAACATATTGATAGATAGGAGGAATGTTTTAATGTTTCATACAGAAAAGGGTTATTAAAATTAACAATAATGCATTATATATTCAAAATAGCTAAAAGAAAGATTTTGAAATGTTCCCAACACATGGAAATAACATATGCCAAAGAGTGGATACCATAAATACTCTGACTTGATCTTACATATTTTATGCAAGTAACAAAATATCACATGTACCCCATAAACATGTACAAATATTATGTATTAATTCTTAAAGATGTTAATAATCAAAAAGAATATGGTTAATGTTTGAAAATTTTGAGAATAATATAATTTAAAGCTTTTACTTTTTACCAAAGACACCATAAAATTAGTAGAAAATCAATAGAAGATATTCACAAACCAACTTACTATTGCTTCAATATGTAGAATATAAAAAGAACAATTAAAAACAATAAAGAAAAAGACCATCATCTCAACAGAAAAATGTACAAAAGACATAAACATAAAATAGACAGAGAATGCTCAAATTTCTTATATATAAAGGATATGAATTAGTACCAAATACAGTTGGTACCAAATTTCATATGCATTAGATTGGCAATTATTTAAGTCTTATAACACAAAATTTTGGCAAGTTGTAGAACAATGGGAATTTTTATACTACAGTGAGGATAAATTTGCATAACCACTTCAGACTGAAATTTCAAATATAATAGTAAAATGAACATTTATATATCCCATGACACAATAATTCCATTTTCTTTTTATAATCTAGAAGGAATTTTGCTCATGTGCCAGAGGAGATCAATATTAATTGTAGGGTAATCCATATTACAAAAACCTTTTAAAAAATATAAATGTCCCTAATAAAAATAATTAAAATTATACATATTAGATAGAGATATAATTAACAAATATAAAAGTTAAATATGGAGTGCAAATTAAGTAAAGCTACATGCATTAGCATACATAAATCTGAAAAACATTGTTTAAGGGGAAGAAATCATAACCTGTTACAGATTCACTGTTTATCTAACAGATTTTAAAATAATACACTATGTTTGTGGATACATCCCTATGAAGTAAAAGAGTAAAACATGCACTTAGATAATGATTACCTATTTCATGAAAATAGTTTTACCTGGAAAGACTAAATTATGGAGCAGAGAAAGAAAATTGATGCAAACATAGGCACAATGGTGCCAGAGAAAGCAATTTGGGGAGAAACTTTTTAAAGTAAATTTAAAAACATTCCCAACTCAGTAGCTATATATCAGGTGATATAGACTTTGATTTGTTCCAATTAGGATAACATATCTGAAACATAGAAGAAATTGGATTTGTCACATGATTCAATTATCAATACCATTCTCCATGAATCATGTTTCCTTTGAGTATAAATATGGTAGTGAAGTATGGATGTAATAACAATCACTACACTTGTAAGCTTCAAGGCTTTAGTGGTGATCCCAGGTTCTCTGATTGTCTAATAAAACATGCCTTATCTTTGGAGCAATCTTGTAAGGAGGGAATGGTCTAGGGGTTTCCTCCTGAATCTTTAACCTGATAGCACTCTTGGAAATGAGTTATGGAAACGGGGTGAGTACCTCATTTATTTTAAATATATATCAACTATAATGGTTACTAAGAAAATAACCACAGGATGAGTTCATTACCTCTTCTATCCCACTGAAACCAACATGACACAAGATTGTACCACAACTATACTTATTACCTAAATTTCATAAGCCCCCTCTCTCATGAGTGCAACACCATGGCAGTCAGATCTCTAAGGATCCCCTAAATTTTGCTTATTTCTTTTATATTGCACATTTACTCCAATAAAGACCACACCTCCCTTTGAAGATAAGAAGAAGAAACATTTACAGAGTCACAGGTATGATGTTATTGAGGCAATTTCTCAATTGTAACTTGCCTCCACTTTACTCAAAGGGATCTTGATACCCTAAGAGCTCATGACATTCTCTTGTTCAAGAGGAAATCAGTAAACCCATTACAGTGGCAACATCTCCCACCCTTATTCCCAGACTATAGAGGATGAACCTGCTTTTCTGTTATGGAAGATTCTTTCATGGATGCTTGTAATCTCTTTTCCAGTGTACTTTCTAGGGTTTAGTTTAAAAAAAATCTCTTGGCTTTCCAGAGAAAACAGTTAAATTGTAGATAAGAGAATATTCATGATAAATTCCGTGTAACATTCTCATGATCAAAAGTTTGCAAATACATTTTTTTCAGTTGAGGCTTCCTAAGCCTTCCAACATTGTGGTGACTCATAGAAAATGATAATATTGTCTCCAGCTACCCTAAGTCTCACCTTCACACTTCTTTTACACTGTGGTCTGAGAGGATCCATATCACCACACACATGGATTCTAATAGGAGAAAGCATGTTCTACACTAAACCACAACCAAATAATTTTTTATTCTCAAATTTATTCACTATAGGCTACCATGAGTGTAGGTTTGTCCAATCAGCCAAACACATAATGAAACCATTCTTACCACACAGATTAATTCAGAGCCTTGGGAAGTACATCAATAGCAATAAATTTGGCCTGAACTATGACTTTATGTCATTCTGTTTTGTCTGCTAAACTCTAAATTTGTTTTCTGTATATACTCTTCAGATTGAGAGTTATTGAAGTTAGCGAAATCTGTTTCTTTCCTTCAGAATTAATTATACTTTATAGTTTGGCCCTGGAGCATGCCCAGATCTGACTCCAAGCTATAGTTCTGAAATTAGTGACAGGTGATAGTGGAGGGGCATTAAGGAAGTTGGTATCCTCTCACTCCTCTTACAAAGTTATTGACTTAAATGGTTGTTATATGGTCTTCCAGGAAGACAAGACTAACATCCTCAGACAGGTGAGAAAAGGCAACTTTTGTCACTAATGGAAGCTCAAGACAGTCTGGGAATATAGAATACCTTGACTTTTTCCATTTCTTCTGAGTGTCATGGTTTTAGTTCTGTGGGTTGCAGTGTTTCTTATTCATTTTCCACTTGTCACATACTGAAATAGAAGAAGCTGAAAATTAAACTTCATGCAGAGAGACACAAGTTCTCCTGATTATAGTTTCAGTATCTCTAAAATAAATGATGAGTTACATTCCAGGAAATTTAAAAAAGGGAAAAAAAATTTCCATTGTTCTACAACCATGTTAAACTAAAAGATTAAAATCCTGAGGCCAGATGGGGTGCAATGGCTCAGGCCTGTAATCCTAGCACTTAGGGAGGCCAAGGTGGGCTGATCACCTGAGGTCAGGAGTTCAAGAGCAGCTTGGCCAACATGGTAAAACCCTATCTCCACTAAAAATACAAAAAAAAAAAAAAAAATTAGCTGGGTGTGGTGGGGTATGCCTGTAATCCCAGCTAGTTGGGAGGTTGAGGCAGAATTGCTTGGACTCAGGAGGCAGGGTTTGCAGTAAGCCGACATCCACCTGCAGTCCAGCCTGGGCCACTCTGTCTCAAAAAAAAAAAAAAAAAAAATTAAAAAAAATCATGAGGCCAGTAACTTCCTCATATAAGTTGTCCATTGTAGATAGCAGTGTAAACACTTCCCCCGACTCATGGCCCATTTTAATCCACCAATGTGACAAGGTAGAGATGAGATATGCAAAATAAGCCTTCATTTGCCAAAGTGAGGTGGCTTCCAGCACACAACCGAGTAATTTCCAAAACCACATTGCTCAACTAGCAAGGTCAGAGAGCCATGATCAAGAACCTTAGGAAACACAAAGGTTCTGCCAAAGCTACTACTGCAAAAGCTTACTGTCTCCACCTTGAAACATGCCAGCAAAATGACTGTCTTGTGTTCAATTTCTTTCCCACATTAGAGCACTAGCTATAGAGAAGTCATAAAAACATGGTGTTGGCTGTTTTGCTGCTTCATTACAAGAAGTTACACTTGAAAGATCGTAGAATGATGATGGTACTAACCAATATAAATTACATGTCACACCCATGTGACCCACACAGGGAATTAGACTGTTTTACATAAGATATTACACAGTGAAGAAAAACATTCTCTGTTTATGTTTTTATAAGTACAGATTGAGTGTGTTGAAAAGTACTACAGAATATACACTGAATTGTTAACTAAGGTTAACTGGCCTGAAAAAGGCTCAAGCAGAAAAGAGAGGAACTGTTAAAAAAAAAAAAAAAAAAAAAAAGTTAAAAAAAGAGAAAAGAAAAAACTAAATGCATTAACATGTGTGATATTATGTATACCTATTTATGTGCACAAGGAACTAGAAAATATTGAGTTATGTCTCTACTAATTTATGGAGATATCCATTAAAATTGATAAGATTAAAAAGTGGGATACTATATATAGTATTATTCCACTTAGGAAATAAATCAACAGCAAAACTCCCACTTAAGTGTATATAGGTTGAGTGTATTTGTATAAGCAACGGAGAAGGCATGAAAGGATAACAACTAGACCATTATCATTAGTTGAATTGTGTGTTTCATTTATACTACAATAATGTATTGTTATAGCTTAAAATTATTAGATATAGATAATTTGAAATTCAAAAGTTTCTTTTATGGCATTCCATCTCCATGATCAGTTGAACTACCTAAATAAAATGTACTGTTTTCAAAATTAACATTGCTTGACTATTTTGCAAATAAAATTTCAATAGTACATGTATTTTTAAAAGAATCTCTTCTTTGAGCCACCATATAGAAGAAATAAATCATAAATTATAGTAAGAATCAAATGCAAGAAATTGCATAGAGAATTTTGATTAGGGAGCGAGTGAACATTATTGGAGTAAGAGAGGTCAACAGCTTCTATTTAAACACATAAAAATGTTCAGCAAATGGCACAATTGTTAAAAAAAACTGCTGTGCAGAATAGTTATATCAGAGATCTGTTCTTTAACTTATTATTTATTGTATTACATTATATCTTCACTCTATTCAGTGTTATAAGTATTGATGAGAATGTTTTATTCTGGAAGAATGTGATCCTACCAAGGTTTTTGAATAAGGAGATAAATAAAATGCTTGTAACTAAAATATATCAGATCCTCTTTTCCATTATTTAGACAAGATACAGTTGTTAACAAGGAAGTCCATTGTGTTTTTATCTGCCCTTCCTACCATGGTATGGGCAAGATGTCAACTTTTTTCCCTAAATCCTTTCTTCTCACCTCTTTATTGCAGCTATTTGAAGTTCAAAACCTTACATATGCTGAAGAAAGGGTATATTCTAATGAATATACTATATCCTAATGTTAAAACTAATGTGCTCTTTAAATGTAGTTATCCTTACCTCTATGGCATTGATCTAATGAATCCTGAAGTTTCACAATTCTAATGGTAAAAGGTAAGCACATTTTATTAAAAAATATTTGAATTTTTTTTAGAATAGATGCCCATATCACATTCTCTTGTTTGCTTTAAAATCTTTAACAAAACATATATTATATATTTTATTTTTTGTTCTATTTTTATACTTTTAAACTGAGTCTGGCTCAACAGGAATGTTCTCTTTGTGATGTATCAAAATTTTGAGGTAAATATGTAATAATAACAAAAAGAATTGACAGATATAATAATGATAAACATAAGTACTGTAACAGATTGTGTTTGGAAATAATAAAAGCATGCATATGTGTTACAAATCTTGCGGGAATACACACACACACACACACACACACACACACACACACACCATGGCTTATTATTTTTCAGCAAATAAGAAAAATTGCACAATCATATAGAAAGTCCTCCTCCAAACGCTTTAAGACAGACACCGAAACGTCATGTATTATAGCTCAGGGTACTTGAAAGCTTATCTAAAGAATTAAAATTATAAAAGGTGCTCTGTAGTAGTCACATTTGTCAGTTGGAAAATAGCTATTTATGTATTTCAGCCCTCCTCTGTGAGGAAAAAGTAGATTAATGAGGCTTTTTAATTTAAATGTGGCTAGAAGCTTTGTATTCCTTCATTCTCTTCTAGCGTTCTTGGAATCTTTTCTGTTTAAAGTATATGTTTAGGATATACATGGATTTGGAGAATTTTTGTCTTTCTTACCTACTTTGAATACATAGATTATAGTAGGGATATACGTAATCATATGGGTCGATAGACAGATAGATGATAGATAATTTGAGATTCCTTCTCTCTCACATACATTAGCAAATTAGTCAATTATAAATAAAAGTTAGTCCCATAGCAGACATGTTGAGAAAAATAAGAGCAATTCTAATTAAGGAATTTTTTTTTTCCTGTGAATAGAATTTTCTTTTTATGTGCTCACTTATGAGGTTTAGGGGAAACTCTTTCTTGGATATGATAAATACAAGTTTAAATTATTTTCTGTCAGGGATGCGCCAGACAGAGTTCCTGCCTTGACAGAAAAGATTGGACCAAATAACTATTTTTTAAAAATTGAACTTTGAGCTCTGGGATACATGTGCATATCCTGCATACTGTATGATTGTTGCATAGGTATATACATGTCATGGTGGTTTGTTGTCTCCATCCCCCACAACCACCTACATCAGGCATTTCTCCCAATCTTATCCTTCCCCATCCTCCCTGGCCCCCACTGTCCCTCCCCTGCCTTGCCCTCCAGCCCCACACCTACTCTTCTTGCACCAAATTCTATGATTATAACATATATGCAGATTAAGCTATCATTAAAACAAAATTTATTATTATAAGTTCCATGGACTAAACATTATGCAATACATGCAGCATGCTGTATTGCACATAGCGATGCAGTGTTAGGACACAGAAAAATAGCCCTAAATTTAAGCCTTAGATCTTTAGATTTCCCTCCATCAACAATTCTGTAAGCTTGGACAAATTTATTCAGTGTTAGGAAGCTTACTTCAACATATGCACACATATACACATACAGAGACACATACACAAACATTTTATATGTGTATATATGTATATATTTATTCTAGGTTAGCCAAGGTAGATTTGTTTGAAGAACAATCAAGAAAACCCCAAATTGAGACAATAGGCATATATCAACTACTCAGGATTAAAGACTGGAGTGATAAAAGGTATAGAAAATTAGAAATATGGATCTAGGTAACAAATCCAAGGGAGCAACAGCAGAATGTAAGCTGATGATGAGCAACCCTTTCATTGAAGTGGTTTTCTCATGCTGCCCAATTGGACTGTAATTGTTTTCAACAATGGTTCAACACCCAAATTGTCAGATGAAGACAAAGAAGGAAGTGAAAGAGCATTTTTAAGGGTGTGAACTATTCAGTTTCTTGCCAAGTAACAGAAGCACTTTTAACTCTAAGAATACGTATTGCCTTAATTACAATCCAACCATTTCAGTAACTTTCTAGCGTCCAATATTTAATCAGATACTTTGGTGTAATCTAAGACTTCAGCGGTCAATAACTGGAAAAGTTAGCAAGAAACAGCTTCATAGCCTATAATTAGGCTTCAGATGAAATTATCTTGCACATGGGTCATGTCGTTTACATAGAGACTAGCATTTGTAACAGATGATAGGTGAGAGTTCTCAAATATCTTACATTTGAAAAAAACAAAGAATAAGGATATATGTAAATTGGTTAACTTCAAACTGTGGGTATATTAAATAATAGTTATATAACTGTTGATAAGTATAATTAATGATTACTGAGTGTGAACAATGTGGTAAATACTGGTACATGTGTTTTAGAGGAACATTTAAAAATATTAATGACATATGATATAGACATTATTTTCCTCATCTAAAAGATGAGAAAAATGAGGTTTTCAGAGGAAAATCAGTAAGGTTATAAATGGCAGAGATCGGTCTCAAAGGCTGGATATCTTATATCTACATATAGCTAATATTAAGTTCACAATTTTAATGATGATATGAGTTAGTAGACTGATAGTAATATACTTCATAAAATCAAAAATAAACTATGAAATATTAAAACCTCAATGTATTGCACAAACCGCACAGGAAAATCATGCTTTATTCACTGAAAGTATGATTAATGCCAGAAAATGTTTGATAAATAATACAAAAATATTTTAAAAGATATTTATTTTATTTTGCTTGCAACATTAAAATTTTATTGATTTTTTATGTAATGTGTTATCTTTCAATTAAAAGCCACATTTGTTAAGTACAGAAAGACCTATGACTGATTACACAATTCCTTTTCTGTTTCTAAAAATAAGACCATTCCCAGCACATACGATGTCTTAGACTGACTGCTCTTAAGGATAGCAACAGTGCTATATTGTGATCTTTTTATGGCAGGATAATAGAGAAAATTACTCACAGATGTGTTTCCTAACATTGAAATTTTTTCAACTATTTTTTTTTTTTAAATTAACCTACAGTAAATTTGAAAGAACAATATAACTGACAACTGTGGAAATCTTATCTAGACTCAGTAAATGTTAACGTTTTTTGCATTCTCTTCTTCTCAATCTCTCAAACAATACACACACATATATGTCATCCATATGTGTGTGCCTGTGGCTGAATTATTTATAATAAATCACAGACACTATGGAGCTTCTTCCCTTGATGCTTCAACATGTATTTCTCAAGAACAGGATACCATTCGACTTGATTATAAGATATTTTCTATACAATCAAATCAGAAACAACAACAACAAAAAATAACATTGGCATAACATCTAACATGCAATATACAAAAAATTTCTCAGGGTCTCCCAAAGATATGTTACATATTTGAGAAAACATTCTTTACATTCTCTAAATACATCATATACATACATATATAATCTAACACATTGATGACATTTACATTTTTAAAGTCTTGTCCAGGTGTCTTGGAAAAGTCCCACAGCCTGGATTTAATTTATTTCTAATACTAAACTTTTCATTAAATCTTTTGACAAGAATGCCATTCATGTGAAATCTTGCACTTGACATTATATTCCACCAGGAGATACATAATATCAGTTTGTCCCATGATGATAATGTTAAATTAGATCATTTAGTTTAGGTAGTGCACATATTCAATTTTGCAAGTACTACGTGAGTAACCCATAAAATACAGCCGAGACCATGTGAATATATTTGTCCTCTCAAACATTTCATTGAATGGTTTAAGAATCTATTGATTATCCTCACTGGTGTCTTATCAGTATCATTAATTACATTGGTGAGTATGAAATGGTGATTTTTTAATTCCCTTATTACTATACATTTATTGCTGGTATTCATCTGAAAATAGGATTTCTCTCAACTTTAATTTTGGATATTGTTATGGACTCATGAATTATTCCCTTGTAATAAATTAATTAATTAACATCATTTTTTTTTAAATTTTAGTGCTTTACTCATAGAAATGTGGCAGGTAGGAGCGCTTAAGAAGGTGCCTTAGAACTTTTGACATAGCCCTGTCAGTCTTTGGAATATGCCCTTGCTTTTTCTCCTAAGATATTTCAGACTTGTCCTGCTATTTCTTTGTCTTAGAACTGATAGCAGCCATTTCTCCAAGGATCCCTGGTTCTTTTCAGTAGAAAACTGGATTTAGAAAGAAAACATGGATGTTAACTATGGCTGTTGATACCATGCTATTTATGCTATTAGGTTTTTAGTTTATTTAATGAAACAGGCTAGGACTACATACACACACACACACACACACACACACACACACACATGCACACACACAAACACATATACATATACACAGAGGGAAAGAGTCATGTGTCACATAACAATGTGCCACTAAATGTCCATAATTTAGTCAATGATGGATCACATATGGTTCATAAAATTATAATACAGCATTTTACTGTACTTTTTTGGAAGTTTATATATGTTTAGATACAGTAACATGTACCATTGTGTTATAATTGCCAACAGTATTCAGTACAGTAACAAGCTGTACAGGAGCATGTTGCAGCCTAGGAGTAGGATATGCCATATAGCCATGGTGTGGAGTAGGCTATAGCATCAGGGTTTGTGTAAGAACACATACACATATACTCATTCTTTAACTTTCTGAATAACTTTTCTTAGATATTTCTATGATGCAAAGAATAGAGTCTGTATTTATTTATTTATTCATTTTTTAGCAATTCTGAGAATCTCTTTCATGGCATGTGAGTAAAATCCATTTGCATCAACAGAGAGAACTGAAATGTTTGCTCAGAATGTTACCATGTTATTCATATTTGCTCTTATTCTTCTTTCATGTGACTCAAGTTTTACTTTTGCATTAAAAGGTTTTGTATCTTTTTTTACTTGTTAACTGTTTCCAATTCCTTTTTTTGTTTGTTTGTTTGCTTTGGTTCCTACAGTTTGGCCTGCCATATTCAAATGATACACTTTAGCTTCCACTTATTACCTACTTGTGTTATTTTATTTTCTTCAGGATATGCAATATTTACATACTATTTTTTCACTTTTGTTCTCATTTAATGTTAGTCTTGAATCTCCAGTCAAATATATTTAATTCTCCCTAGCTGGTTTTTGTTTTATTAAAGTTTCCCCAGTTCTTTCTTTCTTGGGTAAAATTAATCCTATAAAATATTCTTCAAACAGGGCTCAAGGGTACAGTATTCTCTGAGTTGTTGCATTAAACATCTTTTTCATTTCTTTGGCATTGGGTAAGAGTCTAGCCTCATGTCCATTAACTTACTTCTTATTTCAGCGACATATCCAATGCATAGTTGCTTGTAAACTCAGACTCACCTTGGACCAAGAATTTCGTCCCAATATGCAGACCATTCATACATTTTCATTTTCTTCTCCAGAGTTTCCCTGATGCTTCATTCAACATGTAAGTGCAGACCAGAAGGCCAAAGCTCAAACAAAGGGCAATAGGAGCTGTAGATAAATATTTAAGCTTCCCTCCTTTCAAGCAGACACCTCTGGTGGGCATTCTGAAGACCCTTCAGAAAGTATTGTAAATTAGACATCCACTGCTCATGGTAGTACCACAATAATACACTCTTTGGCTTTACTGCTTCCCTAATTTTTTTTTTCCTCTTTTCCAGTCTAACCTCCTGGAGTCACATCCCAAATAATTTGAACTGCACTTAAGTGCTTATCTCAGGTTCTGCTTTCAGGAAAACCCAATTTGAATATTTTGTTTTGCTAAGAAGTTCCTATAGAATTGTTTCCTATAGAATTATTTAACACTGATAACATAAGGCCTATCAAAATGATATTATTATTATCTATAAATAGCTGTACATTCATAGTGTTTGCACAATAAATTATTAAAAGCAGTTTCTGTAATGATATTCTAGAAATGGATCACTCACCAGTTACATAACAATAAGTTCCACCTCATTTGTTTTAAGTGATAAGTCCTAGCATATTATAAAGGCATCTAAAGGCTCAGTCTGATGGGCATGTAAAAATTTCTTTTTTATTTGAGATAAAAAAGAATACACTTTCTTCGTTAAGACAATAAGGAGTGAACAAATGTGGCAGCGTACTTGGGGAGCTCTGTGGTGCTGTCTTCTAAACCCCAGAGTTGACAGAATGAGGTGAAGCCTTGGAACTGACCTCATTAGTTCAATATGAGTTTCAGAATTCTGGATTTAAAAAAGTAAAGGCACTATACTACTTACATTTCAGAGGCAAGGTGAATATAATTACCATCATAAGAAGCAAAGTTGAAATGGAAACTAGGAATGCATTAATAAACTTGGTATAGGATACTTATGTCATCAACAATGGACAAATTTAATTGTAGAACCAGGAAAAAACAGCAAAAAAAAAAAAAAAAAAAAAAAAACCCTAGTGAGTGGAAATTCCATCTAGTTTCCAATATTGGGCCATTTCTGAGTTAGAGGCCATCAAATTAAAATGGAAATTGATGCTTTTAAAAAGAACCCTATAATGCTACCACAAGTAAATATTCTCCCAACTCTTCTCCAAATGTACCTGGTGACATTATATGTCACCAGAATAAATGTATACTCTGGGGGAAGAAAGAATGCTCAGATCTTTTGAAAGTCCTTGCATACAAGGTGAGAATAGTTTCCAATACTAGAGTATATGAAATGCTGCTGTGATCCCTAAGTTAAGCTGGCATACTATGAAGTACACTTGATATATGAACTTTTGCCAAAATGTGTCTCAAAGATTGTCCAATGAATCTCTAGTCCTAACCTATGGTTATTTGTCTGCATTCTGAGTACCAAATTGGCATGGATATACTTTGAAGTTAACAGAAATCTGATTTTAGTTTCTAATCTATAGGAATAACAAATTAAGAATGGTAAATGGAAATTCCTGAAACTGCTTTCTCTTCCAAGCCAACAGTAACTACACTACATGAAGGGTGGCATTACAGAGATCACAGCCACATTTAAAATCTTACATTAAAAGTAGACATTCTCAACATATCTCTATTCATTTTACCTGCATAACCTGTGCAAAAATAGATGGATCATGATAGATTTAGATGGACTAGTAGGATGTTAATTAAGTGATAATTATAGTACTGGTTGTTATGTCAATTGTGATTTCTTAATTGAAACAGATGAGCACAACTTCTGGCTCTTTTTATGTGACCATCTTACCGTGTGAGAAAACATTCATCCAGTAGCCTAGATAACTTTTTAAGTACTTGAAATAAAAAGTGAGGCCTCATCTCTTTAGAATATCAGTGAGGTAAAAACAAAGTTTCCACATGACGTATTTTGGCTAGATGAAACAAATTTTGGATATCCAGTCTAGATGAGGGAACGACGGAAAACAGATATATGCGTGGTACCTATCTGGTTTATTGCCAAATTTCAATAAATAGGTTGAATGCTAAGCAAATAAATTAAAAGCTATTATAAATAATATTAAAAATGCAAATTGAAGTTATGGAAAAATGTGACATTTTATACATGTATATAAAAACAAAACTAACCAAATAATGTTGTTGGATCAAAATCAGCCTACTTTTCGGCATCTATTAAAATCTCATACTATAATGAAAGCAAGCAGAGTCCAAAGGAAGTTGTAACACACAGTATAAATTAAGAAATTTGTCTCCATGTTGAACGCAGAGCCTTCTGTTCAACAAACAGCCATCATTCATTAAACAGTGAAGTACATCACCCTGCATGGGAAAGGCAGCATTATTCATGAAGGATTCCCAAACCACATGAACTGTCATTTTACACATAACCTTGTTAGTAAGGAAGTCCATTTATATTATCTGCTTCACTAAATTAGGCCAGACGCTTGGAGAATAAGTTTGGTACATATCCAGAATCATAAGATAATCTTCTGCGCTCCAAACAACAAAAAAAATAACAACTATTTGCCAAAGAGTAACATCTGGGGTATCTCATAATACAATCTCCATAACAGTGGAAATGGGTACAACCTCCAATTTTCATCTTTTATATGTGCTAATTCTGCAAATACATGTGGCCTCACTTGCTACTTCAAATAAAAGTACCAGAGCATCTGTTCAGATAAATCTCACTTCCAGCAAAGATAAATGTGCTCCTTAGAGCCAGATTTTTTGTTCTTTAAACAAATATAATTTCTGCTTTTTCTTATCAACAGGATTTGAATATTTTGCTTTGTTAAGAAGTTCTTTTTAAGAATTGTTTCCTAGAGAATTATTTAACATTGATAACATAAGGCCTATCAAAGTGATATTATACTTATCTATAAATAAATAGCTGTACTTTTATAATATTTTCTTACACGAGTAAAGACAATTTGGGTAAGTTCAATTCTCTTCTATATTTTCTAATTGCCGTTCTTCCCCCCCGCCCCTTACTTATGCTTTAACAACTCTCAGGTCTCTCCTTTCAATGTAACCATATTTGCTTTCTTTTCTTCAATTCCTTTGAGGTATAATTGACAAACAGGAATTGCATATATTTAAAGCATACAACTCGATGATTTAATATATTTACATATGGTGAAATGATCACCACAATCAAGATAATTCACATATCCATCACTTTACAGAGTTTTCTTTGTCTTTCTCTCTCTCTCTCTCTCTCTCTCTCTCTCTCCTCTGCCTTTCTTTCTCTTTCTCTTGACTGCCTTTCTTTCTTTTCTTTCTTTCTCTTTCTTTCTTTTATTCCTTTGTCTTCTTTGTGGTGGGAACATTTAAGATCTGCTTTCTTAGCAAATTACAAATGTTCAATACAATATTTTTAACTGTAGTAACTATGACACACATTAGGGTTCGAGAATGTATTTATCTGCATAACTGAAACATTGTACCCTTTGAACAACATTTCAACATTTCCACTTTCCTATCCTTGGCAATCACCATTCTACTCTCTGCTTCTATAAACTGAACTAATTTAGAGTACGTGTATCCCAGAAATCATTCAGGATTTGTCTTTCTGTGTATGGTTTGTTTCATTTAGCATAATGTCCTTTGGGTTTATCCACGTGTTTGCAAGACGCAGAATCTCCTTTCTTATGGCTAATACTCAATTACACACACACACATACACACACCCTACATTTTCTTTATCCATTCATCTATTGATGAATATTTAGTATTTGGGTTGTTTCCATATCATGGCTACTGTGAATAATGCTGCAATGAGCATAAAAATGCAACTATCTCTTCAAGATTTAGATTTAATTTCCTTTGGATGTATACCCTGAATTGGATTGCTATATCATATAATAGTTTCATTTTTAATTTTTTGAGAAATATAAAAACTTTTTTACAAAGGTTGTCCAATTTGCATTTTCATGAACAGTACTCAGTGGTTACAGTTTCTCCACATCCCTTCTAACATTTGTTAGCCTTTGTCATTTTTACTATAATTATGCTAGATATGACACCAAAAGCACAAGCAATGTAAAAAATAGACAAGTTGGACTGCATCAAACTGAAAACCTTCACAGCAAGAGAGACAATGGAATGAAAAGGTAATCTATGTAATGGGAGAAAATATTGGCAAAGCACATATTTGATAAAACATTAATATTCAAAATATACAAAGAATTCAAAATACCCAATAACTTTCCTTCCTTCCTTCTCTCTTCCCTTCCCTTCCTTTCCCTTCCCTTCCCTGCCCTATCCTATGTTTCCCTGCCCTGCCCTATATTGCTCTGCCTTACCCTGCCCTTCCCTAACTTGCTCTGCCTTGCTCTTTCCTGCCCTGCCCTGCCCTGCCCTGCCCTTTTGTGACAGGGTCTCACTCTGTGGCCCAGACTGGAGTGCAGAGGCAGAATCTAAGCTCACTACAAATACCTCCTCCCTAACTGAAGGGATCCTCCCATCTCAAGACTTCCGAGTAGCTGGAACTACACTACGTGATAAAAGGAAGGTGCATTTTATAATGGATTTTGGAATAAACTCATTTCATTTTCTAAAAAATTCAATGTACATATCTTTTTTAAAATTTAAGAAGATAAAATATTGCTTCTTCTGGAACTCACTTAAGTTAACCATCTGACAATTTATGACCATTTTCTTCTTGCAGAAAGACCTACAATGCTTCCAGCACTAGCTATCTGAGAATATCAGGGATAAAACATTATTTTACTTCCTTTCTTAAACTGTAGTAGCATAGAATACTTATCTCCTCAGTTTTTTTTCCCCCCAGGGGGAAAAAATGAGTTGAATTTCTGAGTCTTAGTGAGCTTACTTTGATTAAAAATCGCTCAGAAAAGTTACATATTGACAACTGTTAAGCAATACTTACAGTTCTCTTTCAAATTTATTAATTATAAAACTAACCCTATTAATCAGTAGAAAAATGTGGCAAGGGAAAACAGAAATCTTTGTAATAATAACTTTGAAGAGTAGACATCACTAAGGCAGTCCTCATCTTAATTGCCTTAAAGAACACAGTAGTTATTGCACATGAAGGGAAGTTTCCCTAGGATTAAAATAGCCAAAAGTAACAAACCTGGCTGAGTTTATATTTTTTATCATTTATAAGTACATTGAAAAAAAACAAAGTCTCAATACTGTTTCATCTCCAGCTCCATCTTCACCTGGTACTCTCATCCCTTTCTAACTTCTTAATAGTTATCTGAAAGTCTTACCTGAGTTCAGAGAATCAAAAGTCTGAACCATGACATTTGGCTTTCATTTTCTTCCACTCTGGCTCATAGAATAAAACCTATGGTCCTTGCTGTGATAAGGCAATTATCTGTCTAATACAGCTGTGGTGGGGGTCAATCCACAGGGCAAAAGACACAGGCCAATAGCACTAGTGTTTTGTGCCAAAATCTTCAGAAGTGGTGATATCATTCGCCTGCTACCTTACTTCTCACTGCCATTGTAGTTGATGAGACTGACAACTCTATCACACTGCAATCCTAAATTCTGTTTTGTTTTTAACATCTTGTGAAATTGTACATACTGTAGTTCATCCCTTAGGGGCTTTACTTGGTCTATGCATTATTATTGTGATCTCCTTACTATAGCACATAGCCGTGGGCTTACTGAATTAAGCAGGCAAATAATCTGAATTATATGCACTAATGCTGAATCCAAATTACTCTTCCCTGAACCCTGATCCCAACTTGTATACCTCGATTCTTTCTTTTCTTTTAATTAGTTCTTTTCCAGAAGGTTACTGACTTCTTTGTACACATAAAACTACATAAGCTACACCTATTAACTTGTCAGATGTAACAGGTTTCCCTCTGGCTGTAACGACCACAGTTGAGGCACAAATTTGTTCATCTGCTATATCACACAGTAAAAGTAAGCACTTATGTAAATAGATTACAAAGAGAGAGATAAAAGACATCAAGATAGGGTTCCAAAATATCTCTACTAAAATCTCTATATCAATATTGAAGTTTGTACCTAACATTTAGCCAAGCTGGAAAATGGGTTGTACTTTTGTCAGTGGCATGTCTAACACTTTTGACACTTGAGTGGATTTTGGATTCTACACTTCTTCCTTTACCAGGACAAAATTGTCTTTAATAATAACCATGAAATAATCAGTATGATAATTATTCATTCCTTAGTTTCAAAAAAAGCAATTTAAAGAGATATTTCACTTGTAAAGATTACATTCCACTTCAGTAAAAGTTTCCATGTAAACTAAAATTTGTGCATATCAAACAAAATGTTATATCCAACAGTTTGCACTCAGTTTCAGTTTTTAAATTTCAAATGGAAATAAGATCTCTGTGTGATTGTATTATATGATAGAATTAAAGTAAATTTGCTTTCTTTGTTTTGAAAACCACTATGCTGCCTACCTAGAATGACAATTGCCTGGTTATCTCAGGAGCTGCTTTAGCTCATAGCCTGTGATTTGAGACTTCACTTGTCAGTCATTCACCCTATAAGAAAGAGATATAAGCTGATCCTAAGAAGACTTACAAGCTCTACAAGATCACTGTGTACTTACTCTTAAGTTATTTTACAGGAACGGGAACCTACCTGGTACATATTTGTGGACCTGTGCCAACTGCTGCAAAACAAGTCTTTTCTTTGAAGAGTCATCTTTACACTTATTTAGAAAATGATTAAATTAAATAAAATCAGGATTTTTAATCTATCCTTTACATGCTGAAAATTTGCAACAATTATGCATTTTATAAGCATCAGACTAATATACATCAGAGTAAAAGGAATATGCATCAGACTCTCTTTTTCCTTTTAGTCTGATAATCGATTCTATCTCTATCTTAAGAAAATTATGCCGGGCACGGTGGCTCACGCCTGTAATCCCAGCACTTTGGGAGGCCGAGGCGGGTGGATCACAAGGTCAAGATATCGAGACCAACCTGGTCAACATGGTGAAACCCCGTCTCTACTAAAAATACAAAAAATTAGCTGGGCGTGGTGGCGCGTGCCTATAATCCCAGCTACTCAGGAGGCTGAGGCAGGAGAATTGCCTGAACCCAGGAGGCGGAGGTTGCGGTGAGCCGAGATCGCGCCATTGCACTCCAGCCTGGGTAACAAGAGTGAAACTCCGTCTAAAAAAAAAAAAGAAAGAAAAAAGAAAATTGTAGTTTTAGTGGAAATGTGATATGATTCAGTGTAGAAACTTCAAATAGAACATTAACTTCTTTGGGCATAGGTTTATCTAACATACCAATGTAAAGCCTTAATCTAAACAAACATGATTTTGGGTGCATATAGGTTTTCAATAGATTAAAAAAAATCCATCAAAAAAATAGAATTTGAACGGAATTAGATAGGATTTAGAGTACACCAAATACAGGCAACACTTGAACAAAGGCAAGAAGCAAAAAAAGTGTGTTTGTGAAATCAGGAGTTTCAATTTTTCTGACTGCAACAAGCATAAGTTTCTATTTGCTTTCATATAATCATGAAATTTTAATGTCTTTCTAATAGATTTTAAACTTTATAATGGGACTTTTAATTAGACCCATCTTAGGCATAGAGCATTTATCAAAATATATGAATTTGACCAGAAAATAAATCACTGAAAATTTGTCTGATCAAGTGCTCTATAATTTTTTTTATAGTCTCATAACTGTAGTATTAGTGTGATAATATTATCTGTTTCATAGAAGAGAAAAATAGCAATAAATGTAATTAGAGATTTAGAAATGTTATTCTATATAACTTTAGTTTGATTATTCTTATTGCTGTATAGAATTCCATTGAAGAACTCTGCATTACTTTTATCTGTTCTGTTGATTAGTTTATGAACAGTTTCCAGTTTGGGGCAATTACAAATAGCACTGATATCAATATGCTTACATTTGGATCCTTGTGTACCAATATTACAGAAGAATAAAATCAAAAGGTCTTAACTTTATGTAAAATGTCACATTTTTCTTTTCTTTTTTTTTTTTTTTGAGATGGAGTTTCGCTCTTGTTACCCAGGCTGGAGTGCAATGGCACGATCTCGGCTCACCGCAACCTCTGCCTCCTGGGTTCAGGCAATTCACCTGTCTCAGCCTCCTGAGTAGCTGGGATTACAGGCATGAGCCACCATGCCCAGCTAATTTTTTGTATTTTTAGTAGAGACGGGGTTTCACCTTGAAAATGTCACATTTTAAAATGTTTAAAAAGAAAATGAAAGAAAAAAAAAACTTTTATACTTTCAAAACTGACCCAGAAATGTATTACAGGGAGTCAGTGTGTTGAAATTTTCATAATGATTTAAAAAAGTGAGGCTAAATGACTTTCCTAAGCTATATAACTACTAACTGTCAAAGATAAGATTCCATATTTTTTATTCCAAGTTCAGTGGTAAAATTGGGTTCAATTCTTCTTTAATCAATAAACTATTCATATGAATGAAAACAATATCTGATAAAATGAAAGCTGAAATTTACCTAAATATTCAGAAGTTTTACTGAGCCAGCTACAATTCATTTGAATCTATTTTCAACCTAAATAAAGAAGTACATTGCTTGGGAAAATAGTATTTTAACTATTAAATTAGTTCACTTATCTTTAGAATCATAGTTTCTAGGATAGTAATACACTTAAGAAAAACAATGAGTAGTTATATTCTAACAAGCATATTCCATCAATTATTCACCATGGGATAAAAATAAGCCTACAAGAGGATTGTAGAAGCTAATTTACTTTTGACAATTGCTATTTAGAGCCACAAACCTTATAAAATCACAGGAATAATGTAAGGATATTCTATTTGTGACTGAATTACTGTATAGTAAAATAGCAGAGTAATTAAGCCACATTTTAGGTAGGTGAATCAATGAATTACAGACTTTTTCATCAGAGTACATCATTTCAGTAATACAATGTTTGGCTATCAAATCAGGTGAATTTAAGAATTTCAAAGTAATGCATTTTAATTTGAAATCAGAAATAAAATACTGTGGATTTTGATCTGAAAAATATATATTTAGTTTTTACATTTAAAAGGCATATTTTATTTCTACTCTTTGTCTTATTTTACCTTTGCAGAAGATTGGCTTTCTGGAAAGCTGGAAAGACAACATACATACATTACTTAAGAAGGGTTGAGACCTGATTATGATTTAGCCCAAATGGGAAATCTCAAATAGAATATAAATCTCCCCACAGGAACTCACTGCTGCTGTTTTTTTAAAATTAACAAAGGTCATATTTGTAAAGATTTCTATAAAAGGAAAAGTATGGAATTATAATTATTTCCATGCTTATACATAATTATATCTATATTGGATAAATATTTGATGGATATAATCTAATTTTACCATGGATAGATATCTATAGTGTCTTTTCACCAACCTGTAATCCATTCAAAATGCTATTTTGTTTTAAATTTTCAAGGGTCTATTTTTTAAATTTCTTAACTTTCCTCATAAAACATGAAGATTATAAATGCTTGTGAAATATTCACAAAGCTTATTAAGGGAGAAATATACATAAGAATTTTAGTAGATGTAGGCATTTGACTCAAATTTAATCAAATTTCTCTGCAATGTTCTGAAAATTTCCAAATTCTCATTAATAGTTTTCCTCAGTTCTTGCTCCCAATTAACCTTTATAGTTTTTTATACATAAAAACATTGCACTTTCTACCATTTGCATTTTTATCTTACTAATAGCATTTTTCATCTCCATCTTTTGATTTCAAATCTAATTATTTTGTGATTATTATCACTTCATTGTTTTAAAACCACTGTTATCTATAACCTCTTTTATGAAAGAAATAAAATTTACATTATCATCATTCATTGTTTAACAACCTGTTAAATACAGTGGCTCTGACTGGCTCTGTAAACTTGCTTGTTATTTCCAAATTCGTACCCCATCATTATCTAAATGTGTCCTGATGTCATTAGGTTAGCCTTTGCTTTAATCAAATTGAAGAGTTTCACACCTAGTAATACAGAAAATTTAATTCTTTTCCATTTAAATATGTCTATAAATATGTAGACCAAAAATTAGAGTAACATACTACATAATGCTACTGTTTAATGCTGGCATTTAAAGAATAATAATAGTACTAGCTAATTATTTACCAGAAATTTTGCTAAGGTCTTTGAGATAAAGATTACCTCATTTAATCTTCACCAAAATGCCATGCCACAGGCTATATGATTATTTTAAATTTACAAATAAAGGGACTCTATATTATTTGCATTAACTACTCTCACCTACCCAGTTACTTCTCTAAATTCATCTCATTCTACTCTCCTTCCCCTCTCCGGCTACTACCTTCACCTCTGGATTCCCCTCCAACCCTACCTTCTAAGCATCATACACAGTCCTCAAACTATCCAGGATGCTCCCACCTCAGGGTCCTTGCACACTTATTCTGCTATTTCAAAATTTTAGAATCTGGAACAAAATTCACTATCCAAGTGTCTCTGACTGACTGGATATGTTTATCATTTCACAATTTGAGAAGGATATGCCATCATCAGCATATTATTTTCAAAATGCTATAAAGGGGATCTGACATTTATGTCCCTACAGTAAGCAAGTTCTTTACCATCGAAAAATCATGCAAAGAAGAAATATCAAACAGAATAGAGTCATCCTGTTTAAATAGGATTTTGTTGTCTAACCTTGCTGGAACTTGAACTGATCAAGTCAAATTCAATTTTACTATCTAGAGAGTAAAACTCTTATTGCTATTTTGTTATAAAAAGAATAATTAAATTGGCAAGGCAAATTATTGATGTACATATTACTTAGCTATATTATAAAAATTAAAATAATTTTAAAATGCACAATGATATATCAGAAATCAATTATATATAATTTGATTTAATATATTGCTGAACCTACATTTTAAATAGTTATTGTTTATATAATTCCTATATTATTTTTATGGCAAAATTACATAGAAAAGAAACCCCTTTGGCAAAATCATGGAAAATTTTTTTGTATAGTGTCTCATTGATCTCTTCAAGGAAGTTTAAAAAAACAAGTTGGTTTATCCTACGAGAATTTTTGAAACAGTTCTACATTTTTATGTTGATTTCTTTTTAATTTTGTGAATTTCTCCTATGATTGACAGCCAACAGAATTTAACTTACTGGTTATTTTAATGACTAGTGCAGAAGTGAACATAATTTTCTTCTTGAGACACCATCTTATAATGGTAAAAGATAGAGTTCATTTGCTGTTATAACAAAGTGGAAGATTCTTACTTTCCTTAATGGTCTGTAAGATTTACATCTAATCTTGGGTAAAATTATTTTATTGTCAAATTATCTCCTATTTGTTTTGAATGCTAGCTAAATAATTTCATATTTGAAATTTCTATTTTGTCTGAAAATGAAACAAACTTGGTTTTTCAATCTCAAGCAGTGATACCTTTAAATATATTAAGACATCCATCCACATGTTGAACTTCTTATTAAAATAACCTATTTATTTTTATGACACCATTTTCATGCTTGTAATGTAAAATAATTTTAATGTTTGAATTGAAGTTTCTTTTTGTCAGAATAATATCAAAATATATCCCTCTACTTCACAATCATCCTTTATAAAATTACTCAGAAAATTGGAAATCTTATTCAAATAATACTGCTAAATCTTAAAACATATCGTAAATGCTCCATTGGAATTATTACTACAGCTATAAAATTAAGCACAAGAAACAAAATTCTCTATTTCATAGTAAGGATACAACTTTCATTGTTCTTTTTATATACTCCTGTCTTCCTACCACTGTATTATTTAGCTTAATTCGATTTATATCATTCTTTAAAGACTTTCCAGCCTCTGCCCTAAAAGAAGTTACATTTTGGGCTGGGCGCTGTTGCTCATGACTGTAATTTCAACACTTTGGGAGGCCAAGATGGGCAGATCGCCTGAGGTCAGGAGTTCGAGACCAGCCTAGCCAACATGGCGAAACCCCATTTCTACTAAAAATATAAAAATTAGCTGGGTGTGATAGCAGGCACCTGTAATTCCAGCTACTCAGGAGGTTGAGGCAGGAGAATTGCTTGAACCCAGGAGGCAGAGGTTGCAGCGAGCTGAGATCCTACCATTGCACTCCAGCCTAGGTAACAGAGCAAGATTCCATCTCAAAAAAAAAAAAGTTACTTCGTGAAGTTTTATGAATGACATTAAATAGAATCACTGACGAAAGTTAATAAATATATGGTAGTTCTTTGACAAATGTAGTTAGTTGATAGCATGAATGTAAATAATAAGTTATATATAATTAAATTTCTGGAGTACAGTTCTGCTTGTGTAGTCTCTATGGGGCAGTGCAATGTAAGGAATGAATCAATGCATTTATCTGAAACTGTTTTTAGTATCTTTAAAAATGGGTTTTAGATGTAAAATTAGAAAACATAAGTGAAAGTGTTCTGCAAATATAAAAGACAGTAATTATACAAGGTAACAGTGATCAAAAGCTGGCAGTGAATCTGAGAATTACATATGAATGTTATGATCTCACTCCGAAATATTTTAGATATCAGCAAAATTTCTACCTTTAAAGTTTAGCAGATTTTGAGGAAAACAAATGTAAAATAGCATTTACATGAAGAATACTCTACCACAAGGTCAGTCTCAAAATTTCAAAAGATAGAAATAACAAAACAGTCTATTCAGAATTAAGAATTCAAAAGACTTAATGAAACTAGGAAAAAAATTGACATGTCTGTTTGTAACACAGCAACTATTTTTGCATCTTTGTAGGATTTTGATTTTTGAACAAATGAAATTTAAAAATAATTATCCTTCTCATCTTCTTAAGTTTCATCTTCATTTTAGGAATTATTTTCTCTTCAAAGAAAATGTCCTACCTGTCTAACAATTTTGTGCAATGGTTTATTTTCTTTACCTTACATTCTCTGGTTATCATACCCTTTCTTGTTCTATCCCTGGACAACTCAAACAATTCACCTATTTTTTTTTTCAGTTAGTCAAACTGACTTGTTATCTAAATATCAGAGTCTAATTTAAAAATGAGGAGATCACCGGGCGCGGTGGCTCAAGCCTGTAATCCCAGCACTTTGGGAGGCCGAGGCGGGTGGATCACGAGGTCAAGAGATCGAGACCATCCTGGTCAACATGGTGAAACCCCATCTCTACTAAAAATACAAAACATTAGCTGGGCATGGTGGCACATGTCTGTAATCCCAGCTACTCAGGAGGCTGAGGCAGGAGAATTGCCTGAACCCAGGAGGCGGAGGTTGCGGTGAGCCGAGATCTCGCCATTACACTCCAGCCTGGGTAACAAGAGCGAAACTCCGTCTCAAAAAAAAAAAAATGAGGAGATCATTCTGTTCCTAAATTCTTGAATAAAATGATAATCTATTCACCCATTCCCTACTCTCTAGCCTGATTGTAACCAGATTTCAGCAGCACATGTTGCTTTGCTCTTAATTACAAAATAGCCATTTTGCAATAGTCATTTTGCAATTAAGAGCATAGCAACATGTGCTGCTGTAGATTCAACTTAATTTTGGTTTAAGATACAAATAAAAATTCAGAAAAAGAGACATAATTATGTTTCAACTTAGGTTTATCACCATCAGGAAAACTTTCCTGACTTTTCCAGAATTTGTACACAGTCTTCTCTGTGCTTCAGTAATATTTTCTGCATAATAAGAGCTTTTCCAATTACTCTAGTGAATTACATTATCTCATTATTTTCATTTTCATTAGGAGGCTTTGAGCTCCTTTAATTTGTAGACTGATTCAACTCTGTATCCCCAGCACTTGACATGGTGCATGGTACATAGGGAATGTTCTACTCATGCTTAGTAATTATTAAGTAAATTAAAAATAGACATCTCTGAAAAGGTTTTATAGTTCATATATTTCTGTTAAATTAGATTAATACTGAGAATTAAACTGAAGGGAACTCATGAGGTGTTATTTAACTTATTAAGATAAAATTAGTCATGATGATTTGCAAATTCTGTATCAATGCATGTGCCTCATTAACTCTACCATGCTATCTCTTAGGATGTACATGCAACAACGTGTCAGTAATTACAATCTATTCCTAATGATGCCTGTAAATCTTAGCCTTTAACAAGTAGATCATCACTTTCTATAGAAGATACAAAAACCAAGTGGATATTTCTTCACAAGTACAATTTTACTAAAGCACATCTGTTACTACAGATGATTTAACTTACAAGAACATTTAATAAATCATATTTTGTTTTTGCATTTGCAATGAGAAAAGACTTCTAATTCCAAAAACACGAAAACATTGTTGGAAGATTTTTATGGGAGAAGGATAGAGTCCCTCCCACAATCACAAAATACCAAATATTTTTAAAATGTATAAATACTGTATTTCCAGGGGTAGCAAGACATTTCAAAGTCACAGCACATTAAAGCAAGTTTTATCATATAAAGATAATATATATTCCTATCCTTACCACAGAAACAAGTATAAATAAGAATATTTATCTATAAAACTATGTTTCAGGAAATCACACAGAAAAAATGTGGTCTGTGAATGAATAGATTTCAAAACAAAATTAATGAAAGTATTATTATGACAAAAACAGATAACAGGGCTTGGACTATTTCCCAAACACTTAAAAAGAATAACAATGAATTAAAATTAAAAGTAAGAAACTATTTCCTTCAAGTAGCAAACATCCATGAAGTAGCTATTTTAAAACACTGATAAATCCTGAAAGGGTAACAACAGATAAAAAACAGTTCACAGCATTACAGAGCTTTGTTTCCACTGAAAGAGAACACAAGCTAACACACAAAGATAATTTCAGTATTAATACATAAGATATAATAAGATACTTGCTTATTATATAAAATATACTTGCTTATTACATAAAATAGAATAAGATTATATGTAATAAGATACCTGCTGGCATTAAAAGATAACGAGTGCTACATTTTAGGGAAGTACTTGGCAAGGCAACAACCCAACATGTTGTCCCTCTGTTATTATTATTATTATTTTTTAATAGCAGCAATGAGCTTTGATATGAGTCCTGATCAGTAAAAAAAAAAAACATCATTAGTAATTCGAAATTCACTGCTATCCCAGGAATCCACGGCAACTCCAGTAAATGGTAAAGTACAAGGATTTCCCCTAGTGCTGATTTTTATTTCAGGGGGACATGTAAGCTAGCTTGTACCAATTAGGCTTAAAGGAAAGGGATGTGGAAGAGGTGTTCTCACTTTTGTTCCTGCCAGATATGAACTAGGCAACCTGAAATCCCATGGCAAGTGACAGCTTTTGTACAACTAGACATAGAAATAAGCTAAAGAAATTGGCAATATGGATACGAGATAAAGCAACTGACAGATTCTGGGCTTTTATACTGACATTGAGTGACTAGATCAATCAACCAAGAAGCTCTCCTGATCTTGCTATAGGAAACGACACATTGTATTGCTGCTTAAGCAACTGAGTTGAGTTTTCTCTTACATATATTCAGAGACACCCTAATGAATAAATACCTTTGGTTCATTCTTAGTATCATATAGTATGATTACTTTTTACTTATCTTTAGTATTATACAGTGGCCACAGTAACTCACTTTGCTATAAAGTAACTTATTAAGAAATACTTGAACTCATGAAAATTTAAAAATAAAATATCCTATTTTTCCCACACTTCCCATATCAAAATATAAGTGGATCATGAGAAAATTCATTCTAAAAAGAAATATTCAAAATTATTCTGTGAGAGAACTTAATTTTCATTGGAAAAATAAAATAACAAAACTGATACTCTCTACAGAGTAATAAGGACAACAATAAAATGAGGATAATGTTACCAAATACTATGTAACACCATTAACAAATACAAAAGGAATAATATGTATTTTATAGGAAAAAATAATTTTTCAAAACCACATTTTTAATTACAACATACAACTATGTTTTCAAACACAGTGAAAAAGAAAAAAAATATGAAAATATTTCTATGGGGAAGAACACTTACAAGTTTGATGATTTAGTTTATTTCATATTTGAACTTAAAGAAAATGGATAGGCAGAAAAATATTCCTTCTCTATAATCTGAGGAAAAATTCTCTAACTTTAAGGGCAACAATAGTAGAAGGGAAAAAATGCAATTATAGGACTGACTACATATGCTACAAAGCAGAAAATAACATAATTCAGAATAAACAAAATTGCTTTTCCATTGCCTAAGTGTCTGTCAGACTAGACATTTAGGGTCTATATTATCCAGAATATGGATGAGTGGCCTTCTATCCTGATGAGTGGCCCTCTATCCTGAGTATAGCTTTGCACAGGCCAAATAGGGAAATAGGATAAGACCTGGTATCAGTGTATTATAATTACATAGTTATAATACATGCATAGCAGCACAATTTTAGATCAAAAACAGATGGCTGACAGATAAATGAACAAATAAATTTATTTAAAAATACTAAAGAAAATACTCAATAATATAAAAATGTGCTTTTGAAATAATATATACTGTAACAAATAAATACCGACAATGTTAATGGGAATAAAAATACTTTTTTCAAGTCAGGAGTATAAAATCTTATCACAAGGAGCCCTACCCATTAGAATATGATAAGAATCAATAATAAAATAAATAGCTGCCGGGCGCGGTGGCTCAAGCCTGTAATCCCAGCACTTTGGGAGGCCAAGCTGGGTGGATCATGAGGTCAAGAGATCGAGACCATCCTGGTCAACATGGTGAAACCCTGTCTCTACTAAAAATACAAAAAAATTAGCTGGGCATGGTGGCGCATGCCTGTAATCCCAGCTACTCATGAGGGTGAGGCAGGAGAATTGCCTGAACCCAGGAGACGGAGGTTGCGGTGAGCCGAGATCGCACCATTGCACTCCAGCCTGGGTAACAAGAGCAAAACTCCATCTCAAAATAAATAAATAAATAAATAAATAAATAAATAAATAAATGAACAGCTATAGGAAAATATGAAACACAATCATTATAATATAATAAATTGTACTCCCGGAATTCTGAAGACAATCATTTAGGAATGAAAGAAAATTTCATTTAGCTGGGCAATCACTAAATATATTTAGAAAGATCAATTGCCTTCATTTACATCACTGATAAATAGTTAGAAAATACAATAAAATGTTTTTATTGAAACAATAAATGATATATTTGATATAAACAACTTAGTAAGTAAAAATCAAGAACCTGAATTTAAAAAGGAAAACTTTTAGAAAAAATATAGAAAAATTGGTATGAGTGCAAAATGCTTCTGGACTGCAAGATTAAAATTACAGATATAAATTATTCTCAATAGGAATTATAATTCAAATTCATTTTAAAACACCATGCTAAATGTTTATTTTTTCAACTTAACAATTAAAGAAGTATATATCAAAACTTACAACAAAGCCAACAACTTTAAAATTCTAGTAAAAATATTACTGATAAAAAGTTATTTGTTTATAGCATAAGGTTCACAACAGCTGGGCTCCAAATGTGTTCAACGTGCTTTAAAGCTTATGTTGAGTGATGGTTAGTTACTATTTATATTACACATTGAGCCTATTTATACCATACTATCTGTTATTTTATTTGTATGTATTTAAGGCACTGAGCAAAATTGTTATCTCAGCAATTGGACAAATGACATGGCTTGATAAAACACGAGCAGACAGATGTCTGGTAAACATGCATAAAGAGGTTCAATCTTGTAAGTAATTGAACCGATATAAAATAAAATATCTGTAATATTTATTTTTAACCCATTGAATCATCAGAAGAATAATAATGAAATGTTGGAGGCTAAAATTTACTGAGAGGTGTAATTGCAAACATGGCCAGTGGATTGTAAATTGGTTCAACTTTTTCTAAAAAAATACCTTCCAATATATCATGAGTTTAAACAATATCCATTGTTTTCTAACACAGCACCACTTTTCAGGAGTTACCTTCAAAGGGAGAAATATCCAACAAAAACATGAACAAGTTAAAGGTGCCCTCAAATATTTACGGAACACGATGTCCAAACTGGGTGGTTTCTCCTCAAGTTTCTGTTGGTATTAAAATAACAGACACTAGGTTTTAATAAGAAATATGAGAACCCTATGCATATTTGAACAGAAGGTGGTAGAAAAAGATTACTAATCCTTAGCGGACCTTTCGCTTCCACCCAAAAACTGGTTACGAGGAGCTGACAAAAGATTGCTTGGAGATCAGAAGGAAACAGACAGCCACCAAAAGGTCTTAGCTGAGCATCTGTTTAGTTCAGAGAGCACTGACGCCTGATCACCTTGAGGTATCTATCAGTAAGGAACTACTCTGTTCCCATATCTCTTACCTCTATATGTTTCCATCTTCAAGAAGTAACAAGTGGAAACACTAGATAAGGAAAAATTTAAATATTAGCCATGACTTACTCCCAACTAGAAAGTCTCAGGACGTATAAACATCCCATATTGGGTGTTGAGAGAGTCCTCCTTAAATCAAGAAAGAACTTTTGATTAATATATGTGAGTAGATATTTTAATTATTGAAAATTTGTTTTTTTAAAATAGAAATGAAATGCAACCTTTATTATTTAAGACTGATTATTGAGTCACAGACCTTGGGCACAAAAGAACAATTTACTCAAACCTAAAAGGAAAGTCAGAGAAAGTTACTTTCATAATATCATGTTACATTTTATTAATATACCACTATACCTTTATTATTAAAATGCAAGAGAAAATAAAGCACCTTAATATTGAACAGCAGAAAAAAAAATAAGTAAATTTTATCCCGTAATATAGATACAATGTCAATTTCATCATCTCTAGAGAAACTGGAATTCTTACCATGTCTTAAGTTTTAAAATAAATCTTTTTGTGTGATACTATTATTCAATAACAGTAAAGTTGAAAGACTACAATATTCAATCCAGATAGAGAATAAGAGGCTTTCCATTTTAGCATTCTCAAAAAATATTCAAAATAACAATGGAATAAGTACTTTATGTATTATTGAACCCTACTTGTGACATGATTAAATATTTCTGACTTCTAAAGGGCAAGAAGGAGCAGGGAATGTAAACTGATAATGCCAGAAATAAACAGATGATGTCAAGTCCAACCTATCATAAAAAAAATATTCTCTATGAAAATTAGATTTAACAATTTACCATAGCATATTTAGTAGGAAAAAACACAAATAAATTATCTACCATCCATGAAAAGAAATCTGATTGCTCAAGAAGAACTGTCATTCACATACACTTGTAATGCTAAAGAGATATATGTTGAAGAGAAGTGCTGAGAGATAGTAATCAGGCACAAATCTCTAGGACTCTTATTTCTAAACATGTAAACTGGAGAATGAAATGAAATAAGTGAGATATTAGTAGTAAACTCAATGACAGTGAAGTGTATTTAAATAATATATATTTTAATTCACATTTTAATTGGCAGAAAGTTATCAAAGTATAAAGAATAAATACAGAAATTATTTAATCATAAGCTAATTCCAAGCTGACTTTATGCAAAAATACGTAAATGAAAAAAAATTGAATCCTTTAATTATCTCAACACGCAATCCTTCTGTATAATGGTTACTTATAAAAATGATATGGTATAATCTTAAATGATTTTTTGATTACTGGAAAATGTCATTAGTTGAAATACCTGTAGTATATATGGCCTGATAGAAAAGCAATGCTCTGAGCAAAAGAGTATTTCCTCATGCTGCAGACAGTCACAGCATCACCTAGGCAGGCTTAAAATGCCAACAATGGCAAAACTGAGATCAGTATTTCTACTTTTATACCACAAAGCCAAATTCAGCGATATAACTAAGCTACATAAACTTTGATGAGGAGAATGCTTCACTCTGATCCAATTTGTGGGATTTTACAGTCTCAGTCATATATGTTAATATGTACCATAAAAACTAGACACCTCTGTATGTGAGGAAAAGAGACAGAAACTGTTTTGTTGTTTTAAGAATGCTGTTGGAGAGAAAACTGACTGGTAGAATTTACAGAATTTCTTCATGCTCTTCCCGGGCCTGGTTTCTTCTTTCTGCATTTAGTCTCATCACTTACTATGAATAAGTGAAATAACATAATTATTTATAAATGTTAGTGATTTAACTGGGGGTGCAAATTCTATTTGTTAAAGCAACAACCTTCAGAGGTGTCTACTTTAAAGATGGCAAAGTGAGTCAAATTTCTGAACGTAGTGACAATGTCAGTGTAGCTTTATGAAACATAACAAAGTAAGAAGAGACATCTGGTGAATGTAGCATGCATGTAATGTATGGTTAGCTTCAGTGATTCTTCTGAGTTCTTCTCGTATTGTAATATATGTGTGGCAGAGTGCCACTTAAACTAAGCGGAATCATTCAACTATCTTGAATGTAAATAATACAATGCTTCACTAGGCGGGATAGCTGCACATGAATTTTGATGCAGATGCCTAATAAAAGTGTTTCTGATAACTTGGAGTATAAAACAACCTAAAGAATCAGTAAAGAGATGTTTATTTCTAGAGAACATATAACTGTGTTTATAGGGCAATAGTTCCAAATGCAAGCAGATAATTCTTATTTCATTCCATAAGTGCACCAGAGCTAATGGCTACAAGGGGCATTGTAAGCAATATAACCAAAATAAATGAGGAATATGTATATATGATCATAAACATGAATTATACTTGTGCGTATACATGTTTTGTGCATGTTTTGAAATAGCATGAGCTTGTTTATTCAGTCCCTGAAGAGAAAAAAAAGGTACACTGTCTATATGTGAGTAAAATGCTATTATTTTTATTTATTTAATTATAGCCTGATATTTTTGCTAGCTCATGTTTTTCAACCTAATCGGTGGAGATGGTTGAGAATTTTTGTGACACTGGTGAAACGGAATTCTTCTCAGGCGCCTCCCTCTGAATCTGTATTTCTCTCAAGAGCCAGGAATCTACTGAGCCTGCTGAGCCTGGTTGATAATAAGGTGTGGGACAATACAGAGGTTCCAGTCAGAAAAGCTACTATAGCACTTTCTTCTTTCTAGGTCAGCAGATAATGGCCTAGAGATCATTCTATTACTAAAGAGGTATTTGGTAAAGATTACAACACAGAGATTCCAGAAAGAGCTTGGCCTGCACAATTATTATCCTTTATTAAAACTTGGCACCCCCCCAACATGAATGGGTCTAGTCTCAGAGGCCACCAAGAACCTAAGGAAAGACTAAGAGATGGGGCTAGATCCTTGCTATTCCTGGGCTGACAAAGTCCTAGAAGACCAGGGAGCAGGATGGCTTCCTATTGGTGCTTTAATGGAGGAATACTAGCCCACCCATGGATTCTCTTTATCTGAGGTTATCAACTAAACCTGAGCCCCAATGAGGTGACAGCCACCTCACTGGGGCTCAGGTTTAGTTGAAATTTTTGGAAAGCCAATCTATATGAGAAAGGAAAGACAAAAGAAAACAAACTATGCTGTAAAATAGGAAAGACAGAGGAAGCAAAAAACAACACAAATAAGAATAACAATATTTATAAAAATACAAATTGCAAAAATGTGTATTTCCGAACTAAAATTGTAAGTCATTTGAGTAAGTTAACTGCCACTGTTGACATGAAATTAAGGCCAGGAAGATCAAGGAGAAGACATTCTATTTTTCTGAGCCGGGCACCGTGGCTCATGCCTGTAATTCCAGCACTTTGGAAGGTCAAGGTGGGCAGATCACGTGAGGTCAGGAGTTCAAGACCACACAGGCCAACATGATGAAAGCTTGTCTCTACTAAAAATACAAAAATACAAGAAAAAAAATGCAAAAAAAAAAAAATAGCCAGATGTAATGGGAATGCCTGTAATCCCAGCTACTCAGGAGGCTGAGACGGGAGAATCACTGAAACCCAGGAGGTGAATGTTGCAATTAGCCAAGATCATGCCACTGCACTCCAGACTGGACAAAACAGAGCAAGATTCCACCCCCACCCAAAAAAAAAAAAAAAAAAAAAGAGACAGAAAGAAAAAAGAAAAGTTATTAACATCTAAAATGCAATCAATATAATTTGAGAATGTGAAAAATTGACAAATGGAAGGGGAGATATATTAATTAAATTTATTTATTTATCTTTGTTTTTTTTAGAGGTAGGATCTTTGTTACCCAACCTGGAGTGTAATGATGTGATCATAGCTCACTGCAGCAACCACTTCCAGGGCTCCAGTGATACTCCCGCCTCACCCTCCCAAGTATTTTGGACTACAGGCATGTGTTACCATATCCAAATAATTTTTTAAAAAAAGGTACAGACAGAGTGTTGCTGTGTTACCTTGGCTGGTCTCACATTCCTGGCTTCGAGCCATCTTGCCTTAGTCTCCCATAACACTAGAATTGCAGGCCACTGAATCCAGCAATCAAATTAAAAAAAAAAAAATTCTGAGATGAAGAAACATACAATGCAGAAGGTTGAAAGGTTGCATTAAGTTTTTGAAAGGTTTTAAATTGATATAGACATACGAACACATAATCTACAAACATTCCTAAATATTTGAATAAAGAAAACTTCTACCAGACTCCAGAAAGAAAGGAAAATTAACATACTGATGAAAAATATCACAACTGTAACTCACATTTCATCTTCTACACTACAAACCAGAAGATGGTGGAATAACACCTACCAGTTACCAGTTAACTAGTATTAAGTTATTCAACAATCTTGTAATTAGCCAAGATGGCATTTACTACCGAAGCAAAGATAATCATTACAAAATTTTAGATTGTAATCCCAATGAGCTGCATGTGAGAAAATTCTCAAGGAAGAAATGTAATGAAATAAGAAATGAATGAGAAGAATGACCCAAAGAAAAGAGGAGTTGAAAGGTAGAGAGAACATCTTAGACTGTTCAATATACATGCTAAGTGCTGGTTATAGAAATGCTGCCATGAAAACTCCAATAATAAGGAAATAAACATACAATAATTTTGAAGCTGAACTTAGCCTGTGTGTGCTTGGTGGTGGGGAAGGAGATATTTCACTGTTCTCATGAAAGAAGGGTAAGGATAAAGAAGAATGGGTTTAAAAAATGAAGAAATGAAACTAATCTAGAAAACTTAATAATACCTGTGGATTGTAATTGAGGTGGGTGCAGAAAGCAGAAGAAAGGAGAAATCCTTTGTCAGGAAATAACTGGTATCTATTGACATAGAGTAATAGAGAACCAAGCATTTTTAAAAAGGTTGCTAGCAAAGAAAATACAAACTGAATGAGGAAAGGAAATTATATTATAATAGAAAATTCAACTTTCAAATGATAAAAAGTATCATAAATAGCAAGCGCATCAGGCAAAATAAAATAAAGGTAAGAGGAACAACAAAATAAAATAAATAACATCCAAACGGAAAGGAATATCAAATAGATATTCACAATAAACATGGGCAAGTAGAAATCCATTTACAACTAAAGTGTCATATTAAATAATATATAACATTCATTCCTATTCTGTTGTCAATGAATGCCTCAAAAGTAAAGCAGTAAAGAAAAGTTGAAAATTAAGAGATGATCATAAATATAGCAAACAAATAAAATTCCAACAAAATCAAGTTATACTGGAAAGGTTAACATCGTAAAAGGGAAAAATGATTAAAAAACACCGGCAAGAATTTTATGTAATGAAAACAGGGACACTTTTGAAGTTTAACATTAGGTTAGATAATAAATAGGAAATAAGATAAAACAAAAGGAAACTTTATAATAGTATAATAGGGATGTTCGATACCACTATGAAATGCAACAAATTTAGCAGATAAAAAGCAGGACATACTAGATTTGAATGACGAACAATATTACTTTTCATTTAAATCCCCAAAATACTGAAAATGCATATTTCTAAGTCCAGGTGGCATTTACAAAAGCCAAATATAAATTAATCTACAATACGTTCTTAACCAAAAGAAACAAACAAACAAAAAGGCTCATTCTCTGGTCCCAATCTAACATAGTAAGGAAAGCAATGAGAAATATGATAAATATAGTTTACATATTGAAGATTAAGATATGTATATATGCAATAAACAATATATCAAGAAAAAAGAAAGGAATTTAAAATATCTAGAAAGCAGAATAAATACTTCACATGACAACCTCTAAACCTTTTTGCCAATATTATTTAATATTGACAAAAAATATACATAAGAATCTATATTTATAGACTCAGAAAAATTTAATACTAATACCAAATAAATTAAGTAAAAATTTCATTATAGAACAATATCATTTGCCAATATAGATGCAAAATGTTTACTGTAATAACAAAATGCTACACTTTATCAAATGTAATCTTTATTTCTAGGTAGAATTTATTTCAGGAATACAGACCAGTTAAACATCAGGTAACCTGATAATTTACTATATGATAAGTTAGAAGAAACCAAAAATAAAACAATATAATTGGTTGGTGTAAATATACTTGGTAAATGTTAACATGCATTTCCAAAAAAAAAAAAAATGCTGACTTTTATAGGAATACTGTAAAATGTATAAATAAAATAAAAAGCAATTCTAAATCCCATTAATGGTGAAAGACTAGTAATGGAGAAAGACTAAAGAGATTTAAATTAATATTAAGATAATAACAGTGCCCTTTATCATTATCATTACTTATTGACTTAATTTATTTAACAAATATTAATAGAAAAATAAATATGCAAAATTTTAGAAAATAGTTAAAACTGCACTTTTGTTGCTACTAATACATAACTAAAATGCCAAGAGGCCCTATAAATATCTACTATAATTCACAAGATAATATGATTTGATATGAGGTAAATATATTGAAAAACAATATCATTCTCTTTAGACTAGAAATGTGAACTCAGAAATATAAAATAGAAAAATTGAAAGTAAAAAAAAATATGTATAAATACTTAGAAAAACAAAGACATAATATCAACATAAAGAAATGGAAAATGTACCATGTTTTTCAGTGGTAGGGCTATCATAGCATTTTCAGTTTCTCTAATATTGTTTCCCTAATTTTACCTTAATATGGATAGAGTAATATTACATATAATATAAAAGAATAATTGCTGAGACTACTCGACAAATATCTGAGTAAAGGAGAATAGTTGGAGGGACACATTATAAAGCCACTGTAATTGAAACATATTTTAATGGGTAGGAGAATTTCAAAATCAGTCTCAGTGCACAAGGGTATTTAATATATGATATATGACTTAGTAAACAGTTTTGCACACTTGGCTACTCATCTGGGAAAAAACATTGTATCTGTCACTCACATGACATACAAAAATAACTTTAAAATTAATAACACAATCTTTGAAAGTCAGTAAGAGACTACCTGAATGATAATTGAGTTATACAAGATTATACACGTGGATTTCCCTGACATGTTTTGAGTAAGAAAAACAAGATATAATACAGCTTATACTATGAATCTGTCAAATGTTGACCTCCAAATCCACTATATCTATAAAAATCTTTCTAGAACTATCTGGGAAAATACAAAAACATATAAGGGTACAAACTAGGCTGTTAATATGGGTTACTTAATATGGGTGGGAAAAAAATAGAAGGAAAGGGCAGAGAAAAGAAAAAGGAAAAAAAAGACTGCTTTAATGAAATTACATACATTATAGACTTTTATGGGATATATTTAATATTTTTAATTAAAATCATGTATATATATAGAAATTAAATTAATTTATGGGAAATAGTAATCCTGAATGAAGTACTACAGTATATTTATGATTTTTAGTACTAAAAACATAAGATTTATAACTAATATTTACTAAGAAAAATAGTAGTCAAGTCACATCACTGAAAAAAATAAAAACTCAATAGTTATTTGTTACAGAAACACCAGGGATCCAGACTAGGTCTGTTGCTCGCAGCAAAGAAAGCCCAACACTGAGACAATGAGCATTGATAGTGAAAAAGACTTTATTCAAGCGCCACAGCCAAGGAGAATGAGAGATAAAACCTTGAATCCATTTCTCTGTCCAAGTACAATTGGGGGTTTATATAGCAGGGAGGAAATGTAAATTTATGGAAGTAAATAGGAATTAGGGAGGAGTAACAAAGAGGAGTTGGTCAACAGGAAGCATATGATTGGTTTGGCAATCATGGCAGGTGAGGGGTCTGGCATTTCATTGTTTAGATGTGGTGTTCTTGTAAGTTTCAGATTCTTGTTATTATCTGGGAAGTCTGACAGCTGGTTTCAGAAAAGAATGTTGGTAAGACAAATATAACTTTCTTAATTTTTAACACTAAGAGGAACAATTTCTATTTTGATTCAAAAGAAACTATAAACATCAGTTCTATGGGACAATCTGGCAGGTTTCATATTCATTATATTAATGTATACAAAAGATATGTCTAAATTGAATATACAAGATAATATTTAAAAACTTTTTCAAGGTGCATGAGTATTAACTTCAAAGAAGAAACTCCTCAAACAGTAACTCCAAAATAAGTATTTAAAAAGAACAAAAGATATAAAGAATGAAAATAGTCATAGAGATCTTAAAGAGACATTTTACAATCACATTTATACTTCTTAATGTGGGTAGTATATTCTAATTCTTTGAAAGTCCACTACGCCTTCTCTGCCCACTTTAGCACAGCCAGTATTTGTAGCTAAAGTTTACCTTCCCACCCTTTAGTCCTTCACATTTTTCTTTCTTTCCTTATTTTTCCCTTCCTTTCCCTTCCCTCCCCACCCTTCCTCTCCCTTCCCTCCCCTCCCCTTTCCTCCCCTCTCCTTCTCTCCCTTCCTCTCCCCTCCCCTCCTCCCCTTCTCTTTCCTTCATTTTTTCCTTTTTTTGAAAGACAGAGCCTTACTCTGTCACCCAAGCTGGAGTGCAGTGGTGTGGTCATAGCTCATTGTAGCCTTGCAATACTGGGCTTGTGTCCCAAGTACCAGGGACTCCAGGTGCAAATCACCTTGCCTGGCTAATTGTTTTTGTTTTTTATTTTTGTAGAGATAAAATCTTGCTAGATTGACTAGGCTGGTCTCAAACTCTTGGCTTCAAGGATCCTCCTGTCTCAGTCTCCAAAAATGTTAGGATTATGGGCATGAGACACCACTCCTGGTCTACCTCTACACTTCAAAAGAATGATTTTGAAAATGCTCAGTGTAGAATAATCTGCTGATTCATCTCCAAGAAATTGCCTGTAGGTTGATGACATTAACTTAAATTAGAATACATTTTTAGGAATTTTTGTTGTTACCAACAAAAATGCTAGGTTCTTTGTTCCACTTAAACTATCAAAGAAACAGTATAATTTTCAGTATTAGTATTTTCTCATTTATCTTTCATCTTTATTGAGGTATGTATGACAAATAAAAATTGTACATATTTATGGTATACAATGTGAGGTTTTGATATATGTGACATGATTAAATCAAACTGATCAGCATATCCATTACCTCACATATTTATCTGTGTGTGTGTGTGTGTGTGTGTGTGTGTAGTGAGAGTATTTAAGATCTACTCTTTTAGCAATTTTCAATTTATGATACATCATTATTAACTATAGTCACTATGTTGTATAACAGAATCTCACTATTCCTCCAAACTCAAACTTTGTGCACTAAAACTTTGAGGAACATCTCACCAGTCACTTGCCTCCTTTCTTTTCTTTGTAGAAATTTGAAACAATTTTAGACAGAGGTAAGCATGATTCTGATGGTATCTAAATTTAAACATAAAAAAGTATGTTGTTTATATATCAACTTAACTCTGGAGATATAAAAGTGATCAAGATAGATGAGCTTTTAGGCTCAGGGAGCTTAGTGGGGAAGTCAGATAGTCACAGATAAAAAGTAAAGAAAGAAATGGTTGCAATAATGATATTTCCTTTGAATGATTTTAAAAATCAGTTGCTGTGATGAAATATTATGGGATCTATGTCAGTGGACTTCATTTAGCTTGAGTTTTCAGAACTAACAATTGCCCAGGGGGGAAAGAATTTCAAAAGTAATAAAATTACTTAGTAATATAATGAAGATAAAACTGTTGTACCAAAATTAAATGATAGAGCAAGTACTAGACTGCAATTTAATTTTTAACAAGTCCCTCAATTTCTATTCTCATAAAAATTAAAAAGCTTGAAATCAAAGATAGGGAATACAATGTTATTAATTTCCATATTAAATGACATGTTTTTCATGAATCTCACAGGAAGTTAATATCATAAACAACATGATTAATAACAATGTGTTAAATTACATTTGAAATCTGAAAGCCATTGTCTAAGAAATGTCTTAGTTATTTGTATCAGTTTAAAATCTCACAAAATCCCAATAAAATATTTTAAAATACTTCTAAAGTTTATTCCTATCTCACAATAATATTCATAGCCAAATCCCTACTTTTTCTTAAATTTAAACACTGTTTACTCTCAGACCACAGCTTTGAGGGTTGGGGGCCAAGTTATAGGGCCATTTCAGAATGTGCTTTGGCTGGCATCTACAAGCCTGTCCTGAAGACACAATGGGCACTAGCTCCCTGTGTGAGCAAGACTACTTTCAGACTACAGCTGAGAGGGGCTGAAACTGTATCACAGGGCAGTTTCAGGGTCCACAGCTGGAACCAAGGTTAGTGGGCCTGTTTTACAAGCACAATTGGGCATGACTCCTCTCAGATTCATTGGTGGATAGTTCTGGTAGCAGGACCAAGGCCAAATGGGACTGTAGCTGAGTCCACAGGGTGACAGGCCATCCTGTATCTGAATTTAGGGGTATAGTCAGTGAGCCTATCACCTGTGGGCTCTGTCCTCTTAAAACAGTCCTCCTAGGTCTTAGGCTTCACCAGGTTTCCTACCCAAATCCAAAAGCTCTTAAAGAGGCTCTTTTGTCCATGGATGGCTGTGAAATTATTGTTGCTTTGTGGAAATATCAACAGGGAACCTCCTATGCTGCTACCTTGCTGATATCACTGCATAGGTTGTTTTGTTAAAGACTAGTAATAAAGCCTAACACATGGTGATATTAATTAATTCCTGAAGACAAATGAACCAGTTTGGAAATAAAAATGCTTCAAAGGTGGAAAAAATATGTGACATACATTATTATTAAAATAATTGTGCCAGTAAATTTAAAAATAGGTGAATGTATAAAATTGTGGAAAGAATATAACTCATGAAATCTTACAAAGAATTACAAAAGCTTTAAAATCACAGAGACATTAAGGACTTGAAAAATAGTTAAAAATAAGAGATAATCTGAGTCTTACATAAATTCTTCCAAATAAGAAAGAATAATTTATTTCATCTCTCTAAGATAATCTTGATTGTCAAAGCAAACAAAATTACAAACTAATCTTACTAATGAAGATAGATGCAAAGCTTTTAACAAATAACCTTCAAATTTAGGATGACTTTTAAAAGACAATGAAACTACTAAAAAATATGTAACTGATTATACAACAGGCTTAAAGGAAAAAATGTTTCAAATGATGGAAAGTATTTAATATAGTTCATCTTTCATTCTCAAAACTAATAAAAAATTATAACTTAGAAAATTAGTAATATTAATAGAAGGCAGCATACTAAATCTGAAAACAAGTACCTATCAAACATTACAATTATAACACTAGTGAAGAATATGATAATATTTTTAAATCATCAACAAAAGTCAAAATCTAACATACTTCCTATTGAACATGTATTGGTGGACCTAGCCAGGTGATAATCTAATATGAAAGCTGTAAGGATTGGAAAGAAACAAAACTTGCTATTCAGTATTCATTACAAATGATTACGTTATTTGTAAAATTCCTATAATTTCCAATAAAATCCATAGTTCCATTGAGGTTTTCTGTTTACAAAATGACATAAGATCAATATTTCTATTTCACATTTTTATACAGTAACAGAGATGCTTAAAATAAGAATATGCTTTTAAAACAGCAATATAAGTTTTACAGTATACTTGCATTCTTGGACATGTTTCTCAGTTTAATTCTTTGCATGTCGCTCTAGAAATTATTGGTTCCAATATTTGCTTCTTTCAGACCAAAATTTAGATGGAAGATGCTACTAATGTTTTAACCATGCTTATGTGATATGTCTCCCCCCAATCAGATAATTATGTTGACCCTCTCTTCATAATCAAGCCTACCTGTGAAAGTTGCAAGATAAATTTCAGCTCATCACGATAAGGCAATTATGATCGCTTACCTGTCGATTGTTTTTCCTAAAATGTCAAATAGAATGAGAAAACTTTCTGACAACCAAACGCTCTAGGCTTATAAAATTCTAAAAGGCCATTTCTAGAAGACAGCCCTGCTACCAGGCCTTTCTGTGAAATGCTTTTTCCTGAGGATCCCATTCCAGTTCGGCCATGCTGCTTTGGCCCATTCCAGTTAATGTATAAAATCTTATCAACCCCAACTTTGGAGCTTAAAGTTAATTCACCCTCAAGCATACCCAACCTGTATTTTAGTGTTTTCTTCTGAACCCAGATTTCATAATTTCATTTTAACAATTCTGCCTTGTCAATCAAGATTAAAGTTTTTAAAAAAGAATTGCAGTGCCCCATAGAAGTGGTTCTTGTTTCATGATGCCACAGATACCAGTTCAATTTTAGGGTCAGGAGGAGCTCACATTTTACTCTTAAAGGATTTTTAAAATGTCCTACAGCCTTTCATGGAGCACATTTAGAAGAGTCTTGTAAAGGAGAATCTTAGTGAATTTAATTAAGCTCGCTCCAACTCAGTGTTTAAGCAGCTGAGATGACCCACCCACACCTAAATCCAGTGTGTGGGCACTGAATAAAAGGATATTTATAATGTATCACAGTTGGATGAATAACTCATACTGCTTAATTGAATTCATACTTTTCTCTTGTTCCTATGTTTCTTAGATTTCCAATTCACTGACTTTGCTACTTCTTCTGATATTTGCCTTCTCAGCAGACTTCTGCACATAACTGTCTTCTGATTATTAACACAACTTTCCTCTTGAATATAGCCTTGTGTCTTTGTTTCAGAAATACTCTTGTAATTTATTTTTGGAATGCTACTTCAATCTGACTTTCTCTTGTGAATCTCCAAAATCACAGGTGATCCTGAGGCCCATTCAACTGGTCTTTTTTGTCTCAGAGACAAATCCTAAATAGGGAAGAATATTGCAGCTAAAGACCAAAGTTAGTAATAGTTAAGAAGAAAGGTGGTGAGAAAAAATCAAACTTTGATGACCATTTCTTGCTGTGAGAAGGAACTTAGAGCTTATCCTTATAGCAATGATGATAATACAGGTTTTTGGAAGAGAGTTATATATGAAGACATTTTATAAGACACATCAATCTAGAGGTGATGTGAAAAATGGGTTAGAAGAGCGAGTTGGGAAAAAATGAGATCAGATAGACCAATACTTACCAAGGAAATGCTTCTGCTAATGAAGGAAATTTTAGACTTAACAATTCCCTGAATGATGAACAAAAAGTAGAAAGATTATAACTTTACCAAATCATATTTTAGAGAAATGCTATGGTGAATAATGTGTTTCTGTGGACTACACAGATCATTGCTTTAAAAATACTGAAAATATGCCTGATATCTCCATTAATTAAAAGCATGGGGAAATAAAATAGAAATATATATTAAGGTTTGTGATAATTGTATATGGGTATTTAAATATAAACACTGTGTGCTATTTAGGACATGGTTTCCACTGTGCCATGTAATTCTTCATTATCAATACTCTGCTTATATAATCTTAACCAACTTACCCTTGTTATTCAGAAAAAAAGATAAATAGAGCTGCATCATTAGAGAAAAACTGAGAAACAAAAGCTATTATACCAACTAATGGCTAAGAGAAATTCCTGTCATAGGTAAGGTGATAAGTCAGCACTTACTGCCTTCACTCATTTGCCAAAATGTATTCAGTTTCTAAAACTATATTCTAAACAATTTTTCCTTTAACTGAAGAGACAAGAGTTAGAGAGTATATTGCAAATGGAAAACAGCTCAATTCAATATTTTTATTCATTACAATAATATGTAAAATATATTCTCATCTATATCATATGCACATATATGTATTATGTATATGTATGAGTATGCATGTAGTTGTATATATTTATATATATGGGCATTTCCAAGGACTTGGCATTTTAAGTCTCAATTCAGCAAATCAGCATATATTTGTGAGAATACAACAAACAAGTATGTCTTAAAAAGTCATGTTTCCGAGGACACCACCGTGTATATCAGCAACTCAACCATCAGTAGCTCATTCGTTTAGTCTTTCAATCATTTAAGCATATTGAATGTCTACTCTTATTTTAGGCAATGTGCTAGGGATCCAGATTACAGAAATCAATAAGAATGATTTCTTTATTTGATGATCTTATGGTTTATTATATAAGGTGGTTATGTAGAGAGTGATAATAAAGTTCAATACTGATGTCATGGCTTTGAGTGAATATATTTGAAGAGAAAGTACAGCTGTTTCTTTAAATTATGCGTTTTGGAGTTAGTCTGCTTATATCTGAATCCAACCCTCATAACCAGCTATTTTTAGTATAATATTGGGAAATTTAATTTATTTCTTTATACTTAAATTTATTCATCAGAAAAGTATAGATGGTAACTAATACTTTTTTCAATTTTTAGTATTGAATTGCATAATCTAGATAAAACCTAGATAAAAACTTAGGCATAATCTAGTTAAAAACTGTAAGATTAATACTAATAGTGAATCTTTATTATGACTAAGAATTGTGTTTTATTTTATTTTATTTTTTTTTGAGGTGGAGTTTCGCTCTTGTTACCCAGGCTGGAGTGCAATGGCGCCATCTCGGCTCACCGCAACCTCCGCCTCCTGGGTTCAGGCAATTGTCCTGCCTCAGCCTCCTGAGTAGCTGGGATTACAGGCACGCACCACCATGCCCAGCTAATGTTTTGTATTTTTAGTAGAGACAGGGTTTCACCATGTTGACCAGGATGGTCTCGATCTCTTGACCTCGTGATCCACCCGCCTCGGCCTCCCAAAGTGCTGGGATTACAGGCTTGAGCCACTGCGCCCGGCTCGAATTGTGTTTTATTTTAGGAATATTTTTGTCCAAATGTCTTACTACTAACGAAAAAAGGATATTCTTTTACAAATGATTATTCACATGGTAATTAATAATTCTTTTAAATAATTTTAATAGCATACTTAATGATGAGTATCCCAAGTGGTCATAAGATATGCTCAAATTCATAACTCTATCATCTTTCTGCTTTTGTGTTTGTTCTTTAATATTAAGTAAAATGGGCTCCAGATGAAAGACAGAATATTATACATCTGTATCTGCTTGTTACACACACAAAGGCAAAATATCTTCAATTGGCAGCATATGTGAGAGTGAACACCAATCTGTTTTGGTAATAATTTCTTTGTTGGATGTTCTGCAGAGGCCTGATCTATATTATATTTTATTAAGATGAATGTGCTTCAGTTTGTTCAACCAGTTATAGTATAATATTTGGCTAATGTTTTTATTGCATGCCATCTGTGTGGGCAGTAAGGTTGTCCAATAACATACAAAATGTCACTGTTTTGAATAGGCAACTAATTGAGATTTAATCAGATGGATATTTTATATTAATTAAATGCCACCTGATTAATGAAAACATATTTTTATACTTAATAACTATGTAAAAATGGGACATGATTAGCTTAAAATTCCATGCATTATGCACAAAATGTAGACTTTCTCATGAATACATGCATGCGGAACAGTGTGGTAGAATCTGATGCATTTAAATAGCATTAAAATAAAAGTCACCCTGCTACTTAAGGAATAGCAAGGACTATGTGTTTGGAAATGATTCTATTATCTGGATCTCTTTGACCCCTCTTTGTACTGTCATAAAGCAGTACATTTTTTTTTCTCTGCAGCCAAGAAGAAATGTAAATGTACCCACTCCCACTGTGACAAATAATCAGTTCCATATATGCAAAAACAGAAGCAGTGCTAACTATCAAAGCAATTGTAAGAATCACAGGAGAACATATTTGGGCAGATGTTTTGAAAACAAAACATCTTGTTGAAATTTAACATCTCTCAAGAAAATTCAAAGAAATGAAACTGCTTTACTCTCCATTTTTCTTCCTTTCTTATTTTCCATGCTGCCTCCTGGAGAAGCCAATTTTAATTTCACTTTTGGTACCTATTTCGGGTTTATCCCCAAATATATGTGTATGTGCCATTCCCTTTTAAGGAATAAGAATTCCCTCTTCCCTGAAAGATGTTTTCTTACTTGAGACTATAAGAAAATTCTGTTCATAGGAGAAATTAGCTCTTACATGCCATACTCTTACATCAAACAAATGGTGATTGCTTTCCCCTAACTCCCTCTCAGCTGTTTACTCATTAGATTAAAGAAAAATCAAACTATAAGATATAGGATTGGATAACCGTTATACAGAATCAGGCCTAGGATATTCCCTAGTGTGGATCTAGATCCCTAGTACTTCAAAGCAGTCTTTACCTTCAAGAAAACCCTAGGTAAAATGTATCTTTGGGGCACTCACATTTAGTATAATGACTGAAGCCATGAGTCAGAAGAGTGATGTAATATTTACCTAAGTGTTGCTCTGTTTAATGTCTAAGTGTGTGACCTTCAAGAACCTGAGATGTCTCCTATTGGAGACATCTATCTCTGTAGCTTCAGTAACGAACACACCAAGTAACCTATTTAAATACACTATTACTTAAATACTCAATGTTATCCCAAACCTTTAAGGTTGATTTTCTTTCCATATATTTATAACAAAGTGACAAAATTAGCTATTAGACAAATATGACTATATAATCAGGTAAGTAAGTTAATGATGTCCTGTGTCTAATTGATAATCCATCTAGTCCAGAAATTTTCCAAGGTTTAAGAACTTTCACACATCCCTAATTTCATGTTAAAACCTGGCTAACTCCTGAATTAAGTTCAGTGTTTTTGGGGTCTGTATTTTCAGCTTTCAGGGGCACTTTGGATAATGATATTATTAAATTTGTCACCTGCTGGTTTTATGTGACAAAAAAAAAAGGTCTTACATCAGTGTACTTGAGTCTTACATTATGTACATTTATGTGTGTGTATGTGTATGTGTGAACAGGTAACCCCATTTGGCAATGACTTCCATACCTAAAATGTGCCATCTAACCTTCCATAAACTCTTAAAATTATTTTATATCTGGAATTTTACTATTTGTATTTTCCTAATAATGTTTTAAAATACAGGTAAGCTAAAGACAACATGGTTTACAGTGAAGCATCACTACTGACATTGACATCTAGGTATATGAACTGTTTTTTAATTCTCATCTCTATAGAGTACACGAGGAAAATAATCCACGCACAAAGAGAAATACTTTATAATTTTGGAAAAAGATCATAGAAAAAAGACCCTGTGAAATACGAAATGTGTATTTCAAAATGTGAAGTGTGTCATCTAACCTTCCATAAACACTTAAGAATTCTATTTTTTGTACTCTATTTTCCTAATAATGTTTTAAAATACAGGTAAGCCTAAAGACAACATGGTTTACAGCACAGCATCACTATTGGCATTGACATCTATTCATATAAACTGTTTTTTAATTCTTGTCTCTATAGAGTACACATAATGAAAATAATCCACGAATAAAGGAAATACTTCTAATCTTTGGAAAAACAGCATGTAAAAAAATCCTTTGAAATACTAGATAAATTAATTTATGAATGGAAAGTTTATTAAGTATACTTGTGCTTATATAATTGAAGTTGCTTTCTCATAATACATTTTTAAAATATGTATTACACCAACATAGACACCAGGGAATGAAATCTCAACAATTGAGTTTGCAGAGTGTCTTCTGGGTGTTGATAACATTAGCAGGATTTTTGTACCCTGACACTGCAGATTTTACTCCAACAGGTAATGTACTTTGGCTAAAGATTTCACCCCTGACTTCTTTCAAAAGTCTTGAGAAAAGTCTATCTGGGAGATTTATTTACATCAAATTTCCAGCATTTTTTTCTGATTTTATTTCCTGTTAATGAATTCTTTTCTCCTCTTATTTTTTTCTTTTTTAAATACCTATTAACTGGGTAGCAATACTAAAAAATAAATCATGATGGTATCAAAATAATAATGTTAAAAAACAATTTATTCTAAAAGCATGAAACACTTCAAATTTTTAAAATATCATTAGTATATTTTCCATTTTGGAATTCTTCAAATAGAAATGAAAAATGTATATGTATTTCAGAGGAAAAAGACAATCTCTCCTCTAATATAGACAGGAACATACACACAGATAAATATACAAAAATCCAAGATAATTTTCTACAGAAGATGTATAGTGGAGATTGTATGATAACCAACAAAGACTGGTAAAATAAACTTGAATATCCTCAATTCAGTACACCACAGTTTTTTAGTAATTCTGTACTTGTTATTTAACTCTTCTAAGCAGAGTAAATTAAAGGCTCACTTATATATTAAACCTACATAATTGTTCCTAAATTAAAATAATTTTAAATATTGGATATTTCAGTCCCAGGGTTATTTTGGTCCTATATAATTTTTATTGATTCTATTTTTTAAATTTCCCTTTATGTTTTAAGTTTGAAATTATTCCAAATATGGTGTGCTATGGTTTGTATATTTGTTCTCTGCAAATCTCATGTCGAAATGTAATTCCCAGTGTTGGAAGTGGGGCCTGGTAGGAAGTGATTGGATCATAGGGGTGGATTCCCCAGGAATGGCTTAGCACCATCCCCTTGGTGATAAGTTAGTTCTTGCTCAGTTTGTTTATGGGAGATCTGGTTGTTTAAAAGTGTGTGGCACCTCCCCTTTGCTCTCTTGCTCCAGCTCTTGCCATGTGAGATGCCTGCTCCACCTTCACCTTCCACCATGACTGTAAGCTTCCTGAGATTCTCAACAGAAGCAGATACCAGCACCACATTTGTACAGCCTGCAGAACTGTGAGCCAATTAAACCTCTTTTATTTATAAATTACCCAGCCTCGAGTATTTTTTATAGCAATGCAAAACAGCCTAGCTCATGGTGTTTAAAGTTAAGACATAACTAAACTAAAAAACTTACACTGTATGTAAAAAATGTGAATTGAGCAAAAAATAATTAAAGGTATTAACATTTTGAAAACAACAAATATCTCAAAGCATTATTAACATTATCTTAAGTAGTATTTGTGTTAAAATAATTATTTTATAAATATTCTAATGATATTGTCATTCTAATACTATTAAATTTAAGATATGTATTGAATTGCTTTAACCCACTAATTCTAAAATGTGTTCAGTATTATTTCTATTTTACATGAGGAAAATAATGTTAATATATGAACATCACCATAACACAGCCACAAAGGCTCACAGCCTAGATATAAATCCAGATATGTCTAATGTCAAATTCCAGGCTGTTTTCATGTTAATACATTTCTTGTCTACTAATTTCTCACCTCCTTTGCAGCCATTCACTGTATTATATGCCCCTTATCTCCTGGTTTGCATGATATTTATATAACAAAATGCAGGGAGGAAGTTAGAAATTAGGTAAGATGAAACTTTTTGATTTTTCTTGAAGAGTTAGAACAACCACAATTCCTTTTTTATTGGGTATGCCAGCATGAGCATGGATTAAGGCAGACAGCATAAGTATACTGGAAGACATATTAGGTCTCTGTCACATGTGGTTCTTTAGGAAAAGAGAGATTGACAGCCACTATGCATATCTAAACTCATCATTCTTTTCACTTTTCAATATATTTTGTGCATTTTACTTCATGCATCATTTTCAATCCTGCGTTTCTGGTTATCAGAGTCTTTCCACAGATTAGAGCCAACCAAAACTGAATGACTAACAGCTTTCTTCTAGGAAATTTATGTAATTATAGAATCCCCCTGAAATGTCAAACAAGAGGCTGTCATACAGAGCCTGTTTAGATTATTCAAGTCATCAGCTGTGAAATGAGTGTATTTAGTTTAAACTGCTCAGTTCTCCAAAGAGGCTCTCTTCATGGAGATTTCTGTAAAGCATGAATGCAACATCGCAAGACCTTTCTAGATCTAAATTGATTGGCTCTATCCAACCAGTGAAACAAATATCAGATTATTATTTCCATAAAAAAAGTAGAACATAAAACTAGAATTACTAGTTTGTTAAGTAATGAAGAAAAATGCTCTATATTTCTTAGTCATTGTTCTTACTCCTCTTGTATTTGCCATCTCAGTGAATCATAAAATCATTCATCCTAAAAAGAAGAAAAACCTGTAAATCTGATCCCATGTCTTGTCTTCCTATATCTAACCATCAAGTTCAGTAGTTTAAATGTCTTAATATTTCCTAAGTCTTCACCATTTCTATGTTTCCATTACTACTGATTTACTCTATTTATTTGGCTTTCTGCCATAGCTTGCTTAGTATTCTGTCTTCAAGTACAATGTAAACTATCTTCGACAGCCTGGCTAGTGATTGTTTAAATTACACTACTGATAATGTCAAATTTAAAATATTTCTTTCTCTCCTCATCACTTCTTAGATGAATTGCAAGTCTCTAAACATTTCTCATTAAAGTATGACTGATCTGGTGCTAAGATCTGGTGCCTGGCCTTGGATCTCATAACTCTACTACTCCTTCCACTTCATTCCAAACTCCTCCACCCTGATCCCACTTAAGTTTTGGCATATAGAACTACTTCATATTCCATGACTTTATGACATGTCAGGTTTATCTGTTGATTAGTGATAGGGTAAAGATTATAACACATAAATTTATCTTTTCAATTTAGAAGTCTCTCTGGTGTGCCACAGTGTTGGTTTTATTTGTATTACTCACCTCATGAACTGCCTCTATAATTTGTCTAATGCTGTCAGTTGGGTGTTAAAGTCCACCACTATTATTGTTTGCCTAAGTCATTTCATCGGTCTAGTAGTACTTGTTTTATGGAACTAGATTGAGATATGTATATACATATATATATATATATATATATATATATATATAGGCTCCAATGTTAGGTGCATATATATTTAGAATAGTTAAGTCTTGTTGAATTGAACCCTTTATCATTGTGTAATGTTCTTCTTTGTCCATTTTTACTGTTGCTGGCTTAAAGTATGTTTTATCTGATATAAAAATAGCAACCCCAGCTGAGTGTGGTGACTCATGCCTGTAATCTCAGCACTTTGGGAGGCATAGGCAGGTGGATCATGAGGTCAGAAGATTAAGACCATCCTGGTTTACATGGTGAAACATCTTCTTTACTAAAAACACACAAAAAAAATAATAATCACTGGGCATGGTGGTGGGCCCCTGTAGTCCCAGCTACTCAGGAGGTTGAGGCAAGAGAATTGCATGAACCCGGGAGGTGGAGGTTGCAGTGAGCTGAGGTTATGCCACTGCACTCTAGCCTGGGCGACAGAGCAAGACTCCATTCCCCAAAAATAGCACCCCTGCTCCTTTTGTTTTCTCTTTGAGTGATAGATCTTTCTCCAACCCTTTACTTTGAGCCTACGTATTTGCTTATGTGTGAGATGTGTATCTTGAAGATAGCAAACAGACAGGTCTTTTTTTTTTCCTTCAACTTTCCTCTCTGTTTTGTGGGGGTGTTTAGATCATCTACATTCAAGTTTACTATGGCTATGTGAGGTTTTGATAAGATGAAGTTGTTAATTGCTTTGTGGCTTCTATTATGTGGTCTTTATAGCATCCCTGGGCTACGTAATTGTGTTTTTGTACTAGCAGGTATCAGTCTTTCATTCCCACGTTTTGAATTCCCTTTAGGATCTCTTGGAAGGCTGATCAAGGGGTAACAAATTTTCCTAGTGCTTGCTTCTCTGGAGAAAATTTTTATTACTCATTCCCTTATGAAGCTTAGTTTGGCAGTATATGAAACGGTTGGTTGCAATTTCTTTTCTTTAAGAAATCTGAAAAGAGACCCCAATTTCTCCAGGCTTCTGAGATCTCTGCTGAGAAGTCCACTGTTTACCTGATGGAGTTCTCTTTTTATCTGATCGGACCTTTTACTCTAGCTGCCTTTAAGAGGCATTGACCTTGGAATAAGTATGGTAACCGTACACCTTGGTGATATTTGTTTTATAAAGTATCTCTAAAGTGTTCTCTGAATATTGTATCTAGATGTCTACTTCTCTTGCAAGATTATGAAAATTTCATTGAATTTTTCCTTCAAGTCTGTTTTCCAAGTTGTTTATTTTTTCTTTCTGTCTCAGGAATGCCAATCATTCATTGGTTTGGTCATTTTACACAGTAATAATGTGATATGTCTTGAAGATTTTGTTCATTTCTTAAAATTAATTTTTTCTTTATTTTTGTCTGATTGGGTTAGTTTAAAAGACCAGCCTTCAAACTCTGAAATTCTTTCTTCTGCTTGCTTCAGTCTAATGATAAAGTTTTCAGTTGTATTTTGAAAAACCTAAAGTGAATTTTTTGGTTCCAGAAGCTCTGATAAACTTATTTTTAAGATGTTTATCTTGTCCTTCACATCCTGGATTGCTGTAGAAATTTCTTTGTGTTGATTTTCAACCTTGTCTTGGATCTTCTTGAGCTTCCTTACAGTCCATGGTTTGAATTCTTTGTCTTTTCTGACTCTCCATTTTGGTTAGAGACTATTGCTGGAAAGATAGTGCTATCTTTTGGTAGTGTCAATAAACTCAGATTTCTCATGGTTATAGAATTCTTGTGCTGGTTCCTTCTCAGCTGGAGATATTATCACTTCTAATTGCTGCAATTTCTTTTATGTGGACAGGATTTTTTCTTTGCCTTTCTTTCCCTACAATATGTTGGTTTATTTTTCCTTCTCTTTCCCTTCCCCGCCCCCTCAAGTTGTGTGGCTTTAGAAATGGTGGATAGGGTATTTTGGCTTTGCTTCTGTAAGCTCTATGTATTTAAGTCAGCAGGTTTTATATTAGGTTGTGGCAGTTTGCCCTATAAGTCAGTAGATGACACTTATAGGTAAGAGCAAGCAGCAGCCAACACAGTTGGGTATACACTTGATCCTTGTTTACTGTGATCCTTGTTTACTGAGAGTAGCTCTCTGTTTCCTGAGGCAATGGACTGATTAATAGAGTACACAGTGGTCTGAGATCCCTGTTTAGCCCTTGGAGGGTGGGATAAAAGTGGGTGGGGCCGGACTGGGCAGGTCAGCCTACAGGTCTCCCCAAGACGGGCACAAGTATCAGTGCCAAGGTGCAATCCAGTGGGGAGACACCAAGCGTGCAGAGGTATGGCTAGGCATGGAGATGGGAAAACTCTTCAGTCCCCAGTTCTCTGCACAGGGATGGGGGACAGCCTAAACTCCTATTTCAGGAGAGTGCATGTTCCAAATGACTGAAGATCTGCCTGGATATGGACTTTAGGGGACTCCACAGCACTACAATCCCTGCACAGGGAGGGTGGGGCAGCTCAGGCTGCTAATCTAGACATATAGATTATCTAGATACCTGGAGATATCCCTTGGAGTGGAGCAGAAAAGTCCTCATTTCAACATAGTCTCTACACAAAAAAGGTGAGGCTGCTTAGGCTGCAGATCCAGGCATTCAGGTGCTACAACTGCCTGGAGAAATGCCTGGGTGTGGAATAGAGAGGGTCCCACTGCACCGTGGTCTCTGCATGGGAAGGGTGAGTCAGCTCATGCTGCTTTTCCGGGCAAGCAGGTGCTTTTGGTTCCTGGAGATATGCCTGAGAATAGAGTGGGTAGGGACACAGGGAGGGGAATAACACCTGGGCCTGTTGGGGGTTGGAAAGCAAGGGCAAGGAGAGCATTAGGACAAATACCTAATGCATGTGAGGCTTAAAACCTAGATGATGGGTTGATAGGTGCAGTAAACCACCATGGCACATGTATACCTATGGAACAAACTTGCACGTTCGGCACATGTATCCTGAAACTTAAAGTAAAATAAAAATAAAGAAAATATAAAATATGTAAATCTCACAGAGTTGCCCTTTATGTATTATTTTGCTATTTCCAAGTGACTGAGGCATGCTAAAAGCCTCTAATCACAATCTTGAAAATAAAAACAGATGATTTTTTAAAGGTAAATATATACATCTGATAATGCCAAATATTTACTTTAATCTGAGTTTAACTCAATTCTCATTTCTACGTTTGATGTCACCTCTGGTAAAAAGTAAACAAAAAATCTAAAATTTTTCTGAGGTTTAGAATCCAACTAATATTTCCTTTCCCTTCTTGATTGAAATGACCAATAAATAAATGACAGGGACCATTTGAAAGATTTGTTTCTAAGTCTGATGAAAAAGAGTAAAAAAAGAAAGTCCCTGGTCATGGGCTACAGATTTGCATGGCACCTCATGAACCAAATGCCAGCTTCTAAATTCCCTTTCTTCCCTGAGCTCAAGTGTGAAGATACAGAATTCTGAATTTCAGGGAAGCTATGCAGGGAGAAGAGTACCTGAGATCCTTTGACATCAGTAACAGCATAGGTCTCTTTTTGGTTTATTTTTTTTAATACATAGCATTCCTCTTTTTTTCCAGCAAATATCTTGTTGGATTTCCAAGTAATTTGGATTATTTTTGCTGATACTGGAATATTGGAAAAGAGGTCACACAGGTGTGGGATGGGGGAGCAAGTCTAATGTGAATATTAGTACCAAATTCCTAAAATCCCAATTCTATAGACTCTTTTAGAAGTTGTGTTTAATTACAATTGTATTTAACTAAAACTTTTAGAAGATTATATATTAAATAATTAGTGAAATAAAACATATGGATCACCAGTTTTAGATTGTGAAAAGCTGTCTACATATAGCGTATGGGAAAGTTTATCTCACTTCAGAACCTTTGTTCAGTGTCATAGAGACTAATAGGTAGAAGAACACAGCACACAATAATAAGGACTAGTAGGGATAAATATAATAGAAATAGCAGCTTCAGATACAGTAGCAACAATGCCTGATACTAATTATATGCCTACTATATGTATGTGTGTGTGTGTGTGTATATAAATACACATACACACATAAATATGTGTAAGTGTCTTAAATGGTTTTTGCTAAGAAGTTATAGTTGCCACATAGAGATGAAGAAACAAGTTAGAGAAGTTAACAAATGTTGCCTATCTAATGGCTATCAAACAGTTAAACAAATAAATGTCTAAACAACTAAATATCAAAAGCGTAAGGATTTAAACCCACATTTTCCTACTCAAAAGTCACTACTACTTATACATTCAACATTTTGCCTATTTTGTTTATTACAATTATTTCATGAAATTCTCTTTTCTACATATTACATTGTTCTCATTCTAGCTTTTCCTGAATTATTAATTCCCCTGGACTTATTCTGGAATGAGTTCAAACCTGCTCACTTCCTGGCTTTATTTTAGCAGTCCGTGGGCCCTGATGGCCAGGCTGATCCTCATGCAAGTGGAAAGCTGCCATTTCTCATTAGCCCCTGCTGTTTGTTCTCACAAAACCATTTTCAAGGTTAAGTAGTGTAATAGTGATCCCTGAGGTCTGCCTTTGCTTTTTGCATTTGATGGAACATTTGTGAGCAATAGTAAGCTTTTACTATTATCTTACTACCACAAGAGGAGTATAATTTAATACAATCAATGATCTATTATATTTCAGGTATACATTCCATGATAATTACAATTATAAGTCATTAGTGCTTCTAATTGAAAAATAAGGGATACTCCTGTGCCTTTACAGAGAAAAATCACATTTGTTATAAATATATTTACAGCCTTGATATTATGAGCATGTTACACACAAGCAGTGAAGCAGCCTGTTTAACCAGGTATGACAAAATATAGTGACCTCAGGGTATCAAAGTGATTATTTCACAAGAAGGATGCTGATAGTGAAGAACAGGAAAAAGTAATAAAGCTGGGATCACCACTTTAATTGCACACAAAGGCCAAGTGGTTATCATAAAACACTGTCTTTGTTAGGCACAATGGCTCATTCCAGTAATCCTAGCACTTTGGGTGAACAAGGTGAGAAGATAGCTTAAGACTAGGAGTTGAGACCATTGGAGACCTTGTCTCTAGAAAAAGATAACATTTTTAGAAATCAGCCTGGTTTGGTGATACATGCCTGTAGTCTCAGTCACTTCGGAGACTGACGGAGGAGGATCACTTGAGCCCAGGAGTTTAAGGCTACAGTGATCTATGGTTGTGTCACTGCACTACAGCCTGGGTGACAGGGTTCTGTCTCTAAAAAAAGAAAAGAAGAAAGAGAAAGGAAACCACTGAGTAAGATATCTTTAATAGGAAGGTGTAGTGGTTTCTATCTTCAATACGGCATAGTTCACTGTGTTGAACTAAAGTGTCCATACCCTAAGTAGAACTCTACATTTTGTGGGGAGAAATAGCAATTCAGATTATAACATTAAATTCCCCAAATATTTAATGTTGGAAGTAGACTTAATCTATTTCAGAAAAATAGGCCCAAACTAGCATTTGTGATTTTAATATCAGAAGACTGTTTGGTAGTCATCAAAAAGTGTAAAATAACTGGTTCCCTTCCAAAAACCCACAGATATCTATAGAAGAATTAGCCAAAGCCAGTTGTATATTCTGTTTATGTTTGAACTAAACTGTAACATATAGGTATTTACCCTCATTATAAGAATTTGTGTAACATGAGTTATAAACAAATATTTCTTGTATGCATGGTAAAAATAATGAAGTATATTTTAGTAACAGAATAAATATTATACATTTTCTTCAGATAATTTAAGTACCCAATAGTTAGAAGCTAAGCATTTATATTAAAAACACCCACACCAACATGACCTGCAGAAAACTCGGGACAAAGAAAAAGATAAAAACTCAAATATAAGACTCTCAGCCCTCTATAGCAAATGTGAAACATATCCTATATGAAACACTTAAAATAACAAACTGATGTATTTAAAGTAATGTTTTATGTACGTGATAATCTGAAATGGTATATGGCAGGTGTTTACCATTTCTACATGTACTATTTGGTGTGTGCATTTTTGTTTTTTCTTAACCATATTTTCTATTTTTTAGTCTCATTCTGAAGATCTTATGTTGCTTATTCTTTCTATTTTTATTCTGATTGTATATATTTTAAGAAAGATAAAATAAATGACTAAAATTATACCATGTTCTTCCAAGCTCTGAAAATAAATACTTAGCAAAAGAGAAAAAATCAAAGCATTTGGAAGTTTCAGATAAATTTTTATTTTAAATACAATGACTCATGCCAACTGTAAATTATGTCATATCACTAAAAACATCTCATAAATACTAAGGGATAATGTTGCATTCAGCATGAAAGGGAACTGAATTAAAGGCATGTACTATATAAGCAAGACAATGTATCAGTGCTCTTGCTCACATTGCCAAATATCACAGTGAAAATGGTAAAAGAAATTGGATAGGAAATGTCTGAAAAGCCACATCCTCAACCAGAGTATGGCTGTGGGGAGTTTCACAATTAAAGGTTGGGAAGAAAATATCATTGGAATGGTCATGAAACAATAGAACATCTTCCTGTTTCCTCCTGGAGCAAGAGAAGAAGCCTGGATTCTGCTATTAGCCATTATTTTGAGATTTCTCCCATGATGTTAGGTTTGAAGGCATGGAAAAGTGGAAATGCGTTCTGCATTAGTTTCAGAATTCTAATGAGCTCAGTAATATGGGAATTCTCTGGAAAGAACAGCTGTCTTACCTTTCTCTGGATTCTAAAAATGCCTTATAATGAGGGAAGATTCTGAGCATAGCACGTACAAAATTTGGGGCCTTTGTATCAGATGGATTTCAAAGCACAGAACTACAAATAAAGATTTTGGATGATACATGTCAAGACTCAACACTTTGGCCATTCAAGTGGACAATACATTGAGTGTAATATGAATCTTCTGGAAAGATCTTGAAGTAACTAGCAAGTTTTCTATAACATCCATGGGAATATTTATTTGTTTGCTTGCAAAGGTGATTAATTGAGTATCATCTATACATTGAGTATCAGGGATCAAGTTGGGAAAGTGAGCTTATAGTTAACATCCTTAACTCAATTGCTTCTAAATCTCTGCAGATAAGATTTGTGTAAATTTTAATAAGAAACATTATTACATTATTATATTTATATTTTTAAGGATTTATATTGAAAATAAATGTAAAATAAAATACAAATAAAAATCAATAAACAAGAATTAAAAACTAGAAGTAATAACTATAGCAAAAATAGACAATAGGGTATGAAACCAAAATAATAAGGACTTTTAATGGGAACAAAATAAAATACTAACACCACTGAAGAACTAGAATAAAAAATAAAGAAAATGGACTAACAGATCACAAAAGAAAACTAAAACAGATTAAAAATATTTTAAAATATTTTCAAAATAATAACAAAAGTATAAGTGTGATTATTCATTATATTTGCTTGAGTAGATGGTTAACAAGTTTTATGAAAGTCAACTCTCTTTAATGCTACTCATGAATTTTCTTTTTTTTAATTGCATTTTAGGTTTTGGGGTACATGTGAAGAACATGCAAGATTGCTGCATAGGTACACACATGGCAGTGTGATTTTCTGCCTTCCTCCCCCTCACCTATATCTGGCATTTCCCCCCATGCTATCTCTCCCCACCTCCCCACCCACCTGTCCCTCCCCAATTTCCCCCCAACAGACCCCAGGGTGTAGTGCTCCCCTCCCTGTGTCCATGTGTTCAACACCCGCCCATGAGTGAGAACATGCAGTGTTTGATTTTCTGCTCTTGTGTCAGTTTACTGAGAATGATGATTTCCAGGTTCATCCATGTCTCTACAAAGGACACAAACTCATCATTTTTGATAGCTGCGTAATATTCCATGGTGTATATGTACCACATTTTCCCTGTCCAGTCTATCATCGATGGGCATTTGGGTTGGTTCCAGGTCTTTGCTATTGTAAACAGTGCTGCAATGAACATTCATGTGCATATGTCCTTACAGTAGACTGATTTATAATCCGTTGGATATATACCCAGTAATGGGATTGCTGGGTCAAATGGAATTTCTATTTCTAGGTCCTTAAGGAATCGCCACACTGTCTTCCACAATGGTTGAACTAATTTACACTCCCACCAACAGTGTAAGAGTGTTCCTATTTCTCCACATCCTCTGCAGCATCTGTTGTCTCCAGATTTTTTAATGACTGCCATTCTAACTGGCATGAGATGGTATCTCAATGTAGTTTTGATTTGCATTTCTCTAATGACCAGTGATGATGAGCATTTTTTCATATGTTTGTTGGCCTCATGCATGTCTTCTTCTGTAAAGTGTCTGTTCATATCCTTTGCCCACTTCTGAATGGGCTTGTTTATTTTTTTCTTGCAGATCTGTTTTAGTTCTTTGTAAATTCTGGATATCAGCCCTTTGCCAGATGGGTAGACTGCAAAACTTTTTTCCCATTCTGTTGGTTGCCTATTCACTCTAATGACTGTTTCTTTTGCCATGCAGAAGCTGTGGAGTTTGATTAGGTCCCATTTGTCTATTTTGGCTTTTGTTGCCAATGCTTTTGGTGTTTTGGTCATGAAGTCATTGCCTACGCCTATGTCCTGAATAGGTACATTTTCATATATAAGAACAGTAACTTGACCCTTCAGACATGGTCTTCATGCCTCACTTTTTCATGATGGTCTTGATTTGTCTTATAGATTCATAATCTATTCTTTGCACACCTCCCCATTTCAATTGCATACTTTCGAATGTTTAAACAATTTTACTTTTATTCATATTTCATACTCATTGGCAGTTATTTTGAGACTTCTTCCACCATAAGTCTTAGATGGCTCCAAAAGCAGGTTTCCTAATTCCTTCCCCTGTGTGTGTGTATATATGTTTATGGGTACACATTATCTTCGGTTTTATGTAAATGCACATTGACATGTCATATAAATACATAAACAAACATTGTATCTACCTGTTCTCTTATTGTTAAACCCTTTCAAACTATTTGGTGGAGAGAAAAAACTCTTTCTGTTCTGAAGAATAAAAGTCTAACATCAGAGAGTATGATTCTTATGCTCAGCTACATAATAAGAAATATTAGGAATGGGATTCTGTTTAGTAAATTTTTATGAAATAATTGATTTTTAAACAGGTATTCTTATATTAATTATAAGTTACATTAGAAATTTGATATAACACTTTTCACTAGAGGTTGATTGGTTTTGGACATTACATGAATAAGCTTTATCTATTAAACCACAATAGACATGATAAAAAATGATCATTTAGCAGCAGTTTTGTAGATCTGTTCATGACCAAAGAAGCCACAAGAAAGATTTATGAAAGAGAATATCCAACAGTGTTAACATTTCTGAGCTTCTTGAAGAAAACATTGGTCAAGGGAAACAACTTCACATTAGAGGAACAGTAGTACCTCACAAAGAGTCCACTGCTGAATTAAAAAATATTTAATGCCGTCAAGTCTCTGAATTAGCCTGTTTACCACAGAGAAACTATATTGGCTTTCACATAGATGACTGACCAGATGTTCTTAAGCCATTTATTTTGACTAAATAATTTTAGTTGATTGAATTAAAACTACTTTGTATTTTTAAATGTGTTTATTAAATTACTATGAAGACACAAAAGATGACACTTTATCTTTATTCATCTGTCCTTTTTGATATTAGAATTGTTACATATTATTTTGTTTTCTTTTAGTATTTTTGTTATGTGACAGAAAAAAGCAAGGTATGGCAAAAGAATCACCTCTTTTTACATTCATTAGGAACTTTATTGTTTTCTCCTGGTCTCTTCTCTACTGCACACAAATCTCTTTTACTTCCCTCCTGATGCACAAATCTCTTTTGCTTCCCTCCTGATACACAACTCTGTTTGTTCCTCTGTTCATTAATTCATTATCTATTGAATAACACCATGGGAAACAACATATTGCTCCCCAAGATGCTTTCAATAAATAATGAAGCAACCAGATGACTGGGGCTCACCAACATGGGAGAGGAGTGAGGAGCTGAGAATTCGTGGAAGCCATGGGATTATTTTTTTAAAAAATTGTTTTTGCATTTGTGCAATATAGAAGCCTTGGGTTCCCTTATTTTCCCTCATGGGGTTCCATAAGCTTTTAGCTCTAAAGTTTTATTGAGAAACACAACTGGGGACTTCTGAGGAATCCACACTGATCTTGACAGCTGCCTGGGTTGTGAAATTGGTGAGAGAGAAATGACAGGAGTGTTTTCAGCAGCCACAGTGTTAGTAGAAAAAAAATTGAACAGACACATGTGAATCAAAGGAGCCGTGCGTGTGACTCTTAGAAAGTTAGATTGATTTGAAGGCCAGGCACGGTGGCTCAAGCCTGTAATCCCAGCACTTTGGGAGGCCGACGCGGGTGGATCACAAGGTCAAGAGATCGAGACCACCCTGGTCAACATGGTGAAACCCCGTCTCTACTAAAAATACGAAAAATTAGCTGGGCATGGTGGCACGTGCCTGTAATCCCAACTACTCAGGAGGCTGAGGCAGGAGAATTGCCTGAATCCAGGAGGCGGAGGTTGCGGTGAGCCGAGATCGCACCATTGCACTCCAGCCTGGGTAACAAGAGCGAAACTCCGTCTCAAAAAAAAAAAAAAAAAAAAAAAAGAAAGAAAGTTAGATTGATTTGCTAATGTCTAACTTATGGCACTAAAACAAAAAACAGGTATTTTTAATGATGATCAGGCTCCATTTACAATCAGTTTTGCAAGGGAGTGTCTGATTTGTCGGTGAGCATTTTGACATTAGATCATATTCTCTAATCACGTCATTCAGCTGATTGAAAAACGAAGTCATAATTTGTTCAGGTGTAATTAGAATATATTCTAATGTATTAAACTCAATATATAAAATACATATTCACTACATTTTACATCTCTAAAATTTCACCAGACACTAAATAAGAATGAAGTAAATAGATAAAAAAAATTAAAATAGGAACTTCTGTTTTTGCAAATTCTTGTTACTATGCACAAAATCTACTCACCATTTCATGTTGTATTTCTTGTGTTTTATTCATCAAGAGATAAAAGGAAAAATAGTGGGAAATTTTCAGAATAAGAATCCTAAGGTTAAAGAAGTTGCTAATTTGTTTTCTTGTTTTGAAATAGGACTGCACTAAGAACTTACAGAGGGAAAAGTTATCTGTAGATTATTGTTCTGAAAAATAAGAAGCAACTGAAGGCACACATATAATTTCATTTTGCCACTTATCTTGGCATCTGACACCTCTTAAAATCATGATTGGCTTCCTAAGACTAACAAATATAAGATGTTGAATTAAAGGCACTACTTTTCTTGTCTTTGTTTTGGTTGAATCAAAATAGCAGCCTATACATAGGTTCCCATACAAGAAAATGTTATGTAAATCCAAATACAACCCCTTTGGGAGCTACATTACCACCACCATTACCTTCTTTTCCTTACCCTACTAACTGGCACTTTTAATTGTCTTAGAAAGAGGTCTCAGTAAGGATAAAAGTCATAAACCAGTAAGTTTATGTGTTTTGAACACCTTCTGGAAAAGCAATGTCAAGAAATGTTGCACTGAAAACTCTGTGCATGTTTCTGACTAAACCCTGAAGTACTCTTGTTAGAAAGATTTGATTCACCCTGGGCTCAGCAATCCCTTTCCTGAGTTTATGCGGATGGGGAGAATATGGGAAGAAGGTGGACAAAAGAGCAGTTATTCTGTTTAACTTCATCTAAAAGTCATCTTCTGAGATCACACAATGGTAAAAACATGAGCTTTTGACAAAGTTGACTTGAGTTTGAAATCAGCTTTGCTATGATCCTAAGATAAATTACTTAAATTTACTGAGTTTAAATTTCCATAATCATAAAATATAGCTAAACCTATCCATCTTGCATGATTCCTGTTAATATTAAGAATAATTCATATCAAGCACCTATCGTAGCTCTTGGCATCTATTAAATAGCACATGTTCAATAAATTATAGCTAACATTGTTGATCTTTTCATCATTCGTTTAAAATATTATAAATTCACATACCAATGATAATAATATAATTTCCTCTAGCAATCTTAACTATATTGATGGTTTTCTGTTTAAATGTAAACTTTATTTTTTTAAATTTTATACACATACTTATGTATGTACTTTACAAATAGCTGAAACATTCATTTTTGTTGTTGTTAAAAATACCTGTCTCCATTACTGATATCTTGTTAAACAGCAACTTATTAGAACAGAAGTAAGTAACTTCTGTTTTTTTCTCCAAGCATTTATTACATTTGTCCTTTTCAACATGTAGCCATAAAAGTAATTTATGTGAGATGAAAGTTAAAAGCGATAGCTTAATTTCTCAAAATTAAACAATCCCTCAAATCTATGCAAATTGAAATGTCCAAATGTGATGGGAGATGTAAAATGCTAACTGCAAGGGATATTAAAGAGGCTATTCTTTTAATAATTAAAGGCTGATGTTACTAGCATTGTTAACAAAAGACTTTTAAGAACAGATCCTTTTACACTTTATTTTTTGTACATAATCTTAGATAAGGTGTGGAAGTGACTAGCCCAATTTACAGCCCCCATGGCATTCCTTCAAATGGTAGTCACCAGTATATGAAAGGTGACCCTATAAAAAATAACATATGTTGCAACCATACTAATCTGTATATTCTAGCCTAAAAATGGCTTTTTAAATTCACCTCTTCTGGTTCTCGTTTGTTCATTTCATGTACAAAACATCAAGATTTTTACATAACAGCACCATAACAACATTGCACTAGAGACAGTTTTATTCATTTCAATAGCTTACACTGACACTCCTTTTAGAAAAACAGCCATTTTGATGGCTAACATAAAAAAAACATATTAAATATGAACATATGAGCATCTCAGAGCAACCTCTTTGTCATATTTGTCAGGAACTGAGAATTTCAGTCAAAATTCTTGGAGTTCAGGGCAGATGGAAATGTGCAGTTCCTCAGTTGAGAAGTTATTAATATTCAAACCCACAATGGGCATTAATAAAAACTACAATCTGGGATTTGGGCTGTTGTAACAGAATTAGTTTAGATTCTTTTTTTGAAAATTATGTTATGGAAATGTAACTTTTTTCTTTTTTTAGAATTCTGAAGAAATCCATAGGAAAGAAATACCAGATTTCTTTGGATTATATACATATTAAACTACTATTTTCCTTTTACAATTTTTTTTTCCACAATTAATGAGTACAGGGTTACTAATAGTCTGAGAGATAGGAAATGAAAAATGTCAGCAGCTCCCCTGTGTTTGAGACAATCTGCCATACTCTATGGGAATGCTGGGGCTCAGAAAACAATACCCCAAAACGAAGGCCTCAGCAGCAGCCTCAAAAACAAAAGTATTTTTTTTTTTCTCTGACCTTCTCCTGACCGCTTGTCTTTCTATCTCATTCTCTCCTGAAGATAGTCTCAATTAAAGCTGGACTCCCTCTTCCCAAGACAGACCATAGAAACCAGAATCCTTTTTCCTGAAAGCCAGCCACAAAATGTAAAAATGTTCTATGTGAAAACAGGCCATAAAGAAATCTTACTTAACTTGTTGACTGTGGGTCATAAGACCCCCATTCAAGAGAGGGTCCTACTCCACATCCAGAAAGAAGGAATGCATGCTCAGAGAGGCCAAGAAGAGTCTAGGCAGGCATTGCTGGATTTTCCCACTCAGCCTATTAGCATAAGATCACACCCTTTTTGTGTAATCACATTTCTACATAACTGTCCATACTTTGATGAACCTAAGCATAAAAATGGGCAAATGTCCCCTGTATCTTTGGGTCTTCATTCTGCATCCTCCTGTGTATACACGTTAAATAAGTTTATATGCCTTTTCTCCTAGAAATCAATTTGCCTCATGTCAGTGCTTTTTTAGCAAACATTTAGGAGGCCACGGTTCTTAGCTCCTACAGAGACTTACTTGGTAACAGAATGTTCTCCTTTCTTGAGTTATTTTGCATATAATTATATGTAGCTTGGCCTAATGCCAAAGTCAACAATGCTGGGAAATGAAATGATCTATGAAAATTCACAAATAGATGCACACATATCATCCTGTATTGGTTAACAAAAAATTGTCTTTGTGTGCTTTTCCTTAACTCCTATTATCTACCTTCATGAATTCACATTGAAGTAGAATCTAGGATTTTTCCATTCTACCTAGGAAATGCATAAGAGCACAAGTATGAGAACTCTCCAGTGTACATGGATAAGAAAAAACTCTGAAGTTCACGTAACATTATTAAATCGATCATCAAGCTAATGGTAAAATAGATTTTTTTTCTTTTTGAGATGGCGTTTTGCTCTTATTGCCCAGGCTAGAGTGCAGTTGTGCAATCTTGGCTCATTGCATTGCAACCTCTGCCTCTGGGGTTCAAGCGATTCTCCTGTCTCAGCCTCTCAAGTAGCTGGTATTACAGGCACCCACCATCATGCCTGGCTATTCTTTGTATTTTTAATAGAGACGGGGTTTCACCACGTTGACCTGGCTGATTTCAAACTCCTGATCTCAGGTGACCCACCTATCTCAGCCGCCCAAAGTGCTGGGATTACAGGCATGAACCACCTGGCCCAGAACTAAAAATCAGAATTTTGTAAATGGCTTAAATAATTGCAATAAAAATAGAAATGACACTTTTATAGGTAAAGCGCTATAAAAAAATTTCAAAATATAGACAGAAATTTTCATATTCACCATTACAAATTTAACCATTATTTGAAAAAATAATTACATGAAAGACAAGGGCTTTCAAGATAATTTTCCAACCTGTTAACAAAATAATATAATAGTCCTAAATGCTTTCTTAAAGAAAGAAACAACACTGACCTACAGGAAGACATGAGTTGAAGGGGCCAAAATTACAGCTGACTATTTTAAAGAGGAAAGAGACATAATTTTAAAACTTTTTTATATTCAAGTTATAAAACAATTAAGATCTAGTGGTGAATTTCTGCTTATGTTTAGGTTAACTGAAAGTCCATTCCAAGTTTACATAACCATGAAATAAAATGCTTTATATTATTTGAGAGACAATTTGGTGGCGCTGGGAGAGAGAGGCAAGGAAGAAAGCAAAGAAATAAAAAAAATTAAAGTTATCTATTAAGTACATATGAATGATAATGTAGAACATTTATGAAGGAAGGAACACTTTAGTTTTAGGCTTCTAGAACAATTAAAGAAGGTGTTATACCTTAATTGTTGAACAGGTTGTTACCTTAGCCCTTCTCTATATATTAAAGAAAAAATAGGAATAAAAAATAAAACATTTTATTATAAGTGGGAGCTAAACATTAAGTACATGTGGACATAAAGAAGGGAGTAGCAGACCCTGTGGTGTAGTTGAGGGTGGAGGAAGAGAGGAGTGAGAATCAAAAACTATCTATTGGGTACCATGCTTACTTATTACCTGTGTGACTGAATAATCTGTACACCAAACACTAGTGACATGCAATTTACCTATATAATAAAAATGCACATGTACCCCTGAGCCTAAAATATTTTTTTTAAGTTTAAAAATAAATAAATACATAAATAGAGATACCTGGTATTTGAAAATATTTGGATCCTATTCCTCAATAAAACCTGATTGTCAATAGTTAATATTAAAAACAAGTACTCCTTCCCTATTTCCTCATACTTATTTTTTCCATGGAATAAAATTATGGATACACAAAACCAGGTGTGCTCTCTTTTTTAGTAGCCCATATATTGAAACTGATTCTGACAGGTTATTTATTTATTGGCTTTACTCCAAGATTGGAAAATATTATAGCATTCTGAGATGAATATATTGAGAAAAAACACTAAGGCAAAGAATAAATGAGAAAAAATAATTACAAATGGATTACATTTTTTAATGTAAAGGAACATGCTTCACTAAAGTAGGTACAACTCCCAATGCATGTACAACTCCCGATAGCAGAATTTTGTTGAAATTAATATTTTGAGATATTTTCCAAAAATTTAAAGTTTTGTTGAGATAATTTTACGTTGTATTCATCTTGTAATCATTTAGATGCCATCGAATAACTATTAACATCTGTTTTTCAGTAAATAGAATGATTTCCTAAAAATTTAAAGTAATAAATTTGTTTCTCTTTAATTGAAATTTAAAAATATATATTTTGTCTATTTATTTTGACCACTAACCATAAATGGTAAGTAGCATGAATTATTTTTATTAGTTCTGACTCTGCTTCTCTGATTTATGTTATGGTTTTAACAAGTTACCAGAGCTAAATATTTCCTAGTTTTCTGTAGCATAGTCAGTTAAGCCATCAGTAAACAGATTCCTGTCCTAGCTATAGTAGAAAGAGATTACTATCATAATAAAATATCAAGAAATATATCAGATTATGCACATCTTCTGTATTCTAGAGTTAATTTCCTCTGGTTGTAATAATGAATTCTTTTAGATTAATGAAGTCATGATTCTTCTGTGCTTTGTTTCTTCAAAAATGTTAAGTTTCTGAAATTCAACTATGGTTTCGTCTATATTGCTTATTAATTTTCTTTGCTTAAACTCTGGCATTGAATGGATATGCTAAAAAATTTGTTCATATTAACTGGAAGAACATATACAAAAGATTTGCATATGTACTTCAGAGAAAAAAATTGCTATATGAGACAGCTTATGGGTCTTAAAATGTGTTAAATAATGTAAAACTGTTTCTGAGATGGTTGAAGCAATTTACATACTAATTAACACAATATGAAGATACTAGATCCCCATAACCTTGCCGGTAATTATCTATCATGCAGAAATTTTGGCCATTCTGGTGGATAAATAATAGCAACATATTGTCTTTTAAATTTTTATTTTTCTGTTTATCAATAGTAAGAAAAATATTTCCATGTGTTTATTGGCCTTTTGCATTTTTTCACATGTAAAGAACTTACACTAGTCCTGGTTACCTCCCTTTTTCTCATTGACTGGTGTCGATTCTTATATATTGTAGGTACTATTCATTCCCTGTCATATGCGTAACAAAAATCTCCTTTATGTGAAGTCTCCTTTTAGATTTAACATTTGTATTATCATCACATTGATCATTACATTTATTTAGTTTAGTCAATAAATGTAATGATAAAAGTAAGGGGTAATTTATTTAAATATAATGATAAAATTGGCTATAATAAATTACCTTTAAGCAAATTTTACTTTAGTAAATAAATGTAATAATAAAATTGTCTATAATAAATTACTTCCTCTTTTAGATGTCATTCAATGCCATAAGTTATTGAAGATCATTTTCTATATTACATTCTAGAATACGAACAATTTTACATTTCAAGTCGTTGATTTGACTAGAATTTCCATTTTTTAAAGTGAAGTAGAGGTACAATTTAATTTTTTCCCATATGGGTACCCAATTGTATCAGCTTTTTTGTTAAAATAATATCTCTATTATTATTATTATTATTATCTAAATAATAATAAATGCAGTAGCATCTCATTGTATTTTAATTGTCTATATATTTGTGGATCTATTTCTGAGTTTTATATCCTATCAGTCCATGTATATCCTCAAACAAAATATATGCTGTTTTTGCAACTGTAGCTATATCTTTAGTGCATGTATATGATCATGTAAATACTCTGTTTTTCTTTAATATTAAATTGGCATTTTTTGTCCTTTGCATTTTTCAAAGAATTTTAGAACCAGCTTATCAATTTCACAAAACTATGATGGAATTTTTAATAGTGTTCTATTAAATCTATTAAATAGTGTTCTACTTAATCTATTAAAATAAGTGTTCTATTAATATCTGATGGTAATCTGTTCTGGAGTATCAAAATTTTTTAAAACTAGAAATGTCAATATACAGACATGCATCACTTAATGACAAAGATATATTCTAAGAAAGACCATCTTAAGCGATTTGGTCACTGTGTGAACATCACAAAGTGTACTGATACAACCTTAGAAGATATAGCCTAATAAACACATAGATTATATGATAGAACACTTTGCTTTAGGCTACCAACCTGTACTACATGCCACTTTACTGAATACTGTAGGCAACTGTAACACAATGGTGAGTATTTGTGTCTCTAAACATATCAATACAGAAAAGTTACAGTAAAAGTATTATATAAAAGATAAAAGTGGTAACCGGTACAGGGCACTTAACATAAATGGAGTATGCAGACACGGAAGTTTCTCTTAGTGATGAATGAATGGGAAGACCTGAGATATTACTAGACACTATGTAGACTCTGAACATTGGACAGCTAGGTTATATTATTTTCAAAAAAATTTTATTCAATAATGAATTAACCTTTGCTTACTGTAACTTCTTTATAAACATTTTATTTATTTTTTGACTCTTTTGTAGTAACACTTAGCTTAAAACTCAAATACATTGTACAACTATATAAAGATATTTTAGTTCTTTATGTTCTTATTCTGTAGACATTTTTCTATTTTTAATTTTATTATACTTTTTAAACATTTTTGTTAAAAACTAAGACATAAGCAAACACTTTAGCCTAGGCTTACACAGGGTCACGACTGTCAATGTCATTGTCTTCTCACTTCACAATTTGTCCCTCTTAATGGTTTTCAGGGACAATACGACTTACAGAAAGAGCTGGCATCTACTGTAATGTCATGACTTCTGAAGTATCTCCTGAAAGACCTGAGGATGGTTGGTTTTTTTTTTTTTCCCCTTTTTATTTATTTATTTATTTATTTTGAGATGTAGTCTCGCTATGTCATCCAGGCTAGAGTGCAATGGTGTGATCTTGGCTCACTGCAACTTCTGCCTCCTGGGTTCAAGTGTTCTCCTGCCTCACTCTCCCAAGTAGATGGGACTACAGGCACCCACCACCATGTCTGGCTAATTTTTGTATTTTTAGTAGAGATGGGATTTCACCATATTGGTCAGGCTGGTTTTGAACTTCTGACCCAGGTGATCCACCTGCCTTGGCCTCCCAAAGCACTGAGATTACAGGTGTGACCCACCACACCCAGTCAGCTGTTTTTTTGTTTGTTTGTTTGTTTGTTTGTTTGCAGCTAACTTTTTCATAAACAGAAGTACACTGTAAAATAGCAATAAAAAGTATACAGTTATCTATTGAATAACATAGATTTAATATGTATGTGACCAGTTATAAGCAGATATTTTTCAACCAACATGGATAAAAAATACAGTATTTGCAGGATGTGAAATATGCATATACACAGAAGACCAACTTTTCATATATACAGGTTTTACAGGGCCAACTGCAGGAGTTGAGTATGTGTGGATTTTGGTATATGTGAGAAGTCCTGGAACCATTCCTCTGCTTATACTGAGGGACAACTGTTATATAGCAACTAATAGGTAAAAGATTTTTTCAGCTCCATCATAATCTTATGGGGCTACCATAATATATACAGAATGTTTTTGACTGAAATGTTACATGATGCATGACTGTATAAAACATGCTATGTATCTCCATGTATTCTGATTTTCTTTAATGTCTCTCAATAATTTGTTATTTTTATCTTGCAAATATTCTCTAAATTTGTTCTTAGGTATTTTGTATATTTGCTGCTATTACAAAGTACATTATTAATTTCACACTAAAATTGATATATAAAATATAGAGTATCAAAAATAAAGATAATATGAAGAATGAAAATGTTCTAGAACAAATACTGGCTTCTCTCTTTTTCTCTTTCTCAATCTAGTTATGAATCTGAACTAATCTCTTCAATAGAAAATAAATTATTATGTTATTCTAATTCTCAATAATTTCTAGTTCTCAGGCCATGAATATTGTTTTTGGAATTTTTGGCTCACTATGAAAAATGAACACACAGTGAACACATAAGAAACAATATTGTACTCCAAAACTAAAAAAAGGGGGTAACTTTGATTATGATGAAATTGATGCACTAATTTTAACAGAGAGTCTCTGAAGCTTATGCTTATAACGATAAAAATGGTCATCTTTTTTATTAACAACTTTATCATTTTGCACATTTTATTGTGTAAGTACACATATGTAACAAAGATTTCCTAGAGACGTTTGATTAATCCCTATCATCTAATTGTTTAAAATCAATTCAGGAATGGGGGGGTGCCAAGATGACTGAGAGAAGCCGGCACTGGAATGCAGCTCCCAGCAAATGAGATGCAGAGGGCTAGAGGACTTCACATTCCAAATGAGGTGCTGGGTTCATTTCTGTGGGACTGACAGAGCACTGAAATTAGGCCCAGGGAAGGAGACACAGGGTGAGAGCTACCCAGGGGGGCCAATCAAGACAGGTAGGCAGGGGGCATGTCCCCACCTGAAACGTGCAGCCAGCGCAGAGGGTCAGGGGACTTTATCCCCTTGGTGCTCCCTTTCAGATCCTGTGCTTATCTCATCCTTCCTGCAACCCACAGTCCATGAGAGCCCTGCCAGATGGTGGGGCGCTGTGGGTGGTCAATGCAAATCTGAGCAGCAGCTACCACCGGACTGGGCAAGTTGTCCCGGGGACCTGGGTGGGAGTTTGGACTAAAGCCAGTGGGATGCACCATCCCACAGAGGGAGGCAGAGTTGCAAGCAGGGAAACAGAACATAAGACCTGGCAGGCTCCACTTCCACAGAATTCAAACTGAAGCACTCACTAGATGGCTTGGCAGCAAATACACCAGTTTGACCCCAACCAGGAAGATCCAGCTGGGGAAGGAGAGCGGCCATTGGGAAGGTGGGACCAATCTCACCTGCAAACAAACTCCAGGGAAGGACCACCCACCCAACAACCTGACTGAACCAAAGAGAGCCCAGCAACACCCTCTACAGGCCAAAAAAGATACAGCTCCAACCTTAACAGAAAAAACATCACTCAGAGACGCCTCCTGGAATCACCAGCTTCACAGATTAAAGGGAGATAAATCAATGAAGATGGGGAAAAAAACAGCACAAAAAGGATGAAACCATCAAAGAACAGAACACCTCTTTTCCTCCCAGGGATCACAACTCCTCACCATCACGGGAACAAAAAAAGAGAATGAATCTGACAAATTGACAGAAGCAGGAGTCAGAAGGTGGGTAATAACAAACTTCTTGAGTTAAAAGACCATGTTCTAACCCAATGCAAAGAAATTAAGAACCTTGAAAAAATGTTAGACGAAATGCTAACTAGAATAACCAGCTTAGAGAAGAATGTAAATGACTTGATGGAGCTGAAAAACACAGCACGAGAACTTGGTGAGACATACACAGCCAAATCAATCAAGCAGAAGAAAGGATATCAGAGATAGAAGATCAAATTGATGAAATAAAATGAGAAGGCAAGATTAGAGATAAAAGTGAAAAAAATGAACAAAGCCTCCAAGAACTATGGGATTATGTGAAAAAACCTAATCTATGCTTGATCGGCGAACCTGACTGTGACAGGGAGAATGAATCCAAGTTGGAAAACACTCTTCAAGATATTATACAAGAGAACTTTCCCAACCTAACAAGGCAGGCCAACATTCAAATCCAGGAAATACAGAGACACCACAAAGATATTTCTCAAGAAGAAGGACCCCAAGGCACAAAGTTGTCAGATTCACCAGGGATGAAATGAAGGAAAAAACTCTAAGGGCAGCAAGAGAGAAAGGTCGAGTCACCACAAAGGAAAGACCATCAGATTAACAGTGGATCTCTTGGCAGAAACTTTGCAAGCTAGAAGGGAGTGGGGGCTAATATTCAACATCCTTAAAGAAAAGAACTTTCAACCCAGAATTTCCTATCTGGCCAAACTAAGCTTCGTAAGTGAAAGAGAAATAAAATCCTTTATGGACAAGCAATTCCTGAGAGATTTTGCAACTACAAGACCTGCCTTACAGAAACTACTGAAGGAAGTACTAAACAGGAAAAGGAATAACCAGTACTAGTCACTGCAAAAATGTACCAAATTTTAAAGAATCATGATGCAATGAAGGAGCCTCATCAATTAATGGGCAAAACAACCAGCCAGTAACAAAATGGCAGGATAAAATTCAAACATAACAATATTATCATTGAATGCAAATGGCCTAAATGCCCCAATCAAAAGACACAGACTGCCAAACTGGATAAAAAGTCAAGACCTATCAATGTGCTATATTCAGGAGACCAATTTCACATGCAAAGACTCATATAGACTCAAAATAAAGAAATGGAAGAAGATTTACCAAGCAGATGGAGAGCACAAAAAAGAAAAAAAAAAAAAAAAAAGCAGGGGTAGCAATCCTAGTCTCTGATAAAATGGACTTTAAATTAACAAAGATCAAAAGAGACAAAGAAGGGCATTACATAATGGTAAAATGATCAATGCACCAAGAAGAGCTAACTAACCTAAATATTTATGCACCCAATGCAGGAGCATCCAGATACATAAAGCAAGTTCTTAATGACCTACAAAGAGACTTAGACTCCCACACAATAATAGTAGGAGACTTTAATACTCCACTAACAATACTGGACAGATCAATGAGACAGAAAGTCAACAAGGGTATTCAGGACTTGAATAAAGATTTGGACTAAGCAAACCTAATAGACATTTACAGGACACTTCACCCCAGAACCACAGAATACACATTCTTCTCAGCACCACATTGCACTTACTCCAAAATTGACATATAATTGGAAGTAAATCACTCCTCACCAAATGCAAAAGAATGGAAATCATAACAAACAGTCTCTCAGACCACAACACAATCAAATTAGAACTCAGGATTAAGAAAAGCACTCAAAACTGCACAATCACATGGAAAATGAACAACTTGCTCCTGAATGACAAATGGATAAACAATGAAATGAAGACAGAAATAAAAATGTTTTTTGAAACCAATGAAAATGAAGACACAACATACCAGATACTACGGGATACATTTAAAGCAGTGTCTAAATGGATATTTATAGCAATAAATGCCCACATGAGAAACAAGGAAAGATCCCAAAATTGACACCCTATCATTAAAATTAAAAGAGCTAGAGGAGCAAGATCAAAAAAACTCAAAAGCAAGCAGAAGACAAGAAATAGTTACGATCAGAGCAGAACTGCAGGAGATAGAGACACAAAAAACCCTTCAAAAAATCAATAAATCCAGGAGCTGGTTTTTTGAAAAGATCAACAAAATAGACCCCTAGCTTAACTAATAAAACAGAAAAGAGAGAAGAATCAACAAGATGCAATAAAAAATGATATAGGGGAGATCACCAGTGATTCCTCAGAAATAAAAACTACCATCAGAGATTACTACAAACAACTCTATGCACATAAACCAGTAAATCTGAAAGAAATGGATAAATTCCTAGAAACCTGCACACTCCCAAGACTAAGCCAAGAAGAAGTTGAAACCCTGAATAGACCAATAACAAGGTGTGAAGTCAAGGCAGCAATTAATAGCCAATGGACCAAAAAAAGTCCAGGTCCAGTTGGGTTCACAGCTGAATTCTACCAGACATACAAAGAGGAGCTGGTACCACTCCTTCTGAAACTATTCCAAACAATACAAAAGGAGGGAATTCTCCCTAACTCTTTCTATGAGACCAACATCATCCTTATACCAAAATCAGGCAGAGACACAGCTAAAAAAAAAACAAACTACAAGTCAATATCCATGATGAACAATGATGCAAAAATCTTCTATAAAATACTGGCAAACCAGATCCAACAGCACATCAAAAACCTTATCCACCATGATCAAGTAGGCTTCAACCCAGTGATGCAAGGCTTGTTCAACATATGCAAATCTATAAATGTAATTCACCACATAAACAGAACCAAAGACAAAAAACACAATTATCTCAATAGAAGCAGAGAAGGTCTTCAACAAAATTCAACAACCCTTTATGCTAAAAACTCTCAGTAAACTAGGTATCGATGGAATGTATCTCAAAACAATAAAAGCTATTTACGACAAACCCACAGACAATATCATACAGAATGGGCAAAATTAGAAGCATTCCCTTTAAAAACTGGCACTAGATAAGGATGCCCTCTCTCACCACTTCTATTCAATATAGTATTAGAAGTTCTAGCCAGAGTAATTAGGCAAGACAAAGAAATAAAGGGCATTCAATTATGAAAAGAAGAGGTCAAATTGTCCCTATTTGCAGACGACATGATCATATAGTTAGAAGATCCCATAGTCTCAGTCCGAAACCTCCTTAAGCTGCTAAGTAACTTCGGCAGTCTTAGGATACAAAATCAATGTGCAGAAATCACAAGCATTCCTATACACCAACAACAGACAAACAGAGAGCCAAATCATGAGGGAACTCCCATTTACAATTGCTACAAAGAATAAAATACCTAGGAACACAACTAACAAAGGAGTAAAGATCTCTTCAAGAAGAACTACAAACCACTGATCAAGGAAATAAGAGAAACACAAACAGATGTAAAAATATTCCATGCTCATAGTTAGGAAGAATCAATATCATGAAAATGGCCATTCTGTCCAAAGTAATTTATAGATTCAATGCTATCCCCATCAAGCTGCCATTGACCTTCTTCACAGAACTGGAAAAACAAAACAAAACCAAAACAAAACAAAACAAACAAACAAACAAACAAAAAACACTTTAAACTTCATGTGGAACCAAAAGAGAGCCCACATAGCCAAGACAATCCTAAGCAAAAAGAACAAAGCTGGAGGCATCACGTTCCCTGACTTCAAACTATAATACAAGGCTACAGTAATCAAAACAGCAAGGTACTGGTACCAAAACAGAGATATAGACCAATGGAACAGAACAGAGGCCTCAGAAGCAACACCACACATCTACAACCATCTGATCTTTTACAAATCAGACAAAAACAAGCAATGGGGAAAGGATTCCCTATTTAATAAATGGTGTTGGGAAAACTGGCTAGCCATATGCAGGAAGCTGAAACTGGACCCCTTCCTTACACCTTACACAAAAATTAACTCCAGAAGGATTAAAGATTTAAACATAAGAACTAACACCATAAAAACCCTAGAATAAAATCTAGGCAGCACCCATTCAGGACATAGGCACAGGCAAGGACTTCATGACTAAAATACCAAATGCAATGGCGGCAAAAGCCAAAATAGACAAATGGGACCTAATTAAACTTAAAAGCTTCTGCACAGGAAAAGAAACAATTATTAGAGAGAACTGGCAAGCAACAGAGTGGGAAAAAAAATTTGCAATCTACCCATCAGACAAAGGGCTACTATCAAGAATCTACAAAGAACTAAAGCAGATTTACAAGAAAAAAACAAACAAACTGATTCAAAAGTGAGAGAAGGATATGAACAGACACTTTTCAAAAGAAGACAGATATGTGGCCAATAAACATATGTAAAAATGCTCATTGTCACTGGTCATTAGAGAAATGCAAATCAAAACCACATTGAGATACCATCTCACACCAGTTAGAACGGCGATCATTAAAAAATCAGGAGACAACAGATGCTGGAGAGGATGTGGAGAAAAAGGAATACTTTTACAGTGTTGTTTGGAGTGTAAGTTAGTTCAACCATTGTGGAAGACAGTGTGGTAATTCCTCAAGGATCTAGAAATAGAAATCCACTTGACCCAGCAATCCCATTACTGGGTATATACTCAAAAGATTATAAATCATTCTATCATAATGACACATGCACAGGTATGTTCACTGAGGTGCTGTTTATGATAGCAAAGATCTGGAACCAACCCAAATACCCATCCATGATAGACTGGACAAAAAAAAAAAAAGTGACACATATATACCATGGAATACTATGCAGCCATAAAAAACAATGAGTTCATGTCCTTTGTAGCAACATGGATGAACCTAGAAACCATTCATTCTCAGTCAACTGACACAAGAACAGAAAACCAAATACCACGTTTTCATTCATAGGTGGGTGATGAACAATGAGAACACTTGGGCACAGGGAAGGGAACAACACTTACAGGGCTAGGTGGGGGTGTGGAGGGGAGGGAGTGGGGACAGTTGGGGGGAAGGAGGATAGGGAGGTATAACACTGGGAGATATGCCTGATGTAGGCTATGAGGGGTGGAAGGGGATAGAGACAGGAAACCACCATGGCATGTATGTACCCATGCAACAATCCCACAGGATGCAGGACGTGCACATGTACTCCAGAACCCAAATACAGTATTTTAAAAAATCAATAATCTCAATATATTATTCTTGAAGTAAGCCACTATTAAGCTCAATTATCATTTTTTTAAATAAAATATATATTCTCTTATTGAGGAGGTAGAAATCTCAGGTAATAACCTAAAACAAACAAACAAAAATAAAATATATGAAACAGTGGTTTTGAAGACATTGGAAATCAAGCAATAAAGGATAGAGTTAACCGAGAGTCAAAATACAGATGGCGTTAGCCCTAGGAATGCCTCCACTTACTGACTTAACATGTTTACAAGCACTGATATAATGATGGGAAATCAAGGTGAAGTTCAGTTCACTCCCTGAGTTGAGAAGACGGAGCTTAGGTTCCACATAGACTAAGGTAGGCAGAAATTACCAGGCGGAATACCAGAGAGAAGCAAACTTCACAGAGAATCTAATGTTTGCAGAGGGTATCCCTTGACTATTCAGCAGTGATCAGCACATAAATGTGAACAAATCATTTTAGGCAAAGGAAGGAACCATCCAAAAGAATTAAATCAGCCACAATTTAAGCAAATACCATAGTATAATTCCAAAAACATGCCCTATGTAAAAAAGAAGTCAAAATTAAAGTAAAATTTTGTACTTAGTCAAAATTAAAGACACTGCTAAGAGAACAAAGACATCGCATGCTATGAGAAAAATACTTGCAAGTTACTGGATAAAAGGGCTTGGATCCAGAATACATAAAGTCTTAGCAAAACCTAGTAAGAAGTATGTAACACACCCCCAGTATGTAATCAACCCATAAAATATGACAAAAGATTTGAACAGATAATTCACTCAGGGGATATACAAAAAGTGTAATAAACACTTGAACAGATGCTCAACATCATTAATCATCAGGGAAATGAAAATTAAAACATCACTACATACTACCACACAACTAATTGAATGACTTAAAACACACACACACACACACACACACACACACACACACACAGAGAGAGAGAGAGAGAGAGAGAGACAGAGAGAGAGAGAGAGAGAGAGACACAGAGAGAGAGAGAGAGAGAGAGAGAGAGAGAGAAAATACCAAGTGCTTGGTGCTTGTGAGGCTGCAGAGTAACAGGAACTCTCAAACATTGATACTAGAAGTATAAAATGTATAGTTGCTTTGGAACAGAGTGAGACAGCCAAGTATAAAAGGGTCCTAGAAGAATCTCCAACTGGCTGCACACTGGGAGAACAGGGTGGAACCACACACATTTGAAAGTGGGAGGAGCTTGGCCTCTTCTGTTCTTTTTTTTTTTTTTTTTTTTTTTTGAAACAGTCTCACTCTGTTGCCAGGTGCTAGGCTGGAGTGCAGTGGCACAATCTCGGCTAACTGCAACCTCTGCCTTCTAGGTTCAAGCAATTCTCCTGCCTCAGACTGAGTAGCTGGGACTACAGGTGCATGCCACCATGCCCAGCTAATTTTTTTTGTATTTTTAGTATAGATGAGGTTTCACCGTGTTGGCCAGGATGGTCTCAATCTCTTGAACTCGTCATCTGTCCACCTCGGCCTCCCAAGATGCTGGGATTACAGGCTTGAGCCACCACGCCTGGCCGCCTCTTCTGTTCCTGTGGTAACATGGGATTCAATTGGTGAGATGGGGGCGTGTTAACAGGAGCCCCTCTAACTTTGCTGTGCTGTTCTTCCTTTTTCCTTTTCTTCCAATAAATTTCCTTCCCCTTCACCCTTCAAACTATCTGCGAACCTAATCTTTCCTGGTCATGTGACAAGAACCTGATTTTTGGCTGAACTAAGGAGAAAGTCCTGCAACAAGGGTTTGGTACATTTATATAAGCATGAACATATAATGACCATATGGCACAACATTCCAACTGTCAGGTATTTATTCAAGTAAATAAAAATTTTGTTCACAAAAGCCTGTTTGCAAACATATATACTAAGCCTGTATGCAAACATGTATACTAACTTTGCTCATATTAGCTAAAAACTAGAAACAGCCCAAAGATGCTTCAGTTATTGAATTAATATACTGTGGTACATCCATATAATAGCAGAATAGCAATATCATAATGCTACTCCTCAATAAAAAGAAATAAATTATTAATCTATTCAATAACATGAATCTCAAATGCATTATGCTGAGCAAAATAAGTCAGAACTAAAAAGCTGTATCTGATTCAATTTATACAGCATTCTGAGAGGCAAAACTACAGTGACAGAAAGCGGAGCAGAGCAGAAGTTGCTTGGAACTGGGCATGAAAGCAAGGGTTGACTGCATAGAGGAACTGTGGAGTTTGGGGGATGATTTTGATGGTGGTTGCATTACTGCAAGCATTTGCCAAAACTTGCAGAAATGTTCACTAAAAAGAGTGAGTTTTACTAAATATAAATTATACCTTAATATAGAAAACAAAAGGAAAAGCATTGATCCCTTTTCTAGTTTTCTTTACAAAAATCTAGGATTTTAGCAGTTACTTTAGCTCCAAAATGATAGTTTAAGTAGAGCTTTTTGATGAAAAACATTTAATCCCCATGAAATTGCACTATAAATACTTTTTGTCCTGCTTACTTCCTGCAGTGAATAAAGATAAGGAATCATGATTTTCTGAAATAATTTGGTCTTAAGGATACTCATGTATTATACATTTATAATAAATAAATGTTAATAAGCAACTTAAACAATGATTTTAGTATAAAATTTGTCCTATAATGATGTTTGAAATTGAAACTGGAAATGAAACATTATTCCATTTGGAATAATACAAATGGAGTAACTGGAGTAATACAAGTTGAGTATCAAAACTGCACAGTTTTGATACTCAACTTGTATTACTTCAAAAGTTTATCAGATAAAAGTTTAAATAAGTTAGAAGCTGACATAGAAAAAATGATTAACAATGATAATGATTTATTAGTTATGTTTTCTTTGCATAATGGGAAAATTGCTCTACTGTTGTTAAATAATTGTAAGCATAAGATATTCCTGAAGATACTAATGATGAAAATGCAGGTGATAAAACCACTGTTAGTGATATTGTAAAAATGTGTATTCTGTTAACTGCTCCCCTTGAACAGGCTGCATTTATCAGTGAGCAAGAGATTCAAGGCCATTTATTCAATTAAAGTGGGATTACTTAGACAGAAAACCGTATTAGTGGACCAGGTAACAATACAATAGTCTTTATAAAGGCTTTAAAAACAACTATCATAGTGTTATTTTATCCCTATGCACCCTATTCCATCATTATCAAGAGATGTCGAACCCCAGATTCAATACAGCAGCAATAATAATGCTCATTTTCAATATCCTCAAGCATTTGTAATCAATGTGCATTGCATATATGCGTACAGATACAGTATAGTTTGGATCTTCATATGTTATAATTTTTATTAAATATATGCACTAAAAATAAGAACCTCTAGTATTTATGGTTTATATTTATCCCACTATTTCATTTACCAATTTAGCAAAATACAATATGTGCATAAATAATAATAAAAAAGAAACTTAAGCCAAATTAAATTTAAAGGAGTTTAACTTAGCAATGAATGATTCATGAACTGGGCAGCCTCCAGAAACACAGCAGAATCACAGAGACTTCAGGAGTGCCTCATGATGAGAACAAATTTATAGACAAAAAAGGTAAAGTGATGTACAGAAATCAGAAGTGAGGTGAAACAGCAAGATTGGTTACAGCTGGGCAATGTGCCTATTTGAATGCAGTTTGAACACTCAGCAGGCTATGAGCAGTTGAAGTATGGCCACTGAAATTGCCCAACACTTAGGTATGGCTACCTAATAAGTTAGTTTCCAATTTATTTTATTTTAATTATTATTATTTTTTGAGATGAAGTTTTGCTCTTGTTGCCCAGGCTGGACTGCAACAGCATGAGCTCAGCTCACTGAAACCTGCACCTCCCAAGTTCAAGTGATTCTCCTTCCTCAGGATCCTGAGTGGCTGGGATTACAGGTGCCTGCCACCACGCCCGGCCAATTTTTGTATTTTTAGTAGAGACAGAGTTTCATCATGTTTGACAGGCTCGTCTTGATCTCCTGACTTAGGTGATCTACCTGCCTGGGCCTCCCAAAATGCTGGGATTACAGGCACGAGCCACTGTGCCCTGATAGGTTATCAATTTTGTATAACTGTTAAGCTAGGTTATAGTTCATCCACAAGGACTCAAATATAGAAGGGCGTGGAGGTAAAGAGACTAGAGGTCTGGCCGATATTAAACCAGAAAGGACTTACTTTTCTAAGCAGGAAATCCAACCCAGACCACTATTGCGAAAGGACAAGAACCTAGCTATTGAGCACAGGACAGTCTCTATCACACTTTGCAGAAGAAGTCTAGAATAGTTAATTTTGAGCTTTAAAGGTTTTTAACAACTCAAGATAATTTTTACAGCTAACTATGACATAAACTCTAAAATTCCTGTTCCCTAGAAGGCAGAGACTGAAAGTACTGCCATGAGTTTACAAGGTCAAGCTCCCAAGAACGTAAAACAAGATAGAGACCCCATGTAGCTTTTTTTGTTTGTTTGTTTCAGGGACCTGCAGGACAGTTTGTTATTGACCAGCTTGCTGGGCCATCTTGAGTGCAAGCTTACGGTGTCCTAAACTCGTGTTTTATCCTAAGGTACCCCTCAAAACAGAAAAACAAATTCATAACACATCAGTTTAAGGACTAGCCTCACAATTCTTTTTTTCATTAATACAAAATTTACAGAAGAAATAAACAGTGATTTTTACCATTCATTCAACCATTTGCACAAAGAGAGAGAAGCCAAAAATCTGACTGGTAAGAAATTCTAACCCTCTTGCAGGCATGCCAGGTTTCTGGTTTCCCTTTCACTGAGAGGCCCTAGTGACAGCTTACGGCACCTGTGCACTGGGGGCCAAGACATCTCATAAAGAAAAATTATCACTTTTCGTTCTGGCCAGAATAAAATACATGTGATGAAACACAGACATTAGCCATTCTACTTAGCACCTGATATCAAACTGGCAAGGTTCAAATTTGCCCTCAGATGGGCCTCGTCTAACCTCCAACTAGGAGTTTCAACACATGGTCTCCGGGCAAGACAGTCACCCTGAGTAATAGAAAATATAAGAAAGGTTTGAAAGAAGAAAGAGAAAAGCACTGCGTGTGGCAGGGTGGAAAAGGCAAAATGATCAGGGAGGCCAGAGAAAGACCCACCCATTGCAGGACATCGAAAAGTTCAGGTGGCTGCTTCTCAATAGCAAAGGGATCCTTTCCAGCAGTCTCACCAGCTCTCCTTTCCCCTTGAAGGAAGGAAAAAGCTCCTGATGTTCCATGATCCTGTACATGCCTAATCCTGTCAACCACAGCCATCAGCAAAGAGTGCAAGGAAGATTACTCCAAACAGAATAGCAGTTGACATCCTGTAATGCCAAACCTGTTCTTAAGCCAGAAGGGACTTTACCAAGAGCCCTCACTTTAAAATGTACTTCAATTCATTATTCATCAGGAATGTTCCACTGTTAAGTTATCTTTAGTAAGATTTTGCAGTTTCTGTAAGACTTTGCTGCCTCCCAGGTCTAAAGTATAAGCCACAAGGAATTCAGTTTTCCAGAAATTAGGGATTCCATTTGACCTAAAATATTGGTTTTACTCTCAGGTTCTCGATTAACTTAGCCAATGATTTTTTTCTTACTTAAGTGCACAAGGAAAATGAAACAAAGGGATAGAACACAAAAATTTCAGAAGTCAAATTTTAAAACCCCTGCTATATTACTGCTTACTATCAGTTCCCTTTTGACCCAGTCAGATGTAAGTTTCTGTCTCCACTCCAAACCCAGTTTGGATCAGAAATTTGCTCAAAGAAACTCAGAGAGCTCAAGAAATAAATCCGTGGAGCTCTGAAATCCTGAGGAGACTTACGCACGATCCCCAGATGCTCTGAGAGATCAATGGACACAAGTGGGTCCTGTAGGTGCTTTGTGTGTTCACTCAGTGCTCCTGGGGGTCGCTAGAAGCCTGCTTCTGACACCATCTGATAAAAGAAAAACTTCAGCTGAATTGAATTTAAGAAGTTTAATTGAGCAATGAATGACTCCAGGTGCCTTACGGTCAGAACAAATTTATAGACAAATAAGATAAAATGACATACAGGAATCAGAAGTGAGGTACAGAAAGAGATTGGGTACAGGTGGGCATGTGCATTAACTGAATGTGGTTTGAACACTCAGTAGTTTATGAATGGTTGAAGTATGACTAATGCTGGGATTGGCCAACACTCAGTTATTATTATTGGTGCATAGTATCACGTTAGGTTTTCAATTTTTTTTTGAGGCTGGGAATTTCTCTTGTCACCCAGGCTGGAGTAAAATAGTGTGATTTTGGCTAACTGCAACCTCCACCTCCCCAATTCCAGGTTCAAGCAATTCTCCTGCCTCAGGTTCCTGAGTAACTGGTATTACAGGTATCTGCCACCACACCCAGCTAATTTTTGTATTTTTAGTAGAGATGAAGTTTCATCATATTGGACAGGCTGGTCTCGAACTCTTGAACTAAGGTGATCCACCTGCCTCAGCCTCCCAAAGTGCTGGGATCACAGGCATGAGCCACTGTACCTGGCCAGCTTTTCAATTTTGTCTATTAAGCTAGGTTACAGTTCATTCACTAGGATTCAAATATAGAAGTATGGAATCCTTCTCAGGCCATATTTGGTTTTCTTTAACAATAGTAATGCTATAATAGTCTTTTTTCTAATTTCATATGAATAGTTATATATTTTGTTATGGAAAATTAATATTTATATAATAGGTTGTTTATTACTGTAACAGACTATTGCACATTATTGAGAATATTACATAATTTGCAAATATATAGACATTACCACTCTAAAAGCAAATGGTAAATTCTAAATTATATCTAACCTAAAATATTTTATATATAGCATTTTATAACTATAATTTCCCTGATATCATGAGTTAGAGAGTCCATCCTGGGGTTGTTTTTATTTTCTTCTAAGAATATCTACACGAAATAGCTTTTTTATTCTCTAAAGATATTGTGAAATCTTACCTGTAAACATTTTGTGGTGTTCATTTCACATTAATAATTAAATATCATTCAATACTATAGGTCTGTAAATTTCCTGGTTCTTTTTCTAGAAACATTTATAATAACTTATAAACACTAGTAGAAAAGTATTTATTTCACCTTTTTTTAACTTAACATAATGCTCTTCATAGTTTCTTTTTTCTCTTTCTCTCTCTCTCCTATTTTCTCTTTATCTTTCCCTCCCTTCCTTATCTCTCTTTATCTCTATTGTTTTTTCCATCTTTTTTTTTCTTTTGAGACAGGATGTTGCTCTATCACCCAGGCTAGAGAACGGTGGCACAGAGTTCACTACAGCCTCTACCTCTCATGTTCAAGTGATCTTCCCATCTCAGCCTCCCAAAGAGCTAGGACTACAGGTGTGTGCCACCACAGTTAGCTAATTTTTGCAGTTTTTGTGTAGACAGGGTTTCGCCATGTTGCATAGGCTGGATCTCGAATTCCTGGGCTCAAGCTATCTTCCCACATCAGCTTCCTAAAGTGCTGGGATTACAGGCATGATCCACAACATGAGGCCTCTATCTAATTTCTTTCTTACCTATAGTTAGAGGAAACTCTTCTCTTGGACTTCCTGGATCAGGCTATTCTAATCAGACACATGTTTTCCCTTTTAATTTCCTTCCATATATCTTTTTTTTTTTTTTTTTTTTTTTTTTTTTTTTTTTGAGACGGAGTTTCGCTCTTGTTACCCAGGCTGGAGTGCAATGGTGTGATCTCGGCTCACCGCAACCTCCGCCTCCTGGGTTCAGGCAATTCTCCTGCCTCAGCCTCCTGAGTAGCTGGGATTACAGGCACGCACCACCATGCCCAGCTAATTTTTTGTATTTTTTTTAGTAGAGATGGGGTTTCACCATGATGACCAGGATGGTCTCGATCTCTTGAACTCGTGATCCACCCGCCTCAGCCTCCCAAAGCACTGGGATTACAGGTTTGAGCCACCGCGCCCGGCCCTCCTTCCATATATCTTTATTTTTTTTGAGCATACTCATTCTCTCGTTTCTCTGTTTCAGGGATTTTAAATAATTTTCTTTAAACAATGTCTAGCATTCTGCACATTCATTTTGATGTCTACATTTTCTAATTCTAATTGTTGTTTTTTTCCAAATGTATTTTTTTTGTCTTAATATACAGTAGTTCCTCAAATAATGCCATTTCATTCAATGTCATTTTGTTATAACACTGCCTAGAAAGAAATCTATTTCTGGCCAGGGCCACCGACTGTGTGGAATTTGTAGTTCTCTCCATGTCTGCCTGGGTTTTCTTCAGGTACATCAGTTTCCTTTGTGAAAAGAAATAAAATTTAAAAGCTGTTGGAACTCCAAAAATCATTTTAAGCCTTGAGAGAAATAGGACTGTAATCTGAGTCACATATGATTACAACTTCTGTTCTCAGATTATAGATTAACTTGCTTTCTTCTTGTGCAATTACTACAGAGAATGAAACAATGTCAGGGACAAAATTCTCCTGCCTTCTTAATTAGTAACCCTTATTATAGATTAACTTCCCCTTTGTTTTGTCCTGCTTTGCTTAGACCAGATGACAGAAAACTCATGATTATTACACCCTCTTTATAACGTGCTAAATGTACCCTTTCCAAAAAGAAACACTGCCTGTTGCCAATCAACTGCTATAATTATATGCCAGCCTGGTGTAATACAAATAATGTAATCCTGCTAAAAACTTCTCTGTCTCTGCATATGTAAAATCTTGCCTACTTTGGAATGCTGACTCCATTCTTTTGGCATCAGTGTTTTCAGATGGTCTAGCCTCACACTTTGTGCTTGTACAAATTCTCTTTAAGTTAGATCCTGATCCTTTTGATTATTTTAGGTTGACCCCTCCTGCATCCCCAAAATGTGCAAGTTTGGTGAACCAGTATTTAAATTTCTGAGGCTGAGAGAGTGTAGGCATATAGGTGTGTTCACCCTGTGATGGGATGATGCCCTGTCCAGGGCTGGTTCCTACCTTGTTCTCTGTGCTGCCAGGAGAGGTTCCAGCTACCCACCCCTCTTGCCTGGAATCTGTGGGTTAGAAAATAAATGAATAATCCTTGTAAAATAAAAATTTTTAATAAATCTACAATAATTATATAAATACATGACAATAAATGAGTTGCATGGTGACAGGAAGAACTCCTGACAGTTTCTGACATCACCACGCTCAGTCACTGAATCACCAAAATAAGGTAAATAATTATTTTACTTGTATTAATCTTTCTTAAATGTACATATAGCTCACATTTATTTCAATGTTTAATATTATAAGTGTCTTGAGTCTTTATTTAGAAGTTTGGTGATGTTTTTGTGACCAGAAATACAGTGTAGGAACTTTTACTCTTGTTCATATCAATGAGCCTATGGTAAAATTGCTTTCATTATACATTGATTTACTCAAAGTCACAGTTTCCAAGAACCTATTGATGAGGTTAAGTGACAATTCACTGTACTGTTCATTTTTTTAATAACAGATATTGTAATTTTAAATTGTTTACAAACCATTTATACAGTATGAACAGATATGGCTATTATAAAAATTAATGACATATTTCTTTCTGTACCATGGCACAGAAGAGTATTTTAATTTTCTGTTTCCTATTCCATTAATACTTTCTTAGTACCTGCAGCATTTAGGGCATCCTTCTTAAGCATGGAGCATGTTAGTAGAAAAGAGCATGGAACATTTAGAATTTTACTTACTAGGAACAGTAGATTTGTAGGCTTGTAGAACATAATTAACAACTCTTCGAAAATGTTCATCTGCTTTTTGGCTTGTTTTGGTGAATGAACTGCTTACTAATCTCCTTTTCCACTACCTAGATACCACTTCCTATTTTATCCTTTGTAGATATTTTTTAAAGACTAGATACAAAATAGAGTTTCTACCTCATCATTTCTTTGATAAAACTAGAAACAAACATGGGAATCCTTTGCATTTTAGTAATGTTTTTAGTTATTACGACAAAAAACAAAACAAAACAAACAAACAAACAAAAAAAACAGGAATAGCAAAGTAATAAACAGGAGAAAAAAATGAAAAACCTTAATGTACCCCAATGTTTTTACAATCATGATATCTGACCTCGATTTTCTCATTTTCCTCTATGATTTCACTTTTGCATTTGCTTATATAGGTAGCATTTATACTAATGATCTCCCAATCCCCATTTATTCTATTAAGTTCTTGCTCCCAAATCCATTATTTGAGTTATTTACAAAAAAGTGTTTATCCCTTGTCTCACATGTGTTATTTGTAATTTTGGGAATCTGAAACTAAATGTAAAGTTTTGTCATATATTGGAAAATGATTTTCTCTTGGCATTTCTTTAAAAGTTTTTATGAAGGAAGGCAGAAAGATAAACTAATCTCCATGAAGACTGCCTGTGCTAACAAAAATTAAAAAAAAAAAAATAGAAAAAAGAAAGAAAGAAAGAAAAAGAAAAGAAAATAGCCAGTAAGGTAGTAGGTAAGCATTTCAAAAGACATGATCACAGCAAAGATAAGTAAACCCATTATAAAACCCGTCCAAAATTCTGTCCCATATATAATGATCTGTGTGGCTCCCTATCCTGAAATTCTTGCAATTTCAGAAATTCTCAACAGTTAGTGATTATCTATGGCTGGTAACAAGATTTTGATGAATAGTGTTACTATAGCCAAGAGGCACTTAAAGAGTCCTAGATCACACTTGGGTAACTGCATCAGTGTATTCCTGGTCCTACTGTGACTTCATCATTACCATTTTCTTTTTTTATATAACTCCATGAGTTATACTGCATTCAAAAAATTTTCTAGATTTCTGTTTACCTCTCCATCTGACTTCAACATGGCCAAGTCAGGCTGAGAACAGCTGATCCCTTATCTTTTTGAGGATCTTTGGTTTGCCACACCTTACTTAAGCTCCAACTATAATCTCCACTGTTGTTTCCTTTCTAGCTACAGCAGATTTCCTGACAAAGCTGATTGGTTGATAGAGTTTCAATGCATTGTTCTTACTTAAGTCTGAACCATGATCCCTTAATGTTTCTAAACTGGGAAGCTGTCACCTATAACCAGACAACAAAATGACTGCATTAATAGCAATGACAATAACTAAAATACATTATGTATTTGATATGTATCAGTCACTGTGCCAAGTACTTCACCATGCTTTATCTCATTTAACCCTCATAAACATAAAGTTTTTATTATTATGCTTATTTTATATGAGGAAGCTGAGTTTCAGAGGGTAAGTAGTTTAAATTGGGTCACACAGATAATAATGCTAGACAAACATGATCTGAATCCAGCTGGATGGGACTGGAGATCTCAAACAAACTTACCAGATTATCTCTTACTACCTGCTTTTAAACATTTTTTCTCTGACTGGATTTTTAAGATAAGTTACTTATTTAAACCCTTAGTCATTAATCCTGATTAATTTCTTCACAGTCTTAGTTTCAATAGTGTGGTGGTATACCAAAGGGCTTATTTAACAGCTAGAGGTACTCTTGGTCTTTTTGTCAGTTTTAATGACTATTACAAATCAATGAAATAACTGGATCAGAATTATTATCTTAATTTTTTAAACGTGACTACTCTTTCTTTAGCTGCTGTCTCTAGGAGAAAAATTTCACAAATCTATGATTTAAGCTCAATGCCATATTTTAAAAATAATAAGATCTTTGTACCAAGAATAGACTCCTTAATGGTCCATGCCATTCCTAAAATTATAAGCAGCTCGAATCTAAAACTACATTCTTAATCTTAGCTCCCTGTGTAGTTCCTAGTCTGCATGCATATTCTCCCATTTTCCCTTCTCTTCTTCTTTCTCATAATTCATCCAGAACTACCCCCCACTGGACTGCCCTCTCAAATCAAAATATCTTTAAAAAGTTTCTTTCATCATTATGTCAGTGGTAGCTCTACCAATCTGCACTCTCCCAAATGGCTAAGAAATACTTTTAGATCATCTAATTATGTACTTTTCAGATCCTGATGACTGAGTAATAAGATTATGTTTCATAAATTGATTGGGTTAGATAAGAAGGGATTATTACAGTTTTATTATTTCTTTCAACTGTTGTTATGACTATGACTACAGAATATGACTTATATTCAGAATAAGATGATTTGTTTTAATATCGGTATATATGAAGCCAGGATAAAGAAAAAAAAGTGAAAGTAATTATTTTCTTTTCAAAAGTGGAATGATGCTATTTTGGCCAAAATATGATTGACTTTGTGTGGCATCAGCTTAATTGTATTATATTCATCAGCAAGAACACAGATGAAGGGGGTCAGGAGTCATTACTTCTTGATAAGACATATTCAAGGTTTCAATTTCAGTTATATTCCTACAATATTACTATGATTTAAATTTGCAAATGGAGTGGTTTTTAGCTTAGAGTTTATGTGATAAAATACTACCTTAAGCATCAAAACTGGCCTCAGAATTGAAGAACATATTTTATTTCAAAAGTAAAGATAGAAGATATTATTATAATATAATACATTCTAAATTTTGGTAGTAAGAGTCTAGAAAGATCACAAACATTTAAAATTATAAAAATTAGACTATTCAAGAATGTAAACAATAGAAAATCAGAGAATATTAATTTTATATAATACCAATGTGCAATACAGATCATTCAATAAGAAATCTTTGTTACATTTTGGTAACTGGATTATTTAAAGTTGTCCACTGTCTCTGTCTCTGACTGACCCATCAAAATTTAAATATCTGAACATTTTTCTATAGTTTTATGTAATAATTGTAAGCCAAATTTGAAAAGAAATCACAGAATATATTTTAAAATCTAATTCCCATCTGGTGTCTCACAGCTTGAGTTTTGTTTCAAGGTGATTTTTTAAAGTTTATATCACATACAGATGTCAGTGACCAATGATGCATAACCATGTATGGACTAATTTATGCCACAAGCACTCATTTGAGGAGGGAAGAGAGAAATGAAACATGATTATGCATACTTGCTACAGAATCAAGTATTGTATCAATATCAAAATATATTCATAGAGTCATAATTTAAAAAAAAAGAACTCTTAAACATTTAATGGGGACATAGTCCCCAAAATTGTATATTAGAAATCATTATATTAAGAAACTTTTACAAATGTATTTTAACATGGAAAAATTGAAAAAAAAAAATGGCTAACTCAGCTACAAGATTCAGAAATGTTGGTTTTCTCATGATCCTTTTTAAAATCTCTAATGTTTTTCTTCAATAAGTAACTCACACACCCACACATATACATATGTATACACATATATTTGTGTATGCATTTAAAATTATACATTCATTGAATCATTTTATTATCCTTATTTTCAGAAATAAATATAAGAATCATCACATAAGCAAGATGGTGGAATAGAAAGCCCTGGACCTTCCTTCCCCATCCATTCCCCTACAAATGTATTGATTGAGCAACAATCACTGACAAATTCCCTTTGCAAAATATCAGAAATTAATAAAAGAAGCCAGGTCTGGTGGTCAAAGAACAGCCCACTTTGAGCCTGTAAAGCTGCACTACCTAAATGCCCATTAAGTCCTGGACATTGGGTATAACCTGAACTACCACTCCACACTCTCATTATAGCTATGATAAAGATTTTTACCTAAACTGAAAATGGAAAATAAGTAAGGCAAATGCACTGTCTATTGCCAAAATCCTGGTCAGATAAATCTTTTCTCTCCATAAGATATTTAAAGAAAAAAAACCCTAATAATTCACTGCTGAAAACTTATTGAAGGGCATGAAAATAGTTTCCTACTGTTTCAAAGTGAGTCTTAACTGGGAAAAGGTTATTAGCTAAAAACAGAACAACTGTTCAAAATCTTTTTGACATTCTTGACATGGAGGCAATACTCACATTCATTTAAAATAATCAATGGCATAAGAAAAGGCAAGCCGATATGTAAGTATGAATGTGTATGACACACATACCAATGGAAAAATGCATTAATAAAATTAAATTCTAACTACAAAACTCACCTTTTAGTGAAGTATATTACTGGCATGGAGGAAAAGTTGAGGGATTCGTTTCAAAATTCGAAATGCAGTAACGGAAATACGCAAAGGATAAGAAAGTAAAATACAGATATGGGGGACATAAGAGAAATTTACAGGTAAACAATTTTGTCTAAAAATAACAGATCAGGCAAAAAACAAAACAAAACAAAAAACAAAAACAAACAAACAAACAAAAAAAAAATTGAGAAACAAAAGTAAAATTTCTAAAACATCCAAAGGTAGAAACCTGAATCTGTGTATTGCTCTAAGAAAAAAAACAAAAGTTGAGAAAAAAAAGCAGGATGGCCATTTTTCATCTATAACTTTATAAACCAATATGAAAAGAAACATGGTGCATGACAGTTGTTAACCCAAAAATGCTGCAGTTGAATTTAACCATCCAATGAAAACATTTCATTTGCTTTTACATAATGGCATGGCATGTATTTCTGGGTATAAAGGAGTTATTTGTAGCTTATCAATGAACCTTTCGAGAATAACTCAGATGGAAAATACAAAAATGTATGTTTTTATTGACTGGAGAGCTGAAGAATCAACCTCAAGTAGAGGAGACAAGAGAATTGTGAAGAGATGACATGACATGCTATTGCCTTCTTCCCTCTGAATACTTTCTGATTCTGCTTCCTAGGCAAGAGTTCAAGAATCTGGAATTTGCCTGAGAAAAGCTTACTTTTGAGAAGCAGAAAAGAAATAAGAGACTTCATTCATAAGGCTAAACAGACTTGAGTAACAACAAAAAAAGGAATAAAAAGAGAAACTTCCAGTGAATGTCTTACTTTCAGGAACATAAAATTGAACAACTAATCACACAGGAAAACACCTTCATTAAGAACTAAAAATTAGGTGAGCAATCACAGTTCTTGGTTTTAATATCATATCAAGAAAAGAGGCATTGAAGATGGTAGGAAAGATAGTCTTGGATTGCAGAGACTACCCCTCCCCCATCCCCAGAAGCAGCTTTGTGGTCCAAAAAGAGAATCTGTATCCTTGGGGGAAGGAGAGCACAGTGATTGTTGGACTTTGCTTTGGAACTCAGTGCTCCCCTGTTACAGCAGAAAACAACACAAGGCAAAATTCAGCTGACACCCTTGGAGGGAGCACTTAGACCATCAGACATGTTCCTAGTCAGAGGGAACATGTCCATTCCAGCAATAGAAACCTGAGTTCCAGAAAACTCCACCACCATAGGATAAAGCAATCTGGTGTCCTAAACTTGAAAGGCAGTTTAGCCCACAGGATTGCAATTCCTGGTGCTGTGCTGGGCTTAGAACCAGTGGACTTGCAGTGCACTTGACCTAGGGAGACACTAGCTAGGACAGTCACGAGAGTGCTGGCATCACCTTTCTCCCAACTCCAAGCAGCACAGCTCACAGCTGTGGGAGAGATTTCTTCCTTCTGCTTGAGGAGAGGAGAGGGGAGAAAAAATAGGCTTTTGTCTTGCAACTTGGACACCAGTTGAGCCTCAGTAGAATACAGCACCAGGCAGAGTTCGATGGCCCACATTTCTTGCCCTAGCTAGCATGACAATTCTAGACCCACCCTGGGCCAAAAGCGAACCTGCTGCCTTGAAAAGACCTACTCTTAGCAGGATTCATTACATGCTGACTCAGGAGTCTGTGGGCCTTGAATATGTACTAGTGGTACCCAGACAGCACTCACAGTGGTCTTTGGGTAAGACCCAGGGCCATGGTGGCTTCAGGTGTGACTCAGTTCATCCCCCACTGCGGCGACCATGAAGAGAGTATCCTGCTTGAGGAAAGGAGAAAGAAGAGTAAAGGGGACTTTGTCTGCAGCTTGAGCACCAGCTTGGCCACAGTGGAGCAGAGCACCAAGTGGTGTCCTGGGGTCCCTGATTCTGTGCCTTGCTCCTGAATGGCATTTCTGGACTTGCTGTGGGCTAGAGGGGAGCTCACTGCACTGATAAGAGATACCCAGGCCTGACAGCATTTACCACAAGCTGACTAAAGAGGCTTTTAGCCTTGAGTGAATAGCAGTGATAGCCAGACAGTATTTGCCAAGGGCCTGGGGCAGTGGTGGTCAATGGGGAAAGGCTACTTCTGCAGGAGGAAAGCAGAAAGGGGAGGGAAGAGTGGGAAGAACTTTATCTAGAGGCTAAGGTGCCTCAATTCCCTTTGAATACTCAGAAAGCCTTCCCAAGAAGGACAGGTACAAACAAGCCCAGATTGAGAAAACTACAGTAAATACCTGACTCTTCGATACCTCGACATCAAAAAACATTCACAAGGATCAAATATATATATTTGATCTCACCAAACAAACTAAGGTAACAGAGACCAAATCCAGAGTGACAGATATATGTTGTCATTCAGACAGAGAATTCAAAATAGTTGTTTTGAGGGAGCTCAACAAATTTTAAAGATAGCACAGGGTAAGAATTCAGAATCCTATCAGATAAATGTAACAAAGAGATTAAAATAATTAAAAAGAAGCAGAAATTGTCCAGCTCAAAAATGCAACTAATATACTGAAGAATGCATCAGTCCCTTAATAGCAGAATTTACCAAGCAGAAGAAAGAATGAGTGAGCTTGAAGACAGGATATTTGAAAATACACAGTCAGAGAAGATGAAATAAATAAATAAATAAAGCATGCCTCCAAGAAAATGGCCTGTCTCTAGAAAAAGCATGCCTCTAGAAAATAGGCTCTAAAGGGCAAATCTAAGTGTTACTGGCCTTAAAAAAAAAGGTAGAGAGAGAAATCAGGATAGACAGTTTATTCAAAGGGACAATAAGACGAAACTTTTCAAACCTAGAAAAAGATATTAATATCTACGTACAAAACAGTTATAGAACACCCGAGGGATTTCACCCAAATGAGACTACCTCAAGGCATTTAATAATCAAACTTCAAAAGGTCAATGACAAGAAAAGGTACCTAAAAGCAGTAAGAAAAAACAAACAAATAGCATACAAAGATGCTCCAATATATCTGGCAATAGACTTCTCAGTGGAAGCCTTACAAGCCTAGAGAGCATGTCATGATATTTAAGGTGCTAAAGGAAAATAAATAAATAAATAAACTTTTACCATAGAATAGTATATCCACTGAAAATATTTTTAATTAAAGGAAAATTAAAGTCTTTCCAAGCAAACAAACACTGAGGTATTTCAACATCAGATCTATCCTACAAAAAATGCTAAAGGAAGTTATTTAATCTAGAAGAAAAGGATATTAACAAGCAATAAAAATTCATTTGAAGATACAAAATTCACTAGTAATGATAAGTACACTGACAAACAAGGAATATTATAACACTGTAACTGTGGTGTGTAAACTACTCATATTTTGAGTAGAAAGACTAAAAGATAAACTTATCAAAAACAACTATAACAAGTTTATAATACATAGACAACTTGATAAGATACAGAGAAAACAAAAAGTTAAAAAGAAAGAGCGATAAAGTATATAGTTCTTATTAGCTTTCTCATTCCTTGTTTGTTAGTTTGTTCATTTCTGTGATAAGTTTTGTCATCAGTTTCAAATAATAGATTATAGATATTATTTGTAAGCCTTATATAACATGAAATCAAAAAACCTTCAACAGATACACAAAAAATAAAAAACAATAAATTAAAACATACCAGAGAAAATCACCTTCACCAAAAGGAGGACAAGAAAGAAAGAAGGAAGAAAGTACAGACCACAAAACAACCAGAAAACTAACAAAATGTCAGGAGTAAGTTCTTATTTATCAAGAATGACTTTGAATGTAAATGGACAAAACTCTCTAATCAAAAGACAGAGAATGGCTGAATGGATTTAAAAAAACAAGAATCAATGGTCTGTTGCATAAAACACATTTCACCTATAAAGATGCCCATAAGTATGGAAAAAGATATTCCATGAAAATGGAAACAGAAAAAGAGTAATAGTAGCTATATTTATATCAGACAAAACAGATTTCAAGAAAAAAAACTATAAAAAGAAACAAAGAATATCATTACATAATAATAAAAGAGTTAATTCAGCAAGACAATATAACAATTGTAAATATATATGCACCTCACACTGCAGCAACCAGTTACATAAAGCAAATAATATTAGTGCTAAAGAGAGAGTTAGAACTTTTCATAATAAACGTTAGAGACTTCAACCCTCTACTTTCAACATTGGACAAATGCACCAGAGAGAAAATCAACAGATAAACTTTGCACTTAATTTGCACTACAGATCAAATGGACCTAAGAGATATTTACAGAACATTTTATCTAATGGCTTCAGAATACTCATTCTTCTCTTCAGCACATGCATATTTCTCAAGGATAGACCATATATTAATTCACAAAACAAATCTTAATTGAAATCAAATCAAGTATCTTGTTGACTCCCATGTAATAAAACTAGAAATCAACAATTAAGAATAATTTTGGAAACTATAAAAACACATGGAAATTAAACAGTATGCTCATGAATGAACAGTGAGTCAATGAAGAAATTAAGAAGAAAATTGAAAATTTTATTGAAACAAGTGAAAATGGAAACACAATATATAAAAACCAATGGGATACAGCAAAAGCAATACTAAGAGGAAAATTTATACCGATAAGCACCTAAGTTAAAACAGCAGAAAAATTTCAGATGAACAACCTAACAGTGCATCTTAAATAATTAGAAAAGTAAGAGCAAAACAAAATCAAATTTAATAGAAAAAAAATAAAGATCAGAACAGAAATAAATGAAATTGAAATTAAGAAACAATAAAATGTAAAGTTGGTTTTATGAAATGTTAAACAAAATTGACAAAATTAAGCCAGACTAAGAAAAAAAGAGAAGACCTAAATAAATAAAACCAGTTATGAAAAAGGACACATTACAACTGATGGCACAGAAATTCAAAAGATCATTAGAAGCTACTATATACATCTATATGTATGCCAATAACTTGGAAAACCTAGAAGAAATGGATAAATTCCTAGACATACAACCATTCAAGACAAGAATGAAGAAATCCAAAAGCTGAATAGAAAAGTAATGAGATCGAAGTCATAACAAAAAATCTCCCAGCAAAGAAAAGTCTGAACCTAATGTCTTCATTTTTAAATTTTTCCAACATTTACCAAACATTTAAACAAAAGCTAATAGTAATCCCACTCAAACTGTTCTAAAAAATAGTGGAGGAGGCACTGCTTAAAACTCATTCCACTAGACAAGCAATTACTCATGCCAAAACCAGGCAAAAACACATTTAAAAAGAAAAATAACAAAACAAACTACAGGCCAATATCCTAGATAAACATTGATGCAACAATTCTCAACAATACTATAGCAAATGAAATTCAACAACACATTAAAAGATCATTCATCATGACCAAGTAGGATTTATACCTGGGATGCAAGATGGTTCAACATACGCAACTCGATAACTATGATCTCTCATATCAACAGAATGAAGAACCATTTGATCATTTAAACTAATGCCAACAAAGTATTTGATAAAATTCTGCATCTTTTCATGATTAAATAAAAACCTCAAGAAACTGAAAATAAAGACAAGGATGCCCACTTTCACTACTGTTTTTAAACATAGGATAGGAAGTTCCAGCTAGAGCAATCAGACAAGAGAAAGAAATACAGAGCATTCAAACTGGAAAGGAAAAAGAAGTCAAATTATCCTTGTTTGCAGATGATATGGTATTATATTTGGAAAAAACTAAAGACTCCACTAAAAAAAAAAAAAAAAAAAGAAAAGAAAAAAACTATTAGAACAGATAAACAAGGTCAGTAAAGTTGCAGGATGCAGAATCAACATACAAAAGTCAGCACCATATATATATATACACACACACATATATATATATATATATTTATATATACACACACGCACACACACACAGATACATATGGTAGGGGCTTTTAGTAGAGGTATCTCAACTGTTTCAGTTTCATCAAATAGGTTTTTATATCTGTAGAGGGTCTTATATTTGTATTATAAGCTATGATAGCTTTATCACAGTTATTTTGTTTTCCATAAAAATTATTTTTCCGAGGCCATATATAAATGTTTAATTAGTCTTTCAACTTGAGGATCAATTGGCTATTAATGATTTCTGAATAAAAAATTTGTATTTTCCTTCCTAACTACCATACAGCAGAATATTTATAATAATGTAATAACTTTCTCCAATTAAGTGTTTGTTGTCAGCTATTCTTAAAAAGTCTAGCCTTTCATCAAAGAACAACACTCTTCTTAAACCATTTCTGAAAATAGCTGTAATCTTTTAACCGTCTGGCATCATTGCATAACAAATACTAGTCACTAGTCATAGATTAGCTATTTTTCTTTTGTTGTATTTATAATTTAAATATATTTATTGATGTCTTTAAAATTTCTGAATGCACACAACTATTTGCTCTTGTTTTTCTGTATTTGGTAATAAACTACTTCCTACTAATTTAAGGGAGCTAATCATATGAAATAATGGAATAACAGGCAATATGTATATAATATATCTGCAGGATATATGTAATATCTGCAGATATATGTAATATTAAATATGGTTATGAAAACATGACAGCATAAGTAATAACAGACAAGGTCTAAAGCAAACTTGGCAACTAGCTGTCCTTTGGCAGGAGCGAACATCTGAAAAATTAATTATTTGTAGAAGGCTTGGATTAAATGAGGTAACAAAATTCTTTTCCTTCTAATAAAAATCAACTTGCCAGTAACATCAATTGAATGCTTAGTACCGGGAGAACATTTCAGTGCTGACAAACTTCATAAACATTCTAGCAAGAGACATTGCTATTATAGTTGTCCAGAAAATTTGTAATCAGTCTACAGGAAAGAAATTGCCATTTATGCACAGAGGTAAATAGAAGGGGGAAATGTACACTAGTAAGATAAAAGGTAAATGTAAAACCGTAAGCATGAGCTATAAAGGAACGGAAGTTCAAATTTTTAGCTAAAGGTACTGCTTTAAGATTTTCTAACTCACTTATATTATGAAAATTTTGCAAATCCATACTGTGTTTTTATTTCCTCAGCATCATCAATACCATTATATTTTTCTTAAGGAATTCAGTTAATTCATCAAAGGAATTATGTTTTCACAATCATCTCCACTAACTTCTCACGCTTTTTTGTTCAGCTTGTTTTTTCTAACACCTTTTCTCTAGTGCCTGTCTTCTTTATTCTAGGCATATAGTCATGGCCGAAAAATCAGTTTCTTAGGCATGTTTTCCAGTTGAGTTCCTTTCCACTTTGACAAATGGTTTTGAACAAACTCTTCTCACCTTTTCTGGCTCCCTTTTAAAAGTATCTACCAAAATGGGCCAGTAGATTTTCTTTTTAGTTGCAGTTACAAATTTCTACCTCCTTTTCTAGATACGTATGTTCTCTCAAATTTTAGGGGACTGCCAAGGTCCCTCAAGTCTTCACGTTTTTTCCCCATAAATTTCAGCTTTCTGCTGCCCTCTCGTGGCCTTCTATGGCATGTAAACATTTAATCCTACTGCTGAAAACATAAATCCAGAGGTTTACCTAGAGGGAAGTAAAGCAATGATTCTGAAAATTTAGTGTGTATCAAAATCTCCTGGGAAGACTGTAAATAGAATGTAAGTTACAGAGTCTCTCACTAGGAGATTATGATTCTGTATATCTGAGGCAGAGATCATGAATCTTCAGTTTTAATAGACAGTCAGTGTTATTCTGATTCATGGGGACTATAAACCACATCTCAAGAAACCTTGAAATAGGAAAATCAGACTCAAGATCTTGGTCATAAACTCTTTGAAAAGGCAAATCTTAAAACAATGATATTATTTTAGAAAAAAAGATACTTTGCATGCCTTTCAATTTAAATGTTTTAATTCTTATGTAAACAGCAAAACAAAAAAAAAATAGTATTTTGAAGTTATCTAATTGATATTCAAAATTAGAGCAAAATTTAAAGAAATATAAATACCTAGGTACAAGTGGATACAATGACCTCTAACTTGTATACATTAGCTAACTCTTCTTATTCTTAGAGTTACCTGCTTTGGATGAATTTTGTTGTTGATTAGTCAGTAGGACAAGTCAAATCTTTCTTGCCACAATCAAATAATTCCAACAAATGTACTGATCCTATTTGCAAGTATCAGGTCAATAGTCTTTAAATATTGGGGTTTTTCTTTTTACTCTAAAAAAATATAAAACCTGCTTAAGTGTGTAGAATTAGACACAATATTAAATTTCTTTTTCACTGATGTCTACAACATTTATTTGCCTGAGTTTCTTTTTTTTATCTCTTTTGTCTTGACTTTATTTGCCTCAGTTTCTAAATGTATGATTCATAAGCTTAGCCTATATGAGAATTACCTTATAACTTTAGAATATACCTGTACTTGGGTGTCACTTCCAGATATTCTGATTGAATTGATATGGGTACATTCTGAGTATCAGGATATTTGAAACCCCTCTGTCTCAGTTGAGTTTAATGCTTTGCCTCATCTCCAGTTACCATCGTCTTTATCGTTGAATTATTGATAGAGCATGTAATTTCCAAGCCACAGTAAAATTGGCTGGAGGATATTCATGGTTATGGTACATCTGTTAGGCTCAGTATTGGGGGGCAAGCTCGTTAAAGTAGTCTTCCATTTTTTCATCTTTAATAAGAAGAAGCCTGACATTTTCCAGAGTATTGCAGAACAAAGGACCCTGAGTCCTTTATCATTTTTTATCAAAAACAGTTGAAAATAATAAAAAGCTAGATACCATACTTTTTTTTTCTGTATCTATTGCTTTTGCTAATAACACATAGTTATCTTACTCTCTTTAATTCTGATTCTGGGATTCAAATCTGTACCTATGTTGGTCCTAACTTGCAAGGCATAGGTCATTTGTATCCTTCTCTATAAAGGATTGATACATCAAAAGAAATTGGAATTCTAAAAATAGTTATATAGCTAAAGATTTGACAGCATTATCACTAGGATGTAAAGTGGCTTCAGATCACATATAAACAAAGATATTTTCTGAGTTTAGCCTTATCAGCATAAATTTGTCTAAAATATGGATTTAACATTTTACAGTAATTTAGAACTCTAAATAGTCATCAATCTGTAAGGCTAGAATGAAGGTATACATAATAAAGTAAATAACTGCATACATTAAAGGTGCCCATTGTCCTTAGCTAATATTGAGTTGCAAGGTAAGCAGTGTGAAGGACAATGCTTGCCTAAAGCTAAAACATGGAAGTATTTTAGCTACTTTAAAATGCTGCATTAGTTCTTTATGTAATTCAGATTGTAAAGGAGAGAAAAAAATTAAGGCAGTCCTGCAGGTTTGCACTTAAGTCTTTAATGTGCATTTTTAATTGAAAGATAAATTTAAGTAGGAATTTGGACTGCCTTTTAAATAAGGTCAAAAATCTGGCTGAGAGAAAGGCCCTTATCATAAATCCTGTGCTCAACTTTTTCCAGAGAAGAGTGAACACAAATGTAATGAGACAAAGAAATTGTTATACTGTTAGTAGTTTGTGCATCTTCTCCTTTAAGGAGAAAAAGGGAAAAGTTCTCAAAAATCGTTTGTCTTGAGACAGTTGGAAAAGTGGGTATGTTCCCTCCAGAAAACCAGGGAGCATTTGCAGAGGAAAGTGAAGTAAATAGAGGCCAAATAAAGAGAAGTCATGGAAAGTAGTTATTTCCAGAAAATGAATACAATAAATTACAGGTGTTTGTTAGTCTGTTTTCACACTGCTGATAAAGACATACCCTAGACTGGGCAATTTACAAAAGAAAGAGGTTTAATTGGACTTACCAACCCATGTGGTTGGGGAAGCCTCATAATCATGACAGAAGGCAAGGAGGAGCAAGTTACGTTTTACATGAAGGGCAGCAGGCAAAGAGAGAATGAGAGTCAGGCGAAACGGGTTTCCCCTTATTAAACCACTGAATCTCTTGAGACTCATTCACAATCCTGAGAACAGCGAAGGAAAGAAACATCCCCAGAATTCAATCATCTAACACTGGGGTTCCTCACATGACATGTACGAATTGTGGGAGTTACAATTCAAATGAGATTTGAGTGAGCTAAACCACATCAAGATGCAAGGAATCTTTGGCGGAAAATGGTGAAGCAGCTGCTTATTTATTTCAGATTGATGGAGAACAAGGTGGAGACGGAGGATAACATAGACATGTTAAACTACAGGCTAATCTTCAGAAGTTACAAGGAGTCCTCCTGATTCTCAAAGATTACAAATCAAGTTTAACTAGGTTTCTGAATTGGCAGGGGTGCCAGCTTACAACTGGTTTACTAATTAACATAAAACCTCTACATTTAATTAAACTCATTCAGTTTTGTTGTTTACTTATGCACCATTGTCACTGGATCCAGATATAATCACTGAAACAAATAGTTTCCCCAGTCCATGTGCTAAAGAAGTCTATTCCTAAAATGGACTTAATTCCCTTACAGATGAATAGGGCTTGGAAAGAAGATCTTTTCTTGAGCTTCGACTTTGTAATCTACAGTTGCTGCGCCAAGTCTCAAAGACTCTAGCTTAAAGTAGTGAGAACAAAATGAAGTAGGAAGCTCGAAATAGGGTACACAAACATGTGACTAAATGCAATCTTAATGTAAATGACTGTCTACTTTATATCCACTTGACATTCATGTTGAAAAAAACCCTTCTCTTTCCAGGTATACTTTATCCCTGTCCTCTTCATGTCTAATTTTCATAAAAGAGTTATCTGTATTTACTGTGGCCATTTACCTGCTTTCCACTCTTTCTTAAACCCATTGCAATCATTCACTTTTTACTGTATCTTCAAAATAGATTTTAACAAGGTGATCAGTGACTATTACATAGCAAACTCCAATGAAATTTTTTAATTTATAAAACTTTCATCTTTTTTGAATTCTCTCTTCTATCTGTGTCTCTAACACAACTCTCAATTTATCTTTTTCTGCCTTCTCCCACATCTTTACCAATTCATTTTCACTTATCTGATATTTAGATTCAGGATCCTAGTTCACAAGTCAGCAAACTCTAGCCCATGGGTCAAGTCCTATTTGCTTCCTAATATCTTTAATAAAGATTTATTGGAACACAATAATGCTCATTCGTTTACATATTGTCTGTGGCCAATTTTGCACTACAATGGCAAATATATAGTAGCAACAGAGACCATTTGACTTACAAAGCCTAAAATATTCACTATCTGGCCCTTTATAGAAAAAAATGTTGACTCCATTTATAGTATTAAATATTAGGCCAGTTTCTCATTTTTCTAATAGTTTTTAATATATATTTCAAAAACTTCTCCACCTTCAATTTGTATCTGTAAACAGATGACTTTCAAATTTATTTACTACGTCTAGATGACAATTCAGAATTTTAAATCTATATATTCACCTGCACTTTCACTAGTTCTAATGGGATGTCTCACAGAAACTTCAAAGTCAGATTCAAAATTTATAATTTTGAATTACACACACACACACACACACACACACACACACACACATGAACTTGCCCTCCTTAGCTCCTCCCCTTAATGAATGGCACAACCATTAATCCAAGTGCTAAAATCCAAAGTTTGCCATTCACAGCATCTCCTTTTCTCTCCACTTCACCAAAGGTAAGCAGTAGCAAGTCCAATCAAGTCTACATTTTAATGTATCTCATAGGTATCTAATAGTATCTGTATATATTAACTCAATCTTCATATAAGTACCTCTCATCAGGACAAATGCAATAACCCCTTCACTGGTCTTCCTGCATCCATTTGTATTTCGACTCTATCTTCTTTGCATTTTAAAAAGGAGGGAGTGAGGAGTGTCTTTTCAAAATGCAAAAAGTATTAACTGTTCTCTGTGAGATGTGGTTGTAGTTAACATATTTATGGTATGCTGACCCACATGCATTTAAATTTGCTCTCTCTCTCTCTCTGTCTCTTTATTTTTTAACTTCTACTTTGAAGGAATACATGCAGTTTATAGAACTTAGATATTTAGGCAATCTCTAAAATAATTATGTATCAGATCTTTTAAACTCCTACCTAGTGATATATACCTATATACAGAGTTGTAGGTTCTGTATACAGCGTACATCTCTTCCTGGTAGAATGCTTTATTTATAAGCAGATGTATTTCTGCAAACTGTAAATATCCCAGATGAAACCTTTCTGAATTAACCTTTGCAAGCCTGCCTTTTTAAACCCATATTTCTATAGTAAGCTAGTGTGTATCAAATGTGAATGTAAAGGACATGAAGAATCCCGCCCCTGCCCCACCCCCCCCCCCCCCCCCACACACACAGAATTTTGCACAGTATTGGGCCAACATTTTAAGTAGATTAAATCTAGTACTTAATCCAGTCACACCCTCAGCCCCACCTGGGTCCTGACATATAACTTTATCTGTGTCAGCCTGATCCTGAACTCCTCCACATCATTATCAGAAAATAGCTAGTTTTAAGTCACACACTGAGTTCTGGGTATTGACACAAATAATACAAGTAATAATTATTTATTTAGAATAAACAATTATTTATTAAGTAATTTATCATTTATAAAATTAATTTTAATGTTTATTCTTTGTGACGTACTATGCAGGTCCATCAAACACCTGCTCCTTTCTGTCTCCAAATTTACTCTAGTTCTCGCTAATCCCTGAGAGAGAAGTTGCTGCAATATTCAAATGACATAAGCCTTTTCCTGTGCCTTTAGCAATTAGTTCACTGGCCTCTCCAATTGCCTGACTTAAAATACACGCCTGTTGTTTGGAAAATCTATAGCAGCTACAGGAAGTGGGCTGGGATCAATTAAGCCAGCCATATCAATCAGTGGCTCTAAGCCTCTATGTTAGTTTAATTAATTAAGTATTCATTCATTCACTTACAATTTAAATGTCAAGTTCTACTATGTACCAAAATCCTTGCTAAATTTGAGGAATGCAGCAGTGAAAATGAAAGTAAAAAGAGATGAAACATCCCTAATTTCATAGAGGAAAGGTACAGATGAAAAAAACATAAATAACTGTAACATGGAGTATGTAAACTGGAATGATTGTTTTGAGGAAACAAAAGGAAGAAGGGTGAGAAGTGTCTATTCTTAAATGGTTGATTAACACATTTCTCATTAATCAGTTTATATTTGAATAGAAATGTGAAGAATAAAGTGGACAAGTGATGTCATTAAATAGAGAAAACATCCTGGTCAGCAAAACACAGGCAAGCTGTGGACATTTTAGGGTGTTCAGGAATACCATTGGGGTTGGTGAGTCTAGAACAGATTGAGCAAGGAGAGTAATAAAAGGCATCGCCAGAAAGGAAATAATGAAGGAGAGATTTTATAACACCTTATAGGGTGTTAAGGGGACTTTAGCTCTTCTTTTGAGTAAGATGAGAAGTTATGGGGATTCTAAGTAGAAGAGTAACACAATATGACATGTTTTTAAAAGGATCACTCTAAAGTCTGTATAGAGAAGAGAATGTAGAAAGATAAGGGTGGAACCAAAAGTCCAGTTAAGAAGTTTTGCAAATTTCCATTGGGAGATGATAGTGGCTTAAATCATGTGACAGTGGTAGAATGATGTGAAGTATTAAGATGGATGCCTTTTGAATATTGGATAAAAAAACTTGGAACTGGAATGGACATTAAGTACAAAATACAAATAAGTGAAAGACGCTTTTGATATGAGAAAACTGGAAAAATAAATTTAGCACTGGATTTATTGTAAGAAGTACAAGCTTTGGGAACAGCAGTTTCATTTTGGACATGTTAATTTTGAGACAGCCCTTAAATCTTCAGTAGAGATGCTGTGTGTACTTTTGGATATAAAAGTGTAAAGTTCACGTCACAGCATTTATATGGAGATGTAAATCAGAAAGTCATTAGAGTACAGTTGGTATTAAAAGCCATCTGACTAAGTGAAATTGCTGAGGGACTTAGTATGGGTAAAGAGGAAAAAAGGTCTGAAGACTGGGCTCTAACAATGAAAATATTAAAAGGTTGGGGAATAAGAAGGAACCAGCAAAGGAGATTGACAAAGGAGCAACCAATGTGATAAGAGGAAAACTAGACATACGTGGAGCTTCAGAATACAAGTGAAGAACATTTATCAAAGAACAAGGAGTGATCACTTCTTTTAAATCCTCTCATAGGTCAAGCAAGATAACAATAAAAATTACCATTGGATTTATCAATATGGAAAGAATTAGTGATAAAGAGTATTTTTCATAGAGCAGTGTGGAAAAAAGGTCTAATTTAAATAGTTTGTGAGAAAGAAAGTCCAGGCATGACTTTGGAGGAGGTCTTTCTGTACAGTGGTGGATAATAATAGTCTGTAGCTGGGGAATACATGGAGTATTAGGAGATAATTTTTTCCTTAAAAATACTGAATACTAATTACTGATAAAATGCTACTGTAGAGAAAATAAATGATGATGTCAAAATTAGAATAAAGAGTTCCCTTTCAGTAGGTGAGAGGAAACTACTAGTAGAAATATTGTCAGAAGAAAAAATAGACTATAAGGATATGAGAGAAGATAGATGTGTGTTATGTGTTAATATACTAGGAGAGCCTATACAAGTTCCATTCTCAATGAAGTAGTAAGAAAACTGGTCAGCTGAGGATAAAATAGAATGTGTAAAGAACGTACATAGAGAGAATATGACATAAAACAATTTTCTTAAAAAATAGGAAAGTCAGATAGTAACATTATCTCATGGCACTAAAGACCTCCTGGTAATCAGCATGTGGTTTCCTCCAAAGTTAAGATTTTGCCACATACATATGAAAAAGTAAGAAGAGGGCAAGGAAGTTGTTACTGTGCAAAGAAGTGATTATAATAATGGACCATGGAAACTGAGCTGTGCACAATAGGGAAATTCTATTTTTGCTCATCATTTTATATCAGGAATTAAAATCAACAAATTTATTTATTTAGCAATGCCATGGTGCGTATACACTAGTAAGTTTCTAGCAGACAAGGCAAATTTAACAAAATAAACAAATAATTTAAAATTACTATGGTGGTAAGTATAACAAAGGAAAGGTGCATGACCTAATAGGGGGATTTGAACATTTTACATGATCAGGTAATTCTTAATTAAGGGATGTAGCACTCATAATGTCATCTGAAGAATAAGGAGAGGTAGCCTCTGGCATAGGAAACAGTTCATGCAAATACATTGAGCTGAGAGGGAGTGTGGCAGAGACCAAGGAATGAGCAGAAAGCTGGAGCTGTGAGGGTAAGAAAGATCAAGGTTCAGAATGAGGCTTAAGAGGTAGGGAGAAGGCAGATAATAAAGGGCCTTAAAGTTAGGATGAGCATAAAATTTTATTCAAATATTGTACCCCCATGAATGAAAAGGCTACTACTGAAAATTATGCCACTAAGATAACAGATATAAACTGAAACTGCCTTGGCAATGTAGTATGTACAGTCACATTATTCATAAAGCATTGTAAGTACTTAAATTTATCTATAAGTCACAGTGAATTACTGAACATTTTTGTGCAGGGAAGTGAGATAATCAGGCAAATTTTGAAATAATCACTCTGGCCACAGGGTAAAAATTAAAATGGATAAAACGCAGATTGACTCTTTAAAGGGTAATGTTAAGAGATCATACAGAAATTAATTAAGGATGAATAGAAATTGAGATAAAGGATCAATTCAAGATGTATTTATCAGGTGAAATTTACCCAACTTTGCAACTTTGTGGTATTGGAAGCTTCTAGGATACACTTGTGTATTTGAGGCTTTAGTAACTGACTAATTGATGAAAATATAATCTGAAATAGGAAACAATGAAAAAGAATAATATTAGTAGAAAGATCTAGAAACATATTAGTATAAGAGAAATTTTATTGAATGATCTTTGTATTAACTGTTTTTTTGAAAAATATCAATTTAGATATTCACCTCATATCTAAGATTTTTTGTAGTATTTTTTTCTAAGTAAAGCTGCAAATGATTTTGAGGGAAATTGAATTGACTAGTAACTAAATAAGAAGGAGTAAGTTGTAAGTTTGAAAGGGATAAAATACATAGTGAAGATAAAAATGGTAAATTGGACAGTAAAAATTAAAACGTAGTATGAAAATAAAGATAATGTGATAGTAAATTTAAATAACATTTATGCAAATTACTATAAAAGTATTTTGTGAAATATGACCAATTCATAAAATAAGAAATAAAAAATTTGGTAAATGGTAAATTGTACTGGCCATGAAACTTAAATGAAAATGTTAACTGGACTGTACTATTCAAGTTACTTTGCTGTTTATTGATACTAACTTTACAATACAATATGTCACTTTTTATCAATATTTCAAGTGCTTTTAAGAAAGATGTGCCTTTTTAGGAGGAATACAGAATTCTATATACATTGTCCAAGTAAATATATTGATGTGTTACTCACTTCTTCCATATATTAATTTTTGTCATTTTGATCTCTTGATTTCTGAGGAGGTATATTACACTTTTCTACTTTTGTTTCATTTGTTTTGTACAGATAGGGCGTCATTATGTTGTCTAGGCTGGTATTGAAATCCTGGGCTCAAGTGATCCTCTCACATTGGCCTCCCAAAGTGCTGTGGTTATAGACATGAGCCAGTACAACTGGCCTGTACTAAAATTTTTCAAAAAATTCTTATACTTTAAACAGTTTCTTTAAATGTCTCTCATAGCTTTGTTGTTAAGTACTAAAATTTTGTTTGCATGTCTCTCATTTCTCTCTTTAATTTTTGCCTTGACTTCTCCTCAGTCTGCAGTATTCTTATATTTTTGTAATTCAGTTAGTATGATTTTTATCCCTTAATAGTCAACATTTTGTTATAATTTTATTTTATTGGGGCCTTCATAAATTGCCTTTATTTGTTTATCTGTTGTTGCTGTTGCAAGTTTGTTGGTTTTTACTGATACAGTCATGTCTATTTTTTAATTGGTAAGTTAAAGGTATTTATGCATACCATCATTTGTGATATACTTTAATACATGTTACCATTTTATTCTTTCGTATTCCACAGGCTTTCTTTTCATGAGTTTTCTCATTCTTGTGTCTTCTTACATTAGTTAACTTTTTATTCTATTACTCTCTTTTCTAATATTTTAGATGTTGTGTTTTTAATTATTTCCCTAATTATCCTTAAAAATATTAACATTACTGAATCAATGAGTGTCTGATTTTTCTATTCATAACTAGACCAAGGTTTAACATTCTTTCCATGCTCCCTGCCATCTTCCACTTCTTCATCTCCAATAATGATGTTATATAATTATGATATTAAAACTGTTATGTTTTATAATCACTATTTAACTTGATTTAATTGATATTAATTTTATCATTGTTTATTTTATGCCATATTAATATTTATTTATTTTAATATTTATTACTTCAATACATATTTATTGGCATTTATCTTCATTTTGTAATTCTTCCAGATTAAGTCTGGCAAATTTTCTGATAATTTAACTGTCTGAAAGTGTCTTTATTTTAACCTCACATTTAATAGTGGAGTACATAATTTTATTTTTAAAACTAGTTTTTCTCTTAACTTTGACAACATATTATAACATGTACTTTCTCTTTGGAAGTATTTAAGATATTCTCATCATATGTTGATTTTTTAAATGTTACCTGTAACTTAGGAGGATTCTTCTAGTTTAAGGATTTGACATTATTTAGTTTTGAGCACTTTCCCTCTATTGTTTCTTTGGGGTTTACCTTATGTTAATTTCCTGTCTGTCTTTCTGAAAGTTCTTTTTGCTGAATGTTGTCATTTCTAGAATTATCTCTGAGGCTCTTGACTTTTCTTCCATGTTTTCTATTTACTTTTCTCATTGTTGGCACTTGGAAAGAATTTTTTCTGTTGACACAACTGCTAATTAATTTCGTCTTCACTTGTGCCAGTTGTGCTAGTGAGCTCTTTATTTTGCTGCTGCTACTGCTGCTGCTGCTGCTGCTGCTGCTGCAGTCGTTGCTGTTTAATTAGAGAAAATGTGAATCATGAGACAGATATGATTAAGCCACTGGAAGAAATTATGAGATCCCAATAATCCAATTCAGTAGGACACAAAAAATTTCCCAGGATAAAAGAAGAAAAATGTCCAAGGATAACAGGCGTCCAACAGACCCAAGAGAAAGTAATTAAGACTCCCAAAGGAAATGTTTCCAAGAGGAAAAAAAATGCAAAGTCATTGTTAATGGATTGTGTCCCCTCCCTCCTCTCTAAGAAAAAATATGCTTAAGTCCTAATCCTCAGCACTTCAAAATGTGAGCTTATTTAGAAACAGCTGTTGCATATGTAATTAAGTTGAGGTCATATTGAAGAAGGGTGGGCCCTTAATCCAATATGACAAGTGTCATTATAAAAATAAGAAAAGAGACACAGACACAGGAGTGGTAGGTCTGGGGGAGAATGCCCTGTGATGAAGGAGGTAATGTTTGAAGTGCTGCAGCTGCAAGCTGAGGAATGAACACAAACTCCCAGAAGCTAGGAGGAAACAAGGAAGGATTCTCCTCTATTGTTTTATTTTTTTAAATTTATTTTAAGTTCAGGGGTACATAGACAGGATATGCAGGTTTGTTATATAAACTTGTGTCATGGAGATTTGTTGTACAGATTATTTTATTACTCAGGTATTAAGCCTAGTACACATTAGATATTTTTCTTGATCCTCTCCCTCCTCCCACCCTTCACCCTCAAATAGGCCCTACTGTGTGTTGTTCCCCTCTATGTCCATGTGTTTTCGTCACTTAGCTCCCACTTATAAGTGAGAACACGCATTATTTGGTTTCATGTACCTTTGTTAGTTTGCTAAATATAATAACCTCCAGCTGCATTCATAGCCCTGCAAATGATATGATCTCATTTATTATGGCTGCATAGTATTCTATGGTATATATGTACCACATTGCCTTTATCCAGTTTGTCATGAGTAGTTGGGTTGATTCCATTATTTTTGCTGAGTATTGGAGTTGATTCCATGTCTTTGCTATTGTGAATAGTGCTGAAAAGGACATACATGTACATGTGCCTTTATAATAGAACAATTTATATCTTTGGATATATACACCCACTAATGGGATTGCTGGGTCAAATGGTATTTCTGTCTTTAGGTCTTAGGAATTGACACACTGTCTTCCACAATGGTTGAACTAATTTACACTCCCACTAACAGTGTATAAGCATTCCTTTTTCTCCACAACCTCACTGGTAACTGTTATTTTTTGACTTTTTAATAATAGCCATTCTGACTGGCATGAGATGGTGTCTCATTGTGGTTTTGATTTGTATTTCTCTAACAATCAATAATGTTAAGCTTTTCTCATATGCTTATTGGCCACATGTATGTCTTCCTTTGAGAAGTTTCTGTTAATGTCCTTTGCCCACTTTTTAATGGTGCTGTTTTTTCTTTTTAATTTGTTTAGGTTGCTTATATTAGACCTGGGTATTAGACATTAGTTTGAAAATTTTTTGCCATTCTGTAGGTTGCCTGCTCATTCTGTTGATAGTTTCCTTTGCAGTGGAGAAGCTCTGTAGTTTAATTAGATACCATTTGTCAATTTTTGCTTTTGCTGCAATTTCTTTTGGCATATTCATCCCAAAATTTTTGCCCATGCCTATGTCCTGAATGGTATTGCCTAGGTTGTCTTCCAGAGTTTCTACAGTTTTGGGTTTTACATTTAAGTCTTTAATCCATCTTGAGTTAGTTTTTGTATATGGTGTAAGGAAGGGGTTCAGTTTCAATTTTCTGCATATGGCTAGCCAGTTTTCCTAGCATCATTTATTGAATGATGAATCTTTTTCCCATTGATTGTTTTTGTCAGATTTGTTGAAGATCAGATAGTTGTAGGTGTGTGGCCTTATTTCTGGGCTCTCTATTCTGTTAAATTAGTCTATGTGTCTGTTTTTGTACCAGTATCATGCTGTTTTGGTTACTGCAGCCTTCCCTATAGGTTTTAAAGGAAGCATGGCCCCGATGAATGCTTGCTTTTGAATTTTTGGCCTTCAGAACTATGAGACAATACACTTCTATTATTTTAAGACACCTAGTTTGAGGTAATATTGTTATGGCTGACTTAAAAAATTAATACATCCACCAATTATCATGGGTACACAGATATTGACTAAATTATAAAACAAGGCAATTATTTGCTACACCAAAAAGTATTAAAGAGACATAACTGCAACACACTAAAGTGTTCAGCTATGAGTAATATTTGAGTAAGAATACTAGTATAGGCATTCAATATTGATTTTACTAAAATTTAATGTAACTGTAGCAGGATAATGTGAAAATAAAAGTAGAAAGAATGACATTATCAAAGATCTAAATACTATCTACCATCTCAGAAAGTCAATATTATTTTCTAAAATTGACGAATCAAAAGATAACAGTATATGTTATTCAGATATATGGAATGATGAAAATAAAAAGTTGAGACTGCTGCAGATGAAAGGTGGGCCTGCAGAATAGTGACAAGAGGTCAGTAAAGGATTCTTGATTTTTGTTTTAAACCTTTTATTTCTGTTATTTAGAAAATGCTGTTTATATACTGCTTTGATAATAGTAAAGCAAAGCTATAAAAATGTATAGTCTATGCAAAAAAATAGACTACAAAGAATGTTTAAACTCTCAGAAATTAAAAAGATGACAATATTCTTAACAGAATAAAAGATATGAGATAAAATCTCAAAAATCTCCCAATAGAATAAACATTTGAAAATATAAAATAAACAGTTAAAAATACATATGATTACTTTTTAAAGTCCAACTTATCAATTCCAGAAAAATTATAAAACAGATAAAAGATAGGAGAATAAATATCTAAAGATACTACAGAAATCAAAATATACAAAGACTCCTTTTGAACTGTTTATCTTTTCAGACTCATTTGCTGAAAGCCTTCATCCTCTCACACTCAACACTATAATCCATTCCCACTGTGATTTTTTGTGTGTTTGGTTTTGTTTTCATTTCTAAAACTCTCTATGCTCTCTTTCACATCTGGGTCTTCTCTTAGGCCCTTTTCTATGCATGGAATTTTACGTTTGATTTTGCTTACATCTCAGTTTTGATGCCTCTTCTTTCTAGAAACTTTCACTGGTGCCTTCCTGCTTTTCTTCTGGGTAAGGGTCCTCTTGGCACTCTTATAACCCTCTCTAATACCCATATTTGTGCACTTATTAAGGTCCATATACAGATGTATATGTGTATATGTATTTCAACATTTTCATTTTCATCATGTTAGTCCAAAAGCTGTAGGTTCTTTGTGTTATACAAATAAAAAGTAAACAACATTATTAGGGAAACTCGAATATATATGTAATTTCTGTCTAATGTTTACTGCTTATAGGTAGATTGAATTATTCCAAAATATCCCCAGTTAGATAATAGTGCTGTTAGACATTTATAGATGTCTTTTATAGAACTGCCAAGGGCTATATTTTCTATGCCACTCCTTAATTTTCAATCAGTAGTCCAAGACCATTTGTTTGAAAATTATTCAGACATTTCATTTTCTAAATTTAAAACTATAATACCCATATACAATTACTGAGAAAAAAATATTAGAAGTGATAATATCACATATATCTGAATCACATTCAGTATTGTTCTTCAATCCATAGACTAAACTAACATTTAAAATTTTTATTATCTATATCTAATGCATTTTTATTAATTATCCAAAAGGCTATGCCAAATAACCTATGAAATACATTCAAGAATCATTATATTTTCCTATTGCCTTATAATAATTAATACCATATAAGTTTATTAATTTATTTGAACAAAAATAATGTAACAAAAATAATATTTTATTTTTGCATTTCTTTGAAAGCTTTGTAAATCTAGTAAATCAGATTTAAATTCAGTGCAAATTCCTAGAAAGTCTGCTTGCCAGCTGGGAATGAAATCCCTAGGGATTCTGCAGACATACTGAAAGATCAATATAACGGTAAAATGCTCTGAAGATTTCCAAAAATATTCTTGGATGAAAATAAAAGAAAAAGACAACCAAATGATACCGGTTTTCAAGATAAAATAAACAGCATTGAGACTGCATTTACATCCAAGCAAGTAAAATATACCCCAATTATATGTGATTCTTTTGCATAACTAATTGAATAGTTGAAAAACAATTCAAAAGTCTGACAACCCAGAACTATTTATCAGAGGTTTTCATTTCCCTTAATACTCTGCCAATTCTTTGCTCACAACTCAAATGTATCTTTAACACAAATAGCATTTTAAGAAAAAATACTTCAAAGAATGAATAAATTTTTGATGATTTCCTTTTAAGGTATATTCTTTAATTTTTAAAAAATTTAATTGTTATGAATACATATTGGTTGTGCATATTTATGGGGTATACATGGTATTTTGATACAAATATATAATGTGTAACAATCAAATCAGAGTAATTGGGTTTATCTGTCACCTCATGCATTCATGAATTTTATTGTGATAGGGACATTCCAATTCCATTCTTTCAGTTATTTTGAAATATACAATAAATTATTGATAACTATATCACCTACTGTGCTACCAAACACTAGATCTTATTTCTTCTATCCAACTGTAGTTTTTTTAACCATTAACCATCTCCTCTTTTTCTCCCTCTCCTAATTACTGTTCCTGGCTTTTGGCAATTATCATTTTACTGTCTATCTCCATGAGTTCATTTTTTTGTTAGCTCTTGATAAGAATGAGAACATGCAAAATTTGCCTTTCTGTGTCTGGCTTATTTCACTTAACATAATGCTCTTCAGTTCCATTGATGTTGTTGAAAATTACAGCATTTCATTTTCTTTATGGCTGAATAGATTTCATTGTGTATATGTATCACATTTTTTGTTTTTTCTTTCTTTTATTATTTTAGTATTTCCAGTGGCATGGGTGATTTTGGTTACATGGATGAGTAATTCTGAGAATTTAGTGCACCTGTCACCTGAGTAGTGTACTCTGTACTCAATATGTTGTCCTTCATTCCTCACTCTCTTCTCAACCTGCTCTCAACTGAGTCTTCACAATCCATTATATCATTCTGTATGTTTCTGCATCCTCATAGCTCAGCTCCCACTTATAACTGAGAATATGACAGTGTTTGGTTTTCCATTCCTAAGTTACTTCACTTAGAATAATGTCCTCCAGTTCCACCTATCTTGTTGCAAATGACAGGATTTCATTTTCTTACGGCCAAATAATATTTCATTGAGTCTGTGTACCACATTTTTTTTTCAACTTTTATTTTAGATTCAGGGTTTACATATGCAGGTTAGTAACCTGGGTATATTTCATGAGGCTGAAGTTTGAGAATGAATGAGTACTATCACCCAGGTACTGAGCATAGTACTCAACAGCTGATTTTTCAACAATTGCCCCTTTTCTTTCCTCCCCCATCGAGTAGTCCCTAGTTTCTATTGTTGCTGTCTTTATATCACTGAATACCCAGTGTTTAACTCCCACTTATACGTGAGAACATGTGCTTACCACATTTGTTTTTTGTGTTCTGTTTTGCTTTGTTTCATTTTGAGATGGAGTCAAACACTGTCACCCAAGCTGGAGTGCAATGGCATAATCTTGCCTCACTGCAACCTCAGCCTCCCGGGTTTAAGTGATTCTCCTGCTTCAGACTCTCAAGTAGCTGGAATTACAGGCGTCCACCACCATGCCCAGCTTATTTTTTGTATTTTTAGTAGAGATGTAGTTTCACTACATTAACCAGGCTGTCTTGAACTTCTAACCTCGTGATCCTCCCGCCTCAGCCTCCCAAAGTGCTGGGATTACAGGAGTGAGTCAAAGCGCCTGGACACATGTTTTAAAATTTATTAATCTGTTGATGGACACTTAGGTTGCTTTCATATCTTGACTACCGTAATAGTGTTGCAATATACATGGAAGTGCAGATATATATTTCTATATATACTGATTTTCTTTCTTTTGGATATATACCCAGAAGTGGGATAACTGAATCAAATGGTAGTTCTATTTTTAGTTTACTAAGGAAGCGCCATGCTGTTCTCCATAGTGTTTATACTGATTTACATTCCCGCCAACAGTGTACAAGGGTTCCCTTTTCACCACATTCTTGCCAGAAATTGTTATTGCTTTTTTTTTTTTTTTTGGATAAAAGCCATTTTAACTAGAGTAAGATGATACTTCATTGCAGTTTTTATTTGAATTTCTTTGATGACTAGTAGTGTTGAGTATTTTTTATATACTTGTTAGCTGTATGTCTTATTTTCAGAAATATCTATTCAGTTATTTTGACCATTTACAAAGTGGATTATTTGGGTTTTTATTTCTTATTGAGTTGTTTGAGCTCCTATACATTCTGGTTATTAATTTCTTGTTACATGGGTAATTTGCAAATATTTACTCCCATTCTGTAATTTGTCTCATTCTTTTGTGGATTTTTTGGTTTGCCAAAAAGCAGAAACTTTTTAACTTGATATGATCCTATTTGACCATTTTTGCTTTAGTTCCCTGTTTTTGAGGTCTTACTTAAGAAATACTTTGCCCTGACCAATGTTCTGGAGAGTTTCCCCAATGATTTCTTTTAGTTATTTCATAGTTTAAAGTCTTAGATTTCAGTCTTTGATCCATTAGGGTTAGATTTTTGTATATGGTGAGACATAGGAGTCTAGTTTCATTCTTCCACATATGGAAATCCAGTTTTCCCAGCACTCTTTATTAAAAAAGACTGTCTTTTTCTGAATGCATGTTCTTGGTGCCTTTGTCAAAAATGAGTTCACTGTAGATGGATTTATTTCTGAGTTCTCTATTCTGCTCCATTGGTCTATGTGACTGCTTTTATGCCTAGCTGTTTGTGTACATAATTTTGTGGTATAATTTACATAACTTTATAGTATAATTTTAAGTCAGGTAATGTGAAGCGTCTGGTTATTTTGCTCAGGTTTACTTTGGCTATTCTGGTTCTTTTGTAGTTCCACATAAATTTTAGGATAAGTTTTTCCATTTCTGTGATGAATTTCATTGTTATTTTGATAGGAACTGCATTGAATCTGTAGAATTTTTTTAATAGTGTGTACTTGTTTTCAGATAGTGTGCACATTTTAACAATATTGATTCTTTCAGTCCATGAACATGAAATATCTTACCATTTGGTCTCTTCAATTTCTTTTATGAGTATTTTAGAGTTTTCATTGTGGAGATCTTTCTCTGCTTTGAAAAAGCTTATTTTTAGGAATTTCATTTTATTTTTAGCTATTATAAATGGGATTACTTTCTCAGTTTTGTTTTCAGATTGTAAATTGTTGGCATGTATAAATGTAACAAATTTTTGTATATTGATTTTTATCCCTCAACTTTATTGAATTTCCATTAGAATGTGCAAGAGTTTATTCACACTAGTCATAAAATTAGTTTTCTATAAATTTATGAGTAAATGTTAATTAAATTTACACACTTACTATTATTACCTTCTAAATATATTATTAAATAGTTTATGTTTTGAATATATTCAAGTGACCCATTTGTTTCCAGGATAAGACACACATATTCAACAGTTAAGACATACTTTAAATCAATTACCATTAATATTTGGCAAATAAAATCTAAAATCTATACTCCCTTTTATGCTTAATTAATATTATGGACCACAATTAATATGGTGGTATTTCCCCAATTTAAATTGAAATGTAGCAAATAATTTTATAAGCTATCTCTTGTCCGGAAATTCTGCCTTTAAAAAGTCACATTAAATTTTACATATTTTTAGATTACCAGGACCTATTTATAGCTCTGTTACTGCCATCTTTTTATCTTATAGTGTTTAAAAAAAAAGAAAAGAAAAGAAATGAAATCATCACACACACAAAAACGTCTGTATTCTTAAATGTGCTACTGGCCCTTGTATATGTTTCTGAAAGGTAGGGAAAAGTACAAATTGACTACTTAAATGAGCCACTTGGGAAAGCAACAGGGACTAACCTCAAATAATAAGAGGTCAAATTCTGTCAAGGAAATGTGTTTGCTATCCACTGCTTTTTAAAACTCACTTTAAAAAATGCCTGTTACACTGGGAGCATGCTAAGTGCAGAGCTGCTATCAGAGGCAAAGGCAGTGGTGAACTATGATTTTAACTAAATCTGTGTATGAAAGAAAACTGACACTACAGCCTATATCCTTTGCCCTCAGAGGTTACAACATTTAGAAAGTGCTTGAAATGCTCAATGCAACATTTACATCAGTAAGAAGTGTTGAATTGTTGAGTAATTCAATTTTCTTATTACTGTGGGAATTTAGTTAAATGCCCATTAATTCTCAAAGTTTTGCTTTCTAGATTATGTCTGAGTTTTTTAAAAGCCTCAAACTTAATGTCCACTCACATTTCCTGGTTAATTAATCTACAGTTTGGATAGCACTTCTCATTTTGCAAAATCATTGTTTCTACAAATTTTTCTCCAAAATCTGTAATGTTATACCTTTAATTAAAAAAAAAAAAAATCCTGGGCCGGGCACGGTGGCTCAAGCCTGTAATCCCAGCACTTTGGGAGGCCGAGGTGGGTGGATCACGAGGTCAAGAGATCGAGACCATCCTGGTCAACATGGTGAAACCCCGTCTCTACTAAAAATACAAAAAGTTAGCTGGGCATGGTGGTGCGTGCCTGTAATCCTAGCTACTCAGGAGGCTGAGACAGGAGAATTGCCTGAACCCAGGAGGCGGAGGTTGCGGTGAGCCGAGATCGTGCCATTGCACTCCAGCCTGGGTAACAAGAGCGAAACTCCGTCCCAAAAAAAAAAAAAAAAAAAAAAAAAAAAAAAAAAAAAAAAAAAAAAAATCCTTAGCATTTGTGTACATGAGAGCCAAATAATTTTAGAGCTGACCTCAACTGCAGCCAGTTCTGCCATTTTCTTCTCTTTCTGGACATTCATGTATATAACCTGTCAATGGGCTGTATTTAGGATGACGTTCACTGTCAGATTTTCAATACTGTTATGTTCTTTATTCATTTTGTTAATATTGATATTAATCAAGTTTCCTTCAAAGCATAAACGCCTTTAGCAAAATGCAACTGGCAGATCATTGGGCTGCAATTGTTTGTACTCTCAATGATAATCCATATTTTATAAAGGTTATCTATTGATCATACACATCAGGAATGTGAATGTGCTGGTTGAATCTAGTTCTTTTACTGGGCTCTGCAAATTATAAGTAGCCCACATGTTCAGGCCTCACCAATCTGTAAGTACGTATAAAGTTGTGTTTCCGTATTACAGAAGCTTATGTTCCTTCCTCATGATTGCTTCATCTTAAACCTCAGCAAAACAGAATGCTCCCAAGTTATTACTGAGAGTTCACAAAAGAGAGTGTCACTTGTTCTTACAATGTAGAGTGCCCTCTATGGTTGCAACACAGGGTCTTCCTTTGTTGCTACTCCAGCTCCCCCTGCCCAGTGTCCCTTTAGTCACTTAAAAGGGATAGCCTATTTCCACGTGGCAGTGGAATTTCTTAAGACATTCACAATGTGCTTGCCAGGGATATTCTCCCTGATACTCCAATATTCCCACTACCTGTGCAATGCCCCATTCTGAGTGTAAACAGGGAGAATGGCTATCTTCTCAACTCTGAGTTAAAATTGTTTATCCATTCCTCAAATCAACAATATTAGGCCCAAAGTTTCAAAAAGTTTCTCATGAATGTAACTTTTCCTGCATCTCCCATTAGCTGCTCAAATCTTGCAAGTAACTCTCAAAAGTAAGAATAAAAAATGAAAACTACTTCATTACAAAAATAACCTCTCTTATTCAAGCACACACAAAAACGTATTTATCCTGCTTCCTCACTCCCACTCACAAGCAAATAAAGCAAACTTCTTCAGGCACATAACTCCAGCATATCTACACCAATCAATATATTTTACTTTCTAGTACACATATTAATTTCAGGTTAACTACTTCCCTGACTACTGAATACACCCCAAGCCCATTAAAATGATTTGCCAAAAATGAAGAAGCATTCTGCACCCATTGAAACAGTTCCACTAGCTATGATTATGTCCCAGAGCAGAAGCCTGCCAAACACATATTTGTCCTTGAATTAGGTATAATAAAACAGGAGTTCCAGTCATTTGCTGTAAATTGTTGTGTTGGAATGCAATATACCTACCAACTTGATTATTTCCTGGAGGATTGTACTGAAGAAATAAAATAGTATTCATCAAATATTTAAGCATGTGCCAAACACTAAGGATTTCACAATATTAAGAAAAATTGTGAGCAAAATAGAAATGAGTATATGCAGAACCCTAAATTCAGAAGTTTTGTTAGCATGCCGGAAGCAGGAACAACACAAATAGGGTAACTACAGAAACCAACACAAAAATCACATGCAAGCAAACTTGTGATTATTGCCTCTAACTCAGCTGCACCATCAGCAAATGTGTCATGCCTTTTATAGACTATGGACCACTTGCAATTTTTTTAACTTAATAAATTTCATACCAGCTCTCTTCCTCAAAGCACTCTCTCTCAGAGCTTAACTATGAAACACTGTTTTCAGTTTGTTCCATAGCACTCTCTGATGCTCTGTTCTTGCTGTGTTCTTTTTGTTTTTGCATCTGTTTCTGTTTTTTAAAAGATACAGCGTATGGCCCCATTTCCCAAACTGATGGACAGAGTTCAGTGGTGCAATCCTAGCTCAATGCAATCTGGAACTTCTGGTCTCAAGCAATCCTCATGTCTTAGTCCTCTGAATATATAGGACTACAGGGATATGCCTGCCACCATACCTTGCCCAGCTAATTTTTTTAAAGTCCCGGGCTGGGTGTGGTGGCTCACGCCTGTAATCCCAGCACTTTGGAAGGTCGAAGCAGGTGGATCACAGGTCGGGAGTTTGAGACCAGCCTGGCCAACATGGTGAAACCCTGTCTTCACTAAAAATACAAAAATTTGCCGGGTGTGGTGGTGGGTGTCTGTAATTCCAGCTACTCGGTAGGCTGAGATAGGGGAACTGCTTGAACCCCAGAGGCAGAGGTTGCAGTGAGGTGAGACCACACCATTGTACTCCAGCCTGGGTGACACAGAGAGACTCCATCTCAAAATAAAATAAAATAAATAAATAAAAGTTCTCTTTCTCTGTTTCATTTTATATTGGTTATATTATCATTTTCAATTTCATTAACATTTACTTCTGCAATGTCTAATTTGCCGTTTATATGTCCAGCATATATTTTACCTCTCCCATTGTAGTTTTTACCTTTAAAAGTTCAGTTTGGGTTGCTTTTATCTAATTATTTAATTAATTAATTTATTTAGAGACAGAATATTGCTCTGTGGCCCAGGCTGTAGTGCAGAGGCAAACAGCTTGCTGTAACCACAACCTCCTGGGTTCAAACAATCCTTCCTCCTCAGCCTTGCAAGTAGCACATCCACCAGGTCTGGCCAATTTTTAAATATTTTATAGAGATGAAGTCTTACTATGTTGCTCAGGCTGGTATTGAACTCCTTGGCTCAAGTGAGCCTCCTGTCCGGTCTCCCAAAGTGCTAGGATTACAGGTATGAGCCACTGTGCCTGGCTTGGGTTGCTTTAAATATCCTCTTTCTCTACTTAACATGTTCAATCACTTCCCAAATTTCTTAAACATATGAAATGCAAATACATGAACTATTTTAATGACCTATGATACTAATTTTATCACTGTTAATCATTTTCATTGAGTAAATTTTCTCTATGTGAGGGGTCATAATTTTGTTCTTTTTTTTTTTTTTTTTTTTTTTTTTGCACGCCTGTAACTTTTCAGTGAATGTTAGACATTATAAATGTTGCTTTGTTAGGTGACAGGTATTTTTTTGTATTTCTTTAAGTATGTTTATTCTTATTCTGGGATACTTTAAATTAGCTGAAAACAGTATAACCTTTTGGGAACTTGGTCTTAAACTTTGTTGGGTGGGACCACAGCAACATTTATTTGAGGCCTAATTTTTCTCCACTATTGAACATGCTACTAGATGTCCTATGAATTTTGAAGTTTTCTACTATGATTTGTGAGAAAATGTACTGTTTCTGGTCAATTTAAACTCTAGGGATTTTTTTCTTCCTTTTAATACTTTTTGAACTCTATTCCAGATTTGGTAGTTTCCTCATCCACATCCTGATTAGTGCTCAATAGAATACTCATGGAATATTTGTATCTTTGGATTTTTCTCTCTGTGTACCTCTCTGTCATCTCTGATACTCTGTCCTGCAAACTGTATCCATCTTGGCCTTCTCAGACCCCCAGTTCTGATTCCTGTACTCCAGTAAACTAGCAGACTCCATATTGCTTTTTTACTCAGTGCCACAATTTAGTATCTCTCTCTAGGTAGTAAACTGGTCATATTGTAGGGCTCATCTATCTGTTTTCCTTTTTTAGAAATCGTGGTTTTTGTGGTGATGTCCATTGTCTTGAGAAGCATTGAATCAAATATTTGTATTGTTTTTGAAAATTATTTTAGGCAGTGTTATGTACAAATTCTGTGTCTCCCCAAAATATGTATGTTGAAGCCCTAACCACCACTGTGACTATATTTGGACATGGGGCCTCTAAGGAAGTAATGAAGGTTAAATGAAGTCCTAAACATGGGGTCCTGATCTGAAAGGATTGGAGTTCTTATAAGAAGAGGCATCAGAGTATACATATTCTTTGTCTCTTTCTCCCCTTTTTTTCTCTTTTTGTCTCCCTACCCATACATAGGAAAGACCACTCACTTGAGAACACAATGAGAAGGCAGCCATTTGCAAGTAAGAAAGATGGCCTTTACCAGAAAATGAATCTGCTGGCACCTTGATCTGGGACTTCTGGTCTCCAGAACTGTGAAAAAAAATAATCTTCTGTTGTTTAAGCTACCAAGTCTGTGATATTTCATTAGAGTAGCAGAAGTGGACTAAGAAGCTGGTAGATAAATCCTGTCCATTACTCCATATTGGTCCAAAGCATAAGTCACAGGTAAGTAACATTATTCAGCCAAGACACAAAATTCAGTGATACAGAGAACATGGAAGTGAAAGCATGGAGCTAATATCAGCGAAGTCCAGTAATATTAATACTAGTAACATTTATGAAGTATTTATTCATGTGTCAGCTATACATGTGATAAGTACATCATGTGCTAAGTGTTTTACATTCATTAGACCATTTGTTTCTTCTCAGGAATGTGTAGAAAAGTTTGGAACTCCTATTCAGAAAAAAATCCCTCTCTATACCTCTAACCCCTTATAGGCACTAGTGAGGAGGGTTCTTGAGAACTTCGTGTGCTTCACTGATCTAGCAAGAACATCATGCTTGCTTTTATTTCTCATCCTTAGCACCAAAATTCTGCTTTGTGATTTAGGAACTAATGTCACTAGTCATCCAATTTGACCAAATAATTCCAATTTATTTTAAATAGTCAAGTGAACATATTAGAACCAAAAATAATACAGTTGCAATTAGGAACTCAGAAAATGGAATTAACAGCAAATTAGATACAGCAAAGGAGTACATTTGGAATCAGATTAATAGAAAATATTCAAATAGCAGTGAAAAGGGAAAAATGGAAAATACAGAAAAATAATGCAAGACATGTAGAGCATAGTAAAAGTTTTATATGTAGGCACATAGAGAAAGAGGTAAAAGACAGTGGATCAGAAGCATTATATAAAGGAAAAACAACTGAATATGTTCTAAAAGTCACGAATAACATTGAACCATGAATTCAAGAGAGTGATAGTCCTGAGAATAAATGCCCCAAAAAAGTCCCAAGAAACCGATTATAATATTCATTCTAGTAAAACTATTGAAAAAAGCAAAAAGAATATATTAAAGCAGGATGAGCACTAGGCTTAATACTTGAGTGATGAAATAATCTGTACAATAAACCCCTATAACACAAGTTTACCTGTGTAACAAAGCTGTACTTGCACCCATAAGCTTAAAATAAAAATTAAAACTTAGAGATAGTGATTTTAAAAAAGAATATATTAAAGCCCAAATGAAAATGGATACATTATCTTCAAAGGAGCAAGGATAAAAAATTTCTCAATAGCAATTATAGCAAACAAAAGATAATGGAATGACATATTTTAATGGAGAAAGAAAATAACTGCCATTTGAAAAGTTTAAAATAAATATAATCCTCAAAGCTATATGTAAAACCTGCATGCTTATATGCAACACAATTTGCAATTGCAAAAATATGGAATCAACTTAAGCGTCCATCAACCAATTAGTGAATAAAGACAATGCAATATAAATATACCATGGGATACTACTCAGACATAAAAAAGGAATGAAATAATGTTCTTTGCAGCAATTTTGATGGTGCTAGTGGCAATGTTTCTAAGTAAAATAACTGAAGAATGAAAAACCAAATATTGCATTTCCCCACTTGTAAGTGGGAGATAAGCTACAAGGATGCAAAGGCATAATAATGATATAATTGACTTTGTAGACTCAGGAGGAAGGGTGGGAAGCAGGTGAGGAATAAAAGACTACCTCTGAGAACAATGTACACTGCTCAGGTGATAGGTGTTGCAGAATCTCAGAAATCACTACCAAAGAATTTATCCACATAACCAAAAATCACCTGTACCCCCAAAACTATCATTTTTTTTAACTATATATAAAATAAATACACTTTCAGACAAATAAAAAGTGAAATAATTTTTTCCAGAAAACTTACATTTAATAACAAACAAACAAAAACTCAGTAAAGTGAATTCTGCAGGCAGGAGGAAAGTGATCCAGAAGAAAACAAGAGAATGGAAGAAGAAAAGAGGAACCTAGGCAATGATAGATATGCATGTGAACACAGATGAATACCTACTATAAACACACCAATAAGCATGTGTTTATTGTACATGTACATGCATGCTTCCTGGTGACTCTCAAATATTGTCTTCAACGTTGATCTCTCATCTGAAATGAACACCCATATATTAAACTTTTGTTTCAATATCTCCTTTTTGAAGTCTAATATACATCTCAAATTTAATATGTTCAAAAATTCAGATTGTGGCTTTCCCTCCAATATGATCGCATTTTCCATAGTTGTCAATTTCTTGATAAATGGCAAGTTTAGTTTTCCAATTACTCAGGTAAAATATCTCTAAGTCAGCTTTTACTCCTGTAATTTTTCATAAATAGATATACTTGCAGCAAATTCTGTCTTCACACTATTGCTGGAACTAGATAACACCATCTCCACTGCTACCATTCTGATCCATGTTTCACTTGGATTACCCCAATTGCCTCCTGAGTTGTATTCCTACTTTTCCCTTCCCTCCACACAGGTTATTCTTAAAACAACGACTAGAGACATCCTTTTCAAAACCTAAATCAATTAGATTGTGCCACTGTTCAAAATTATCCAGTAGATTCTATTGCATTCATAATAGAAGTAAAGATCTTTCAGTGGTAAACAAGGCTATCCTAAATATGTCTCCTATTATCTATCTGACCTATTATCTATCTCATACTTCTCTCTCTTTTGCTAACATTGCCCCAGCCATATTTTCCCTGCCTTTTCTCAAAATTCCAAGCCTGTGCCTCACTAAGAGATGTTGTAATTGCTGTTTCCTCTACCTATAATCTTCTTCTTCTTTCAGACATTTACACCCTTTTCTATTTCATCTCCTTCACCTCCTTCAAATCTCTTCCCAGACATCTCCTTATTCATTAGGCCCTTCCTTATTGCACAATTTTTAACATTAAGCATACCCATCATTCCCCATTTTTTTCCATATATTATTTATACCATGGTACTTATCATCATCTGACAATATATACATTTTACTTATTTTGTCCATATTTTTCCCAAATGAAAGCTAAGTGACATGAAGGCAGGTATTTGTCAGATATTTTATATCAGTGAGTGCATCCACAGTGTAGAAATAAAGCCAGAAACATTTAGACACCTAATGTAATATGTTCAGAGAAACACGTAACAATACTGGACATTTAGAATACACATCTTACACATGGGAAAACAAAGTAACTAGTATTGTCAAGTTCATCAGCAAATAAGTGCTAAAATCAGGAGTAAAACCCAAAATACACCAACTTAGTCCTTTCTGTATCTTCAAACCTTGCTTAAAACCACTGAGAAGGAGGATTTAATCAGTCTTTGTATTCCTACTGAAAAGAACTTGAGCTAATGTATGCAGGGAAATTTTAAGACAGCAATGCAGAACGTATTTGTTTCTTTTAATATGCTGGATCTCAAGGACGATGATCATAAAATATCTCTGCCAAAACTAATGTTTACTCATTGGAGCCTTTTAAGATAAAAATTAAAAGAATGTATTTGAGGGACTCTAACCTCAAGCTGAATTAACCACTATTTTTCACTGGGATTCTTGAACTTGAGATGTAGTGAATGGAGTCTAGAATTTTTAGTGATAAGTCTTGGGAGAGACAGCATCTATGTTTCCCACAAGAGAAGCAAAAGGTCTTCAGAAACAAAGCTAAAGCTGAAGGAGAATCAGGAGAGGAGAGAAAAGGAGAAAGAGGCCTTTGATCATTCTTCTGGTGCACTTTTTACTGACTTTAGTAGAAATCCATAAAGATTTTCTACCATAATATAACCTAAAAGTTTTTAAGTTTTCTTTTCTATGTTTCTCTTTATTTAATATCTGTTTTCATTGAATGAAATGAGGATATAATTTTGCACATATATGAACATCAACTGTGAAATATTCATTAAATTGTTTGTTTTTCATAGTGATTTGGGATGACATCTCAATCAAAACAATCTGTATAAAAAAGTTTTACACATTTTAATGAGATATGCTTTCTAGATGTGAGCAAAAATATAGGTCAGTAAGAACGTTAAAGATTAGACATATCCCTGAGTATAATTCAGGGGCCTCTTATTGCCCTGAAAACCTCAAAAATCATGTGTAGCATAGCAAGATATATTTCAAAAATATATCTTATTTCTGTGCTGTTTAGTAATCAGAATATATGATTAAATGTTTTCATTAATATAGATAGATAGTAAAATAAACATTTATTTTAAATAAGTTGCATAGTAACAAATACTTCCACAACAAATTGGCAAAAACTTAGTAACTGTAAAAATTCATATCATTCAATAATTGTATAGAAATAATAGGCTTCTTTCTATGAGTAGAACTGACTTTTGATAATAAAAAAGGATGAGTTCATGTCCTTTGTAGGCATATGGATGAATCTGGAAACCATCATTCTTAGCAAACTTACTACACAAGAATAGAAAATCAAATACCACATGTTCTTACTCATAGGCAGTTGTTGGACAATGAGAACACATGGGTACAGGGAGGGGAATATCACACACTGGGGTCTGTTGAGGGGTAGGTATAGGGGAGGAATAGCAGGCTGTGGGGATAACATTGGGAGACATGCCCGATGTAGGTGGCAGTGGGACAGAGGCAGTAAACCGCCATGGTATGTGTGTACCTATGCAGCAATACTCCAAAATCTGCACATGTACCCAAGAACTTGAGGTACAATTAAAAAAAAAATCCACATTTTCTTTCACTGGAAAAAATTATCTACTTTCTCTTTTACCAAGGCATGACGTTTTTCAAGCAAGGAACTTGTACAAAGTGTTTAATGTTTTCCTATATCTAGTATATGTCTTACATGTTTTTATAAGATAATAAAGTCTAGTCAAAATCTTTTTTAAATTCCCACGTTTTTATAGCTTGAATATTGACAACCATTATTCTCTATTTGGAAGTATTTACCATTATTTTGAAAAGTGGTAACATTTTTAAGAAAGAACTGCCATTTTGGGAAATAATATTTCTTCCTAAACACCACTCAGGAAAATATTTATTTGAGTATACGTATAATATTTAGATAACACCAAATGGTACCAAATTGACCATGACTCATCTCATCTGTGGTTGATCTCCATATCTCTTACTACTGCCTACTTATATTTTATTTTAAACATAAAAGTGTATTTCAATGTTCTTAATATGAAGAACAATTGATATTTCATTCTTGTGTGGTACTTCTTTCTTACTTTTTTTAACTTCTCAAGTGTTTCATGTGTTCCTCTGTTTTTATAACATTAAATAAATATTTGAAAATTTAATTAGTTTATATTTGCATCACTTTCCAGATCATTAATAAAACTTTTACTAAGATCAATCCCTATATGAGCTCCCTTTAACTTGACAGTCTACTATTTTTCATGATTCTTTGTTTAGTGTCCTTCAGCATGTTGTCAATCTAGCTGACAATCCTCATGGCACAGGTACTACGAGTTAATTTTTCAAGCAAGATAATCTGAGAAATATGAAGCAATTTTAAAAAAACTTGCAGTGGTAGATTCTCCTAAAGCAAATTGTACCATTGCTTATGAAAGTTATTTATCATTAATATTAGATGAGAATAATCACAATTCATTTTTTAATTTAGAAAGGAGAGCTTTATTTCTCATAAAGTGTTTCAGTCTGCAGGGTGGCCATTCTGACAGGCTGGGAAGCACAGCCTCAGGTCAGAGGCCAAAAACAGACACTTCTAAGAGGGACAATGGAAACTGGAATTCATGCTGAACAGGGAGACCAAATATACATTAATCACAATTCTGGTTTTTGTTTTGTTTTTTGAGGCAAGGTCTCACTCTGCAACTCAGGCTGGAGTGCAGTGGTGCCATCACAGCTCACTACATCCTCTACCTTCTCAGCTCAAGCAATCATCCTGCCTCAGCTTCCCAAGTAGCTGGAATCACAGGCATTTTCCACCACACCCAGTTAATTTTAAAAATTTCCTGTAGAAATGGGGGTCTCCTGTGTTGCTCAGGCTGGTCTCAAAACTCCTTGGTTCAAATTATCCTCCTGCCTCAGCCAGTCAAAGTGCTGGGATTACAGGCATGAGCCAATGTACCAGGCATACTTGTTAATCTAATGTATTTTAGTACTGTCTCCTTTAATATATGTATAGGAAAATAGTAACAAAATTTGAGTATAAATTGCATCAGGCCATTTAAATCATTATATGCAAAAGCTTTGCTCCTATCCATTTGTACCTGTTCTTGAATGCAAATCTGAATCATTTTTGAGTTCCAATTATGAACCAGCCCCGAATGCTTCAATATGATTCTTCAAATCTAAAATATTTGCCAGTTTGCTAATTGTGTATAAAAATGGTATCATTTATTCCATAGAGAGACTCACAAAAAGAGCACTAAATTTAATGATGAATACATTGACAGTTTCCTTTAAGCATTTTTTACAGTCTTCAATCAATATTCCTTAGGTTTTATAAAATTTATACAGTGTTTAATTCCCTTAACAGTCAGTCTCCTCAAAGATATCTGTTTTGTTAATTATAAAAGAATGTCTTTCATTTCCTGTTTTACAGATTTGTATTAATTTCTTCTTATATTTTCCAGGTAAAGTTTTTCTACTTTATTAAAGAGGAGAGACACTGGTTATACTTGTTTTAATTGTATTTGAATGATAGCAATGCTCTAATATATTTATACCTATATAGACACACACACAAAAAAAACTATTATCATGTTTAAGCATATTTGATTCAACTGGAAAATAAATGCAGTAAAATGACTCATACATCATATATAAACTATAATATCAAATTAATTACAAGTAGACTCTTTATCAAAGATTTTCAGGTCTATTAGAATAATACATCTGGCACATATCAGCTAACAGAGTAGAATCTTCCTTGTGATCACCTCTGTCTCTACATAACACTTGCAAATATTCAGAGCAAGTGTGTGTGTGTGTGTGTGTGTGTGTGTGTGTGGTGCTAGAATGGGTGTTTAACCCTTATTCAATAATATCTGCATAGGCCATTGATCTGCCTCTGAATGTATACGTCTTGATCTGTATCGCCATGCCAACTTTCCCAATTAACAGAATAATAGTCTCACCATATTAGAGTTCTCTGGAGTTGACTTAGGATATGAGGTGGAAAATCTTGGATATCTACAGACAGATGGAAGAGAGCTTCCAGACCCTTGTACCTGTTTCACACAAAGACATCTGCTTTTATCTATCTATATATATATATATATATATATATTTTGAGATATTCCTATGATTTCATTTGAAAAAAAAAGGTATTGAATAAGGGTTAAAAAGGTATTTCTTTAAATCATTTGACAACACTTGGGTTAATACCAAATGGCATGGCTATATAGAGCACTTACAATCAATGTAGCAGACACAAACGCACACATTACCCTTGGCCTACACAAGATCAGGATCATTAAGACATCACTAGGTAACAGGAGTCTTCGGTTTCATTATAATCTTATGGGATGTCTTTTGTATATGTGGTCTGTTGTTGACCTGAATGCAATGTGGCATATGACTACACTTAAAAGTTACAAAATAAAGCAACTATTGATATAAAATGTGCTCTTTTCGTCAACTTTATGATAAAAACCTGGAAGTTCACATTTTGAATTTATATTTCTTGAACTCCCTAGAATTCCCTGCCAAAATGTGATGTTAGAGGAAGTGTCACCAAATTTGTCTGATGCTCCACCATGGTTTCTCCATTCCTTCCTCTTTCCCTCTCTCCCTAAGGCAGCAGCTGCCTCCAGGCTACCATCAGATATAACAGTGTACAACTCTTTGCAATAGCCACATAGCTCTGGCAGCAGTCCTTCAGTCAGATCATTCCAGGTTTCTGGATACCTACAGTATGGATTAAAAAGGAAGCCAAGGATGCAAGTGGCAGCAACAAGTCCTTGACAAGGTGGCTCATGCCTGTAATCCTAGCAATTTGGGAGGCCAAGGTGGGTAGATTGCTTCAGCCCAAGAGTTCAAGACCAGCCTGGGCAACAGGGCAAAACCCTTTCTCTACAAAAATCAGCCAGGCATGGTGGTGGGCATCTATAGTCCCAGCTATTCAGGAGGCTGAGGTGGGATGATTGCTTGAGCACAGGAAGTGAAGGTTGTAGTGGTTGTAGTGAAGGTTGCCTGAGTGACAGAATGAGATCCAGACTCAAAAAAAAAAAAAGGGAAAAAATGCATCTTTTTATATTTACAAAAAAAGTATAGATTTAAAAAAAAACCTGAAAAATTATTTTTTAGAAAATGTTTTATATCTTTAATTTTTATAATCATACATCAAAAATAGTATATGTATGTCATATGCATATGACATAATACACATATGTGTTATAATAACTTCTTGAGAGCCTAGTACACTTAGAATAAATTTATCATAAATGCTTGAGTTTCAAATTCTAAATTTAATTGTTTTGATTTAAATGCCAAATGGCACTAAGAAAAATTGCACATTACATGAATTCTTGAAGAAAAAAGTTAATGTCTATAAATATATAGTACTATCTACAGTAAAAGTAGTATACATAAAATTAGATATTACTCAAGTGTCCCAGGACATGTCGAATTATCTTTTAGAAAACAGAAATTTTTAATATATTTACTTAGAAGTTATTCATGAAGTAAAATATTTTATTAACCTAAGAAATCTGAATGATGATATACTTTACAGTCTGAAAGTTTATACATTTATATATATATTTTTCGCTATTTAAAAAAAAACATTTATGTTCAGGGGTACATGTGCAGATTTGTGATATAGGTAAATTGCATGTCACAGAGGTTTGGTGCACAGATTATTTCATGATCCAGGTAATAAGCATAGTACATAATAGGTAATTTTTCAATTCCAACTCTTCTGTCACCCTCCACCCTCAAGTAGGCCCCAAAATCAGTTGTTCGTTTATCTGTATTAACGTGTACTCAATATTTACTCCCACTTACAAGTGAGAACACGCAGTATTTGCATGAGATATCTGGGTTTAATGGTGCTTTTCTTAAAGTTCTTGAGAAATCACCACATTGCTTCCTGCAATGGCTGAACTAATTTACATTCCCACCAGCAGTATATAGGCATTCCATTTGCCCCATAACCTCACCTGCATCTGTGATATTTTTTAATCATAGCCCTTCTAGCTGGTATGGGACACTATCTCATCATGGTTTTGATTTGCATTTCTCTAATGATTAGTGATGTTGAGCATTTTTATATGTTTATTGACCATGTGTATGTCTTCTTTTGAAAAATATCTGTTGATGTCTTCTGCTCAATTTTTAATGGGGTTGTTTTTTGCTTGTTTGTTTGTTCATATTCCTTATAGATTACTGGACATTAGAACTTTGCCAGATGCATAGTTTGCAAATATTTTCTCCCATCTTTTGGTCATCTGTTTACTCTGTTGATAGTTCCTTTTTCTATACAGAAGCTCTTTAGTTTAATTATGTTCCATTTCTTAATTTTTGTTTCAGTTGTAATTGCTTTTGGAGTATTTGTCATAAAGTCTTTGCCAGGGCCTATGTCCAGAATGGGATATCCTAGGTTATTTTCCAGAGTTTTTATAGTTTGAGGTTTTACATTTTAGGGTTTAATCCATCTTGAGTTGATTTTTGTATTTGGTGTAAGAACGAGGTCCAGTTTCAATGTTCTCCATGTAAATGGCCAGTTATCCCAGCACCACAATACTAGGATTTTGATGATCATAAATAACATATGATTATATTTTCATGGATTTTATCTGAGCACCAATCTCATGTGTGAATGATTTTTAAAATGTGTTAAATGAAATATACTGTCAAGGTCCATTTATTCAAGATGAGGTTCATGTCATATAAGATATAAATAATTTCTTGAAAATTATAAAGACAAAACAGTTTTCTAAACACCAGAGTTCACATGGATTCCTATAGTAGAGAAAATCTTTTTTGTTAAATGATACAATAGTTTTAATCAGTGTTTCTACAGAGTGTAATACATATCTTGAAAAAAATTCAGTATATTCTTTGATCTGATTTTCCAACTTAATTTCTTCAACCAGCATACAAAGAAAAACATTTTTTCTCCAAACATATTCCCGGGATTGACAACATTACTGCCAAGTAGATAATATTGGCATTTTATCCAGTATTCCAGGTGAACTTAAATCGAGTTATATATATTCTGGTTGGCTCTGCACACTAGTGACTGAAGCCAATGCTATTGAAACGGAGTCTCACTCTGCCACCCATTTGCCTCCCAGGTTGAAGCAATCTTTCCACTTCAAGACTCTCCCAAGTAGCTGGGATTACAGATATGCACCACCACGTCCAGCTAATTTTGTTGCTGTTGTTTTGTTTTGTTTTTGAGACAGAGTCTCACACTGTCACCTGGGATGGCGTGCAATAGCATAATCTCAGCTCACTGCAACTTTCACCTCCCTGGTTCAAGCAATTCTCCTGTCTCAGCCTCCTGAGTAGCTGAGACTGAAGGTGCTCGCCACCATGCCTGGCTAATTTTTTGTATTTTCAGTAGAGATGAGGTTTCACCTTGTTGGCCAGGTTGGCCTGGAAATCTTGACCTCAAGTGATCTGCTTGACTAATATTTTGAATTTTTAGTTGAGATTGTGTTTGCCATGTTGGCCAGGCTGGTCTCGAACTCCTGACCTAAGTGATCTGCCTGCTTTGGCCTCCCAAGTGCTGGGATTACAGGCATGAACCACTGTGCCCAGCCTCTTAGTTGCATTTCATCAAATCAAGGCACTCATTTCACTTCCTACTTGATATGACAATGAAATAATAATACTACCTTCACTGGACAAATTGTATTCCTTATTACCCTCACAGCAATGAGTTAACAGGAAATGGCAATAGACAAGTGAAAATCAGCTATAAAGGCTGGCAAAGGGGAAGAAGTCACAATGAATTAAAGGGCTGGTTCACAAAATTGTTTTACAACCTAATGTGAAAGCAACTAAAGATAGTTCTCCATTATGTAAACTATTACACTTTGAGGGGAACTTGGGGAACAGGAGCTGAAAGATGACATGGGAATTTAATTGTAATCTTCCCTGTCTTAACACACCTTTTAAATGATGAGTCTAATAGTCACTAGACTGGCTACAATTAAAGATACCAGAGTCCACAGTTTTTCAAAAGGAATATTTTATCTATTAAATTGAACTAGCATTTTAGCTTTAGTCTAATTTATAAAATATGGCAGTTTTTCACTTTTAAATCTAATCATTTACAATACAATCTAATCATTGCAAAGTGAAGAAATGTTCATCTAGCCAGCAAAAAAAAGAAAGTAACAAAAAGTCCTAACACTGCAATTTTTATAGAACTTGGTCTGCAGTTTACACAACAGTCAAAATGCATGGATTTTAGAATAAAGCTGCTCTGCTGGTGGTTCCAATCTATCTGCTCAGTAGCTCTTCTGGTAAAAATTAAAATCGTAATATTGTATTCGGCCAACTTTATTGTCCAAATGCTGTCAGCACAGTGTCTCACATTTCACACACTTTTTTCAATGTGACTTTACTACTTCCCATTCAAGAAGTAGAGGGTCATCTCTCTTTCCTAGAATCTTGGTGACTTGCTTGTAACCAGCAGAATGTGGCAGCAATGATGCTATGTGATTCTTCGGACTAGGTCAGAAGGAGGGTTGGGTTCTGGCTATGTCCCCTAGAACACCTGCCTCCCAGAAATGCAGTTACCATTTTTTGTGAAGCCGGAATCTCATGAAGTCACAACTGGGGGTCTCCAAGTGACTACCCCACATAGTCTAGCCTTCAATTCATCCCAGCCCAGGTATCAGACATTTGAGGTAAGTTCTTAGATGATTTCAGCCCACAGCAATTCAAATAATTTCTGCTATTCCAGTGGGAAGCCAACAGGCCTCCAGACATGGAACAGAGACAACCCCTCATGTGTGCTGTCTGAATTGTTGACCCCAAAAATTCATGAGCATAATATAATGGTTATTGTTTTGTATCATTATATTTGGGTAATTTTGAGATTTGAAGAATTAAGGAAGATAAGGTATAAAGATGACTAATTTATTGAACAGCCCCTTGTCAACCCTCACTAAGGATAAATTTCCTTCTTTTATTTTATCTTGATATAAGGATCAAGAACTCAGACAATTAAACTAGAATTGGTCATGTATCAAAACTTGACAATGCCCTAAATAGGATTGATAATAATGGTAAAATATACATCTTTGAATGAAGTATTGAACAATTTTTTAAAAAACTGTTCAATTGAACTGAACAATTTTTTAAACTCCATTTTAATAGCTAATATGCCTCTTATTTTAAAGTGATATAGTGTGGATGAAATAAAAATTTCAGATTATACTCAATTTTCCTGTGTAATTTAGTTTCCTTTTCTTTAAGGAAACACTTTGCTTTCTTTTGAATGTTAGCACCCAATAATGATGATGACTTTATTAGTTACACAGTTAGGGGAGTAAGTCTTGATTCATAGGAAGAGTCAAAGCTAAATTGGGAATCTGCAGTTTTCTCAGCATGATTTTTGTGTAGTAAACTCTTTGGGAAAACATGCTATTTCATTAAATCATTTCTCCAGTTTAACTACTATTTCCCCACATATCTTTCCCTAAAAACGGTATCATCCTCTTACTTCCTATTGTATCTACTACCAAATGTATAATGTTTTGAGTTTTGCCAGAAAAGCAAATTAGGTGGCACTAATTTTGTTCACAAAAGAGCCCTAGTTCTAGGACAAACATGAATTATTCTTGCTGTAAAACAAGAGATGACTGCCTACAACTTTACTACTTTTATCCTAGAGGCACTATTAAGTTTGCCCACCCTGCAAGAATCCTACAGCAGATCTGAAATTATTAATGTTTTAAAAATATAAATGTTAGCATGTACACATGTTGGAAAAACCTTAATTTCCTAAAATGGATAAAAGGAAATGGCAAAAGTCTAAAATTTATATAGAAATATATAATAATAAATATTCACTTCAATTTTACTGATCCATATCATCTGGGGATAAAATCTCGACCATAATAATAATTACTTTCCTTATTATTATAGAGAATATTTCAAAGAACAGTGGTAACATGAGTATCTTAAAATTTGTTCAAATGATTGAGAAAGATCCCATGAGCTTTTTGGCTATGATGTGACATCTAACATTTTTTCTTAATTATATCAGCTGTTATAATGAATTCAATGACACCTTTTTCTTCCAGCCTAGGTTTTGGGAGCATACTCTCAATAAACAGAGTATCCCTTGGACATGTGGAAAACTTAATTTTTCCTTAAGATTTAAAATAGGGCTGGGTGTCGTGGTTCAAGCCTGTAATCCCAGGACTTCGGGAGGCTCAGAAGGGCAAATCACTTGAAGCCAAGAGTTCAGACCAATTTGGTCAACATAGTGAAACCTTGTCTCTACTAAAAATACAAAATATTAGCTGGGCATGGTCTTACATACCTGTAATATCAGCTACTCAAGAGACTGAGGCATGAGAATTGCTTGAACCCAGGAGTTGGAGGCTGCAGTGAACTGAGATCGAGTCACTGCACTCCAGCCTAGGTGACAGAGCAAAACTCTGTCTTAAAAAAAAAAAAAATTAAATGATTATCATTTAGTTCTATTGTGCACATGTCTAGAAGTTCATTTTAAAATAATTTAATATTATGGAAACATTTTATCAAACTAAAGCTCACTTGAAGAACTTGTATCTGATTCCTTAGAGTGGCTTCCTCCTTGTCTTTTCACATATCCAATAAACTTCATGTATTTGTTTTCCCTGTGTATGTATAATATCTAGAGAGAGTAAAATCATTTCTATCCAAATGTCTGGGTTTATGCTAACATATCTGTTTGGATTATGTTTAAAAAAAATCTTTTAAGTCTGGCTAGGAAAGAAAAGGGAAAGACCTCATTTACTATAATTTTTTGGAGTGGCCAGCTAAGAAGTAAGTTGCATGCACATAAGAAGAATTAACTACAGCTAGAAGTTTCTTTTGTAGCAGGAGATTTCATGACTGTGATGAAGATATCCTTTTTGTTTGTTGGTTTAATACTTATTTTACTGTAGATGCACATGTTTCTTCTATAATTTGCAAAACTGACACTATTAGGAATCACTGCGTCAGTAGTCATCATGCCTGCCCACCCACCATCAATACATACATGCACGATGAACTTAGTTAACTTATCTTGCAGTCTAGACTTTTTTGGAAATGGAGACTGCTGAGTCCTTTGACCTCTTCAGAGTATCCCTCTTGTTTTAAGTTTCAGGATATTGATTTCTGCTAGTAAAATTATAGCTTTAAACATTCATACTCAAAAATAAAAAATGTCTAAAATTGAGTATCCAAGCTTCTGCCTTAAACAACTAAAAAAGAGGAGTTAAATAAGTGTAAGTAAGAAAAAATTAAAAAGTACAAATTAAATAAATAGCCAAAAAAATGAGAAAAAACAGTGAAAACAAGCTATTTATTTTAAAAGACTGGTAACATTGTTAAATTACTAGAAATACTAGTAAAAAAAAAATAATGTAGAGAAAAAATATGTTTACCAGCACCAAGATTGAGTGTGGATAAATTACTATAGTTTCTACATACATCAAGTAATATATTTTTAACGTTATGTGAAACTTTATGCCAATCAATTCAACATCTTTGATGACTTGGAGAAATTTCTTGAAAGGTAGAAGTTAACTATAAAGATTCAAAAGAATCAGTAAATGGTACTACCTATATATCAATTAGAAACATTGATTTTATAATTAAAAACAGTTCCACAAACAAGATATGCACTATATTGCTTCTATTCTACACTGTACTGGAGATGTTAGTTGGTGCAATAAAGCACATAAAAAATAAAAGATATACACTGTGGAAAGGCAATAGAAAAACTATCTTATTCACTGATCACATGATTGACTATAAAATCTCAGGAGTCTACCCAAAAATACTCTCTATGACTATGACATGAAATTAGGAAGGTACAGTGTACAAAATCACAATATATATTTTTATACTAGCATAAAAAATTAAAATACAGTATTGAGGGGAAACGTGGAACTTACAGTAACATCCAAATTGAAATGAATTTATCAGAAAGCTTGTGAGCCCCAAACTAAAATCATGAACAATTGCACAGAAAAATTAAATAATATAAATGAATGAGAAGTTATAGTATGTTCACAGATTGAAAAATTAAATTCTAAATATATAAGTTTTCTGCAAATAGCTCAAGAGTATCAATTCAACCTCAATTAAAATATCAACAGTCATTTTTATGGACAAGCTGATTCTAAAATTTATGTGGCTATGAAAAAGACCTGGATAGATAAAAATGTCTTACAAAACTAAGATGTAAAATATTATTTTCACTCACTATCTGATTTTAAAACTTAAATAAAGCAACAATATTCAAGACAGTATTATAGTGGCATGAGGAAATATAAATGTGTCAATGGAAGAGAACATAGAGTCCTTAAATTGACCTACACATATGATATAAATAGATTTTTAACAAAATCCCCAAGGCAATTCAGCGTAGTAAAAAACTCTTTTCAGGTTGTGTTGCTGAAGCACTTGCATAAATTCAGGAGATATATTAAACTTGACCCTGATCTCATACCATAAAAGTAAAATAATTTAAAATCATTCATAAGTCCAAATATAAAAGCTAAAACTGTGAAGCTTCTAAAAGAAAACATAGTAGAGTATGTACTTCATAGTAAACAGTTTTCCTAGAAAACAGAAATGTCTGAAAAAAACACTAACCACAAAACATAATAAATTGAACTCCATTAATATTGTAAACTTCTGCTCATTAAAAGTTACCATTAGGCATATAAAAAAATGGAAGCTACAGACTGGGAGAACAAATTTGCAAACTCACATATGTACTTCTTTAATTCAATATATACGAACAATTTCAGAAAGGCATTTAAAAAATTTTAACCAAACTGGGTCAAAAAAAATTGAGCAAATATAAAGAAAGATATAAATTGGAAATAAATATATCAAAAAGTGGTCTATATCTTTATAGTTGTCAGTGAAATGACATTAAACATACAATGACCTACCAATTCTCTCATCTACTAGAATAGTTCAAATTAAATGTCAACATCAATATTAGAAAGGATATGGAGCAATTAGAACATACCTACATTGCTGGGGCTGTGTAAAATTATACAATGTCTTTGAAAATTGTGTTTTTAAAAATTAAGCTAAACATATGTTTACCATATGACCCCACAATTCCAGTTGTTAGGCTATTCCCCCAAATAAAACATATATATATGTTTAAATGATTACAGATAAAATATTCAGAAGCTTTATTATTAATTGCCAAAAAGCCAAATGTCAGTCAACAGGAGAATGGGTTCTAAAATTTCGGTTCTGTTCAGAGTGGAATATTACTTAGGAAAAAAAATGAATTGCTGACTTACACAACAACAGGCATGAACCTAAACACAATGTTAGCATTATCTTAAGCATTATCATACATCGCAAAAGTAACGTATTTTAGTATAGTCAAAACTGTGACTATGTGTAGAGATAGAGATTAATCTGAAGAGGCAAAAAGAGATTTTCTGAGTTGACAGAAATATTCTACATTGTAACACTTGCCAAATTTCATCAAAGGGTGCACAAGATATGAATGTATCACTTTATGCAAATCTTACCTTAAAAAGAAAAATGTCCAAGAAGTTTAAATATTGGTGAGGATAAAGAATAGCTATACTTTTTATACATTACTGATAGAAGTGTAAAATGGAATAACCTCTTTGAGACACCTGTTGTCAGTATCTATTAAAACTGAACATACATGTATCCTGACAGCTAGTATCTCTATGCCTAGTTATTTATCCAAGAAGTATAAATGTGTATTTCCCCTGGGAGATATTAAAACTGCTCAGACTGCATTATTTATAATTGTCATAAACAGAAAACAAGCCAAATTTCCACCAAGATGAGAAGATAATCCAGCTTCTTAAGAGTGGTGATATTGACTTTTGGATCAAATAATTATTTTAGTGGGAATTAGCTTGTGCATTATGGGATGTTTTTTATAGCATCCGCGGCCTCTATACACTAAATGTTGCTAGCAATCTCACAGTTACAACAATAAAAAAATATCTCCAGTCACTGACAAATGTACCATCAGGGCACAAAAACTACCTCTAGTTGAGACCCACTGGGATAGATTAACATGGTATATCAATTTTATGGTATATTACTCAGCAATAAAAAGTAATAAACTATTAATCAACACAACACAATAAATCTAAAACAAGGTAGTGTGTTGATAAATGTTTAACAATGTGTTCTCTGAGGTGAAAGTGAGGGGGTGGATGATATGGAGCATTTCCATGGTTTCTACAACTATTTCAAAGTCTAGGTTTTAGATGGTAAAAGATTTATATTTTTCAGAAAAAATTCTAATATTTACACTATCCCAACGTATCCGGAAAGGTGGTATGCCTTTATTAATGAGTTTGTAGATGACATTTCACAATTTATTGAAGATATTTTATAAAAGTTTGTGAATCTATAAATTTCGAAGTCTTCTAATGCTGAGATTCTATAATATTTATACACTTATTGACACTTGTCCTCAGAATCTATTGCTTGCTTGTGGTTTTTTAAATGAAACTGACCTAAATTTTAGTGATTGATATTTTTCAATAAATGGTCCTTTTACATTTATTTGTAAATTCAAATGTGTCTTTTCATCAGTCACCAGGTAAGAAGAAATTGCTTTATATCTTCAAAATGAAATGTATTTACATACATATCTCTGTGTGAAAGATCCCTTTTATGTATACAAATAAGTAAAAGTCAGAGGAAAAAGGTCCTGCTTAGAAGTTAAAGATGACATTGGGACCACTGACGTATTATTTTTATTTAGCCAGTAGTGCTGAATTGCTGATAATATGGATATTAAATGTGATACTGGATTCTATCTAAAGATGCACTCACAGTAGTAATTAAGAGGGGGTCAAGAAAATAAGCTTGACTTTTGATTCTCAAAGAAAGCATTTAACTCAATTTGTAGATCAGATTGAAGGACTAACCAATTATACCATTATAAATTCTGTAACTTGTTTATAATACTTAGATATCAAGTAAATAGTTCAAGTGAATTCTTGAAATTTAACTTTTTATCTTCATCCCTGTTTCACTACTCTTTTTTCTGTGTAGACCCAAGATGAAGGCTGATTACAAACTGTACCTGATCACTAACAAATTAGTCAACATCTTTTCCAGTTCCGAAAGATTCCTGGATTAAGTCCTCAATATCTCACATATTAATACAGTCACTAAAGCTACCAACATTTCTTTGCAAAGCAAGGAGTACTTTGCTATATCACTCCAAATCAATGCAATTCAGTAATTTGAGGAAAATGTTATCTGAAACCACATCCACTTCAATCACAACATGTACAAGTTCTTAGACAGCAAAGGAGGGTAAACACTGGGCTTCATTCCCCCTCATGTTAGTTTAAAAATGTAAACTACATTATTATAGGCAGAGGATCCAAGATAGCCAAATAGGAACAGGTCCAGAGTGCAGGTCCAGAAAGAACAACACAGAGGGTGAGTGTTCACCACATTTCCAAACAAGTTTTCACTGCACACAGACCAGGAGATTCCTGGTCCGAAAAGTGCCATGAGTTTCCAGCATGGCTGCTTCAGCCAGTGCCGTAGGTTGGCATACAGAAACTCAGAAACTTACACAAATCTGGGCGGCCACTTCAACTGGTGCCTGGAACCCCTGGGAGACAGAGTTGCCCATTCAACTGAAAGGAAGTGGGCTGAGACAGGAAGCCAAGTGATCTAGCTCGGCAGGTACCACCCCCACAAAACAAGCTATCTGAAATGCTCTGGATTGAGAGTTTGCAGCAAGTGCAACTGGACCCAGGATGGTTCAACTTGGTGGGGGAAAAGGTGTCCACCACTACTGAGGCAGTCTGCAAATACCAAGACCCTTCTAACTGCCTCAACGAAGTTCCCACAGCAGCTAGGCAGAGCCCACAGCAACTCAGCAATACCTCTGCTGGCAGACTGTGACTATCTCCCTGTAGGGCAGGGCATCTATGAAAAAAGGCAGTAGCACATCAGGAACTTTATTAAATAAAGACTGACCTTCCTAGGACAGAGCACATTGGAAAAGAGGCGGTTATGAGTTCCACTACAGCAGACATAAATGTGCCTGCCTAGCAGCTCTGCATGGAAAAATGGAGCTCCCAGCATAGCACTTGAACTCCTATAAGTGACAGACTGTCTCTTCAAGCAGCTCCCCAACCTCTGTATACCTAAAGAGATGCCTCATAAAGGAGAGCTCAGGCCAACATCTGGTGGGTACCCCTTCTGGGACGAAGAAAACAGAAAAAAAACAAACAAACAAACAAAAAAAAAAAAAAAAAAAAAAAAAAACAAAAAAAAACTGGCAGCAATTCTTACTGTACTGCAGCCACTGCAGGTGATCCCCAGGCAAGCAGGGTCTGGAGTGGACCACCAGCAGTCCTAGAGCAGAGAGGCCTGACTATTAAAATGAAAGCTAAGAAACAGAAAGAAATAGTTTCAACATCAACAAAAAGGAGGTTCACCCAGAGACCCCATCCAAAAGTCACCAACTACAAAGACCACAGGTAGGTAAAGCCACGAAAATGGCAAGAAACCAGTGCAAAAAGAATGAAAACACCAAAAACCAGAATGTCTCTCCTCCTCCAAGGGATCACAACTCCACACCAGCTAGGGAACAAAGCCGCATGGAGAATGAATCTGATGAATTGACAGAAACAGGCTTCAGAAGGTGGGTAATAACAAACTTCTCTGAGCTAAAAGAACATGTGCTGACCCAATGCAAAGACAGTAAGAACCTCTAAAAAAGGTTAGATTAAATGCTAACTAGGATAAACAGCTTAGAGAATAATATAAATGACTTGATGGAGCTGAAAAACACAGCACGAGAACTTCACAAAACATACACAAGTTTAAATAGCCAAATTGACCAAGCAGAAGAAAGGATATCAGAGATTGAAGATCAACTCAATAAAATAAAATGAGAAGGTAAGATTAGAGAAAAAAGAGTGAAAAGACATGAACAAAGCATCCAAGAAATATGACATTATGTGAAAAGACCTAATCTACATTTGAGAGGTGTACCTGAATGTGATGGAGAAAATGAATCCAAGCTGGAAAACACTCTTCAGGGTATTATCCAGGAGAACTTCCCCAACTTAGCAAGGCAGGCCAATATTCAAGTCCAGGAAACACAGAGAACACCACAAAGATATTCCTCAAGAAAAGCAACCCCAAGGCACATAATATTCAGATTCACCAGGGTTGAAATGAAGAAATAAATGCTGAGGGCAACCAGAGAGAACAGTCAGGTTACCCACAAAGGGAAGCCCATCAGACTCAAAACAGATCTCTTGGTAGACACCCTACAAGCCATAAGAGAGTGGGGGCCAATACTCAACATCCTTAAAGAAAAGAACTTTCAACCCAGAATTTCACATCCAGCCAAACTAAGCTTCAAAAATGAAGGAGAAATAAAATCCTTTACAGACAAGCAATTGCTGAGAGATATAATCACCACCAGGCCTGTCTTACAAGAGCTCCTGAAAGAAGCACTAAACAAGGAAAGGAACAACCGGTACCAAAAACATACCAAATGGTATAGACCAACAACAAAATGAAGAAAAATGTATCCGGTAAATCATCCAGCAAGCATCAGAATGGCAGGAGGAAATTCACACATAACAATATTAACCCTAAACGTAAATAGGTAAAGGCCCCGTTCAAAAGACACAGACTGGAAAATTGGATAAAAAGTCAAGACTCATCAGTGTGCTAAAGGAGGAAACCCATCTCACATGCAAGGACACACATTGGCTCTAAATAGATGGACGGAGGAAGATTTATCAAGCAAATGGGGAGCAAAAAAAAAAAAAAAGTAGGAGTTGCAATCCTAGTCTCTGATAAAATGGACTTTAAACCAACAAAGATCAAAAGAGACAAAGAAGGGCATTGCATAATAGTAAAAGGATCAATGCAACAAGAAGAGCTAATGATCCTGAATATATATACACCCAAAACAGGAGCTCCCAGGTACATAAAGCAAGTTCTTAATAACCTACAAAGAGACGTACACTCCAACACAATAATAGTGGGAGACTTTAACACTCCAATGTTAATATTAGACAGATCAACGAGACAGAAAATTAACAAGGATATTCAGGACTTGAACTCAGATCTGAACCAAGCAGATCTAATAGACATCTACAGAACTCTTCCACCCTAAATCTGCAGAATATACATTCTTCTCAGCACCAAATTGCACCTACTGCAAAACTGACCACATACTTTGAAGTAAATCACTACTCGGCAAATGCAAAAGAATGGAAATCATAACAAACAGTCTTTCAGACCACAGGGCAATCAAATTAGAACTCAGGATATAGAAACTAACTCAGAACTGTACAACTTTGTGGAAACTTAACAACTGGCTCCTGAACATCGACTGGATAAACAATGAAATGAAGACAGAAATAAAAGATGTTCTTTGAAACCAATGAGAACAAAGATACAACCTCTGGGACACATTTAAAGCAGTGTCTAGAGGGAAATTTATAGCAATAAATGTCCACATGAGAAGCAATGAAAGACCTAAAATGGACACCCTATCATCAAAATTGAAAGAGCAAGATGAGCAAGATAAAAAAAAAAAAATCTCTAAATCTAGCAGAAGACAATAAATAACTAAGATCAGAGCAGAACTGAAGGAGATAGAGACACAAAAAAAACCCTTCAAAAAATCAATAAATCCAGGAGCTGGTTTTTTGAAAAGGCAGATCGCTCACCAGATTAATAAAAAAGAAAGGGAGAAGAATCAAATAGATGCAATAAAAAATGATAAAGTAGACATCACCACCGATTCCACAGAAACACTATTATCAGAGATTATTACAAACAACTCTATGCACATAAACCAGTAAACCTGGAAGAAATGGATCAATTCCTAGACACATGCACCCTCCCACACCTAAACCAGGAAAAAGTTAAAACCTTGAACAGACAAATAACAAGGCTGAAGTTGAGGCAGCAATTCTACCAACCAAAAAAAGTCAAGGTCCAGATGAGTTCATAGCCAAATACTAGCAGATGTACAAAGAGGAGCCTGTACCATTCTTTCTGAAACTATCCAAAAATCCAAAAAGAGGGAATCCTTCCCAAATCTTTTTATGAGACCAACATCATCCTGATACCAAAACACAACAGAGACTCAACAGAAAAAGAAAACTGCAGGCCAATAACCATGATGAACATTGACGCAAAAATCTTCAGTAAAATACCAGCAAACTGATTACAACAGCACATCAAAAAGCTTATCCATCACGATCAAGTAGGCTTCATCCAGGGATGCAAGGCTGGTTCAACATACGCAAGCCTAGAAATGTAATTCACCACATAAACAGAACCAAAGACAAAAATCACATGATTATCTCAATAGACACAGAGAAGGCCTTGGACAAAATTCAACAGCCCTTTATGCTAAAAACTCTCAATAAATTAGGTATTGAAGGAACATATCTCAAAATAATAAAAGCCATTTACTACAAACCTACAGCCAATAACATACTGAATGGGCAAAAACTGGAAGCATTCCCTTTGACATCTGGCACTAGACAAGTATGCCCTCTCTTACCACTCCTATTCAACATAGTGTTGGAAGTTCTACCCAGAGCAATTAGGCAAGAAAAAAAAAAAGGGGTATTCAATTAGGAAAGGAGGAAGTCATATTGTCTCTACTGGCAGACAACATGATTGTATATTTAGAAAATCCTATCATCTCAGCCCAAAATCTACTTAAACTGATACGCAACTTCAGCAAAATCTCAGGATACAAAATCAATGTGCAGAAATCACAAGCATTCCTATACACCAATAACAGACAAACAGAGAGCCAAATCATGAGCGAACTCCAATTCACAATTGCTACAAAGAGAATAAAATAACTAGGAATACAACTAACAAAGGATGTAAAGGATGTCTTGAAGGAGGACTACAAACCACTGCTCAAGGAAATAAGAGAGGACACACTAGATGGAGAAACATTCCCTGATAATGGTTAGGAAGAATCAATATCATGAAAAAGGCCATACTGCCAAAGTAATTAACAGATTCAACACTATTCCCAATCTACCAATGACTTTCTTCACAGAACTGGAAAATTCACCTTAAACTTCATATGGAATCAAAAAAGAGCCCACATAGCCAACACCATCCTAAGCAAAAAGAAAAAAGCTGGAGGCATCACGCTACCTGACTTCAAACTATACAAGGCTATAGTAATCAAAACAGCATGGTACTGGTACCAAAACAGAGATATAGACCAATGAACAGAACAGAGGTCTTGAAGGCAATGCCACACATCTACGACCATCTGATATTTTGACAAAACTGGCCAAAACAAGCAATGGGGAAAGGATTCCCTCTTTAATAAATGGTATTGCGAAAACTGGCTAGCCATGTGCAGAAAGCAGAAACTGGATCCCTTCCTGATACCTCACACGAAAATTAACTCCAGATGGATTAAAGACTTAAGCATAAGAGCTAACACCATAAAAACCCTAGAGGAAAACCTAGGCAAACCCATTCAGCACATAGGCATAGGCAAGGACTTCATGACTAAAACACCAAATGTATTGGCAACAAAAGCCAAAATAGACAAATGGGACCTAATTAAACCCCAGAGATTCTGTACAGCGAATGAAACAGTCATTTGAGTGAACTGGCAACAAACAGAATGGGAAAATTTTTTTTGCAATCTACCCATCTGACAAAGGGCTGATATCCAGAATCTGCAAAGAACTAAAACAGATTTACAAGAAAAAAAAAAAAAACAAAAAAACAAACAAAAAAAAAACATCCAAAAGTGGGTAAAGGATATGAACAGGCACTTTTCAAAAGAAGACACATGAGGCCAACAAACATATGAACGAATGCTCATCATCACTTGTTATTTGAGAAATGCAAATCAAAACCACATTGAGATACCATCTCACACCAGTTCGAATGGCAATCATTAAAAAATCTGGAGACAACAGATGCTAGAGAGGATGTGGAGAAACAGGAACACTTTTACACTGTTGATGGGAGTGTAAATTAGTTCAACCATTGTGGAAGACTGTGTGGCAATTCCTCAAAGACTTAGAAATAGAAATTTCATTTGACCCAGCAATCCCGTTACTAGCCATATAGCCAAAGAATTATAAATCATTCTATTATGAAGACATGCACACGTATGTTCACTGCAGCACTGTTTACAAAAGCAAAGACCTGGAACGAACCCAAATGCCCATCGATGATAGACTGGACAAGGAAAATGTGGCACATATACGTCATGGAATACTATGCAGCCATAAAAAATGATGAATTTGTGTCCTTTGTAGGGACATGGATGAATCTGGAAACCATCATTCTCAGAAAACTGACACAAGAACAGAAAATCAAACACTGCATGTTCTCACTCATAGGCGGGTGTTGAACAATGAGAACACATGGACACAGAAAGGGGAGCATCACACACTGGGGTCTGTTGGGAAGGGGACCGGGGAAGCACAGCAGGGGGATGGGGAGGTTGGAGAGGGATAACATGGGGAGAAATGCCACATATAGGTGATGGGGGAAGGGAGGCAACAAATGACGTTGCCATGTTTGTACCTATGCAACAATCCTCCATCATCTGCATATGTATCCCAGAACCTAAAGTACAATTAAAAAAAAATAATAAACTAAATTAGTGTTAGTAAAACACACTTGTGAATGGCACTTGAACATCTCTTTTCCATCCTTCACTAAAGTTTGAAAATAATTTCAAAAGCATTTCACAAAAGTTATTTACACTTTCAGAAATGGTGTAGGTACATATAATAGAAGTAAGTTTGCATCACTCAGTAGCTGTATCTATTCTCATGTGCCTTAATCTCTAAATTTCATCAACTCTACATAAACTTTCCTGATCGTAATTCACCTCAGGGACACTAGATAAGAATACAAAATGTTTTTGAAAGGAAGAAAACTGGCATTTGTCATGGAAGCAATACTAAATATATGCCATTTGTGAATATTTAGAAGTCTCACTTAGTTACAGCAAAGTTATGTTTGTTTTGAAGATCAAAGCAACTGCCCCTTTCAAAAATGAGCATATAAATTACACTTGCCTATAAATGTAAAAGCATGCCCTTGCTAAATAATATATTGTCAGTGCCAAACTACAGCTGCAGTGAATAAATTAATTTCTTTGAGAAACTTAGCCAGTACCAGGTGATAAGAAATCTTATTTCATGTAACTTATTATAAATTATAAATATAAATGTACACTTTAGCCATTACAAGTCTAATGCAATTATTTGGTGTCTCTTAAAAGTTTATAAAACTCCCAGTATTAAAATCATCTCCAAAATTCCCCAAGATGGGAAACACATTGAAATTCCTTGTAATTAAGAACTAAATGCAGTTTGCTTTATTTAGGCTCTTTCTGCCTCAGTTCTTCAGAATATGGCCATAATCTCCTATAATTAGGAAGTACTTCATACCTTAAGCAAGTTTTACAACTCACTAAAAAGCTAATTAATGTTAAGTTTGAATTGGTTCTCTTGCACTGACATTGCTGTGAGTAGTTGTTCTGGCTCAAATATAAAGTGCACTTGTCTTTGACCTTATATAACCGAATGCAAGGGTAGCTCATTAGAAGGATTGTAGCATTTCTCTTGCATGGATATATTACTAACAGTTGGATTTCAGGAGGAAGAAAATGAGATGTGGCTGCAAACTAGTGAAAATTCAGGAAGGTCAAATACCACATGAAGTTTAAGGCCTCTTTTCACTTGCTCCTGACATTGGGCTGGAAGCAAGTATCTAGAAATCAGAGTGTTTATGCCTTCTTCACTGTGCTAATCTTTCTAACTTTGGTTTTAAAGCATTCAACCTAAGGTTATTTAACCTTACTGAGCATCTTTACAAAGCAATATTCTTAGATTTTGAGAGAAATGTATGTATTTATCTATGTGCATAAGATGACTCTTATAGTCACTCCAAATCCTTCTGGCTCTACCATTTGCTAAGCCACTGTTCTGGTCATCATGTCACTGCAAGCTTTGACCAGCTTTGTGAAGATACCCTTGGCAATGCCTTGGCTCATGCCAGTGTGCTATATTTTTTTCTCTTCTGCCCTCGGATACATGGGTTGCCAAGAAGTATTGGGAGTTAACAACTATGAAACTGCTCTTAATTAATGGAGAGCAATGTTTCCCGTTCTCCCAGCTGTATAGTTTCCTGAGCTAATTTACTCAAACTCCTCAGAAGGTCCACTTGCACAAAGCTCAGGTGGTTAGTAATAAATGCCAACTTGATTGCTTGCTTACTTTCCTGTTCTATTACTTAACTCCTGCTCTCTGGAATCACTTCCCAAATTAAGTACCTGCATGCCAAACCCTCCCTTAGTCTTAGCTTTCAGGAACCTCAGACAAGACAGTAAACAAGACATACAACAATGAATACATTGAAAGTCTTTTTTGAATATAAGTGTTTCATAATGTATAACGATAAATATTAAGACACTAATTTCTAGGCTTTTTTATTTCAACAACAGGCAAAATTAAAAAAATAATAATAATAAAGGACTAATATAGCATTGACAACTATTTTTTAACAAGTATGAGCATTTAAAATTGAAGTAATTGTCTTCTTATAATCCTAGGTTCTAAAATTTCACCTATATCTGGATGTAAAGAATGTTACTTGCTAGGACATTAGTTAAGTTATTAGGACTTTAGTAAAGTTGTTAATATCTTGAGCCTCAGTTTTTTCATCTGTAAAATGGGGATAATAATAGCATAATAAAAAGTTCTAATAGTAGCACAGTAGGTAACAGGCAATAAGGCGTACCAGATCTCTCTTGTGGCATAACAAATCAGCCTCCAACCAAGTAGCTTAAAATATTAACCATTTAATTTTCTCAGGATTCTAAAATAGGGGCTGGAATCAACAGGCCTATCTTCTACTGCTTTCTGTCTCTGGAGTCATTCATGTAGTTGTCATCATCTGGAAGTATCACAAGAGTTAGATAGTTCCAAAAGGTCTCACTCACATATCTGGTGCCTTGGATCACATAGCTGGCTGCCTTGGATCTCTCCAGGAGGTCCCGTGAGAGGGCTGCAGAGATTTCTTTCATTGAGGCAAGCAACATTCCAAAACCCCTTGAGACTGAGACTAACAAGTAACAAAATGTGAGTTCTTTCTCATTGGACGGGTCATAGCAAATCACAGAGATTTGGAAATGAAAGAAACAAATTCCACATCTTTATGGGAGAAGCAGTAAATAATTTGTGGCCATTTTGAGGTATCTAACTCAGGAGTACTACTTGTAAAGAACTAAGTACTGTGCATATAGTCTCTATTATTTAAAAAATAGCTTAATTTTATTATATATTAATATTTTGTAGTCCCGTTTTATAAAAGAGGAGTAAAATTCACTTTTCTTGAAAGGGCAGAACATTTATTAATTTGAAGAATAATACTTTATATGTAATAAATCTTGCCAAATAGAAACTAAACATATTTCATTATTTTTCTCATTTCACACAAAATATCAAATCAATACATATGTAGAGAAATAGCACTAGTTCCAGCACCACAGCATCCATGGTTAGTAATTACTTGTGAAAAACATCATTTTTCTTTTTTATTTTTTTGAGGTGGAGTCGTGCTTGTTGCTCAGGCTGGAGTGCAGTGGCATGAGCTCGGCTCACTGCTACCTCTGCCTTCAAGGTTCAAGCAATTCTCCCACCTCAGCCTCCCAAGTAGCTGAGATTACAGGCACCTATCACCATGCCCAGATAATTTTTGTATTTTAGTACAGACAGGGTTTCACCATATTGGCCAGGCTGGTCTTGAACCCCTGATCTCAGGTAATCCACCTGCGTCAGCCTCCCAAAGTCCTGGGATTATAGACGTGAACCACCGTGCCCAGCCAAAACACCATTTTTCTTTTACGATCCAGTCATATGTAGTCCAGTTTGTCTTGTTTTTCTACAAAAATTCTTATCACAATATGACTGTAAAAGGATTTCCATGTAATTTTCTGCCCCATCAGACCTAGAGCATCAAAATATAGGAACATATTTATTCTGCTTGGGAAAAAATTACAAAGTTAGAATTGTGTGGTTTCCTGTTTTACAAATATTCCTAAGCTTCATGGGTAAATTAAGGTATAAATTTAATTATAGCAATGGACATAAAACAAATATAATCATCCCTCTAAATCCATGAGGGATTTGTTCCAGTATTTGTATTAGAATTTGATGTTTTCCCCCACAAGTACCAAAATCAATGGATGTTTGAGTCTCTTATATTAAATGTATAACCTACACATATGTTCCCATATATTTTAAATTATCTCTAGATTTTTTATAATACCTAACACAATGTAAATACTGTGTAAGTCATTTTCATACTGTATTTTTAATTTGTACTTTTCATTGTTGTATTATTATTTGGGACTTTATCCAAATATTTTTGATTTGCAATTGGTTGAATCCACAGAATGAAACCTATAAGTAACCAGAGCAAAGTGTATGAGTATTTTGCTTTGGAACACGTGGCCAAATATCAACTCCATTCTTGTACTGACTTCCTGTTACCCTCTTCAATATAAGGGTAACATTTTCCTTAGGTGGTTTTAAGTATTAGATGAAATAATGAATGTTTATGATGACTTAGAGTACAAATCATTATTTGTACAATATGTACACACACACACACACACACACACACACACAAAAGCTATATTTACTATGTAACAATAACACACTTCATACCTAGTCATAAACTGCTGAGTGCCAAGACTTCACATTAGCCTTTGATTGTACAAGGAATGTTGGTTCACTAATCACTTTATACAAATTTTATTTCTACATCACTTGGTTTACTGAATGTCACACCTTATCTCTGTATGCCTGAGTGCCTGACAACTCCTTCTTGTCCTGTAGCCCTACCCTCTAGACAAATTAACTAGGTTTATCTCTTAGCTTCCCTTCAGTTAAATCAAACAAACTTCCCTGCCCCTTCAACTCCCACCAAAGGACCTGTTTAGCATTGTAGCTGCTCAAGACCCATAGTGAAAGTCTTAGAAAGTGATAAAGTAGCTAACCTTGCTGCTGCTCTCCTACTTGTCCATTTTAAGAGAACTGGATCAGCTATACAAATATTGTCTCTAAACAGCAATAAAATTCCATCAGACACTTTAATTCCTATCCTAAGATCTCAGTACATTGTGATCTTGGTAGGATTTAACTAAAATCTTCTGTAACCCAAAGAAGCTATCCTCTAATTTCCTAATTTAGAATTTTTTTCAGGGCATCTGTATCTGCCTTCCAGAATTGATACAAGCTGATAATATATCAACAAATTACTTACACCTATTACACCTGAGCCTTGCAAAAGACCAAATCAGTTATGTTATTTTCTAAGGTACACTACCTATGCTTTTTATTCTGATGAGTTACTTAGCAGGACTTTCCTATTCAAACAAACTTCCTGAAAACTGTTCAGAATTCCTACAGTTTTCAATGATTCTATTTTTGCCTAGTATATGTTCTCAAAATTCACAGAAATTATACGAATCAGATTGTTCTAAGCATTATTTGTAGCAAAGAGGAAAAAGTTAGAAAATATTTATTATTTTCTATCCCTAGAATAACACTTATTCTAATGTCTGTTCAGAGAACAAATGAGGAAAGAAGGTAAACGAGCAAGCAATTCAAATAATACAAACACTCAGGTTAATAAATCTAGCTATTTAAATTTTTTCCTTGGGAGAAAATATTCACAAATTATGCATCCCACAAGGTCTAATATCCAGAATCTTTAAGAAACATAAACAACAACAACAAAATTAATTTTGTTGTTAATTTTAGAGTGGGTAAAAGACATGAACATACTCTTATCAAAAGAAGACATACAAAAGACCAACAAATGTATGAAAAAATGCTCAACATCACTTGTCATCAGATAAATAAAAATTATAAGCACCATATAATACCATCTCACACCAGTCAGAATGGTTGTTATTAAAAGGTTTAAGAATAACAGATGTTGGTGAAGTTGTAGAGAAAAAGGAATGCCTATTCACTATTGGTGAAAATGTAAATTAGTTCAGCTACTGTGGAAAGCAGGTTGGAGATATCTCAAATAATTAAAAACAAAACTATCATTCTTGATTTTAGCAATCCCTTTAATGGGTGTTACTCAAAGGAAAAATACATTGTTCTACCAAAGAGACACCTGTATTTATATGTTTATTGCAGCACTATTCACAACAGCAAAGCCAGGGAATCAACTTAGGTGCCCCTCAACGGTGGATTGGATAAAGAAAATATGGCACATATATACGATGGAATACTAGACAGCCATAGAAAAGAATAAAATTGTGTTATTTACAGTAGCATAGATGTGGCTGCAAACCATTATTCTAAGTGAATTAACATAGGAAATACTGCATGTTCTCACTTATAAGTGGGAGCTAAACAATGAGTACATATGTTCACAAAAATGTGAGGCAATAGATAGTGCCTCAAAAGGGAGAGGGAGAGAACAAAGGTTGAAAAACTACCCATTGGATAATATGTTCATTATTTGGGTGATAGGATCAACATAAGCCCAAACTTCTGTATCACACAACATACCCGTGTAACAAAACCATACATGTAACCTCTGAATCTAACATTTACAAAAATTAAAATTAAAAATAATAAAAATTAATCTTGGCTTATCAATAGTAAAGTCTTAAATGGGTTTTAATTATTGAAAAATAATGGTATTGTTTTAATCCATTTGTGCTGCTAGGACAGAATATCTAACGCTGGATACTTTATAATAAATAGCAATTTATTCCTCACAGTTAGGGAAGCTGGGAAGTCCAAGATTAAGGCACCAACAGGTTTGATGTCTGGTAAAGGCCTGTTGCTCATAGATGGTGCTATATAAGTGTTCTCACATGGCAGAAGGGAGACAAGGAGTAAAAGAGGACAAATGCTATATCTTCTCATGGTAAGAGAGTCTAAGAACAAAAAGGGCCTCCAGCCCCTTTATAAGGCACTAATTCTTTCATGAGAATACCACCCACATGATTTAATCACTTCCCAAAAGTCCCCACCTCTTAACACCATCATAATAGGGGTTAAGTTTCAACACATAAATTTTGGAGGGTATACATTCAAACTACAACAGCATTGTATTATTTTCTAACCCTAATTACTGAAGTAAACCAAACACTTTAATGTAAGGTGAACACATGTAAATGTAGGTGAACAGTGGAAGATTACAAGCCAAATTTACATCATGTTAGCATTTATTTCTAATGATTTTTGAAATAACTTATGTAAACGTTCTTCTGAGCAGAAGATGGTTTAAATTTGAGGGAAAAAATGGCAACATGAGGACATTTGTGATGTTTACAAGAGTATTTGTTTTCCTCATGGGGCTTACTCTGGAATAAAATGTTTCACTCTAAACGCTGAGATCTTTAAAGAAAGGAAATGATCCTTTACATGATGGCTGGAAACAGACAATAAAATACCACTATAGGAAGCAAAGTTACAGTAGGAGCAAATGATTGTAGAATGGAAAAGCAAGGAATGAAAGTGAATCATAGGCTGTGTGGAGACAATGAAAGAAACAGAAAAAAGATTATTCAGAAGAAATGGAAGCCATGAAAAAATGAGTCTGAAAGAATATGTTGCTGGTTTAAGAAACTCTTGGAAGTAGTTGTGATAATAGGACATTGAAATATTTGTGGAAGTAGCATTTTAGTACTTCGAAAAAAGACAAGGGGAAAGACTAAAGAAGATAAATCAAGACAATTCTTGAGGGACAATCACCACATTCTCAATGAACAGCAATTAGAGGCCAAAATTTAACTCACCCTTGAGTGCTTCTGTAATTAGATTTGGAATATTTGCAGTGATAAATAGTCTAGTAAAAATATTTATTAGGAGGGTATAACAAAATGAAAAGATCTTGGAATGTATAATATGACCAAAAAACAACAACAACAAAAAAAACAACTAGGGCTTAACTTTTAGCTTGAGCTCTTAATAGCAACGTGACCGTGGGCAACTTATTTCAGTTCCATCCAGAGAATTATTTTGAGATATTTATTGAGATAAACCCCAATTTTCTTATCTGTGAAGACATTTTTACTGTTTCATTCTGTTGTGAGTAAAATTATTAAGCCTAATTAATTGTAATAATTACAAATGACTTACCTGGTCACTGATAGGGAGAAAAATACTCAATAATTTTCCTTTAAATCAATACTCTGGTGTCCATCACTGTATATCCCTCTTCCCTCTTGTTTTTTTAAATTAGAAAATTTAAATAGAAATGATGGAAGTGGCTGGCTCTAATATCATTAATATCATTAGAGTAGTAAAATTTATAAAATCATAACTTTATCATAGAATTTAAGAGCAATTTTAGCAGTGCTAGGGAAGAAACTACTTAAGCCTTTATTCCTTTTATAGTTTAATCTATAACACAGCACTTTGCTGTTTTATTTTCTCTTTTTTATGTATTCCTAAAAGACAAGTGAGCATAAAAAATATTAAATAGTTGCATAATTAATCTTTGAAGTTTATAGTCCCACTTATTTCTGTAAAACTTTTAAATCATAGAACCTTAAAATAATTTTTTAAAAAGATACATTTGTCCAAATTCATAAACCAAATTTTAGCCTTATAAACAGTTTCTTAGAGCTTCTCTTTTCTCATCACCTATCAGCATAGAATATTAGGAGTTCAGGGATTTTTCCAACAAGAGAAAGTACTTTTCTTTTCTATATTCATCACCTTTCCCCAGAACTTCCCATTGAGAAAATAAGAAACATTAGAACAAGTTTTATGTTTTTTATTCAGCCCTAATGGAATTTTGGTGATACAAGAGAGATGCCTGCAAAGATGATTAGAATGTGACATAATCAGATCTTTATTTTTGGATTATAACTGGTGGCATTCTTCTGGCATTCTTATCTCCAGGATAAGTCAGGCTGCTTCTAGAATAGGTAAAAGAAGGCAAGAAAATATGTGACTACAATAGTCTGGGATCCAAAGAGATTAAAGTATCAGATATTTCATAGCACAAGAGGTATATTATTCATCATATTTCCTAGCACATAATACATGCTCAATAAGCAGTTATTGCATTAATTTAACTAAAGACTGAATTAGAATTACCTAAGTGAAACTGTACAGGATCTGGGAGGTTTAAGAAATACTGGAAGGTGGTAGATGGCAAGATGGTTGAATAGGAACAGCTACAGTCTACAGCAAGACCAACACAGAAAGCAGGTTCTGCATTTCCAACTGAGGTACCCAGCTCATCTCACTGGGACTGGTTAGACAGAGGGTACAGCACACAGAGGGTGAGCTGAGCAGGGTGGGGCATCGTCTTACCAGGGGAAGCCAAAGAGGTCAGGGAACTCCCACCCCTAGCCAAGGGAGTCCATGAGGACCAGTGGCATGAGGAACACTGCACTCTGGCTCAGATAGTATTGTTTTCACACAGTCTTCACTAACCGCAGACCAGGAGATTTCCTTGGGTGTCTACGTCACCAGGGCCCTGGGTTTCAAGCACAAAACTGGGCAGCCATTTGGGCAGACACCAAGCTACCTGCAGGATTTTTTTTTTCATATTCCAGTGGTGCCTGGAACACCAGAAAGACAAAACTGGTCACTCCCCTGGAAAGGGGGCTGAAGCCAGGGAGCCAAGTGCTCTAGCTCAGCAAATCTCACCCCTACGGAGCCCAGCAAGCTAACATCTACTGAGTTGAAATTCTCACTGCCAGCACAGCAGTCTGAAGTTGACATGGGATGCTCAAGCTTGGTGGGGAGAGGGGCGTTCACCACTACTGAGGCTTGAGTAAATGATTTTCCCCTCAAATTGTAAACAAAGCCACTGTGAAGTTCAGATTGGGCAGAACCCACCACAGTTCAGCATAGCCACTGTAGCCAGACTACCTCTCTAGATTCCTCCTCTCTGGGCAGGGCATCTCTGAAAGAAAGGCAACAGCTCCTGTCAGGGCTTATAGATAAAACTCCCTTCTCCCTGGGACACAGCACCTGGGGAAGGGGTGGCTGTGGGTGTAGCTTCAGCAGACCTAAGCATTCATGCCTGGCTGCTCTGAAAAGTGCAATGGATCACCCAACACAGCACTTAAGCTCTGCTAAGGGACAGACTGCCTCCTCAAGTGGGTCCCTGACCCCCATGCCTCCTGACTGGGAGACAACTCCAAGCAGGGGTTGACAGACATCTCATATAGGATAGCTCTGGCTGGCATCTGCTGGATACCCCTCTGGGACAAAGCTTCCAGAGGAAGGAATAGGCAGCAATCTTTGCTGTTCTGCAGCCTCCACTGGTGATACCCAGACAAACAGGGTCTGCTGTGGATCTCCAGCAAACTCCAGCAGAACTGCAGCAGAGGGGCCTGTTAGAAGGAAAACTAGCAAATAGAAAGGAATAGCATCAACATCAATAAAAAGGGTATCCACACAGAAACCCCATCCAAAGGTCACCAACATGAAAGACCAAAGGTAGATAAATCCATGAAGATGAGGAAAAACCAGTACAAAAAGGCTGAAAATTCCAAAAAACAGAATGCCTATTCTACTCCAAAGAATAACAACTCCCTGCCAGCAAGGGAACAAAACTGGAAAGAATGACTTTGATGAACTGACAGAAGTGGTCTTCAAAAGGTGGTTAATAACGACCTCCTCTGAGATAAAGAAGCATGTTCTAACCCAATGTAAGGAAGCTACAAATCTTGAAAAAAAAGGTTAGAGGAATTGCTAACAAGAAAAACCAGTTTAGACAAGAACATAAATGACCTGATGAAGCTGAAAAACACAGAATGAGAACTTTGTGAAGCACACAGAGGTATCAATAGCCAAATCAATCAAGCAAAAGAAAGGATATCAGAGATAGAAGATCAACTGAATGAAATAAATCACGAAGACAAGATTAGAAAAAAATAGAAGGAAAAGGTACAAGAAAGCCTCCAAGAAATATGAGACTACATGAAAAGACCAAACCCATATTTGACTGTTATACCTGAAAGCGATGAGGAGAATGAAACCAAGTTGGAAAACACTCTTCAGGATGTTATCCAGGAGAACTTTCCCAACCTAACAAGACAGGCCAACATTCAAATTCAGGAAACACGGAGAAAACTAAAAAGATACCCCTTGAGAAGAACAACCCCAAGACATATAATCATCAAATTCACCAAGTTTGAAATGTAGGAAAAAATGTTAAGGGCAGCCAGAGAGAAAGGTCAGGTTACTCACAAAGGGAAGCCCATCAGACTAACAGCGAATCTCTCTGTAGAAACCCTATGAGCCAGAACAGAGTGGGAGCCAATATTCAATATTCTTAAAGAAAAGAATTTTCAACCCAGATTTACATATCCAGCTAAACCAAGCTTCATAAGTGAAGGAGAAATAAAATCCTTTACAGACAAGCAAATGCTGAGAGATTTTGTTACCATCAGGCCGGTCTTACAAGAGCTCCTGAAGGAAGCACTAAATATGGAAAGGAAAAACCAGTACCAGCCACTACAATAACATACCAATTTGTAAAGACCATCGACACTACAAAGAAACTGCATCAACTAAAGGGCAAAATTACCAGATAGCATCATCATGACAGGACCAAGTTCACATATAACAATATTAACCTTAAATGTAAACAAGTTCAATGTTCCAATTAAAAGACATAGACCAGCAAATTAAAGAGTTAAGACCCATCAGTGTGCTGTATTCAAGAGACCCATCTCACATGCAAAGACACACATAGCCTCAAAATAAAGGGATTGAAGAATATTTACCAAGAAAATGGAAAGAAAAAAAAAAAGCAGGGGTTACAATCTCAGTCTCCGATAAAACACACTTTAAACCAACAAAATCAAAAAAGACAAAAACAGGGTATTACATAATGGTAAAGGGATCAATGTGACAAGAATAGCTAACCTATCCTAAATATATATGCACCCAATACAGGAGCACCCAGATTCATAAAGCAAGTTCTTAGACACCTACAAAGAAACTTAGACTCCTACACAATAATAGTTGGAGACTTTAACACTACACTGTCAATGGTAGACAGATCAATCAGACAGAAAATTAACAAGGATATTCAGGACTTGAACTCAGCTCTGGATCAAGCATACCTAATAGGCATCTACAGAACTCTCCACCCCAAATCAATAGAATATACATTCTTTGCAGCACCACATCATACTTATTCAAAAATTAACCACCTAATTGGAAGTAAAACATTCCTTAGCAAATGCAAAAGAATGTAAATCATAACAACCAGTCTCTCAGACCACAGTTCAATCAAATTAGAACTCAGGATTAAGAAACTTACTCAGAATCACACAACTACATGGAAACTAAATGACCTGCTCCTGAAAGACTACTGGGTAAGTAACAAAATTAAGGCAGAAATAAATAAGTTTTTGAAGCCAATGAGAACAAAGACATAACATACCAGAATCTTTGGGACACAGCTAAAGCAGTGTTTAGAGGGAAATTTATAGTACTAAATGCCCACAAGATAAAGCAGGAAAGATCTGAAATCAATACCCTAACATCACAATTAAAAGAATTAAAGAAGCAAGAGGAAACAAATTCAAAGGCTAGCAGAAGACAAGAAATAACTAAGATCAGAGGAGAAGTGTAGGAGATAGAAACAAGAAAAACCCTTCAAAGCATTAATGAATCCAGGAACTACTTCTTGGAAAGATTACCAAAATAGATAGACCACTAGCCAGACTAATGAAGAAAAAAGAGAGAAGAATCAAATAGACAAAAGAAAAATGATAAATGGGACATCACCACTGATCCCACAGATATACAGACTGCCATCAGAGAATACACTAAATACCTCTGTGCAAATTAAATAGAAAATCTAGAAAAAACTGATAAATTCCTGGAAATGTATACCCTCCCAAGACAAAACCAAGAAGAAGTCAAATCCCTGAATAGGCCAATAACAAGTTCTGAAATTGAGGCAGTAATTAATAGCCTACCAACCAAAAAAAGCTAAGGAACAGAAGGATTCACAGCCAAAATTCTACCAGAGGTACAAGAGGAGCTGGTATCATTCCTTCTAAAACTATTCCAAACAATAGAAAAAGAAGGACTCATCCCTAATTCATTTTATGAGGCCAGCATCATCCTCATACCAAAATCTGGCATAGACACAACAAAAAAAAGGAAAATTTTGGGCCAATAACCCTGATAAACATCGATGCAAAAATCCTCAACAAAATACTGGTAAACTGAATTCAGCAGCACCTTAAAAAGCTTATCCACCACAATTAAGTCAGTTTCATCCTGGGACGCAAGGCTAGTTCAACATATGCAAATCAATAAATACAATCCATCGCATAAACAGAACCAATGACAAAATCCACATGATTATTTCAATAGATGTAGAGAAGGCGTTCAATAAAATTCAACACCCCTTCATGCTAAAAACTCTCAATAAACTAGGTAGTGATAGAACATATCGCAAAATAATGAGAGCTATTTATGACAAACCCACAGCCAATATCATACTGAATGGACAAAAGCTAGAAGCATTCCCTTTGAAAACTAGCACAAGACAAAAATGCCCTCTCTCACCACTCTCATTCAACATAGTATTGGAAGTTCTGGCCAGGGCAATTAGGTAAGAGAAAGAAATAAAGGGCACTCAAGTAGGAAGACAGGAAGTCAGATTTTCTCTGTTTGTAGATGACATGATTGTATATTTAGAAAACCCCATCACCTCATTTCTCAAAATTTTCAATCTGAGAAGCAACTTCAGCAAAGTCTCACGATACAAAATCAATGTGCAAAAATCACAAGCATTACCACACACCAATAATAGACAGAGAGCCAAATCATGAATGCACTCCCATTCACAATTGCTACAAAAATAATTAAATGCCTAGGAATACAGCTTACAAGGGATATGAATGACCCCTTCAAGGAGAACTACAAACCTCTGGTCAAGGAAATAAGAGAGAACACAAACAAATGGAAAAATATTCCATGCTCATGGATAGGAAGAATAAATATCTTTTAATATGGCCATCCTGCCCAAAGTAATTTACAGATTCAATGCTATCCCCATCAAGCTACCATTGACTTTCTTCACATAATTAGAAAAAACTACTTTAAATTTCATATGGAACCAAAAAAGAGCCCATATAGCCAAGACAATCCTAAGCAAAAAGAACAAAGCTGGAGGCATTATGCTACCAGACTTCAAAATACTACAAGGCTGCAGTAAACAAAACAGCACAGTACTGGTACCAAATAAGATATATAGACCAATGAGACCGGCATGGTGGCTCACGCCTATAATCCCAGCACTTAGGGAGGCTAAGGTGGGTGGATCATGAGGTCAAGAGATCGAGACCATCTTGGCCAACATTGTGAAACCCCATCTTTACTAAAAAATACAAAAATTAGCTGGGTATGGTGGCACACGCCTGTAGTCCCACCTACCTGAGAGGCTGAGGCAGGAGAATTGCTTGAACCTGGGAGGCAAAGATTGCAGTGAGCCAAGATTGTGCCACTGCACTCCAGCTTGGTACCTGGTGAAACAACAAGACTCTGTCACACACACACACACAAAAATGATATATAGACCAATGGAGCAGGGCAGAGGCCTCAGAAATAACGCCATACATCTACAACCATCTGATGTTTGACAAACCTGACAAAAACAAGCAATGGGGAAAGAATTCCCTGTTTAACAAATGATGTTGGGAAAACTAGCTAGTCACATGCAGAAAACTAAAACTGGACCTGTCCTTACACCTTATACAAATATTAACTCAAGATGTATTAAATACTTAAACACAAGACCCCAAACCATAAAAACTCTAAAAGAAAACCTAGGCAATACCATTCAGGACATAGGCAAGGGCAAGGACTTCATGACTAAAACACCAAAAGCAATGGCACCAAAAGCCAAAATTGACAAATGGGATCTAATTAAACGAAAGAGCTTCTGCACAGCAAAATAAACTATCATCATAGTGAATACACAACCTACAGAATGAGAGAAAATTTTTGCAATCTACCCATCTGACAAAGGGCCAATATTCAGAATCTACAAAGAACTCAAACAAATTTATAAGGAAAAAAAAAAAAAACATCAAAAAGTGGGTGAAGGATATGAAGAGATACTTCTCAGAGACATTTATGTGGCCAAGAAACATATGATAAAAAGCTCATCATCACTGATCATTAGAGAAATGCAAATCAAAACCACAATGAAATACCATCTCGTGCCAGTCAGAATGGCGATCATCAAACAGTCAGGAGACAAGAGATGCTGGAGAGGATGTGGAGAAATAGGAACGCTTTTACACTGTTTTGGGGAGTGTAAATTAGTTCAACCATTATGGAAGACAGTGTGGTGATTCCTCAAGGACCTAGAACTAGAGATATCATTTGACCCAGCAATCCCATTACTGGGTATATACCCAAGGATTATAAATTATTCTATTATAAAAACACATGCATATGTATGTTTATTGCTGCATCACTCACGATAGGAAAGACTTGGAACAAACCCAAATGTCCATCAATGATAGACTAGATAAAGAAAATGTGGCACATATATACCATGGAATACTATGCAGCCATAAAAATGGATGAGTTTGGTTGAGCACAGTGCCTCAGACCTGTAATCCCAGCACTTTGGGATGTGAAGGCAGGCAGATCACCTAAGGTCAGTAGTTTGAGACCAGCCTGGCCAACATGGTGAGACATGATCTCTACTAAAACATCAAAAATTAGTCAGGCATGGTAACTGGTGCCTGTAATCCCAGCTACTCAGGAGGCTGAGGTGGGAGAATCACTTGAACCTGGGAGGTGGAGGTTGCAATGAGTAGAGATCATGCCATTGCACTCCAGCCTGGGTGACAAAGCAAGACTCTCTCTCTCAAAAAAAAAAAAAAAAAAAGTATAGTTCATGTTCTTTGCAAGACATGGATGAAGCTAGAAACCATCGTTCTCAGCAAACTAACACAGGAACAGAAAACCAAACACCACATGTTCTCACTCATAAGTGGAAGTTGAACAATGAGATGACATAGACCCAGGGAGGGAAGATTACACACTGAGTCCCGTCAGGGGGCTAGGGACTAGTGGAGGGACAGCATGAGGAGAAATATCTAATGTAGACGACAGGTTGAGGGGTGCAACAAACCACCGTGGCATCTGTATACATATATAACAAACCTATATATTCTGCACAGGTATCCCAGAACTTAAAGGTATAATAGAAGAAGAAAGAAGAAGAAGAAGAAATAAGAAATAAGAAGAAGAAGGAGGAGGAGGAGGAGGAGGAGGAGGAGGAAGAGGAGGAGGAGGAGATGGAGAAGGAAGAAGGACGAAGGAAGAAGAGAAAAAAGAAGAGAAGAAGAAAGGGAGGAGGAGGAGGAAGAGGAGGAGGAAAGAAGAAAGAAGAAGACAAAAAAATGGTGGAAGGCTTGCCAGTACCATCTGACACTTGATTGGCCATAGAGATTCATCAAATGGGAAAGACAGCTGCTTACAAGGGTTGAGGAATACATGACTGCAAGAATCATGTGACCTAAGAGACTAGGTTTTAAAAAAGAGAAATAGGAGCACATTTGGGGATGGAAGATGTACTATTTTTATTTTTAAGCGTTAAAAATTAGAGACCTTTATTGTGTTAAAATGTCCTTCATCGAGTTGGAAAAAGTTTAAGACTGTAGAAATATCCTTACAATGTTAATTCATCTGGAGCTGGGGACTTAAACTCATTTAATATGGCTCAATTCTGTTGAGCAATCTCCTTAACTGTCTTGGGATTCATTCCCCTGTTATCATGATTCGTTTCGCAGTGTGAGTTCCTAACAGAGAGGTTATGAGAAAATGGAAACTTAATTTCAAACAATATGATAGATTTCTTCAACCCATATAACTTTCTCTCCCAAGTTTTTCTTCTTGTACCAAATCCAAAGTATGAACACGCCTTGTTTCTCTGTTTAACACCATTAAGGTTTCACTCAATTATAAAGTACCTCAAATTATTCAAAATGAGCACCATTTTTCAACAGTTTGTACGTATGTTTATGTCTCTCTCTATAAATATTATTCCCATTATCCCTCCTTCTGACAATTTTTATGTAAATTATTATAAATTTATATAAAATTTCCTTAAAAAGCCTTCTGTCCCTAGTAAAAATTCTTTACCACTTGAAGGTTACAACCACTCTGCTCCGTTACATTTAATGATTTTTATGAACTTCACAACTCCCATTTCCTAAAACTTCTACTTCTTCAATCAATTACTCCTTATCAGTTTAAATAAATTATAGCAGCAATGCCTTTTTCATGACTTTCTCTGTCTTCTAAAATTACTCTTCTCATAAAAATGGGTGTGGCTTCATTTGATTTCTGCTTTTGCTGAGTGTAATCTCCAGTAGACACATACTTTGCAGCATGGCATAGTGCTTAAGACAATTGTCTCAGAGCCAGGCTGTCTCGGTTCAAATCTTGAGTCTACCACTTATTTAGTAGTTGTGGCACTCATCAAATCACTTAAACTTCCTGATCCTCAGTTTCCTTAACTGTACCTGAATAGAACAGTAGTTCCTATTTCATAAAGCTTTGTGCTGTGTATCTTATGTTTGCCCACCAGATTACCCTCTGCACCTAGTTCCAGTCTGCTCTGTGCTCAGGGAGGTCTATTCATAAGAACAGAATCATTGAGTTCCCTTGCCTTGTAGCTCTCAAATGGACCAGAGATGAAGGAGGTGGAGTGTGGAGTAAAAGTATTTATTCTCCTTTCTTTTTGCCAGTTTACTGTACATTGGCTGCATTCACCAATCAAGGGCCACAGCTTCTGGTTGGCAGAAACTCACGTAACTATATGTTCTATTAATTCCTCCTTTCATTTCTCCCTGCAGGTCTAGGGATGGTAAAAGACTGTTACTATGCCAGTCCTATACTATCAGTGTCCTTTTTGAAGTAGATAAAAACTCTCCTTATATCATTTGTTTAGAATATGCCATTATTTTCCTCTTGACACCCGGGGAGTAATTGAAGGAATTAAAGGAGGTAATATGTGTCTAGTGCATAGCAGAGTTCATTCTACAAAAAGGGTTAGATATTATTATACTGTATTATTATATCATCTCTGGATATTTGAATTTTTATGACATAATAACACATATCATTTACATACATCATTTACATAGAACTGGTAAGTTCAAAGTGCTTAATGTAAATCAACTAATTTAATAACACAACCCTACAGAGTAGCTTCTATCATTATAATTTACCAGAGGAAATAAGGTACAGAGATACTAAATAACTTGCCAAAGATCCTACCAGTAGTAAGTACCAGAATTGGAATTTAACCTGCCAATCAGCCTTTGCATTATTTGCTCTTAGCAGTCTGAATTGTTACATTCATATCTTCTCTTCAGCCAGTCACTCTGAAGTCTATTTTTACTCTGACCTGTCTTTAATATCACTCTGTTCCTCTCTTCCTCTCTCTTTTATAAAAGTTTATTTCCATAAAATTTATCTTGTTCCTGCCCTCATACTTGTGCATTTTGTGCCGATATAAATTTTACGTCCAACTACTAAATTATCTTGCCTCCTAAAAATCAGCTGAGGTAAATGATGTAAATATGCATTCAAATGCATTAAAAAATAGAAGTTAAGAACTTCAGTGAGCATGTTTTAATGATGGAGCTTAAATATGATAAAAAATTCAAATAATCATAAATAATGCTAATACAGAGACAAAATGATAAGTAGGGGGCTATATTAAACATTAGAGAGATAACAGAAAAAAAATATCTGGATACAAAACACTTTTTGCCATTACAAAATATGAAGCATAACATAATTTTTAATGTAATTCCAAAACCTAATTCTAATTCCTTACTGTTTTGAAAGGAGTAGCATTTAATTTTAATTAGATTTAGTTTAAATAAGATATAATCATCAAGTAATAGCATATGTTTATAGTACATATTCATCATATTATTAATTTAAAAATATAATTCTTTTATTTTCTGTCTTATACTATTTTTATATTTCCTAACAGTGGTACTTTTCATGTTTATCTCAGCAGGAAACAAATTTACATTTTAGACATGAAGTAATACATGCTCTTATAAAATAACGCTCAAAAATATAAATATTTACTTTTGATTTACTATTTAATACATGTAAATATATATTATAATCTTTAATGAAAATAAACATGTATCAAAGGTATATTAATATTCCAGATACTTTGCTAGTTACTGTGATTTGGAGAAAAAATAAGAATTGGGATCTACTCTAGGAAGCTTAATATCCAGTAGAGAAGATTAGCTGTAAGAATAAAATATTTCAATAAAAAGAACAAACGGCTGGGTGCAGTGACTCAGGCCTGTAATCCCAGCACTTTGGGAGGCCAAGAGGGTGGATCACGAAGTCAAGATATCCAGACCATCCTGGCCAACTTGGTGAAACCCTGTCTCTACTAAAAATATAAAAATTAGTGAAATGTGGTGGCAGGTGCCTTTAATCCCAGCTACTTGGGTAGCTGAGGCAGAATTGCTTGAACCCGAGAGGCAGAGATTGCAGGGAGGCGGAGATTGCAGTGAGCCAAGATCACACCATTGCGCTACAGCTTGGCAACAGATAAGACTCAGTATCCAAAAAAAGAAAAGAGAAGAGAGGAGAAGAAAAGAAAAAATATCCTGAAGAAACCCCCAAGTGAAGGAAAATAATAGTGATTGCAAGCTATCAGGGAAGGTTTACAGTAGAATTAACCATTCAAGTTGGGTGTGAAAATTTTAAAATATTTTGAAGAGAAGAGAACATGAAGTTGAAGAATCATTTCCAATGGAGAAAAATGCTTAAGTACAGGACAGTGACAGGAAAATTAAGCATATTTTCAGCCTAACCAAATTCATCTTCCTCTAGAGTATACTGTGTACTAAGTATAATTATAAAAAGTAAGCCATGAACCGCAGGGTGGTGGCAAATCATGTAGATTACTGAATGTTAGTCAAGGAGTTTAGACTTACTTGTTGAAAACCTGAATGTCACTCCTTTAGAAAATATACGATGTCATCAATATATGGGCTAAATTGAGACTAAGAAAACAATGACAAAGAGACCAATAAGAAAGCCACTGAAATAGTGAACGTAAAATATGCTACACACTTGCTCTTAGCAGCGTAAACTCTTACGTTTGTAAGCCAGTCACTCTGAAGTCTGTTTTTACTCTGACCTGTCTTTAATATCACTCTGTTCCTCTTTTCCTCTTTTATGAAAATTTCAGCCTAACCAAACTCACTATATTCACAACATCTTTGTGAATATAAAGCAGTGGAAATATGTAATAAACATTTGCTATGTCCTGTTCAAAATCATCCATTGAGATTACATAGAATAGGCTCGCACATTTCCTCTTAAAGGCATTTAATATTTGACTAGATGACTTTCTACCTCTTTTATGAGAACATTTATGAGTACTCAGTTTATATCTACTAATGTAATAGTAAAGAAAAATAGGATAAGAAAAGAGAGTAGGCCGGGCGCGGTGGCTCAAGCCTGTAATCCCAGCACTTTGGGAGGCCAAGGCGGGTGGATCACGAGGTCAAGAGATCGAGACCATCCTGGTCAACAGGGTGAAACCCCGTCTCTACTAAAAATACAAAAAAATTAGCTGGGCATGGTGGCGCGTGCCTGTAATCCCAGCTACTCAGGAGGCTGAGGCAGGAGAATTACCTGAACCCAGGAGGCAGAGGTTGTGGTGAGCCGAGATCATGCCATTGCACTCCAGCCTGAGTAACTAGAGAAACTCCATATCAAAAAAAAAAAAAAAAAAAAAAAAAAAAAAAAAAAAAAAAGAAAGAAAGAAAGAAAAGAGAGTAAGCTGTTTTGGTTACTGTGGCTTTAGCAGAGTTTGAAGTTGAGTAGTGTGATGCCTCTGACTTTGTTCTTTTTGCTTAGGATTGCTTTGGCTGTTAAGGTTCTTTTTGGTTCCATATACATTTTAGAATATTTTTTTTCTAATTATGTGAAGAATGACATAGTTTGATAGGAGTAACACTGAATCTGTAAATTGCTTTAGGGAGTTTGGCTATTTCTATGATAGCTATTCTTCCAGTCCATTAGCATGGAATGCTTTTCTTTTTTTTTAATTTTTAGTTTTGGGGTACACGTGCAGAATGTGTAGGTTTGTTGCATAGGTAAACGTGTTCCATGGTGGTTTGCTGTATCTATCAACTCATCACCTAGGTATTAAGCCCAGCATGCATTAGCTATTTTTGCTAATGCTCTCCCTCCTCCAGTGACCCCAACAGGTGCCAATATGTGTTCTTTCCCTCTCTGTGTCCACGTGTTCTCATTGTTCTGCTCCCACTTATAAGTGAGAACAAGCAGTGTTTGGTTTTCTCTTCCTGCATTAGTTTGCTGAGGATAAGAGCTTCCAGTTTCATCCATGTCCCTGCAAAGTACATGATCTCATTACTTTTTATGAATGCATAGTATCTCATGCTGTATATGTACCACATTTTCTTTAACTAGTCTATTGTTGATGGGCATTTGGGTTGATTCCATGTCTTTGCTATTGTGAACAGTGTTGAAATGAACCTATGCATGCATGTATCTTTGTAATAGAATTATTTGCATTACTTTGGGTATATAACCAGCAATGGGAATGCTGGGTCAAATGCTATTTCTGTTTCTAGATTTATGAGGAACTGCCACACCATCTTTTACAATGGTTGAACTAATTTAAATTCCCACCAACAGTTTAAAAGCATTCCTATTCCTCCACAACCTTGCCAGGAACTGTTTTCTTAACTTTTTAATAATGGTTGTTCTGACTGGCATGAGTGGTATCTCACTGTGGTTTTATTTGCATTTCTGTAATGATTAGTGATGTTGAGCTTTTTAAAATATGTTTGTTGGCTGCATTAATGTATTCATTTGAGAAGTGTTTGTTCATGTCCTTTGCCCACTTTTTAATGGAGTTTTTTTTTTTTTTTTTTTTTTTCTTGTTAATTTGTTTGAGATCCTTGCAGATTCTGGATATTAGACCTCTGTCAGATTCATAGATTGCAAACATTTTCTCTCATTTTGTAGTTACCCTGTTCACTCTGATGATAATTTCTTTTGCTATGCAGAAGCTCTTTAGTTAATTAGATCCCATTGGTCTAATTAACTAGATCTCATCAGTCAATTTTTGCTTTTGTTGCAGTTGCTTTTGGTTATTTCATCATGAATATCTGTCCATGCCTCAAATTATAAAAATCCTGAAGACAACCTAGGAAATACTCTTCTTGACACCAGCCTTAGCAAAGGATTTTCAACAAAGTCCACAAAAGCAATTGCAATGAAAACAAAAATAGACAAGTGGAATCTAAGTAAACTAAAGAGCTTCTGCACAACAAAAGAAACTACCAACAAAGCAGACAGAGAAGCTACAGAATGGGAAAAGATATTCTCAAACTATGTATCCAACAAAATCTGACATCCAGAATCTATAGGAAACTTAAACAAATCAACACTCAAAAAACACATACCCCCGTTTAAAAATGGCCAAAGGACGTGAACAAACACTTCTCAAGAGAAGACATGCATGTGGCCAACAAACATAAAAAAAGTTCAACATCACTAATGATCCGAGAAATGTAAATCAAAACATTTTTTGATTTAAATGTAAAATGAAAAATGAAATGTAAATCAAAACTTTTTTTTTTGGCTTTAAATAAAGTGTTTATTGATTAGTAGAAGCATGAACAGTGTGCATAATATTTTCAATACAATATCAGGGGGATGATGGGAACCCCCTAAAAGGCACTAGAGGCACAGATCTTCAGTACAAGAGGGGGGAAATGCACCGGAGACCAGGGCTGGGGGAGCTGGGGGGTCCCTGAGTGCCAGGCACCACTGTGGGTCAAGGCCCCTCTGGGGAGCAGGTCTAGGGCACGGAGGATGCAGGGCTGGGAGGAGACCCCACCTCAGGACCCCGAAGGAGCCCATTTCTTCCTTGCCCCCTGCAAAGCAGCAGGGGAGGAGGTCTGGGGGGCTCTGGGGTGGGGGTTGCCAGGCTGGGGCCATCCTGGCTTGACCCTTGTCCCAGGAACAAGAAGCTGAGGAGGGACAACAGCCAGACCCAGAGTGACAAGGACATCCAAAGAGGGGCCTGGATTTTCAGGAGAAGGTGACTGAGAGGCAGCAGAGATCAAAGCACAGCCAGACCCCAGACCCTCAGGGAGCGCCCCATATCCCTCAGGGACCCCACCCGGTTCCCCAGGCAACCAGTGAGGTGGCTGATAAGATAGTGGAATCCAACCCCACTATACCTTGTTCCCACTACCTCGCTAAGCACCAGTGGGACGGGGACCCGAGGGAGACCTGTGGAGTGGGTAGGCAGGACGGAGGCAGGCTGGGGCTGGAGAAGGAGGTGCACAGGCCTACAAAACCTCAGGCTCCCCACAACCCTCACAGCCATCTCAGCCTCATTCACTCACTCCCAGCCTCCCTGGGGACCCCCTCCTTCCCTCAGGACACTTCCCCTCCTCACACCTGCACGTTCTGGGCCTTTCTCATTCCATCCACCCTGCAAGGCACCATGAAAAACCATTAAATAGTCAAAAGATGACAGATGCTGGTGAGGCTGCAGAGAAAAGAAAATGATATAAACTGCTGGTGACAATGTAAAGTAGCACAGCCACTGTGGAAAGCATTGTGCTTGGGAAACAAACTTTTGGAGATTTTTCAAAGAAATTAAAACAGAGTTACTATTGTACCCTGCAATCTCATTATTGGGCATATACGCAAATGAAAATAAATCACTCTACCAAAAGACACGTGCACTTGTATATTCCTCACTCCATTATTCACAATAGCAATAAGATGGGATCAACCCAAGTGCTGATCAATGGTAGACTGGATAAAGAAAGTGTGATAAATATACACCATGAAATACTACACAGCCAAAGAAAAGGATAAAATATGTTCTTTGCAACAATGTGGATGGATCTGGAGGCTATAATCTTCAATGAATTAACATAGAAACAGAAAACCAAATACCATATGTTATCACTTGTAAGTGAAAGCTAAACACTAAGCATACATGGACATAAATACAGAAACAGACACTGCAGACTACTAGAGAGTGGAGGAAGGGAGGGGGAATGTATTGAAAAACCACCTATCAGGAACTGTGCTCACCATCTGGTGATAGGATCCATACCCCAAACCTCAGCGTCATGCAATATTCTCATATAATAAATCTCCATGTGTGGCCCCTTTATCTAAAATGAAAGTGAAAATCTGATAAAGAAAAGTAAAAAAGAGCAAACATTTAGGAATAAGGAACAGGCTAAAGCAAATGAATAACTGTTAAAAAGGAGTACAGAATTTACCCAAGCACTGAAGAGCTCCCTGTAGAAAAAGGAAAAACTGTGCTATAGGAGGGGCTATATACTAATAGATACTGACCCTCACCCTCTGTCACTGAGAATAGAGCAGCATGAAATATTCCACAGCAGTCTGGAAGATTTCATTCAGACCTTCTGTCTCTCTGTAGAACTGGCACCTCACCTCTTTACAACTAGCAATCTCAAGCCCACATGCCTTACAAAAGCCCCATGGCTAGTCTTGGTCCTGCATGCCCGCTTTCAAAACCCATCCAAAGTTATTTTTTCAGACATATTTAAATATTTGGTGTTTTCATGATACCAGTCATCACAGTGGTAAATGCTTTGTTCCTAACAAGGTTTATTAAGATACACTTAGCATAGCAAATTTACATTCTTTAAAAACAAAGATAGATTAAAAACAGTATTTATTATAGTTAATAAGTAAGCACATTCTTGGCAACCAGATAAGTTTATATTTCTCAGAAGGGCAGTATGTGGGAGTTTAAAAAAAAAATTCTAAAAGCACAGTGTTACTTCGTATTTACCTATGCAAATTTATTTACAATTTTACCTACTGTTTCAAATTTACCTATGTAAATTTTTTAAATGGCCCCAAATTTTAATGTTTATAGAAAATTTGCTCCCATTTTATTATAATAATAGTAATAAAATGTTTGTAACTGTTTAGTCATTAGACACAATTGGATCAATATTCTAATTCTGAGCATGTACTGGAATCAGCTAGCAACCCCATATCAGCTTGGTTTCAACAGTTGCCCAGTTCATGGACAGCCTTCTAATTTAGTTAACTTGAGATAATTTTACTAGTTTGTTTTACTGTTGTAGACTATATTGCTATTATACTCTTTGTGTAAGAATGCAGGATAAGCTTACTAAATGTTCTCTTAAATACTTATTAGTCTTCCATGTATTACCTTTTGTTGGAACTCAGAGCTATGAAAGGCCCTCATCATACTGACGCTTTCTAATTAAGTTCCTCTCCACCTGAACACAAGAGACACTAATAGTTAAGCAGGAATACCAACACCTCTATTCATCCTGAAGAAGTTACAGAAGATGAATCTTCAACCCTCTGCCACAGTTAGGATTAAGGGTTCTCTTATAAAAGGGAGTAGGGAAATGTCAGAGGCATTGAATCAGATCAACTTCATCTTGAATACAGGCTAGGTATAATGAGGCTGAGACCTACTAGGCTGCATTCCAGACAGTTAAGACATTTTAAGTCACAGGATGAGACAGAAGGTCAGCACAAGATACAGGACATAAAGATCTTGCTGATAAAACAGGTTGTAGTAAATAAGCCAGATAATACCCACCAAAACCAAGATGATGATGTGAGAGGCCTCTGGTCATCCTCACTGCTAATTCCCACCAGTGCCGTTACTGTTCACAAATGCCATGGCAACATCAAGAAGTGACCCTATATGGTCTAAAAAGGGAAGTCTTAAATAATCCACCTCTTGTTTAGTATATAATAACCATAAAAAGGGGCAACCAGCAGCCCTCGGGCCTGCTCTGCCTATGGAACAGCCATTCTCTTGCTTCTTTACTTCTCTAATAAACTTGCTTTCACTTTATGGACTCACCTCAAATTCTTTTTTGTTTGAGAGCCAAGAACCCTTTCCTGGGATCTGGATTGGTACCCTTTTTTGGTAATGATATCACTATTACTGCTCTCAGGCTTGGAAAGAAACAAAGGGCCTGGTCACTTAGCTGGCACCTCCAGTACACCACAGACACCATAGAAAAACGAGCCCAGTCTCTCTTGTCTGTGTTTGCCCATCCCCTATTCTTCACCAGGCAGGGCCCTGGTTCTGGTTGCAGTGCAGCAGCCCCAACCCTGGCTAAACATTCCCATTGGCAGCACCTCTGTCTTTCTCAGGGGTAGAGCTCTCAGAAGCAACTGAAAGGGCCTCTGCCACTACTACTGTATTGGTACTGCCTTTGCTGTCCTTGGACAGGGGAAGGAACAGAGCCTGAGAGCTTTACTCACACCTCCAGCACACCATACCTGCCCTATGGAGAAGAGGCCAGTCTGTCTTCCTTGTGAGACTCCCACACAGCTTGTTCATCATCAGGCAGGGCCCCCTGGCTTGGATGCACAAAGCAGCCTCTGTACCTTGTGCTGATTGTTCCCCTTGTCAGAGGCTCTGCGTTTCTCTGGAGTGGAGCCCCAAAAGACAAGTGAAAGGCCTTCTGCCATTGCCACTGCCATGATTTCTTCCCCTCTGCTCCAAAGCTGGGGAGGAAATAAAAAGCCTTAGCTCATCCCACAGCCGTGGTACGCAGTCCAGGAGTGCCAAATCAAAATCTGTGAACACTTGAGTGGGAGAGGAGCCCACACTATCAGAGCACTGAAAGAGAGCACAGCTGCAAATGCGAGGAAGTGGAGGAGCTGCACAACTGAGCAAGAGTCTACCTACCAGCCATTACACTTAAGCACCCTCTACAAGACCACAGCCCAAATTTCAATACATAAATGTTTTGCTAACATATCCTGCCCCTGTGAAGCCAAGGGCAAGAATTACATCACAAATAAAGACCCTGCACAAAGGCTTGGTCCTCTGAAAACATTTCAAAACTGAAGTCAACTGACTAAATTCAAATGATATAACTAAAGAAACATCAGCCCACACAGATAAGAAAGAAGCACCACATAATGCTGGTAACTCTAAAAGGCAGAGTGTCTTCTTACATTCAGACAATCACACTAGCTCCCCAGCAATGGTACTTAAATAGAAGAAAAAGGCTGAAATGACAGACATAGAATTTAGAATCTGGATGACAATGAAGGACTAAGAGATTCAGGAGAAAGTTGTAACCCATTCAAAGGAATCCAGGAAAACAATTCAAGAGATGAAAGACAAAATAGCCATTTTAAGAAAGGCCTAATCTGAGCTGATAGAGCTGAAAAACTCACTACAACAATTTCATAATATGATTGGAAGAATTAACAATAGAATAGACTAAGCTGAGGAAAGAATCCTAGATTTGAAGACCAGATTTCTGAATTAACTTAGACAAAAAGAAAAAGGAATATTAAAAAATGAATAAAACCTCCAAGAAATGTGGAATTATGTAAAGACCAACTGAACAACTCATTGGCATCCCCGAAAGAGAGGGAGACAGAGCAAGCAACTTGGAAAACATATTTGAGGATATCGTCTGAGGAACCTCACTAGAGAGGTAAACATACAATTCAGGAATTCTGAAAAACCCTATGAAATACTATATAAGATAAACATCCCAAAGACACAGTCATCACTGAGGCCTAATTGAGAATAGATGGTGACGGGAAGGTGAAGATTTAAAAAACTACCTGTTGGGTATTATGCTGATTACCTGTATGACAAAATTACCAGTACACAATACTCCTGCTACACACAATTTAGCATGTAACAAACATGCACATGTATCCCTTGAACCTAAAATGGAAGTTAAAAGAAAAAAAAATAAAATTAAAATAGTATAATACTAGCCACTAATAGAAAATATTACAAATAATTAGAGAATAAAATAGAAAAAGGTTTTATAAATACAGTCAAAGGGAAGAAATGCAAGGAATATTAAAGACAAGTACATAAAATAATAGAGAAAGTACTCAGATTGGCCTAAATACTAAATCTATACACATCATATAAGAGCAGATCTAATCATTATAGGATTTTATCATTATGAAACAAACAGAATGAAATACTTAATGCAAATAAATCATTATGATATATTCACAAGATATACTCATTGAAATTATGTTATTGAAGAAGATGTTATAGAAAAAGCTTGAAATAGGATAAGTAAAATAGGTATTCTAAAAATTATGTATGAGTGATAAATGACATTAAAAGAACATAGTGTATAACTGCATTGGTTTACAAAAAAGTTTCCCAGTTTGTTCACCTTTTATACTAAATAATAACATCTGAAGGGATAGAACACTAACACAATCTATACAGCAAATGCCAATAGTTGTCACTTTCTCCCAAACATAATATCCATTCACCCTCACCTTTCTCCTGGGCTCAGTTTGCCAAGCACTCTTGGAGGTGTTTAATATGCAGTTTGAATTATATTAAAGTTTGAGTTGTCTATTTTATTACATCAGATTGGCCAAAACATAGGGAATATGCATGATATTTCACCCAGAGACAGAAGAGGTTTATGGAAAGCCCAAGTTCTGAAGTGAGAACAAAATTATTTGCCTTTCGATTGAATCTTACTGCATACATCTCATTGAACAAACCATTTAACTTTAATGATGGACTTTCCAACTCTTCATTTGTCTCTGATATAATCACAACCACTGCCATAGTATATAGCTTTATTTATTGGCAAGATATGCTTGTCCTCATCTTGATACTGAACTTGAGCATGGAATTTCTCTAGCCAATGAGAAGTCAGTGTAAGTTACTTAAGCAGAGTTTCGAAACGTATCTGTGGAGTTCAGGTTGCCTTCTTCAAACCTGGTGAGTCATCATGAGAAGAAAATGATCCCAGTAAGCCACTAACCTTCTACCTGGATCACAGAATAAGATGCATGGAGATGGACACATGTACTGGGTGATTGCTTGACTCAGAAGATTGAGCATCATAAGGAGCATACCAGAATCAATCTGTAGTCTACAGTTGCAAGCCTAGATGTTATAGTACATACTCAGCTAGCCACAATGCAGTCACCCATGACTATGAGTATGAAAATTAATTATTACTATTTTAAACCACGGATTTTTAGAATGACTTGTTACACAGCATTACTCTAGCAATAGATGACTGATACATATTAATATTTTAATTATACACTTTTATTCCTATTTATAATAAATTGTTATGATTCATCTAGCTTAGCTAAACTAACATAACGTATTTTAGGCAAGATGTGCTTGAAAGATGTTAAACTATTATAGAAGAAATAATTAAAAAATTATAGTTTTGATAATTGAAATAAAATGTAGATTAACATTTTAGCACACATCTAGGAATACATATTTTTAACCTTGAAAAAATCTTTCTTCCTTTTGTAGAATATTTCTTTTTCTTGTTAGTTTTAAAGCTAGTTGAAAGCATATTCATAGATGGAGAAATCTAAACTAATAGAAGTAGCCCTATCAAGGAAATTCAATGTTCGCTTGAATAAATTTTATTAAAAATATTCTTTAGGTAGAACTCATTAATTACATCAATTTTGAAAAATATTTATAAAATATAAATATGTATAAATTCCACATATAAACTGAATTTCATATATGATCTCATTTGGTCCCTATTACAATGTTGAGAAATTCTTTGGTTTTCTTTTTTTTTTCTTTTTTTTTTTTTGAGACAGAGTTTTGCTCTTGTTGCCTACGCTGGAGTGCAATGGCACAATCTCAGCTCACCGCAACTTCCACCTCCTGGTTTCAAATGATTCTTCTGCCTCAGCCTGCCAAGTATCTGGTATTAAAGGTATGTGCCACCATCCGGCTAATTTTATATTTTTAGTAGAGAGGGGGTTTCTCCATGTTGGTCAGGCTGGTCTCGAACTCCCGATCTTAGGTGATTCGCCCTCCTCGGCCTCCCAAAGTGCTGGAATTACAGGCATGAGCCACCATGCCCAGCAAGAAATTCTTTTTTAACAATTACCCATCTTTTAGAGATAAGAAGATAAAGGTAAAGTTTATTGTCGAAAACGCTTATAAACAAAATTTATTTGGTAACTATTAAAATATGCCTGTAATAAGTTTAATCAGTATAATACAAATATGTAAGCATTTTAGAATTGATGACATTATGTTCCCTCACCATTTTAAAACCAGCTATATGGCCAGGCACGGTGGATCATTCCTGTAATCCCAGCACTTTGGGAGGTCAAGGCAGGCAGATGACTTGAGGTCAAGAATTTGAGATCAGCCTGATCAACCTGGTGAAACCCCATCTCTGCTAAAAATACAAAAATTAGCCCAGCGTGGTGGTGTGTATGTATCTGTAATCGTAGCTAATCCAGAGACTGAGGCACAAAAATCACCTGAACCCGGGAAGCAGAGGTTGCAGTGAGCTAAGATCGTGCCACTGCACTCCCGCCTGGGTGACAGAGAGAGACTCTGTCTAAAAAAAATAAAAATAAACCAGGTATTTTAGCCAATTTCCTAAAAGCCAATATTCTACACATGTCAAGGTGATAATAGGTAAAATTTCCAAGGTAATGGGTAAAGTTTCCATTAAGTAGTTCCTAGAAAAAGACTTCAGGTAATATAATGTTTCACCTTTAAAATGAAGACAAAAAAAATCAGCCTATTGAAATTGGTTCCCTCAAAAACATGAGTGCCCCCTAATATACAGAAAAACATATTTTAAGGAAATAAATACCGCTGAAGTCCTTACTCCTCTTTATTGCAAGATGACACAAGTGATCTAAAGTTTCAAAATACATAAAATTAATTAAATTTTGAATTATATGAGAAAATCATAAAACCTGAAAGGCAAATGACTGCATATAGCCAGAGGAGAGTAATAGCAAAGGAGAAAAAAGAGCAAGTTATGTAGGACTAGCATATTAGGTGTGTGTGATCTAAGAACAGTGAAGTCCTTTGCCTTTGAAATGTGACTACAGCCCTGTCATGCTCTAATACTCCACAGGGCAGCAGAATGATTGGAGGAAATATTAACTCAGACAGTTCTGGGGAGTCTCTATTTAGCAACAGCTGTATGGCTAGCACAAACCTAATATTGTAGAACAGGATAGATAGTGAAACACCACATAATCTTTTGGTCATGGGGCACTGTTACATAAATGCATCTGTGTTTTTCATTTGAAGACTGCCAGTAACAGTTTATTAGATTTAAACAAAAGGGCTAAAGTCAAACCTACACGATATGCAATTGTAATAAACTTCCCTTACACTCTGTGCAGGTGTGTTAGTGAGAAGCATCAATCCATCTGTTAAAATCACATTTATATTTCACAGTTTGTATTTTTTTTTTGTAAAGAAATACACCATAATTCTTAGGATCAAAAGTTCACAGAACTACAGATCTAGGTGAGATTCTCAACTGAGTTACTTAGTACTGATCTGAATTAAGCCAGTATCAGTTTTAGAAACAACTGTACAGGCTTCAGTGTCTGGAGATATGTCAACTAATATATATTAAACTATTAAGCCCTTAAGATAGTAATTAAAACATGGTAAGTACTGAGTATATGTCATATTTTTTATTGTCAATATTATTTTCTGCTTTTTCTGTTTTTCTCACTTCAAATTTTAGAACACTTAATTTGAAGCCACATATGTTTAATGTGCTTAACGAAAATATGAGATTGACAGAAATAATGACAAGAGTTGGGAGAGATGGAATCATTGTCAGTATGATAGCCAGTAAGGTCTTGCTGTGCTCAGAGTTGAGCTGATGCAGCAGTTTAACAAGTCTAGAAATCAATCAGAGAACACAGCTTGTTCTTCCTGCTGCAGATAGTAGAAAACTATTACTGTATTCACGTAGATCAGTGGTCTTACATCCTCTAATATTTTCTAAAATTTCCTTCATTGTACATCTCTATCAGTTCAGCCTGCTATAGCAAAATACCATACACTGGATGGGTTATAAACAACAGAAATTCATTTCTCACAGTTCAGGAGGCTGGAAGTCTAAGATCAGGGCATGGTTAGGTTCTGATGAGTGCCCTTTTCTTGGTTGCAAACTGTGTACCTACTACATATTTCCACAGTGGGAAGAGAGCTAGCCAGCTTTCTGGTCTCTTCTTATGAAGGAACCAGTTTCATTCCTAAGGGCTCTCATGGCCTTATTACCTCTCAAAAGCTCTACCTCCAAATACCATCACACTGGGATGAGATTTCATCATGCAAATTTTGGAGGAACACAGTCTATTGCACTGCTTAAAATCACATTTATAGAAAATATCATCTAAAACCTTTCATTAGAATATTCAAAAGCACACAATATTGATGCAAAATCGAATATTATATTGATTCAGAAAACTCAGTATAACATATAAGGAAAGGAAACAAACATGACTTACTGCAAAATAATTAGCTATTATAAAAGACCTTATGAAGTCATTACATTCCTTCACCATTTTTTTTTTGTTTTTTTCCACGTATATTTTTTGTCATTTTTTTCCCCTGTAAAATGTCCCAGTTCTTCCATAACTTATAAACATAATTTATACCGAGGCGTAGATGGGAAAGTGAACAGGGGCTGGGCGGACTGATGGGGGATGGGGGAGCTCCTCTTGCTGACCCCTGGGGCAGAACCAGGCCCTTTAGTGGATGGGGAAGCCAGGACACTCCTCCCTGAGGTTATCTGGCTGCCTCTGCCCTTGCTGGTCAGAATCCTGCGTGTCCTTCAATCCCGGAATCCCTCCCGGGATCCCAGCCCCCCTGTGCACGCTGCCCTCAGTACTCAGAACCCCAAAGAGCCATTCAGTTCCAGAATCCTCTCCTCAGTTGCTGGGGTGGCGGGGACCCTCCTTTCTGCTGTCCCCTCTGCTCCTGACTCCCGAGGAGAGAGGGAAGGGAGGGGAGGTGGAGGTGAAATCTGAAGGAGGAAGGGCATGGAAGGTGGGGGCCAGAATTAAATATTCTGATTATTAAATGCCTTTATAGGTGAAACACAATATTCTAACTCACAGCGGATGGTGAGGCCAAAGCTGCACTGGAACTTGTTCTTGTGGTGATTCAGGAAGGCCTGGAGGGTCAGTGTCAGGGGCAGGGGCGGGAGCTTCTTCTCCAGGGTGGCACCCACGATCCAGTTGCTGTCCACAGAGTCTTTGAAGAGGAGGTTGGCCTCGGGCAGGGCCAGCTGGTACCTGAAGGAGACACTGGTGTCCTGCATCCCTATACCGGCCTCCAACTCCACACCCACCTGCAGCTGGTCACTGGCTTTGTGGTAGTATGTCCCGTGCATGCCCGCCTGGCCCAACGTTACTGTTGCCAACCAAATGTTCAATGTATATTTTCCAGCTAGAGACATGACGGCGCCCTCCACCCCAGGCCGCGGGTGGTAGACCAGCTCTCTGCTCAGAGCCAGTCAAGGCGTGATGCTCTGGAGGGAGGTAGTAGGCTACGAGGATTCCTGAACCCACGAGGACGTCGGGGTTCCCCAGGGTGACGACCGCTGTGAAGTCAGCGTCCCGGGACTGCCCGTCCACCTGCCAGTTCACAAACTTCGACTGCTGAGGCTGGATGGCCATCTTGGACCTGAAGCCGGGGCCCAGCTAATGAATGCCCTGAGCACTGAGGCTGCCGCCGTCGTCCATGTCACCCACCAGCACAGGGAACGCCTCTGTGGGACTCAGCTGCTTTGTCTGCAATACGTGACCCCGAAGCGGCAGCTGGACTCGCGGACTGTGCTGAGGGCTACCATCTGAATGGGAAACAGTTCCTTGCACTTCCGGTGGTACTCCTCGAATGTGTCCGGGTTGGGCGGGCGACCGCAGGCACCGACGTCGGCGGCCCCTGAGGAACTGGAGGTTGCAGTACCGGGGGTCCGTACCGAACCGCGACCAGCACTGGGGCCGGCGCCCAGGCTGCCTCCCAGCGGCCGCCACTTGAGGCGCGTCGTCAAGGGCGGAGGTGGCGGCAGCCTCACCAGAGCCAGCGCAGGCGGCGGCGGGGCCGTGCGGGCTGCGAGCTGGCTGCTAACCCGTTCCGCACGGTCGCCCGTGAGGGGAGAGGTCAGAAGGTGGAGGTGAGGGCCCGCGCGCCCGAGCCTCAGCTCCCGCAAACCCCCGCCTGGCTGCGGGCCCCGGGTCTCCTCCTTCACCTTAAGGTAAGTTTGAAAATAAGAGGAGTTTAATATAACAAGTGCAGGAAAATAAGAGAGTTGTGTCCGGATACTAAAATAAAAACTGTATTAGGCTAATTAATAGTCGTTAGTGAGATACTTAATAACAGTAGTAAATAACAATACAGCTCAGTATTGTCTCTGACATGGTAACTACTAGCCTGGTGTGGTTATGGAGCATTTAAAATACGGTCAGTGCTACTGAAAATTGAATTTTTAATGTATTTAATTTTAGTAAAATTAGATGTATATTAAAAACTAAGAAAGTGTACAATATCTCAGTAATGTTTACATTAATTAATTACAGGTTTGGATTACAATTAGGAGATGCGCTGTGTTAAATATAATCTATAATTAAAATTACTGTTGCCTGATTCATTCTACTTTTTGTAATGTGGGTACTAAAACATTTCAAATGATAAATGTGACTTACATTTGTAATTTCATAACACATTGTTGCTCTTGACAAAGTGAGTGCTAGACCTCTGAGCATGGTAGCAGGATAAAATTGATTAATAATAAATTATCTCTCCAATTTGTTTCAATATGTGATTTTTATAACTGAGATACATCATTTCAATATGTGATTTCTGCAACCTAGATTTATGCATGTTACAAAAAGTTAAATTGCATACATATGCGTGCGCATATATATACAATTTTAAAACAATCTTTATTCATGAAATTCAGTGAGAATTCTGAATTTTATGTGCTCTATTGAAGTTGCTTAAAGTGTGTTAAAGGAATCTCATCTTTCCTCTGCTACACAGACCCATTAGTAATGTTACTTTCGCCAGAATTCAACTGTAACCCTGACAGCCTTTCAACCAAATATGTTCTTGGAAATTCTACAGCAATTTAATTTTCATACTTCCAAAGAAATGTATGTAAGTCTTAATATCATCTAACACCTTGCATAATTAGATTGATTAGAGTGTACTTTAGTTTCTGAAAACATTGATTTTCAGCTCAATTAAATTTTTCAGAAAATTTTGGCTAACAATGTTCTTCCTCTCTTTCAAATGAATTAATTACCCAGTCCAGTTTTGTAAATTAAATCAAAAATTTTAAAAACTAATCATTATCTCATTTTAGCAGCCATTCACAGAAAAGCAATCTACTTGCATTTATCTAACTTCTGCAAAAATAAAAGCTGTAAACATGTTTGATGCTCAAGCTACTTTGAAATAATGTATGTTTACTTAAATATCTTATGACAATTCTGGTTACTATAAGATTGATCTTATTTTCTAGCAGCTTACAAAGGATAACATTTAACTATACAAATATATAAAGATATCTGAGAGATAGATTATATCATTTTGTGATATTTGAATTATGGGGCTTAATTTTTCATTTAATGAATAAAAAATTTTAATAATTTTGTATAACAAAAAACTAAATATACATTAAAATCCATCTTAATTCCAATTTCAAACTAATGCAATTGAATCATGGGGATGGTTACCTCCATGCTGTTCTCATGACGGTGAGTGAGTTATCATGAGATCTCATGGTTTTGTAATGGGCTTTTCCCTCCCTTTGTTCCATTCTTCTTGCTGCCATCATGTGAAGAAGGACATGTTTGCTTCCCCTTCCATTATGATTGTAAGTTTCTTCAGGTCTCCCCCGAACTGGGAATCAATTAAATCTCTTTTCTTTATAAATTACCCAGGCTCAGATATTTCTTCATAGTGGCTAAGAATGGACTTATACACCCTGAATGCAACACTCATTGATTTTGAAGTATTTCTGTTACATTCCTAATGCTTGCATATTGTCACTTAATAATGCAGTGAATTACTAAAGCACTTAGAGCTATGGAAGTTGACTCTAAATCCGCTTTGTGGATCCATCATTGCTGATATCCAAGTAGTGGTATTTGAAAGTAAATATGTTTTTCCATGAGATATTTTTAAAGGATTTGCAAATTGACAATCTCTTTATGTCTATTCTCAGAACATTTGAAAGTAACATTTTTCATGGTTGGTTTTCTGTTTGTTTTTTGTTTTTTGTTTGTTTTTTTTGAGACGGAGTTTCGCTCTCGTTACCCAGGCTGGAGTGCAATGGCGCGATCTCGGCTCACCGCAACCTCCGCCTCCTGGGTTCAGGCAATTCTCCTGCCTCAGCCTCCTGAGTAGCTGGGATTACAGGCACCCGCCACCATGCCCTGCTAATATTTTGTATTTTTAGTAGAGACGTGGTTTCACCATGTTGACCAGGATGGTCTCGATCTCTTGACCTCGTGATCCACCCGCCTCGGCCTCCCAAAGTACTGGGATTACAGGCTTGAGCCACCACTCCCGGCCTAATGTTTTTTGTTTTTTTTTTTAAATATATATTTTATTATGTTTTAGGTTTTGGGGTACATGTGAAGAACATGCAAGATTGTTGCATAGGTACATACATGGCAATGTGGTTTGCTGCCTTCCTCCCCATCACCTATATCTGGCATTTCTCCCCATGTTATCCCTCCCCAACTCCCCACCCACCAAGGTTCCTCCCCTAGTTCCCCCCTACAGACCCCAGTGTGTGATGCTCCCCTCCCTGTGTCCCTGTGTTCTCATTGTTCAACATCCGCTTATGAGTGAGAACGTGCAGTGTTTGATTTTCTGTTCTTGTGTCAGTTTGCTGAGAATGATGGTTTCCGGGTTCATCCGGGTCCCTAGAAAGGACACAAATTCATCATTTTTAATGACTGTATAGTATTCCATGGTGTATATGTGCCACATTTTCCCTGTCCAGTCTATCATTGGTGGGCATTTGGGTTGGTTCCAAGTCTTTGCTATTGTAAACAGTGCTGCAGTGAGCATTTGTGTGCATGTGTTCTATGTGTTATAATAGAATGATTTATAATCCTTTGGGTATATACCCAGTAATGGGATTGCTATTTCTAGGTCCTTGAGGAATTGCCATACTGTCTTCCACAATGGTTGAACTAATTTACACTCCCACCAACAGTGTAAAAGTGTTTCTATTTCTCCACATCCTCTCCAGCAACTGTTGTCTCCAGATTTTTTAATGCTTGCCATTCTAACTGGCGTGAGATAGTATCTCAATGTAGTTTTGATATGAGCATTTCTCTAATGATCAGTGATGATGAGCATTTTTTCATATGTTTGTTTGGTCTTCTTTTGTAAAGTGTCTGTTCATATCCTTCACCCACTTTTGAAGGGGCTTGTTTTTTTTTTCGTATAAATCTGTTTGAGTTCTTTGTATATTCTGGATATTAGCCCTTTATCAGATGGATAGATTGCAAATATTTTTTCCCATTCTGCTGGTTGCCAATTCACTCTAATGATTGTTTCTTTTGCTGTGCAGAAGCTCTGGAGTTTAATTAGGTCTCATTTGTCTATTTTGGCTTCTGTTGCCAATGCTTTTGGTGTTTTAGTCATAAAGTCCTTGCCTATGCCTACCCTGAATGGTTTTGCTTAGGTTTTCTTCTAGGGTTTTTATTGTGTTAGGTGTCATGTTTAAGTCTTTAATCCATCTGGAGTTAATTTTAGTGTAAGGTGTCAGGAAGGGGTCCAGTTTCTGCTTTCTGCACATGGCGAGCCAGTTTTCCCAACACCATTTATTAAACAGGGAATCCTTTCCCCATTGCTTATTTTTACTTATTTTTAAGAAGCATTGATTAATTTTCATAGAGGATATTTTAATCTGTTATGTGAAAATGTGCTTGGCTGAAGTTCATTGAACATTTTTATACAACAAGTGTCATAATCTTTGACATTTTTCACAATTTCGTGAAGCCTTATAATATCATTGCTTAGTGAAATACAAATTTTTTTAATTTGAATTTTTTTCTGATATAAAATGTTTCATACAGTTGGAAATATTAATATTCACTAATATTTTGGCTTTATATATTTTATAATGCATTGTGCTATTCTGTAAGAAATAATGAGAACTTTATTTCTCTGATAGGAAATATTTAACACAGTTTGGAGACAGTAACATAGTTTTCAAACTTTTCTCATAAATTTCAGAAACATGATATTATATCCTTGATAACTTCATCAGTGTTCTCCTTAGAAAAATTTACATTCAATCTTGTAGTTTTATTGTTTCATGTGTTGCTCTGTGGTGGCTCATGTTTATAATCCTATGCTATAGGAGGCTTAGGTGGGAGGATCAGTTGAGGCCAGGAGTGCAAGATCAGCCTGGTGAAGCCTCCTCTCCACAAATAAATTTTAAAAAAAAGTGTAGTTGGGTGTGTTGGTCTGCAGATGCAGTACAGCTACTTAGGAGGCTGAGGTGATAAGTGGCTTGAGTCCAGGTGGTGAGGGCTTCACTGAGCCATAATCATGCCACTGGATTCCACTCTGGGTGACACAGTGAGAGACTGTCTCAAAAAAAATGTTGGCAGACTAATCATATGAGAAATTATTTAATTATTAGGTAAGCTATAAAACAATGTTAAATAGTCAGCTAAATATACTTGATGTGTTTTCTTTGTATTTGACAGTTTAAAATAAAGATTTAAAAATTTATAACTATATTTAAAATTTCCGTAAATACTATAAATGACAACATACACAGGTATGTTACATTGGTAACTCAAATATCATAGGCAACTTAGCCATTGTAATATCATTTTCCAAAATATGGAACAACATTTGGCAAAATTTGAGCCAGACGGTGTAAAATGTTCCCTTGATTTATAGATGAATTCCAGGAAATTTCAGTGTATATTACAATCACTGAAAATATTTTGTTTATGTGTATAATGGAGTTAGTTTCTAGGCTCAGATAATTTTAAGTGGCAATGAAGGACCTTCAGAATTTGTGCAGCATGGTCAAATTTTGTTTGTTTTGCATAACAGCTCCGTGGTTTATAGGATGTCTAATATTCTTGGTCTTCATCTATTAATGCAGCAGCCTCCCCTGATATTTTAACAATCAAATAAATGCCTCCAATATATTTCTAAATGACCTGTGGGAGTGTGGCTTTGTTATTAGGGAGAATACTGACTCAGATATAAAATAGTGAATTCTGTTATCCATTTGAAAACCATCGCAAACTCATGCCACATTTGCCTCTTATCTGCTATTAAGTGTCCTTTTATATTAAATCAATAATCTTAGCTATATCATAATCTGTTTCATAAAAGCAGCTATTATTAAAAACTTAACCTTTGTAAGAGACTTTCAGGTTCATGACAGAAAGATGATATTTGTGGGCTTCCTTAGCAAGTTCACAAGAATTAATCTTTTTTAATATTTCTGACATGAAATTTCTGTTTCTGTACTGCTAAACACATAGTTTTACATTAAACATATAATGTATATTCATCTTTACATATCCTTTATATAAATACAGTCATTTAGTAAATGTTATAGTGACCATGATACATATTTTAAATAAAAAATTGCATAGCTTTGCCCTCTGAAACACAATTGAAAGGAATCATTGACTTGCTTTTGTATACAACGTTTGTGTCTTATTTCAAATACAGGAAGGACTTAGTGTGCATTTAATATTATCAAAACATTAAAGTACACATTTAATCCTTATAACAATCCCCAGAAGCTATTAAATATGAAGAAACAAATCTCAGATTACATGACATTGTCAAAAGTCATAGTGAAAGTCAAGTTTGGTTAAGCCTTTCTATTCTGTCGCCCTGCCTTCCACCTTTGCTTATATGTGCATGGAGTGTTACAAATTTTACATTTTAAAAGGCCACCTTGTTAACAGTAAATAAATACCATAATGACTTGGTGTTCCTTTTTCCCAGAATATCAAAATAATTTTTGAAGTGTTTTTTTAGTGCATCTATTTTTTGTTTGTTTGTTTTGATACTCTGCTCCCTTTATTTATTGTCATTATACTCAATTATTCTGTTACTTTTAAGGCTATTGAAGCAACCTGCTATTTTAAATTGTGTACTGTTCAATATGTTGAGCATTTTGGTTATTGAATAAGCGTTAAAAGCATATTTCCCCTAAGATATATTTGCTATAGTTTGCAGACTAATGACATGGATTTTGGAAATAAACAAGCCAATGCTACTGTGTTTCATATTTACACTGAAAGCACTGACTTTCCTTAAACAGGTAAATATAAGAGTTAAAGCACTGACTTTCCTTAAACAGGTAAATATAAGAGTTAAAGTACTGACTTTCCTTAAACAGGTAAATATAAGAGTTAAACTACTAACTTTCCTGAAACAAGTAAATTTAAGAGTTGTACTATGATGTGAGGATTCTAAGAATATTGCTGGTTTTATAATTAGAGCTGTGATAAAATCCACTTCAGAATCCTCATCAGAACTATCAGTGTGAATAAATCTATTTACTTCTTTCTAGAATCTTAATTCTCAGTATTTTTATTTTTCTAAGATTCTTTCCATAGTCATAATTTCTTTGGAATACCTATAAATCATCTACTCCACTTATATTAGTCTCATTGAAAAGCAGTATTTATGCTGGAATGATTGGAAAGCTATTTATCATCTCTCTATGGTCACTCAGGCTTTTATCCCAGTCTTACTTGTGTTTGCCTTTATTCTCACTTTTAAAGAGACAGTTTCAGCCCAACCAGCTATTCATTAGTCTTTGATATAAACTTAGGTTTTTAAGCACTTGTTCCTGTGAAGAGTTATATAGTTTCTCATATGGTTTTATGTTGTTAATTGGGACAGTCAGCTATTCTCACAGCTTTGTTTCTAATCATCTCCCGTTGAACTTCCCACCAAAGAGTAATTTTCCAGCATTGAAAAATAATAAGCACAATCTTTCTCTGATTCTGCTGTTGGTTTCCCAGTACCTAAAATACTCCACATTATTTTCCTAGGCATTTTTTTTTTTTTTACTTTAAAAAACTAAACCTAGCCGGGTACAGTGGCTCATGCCTGTAACCCCAGAACTTTGGGAGGGGGAGACTGGAGGATCATTTGAACCAGGTAGTTTGAAACCAGCCTGGGCAACAAAGTAAGATCCCTGTCTCTACCAAAAAAAAATAAAAAAAATAAAAAATAAAATAAAATCGAAAGATAAGCCTGTTATGGCAGCACAAATCTGCAGTCCCAGCTACACAGGTGACTGAGGCAGAAGGATTGCTTGAGCCCAGACAGTCAAGACTGCAGTGTGTCAAGATCAAGCCATTGCACTCTAGTCTGCAACAGAGTGAGACCCTGTTTCAGAAAACGAAAAGAAAACTAAACCTAAACTCATGGGTAATGGAGCAAGGGGAAGGAGAAAGTGAAATATTTTCTTCCTGGGCATACTGGGCCAAATATTTGCTGTCTATATGAGTTTAAGATTGTCTGCAAAATACCTGGTTATCGTCATTATCATGCTATCTCTTTTTGTGTTTTCTTCTCCACAAACAATATTTTCTGATCTCACAAACGCACAGTCGAAATATATATAAAAATATTAAGTGGGAAAACTGCATAAAAGTGTCTCTCTTTTTCATTTTTATTATTGATATGTTTTAAATTTCCATTTAAGTATGTGAACGTTATAGGAACAAATCATTGCATTTTGTTGATTCTTCAAATACACAAGGTTCTTTCACTCATAGATGCCCCATAAATGTTTGATTTGTATTAAGAAATTAACTTGTAGAACCACTACTGATAAAACTTGAAAACAGCTGCTATTAGTTTCTACCTTAAAATAAATAAATACTTGTACATTTAATGTTGTGTGTATGTTTTATGAGGTGCTGTGGTAAAAGAAGGTAAGTAATAAGTAGAAATTATAGGAAAAAAGCAATACTTATAATTTTTAGAGATGAGATAATTAATTAATTTGGAGGTGAAATTGCACTGCATTATTTTGACAAAAATACAAAGAAAATAGCATGGTTAAAATGGAGAGAATAAGAAGAAAATTAGATCACTGACCTTAGAAATGAAATAAAACATCAAATTCTCTAACAGGAATATGGATTCTCATGCAATTATGATACAGAGTGGAGACCATATAGAAATTTTGAAAATTAAAATGATATTTCAAATGAAAATCTAATGTAAGGAAACTAAAAGAATTCAGAAATAACAAGTTATGCACATTGTAAAAAAGAAATAAATTCTTCAAAAAATGTATAAAACTTCAAATCCTAATTCACTTTATATTTATATTGGAATACTTGTTTTCATATAATTAAACATAACCTAAGCAATTTTAAAACAGTTTATGCTGTAAACAAATAGCTGCTCATAAGGGAATACTTATAAGAAAACAGACATTTCAGGATGGAGCCTCCACAAAAATACCTTTTACAAAATCATTTCTAATATTTATATTCAAGTCCCCTGTAGTTTTCATTAATTTCTATGGAGCAGAAATACCTTAATACCTTTGCTTGTTAATGTATACCTTATTACAGTGACTTATAGTGTATAATGTGCTTAAATAAACAAACGTGAAATGTTTAATCTCACTAAAAAAATTTAAAACTCAATTTTTAATTATAAAGCTATAAATATTTACTATCAGAAATAAACAACTACATGTGTATTAAAATAATGAGGCTGGATCAGAGAGGCAAGATGACTGAACATAAGCCTCCACTGACCATTCCCTCTGCAGAAACACCCATTTTAACAACTATCTATACCAAAAAAAATCACCTTTATAAGAACCAAAAATCAGGTGAGCCCTCAGGACCTGTTTTTAACTTCATATGGCTTAAAAGGAGGCACCAAAGAGGTAGGAAGACAGTCTTGAATCACCAACACCACCCTTCCCTCATCACCTAATAGCCCCCAGTGGTGCAGACAAAGAAGTTGTATGTTTGCATGAGGGACAGCAGAGCAATTGTTGAACTTTGCATTAACCTCAATGCTAATTTAACACAGTGGAAAGAAAAACTGGGCAGAACTCAGCTGATGCAAGCCTATAGTAGGAACAGTTAGACCAGCCCTAGCCAGAGGGAAATTGCTCATCCCAGTGATCAGAATTTGAGTTGTGGTAAGCCTGATCAGTGGGGGTTAAAGGCCTCTGGGTGCCTAAATAAATGTGAAGGGCAGTCTACACCACAATGACTACAATTCTTAGGCACCCCAGAGTGCTGTATTGTTCTAATATTCATTTTTATATAATTTATATCTATGTTTTTAACCAGATTATAACATATTTATGATTTACTATTAAATTTTATCAATTCCTTTTTTTTTTTTTTTTTTTTTTTTGAGACTGAGTCTTACTCTATTGCCAGGCTGGAATGCAGTGGCATGATCTTGGTTCACTGCAACCTTCACTTCCCTGGTTAAAGCAGTTCTCCTGCCTCAGCCTCCTCAGGAGCTGATACTACAGGCACACGACCACGGCCAGCTAATTTTTTGTATTTTTTGTAGAGATGAGGTTTCACCATGTTGGCCAGGATGGTCTCAATTTCTTGACCTCGTAATCCTCCTGCCTCAGCCTCCCAAAGTTCTGGCATTACAGGCATGAGCCACCACACTTGGCCTATCAAATATTTTTATAAAAATTAATAATAATTTAGATTTTGAGCTTAATGCCTATGTCTAGTCCATAGTAGGATTCAAAAATGTAGTTTTATAATTTTGTAACAAATCTTTCAATATTTTCCTTTGCATGTAACTTTAACATTGATTGGATAAATTGACCAAAATTTTCATTCTTCCTTTAGTATGAACACAGAATCTCAAGCAAGCTAAGCAGTAATACTCCAGACTTCAGGAATGAGTGTTGGGGCAAGCAGGATTGATGATAGAAAAATTAGAGGTAGCTGTAGAACTCACAAGTAATGAATTTAGTCTCTAACTGCTTTTCCTTTTTTTCCTAATATACTTCTCTCATTGCTTGGCATTGAGCTTACTCTTTAGTCCAGCTCCTTCTCAGAGACCTACTTTACAACAAACTAGAGCTGTCCAACTCACTTTTGTCTTCCTCCCTTGATATTTCCATTTTTAACATTAAATTTTCAGTGATCCATATCATATTCTCTGTGTAGGACAAATGTGCTCTCTTTTTCCTACAAAGCGATTTAAATTCTTGCATTATTCTAAATGGTCTTATTTCACTTCCACAGAACATTTCTCATATTTCAAATGGGATCTTTGAAAGGGAAGGGTCACAAAAGTCCTATGTTTCTTCTTTCTTTTCCTTTTTATTTATTTATTTGTTACCTATAAAAGCATGTGGGTTCTAGATGACAGTGTGTCCTCTCTTGAAAATGTATTCTATGTTGAAGGAACTTAACGTCAAACAATTTTGTCAACAGAACCTCACACCACCCTGTGCTGCGTTGGGTGATTGTAGTGAAATACAGTTCTAAAACATTCTGAAAAGGCAGTCACTTGTGCATTGTCTGGTCCAAGGAGGCTGCACTCCATTGGCTCCTCTGTCTTACAGTGCTCACCTGCTGTCTGTCATTTTAAGAAGGGCCTTGATTGCAAGTGGCCTTAGCTGCAGGGTACTCTGGAACTATATGTTTTTCTGGTTTTAGTCTGTTTTTTTTTATATCTTCTAGTTGCTTTTGAATTCTGAAAAAACAAAAAAAAATACACACACACACATATGTAAGCATATATATGTCCACATTATACTGAAATTATTATATATGAATATAATCACTGAGAAAAGTTTTACTTTCTTTTTTTTCCAATTTTATAAAACCAATGTTTTATTTTGTTTGACTCACTTCAACCTGAGTTATTTCACTTCTCTTTTAATACATTTAGAACTCACAAGCTTCCCAAATTTCCCTTTTTTCAAGACTTTTACGTAGAAAACATACTCAACTCTGTAGCATTGCAACTAGGTCAGATAGAAATTCCCTGGAGGAGGTAGGAAATACATCTATCATTTTCATGTGCTTATTAATAGGAGCCCATCTGAAATCTTATTAGGGCTGAGTACAGGGATTTATTTATTTCCCTTCCCTTTAGCTAATGACTTATTTACATATTGACATGTTCCATGAGATTTTGGAGGAAAAAATAAATAAATGGGCATTTGTCTAAAAAATAAAATAGTATTCAAAAATATATTTTTATGAAAATCCTTCTTTTGTTACATTATAATTTGAAATGTAATTGTGTTGAAATAATCGCTAAATGACATATGGCTCCTTCAGCATTGTTCACTGCTGACAGGATCATAGAGTCATTGGACTTGCAAATTCAGCTTTTAACTTACGGTGGCTTAGTGTAATGTATGAAAATCGGAGATTGGGTATTTCAAGCCAAAAATGTTCAACTCAGATTTTACATACATGGATACAACTGACCTGCACAGCACAATGAAGTTTATTATCCGCTTTTATTCTATTATTGTGAGGTTTGCTTAGGATATTTGTCTGCATTTTTATATCAAGTGAAAGATACATGCTGCACCTTTTTTAAAAAAGAAGGAATTCTCTGTATTTAAAGATAATTCTGGCTGGGCGCGGTGGCTCATGCCTGTAATCCCAGCACTTTGGGAGGCCGAGGCGGGTGGATCACAAGGTCAAGAGATTGAGACCATCCTGGTCAACATGGTGAAACCCCATCTCTACTAAAAATACAAAAATTAGCTGGGCATGGTGGCGCACGCCTGTAGTCCCAGCTACTAGGGAGGCTGAGGCAGGAGAATTGCTTGAACTCAGGAGGCAGAGGTTGCGGTGAGCCGAGATGGCGCCATTGCACTCCAGCCTGAGTAACAAGAGCGAAACTCCGTCTCAAAAAAAAAAAAAAAAAAGATAATTCTGCTAATGATGTAGCTAACCTTATTATAGTGTTGATCCTAAACAACATTCTTGATACGATTTATGGAAATGCATCTCTCTTCAGCAAATATCAGCTCACAATATTTGTATCTGCATAAGGACTAAGATTATCACAAATAGAAACACTATTTTTGATTGAGGATGTTATCGCCACAAAATCAAAAATTTTAATATGGTACAGTAAGAATTAGAAGAAATTAAAATATTATCCTTCCCTAATAACTTGGTCCCAAGTACAGGATTCTTACTTTTTTAATGGAAACTATATTACCAATATCAATAGCATTTACAAATATATATTATTGAGATAGAAGATATATTGATCATTTTAATAAAATAGCATTGCATATATATTTATTATGATTGAAGAGAAACTGCCAAGGCATAGATTTCACTCTATTTACAGCAGAAAGTAAGTTCTAAGATAAAAAACAACTTGCTTTTTTCAACACTGTATTATTTATCACTGAATTTATATATATAAATACTTCAAGTTACTAATCCACTTTGATGTTTGTTGCTAAACCATTGAGGAGACATAGGAACAAGGACATTATTGGTTGTTTTACAGATAGAACAAACAAGGTGATAATGCATAATATCACAAAATTGCTTAAATAAAATTCTTGTCAATAAATATTTTTATATATTCTGGATATTCTGAATATATACTTGCTTTCATTTGTTCGTCTTATCTAAATTTTAGTTATAACACTATGTTGTTACTTTCTATTTGTTTACTAAAATAAACTGTCTTATAGCGGTTAAGTGACTTTTAGAAATTCCAGCAACTTGTTGATGAAAGAGTTAACGTTATAACACAGTTCTCCTGTCTTCTATTCAGTGTATATTCCATGTCTATTGCAAATGGAAAAGAATAAAATTAATTCATAGAATTCAAGAATTCATGAATAATTAATTCATTAATTCAAGAATATATCAGCTATTTCTATGGTAAAGCCTATATTTCCATTGTCTTCTCTAAGAAAAATATTTCTGTGCAGTGAGACAAATTTTGACTTTTCTGGCTACCTGATTTCCTGGATTACTTTGTTGGAATGGATCTTAAGAACACAGTTCATTGCCATGTTTCAGAGTAAATATTTGGACATAGATGCTGCTCCCTGGATTTGTTTCAGGGCTACAGTTTGGCAGTCTCTCCCCTACCTTTGATTGATAACAAATCAAGATTGCTACTATAGTAAGCTTTTCTCCTAAACTTAAGGAAGAGAAAGGAAAAAGAAATCTGTGAACTCATAGATTTGTTATTATTTCTATTTGTTTCTAACTAATAAATACCATAGTTCAAAAAGATTGATCTGATTTCCAGTAGCACTTGTGCACACAAATCATGGAGTACTGGTCATGTGCTGCTTACAAAACTTTTCTTTCATGAGTGTCTTATCTTTTCAGTTAGGATCTGAGCTTTTTGATACCAGAAATATATTTTCTGCCCTTTGTCATTCAGAGTACACCAAGCCAAAGCCTTTACATAGTAGATTCTGGAATATGTTTTGATTTCCTTTTTGATTATTTAATTTATTGTATTTGACTTCTCTTAATATTTGAAAATGTTACAACTTTAGAAACATTGTTATTTTCTTTTTAATTTTGTATATGCAGATAAAATTACTTAAATAATATCCTCTATTTTTCTGATAATTCTCTGCATCTCATTTAATTTCAATAATTTTTATTCCTAATTTTCTTAATGTTAATAAAACCTCAATTGAACATTCTTTTGCTTTACTAGTACTTTAGTCATGTAACAGTTCATCAAATTCTGTCAGAAATGAATTCTGTTCCTTTATAAAATTTTTTATATGTGTCTTCAGAGATCACATTTTAATTAAATTACTACTTTCTTTAAAAATTGCGTTTTAGTGCACACTTTTAGATATTGTAATTATACATTTTCAAATCAGTATTTATATTTTATTTTATTAAATGGCTCCATGTTTGTTTATAAACAATTTCTTACAATTTTATTTTGGGCATTTCTTTAGAGAAATTATACAGAAGGGCCTCTCAGCATTTCTCTTCCTGTTTTACAAAATAATGTAATATTTGATTTAACATAGCAAAATGTCCAGTGATACTTTCTGAATCTTTACAAATAATGTCATGAAGATAATCTGTTTTTGTCCACAGAAGGCTTTTACTTTTAGCTCTTATGTGAGGACTATTATTCATATTCTATTAATTTTCAAATGTGGTATATAAGTCAAGAGTTTATGTATATGAATATGTATATGTGTATATATCTATACATACATAGTGTTTTCAACACCATTTGTTGAAAATAACGTTTATTTCCCAATTGCAATTGAAATTTTGGATGTCATTTCTCAGTATTATATTACTGAGAAAATGCAATAAATAATTCCATGTGAATATGCATTGCAAATTATATATCAGAAAAGAAAAACTTGTACTTAATTAAAAGGCAAAAGATCTAAATAGACTCTTCACTGACAATTCCAAAACCTGTCAAAGATTCAGAGCAGCAGGAACTCTCATTCATCACTGGTGGGAATACCAAATGGCACTTTTCAAGGTAGTTTGGCAGTATCTTACTAGATATAACTTAGATTTATCATCCAATGTATCAAGCATGTTCCTGAATGTTTGCACAATTGATGTGAAAATATATGTCTGAAAAATACATGCAGAGGAATGTTTTTAGCAGTTTTATTCATAGCCACCAAAACATTTCAAGCAATGTTGAAATAATAACCTTTAGTAGATGAATGGATAAAGAAACAATGGTACATCCATATAATGGAATATTATTCAGTGATAAACATTAACAAGCTGCTAACTCATGGAGCTACTTAGATGAACTTTAAATGCATGTTGCTATGCATAAGAAGTCAGGCTGAAAGTCTACATGTTGAAGTCCATTTGTATGACATGTTGGAGAAGGGAAAACTGTTGGGTTGAAAGACAGATAAGGCTATTTAAATGAATGGGAAAGGAAGAGTATTTGACTAGGAGAGGCACTAAGATGTTTCAGTTCAATGGAACTAATCAGTATTATAGTGTAGTGGTGGATATAAAATGCTATGTGTTTGTTGAAACCCATAAACATTTACAACAAAAAGATCAAGCCTAATTTATGCAAATTAAAAGAATTAACCAGTAGATGTATTGTATACAGTGAGCGTGGTGAGAAAAGGATTCTAGCTGTATTACAAATTTATGGAAAATCTTAACTGAAAAGGGTGGGCAGAAAACTAGCTGATAAGTAGTTTTGGAAAAGGGTATTTTGATTGGAAACTGTAAGCCTAGAAACAAAAGGAACTGTACATAAACAGTATACTCTAGTTGTTTTTCACAGAGGCCTGCTTTAACTATTCTGAAAAAAAATGTATATGTAGAATAGGGTTGAATATATAGAAATACATGGTGGATGCTGTGAGGCAGGTTTATTCCTATTGTGGAGAGCAGTTTCAGATAGGCAAGTAGAGGGGAAACTAGAATGAACCACTTGATAATGGCTGAGAGTTAGAGATAGTTGTATGAACTTATGTTTAGCTTAATACAGCTACACATATATAAATAGGTAAATGATTATAGATATTTGTATAAACATGAGTTAGTACACACATATATATTCTCTAGTTCTATCAGTTGAAGGCCTAGAAGTAACAACATGCCAGTAAAACTGACCCACTCAACTACCAGATCTTTGAGTTTCTAAACTGTTCTCCAATAAAATGAATCAAGGTTCCTTGGAGAAATGGACTAATCTAGAGATGAGCAGGGAATGCACAAGATGAGCCTAGTGTATAGCTACTATCAAAAAGACAAAAAATAACAAGTGTTGCTGAGGATGTGTAGAAAATAGAACCTAGTATGCTACTGGTGGGAATGTAGATTGGTACAACCACTACAAAGAACAGTTTGCAGGATTCTCAAAAAATTAAAAAGAGAACTATCATTTCGGGTTACATATTTGAAGTAAATAAAATCAGCAACTCAAAGAAATATCTGCACTCTCATATTCATTGCAGTATTATTTACAGTAGCCAAGATATGAAACCAACTTGAATGCTATCAACAGATGAATAAATAAAGAAAACGTAGTACATATACACAATGGAATACTATTCAGCCACAGAAAAGAAGAAATCCTGCTATTTGCAACAATATGAATAAATCTGGATGCAGTATGCTAAGTGAAAAAGGCAGACACAGAAAGATAAATACCATGCAATCTTACTTATATGTAAAATTTATAAAAATCCAACTCATGGAAACAGATCAGAATACTGGTTGCTTAATAAACAATGGGCTGGGGATTAGCAAATGGAGACATGTTGACGAAAGTGCACAAACTTTCAGTTATAAGATGAATAAGTTCTGGGGATCTAATGTACAGCATGGAGACTAGAGTTAACAAACTGTATTATATACTTGAAATTCTTCTAGGCCAGTCTCCGTGGTTCACCCTGTAATCATAGCACTCTGTGAGGGTGAGGCAGAAGGATCATGTGAGCTCAGGAGTTCAAGACAAACCGGGCCAACGTGGTGAAACCCCATCTCTACTAAAAATACAAAATATTAGCCAAATGTGGTGGCAGGCGACTGTAATCCCAACTATTCAGGAGGCTGAGGCAAAAGAATTGCTTGAATGTGGAGGCAGAGGTTACAGTGAGAGAGCTGCATCACCCCTTTCTAAGAACACAGCAAGAAGGCACCATTTATGAAACAGAAAGCAGACCCTCAGCAGACACTGAATCTGCCAATACCTTGAACATAAGAGATCTGACTCCAGAACTGCAAGAAATACATTTTTGTTATTTTTAAGTCACTCAGTTCCTGATATTTTGTTATAGTAGTCCAAATAGACCAAGACACTCTCTCTTGAGTGTGGGTTGTAGCAAATAGTGACTTGCTTTCAAAAAGTACATTATGGAAGAGAGGAGAATGTCTTTACAGTTGAAAATGCTTTTCAACACTACTTTGGTCAGATAAAGTTAATATCATCAACAATAAGTCATGCTATTAGCATACATCCTCATTACAAGGTGATGAAAAATATACTTTACAATCTAAAGCTCTTTTTATACAATCTGTTTTCCTTCTCTTTGTAGTTTTACCAGTTATTAATATGTCGGCAATAGAAAGGCTTTCTTGCTATTCCTAATGACCCTCGTGTTTGCATCTTGAACTTCCACTTTGTGTGAGTAAACTTTCTAGATGAACCAAATGACATTTACTTTTAATGTAATAATTTGTATGTTTGTGTTTAAGTCTACTACATTGGTATTTGTTTTTCATCTCTAGAGTGAATTGATTTTTTAGTATTTCATTTTATCTCCTATTTTCATTTTTAGTGACACTTCGTGTTATTTATTTTGTCGTTTTTCTTATGTATCTTTAATTTATAACAATCTAGCTTCTAAAATAATGTACTAACTTGATAAACAATAAGAATATTGCAAAAATATAACTTGAATTACTACCTTTGTGATTTTTGTGCTCTCATCATATATTTAATTCTACAAACGTTACAGGATATCAAGGTTCATTGTTACATTGCTTTAAACAGTCAATAGTATCTTAAAGATATTTAAAGACATAGATATAAATATATTGATATAGTCATGAACATAGATGTAAATGTTAAGAAATATTTTTTAAATATGTTCTTTATATTTACTTACATATTTGTTCTTTCTGATGTTCTAGGTTTATGTGTACTAGGTTTATTTATGGACATTCAGTTTCTATAGCCCAAAGAACTTATTTTAGTCTTTCTTGTTAATGCACTGCTGCAGACAAATTCTTGGAGCTTTTGTTTATCTAAACATACCTGTACTTTAAAAGATTACTGTCCTGGACTATAGAAATTTTTATGCATAATTTTTTCCCAACAGCGTAAAGATTTCATTCTAACATCTTTTGGTTTCAGTCATTTCTGGTAAGAAATCGGCAATTCTCTTAATGTTATTCTACCTTAAATATTATAATGTCTTTTTTTCTCCACCAGTTTTTACTATTTTCTCTTTTCCTTTCTCAGCAGTTTCACTATGATATGTCCACGCACAGTTTCAGCATACACATTGTGCTTAACTTGTGAATTGATGTAATACCAATTTTGAAAAAAAAAAATCATTTGCTACTATATATTTAAATCTTTTTTTCTGTTGCGTTTTTCCTCCTGCTTCTTGAGCTCCAACTACTGTGTTTCATGTTATGTTTTAATTTTATATCCAACTATATCATTTTATAGCATCACTCAAATCTTGCAAGCTCTATTCTTTTTTGTTTACTCTTTGATGTGGTTTGTATTTGTATTCCCACCCTAACCTCATGGAGAATTATGATCCCCAGTGTTGGAGGAGGAGCCTGGTAAGAGGTGACTGGATTGTGGGGATGAATTTCTCCCATGCCGTTCTCATGAGAGTCAGTGAGTTTTCATGAGATCTGGTTGTTTAAAGTATGTAGCACCTCCCACTGTTCCCTCTTCCTTCTCCTCCTGTCGTGTAGGACATGCCAGCTTCTCCTTCGCCTTCTGCCATGATTGTAAGTTTCCTGAGGCCTCCTCAGCCATGCTTCTCGTATAGTCTGTGGAACTTTAAGTCAATCGAAACCCTTTTCTTTATAAATTACCCAGCCTCAGGTAGTTCTTTATAGTAATGAGATAAGGGAATAATGCAGTCTTTTACTTTTGATATGAAATTACTTTCTACTTACCTGCATGTTGGTCACTGATTCATTGATTCTTTCCTCTGCTGTTCACAGTCTTCCAATAAGCTAGCTCATCAGAAGAATTATTCATTTCTGTTACCATATTTTTAATTTCTAGCATTTTCTTTGACGTTACTCTTTATAGTATCTGTCTGTGCTGGTAGTTCCCATCTGTTCCTGCTTGTTGTCATCTGCTTTTTGCCCAAGGTCATTTAACATACTTCATATAGTTACTTTAAAATAGCTGGCCATTCCTTAAGACCTTCGAACATTTTGATTATGGTTATTTTTAAGTCCTTGTTTGATAATTCTCACATCTCTTGACTGCTTCTCTCCTGATAATAGGTCTCATTTTCTTTCCTCTTCAGTTGTCTAATAAATTTTGCTTAAACTATGGACAATTTGTGAAGAAAAAATAGATGCTGAAATAAATATTTATAGCTATAAAAGGGCTTCCTATAAAAGGGTTGTCCTTCTGAGTCAACCTAGTCTATAGTTGAGCTAGGTCTAAACTCTGTTGTTGCTTTAGTTAGATTTAGTTCCCTACGCTTTCAGATTATTTAAGGGTGGTTTTAGAACCTTTCTTTTAACAGACAGTATATGAGTGTCTTAACCATTTCTCTATTTTCCTGTCTTCAGACCTCATGCTTATTCACTTGGGGTAGTTTTATCTCATTTCTCTTTCCCCACACCCAGCTAAAAATGGCCTCTGCTCCATGCTTATTGTAAAACCCAGAGTGCATGTAGGGATTCCCTCTATTTTTTTTCTCTTGGTCCTCAGACCTTAGTAATCTCTGTACATTTGTACCTTAGAGGTTATTCTCACCTGTCCTCTAGGCACAGAGAGGTGCTTTTCCCTATGCAGTATAAGGCACCATGGCCTAAGAGCTTTTTCCCAATTGTACTGTCCTGCCCTCACATTTTGGCAGGCTCATCACATTAACACATGATGAGTAATCTGAAGTGTCCAGAGGTTTCTCTCAGTCCTACTTCTTCCCCTCAAATTTCAGCAGTGCCCACACACCTGAACCTCCCATTGAATCTGTCTCAGCTCTTCTGTGCTTCCCACAGTCTTCCTCATGAAAGCTCAATAAAGCCTGTGGAAAAGAGTTGGCAGATAATTGCAGATATTTTTTGTCTGTGACTCCTAGGGATTCTGTCCTTAACAATTCATTGAAAGTATAACTGTTTTCTTCTTAGTCATAGCTTTAGTGGCTTGTTCATTATTCAGCTGTTTGGCCACAGATTAAAACATTTGTGGAACACTCCTATTCTAAGCAAATCACTGTGTGGTTTATAATTTAGTAGGTTTCTTTGCATGCTCCTATCTCTAATGAGCTTAAGAAACTATGACTTTTAAGGTTCATGTCATTAGGATAGAGGAGACATCCTCTTGCAGCTCTTTCTACGTTCTAAGGGGAAGCAGGAGATATCATCCATTATTTTTAATGGCCTTATTCTCCCAAGAGTATCTTTGTAAAATGATTAAAGAAAAATGTTTTTAATTTTTTCAAAAATTTACTTTTTTTATTTCTAAAAGCTTATTTAGGAATAAAACCTTTTAATTTCTCTATGAATATTGAGATGTCAACAATATTGGGATTTCTCAGAAAGATATACAGTTTCTAGATCCTGGGTTTACTAAATCCCAGGCATAAATTTAATTTACAGTAGCTAAAATAACAGACAAACATGGTTAACTTCTACAAGAATATCCTGGTTTTAAATCATGAGTAAAAAGCAAAATGTTCCTGTATATAAAACTAGAACAATATTGCTATGGAATCAGGACAAGATTAAGCATTCTGAAGTGTAAAGCAAAATTCCAGATGAGATTAACATACTTTTGGAAAGATAAAAGTCATGTTGAATACAAAGATTGGTCACTTAATAAAGGATCCATTTCTTAGACCTTAGGAAAATCAATGCTTAAAGTTTAAGAGAGGCAAAACAATATTTTTTACAAAATGTAAATATAAAATATTATTTACATTTTGGCATATAATCACCTTGAATGTAAGTTTGAAAACTCCAGATTTATGTATTCTAAAGTACGAGTGAATGGTTTGATCATGACATTAGTATTATTGAACAAATTCAAAAAAGTGCATACTCATCTGAATGTAGTAACAAATTGGTATTGCTCTATTTCAACCATGTATTTCCAATTTAAAAAATGCATAGTTGTCTAAATAATCACAAAAGTTTCTGAGTTAAAAATTTGCAACCAGTTAGCTCAAGAACAAAAAGAATAAGATCAAATTATTGACTAAATCTTGGTATATGTATACAATAAATGTTGACTTAAGACTATATTTATTATTTAAAAGTCCATTTGTTCTTCAATAAAAAAGGACAAATTATAGCTTCACTATGAGTAAAAAGGAGAGAAAGAAACTGATGTTTGTTAAGTAATTACCATGTGACTCACACACATCACTACTTTGTGTATTTTTTATAATGTGCAGTTTATGGAACTTGTGGTTCAGAGGTCAGTTTCTTAGCCTTAGTCCAACACTAATGGGGCTTAGTTTCAAAATCAGGTATGACTGTCTTTTAATTCCATCTGTAAGAAAAAAAAATGGAGGTGATAGGATTAGAAGGATAAGAAGATGAGGCCTAACTTCAAAGATAATACGTTTTCTATAAAACCACAGATAGTAGAAAACAGAATGAGGAGCACCATCAAACAATAAAATTCTCTCAGGGAGTATTAAGTCAGTTCTTGGCCACAGAGAAAGGAATACAAATATTCCGGCAGCTCTATACACTGGTTATCTAACAGTAAGACAACTTAGGCAAGGATTTAAAGTATTACCAAATCACTGAGGGCTATGGCTGGAAGAATCAATCAAAGTAGGCATAAAAATGCCTCTTAGTTGCACCTAGGGACTCTTTATAAAATAAAGTTTGGTTAAAACATAGCTAGAGATCAGCAAATAGCTTGAATATCCTCCAGCAATGCTCAAGGCAATGGAAGAGTTGGCTGTTCATATACACACCTCCAAGATATTCAAGTAGTAGTAAGATTGGCAATTTTGAAATATAAAATAACCCTGAAATATCAACCAGCTGGAAAAAGCAGCAACTTTCTACTTTTCTGAACAATTGTCTTCTTCAAGCTACTTATTGTTCCCTGGACATTCTTTATGAAATTAACTTAGAATTAACTTTTTACATATTAATTTAAAGTAAACTCAGTCCACTAGCCATGATTTTATAGTATGTAATATCTCCAAAGGATGCTTTATATTTGGATGACAGCTTTTCATTATGCTATTAAAATGTAGATGTTTGAATGACAAAAATTAAGAGCTTTTTGTGTGGGCTTCATTATATCACAAAGGGAGAAATTGTGTTTTTGGAACAATTTTGAATATTAGAATTTAAACATATGGATAAATATACATATACACATATTAAGTCAGGTACCAAATTAAATAGAAATTATAATGCTAAAAAAATTGTATTTTAATATAGCTATGAAATATGTAAGTGTAAATGCTATCTATCTTATAAGGGAGATTATTTTCTTTAACAGCTCTGCCTATGAAAAATCAGCAATATAGGCCAATAGATTTGTTTTCAAATATGATGATTCAAAATGTACTCCAGAAATACCAATTCTATAGGTTATTGGCAGTTTCTTTTCTCCTCACATAGCAAACTTAATAGAATAAGGAAATTATTAAATATATAGCTATATCTGTGAAATCTTTATTTTTTAAAGTGAACACTTCTCCTACAAGCAACAGAAAAACTAACCATGAGGTAAGAAAACATTTCACTTAACGAAAACCTAAAGTTGAGCAATCACACTTTTTCTTACTCATCTCAAAAAACTCAGGATTCTGAGTAATGCTAGTATTTGTTAAGATTAGTTTTGGATTTAAGGGACAGAAAAATCAAAATAAAAATTGGCTAAAACTATGGAAATTTAATTAAATTTGTGATGTAAAAATTCAGATACATGAACCATGACTAATAAGATGCTCCACCCAATTGGAGATCTAGCATCCTCTTATCTTGTTGCACCATTTTTATTTGGAATTCCATTTCCAATTCACCTTATGTTAAAGAAAAATTGCTTTATCTAGAACTCTATTATATTCATTCCTGAAAACAATACGATAAACTAGAAAGAAGAAAAATATCAAAAGTTACGTATCTTTAGTCAGAGCTTAATGACCTGACAGCAATTAGCATCTAGCAAAGTTGGTACGTATATACAGTATTCCAAGCATTCATGAGCACAGCTAAAATTCAGAAAGTATGCTATTAGAGAAAAAAAGCAAAATAGTTGTTTTTATTATAATATCCATACAATTTTCTTGTTTTTCCCTGGGATACCAAATGATTGTCACAGCTTCAGCTACTGCAGTTAGATTTTATTCAATGACAGGAGACAAGAAACAGGAGTTATCTTCACCTGATATCCCTTTATTATCTGAAAGGATATTCTTTTTCCAGTTGCTCCCTCAGTATATCTCCAGTTACAACTCAATGGAGAGAACTAGGTCACATGTCCAGCTCTAGCTGCAAGGACAGTCATGAAAGCAAGGATTTACAAGGAGAATAAGATTGGCTTAAATGACCCAAACCAATGATACTTAATCCTCTTAGACTGGGAACTTTGGAGACAAAACAAAATGTTTTGTTGGTATGCAAAACTGGAGAACACCTAAGCTAAGCAAACCACAGTGTTTGCCAGTGTAACAATGTCTTGGATGTGCTTTTAAAAATTCAACAACATAATAAAGCCCCAAATAGAAATATTTAGCACAAATTGTTCAGTTTCAGAAAGTGGTATTAGAAAATTAAAAGGAAAAGAAAAGAAGGAAGGAAAGAGGAAAAAAACGGAATAAATATGAAATGTTTTACATTTCCAAATGTTTATTTAATTAAACAGGAAATTAGAGTCTAATATCAACTAGAATTGAACAAAACTGATAACACATCATGTAAAAATATTACACAATGCAGCTAAAATTATTTTTAGAAGTTTCAAGTCTTAAATGTTAGAGAAAGTAGGAAATAATAAATATACGTATTATCAGATTAAAAGAGAAAACTCTACAAAGGTAGTTTTAGATATGAAAAAATAATTTGAAATCAGTATGCATCTTTAATTTTTTTTAAAAAACAATCATGTGACAAACTAAGAACAGGACAAAATATATTTACCCTGTGAAGAATACCATGAATCAATAGAAAACTCCTTTTTAACAGTGAACAAAGAAATGATACCCAAGTGAATAACTATTATTCCTATTATTATTTTAAGAAATATAGCAGAATATTGAAGAATTTACTCATCTTAGTAATGGAATGTTAATACTAGTTTTTATTATAATAAATAGAAACATAGGTACATTAACTAACATGCAAATTTATGAGCATGAGCAAACACAGTAAGATTCAACATAAGATATATCATACCTTATGCCATATCCTTGCTCTCTAATAGCTCTATAAAATCACAAATAACCAGATTTTTTTAAAGTAATGCAAAATTGTTGACATGGTTTGGCTGCATCTGCACCCAAATCCCATCTTAAATTGTAGCTTCCAAAATTCCCACATTTTGTGGAAGGGACCCACTGGGAGTTAATTTATTCATGGGGGCAAGTTTTTCCTGTGCTTTTCTCAGGATAGTGAACAAGTCTTAAGAGATGTGATGATTTTATAAAACGGCAGTTTCCCTGCACAGGCTCTCTTGCCTGCTGCAATATAAGATATATCTTGCTTCCCCTTTGCTTTCTGCCATGAGCGTGAGGCCTCCCCAGCCACATGAAACTGTGAGTAAATTAAACCTCTTTACTTTATAAATTACCCAGTCTTGGGTTTGTCTTTATTAGCAGCATGAAAAAAAAAAAAAAAAAAAAAAAAAAAACAACTAATACAGGTATCTTTCCCACAATACAAATAAAAGAAGAGTGAAACAACATTAATCTGCAAGACTGTTATGAAGAAAATAATAAATCTCTACTCAAAAATATAAAAGAAGACCTGAATAATTCCAGAGATATTACATATTCCTTAAAAAAGTTACCATGGAAAACATTTCACTTATATTCAAATCCACATAAATATAATATGATTATGTTTCTATAAATGAATAAAACCTGAATCAATGGGCTTCCTCAGAATATTATCTTTACAGGATTTTGAAACTCAGATCAGAGGTGCTGGGGAGACCAGCTGATCTGACAATCAACAAAAACTCTGCTGACCTGCCAAATTCAAAAGATATGCATTAAAATCTGTCATTAGGCAAAATAATTTGTGGTTTCTATCATCACCCTCACACACACAGAGCAATGAAAACCATAAGTTCAACTGATCCATACATATTGCATGTAATAATTTGAAATAGAGCTGTTCATAGTAGCTAGCTCCACATTGAGTGCCTATGGAGACTACTTATAATAGTGACTAAAAATTGCACTGCACCAAGACAAATACAGTAACTCACTAAGAAAAAGTTTAATGTAATATCAATAGCTATCTCAAGGCAATTTTTTAAGCTGAAAAAAATTCTTAAATTATTCTGGGAAAGTAAATGCACAAATTTTAGAAAATAATTATGACTAATTTTCCCTACTAAATTTAAAGTATTCTGTATAGATCTTGAAAATAAAATGTTGAGTTACAGAAAAGACAAATAGATCAATGAAACAAAAAAAAAGTAGGCAAACAAATTTACAAGGAAATGTAGGATTTGGGGAAATACTGAAGGTTCATATGTTTATTAAATAATATTGGCATAAGTGACTATGAATTTGGGGAAAACAATGTCAATTATTTCTGTTTATCATACCATAAACTTAAAAAATGGACTAATATGCTAAACAATAAACATTTCAGAAATACAAAACATTGGTACATTTTTAGAAATAACAGACTGTGGTGGAAGTTTCTTCTAGGCATGATTCTATCAGAAACGTTAACAAAGAGATTGTGGTAAATGGACATAAATTATCAGACTCCAGCACTGTGTAAGAAAGCTTAGGGTAAATTTATCCAGGAGAAACATCTCATGCCTGTATTTATTTTTCTGGAACATAATAATTTGAAATCTTAACCATTTAAACATATTAAGTTCTCTTTAAAATTCATAATTTTTTATTTTTTTCTTGAACTCACAACTTCCATTTCACTTCCGCTGCTAAACTGCAAACTAATATATTATCATTTTACGCCCATATTGTCACAAAATGTGTATATACACTAAAATTTTCAAATTTGTCATATAACCTCTATTAAATTATGTTTCTTAGAGATTTAATGTATTATAATTGTTATTAGTACACATTACTCTTGGCATACGCATATTATAAATTTAAAATAATTTTAATATTTTTTAAGCATGCATAGCATAATTAATAAGGCTATATTTTCAATTATTGAACTTATTCATAGATAAATGAGTTATTAGACTATAATAGCATATAATCAATTATATCCATATTTTTCATTTTATCATTTGAAGTGTTAAAGAAATTTGTTTATATGTATTAGTTGAAAGGAACAAAAGTGACTTAATTCTTTAAACTCCTTCAGAATTTCAAGCTGAAATAACAAAATCATTTATAATGAAAATTATTGTTAATTATAAATTGGTTGGCAAGTAGATTAGGTTCTCCTTCAGATTTGTTGAAAGCAAAGAACAATAAACAAAATAAATTACACAATTTTAAAAATCCAGTTATTAGTATCATTTACCATCTTAATTTTGGAGAGAAGTATCAAAAGTACTTTGCTAAGATTTTGCAAATAACAATTTATTATAACTATTAATCCATCTCTTCAGTGCACCTTCTTTAAACTTGATATATTAAGAAAAGGTTTTGTATCTGATAAGTTCTGTGTGCTTCTCTGCATTTATTCTCCTTTTTTCTTTACTCTGCTCTCTGCATTGTTATGCTGACTTGTATGGAGTAATCAGTGAGCTTCCATTTCTTCTCATTTCTCTGATTGTTGCTAATACAAAGTCCAGCAAATAATCTGAAAGTAAGAAGTAAATAAAGTCAGTGTAATTTTTCTCCTGGATCTTTCACAATCTAAAGGCAGCTTCAGATTGGCTATGCTCTCAACCGAACAACAGTGCTCATTTCCAAAGATCCTTGTTTGATTAACTTTTCTTCCAGATATCAGAAAGCTTTCCCTGTCCTTGTGCTGTTGGCTAAGCAATGAGGACAGCTTCATTGTTGCTTGATCCTAGTGCCTATTGTAATTTCTTTTGTTATTCTATAACTCATTCCCCTTTATTAGCCTCTTTGTAAACACACCATATTCAAAAATTCTAAGTTTTCGTTGCTGTTTTTTGCTATCATGACTGATACAAGACAGATACAGAGTTGGAGTAAAGTTATTAAATATTTAAATTCTATTATAATTTTATTAATTTAATATTTTAAATGTTCTTTTCTTTATTTACTTTTGATTCTACTCATACTTTTTTGTACATTAAAGAAAATGGACTTCCTTTTTAATTTTAACTTTTCATTAAACTTCTACAATTCTTATGGGTGAGGATAGCCCTCCACCACCCCACCCCAACCGTAGGCAGGTGAATATTAGAACACAGTGACAGGTTTAGGTCAGTCCAAGTTTATTGGACCCTTGCTTTGATACCATTCTTGGGCACATACTCCAAGACTGTATTAGATTTTTGTGATGAAGAGCTTCCATTACTTTTGAAAACTTTGTCTGAGTCCAAGGTACAACTCCTAAATGAGCTGTGTTACAGAGATCTCCCAGTACAATTCACTGACCAATAAGTACATTCCCCTTTATTAGCCTCTTTGTAAACACACCATATTCAAAAATTCTAAGTTTTCGATGCTGTTTTTTGCTATCTTGACTGATACAAGACAGATACAGAGTTGGAGTAAAGTTATTAAATATTTAAATTCTATTATAATTTTATTAATTTAATATTTTAAATGTTCTTATCTTTATTCTTTCTTTCTTTATTTTTATATTTTTATTTTATCTTATTTTAGTAAAGACTGGGTTTTGCCATGTTGGCCAGGCTGGTCTCCAGCTCCTGACCTCCAGCTCCTGCCCACCATGGCTTTCAAAGAGCTGGGATTACAGGAGTGAGCCACTGTGCCCGGACTAAATGTTCTCATCTTGAACTTAAAAGATATTTTTTCAAGATACATTGGCACTGCAGATTTAGCTCTTCGATTTATGCAAACTCTCTACCATACAGCTCAATTAGCAAAGCCAATTCTCATTTTTAAGCCAAACATCTAATTCTTTATTTTGGTCACATAAAGTTTTATGTCATTTATCAATTTACATTTTTGAGTTACTGTGTTTCCAGGGATATTATCTAAAATATTGAGAAACAAAAAGTAGCACACATTTGCAAGATGGATTAATAATGCCATTCTCAGTATTGAAATGTTGTACATCTGATATGTTTATTCATTTTAAGTTATAAAAATTAGATAACATATCAATATGCTGTTTCTCTGATTAATTTTTAATAATGCTATATAATTTATATAGCTAAAATTAGTCATTTATGAACCAAGAAATATTATAAAAGATAATATTCCTTTAATAAACTTGTATGTTTGCATACATTTTGGTTTTCAAATTACTAAATAAAAGTCAAGAATAGCCGGGCGCGGTGGCTCAAGCCTGTAATCCCAGCACTTTGGGAGGCCGAGGCGGGTGGATCACGAGGTCGAGAGATCGAGACCATCCTGGTCAACATGGTGAAACCCCGTCTCTACTAAAAGTGCATAAAATTAGCTGGGCATGGTGGTGCGTGCCTGTAATCCCAGCTACTCAGGAGGCTGAGGCAGGAGAATTGCCTGAACCCAGGAGGCGGAGGTTGCGGTGAGCCGAGATCGCGCCATTGCACTCCAGCCTGGGTAACAAGGGCGAAACTCCGTCTCAGAAAAAAAAAAAAAAAAAAAAAAAAAAGTCAAGAATAAAAATGAGAAATAAATCTATTTAGTTTTTTATACATTACCATCAAATTTTCTTAATATTTAATGAGAGAATCAAGTATCTACTGCTAAAACTAATAGGTCCAACAGCCAGAATAAAGTTCAATTTTTGCAAATTAGAAGTAGAAAAAACCTAAGACTTTTATAAGCATAAATAAGTCAACTATTTTTAATATGATTTGATAAAATAAGTTTTAACTTCCTTATTAAATGTGATAAAACTACAAATGTGAGAGATAGCTGTCTGTCACACACATACACACACACACACACACACACACACACACACACGGGAGAGAGAGGGAGAGAAAGATTCACACTGATAACTGACATTTTACCTTTATAGTACTTTGATGTACAACATCCTGTTTATGTTTACAAATATCTTTATTACTGTAGTACATTGATTCTGCAATTTGAAACTGCTTTCATTATAGGAAGAGTACTGAGAATAATTTCTTCATGCTTTTTTTGTGGTCACAGAAATCTTCCTTAAGTGTGATGCATATTTTGCTGGTAACCAAGGATTGGAAGAGGTGATGTCATTAAAAGAAATTGATCATTATACCTCCACCCACTTTACTATCTATCAGATTCATTTTATTGTATAAATGGTTAAATGACCTCTTTCAATGACTATATTTGCATGCTTCACTCTTTAGAGGCATACTTATAGCAGGAGCATACCATAAGCCCTGTGGGTTGGGGATGTATTCATGCAGTCATGGTAAAAGTTTCTTTCCTTAGATGTGTGGGGTTTATCAAACAATGCAATTTTGTGGTTAAAGCAGCCTCAAAGATCTAAAAATTCATTTTCTTAAAACTACCTGGCCAGATTACATTTGAAAAGTATATAATAAAAGATTTAACCTTAACCAAAGAGAGGTCTGGCCTCTGGGCTCAGCTACTGGAAGGTGATCTGTAGGCCCTTGGACTGTTTTTCCTGATAAAGGTGTTTTTGTTTAACTAGGAGCCTTGGTCACTGGATGTCCAATGATGTGAATTATGATGAGAGCTTTGGGCCACATGGTATCCATTCAGCCTCCAACAGTCCATAAACTAGAGGTCAGCCATGTGGGCACTCAAACATGGAGTTCCAGTAAAATCTCTAGAAACTAAAGCTCAGAAGAGCTTCCTCGGTTGGTGATATTCTATGCATATTGTCACACACTGATGTCAGGAGGGTAATGTATCCTGAAAATAATAGAAACCTCACATTTGAAACACTCTTCCACTTCATTGAACTCTGCCCTATGCATCTCTTCCCTTGGCAGATTTTATTCTGTATTCTTTCTCTATTATAAACTGTAACCATGAATATATTATAGCTTTCAGTGAGTTCTGTGGGTCTTTCTAGTGACTTGTTAAATCTGAGAGTGATCTTGGGAAACCCCAAACATACAATTGGTGTTCGAAGTGAGGATGGTCTTATGAACCATATCTTCCAACTTCACAGAATATGTCTCATGTTTCCCCTTACAGATACTCCTTCTTAAATGACATTGTACTACAGAGACACTGAATGCTTATAAAATCATGCCTAACATGGATTCTTAACATGGAGTCAAGAAAGTAATCATGAGTTATCTATCTACCAAAGAGATCATAAGAGATAAGGAGGTTTTCTCAGAGGTGTTGTTCCCAGAAATACCAGTTACTGGAGGAAAGAAGTGCTGGGTCATGGAGGAGACTAAAAGAAACTATTGCCATAACCTGTGCTACTGGTGTTTATTGACTGGGGTATCCACTAGGTGGATGTCAACATGGAAACACACTATGGGCTAGAGGAGCCTGGTGGCTTCTACCATTCTAAGGTGTGAAACCAAGAACATCTGGGGAGAAGGGTAGAGGTACTTAGTCTACAAAATATTGTGTCACCGAGAAAACCTGACTCTCCAGTAAGCCTGATGAACTTGGATGAACTGTAGACAACCATAGAGACTTGAGGTTGTAGCCCAGCTCTTAGGTATCAAACAGAAGATGTGGTCTGCTAAAAGAACACTGTAGTGCTATTCTCCAGTGGAATTTTATATAAAATTTGAACTTCTTTCATCTGGAAAATAATTTACTTATAAGGTTGACAAATTATTTAACACCTTATAATTGAACTAAAGTTTAAAAAATATATATGCATATATAATACATAAATGCCAGAAAATAATTTTAATAAATTTGTAATAGCATTTATGATACACTGTGAACTGTACATTTGGCAGAGTTGCGTAAATGTCTAGGCAAAACAATATAAGCTTAAATATAAAAGAAAAAACAAAGTTTTTAAAAAAATTACTTCACTTACATAATAGAGTGTGACTGTGCAGCTCAGTCTGTGGTTAGACATGTTTAACTTTTTCTAAAATGATTGATTTTTAGTAAGAAGCAGCTTACTTTGGGCTTACAGCGGGAATCAGAATGCTGTATCAACAATAAAGAATAAGGTGCTAGTACTATAAAGGAGGTTAAGTATGATAAATACTTACTAAAAATATATGGATTTTAAATATGTAAAATTAACCCAAGTAATGAGTATTTAATCAGTTCACAACTTAATAATCTTGCGATAATGAATCCCTTATCATTGTTTCTGTATAGTAAAGCACACTTGTACCCAGTGTTCATGATAATTTTTTAAAGTGTGGAGACACTGATGAAAGTCATTCCAGCTTATTTTCAAAGAATCCCAGAGTGGGGAAAACAGCCACTGAACTTCATACTCAAGGAAATATCAGGAGGGAAAGAGCTGAAACTACATTGGTAATCAGCAGTAGTTGATATCTGAATACAGGCTAGGAGGCCCGCTACTAAGTGCATTCCATGTGTTGCTTCACAGGATGCAAAAGCTGATGTCAATTATGATAACTGATCAAAATGGTAAATTATATGAAGCACGATTTAGTAGCACAGTATGAGTCTTTCTTCCACTCTCCAGTGGCAGGAAGAGGGTATGGAGAGGTTGTTTGCATATTTAGGAGTTGCAAGTAAAATGATCTTTATCTTTTGATAAAATTAAGAACTGTGGGCCGGGCGCGGTGGCTCAAGCCTGTAATCCCAGCACTTTGGGAGGCCGAGGCGGGTGGATCACGAGGTCGAAAGATCGAGACCATCCTGGTCAACATGGTGAAACCCCGTCTCTACTAAAAATACAAAAAACTAGCTGGGCGTGGTGGTGCGTGCCTGTAATCCCAGCTACTCAGGAGGCTGAGGCAGGAGAATTGCCTGAGCCCAGGAGGCGGAGGTTGCGGTGAGCCGAGATCGCGCCATTGCACTCCAGCCTGGGTAACAAGAGCGAAACTCCGTCTCAAAAAAAAAAAAAAAAAAAAAAACTGTATAAATTTCAGTGATACACGGGATTGCAGCTACCGTATCCTGGCTGCTGGAAATTGGCTTATTTTAATTGCGAGATCGTAACCAGACATAGTACATGTTCCTGAATGAGGATAGCTGATTTTTGCAATGTTCTCATTCCTAGAAATATAATGCTGTGAATGACAGCAGAATGACAAGGGTGGCTAAAGAATAGCTCACCAAACGGGCTCAAGGCAACTGGTGAAGAAATGTGACCCAACATTTTAACCAGGTTCTTAAATCATTGCAGTTTGGCAGTAGACCTGGGGGAGGGAATGGGCAGGAAGAAGAAATTTTTTAAAAAAGAAAAGACAGAGACAACACAAATACCTGCAATAATAAAGCTATAGGCATTTCAAGTTATTTAAACTACTCTCTTTCATCAAATTGCACCTGTGTATGCAAGGCAGTGTTGTTTAACATAACAGTAGAGAAGTAACTGGGAATTATTGATAGCTGTTCAGGCTCTTTCAAAGGAAGACAAAACGGAGCACTTCTCCAACCTGCAGCCTTATCTCTGTGAAGCAGCAGCCCTGAGAACAGAGCTCACTCCATCTGTGTTAAATTCTCTGATCTTAGCAGCTGAGGAATAGCAGGTGATAGACTCCTAACCTCTAGGGAGTTGGAGCAATTAGACAGCAAAGAAATAAATACCCAACACAAATAGCTCACTGCATCACCACTGTTTACCTATACAGAGCTCTTTGGAAATTATGCATTATTAGTTTCAAATCATACATCTTAAGTTACCTGATGTTTGAAGTTGTTGTAATATTTGGCTGGAAACCTGAATTTTAGTGGGTTATAGATTCCAACTGTTTTATGAATATTGTGCCTTTGACACTTGTTTCATTTCATTACAATGGACAATGCTTGTTATTTAACATACTGCATTATGCATAATTTGTCCTGTGTGAGTAAGCCTGATGTTGTGGTAACCATTTTTATAAACAGTAGAAGGAAGAAATTTGAAAAAATTCTGTATTGAAATTTTATATTATTACTTGTTCTGTTGCTATTGTTGCTTCAACAAGCTTGGGGTTTTGTTTGTTTGTTTGTTGCCTATTGTTTGCTCTGCTTAATAGAAAACAGGAACAGGTAGTTTTAATTCAACCTAACTAGCCTGATAAAGTTTCTGATTTGCAACAGGAAAAGGATACTGGATCCCTTGGAATTGATGAGGGATGTATATAATTCTCATAGTTCCTTATTTTACTGAGTTTTACATGGCATGTAAAAATAGCGAGTGTTTTTAAAGGAAAACAGATTGCTATTACGTTATATAAAAATCCTGCCTTACAAGTCATGGAAAATTAATAAATTAACAAATGAGAAAAGGAGAGGAAGAATAGTAGTGAGCTATAAGTTGGTGAGTAAAGAATGTAGTAACATATGTTAAGAATGTGGTATGGGTCGGATACAGTTGCTTACACCTGTAATCCCAGCACTTTGGAAGGCCAAAGCAGGGAGATCAAATGTCTTCAGTAGTCCTAGATCCTAGGCAACATGGTGAAACCCTTTGTCTAACAGAGACAAGATCACGCCACTGCACTCCAACCTGGTGACAGCGTGAGACTCCGTCTCAAAAAAAGAAATGTGATTGTCAAGTCTTTTCTCTAGTTGAATATGTGTGTCTCACCAGCTTTTCTGCATGTGCTATCTGTGAAACTGTGGGAGAGAAAAAGCAGTTTCTTTTTCTCACCCATCACTAGGTTCATGACTGTAACCCCTATAACAAAAGATAATTTACAAGAGAAAAGCATACAAATGTATTTAATATAAATTTTATGTAATGTGGAACCTTCAGAGGTGAAGATCCAAAGAAACAGGGAAAACTGTATATATTTTGAGCCAAACTGATGAAGAAGTAGACAGTTGTAGAGGAACATGATTGGGAAAAATGAGGGTATGATCTAATAGTAATAAACTGGGGAAATTTAGCAAGACCTGTTTGTTCTGACAGAACCAGAATATTTCATCACAAAATATACTTCTCTGGCATATTTCTATATGGCTATTCAGAAGGGCTGCAAACCACAGAAATAGCTCAGAAAAACTGCCCTTTTGTGTGAGAGATTTGCATTGTAGAGAAAATCTGCATTAGTAAAAAATATACCAATGCAAAGAGACTCTTTCTTAGGCTCCTCTCATCTGGATCTAGGAAAGATTAACTCACAAAAAAAAAAAAAAAGAGACTAAAAGTCTTACACCTTTAAAAAGGGTTTGACAGAAAAATTTTACTGCAGGCTGCCATGTGTTCTTTCTGAGAGTTGCTACCTGTGAGATTCCATCTGCAATACCAAGACTGCTTTGTTCACCATGCCTTTCCTGCTCTCTCCCTCCCATATCCTATCTTGCCCCTGTTCCTTCTCTAACCTCTGTATAGTACAAAAATGTCAGTTATCTGGCACTTCTTTTGGTTCTCATACTCTGTGCATGGCTCCTGTATCTATATACATGTTGGTAAAATTTGTATACCATTTTTTCCTATTAATCGTTCCTTTTCCTTTTCTTTTTTTTTTTTTTAACACAGGTATTCTAGCAAAGATTTTGTTAGGACTGAGAAAAAATATTTACATTTTTCTCTCCTTTGAATTCGTCTTGGTATTCCTGTGTGATATTCCTTTCCTCTGGGTATATTGCAGAAATCTCCTAAAATGAGTGTCTTATGACCTGTTTTCAGGAGAAGGTCAGCTAGGTTTTATGGCCTGCTTCAGGAGACAAGGTCAAGGTGAATTCCTATTAACTGTTTCTATATCCTCCTTCAGAAACATCTTCCTGTTTCTTTGGTTTGATGAATTCCTTCAGCTTAAAATATTCATTGTTTCAAGGTACCGTATTTTGGGTAGCATGTCCTGAACCACATCCCCGTGTAAACCTGGGGAAGTTCCCATCATCTTAGAATATATCTTAGTTTTGTCATGTGAAAAAATATGCAAAAGGAGATTAAGTAGGACTCTTGTGAAAAGCAAACATATAAACTATATTACCAACCTATTATCATGCCTGGCACATGTTAAGTGCTTTAAAAATACCAATTATTTAACTACCTAAAGAAGTCACCAAGTAAAAAAAAAACAATGTATCTAAATTACAAGTCCAGTCATTCTAATTCTTGGGATTCAGTCACGAAAACTGTCCATTTTGTTTACTTAGGATTATTTGTTGTGCTATTAATAAAATTTGCACATAATACTTATCACTCTATATTTTTCAATATCAGTCATTCAGATTTCAGGGAATAGGACATGGCATTCATAGGGAAATAAAATCTGTACTAAAATTGGGCAACATTTGGCAGATGAAGAGACTTTTGATGTCTTTTGTAGTTTTGGCACACATTGCCTATTTGGGATTTAATTCAGGCTTCAAAAATTTAATTTTCTTGGAAGTAGTCTTTTTAATGTTCATATCCAGAGACATTGTTTTGTAAATAAAACTCTTGACCTTTTGGAAAAAGTTGTTCTGTGTTTTTGTTGTGTTATATATTAAAACTGTTTTTATGCATAGTTTAAGAAGCAATTGTTAAAAATTTTAAAGGGCTTTTGAAAAGTTTCACTTGTTCACCCATGAGTTAAGTGTTGACATTTAACCGCTAGTGCTTTATTTTAGTTAGCAAAATTTTAATTTTTGTAAAACAGACACTATTTCTGTGCAGTGTATAGAGCCCACTCAGCTGATTTTCAGTTTTTTGTATCTCAGAATGAGTTAATTTATTCCACACATTTCTCAAATGTTTCGGGATGATAAAAAGGTAAAATACTATGAATGTTAGTGAGTGAAAATGGGGGCATACTTTGAAAGTAAAATGATGTGAAGTTGGAAATTGAAGTACTCTACAAAAACATCTTTGCCTACTTCAGAATTCCCTAGGATCTTCTTTTTTTACTCAAAAGGCCTTTAAAAGTCAGATTAGGGAAAGAAGACCAATGAGGTCACTGTGCAGAGACAGTGCTGGAGAAGTTCAATTCATTTAGGCCATTCTCATGGAGGTAGAAAGGATTAGGAAACCCCAGAGTCAAGAAGAATAAATCTCTTCCTCAGTGCCATGACAAGTCTTGTCTGAGCCTGATGAAAACGAGAAGTGTGTTCTGCAATATACACTTATGTAAAAGATCAACAAATTTCATTTGTTGAAACAAATGAAAAAAAGTAATAAAAGCTCTTAAATCAAAAACAGTGAGCACACATAAAGGCCTGCATTGCCCCTCTTGTTCCTACACTATTGTCAACCCTCATTGACCACTCCATGGAGAATGTGACAGTTTTGTGGCCCTGACTGGAACCTAGGGCTCGTTGGGAACAACATATTCTCAGCAGTGTTGTAAAACAAACAAGCAACAGTATCCTGCCTTTAATTTTCTTCACCATGGATTTTATAAAGGATTTTTTTAGGACAGTTTTATATTCACAGCAAAAGTGAGAGGAAGGGACACAGAACCAATGTACCTTCTGCTTCCACACATGCGTAGCATTTCTCATTATCAAAATTCCCCACCAGAGTGGTACATTTTTTACAATTGATAAACCTACTCGGACACATTATTAACAGCCAGAGTCCAAAATTTACATTATTGTTTACTTTTGGTGTTGTACATTCCATAGGTTTGTACAAATTTATAACGGCACGTATCCATCTTTATTTATCAGAAAAATGATTTTCACTGCCCTGAATTTGCTCTGTATTTCACCTATTCATCCATCTCTCCCCTCAACTTCTGGAAACCACTGTAATTTTTTACTGTCTCAATAGTTTTGCCTTTTCCAGGGTGTTGTATAGTTGAAATAATACAATATGTACCTTTTTCAGATTGGCTTCTTTTATTTAGTAATATGCATTTAAGTGTCTTTCATGTCTTTTTGTGGATTGATAGCTCATTTCTTTTTAGCAATAAATAATATTATGTTGTCTGGATTTATGACAGTTTACTTATTCATTTACCTACTGAAAGACAACTTGGTTGCTTCCATGTTTTGGCGATTATAAATAAAGCTGCTTTAAACATCCGTATGCAGGTTTTTGCTTGAACATGTTCAGAGTTCCTTCCGATACTTTGTAAGGAGCATAACTACTGAATTGTAGAATAAGAGTATGTTAAGAAACTGCCAAACCGTCTTTCAAAGTGGCTATACCATTTTGTATTCCCATCAACAATGAATGAAGGTACCTGTTGCTCCACATCTTCATCAGCATTAGGTGTTGTCAGTGTTCTGGATTTTGGTCACTGTAATCGATGTTTAGTGGAATTTCTATAATTTGCATTTCTCTCATGATGTAGAATATGGAGCATATTTTCATATGCGTATTGTTATTTGTGTATATTACTTGCTAAGGTGTCAGGTCTTTTGCCCATTTTGAAAATTGTTTTTTTATTGTGACGTTTTAAGAGTTCTTTGTATATATTGAATAACGGTCCTTCATGAGATACGTTTTTTGCAAGTATTTTCAGTCTGTCGTTTGTCTTTTCATTCTCTTCCCAGTGTCTTTTACAGACTAGACATTTTAGTTTCATTAAGTTAAGCGTACCAATTCATTGTTTCATGAATTGTGCTTTTGCTATATATCTAAAAAGTTGTCCCCAAATCCAAGGTCATGTACAATGTCTCCTATGTTTCCTTTTAGGAGTTTTATAGCTTTGCATTTACATTTAGTCTTTTAAATCTTTTTCAATCAATTTTGTGATGTGTATAAGGTTAGTGTCTAGATGTAATGTTTTGCATGTGCATATCCAGTTACTCCAGCACCATTTGTTGAAAGGACTATCTTCTCCATAGTATGTCTTTGATCTTTTGTTTTAGTTGAGTACATTCATGTAGCTCTATTTCTGGGTGCTCTCTTCTGTTCCACTGATCTGTTTATCTATTATTTTGCAAATATTAGGATATTTCGATTACTGTTGATTTACAGTAACTCTTTGTCAGTATTGCCAGTCCTCCAATTTTGTTTTAGTCCTTCAATATTGTCTTAGCTATTCTGGTTCCTTTTCTTTTTTATATAAATTTTAGAATCAGTTTGTCAGTATCACTAAATGACTAGCGAGATTTTGAAAAGGATTGCACTGAATTTACAGGTCAAGTTGGGAAGAAGTGACATCTTGACAATATTGAGTCTTCCTGTCCACAGATGTGAATTATCACTCTAGTTCTTGAATTCCTTTCACCATTGTTTTGTAGTATTCCTTGTACAGATCTTGTACATTTTTTTGATTTACACCTAAGTTTTCATTTGTATAGGTGCTAATATAAATGGCATTTTTTTTTAATTCCAAATTCCAATTTTTATTGCTGGTATATAGGAAAATGATTGATTTTTGCATATTAACCTTTTGTCTCACAACCTTGCAATAATTGCTTATTAGTTCTAGGAGTTTTTTGTTTTTTTTTTTTTTTTTTTTTTTTTTGTCAATTCTTTAGGTTTCTGTACGGAAATGATCATGTCATAAGTAAACAAAGTTTTGTTTTTTTTTTTCCTTCCAATCAGTATAACTTTTATTTCTTTTTCTATTTTATGTCACTAACTAGGACTTTCAGTACAATGATGAAAAGCAATAGGGACAGGAAACATTCTTGCTTTGTTTCTGTTTTAGTGGGACAGCTTCCAGGTTTTCACCTTTAAAGATGATGTTAACTGTAGGATTTTCATAGATACTCCTTGTCAACTTGAGGAAGATTTATTCTATTCCCAGTTTACTGAGAGGTTTTGTCATGTATCAGTGTTGGATTTTGTCAAATACCTTTTCTGCATCTATTGATACAATTTCATGACTTTTTTAGCCTGTTGATGCAATGGATTGCATTAATTTATTTTTGATGTTGAAACAGCATAGCATATCTGGGATAAATCCCACTTGGTTTTGATGTATAAATCTTTTCATGTATTGTTGGATTAAATTTGCAAATACTTTGTTGAAGTTTTCTTTTACATCCATACTCTTTTTCTATAAAGTCTCTCTGGTTTCGATATCAGGGTGATGCTGGCCTTGTAGAATGAGTTGAGAATTACTACTTCTACTTCTATTTTCTGAAAGAGATTGTAGAAAATTGATATAATCTCTTCCTTCAGTCTTTGTTAGAATTCACCAGTGAACCTCTTTGGGGCTGATGCTGTCTGTTGTGGAAGGATATTAATTATTGATTCAATTTCTTTCATAGATATAGGCCTAGATTGTGTATTCCTTTTTGGGTGAGTTTTGGCAGATGATGTCACCCAAGGAATTGAGACATTTCATCTAAGTTATCAAATTTATGTGCATGAAGTTGTTCATGGTATGCCTTTACTATCTTTCTGTTGTCAATGGAATTGTAGTGATGTTCCCTCTCCCATCTCTCATATTAATAATTTGTGTCCTTTTTTTATTTTTAAGTTAGCCTGGTAGGGGTTTATCTATTTTATTACCTTTTCAAAAGTCAGCTTCTGGTTATATTGATTTTATTTATTTATATCTTATTTTCAAATTCATTTATTTCTGCTCTTTCATTGTTTCTTCTCTTCTGCTTATTTTGAATTAAATTTTATCTTCTTTTACTAATTTCCTATGGTAGAAGCTTAAATTATTGACTTTTATATCTTTCTTCGTTCCTATGTGTTCAATGCAATAAATTCAAAGAACTAATTTTATTATATCCTACAAATTTTATAGTGTTTTCGTTTTCATTTATTTCATTTTTTTTCATTTTTCTTAACATTTTTATTTGATTTATATGTTATTGTGAAATGTGTTGTTTTTAGATTTTTCTAGTTATCTTTCTGTTATTGGTTTTTAGTCTAATTACATTTTGGTTTGAGAGCAGACAAGGCATCATTCTTTTTTAAAATTTTTGTTAAGGTTTCTTTTAGGCCCAGGATGTGTTCTATCTTAGCTAATGTACCATGTGAGCTTGAGAAGAAATATATTCTGCTCTTGTTGGATAAAGGAGGTCTATGGATGTCGATTATATTCAGTTGATAGATGATGCTATTGAGTTCAACTGTGTCCTTAAGTTTATTTTCTGCTTGTTGGATGTGTCCATTTATGATAGAAGGATGAAGTCTTCAACAAAAACAGTGATTAATCAATTGCACATTACAGTTCCATCAGTTATTACCTCCCATATTTTGATACTTTGTTTTTAGGCACATATACATTACAGGTTGTTATGACTTCTGGAAGAATGAACCCTTTTACCATTATGCAATGCTCTTCCTTTTAAATTAATATTATTTTAACTGACAAATCATAATTATACATTTATGAGGTAAAATGTGATGGTTTGATATGTTTGTACAACACAAAGTAATTAAACCAAGCTAAATAATGAAAGCATCATCTAGTTTATCCAACATTTTTATGGTGAGACATTTGAAATGTACTCTCTTAGTTATTTTGAAAGTAAAATACATTACTGACCATAGTCACACTGCTATGCAGTAAATGTCAACACTTACTCCTTCTATCTGAAACATTGTACCTTTTGCCTAAAACTTCCCATTTTCTTTATTCCCCCCCACCCCCCAGCCTCTGGTACCTATCATTTTAGTCTGTACTTCTATGATTTCAGCTATTTTAGATTCCAAATATAAGTGAGACCATGCCATCTGACTTAATTCATTTAACACAACTTCCTTCAGGCTCATCTATGTTGTTTCAGATTTGTTTTCTTTTTATAAGGCTGAAGAGTATTCCATCGTGTTATGTATACCACACTTTCTTTATCCATTCATCTATTGATGGACATTTAGATTGAGTCTACGTCTTAGCAAATAATGTTGCAGTAAATATAAAAGTGCAGATGTCCCTTTGACATATAGATGTCATTTCTTTTGGATATATATTCATAAGTGGGATTGCTGAATCATATACTAGTTACATTTTTAGTGTTTTTTTTTCTTTAACAGACTCATACTGTTTTCCATAATGATTCTACTAATTTACCTCTGATACCTCTGTTTGCTCTGAAGTCTGTTCTGTCTAAAATTAATATAGCTATTCCTGCTTTTTTTTTTTTTAATTAGTGAGATCATGGCATGTCTTTCTGTCTCCCTTTACTTTAGTCTGTTGTCTTTTACTCTTTTACAGACTTCTGTGGTTTTAACTGAATGTTTCATATAATTCCATTTCTCTCCTTTCTTAGTATTGGTTATACTTTTATTAATGTTTTTTAGGAGGTTTCACTAGAGTTTGAAATATACGTTTACAAGTCTGCTTTGAAATAACACTATACTACTTCATGGTTAGTGCAAGTACCTTATAATAATAAATTTTAAAAATCCCAATTCCTCTCTCTCATGTCTTTTATCATCACTGTCATTCATTTCACTTATAATATATGTGCACACATGCATATATACACATACATAATAAAGTACATTATTTCTATTAATATTTTGAACTAATAATTCTTTTTTTTTTTTTTTTTGAGACAGAGTTTCGCTCTTGTTACCCAGGCTGGAGTGCAATGGCGTGATCTCAGCTCACCGCAACCTCCACCTCCTGGACTCAGGCAATTCTCCTTCCTCAGACTCCTAAGTAGCTGGGATTACAGGCATGTGCCATCATGCCCGGCTAGTTTTTCGTATTTTTAGTAGAGACGGGGTTTCACCATGTTGACCAGGATGGTCTCGATCTCTCGACCTCATGATCCACCTGCCTCGGCCTCCCAAAGTGCTGGGATTACAGGCTTGAGCCACCATGCCCGGCTGAACTAATAATTCTTAGATCACTTAATAATAAGAAAGGTACATCTTTATTTTAGCTTTACTTTTTAAAAATGTGCTTCCTTTCTGGATGTAAATCTGAGTTTCTGACCTATGTTTATCTTTTATCCTCTGAAGTTGTCTATATAATTTTTAATTTTTTTTTAATTTTGACAGACTTCACCATAAAACTATTGAGCCTAGTGTTTTCTATAAATTATTTTTTGATTACTTAAAGCCATACTTTATAAATTTTGGTAAGTTATATTTATCTATGCATTTGTTCTTTATTTTTCTCTTTTCAAATTTTTTAGTAAAACTTTTTATTGTTCTCTTTACTCTAATGTCTGTTTTGGTAAATTATGTTCTTCAAGAAATATGCCATTGTATGAGTTGAAAATTTTATTGAGATAATATAGTTTATAATATCCTCATATTTTAACATCTTTAGGATATATAATATCCTTTTTTATTCTGGATATTTTAAGTCTATGCTTTCTGTGTTTGTTGATCAATCTTTCTAGAAGTTTATTACTTTGATTCATCATTTCAAAGGATTTGTTGCTTTGTTGATTTTTCACTTTTACATGTTTGTTCCGAAGTTTTTAATGTTGCAAGTTATGCTCCCTGGGAAGCAGACTATAGGTAAAACATAGCACAGGAGGTTGATTGAGTAGTGTTCTTGGATTAACACCAGGAAGGGAAGGAAAGGAAGCAGAAATGAAAGACAAAGAAGTTGGACTTTGATCAAGACCATCCTGGCCAACATGGTGAATCCCTCTACTAAAAATATAAAAATTAACTGGGTGTGGTGGCACATGCCTGTTGTCCCAACTACTTATGAGGCTCAGGCACAAGAATCACTTGAACCTGGGAGGCAAAGATTGCAGTTGCAGTGAGCTGAGATCATGCCACTGTACTCCAGCCTGGGCTACAAAATGAAAAAAAAAAAAAAATAATAATAATAATGATGGGCTTTGATTCTTTGAAACAAAAGCTTATTTTAGGGTTCTGGAACTGGGTTAACTTTTTAGCATTTCTCTGATTTGCTGCAACTGGACCAGAGCATTTTACTTCTGCATCCATCAGTACTGGATGTGAGATACTTCAGATGAAATATGAAGAAGATGAAAAGATAAAGGACTTCCAGTAAGGCAGTTCTGTTAGGCAGCAGAACTCCAAGAGTTTATATAATAAGCATCTTAGGAAATGAATAGTGAAGCACAATGTCCACTTCAGTTAATCCATGATGCTCGAATCCATGTGTACATATATGTTGGGGGCAGCTTCTCCATAATTCCGGGATGCTGTATTTTCTTTTTCTTTCTCTCGTGGAAACTTATTAAATGGAGAAACTACACAACTTCCAACTCTGCAGTAGATTTTCAGGTTGCAACTGATATTCAATATTACCATTCTTGTTGTTGACTGAATGTTGTATCCCTCAAAATTCATATGTTGAACCCCTGCTTTTCCATGTGATGGCATTTAGAGGAGAGAGCCTTGGGGCATAGTTAAGTTTAGATGAGGTCATAGAGTTGGAGGCCCCATGACAGAATGCCTGTTCTTAAGAAGTGAAAGACCAAAGCTGTCACTTTCTTCCCACTACGGGAGGACACAGCAAGAAGGTAGCTATCTAATAATCAAGAAGAGTGCCCTCACTAGGAACTGAATCTCCCAGCATCTCGATTTTGAACTTTCTGTCATCCAGAACTATGAGAAATAGAATTTTTGTTGTCTATGCCACCCATTATTTTTACAGAGGCCTGAGCTAAGATTCTTCTTAGTTATGCATTTTTACCCTCTCCACCCTTAAATAGCATCTCTGCTGGTCAGGTGGCCTAACTTTGGAAGACTCGATGTTCATCCATGAGAGTTCTATAGTCACAGTCACTATGCCTTCTCAGTCCTGGCTGCTGTATTATAACATTGATTCTCAAAGTTGTACAAGAGAATATCAGAAGATACCAAAGTGGATTAGTGTTTAAAATATCCTCCTGCTTTATATTCTACAAGAGCTCTACCTTTTCCTGAAGTTCAGATCAATTAGCCCTATCAGGATAGTGACTTCCCTTCAAGTCACTTCAAAAATGTCCCCTGAAGTACACTGGAGGAAGCTATAACTTAAGTTCATTGAAATTTTTGCAGTGTCCCAGAGTCAATGTATTCTACTTTTGTTGACCATAACATCTGCACCATACAGTCCAAACTGTGGGTCTGGAAAGCTCAAACTCTGTAAATGAGAAAGTGGGGATCATGTTAGGTAAGTTGTTTATATTTCAAGCTCCTGATTTTAGACTCATGTATTTTACCTACTGGCAAAAATCATAATATGGTTGTTGATTTAGAATACACATCCTAAAAATATGGCACCCCTTCTCTGTATGGTCTCATGTCTGAGCTAGGCATCCCACTGAAATCTTTAACTTATCATGCCATTCTCCACTACCTGCCACCCAGTGGCTGATTAGTCTCCATGCAGAATGCTGCTATTAGGGAGACTCGGTGTTTGTCTTGTATGTACGGACATCATGCAATAACAGTAGATAAATTTGTGTCGGAGAAAGGGAAACCATTCTACTGAATTTATGCATAGCCTTCCTCACATCACCATGATTACCATGTTTACATTCCCCTTGTGCTCACACATGGGTTGTGTGATGGTTAATATTGAGTGTCAACCTGACTGGATTGAAGGATGCAAAGTATTGTTCCTGGGTGTGTCTGTGAGGGTATTGGCAAAAGTGAATAACATTTGAGTCGAGGGACTGAGAAATTCAAACCTACCCTCAATCTGTGTAGGCACAATCTAATCACTTGTCAGCATGGCCAGTATAAAAGCAGATAGAAAAATGTGGAAAGACTAGACTGGCTAAGTTTTCTGGCTTCCATTTTGCTTCCATGCTGGAAGCTTCCTGCCCTTGAACATCAGACTCCAGGTTCTTCAGCTTTTGAACTCTTGGACTCATACCAGTGATTTGCCAGGGACTCTTGGGCCTTCAGCCACAGAATGAAGGTTGCACTATCAGCTTCCCTATTTCAAGGTTTTGGGACTCGGATTAGCTTCCTGGCTCCTCAGCCTGCAGACAGCCAATAGTGGAACCTCGTCTTGTGATCCTGTGAGTCAATTCTCCTAATAAACTCCCCTTCATATCCTATTAGTTCTGTCTCTCTAGAGAACCCTGACTAAAATGGGCTGTTATCAACTGGACAAGTGATTCCATCAACTAGGTTTTTTAGTGCTTCAATACCTCTACCACAGTTAGTGTGCACTGATGAATGCAGACATTTGTATTACCTAATACATGGTGTGGTACAGCATCCTCAGATGTGAAATGTGCTGCCTCCCATATCCAAAAAGTACTACCAAATGTTATGCTTCCATCTTACTGCAGTGAAGTAAGAAGTATTTTGTCCTTTACTTTGTAGATGTCCCATCATGCCCTCAACCACCCAATTCCTAAATTTTACTGTTAGAATCACTGTCAGTGATTGTACGTTGATATTCTGTTGTTCCAGCACCATTCTTTTTCCCATTAAATTACACTGGCAAATTTGCTAAAAAACCAACTAACTCTATATAGTTGCAAACATTTCCAGAGTGTGTTGTTCTTTTAATCTAAATGTGTGTCCTATGTCAGTACCCCACTCTATTATTGCAGTGTATGATAAGTCTTGAAATCTAGTAGTGTGAGTTCTACAACATTTAATTTTTAAAATCACTCTTGCTATTTAAAATTGTTTATATTACATGGAAATTTTATAATCAGTTTGCCAATTTCTACAAAAGTCCTGCTGAGATTTTAATTGGGATTTTGCTTGTTCTGCAGTTGAATGCAAGAAAATTATCTTACCAGTATTGAAGTTTTCAATCTATAAATGTGTTATATATTACTATCTACTTAGGATTTTTTCACTTTTCCTGCCTTGTTTTGAATTGATATTGTGGTTTTAAGTATTTTTTTTATTTCTACTATTGGCTTATTAACTATGTTCCACTTTTTGATTTCTTAGGACAGTTGACCCTTGAACAACACAGGTTTGAATTATGCCTGTCCACTTGTTAATGGATATTTTTCAGTAAAAGTTACACTGAGTATACCAGCCTCTCCTGCTTCTCTTTCTACTTCCTCCAACTGTTGCACCTCTCCCACCCCAAAACAGCAAGGACAACCCCTCCCCTCCTCCTCAGCCTACTCAAGGTGAAGCTGATGAGGATGAAGACTTTTATGATGATCCACTTCTGCTTAATAAATTGTAAACATATTCACTCTTCTTAAGGATTTTCCTCATAACATTTTCTTTTCCTTAGCTTAATTTATATTAATGATGCAGAATATAATACATATACAAAATGTCAATTGTTTATGTTATTGATAAGGCTTCTGGTTAACAGAAAGCTAATAGCAGTTAAGTTTTTTGCGAGTCAAAAGTCATACATAGATTTTTGACTGCATGGGGGTGGAGTTGTTCCAGGGTCAATTGTACTTCTTCTCATGTTTATAAAACTTACTACATTATATATTTGAATAATAGCATACCAATATCTTATATCTACTGACAAAATAAGAATCTTACAATTGTATACTTCTACTTCCTACCTCTCATCCTTTTTATTGTTATAACTGTTAGTATTGACATTTCTTTTATTTCTATTTGTTATAATCTGTTTGCATTTAACAATTTTTAAATATTTTTAAATGAAGGGAAGCAATGTGTTTACCCACATATATGTAAACAATATAGGTTCATTATTTTCTTGATTGTAATATTTCAGATGAAAAATGTGCTAATATTCTTATTTTGATTCCTGAGTAAGTAATGTGTATTTTTTCTTAAGCTATTTTTAAGATGTTCTCTTTTATCACTAATTTTCAGCAATTTGAATATAATGTGCTTCACTGTGATTGTTTTTGTCTTTATATAAAGACAAAAGTGTGTTAAGTTTTGAAAACGTAGTGTTCTATAGTTTAAATCAAAGTGGGAAAATTTTGTGGTAATTATTTCTGCAAATATTTGTTTTCATTTTCCTTTTCATATCATCAATCACGTAATGTTTACACCACTTGAAATTGCTTCACACATCACTGAGACTCTGTTCAGTTGGCTTTTTATTATTTTTCTTTGTGTTTCGGTTTGGATAGTTTTAAATCATATGTTTGAGTTCACTGATCTTCTTCAGTGTCTGGCTGCTATTAAAAATCAGGAGTTTTTATTTTATGTATTTTACTTCTTAATTCTAAGTTTTACATTTGCTTCATTTTTATACTTTCCACATCTATTTTTATTCATGTTTCTTTAAAATATTTGAACACATTTAAAACAGCTTTTGTGAAGCCCTACTCATATAAATCCACCAATTCTTTGAGTTTCTTTGTCGTCATTGATTCTTCTCATGGTTATAGGTCACATTTTCTTGATTCTTCTCATATACAATAATTTTAAATTTGGCCCAAACCATTAGAGCTATATTGTTGAGTGTCTGGATTTTGTTGTCATCCTTTTAAAAATGTCAGTTTCATTTTGCTAAGTATGTAATTGTGGAACAGTGTGATTCTTTAGAGGTTTGCTTTAAAGCTTGTTAGTCTGGACTTAGAGAGTTCTTTACCTGAGGACTACTTCAGTTCTTATACTAAGGCCTGACCCTTCTCATGTTCCACTGAATGTCCTAGATGTTCAATCTATTCTGGTTTGTTGAGAAGTAAACACTTCCCAGTCCTACCCGAGCTCTGGGAGTCCTTCAGCTTAAAGCTCATAGCCCTTTGACTTTTCCCATGCATGTGCAACTTATACCTCACAACATTGTCAAGGAGACCCCTATCCATATTCCTGGAGCTCCTTCTTCATCTGCTTTTCTTCTCATTGGTAATGTGTCCTACACATTCAGTATTCCAGGTTATTCAGCCTTCCCTAACTCTGATCTGTTTACTCAACTCGGTGAGATCACGCTAGTGACCCCCTCTGAACCACAGGTTGGAAAGTGATTCCTGGTGGTTAATAGAGCTCACCTTGTTTCCACTTCCCTTGGACCATAATCCTAAATTGCCTATTCTTCTGTATCTGAAAGAATTTGACTCATACATTTTCCAAGTTTTCCAGATATTTAAAATGTTAGGAAAGCTCTCTGTTAATCAGCATGTCAGAAGTAAAAATCTGTGTCTGTTCATTCCTGACAACAATTTCTTGCTTACCAATTTTGTTGTTTCACTTATTATTTATATAAACATTTTATATACAGTATAGTCTTTTTACATTCAATTTATGATAATTCTTATATCCGAAGCCCTTGGGAATCTTAATTAGATGTTTGCTGTTTGTTGTTTCCGCTGTCTCACTCACCATGGCTTGATTTCTTTAACCTTAATCTTTAGCTATCCTAGGGTCAAATTTTTCTCCAGGGTGGAATTTGAAATTATCTCTGCTAGGTGTTTGATGCAGTAAGACCTGGAACCAGTTTTGCTGATATAATGCCAGGTTTCTAGGATCAGCTCCCTCAGGCTTAGTCTCTGGAACACAATGCTAATATCAACATTTGTCCCAGGCTAAATCCAACTTTCTCATTTGTGTCTTGCAGGCAATACACTGTTCTTTGATTGTATCTCAGGATTCAGGTCATTTTTTGCATGTTTATTAGGTTGTTTATTTAAGGGGTGCTAGGAGATTTACTTATTTCCATGCAAACACAGCAATGCATTGAAATTTTGATTTTATGAAGAAGCTAGTAGTTTTCCTCATAGGTTATTTATGTTGATTTTGAAGATCTTCTTTATGTCTTGGTTGTTTGGTTTTAGCATTGTGTGTGTGCGTGCATGTGTCCGTGTAATTTTATCTTATCTTGTTCCAGATCCAGTGTGCTTCTCAAATATTAGGTTCATGCTATTGATTTTGAAAAAATCATAATTACTATCTCATTTCCACTTATTATTTCATTGAATCTTTCCCATGTTAATCTATTATTTTATTTCTCTCTCAACCTTGCTTTTATATCTGTAAAATCCTCAGCTCTTTCTGTTGCTAACTGCCTCTTGAGAATTATCTGCTTCTTAATCATTGTGTCAGAGTCTGTAATTTGCTTTCTCAATATCTATATATTTCTTGTAGTAATGCTATTTTTTGCTGAATATATGTCCATTTACCTAAATACAACATTTTTTCAGCCTTTACTGCAGCTACTTTTGGTTAGGTAAATGGTATATATGTGAAATCGATGTGCAACTTTTGGACCACAGTTTTAAAAGGAAAAGAGTAGGGCTTCCCATTCTTCTTTCTCATTAAAATGGAATCTGTGTTTGTGCCCCCCAAATTCATATGTTGAAACCCTAATTTCTAATCTCAGTGTAGTAGTGTTTGGAGGTGGTACCTTTGAGAGTCAATTAAGTCATACTGTTAATGCTCTCATGAATGGGATTAGTAGTCTTATAAGAAGAGGCCATAGAGTAGCTGGCTGTCTTCACCTGAAGTGAAAATAAGAAGACCTTGGCTGTCTGTAAACAAAGATGTGAGCTTCGACAGACACATCATTTTCCTTTATCTTGAAGTTCTCAGCCTCCAGAACTATGAGAAACAAATGTTTGTTGTTTAAACCACCAGCCTGTAGGAGTTTGCGACAGCAGCCCTAAATTATTAGGTTGGTGCAAAACTAATTGTGGTCTTTGCCGTTACTCTCAGTGGCAAAACTGTGATTACCTTTGCACCAAACTAATAACACACTCACTGTGGGGGTGCAGACATGATGGCTGGATGTGGAGCATCCAAGCTGGACACTATCTAAAAAGCTAACTGAGGAAGTTATAATAAAGAATCTGGTTTGTTGACAATGTTGGAAATGTCTTTGCCATCATTGAAGTCCTGAAATGCTTACAATTTATGAAAGACAGATAAACATCTATCTTATTTGAACTAATGTTTATGTGGAATTTTGTCAAAGCCATCTATAACTTGTTCAGAATGTATACCTAACTAATAAACCCATAGGTTGGAAGGTTTTTCTTAATTAATATATTTTTCATTGTATAACTTCTATTTGGCCTCTTTTAAAATAAATCTCATTTTTTATGTCACCTATCTTTTAGAGTAATTGATTTCCTCTTTCCTGCTTCATTCAATTTAAAGCTACTTATTTTATAGTCTCTGTGTCAGTCAGAGTTTGATCTAAGAAGCAGTACCACCAGATTTGTGTATAATAAGGGATTTGTAATAGGGATTTGCCTCATATATTTGTGGAAACTGGTTGAAAAGTCTTTGTGAAGCTATTGTTTTTGTGTCTAGTGCTGAGCCTAAAGTCATCAGGACAAGCAGTCTGAAAGATAAAATGAATGTAAAATGAGGGAAGGAAGACAAACTAGGGGTGATATGCAGGAGGAGCTGATATGAGCTAAATCATACCTCACTGAAAGTCAGAGTGATTGAAAGTGGATGTGTGGCAGCTGTGGCATTTCTGAGGGCCCAGCTACTGCCCTACTTCAACAAGATGAGCCCACATATAAACAACACCTGCATGAGCTACAACAGTGCCATGTGCATAGTGCTGACTTTCTGCAAACAAAAAGAATATAGAGGCTGCTTCATTTCATCCCTCCAAATCTTATACAAAATACCTCTTATGGCTCTCACTAACAAAGATAATATGGCTTGGCTGTGTCCCCACCCAAATCTCATCTTGAATTCCCAAATGTTGTAGAAGGGACCTGATGGGAGGTAACTAGATCATGGGGGCAGGTCTTTCCCATGGTGTTCTCATGGTGTTGGGTGGGTCTCATGAGATCTGATGGTATCATAAAGTGGAGTTTCCCTGCAGAAGCGCTCTCTTTCTTTGCCTGTTGCCATCCATGGAAGACATGACTTGGTCCTTCTGCCATGATTATGATGCTTCCCCAGCCACATGGAACTGTTAGTCCGTATTAAACTTCTTTCTTTTGCAAATTGCCCAGTCTCAGGTATGTCTTCATCATCAGCATAAAACTGGAGTAATACAAAAAACTATGCTTGGAGGGGAATTATTGGGAACACAATTCCAGTTTAGTTCATTTGGCATGATACAAATCCACCATAGTCTCTGTAGTAACCAACATTCAGTATTTTACTAATAAACATTGGCTACTGGTAGTCACATTTCCATCTAATGCTCTCCCACAACTAATAAGACTTATATGTGTGACAAATAGAATACTGTTGAAGTGAAAGTGTGTGATGTAGGAAGTTAGGTCATTAAGAAGTTTACAGACTCCTCCCTAGTCTTCCATATTGCTCATTCTGGGAGGAGTTAGCTATTGTGTTGTGAGAACACTTAAGTAGCCCCATAGAGAAGATCATTTGGAGAAAAACTGAAGCTGACAACAGGAAGTTCCAATTTGCCAGCCATGAGAAGTAACATTAAAAGCAGCTTCTCTATCCCCAATTAATTCTTTAGATAATTCCAGCCAGTCAGCCCTGAAGTCTTTCAGCTGATATGCCAAATAATGTGGAAGCAGAAAGAAGTCACCCCTCCATGCACTGAGTGTGTGACCCTTAGAAACTGAGAGCTAACATGATTAGTGTTGTTTAGGCCACTAAGCAACAGTTAAATAACACAATCTTTAGTGCTAGCTACTGTTTTGAATGGGTTATTTTTTTGCTGGTTTGCCATTTTGTATTTTGAACTCATTTTGGAAGAGTTTTTGAATGACACTAGGTGGTTTGGTTTTAGAGTGTTTACCATCAGAGTGTCTTGCATTTGTTTTTGTCAGGGGCATGAGGGAACTCACTCATCTAAGTATAATTTGACATAACTACTTGTGACTTGAGGATGCCCAAGTCTTATAGACAATAGAAAAATGTAGCCCAGATTCACGTGACATGAAATGCATTATCTTAATTTGTATTTTCCTGAAAGCATTGTCTGATACAATGACATATGTATAAGTGGCATATTTGGGAGGAGGTCCCAGTAAGTCAGAATGAAGCAGTGAAGAGAGTAGGCCAGGGAAGAACATGATACCAACAAAGAGTATGCTACTGAGCTGTCATCATTGCTGGAGGCAGATGGGGCTCAACCCTTCTGGGGGTGTGCTCAGAAACAATGTGAAGTATCTGTCAGAATCTTCCCTTTGAAGGAAAGTAGTTGAGAAATCATTTTCCTGACTCCCATCCTTCATTGATTGAGGATTGTCCAAGAGGTGTTATGGGCTTTAGAGAAAAGCTGGGGGATGAGACAGCTACCTGAGTTGAAGACTCAGTAAATGCATGGAAAGTCTCTACCACAGCTGTAGCAGAAATAGAAGATGGACCCAGAACATGTGATATAGAACCTTGATATCATCTGATTATAAATTCTAAGGAGTATACTGATTATTATATATATAAAATAGACAATGTCTCTCTATACACATATATGTATATATGTATATATATATGTAGTATATGTATGTATATACATGTATATATATATGTATTGTGTGCTCTCTATATGTAGATATATAGAGTGCACTATATATATATACATGTATATACATACACATATAATATATATACACATATATACTATTTATATAGTATATATACACATATATAGATATAGATATATGTATATGTATATATATACACATATACTATATATACATATATATACTATATGTACACATATACTATATATACATATATAGTATATATACTATATATATACTATATATACATAGTATACATATATACTATATATACTATAGCATATACTATATATACTATAGTATACATATATACTATATATACTATAGCATATACTATATATACTATAGTATACATATATACATAGTATATGTGTACATATAGTATATATATGTATATATAGTATATGTGTATATATATACATATACATATATCTATATCTATATATGTGTATATATATACACATATATATGTATATATAGAGAGTGTGCACAATACATATATATATATAGAGAGAGAGAGAGATAGCACAATGCATATGTATATATATATATATATATAGAGAGAGAGAGAGAGAGAGAGAGAGCACGAGCACAATACTATTGTGCCACTGCACTCCAGCCTGGGTGACAAGGTCTCGCTCTGTCTCTCAGGCTGGAATGCAGTGGCACAATAGTGGCTCTATACCATCACACCTTCCTCACACACCCTCAACCTCCAAGGCTGAAGCCATTTTCCCACCTCAGCCTTTCAGAAAGCTGGGAACATAGATAGATAGATAGATAGATAGATAGATAGATAGATAGATAGATGTGTATATGTATATGTATATATAGACATATACTATATATATATCTCATCTGCCACCATACCTGGCTCATTTTTGTAATTTCTGTAGAGACTGTGTCTCTACATGCTACCCAAGCTGGTCTTAAACTCCTGACTTCAAGCAATCCCCCTGCCTCAAGCCTCCCAAAAGTGTTGGGATTACATGTGTGAGACACTGTGCCTGGCTTAAGTTGTCTTACTGTGCCAGCTGGAAAATTATGTTTTCTTATTCTGTCATTCCAGTGTAGGTAGCACTTTTGCAGATCTAGCACTTTCTGCTTTACCTGAAAAACTCAGTTCCAATTCACTACCAGCACTCTCTACTTCATCTTCTATTCTGTTGTGAACATTGGAACCAAGCTACGAAAATTCATCCCTGAGGGAAAAACTGCAGCATCAGCTCCTAAATTTATCACTCTAATTTTCTGTCTCATCATCCATCTGAACCATAAATATTTTATTTACTTCATTAAGCATTCAGCTGTCCATTTGTAGTATTTGTTTTTCAATTTTTTGTCCAAAATTTTAGGTGTTTTACAATAGAAAGATATTCAGCATATCTAGTCAAATGCATTAACAAAATAGAAATCCCTGGTTTTCTTGCTTGATTGCAGTGTGGAAATTGTCTGAGGAAAGAGATGCTAGCTTTTCTGTCATTAAATTTGAATCATTCTCCAGTGAATTCTCCAGAAGGGATTTTGGATACAATGATCCTTGATAGGATCACTAAAATATTATTTTGGAACTAATGAGTTTTGGGTGGGTAGTTGGGAGGGGAAAAGCCATTGGCATGCGAGACAAAACTGTTAGCTTTGGCTGCAAAAGTAATTCCCCAATGTTTACCCTAAGATTGAAACCATTCTTAATTTCAAGCTAAATTAAGTAGAGCATTGCAGAAATCATCTAAATAATTCATGCCAAAATGAGACATAAGTATGTTTTGCCAATATTGTGTAGCTATTTCAAAACACTATTTATTTTTAGGGAGTAATGAATGGCATGGGGCAAAATTGTCATATCACTCAGAATTTCTATAATTATACTCTGAACATATTATTATATTTTACATCCTTCTATCAGGATATAAACTAAAGAAACATTTTCTCTTCTCCACTTCCTTTTACACTTGCCTGGGCTCCTTGGCAAGTGTCCGTATTCCCCTTTTCCTTCTGTAGTTAAGGAAACAGGTCTTTTTACTTTCTTTGAGAAGTTAACTGATCTAAATTGTTAATCACAGTTGAGTCTCTCCTTTGAAGAAATGTATACATACTTCCTTGATCTCATAAATTGATGCAAATCCACTTACCAGAATTTTTCTACTTCTTACTGCTTCTTAGGAAGTCCTACTGTTCAGAAACGTCCAGTGGTTCTGAAGACAGGCCAGGCATTAAATGTCAACACGGGAAAGCTTTTAAGAAATATTGTCCACTCCTGGTAGGATTTAGCAATTACAAAAGTGTGGATCAAGTACTGATAATATTAACAAACTTCTCCAGGTGATACTTATAAACTCTGCTTAACCCTGATTCTTGGACTGCAGTGAGAATCACTAAATTAGAATATGTCAATTGTTGTCCTCTAGAATTTAGACATGATCTTCTAACGACTAATGTATCCTTGAATGAACAAGGAAACTATGGCTTAGAGAAAAGGAATGAAAATTACTATTGTTAAAGTGTGCTCTGATTACTAATGAAAAGTAAATTGTTTAGAAGAAAACAGTAATGGACATTTTTAGACAGATGAGTTAATTTGCTGTTTTATTTATCTCTACCTCAGTCACACTGGAAGAATTTATTTTAAATTAGACAAGAATATAAGGAAATGCTCCCTCAGAGTAAAAGCTCCAGGATAATGTCTAGTTATTTTTATAAGATCAAACTGATTTTGTATGTGAGCACAACACATGAATTTAATTTTTTAGAATTAAAAGGTTTAATGGTTTTATTTTCATTGTTAACTGAGGTATAATTAATGTATATTAATTGCATATACTTAAAGTTAAAATTTGAAAAGTTTTGACAGATCCATACACCTGAAGAACCATAACTACAATTAGTATAGGGAACATATTCATCACCCCCCACCAAAAGATTCTTCCTGCTTCTATGCAACCCTTCCCTCCTTCTGTGTAATCCCACCTTCCACCTATGGAATATCTCCCTCCGACTTCATCACAGCCTTTCACAGGGAATCACTATGATCCGCTTCCTGTCTCTATTAACTGATTTACATTTTCTCAATTTTTATATAAATAGAATCATGCAATATATAAAGATTATTGTCTGGCTTCTTTAACTTTATTTAGTTATTTTTAGATTTATCTACATTTTTGTTTGTATTAGTAGTTCCTTTTGTTATTGCTGAATAGGATTCCATTATATGGATATACTACTATTTGTTTATCAATTCACCTGCTAATGGACAATTTACAGCTTTTGGCTATTACAATAAACTTGTTATGAACATTTTTGTGTAAATCTTTGTATGACTATAAGCTATATTTTCACTTGCATAAATACCTAGAAATAAATAGCTGGATCAAATGGTAGGTATTTCTCTTTTTTTAGGTATTTTTTTTAAAGCTGCTAAACTGTTTTTTTAAAATGATTGCATCATTTTCTAATCTTATCGGCAGTGAATGAGAATTTCATATCCTCCACATTCTCACAAACAATTTGTATGATCAGTCTTTAATTTAAGCCATCGAATAAGTATGTAGTAATCTTCCATTGTGGTTTCAATTTGTATTCCCATAATGACTAATGATATTGAGTATTTTTTTAATGCTTATATTTTATTCATATATCTTCTTTAGTAAAGTGTCTGTTCAAATTCTTTTTTATTTGATTTTTGGTTGTTTTCTTATTTATTTTAGGGATTCTTTATATTTTCTCTGTGTCTTCCAAATATGAGTCCTTTACAATTTTTTCCAGTAAGTTGGTAGTTTGTCTTTTTATTCTTCTAACAGTGTCTTTTGAAACACTAAATATTTTAATTTTGATAAGTTCAAATTTATCAGTTTTTTATTTCATCATTTTTTCAGCATAGGGGACTCAAAGTCACTGATATGGTTTGGCTCTGTGTCCCCACCCAAAATTCATGTCAAATTGTAATTCCCAGTGTTGAAAGAGGGAGCTGGTGGGTAGTTTTTGAATCATGGGGATGGACTTCCCCCTTGCTGTTCTTCTGATAGAGTTTTCACAATCTCATTATTTGAAAGTGTCTAGCACTTCCCTCTTCTCTTGCCCTCACCCATCTGCTGCCATGTGAATAAGGTGCTTGCTTCTTCTTCACCTTCTGCCACGATTGTAATTTTCCCGAGGCCTCCCAGTCATTATTCCTGTTAAGCCTGCAGAACCGTAAGTTAATTAAACCTCTTTTCTTCATAAATTACCAAGTCTCAAGTAGTTCTTTATAGCAGTGTGAGAACTGACTAATACAGTCACAAAGATTTTATGTTTTCTTTTAGACATTTTATTATTTTATTATTATTATTTTAGATGGAATCTTGCTCTGTTGCCCAGGCTAGAGTGCAGTGGCATAATCTGGGCTCACTGAAACCTCTGCCTCCCAGGTTCAAGTGATTCTTTCCTCAGCCTCTTGAGTAGCTAAGACTACAAGTGCCTGACACCATATCCAGCTAATTTTTGTATTTTTAGTAGAGACAGGGTTTCCCAATGTTGGCCAGGCTGGTCTTGAATTTTTGATCTCAGGTGATTGCCTGCCTTAGCCTCTCAAAGTGCTGTGATTACAGTTGTGAGCCACCATGCCCAGCCTCATTTAGATATCTTATAGTTTTATATTTTATACTTTAAGATCCAATTTGTGTTATTTTTTGTATTTGTGTAGACAAAAGTTCATTTTATGGGGAAATAGGGAGGATATTTAATTTTAATTATTCGATCACCAGATGCTTATCATACTTCTGCAGAAATACTTTTTACTTTTGCCAAAAACTTAGTTGTCCATTTCTGAACTCATGTTCTGATCACTAAACTGTTTGTCTGTCTTTATGCAAATATCACATTAAATCATATTAAATACTTTAGCTTTGTATTTTGAAATTAAGTTAGTGTTCCTACTTTGTTTTCCTTCACAGTTACTTTGACCATTGTAGGTTTTTTGCATTTCCATACTCATTTTTAGAATAAGCATGTTAACTTCTCCAAAAAATAAAAACTGATAGGATTTTTTTATTGGAATCATGTGGAATCTATAGATCAATTTTGGGATAAGTGTTATCCCAACAATATTAAATATTCTTACTTATGAGCAAAATATGTCCCTCCATTTACTTGTGTCTTCTTTAATTTTTGTCAGCAATGTTGTATTTTTATTCAGTGTTCAAGTGTTGCATGTTTTGGGTTAGCTTTATTTAAGTATTCAACAGTTTGTGATGCCATTGTAAATTACATTTTTAAATTTTAATTTATCTATTTTTATTGCCAGAAGATAGTAATGCAATTGATATGTTTCAAATACATATTTTACATATAAGCCTTTCTAAAATCCCTTACTAGTTTTAGTAGATTTGTTTTAGATTTCATCAGATTGTTCATATGGATGACAAGGTTATTTGCTAATAAACACAATTTAACTTGTTTTCTCATTTGCATGCCTTTGATTTTATTTTCTTGTAATATTACACTAGCTACAACTTCCAAAAAATATTAAGGAGAAGTGGTGAGGGTATTCATTATTGTCTTTTTGCTGATTGTAGGGGAAAATCATTTGGTATTTTACAATCAAATATAACATTAGCTGTAGGTTTTCATAGATGCCATTTATAAATTTGAGGAAGTTTTTTTCAGTTCCTGTTTTTCTGAGAGTTTTTATCAGAAACAAATAGGAGATTTTTGCCAAATGCTTTTTCTATATCCATTGAAATCATCTTACAATTTTTTTTTTTTTTTTTTTTTTTTTTTTTTTTTTTTTTTTTTTGAGACAGAGTCTTGCTCTGTCACCAGGCTGGAGTGCAGTGGCACAGTCTCAGCTCGCTGCAACCTCCACCTCCCAGGTTCAGGCAATTCTTCCTCATCCGCCTCCTGAGTAGCTGGGACTACAGGCGCATGCCACCACCCCTGGCTCATTTTTATATTTTCAGTAGAGACAATTTCACCATGTTGGCCAGGATTGTCTCGATCTTTTGACCTTGTGATCCGCCTGCCTCAGCCTCCCAAAGTGCTGGGATTACAGGGTGAGCCACTGCCCCTGGCTGATTTTTCTTTTTCAGTTCGCAAATATGATAGGTTTCAATAGCTGATTTTCAAATATTTAAAAGAATCATGCAAGTCTAAATAAATTCACTTGCTCATATTATACTTTAAAAAACATCGTTTCATCTGACTTGCTGATTGAAATTTTCGCACCTATGTTTATAATGGATTTAAGTTTATAAGAATATAGGTCTGTGTTTTTGTGTGGGTTTATGTTTCTTGTAATGTCTTTGTTGTTTTGGTATTAGGAGAAAGCTGACATATCAAATGAGTTGAGAACTATTTTCTTCTCTTCAATTATATGAAAGAGTTTGTGTAGAATTCATATTATTTATTCCTTAATGTTTAATAGAATTCACTAGGGAAGGCATATAGGGTCAGTTTCTGTTGTTGTTGTTGTTGTTGTTGTTGTGTGTGTGTGTGTGTGTGTTTCTATGGGGAGATATAAACTGCAAATTCAATTTCTTTAGTAGATATAAAGCTATTCCAGTTATTCTTGTTCCATGACCTTTAGTAATTTGAGCTTGTTAAATAATGTGCCTTTGTTAATGACATTATTGTATTTATTGATATATTGTTAGAACATTGGTTTTGATATTTCCTTGGTATCTATAGAATTCATAGTGATGTCACTTCTCTAATTCCTTCTGTTATTAGTTTGTATCTTCTCTCTCTCTCTCTAATCAGTCTGGCTAAAGTTTAGTTTGGTTAATATCCAATCAATTTAACATGAACAAAGTGTTTTACATGTGAGCACAACATAAACATTACATTTTAGAATTAAAAGATTTCAGACCTGAGTCTGTGGCAGCATGGCCACTATCTGGTCAGGAGGTGAAGCATCTAAGGTTTGATATGAAATACCATATTAATGCTGGTATCTCCTCTTTCTAGCCAATCCAGGTTTCAGGTCGTTCTCAGAAGTGGGCTAAAGAGAATGATCCAGGAAGGGTTCTTTCTAAGATTTAATTCTTAGGAGTCAGGGTTTAACTGATTACTCATCTGGTTCATAGAATGAAAGGCATGAGTCTCTAAGTTTGTCTGGAGCCATAATTCACTTCCTTGAAGGTGGCCAATCAAATATGTGAAGAGAGAGTTTAGTTTACTCATTACATTTTGGATAGGGTTTGAGATATTTATATTATGATATTTATATTTATATATTTATAATATGAGATATTTATATTACATTTATATTACTCAGAGATTTTACGTATATCTCAAAGCAAAGTATTAGTAACAATACAAGTACTGATATAAAGGGGAAGGAGAGAGAAATTCCTAGAAACCAACAAACATTTTGGAGGATAGTGCTGAAGTATGTGAAAGGAGTGGTAGTGAAAAGCAGATCCAGAGCCTGACTGCAAGGAAGGAAAAGTCAAGGTAAAAGAAGAAGCTCTAGTACAGGCGTCCCCAAACTTTTTACACAGGGGGCCAGTTCACTGTCCCTCAGACCGTTGGAGGGCCGCCACATACTGTACTCCTCTCACTGACCAGCAATGAAAGAGGTGCCCCTTCCTGAAGTGCAGCGAGGGGTCGGATAAATGGCCTCAGGGGGCCGCATGCAGCCTGTGGGCCTTAGTTTGGGGACACCTGCTCTAGTAGGTAGGAACTGAACCACCAGAGACCAGGAAATCTCACTTAACAATGTGCCTTAATAAGTTTGCAAGGAGGACAGGAGAAGAAAAGCTAATATTATTGTCCCTATTAATGCCTTGACAGATATTAATTTTAATAATTGAATAGGAATTTAGGAAAACCTGTGTTGAAGTAAGCAGTGAGAAATCTCTGGGGAAAGCAGAGGCAGGTAAATACAGTAGGACTTAAAGAAATGTATTTTCAAAGAAGATTTGAAAGCACATTGTAGTATTCTGAAAAAGTTGATAGGATTACATAAGATTTCTGATATTGCCCTTTCTTAGTAAAGGTGAAAGGATGGATTAAGTGGTTCTCAGAAGTTCTTCATGGTCTGGTGCTAAACTATGCTGTTGTCAAACTTCACAGATGTGTTCAATGCCGTGAATGATTTACAAAGTATTGTAACATTTCCTAACTTTATGGTTGGCATCACAAGATTATTTTGAGCAATGAATATTCAAAATATATATATGGTATTTATTAGAGAGTCACATTATGTACTTGATATTATGTTTCAACTCTGCATAGACACACTTTAGAAATAAAACAGTATTTTTTTATTTAAGGAAACTTTGAGTTGATAAATTCATAGAAAAAAGCCTCTTCATCTGCTTAATTATTAGTCACGACATCATTTCCTACTGAATGCAAAGAAGGCTCTATAATATGATTGATCCATTCTGTGAAACAAAAATAAAAAACTCAGGATTCCAATTCACTGTGCCAAAAAAGTACATAAAGCTGAAAGCTGAGTCATGCAAGAAGCTGCCTTTCTATTTGTTCCTAAGCAGATAGTTACAGATAAAAGGTTAAATGTCTCCATAGGTAGCTACTCTCTGCTCACCTTATCTTATATAAAGTGCCAATTTACTGAGCACAAGATGAATATATAATTGAATATTCCCTTACCTGTTCCTTTTCCCTGGCAGCAGTTGGATTACCAGACACTCCTTATTTCTCCTCTAGCCCATTTTTTCTCCTTTAATTCTTGAAGCCTGCAGTATCATCTTTGGAGAAAGGCACAGACCACAGACTGTTTCTGTGATTTCATGTTTATTTCTTCCGGCCATGCCCTTAATCGTGGCAAAATAAACTTCTAAACTGAGTGAGACCTGTTTCAGATACTTTTTTTTTTTTTTTTGAGATGGAGTATCACTCTGTCACCCAGGCTGGAGTGCAGTGGCACGATCTCGGCTCACTGCAAACTCTGCCTCCTGAGTTCAAGCAATTCTCCGGCATAAACCTCCCAAGTAGCTGGGATTACATGCAGCTGCCACCACACCCAGTTAATTTTTGTGTTTTAGTAGAGACAGAGTTTCACCATGTTGGTCAGTTTCACCATGGCTGGTCTCGAACTCCTGACCTCCAGTGATCTACCCACTTCGACCTCCCAAAGTGATGAGATTACAGGCATAAGTCGCCATGCCTGACAACAATAGTAGCTAAATTTTTTATTTAACAAATATTTAGTATGATTCATACTATTAAATTTATTCATTGTTTTTAATTTGTCTTTATCTTTGTATTTCATATAATTATTTCAACTATAACAATTCTTTGAACATATTTTTCCAATTGAAAAATTGCTCATATAGAAAAATCAACAATAATGACAAATATAAAGAAGAATGTTTAATATGTACATGTAGGCCTTGAACAACACAGGAGTTAGGGGCTCTGACATTCCAATGCAGTTGAAACTCTATGTATAACTTTTTACTCCCCCAAAACTTAACTACTAAGAGCCTACCATTGACTGGAAGGCTTATGAATAACATAAGGCCAATTAACACCTATTGTTTACGTCATATTCATGGATTCTGTATTGTTACCAAAAAAAGTTAAGCATGAGAAAATAAAATGTCGTTAAGAAAACCATACAGAACAGAAAATATATTTGCTATTCATTAAGTGTGAGTACATTATGGTAAAGGTCTTCACCCTCATCATCTTCACTTAGAGTAGGCTAAAATGGAGGAGGAAGAAGGGTTACTCTTGTCTCAGATGTGGAAGAGAGGGTGGCATGTGAACAGGCAGGCTGGTGTGACTTTTATTGAAAAAAAATCTCATGTAACTGCACCCACATAGTTCAAACCAATATTGTTCAAAGACCAACACGAAATATAAGAAATAGTGTTAAAACCATTCAAAATCTCACAAGACAGAAGCAAAGATTTTTAAGTTTTTCTGTACATACAAACTCTGTCTAGAAGCGAACGTCTATAGATACAAATGAAGATGTCTTCCTTTGTACTTGTTTTTTCTTCTTAGAGGCCTTTGTTAAGTTTCCCTGTAATCAAGTACATGTTACAGCTATAAGTATCAAATATTATTTAAAATGTTTCAGTGTCTACTGGGGTGAAAATTAGTGTAACACCCCCAGTTTAGAAGTCTTTTGAACTTGTCAGATACATATAGACAAAAAGGAAGACATGAACCTCCAAACTTGACCCTGCTTGACCAAAATTACTGAACTCAGTCTAGTCAGATAGCATTTCCAAACTATGCCCGGAAAATGGAGGTAGGGAGAAACGAGAACCATTATCCTCTTCTCCCCTCTTCCCTTCACTGCTGAGAATCTCTACCTTTAATTATCTTGAAGTCTTTTTAATGACTGAGAGTTAAATACATTTGTAGGTTGCAAATTTGAATCTTGCATTTAACAAGCATTCTTCCAAAGGACACCATATTTAAACAATCTTCATTTTCTTTGGATGTTAATTTTAAACATCAAAAAAAAAAAAAAAAGAAGCTTTCTGTTTTGTTCTCTCATTATAACTGAAAGGTTTGGAAAATGTTCCCCAAAGATGTTTATTTTCTTTGGAAAATAATTTAAAGGGTTTTTTCTCCCTAGCTATACACATAAAATCTGTTATTTAATTTATGTTGAATTTAATGAGAAATTAGCAAATGTGTTATAACACAGTCTGCACTTAACGGGGAATGGCAATTTCTGTTTAATGATTATTAAATGGCTTTATTGTCAAAATGCATCATTAATACACAATATTAAATTGGCATGGAATCTGAAACACAAACTGCATTAATGGTTTTTCTTTTATCCTCTTGATATTTTCCCTCTGCACCACTGCACACAAGTGACACCCACAGAGAACTGGTTGCAAAGTCACTAACTTCTTTGAAGCAGATGTCCACCACAGCTTGGTGGGCACAGCATCACTCAGTTTCCCTCACATACAACATTCCAGAAATTAATCACAGAGGATGGGAAAGAGATTATGTTTTTTTCTTCCCTGTAAGATTTAAGTTCAAAACAAGACAGCCAATGCCAACATTACGCCTTATCTCTGCAAAATAAGAGGAAACGCTAATAACTAAATATGTGGTAGAGAGTGAGTTGTTCTGCCCTGCAGCGTCATTGCTTCCAGGTTGCAGGAAACTATGTCCATTTTTAACATGAGAGTCAGAAAAAAATGGAGTTGAAATATTAATTTCCTTCTTTTTCCTATTGCATTATCAGTATTTTGTTAGAATTCTTAGTATTTTTCCCAGGGCTGTCATACTTTTATAAAATAAAAGCAAATGTGATTCCATCATAGTAAAATAAGAACAACCAAAGAGGGTAGCTAAAATAATATATCAGGAGTGACATAGAAATGTGATTAACAAAAAAAAAAACAAAAAACAAAAACAAAAAAAACTAACATGATTTTAAGCAGTCATTGCACATTGCAGAATGTATTAGCAAATGATGACAGCTTTACAATCCTTTCATAACTCCTATTATAAACTCTTTATGAGCTCCTTAACACTCCCAGTAGTTTTCTCTCTTTATTGTTATTTAGCATAATTATTTTTTCATATTTTATATTTTTCCATTTATTCTTGTTCAGCATATTTCTTTAAAACAATAATGGCTTAACTATATACCCTTCTTTGTTTCTTAAAAGATGTAAAAGTATAATGATAAGGTTATAATTCTTTTTTAAATATATACATATTATTGCACTTTAGGTTCTGGGGTACATGTGAAGAACATGCAGGATTGTTGCATAGGTACACACATGGAAATGTGAATTGCTGCCTCCATTCTTATTACCTATATCTGGCATTTCTCCCCATGTTATCCGTCCCAAACTCCCTAACCTCCACTGTCCCTCCCATGGTTCCCCACAACAGACCCCAGTGTGTGATGCTCCCCTCCCTGTGTCCATGTGTTCTCATTTTTCAACACCTGCCTATGAGTGAGAACATGAGGTGTTTGATTTTCTGATCTTGTGTCAGTTTGCTGAAAATGATGGTTTCCAGGTTCATCCATGTCCCTACAAAGGACATGAACTCATCGTTTTTTATGGCTGCATAGTATTCCATGGTGTACATGTGCCACATTTTCCCTGTCCAGTCTATCATCAATGGGCATTTGGGTTGGTTCAAAGCAAAGTACAAGTCTTTGCTATTATAAACAGTGCTGCAACGAACATACGTGTGCTGTGCATGTGTCCTTATAATAGAACAATTTATAATCCTTTGGATATATACCCAGTAATGGGATTGCTGGGTCAAATGGAATTTCTATTTCTAAGTCCTTGAGGAATTGCCACACTGTCTTCCACAATGGTTGAACTAATTTACACTCCCACTAACAGTGTAAAAGCGTTCCTATTTCTCCACACCCTCTCGAGCATCTGTTGTCTCCATATTTTTTAATTATCACCATTCTAACTGGCGTGAGATGGTATCTCAATGTGGTTCTGATTTGCATTTCTCTAATGACCAGTGATGATGAGCATTTTTTCATATGTTTGTTTTGGCCTCTTATATGTCTTCTTTTGAAAAGTATTCATATCTGTTTTAGTTCTTTGTAGATTATGAATATTAGCCCTTTGTCATATGCGTAGATTGCAAAAATTTTTTCCCATTCTGTTGGTTGCTAATTCACTCTAATTATTGTTTCCTTTGCTGTACAGAAGCTCTGGAGTTTAATTAGATCCCATTTGTCTATTTTGGCTTTTGTTGCCATTGTTTTTGGTGTTTTAGTCATGAAGTCCTTGCCTATTCCTATGTCCTGAATGGTTTTGCCTAGGTTTTCTTCTAGGGTTTGTATGGTGTTAGGTCTTATGTTAAAGTGTTTAATCCATCTGGAGTAAATTTTAGTGTAAGGTGTCAGGAAGGGGTCCTGTTTCTGCTTTCTGCACATGGCTAGCCTGTTTTCCCAACACCATTTATTATACAGGGAATCCTTTCTCCATTGCTTGTTTTTGTCAGGTTTGTCAAAGTTCAGATGGTTGTAGGTGTGTGGTGTTGCTTCTGAAGCCTCTGTTCTGTTCCATTGGTCTATATCTCTGTTTTGGTACCAGTATGATGCTATTTTGATTATTTTAGCCTTGTAGTATAGTTTGAAGTCAGGTAGCATGATGCCTCCTGCTTTGTTCTTTTTGCTTAGAATTGGCTTGGCTACACAGGCTCAACTTTTGGATCTATATGAAGTTTAAGGTGGTTTTTTCCAGTTCTGTGAAGAGGGTCATAAGTAGCTTGATGGGGATAACATTGATTCTATAAATTACTTTGAGCAGTATGGCCATTTTCACATTATTGATTCTTCCTAACCATGAGCATGGAATGTTTCTCCATCTGTTTGTGTCCTCTCTTATTTCCTTGAGCAGTGGTTTGTAGTTCTCCTTGAAGACATCCTTTACTTCCTTTGTTAGTTGTATTCCTAGGTATTTTATTCTCTTTGTAGCAATTGTGAATGGCAGTTCATTCTTGATTTTGCTCTCGTTAAGTCTGTTATTGGTATATAGGAATGCCTGTGATTTCTGTACACTTATTTTGTATCCTGAGAATTTGCTCAAGTTGCTTACCAGTTTAAGAAGATTTTGGGCTGAGAGGATGGGGTCTTCTAAATACACAATCATGTCTTCTGCAAATAGAGACAATTTGACTTCCTCCTTTCCTAATTGAATACCCTTTATTTCTTTTTCTTGCCTCATTGCTCTGGCTAGAACTTCTAATATATATTGAATAGGAGTGGTGAGAGAGGGCATCCTTGTCTAGTGCCAGATTTCAAAGGGAATGCTTCCAGTTTTTGCCCATTCAGTATGATATTGGCTGTGGGTTTGTCATACAAAGCTTTTGTTATTTTGAGATGCATTCTGTCTGTTCCTAGTTTATTCAGAGGTTTTAGCATAAAGGGCTGTTGAATTTTTTCAAAGGCCTTCTCTGCATCTGTTGAGATAATCATGTGGTTTTTGTCTTTGGTTCTGGTTATGTGGTGAATTATGTTTATAAACTGGCATATGTTGAACTAGCCTTGCATCCCCAGGATGAAACCTATTTGATTATGATATATAAACTTTTTGATGTGCTGTTGCAATTAGTTTCCCAGTATTTTATTGAAGATTTTTGCATCTATGTTCATCATGAATATTGGCCTGAAGTTTTCTTTTCTTGTTGAGTCTCTGCTGGGTTTTGGTATCAGCATGATGTTGGTCTCATAAAAAGATTTGGGAAGGATTCCCTCTTTTTGGATTGTTTGGAATAGTTTCAGAAGGAGTGGTACCAGCTCCTCTTTGTATGTCCGGTAGAATTCAGCTGTGAATCCACCTGAACCTGGGCTTTTTTTCGTTAGTGGGCTGTTTCTTTCTGCCTCAACTTCAACCCTTGTTATTGGTCTATTCAGGGTTTCAGCTTCTTCCTCATTTAGGCTTGGGAGTGTCCAAGTGTCCATGAATTTATCCATTTCTTCCAGGTTTACTGGTTTATGGGCATAGAGTTGTTTGTAGTAATCTTTGATGGTAGTTTGTATTTCTGTGGAATTGGTGGTGATATCCCCTTTACTGTTTTTTTAATTACATCTATTTGATTCTTCTCTCTTTTCTTTTTTATTAATCTGGCTAGCAGTCTGTCTCTTTTGTTGATCTTTTCAAAAAACCAGCTCCTGAATTTATTGATTTTGAAGGATTTTTTTTTGTCTCTATGTCCTTCAGTTCTACTCTAATCTTAGTTATTTCTTGTCTTCTGCTAGCTTTTGAGGTTTTGTTTTTTTTTTTTTCTTGCTCCTCTAATTCTTTCAATTTTGATGATAGGGTGTCCATTTTAGATCTTTTCTTGCTTCTCATATGGGCATTTATTGCTATAAATTTTCCTCTAGACACTGCTTTAAATGTGTCCCAGAGATTATGATACATTGTGTCTTTATTATCATTGGTTTTGAAGAACATCTTTATTTCTGCCTTCATTTCATTGTTTCTCGAGTCAACATTGAAGAGCCAGTTGTTCACATTCCATGAAGTTGTGTGGTTCTGAGTTAGTTTCTTAATCCTGAGTTCTAATCTGATTGCACTGTGGTCTGAGAGACTGTTTGTTATAATTTCCATTCTTTTGCATTTACTGAGGAGTGATTTACTTCCAATTATCTGGTCAGTTTTGGAGTAGGTGCAACATGGTGCTGAGAAGAATGTATATTCTGTGGATTTGGGGTGGAGAGTTCTATAAATATCTATTAGGTTTGCTTGGTCCAGATCTGAGTTCAATTATGTGGATTTGGGGTGGAGAGTTCTATAAATGTCTATTAGGTTTGCTTGGTCCAGATCTGAGTTGAATATCCTTGTTAATTTTCTGTCTTGTTGATCTGTCTAATATTGACAATGGAGTGTTAAAGTCTCCCACTGTTATTGTGTGGAAGTCTAAGTCTCTTTGTAGGTCATTAAGAACTTGCTTTATGTATCTGGGTGCTTCTGTACTGGGTGCATATATATTTAGGATAGTTAGCTCTTCCTGTTGCATTGATCCTTTTACCATTATGTAATGCCTTTCTTTGTCTCTTTTGATCTTTGTTGGTTTAAAGTCTATTTTATCAGAGAGTAGGATTGCAACTCCTGCTTTTTTTTTTTTTTTTTTTTTTTTTGCTCCCCATTTGATTGGTGAATCTTCCTCCATCCCTCTATTTAGAGCCTGTATGTGTCCTTGCATGTGAGATGGGTTTCCTTCTTTAGCACACCGATCAGTCTTGACTTTTTATCCAATTTTCCAGTCTATGTCTTTTGAATGGGTCATTTACCCATTTACATTTAGGGTTAATATTGTTATGTGTGAATTTCATCCTGCCATTTTGATGCTTGCTGGATTATTTACCCAACGTATTTTCTTCATTGTGTCAATGGTCATTACCATTTGGTACATTTTTTGCACTGGTTGTTCCTTTCCTTGTTTAGTGTTTCTTTCAGGAGCTCATGTAAGGCAGACCTGGTGGTGACTAAATCTCTCAGCAATTGCTTGTAAGTAAAGAATTTTATTTCTCCTTCACTTATGAAGCTTAGTTTGGCTGGAGGTGAAATTATAGGTTGAAAGTTATTTTCTTTAATGATGTTGAATATTGGCCCCCACTCTTTTCTGGCTTATAGGGTTTCTGCTGAGAGATCCACTGTGAGTCTGATGGGCTTCCCTTTGTGGGTAACCTGACCTTTCTCTCTGGCTGCCCTTAACATTTTTTTCCTTCATTTCAACCCTGGTGAATCTGACAATTATGTGCCTTGGGGTTGCTGTTCTTGAGGAATATCTTTGTGGTGTTCTCTGTATTCCCTGGACTTGAATTGTGGCCTGCCTTGCTAGATGGGGTAAATTCTCCTGGATAATATCCTGAAGAGTGTTTTCCAGCTTGGATTCATCTTCTCTGTCACATTCAGGTACACCTATCAAATGTAGATTAGGTCTTTTCACACAATCTCATATTTCTTGGAGGCTTTGTTCATTTCTTTTCATTCTTTTTTCTCTAATCTTGCCTTCTCGTTTTATTTCATTGAGTTGATCTTCAATCTCTGATATTCTTTCTTCTGCTTGTTCAATTTGGCTATTGAAACTTGTGTATGCTTCACAAAGTTCTCGTGTTGTGTTTTTCAGCTCCATCAGTTCATTTCTATACTTTTCTAAGCTGTTTATTCTCATTAGCATTTTGTCAAACATTTTTTCAAGGTTCTTAGTTTCTTTGTAGTGTGTTAGAAAATGTTCTTTTAGCTCAGAAAAGTTTGTTACAATCCACTTTCTGAAGCCTGTTTCTGTCAATTCATCAGACTAATTCTCCATCCAACCTTGTTCCCTTGCTGGTGAGGATTTGTGATCCCTTGGAGGAGGAGAGGCATTCTGGTTTTGGGTGTTTTCATCCTTTTTCATCCTTTTTGCAGATGGCTTCTTCCCATCTTTGTGAATTTATCTACCTGTGGTCATTGTGGTTAGTTACTTTTTGATGGGGTCTCTCAATGCACCTCCTTTTTGTTGATGATGAAGTTATTTCTTTCTGTTTCTTAGTTTTCCTTCTAACAGTCAGGCCCCTCTGCTGTAGAACTGCTGGAGGTCTACTCCAGACCCTGTTTGCCTGGGGATCCCCTGCAGCGGCTGCAGAACAGTCAGGGCTCTGCTAGTTTCTTCTTCTATTATCTTTGTCCCAGAAGGATGCTCCGCCAGATGTCAGCCTGAGCTCCCCTTTATGAGGTGTCTCTTTGTATATATCAGGGTTGGAGAACTGCTTGAGGAGACAGTGTGTCCCTTATAGGAGCTCAGGTGCTGAGCTGTGAGCTCTGTTGTTCCATTCAGAGCTGCTGGGCATGTACATTTAATTCTGCTGCAGCAGAGTCATAACCACCTTTTTTTCTCAGATGCTCTGTCCTGGGAAGGTGGGGCTTTATTTATAAGTTCCTCATGTGCTGCTGCCTTTTTTCAGAGATGCCCTGCCCAGCGAGGAGCTAGCCTAGTTACAGTCTGCCAGCAGAAGCGTTGCTGAGCTGGCTGTGGGCTCTGCCCAGCTGCTGTGTGAACTTCATTACAGTTTTGTTTGTAGAGGTATAGTTAGAACTGCCTCAGTAATGGCGGACTGTCTCTGTAATGTTGGACTGCCTCGTTAATGGCAAACTGCCTCAGTAATGGCGGACTGCTTCGGTAATGGTGGACTGCCTCAGTAATGGTCAACTGCCTCAGTAATGACAAACTGCCTCAGTAGTGGTGGACTGCCTCAGTAATTGTGGCCACCCTTCCCCTGACAGAGCTGTACCATACTGAGTCCAGCTGTGCTTGCTGTGAAGCTCTCAATCCAGAGCGTTTCAGATTGCCAGTCTTTGTGGGGGTGGGACCCACTGAGCCAGATCACCTGGCTTCCTATTTCAGCCCCCTCTTTTTCAATTGAGTGGGTGACTCTGTCTCCCAGGCATTCCAGGCGCCAGTTGAAATGGCACCCAGATTTGTATGAGAGTTTGTGCAGAGACCCACCGCACCAGCTAAAACAGCTGTGCTGGAGACTCATGGCACTTTTCCACCCAGGAATCTCCTGGTCTGTGGGCAGTAAAAATTCATTTGGAAATGTGGTGATCCTTCACCCTCTGTGTTCTCACTGGGAACCACACTCCAGAACTGTTTCTATTCAGCCATCCTGGATTATCCTCGAGTTATAATTCTTTGAAAGAAAATAATATAGATAAAATTGAGAAATATTTCCTTTTAGGATCCAAACCTGAAATCTTACACAGGACAAAAGAAACAGTCAAAAATTGATTGCTGGATAATGGCATGTTATGTGATACTTCTCAGGGTGTGTGTGTGTGTGTGTGTGTGTGTGTGTGTGTGTGTGTGTGTTATATATATATGTGTGTGTGTGTATATATGTACCTATATATATATACAGTTTCTAATAGTGCTTTCTCTTTATTTGCATATTTCCATTAAAATGAACTAGTATTTTCCCAGAAGGCTCTATAGTTTGCTAAGAGCTCATAAAATTAGAGACTAGAAAAAATAAGAAAGAAATGAACAGAATTATATTTAGCTCCTCTTTATTGCCCATAGCACCATCACATAATAACAGTGATGAAATAGCAGCTCTTATTTTGATCTCCTGAAACTCTGTATGTATGCTCTGTTTCAGCTTTAGCAAACGTGGCTTGAATTTACTAAAGATTTGTTGTATTCTCTCAAGTAAGTAGTTACTTTAATTTGTCTTAATATGTTATTTTGCTTTTATTCAACTCTTACTGTCTTCAGTGATATTCTACGGCCAAATTTGGGAAGCATTTTTGTGAGTCATTGATGTTCAAATGGGAATACACAAAATAATGGGCACATTGGAACATAAGGTGTAGCTCAGTGATTGTATTTCAGATGTATTTCTTTTGTACAGAAGATAATATAACTTATCAATGTTACAAACGTTTTGATATATAATTAGGTTGAATAATTATCATTATAGACCAGAGATATATTTCTATCTTTAAAAGTAAAATTTTTCTCCTGAGTGATAATAATGTTCTAACATAAAGTAATGGGAAAAAATGAATAAAGTTCCTTATTAGGATAAATAAGCATGATTTCATAGTTACATATATGATGTATATGTACATATGTATGTATGTATGTATATATATACATGAGTTTCTAATCAGTTTTTCAACCTGGTCACTCTACAATCAACAGTATTCCTGGCTTTAAGTAATTAATCCACATATTGAGATGAATTACAATCCAGTCATCAGACTTATTATTTGCCCATATGTATTTTTGACTGGTATGCTGAGAAGTAGATACCACCTTGGCCCTGGAAGTTAAATACTGACTTGGAGCCCTGTATTTATGAATGGGTACTTGCTGTAAAATCTCTCTTGGTTTAACACATGTCTTTCTGTTATCAGGCCCTGTCACTTAGACTTAGACTTACGATTCTCTTTTATTCAGTTGCAGATTGAACTATTCTTTAGAAAAGATGTTTGTGTTTGTTGTTGAGCTACTACTATCCTTGTTATGATCATCTCTTATCTTACAAATATGTTTGCCAGAACAGAACAAATGACAATGGGTGTTTATGTTAGCTTTTTTAATTTAAATTATAATTTATTTTGGACAAAGAGTTTTTAAGGGTATAATCCTACTGGGGAAGTTCTTAATATATTTGTATGCTTTGTCTCCATATTGTATTTCTGCAATTTAAATATAAATACCTTCAAAAAAGAGACCAGAGTAACAGAACATGAAAAAGCACTATATTTTAAATAGGATTGCATAAAAAGCAGCTTTCAGCTCACATAGGAAGATATTCCCTTAATAGCTTGAGCTACTCCAAAAGTAATTAAATAACCCAAGAACAGGGGAGTGAGTTTGAACATAGTAAAAACCAGCTTAGCCTATCACTGGATGGTGATATGTTAAATGCTTTAAACTAACAGAACCAGAATGGTTTAGAATATGATCCCTAAGAGTACTCCCAGCTTACAATTTTATAATATTGTGTAACTAAGGTTATAAGCCCAGCCACATGCCATAGGCTCTCATACAAAGTACTGAACCTTTCTGATCCTCATTCCTCTCATATCTAAAATGGGTATAATAATGTTTTCAGGTCTGTGTTGAGGATTAAGGAGAGTTTGTAACGTTCTTTAGCATCTCTTTATTTGTTAACAATGTTATAATTTTATTATAGTTAGTATTAAAATTACGTTTGATAAGACTTCAAAGTCCATCTAGTTCAAATACTCTTTCAAATGTTTAAGTGTTCTTTACAGCACTTCTGCCATTGTAACTCTCTGATTATAAAATTTTAAAACATAGAATTATCATCATTTTATCTTACAAAATCAGGATATGTAAAACATAAATGTGGAGTTTTCTTAAGCTTAGGTAGAAGTCTCTTGTCCTACCAATTTATCTCCTTAGCCAGAACATCCTTTGAGCCTGAAAATCATGGGTTATTAATGCATTTTCATAGCTTCATAAACATCATTATTTTTAAGGTAGCTATTGTCTAATCTGAATATCTACCACTATTAGAAAACTCTTTCTTATAATAGAAAAAAATCTTGCCTCTCTGGCACTTCCTCTCCATGATAGTGGTTCAACAATTTTTGGCCAAACTGAACAAGTCACCAACAGGCATTCTTAAACATTTGAGAACAAAAGTTAGTTTTACCCCTCTTTATTTTTCAAAGGTAAAATTCCCCAGTCTGAAGGAACACAGTTCATATACATTTTCAAATGTCTCCAAAGCCAATGACACTCTTTTATTTTATTATTATATTTTATTTATGTTTATGGTGTTACTCTAACACCAAGGGTTATTCTGACTAACAAAAAGTATTATAAGACTATGACCTCTCAGGAGTTTGAGATCAGCCTGACCAACATGGAGAAACCCTGTCTCTATTAAAAAAAAAAAATAGCTGGATGTGGTGGTACATACCTGTAATCCCAGCTACTTGGGAGGCTGAGGCTGGAGAATCACTTGAACCTGGGAGGCGGAGATTGTGATGAGACAAGATTGTGCCATTGCACTCCATCCTGGGAAACAAGAGCCAAACTCCGCCTCAAAAGAAAGAAAGAAAGAAAAAGACTGTGACCTCCCTTATTCTCAAAATATAACCTAAATCTGTATTTTCAAGCAATCATATCCCACTAATTGCTAACACTTATATTTCAGCCAAATAAAAGTTCTAAGAGTTTTTACATGCTCTGCGGCTAAAACCAAACTGTCTCATTCTGTATAGGGAGGTTATTATTATTTTTTTTAATTTTGAACCTAGCCCATTTGATATTCTCTTATTAAATCTGTAATCTAATAGATATGACGAATCATTAATCTAAATAGTTAATTTGAATTATTGAACCAGAGAGAGGTAAATACAAACATCATAGTGAAATCCTCTCTCCAGACTGGCAACAAACGATTTTTTAGGTGTCTTTGAACAGTTATTCTAGTCAATCCAAAAATGCCATTCAGTCTGTACTTCTTTGTCAGAGGTAATGTAGGAGGACACATTCACAAGTTAATAAAAATCATATATTAAACTGGTTGTGTTTAGCCCAAATAGAATATACTGTTAGTGGTTCATATCTTAGACTAGTACACAGTCAACATATTTATTTACAATAATAAAAAGTAAATATGAACATTTATGTAGTATTTGAGAAGATACTACTGGATGAGGGTACAAATATATACTTTGCATTACAACACCAAATTTTAAGTTTAACAATTTATTCTTATATTAATAGCTTTGCTGAGAAAGGTATACTGTTTTTCATTTAAAGGAATAATATTACAGTTTGTACAACTGTAATAAGAACTTCAAGTGAGACAACTGACTTGTTAAAAACATGGCTAAAGAGAATTCAAGAATAAAAGTTTTTATCAGTACAAAACGATTAAACATTATAGAAAGCATGGTCATTATGGTGTACAAAATACCTTCAGGTTAACTCTGTACTGATGAAAATATCAGAAATTTCAGATTTGAATTCTTAAGTAAGAAAACAAGCTATGAGAACAAACAGAAATCTGAATTTGGATATATATGACCAGTTCTCAAACACTACGAATATGTAGAATATTTTTACAGAACGCAGTGCTCCACATTTCAAGTAATAAACATTCATTCTTTATTCTAAGAGAAGTAAAGCGAAGTATTTCTACAGAAAATAGTTGTTAGGACAGAAGATATAGGTGTCTGGGCATATTTTAAAAAATGTATGTCAAAAGCCAAGGAGAAAAATTAAAGATATCTGATGCCCCAAAAGTTATATGCTTTAAAATCCTAAGAAGCCAATGGGTTGATTTCCTTCATGTTAATGATAATCTTTATGCATAATTCATTTCACTAGATCAAAATATCAATCTAAGTTAGTATGCACAAATTCGATATTATTTTTAAAATGCAGAATGAGAAACTTTTATAATTTTCTTTTTCTTTTTTCTTTTTTTTTTTTTTTTGAGACAGAGTTTCGCTCTTGTTACCCAGGCTGGAGTGCAATGGCATGATCTCGGCTCACCGCAATCTCCGCCTCCTGGGTTCAAGCAATTCTCCTGCCTCAGCCTCCTGAGTAGCTGGGATTACAGGCACGCACCACCATGCCCAGCTAATTTTTTGTATTTTTAGTAGAGACGGGGTTTCACCATGTTGACCAGGATAGTCTCGATCTCTTGACCTCGTGATCCACCCGCCTCAGCCTCCCAAAGTGCTGGGATTACAGGCTTGAGCCACCGCGCCCGGCCTACTTTTATAATTTTCAAATTCATTTTTAAAAATAATATGTCGCAGTTACTGAATATAAATTTTTTTTTGAGATGGTGTCTCGCTCTGTCTCCCAGGCTGGAGTGCAATGGCGTGATCTCCACTCACTGCACCCTCTGCACCCCCAGTTCAAGTGATTCTCCTGCCTCAGCCTTCCAAGTAGCTGGGATTACAGGCATATGCCACCATGCCTGGCTAATTTTTGTATTTTAGTAGAGATGGGGTTTTGTCATATTGACCAGGCTGGTCCCAAACTCCTGACTTCAGGTGATCTGCCCACCTTGATCTCCCAAAGTACTGGGATTACAGGCATGAGCCACTGTACCTGGGCCTGAACATAATTTTAATAAAAACATTTAAATGGTAAATATTTATGTTTAATTCATTCTTGTTTTCTTTTTCCAAATAAACTTCAATGGCAGAAGCAGCATATTTTGAAGAAGTGAATAGTTTCTTAAAGTAACTAGTATCTTGACAAAAGTTATTTTTTAATTGTACAAGTTTCTGAAAAGTTTTTAAAAAATTTATTGGCATTATTTTATAAAAGTCTATCAGTTACTTTACAGTTTTAAAAAAGTAAACACAATGGCCCAGCACGGTGGCTCACTCCTGTAATCCCAGCGCTTTGGGAGACTGAAGAGGGAAGGTTACTTGAGATCAGGAGTTCGACACAAGCCTGGCCAACATGGTGAAAGCCCATCTCTACTAAAAATACAAAAATTAGCCAGACATGGTGGTACAAGGTGCCAGTAATCCCAGCTTCTTGGGAGGCTGAGGCAGAATTGCTTGAACCTGAGAGGCAGAGGTTGCAGTGAGCTGAGACCACGCCCCTGCACTCCAACCTGGGCAACAGAGCAAGACTCCATCTCAAAAAAAGAAAAAAAGTAAACACAATAGAATTTCTAAGGTTGACTTAATTATTTCTACTATTTTTCTTACATTAATTAATTTATATTGAGTCAATAATTTACTTGCTCTTATAAGTTATACAATTTGAAAAGAGTTTATGTCATTTAAATATTATGAGACTTGGATAACTGCTTTTTTATTATTTAAATATTTTTAGGTGGAATTAACTATGTTAATAAACTTTTGTAAAATAAGGTTTCAACTATTTTTTACCTATAAATAAAAATGTCAGCATAATAATTATTCATCTGACATTTCGTTTTATAAGAACTGGCCATTTTATTTTGATGGACTATCAACATTAGGTCAGATAAATTGAGTTTTATTAATAAATATGTATATCTTCATGAAACTAAGGTGGATAAAGTAAACAATGTTATGAAATGAATATATGATATTTTTAATGCAACAGTTCCAAGTAAACTATTTTATAACAAATTGCTCTACTTTGTGGTCTTTTTAATTCTATAAGTAACAATGAAGTATAATGGACATAGAAATATATTTGAGTATCAGAGTACACTTGTCTAAGAATGTTATATGCTTGTGATAATTGATTTCATAATCAACAAAATCATCTATTCAATTCATTAAACAAATATTATTCTTGTCTACTAAGTGCCAGGCAATGTTTTAGAATCTGGAGATAGCTCAGTGAAGAAAATGTTTTAAAATATCTTCCATCTTCCATTGTGGTATATATATTTAAATAGATGTGCTGAAAGTGGATGTCAACTTCTTTGTACACAGTAAATATTTTGATGCTGTTGACAACTCCACCTTCTTGATATGTTCTATTTTAATTCCACTTCTTAGCAACTCAATGTTAGTCTGCTTTGCTAGCTCTTATGTCAAGACTTTATACATTAATGTTTCCAAAATTATGTTTCCTGGTTCCTTCATCCCTTTTTTGTCTAGCCATGAATATTACCATTCACTTCGAAGACTTCATCTACCATCTGTATGTATTTAATAGCCAGTTTTAATCTCTAATCTACCCCATGCCTTTGAATTCCATATTATTATTTGGAATATGATCATTTCAAATAATAATTATATTCCTGATCACATTCCCATCTATATCCAAAGTAAAGTTCAGGCACAAGCATTATAAGAGGCAAATAGAATAATTTAATTGTTTAATAGTGGCATTAACAGAGCATTAGTTACCAAATAACAGCTTCAAATGTAAAATGAAAGTGTCATTAGTATTAAAATTATTGTTTTATATACATAAACTAACACAGCATTACAGAGCCTTTAAAACATACCTTATTCTGTGCTGGGCTAGGTTGAAGTGATCAATACAGCTAAAACATCAGAATATATTAATTAATTATTAGAAAGATATAGATTTGTCTAATAGTATAATCAAATGACGTTATATGTAAAAATCAATAACATAATTTTATTATAAAAATTTAAATATTTTCCTAACATTAAAACCATGATCAGGAAACCATAATAATCAATATACAAAATTTAATGTTGAATGCTATAAAATTTAACTTGACAAAAATTTAAAATATTAACAGAGCGTCACTAAATAGAGTTCATAATTGATGTGAAAACAATTATTCTGTGACAAAATGAATAATTGTTGCTCAATATGTCTGGCATATCTAATCTCATAAAGTGATGGCTGCAGTCTCTAGGAGAAGATTTGCAAATTCACTAGCTGGAGGAATATTTGAAATATCCAAGCCTGGGCAGGAAAAATAGAGACTGAAGAACAGGGTATGTTTTGGAGAGTAGCCCCATCGCCAGACCTTATTCATGCTGAAATCTTAAGGAGAGAGACTCTGAAAGCTGAATCTGAGCTCAGTCTTCAAGGGACTCTGAAATACAAGCATGAGATTAATGTTTCATGATGTGGCAAATGTGTGAGGAAGAGTGAGAGAGTAGAGTTGTTCATGTTTATGCAGAAAAACCACATATATGTATACATATAAATATGACATGTTCTTAGCAGATTGTGAACTCTTAGTGCTTGTGTACTGTTTTAATATCTTACTATCTTAAATTTTGCAAGCAATAGTAGACAACATTTTTGGCCAGGATGTCAATGTTGTCAAAGCAGACTTTAAACAAAATAGAAGTTAGCACCTACCAACAGCTTCCAGTGAGAAAGAAGCATAGAAAAGGATATAAGAAAGCTATAAAACTTCATGCTAAAACATTTTAAAACTTAGAAGAAATTTACAGTTTCCTACAGAGATTCCAACTAACAAAACTGCCTTGAAAAGAAATAAATAATTTGAATAGTCCATAACTACTAAAGAACTTAATTCAGCAAGTTTAAATTTTTCCACAAAATATACCATGCCTAGATGGTTTTATTAATAAGTAATAAATATCACATAAAAGATGATAAATGTTTTTACAAATAGAAAAGAGGAACTATCCTACAACTTATTTGTGGGATTATATAGCATTGATATAAAAACAGATAAGGACATTATAAAAGAATATTTTCATATCAATTTTTCTATCAAATATAGATATAAAAACAGAAAAAATGGAAACAATATATAACTTATTGAAGAATTTGAGAGTAACCCAGAATTTCAGTTAGTTTTATGCCAAAGACTATTAATGTAATTTGCCACATTAAGAAAGTAAAGGTGAATATCTAAATGATCATTTTGATAAACACAGGGAGAAAATGTAAATGAAAACTCTATAATCTTTAATGTTAAATTCTTCAACACAAGGAATAAAAGAAAACTTTTAAAATATGATAAAGAACATTTACCCAAAGCTCTTAGTAAAATATATTAAAATCATGTGTTCCTTTTAAAATACAGATTATATTATAAATCCAGATTATGCCTACTGTGAGCAATTTTATTCCCTCTTATACAGGATGCTAAAGTCAGTGTCATCAGAGAGGATAAAGAAATAAGATGCAAGATTTAAAAGGAAGAAACAAATATTTCATAATAAGCATTTTACAAGATACCCTAAATAGAAAACTCCTCTGCAGATACATAATTAATATATAATTCAAGGTACAATCAGGTAAATGGAAAGGATAGACAAGGATTTAATGCCAGTAATTAGGTTACACAATTTCCAGGTGGATTAGAGAAACAAAACAAAGTAAAAATAAACAGCATTCTAAAGAGTTTAGGAAAAATGGGGGAAGAAATCAGAGACTACAGGGATATCTGGTGATCTATCCCAGGGCAGGCACTACTGCAGAAAACTGCAGCCCTTTACTGGTTATCAGCCTCCAAATCCTGTGCTCTTCTGAACCCACTTCCTTCTCCTCCCAGGCATGACCTAGTCACCACAGAAGGCACCATTAGTTTCCTGTTGTCAGCACCAGCACCATGGTTGCCATAATCAGTTGCTATAATCAGTTGCCTAAAATCACCTCTGCTATGGCTGCTGACACTGTGAAAGTCACTAGTTGCCTGTGGAAGCCACAGGCCAATGGCTTCCACCTTCCTCCCTCTCTCCTCCTCTCTAATCTCCTGAGAGTGTTGACCTTTGGCACAAACTAATCACAAACTAGTTCTCAAGTAATTCTAGAAGTTCTCATTTATAAGTATCTAGCTTCAGCAGTAGAGGGATAGAATTGAAGGTGAGTGTGGGCCTCATTAACAACTGAAAATACCAGGTAACATAAATACAAGAAATGGGCAAATTTTCTAAATGCAAAAGCTAGATATAGAATTATTATACAGAAATAATTAAATTTCCATACAAATCATGAATCAGAAATTAAAATAGGCCAGGCTTGGTGGCTCATGCTTGTATTCTAGCACTTTGGGAGTCTCAGGCAGGAGGATGGCTTGAGCCCAGGAGTTTGAGACCAGACTGGGCAACATAGCAAGACCCTGTCTCTAAAAATAAAAATTAAAAATATCAGCCAGGTATGGTGGCATGCACTTGTGGTCCCAGCTACTTGGAAGTCTGAGGTTGGAGGATCACTTGAGCTTAGGAGGTTGAGAGAGCAGTGGGTCATGATGGTGTCAATGCATTCCAGTGTGAGTGACAAAATGAGACCCTATGTCAAAAATGGTAATGAATTAAAATATAATTTATAATATTAAAAAAATACAATAACTATGAATGATTCTAAAACAAGTAAAATACCTAAGACTAAAACTAAAATTACAAAACTTTATTATAAGACATTGAAGAAGCTGGTTGTGGTGGTTCACATCTTTAATCCCAGCACTTTGGGAGGCTCAGAAGGATGCATTGCTTGAGCTGACGAGTTTGAGACCAGCCTGGGTAACTGGTGGAACCCTGTCTCTATAAAAAATGCAAAAATTGGCTGGGCATGGTGGCACTCACCTATAGCCCCAGCTACTCAGGAAGTCAAGGTGCGAGGATCACCTTAGCCCAGGATTTAAAAAAAATAAAATAAATAAAGATATTACAGAATATTTAGATTAGTTGCAAATCATAACAAAACTAGAAAGATTCAATATTTCCAATATCAAATCTCCCCAAATTAATATATACAATAAGAGCAACTCCAGTCATCACTATATCATCTGTTTTGTTGTTGTTGTTGTTGTTGTTTTAACAGTAAAATGTATATAAAACATCTAACTCCAATACACACCTAAAAATAGAATGAGTATGAAACTGCTCTACCATATGTGGAGCATATAAAAAGATATTTACATGTGTATATATATAGATATAGATATAGATATATAGATATTTACATGTGTATATATATATATATATACACACACACACTATATATATATATACACATATATATATTATATATATATATATATATACATACAGTAATTAAGACTAAGTAATGAATAGATAAACTACAGAGACTAGAGTACCCGGGCTTACACATTATATGCTAAATGATAAAACTATTATTGCTAATCAATAGTAAATGTGTGGACTGTTAAAAAAAATTGTACCATCAAAATTAGTAGACATTATTTTAAAAAATTTAATGAGATCTATTTCATATCTTATACAAATCATTTCCAGGAGTATTTACTATGTTAGTAGTAAAAGCAAAATTTAAAACTTTTACTTTTTAAAAGTAGGGAATTATGACACATGCTAATTAAAAGTTACCATAAAGAAAATATACAAATTCAAAATATTTTCAACAATAAGAGCTGACAAACATTTGTATCTAGAGACTACAATTTTTTTTTTTACCGTATTAAAGGCAAATACTCCAACAGATAATGAAAAAAAGAATAGATATTTCACAGAAGAGAAAATTCCTCTTTCCAATAAAAACATGAAAAAACATTGCAAAATACTTTTTCACAATCATAATATAATACAGTTTTACACCCACCAGATAGAAAATATTTAAAAGTCTAACAATACTAAGTGTGAGGATGTGGAACAAATGCTGGTATAATGTAATTTGATATGATACTTTGGAAAATGATTTAACACTATCTAGTAGAAGTAAACAATGTGTATATCTTATGACACCATCATTCAACTCCTGGAATAAATCTTTGAGAAATTGTTGCAAATATATATATATATATATGTAAGGAGAAATTATAGTAATGTTCATTATGCCTGATATTTCTTAGCAACACCTAAAAACAACCAAAATGTTTTCTGAAAGAAGAGCAATTAACTATATGTTTCTATATTTGTAAACCACTAGATGAACTTATTTACACATTTGTTGAAACAGATGATGCTGTTCTACAGTGTATTGTATTCACACATTTATTCTAATATTAGACATTACTATTTGGCTTACACATTTTAAGAAAATAACAGAATTATCACATTGTGCATTTTTTAATGTATATAAAAAACTCAGAAAAAAGTTCAATATTTTGTTCACAGTAGTGGAAAATTATTCCTCTACTTGTTTGTTCTTTATAGACAAGATAAATAAGACCTATGCAAGTTATCAAAAACAGAAATGCTAGAATGGCAAGTTGAGAACAACATTGCAAACCTATGGAAAAAGAATAGCACTAATCTGAGAATTCTGAAGGTTCTAAATTACAAACCTCTCAAAATAATTAATAGCAAATACAATATTTTCCTATAATACTGGACATTGTGTTTGTCCTGAACTTTTAAAGGGATATTTGTGGCTATATAGGTAATTATGGACCAATAGGAGTTACATTATATCCCCTCCCCACTTAAGACAAGTCACAAGGTAACTGATGAACAAAAATAAAGCTAGACATAAAATATGTGAATCAGTTTAATTCCTTGGGAATAAACCATTATATTTTCCATTAGAGTATAATAATCTTTGGCTTCTGTGGGTGCAAACTAGTTCATTAGCAGTCTGAAAACTATAATACATTTGAAAGAGATCAAAACAATAATTGATCAAGAAGTTCGCCTTTTAAAAATTAAAAGAAATTTTACAATATCTTAATGAGGACATGAGAAAACAATTAACCTTGGCATTATTGAAAAGTCTTAGCATGAATACTAAGTGAGCTAAAATATAAAACTAAACAAACATCTCTCAAACAAAATAAAATGCCATACTACCTTTTATAACAGGGGATAATCTACAGATGTCTCAATTTCTGCTTGACTCACTGATAATGAGAAAAAGAACACAGAAAAATATATCAGTGCCACCTGTCTCTCCACATGGTCACTCAGATTCCACTCCTTCACTTCCAGCCCTCCAGACCATTCAGTTCTTGCCTCCTCTCAGGTTGACGAGGCTCACCTACGCTTCCTGGACTGATCTTATTTTATTCTTATTTCCCAATAATCAAAGAACATGAATTAAAAAAAAAAATCTTCAAAGACATATTTTTCTTTCAATCAAATACTTTTTTAATCAAAAACTTTGATATTCGGAATAATTGTACTGATGTGGCCTTCAGAAGCTATTTTGGAGTTCTGAAACAGACAGTTCACTAGGTCTTTCTCTTTGCAATTCTCTCATAATGACCTTTTTCGTCTACAGATGATATAGGTGTCTCTGACAATACAGGTAAAGGAAGGGCATAAATATTTCAGTTTATCATCTTCTTACACACATATTAACTGGTATGGTTTGGCTCTGTGTCCCCATCCAAATCTCATGTCAAACTGTAATCCCCAATGTTGGAGGAGGGGCTAGGTGGTAAGAGATTGGATCATGCAGTGTGAACTTCCCCTTTTCTGTTCTTGTGATAGTGAGTTCTTAAGAGAGCTGGTTGTTTAAAAATATGCAGCAGCTTCTCCTTTGTGCTCTTCCTCCTGCTCCAGCCACATAGTATGTGCCTCTTTCTCCTTTGCCTTCTGCCGTAATTGTAAGTTTCCTGAGGCCTCCTAAGCCATGCTTCCTGTACAGCCTGCAGAACTCTGAGTCAATTAAACCATTTTTTTTTTTTTTGGTAAATTATCCAGTATGAGGTGGTTCTTTATAGCAATGCAAGAACAAACTAATACATTAACTTAATACCTACTCTCTGCCTGGGAAGTGAGACTTACATTGCAGGAATTCCCTCTCAATGAGTTTGTCCTCCTTCACTAACAGTGTCAACAAGGAGATACATATATGGATCACTTGAAAGTTAAAAGCAGCCAGCCTGCATTTGCCCTATGAATAAATGGAATACATTGAGAGTATTCCTCCAAAGAGAAATCTAAAGATCATTTAAGTTGCCATAAACAGAAATAACTATAATCACTAAGAACATTATATTTGTATTATGAGGTGGTATGTTTTACGGTCTTTTTTGTATTAGCTTCATTTCAGACTTCATTTCACATTCCTTCCTTTGTTTTACATATCTTTTCCTGTATCACCAATTTCTTGTGTATACAACATACAACATAAATTGGTGTTTATTTTCTCTAGTCCTATAAATTGTAGATTTTCTTTCTATCTTTTAAGGACAAGATAGTACATAAATAACTACATCTTTGACAAATTAGCAAGTTAGTTTGGGGAAAGTTAAAGGTTTACTAAGTGTAGAGGAACAGATGGGTGTCAAGCATAACACTAATCTAACCAATCTTTGGCATATCTTATTCAAGTGATTATTGTCCCTAGATAATCTGTTCCTTCATAAAATGTATTCTGAACAAGAAGTTCTCAGTATGCATGAAAAACAGATGTTGATAAATTTACCTGTTCTGAAGCACCAAATAGGTCGAGGGAAAATGTTTCCATATTGGGAACTTGACAGCATTGTAGCTATGAATATAACCATTTAGACGAGGGCTTAAGTCATGGGAAAAGGTAGGAAAATGTTGATACCAGAGAATTAACAAGAGAGAGACTGATGTAGGAAATATACAGGAAAAAATAAATGAGATTCCCAAACTTCTGGCCAAAAGAATGCACAGACTGAAGCTGTTATTTAAAAGATCAGAGAAAGAAGAGAAAAAAGAAACAACTTGAAATAAGACTAAAACCTTTATTTCTGTGTATTCAATCAAATATGTAAGATATCACACAAGCTTTAAAAGGAAAATTAGTAATAATTGAAAAATATTATAACAATTGCTGCAATAAAATGGAAGGAGAATGCAATTAAAGAGAGCAGAGCATAGGAGAAATGGCAAAGCTGGGTAAGACACCACAGGATGCTAGCAGTGTGAATAGCAACAAAGGCCTGAGGACACAGAGAGGTCTTACAGTTGACAAAGAGTTCAAGAAAGAGAACAATATTTTTAAAGCTAGACTTACAGAAGGCATCAAAAAATTACTTCAGTAACAGTAATTTCCCTGGAGTGATGCAAGATGTAGTCAAGCTGAAAAAAATATTGTAACTCTGAAAGACATTTAGAAACACAAAGAAGGAAAATGGAAGTGGAGGGAACTGCTATTTATTGAGTAACACCTATCTGTCAAGTTCTGTGCTAGATACTATTCTTCTGCTTTCTAATTCCCCACTCCAAATATTGTAGTAAGAAGATTTGCAGCCGGTGGAATAAAACAAGGATGTGTACAAATCAGGTAAACAACAAAAAAGACATGTACAAATTATAAAACTTCAAGTCACCAATAAAGAAGGGATTTAATCATTTCACAAGAGATTTCAGACAGGCAAAGCTGAGGGTCTACAAAACAATTGGCATGGATTCTTCAAAATGTTATGATCATAAAAGATAGACTAGGGGACAGTTCCAGATTTAAAGAGACTAAAGAAACATGACAACTAATAGTATCAGAGTGTGATAAAGGAAGTTGAATTAAAATAATGATATTTTTAAAGATAGTATGATAATGCATCTTTCAACCTTTAAAAACTTGTAATTTGTATGACAACTTTTTATTTCTTAATAAATATTGACTGTCATGCTTTTTTGTTTGTATGTTATATAATATACAGTATAATGATAGAAAAAATAATGCAATTTCTTTTTATATGGGGCCCTTAAAATTGTATGTATTTCAAGCCCCACAAAGCGCTGAATTTTCTTTTGGGAGCAGAGCGAGAATTTATACTCAGAAATGAAAGAAAAATGGGAAAAACATTTTTTATAGAGTAAGCATGTGCTATAGTAAAGAAAAGAATTGGGACTATTCACCTGAAATGTGCAGTTATCTTCTGGTTGAAGTGATCTCAGACCACTTTAGATGGATATATTTACATTCTAATATTTAAGATTTATGGTCAATATTAAAATTATCAATTAATGTGTACAATAGATTTATGCACACAACAAAAGCCCATCTAGTGATTTTGCTGAAAGACTGGCATTTCCACTGAAACAGAATGAATCTGTAGAACTCTATTGGAATGTTTGAACTGTGAAAGAGAACTAATTTAAGAAGTGCTGGAGTTAAAAATGAAGAACTTTAAAGCTGGATTACTCTAGATATTTGCATGTAATTCTCTGGGCTCCTTTTTCATCCTGTTCATGTGTTATTAGCTGATTCTGTGATGTCAATGTGCACATCTACACAAACTGGCCCCAGTACAAGGGTTTAGTCACCTACCGCTTAAAAATCTTAGAAGTTCCCATCAATGAATACGACTATCAGCTTCCCCTTTTTATAAAAGTATTTGAAAGAAGCAGACCTGGCTTTCAAATCTTAGCTATTTCTTTAAAATCATCATACATAGTCTTTTACCATTTTGCTTCCACTATTGCTCAATATTTTTTGACTGTTTGGTTTCCCAAGCTGGACCTTGATGCTGTTGTTCTCAAAACTAGACAGTTATTCATTTCCAGAATCACGAACCACATAGTATAAAATCCATAAATGTAAGTTGTATAGAGTTTATTCAATTGTATGTTTGTACATAGACATCTGTGTTCCATCCAAGTAAGTAAATGTTTTGAGTGTCAGATGTCACTTCAGTGATTCAGAATGACATGTAGGCCCCAAAGCAAATTCTTACAAGATATGTGTGCTAGCCATCTGCAGGAGTGTTCAAAAGATTAAGCATAATTTCTTGGTAACAGTTAACATCATCTTAAATACATGGCACTTAACTTTAAACTCATCAGCCACTCCATGAATGTTGTTTTGTTTAAAGAATATCTTGTCCCTGGCTTTTCCCCTGAGTTAATACCACACCAACAGGGTATTCGTTACATTTATCGATGGCATCAGCCGTCACACTCACCAGCAAACCGTAACTATGAAGCAAGAGATGAGCTTTCAGGAAAAAAACAAAAACATTAAAAGCCTGTCAAAGATCTATTAACTACTGATTTCTTCTGGGGGAGTTTCCTTCTTAGCATCCATTCCCTGGCATTGTTTAGAAGCATGGGTTCTGAAGGCAGCTCACTCAGCCCAAAATTACACTCTGGAAAGATACATATCATCTGGCTGAATTTGCTGTCAGAAATTCTTTTATAGCAGGGCCAGAAAGAGATAGATTTTGTATAGTATTTCTGTGGCCAGCACACTGTTAATTTCTAATCTAATACAAAGATCTGATTAGTCAATGAACATATTTTGTTGATAAAAGCTCCAGAAAACAGTTAAAATGCAAACTACTTTGTTTTGGGAACTATTATACTGTCCAAAAGACTTGCATCTGGCACCCTAAGCATTTCAGCTTTCATCAAACTCTGCATGTCCTAGTTTTTGGCCATACCCTTTCATGATTATTCCCATTTTTTTTTTTTTTGAAATAACCAAAGGACTAATTAGGTCACTTGTAGCTTGGCTTCAGTGCCAGGTCCGGGATCCCAGCTGGAAGTGAAGACACTTAAGAGAGCAATCACCATGTCTAATACTGCTGCTTGGCTTTAGGGATAATTGACATTTCAAGAGCTGAACAAGCTTAACATTGAATGAAATGCATTGAGGCAGAGCTGACACTAGGAAATGAACACATTTGTTTTACAAATATTTTCCAGGCATTCACTATGTGCCAGCCATTGTGCTAGGTTCTAAAGACAGAAAGGTTAAAATTAAATAGCACCAGCCCAAGGAAACTGCAGCCTATGGATTCAGACAAATATATGATTTACAATATAGTATGATGAATGCCACAACTGAGGCAAAGTAGGGGCGTAAAATGGGTTATAAAGGAAAAGGAGGAAGGTTTTGAGGAAGAAGAATCAATGCTAGGTGTGACTAAAAAATAACAGCAGATGTAAAAGAAAACATTATCAGTGGAAAACAGATTGTAAATGGAAAACATGGCACCTTCTTGGAAATCAAAATATTTAGAATATAGAATGCATGCTCATTCTTATGGTTCTTAATACTCTAGATTATTTACCTGCTTCTTACTTTTTAACATTCTTTAAATGTTCCCTATTGTTCAGTTTCTCATGCATTGGTTCACATCTCCAACACTCTAATCTCTTTCCTTGTTTATACTCTTTGCCCATTTGCTTCTGCCACAATTGGACAATCTTACTCTTTTGCTCAGCTTAAATATCAGCTCCTCAAAGACATATTTAAGTGACCACATCTCCCTTATATCACCATCATGAAAACCTATAGAATCTCAATATTAATAGTTGCAGCCATTTATAATCACTTACTTTCATCATTACAGTAATCCCCTCTTATCTGCAAGAGGTATGTTCCAAGACCCCCAGTGGGTGCCTGAAACCACAGATAGTACAAAACCCTAAAAACACTGTTTTTTCCTACATGTACATACCAAGGGAGAGATTAATAATAACATGTAATAATAAAATAGGAGAACTATAATAGTATACTGTAATAAAAGTTAAGTGAATGTTATGCTCACTCTCTCTTTCTCTGTAATATAATACCCTTGACCACAGTTGATTGCTTGTAGCTGAAGCATGTGCAAGTGAAACAACAGATAAGGGGGTACTACTGTACTTGTTTACTGCCGATATTTGAGCATTCCTATCTCTGTTTCAGGATGTAATTTTTGCTTTTTGAATGTTATTTCATCAGCATCTAGATCAGTACCTGGCATATAGAGTCTGAACAAATATGTGTTAAACAAGTAAATAAATATTTCCCTTCTCTTCACTCTTACATTTCAAGAGAACATGGATAATAGGTCATATTTACCTTTGTATCCTCACAGTTTAGGTCAGTTCTTGACACACAATAGATACTCTAAAGACAGATGTTGATTGACTAAATAAATGAATGCAGGGTGGAGAGCAGTAAGAGACTGGGTTGAGGAGTTAAGTCAGAAGCCAAATGCTGAAGGACTCTTTGAACCTCATTAAGGAATTTAGATCTTTCTCTGGGGGCAATATGAGCAAATGAATGGTTTCAAAATTGGGAGTGACATCATGAGAACATTTTTAAATAATACAGGTGTCCCAGATGCAATGTCACAGTGAATCAAAGGGATAAAAATATGGCAAGTCTGAGAAATAAGTCTATAGAAACAATCTATGTCATTCAATCTCTGTAATAGGGATTAAATATACTGACATAAGAAAGATAATGCTATCAAAAGATATTCTCCACAAGGGCCCTTTATGTTTATTTGACCTTATAAAGTTTATATTGTTGCTTTTACATTTGTGTTCAAATGCTCCTTTTCTTGGACATTAAAATAATGTTTTAAAAATGAAGCTAATTTATCATTATCCTATGAGGACATATTAGAAGAAAACTTATTTTCTCAGAACCTTATTCATTTAACAGTATTTAACATTAGCTGCCTTCCTTTATTCAGGTTTTGAGATTTTACTTGAAATTTTAAAAAAGCAGAATACCATAGAATCTTACAAAATATATTGAAAATAAGGTTGTATTTACATGCCACTGGGGAAATACTAATTTAACAAGAGAGATAAAAAATGAATATGCTGCCTTCCCATAGTGCACCTCAACCAATTTTTTAAATGTCATCCTTATTCAAAAACATTTATTTTTGTGCTACAGATATAAAGTTCTTTCTATGAACATCTTGTGTGAATTGATACCTGATTAAGCTGCATCTGTGTATTTATATGTGTGTCTCATGGTTTCATAAAAGTCCAGAAGTCTTTAAATGTGATTCAAAACCAACAAATATTCAAATTAAAAAAAAAAACATTTAAATAAATTAGTAAGAAAATGTGAAGTAGCAAGTAATAAAAAGTAAAATGTAAACTGCCAATCTAAAACAGTATAAAACTGAAAATGTGTTTAAGAAAATAATATTTTAGCAGGTTATAAGTGATAGAAATTTTCTGCTAACTGGAGATGCTTATTAGTTTATTTATTTGCACTCCTTTGACCCATAAAATTGAAATCTATGTTCCTTAAACTAAAAAGAGACAATAGGGCATTAAAGTGCTATGACTGTGCACTTTCAATGTCTTATGTCAAAAGGATGATCTTATTAGAATATCCTAATTCTAACAGGTAATTAATATTTATTTATTTATCTTATACATCATGGATTTCACTTGTCAAAATCAAATTCATTGATAAAAACATTTGTAGAATGGCTGGGAACTTCCTAAGAAATAAAACCTGAAGTTCATGTTATAGTTCTTTTTTCTTTTTTTTTTTTTTTCTTTGAGAATGGGGTCTCACTATATTGCCCAGGAAGGCTCAACTATCCTTCTGCTTCTGACTCCTTAAATGCTGGGATTACAGGTGTGAGCCACAGCACCCGGCCATCCTATAATTGTAACACAATGTATTTAAAAGAGAGAATGTACCTAGATGTTTAAATATCTTATGCCAGGGAAAAAATATCAAGAGGCAATTTTTCTTGATCTATTGAAACAACAGACCAACTATGTTATCCTTCTTTACAGAGAATCCACATTTTATTCTGCCCAGATATCTACAGGAACAGTCCACAGGAACAATAACCTCAGTTGGGATTTATGATCTAGTTTTTTTTCTTTTTTTGAGGCAGGGTCTTGCTGTGTTGCCCTGGCTAGAGTGCAGTGGTGTGATCTTGGCCACTGCAGCCTCTGCCTCACGAGTTCATGTGATTCTCCTGCCTCAGCCTCCGAGTAGCTGGGATTATAGGCACACACCACCAGCCCTGGCTAATTTTTATAGAGACTGGCGGGTTTTTCCATGTTGCCCAGGTGGTTTCAAACTCCTGGACTAAAGCAATCTGTTTGTCTCAGCCTTCCAAAGTGCTGGGATTACATGCATGAGTCACCGTGCCCAGCCAGGATGATCTATTTTCTTATCACATTTATTTTTTGACTTTTTCATGGTACAGTGTAAACTTTCAATTTTTAAGAAAAACAGTTTGCCAAAAATATTAAGCAAAAGTGATTTTCATTGGATAATTGATTTTCTATGTGTTTAGTAATATTCAGTTTTTGTTATTTCATTGGTTTTTGAATTTAAAAAAACACTAGGTAAATCAACTGATGATTTTGCTTATTCAAAAAGATAAATCTTATAATGTTCCTAAAGCTTGTATTATGAATTAACAACTGGCCAGAGTCTTCACTGTGAAGACAAAGCTCCATTCTCTTCCCTGGGGAAGAGGCAGAGTCAAATAAAGGAGGTGCTTAGTTTCTCACTCTTTGGGGTTACTTCATTTCGCAGCCTCCCAGACAACAGAGTGCAATCAAGTCTCTAAAAGAACAACTGGTGCATATCCACTCCTTTCGCAACTCCTAGGCCTGGAGGGTGGCTTATACTCATGGATACATTACTGTTTACTTCCCTAATACAAAGATTTAATAACACACAACCTTCTTTAGTTGACCAAAATCATTCTCTTCTTTTAGTATTGAAAAAGCCTAATGGTGAAGTACAAAAGGAGCTTCTCTTTTAAAGACTATCATTTCTATATTGCTTAATATCAATATATTATTTTCTTTCTTCCCAACCACCAGCACCTTCGCAGCAACAAGAAAGCACACACACATGAATACTCTGTGCTATTTTGTGACTCGTCTCAGGTCTTATTAATCAGAATTTTAATGTGGTGCCCAGGGAATCTATAATTTTTTTCAAGGCAATAAAAAGTTTGAAATCTGTTCTTAACTCTTGGTAAACACTACGTTTTCTGCCCATACAGGTGTATTTACTACCAGACACAGACAGAAGCATAATCTTAAGCTGTGAGAACATTCTCAGATGTGTATTACCAAGGAAAACTGTAGCAATTTAAGCCATTACAGAATCAAATTAAATATGTAATTGTAATAATAGCACTATCTATATAGTATATTTGAACGTTTTCCCCAAATCATGATTTAATTACATGCCTTTTAAGTTATTAGAAATACTGAGCTAAAGTCTATTCTAGCTACAATGCCTATAAACTAATAAGTGCTGAAACTAGGCTTGATTTCTCAAGCCTAGTTTTTTTATTTTGCACAATTAAATGTGATTATATCCTTTAGTCTGTATTTTACTATCCACCCCTAATGCAATACTCCTAAATGAGCAACCTAAAAATATTATTTTAAATATTTTAACATCACAGAGACTGTTCTATTTGTAACTACGTTTGTTTGGGGTACCTACAGAAATGGCTGTTAGTAGAGATTCAGAATTTCATAAAACACAGGGCAAATGGGAAAAACACCTGGCTTTACATTTACTTGATTTATTTAGACAAGTAGGGTATAAAAATTTTTAATGACTTTTATGTTTATGTGAATTGACAGAAAAGGTAACAGTTATCTGACATGTTTATCTTTCTTTTCTGAAATAGACTGAAAATACTTGTAGTTGGAATTTAGTATCTGGCAGTTACAATGGGCTCATAAACCCAGGATGACTTGAATGCTTCACTTAAAGACTGCAAATGGTAAGGTAAATGTGAACTCTCTTCAGATTTTCAATTTAGACTATAAGAGAGATTAAGAAATGAAAAACACAAATTGTATAGGAAGAGAGCAAGAAATGGCATTCAGAAAATAATCCCCCTCAGAAAATAATCCCCCTCAAAGTGAAATGAATAACTCTCCAAAAAAAGAAAGTGCAAGGGAATAGTTAGTAATTATAATTTCAGGCAGATCAGATAACAGAGCACTGCATATAGTATATTTGTATAATACTGCTATACTATGTAGACTGCTTATTACTAAATGAACTTTCAAGGAATTGTCACCTTTATTCACCATTGTTCTTTGCTTATTTTGTTTTTGTTTGTAAACTGAGCAAAATGATTGAGCAAAATTAGGTCATTTGGAAATTCAGTAAAAGTACTAAAAATAGAATAGACTTTATGGTTGGAATGTATTTTTTTATTGTACTTTAGGTTCTAGGGTACATGTGCAGATCATATAGGGTTGTTGCATAGGTACATTCATGGCAAGGTGGTTTGCTGCATCCATCACCCTGTCACCTATATCTGGTGTTTCCCCCATGTTATCCTCCACAACATTCCTACGCCCTGTTGTCCTTCCCCTAACCCCCACAACAGACCCCAGTGTGTGATGCTACCCTCCCTGTTTCCATGTGTTCTCATTGTTTAACACCCACTTATGAGTGAGGACATGAGGTGTTTGATTTTCTGTTCTTGTGTCAGTTTGCTGAGAATCATGGTTTCCAGATTGATCCATGTCCCTACAAAGGACACAAAATCATCGTTTTTTATTGTTGCATAGTATTTCATGGTGTATATGTGCCACATTTTCCCTGTACAGTTCATCATCAACGGGTATTTGGGTGGGTTCCAGGTCTTTGCTATTGTAAAGTGCCACAGTGAACATACCCGTACACGTGTCTTTATAATGGAATGATTTATAATCCTTTGTATATATATCCAGTAATGGGATTGCTAGGTCAAATGGAATTTCTATTTCTAGATCCTTGAGGAATCACCACACTGTCTTCCACAATGGTGGAACAAATTTACACTCTCACCAACAGTGTAAAAGTGTTCCTATTTCTCCACATTCTCTCTAGCATATGTTGAATCCAGATTTTTTAAGGATCACCATTCGAACTGGTGTGAGATGGTATCTCATTGTGGTTTCGGTTTGCATTTCTCTAATGACCAGTGATCATGAGTATTTTTTGATATGTTTGTTGACCTCATATATGTCTTCTTTTGAAAACTGTCTGTTCATATCCTTTGCCCACTTTTGAATGTTTTTTTGTTTGTTTGTTTGTTTGTTTGTTTTGTTTTTTCTTGTAAACCTGTTTTAGTTATTTGTAGATTCTGGATATTAGCCCTTTGTCAGATGGGTACATTGCAAAATTTTTTTTCCCATTTCATTAATTGCTGGTCCATTTTAATGATTGTTTCTTTTTCTGTACAGAAGTTCTAGAGTTTAATTAGGTCTCATTTGTCTATTTTGGCTTTTGTTGCCAATGCTTTTGGTGTTTTAGTCAGGAAGTCTTTGCCTATGCCTGTGTCTTGAATGTCTTTGCCTAGGTTTTCTTCTAGCGTTTTTATGGTGTTAGGTCTTATGTTTAAGTGTTTAATCCCTCTGGAGTTAATTTTAGTGTAAGGTGTCAGAAAGGGGTCCAGTTTCTTCTTTCTGCATGGCTAGCCTGTTTCCCCGACACCATTTATTAAACAGGGAATCCTTTCCCCATTGCTTATTTTCACCACTGATTCCACAGAAATGCAAACTACCATCAGAGATTACTACACATAACTTTATGGACATAAACGAGTAAACCTGGAAGAAATGGATAAATTCATGGACACTTGCACCCTCCGAAGCCTAAACCAGGAAGAAGTTGAACCCTGAATATACCAATAACAAGGGCTGAAGTTGAGGCAGCAATTAATAGCCTACCAACCAAAAAAAGTCCAGGTCCAGACAGGTTCACAGCCGAATTCTACCAGATGTACAAAGAGGAGCTTGCTACTACTCCTGTTGAAACTATTACAAGCAATACAAAAAGAGAGAATCTTTCCCAAATCATTTTATGAGACCAACATCATCCTGATACCAAAACCCAACAGAGACCCAAAAAAAAAAAAATTTCAGGCCAATGTCCATGATGAACATAGATGCAAAAATCTTCAGTAAAATACTGGCAAACCAGTGGCAACAGCACATCAAAAAGCTTATCCATCATGATCAAATAGGCTTCATCCCGGGGATGCAAGGCTGGTTCAACATACACAAGTCTATAAACATAATTCACCACATAAACAGAACCAAAGACAAAAACCACATGATTATCTCAATAGATGCAGAGACGGCCTTGGACAAAATTCAACAGCCCTTTATGCAAAAAACTCTCAGTAAACTAGGTATTGATGGAACACATCTCAAAATAATAAAAGCTATTTATAACAAACCCACAGCTAATATCATACTGAATGGGCAAAAACTGGAAGCATTCCCTTTGAAATCTGGCACTAGTCAAGGATGACCTTTCTCACCACTCCTATTCAATATATATTGGAAGTTCTAGCCAGAGCAATGAGGCAAGAAAAAGAAATAAAGGGTATTCAATTAGGAAAGGAGGAAGTCAAACTGTCTCTATTTGCAGATGACATGATTGTATATTTAGAAGACCTCATCATCTGAGCCCAAAATCTGCTGAAACTGATAAGCAACTTCAACAAAGTCTCAGGATACAAAATCAATGTGTAGAAATCACACACATTCCTATACATCAATAACAGACTAAAAGAGAGCAAAATCAAGAATGAACTGCCATTTGCAATTGCTACGCAGAGAATAAAATACCTAGGAATACAACTAGCAAAGGAAGTAAAGGATGTCTTCAAGGAGAACTACAAACCACTGCTCAAGGAAATAAGAGAGGAAAAACAGATGGAGAAACATTCCATGCTCATGATTAGGAAGAATCAATATTGTGAAAATGGCCATACTTCCTAAAGTAATTTATAGATTCAATGCTATCCCCATCAAGCTACTTATGACCCTCTTCACAAATTGGAATAAAAAAACACCTTAAACTTCATGTGGAATGAAAAGTGAGCCCACATGGCCAAGACAATTCTAAGCAAAAAGAACAAAGCTGGAGACAACATGAGACCTGACTTCAAACTATGCTACATGGCTACAGTAATAAAAACAGCATGGTACTGGTACCAAAGCAGAGATACAGACCAATGGAATAGAACAGAGGCCTCGGAGGCAACACCACACACCTACGACCATCTGATCTTTGACAAACCTAACAAAATGTATTTTTCTTTTTGAGAAAGGGTTTCACTCTATCACCCAGGCTTAACTGCATTCAGATCACTGCAAATTCCACCTCCTAAGCTCAAGCCATCCTCCCACCTCAGCCTCCTGAGTAGACTGAGGCTACAGGTGCACATCCCCACACCTGGCTAATGGTTTTGCTATTTTTCCAGGCTGGTCCTGAACTTCTGGGCTCATTCAATCTGCCTGCCTCAGACTTCCAAAGTGCTGGGATTACAGGCATCAATGCTAATTCCATTCTTGGATTTTCTTTTCAATTGTTCCTGAAAAGAGTCAAAATTTGGAAATTGTCCCGTTTAATTACAGTATAAAACCATTATTTTGTTCTGAATTGTGAAATCTAGAATACAACAAAGAATAACTGTGATGCATGAACTCCCACAAAATCATGTGTTAAAAAAATTAAAGAGCTTTAAATCATAGTAGAAAATGCATAACATGAGAATTATATTTTAGTTTCAAGCCTTACATATAATAAATGTTTCCAATAAGGACACTCAGCAGTTAGTTTGATTATCTCCCCTTTGTTTGGGGGATATGTCACAGTGCCATCAAAAATGATCCCACAACCTGATCTGCCTGTGAAAGACAAGTAAATCAGATTAGCTATTGGCCCCACATTTTGAACCTCCACAACTGCAGAACTTCAGTCTCCTTCCAAGAGGCTCTCTTCATCCAGAATGGGGTCTCACCATGTTGATGAGACTGGTCTCAAACTCTTGACCTCGTGATCCACCTGCCTCAGGCTCCCAAAGTGCTGGGATTACATGCAGGAGCCACCGTGCCCTGCAGCAGGTTCTCATTTGTAAGTAAGAGCTAAATAATAATAACACATGGACACAAAGGGGAAAACAACAGAAACTGAAGCTTAGTTGGGGATGGAGGGTAGGAAGACAAAGAAGATAAAACAGAAATTTGTTTTTTTTCACTATGTCACCCAGGCTGAAAATTTGAGAATGTATATGGCCTTGGATTAAATGCCAAATGGACCTAAGAATCCGGCCTCACTCACATTGCTCTCCATATACTGCCTAGTTCTCTCCTCCAAGCCCTCTGTTTTCCACTTAGACAACTATCAGAATGCCATCTAGGCTTACACTTATGCTGTTGTTGCATTACCTACAAACAAAGGTGTTATTTGAACTCTCTGAAGAGAATAGTCAAATGTCTCTTTTGTCTTTATTCTGCTTCTCAAATTAATACAGACTTTAAATACATGATTCTTTCAGCATTTCACACAGCTCTTTATCCCCACAGCACATATCTGCTTCTAGAAAATCTAGGTCAAAGCTGTCACACAGTACTAGGAACCTCAGGGCCTATGGTTAAAGCTGCCTCATCATGCCACACTTCACAAATTCCTTGGTGACATCTTCTGTGATAGCTCAACATCCTGCCAATTGTCTTCATTTTTATATGCCAATCTATATACCTAGTATGTCATTTATACTAGTATATGCCTAGTATGTCCATTTTTATATGCCAATCTGTACACCTAGTATGTGTCATTCACCTGTGAGGCATTTCAATTTCCATGTAAATCAGAAGATAGATATAGATAAAATTCATTTATGTTTATTTAGATACTATATGTGGTGTGTAAACATTGTTCTTGGCTCCTAATATATATATATATATATATATATTTCTGTCCCTCACTCACTCACTCTCTATATATAATTATAAATTTACAATATATTATAAATTTATATTTATAATATATAAATATATATTATATATAATTATATAATCATATACAAATAGTAGGAGCCTGGGAATGGGAAAGAGAATGGTGTTACCTATTTCTGTAAGCTATTCATTACATTGAACTCCCTAGTATAAAACGACTTAGTTGCTACAGTGTACAGATAATTACTAACAATTGAGTGACATCAGTTTAATAGCATCCATATTGTTAGATATACACTTTCATAATCTCCCACAAAAAATATTTCTTTCACAAAAATTCACCTGAAAATTTAGATTTTCATGGTACATTATCATGATCATGATTTTGGTTTTCATCTCCAACAACTACAGTAAGTATTACAATTTCTCAGCCTCACTCTATACTCTGTTCTTTTCATCCATGGTAGTAACATTCTACAACATTTCATAATTGTCAGGATGCTTCCCTTATCCAATATTCCATGCAAAGACGCTAGGAACATATTTGAAGTGGAAAATTGTGGTGCATATTCGTTGAATAAATAAATTAGTCAGCTTGGGCTGTCATGACAAAATACTGTGTACTGAGTGGCTTAAACAACAGAAATTTGTTTTCTCAAAGAGGAGGCTGGAAGTCTAAAATGAAGGTGCTGGCAGGGTTTGGTTCTCCTGGGGCCTGTCTCCTTTGCTTGTGATGGCTGCCACCTCACTGTGTCCTGACATGGTCTCTTATTTCTGCATGGTTATGTCTGCTGTCTCTAGTTGTGTACAGATTTCCTCTTCTTATAAGAACACCATTCAGATTACATTAGGTCCCAATCTAAAGACCTCATTTTAACTTAATCATAGCTTTTTCAAGGCCCTAACTTCAAATATAGCCACATATGAAGTACTGAGAATTAGGGATTCAGACATATGAATTTTAGGGGAAGACAATTCAATTCATCTCATGAGCTATAAATACATCATCCAGTCAAAATTCAATATTACAATAAGACAGGCAAATGCCAATTTATGTAAAAACCTCATTGTTATTTGTTTAGTCAGTAAGTATTCATTTCCTATAAGAAATTAAAAATAGCTTATTGACAGAAGAAATTCAGTGAAAATAATACATTTTTTAATAGAAAAAACATCAAGAAACTATTTGCAATGTGTGAATACTGAGTGTCAACTTCATTGGATTGAAGGATGCAAACTTTTGTTCCCGGTTGTGTCTGTGAAGGTGTTGCCAAAGGAGATTAACATTTGAGTCAGTGGATTGGGAGAGACAGACAGATCCACCTTCAGTCAGGGTGGGTACCATCTAATCAGCTGCCAGCACAGCTAGAATAAAGCAGGCAGGAGAAATTGCAAGAAGCAGATTTGCTGAGTCTTCTGGACTTCATCTTTCTCCTTTGCTGGATGCTTTCTGCTGCCCTCAAACATCGGACTCCAGGTTCTTCAGGTTTCAACTCTTGGACTTACACTAGTGGTTTGCCAGGGGCTCTCAGGACTTCGGCTGCAGACTGAAAGCTGCACTGTTGGCTTTTCTACTTTTCAGTTTTTGGAACTCAGACTGATCCACCAGTGGCTTCCTTGCTCCTTAGCTTGCAGATGGCTTATTGTAGGACTTTACCTTGTGATCATGTGAGTCAATTCTCCTTAATAAACTCCCTTTCATATATACATATGTCCTATTAGTTCTGCCCCTCTAGAGACCCCTGAGTAATACACAATGCCAATGTTTATACAGGGAAACTAGTTAACAAGTTGCAACTGTTCTCATACAATCCCTTCACATTTATATTAAATAAGTAAAGAGGATGTGTGGTGAATGAATAGTACAAGAGAAAAGAAGAAAAATGAAAACAGAAATCTAAAGTATCTAAACCCAAAGGCAACATTTGTATTTTAAAATTTAATTATATAAATGGGTTTTGTAAAAAAAAAGAAAAAGAAAAAATCATAAAAGCATTATAAAAGAGAAGAAGAATTCTAAAGTGGTCAAAAACAGAAGGTAGAAGCAAGGCAGACCTATATCTTTCCTAACTGTGATTTGAATAACTTATTTAACTTCCTGAACCTGATTTCTCTTCAGTAAAACAAGTATTATTTGGGAATTAAAACAAGGTAAACAAAGAGCTTTGCACTGTGTCTAGAGAACACTCAATATTCAATAAGTGACACAAAAAAGAAGAAGCATATATATTAAACTGAGCGCTGAAATAGTCAACTTACTTATATCAGTATAGGATTATGCATATGTGATCCATGTAGCACATGCTTAGTTTCCAGGTCAGAGACAGAAAGATAAGATCAAATCATCATCTTTTTCTTCTTCTTCATTAACAGCCTTTTGATAGTTCATATTTGCTGAATGCTAACTTAGTGAAACAATACATGAGACATTTTACAAGCATGATCTTATTTAATGCTACACACACACACACACACACACACACACACACACACACACCCTATTGTTATCCACATTTTACAAATGGAACAAAGAAATTTTTCCAATGTCATGCATTTACCTTTAACTTAGATGTTTATAATTCTAGAAACAAAATTTTTGCCCAGCATGCTTTTTGTCAATTGCAGTTAGTATTCAGATTGTTCCTCGAGAAGCCAATTGAAATATGTTAACTAAATTATTTAATATATTTGAGCTTAAAATATATTAAAATTACTGTTTATTGCAAATCTCAATCAAATATAAGGTCAAATGTGTTCTCTTGCATTTTATTTTATAAAGTAAAGTACAAAGTAAACAAGTTAACTTTGAACATAAATGGAAGAAAGGGGCTCATCTGTAATCCCTTTCACTTGAAAGATGTGGGCCTGGGAACTGTCTTCATTGTTCACTTTGTAAAACAGAACTTTTACTTTGATGAAGAGATAGCTACTAGAAGGTACCCCATGCCCTGTCTTCATGCCTGTGCTGGTCACTGATGTGGAAAGAGAGGATGCCTGGAGCAAAAGGACTGATTTTGTCATCATGACAATAGAGCTAATAGCCTCTCAGAGGTGTTGGATTAAACAGCTCTGGAACCACATTAGAGCTTCAGGTTATAATTTTTGAATTAATCGTCCATATTGCTTAAGCCATGTTTAATTGAGTTTTCTCTTACTGAAAGCCAAAAGCCTCCCTGAATGATCCAAGTTCCAATTCACTGTGTAAAAGCCTTGAATAATCAAATGTGAATTAACTGTGACAATTCCTTACATTGATTTATTTTTTCTCTAGTACACATACAAGATTACTATTTTTTTCCCTGAGGAAAAAATAGATGATAATTTTAGAATAGAAAATATAGAAAGCTGTTCTTACACGAAAATTATTTTTATGTATGACTAAATTAACAAAAAGGCCCTTGGCAAAAAATGAAAAATTCTAGCAAAAATAATTTCACAGATGATATGACGATTTTCCATGCAGCTCTAATTATGTGTATTATTCCCCATGAAACAATTGCCATTTTCCATATTTAGATCAATACAAGGCCAAAAAGTAAATACAAAAGAAGAAATACCTCTTGCCCTCATTGTAAGTGCTTGTTTTGCTAAAATATCATTGATTTTTGTTTGTACTGTTTCACCATTAGTGATATAAGAACTCACTCTAAATTTGAAAATTGTAACACAATATATGTTCAGTGCAGAGTATTTATTAGGATTTTGCTTGGTTGTAAACTGTAGGTGATGCTGTTGCTGATGCTCTCCCTGGTGCTTACTATCTCCGAAACACTTTCCAAAATTTTCAAGTTATCATCATAGAATCAGTCCACACTAGACCCCAGTCATCTGTACCATCATTGAAATTCCTTTTAAGGGTAATAGAAAGAACAAGAAAAAACATTCAGAAGCCAAAAAGACTCTTCTTGACGCCTAAGAGGTTGATGTCACAAGATTCTCAAACAGAACTAGGTATACACAGACACGTAAGTGTAGACATGCAGCACAGATTTGAAGTGTACCTGCACTCACAAGTTAAATAAAACTGTTATTTTTTAAACATAATTACTTAATAATATAGTGTTATAAATTAGAATGCATAAGAATTTGGACACTTTCTCACTGTATGAAAATGGTAGACCTTCTCTCCTCTCAAAACTCTTCACAAACCATATCCATGGAATACTATAAAATCCCTGAAGGCAGATGATGTCCTGTAATATAAAATAAAATGTTATATTAACCTCTCTGCCATAAACATTAAAAATTTTAGAATACATTGTTTTATATCTAAGTTTGACAACTCAATCAAATTTTTTTTTGTTTTCCTATAATTATATTTTCTTGTTATATATTCAAATATAATTTTCTCTTTGTTAATAATGGCAATGATGGATAGTAGTTTACGGGAATTAAGGCTTGCTAATAATCAACTGAGCTGATCCTTCAACCCTAGTTAAGCTTCAAGATGACTAGAAATCTTAACTCCTTGAGGGACTCTTAGCCTAAATTACTCAGCCAGGCTGCTCCAGGATAATGGATCTTCAGAAATGATGTGAGATAGGAAATACATAAAGCTGCTAAGTTTTGGGGTAATTTGTTAGACAGCAGTAGATAACTAATGCAAATATAAACTAAACAGGAACTATTTATTTGTCTATAGTAGTTGATAAATAAAAAAGGACTCGAAGACTGATATTAGAATCCATTTGCAGCATCTGCAATTCGTAGTTTATGAGCATTGTTAAAAAGTACTTATATCAAACAGTAGTTGAAATCATTATTAATATATACTTTGCTTTTTTTTGCAACAAAGTCCCAAGTTAACAGGCATTATATATGTGCTTATATATCTAACTAGTTGTCTATCCATTCATCCATCTATCTTTCCATTGATCTAATTATCTATTCAGAGATGGGACTAAATGAACCCTACTTAAATACTAACAATCAATATTATTGGGCTTAAAATGGGTACATTTTTTTTTTTACATGACCAATTCTGTCTTAAAGAATTTATTTCTTAATGTGCTATTTATTCTATAATAATGATACTTTATGGTATTGAGTGGTAAAATAATAAGATACAATCTCAGGCAAAGAAAATAAAGTAGTTAAAGATAAACAAACAAACAAAACAATACAACAAAATCACATGGTGATGGCAGTGATGGTCCAACTGGTGTGACCACTGCAAAGATGTCGACTGCAGTCGGGAAGGTGCACCAGGGCTGTGTGCTCACTGAGCCAGTGGGGGCTGGGAACAGGTGGGAACCCCACCCCCTACCAAGTTAGCAAGTGCAGCTGCAGCTGCCGGGTCATGGCTCTGAACTCAGGCACCCCTACACTCTAGGGAACTGAGGAAACACCCCTACCCTTGCAGGCTTGGAAGTACCTGCTCCTGCTCCCTGACCTCTCCCTGCTCCCAGCACCTGCTCTGATTTTGAAGGAAAGTTGCAGCCAAGTCTGGTCACTGTCTTGACCTGGCCACGTGTACATGCACTAGGGGTGGCACTGTCAGAAACTTAGGGCACTGATGGGCACCTGCAGGCCTGTACTGAGCCACCCTCAGCACACTCCCCAACCCCTGCATACTCCCCAACCCCTGCACACTCCAAGCCTACCTCCCTTCACTTTTCAGTGCTTCAGCCTCCTCTGCAACTCTGGGCACTGATAAGCTCAGGGAGGGAGACTGGGGGGTAGGTGTAATGGTGGCTTATGCAGGCCTACAAGTGCCCCTCAGCATGGACTGGTCACTGTGGATGGCATGTGGACAGAGGCAGGAGGAAAACAGGCTCTTGACAGAAAGGGGTGGGTCCCCAGTGAAATCTCACCTTCAAGCCAGGGGCGACCTGAAGACTGGGGATCCAGCTGCCAGTTCTAGATGGAGTCTGCTGCCCATAGTGAGAACCTATAGTGCTTTTTCCAGGCCTGCCCATGGCCACCCATGGTCCAATCCACACATGCTTCCTCACTTCTGAGCCCATAAAAACCCCAGATGCAGACAGATTAGGATAGATGTCAGGATGCATGGAAAAGGAGCTACCCAATGTGGTACCACTCTCAGCTGAGAGCTGAACACTTGTTGGATGACCTGGCTGCAGAAAGGAGCTATCTACTTCAGATCTCCTGAGAGCTGTTTCTGTTGCTCAATGAAGTTTCTGTCTGTCTTGCTCACCTTTGAGTTGTCCACTTACCTCATTCTTCCAGGACACGGGACAAGAACTTGGGACCCACAGAATGGCTGGACAGAAAGAGCTGTAACACAAACAAGGCTGAAATGCAACCCCTCTTCCCATTCACCACATTGCTGGAGGTGAGGAGAAAACAGCTGAAGCCCTTTGGGGAACCCAGACCTAGGGGATCCCTGCACCAAGGCTGTGACACCCTCTATCATCAGAGTGGAAAGACAACCTACAGAATAGGTGAAAATTTATGCAGTCTACCCATTTGACAAAGGTCTAATTTCCAGAATCTACAAGGAACTTAAACAAATTTACAAGGAAAAAACAAACAACCCCACTGAAATATGAGCAAAGAATATGAACAGATGCTTCTCAAGAGAAGACATTTATGCGACCAACAAACATATGAAAAAAACCTCAACAGCACTGATCATTAGAGAAATGCAAATCAAAACCAGAATTAGATACCATCTCATACCAGTCAGAATGGAGATAATTAAAAAGTCAAGAAGCAATAGATGTTGGTGAGGCTGTGGAGAAATAGGAACATTCATACTGTTGGTGAGAATGTAAATTAGTTCAGCCATTGTGGAAGACAGTGTGGTGATTCTTCAAAGATCGAGAACCAGAAAGATATAGAACCAGAAATACCATTTGACCCAGCAATCCCATTACTGGGTGCATAACCCCACTAAAAAAATAAATCATTCTGCTATAAATACACATGTACATGTGCGTGTATTGCAGCACTATTTACAATAGCAAAGACATGGAACCAACCCAAATGTGCATCAATGATAGACTGGATAAAGAAAATGTGCTACATATACACCATGGAATACTATGCAGTCATAAAAATAAATGAGATCCTGTTTTTTGCAGGGACATGGATGAAGCCGGAAGCCATCATCCTCAGCAGACTAACACAGGAACAGAAAACTAAACACTGTGTGTTCTCACAGACATAAGTAGGAGTTGAATATTGAGAACACATGGACGCAGGGAGCGGAACAACACACACCAGGGCTAGTCAGGGGTTGGGGGAGAGAGGAGTGAGAGCATTAGGACAAACAGTGAATGCATGTGGGGCTTAAAACCTAGATTACAGGATGGTGGGTGCAGCAAACCACCATAGCACACATATACCTAGGTTACACATATACCTATGTTAGCAAGACATAAACTCAAAAACAGTAAAAATCATCGTTTATCCAGAGATTTAGGAAAATAATCATTCAAGTTTGAACTTTATAGAAAGCTGAATATTCATTATTTCAAAACACAAAAAAATGTTTTCAAGTTTACTTAAAACTACAATAAATAGTTTTCACAAAATGATCAGATTTGTGTAACCAGTACCAAAAACAGAAGAACTAGGTTTACACCTACACAATACCCTTCATTCCTCTTCCAAATTAGTATGTCTTGAAAAGAAAAGCATTATTTGACTTTTAATAGCAGAGATTAGCTTTGCCTATTTTATACTTTATATAAATGTAATCATTTATTATGTACCTTTTGGTTTCTGCATTATTTTGTACATGCTTATGAGATTCACCCATATTACTACTAGTAGTAATTACTTCATTCTTACAACTTTATGTAGTTCATTGTATGACATTATATTATTTTAAACTTTATATTGCTCTAAAAAATACATCACATTGTTTATCATTCACTATAAATAACATATACTCGGAGCATTTTCTTCTTGTTGCAGGTTCCTCAGTTACTCTCCTGTGTGGCATATGCTTTTAAGAACACTGAGGTAGTGCAGGGATTTTGGCTCTTCACCGATGTTTTCTTCTGATTTAAAGACTTTGAGTCATCTTCCCTGTTTTCATATTCTACCTTTACTTATTTTTTCCCCAGTTACTTCTCTCTTTTTATCTGTTAGGATTTGGGAAATAAGAATTTTGAACTTAATAAAAGTCATGTCGGCTCATTTCAAACAGAGTTAACAGAATATTTACAATTGGCCTATAAAGACAGGCCCTGGGCTATGAGATGGATAAGATAAGAAGGCAGACAGCTTACTCTCAAGTGCAGGGTCTTTCCAATAATATTCAATATGGAATAGGTTTTTATTTCCCCCCAGATCTTCATGGACTGATAGTTTTATAAAATAAAAAAAAAATAAGATACTAAAGAAATGAAAACTATATTAAACATGAGCCTATGTATATATTATTAATTCAACAGGTATAAAATTACTCTGTCAAAATAGTATGTGGTTTTCTAAATACATACTATAAGTTTCTGTATTCACATCATTGTGAGCCAGTAATAAACAGTTTACAGACCATAACTGTCCATGGACCACTACACCAATCAGTAAATTCTCCATAAAATATTCTAGATGTAATCCTTGGTTCCTTCGGCATTTATGACTTTATGTAGTCATTAATTAAATTTTTGTCTTCTTCCATAGTTGATCAAATATACATTAAAGAATGACATTTTGCTTCATCAGTGTTTCCTTTGCTGCCAAATAGAAAGCCTTAAATATCTCTCTAGTAAATTTGCAAAGAAAATGAATAGATTTATGGGTAGATGGAATTAAATTGCATGAATGATAACTTCCCTGTTAACTGTTCAAAGAATATTTAATTTCAGATTTTTTTACCTGGTTCCCTAGTAACTGACATTTTTGTGTTTTATCTACAGGTAACCATGTTTCTCTAGCCATGTTATAGTATAAGTTGTTATTTGTATACAGGTTTATGTGGTGTATGGCGCTGTGGTCTCCTGCTCAGTAGAGACCTCTTTCTTTCCCTCTAGCCACCCATCTAAAGCCATGTACAGTGAGTATATTTATATCAGTTAGTGCTTTTAGCCTTCCCCCAGCAAGTCAATATTTTCCTCTGATTTAAAGAAGTAGCTGTTTCCTCCAAGGCCTTTTTTCTTAATCTCTAAATCTTAAGTTGCAAAGAATGGAATCTAAGTTTAAAATCATGCTTCGTCGGAAATACTCTCATTGTCCTAATAGAACACATTATCATTGCTGTGATTATTATTTTCTCTAATACCATAAAACCTCTAGATTATTGTTAACCCTAATGTATTTTATACTGGTAACATCAGGTAAATAAATAGTTAATGGATATCAAAAGTATGAGGAGTACAAGCCAGCGTTTTATATTGCCCCCTGCCTTGAAAATTACACTGTTACACACTGATATCCCTGGAAGGAAAATGTGTTACTACAGATCACTCTAAATGATTCACAGTGATATTACTAAGTTCATTGTTTATTTAATTAACCTATGTGGTAATCGAAACAGGTGTACAGGAACTGCATCATGCAGTGATTAAGCTGCACCCATATTAATAATAAATGTGTCTAAAGATTTATTCACAGTTATTTGACTAAGGCTATATCTTAGAGATTTAGATAAAATTTACTCAATATTTCTATAAAGCTTTTTGAAAATAAATATATGCATAACAGACATTTTTGTATTTGGGGGCCTAACCAGTACCTGTGCCTTTTCCTATCTTTGGAGAATTCTCCGTTGTATAAATCTTGACTGGAAGCAAATTTCTACCACAATTATAAAAGCTGAAAGCATAAGATTCTAAGTTACTCATTTCTGCTAACAGATAGGATTCCAGAATGTTAATCTAGATTTGGCCAAGCATATGAAGCTCCTTAGCATGTGAATCTTCAGCTAATACACAGGACTTGGGCATCATGAGACTTCTTTGTAGCAGAGGCAGTAAGTGTAAGGTTTTAAGGGCAATAGCATTTGGTGTCCAGTGCTTTTATTTTTGGCAAGATAAACTATAGAATGGTGTTTTTACCAATGAAAGTAGCAATTTTGTTAGGAAATAATTTAGGTTCTTTATTCATATCAGTTTTAAGAAGCTAGGCTTCTTTTTTTTTCCTGGTATTATGTGAGATCCTTGACATCCTTTCAGTAAAGTTATTTTTTATTGTTAAGTTGCCAAAGTCAGATTATGATGGTTACATATAAGAGACCCAGCTGATTACTTGGTACCTAAAGTGATGCATGCAATAGAATCCCAGGAAAGTGAGAGCATCTCGGAATAGTTATTTGACTGGACAAAAGTAAAAATATGGCAGAAACAAGACTGTCTTTAGGCATAGCTCTTGACTGGTTTGAGATCTCTCATTTTCCTTCCTTTGGAAAGTTTGCTCTTAAGACGATACCTCTGAGAACACACCCTCCACACTGGAGCCCCAAAAGGTCACATGTAGTTAAGAGTCCTAAATTAACTTTTGGCATCAACTACTACCCCTGTGAGGGAGCCATCTTGGACATTCAGCCACAGTAAAGCGTTCACATCACTGTAGCCACATGGGAAAAAGTGACACTCCAAGAGACAATCATCCAGCTGATGATGTGAAACCATGGACCCATGACAAATATTAATACACTGCTGAGTTAAGCTATGAACTTTGGGGGTATTCTGTTATACAGAAATAGATACATAGAAGTGACATATCAATTAGTGTCCAGCAGGAGACAGAAACCACAAAGCAATTTGAACTTGGAAAAGGTAATATAAAGATCTATTCATTAGTAAAAAGTGGTTAACCTCCAAAAAGTAAATGTAAACTTGTATAGAAGCAACAACGATAGAGAGCTGTTTCTATTCCAGGATGGAGGAAGGGTGAATAAAACAACTTAATATTTCCATATGACTACAGCCATCCCTTATTCAAGTAAAGAAGTTCTCATCCTATCCTTAAAATTAGGAGACACACACTTAATCATCATTATATGAATTATCAGTTATGTTAATTAATCATCAAATTCACTTAATCTCATTATATTTACCTTAAAGTTTTATAAAGTTAAAACATGGAGAGGCTACACAGTCCATTTTCTGATTTTTAATTTTATTTTATTGAGATGGAGTTTTGCTCTTGTCACCCAGGCTAGAGTGCAGTGGCATGATCTTGGCTCACTGCAACCTCTGCCTCCTGGGTTCAAGCGATTCTCCTGCCTTGGCCTCCCAAGTAGCTGGAATTACAGGTGCCTGCCACCATGCTCGGCTATTTTTTGTCTTTTTAGTAGAGATAGGTTTTTGCCATGGTGGCCAGGCTGTTCTCAAACTCCTGACCTTATTTCACATTGGTTATGTGTATATCAAGCAAGGAGAAAATTTGCAAATCTAAAACAGTCCTTATTTTTGTAATTGCTCATGAAGAGTTACCTATCACTTCTTTATCTTAATACTATTACACATATTAGGTTAGGTTTCCTTTCCAACCTCTGCTGGTTGTGGTGCTTTATCTAGTGGGTGAACCATCATTTCTGAAAGGTTTGAATCCTTAATGGTTTTGGTTTCTTGATTTTATTGCTGTCATTTTCTATTAGCACTTACCATTGGTCATCAAAGTACTTAAAGGCACCTGCGAGAATCCCCTCCGTTCCAGACAAAATCCTCATTGGCCTATTGTGTAGCAACAAATTCACTTCCCTTTAATTATTAGGATCAATCACTTCATCTAGTAGAGTAACAACTTTATTTGTCTAGTCACTCGGCAGCATGAAAAGCCCCCAAAATGGAGGCAACACTCTATGCTTCATAGGGTATTGAAAGCATTATTGTGTTTCCTGATGGAAGCATTTCCTTTTTGAGAATTAAGACCTCAAGGTTTCCACAATAAGAAGCAAACATTCTCTGTCTGCATAATTAGGTAAAATTGTGAGAGACACCAATCCCTAGCTTTGATTTGCCAGCCTATGTTTCTGACACTAGGGGAAACAAAAATATGTAATATTGCCTCTGACCTAAAGTATATATTTCATTCTATGAGACCACATTATGTCAGGATAGTGTCATACATTACCACTATAAATGACTCTTCAGTAAAGCATTATACCTTTGTATTTGGCCAACTGCTTCTGAGTGAGAGAGTATGTAACAAGGCCAATGAACTCTGTAAGACCATTGCAATTCATGTTGAGAAATTAGTGCCTTGATTAGAATCAATGCCCTGAAAATCTCATAACACTGATTAACGTATTATGAGACTGCAGATAGTGGTGCTAGGGAAACATAATGGGCACTAAAGGCAAAGCCATATCCAGAAAATATTTTATATTATGGTGAAGTTAAATTTCTACCTACTTCCTCATGTAAAAATGTAATCTGTCGGCTTCCAAATGGTATGCTGGTCCACATGAGAAAAGGTGCTATAGAGAGAACTCATTGTTGGTCTACGTTACCAGTAGATTCAGTACTTAGCAGTGACATTATTCATGTCAGCTTTGGTGAAAAGGAAGTCCTCTTAATGAAGTCTATATTTCATCCCTAACTCTATGATCTCTTTGTTCATGGGCCCATTGAGTAAGTAAGTACTGGGATTGCTGGGGAAGGAAGCTACTGGTAACCATGGAGTTATTTGCCTACTTTGCAATTTAAGATATTTTCCAAAGTGCACGTCTTTTGATAGGCATTCACAAAAAGCAAAAATGTCTTCACAGTATGATCCCACTCAGAGATATCTGTCCACATACCTCTTCCCAAGAATTTCTTCTAACCAATTTGTCACTCCTATTCTTTCATATCCCTAATCATCCAGTCAAACTATTAGCAGCTATATATCAATCAACGTAGTCCATAGGTCTAGATATCTCTCATTCCACCCAAAGCAGACAGCAAAACATACTGCTTGAATTTGTGTCTAGTGGGAGGTCACACTTCATTGCTGCCATCCAGGGTCATTGTAGAACTGAAAATCTGCTGCTGGTCAGTTTTAGGTACCATAAGAATATCATCCAGAACCATCCAAAAAAGAATTGTTTTCTTTCTTTTAACACCTCAGTCCCTGGATCATAATGAACTCCTCATGATGCCAGAAATGTGGATTGAAAAAAAGGCAATGCAGCAGGAGTTGGTTCCAAGTAAGTCTGAACTACCTTATTAGTACCTATGAGACCTGCCTGAGCCCAGTGTCTAATATACTATGTCTACTTGATGATGCATTGGTTTTTCTCTTGCCCAACCTTTAGTCTGGTAGATCAGAAAATGACTAGTTCATGATTGAAAGATCAGACCTCATGGTATGATATTCCACAGTTAGCACTGAGTCTTCACCCATGCCAACTAGCAAGCCAGAAGCTCCTTCTCAAGAGGAAAATAGTTATCTGCCAAAAAGACCCATGAGTTTCATCCAAAATCCTTAATGAATTTTTAATTCTTTGTACTGCAGTTCTCCAATAGGTTGTTGTCAGGTTCTCCATATAGTATTCCTATTTGCTACAGATGATCAGAGCATCATTGGATCTCCTTGATTGTAAGACCCAACAGAAAAGTCAGATTGTACTGAAGCCTAGACTTACAACAGAACTTTCTTTTTCTCTGGGATACCAAAAGTACAGGTAATTTGGTGTAGAAACTCAGAAATGTGGCATATATTTCTTGCAATTTTTTTTTTTAGAACCACCCTACCAAACACTGCCTTGTGTATGTGTGTTGGCAGGGTGGGGTGTGGGGACCAGTGGGGAGTTAGGCAATGTGAAGTAAAGTAAACAGTGTTTCAACTTGAAGAATATATTTTGTGTCCCAGACCATTTGAATTCCAGAAACTATACTGTCATAAGCCCCTGAAATTTTGTGGGATTTATCTTTGTCTCTCTGGCTCATATATGTATTGCTAAGATATCTAAAGAATTTACTACTTCCAGCACATCCCATCTAATTTGAACAATGTCATCAATTTATAGAAATAATGTGATATTTTGTGGAATGTGGTAATCAAGACCTATGAAGACTGTATTATGCATAGAGGAGGGGAAGAGACATAACCAAGGTATGATTGTGAGAATGTACTGTTGATCATGCTAGACGAGACAAATTTCTGGTAGTTTTTGCAATTTTTGCATGGAGAAAAAATGATTGGTTAAGGAAATATCTGAAAACCAAGTCCCAAGGATTATTCTGATTTTTCTAGTAAAAATATTATATCTGGACTAGTGGCCACAGAGTCATCAATCATTCTCTAAGATCTATCCAACTTTCGTGTAGGTCAAGTAGTCAAGTTAAGTGAAGATGTGTTAAGTATCAGCACCTTGCATTTTTACAGTCTTATGATGACAACACAAATGTTTTCAAAGCTTTCAAGAATAAAGCACTGTTTCTTGTTTAATACCTGAGGAGGGACAAAAAGGCCCAGGTTCAGTTAGACTTTGCTACTATTGTGACCTTTATGCATGGACCACAAAGCTAGTGTAGATTTTGCCAGTTACCAAATGTGTCTTTTCTAATACGTATTTAGAAACTGGAAAAATAGCTAAGAAAGTTGATCTGTAGACAAACTGGAGCCCCACTGTGACAAATTGGGGCTAAGAGTTCAGCTTTCCCCTAAATATCATTACCTTCTGCTTTGTCGAGTGAATAATAGCAAAAATTTTTGACGGGTTCTGGGCACAATGAAGTCAAAAAGCTGCTACTATGGTAATACAGAAACTTGCTGCAAGGCAAGGACTTGTAACCTGTAAAAGTTGATGTTGTGATGAATAATACTAGCTCCCTACATAACAATCCACTAACTTCCATGTGGGACAAATCATATAGGTAAAAGGAAAGTTCTTTCCTCCTGCTCTTATCTTGCAGTGACCTTCTGGTGCCCATTGCAGCATCAAATCAAAGTCTAAATCTCAAATCCAGTCAGCTCAATAGTCCCCCCAAATTGTATTATCTGAATCTGTTAAGTAATACATTAAGAATAGCACCTGGGAATAATTTCTCTCCATCTGTGAATAACTAACATTAAAAAGACATTTTCTCTGCCCAACCACAATGGTGGGACAAGCATAGCATAACAGTTACAGACATTATGGTTCAAACAGGGAGGAAATGGAATATAAAATGGAGTAACCATTCTAAAATAGTTTCAAAATCAAGCCCAGCAACCTCCATATGTTTCATGACCTGGAGTAATTATTTGTGGCTCTTGACTCTGTCCTCTGGTCTCTTTGCTGACCTCACAAATTATCCTTCCTTTTCAATGATAGCAGGATTTGCAGGTGACTAGTTTTTTTGTTTGTTTTGTTTCTTTGTTGTTGTTGTTGTTGTTGTTGTTTTAATTCAAGGGTGTAGAAATTTGTTTTTTTTTTAATTAAACACAGTCCTAATATTATTTAGAAAATATTTGGAAAAAGAAAATCACAGAGTGTCAAAACTGCTCTGTAAGTCTTAATTTCAAGACATAAAATATCAGGGGAATCAACCAAAATATGTGATTTGAAGTTCACATTTCATGTATTTCCCATAGCTCCATTATGAGGCTATATCGGTCAGGAAAAATTAAAGATTAGAAAACTAGGGCTCCATTGACCAAACCTGACTTGCCAACACCAACTTTTTATTTTGCTTTTAATATTTTTTATTCTGGTAAGAACATGTAACATGAGATCTATTATCTTAACAAATCTTTAAATATATAGTGTAGTATTCTTAAGTATAAGTAAAATCTTGTGCAGCAGATCTCCAGGACTGACTCATCTTGTATAACTGAAATTTTATACAACTTGAACAGCAACTCCCCATTTCACCCTATCCCCAGCCGCTGACAACTACCATTCTACTCCGTGTCAATGAATTTCACTATTTTATATACTTAAATAAGTAGAATCATACAGTATTTGTCCTTATGTGACAGGCTTATTTTATTTAACATTGTCCTGCAGGTTCACCCATGCTTTCACATATGGCAGATTTTTATTTATTAATTGTCAAATAATATTCCATTGAGTGAATATACCACATTGTATTTATATATTCTTCCATTGATGGATATTTAGGTTGTTTTTACATCTTGGCTATTGTGAATAATACTGAGATGAATATAAAATATAAATATATTTTTGATATTCTGACTTCAATTCTTTTAATAAATACCCAGAAGTAGAATTGCTGAATCATATGATAATTCTATTTTTAATACATCGAGAAGCCACTATACTGTTTCCCAATAAAGACTATGTTACCAAAACATGAGGGGTTTGGTCTAGGTCCTACTGCCCCTGCACAGAAAGCCAACCAGAGACAATGATTGTTGCAAAAGAAGGCGGCTTTAATTGAGTGCACAGCCAAGGAAATGGGAGATCAGTCTCAGATCCATCTTTCTGACAAACAAAAAATCGGAGTTTATATGGCAGGGAAGAAATGTAACTATGTATGGGAAAACAGGAACTCAGGAGGGGTAAGAAGGCAATCATAATGAATGAGGGGCTGGTTTGCATTGTCTAGATGCAATCTTTCAGTCTTTGATAACTTTTGAGAGGTCTGGTTTCTCATTGTCAGGATGTGTTAAGTTTCAAGCTTTAAAACCAGAAGGGTCAATTTCTATGTTTAACAAAAACAAAACAAAACAAAGCTGTCTATGGAACTACTGGGTTGGTTTCGGTCCCCTCCCCCACTTTGTATTGATCAGTTCCTTAGTAATGCGGAATCTGGTTATTGAACTTTCTGGTGGCTTTATGCTGAGAAGGGGTGTTCTGGGCAACTCCATACCATGGGTGATGACGTGACAACCCAGGAATCAAAGGTTAATATAATATTGTAGTTTTCTTCTGAAACACATCTTTCTCTCTCTAGTCCTCCACTTCTGTCAAAGACCAATCACAGCAGGACCAACTTACCTACAAAATAAGCTTCAGTCTCATGTACTTGACCTGTTTACCCACACAAAGTGCAGCAAGAATCATTGTCCACTGAGGCTCTTCTAAATTGGCTTTGCTGGAACCTCTCACGAGGTCATTTCAGTCAAAGCCATGGGAAAATAATCAGTTTCTCTAACTGTGTTCCATTTAAAACAGGTTCTTATTAAATGTAGGGAAACAAACACATTGCCGTAAATTAAGAATTACAAATAGTTTACAAATTTCAGAGAAATTAGGCAAAGAGAAATAAATATGCCTCAAATTCTGTATACTCTGCTCAGTTTAAAGTATATTTTAAAGCTATAAATAACTGAAAAAAGTTCTCCAGACTGTGAAAAACAAAACAAAAATAATCAGCAATATTTCAAATTTAAAAAGCCATAAAAATTATTTCAGTTCTCCATTAATTCAGTCTGTACAACCAACTCCTGCTCTGGTTCATATTGGGTTAGTAGTCTTTTTAAACACATTCGCCTTTTGGTTAGAGTCCTGGAAGTTTTCTCTCTAATCCAGTGGCACAATCTCCAAAGTTATAAGAAACTTGCATTCAAGAGTCCTTTCCATGAGCTCCCCCAAAGAAGCAAGCCCTGTACTGTAGCTGATTATAAGTCATTTTTGAGAAGAATCAACACAAAACAATTGTGGATGACAAAAGTCTTAGGGCAGCCATAATTAAAGACAGAGTTAACAAGGAAATTTGGTTATTTCTATTGGCATACAACAATTTAATATAATAATTGTAATTGTTACTGATCACATAAATTAAGACACATAAGAATTTCTGGACTGCTACACAATCCTGGAACACATATTAATTGCACACCTGTATAAATATAACCTGAATAAAGCTAAATAGCACCTCACATTTAACAATACTTCCTGTATAATTTTTACATGCCAAATAGCCTCATATGTTTCTCTCAGACTTCAGGGAACCCCATATCCAAAAACAGTTACCTTGAGTTCAAAAAGACTGAATTAAAAAGTTAAAATTTTGCTGCTGGAAAATACGTCAAATATTAAAGTTTTAAGATACTTGATATCACAAAATAGAATCACAAGTTACTCTAAAATAGTCATTCATTTAGCCAAGAGGATAATATGAAGACATTTACCCTTTGATAGTGAGTAGACTCAATTTCCCAAACAATAAGATCTAATAAAGATAACATGAGGCCAAATAAATCTGTGTCTCCCCATCCTTCTTTTTTTCCCCTGCATTTTACTCATAAGGTAAACAAAAATCTCTTGTTATCCCTCACATAATTTTTTTTAGAAAAGAAAACCAAATTTTACCTTTGTATAGTGTTTTATTAATGTTAAAGCTAGTTTTAATAAACCCTTATAAACAAATTAACTAATGTTAATCAGTTTGACCATGAATTAAGACTTCCATAAACCTTTTATAACCTTTTACAACTTGCTATTAAAGAGCTGATAAGGCTAGGTGTGGTGGCTCACGCCTGTAATCCCAGCACTTTGGGAGGCTGAGGTGGGAGGATCACCTGAGTTTGGGAGTTTGAGACCAGCCTGACCAACATGGAGAAACCTCATCTCTACAAAAATACAAAATTAGCTAGGTGTGGTGGTGCATACCTGTAATCCCAGCTACTAGGGAGTCTGAGGCAGGAGAATCGCTTGAACCCAGGAGGCGGAGGTTGTGGTAAGCCGAGATCATGCCATTGCAATCTAGCTTGGGCAACAAGAATGAAACTTCATCTCAAAAAAAAAAATAATTATTATAATAAGAGCAGATCAGTGCTTCAAGAAAACCCTGGTACTCTGACACATGGCCTTGCATCAGTGTGCTTTTGATATTAATGTTTAATTTATAGAAAAACTCTGAACTAATTTTACCCCTCAAAATTGACCCTCACAATGTCATATGCCTACCTCTTCTGTGATAGTCCCTGAGCTTAGATGAATTGAATGGTTGCAATTTCTGGTCCCGTGTCTCACAAAAGCAGTTTATTTTTATTGTCATCTTCTCCCAAGTTTGAAGACAAGACCTTGACTTGTGTCAGTGCTCAAGATTTAGCTGAAGTAGGTGACTTTCAGACCCCGGAGTCAAAGCTTGTGAACTTAATAGCACAAGAATTAGTTATTACAATATTTATACCATAGAAAGTCCTATAATTCTCTGTAGCATGTTACAAGTTAAAACATTGTGATTCGTTGTATAGGAGTTACTGCCTGCAGCACTTCAAACAACTGTATTAAAGTAGTTAGGTTATTCATTACATATGTCTGATTGCTGGCATTCTAATAATAGGACTGTGACCAAAAGCATCAAAAATAGGATAGGTCCTACGTCAAACTTAGCAAAGTAAGACAACTAAGGTTTTTATCCATCATTAAAACCGGCAAATGCAAATACCACTTTTATAATTTCAGTAAAAGGATAAATAATCTTCTTTCATTTAAATGCCATGTAACAAAACAGGGATGAAGAAACAAGCACACAGTAATTTCTTTTTAGCTATTTTGAAAGAGCATCATCACACATTACCAAGATTAGTTTCTAGATAGAGTACTGACAACTGATTAGGTAATTTTCACCACTAAAATCTTCAAACTAGTGCAACACTTGTATATATCTGGTTTTGAAGTACATACATGAAGGCATATCAGTGATGAATGACTTGGGGTAAAAAAAAAATCACTGGAAGGTTTCGCATATTTTATTACTACTTAATCCAAGTGAACACCATTTAATTTTAATATTGGTAAAAACAACAAAATTAGTTTGAGAGAAATTTCAATGAATATAATTTCCTTATAGACAAGGCCAATCTTTCCAGAACACTAACACTTTGTACTTATATCACAGATTTTCTTCATTACTTAAAGGAAAAGACCTGAAACCAACTCAAATTATTGATTAAATGGAATTATCTTGGAAATAAATATGACTTAAACATTTTCATTCTTATCTATCAAATATTAAAATAATGTACCATTTTGGCTTAGAACTTATAAACATAAGTCTTTTATTTTTATTTTACATTTTGCTGGGAACCTTAAAGCTCATATAGCCCTCTAGATCACCATAGGTAAACAAAACCAATCAAATTTTAAATGGCTAGTATCCTCTATCAATTTTTTTTTTTTTTTGCAGGCTGACAAAAGTAGCTCAGAAATTTTAGATAAATAGAACAACTGATAAGTTGATGGAAATGCAAAGGAAACAAAATGGCTATTCATAAATAGAATAAAATGAAAGCCTTCCATTAGAACATAAAAAACATCAGTGGTATGTGTAAATGTAAATAAAACCTAAAGAATTTTATCTACGCAGACAAGCAAATATAATATTAAACAAAGCAATGCAGACATTTATTTGAAACTTGCCTTCATTGGCTTCATGCTTAACTGTGTTTAAAAAGAATTGCCAAACTACCAATGTATTTTATTACAGTATTTCTTAATTTACTTTCATCAAGACTAAGAACTTTATGAGCAGTGTTAGTTAGACATTTCTCCAATTTTCTATCAGGTTTTAAATAATAATTTACTCTCTAAACTTTTTCAACTTTTACTTTCTCTGAAAATGCAGAAAGATAGACATATAGAGAAACAGGAGAAAAATTACATATGACTTACAAAGACTGTCTAAAACATGTTTAGACTTTGTTTTGTCCTGTTTCTCTTTACAGCCTTCCATACCAAAAATACATCTTCATATTCCTAACTTTCTTCACATCTCTCTCCTCTTTCCTACTGTTTTAATAAATAACATTTTCAGGTCTTTAATATGAATTAATCTTTAGATAACTACTGAATTAGACAAAATTTTTTTTTTCAATAAAACACATCTTTTTTTGCACATCTCATATACAGAATTATATCTTAACTAGAATTCTTATCTTTAGTAACCTTAAATTTTAGGGAAAACCTAGGAGGGAAGAGTTCCTGAACTATCAGATGTTCTTGGGGCCTCTAAAACTGTGTATGCATCTTCTCTAGACTTGTTCATGTAAATTCTCCATTAGAGGGATTTTCCTGTTTCCTTTTTCAGAATATTGTAATGGCTTGCTCCTTTTGGTGTGCCTCTGCTGTACCATGGTTTCTGGAGCTAAAGCAATCCCTTGGCTCTGTTATTTCATTATCAGTAGCCTCTAGGCATATAGATTATGTCAGGTCTTGTCCACATTCCAATACAGATGAAAATAAAACTAGTCCTTTGGGCAGTCATCTGAAAAGTCTAAACACTGGACAAATTTTCCAACTGTTTATTTCTCTCCCTTACAATAAGACAGGGGCTGAAAGACTTTCTAATCATGCCACACTGAGCTGGACTTTGGCATGTGATCATGTACTAGAATAAGTCTACAACTTTGTTCTCGGAGGCCCTCAGGCATATAAATCTGCCAGGTGCTGTCAGGTACCCTGTGAGATGCAGACAGAGGTCAGTTTCTTGGGCAACCTCTTGAAAAGTTGGAACATTGGACAAATACTTCAATTCTTTTCCTCTCCAGGGAGAGGCTAACTTTGGGAGGTTTCTTGTGCCTTCTCTGTACTGTAGGAGCTTTGGCAAGGTTGTCCAACCCATATCTATGAGCCACATACTGCCCAAGACAGCCTTGAATAAAGTCCAACACAAATCTGTAAACTTTCTTAAAACATGAAATTTTTTGTCACTTTTTTTTTAAGCTCAGCAGCTATTATTAGTGTATTTCATATGTGGCCCATGACAGTTCTTCTTCCAATGTGTCCCAGTGAAGCCAAAAGATTGGACACCCCTGGGCTATCCAAGTGCCTTTGTTTTAGTCCATCTGCTGTCTTTGTTCTCAGAAGTTTCTAATATGAGTCTTTTCCTCTCAGTGTTTAGATTCAGAAAAGGCAGAAATCAGTCCCTCATACAGCGCCCAAATGTTGGATATATGGTGTTGGATATACAATCCAGCTCTTTCATTTTTCTCTCTAGGAAGAAGCTGGGAGCTGGGGGTTTCCTCTGGATTGTATTCCGTTATGCCAGTGGGATTACAGTAAGAAGGAACCTCAAATTTTACTAAAGCTTTGATCTAACTAGTTTCATTCTTTTCTGGAGTACTGGAGCCACTCACCTGGTTTCTTGATTTCTCACCAAGGAAGTTGGTTCATGTATTACTGTTGTATCAGTGTGTCCATGGGAAGAAAATGGGGAGAGGGCTTCTTATTCTGCTATTTTGCTCCGAACTCTACAGATGACTACTTTAATCAGCCTAGTTTTTACCACTATAGTTTTTGGGATGAAATACTTTTCTTTCATTTTTTTTACTCCCTGTCACTTTTAGTCCAACCAGACAGTTTTACTCTAGACATAAACGTTTCAAGAACTTTCTGAGTCCCTTGTGTGTATCTCAGGAATTTGCTCCATTATACAAGAGACTTATTGAGAGATCTTACTTAAATAATAATTTCTTGATTTTTGCTTCTATTGATACAGTTGAGAAACATTGACTTAAAGTTTTCTAGAGGTCCTATAGTTTAATTGAAAGATCTATGGGTCACACCCTTAATTTTTTTTTTTTTTAAGCCTTTTTCATGTGACCAAAAACTCTTATCTTTTGATCTTTATGAGGTTTCAGGAAAGAGTTTTAAGGTCACGTGCCCAGCATTTTCTATACGTAATGCTTTCCTGATTGTAAATTTCTTTTATCTTAGTATACTTGCAATATGAGTTGGCTGAGATTTTTCAAAAATCATCAGTCCTTTTTCCTTTTTGTATAATAATTCTTCTCTAATTTATCTCTCTCTTCTCTAATTTTACCATCCCTACCAACAGTAAATCAGGTCATAACTTCAAAAGTTAAGTTGGAAAACTCCTTAACTATCATACCATAGTTCATTGAATCAATTCCTATTAATGTTTATTTGCACTGTATTCTATTCTTCTTCTTTTTAAAATAGTACTACATTTGTTTCTTGTACACATATCTTTTTGTATATTTTTGCCAGTATATGTTTGGGATAGGAAAGAATTTCTAAATATGAGGGAAAATGTGTATGTGGTATTGTCAAGTTGCCTAACTTCTTTCCATACTTCTGGCATTATCTTGTACTAAATGAGAGTGCCTATTCTCCAAGTATTACTAACATAATAGTTTCAAACTTTAAAATATTTTCCACTACAATAGATGAGAAATTACATTTGTGCACATTCATTTTTCATTTTTTGCTACTGTGTGTCAGTCTGTTGCATTGCTATAGAGGAATATCAACTGAGGTAATTTACAAAGAAAAGAAGCTTATTTTGGCTCATGGTCCTACAGGCTATACAATTATGGCACCAATATCTGCTCAGTTTCTTGGGGGGTGGGCCTCAGGAAGCTTACAATCATGACAGAAGATGACAAGGAAGCAGGTGTATCACATGATGAGAGAGCAAGAGGAAGGATGCCATACTCTTTTTTTTTTTTTTTTTTGAGACGGAGTTTCAGTCTTGTTACCCAGGCTGGAGTGCAATGGCGCGATCTCGGCTCACCGCAACCTCCGCCTCCTGGGTTCAGGCAATTCTCCTGCCTCAGCCTCCTGAGTAGCTGGAATTACAGGCACGCGCCACCATGCCCGGCTAATTTTTTGTATTTTTAGTAGAGACGAGGTTTCACTATGTTGACCAGGATGGTCTCGATCTCTCCACCTCGTGATCCACCCGCCTCAGCCTCCCAAAGTGCTAGGATTACAGGCTTGAGCCACCGTGCCCGGCAGAGTTTTTTTGAGACAGAGTTTCGCTCTTGTTACCCAGGCTGGAGTGCAATGGCGCAATCTCGGCTCACCGCAACCTCCGCCTCCTGGGTTCAGGCAATTCTCCTGCCTCAGCCTCCTGAGTAGCTGGGATTACAGGCACGTGCCACCATGCCCAGCTAATTTTTTGTATTTTTAGTAGAGACGGGGTTTCACTATGTTGACCGGGATGGTCTCGATCTCTTGACCTCGTGATCCACCCGCCTCGGCCTCCCAAAGTGCTGGGATTACAGGCTTGAGCCACCGCACCCAGCCGCCATACTCTTTTAAACAGGCTGATCTCACATGAACATATAGAGTGGGAGCTCACTTATGACCATGAGGACAATGCCAAGCCATTCATGAGGGATCTTCCCCCGTGACCTACAGACCTCCCACTGGGCTCACTATCAGCTTTGGAGGTCACATTACAACATGAGATTTGGAGGGGATAAACATCCAAACCATATCATATTGAGATTAAGAATGGGCACCTTTTCCTTTTATTCATTTCATTTATGATGAAAGACTATTTTCTCTGTGTATAGAATACTTTTAATATTTTGAAGGTATTATTTCATTGCTATCTGGCTTTAATTTTTTCTGTTGAGGAATCTGGCTTCAATCCTATTTTAACTTCTTTGCAGGTAATCCATTTTTTTTTTCCTAGGTGCTTTACTGATTTCTCTTTGTTTTGTTTAGTTTTAGTAGCATATTTATCTTATTATGTGGAAGTATATTTTCTTCATTTGACTTTTTTCCAATAAATATATTGCCTAAATATAATTTCAACTTTTATTTTACATTCAGGGGGTGCAGGTGCGAGTTTATTACCTGGGTATATTGCATGATTCTGATGTGTGGGATACAAATAAATACAAATACAAATACAAATACTGGTCACCCAGGTAGTGACCATAGTACCCAATAGTTTTTCAACCCAGAGCCCCCAAGTTCCCTTCCCACTTAGTAGTCCCCAGTGTCTATTGTTGCCATCTTTACATCCATGAACACTCATGTTTAATTCTCACTTATAAGTGAGAACATGCAGCATTTGGTTTTCTGTTCCTGTATTAATTCTGTGTTCATCCTGTGCTTAGGATAATGGCTTCCAGCTATATCCATGTTGCCTCAAAGAGTATAATTTCATTCATTTTATGGCTACATAGTATTCCATGGTGTATATGTACCATATTTTCTTTTCCAGCATTGATTGACAACTAGGTTGATTCCTTGTCTTCGCTATTATGAATAGTGCTGTAATGAACGTACAAGTGCATGTGTCTTTTGGGTAGAACCATTTATTTACTTTTGAATATATACCCAGTAATGGGATTGCTGGGTCAAATAAGAGTTCTGTTTAAAGTTCTTTGAGAAATCTAAAACTACTTTCCATAGTGGCTGAACTAATGTAAATTATCACAAACACTGTGTAAGGATGTCTTTTTCTCTGCAGCCTTGCCACCATTTATTGTTTTTTAAGTTGTTAATTAATAATGGCCATTCTGACTGGTAGTGAGATGGTTTCTCATAGTTTTTTGATTTGCATATCTCTGATGATTACTGATGCTGAGCGTTTTTTCATGTACTTGTGGCTGCTTGTATGTCTTCTCTGAAGAAGTGAGTGTTCATTTCTTTCGCCTAATTTTTATGTGGTTATTAGTTTTCTGCTTGTTTTATTCTTTAAGTTCCTTAAAAATTCTTTTTTAGATGCATGGTCTGTGACTATTCTCTCCCATTATGTAGGCTATCTGTTACCTCTGTTAATAGGTTTTTTTTTTGCTGTGCCGAAGCTCTTTAGTTTAGTTAGGTCCCACTTGTCAACTTTTGTTTTTGTTGCAATTGCTTTTGAGGACTTAGTCATAAATTCTTTCCCAAGGTCAATGTTCAGAATGGTGTTTCCTAGGTTTTCTTCTAGGATTCTTAAAGTTCAAAATCTTATATTTAAATATTTAATCCATCTTTACTTCATTTTGGCATATGGTGAAAAGTAGGAGTCAAGTTGCATTCTTCTGCATATGATTAGTAAGCTGTTCCAGGACCATTTATTGAAAAGGGAGTCCTTTCCTCATTGATTATTTTCATCAACTTTGTCAAAGATCAGATGACTGTTAAGTGTGCAGCTTTACATCTGTATTCTCTATTCTGTTCCACTGGTCCCTGAGTCTTTTTTTTTTTTTTTTTTTTTTTTTTTTTTTTTTTTTTTTTTATACCAGTACCATGTTATTTCGGTTACTGCAGCCTGACAGAACAGTTGGAAGTTGGGTAATGTGGTGCTTATAGCTGCATTCCTTTTGCTTAGGATTGCTCTGACTTTCAGTTTTCTTTTTTTGGGGGGTGGGGTTGGGGTTCTATATAAATTTCAGAATTTTTTTTCTAGTTCTGTGGAAAATGACATTGCTAGTGTGAGAGAAATAGCACTGAATCTATAGATTGCTTTGGGCAGTATGGCCATTTTAACAATATTGATTGTTTCAGTCTATAAACCTGAATGTTTTTCCATTTGTTTGTGTCATCTGTGAATTCTTTTAGTAGTGTTTCGTAGTTCTTCTTGTAGAGATCTTTCACCTCCTTGCTTAGATGTATTCCTAGGTGTGTTATATTTTTTGTAGCTATTGTGTTTTTGATTTGGCTCTCAGCTTGAACATTATTGGTGTATAGAAATGCTACTGAATTTTGTACACTGAAGCTTTACCGAAGTTGTTTTATTAGTGTTAGGGACTTTTTAGCAGAATCGTTAAGGTTTTCTAGGTATAGAATCACATAATCAGCGAAGAAAGTTTTATTTCTTTTCCTATTTGGATCCCTTTTCTTTCTTTTTTGGATATCCGATCACTCTGGCTAAGAATTCCAGTACTATTTTGATTAGGAGTAGTAAGTGTGGGCATCCTTGTCTTGTTCCTATTCTCAAGGGGAAGCTTCCAACTTTTGCCCTTTCAGTATGTTTGCTATGACTTTTTTTTTTTTTTTTTTTTTTTTTTTTTTTTTTTTTAATACATGGCTCTTACTAGTTTGAGTTATGTTCCTTCAATGCCTCATTTACTGGGGGGCTTTTACCATGAAGGGATTTTGGCTTTTATCAAAGGCCTTTTCTGTCTATTGAAATGATCATATGATTTTTATTTTATTTCTGTTTCTTTGGTGAATCACATTTATTGATTTGCATAGGTTGAACCAACCTTGCATCTCAGGAATGAAACCTACTTGATCATGAAGAATTAACTGTTTGATGTAATGCTGGACTTGATTTGCTAGTATTGTGTTGAGGATTTTTGAACTGATCTGTAGTTTTCTTTTTTCCATTGTTGTCTTTGCTAGGTTTGGTATAAAGGGGATTCTGGTTTCTAAGAATGAATTAGGAAGGAGTCCCTCCTTCTAAAGTTTTTAGAATAGTTTCATTAGATTTTGACCTACCTCTTCTTTGTATGTCTGATAAAATTTGCCTCTGAATTTTTCTGGTCTGGGGCTTTTTTTAGTTGTTAAATTTTTATTATTGATTCAGTTTTGGAACTGGATATTGGTTTATTCAAGTTTTCAATTTCTTCCTAATTTAATCTTGGGAGTTGAGTGCTTCCAGGAATTTATCCATTTTTTCCAGAATTTCTAGTTTGTATGCATAGAGGTGCTCATAATAGTCTCTGAGAATTTTTTGTGTTTTTGTGGGATCAGTTCCAATGTCCCCTTTGTCATTTCTGATTGTGCTTATTTGGATTTTCTCTTTGTTATTCTAGCTAGAGGTCTATCAATCTTAGCAATCTTTTCCAAAAACCAAGCTTTGAATTTGCTGATTCTTTGTATGGGTTTTGGGATTTCAATTGCATTCAGTACTGCTCTTATTTTAGTTTCTTTTCTTCTGCTATCTTTGTGGTTAGTTTGTTCTTACTTTTCTAGTTCCTCCAGGTGTGATGTTACATCATTAATTTGAGATCTTTCTAACTTCTTGATGCAGGCATTTAGCATTATAAACTTTCCTCTGAACACTGCTTTTAGTGCATCCCTGGGATTTTGGTATTTTGTGTGTCTGTTTTTCATTTATGTTATATATATATATTTTAATTTCTGCCTTCTGTTGTTTACCCAAGTCATTTAGGAGCAAGTTGTTTAATTTCCATGTAATTGTGTGATTCGTGGAGATCTTGATATTTATTTCAATTTTTATTCTACTATGATCTGAGAGTATGGTTATTATTTTGAATTTTTTGAATTTATTGAGACTTTTCTTTATTAATGAGTGTGTAGTTAATCCTGGAGTGTGTTCTGTGTGTAGATGAGAAGAATGTATATTCTGTGGTTGATGGGTGGAGTATTCTGTACATGTTTATTAAGTCCAATTGGTCAAGTGTTTAATTTAAATCCAGAATGTATTAGTTTTCTGCTGCAATAATCTAGCTAATGTTGTCAGTGTGGTTTTGGAGTCTCCCACTATTATTGTGTGACTGTGGAAGTCTTCTTGTAGCTCTAAATGTAGTAGTCTTATGTATCTGGCTGCTCCTATGTTGGGTGTGTATATAATTAGGGTAGTTAATTTCTTTTTGTTAAATCAAATCCTTTATTATATGTAATGTCCTTCTTTGTCTTTTTTTGCTGTTGTTGGTTTAAATTCTGCTGCACCTGATATAAAAATAGTGACTCCTTTTTTGTTTTCCTTTTGTATGACAGATCTTTCTCCAACCCTTTACTTTGAGTCTATGGGTGTCATTACACATATGCTTCTTAATCTCAGGCTTTATATTACCATCAGTTTTAAAATTTTTTAGTTATTATTTCTTTAAAATTTTAATTTTTTTTTCTCCTTGGAATCCAATGATGTATATATAGATTATTTTTATTAATCTCTTGCCTCATATGCTCTGTTCTGTATTTTCCATTCCTCTGCATTTTTCTATATTTGGGAAGTTGCCTTCTGATCTATCATCCAGTTCAATATTCTGTCTTCATCTGTATAAAATCTATTATTAAATCCATCTTTGAGTTCTTGATTTCAGTTTCTTAATTTTCCAGTTATAAGGTTTCTCAGATCATTATAATAGTTTCCATTTCTGTGTAAATTATTTCTTTTAGTTCCTGGAATATTTTAGGTATAGCCTTTATTTTATTTATATATATATTGCAACTATCTGTCTTCCCTATAGGTATTTCCATTTTATATTTCTTTGGGCTTTTATCACTATATTAGACTAACAGTACTGCTATGAGAAAGTACCAGTCAGGTGGCTAACATAACAGAAATACATTTTCTCACAGTTTTGGCTTATAGATGGCCATCTTCATCTAATGTTTTCACATAGTTTTCCCTCTGTCTGTGTTTTAATATCCTCCACTCATAACAACATCAAATATTAGATTATAGCCCATCCATATGTCCTCATTTTATCTAAGTTACTACTTTACAGGACCTATCTTCAAACAGAGTCACATTCTGAGGTACTGAAGTTAAAACTTCAACATATGAATTTGGGGGTAGAGATGGCACAATTCAGACAATGGCAATACATTTTCCTTATTTCTTCATATATTTGGAGATATTGGATTGAGTGATCAGTATTGTTTATTTGAAAATGAATTGTAGAACTTTCAGCCTCAGTGGAATGAACCTGTAGTCTCAGCTACTCTGCAGGTTGAGGTGGGAGGATGGCTTGAGCCCAGGAGTTCAAGTTCACCCTTGGTAACATAGCAAAACCCCATCTCTAAAATCTAAAAAGTTAAGCAATAACTGAAAAATATATTAATAAATTATAGAACTTATGTGAGACTTAAGGCAATATGATGTTACTTGGATTACCTTAATCAAGTTAAGTGCTGAAGTTGATTCAAAGCTGTGATTCAGACCCCGTGAGAGCTGGTCTATTTCAGTTTCCTCTTTACTCTTAAATTGCAGATCTTTGAGGTTTCAAATTAAACTTGGTATTTTATCATGCTTTTTTTAGTGAGTACCGAATCGCAACTTTACCCTGCTAGGCCCTTGAAATTGTTGAAATATTTTGCTTTGCTTTTCAGCTTCTCGGCTACATTTTCAGGAATATGCTAATTATTTGTGTTGAGAAAGAAGGGAAAGTGACCTCAGTGCTTGGGTTACTATTCAGGTTTTTTATCTCTTAGATCTTGGCCCCACAATTCTCACTGCCTTGTTAGTTCTCTGTTGTTTGCATAGACACACAAACAGATACATAGACTGAGGTAGATATATAGCTATACAGAAATTCTCATTACAAATTACTGATTTTTCAGTGGCAATTTTGATCCAAATTACCTAGACTGTCATTACCAGGAGAAAAGCTCCACCCCACTGATACTTCTTAATGAGCTCAAATTAGCTATCACAGCAAGGATACTGGAGAAATAACAAATTTAAAATGAGGGTATTTTTTACTGATACGTATTTCGAGGGCTTAGACTAATTATTATTTGAGAGGTAAACCATTAATGCTAGAGACATTTACTATATTACTTCCCTCTTTCTTTTTGCAAGCATGCCTGGAAAACTTATGCTTTTAAGTATTTTCTTCAAAATTTGATTTAGACAAATAAAACAAACATCTTTGACTCAAAGAATTTTAAGAAATGTGTATATTTTAAATGCTATATTAGAAAAAATAAATGGCAATTATGTACTATCTGCAAAATAAACAAGATAGATAATTTCCAGTTTTTCATGCTGTAAGTCATCGTTTCAGAGTGTGAATTCTTTAGGTAGTTTAAAAATTAAGATTAAAAATAACAGTCATTCTAAGTCATATGCGATTATGCCTGTAATCACAGCACTTTGGAAGGCTAAAGTGGGAGAATTGCTTGAGGCCAGGAGTTCAGGATCAGACTGTGAAACAAAGTGAGAGCAAGTCTCTACAATACACACATTTAGCCAGCCAGTATATATATAATTAACCAGAAGTGATGGTGCATCCCTACAGTCCTAGATATTCTGGAGGTTAAGGTTAAAGGATATCATGAGCTCAGGAGTTTGAGGCTATGGTAAGCTATTATTATACCATGCACTCCAGCCTGGCCAGCAGAAAGAAACCTGGACTCTAAAATTAATAATAACAGTAATAGTCACCATAATTATTTTAAATAATTTGTCATGACCTTAGATTTCTTGCATGCAATTTTATTTTATACTTACTGGTTTTCAGCATTGTGTGAGAAATCAAAATTTTGTGTTTATTTGGATATTTTATAAACTAAATGTGATGATGTTGTTTGTATAGTGATGCTATTTATTTGCACCATATCACTGAAGGAGGAAAAAATATAAATTTGATTACAAACCTAGACTTTCTCAAAAGTGATAATTACCTAGGTAAGTTTTCACGATTTCCTGTTTACAACTCTTTCTAACATTATTAATTCAATATGGAAAATAAACATGAGACTCACATTACTTTGAAATGTAAATAAGTAACTTGAAATTCACTATCGGGTTCTTTATTTCTATGCTAACAAGGGGAAGGGTTACATTCCAGCAGAAAAGGCAGGACACTGAGTCAGAAACAGCAATAATTGTATCCTTTGGGCATTTGTTTATCAAATAAAGAACTCTTGAATAAATATGGCATTACTCTGTATTGTGGGGAAAGACAACATATTTTTAAAATATATTGCATTATGTAATCATCAAAATTAATTATTTTGAGCATTTGCAAATTCAAAGCTGGATTTTAAATTAACAGATACGTCCCAAGGAAAAGAAAATTATTCTGAAATGCCTCTAGTCATTCTAAAATAAGACTCTTTAACATAGATTATGACTTAAGCCCAAATAAAGTAATTACTTGAAATTTTTTGTTAAAGTTGAAATGTAATGCTGCAATCTAAGAATATTATTAATAAAACTGCATTTTCTTAGCAAAGTAATCCAATTCAAGGTTTGAAGACGGCAAGTCTCAAAAAGTCAGTGTGTGCCTTTCACCATCTTTGAACCTGGGACATTGTTTTTCTGCCTGATTCCAAACCCATAGAGTGAAAGCATGTATTTTACTCTTTCATTATACATTTTTCTTCAATTAACTAAATCCAGGTTTTGTTCATTTCTAATTAAGGCATTTTTTCAAAAGAATCTTTGAAAAAACTATGTGCTTGTTTGGAATGTAAAACCTGGTATGGTTAGAGAGTGGTTTGTCTTTATATTAGACTTAATAATAAAATGATAGGATTAGTGTTATTTGCTTTAAAAGGCTCTTGAAAAATAGAATAATATAATATTTTCCTGTGTTGGTGTGTTAACTGAAAGGAATGTGCATGGGGAAGGAATTTGGAAGTGCCAACAATATTCTATTTTGTTTTATCTGTGTGCTGGTTACATCAGTGTGTTCACTTTGAGAAAATTTATTTTAATGTACACTTACAATATATGCACTTCTCTGTGCATATTACAGTTCTATGAAGACATCAAAAACTAAGTGAGATAGGACACATTAAAAAGTATAGCAAATGTTAATATTTAGTGAAATTGAATGGCAGGATAAATGGGGTTTTATGGTCTGCTTTTAGAATTTTGATAGATTTTGAAATTTTAAAAATAAAAATATTTTTAAAATAAAGTAAGATGATGCAAGGTGGATAACTGGGTTGGCAACAGTTGCTGACTTTCTGACACAGCTTTTACATGGGAAACAAGCACTATTATGCAAAACAATGGCTTGGAACAAACGTTTTGGTGACAAGTTTAATTGAACAGAATAAATTTCTAAGAAATCACAACTTGGACATATATGCATTGATAGACACCTCCAGTAATTATTTGGTATCATATATACAAAGCTGGGAGGTGAATCTGAGTCTAAGAATCACCTGTAAGAAAGAGGAATGCCCTCTGAGAAAGAAGGGAACTTCTTAGGTGAGATTTCTCTACAAGTCAGGATTAGGGAAGAAAGATCAAAAAGGAGGTAAAGTCAATAAACAATGTGCAAATAAATGAGCATTGCTGTGACCAACTAGAGGCTCAGATTTGCTGATTTCACACCGAGAGAATTTCTCACCAATGAGTGAGAAAGCTGAGGTTTTATCTAACAATCAATATTCCTTCTTTGAAAGTGGTCCTATGGGCATTAATTTTTCCACACCTCTGGCCTGCTCCCTAAGCAGATTTCATGTGCTTCCACAGTTACAGAAAGCCCTCAGGTTGAGGTGTCTGAGTTAGGAAGCCGTTGGCTTGTATGAAATTCTTTACTGAAACTGCAGGTGACCTCCAGGGTGGACCAAAAGGGTAAGGTCAGTACATTATAAAAATGCTGTATGTTCCTGAATGTATTTAAACGATGTTTGAAATGCATTAATATTACTAATCATGTAATAATTTTTAATTCATACTTTGTGGTTTTGCTTCTTTTTATTTTATATGAAGTTGATAATAAAAGTAATAGGAAGATGAACAATATATTTGGTTCAGATGTTTTGCATGGGTTCAGAGTGGTAAGAATTTTCTCTGACATTCTGAAGCAAGAGTTCTTCCACTTTCAAAAAAGGTGACCTGTGTTAAATCAATTTGTTTCATTTTTGTGCTCTAGAGTGAGATTTGTTTATAATAAAATCTTGTAATGATACTTCATGATTCTATCATTCTTTTCATGAGTATTTTGTAAGCAATAAGGAGAATTTAACAAAATTCAAAATAACCTAAAAAATACAAGCAAAGCAAAATTTATTATGGCTACCAGGTAACGATATGCAGAATGGTAACTCACATTTGGAATTGTTTACCACAATGGAAGTAAAGATGATGACTTAAATTAAAAGTTTAAAAAAATTAATGTGACAATTCCCATTTTAATGACATATGGCTATGAGACCCCTAATGCAGCCTTCTCCCCACAGGAAAAAAGATAAAGCACAGAAAAAGAGAAAAACTATTAAGAAAAAGAGATCCTTAATCTTAGCCTATAATTGGGAAGCAACTGACATACTTAGTATATACACAGAAGTAGTTGGAGGGATAACAAAAAGAAAAGAAGGAAGGAAAGGAAGAAGGGAGGGAGGGAAGAAGGAAAGAGTGCAGAAAGAAAAAAAATGAAATGAAGGAAGGAAGGAAGGGAGGGAAGGATGACCTGTATAATTCTGGCATTAGCCCTCCACTAAAATCAAGAGATTGAATGCAAAAAACGTGAAAGATATTTTATGCATCTCCTAACTCAGAATCTGTACTAACCAAATATTAGGCAAGCATTCTTCTTTAACTTTCAGGTGCAGTTTGCAAAGGAAGTGACACTATAATAGTTTCTGGAAAGAATATTCACTACAAAGTGAGCCGTGAAGAGGTGACAGGTATTTTAAAAACCCTGTTGGAGCATGCTGGAAATTATAAAATTTATCTACTATATTGGTTTAGAACCAGAAAATCAGATTATGCACTTAGTAGAAACAAAAGTCTGAAAATAATAGAAAAATTGCATGACTTGCTCCTTGCTAAAGCTAAAGCAACCTACCCTCAGCAATCACTCTCAGAAGGAAATTTCACCATTGTACAAATAATAAGAAAACAGGACCTGAGACAATCCATTTGTTCTGCTAACAAAAATTAATTCCTCATAGATCTAAACTATCTTTTAAAACAAAAGCAATTAGCACCAGGCTAATACCAAATTCTGCAGCAAAAGAGTAAGGGAGCAACACTGAACAGAGTACATCTCTGACAATAATTTACTTCAGAATCTAGAAGAAAATTATAGCTAGTTATTTAACGAGGCTTAGGACCTCCTGAGTGTCAGGCAGGATATAAGATGAAAACAGGATGAAGTAAAGAAAGCAATAAGTGAGTTATCAAAAATCTTCAAGAAAAATTATAAATCAGTGATCAAATCTCCATTTGACTCTAGAGCAGTTATTCACTGTTACGGAAAATCACAGCAGTTTATAGACCAGAATCATGATAAGATTTTTTTAAGTATTTGCTTTACATTAAAGCCTCCTTCATATATATATATATATGTGTGTGTGTGTGTGTGTGTGTGTGTGTGCGCGCGTGTGTGTGTATTCATTTGTGTATATAATATATAATAGGTATACATAATATATGTGTGTAATATATGTATATATGTATGTTATATATGTATACATAATACAAGAGTATATGTAAAAAAATATGTTATATGTGTATTATATATAATTATATATATGACTGCATATATAATGATATATATTACTGCATATATAATCTGCATAATATATGACTGCAACAAAATACATTATATATATATTATACATGTGTATTATACATATCTCCTCATCTATATGAGATATAAATATATGTGTGTTCATTTGTATATATAGTATAGACACACACACACACACACAAACACACTCACTCATATGTATATGAAAGAGGCTTTAGCATAAAGTAAATACTAGTTGTTCCCGAAAGAGTATGACTAGAATAAACAGGAAGACATAATTAAGAGACAATATTTCAGAGATAAGAAAGGGCTTATTACATTTAAAGTATAATTTGTTATAAAATATATATATATATATATGTATGTGTGTGTGTCTATGTATATATATAACTACGATATATAGATAGATAGATAGATAGATAGATAGATAGATAGATAGATATATCCTGATGAAATGTGTGAATCAAAAACAGGAAATAAAAATACCAAAATAATCTAGGGAGAAAAAGAAGATACCTATAGATGATGAAAAATCAAGCTGGCATCAGAACTCTTCTCTACAATAATAAATGACAAATTACATTGGTGCAGCAAGCATCAAATTATATCAAGATATAATACATATAAATAATTTAATTAAAGTTGGTTTTTTAATATTTACATTTACATATAAAATTTTTAATCTTACACTTAAAATTACATGGTATTTTTAGACTCTAGAAAATATTTATGTGGAAGAACACTACAAGGCCATAGTACATATTTCAATGAACTTAAAAGAGCAGAAAAGATACAGTCCTCATTTTTCTCAGTATGCTATATTTAAGGGAGCAGTTATCTAATCAAAAGGTAATTTTTTTGTGTGAGGGAGACAGTCTTATTCAGTTGCCCGGGCTTGAGTGCAGTGGCACAATCTTGGTTCATCACAACTTCTGCCTCCCAGGTTCAAGCAATTCTCCTACTGCAGCCTCCCGAGTAGCTGGGATTACAGGCCTGAGCCACCACGCCCAGCTAATTTTTGTATTTTTAATAGTGACGAGGTCTCACCATGTTGGCCAAGCTGGCCTCAAACTCCTGATCTCAAATGATCCAGCCTCCTCGACCTGCCAAAGTGCTGGGATTACAGGTGTGAACCACCGCTCCCAGCCCAAAAAGTAATTTTAAAAAATTCTTCCTGGCATCCCTAGGTAACCAAGAATTCAAAGCAACAACTATACAGTCTATGTGGGAACTAACAAAAGAGACAACAGAATATGTGTAAAATAGAATAAAACAGCAAATTCTACATTCAAAATCAGAAGTATAAATCTAAATACTTTTGTAAGTAAACAGATAAGAATACAAATAATAAAACTAACTCCTTAATGTAAAAAACTATAATTGGAATGCCAAACTTATCCCAAGGAAACTAAGAGATAGGAGTAATTAGAGTTGAAAACAAAAGCAAGCCTAATTAATTAGAAAGCAAGAAACTGCGCCAGACATGGTGGCTCAGTGCATGCCCAGCTACTCTGGAGGCTGAGGGAAGAGAATTGTTTGAACCCGGGAAGCAGAGGTTGGTGAGTCGAGATCATGCCATTGCACTCTGACCTGGGCAAAAGGAGCGAGAATCTGTCTCAAAAAAAAGAAAGAAAAGAAAAGAAAAAGAAAACAGTAAACAGTATAATCAACAAATATTTGAAAGCTAGTTGATTGAATAGGCCAAAAAATATATTAAATTTGTTAATTCACAAATATACATATTAATATACATATACACAAAGAAAATAGAAGTACTAAGTTTTGAAAATGAGAAAAGTGATATAAACATTTTGAGATGTTTATTAAAAGTTAAATCTATATTACTTATAAAATTTGATTTGGTAAGTATGGAGAAATACATGGCTATGATACTATAAATTAAGTAGACTAATAGAGGATTCCCTTCAGAAATATTCAAATCCAGATAACTAACAGGTAAGCTCTTTTGAACCTTTTTGAACAGGTGAGCTTTTTGAAATTATGTAATTATTTCTATAATATTTTGGGTCTCATAAAAATTAGAAGCTTTCTAATTAACCTAATGAATATGGCATAAATATTTGAGATAAATTTCTAATAGAAATACAAACACAAGAAAATTCTAAATAAAATTGCTAGTAAATTCAGCACTTTACTAAGTCCCAATATATTATTATATGTGGGTTTTTTTTTTTTTTTTTTCAGAAATATGGAGATGTTTTAACATAGTGTTTTGTATGCCAGTTTCCTCATCTACAAACTGAATAATGATATACTCTACCTTATATGGTAATTAGGAAAACTGAATGTATTAAGTTTAAATGTCCTAGAAATTTTGTTACATAGCATCTTAAGTAACAGTGTCTATCCATACTAACATAATAATAATGAACATTGATTAATTACATTAAAATTCATCAATGTGGTTTTGGATCAGATGGATTTGTATTTAGAATTCTAACAATGAATTTAACCTCTTTAAATATTAGCTTTTTACAGATGCAAGTACACAATTATATTTTTCTTCTAGATTTATTGTGATTAGTGCATTATAAGTTTTCATGGTAATTGTCATTGTTACAATGAACTTAAGTTTAAAATCATTGTGAAATGATTATAATTCATACCAAAAAGGCATTGGTTACATTAATTAGCTATGCAGATTGGGTGAGCTAGATGGGAGAACACAAAAAATGACTGCAACAAAAAACACAATTTTTTTTTATTTTTTATTTTTTAGATGAGGTCTCACTCTATCACCTAGGTTGGAGGGCTCACTGCAATCTCTGTCTCCTAGGTTCAAGCAATCCTCCCACCTCAGCCTCCCAACTACCGGGGACTTCAGGCATGCAACACAATGACTGGCTAACTTTTTGTATTTTTGGTAGAGAGTGCATTTCGCCATGTTGCCCAGGCTGGTCTTGAACTACTGAGCTCAGGAGATTCACAGACTTCTGCCTTCCAAACTGCTGGGATTACAGATGTGAGCCTCCACGCACAGTGAGACCACTCTTTTATTAAACTAGGAATTGTACATCCATTTGAAACTAACAGTCAGTGTTGTTCTGACCTGTGAAACACTAGAAGCAGTTCAATGATAATCTGAAATATGTTATCAATATCATTTTCTATTATATAACAGTAGTTTTTAACAATAAAATTTTGCAAAAACAGAAGGGTGGAGACTCATTACTACCAGAAAGAAGCAAACACAATTGTCATTATCAGCAGAGTATATGATGGTCCCCCTAACGTATAAACTCAAGATAATCAACGAAGAAGAAAAAGAGACTTTTCAAAATATTTTGTCTAATTAACAAATAACTATACAAAAATCAGATAACTTTGTTACTACTATGAACTGAGCTATGTCCCCTTAAAATTTATATGTTAAAGCTCTAACATCCAATGTGGTGGTGTTTGGAGATGGGGCCTTTGGGATTTCATAAGGTTTAGATGAGATTATGGGCATTTACCCTATGAAGGCGTTAGTGCCTATCTATGAGAAGAGACTGCAGAGAGGAGGTTGTCTCTCTCTCCCTCTCCCACCTTGCCCTTGGCTCTCTCTCTCTTTCTCTTTCCCTCTTTCTCTCTCCCTGTCTGTAGTTCTCGATCATGTGAGGACTCAGCAAGAAGATGGCTGTCCACCAGCAAGGAAAAAAAGCCCTCACCAGAAACTGATCATACTGACACCTTTCTCTTGGACTTCTAGACTCATAAATGTAAGAAAATAAATTTCTATTGTTTCAGCCACCTAGTTTATGATATTTGGTTATGGCAGCCCGAGCCTGAGCTAACTAAAACATCTACATACCAACAATAATTAATTAGAAAATATAATTTAGAAGTTTATTATTTATTATTCATAGAACTAAGGTGTAATTTTATAAAAATGTACAAAGCATGTAAAAATAAAAGTACAAAATAATATCTAGAAACTTATAAAACTTACGTGAATTTGAAAATCATCCACATTCCTAGGTGTATGTAAACTGCTTGTTTTCTAAACCCTGAAATTGACTGTAAGTATCATATGCTGAGTTCCCAAATCAATCCATTCCTATCAATATCCAATATGTGTGTCCTCTCCTGAGATGGTTTCTGTCTCTTTTCTTCTGGGATAGTTTCTCTCCTGTTTCTACTCTTTGTATCTTTATATATCTCTATTTTCTATTTCTATCCCTTTGAATTGTCTAGGGCTTCTCATTACACCGAGGATAAGGTCCTTTCTTTAAACTAGCCAGTGAAGTCCTTCATGCTTTGGTCCCTGACTACTTCTTGCAAAACTGTCTTTCCAGTTTCATTTACTTATTTATTTTTTACCTGACAGAAATAAACCTTCTTTCTGTTCCTTTAATGTAGTAAGCTCCAAGAACTTCTGTTTTCTTTCTTTGTCTATGGATCTCACTCCACCTTTTCAAATGGTGGACATTTTATCCTTCAGGTCTCTTGCAATAGCACTTTCCTTTTGATATTGTCAATCTAATTCCAAACCTTTTCATACTCTTATCACCTCACTTTTATGTAATACTTACAAAAATATTACATTATCCTTAATGTGAGGAGGGTTTAAGATGGCAGACTAGAGGCACTAAATATTGCCTCCTTCATATAAAAAAGAACCAAAATAGCAAATAGATAATCACATGGAATAAACACTTAGGAGAGAGCACTGGAATTCAGCAGAGAAATAATAGGAAACCTCAGACACAGAAGGAGAGGGAAATGGGGCAGCCAGCTCCACCAAAATCAGTTGAGAGCACTGAGAGGCTCCCCAATGCTGGAGAAAGATAAGTAAGAGATCCACAAATATCAGTCTTCTCACCACACACTCCTGCAACCCAAGCTACAGGACAGCCCCTTGATCCTTGTGGGTCCTGAGGCTATTATACAGAGCTGCCTGCAGAATGTACAACAACACTGCCCTAGAGACAAGCTCATACTGGGTCCCACACATACCCTGAGACCTACAGGCAAAGCAACTAAGCACAGGACCATTTGGAGAGCTCGGCTCTCACCACAATGCATCTTGCCATGGGGCTCCTGCATCTTCATATCCCAGAGCTTCAGTGACAGCCTCCAGCATCCACCCAGAGGGTTGTTGCAGTGCTACACTGGCTGGACTCAGCAGTGTGGCAGGGTCTCAGGCACTCCAGCTCACACAGAGTCCTACACCCCAGGCAAGAGGCAGTGCAGCTGCCTGGGACTAAAGAGAGACTGCTGCCTGGGACTAAAGGATTTGAAGCCTGGGATTAAAGGGAGACTGCTGCCTGGGACTAAAGGAGATAAAGCACCTGCTTTCCAGAGCCTGAGAGCTGCCTGCTTGGGGTTGATGACACCAACCCTGCTCCCACCAGCAGCAGGGCCACAGAGCTCTATCGCATACTCTTAGGACAGGTTCTTTCTTCTACCACCACTGCCACTGCTGCTGCTAGGGCCCAAGTGTGTCCTCACCAGTGCCTGAAAGCAACATACATGTCTGCCTGGGGTCATTCCCACTAATAGCAACCCCACTCCCTGTCAAGTACTAGGGCTGCTGTGCACAAACATGCACCCTGAAAATAGGCTCTTTGTACACTGCTGCAGCTGCCACTAGTGGCCCAAACACATTCTCTCCAGAGACTGAAAGCCTCCCCACTACCTGGGAATTCTCCCATTGACAGAATTGCTCCAACCCCCACAAGCAGCAGGGCCATCGTATACTTTCATGTGTCCTGAGTTCATGCTCTCTCCACCCACCATAGGTTGCACTGCTCCACCCATCATGGTCTCTGTCCCATCTGCATCACTGTGGGAACTGATGACAGGCCTGCCCCATCTCACTGTTGCCCATTGCTGCCACTGCCAGCACTTGGACAAATCATCTAGAGGCCAAAGAATAGACCCACCGCCACCCACTAACAATGGTGCCAACTTAAATTTCCTGGGGGCTCAAGGAAACACACACTTGGCCAGCTGCTGCTGAGCCTGGGGACTGAGCCCAGTTCCTAGCAAAGCCTCACCAAAGCCTACACTAAAAACTGCAGCCAACCTACAAAGGAAATCACTGACAACACCAATGCTGTTTGTAGCCAAGGAAATCATACAGAGACTACATTAGTTTATACACATGAAAAAGCAAGGAAATGTTACACCTCCAAAGGAACAGAACGATTATCTAGCAACAGATTCCAATGAAAAACATTAAATTCCAGAAAAAGAACTAAAAATAAATATATTAAAGGAACTCAATGAGCTATAAGAGAACATAGATAAACAATACAAGGAAATCAGGAAACCAATTCAGGGTATAAATGAGACATTCACTAAGGTAGATATTTTTTAAAAAATCCTCCTGGACTGAAGAATTCAATATATGAAATGAAAAATATATTTAAAGGCCTAAAAAACAGACTAGATCAAACAGAGGAAAAAATTTTATAATTTGAAGAAAGATATTTTGAAACATAGACAAAACACAGAAAGAACGAATGAAGAAAGAAAGAGAAAGAATAAGAACAAAGTAGCCTACATGATGAATGGAACACCAGAAAGTCACCAATATTTGAATTTTGGATGTTGCAGTGTTGCAGAACATGAAGAGAAGGCCAAAGGCAAAAAAAAAAAAAAAAAAAAAAAAAAAAAAAAAAAAAAAAAAAAAAAAAACAGTAACAGAAAACTAATTAACAAAATAATAGCTAAAAACTCTCCAAGTCTAGCAAAGGATTTATACATCAGATACAGGAAAGAAGCTCATGAATCCCTAAATAGATACAACCCAAAATGGTCTTCTCCATGGCACACTATGGTCAGCCATAAGTCAAAGAGAAAGAGATAATTCTTTAAAAAGCAAGAGAAAAACATCTACTCATATGTAAGGGAGCTTTCCCATTAGATAATGGGGGATTCTTAGCAGAAACCTTACAGGTAAGGAGAGAATGAGAGGATACATACAAGGGGCTAAAAGGAAAAAACACACCTGCCATTCAAAAATACTATATTCAGCAAAGTTATCCTTCATAAATGAAGGAGAAATAAAGCTTTTCTCATGCAAGCAAACAATGAAGTAATTCATCACCACTAGACCAGACATACAAGAAATGCTTAAGGAAATCCTAAACTCGGAAGTGAAAAGACACTGTCTACCATCATGAAAACACGTGAAAGTATAAGCATGAACCAACTATATGCTGCCTGCAGAAAACTCACTTCACTTGCAAAGACACATATGTCTAAAAGCAAAAGATGGAAAAAGATATTACATGCAAATGGAAACCAAAGCAAGCAAAGGTAGCTAAATTTATACCCAATAAAGGACTTCAAGTGAAAAATAGTAGAACATAAAGATAAACATTATATAAAGACAAAGAGATCAATTCATCTAGACGATATAACAAATGTAAACATATAGGCACCCAGCACAGGAGTACCCAGATATATAAAGCAAACATTATTAGATATAAAGGTTGAGATAGACTCCAGTATAATCATAGTATATAATAAACACGACACTCTCAGGAGTCTAGAAAATCAACAAAGAAACAACGGATTTAAACTGAACTTTAGACCAAAAATCCTAATAGACATTTACCGAACATTTTATCCAACAGCTGCAGAATGCACATTCTTTTCATCAGCACACAGAACATTCTCTGGGATATACTACTATAGGTTAGGCCACAGAAGAAATCTCAACAAATTTAAAAAATCAAATTCATATCAAGTATCTTCTCAGACCATGAAGGAATAAAACTAGAAATTAATAACAAGAGGAACTTTGAAAATTGTAAAAATACATGGAATTTAAACAACATACTTCTGAACAAACACTGGTTCAAATAATAAGTTAAGAAGGAAATTTAAAAATTTTTGGAAGAAAATGAAAATAGAAGCACAATATACCAAAACCTATGGGATACAGTAGAAGCAGTGATAAGAGGAAAATTTATAGTAATAAATACCTATATCAAAATAGTGGAAAGATTTCAAAGAAACAACATAGCAAGACACCCCAGGAAACTAGAAAAGGAAGAGAAAATCAAAACAAAATTAATAGAAAGAAAGAAATAAAAAAGATCAGAGTAGAACTAAACAAAATAGGCCAAAAATTACAAAGGATCAATAAAATAAAAATTGTTTTTTTTTTAAAGATAATTAAAATCAATAAACCACTAGCTAGACTAACCAAGGGAAAAAAAAAAAGACTCAAGTAAATAAAGTCAGAAACAAAAACTTAGACATTACAATTGATATGTAAAAGATAGTACAGAAGTGGAGGAAGATGTGTGTCAGCAGCAGGTAGGGGGTGGGATGAGAGGGGTTGGTTAATGGGTACAACATATTGTTAGATAAAAGAATAGCATGTGTTGTACAATAGCAGGTAGAGTGACTACAGTTAACAACAATGTATTGTATACTTCAAAATAGCTAGAAAAGAGGACTTCAAATGTTCTCAACACACAGAAATGGTAAATTCATGCAGTGATGTATTCTTAAATACCCTGACTTTATAAATACATAATCTATGTATGTACATATCCCATAAACGTGTACAAATATTAAGTATCAATTGGTATTTGTTTCCTCTCACTAGAATGTAACCTTTTGAAATAAACCAAATGCTAAAAAGGGAAGTTGGTTAAATGATTACATTGTGTTTACACATTGGAACACCATTCAGTCATTGAAAATGTTGCTGGAAATGATCACTTATTGCAATAGAAAGATGTCATTCTGTATTAAATGAAAAAATGGATATAAAATGTGTAAGAAAAAAGGGATGCCATTCAACATTTATCTTTAAAGTTGGGTTTGGTGTTGCATGCCTTTAGTGCCAGCTACTAGGGAGGCTGAGGTGGGAGGATCACAAATCCAGGAGTTTGAAGCCAGGCTGGAAACATAGACTTTGTGTCTAATATATACATATATATTAGAGAAATACATATGTTTATATGTATATAATGTATATGTATATAATATAGACAATTATATATCTCTATATATACAAATAGATCTACATGTATATAGATATGCATCTCTATATATATGTACACACACATATAGAGAGATATATAGAGAGATACATAGAGCTATACATATATCTGATATATAGCTATATATATACATATAGCTATACATGTATAGCTCTATATCTACATATATATCTACATATATGTATATATCTAGATATATGTAGATATACATATATTTACTTTTATGTAAATATAGCTCTCTATATATCTATATATACATGTATCTAGATATATGTATATATCTAGAGAAATACATAGAGCTATATATAGAGAGATGTATATGTATGTACATAGATATATAGAGAGCTATATTTAGAGAGATATGTATGTATATATAGAGAGATATATACATATATAGCTATATATATAAAGAGATATATACATATATTTGATATATATATATATATATATATAGAGAGAGAGAGAGAGAGAGAGAGAGAGAGAGATAAATGGCAAGAAAAGATAGTTTGAAAGCTTATATTATAAATAAATTATATTCAATGGAGACAGGAAGAAGAAGGAAACTCCCAACTTCTGGTCAAAGGAAAGTAAGAGAAAAGAGGAGAGGGCTTGTGAGATTTCCTCATACTTTTTCTAAGTGGTGCCCATCAGATACATGTGGGAGAATGCTGAGGATGGAGGTGCTGCTGCCTTGATTCTTCTCTAGGAAATCTCGGGCTACTTCCCCCCCATCTGGAGAGGAACATCCTTAAAGTTAACTTGACCATAGGAGTCCTTCAAGTCTAGATTTCCTGGTTCTTTCTGGTTCCCCAAGAGAGGGAATAATATGTCATCTGTGTTTTAAAAAGTAGTATTCCACCGAGCTCTTAAGATATTTTCCTGAAGTATGTTTTACAGATGCAGAAACTGAAGTGCTACCAATTTGTCTAAGCTAGGAAAGTGTGATTCCATAATGATTTAAAAGAAAATTTCCCAAAGGCAAGGAACTGGGATCAAGACCCTAGTTATTCGGTCTCAGCCAAATAACTTCTGTGTAGACTCACCTAAGGTATAAAATGAGCTCTTACATTCATTTCCTAGGGATACTGTAACAAGTACTTCAAACTGGTGGCTTAAGACCGAAATTTTGTGTCTTAGAGTTCTGGAGGCCAGAAATATGCAGTCAAAATAGCAACAAGAGCATGCTCTCTCTGGAGGATCTAGGGAGGCTGTGTTCCATGCCTTTCTCTTAGCCTCGTGTGTTGCTTGCAATCCTTGACATTCCTGTACTTGTCGATACTTCACTCCAGTCACTGACTCCACTTTCACATGGTATGTCCTCCCCTGTGCGTGTGTCTCTCACTGTGCCTTACTAGAGCATGTTGATGCCCATCTGTTTCCTTGCTCTGCTAAGCAATAAACCTTGGAAATGAAAATTTAAAAAGACATCAGTCATATTGGATTAACGGCCCAGGCTACTCCAGTATGACCTCATCTTAACCAATTTCATCTGCTACGACCTTTTTCCAAATAAGATCATATTCGGAGATCCTGAGAAGGATGTGAATTTGGGGGGACACCATACAATCTAGTGCAGCTCCCTTGCCACATTTCTTCTTCCCATATCTGTCTTGTCATGTTCTCATTTGTTGACCTGCATCAAACAGCTCCACCACATAGGTTCATTTGCCTGGTCTTATTTTCTTTGCTTTTTCAGTTTGATGACACACATTGGGATACTTGCCCCCTCTCCCTAACCTCCTAATAATCAATTTCCCGCCTACAGGTTTCTTTTTTCCCTTCTTCAAGGTACTTTTTTTCATGGATTCCTCTGAAATCATTCTGATCCAGCCCTTCATTCCTGTGGATCTCCTTCTGAGCTTACAAAATGATATTTTGCCTTCCTAGGCCACCCCAAATACATAGGTCATGGTCATACCACTTTACTAACTTATTTATAGAGGGTTAGGTAGTGCAGATATAAATTGAAAATACCTTATATTCAATTAATTTCTGATTCCCTGTAATTCTTGCTGCACTATGGTTTCACATTTATTGAAGCTGAGCATCCCTTCAGGGAAAGGGCAAAAGCTAAGGGAAGAAAAAAATGTGTCAGAACAGATATTTGAGAGAAAAAGGGCTTTTAGGGGATCTCCCAGACCGAAGCTTTGAATTGTTAAGTTCTGGTTCAGAGGATTCAGACCATGGCCATCTTTTGTAAACCAGAGAGTAGGGAGGATGCAAGATTGAAATAAGATCCATTTTTCCCTATAGAAGGAAGGTAAAAAACTCCCCTGGTGGGAGGCTTGGGGGACAGTGGAGGAACAAAGAGAGACAAAAGAGACAGCAGAGTTGGAAGACAGGTATATGCATGACTCTTATGCTTTAAACATTCTGTGGTATAGGAAGTCTTTTTTTAAATCTTGCCTTACCTCTCTGAGGAAAATGCCTCACAGAATATAAATTAGAAAATAAGCAACAGAGTAGGAATGTCAGCATGGCATATCCAGGTACAGATAATTAAAAGTGGGGCTGTTTGATTTCCCAATGTGAGTGATGTGCAAGAGATCCAGAACTTCCTGATAGCCTTAGAGGAGATTGAGAAGTGCTTCCATCGCTGGAGAGCTGGGAAAAGCCTGACATTTGGAAGAGGAAGGAGCTAAGTCCTTCTTACTCAAAGCCAGTGAGCAAAGATGTGAGTCCTGGGCGAAGCAGGGTAAGTGTCAGACACTCACAGATCAAGTGGAGGCCAGCAATGCTTGGCAAAAAAAGGACATCCTTCCCCATCATCAGGACAAGGGGAAAGAGGACAAGAAGAGTGTGTGAGAGTAACCCAGAAAAACTGGGTAATTACATAAAGGAGACTAAGTAGTAAACCCAAAAGATAATTGTGTTTCCCTGACTTCCAAACAGTAGCTGACATGAGTAGCTCATTAGCAGATTGAGTTTAATTATGGAGGATGTTAAAAGTTACATTTCTATAAATATGTGTTGTGATGGCAAATTTCAAGCCTATCACCTGGTTAAGATACATATATTATTTCTTTTATGTCCTAATGCATGCACATCTGTAAATTGTTCCAAATAAAGAATCTTGGAAAAAATTTTTCCTCAACTTTCTTCTAGTCCTTTATATTTTATCTGTGGGTTAATCAGATCATCTTTTTGTCAGAAACAATCGATTTTTTAATATTTATATCATGAACTTTCTAATCTCACTTTGATGTTGATCTTTAATCTGGTCTATTGGTAATCTAGAAGCATATGAATTGCTTCATACAAACATGTTTTTAAAAGATAGTAAACCAAGCATTGTGATAAACAGGAACTTCTTCACATTAATATTTAAGCTGTTGAGCTCTCCAAGGATACATCTAGGCATGTGGCACTTTCAAAAATAATCTTAAAGCAGAATTGCACTCTTAAATTTTCAAATTTCCAGAAGATATTTAGTGATGCCTAAGTACTCAACTGCCAAACCATTACAGCTAAACTGTGGAAAGACTTCAGAATTCGATGTGACTGGACAGAAATAGGGCAGATGAAATTTGAATGAAAGAAAGCCAAGTCATGCTTTTAGAGATAAACATGTCATCATACTTATAAAACTAAAGGTTCTAAGCTGTCAGTTCATCTTCAAATGGAAATTATTCAAGTTATTACCCCTATATATTAATGCCCTTTAACTAAAAATATTATCAATAAAAATATTGAGCAATAATAATATATTACTTGACCACTATATGCCAGGTGATGAGTGTATCTTACATGTATTATTTATTTAAAATTCTACTATTCTTTTGCTCTTCTTTTATGGGATAAGGGGAATGTCAAAGTCACACTGACGTCAACGATCCAGCCCAGGGCAGTCTGATGTCAAAGCTCAGACATTTACCTACTATGTCACACTGCCCTGCACTGAACATCTTCTACTCTGGAACAAATCAGCCTTGTGTCTGTTCCTGAAATAGTGTCAGAATTATAATAAGAGTTCAAGGGAGACATGCCAGAATAAGAATAAATCTAGGGCAGGGCTACTAAAATTACCCAGGATATGGTATCTAAGAGTAGCCTTTAAAAGAATAATTATAAGTTCAAGATACAAATTGTATAGAAATCATGAGTGGTACACAAAATCCTGGAAGTTGAAATTAGGGACTAACACGTCTGCCTTTAAAAAGGGATGATATTTGCCAAACAAGTAAAAACTATCAGAAATGTGCTGCTACTTTTAAGTTGAAGATAGAATATCAAGAATACCGAGACCCTTGCCTCATGCTTTTTGCCTCTCCCTCTTCTTTTCTCAGCTAGATACTCTTCAATGGCAGCTACAATATATCCGAGACCTCAGCCCCATCATCTGGTTGCAAGTTACCTTGGCATCCTCTCAAATAGTAACCAAATATACAGCCTTTCCTGGGTACCTCCTTTGCTATTTGCTCCCTGGATCTGCTATTTCCAGGGATTGTTCTTTGGCATTTTGTTGCTTCCTCAAGTTGAACATCTCTCCTGGACCTTTCTCAGTCCATACAGTAGGGATTTGGGATTTGACCTGCCTCCTATTTCTAATGTTAGTAATTAACCATTCTTATTCCTCTGTTTCCCTAAATGAAATAATTGCCTCATCCGTAACAGCAGTGTCTGGGTCCCACTGTTTAGGAGCAACTGCCGCTATCTGCCTCCTGGAAATAACCAGCACCTGGAATCTCCAATGCTATTCTGTGTCTTGTGGCTTTCACTATCATCTGAAACATCCAGTTCTTTGTGATCTTCTTAGACTTCTCAGCTTGCATGCTGGAAATTATTACTAAGTAGAAAGAAAGAAAATAGGTGAACAGGGATTTGGCTAGAAATAATTTACCATCATCCCTGATGATTTTCACATCCTTGTATAGCAGTAGGGTATATGGGAGTTTGTATGACTTAGTGTGCCAGCAGTGAAAATGGAAGTTGATGTAAATGACACACAGGGCCTGATATTTGTGTTCTGGGAAGAGGCTAAATTGGAAAGAAAGGACAGATTTTGCCACCAGTGTTCTGAATTTGCCTTACTCAGCTGTAGCTCTGGAGATACCAGTTTTTCTCACTTCTGTCCCACTACCTTGGTTGGATCTTGTGCCAACTTGCGACTCTTTTCATGACAGTGCCTCCCCCATGCTATGGAGGTGGGAACACCAAGGTCATACTGGAGAATGGAGACAGAAATTTTCAATAAAACTATAGTCAATAAAATGATAATAGGTTATTATGGCATCTAGAGCTGTCAGAGGAAAGCCCCCAAATTTTCATTACACTGTTATCACAGATGATAGAATGCCCATTATTGCTCCTGTTAAAAACACAAGATTACTCTTAATTGGATCCTGATAGTAATGCAGTGCGAGAGTTTCTATGCTCTATGCAACATCCATATTTACTTGAAAAATCCAAGAAACTGGTGATCTCTGAAGTTATTTACATTGCTGCTATAGGAAACTGCTCTAATGGGTGATACAAAGTGTGCTGGGTCAGATTTCATAGTAGTCTCTGGCTCTGCCTTCTACAGCTTTTCCCTTCTCTTTGATAAACCATCTCTTGCCTGTCCTTAAGCTTCAGCTCAGGCTCACCACCTGGAGGCCTTCATTAGCCAGTGCTAAGGTGTGGTTATATACATTATGCCTGGTTGGTCGGTCCAGCCTGAAGAATGCGGAATTTCAAGACAAAAAAAAACGTCATTTGATTGAACTGGCAATTATTTCCATAAGTAATCTATGTAGTATTCTTATAGAAACAAAAATCCCATATTAAATCCAGTGCATTTAAAAAGATCTCACTGTTATATAAACCAATTAATGATTGCATGTAAAATTTGCAACTTTGTGCCCTAGGACTTTGTTTATTTATAGCACTTATAGTGTCAATAGAAGTAATGGTGCATATGTTGACCAACACACTCTGCCCACTAGATTATGTGCTTCTTGAAGTAAGGGAATGTGTCATAAAATATTTAAGTGTACAACAGTCTAGGATAAGGCCCAGCAAAGAGTAGCTGTATCTAACTATTTCCTCATTTTTAATTTAAACTAAAATTGGAATAAATTGTAAAGTGACTGGGTTCTCTAAATTTCCTCCAAGCTCCAACTATTTCACTCAGATATTGCTGAGGACTCATTGAGTTCATGTTCTTTCCTCTGCAGAGATGACAATTATATAGAAAAGAAAGGTTCTGGGCTCCTGAGGCTCTGTTCTGATGTTGAAGGTTAAGAGAGTCATCTCCATACTCAGTTTAGGCTACTTTAAAATGATACACTGATGCTTGGGGATGATAAAGTATTCCAATCTAGAGTCCTTCACATACTCAAAGATCCTATGATTCCATAACTAAGTATTAAAAAGAACAGCACAAATATGGGGATGAAGTACTATTTCAGAATATGATGAGCTAAAATTGGGAAGAGCCTCATGGTCAAGATACATTATGAGCTTTGATGTGAGAAAGGAGTTGCAGTTATTGCCTCATGAAGCTACTGTGCTGCAAATGTGCAGGAATGATCTACTCATAAAAGGCAGATTTAAAATTAGTAGACAATTTTTTACCCCGCTGGTGACCAGTAAGTGAGTGTCACTCATTTTTCTTCAGAAATCCCACACATTGAGTTTGCTTATAGTATGATGCTTAATTCCATCTAGTGGAAGTGGAATTTCATAAATAACGGGTTCTCAACAGTGTGAATGATCCTCTGTGGGACTCTCTTAAAAAGTTTGGTTCCTCCTATCTTGTAAACCCAGAGGGTAAGCACTAAATCACACCCTATAAAAATAATATTCACAATTCATTTAAGTGAGGAAAAGGACCTTTGGGGAAAAACTGGGGACTATACATTTTCTAGTGCTTAGGGTCCCCCAGCCCCAGCAGAAGTACAACATGGGGAGAGGGACCTGCAGTGTGTTATACTAGTCTATTATGGGAACACATAAATAAATACTGTCCTCCAGATTTCCCATAGCAATTACTTTTGTAACACATGTATAAATGCGTATTTTAAACCATTCCAATCACTTCCTACCCATATGCTGCTTGAATAGTGAAGAATATATTCAACAAAGTGAATATATTCTCTGTTACAGAAAAAAGTCAACCACTATTATATTCACAGATTTTTCCCTATTAATTTTTAGTCAAGTATTTCCACACTTGTTGCAATGTAAATTAAGGATGCTTTGGATTTTCTGATCTTTTGTGTACCTGTAAGTTTTTAAAGTCTCATAACATTAGAGCTTCCTGTGCCCCAATAAAAGAGCCCGTCTTTCACACAAGGAAAAGATTTTCCAAACAGTTAACTTTAGTAGGAGACATTGCATATAAAATAAACTAATCTCTGAACTTCTGGTGTTTCTTCCCCCAGTGCCCGCATCTACTGTGATGACCACATTTCCTTTAAAGAAGACAGAAACAGAGAAGAAGCGTTGCCACTTCCAAATGCTGTGGCCTGTTCTGCCCTCTAGCCAAGCATAACGGATTCTGGAAGACCTTGAGCGGCGGAGAGGAGATAGCGTGTCATGTAATTACCCTGGGTCTAAGGTGGTAGCTGGCCTTTCGGCGTGCAAACGCAGACGGCGGCATCAGAAATAAATAACCGGCACTCGCCGCCGCGGAGCTCCGGGAGAGGCGAGGGAGAGGTTGGAAGCCGGATACCGCCGGCCTCGCGGAGCCTTTCGGCGTTGTCCATACTGATGAGCTCGGCTGACACAGGAAAGCAGAGCAAAGGAGGGGCAGAGGAGGCGCGGAGGCCGGCGGCAGAGCCTCGCACCCGGCTTTGACGTCGCCCGGCTGCGGCTAGCAGCTCGCGCTCTCAGCACGTAGCGCACAACGTGACCACACACAGCCTTCCTCCCCAGCAGCCCAGCCGCCCCACAGCCCGGCTGCCGGTCCGCCTGCGCTCCGCGCTCGCCGCTGCGCCCTCCTCCTCCTCCACCTCCTCCCTCCTTTCGCCTCCGGGGCGCGCATATCCGCGCACAGCCAGGGATCCCGGCCGGCGTCGAGCCCCGGGCGCCGGGCCGCCCATCCAGGGCACCTCTGCCGCAGCAGCGGCCCGAGCGGACGCCACGCAGCCGGGTGCCCTCCGCAGGCGGCCGCTCCCGCGTTCACCTCTGGATGCCACCGCTACGTTAGCTCCAGCGGGGAACCCCCTTCTGCTGCTCCCTCCTCTAAACTCCCGCCTGTCCCGACCGCCCCCACCCCCTCCACCTGGCGGGGGCGGCGCGGAAGCGAAGAGGACTCGCGCAGTGCCGGTGGGCACGCGTAGACGTGTGTGCGGATCGGGTATCTGCTTGGCATTCTCCCTCTCTTGCAAGTGGCGGTGCCTGGACTCTGCTTTCGGCTCCGGGAATCGGTGCGGTCGGCCAGAGCACCTCTGCGCTGGCAGGGCGCTAAAGGCTATTTTGGAGAGCGGTGGCGGTGGTGGCGGCGGCAGTGGCTGGTGTGCCCGAGCGAGCTCCAGACGCACACTCCGCTCCCTGTTGGACCCTTTCTTCCTCCGTCTTCCCCCTCCTCCCTTCCCTCTTCCCCACCCCCGTTCCCCTAGCCCCACTCCTCCTCTTCCTCCTCCTCCTCTTCCTCCTCTCCCAGTTCGGCGATGCGAGTCTGTATCGTGTAGCAGGATTGGCGTTGCAATGGCAACTGATGGAATGGGGGAAGGCAAGACAGCAGGGCTGGGGGCTTCGGACTGCGGGCGGGCGGGCCGCTGTCGCCGCTTGACGCTCCTCCGGGGACCTTCGCGAGTTACTTTGTAAAGGCGAACCCAGGCGAGAGAGCCCTGCTCGGTGTCCCGGGTCAGAGGCCACTTCCTGCTCCTCGGCTGTCCAAGCCAGGCTCCCATCGCGGGCACCCCGGCCCCCTGCCCGCGCCCGCCGCCAGCCCAGCGCGCCGCCGCCGCCGCCGCCGCCGCCGCTGCGGAGATTAGAGCCCGCTTCCCTGAAGAACACTTCGCCTCGCAGCTCCCCTTCCCATCACCGCCCCCTGCTCCTCCCCGGCGTCTGCGATTTTCCCAGGCACCAGTGTGAGTGCGGCGTGCGTGTGAGTGTGTGTCAGGGTATTGTGTGGTGGGAGAGTGTGTGAGTGTGTGTGAGTGTGTGTGTGCATGAGTGTGTGGAGTGCGGGGCTCCTGCGCTCCGCTCGCGGCCGCCGCCGGGGAAGGACAGACGGACGGCGCTTCCTCCTTCGGCGAGCGGTTCCCGGGCACCTCGGCTCGGCCCGGGCGCGAGTGGAGCGCGCCTTGCTGGCTGCCGGCCTCCGGAAGGTCCCGCTGCGTCCCCCCTGGGCTGGATATGTTCATGTTCACGTGAAGATGGATTTACTGTACGGTCTCGTGTGGCTGCTGACAGTCCTCCTGGAGGGGATCTCTGGCCAAGGAGTGTACGGTGAGTGGAATCGCGACGCTATCGTGACCTTGTGATTCTTAGGCAAGATAGGCTGGTGAACGAAAATGCACGACTCGCGCCGTTCTGGGGCCCCTCCCGGCGTGGCATTTGATTTACACTTCATCACGTTATTGGGAGCGATAAGGAGGCAGCGAGCGCGCTGCGGATTGGGCTGCGAGCCGCTCCCCCGGCGCCTGGGCTCCGGCTCGGAGTTGGGTCTAGCCGGCAGCAAGGCACTCGTGCGAACGAGTGGCTCTGCACCTGATTTATCCCCGCGGGGAATCCGAGCTCCAGCAGTGTTTGATTTAATAATGGTTTGGCTCCTTGCATGCCCCGGTGTCGGTGCCGCGGTTTCCCCCCACCCCACGAGGGAAGCTTCCAGTGTGACCCCATGAGTCTCCCCGCCCCTCTCCGCCCCCCACCTTCTCCTCCTCTCCACCTTTTCCTTTTTCTGTGAATGCCTACATGCCTTGATTTTCCGGCTCAGGAAGTGGGGTGACAGTTGAGTTGCGTTCTGTACCAGCCGTTGCCATGAGCACTGACTTGGGGAGGGGAAAATAGCAGGCAAGATTCTCGGTGCCAGACACAATTAAGGGATATGTTTGTGTGAATGGATGAGCAAATGCATGAATGAACGGACTGCTAAGTCCGCGCGTCTGGGTTCCAGGGCAGGACACCAGCTCGCTGCAGTGGGAACACAATCTCATCTGCTCTCTGGAAAACCCAGATTTAGGTTTAGGAACTAGAGAAGGGCAAGCTTGTTAATTAGGAGGTTTTGAAGTCCTCAAAAGCAAATCCAGGTTCTTTTACCTGTCACCAGTTGGCACCCTTAGCTTTCGGGAATAACACACACACACACACACACACACACACACACACACGTCCTGGTTAATAGTGGACTGAAATGTAAGTCTTCCTTTGGGACAAGCCAGTGGTGCCCAAAAAAATAACTTCTGTGTTTTTGAGATATGGTGGGAGGTTAGAGGTGCACCCCTTGAGGGGACATCAGGCCAACACCCACCCACAGCCAGTCCCACCCTTTGGACCTGGGTCAGTGTCCACAGAAACTGTGCTGACAATCCGGCCCAGTTGCCCTTGGTCTCACTTAGAAGTTTGGACCCGAGTGCTGCAGAGCTAGGTCAATGACTGACCCAGGGCCAAGTGTTAAGAGCTTTCCCTGCAGACCCTAGAACTGAGTGCAGAGTAGACACAGGTAGCAGTGAAACCTGAGTCCTTAAACTCTCTGGGAATGGAGTGCACAGTGGGTGGGTGTTTGGGGATGAATGCCAGAGACCCAACCTTTACTCTGTCCGCTGTGTTCTGTCCAGGGCTGAACAGTGCTGAGGTTCTGTCCCTGGTACCCACTGCACTCCATTTGCTCCTCCCCTTTCCTGTCTTTCTAGTGCCTTTCTTGGCTCCCATGAATGCTTCACTTTCTCCCGCCTCTAAAGATGGGAATGTCTCCTCTCTCAACCCCTCCTTCCCAAATAAAAGACAATTATCTGGTGGTGGTGATGGGGGTCATGTGTTTGAGAGAGATGCGGAGTCTCCTGGCAGACCTCAAGGTTTGACTGACAACAGGAGGTGGGTTATGAAAAGAGTAGGAATTAACTTAGTGCTCCTATGACTGTGCTGGACCCTGGTGTCCTCTAAACAGCTAAGGAAAACGGGGATTCTAGGGATGTAGGAATGCTGGAAATAAAGCCTTCTCAAGGGACTGTTCCTTAGAATGGGAGAGTCTGAGTTCTTCTCATCCCATGTCCAACTCTATTTCTGTCTCATTGGTTCAGATCATCTTAGCTAAATTTTTTTTTGTTCTGTTTTGTTTTGTTTTATATTTTTGTGTGTGCAAGTGTGAATGTATGCATGTGTAGCGGAGTGATGAGAAGTGAGAAAGATTGGGAGCATGGGGAGACAGGGGGACGTTGCTGGAACTATCCGGATCAGAAGGGCATGGTTCAATTTTCCTGTCACCTTTTGTCAGATTATTTGTCCTGGCAAGTATCAGGTTGGGTAGTGGAAAGGGTAAGCTTGAATAGTGAAGACAAATAGGAAACAATTGCGTTAGAATAATCCTGTGTTTATGTCTGTTAACAATAAACAAGGAGGCAGTTCTGCTATTGAGCTGATGCTTGTGATGAAGGTGGGAGTCTTTTTCATTTAGTTGTGTTTTTATATTGATGCGGTTATTAGTCATTTAGCTAGGAATAGAATTGCCTTTGTGTGGAAAATATTAATCCTGGCCATTATAAATGTTGCAGCCGTGAGGTGGGTTAAAAATCATATATTACTTTTCAGATATGTCTTACATGTCACAGAAGTTAGGTTCTCAAAGTGTGACTCCTAATCTTCAGCATTAGCATGGCCCTGGAACTTGATTGCAGTGCCCATTTTCGGGCCACTCTGAGACTTTCTAAATTAGAAACTCAGAGTGTAGGGCCCAGTGATTTGTGTTCATCACCTCAAGTGATGATTGCAGTACACACTGAAGTTGAGAAGCACTAATATAAACTTACAGTTTCATTGCTTTGATTTTGTAAATCATGAACTTTCTTAACCTAAAATAGTTTTATTTTTATTTGTGGAAGCATTTATAAGGAAGAGAACATTTAAAAAACTTATCTAAAAGAAAGAATCAATCGCAAGGGACATAGACTTAAGATTTAGTGTAAGGTTATAAAGTGTGTTTTGAACATTTTATGTTAATATCTTTAAGAATGATTAATTTAAAAGGCAAGGTTATTATAAACAGAAACTTAAAACACCTAGATAGGAACTTTGCTAGCATAAAAATCTGTATTCCTTTATTTGCCTACATTTGCTACATGTAAAGCCATTCATACTACACACAAAGTATTATTTCTCAATAGTGTTTTCTAGTAGCTTGGTTCAAGAGGAAATACAAATGATTTTCTAGGTTGCTCAGGCAAAATCATTTCATTGGAGTCTAAGATTGTTTACGTGATTTAGAACTATGTCATTATAACCTTTCTTCCCTGAAATAGCTAGAGAATCCCTTTACTCCTGTACTTCCTCACTGAAAAACTCTGAGCATGAAAATCAGATTCCGTTTTTTAGTGAATTGAGAATATTTGTGGTAATGCATAGATTATATTGTCTTGAGTATTTTAATCTTCTTCTTGTTATGCCCGATCTGTTTGACAACTATGTGCAATACTTAAGTATGAATGTTTCTGCTATAGACCTAGGAACTTACTGTCATTTATCTTGGAATATTGCTTAGCAAACTAACTGCACGAAAGCTAAGATTGATGTATGGTATCATAGTTGAATAACGGAGATAATCTTTTAACTGCCTTCCCTCCACCAATAATTCTGTCGTATAAATTTGTTTTGTAAGTGGGATTTGTACTTTATATTTCTTACATTTTTAATATCAGATGTAAGATTACAGTAATATGAATTATTTGAAAATATTTCTGAAAGGAAGATTGCAAGAAATCCTCACACCGGGGCCTTTCGGGGGTGGCTAGGGGAGGAGTAGCATTAGGAGAAATTCCTAATGTAGATGACTGGTTGATGGGTGTAGCAAACCACCATGGCACATATATACCTATGTAACAACCCTGCACGTTCTGCACCTCAGAACTTAAAGTACAATAATAATAAAGTTTATTTTTTTAAAAAATGTCTTCATAATAGAATAGCACAAAAAAATCATATAGACTAACCAAAGCAAATTTAATGAATAATACCCATTTGACATATATTTGGCTATATATATGTGCATTTAAAAAATTTTACTTTCTTAAGCTGTAGATTTTTGCATATCAGATTTTAAGTTATTTATATTAAAATTATTTCCCCAAATACTCTTGGAATGTTAAAGATTTTTTTTTTAGTTTTCCTTTTTGCTTAATTAAACACAACTGGATAACAAAAGTCATTCAACGAACTGGTATCTATTTTTCACATTATTAATTTTGTTGCACTCACATTTCATTAGGTTTAGAATAACTAATTCAACATGGCCTGAAGAATTGGAATGTAAAACCTAGCTATCTGTATGCTTATTGAAATGCCTAGAGCTAAGTGATCCAATGCATTTTCCTAGTTTTGAAAGTTTTCTTCGTAAGTCGTCCCATGGTAGTAAGTCATTTGGGTTAACTGTGTTTTCAAGAGATCCTATTGATAATGACATCATATCAAGAATGGTATCTCCTGTAAACTTACCAGTTGGCTTCCTAAAAAAAGAAAAAGTACTCTATTGGCATATTCTGTAATTTTACTTCTGGTCATCATACCCTTAATTTCCAAGGAGGTTATTAAATGTTTTGACTGCATTAGTACAGACAAATCCCCGCTACAAACAAAAAACAAAGTAAAGCTCCATGTCTGCATAGTTATTGGGAACCAAATCAAACGACGATTTAGTGTCCTGAAATGGTTAACTCACTGCCCAAAAATAGCTTCCAGAATGCATTAGAATTAATAAATAGAGTAGGCTTATGAAACATGTGGGTATGACAAATTAGCAAGCTATATGAACTCAATTAGGATCATATCAGTAAATCTCACACAATTTAACAATGACACCCCTGTCAGTAGCTGGGCAGAAATGACTTGGTGCAATTAAGAACGAGGGCATAAGTGATACAAGAAGGCTCAGACATTTCAGACTGTTAGGGGGTTGAATCTGGATGGATGAGAAGGGACTGTCAGTTGTCCATTACATTCAGTCCCAGGATGTTTCCATTCTCATAGCAGAGTTATCCCAAGGTACATTGATTGTGATTGTTTCATTTGGAGAGGCCCTGTGATGAGATACTGCCTTTGACTAAACCATATTTAGGATGTTAGTCTGTAGGAAAAGAGATGATTTTAATAAATGCTGCTAAAAATATCAGTGTGAAGCTCTATTAATATAACATTAGCTCTAACCTCTTTTCCCACTTCTCACTCCATTGTCCCTACACACACATTCTTCTACTATTGCCACCTTGGCCACGATCACAAATGAAAAGTGGCTGGACTGCTCACTGTAGCTTGGGATTTTTTTTTTTTTTCCCATTCAAAATTTCCTTGTTGGTCATATTACTGAGATTTCCCATGAAAAATGAGCAGATTATTTTCTATGGTGTTGCTTGCTCATGTCCTGTATTTCCCTGGGGAAGCCCCTAAGTGGGCTAATAAGTATTTTAGATTGAGCAGGTTGAACCTAACTTATTTTACAAGGAATAAGTCAGTGAGGGTGCCAGGTTTTAGACACTGAAGAGTCAGAGATAAAAGTTTAGAGATGAAATAATTCTGGTGATTAGTTGTCATAAAAGGAATTCTAGGAAGGCATTTTTCATTATCTTGATTTCTTTGCTTAATTTTATTATCTCCGATTTTTGATATTTATATTTTACCAATATGTTTATTTTTGTTTTATAGTTGTGAAACACCTTAAAGCCTGCTTGAGAAGCAGGGTTCAAATAAACTTTTCTGAAAGGACGTGCCCTGTATTTTTTTTTTAACTTACTATTTTAATGTAACTGCAGTAGGGCTCATGGGGATGGTATTATAGCATAAGCCTTGTGAGTTAAATTGTATTTTATTAAGACTTTGTCAGGAACCATGGTTTTGGGTTATGTTCCAGGTATAGAGGTGATTCATCACTCATATTTTGTTATTTAGTCCTCATGCTTTGAGAAGAGTCTTGCAAGGGTTGGGCTTAAGGTCATAACCTACAAAGGCAACAGCAAACAGACAGATACACCAGCCTACTCTGAGAATTCAGTTCTAGAGCTTGTGCTCTTTGGTGGCTCAAATTAACTAAGGGAATGTACTATTATCTCAGAGTTAAATAGGAGAAGGTCTTCCTTAGGCTCCCTTTCGGCTATTTTGGAAGGATATGCAAAGTATATTGCATACATTTCAAGTATGAATAGAGTGAACATTTTTAGCTTCCTTGTAATTGACATTAACTGAATGGTCCCACAAAATAACTTTTATTTCTTTGCTTCAGTGACTGTCAGTATAAATACTATATTACTTAGAGCAGACAATAAAATATTGCATTTGTAGAAAGCTATATCCTATCTTTATTTTCAAATCCAATTCATAATTTTTGGTCCTATAAAATTATAAAGCTATAAGTGACAATAGACTTTAAGATATCATTAAATCATCTCACTAATTTAAGTCACAGTGATTTGACTATTATGTCAGGTAGATGGAGGTCCTACATTGTTTGTGAAACTTATTTTTTCCAGGGTGCAGGCATATTCATTAGATGGATTTTTTTTTTTTTTTTTAACAAATGACTGAAATTTCTCATGCTCCATTATTGGGCCATGCACTTAGTTATTTCTGTTTTATACCGTGCAATTCCGTGTTCATTTCTAACTATGCCACTTTGCATTGATCCCACTTCAGCTATTTTTAATATCAGTTTCTTGCTACTTTTCCAAGACACTATGCCATTTCTAGTCTTACGTTTTTAAACAATTTATTTATTTTCCTTTTGATTTCATTGATTGAATTGCATAAGAACTATGATTTCTGTTTTAACATCCAAATCATGTATTTCCTAGGAGTTACAGAAGAGGATTTCAACTATAATAAACATATTTTTGGCTATTACACATTACTATAAAGTTATCATTTAAATACTTATTATGGTATGATGAAAGGCAATAGAAATTGTGATATAACTTACTCCTTTTGTCTCTACAACTTTGCACATACAGGAACCTCAGTTTATTGCTGTTCCTGCTCAAATCTATATTAAGGACTGTTATGTGGCTGATATTTGGGGTCATGTATATGACATATTACACTATCTTCAAGCAGTATATTTTTCATCTTGTTTTGTTGTAATGCAAATGGTGGAAATAAAAATAATCAAGTGATCCTGTGGAAAGGGAAACACGTCTTCCTGAAAGAGGAAGGGTTTCTTCACAGCTAGGCGTCTCAAAGTCTTAATGGACAGCATAAAAGACAGCTGAGATCTGAAGGAGGCGAGTAGGAAGTAAAGGCTATTAGAAAAATGTATCTGCCCTTTAAATAATGGCAAAACAGCAAAAGCATATATTTTTATCTGAAGTCACTAGAACTTCGTTCTAGTGCATCAGGGTGAAAAAGAAAAATATCTACTGTCTTCCTGAAGAAAGAACATCTTGAGGGAGATTTTTCTGGTGTCCTGAAAGGAAAGGATGAGGGGATAAGGGCCCTTAATAGAGCCTATGGTCACTCTGAGCCAGATTATTCTTCTTGCTGATGAATCGTGGGATTTGGGAACACAAAGAAAGGCTCGGCACAGATTAAGCATCGGGGCATGCCGTCTGTTACTCCTGAGTGTAACTGAGTTGGGTTTTTGCCTCACCTCTGCTAGACTCCTTACTAGGAAGGCTAGAAAATACTTGAGGAAGATGTGCTACTTTTCAGAAGTGGCGACCAATGAGAATTCCCCACACAAGTTCTTGGCAGATTTAGGCGAAGTTCTTGTCAATTCAGTCAACTAATTAATGTGCTGTGGATGATGCACATATATTTATGTAGTAAGGGCTGTGAAAGCAAAGAGGTTCTGTATTCACCGAGATAAAATCAAATGGAGAAACAAAATAAGGCTGTGAGAACTACACACGTGTGTGTACCTAGACAAGAGAGAGGAATTACACTTGCTATTGTGGTTGGAGAAAACTCAAAAAAGCTGATAACAGTTAAGCCTTGAAAGTGGGCTGGTATAATATAGAAGAAGGAAGAAAGGCCATCGCTATAGCGTGCATTCTAGGTAGAGGAATAGCAATGCAGAAAGAAAAATAATCCAGGAATGGATGTGTAGTAAGGCCTCAGCAATTTCTTTGAAGTTTACCCCAACTAGGAAGATATATCTGTCCTTTAACCTACATCATCTCGCTCCAAAGTCTTCAGGTCTGTAAAATAAATGTTATTGTATGATACTCTGGAACTTGCTCAGGTACATATGTCCATCAAGATTCTGAGGTGGTGCGTGTTAAATGTATGGAGCTAACTGATCATTGCTTCCGAAGACAGGACAGTTATTGCTAAAGTTCTTGTGGGAGCAGCTCCTTTTGGAAGTAAACTGAAAGATTTTTCAAAGTCTTCTTCAAGTGCTAAAAAGAAGTGCTGTTTAGCAGCAGCAGACTACGGGTCCAGAATGACTTAAAAAAAACACTTTGTTCTTTACGAATGTACAGCCACTGAGATGAAGGCATTGCCCTTGTGAAAGGAGAGGTATGTGCTTTCATTATTGTTTTTATTACTGTGTAAGACAGCATGATGTAGTTGAAAACTGTTGGGTAACTTGGACTTTCTTCCTGTTCAGCTGCTGCTTTATTGTGTTACCTCAGGCAGAAATCTTAATCTCTATCCCTCAGTTTCCACATCTTAGGAGAGTGGGCTGATACATAGAGAAAATATAGATATCAGCACGAATAAAAAAAGTATGGCTACATTTTTGTATCTGGAGTAGAAGGGGGAGGGAGCATGGAGAGTTTCCTTTCGCTTCTTAAAAAGCTGCATCAGGTGCTCTAGCAACTGTACCTCATAATAGGACTTTCATTTAGTTTTTAGAACAATAAGAAGCTAGGAGGTAACAGAGACCAAGTCATTTTTTTTTTCTGGAAAAAAATATTCTGATTGTGTCAGTCTAGAAGAAAATGACAAAAACTGAGTATTTTTAAGCACTGAAAGTAATATAAATATGTGCATGAAAATGCGATTTGGTATTGTATTTTGATGCACGTGTAGTTGATATTGTTCTTTATGCTAGTCGCTTTTTCTTGATCCACATAACCAAAGAGTTTCTCCTCCTTCTCCTTAATGGTGGTAGTTAGCAAGGAGCTGGCATCCCCCCTCGCTTAAGAGCTCCAAAGAACATTAGTGTATAGTAAACCTTATGGCTGTGGGTAAATTTACGCTTATATAAATCTGTAAGTATGTTCAAATGCATGCATCAATCTTGTTTTTGAATCAAGGAGTAAGAATATTCTTAATATTCTTCAAGGCTAATTGAAAAATATATAAAATCAGCCATCCAGTTGGAAAAAAGAATAACGTAGGGATATATTTATAAAAATACTTATAATTGGTAGTTAATACATAAAAACAGAAAATGAGAATAAACCATTAAATGGTGTTAACACAGAATTACTGTGTAACATCTTCTAAATTTAATCCAGAAGTAAACAAAATTGGTGTTTTTCACCCAATCACCTAATCATTTAAAACATCTTTAAATTAGAATTAACTGAAACATCTGAGTGGGACTTTACTTATCATTAAACTGTAACAGCCACATACATAAGAAAGTATTTTATACATAATGTGTTTTTGTTTTCTTTGGCAAACACTTTCTGTTTTTGGAGGGTGACAGGTAGTTCCTTTCCATATTCTCTATTAATATAATTAGCTAAACGTCTGTATTTGCTTAACTCAATTATTCTCCATATCTCAATATTAACTCAACATTAGTTGAGTATATTGGTCAAGTATCTCTTTAAACAAATAGAAGGCAATCTTTACTCATGTCTATGAAAGACAACAAAAATTGTTAGTTGAGAAGATTTTTCCCATTATGGAAAATGAGCAATATTGACTTTGCTAAACAAATCACCTTAAGCAAAGACACACAGTACTCTGTAATATGGACAGATATAACTGCCAAGTAATTTCACTTGGTATCTTAGAATGAATTATCAAGAATTGTCATAGTTAATGTTTTTATTTTAGTTCCGAACTCATTCCGTGTTTTCATGGGTTTCTCTATGCCATTCTTGTGATTCTCCCTCATCCTTTGAGTAACGTAAATTTTCATTTGGTTCACGTTTCACATTGGCTCGCACCACCTGTACAACAGAGATGCTAAGATTCATTTTAGGGTTTCAGGTCTTAGTCCACAATCAGGGCTCAACTTTTGACTAATTTTGCTTTTCCTTTGTTGTGCATAGATTCCATAGTTGTCTAAGGAAGTGCAACTCTTTTCCATTATTACCGTTCCCAACAATATTATAAACTTCATAATGACATCATTACTGTGAAAATAGGGGTTTAGAAACGCCCCCCCAGTCTTTCCCCAAGACAAGAATAAGTCCCAGTGGGCTACAGCCTGAAATAATCTCTTTTATTATTATTATTATTATTTTTAATTGCATTTTAGGTTTTGGGGTACATGTGAAGAACATGCAAGATTGTTGCATAGGTACACACAAGGCAGTGTGGTTATTTCTGATTATTTCTGTGGTTATTTCTGATTATCTCTGATTATTTCCTGTGCCTCACTATCAAATATCCCTCCAATTGTAGCAGCTGGGGTAGAAAGTGGCCTTCTTCTTGCTTCCTGTGATTTTGCAGTTGAACTCTATGATCATTACATCTTTTTGATTAATATTTCAAAAAGTATTTTAAGTTTTTTTGTTTTCTGTCATCATTGATACTAATTTGTTAATGCCACAACTCTCTAAGCTTACTTATGCAGAAAAGTACTTTGACGCCCATATGTTTAACCACATCTCCCCTTCCAGAGAGGGCTAAGAAGATACACACACACACACACACACACACACACACACACACGTGCATATATATATACACACATTCATAATACAAATATACATTTGTATATAATATATACTGTAAGAATATATATTCGAATAGAAGTCTATTAACTATGTTAAGAGTATATAAGGGTCTGCGTATATATTCAAAAAGTGCATGGAGTAGTAGCTAAACTTTATTTAGGCCGATTCCAAGAAATTGGGTGGTTTTCCCACTTCCCTTGCAAAATTGACTCTGATTCAGTGTTGGCAGCAGAATATGCTGTCTCTCACCTAATACTCAGTTTGTGTTTGAATATTTGTGATACATTCATATTTCTATTGTTGAATTTACAAAATTACCTTTAGAAACTCTGATTATTGGCCAAGTGCAGTGTCTTACGCCTGTAATCCCAGAACTTTGGGAAGCTGAGGTGGGCAGATCAACTGAGGTCAGGAGTTCGAGACCAGCCTGCCCAGCGTGGCAAAACCCCATGTCTACTAAAAAAAAAAAAATACAAAAAATTAGCCAGGCATGGTGGCAGGCACCTGTAATCCCAGCTACTCAGAAGGCTGGCGGGCACCTGTAATCACAGCTACTTGGGAGACTGAGGGAGGAGAATTGCTTGAACCCAGGAGGTGGAGGTTATAGTGAGCTGAGATTGAGCCACTGCGCTCCAGCCTGGGTGACAAAAGTGAAACTCCATTAAAAAAAGAAAAAAAAAAAAAAAACACTTTGATTACTTTTCTTGCAGTTGACAGAAGAGAAATATTTACTAGCTGCATAACAGCAAAACATGTGCAGTTTATTTTACCTGCATTACAGTAATGTGCACATTTGAAGCTTAGCATCACGTATTTTCAGAAGACAATCCCTGCCATTCTATTAATCAGACCTTTAAATTGTATTTTCTTCTTTATAAGTGAGCTTTTTGTGCACCAAGCATGTCTGTATTCATGTCTGTATTCTAAAATACATGTACAAACAAAACTTAATTAACTTGGATTATCTTTCATCTGTTTTCATCTATAATTTAAAAATAATTAAAGATGGGATATAGTAATTTTTCATAAAATAATTGCCATTTATCAAGTGCCTACTGAATGCCACACCTTGTATTAGAAGTTTTATACACATTGTACCATACTCTAATCTTTGAGATAGATGCAAAATCTGAAATTCATGAAGTTTAAATAACCCCTATATAGTTGCTGGTGGCTGAATTTGGAATCTAATTTGAAGTGTATAAAAAAATAAATACTTGTGTATTTACTTATTTATGTAATTTTAAAATTATATTCAGATATGTGTGTGCTTGTACTTATTCTAATTAAAACATAAAGGTTAGGTAGCTCACATTGTGCTATGCATGAAAATTATCTCAAACAGTATATACTTGAAATGCAACTCGGGTAATACATTTTAGCTTTTTGCATGAGAAGTATATATAGGTAGCTAATGTCAGCACTTTATACCATATGATGTTCTTTCTCAGAAAAGAAAGATACAATTTATAATTCTTTTTTCTTTTCAGCATTGAAATGAGCATACTGAAGACTCTCATATAATTTATTTTTGAAATGATAGGATATTTTAAGCTTATTCATTATTAGTAACATCTAAAAATGGAGAAATGGCTCTATTACATAGTCTGCAGAAGTAGTTATATTCCTCCATGTAAAATAGTAGGCTTGTGCTTATAAAACATAACCACTGTCAGGTGTACTACTTTATTTCTCCCTAGGCTGATTAACAATCACTGGCCTTGGAAAGATTGATAGTTAAATGTCATATCTGGGCTGATTTTTGTTGAGTTCCCTCCGGGTATTGCTTGGGCATTTTTTGCACAGAGTTAATTGAGGAGACTCTATCAGTGGATTTCTTTTCTTGAAAATCTGGTTGTGTTCAAGAGGACAGTTGATTGCGAGCTCTGCCCTTCTCTTAGCTGCCAGTGAGTTCCTCAAACCTCAAAGCTTACAAATTAGTGCAGTGTAGTGATTTGTTTTCGGCTTTTAGCTACAGTATTTGCCACTATAAAATTCATTTTTCCTATGCTTTTTGAATGCTGTTATTGTGTCCTATAGCATAACCCTGTATCATTGTGGCTATTGTGTGATTGATACAGAAACTGCTTCAGTAGGAAACCATTTCAAGAGAGAACAGGAAAGGTATTATATTCAGCTGTAGCGCCATGCATTTCTAAGCAGCTGATGTTTTCTTTAACTGATAAACATCCCCCCTCAAATTTTCAGAGGCAATTGAGTCTTTAGAACTTTAACTCTTAATTCATCTAGCTGCAAGAGCACTGCCCTGAAATTCATTATACATTCACATTTTACAACTGGGAATTCATTAATTCTGTAGTATAACTGTTGTTATTGTATTTCAAAGCCAGATCGCTTCTTAAAAAAAAAAAAAAAAAAAAAAAAAAAAAAAAAAAAGCATGGAGAAGCACTGATTTTGTGAATTCCTTCTTTAGACAGTGACATCTTAATGCCTGACCAAATGCCTGAAACTAATGGGATATGCTTTTTTGCACACTGGAAATAGTGATAATGTTAAATGGTAGAGCCATCCTGTATTTTGTAACTAAAAATTTCAAATTAAACTGGAAACCTCTGTAAAGGGTAGAGTAAAAGATGAGTCAAATCCAACTTCATGAGAGTTTAATGGGTTTTGTGTTTTTACAATTTACACATTTAATTCTATATTTGAAAGTACTCATAGAATATAGTACACCTTTTTTTAAGTCTTTCTCTTCCAATTTTTGCATTTTATGATACATTAGATGCATGCTCTATTTTGAGTGAGGGTGGATAGTGACTTAATAATTGAGGTATACACTTATGCACCTGAGATTTAAGTACATCTATATATTGTAGTTTATCATTTAATTTTACCAACAGCAATTTAATATCTATGAAAGCTGGAACATAGTTTCTTAAATGAAATAAAATATCTTATGAACCTAAAAATGCCGTTTAAATGTCTTTGGCTGTGACGAAAGCTAACCTAGACTTTCTTAAGATATTTGTAAGTTTTTTCTAAGAATATTTTTAGTGGCTTAACAATTGACTGCTTCTCATTCATTTTGCATAGCTGTCATCCCACAATAATTATGACATTTCAGAGATTTTCACATTATTAATGAAAGACTCAGCATGTCTACAGACGGAAAGTTATTTATAAAGCAAATAATGAAAATAGTAAAGCAGAATTTCAACCTACTATTGTACTGGGGATTAGACATGAAGTTGCCTGGGTAGGAGCAGATGTGTTAGTCTGGTCATAATCTTAACCTAGAGGAATAGGCAGAACCAGAAGGAATAAGGTTATTGATATCACAGGGTGATAGGAAGCTTTCATGTCATGGGGATTAATAGAATAGATTAAGGCAGAGTGCAGTGCGTGCATGTCATAGGTTGGCTTCTCCAGGAAACCCACCCCCAGTGGAAGATTTACATCTAGGTGGTTTATTAGGGAGTGGTATTGGGAAGAACACCTGTAAGGGAAGCAGAGCGCCTGGGTAGAGCAGACAGGGAAGGTGAACCCTGATTCACTTACAACAGAGTCCTAGGCTGAGTGCATGGGAAACTGTGGAGTTGGGATGCACCTTCAGAGATTTCCCAAATAGAGAAAGAATTCTGTTTACTCTCTTTTCTACCAATCCTTATGTGTGGGTTGACCCTAGGGCAGAGGCAGTATATTTGGGTTAGGCAGCTCCCTTTGGTGGAAGGGAAATTCTGGGAAGAACTCAGCTGTGAGCAGTCATCAGGTAATAGTCTAGGAAGTTGAGAGAGTGGATGTCTTCATGCAGAGGAGTTCTGGATGTTACATACCATCTTAGACCACTTGTGTTGCTCTTATCTGCTTGCTTATAGGAGTTCATCCTATTTGAGAACTGGTCCTCCAGGAGCTGGCCTTTTAGGGAAACTTACAAAAGAGAATGGTTAGTGAGACAAACCTCAGCCCTTGCCAGTATGTCTTGTCTCAGAAACATGACTGCTATTCATTCCCCTATTCTGATACTTCTTCTAGGTACCCATTACCCTCAGCTAGCAATTCTAATGGACTAGATTGTGAACTTGGCAAAGTGACCTGAAGGTCCTAAGATCCTGGTCACCAAGATCTTCTCAGGTCACAGCTGATGCATGTATCAGTTTTCTGCCAGAACTAAGTAGGGAGCATCAACACATACCTAAGTGGGTAACTGGGGTGCCAGAGGTCTTCTCCCCTGCTCATGTTACATAACAATAGCCTTGCCTCCTCCAGACAGTCAGGGTTTATTATCCCTGCCTGAAAGGAGACTGTTCTTTGCCTGCTTGTGTTTTCATGAGGAGACCAAATAAACAGGTGAAAACTGTCACAGAAGTTTGAGACTTTTGCTATTGTCTCTAAGAAAAGTGTTCTCTCTCTGGGAACCAATACAACTTAGCCACAGGCCCTATAATTCTGGGGACAGGAGGCACAGATACCCTACACATGTCATGGAAATTAAGGTAACTGAGGATACCACACTGCCTCCTGTTGGCTCTTGGACCTATATATTCTACCTACTGGGGACACAGCTCTATATAATAGACATTAGTTTAGGACTGTGTCATATCCTGTAAGTGTGGGGTCCAGTTCTTTAAGAGTATCATCTCCAAGCTGCTGTATTAGCTGCTCCTTCAAAAGAGTTTTCTATCAGATGATATGATAGAATCAGTAGACTCCATGGTCATTGCAACACCTTCTTTTCTGCTCAGTGGATCCCTTTGTTTAGTGCAGTGTTAGGAGAGATCCTGTTTTGGGTATATCACATATTCTGAAATCCTTTATATTGATCTGTTTTATGGGACAGTGTGGGCATAAGGTAAGTGTCAGTTCCAGTCAAGATGAATTTTTAATCTTTCACTTGTGAATGGAGTCCCTTGTACTCAATTTCTGCCAATTGCCTTCTTAGTTTCTTGAGGAATGGTGTATATCAGAGTTCCTCCTGCTGATAGGTTGGACGTATAGCAGCAGCATTAGCTAGGTCAACGCTGATGAATGGGAGCTTTTGCTATTAAGTATACGGATAATGTTCATACTTTTCACTATGGTTTCTTCCTTCTTGTGCCTATTGACACAACATTGGAGTAGCTGATGGCAAGCTGACTGTTGTCAATGAATCAAGTCATTCTGTATTCTTATTTCAATTATTATTGTTCTGTAACAAGCTACCCCAACTTTGTGGTTTAAAACACTCCCTTTATTATTTTCATAGGTTCTGTAGGCTAAGAATTTACATGAGGGATGTTCAGAATGACATACCTTTGCCCTATAATTTCTGAGCCCTTACCTGGGAAGACTCAGAAGTGGAGGATGACTTGACGTCTGGAGGCTGGAATCATCTGCAGGCATCTTCACTGACATATGTGGTAGTTGAGACTCTGACTGATAGCTGGGACTTTGGCTGAATTGGAAGGTGAAACACTTACATGTTACCTTGCTATATGAACTCTCGCATAGTGTGGGCTTTCTTATAGCATGGTGTCAGGATTCTAAGAGTAAATATTCTGAAAAGGTACAAAGAATCACTTGGAATTTTGCCTTGGAAGTTACATGTATCAATTCTGTGGCACTGTATTGTTTGAGGCAGAGACAAAGGTCCACACAGTTTGAAAGAAAGGGATTATAGATCCCACCTTTTTATGGGAATAGTGTCATGTTTACATTCAATGGAGGACTTCCAGAATTGGAGAAATTGTTGTGGCCTTTTTAAAAGCATACAATCTGCCACATGCCTCTTTTGTGGTGGATGCTCTCTTGGGGACAATAACATGGTCTATAAAGATCTCTCTACTTTGTGCCCACTCCCACAGGAGGTCCATTGCATGCCTGTTTTTCTGAGTTATTGCTGCTGATTGCCACTTCTCTTTTCAGGCCTCCATCCAACAATCAGCCAGGTTATTCACTGCTGCCAATAAGGCTACGTATATTTTTACCTGAGCCACTTCTCTTTCCATACGAAGTATATGGTTCCTGAAGCTCTCCCCTACTGGGAGTATTTTCTCTCATTGCGCTCTGAGCACACCTGTTAGTGGGGCTGCAGGCCAGATGCAGTACCTTTTTGGTTTACACTACATGTGGAGCTAACCCATCTGTGAACTGGTCTTGAACTTGGTGGTTAGAAGGGACTTTACATGCAGTCACAGGGATGAGTTGAGGGAAATGAGGCAGTGTGACAGGAAAGATGTAGGGGTCTGCCACTTCTACATCTAGCTTACTTGGGCTTTCTCTGTCTACTTGTGATCAGTCCCTCATGTATCATTTTTATTTAATAATGAATTGCTACAGAACCTACTTGATCTTACAACTTGGCTGACAGAACCTAGTTATAATGGACATTGTTGGTGCCATGGTCTCTTAATTGCCTATTTTAAGGCATTCTAGCTAAGTAAGTTCCCAGTAATACACCATAAAATTTGTCAAATGATTTGAATTCTGTATTGCAGATGACACGGGCATGCTGAAAAACCTCCAGTGGCTAACACTGTGATTTTCCTACAGGGACTTGCCATAAACTTTACATGTGGCTTGTCACACTAAAGATATTTCTAATATCATGGGGTGTGTGGGGTTATATGATCTCAGCTTGAAGAATTAATTCTTCAGTTGAACCTGTACCTCCTCCAAGGTCTTTAACACCCTAAGCCCGAGTCCAAGCTAGCATCCTTCTGTGGCACTGGTAAATAGGTCAGAATAGTATTTCCAGAATGGACTGTGTTCTCTCTTAAATCTAAGATATTCTGTTAGGGATTGTGCTTCCTTCTTATTGATGGGGAAAGTGAGCTAATTTGTCCTTTCTTTAGAAGAGTTGTCCTTTATTTGGGAATGTACATCAATTTGTCTTTTTCTTTGGAAAGACTGTCTTTCCATGACTCAGGCCTTAGACTCCTACAACTCACTGAGGAGGTGTCTGTTTTCCATCTTCTGAGCACATGTCTTACCCAGACTTCCAAAGTACTCACCACTTTTTGCTTAGTTGGTTCACTTACAGGATATCGTTGATATTATGTAATGGACAAGCATAATGTTCTTCCTAATATCTAATAAATTCAGATTCTTTCAGAGTATATTACGGCAGATGACAGAAAAGTTATTATAATTCTGGGTCAGGATGGAAGATGCATATGGCTGTTATGTCCATGTGAATGGGAACTGCTTCTGGTTACCTTTCTTGGTGGAGATGGACAACAGTGTTTTTTGCTAGATCAATTGCCAGGTACCATGACCTAAAGTTGCATTAATCTGCTATAGCAAAGAGACTGCAACTGGCCAAGCATCTGTAACTGGGGCTTCTCCGTGGTTGAATTTGTGAAGGTCAATTCCAACTTCCAGCATCTATCTGCTTGTTACATCAACAAGATTGGTGAATAAAATGGAGGACACAACGGGCACTATAAAATGTGCCTCCTTTAGATCTTTAAGAGTGGTACTGATATCTTGAATTCCTTCTAGAATGCAGTACTGTCTTTGAGTTGCTCTCTTGGCTTGGGTCGGGGATAATAGGAATTTTTTTAGAGAACCCCCTAACTCTGGCTACTATTCCAGCTATGCCATTTGTTATGACAGTTGTGACAATATTGCTTCTGATAGTTCAGTGACTTGAATATGTGCTACTTTTTCAGAATCTTATCATTCCCACTGCTATTAGGGATCACAGTTCTGTAGTGACATCTCCTATTGTCAGTCCTGTCTTCAGCAGTGTGGGGACGGACCCCTTTTACTAGTGCAGACATAGTCAGCTGATGAGTTTTCTGGCCTTCATAGTATATATTTGCAAACTTCCTCACTTAATCTTTAAAAACTATTTTGTGTTAGTCTATGATAACAGTATGTTGTGTGGTGTGGTTAGCTCCATTTTCTAAGGAGCCAATTGATAATGAAACAATATTGAGACCCCATCCCCCAAATAACCATTGGTCTTGGTAAAGATTTAAAAATGTCCCATTGTCATATACTGTATTTCTATATCTTGCCAATTTTGTGTTTGGTTTCCAAAAGGGTTGTTATAAATTATATTGTGTTCATTCTTCATAATTCATATCATGAGCCTCTGACCACACCCCTGCCCCCAGTGTGACTATATTTGGAAATAGGGCATTTAAGAAAGTAGTTAAGGTTAAATGAGTTTATAAGGGTTGGACTCTAATCCAATAGGACTGGTGTTATAAAAAGAGAAAGAGACACCAACAGTGTGTGCACACAGTAAAAAGGAGAAAACTGACATCTGTAAACCAAAGAGAGAGGCCTTCAGAGAAACCAATCCTCCTGGCACCTTGATCTTGGACTTCCAAAGAAAATACATTTCTCTGAATTAAGCCACTTGTTCTGTAGTATTTTGTTAGGACTGCCCTTAGCAGACTAAGACGTAAGTCAATAAAAGAAAGTGAATATGTACAAGCCTGGATTGGTGAGTCATACCTGTAATCTCAGCATTTTGGGAGGCTGAAATAAAGGAATTTTTGAGCCCAGAAGTTCTGGACCAGGTAACATAGCAGGACCCTATTTCTACAAATAAAATACAAATGTTAGCCAGTCATGGTAGTACATGCCTCCAGACTCAGCTACTCAGGAGGCAGAGTCAGGAGGATGTCTTCAGCCTGCAAGATCAGGTTGCAGTGAGCTGTGAAGCTATGATTGTATCACTGCACTCCACCCTTGTGGACAGAGTGAGATAAGGAAGGAAGAAAGGAAAGAAAGGACAGGAAAGGAAGGAAGGAAAGAAGAAAAGAAAGAAAAGGAGGAAGGAGGGAGGAAGGAAGGAAGAAAGGAAGGAAAGAGAGAAGGAAAGAAAGGAGGGAGGGAAGGGAGACAGAAAAGGAAGAAAGGAAGGAAGGAAGGGAAAAATGAGTATAATAGCACAGCTCCATTCCCCTTACTTGGGACAAAATACATATTTTTAATCCCCTTTTTGCTACATGTCACATTTCTGTCATTTTAATTTCACTTAGTAAGGGGTAAAATAAACAAAGTTTGCCAGGTTATCCTAGCAACATTATCACACCACTTTCTGGAGTCCTCACCAGGCTGTAATTAAATCCTGTATCCTGGGAGGGTCCTCCCACATCAAAAATCCCTTTCTTATCCAGCTTTATATTCCTTCCCATCTTAATCTAGCATCCTTAGAATCAATTCACCAACATATTCTTCTGGCTTCTGTCAGTACTTCCTGGCTAAATCTGCCTCTTTCAGAACATAGTCGTCTTTTCTTCCTTTTCTTCCTTGAAAATCTCAGCACCTTCATGGCTGGGTTAACTTGTAACTTAACCCTGGTGATAAGTGTGGCTGCCAGTAGGGAAGTTGGGGATATATTCAAAGGGAGAAATATACTGTCTTGCTAGGTAAAGATCTCTTCATAACTGGAACTATCAGTTATTCAACTTTATGTTCCATTCTCTGTTGACCCAGCATCTTCAGAATTGGTTCCAAAGTTATTCTACTGATTCTACTGGAACATGCTAGCTAGGTCCTGTGGCTCTTTTGGGCTACTGTCCCTGTCCTCCTTTTGCAGAGTTAGCATGTCAGCCAGTTGTGACTTACCCTTTGTTATTGGCCGGTTGGCCAGGAGAGGAGGTGGTGGAAAATCCTGGGTGGGACTGATGTTCTTTTGCAGGGAATCATCTTCATTGTCTTCAACCAGGGAGGAAGCGGGAAGTACTAGTCTCTAACAGGCAGGAGATTTCTGTAGGCACCTAGTGTCCATGGAACTGATGATCAAGATTATTGATTGCATCAAACCAGATTTTGTTATCCCCAGGTTTCTTTATCTTCCCAGTTTGCACCCTTACTTCATGTAGCTAACTTTGCAGGTGAATTCAACCATATCTAGAGCTTTGCTGTAATAATTAAGTTCTGTATCTAAACCTAAGGAATTTTTACAATATTTGTAGTGGTGAAATTCTTTTTATTTACTCTCTGGGAAGCTCTTTGGCCTTAAACTGAGGGTTGTATTAGTTTTCTTTTGTTTTTGTAACAAATTACTGTAAACTTAGTGGTTGTAAGTAATATGAATTCTCTGTGTAGGTCAGAAACCTGACATGGATCTCCTTGAGCAAAAATCAAGGGGTCAGCAGAGCTGTGTTTCTTTTTGGAAGCTCTAAGGGAGAATCGATTTCCTTGCTCTTCCGAACTTCTATAGCCTCCTTATATGTCTTGGCTCATGGCCTATTTGTTCTGCCTCCAAAGCTAGCAATATTGCATCTCTCTGTGATTTTCTTCCATAGTCCTGTCTCCCTCTGACTCCTCTTCTTCTTCTGTCTTGCACTTTCTGAGACCCTTGAGTACATTGGATACACCCTGATAATTCAGAACATCCTTTCTATTTTAAGCTTAGCTGATTAGCAACCTTAATTGCATCTACAATCTTAATTCCTCTTTGTCATGCAGCCTAACATATCCACAATTTCCTGAAATTAGGACATGCATTTTTTTGGGGGGGCAAGATTTGGTTTATTACTTGTTTATTACTGCTTACCACAGTAATAAATCAGTGTCAGCTTTCCACTTTCCATTGCCTTTCTCAAATGAGTGGGTAGCCTCCAGAGATAACCATCTAATTTTGTAGTCCTTGTAATTATTACTTCCCCCAACTCTTCAAACACCAGTGACATTGCACATACCTTCCTCTGGTATATTATCCCTGTTCACCTAGGGAAGACAGAATTACATAAAGCTCAAGAGTAATCTCAGTCATACATCTCAGCAAATCTCAGCAAAGAACCATTGCTTCCACAGTATTCCCTTGATGAATGAAATCTATTCTTTTGGAAAAATCATTGCTGTTGTCTTGTTCTTATTTCCTGAGTTTTTTGTGTTCCATATAAAATTGATTTTTCTATTTTAAAAGACCTGAACTGTGGCAATTTCAGGTCTTCTTATGGTGAGAATTATTTCTTGTCCATCCAAGATTCTTATGGGATATTGAAGTTCTACTGGGATAGCATTCATATCCACCGGTGGCTCCATGAATTGGAAGTTAGCTGGATAAAAATGGAGAGAAGGTAGTTTGTCAGACAGTGCCTCAGCCTGAATCTGGCTCAGACTTTAAATTAGTTCCCTGTGGTGTGATGAGAATTTGGGTCACACAGGTCAATTCTTTAGGGTTTTTGAAATCTCGATTTCTGACTCAGATTTATAGTTCTTATTCATTTTTACTTTTTTGAGAAAATTAAAAGATGTTTTCTTTTCATTATTAATTATCAGTTGCTGGATAAATATTTGTGTGTGCCTGGGGGGAGGGGAGAAGCCTTGAAATAATCTTTGCAATTTTAAAAATTACTAAAGAGTTATAAGGTACTAATTTTTTACGCAGTATTCTTTTGCCTGGTTTGCTGATGTTTTACAGTACTTGTTTTGCCAGAAATAATTTATAATCTGGAAACTTTAATATCATCTTTGTAAGTTTGTTACATGTGAATCAAAGTTTAATTCTATTTCAACACACATAACTATTATAACATTAATAAATTGGTATTTTCAAAAAGGAAATTTGCTTTATACTTTTTCCGTCATTGGAGTTGGTCTCATTTATATAAAATTTAGGAATATTCATGTGTTTCTGATACTTTTATTGTTTGTTATGTATGTTTAATAAAAGTTCAGGTTTCTCTGTGAATAATTTATAATGTCTATATAAAATTTTGTTCTTAGGAATAATAGATGAGAGGAATATGGGCTGTATTTAAATTTTGTGTAAATAACCTTTTTTATTCCTAACTAATTTCAGGTGTTCTGATAGTAATTTATAGCAAAAGAAAATAAAAATACTTTCTAGCAGAAGTATATTTGATAGCTAATGCTTCCCTATGTCATTTGCTAGTTCTTTTTCTTCTTCTCAATCAGCAGGTAATCAAGATCTTTGTATTTCTGTCCTTCTTCCTCTTTCTTTTCTCATCATGCACCCTCTTGCCTTAGGCAGTTTAAATACCATCACTTTCTGCCAACTTTTTTCTTTTTTTTTTTTTTTTTTTTCTTTTTGAGATGGAATCTCACTCTGTTGCCCAGGCTGGAGTAGAGTGGTGTGATTTTGGCTCACTGTAATTTCCACCTCCTGGTTCAAGCAATTCTCCTGCCTCAGTCTCCTGAGTAGCTGGGACTACAGGTGCATACCACCACACCTGGCTATTTTTTTGTAATTTTAGTAGAGACGGGGTTTCACCATGTTGACCAGGATGGTCTCCATCTCCTGACCTGATGATCCGCCTGCCTTGGCCTTCCAAGGTGCTGGGATTACAGGTGTGAGCCACCCAACCCAGCCTGCCAAGTTTTAAACTTATACTTCATATCAGATCTTCGTTCTGAGCTCCAGGTCTGTATGTGTAACTGCTTCTTTTACATTTTTACTCAGAGTGCTCAAAGGCATCAAAATTAATATGTCAAAAGCTGGACTGTTGATCTACCCAACTCTTTCTCCTCATTCTTTCCCTGCTCATTCAGTCACCCAGATCCACATATCATTCACTTGGAAGTCATGCTTGACCTCGACCTTTCATTTTTCTTCCCTAAAAGCAGACCATCACTTTTATTTGAGTACCAGTTCTGCAAAATAGATCTCACCTGTACCACTGCTGCCACTGTAGTCCCTTCCATATTTCCATTTTGTCTCATCGAATGCAGTAGTCTCTTCATTAGTCTCCTATTTGCCATGTGAGTACCCCTTCCTCATGCTTCATACACCTCCCTACATACATCTATACATTAAGGCTGCATGATGGTTAAAAAAACAAAGCAGATTACATCACTCTTCTGCTTTGAAAACCATTCAGTCGTTTCTCATCCCTCTGAAGATAATTTTGAACCTCTTCTATCATTCTCACACACTCCAGATATGGCCCTGCCCACTCTGCTGCCTCATCTTGAATTGCTTCCCTTTAAGTATTGTGCTGAAGATACAGTGATTTTTATTTCATCCCACAAAATCTCTAAGCTCTTTCCTGCCCCAGAGTCTTTTTATGTGCTTATCCATTTTTCTGAAAATTTCTGCCCTGTATTAGAGTTCTCCACAGAAACAGAACCAATAGGATGTGTGTGCATAGGTATTTATGGATATAGACAGAGACACACACACACATATCACACACACACAGTTCTCCCTTAAGGCCATGTACAGGTTCTGAAAACTGTGACTTTAAGTAAAATTACATATAATGAAACAAATTTTACCATAGGCTAGTTAACATAAACAAGAGTTAAGTTCTTGTGATATATCTTTGGTCATGAAAACATGACTAATTTTCCAAATAAAGACCCCAAAAGCTTCTAATATTAAACATTAAAATAAACATTAGTTATACATACTTTTAAGAAATAATAACATCAAGTAAACTCATTACCCAATTTTTGGTGAATCATTGAGTGACAGTAGTCATAGTGGTAGTGGGTCAAATCAAGGAAGAAATATTTGCCAGGTTTGAAAATTGTCACTACCTACCAACATACAATTCAAAACAATAACAAATACGGGCTTGTTGAGTGTGTTTGTGCCACATTGCTTATTGTGCATTTGTATGTTTATCATCTGCTTTACAGATTTTTATTTTATAATAATTTGTGTGAAGTTGTTTATTTATGCATTTTTCCAACCTGCTTATTCCAGTTCAAGGTTGCAGGTGGCCAGACTCTATCTTAGCATCCCAGGGTGCACGTTGGGAAGCAACCCTGGACGGATTGCCATTCCATCACAAGGTGCACTCACACCTACCCACACTTACTCAGCCCGGGATAATTTAGACACGTCAGTTTGCCTAATGTGCATAACTTTGGGATGTGGGAGGAAACCGGAGTAACCAGAAAAAGCCCATACAGATACGGAGAACCTGCAAACTCCACACAGGCAGTGGCTTCTGCTGGGAATTGATTTTTGTTTTTCTCATCAAAATTATAATGAAAAGATGTTGAAAGAAATCATGTTATTCAAGGACCAGCTGCATGTATAAAATAAGGAATTGGCTCACATGATTATGGTGGCTGACAAGTCCCAAGATCTGCAATTGGCAAGGTGGAGACCCAGGACAGCTGAGGATGTAGTTCCAGTCTAAAGACTAACATGCTTTAGACCCAAAAAGAGATGTTTAAGCATGAATCCCAGAGGATGAAAGAAACATGATGTCTCAGCTTGAAGGCAGTCAGGCAGGAGGAATTCCCTTTTATTTGGGAAAGGGTCTGCCTTTTGTTGTTTTCAGGTCTTTCATTGATTGGATGAGGCCCACCCACATTAGAGAGACCATCTACTCTCATCAGTCTGTTTATTTAAATGTTAAACTCATCTAAAGCATCCTCACATAAGCACTTGGACTAAAGTTTGACCAAATATTTGTTATCCTATAACCCAGTCAAGTTAACACAAAAAATTAACCATTATATTCTCTTCCTCTCTCCTAATGTTTTTAGCCCAATTCATCCTGGTTTTTCAATATTCAGATTAAAAATAGAGCAACCTCAATAATCATCATTCCCCCAAATTAAAATTTAAATCCACTGTTAGGTTTCTTATCGCATCATGCATTTTCTCTCTGAGTACTTATTATTTATTATGCTCTGTATATTTGTGTGTGTTTTTTTGTTGTTTTTGGTTTCTTGTTTTTTTGAATTGGAGTCTCACTCTGTCGCCCAGGCTGGAGGGCAGTGGCATGATCTCGGTTTACTGTAACCTCCACCTCCCAGGTTCAAGCAATTCTTGTGTCTTAGCCTCCTGAGTAGCTGGAATTACAGGCATGCACTAATTTTTGTGTTAAATTAGCCATGCCTGGCTAATTTTTGTATTTTTAGTAGAGATGGAGTTTCACCATGTTGGCCAGGCTGGTCTTGAACTCCTGACCTCAAGTGATTTGCCTGCCCCAGCCTCCCAAAGTTTTGGGATTACAGGCATGAGCCATCGTGCCCAGCCTATGCTGTTTAAATTTGTGAAATGATTTGTTTAATGTGTAAAATGGATGACCAAGAAGGACAGGATCTACTGTGACTTGTTTGCCATTTTTACATAAAGCACTTGACCATTTTCCTGACAACACATTTATTTTAATAGGGCCAGAGAATTAATGAGTAGATCCATAAACAAACTGTTTAGTTTAATATTGTCTATAGATAACTTTTGAATCAGTTATTAAAGTATCAAAACAATAGGACAATGAGAAATTTTCCAGTAGTAAGTTAAAATTTACTTCCTCATTCATTAAGAACAAAATACCCAACAGATTTTTTTTTTTTTTTTTTTTTTTTTTGGCTAAAATCTAAAGTTACTTTGAATCATGATGACTATGGAAATAATGATTAAAACATTCAATGAGTATACAAATGTTTTCTATGATAAATTTTAGACATTTAAAAATGTATTGATGTTACTAAATAATTATTTCCTTTAGGTACCAGACATGAGATCAGAATATACCTATAAACTATCATTTTTAAGTGTTACTGTGATAGCTGCAGTAACAATTGATGTTAATATAATTTTAGGTAAAAATGCATTATCTCTTCTCCATTTCTGTTTGTATTCTAAAGATCTGTTTAAATATGGTTTAAGAAAGAAATGTTGAACACACATGAAGAAATTCCAAAATTAAGTGATTTTATGAACACTTTCTTATGAACTTAATATTTTAAGGACACTTCAATTAGGTCAAAATATAGTTCTGAAATGTATTCTGCAGAGAACATTGTATGATTTTATTTATCCAGCCTTACCCTACCCATGAAATCCTTTTACTTCCCAGTCCTGTTCCCCTGTCTGCCACAGATCTTCCTCTGACGATACCAGCCCACTCAGATAGTCTTTGAAGCTGAACTGTGCTTGTGCTTATATTTCAGTGCTTCGTGTTCTAGTATTTAATTGCTATTTTTTTGATTATAATTTTTCTTTGAGCAAATCATTATTAGATATTATGTATACAGCATGCTAGTTTCTAGACTTCGAGAAAAACCAAGAACTATAAAAATGTTTTTTATCTTCAAATAGCATATACTCTCATTGAAGATAAGGGAATTTATAATCAAGCCCATAATAATACCATTTACTGAGAATATACTATATAGCAGGAACTTGGTTTCAAAAATTCTCCACATACTTCTCTAATAGTATTCCAAAATTCAGAGGAAGAGATTAAGTCTCAGACAGACTGCATAAGTTGTGAAAAGTTACGTACCTAATAAATGTGAAAGCCTAGATTAGAAACAGAAGTTTCTCACTTGAAAATCTGTGTTTATGTCTCTTAGCAATATAAAATGGCACAGCATGACATAGGCACGCAATTGGAAGATTCACAGGAAACAAAGTTTGAAGTTGTGTGTATGTGAGTAGATATTTGCCTACACTATTTGAAGTGGTTAGTCATAGTTTATTGTTGTTTTGTAGGCAGTTATTTATGTATTTATTGTTTATTATTGATGCATAAGAGATATACATATTTTGGTGGCACCTGTAATAATTTAATGCAATAACAGGCGTACCCACACTTTTTACACAGGGGACCAGTTCACTGTCCCTCAGGCCGTTGGAGGGCCGCCACATACTGTGCTCCTCTCACTGACCACCAGTGAAAGAGGTGCGCCTTCCTGAAGTGTGGCGGGGGGCCGGATAAATGGCCTCATGGGGCCACATGCAGCCCACGGGCTGTAGTTTGGGGACGCCTGCATTAACATGATTTGTAAACATCAAATCAGTGTATTTGGGATGGCCGTCCTCTTAAATATTTGTCTTTTCAAAAATGGGTCTATATTAGTTATAACAATAATTTTATAGAAGTGAGAAAATAAAATGACAAAGATACTAGAATGTATATAGCTGACTTCATGTTTTATAATATTTCATGTTTAATCTACTAAAACATTTAAAACAGCTACAAAACACATATATTTTGGACATAAGGTTATTAATATTTCCATGTTATTTTGTGGTAGATGAGAAGTGGAAAGCTACTTGCCCATCCTAATATTATGTACTGCACAGAATGAGTTAAGTATCAACATCGATAATGTGACTACTTTTGTCTGCAAAAGGAGATCAGTATTGTCTACAGTATTTATATGGTTGGGTTTTGATCATCTAGAGTGAAAAAATCTTATGCCGTTCAGTCCCTGAGCCAAATGGAGAAGTGAAACTGTGTTTCACAGAAATTATCATACTTTATTTTTACCTTTTTAAAGCTTGTATCTAATGTTAATGCCTACTATTATAAGTAAAAGTCATCCCAAGGATGACATTACAAAGATTCATACAGTGCAATAAAATGAATAATTCATTGAAATAGGCCATGCGTGTTACTACTTATAATCTAATATAACATGTTGCAATTAATATAAAACTTTTGAAGTGGATTTCATAAGGTGAGGCTTCAAAATGTTTGAACAGATTTAAAATACACTTGAATAATTAAAATCTTAGGGTATTTTTAATCTTCCTGACTTAATCTGCATGACACATATTTTGGCAAATGGATACACTTATTTTTATGTACATTTGACATATTAAAACACCATATATGATGATAGAGCTAAAGATTAATCCAACAGTATTTACTATAGACAGTCATAATTCATAATACAGGGCAATGTGTTTCATTAAAAAGCTATCTCTTGGATATTCATGTAAATTATGATGCAGTAGAATGCTCCTAAATAGTTGAGTGAAACTTGGTCCCAGGGAAGCAGAGAAGATAAACATCACACAAAGCACTACTTACACACACTGAAGAGTGTGGATTGAATGAGCAAGTAAATCTCACTTTCAAATTACAGATTCACAACTTCAGTTTACATAAAATGACTCTTTGATCCAAATTCACCCCTAAAATCAAATTGTCATCTAAAATTTATTCAGAATGTACCATATTTTACGCTGAGGGTTGTAGAGCATTAAATGTTGTACAAGAAAACTTTTATTCATAGAAATTATGCTCATGAATGGGCAAGTACTTTTTATGCACTCTCGTTTGCACACCATAAAGAAGAATGCACTATTGTTATCCCCACTTCACTGACTATTATACCAAGCTTAGGGAGAATAAATAACATGTCCAAGTTTACCCAGTTAGTAGGTAGCAACCAAAGATCCAAGGATCCAGATTCAAGAAGAAAAACTCTGAAGTATGCATTGTTAATTACTTTTCCACTATTTTGGCTTCAGAAATAAAATTTAAACTGAAAATCTAGAAAGAACATTATATGCATAATATATAAGCATCTATATGTATTATGTAAGAGTATTACATATGTTATACATGTGTGTATATATGTTATGTATATGCATGCATATATATATATATATACACACACACATATATATGAAAAGCTTAATGAAATAATTGTATACATTCTTGAAGTATGCTTTAAGAAACTAATTTGGTAATCTATCCTAGACACAGCATTAGTAAGTGAAAAAAAAAAAAACTATTGGTATGTTGTATATATTTATATTTTGGTATTTAAGGTTAAGTATATTTTTAAGATGAAAGTTTATGTAAGGTTATAAAACTGAGAAAAATTTTCTTCCTCTTTACTGTTGGGTGTTATTGTTGATCTGTTTTGTTAAATAGTTACATTTTGTTTAGATCTTATTTTGATCAGTTGTAAACATTTTTGTTGGTGCTGAGACTGGATTTATGAAATTTTTTACTTATTTATTGTATTTGGGCTGTGGGGTACATGTGCACATCCTGCATCCTGCAGGATTGTTGCATAGGTACATACATGCCATAGTGGTTTGTCCCATCCCCCCACCCTGCCATTGCCTACATCAGGCACTTCTCTTGGTGTTATCCCTCCCCTTCCTCCCCTCCCACCACCCACTGTCCCTCCTCCCTTCCCCTCCACCCCCACACCTAGCCCTTTGAGTGTTGTTCCCTTCCCTGTGCCCAAGTGTTCTCATTGTTCATCACCCACCTATGGGTGAAAACATATGGTGTTTGGTTTTCTATTCTTGTGTCACTTTGCTGAGAATGATGGTTTCTAGGTTCATCTGTGTCCCTACAAAGGACACGAACTCATTGGTTTTTATGGCTGCATAGTATTCCATGGTGTATAGGTGCCACTTTTTTTTGTCTAGTCTATCATTGATGGGCATTTGGGTTGGTTCCAGGTCTTTGCTATTGCAAACAGTGCCACAGTGAACATAGGCATACATGTGTCTTTATGATAGAATGATTTATAATCCTTTGGGTATATACCCAGTAATGGGATTGCTGGGTCTAATGGAATTTCTATTTCTAGATCCTTGAGGAATCGCCACACTGTCTTCCACAATGCTTGAACTAATTTACACTCCCATCAACAGTGTAAAAGTGTTTCTTTTCCTCCACATCCTCTCCAGCATCTGTTGTCTCTGGATTTTTTAATGATCGCCATTGTAACTGGTGTGAGATGGTATCTCAATGTGGTTTTGAGCATTTTTTCATATGTTTGTTGGCCATGTATTTGTCTTCTTTTGAAAAGTGTCTGTTCATCTCCTTCACCCACTTTTGAATGGGTTTGTTTTTTTTCTTATAAATCTCTTTTAGTTCTCTGTAGATTCTGGATATTAGCCCTTTGTCTGATGGGTCGATTGCAAAAAATTTTTCCCATTCTGTTGGTTGCCAGTTATTTCTAATGATTGTTTCTTTTGCTATGCAGAAGCTCTTAAGTTTAATTAGGTCCCATTTGTCTATTTTGGCTTTTGTTGCCAATGCTTTTGGTGTTTTAGTCATGAAGTCCTTGCCTGTGCCTATGTCCTGAATGGTTTTGCCTAGGTTTCCATCTAGAGTTTTTTATGGTGTTAGTTCTTATGTTTAAGTCTTTAATCCATCTGGAGTTAATTTTTGCATAAGATGTAAGGAAGGGGTCCAGTTTCAGCTTCTTGCCTATGGCTAGCCAGTTTTCCCAACAGCATTTATTAAACAGGGAATCCTTTCCCCATTTCTTGTTTTTGTCAGGTTTGTCAAAGATCAGATGGTTGTAGATGTGTGGTGTTGCTTCTGAGGCCTCTGTTCTGTTCCATTTTGTCTATAGCTCTATTTTGTTACCAGTACCATGCTGTTTTAATTACTGTAGCCTTGTAGTATAGCTTGAAGTCAGGCAGCATGATGCCTCCAGCTTTATTCTTTTTGCTTAGGATTGTCTTGGCCCTGTGGGCTCTCTTTTGGTTCCATATGACGTTTAAAGTGTTTTTTTGTTTGTTTGTTTGTTTTGTTTTGTTTTCAGTTCTATGAAGAAGATCAATGGTAGCTTGATGGGGATAGCATTGAATCTCTCAATTACTTTGGGCAGTATGGCCATTTTCACAATATTGATTCTTCCTAACCACTAGCATGGAATGTTTTTCCATCTGTTTGTGTCCTCTCTTATTTCCTTGATCAGTGGATTGTAGTTCTCCTTGAAGAGATCTTTACCTCCTTTGTTAGTTGTGTTCCTAGGTATTTTATTCTCTTTGTAGCAATTGTAAATGGGAGTTTGCTCATGATTTGGCTCTCTGTTTGTCTGTTATTGGTGTATAGGAATGCTTGTGATTTCTGCACATTGACTTTGTATACTGAGACTTTGCCAAAGTTGCTTATCAGCTTAAAGAGGTTTTTGGCTGAGATGATGTAGTCTTCTAAATATGAAATCTTAAAAAAATGTGTTATAATAGAACAAACAGTCCATAATTATAATAATTGTAATCATAAGAATTCTTATTTTTATAAGAATTATACAAATTATTTTTATAAGATTTATAAGAATTGTAAGAATTCTTACAGTTTTTGAATCATAAGAATTGAATTGTAAGAATTGTGTGAATATGGTAGCTGCATTATTTTCAGAGAAACAATGTCTTAGTTTCTTATTGCTGCTGTAATGAATTCCCACAAAGTCAGTGGATTAAAGCCATTCAAGTATGTTAAGTTCTAGAAGTCAGAAATCTGAAATGAATCCTATAGGGCTAAAATAAGTCTTGTCTGTAGGGCTATGATTTTTTTCTGCAGGCTCTAGAGGAAAATCAGTTTCCTTGCCTTTTCCAACTTCTAGGGTCTGCGTGCATTCCTTAGCTCATGGCCCTTTCCTTCTTTTCCAAAACTAGCATGGTAACATTTTCACATCTTTCTCCTACTCTGAAACTCCCACCTAATTATTATTTTAAGACAAATATATATTTTTAAGATTTATTTTTAGTTTTAATTGACATATAATAACTTCATAAATTTATGGAGTACAGGTTAATGTTTCCATATATTTATACATTGTGTAGTGATCAAATCGGGGCATTTAGCTTGTCTGTCACCCCATACATTTATTATTTGTTTGTGATAAGAACATTCAAAATTCTCTCTTCTAGTTTTTTTTCAAATATGCAATACAATATTTTAAACTGTTTTCACCCTGCTGTGCAATAGAACATCATAATTTATTTCTTCTATCTAACTGTAATTTTATACCCATGAATCAATCTCTTCTCTTCCCCCCTCCTTCTTACCCTCTCCAACGTCTGGTAACTTCTCTTCTGCTCATTAATTCTGTAGCTCTTTAATATCCCACCTATGAGTGACATAATGTGGTATTTGTTTTTCTGTGTCTAGCCTATTTTGCTTAATGTCCTACAGATTCATCCTCATTCAAAAATGACAAGATTGTAATTTTTTATTATTGAGATTCCATTTTGTATACATATCACATTTTTTTAATCCATTTTGTCCATTGATGGACACTTAGGTTGATTTTATTAGAAACTCTGTGATTCCACTGAGCCCAACTGAACGATCTAGGATACTCTTTAAGTCTCAGGATCTTTACTGTAATAATGTTTGCAAAGTCCTCTTTGCCCTGTAAGGCAACATATTCACAGCTTTTAGGGATTAGAGTGTGGGAATATTTGGGGACCATTACTCTGCCTACCACAGCCAGATTCTAGTATATAGACTGAAAGGACTCTTTTTCTATAGAAACATGTCTTTATAAATCTTACTATATGTGTGTAGATGCTCTAATAAGCTAATTTCAAATTAGCTGTGGAAAAACTCACCTGATCTCCACTCTGATCCACTGAATGACTTTTTCATGACTTTTTTCCGCCTTTTCACCATATAAATTATACCAAACAAGAAAAGTGTTCAGTAATGAGCTTTTAGCTGCTACTGTATTTTTAAAAACTGATTTAATCAGTAACCCTCACCAAAATTTCTCTTTTCTGTTTAAATAAAGAAAAGTGGAGAATCTATGCCATTTTAAAATCCTAGCCCTGCTTGTTCCTAAATTTATCTTTGCAGGTAAAATGAAAAAGTAAAAACATGTTGTTATCCATTCAAATGAAGATTATTATTACATAAGGAATGTGTCAGTCAAATTATGACTTCTTTATATTTTTTACACGCACAGAAAAACTTTTAAGGAGGGGTTAACAACTGTTAGGTCAGTTAACATTTGATTCCTCCTTGCTTTCCTACTTGTGAATGACTGTTGATAGAAAGATTCAAGTTTTTATTTTGGGAACTAGGATGCTATACTCTTGCACATTAAACTCCTTCTATGGGGTGAGTATCTAGGAATTATTAGGAAGAAATTGCCATATGCTGTTTACATAGGTAACTTCCATACAGCAAACCTGATGGGGTAGAGAAATCATTAATTTACATATGCATGTCCCAAAATGATGAATGTTAGTGATTTCTGCATCATTTAAAATATGATTGACAAGAAGTACCATAGATGCTAAAACAGGCTGATCATTAAATATCTTTTCAACTTTTGATGAATGTTTTATTAAAAATGGTATAATGAAATACTTTAAAATATTTTCCTTTAAAAAGTTTTTTTTGCTTATGAATAGAATTGAAAATAAATTATTTACGGAACCGGTTATATATTTGGTTTTTCCTTTAAGAGTAGAGTGTGATTTCTCATCAGTATAAGGAAGGAATATAATCATTGTGCTTTATCCAGAATAACAACAATAATGATAATAGCAAATGCTTACATAGTGGTTAATATTTGCCAGGTGATATTCTAAGTGCCTTACATACATAGAAACAAAATACTCTGTTGTTATCCTTAATTGACATATGAGGAAAATTAGGCAAAGACACATTAAGCCCAAATCCCATTAGTTGTAAATAACAGCTGGAGTTTGAACCCAGTCTGTCTCCAGAGTCTGAACTCGTTGTAAAATAAATTATATTGTATTGTTTAAAATATTAAGAAGTAGTCTTGATGAAGTGTGAATAAACCAATCCACTTACTAATCTTTTAGAGATTAAATTTACAAAGTTAACCTTTTTAAGTTAACAGAAGTTGGGGTATGGAATGTACAATGTTTATGATATAATATAGATGTTATTATCTAGAGATGGATAGACAATAAATAGATCAATAGATAGATAGATAGATACATACATACATACATACATACGTACGTACATAGGACTGGTAGATTGAGGACTCCAGTACTTCTATACAATATGGGTTTAGGATCACTGTTTGTTTGGTAGGATACAAAGCAATGTTTGCCAAGTAATATGTGTGAGGCTAAGAAATGTAAGTTTTTGATCCAGATGTATCTGATAGATAATGTATGGGAACTAAAGCTCTCTCCAAGGCCTCTTTTAGAATGGTCACTGGATGTATGTTGTTTTCTATTTTTAATTTGCTGCAAAGTTTTATTTTGAGCTCATTTTGTTACCTTAAAATGCATACATAGTTGTTTAGCACAGAGTTACGTAGTGCTGATTTGTGTATCAGGTTCTTTTCTAAGTGCTTGGGGAATACTGATTCAATTAATTCTCATAAGACTCCAATGAGATAAGTATCAAAATAATTCCCATTTTGCTGGTGACACAGCTGAGTAGTAAGAAATGAGCAAATGGCTGAAGCTACAGAGATCACAAGTGGCAGGGTGAGGATTTCAATCTAGGCAGTCTGTCTCCAGAGTCCATTCCCTGTTCACAAATAAAGTAGTTCAAATCTGTATGAGCAAGGTCCCCTTGGGAGAGAATCTTCTCCGCTTCTTATTTTACCCCACTTTACAATTTTTCCTATGTTACACAATTGGAATGAGGTAATTAAGCACGATAACACCCTATTCCGATTCTTCACCACTTGGGTTCTAGTTTGTTTTCATCTGCAGATTGTACTGATTCTCTTCCTTCCCCTTTACTCTCCTCTACTCTCCTCTCTTCTCCATTTCTATCATTGCATCTCTTGTCTTTCAAACGAGTTCAGTCGACTAATGAACTGGTAAATAAATTAATACACTTCTAAAATGACATTTTATATGTAAGGCCTGACAACCTTAGCTAAAGCTATTACATGAAGATGAGGTATTACAGCAAAACTTTCTAGTTATTTCATATCAAATTGTGTTATCATAAATGTTCAACCTAAAATGTATTCTAAGAGGCTGATATCTTCATTATGATAAACAACAATTTGTTAGAAGATAGCCATTACTTATCAGCCTTTCTGGTAATCTCTTATTGACTCTCTTCTGGACTCTTAAACTCCTAGCCATTATTCAACTCTCTATTCAAGTGCTATTTATTTTGATATCCTCTAATACTTGGATCCTCATTATAGTATTTTCATTAGTCTACTTTCACCTTCCTTCCTTTCTTCCTTCCTTCTTTCCCTCCTTCCCTTCCTCCCTTCCTTCCTTCCTCCCTGTCTCCCTCTCTGCCTCCCTCCCTCCCTCCCTCCCTCCCTCCTTCCTTCCTTCCTTCCTTCCTTCCTTCCTTCCTTCCTTTCTTTCTTTCTTTCTTTCTTTCTTTCTTTTTCTTTCGAGTTTCACTCTTGTCACCCAGGCTGGAGTGCACTGGTATGATTTCTGCTCACTGCAACCTCTGCCTTCTGGGGTTCAGGTGATTCTCCTGCCTCAGCCTACAGGCATGTGCCACCACACCTAGCTAATTTTTGTATTTTTAATAGAGACAAGATTTCAACATGTTGGCCAGGCTGGTCTCGAACTCCTGACCTCAGGTAATCCATCCGCCTCGGCCTCCCAAAGTGCTGGGATTACAGGAGTGAGCTGCTGTGCCTGGCTTAGTCTACTTTTTATGGTCACATTTGCACTTGGACTCAAGTAAACAGAAATGGCGAGATGTTTCTAGAGACATTCATTGGATCAGGGATTACAGTTGTCCAAAGTGGGCAGAGTTGACAATATCTGTGAAATAAATGATAGTGCTTTGGAATCAGACTTGCATATACTTGACTAAGGAACTTGTTTTTTCTTTAGACCAGATGTGGTCATTTAGGAATCAAGGTAACGATCTGTATCCCTGGCAAGTCTATGTACTTCTTGGCTTGACTTCAAGTATAACAAGTTGAGACACACTTAATTTGCATTGAATGCATACATATGTATAGGTGTACATATAAATATTTATGTATATTTTAGTTAAATGAGTAAAGTGAAAAATGGAATGCCTGCAATATTTCATTCACTGGTAATGAGATGAACATTGCTTCTTGCCATTGAGGAGCTACTTGAGTATAGAAAACAAACAAAAGCAAAGAAATCATTGCAAACTTGTTTATTCAGGTAATGATTGATATGTTACTTTCTTGATGCAAGTCATACTACGCTCAATAGCAGTAACTATGAACCAGAGGCAAGTGCTCCTGCCTTTAACAGGCTTACACTGGGATCTTGTGTATGAGAGAAAGCAGAAAGGGCTGGATGATGGCATAATTAAAGGAAGGCTTCTTAAAAGAAATTATGTTTAAGTCTTTGTAAAAGCATCAGAAATATTGCGGGAGGTGAGAATATTTTCTGTAGAGGGATAAGCATGTGCAGTAAGCCACACCTTCTGACCCTTGGATGACCAGAAGTGGGACAACTAGTTAAGAGTAGATGGATCTTGGAAGGTGAGAGAACAGTCAAGGGTCAGGGAAGATGTGCAAAGAAGAGGTGGGATTCTTCTCGTGGGGATTTTACAATATGCTAAAAATTTGATTTATATGCATTCTAGAATGATACAGAAATCCCTCCACAAATTTTTAGAAAGTAATATAATATGGTGATTTTTCCTTTAAAAACCAAAAACCATATTGATAAAGACCAAACATATGGAAGACTAGTGGGATACAATTGGAGGCAGGTAGGACAATTAAGAAGTCATTGCAGTAAATCTGGTAGGAAATTATGAGGATATGAATTGACATAATTGTGTCAATGTTAAATGAGAGGAGACTCACTGAAGAGACATTTAGAAGAAAAAGCCTTCAGAAGTTGAAAACTGGATATGCACCATTAGGGAGGAGAAATGATTCTCAAATGCTTGGCTCAAGATGTAAGCGTAGAAGAAGGGGACTATTTGGCATTAAACTTGAGGGTGAGGAAAGAGTAGATGGAGAAATATATGACTTACTTTGTGAACAGATTGTGCATTAAATGTGTGAAGATGCTCCCAGTCAAGTGAGCATATCCAGTAGTTAAAAAATGCTATAGTTCTGGAAACAAAGGAGAGTGTTACTTAGAGTTATACATTTACTTGAGAGTTCTCTTTCATTCAGCAGATATTTACTTACCTTCCATTCTTTGCCAAGTACTGGGCTTAAAGCTAGTGAGTAGGTTACGGCCCCTTTTCTCAAGGAGCTAAGAATGGAAAAGTGAATAAAGGGTATTTGAGAGTTGAAGCTATATAGATATTTGAGATTGTTCAGGAAGTGTTTCTACTGTGCAGAAAGGCACATGTGGAGTCCTATAGAGTGTTAACATTTTGATGGATTGGTGTTGGAGGAGAGGTCCTTGAATGAGACTGGGAAGCAGCAGCCTCTAATAGGAGCTGAACTGGGAAAGACTTAGAAACAGAGAACAGTATACAATATGAAATGCCATGAAAGTCTTGATTAAGAATAAAAAATAGCATTTTTATTCAAAATCTAAGAGGTTATCGGTGACTCTGTTGTAAGGAGTCATGATGTACTTCTGAGCAGATTTCAGTTTGTAGTGGTTTGAAGCAAAAATGCAAAACAACATACACTGGAGCCCCTGAGTAGTTGTGAAAGCAAGGATGGCTCATTTCTTAGACAAAATTATTTTTTTAAAAATTACTATCCCTGTATTCAAAAGTGAAGAAGGTGGAGGAAAGGGAAAGGATTTATCTATGTCTGGGACAGAGTTTGTCAGAGAGTGAACTTCATAGAGGATGATGCATGGTAAGGCAGCAGTGGTGTCTAGTGAATATGTTTGCTCGTCAAATTTGTAATGGAATGACATCTTCAAAAGATGTGAATTGCTGTTTACGTGGAGCTTACATTCGAATAGGGTAAAATAGACAACACATTTATATCTATACCTCTATACACATCTTTATGCTCACACATATCAGGTGATAAAAAGTGCTATAGGAATATAAAATAAGATGAGAAGATGACGAACAATGGCAGGAGGTTTCTAATTAAAGTAGCCAGGGAAGACTTTTTGTGGTGATAGTTCATCAAAGACCTAAATTATGTGAAGTTAGGATAGAACATTGCAGGGTTAGGAAATGCTGACTGCCAAGACCCTGATGTACGTGTGTGTCTGGTATCTCCAAGGAATGCCAAGAAACTACACAGAACTAGAGAAAGTAATAGAAGGTGAGACCAGAGAAGTAACCAGGGGCCAGTCGTGTGAGCTTTGACTATTTATTTATTTCTTCTTCTTATTTTTTTCCTGAGATGGAGTTTTGCTCTTGGTGCTCAGGTTGGAGAGCAATGGTGAGATCTTGGCTCACTTCAGCCTCTGCCTTCTGGGTTCAAGTGAGTCTCCTGTCTCAGCCTCTTGAGTAACTGGGATTACAGGAGCCCGCCACTATGCCCAGCTGATTTTTGGTATTTTTAGTAGGGACGGGGTTTCATCATGTTGGCCAGGCTGGTCTCGTACTCCTGACCTCTGGTGATCCACTGCCTTGGCCTCCCAAAAGGTTAGGATTACAGGCATGAGCCATTGCACCTGGCCAGCTTGACCATTTTAATAAGGAACTGTAGGGTCTGAATGGTGATGTGAAATAATCTATCACAGGTTTTAAAGGGATCACTTTGATGGCTGGGTAAAGACTAGACTGTAAAGGGTTAAACCTGGATGAGAGAGGCCTGTTAGAAGGCATTTGCCCCAGTTCAGGAGAAAGGTCACATGATTTGAACTAGGGTAGGAAATGGTGCAAGATTCATGATGCATTTTGAAAGTAGAGGCTAACAGTTTTGAGTACAGGATTGGGTGAGTGGTGTGGGAAAACAGAGGAGACCGGAACCATCTCAAGAATTCTAGCTGGAGTAATGTTACAGGCTTAGGCTAAATAAATATGAAGGTAAAATATTTTGTGAGATCTGTAATTTGTACTTTTTACCTCACATTGGCAATTGCATGTACCAAAGAGCCTGTATATGGCATACATTTAGTGAATGTTGGCCTTCATTCCATCCTAAAGTAAGGGTGGAGAGGCAGCTTTTCTTTCATGTGCAAAAATCACTTAGCTACTGTTGTTGCTAAGTTCTCTTACAGCAAAACTGGATTTCTAATTTACTATCTTCCCATGAATTCTCTCTGCCTGTTACTCCTACTGCTCAAATTAAATTTATTTTGATTGATTTCAACTGCAAAATGGGTTGGACATTTATATCTAAAAATGTGTATGTCTACATACTCACCCATATGCACATGTGTATTCTGTGGCCACGTACAGAATTATCAGCATGGACCTCTTTACTGCTGAGTATTTCTGACTCTGGATGTCAGGCGATTCATCTAAATTATTTGCTTTAGGCATCGTTAAACCAGCTTCTGTGACTCTGTTGTAGCTTTGAAGACTATAATCACATGTTCAAAGCCTGGCAGGATTTGATTGAGAATGATAATGACAAAGGAGACAGTAAGCAAATGAATCAGAGTTGTGCCGTCTCACTTCTTTGGGTAACCGCATGGACATTTAATCTAAGCGTGTTTTAGCTTGCCTCACCAAAGCCAGTGTAGGAAGAAAGCTGCACAATTAGCGTGATAGTTGATCCAAGAAGAACAATAAAATGAGACCAGCTGAAGTTTAGTATTACATATATCATATCTGAAATCTGACCCTTGACACTGTCTAAAAACTATCTTGCGTTACGATTTGGATAACATTTTCTATGGTGAATTCATGTGGTTTTATATTTCTTACAATATTCTACATGAGGGCATTTTTTATGTGGAGCCACATGCATTTACAATATACGGAATTTAGATATTTTAGAGGTAGGAGTGGTACAACCTTTTGGGGGGATTTTTTTAACCTCTGAAAATGATTTCCTTAAAGTTTCACCAGGATATTATTCTTGGAAAATAGTTTAAAACTAAATTTTGTACTAGTAATTTTAAGTGACCCTTTGGCTATGTTATCTCAGGAGGAGCTCAGCCATTAGGAGAGTGGTTTTACTCTCAAATTTATTTCTTATATTGATATTTATGCTGAATTTAGTTATTTTAAGTAATTTCCTGCCAAAGTTAAATTGTTTATCCATAAAATTAAAAATTAACTTTTGGCATCTTAACAACCAAGAAAACCAGTATCCCATAAACCAGTATCTCATAGTGATTAGCATTAGAAGCTCTTTAGTTATTCTACTTGGATTTTCATCCTGTTTGTACCCCTAGCCAACTGGGTAATGCTAGTCGTCATTCAACCTTATATACACACCCATATGGATAAGTATCTTTTATGAGACCCATGTCCTTTTTAAAAATTGCAGATAAAATACCAGGCCTCATAAAGTTTTGTAGACTGAAATGTGAAAAGGCAAGTACATGATGCTTAAAACGTTGTAAATACTTGTGTGCTTTTTAAACTGCTTCAAGTTATTATGCGTAAGTTTTTTTTTTTAAGTTTTATTTTTTGAGTTAGAGTCTCCCTCTGTCACCCAGGCTGGGGTGCAGTGGTATGATCTGGGCACATTGCAGCCTCCCTCTCCCAGGTTCAAGAGATTCTTCTGCCTCAGGCTCCCAGGTAGCTGGGATAGCTGGGATTACAGGTATGTGCCACCCTGCCCAGCTAAGTTTTGTATTTTTAATAGAGAAGGGGTTTCACCATGTTGTCCAGGCTGATCTCAAACTCCTGACCTCAGGTGATCCACCCCTCTTGGCCTCCCAAAGTGCTGGGATTACAAGTGTGAGCCACTGCACCGGGCCCATGCATGCATTTATTAATGCTGGCTTCTGGATGCTAGATATTTTCAGTTGATGTAGCTTTCTGTAGCTGCAGCAATTTTAGTGGATTTTGCTCTGAGGATTAATTCAAACCTACAAACAAACAAAAACTGTCTTCTTCATTTACATACATGAAAGCACAATTAGACAGCTTTGTGGTTTCATGTATTTTATTTCCAGTTATACTGAGAAGTTGTTGCTTTTAATAGTAACATTAATATTCTTTTATTTATTTATTTTTGCTTAAATTCAAGTTATACTGTATGAGGATATGCTTGTTTTAGGAGTTTTTGAGTCTGGGGAAGATAAAAGTGTTTGAAAGTATTATATAACCAACCATCAAAAGATCATATGTAGTAATATGATATCTACATTGTAAGAAATTATTTATCCTTTACTGGCAGCCTTATTCCCTGAGTAGCTTTTTGAAACAAATTTCTGATTTATCTTGCTGCTTCTTAGTTGTTTGAGTATTTTAAAATAGGCAACTTCATGAATGAATATTTGCAAATGTCTGTATTTTTTGTCAATAAGTTTATTGTGTCACCATTATTCTCTCAGATTATGTCTTACATAAGATGTGTCTATTTTTAAGTTTTATAATTTAATACTTTTCCACCTTATTCTTGGATATTCACACACTGCTTGTATTAAAGTTACACTCACTGGATGATAACAAGACATGGTTAATTTTCCTGACAGCAAATCGGCACTTAGAGGCATTATCCTTCCTGAAAGTTTAAGTTGCAAGATTACAATGCATTAACACTTCTGATTTCAAGGACCGTTGAATTTGGGGGGTTAATTGTTTTCTGCGAAGACAGATTTAAATCAGATAACGGCCACAGTTCTTTCTACCTGGAAATTGATATTTTACCAGACTTATAGAAAGGTTCTTGCACTTTGGCATCAAAGTACACTTAATATGTAAGGGATGATGACAACTTATGGCATTTGGTTCATTGAGGTTATTTTTTATAAATTAAATTCATGTCTCCTGGAGCAACTATTTTTTTTGCACAATTATCCCTAGTTTTTAAAAGTATTATTTGTAAACCATCTGCTCTGTGATAGATACTATGTCAGGTCATATCAAATTTAGGAGTGAATAAATTGAATCTTCCATTCTGTTGTATGTCACATTTAATCATATCTAAATCATAATATAGGTATTTAGCTGATTTTATTAGTGAGGAACCTGATACTCAGATAAATAAATGACCTGCTTAAGGTCAAAACTTCAAAATACAGAATCCTTTAACTTTCTCTTAGAAAAACAACATAAAATTTATTTCTTATCATGCTCTGTAGAGAACTTTAACACAAAGCCTAGCTGTTATTAAAAATTAGTGAGGATAATACAAAGAAGAAATACTTTTTTACCACCTGCCATTTACTGTTCTAAATGTTTTCTGTCTATAAACACATTTAATATTCACCATCACTCTATTGCTTAGATATTATTACCGATGATAATAATCAGATGAACAATTTGAAGCACAGAGGTGTTAAGTCACTTGCCTGACGTCACACAGTTTGGTAAGGAAGAGCTGAACTATGATTTTATAGCCTGCCATTGAAATCATTTTATTTCATACTAATGGGCTCTTTTGAAAGTGATTCAGTTAATGAACCTGAACATGATAATGATTTAGATGAAAGACTCTTAAGAGAAATAAACCATTAACCTAGCATCCTATAGATTCTTCATTTATTACAAAGTAAATAAAACAAAAATACCCCTTTTCCTATATGAACTGTGGTTCAAGAACTCATGAAGTCAGATTAACTGCTACTAAGATCAATGAGTCCAACTAAAGCTTATGGTTTAGCCATATGAAATACAAAGATGATCATTTTATTTTTAAAATATGTAGTACAAAATATAGCTTAGAAAAGCTAAAAAAGAAAAAGTTCTGTCTACTAGAGGCCAGATTTACAAGCGATTTTTCTTTTAGAACAGGCAGTATTAATAAAATTCTAACATTGGGTTTTTAGATTTGGGGAATTTAAAAAAAAACAGACACATATTATAAAAATATGCATATTACACTGAATTTATTAAGTGGACATACACAATTATACAATTCTAATAAATTAATCATTTTCCTGAATGTGTCTTGATATGATTACATAATTTACACATGGTTGAAATCAATTTATGTTAAATATTTTATTAGATATTTTATGACAGCATGAAAAATGCTTATGTTACAACTTTAATTTTAAGGGCTGCATTTGATTTGTCTTAATTTATAAAATTCATCTTGAATCTAGATAGATTTTAGTTTTTGCCCTCTATTTTGAGAAATACTACAGTAAACAAAAAACTACGACAAATGATGCATTTTGCTTTTTTCTTTTTACAAAATATATTTAAGGTGAATTCCCTGGCAGAGGATTATTGGGTCAAACTATACAAACGTTTTTCCAAATTTTCTCCCAAAAGACATGTGCCTTATTTTACTTCTTAAAGGATCCACTTACTGGTTAGGCACATTTTGATCTGTACTTCATCCTAGGAAAGGACAAACAATCTATTTTTCAAACCGTTCACCTTTGTAGTATTTCAACACAGAGAGTTTCTCATCTAAAACACTCCAACCCAGTTAATAGAGTTTACACCAGTCCTCATATTACAAAAACTCAGGATCGTATAGCCAACCTACAGAAAGCATTTTTGAAGGTGATTTGTGCAGAGTTAGACCCAGGGAAAATAGTCTATCATATATTTTAAGTGGACAGCAAACTAAAATTTGTCTTGTCTTTATAGCAGCATCTGTAGAATTCTGCAACTTTCACACAGCATTTGTAAAATAAGAAAAATCTGCAGTGTAGCTCACTGGAAATTACTGATGTGACACCAGTATTTTGGGGAGTATCCGAATTCTTGAAATTCTTTTTTTTTATCATATATGCTCACTTAGTTTTGTCATGTTTATGAATTTATTTATATTGCATGTTTACTAAAAGGTTTACAACATAAACTAACATCTCACATTTTTAAAAAGTAAACAGTGTTAAAGATTATTCCTGAATGGTTTAATTTACACACCTATACATGCACAAATACTGTGATTACTCCTTCCAGGAGCAAATTTTAAAAGTGCACAGCCTGTGCAGTTGGAGAGTTCTTTGGAATTCTGAAGCCCACTGCTCTTTATTCAACTAATGCTTAACTGGTGTTGTTATGGGCTTATCTCTGTGTCGGGTGTTAGGAATTCCGCAGCAAATAAAATGGGCATAGTCCTGACCCTTAAGAACTTCAACATAGTGGAAGATGTGGAACAATGAAAAAAGACATTGTCGTTCCATGTAATGGGACAATGACAGGAGCAGTAGGGGGCATGGTGAGAGCAGTTAGGATACTGAACAAAAACATTTGTAGGGTCAACGAAGGCCTTCCAGGAGCATGAAAATAATAACACTTATTGATAACATTTGCCAGGCAGCATGTCAGCCACTTTACAAGCGTTATCTCATTTAACATTTATATAGTTCTATGAGATAACATATTTCCATTATCCTCATTTTAAAGAGGAGGTGATTGCAAATTAGAGAAGTTAAACAACTCATTTAGGTTCACACTGTAAGAAATGATAAGAGTCCCAGTTTAAACACAGGCAGAGTTAAAAGTATAAGCATTTACTGTTGAACAAAAGCCTGTAAGGTGAAGTGTTACTCAGAAGGAGAGAGAGGTTGGGGAAGGAAGGAAAGAAAGAGAAAAAAAAGGAAAGTATGCCAAGCCTTAGAAGCCAGAAACAGCATGACAAACTCGAGGAAATTTAAGAAGGTCATTATGAACATTTATTTGAATGTGAAAGACAAAATCACATGCTATAAAGCCATAAAGGAAAACAGTGATCAGTTCATGAAGGATCTTTTAAGATAATAAGTTTGAACTTTACTCTGAGAGAACTATAGGACCACTGAAGTTTTATTAAGAAATGTGACCTTTTACAATTTGCTTTTTACAATGTTCCCCATGACTATGTGTGGATTGGAATAGAGGGAACAAAACTGGGAGCAGTTAGGAATAGTAACGTAGGTACTAGATCAGGCGTCCCCAAACTACGGCCCGAGGGCCACATGCGGCCCCCTGAGGCCGTTTATCCGGCCCCCCACCGCACTTCAGGAAGGGGCACCTCTTTCATTGATGGTCAGTGAGAGGAGCACAGTATGTGGCGGCCCTGCAATGGTCTGAGGGACAGTGAACTGGCCCCCTGTGTAAAAAGTTTGGGGATGCCTTTTAGATAATAGCAGCCAGGCTGGGAGAGTGAGGATGGTATCAAGAGGACATAATCTGAGGATTAAAAAGACTTAATGATTAGTTTGGACTCAATGATTGTGTAGGAGAGGGGTTTCAGGAATGCAGGTATGTTTCTGGGATGGAAGTGAATTCATGGCACCATTCATTTCTGTAGGGAAAATGGATGATAAAATTTTGTGGGGAAAGATTATGTGTTTGCCCTCGGACATATTAAGTGACTGCAGAGACATCTAACTTATAGTAAGACATATGAATACATAGTTCAAGAAAGATTAAACAGAGCATGAGGATTTGTGATTTACATCCCATAGCAGAATTCATGTGAGTTTCATGTCCACGCATTAGATTAGAGGCGTCCAGTGTTTTGGCTTCCCTGAGACACACTGGAAGAAAAGAACCATCTTGGGTCATACGTAAAATACACGAATACTGACAATAGCTAATGAGCTAAAAAATATCGCACAAAAAATCTCAATGTTTTAAGAAAGTTTATGAATTTGTGTTGAGCCGCATTCAAAGCTGTCCCAGGCCACATGTGGCCCACAGGGTATGGGTTGGACAAGCTTACATTGCACAGTGTGAAAAACCCTTGTCTTGCATCAATACATTTAAGACAAGAAGGTTGCAAAGTGACTGAGAAGGACCTCACAAATCATAGGAGAAAAAGCCAGGAAAGTGCAGTGTTGCAACAATGAAAAGAAACAATTGGGAAAGGAAAATATTAAGAGTAAACTACTAGTAGGAGAGATATTGGTTGAAAAGTAATATCTGATTTTGGTGTGAATAGATTCTATTGAGAGTTTAGGTAGAAATCAGGCTAACTGGCTAACATATGAATGGTGGGAAATCCTGTCATCCATTATGGATAATTTGGGGAAGAAATTGGCTTTCTTTGGCATTGGCTGAAAGGGTATGTGATGACAAAGAGAGCTAGTTGTTTTTTACTTTAAAACATAAGAGAAATTAAATCATTTAAAAATATTAATGGAAATATATTCAGGAAGTTTCCTAAAAAGGAGTTTGGGCTGACGGAAGAGGGAATTTGAAAATGACTCTCTAGTGTAAACCAGAGGAAGGGGATATGAATATAAAATGTCCATTTCATAGCATCTACTGTCTTTGAGAAATGAGAAATGAGGTCATCTTACACTGAAGGGAGCAGAAGAGAACAATATTATTTAAATGCTCCAGAGTAGTGGTTGTCAGCTCTGGTGCACATGAGAATCACCTGAGGGACTTCTAGTTTCTGACTATGAAGACCAAACATCAAGAATCTCTAAGAGGTAGCATCTAGGAATCAGTACTGCAAAAGCTTTCCAGGGGACTATTAAGAGGATTTTTAACCTATCTTTTCAGAGGGAAAAAGGAGCTATCTTGCTCTGTGACCAAGGACAGATTTCTTAGCATTTTTGTTTTGCTTGCAAAATGAGGATAATAGGGCTTACCTCACTAGGTTGCTGTGAAGAATGGCTGAGCAAAGAGATGCAGAGGAACTACCATAGTCTCTGGAATATAGGAAGTACACAATATCGATTGTGTTCTTTGTATCCAAATAGAAAAGAATCTTAGAAATGTTCATTTCTAATATCTGGCTGTTCTATGTACTCAGGACATTGGGATAGTTGTATTGACTTCACTGGAATGGAACAGGTAGGGAATAGATACTCTGGATGTCCTTATTTCCTTTTGTACTATCATAATAATTCGTTTTCAGACTTATAGGATGCACATCTCCATATGGCTTATTTTGATGATTGCCTTTGTTTTTAATAATTAGACAACTGAAAAGATAGGATTCTTTCCAGAAAGAAAATCTCTGTTGTATAGATAATTCCATAAGCACAAACAAGGCAACATTTTTACTGAAGGAACAGACATGAAACCAAACTGTTTAGATCATCAACTTTTATTACCTATCATTGAAATGTATTACATAATTTTGACATACAAAATTTTAATCTGTGTATGATGCACACACACACGATCATACACATACATAGACACATATGACATGCATATATACTCAAATTACAAGCTGAAAATTTAATTTCTGTAGTATAAAAATAACCTATTGAAACTTGCATTGTGCCATGTAACCCATACTTGTAAAAGCATATAACATTTTGAGGTATATATTGCAGAAGTGATTGCTAACTAGGCTTTTGTCTATGTGTTCATTTTATAAGTGCAACAATTAAGTGCCTGTGTGACTTTTTTTCAGCTTACACTTGTGTGTGTGTGTGTATGTGTGTGTGTGTATTTTTTCCTTCAAAAAAATGTCATATATCCTTTGTGTAGTATCAGAATTACTGCCTTATATCTAAATCATATTCTGACCCACAAGTTGTGTTTTTCTCTTATACCTTGCTATTCACAGTGTGGTGCATAGACAAGCACTATTAGTATCACCTAGTGCTTATTGGAAATACAGAATCTCAGGGCTCACCACAGACCCCTAGAATTAGAATCTGCATTTTAATGAGATCCTTTGGGTGATTTGTGTTCACAGTAATGTTTGAGAAGCCCAAGTGCCTCAAGGGAAGCCTTTTCTTCTCTAGTAGACATTTTCTAATGAGGGGCAGAGGAAGGAGAATGTTTATTCCTTTAGGAAGAAAGGATGCACCTAATTTTAATTGCTTAACTATAAAATGTGCATAATTAATGTATAAGGGAGAAAGGAATAAGGATTACACTTTAGCTAGCCTGCTGAAAAGTAATAGTTCCTTTATTTTCATAACAAACAGTTGTATATCCTTCCTTTTGTATAAGGCATCCCTTCTTACCCTGAACTAGTTACATCTTCAATCTGCAGTGCTTACTCTCTGAACCAATGCCTTTATATGGAAGGTCTCCCATTTTCAGGGGAGATAAGCAGAAACCACTGCAGTATGGCACAAATAGGGCATGCCTGCCCTCCACTATTTCCTTTTTTGGCATTAAACTATCTTCAATATTGTATCATTTGCCCTGTGTTTGTCAGACAAATGCAGACTGTAATAATTAATACATTTTTTTTAAAACCAGGATGATAATACCAGTATATCTGTAAATCTCCACTCAGCTACAGTTAATCAGAATTGCTATTAATATAATGCCATATGGTATCCTTCTAGTAGCTTAGTTATTTAATAACAATGTATATATTTCCACAAGAAAGACATGACACGGATTATTTATCAGCCATTGTAATTCACATAAACCCTAACATTTTTTTCTTGTCAGAGATGGGAAGAGATATTCTGGATGTGAGGCAGGCCCTGAGGTGAAGGTTAGCATGCAGGATGTTTCCTAGGAATAGTTTCTGAAATCAAGATAAGTGAAAGAAAAGGAAAGCAGGAGTGGGTAGGAGGAGTTGAGTGAGGCTACAGTGCCCATGACAGCCTCTGTGGACCTCATGGGGAGCTCTGGAGGTGGGATGGCTCTTCAGCCTTGTCTCAAGTTGGCATATGGGGCTGACCTTTATATATCTGAAGTATGAATGTCTCTGCAGGGAGGTAAGTCCTGAAATGCAGCAGTTTCCTTCCCCTGAGACTTTCTAAAGCTATGCTTAAGTATAGCACAAAGTGAGCTGTAACTCCCACACCAGCTGGGGGGAATAAATCTTCATTCTTGAAGGGGAGTCTGGCTGGTACATCATAGCATCCATCATATTTCCCCTTGAGATGTTAAGTCTAAAAAAATATAAGGTCCTTCAGCATATCTGCATATTCAAAAAGAGGTTAGTACTGTTCACCATAGTTTTAATCTTAGGAGTTTTGGTTAGTCTTTGAAAATTGCCCATTTGCTAATCTAATACTTAGTGAGAACCTTCTATGGGCACATACAGAATTACATAGAATTTACACAGAATCACAATTCATCAAGAATAGTGAAGCTTAGTGAAAGAGACTTTAAATTCATTCAACAAGTATTTCTAAGCACCACATGGTACCAGTCACTGTGCCAGGCCTTGAGTTTAGGGTGGTGAACAAAACCAATGTGTTCTCAGACCTCATGGAACTTATGGAGGATGTAGAGGCAGGCATGAAACAAACAGTCGTGCAAACAGGCACAGAATTATACATTTTGATAGGAGCTGTGAAAGAAAAGCAAAATATGTCATGCAAGAGCAATTTGCATAAAAATGGATGAGGGGAATTATTGAGAAAGTGTCAGGTAAGATGAGACCTGGATTTAAGTGAGGGCAAGAGTGGGGAGAATAGAACTTGAGACAGAGGGAAGAGCATATGCTAAAGCTGGTAAAGAGTTCGGGTTTGCTCCTTTTCTGCCCACTCCCCAAAAACCCCAAAACTATGGCAGACCATATAGTGGACAGGAAGAAGACTATTTACCAGGCAGGTAACGCTGAAGACTTGGGCTGGACTAGCTCAAGTAGAGCCTAAGGAGGCTGTTTTCCAGAACTCAGGAGGGACGTCTTGACTGTTTTTAATGATAGGACTAGTGTACTTAAAAAAAAAAAAAAAAAAAAAAAAAAAAAAGGAAAGAAACCCCAAACAAATCACCCTAGCTGCCATATGGAAAATGGATTTCAGCACAAATTGTTAATGGATAGAATGCAAATATTCAGAGGATGCAGTAAGACCACCCAGAAGGGCATCTAATCAAACTGAGGGTCAGAGCCATGCTGAGCAAAGACAAGTATGAGTGAGCCTCACTGTACCAATGATGGGAAGCAGAGGATTACAGGGCCAGGGAAACAGTATATTGGAATTTATAGAGACTAGAAACTCTGCCCTCTGTCCTGAGGTTCCAGTTAGGATAATTAGTTTTATAAAGATTGCAAAGGGGCATTGGGCAAAAAAGAGGTCAAAGGCTAAGTCACAGGGCTCCTGAGATTAAGTTTAAGAATTTTTTTTTTTTTTTTTTTTTGAGATGGAGTTTCAGTCTTGTTACCCAGGCTGGAGTGCAATGGTGTGATCTCGGCTCACCGCAACCTCCGCCTCCTGGGTTCAAGCAATTCTCCTGCCTCAGCCTCCTGAGTAGCTGGGATTACAGGCACGCACCACCATACCCAGCTAATTTTTTGTATTTTTAGTAGAGACGGGGTTTCACCATGTTGACCAGGATGGTCTCAATCTCTTGACCTCGTGATCCACCCGCCTTGGCCTCCCAAAGTGCTGGGATTACAGGCTTGAGTCACCATGCCCAGCTAAGAATTTTTCTTTTATTCTGAAAAGTGAAGCACTAATGAAACCTTTAAAGCAAAAAAAAATGACCATCAGCCTAATGATGATATTAGAAAGATAACTTTGTTAGTCCTGTGAAATAAGGATTGGAGAGTGATTGATAAGACTAGATAGAGAGACGTGGTTAGAGAGACATTAATAAATAAAGAAGGCTTATTTTGAGACATTGAAAATAAAGAATAAGGAACAGAATCCAAAAGGGTTTCATGTGAATCTCTATATGTCTATTTTTATTTACCCATTTTATTTGGTAACCAGAAGTCATAGGACAATTTTGATATTTGGAAACCACCGTTACCCTATTTAAGAACTGAAAATACAAACATAAATTTTGTGTGACATTGCTGTTAGGTACGTGAGTAGCAGGGACAGTTTAATATAAGTTTTAATAGAAGACTAAACATTAAACAAATATTTTAGTATAGTAAAGAATCTTGTACACTGAAGTTAAATGAAATACATATTTTTTTTTGTTTTTGCATGAACATTGTTTAGGATCATCTGCATTCTTTATCATTGCTCTCACTGCAGATCTAAAAAGTTTGACCAAATTTTAATAGAGGTCATTACAGTACACTAAGAAAAGCATTCCAAGATAAATAATAACTGGTCACAGAAACAGCTGTATTGTAACCTATCATAAAAAGAGCCTTAGATTTGTCACTTAGTACCTACACTATCATGGGCAAACTGCTTAAATTTTAGGGCATATAAGTTGGTCATGGCATATATATTTCACCCATCCTACCAACATAAAACTTTACAAGTGACAGTTTTAGTGATTTTTAAAAATTTTACATGTTAGGTTAATGGTGGAACCAGGCCTAAATGAAGATTTCATTTAACTGCGTTGCTAATAGAAATGTCTATATGGGCAAAGATACAAATCTTATGTTCAAAATTCACTTACCTTGCATTTGCAAAGTTTTATGGGGTACCTGACATACAGACTCTTTATTTTTATGTACTACAGTTTTTATCTGAGAAGCATTTTTGTTATGAAGAAGATAAGCAAAAGTGTATGTTTCCCTAGGTTGAGATCAAAGGAACTAAATTGGTTTTGACTTCCAACATTTCAGTGTGACCTCAATTTTAATTTAAAATTAGAAGCACATAGGGAAATTATTTACCATCTATCTTATAGCCTGGAGCTTAAAAAAAACTCATTAGATATAAGAATATTTATTTATATTCAGGTTCTGGAGCCAACCCTTTGGCTCTGTTTATATCCTTATAGTTTGATTAAATGTATGGATTTTTTTCTTAAGGGTAAATAGAGATTTATCTTTTATTTATTTATTTATTTCGAGATGGAGTCTCACTGTCTTGCCTAGGCTGGAGTGCAGTGGTGTGATCTTGACTGATTGCAACCTCTGCCTTCTGGGTTCAAGTGATTCTTCTGTCTCAGCCTCCTGAATAGCTGGAATTACAGTGCCTGCTACCATGCCTGGCTAATGTTTGTGTTTTCAGTAGAGATAGGGCTTCACTATGTTGGCCATGCTGGTCTTGAACTCCTGACCTCAGGTGATCCACCCACCTCAGCCTCCCAAAGTGTTGGGATTACAGGTGTGAGCCACTGAGCCCGACCTAGAAAAAGATTTATAAAACAAAAAGAACAAGGACCTTCAACCGTCCTACGTTGTGAACACTGCATTTACAAATAACAATGATTGCATTTAAACAATACTTACGTGGGTAGACATTAAAGGAAAATCAGTGTCTCAAAAAAGGAGATGGTAAGGCTAACATAGATTGATAACCTCCTGAGCAGACAGTGTGGCTGAACTTATTTCCCCCTGAAATGATCAGAGGAAGTCAGCCATTGGTCTTTGGTTTGGGAATCAAACAAAAGCATTTGTTTTTGAAATGATGGATAATTTTAGTGTATACTTGGGTTTTGCCATATAGATAACTAGCTAATGCTTCTGACTTTTCTGTGTAGATTGTTTTTTTTTTTTTTTTTTTTTTTTTTTTTTTTTTTTTGAGACGGAGTTTCGCTCTTGTTACCCAGGCTGGAGTGCAATGGCGCGATCTCGGCTCACCGCAACCTCCGCCTCCTGGGTTCAGGCAATTCTCCTGCCTCAGCCTCCTGAGTAGCTGGGATTACAGGCACGCGCCACCATGCCCAGCTAATTTTTTTTTTGTATTTTTAGTAGAGACGGGGTTTCACCATGTTGACCAGGTTGGTCTCGATCTCTCGACCTCGTGATCCACCCGCCTCGGCCTCCCAAAGTGCTGGGATTACAGGCTTGAGCCACCGCGCCCGGCATGTGTAGATTGTTTAACAGGCACATATCAAAGGAAAAATAGTGTGTGTTTTAGTATAATCCATTACAAACTCACATTGGGATTTTAGGCAAGTGTTAAAATTTGCTCAAGCCTCAATATTTTTTTCAGTTATAAAATGAGGATATTAATACTGGCTTTCTGTAACTCACAAAATTGTAATGACAATTAAATGAGGTGTTTATGATGAATTGGAAAGCATTTGAAATAAAGGGAAGTGCTATGAAAATAAAGTAGTAATAGTCCTGTAGATAACTTAAGACATGCCTGCGTTTCCTGGATTACAGAGAGAAGTATTTAATATCTCCTGATGATATAGGAAGAGAGTACTGGATTAGATATTGTATGTGACCTAATTAAAAAAAAATCTATACATTAGCTTCATTGAGACCACCAGTCCCTTGAAACTTCCGCTTTTATAGTATCTGTCAGTAGAAACATCTGCCTTAGTTCAGTTTTTGTTGCTACAATGGAATATCACAGACTCATTAATTTACGTAGAAAAGGAATTTATGTCTCACAGTTTTGGAGGCTGAGAAGTCCAATATAAAGTTGGTGACATCTAGTTAGGGCCTTCTTGTTGCATCATTCCATGGTGGAAGGGTGAACAGTCAATAAAGCATGTGTCAGAGACAGTGGAAAGGGACTGAACTCATCATTTTATCAGAAACCACTGTACATGAACGTTAGGGACACATCCAAACCATAACACACCCTCACCACTGTCCTTTCATTTTCCTGACTTAGATAGCATAGTCCACAGTGACAGCTACACCCTGGTCAGCATCCACAGCTCATTACCTTCTTGGCTTCAATGCAACCATCTGGCATCAGAAGCTACTCTGGCACAGGCCACCTATCTACTTCTCTATGACTATGACCAATCCTAGCAGCACCATAGAAAATCACCCAACTCTGAAAATCCATGGCATTCTGATGCTGTTTTACAGGCTAGCAACAACACCTAGAAGACTTCCCCATCCATGAGTCAGTTTCCCTACTTATTTTCTGTAATGGCTGCATCAAATGTCATGCAACTTCCTAAAGATCAGCTTTCGCCTCCCACCACCTTTAACTGACAACAGATAGTGTTGTTTGTTTTCAGTGGGAAATAATCATCAGCTGCCTGCTCTACCTGAAACATTCTTTCCATATCAACTTTGTCTACTTTATTTACATACTTCTGTTTATTCTTGAGGTCACAACCTGAGGAAAATGTCCTTGACCCTTTCTGTGTGTTTCCAAGTCACTATGTTTTTTCACACTGGAGGACACATGCTGTCATTGCTGCTTACTTTTCATATTTCTCTAACTCACTGAATACACCATTGCCTTCTTCACAGTTGTCTCTTTAATGCTTATCACTGTGTCTGACTCATAGTTAATTGTTCAATAAATATTTATTGAGTAAAAAATAGTGATGTCGTTCATTCTCCCATCCCCCTTAAATCTTATTCTTCTCTCTTTTGTGGCTCTCTACAGGTTACCTTTCTGTTACCTTTAACTTTGACTTTATGTAATATGTATTCATTAAGTACCTGTCACTCTTCTAGGCATATCAGGAATTTATAAAACACAGTTTTTTTCTTCAAAGGATGTTAGAAAATGAAACAGATACCTGTGGAATACTTTATAATAGCTCATATGCTACTGTGTTGCAAGCACAGTGCTTATCACTGTGCCCATTATCTCAATTAATCATGGAATCATCACCATGTTTACCCATCATTACATGTTAATTCCCATATAATAATGTATTAGTTTTCTCTAAGTTATGCTCTGGTGACATAATCCCAGAAATTCAGCTGTTTAGAACAATAAAAGCTTATTTTTCGCTTACAGCATATGTTGGCTGTGGTTCAGCTATGATTCTACTCTGTGTCCTCTACACTTTGGAAACAAAAATGAATGAACATCCCTATTCAAGATATGTCTTAGTCCTTCTTGGGGATACCAACATTCAGACCACAGTAGGACTTGACATTCTCTTGTCAGAAGGAAAAGAAAAGAAGTGGCAGAAACACTTAATGTCATTCCTGCTCACATTTTGCTGGCCAGAGGAAATCACTTGGCCGTTCCTAATGCCCATGTTTTAGTGTGTTATACTTATGAAGAGATGCTGTTTGTTCTGGGGGCATGATAAAGTGAATTACATGAGAAGAGGCAAGGCTTTATTAATAAGGGGTGGGAAGCCAGCCACAGCGGTGAGCTCCTGTCGTCCTAGCTACTTAGGAGGCTGACATGGGAGGTTCATTTGAACCCAAGATCTCAAGTCCAGCCTTGACAATATAGTAAGTCCCTGTCTCTAAAGAAATAATAATTTTAAAAAGATTGAGGAAGTTGGTAAGGATCTCCCATGCATGTTTGAGTATCCAGAAAAGAGATATGGAAAGAAGGGAGAATAACAATTGCTAAGGACTAGATCTTAATTATATTTAATATATAGAGTTTAGGCATTTTTGAAGGGAATTGGAATTATAAATAAAAGGAAAATCAAGTTCTCATATCCAAGAATGTGAGTGGTGGGAGTTAATGAGAGTGCTCAGTAATGCCAAATGCATATCTCCAGGCATAAAGATCATTAATTTGGCCAGTAGAAGAAGGGTGAGTGACATTTCAAAGGATTTGCTCTGTTTAAGTAGTCTCCAAATATTTGTTATGTGAAAGTATATTACAGGTAAATGGCTGGATCTAATTTTCAGTATTGGATATGCTCAATGATTACAGTCATAATTGGGCTTCAGGTGACAAATAGTAGGCAATTTTGCCAACTCATGCTTTACCTTGTCTTAATTAAAGTGGTGTTGTGCCCCAGCCAGCCTGACCCAGTCACAGTGAACACAAATACCCAATAATTTACTGCTGGGGAAAATTCATGTTTGCTATTCCAAAAGACTGGAAGCCTGTACTTTCAATTTTTCCATTCTTCTCTCAAAACTTTATCCTGTACTTGAGCCATACAATGGCAACCAGATTATTACTCTTATTTAAAAACTTTTGATACTGAAGAGCGGTGTATAAGCTAATCTTATAATTTAGAAATTGGAATGGGAAAGATTTGGAGGCAAAGTGTATGGCCCAATTGGGAAACAATTAGATTCTCCTGCCCTCTCATCGTTATTTAAAGAAGTATATTTATAAGCATCTACAATATACATCTATCATTAAATGGAATGTATTCACTGTAATCATATCTTTATGACTTAAAAATTTGGAATTCAAAATGAAGAAAATTTTAACTCGCATTTGCCAAATATTTTCTCTAAACAACCGTTTTTTAGAGTATCTGTATATATGTTAACATCACTATATATAGTGTCCACTATATATCATTTTTTGTGATATATAGTGATATATAGTGTCCACTACATATCATTTTTTCCATGTGTCCTGGCATAGGCCATAGTATCATGACTGCTAGTTCTTGCTGTCATTCGAAACTCGGTTATTAATTTCTTCTTGAATCAGAAACAGTGATTCATAGTTCGATAAAATATTCTGTTGCCATTAGCTGCTAGATGATTCCTTTATTTCTAAAATGTGGCCTCAATTCAGAGCCTTGGTTCTTATATTACATGCACGTTTAGGTCCTAATATCCATCCTTCAATATTTAACTTTAGATTTCATGTATGCCAGTATTAAGGCAAGGACTATGTGTACTCCTAGCCCAGAGCTTCCTGTGAACATTTCATTGGAGCCTCTTTGGTGACCAAATGTGAAAAAAAGGTTTGGGCCATCAGACTCAAGTGGATGGCTATGTGCTGGGATGAGGATAAGAACAGATCAATCTATGACTCAGTCAGGCTCCACTGTCAAGAGTAGAGCTGTCAAGAGTAGAGCAGCTATGGAAATGCAAGTAATAAGTTAAATTTCAGTTGCAATTAGAATATGTGAATAACCTGTTCAGATATTGTGTGTGGTGAAAAGTGTCCAACTGGATGACTGAATTTGTCAAAGGAAACAAAACATAAAATTCATAGCCTTTTAAAACATCAGTATCAGTATCAAAAAGAGCAGTAGAGCTTCTTATACCAGAGCCGTGAGTACAAGGAATTACTTACTCATCTGTGAGTTGTGCTAAGTGCTCCCTTGAAAGCCTTTAAGGCTTGGTCATTCTGAGATTCCATGTTTGCCATCTGAAAGCTGGAATGATGTGTCACTGTGCCCTTTACCTGCCTCCTCAGGTGCTTTCTGACTGAATACACATTTCTAAGTCATGGCTACTTCCACCCTTCACTTGATGTGTGAAGACTTTGACTTATCTATGGAATTATTAGTATTAGTTTTAATGTACTTAAAGCTGTTTGCTAATTCATTCAAAAAAATCACTCATCCATTTCCTTGTTAGCAGCCCACCTCATTTTGATGATGATGCAGCTTATCACTATACCGTAAAGAGTACAGTTTTTATTCATGTGACTTATATTTGGAATATTATTATTAGGCATTAAACTTATTAGGTACTATATATGTCTACTTAGTATCTAACACAAGGCTAGGTACTGTATAGACATCGTTTCCTATCATATTAGCAGTTTTGTAGATAATGTATTTCTCTCTCTCTCTCTCTCTCTCTCTCTCTCTCTCTGTGTGTGTGTGTGTGTGTGTGTGTGTGTGTGTGTGTGTGTGTGTGTGTATAATTAAACTGAGGCTCAAAGATGCTATTATATCAATGTATCAGTATCAGTATAACTTAGAGATTTTTACTTCAGGTTTTTACCAAAACCTCGATTCTTCCATCCTTTCAATCTATAAAAAAAGAAAGAGAGAGAGACCTGGGGAAACTAGATGGGTCACGTCTGACCATGAAAGGCTTTTTATTTCCTCCCGTGTGCCTTATATATGTGGCTCTTCTCTATGATTGCCTTGAAGAGAACATTTGTAATACTCTAAAGCTTACTAAGTTGTGGTACTGGAATTTCAACTCAAGTCTGTATGAATCCAAAGCTGTATTATTTTGCCTCATCATGGCTTAGATTTTGTTTTTGTTCTTGTAGTCAATCTAATTTCATTCATGCTCCAATTATAATTTTTTGTCCAGTTAACTGGCCAGCTAATTTTTTGGCCAGTTCCATTTCCAATGTAAATGGAAAGAAGAAATGCAAGGTAGATAAAATAAAATATTAGATGCAGCATTCAGAAAGATTGCAAAAATGAGCAAGATAGAGTGCCTTCTTGTAATACATTTAGAGAACTTAACATGTATTGCAGTAAGAGAAGTAGAAATGGAGAGTTTTAGAGAGTCTTAAGAAAGGATGGTCACATTCAGGGAGTAGGGGATGAATGAAACATCCAGATAGACATCGACGCAGACTTGATGGACAGGTAGGCTTTTGATAAGGAGGAGCATACAAATGTACACTTGGCAAAAGGAACAGATCAGCACAAATGGAGGTACAATGTCTACTAACTTTTATAGAGTTCACTTATCTTCCAAAGGAACAGATCAGCACAAATGGAGGTACAATGCCTACTAACTTTTATAGAATTCACTTATCTTCCATTCTGAATTTTGCATCTGCAAAAGGTGCACAAAAGTAGGTTCTCACTACTTTATATGCGTCAGAATGATATTTAAGAATGACTGTGATACAATTTATGAGAGCAGCATTTTGCTTGATTAGAAGCAGCATCTCAAGCTAGTATGGTTATTTGTATTTGTGCATATGTTTGTCCTTGTCTCCCTTTTGGCCGTAATGATAATAATTATGTTTCTCAAAATTGCTCTGAGTTTTGCCATTTTCACCCCTATTGAACACTGATAGGATGTAGCTAAAAAATGCAAAAGCAGTGAATTCTTAGCTGAATTCAGACTCTCAGATTCAGCTTACATTAAAAACTTTTTTATTAAAAAGTTATATATTAAGAAGCCCTTTGGGTTTTTTCTAATTACTGGCATTTTTTAATATAAGTCTTTTATTAATCCACTCATTTTTGTACAACGAACATGAACTTACCCACCATCCCTCAATTACATTGTTCTTCAAGCTGTCTCTCCATCTTGGTATATGTATAGTATTTAATTTGCACATAATATGCTATATGCAAATATATAAATAATATGCATGCAACCTAAGGAAAAAGCAATAAATACAAATTAGTTTACCAAGCAACACAGTTATGGTTTTATAAGTCACCCATGGAGAAACTGTCTTAGGAGACAGTTAATAAAGAAACTCTATATGAGACCTAAGAACTGTAGCAAGGTGGTAGGTTTAGTGCAGAAATTGTTTTTAAGACTGTACTGACTTGATAGTGGCATGCAAGCTCACCAGTTCCTCATTTAAAAGGACTAATAGGCCAGGCGCCATGGCTTATGCCTGTAATCCCAGCACTTTGGGAGGCCGAGGCGGATGGATCATGAGGTCAGGAGTTCCAAGACCAGTCTGGGCCAAGATAGTGAAACCCCGTCTCTACTAAAAATTCAAAAGTTAGGCAGGTGGGGTCGTGGGCACCTGTAATCCTAGCTACTCAGGAGGATGAGGCAGAAAATTGCTTGAACCCGGGAGGCAGAGGTAGTGAGATGAAATCTGCCACTGCACTCCAGCCTGGGCAACAGAGCAAGTCTCTGTCTCAAGAAAAAAAGAACTAATGAAATTTAAATAATCTTAGAAATGCTTTATTATTCACCTAGTTTACCAGAAGGTATCTACTCTTCACTATATATGAGAATGTTAGATATTTTGGAGGAATATGAATTGAATCCCTTAAAATTATTTAATAACAAGATAATTCCAACAGTAGTGCTCTGAAATCATTGCTATCCAGTAGAACATACTTGAATGATGGAGGTGTTCTGTATTTGTGCTTTCCAGTATGGCAGTTGCTAACCACATTTGGTTTTTGAGTACTTGGTATGAGGCTAGGAAGAATAAAGAAGTAAATTTTTCCTTTTGTTTAATTTTAATTTAAACAGTCCCATGTGATTAGTGAATACCTAGGATATAGCTCAGTTTTAACTGATTAATGTCATATTTCTAATGTTTTTGGACAAATGTGTCATGAACATTTTATATATGAGCTCATACAAATATGGAAAATGTATTTATACTTCATTATCTGAAAAAAAAGTTTATTTTTATGGTATGCTTTCTTAGGTGCAAACTTTGGAAATTAGTGAGATTTCAGTTGTCTTATTTGTGTGTGACAACCTTTAAAGTAACCTAAGTAACCATTTGGCCCATTACTTTGGGCTTAAAGCAGACCCAGTAATTCACAGGAGAAGCACATAGAAGAGCATCTGGACCCTCAAGACAGGCCTCAAGCAAAAGGGTACTGACATAAAGAAGTACCTGCCCCAAAACTGTACTGACATGGAAGTAATGAGGAAGGAAAAGTTAGCAGCATTATAAAATTAAGGTCTTTTTTTTTTCTTTGTCATGTTAACCCAATACCTAGAACAATAATAAAACAACTCTTATCTTACAAATTATATGAGTAACATAAATACATAAGCAGACACCATTCATAACAGTGACTAATTCAGTGTTTACTGGCTCGTTCAGAGCCAGTAACTAGCTAATAACTGGCTAATTCAGAATTTATTGCCAGGCACAAAGTAGTCTGGAAATTTTAGCAGTGGACCAGAGTAGGAAAAGACAATGTACAGACATTCACTTTGATTCTCCTGTCCAGTTTGACAGTAATGCCCTTCATTTTTTTACCATCTGCTTCAAAATTCAGAGTCAAATGAATTTTAGTTACAGAAAGTGCTTATTGCTCTTATGCTGAGATTTTGGTGGTCCTGATCATTCTTCCTCAGTTTCTGTCACTCCTACTCATTTCTCCCAGGGCCAGTGGAGTAACTTTTGTGCTTGGAGAGATTGGAAGGAGGAACAAGGCCTGCCATTTAGTGTTTCCAGCCCCACCCATGCTAGTGCCAAAGACCCCGTTCAAGGGCTCAGGCTCAGATTGTCCCAGTGTCTCAGTGCTGAATGGGCATGATCAGTCTGTTCAGTTCTGGGGTCAGTATCTGGAATCCCATTTGCCCACAGATTTCAATCATACTTTACCATTTAAGCCTTATTAATAATAAAGGTAAGGTTCTGGTTTTATTTCATTAGTTCAGAACTCAGGTAGGGAAGAGGTTTGTTATTTGTTAGACTGCTTTTCAATCTAATACTTCTTACCTAAGCTGGTGAGAAATGAGATTGAGGCTTCAGTCTCGTCATTTGGAATCTCTAGGGCAGCTGTTTCAAAGAGCATTTGTCCTCTTCCTTCTATCCTCTGTGTAACTGATCTCACTCAACCACAACCTCTGTAAATACCTCCACTGAGAACTCTCTTAGGAAATCGGAAAGGCCAGTTACTATCGTACTTAGTGTAGATTTGCACATCCCACATTTCAGACTTTAACCACACCAGGCACTATACCATGAAGCATTGTTGTGTATGTGGGCTTGGGCTAGAATCATACACCTTACATTTATCTTGGTCATCCCTTTAATGCTTAACATAGCCATTAATCTGTGTAACTGGAATTACTCTTAAAATGTTCACAAATTTCAAATTTTATATTAATTTTTAATAAGTATACTTTATTATGGAATGACTAAAATCATTATTTTGTAGAAACTAAAAGCATGACTAAATCAAATGTTATTTTTAAATTTTCTGAATCATTTTTAATTAATCTGACTTATCTTGCTCTGGAGGTCAAGGCAAATAAAATAAATGTATTTGTCTTTTTTATGGTCATACATTTATGAGAAAGAATATAAAAGCAAATAATAATAATACCACATCAGGTATATGAATCAAATTTGCTATAGGATATATTTTTTAAGTTAAATAATGAATTTTTCCCAAGGAAAAAATAAAGCAAATATGTGCTTAATAAGCCCACCAATTATAGAATCTACTTTGTGACTGCCAAATAGTAATAATAAAGTTAAACTTATAGAACCTTTACTATGTAGCAGATATAGGGCTAAAGTCTTAGGAGATACAATAATCTAAAAATCCAAACCCTACCTGAAGTGGGTACTATTATTGGCACCTTACTATAGAAGAGAAAAGTAAGAGATAGATAAGTTATATAATTATTAGGCCCTGGAAGCGTGCACCTTAACATCTTATAATGTGGAACTGGTTTAAACAAATTGCTGTATTTCTCATTTTTGCTTTTCTTCAATAGAGGTTTCATCTTATCAGATAGCAATTTAGATCCTTGTCCCAATGGAGGGAGGAAATGGCTTTTTTTTTTTAATCATGTATAGCCATTTTTAAGGATAACTCATTGGTGAGCACTTCTAATTTATATGGCTTCATGAAAGAATGTTGGATTAAAATTAATCTATGATTTTTCTGTGAGTTAGTACAATGAGTATGGAAATAACAAAAATACAAGGCCAGTATTGGATGTAAGATAGGTAGGCTTCTACTCTATAAAATGGAGTCAAATGCATCTGTGAGAAATCATTGATTTAAAAAGTGAAAAAGTAGCTGGGTGTGGTGGCTCATGCCTGTAATCCCAGAACTTTGGGGGCCAGAGGTGGGTGGATCACTGGAGGTCAGGAATTTAAGAACAGCCTGACCAACATGGTGAAACCCTATCTCTACAAAAAGTGCAAAAATTTGCTGGATGTGATGGTAGGTACTTGTAATACCAGCTCCTTGGGAGGCTGAGGCAAAAGAATCACTTGATCCAAGGAGGCAGAGATTGCAGTGAGGTAAGATCACACCACTGTACCACTCTTTTTTGAGACGCTGTCTCAAAAAAAACCAAAAAACCAAAAAACAAAAACAAAAACAGAAACAGAAAAAAAAAAGAATAACCAATCTCTGGGCAAATTCAAACAAATTTTTTTATGGGAAAATTGATTTTTATCATGGAAAAGTTTATCCTAACTTCTAAATAATGTATGTAAATATGGCATAAATTCTATTGTCAACCTCTTCAATAGAGCTACATAGTAACCATATTTAACACAACTCCAAAAGTCCAAATATTGCAAAGATGTTTTAAATGTGTTTATAACTGATGAAAGAAATTTAAAATATTTCAAATGAAAGAATAAGTAAGATGTTTAATAAGTGCATGTGGGTTTATTTTTAGTGTGACATAAAAAGTTAACCACATGAGATCTTTTACCAGCAAAGAAAATTACATTGTCATTGCATGTGATGAATGCTGATAGGACAGATGTATATCGTTCACAAAGGAAATCAGGAGAACTATATATAAATGTATGTGCAGATAACATATTAAGCCCATATCCTAGGTTGTTTGGGTGTTTTTAGCCTTCACTATATAAAATAGATCTCTCTTTCACAATAAGTAATATTTCTCCAAGTTAAGGATGTGTTCTTTTGTGGTGTGAGAGGGGTGTGTGTGTGTGTGTGTGTGTGTGTGTGTGTGTGTGTGATAAATGACGTAAAGTTGCCTGCAAAGAGTAGCTTCAGAACCTTCTCCCCAAAATATGCAGTCTCATCTTTTGGTGAATGTCTGGTCTACCTTGCAGCTGGTTTTACTTCTGTGTGAAAACTTTCCTAATGTGTTAAGCTGCAGAATTCTTTTAAATAGGAGATGCTTTCAGCAGTTTGCAGTCTAATGAAAAACAAGGCTTTTGGCATCAGACAGAGCTGGAGTTGACCCTTGCCAGTGGCTGGCTGAGTGGCCATAGGCACATTATTTATACCCTAAGGTCTCTTTAATTATCTCTGCAGGAAAATAAGGTAATGGTAGTTACTTCAGAGTTGGTGTGAAAAAGAAATGAGAGAACTATAACAGTGATCACAATAGCTGGTGTATGGAAAGTGAATAAAACTAAATGTGAACAGCTTTCTGAAATTCTTTCCTAACTTCAGTTTTCAATACTAGGCAATAAGGGGAAAAAAATATGGTGTCAGTAGATCTCCAAAGGATGCTACATTGTTGGAGAGATGAGGAAGGGGAAATATTAGGTCCTGCTGTTGGCCAATAAAATGCTTGGTCAGTATGCACTACATCCCATATAATCCAGTTATTTTCATTGGCTCTACTGCGCTTTGTTTGGCACGTGGCTTTCCAGGCACCTAATATTGGGAATATCTTAAACTTAACATCAGAACTGAATGTTTACTGTTTTTTGATTTTTTGATTATGGCCATTTATGCAGGAGTAAAATGATATCACATTGTGGTTTTGATTTGCATTTCTCTGCCCATTAGTGATGTTAAGCATTTTTTTCATGTTTTTTGGCCATTTGTATCTCTTCTTTCAAGAATTGTCTCTGTGTCCTTAGCCCACTCTTCGATGGGATTGTTTGTTTGTTTGTTTGCTGATTTGTTTGAGTTTGTTGTTGATGCTGCATGTTAGTCCTTTGTCAAATGTATGTATTCTGAAGATTTTCTGCCAGTCTGCTGGTTGTCAACAGACTCTGCTAACTGTTCTTTTTGCCATGCAAAAGCTCTTTAGTTTAATTAAGTCCCAGCTACTTATCTTTGTTTTTACTGCATTTGTTTTTGGATTCTTGGTCATGAATTTCTTGCCTAAACCAATGCCTAGAAGGGTCTTTCCAATGTTACCTTCTAGAATTTTTATAGTTTCAGGTCTTAGGTTTAAGTACTTAATCCATCTTGAATTAATTTTCGGATAAAGCGAGAGATGAGGATCCAGTTTCCTTCTCCCACATGTGGCTAGCCAATTTTCCCAGCACATTTGTTGAATAGGGTGTCCCTTCTCCACTTTATGTTTTGTTTGCTTTCCCAAAGATCAGTTGGCTATAAGTATTTGGGTTTATTTCTGCACTTCTGTTCTGCTGCATTGGTCTATGTGTCTGTTTTTATTCCAGTATCATGCTGTTTTGGTGACTGTGATCTTATAGTTTGAAATCAGGTAATGTGATGCCCCCAGATTTGTCCATTTTGCTTTGTCTTGCTTTGGCTATGCAGGCTCTTTTTTGGTTCCATATGAATTTTAGAATTTTTTTTTCCTAATTCTGTGAAGAATGATGGTGATGCTTTGATGGGGATTGTGTTGAATTTGTAGATTGCTTGGCAGTATGGTTATTTCACAGTATTGATTCTACCCATTCACGAGCATGGGATATGTTTCCATTTGTTTGTGTCGTCTATGATTTCTTTCAGCAGTGTTTTGTAGTTTTCCTTGTAGAGGTCTTACGCCTTCTTGGTTAGGTATATTCCTGTGTGTGTTTGTTTGTTTGTTTATTTGTTTGTTTGTTTGTTGCAGCTATTTTAAAAGGTGTGGAGTTCTTGATTTGATTCTCCAGTTGGTCACTGTTGGTGTATAGGATAGCTACTGACTTGCGTACTTTAATCTTGTATCCAGAAACTTTGCTTAATTCTTTTATCAGTTCAAGGAGCTTTCTGGAGGAGTTTTTAGGGTTTTCAAGGTAAGTGATCATATTGTCAGCAAATAGAGTTTCAGTTCCTCTTTATTGATTTGGATGCCCTTTCTTTCTCTTGTCTAATTACTCCTGCTAGGACTTCTAGTACTATGTTGGAGAGGAGTGGTGAGAGTGGGCATCCTTATCTTTTTCTAGTTCTCAGAGGGAATACTTTCAAGTTTTCCCCATTCAGTATTATGTTGGCTGTGGGTTTGTCATAGATGACTTTTATTACATTGCGGTATGTCTCTTGTATGCAAATTTGCTGAGAGTTTTAATCATAGAGGGATACTGGATTTTGTCTAATACTCTTTCTTCATCTATTTAGATGATCCTGTGATTTTTGTCTTTAATTCTGTTTATGTGGTGGAATATCACACTTACTGACTTCTCTGGTATGAAAATTGACTTCTTTGGTATGATCATGGTGGATTATCTTTTTGATATGTTTTTGGATTATTTTAGTTAGTATTTTGTAACTGATTTTTGTATCTATGTTCATCAGGGATATCAGTCTGTAGTTTTCTTTTTTGGTTGTATCCTTTCCTGGTTTTGGTATTATGGTGATGCTGGCTTCATAGAATGAATTAGGGAGGTTCCCTCTGTCTCTATCTTGTGGAATAGTGTCAATAGGATTGGTACCAATTCTTCTTTGAATGCCTGGTAGAATTATTCTGTGAATCCATTTGCTCCCAGATATTGGCATGGATGTGGAGATCAGGGAACACTTCTACACTGTTGGTGAAAATATAAACTACTACAGCCACTATGGAAAACAGTGTGTATATTCCTTAAGAAGCTAAAAGTAAAATTACTGTTTGATACAGCAATCCCACTACTGGAGGAAAATTTTACCTGGAGGAAAACAAGTCATTATCCAAAAAAGATACTTGCACATACATTTTTATAGTATCATAATTCACAATTTCAAAATCATGGAACTCACCCAAATGCCCATCAATCAACAAGTGGATTAAAAAAATGTTATATATAATTATACACATACATATATATGTGTATACACATGTATGATGAAATACTATTCAGTCATAAAAAGGAATGAATTGATGGCTTTCACAGTGACCAGGTTGAGATTGGAGACTATTATTCTAAGTAAAGTAACTCAGCAATGGAAAACCAAACATCATTTGTTCTCACATGGAGATGTGAGAGCTAAGCTATGAGAATGCAAAAACATAATGATACAATGGACTTTGGGGACTTGGAAAGAAGGGTAGGAGAGGGTTAGGGATAAAAGACAACAAGTACTATGCAGTGTATACTGCTCGGGTAATGGGTGCACCACAATCTCACAAATGACCACTAAAGAACTTACTCATGTAACCAAATATCATACGTACCCCAATAACCTAAGGGAAAAAAAGTAATAATAAAATAACTGAATGCCTGATTTTTTCTCACTGGACCTGCTCTTCTAGACTTCTTTTTTTTTTTTTTTTCCTCAATAAGTAGTAACTTCATTCTAGTTGCTCAAGGCAAAATCCTTGACTCCTGTTTTTCTCTCCAGACCAAATTCCAACCTGTCAGCATAGTTCTGACTCAACAAATATCCAGAATCCAGCTAGTTTCCCCGACCCTCATCCGAGTCAAATGTCAACAGTCACCTGAATCACAGACAAGCTCCTAACTAGTCTCCTGCTTCTTCCCTTTTGCCCCTGCAGTCTGTGTTCAGTACAATAGTCACAGTGATTCTTTTAAAACTTACATATGACATCTTTCACCTGCTTGGAACTTCCCAGTAACTTCCTGTTTCATTCAGGGGAAAAGTCAAGGATCTTTACAATGGCATTTACAATCTGTTCCACATGATCACACTCTTATTGCCTCTTTGAATTTTGTTCTTATAATGCCTATCCCCCAATACTCTAGCCAAATGGACTTTCTGCTCATTGTTCTTCATATATAGACGTGCATTCACCCACTTCACAGCCTTTGTATTTGTTATTCCCTTTGTTTGACTGTTCTTCCCTAACAACCTCATATTTTACTTACTCATCTCTTCAAGTCTGCATGCCAGGGTCTTTCCTGATCACTCTATTTAAAAGAGCAATTTCCTTTACTCTTAACAACGTAACATTTCCTGTACCTCTTGCCTTGTTTTATTGATCATGGACTGATATATTATGCATTAGCCTGTATGCTCTCTCCATTCCCAACTTTTCTAAGCTCCACAAGAAAAGGTATTTCTGTTCACTCTCTGCAGCACTTAAAACTTTTTCTTGAACATCATATGCTCTCAAATATTTTTGCAAGAATGTATGAATTTAGTGGGACCTACACAAAAGTTGAAATATAAGTTGCTTTACGGATGTCATCTGAGGATTATGTTATGTAATTAGGATTATTTGTTCTGTCCAGAAAAAAGTAGAGAAGTCTTAATAAAAGACCTCAATTCACTAGGAACTACTAGTCCTTATTTCTAAGCCAATGTCTTATGAGCAGTCACACATTCTGTGCACCATTCAGTGATGCCTTCCCCACTATGAGTTATAGATATTACTCAGTGAAGATTAAACTGTTATTTTACTGGGCTTACATTAAATCTTTCAAACCATTACCATTACCATGACATTGTGGTCATGGAAGTGTAAAAGAAAATCATAGTAATTTAAATAATGACAAGTCTTTTAAAGCTTTGTATTTTTTCCCCATTAGGAAAAAAAACAACAAGTAAATATAAGTTTATCAAAAAAAAAAAAAAAAAAAAAAAAAACACGGCTGTGATGCAATTCAAAGTCTTGCCACAATACTTGTTTATATCATATTATGAACACTTTTCCCATGGGGCTGGATTAGGCCATTTCTAATACACACAAGAATATTAACCTGTTTTAAGTATTCACATAGCTATTGACTACTTATTCAAACTTACTGAATTAAGTTTGCTTATTTACTAATTCTATAAAATACAAATCACATATCCCCTCTGGCCTATATGATGAAGTCAAAACCACTTACTCTGGAAGCAAAGGACTTCCTGCGTTGTCCATTGATCTAATGAACTCACTATTCTATTGGTTGCAAGGACTCCCTGATCCCTTGCCCTCTATGCCCTCAAAATTCAGCTCATTAAGGTATTTGTGTTATGAACCAAAACTGCTGCCATTAATTTTGCTGCCCAACCATACAATTTGAACCATTTCCTGGTTTAAAATGTTTGTTTTAAAAGTAAAGGCACAGAAGATTATATTTAAGTTTTTATTTTGCCTAAGCAATAGTTGTGTTGATATATAGCAACTAAAATAACCTTATATTTTCCTTTTTAGCTGCAGTAAAACTCAAGAAAGTTGAAAAATAAGTGAATGAACAAGATTCATATATCACTAGTTATAATGTCCTCAATCTATAAATGAAATTGAAATACTATCTTTATAAATATGCACTTTATTTTCTTCTTTTCCCCACACTGATCTCTTTAATAGGAGAGTAAAGAAGTTACACAGATTTGGAAGCAGCATATATCTGGAGACAAATGTCAGGCAATTTGTGTTCTGCTAAAGTATGCAATATAATAGAGAAGTATAGGTTTGTTTCTTTGAGTATTTATATCTTATAACAAATCTTAACATTCAAAGTAATTTCACTCTTGCTAGTCATTGACCAAATAATCTTTAGCAAACAATAATGCAAAGTTTTAAAATTAAGCTATTTAAAAATTTTTCCTCTACCATTTAAAATTTTGAAACAATTAGTTATACCAGCGCACATGTTTTTCTTTATTCAAGCATCCTAATGTTACAACTTTTACCTATACATGACATTTTTTGTATTATTTATTAAGCTGCTAATAAAAATGCCAAAACTTAAGCAGTAGGGAAAACTGGTGAATTATTTTAAAAATTCTCTATGCTTCATGGCATGAGGCATTTCAGTTTTGCACAAGATGCATGCTTTCTGACTCACTCACAGCAGCTCTTTTTGTCCTACAAACCATTTCTTCCCAGTGGGAAACAAATCATATCATACATCTTTATAAGTGTACTGTGCACTGTAGGGAAGGGTGGTGCATTTTCAAAGTGATGTGTGGATCTGCTGACACAGGGCAAACAGTACCTTTAGTATGTAGCCTCAGATGTAAGTATTTAGCTGGAGGCCGTGATTCCAAGATTGCTATACACAGCCAGGTCTCAATTACCTCTACTGATGGAGAAGTGCAGGTATCTCATGCTCTGATACGTGATTAGTATAATAAAATACATTTAAACATATAGAATATATATATTTAGCTTTTGAGTTAAATTGTGTTCCCTGCAATATGTAGATACAATTTAAAAAGATTCATTAGGCCCCTATCCAAATGTAGCTTTCTTTCTGGAGTATTGGAGTTGATAGAAAAGGAAGAGATTCCAAATTATGTGGCAGCAAAAAACTACATGGGATTAAATATTTTAACCTGGCTGATCAATCAACTTTGCAATTCCTAGTTCGTATCTAGTTCATTTGTACAGTTCATCCAACAAATGCATGTGTTCTAGATACTAAGGACATGATAGTGGGTATGGAAAGGGAGGTCCTTGATCTCATAAACTATTAATTTAGTTGGAGGGAAATAAATAATAAGTTAGCAAATTAAAATATAAGGTAATATCAGCTAATGACGTGTGTTATGTGAAATAGTATATCAGATTAATATTTAAAACACTAACTTGGGCAACAGGTACCATTAGATATAGTGTTTGAAGACAGCCTCTTTGATACAGCATCGTGAAGGAGGAGACTTGGATGATAACCAGGAGATGACCCTTTGTGTGGGCTGAGCATATTTGAGATAAATCAAGGCCACACTAAAGAATGAGATAGGAGATAAGGGGGGTAGGGAAGGAGCTGGATTACTGAGGGGATTACGTTATGATCAAATGACAATAGAGATTTTTGAAAACCTACTATAAAATCAAATTTGCCTTTTGTGGTGGATCACTGACCCTCAATTTTTGGAAAGGTATTGCACAAACATCCTTCAGAACTTATATTAAAGTGATTTTGAGGAATTCTGATTAATCTCTTTTCATTGTAACCATTATAAAGCTTACCTGTAGCTCTACAGCAACATCAAGGATTGCATTCATTTTCCTGCCTTGAATATTTGCTGGGCTGATTTGATGTGGTTTTCTCCATTCTGGCAAGTGATGCTATTCTATCTGTAATGTTTATAGAAAAATATGAAAGATACAGCAGTTTCTGATTTTGTTTACCAGCTGAGTCATCCATTCCCGTGTGTCCGTACATCTCTCTTGTAGTTAGAACTTCTATGGTTTAGTACATAAAGTCCTTGTAGCTATAATAAAAAGTGTATATGCATGCATCTACAGGCACACATATACACACACACACGTATTGCCACTTAACTATTTTTCTTCTTATCTATAAGTGAAAAAGAATGATTGCCTTCATTTTTCTCATTGAAAATTTAAATGACTTCATGGGTTCATGGTCAACTGCTGTGTTATTTTTTGAAACAAAAATGATTTACCAAAGGCAAATAAACCTAAGGAAACTCTTAGGACCAGACAAATGTCTGTAGCAGGTAGCATTTTAAACTGTGGGGAAAAGAAAGGAAGAGTGAAAGAAAATGAGAGACTAAAAATGGAGTCTATCAGTTATGTATGCCTCCACAGATTTTAAAAAACATGAATTTGTAAATGGTGGAGATTCTTCTGCTGGTCTTGTTTGTACTCTTTAATGAGGAGTCCTATGCAGGTAGGTCAGCTGGGATGGCTGGGCTTTTCTCTATGTGGCATTTCAGTCTCAAAAAAAAAAAAAAAAAAAAAAAAAAAAAAAAGCCAGAGCAGGGTTCTTGAGAGCAGGTAATCTCAGAGTACCAAAAGGGTCACAATGAAATCCATTTGGAAATTGCAAGATCATTTACACTGAAAATCACAGAAGCAGCCCAGACTCAAGGGGTTCGACAAATCCCCATTCTTGACAAAATAATATGTGGTCTTTTTAAATTTGAGAGAGAGTAAAATCAAGATTAAAGACTAGGTTGGGTGTGATGAGTCACACCTGTACTCCTAGCATTTTGGGGAGGCTGAGATGAGAGGATCACTTAAAGCCATGAGTTCAAGACCAGCCATGACAACAAAGTAAGACCTTTTGTTTATGGTGGGGGGAGGGAGCTGTGGATGGTGGAACATGCCTATAGTTCCACCTACTTGGTAGGCTGTGGTGAGAGGATAGCTTGAGCCCAGGAGCTATGATTTTGCCACTGCACTCCAGCCTGGGTGACAGAGTAAGACCCAATCTCTTAAAAAATAAAAGCTAAAGAAAAAGAATAAACATGAGATGAGAGTGGTGGACGGGAGAGAGGGGGACAGAGGTGGGAAGGAAAGGAGAAAGTGACATTTGAAATGCCAACATGAAGGTCACAAATATTCCTTCCAAGTTTTATTCTGTTTTTCAATCAGCCACATGTATGTTAAGAAAAGTCTTCCAAAGGTCTGGAAACTGTGTTTGGCTGTTCTCTTATTCCTATAAAGGAATACCTGCCACTGGGTAATTTGTAAAGAAATAAAAGACATTTAGTTGACTCATGGTTATGCAGGCTGCGTACAAGCATGAAAGCGGCACCTGCTTAGCATCTGGGGAAGCCTCAAGGAAGCTTTTACCCAAGGTGGAAGGTGAAGAGGGAGCAGACACTTCACCTGGCAAGAGCAGAAGCAAGAAAGAGAGCAGAGAAGGTACCACACACTTTTAAACAATCAGGTCTTGTGCGAACTCACAGATAGAAAGCACTGATTACCAAGGGGATGGTGCTAAGCCATCCACTGGATCTGCCGTAATGATCCAATCACCCCTCACCAGGCCCCGCCTTCAAAATTAGAGATTACATTTCAACATGAGATTTAGAGGGGAAACATCCAGATCACATCGGACACTACGGGCGCTGGGTAGGAGAAGGAAACGAGGAAGGGAAACGGGCAGAAAGAGAGAACAAGAGAAACAGAGAGAGAGAAAGACTGTAAGGGATGAGTGGAAAAACTGGAAACAAATCCACATTTTAATTTTAGCTCAATCATTGGACAAAACAAAAGCATTTGCTAATCAGCTTAATGCAGAATATGAGTATCTTGTTGATTCAATGGAATGATCTAGCATAGCACTCTGCAGTGTGACATCAAATATGACCTCCTTTGAAGAAACTCCTCTTTTAACAGTGATTTTATGTCTATGGTACACAATTTCAGGATGTACTCTGATGCTTTGGACTTATACATCATTATGTGGAAGTAGTGCAGACTGATATATTAGTGTTATAAAGCATTCAAATGAAATCTGATAGTTTTATTAATGGCTGAGAAATGATTGTAAAAGCAAAGTTAATTAGTAGTGAGACAGGAAAAATTAGAATTCCTTGATTTAAATCTTTGAAGGTGAAAAGAGTGAAAATATTTTATGTCTCTGCATCTTGGCAGACAGACTATGTTGTTGTTTAGAGAGCTGTGGTCCCAATTTTTATTGGGATAGATTGTATATAGACTCATCCATTTAAATCCCTAAATTGACTAGATGAACTTGTAAGAAGGAGCAGGCTCCTGTGGCTTTGTGTGGGTAATAACTGGAAGTCCTGTGTAGGCTCTGCTTATTGCAGGACTTATGGTTTATCTTGTTTCCTTCTATTGATAACTTTAGGCATTCGGACTTAGCAAATACTTCACTTGGACTTCCATGATACATTCAATCAGAACAAAGTTCAGAAGTGCTATGCAGAACTAAAGCTGACCTTCTGCACTGTGGAGTCATTTCTATATAGTACATCATATTTCACAGTCCTTGAGCCCTGAATGTTGGGATACTTTTTACCAGACCCTCTCTTTCATCTGGTTTGCATGCTACAGACAAACTGGTGGTAAGTTTTCCTGTCATTGGAGGCCTCAAGGAAAAAGTCTAACAATTTTCTCTCTGTTGCTTTTATCCCCCAAGGGAGCAAAAAGAAATTCCTGTCCAAACTCTTCTTTACTGGAAATAGTTTTTGATAGAGACATTGTAGGAAACTAAAAATATGCACATTTCAACCTAGAAAGAGAAGAAACATAGGTGGTCTCTTTTTCCTGCTGCTTTTTAAAAAATGTGTTTTTTTTCTATATAAAGAGCTTCAGAGTTCTGTAAACACCCTCTAAAATAAAATTGAATTCTACTATTTTAATGAGTGATTCTCCTGATCAAAGTTAATGCTGTTGATTTCTCTTGGCTCACCATGATCTCAAAGCAGGCATTAATTAGTGCTTTTAGTGCACTCGCTCCATGCTGGGACTCTAGGTCTTACCTGTAATTTTGGATTTTAGAATGCTGCACTCATAAGGCACTTTTGTGATTGGGTCTGTCAGTTGGTTAACATGGTCATTTCATAGAAACATTACAGTGCTGGTACAAGATTGAAGCAAAATATGTGTGACTTACTTAAAAAAAAAAGTTGGTTAGCATTCAAAATATTCACAAGTTTTCAGTCCTGAGAGGAGCTTTGTTAGGTTAATCAAGTAGCATGGGTTTTATCATTTGTTAGGCACCATAAATGTATCATTCTTTTCCTTTCTGAATGAGTAAATTTCCCATAGCAGCCATACATAAGACAGTGCATAGCAACTCCCGGAAAATAAGGCTAAATCAAAACCCCTGAAGCTGGGGAGAGAATATAATTTTTGTACTTTTACAGACTCAATAGATGTTCTTGTAGTTAGATCAAATTTAACTTTTATTAAAGAATGTCTTTTAGCATGGGCCCATGCATACACAGACTTGCTTTCATATGCACTGGGCTAACAGATCTAAACGCTATTCACTGATATAGCTAAAACATGACCCTTTGACCTTGTCTCAGTTACCACTGAAATGGGAATGAAAAAATATTTTACCCACATTTTTTAGGAACAAAATTTGAGTTTTATCTCAACTATGTATATAACTCTGACAGACTATTGTCTTTCTTATTTAAAATAAGAAATGTTTTAAAGAAAACCATTGAGTTTCACTATTGAATAATGGAAAAGGAAATGAATAGAGCTGTGGTATCCTACACAAGTAATAGAAAATAGCTTTATATGTAAGAAAATAGCTTTATATGTAAGCATCCTTTATACTTTAAGGGTCATACCTTAAACTATTTCTTTTTAACACTTTTTCATCTTCCAGAAAAATAACTGCCTTTGATCAATACAGATTTTTAAAAAAATTTTGCTTCTAAACCTAGGATGTACAGACTGATGAAGAAAGTCACAAAAATGTTGACTTCATGCCCTGTCATCTTAAATGAGTCCTTGAGTCCTTGATCTTGCCCGTTTGCCACAACTGTTCCAAACAGCCACTTCATTATTCTCTGTAAATATGAGAGACCTTCACCACTTTCTTGGTGCCTCCTATCTCACTCCTCATCTCTGTTTAGCTGATGGCATTGACTAGTATTTATTCCATAGAGAAACAGGAGGTTGCCAATATACAACATAGTCAGTGCTCAAAAAAATATTTGTTAAATTAAGATGCTTAGGATTTCTGTTTGACTTGATATAAAATGTTTTGTCAGCCTGTACTCTGAAAAACTTCTGAAAACATACTGTTACTCTAGATAGCTATACAGTCTTAGAGACAGTAGATGTTTTGTGCCACATATCTCTGCATGTTGCAAGAAAGTACCATATTAACAGCATGAAATTTTGGTATCACTAAATTTAAAATTCTTGTTAAAGTTGCTCATTAAGTCGTTGGAAACTTACTGGCTAACGTGACTTTTTACATTACTTGGAAATGACTTATCGGCTATCAGATAGACAATTGAAAGCTGCCTTTTGGCAGCCATGAAGGATTGGTAATTGAAGTGCTCATTTCCCTGATTATTTATTTATTTATTTTTGATCCAATGAAAAGAGACACAACTCATGTAGTTTACCAGGACAAGGACGACTGAGATTAGAGCTGTAAAACCTAAGCATCCTCACTTGTGGGTTTAGACGCATTCCTTTTATCTCAACAGCCTAGAACTCCAATTAATGAAGACTATAGAGAGCCCTGGAAAAAGTCTGGACACAATTCTTACTACCTTTAAAAGAAATCCTGTAGTCATTAATTCAATAAGAATTAAGTAAAGTATTAAACTATTTTCCTGGAACAACCATATACAATTTAAAAATATATATATTTTGAGACAGTATCTTGCTGTGTCATCCAGGCTAGAGTACAGTGCTGTGATTGCAGTGATTGCAGCTCAGTGCAAACTCTGCCTCCAGTATTCAAATGATTTTCATGCCTCAGCCTCTCTAGTAGCTGGGATTGCAGGTGCGCACCACCATGCACAGGTACTCTTTTGTATTTTTGGTACAAACAGGGTTTCACATGTGGCCAGGCTGGTCTCAAACTCCTGAGCTCTAGCAATCCACCTATCTCAGCCTTCCAAAGTGCTGGGATTATAAGCATGAGTCACCACACCTAGCCCATATAGAATATTACAGAAGAGAGAAAATTCAACGTAGCCGTGTCCTCCATATGGCTGTAAATGATGTATATCTCATTTCCTTGAAAGTTTCCATTTATTATGTATAGTGTAAACTAACAACCAAATAAACTCTTTGTTTCTCTCTGTAGAGTGACGTTATTGAGGATATACAAAATATACAGTAGGTTATCTACATAAATATGTATTAAATATTTACTTTCATTTGTGTATATTTTGTACATTCCAAAAAGACCACTTGTTTATTTTAAAACACACTGAGTTGAGGTGATGATGACACAGAATAATCCATCAGTAGACTTGATGCCAAGCCCTGGCTCTAACACTGACCCACTGACCAGCAAAGCAACGTTGAGAATATAATTTACACCGTCTCGTCCTTATTTATCTGTGAAAGGAAGAGATGGGGACATGCTTATTTTTAAAAATCCATTCTAGTTCTACATTAGTATAATTTTAGACCACAAACTGGCAAAATGTATGGAGGAAATGTTGTGTTTTCCAAATGGGAAAATGGAGGCAAACAAAGTCAGTAGCTTATTTAAGGCCTGCCTGTTATTTGGTACAGGGCCAAATTCATTAGTGGGGTTAAATGAAGCTCTCATGACTCCTTATTCCAAGCACATGCTACTATTTACTACTTCTTGAAAGAAATAAAATATTGAATGCAGTAAATAGCTGGTGTAAGTACTTCGAGTTCCATATATCGCCTTTTCCTTTTGCGCCTAGGTATACATTAGTAATTATCTTAATTTGATTAGCTGCCATTTGAATAACATGCAAAAAAAAAAAAACAGCATTTGTCTTAGTTTCCAACTGACTTCATTCTTTTCTGCTAGAAGATTTTCTGTCTAGTTACATTTCAGATGGAATGGCTTGACAGATTTGTTTTAAGTTAAAATCATTGACTCAATTATAGAATATCTTCTTTGTGCATAATGATATTTTGAGGCATGCTAGAAGAGGACAGGCATAATGCCTTCCCAAATGGTCTTATTATCCAGTTTAAGAGATGAAATAAACTGATGGGAAACAAATAGAGAATGACATATTGTTGGTGTAGCACCCGAGATTCGCGATTTGAACTTAGATACTTTCTATGAAACTGTATTGTGTCTAGATTTTTAAAATGACACTTCCTTATAATGTATCTAACAGCAGTTAGTTCTAGTTAATGTTTCTGTGGAGAAAATCTTTGAACCTTATTTAAGTGGAGAAGACTACAGAGACCATTGTAGTGTGAAACATATAGAACATACTGTTTATCATTTTAATTTTTTGTAAGTATACAAATTCGGTAGCATTGAATGCACTCACAGTGTTGTGCAACCATCACCACTATCTATACCCAAAACAATTAACAGATCATCTTAAGAAAAGCTCTGTACCCTTTAAACAATAACTTCCCCTTCCCCTTTTCCTCTAGCCTTTGGTTATCTCTATGCTACTTTCTGTGAATTTGCCTATTCTAGATACTTCATGTGAATGAAATCACACATATTTGTACTTTTTTGTCTGAATTGTTCACTAAACATGTTTTCAGGGTCTATCCATGTTGTCACATGTATCAAAATTTTATTTTTTATGGCTGAACAATATTCGACGGCATGTTTATACCACTTTCTATTTATCCATTTATCTGTGGATGGATACTTGAGGTGTTTCCACCATTTGGCTATTGTGAATAATGCGGCTCTGAACACCAGTGTACAAATATTTGTTTGAATTCCTGCTTTCAGTTATTTTGAATATATAACTAGGAGTAGAATTGACAGGTTATGTAGTATTTCTATGTTTAACCTTTTGAGGAAGCATCAAACCGTTTTCCACAGCAGCTGTAATGTTTACATTTTCACCAACAATGCGTAAGGATTGGAGTTTTTCAATATCCTTTCCAACATGTGTTATTTTCTATTATTTTTAAAATTATAACCATCATAATAGGTGTGAATTTGTGAAGTCTTGGCTTTGTGGTTTTGGTTTGCATTGCCTTCACGAATAATGATGCTGACTGCCTTTCCGAATGGTTATAGCAGCTTGTTTTTCCAGCATGTATACTAAAGCACACTTTTTGACTATGTTTTATAGATACTTTATTTGTAAAGGTTTATACACACCCTCAACATCTGAAACAATATTTTTTCTTGGATAATTATATCTGGAAGTGGCAAGTCTAGACTCTGTGTTGTGTTGTGTGTGCGCGTGTAAGAAATTTTCCATGTATTTAACCCTCTCTAAAATAAACTCTAATTGACTATGTTTTTTAAAGGAAGCCCTTGTAGCAGCTATTAAACCTAACCAAAGATGTATAAAAGTGTTTTAAAGCTGTTATAATAATGATGATTAGAAGAATGTTTAGCAAGGGTCTACTTTCATTTAAATGACTATAACCTTGTCATATTTATATTCATAAGCAATGGATATAAAAGAAATGGATATATTATAGTTATTTTTTAAGTTTTCCAATTTCTGAGATATAAAAATACAAAGTTAAAGGACTTAATGCATTCCATGACACCCCAAGGGCTAGTCATATTATATTTGGAATATTTTACCAACATTATTAACTTATGTGCATTACTGAAAAAGAATTTTGGTTCATTTGCTAGAAATAAAAAAAAAAAAGAATGCAGGAAAGTTTTACCTAGAATATTTTTCCTAATTGACTTTGGTTTTACTGAAGAAAAAAATAATTGATTTAATTGAAATATTTATTTTGTTTAAAAGATGGACAGATTTACTTCATAGATATTGTTTCTTGATTGCCCAAACAGACGATCTTGATAAATCTGGGATAAATAATCTTGAATTTATTTTAACAATTCCCTTAGATTTTTTTAAACTGATTACCAAGAAAATTTAACCTTTAAGGAGAAATTTTTATGGCCATAGTTTTGAAATGAAAGTGTCTCATAACTGCTTGAACGTTACCCCCTCTCTCACAGAAATTCTTAGTCATCTATAGTAAGCAAGCCTTGAAGGGATTTTAAATGTATGGTCTCAGTGTCGTAACACAGTGAGTCACTAATGCATTAGCATGAATCCTTTAGTTTATTTAGTGACTGATTAAGGCAGAGCAGCGCTGTTATAGAAAGGGCTTATCTACCAGAACGTATTAGTTATGGATATAGGCTCTTGATTTGGACTTGAATTAAGACACCGTGAGTTACTATTTTTTTAAAGTTAGAAAGCTTCCTACCCTCTACAGGACTAGTTTCTTCATCTGTAAAAAGGGGAATAACAGACTACTAAGCTCAGAGGGATATTTTAAAAATTAAATAAACTATTGCACTTAGCAGAATGCCTGGGAGATGTTACGTGTTAGGTAATATCAGCTGTGAATAATATTGGTAGTAATTTTTGGTAGGATTATGAGGATAGGAGAAAAACAGAAAAGTGCAATTTCTAGGCACTTGGTGTTTGTTTATGTGTGAGGAGCCCTTCAGAACAGCCAAGGACACAATGGGCTTTCTGAGAGGAGACAGAGTAGGGAAGATGATGCTGAAAGTGAAGCTGGATAATGGTCAAATGCAAATGTCACCTGCATAATAATTTTACCATAGTCTTGAACATATGAAACATCAAAGCAAAACATAAATATGGAAATAAGCCACTAAAATGGACCTTCCAGAATGAGTCAGAAATGCTTTCTGAAGATGATGAAGAGCTAAATCCTTATCTGTTTTCAGGTTTCAGTTCTTCGGGTGAGTCAAATGCTTAAAGTTAGTTAATTATCATGAAAGTCCTACTTCTTGACTCTAGAATTACTAGCACAAAACTGTATGTGTTTTGGCTTCCTTTTTATTTAACTTTTACGTAAATTTGATGCAGATATATTTAGCATTTAATAAAATGCACTTATTTTAAGTGTGCAGGCCCATGAGTTTTGACAAGTAAGAACACCTGTATAACCACTTTTACCATGAAAATGTAGAATACTTCCATCATGTCCCCAAATTATCTAGTTTTCCTTTGCAGCCAGTTTCCCCACCCTAGCCTTAGGAAGCAACATATCTACTTTCTGAAATTATAGATTAGTTTTATGTGTTCTAGAATTTTATACAAATGGAATTAAATAGAATATAATCTTTCATATTTGGCTTATTTCACTCCATATGGGGATCTCATTAAAGTCAGATTTGTTCCTATAGAAAAAACATTATACCTTATGCAGATGTCTGTTTCTTTACTTGGGGCTTTGAAAACTACCTAATCATATAAGAACATTGACTTATGGGGCAGAGATCACCATATGTCGTTATATGCCTTTGCCTAGAGTGGGGACTGCCCCAGTGACTCATTCCAGATAATAAACATTTAAGATGCATGGCTGAAGGTGGCTCCTTCAAAGATTATAATTCATGCCTCTCCCTTCATTATTCTGTCATGTCCTTGAGTGAATCCTTCACTTGGATTCAACTAAAAACATAGTGGGATGAGTTGTTGATGGTTGTTCTTTCTTTTTAAATTCCTTAAAGTGTACCAGTTTTTCTATTTTTTTTTTCTAATGCTGTAGATCCACAAGAAACATGGCTGCAAATGTCTTCCCAATTATTACATTAGTCTCTTGCCATGTCCAAATTCAACAGGCCTTTACAGTATGCAAACTTTTTGTTAGCCACTTTCAGGGATGAGAGAGGAACTTGTTACAGGCTTTGTTCTACATAAGCATGTATATATCAGGCTGGGATTTGTGAAAAATGTGGAAGTTAGCTAGACCATGAAAAGTGGGGAAGGTTTTAATTTTGAGTAGTGGGGAGGCATTCTCTGGTGAGGAGAATGAGTACTAATAAAGGCCAGAAGGTTGGAGGGAGATAGAGGAAATTAGGGTGATGATAGATAATTTGTGATCTACACCATACAGAATTGCTTACCCATTGAAATACAAGCAACTTGAGAACAAAGGTGCTGTTTGGCTCCTTTTGATCTCCAGCATCCAGTACAGTTATAGTTGCACAGTCAGCACTCAATAAATATTGATTTACAAATGAAAGAGTGCATGGAACTTCACGGTGGGAACTAGGCCTAGTGGGAATGGCTCTGGATCTACAATACCTACACAGTTAAGAATCATGACCAAGTCTTTAAATAACTGGCACAATTGTGTCTGACTCCCGAGAGTACAAACACCACTCAGGGAGAAGTACTTCCTCCTCTAAGTTTTGAGGTATGCAAGACCTGAAGGGTGTTCCATAAAATGAAAGAGTCCTCTTTTTCTCAAACGGAAACGTAATGTGTCTATTAATTTATTATACCTTTCCATTGAAAACAACTCTGTGGGTCCTTCAGAGAAATCTGTACATGAATCTTTGCTTTAATGGGACTGCTGAATGTATGTGCATGCCCTGAAGACATTGTGCTAACGCTGTATGATGAAAATCAGAATAGGATTCGTTATCACTAGCAGTAGCTATTGCAGATGTATGGGAGAAAACATGTTAAAATAGAGGAAAATATTCATCTCTATCTCCTCACCATGTTCCAACAAACTGAGTCTTTAACAGTATGACCACCTACTCTAATGTTTGTCCTATACAAAATCACAAATTCTTTGAAGGGAGCAAGCCTTAATTTAGGAATTATTCTATTTTGTATACGGACTATTGCTTCACTCCACACTGAATCTGAATTCTTTGCTGGGGGAGAAAAGTACACTGACTTATTTATTTTGAAAAATTTGTAAGTTTTATCCTGAAAGGTCCTAGCACTTCTATAATTTTGCTAGTCATTCAGTTATATTTTAAATATTATTTAAAATGTGAAAGTCACTGACAAAAATTTCTCCTCTTAAGAAACTATTTGCAGTAATTAAGTTCACAAATAGGCAGAGTCTTGTTTTTAAAATTTAATTTAACTTTAAATTCTGGGATACATGTGCAGGACATGTAGGTTTGTTACGTAGATAAATGGTGTGTCATAGTGGTTTGCTGCACAGATCATTCCATCACCTATTTATGCTGATGCTCTCCTTCCTCTAACCCTCCAACAGGCCCCAGTATGTTTTGTTCCCCTCCCTGTGTCCATGTGTTCTCATTGTTCAGCTCCCGCTTATGAATGAGAACATGTAGTGTTTGGTTTTCTGTTCTGTGTTAGTTTGCTGAGGACAATGGCTTCCAACTACATCCATGTCCCTGCAAAGGACATGACTTTGTTCCTTGTTATGGCTCCATAGTATTTCATGGTGTCTGTGTACTATGTTTTCTTTACGCAGTCTACCATTGATGGACATGTTCATTCCATGTCTTTGTTAATGTAAATAGTGCTGCAGTGAATAAACACATGCATGTATCTTTAAAATAGGATGATATATTCCTTTGGGTATATACCCAGTAATGGGATTGATGGGTCTAATGGTATTTCTGGGTCTAGGTTTTTGAGGAACCACCTCACTGTCTTCCACAATGGTTGAACTAATTTACATTCCCACCAACAGTGTAAAAGCATTCCTATTTCTCCACAGCCTCGCCAGCACTGTTGTTTCTTTACTTTTTACTAATTGCTATTCTCACTGGTGTGAAATGGCATCTCATTGTAGTTTTGATTTGCATTTCTCTAATGATTAGTCATGTTGAACTTTTATCCATGTGTTTGTTGGCTGCACAAATGTCTTCTTTTTGAGAAATGTCTATTCATGTCCTTTGCCCACTTTTGATCAGGTTGTTTGTTTTCTTTTAAATTTGAGTTCCTTGTAGATTCTGGAAATTAGACTTTGTCAGATGGATAAATTGCAAACATTTTCTCCCATTTTATAGATTGTCTCTTCACTCCAATGACAGTTCTTTTGCTGTGCAGAAGCTCTTTATTTTATTTAGATACCATTTGCCAGTTTTTGCTTTGGTTGCAATTAGTGAAATCTTTGTTCATGCCTATGTCCCAAATTGTATTGCCTAGATTACTTTTCTAGGGTTTTTCTAGTTTTCAGTTATACTTTTAAGTTTTTAATCCATCTTGAATTGATTTTTTATAAGGTGTAAAGAAAGAATTCAGTTTCAATTTTCTGTGTATGACTAGCCAGTTTTCCCAGCACCATTTATTAAATAGGGAATCTTTTCCCTATTGCTTGTGTTTGTTAAAGATCAGATTGTTGAAGATGTGTAGTCTTATTTTTGAGATCTCTATTCCATTCCATTGGTCTATGTGTCTGTTTTCATATCAATACTATGCTGTTTTGGTTACTGTAGCCTTATAGTATAGTTGGAAGTCAGGTAGCAGGATACCTCCAGCTTTGTTCTTTTTGCTTAGGATTGTCTTGGCTATACAGGCTCTTTTTTGGTTTCATATGATTTTTAAACTTGTTTTTTTTTTCTAATTCTGTGAATAATGGAAATGGTAGTTTAATGGAAATAGCATGGAATCTATAAATTGCTTTGGGAAATATGGCCATTTTCATGATATTGATTCTTCCTATCCATGAGCATGGAATGTTTTTCCATTTGTTTCTGTGCTCTCAGATTTCCTTGAGCAGTGAGTTGTAGTTCTCCTTAAAGAGAACTCCCTTCCCTTGTTTACTGTATTCCTAGGTATTTTATTCTCTTTATAGCAATAATGAATGGGAGTTCATTCATGATTTGACTCTCTTCTTGTCTGTTGTTGGTGTATAGGAATACTTGTAATTTTTGCACAGTGCTCTTGTATCCTGAGACTTTGTTGAAGTTGCTCGTCAGTTTAAGAAGCTTTTGGAGTAGGATTATGGGGTTTTCTAGATATAGGATCATGTTATCTACAGACAGAGGCACTTTGACTTCACCTCTTTCTATTTGAATATCCTTTATTTCTTTTGCTTGCCTGATTGCCCTGGCCAGAATTTCCAATACTATGTTGAATAGGACAGAGAGAAGGCATCTTTGTCTTGTGCCAGTTTTCAGAAGGAATGTTTCTAGCTTTTGCCCATTCAGTATGATACTGGCTGTGGGTTTGCCATATATGGCTTGTATTGTTTTGACATATGTTCCATCAATGTCTGGTTTATTGAGAGTTTTTAACATGAAAGGATGTTGACTTTTATCAAAGGCCTTTTCTCAGTCTAGAGATACTGTCTTTATTTCTGTTTTTATGATGAATTACATATATTGATTTGCATATACATTTATTGATTTGTGTATTTATTGATTGCATTTTGATTCGAGTATTACATTTATTGATTTGTGAACCAGCCTTTTACATCCTGGGGATGAAGCTGACTTGATCATGGTAGAAGCTTTTTGATGCACTGCTGGATTAAGTCTGCCAGTGCTTTACTGGGAATTTTTGCATCGATGTTTATCAGGGATATTGGCCTGAAGTTTTCTTTTTATTTTTGGAGTATTTTTTGCCAGGGTTTGGTATCAGAATGATGCTGGCTTTATAAAATGAGTTAGAGAGAAGTCCCTCCTTTTCAATTGTTTGGAATAGTTTCAGAAGAAATGGTACCAGCTCCTCTTTGTACCTCCAGTAGAATTCAGCTGTAAATGTCAGGCTGTCTTAACTAAACTGCTGCCTTTGCATGGCACTGAGCTTTTCAGCTTGTTTGAATTTCTGCCAAACTTTGACAAATAAGTGTGAGAGCATGAATGGCAGATGTCCAATCCCAAAATTTAAACCTGGGAATTTTCACATCAGACATAAGCAGTTTTCTTTTGTCATAAGGATGAGTAGAGAGAGAAATTCTGCTTTGTAAAGCTAGTACTAAACTTTTATAAGATTCCATAGAGTAGAGTCATTTCTTTTGACTATTTGTTGCTAGTATAAAGATGAAATGTCTTGTCCTCTTCCAAAGTTAGGCTGTAATTGGGTTAAACTCACTTTTTTTCTAACACTTCATCATTATTTGTTGATTAGTCATTAAATTTCAAAAATATTACTTTGTGAAGTCAATGGAAAATTCTCCTTCTCCTAATTGTGGTTGGTCATTGAACGTATTAGAAAATATTATTTAATGCAACGATAATATAATTGTTCTGAAACACTGCTTATGAAAATTTCTTTATTCTATTAAGAAAAATGTTTGTGATTAAATAGTAGGTGTATATATTTATGGGGGTACATGAGATATTTCAATACAGACATGCAATGTATAATAATCACATCAGCTGTCATCTCAAGCATTTATCCTTTGTTTTTGTTACAAACAATCCAGTTATCATAGTCTTTTAGTTATTTTAAAATGTGCAATAAATTATTGTTCACCATAGGTACCCTGTAGTGCTATCAAATATCTCAATTTAACCGATCTATATTATATTCTTGGCATTTTAATAATTACAGTTAATGAGGACAGACCTCCAATTTTTCTGATCTGTAAAAATTATATCTAACATTCGTAATCATGCTCTATCTTTTCTTTCTAAGTGTATTTTTTTACATGTTTCACTCTGCCTAGAATGTATCTTACTTTGTCAAACTCCAACTTATCCTTCAAGATCAAAGCCATTGTCTTTTATTTCTACTACTAAGTGATAACTACATCTCCTGAAATGTCTATTTGCATCTTTTCTTGGCATTTTTTTATGTTTCGCTTTTTACAATGAAAATAAAGAGTGATATCGGCTCCCACCCTTCTAGTTAACATTATACTGTAGGGTCTAGCTAGAGCAGTTAAGTAAATAAAGGAAAGAAGTGGCATCTAGATTGGAAAGAAAGAAGTAAAGCTTTCTATATTTACAGACAACATGTTCTTGTGTATAGAAAACCCTAAGGAACACACACACACACACACACACACACACACACACACACAATTAGAACTAATAAACGGGTTCATTAAGTTTGTAGGGTACGAGATCAATACAGAAAAATCACTTATGTTTTTATATACTGCAAATGAACAATCCAAACATGCCATTAAGAAAACAATTGCATTTGTAATACTATGAAAAAAGAATAAAGTACTTAAGAGTAAATCTCACAAAAGTGCAAGATTTGTACATGAAAACTACAAAACATTAGTGAAGGAAGTTAAAGCATACCTAAATAAATAGAAAAATATCTCATGTTCATGGATTGGAAGACTTACTCTTGTTAAGATGACAGTAATCCTCAAATTAATCTACCATTTCAACACAATCTTCATCAAAACCCCCACTGCCTTTTCTGCAGAAATTAACAAGCTGATTCAAAAACTCAGATCAAAATTTGAACGACCAAGGATAGCTAAAACAATCTTGGAAAAGACTAACAAAGTTGGAGGATTCACGTGATCTGTTATAAAAACTTACCACGAAGCTGCAGTAATCAAGACAATATAATATGATCTATAGCATAGAACAATGGATTAGAGTTTGGCAATGAACTCATATATTTGTGACAAGTTGATTTTTGATAAGGGTGCTAAGACAATTCTATGGGAAAAGGAATCTTCTGAACTAATAATGGTACTGGGACAAATGGATATGCACATGCAAAAGAATCACACTGGACTGGTCCTTCATACCGTACACAGAAACCAATGCCAAATATATTACAGACCTAAATGTAAGAACTAAAACTATACAACTTTCAGAAGAAAATGTAGGCCTAAATCTTCATGATTTGTGGTTAGTCAATGATTTCTTAGAAATGATATCAAAAGCATAAGTGACAAAAGAGAAAATAGAATGTGATGGTTAAAATAACTGCCCCACAAAGATGTCCACATTTGAATCTTCAAATTCTGTAGCCTGTAATTATTTTACATGGTAAAAGGAGTTTGTGGTTGTGATTAATTTAAGGATCTCAACCTGAGTAGATAATCCTTGGTTATCTAGGTGATCCCAGTATAATCTCAAGCGTCCTCACAAGAGAAGAAACAAGGCAAGGAAAGTTGTAATCAGAGCAGGAGATATAAAGATGGAACTAGAGGGCGGAATGATGCAGGGCCAAAAGCCAATACATGCAGCCTCTAGAGTTCAGTGAACAAGGAAGCAGATACTTCCCTAGAGCCTCCAGAAGTCATGTAGTCCCGCCAAAATCTAGTGAGATCCATTTTGCGTAGAACTGTAGTATAATAATTTTGTATTAGTTTCAGCCATTAGGTTAGCAGTAATTAATTACAGCAACAATAAAAACCTAATATATAGATAAATTGGACTTCATTAGAATTGAACCTTTTATGCTTCAATGGACAACATCAAAGAAGTAAAAGGACAACTTCAAAAATAGGAGGAAATATTTGAAAATCATGTATCTGATGAGGTACTTATACGTAGAAAATTTAAAGAACTTTAAAACTCAACAAGAAAAGGATAAATTACCTCATTAAAAAATAGTCAAATAATTTGAATAGACATTGATTTAAGAAAGATACACAGATTGTTAATAAGCATATGGAAAGATGCCCAAGGTCACTAAGGAAATGCAATTCACAATCACTAGGATGAGTGTAATGAAAATGATGAACAATAGCAATGTTGACAAGAATGTTAGAAATTGAAACTCTTATATGTTATTGGTAGAAATGTAAAAGGATTTGGCTGTTTTGGAAAACAGTTAGTGGTTCTTTAAAATGTTAATCATAGAATTACATATGAGCCACCAATTTGTTTCTTGGTAGATAGATAAATAGATATCCAAGAGATTCGAAAACATAGTTTTACACAAAAATTTGTATATGAGTGTTCATGACAGCATTATTCATAATACTTCAAATGTAGAAACCAAATGTTCATCCACCTATGAATAGATAAATTAAATATTGGACTTTTTGTGGTTTGTGGATTATATCTGAATAGAGTTATTAAAAATAAAAAAAAGAACATTCAAGGCAAATAGTACTTTGAATAGAAATATGCAAGTATTTCCATAACTTAGGGGTGCTACCTCAGCATGACTCAGATTGTAATGGAAGAATTCTTTATAGAAGAGATATCTAAGTAGGAACATATAATAATTTGTTTACTCATATAATCTTGTAGCCAGTGACTTCCCTGAGATCAAGAACTGTATTTTGGAGAGACACAGTATCAAATAGAATAAGTGGTCCAAGGGTGTATAAATGGCACGGTGAAGCCAACAGGAATGGCTAAATGTCCTCTTTATATATTTTTCAATTTTAACATGAATACTTTTTTTTAAGTAATATATATATATATATATATATATATATATATATATATAATATATCAGGGTTTTAAGTTTTAAGTTCAGGGGTACATGTGCAAGTTCTTTTCATAGGTGAACTTGTGTCATGGGTAATTTTTGTACAGATTATTTTCTTACCCAGATATTAAGCCTAGTACCCATTTGTTATTTTTCCTGATCCCCTCCAACCTCCAACAGGCCCCATTGTGTTTTGTTCCCCTCTATGTGTTTGCGTGTTCTCATCATTTAGCTTCCATTTATAAGTGAGAACATGCAGTCTTTGTTTCTGGCCCTGATGCCTTCATTATTGTAGGAGCACATCGCCTAAATTCAGCTGCATGGCCAAAGCCAAAAAAAAAAAAAAAAAAAAAAAAAAAAAAAAAAACAAGAATTAATAGCTATTTGTAGTTAAGATTAAGGTACTGACCTCTGAAAGAAAGACAATGCAGTGAACAATGACTACTAAGGAAGTTCGCACATGACTGGAAACAGGGATAGATGTTCATGACGAAAGAGTTCTTGGGCAGAGCAAAGCATGCAGAGACCGCTTGCAGATGATTTGGTGCAGTTCAGCCCATGTCCGCTGGGTGCTCAATTTCCTTATGTTGATGTCTTCCTGCGAGTTTCTGTGACTTTGGCTGGAAGGGTTTTCTTTCAACCTTCACGGAAGGTAGTGTGAGGAAATGCTTGGTGATAGACATTACCCTAGAGCTGCCCTCAACCACTGCCAAATGAATGTTGGAGAATAAATATCTCCTGATTTTTTATTCTTTAGAAACAGCAACTCTAGAATGAGTGGTAGACCATTTCCCAGATGTGCCCAGTAGACTTCAGTCCCTGATGTCTTCAGATATAACCTGTTCTTTGGTGCCTATCATGTTGGCTTACTTGCATTGATTGTCTTGCTTTTCTATTTTATACTAAGCTTTCTAAGATCATCCTGGCAAAGACTCAGCTATACTCAAATCTTGGTAGTTTGGGTCTGCATCTGAAAAAAAAAAATAGTTTTAGATACTACTGAAACAGGAACTATGAATGAAGACATTATGGAACAATCAGAATGACAAACTAAATCTCATTGACTAATACAGGTGGTCAGGTAGAGCATGAACACGTTGTGTTGTTAGTCAGGGTTATGGTAGTGGTAGAATTAAGTGCAGTCTCATGCCAGTGGTTAATGCTGTACACCAATTCTCTAGGGAACAGTCAATTAAAAGGAATAATTGAAACAAGCTTAATTTACCTAATACCAAATGAGAAATGGAGATGTTATTAAGAATAATAAAATAATAACTACTGTTTACATCTGTCCAATATGTCCCCTTTCCCATTCTGATCATAGACATCACCCTCCAGAACTCAGAAGTAAACACATGACCTAGGTTGAACAAGTTGTAGTTACTTCTCCTCCAAACTACAATAATTGGTTCCAAGCTGACCAGTCAGAGGCCTTCCCAGAGACTGTATATACTGAGACAAAGGAAGGAAATGTTTCTTGCCTCTTGTTTTGCTAAGTGGTTTGCTAAGATTGAAAGATTGTTTTGCTAAGTGGTTTGCTAAGGTGGAAGCTCCCAGACTGAGGAAGGTGATACACAGTGGAAGACAACTGGAAAAAAATGTATATAGGAATATAATGAAAAATGTATTTCATACATAAGGGAAGAATGAAAGAGGTGTAGGTAGAGAGAGATGGATTGATAGATCCAGTGTAAAAGTGAAAGAGAATTAAGAAATGATGGTAGCCTATTAGACATCTTACATTTCCTGGTTATGGGAGCCAGTGGGTCACTCCTGTTTTGGCGTCTGTTGGCTTACATTGCATAATCAGTTGCACCTGAGAGACTCTTAACTGTCACTGTCTCTCTTTCCTGAGCATTACTTTATGCCATACTCTCTTATAAGCCCTGTGATGAATTCTCATTCAATCCTTATAGCAGCTTTCGAGATGTGTATTGTTATTATCCCAATTTTATAGGTAAGAAAACTGTGCTTAGTGATCAGTAATTTGCTCAAGTTCAGATTGCTGTTACCAGTAGAAGCAAGATCTTAAACATAAAGTACAAGTTCTGTGGTAACCCATCGTTGTTCTGGAAGGTGAGTGGTGCTAATCCTGCAGAGAGGCTGCTGGGTGAACCAACATCTGGAGAGTTGAGGAAAAGGCAGTCATCCTATTTTACACATATTTTTGTCTTTTACAGGACCTCTATACTGTCTTTCAAATAGTCACTCAACATATTTTCATTTAGTGCCAAATTTCCCATTTGGAATAAAAAAGTTAAGGTTGTAAACCTCAGCAGATTGTATTCAGCCAGGAAAAGATACTCCTGTATGCATATACATTTCTAAAATATGTTTGAGTCTGGGCATTATAATTTAAGTTGATATTAACAGTTATAAGGGGCATTAAGTAGAAAATAAGGTTTTCCTTGAATGGGGAAGTGGGATTCAGAAAAGGCTTTATTGATTGGGATCTTGATATGAATAATTGTGTGCCATTCAGATTGAAGAAGAATACATTCTAAGGAAAGGGAGCAAGTGGCAAAGACATGAAGCCATGAAACAGAACATGAGTGTTATGGAAACTGTAACAGCTTGGCTCAGTTGTGGGGTATTAATGGGATGTAGGCAATGATTAATTCATGGAGGAACTGCTACGGGATTCTAAGAAGTTTTAATTTTGTCAGTAGGAAAAAAGAAATCACTAAAGAGTTGTATTCACAAAGATGGCATAAGAAGATATGCCTTTAAAAATGGAAGATGATTTTGATTTATGCAATAGGGGAGATTGAGGAGATTTTGTGATAATCCAAGCAAGAGACTCTAAATTTCTGAACCAACGCCATAGCAGGAGGAATGGAAAGGAGGATTGGTATCAGAGTTTTTAAGATATATAGGAAATACAAAATTTGGTTATCTATACTACAAAAATATAACAGTGCTTTTCTCCACATAAAACCTGTAAGCAAAGCTCTGTCTTATTTATGGTTCTGTTACTTAAATTATATCTACATAGCAAAATATTATTGGTGATCAAGTATTGAACAGCCATCATGTTCTTAGATTAAAGCTTAATCTGAAGCAGATATTCACAATTGTGATCATGTTTTTCATTGTGTAACATATTACATTAAAAAATCAGTGACTTGACTGCCAGAAGAGAACACATTTGATTCACAATTGTAGCCTTACTGCCAAGCACAATGTGCAGAAGAAGGTATATAGTAAATGCTTGTTTACTATAGAAATTTCATTAACTCACTGGATTAAAAATTAAAGGGTTTTATAAAATATGGATGACTCTATGATTTAAATAAACATCCATATGTTTCTCAAATATCTTGGCATCAGAGAGATAACCAGCTAAGGTGGTTACTTTTTACAGATACTTTGTGACCGTGAAAATACATGTGATAGAGTAATCAAAAATAAGTAACTTAATTGTCTGGTGCCTCAGTTTACTCATTAGCACAGTAGGGATAAGATTGTCTTCCTTTTACATTGCTAAAATGTGTTGAGGATTATGTGGATTTAAAGTAATTAAAAATAAAAGACTAAAGGGACGACTAAGCTCTTCAGAGAAAATGCTATTTACATATAAGGTAATCATTTCCAATTCTAAAGACAGCTAATAAAGAAGTTGTCTTTAAAAGTAATCACCTATCATCTGGGGACCATATTCCAGCCTGAAGACAGATGCAGCTTTAGATTATTTTAATTCAAAATCCAAATACAGAAATTTACATAAAGAAAAGGTAGTTATTAATAAACAGACATAATGTAAAATATATCATTTTCTTCATCCTCCTAGAAATTAAAGGCACACAGTTGATTTTACTGCTGGGTCCTAAGATATTTATCAATTTTTCAAGTTTGTGAGGACTCAACATACATATTTGAAATGCATGTGTTTCAAGAAAATCTTCATTATTCAACATCCCAAAGTCTGACAGCTGAAAGTCTCTCAAAATAAATGAGAAGTCAATTACATGGTTTTAATGAGAATTGTCAAGGTGAATCAAAGGCTCATGTGGCCATTTAAACCAGGAGTTGCAAAGCTCTCCGTTCTCACTGGCTAGCTGCTGCTTGTCATTCAGAGCTCAGTTTTAATCTCATCTCCTGATAGACATGTCTTTCCTGACCATACAATCTAATCTAGCCATTCTGTCTCACATCATTCTATCTTAAGTCTCTGCGTTACACTACACTTACTCATTTATTTACTTGCACATTGTCTATTTCACCCAAGCTCTATGAGAGTGGAGACCTTGCTTACTTCTGTCTTTCCAGTGTCAAGAACCATACACTGTGGGTTCTCTGCAAAGTTTCATTGAATTAATGAGTTACAAATAAAAATCATAATTCAGATTGTCTCTATAATAAATATCTTTTCACAAATGGTGTTATTTATCCATCAAAGAGTGCAGTGACATGCACAGTAAGGTGTACACTTGCTCACTTGCCATAATTAGAAGTTTATGCAGTGACAGACTGAGTTGAACCTGACAAAGAGATTGAAGTTGTTATTAATTCTGGATTAAGAGAAGATGTTTTGAATAATGCCATAGTATCAAAGAATACTGATGAATAAAGTATGATTTTATTGAAAATATAAACAAACCCTAGAGAAAACTACTCCCTCCTTTGATTTACTCATCTGGGTGGAATAATGATCATGTAGCACAAGCCTAGCAACGATACATTCTGCTCTAATATTTAAGCTAAACAAAGGAAATAATTGTATATGATTGGATTTAGAAATATAAGCCATAATGTTTGCTCTGGAATCAGTACTGATACTCTATATTGAAAATACAAAATATTATAATTACTACAAATGAAAAAGAGACTAAAACATGGAGTCATCAAAGATGGTTAGGTTTCTAAAAAGTCAATACACTGAGCAAACAAGGTTTAGCATATAAATTAGAAACATTTCCATCAAAAGTACTGAAAATAATTTTAGTGTAAATATTGGATAAAAAAGCCATTAAAGCCATTCTCATCACATTTTTAAAACATAACTTTATTGTGGTTCCATCTTTGCTGTTGCATGTTTTATGAAAAATTTCAAATGAAGTATAGACTTCCCTTTTCATGACACTATCATGGAGGATTGGCAGTTGGAAGACCATTCCTTTCTTCCTGCCATGTTTATGACTCATGTCCTACTTAGACCTTTAACAGCAGTGCATGCCATGATACTGTGTCAGGAATTAAGACATAAGTAATGAAAAAACAACAATACCATAGCTAATGTTTAGTGAATCTTTAGTGTATATCAAACACTGTACTAAGGATTTTAAGTGTGTTATCTTATTCAGCCCTAACGATAGCAGTATGAGATAGATAATAACATCAGTTATAGTTGAATAAGTTTGCAGAAGTTAATTTACTGAAGGTCCGTTTTATTTCAGAACTTGCGTGCTTAACTGCTGCTGCTTTCCCTACAATAATGAATGTAGCACTGGGTAGAATGAGGGAAACAGATATGGAAAGTAATTTTTGAAACACAGAGTGTATTAGTGAGGTTCATATCTGAGAAAGCACTAAGAACAAAATTTCAGAGACTAATTGTAAACATTTACTTTCATGCATAAATTCAGGTTGTTTCACCTGTGTTTTCATTTTGGGTCCAGTGGCCACTGGGGCATGTTCTTCCTATGAAGAAGCAAAGGAGAAAGAGTTTTATAGCTATTCTTAAAGATGCCTTTACTCTGAAGTGGCAAACTGTCACTTCGACTCAGATTCTGGTGAGCAACATAAGTCATGTGACCAAGTTTGAAGTCAACAGGACAACAAAATAGGAGGATTTAGAGTGGAAATATGCACTGTACGTGGTTCATATGGTAGAGCTCTCTATGTTCTTTCCATGTTACTCAGTTAAGTTTATTCTAAAGTGTATCCCATGGATTATTTGATTCATTTTAAAAGACTGTATTTGAACGTATTTCCATAAAAACTTGTTTACAATTCCCAATTCCTATATCCTCAAATAATAAAAATAGTCATCCTTCATCAGAGCTTGGATTATTGAAAATAAGGAGTGAGTGAAGTTACCAGGCAGAGGTAATGTAGAAATGATGCTTTTGTATCTGACTCTTATTCCCAAATCCTGTTGAGAACTACTTTCTAAAAATATTGCTTTCCTCCAGTCAGTAAGTGAGCTCGAATGCAGAAAATAATATCGGAAAGGTTGGAGAGGGACCTTTCCTGTATGTTCATGAAAAATACATGTTTAGGGCTTTCATGACCTTGAAAGCTAAATGAAGGGTTAAAAGCTTTTAAAGCAAATTGTTGAAGAAAGTTGAGGCATTATGGTAACTTGCAAGTATGTTCCAGATTTCATGTGATTAAAATTTTGCTTTACCCAGTGTGGTTGAACTATTCAAACTTATTAGCAGTCATTTTTCTTTTTTAAAATGACACAGGTTAGAGAAGTCTGGTAAGCCAGCCAACTACTCTTGACATGGCCCTTTGATGTGTAACTTGTGGAGAGAGCCATTGTCACTAAGTTGGCTAAGAGGAAACAGGCAGCATGTTATGTAGTGGAAGCATCATTTCCCATAATTGCAAACCATGGGGTAAGAAAACCAGTGCCTTGTTCTGATATAAAGCCTTATGAAATTGTAAATACATATTGTTTCAAAGAAAAAAAATGACTTCCAAGAAACATACTGTTTTTTTTTTCTTTGTGCTTTCAAATATAGAGAAACTACATATAGTCTCCTCTTTTCAGAGATTGCTGGCAGGTGGAATATTTCCCCTTTAAATTTCTGTTTCCACAGTGTCAAATCTTCTGTTGATAGAGCTTAAAATAGTGGCTTCAATGGAATCTTGTTTGTGTGGTGACATTTTGTAAAGACTCGCTGCTGTGGTCTAGATATTTGTGCACTCGCAAAATTGGTATGTTGAAGCCTACTACCAAATGCCATAGAATGAAGAGGTGGAGCCATTAGGAGGAGATTGGATCATAAGGAGAAAGCCCTCATAAATGGGATTGATGCCCTTATGAAAGAGGTCTGAGGGAGCGTCGTTGCTCCTTCACCATGCGAGGACACACAGAAGGCAAAAATCTATGAGGATTGGACCCTCACAAGACACTGAATCTCCTGGGTCTTGATCTTGGACTTCCCTGCCTCAGAAATGTGAGCAATAAATTTATTTTGTATATAGATTACCCAGTTTAAGATATTTTATTATAGTAGTAGGAACAGACTAAGACATTAATTTACATGTAAAAACTTGAGCTTCGGAGAATGTTCAGTACAGCTGGGTTCAAGTTTTTGCTCTACCATTTAATTGGGATGTGAATTAGGCAGAGAAAAATAATCTCTTTGGATCTGCTTTCTGATTTGTAATAAAAGAATAATAATTCCTCCCTCTTTGAACCTAATATATAAATTAGATAGAAATATACATATCAACATAGCATAATAACATGTAATAGTAATAATAATAGTAGGTGTCCAATAGTTTTAGTGATTGCTATATATATTTTATAATTTTTTTTTTATCTGGAAAATAGATATGTAGCAAGGACTATCTGCCCTCTTTATACCGTAAGAGTCTATTGGATCCAATTTTAGATGTTATTGTCTTGAGAGCAGTCCTAACTTTTTGTAAAGATTGATATATCATGATTTTATTATTTTTAGACGTCTTCCAAAGGACAAGGAGAACACATACTTCATTTTAAAAGTGAGAGTAAAACGGACCCTATCTTTTAATTATCATATTGGTCCGTTGGCCCTTATTATAAGTTTGAGATATATTATGGGATTTTAGTGGTATCATTTTTTCCTGTATCTTGAAACACATTGCTGTTTTATCATTCCTAGGGTTTAGTTCCTTATTCACCATTAATGTTCAGCTGTCATAAAAATACTAAAAAATGTGGTTAAAAGGGAAGATTGTCTGCAATTATTAAATGAATAAAAAGAAACACCAGCACTAAAGACTTTGATAATGTTGCTGAAATTTCTAAGCAAAATCTTAAACCATGAGTCTTCAGATTACCATATCCTAGATGAATTTTCTCAAAATCAAGAATAAGCAGATGAATAATATCTTTTTAAGGACAAAAATAAGTATGGCATTCTCACTTTATTAGTCATTTAACTGGAAGGACATTATCATGTCATACTTTACTACAAAATCTTGATGTATTCTATTTTCATAAAAGTTTATCTTTTGTAATATATTCATACAAGAATTCATTTGGAAAAGGGTTTAATATGTTTACATTTTTAAAAAATTATAATACATTTTCATTGTCTTTCCTGTTCTGTAAATTATTCATAAAACTTAAAAACATATTTAAAACATTTATATTTAAAAATTGGACCCAAGTAGCAAATGGTGATTATTATTTTTCCTAGTCTGTTAAGGGTAAAATATTCATATGATTTGGCCTAACATTGTACTCCCAGAAATTTATCTTTAAGAAAATGTTTCAACTCGAGCAAGAGTAAATTCATTGCAGTACAAAGTGGAAACAAGCTAATTGTGTAACATATGGAATGCTTTGATAAATTGTTTATCAACAGCATAGCACATCATGTAGCCTCTAACAATGATAATTATGAAGATCATGGAAATTTAGAAAAACATTTCTGATGTTGACTAAAAACAACATATTAAAGAATCCATAATAACTTAATAAGCAAGTACTTTTTGTAAGTATTATGATAGTGGATGAATTAAAAAGAAAAATATTAACTGTGTTTTTCCATTAGTAGAGAAGAAAGAAAATTAATAAAATTAGCAAAGCTTAATTTTGCCCAATTTTGGTGTTGTCTTACTGTCATCATTGCTTGACTGGGAAACTTAATTCAGATTTTGATAATTTCCACAGTGCAAAGTGGAAATTCACCATAGTTTTGGGACATTGTGTATTGGGACATCATTTTGCTCAAGTTGCTTATTTCTTTTAAAAAAAAATTATTTTACTTTAAGTTCCAGGATACAAGCACAGAATATGTAGGTTTGTTACATACATATACATGTGCCATGGTCTTTTGCTGCACCTATGCACCTGTCATCTACATTTTAAGCCCCTCATGCATTAGCTATTTGTCCTAATGCTCTCTCTCCCCTCAACCCCACCCACTGACTGACCCTAGTGTATGTTTTTCCCCCTCTCTGTGTCCATGTGTTCTCATTGTTCAACTCGTGCTTACGGTTGAGAACATGTGGTACTTGGTTTTCTGTTCCTGTGTTAGTTCACTGAGGATAATCGCTTCCAGCTTCAATCAATGTCCCTGCAAAGGACATGATCTCATTCATTTTTATGGCTGCATAGTATTCCATAGTGTATATGTACCACATTTTCTTTATCCAGTCTATCATGGATGTACATTTGGGTGGTTTCCATGTCTTTACCATTGTAAATGATGCTGCAAACAACATAAGTATGCATGTGTCTTTACAGTAGAATGATTTATATTCCTTTGGGTATATACCCAGTAATGGGATTGCTAAGCCAAATGGTATTTCTGGTTCTAGATCTTTGAGGAATTGCCACACTGTCTTCCACAATGGTTGAACTAATTTGCATTTCCACCAACAGAGTTAAAGCATTCGTATTTCTAAACAGCCTCACCAGCATCTATTGTTTCTTGAATTTTTAATAATCGCCATTCTGACTAGCATGCAGTTTTGATTTGCATTTCTCTAATGATCAGTGATGATGAGCTTTTTTTCTTATGTTTGTCGGCTGCATAAATGTCTTCTTTTGAGAAGTGTCTGTTCATATCTTTTGCCCACTTTTTGATGGAGTTATTTTTTTCTCTTAAATTTGTTCAAGATCCTTGTAGATTCTGGATGCTAGACCTTTGTCTGATGGGTAGGTTGCACAAATTTTCTCCCATTCTGTAGGTTGCCTGTTCTCTCTGATGATAGTTTCTTTCGCTTTGCAGAAGCTCTTTAGTTTAATTAGATCCCATTTGTCAATTTTGGCTTTTGTTGCAATTGCTTTTGGTCTTTTCATCATGAAGCTTTTGCCTATGTGTATGTCCTGAATAGTATTGCTTAGGTTCTCTTCAAGGGTTTTTATGGTTTTGGGTTTTACATTTAAGTCTTTAATCTATCTTCAGTTAATTTTTGTGTAAGGTGTATAAGGTGTAAGGAAGGGGTCCACCTTTAATTTTCTGTATATTGCTAGCCAGTTTTCCCAGCAGCATTTATTAAATAGTCAATCCTTTCCCCATTGTCAAGCAACTTATTTCTACTCTTTACTTTTGTCTCCTGTCTCATTTATCTTCCTCCTTTTCAGAAATATGCACAATAACATGATTAACTTTACCATATTTCTTTAAGAATATCTAGATGAGCATGGTGGCTTATGCCTGTAATCCCAGCACTTTGGGAGGCAGAGGCAAGAGGGTTGCTTGAGCATAGGCATTTAAGACTAGCCTGGACAATATAATGAGACCTCATTTCTTTAGAAAATAAACAAAGTTAGCTGAGCATAGTGGCACATGTCCGTGGTTCCAGCTGCTTGGGAGGCTGAGGCAGGAGGATTGCTTGGGCCTGGGAAGTTGAGTGTGCAGTGAGCTGAAATCGCAGCCTGGGTGACAGAATGAGACTCTACCTCAAAAAAGCCAATCAATCAAACAAACAAATGAATACTTTGACTAGACAGGAAAGTATGCTTTCAAAGGTCATCAAGACATTTGTTGTAAATTTGAGAACCAAAAATATTTGTATTTGATTCCTGATTATTGTATTCTGGTGGTTTTTCTCATTTTTAAATGGATTATAAGCTTCCTGCAGACAGAGATGGCTTCTGAGTTCACATATTACCTATAATAAACATAAAAAAGTTCTTAGATTGAATGAATTTAAATGCTTCTGTGAGAACAAACCAGGTACAATGAGTGCAATTAGAAGAACACATTTTGAGACAAAGGGAAGAGATTGAAAAAAGGAAAAACAGATTTTTTTAGTATCTGAAATGTTATTTTGGACATAAAATTTCTACATCTTATAATAATGTTCATTAAGATCTCTAAAGTACATATGAATTTCTGCATTTTTAATAGATCACAAAATTTTGGTTGAAAATGTTTTATGTTCAAAGTCACAGTGCTGGTAATTTTCTGAGCTGGAATTCCAACACTGGTTTACATGCTTCGCAGTGTGTTTCCTATACAATACTCTATACTGTGATAAAGTAGAGAAACAACAACAAAAAAAATGCCTACTACATAAGCTATTGTCTAAGATTGGGGAAACTTATCTAATTATCTGTAAAGTTGGCAGCCATCTTTTACAAATGGTGAAAGGTACAAAATGTGGGATTATTTGACTAGTCCAAGGTTATAATAGTCTACTATTATAGAAGAATGAACTTTGATATGGTTTTGATTCTCAGTTTTGTGTCCTATGAAATCAACTGTTTGGCCTTATTAAACATGCAAGATACAGACACATACAGTCTTTACATAAAACTACCTTGTTAATACCTGAAGATGTTGGGCTAGGTGTAGCAGCTCCACTGGCATATGTGACCCTGTGATAAATTTTAAATAACTTAGAGTGAAAATAGAGTTGTAGCTAGGTTACTGTGACAGATGTTTTAGGATTTTTTTCTTACATTATTATTAGAAAAGATATAGAATTTCATGTGTTTATGCTAATATTTTTACAGTCTGTACTCCAGATATACCAACCACAGGGTTACAAGACACTGATCTTGCAGTGGGGCTTGGGGAGTGCATTTATGGAATTTCATTTATAAGGAAAGGAAAAACTAAACATGCCATTGAAACCAACTGAAGACCTGGAAACATGGTTCTCAAGATAGTGTGCTTGGATTTCTTCCTGACCTTATTAAATCCTATCTCCCTCTTCCTACTAGATTTAATAATGCTTATCAACCTCCAATTGCAATAGATACAGCTTGTGGGGTACAGAATCTATGTGACGTACATACACTTTTTAAAATGACAAAGCTAAAGAGGAAATACACTGATGCACAGACTAGAGATAGAAAATATACCTTGCATTTTTGGGATGAGCTAAATAAGTTATCAGTTAAATGAGTGTTTGGCCCATAGTAGCCATTTATACCATTTATTTTTAACAATACTAACATTTGTCTTCATCCATAATAATCAACTACTATGTTTTTGCAAGGCTGTCTTATCATGTATGCTCCTCATTGGCTCCTTTTAATTTGTACTCTTCCAATATTGCCAAATTGGCTGGAGATTGAACACTGAGGAAATATGGCTCTTAGTTTTTATAATGATTGATTTGACATTTTCACCATCAAGCATAACTTGATTTTGAGATATGACAAAAGCAGAGAACTGAAGAGCCAAAGTCATATGGAATGAATCTCTCTATTTTTAGTTGTTCTTAAAATCATACCAATAATCCACATTAAAATTCCATGATGGAAGCGGTTTTGACAATACTGGTCTGGACAATAGAAATATATATTAAATTATTTTTAGACTAAGCTGATTTTTATATTTTTTGTTTATATTTTTATAGCTTAACTATTTCATAAAAACTTTTTAATACTGATTTAAAAATAGTATCTAAAATGAAATAGGAAGATATAAATTAAGTTAGAAAATTTGTTTCAAATATATAAAAGCCAAGTTATAAGCATACATATAAACAATCTCTGTGATTGACATTCAGATTTGTGTCTCAGCTTCTAGAAAACTGGAGTTGCGGTAAAGGAAAAAGCAAACATGATATAATTCTGTAAATTATAACACTGATAAAGGAACATATATATATATATATATATATATATATAATAGTTCTTCAGAGGAAGCCCAGATTTCTTTAGCACTGAATTCCAAAATGCATCATGTGGGATTTATGTGCTAGATGTAAATTGATAAAAAAAGTTCCAAATTGCCAGCGCGGTGGCTCAAGCCTGTAATCCCAGCACTTTGGGAGGCCGAGGCGGGTGGATCACAAGGTCAAGGGATCGAGACCATCCTGGTCAACATGGTGAAACCCCATCTGTACTAAAAATACAAAAAATTAGCTGGGCATGGTGGCGTGTGCCTGTAATCCCAGCTACTCAGGAGGCTGAGGCAGGAGAATTGCCTGAACCCAGGAGGCGGAGGTTGCGGTGAGCCGAGATCGTGCCATTGCACTCCAGCCTGGGTAATAAGAGTGAAAACTCTGTCTCAAAAAAAAAAAAAAAAAAAAAGTTCCCAATTATATTTTTACATAATATCAGTATTAAATTATATATATGTAGATATATATATACACACACATATATATATGTATATAATGTGACCTTGAAAATTGTGAGCACAATATTAAATTGTCTTTTAGTAAAGTTGATTCTGTGAGGGGCAAAATTAATGTAAATTGAAATTCAAATTCTTACAGTAGCTGATCTTGATTTCTGATGAAATTTAAAGTATCAAGGGAAAGGGAAAGGGTGGCTCACATACATTTTCCCTAAATATTACTTATTGTCCTTCATGGATCGTAGAGGGCAAAACATCCAAAGTTTTATTTTCTAATCATCACCTATGAGATTGGCATGACAAAAGTAATTTTTGTCTGGAAATACTTTAAAACTTGTATTGATAGTCACCATGTTCAACATGTTCAACCAGCCAATCAGTGGTTCCAAGTGACATGGCGGAATCTCTCTTTGAGTCTACATAGTTTTAAATACAGACCAGATGATTTTGGGTATTTGCCAGAAAGGATGCTTATGCTTTTGAAGGAATTAATGTGTGACTCATTTTTTCAAATTATTACATAATGGGACCAGGTTTTTTTTTTGCTTGCAATTTTATATGAAAGCTATTTATTAATATGAGGAAAATCATGTCATCAGTATTTAAAAGGAAATTATTCTTTACTCTAGTACTGGGGTTTGACTTCTCCTATTTTTCAATTATCTAATAAAATGTCCTCTCCATCATTTCATATACTACAGTGGTTCATCTGCAAAGTTAATATATTGATTGCATTTTGTAAAATGGACATAATGATTAGAAATTATCTACTCACTCAGAAAGTAATGTGGAATTGTAAACCCAGAAGTCACTCATACTAAAATAAGCATGGGTGTTCCAATAATAGAAGACACCTACCTACATACACTTTACACACGTAGACCCACATATGCTCATGTACTTGTGCCCCATAATGATAGAAGATAGAGGGTGTGGGTAGCCCAGGGCCACATAGCGGCTGGAATAGAGCAGTGATGAGCACCAACTCTGGGGCCAGACTTGCTGGCTTCAAATTACAGCTCTAGTGACTGGCTCCATAACTTTGCAAACTTTGCACAGATTATTTACTCTGCAGTGCCTCAGTTTTATCATCTATAAAAGGAGATAACAATAACAACTACTTTAGAGTTGGTGTCCAGGTTAAATAACTAGTATATGTAAACCATTAAGAAGTTTTTCTCTGTCATAATAAGCACTGAATAAATTTTAACTATTATTTCTTTTAGTAGGCAAGGAACATTCTTAATTTTAAAGGCAGAAATCGGATATTACAATTGAAACCTGTTATGACCGGATTAACTAGAATTATGGTACAGTTCATAGTTAAGAATATGAAAGCAAAAAGAATATTGGAAAATTGTATTTGGTTCATCAAACTGGAGTAAGAAATACAGAGTTGGAGTATAAGGGTGGCTGAAGTAGGCTTAAAGACCAAGGACCAAGATGACAGTTCTGTTGCTGGGCCAAGCCTAGGAACCCAGGAGAGGAGAAGTGAACTCCAAAACTGGCTGACATATAGGATTCTGGCATGGGGACCTTAGCAAGAAGCCCAAGTAAGACCATGAAGTAGTAAAGCATCTTTGCTTAGGCTTATGCTATGGGTAGGGCCACAGTTGCTGATCTTCAGCAAGGATAATAGTGTTTGAATCGCCTAATAGCTACTTGGATTTAATCTGCTCTCTTCCTTGGTGTGACTCCAGCATGTAAAAAAAAGTCACTATGCACAGAACCCATTTTCTTCCCATAAGAACTTGCCACTTATAATCTAATATTTTTGCCTGTACTTATATACATCATGTGAACTTTATTATCAGCATAACAAAGAGAAAAGACAATAGTGAATTAAGACAAAAAATACATTCATTTTGATTCAAAGTACTTTTGATGCAGTCCATAGAATTGAAAAAATATATATTTTTTTCTATCAACTTCAAAGTTTTACTCTCTACTGTTTTACCTTTCTGGAATTTCTGAAAACAGCAGCATTTTACGATGAAATCACTTCTTAATTTTAAAAATAAGGTTAACAAATTCATGAGTCGTAAAACACTCTTTCCATGTCATTTCTTCCAATCAGCTCTTCATATGCTTTTAGCTGATTTTCTCTTGCTTATTAAGAGCAGCTGTGTTTAAGCAGCTGGAGCACAAGTTGGCCAGTAAATGCATGCTATATAGACATTTAATACCACTTGGTGCTTTATCAGGCTTTACAACCTCTAATTAGTTAAACCACAGGACACCCGAGCACATTAGGTAATTATTACTTTTCCCCCATTTCACAGATAAGGAAACTGAGCATGAGAAAGATTTGTTTTCTACTAGCTGCTAATGGTTAAAGACGTGTGTAAGATGAACAATGGGTTTTTGAAAAAATACACTGTCTACTGATAAGGCAAGTCCTCAAGGCTCTGGAAATGACAAGTGTAATAACATTTCTGCCAGTATTATCCAAAAGATTATAATGTGACTGATAGCAAGCTACTTTTTCAGAGCTAGAAATAGTCTATATATATTATGCTGGATTCTCTAACCAACAGTTCATGCTCAACTGCTTGGAAAACACTCCCCAAAAGAATAATGCTCATTTCTTCAGTGTTGTTATCTTAATCAAGTCTCATCTTTTCATTCATATTTTTATGGAACTTATGTCTATTAATGTTTCCTGAGGTGCAAAATGAGTTGGAGAAGCAAGTTCCTTAATGGATATATTTGGTTACAGAATTGTGCATTAACTTAGAGAAATAATCAGTTACAGAGGGGTTGGTCACTGGTATTACTTCATAGGAATATGCTCAATAAAAGAGAAGACCATAGTAAATGTATTAGATTGTTTGATTCTTAGCATAATTTCTGCCTTTAATTATTGAACTAAAAAGAAAATATTAAAATACCCATAAAATAAAGAACATTTATATTAAAATGCTAATTAAAGTTGGGTAAATTTGTTTTATATATAAAGTTGAATAAGTCTACTGGTCTGATTGGTTTTCACTATGGGATTTTGTTGCTGAGGCCAGAATTTCTGGTTCCATTTATATATGGGCCAGTTAATGTTCCACTGAGAAAAGAGATAATTCTGTTTCTGCTAGTTGCCTTTCCAGAAACTGAGCTGCCTCTCTTAAGTAGTACAAATGGAGGTGGGGAGTTTCTTCCAGAGAACCTAGAGAAGATATGCTGCCTATTGTAGATTTTGGTGGGATTTCTACCTGAAAGATTTGGTCCTTGGTAAGCCATCTCTGCAAAAACCTGAGTATTCGCCTATGGGATACTACCACTTCATCACTTAAACATTTTTGATGATTGAATCTTATGTCTGAATCAGTTCAGAATTTGTTTAAAATTATGCAACCAAACTTTAATAATCTTAATCATAGTCAAGCAATTGTTGTAATTAATAACATCATCCCAAATATTTCTGATTTAAACAAGATGTACAGATAGCAGTTGTTCTAGTATATAAAATATGACCCATGATTTATATAAAGTTTGTGTGGAGACATTAAAAATATATGAGTGACTTTTATAAAGTAATAAGAACACAGAGAAGTCAAAATTACTGTTCCTGGTCACTGTACACACACATACCTTGTGTATTTTGTAGGGAAGAAAAATCAGCAATGTAATAAATCATAAATGCCACAGGCAGTACAAAAATCTGGAAGAGCAAGGGATAGGATTGAATAGACTCAGATCCTATTTGGAACTTCTTTCTGCAGTAAAACAGACATGGAAGACATGCTATGTGGAAGGAATAACAGCAATAAATGGTAGAGACCAAAAACCAGATCTTGTATTCTGACTGCATTTACTTTTATTTAACAAATGAGCAAAGTGTATATGTGTGTGCATAACAGTGTACTGTTCAGGTGTGTGTGTGTGTGTGTGTGTGTGTGTGTGTGTGTGTGTGTTTGTGTGTGTGTGAATGTATGCTGTATATTTTTTAAAAGAAAAAAAGCTTTGGTTCAAAATTTGAAATGGAAATACAGAAAAGCCTATCACTTATACAGTAATATCTTATGTCATTTAATCATCTATCAACTCTATTAAAGGAAAATTATTATCCTCATTTTGCACACGAGTATACTGACTTAAAGAGCTTGTCTAAGTTGAACATATATCTTGAACTGCAAAATCTGTGCTTATTTGAATATCATAGTAGTAGCTTGGGTCTAGAGAATGTTTATATTAGGCTGGTTCATATTGTTGGTTTTGCCACTGAAAGTAATGGCAAAAAACACAATTATGTTTGTGCCAAACTATATTTGAATATAATATATTCAAGATACGAAGTCGGTTCAGTATCTGTTATTTCCTGAAGTAGAAAAACATTCTTTCTTTTAATTTTAGTTTTTTAATTCTGTTGCATATTTGAGAAAGAAGACAAGATTTTAAGGTTAATATTTTACGGAAACTTAACTGGACACATTCTAATCACATATATTGATTAAAAAAATATTTTCCCTTTTTCATTAAATTTGATCAGTGTATGAGGTTAAACTTCATTCCAGTTTAAATATAAGATTTTTTATAATATAAGATTTATTTTACCGAAACATTTTATTCAATACTTTGTAAGTTTTGGTTTTGTGAATGTAACCATAGATCTTTAAAAGCACATTTACAGTTCCTCATGCTTATGATGAACCTTTCTTTAAAAGTGACATTTCTGAAATTAACACATTAGAAATTATTAATAGTGCGTAAGTGGAATACAAGACAACAAGAGAATAATCCGCACCTGAAATATACCTGTTTGATTTATCAAGTGGATTACTCTTTTAGTAAACTGAATGAATTAGGACACTGTGAGCTGTAGTAATGGAAATTCTGACAGAACTGGCCTAAGCAAGAAGATAATTTCTTATCTCCAGAATTTCTCAGTGCTCGAGAATTGATTGTTGACTGAGCCATAGCATCAGCACCTCTCTACTCACTGCTCTGCCGTCTTTGGTGTATTAGTCTCTTCCTTTGGCTGGTTTCCATTGCGGTTGCAAGATGGCTGAGAACGTGACCTGGGACTGTGTTGGGTTTTCCTTCATAGTCAATGAGACAGATAATCTATTCCGCAATCACGAAATGTAAATCCTTTTTTTAAGCTGATTGGACCAGATTACCTGCAGTTGCCACGTTAATGCCATACACTGGTAAGCCATCAGTACCCAAGATCCATCCCCTGGAGGCAGTTGTGGGGAAGATACATGAACAAAATTGTGGATTAAAATGAGGAGAGTGATTATAGATTTTGAACATAAACACTACAAATATGTGTTATTTTATAATCCAGTATTAATGTTAGTTTCAACCTTAGTTTTATATAAGATGTTTTTATTATCAGAGTGTTATTTTTGTTTTGTTTTTTTCTCATCCTGTCTTATGGTGCTGGCTGAGGGTGTTCTTTTGAAAAGCAAATCAAGGTATTAAAAACAAAAACTCCACAAGGTTAGATATATTATTTATTTCAGTAATCAGCCAAGTTTATATAAAGAATGACAATAAGTATGATAGTACGTTCAAAACCAGCCTGGGCAACACAGTGAGACACTGTTTAAAAAAAAAAAAAAGACAATAATTGCTCATCAATGATAGATTGGATAAACAAAATGTGGCAGATATGCACCATGGAATACTATGTAGCCATAAAAACGGATGAGTTCATGTCCTTTGCAGGGACATGGATAAAGCTGGAAACCATCATTCTCAGCAAACTGACACAAGAACCGAAAACTAAACACCGCATGTTCTCACTCATAAGTGGGTATTGAACAACGAGAACACATGGACACAGGGAGGGGAATATCACACACCAGGGCCTGTTGGGGGTTGGGGGTGATGGGGAGGGATAACATGGGGTGAGGCGAATGGGGAGGAATAACATTAGGAGAAATACGTAATGTAGATGATGGGGGGATGGATGCAGCAAACCACCATGGCACGTGTGTACCTGTGTAACAACCCTGCACGGTCTGCACATGTACCCCAGAACTTAAAGTGTAATAAAAAAAGACAGTAATTTTATGTTTTAGTTAGATGTGAGGGAAGAAATTACCCTGCCAAAAGAAAGTTAAAAACTCTCCAAATAGAAGCTTAGTTCATAAACATCAGTGCTAACTTAAAAAAAAGGAAGTATATGTTTTATAGCTAGCAAAGTAAATGTCATCAAAAATTGATTGTGAGAAAATTCTGCATTAAAAAATATTCTGCTCCCAGCAACAACTTACAATATAACAGGATTACTTTTAAAATATTGTAACCATTGGCAGAAAGATAATTTTACCAATCTACAATTATTTCTTAACAGCAGTTATTTAAACCCTCTTTAACTTTATTATCCTTAGAAAATGTAAGCTTCATAGTATTTGGGACAATATCTGTGAAATTTAAACTGGAACAAATGATCAGTTAAATAGACTTTTGGTGGTCCAAATCATCCATGCCACCTTCCCTAAAGACATATTTGAAGTTTCTCTTTACTGTGAAGAAAATGCTGTTTTTTCTTGGTGATGCAGTTTTGCTAAAAATTGATTTTTAATCCATATTCCATGCAGTCATATTCAGTGTTTAAATGCATTTGTCAAAAAACACATTCCAAAATAACTGCATTTTGTTAAATTGGTATGATTCATTAAGTTTTATATGTTATGTTTTTAAAAATGACTGCTGGCGAATGCTTTAAGTGGACAGGAATAAGGGATGCTGAGGAGCTTTAACATTCTTATTTGCAATACTGGAGTAAAATCCCCCAGAACAGCAGTTGGTTGATGACTTTAGTCTATATAGACAGCGTGAGTTCCATAAAATCCACATGTGATTTTAAAACTTTTAACTTTAATAACCTTGCTCTTTCATAATTCAGGCAAGCTGGAACATAATCCATACTATTAGGGCCTCAGTAGCTACTAATGAAGAAAAGAAGGAAAATGGGATTCTGTGGAAACATGGGAGTGAGCCCAGGAAACTTGTAGGGCTAGATTCTTATTAGGAGCGAGCATGGGAGTAGCCAGGAAAGTCCACAAACATATCCAGGTGTTTGGAACATGCCAGCAAGCAGAGGAACATGAGATTTTAGACATTCTGACAATTCATAGTGAATTTCAGCCATGTCTGGAAGTAAAACAAATAACATTTTGTACTTTTTGTTGATGAGGTGTATGTTAAAAAACAAACTAAACCTGTACATAGTGTTAAGGCCGTGGTTTAGTGGAACACTCTTGGATCAGGTTCCCTGGCCCAATAAGAAACAGGGGTGTTAGGAAAGTGGAATTGGAAGTCTGGGTATTTTCTGAGTCAAGCAAATGCAGATGGTAGCAGCTATCCCAAAGGAGCATGTGTTCAGCCCTCCCACAAATGCGGCAGACACTGGATCTTCTAACAGAAGGCTCTTAATTTTACCTTACCTACCAGTGTTTTGCATATGAAGACATTCTCTGTCATAGTTGCAGTGAGCTCAGAAAGAAAAAATTTAGCTTCTATATAAACAGTATTGCTGCTTGCTTGGGCAAGCAAATGTTGAGTGGTTGCTAGAGTATGTCATTCAACATGTCGCATATCTAGGATATTGTATGATAAGTGTTTTTCCTTCAATTGTTATGTTCCTCATTTTAGCTAGTCATAAGAGAAGCTTACCATCTTATTCTGTTACAGATGCTTTTTGTCACAGGTTCTATAATTTAAAAATGAATTGCAAATAATTATATATGATGAACGTTTGGATGGATATCTTTCAAAATATTTTAAAATAATACTTTATTGGACTGGGCATGGTGGCTCAGGCCTATAGTCCCAGCACTTTGGGAGGCTGAGGTAGGAGGATCACTTGAGCCCAGGAGTTCCAACTTGGGCAATATAGTGAGAACCCCATCTCTACAGAATTTTTTTAAAAAAATAGCCAGGCAGCGTCACATACCTGCCGTCGCATTTACTCAGGATGCTGAGGCAGGAAGATCACTTGATTGCACTCCAATGAACTGTGAACATGCCATTGCATTTCAGTCTGTGCAACAGACAAAGAAAAAAAAAAGAAAGAAAAGAAAAAGAAAAAAATGAAGATGGATGCAACTAGATGCAACAAGTAGGAGATTCTACCACCAAGGGACTGGGACACCAGGAAGACTGGCACACTCAAAGCAGATATGCAGAGGGAAGGCACTGAGCATGGACAGAGGGAGAACACAGATGCTGGGCTGAAGAGGGAGGAAGCTGGGAACTCTGCAAGGGGCTACCACTTGCTGGGACTTATTCCTGGCCCTCAGTGACTCCTGGGGAATGAGTATGTTAAGCAGACATCGTGCAACCTGATCATGCCACAGACTTCTGGAACCCTGGCAGCAGAAGTCCCCCTGACCCCCATGGAAACTTGAGAGAAATTGGCAGTAAGATCTGCTCAGAGAAGTGATAGGTGCAAGACTACAGCCTGTCTGAAGCCCAGAGAGTTTGGTGTGGGAGCATGTGGTGGGCAGCACAGCCAGGGACATTCATGCCCCAGGATAGCCTTGCTCTCCTAAGATACTCTAGCTTTAGGTGAACTGTCAGACCTGAAGAGACCAGGGTAACCTTTCCCGTGAGATGGCCAGTCTGATCTGAGCACGTTTCTGTCTGCTAACCTCTCCTGGAACCCCAGCCTGCATCTGCCTGCTCGCAGTACAGCTACAAGCAGATTGGTTGCCCAAACAAGGTGCCTTTCAAGGGCCCACATCACAGCTCCTGTGCTAGCAGACCACACTTTAACATCAGAGAGCTCAAGTAGGGCAGGTCCTTCTGAACACATACCAGCCTACCCATGTTCTTCTTCCACCACAGCCACCCCATGCCACCTCACAGGCACACACTCATCCACAGTCACCCCCATCACTTTGCTGGTGTGCATGTGTGCAGGCAGACCTTCCCTCTTTTTCCTTGATGGGATGTGGATACATGTATACCCACCATACCATTGCTGCTGTTTTGAGTGCACTGCCTCCCCTGCCACTGCATCAAGGCGCTATCATTGCTGTTGCAAACACATGCACAGACACCAGGAGCACCACCCCTACACCAAACTGCCATTGCTACCAGAGTGAATGCACACAAGGACATCCACAGCCTCATTCACTGCCCGATATTGTCATTGCTGCTGGCACAAATGCATGCACCTGCCAGTGCCCTGTCCCCAGGCCAACACCATCATGGGTACAAATGCATGTACATCAAATCCAGTGGCTTCAGCCCCCAGGGCCGTGTACACTACAGCTGCGAACACCCTTATTGAGACTGGCACCCAGGGCCCACTAGCACCTCACCCCATTCAACAAGCATGCAGCCCATCATATGGCCACTACTTCTGACACAAGCAAGCACAGATCCTGCTGCCACCACCCAACAATGAACTTTGGCTGGCACCACCCTCAGGCTATTGTGACCAACAGTTTGGGAATCCCTTGGCCCCTCTAGCTCAGCAGGTTTTCAACAGCCAGAGAACAAAGGTGGGGGCCTGATAACAGTCTCCCAAACTTAAAGTATACAGCTCGGTAGTACTGAGTTGAACCTTGGCTCCTCAAAAAGCTACAAGAAACAAAGCCAGTCAACTGAACCCCCCTTGTGCCACATTCAAACTAACAAGGACATCAAAGAAGATAGAAAAAGCAAGCAAACAAACAAAAAACAAAAACAAAAAAATAACAACAATCTAAAAGACAGCAACTTGAAGGACTGAAGGAACATCAGCCCACACAAATGAAAAAGAACCAGCATGAGAACTCTGGCAACTTGAAAAGAAGAGTCTTCTCATTTCCCGATGATTGAACTAGTTCCCCAACAGTGGTTCTTAACTAGGCTGAAATGGCTGCAATGATCAAAAACAGAATTCAGAATATGGATAGGAGCAAAGATAATCAACACTGAGGAAAAAGTCAAAACCCAATCCAAGGATTCTAAGGAATACAATAAAACTATACAGAATATGAAAAAAAGTGGCCATTTTAAGAAGGAAACAAACCGAGCTGAAGGAGCTGAAAAACTCAACAAGAATTTCAAAATAAAATCAGAAGTATTAACAGCAGAATCAACCAACCTGTGGAAACAATCTCAGAGCTTTAAGACCAGCTCTCCTCAATAACTAAGTCAGACCAAAACAAAGAAAACAGAATAAAGAAGAATGAACAAAACCTCTGAGAAATATTGGATGATGTTAAGAGACCAAGTCTATGACTCATTGACATCCCTGAAGGACAGAAAGAGGAAACAAGCTGTGTGGACAACATATTTCAGTATATTGTTCATGAAAATGTCCCGAACCTCACTACAGAGGCCAGATGATATGGTTTGGCTATGTGTCCCCATCCAAATCTCATCTTGAATTGAACTTCTATAATTCTCACGTGTTGTGGGAGGGACCCACGGAGAGTTAATTGAATCATACTGTTCTCATGGTAGTGATTAATTCTCCTGAGATTTGAAGGTTTTATAAGGAGAAACCCCTTTTGCTTGGCTCTCTTTGCCTGCTCCATCTGTGAAAGATGTGACTTGCTCTTCCTTGCCTTCCACCATGATTGTGAGGCTTCCCCAGCCATGTGAAACTGTAAGTAGCTTAAGCCTCTTTCTTTTGTAAATTGCCCAGTCTCGGGTATGCCTTTTTCAGCAGCGTGGAAACAGATTAATACACCAAGATTCAAATTCAGGAAATGCAGGGAACCTGAGTGAACCATGAAAGAACTACAAAAGACCATTCCCAAGACATATAGTCATCAGATTCTCCAAAGTTGAAATAAAAGAAAAAATGAAGGCTGGGCATGGTGGCTCACGACTGTAATCCCAGCACTTTGGGAAGCTCAGGTGGGTGGATCATGAGGTCAGGCGTTCAAGTCCTGGCTGGCCAAGATGTTGAAAAACCCTGCCTCTAACAAAAATACAAAAAGTAGTCGGGCACATTGGCAGGCACCTGTAATCCCAGCTACTCAGGAGTATGAGGCAGGAGAATCTTGAACCTGGGGAGCGGAGGTTGCAGTGAGCTGAGATCACACCACTGCACTCCAGCCTGGGTGACAGAGTGAAACTTGATCTCAAAATAAATAAATACATAAATAAAATATATTTTTTTTAAATGTTAAAGACAGCTAGAGAGAAGGGGCAGGCCACCTCCAAAGGAAAATCAATCAGGCTAGCAGAGGACCTTTTAACAGAAACCCTACAAGCCAGAAGAGAATCAGGGCCTATATTCAGCATTCTTGAAGAAAATAGTTTCCAACCAAGAATTTCACAAACAGTGGAAGTAAGCTTCATAAGTGGAAGAGAAATGAGATTCTTTTCAGACAAGCAAGTGCTAAAGGATTTCAATACCACTAGAATTGTCTTAACAAGAGATCCTGAGGGGAGTACTAAACATGGAAAGGAAAGGCCATTGCTTGTCACTACAAAAACACGTATAATACATAAACCAGTAATACCACAGAGCAACCACACAAACAAGTCTGCATAATAACCAGCTAAAAACATGATGACAGGAACAAATCTGTATATATCAATACTAACTTTGAATGTAAAGGGGCTAAATGGCCTAATTAAAAGGCATATATTGGCAAGGTGGATAAAAAAGCCATGTCCAATGGTATGTGAGACCCATCTCACATGTAGTGACTCCATAGGCTCAAAGTAAAGAGATAGGAAAAAAATCTACCACGCAAATGGAAAAAGAAAAAAGCAGGGGTTGCTATTCTAATTTCAGACAAAATAAACTTCAAACAAACCGATTTTTTTTAAAGGTAAAGAAGGTCATTAGTTAATGGTAAAGGACTCAATTTAACAGGAAGACCTAACCATCTTAAATATATATGCAGCTAACACAGGAGAAGCCAGATTCATAAAGCAAGTTCTTAGAGACCTATGAAGATACTTAGGTAACCACAGAATAATAGTGGGAGACTTCAGCGTGCCCATTGACAATATTAGACAGATAATTGAGACAGAAAACTAACAAAAATATTCAACACTTGAATTTGACATTTGACCAAATGGACCTAATAGAAATCTAAAGAACACTCCACCCCAAAACAACAGAATATACATTCTTCTTATGTTCAGATAGCACATATCCAAGAATCAGACATCAAGTAATCCTCAGAAATTTTTTTGAAAACTGAAACCATACCAACCATGCTTTCAGACCACAATACAATGAGCATAGAAATCAATACTAAAAAGAAAAATCACTCAAGATTGTGTAATTACATGGAAATTCGACAGCCTGTTCCTGAATAACTTTTGAAATTAAGGCAGAAATCAAGAAATTCTTTAAAAATAATGACAACATAGATAAGATACGACATACCAGAATTACTGGGACATAGCTAAGGCAGTGGTAAGAGGGACATTTATAGCACTAAACTCCCACCAAAAGAGATAGCAAAATCTCAAATTAGCAACCTAAAATCACAATTAGAGGAACTGGAGAAACAAGAGCAAACCAACCCCAAAGCTAGCAGAAGACAAGAAAGAAACAACCAAAACAAAGCTGAAATGAAGGAAGTTGAAATGGAAAACACACACACACACACACACACACACACACACACACACACACACCCCAAAGATCAACAAATGCAGGATTTTGCATTTTGAGAAAATTAAGATAAAGAGAACACTAGCTAGATGAATAAAGAGAAAAGATTCAACTAAACACAATCAGAAATGAAAAACGGTAAGATTACCACTGATCCCCCAGAAATACAAAACCCTCAGAGACTACGATGATCAATGCACACAAGCTAGAAAACCTAGAAGAAATTGATGAATTCCTGGACACATACAACCTTCCAAGACTGAACCTGGAAGAAATAGAATCTCTGAATACCAATATTGAGTTGTGATATTGAATAATAAACAAAAAGCCTTCCAACCAAAAAAAAAAAAAAAAAAAAAAAAAAAAAAAAAAAAAAAACCTCTGGACCAGATAGACGTAGAGCCAAATTCTGCCAGCTGTATAAAGAATAGCCAGTATCATTCCTACTGAAACTATTCCAAAATATTGACAAGGAGGGAGTCTTCGCTTCCTCCCTAACTCACTCTATGAGGCCAGCATCATGCTGATATTAAAACCTGGCAGACACAACAACAACAAAAAAGACAACTTAAGCTGATATCCTTGAAGAACTTGATGCCAAAACCTTCAACAAAATACTAGCAAACTGAATCCAGCAACACATGATCATCTTAATAGATGCAGAAAAGGCTTTTGATAAGTTTCAACATCCCTTCATGTTAAAAACCCTCAACAAACTAGGCACTGAAGGAACATACTTCAAAATAATAAGAGCCTTCTATGACAAATTTATAGCCAACATCATACTATATGGGCAAAAGCTAGAAGTATTCCCCTTGAAAACTGAAACAAGACAAAGATGCCCTCTCTCACCACTCCTATTCAACATAGTACTGGAAGTCCTGGACAGAGCAATCAAGCAAGAGAAAGAAATAAAAGACCTCAAAATAGGAAGAGAGGAAGTTAAAGTCTTCCTGTTTGCAGACTATATGAGTCTCTATCTAAGAAACCCCATAGTCTCCGCCCAAAAGCTCCTTGACTGGATAAACAACTTCAGCAAAGTTTCAGGACAAAATAAATGTACATAAGTCAGTAGCATTCCTATACACCAACAACATGCAAGCTGAGAGCCAAATCAAGAATGTAATAGCACTCAGAATACTTAGAAAAAGAATAAAATACCAAAGAATACAGTAACTATGGAGGTGAGGGATCTCTGTAATGACGGTTACAAAATAGTGCTGAAAGAAGTCAGATGACATGAACAAATAGAAAAACATTCCATGCTCATGGATAGGAAGAATCTATATCATTAAAATGGCTATGCTGCCCAAAGCAATTTACTGATTCAATGCAATTTCTATCAAACTACCAATGACATTCTTCACAAAACTAGAAAAGCTATTTTAAAATTCATATGGAAGCAAAAAAGAGACAGATTAGCCAAGGCAATCCTAAGCAAAAAGAACAAATATGGAGGCATCGTGCTAGCCTACTTCAAACTATACCACAGGACTAAAGTAACCAAAACAGCATGGAACAATACAGAAACAGGCACACAGACCAATCGAACAGAATAGAGAAATAATGCTGCACACATATAACCATCAAATATTCAACAAAATTGTTAAAAACAAACACTGGGGAAATGATTCTGTATTCAGTAAATGATGCTTGGCTAGCCAAATGCAGAAGATTGAAACTGGACCTCTTCTGTACACCAGATACAAAAATCAATTCAGGATATACTAACAGCTTAAATGTAAAACCTAAAACTATAAAAACCTTGGAGGATTAACTAGAATATAGGACCTGGCAAAGATTTCATGATGAAGATGCCAAAAGCAATTTCAACAAAAACAAAAATTGACAAATGGGATCTAATTAAACTAAAGAGCTTCTGCACAGCACAAGAAACTATCGAGTAAACAGACAACCTACAGAATGAGACAAAATATTTGCAAACTGTGCATCTGACAAAGTTCTAGTATCCAGAGTCTATAAGCAACTTTGCAAAGCAGATTTACAAGAACAAAAAACCAAACAACCCCATTAAAAAGTGGGCTAAGGACATGAACAGACACTTTGCAAAAGAAGACATATACATGGACAAGAAACATGAAAAAATGCTCCACATCACTAATTATTAGAGAAATGCAAATCAAAACAATGAGATACCACCTCTCAGCTGTCAGAATAGATATTATTAAAAAAATCCAGAGATAACTGATGCCAGTGAGGTTGTAGAGAAAAGGAAACACTGTTGGCAGAAGTGTAAATTAGTTCAGCCATTGTGGAATGCAATGATGCAATTTTTCCAAATAACTTAAAATAGATGTACCGTTGGACCCAGCAATTCCATTACTGCATGTGTACCCAAAGGAATATAAACCATTCTACCATAAAAACACTTGCAATCATATGTTAATGACAGTACCATTCCCAATAGCAAAGACATGAAATTAAACTAAATGCCCATAAAAGTAGACTGGATAAAGAAAATGTGATGCATACATATGATAGAATAACTATGAAGGCATAAAAAAGAACAAGATCATGTCCTTTGCACTTTACAGGAACATGGATGGAGCTGCAAGCCATTATCCTAAGTAAACTAACACAGGAACAACAACAACAACAACAAAAAAACCCCACAAATACCACATGTTCTCACTTACAAATGGCAGCTAAACATCGAATACCTTTGGACACAAAGAAGGGAACAACAGACACTGGAACCTGCTTGAGGGTAGAGGGAGGGAGGAGGGTGAGGTTTGAAAAACTGCCTGTTGGGTACTATGTTATTACCTGGGTGACAAAATAATCTGTTCACCAAACCCTTGCAACACACAATTTACTTATGAAATAAATCTGCACTTGTACCCTTGAAACTAAAATAACGTTTTAAAAAAGACAACTTTATCTCAACTTTTCACCTATGGTCTTAATGTTTTATAGTGCTTTATGATTTGAGACTCCTGCATTAAATCTTGAATAATTTAATATAAAGCTCTTTTGCAAAATCATGTGTGTATCATATGTATGTATCAAATTTTTAGAAAATTCAATAAAATTTACAGATTACAGCTGCCTATTTTACTTCCGTTAAGCAAACGAATGATAGAAAATTCTCTAATCAGAATTCTGTGAGAAGCTCTATTAATAAAAATCATTTCTCATCATAAGTACACCCCCAAGCTTTTATTATAATTGTCATTATTTAATCTATATTTCTTCTCCGCCCTTGGTGAAAGAGTTAAATTTATATGCACTTAAAAATAGATAAGCATATTATCATTGACTGGCAGAGAAGTTACTGTTATAAAGGCAGAAAACCTGTGAAAATGGACAAAGAGGATGTGCATGAGTTCTGTCCCTGAAAACAGAGTTTAATTATAAAATCCACTATTTAAGAGCCTGTTTTCTGTTGTCAATTTACATCACTTACTTATTTCTGAAATCCAGAGATATTCACTTACTGTTTTTGGAAACTTAATGGTTGTTCTTCATTTGTTGAGGTACAAATAATAATGTACTCCAGGAAACTGCAAGAGTGAGTCAGTCATTTTTAATAAACATTACTTTTATATTGAAAATATAACTTCTTCCAGGTGCTGGGTTAAAATCAAAGTAGCATTATATTAGACTAGACCTAAAATATCTCCAGGATATCAAAGTAGACCTTATTTTTTTCTTACCCCTGCCCAATGCTATCACAGATGATTTTAAACCAGGATTGGATATTCTTTGAAGAGTAATGTTATTTTTAGAAAACATTGTATTTGTATCCATAGGCATAGATGGAAATAGTCTTCACCCCACCATAGTCTTTCTGGGGGCACTGGCATCATGGTATCAGTCATACCTTCTTTCTGCCACGCTCCCCACTTGCCTTCATCTTTACTGTCAGCTATTCCACAGGACTCTACTTTTTAAAGTCATGATGACTCATATTTATTAGAAAGTAGACTATTCACACTGATATCACAACTATGTAAGATAAGTGAAATGTTTATAATGACAAATGTGTATAATCCAAAAATCTGTTTACTCCTCTTATGGACCTGTTTGAATCTCTTATATAACAATGTGAAGAGGTGAGTTTGAATGTACAAATTAATAAAGGGAGGCCAAATCAAACATTTGTTAAAAATGACTCATAAGCCAGTCATACACAGTTATAACACAAGTTATAGACCCAGGGCTAAACATACTATTCCTAACAAACAAATCTTTAATTTGCATTATCCCTATACTGCCTGATACAGAACATGAGGCACTATAGTAGATACTTAGTAAAAGGTTCTCGAATTAAAAAATTGATTTAGTTTGATGCAATGTAACAATTGTAAAAAATTTTCTCTTTTTTGAACTGTTGAATGCTGACTCAAGCTTTTAAACATTGTATCTGCCTTCCCTTCCTTTTCTGCCAGGTGTTAGAAATCTCTCACTTTTCCTTATTGGTAAAGACCTGTCATGGAAGGGTCTTTTCTCATAACTGATTTGTCAGCCTAGACTATTGGAATATTTTATAGATCTAAGGAACTGTAGAACCAAACATAGTTATCTTATAATTGCAAATTACACCCTTAAATTTTCCCAGAGATAAAATGGCACACCAATATCTGAAATGTTCCTGATTTATCAGGAGGTTTTTAATAATTTAAATACTAAAATGTGCCCATCCTCAAAGTTCTGTAAATTTTACTTCTATTCGATTTGTAAATCCTGCCTCCCTTACAGTGCCATTTTTCTTCCTTGGTTAAATTAGTGCAGGAACATAGGCATTCTGGGGAAAGTTCAATTTCACTACTGAATAATAATTTGTGAAATGTGTGTTGTGTACCTACTTTGTACAAAAAAAAAAAAAAAATGAACTCTGAGACGTGGGGAATGGAAAGATTCCAAACACATGGTTGTTCTCTCCCAAAAATGCTGTGCCATTGTGGAGTTTGCTGAGGCTAGTGTCAGAGAATGTGGCAGTCACTAGGTATATGTGTCTTTGGGTCAGTCACTTTGTCTCTCAGTTTTTTTTGTTTTTTTTTTTTTTGTTTTTTTTTTTTGTTTGTTTGTTTTTATTGGCAAACTGGGGAGAAATCCTAGATCACAGACATACTGTGTGGATAGAATTTTTTTAATGTAGAAATTTCAGCAAATAATCAAACACCACATAACGATACTAAACATCCCAGAAAAGCTTATGAAAGGAGAGAGGAACTGTAACAATTAAATGTTTTAGTAGTGAAAGTACCATAGAGCTATATTGTAAGAGCAACTATTTACGGGGCATGTATTATATGCCAGGCACTTTCCATTTTAAACTCAGATAGTTTTCCCAGTAAATGCATGAAGTTGCAACTGTTATTATCTCCATTTTGCAGACTAGGATGCAGAGATTAAAGAAATTTAACTTGACCAGGATGTTCCAGCTGCAGTAATAGGGATCCAAACCTAGGTAATCTAGTTTCTCTGTTGTTCTGCTCAAGGTGATGAATTTTGGAAACTGAATTTACTGTTTACTTCTGGCTGTATTCTGGAAAAATTGTCTTTAAAATGCAGGCTTGGAAAATGCATAGAATTCAAACCAGTGCAGATGGAATTCTGAGAAGATCCTTCCTGACCCAGGGGGTTGTGTGAAGGAAGGATCAGATGTGGGAATGTATTGGGCAGGATTTGGAATGACTTCTGCAGATGTCTGGAGAGAAGTGAAGAGACAATTAATTATAGGTTCTGATAGTTGGGTGAGATCAGATTGTGGAGTCTTAAATGTCACTATATTGAGTTTGTGTTTGATTAAGTGGGCAAAGGGATCCTATAACCTCTGCTATGTGTCACTTGCAATGACAGAACCAACTTAGAAGAAAGGCACAACCTAAGGTCTGATTCTGGGAAAGCTGAGTGAGCCTACTCACTCGAATACAGGAAAAGCTCTGAGCAAAAGAACTGGGGGTCAGGTGTCTGGAAGGGAGTCACTAAGTAAGAGTTATTGTAAGAATCTAGCTTAAGATAGGCCCTAAATACACAAATGTCGAAAATTTTAAGCAAAGGAAACTTTTGAGCCCAAATAGCAATTTTGTTTGGTTGCAGCCTGTTTGAAGAACCAGTTTGCTCTCACTGATGGCTAGGGGGATGGAAGGGCTTTCTCAGGGTTTACAAACAGGTCTTTCATGGAAAGGAAAGTAAGTGATAGAGTTGTGTTTGTGGAAAAACATAATTACCAAAGGGTTGAGATGGATAGAAGAGACTGAAGGTAGAAGGAGCAGTTTAAATGAAACCTAGTGGAGTTTTTTTGTCAACTTAATTATTTCATTGTGGGAGGTGGAGAAGATCTAGCGACTCTAATTTTCACTGATTCACTGTTCCTCTATTTTTTTTTTTTTATTGCTTATTTTTCTGGAAAAATGTCTCTTGCAATGTGAATTTTTTTAACTTTTAAAAATATGATTGTGGTGGATTGTTACTTGTATTTCTGCCTCTTGAGTCTTCCTCCTGAGGATATGGGATGTTTATGACTTTAAGTTGAATATGCATGGCAACTTAATAACAACATTGACTATGGCATAATTAAGTGTCCCCAGCACACATATAGGTCAGATTAAAATGCTGTGTCTTTCCCAGACTCAGGAGTATATATTCTTAGTTCCATTCTATGTCTAATTTCATCAGTCTCTCTTATACACAACTGACAACTGACAACCTCTCCACAGCCACACACTCCCGGTTCTCATAAGAATGAGACTCCAGTAACTGAGAAAGTTGCAACATTGACGAACGTAAAGCAATGAAAAGTCAGTTTCTGACTTCTAGTTCTGGTGCTACTGCTAGATAGTTGTATGACCATGGTTAAAAATATTGGAGACATATTTGCCTTCAACTTGCAGAAAAATGCCAGAGAAAGCATTGGTAATACTTTTTTTTTTTTTTTTGGTCAGTGAGAACACACACAATAGTAATCATATCTCTTGTTGCCAGCTTGTACTTTGACAAAGGTAGCCATTCTGTTCTAATAATCTCCTTTCCCATAACATTTGCAGGCCACAACTCAGGATTCAGAATGTTATTTTGGCTTAATTGAACTTATTTGCTTGTCTGAATTTTGCCTTATTCTGTAACTCCACTGGGGAAAATTGGAAATGAGAAATATGAGAATAAGGAAAAGAGAGGTCATATAGTTCCAAAACAGCTTGTGGTAAATAATTTTTGGTCTCAGTTTCCATATCAATAAAATAAAACATTTGAAGGTGATTGCTAAAGCTGCTTAAAGTGTAAAGACTCTGTATTGTAAGTCTTCTAAAGCTCTGTATTTGAATGTAACCGAAGTGTAGAGGTAGTGGATTACAATAGAAAGAGTCCAGTCTCAACCACAGTCTCTTAGGTGAAATGGAAAACTGTTTTTTGTCATTAAAATTAGGAAATTGGATCAACTCATTATTCAAACAAGACACCTAACATTAAAAATTATTTATTATTAATACAATTATGGAAACAGATTTATTTAAAATGTGATAGTAAGGACATTACCCTGCTCCTTGGAAACTTTACCAAGTATTATTATCAGCTTCTCAGCTGTTTAATATACCTATCCATGCAGATCCTCATTCATCCAGGATAAGTTAGTTCTTATGTTGCCAGGGTAGTCTCTGAAGACAAGATAATCTTTCAAAGTTTTGCCATTATTTGAGAGCATCACACACAACCATAATAAAAAACAAACAGACATGCATTTCAAAAAAAATAATCTTCAAAGTTATTTTTCCTAGCAGCAAAATTCCCATCCATATATATGCTTTTCTGGGAAATATAATAGAGACAAACTACTAGGTATGTGATATACTCATCATCAGAGACAGTCAGATGGCAAATGCAGACTACAGCGCAGAGAAAGGAACACAGCCCAAATCAATATCACCTGTAATTGAACTCCCACGCCAAAACCCAGGACATAGGCATCCAGAGAATCAAATGCTCTTCCATAATGGAGAGTGATTTCAGCAACTGAACAGTCATTGAAAGAAAATGGATTTCTTAAATGATAACAGGGGTGGAGGAGGAAAGGAAGAGGGGTTAAAACAACAAAACCCAGATGAAAATAAATGGAACTGCTATTTTCCCACATGAAAATTAAACAGAATCCTTGATTTTATTTCATCTGTGACTTAGCTTTAAGAAGCTATAGGAAATTATGTATTAACTTCATTACTGACAAATATTTATTAAATACAGTATGTGCAAAACATTGGCAAGTTTCAGAGAAACACTAAAGTGTAAGACATATATCCTTTTATGCTATATTTTTTCTTATGAATTATATCCTATAGTATTGTTTTTATAACTATATGTACACATATATGCACATATGAACACATTACACTCACACACATATGTATACACATACTTGTATGTATGCAATGTAGTGTAGGAAAATATCAGGAATAAATATTTCAAAATATCAGTAATATTAAAATAGAGGTGACATGTTCTTTTACCTTTCAGTGTTTTCCAAAAGATTTCAGATGTTCATACTATTATTTGAAAAAAGGAGCTATTTAAACATTAAATAAATGATAAAGGTATAGTTCACTTCAGATACTACTTAATATGTTAATTATCTATTCATGTTACATAATGATAGAAATTATTGAATGCCTAGCAGAAGTTCCAAGGGGCTGATAATAATATACTAGTTGATTTCCAGACATCACATCTCATAGCGTAGTTACAATGATTTTTAGACATCTACTCTGTGCCAAGCACTTTTCTTCTTGCTAGAAACGGTGAAAAAGTACACAAAATTTGTTGCCATCAGAAAGTTTACCTTCTAGTGGGGAGAGTTAGATAATGATATAGAAACCACCAGTAAATATGCAGTACATCAGATGATAATAAATGTAGACAAAATAAATCAATGAAGTGGCATAGAGTGCCCAAGCAGAGGTTAGGGCTGAATTTTAAAGTAGGATGATTAGGGAAAATCTTCCTGAGAGGGTACTATTTGACTAAATATCTGAACAAGGTCAGGCAACCAGCCAGCAGATAGCTGAGGGAAGAGCAGTCCATGAGGAAGGAAAGTAAGTACAAAGATGACAGGCAACGCTTGCTTGATGTGTTTGGGGGTATATAAAGGATACACATGGAGATTGAAAAAAGGCAAGAGTAGGGCTAGGAAGAGATGCTACAGTGATTTTAGTATGAAATAAAAAATTTGACTGTTACTCTGAGTTTCAAATTAAAAAAAAAAAAAGCCATTGGTGGGTTTTTATCAAAGGAGTGACGTGATCTGAATTTTTCTCTTACATTTTTTTTTTTAACAGAGAGGGGGAAAAAAAGACCAGTTAAAAGGCTGTAGCTCTTAACTGTACTGTAGCTCAGGGGTGAAAAGATAATGATAGTTTGGACCAGTATAAAAATAATAGAAATTATGAGGTGTGATCAGATTCTAACTGTATTTTGACATAATAATAAATAGGATTTGCTGCAAGATTGGATACTGTGGTGTAAGACAAAGAGAGAATTCACTAATTTCCTCAATATTTTTGACCTGAACAATGGAAAGGACGTAGTCACAATTTCCTAAGGAGGGTTCAACTATGGAGGAGCTTTAGCTCAAGGCCAGCTTTAGACATACTGATTTGGAAACACCCATTTAATATCCAGGTGGAGTCACTGAGCAGACAGTTGGATAGTCAGGTCTGGAATTCAGAAGAAAGTTTTAGGCTAGAGGGATATATGCCACAGTAGTCAGTCAAAGTTGGTATTTAAGTCTATGGACTTAGATAAGATCTCTGGCAGAGTCAGTGCTTATACAGTAGAAATGAAGGTCAAGGGCTAATCCTGGGAGCACCACAATATATCGTGTCATTGAATTGAGATAAAAGCAGGCTAATATGAAACGACAGGGGAGGAGGAACTAACACTAGGAAAGTTGATGTCTTGAATATTATTTTTAGTCTAGGTTTGAAAAAAGCCCCAAATGATCATACATCTTTCAGAAATGAAGTATTCTTTCTCATTGGAAAACAGAAAAATAAATTGAGTTCTTTTGTAAATACTATTGTTGATGTTATTTCTCCTACTGTTTTTCACTTTCCTTTTTCACATACACAATTTCCTCTTACTGCTTCAGAAATAATAAAGATAAGATCTACCGGGAAAGGACAAATGGGAATTGATTTGTACCTCGTAAGTATTACATGAAAAAAAAATTAAAATATGGCTACAAATTCTTTTGAACTTGTTTGTTTTGTGTTCCAATATGTCAAGGAATAGATGTCAACATGTAATACTAAGGTCTTAGGAGTCCTGGCTTTGAGTCTATTAATATTTCTATTACTTTTTATTTTGTGTTAATTCTTGGGAGATGCAAGATTGTGTGATATATCAAATGTCTGATAATGCAGAGATGTCTATCAGGGATTCATAAGGGGTCAGATTGGAGGAAAGGTTGAAATTATTAACATAGGATGGCATGGGCATCCTTTATTGAAATAAAATGTCAGGATGTTTAATGGAAACCCAGAGGAACGATATGTACATATTGAGGTGTGGTGTGAAGAAGTGAGAACATCATGATACTTAACCTGAAGTGCAGCTGCATGCAGTAGAGATGTTTTGATAGAACAGAAAAGAATAGAAAGCAAAAGTGTTTATCCTCAGGCTAAGAACAGGCTCAGTTATTTCTGAGCCAGTCATCAGAAATCACTCTAATAAGTTAAAAGCTGGTCTGTGATAAAAGGCAAAAGGAAAACCACCTACCTAAGCAGTCTGGGGGCAGAATTCAGAGCTATGCATTTATCCTCTTAATTATATTAAACAATTATTAAAGTTGATTTATATTTTAAATTAATATTTATATATATATACTAATACATTAATATTAAACATATCTTTCTCATTTTAGTACGTAATTTTGCCTTTATGAATACACTTCAAACGTATAAATGTATGAGACTCCAGTTGTGCTTTAAGAAGGGCTAGGTTGGTTTGCAGATCAATTCAGCCAGGTGGCCACAATTTGGCTTGGACAGGGTGGATTCTGAGAGAGACTTTGCCAGTGTCTCAGTGTGAATGTTGGGCCAACCTCTGCACTTTAAACTCAACAAGGGAGTGTTTTCCTGTATATTATCTGGTTATCGAAACTAAGATTTTCCTAAACAGAACTGATTATAACTCATAACAGAGGTGAAACCATTTTCCCATCTGGTGACACTCATGTAATTCCAGGAATTCTACTTATTATTAAATGCAGGGGCAGTGTTTACAAAGACACAGTCTCATACAGTGAGGCAATAATTTGGTCTTTTTTTTTTTCCATAATAGTGAATTTAAAAGTGGAAAAAAAAAACAATGAATGAATCATATATTGACTTATGTAATACCTAAGAATTACTGTGACTTTCTTCACCAAATCATCTACTCTACTGGTAGGTTGTTCAGCAGATCTGTAGACTCATTTAGTATCACATACACATTCTCTGCAATATCAGTGCCTGTGACAGTGGTTTTATATTTATAGAGCATGGCTTTTATATGCTTGATACTGTTGATTCTGAAATAAGGGAAGGAATATTAACATATTGAAGTGGCTTGCCAAACATATTGTACTGTATCCTATATCCACAGCCACAGTAGGATTATAATCATTTTATTCACAAAGAAGTCACCAGTAAATAATATAAAACATTATTTAGCCTATAATCTCTAGTTTAGAAATTGTCACTATCTAGCTTTGAAAGACATTTTATAAAATTAACTTTACTAGAGTATATGAACCTCAGTATCTGGGAGTGTGAATCATTAGGTCAAATTAGGAAAGACAGGGGGAGTCACTGATTTAGTTATGAGTTCTTTTTGGAACTTGTTGAAATTATGAGGACAAAAGAACATCAGGAAGCAATACCCAGCAGGAAGTTGCTTTAAAGTATGCTAATAATTCACAAGTGAGCTTAGGAGTTGAGATGGAGATCTGGGGATACTAGCTGTATTTGTCAGCTTGGGCTGCCATAGCAAATACCACAGATTAAATGGCTTAAACACCAGCAAAATTGTCTTAAAGTCCCGGAGGTCGTAAGTCACAGATCAGAGTGCAGCATGGTTGCTTTCTGGTGAGGGCTGTCTTCTTGGATTATAGACAGCCATCTTCTTGCTGTGTGCTCATATGGCCTTTCCTTGGTGCATGCATATGGGGAGGGAGTGGCAGTATGAGAGCAAAAGAGTGTTCTTTGTTGTCTCTGTTTATAAGCATGCCAGTCCTATCAGATCAGGGATCTTTACCCTTACTATCTCATTTAAGTTCAGTTAGATTCTTATAGGCCCTATCTCCAAATAAACTCACATTGGGGATTGGGGCTTCAACATATGACATTTGGAAGGAACTTAATTTGGTCCATAACAGTCAGCAAAGCCAAGGATTAATTAGAATTACTGATGCTTTGCATATAAAAGGAAAAGTCTGATAGTAAAGAATGATGAAAACTAAGGGAAATCATTGACTCTGGATAGTAAAGTACCATCATGAGAGAACCACTCTGGAATGGTGGGTAATAAAACCTCCAAAAAACCTGTTTTTCCATTAAAAAGACACACACACACACACACACACACACACACACACAGAGAGAGAGAGAGAGAGAGAGAGAGAGAATGAGAGAATACTGGCAAAACCCATCAACGTAAACTTTCTTAGAATTTCAGAAACAACTCAAAAAGCTGCAACAATCCAGAGTATTTGAGAAAAATCAGTAAATTTCAATAAGAGGAAAGAACTTTGTGGCAGTTTTGCTTTCTCTCTGTTCATCCTCCTCTCCCTAACCACTCAGTAGCTTTCTGAATGCAGTAGCTATGATAACCAGCAGGCTATCATCCTTTGGTGGGCGACAACAGATTTGGAGCCCCTCAACAAACTCCATCATCACTGATTTGTCACTTTTTGACCTGTCTGGCAGAGCCCTGGAAAAGCCTCATTTGCAAGTTCTATCTTTTCTGACCTCACGTAGAGCTCACTCAATGAGGAAAGGCCAATCATTTAGGAGTTTGTTGAAAGAAAAAAACCAAATCAAAAAAACCTCAGCTGCACTTGTGAACATTGCTGTTGTCTGAAGTAGTGATACCAATCGGGCCAAACAGTAGACTGAACACTAGACTGAGCAGCAGACTGAGCCCAGGAGTTTGAGATTAGTCAGGGCAACTTAAAAGGAAAATTTAAGGAATGGGAAGACGATAGGTGATATGAAAGTCTATTCCATATTCCTGGAGATCTAGAAGCCTGCAGGCATGTGTGCCCTGGCCACATTCAAGGTTGTGTGCATACCCAGAAAGGAATTCAGAAGACCTTAATTTAATTCACCACTGACTGATCTTGAGGCTTTGCATGAACAAAAAGTGAAGTCTAAAACGACTTTTAAATGCTAGAATTTTGAAAAAGATAAAACAAAAACAAAAAGACCTCCAGTACACACAGAGAGCCCCTATTCAAAAACTAAAAAACTTACGGGTTCATTGCATCTAAGAAATCTCTGTGCAATCATTTACTGTTCATATGCCAATTAAGCAGAGACTTTGATGGATGCAGGTAACAAAGTATGCAGACTTTCGGAATTAGACCGGGAGAGTCATTAAGCAAATAGCAGCAACAACAAATTATGGGGATGGGGAAACTAGTTCTTAAGTTGTCCCTCTTTTATCCAAACGACGACAACAACAACAACAACAAAGATACAAATAAACAGGAAAGTATGGCTCATTCCGAGGTTAAAAAAAGTCAAAACCAACTATTCTTGAGGAAGTTCAGATGATGGGTTCACTTGAGAAAGGCTTCAAGTTAGTTGTTTTAAATATGTTCACCAAACTAAAGGAAACAGTGTAATAAACTAAATGAGAAAGTTCTAGACAGTAACCTGAGTCCACATGAAGAAATAAAGAAGGCAGATAAAAGTTACTATGCACATGCATATACAAAAGAGTACAAATGTATTTTAGTTTTTAACATTTATTTTATCTGATTTAAAAGGCAACAGCATAGTTTTAAAAATTGGGTTGGTGGATTTATCACATAAAAGTATGTAATTTGTTTGTCAATAATAGCACAAAGCAGGGAGGGGTGAACATAGTCATATTGGATCAAAGTTTTAGCATTGAGATTAAGTTGTCATTAATCTTAACTAGATGGCTTTTTAAGGTGTTAATTACATACCTCAAGGCAGCCACCAATAAAATTATCAAAAAATATAGTTAAAAAACATTAAGGAAATTAAAATGTTATACTAGATAGTAACTATTTAAGATGATATAAGGGAGTAATGAAAGAATAAAGGAATAAAACAGACATAAGACAGATATAAAAAATAGCCAAATAGCAGTTGTAACTCTTAGCTTATAAGTAATTATATGAAGTAAGAATTGATTAAAAATCCCAATTAAAACTAAAAATCAAGAAAGTAACAAAGGAACCTAGAAAATACTACAAGATTAATGAAATGAAGATACAACATACCAGAACTTTTTGAATGCTGCTGAAACAGTACTTATAAAAAGCATATAGCTACAAATACCTATCATAAGAGAAAATTCCTCAAACTATAACCTAGCATTTCACCATAAGCAATCAGAAAAACAAGTCTAGAATAAACCTAACCTAAAGAATGCAGAAGAAAAAAAAAAAAAGCTTAGAATGAAAATAAATGAAATAATAGGAAAAAAATCAACAAAACCAAAAATTGATTCTTTGAAAAGACAAACAAGATTGACAAATCTTTATCTCAACTGACTAATTAAAAAAAGAGACCTAAATTACTAAACTGAAAAATGGCAAAAGAGACATCACTATAGCTTCGTAGACATGAAAACGATTATAAGGGAGTATTATTATATCAGATATCTTTGGCTGCTGTAAGAAATTACTACAAATTTGGAGGCTGAAAATACCAACCAGGTACAGTGGCTTATGCCTAAAATCCCAGCACTTCTGGAGACTGAGGAGAGAGGATCACTTGAGCCCACAAGCTTGTGATTAGTCAGGGCAATATAGGGAGACTTAAACTCTACAAAAAATATAAAAATATAGCTGGGCATGTTGGCACATGCCTGTGGTCCGAGTTACTTGGGAGGCTGAGGGTGGAGGATTGTTTGAGCCCAGGAAGCCGAGGCTGCATTGAGTTGTGACTATGCCACTGCATTTCAGACTGGGTGACAGAGAAAGACCTGTCTTAAAAAAAAATTCAAACCTATAAAAAATAAAAACAGCACAGATTTATGATCTTAGAGTGTTTTAGTTCAGACGTCTAAAATGGGACCTACTGGATTAAAGTCAAGGTATCATCCAGGCTGCATTTCTCTCTTAGGCTCTAGAGTGTATCAGTTTCTTTGCTCTTTCCAACTTCTAGAAGTGTCCATATTCCATTGCTTGTGACCCTCTTCCTCCATATTCAAAGCCAGCAACAGCTGGTGGAGTTCACACGTGACATTAAACTAACCTCTTTTTCTGTCTTTGTCTTCCACATTTAAGGACTCTTCTGATTTTAAGGGGCCAGCCTGGATAGTAAAAGATACTCTCCCTATTTTAAGCCCAGCTGATTAGCAGTCTTAATGGAGTTCTCACATCTCCATAAGGACCCTCCATAATCCAGGGTACTCTCTCTCTTTTTAGGTAAGCTGATTAGCAAACTTAATTTCATCTGCTTTAATTCTCTTTTGCCATAAAGTAAGATACTTACAAATTCCACGAATCAGGATACTGATATCTTTGGAAGACCATTCTACTTACCCAAATCATGAACACTATATGCCAACAAATTAGATAAATTAGGTGAAATAGAAAAATCCTCAGAAAGACACAAACTACTGAGACTGACTCAAGAAGAAATAGAAAAAGTCAGAATAGATGTATAAGCCAACATTTTTTTTTTACCTGTAAATTCTTTAATTTCTCACAGAGAACAACTCAAGCTTGTATTACTTCACTGATGGCTTCTACCAAACTTATAAATAAGAACCAGTAATATATGTTTACAAATTCTGCTGTCTTTACTGAAAAAAGAGTTAAGAATACTTTCCAACTCATTTTTTGAGGTCAACACTACCTTAATACCAAGGATAGACCAATAAATGTAAAGGCCAATATCCCTTATAACTATACATAAGAAATCATCAACAAAATGATACTAAATCCAATCTAGCAACATACACAAAACCGCATGACCAAGTGGCATTTATCAGTGTTAAAGATTGATTCAACTTCCAAAAAATCAATGATGAAATCACATGATGATTTTAACAGATATATATAGAAGAGCATTTGATAAATTCAAATAAAGTAGAAGTGAGCTTTCTCAACCTTACAAAGAACATCTAAAAAAAAAATCAAAACAATTAAACTCCACAGTTAATATTATATTTAGTTATCAAAGACTTATACTTTTCCCCTATGATCAGGCAGAAGACAAGAATGTCTGCTTTCACCACTTTTATTCAACTTTATAGTAAAGGTTGTAGATAGGGAAATACAGCAAGAAAAAGAAATACAATTCAGCTATATTGGAAAAAAGAAGTAAAAACTATCTTCATTTGCAGACAAATTGATTTTATTGAAAATCCAAAGGAATCCTTAAAAAAATTAGGACGAATAAGTTTAGTAAGATTTCAGGATATAAAATTACTTTACAGAAATCAGATATATCTCTGCACACTATCATTAAAAAAGCCAAAAATGAATTTAAGAAAATGTTTCTACATATAGCATAAAATAAAATAAAATACTTATTAATAAACTTAAAAGAAGTACAAAATCTGTACACCCAAAACAACAAAATATATTTGAAAGTAGTTCAAAGCTTAAATACACAGAAAGACGTTTCGTATTCATAGATAAGAAGACTTATTTTTGTTAAGATGGTAGTTTCTCCAAATCGATCTACAAGTTTAATGCAATCTCTTTCAAAATCTCAAGATCCTATTTTTTCAGAAAAAGACAAGCTGATTCTACAATTCATGTGGAAATACAAGTGATTCAGAGTTGTCAAAACAACATCAAAAAATATAAAGTTGGAGGACTCATGTTTTTTAAACTTAACGACTAATTAATTACTATATGTTACTGGAATAAGAATAGGCTTATAGATAGTGAAATAGTATTGAGAGTTCAGAAATTAACCCCTACCTTTATGGTAAATTAATCTTGAGCAAAGATGCCAGGACAATTTTATAGGGAAAACAGTAGACTTTTCAAGAAGTGATGCTGGAACATTCAAATGTCCATATGCAAAAATTGACCCTTACTTCATACCACTTAAAAAAACTATCTCAATGGATCATAGGCTTAAATTTAAGAGTTAAAGTCATAAAACTCTTAAAGAAGTAAACCTTCCTGACCATTTCTTGTATGTGATGCAAATAACACAAACAATAAAAGAACAACTAGATACATTTAAATATATATTAAATATAAACACTTTTGTGCTAAAAAGCCCATACCATTAAAAAAAATTACAAATGAGGAGGGCACAGTGGCTCACGCTTATAATCCCGGCACTTTGGGAGGCTGAGATGCCCGGATCACTTGGGATCAGGAGTTCAAGGCCAGCCTGGCCAACTCGGTGAAACCCTGTCTCTGCCATACATACAAAAATTGTCTGGGCATGATGGCACACACCTGTAGTCCCAACTATGCAAAAGGCTGAGGCACAAGAACCACTTGAACTGGGGTAGCAGAGGTTGCAGTGGGCTGGATCTCAACACTGAACTCCAGCTTGCGTGACAGAATGAGACCTTGTCTCAAAACAAAACAAAGCAAACAAACAAACAACAAATTAACTGCTTATTTGAGAGTAAAGACATTGTTATTCAAGGAAACAAGGACATATTTTTGGCACTATATTATTATCCCATTTTGAAATCTCATCTTGAATTGTAATCCTCACCTGAAGGGAGATATCAGGTGGAGATACTTGAATCATGAGGGTGGTTTCAGCTGTTCTCCTGATAGTGAGCAAGTTCTCACGAGATCTGTGGGTTTTATAAGACGCTCTTCCCTCTTGCCTCAGCACTTCTACTTCCTGCCGTTGTAAGGAAGGTGTTTTGCTTCCCTTTTGCCTTCTGCCATGATTGTAGATTTTCTGAGGCCTCTGAAGCCATGCTAGACTGTAAGTCAACTAAACCTCTTTCCTTTATAAATTACCTTGTCTAAAGCAGTTCTTTAGAGCAGCATGAGAACAGACTGTTTCAATTTATATAACATGACCTCTGTTTAGAAATTAAATATGATTAATAGAATATAAATTGTTTTGTATTAGTATCATTATCAATATGTAATATAACTTTAGAAAATGTATTCTACTATTAACAGTTTGTATTCTGTATATCCAGAATGAGAATTAAGCAGAATTTTCTAAAAATATAAACATTCTTTTAGACATTGGAGCTTCAGAGCTATTGATATCACTCATGCATATAACATAAGTAAGTGAATGTTTTGTTTCTTTTTAAATCCAGTTCATTTGCCTTGACTATACTTACTCTATGGCAAAAATTTTTGAACTTGGAACTAAGGATGTGATTTGTAACCAAGAATTAGAACAAATATTATTGCTCCATTTAATTATTTCACCAGCTTTTAAAAACATTAGTGAATATGTAAATATATTTTGATTCTGCCATACATCAGATATTATGAAATACAAGGCTAAACTGTCACTCTTGAACATGAGTTTTCATCCATAAAGCATTAAGTTAATGTGTTTTCTCATTTTAAAACACAGAATGATTACAAATTTGTATTAATGGGCAATAATAGCCACAATATATAACCCTCAGTGTGGTTAGAACATCCTTTCCTTAGAGCTAAGTATTTTGGATTAAACATATTTAATGATAACAGCCCTAAACTGAGATATATATATATTTTTTTTTTCAATTTACAAATGCTCAATTGATGCCTTACAGAATTTACAGTTAGATAATTTAACTGACTTGTTCACGGTCATACCAAGAGTAAGTACAAAGTCAGATTTTCAGTCCAAGACTTCTTACTTGAGAATATCTGTGTTTAACATATTTTAGGTTTTGAAAGAATTTTATAAAGCAGTAAGCAACTTTTATGCTTTTACCTGGATAAACCTGGGAATGTCAAGCAGCTGTGAAAAATGCCATTTCTCCCTCAGCTGCAGCCAGTTTCTCCGCCTGCCACCCTTATTTGGCATGACTGATTCCCAGCGCCTGTCCTCCCCACTTTGTATTCTGTTCAGACCAAACCCCGAGGAAAGAAAAACACGGAGATGAGGAAGTTGGGAAATCACATTCTTAAAATTTCCCCTTCAGGTTTAGATTCTGTTGAGATGCAAGGTTGAAAAACCAAGGGGCTGGTGTTCAAAGATTTCACATTCTGTAATGAATGCATGTGGCAACTGATGACTGCAATTCCACCTGCTACCTTCTGCCTTTTATTATTGCCCTGGCTGTCTTCTGTATATACTGGATGCATTCTTTCTTTCATGTATAGCAGAGTCTTAATTCAATCTTCTTTTGCCTTCATTGTCTTATCAATAAAGAAAAAATTAAGTTAGGACTAAAATAGAGCTGTTTTAGTCTAGATTTCCTTTCATTAATTTGTGTGAGACACCCTCATTAAAAACTAAATGGACCTAAATAACATGCTTGAGAAAAATATATATTGGGGATAATTTTTTTTAATAACCTGTTTTGTTCCTTAGTGAATCACAGAGGATAAATAAACTTGGTTAAAATAAGTTTATGACAACTTTAACATTAATTCATTCAATTTGCTGTGTGCCCAAAATGAACTAGGTACTCTTCTGGGCATCAAGCTCTAAAGTGAACAGGATTCAACTTCCTGACTTTCTGGAGATCCACTGAAGGAAAGAAAGGGACTAACTCAGGAATTAGAGAGACCAAGAAACATTCTCAAGGTTTAGAATTAATATGAAATCCCAGACACTCAGCCCCCATTTCTGGAGCTCCCACAACTTTGACGGCCAGATCCCTGGTCAAAACCAAAGGGGTTTTCCTGTGTGGCTTATTTTGGAGCCTTTCCATTTCTAATATTCTTTGGATAGAGTTGGTGGCAAAGGAGAACTTCTATATTTGTATGGAATTAGTTCCTAATGGTCCAAATACAGTCCATGGATTTGTTTTCCCATAGAAATATGATGGTTCTCTTCATATAATATTCAATGAATACTGAGGCTGCTTCAATAATGCTGTGATGAGTAGATTCTGTGGGTAAACATATATGTGTGTGAGTGAATATTACACAAAATCAGTCCCCATTATTAGTTGATTAGTAACTGTGTCTTCTAATCTTTCTCCAGAGCAAACACCTGACTCCCTTAGGTGTTTGTCAGCAGGACTCCTTTCTTCCTACCACACCTAGTTACATGCTGCTCTCACACTATATCTTATTAGTCTCCATTTCCTATCTTTACAAGATTCTCATGCCTTTTAAGCTATATAAGTCTGCGTAAATCATGTTTTACAAGTTCATGTTAAAATGAAGCCTCTATATAAAGTATTTTTATCCCCTATCTTTAACTTCTTCGGAATTATCATAAAATTATGTTTGTATTTATTTTAGCATATGAATATACCATTTGGCCTAATAGTTTTGTTTTTCTCCTAAATACAGTACTTTCTTCTCCCTTCCACCATTAAACCAGTCATTTAAAAGGCGAGAATTCTGCCTAAAGCATCTAAATATCTCCCAAAAGTGCTTAGCACAGCACTGCATACCGAGATGAACACTTAAAATGCAGCCTGTTCATAAAGTGGGCTACATTAATTTCAGATAGGCATCTCAATAAACACTGTTTTTGAGTTGATCAGATGCATTTGGTGGGCATTGCTTTCATGCCCTCACACTATCTTCTTGATTTCTTTTTGTAGCCCACTGCTGTACATGAGAATGCTGCTGTTTTTTATTCTTATTATCATTATTAAATGTTCGACGTTAGAATGGAAGCAGGTTCTTTTTCCCTTTGACCATGACAAAGTTCTTAAATGTCATTGATTGAAACCACAGAGTTGAAATGTGTTTTAGGGAAAACATCTTTATTGGCAGAAAGTCACCTCCGTAAATAATACATTATAAGTAGAAACCTGCATCATTTTCCTTTGCTTTTGGTATGTGCAGACCTTTAATCTATAGCTTTCATTCTTCTTTACAATGAATATCAAATCATGACCATATTACTTTTTGAAAAATAAAGTGTATTCTTCACCTCTCACATGATCCCTGCCCTCTTTCTAGTCTTTTCTGACCTGTAGAAACATGAGATATTTTCAAACCAAATAATTGAGTCTATCTGACCACAAAATGGAGATTTCCTTTTTAGTAAAAGTATGTGCTGATGGATTTTATGGTGTGCAGTTTAAACTGCTTCTCACCCATTAAATATGGACACTTCAATGCATTTAGGGTTTAGCCATCAGCTTTTAGTGGCATCAGCCTTCCTATTTTGTTCTCTTTTGATTCACCAATATTAAACACAACCAACAGTGACTTAGAATTAATTCATGGATATTAAACTCATTTGTCACAGAACCTGACAGATTTTTACAATACCAATAGAAGGCCAGGATTTTTCATTTAAATATTGAACTTGGTGTTGCCTAGCTGAATAATGAAAATGATTCTTTTTTTTTTCATTAAAATCAATTTTAGTTGGCACAGAATTTAGATAATGTTGTACTCACTTCTCTTAGTATCGTTCTGTTAGTAAATTAGATGAAATTTAGGAAAGGTTGTTTTAACAATAAATCCATTCTGAAACTGCAGCATCTTTGGTGATCTAAAGTGGTTCTGGGAATAAACTATTTGATATGGGCCCTATATTGTGCTATCTACGAGTTTTAGCCTATTAGACAGTCTTCTTTGTATTATCTAGTACGGACTGGATGGGAGAACTTCCGTGATTGACTTTGCTAATTCACCTCACCTCTGGTGGGAAGACAGAGTCCTCACAGCCCAGTACTTCCTAGATCATTAACCAATCGACCTGGTATTCAGTATACTCCTCCAGACCCATAAGTGACTATCTCCTGTACAAAAAAAATAAATAAATAAAATAAATTAATAAATAATCAACCAACAGCATTAACAACAAAGCAAACACACAGTAAAAACAAACAGCATAGCATTATCTTACAAGCAAGCGTCTTAGCTGGAGGGGGAATATCAGGCTTGGCCAACACATGACTGATATATCCTATCCGCCCATTCATTTAGAATTGGATTTGAAGAGGCAATGACTACCTCACATTGAGCTTTCCTGGCAATTAAAAAATATATGCAATTTAGGAAGCATATATTTTATTATAGCTATTAGCCCATGGCTTTAAGATTTAAATATGAAAATTATGCAGTTTACCTTAGGAAAGCAAGTTTGTAAAGTACACTTTAACCTGCTAATGGTTTTTTAAAAGTTAAAGGAGCTTATACACACAGTCTTATGACTGGCTCAGCCTGAATACAATTTCACTTTTAATAACTGTTATTTTCTCACTGGTGATATTAATTCTGGCATTTAGTCCCTGGCATACTTCCTATAGTCTTTATATTTCACATGTGTGGACATTATCTTTAATTCTTTTGACTATACTTAGTGTTAGAACTTTATGAGACCCATTCTCAAAGCTTTGAGATATACCTGAGGAGGACCAAAGAAGTTTGGCTAAATGTTTCCTGGTAAATATAATGGAAAGACACTGGATTCAGCAAACTTCATCAGGTTTTTTACCACACATTTCCTCCAAGCCTTTCTATGTTACATATTTTGGGACTCCGGACTCTCACAGAGAGGGTTAAGAAACCAACCCCTGCGCTTTTTTATACTTAGAGAGCTCACTGGACTAATGCCCTGTAGTATTCACTTTGCAAAATGATATTTTAGTGCTTAATCTCTTAGATAGCATCTTTCAAAACATCTCCCTTGATGATTTATAGATTTTTATGAAGTCTGGTGACTAGATTAGATGATTTATGACTGTAACTCTATCAGGGTGCATGAGTGAGCACAAGATATTTTTGAATTATATGAGTAAATTCATTTGAAGTGGCAAGAACAAGGGTCATTAACTTATTAACCATGGGGAAAAACTAGAAAATTGATGGTATCACCTGCTCAAAGGTTATATTCAGTTCATTGCTTTAGATCATGCCTATGTCCTAAACATTTTTATATTGAAGTGTTAACAATTTAACCAGCTATATCCTTATTTCAAGGTGTTTGCTTTCTGCTTGAACATCTTAAAACAATAAGGCAAATTATAATAATCCATGAGACAATGGCCTCTGTACCTGGTGCGGTTTGTCACACTTTCATAATTACGATGATTATTTTCTGCGTCTTTTTATATTTTTCTACTTCCTGTGCTTTTTTGTTTTGTTTTGTTTTAAGAGTGCATGCATTTCTCTATAACATAAAGGATAAAATACCAAAATACTTTTTTTTTTTAAATTTGTTATTTTTTGAGGCAGAGTCTCACTCTCACCAGGCTGGAGTGCAGTGCCATGATCTCTGCTCACTGCAACCCACTGGTTCAAGCGATTCTCTTTTCTCAGCCTCCCGAGTAGCTGGGATTATAGGCATGCACCACCACCACCAGCTAATTTTTGTATTTTTAGTAGAGACAGCATTCACCATGTTGATCAGGATGATCTCTATCTCCTGACCTCATGATCTGCCTGCCTCGGCCTCCCAAAGTGCTGAGACTGTAAGTGTGAGCCACCATGCCTGGCCAATAAAATACTTTTATAGATCCATTTTCTTTGTTGTCATTGTTGGGACATGGTCTTACTGTGTCACCCAGGCTGGAGTACAGTGGTGCACTCATGGATTACTTCAGCATCAGCATCCGAGGTTCAAGTGATTCCCCCATCTCAGCCTCCTAAGTAGTTGGGACTACAGATGTGCACCACCATGTCCACCTAGTTTTTCTATTTTTTGCAAAGGTGGGTTTTTGCCATGTTTCCCAGGATGGTCTGAAACTTCTGGGTTCAAGCAATTCACCCACCTTGGCCTCGGAAGTGTTGGAATTATAGATGTGAGCCAGTGCACCCAGCCTGTATATCTATTTTCTAATTCAACACAATGCCTGACACACTTGTATTAACCAATTGTCAATATTCACAAATTAGTTAATACCAAAAATAAAATAAAAATAATATAATACTAAAGATGTATATAAAGATAATAAAGTAGCATTTTTATAATAGCATTTTAGAATTGTCTTAATTTTCTTTTTAAATCTGATTTAACTGGTTGATTTTTACTCCAGTTGACTTGCAGGTACATAGTAATTTTTCCTAAGAGTTTTTTATCAACACAAATTTATTGTTGCTAAACAAAACCTAAATGAAATTATTATGTCTTCAGCCTAGTAATGTAATGATTTTAAATACTGTCTCTCTTTAAACTATACTACAATGTAAAGATATAGTAACAGTCTTAACTCTAAGTTTACCATTAAGGGTATAAATATCACTAAAATTAGAGAAAAGCTGAAAGAACATCAACTGCACTATTCATAATCAACCTCTGACTTCTATTTTGTGCTAACTGATTCATCAAATATGCTTCTCAGGGTTTTTACAAAGCTCACAGGAAGTTGTCTAAGTACTAATCTTTTCAGAAATAAAGAGTTTGTAAATGTCTGTTAAAGACATAATAACAGAAGATATTATGAGTAGAATATGCTAAGGAGATACAAGTGCTTTTCAAAAACTAAATATTTTGGCTCTCTCTAAAATACAATCTTAATTATTTTATTATTCTTTTTATTTACTTATTAATGTTTTTAGATGGAGTCTCACTCTTTCACCCAGGCTGGAGTACAGTGGTGCAAACTCTGCCTCCCAGGTTCAAGCAATTACCTGCCTCAGCCTCCCTAGTAGCTGGGATTACAGGCACCTGCCACCATCCCTGGCTAATTTTTGTATTTTTAGTAGAAACGGGTTTACCATCTTGGTCAGGCTGATCTTGAACTCCTGACCTCATCATCCACGGGCCTGGGCCTCCCAAAGTGCTGGATTACAGGTGTGAGCCACCACGTTCCGCTAATCTTAATTATATATTATGACTATGTAGTCACAGGACCATGGAACATAAGTGCTGCTTTAAGATTATGCTTTAAGGCTACATAATCCATTCTTTTGCCTTGAATGAGAAATAATTTGTAACAAAATAATTACTTCTTATTTCTTATCCTCCTCCTCCATTTTTTTTTTTTCTCCTATCTCTGTGTCTTTCTCTTTTCCTGACTCTTCCTGGCTCTCTCTGTTTTCCTATCTGTTTCTCCTTCTCTCCCTTTTGTGTTAGCCAGAGTAAGGAGAGTAGATGATAATGCATTGAGAGAGTTCATTAATCTAGAAAAGTATATGGTAAAATGAGTGACAGCACCAGTATTTTACTGTCTTAAGAAGACAAAGGAGCCCTGTATGATTTTCCCTATTAAGCAGAGACGGGTTCAGGCTGCTGAGGGGAGGAGCAGCCAGAGCCCTGGAGGACAACCTAAGAACGGTATTGGGAAGTGATTGCAAGGCTTAAGAAGAGAATAAAATGGAGTGATTTCCAGGGGCACTCAAACTCTGTAAGAAAATTAGGGATTATAGATGAAGAAATTTATCCAAGCTCTCAGAGCCATTAAGAGGAAAAACTATATTCAACTCTCCCCTCTCCCCGTTTTGTCTGATTCCAAAGCAGATGCTCCTTCTGAAAACTATGTGTGGGCTGCTGGCAGGAAAAAATGAAAGAATAAAGAACATGAAGAGGGCTAGGGGAAGAATGAAAGAATAAAGAATATAAAGAGGGCAAGGGGAAGAGACAATGATGTCTTTATGGGGACAAGAGCTTATTGGTAAGAGAGAGAACTGCAACATTAAGAGTTTGAGCATCAGTACAGAAAGAGTAAATTTATAAAACAAATGAGGAATTTCCCTCATATACCAAGTGAGGGCCAATTATGTGGCCTCCTAACTGCTGTGACTGCTCTCTGCCTCTAGACATTTTGTTTGTCTTGCAAAGTGTTTTGGTTTTATTTTTGAATACTTCTTAAATTGAATTAGTGCCTACATTTACAGACTAGGAAGTTATACCCCAAAGTCCTTATTTTCTTCCCCTTTTGAAAAGTCTGAAAATACAATACTCGATTCTTATTCCTATATGCCCACAATTTTCAACAGAGATCATAATTAATTACTCTTTTCAGGCATACATTCATCACTTCCCTTAGGAACTCACCCCTAAAGCCTGCTTTAGTCATTTGTATTACCTGCTTGGTATCTAGGTGGATTTGAAATTTTTTTAATCTGAAGTAAAGAGCAAGCACTAACCTAATTTTAGATTGTAGGATAAGTCAGTCTACATTTATTTATTGATCAGGCAGTAATCTATGACCTAAAATATAATACTGTGAAGAAACCAGAAAAAAATTCCTTCGTGGTGATTGTACTTTAATGTGAGTGGCAGATAATTACCAAATAATCCAATAAAATAGATAGTGTGGTTGGGTGGAGTAGCTCATGCCTGTAATCCCCGAACTTTGGGAGGCCAAGCTGGGAGGATTATTTGAGGCCAGGAGTTCGAGACCAACCTGCGTAACATAGTGAGACCCTGTATCTAAAAAGATACATTTTTTAAATTAGCCAAGAATGGTGGTGCATTCCTGTGGTCCTAGCTACTTGAGCGGCTAAGCCAGGAGGCTAGCTTGACCTCAGGAGTTTGAGATTACAGTAAGCTATGAACACACGCTGTACTCCAGCTTGGGTGAAAGAGCAAGACCCTTTCTCTAAGTACATATATATATATATATATATATATATATATATATATATATAGTATGTATATATATATGCACAATCACACATAAATACATACACCTACATACACATACACACACAGAGAAAGATAAGGTGGGAGGGAGTGTATATATACATATATATACACACACGTATATATACACACAGAGAAAAAGTAGGGGGAGGGAGTGAGTGTGTGTGTTGGTGATAAATGTTAAGGAGAAAAAGCAGGAAAGGGGACAGGAAGTGGGTTGCTATATTAAATAGGATAGTTAGGAAAAGTGTTACTGTGGAAGTACCACTTGAGTCACTTGAAAATGAATAGATGATTCCTGTGGCTGTTTTAAGGAAAAGTGTTCTGAGCAGAGGGAAAAATGAAGGGCAGGTGACCTGAATGGATTTGCTAGTGTGTTATAGGAACCTTGATGAGGCCAGTGTGGTGAGCCTGGAGTGAACCAGTGGGAGTAGTAACAAGGTTGGAATACCTTACAAATGATTGCTACTACCTCAGCTTTCACTGAATATGGTAGGAACCCTGTATAACCATAAATATTAGGCTATAAAGGAAGTGAGTTTATGCCAAATCTACTCTCAGCTACATCATGAGTCTGGATATGATTTACCTTATGTAACTAGCCTCCATTTCTCTCAGATACAAGTAAGGGTAAACTGTGCTCTTAAAACAATCTGTATAGTTCACTGTGATCGATTGTTTGGAAGAAAGGATGCATGTGGGTCCCAAAGATAATAGAAATGATCAGGTCTTAATATGGGGTCCTCCTCAGCACAGATTCCTCTTCTGATTGTTGAGTGATGTTCTAGTTATCTATTGCCTTTCAACTCCGTGGCCACCCTTCATTATCTGCTCGGCTATAGTGGAGTTAGACCCTCCTAGAGTTTCTCCTTTGTAATCTTAAAATTAAGGTTTGTCAGTAGAGGGCACTAAAGCAACATTGCAGAAGGAAAAGGGTTTCTCTTCCTGGTTCTGGTATGATTTGGTTTTGCTTTTTGCTTCTATTGCAAGAATGCCTGCATGGGAACATCCAGTGGAACTCTGCTTTAGCCACACACCCAGCGCATGCAGTCCAGGGCTCTAGCTCCTTGCTGTGGCTGTCCCTGTGTTACAACATGTATAGCTGGTCTCCTGCAGCTCTGCAGGTGAGCAGCCTTCAATGCTTTGACTCCATTTGTGTGTGCACCAACCAGCCATCACGTGCCTGTGCCCTCAGGGATGCTTCCTGCTTGTTTAGCAAATGTGGATCAATTCTGGCCTGGACAATTCAGCAAACTTCTCTAGAATCTACTGGGTCGCTGCCATACATTCTCCAGTGATCTGAATTCTAGACTTGGGAAGGTCTCCCACTTATCCAAGTTGTTTCTTGGGTACTTTCTTAGCCCTGAGATAAATAATGAGCCCTGATTTACATAGATAGATAGATGATAGATAGATATAGATATATGTACATGTAAATGGGGGAGAGAGAATATGTGTATGCATGTGTGTGTTTCACTAAATTAGGTGCTGCCATCCAGATGCATGCTGTGTAATTGCTATGCTAATCACATAGGGTGGAAGAGACAAGTGAATTTTTACCTTTCAAATATCTGAGAGTTCAGTAGGAGAGAGAGAAAAAAAAGCATACACACACAATTGTATCATATAGTAAGGACTATGATGGAAGTGGCAGAGTAAAATGTAATAGAAAGGTCAAGTACATCTGTCAGGAAGAGTTAGAGATGTTTTGAGTATGAGAAAACCCTCCCTTTAAGAATCACCAGTCAAGAGTTGTTGTGTTGTTGTCTTTGTATATAACACTACATCTCAACACGAAAGATAATTTCTAAGAATGCTTAGTCTTGTTACAGACTGAAACATTTTGACTTACCCATTATGGTTCCAGAACTATAATTTACTGGGAGTCACGTGGTAGTTGAATAATGAAGTCAACTTTTTGGATGCTTACTTAACACTCACGAAATTATGCACTGGCCAGATTCTGCTAATTGTAGGAGAAAAATTAATTCACAAATTTAAAAGCTTATATCAGTTATTTAGCCACACTTTAATAAAATATTGGGGCAGGAAAAGCTCTCAATTTTATTTCATCGCTAAGCCATGTATATCCAGGGCATGTATTTGCATATGGTTGAAATGTGCTAGCCCAGATTCAAAACATCATACATTTGTTTAACTACTGCTTCTTTTAAATAATAAGGACTTAAAAGAGTCTAGCAATTATAATTTAAATTGCAAATGGAAAAACATAGGGGTTCTATTTATCTGAATCTGTATTGTCTTAAACATGAGTGCTGGTAACATTATTTTTCATTTAACAATATTTTTCCTTATATAAATAATACATTAGGATATAAAACTGCCCACCTGTGCTGTGCATCATTATTATTCATTATGTTGTCCTTGGGAAGTCTGGTTCCTAAATATTTATTACTATGAACTCATCCAGTGGCTTTAATCCATGAGGAATATGTTGAAATCTTAATCTTGTTCTTTTGAAATGTAGCGAACCCTGGAATTAATGTGGTAGCTGAAGTAGGGGGAAGTTTAAACCACAATTCTTTTGCACAGGATCAATGGATCAGTTCCAGTGTAAACAAAGGTTGGTTTAGTCAAATTAGCCATCTGTCTCTGATGAATTTAAACAGTAATATGACACATTTAGTACTGTGTAACAAGCTTTTGCTTATTTTTAATTTTGTTTTAACAGAGAGAAGGTAACAGTGGATAATAGCAGCCCCCAGGTTTCCTCTTTAGATTAATTCTTGAGCTGCATAGTACCATCTTTTTTTCATGTACAGCAGTTGGCAGAATTTGTAATGGTAGCATGTTTGAAGGAACTTCCATTTGTAGATGCTACAGTTCTTCAATTCTTCCACAGTCACTTGACATCTTTTCAAAGTCTTTTTCTTTCTTCACGGATTAGCCAGTGAAGTCTGCCATTCTTCCATGAAGTAGCCTATAAGCTTTAATTACATGCTTGAAGTTAGTGTCATGTTTTACTTTTGAACAGACAGCAAGATGTCTGCTTCTTTTGTTACGTGACTAACTTTGGGGGAAGATCATGTATCTGGGGAAATCTATTGATGGCAAGGCTATATGGAATATGTATGCTTAGTTACTAATACTGTTGATGATTTAACCCATTTTCCATTTAGAAAAAAAAATGCAGCCTGCTGCCAGTGCTCATTTCTCAGAACAAATGGGAAATGGGTTAAATAAAATCATTTTATTACTTACATAGAAATTACTAGTAGCTCAGGATTGTCTTGCTGGATAATTTTCACTTCATTATAATCTCCGAATTATCTCTTACAGTGGTATACATATATTCTGGTACTTATTCTTCTCCATTGTTCCAGCTGACATGATAGTTAACTAGTATGATTAACTAGTCAGTAGAGGACTTGTAAACTCTTAAGTGACAAAATGCTTGGAAACTCCCATCTGCTACAGCAATGTAAGACTCACAATACCTCCATACTTCAGAATAGACAGAACATAGGACAATTATTACTTATTCACTTCTTTGTGCTAATGTTTATATCAGCTTTGTACCTACAGTGCCCAAGGTCACAGATGTGCTATATAAATACACAACCACAATCTAGAGAAGAAATATACCTTTAAGTTTGTTTTTAATAATTCATTTGTACATATTTCATTTTGGATTTGTATTTGCTTAACTGTGTCTTTATGATAGATTAAATTATCCACCCTAATTCTTCACCCTACCCTATATCCACACCCATTGATACGGGTCTTTGTAGTTTCTCCACCTAGAGGGGGGGATCCATTTCATGATTTGAATTCAGCCATGTTACTTAGTTGGATTAATAAGATGTTAGCAGATGTGGACACACTTAATGGCTTTCAAGGTATGTCTGGGCTTGCCCTCCTGTGCTCTGCCATTGCGATGAAGGCCCAGTTAACCTGCTCTTCCAAGAAGTATAAGAGACCTGTGAAGACCACTTGGAAGACAAGACTAGCCTAGAGAAGCCTAGAACAGCCAACCCCCAGCCAGCTTGCAGGCGTGGTAGTGAGGTTAAACGAATGTTGTTTTAAACCACTGAGTTTGTGGGTGGTTTGTTATGTATCATATTTGTGTCTAAAATTTTGATTGATTCAGTGGCTTTTATTTTGAAGAACATTGCGTTTAGAACTATTGTACTGGAAGTTAAAGCAGATGAAAAATTTTAGTCTGCACCTATTGCATGTTTATTTTTGTCCTCTTTTTTGTCTAAATTTATTTATATCAAACATCACCACTTGTAACATCCATTATCTGCTCCTATTTCAGCCTGTCACTATATTATTGAAATCTACTCCTTCCCAACTCAGAGCCACTTCTTCCACGTCCTTTCTGACACAGAGTTGACTAAACCCTGGCCTGTAGTCTTGGGGTAAAAATGGAAAACTCCTCACAATGACCGCCAGTTCCCTCTCAAGGTCCTTCACAAAAGCAGCCCCTTCCCCTGACTGCTATTGGAAGACATGGCATTACTTCCATTCCATTTAAACTGCTTGTGTTTGACTTAAGTTCCCAAGTTAGGTATTTACCTAAGTAAACTGGTACCTGACTTATATCTGCATGCCCAAGAGAGGAAAGCAAAATGGCTCCTTCCAGAACATGAATTTCCCCTATAAAGGAAATTTTGTTTCTGCTATTAGAACCATCAAAAGCAAGTAACTGTCCTGTTACATGAAAGAAACTGTACAAGGGATATAAATGGAATGCACATAGCTGCTTTTTAATTTGTTTTCATTTTATTAGACATGAATTAAAACACGGATTGAATACCTAACACCTGGCCATCCTAATGATGACAAATAGGTTCTGAAGAAACAGAAGTAAAAAATATGCTGACATATTAAAATCATGATCTGGCACAAAACTTTTCACAGTTCAGTTTCTAGTTTTTTTTTTTTTTTTGAGACAGAGTTTCCCTCTTGTTACCCAGGCTGGAGTGCAATGGCGCGATCTCGGCTCACCGCAACCTCCGCCTCCTGGGTTCAGGCAATTCTCCTGCCTCAGCCTCCTGAGTAGCTGGGATTACAGGCACGCGCCACCATGCCCAGCTAATTTTTTGTATTTTTAGTAGAGACGGGGTTTCACCATGTTGACCAGGATGGTCTCGATCTCTTGACCTCGTGATCCACCCGCCTCGGCCTCCCAAAGTGCTGGGATTACAGGCTTGAGCCACCGCGCCCGGCCCAGTTTCTAGTTTTGAGACACAGTCTGGATTTTCCTAGGATTTAGCTGAGTGGCATTCACAAGCGGCTGCAACAGGAGCAGCGATGCTGTGCTCCCTCAGCTCTGTCCACGGCAATCGGAGACGTCTAGGTGCTCCCCTTTCTCTCCAGGTAGTCTGGGAGTTCCTGGGGAGCTTTTCATGATATGTTTCATTGTAGTTACAAAATTTGTCACATATTATCTGATACTGTCTACCTTTTCTGCTACTGTTGCCCCAGTATACTCTTCAAAAGTCTCTACACTTGGTTCAGAGGGCCAGGGCTTCTGATATGGTTGGGCTCTGTGTCCACACCCAAATCTCATCTCAAATTGTAACCCCCACAGGTGGAGGGAGGGACCTGGTGGGAGATGATTGGAGCCTGAGGATGGTTTCCCCCATGCTGTTCTTGCTATAATGAGTGAGTTCACGCAAGATACGATGGTTGCAGGAGTGGCCGTTTCCCCTGGCTCTTTCTGACTTGCTGCTATATGAGGCAGCATACCTGGGGGATCGCTTCCTAAAACTTCATTTTAAGTTTTCTGAGGCCTTCTCAGCCTTGCAGAACTGTGAGTCAATTAAACCTCTTTTCTTCCTAAATTACCCAGTCTCAGGTAGTATCTTTATAGCAGTGTGAGGACAGACTAATATAGCTACTGTTGTTGATGGTACCAAAGCTATTGGTATCAAAGCTATTTTGGTACTAAAGCCAGCCCTTTTCATAGTTACATGATCTTTTATTGAAGCTACCAGTTTCTCCCTCAGTCACACCTCTACTCTGGGGTTTAAATATTTTAAGTTGATGAAGACTAGGCTATAAATCAACCCAAGTAGTAGATGTTTTCCCTATTTTAAAGTGCTCTTACCTAACCAACACTAGCTCACTGTCTTTGAATTTCTATTGAGCCCCATGTTTCACCCATTGGATACTTTTTTTCTTTTTCTCAGTAGTTTTCTAAGTTATATGAGGCTCTCTACACATATCCAGACCCATTTAATTACTATGATGGAAAAGTTTAGCCTGCTTAAAATAGGACCTCCTGTCAATTGTAAAGAATATTTCATAGTGATGAATTGACCTTTTAAGCTGCATTCATCATGATAAGAGGATGCCATATTTGTACTTTTTGCTTTCTGTCTTTATTAATCAAATAATGGTATAATAATTAATGCTATTTAAGTAGTAGATATTTGGGACCTACTGTGTACCGTATCCTTTGCTAAACTCTGGAGTTAATAAAATGATAAGTAAGTATTTATTTTTCTAAATAAGTGTCCAGTCAACAAATGACAGACATATCCATTAAAAATACGCAGGAGTGATGGGAGGATATCATGACACACAGTCAGTGTAATGAGGTCACTATTCTCAAAATTCCAAATTAGGACATAGGCATAATAGCATATGCTGATATCAAATTATATTCTAGCATGTGGTAGTGTTTTGAGCCTTCACTATATGTGTGTGGAGGCAGACAATACATTTGGAAAGAGACATCATCTTCTATTACTACATCCTCCAAGCCTCTTAGTCCTAGTTGAATTTATGTAAAACATTTGATCCGATATGTGTCTTTCAGATTGGAATTGTACTGATTGATCAATCAATAAATCCCAACATATATACTAAGAATCAGCTGGTGGCTTTTCTACAGTTCTGGATATTATGGGAATGGAAGGATGGATGAAAGGAAGGAAACTGGAATGTATACAACATGATCTGTGCTCAGAGTTTGTAATCTAATTGGCGCATGTCTCAGACATATGTTCCTTTCTTTCCTAGTACATATTTCTCCTTCCTCCAGCACCCTGATATTCCTTTGAAGGATTCATCCTACCCCCATTCTAATCTATGTGTAGTGGGAAGATGTGAGGATACCACTGACTCAGTGGAACCATCTCTGGTCTCAGTGATTGACTTAGTGATCGAATATGACCGAACTCAGTTCAAGAAATAAATAATCCCAGGATTAGGTACATGCTGTCAGAAAAGATGCTGACCTCAATGGAGGTGTAATACAGGAACTGGAGAACTAGGGCTGATGGAGCCATGTTGCTACCATGACGGAAGCCATGATGTTGTTTTGGAGGCCATAGGATGGAGCCTAAGATGTAGCTGATTCCATGGAAGGAAGAAGGGGAAAGCATAGCAAAATCAGATCACTGATAATATTGTTTTGAGGCACTAGATAAAACCTCAAATCAAATCAAATCATTACTACATTTGGATTTTAATTTGCTTAATTAATCCCTTTAAAATGACTTCAGGTTGGTTCTACTGTTACTGGCATCAAAAAAGTTTTAACTGACACAAAAAAAAACTATATACAGTGGTATGACTTGTGGAAAACAGCTCATAGCAAGACAATAGAAGAAAATAGTGTCACTGAAAAGCACAGATTAATTTTAATGCAATGGTGTGAGGAGGTGAATATGATGTAGTGGAAACATACTGAAGCTGATTTGCTCTGTTGGTCCCTGGAAATATCGGACTGGAATAGAACTGAGGGCAGGGCTAGAGGCATGGACCTATGGGTAACCATCAAGATGACAGTTAAATTCATTAGAAATGAACTTATAAATAATAAACAGAAAAATGCAGTGGACTCAAAGAGGAAACTTTACTATTAGAGCAAAATTGGTGAGTGAAAAGATCATGAAGGCAATAATAAAAAAGGAAGGACTCAGGAACTGTCAAGGTTTTAAAAACTAAAGGAATTATAATGCCAATTAAAATGCATCGATCTGATGAATTTCTTTAATACTAATGAGTATAATAATAATTGACTTGTAAGATGAAAACTGGAAATTTTTCTCTTCCTTTAAAGGGCTTGGTAATTAATCATAAATATGTAGAGGCGAAGACCGATGTTTGATGCAGTTATAAGAATGTGTAGCTTGGCTGGGGTCACTCCTGTAATCCCAGCGCTTTGGGAGGCCATGGCGGGTATATCACAAGGTCAGGAGATCGAGACCATACCAGCCAACATGGTGAAACCCCGTCTTTACTAAAAACACAAGAATTAGCTAAGTGTGGTGGCACATGCCTGTAATCCCAGCTACTGGAGAGGCTGAGGCAGGAGAATTGCTTGAACCAGGGCATTGGAGGTTGCAGTGAGCTGAGATCATGCCACTGCACTCCAGCCTGGCAACACAGTGAGATTTTGTCTCAAAACAACAGCAACAAAAAGATTCTGTAGCTCATCTTTCCTCACTGTGCACTGTTAGCCTCAAAATATTTGAAAGGCTTAGCAGGAGCTCCTCTTCAGGTGGACTAGAGACTCCAGATGTAGTGGTTTCTGTTGAATAACCCTTATAGTGGTCTATTTTCTACAGCATTTGCTTTGATCGTGCTAATATGTTTGTTGGTCTTTTCCTCATGGAATCATTTTCAGGATCTTTCTGCCTTGCTTTTGTAGACTTCTGAATATAAATGTGCACAATTCCCTGTAGCAAAGAGGATATATATTTTAAAATTTACATGGTTTTTACCTAGATATAAATAAGTGCTTCAAATAAGAAACCATTATTTCCTTAATTTCGAAGGGTAAGTGCATTCATTGTTGCAGCCAACATTTGACAGGTCTTTACCAATATGTCTTAGGTTTAAGGAAGAGTCTTCCCCACTAAGATGAAAGAATACTGCTTAGTTTAATGCTATGGAATGGCAACCATGAACATGCCATGCTCCTAGGGATTAATTTGTTTAATTCTCATAACAATTCTATGTGCTGATGTTATTATTATCCACATTTGACAAGGAAGGGATTGAAATTCAGATAGGTTAAATTACACATGTAGTAATATTACATCTTCTAACGGCTGGCTAAAATAGGTCAAATACTTCCTTTCCCTTTTAATAGGAGTCATTGTGCTAGTATTGTCTATTGAAGAAAAATAAAGCACATACACATTTCATGTGATCATATACCTGTAGCCTCATTTTAAGAGTGACCATATTTGAAGTCTTTCTAAAAGAGGGATATGAGGTCCAAAGTGGTGTATCTTCTGCCCAGGAGTGTAATGTTAATTTCATAGGTGTTTTTAAATCTTACATTTAAAATTAATTTCAGTCTATAAAGTTAAAATATATAGATTGCATGAACTTAATTTACTTATAATTTAGGTAAGGTGAACACTAGAAAAAAGAATTTTACCTATCATTTTTATATTGCTCATTCATGTTTCTAAGAAGCAAAAAATTCAAGTGAAAATGTGATTCATCTAATATAGTAAACAGGAATGGTGAAAAATGCTTGAAACTGTATAAATGTCATACTCATACATACCCTGCAACTTCTGAAAAGTCTTCAGAATTGCTTCTGGCTGTGACATGTATAACAGAACTTAGTCAAACATGTAACTTACCCCTACCCACCAAAACAACTGCTTCTCCAGGTATAGTTCTAGCTGACCATTCTCAGTATCTTTGATGAAATAAATTAATTCAGAAATTCAGGTCAAGGGTGCAGAATGCTGGAGTAGAGTTCTTTGTTAATGGTCACTAAGAATGTTTTAAAAAATTAAAAAGAGAGATTTTAAATTTTACGTTTACAAAAATAGATGTTTTTCTTTATTATTTAATTAAATCTTCTCTATTATAAGAAAATAACTAGAAGTGTATAATTGGATTGTTTGTAACACAAAAGATAAATACTTGAGGGGATGGATACTTCATTTACTCTGTGATTATTATGCATTCCATGCCTATATCAAAGTATTTCATGTGTCCCCATAAATACGTATACCTGCTATACACTCAAAAATTTTTTAAAAATCTAAAAACGATAATTTCTCATGATAGAATTTCTAAGAAAGGATGGAGTTGGTATCTGTAATTTATAGACGTTTTTCTGGGATGGTTATCTGAAAAACTCGCTAAAGCTATGAAGCATTGAGCTTTATTGCAGATGTAGTTTATTAAAAAGTTTTAAAAATCTTCCTCGATACTTTAGGAGGTAATGATATATATATATATATATATATATATATATATATATATATATATATATATATCTTTCCTAGAAGGTTTTCTGAAATTATTTTTTTAGAATACATATGATTTGTACCTGAGAATAGATGTTTAGATTATTTTCTTGGTGTAGTAGATAGATTGTTTTACAAAATAAAATGTATTGATGATCTTTTGAGTTTCACAATCAGATGCAAAAAGAGAATTTATTTAAGAATATGTAAAATTAGAAGAGAAATTTTTGATTTAATCAATTTGACCTAAAAAAACAAATGTGCCCCCGAGCAAATACATATTAATCTAATCAATATTTCCTGTTGTATAACACATTTAAAAATCTGGTTAAATGTAGCTTTTAAAACATTTCTTTTGCTTAATTTTGTTGTCGTAATATGTCTATACCTTTTTTTTGAATGTTGTTTGCAAATCTGCTGGAAATCTATTCTCAGGCATTGAGAGAGGGACTATGATCTCCTTCTGTTATTGGAAGGTGGAAAGTTGCCACAAGTTTCCACAGCCACTGACCAAAGAACTTCCATATTTTGGATTCTTATCAATATGTGTAATGACTGTCATGGGAGAATCTGTCATGCTGTAAACAGCTAGGAGATGAGCTCTCAGAGAGCAGGAACAGTGTTTGTTTTGTACTGCTGTGTTCTGCATGCTAACATCATGCTCCGCCTATGATAAGCACTGATTAAATATTTATTGAATGAAAGCCTGGAGGGTCAGAGGTGTGACTATGATTGCAATGCTGTGTCTGGGTACAGGAGAAAAGCTTCTATTGGATTTAGGCACTGAGAAGAACAGTCCTGACCTGGCCACAGTTCTTGAGAAAAGGATATGGTGGTTTTATCTGGTCTTAAGTTTTATGTGTTCTTGCTCTAAAATGTGGATACAAAAAAGGTCGAAGGAATCATATTCTATATTATAACATCTAAGAAAGGGATCTTATTTTGTTAGATTCATGCTCTTGCCAGCATTTTCTGTTACTGCCTTCTCTTTTCTCCTCGTTCCTAGTGTGCAAACATGCTCAAGTTTCTCCAGTATTAAAACTAAAGAGTTTATTTGGCTTTTACCCACTGCTTTTATCTCTTTACTTTCTCTCAAGTCCGGATTATTAAGGAGGATGATTGGTAGTGGATGTCTTCAATTTCTTCTTTCTCATTTCCACTCAACCTCTGTGCAGTCTGGCATTGCCACCACTGCTGCACTCAGAATAGTTCCATGGAAGCCTCCAAGGCTGATACTGTGAGAATCAAATGCAGAGGGTATTTGTAAGAAATCCTGGCTGCACTTGAACGTTCTCCTCACATCCACCTCTTGAAATTCTGTTCTGTTGCTCCAGAAGACTTCAGTTTCCTTTTTTCTAACTACCCCACCTCATGCCACATCACTCCTGCTTTATACTTCAGCTCTCCCCAGGTTCTGCCCCCAGTTTTCAGCTCAGTTCTTTTCTTGTGCACACGTTTCACAGATAATCCTTTCCACTGCAAGTATTTTTTTTAACACAACCTGTATAATAACTGTCTTTCCTTTCTTTCCTACCTCCCACCTTTCCTTTTTCTGTTCCTTCCATCTTCCTTTCTTCTGTTCCTTCCAAGAATCCATCCGTAAAAGTCTTGACAGATACACAACAAAACAATAGCTGTCTCCTAGTGGGAACTGTGAGATTGTGTTTAGATCTTTTCATAGTTTTATTTATTTTCTGATTTATTTTACAATGAATGGGAATTAGTTTTAAAAAGTCAGAAGTAAAAAACAAAATTATATCCAACTAGGAACAAATAGAAAAAGTGACTGTTCTCGAGAATAAACACCCTCTTTGACTCTCCTGGAATCCTTTCACACACTTGACCTTACCCTTTGTGTTAAGTGAGGTGAAGGGCAGGAACCATGTCTTAATCACCTTTGTAGGTTGTTTAGGACAGTGCTTGGGACTTAGTAAATAGTCAGTAAGCATGCTTGATACGGTGGTAAGCTCACCACACTCTCTGCAATCAAAATGACATACTAAAATCTTGGGAGACGTGGGTGAAAACTCAAAGCAGATGGGGCTTGGGCCAACATTCTGGAGAGGAGAGTGCACCATGATGATCACAGTAATTGTTCTACCTTTTTCTCTCAAAAATCTGTCTATTTTCAGCAAAAAAAAAAAAAAAAAAAAAAAGAGGGCTTGAGGAGGAATTATAAAGTCAGATGCTTACAACAGACTTGCTGGGTTGGAGAGGGGGACTTTCACAGCCAGGGCTGCCAAGTGGATTAGGACTTGGGGGTGAGGAAGAAGTCGCAGAGAACTAAACCAGAAATGATAGACAGTAGGTGATTTCCTCTGAAGGGATTTGCCAGTTCTTACACTGCACAAGTGTTGGGTGAAACTCCTAGAAATGAAGCAGAAACCTGTTCCCAGGAGACCAAAAAGTGAAGCAAAGGTATCAGGAGTCCAGTCGTCCTAGTGGAGAGAGAAGTTAGAGTTCAGTGCCTAGGAAAGTGGAGTGGCCCTTTTAAATTCCACTAGCTTACAGTTTTGATCCCAGAAGTACTATGATCCAAGAATAAGAGCAAACTGGAAGAAAATACCATCCCTAGCAAATCCCCAAACCCACACTTAACTGAAGATATCAGAATCTTACCTGCCTTCAGAATAAAATAAAATTCTATTTGGGGAAAAATCAGACCAGCCAGAGATTTTGTGCAATATCTTGTGTACTATGTATAATATTTACTTAAAATTACCTAGCATGCTGATAAGCAGGTTCAGATGACCACAAAGAAAAAAAATAGATATTTAATAGATTATTTAGATTTTGAAGTTATCAGGAACCCCTAAATAACTATGATTAATATTTTCAAGAAATAGAGAAAAAAGTAGAGAATTTTCTTAAAGAACTGGATTCATAACAGATTTGGCAAATCAAAGGAGAGGGTTAATGAACTGAAATATCAGTGCCTAGATAAAAGCTTAAAGAGGGAAAAGCCTGGAAAATGAAGAAGAATATTTAAAAACTGGTGACATGTGTCTACATATATATAATTTAGAGTTCTAGAAAGTGAAGAGCAAGAGAATGGGACAGAATCAATAAAAAATTTAAACTGATGATTAAACCACAGCTCCAAAGTCTATACATTCTAGGAAGGTAAATATAATGAAAGAACACATCTGGACATACCATAATGAAACTGCTGCAAACAAGAGGGAGAGAAAAAAAAGCAGTCAGACTATGTTTTATTTATATTTTCTTTTATTTTTTCAGACAGAGTCTCACTGTCACTCAGGGTGAAATGCAGTGGTGCAATCTTGGCTCCCTGCAACCTCTGCCTCTGAGGTTCAAGCGATTCTGCCTCTGAGGTTCAAGTGATTCTCCTGTCTTAGCCTCCTGAGTAGCTAGGACCACATGTGTGAGCCACCACGACTGGCTAATTTTCATATTTTTAGTAGAGGCCAGGTTTTACCATGTTGACCAGGCTGGTATGAAGCTCCTGACCTCAGGTGATCTGCCTGCCTTAGCCTCTCAGAGTGTTGGGAATTACAGGCTGAGTCCCGGTGCCTGCCCAGCCAGGCTGTTTTAATTTTGTTCATTTTGAGTTCCACATTTATAGAAGGTGATTGAAAAACTAGAGCATATCCACTGGCAAGTGTCCAAAGATCATAAAAGACCAAGAGACTGTACCTGGAAACCAGAAAACCATAAAAAGGTGAGAGATGTGGGAACGTTAAACCTGAAACGAGTAAGTGAGACAATTACAGTAGTCTTAAAAAATGTCGAGTGTTGTCAGGATGAAAAGGCAATTTTCTTGTTCTATGTTATCTGGAGGACAGAGTTAGGATGCAAGCTGCAAGGAAGCAATTTGTGACTCAACATAGGCAAGTTTAACAAATGAAGCTGAATGAAAATGGAACAGTGAACTCCCAATCATAGAGATTTTTAAACTGGGATTTAGAGGACGAAGCTTCACAAATGTAGAGGTATTCTTAAATTGATTGTGAGTTTAATGAGCTCTCCTGTAAGATTCCTTGTAACTCCAAGGTTAAATAATTCTGTACTGTGCATTCTAGTGACTGATGGTTGTATTTTCATGACCACAACTCACTTAAGAAACCATTCATTTAGTCATTCACTCAGCAAGTGTTACTGAAGACCTACCTCATGGAAGGTCCCCTCACAGGCAGTGGAGCTACCAAGAGGCATAACACACAGTCCCTGACATTATCTTGATTGTGCACAGGAGAAAGCCTATTCTGGAGAGTTTGTAACTTATTCAGGTCACTATAATGTAACTTAGTACAAGAGAAGACACGACATTTATTATTAAAATGGAGCTGAATAGTGTAAAAGAATAATTCATCTCCTCTAAATAGGTATTTTATTCCTTTTTTCAGAGGAGATTATGTGCTGTTTGTCATATATTGAACAAAACTGCTGGCAATGTAACCCTTTTTAGGACACTCAGATGATCTTAGCATAGTGTAGCTTAATTCTCTAGAAGCCTTGATGTTTTTGTCTTAAATTATCTTTCATTTCTTCAATGATTTCTACTTTCTGTTTCAGTTGACAATGTAACAATTCCAATTTTCTGGCATGAAGTGATCAAATAAGTCTTTATGTAATGGCAGAAGAAAGATGTTATTAATAGTAAATTTTAAATGCATTTTCTGTGCCATTAAAGTAAAATCTTCTGCACTTATTTCTTGCCCCAAACACTTTCTCCTACTCAGTCTAATAGGTTTAACACTCCTTGATCCCATCATTTTAATAACCTAGGCTGAGGGGTTGGCTTAAATCATAGTTTGAAATTATAAGGACACAAAGCTTCAAAAATATACTTTTCGTACTAACGTCTATTTTAAAAACTATCATCTAGTAGAAGAGATACATTTAAAGGCACCTTTAAACTGGAGGAGGAAAAAAAAGAAATGCCATATATCTCAGTTCTGTTCTATCTGTCCTTGATTTGCCCTCAAGCATTACTGAAAAGTATTGTCAGTTCCGCTGCCTGAAGATCGTTTTTTGGAGGAAAATAAATGTTTCAATTGTGACACTGTGTTCCCATTTGATACACCTTTCAACTTGCAAGTTGCTGAAGGAAGAAATAGCGACATTTTGTTTCAGTGACAAACTAAGGCAAAAACAACTTCTAATATAATGGGTAGCAAAATAAAAACAGATATCTCTGCTGTGATCGTGTGCTGAAGTCTTAATGAACCTATACATAGTCTAGCTATAAGCCCACATATAGGCAGGCACACAGGCCGGGAATCACCTGGAGACTGAGCCCACCTGGCAATTAGAGCAAAGTGCAGGTGCCTTTGCTTCGTCTGTTTCCTTGAATGGTCCTTCCCTGTTGTCACCCCTCACAGTTTCATTTGAATTTATATTGAGACAACCTGAAGATTCTGTGGACTGATTACAGATGTAACCTGTAAGTATTCTGAATTTCAGTCTTTTTGTCATCACTTTTTCCACTTCAAATAGATTTTACTAAAAGCATACTAATAGATCAAAGTTAGGGCATTCTCTACACTGCTTTAAAATTCTAAAAAAATTAAATCAATATAATAATAATTCAGGGTCACTATCAATTAAATTATATGTATATAGCCACATACAGATACACACTTTTTTTTTTTTCGAGCTCTCATTCTGTTGCCCAAGCTGGAGTGCAGTGGCATGATCTTGGCTCACTACAACTTCCACCTCCTGGGTTCAAGTGATTCTCCTGCCTCACCCTCCCGAGTAGTTGGGACTACAGGCATGTGCCACCATGCCTGGCTAATCTTTGTATTTTTAGTAGAGATGGGGTTTCACTATGTTGGCCAGGCTGGTCTTGAACTCCTGACCTTGTGATCCACCTGCCTTGGCCTCCCAAAGTACTGGGATTATAGGTGTGAGCCAGTGCGCCCAGCCCAATTCAATTATATTTAACTTTTACTTGTTGTGTTGAACTTCTACTGTACACCCAAAACTGTTTTGGTGATTCTAATTAATGTAAGTTTTATTGTACTTACTTACTGGGTGTTTTGTCATGTGAAACCTAAATAAGCAAGAAATATGGACTTCTTGGTCATATTTTCATTATTTTCTTTTGTCCTTCTTGGCCTTTGCTTATTTGGCATCCCTAGATAGAGAGGACAGGCTGTTTCCTATTTCAAGAACATGTTGTTAATGTTTGATACTATATAAATGTACACAACAATACTGATGAGCCAAAGAAATTAAGCTTTGCAAAGGGCAGCTTTAATTTGTTGATTTGGATCTTGGAAATGTGGGTTATTTTGTGATCGAATAACATTCTTCAATGTTTAATGCATGGCCTCATTTACCTTGATTAGCTCAGCAATTCGAGACACATTATTTCCAAAGATGCTAATCAATTTTAAATCAAAATAGATTGAATTGCCTCTAAAATTGTGGAGATTACCCGAAAGTGTCAATCTCTTTGGGAAATTGAAATTCTGGCATCTTAATGAATGCAGCCTAGTTATGGAAGTACTATATGAGAATAATGGGTTTTCAAAATACTATAAAGTAAGGATAAACTTCTGAATCTAATACTTTTAAATTAATTTAGCACTAGAATTATTTTATCAAACTATTGTATTTGAAGGAAATACCTATGCTATTATTGCTGATTCTATTCTTTCTAATTGATAAAATTTGAAACTTAGAAACATCATTCACTAGTTATTAGCTACCTCATTCACTTCTTCTGGATTGTTCAGACTTTACAGTTTAAAATATTCTCTCTGGTCAGATTGTAGTAAAACTACTGAGAACTGCGTGTATAAAATAATTTAAATCAGACATAGAAGACAGTTTCTTTAGTGAACATTTCCAAATTAACATAGCATTTCTACTGATATTTAATTATATATATGTATATATATATATAAAAATATATACACATATATAAATATATTCTAGATATTTAAATAAAAATACACTGATTTGATTAATCTATTTCACATGTTAACTTGCATTTATATTGCAAGAGAAAATCATTGGCATGCCTGTATAAAGAAACTGAAATACAAAGGCTTCTGACCATTGGTTTATATTAGTTAATGCATTTAATTTTAGGTCAGTGGCATATTTAAAATAAGGAGGGAGTAGAAAAGGAAAGTGTGTTCTTACTAGAGTCATTAGGGGGCTTAAGATATTAAGACCTAGAAGGATAGGTTTTTGTTTTGTTTTGTTTCTGTTTTGTCCAAAAAGTAAATAAACATGCCTACGGGCTGGGTGGGATGCTTCACACTTGTAATGCCAGCACTTTGGGAAACTGAGGAAGGTGGATTACCTGAGGTCATAGGCTGAGAAATTATATTAGTCATTTTTTTTCTTATGACACATCATAAGTAAATGTCAGAAAATAGATACAGAACACAGAACAGGAGAAAGTTGACATTTTATTAACAATTCCATTAAAATAAATGAGCTCACAACTCATTTTTTTTTGAATTTCAATTTTACATTTAATTATAAGACCACAATAAAAAGTTGAACATATACATATCTATGGATTTCACAGAAGATTAGTAAAACTGATGGCAACTTCAGAATTATTTCATAAAGAGTACAAACAGTCTTTACCACAATTTTTCCCATGGTCTTATCCTTGAAAATAAAATTCCACACACTATCAAACTAAATTGAGATTTGCTAATGGCTAAAATCACCATAAATATACAGTACTGTCTCTGAAACAGCTACAAACATCTTGTTTTTGCAAAATATATAATGCTTCTCAATCTTGCTGTCCTTATCTCAATTTCTAAAAATATTTTGAAATAATCTCCTTTAAATGTTATTCTTGTTAATAAGGGCAAATCTTTTAAAATCCACATGCTAGATCATGAAAACACTTGAGGAGAAAATAAACTGCGAAAAGAGTGGTTATTTAAATACTTCAAACTGCACATGTGAAACAAGACCCACTATTTAATCAGGATTCTATGCAAGTTTTTACCCACTACTATGATGTTCAAGACCAGCCTGCCCAATATAGTGAAACCCTGTCTCTACTAAAAATACTAAAATTAGCCAGGCATGGTGGCAGGCACTTGTTATCCCAGCTACTCAGGAGACTGAGGCAGGAAAATCACTTGAACCCAGGAGGCGGAGGTTGTGGTGAGCCAAGCTCATGCCATTCTACTCCAGTCTAGGTGACAGAGTGAGACTCCATCTAAAAAATAAAAATAAAAAAATGAACGTGCCTATGGAGATTAAAGTCACAATTTTTCATAACATGAAAATATTCTGAAGAGTGGTCATAGCATTTTGGAGTTTGTATGATACCATCTCATATTGAGCTCCTCCCATGACTATCTTTGTTGCCTTGCACAAATTCTTAAACTCTCCGAGCTTCATTTTTTTCCATTTATAAAATTGAGCATAAGCCAGGCGCGGTGGCTCACGCCTGTAATCCCAGCACTTTGGGAGGCTGAGGCGGCTAGATCACGAGGTCAAGAGATGGAGACTATCCTGGTCAACATGGTGAAACCCCGTCTCTACTAAAAATACAAAAAATTAGCTGGGCATGATGGTGCATGTCTGTAATCCCAGCTACTCAGGAGGCTGAGGCAGGAGAATTGCCTGAACCCAGGAGGCGGAGGTTGCAGTGAGCCGAGATCGCGCCATTGCACTCCAGCCTGGGTAACAAGAGCGAAACTCTGTCTCAAAAAAAAAAAAAAAGAAAGAAAAAAAAAAAAGAGTGTAATTACTACTGCTCTATAGGATTTTTTGTTCATTTGTTTGTTTGTTTGCTTTTTGGAGGGGGCAATAACAAGGTCAGGATTTAATAAGATATATGTAAATAATTTAGCACTGCCTCGCCGCACCTGGTAGATGTTCTTGTTAAAACTGCTCTTAGCGCATGCATGATGAGTCAGGGAACTTTGCAAAGTACCCTGAGGAAGACTGAAGGAGGACATGTGATGCCATCTAAAAAATAATCATCCACATCCAGTTTCTAGTTCCTTATTCAGTAATTGAATATAAAAAATGACAGTCACTGAACCAATGAGTAAGATGCTGTGGAAGAAGGAAGCAAGTATTTTCTTGAAAAGACTGGGTTCAGGGAACGTGGGAAATCAATTTTAATTTCTGTGTATGTGTGTGCCTCCAAAGTGCAAGTTATTTTCACTAATTATTTCATCCATGATGGGTTTTGCTATCCTTGAATTTAAATCAATAGCAAAATATCAATGTCTTCAATAAGCGTTAAGAAAATTCTCATGTAAGTTGAATTTCATCCTGTACTGATATTGTTTGACAAATTATTGTTCCTTAATTCTGAATGACGCTATTCCTATACTTTGAGGAAGTGAGGAAAATCTATATTAGTTTATATTTGAATTTATCTTTAACTCAAGGGAAATTTATTTAGTTTTTCATGTAATGAATCTAATGGATTGGAATCATATTTCAAGGAATGGTCACTGGTTCCTTCAGTGTTCCAAAGTGTGCCTTCATTTCCAACATGTCAGGTGCTTAATTTAAAACACTTATTGATTATTGATTTTTGCTTGGTTGTGAGCTCATTTATTTTAATGGAATTGTTAATAAAATGTCAACTTTCTCCTGTTCTGTGTTCTGTATCTATTTTCTGACTACACTTACTTATGATGTGTCATAAGAAAAAAAAATGACTAATATAATTTCTCAGGCCTTGAAAAGTACTTACACTTTAATGTCCATATTATAGATTTTTACATTAGAAAGTTCACATGGGTTCATAATATGCAGTTTTACTTATCATTGACATCAGCCTCTTCTGGGAAATTAATCTCATGAGTTGCTTGTAGTGGGATAATAGCAGCAACTGTACTTTTGGATGATCATTTTCAGTGTTTTTTGATTTTAGGCAGCATCTTTTTTTTTTTTTTTTTTTCAGATATCTTGAGTGCATTGCATTTAGCTTGATTTCTGAAAGTGTATATTCGTTGAGTCAGAAGGATAGAATGACTTGAAAAAAGAAAGGAAAACATCATTAAAGAGAGAATAATCCACTGTGAATGCAAATTTTTAGAGAGCTCGTAGTTGCTACCGAGAATAAGTGAAGTAGGGTGATTTAATGATGTGATGCTTCCTAGGAAATATGGCTCAGAGGTCTGCGCTTGATAATATCTGAGATCTGGAATTAGTTTGTTAAGCCAGGTGTATAGACAAGGCATTTACCAAATAAGAAATGACTTTAAAAAACATGAGGTTGTTCCAGTGTAGTTCCCCTTGTTCTTAAGCAGTGGGCTCTACTGATTTATTATCTGGCTTCACGGAGAGGAGAGAGTTTATTATCAAGAAGCATAATGACCTTCTGGTTCAGTGCACCTGATTTACCTGAAGTTACTGAGTTGGAGATAGAAGTCTTTGGACTCGTGGTTTCTCTCTTAATTTCAGAAAAGAGGAAAAAAATAGTCCTTAGTTGGAAATCATTATCTCTCAAATTATAGCTTATTTAGGTAAGAATGCCCATATAGGGTGTAAACTCATGATTTTTTTTTTTTTTTTTCCAAATGACAGGATGACTCCAGAAGACTGAAACAATGTGACTTGGGAAACAATTAGGGAAAGTAAGGAGGGATAAAATCTTTCCACTTACTTCTGAAAAAATAATCAAATGAAAACTTGGGAGAATTTAACCTTTGCCATTTTTATACTTGCCTTTACTCCTCATTTAAAAAAGAAAACCATCAACTATTTCCATTAAGCATTACATGTAAATTCAAACTCTCTAAGATAGAGTAACAATGTTACCACATGAGGTGTATTTTTAAGTTATATGCTGTATACAAAATTGCAATTTAAAATAACTGCATGTAGAAGAAAACAAAACAAGTGGTCTAAGACATGTGGACCCTTCCATCCTATAAAGAGAAATATGGAAAAACAAAAAACAGTCTGCTGCTTAAATTAGAATGTAGATATTTCTGAAATGTAAAATAGATTAAGAACTATACTCAAAATGAAAAATATTTTAATTGGTAGGGTTTGGTTTTGTTTTGTATTTCTTTTTTTTTTTTTTTTTTTTGAGACAGAGTCTTGCTCTGTCGCCCAGGCTGGAGTGCAGTGGCACAATCTCTGCTCACTGTAGCCTCCACCTCCCAGGTTCAAGTGATTCTCCTGCCTCAGCCTCCCAAGTAGCTGGGATTATATGCACACACCACCATGCCTAGGTAATTTCTTTATTTTAGTAGAGATGGGGTTACACCATGTTGGCCAGGTCAGTCTCGAACTCCTGACCTCAGATGATCCACCTGCCTTGGCCTCCCAAAGTGCTAGAATTTACAGGCATGACCCACCACACCAGGCCAATAGGGATCTTAAAACTACTATATTAGTTCTTACTTATTCTCTGTTTTTGAATATTCTACATAAAAATCAAAATGAATTTCCATAAAGATACTCATCAGTACTTGCTGAAATATGAAGCAAAATAGCACTGATAAAATTTGTGGGTTTAGTAACTTGCTCTTTTTTTTTTTTTTTTTTTTTTTTTTTTTGAGACCAAGTCTCACTCTGTTGCCCGGGCTGGAGTACAATGGTACAATCTCAGCTCATGCAGTCCACCTCCCGGGTTCAAGTTATTCTCCCTGCCTCAGCCTCCCAAGTAGCTGGGATTACAGGCACACACCATCATGCCTGGCTAATTTTTGTATTTTTAGTATATACATGTTTTCACCATGTTGGCCAGGCTGGTCTCAAACTCCTGGCCTCAGGTGATCCTCCTGCCTTGGCCTCCCAAAATGTTGGGATACAGGCATGAGCCACTGTTCCTGGCCTATAACTTGGTTTTTAATAACCAAGGGCATACGTCCTCCCAAAGAGGCAAAAGTTAGAAGATGAAAACAGTAAACATTATGATAGCCTAGCACTTAGCTAATTCTCTATATCTCCTGAATGTGTGTTTAACAGCTTCTAGTGTCACCAGACTTTATGTAAAGCAGACTGGTTCTGTAGATGGCTTATGGCTGTTAAGTAGCTTTATTGTCAGATTCCTTTAAGAGGCTTAAACATGTTAGTCATCAAACTTTGTTTTTAAAAGGTTTCCCTACAAAGATATCTCATGTTACAGAATATTAGATAAGAAGGAAAAGCATAAATGTAGGCATAAAATAATAAAATGCTTTTTTGGCAATTTTTTTTTGTATATTGTTGCAAATTATGAGCATATTATCTGTTTTTGATGTGATGTGTAGATCAGTAATAAAAAGTTTAATGTTTTGTTTTTTTCTAAACAATTAGTATCTTATAACAGTTTATACTAAGTTTTATGTATTTATCAACACACACATATGCATATATAACATTAACATATGTTTTCTTCAGAAATTATCTCTATACAGATACTTTTAAATTGCAAATTGCATTATTTTTCTATTAAAAATAAATTTAGCAAATTTATTCTGCCGCTGTATCCATGAAGCCCGTTGAACTCACTACCACCTGCCCATCCTTCACCCCCACAAAGTTAGTAAGTTTTTGTGGGTACAATATTCTGCTTCTAGAAATCTGGAGTAGCATCAGTCAGTTGCTGGGAAACAATTATTTGTTTACCTATCTTAGTAATATACATATACATGCCCACTTAGCACACCCATACTCCTTCACTCTTTACAGCTCTAGCCACCTACATAATAAAATCTCTTTATTTCTACTACGTAACCACCCCCATGACCACACACAATAAAGGATATACATTTTTCTCTCTTCATGATGGGCATTCGTCACTTTAATTTTCTACACTATCGATGTTTTTAAAGAAAGAAAAATTTAAAAGTGAGGAAATTTAAGACACAACATTTAAGATACACTTCTTCATATTAAAATTTTTACTTTTTTAGTTAAAAGCAATTTCATAAATAGGGACAAAGGAACTCATGTAATTAGGTTATTAAGCGTTTTTTGTCAGTTTCATGTATTCAAGTATAAGTTATTCTTCATGTTGTTTGAGTAGTCAAAGCATTTTTTTTGTCAGTTTCATGTATTCAAGTATAAGTTATTCTTCATAATGTTTGAGTAATGTCAGATCACTCAGTAGCCTTATGCACAAATATGTGTAACTGAAGGACAGAAGGTGGCTATATACTGTCCAGGTTCGTTGAGCTGATTGCCTGGGAGAATCTAAGAATACATTGCCTCTATCTTTCTAGAATAGGCTAATTTTATACTGAGTCATTTAACATCACATTTTGCATTTAATATAAATTTACATAAATGTGATTTTTTCCCAAATTTTCTGTTATTTGCATATTGCTTTTTTTAAATGAAGATTAAAAAATAGTCAATATTTTTGAAAGTCGTAACTTACTTTCTAAATATTTAGCTCTAAATAGCCTCTGTTTTCTTCTACGATTTTGTGATGAGTGTGCACATGATGGCATGCCATCTCTGTATTAACTTTTGCTGAAGGATATATTTTAACATCATAATTTTCCTTCAGAACTCTGGGTGTTCTAAGCTTGACTTCTTTTGGTTTTAGTTACTGAAAGACTCCCACATTACGAATTAAACTATAAAAGTCAGCTGTAAGCATTTTTTGCAGGTGTGATATTTTCCTTATACTTAATTTTAAAAATTCAATCTAAGATTCATTTTATCTGACTAGTATTTCCAGTCTAAAAGGAGACTAAATAAACATATGTGAAAACATGTATTGATATTTATAAACTATTTGTTAATAGTACAACTATCCTGAGCCTCAATCTGTGATTCCTTCCAATCGTTTCTAATGATGGTTTTCTGATGAATGTATATACTGTGCATGGGGCAAGTTTTAAAATTAGCAGTAAAGTGTCCACTTTTTTGTTCTTATGAGTAATGGTATATTTTCTAATCTTTTTCTAGTTTACTTTTGAATTAGGAATCTTTCAGTTACAAGTGATAGAAAACCAAAATGGACTTAAAAATATTAAAAGATCATAATTTTCCTTGTGTATCTGCAAGATAAGATTTTTCTAACTCGATGTACAGCTTCATCTAAAGGTTCCTGATGTCTTTGAAGTTTGGCTTTGCTTATCTGCAGTGCTTCGGCTATGTCTGACCGTATGTACAGGGACGGTGTCCGGGTCAGCTTCCCATATGGCAGCTGAAGTTCAGAGGAAGATTAGCGTTTCTTCTGGTACTTTTCTTTAAAAAGATGGTGAAATTACTCTCCTGCAAAACCCAACAAATGTCTTTTTATGGCTCATTGACTTCATCTGAGATATATACTCATCCCTGAATCAAAATCTGCATTCAAGAATGTCTTCAAGCCTATTACTCAGGAATAATTTAGTACCTGGTTTAAACATGTGTCCCTTTAAACAAGAACGTCTTCAAGTCTATTACTCAGGAGTAATTTAGTACCTGGTTTAAACATATGTCCCTCTGAACCTAAGGCTCCACAGACTAAGAATGAGTTCAAAGGAATTTGGCAGAGGAATATCTGGGTGCTACTGGTGAAAGAAATGGGGATTAGATGCTAAGAAGGTGATCAATAAATATCTGCTACAAGTGATTTGTATAAGACAATTTTACAACACTCCTTATGAAAAATGATCACTAATTTGTTTTTAATTTCCTGTAAGCTCATGGTTTTACTTCATAAAATAAATGCAGAGGAAGGATATGGTTCCAGGATAGGTGCTATAAAGGACTGATTAATATGCAAACAAGAGACATAAGCATCACCTGCAAATCAGGTCTTATTTCCAGAAAACTATGCGTAAATGGACTTTTTGCACAAGAAAATGTACTAAGTCTTTGAACAGGGGCTAAGGATTGAGTTATGCTTATTTTTCCTCTGGCTCTAGAAATAAAGAGTCTCATTTTCTTTGATTTAATGTCCTGATAATGGAATACAGGCAATCTTTTCAACTTAAGAACTGACTGATTATGTTTCAAAAATTTATTTGGTGTTTCAGAATTTGAAAGAAACATATACATATTGGTTCTGTACCATTTACAGATGAGAAAACTGAGGTGCAGAAAACTCAGTGGATTTGACCGGGCCACGCAGCCAGTAAGTGACAGAAATGGTATTTACACCTGTTCAGTCTGTGTTCTTAAGTGCTGCATACAATAAATATCCTTCAAAGTTGGGCCATTTTTATTCCTGAAAAAGTACTGTGGTACTTGATAACTTAACGTTTCTAGACTTGCCCACTGTGGCCTATTTATCTTTTCATAATGCTGAGCATATCATTCAGAGATTTAAAAGTAACCCCTTAGTTTTAAATAGGAGGTTAGATTAGGTTCCCCTCTTGTCCCTCTCTTAAGTACTTGTTGATGTTGGACACTGACCTACTGGATATTCATCCTATTTTCAGCATGTGAAGATTCCAAAATAGTGAGGAAACAATACCCCACTGACCTCTGTACAAAGATAGCAGACACTCTGCTCACTCCAGTGCTGTCAATATGTGACACAAGCTTGGCCTATTGGATGTGAATTTGACATCTTGATGCGTGCAAGGTATTCACAGGTTATTCACAGTAGTGGTAACCAAATGGAGAGTCCAGCAGCATTGCTGAAAGTTACCATGATGATGCCAGGGGCAGCACCTTAAATATTCATTGCTGTAGTATCACCTTTGTAATCAACTAGCCAACGCCTCATCCAGGCCTAATTCTCTAGTCCGCAGTGTGAGTCTAGGAGTCTCTCTAAATGCTGAAATAACTTCCTTTTCTGCAAAAGTTATTTACCATTACTTTCTAATATGATTGGCAGAGCCACTTTTCTACTTTATTTTTAAACTTTTGTTTAGTCAGTAAACTTTATAAGAAAATACAAAGTGAGCATAGGTACAAAGGTAGAACTTTGTGTATATGAAGAGACAAAATTTAATTAATCAATATTTTAGAGAAGAGTAGGCTTAAATGATACAGAGGTTTTTATCACAGAAGATGGGATGGGGCCAATAGTCTCCTGCTGGCATAAGAATAACTGGAGAGGTGGTAAAGAAGAAAGAACATAGCACTGTCTTGATGTGACTCTCTTGTAACCAACTGTTTTGGTTGACAAGGGACTCTAAGAGTATCAAAGACATAAAAGAGTTGTCTTCTGCGAATCATTGGAGAGGAGAGATAAAATAAGGGTAAAGATAGGAAGTGCCCTTTGTTAGGACGATTATTCCTATGTGATCTTTCAGGTACTATAAGGGACAATTTACTTTATACGTGCATAAATTAAGACCCACCTGTATAAAATGGACGGCAAGGCATGAGATACAATAGAAGTATACTGATGGTAAAACTGCAAGACACCATTCTAGACCCAGGGCTGGTGTCAATAGGTTTGTGATTTTACGGAAAAAACATCTCAAGAGTTTCTAATGTTCTTGTTTGTAAAACGAGGATTAGAGATATCTAAATATTTGTTCTTCTCCAATTATTACCATAGAAAACCCAGAAGGGCAGAATTCCAGGAGTTAATTTTAGTCTGGAGTAGCTTTCTGATCTAATTTTACTTGCTTCTTAAGCCCAACTAGGAGCTCACAAATGAAAGATGGCTAGTCAGTGCCACATTTCTCAGGAATTTGGGGGCATTGCCCAGCTCTCTTTTAGACTTTAAAAATGAGATGTGTTGTTTAGAGGAGGACAATGAAAATGTGCCAAGTGGAATTTTCTCTTCAACTGCAGCTAGTAATTGTAGCAGGTGTTTTCTCGACTTCTCTCAAAACAAAACAAAGGAATTGAAAGTAGTAAAAGGCTGTCAAGGTGGTCACCTTGTTAAAATCAGAACTCCTTGTTAAGTCAGCTGTTGGTGGCATTGTTGTCAGCTTCTGAGTTTCAACTTCCCATTCTAGTGTCACTATATCCTACATAGTGTTTTAGCCTGTTAGACTATTCCCAGAAATCAACAAGTTTTGTTGAGCTTTTATTTTATTTCAGATGTTACACATTCATCTCAGACTATTGCAATATATCTGAGTTTTTAGAAAAAGAGGGAAGGTACTAATAAATGTTATTGAATTGATTTATATGTGAATTACTGACTGAATTTGGAGAAACCATTTAATATTAATTTTTACAGCATTAGAAACAGATCAATTAATTTTTAACTCGGAACATATGATAGGGAATACCAGCTTAATGTACTTAGAGTTTCTTAAATTTCACTCTCGACCTATCATTTATATATGCTTCTTAGCCTTAGGAGCAATATGTATCAGAATTTATAGCCTAAGAAATATTCACATTGTGATTGATTCTGCTGTTACTGGTGAAATCCTAATTTACCCATTCATTTTCTCCAGAATGGGTAAATAAAATTATCTGTCCATTTTTCTATGTGGGTGGGAAGAAAATCACTAAAAATTACTGGTGAAATGCTCATTTACTCATTCATTTTTCCAGAATGGATAAATAAAATTATCAGTCTATTTTTCTCTATGGTAGGAAAAGTCACTAAAAATACTGGTGGGTAAGAATTAAATGATTCAACATTTTCCACATCAGGAGCTCTTCCACAAAATATTAAATTGTCCCATGTATATACTAAAGTGATTTTTTAGAATATTTATTTTATAGTAACCTCCATTAATACATAAACTATTACTGTTTGGTTCCCTGCTGTATCAGGCATATAGAAAGTCTTCAATACAAATCTGAGTAATTTGAGTGAATACTTCTCCTATATAATTTGTTGTATTTCCCATTTTATTAAGGTGATGGTTTCTTTCATCATGAGTTTTACTTCAGTAACACTGCTGTATAAGAAACATTGTTTCTGTAAAAGTCATCAGTGTTTTAGATTTGTTAGGAAAAAAAGGCATAAGCTAATTGCCATGGAATGACTATTTATAATAGGAAAAGGTGAAACAGTTCCAATCTTGAAGATGAGGTACATGAAATGTACATCAAATAAATGATACAATAACTAACTCTGGGAATATAAGGATATTATTAAAAGTTTCCTTGAATACTATTTAGTCAATTTTTTTTTTTTATGGCATTTGTAGCAGAGTTTTGAAGTTTACCTCTGAATTGTGGTTGAGAGGTAGAAAAGAACTTGTGTTAAATGAGAATGATAAAACATGGGACCTATTTTCTTCCTGTTCTTTCATTTAGCTCAAAGATGGCTGACACCCTCACAGTGAGAAAAAAACATGGCTTTTGAGTGGCTCTACGGGGAATCTACTTTATAAGAGACTGACATCAATAAATTCAACATTATGCTGTCGTCTCTTAAGAAAATCATTGAACTGTGGATTTAAATTAGTATTTCACAGTTGAAATACTATTAGGTGTGGACCTTGGCATGGACTATGATAGATTTATGATATCGATAGAACAAGGCATCTCTTAATAAGTCATTCAAATCTTTGGCACTTGAAAGGTGATACCATTTCAGCAAGTAAAATGGAAAATTAGATTTATGACTTTATAGTCCCCCAATTCTGGGGTCTACTTGAGTCTTTATGAGTGATTTTGAGCTATAGTTGAATTGAGATCATACTGCATGTTTATAATGAGAAAATTAACGTATATACCCAAAATTTCCTAATGCAGAAAAATCAGAAGAAAAAGCTACAATGAGTAGTTTCAAGGTCACCTTTTAAAAAATTCTGACACTGATTTAATTTTAATTAATTGGTGGGCATCAAAATCAGATATAAACAGAAAGCATTTAATACTCTAATGTTTCTATGTGTCCACAAATGTCACCTGAACTTAGAAGGAAAATAAAATACTAAGTCAGTTGATATGCATGGTGTTTTCAGTAATTCTCATGGTACCCCATGAGACAGTAGCACATGCCAGCTCTGTGATTCTTGGCAAGGACTTTACTGAACCAAAGTTTATTAATTGTAGGTTTTTGTGCTTATGTATCCAAAATGGCTACAGTTTGGAATATGTAGGACTGCAGGTGTTTATCATTACACACACACACACACACACACCCACACACCACTGTTTCTTTGAGGGGTAGACCTGACTGTGTTGTCATAAGTTGTTCACCTTCACCACTCCTTTTTCACTGTCTTCCTGCTCTTCCTTTCTACTCAGTTCAATGAAGACAGACTTCCTGTCTGAACTGGCTATTTCACCAGTTGCGTTGATAGTTCCAGTTTAAAATTGTGTTTGTCTGTGTATCCGTCTTCATTTGCTACCTTTCCTTTCTTCTGTGTGTACAATATACAAAAATTTTAAGTAATAACTTGAAAGAAATAATTTTTATACTCAGGAAAATGTAAGTCCTGTTTTAAGTCTGTTAGAATTGAAACAATAGAAAACGGACCAAAACAAACGAAACAACCCTCTTGCATGTTAACTGTTTCCACAAAAGAGAAACTTTAAGATAGTTTAGTTATTTAATACTTTCTGTATTATAAACAAAACAACCTCTTCCATGTATACTAAACATAAAATATTTTTAAATGTTTAATAGATACTTTCTGTATGCAAATACAACCTTTTATATATTAGCTGTTTCCACATCATATAAATTTTAAAATGTTTATTTAATAGCTATGTTCTGTATTATAAGTAGTTTTATATTTTCTATAAACATACCTAATGCTGAGCTTATGACAGTCTTCCAAAATTCAATTTCATTTTCACTAGTATTAAGGTTTCTTTTGGGTCAAAGTGTAAGTTGTCTTCCTTCATTCATTAATTCATTATAGTTAGATTTGTTTACTGAGAGTCTTTTTCCTGATAGGTACTGTTCCAGGATCTGCAGGAACACTAATGAATAAAATATAGTCCTTGCTTGGAGTTAACATGTGTAGGTAGGCTGATAGACACAACACAAACCAATGAAAATAAGAAAACAGTGGATTACAATATCTGCCATAATTAAGTTGAGACAGGGCAACAGAATAAAGAATAACAACTTGTAGGGGGAGGCTTTTTTTGTCAAGGTAGTTAATGAGGTCTGTGCCAAGGAAAAACATACGAGCTGAGATCTGAACTACGGGAGCAAAGCGCTCAAGTTCTGGGCTGAGTAAATGACAACAGCAGAGTCTTTCAGGCAGGGATATGTTGGAGCAGGACTGAAAGAATCACTATTGATGGGAGGCTAACTGTGATGAGATCAAAGAGACAAGAGCCAGCTCCTGTAAGGACTTATCAACAACCAGAAGCAGTTTGGATTTTATCGTAATCACAGTGGAAAATCACTGGAAGGCTTCCCATTTATCCTTACATCACCTAGGTGATATCAGTCTTCCATTTCAGGAAGAAAAGGGAGAGGAGGAATAACTAAAAAGAGTAACATGACTATTCAAGGATGTGCTGATTATCTCAGATTTATTTTTAAAAAGACATAAAACAATCACAAAATAAAATTAGGCAGAACTCTCAAGCTAATATCCAAAGGCTAAAGGCCAAAATAAGTTGAGATTTGCAAAATTGCTTAAAAGGCCTTTTCATGTCTTATTTAGAACACGTTAAACACGGAGAACTCTTATCTCTTCTTTAGTTCTCACTGTATATTTCTGTCTTAGTTCAGGGTGCTATAATAAATTTTGTAGACTCAGTGGCTTATAAACAACAGAAATTTATTTCTCACAGTTGTGGAGGCTGCAGCCTTGAAATGGAGGTTACAGCACGGTTTCTGGTGAGGGCTCTCTTCTAGGCTGCAGATGCTGTCTTCTTGCTTCATACTTATGTGTGGGAAAGGGTGAGGGAGCTCTCTGGGGCTCCTTTTATGAGGATGCTAAACCCATTCAGGAGGGCTCTGCCTGCATGGCTTAATCACCTCTCAAAGTTCCCACCTCCTGATACCATCACAATTCAGAGTTAGGAATTCAATATGTGAATTTTCATGAGACAAAAAATTTTAGGATATAGCATTACTTACCTGGCCCCTCAAATGGGAGCAAAGCACTCACGTTCTGGGCTGAGTAATCATTCACACCTACGAAGTATATCATTCACACATACAAAATAAGTTAATTACATCCCCACCGCCCTGAAAGTTTTAACTCATTCCAGCATCAACACTGAAGTTTCATCTAAATATCATTTGATCGGATGTGGATGTAACTCAAGGTACGATTCATCCCAAAGCCAATGGCTATCTAGCTGTGAATCTGAAATTAAACATGTTATATTTCCAAAATACAAGCATAGGAGGCAGGCATAAGATAGACACTTCCTGTCCAAAAGGGAGAGATAGAAAAGAAGGCGTCATGGATTCTAACTTTAGACCGCAAGACAAATTTTATGAGATCTTAATGCTTAGGAATAATCCTCTTGATTTGATGCTCTGCCTTCTAGGCCCACTGGGATGAAAATGTCACTCACATGACTTGGTAGGAAGGCTCCCCAGTGGCTCTCTGCCTAGGTCCTGGGCTGAAGTCCCACGCCTGTGCCTGTGCCAGGTGGCCATACCCTTTGAAAGCTGGGTGGAGGCAGCCATGCCCCCAAAGCTCTGCTGGGCACAGCTCATGTTGCCTACATACTTGAAATAAAAGAGTTCCCACACTTCTCCCTTCTGTGCTTTCATGCCACTTTCCTTGAATGATCTTATCCACTTTCATGGATAACTACTTACGATCTCTAAACTAATTTTTTAACTCATTCTCCTTAGTTCCAGAAAAAATATTTCAAGGGTTTTACAAAATATACCCACACACAACGTTATCCCATCCCATCCCATCCCAGCAAAACTGTTTTTAGTATTCTACCTTTTATGCATTATCGTTTACCTAATTACTCAATGTAGACTAAATTCTGTCACCTAGACATGTCTGTTTTTCACAGCATTCTGGTACAAATGGCAGTTACTTTCTGATGTTCTCTTGTGCGTGTAAAGTGTGTGAAAGCTGAGTAACACAACTTTCTTCGTAGAAACCTATCCACATCTACAATTATCTTAACTCTTTGCCTGTATTCTCATAAGAAGTTGTATTTCTTTATGCTCGACTTATTTTTATATCTGTGTTTATCTTACTACTTCCTAAATCATGAAAGTCACCATATTTAAGCTACCCACTAGATTTCATATCCATATGGAAATAACCACCTAAAACAATACAACAGCAACAAATGACCTTTCTTACTTCACTGATATGTGGAAACTTTGTTTATATAACAACAATGGGAGTGTTGTTCTTCTTTTCCCTTCTGTTTCTCATTCACATTTTTAAAAATCAGAAAAAACTACTGGTAGCAGACAAAAAAACTATTGAGTCAATCAACAAATTAGAAAATGCGTGACTGTCACTAACTAACTCTACTCAAAGTTTTATGGGAAACATGCTCTTAACGAATTATCAGGATAGTAAAAATAGAGCAAACAGCTATATAAGAGATAGTTTAAAGAACTGGAAATATTTATTCTGGAAATAAGATTTATAGGAGACACGACTCTCTTTGAATATTTGAATTGTAGCCTCATTGAAAAGTAGCAATCCTTATGTTGGAAGTCTTCCATAGAGAATTGAAATGATTACACCACTATATCAGGAAGACTTGCTAACAAATAGAGCCATTCAAAAATAGAATTCTTTTTCACTGATGTCAGGAAGTACCCAGTGATACTTAGATAGAGGCAAGACTTGTCAAGAGAGGCGTGGTGGGATTCATGTATGAGGATGAGCTGGAGTGCATTCAAGTTGCAGTCACTCTTTCAGTCCCTGCTTCAGTTCTCAGATTCTGTGTTGCAACAGAGTAAGCAGCAACCCAAGCAATCAACTTAAAGATCTTAAGCCCGAATTTAATTTTCTTCAGTTATTGACTTAATCTCAGCAGAAACAAATTTTTCTGTGGATTATTTAGGCAGTTCTGGCACTGATGATAAGATCCATGGAAGTATTATCTGGGAGGAATTCTTTAAGTATAAGGAAAATGCTAAGAGAATAATGCATTACCTGTATCACTAGGGACAAGTGGAAATCACTGTTCAAAACCTTTCTAGTGTCTGATAATTTCTAGCTAACATGTTATAGCTACTTGAAAGGGACTGAAAGTGAGAGGTTTATCAGCTCTTTTTTAGTTAGGATCAAACATGGCTATGTGAAATCGTGTTCTCTCTCCTTTTCAGATCTGGTCTGTTTTGTACACTCGTTACAATTGATACTACACTAAGCTTATTTTCTCAATTTATTTTTATGTAAATGTCTTTCTAAACTGAAGTGTCAGTCCTGTTCCCCTGGCTGTTCCTCTTCTGAATGTTTAAATCACCATTGAATGTATTTTTTACACAAACCATACTCATAATTCTGTCTTCTAAATCCTCTTTCTTATTTCATTACCTAATTTGAAAGTAGCCAGTCTCCATCATCTCCTAGGCTATGGTGACAGCTGGATAGTCCTTTGTTATAACCATGATTCTACATTCTCTGCAATTTATCTCTCTGTTCTCTCCTTTATATTTTCATGTATGATATTAAGTAGATTTGATATTATCATGTATCCTCATGTCAACCCATTATATGCTCAACTGCCAACAAGTGCTTCTATCAATTTCTAGTTAAATAACTTGGAAGAGCACATTGATGGCACGTGGTAAGTGTTCTACAAAAAAAAAAAAAAAAAAAAAAAGGTTAGTCCTTTTATCTCTTCTTCCTTCACTTCCTAATGACCATAAAAACAGAAAAATGTCTAAACTCACACTGGCATTCAGAGCCACAAAATAAATCTGGATGTCAGATATCTAGGCTGGCTCTGCTGCAGGAAAACATTTAGGGACCTCAGTTCCATCCTTTGTTTGACTTTATACCTCCTGACCTCAAATGATCCTCCCTGCTTGCCCTCCCAAAGTGCTGGAATTACAGGCATGAGCCGCCCTGCCTGGCCTGAATTCTTTTTTTCATACTAAGTCTTGGAAATCCCTGTGTATATTTTGTATTTTCAACATATCTCTATTAGAACTTGTCTTCAGTAGCCACCTGCGTGGCTAGTGGCTACCATATTGGACAGCATAAGACAGGTCTGGAATGGTGGCCACTGTTGCAGGGACAGTAACCCTAAAGCATTGGTGTCACTTATATGCTGAAGCCTAGTCAAGTGTCAGAAGCTTTTAGCCTAAAAGGGAAAAGAGAGAAACAAAGGAAGTCCAGGGCAAGCAATTTAATTTAAAACAGTGAGAAGAAATTGGCACATAACATATGTAAAATTACCCACCAACTGTTGTAAATGTTATCAAAACTGGTCGTCTATAGCAGTTTCCTAGTTCATAGCTCAGTATTCAAAAATAACATTATGGAGCTACCAGTTTAAAAAACAATTTTCAGAATGAAAATATGACAAAATGAGTTACTGAGCAATTAAAACACCAAGGTTTTGAAATAGTTCATTTAGATTTTTTAGGGCATTTTGATCCTTGGTCTCCCATAACTTTTAACCCCCAATATATTAGTTTTATCACAAAGTAATCAATAAATTTTGTATCACCTAGCTGTATGGAAAGCATCATAGAGTTGCCATGTATTTTAAGTTATTAAGAAGATCTTAGGGTTATGCAATTTATACATCTCTTTTTGGTACTAGGCTCTATAAAGGATGAGAACTCTTACTTGGAGAGGGAAGCTAGGACTAAGCATTCATGAACTAGGTACAGGTTAACCCCAGTTTAAAAGAGTGTCACAGGTACAGAGTGCGAAAGGAGAAGGCGCATGTCATCTTGAACATCAGTATCACTCAACCATATTTCAGAAACTATGTACTGGTATTGGCAACAAAGTAAAGGGACAAGAAGCAAGGATACTGCTGAGATAGTAGAGGATAATGTAGTGAGGGAGTGGTGAATTAATTAACTTTGCTAATCAAATCACTTATCTAGGACTGCTTTTACCAAACCATCTAAATATGCCTTTTTTTTTTTTTTTTTTTAATGATACTAAAGCATGTTTTACTCTCTGACCTCTTGGCTTTTCCTGTGACTAATTTTGGACATGAAACCCAGCTATAACCACTGTTTTGATTATCAACAGATTTTAAAACAGCTTTATATATCAAGTACATATTTTTTTTTTAAAGTCTAACTTGTCTCATTGTAGCCCATACTATAATGGAGAAACATTAGATATCTAAATGATACTTTGGAGCATGAATTTGAATTTTTAAACATTAAAGGAGGCTTTGTGTGCATGTGTTTAAGCTTTTTCTGAAGCAGGATGTTTTTAATAACATAATATATATTAAAGTTTCATTTAGCTGGATGCAGTGGCTCAAGCCTGTAATTCCAGCACTTTGGGAGCAGGAGAAAGATCACATAAAGCCGGGAGTTTGAGACCAGCCTGGGCAACAAAGCCAGACCCCTTCTCTAAAAATAATAATTAAAGTAAATTAGCCAGGCATGGTGACAAGCATCTGCAATCCCAGCTGTTTGGGAGGCTGGGGCAGAAAGATTGCTTGAGCCCAGGAATTGGGAAGCTGCAGTGATCTACGATCATGCCAGTGCGCTTCAACTACAGCCTGGATGACACAGTGAGACTCTGTCCCTTAAAAACTAAAAATAAGAATACAAACAACCTAAAAGATTATCTTAGATATTTAAAATTTTATACTGAATTCAGAAACTATTTCAGTTCTTTGTGTGGTATTTAATAAAAACCTTCTCAGAAAGTTAGTTATTAGAGTGGGCTTATCAACATTCTAAAAAGTATAGCTTGAGATACAAATCTTCATGATAAAACTGATAGGTGGCATTTCTCTGGCTAGGTTCTTTGTTTGTGCTTTGGTGTTATACACACAAGACGGAATGTAATTCTGTGAGGGAGACTCAATTTCATCAGCGTGGTCATTGAGTATAGGCATTTATTCTCTCCCTCCCTCCCTCCCTCCCTCCCTTCTTCCCTTCTTTCCTCTCTCTCTTTCTTTCTTTCTTTCATTATTTTTAGAAATGGGGGTCTCACTCTGTCACCTAGTCTGGAATGCAGTGACACAATCATAGCTCACTGCAATATCAAACTCCTGGCCTAAGGGATCCTCCTAAAAGAAAGGGATACTTTTTAATATATATTATGTAATTTAAAATATTCCTGGATGCTTCAGAAAAACTTCCTTTGCCTCCTGAGTAGCCGAGGCTACAGGCCTAGCTATTTTGTCTTTTTAAAACCTTTTCAATGGACCTTCTTAAAAAAGGTAATATGGCATAATAAATTCTATGTATCCATAACTCCAGTAATTATGAAGTCTCTCATTTCTTCCTTTTCACTTTTTTTGCTGTATAATTTTACCAGAAATCTCACACATGTTGTTTCATGTATAAATACTTACACAATGTATTTCCAACTTATAGAGACAATTCAGTGGTGCATTCGTTTGCCTAGGGCTGCCATCAAAAAGTACTGTAACCTAGATGGCTTAACAGCAGAAATGTATTGCCTCACGGTACTGGAGTTTACAAATGTGAAATCAAGGGTTCAGCAAGACCATGCCAGTTCTGAAGGTTCTGGGGAAGCAGCTCTTCCTTGGCTTGTAGATAGCTTTCTTCTTGTGTCTCTCCACATCATATTACTTTTACTTGTGTGAATCTTTATATCTAGATCTTTCCCTTTCTGACTTCAGTCATACTGGATAAAGGCCCTAATTTTAGCTTGAGGTTAATTGACCTTATTTAACTTTACCTCTGTAAAGACTTTCTATCCAAATAAGGTCACATTCTGAGGTATTAGGAGTTAGGACTCAAATATATCATCTTTGGGTGACACAATTCAACTCATAATAAACATTAATCTATCTAACACAATTATTTACAAAATCCTTAACAGTATCTAATACCAGTTCTTATTCAGGTTGCCTTGATTTTCTCTAAAATATCTTAGTAGGTATCTGAAATATTGGAGCCAAACAATATCTGCTCATTGTATTTATTTGTGATATCCTTTTCCTCCTGTAAAGGACCCTACCCCATCCTCTTTTTTGGAAATGCCGTTGAGTTGTCAAGAAACTGATTTACTTGTCCTGTAGAATGTTCAGCATTTTGAATTTGACTGAATCATTTCTTATGAAGTCATGTAACTCATTCTGCTATCATCTATTACCTGAAAACTGGTAGTAATATTCAGAGGCTTGATTATATTTAAGTTATTTTGAAAATGTTACATCATATCAGAAGCACGTGACATCTAACTATTCCACTTTCAGTGAGGATAAAATTCATCAGTGGTTTCAGGGGTTGTTATCCTTATTTTTGCATTATAAATATCCATTAACTTTAATCTAACAAAATTCACTGATGATCATTACCTAGATCTATTATTTCACTGGGATTGCAAAATAGCAATTTTTTAAACTCTTTTTGTATTTTTAGCTACAATCTTTAATAGAGAAGAACTTTCCCAAATTATTCAGAAAAAGCAGGATGAATGTTTGAGATTTTTTCTTTTTTAACCAACTTCGAATATAGTAAGTTGCTTCTTACTACAGTTGCAGTGAATTGGTTCCATTAACTTTCATTAGTCTCCTTGTGAATGTATGGATTTTAAAATATCTGATGATGTGTTTTGATCAACTGTAGTCCTAATTATTTTTAGTGCTAAAATTGTTGCATTCCGGACCCGTTGGAACCCCTTCTACTTGATTTGGATAACTTCCAAGCCTGTCAGCACATGCCCCAGGCTCATCTTTTATGTATCCTCCCTGAGTCCAAAAGTCAGCATTTCTCTGGGAAGCTCTGGTTCCTTTAAGTGAGAATTAGTATTTAGTACCACAAACTTGGTGCTAGGTGTTACATTTTGATTTTTAATGTAATCTCATTTCAGACTTTCTGGCTCAGCTATCTAAATCAGTATTATTTTTCTTGACCAGTTTTTTAATATTCTTTTTTAGTCTTGATTTTCTTGTTACCAATTCCTATTACTGGTTGAGGCCTCTAAATGGTCGGTTGTTCAGTCACAGGATTAATTTACCTTTTGAATGACTTTTAAATAACCAAGGAGTTTAGTCACCAGGAGCATATGAGGAAGTGTGTTCAACATAGTTTTGACGGAATTGAAGGGGTATGAGCCACACAGATTTTTGTGTGGGGGTTATACATGTTTTTAAGTATACTTTAGCATACTGTTTTGTGAAAATATGCAAATTATTTTTCAGTGGAAGTAGACTTGCAGATTTTTAAAAATTGCTTTAAACACTTTTAGTGTTGGTGTATTTTCCAACAAAGTCTACTACTAAATTTCACATTTTCTTTCATCTTCAAATAAATATAGGCACATATATCCCTTTGGTTATCTGGACAAAGATAAATGCCTACACAAAATGAGAGAATGCATAGTTTTAGTAGAATAAATTAGATCTGATTGAAAATGAAAATCTATTTGTAAATTCTCAAGCATGGAATTGCAATGCCTATGAACTGCCCCTTCTTGGAAGACAGAGCCTGGATGTCCTGATTTAGTAAGTACAGAAACTCATCAAAAGATAAGTTCTGCTTCTGTTGTGCCTTTTATTCCCCTTATTATATTTGGAATAGCTAGTCTCTGCTCATCTCTATTGCTGGAAGCTATAGGAATGTAAACTGATAGTAGTAGGGATTTCTAGGACAACCGCACAGTTCACATTCTAGCAGTGCAAATAAAAATAAATTAATTGGCTATTTACAATTTATAAAATGCTTTCTTGGTCTAGAAGAATAGGGAATAACAATGTTTATGTATATTTTGACTATTGGTAGAAGGGCATTGATCTGGTTAAATTGTAATTCTGTATCAATGGGAGACAGGAGAACTATATTTGCATATTGAACAAGACATGTAAACTAGTTTTAAATGATTTTCCAACATTAACAACTATATATGCAAGATCCACAATAAAGGATAGAGCTCACCTTTATAGCAAATCCTGGAATACTGATATTGCCAATATGCTAGGATTTGTTGTAGATTTAAGATATCTCAGTCTAACAAAACCAATCAGTGGGAAGACAGCCGGATACATTTTATGCAAACTTTGTGCCATTATATTATGGACTAGTTCCAGCTGAAATAATTCGGAAGAAATATGCCTAAAAAATGAACACACACCTTTGGTTTCAAATATGGACTAGGAGTAGCTATCCTGGCATGATATGAACAGACTGGCACATAATACAAAGAAAAGAAATCTTGTAGAATAGAAAAAGTGCCTGAACAGCTAAGTATTAAGTGACTACCTAATATCGAGTGACTACTTCTCTGCTACATGATTTATAAAGTGTAGTTTCATAAATTATAAATGGTGATATCAGAGCAGTAAATAAAGAGACTGCTTTTTAAAAAAGTTTTCCCACCAAAATATGTAATAATAAACAGGGTATGAATATGCCAAAAACTGTTATGCCAAAATCCTTTTCATTAGAACTGTATGCTTTTCCTTTCAGTGCAAGAATTAAAATAGTTTTTCCTATTATTTTTATTTTGCTAAACATTGGGCCCCTTTATTTCACGTACATTGCTAATGTGGAAATACTTGTCCCAGCACATTTGATAACACTTTAAGTAATGACATTATTTTTTTCCTGACTTAAGAATGTTAGAAATATATCCTTTGTTGGTGAATTACTGAAGGAAAGTTTCCTTGTTTTCCCTCAACCTATCATTTCTCTGGTACCTATAATGATGGGAAAGGCACTGTGAGCACATGTGTTTACTAACAGTAGATTAGGATGAAGATGCCTTCATCATAGTACAGTCTAACTGCAAAAATCAATGTCTTCTATACCTGTCTTGTTCCAGTAACAGGTCCATGAAAAAAATTATTTATCCTTTGCTCACCACTTTGTTGTAGGAATATTAGCTCAGTGAACAAGCTGCAATACATATAATTAGAGTTAATTAAGAGAGGGTAGCTGCTTCAGAATATCCTACAGAAATGAAAAGCGAAGGAAGGTACATGAGGAAGATACTGGTATCTGGATATTGAGAGAAAAGTTGGAGATTTATAACTAACATGCCAGGTTTTATGTCCAGCAGACCTCTTTTCATCTCTGCTCCTTCTGCTTTTGGCTTTCTGCCTCCCATATGAAGCCTGTTAGATGATTACTTAGCTTTCACAGAAAGTACCCCAAATAAAATATTATACCTATTCCTTACTTAAAGGAATATTTAGCAGAAAGTAACATACAAAGTGAATGATTGTGAATTACATTGTATTTTTCCCTTGACTTCTGCTAACAGTTCAGATACAGTGTTTGTGATTTATTTTTAAAGTTCAGTAGCCTCTGAGAGTGCAAATTTTATTGCCTCACAAATTTGTATACATCAGGAGTTACTGATTGGGCAACAGTTATTTCTTAGATTATAGATAATCACAATTTAAAGGGAATGTTCAGATAAAGTAGTTATAAAAGGAAAAGACCCCAATGACACTAGTAATTACAGATTAATATGTTTATTTTTAATTTTAATATTATGTTGCTTTAACTAGAGCATAGTCTATTCATGTAATGTTCAATTGTTAAACCCTTTATTAAATTCACGCACAAGCAGATTCAGTAAATTATCCAGGATCTCTCACCAAACCAAGCAGGGGTAATGTGTAACTAGTCTCTTAACTAAATTTGTGTATTAAAAGACTCAATATTGCCCAGGTGTGGTGACTCATGCCTGTGATGCCAACACTTTAGGAGGCTGAGACGGACAGATCACTTGAGGTCAGAAGTTTGAGACCAGCCTGGTCAACAGGTGAGACCAATTCTCTACTAAAAAATACCAAAAATACCTGGGCGTGGTGGTGCATACCTGTGATCCCAGTTACTTTGGGCCAGAGAGATAGATGGTGGTTGCAGTGAACTGAGACTGAGCCAGTGCCCTCCAACCTGGGCAACACAGTCAATCTGTCTCAAAAATAAAAAAGACTCAAAATTGAAAATCTTAAGATTAGTTAAATCTCATTCTCAATGAACATTTTTAGTGGTTTCTAAATTTATGAAACATAAATGACCTATGAAAAAAAATAACTGATGTGAACTTTAACCCTTTTTCAGGGGTCCCAACCTGCAAGGTCACAGACTGGCACCAGTTCATGGCCTCTTAGGCATTGAGCCCCACAGAGCAGGAGGTGAGCAGTGGGTGAGTGAGCATTACCACCTGAGCTCCACCTACTGTCAGATCAGCATAAACCTTATTTTATTTTTATTTATTTAAAATTTTTTAAAATTATATTTTAAGTTCTAGGGTACATATGTAGATCGTGCAGAATTGTTACATAGGTAAACACATACCATGGTGGTTTGCTGTATCCATCCACCCCCACACCGACCGTCATCTGCATTAGGTATTTCTCCTAATGTTATCCGCCCGCAATCTCCCCACCACCTGCTATCCCTCCCCTAGCTCCTCGCCCCACAACAGGCTTTGCTGTGTGATGTTCCCCTCCCTGTGTCCATATGTTCTCATTGTTCAACACCCACTTATGAGTGAGAACATGCAGTGTTTGGATTTCTGTTCTTGTGTCAATTTGCTGAGAATGATGGTTTCCAGCTTTATCCATGTCCCTGCAAAGGAAATGAACTCATCCTTTGTTGTGGCTGCATAATATTTCATAGTGTATATGTGCCACATTTTCTTTATCCGGTCTGTCATTGATGGGCATTTGGATTGGTTCTATGTGTTTGCTATTGTAAACAGTGCCACAATGAACATATATGTGCATGTGTCTTTATAACAGAATGATTTATAGTCCTTTGCATATATACCCAGTAATGGGATTGCTGGGTCAAATGGAATTTCTATCTCTAGATCCTTGAGGAATCACCACACTGTCTTCCACAATGGTTGAACTAACCTACACTCTCACCAACAGTGTAAAAGCATTCCTATTTCTCCACATTCTCTCCAGCATCTGTTGTCTCCACATTTTTTAATGATCGCCATTCTAACTGTTGTGAGATGGTATCTAAATGTGGTTTTGATTTGTATTTCTCTAATGACCAGTGATGATGAGCATTTTTTCATGTTTGTTGGCTGCATAAATGTCTTCTTTTGAGAAGTGTGTGTTCATATCCTTTGCCTACTTTTTGAAGGGTTGTTTGTTTTTTTCTTGTAAATTTGTTTTAGTTCTTTGTAGATTATGGATATTAGCCCTTTGTCAGATGGGTGGATTGTAAAAAATTTTTCCCATTCTGTTGGTTGCCAGTTCACTCTAATAATAGTTTCTTTTACTGTGCAGAAGCTCTTAAGTTTAAACCTTATTTTAAACTGCACATGAGTGAGAGGGATCTAGATTGCCTACTCCTTATGATAATCTAGTTCCTGATGTCTGAGGTGGAACAGTTTCCTCCCCAAACCATCCCCCTACCAACAATTGTCCATGGAAAAAATTGTCTTACAGAAAACCAGTTCCTGGTGCCAGAAAGGTTGGGGACCACTGTTTTATTTTACTGAGCATATATGTTTAATATATTGCATGTAGTAAAATATGTATATATTACTGAGCATATTATATATAATATAGTGGCATGTATATGATCAGTTATATATATATATACTAATTAATTAAAGATAATATATCAATGTACATAATCTCAGATTCCAACACAAACCAATATCATTCTTGAAAAATTTCTTAGGCAAATTCTCTACGTTCATTTTTCCACAACTAAAAGTTAAAATTTTGTATTTAAAAAATGGGGGTGGAATCAAGGGCTGATGGCTAATGCCTGTAATTTCAACACTTTGGGAGATTGAGGCAGGGAGATTGCTTAAGACCAGTAGTTTGAGACCAGTCTGGGCAACATCACCTGACCCTATCTCTCAAAAATGTTTAAAAATTAGCCAGACTTCATGGTGCATGCTTGTAGACCCACCTACTTTGAAGGCTGAGGTGTGGGAGGATTGCTTGAGCCTAGGAGTTAGACATTACAGTGAACCATGATTGCACCACTGCACTCCAACCTGGACAACAGCATAAATCCCTGTCTCTAAAAATAAATAAAATTTGGTTAAAATATGAATAGGTACAAAGGATATATTTTTCCTTCTTCTACCTGCTTGTGGAGAATTTCTCATAGCATTCATAGTCAGTCAGTCATTTGGTTCAATAGAATTTTTGGTCCAGTTATAAGAATATGAAAAGTAAATTATTAATATATTCGGTGTATAGAATGAAAAACACCGATTTTAATTATTAAATGTACTAAGTATGTGAAGAGACAATTTACCCAAAAATGCAAATATCTAACAGCCTTTGAGAAAAGTTTAAATCTCACTATTTTCAAAGAAATTAAAATTAGGGTGAAATAATTTTTCAAATATCAAATTAAGAAATATTTTTAAATAAGAGATAACCCAATGATTTTGAAAGAACAGTGAAATGGGTATTTATATGCACTGCTACTGAGAATGAAAATTTGTCCTTCTCTGAAAGGCAACTTGAAAATATCTGTGTGAAGCAGTGATAATTTCTGTCTTGTGAGAAACACTTGAATAGCTATTCAACTGCATTAGACGTACAATGTCATTTAATCACCACAACATTCCTTGAAGGTAGTTCTATCGAATTTTGCAGATAGAATATTGAGGCTATGAAGAGTAAACAAAATTGCTCAAAACCATGAAGGTGGCAAACAGAGGATGTATAATTGGAAAATAGAGTTGTCTGTGGCCAAAGTGGTTGATTTGATTTATTAGACAATTACCTGTGGGGGATTTATAAATAAAGTAAAAGCAGCATGGTTTCTAACTCTCCATAGCGATATTGCCAAATTTCTTTCTTTTATTTTTAATTTTTTTCTGGATTTAGAGATTGAAGCAGTTGTGTTACATGCATGTATTGTGTAATAGTAAAATCTGAGCTTTTAGTGTCTCCATCACACAAATAATGTACATTGCCCCAAATAAGTAATATTTTTTCCCTCATCCCACCCAAGCACCCACCTTTTGGAGTTGCCAGGGTCTATCTTACACTCTGTCTGTCCATGTGTATGCATTATTTAGCTCCCATTTATAAGTGGGAACAGGTGTTTTTTTTGCTTTCTGCTTCTGAGTCATTTCACTAAGGATAATTGCTTCTAATTCCATCCATGTTGCTGCAAAAGAGACAATTACATTCTTTTTATGGCTGAGTAGTATTCTATGGTGTATGTATGTGTATATAAATGTGAAATAAATGAAAAGGTGATGTGTGTGTGATGTGCGTGTGTGTGTGTGTGTGTGTGTGTGTGTGTATAATCACATTTAAAATCCAGTTAACTGTTGATGAATGTTCCATACCTACAGCCAACTGATCTTTGACAAAGTCAAAAGTATATACAAGGGAAATGACACCCTATTCAATAAATGGTTCTGGGAAAATTGGATAACCATATGCAGACAAATGAACCTAGACCCCTCTCTCTCTCACCATATACAAACATTAACTCAAGTTGGATTAAATAATTAAATGTAAAACCTGAAAATATTAAAATTCCAGAAGAAAACCTAGGAAACCCTTTTCTAGGCATTGGTCTAGACAAATAATTTATGGCTAAGCCCTCAAAAGAAAATGCAACAAAAACAAAAATAAACAAATGGGACTTAATTAAACTAAAAAGCATCTGCACAGCAAAAGAAATAATCATCAGAGTAAACAGACAACCTACAGAATGGGAGAAAATATTTACAAACAATGAAAATGTGTTTCTAAAGGCTTTGTTATGGATGCTTTGAGGGAATGTAGCTTTGGCTGTTAGCGTTAATTTAAAATAGTAGGATGGCAGCCAAACTGTGGTGATTATGGAATGAGTTTCAGGAAAACTAAGTTTATATACAACTCCCTGCACAAAGTTTTCTATGAAACTCTATTTCATATGTTGCACCATGTATTAATCTCTTCTTATGCTGCTATAATGTGCTTTTAGAGACTGGGCAATTTACAAAAGAAAGAGATTTAATTGATTCATAGTTCAGCTCGGCTGCAGAAGCCTCAGGAAACTTACAAACATAATGGAAGTGAAAGCAAACATGTCCTTCTTCACATGGTGGCAGGATGCAGAAGTGCCAAGTAAAGAGGGGTAAAAGCCACTTATAAAATGATTGGCTATAATGAGAACTCACTCACTATCACAAGAACAGCATGAGGGAACCATGACAATCATCTAATCACATCCTACAAGGTGTCTTCTCCAACACATGAGGATTACAATTCAGATTATAATTCAAGATGAAATTTTGGGTGGGAACACAGCCACACCATATGACACAGCAATCTTTATCTATATGTATCTCTTGAATGACTGATTGAATGGCTTTCTAAAATTCATATTATATTTAAAAATTATAAATTAAAAGTTCCATTGGCTATGTTATATGCATTGATAATGACAAAAAGAAGCTAAATATTTAAATATTATACTTAATTATCTATGGGAGAGAAAAATATTCCAAAGTGGAATTTTAAGAATATTTGATAATTACTTTTTAGGAAATGATATCATTCAAACAGATACTTAAAAAACATTTTAGATGATTTAGGCTGGGTGCGGTGGCTCATGTCTGGAATCCCAGCACTTTGGGAGGCCAAAGTGGGTGGATCATTTGAGGTCAGGAGTTCAAGATCAGCCTGGCCAACATAGTCAACACTATCTCTCCTAAAAATATGAAAATTAGCCCAGGCAGTAGTGGTGTACACCTGTTATCTCAGCTGCTCAGGAAACTGATTGCAGGAGAATCACTTGAGCCTGGCAGGTCGAGGTTGCTGTGAGCCAAGATCACACCATTGCACTCCAGTATGGGCCACAGAGTGAGACCCTGTCTCAAAAAAAAAAAAAAAAAAAAAAAAAAAAAAATATATATATATATATATATATATATGTGTGTGTGTGTGTGTGTGCGTGTATATATATATATATTGATTTGATTATAACAGTTCAAGACGTATTTTAATCTAATAATATTGTACATGTCTATTAAATTCTTTCAGAGATGGGGAAATAATTGGATGGCTTAAGTACTATATATCCGTTTATTATTAGAGGTTTTACCTGAAAATATTGAAATGATCATATTAAAGATGTGAAAAATAGTTTAAAATGTAGAACTAACAAATGTTAGAATGCCACAATTATGATACCTATGCACTCTATTATTTTGATTCTGGTAATAACTATTATTATAATTATTTTAGTTTTTTTCAAGAATATAAATAAAAGATAAATGCAGTATTAGAGAAAATAATAAAATGAAAGAAAATTTCTCTAAATGCGTGTAAAGTAAGTATTATTCTGGTTTTTGGCTTGATACTTTGCAGATATAAGTGTCTCACCTTGAATTGTGAACTGAAAGACTATATATTGCCCACCCTGTCATGGAAATAGTACTTTTATTGTAGCTCATATTATTTAGCAAGATCATCGGTGGGGTTCGTGATGGTAAAAGAATTTCTCATATGTTTTTGATAGTGTTATTATAAACAAAACTATATATAATGCAGTGCTTTAAAATATTTAACTGTCCTGTCAAATTAAAAATAAGCACAGATAATGTGATCTGAAATTGATCATAATTTATCTTACCTTTGGTGATAAAAATTAACTTATAAGACTTATGATCTTTTCCTCCGCTAAAGTACAAAGCAATTTCTCTTAATTTCTTTTGTCATTTTTCTCATTTTCTGTTCTGAATCATAATTTTAGATATATATTTATATGTATATATATCCACATATATATGTGGATATATATACAATAAGCACTCATATTTTAAGCTCATTGAGGGTGTGATCTCTGTCTGATTAATATTTTCATTGTCTGCAGAACCAAGGTTGAACATTGTACTTAAATAGAGACTTAATAAATGTTTGTTGCTGGGTGCAGTGGCTCACATCTGTAATCCCAGCACTTGGGGATGTCGAGGCAGGCGGATCACATGGTCAGAAGTTTGAGACCAGCCTGGTCAATATAGTGAAACTCCATCTCTACTAAAAATACAAAAATCAGCCGGGCATGGTGGCAGGTGTCTGTAGTCCCAGCTACTCAGGAGGTTGAGGCAGGAGAATTGCTTGAACCTGGGAGACGGAGGTTGCAGTGAGCTGAGACTGCGCCATTGCACTCCAGCCTGGGCAATAGAGCAAGACTCTGACTAAAAAAAAAGTACTGTTGGTTAAATGGATGATTGAGTGACTATATCATTTCTACCTTCTGTTCATGTCCATTGTATTAGTTGTTGACACCAAAAACCATGTAAATTTGATAAGCACTCTGGGTTCATTCGGCATCAAAATCAACATTGTGAATATATTAATAATGGAAAATTAAAGATTAATGAAAGTTGTAAGCAAATGCACAATTAGATTCATTTGAGGGTTCTTGGAATGAGGAAGCATTGAAAGAAAAGAAGAAATTATATTTGAGATTCATGTTTCAAGGAGAATAAATGTTCTCGAATGGTCACACATTGCTGGAAGCTCTGTAGACATATATATTTGCTGGTCAAACTCAGATTCTAGACAAAATGGCATTGTCAAATAGAATAATAACTTATTTAATTATTTAATGAAAAGTATGTATTACCAAGAATATATGAAAATGCTACCCCAATACTGTGGTCAAATGTGATAACATTGTTAGAAATTTTTTTGGGGAGTAACTATTGGATAATTTGAAAACTAATAATACCTTTTCTTTGATTTGATTGATTTGTCACGTAACTACCATGGCATAAAATAACAATTGTCCAAAATTAGTATTTACTATTGGCAGGTATTTATTATCCTGGTGGTATTCTTAGGGAGAAAGTAGATATTATTTCTTAATCACGGCTGTATATCTGGGATGCAAGTTCAGCTTAAAAAAGCAAGAACAAAAACACCTTCTCAGACCTCCATTTTTATCTCTATGGCTTTTATTATGAGTTCTGCTTACTTAGGCTAATGAGTCAGTCTTTTGCTTAAGCAGAGATTCTGGGAGATAAAGTACTAACTAGTCTCTCCTTCTTGTAGGCATTCTTAATCTTTATTGTTGATTTCTTGGTGCCTCTTTCACATGACTTCAAATAGGGGAAAATTCACCTCTTCCCTTCTTGAGGAAACAAAATCTTTAAAATGTTTGAGATTTTACAGCAAAATCTGTATTCCTAAGACCTTCAGAGAAACTCTCAGGAGGGCTGGTTTACTGGTGTTCTGTGGTTTTAGGGCCAGCTGTGCCCTATTTAATAATTTCTACAGAAGGCATTTGATCCCAACTTGAGGCTCTTGCACATTGCTTTAGGATGTAGACATTAATGAATTTCATGTTTAGCTATGAGCCTTATTGATAATTCTAGGATAATAAAAAAATTCTACTTAACATTTTGTTATATTTATTTCCTAAAAATCCATTTGTCCTTGGAATGTGATTAGATTTGTTTATCCATCTGACCCTCTGTCTGTCTACCCACTGTCAAGTAGCAAAAGCCAATACTTCCATATCTTTGACAGATAAAAAAGAGGACTCTTGAAAACAATGTTGTCACAGGTTCTATGAAATGTTCTTCTCTCTTATTGCATTCACACAGCTCACCATTGAAAAGAGGTATCTATACTAGGCCTAGCCAACTGATTCCCATAACAGGGTGAATTCATTCTGTTGGAGGATCAGTGAAACATACAACCCTTGGAGGGGATTCTTCAGAGTTCCCTATAACTAGGTAACATTGCACTTATTACTATTCAATATAATATTTTCTATTATTCAATATAATATTTTTCATTATCACTTATGTTTTTAGATTGTCAAAGTTTCTCTTTCGTAAATTCTTACATCATATTCCTCTTCTCTTAAAACTCTACAATTTAACACCTCTAATGTTACTTCTATTGTAGCTTTTTAGCACCTACTTTTATGTTCACCAATACGTATAAGACTGTGAAAGTGAGACTTGGCAAGTATTGAGTTAATGCGATGTGTGTAGAGGAGGCAGACTACACCATCTGATTTGGTTTCAAAATGAATCTTCATTTAGTCCTCAAAGAGCAATTATATGATGTTGTCAGTCACTAGTTATTGAACAGTGGCTTATTTTCTTGAAATGTATTCAGAATGAGATTCTTTTTCTCAAATTTTTCATTCATTAGTCTTTGATAGTATTTGGTTTAAATAAAATGTTTTTGCATTACAAAAGGTGATTCCTCTATATATGCATACTAGTGTTGGGGTAGTCAATAGAGTTCAATTTTTCTGCAAGTAAAAATTAACTTTGAATAAATAACAGTAACAAGAACGGAAAGCTAGAATTCAAAAATATTTTATATGAGCTAACCCCAAGAATCATAATTTTACAGTTTATTAGCAAAAAGGCTGACTAATCTCACTGTTACAGGCATTCACTTGGGGAATAAATTTTATCCTACTGCTGACACACTATATATCTCACAAAGGCAGCCATCACTGTCTCATTTTTGTTGTTGAAATTAAAAGTAGGTGCATATAGTCATTTGTTATTCTTTGTTAGAATCCTATAGAAAACAGGCTTCCCAGAAAAGCATATACCAGTATGAAGATTACCAAGTAACTTCTGATCTTGAAAGTGACATTGTTTTCAGAAAGTAATTCACTAAGATGCAAAGGAACGCTGATGATTAGTTTGAGCCATGTTAGAGAAAAGTGAACCGAAGATACATGGAAAAGTATGAAGCTGTGAAGATAACCAAGTGCTACCCAGCTCTTTCACTGAGTACTTGCCTGACTCTGGCAGCATTCCATTTGCTGCCTCTGTTCTCTCTTTGTAAGATGGTGATGGCAACTGTTCTGAATGCTTATGGAATTTCTATCAGATAAATAGCATTTTAAAATATTGAACAATTTAGAATTGTATTATGCAAATGTTATATAGTCCATATACTGTTTGGATTATTAATGCCATTTACTTCTCTTCTTTTGACTGCCTGGTTTAGGCATTTCACAGATCACTGTGATCTCCGCCAAATAAATGGGGAACAGAAAGTAAAACTGGCAACCAAAAAAAGAAAAGTAGCGTTTAGGAAATATCTTGTTTATTCCTTTCAATTAGTTTAATTAGCTGTCAATTCCTTGAGTACGATATTCGGGGATAAAACATAAATGAAGAAGCCTATTTCCTCTAGTAAATAAATGAATGCCAGGAAGTTACCATGAATTCAGTACATAACCATAACTTAATGAATTTCATTTATAAATTTGGAAAGAAAAACATTTAAAAAGTGTTTTGAGAGTGCTAGTTGTTCAAATATTTTTAGTGTCGGAGAAGCACTAATTTCTCTTCATTCACTTACATTTTTATTAAATCTTGTCAGTCATCAAAATTATTATAGCATAACAAGGAACTTAAAGCCACATCTTTTTTTTTTAGAAAAACCTACATCGCAATAAATACCAGGACTGATATGCATAACTGAGAGAGTCCTCAGAATGGTATACAAGAGCTACAGTTTTAAATTATGTTGTTTCATCAATTATTAGATTATAACTTAGTGTTACCCATTATATGAGGGATACTTCCTCTTACCTAGGAGGAAAACTATGGTCACTTTTCTGTTTCAGCTGATTATGACAAACATGTTTCCCATGGCACATTTTTCTTTACTTATCTGGTAAACCTCTGTTGTGGAGGGTATTATTAATTACCATCCTTGATTTTGTGATTTATTATACTCTCAAAAGTTCCTTGCATAGCCTGATTTTATTTATTTATTTACTGTTCACTGACTTTTAGAATTACTTATAAATCTCTAATAATCACTAACCACATTAAAAATGATCTAAATGACTAAATCTTGCATTTTTTTGGTCTTTCTTTATCCATTCCTTCCTTATGCTCATTTTTCAATTGTTATTTTTTATATAATTTTAATTCATCAGTATATATCTCTTAAAAATCTATTATGCTAATTATTGTTAACTTTATAAAAGGAGTGACATTCATTTCTGTGATACATTGTTAATACTAAATCAGTCAGAAAGCACAGTAAGTAGTAGAAATACAGGAGGTGGGATGTTGAAGAGTATAATAATTTCCCTGAATCTGGTCCATGAACAGAATACACAAACCATTTGCTTCCTTGGGAAAGGTAACTAGTCAGATCATGTCTCTTGCTTTGCAAAATGATTGGCTTTGTAAAGAGATTTTTTTAAAGTTTGGATATTTAAGGAGTTCTATTCTTTCTCTAACCTAAGTACATCATTTTTGTTTGCAATCTCGTATGTCCATTCATACATGTAACTGACAATATTCCTCATTGTGTGACCTACTCAATTCAATAAAATATTTATTTAAGCTTAAAATGCCCAATGATCTAACCAAGATCATTGGGCATTTTAAGCTTAAATGAATATTTAAGAAAACAAGTGGCTTGAAGCACTGAGATAGCCCAGAGAGCCCCAGGGCTGTGTAGCATTATATACTTCCTACAAGACAGTCTGCCTTCCAAGAAACCATTCCTAACTTACCAATTTTCCTACTGTAGCAATGCTTCATAGGCAAGATAATTCTGGTATGGCATATACAAATAAATGATAATTTAAAATCTAAATCATTTTCCAAAAAGCAGCATAAATATAGATTTGTTATAATGGGCATTTTGGGGATTATTATCAAAACTAAGCAAAGGAATAATTCTTTGAAAATCTAAAAAGAAAAGTTAATTGTCAAATAATTACTATTTATGAAGTAACAAGGAGATATTATGCATTTTCTGTTTGTGATACTACTTCCAAATTTAGAAATAGGCAACCAATAAACTTAAAAAGTAACATTAAGAGATGTCAGGCTCAGATAATTACTTGATTTTCTTTTCCATTCTTCCTTTCTGTAAAGAAGTCATTTAGATGACATAATAATGAAGCCAAAGTGCTAGGAGTATTGAATATTAATAATTATGAATATTCAATGAAGATAGTGATAATAAAAGTTTTCATTTTCTGTGAGCCTTCTCTGTGCCACACTCTTTAACTTACTTTATTTCATTCAACTCATACAACTCTGTTGCTTATGTTTTATAATTTTTAACTTTACAAATACGGTGTAGAAATATTTGATAATCTGCCCAAGGTGTGAGTTTTGTATAGTATATTAAGTAGTTCCTACAAGACAGCCTTCATTCCAAGAAATTATCTATATTCCTTCTTATGGAAAAACACTAAATCTTCTTTAAGTCAGACTGAGATGGATTGTAGTTTTTTATCTGGTTGAATGGTCTACTCACTCTCCATTGGGATTATCCACAGTACTGTTAATATACCTGAACATACATCAGGAAGATTTGAATAAAGCAGTCTTGCATAAAATACTTATGATGCTTGTTCTAAACAGGGCCTTTGAGATACTGCTTGTTTTCTCAAGGTTTGGCTAAGGAAAAGTGATTGTGATAAAATTAGAAATCATTTAAATTGGGGATTTATTTTTCATAGCTAAGGGAAGAGGCTTTTGTATTTTTGATATTGTGAATTGATGATAAATGCATAAACTTTCTGAAGCTCATTTACTCATAAGAGTAATAAAGGGAAAAAAATAACCCACAGTATTAATTTGGTGTTTCCCCTGTGTATTAGTCTGTTTTCACACTCCTGATAAACACATATCTAAGATATGTGTTTATATATATATATGGGATAATTTACAAAAGAAAGAGGTTTAATTGGACTTAACAGTTCCACATGGCTGGGGAGGCCTCACAATCATGGTGGAAGGCTAGGTGGAGCAAGTCACATCTTTTATGGATGGTGGTAAGCAAAAGAAAAGAGATTATGAAGAGAAACTCCCCTTTTAAAAACCATTAGATCTCCTGAGACCTATTCATTATTATGAGCATGGGAAAGACCTGCCCCATGTTTCAGTCATCTCCCAGTGGGTCCCTCCAACAACACTTGGGATTTATGGGAGCTATAAGTTGAGTCTTGGGTTGGGACACAGAGCCAAACCATATAATTCTGCTCCCAGGCCCTCCCAAATCTCTTAACTTGACATTTCAAAACCAATTTTGTCTTCCCCACAATCCCCCAAAGTCACAAATAATTTCAGCAGTAACTCAAAAGTCCAGAGTCCAAAGTCTCATCCAAGACAAGTCCCTTCTACCTATGAGCCTGTAAAATCAAAAGCAAGTTAGTTACTTCCTAGATACAGTGACGGTACAGGCGTTGGGTAAATACAGCAATTCCAAATGGGAGAAATTGGCCAAAACAAAGGAGCTACAGGCCCCATGCAAGTCCAAAATCCAGCAGGGCAGTCAAATCTTAAAGTTGCAAAATGATCTCCTTTGATTCCCTGTCTCAGGTATAAGTCATGGTGCTATAAAAGGAGGGTTCCCATGGTCTTGGTCAGCTCTGCCTCTATGGCTTTGCAGGGTATAGCCTACCCCTTGGCTGCTTTCATGGACTGCCCAGGCGCATGGTGCAAGCTGTCAGTGGCTCTACCATTCCGGGGTCTGGAGGATGGTGGCCTTTTCTCACAGCCCCAGTAGGCAGTGCCCCACTGGGAACTTTGTGTGGGGCTCCAACCTTACGTTTTCCTTCCACGCTGCCCTAGTGGAGATTCTCCATGAGAGCCCTGCCCCTGCAGCAACCTTCTGCCTGAACATCCAGGGATTTTCATACATCTTCTGAAACCTAGCTGGAGGTTCCTGATCCCCAATCTTGACTTCTGTGTCCTGCTAGGCTCAACACCAAATGGAAGCGGCAAGGCTGAGGCTTGTACCCTGTAAGTCATGGGCCAAACTATATGTTTTCCCCTTTCAGGTACAGCAGGATCAGCTGGGACATAGGGAACAAAGTCTCTAGTCTCCAGGCTGTACACAGCGTAGGTACCCTGAGCCCAGTCCAAGAAACCACTTTTTCCTCTTAGGCCTTTGGGCCTGTGGTGGGAGGGTCTGCTGTGAAGACCTTTGACAGGCCCTGGAGACATTTCCTCCGTTGTCTTGGGGATTAACATTTGGATCCTCCTTATTTATGCAGATTTCTGCTGCTGGATTGAATTTCTCTTCAGAAAATAGAATTTTCTTTTCTATGGCATTGTTAGGCTGCAAATTTTTCAAACTTTTGTGCTCTGCTTCCCTTATAAAAATGAATGCCTTTAACAATACTCAAGTTACATCTTGAATTCTTTGCTGCTTAGAAATTCCTTCCACCATACGCCCTAAATCACTCTCTCAAGTTCAAAGTTCAACAAACCTCTAGGGCAGAGGCAAAGCCACCAGGCTCTTTGCTAAAACATAACAAGAGTCACCTTTGCTCTAGTTCCCAACAAGTTTCTCATCTCCATCTGAGACCACCTCAGCCTGGACCTTATTGTTCTTATCACTATCAGCATTATTATCAAAGCCATTCAACAAGTCTCTAGAAAGTTCCAAACTTCCTGCATTTTCCTGTCTTCTGAGCCCTCCTAACTTTTCCAACCTCTGCCTGTTACCTGGTTCCAAAATCGCTTCCACATTTTTGGGTGTCTTTTCAGCGGCACCCTACTCTGCTGGGACCTACCGATTTACTGTATTAGTCTGTTTTCATATTGCTGATAAAGATATAACTGAGGCTGGGTAATTTACAAAAAAAAAGTAAATAAGAAGTTTAATTGGACTTAACATGTCCACATGGCTGAGGAGGCTTCACAATCATGATACAAGGCAAGGAGGAGCTATCACATTCTGCATGGATGGTGGCAGGCAAAGAAAGAGAACTTGTGCAGAGAAACTGCTGTTTTTAAAACCATCAGCTCTCCGGAGATCCATTCACTATCATGAGAACAGCATGTGAAAGACCCATTGCCATAATTCAGTCATCTCCCACGGAGTCCCTCCCACAACATGTGGGAATTATGGGAGCTACAAGATGAGATTTGGGTGGGGACATAAAGCCAAACCATATCACCATGTGAAATCTGAATAGCTGTTTTGGACTGCAGAAATCTCCATGAATTTTGCACCAAGCAGGAGAGCAGAATGGACAGATCATATTGAATTCATTATCAATTTTAAGAAAATTAACAGATAAATTTTGTTAGTGATTCCTCCCTAAAATTAACAAACATCTCTGCACTTTTGATGAGTGTTTTTCCTGCTTTTAAAGCACTAATTTAGGAATCACTCATTCTGATTTTCCCATTGTCATCAAGGGCTGCTCTATTGGATGGACTTGATCTTATTTTGCAATCTTGTAAAATATTGCTCTATAATTTTATGAAAACTGAAGACCAGTTGTATTGTTTCATATCTAGTCATGTCCGTGAAAGTAAATCCTGTGAAAATATATAGATATTTAATTCCTAGCTTATAATTTTAATATCATAATTCTGATATGGCTTTATAGTATAAAGCCAAAACTTTGTAAAAAAAAAATAGCTATCTCAAAAAATATCAAAAGGTGATAAATCTGTGAAAGAAATAGGAATATTCATGTAGCCATATACCTACTATTAATTTTGAAGTATCTCCCACTTACTTACCCTTGAATATATTTTACTAAATTAATTAGACAAAACTTATTTTTAAAACTATGAAAATGAGGATGAAAACAGCTTCTGGTTAGAGAAAATTTGTATCTCAAGAGTTTTGACACCAGCGGAGAGCAGGTACACTTTTTACCAATATTATGTAGATAAAGTAAAAATTGCTGAGGAGTGGGAATACTCCAGGACTTCTTGGGGACTAGATTATGTCTTCAGCTCTTGTCTCTGCAATATTCATGCTGTTTAGAAAATGAAGACTCAAGAACTACTACAAGATGAAAATAGATGCCAACCACTCACTGCCTGCTGAGATTTGCCAGTGTGAGTGGAAAGTAGAGAGGAGTACTTGTGGGAAAATGAGGTAAATATGAATATGTTAACAGATGGAAATCCACTGTTATTTTGACTTCTGTGATGTACTCATGAGCTTTCAGCTTTGTCTGTCACCATCTGTACTTCTCTGTACATACATGGTGGACCTTGATACTGTGTGAGACGAGATTTAGAGCAGTTTTCTGTTGCAACTGTTGGAAATGTAAGGTCTCAGATAAATAATTAGAATGCGTCTTACAATTGAAGCCTCTCAAAGTTGAAGGTCAGCTTTGAACATGAGAATGATGGAAGGAGGACTGAAAAGAAATTAAAAACACGGGTGCGGTGATCATGATTATGATGATTGTGTGTGTCTCTTTGAAGCAGGCTCTTGCTCATCAATGTTTCTGACTGAAAGGCAGGGCAATTAGTGGAAAAGGAGGAGGAAGAATAATATGGAATATCTGAAATACATGATCACTTAAAGTAAAAGAAATGTAGAATAGCAGTAAATAAAAGTTAGCAAGTTTTAAAAAACATACTAAACGTTTTGGAATGGCGGAGAAGAAAAACTAAGGGCAATAAAGACACGTAAGCTGATGTTTCTAAGTTATGAGTGCCATGATCTGAAAAAATATGAATTAAAACTTTTTTTAAAAACATTACTTTAAAAAAATACATGAAAGTATGTCACAAAATGTCAGTTCAGTATTCTAAAATGTTTTCACTGTAGTATTTTTTTTTTTTTTTTTTTTGGAGACAGAGTCTGATTCCATCACCAGGCACCAGGCTGGAGTGCAGTGGCATAATCTCGGCTCACTGCAACCTCCACCTCCTGGGTTCAAGCAATTCTCCTGCCTCAGCCTCCCAAGTAGCTGGGACTACAGGCGTGCACCACCATGTCCAGCTAATTTTTGTATTTTTTAGTAGAGACAGGGTTTCACCATGTTGGCCAGGATGGTCTCAATCTATTGACCTTGTGATCCGCCTGCCTCGGCCTCCCAAAGTGCTGGGATTACAGATGTGAGCCACCATGCCCGGCCTTCACTGTAGTATTTTAAATGTGAAAAGGAAAAATAAGTGTCTTTAGAAGGAGAAACTATGAAAATGTAGAAAGAAAAACTGTAACACATTTTTCTTTTTTTCTTTTTCATTACTCCACCATCTGATCCTTCAGAAAATCCTCTTGTCTATATTTTTAGACTAAATCTAGAATCTGACTTCTGGAATACATCTAGAATTCTTATCACTTCTGTTAATAACATCTTAGTACAAGCCAAATTTCCTAATAAGTCCCTCTGATCTTACCTTATTCACTATAGCTTATCAACATAGGAGTTTGAATGATCATTAGAAGATGGTCAAAAATATTGAGTGAATAAATGAATGAATGAAGAAGGAAGAGAGAGACATCTTGTCTTTGATACAAGTTTCCTGGTAGCACAATCTAGAAACTTAGATTCGGATTAAGTTTTATAAAATAAATATTAGATTTTAAAGCTAGATACATCTGTGTTTTTCAGTCAGAATGAACTCTAATCCATTGCTGTCTGTGCTGAATGAGGAAGATGAAGGCTAGTGAAAGAGAGATGTAATATGTTCTACATCATAGTTTTACTTAGACTGGACCTAATTTTCAGTTTGGTGTTTCTTCCAGTATGTAGATGAAAGCTGTTGAGAAGAAACTGATTGATGCGGAGTCATGCAAAGTGCTACTTTGTGAATGGTCCTGCAGCAGAAACTTTGTAATTCATTCTTTGAAACTTTTTTTTTTTTTTTTTTTTTTTATCTTAGGGAAGCTTCCCTCCATTCCTCTTTTCCTAAATCTCCGTCATTCCTGGGATCATATAATTTTCTTCCATACCTGGGAGTCTAAGCATCGAGAGCTAAAGCCTCCTTTTTTGTTTTCTTTTCACCTGGAAATTATAATGTCTTTAAGAACTAACCTTCACTTACTGTTGTCAACCCATGATAAATTCTAACTGGCAAACCTAACTTCAAACTTCAGCCTGCTGATTAATTACAATAGCTTACTAATACGTCAAATGATACTGCTATATCATAGTGCCTGTGTACCTGTAACATTATTGAATTTGGGCTAACAAGATCTTCATTTTAAACTTTTAGCTGTTTCTTTGCTTCTGACTATTTAAATAGTACCTCATATATAGGACACTTTGGATACTTGGGGTTCTTTAATTTTTCAAAAAATAATCTATGGTACTTCTGACAACTGCATTTTTTGTAGTATTTTAATTTTCACCAATTGGGAAGTAAGCCTGATAGGATATTTTTAGTGCCAAATTTCCAAGTCAAATATAAATCATTTCTGGCCCATAAATGTTTTTGTCTTTGAATGCCTTCTACCTAGGATGGAGAAACTAAGCAAAACATCATTTCCCGTATGTGATTTAATTTATTGGATAATAAAAAGAAGGAGCCATTTGGTCACTGATAAGTGATTATATGACTATGGAATAATTAGATTACTTTTGTCTGTAGGCAAAGATTGGATATTTTTGAAGCAGAGCTATTTTAACTCTATCATGACACAGAGAAACAATACATTAACAGTTCAGGATATTAGTGTCTGTAAGAACTCATTCCTCTTGGCTATTAATATGTTGGACAAAATACTTTGCATCTATAAAACTTATTTTCCATTACAAGGAGACCATATCATTTGCAAATTTCATTTCCTGTCAACCCGTGCATCATGTAAATGTTGTCAAGCAAAACTCTGATAGTCTATTCAGATGTTGGTTTAAAAGTTTCTAAGTTGAAACTGTTCCCCCCACCCCCGGCCCCTCCCCACCCCGCTCTGGTCTAGAAATAGTGCTGGTTCTTTGCCAAGTCAGATTTCCTCCTACGCTTATCGCTTTATATGTGGAAAATGGAGTAAAAGCGTAGGAGGAATAAGGCTAGTATCTTTTCTTAGCATCACACTAACTTAAGCAAGAATTGGATCTGGTTAACTCATATTTGCAGTGGCAATGTCATTATTTATGTACTGTTTAGCGATAATGCTTGTACTTAAGTGTTAGGGTGTTCTTATATAAAGACATAACTTCTCGAGGGTTTTTGCCCCTCCTTTCTCCTTTTCTACTCTTATACAAGACGAAGATTACCATTATAATAGCAAGGTAATTATTACTATCGGAACAATTCTCTAGGGTGCTTCTCCCTATCAGTGTAAAAACGAATCATATAATCATTCTATAATTTGAGAATTTTTACAAAGCACATTGTCTTAACTATTACAGAAGAATTTACAATATCTCATTCGTCTTAGAGATTCCTATTTAGGCACACACACACAAATATTTTGCTTAGTTTATCTTCAATGCTGGGTTTCAGAAGCCATTAGAAGTATTTAAGTACTGGTTCTAGTAGACTAATTTTATTCTTTCTTCTTCTGTTAACCATAGTTAGAAAATGAAATGCAGCTTCATCACTTTAAAACAAAAAGGCAAAAATCTTTTAAAATAGCATTTTTTAAAGTAATGTCTATTAAACAATCTAAATTCTATTTTGATATGATAGAAAAGATATGAAATTATTGATACTCGTTGCTTGAAGTTTTAATTCTTGTCATTTTGGCCAAGTCATAAAAGCATAAATGTTACTGTTGTTGGTGAAATCCCTTTATTGTACATAAATCATAAAGTTTTTTTATAGTATTGTTGTTTCTTAGGAATAAAAGACATGCTAGGAACAATTTCTTTTACGTATTAAAATAGTCATCCAATGCTTATGTAAAATGCTACTAGAAACTATTTTAATGTTATGCCATTCTTAGCTTAACTGTAAGCTAAGAACTTGTAAACCTTGATATGTTTAATTTTTCTCTCTGAAAATGTTTGATTTTGTGTGTTTATGAGTTAATTTTACACATGCCAAAGTTTGAGCTATAAATATTAAGGAAAAAATTAGGTGTGAAATAATTTCTAAATAATCAAAACACAGATTTTTTCTTTGTAAAGGAACCACATTATTTATGATATACCCAGTTTAGCATATGATATGAACCTGTACAGTGGCAATGAAAGTAAAAATGGAATAGACATGATTGACTTGAGAGGTATTGTAGGAACTGGAAACCATAAATTGTTGATGTAGGCATGACTGAGGTTTTCGTGTGGTTAGCTGCGATCACTAAGGGAATAGATATAGGGCATGTTATAAGTAATTACTATCTGGAAAAACTTGTTTTTCTCTTTACTTACTAGATATTGAATAAACATTCAATATCTAGTAAGTAAAGTTTAGTAAAATAGCTAATGGTTATTTAGAAAAACATTTCACCAAAAGTAAACAATAAATGCATAGGTCAGTAAGTGCCTCTATGAAATATCCCTGTAATTAAGGTTAGATGCCAAGAGAAGGCAGGAGACCCTTTATTAGATTGCACGGTTTGCACCTTTGGGTTTCTGGACTATAGCATTAAAAGTGTGTAAGTAGTCTTCACAGTAAGTTCTTGCTTTTGAAGTGATTTAAGCCTTCTTTGAAAATTAGGCAGTTATGTTCAGATTGAATATTGTTGTTTAAATCATCATTATTTCACCCTACAACTCAAAAGGGAAGATGTTATCTATTTCAAATTATTTCTGACTTTATATCAGGATTTAGTAATTATATGCAGCTTACCTTGCAAATTAAGTTTACTTGAGAAAAAATTCAACATGTTTATAAGATTATTGCCAGAAAGAGTCTGCTACTGTTGCTCTCAAAATTAAGTATTTTAAAATAAGCATTGTGGATATTTCCTTTTGATGGGGAACTACTGCAAAATCTGACTTGACTCTAAAACACCAAAAGTGAGGCTCCTCATAAACTTGCTACCATTTCAAAGCCTTCAAGACGTCAAAGATTTCTAACTCTTCAAAGCTGTGTCTTTCACTCATCTGTTTAGCATGATCTGTCATCCATTGGGGAAACATTCTCCACTTAATCTCTGACTCACAGGAGAATTTCTCAATGTGTTCTTCATCAGAAAAGGGTCACTATGAGAGACACTGCTCTTATATTTTAAAACATATATAAAATAATATTTGCAGCCACGTGCAGCGGCTCATGTCTGTAGTACCAGCACTTTGGAAGGCTGAGGCAGGCAGATTGCTTGAGCCCAAGAGTTTGAGACTAGCCTGGCCAACATGGTGAAACCCCCATCTCTACAAAAAATACAAAAATTCGCCAGTCACGATATTGGGCACCTGTAGTCCCAGATCTCAGGATGCTGAGGTGTGAGGATGATTTGAGCCTGGAGGTGAAGGCTGCCGTGAGCTGTGATAGTGACACAACACTCCAGTCTGGGTGACAGAGCAATATCCTGTCTCTAAAAACTAATAATATTCGAAAATACAATTAAAGTTCTAATAAAAATATCATGGAATACAACGTTTGATATTGAATAACTGTTTGTTTTGGACATGAATGTTTTTATTTACAATACATGCCACATTTCTGCATGTTGAAAATATGTCTCCTGCAAGAAACACGAGAAAGCTCTGCACTGAAGTTTGGTTAATAAATCATACTGAAGACTAAATTTCTACTAGTCAATGGAAACTTTTTGAGGCTAAACTTTTATTTTCTTTAGAAAAAGTATGTAAGGCTGAGTTTTGCTTTTGGCATTGTGAAATAGAATACAAGAAACCCTGTCCATTTTAAAAACAAAAATAATATATTCCAGTCACATTGAGTCTATTTTTAAGTACCTTAAAAGCAGCAAGATATGGTAGGAAGGGCAGTAGCCTGGGAATAAGATCTGAACTGAGTTCTTTTACTAATTAGCTGTTTTGCCATGGACAGGTGCCTTAACCTTCAAGGGCAAAGTTTTCTTCTCTATAAAAGGAGGTTGTGCTGGATGATCTGACAGGGTTCTTGGCATTTTGCCACTACGTGTAAGTGAGAATCTCTCTGGAGTCACTTTCTTTTTTTTCTTTTTCTTTTCTTTTTTGTTTTTTTTTTTCTGGAGACAGAGTCTTGCTCTGTCGTGAGGCTGGAGTGCAGTAGTGCAATCTCGGCTCACTGCAACCTCCGCCTCCTGGGTTCAAGCAATTCTCCTACCTCAGCCTCCCGAGTAGCTGAGATTACAGGTGCACTCCACCACACACGACTAATTTTTGTATTTTTAGTAGAGACAAGGTTTCACCATGTTAGTCAGGCTAGTCCCGAACTCCTGACCTCATAGTCTGCCCTCCTTGGCCTTCCAAAGTGCTGGGATTACAGGCATGAGCCACCGCACCCTGCCCAACCTTCTTTTCTCTCTTGATTAAAGCTAGGCAAGATCCTTTTCGCACATTTATTCTATTAGAATTTCTCTCTCTTTATTTATGAATGAATGAATATTATTCTTATATCTTGGATAGAGGGTTTGCACAAAGAAACTGAAGTTGCCATGCTGGAGGGGCTTTGGTCACATATTACATATAATTTGGCATTCAAGAATAACTAAAGCCCAAGATAGAAATCAAAGTTGAGAACCACTAATTACTTAAATCAGCTAAAGACACAGCTCCATAAAACAAAAATCAGAGTTAGAATCACCAATGAAAATGTGGCTAAGCACTTGGCAAAATCAGAAGAATCATCAATATGGGCTCTGGTTGGGACATTAATGGAGTGGGAGCTTGCTTTCCATATCGGGCGTTCAGTCTTCCTTCCCTTTCACAATGAATTACTTTCTAATTGATGCTACTTTAGATTCCAAAGATATTAAAATTAAAATATGTGTTTTCTAACATCTGTAATCTTAAAGCTCTTATGAATAAAATGACTAAAAACTGAAAAAAAAATGCATTTATTGAATACTGACCAAATGCCAATCCTTGTCTCAAGCACATTACGTGAATTATTTAATATAATAATTTTGAAATGCGGATGTTACTATTAGTTAAAAACATTGAATGTTAAAGAGATTTAGAAGATCATTGATGGTAAAACTGGCCAGATTTGACTGTGTCCAAAGGTCATGTTTTTATATCTTCAGTTTTATTTTCTCCATCACAGATCCATATGCATATATCCACATTTGTTATTAAAAATTTTAAACACATGAATTAGGGGAAAGAAGACTAATTTAAACATATGTAATCTCATACTAACTGATAAACTCTGTCTCCTTCAGATTCTTTACAAGCACACATTTATATATAAAATTTATCCATAAAAAAACAAGTTTTACAGTGTATGTTTTCTCTCTTTTTTTTTTTTTCCTTCACACAGGAATATCTTTATAGGCCAGAAAATATTTTTGAGATCATATTCAATGACTTCATATGCCATTTGATTTACAAATACATGCATTTCCTTAACAAATCTTTTATCAGTAAGCATTTATTTTGTCTAAGTCTTTAGACAGTTGTCCCAGCACCATATATTAAGTAGGGAATTCTTTCCTCATTGCTTGTTTTTGCCAGGGTTGTCAAAGATCAGATAGTTGTAGGGGTGTGGTCTTATTTCTGAGTACTCTATTCTGTTCCATTGGTCTGTGTCTGTTTCTGGACTAGTACTGTGTTGTTTTAGTTACTACAGCATTGTAGTATAGTTTGAAGTCAGGTAGTATGATGCCTCCAGCTTTTTGCTTAGAATTGTCTTGGCTGTACAGGCTCATCTTTGGTTCCATATGAATTTCAAAGTAGCTTTTTCGTCTAATTCTGTGAGCAATGTCAGTAGTAGTTTAATGGGAATAGCATTGAATCTATACATTGCTTCGGAAAACGGGGCAGTTTTCATGATTTTGACTCTTTCTATCCATGCACAAGGAATGGTTTTCCGTTTGTTTGTGTCCTCTCTGATTTCCTTAAAAAGTGGTTTGAGTTCTTCTTGAAGATGCCCTTCAGTTCCCATGTTACCTGTATTCCTAGGTATTTTATTCTCTTTGTAGCAGTTGCGAATGGGAGTTCATTCGTGATTTGGCTCTCATCTTGTCTTTTATTGATGTATAGGAATAGTAGCGATTTTTACACATTGCATTTTTGTGTGCTTAGAGTTCCCTGAAGTTGTTCAACAGTTCAAGAAGCTTTAGAGCTCAGACAGTGGGGTTTTCTAGATATAGGATCGTGTCATTTACAAACAAAGATAATTTGACTTCCTCTCTTCCTATTTGAATACATTTTATTTTTAAATCTTGCCTGACTACCCTGGCCAGAACTTCCAAAAATATGTTGAACAGGAGTTGTGAGAGAGGGCATCTTTGTCTTTTGAAAGTTTTCAAGGGGAATGCTTCCAAGTTTTATCCATTCAGTGTGATATTGGCTGTGGGTTTGTCATATATGGCTTTTATCATTTTGAGGTATATTCCTTCAATACCTAGTTTATTGAGCGTTTTTAACATGAAGGGATGTTGAAGGCCTTTTCTGTGACTATTGAGATAATCAGGTGGATTTTGTCTTTAGTTCCATGTAAATGATGAGCGTATTCATTTTTTTTTTACTGGAATATTCATTTTGGAAATTTTCTTTGTAAGCCTTTTTTATATATTATAATATTATCATTTTCACTCTCTATTTTGCAGTCCCCTTCTTTTGCTTTTTAATTTTCTTCATAGTGCTTTTCAGATTTAAAAGAGGTTAATATTAATTTATTGAAGTTTATTGGTGCTTCTCTTTTTTATAGCTGCCTCCGGTTTTAAAAATTTTTATTTTAAAACATGAAAGGCCTTGCTTTCTCAAAAATTGTCTTAGAGTACAATATATTCTCTTAGGCACTGCTAAGGCTATGATAAATCCAAGTTGCTTATTTATTATTGTAATTGTTTATGTAACAAGTGAGAGTTGTTACATCCATGATATATTGCAGGAACTGGCCATACTCTGTGATTTGGAGAGAGACCTGTTGCCCTAACAACTCAAAATGAGTGGAACTGCAAGCACAGAGCAGGGCTGCCTATGGATAGAGCCAGCTGGGCCTTTGCCCCTGTGTGAGATCATATACTTCTATGTATCCTAATAAGCTCATGGCACACATTGCTCCCAGGTGTCCTCTAGTATGAATAACCTGGATCACGTAGGTCTTTCCTCCCATTGGGCATTCTTGTGCTTCTCCTTGCATTTCCCAAAATCAACCTCCTGTGTCCTGACCCTCAGTTATATAACTGAGGGTAGAATTGTCTTTTAAATTCACTGAAGAATACGATCAACAACAAGTAACATTTTTGAGACTTTTTAAAAAACATGCCAGAGACTCCTGTAATCACCCTTCATGTATAAACTCATTAAATCTTACAACCATTCCATGAAGTAGACATTATTATAATTTTCTCAATTCAACAGCTGAGGAATTGTAGATTCAGGGTTTTAAAGTTATCCAGCTGGGGAGAGAAGAAGCCCTCTCCTCAGCTTCTTGCACTAAACATCTTCACCCCCTCTCTCTGTATTTTGTGATAGTCAAGTTCCCCAAAACTTATCTTTCTCTTTCTTTGTTGCTGCCATGTCTAGGTCATGGCTGGCTAATGTACTGAATCCACTCCAGCCATTCAATCCTAACCTCCACAGGCATTAACTAAACCTACATTACCTTGCCATGGAAACAGACTGCATCTTCTGTGGTCTCACAAGATTAAAATACGGTATCTTAGTATACCTTTTCTATGTTTAGATATGTTCAGATACACTAATACGTTACTGTAAAGTAATACTTTATTCAGTACAGTAACTTTCTGCACAGGTTTGTACCCTAGACGTGATAGGCTATGCTATATGGCCTAGGTGTGTAGTAGGCCAGACCATCTAAGTTTGTGTAATTATAGTCTATGATGTTTGCACAATGACAGAATTGCCTAGTGATGCATTTCTCAGAATGTGTCCCTGTCATTAATCAATATATAACTTTATATACTATGAATATGCCCATTTATTTTATAGCTAAAATATGTATATAGGCATACCTCAAAATGCAATAATTAATAATGAATTAATTGTGCTAGGTAGTGGATTGTGTATACTTTTTCTCCCTTTTTCTGGATTATCATTTGTTTTGATATGTTACTTTTACAACTAACAGGAAGAAAAAGAATCATCTTGTTTACATTGTTGTTTTCTATTTATTTCCTGTTCCCCACTGTATTACAGTGCCTTGAATGAAAATCATTTTATCTGGTATTCACTGAAAATATAATAACACCATAAACATTCTATTTGTAGAAGCCTGGTCTTGTAACAGGCCTAAAATTATTTGGAAAGTGATATAAATGATTTTTCAGCTATTAACTTCCTATTTAGTAAATTATTATTATTATATAAAATTGGTACTCTTATAGAACACAAGACTTATTTTATTTTCCAATCCTTCCTCTTTTTTTTTTTTTGCTTTCATAGCATTTATTACTAAATTAATTCCCAATGAGTAAATATCCCACTAAGAATATTGAGGCAATTTTAAAATTTAGAATCATTTGCACACTAACCAAATAATATCTAATATCACTTATTTTATTTGGATTGAATAAATCCATGTAAGCAATACTCAATGGTTTAAATTAAAAATAGCATTTTAACAGAGAAGACCAATTCTAAAAATGTGGGGAAAAGCTGATGATATGTAATTGTTCTTTGTATAAATAAACATTTTGCTAAAATTGTATTACTTAGACTGGTTCATATAATTTTTCTTCCCCATTTCGATCTACTTTATTTTAAAACATGTCTAACTACTTTAATCTAGAGTAGAAACAAAATGCTGTTTTTTAAATGTCAAGGCAATTTTACAACTTTCTCACTACTAAGTGATTTATCATAGACTGTGTAAAAATGGTAAGGTGACAACATCCAGAGTCTGTCAGTGAAAAAAAAGAAAGCTCCATTAATACCATTAATCAAAAGAATAGAAGAATACTCAAGAATATCTCCCCTTCTGCATTAATTTTTATTCTAATAGCCATCTAGCACTTAACCTGGCATGATACAAAAGAAAAAAATAATCACACACATGTTTCTTGCACTATCAACTCACAATATTTTGGGATACTAAAACAGTGGTGAATATAATTGTCAACCTCACCTCCAACACCACCCCGAGTAGAGAAGTCAGTAATTTTCCCTCATTTCTCCCTATTGCCTCCAACCTTGAGATGACACATGTAAGTGAATCCACTGTTTCTGGTAACTCATATATGTAAATTCACTCCCTGAAAATTTCCTATAAACTTGAGGAGAAAGCAGTCTGGAGTATAAAATCAACCCCACTTCCATGCTTTCATTAACTGATTACAATTCGGCCACTGGAAATAACTACTCCTGGGAGAATTTTTTGTTTTCCATTTTGACAGAAATGGTGGGTAATCCTTTAGTGCAAGTACCATAAAACCTATCCCACAGGAAGTCTCATAAAATCACCTAGCTGCCACTGTGATGCAGCTTACCTTACAGTGAGCCTGCCTGTGGTGTCACTGACTGTTTTAACTCCTTGGACATTTTACCTTTCTTTGATACAGAGAAGAGATGTGGTGAGGGGATAGGAGATACCCAGTTTCTATATCTTTATAGATTTTAGCTTTCAGGCTGCTCTTCTAATACAACATGAAACCAATGATTTCTTTCCAAAACTAATCAAAGTTATGTTAAATAGCCTGTTGATGTAGCAGTTTTTGAATATTTATATTATGCTATCATGTAGGTCATTGTATATAATTTTCATATTTCTTTGGAGTATAACATGTATCTAGCAATCAGATAGAACAGAATCATACTTATTTCTAGAGTTTTAGCAATATTCTTGTAAAACCAGCAAAAATATTTTTTTTCAAATTTTCAGCCCTCAGTATGGAGCAGAGTTGACATTTTAAAGGCAATTTAAATGATTATTATTTGCCTAGTAAATTCTCAAGACTCCTTGTATGCTCACACACTTTGCAATGAGCTGAAATCATGTGAAAAGCAATACACCTGGCATTTCTATCCAAAAGAGGTGTCAAGTTTAAAATATACTTTAAAAAATTTCTTCACTGGTTTCAGCTTGATTTTAATACCATTTAACTCCTTAGTTAAACAACACAAAAAATAACCATAAGAAATTGAATTAATGAGGTTCAAAGAAGTTTTGCTGGGCGCATCTAATGATTCCAATCTGCCTTTTTTCGCTGACTTATTAAGTGTCATTTAGAATTGGATTAATTTTGTTCTCAACTCTTAAGTCCTCTTCACAATCAGAGTTGCTATTCACATAAGTCTTTCTTTGAACAGGCTTCAGAAACAAAGACTACTTATTCTACTCAGCTCTGATTAAGACTTTTATAGCACACAGGGACAAATCATTGGATTTGGACTTTTCAACTGGAGTACAGGATGAAGGGCAACGAAGCCAACATGTGTCCATCTACTTTGAAGCTGCCATAATAATATTGTTTTTAACTCCCATAAAGAACAAATCTATTCATTACTCTTTTCTTTCTTTGAGACATTTTTAAGATTACAGATAGGCAGGATCTTAGATAACTGGAACAGGGCTGATGAAGTTGGTTTGAGGCCATCCTAAGACTGTCTTTTACCGTTACCCACCTAGAAATACTTCTATTGTTAGAAGATTGGAACACTCTACTGATTGCCTTCCATTCCTCAGCTGTCTCTCTCCTGTATGTACCTTGTAGAATTGAAAAACCACATTGCTCTCAATGTGCCACTTCTGTAAGCTACTTCTTTCCATAATTACCCTTTATTATAGGACTGGTCTGGTTTCTTTAACTATTACCCAGTGTTTCCCACTTTCTGCCCCATCTGTATACAGACATTTCATTAAGTGATATCACTGTGTTCATTGAGTTTTCATTTTACTGTTGTTTTAAATACAGAGTCTTTGGGTCGTTTTGTATAAGGCCAGTCAACAAGGTTAAAAGATTAAATAATACAAAATGATATATTGGCATTAAATATCCACTAGGCTCTGTTTTAAACACACACATACACACACACACACACATACTTATTGAATCATCAGAACAACTTCATGTGTCCCTCATTTTACGGAGAAGGAAACTGAGGCACAGAAAGCTGAATGATTTTCCCAAGGTCAAAGAGGTGGGTGAGGACTCATACCCAAGCAACATGGCTCTGAGAGACTTGTAATTTACCCACTGCATTCTGCTGCCTCATTAGCTACTTCTGGGTGTTAAAAATTATGCCAGGCTATCAAAACCTTTAAAGAATGTCCTCATTCATGCAGTTGTAGGGCATATTAATGAAAGGAGGAGGATGAAAGGTGACAGTCTCCTTCCCCAGAGGCCTTATGCAGAACCTTTATTGGATATCACGTTGCAAGATTTGTGTGTCTCCACTTTCAGATTCCCTTTTGCTTGAAACGTTTGTTGTTACTTTTTCATTCCTGCAGCACATGTAGTTTGCATTCTGCTATTTCCATCTCAGCTACCCATAGTCAGCCATTGGTACATACTAATGCTTAGTCTTTGATGAGGGTAAAGGAAACCTTTCTCACATACTAAGAGGCTCAATTTTTCCTCCTGTAACTGCCAGCCTTATTTTGGCTTCTCCTCTTTAGTGTTTTGGCAGGCATTTGTCATAAATCTTTGTGACTTTTGTTGAGAAAGTAATAATTTATTATTCTGGTTCCATTTTAAAGAATAGAGTTACTTCCTTAGTGGCACCTTCACTATCTTCCTTAGTTACAATTAGTTCAGTTCACTGCCTCTAAGTTGGTGGTGTGTCTCAAACACTTGGCCTTGTTTTTTCTAGAAGTAATTCAATTACCTTTCTTCTCTCTTCAACTCTTTCTATTACTTACATTGTGCACAGTAAAGCACAAGGGTCAGAAAGTGAAATTGAAGGTACCTGCGGAATGAAGAAATGTATATATAATATGTTATTAATATGATAGTAATATTAATATATTATATCTACTATATCTTCTGTATGTGTATGTATAGAAGCACTCACCCACTGCGCCTCTCCACACATATATTTCAGAGGAGGATTTTTGTAGAGTTCACTTTGACATCACAGTGCTTTTGAAAGGTATCCTTGTAATTCAAAGAACAAGAACCCATTCATTACAATGTGAGTTGAAAGGTGGCATCAAGTTATCCCATGGACAGCCCTGTACTATAAATGAGGCACAGCTTTGTCACGGAGGCTGGAATGAAAATTGGAAAACTGGAAAAGCAGATACTTCTCTGTTTCTTGAGGATAAACCTGGTGTGTATTCTCTCTCTCTGTCTGTGTCATCTGCTTATCTCTACTTTATCTCTCTCCATCCATCAATTCTGTTTTCACATAATCCCAAAATAAGGATGTAAATCCCAGCCTCTGTTATATAACAAGAATAACTTAATTGTTCCTAATGCAAAATGTATTTTACTTTTATTTAGGTGTGGGGCTACTGTGAAGGTTTGCTAAATAGGTAAACTCATGTCACAGGGGTTTGTTGTACAGATTATTTTACACCCAGGAATTAAGCCCAATACCCAATAGTTATATTTTCTGCTCCTTTACCTCCTCCCACCCTCCACCCTCACATACAGCCAGTGTCTGTGGTTCCTTTCTTTGTGTTTATAAGGTCTCGAAATTTAGCTCCCACTTATAGGTAAGAACATGCAGTATTTGGTTTTCTGTTCTTGCATTAGTTTGCTGAGCATTATAGCCTCCAGCTCCATCCATGTTCCCATAAAAGATATGCTCTTTTTCTTTTTTATGACTACATAGTATTCCATTGTGTATATGTACCTTATCTAATCTGTCATTGATGAGCATTTAAGTTGATTCCATGTCTTCGCTATTGTGAATAGTGCTGCAGTGAACATTTACTTGCATGTGTCTTTATGGTAGAATGATTTATATTCTTCTGTGTATATGCCAAGTAATGGAATTGCTGGATCAAATGGTAATTCTGCTTTTAGCTCTTTGGAGGAATCGCCATAATGCTTTACACAATGCTTGAATTATGTTATACTCCTAGTAACAGTGGCTAAGTATCCCCTTTTCTCCGCTACTTTGCCAGCATCTTTTATTTTTTTTGTCTTTTTAATAATAGCCATTCTGACTGGTGTGAGACGATATCACATTGTGGTTTGATTTGCATTTCTCTGATGAAAGGTAATATTGAGCATTTTTCATATTCTTATTGGCCACATTTATGTATTCTTCTGAAACATGTGTGTTGAAGACCTTTGCCCACGTTTTAATGGAGTTGTTTGTTTTTTCTTGTAAATTTAAGTTCCTTGTAGACTCCGGGTATTAGACCTTTGTCAGATGGATAGATTGTAAAAATGTTCTTTCATACTGTAGGTTGTCTGTTTACTCTGTTGATAATTTCTTTTGCAGTTCAGAAGCTCTTAAGTTCAATTAGATCCCACTTGTCAATTTTTGCTTTTGTTGGGATTGCTTTTGGTATCATTGTCATGAAATCTTTGCTTGTTTCTATGTTTAGGTTGGTATTGCCTAGTTTGTCTTCCAGGGTTTTTATAGTTTAGGGTTTTATACTTAAGGTCTTTAATCCCTCTTCATTTAATTTTCTGTGTATGTAAGAATCGGGTCCAGCTTCAGCCAGTTATCCCAGCACCATTTATTCCCCATTTTGTTTCTGTCAGTTTTGTCAAAGACCAAGTGTGTGGAGTTATTTCTGGGCTCTCTATTCTGCTACATTGGTCTAGGTGACTGTTTTTGTACCAGTACCATGCTGTTTTGGTACTGTGGCCCTGAAGTATAGTTTGAAGTTTGGTAATGTGATGACTCTGGCTTTGTTCTTTTTGCTTAGGATTGCTTTAGCTTTTATGGCTCCATATAAATTTTAAAATAGTTTTTTCTAGTTCTGTGAAGAATGTCTTTGATATTTTAATAGAAATAGCATTGAGTTTGTAAATTTCTTTGGGCAGTATGGCAATTTTAATGATATTGACTATTCCTATTAATGAGCATGGAATGTTTTTCTATTTGTCTGTGTCGTCTCTGATTTCTTTGAGCATTGTTTTGTAATTCTCATTGTAGAGATCTTTCACCTCCCTGATGAGCTGTATTCTTGGGTACTTTATTCTTTTTTCTGGCAATTATGAATGATACCGCTTTTATGACTTGGCTCTCATGTGGCTGTTGCTGATGTATAGGCATGCTGGTGATTTTTGTACATTGATTTTATATTCTGAAACTTTGATGCTTTTCACGTGAAGGAGCTTTTGGGCCAAGACCAGGGGGTTTTCTAGATACAGAATCACGTCATTTGCAAAGAGAGACAGTTTGACTCCCTCTCTTCCTACTTGTAGATCCTTTATTTCTTTTTGTTTGTTTGTTTGTTTTGTTTTGTTTTTGTTTTTGAGACGGAGTTTCGCTCTTGTTACCCAGGCTGGAGTGCAATGGCGCGATCTCGGCTCACCGCAACCTCCACCTCCTGGGTTCAGGCAATTCTCCTGCCTCAGCCTCCTGAGTAGCTGGGACTACAGGCACGAGCCACCATGCCCAGCTAATTTTGTGTATTTTTAGTAGAGACGGGGTTTCACCATGTTGACCAGGTTGGTCTTGATCTCTCGACCTCGTGATCCACCCGCCTCGGCCTCCCAAAGTGCTGGGATTACAGGCTTGAGCCACCGCGCCCGGCCGATCCTTTATTTCTTTCTCTTGCCTGTTTGCTTTAGTTAGGACTTCCCTTAATACAAGTATTACTTAATTTATATATTTTATTTAAATACTTATGAGAAAGATAATTTGATTAAGTTTTCCTACCCTTTTGTTATTTTCTCCAGCATCTCACATCCATCTTTGGTTCCTCTCAGGTTGAGTCAGCTCTGGTTCATGTCTGCTGGTACCGACAAAGCATCAGAGGCTCTCTCTCTCTCTCTCTCTCTCTCTCTGTGTGTGTGTGTGTGTGTGTGTGTGTGTGTATAGCAAATGAGAAATTAATTTTAAAACTAAACTACCACGTTCTTCTTTCAGTAATTCTTCTAGAGAGGTTTTGTGAGTATTATAATATTCTTAGATTATACCCATTGGTAATCCATCCTAATCTGTCCTTTCAATGAGCATTTGGCCACTAAATTACACTGTGATGATGTACAGTACTATATTTTAGGTTATATCCATTACAAAGTAAAGTAATGTCATTATGTAAGGAGTAATCAGAAGAACTTTTGAGGCTCTGTATTATTATATGAAAGGAATCAAAACAGTAAGAAAAAACAAAAGCGATAATATGAAGATGAAATGAGATGAAAGGTGCCTGTCACAAAGTTTGACATATAACTGGAGATTAAAAATGATAGCTATTATTTTAATAACACTAAATATATGATCCGGTTCCCAGAAGTTTGTTTGGAAATTAAGAACTCTTACATCCAGATAATTCCCCACCCCTCTCTACATATCTGAATTTTCCCATTTTTCAACGTTCACCATTTTTCAACAATCACTACATCCTGTATGAAGATACAGCTTATCAATCAAGGCTCACACATGAAACCCAATTCACTTTGTTTTTCATCAGATGCCTCATTTGGATGATATAAAATATATATTGGATGATGTACAATTATTTGTAATCTTGCATATTATTTACCTTTGTTATTTGTTATTTTATGTTTTGTATGTCTATAACCCCCCATTCTATACCTAAATTGTCAATATCCTGAAAACAAGGCCTAAGACATATAGTCCACACAATATTCATCATTGCATCGTATGTTTGGGGGCAAGCATTCATATGATTTCTAGCAGGAATTTGTAGATAACTAATTTTAAGAGGAATTTCTTCAGTGGAATGGGACAGGGAAATAAAATAATTTTAATAAAAATTTACTTTGAGATTCCAGTTTGCTAAAAACTATTTTCTATGACCTAATGTTTGTTGTCCTCAGTTTTATAACTAGGCTTTTAGGAATTGTAGGACTACTGAATAATTGAATACCCTTCTTCTTTTCCGTCTTAGATTTTAGTTTATTTCTGCAACACACACATACATGCACACATACACACCAGATTTCCTTTCTAAAATGATCATTAACTCCAAAATTTTTGTGGCAAACCATAGCTATGCATAAGTGCCTCAATTTTGCTAGTAAAGTTCAATTTTGAAACTTTATGTGCTTTGATCATCTGATGTTTATATGTTGCTAACATGACCAATCATTTCCACAAGAGAGATGGATTAAAAAAAACTCCAAATAATTATTTAGTTTTGAAATCTTCCAGGCAAAAATGTAGCTTATTTTAGTCATTTGATTTTTTCTGCTCCATTTTTTAAAAAATTGCTTCATTGTTCATATCATATCAGTATTTCCAAAACTTCTACATTGATAGTAATCATTTGGAACACTGAACTTCCTGTCTCTCCCTGGGAGATTTTGAATCAGCGACTCTTAGGTGGAAGTTGTAATTTTTCCAACAGCTTGTATTTTTAAAAATAACTTATATCCTGGCAGAATTTTGTATTTTTAAACAGTACCTCAGGCAATTCTTAACATCCAGGAAGTTTGGAGAAACATCTGTATGAAGCAGTTACCCTTCTAGTCTGTTTCTATCATTCCTAGTTACAAATCTTTGTGAGCATCACCTAACACAACCACTAGTTTTATTGAGAACATCTCTTGCAAGTTGGATTTAAAGGCAGCAAAGCAATTAGAGTTTATTAAGCTTCTTTTAATGGCAAAGAAAATCACTCACCTAAAAAGTATTGTTAGCTGTTGAATTGTCTTCATTGCTTATGAGATATTTCGAATTAGAACAATTTACTGTCCTCCATCAATTATGTAGGGATCCTGCAGATTTTATTTCAGGGACTGTACTGAAAGCACGTTACTCATCTATGGGTTTCTTTTGTTATTGTTATTTCCGTCCTTTCTTTGAAATAATTTGAAATTGGGTTTCCGGGAAAAGCGGATAGCTTTGAACTTCAGTAGTATCATTCACGTTCACTTCACATGAAAATAAGAAAATGGGGATCATATGTTCCTCAGTTCTTTTCAATATATACCTACCTCTGGTATTTTTTATATTTATTTATTTTTTTTCTTTTTTTGATGCCTATTTGTGGTTCAATCTGTAATCCAAATCATTACAGGTATTCTTGGGGCTTGAATGTATTTGGACTGCTGAGCACAGAGCCTGTAAAGGAGAGGATGCTCACAGTGGGACACCATTTTCCTGAGAAATAAATGTACTACAGAAAATTTAAATTGCTTCCATTTTTTCACAGTGCTATTCTGTTTATAAAACTAAGACATCTTCTTCGTTGTTATTTCTAGGTTTGAATCCCCTCTGTTCTAAGAGCTTTATAATTCTCTTTCTTATTTCTATTTTGAGTAAGGAGTTTGACCAAATGTTCTTCCTGGTGCAGCTGCCTAGACCCTGCTGTTTTGGCTTTGTGCTTCAATCTCACAGTAGAGATATATAGATATAGATATAGATATAAATATAGATATAGATTCATATATAAATACATATGTACACACACACACACACACACATATGTATTTTTTTTTTAACTTGGGCTACATGGAACAATGAAAATGTTTAATTTTGACTCTTTCATTGAAGTAATTAGGAAACTTTAGGGTTATTCTGATTTGACTCCATATTTAGCCCCACCACTCCTATCCTCTTAGCTGTGGATGATTTCTATTTGTGTAAGATGAGTTCTTAAAAGAGTTGTCACTGATAAGCAGTTTTACACTTGCGTATACAAAATTTATTCCCTCAGATTTCAAAAAGCAATATTTGAAGATATTCTTTTAAAAAAGTCAAACTGAAAAAAGTTCCTTTATATGATTTAAAACTCTGTGAAATGAATAGCATTCTATACCTTTTTTATTTAAAGGTTTATAATTAATGTTCAGACAACAATGCATAAAATTAACATATGCTCTCAGTCTTGGGACTGTCTGCATTTCTGATGCTGGGACTTGTTGACCTCTATGGTTTTAGAGTCGTTCCAAGGTGAGCAATGGATCAGGAATCCTCATATTATCCTTCGCCATAGTCTATTTGACGATTACCACCTAGAACCAGGGGCCTCCTGGGTTCTGTTTTCAGTATGCCATGACCCATGCCATTATGTAATATCCCATCTTCTGAAGAGGGTACATCCTTGGATGAGCTTCATGGTGAGACCTGAGTTGAAAATATTACTGTATAATATTTTGTTTATTGTTTTCCAACAGTTAAAACAACTTTCTTTTTCATCTTTATGAATTTTGCATAAATTTCGTAGCTTTTCCCTTTTTTTACAGTAATTCTTTCTCTTCTCTTTGCGTCTTATCTGAATAAGTCTAATGTTTTTCTAAAAATAGAAAGGCAAAAAGTACACCAAATTGTAAACATTATAATACAGTGCTTATATTTTACATTTCTTCTTTCAGTTATAGCCTTTCTTTTGTTCCTGCTTAATCCTCAGACTATTTTGAAATCACTTCAAACCTTCATTTACTCTTCTTTTCTTCATGAATCCGTGTTTGCAGGTGGAACAGGAAAAGTATTTACTTATGATTTATGAGGATTTAAAGAATCAAAGTTTGTAATGCCTAAAACAGGAACAAGATGTCCTCAGAATATTTTCTGTATTAGGCATGTCTAAAAAGAGTATTAAATCTCCTAGGAGTCAATTTAATAATGATGATGAGTGAGAATGAAGAAATGATATCATGTTTCATCATAAAATATTAGAATCAGATCAAATGAAAATATTTATTTTGAAAATTTGAAGCTAAAAATAACATGCAAAATAAGGTATACAGCCACCACTGTATTGAAAAATCCACTCTTGATCATAAAAAATTAATTACCTAGTTTGCAAAATTGAAATATATTCTTCTATTTCTAATTCTGGTTACTACTCAGAAAATAATTCTATTCCATAGCATTTTTACAGAACTTGGGAGAAGTAGTTACCATAACACATAAATTGGTTCATTTTGGTATTAATTCCATAACAATTTTCATGAAAATAATAGTGTTTAAGACAAGAGAATTGTCAAGAAAATGCAGTTAATTTGAAATTTTCCTTTCAATATATAATTTCACTTTAAGAGTTTAATATATTCTGCATAACTTTCTCCTACTGATAAAAAAAAAACGACACATACACAAAGGAGAAAGCAGAAAAGAAAGAAAACAGGAAAGAAAGAGAGCAAAGGAAGGAGGGGAATGAAGGGAGGGAGGGAGGGAAGAAAAGAGAGAATGGAAGGAAGGATGGAAGATGAAGGGAAAAGATGGAAGGAAGATGACAGATTGATAAATCTATCTCTCAGTTCTGAAAAAAATGAAACGAATGGTTAAACGCTAAGCACAATATAAGAGGGAATTCTTCATGCTTTAAAATAGTACATCCCAGCCTCCTCTATTCTTGAGGATGTAGGACCTGTACTGTGGAGAAAACCAGGCCGCTGTCTTATACCCGCGACATGCAGGACCTAGGCCAGCCTTCTGAGGTAATCCTTCTGGAGAAAGTAAGAGTCGTTTTCCTTTCACCCATCATCAGTAAGTCAACAATTCAAAGACATCAAGAATAATGGAAGGGGAATTGATGGCATCACATTTCCTTCTGGAGGTGTATTTCCGGCATAAAGTGTTCTGCAGAACAGTAGAAATAGGCTGAGCCATAGGGATTTAGAGATTTTTCTGGTCAAAGAATTATAGACTGCCTCAATTTCACTGGGACATAAATACTTCTCTCCCTAGTTAAAGAATTATTGAAGGGCGGAAGAAAATATACCTTCATCCCACAGAACCATACTAGATAAATTTCTGGCCATTACTGGAAATTGAACTGGAAGCACTGCATCTCAGCGCTGCTAAAATGTGGTATATTCTCTCAGTCCCGGAGGGCAGCAGGAGTGCAAAGATTAATTCACACATTCCTTTCTTCAGTTAGAATTTTTTTTCTGGTTTGTTTATTGTATATATTAAAGGTGCACCTTGATGATCTGCTATGTGTTCATGTTGTGAAGTAATCACCACAACCTAGCTGATTAACAGATCCATATCCTCTCATAGTTACCTCTCATTGTGTTCTGACAGCACTTAGGATCTATCTTCTTAGCACATTCCAACTACAGCAGAGAGTTATTACCTATGGACATAATGCTACACATTAGATCTCTAGAACTTCCTCATCCAGCATAACTGAAACTTTGTACCCTTCACCAACATCTCTCCATTTCCACCTCCCTCCAGTCCTTTGTAACCACGTTTGCCCTCTGCTCTCGCAAAAGTCAACTCAAAATGGATTGAAGACTTAAACATAAGACCTGAAACAGTAAAACTTCTAGAAGCAAACAAAAGGGGAAAGCTACTTGATACTGGTCTTGGCAATGATTTTTTGCGTTTGATGCCAAAAGCACAGCCAACAAAAGCGAAAATATAAGTGGAATGACATCAAGCTAAAAAGTTTCCACTCAGCAAGGGATACAACCAACAAAGTGAAAAAGACGATTGAATAGGAGAAAATATTTACAAACCATATGTCTGATCAGGAATTCATATCCAATATATATATAAGAAACACATGTAACCAATAGCAGCAAAAGTGCCTGAACAGACATTTTCCCAGAGAAGACATGCAGATGGCCGGCAGGTATATGAAGAGCTTAATCTCTATGTGTCATTAACCAGGATATCATGACATGATAAAAAAGAAAGAAAGGGAAGGCATCTTATGAAAAAGTTAAAAAACTTAATTGCATAAAAGTGAGCAATATCTTCTTAACCACTTGGAACAAGAATGAACTTGTGAAAATTAGTAACAGTGGATGATTTTACAAAATATCTGCTGTTGTAGATAAATAAATGCTTTCTAGTAATAAAAATTATTTTTATTTGAAAAATAATAAAAATTAAATAAAATAAAACAGGAAAAAGTATCTCTGTGGCCCAAGGAAGGAAATCATTAATAAAAGATTAAAATTATTTTTAAAGCACATAGGCAGACTCAGACTAAGATTTTAAAAAAAGGAAATAAACTGAATTTTTAAGGAGCTGAAAAAACAAAAATGGCTTAATTAACTCCAAATTCCATGCAAAGAACAGTTGAGTTACCATTGCAGAATATAAATAATATTGAGGAATACTGTTGGAAGTTCTCTTAGAATATCTTCTTTGAAGGCAGCATATTATCTCCTCTCTCTCTAAACATTTTTGTTTTCTGAATTATAGTTTTTTTTATTGCATTTTAGGTTTGGGGGTTAAATTATTGTTTATACTATTCCAAAACCACTTAACACATAGCATATTGAATTCAAATTTCTTCATGTCTTCATTCTTAATTGTATTTTAATTTAAGAAGGGTAATGAGTTTGTACTAGTGTATTTCTGATTGCATTCATTAAATATTTACGGAAAGCATGCCTTCTAAAATGCATGCTGTCAAGCAATATACCTGTCTAACAAACCTGCACTTATATTGCCAAATCTAAAATAGAAGTTGAAATTATTTTTTAAATGCATGCTGTTTGATAACATGTGACTAATATTTCCTTTTATGAGAGAACATATTCCAAGAAGAAACACTAAATCTTCTCATTCAAAATTGGTAGTATAATATATATATGTTAAAATATGTATCATTAGTACCTTTATCTAACTCCACTAACTCATTCAGACCTTTTGACTGTGTGTGTTGGTTCACATGCATTTTATGAGAATATTCCTTAATCTCTCCAACATCAAGTTCAGCCAGTTTGTTGTAAATGTCAGCTTTGGTTCTAAAGATCTTATACTGACTCATGCAGAATATTTGAGGTACTTACCAGAGTCTACATACAATATGAGGGTTTTATTTTATTTTATTTTATTTTTAGTGTATTTTAAGTGCCCCTCTTAAGTAAATTTATTCAGTAAGACCTAGTGCTACTTTTAACCAGACCACATTCACAGAGACTCACTATATTTCTATTGTTTCTTTATCAGCAACCTTTGAGAAAAGAAGCCCTTTAATTTCAAACATCAAATATCTTTCTTCAAAGAGTTTATTCCATTTAATCATGTGTATATATTTATCTCTCACATGGGGCATTCTAACATGTGACTTGTCTTCTGATTTGTCCCCTCTCTATGGTTTCACATCTATGTAACTCTTTTAAAATATAAACAATTTTCCTGCTCACACCGACTCAATTGTCTGTTTTGGGATAAGCTTAATAATTCTTTCTTGACAACGTTTCTATGATCTCTTAATAATCTAAAATATTTTATCCCCTAAAGCAATATAAAGGGCAATAGAAAGTAGTCTCAGTGGTTTTTCACAGCCCATTCTCACTCGTACTTTTTGTTTTGTTTTGTTTTTTTGAGACAGGGTCTCACTCTGTTGCCCAGGCTAGAGTGTAGTGGCATGATCTTTTCTCACTGTAGCCTCTGCTTCCCAGGTTCAAGTGATTTTTCTTCCTTAGCCTCCCAAGTAGCTGGGATTACAGGTGCTCACCACTATGCCCGGCTAATTTTTGTATCTTTAATAGAGAAAGTGTTTCACTATGTTGGCGTGGCTGGTCTGCAACTCCTAACCTCAGGTGATCCACCCATCCCGGTCTCCCAAAGTGCTAGGATTACAGGTGTGAGCCACCACACCCAGCCTCTCATATTCTAATATTTAGCCTTCAATTTATATTCACTCATAAGTATTGAAAACAAAACTGCTATGTTTCTTTGTCTTATATTCAAGATTCCTTGTAAGTCATTTTTTATTATCTAATATTTACTAGTGACCTTTTTAGGTTAATCTCTTTGATGGGCCCCTCTTTAACATGCTTCTTTCTACCCCTATACATTTATGCTTTTTTTTTTTTTTTTTTTTTTTTTTTTTTTCTTAAAGAGACTCTCACTTTGTCACCCAGGCTGGAGTGAAGTGGTGCAATCTCGGCTCACTGCAACCTCCGCCTCCTGGGTTCAGGCAATTCTCATGCCTCAGCCTCCTGAGTACCTGGTATTACAGGCATGTGCTACCACACCTGGCTAATTTTTGTATTTTTAGTAGACACAGGGTTTTACTATGTTGGCCAGGCTGGTCTCAAACTCCTGACCTCAGTTATCTGCCCACCTTGGCCTCCCAAAGTGTTGGGATTACAGGTATGAGCTACCACACATGGCCCCAATGCATTCTTAAAAGATAGATAACATATATTCATAAAACACCTTCCTGTTCATTTTGGCTTATTACTTTGTACAACAGAAATGTTACAACTTTCTTCGTTATTCTCGTTTATATAATGGTCATGCGTTACACAATCTAATGTCCATATTTTTAAAGGCTATTTGGATGATATTGTTTTCTTATCTTTCCAGACTATTTAGCAAAGCTGAATGAAGTGATTATATATATATATATATATATATATATATATATATATATATATATATATTGAATGAATGAATTCATTCAATTCAGATGAATGAATTCCAGATTTGCAGAGATCCTGACAGAAAACTTTTTATCATTCATTACTTTCGGTAATCATTCAACACACTTTCAGGTCTTTAATTCCCACCATCATAATAAGTGCCCACAAGCTAACATCTCAAACAGAATCTTCCAGACAAGATTCAAGACAAGGTGATGTCTATCAAGACATCACCACTATTGAACTTGAGAAATTATTATAAGCTTAGAGAATCAGGTACATGTGTAAAAGTTTATTCTTACAGAATGTGAAAACTATATACATAGTTTTAAAAACAGAGAATGAATAATAATCTTTTATTGATACCTTAAGTACATTAAGTAGTAGTATAGAATTAGCTTATAGATGATTTTAGTCCTACATTTTATATAGTTAAAGTATTAAAGATATATTGCAGTTATAAATATACCATGGATCAGTCGTTCCTCTTCCTAAAAGGCAGAACATAAAACATTATGATTTATGATAAACAATGCTGCTGTTTTTTCACTCAATTTGCCCTTCATCATAAATAAATGTTGATGCAGTTCAGAGGAAAAGAGAAAGTCTGTCACATGAATGTCATTTGCTCTGTCAGACATCAAAAATTAGAGTCTGCTGCCTACGACACTCTCCCACCTCTCTCGATGAAATAGAAGTGTCAATCAATCACATGGATCAGCAACCTAAAGAACAAAGAGGCTACATTTATTAAGCTAAATCTCCCTACTGGGGGCTGTTTTCACAATTCTAGTAGCAGAGGGAGTACATAATCTATATTATGACAAATCAAAGATTTCAAAGTACTATATGCTATAATTTTAGTATGACATTTAACATCTGCTACCTCGTCTTTTAATATGTTCATCCATGTGGCTTAATATTCCATGAGATTAGAAGACTCACGGGAGCAAAGATACCTTTTCCTATTTCATCAGCTAACTCTAGTTCATGGAACTCACTGCCCCTGATAAGTGTCAGTGCTCGCCCAAAATCAGATCTCATCAGATGTTTCCAACTGCTTTCTCCTCTTTAGCTCCTTTTATAAACTGGCTATATGATAGCCAGTTATTCAGAGCTTAACAAAGAATTTCAGATAATTCTATAATTAAAACAACTCTTATCACGATAGCTGCTCTAAAATTTAGTTAACTAATACTCATAAGATCTTTTTTTGGCTTGAAATTATGAGATTCAAACCTTATACTTTTTTTTTTGCATGTTTAATAAAGTGGACTTCTTTGTTTAATATATATTTTATTGCATTTTAGGTTTTGGGGTACATGTGAAGAACATACAAGATTGTTGCGTAGGTACATACATGGCAGTGTGGTTTGCTGCCTTCCTCCCCATCACCTATAACTGGCATTTCTCCCCATGTTATCCTTCCCCAACTCCCTACCCCTCACTGTTCCTCCCCTGGTCCCCCACAACAGACCCCAGTGTATGATGCTCCTCTCCCTGTGTCCGTGTGTTCTCATTGTTCAACACTTGCCTGTGAGTGAGAGCATGTGGTGTTTGATTTTCTGTTCTTGTGTCAGTTTGCTGAGAATGATGGTTTCCAGGTTCATCCATGTCCCTACAAAGGACAAAAACTCATCATTTTTTATGGCTGCATTGTATTCCATGGTGAATGTGTGCCACATTTTCCCTGTCCAGTCTATCATCAATGGGCATTTGGGTTGCAAACCTTGTACTTTTCAATTTGACTCACAGATGAGGATTAGAGTTAGACAGTGGTCTGATTAGGTGGGAAGAAATTACCAAGTAGGGTGAGAAATGAGTAAAACAAACTTCTAGACAGTTCAAGATTTACTCAGAAGGTACTATGTGAGAGAGATAATTGTAATACTTATTTCAGTTATCTTTCACTGAGTAACAAATCAATCCCTGTTTTAGTGTCTTAGAATGACATAAATTTATTATTTTTCACAAGTCTGCAATTAGGGTTTTGAATTGTTCAAAGACAAAAGACCTTAATATGCTTTGAAACTCTACAGCACCCCTTTGTAAAGAAAATTTTTATATTGAAACATGAGAAGTCAAAAGAATGTAAGAAATATGACAAACCTGGAGAAATCAAAAGTAAAACTCAGGCCTAATCAACAGTTGATCATACTTGAAAAGACAGCCCTTACTTAAAGCCACTCTTTTGACATTTCTTCCATTTCTGTAAATGTACGTATTCATAGAGCATGTAATAAATTATAGTATTACAAAGCCAGACCATATGAAATACTTTAAGCTTTATTATAAAAGGAGAATTTAACATAATTTTTATAACTTAATTAGACTCATAATTAACCTCAAATTATTAGTGACATAATATAGTAAAACTGTATTTCCCAGCAATAGAACAGTTACTCTAACGTGCACCTAAAGTTGGTGGCCTTCCACGATGTGACTTATGGTCTCAGATGCCTCCAGTCTTAGGTCTCTACCTTCTTCTAGAACAACGTAGTTTTTGCCTTTTAACCAGAGCACAAGAGAGGAAAGCATGGTAAAGATATACCAATTTTTTTAGCCATTTTGTCTTAGAACTAATAAATATCACTTCTGTTAACATTCTACTTGAGAATTAGTTAAATGACCCATCTAGAATGCCATAGGACTAGCCTTAAGGAGCAACAATTTTGTTTTTAAAGAAGAGCACAAATCTTTGGTGGACCACTGGTCGTTTCTGCTGCAGTATGATAAAAATCTGTGTTTTGAAAGACTTTCTAAAGGTCATCTGATAGAACCGTATGTCTGACAGTTGAGTCCTTTTTTATAAAATTTAATACAGTGGCCACCTAGCTCAGAAAGTCTCAATGTGTCAGAACATACTGGTATATACCCACCATTTAAGAGATAAGTTGAAATTTAAAAAGTAACTAAAAAATAATAAGTCTTTAAAGTTTTCATAGGATTTACTTGTGTCATGAAACAGTTGATTTCATTCATTGTTACCTTTATTCACATTCCAGTTTCTTCTGTATTCAAGTAATATGGCAAAATATTACATAATCTACAGGCCATTTAATCAGTTCAATGGATCCTGTCATCAGAATCTGGGGAATCTAGTGAGCACGTTTTGAATGTGCACATCATACATCAATGTGTGTTAGTTTGTGGGGCCAGGAAGCGTTGAGAAATTTTTGACCTGCCTATATATGTGTGATAACCTGCTTATTACAACTCAGCTCTGCTTTTTCCATCTCTGAAGAATTCCACTGGGGAAAACCAAACACCGCATGTTCTCACTCATAAGTGGATATTGAATAATGAAAGCACGTGGACACAGGGAGGGCAACGTCACACACTGGGGCCTGTCAGGGACTGTGGGGCCTCAGGGAAGGAAAGCAGGAGGTGGGGGCCCAGGGGAGGGATAGCATTAGGAGAAATACCTAATGTAGATGACAGGGTGATGGATGCAGCAAACCACCATGGCACATGTATACCTACGTAACAAATCTACACATTCTGCACATGTATCCCAGAATTTAAAGTATAATTTTTTTAAAAAAAGAATTCTGTTCAAAATATTTCTTTTTAGCTGTTAAAAACATGTCTTCAAGATTTTGCCCTTGAAAATATGCTCCATATTGAGCAAACCCAGTACCTCTCTATAATGGCATCCCTCAAAATGTACCCAAAGAGTTATCTATCTCTAGTCCCCTCAAACTAGTACAAGATAGACTTTCTGATTATTGTCATCATTCTCCTGTAAACATTACTGAGTCTTTCCAAGGATTTCTCTTCTTCGCCTGTACATATTTCCATTTGCGTAATTTTGTGTCGGTGTGGGGAAATGGCAAACATTTTATTATAACATGTATTACTGCATTTTCATTTACATAGAGTAGGATAAAAAAATACACTGGCTAGGACGGAAATCTCATTACATTAAACAGCTAGCTTCCTAATGTATTCACTGTTCACACTATGCAGTTAATAAAGATGCACAGAGAAATCTTGTGACTATACGGAGGTTTTTTGACCATTAAATGCATCTGTTTTCTCATCTTGGTAGACTGTCACATATACGTTAGCCTCAAAGATTCCTTAGTTTATGTTAAGATTAGAAGGAAGCTTTAGCAGTGAGTTCCACGTTCTCTTTTCCCAGAACCATATCTTGTTGTCTTTGTGGCTTCCAAAGACCAGGAAATCGAGGTTCCTCAGATTCCATTTTAATACACCAGGTATATATGTTGCAAATGAGCAAAGTGATCAGGAAGAGAAATCAATAACAAACAAAATTATTTTCGGTTCAATCTATTTATGATCACTTCATTCCTCCCACACATTCGCTGAAGTTTTCCCCTTATCCCAGTGGCCTCCTCTGGGTATTTTTAAAGAACTCTGGATAGACTTGGTTCAAGTTAGAGATCTTCTTCCCTGAGTAGGAGAGGAGGACCACCAGTTACTTCCTAAGGTTATAATGCATGATGCTCAGCAAGTCTTTAAAATCTACAGATAGTCAGCCTCATTTTGGTGATTATGAAGGAGGATTTGGAGGGTTGCAGTAGTGAAGACAGGGAAGAATCCACTGAGGTGCCTTTTCTAGGGAGTAGCTGCCAGTTTAGAATTCCTTTTGTGGTGAACCGTGGTTACTGGCATATGCCATCTCTCTCAGATGAGTTGGAGAATAAAAGTTGAGAGCACCTGCCTGTACAAATGTTAATTTAATAGTGCCTCAGCTAAGTAAGAATTTTGAATTTGAATCCTTAAGGTTATTTGAAGAGCAAGTCCTTCAGTTCTCTATTCCATTAACCTTTATTATAAATTCCAATTACAATCACTTGAAAAAATTAAACTATTCACAATTTTGTTCAACCATTACGCTTCCCTTTAGCTTGAAAAGAAGCAGTCCTTACTCCTATTCATTAATACAACATTTTTTTTCCATTATTATAAAGCCAATATGTAACTTTTCTGAAGATCCTAACGGATCATTATAGTCTGTTCTCAAATATGTCTTAAAAAATTCTCATAGATGCAAAAAGAATAATTCAAAATGACAGTTGATGAAAAACAGATATTATCATATGACACTGAGATTTTTAAATTTTATCCTTACATTTGGTTTTGAGAGTCTTTTCAATATCTTTACTAATATTAATGATGTCAGTGTCAATATAGCACTGCTTAGAAGTTATTTCCCAATTTCTGACAAGCAGCTTGTCTGCAACTTAATTTGGGCTGGAAATAGATGATGCTCATTTAAGACCGATCTGTGAGATATACCTTTCTTCTGATTGCTTTGCCTTGGGGTCTACTATTTTGTGTTTCAAAGGATTTTTCTGAGATAAAGAGAGAAAAGTGACAATTCTACAAAGTTTAATATTTAAATGCATCAGGGGAATCTAATATTTGCTACCACATGATAATTACCATTTTTAAGAAAGAAGAGAGTAAACCTCAAATCCATTTCCCATAGAAAAAGCTATCTATTCTTCAAAATAAAACCCTCCAAATGAACATAGATATTAGGAAAAAGAATATGTGTGGTAATGTAAATGTTAATTATATTGAAACATTGCCGAATGTATATATACTTGAAAACATTGTATGCAATCAATGCATCCATTTTATGTCAGTTTTTAAAAAGTAGTAACTAAATTTGAGCAAAAGAACATATAGGTTGTCTATCTCTGCAAAAAATACATGAAACAGTTTGAATGTATGGAGTCTTGTTTGGACTATGTAAAATTTTTTTCACATTTTTAGGCAGCAACTGTTGTTAAACCATGGGATTTTTGCCTAAGATAGCACATTCCTACCAAGATTCTGGAGTATTTTCCCAAAGCATATAGAAGTTGGTCAATGTCAGCCTAGGTAGATTTGCTTTTGTTCTGCATGATTATACATATTTAGAAAACCTGAAACTATTTTTTTTTCTATCTTTCATACTATATTTTGGTACATAGTTAGTTGCAAAATCAGATGCTAGTATTATATGGCTCTCTCTAGCTATAGTTTTAATGTTAGTGACCTCTTAAGTGTATGTAACTGTCTTTGTTAAATCTACATAATTTAGGAAGGTAAACTAAATGATTTCTAAGTTGACTTTTATTTACAAACAAAAAGTTATGCTCCTTTGAAATAAAACAGTCGCTGTGGCCAATTCTCATCAGTCCCTACTTATGAAAAGACTGTAATAGGCACAAAAATAGTTAAGAATATGTTCTAAATTGATTTATAGTAAAGGTGAGTCTAATAGTCTACTTTGCTACTTCTGTAGCAAAGTCCTCATTTATTTCTGCTTGAGACCAGTATGCAACTTGAATTTAAAATATGAAATATGCTTTTGTGGGTATAATGGTGTTTAAATGAATCTGTACTCTTCAAGACATAAATAGGGTTGAGAAGTTTCCAAAAGTAAAGAATAAAACCATTGCAACATGCCTCTACATTTTTAGGAATGATGCTGACTTCTGTTGCAGGACAGGCAAAGACAAATGCTAGTATAATGAGTCCTGGCTGTTGATCTAATTTTAGGGTTGAAGAATCAAATGGAGTTAAGATTCCTCTGGAAAGCATTGGAGAAATACTTTCTTTTCACCTATTATCATCTGCTTCTACCAACACAATACTTGTGGCACCAAATGCGTAGAATTTTTCCTTATACCAACAACCACTTCTCAAACTCTACACACCAACTGGGTGTCTTACAATTTCAATAAATTCTGACACTAACTATCTGGAATTAATATCACATCCTGCACGTTAAGGGCTCTGTTCCATGTGACTGCCTCCATTTCAGATGCCAGTTACAAATCCTGGACCACTGGGACTTTTGACCAACTGACAACAAATTCACGGTTTCCCACGCTCTTTCTTATGCTTGATCGTTTGCTGCACAGTTCACAGAACTCAGGAAGACACTTAATTTACTATTACTGGTTTGTTTTAAGCATACAAATGAATAGCTGGTTGAAGAGGTTCATAAATAGAAGTCCAAAGGCGTCCCTTGTGCCAACTTAGGGTACACCACCCTTTCAACCCTTTCAACACACGGAAGCATCACCTGACTGGAAGTTCTCCAAACCTCATTACTAAGCCTCAGCTCCACTTCTCTTCTAAGAAGTTGTGGCGAATGGGATCAAGAGGTTGTTAGGGGCTGGGCTCAGTGTCTCATGCCTGTATTCCTAGCACCTTGGGAAGTCACTTGAGGCTATGAGTTCGAGACCAGCCTGGCCAACATAATGAAAACCCCATCTCTACTAAAAATTCAAAAATTAGTTGGGCATGGTGGCACATGCTTGTAATTCCAGCTGAGGCACAAGAATTGGTTGAACCCGGGAGGTGAAGGTTGCATTGAGCCTAGATCTTGTCACTACTCTCCAGCCTGGGGGACAAAGCAATACTGTCTGAAAACAAACAAACAAACAAAAAGTAGGCTTCAAATAAAGCTTTGTCTTTCTGGAAACCAAAAGCTATCTAGTCACCAAGATTCATCTCATTAGAATAAGGGGGATTGCTATGACTTAGAAAATTCCAAGGGATTCAGGAGCTCTGTGTCACTCTGAAAGACACTCTTATCATCCCAATCACTCAGGAAAATAACGAGGGTTTTAGGATCCTTCTGTCAGAATAAGGGACCAAGATCAAATACCTATTTCTTAGTTTACCCCATCTCCTCAAGTCAATGAGAGAATTTTAGAGGAGCCTCGAGCCCCGATATTTTGTTTCTGCCTGAGAAATTTAGATATCATAAGCTTTGACTGGAGCTGTGTCCTCATCTACGAAAGAGCTCACTGTGTTAGGAATGACATCATTTCTATGATGGTAAGAGCAAAAGTCTTCATTTCCCATGTACGATAATGGATCACAGGACTGGGAACCACCTACAGTGTACTTAATGAGAACGTTGCTAGGAATGCTGTCTGGAGGCACCAGATCTCTGTAGAATTGACTACTGTGTGCCCCGGTAGAATATTCAAAATTGCCGTCATAAATGACCAGCCAGAGAAGTTCATTGCTGTGTCTCCTGTCACTGTGGAGAATTTCCAGATAACCCATGTAAGCATCCAACAATAGAAAATACCGCGTTAGTAAGGAAAAACTACCATATGAGGCAGCCCAATAACCCAGTGGCACCTGAGGCAATCAAAGAAACCTTCTCCCTTTTTCTTTCTTTGTCTGCCTTCTTCCCTGCACTAACTCCCTAAATGGATTCAGAAACTGTGGCCAGGAAGCAGAGGGAGGCAGTGGGTTAGGCATGAGATAAGAGCCTGACCTGTCTCTTGTCTTCAGCAAGAAACTTCCCAGGCTAGCAGTACCAACGGAAGCCAGAGTTGGGTATGCGGGAAAGCATCACATTCTGTGAAGTCAGTAGCTTCCTGGACTAGACATTTTTTATTACTAAAATGGTGATTTAGCATGTGGCAGCAACATGAAGCGATTTTATTATATGGAAGTAATAGGAAAATATTTCATCCAGGGGTTAAGGAAGAATGAGTACATAGGTCAGGTTTAAGAGAATAGTGTGAGAAAAAATAAATTGTTTTCTGATTACATACCATTGTGTTCACCCCATTCAATATAATGATTAGAGTCGCTTCAAGAATGCATGAGATTCATTCATAGTATGTGAACAGAATTCTGTTGTGCCACATTTAAGTCTGCAATGGGGGGGGGGGGCTAAAATAAATATCATGGATATTAATATCACCAATTTAAATTTGACTTCAGAAAGTGGGTGCTCTCTGATCTCCCCCCACCTTTTTACTTTTTTTTCTTTCCTACACCCACATACCCTGGCTGAGGCTTTCTTAAAATTTTACTTACTTCTGGGATCTAACTAAGGAGATGCAGAATAGGAGAGTGGATGATCTCACTGACAAGTGGGAGAACTATCTCTTTCTGAACATTATGTAAACTTCAGTCTTGCAAGTCTTCATCATGCAATAATGTTCTTCTTTTTCTCTTTTTATCCTTAGCCCCCAGCAACACTCTCCACTTTCACTTTCACAAAGAATTTTCTTAAAGGGGAAAAAAAAAAAAAAAAAAAAAAAAACACCAACCTAAATTTCTCTACTATTTTCATTTCTTTCACAATGAACCATACCTCAAAGGAAGGGGAAACCTGTATAATCGTTTGAGCTGTGGCCCTCTGTTGAGGTCTTTATGAGCTGTGATGAAACCAGTATAAATTCTGGGTCACAATCATTCTTGCTAATAATGACTGATTCTGTAATTTTTCACTCAGATTTCTTGTATAATCTTCTCACACAGAATTCCCAGCATGTGAATATAACATTTTCCCTTGCTTCTTTGTGAGCAGGTAAGAAGACAAAATTTCCAAGATGGTTTTGCTTTGTTACCTCCCACCCAGTACTCATGCACATCTTCATGTAAAATTTCCTCCTTAATAATTACATACAGGGATAACTCTCTGACAGAAACACTTTGTTTTTTTTTTTTAAGGAAATAAGTAACAAGTTGTAGGTAGGCGTGGGTTTGTGATAGTCTCTTGAAAAAATAATAGCTACATGATTTTGCTGGCTAAGACTACAAATCTATGTGCTTGTCACCTAAAGTATTGACCCGGACTGCATTGTGTGTCCCTACAAGAGTTATGGGAATAAATTATATTTTGTTCCATTGTTTCTGTTTTCTAGCCATCAAACCTCTGCTCTTGTGGTATCAAGAAACTGAATTCCATTTCTGACTCATTGCTTCGCTTTTTCGGTTTTTGCTTATCTTGTCCCAGAAAATTTACAAAGAGACCACATGACATCCATTGAAATTGGTGCGGAGCAATTTTTCTGTTTGTCCCCTCCCCTTCTGCTTATCCCTCAAAGAATTCTTCATTTTCTTATTGTCCCTTTCTTATTGTTGTCTCTCTCTGGATTTTATTTTGTCTTATGAGTAAGAGTGGGTAAGACTAAAAACTAAGAAATTAGTTACACTTGGGTTTTTTCAATTTTTTAATGAAGTTTTTCCTTATCACCTATAATAGAGTTGGTGAACATAAACTAACAAATTCAAAAGGAAAAAAATACTCTCTTGTTACCATTTAAATGGAGTATGCAAAATGTGGTTTGCAACTTAAAAGTTGTACTGACTGTTTTGAATTCAGGGGATATGTGAGGGAAAAAGATTTACTTTCAGAAGCTATAGATGCTTATTCCCTGAACAATGTGTGTAAATAGAAAAGGTAGCTACAGCCAGGTGCTGAAGGTGGCCGAACACAGACCTTTTGCCATGACCTTGCTGCTATTTCAAGTGTGTTTTATCTCTTCCTTCCTTCTTTCTTTCCTTTTCCTCCTCAGAGTCAACAGTGATCTTCTGTATGGGAATCAAATGCTCTATCACTGAATCTCACTTATATTCAAAAAAGGAGAAAGCATACCAGGAGACTTGAGGAGATTGATGTTTTGCATCCTCACTTGGGTTCACTCACACCCCAGTTTAGCTCTTACCTTTTCACCAACCATCTTTTTCCATTTCTCTCTCTAAGTCTACCCTACGGAGTCTCACCTCAGAGCAGATACTGTGATAAAGGCTTAATCTCTGACTTACTAATTTTCCCAAAGGCATCACTGTACATTTTATAATACTTTGAACATGTAGACCTCACCATTTAATTAAGTTAAGATATATGAAGATTTTAATGTACAACCCCCCTTCTTAAACTTGAGAAAACTGAGGTTTAGCTGGTAAGCCCAGTCTTAGTGACCACTCATGTAGCGCATGATTCACTACTGTTACAAGCTAATACTATGAGGCTTAGTGCCCATTATATCTAATTACCTACCATCATCAAGTTAGCCTTTCCATTTTTTTAAAGGTGTGGTGAATAGTCAAGGTTTTAATAATAGATGACCCTTTTGAAAACCCAGAAGTCTTACATGCCTGCTTTATTAACATAAGGTAAAAAGTTTTACTCCTTATCAGGTGTTCTACAGGCAGGGAAATCACCATCTAAAAGCAAGATGATCTCTCTTTTAAACATGTACTTCTGTCCTTTTTCTGCCATCTTTCCATGGCACCATAATGGTGCTCATGATTGTCCTAGCTGATGCTCCCAAGAGCATCAACAATGCCAAAAAGAGAGGCAAACATCAGGTTATTACTGGGCCCTGCTCCAGAGCCATCATCTGATTTCTCACTGTGATGATGAAGCATGGTTATATTGTCAAATTTGAAATCGTTGATGATCACAGAGCTGGGAAAATTGTTGTGAACCCCTCAGGCAGGTTAAACAGATGTGGCATGATTAGCCTCAACTTTGATGTACAACTCAAAGATCTAGAAAAATGGCAAAGTAGTCTGCTCTTACCCAGTCAGTTTAGTTGTGCTGACAGCCTCAGCTGGCATGACGGACCATAAAGGAGCAAGGTGAAAGTGCACAGCAAGGAAAATACTGGGGATTATTTTTCTAAGCCTGCAGTGCTTACAAATAAAATGCTCAATAGACAATAAACAAAAATTAAAGCAAAATAAACATGTACTTCTTCAGTGTTTCTTCTGTGCAAGAGCCTGTGCTATGGAAAAGGCAGATAGATACATACTCTCAATGAAGTTATAATCTAGCGATTGTGTTACAGCAAAAAGTGTATCCCCAGAGCCTATATAGGAAGGAAAAGTACAACCTTCAGGGACAAGCCTAGGTACAGGTACAACAGCAAAACTGTCATTAATTTCTTTTTGCATCTTTACAATTTCATAATCTGAAGATTTGTTCTCACCATAGATCTTAGCAAGTTGAGCATGATTTTTTTCTTTCCTTAGGTTAAGAACATGCACCTTTTTATTTAAAGGAAGCATTTTATGGCTTCTCCTTGGCCTATCTCAATTGCCAGCATCACTACTTTTGCACATTGGGACCATGATTAAGTAAAATCTGGGTACTTGAATACAAGAACTGCAATGCAGTGACATCCATCTGATAACTGAGGTGGTTACTTGACTAAAGGCTGGGGAGCATAGACAGCATGGGTATGCCGAACAAAGGGATGATTCGTATTCCAGTGGGACAGAACAGGACAGTGCAAGATTTTATCACTCTACTCAAAACAGCATGTGATTTAGAAATTAGGAATTATTTCTGGAATTTTCCTTTTAATATTTTCAGACCACAGTTGACCAAGAGTAAATGAAATTGCAGAAAGCAAAATTTTAGGTAAGTGGTGGCTTAAACACACAGATGTGGTATACTCAGGAAAGTGATGAATATGGGAATTAGGGTACATGCTCAGCTTCATGGTGCCTGTATTCCATTTGTTGTGCCTCACTTTTTTAATGCTTTTAAACTTTTGTTTGCCTGGTAGGAAATGAGAGGTATAATAATGCCTACAATGTAGAATCACTTTCAGGATAAATTTGTTAATACAATGTTCCTGCCTTCACTGCTGACCTCATCTCCAGTGAGATTTCCCACTCACATCACCTCTGTGCACCTGTCTCCTCCAACTAAGTCCCTGACAAGGTCATGTGTGCCCCTGACTCCTGGCTGTCTCCCTGTGGCAGAAACACTGAGTCTACCAACAACAGCTTGGCTTACTCTCTCACTTAGGTCTCTCTGCAAATCATCAGAGAAGCCTTTCTTGCTGTTTATTCACAATTCTGTTTGTACCATCTGGGACAGTACCTGATACTAAACAGACACTCAATAAAAGTAAGTTCAATGAAGAAATAAATACATACATACATAACGTATGTGTATGCATACCTTAACCGACTACTTGTCACAAAACAAGAACTCAAAGTATCCTCTCCATTACCTCTATTATCAATTATATTGTTGAAAATTCATCTCAAACTATGATAAATCACATGACAGGTAGTGTTTGTTTGAGCCCTCACATTTTCTACACCACATCTACACCTGTTTATCTTTTCTTAACTAGACTGCAGTGGAGGGGTTTTTTTCTTTTCCAAAATAGAATCTTAAATCAATATATTTGACTGGGTTATCTATTTTCTGAAATCAAAGAGGAAAATATTTGTTCTGTTGCACAGAATGTCTGCATCTGACACTGTGATTCTATCCCAAGACACACTGTGGCAGCTGTTTCTAATCATTCTCAGCTTTGTATTCATGATATTGGTCTAATTAGTAAGTTTCACTAAAACTTAAAGCACTGGTTTATATTTCTATTAATAGTATTCTACCAATAGGTGTAATAGCATATTTCACCTCTGTAGTTTATCTATCAAGTATATATTTTGCTACTCTGCTGGTTTTCACATGTTGTTTATACCCATCTTTGTTTTTATTTTTTTTAAATTGTACTTTAGGTTCTGGGGTACATGTGCAGATCATGCAGGATTGTTGCATAGCTACACATAGGGCAATGTGGTTTGCTGCCTCCATCCCCCTGTCACTTACTCCTTTGGCCCCTCTCAACAGACCCCAGCATGTGATGCTTCCCTCCCTGTGTCCAGGTGTTCTCATTGTTCAACATCCACCTATGAGTGAGAACATGTGGTGTTTGATTTTCTGTCCTGTGTCAGTTTCCTGAGGATGATGGTTTCCAGGTTCATCCATCTCCCTACAAAGGACATGAAATCATCACATTTTATGGCTACATAGTATTCCATGGTGTACATATGTCACATTTTCCTTATCTAGTCTATTGCCAGTGGGCATTTGGGTTGGTTCCAGGTCTTTGCTATTGTAAGCAGTGCCACTATGAACATACATGTGCATGTGTCTTTATAATAGAATGATTTATAATCCTTTGGGTGTATACCCAGTAATGGGATTGCTGGGTCAAATGGAATTTCTGTTTTAGGTCCTTGAGTAATCACCACACTGTCTTCCACAATGGTTGAACTAGTTTACACTCCCACCAACAGTGTAAAAGTATTCTTATTTCTCCACATCCTGTCCCGCATCTGTTGTCCGCAGATTTTTTAATGATTGCCATTCTAACTGGCATGATGTGGTATCTCAATGTGTGGTTTTGATTTGCACTTCATCATCAGTGATGATGAGCACTTTTTCATGTTTGTTGGCCTCATATATGTCTTCTTTTGAAAAGTGTCTGTTCATATTCTTCTCCCACTTTTGGATGGTTTTTGTTTTGTTTTGTTTTGTTTTTTCTTGTAAATGTGTTTTAGTTCATTGTAGATTCTGGATATAAGTTCTTTGTCAGATGGGTAGATTGCAAAAAAATTTTCCCATTCTGTTTACTGCCAGTTTACTCTGATTATTGTTTCTTTTGCTGTACAGAAGCTCTGGAGTTTAATTAGGTCCCATTGTCCATTGTGGCTTTTGTTGTCAATGCTTTTGGTGTTTTAGTCATGAAGTCCTTGCCTATGCCTATGTCCTGAATGGTTTTGCCTAGGTTTTCTTCTAGGATTGTTATGGTGTTAGGTCTTATGTTTAAGTCTTTAATCCATCTGGAGTTAATTTTAGTTTAAGGTATCAGGAAGGGATCCAGTTTCTGCTTTCTGCACACCGCTAGCCAGTAAACAGGGATTCCTTTCCCCATTGCTTGTTTTTGTCAGGTTTGTCAAATATCAGATGATTGTAGATGTGTAGCATTGTCTCTGAGACCTTTGTTCTGTTCCATTGGTCTGTATATCTGTTTTGGTACCAGTACCATGCTGTTTTGATTACTGAAGTCTTGTAGTATAGTTTGAAGTCAGGTAGCCTGATGCCTCCAGCTTTGCTCTTTTTGCTTAGGATTGCCTTTACTATGTGGCCTCTCTTTTGGTTTCATATAAAGTTTAAGGTGTTTTTTTTTTTTTTTCCAGTTCTGTGAAGAAGGTCACTGGTAGCTTGATGGGGATAGCATTGAATCTATAAATTACTTTGGGCAGTATGGCCATTTTCATGATATTGATTCTTCCTAACCATGAAGATGGAATGATTTCTCCATCTGTTTGTGTACACTCTTATTTTGTTGAGCAGTGGTTTAAAGTTCTCCTTGAAGAGGTCCTTTACATCCTTTGTTAGTTGTATTTCTAGGTATTTTATTCTCTTTGTAGCAATTGTGAATGGGAGTTTGATCCTGATTTGGCTCTCTGTTAGTCTGTTATTGGTGTGTAGAAATGCTTGTGATTTCTGTGCATTGATTTTGTATCCTGAGACTTTGCTGAAGTTGCTTATCAGTTTAAGGAGATTTTGGGCTGAGATGATAGGGTGTTCTAAATATACAAAGATATCGTCTACAAATAGAGACAATATGACTTCCTCTTTTTCTAAGTGGCTAACTTTATTTTTCTTTTTTCTTGCCTAATTGCTCTAGCTAGAACTTCCAATACTATATTGAATAGGAGTGGTGAGAGAAGGCATCCTTGTCTAGTGCCAGATTTCAAAGGAAATGCTTTCAGTTTTTGCCCATTCAGTATGATATTGGCTGTAGGTTTGTGGTAAATAGCTTTTATTGTCTTCATATGTGTTCCTTTGATACCTAGTTTGTTGAGAGTTTTTAACATAAATGGCTGTTGAATTTTCTTGAAGGCCTTCTCTGTATCTTTTGAGATAATGATGTGGTTTTTGTCTTTGGTTCTGTTTATGTGGTGGATTACATTTATAGACTTGAGTAGGTTGAACCAGCCTTGCATCCTTGGGATGAAGCCTACTTGATCGTGATGGATAAGCTTTTTGATGTGCTGTTGCAATTGGTTTGCCAGTATTTTATTGAAGATTTTAGCATCTATGTTTTTCAAGGATATTGGCCTGAGATTTTTTTGTTGTTGTTGAGTCTCTGCCAGATGTTGGTATCGGGCTGATGTTAGTGTCATAAAATGATTTGGGAAGGATTTCCTCTTTTTGAATTGTTTGGAATAGCTTCAGAAGTAATGTACCCATCTTTAACCTGATTTTCAAAAAGCTGTAAATTCTACCAGGAAAGGGAGTCTACATGGCCTAACAATATAACCTTAGTACTTATTGATGCTTAATATAAGTTTGTTGAGAACATATTTATTTATATACTTATTTTGGTAATTAAAGTTAGATTGTCTTAATTTTCCTACTATGTCCTTCAGAATTTTTAAAAAAAAATATTTTGCTAGGCTGGGCTCGGTGGCTAAAGCCTGTAATCCCAGCACTTTGGGAGGCCAAGGCTGGTGGATCACAAGATCAAGAGATTGAGACCATCCTGGTCAACATGGTGAAACCCCGTCTCTACTAAAAATACAAAAAATTAGCTGGGCATGATGGCACACGCCTGTAATCCCAGCTACTCAGGAGGCTGAGGCAGGAGAATTGCCTGAACCCAGGAGATGGAGGTTGCGGTGAGCCAAGATCACGCCATTGCACTCCAGCCTGGGTAACAAGAGCGAAAAAAAAAAAAAAAGTTTTGCTTCAGTCACTTATTTGACTTTTTAAAAACCTGCACTTTTTCACCAATGTGCGTTTTGAACAACTTCTATTGGTCCGTGTAATTTCAGTCAATGAAATCCAGCTGTGGGTATTCATTGTGTTCCTGAAGGCTCACTAGCCTTCCTTCTCCCTCTCCCATCCTGCTCAATGCTACCTGCATTGTGAGCCCATTCTATTTCTGCTCTCCATACTTGCTTTCTGCTACCTGCTGCCCTAGTCTACACATCACAGCCTGTTCCCTTGTTGTGTTGTTCTCAGTTTGGAAATCCTTGACTCTGCTTGATCAAATCTTGCATATTAAAGGATCTCATCAAGACCTTTCTCGGCTGTGCTACTTTGCCTGACCACGCATTTCAGAGTTCATCAGTCTCACCTTTTGGTTCCCATAAACTTGTATTATTCTCTTTGTGGCATGTGTTTCCTTCCTTGCTTTCTAGTTGCTTTGCACAGATCTGTCATTCTTACTACTGTATTGTAATACAGCTGAAGGTAGGGAATGTTTGTTTGACTATTTGCAGTCCCCAAATGAAATCAGTACTTACCATTTATTCAGTTATTAGCTGTACCCTTGAACTTAATTCTGCCTCTGGAAAAGGTGAAAGGAAGAGATAAAAGAAGCAAATTCTTTTTCATAATGATATCTTGGGTTCCAGGGGAAATAATCACATCTTTCCTCATAAAAATCATGGGGACAAAGGGCACCCCTAGAGTGAAAAGAAGATGTCTGACGCTTCCCTTTCCATGGAATCTCTAGAAGCCTACAGAAAGGGTAGAATCATGCTGAGTAAGACTTGGGGGTTTATTTTAGCTTTTCTTTATTATTTTATGGTATCTACCAGAGATGGCAACTAGAAGAATTTATTTTACTCTTCTCTGGAAAAGTGGGTATGTAAAATTAACCAGTGATTCTCAGTTTTGCCAATTCTAGGTTTAACAACTACCTGTGACTTAAGTTGCCCTCACTCTCCCAATAAGCAGCCTATTAGACCAGGTTTCATGAGACAGTGATGTACTAGAAAGCATTCCCATGAGTAAGGAAATGTCACAGGTAAGGGAAGGACAGCAAGTAAGGATGTGAGATAAACAAAGTCCCATGGACATAGTCCCTCAGGGGAACTCTGGTAATAGTGGAGATCACACTTCAGAGTTGTCAGATCAGGGGCCAGATATTTATATGTCCTAATTAACGTCTGCCCCAAATACGCATTTTTTCCTGTGTGCAGGGAAAGAGGACTGAAGCAGCTGAAAGGCTGCTTTGCTCCAGGGATCCCCAGGGGTATGCTGTAGGGAGTGAGACACTGGAGCCAGTACAGGTGGTGGGGAAACAATCCTAGAGGTATGGACGGAGCAGTGACATTGTCTGCACTGTGCTGCCTATACTCCTGCAGGTATCTGCCGAGAATCCTGGCACTAGCAAGAGAGGTGGTAGGAACAGTGCACCCCGGGTGCAGGCAATAAGAAGGTACATTTTCAGTAAAGAATTTACAAACCAAAAAAAAAAAAAGCTGAAAGTCAGTCTGCTTTTTATTATGTTCATGCACCAGCTATTGTGGAAACTGACTAATAAAATACTTCTTGCCTTCATGTGCATACACACTCATACACAGACACATACACTCCCTTAGTCATGGGGGCACACACACACACACTCCTTTGGTCACACACACACACACACACACACACACACACACACTCCCTTAGTGCATAACTATCCTGGACCACTCTTAGGCACTAAAGTACATACAACCATAATCCCTGTCATGATTAGACAATAGTATTTTGACTATGCACACACACACACACACACACACACACACACTTACATGCACGCACACACACACACAAATGTTTTAGTCAGTCATTATCCCTGTAGGTACAGATGAATTGGCATTTTTTTAAAAAACCACATGAAATCAACTACAAAAAAGGAAAATGTTTTTCTACAGCTATAAAGTATAGATGAGTCTTTCTGCTACTGAATCACCACAGGCGTAGAGGGAGTAGGGACAGCAGAAGGACAAGACCATTGACAATAGAGAAAGTTAACATTGCAATTCATCCATTTTACAAATGTTTCTTGAATGACTACTAGCTGTTGGATACTGATTGCTATGCACATTTTGTGGTAAATGATTGTGTAAGTATAAATTATTCCATTAATGCATTTAGGAGACACACACACACACACACACACACACACACACACATATCTTACATATACATCAACTATGCATATATCTATTTATACCATGGTTCATTTCCTTATTTGACTTAAGTCATTGCCATGACTCTCAATATAACCTGCTATATATATCTTGATCGTAACTAACTCTTCTAAAGAAAGACTCTTGATGTGTTTGGAAAAACTTCTCTTCCTTGTCTTTTTTTTTTTTATTATTATTATTAACCAGAGCACTACTGTAGTTTATTACAGCATCCTGAGCAAGACAAAAGGACCTAATTCACTACAGAAGCCTAATGCATAAATTCTGCAGATTATTTGCTAGTGAGTCAGCCTATTTACCAAGATAATTCAACTTGCAAATTAGTCATGTAGAAAGATTTAGTTGGCGAAGATGGAGTAGGCACATTTGCCCTAAAAATAGACACACTATGCTTGTTCCTAAGGCAGTACAGTAGCACCACACATAAGAGACACAGTGAAGCAGCGAGAGACTTTTTTTTTTTTTTCTTATCCGAATGATCAATTCCTTTCCCTGATAGAGCTTGGAGCACATTGCCAAGCATTTGTGCCAGTTTTTTCTACACTGGAAAATAAACCCTGGCCCATGCTAATGAATCAGGCTCTAACAGCACCAATTGGTCTGGTTCTTCTTTTGCTTTTTGCATTGCTGACATTTCCTCCTTCCAGCTTGGGAGTTGCAGCTGCAGGGATAGAGCTGCAGCATATTTCTGGCTCCTGTCTCTTGAAAATGTCATCATGGAACTAGAGAGAGAAGTAGCTATACTGGTTTATGCATATGAGAAATAGGAGCTGTTTAGAGCCTGATCAGGAATATTTGAAATTATTTGAATAATGATTGGGGCTCTAAACAGCCCCCATTTCTCATATATGTAAACCAGGGCTCGGCTGCAAGGTCAGAACACAGTGTTTGCCTATCAAGTTATAGGTATATTTTTTTGAAGGCTGTGGGATGATTAGATATTTGTGCCACTCCTTTCTGGAGAGGACAGTAAGTTTCAGTATGCTGCTGAGTAGCCTCCCATTGCAAAATTGCAAAACCTTACCTTACTTCTTGTATTGAAGATGAGCTAACATCTTTACCTTTAGGTTATTCTATTTCTAGACCTCAAGTTTGCAAGGAAGCTAAATCAATGTACAGACAGTTAATAAGAGAGTACAATTCAGTAATGGATAGGTTGTACCCAATCCCTCCACTGGTGTTTCTGAATCATACCCTAATGTTGAATGGATTATAACAATTAAGTCTAAAGGTACTTCAGAATGAGGTCTTGAGAAATACATGGCTCCATGTATATTTGACAAGCTACGTTTAATGGGAGAAATTCTTGACTAAAAAGGCTGATACTGTGCTTTATTAGGAAAGATACCACACGTAAGACTTGACCTTACGTACTGCTCAGAAAAATGTTGCCTTTATTAGAGTGTAGCATGACTACTCAGAATAAACTGGTGCTAGAGCTCATTAATGAGACTTCTTCAGCAAATTACCCCTACTGTGGATATGCTTGCATATTGCTGGACTGAAATACCAAAATTTGCATGTGTTTTTCCAGCTGTGCTTGTTTGTTTAATTTAAATGATCAGCTGCAGATGAAATTCTGATCATATTCTTAAATTAGGAGATGGCCCCAGTTCCCTGATCACATTTGAAGGCTGATTTGTTTCACAAGGAACTTCCTATCATTTGTTGCCTCCACTCTACTCTGTACTTCATTTGAAATTTGGCAACCCATTCCATTTACAAACTGTGGGTGGATTTGAGTACAAGACATGAGGAAATACTATAGCCACTAAAGAAATGGAGGCACAGACATTGTCCTCTAGCAGTCTGCAATCTTTCCCATGTTGCAACATATAAGCAACATGGAACAACTGGAAACATATCAAAGATATGAAATGGAATACAAATAATAGCTGTTATTTTACTGAGATTTACAATATGCCCTTGACTAGGCCAAGCAAGTGCATTATCACATTTAATTAAACCTCTCACACCTGTAGTAGGGAGCCTTATCATCCTTATCTTCCACTTGAGAGATGAGGCACAAAATAGTTGAATATTTTGCTTTAAAATCTGAATGCTAGCAGTCCGTATAGTTAGCCGTTATTTAACTACTTGGAGATGGAGAGGAGTTAATATGAGTTGATTTCTCACGGAGGTCAATTTAGAGGAATTGCCCCTGCCAAAAAAGGCTAAATTCTATGCTAAAGAAAATGAAATAATGTGCCTGCTCTTTAAGTAGCTTTCTGCGTGGTGTTCGAGACAAATCAACTAAAAACTACATTGCAGAATGAGAAGTACTTTGGTAGGTACACGTGCATACAGCTATGATGAACACACAGAGGAAAACTCAAGAGCAGCAGATCTTACTCTCTTTTCTGCAAGATGCGGATGCAGTGAGCACGTAACAAGAACTTGGATCCTCAGCTGACGCTTTCCTCAAGAAATGAACTGGCTAGACTGCAAGCTTGTCCAACCTGCGGCCAGCGAGATGCATGTGGCCCAGTATGGCTTTGAATGAGGCCCAGCCTGAATTCATAAACTCTCTTAAAACTTTTCCTTTGTGATTTTATTTTAGCTTATCAACTATCTTTAGTGCTAGTGTATTTTATGTGTGACTCAAGGCAATTCTTACTCGTCTAATGTGGCCCAGGAAAGCCAAAAGATTGGACACTCCTCAACTAGACAGTACTTTCTACGGTTTCTCTAGAAGCCTGGGTATTATAAAGAAATACACTGTATTCACCTGGAGAGTATGGTATACTGCATCAGGTGAAGTTAATTTTTCTGCCATTGTCCTAATTTAGCTATGAATTCCAGTTGGGGTCACTCTTTTTTTAAATATATATTTTTATATAAAATATATATATATATAATAATATATTTTTAAAATATATATTTAAATATATATTTTTAAAATATATATTTTATGGCACTTTAGGTTCTGGGGTACATGTGAAGAACATGCATAGGTACATACATGGCAATGTGGTTTGCTGCCTCCATCTCCATCACCTGTATCTGGCATTTCTCCCCACGTTATCCCTCCCCAACTATATACCTCCCACTGTCCCTCCCTAAGTCCCCCGCAACAGACCTCAGTGTGTGATGCTCCCCTCCCTGTGTCCATGTGTTCTCATTGCTCAACACCCGCCTATGAGTGCCAACATGCTGTGTTTGATTTTCTGCTCTTGTGTCAGTTTGCTGAGAATGATGGTTTCCAGGTTCATCCATGTCCCTACAAAGGACACGACTCATCATTTTTTATAGCTGCATAGTATTCCGTGGTGTATATGTGCCACATTTTCCCTGTCCAGTCTATCACAGATGGGCATTTGGGTTGGTTACAGGTCTTTGCTATTGTAAACAGTGCTGCAGTGAACATACATGTGCATGTGTCTTTATAATAGAATGTTTTATAATTCTTTGGATATATACCTAGTAATGGGATTGCTGGGTCAAATGGAATTTCTATTTCTGGGTCCTTGAGGAATCACCACACTGTCTTCCACAGTACATCTTGAAACAAAATGCCATTTGTTTTGCTTGTCTATACTACTAGAGATTGGCTACATGTAACATTATGAAACTCAGTTTATACATAAAGATGATTCTGTATAACAACGTGAAACCTATTTCTAACCCTTGCTATGCTAAAATGCCTGAACTATTATATAAAGTTTAGCCATTAAAAAAAAAACCTTGAATTTCTTATCAGCTTTTATTTATTTCTGTGAGAAGGACAACTTTTCAAATTGAGAAATGAAAATATTGGGATTATCGGAGATGTCTTTATGGGTGAATTTTTTCCTGAGATGTTCCAGTTTGTAGACAACTATAACCTATGGACTTTACTATTGAAGTTTTGGGTGCACAGAATGCAGGCATCAAGCTTGAGGAGGCATTTGCTTATAAGGATGGCCTCTCTGAGTAGAAGCAAGCAGCTTGAGAGAGAGATACAGAAAGGAAAAGAGCCACAGCGGGGCGGGAGCGGAGGGGGGAACAAAAAAACTCGTGGTTTTGGGTCGGTTGGAAACACTGTAGATTTTCTAGAAAGCAATTTAATGATGCAAACCGTTTGATGGCCACGTTCTGCCAGATTCATAGGGAATGGATTTGAGAGAGCTGAGCCCAGAAGCATAAAGTCCAGGGGGCACTTTTTCAGTAACCTGATCATAAGGGAGTGGAATCATCCATCACAGTGTTGTTGGCAGGAACATAAAGCCATGATCTTCTCAATACAAGAGAGGTTTGGCAGGACTAGCATTTTTCAATAAGCCTTTAATACTTGTGAATTGTTTACCATGAATACAAATGGCCATTTATGATGACTCTGGAAAGTTTTAGAAAACAAATTAAACATTGTTATGAAGGCCACAGTAGTCACATGGCATAGGTCCTAGACAGTGCTTAGCCAGGTGGTTAAAATGGTTGAGGGTTTTCTGAGTGAAAACTACTGATGCTTAAGAATGTCCCTTTCTACGTTATGCTTAGACATTCTGTTCTGGTCCACACTTCAGACCCCAAACTCTGACTAATATGTGGATCCAGGTGAAAATGTGCACAATTACCTATTTAGGAAATGATGGGTAATTTTGGAAAAAAATATACAGCAGCCCAAAATATTTGCATTGCAGAAGTGCATTTAAATGTCTGGCAGAACACAAAGAAAAAATTGGTTTAGTTCAAAATTAAGGGAATTGGGTATTTTTAGAGGGGTACAGCAGCTCTTCCTCATGAGTGATACTTTCACTTGAGCTAAGTATAGTAACTAACTGTATTTGGCTACGTAAAGTGCAATTGTGTATTGCAATGTTGTTGTTTTTTTTTGTTTTGTTTTTGAGACAGAGTCTTGCTCTGTCATCAGGCTGGAGTGCAGTGGTGCGATCTCGGCTCACTGTAACCTCCACCTCCTGGGTTCAAGCAATTCTCCTGCCTTAACCTCCTTAGTAGCTGAGATTACAGGTGAGCACCACCACACCTGGCTAATTTTTGTATTTTTAGTAGATAGGGAATTTTGCCATGTTAGCCAGGCTGGTCTCAAACTCTTGACCTCAAGTGATCCACCCGTCTGGGCCTCCCAAATTTCTGGGATTATAGACATGAGTCACCGCACCCGGCCTCAATGTTAGTTTTAATTAAAACATTATAAACCACCATTTTGTAATAGTGGGGTTCAGAGTAACCAAATCAAAATGTATGTACCCCACACTTAAATGTTGATTCTAACTATAACTAAATAAAACTAGAAAGTAACTACAAGATGGAAATGATATTAGCCCTTTCAACACAAACTATATTTACTACTTCCCATGTATCTTTGTGATGTACTTAACATCTCAGCCTTCCTTAGGGTATCTTACGTATAAAATATTTTAGGCAATAAACATGAAAGTCCACACTGGTTTCATGTGCACACTGAGAATGATATTCAACCTTCTTCGACCTCAGAGAAATAGTCTAGAATTAGTAAGAACTACTTGATCAAAGTGTAAACCATGTTACCTTTCCAAAAGAATAGTCACTCAATAAGCTATAAACTCAAAAGACAGTTTCATAAAGCTACAAATGAACCTAGTTCTGTGAAATAAGACATTTGCTTACTGTTTTGAAATAAATTAAAGGCTAACATTAATAATCTCAATAGCATAGAACATCTATAAGTAAAAAATTATTAGATAGTATTTAAGTAACATTTTCAAGCGGGTCTTATCTGAGTATTGCTGTAACAGTTGAATTTTTGTCAAAATTGAAAGTATCACGGAAAAACATTCATATGGCAAGAATAACAAAGGATGCCTATTCAATAATTCATAAACTATTCTTAAATGATAATTTCCAAAATAAAGAATCTTAATGTGTATTTTTGTCACCAAAAGTCTTGTTTTTGCTATCAAAATAACTTTTTTTCAGATATGAAAAGCTTTTATCTTTTAAGAGATATGTTCTCTTATTACTTAGCAGTGGCTTAAAATTAATTTGAGAATGATAATTATGAATACATTTGCTGATATCAGATATGTCCACCACATGATTAAATTTTCAAACACATGCAAAACTTTAGCAATGACTGTTAATTGTTTCACTGACCATATCTCACATTTTACTCTGTGAAGCTTCAACACATTCCTGAATTAGCACATGTATTAGTTTCTTGCACAAATAGATGAGATATTTAAATAGCAGATAATGCTTTGTCTGCTTTGAATAACAAAGAGATGATTTCCTTTTTCTCAGTGTGCTTACGATTGAAGTCTGCAGCTTTATTCCATTTTCATGGAGTAACAATGTAAATGGCAGCATCAGCCCCACAACACTTCAATTCCCTGATGTCCTGAATCCAGAATTTCTAATTTCCCTTACTGAATAGTTTTTCAAATGTCTTCTTAATCCTGAATGAGATTTTATAAAGCTTTAGGGAATATCTCCATTAAGATATCAGACTACTTGCTTCAAAACTGGCAGTAGTCATCTTGATTATTTTATAGGGTAAAAAATATGTTTCGCAGTGATTTTGCATTATTTTAGTTTTCTTGTCTTCTCTATTTTTGTATGCATTTAGTTTTGGGAATTAAAAAGGCGTTTCTTCAAAAATTCAGATGGATGGAGGAATATAACTTTTTTCTTAATCAATACTGAGCATTTCCAGAAGACAATCTTAGCCGAAAAACCAAGTAGAAGGACGAGAGGCCTCTATTTCCCAGAAGGGCAATTCTGCTGGTGTTAAGGTTTCTATGTCTAATCACATTACAATGCTTTTAATAAAAAACACTACTGATTTTGATTGTGACCATCTTATAACTACCCAAATTAATATTTCCCCTCGAACACTTTTTTTTTTCTGAAACTTCCTATGCTCTGTTTACACCCTGCCATTTCTCTTTTTAAAAAGGCAGTTATATCTATCATTACTGGCTCATTGCATGCCTTCGTCAGGTGACTACATGGACAGCTCCTGGAGAGTCATTCCTCTTCATCTTTGTGTCCCAATATTTCACACAATTCCTGTCGCATGGTAGGTACTCAGTATTCAATAAATAGGAAAATAATTAATGAAACTATATTAATGCTCGGGTTTTGACATGCCACCAACCTCTAATGATACCTCTTTAAAATTCTAATTTGCATCTACCTACATCATCCAACAAAATAAAATAAAGATGATTGTTTCAAAGTAGGGTTTCCAAAATGTCATCCTTCAAAAATTCATTGCTTAGAATATATTTAGACTACATTGTACAAATTAGTAATATCAGGATTGGAAGATCAATTTTTGTAACACTCATATTTAAAATTTTCTTTATCTTCAAATTTTATATTTGAGACAAGCATACTTTTTTTCAAAGGACACAGAAAGTATAAGGTAGTTCATAGGACTTTGTTCCTATAAGTGAAAATATAAATATGCTGGTGGACAGAGATCCTATCCTGTTGTCAACTAAATATACCATGGAGAAATTTCAGCTAAATATTCCATGGAGAAATTTCTTCTACATGTAATGGAGATAACACAGGAGCCAGAAAGTACATATAAGTTATTAACTTTAATATACAGATTGTTATCCCAAGGACTTATAAATCTAATTTGGCAGATATATATAACACCACAATATGACACATTTCAACTGCTGGACAAGAGCTGTGACCCCACATATAAGTGTGAGATTCCCTTAATCATCAGAAATGGACATTAATTCAGTAATATCTTTTTTTTTTTTTTTTTTTTTTTGAGATGGAGTTTCGCTCTTGTTACCCAGGCTGGAGGGCAATGGCGCGATCTCGGCTCACCGCAACCTCCGCCTCCTGGGTTCAGGCAATTCTCCTGCCTCAGCCTCCTGAGTAGCTGGGATTACAGGCACGTGTCACCATGCCCAGCTAATGTTTTGTGTTTTTTTTAGTAGAGACGGGGTTTCACCATGTTGACCAGGATAGTCTCGATCTCTTGACCTCATGATCCACCCTCCTCAGCCTCCCAAAGTGCTGGGATTACAGGCTTGAGCCACCGCGTCAGGCTTCAGTAATATCTTTTAACTCTGACATTAAATAGACTTTTATGTTGTGCCATAGTTTTTTGTGTTTTTTTTTTTTTTTCTTTTCCTTTTTTTAGATGGAGTCTTGCTCTGTTGCCCAGGCTGTAGTACAGTGGCACAATCTTGGCTCACTATAACCTCCGCCCCCCGACCCCCAGGTTCAAGTGATTCTCATGCCTCAGCTTCCCAAGTGGCTGGGATTACAGGCGCCCTCCAACACGCCTGGCTACTTTTTGTTTTTAAGTAGAGATGGGGTTTCACCATGTTGGCCAGGCTGGCCTCGAAGTCCTGACCTCAAGCGATCCACGTGCCTTGGCCTCCCCTTATTTTTTTTAATACAATAACTCATGGATGTTCCCATTATCAGTTTGTGATTTGATTCTATTCAACAAAGCTTTTAATATTTTGCATGAATAACTATTCCATGTAGCATTTTACAAACATGTGGTTCTTAAGGTTAAGAACTTAGTATATGTGTTTGTATGCATGTATATAGTTTACATATATACATATATATTTATGTGTACATATACATAAATATGTGTCTATATGTGTAGAGAGAGAAAGAGAGAGAGAGGGAAATGATAGGAAAAAGCTCTAGTTAGAAAAGACTATCCCGGCCGGGAGCGGTGGCTCAAGCCTGTAATCCCAGCACTTTGGGAGGCTGAGGTGGGTGGATCACGAGGTCAAGAGATCGAGACCATCCTGGTCAACATGGTGAAACCCCGTCACTACTAAAAATACAAAAAAATTAGCTGGGCATGGTGGTGTGTGCCTGTAATCCCAGCTACTTGGGAGGCTGAGGCAGGAGAATTGCCTGAACCCAGGAGGCAGAGGTAGCGGTGAGCTGAGATCGCGCTATTGCACTCCAGCCTGGGTAACAAGAGTGAAACTCCGTCTCAAAAAAAAAAAAAAGAAGAAGAAAAGAAAAGACTATCCCACTAGGGTTTATTATTTGGGTTGACATGATAATTAGCAGAATACAAAACATGTATGTATGAGAGTTCTGAATACAGAGTCTTGAAAAGTAATCTTTTAAGATGACATTTTTATTTTGAAACAGCAGCACATTTCAAATATTGAAAATCAAATATATACTTGATTTCAAAAATTAATCTTTATGTAGACTAATCAACATTTCCTTAGTTTATGGTGAGATTGAATGATAACTCACTATAAAAACATCTGTAGTACTGTAATGTAAAGAGAAAATGCCTAATTAAAATCTTGAAAGCAAGCCACAGCAACAATTGCAGTAAAACGCCATTGAACTTCAGAACTGCACATTAATCTATTCAAATAGGAGAATGACTGCATGATACTAATGTGGTATTCTTCAGAGTAATTATCCTTACTCAATACATACAAAAAAGTGAGAAAATAGTTTTTCCTGTTTTCTAGTTCTATATCAGGTTTGAAGTGGAATAAAGAATATAATGATATATTTTTAATGCAGTGCGTCCCTAGGAAAGTTTCCTTGTGAACAGATCAGGAAATTAAAATAGCTACTCAAAAAAAGAAAAGAAAAATCTGACGAGATCAATAAATGTGCTTTAGTGAAATCAAGGAATAATTTATCTTTCTTCGGAATTTAGCAGCAGTTTATTTCTTTCTCAGGTTGCAGCCAATCCATAGATCTGGACTAACTGCATGATAAATTTTAATCCTGGCGTGTTCCAACAATAGATCTATTAATAATGAGAAGCACATCTCTCACACAATCTGCGCTGAATCAAATGTTTAGCAGATCCATGTGAGGCTTCCCCTAACTCACTGCTCATTGGCACTTTCTAGGTGAAAAAGATTTGCTAGACAATTGAAACAGATTCACCACTTAAGGAAGTAGCTGGCATTACGTGACATCCTCGGAAAGAGAAAATTCATTTTTTTTTTGACCCTCTTTGTCTCCCACCACATAACCAAGTGACAATTACTCAGTTGCAGTTAATTCTTGCTTCTACCGAGAATGTTGCAAAAAGAGAGTAGGGCTACAGAGAATGCAGAGATTGTGTTTGTATTTATATTTGAATAAATAATAACAAAATGATATGGAGAACTTGGTCCGAATCTTTTTTCTTGTTACTATTGATCCAATTGGTAAGTACACTGAATATTTAGATTAGTATTGAAATCACAGTATCTGCAAACCATAGCATTTGAAAATTATAACCATTCTTCTCTGTTTTACCTGACCCTTCTCAGTTCGCTCCTGCTTTTCCATAGCCAAAAATGAGTTATCATTTTCCTTAAATCTTTCTCTGTGTTTTCAGGCTGTGGAGATGGGTGTTGGGGGAAGGGAGCAGGAGGATGGTGTTTTCTTTTTGTCTCAGACAATACATTAAAGCCATTTTGTAAATATCAAAGAAAAGTAATGTATTTGTATACCATTTTATTTTATTGACAATAATGGCATGATGACTGTTTACAGGAAGTTTGTAACTGTTTAGACTGAGATTTAAATACTGTCAATCAAGAAACAATCTAATAACCACTGACATTTTTATTTAAATTATCACATAGTTGTAAAAATCACCTGAAATTAATTATCCCTTGCTAACTATTATTACTTCGGTGTGTTACCTTCCAGACGTTTTTCCTATGATTTAAGAAAGTAACTCACAATTCACAATATGTAGAGAAATCAGAAGCTTGTTCTTCACCAAACAGCATATTATAAATGTTCTTCCTCTTCTGAAAGTATGAATTTATATTATATGGTAAAGTCTTTATATCAAATAACTATAATTTAGTTAATCCCCTATTGTTAGATAACTATGTTGTTCACTGTGTGAGAAATATATATATATATATATATATATATATATATATTATGATATATTTGTATTTCACACACATAGAGATGCTTTTTCAAAAAATTTGTTTTTTTTTTCAAAATATTAATCTTTCTATGAAATAATTTTAGGTTCCTTTTTTTAATTGTTTTATCTAACTTTAGTAATATAATTTCCATATTTTGTGAATTTCATTGTTAAAATGGTTGCTATCTTTCTGTTAAACAGTTATACTCAGAACATCTTGTGTCAAAAAAGTAAAAATGTGCTTAAAAGAAAAGAAAGGGGTCAAAAAAAGTGAAGGCATGCTGCAAACATATAGGGAACCTCTAGAAAAGATCCCAATAATGAAATTTGCAATAATTTGATCAACAAGATAAATAATAATAGAAGTTTAAAAATTACAATAAGAAAACACTGTAATAAATGCCAGTGGCTAGATGCTCTCATGGAAGTCAAATCAGTGAGCAGAAATTTAGGAGGTAGAATGACTGGGCAGAAACTTGCTAGGTTAGCCTCTAGCAAATACTTTGTGAAATATAAAGAATAATGTCCCCCTGCCAAAATGTCCATGTTCTCATCTGCCAAAACTCTATGTTATTTTATATACTGTAGATAATAAACAATCAGTATTGTTTGAAATCATCTGGGCTATATAAGTCAGAGAACTCTCACAGACTGGAGGACCCAGAGAAGACATGAAAACTAAGTTCAATATAGGATCCTGGGATGGATTCTGGAACAGAAAAGGGACATTCACTAAAAATCCAGTGAAATCTGAACAAAAAAATCTATACATTTGTGAATTTAGTATTGTATAATAGTTCATTTCTTAGCTTTGATAAATATTCTGTGGCTATGTAAGATTTTAACATAAAGGGAAGCTGGGTAGAGGGCATACAGGCACTCTATTCTTTTATAAATCTTTTAAAAGTCTAACATCATGTCAAAGTATACACATGTATATATTTATACACACAGATATAAAATGTCTCAGGAATAGTATATCAAAATTGAACTAAAATGAACATTACTTTCTTAAACTCTCTGGACAAAGTAGGCTTTAAATTATGCTTCAGTGAAAAATATCCTAACATTCCTTCACATTCCTGAACAGAAAACAATTTATTTCCTGTACATGGAAGATTGTAGCCTCAGTGGCTTTTCTCTGTGTGTGCATGTGTGTGTGCTTAATGTTTGTTTCCTTTACTCCTAGGCATTTAACTGATGTCATGTTCACTAGTTCCCGAAGGTCTTTCGTTAGAAAATGTTCTTAGGATTTGATGGTAATGGATGCTGTTATTGTATGCTTTTAGGTAACTCTTTGTACATGTATCTCGTACTGAAATTAAATGAGGGTGTATTTATCTGATTTCATTTTATTGTCTGAATCGATGTGTGCACTAATATTTAAAACCGGTTTTACCAGGTAGTGCTAAAAATGGATATCCCCAAATCTGAAGTTTGTAATGTGAATATCAAACTTGGTGCAGCCTCTCCCAATAAGGCAGTAACATTGAACCATATTTTTTCAAGGACAAGGATTTCACAAATTTACAGAAATACACCAGGGATTATGGAGACTTATCAGATAAGCTAAATTTAATTTGCCTGATAACTTTAAATGAGAAATTCTGTTTGAAGGTCTACCTTGGGAGCTGCTCCAATTCCCATCCCACTTGGGCTACTTCTTCGCTGGATTTCCCTTATCTGCCTTCCTTTTTCTCATGCTCCACCTTTCTATCCACACTTCCGATTGCCTTCCCCTACAACATACCAACACACGATGCCTTTTCTGTATCTCTTTCCTTTAGAGTTACAAAAATAAAAAATCTACAATTATGGTTGATTGTTTGCTTTGGTTTATCCATAGCTAGCCAATGCGAGGGTAGGTGGAGCATGTGAGCATCTATCTCAGTCCATGAAATTAGAATTTTTCTTATAAAAAAAAGCAAAACATTAAGACATCACTTACCTATGTCACATAGATATGTACTGCTCCTGTGTAAGAATCTCTAGCTCCACTCTGAATTAACTAAACAATATAGAGTCCATGTCACATCTAGAATTTCACTGTTTGCTTAAATAATAATCAGAATCACAAATAATAATCAGAATCACCATCCTCATAATTGTATGTGCTGAAGAACGATGTACTTCTAATATAAAAATGAGTATGAGTGATAAAGTTCTGACACACTTGGGAAGATGTTGGTGGAGTGTTACAAAGAGCACTGAATTCTAGAGACTTTGGTTCCTATATCCCCCTATATCATTCAGTTATTGGGTGAATATTAGAAAAGTGGATGGTCACTCTGAACCTCAATGACATTTGTTCTTGAAATCAATTTTTTTTTTTTTTTTTTTTGAGACAGGATTTCACTCTGTCACCCACACATTGAGTGCAGTGGTGTGATCATGGCTCACTGCAGCCTGCATCTCCCAAGCTCAAGTCATCCTTCTGCCTCAGCCTTTCCAAGTGGCTGGAACCACAGGCACAAGCTACCACACTAGCTAATTTTTAAAACTTTTTGTGGAGACATGGTTTCTCCATGTTGCACAGACTGTTATCAAACTCCTTTGATCAAGCAGTTCACATGCCTGGGCCTCCCAAAGTGCTGGGATTATAGGTGTGAGCCACTGAGCCGGATGCTCTTAAAAATTAAATGAGGATTAAGGCTGGATATGGTGGTGGTTTATACCTGTAATCCTAGCACTTTGGGAGGCTGAGGCGGGTGGGTCACCTGAGGTCAGAAGTTCAAGACCAGCCTGGCCAAGTTGGTGAAGCCCTGTGTCCACTAAAAATACAAAAATTAGCCAGGTGTGGTGGTGCATGCCTATAATCTTAGCTACTTGGGAGGCTGAAGCAGTAGAATCACTTGAACCCAGGAAGTGGAGGTTGCAGGGAGCCAAGATCATGCCACTGCATTCCAGCCTGCAAAGCAAGACTACATCTCAAAAAAACAAAAACAAAAAACAAACAAACAAAAAACAAGAAGAAGATTAAATAAACAGTGCGTTAGTTCTCAGAACACTGATGTATCTTTTGACATTAACAATGTTAGTTACTAGAAATATTCAGTAGGAAATAATATACTGAGTTCTATCACATGATTCTTAAAAAGCTACATAAGAAAATAAAGCATTCTAATACGTGAAGAATACATACAAAATTTCAGTTTCTCTCCAATTACAATATTGAAGTTGGAGCACCCCCCCCCCCCACCACACACACACACATACACACAGGCATGGTGACAGGTTCTGAGTTCAAATAAATACTGACAATTAGTAGCTGTGTCACCTTGGGCAAGTTAACACTTCTGAACTTCACTTTCCTCATTTGTCAAATGAGCTACTTTGATGATTAAATTAGACAAACAGTACACGTAAAGCACCTAGTATCTGGTAGATGAATATATGCATTAATAAAGGTTAGTTTCCCAGCTTTTACTAATAAGTATTGGGTTTCGTTTCTTAGTCTGGAAGTGGAAGAAAGTTGACTCACAGAAGTGACTTACTTAAAACATTTTGCAAATGCTTTTGACTTTTCCACTTTTTTTATGACCAATAAGAAGAGTGAGGAATTTCAAATTTAGCTCATGGTACTATCAGTGGGGAGAAAATTTAATATATAGTTTTAGATAAACATGTATGACATGTTTGGAGTCATTAGAATGAAAACAAGTAGAGAAAGTAAGGACTGTATATCTAAACACTGAAAAATGATTTGCTTAAGCATAAAAATATCTTCCACATACATAAGAAAGAGAACAACTGGGTAGGAAAATTATGGGTAGGAAAAAGGAGATACAATAATCACCTGAGATTAAGTACAGGTAAAATCTATCTGTATGAATAGCTATCTATTTAAAACCCATCTATTTATGTATCATATCTTTCCAGGGTTTCTAGTACATAGAATCCAAATGTTAATTCTATACTTCTTATAAATGAGGTCACACAGAAGAGGCATGTATTGTGGCTTTCTTGTTGATGGCATTTGAAAAAAAGGAACAAACATATTTTTAATGCAAAATTTTAGTCAATTATTTTTAACTTTATTTTTGCATTGTCGCCAGCTCAGTGGATACCTACGAATAAGAAAGGAGTTAGAGAAAGAGGAATGGCAAAAATATGCATCATGAATATTAGAATGTAAAAAGTTAGAAAACTTCAGACCTCATATTTGAATGATGGAAACAAAACTTGATTCAATGTAAATATACCTTTAATTTAAGCTTTTACGCTTGAGCCATGCTTTTAAATGGTTCTTAACTTGAATTTCAGAAATATCCTGGCAGTTCTCTTATTCTTTGGAAGCCATGTTTGGTTGACTAATTTTCCTTTTGTTAACCTGAATGCTGGAGGAGGCGAGAGGGGGTCCAGAGAGGTCAAGAGAGGTCTGCCACTCTTATTCACATTTGCCTTGCTAATTAAAACCTGAAGAAAAACCTAGGACTTACTAGGAATAAAAGTAACTGGGAAGTCAACATTATCACTCATATTTCCTTTTTAGTCTATGGAGAGTTTGCTCATGAATAAACTCAAATATTTAATTTATTGCTATTACAAACTAGTGAGAATGCTTTACAAAGGAAGAGAGCAGAACATTTATGAGTTTGGAAATCAAAATTAGAATATGCTGGTCTGGCAATTTATTAAATAAGACAGAGCATCAATGTCTATGCCATGGTACAGTTCTTTATTTCATAAAATTGTCTTTTTAATGACACTAAAACTTCCAAGTATATTGGTGAATTTGTACAATACTTTATTACAGTCACCACAAACTCGAAATTATCAAGGACATGATTTTTTTAACTTGAAAAAATGAATTTAAAAGTCAACGCAATTAGCAGATGATCTAACACCAAAACAAACTAAACAAACCCAAAAAGAATGCATTCTTGTAAGCATTTTTAAAAAATTAAGGAATATAATCTAGTTTTCTAATTCTATTACTATTTGTCTGTTAATAATTAACAGCTTTGGTATTCATGAGAGATTTCTTTTAAATTTGATTGTATTTCCTCACAAGCATTGGTTATATATTTGGTGTTCACTAGTAGTTCAATGATCTACTAAGGATAATTATAACTCTATTTATGCACGATTATACAAAATACATATTTTCCCTGAACATTAACACAATATGGTTGTACTTTTTTGTCCTTACATATCAGATTAGAAGCATTTGCAGCACAGTTTTTCTTTTGTTTTTGTTTTGCTTTCCAGCTGGTCCGCATATTAAAGGATGGAAGTTAATGAAATGTGTCCTACTGTTCATCTTTTTCTGAAAACATGAATCATAGTGTTCAAATTTGTTTTGTTTGACTATCTCTGATGCCAGCCAGAGAAGGCAGGATTCTTCCTCAGAATTTGCAATTAGGTTTGTTCTATTTTGTTTTTCCTTGGCTTATTGACTTACCTAATTTAAATGCCTCGTGAAATGAACTTTTAATCTTTGACTCCCTTTGAGTAACGTAACTTGAAATTGTAAACATTTCAGATAGACATAAGTAGAGACCCCAGAAGGAAATCCTTCAGATATGTTACATCAAACTGATCCAGAAGATAGGTGCTTAGATTATATTAGGGGTTATTGACTGACCAGGTAAAATAACATTTTAACATAATATGTATGTTCTACTCTGGAAAGAAACACTCTTCCTAACTTATTCTCAGCTCTGCAATCTGTTTGCTCTACTACATTTCTCAGTTAGGTTTTATGCTTGAAACAGACATGTTTTCTTTGCATATAAGTGATTGTAAAACAGTAAGAATCAAAATAGTCCTCTGAAAGGGGGCACCATTTGTGTTTGTTTTTCTTGATAGAGGAAATACAGTTTGTCCTATGATGTTTTTATTCTTATTTTTATTAACTTTCTACCTTGCTTTCTTTTAGATATTACTTTTGAATCTAAGGAAAATGGGAGTCCTTATAAAAATTATAAAACATTAAAAATTAGTGATATTAACAACAATAAGGGCCTTTTCCACCAGTCAAGGCCTGTAAATACGTATGGCTTCACGAGAAACTGATTACAGTGAGAAGAGGAGTCCTACGGTAGTCAGAGCTTTGCATGCAATTGAGCTCATCTGGCCACGTGTCCATTTTCATCATCTCCAAATTTTAGAATTTGTGATTTATAGCACCAAGAAGTAAATGGCAAAATATATTTAGATAATGCCTTTTTCTCTTCTTCCTTCTCTTTACTTTTTACTTTTACTATCTTTGAGTTAATTAAAAGATCTTTTATACTAACTTGACACAGATATTATTCCCAAATACAGAATTCATTGGTATTATAACATATGCTGCCATTTCTAAAATAGAAGACCAGGAACTGTCTTAGACCTAGTCTATTTCATTCCTTCCACATTTGAATTCTTTATTATTCATCTTTATCTTGTTACATGAGCATGTTACTATGTCAGAATTATTTCTGAAGAGATTCGTGTCAGTTGATATCTTGTCAGTTATTATGCCTAAATTGTCTGAGTAACTTTCAATTTACAATCATTATTCTGAAAGTAATATTTTAAAAATTGGTTATAAATATTAAGCTACCATATGCATTGTATGTATGTAGGCATGCATTTACTGTGCATATTTCTTCCATCCAAACCCCAAACTTGCATAATTTACCCAGTAGCCCTTATTATAAAACTGGCAATCTTTTTAATTCCTTGGATCATTTTTACTACTAGCTTTTATTCACACTACAAGGCTTACATGTCATTACTTTTTAATTTTTTGATTATTTTTCTTTGCATTTGTGTGTACCATGTATTTGCTTTAAGAAATTTCCACCTTTGATAAGTATGTCTGCCTTCATAAAAAGACCTTCCCAATTAGCTCCCAGGAAAAATGGTCTGCTTGGAAAAATATTTTTATCCCCCACTGAATTATCAAACCAGCTCCACAGTTATCAACTTAAATATGAATATGCAGTATATTTATAACAATAATAATATACCATATATATTCTGAGATATAGTATATTTTCTTTACATGATTTCAACACAAATTAACTAAACAAATTTGGCTAATGCTAGAATTATAGCTGGCATATGTAAATAAGCAGCAAACCTGTGTAAGAAATATGTAAGGAAAGGCCATTACAAGTGTAGTTAAAAATACAAGAGCACTAAATATAATAAATCAAGTTTATTATCTGCTAATAGGTGTTCTGGAAAGGAAGGCTATTGTAAGAAGTATTTTATACATTTTTCTCATGATTACTTGACAGATGTTTAAGGATTTTGAGCAACTTACTTTCTTCGGGTCATGGCCTGTGACTTCCTATGGGTCAATTAGCCTACAATAAATACCATTTTGTATTTCAGTAACTAAATCTCTCATAGAACCAAAAAAACCAGCCTCCTTTTGCTAAATTCTTCTCGCAAGTGTGTAGTAATGATAACATGAGGACAGCATGATTATGTCTCTGTGTCTTTGCATTTAATATCACTTCAGTCTATAGTCTTCCTTTCTTCTTGATAGCTTGTTGCCATTCCCTTTACAAATATTCATTTATAGTTTATAAGTATCAACTTAAAATCTAGTTCAACCCCTGGCAGATGGATAACTGATATACTGGTATAAAGTGAATGACTTACTCAGAGTTGTACTTCTTAAAAATAAATTGAAATTATTTCGTTTTGTGCCTGAACACTCTTCTAATTTAAACTTCATTTTTTCTCTCTTTAATCCTTTTCTAATCTATAATCTCTCTATGGGGCAAGAACTGAGTATCATTCCACGTTTGGTCACCAGAATTTATAGAGTGCTTAGAGTAGTATCAACAATATTTACTGAACAAATACACCCTTTCCACTGAGCTAACGTTAACAGATTTTCTGACCTAATGTTCTTCCTGTTCCCTCAGACCTAGGTTCTGTTTCTCTCATATCAGCTGGATATAATGCTTGGAAAGTGAAGTAAGAAAGTAAATTGCAATTAGATGCTAGCAAATGATATCTGAATATGTTATTCTCATTAAAACCAAGTGCTATGATCTGGGTGTTTGAGTTCCTCCAAAATTCATGTGTCAAAATTTTAACTGTCAGTGTGATAAGGAGTGGGGCCTTTGTTAGGTGATTAGGTCATGAGAATGGATCCCTCATAAATGGAATTAGGACCATCAGAAAATAGGCTCAAGGTATCTTGTTTGCTGCTTCCACTAAGTGAGGACATAGTAAGAAGACATCATCTAGGAATCAGAAAGTGAGTACTCACCAGAACCTGAAATTTCAGCACCTGATCTTGGACTTCTCAGCCTACAGAACTTTAAGAAATAAAGTTAGGCACAGTGCGGTGGCTCACACCTGTAATCCCAGCATTTTGGGAGGCCATGGTGGGAAGGTCACTTGAGGTCAGGAGTTCGAGACCAGCCCAGCCAACATGGTAAAACCATGTCTGCACTAAAAATACAAAAATTAGCCAGGTTTGGTGGTGCACACCTGTAATCCCAGCTACTTGGGAGGCTAAGGCAGGAGAATTGCTAGGACTCGGGAGGCAGAGGTTGCAGTGAGTCGAGATCACACCACTACACTGCAGCCTGGGCAACAGACAGAGACTCCATCTCCAAAAAACAAAAAATTTAAAAGTACCCTAATTTTTATAGCAGCCCAAACTAAGATAGAAAATGTGTACTTGTCCAGATGCAGTGGCTCACACCTGTAATCCAAGCAGTTTGGGAGGTCTAACAGGAGGACTACATGGGCCCAGGAGTTTGAGGCCAGCCTGGGAAATACAGCAAGACCACATCTCTGTGAAAAATTTAGAAATTAGCCTGGCATGGTGGTGTGCACCTGGAGTCCCAGCTACTGAGGAGGCAGAGGTGAGAGAATTGCTTGAACTCCAAGGAGGTAAAGGCTGCAGTGAGTGGTGGCGCCACTTGGGTCTATCCTGGATGACAGAAAAAGACCCTGTCTCAAAAAGAAAAAGAAAGAAAACTGGTACCAGGAGTGATGTGATATTCTAACAAACAACTGAAAATGTGGAAGCAGCTTCAGAATTGGGTAAAGGGCACAGGCTGAAAAAGTTTTGAGGTATATGCTAGAAAAAGCCTACATTGCTATGAAAGGACTATTAAGGGTGATTCTGGTTAGAGTTCAGAAAGAAAAGAGGAGACCTGTAGTAGAGAAAGACATCATCATGTCAAAGAACATATGAATAATCCTGGAGAGAATGTTGGTAGACATATAAATGATAAAAGCTACTGTTAGGACGTCTCAGGTGGAAATAAAGAATTTGTTCTTGGAAACTGAAGGAAAAGCGATCCTTGCCATAAAGTGGCAAATAATTTGGCTGAACTGTGTTTGTGTTCTAGTGTTTTACGGAAGGTAGACTTTGTGAGTGACAAAGTGGAAGTTTGACAGAAGAAATTTCTAGTGAAGTGTTGAGTGTGTGGTTTGGCTTCTTTTGAATGCTTCTAGCAAAATGAAAAAAAAGAGAAATTATTTAAAGACAAAATTTGTAATCAAAAAGGAAACAGAACTGTAAAATTAGGAGAATTCTCAGCTTATTTATATAGAAAGAAATGAGAAACTGCAGAAAAGATTGATATATATGTGCCATCAACAAAAGCCAGGAGTTACTCATCAAGCCGATGAGACCTCGTCACAATAGCTTTTACCATCCATGCTTCTACCAGCATTCTCTTCTGGATTACCTATATATGTTCTCTGAGGTAATGGCAGCTTTCTCTACAGCTCTCCTCTATTCTTTCCGACCTCCAAAGGGCATTTCAGAGATTATGTCCCTTCCATTACAAAGCTACAGTGCAAGAACCTGGAAAGGGTAGGAGCATAATGATTTCACAGCTTTGCTCACTGCATTCTGGCATAGTGCTCTTTGGCCACCTCAGTGTTTGCTCCAGTAGGCCCAGGTGGCACACAGGATTCGGGAGCTCTCTGCAGAAGGCAGAGGTGGTGAAACTTGCATAGTGCTGTGTCTGTTGGCACACACCATGAGATGTGGCAGTGTGCCTACCTCCACCTAGATTTCAAAGGATGGAATCACTTGGAGCTTCACTCAGAGGACCATACCAAGGGCAGGGCCACTTCAGAGAGTCCGCACTAGGGCAGTGACTAGTGGAGTCATGGGAATGGGGCACTTTTGTGACCCTGGACCAGCAGGACAGCCTTCATGTGATTCTGGCCTGGAAGAGCCACGTGTCCCTAACTACAATCCATGAGAGCTTCAGAATGGGCTGTGCCTAGCAAAGCCATGTGGGCAGAACTACAAGCAGTGTTGGATGTTCTCATTCCTTTAATGTGTCTAGGAGGCTGGATATCAGGTCAAAGAAGACTATTCCTGAAAATTAAGATTTTGTATTTGCTCAGGACCTATAGTCCCTTAATCTTTCCTATCTCTTTTTCTTTTTTGGAAGAGGAATATCTATGCTATTCCTGCCATTGTATTATGGAAATGGATAACATGTTTAATTTCACACAATTCACAGCTACAGAGCAGTTTCCCTAAGGAAGAAATATAACTTTAGTCTCATCCATATCTAATTAAAATGATATTTAGATGAGACTCTAAACTTTAGATTTGTGAGTTGATGCTAGATAAAATGAAGACTTTGGGGCTACTGAGATGGAATTACTGTATTTTGCATGTGGAAAAGTCACAAATCTGGGAAGGTGGGAGATGGAATTGTATGATCTGAATATTTGTATAGCCCTCAAAATTCATATTTTGAAATCCTAAACATGAAAGTGATGATAATTAGAGATGGGCTCTTTAAGAAATAGGTGAAGTCTTCACGATTGGGATTAGCATCTGTATAAAAGAGTCCCCAGAGGATGATGATCCAAGATGGCCGTATAGGAACAGCTCTGGATTGCAGTTCCCAGTGAACACGCAGAGGATGAGTGATCACTGTATTTCCAAATGAACTTTTACTGCCCATGGACCAGGAGATTCCCAAGCGAAAAAGCACCACGAGTCTCCAGCGTGGCTGTTTCAGCCAGCACAGCGGGTCTCTGAACAAAATCTCATGCAAATCTGGGCACTGTTTCAACTGGCGACTGAAACACCTGGAAGACAGAGTTGCCCGTTCAATGAAAAATATGGGGGCTGAAACAGGGAGCCAGGTGATCTGGCTTGGCTGGTCCCACCCCTACAGAGACCAGCAATCTGAAACACTCTGGATTGAGAGTTTCACAGCAAGTACAACTAGACCTGGGACGGTCCAGCTCTTGGGGGAAGAGCATCCACCATTACCAAGGTAGTCCACCACTACCGAGGCAGTCCACCATTATCGAGGCAATCTGCCATTACCAGGCAGTCTGCCATTACTAAAGCAGACTGCCATTACTGAGACAGTTCTAACTATGCCCCTATAAACAAAACTGTGAGGAAGTTCACATAACAGCTATGCAGAGCCCATGGCAGCTCAGCAACACCTCTGCTGGCAGACTGTGACTAAACTACCTCCTCGCTAGGCAGGGCATCTCTGAAAAAAACGTAGCAGAATGACAGGAACTTAAAAATAAAGCCCCACCTTCCCAGGACAGAGCACTTGGTAAAAAAAAAAAAAAAAAAAAGGTGGTTATGAGTTCTGCTGCAGCCGACTTAAATGTACCTGCCCAGCAGCTCTGAACAGAACAACAGAGCTCACACCTCAGCACCTGAGCTCCTATTAGGGACAGACTGTCTCCTCAAGCAACTCCCTGACCCTCATATATCCAGAGACACCTCATAAAGGAAAGCTCAGGCTGACATCTGGCAGGTATCCTTCTGGGACAAAGATAACAGAAGAGGAAACTGACAGCAACCCTTACTGTTCTTCAGCCACTCCAGGTGATCCCCAGACAAGCAGGGTCTGTAGTGGACCTCCAACAGTCCTACAGCAGAGGGGCCTGACTGTTAGAAGGAAAACTAAGAAACAGAAAGAAATAACTTCATCAGCAACCAAAAGGATGTCCAGAGACCCCATCTGAAAGCCACCAACTACAAAGACCACAGGTAGATAAATCCACAAAGATGGGAAGAAACCAATGCAAAAAGGATGAAAACACCCAAAATCAGAACACCTCTCATCCTCCAAGGGATCACAACTCCTCACCAGCAAAGGAACAAGGCAAATGGGATCTAATTAAACTCCACAGCTTCTGCACAGCAAAAGAACCAGTCACTACAGTGAACTGGCAACCAACAGAATGGGAAAAAATTTTTGCAATCTATACATTTGACAAAGGACTGATATCCAGAATCTACAAAGAACTAAAACAGATTTACAAGAAAACAAAAAACCATTCAAAAGTGGGCGAAGGATACGAACAGACACTTTTCAAAAGAAGACATATATGAGGCCAACAAACATATGAAAAAATGCTCATCATCATTGGTCATTAGAGAAATGCAAAACAAACCACACTGAGATATTGTCTCACGCCAATTAGAATGGCGATCATTAAAAAATCTGGAGGCAACAGATGCTGGAGAGGATATGGAGAAACAGGAACACTTTTACATTGTTGGTGAGAGTATAATTTAGTTCAACCATTGTGGATGACAGTGTGGTGATTCCTCAAGGACCTAGAAATAGAAATTCCATTTGACCCAGCAATCCCATTATTGGGTATATATCCAAAGTCTTGTAAATCATTCTATTATAAAGACATACACACACATATGTTCATTGCAGCGCTGTTTACAATAGCAAAGACTTGGAACCAACCCAAATGCCCATGGATGATAGACTAGACAGGGACAATGTGGCACGTATATACCATGGAATACTATGCATCCATAAAAAATGATGACTTTGTGTGTTTCCTAGGGACATAGATGAACCTGGAAACCATCATTCTCAGCAAACTGACTCTACAACAGAAAATCAAACTGCATGTTCTCACTCATAGGTGGGTGTTGAACATTGAGAACACATGCACACAGGGAGAGGAGTATCACACACTGAGATGTGTTGAGGGTGTCTAGGGGAAGGATAGTGGGTGATAGAGTGTTGGGGAGGGATAAATGGGGTGTAATGTCAGATATAGGTCATGGGGATTGAGGCAGCAAACCACATTGCCAAGTATGTATCTATGCAACAATCCTGCATGTTCTTCATATGTACCTCAGAACCTAAAGTGAAATAAAATATATAAATAAAAAAAGAGACCCCAGAGGGTTCCCTCAATCCTTCTACCATGTGAGGATGCAGCAAGAAGATGGCAGTCTGCAGCCTAGAGGAAGGTCCTCACCAAAAACCATGCTACCACCTTGATCTCTAACTTCCAGCCCCCAGAACTGTGAGAAATAAATTGTTGTTTATAAATAACCCAGTCTGTGGATATTTGGTTATATAACTTGAGTGTGTTCTGTCAAGGTTTATGCAAAAATTATCTTGGGATTTGCAGGACTGCAGATAGTACCTGATCCTATATATATATATTACATTTTAAAAATATATATATATACACATACCCATAATAAAGTTTAATTTATGAATCAGGCACAGTAAGAGATTAACAATAATGGTTAATAATAAAATGGAACAATTATAACTCATACTGTAATAAAGCATGTGTGAATGTGATCTTTCCCTCTCTTAATATCTTCTTATACTGTACCATGGGTTCCTGAAGCCACAGGTAGTGAAACAGCATAAGGGGGGTGACTAGTGAGTATGTATAGATATCCAAACTATATATAAAACATTTCAAACAAGGTAGGATGACCAAAGTTGCTTAAATTATAAAATGCTGTTAGGGTTTATTATCTGAGACTATGAGGCAAAGATAGGTTGCTGAATTTGTCATTCAGGAAACATCCATATTGATTAATCCATGTTTCTTCTTTGTATGTGAGCAACCAAAATTATATCTGGTCTAAAAGAGTTATTGCTATGGTCTAAAAGGGTTATTGGTATGGAAATCACTCTGCATCTGAATCTGGTTTGGTTTATCCAATTAAGATTTTACAAAATAGTCTTCATCATGTCAGAATAGTAACATTAGTTTATTTTGTGTTAAAGGAAATGGGTGACCTAAACAACCTGATGATGGAAAATACTCAAATTTATATTTATATATACCCATTTACATTTTCACTATTAAGATTATTTGGATGTAAACAAATATTTTTTGTGTTTTTATTTGCAATAGAATTGTATATAAATTTTTACAATGTTAGTGAAAAATGATGGTTACATTAATTTTAAGGACTTTTTACTTTTCTCTCTTTTTAATATCTACTTTATTACATCTGAATTTTTATTGGGTGCTTGGTTACATGGTGTAAATTTAAATTAGGAGAAAACATCACAAACCTTAATAATGATCAAATGTTCAACATAGTAGTGATGTGTAAAGTAAAATATGAATCAAGGAAAGTAAGTTCAGAACTCAACCTTGGCAGGTTTTAGATCCACAAGTACAATATATTTTAGCATTTCTGTAGAGCTCTGGAAACTCAACATTAATTTTTAGTTTTTACTTAAATTAATGAATCAGCAAGTACTTAATCTCATACTATTTCCCTTTTCTTATCTATCTATTTATATCACAAGAAATTTAGTTTAGATACTTATTTGTAATTTAGCAAAGGTTATTATTCTTTTCATTAGTAGTCAACATTTACTTAACTCTTTGGTCTATACTAGCTATATTTTATGAATTATATAATTTATTTTTTATAACTAGTTGATGCTGTGGTAATTTGTTATTTTCATAATTTAATAAAATACTCAATCTTAGAAGGATTAAGTTATTAGGCAAAAGTGATACAACTGGTAAGCATGGATCCTGGGTATAACAAGGTGCTGCTTGCTTCTAGTCAGTGGACTTATCTACAATGTTCATGGACATTATAGAAATGAAACAATTTTATTTGGGATAAGTAGCTGGATAATAGCCTAGGACTATGACTCAATTTCATAGCTGAGTCTTTCCACGCTACTGTATTCCAGTAAGACTTCATACGTCTCTTAATTCCTGAGTGACATTATATCTCTTTCATTCTATTGGCCCTTAAGAAAAGCTACTTACCATTTTATAAATGCAATCTTCTTTTGAATACACTCACATCTTCGAAAATCTGCATCTAGTACTCTTCTTTCCTTGGAACTTAAAAAAGCCTGAGACATAGGCACTGTGTAGTTTTAATGATATTCATAACAGAACGGAAGGTTGATTTCTGTTCCTATAATTCTAATAAATCTCTAACCATGCTGTTGCCATGGCTGATTAACTCACTCTATTCCCTTGTTTTCATAATGTCCTTTTGTAATTTATGTCTATTCCCTTGTTTTCATAATGTCCTTTTGTAATTTATGTTTCATTGTATATAGAACATGTTACTTGGTGTTTAGTCCAATCCCAAAAAGCTGATGTGTGTTTGTTTTCGCAGTGTGGAAAAAATAAATAAATAAATAAATAAATTATATATATATATATATATATATATATATATATATATATATATATATATGCATGTATATATATATATATATATATGTTACTTATAATAAATACAGCATCAAGAGGGATGGCTAGTCTTTTTGTTATATAGATATTTACCGTGTAAATGTCCATTTCAGGTGCTTTAACCAGAATAATAATCTCTGTTTGACTCTTTCCAATTATTTTTTTTATTGTAGTTTAGGTTTGGGGTTACATGTGAAGAACATGCAAGATTGTTGCATAGGTACACACATGGCAGCGTGGTTTGCTGCCTTCCTCCCCTTCACCTATATCTGGGATTTCTCCCCATGCTATCTCTCCCCAACTCCCCACCCCCTGCTGTCCCTCCCTTATTTCCCCCCAACAGACCCCATTGTGTGATGCTCCCCTCCCTGTGCCCATGTGTTCTCATTGTTCAATACCCGCCTATAAGTGAGAACATGTGGTGTTTGATTTTCTGTTCTTGTGTCAGTTTGCTGAGAATGATCATTTCCAGGTTTATCCATGTCCTTAGAAAGGACATGAACTCATCGCTTTTTTTGGCTGCATAATGTTTCATGGTGTATGTGTGCCACATTTTCTCTGTCCAGTCTATCATCGATGGGCATTTGAGTTGGTTCCAGGTTTTTGCTATTGTGAACAGTGCTGCAATGAACATTCATGTGCATGTGTCCTTATAGTAGGACAATTTATAATCCTTTGGATATATACCCAGTAATGGGATTGCTGGGTCAAATGGAATTTCTATTTCTAGGTCCTTGAGGAATCATCACACTGTCTTCCACAATGGTTGAACTAATTTACACTCCCACCAACAGTGTAGAAGTGTTCCTATTTCTTCACAACCTCTCCAGCATCTGTTGTCCCCAGATTTTTTAATGATCGTCATTCTAACTGGCGTGAAATGGTATCGCAATGTAGTTTTGATTTGCATTTCTCTAATGACCAGTGATGATGAGCATTTTTACATATGTTTGTTGGCCTCATGTATATCTTCTTTTGTAAAGTGTCTGTTCATATCCTTCACTCACTTTTGAATGGGCTTGTTTAAATCTTGTAAATTTGTTTTAGTTCTTTGTAAATTCTGGATATCAGCCCTTTGTCAGATGGGTAGACCACAAAATTGTTTTCACATTCTGTTGGTCGCCAATTCACTCTAACGACTGTTTCTTTTGCTGTGCAGAGGCTGTGGAGTTTAATTAGGTTCCATTTGCCTATTTTGGTGTTTGTTGCCAATGCTTTTTGTGTTTTAGTCATGAATTCCTTGCCTATGCCTATGTCCTGTATGGTTTTGCCTAGATTTTCTTCTAGGGTTTTTATGGTGTTAGGTCTGATGTTTAAGTCTTTAATCCATCTGGAGTTAATTTTAGTGTAAGGTGTCAGGAAGGGGTCCAGTTTCTGCTTTCTGCACACAGCCAGCCAGTTTTCTCAACACCATTTATTAAACAGGGAATCCTTTCCCCATTGCTTTTTTTTGTCAGGTTTGTCAAAGATCGGATGCTTGTAGATATGTTGTGTTGCCTCTGAGGCCTCTGTTCTGTTCCATTGGCTTATATCTCTGTTTTGGTACCAGTGCCATGCTGTTTTGATTACTGTAGCCTTATAATATAGTTTGAAGTCCAGTAGTGTGATGCCTCACGCTTTGTTCTTTTTGCTTAGAATTGACTTGGCCATGTGGGTTCTCTTCTGGCTCCATATGAAGTTTAAAGTGTTTTTTACCAGTTTTGTAAAGAAGGTCATTGGTAGCTTCATGGGGATAGCATTCAATCTGTAAATTACTTTGGGCAGTATGGCCATTTTCACGATATTGATTCTTCCTAACCATGAACATGGAATGTTTCTCCATCTGTTTGTGTCCTCTCTTATTTCATTGAACCGTGGTTTGTAGTTCTCCTTGAAGAGGTCATTTATATTCCTCGTTAGTTGTATTCCTAGGTATTTCAATTTCTTTGTAGCAATTTTGAATTGCAGTTCGTTCTTGATTTGGTTTTGTTTAAGTCTGTTATTGGTGTATAGGAATGCTTGTGATTTTTGCACATTGATTTTGTATCCTGAGACTTTGCTGAAGTTGCTTATCAGTTTCAGGAGATTTTGGGTGGAGATGATGGGGTCTTCTAGATATACAATCATGTCTTCCGCAAATAGAGACAATTTGACTTCCCCCTTTCCTAATTTAATACCCCCCCTTTTTTTTTTTTTTTTTTAATTACCTCATTGCTCTGCCTAGAACTTCCAATATATATTGAAGAGGAGTGGTAAGAGATGGCATCCTTGCCTAGTGCCAGATTTCAAAGAGAATGCTTCCAGTTTTTGCCCATTCAGTATGATATTGGCTGTTGGTTTGTCATAAAGAGCTTTTATTATTTTGAGATATGTTCCATCCATACCTAGTTTATTGAGGGTTTTTAGCATAAAGGGCTGTTGAATTTTGTCAAAGGCCTTCTCTGCATCAATTGAGATAATCATGTGGTTTTTGTCTTTGGTTCTGTTTATGTGGTGAATTACTGTTATAGACTTGCATATGTTGAACCAGCCTTGAATCCCCAGGATGAAGCCTACGTGATCACGGTGGATAAGCTTTTTGATGTGAGGCTGCAATCAGTTTCCCAGTATTTCATTGAAGATTTTTGCATCTGTTTTTATCATGGATATTGGCCTGAAGTTTTCTTTTCTTGCTGAGTCTCTGCCAAGTTTTGGTATCAGGATGATGCTGATCTCATAAAATGATTTGGGAAGGATTCCCTCTTTTTGGATTGTCTGGAATAGTTTCAGAAGAAATGGTACCAGCTCCTCTTTGTACGTCTGGTAGAATTCGGCTGTGAACCCATCTGGGCCTGGGCTTTTTTTGGGTGGTAGACTCTTAATTACTGCCTCAACTTCAGCCCTTGTTATTGTTCTATTCGGGGTTTCAACTTCTTCGTGGTTTAGGCTTGGGAGGATACAAGTGTCCAGGAATTTATCCATTTCTTCCAGGTTTACTAGTTTATGTGCATAGAGTTGTTTGTAATAATCTCTGATGATGGTTTGCATTTCTGTGGAATCTGTGGTGATATCCCCTTTATTGTTTTTTATTGCATCTATTTGATTATTCTCTCTTTTCTTTTTTATTAATCTGGCTAGTGGTCTGTCTATTTTGTTGATCTTTTCGAAAAAACAGATCCTGGATTTATTGATTTTTTGAAGGGTTTTTTGTGTCTCTATCTCCTTCAGTTCTTCTCTGATCTTAGTTATTTCCTGTCTTCTGCTAGGTTTTGAGTTTTTTTTTTTTTTTTTTTTTAATCTTGCTCCTCTAGCTCATTCAATTTTGATAATAGGGTGTCAATTTTAGATCTCTCCTTGCTTCTCATGTGGGCATTTATTGCTATAAATTTTCCTCTAGCGATTGCTTTAAATGTGTCCCAGAGATTCTGGTATGTTGTGTCTTCGTTCTCATTGGTTATTTCTGCCTTCATTTCATTGTTTATCCAGTCAACATTCAAGAGCCAGTTGTTCAGTTTCCATGAAACTGTGCAGCTCTGAGTTAGTTTCTGAAATCTGAGTTCTAACTTGATTGCAGTGTGGTCTGAGATATTGCTTGTTATTATTTCCATTATTTTGCATTTGCTGAGAAGTGATTTACTTGCAATTATGTGGTCAGTTTTAGAGTAGGTGCAATGTGGTGCTGAGAAGAATGTATATTCTGTGGATTTGGGGTGGACAGTTCTGTAAATATCTGTTAGGTTTGCTTGATCTAGGTCTTTCCAATTATTTAGCAAAAAAAATTTTTGAAATTTTTCCCTTATAGGATTATTGAAGACATAGGCAATGCCTTTAATTACTTTTTTATTCCCACATTTCATATTACTTCTTTCTTACTGTCCTTCCCCTTGAAAACAGAGATCAATTTTTAGAAACTCAAACACCTAATGCAATGTATGAGACATAGTAAGATTTAGTAATTTTCTTGGCTTCATTTTATTAAAGGACATGCTCTTAACCTCAGCAATTAACCATGCACAGTTTCCATCCTATGGACCAGTGATTAAAGCATGTGCTTTCTTTGGTGTGTAATGTTTAGTTGCAGTCAAATCTTTTGCAGCCAAAACTTTTGTCATTTTATAGATGTTTAATAGCAATAGACCAGGTTTAATATCAATTTGAAATACTGAAATATAGCTCAAATGTTAGCCTGATGGAATGATTTTATTCACATGGAATTAAAAGGTTTAGCACTATACAGGTTTTTTTTGACTAAAGCAAAAATGGTTCTGAAAAAATAAAGTGAAATTTTGGTGAGATGTTGATAATTTTCCAAAGCACATTGATAAATCTCAGATACATCAGTTTCCTTTATTTCAGTAAGAGCGTGGATTAAAATCTTTGACTTCTCATTAAGGATGAATGCAAAACTGTTTAGCTCAAAGGGCCTTTTCTCAGAATCACACCTTCAAACTGCATTGGCAACTTGTGGCTTGTGTGTGTACATCAGTAGCATCTGAAAACCTTGAGAATCTTTCCTGAGGAAATGAGACTGATGTTGGTGGTAGCCTAGAGCATTTCTTTCCTTCCGACCTCTCTCTCCCTCTACAAATCTACTCTCAAAGGAATTTATTTTTCCACAGAATTTATATAGTATCTTCACTCTACAACAGTTCGAAAATATTTTTACAACTTGAGATATTTTTAGCAGGACACAGTAGCTCATGTCTGTGATCCTACCACTTTGGGAGGCCAAGGCTAGAGGATTGTTTGAAGCCAGGATTTCAAGACCCACCTGGGCAAAATAGTGAGACCTCATCTCTACAAAAAATTAAAAACATTAGTTGGGTGTTGGGCATGCACCTGTATTTCCATCTACTTAGGGAGGCTGAGGAGGAAATATTGGTTGAGCCCAGGAAAAGCTGGAGCTGTGATCACGACTGCACTCTAGCCTGGGTGACCAAATGACACCTTATCTCTTTAAAAAAATAAATAAATAAAAGGAAATAATAAAAGGAAACAAAACTTTTATTTTGTTTTTCTTCTAAATAATTGCCTGTAGAGCTTCCTGTCTCGAGGTATTTTTGTTTTTGTTTTTGCCTCACATTATTCATTCTTCCTTTTCCCCACGAAGATTGACAGACATTTCATATTAGGAAAACCGAAGACAGCTGTGAGTGTTTTGATGACTACACTTTCCTTTTCCAGAAAATATTACCAAACTAAATGGGTGTTAGACTGCACTGGGTTACTGACTGGGAGACTTTAGAAAAGCTTTTTAACTTAACTATGAGTTTGTTTCCCAGTAAGATGGTAATACTCCTGGTAAAAGTATCTATTTTTCAATGTCTTTGTAAATAGTTAATATTTGCAACAGTATCTGGCACACAGCACTCCACAGGAAATCTTGCAGGCCTTTGGGTTTACATCAAATGACCTAATATGGCCAGGGCCCTTTTTCTGAGATAGGAATGGATGCCTGATGATCCATTCTAGAATATGCATTGATAAGCAGAATTTGTGAATTTGACAGACCAGTGGAGCAGATGGCTGTGATCTGCCTGCTTTACACATAGGTTAATGCTAACATTTTCCTTATGTGCTCCTTCATGTGCCTACTGCCAGTTGCCATATGCTTTCATTTCCATATGCTTTGTTTTCCTATCTTCTGGTCCTATATAACTTTTTTGCTTATAGTTGTGGTTTTTTGTTTCCCAAGACCAACTGTTATGGTCTCCGTGATGTAATAAAATGTAAATAATTGAGAACAAAAGTATGGGTAAACTTGTACTTAATTATTTAAGGGAATGCCAAGTTTGGCTACTGTCTTCCTATCTGGACAGTGAAATAAATGGCCTTAGTTCTAGTCATGATAATTTGTCCAGAGTTTTAGGACATTCTAGAATGTTCCAACCCCACCACCTTAGCCACTTTTATACATGCCTTTGTTTTCCTCTCCCCTTTTAATATTATATTCTGTAGTGTACTGTTAAAGGTTGGGAGATTTTTTTTTTACTGCTGTCTAACCACTGGATAGAAAAAAAAAAGTACGTTTATAGAGTTCCTATTATAATTATAGAGGAATCAATTCATATTATATTGCCTTTTTTGGGGAACCTACAAATCATCCTTTTCTGATTACTTCCATTTGCAGAAAAGATGTACTTTTCTTCCCTCATAAACTGTGATATACCTCTGTCTGTAGAAAACAGATTAATTCTCCTACATTAAGCCAGTGATCTGCCAAATATATTACAGTGAACTTTCAAGCCCTGGAAGACACGGGTTTAATCCAGTGTTGAGAGCCTAGTCAACAGACTAAAATTGAATTAGAAAAGAATTTGAGAGTCTCAAAGGCAAGACCTGTGTCTTAGACATCTTTATTTCTAATAGCTAGCAGAGTGTTTGATGAATAGTAGATACTGTATAAATACTTGTTTATTCAGTTAGCAAAAAAGTACATTTAATATTAGACTAATAGCATAAAATACTTACCAAGTTTACTTTAGAGAGAACTTATGGTAAAAGCAATAGACTCATTTACATACAAAAAATAGGAATGTGGACATTTTGCAATTATTTTTAGAATAAGCTTTTGAAAGTTCGTGTTCTGTGAAATGGTATATTTTCTCTTTCTTCATCCATTCATTCGATTCATTTACATGTTCCAAAAAAAAGGTATGTATCAAATGCTTCTTTTATGTGTGATTATAGTTGCTATGTCATTGTTGTCTGAAATCACTTGTTATGTTTGTTACAAAGACAAACTTTAAGAAGAGTGAGGAAGTCAACCACAAGTATATAAAAACAAAAAGAAAACTAGTAAATACCAGCATCAAATTAGTACAATACAACTGAAAGGAAAGGGTATAAAGGATTTCTTGGTTTCCTTAAATGACCATTAACAGGCTTGTTTGTAAAATTTTCAAAGACTAGAAAAACAAAGTTATCACCGCTTCCTTTTTCTCACACTCTCCCAGATTTTAGCATCCTCTTAAGTATAACTATAAGACACAGATGGCTCACTCCAGGTTAATTATGCTTCTCTTGGTGCTAAATGGTTAAAGCCTTTAGTGCCAAGGATTAATGCAGGCGTCCCCAAACTTTTTACACAGGGGGCCAGTTCACTGTCCCTCAGACCGTTGGAGGGCCACCACATACTGTGCTCCTCTCACTGACCACCAATGAAAGAGGTGCCCCTTCCTGAAGTGTGGCGGGGGGCCGGATAAATGGCCTCAGGGGGCCGCATGAGGCCCGCGGGCCGCAGTTTGGGGACGCCTAGTTTAATTTATAGGCATGTCTTCTAACCAGTGATTAGAATGCAGAATGATCTCTGCTGTGATCCTGGCAAGCTTCCTGTCTGAAGACAACAAATATTACTTGGTTCTTGTTACTGTTGATATATGGACCAATTTTAAAAAGTTTTTAAAACAAAATGAATCTCATAGCCTGTAAGATTGTGGTGCTTGTTTATTGAGCAGAAATCAGTTATCACGTATACTTCACATTCTTTGAAGTTTTTTGCACTTTACTTCTCAGTGATACACGAACATGGTGTCCCCGCTCACGATTTTTTCTGATTGGATTGGTCTACACTGTGTCTTTAGAATGCTTCAACCCACAAAGGGGGGAAAAGTACATTAAAATCCAAGAAGCAATATTCCAAATTGACTGTCTTTCTACTGATGATTATACCATATTTGCGAGATTTTCTTTCTTAAAAAAAAAAAATCAAAATAATATGAACTTGACTTTCACCTCTACGTGTGATCTGGGTGCTTTGAAGTGATATAGCTTCTGAGGGAAGTGGCCTGGAGGAACTCTGCTATGTCATAAAAGATAACTCTTCTCGGAAAACTGAACTGTACCTACAGTACAGATGAGGAGCAGGGATGGCAGCATGTAGCTTTTTATTAGGCTCACCTGAAAATACACAGTTGCTTTTCTTAGAGTTCAATTTGCAATCTAGGAGAGACAGAGTAAACAGGTGATTTCAGACCAGTGTGATGAATGCTTTGATGATAGTGCAATATATTTATAATAATTAGGTGAAGCCATCTAGGAATGCCATGGTGGCTACCTGAAAAAAGAATCTCTTAAATTTTATATGTACATTTAAAAATTATTTAGAGATCAGAGTCCCTTCCCATTGCCTCCATCTTTAATACCTTAGTTAAGCTCTCATTATCTTTTATGTGGTTTAGCGAAGTAACCTCAGAACAAATCTCTTGGCTTCTTCCCATAGCAGGCTATGTTCTCTATGGCAGCCACATGGGCCCTTGAAACTTTTAAATCATATTATATTATTTGTCTTCTCAAAATCTTTCAGTGTCTTCCCTTTCACTCATAGTAAAAGTGACAGTTTCCAAGGACTGTGATTCCTTTCTGGTGGGAGATCCCATCTCTCCACCTTTCTGATTTTATCTCCACATGCCCTCTTCCACCAATCCACTCCAGACACAGAAGGTTTCTTGTCATTTTTCAGAGATTCCAGTCTGCTTTGGAGTCTTTCCTCTCGCAGGTCCCTTTGCCTGGAAAGACTTCTTTCATGTGTCCACTTGGCCAACATTCTTACCTCCATCATATCTTTTCTCAAATATGACCTTCTTGATAAGAGTCTCTACCTGGCCATCCTATTTAATCCTCCATCTGCCCCATCTCCTCAACCAGGCATTCCTGACCTCTCTAACCTTATACTAATTTTACTTTTTAAAAAATAGCACTTTGTTATTGTTACCTAATTTAATTATTTTAAATTTTGTGTTAGGTTTCTATTGATAGGCAGACAAATTACAAAAATACAGAGGCAGCACGAAGAAGAATAGACTTCGAAGCTTATGCAGAGTGTTGGTAAAACTTTGTGGAGATTTCATTGTTCTTGCTGACTTCCAGCTCTGGTCACCCTTAGCACCTAGAGTCCTTTCTCCGGTTATTGCATATGGATCCCTGCATCTCAGAGCCAGCAATTGCTCATTAAATCCTTCTTAGGCTTAGACTATCTCTGATTTCCCCCTCTGCCTCTACCTCCTTTACACTTCCAGGGAGAGACAGTTGTTTACTTTTAAAAGATCATAAGATTAGATTGAGTCTACATGCATGTAAGAATAACCTCTCTATTTTAAGGTTCATGACCTTAATTATATCTATAAATTCCCTTGTGCCATGGAAGACAGTAGTGACAGATTTTAGGGATTAGGGTAGGGACATCTCTGGAGAATCATTATTCTGCCTACTACCTGTGTTATTTCTGATCTATCTCCTCCTATTAGGATATATAAAAAAACTTCCTGCAGTCAAATATCTGTAATTGTTTTGCTTAACCTATGTATTTGGTGTCTGAAGGGAGGCCTTTTTAGCCAGTGGCTGCTCAATTAATAGTATTAAAGATAGGAATGGGCCTGGCACAATGGCTCACGCCTGTAATCCAAGCACTTTGGAGGTCAAGGTGGGCGGATCACCTGAGGTCAGGAGTTCAAGACCAGCCTGACCAACATGGTGAAACCCCATCTTTAATTATATATATATATATATATATATATATATATATATATATAAAATAAAGACAGAAATGAATAAACAAGTAACTCTTGTTTTGACTAATATTCAGGTATTGCACTATTGATTAAGCATGAATCAGAAAAAAATAATTAACATACGGAAATTCTAACCTTACTTTGAATGTATATCTTAGGTTAAATCTGATTACATTAATGCATTCCCATATCCTTCTCTAAGAATATACAATATGAGAAAATCTACTAAAAGCCAAAGGACAAATTCAGAACAATATTTTTATGGATATAAACTGTCATTGTTGGTAACATTTGAAGATATCCCGGAATTTTTAAAGAACTCACAAAAATTCCAGTTGACAAAAGACAAAATATATGAATAAGCAAACACAGAATAAAAAGTAATATATCTAATAAAAATAATGATTACTGCATTATTAATAAAATGACTGAAAATAAAACCAAAGAGTCCATTTTAAGCTTGAAAAGTAATGAACAATTTGTACATGATTATACTAGATATTGATTAGGGTGCAGTGAAATGGGTAAACATGTACAACCAGTGGGAGTATAAACTGCTGCATTTTGGAAAGTGAAACAAAACAAAAAACAAAACCAAATACACTAGAACCTTAAATTAGTTCTTACGTTTCAGTCAACAACATGTAATGGAGAAATCATGCCTAATGAAACAGAAATTTGGCCCGAAATTAATATGCACATATATTTGTTGTGATCTTGGAAGAAATTGGAAACAGCCTATATAATGTTTTGGTAAGGGAACGGATCATATTTTACAAATAATACAGTAACTTTTAAGAAATGAGAAAATGATCACAATATATTAAATGAAAAAAATGAATAAAAGTTCATACTGTACATAGCATAGTATATATTTCCATATTTGTACATCATACATAATTAAGAAAAAACATCAGAATGTCAGTGAGTGGCAGTCCCTAGAGGTTGTATGTGATTTTTATGATCTTCCTTTCTCTCACTCTGTTGCCCAGGTTGGAGTGCAGTGGGGCGATTTTGGCTCACTGCAACCTTTGCCTCCCGGGTTCAAGTGATTCTCCTGCCTCAGCCTCCTGCATAGCTGGGGTTACAGACGCTCGCCACCAAGCCCAGCTAATTTTTGTATTTTTAGTAGAGACGAGGTTACACCATGTTGGCCAGGCTGGTCTCAAACTCTTGACCTTAGGTGATCCACCTGCCTCAGCCTCCCAAAGTGCTGGGATTACAGGCATGAGTAACTGCGCCCAGCCCAAGATTGTATATAATTTTTATGTTCTTTCTAACTTTATAAAACGTTATAATTATCTTTGGTAGGGATGCATTACTTTAATATTGATGAAGAAATCATTTGAATTATTATGGGAGAATAAATATTATGTTCAACATAGGTTGAAAGGTTGACTCATTGGACCATACCTATTTCTACTAATAGCCATTAAGTCTAAATAGTAGAATAAATGTATAGTAGTAAATAAGCCAATTACTAATTCAAATAGTTCATGGCTCTTTCTATCTATTCCTTTCCATTTATCTCTGGAAGAAGAGAAAATTAATAGGATGTGAATACCAGGATATGCCATGTTTCCTCTCTGTATCCCAACCCTTCTCTGGTAAATTCTACACCTCAGACTTTTATTTCATTTCCAAACTTACTGCTATTTTAGTGTCTGCTTTAAAAAGTGTCCTAAATTTGAAAAGTAATTAAGTAAGTAGTTACCATATTGTCAATCATTTGTACTTTTTTTTTTTTTTTTTGAGACCAAGTCTCACACTGTCACCCAGGCTGTAGTGCAGTGGCAAAATCTTGGCTCATTGCAATCTCTGCCTCCAGGTTCTATCAATTCTCCTGCCTCAGCCTCCAGAGTAGCTGGAACTACAGGCATGTGCCACCATGCCCAGCTAATTTTTTTGTATTTTTAATAGAGATGGTGTTTCGCCATGTTGGTCTGGATGGTCTTGATCTCATGACCTCATGATCTGCCCACCTCTGCCTCCCAAAGTGCTGGGATTACAGGTGTGAGCCACCGTGCCCAGCCTGTACTATATTTAATAAACACTTGTCATAATTTCAGAAATTGGTATTGTTTTCATAATTTTGTCATTCAAAGGATGCTGGAACGAACTACTTAATTATATAGATTAGTTTGTGATTATCTCCCTGGGATAGATTTCTGACTTAACTAATAAATTTTACTAGTTTTATTGAAACTTATTTCCAACTTTTTCCAAAGTGAAATCTACTTTTCACTTCTACCAGCAGTGTGAGAGTATAACCTTTCACACTTGTTCATTCTTACAACTAGGAACAACTCCTTTCTTGAATTAAACCACTTGCATAGAATTTCCACATAAAGAGATCAATGCATTTTAGTTTTTATGGACCATTACCTAGGTTTAGATGTTTATACTTTATAGGAAAATTTTAGTTATACTGAAAACTTTTGAAAACCTTCAACTCAAATAATCCCTAAGGTTTCCAATTGTTTCTCTTTTATTCAAATATTAACTGTACAGGTGCTGCTAACAATGTTGACTCATGCATGAACATAGATAAAGTTTTGGAAATGTTCTTTGTAGAGGTAAATCTTTTGATTAAATTTATGTGATTGTTTCATGTGTCATTTATACTGTAGCAATTCAAGCACTTTATATCTCCCTCTTACCGCCTTCATGCTCCAAGTGCTTGGAAGATTATGCAAAATTATGTGACAAAGGCACAGATTCTAAAAATAGAAGCTATAACTGTCAAAGTGATTTTGCAATTCATAATTCAAGAAAGGTATTTGGGAGAGACTCTGAAATTGGACAAACTATTGCACCTTCAAAGTCAAGTTCATAGCTTTGTTTGGGGACTGATAGTTTAATTTTCTTCCACCAGTGAGGAACAGTAGCATCGCTTAACATTACTACTTCCCTTATCTTTTAGAAACAGGCAAAACATAAAAGATATGCCAAGAAAGATAGTGAATGATTAATTATCACACATTTAAAAAAGCAGCATGTAACCATCTTTTTCATGGCTTGAGACTTTATGAAATTTACATATGTGACAGAATGGTATATGCTAGCAGTAATACATCAGAGTTTATATTCATCAGAAGAGAGCCAAGTGAAAAACACAAAACGACGGTATGACTTCAATTTTATTTAGAAATTCAATTAAGAACTGTAAGATGAAGGGCACATTATAGTTTCTTGATTTAAAAAGCATTTTAATTAATTAATTTATACTTTTGATAAAACCACATTGAGCCGCTCTAGTTATTAATCATTTTTACATAAGCATAATACATGCTTTAGATAAGAAATACATAAAGTATTTTCAGAGATATTGCTTGGAAAGCCCTGATTAATTAATTATTGCTATAAACATCACTCATTATTTCAGACTCCAAAACTTATAAATTATTTTTGATATTTACAGAAACTTCGCTGTAGTTTATCATTATTGCTTTCATGGGGAGAGGATTTATGACACAGCTTGATAATCTAAGATTCATTTAGGGTAAGATGAGAAATTGTCTTCAATTACTTAAAAGATATATGTCATAATCACTCCTTCAAAATAAAGCAAATAAGCCAACAATCCTATCATAGCTTAAAAATATAGGTTAGGCTGGGCATGGTAGCTCATACCCATAATCCCAGCAGTTTGGGAGGCCAAGATGGGAGGATTGCTTGAGCCCAGGAGTTTGAGACCAGCCTGGGCAACATAATGAGAACCCATCTCTACAAAAAGTAAAAACTTAGCCAGGCGTGATGGTGCACATCGGTAGTCTGAGCTTGTCAGAAGACTGAGACCGAAGGATCACTGCAGCCCAGAAGTTTGAAGCTCCACTGAGTCATGATCACATCACTGCACTCCAGCGTGGGCAACAGAGTGAGACACTGTCTCAACTTTTTTTTTAAGATTGGTATTGGCCTGGTGCTGTGACTCAGGTCTATAATCCCAGCACTTCGGGAGCCTGAGGCGGGCAGATCACGAGTTCAAGACCAGCCTAGCCAACATTGTGAAACCCCATCTCTACTAAAAATACAAAAAAGTAGCTGGGCATGGTGGCACGTGCCTGTAATCCCAGCTACTCAGGAGGCTGAGGCATAAGAATCACTTGAGCCTAGGAGGTGGAGATTGCAGTGAGCTGAGATTGCACCACTGCACTCCAACCTGGGTGATAGAGCAAGACCCTATCTCAAAAAAAAAAAAAAAAGGTTCGTATTATAGAAGAAATTTTTTCCCACCCAGTGCTGTGTTTGTGGCTGAAAACTCTCTATAACAAAACAAAGATTTAACAGGAGAAAAACATACAAACTTATTGAATATAAGTTTTACATGACACAGGAGCCTTCATAAATGAAGACCCAAAGAAACAGGGAAAGGTGTATTTTTATGCTGAGTTTGATGAAGAGTGGACAATTATGCAGATGTATGATGAGACAAGGAGGGTATGTTCTAACGGGGGGGGGGGGGGGGCGGAGCTTGACAAAGTCCACTTTTTACATACGTATCTGAGTCCTTGTGTTTTCAGAGATAAGGACATCCCTTTTTTCTGGGTAGAGTGGGCTTCAGAGGAAAATCAGATAATTTTTTTTTTTTTTTTTTTTTTTTTTTTTATGGCTTGTTCCAGGGGAGAACAGAAGAAAGTTCGAGAGACTTTTCTTTTCCTTTGCTATTTTCTCCAATGCCAAGGTGCTGTATTTTTGCAAAGTATGTCTGAACACCATCATTATGGAAAGCTAGAGGACCCAAATTCAAACTCAGTTTGGAATGGGGATGGTGACAGTCCTGGAAATGATGAGAAAGAGCAGGAGGAAATGTTAGCAAACTAAGAGTCATTCAAGTAATAGAGGCTAAGGGTATGAGCTGAGACAATGACTGTGGAGATGAAGAGGGTAGATTGGCATTTGCATGTGGTTAGTCAGTTAAATAGTGCCTGGTGATCAGTTGATTGCAGGAGGGAAAAAGAGAGGGAAAAAGTCCAAGAAGACTGCAATATTGACCATGAATGTTATCATCTAACATTAATTTAGACAGCGTAAGAAGGAGAGTTTACAAAGAAGACTGAGAAGGAATGGACAAGTGGAAAAAAAATCTGATTTCCAGATTCCAGAATGGCAAATAAAAAAGATATTTAAGGAGGATGACAGTGTCAAATGCAGCAGAGATGTTAATTTGGTTAAGAAAAGAAAATGCCCAGTTGAATGAGCAGATAGGAAATCTGGGACTTAACAGAGTGCTTTTATAGGATTGAGGAAAATTAAATTAAGTTGCTACGTTGCTAGTGAATGCTGTTGGAAATGGAAAGCAGTGACTAGGAATAAGAGAAAAAGAAGGCCAGGCTGCATGGGCGCTAGAGAGAGGCAGTGTGGAGAGACTGCTATTTTTTAACATGGGAAAGATCTTAAGAATGCTTTTGTGTTGAGGGAAACAAGAGAAGTCAAGAGGGAGAAATTATACACTGAAGAGAGTTAAATGATGGTGCCAAATGCCTAAAGAAATGAAAGGTGGAGAATTCACAGCATAGGTGAAGAGAGAATAGTCCTTTACAGGACCATAGACTCTTTGTGAATGAAACAGAAGAGAAGGATTTTGAAAATTTAACTATAATTCTTAATGGGTACATTTTTAATGTTTGTGTGTGTGTGTTCCAGTGTCCTCAGTTGTAATTTCCCTATTCCATGCGAATTTTAGGGCAAAGATGAAACATACATGCATATGATATTTTGTAAACTACATAACGCTATACAAATGTAAAAATTTAAAAAAAAGACATTTTTAAAGGAAAACAGTTTGTGCTCTGTCGTCTCTTTTCTTCTTTTACATTTTCCTCTTCCACCACCTTTTCTACATGTTCCAGCAACATTACAAAATACACATGCTTTGTAGGCTAGAAATGGAGCTTCTGTATCATTTATAGCATTTCACTGGAAGGATAATATATTCCTTAGTGAGCTGGAAATGTGGCACCTGAGAAGTTTATCCCTCTGCTGGTAGCAAATAAGTCTGTCAGAGAATCAGGCTTTTCTTTTCTCTCTCTCTCTCTCTCTCTTTTTTTTTTTTTTTTTTTTGTCTCTGGGGTTTCTACCCTAGCATAAACCAGCCGTTAGCTTTTGAGTTTCCTATTTCAGGTTTGTGGAAACGTAGTAGTAACAATACCCCTTGGTTTGCCAATATAACGTTCTCTCATTTTTAACGTTTAATTTATAACTTTAAAAATATACCCATTACATTAACATTCTCCCAAAGCTCCTTGAGGTCAAAATTCCACTTTTAATGCTTTTTAAAAATGTGCTAATACTTGGGAGGCTGAGGCGGGCGGCTCACAAGGTCAAGAGATCGAGACCATCCTAGTCAACATGGTGAAACCCCGTCTCTACTAAAAATACAAAACATTAGCTGGGCATGGTGGTGCGTGCCTATAATCCCAGCTACTCAGGAGGCTGAGGCAGGAGAATTGCTTGAACCCAGGAGGCGGAGGTTGCGGTGAGCCGAGATCGTGCCATTGCACTCCAGCCTGGGTAACAAGAGCGAAACTCCGTCTCAAAAAAAAAAAAAAAAAAAAAAAAAACTGTGCTAATACTATCTACTCAGAGCTATAAATACAGGCATTGAGCAAAATTTAATTTGCTGAATGAGCAACAAACTGTCAAGCTCTTAGGTATTTCTCCTAGCCCATGTCAGATAGACACCAATAAACTACTTGCTTGTGTTAACTTTTGACCACAAAATGGATTTGGATTTTTGCACTTTTAGACCTCATCCCCTTAAAGCCAGAGCTTTACTTGTTATGGGGCATTTGAATATTGATTATTCACTGTCCCTCATCTGTCACCCGCTTGTGAATGACTGTATTAACTCTACTTGACAGTGAAGCAGTCTTACCACTCAGTGGACATCATAATTCATCACTTCATCTAATCAGCAAAAAAATATGCAATGACATTGGCTGTCACGGGGTTTTCGTAAGTGAGCTCTCAGGTGATTGCGCTGGATACAGGGCCCCAGAAGATGCAACTTAGGTTTCTGACTGAATTGATCTAAGTGGATAGACAGGATCACACCACAACTGTGGGCTATGGGTTGGCCAGTGATTTGCTGCCAGGTAACCTAGTACCAAGCAGATCATCACACAAACTCACAGTTTGATTTCATTTAATCATTCAGTGTTGATGTGCAAATGTCACCAAACTATAACAGAATTTGTTGGTAAAAATGTAAGCATTTTGGTAAGCGCCTCGTTCTAAAGTCGATCATGCTCTTTGTACCTGATTAGGCTACAAGATTGCCTTTTTCCTGCCAGCAGAACAAAACATGGTTTGCTCTTGCCCCTCCTTACCTCCCAGGCAATAGCTTGGAATCTTATCTTAAGGCATTCTAAGCTTTCAATCTAATTATGCTTGTTCCTGTCATCTTCCCTAAAGAGACTTTTACTGTTTTCAAGGCTGGAATTCCATTCTATTTTTTACCTCTATAATGCCTGTTGAAATAAAGGGAAGTAAGAATTAATGATGAACAAAATAGATGAACAAAAATAATGAGCACCTGTGTGGTTATTGTTTTTGGTTGTTTAATTTATCTATATGATGTTGTTTTTTTATTTTTATTTTTTGAATTTTTTATTGAGATTCTACTGTTAATTAGGCAAATGAAGCAGCCAGAACAGTACTTGGGGACATAAAGGAAAAAAAATTGCCTTACCAGCAAGGGTTTTAAAGCTTGTATGTTGTTTTTCTTCTAGCGTTTTGTTCATTGTTGGTGTCACTGATTTAAACCCTACAAAGTATATTTTAATATTAGCTAAACAAATATAACTGGTAATTTTAATTCAGAGCCATATACAAATATATAAATATAAGGGGATAGAACAGTCAAAATGTTTATTCTGTATAAATAGTAAGCAGAGGAAGAAAAGTTGCAGAAAACAATAAAGAAAAAATAATAGTCATAAAAAGAAGAGAATAAAACATTGAATGTACAGTTGTGTGAGTTTGAGAGAGAATTCAGATTAAATGTTACCTTTGGTAGCTTGGGACCATGAGTATACGCATTGAAGAATAAAGATTTTGAGGTTAAGTTGTGAAGGAAACAAGAAAAATCATAGTATAGGAATATCAGTGCTGCAGTATATTTTCTCATAATAAATATATATTCTTAAATGTTCTGCACCTTGAATTTTTTTTTTTATTTTTATTTATTTATTTATTTTTTCCTGTTTATGATTGCTCTGTCAGCAAGGTTATTTTTACCAGACCATTAGGCATTCAAACTGGAAGAACATTGTCAGGGGTAATTCGGGAAGTAAATTGGAGGAAAGTTCTATTCTTATGCCATAGGTAAGCCTTTTAGGTGCCACTGCTTAATTATGTGTTCTCGGTACCACACTCTCAGTGTGGACTTGGATGATAGTCAGATCCACCTCTTTACAGATACCTTCTGTCACCACTTCAGCTGACCCATGGTCACTTTTCTTTCCTCTAAAATCCTAAAGCTTGTTATTTTCATATACCAATTTGATATTTACCATGCGTTGTTATACAGCATTTTTTTTTTTTTTTACCAAAAAAAAAATCAGACATTATTTGTTTCCTGATTTTTTGGCAGATTCTTTATGAAAGCTTTAAAAAAATCAGTTATTGAGCATTTAGTTTTTGCTGGGCCCTTCACTTTATGCATTTGTTCAGTCTGCTGTAGCACCTATTAATGTGTTATGTGTGCTCCTTAGAGTTAGATCAGGATGCCATGCCATGCTATGCAGGGTGTTTTAGAATCTAATTCAATCATATTAAAGGTTTTCTGAGGTTTCTGAAGAGACTGAAATAAATCTTCTAAGATAATGAAGCAGCAGTAGCTAGTTATTTTGAGAATACAGAAGCAGGTGTTGGACAATTATTCCTCATTCTTTCTCTTCCAACTATGCAAATAGATATTTCCTATCTCCAGTTTCTGTACCTGCTTTTCCTATTTTGCAATCTCTGTGGGTCCTTTGTCTTCTTATCTTCAAGTGTTTGGGCCCAATGAATTTCAATGTCACCCATTCCTCCTCCTGTTCCTCCTCCTGTTTCTTTTGTTGTGGTGTTATGGTCCTTTTTTTTTTTTTTTTTTTTTTTTTTGCTTCTTTAAGATGTATGTTTCCTTTTTTGCTTTTGCCTTATCTTTGACATGTGTATTCTGTATATTCTTTTATTTGTTGCCTATGGCATTTGCAATTATCTTTCAATAGCAAAATTTCTACCAAAAACCTGGTTTTCTTTCTTGGTTAGAGAGGAAATCATTCCTAGAGAGGCAGAGGGCCCCTCAAATGAAAACAAATAAACCCTAAGTATTTGTTGAATGAGTAAGGTTTGTCCTATGCTGAAATCAAGTAAAGATACTTACTGAAGTTGTGTATATGTCAATTATTCTGCCCTCAGGCAATTTGTAATGTTTTTGAAGAGACACCAAATACAATTCTAGATATAGTTAAATACTAAATTGTATCCTACAAACTGTGTACTACATCGAGACTCAAAATCAAGAAAAGGTAATATGAATATAAATAACTGAGGGAAATAACTGAAAAGATAAAGTTTACGCTGTATATTAAGGAAAGTTTGAAGCAGGGTGTTGCCCTGAAATGCATGGAATTGCATGAAATACACCACCACAGAACTTGAGTTCAAATCACACCTCTACTACCTAGACATTGTTTGCCCATAGAAAAATCCTTTACAGTCTTTCTTCCTTGGTTTTCTCATATGTAGATGGAAATAATGATGATAGTTCAATAATAGCTATCATTTATAAAGCCTTCATCAAGTACCAGAAAATGTGTATATAATTTATATTATCTCCATAACAACCTTTCCAAAAAATCATTTTTCCTCATAAAATATAAAATGAGATGGAAGATGATCAAACCGTTTACCTAAACTCTCACAGGCAAAAGTTAGTAGAGTTGGACTAGGACCCAGGTCTGCCTGGCTCAATGCTGCTTCTTACAAGACTCTTGAGAGAATTAATGCAGATGAAATTGTAACTCTCAAAATAATATTGATTTCTATACTTCAGTAGTTTTTGAGTTATAAGTAAGCTGGGCATACTATATTTAAGCTATAGTTCTATATCATGGAAAATGTGGGCTCTGACAGTTGATTCAAGAGTCATATAGTATCATGGTGGAGGGACTCTGAAGCCAAACCACTGTGGGTTTGATACCCGAACCAGACACCAACGATGGGACCCCAGTCGTGTCACTTAACTTTATGGTGCCTCAATTTATCTTCTGTAAAATGAAGATGATAATGGTTCCATTCTCAAAGGGGAGTTGTGAGGATGAAATGAAAATATATGAAAGTGCTTAAGACAGTGCCTGGTACACAGTAAGTGCTATCAAGTTGTTAGTCACCAGATGTTTCTAATTCTTGAGGTGTCTAAAACGCTGAGGCAAAGGCACTTGATAATGAGAACTCTGCATTCTCTGTATTTTTCCTCTCTTAATCTGGGTCTCTTCAACCAGCCCCTTTTATCCAGAATGCAGTTATATACCGTTTTAAAAAAATACCTGTGTGTGTGTGTTTACATGTCTTTATATATGAATATCTCTATATTTGCCTGTATTTGTAGACGTACTCATGTAATTTATATTTATAGAGAGATTCTATGTATAAAGATACATATCTATTGATCTATAAAGAAAAGAAATCTTCCAGATTTGCCTACACTTTCTTTTATTTTGGCTTTTGAAGATTTCGTAGGTAGTTCTTTCATCATAATTCAATGTTAGCTCTTAGTTTTATCAGAGAATACATATAGGAGTCTAGGAGTACAAATGTGACTATAATAATGAAAGCCTTCTGCATTACATAAAGTAGAACAGAAAAACAAAAATCTCAACTTTGAGAATACATTAATTAGGAAAAGTCTGTTTGTTCACTTCATGTTACGGGCTAAGTTTGTTACTGGAAATTGGTTTGTGCACTCACCTTCTGGCTATTAGTGCACAGTCTACTATTTCTCCTCGGTGTTACCCATTCCAATACTTATGAAACCCGTAATTTCTATTACTAGTCAGAAAATACCCAGACTTTGGGTTTAGTTTTGTTTTTCATGCTTACTACACATGAAAGTAAATGTGAGAACCTGTGGCATACATTTCTAGTTACCTCCCAGTTAAAAGAAAAAAGGTCCTTTACTTATTTTCTAACGTAACACATATTTAAACATTCTGAGTTTAAATGAACTTAAACAAAATGGTGACTATACTGGTTTTATATATGAACATGATTTGGAAGTTATAATTATGTGTGAATTCATTCTCAACTTCTGTTAAAAAAAATCTACTAAATGACTATTTTTTCCCCAATAATATATAATAATTATTAATACATTCATCATCTATAATTCAGTCATGTTTCTTTTGGGGGAATCATGTATATTTTTAATTGCCTTACAGCTTTCACTGTAACTCAAAAATCAAGGTCGTATTGAATAATGTTATTTTCCAATCACTATTTACTTTAGGCTAACATTTTTTAAATTATTGCTTTCCAATATGTTTAATGTTATGGTTGGCACTTGCCACAAAGTCAGAAATTTAAATATATTACAGATAAAATATTATATGTAGATATATATTATAATATGACATCATACTTTTTATTCAGATAACACTATGGTGAAATAGAGAAATAGCGACACTCTGGGATATAACTACACATTGTGAACTTATTTTCAAAACTGGTGTAAACTATTAAAAGTGTTATTTTTATTCTGCATCAAACTTTGTTATTTTTTAAATTAGGACTCTAGTTTCTTTAGGTCTGATACTTACGTTGCAATCAATGAAAGTCTAAGCCTATCAGGAATAGTTTTTTTGTTTCTGTTTTTGAGATTGGTTTTCACTCTGTCACTCAGGCTCATGGCACAATTATAGCTGACTTCAGCCTGAAACTCCTGGGCTCAAACTATCCTCCTGGCTCAGCCTCCAGTGTAACAGGGACCATAGGCATGAGGCACCACTCACAGCTAATTTAAATTTTGTTTATAGAGCTGGGGTCTCACTACATTGACCAAGTTGGTCTTGAACTCCTGGCCTCAAGTAATCTTCCCACCTCAGACTCCCAGATTGCTGGGATTACAGGCGTGAATCACCACTCCTGACTAGACATAGTTTTAAATCATTGATATATAATGTTATATTTGTTCTCAAAAATTAATCATTTTAAAACTTCTAACAATTGTGGTTTCAAGAATAATTCATGATTATAATATATCTTTGTTCTAATTTGACACTGCATTTTAATCATGTGAATAAATCCACAAATTTTAATAGACATATAGTTATGAAATTCTCAAATTAAACTGTTATAATTTTAAAGAGACCTAGTAACTAAAAATAGAAATGCATGCATACTAGCACATGTGAAGAGAAACACTAAGCATTCTTTGTATTCTGTTTTAGATACACTCATTCAAAAATCAATACAGTAGCCTCTGGCTTGTTTAAATTTAAGACCAATTTTTGCAGATATAATCAAATAGCCACTCCTATATGTTACTCTTTATGATGTGGTTAAATTTCTGTCACAGTTGTGGTTAACTTTAACATGGTTTCTTACTGGTAAATATTGGAGGCTAGGACCTTTTACAGTAGGTTACAGAGGCCTGCTTGCTGATTTACCGTGTTCTAAGTCAAGAAGCTTTGGTTCTGGTTCAGGCTTTTAAAACTACATCTCCTTCAGTTGTTTATGCAAAACCTCAGTCGCTTAGTTATTTTTTTAAGTTAAAATGTTTGTTTTGTGTGTGTGTGTGTGGATAGTTTAAAAGTTCAAATGAATGAACAGATAAAAAAGCAATTAGAAAGACTGCCAGATGCTAACAAATGCATTGCATTTTATTGTAAAATATTTTTAATTTTGATGTTATGTATATTCATGATGGTGGAAGTGATGAACTTGCATTTTCATTTCATAGAGGGAAAACGGGTGGCTAGGGGGTGGGCAGAAAATGCAGGTTCACAAGCAATTTTGTACTTGGAGAACATGATTAAACAAACTTAATTGTCCTCCTTCTTCTGACTAAGCCATTGTCCAATCCAGAGTTCCAGTGATCAGTTGTCCTGGTTTTGGTAGCAAATGTTCCTTTATATTTGTGGTCAAAATACAAGGTTTTCCTTCAGCTCCTGGTAAACCAGTATGATAAGTTAAGTCACAAATGCATTTTCTCATTTCCTATGCAGGCATAAGTCACAAGTTTTTTTTTAACTGTTGAAAGATGGAAAAATAGCTGGTGATCATATAGAGGTAGAACGTTACCTGATTATGAATATCATATTCAGATTTCATTGGCCTTTGAAGCTTATAAGATTTTGAGGGAAGGAGGAAGGCCTTCTAAATAAATAGAATATGAAATAACAAATCAAAAACTAGAGGTAGGTCATTGGAAACAGACAGCAAATAAGGGGCCTTAAGCTTAATGTGATGGGAAATTAGTTTCTGCTGATTATAAATCCGCCTTTCTCTTCCCCCATATCCACAATTTAAAAGAAATAGCTGTTATTGTGGTATTTTAATTTTGATATGGCAAACATTCATGCATTATATGTGTAATTATATATATTTTTTTAAAATAATTGCTATTTAAGGGCTGGGTGCAGTGGCTCAAGCCTGTAATCCGAGCACTTTGGGAGGCCGAGGCAGGTGGATCACGAGGTCAAGAGATCGAGACCATCCTGGTCAACATGGTGAAACCCCTGTCTCTACTAAAAATACTAAAAATTAGCTGGGCATGGTGGCACATGCCTGTAATCCCAGCTACTCAGGAGGCTGAGGCAGGAGAATTGCCTGAACCCAGAAGGCGGAGGTTGCGGTGAGCCGAGATCGCGCCATTGCGCTCCAGCCTGGGTAAGAAGAGCGAAACTCCATCTCAAAAAAAAAAAAAAAAAAAAAAAATTGCAATTTAAAAACTTTAAAATTTTCCAAAAATTGAAGAAAAGTTTGAAAAAAAAAGAGAAGAAATAGGGATTCTGGTAATATACACCGTTATATTTAGAAGTAAGTTTCTTTGCCTCTGTAAGTACGCAGATTCTCATGGATGTAAAAGAAATGAATGCTTTAGATTCCTCAATTAAAGCATCCATAAAGTTGTTTAATTTCTCAAGCTTGTTACTTTCCAGAGAACAAAGACTTTGACACAGCCACCTATTTGTATCCCTTCTTGAGATTTAAAAAAAAAAAAAAAAATTCTGGCCTCTTTAGTTAGCAGCAATTCAAGGTTCATCTAACAAATATTTTATTTTTTAAGACATTAGAAGACTACTTTCTTTTTAAGCTGCAAAAGCTCATGAGAAAATAATGGTCTGATCTGATATTCCCCTCTTAATGTCTTTGGCTCATGAAGAAATAAGAGTAATAAGATGTTCAAATTTACTTTATCTCATGCTTCTGAGACTTTTCTTTTTCCTAAATGTGATCCTTATTTCCATTCAGGCAATAACAGACTTATGTGTTTTATGTTTAAGTTAAGCAATCTCATTCAACAGATATTTTTTCTTTTTTCTTTTTTTTTTTTTAAATATGTCTACCTCCGGGCAGCAAGTATAAGTGGGAATGTAGGCTGAACCACATTGCCATGTAAAGCCGCTCCTCATCTGTTCCTAGCAGATGTTAGCAAAGCCTTGCTTCTGACAAGGTTCCAGACACATCACAGGATATGTGCAGCTCAGTAAGGTCTCTCTGGACTGTTTACCCTGAGAGTCCTCTTGCTTGTGGAAGGCAGAGTTTATATATATTTTTTTTAATATTCATATTTATATATATTTTTTCATTATATCTTCCACTCAGAGATATTTGTTGAATAAACTTAAGATTTTCTTGAAATCTGGCTAGGACTCAAAGGCCTACTTGCATGAGTCTGTATTATAATAAACATTTTTATGTGTGTCAAAATTTTTATGTGGGTCAAAAATTTGATTTCATGCGATATCAGCAAAACTAGATCTTTTATTTTGATATACTATGGCTACAGTTTCCCATCACTTTATATGTTGGATCATTTGCTTCATGAAATGATACAAGTTAATGATTTCTAAGCTTCATTTTTTTCTCTGTCTGTTTGACTTCAATAATTAACTATGTCTTTTTCCTCCCCTCAACTTCACCTTAAACGATGTATTTATTCATTTACTTACTTGTACATTCATTATTCACTCACTTATTTACATGTACCCTCCATACAATGCACTCAGCGGGAGATCTAAGTGTTAAAAGTTTGAAATTCTAAAAGTTTGGTAAGATAAAGGGGAACCTAATTAAGGTCACCGTCTTACAGACAGAAGCACAGGGATGTGCACAGCTTTACCTCACAGCATGCCAAAAGTAGTCTCCTTTAGCCCTCTATTTGTTTGAGTGATGCATATGAGAATAACTAACAAAAAGAGATGTCAGTTTAAACTAACTTTTAACTAATGCTCCTAAGTTGCTTAGATCAAATCTTTTAGATACTTAGGTTGAAGGGGGTTTATAGACACCAAAGCTTACCAAAGAGAAAGTGGAATGTCTAACACTAATCAGATACAGTTATGTGTTTGTAGTATTAGCTAGTGTTGACATTGAAAATTAGAAAAGCATTTTCAAATTCATGTACTTTACCATGAGAATGACTTTTAGAGATAATCAAGATCAAACCTGACATTGAATAATTGACAAAACCACGATCAGAGAAATGAGTTGATTACTGTGTTATATTTATATGCATACCTGTGACAAGAAAATATACAATTTAAACAGATGTCTAAAGTGAGATGGGGTTGACATATAACCAGGAAAGGTAGACTAGCTGGCATCCACAGAGTGCTAATGGCTGCCATTATATCGGGTCTGACTTTCACTGCCTCAAACCTCATAAATAACTCTGAATGGATCATCCCTTTTCTTAGAGGCATTTCCACACTTGTCTGTTAACAGAAATCAGTTCATTAAAAACTATGAAAAAACAATGCCCTCCTATTTATAATGTGAAATCACTGTCACATAAGCAGGAATTTTGGAGCACATTTGTGCATTTTCCCCCTTCAGCAAATCTACAGTATAGGGAGTTACAGTCAAAAGATTGCTAGGGCAGCGTGAAATCAGAGCAGAGTTTGCACTGAAAGGAAGGAAGAAGTGTTACCAGAGTTTGGTCCAGAAATGCTTCACAGAGGATATCATACCGGAGGAGGGTTATTATGTGTCTGCCAAGAGAATGGAGAATGTGATTCCAGCCAGAGAGAACAGTACCTTAAAAGCATAGAATCAAAAGTAACATGCTGTCTCTAGTCTAGTGTGTTACATTGTAGAGTATGCAGGGGCTGGCTAGACAGGAGATGACAGGAGTGGAAACAGCCAGGATAAGGGTTGGAAAAATAGAAAAAAGACCAGACCTTGAAAAATGTGTTCCATTCTATGGTAGGAAAAGAACTCAGCCAAGGAGATAAGATGAAACAGACAGAGAATTAGGAAATAATCCAGGAGAAACTGGTGTCCCGGAAACCAGGAGCAGATGTTGGGGAAATAAAATTAGAAACAAAATCTCCCAAACCGGAAAGCCTCTCCAACAAAAGTAAAAGGGAAAGAAACCAGTTTAATTATTGAATAAGCGTTAAATTGGAATATAACTTGCGTCACAGTAATCCACCAAAGAGATTGCAAAGATAGAAAGAAATCACCCTTTTATGTGTCCAAGCAAGTACAACTCTTTGCCTACATGCTCCCAAGATAAACAAGAACCAGTTCTTAAGTAAGAGAACTTGACAGCATCGTTTGTCATATATAATTCATCCTAACTTCATATGATTATTGAGGCGACCATGCATATTAGCATATTAGCTAGCTGGCTTTATCTAAAGGAAAAACAAATGTGTCTTTATAATAGAAAATTGTTTGTGAGAGAAGCACCAGCCAAAGTTAGGGTCCTACTCTTCCTTAGAAACTATGAGTAGGAGACACTATCTATCTTCCTTGACGATTCCATTTCAAAAAGTTACTTCCCTATTCTTTGAGAAGGTCGTTCTGGGGTTGTAAATCTGGCTTATTATCTTTTTTAAAGTTACATGTATTTCAAAGAGAAGAGAGAGAACTTAAAACTTTTATAAAGAAAATGCTTTAAGAAAAGGACAGAGAAAGTTTCTTTCCTTATTTTCAACAGGGAGAATTAAGCCTTTCATATTTAATCTGTACTTACCTTTAGGGACAGTTTTAAATCGAGAGTGATCAACACCTCAAATACTGAAGTTCTTGGGATTAAAGAAGGGGCATAACTAAGGATCTAAGGAAGGTCATATTTCCAGCCCAAAGAGGCCGGTCCTCTGCTTCCCTGGGTAGCCTCTCTACTTGTATGAGCACATTGAAGGAGCCAGCCCGCACTGTTTCTGTCTGGGAGTCAGTACATTCACTACTAAATAGTTAAATGGCTTCTCTCTTACTATCCTTTTAAAGTCCTTTGGCTCAATGCTTATTAGAATCCTCTACCCTTAGCCATTTTAAAGTACTTGACTGTGGCAACAGCTTTTATTCCCAGCTCTCTTGGAAATCCTGCCCCTCTTTTTTACCCTGAAGCCCAAGAACTGCAAAGTAGGGCAATGTTTTGCCTTCTCACTTTTGCAGCTGCAGGGGATAAGTGAGGCTACTTTCTAAAGTTTGTGTGTGTGTGTATGTGTGTGGGTGTGTGTGTGCATGTGTTTCCGCCTACAAAAAGAAATTGACAAGTTCTCTGTAATTGTTCAAATAGCTTTTGATTTTTCATTTATTATTGTCTAAAGACATTCCTAGAAAGCAGTTTTCAAAAAAAGACCTTATAAATTAAAAATAAGTATTTCTATATATATGCCATTTAAAATTGCAAAAATTAGTAAGGTCAGTCTAAGAAACATCCACAATATATTATATATGTTTTTAGTACGTATATGTCAATTTGGGAACTTTTTGTTATTTAATTTCATGATACATCATCTATTTTAGGAGTCAACATGTTTATGTGTTCACACCTTTATTTTGACCATACAACATTTGTATAACATTTATTTTTTTCATTTCATAGATTAAAAGTATACACTGTGTTAATCAAAGCTATTATGAAGCACCAGTTATTTGCTAGTACTGTGCTGGATGTATCTGAAAATGTTTTAAAAAGCAAAGACTTGGTGCTGATCATAGGAATGGTGAAATGTAACTAACAGATACAGATAACATATCACTTTATATAATTAGAACAGAATTTTATGGCACAAAGCCTCTATTGCAATGGAAATTTTAAGATTTAGACATCAATAAAAAATAGCCAGGGAAGATGTAATGCAGAAGGTAAAATATGACCTTTAGTTTGAATAATAGTCAGTGTATCCATCAGGATACCTGGTTGTAACTAACGGAGGTAGAAAGCACTTTATACTGCAAGGAGGCTGAGTAGGTCATCATATGCTCAGGACTTAGACTCAGGCTTCAAGAGCTGTTAAGAACCATAGTGGCTTTTCTTTTTCTTTCTCTTTTTCTCTGGGTCACTCATCCTGTTACCTAGGCTTCCATATGTGTGCCTGCATTGCTTTCCTCTTTTTCCCTGAGACCAGCTTTGTGTACCTTTAGCATGATAGAACAAAACAACTCACATTCCAAACCCCCAATTTTCTACATCTGTTCGCATCTCAGAGTCCTGATTTCAACATCCTAAGAAAAGGAGAATCTGACTTGATCAAGTAAGATCACAGATCTTGAGTCAAAAGGGCAGCCAGTTAAGATAGATGAACTGATAATCACTTCCTAGAGAGTAAGGTAGGCAGAAGACACAGCATTCAGGTGGAGCTAGGACAGATTTTAGGAATGCACAAAAGCAGGAGGAAGCACCGGTTTGTGAAAGGGAAGATAGCACTGTAGAATTGTTACCAAAATGCCAGGGCTTTCGTCTAGGTTCTGTTGCTCACTGTGCAGAAAGCTAATCACTGAGACAACAAGTATTACCAAGGAAGAAGACTTATAATTGGTTACAACAGCAGAGGATATTCAGGAGGTTGGTCTCAAATCTATCTCCCTGACCTATGAAAAGTGGGAGTTTATATTAAGGAGAAGGAATGTTACCTACCTGTGTGTAAACAGGAATTACAGAAGAATAAGGAAGAGAAGTTGGTCAACACAATGAAAGTGATCAGATAGGCTGTTATGATGGGTGAGGGGTCTGACATCTCATTTTTCAGATGAAATGATCCAGTAAATTTTTAGTTCTTTGATTCTCTCTGAGGCTAGATGGTTGGTTTACCAAGAAAGGAGCTCAGATAAGGCAAATGTAACTTTCTTAAGCTTTAAGGCTGGGAGGCTGGGGGGGTCAAGTTCCATGTTTATTAAAAAGAAACCATAAACATCAGTTCCATAGGACAAATGAGACAATTTCAGTCCTTATCTTTCTATTTATCAGTTCTTCAACCATGAGGAGTCTTGCTGTCGATCTTTCTGGCTGCTTCATGCTGAGGAGGGGCATTGTGGGGCACTCCATACCATACAGGACCATGTGATCACCCAGGAATCTAACGTTAATATGTTTTGTTTTGTTTTGTTTTTTCTGAAACACAATCTTTTTTCTCTTCAGTCTACTTTCACCAAAGACAAATCACAGCAGGACCAACCCATCAGCAAAATAAGCTTCAGTCCCACTATACTTGTCATGATTGTCAATACAAAGTGCAGAAATACTCACTGTGCATACAGGCTATCCTAAGTTGGCTTCATTGAAACTTCCACAAGGCCATTTCAGTCAAACCTTAGGAAAACCACTTTCTCCATCTGTGTCTCATCATAAAACAAAACAGATTCTTACTGAACTTATGCAAATAATCACATTGCCAGGATTAAGAACATTTGTAAATAATTTATAAATTCTGGAGAAATTAGGCAGAGAGAGAAATATACCCCAAATCCTGTATACTCTACTCAATTATTAAAGGCTATAGATAGCTCAATAGAATAAAAAGTTATTCAGACTCCAAAAACCAAAACAAAAAATCAGCCATGTTTCAAACAAAAAAAGCCAGAAAAAATTATTTTAGTCCTCTATTAGTTAAGTCCGTGCAATCAATTCCTGCTCTGTTGAGTGGATTATTAATTTTTATTAACACATCAGCCCTTTAAATAGAGTCCAGAAACTTACTTCTGTGGTCCAAAGTTATCAGAAACCTGCATTTAAGAGTCTTTTTTATGAACTCTGCAAAGAAGTAAGCCCTGGACTATAGCTAACTATAAGCCACTTTTTGATTATTTGTAAAGAATCAAAGCAAAACAGTTGTGAATGACAAAAGTATAAGGACAGACATAATTGAGGAGGACATTTGATTATTTTTTGGCATACAAACATTTCACATCATTGTCATAATTATTACTGACAACATATATTAAAACATATCAGAATTTTAAGAATCTTATATAATCCTGAACACATATTAACAACACATCTTGGGTGATGGGTGCACCGAAATCTCACAAGTCACCACCAAAGAACTTACATATCCAACCAAATACCATCTGTTCCCCTAAAACCTATGGAAATATAAAAATTTAAAAAGCACACATTTATATAAATATAACCCAGTGAAAGTTAAATGGCACCTCACATTTGACATGTTTCCTATATGATTTTATAATACTAAATAAGCCTAGTATGTCTCTCGTGAACTTCTTCAAGGAACACAATATTCAAAAAAAGTTTTAAGTCAAAAAGATGGAATGTAGAAATGGAAATTTTGCTTTTAGAAAGTTTGTCAAATATCAGAGATTTGAGACACTTGAAACCACAAAATAGGATCACAGATTACAATAAAGTAGTACTTCACTTAGCCAAAATGATAAAATAAAAACATTTACTCTTTGATAGAAAGGAGACTCAGTTTCCCAAAGAATAAGACCTAATAAAGACAGCATATGGCCAACTATATATGTCTTTACCCCTCCATTTTTTTCCTGCAATTTACTCAAAAGTTGAACATAAATATTTTATTATCTCATTAATATTACACAAAAACTTTATTCAAAAGAGAAAACCAAGTTTTAGCTTTGTATGGCACATTATTAATGTTAAATCTAATTTTAACAAAGCTTTACAAATGAAGCAATCTAATTTTAATCAGTTTGAACATAAGGTAAAATTTTCATAAACATTTTATAATCTTTCACAAGTTTTCTTTTTAAAGAGTAGATAAATGCTCCAAGAAAATCTACTTATTCTGACACAGGGGTTCAAACACTGCCCTCACAGTGTATGCTTTTGATATTAATATATAATTTATAAAAAAACTCTGAATTAATTTTACTCCTAAAAATGGACCCTTACTATCTTACATGTAACCTCTTCCATGATAGTCTCTGGGCCTAGAGGCATTGAACAGTTTTGATTTCTGGACCTGTGTCCCACAAAAGCAGTTCATTTTGATTGTTACCTTCTCCTGCGTCTGAAGATGAGGCTTTGACTGGTATCAATGTTCAAGATTTAGCAGATGCCTTTTTAAGAGCTAGAAGCTAAAGCCCTCTAACTTAAGAGCACAAGGATTAGTTATTAGTTATTAGTTATTAGTTATAATTATAATTATAACTGGGTTTATATTTAGTTATTAGTTATTTGCTGGGTTTATAATTAGTTGTTTGCTGGGTTTATAATTAGTTACTAGTTATTAGTTATAATAAATTCCTGTTATTCTCTGTAACATATCATGGTCTGAAACACTGTGACTTGGTAGATAGTAGTTACTGCCTGCAATGCTTGAAACCACCATATTAAAGTGATTAGGTAACTTCTTGCATATTTCTAATTACTAGCAAATAGTGACAGGCCTGTGACCAAAAGCATAAAAAATGTGATGATCCTGTGCCAAACTTATAAAAGTAAGACATTTAACTTATCTCTCCATTATTTAAAAAAATGGTAAATGCAAGTATCAGTTTTGAAAGTTCAGTAGGAGGATAATCTCCTTTCATGAAAATACTGTACAATAAAAGAGGGACAAAGTAAACACAAGCACAGCATAATTTATTTTCTGCAAAATAGCAGAAATTGTAAAATAAAAAGAGTATTGTCACACATTTCCAAGATTGGGTTATAGATAACAGTACTGACAACTGGTTAACTAACTTTTGTCACTAAAATCTTCAACCCAGTTCAATACTTGCACATATTTTTCAAGTTTTCAAGTACACACATGAAGGCCCAACAGTGATAAAAGGCTTGAGGTAGAAAAAAACACACAGAAAATAATCTCACATTTAAAAAAAAAATTACCTAATGCAAATGAATGTTATTTAATTTTAAAAATGGTAAACACAACTAAAGCAATTGGAGAGAAATAAGATTTTCCTAACAACAAGGCTGATTTATCCCAAACATTAAAACTTTGTACCCATAGTGTAATTTTTTCTCATATGTAAAGGAAAAAATATAAAACCAACGCAAATTATTTATGGAATTGAGTTACTTTAGCAAGAAACACTTACATTTCTACTTTCTACTCTCACCTACCTTTCCAAATAACAAAATACATTATGTACTATTTCTTTTTAGAACTTATAAAAAGAAGTCTTTTTATTTTTGCCAGGAAACCTAAAGCTCTTATAACTCTCTAGATCATCAGAGGTAAACAAAACCAATCCAGGTTTAAATGGCTTATATGCTTTATCATAGTTTTGCTTTTGTTTTTGTTTTTTTAGTCTTGGCAAAGTAACTTATGAATTCTAGTTAAATATAGCAAATGATGAACTGTTTGAAATGCATAGGAATCAAAATTGCTATTCATAAAACAAAATATAAGCATTATATTCAAAACTTAAAAAATTAGTGGTTTTTTATATATGTGTATATGTGTATATATATATATATGTGTGTGTGTGTGTGTGTGTGTGTGTGTGTGTGTGTGTGTGTGTGTATAAAACCCAATGGAGAACAAACAGCAAATGAAATTAAAAGCAAAAACAAATAAACAGGAAACCAACCCCCAATTTTTCTCCTGATACACAAATGGATGTCATTAAGTCCACTAATACCAGGATCTATTTTGTGCAATAAAGAAATTCAGTTTAGGTGAGTGGCCAATAAGTACTTTAGCACTACTACTATCTATGCAGGATAGCAGACACACTGTGTAAAAAAGCAAATGCAAGCATTAAGGTGAAATTTAGCTCCATGTTAAATCTATTTTCATGATCAACTATATTAAAAAAGAATTGCCAAACTGCCAATGTATTTCTTTATAATAGTTCTTATTTTATCTTCATCAAAACTAAAAGTTTTGACTGTGAACAGTAAGTGTTTCCAATTTTCTATCAAGTTCTAAAGAGCATTTTGCTATCTAACCTTTTTCAGCTTTCTGTTTTCTCTGTATGTCCATGAAGATAGACACACAGATAAACAGATAAAAAACAAAAACAAAAAAAACAAAAATACCCAACTGTATACAACTTATACAGACCTTGTATGACATGCTTGGACTTTCTATTTTTGTCCTAAATTTTCTCTTTCTTAAAATAACTTCTCTTACCTCAAATATACCTTCATATTCAAAATGTTATTTACATCTTTCTTACTTACTGAATCCTTTCTACCTTGTTTCATAAATAACCATCCCATGTCTGTAATTTGAATTAACCTTTAGATAAATTCTGAATCAAACAAAATTATCCTTTTTTTGAGTAAAGACACATCTTCTTTGGCATACTTTATATACAGAATTGTATGTTCACTACAATTCTAATTCCTAGTAACCTTAAATTTTAATGAAAACCTAGGAAACAAGAAATCTTGACTTCTCTATCAGATATTAGGATTTTATAGATGATAAACCATTCCACTAGTTTTAAAAATATGTTTCCAGATGCATATCATAACCTTTTCTTAACTGGAAGTGACCCAGACATCCAATGAGCATCAGAAATAATTTTAAGATTTCAAATTACACAAAAAGTTTACCTGTAAACACTTATCCATTTTACATGTGCTCCATTCATTCATTTTTTAATGCGTTGATCTAGATTATTTCTGAAAACTAAGATATTAGACAAAGTTAGTCATCATTTTTATAGCCTATGAATGCAGGTACACACCCAAGTAAAAACCTTAAAGTTAAATACATAGGTATTTTTGTCAATAACTCAGAAACTTCAGCTGTTTTTACTAAACTAATTATTCTTATTTGTCAAAGAAGGCACATAAAGATCCTTCTGGTTTTGCTGGGTTTATAATTTTACAACCTTCTGTGCCAAACCCTGACACCTCAAAATATCTGTCAGACACAAATATAAAACCTAGGCAAAAATGTCTTCTCACTTTTCTGAAGACATTTCTATTTTAACTTAATAATTTTAAAGCCAGCTTGTTCATTAAAGGTTTACATAAGTCATGTGAACTTGAAAAATATTTGGTCATATTTAATTTATGAGCACTCTTATTAACAAGCCAACTTGGTAGACAAAAATATATCATATAAGTATTCATACACGTAAACACATCTAAACCTTTATACACATACACACACACACACACACACACACACACACAAAGATTCAATAGCTTTTAATTTAGAACTCTAGCCATGAGATAGCAATACAAACTCACCAGTCTAGAAACATGTTCACATGGCTACTTTGTTTGTCTCAACAGGTGATTCAGTGAAGGCTGTGATCCAAAGTTTTGGGTAAAGTCATTTCCATGGCAGTTTGACTTGGAAAAGTCAAACCTCCTCAGACTCTTAAGAACACTGGGGTCAAATAGTACAACAGATGAACATCACATACTAACCAGCTCTGACCCTGCTTAGAGAAGCAGCATAAAAACATGGATACACAGAATTTCATCCCACTTTCTCATTCATCAGCATGATCTATGGAGATGCCAAACATCAGATTCCAAAGAATATCGGGGTCAAATATTACAGTATTACAAGGAAATATCAGTTTATTTAATTCTGATTTCCTATCACTACGTTGGCACACAAACACATAATCACCAAACACAAGCCAACTCCTGCAGCAAACAGCATGCCCCAATAGTGTCCACACTGAAACAGTCTGGATGCTTTCGTCTTTCAATGAGCTGGGCTTGTTCAACCTGCAAATGGAAATTCCATTAGAATTTTTCATATCAAGAAGAGCAGATCCTGCTGTCCAGCACCCACAAAAGACACTCATTTGTCCAGACAGCCACATAACAGTTACAGACATGCCCCCAGGGGTGCCCAAACAGAAAAAGTCAGGGTGCTTCCCTCTCTCAGTCAGTTTGGCTTATTCAAACTGCAAATAGAAATTCTTTTAAAAATTTCCCAAATTGAAAAGAGCAGATACTGTTGCCTAGGCCCACAAAGGACACTCACCAATTTGGATGCAGATGTAAAGATAGTTCTTCCTAGGCAGTCAGGAATAGAGTTGAGACCAGCAGTGGTAGGACAAAAGAGAGAGATCAAAATCCACCTCCAGCCAAAAAGGGTCAAACTGCTTAGGAAGGTTTTTGAGACTTTCCTGGCCCATGGCAGCCAAATCAATACCAGTATGTTCCTGGTCAGGGAGCCAAAATCTGTTACCGAAATGCCAAGGGATTGGTCTATATCCCATTGCTCGCTGCACAGAAAGATAATCACTGTCACAACAAGTGTTGCCAGAAAAGAAGCCTTTAATTAGTCCTGCAGTTGATGAGATGGAAGATTAGTCTCAAATCTATATCCGTAACCAACTAAAATTGAGGGTTTATATAGTACGGCAGGAATTTATGACAACTACATTAGGACAAATAGAAATTGAGGAGGAATAAGGGATAAGAGTTCATTAACAGGAAGCAGTTGGTCAAATAGGCAATCATGATGGGTGAGAGATCTGGCATCTTATTGTCTAGATGTGGTGACCTGGTAAGTTTTGTATCTTAGTACCATAACTTCCTTAATTTTTAAAACTGGGAGAGTCAACTTACATCCTTAAAAGAAACCATAACCGTAAGATATATTGGACAATTGGGCTGGTTTCAGAATTGAATGTGTCATTCTATAAAGGATAAATTTATTTTACAGAAAAATGTCTTGTTGAAAGATTTGAACAAGGGTGGTACAGATCCTTCCCTTTATTTCCAATTTTTGTCAGCCACTGAATACTACTTCTAGTTTCTGTTCAATAGCAGGCACATACTGGATTGTTTTGAGCATGGGTCTAGTCACCAGAAGTCTGAAAATAGGTCCCTACTGAGTATCAAAGCAATGACAGAGACTGTCATGAATCCAGGCAGATCAACAAGGTTTGAAAAATAGAAGTGAGCTCAGTGAATCAGGTCAGTCACTGTGGGTGAAAATAAGGGATTTCAGGCTACTATAATCAGTAACCCATTTGAAGTGCTTTGTCTGTAAAGGGAAAGAATCCAGGTCAGGATTAAGCAGCCTCTTAAGTGGTCTCTGTGAAGAGGAGGAGGCAATATTTATTCACTCAATTGCATGAGTGGATCATTGGCTCATGGTTTAACTTGTCTAGAAGAGGAAAAGTGAAGGGATAAAACACAGGGTAGTTCCTGACAGTTGACAGTTCTGACTGTTCCATAGATTTGGGTGTCAGCAGCACAGAGAAGGGAATTGAAATCATGAAGAAAAATAAAATATGCAGCATGTGTGAGAGAATACAGAGCATGAGGAATCAGGGGTCTAGAAATGTCCTTGAGGAACACCTATCTTAAAACAGAAACAGAAGATATGTCAAAAAGACAGTGGAGAATTAGGATTTCTTATACCACACGTAAAAAAAGGATGTTGGATTGTAGAACAAATTTGGCCTATAAATTTGGAAACAACATTACAGAAATCCTTAATGTTTCCTGAGATTGTACAACAACCAGCTTCAAGTATTCTAAAAACAGTAGCAGAAACACCCACGAGTCATACCCTATGAAGATAACCTTGAAGAATAACAGTCATGGGGCTGTACAGTCTGATCATTTTTGCTTTGGTGCTATTTTAAATTCATTATGTATCAAGAGCTGCCATTTGTTGAATGTGTACCATGTGCCATATATACTATTTTAAATCCTTCACATTATCCTCATAAAAACCCAGTGAAGTAGATATTAATACTCTCATTTTGCAGATGAGGAAAATAAGACACTTTCTAAGATCACACAGCTAGTAAATGCAGAGCAGAATCTGAAGCCGGGCAGTCTGCCTTGTGAGTTTATGCTCACAGATACTCTGTTATAACCAGTCATGCTGCAGACCATGTATAATCCCTGAATGATATAAATAACATAGTTGTAGAGATGGATTCCTTTTGTTATTATTATTTATTATGAATTTGACAAACTGCCAGAGGCTAACTTCAACATGTATTGATGATAGTCTTGGTACTTGTCTCCATTTTCCCCTTTTCTCTTCGCATGTTGTCACTCTGAATCTTAGCTAATCAGTACTTTTCAGCAAGACTCACATTTTAGATTACCATTCCTGAGAACACTTTTACTTTGTAATTGTCACTTTTGTTAACATTTCTTCTGAAATGATTACCATGTTGACGTCTTTGAGGAGTGGTAGCCATTGCATTGTGAAACCGATGGTGATGATTATGTCTTTGCTAACTATGTATTATTAGTCAATGATTGATTTTTTTCTGTTACAATTCACTGTAATCAGTTGTGAAATCAAAATCATTGAAAAGATTACAAATGAAATCTGTACTTTCTTCTTTTATTTCTTTTTTTTTCCCTGAGATGGAGTTTTGCTCTTGTTGCCCCAGCTGGAGTGCAGTGGTGCAATTTGGGTTCACTGCAAGCTCAACATCCTGCTTCAAACGATTCTCCTGCCTCAGACTCCCAAGTAGCTAAGATGACAGGTGCACGCCACCATGCCTGGTTAATTTTTGTATTTTTGATAGATATGAGTTTCACCATGTTGACCAGGCTGGTCTCGAACTCCTGACCTCAGGTAATCCACCCACTTCGGCCTCCCAAGGTGTTGGGATTACAGGCGTGAGCCACCATGCCCGGCCTAAATCTATACTTTTATAAATTATAAAAACAATAGATACAAGATAGGTGCCCTTAATTCATTAAACCATTCTGAATTACAACTTGCATTTATTATTTTTTCCCTCTGTTATGTATGTTAGTTATTACAGTTCTGGGATTTATCAACATTATAAAATAGGTAAGCAACTGCCTCAGTTGCTGTCATCACTGACTTTTCTTAGAAGTTCTTAGAGATAATTTGTTCGTTGTGGTCACACAAATCTACCCATTTCCTTTTTTCCTCCACAGAGAGCAAATGTGTGACTTTGCTCCTGACATTAAGAAAGAAACAATAACAGAATTGCTAATGGCTGGGGAGGAAGGAAGATAGAAAGCAGGATCATTGATGCTCACTCACCTTTCTTTTGAACTGTCTAAAACTTGGAAAGAAAAAAAATAGCTTCTTAATTATCAGTGTCCAATTATCAGTGTTCTTCTCTTTAATAATAATATTATTACTCCCTCTTTAAAACAGAGTCCTATATGCCATTCTTGAAAATATTTATGATTGTGTTTGAATTTTTATTTTGATAGGTAATTTCATATGCAAAATGTATGCTAGCTAACATGGTTCTTAATAAATTATGTTTATCACTTATTTCAATATTTGTTTCAATTTTTACTAAAAGCATTTTACTATATGTAAGGGGATGTATATCAGTTTCTAATCTTGGTAAATGTGAGCCTTCATAATGAATTTTGTTTGGATCCAGAAATTTTCAATGTCATAGTAGATTTTACATCTATAGAGTTATAATCATTAGACTTTAATATGCAATTTGTTTAAAACATTCAGAAAACCTTTTTAGAAAAGTATAATTTTATAATTCTAATTGGTATTGTTATTAGATATGCATCATATATGTGAAATTGGTCAGTATTATCTTGACTAGGGTGCTATAGACTGGCTGCTTCACCCAGGATTATATAGGCAGATAGTAACACAGTTGGAACTTGAAATCATGTCTGCTCACATTAAGAAAAATGTTTGCTCCCTTTTATGAAACCCTCGCAAGACAAATTCGAAATAGCTGAAGGCATCAGAAGTATTCATTGTATGGTTCCTCCATTATTATAGGCTCAGCTATCTTTTATTCCCGGGTTGCATGGTTTCCTGATTAGCTCTGCAGTGTTCTGTTCATCTGGGCCACCCTACTGGGCTTAACACCCTCATTTGTTCAGTGACTTGCAATTTGTTTTTGCAATATTTTGTTCTCCGCTGGAGAGTCTCTAAGTGGGTATATCAGGTGGGATGGAGCCACTGGGAGCTATTTGGAAGTACTGTGGCACCCACCCAAGCAATCAGGAGCGGTGATTTGGATGGCAGTATGTGGCAAAGTTGCCCTCTAAAGCCATCCTGCAAAACATAAAAGCATAAAATACACTAAGTTGGAAAGGAGGGAATGCAAATAATGGTAAATCTCTGTAGTTCCAAGTGCAGTCAATATAATATCGAGAAGAAAATAGAAGAAATAGAGAAGGAAAGGAAGAACGATACAAGATAACAATCCTGTGGGGAATGATCCTGGAAAATTAATGCTTAAGGAAAAATAAAATATAATCTGTACATTAGATTTTGTTCTAGACTTCAAGATTATTATGAGCTTTAGTATCAATATGAGATTGTATATTATGCAGAACACTGGAGTCACCTGGATGCTAGAGCCCTTCATGTGGCTCAGCAGCGACTTGCCCTAATGATCCATTCTCTGACTCAGTCCTTTTGCTTCTATCACTGCTGCCAAGTATTGACTCCCTACCTTCCTCACTGCCTCCTGGGCTTTTTAATGTTATGTCTGTATGGTTATCATGTTCTGTTTTACAATACTTTGTAAGCCTCTGAATAAATTCCTCATATTCAAGTATAGCACAGAGTAGTAAATGGTATTAATTGTTACTGATAGGGAATATCATTATGTTCTATTAATCTCTTTATCTTATCTTTCTGTCTATCTATCTATCTGTCTATGCATCTATTTCTATACACAGAGACTTTATGCTAGGCCACCTTAAGCACCATGCAGTCCATGGATGACGATTTTTTATCTCAGGCATGGTCAAAATCATCATATAATATATTCCTAATTACAGTGCTTTCTGCATTAGAAATTCTAATGAATCTCCATTCAGAAGAATGGTGTGATCTGTGTGATTTACTTTTCACACAGAATTTTATTCGTATTTCTTCAATCAATAAATATTACATACAGTAGTGATTTAATACATGGATCTTATTAGGCAAGCATTTGATATGCGCTACTAAATAATCCAGTATGTTTTTCTTCAGCTTTATTACATTTAATCTTATGACTCCTCTGCTTCAACCATATCAGTGGATTATATCATAAATTTCAATTTTTAATATTTATCTTTTTGCCTTTTTATTTATCATCTCCCTCTAAATACCCATCTCCCCTCTCCACAGCTTTTTTGTCATGTTAATTTCATTTTATGATATCCAAGGCTCACTACTCTAAAACTTGCTTACTTCAAATCCGAAAAGTTAGCCTTTTCTTTTAACCATTTCCACCAGCACTTAAGAGTTTACATGCTGAGTAGATAGCATGTTGATCTTTTCAACTGATTATAATTAATCTTTTGGAAATCTTTTATGTTCCCCTCTTTCCTACCTCCAGCAGAATTCGAAACTCCTCAAGGCAATGAATTTATTCCTGCGTTTTTTTCTACAGTGCCGTAGTTCTCTGTACAAAATGACTGCTCAGTAAACGTTTGCAATGTAACTAATTACATTGTTTTGCTGAAATGGTATGATACCTATGAGGCATGAGGCTGTATGGCAGTTTTTTAGATATACAATGAAGACAGGAAAATGAACAGCAAGAGCAATAACTCAGAAACAAAGGGGTTGAAGGAAAACAGCAGGTATTTTTCAAATTTTAATTCCCTATTGAGGTAACAAGAACTAAAGGAAGTGAAGATAAGGTTTAAAGTTAGCATTAAATGAAAACTGTTCTAAAAATAAAGTTATGGGCTTGTAGAAATTTATATTGTTTAATTTTTTTCACAACTTGAATAAGACAACAGACCTAGGTCTGAGATTGACCAATAATAGTTGGATTATACAATTTAATTTTTCTTTTTGTTAGATATATTAGCCTATATGTATACTGGATATGTAAATATAGATAATAATGATATTTTCCAGAAAAACAAGTACAGAATGAATATGTATAAAATATTTGGCTAATTTTAAAAAGATGATGTCCAGCATAAGACACACTTTTTTGCAGTAACTCTTAGAACTAGTCAGACCGGTTTTCAAAATTAAATGATCAAAAATCCCAGGCTGATTAAAATGCAACAGGTATAAAATAAAGATTGATGAACATGCTTTGGGACAGAGGCATCAGAATAAATAGTGTTTTCTGTTTAAAGGAAAATGCTGCAAAATACCATTTATCGTTTTGAAGAGATTTGAGAGAAATGTCTTCTAAAGTAAATACCATTGAAGTTAATTTTCTTGATGTTTCAGAAACGTGCATTATATTGAATAATCTTGTAAATATAATAAGTAGAGTGTCATTGGTTGACTAAGTTGAATGGAAACTAAATAAGAGCAAATCAAGTTTTCCACATGGTAATAGATTATCCATTGTGGGCCAGGTTCTTTTGGGAGGGGTGACTGTGGGAAAAACGTAACTTTACTTAAGTTGTACACATAAATCACACATCAATGATAAATCACAGTAAATAATTTCTGAACATTTCATAGAAACACAAAATCAATTACTTTATAAACTCTAAATCTGTTGTTTTCGAGGTTAGAAAATGGTAGCTGTGAATTCTAATTAGAATTATTAGGAAAAGTTTTATGAGGTAAATAACAATTGAGATCTGGATAGTTGTGAGGACTGGACAAATAAGATGTCATTAGGTGGTTTAATGTAAAAGGAAACTGTAAAGTGTAGTTATAGAATCAGAAAAACAAGTTAAAAGTTAATATTCTCTCTTTTTTTTTAAAGACTGACATTAGAAAATGGCAGATTTAGGGAGAACAAGTTATTTAAAATATCATGAGTACATCAGTTTGGAATAGAAGAAAGATGAGGCCAGATTAAGGAGGATTTTAAAGGTCAAGCTAAAGGATTTTCAGTTTATTTGGCAAGTTATTCCCATCACCTGCCATTGAAAATTTTTGAGGAGTAAAGATATGAAGTGGATTTTAGGAAGATAAAGCTGGCAGCAGTATTCGGTATAAAGATGAAACAAAGTGATAGGATTTTGATTAAGGTGGAAGTTGTAGGCTAAGCAGTCAGGAAGAGGAAAATTAACTGTTATTGAGTGATTTATTTTTCCTAAGAGTCATTGTATATGAAAGACTTTTTATTAATGACGACTAGTTAAACCCTATGAAGAACTAGGAAGTAGGTACTGTTTTTCTCATTTTATAAATTAAAAACAAAAAAAAAACAAAAAACAGGCTTTGAAAGGTTAAGTAAGCAATGAAATAAACGCTTAGAAGTCAGTGAAGCCAGAATTTAAGATAAGCTATATATTTGACTTCAAAATTACAGTTCTTAACCACTATAATACACTGAAAAAAAAAATCTTTGAAATATAGGTAAATGATTAGTTATAGGGGTATTGTCAAATTTAAAGAAAATAGAGTCAAAGCTCACACTTGGATAATTAGTAAGTTTTATATTTAATCTATCTTAACGTCTAATAATTTAGTTTGGTTATAAATTTTAGAAGTCACACCATTACAAATACAAGATTGGAACAGAAAAAAAATCATATTTCTAATTCTTAAAAATATACATCTGTTTGAGAAAGAAATGTGCAGAAAACCCTAGAAGCAAATCCAGTCTGTGTTTTTCTTGCTCTTGTATATTACTTCTAAATTGATCTGTCACAGAATTTGAAACCATTTTGATGTTTCATTTCAAAATGTTAGTGGCTGCCTTCATTAATGACAACCATATTTGGCAAACTGTATACTGAAAAATAGATATTCATGCTGTGATTTAAATCTCCAACAGAATAAAAATAGATATGAAAATTTTAATAATTTGAGCATCTGAGAATATCAGGATCCCTGCCCAGATTGAAAATTGAGATATTAATATCATATGTGTCTTATGGTCTGGCAATCTTGCTTATATAGAACAGAGTGAATAACCAAAAATCGAGGAAAAAGATCCAAACAGTCAAAGCTGATCTCACAATATGTAAGCATTTGGTCTGGTAGGCCTTCTCTTAAATGAGCTTTGCTCTTTTACTCTTATTTAGATGTATATTTAATGATCTTTACCATCAAAGAAAATTAGTGGGAAATCATGGATGAACTTTTGGTGAATTATATTTAAACTGCATTGTCATAACTTTAAAGATGATGTTCCTGTTATTGACAACTGTTTTCAAGAAAAGTATGGCATATCATTATTAGACACTGCTTAAAAACTCAAATAGGTTTATAACAAAGATATTTTCCCATCTGAAATATTTAAAATTAAGAGAAAGTATTGACGTTTGAAGTGGGGAAATTCTTCACCAACAGTAAAATTTACTTATATGGAATACCTTATTCTCCTTTGATGGCTTATTATAAGGTTTTTAGTTTAATGAGTATAATATTTAAAAAAAAATTTGTTAAGAAACAGTTAACATGTTCAAAAAGTTAGTCCTGGGTTTTCTTTCAGCTGTACTGAAATATATTTTTCTTATACCATAGTATTCACTCATTTTAGGCCCACATTGAATATGTTTTGGTAGATTCATAAAGTTGTGCAGCTATGACCAAAATCTAATTATAGAATATTTTCACCTCCTGTCCCCTCCAAAAAGAAACCCCCTACCCATTAGCAGTCACTCAACATCTTCCTCTTGCCAGCTCCACAGCCCAACCCTAGCCAACCACTGACTTACTACGTCTATAGACCTCCTTTTTCTAGATGATTTATATAAATGTAATCATATACTCTGTGGTCTTTCCTGACTGATTTCTTTCATTTAGCTTAATACATTCAAGGTTCATTGATGCTGTATCATGTATTAGTAGTTCATTCCTTTTTATTTCTAAAAATATTTCACTGCATAGATATGCCATATTTTAAAAACTCATTTATATGCTTTCATTTCTCTTGGATATACCTGGGATCACAGATATTTTTGAAGTGATACATTGGGATTTATGTACTTTATCCTTTACTAGGTTTTATTGTCATAATTTTTCCCAAAAGTAACCAAATGAATTAGTGTTGCTATATTTAAAGAAAACAATTAAAAATCTCTCCCACCCTTTCTTCTTTCCAAACTCTCCAAATAATAATAGCCTAGTTCATATCACTCCATATTCTACACTGTTCTTGCATGCTTATAAACATATAAAACACATCTACAAACTTATACAAAATGTAATGTATACACATATGAGGTTTGTTGTATGATTTGTAAAAATAGGATAATACTAATATTTGCATTGATCTGTAATACAAATTGTTTTTCTTATTCAAAAACATACCATGAGTTTTCCTCTAGGCCAAATGAGGTAGCTCTGACATATTCTTCCTAGTGACACAGCATTTCATAAAATTAGTATAATAAAATATACATAAACATTTGCCTATCATTGGAAATTCAAATTTAATTATTTTTCCTCCATTTTTTTGCAGCTACAAAACTACAATAATCGTTCTTTACATATGTTTTTATAAGTAATACAACAATTTCTATAGGCTAGATTCCCCAAATTAGGATGACTCAATCAGTAATAATCCTTAATTTTACTATGTATTGCTAAATTCATTTGCAAAATGGTTGGTAGCAATTCATACTCCAGCCAATAATTCATGAGTAACTGTTTCAGTTTCTCCACCAGCACTGGATATAGTAAATCTTTTTAAGTTTGCCAATTTTATTTGTATTTCATTGTTGATTTAATTTGCGTTTCTCAGACTACAAATGAGAAGAAACATCTTTTCATATGCTGATTAGCAATTTAAATTTTCTCTTCTGTGAATTGCTAATTCTTTTCTTTTGCCCTTTTTCTACCAAGTTTGTTTGTTTTCTTCTTACAATTTATTGGCACTCTTTACATATTAGGAATATTAACATTTGCTTATCATTTGTGTTGCAAATATTTTACCACTTGATTTTTGAATTTTTTTTTGTCCTTTGCCATTATTGTTTATAATGTACTCAAATATATCTATTTTTTTCCCCATTCATTGTGGTTTGCTCAGGAACACTTTTCTGCCTGCTAGTGATAGAATATTTTCATATGCTTTTTAAAGCATTTCTTAAGTGCATTTCAATTAATATTATGTGTAAACAAAAGACATAATATTTCTAAGGTATTCAGTAATACTCCTGATGCTAATGCAATATCTAACATTTTTTTGCTTAGTTCATTTTCTAAATATCAGATGCTTTATATAATTTGAGAATATTTTATAAAATGAAATTATATACATTTTATTATTGTAATTCTGTTTCAAAATAAACATTGAAAGATTACAGTGTACATTGTAAATGTTTAATTCAAAAATAGTTACTTAGAATGTTATCAGATGTGAAATGAAAAATAATGCTAATAGATATTTTTACCAAAACGGTAGAAATACTGATTCATCTGATGCTATAACATAAAACATCTCAATTTATAAACCTAGAAACCTAGAATTTATAAACCATTATAGAAATTATCTTGGTGTTTATTATTTTCTAATTCCCTTTCAGTAACAATGAGAATCTATTATTCTTACAGTTGGAAAATCATTATGACTGTGGAAAATTTAAAATTCACACAGTAACTTCTAATTAGTACATTTTGGGGATGAGAGAATTTCAGAGATATTTCCATACAGGAAACTACTTTTTGCCTTAGCATTCTCAGATTATTTGACTGGTTCGGTGCTTTCCTTACTTTTATTTGGAATATAAAAATGTGCCTGGGGTAAGGAGATTAATTACTATAATGTCAATATTTTATGAGAAAATATATTAAATTTTGTCTTCAATATAATTCATGCCTGGAGAGGGTCAGTACATTAATTTAGATGACTAAAAGAGATTGATACTTCCACATAACTTGGATCTGTATTTGAGACTTTAAGTAGTACTTTAAGTTTTAAAATTTTACACTAAAATTTAAAAATTCTTTCTTTCAGTGCATTTGAATGATCAGTATTTGAATATTGCTTATGTTTAATTTTTAAAGTATCATAATTTTTGCTTAATAATGAGATATCATCAACAAAACTTCCTGTAACACAATCCCATGTTCTAGCAGGGAATCCTGGTTCACGATTTTGTTTGAGAGAAAAATAAAAATATCATTTATTTTTCAAGTATATTTCAAATTGTAAAATTATTATTATTTTATAGAGCCCCTTTTTCACCCCGTTTTATTAGTATGTTTTTAAAGAACTTTTTCAAGTCAAAGGATATTTTAAAATTCCTTTTGTGCTGTTAACTAGGTGTAGACTATATTCTCTACTTTTGATGAATTTGTAATAAAGTTTGAGATATAAAAGGTACATTTAGGACAGTATTAACCAGAAAAATATGAGACAAAATTTAATCAGTGGTCAGGTAGTGCAGTATCAACTAAGGAAAGTGGGAATATAGAAGAGGATGTATTCTTTGAAGTTTGAAAGTCATTGGAAACCTAGAGCAAGTATATGATTTGTATTATTTATTTGTTTATATAAGGGGTGGTTTACAGAGAGCGTATTGACAGAGCAAAAGGAGAAAAGCAGAAATAAATATAAGCTGTGCTAGAAGGAAGTTTAATCGGTTTGAATTATACACAATATAAACAAAACTGTTTCAGTAAAAAACCCATTCTTTAAAGTAATATGTGGATTGTGTTTAAAATAGAAAAGGGAAACTTTCCAAATTTCTCTTTGAATGCCCAAACACAAAGATCTTAAACACACACACACACACACACACACACACACACACACACACACACAAGTAATAAGTAGACTTAGAAAATTCTAATTCAGATACAGGTCTCTGAGGATTTTGTCACCTATGTTAAATCCCTCCCCTCCATTCACAGACATTTAATGCTCTCTTTCTCTTATTCTGCATTTTTCTTAAATTCAAAGCATTGTTTTTCTTCAATACACAATATATTAGGTAATTATTTATTTTCTCCTCCCCTGGAATGTAAATTCTGTAAGAGTAAAGGCTTTGTTTTATCACTGGATTCTATCACTTATAATATTATTAAGCTCATGGTAAGAATGAATAACTGTTGAATGCATTATTGAATGATTGAATTCATTATTTATTGGATGATGTTGAGAATGTAAGGTCATCATTTGAGAAAAAATGTAGAAAATAATATGTCTTTTACCTTCAAATTTCAAAATAAATGTCAGAATTATTAAATAGTTATTTTTAAAAAATATGACTGAATAAGGAACAACATTTTAGGCATTAAATAATACAAGATATCATAAGGAAAGTTCTAGTGAAATGATTACTTAAGTATCTAAAAGCCTGTACATAAAAAATATTGCAAACCTGTTGAAAGCTATGCCTAGCAGGTAGAAATATGTGCTACAAATACATAAATGGAATAATGTTCTTAATAAAAAATTAGTTCTTACGAATCATGAAAAATACTCAACTTACCTAAATGATTAAAAACTAGGCAAAAAGTTATTAAACATCCTAAAAGAAATATAAATGACTGCTATATTGATGGAAAAAATATCATATCTTATTTATAATTAAATGAAATGCAAAATAAAATGCTAGTGAGCATCGTTTTTACCTATCAAAAAGATGACAACATCTTTTTGTTGGCTGATGGTGCTGGGGCCTGGGCAGAAGGGGATTGCAGGGTGGGGGTTGGTGATAAGAGGGTGAAGACCCTGAGCTGTCTTACTTTGCTGTGAGAAGGAGTGATAACGATTACCCATTTTTAAAAATCAATTAGAAAATCGTGTCAATCTTAAAAAATATTCTTTTTCTTTAACCAAGTGCTTCCATTTCCAGAATCTTTTTTAAGGAAGTTTTCAGAGAAGTGGACAAAATTGTATGTACAAAGATCTTTAATTCTGTATTATTATTATTATTATTTGTTTCTAAGGTTTTAAAAAATGTTTAAAATTAGGAGAGCAATTAAATAAATGATATCCTCATAATAGGTAAATATGCCATTGTTTAAATTGAAATTATCAGAGGACTTTTACTGTCATTGGAAATATTCCATGATATATCATTAAGGGATTAAGGAGGAAAAATTCTATTGCAAAACTACATATCCAGCACGTTATCTATCTACCTATGTAAATATATATATGTATATATATGCATAAAACTACTATACATATGTATATGTATGGCAGTGTTCATCTCTAATAATGTTATTATACATTATCTTTTACATTTATTTTTATAAATTGTTTTACATTGGATATCAAAATTGTTTTACATTGGATATTATTCTCATAATGTAGAAAAGGAGTAATATGTATTATTTAAAATTCATATAATGTATCTAGGAGTGCATGTATGGCATAAAATGATGGAAGTCACTTGCTGATTTCTTTAGGTATAAATATAGGTTTAATTTTTAAAGTCAGAAAGCAAGTTAACATGACTTTTTTCCAAGCTTATGTTATTATTACATGAATTCTCAGTGTACTTTCTAGTAAAACTCTTTAATTCCAAACTCAAAGTTTTACACTAATGACAATGTAAAACCTGAATAAATATAAAATGTGATGGTATTCTTTAGAATAGATGGTGTCATTTAGATACTATTTATGAAAATGAGATACAATAAATGGAGTTATATATCTTAGATCCTAATAACAAGTGACATAAAATTGCCATTGACTAGAAGTATTTCATGTTTTTCCCCCAAAGCATAACCTCACAAGCACAAGTCCAAGGCAGAATTTTAACTCTCTCTTGCTTTCAACTACAAGCTTCCAACAGTGATCCAATTTTTATTACACTATATGATTATTCAATTCTATTCTCTACCTAATCCAGATGGTAGTAAAAAATACTTAATTTGTATATGTATTTTGTTAATGGTAGTGTTTAGTGGGTCTATACCATCATTTATTTCAGTTCTAGATCAAGTGTGTGTGTGTGTGTGTGTATGTGTGTCTATGTGTGTGTATATACTTTTTTGAGACAGAGTTTGGTTCTTGTTGTTCGGGCTGGAGTGCAATGGTGCAATCTCAGCTCCCTGCAACCTCTGCCTTCTGGGTTCAAGCAATCCTTCTGCCTCAGCCTCCTGAGCAGCAGGGATTATAGGCGAGAGCTGCCATGCCCGGCCATATCTTTCTTTTTAGAAAATGTGTGGCTAACACAGGGTACTTTACTTTGATATTTTAAGGGAAAAATAATAAAATTTATACTTCAAGAACACTTTGCCTTTGGAAAGATACATTTTTTACTTTACCAGATAGTTGCTAAGAACATTGCTTTAGTAATAGACAATCTCATTTAGAGTCACCTGTAGTAAGGTTTGGAGAAAGGCCAGAAGAGGTATTACCCAAGTAAGAGAATTAAGTAAAGCAGAGAAAACTGAACTTCAAAAGGGAAGTAGGAAGTCAAGAAACATATGTTGGTAATTGTTGCACTTGCTTAGATGAGATTTGTTTCGATTTCAGCAAATTGTGAAAGAAAAAGAGTAACATACTTTTTAGAATGGCTTGGCCATGGAAATCTCTGGTAGTTTATGCTCTATCATTCCGTAGTTTTATTTTGTGATGGTGTTACTCAAAACTAGAAAATTAGCATTTGGTTACCTGAGAAGCAGTATATTTGGTAGTTCCAACATTAAATTCATTATTTTATCTGAAAATAGAAAGAAATTATAACTTTAAAGATATTTCTTGGATTCTATTGAAGGGTCTGTTATATATCAGTCTTTTTTGAGTATTTTGGTTCCATGAACTCTTAATTGGTTTCATACTCTTTTTTGGTATAGCCAAAGACAAACATTTTTAGAGATAGCAATCTATAGGAAAGATTTAAATTGTTTTGAAAATCCCCCCAAATTATCATACCCTGAAACAAAATGGATGGATACTCTTACAAAGACAAAGCCTATAACTTCCTGTAAAATTACTCATAAGAGTTTATGGATTACTTAATCCCAGTGTACTTTGTTTACTATAAAAAAAGAACAATGAAGATAGCTCAGTTATATTTGTATTACTCTGCCAATGTTAATAGTAATTGGCTAATAAACTCTGAGATTTTATTCACTGATGTCAGTCTTTTTTACTTGATGACAGATGATTAGTCCATTAGACACATTTATATATAACTGTTCTAACAATGTAGATTAAGGTTTCTGCTCATTACTTCTTATTTTCACATATAATTGATTATTTCTGTTGTATGCAAAGCTAGTAGGCCAAGGTCTGTCTGAAAGTAATTGTATTATATCTAACTTTTAGTAAAACATAGTATCACACAGAATCTTTAAGGAGTTTAAATTGCTTAGAAATGAGTACTGTTAAACGACTTGAAGTACCTGTAATATTTTTAACTGTTTCTAAAAAAATAATATTTTCACTTGAGAAAACGCAAATAATAACAATAATAAAGAAAAACTGTACTTAATCTGTACTGATTAATGATAAAGAGCCAGGGGCAAAATTTAAATATTATATACTTTAAAAATGTAGTACATATTTTTTGTAACAGATGAAGAAGTTGTATTGCCCATTTTATTGACTGAGAAGTAGAGCATTTAATAAACTATAACTTCCTGGTAAAAGTAGCCAGGCGAAGGGTGAAGAAAATAATTAGGAAGTAATCCTCATTTGGCTTTTATTCTGGCTCTTGCTAATAGAGACCATCAAAAAGAGACCTAGTTCACCTTGGCTCATCCCAAAAGGACTAGAAAGAATCCTCAACTCTCAAAGGAAATTCTAGAACAGCCCCCACCTCTTCTTGGATTTTTTTTTTTTTTTTTTTTTTCAGACTAATACATCAGAGCCAGATGTCCTTAGGTGATTCACATTTTAAAATTCTTCCTACCCTTTCTGCAGAAAAGACATTAATATGTAAGAGGGGATTGGCATTTGGGAATCTCTAATTCAGCACACTTCCAATAGTCTTCCTGACCTCCCTCCAACACCAAGAGCCCAAAGTCCTCCATCCGGGGAAGTTTGAGCTATGTGAAAGAACCCTTGAATTCTCCTTGCGCTGTGGGAAGAATAGACCCTCTGGAAGTAAACTTATAAAAGTGCTTTGGAGCTAGGATTTTCCGCCTTTTCTTTTCCCCTTCATGCATGGTTATTGAGATTGTCTTTGTGATTGAGTTCTTGGCACCTTAGCTCTAAAAAAGATTTAGATAAATTAAAAGAGCTTCCGAGAAAAGCCACAAAAATGATGAAAGAGTTAGAAGTATTGATTTATGAGGAAAGATTAAAAGAATGAATATGCCTTGGCATGGCATCAAGTTAGGATGTGTTGCCATACTAGAGCTATAAATATTTGTAAACAGTAGGAGGAGGAAAAAATGTTTAAATGGTCCAATGAAGCAATATATTATGCAAGAAAGATAAGGGTAAGAGTGTGTATTATTAATGTCTTTCCTTCTGGATTTTCTTTCCAAATATTCTGGCCACACCTTTACTTGGAAACAGAAATAGTTATAATTTTCCATCTAGAACACCTGAATGCCTCATACAGCTTAATGCTGGTAAAAGAGGAGAATAAAATGAGAATATTACTTTTTTTATCAGCTTGAGAAATGCTGTGCAGTGTTTCTGAGCTGTCTAGGCCTTTCCTAGGTTTCTGTCTACCAATACTGCTCATGGGCACTGAGTAGCTTACGGATGGCAATGGGTTGAGCTGCCAGCAGCGTAGCTGCAGTAATTCTGCCCATCCCAGTACAATCAACTCTTTGTGTTCTATGCAGTGAAGAGCTCCCTTCATTTATTATGGGCAGAGTTAACTCCACCTTAGCAGCTGTGCATTCTGCATGCTTCAGCTTCCATGGGTGAGCCTTAACAGAAGGGAAAGGCAGGGGTGGGCCACCAAGATGCACATTTTCCAGCTGTGCTCGGAAAGGCATGTCTTCCTTCTAATCCAGAAGGGGAAGACAAACAAACCCCATCTTAAGTCTTTCAGAAATAATGCACTATTGAGAGTCAGTTGGAGAGGAAAGTATTGAGTTTTATTTGATTTATATGATAATAGGCTCGGGCAACTGTTTAGTTCCCTAATCCTATTGAATGGTGTAGAAAACAAACTACAGATTTCCCCACAGGAACTTTATTTTTTACTGATGGGTTTTCTTCAAATTGACTTAAATTGTTTCTTGGAATGTATACATACTATATCATGAAGGCAGTGTTATACTGGGTCATTCAATTTTAGATGAGACCATGAAATTCTATTTTACCTATAAACTACTAATAATTCCATTTTGGCTTTACTAGGCAACTCTCCTCATGTTGTTTATGAGAGAAAATGAACTATAAGGTTTAACTTAAAATATCAGGAGGCCGTCTTCCCGGAGGACAAATTCCCTCAATGGAAATTTGTACAATACAGATTGGCATCACTCACTTTTAACTATCTGTATTCGCTTTTTTTTTCAGTTCGTTATTTTTAAACATATATAATTTTTATTTAAAGTAACAACAACAAAACAAAGTGACTATATCTGCATTTGCTTTAAAGAACGGGCCGTATTTGGTTGCCATTCAAGAGGAGAGCTGTGCTCTATCATTTAATATAATTCAGGATGAACAAATTAGCAGGTTCAGTATTGAGTCATTACATATATACGTGCCCTTTAGACATGACTCATATGTATTATTAAAAGTAGGCACAGTAAACTCAGAGGAAATCACAAGAATGATTACCTGAAATAAAGATGGCGAAGTCACACGTGAGACTCTGCAGATTCTATTTGTGGTTCATCTGTAATCATGTAATTTGGTGTAGGTCCTCTTTTATTTTTTTCCTTTAACACAGAACTTTTAATAATCTCATTTTCATTTAGACAGTCACTATCTATACATTTATGAACACTTTAAGATATATAGATTAAATTTCTAACAATGCAAAGCAAATAAAGCATATGTGTTACACATGCAATATGTATTAAAATATATACATTCTAGAGTAAATTAGATGGTATCTAGAAATAGTCTTTGTACTCATCTATTTTGGCTTTGTCTCTCTTTCTGCCTTTCTCCCCTTTTCTCCCTCCTTCCCTCTCTTCTTGCTGCTTTCTCTTCCCTTCCTTAAGTACTTGCTTTCTCTTCCTCCTGTTCCTCCCTCTCCTTCTTTGTCTCTTTCTTCTTTCAGCCCTTGTTTATAAAAGAATGTAAATGTTTACCAATCCAGTTACCATGCTGTGTGACTTCTTATTATAATTCATTCTCATTCTTCAGGAGCTATCTGAAACTTGTCTCAGTATTTGGTATGCATATAAATTTGATACAGACTAGGGGTGATGTCTCACACCTATAATCCCAGTACTTTGGGAGGCCAAGGTGGGTAGATCACAAGGTCAGGAGTTCATGATCGGCCTGGCCAACATGGTGAAACCCCATCTCTACTAAAAATACAAAAATTAGCTGGGTATCCAAGAGGCTGAGGCAGGAGAATCTCTTGAACCCAGGAGGCAGAGGTTGCAGTGAGCCAAGATCGTGCCATTGTACTCCAAGACGACAGAACAAGACTCCATCTCAAAAAATAAAAATAAAAACAAATACATTAAATTAATTAATTGATTTGATACAAACCAGATAGTCAAGCATTTTTTAATAAATTAGGAAGTCTAATAATATATAAAATACATTAAAATAAGGTATATAAAAGTGAAGGAAGACATCCTCACTATATGTTATATTATTACCAAGATGATAAGCACTGACTCTAATATCTTCAGCTACTCATAAGGGAAAGAAAACAGGCTGCTTTTGCAAAGATAGAAAATTATGTTACTATGATCAAATTATTCACTATTTTCAAAAGCTTTACTAATTGCTTTTGCATCAGGGATGCATATATTCAATTCAAAATAAAAACTATCAGGCGTTTCTAGTTCTAAGTGCTCCTACGGAATGAGATTTTACTGACAGCATTCAATACACTAATGTGGTAGTTTTGATGAATTTATTTTGAAGTAATTCAGGATAAGTAGAATAAAATAATACCTATTGTCGAAACTGGTGAGAAAGCTTCCATCTTGAGTATAGTAATAGCAAGCAAAATGTCAGACTGATAAGAACATAGCAAAATTTGAAATGTTGTGTTAAATATGATGAAATATTTCTTCAAAATTATTGGGAAAACAGAAGCTGATGACTTAATTTTTACCTAATAATGATATAATCTTATGTATATTCAGAGTAATCATTTTAGAAAAAAATGCAATGTAGTGAAAATATATGTAAGAGACAAAAGAAGTAAAAGTAAATGCAACCAATGTAGCAAATAGCTGGATAATATTAAGCACATTAAAAAAATCCATATCTCAAATTTTCATTTATTTTGCACATTACTTAGTATAGCAAATCTATGCATTTTAAAGCCAATAAACATTATATAAATGATGGCCTGATTAATTGAAGATTGAGTAAATCGATGTGTTATTGTAGATATACACACTCAGTACCTTCAAAATTATTTGGTTTTTATTATTTATGAAGTCTGATTATTTATAACATCATTTTAATATGTATGTGGAAAGGAGACCTTTTTGAAACAAAGGGAAAATGAAGGTACTTCAAAATCCATGAAGATGTCTGTATTCCCTTTATGAGATTCAGTCAGTAATGCAAATTCATTTGAGTGAGAAAGAATTAAATCCAAAGCCACTTGGGAATAAAGGCCAAGCCAGGCTTCTACTTCAAGTTTGAGGACTGCTAAATCTAATGGAAGAGTGATATATATGCAAATAGATGTATGCTGTCTCATCGGAGGTTACAGACTTTCTATTTTGCAAAGTATAATGTTAAAACAAAGCCCCACTATCATTTCCATTTAAAGAAAGGAGGTATTTTGCCACCAGAAAACCAAAATAAAAAGTGAAGTATAGTAATGCAGAATGAAGAAGAATGCTTCAAATTTGCTAATTCCAGCTTTTTGAAAAACACTCTGATATCCCTATAACATTCTGTTTTTCCTGTATTTTGGTGAAAACTTTCTCATAAACTGCCCAGGTATGCAGGTCAATCATCAACCAAACAACTGAGTCCCCAGTCAAAACCAAAGGATTCAAGAATGGAATCCTATGTAAGCAGTCCAAGAACTCATCTGGTCCAATCTCTTATTTTTATGGGTGAGGAAGCCCATATTCTGAAGCCCATTAAAAGGCACTGGATAACAATTATGCTTTAAATCTGAAGGCACAGGGGAGAAGAAGAATTAGTTATTCGTGGATGAAAGCAACACTTAAAAAAAAAAATCCCTGAGATCAGAGACAGCACTAAGAGTTTTAAATAATGTGGCCAGGCGTGGTGGCTCATGTCTGTAATCCCAGCACTTTAGGATGCTGAAGCGGGCAGATCACTAGGTCACGAGATCAAGGTCATCCTCGCCGTCATGGAGAAACCCCATCTCTACTAAATATACAAAAATTAGCTAGGTGTGGTGACACATGTCTGTAGTCCCAGCTGCTCGGGATGCTGAGGCAGGAGAATCGCTTGAACCCGGGAGGCAGAGGTTGCAGTGAGCAGAGATTGCGCCACTGTACTTCAGCCTGGACAACAGAGTGAGACTCCATCTCAAAAAAAGAAAAAGAAAGGATTTTAAATAACCTTAGAGTTTTCTTTGCATTTAGGCATGGTATACTAGTTTGCTAGAGCTTCCAGGATGAAATACCACAGACTGGATGGCTTAAACAACAGAAATTTATTTTCTCACCATTCTGGGGCTGGACGTCCAAGATCAAGGTGCTAGGTTAGTTTATTCTGAGGCCTCTCTTCTTGGCTTGCAGATGGCCACCCTCCTGATGACTCTGCACATGGTCTGCACTCAAGCACACGGGTTTGTGTGTGTGTGTGTGTGTTGTAATTACCACTGTATTTTATTATTTTATATATATATTTAAACTGTACAAAATGATGCTTTGAAATAACTATTCATAGTGAAATGATTACTACCAGCCAGCAAATTAGCATATTTATTCACATATTTATTATACACTTTTTCTGTGGTAAGAGCACATAAAATCTGCTCCCCTAGCAAATTTTCATTATACAATGATTGACTATAGATTTTATGTTGTACATTAGATCTCTAGACTTATTAATCCTACATAACTACAACTTTGCACGCTTTGACCTGCATCTTCCTCTTTCCCCTATCATCCCTGGGAACCACTTGTTACTCTGTTTTTATGTATTCAGCCTTTTCCTTTCTGTCTCTGACTTATTTCACTTAGCCTCATGTCTTTCAGGTTCATCTACCTGACACTTAAGTTGTTTATATTTATGCGCTATTGTGAGTAACGCTGCAATGAACATTGGTGCACAGATATCTCTCGAAGGTGCTGATTTCATTTCCTTTGGGTATATACCTAGAAAAGGATTGCTGAGTCTAATGATAATCCTATCTTTAAAGTTTTGAAAAACTTCCACACAGTTTTCCATAATGAATGCACTAATTTTCATTCCCACCAACAGTATGCAAAATCTTCCTTTTCTCAAAACCCTTGCCAACACTTGTCTTTTTGATAGTAGTCCTAACAGATGTAGAGTGGAATTTCATTGTTGCTTTAATTTACATCTCCCTGATTCGTGATATCAAGCACCTTTTCATATACCTGTTGCCCATTTTTATGTCTTCCTTGGAGAAATGTCTATTCAGATACTTTGCACATCTTTTAATCATGTTATGTGTGTTTTATTTTTTCTACTGAGTTGTGTGAGTTTCTTAAATACTTTGGTTATTAACCCTTTATCAGCTATAGGGGTAACAAATATTTTTTCTTAATCTATAAGCTGAGTTTTCATTTTATTGTTTCCTTTGATGTGCAGACGTTTTTTAGTTTGATATAGTCTTACATGTTTATTTTTGCTCCTCTTGCATGAGATTTTGGTGTAATACCCAAAACACCATTGCTAAGGCCAATATTCAGAGAATTTTCTTCCATGTTTTCTTCTTCTTCTTCTTCTTCTTTTTTTTTTTTTTTTGAAGCAGAGTCTTGCTCTGTGGCCCAGGCTGGAGTGTAGTGGTGCAATCTCAGCTCACTGCAACCTCTGCCTCCTGGGTTTAAGCAATTCTCTGCCTCAGCTTCTTGAGTAGCTGAGATTACAGGTGCCTGCCACCATGCCTGGCTAATTTTTGTATTTTTAGTAGAGATGGGATTTCACCATGTTGGCTGGGCTGGTCTCCAACTCCTGACCTCAAGTGATCTACCTACTTTGGCCCTACAAAGTACTGGGATTACAGGCATGAGCCACCATGCCCAGCCTCTTCCATATTTTCTTTAGCTAGTTACATGGTTTCAGGTATCATGTTTATGTCTTTAATTCGTTTTATCTTAATATTTGTATATGGTGAAAGATAAAGGTCTAAATTCATTCTTTTGCCTGTAGATAATCAGTTTTCCCAACAGCACTGGAGAAACGACCCTTTTCTCATTATGCATTGCTGGTGCCCTTGTTGAAAATTAATTGACCATATATGCTTGAGTTTGTTTCCGGGCCCTTTATTCAGTTGTGTTAGTCTATGTGTGTTGGTTTTTATACCAGTGCAATACTGCATTGATTACTATATCTTTTGTAATATATATATGTATATTTCTTTTTTGAGATGGAGTCTTGCTCTGTCACCAGACTGGAGTACAGTGATGTGATCTTGGCTCACTGCAATCTCTACCTCCTGGGACCAAGTGAATCTCCTGTCTCAGCCTCCCAAGTAGCTGGAACTACAGGCACACTGCACCATACCCAGCTAATTTTTGTATTTTTAGTAGAGACAGGGTTTCACCCTGTTGGACAAGATGATCTCAATCTCCTGACCTCATGATCCATCCACCTTGCCCTCCCAAAGTGCTGGGATTGCAGGTGTGAGTCACAATGCCTGGCCAGTAAGATAATTTAAAATCAGGATGCAATGTTTCCAACTTTATTTTTCCTTCTCAGTATTGCTTTGGCTACTTGAGGTCTTTTGTGGTTCCCTACAAATTTTAGAGGTTTTTTCCTATTTCAGTGTAAAAAGCCATTGGAATTTTTATAGAGATTGCATGGAATCTGTATACCACTTTGGGTAGTATGGACATTATAACAATATTAGTTTTTCCAGTCCATGGACATGGAGTATCTTCCCACTTATTTGTGTCTTCTCCAATTTCTTTCATCAATGTTTTATAGTTTTCAGTATACAGATTCTTCAGCTCCTTGATTAGGTTTATTCCTAAGTATTTTATTCTTTCTAATGCTATCATAAATGGGATTGTTTTCTTGATTTACTTTTTGTATATCTCTTTATTGGCATAAAGAAATGCAACTGGTTTTTGTATGATGATTTTGCATCCTGCAACTTGACTGAACTCATTAATTCATTCTTACAGTTTGGTACAGTCTTTAGGGTTATCTGTGCATGGGATCGTGTCCTCTGCAAATAAGGATACTTTTACTTATTTTCCTATTTGAATACCCTTTATTTCTTTTTACTGTCTGTCTCTCTTGCTAGTACTTTCAGTCCTATATTTAATAGCCGCACAATTGGTGGGTTTGATTTCTTGGCGGGTGACAGTCTAATAACCACAACGAAGAAAGTTTTAACAAGGGAATTTTTTTACTTGTAACAAGTACGGGGAACACTAGGGAAGTTCCCAAAGCAGTGCCTCTCCAAAGAAAGATGAAAACAGGGCTTTTATTAGGCTGATTCGCTGAGTCATTGCATGCAGAGGTGGAGTCAAGGCACCACAGGAGCAGTCGCCAATGATGCTTCCACATCTATGCGTAGAAAATGGTGAATAAACACCTCTCTGGATGAGTTTTTTAGTATAGTGATGAGGAGAGGTCACCAAAGTTCATCTCCAATTCAGGCATGTCTAGATCCAACTGGTTTTCTGAGGCAGAGCTTCTTCCTGGAACTTTTTTGAAACAAGAACTTTTTTGAAACAAGGTGCAACAGTTACAAGTAGGTAATTTTCACAGTGTGTACCAGAAAACCCAGGGACTGTGAGTTTCAAATCCCTCCCTGAGACATTCTACTCCTCATTCTTAGAGCTGGAGGTCATTGTTCTTTAACGACTTCATATAGGCCAGGGGCACTGAGTCCTAAAGTTAGAAGTGTGAAACTCTTGGGCTACTGAGTTCAAGTAAGTTTTTGGAGTTGTTCAAAGGGGCTGACATTTTTTGTTGTAATAAAAGCTAGAGATAAAAGTGTCAAAGTCTAGAGGACACAAAGTTTACTATCACTTTAAATATATGAAGACCAAAAGGTAACGGAGAACAATGCTCACTAGGGGCCCCAGCAGAGGAAGAAACCAGGTGAGTTGAGGTATAGTGGACTTGACTGTCTTGCAAACCTTGTTGGATGAGCTACCCTTCTGGTTGAAGGAATGCAGCCACTCTGAGTGTCTGAATATTTCTTTTACGTTAACCTCTGTTTTCCAGGAGTGTTTACCCAGGTACAACAGAAGGTCTTGGTGACTGCACATACCTATCTATCCCTGTTCTACTAGTAAATAGTCTAAGGTCAATTGATTATCCAACCCTACATTGGCTAGTGAATTTACGAAAATATGCATATTTTGGCGAGCCTGTCTGTATTAGCTGCCAGAGTACTGGATAATAGGGTGAAAAATTTTTTAGGGTGATATCATGACATGCAAATCCCTCAAGAGGCAGCTAACCCAGCAGCAAGTTTGGTGCCTGACAAGATTAGTCCAATAGTCTTTTTTGATCTATTATGGTGGTTGGTTTCATTATGGACTATTATCCAGGTGAGCCCCTGCAGGCTCACAGTGCACTGTCTTAGGTATATTACATTATCTACAACAGAGTAAGCCACTGTAAGTTGTGGAGAGGAGGAGACGGTTTAACCAACCAAGTGATCAGGGACCCCAAAGGGCAGAGGTAGTCTCATAATACTGAGACGATAAGGGTTCTTGGTAAATCTCCACTAAGTAAAAGTAAAATCTCCACTAAGATTTGCTTTTCTAGTGGAGCTCTTCCCACAGCTGCAGGAGTGCTATATGATAGTCTCCAATATGCAGGGAGTTGTTTATCTCTTACTGAATTTTACGTTGATTGTGACATTTCGTGTTGGGGTCTATCAAGTCCCCATAGCCATCTGTGAGGGGACACCCATGGGTGGTGTTTGGAATGCAAGTGTTAATGAGGTTAAGGGGGTAGACATCAGACTTCCCTCTACCACCCTCTTGTTCGGAATGCATTTAGTGTTTTCTCCTTTTCCTGAAAGATTTAAATCAGGCGTCCCCAAACTACAGCCCTCGGGCCGCATGCGGCCCCCTGCGGCCATTTATCCGGCCCCACCCCGCACTTCAGGAAGGGGCACCTCTTTCACTGGTGGTCAGTGAGAGGAGCACAGTATGTGGCGGCCCTCCAATGGTCTGAGGGACAGTGAACTGGCCCCCTGTTTAAAAAGTTTGGGGATGCCTGATTTAAATAAATGAGGTCTATTTTCATAGTGACATTGCCCTTCAGGGTGAGGTCCACACAACCCACAGACTGGGAAGGGCCCATTTGTACTTAGATAGGTTCAGGTGGGGTTTTGGATCCCCTTCTTTCCATGGTGATGTTAATGTCTCCCTGCAAAGGGTAAGCAACAGGACACCTTGTCTGAGTCTGGGGATATGCATGGCATATTCAACATTCAGACAAATTATCTCCACTGGTTATGACATGGGAGAAGTTTCCTATTGCACTGGCCTCCCAGAGACCACTGGCTATGGGAACTAAGAGGGCCAAGAAACATCAGGAAAAGAGGGGGTTCATTTTAAGGTGTCATATGGAAGGCTTTACCACCAATTAACGACCTAACAAAGTAAAACAGGGTGATAAGCATAGGGATTCCTACAAGGATGAGAAGGATGCCTAGTATGTTGAGGGCAAGGGCACATTTTACTTATCTGAGCCTTTTCTTCTGAAAACCAATTTGATGTCCCTGACAGGTTCACAAGTGTATGCTGGGGAGGGGTCCTTTAGGGGCTCCTGGGCTTTCTTTTCTCTTGAGTGGTGAATTCAAGGTGTTGCCCTTTGGAGTTTAAGAGAAGAATGAGTGCCTAGAAGCATTTGGTCAGGCCTCATCCATGCAGGCTGAGCTGGTCCAGGGTGGGGCCCGTCTTTCAGTTGTTGATGTGTACCCAGTCTCTTGGCTTGTACAGGTCAAGTTTTACCTGGGAAGGTACTGGGAGACTGAGGTTGCCTTATGGTTAAGAGCAGAAAACACACACGCACTCAGATTAAATGTCCATCCCAGTTCAGAACCTGTTGAAAGAGCAGCATCTGCCTCCTAGCTTCTGGGGGCTCCTACTCAGTGTTGCGCTAACTGGGAGAGGAGGGTTGGTGCTGGCAGGGGGAATAGGAAGCCCTTGTTACTTTTGTTTGGGAAGGAACTTCCCTTGCACAGGTAGGGAAGGCCCAGGTGGTTGGGATGACAGCCTTCCTCTCTCTGTCCTCTTTGTCCCTGAGTTTTATGGAGAAGAGGAAGTCCTTCTCCTCTGGAGGGCTCTCCAGGATTGGGAGCACTTTCTCTGGCATTTTAGTAGGAGATCTGGGTGGTCCCACTTAGAGAGTGTAAAGCCTGTGCTGGATCTGCAGGGTTGTCTTCTGGTACAGGGCCATAAAACACTGGCCATAGGGTATCACATCTAATTTCTCTTATCCCTTACAGAAAAGATCTAGCTATAGAATGATGTGGTAATTAAAAGACCTGATCTTCCACCAGGCTCCTGGATAGGGCACACTGTAGTCAGGCTATATTGCCAAAGAAAATCATCTGCTTTTCAGTCATTGGGGAATACCCAAAGATCTTCCAGTGTTAGCGAATGTGCCCTAACGGGCCTTTCTCAAGGAGAGAGGTCGAGTTCCTGATACCTTTGGGTCCTCATTCAGGGCTAATCCTAGGTTTCAAAGGGTTTTAGGTAATGAGGTATGGGCTATGCTGATATCTGATCATTAATTTTTCCTCTCCCAAAGAGGCAGACTTCTCTGATGTGTAAAACACAAGTAAGCAGATTTGTGAGGGTAAGCTGTTTGGCTCCTAATAAAGCCCTTGTGCTCCCCACAAACTCCAGCTGTGCTGCCCAACTACCTATTCATGCATAGAGCAAAATAGCTGCCCCTTCTTTTAAAAACATGTATCTGAAAATGTACCCAGAATGTACCCAGGTGGTACGAGCCTCTTCTTCTAAGTTAAAATGTCCCCAGTCTGTCAAGGCTGAGGGCTTCTGGGCATCCTTGGGTTCTTTCTGGCTTTGGGAAATGTCTTGCCCACCACACACATCTAAGGACCTTAAACCCATCTTTTTGAGAAAAATTGATCTTCACAGTTAATTTCACTGTTTGTTAGCCAGATCTAGATTACCATGTATAAGAAGGGGTATGTCTCTCAATCCCCCAGGGCACCAATCAGCCAAAGACAGAGCTTGTTTGATCGCTGGGGTGACAGTCTAATGACCACAAACCAAGGTGGATTTAACAAGGCATTTCACCGGGCGCGGTGGCTCACGCCTGTAATCCCAGCACTTTGGGAGGCCTAGGCGGGTGGATCATGAGGTCAAGAGATCGAGACCATCCTGGTCAACATGGTGAAACCCCGTCTCTACTAAAAATACAAAAATCAGCTGGGCATGGTGGCACATGCCTGTAATCCCAGCTACTCAGGAGGCTGAGGCAGGAGAATTGCCTGAACCCAGGAGGCGGAGGTTGCGGTGAGCCGAGATCGCGCCATTGCACTCCAGCCTGGGTAACAAGAGCGAAACTCCTTCTCAATTAAAATAAATAAATAAATAAATAAATAAAAAATAAGGTGTTTCATTATTTGCAACAAGTAAAGAAAATGTTGTGGAGGGTTCCCAAAGTGGTGCCCCCGCAAAGAGAGGCGAAAAGAGCCTTTCACACGGCTGCTTATCAGAGTCACTGCCTGCAGAGGTGGGGTAGCGGCAGCGCAGGCAGTTGCTGGTCGTGCTTTTTCGTATGTCACAAATATAAAAATGGAGAATAAACTCCTCCCTGGGTGGGGTTTTTAGCGTGGTTGGTGGTGAGAATTTGCCAAATTTCATCTCTAACTCAGGCATTTCTGGATCTGACTGGTTTTTGTTGTTCCGGGGATGAGCTTCTTCCTGGAACTTTTTGAAACAACAACTTAATGGGCAATGGTTGCAGGTAGGTACTTTTTCACAGTGTGTACCCCAAAACCCACAGACTCTGGTTACATGTTGAATAGCAGAGGTGAGAATGGGCATCCCTGTCTTGCACTCTTAGAAGAAAAATTTTCAAATATTCACTATTCATTATGATGTTAGCTGTGGGCTTTTCTTAAACGGCCTGTGAGGAAATTTTTCTTCTATAACTATTTTGTTGAGAATTTTTCTCATGATAGGATGTTGAATTTTGTTAAATGCTTTTTCTGTATCTATTGAGATGATCATATAGTTTTTGTCCTTTCTTCTGTTAATGTGGTGAATCATGTTCCAGGGATAAATTCCACTTAATTGTGGTGAATGATCTTTTCAATTTACAGTTGAAAATAATTTGCTAGTATTCTGTTGAGGATTTTTGCACCTTTATTCATTAGTAATATTGGCCTGTAGTTTTTGTTTCTTGTAGTGTTTTTTTCCAGCTTTGGTATCATGGTAATAATGATGGCCTTGTAAAATAAGCTTAGAAGTACTATTCCCACCTCTTTGGTTCTTTGGAAGAGTTTGAGAAAGATTGATCCTAGTTCTTCAAATGTTTAGTAGAATTCAGATGGGCAGATTGGATTGAGTCATTCTTATAATCTCATTTTAACTTAATCACCTCCTAAAAGATCTTTTCTCAAAATATGATTATATTTTGAGGAACTAGTGATGAGGACTTCAACATACAAATTTTGAGAAAACACAGTCTAGCTTGTAACACATGACTTACTGAGTCAGAATAGGTAGTCAAGGAAATGACCATGTTTTCTGGAGGCAGCAGCTGTAGTGACCATATATCCAACACAATAAACCTTAGGATTCTCACTGTAATTGAGCTCATTCAAGCAAAGCTATCCGCAGTAGGGACTTTCTCCTTCTAGAGGGGATATGCATATTCATTTCACCTATCCTCAAACTAATCTTTTGCTTATTGTAATAGTAAAAGACACACCCATGTGTGGAGATTTAACATGCTAGTGAAACATGTGGCATATGAACAAGCATGTACAGCTACTGCAAATGTGCACCCAGAAGACCACCCAGAACATGCTTACTAGTAACACCTCTGTCCACCTGCTCATGAATAGTCATGTAAAACTCATATGAAGGGAGTATCTCCAGCAATAATCAGTGCTGCCTCACTCTTACAGGCAGCTCACCAGAATCCTCTCTTTCAGGGTGTGCCATCTATTTTGCACCTAACTTTCAAAATATTCTTTTTCTTTTGCAGTAAATTATTCTATGCTGCATCTCCTTTGCTGTGTGTCTCATTTAAATTCTCTTAAGCCAAAAAGACAAGAACCGAGGTATCACAACAGCCATCAACATTTCCAGACTATTCACTAAAGCATTAAGCATTGTAAAAAAATGTAGGGAATAATATTGTAATTTTACTGAAAATACTCTTTAATAACTGTTGAGTAACTTATAATTTTCAAAAAGCTTTTAGAAATACTATGCCATGAGCCGGGCGCGGTGGCTCAGGCCTGTAATCCCAGCACTTTGGGAGGCCGAGGCGGGTGGATCACGAGGTCGAGAGATCGAGACCATCCTGGTCAACATGGTGAAACCCCGTCTCTACTAAAAATACAAAAAACTAGCTGGGCGTGGTGGCACATGCCTGTAATCCCAGCTACTTAGGAGGCTGAGGCAGGAGAATTGCCTGAGCCCAGGAGGCGGAGGTTGTGGTGAGCCAAGATCGAGCCATTGCACTCCAGCCTGGGTAACAAGAGCGAAACTCCGTCTCATTAAAAAAAAAAAAAAAGAAAAAAAAAAAAAAAAAAAGAAATACTATGCCATGGGCCGGGCGCGGTGGCTCAAGCCTGTAATCCCAGCACTTTGGGAGGCCGAGGCGGGTGGATCATGAGGTCGAAAGATCGAGACCGTCCTGGTCAACATGGTGAAACCCGTCTCTACTAAAAATACAAAAAAAAACTAGCTGGGCGTGGTGGCGCATGCCTGTAATCCCAGCTACTTAGGAGGCTGAGGCAGGAGAATTGCCTGAACCCAGGAGGCGGAGGTTGCGGTGAGCTGAGATCGCACCATTGCACTCCAGCCTGGGTAACAAGAGCGAAACTCCGTCTCAAAAAAAAAAAAAGAAAAAGAAATACTATGCCATGTTTTTTCTCACAATAATCTTGTGAGGAGAAAATGAGATTAGGTGAGCAAGTCACAATAAATGTAGGAACAAATCACATTTATTTTTTGACGTAATCATGTGTCGGCATTTTATGTTATTTCAATGAATCCCGGTAATTCCTTATCCCTGCTTTATCTAAGAGGAAACCAAAACTCAGGATAGAATACGAAACAAATTTCTTTCTTAAAAGGTCCTTTGATGATAAGTCTTATGGAATTATATATGCCTATGTGTGTGTGTGTGTATATATATATATATGTATATATATATATATATATATATATATGTTGTAACTGAGCAAGCATGAAGTCACCACTGAGACAAAGACTAGGCCTAATTACAGGGTCTTTATTGTCAGCGGCCATGGAGGACTCATGTCTCTCTAACCCGTGGCCCCGAAAGGAGGGTGTCAAGACCTTTTATGCCTGTAAACCACCTCCTGGGTAGGGGTGGGGGCAAGGGGCTTTGGACATTCCATAAACCACCTCCCGGGCAGGGGTGAGGGTGACGGGCTTTGGACATTCCGAGGGCCAGGGTACTTTGGACATTCCGATTGCTACCAAAGGGGTTAACAGAAGTCGAGATAAGCCTTAGTTAATACATTGTCTGGGTAGGGTGGAAGTTACAGACCTTAGTTACTTATTACAAGTCTTAAAATGGCACAGGAGCCAAAATGGCATTGGTTTGGACTGCTTGCCTGTCACATTAGGGTTACAGAGAGCAGTTTCAATGGAAAGCCAAAGTATGGTCGAGGTATGCAGTTTATGGGGCAATTACCATGGTGTGTGTATGTGTGTGTGTGTGTGTGTGTGTGTGTGTGTATCTTTTTTAATTTAGAGAGCATATAACATCTATAACACCTAGAATGAGATTCTTCTGAAGACATGATGAAGCTTTACTAATTATTCTTATGATTTGTAACTTCAAGTATTTGAGGTACTTCTTCTGGTTTCCCTGAAATCATTTGTGAAACCATTTCTGTTCTATATCCATTAGCAATTCATTATAATGAAAAGGATGATTGGCTTATTTTCTTAGGTATTAACAGGAAACTTGTGATGGAATAGCATACTTAATGCAGATCTTTTCAGTAAATATGGAGGGGTAATGGATATACGAGAAACTCATTAAAGTCCAAGAGTCCAGGTAGATGATTTTCAGACTCTGTATCTCATTTAGCAAGTGTTTATTGAGCCTTAACCAAGAATAGTTATAATCTTAAAGATGTTGAAAATGGTCCTTGAATTTGCAGTTTGCTCAAGGGTAAAGGATAAAAATATAGTTATAATGATTTATATTTTTGGTACCTGTTAGTTTGGTGCCCATCATGAAATTAAAGAAGTTTTGATCAGTTCAGGCATGGTGGCTCATGCCAGTAATCCCAGCACTTTGGGAGGCTGAGGTGGCCAGATCACTTGAGGTCAGGAGTTCGACATCAGCCTGGTCAACATGGTGAAACCTCGTCTCTACTAAAAATACCAAAATTAGCCAGGCCTGGTGTCACTGGCCTGTAGTCCCAGCTACTCGGGAGGCTGAGGCAAGAGAATAGTTTGAAACCAGACGCTGAGGTTGCAGTGAGCAGAGATCGTGCCATTGCACTCCAGCATGGGTGTCACAGAGAGATTCCATCTCAAAATAAATAAATAATAATGAAAGGACTTGATCATATAATAGAAATCCACCTGCACCTGCAACCACTCTTCTTCCTTTGACTATCCTTTTCTCACTACACTCAGAATTCCCTTGTCTTTATTGAAACCTTCTATTGAAATCTCTTCAAGCTCCTTGGATCTAGCTACCGAAACCACTTAGGTACTTGAGAGCTATTGAAATGGAAATATATTAAACTGGTAGGGTTATGTGTCTTTACCTCTAAGATACATTCTCCCAGTGGGATTCCAGATTTTAGAAATTCTTTCAAAAGTTTTTTGAATGAAGGCTTCAATGATTTATATTGCCTTATGGACACACACACGCGCGCGCGCACACACACACACACACACACATACACACGATGTCTGTTATAAAAATGACCAATTCATTTTGAACATACTGTATTTTATATATTTAGAATTTAATATATGACATTTATGTTTAAATATGTAACAGTATAATTCAAATACTCCCTCAATGTTTTGGCTGCCACTTAGAGTCAATCTTTCTACCTGCTATTTCCATATCCTTATCTATGCTTTAGCGTAACTGGACAGTTCTCCTCCCTTGAAAAATGCCCTTTATTATTTTACTTGAATATTACTCCATTCAGAAAATGAGAACAGCATAAAGAATTCTTATTTTTCCACTGGGCCAGGAAATACACTAGTGCCCTTGGGTGAATGTACACACAGTACAGTTGCAGATCATGGTATAAAGAGGGGTTAGTTACAGGTGATTGTTTAAAAGAAGGTAACTTCTGTCCTGGGAAAGTAGTAACATTCACAAAAAGATTTCCAGAACATTGTCAGAGCATAATAGGGAATCTAATTGAAAGCAAATAGACAGAGATCTAAATGGACACCATCTAAATGATCAGCCATAGGCTGACTTCAGGGTTATAAAGTCCCAGTCCTATTTTCTGAAATGAAGCTTACGCCAGGGCAGGTCCTGCCTTCAAGAAATGAATATATCTGATGTAATAGCTCTTGCCCTCTCAACTCCTGCCAGTACCTCTCACTGGCTGGGGCCAAGTGGAAGGCAGTGGGCAAAGGAAGGCCAGGTTAATGCATGACTTTAAGCATCAACCTTCTGGAGGGGAAAAGAATGAGAAGAAGAGTGATGGACCTGGAAAGGTCAACAGTTAATTTGCAGCTCAGGGAAAAACACCAAGGGCTGACTCTAGTATTGATTGCTTTTTATCTCAAAACATTTCAGAATCTATTATTAGAAGGTAAGATCTTTTATTTTTGGACACATAATTTATGTTATTTTTTTTTTTAATAAATGTTTTCAAAGAAAATTTAAAATGAAAATGAAAATACTAACATACTCTTAAAAATACCTTTATGCCAAAGCAAGAAAAGTTTATTATTTTAAGGCAAAAGCATAGTTGCTTTGAAAAGTAACATATAATTTTTTAAGTAGGGAAGCCTATTTCAACTTAACTAAGTTGTGTTTGAAGATTTTTATTATGTGGTTTTTATTAAACATTTTATCTTAACTATACAAATTTGGCTTTGTCAATGGCAGTAATGATGGTTATCATTTTATGACTACCACATAACTGTTACCTAAGGAGGTTAAACTCATTTAATATCTTAAAATGACTCATCCCAGGTTAACCATTTAAGAAACGATAAGGAGGCATTTGGACTCATGTCTAGGGCAATCCAGTGCCGGTAAACTTTACTGCCCTCAGACAGCCCTTTTCTTTCTTTGTTTTTCTTTTTTTTTTTTTTTTTTTTTTGAGGGGGGAGGGGGGACAGAGTCTTGCTCTGTCACCCAGGCTGCAGTACAGTGGTGCCATCTTGGCTCACTGCAACCTCCACCTTCTGAGTTCAAGGAATTCTCCTTCCTCAGCCTCCCGAGTAACTGGGATTACAGGCTCCTGCCACCTTGCCTGGCTAATTTTTTTTTTTTTTAAATGTATTTTAGTAGAGATGGGATTTCACCCTGTTGCCCAGGCTGGTCTTGAGCTTCTGAGCTCAGGCAATCCACCTGTCTCACCCTCCCAAGTGCTGGGATTATAGGCGTGAGCTACCATGCCCTGCCAGACAGCCCATTTTTATCATGTTCTATTTCTTCGTTCATCACTTCAAGAAGGCTCTAGGGAACACTTTCAATTCCAGTTCCCTTTCATCTCTCTGTTACAGTCACTTGTCAGTATTTGTATCAATTCCACTGTTTATTCTCTATTCCTGCACCACAAATTCTGTACACTGCCACAGAAGGCCAAATAAACAAAAAGATTGATTTCACTATAAGTTTATTTTCTCCATCCTCTCAATCTCCACTGGATTCTCAGTACATAGGAAATTGTTCATATTTCTCAGTAATTCTCTCCCCATTTCTTCTTAAAAGGTGTCTTAAACTTCAGCTTTTCTTCACTTGCAAACTAGCTTCCTCTTCTACTAAAAAATTCAGCAGTGACTTAGGATAACAGAAGTCATCAAAATAGAATTTTCTTAAGTTCTTGCCACCATTTCCTCAAAGATTTTTGCTTCTGCACTCATTTCTTTCTACTCTGCCTTTGTCTCTCTGTCTCTGGCTGTTTCTGTTAGAGTTAAGGAGGTGTTCTGTTTCATTCTGAGCCAACTCCTTTTATTGTGCAAAGGACTTTGTCCCTTTTTGCCTTCTCAAGAAACTGTCCCTTTCTCAAGCAATTATATTTAACTTCTAATTCTCATGAATTTACAAATGAGCATTTAAATATGTTGAGGGACCCTGTGTAGTAACTCAGGCCTATAATCCCAGCATTTTGGGAGGCTGTGTGTAGATCACCTGAGGTCAGGAGTTCAAGACCAGCCTGGCCAACATGTTGAAACTCCATCTCTACTAAAATACAAAAATTAGCCAGCCTGTGGTGGCGGGTGCCTGTAATCACAGCTACTCGGAGGCTAAGCCGGAGAATCGCTTGAACATGGGAGATAGGCGTTGCAGTGAGATTACATCAGTGTATTCCAGCCTGGGGTACTGAGTGAGACTGTATCTCAAAAAAAAAAGTTAAGGATTTTCCTGTTTTAAGCATGCGTGCACACACACACACACACACACACACACACACACACACAGCACAATGTAATTATTTTCTTCAATTCTAAGTATTCCTGTAACTACTGCAGCTAAACTTCTCTTTATAGACATGTTTCTTATGAAAGTTTATATTCATAACTTTATTTTCTTGTATCTGAATTCAGTCTGCCTTCTCTACATAAAACTTCACTCTTGTCTTCTTTCTAGGGACCTTTCTCAATTCTGATTTTACTTTACCTTTTCCTAGCATTTGATGTTATTGAACATTTCCTTATATCTTGGCTTTTATAGCATTGCACTTTTCCCATTATATACCAGTATGTCCGATCATTTCATGTCAATCATTTTTGTGGAATTTGTTCGTTTTTACATATTGGGCATCATGATGATGTTCTTCCCACTTTCTTCTGCTGCTCCCTACACTTTCATTGAACCATCAAAATTCCCATGACTAATTTCCACTGTAAGCTGATCATTTCCAAACATTTATCTCCATTCCATATTTCTGTCCTGTGTTTCATGTTGCAGTGCTGCAAAAAATTTATTTATTTATATAGTTATTTATTTATTTTGAGACAGAGTCTCGCCCAGGCTGGAGTGCAGTGGTGCATTCTCAGCTCACTGCAACCTCTGCTTCTCGGGTTCAGGCAATTCCCCTGCCTCAGCCTCCCGAGTAGCTGGGATTACAGGCACACACCACTACGTCTGGATAATTTTTGTATTTTTAGTGGAGACAGAGTTTCATCATGTTGGTCAGACTGGTCTTGAACTCCTGACCTCATGATCCACCTGCCTCTTCCTCCCAAAATGCTGGGATTACAGGCGTGAGCCACCATGTTCAGCCACTACAAACATTTTAAACTTAAAATCTGAATGCATAATTTTCCAAAACCCATGTTTCCTCTTGTTTTTTCTGGCACAGTGAATGACAATGGCAACTGCCTGGAAGTTGGAGACAGATACTGTAGAAAGTAAAACGTTCTTCAAAGATTTTTTTCTTGTTAAAAAATAATAATAATGAATGTTAGAAATAATAGTTTCTTTTAAAGACTTTCTTCAAAGCTTTGTTACTTTTTTCTAGTAACCCTTTATTAAGCTTTATTTTATGTAGCTGTTAGATGTAACAGAATAAGTACATTTTATGTCCTTGGACTTTAACCAAGACCTTTATGCTAGACATGCTCATGAGCACGTAGTACATTCTATGTTCTTGTACTTTCAATGATATTTAAGTTATACTTTTCTAAGTTCTTTCCCAAGCAACTTCCTCTTTTTCTTTTGTTCTCCATTGCTTTTACCTATTTAAGAACATTTCAAATTGTTTGCTAATCAAGTTTTAGTTTAGATTGTGAAGTCCAGCTCCAACCAACAGAGATCAGACACAGAAGTAAAGACCCAATGCATAAAGAATAAATATGCCTGCCTTTCCTTCGTTCATTGCATTCTGTGTCAAGACTGCTAGCATGTAGTGCCCTTTCTGCAAAAAGTAAAGTTGCCTTGCTGAAAGATCCTTTGTCTCTCTCTTTTTTTTTTTTTTTCCAGCACCAAGCATCCATTTCCAATAGATACCTTAGAGTCATCTTTTCTATTGGCCTGGTAACCAATTCTTTCCATTCCCTTATGCCTGTTAATACTCACAAGCAAATAAAATGCCGTGTTTTTTTAGATTCTACCATCAAAACATGTTACATTTATCACCTTAATCCATTCTCATTGCCATGTTTTCTATCTTTTTCTGGAGTACATACGACTCTCAGATACTGGCTTTATTGCCTCAGTCTCCTCAAGGTGCCCATTCTTAACATGTCCTTCCCTCTTGAACCCATTATGTGTGATTGCTTTTAGAATGACTTTAAAAAATGAAAATCTGGCCATGTCGCTTACCTGCTTAAAATTCATTGTTCATAAAACAAAGTTCAGACTTTTTAGTATGGCTGCAGAGCTCTGTTTAGTTGGTCTCCTATTTATGTCTGATCATTTCTCAATCCTTTCTCTATTCTTTAGAACCAGCCATGCAGGAGTTTCATTTCCTTAAACACAGTGGTTGTGTTGATGGTGCACTCCCCCATCCCAGTTTTCCTTCCCTTAGTCTCATCTTTCCATTTTCAGATGGGTACCAAGCTTTTCTGAGCCTTTCTGAAAAGGACACACTGAACTGCTCCCACTCTGTGAACTGCACCATCTAAACTCTTACTGTTTTATAATTGCCTGCTTTTCATTTATCTGCCATGAATAATATTGTTCATAGATTATATGCTTTGCAAAGGCAGAAATCATATCAATTTTGTCTATCATTGTATTCCCAGTACTTAGAATAGTGGCAGGCACAATAAATGCTAAATAAATACTTCTTGAATGAATTAAGAAAAGCAGGATATGTGCCATAAGAAAACTACAATTAAGAATATTTACTCCAGTTGGAGGGAATATTAATACCTAATATGTAAAGGAGTTTCATAAACATGTTATGCAATACTAAGACCAACTCTCTGAGTAGGAAAGACTATTGTTTTATGCATGAGAGAACTGAAACAGAAAGTTAGGGATTTGTCCAAGGTCACAAAGAAAAGGATTTTTAAAAATGCAATTAGGATAACCTCTAACCTCAGGTTCAGTTTTGCTTTTTCTGTTCCACACCGGCTAAAATTTTAAAGTGCTAAAAATATAAAATTTGCATGTTTTTTCATCAGGCACAAGATTATATGATGCCTAGTCGATTACAACTAACAATAAAATAAGAATAGTAGTTACCGCTTATTGGATGTTTGCTGTGTCATTTACTGGCTATGGTTTAATTGATGTTAGCTTGACTGTTGTGTTTTTAATTTTTAATTTTCAAATTGACATAATTGTACATATTTATGGGGCACATAGTGGTTTCAATGCATATAATAGAGATCAGATCAGGATAATTAGCATATCCGTCATCTCATGCATTAATCGTCTCATACATTAATCATTTCTTTGTGTTGGGAGCATTCAATATCATCCTTCTAGCAATTAGAAAATATATAATATAGTGTTCTTAACTGTGGCCATTTTACAGTAGTATAGACCACTAAGATGCATTCCTCCTATCTAGCCATAATTTTGTATCCTTTAAGAAATCTCTTCCCACCCCTCTCTCCCCTCTTCCCTTGCCAGCCTTTAGTATCCTCTGCTCTACTTTTTACTTCTATGAGATCAACTTCTTTAGCTAAAAAGAAGCTTGACTATTTGAAAAGAGCTACTTTTGACTCAATTCACTTAGATACCATCCACAAATGTATTTTGTTTATAATGAAAACAGTCAACACATGCTACACTTCTATGAATATGAAATGTCTAGTATTTGGGTAAGGTAATGTCTGACCATTCTTTAAGCTTCATTGTGATTCATCTTCAGTCTTACACAGTGGAGAAATCCTCATGCTGTGGAAATTGTCAGATTTCTGTGGTCTTATTGTCTAACCAAGTAGCTTTTCTTGAGAGTTGGAAGTAGGCGTGAGGGTGTGGACATACATTTTCAAATTGTAGAGACACTAGATAGTTGAGAGTTGTCACCCAGAAATTTCTAAAAGTAGGAATTTAAGAACATCTTTGAGGTTTTTTTTTCTTCATCTTTTATTCTCTTGATACTTCACTTGCAAATGGATATGAAAACTTATTTGGGGAGACACTTATTTGCATAAGGAATATTGGGACAGTCCTTTAACTTTCATTATTTTATAGAACCAGATTGTAATTCTTACCATCCTATTTATACCATGTGTGGGAAGTATATTTTATTATAAAGGGGACAGGCTGAAGACCATCTTTGTTTCCTGTTGGGGCATTTCCAGACTGGATAAAATCGAAGGAGAGCCATCTGTTGAATATTTAGTATTCAGAACTGTAGAACTACTCCTGGCATCTGATTTTGCCAAGTCCTAGCTAAAAATAAATATTAAATGGGGTTTGCTTCCTTTTTTCATAGGTTTTGAACTCTCCTGGAGGAGGTTGTATGTTCCCTAAGGAGAGAAGTGTGAGAAAAAGAAATGTAGACATTTATTTTTTGTTTTCACTCACAAAACATTCGGTTGAATATTAAGAACAAATATGCCCAGACATTTCTACTTTCATTTTTATGTCTCTCCTGTAAGTCTTTTTAGAAGTTATATTAAATAATGATTACCCATTCATTGATTTTATGTATGTCCCCCCCCCCCCCCCACACACACACACAGAGAAAGAGAGACAGAGAGAGAGAGGTGGGGAGACTCCTGGTCTGTAGTCACATATTAAGTTGCAATTCTATGATAATATAATAAAAATGTCAACTTATACTATTTTGCCAGCTCTTGGGAAAGTATGTTTTTGCGTATAACTCATCATCATTTACATGTATAAAAAGAAACAAAATTACATTTTTATACAGGTTAATAAATGTTAACATTTATTCTATCCACAGATATTAATATCTTCTTTCATGGAGCCAAGGGACCAGTATACCTAATACAGAACAATCAAACAAAAACCGGGAAAATAACAACAGCGATTTGTTACATTTCTGTTTATTTAGAACCTACCCAAATACCAGACACGATTTACAGCTTATTGTCATTAGCCATTATACATCTTGTAAAAAATTTGAGAGATTCACATTCTTTAATAATAATCTTTCTGGGACAGCAAAACAGTGTTTAAGGGAATGCTCAACTAGTTTCATAATTGCCTCTGGTTTGCCTGGCAAAACATTATATCAAAACTGTTCGTTCTTGAATTATGGGAGGGAGGTTTTAATGCAAAGAAATGTCAATAGGCCCCACCCAGGCCAATCTTTAACAACAGGATGAGAGGCAAAACATTTGTCCTGACAATATAACAGTGTGAAAAATACTTGGTTTACAAGCACATGCCAAAACTAAAGATTCTTTCGTTTTTAGGAAATGAAGAAATCTCTTCACCCTTAAAAGAAATGTTTTTGATAAATGCCAAGGATAACGAAGGCAGAATGAAACTGTAAAGAAAATGAGGGAAACAATTGAGTAGTTGAGCATGATTGTGTAGTAAACAGTGATCAGCTGTTTGCACTCACAGGGGCAAGAAGGACAGGTCAGTTATTTCTAGATGTGCGGAGGTATACACTTGTTTTCTGAGAGTCAGAGTAAACCAGTCAGCCTTAAAGTAGTAAATACCATTGTTGAATTGAATAGTGAATAACTTCCTTGGTTTTCAGAGACATATGGCTATTTTGTTCTGAATTAGTGCATGTTACCTTAACTATTTTCTTTTTTAATGCATTTTAAAATGATAGAGCTGATATAATTGTGTAATGTTTGAATACACAAGAAAAAAAATAAAGACCTAGAGCACTAGGGAAAGCTATAGGAAATCAATTAACAGAGCAATATGAAATTATAATTACCTGAATGAAAACTTTTTAAGGAGATAAGTAACTTTCATTTTGTATCTTTATGTTGTTTTGTTTAGATAATTAACAAAGATGGCATTTTTGTTCCTTTGGCTTTTCCTTTTTGTTAGAGAAAATGTTTTTACTTTGTGGCAGTTAATTATGCTATATCAACTGAACACAAAGCTAAAAAGCCATCATGAAAACCATTGAGGGAAAAATGACAAAAAGAATGGAAAAACAGAATGGCTGCCTATTCATGAGACTGCTAAGTGAAACTTAGTAAAATGATGCAAAGACACAGACATATAGTTATTTTTGGTTCAACGTTAGGCTTTCACACTACTTTCTGTCCTCCTTTGAGCTGTCTGAGTATTCACTTCATAATAGATTCACAGCATCTCATTACTTCTTAGAACTTAGTTCCCAGTGACTTCTTGAAGTAAGGCAATGGCCAGAATTTGATAATCTGTTCCTTAAAAAAAAAAAAAAAAAAGGATCACCATTCCTTTTAATAGCTTGAGAGTGTACCAGCAAGATGAGTGTTATCAAACTTTCTCAAAGTAACCTCAGCTGTTTCATTCATTATTAAGTGTGTCCGGCGCATCTGGTTATCCAGGGCGAGGCTTCGATGTTCAGGTGTGAATCCTTGGGAGCCGCCGTAGGACTCAGGTTCATGCTCCCTGCTTTTCCCACTCGGTGGCTGACTCCTCTGAGGTCGCTTTCTGCTTGGCAAAGCTCCCTTTCCTTGCTCCCGCTGCTCTGACTTCAGAAGGTATGGTTTTCTCTAATTTATCCCAAGTATGAATTGAGCTTATTTCCTCCTTTTTTTCCCCATACAAAACTGAGCCTTTAAGTGTTTAAGGAAGCTTTCTTTGTTTACTGGAAGTACAACATGGAGAACAATTTGCTGCTACTTTGTAAGTCGCTTGTCTGCCTAAATCTAGGAAAATTTATCTCCTCTAAGAATACCCTCAGTTGAGCACCCATTCTGCAGACTGTAGGCCTACCTGAAAAACATGTCTCCATTTTCCCGGGTCAGTATCTTCACAAGACTACACATTTTTCTATGGGGCTGTGCTGGAATTCTTAGTAAAATAGATAGCAGCATTTTCTACTCCTATCAGAGAAAACTATTGCTTCACGGATAAAATAATATTCTGAAAGCACTAAATTTCCCAAGGTCTAGGTTTTTAAGTGGAAGGTAGTAAAGAATCTAAGAACCTGGGTTATGAAATAAGAGATACTAAGGTTTGAATCTCCATCTTTCACTAGCGATGGACCTGTGTTTTTTTCATCTGTAGAATGGGAATAATTATTGTCCATTTCATATAGAAATTAAAGAAAAATGTATATACACATATATGTTACATATATACAATAAACATTTTGTGTGTCTGTGTTGGGCATAAATTTTCAGTAACTTAGCAAGTTTGAGTAAAATCCCGATGTAGGAATTCACAGGCCTAGCCTATGAACTGAAATAAGCCAGGCCAGGTGTGGTGGCTCAAGCCTGTAATCCCAGCACTGTGGAAGGCTGAGGCACGTGGATCACTTGAGGTTAGGAGTTTGAGAATAGCCTAGCCAACATAGTGCACCTGTCTCTACTAAAATACAAAAATTAGTCAGGCCTGGTGGCACTGGCCTATAATACTAGCGACTGGGGAGGCTGAGGCAGGAGAATTGCTTGAACTTGGGAGGCAGAGGTTTGCATAAGGTAAAATGAGACCACTGCAGTCCAGCCTAGGCCACAGAGTGGGACTATGTCAAAAAAAAAAAAAAAAAAAAAAAAAAAAAGCCAGGTCCAGATTTTAGTCACACCGTCTCTCATAGAACCATGCTGCTGTTTTCTCCACTTCAGCTCTGTTTTTTGCAAATAGCTGCCCACAAAATAACACAGATAACTGTACAAAAATATTTGAGTTACTTCTCGGGAAAGGAAAGCACATAAAGCTTTTCTTCCAAGAAACATCAAAATATATAGAAATCATTTTTAAACTTAAAGATGGATTTGTCTTAATGAAATATGTATTATCAAAGCAAATACTATTTGCATTGAAGTAACTTCCTTTTTTCAGATTTTCTTGAAGAACTGAGTGTGTTTATTTTATTTTTGCATTAAAGAACAAAACCTGGACTTAGAATTTACTCCAGATTAAGAAATTAGGAACCAAGCTGGGTGCGGTGGCTCAAGCCTGTAATCCCAGCACTTTGGGAGGCTGAGGCGGGTGGATCATGAGGTCGAGAGATGGAGACCATCCTGGTCAACAGGGTGAAACCACGTCTCTACTAAAAATACTAAAAATTAGCTGGGCATGGTGGCACGTGCCTGTAATCCCAGCTACTCGGGAGGCTGAGGCAGGAGAATTGCCTGAACCCAGGAGGCGGAGGTTGCGGTGAGCCGAGATCGCGCCATTGCACTCCAACCTGGGTAACAAGAGCGAAACTCCGTCTCAAAAAAAAAAAAAAGAAAAGAAAAAAGAAATTAGGAACCAAAGAGCAGATATTTTTACACTTCTAATATTTTTTATTTTGCATTTTATTGTCCTCAGTGTTGAAAAGAGTAATCCAGGTTTAGTCACTTTACTCTATGATGTATGTAAAATTGGTTTATTTGGCCACATACCATTGCATCAGGAAGCCCAGAATCCTTGGATTTTGTTATGGCAAATTCTATTTTATTTGCATTTTCTTAAATAGTTTTCTAACCAATACTATTATGTGAAGTTCAGCTCTTTCTTTGTGTGTCATTAACTGCAGTGTTCCTCAAAAGGACTGTTTAGGGTAAGATCAACGTGGAGGGAAATTTAAGTTAGTTTATGGAAATGTAAGTCAGCCACATTACAAGATAGCAGATGAAACTAAATGCAGTTTACTGTATAGAAAGCAACAACCAGCTGCCGTTAAAATGTGAAGATAAGGCCTTCATTGAGAATGAAAGTATGAAAATTAAATATAGACAGTGGGGATCAATCGTCAGTACAAGCAACCTACCTGAATCAATATTCTCTTAATTTTGGTACTAAAATCACAGAAACAGCTTAACAAAGTGGGATGAATTTTATGACATTGAATCTTGAGTGTTTGAATATATAACATGACTGAAACTCAATTCTAACTCTGAGATTACAAACAAATTTCATTTAAAATGACAATTATAATCAATTGGTAGTGATTGCCTGGTCTGAGAATGAGATGAAGACTGGGTCCAGATTTATGAGCAAAGATTTAATTGACATTTGCCATACTATTGCATTAAGAAACGGAAGCAAACTATTTGCTCTTGTTTCTCTATCTTGTAAAAGGCTGCGTTTACAAACCCTAGGAGGTTAGTAAGAATTTTTATAAGATAATGTTGAAATGAATTGTTGGTTTTGTTTTGGCACTAGCAAGTGACAGAGCCACGAGTATCAGAGGCCCATCTGGAAGTTATTCTGTGATTGAGATACATTCTCCAGAGTAGGATAACTAGATGACACTCGTTATTGATGTCATCTATATAATTATCCTGGATTTGGAAATTATGAGTAAAAATTAGTATTTTGGCTATTTTTTTTTTAATTTTCATTTTGGTTTACTGACTGGGAAAGACCACAGTATTAAAGGATGTTTGGTTTATTTGGCCCTCCTGTTTCTCATTATAAATTGACAAGTAGGAATTCTGTTTATAAATCGGTTTATGCATTGATGTCTTGAGAGTTTAGCTAGCCAGAATCGTTCCAATTGAGTATATCCTGCTGTGATCTCTGGTTGTACTGACAAAATTAAACAATTACCTGTGAAACTGAGGACCTCTAAATTATCATGATCAAGAGTGTCTCTGGAAGGCCTCTCTGAGTAGCCAGCCAACAGCACTGCTATCTTTCTTCTTCTAATTCTCATATAAGTCTAAGATAAATTAATATCTTGCTCATATATCCATTTTTAGAGCATAAATGTTTGATAAATTGTTATTTTTTGAGACTACGTAAGTCTGAATTTGTTGAAAATTCAGAATAGAACTGGCATTACTAGGGAAAACACCTCTGTGGATACAAACTCATGATTATGTGTGTATATGTACTTATGTAAATGTAAGTTAGCCTCAGAAATGCTTTCTGTTATAAAAGTTTTAAGGTGTATATCTTAGTCTGTTTATGTTGCTACACAGGAATCCCTGAGGCTCTATAACTCATAAAGCAAAGAGGTTTGTTTGGCTCATTGTTCTGCACATTGTGCAAGAAACAAGGTGCCAGCTGTTGCATCTGGTGAGGGCTTCAGGCTGTTTCCACTCACGGTGAAAGGGAAAGGGGAGTTGGCCTGTGCAGTGATCACATGGTGCGAGAGGAAGCAAGAGCAAGCTGGGGGTGGTGCCTGGTTCTTTTTATTATAACAACCAGCTTTTACAAGAACACAGAGCAGAAACTCACTCATTACCTGAAGGAAGACACTAAGCCATTCATGAGGGAATGTGCCCTCATGACCCAAACACCTCCCACTAGATCTCACTGACCAGCACCACCACACTGGGGGTTCAATTCCAACATGAGATTTGGAGGGGTCAAACCAACCATATCCTAACTACAGCAGTATAATCTACAGAATATTTACAGAATACTATTTTTAGACTTTTATTAATTATGTTTTTTCTTGAGAAACAAATTTTTTTTATTTGTAATTGCAAATAAAAAATTACTAACATATGCAAAAAGTAGTGCTTCATTTTCTAAATACTAATGCCAGTTCCCTCATCTTTTATATCCCTAAATAAGATACACATACCCTTGTACTTTGAAGAGTATGTGATTATAAATGAAGACGTGATAGTCCATTTTAAATTCCCTGTGAAAGATAAAAATTTATTAGTGATTAATTTCAATTAGTTTAACATAGGCACATTTTTTTTTCTTTCTAAATTCGTAATAGGCCCATAGAAAGTTTCAAAATGAGCAGTTCCTAATGAAGGTAATGGCTAATTGCACTGTGATAATTAAATTAGAATTTTGTGAGCCGGTCAGAAAGGACTGACATGATATGAACAACAATATATGTCCTTAATGTTCCTTAATACCAAGTTTCAGGAGTGAAAATACTCATTGCTGGGTTTGACATCCTCGCTAATAGTTGAGAGTTGAGGAAATGAATCATAATATCTCATAGCTCGAAAACATGCCTTTTGAATTGCATGTTTGTGTGAAATAGCCTTATTTTACAGGTATAGATACCTTTTATTTCTAAAAAAAAAAAAAGAAAAATTGTTGTGAGTAGAATGTTGAAATGTGCATGAACCTACGACTACATGTCCACAGAATTTTTAACTTGACAATTGACTAAAATGGCTACCACGGTTCACCAACCTACTTGAACAACTGTTTTCCTAGAAGTGCTTATTTAGGTGTTATGTGAACTCTGCCTTTGGTTATAATTCCAAACATGCAACTGGGTTGATAATGCGCCTTTTAAAAGAGACTATGATTCATGTCTCTGAAAAATAAACAGATATATGTATTTCATATATATATGAGGACATTATAGCCCATGATATTAGCAAGATATGTAGCCTATCCAGATAGACCTGTTGTGTTTTTAGCATAATATTTCTTATTTCTGATGCCATAATAGAGTTCTTCAGACTCTCCATATTTAATATATCCTATCTAGACAGTAAAGTGATTTCCATAAACATGCACAAGCTGTTTAAAGCAGACCATATCAAATACAATGAAAGCTCATTCACTCTAATCTTCATGATCTAGTTTGATGGCTTGCTAATTAAAAAGAACAAATACACAATTACGGTATAACAGCTATTGAAAACCAGGCTTGTCTCACCTAGATTAGTTGAAAGAATAAAGTAAACATACAGATTATTTTAAGATACTTTCAGAACAAAATTGCTCTGTTGCACCATACAATTATTAAAAACTCTCGAAGGAAAATTCAGAGTGTGTAGTAGAAACTACAGTGCAATGTTTTGGTGTGTGTGTAATTAAAAAATGTATGGAAACAAGATATTTTCAAAATAAGGGATATTTATAGGCTAGCTTACATTAAAGTGTGGCAATGCAGTCTTGACATGTAGTTTTTTTCCTGATGTTTCCTCTAATATAATCATACGTTAATATAAACAGTCTGATCATGTGATATTGAATACTGTATAATCTTAAATCTAGAGTGTTTAATATCATACATTATGAAACTAAGAGTAAAAATTAATTGCTATCATTTGAACAACTTATTCCCCCCTTTTCTTTTTATTATCTCTTTCTCCTGCTTTATCAAATGTCTGATTTCTTTTGATTTTATTTCTACAACTGTATTTCTAATAAACATAGCTGTGCTGTCTGTCTCCAGGAGTATTTGTATCTGGGAAATTTTAAAGTGCCTTTCCTCTTTCTCATTCTTTACCTTGTATCTACTTTTATCTCTTTTAATTCAACTGGCACTAAAATCTTGTTGTTCTTGCCAAATTAGGCAGATAGATGGGAGCTCTAATTTATAAATAGATTTGTGTTAACATTTCTCAGAAAAATAGCCAATAAAGCAAGTTGGTGCCCACTTTTCTCCTAATCTTAGGCCTTTGATCTGTCACTGGCACCCATTTCACCTCTTTCAGCTGTGCTGTAAGTGAAGAGTCTTCACAAACAATTTTCAACATATAGAATTTTTAATTTAACATACTTACAGATTTTACCTTGCTTGAATTTATTTATGTCATTGGTGATTTTTATGAGAAGCTGAGTAAAGAACATAATTTATATAAAAACAATATCACTGTAATTTAATGTAAATTACATTTATAGTTAATATTAGGGTGAAATGTAAGTGGAATCATATTTGAAAAGAAAACTAATGAATATTTGCAGTTCTGTCTTTGGCACGATGTCACAATATCCAAGAAACATATTTATGTTTTCCACGTTGGCATGAATGTGAAAAGGAGAAATGAAAGAATGGTAGTCATTGATTCAACAGATATTTATTAAGCATAGGTTGTAGATTTACTAAAATGGGCACCATGCTGTGTGCTGTGGAAAAAATGATGAATAAGTCAGAAAAGATCCCTGAACTCATTTACACTTGTGAAACAAAGTAAATAAGTGAATGAACAAATAAACGTAGTAACTACATTTTTTGAGCACTCTTAAAGAAGCATACCATGTGATACGGTGGAGATCTTGAGGGGGCCTACCTTTCTTTGAGGGAGATAACATTTAAGCTGAGATCTTACTGCATTATTAAGGTAAAAGCTCTTTCCTCAACCCTTAAGATGCTAAGACTCTAAATAATTAATCTAATGTAGTGACTCAAAGTAGGTACTTTAATATAAACAAAATAATTTGTGGTTACATACTGTTGCAACTTACTAGTTTTGTGATCTAGAGCAAGTTACTCACATTTTAAGAAAAATCATGCCAATTTCAAAGAATTATTAGGAGGATGCAATTATTTCTTCTTCTTAAACATGTCTTCTTTGTTCTGTTTTCTCCTTAATGCTAGTCTCCATTTCTTATTTCCTTTCTCAACTAAATTATTGAAGTGGCTGTGTGCTTGCTGAGGCTAATCTCTTATGCCATTCTTCCTCAAAACTAGGAGAGTCCTTCCCCGCCCTGCCTCCCGTGACTCTATCCACCAAAACTTTTCTGTTGAGGCCAATGATTACTTGTGTGTTGTTAGAGGTAAAGATACATGAAGCCTACAAGACATATCTTAAATGTCGATATTACAATTCCTGACCTTTTTCTGAGCCTCAGACCTTTCATTCCTACACTTTTTCTTATATGAGTTAGTGGCAGCTCTGTTACTTCCTTGTTCAGGTAAAAAAAAAAAAAAAAAGTAATTGTTGAATTCTTTTCAGGGCTTCACACTCAGAAAAGTTCTGTGCTTGGTTTATTGCTCCATGGTCACTGTATTGAAATTCCTAAATTTGTACTGAAATTTGAATAAGATATCCTACATCATTTTTATTTTTTCACTAGAACCCACAAATGTAGCTCTCCTGAGTTAAACTGAAAGCATCCTAACTGACCTTCCTGCTTCAAATTGTGTCTCTCTTTAGTGTATTTCCAACACAACAGCCAGCGTGATCCTGTATATATTATCTATGTGTGTGCAGGTATATGTATGTATGTGTGTGTGTGTGTGTGTGTATATATATATATATATGTATATATGTGTATATATGTATGTGTATATATATATATGTAGTCTAACACAAATACATACCTATATGCACACCTATCTGTATTTATGTAAGTTTGTTTTATTGTTTAAAATTATCTGACAAGTCTGAGGACTTCCTACCTTACTCAGAGTAAATACAGAGATCAAAATCCCTACGCAATCTGATCTCCTGTATCTGTTGACCTTAGTTGCCGTGACTGCCCCTCAGTCTGCTTCATTCTTCCAGCTCTATCTCAGGATTGCGCCCTCTCAGGATCTCTGCATTATTGCTTCCTTCACTTGGAAAGCTTTCTGCCTACATATCCGTATGGCTCATTCCCTCATCTACATCAAGGCTTTGCTCCAGTATCTTCTTTTCAGGAATTTATTCTCTGACCTAATCTATTAAAAATTGCAACCCTTTAACCTCCGGAAACCCTTTTTTTTTAACCATATAAATATATATATATATATATATATATCAATATATATATCAATATATAAATATATATAAATATATATATTTGCCTACGTAGTACTGATCACCAAATAATGTTGCTTACATTTTATTTAAGTTGCATCTCTCTTGGCTACTACAATATAGGAATTACAAAGGCAGGAATTTTGTTTGCTTTTTTACTGCTGAAACTTATCATTTTAAAGAGTAAGGAGCTAGCATTTAACATAGATTTAAGTTAAAGAAATTAAATGAGGAAATACACATAAAGTGCATGCTGTTTGGTTCATGGAAAGTCTGCAACAAATAATAATTTTACTACTATCTTAAAAACCACCCAATTTCAAAGCTACACCAAATTACCTTAGTGATTATACAGTTCAGCTCCCCACTGTATTATCTGGAAAGCCAAAGCTCAAAGATTTTAAGTGCTAATTCAGTAGATATTGCCCGTTCACTGTAAAGACAGATCTGACCTTGACCACTACCTGAGGGATCCTTCCACCACATTAGATAAACTTTCTGAGCAGTCACAGTTCCTTGTATTTTATTCTATTTGAATTATCAGTCATGCCACAGCCTGCCTTTTTACAATATTGAAAATCTGGCCAGAGAGATATCAATAACATCTTTACTTTGCTTACAGAATTGTCAGGAAAAGATTAACAACTCACATAACCTAATTTTCATTTGTGTATAGTTAAGATCTTAAGAAAAATGAATTAAAATAAAAGTTTTTAAATAACCACTATTTGTTCACTGCAAGTGGTTTAAAGAAATTATCTCACTAATGGTCTGAACAATCCTATGATGTACTATAATCCCCCATTACAAACGAGAAAACTGATACTTATGGAGGTCACTGACTTGCCTGTGATTGTGCAAGTAGAAAATAAAATATTAACTCAAAGCTATGCTGCTTACTCCAGAAACTTGCTTTTAAAAAACACCACCATACAAAATAGACTTGATCTCCTGAAAATGCAAATTTCCTACTAAAAGGATTTTTTTAATGAATTTATAATTGTTTCATTATGGTGAGTCAAAATCACATGACATAAGATTTGAAAACAGGTCTGATGTATCTCAACTCTAGATATATATATACATATATATATATATATGTATATATATATATAATTTTTTGCTTTTTCTGTAGTAAGTCTGTGCTGTAGAGCACCACAAAGAAAAGCCAGGAAGGTTTTTGCTTTGTTTTTATGTCATTTGAAGATTTCAAACAGTTCTACATATCACCTTTTGAGTGTGATGAGTCATAATTCCATTATAGACTTATTTTTAGTTTGTCATTATCATCTCTGTTGAGAGCTATACTTTCTCCAAATTCTGAATGCCAACATTTTGCTAGAGGAAATATCTGAACCATATTTACAATATACTGTATAGGGATCCAGAAATATTATTGTTTATCACTTGAAACTAAGAAATCATCTTACATAAAAACTACTACCTCTAACATAATGTATATTTTGAAATGTAAGCTCAAAGTATTTTTGTTTCTTATCTGTCAAGTCAAAATATAATTTAATATGAACACATATTATTAAAGTATATTTGGAGTCATTTTTATCTGTGAAATTATTTTCTTATTTTGTTAAATGATTACTCACTAAATTTGTGTGAATATGAAGATTGAGAGTGAAGAATGGGGAAAATGAGGGAGAAAGGCTTATTTAGGTCTTGTGGCCTATGAGGAAATTTATAACTTTAAAAATTATATTACCAAAGTTAAAAAATATTTTGAAACAAATAAACATCGTCCAATCATTTGGATTATAGTGATCAAGACTTCATAACCAAGATTTTTGATATTTTTGGTAATTTGGGATAAAATATTAATCTCATACTGTTCATCTGTGATGACTACATATTTGAATGTGACTGCATTCAAAATAATTGGAAATGTTGATTTTCCACTACTGTAATAGTTTGTGGAAAATCATCATGCACCTGTCAGATTGACCATTATTAAAATGACAAAAAAATGACAGAGGTCAGTGAAGCTGCAAAGAAATGGAACACTTTTATGTTGTTGATGGGAAATGTAAATTAGTACAGCCTCTATGAAAAACAGTATGGAGATTTCTCAAATAACTAAAAATAGAACTACCATTTAACCCAGCAATCTCACTAGTGGGTGTATATATATATATATATATATATATATATATATATATAAAGGAAAAGAAATCATTGTATCAAAATATTACCTGCATTTGATATGCTTAACGCAGCACTATTCACAGTAGCAAAGATGGCATCAACCTAAATGCCCATCAACAGATGACTGAATGAAGAAAATGTGGCATAGAGATACAATGGAATACTATTCAGCTTTAAAAAGAATCAAATCAGGCTGGGCGCGGTGGCTCAAGCCTGTAATCCCAGCACTTTGGGAGGCCGAGGCGGGTGGATCACGAGGTCAAGAGATCGAGACCATCCTGATCAACATGGTGAAACCCCGTCTCTACTAAACTACAAAAAATTAGCTGGGCATGGTGGTGCGTGCCTGTAACCCAGCTACTCAGGAGGCTGAGGCAGGAGAATTGCCTGAACCCAGGAGGCGGAGGTTGTGGTGAGCCGAGATTGCACCATTGCACTCCAGCCTGGGTAACAAGAGCGAAACTCCGTCTCAAAAAAGAAAAAAAAAAAAAAGAATCAAATCACGTCTTTTGCAGCAACATGGATGGAACTAGAGGGCATTATCTTAAGTGAAACAACTCAGAAACAGATAGTACTTGTTCTCACTTATTCGTGGGAGCTAAATAATGTGTACACATGGACATAGAGTATAAAATAATAGTTACTGGAAACTCAAATGGTAGGAGGTTGGGAGGGGGTGAGAGATAAGAAATTACTTAATGAGTACACTGTACATGATTTTGGTGATGGTTACATTAAAAGCACAGACTTCACCATTAGCAGTATACCCATGTAACAAAACTGCACTTGTACCCCTTAAATTTAACACATTAAAAAAATTATTTTTCATTTAAAAAACTAAAACCAGCATTCTTTTCTGAAAGATGTTTTACATTAATCGTGAGTGAACTTAGTGCTTAGTTTTGAGGACTTTTTAAGTCTTTTTAAGGACTGTACATCTTTTTCTTTGAACAGGACGTGGCGATGACCAAAATTCCCTCTCAGCTGCATAGGGAGATGTGTGCTATTCTTTTTTTCCTGACAGGGTTATAGTTTTGGGTATTAACTCAAATCGGCTGTTTAGTTTTTTCTTGTTGCCATTGTTTTAATGTTGTTTGGATTCAACAGCATGTCTGAATTTTGCCAATGTTGTACTGACGTGCTATTGCCAAAAGTGACTGGAGTAAGGCCAGTGTGGTCACTTGACCAGTATCTGAATTCAAACCAGTTGGTGGTTAATGGAATTTGAGAGCTTGAGGGAAACTTCAAAAATGACTCTTTCAGATCTTCAGCTGAGAAGGCCGAGACCATGAATATGATCACTTTGTATGGAATTACACAGAGTTAAAAAAGTTTAGATTTGATCCAAGACTTAATGGGATAAAAGTAACAGTTCAGCTAGTAAAACTCACTATTGTTATTTATTTTATGTGCATACACTTATCCTAAGTCACTTTGCAAATTTTTATTATGACTAGACATGAACTGGATATAATTTCCTATTCTTTCATTTTTCTGTTTCCTTGGTTAAATTGTTTGACTTCTTTATGCCAAAATGTTTGTAAATGCTAAATGAGAGTTTTATTAAATTTTCTTTTAGAAAAACATGCAAGTGATCAATTATTAAAAAGGACAATTTTTGAAATGTTTGAGATTTAGAAATGAAAATTCACTGATACACAAATTTAATCACAGATGGCAAAGGTGTCCCTGATCTAGTTAAACTAGTGAGTACAAAATTAGGCAATTGGTCTTTATTAATCCTATTATATAATCTAATAAGCTTCTCTTTCCTTTAGTCCTGGTAGGCTAATTTGGAGGCAAAAAACAAGCAATGCTAAGTAGCTTTCCAGACAAATATTAAAATAACCAGGAAAAATATCAAGTTATTTGAGAAAAAGAGAGGAAGTATGTCTGCATGAAGTATGGTATGAAAGAGTAGGAGAGTTACTAAAGAATCTTTGTCAAGATAAGCATTGTGAAAGGAACTTTTTCAGATGTCTATGTTTTTAAGCTAAACTACATATAGATTAAAATGCTAGTTTCTAGAGTGTAAATTTTATTTTAGAATCTTCCTATTGGCATAATGACATGTATAATATCTTTTCTGTTTATTTTTCTTTCTTACTTCACACCAAAGTGCTCAAGGCTAAATATAGGAAATTCTATTTTTTTTTTCTAATCTCAGCATTTTATTGAAGACTTATGTCACCTACCCTTTAAAAAAAAAAAGTATTTTGTCATAAAAGTATGTTTTTCCCTAACATTGGAAGTACTGTTTTTCTTAAACATTTTGGGGGAGAATTTATATATGTTTATGTAGATACATGTATTCATCTTTAAACTTAACTGTTATTTCATTGATTTCTAATGAAATCCTTCATGGAATGGTACAGCAATTTACAAAACTTTCATTATAAAAAAGTTTCTCGTTTAGTAAACCTATCTTAAGAAGGACTGGATTTTTAAATACAGATAAAAACACTCAACTCAGTTTGAATTTCATTAATAGTGTCCAGGTCCTACAGCTCTAGACATCACAGAAACACAGAGATAACACAGTCTTAGTATATTTTTTTAGTAGAATCTATCTTTTGACTTTATTAAGACACATTAGATAGACAAAGAATCTGAAAAGTATTGTGGAATTCAACCGTTTAAATTGATTTTTCATTTTACTCATGTAAATTTTAACTGTTAAAAAGGAAATGGCTTCTGTTGTTTTTTGAGAAACCATTTGCATAGGTTTTTGAGTACAAGTATCTCATATCTTTGATTTCTTTTTGTTTTTTTGGTGGCTGCAGAAAGATGAGAATCATGATATAGCTTAACTGTAATAGTTACTGTGGTATACTACCTAATGCCATGATTAAAATTGACATGGGAATACAAGTTATACTGGAAATATCCTCTACATTTAAACCTCTCTTTTCAAAGAAACAGTTGCATTTCACTCTCAGAGTTCTGATTTTCTGGCTTAAAATTTACCATGTTTGTAGAATATTTCCTCTAACCGTGCATTGAATAATGAGCCATGTCACGTAAATACTGTTCTAAATAAATGTCCTTCTTTTTCTGAATTTCTTTCTATGTCCCAGTTACTCAAAGCACAGACACATAACCCAAACTGTGGCATTTGATATATCTCAATTAGAAATTGTGTTATAGATTAATGTATCGAAAATAAAGTAATAATAATTCTCAAAATGTATATCAGCTTTAGATCTAGGTATGTACAAATAAGTCAAATTGATATACAAAATACCTGATATAAATTAAAATTTATATTAAGTAAGCTGTAACTCACTCATAAAAATTACAGAAATGTAACACTTAAAATTACTGTTTATGAAATATACATATAGGTGTAGATACAAATGATTTTGAAGTTCTTGCCTTTGAATTGTTATGCCTTAGTATTTTCAGCCCAAGTGGTTTTCCTGCAACAGTTTCAAGAAAATAAAAATCAGTTTGAATATTATTGAAATATCTGATTGATTCGTTGAAATTTTTTGCTTTCTTCTGTCTTCCTAACTATAGAGGATTTTTCCCCACTCACTTTCTATTACATGTTCTGGGCTAAATTTTAAAGTTGAAGTCTAAAGGTGTCGCTTCGGGTAAATTACTTAATTTTTGTTTAGTTTTCTTATTATAAAATGATTGCTAGAAGACCTAGAGTTCTGTGGTTATTGATTTTAATACGCATTTTTGAGTATCCCTTCATGTCAAATTGTATATATTAACTAGGAATAATTAGTTTACAATAGTTAACATCTGGCATTTTTATTATAAAAATTAGAGACTTTCCAAATATCCCAGATATATAGTTTTTTTTTTAAATTTCTTGGAGAACAGAAGATAAAGAAAAAAGGAATGTATTAAATGATCATAAATGACGTTACTTTTGTTTCTGGAAGAAAATAAACCACTTGAATCTTACAAAGTAATGCGTTCATTAGTGGGAAGTGAGAAACTTTTGAAGAATATCAACTTGGAGGAACTCAGGCAGAAGCACTTGTTTCTCTACTCGAGGAGCTACTACGGTTCCCTTGGTCCCTCCCTATTAGATTGATATCCTCTCATATTATTTTCTTTCTTTTTTTCCTTCACTTCCCTTTCTTCCCTTATTTTTCTTTCTTTTTACAAATAAGACATGTTTAAGAAAATAAATACCTAGTCTGACAAACTGAGCTACATTTTTTGTCTTTAGGCAATTCTTCAACATATTAGAGACTACAGGCTGAGCATGGTGGCTCATATCTGTAATCCCAATACTTTGAAGGGCCAAGGCAGGAGGATCACTTCAGTTCAGAGTTCAAGACCAAGCTGGTCAACATGGTGAAACCCCATCTCTACTATATACATATTTAAATCCCACCCCGCCACCCCCAGTTTATAACAAACACATTGTTTTAAATATATATTAGCTTTATGTGCTTTCACATATATGATATTTATCAAATAGGTAATTTAGATTAAAAATAAGAACTTAATAATTTTGTGACTCCTGCTGTGTTTATGGAATCCGCAACGTGAAAGGACCCAAATGTTGCTATGATTCTCAACTTTTTTTTTTTTTTTTTTTTTTTTTTTGAGACGGAGTTTCGCTCTTGTTACTCAGGCTGGAGTGCAATGGCGCGATCTCGGCTCACCGCAACCTTCGCCTCCTGGGTTCAGGCAATTCTTCTACCTCAGCCTCCTGAGTAGCTGGGATTACAGGCATGTGCCACCATGCCCAGCTAATTTTTTGTATTTTTAGTAGAGACGGGGTTTCACCACGTTGACCAGGTTGGTCTTGATCTCTTGACCTCGTGATCCACCCGCCTCGGCCTCCCAAAGTGCTGGGAATACAGGCTTGAGCCACCGCGCCTGGCGATTCTCAACTTTTTTATTTGAGGATGCAGTGTCTTCCAAAACATTTATATTTTCCACAATCTTAATTGGCTTATTGAGTAGCAGATCCTAAAAAGAATCCACAACTTATATTTTAAAATCATTCAGTTTGCTTACTTGTCTTTTTGTCTCATATATATGTGAATTTCCTTCAGGGGAGGGCTTTTTCTCTGAAGGTTGTTGGTTAGCTTTCATATTCAATACCTGGAAAAGTAAAAACAAATTTTTAAAAATTCAAAATAGTTGGATATGTACACAGGGCACAGTTCTTTCAGACAGACTTAGGAATTCACACTTGCCAATTAGTTCCAAGAGTACAGGCTGTGAGCACGTACAGTGTGAATCAAGTTTCTTCCAAGAATGCATAAAATGTGTACATTGTAAAAATAGGCTTGTATTACTTAGGATCTTTAAAATGCAGCATGATATTAGCTTAAATGTTTGTTGTACGCCCTGCAAGAAGGACAATAGACCCTTTAATATGTGGTTTTCTTCTCTGAACACTTCTTATTATACTTGCCCCAGCTGATCATTAGTTTTCCTGAGTTAGTGAAATACAGGATATCACAGCAGTTGACAGATACTGTGTGGAGAGAATCTTTCTATTTCCTCAGGAATTTATGTCTAAATCCACGTGATTTAGTTTATTCCTCTCTGCCCAATGTGGAGTGCTCGGACCATAATATTATATGATGTCAAGTGATGGTTAAAAAATCACTTCAATAGTTTGATCATGAAAGAGTTTCAGAAAGAGAGTGAGTTGTTAAGATTATAACAGGAAGGACAGCGTTTCTGTTTGTTTTTCGCAAACGCGATGTGTAATAGTACATTACTCAACATTACACAAACAAAATGTATAAGAGTCCATTACTCTATATAATTCAGCAATTGTAGGCAGGAAAACTTTGTCATTAAGAGTGAAACACTTTCATATCCCTGTAATTTGCAATCTAGCTTCGACATATTCCTTAATATGTGAACTCTTGATATTCACTTACTTTCTCTAAGCTTTAGGATTCTTCTGTGTAAATGATGATGAGGCACGGTATCCCAGGTTCTGTGAACTTTAAATGAGTAACTTTGATTGAAACACATAACAAAGAGCCCAGTATATTTAAAATCATGGAAACACTCACACACACATAAATGTTTATGCTGTATATGCATAAAATGTGTGTATATTTATAATTTTTATAGGAATTTACATTATACATTGTGAATAAATCATGATGAGAAGCAATTCTAAGAGCCATGAAGAGGAAAGAAACTGATATTTCTGGAAGATGAGTGCAATAATCTGAGCTTTCCATTGGGATTTATCTGTCAATAGTGAGGATTTATATAGGTCTCCACCTGTCAAAATCCTTGCAATAAGGCAGTAGGAAATGCAAGCCCAGCAAGCCTTCTTGTTGTGGAGAATAAGATGATATCTTTGTTTCTTGTATTCATAGAGGCCTGAATTAATACAATTTAATGTCAAAGACAAGACTGTTATATCTAAAGGCACATAAATGTGCTGAATATTTCCCATTTGTGCTTCTATATTCACTCTCTTAACCCTGCCTACCTGGTTTTGTTCCTTGGTAGGCTGACTCAGCTGAGCTCTCATTGGATTAGGCCAATGGAACAAAGGGGAAAAAGGTTGATTTCTAGGAGGAGAAGAGGTTAGGGGGTTTGTTCCTCTAACTTCCTCTTTTAGGGGGCCACAGTTTGTCAATAGCTGGGTTCCTCTGTCAAACTAATGGCTCCTGCCTGGAGGCCCTCATCAGCTGACGGTCTCGCCAGATCCAGACTTCTTGTCTGTTCAGGGCCAGATGGGAAGTGGCTTCTAGCCCTCACTAGTTCCCAAGTCTTTCACACTCCTTGCTGTTTCTGTTAACTCCATCCTCTCCTTGGTAAGCAGCCTCTTCATTAATATCTCTTCAGTCATGATTCTGAGTGTGTTATCTGATTCCTGACAGGACTTTGACTGATGAAAATATCTTCAATGAAATAAAATTAATGATTTCTCTGTAGAGAGGAAGGAACAATAGATTATTTAACTCCCTGGACCAATAGCAATTAATGTCTCTATTTCTAAAGCCAAGACCAGCCGTAACAAATTTGCCTGAATTTCTCTGTGTGTGTGATTAAGAGTTTATAAAAATAATACAAGTGTGTACTATTAAGAGTTTATAAAAATGATACGTGTGTGTGTGTGTGTGTGTGTGTGTGTACACTATCTTACTGGGTTAACGGTAGAGGGATGCCGTGACTTGCATTTTAGAATGACTGGGGCAACAGCATAAAGCAGAATGACTTGAGAAAGAATAAAACTGAAGGCAGAAACATTCATTTGGAAACTTTTGTAATTTAGATAAGAGATGAAAGTAACTAGATTAAAGTTGTACTAGAGAGGAATAATTTGAAAGCTCTTTGAGGGGTATTATAGTACATTGCCTAAGAATCCTCAGATTCTTACTCCCTTTGTAACCCTGGGTAAGTTATTTAACCTTTCTGAGTCTCACTCTTCACCTCTTAAAAGTTGGGAGAATAGTACCTATCTCATAGAGTGTATGGATTACATTGGTATGAGTAAAGTGCATCGAATGTTTTTTGGCACATTTTAAGCATGATATATATTTCAAATATCATTAGCAGTACATTTATGAATGTGGAAAGATGTGGGCAGAGAGAACATATCTAGGATGACTTGCAGATATAGGATGTGACAGTGTGTGATGTTTTGGTGCCATTCACTGAAGTAGGTAATTTAGTAGGAAGTTCATATTTTTTCTATTAATTTCATGCCCATTTCTCCTCAAATTTACATTGCTGTCATCTTATATTAGTATTGTCATCTTTAACATACTCAAATAAACCCCCTTGCCCGGAATCTCAAATGAATTCTGGGCATCTTTCACTATAATTGTCTCAATTGGGTCCCGTTATACCTAGTAGAGTCTCCATAATGATCAGCACATCTTTCTTATCTAAAACCATCTGTGGCTCTCTGATATTTCTGGAATAATCTAGAATTCAAAACTCTTGCTCTTTTGGTCCACCTTTTATATATTGCTTTATTTCCTCACTGTACTCCATTATCAGATATTTCTGAGCCTTGATAAAGCTTATTCCCCATGTCTGACATATGTATTTCTCTCCTGCACGTGCCTAGTAAGCTTCTAATCATCTTGCAAATATCAGATCGGATTCAGTTTTTGAGTCCTCCTTGCTACCTTAGTTGTGTTCTATCAATCCCTCATGCCCTCATGTCATATTAAGTGATGATCTATGATAGTACTTTTCAAAGTATTTTTGTATTAAGAAAGAGATCCTCAGACTGTATTGTGAATGTCATTAATGCAGCTCCTTGTGTGCCCTGACCCAAGAGATTCTTCTCTGTTAGGTCTGCAGGTTTTAATGCAGAGGCTTATTTTCTGGCAATCAGTAGTCAAAGAGAAAAGGATTGACACTACTTGTCTACATGTCTGTGGTGTCTCCTCTTGGTATAAAGCTATTATTCCCTCATGATTGGGATATTTCCCATGGAATGAGTGGATGGATACAATCATGCCCATTACATTTTATGCATGACTTGAATGTTGCTGAATTTTCTATTTCAGTTTCATTGTTAAGTTGAGAAATCAGTCAGGTATTGAATATCCAACAAAACAATGAGACTACACCACCTCTCATACTTACGTCTTCCATGTCGTCTCCTACTTCTCTATTACATTCTAGTTCTTCTAGTTTTTTTCTTTCTCCTCTTCTTAGCAACTTTTACTCCTAAAGTTGTACTACAACACAATAATCATGCCCTGTTTTTTACTTTTATTATAGCACTGTTCTTCAACTTTTTATTCAGATATATGACCCTATTTTCCCTTGATCTATCTTTCCCCACTTTGCTATACCATATACAGAGCCTATACCTTTTTGATTAAATTACTCTGAAAACTGCCTCCCCTGTCTCTCTCTCTCTGTCTCTGTCTCTCTGTGAATACAATACTGAACTGCAACATTTACAACACTCTTAATAGAAATCAAGAAAACCTGTTGCATGTTTGAATTTCAAAACAATTTATAAAAATAAAACAACTAACATTAGAACCTAAACTATTAATATGTAGACAAAGGTTCATAGTCAAAAGTAAAACTTGCATGAATTTGTGATCTTTGCATTTTCATCACATTTTTCTAGGAAAGTAAGTGGGAAATAAATATGAAAAGAATATTAAATATGAAAAGATAATATTAATATTGATGAAACAATGAGTTGGCTCAATGGTTCTGTGACTAGAAAGATCCACAGAAAACTCTAGAGTCTGGATGAATTTTGACCAAAGAAAAAAGTTCTGAGTTTCTATAATGGAAGGTAACTGACATTTTCAGCCTGATTAATCAAATGTGCATTTTTATCATCTGTATTTCTAGTGATTCTGGTGCAGTTGGCCCGTGGGCAACACCAGGGTGTCTGACTCTCCTAATTATACTTTGTGCTTTTGGAAGAAAGAAAAAATGTTTTTTATACTTTTGTATCACTCAGAAATCTTTTTTTTTTTTTTTTTTTTTTTTTTTTGAGACGGAGTTTTGCTCTTGTTACCCAGGCTGGAGTGCAATGGCGCGATCTCGGCTCACCGCAACCTCCGCCTCCTGGGTTCAGGCAATTCTCCTGCCTCAGCCTCCTGAGTAGCTGGGATTACAGGCACGTGCCACCATGCCCAGCTAATGTTTTGTGTTTTTAGTAGAGACGGGGTTTCACCATGTTGACCAGGATGGTCTCGATCTCTTGACCTCGTGATCCACCCGCCTCGGCCTCCCAAAGTGCTAGGATTACAGGCTTGAGCCATCGCGCCCGGCCCACTCAGAAATCTTAATGTAACATTTTGTATAGGGTATCTACTCAATTAAATATTTATCAAATTGAGTTGAATTACTCAAGATTTGTTTTTTCTCATACTGTTTTCTTTCATGCTATTTCAGGCTTTCATACTTACTAATTTCCTTTCTAGTGTAAGTTCTTTTTTCTCTTTGCCAGCTTCCAGTTTTAGAGTTCCATTGGAAACAATTCTAACTGAAGATCTCATTCCAGTTGAAAATGTTTAGTAACTATTCTGTGAAGACAGTTTTATTTTCTCTGCCTTGTTGTCTTTTGTTTTGTTTTTTGAAACAGAGTCTCACTCTGTTGCCCAGACTGGAATGCGGTGGCGTGATCTTGGCACACTGTAACATCTACCTGTCAGGCTCAAGTGATTCTTCTCATGCCTCAGCCTCCTGAGTAGCTGGGATTATAGGCCTGTACCACTATGCCTGGCTAATTTTTTAAATTTATTTTTTAGTAGAGACAGGGTTTCTCTATGTTGGCCAGGCTAGTCTCAAACTCCTGACCTCAAGTGATTTGCCTGCCTCGGCCTCCCAGAGTGCTGGAATTACAAGTGTAAACCACTGAACCTGGTCTGTTTTTCCTTTATGTAGGAAATGAACCATTAATTTCATCGTGTCTACTAATCAATCGAGCCACAAGTCATTTAAAAAATACTTGTACTTGAGCCTTTTATTAGCAGTTTTTATATCCAGTCACCAAACTGTCATCTTTAACTATATACCGTATATATTTATATGAATGACTCTTTCTCTGGGGCTTACCCAACACTTAACGAAGTTCATTCCAGGAAAATGGGTGATGTTAGTTTTTAAAAGGGGGAAGGGAGTTCTCCCATTTGAGAATTTGTGCCTCTGATTCTCTGAAAGAGCCTTAGGCACCATATCTCCTACATTATGTATGGCATCTACAGAATTTGTTAATATCATGCAGCTGTCCAAAGGTGGGGGATGTATTTGTTTGTGAGAGAATATGGTAGTGGCAATTCCAGTTATGGTGGGAAGGAAGAGGGAAGTTTACATTAGCAGACGCAATCCAATGCTGATAAAATATTTCCTGTGTTTACAAATTGGCTTTATGATTTTGAAAAAAAATATTCAGACTTCAGGTAAATAAACTTTAAAGGATATTAATAACAATAGCCTTCTCTTCAAAGAAGCTAGAATTATTATACTGTCTCAACCCAAACTGAGAATCTGAATACCCACACATGATAAATAAAATCTGAGATGTGGATATACCACAGAAGTTACGTTACTTACATGCAGGTTGTATTTTCTGGGTCCTGCCATATTAAAAACCCCTGCCTACTCTATCTAGAACTGTCCCTGAAGGCTAAAATCTGATTGAGCTCTCTTCCTCCAGGATCTGTATCTCCTCGTCAGATTGAGTTCAAAAAATTTAGCAGTAATTTTAATTTTTCAGGCTTCCTTATTTTCTTGTTAGAAAGCACTAATATTAAAATAAGAATAACAATAAAGGATAAAATGGAATATAGCACAAAACTACTTCCCAAGACTGCAGTCAGAGGATAACCCAATTTCACACTTTAAAGCTTGTCAGTAGAATACCTATTAAGGACGAGAAAAAGCTATTTTCCATATAGAAATCCTTAGCTTTCCCCCCTTTACAAGTGTTTACTCCGCTGTTGAAGTTATTCCTGCTAAGGTTTAAAAATGTATGTTCTGTGACATATGGCCCTTGTCTGTCAGAGTCTCTTTCTCCACTGACAGGAAATCAAATCCAAATATAAGACTGTTAAAGAGAAGTACTTTTTCTACAGAATATCTCTGTCTCTGCCTGTCCCTCTGTCTCTCTCTCCCCTCAGTTTACTCTTAAATTTGAAGTTGAGTATTATTAAAGAGCCATTCTTAGCATTTTAATGGCAAATGAACTAGCTATTTATTTCTAAGTGGAAGGTTTCATACAGTTGTAAAATAGTAAGTTCCAGAACTGGAAGGGACTTTCTCAATATATTACTAAAAACAAATTATTAAAGAATTGCTATTATTGTTCTGAATGCTCCTGATCAATAGTTATTAAGGAGAGAGAAGATAGAAGTAAAGGCATAGCAGTTTTCCAGACAAAAATATTATGGAACTTTAGCTTAGTAATGCAATGTGACTACATTCTTATTAAGGTCATTGCACTGCTCTTCATCTTTGACTTGTGTAACTAAACAATCACTTATGAACAGTGTCGTAGTTTTTCTTTTTTCTCTGGTTCAGGTAAAAATGTAGTAAGTTGAGTATCACAGGGTAGGCTGTGACTGTTAATTAGCTTTAATAGTTCTTACTAAATCTGTTTGTAGCACAGAAGAAACCACCGAATAGCAGATGGTAATCTCTTTCTCTGGTGGGAGACAACTGGCATTGAATATTGACAAGCTGAGCAGGTAGAGATTGGGTTTCAATTACCAGCCTTTAGGGCAATCAATATTTGATAGCCAGAAATAGAATGCATATTTTAGTCAAGACATTTCATTTGATAAAATCTGCAGGAACTATTTTTTGTGATGTTAATAATGCTCTATTAAATACTAGCTGTGTCAAAAAGCTATTAATTGAAAGGCAAGGAAAAATACCAACAAAGCTCTTTTCTTAATGCAGTGACCAAGGTCAGGTCTGTCACATTTAAGAATCTCAAGAGCAGATATATAGGGTTACCCAGAACTGAGTACAGTGTCACTTTCTTGTGTGTATGTGTTTCTGCTCTCAAGCTAAGACAGAGCAGCCAGCTAATCACTCAGGAACCACAGTCGACTCTGTCTGCTTTCATTCACCTTCAGATATGTCCTGTGTAGTCACCTATATGCTTTACATGTGTTTCCTAGAAAGGCAACATCCTTATCATAATATATCACAGGGTGTTCTTGAAACTCCTCTGCCAGTGAAGCCCTTGCTCATGTCTTCTTTACCCATGATCTCTTATAAAGTTTTGGTTCAGTTTAATCCGGGATACGGTGTTTCCTGGGTAAATGGCAGAGATTGATAGCTTTCACCTAACTTTAGGGCAAACGCAAATACTCAAAGCAACCTTAAATCTCTTTAACCCAGGCTCTTCCCCTCCAGGAAAAATAAACGAGGATTTATGTTTTTGATATAAGTTCAGATTTTATAACCATCCCTAATTTAATGTTACTATATCTAAGTTTAAGTTACAGTAAAATTGGACTTCTTCACTTGGAAAACCAAGTTTCTTTTTATTAGCATTTGGAAGGTTGAGATCATCATTACTCATCACACTATCCAAAGGAAGAAAGGAAGGGAGGAGAGAAGGGATGGAGGGATGGAGGAAAAGAAGAGAGAAAAATTTTGAAGGAAGGGAGGTAAAGAGGAAAATGGAAGGGAGCATGAAGAAAGGAAGGATAGGTAGATGTATCTGATGCTATCATTCCTACTCACATACTGGTTTGGTAGCTATATCCCCATATAATCAGGGAGAAATGCCAAATTCTAAGCATCACTTCTTTCTCACAGATTTTTTTGTTTTTGTTTTTGAGACACTACCTCTGCCACCCAAACTAGAGTTGCATCGGCACAATCATAGCTCACTGCATCCTTGAACTTCTGGGTTCAACCGATCCTTCTGCCTTGGCTTCTAAATGGGTTAAGATTACAGGCATAAGCCACATAAGTAGCCACAGATTGTTTTATTAGTGTATTTGTTTCTTAGGGCAGCTGGAACAAAGTATCACAAACTGGATGGCTTTAACAGAAATTTATCACAGTTCTAGAGCCTAAGTCCAAGATCAGGGTGTCCACAGGGCTGGTTTCTTCTGAGGGCTGTGGGGAAGAATCTGTTTCAAACTTCTCCTCTAGCTTTCAGTGTTCCATCTGGCTTGGCCAGATGCAATACATCAGTCTCTGCTTTGATGCTTATATGGCATTCTGCTTGTATGCTTGTCTGTGTCCCGTTTTCCTCCTTATACATATACTTATCTGGATATGTATCAAGGCCCACTCTAAAGACTTCAACTTGATGACCCTTGTCAAAATCCTTGCTCTAAATAAAGTCACATTCTGAATTAATGGAGGTTGGGACACCACCATTTCTTTTAGGGGAACACATTCCATCTGTAACCAATAACGTGTCCTTTGTGGGTAATATTACAGAAAAATGTTAAAGTTTTTAACATATGTTTCTCCTATTGCTGCTGCAAGACAAACAAAAAATGCAAGGTAGTAGAGCTTAATGTATTTTTTTCCCATAAAAATATAGTAGGTGAAATACCTATTATAAAGTATATAGATATTTCATAATAGATATTTCATTATAGAAATGAGCCTGAAGAGAGAAGATATCCTTGACATCTTTCTCTAGGTTGGAGTTTAGTAGCATGTGTTAGCTGAAAATGGAGTATGCTTTTAATCATTTAGTTTACACAGTGTTCATGTCATATGAGGAACATATATTTAATACTTTAAGGTGAATAAAGGTCTAGAAATCAGTAAAACAATTTCATTATTTGAAAAACAAATATAATTTTACAGATTTTAATAGATGTACAATTTGTATGCAAGTCAGAAATACACACTCACAGAAGAGATGATTTGTTGGGATTTGTTGAATCTCAAGGATGTTATTTACAAATGTCAGTATCTGTGACTTGCCTACATAAAGCAGATAGTCTGTTGTTCCAGTCCAGAAAAATAGGAGGTGACTGATGATCCCCTAACCAGTAAGAATATTATTATGTGCCACCTCGAGAAAATATTGCAACACAATCATAATATGCATTTTAAACAGCACATTTTGAGACATTTTTATATGTAGAAGTACCACATAATAAATAGATCATGAGAAAGGCAATTAGTCTTTATTCCTCAGGTTAAAGGAAAGTATGATATAACTTATCTTACCATAAGAGATATTGACCTGAATTAGTTTTATTTGATCAAGTGACAATCAGTCAGGAAAAGATAGAATTTGGAAATAGAACTGCAAGTAATTTGTAAAAATAGAGTTCTAGTGTTTTCATATATTCAAGAATTATGTTTAGCCTCCATTTCTATCGCCCTCCCTCCCGCCCTGCCTCCCTCCCTCCCTCCTTTCTTTTCATTCTACTATTCTACTATAGATCTAAATAGACTATGTTTTTTCTGCTGTATTAATTAATTCAGCAAGCATTGAATGAACAACTCAATGTGCTAGTCACACTGCTTGGTCCTTGGGATAAAATGCCAATAAAATCAGACATGGTTCTTGCTTGTAAGGAGTTTATTTTTAACAGAAGGAGGCTGACTTTAACAATCACAGATGTGTGTGTAAAACTGTATCTACCTTAAGTAGTATGAAGAATTGGTTTATGGAGCTCTGAGTACCCATAAATGAATGATTTGATTTATTCACAGAGGTCAAGGAATATGTCCCTGAGGCGGGGACACTGGAGCTGAGTTCTGAGTAAGCAATACTAGATGATTAGGTTAGTGGAAAGGACTTTGAAACTCGGAGGAGCAACACACCTGCAAAGGCCTTGGGCCGGCATTAAACAGAGCAAGTTAGAAAGACTGGAAGGAGAGAGAAAGGAGTTGGAATGCCCTGAGGAAGCAGAGGAAGAGTTTCCAGGGTTTTTAAGGTCATGTTAATGACAGTTTTTACTTTTAAAGTGTGAGAGAACCATTGAAGATTCTTGAGTAAGGGATTAATGTGGTCGTTTTGTTAGGATCACTAGTGTGGAGATTCAATGGGATAGGAATCATCAGACTGCTTTTGCAGTAGCTGGAGTGATAAATGATAGTGGCTTGCAATGGCATGAGAATGGTGAAGATGGAGGAAATGGATAGATTTTAAAAGGATAAAATCAACAATACGTACTCAGTAATGGTGCTAAAGGTGCGTTCTTATGTTTGTGGTATATGAAACATTTCCAATGGTGTTGCCATTCAATGATGTAGGAAAGGCTGAAAAAAGACACCTTTTTTTGACAGAAGAGAGATGCTGAACATGAGTTCAGTTTGGATATATTGGGATATAGTAAGACATTAAGAGAAACTGTCAAGTAGACAGATGGGCAGAGGGGCCTAGAGGACAGGGCAAGGTCTTTGTGGAAAATAAAAATTTGTGAACCATAAAGATGGTAACGGGGGCATTCCAGACATCATGTGTATGTTCGCTAGGTAACAATGGATGAGAAAAAGCTGGAGCAGCATGGAGCAGTCTTGCAGTTTTTGACTCTTTTTCTCTGTACAACCAAATTTGGTTGAGCCCTAGGTCCTCTCTGCATAGAAATCACTAATGGGAGAACAGGATCTTTCTAGAGGAAGACTTACTTAGTGTTGACTGTTACAGGAAGCTTTTCTTAAAAAGATGCAAGCAGAGCTTTAGGGAAACTCTTTCCAAAAAATAGTATAAAAGCCCTCAGCTTCACAGCACTTCATTAGCAGTCTACTTTCAAGAATGTTACAAAATAATTCAAAACAAATATGACAACATGAGTTAAATAGTTTTGATTTGGGGTTTTCATAAATATATACACATATATCATGTGCAAGGCAGTCCCTAGGTTTCTCAGAATTAATGATTACTTGTCTGTTTATTTAAAGAGGAGATTTTATTTCCAGAATTGAATTATGTACTTTGTACTGAATCTAAGTAAAAAAATACTTTGAGAAGCTATAAAGCTATTTATCATTGAATTTAACTTTTCTTTAGTGTGTCTCATCAAATGAGTCATGTAGAAGCAGAAATATTTATATTTCATTGTTATTGAGGTGCTCTTCTAAATGTTTGGCCAGAGACTCTAATCTGAATTATGATTATGTGTAACCATTAATTTGCTGTCATAGTTTGATATACTAATGCAGGTCAGTGACAAAATACCACATTAAGGTACCTGTAGCTAATAGGAATTTGTGGACTTGAGAACTTGTCAAAAGGCCTTTCAGTGTAAATTAAGGAACATTTGGCGTATGTCAAAATACCTCTGGAATTAGACCCTCAGGGCTCTCATTCTCAACCATTAATTAAAATAGAGGTTTCATCTGTGTAATAACATTGCTGGTTTATGTCATTTCTTGACTATGTATTTTAGGTAATGAAATTTCGCTATGGAAAATGCCTTTCTATAATAGCTTGTTTGGATATTTCTTTTATTTTCTACAAATATTTGGTTTCTTTTGAAGTTATAATAGGGAATCAAATATATTCTTTGCATTCTGAGGATGAAAATGTTATTTTTAAGAATTCTGATTCTAGTGATTGATTAGGCAAAAGCCTATCAGAATTGATCTCTGTTGATAAGCCTGCTACTTAGTTAATAGGTATTTCTTTATTTTTATGTATTTAAAAGTTGTTTGTGAAATTAATTAAATGAGATAATAGTTGATTAAAGAAGTTACTTTGCATGTTTGTATTTGAAAAACCCAGTTTCTCTTGAAATGTTCAGCAATAATTTTCCTTCATTTATTTGATGAACTGCCTTCAAAAAGAGAACTTTAGATTTGTTGACAATTTTGATCATTTCTTTACCCGGGCAATATAAAGTTGGGGGTTATTTCTGCAAATGTACCTTATTTTTAGGTTTATTTTGTTTTGTAGAGATTATTGAGAAAATGTAATGTTTTTTGGTAATGAGCAGTACTACTACTTTTCCCGTGTTTCCTCTGTACATGGAGATTTCAGACTCTCAACAAAAACTAAAAATTTGAATGATTAATGCCATAAGCCAGAAAGTATGGTAAGTCCTCGATACGAATTACATAACATGAGTGCTACGATGGTATGAGGTAGAAAGCCATATCATCCCCATTTTATAAGTGAGGAAAAGGAGATTACCTTAGATTATGCTAGCATTTCCGACTCAGCAAATCCAACTTCAAACACATCACAGTAAATTAACAGCACTGGGAAGATTTAACTGTTTTATCATTGGAGACTCTATAATTAGAGGAAGATACGTATATACACTACTTATATATGAATATATGTGTATTCATTTGAACAAATATAAATACATTTTATGCCAATACCATTAAGCAAATGTGAAAAAAAATTTCCTGTGACAGAAAATTATTATTGAAAGAATAACATTGCTTTTTTCTTTTGCTTTAAATTTTGACTGTTTAGTTACTGCCGTAAATTATGTTGATATTGTAAAATTATAATGTTGGCATTTGGGAGATAAATCCTTAGGACAGGAGGCCAGTAAGAGTGTCCTTGCCAAGTCAACAGGAATAGTGACCTAAACCATAACGATCTTGGTCATTTCTTTGGATGTTTATGTATTGTCTCATTTGCTATGCAAATGAACTGGAAAGAATTAAAATGAGATTGGAAGAGTGCAAGGAGCTGTTGAGTTTCATTAAGGACTGTGGGAGCAGGAGAAGCAAAAATCTACCTTGGCATCTTGGAAAATGGCGATACTTGTTATGTCCCTTTCTTGGGCCAAGATTCATACCACGTGATGCTCACCGAGACCCTGCCAAGACAGTCACTTTCAGTACCACAGTTAGTGAAAAAGTCAAACTTTTTCAAAGTTATAAATAGAGATGTTGGTTTTGCTTCAGGCAGACTTGTTAGGGAACAGAGGAGGATGAGTGTTCTGAAGTCCAGGAACAAAGTTTGAGACGAGGCAGAAAATTCTAGGTCTATACAAAATGTCCTGAAGTCACAAAGAAAAACATAGTGGATCCAGATAGTTAAGCGTTTCCTTTATCTGTATGGATTAAGCGAACTGGGGTAACTGTGAAGTCGAAGTAAAAAAGTGTTACAGTCCGGGAGATAGAGTTTGTTCCAAAACTTAGAAATAAACTGCAAAGTCATTTTATTTGCTCCAGAAAAAAAAATGTGCTCATTAAACAAAAAAACTGAAAAACACAGAACCATATTAAGCAAAAAGCAAAGATAGCAGAAAATGAACTAGGAGCTCCGAGACATCATCATCGCTAACATTCCGGTTAACATCCCTCTAACAGGTCTCTAGACACACAGTGTGCAGTAGTACGTAGATATGGGGTCATATCAGGCACATTATTCTTAGCAATATATTGTGGATTTCTTGTCGTGGCAATGAACTATACCATTTTTGTGTTGGTAGTATTGTCATCTTTCTACGGATTTTTCACATTTTATTAATCCAGTACTTAATTGCTTGTTATTTATAATTTTAGCTACCATTTAAAAACTAAAACCACTTTAATGATTATACTTGTTCATACCTTTTCCCTCTTGTACGATTATCTCTATTACCACGTTTTTTTTTGAGACAGAATCTTGCTGTCACCCAAGTTGGAGTGCGACGGTGCAATTATAGCTTAATGCTGCCTTCTGGGCTCCAAGGACCCTCTCACATAAGCCTCCCAACTAGCAAGGGCTACAGGCTCATGCCACCATACCCAGCTATTTTTTTTTTCTTTTGTAGAGATGATGCTATGTTGTGCAGGGTGGTCTCAAACTCCGGGTTTTAAGTTGTCTTCCTGCCTGAATTTTCAAAAGTCCAAGATTATAGGCATGAGCCACTGTGCCTGAGCAATTATGTTTTAAGAAAAAAAATTTGAGAACATCTTTTTAGAGAACTCCTATGTGTACATACTCTCTGTACATGTATGTAGCTTACATGTAAATTAGAAATTATTAATGGTGTACATTTGCTGCCAGCTCACTATGGGTGGAACACGGTTCCATTAAGCATTAATGATCACATCCTCATGAAATCCTTTATGGAAGATTAAATTATTAATCAACTTTACAGATGCAGAAACAGAGGTCAACAGAAAGGTCAAACCATTTGCCCAATGTGACATAGTTAATGTCAGAGTGAGTACTTGAACCTGGACATCTGGGTTTAGAGGGCTTGCTGAAAACCATACTAATTACTCAATCTCTATACAATCCACACTCTTCTCAAACTATATTTTTAAACATCATATGATGTCAATATTTTTCTATGCCAATGTAATGTTTGAAGTTACAAATACATGTTTTTCCATATATCCTGTTATTGACAGTTTTTCCCAATATAAAAATTGCAGTGGGAATACTTGTATATGTATATTTTGGCAATTTGTCTTCTGACAGTAATTTTTATAGAAATGGGCCAAAAGTTAAGTATATTTCACAGTTGGATCAACATTGACAAACTGCTTCCCCCCACAACTGCACCCACTCCATCCAATAAGTATGGAGATAAATGTTTCCTCACAGTTACTCCAGCATTAAGAGTAATCAATTAATTATTTTACTTATTACATTTACTAATATCTTGGGCAAAAACAAATTATTGAATTATGTAAATTTCTTTAAAAATTATTTCAATAGAACAACATTGAACGTCTATAGGCCTCTTGATTTTGAAAGTACGTTTTGAGCTGGGTTCGTGGTGGCTCGTGCCTGTAATCTCAGGTCACGAGGCAGAGGCAGGAGAGTTGCTGGAGCTCAAGTGTTTGAGACCGGCCTGGGTGATAACAATGAGACCTCATCTCTAAAAAAAAAAAAAAGAAAGAAAGAAAGAAAGAAAAGAAAAAGAAAGAAATTAGCCAGTGTCAGTGGCTTCTGCCTGTGTTCTCAGCTATTTGGGAGGCTAAGGTGGGAGGATTGCTTGAGCCTGGGAGGTTAAGGCTGGAGTGAGCCAAGAAAGTGCCACTCCACTCCAGCCTGGGTTACAGAGCCAGACCCTATCTTATTTTAAAAAATAAAAAGGAAGTACATTTTGAATGGCACTGATCCATGTGTTTTACAACTTAGATCAGTAAAAGTCTAAATAGCTTATTTGATTTGACCTCTAAAAAAATCTTGATCTCATCACTTCTCCAGAGTTAAAATAGAATAATTTCCGAGATAATATTTAAAGTTGTGCAAATTGTGTTGTGAGAATCTAAGCAAAACAATTTTATATTGAACAATGAGGGAGTATGTCTACAAGTAATGCTTACTTTTTATGTATTAATATTTCTTCATTTGTTTAAAAACTGCAGAGAAATATTAGCAGTTTGTATTAGAGAAAATAGATTTCATATGTGTGTGTGTGTGTGTGTGTATATATATATATATATATATATATATATATATATATAATCAAATTTTAAAATCTAGTACATTTCATAGTTGTGAGTCACCTATTTGATTTTTTACTACTATTAAGAATCTAAGGTTCTGTGATAGGCCAGGATGGCTCTTGCCTGGAATTCCAGCACTTTGAGAGGCAGAGGTGGGAGGATTATGTGAGGCCAGGAATTTAAGACCAGCCTGGGCAACATAGAAATACCGTATCTCTGGAAAAAAAAAAAAAAAAAAAAAAACCTTTAAAAATTAGCTGGGTATGGTGGCATGACCTTGCAGTCCTAGGGATTCTGGAGACAGAGATGGGAAAATCCCTTGAGCCCAGAAGTTTAGAGGTTACAGTGATGCAACCGCACTCCAGCCTGGGTGACAGAGTTAGATCTTGCCTTATAAAACAAAAAGGACTGTCATGACAATACAAATTTCCTATGTTGTTTATTTGATTAACAAACTCTTACATTATTAATGACAATCATGACAGTTCTTAGAAGAGGTGTTTATGAATTTACTTAAGAAAATGAAGCATGTTCTCTTTACCACTAAGGGCAGGGTCTTGCTTTGTGGCAAGCCAAAATGGTACAAGTGCTGTGGAGAGGCCAGAGTGAGAGACTCAGCCCTGGGAGCCTAAGGTTACAGGTAATCTTGAGGATGGCAGATATGAGAAGTTTCCTGAGAAATGACATGCCACATTGCTACATATGTGAATCACTGCAATACATACTTACAAAGCTAATTTGAGAGCTCCGTCCTCAAGTAAATGCAAATTGAATTGTTGGAGCAGAAATTTTGGATAATTCAGCTCTTGTATATATTTCTATGAGATTGTCAAAGCCTAATATTTTTAAATTAGGAACTGAATGGTAATATGTACTAATAATTGTTTATGTATCACATTGTGTGGTTTAGACAAATGTTTTCACTTTGGACTTTTGTGGCACCAATTAGCTTAATAAGAGTATCTTTTTTTTTAAATCAGCATATAAATGATACATAATTCTTTTTCTATATTCCATTCTATCTCCCCAAATCTCCAAAGACACAAAGGAATGTCTAGACTTTTAAAAATGGGAATGCAGCAGGGTAAAATGAAATTATATATATATATATATATATATATATATATATATATATAAAAATCACAAAATGTGTTTCTAGCATAAGGCAGAATTGGCATAAAAAGTAAGCTTTGGCAATTCACTAACCTTCACTGAGGATATTAATTTTGTTCAAATGGAAATAAAAAACACATAATTTTCAGGGTTTTAGAGAGGACTATGTATCATCAACAATAATATGCATTACACAGGTGCTTGGTATTTACTAAGTTTGCAGTCGACAAGAGTATTGCCCCAGTGGAATCAGAATAATTCCCACCTGGGGTAACTGCCCTTCTGCCTTGTGTAGGAGAGAAGAGCCAGACTTGGGGTGTGTGCCATTATCTCACTGATCTCTCCCTCCTGGGATCCAAGATGGATTTTTGACATGCTAAGAAATTTGTCGCTGGGGCTAGTCACAGGCAGTGACAGTGATTTCTCAATGGAGAGAAACGCTGGGGACACTGGCAGACCAGATCCTCAAAATGATCCGCCTACTGTTCCTGCTTTTGGAAAAGCAAATTGAAGTTTTTGTTCTTGTCATATTTCATAGTAAATTTCATTTGTTTTCTTGATGAGTTAGGCTGGAAGAAATAACGGCTCTCTTTACCCAATTTATGCTTAAGGTTGGAACACAATGATTAAGACTAATTTCATTTTGGTTAGTGTTTTCTGGGGCTTTGTGGATGTATCCAAGAAAACTGAAGAGCCCTTAATTTTAGAGGAGGATTTAAGCGTGCATTTCAGTCCAGAGAGATTAAAAAATGATGTCATTAGCACCTCTGCCTTTAGGAGTCCTGATCTCTTAAGGTGCTGTGATAATTTATAAGAGGCAAGGAAGATTTGGTTCAAAGACCCTTGACAAGTTCATTGACCAGATGATGTATGGCTTCTAACACTATTAACAGGATGTCTTTTCACAAGTTTGATTTAGAGGGAAAGACCTGATCAAAGATTTTAAGGATTAAATGTGGTCCCTTCCTACAGTGTTAGAATAGTCTCTCTCCCTCCCTTACTATGTTCTTGTATACATTTTGAAAGCTATAAAAAATAAAAGCAAGAAGAAAGCTCTCTTGTTTTGGTTTTGGCCTTTTTGTTTGTTTTATAGTCTATGACCTAGTTGCCAAGATTTCTGGAATCGTTGTCGAGTATTTTGTCTAAAATTTACTGATTAGGTAAATATCTAATTTAACCTTTAACTGGAGACAATTCAAGATATGTCATAGGATCCAATATAAAAATAGGAACTTACATGTATAGAATATCACATTCATACCAACGAAGAGGAAAACTTAGTTCCCCACAACAATTATCCTCAAGTTGGGGTATTCCACTTAGTTTATACAAGTCCTTTGAGCAAAATATGAGATTAGTTAAATATTTGATGGACTTTCAAATATCTTCCTGGTTCAGGTCAAATATTTCTGCTGGGAATTACTGGGCAGAACATAGTGAGGAGCTTAGGATGGGAACAGCTATGTAGAGACAGGGAACATGGATGGTCGATGGCTATACTTGACTGCCTAGACTTGGTGGCCGATGGTTCTTGTCTGGCATGCTTGTCAGAAGTTGTCAAATGCTGTATTTGAAAAGAATGTTATGAACCTTAGATTCAGTGGAACATTTTTTCTTTTCATCAGTAAAGCATGCAAAGGTTTTTGAAGTTTTAGACTTAGATGCTAATGGGCAACTCTTCTAGATAAAGAAAGGTATTCCTTATGCAATCTGAAGCTGTAAATGTGAAAGTCTTCACAGAATAACAGTTTTAGAATTTATAGTGCTTTCTTTTAAACAATAGGACAGAGGTCATTTTCTGGAACATAATTCAGAATAATATTTTGCAATTTTGTATTTTTTATGAAGTTATTACTTGTCAAACAAGATAGTTTTTACACAGAAAATATGATTGCTTTTTATCATTGTTTTACCATTAGAATTTAAATTACATAGTTGCTTTTTTACCATTAAAATTTAATGTAACCGTTTAAAATTGAATTGTTATTGAATGTCATTGCTCTCTTTTGATGACAAACTTTCACCTGTTTTTCAAAATAGTATACCATACGCTTACTGCACATAAGCAAGTAATTTGACTTTAAATAACAAATAAAATTAAAATTTAACTTAAATGAAAAGTTTAAAGTTTTTTTCCTTAAATTATTGGTTAGCATCAACCTAAAAGACTATGCCAACTTAACGTTATTTTACAAACCTTAATAATTGCCTTCTAAAGCCAAAGGTTTCTGGATTTAATTTTATAGCATTACTTTGGGTTTTGTAAAGTCTTAGGATATTCTGTTTCAGAAACTTTATAGCAATGCTGCCCAACATGTACTAAGGAAATAATTTAAAAAATTAAAAACCTTTCATATTAAAGTTTAGCCTTGATTTAGTTAGCCTTTCACTAAAGTCATAGGAGAAAGATATGACCTTCTCTTGATTAAATCCAGTATATCAATAGAATCTCACTACTTTCACTTTACAACTCATCAAATTAAGGACGAAAAGAAATTTACCTCTAGTGGACAGGAATACAATGTTAACCAAACATGCTGGTGAGAGGTTGGTAGAGGGAGTAGAGAAAAAAGTTCACATTGATGTGGACATTATAGTTAGTTCAAAATAACCCATGGAGTCAAACAGATAAAATGATCTGCAGCCTGACTTAAAATAATCTGTATGTTGTTTATGTATCAGAATATTTTTCTATTTGAGATTACATAAATGCAAATTACAGGAAGATTTTAACTATTTTTTTGAGGGAATTATTGGACTAGATATACAAGTTAAACATTTAGCTTATGTGCCCGTTTGGATATGTGTTTATGCTCATGGGTTCAGTGAGTATGGCAGTGCAGTAAAAGAACAGTCTTTAATGTGTTGTAGTATAGGGCAAGTACGTAACTCCAAAGATCTTTGCATAGAAGTAAAAGCAGGTAAGCGAGGGGTGAAGGAGACGCAAAAGATCACAATAATGGCCAAAAAAAGAAACAGCAATTCACCAAAGTCGTCTTCTATTTTCCTGCCCTATTATTTTAGAAATACAAATGATAGGGCAGAGCTAGACTGCAGGGGACTGAGGAGGGCAAAGCACATGCTGAGGGTGGCTGTGAGCGTGTGTCGTTATTTCTAATCACTAAATAAATGAGAAGAGTCCTGTTGATGGGAGGATAAATGTTGCTGCTTTGTCTCTGTTTTTTATTTTATTTTATTTTTTTATGGGACACATTAAGCTGATTAATATGCTGTAGCATATTTAAATGCTTGGAGTATTAGCCTTGATTGTTTTACAAAAAGATTAAACAGCTTTGAGAGATTCCTTCATATGAGGGGGTGCGGGGAAGAAAAGAAAGTGGACTTTTAGAGAAATTTATTTTTCAAGACTGTGGAAGGATACTAGAAATAATATTGTAGTGGCAAGAAGTTGCAGTTGTGTTAGAAGTGCAAACATGATGGTTTGTTGTTTCTTATGATGAAAGTAATTATTCTTTGCAGTCCTAAAATTTAGTACAATATTATTGAAATATTTAATTTTTATTTATCGCTCCTTTTTACATAAGAGTAAGCCTCAATAGCAGTTTTACTATTTGCTTTAAGCTTGGTTTGACCTACTAAGATATTTTTCCCTAAGTCAAACCACACCTCATTCATCTTTTGACTCCAACTCTCTGCAGCCATAGCTCAGTAAAAATTCGCTAATGCTGCCTTAATTCCCAAAGGCATTGACCTTTTGTCTGTGCTGCTCGTAACTGACAACTCCTTGGTAAGTAATATTTTTGGACAGTCCACTGTGCTCAGCTGTCTCCTCATGTAACTTCTAAAGCACCTCATTTTCTGTGTTCTCCTTCTACCTCTCTGGCTTTATAATCACACTCAGTTTCTTTCTTTAGCTTCTCTAGCTAAGAATACATATTTATCCTAGTTCTATTATGACTCAATTGCTCACTCTACATGCTTTTCTATAGAACTCTCCTCTACTCTACGCTGTCAGCCATCAGCTACCATTGAAAGCTCCAAAAACCATCAGCATCCAAAACTGAATTCTTCATCTTCATCTTCAAATTTTTGTATTTTTTTCCTAATTTTTTTTTTTTTTTGAGACAGAATCTCTCTCTGTCACCTAGGCTGGAGTGCAGAGGCACGATCTCAGCTCACTGCCACCTCTGCCTCCCAGGTTCAAGTGATTCTCCTGCCTTGGTCTCCCAAGTAGCTGGGATTACAGGCACCTATCACCACCCCTGGCTAATTTTTGTATTTTCTGTAGCGATGGTTGGCAAGGGTGGTCTCAAACTCCTAACTTCAGGTGTTCTGCCTGCCTCGACCTCCCAAAGTGCTGGGATTACAGGCTTGAGCCATTGCAGCCAGCCCTGTCTAATTTTTTAATAATAAAGCATGTAATGTAACTAGGCTAATGAGGAAGATGATAGGCAGTTGCACTGTCAACAACAATAGGAGTGATTATGGACTAGGACTGTACGCACAAAAAAGATATAAAAACCAGTTTAGAATATCATTGTGAAAAAGGTAGTTGGAGGAGATCTCATGTAATATCTTAAACCAGAAACTCTGGTTGGAAAGGAAAGAAGAATGGAAGCCACCATATGCTAGAAGTACTATGCTCGTGCTACATTGAACATTTTGAAATAAGCAGAAGAAACCATTCATTGGCAATGCAGATTAGCTACATATAACATGTTGTAGAAAACTGAAGAGCGTTTTATGAAAGGAAGTGATCACTTAATGGAAAGCTGGGAGGAAAGTATCATTATTGCGATGTTTGCTTTATAAGCAAAATTGAATGACAGCTAAGAGAATAGTGCAAGTAATACACACTAACTCTGGCCATGTCAGAACAGTAAGGTATAGACTGTCTCTGTCTGTCTCTCTCTCCCTCTTTCTCTTTTTCTGTCTCTTTGTCTCTCTGTGTCTGTCTCCATAGAATCTATAGTGCATGAATAATGCTGGCACAGAATGGTTTACTGAGCTGTTCAGTAGAGCTTCTGGGAGAGGGACCAGTGAACATCCTTCTCTCCACGCTGCTTAACTAAACAGATCTGTTACCTGAACCAAGAACTTAAGTTACGTTGATGTAGTATAGAAAGTAGCAACATGCTAGTGGCAGCTTGAATTCCCAGAGAAGAGCTGCATGAAGGATTTGAGGGATTTAACTAAAGAACCAGGCTTTTCCTTGGAGCTCTTAGAAGAGAGAAAGCTCCTAATACCCAAACCATAAATGTCTAATAGCAGCACGTTTCTCAGGAACCATCCCCATTACTAAGAAAAAGCTTCCTCATCAAAAACATTTCTTATCTAAGCCCTCATGCCAACAACACTCCACTCCCCATGATTTGGGCTCAGAGCCCCTCATCTCAAGCTTCTCCCAGCTGTAGGTAACATGAGTTCCATGGCAACAAGAAACTGTCTTCTATTAAACAGTTGTCATCTTTCACCTAGTCAGGGTATAAACTTCAGTGTCATCTTTACTTTTTCCCTCACCCTCCGATTGAGTTAATCGTCTTGTCCTACCTAGCCAGACCTCTAAATTGCATCTGTCCCCGATACCCATTCCCAGGCTTATCCGGTGTCTCTCCTATGTCTGAGACATAATGGCAAGCTGATAAGGCTGTACAGCGTCAAGGTATGGAGTAAATTATAAACTACAGGGGACACATTTTAATATGGTTATTTCAGAAACACAAATAGACACTGGCATATTACAAAGGCATGCTACAGATATGCCTTTGAAGACACTGTGTTCTCTCTCTGAAATCTCCTTCCTCTTTGGCTCCCAAGAGCATCTTCCGAACTTAGGTTAAATGTCTCTGACTTTGCAAAACCTGTTAGATGCCCCCAGGCAGATTTAGCCACCCTCTCCTTTGTCTTTGTTTAGTACTTTTCATTTTCTTCTATTAAAATATCTATCCTGTTCAACTATGATATAATTTTAAATAAATTAGACAAACCCAGTAGGCTGTAAACCTTTTGCAAGTGCAGCTCATGGCATTAATTATCATATCTCCAGCACATAGTCTCATGTGTATTATAGTAGTTGCTCAATAAATATATTCTTGAAAGTCTATCTATGAGATGAAAGGATTAAAATTACCCTGGTTGTTCCCATTGTAGAATTGTTTATTTGTATTTTTTCTCCAGAGTGAATTTGGTTTAACTTTCAAAAGTATATTCTAACAAGATAAAAGGATGTTTCTCTTTTGCCCTTTTAGGCTGACCTCTTCAACCCAAAGCCAAAATGTCCTCGGATTAAGACAGTTGATAGGATTAGTGTTAGGAAAGATTTCACATAATGAGATTTGGTTTACTTCAAGAAAATTTGGATGAATATGAGTCTCATGCAATATTTTAACATTGTAATTTGTTGCTGACTCGACAGGGCAAAGGAGATCATAACCCTTAGTCCAATTAAAGGATGATGAATTGAGGTTTTTATTTTTTACAAACAAGGCAGAGGATCAGAGAGATCTTGTTTCAGATAGAAAACTACAAATTGCATTTACATTTAAAGTGAGCAAATGCACTGCTGTAATAGTCGATGTTTTACCAAAGTAAGAACTTGATACCATTATAGTGGTATATAGAAACTAAAAATGAATTAGTAAACAAATAACTACTCTGTGCTGTGAATTATCTGATATGAAGATGATGCCAAATATGATGCTCATTCTGGAACTCAGATGCTTAATATCATGTTGGAATGTTAAGAGAAGGGAAAATCACTCAGCAATAAATACATATCTCCTGGAAAAAAGAGAAGAGAATCATTACCAAGAAGGTATCAGGAACATGGGTCCAGTTGTCAGTATGGGAATCTTAGATGGGACAACATCATAATAAGCAAAGACATTTAAAATCTCAGGGTTCTTTACATTCTACTGAGGATAGCCTGATAATACAACGAAATGGGACTTCTGGTTGGATGGTAAGCATGAGGACCCTTGACAGAGGGCCTAAATGCTACCCATGTATAGCGATTAGGACTCCATGAAATGTCATAGGGAGACATTGTAGGTTCTTAAGCAGAAAAACAACATGCTGTAAATAGAAATTTCAGAATACTATTTTCATTGTTATGAGATGTCATGGATTTGGCAGGTACTGGAGGTAGGATGATAAGCTGGAACAACATTCTCTTGTTAAGCTTAGTTAAGTCTGAAGCAGTCCTGCTACTTACATTCTTAATCTAGTTATGGTGCTCTATCCACGTTATGAACAGTTTCTCAATAGTTTTTTTATATTCTTACCCTGGTCTAGGTCTGGGTCTTGTTTGGGAGTTTTTTAGAACACTAATTTATAGCAGACACAGTTTTAATAGAGAGCATGAAGCAGTGAAAAGAACAGTAGGCCAGTGACTTTGGTCTCATTTAGCCACATCCAGCACAGGATTGTGACAAAGCCATTTGAGGTCCTCAGGCTTTTCTTTCCTAATCTGGAAATAAGACCACTGATCTTATTGAGTATGAACTCTAAGGCCCTTTAAGTGAGCTTCATGTAAACAAAAGAATTAAGGGAAGCTTCCAAAATACTCTCCTTATCATTGAGCAGCTAAAATATCAAGCACATATTTTAGTGAATACTAAGAGAAAGACAACTTCCACACTTAAAATTTGATGGAATATTCCATCCTCCTACAGGATAGGTGGTAGGTTCATGATGACTGCAGTATGCAGGCAATTACCTTTTCCAAGAATGTGTTATAATATAGAAGAAAATAGCAGAAAATTAACCCTTGTAAATGTCACAGTGTGCTTACTGTATAATTTAAGTGGTTTAAATAAAGCTACTTATTTGCATAATGATGTTTTTGAAAGATATATCTTAAAAATAACAATACTATGCATTGATTTGAAATTAAACAGTGTAAATTAGTCTGGAAAAGATGTCATGTCACTATATAATTAAATATATGAATAAGCATGTGGGCTATCACGAAGCTAAATTTAGCATGGAAATATATTTTAAGAGAATGGCTTTCTATGTTCTATTGAACATTTATTTTATTTTGCAAGAATTTATAAATTTTTATCAACTTGTTAACCTCTATAATATAGATATGACTATATTAGACAGATGTCAAAAAAAACTACCTCACTAGTATTACTTATCTGAATTGAAGTCCAAATTTGATCACTGGCTGAAATGATTTGTAGGAAACATGGTGTGAAGCATCAGAGCACCCAGAGAAACACTAAAGACAGGGATTTCTGATGTCATAAAACCAAACAAATTATTCCAATGTCTAGACACAGTCTAGAGACATGGTGGAAAATTTTTAATAAATTGGTTTTATAGACCAAACTGGACATTTGACATAAGCATCATTTAATTTTTCAAATCAGTGAAATGATACATAGCAGAAAGTTTACTTTAGAAAGACCAAAGAAAATAATGTTTTATTCCTTGGAGTAATTTTCTTTAGCCAACAAATATAACACCCAGAACCTAGTTTAAGTAGCTGCATCATTGTAGTTATTTGGGTGTTTGGTAAAAATGGAAATTCCTGGGGTTTCCTGCAGATACATCAGGTCTCTGAACACCTCTAAAATGTGTATTTTTTAACAAGTTCTTGAGGGGTGTTTATTATGCATATTTAATGTAAAGGCAACTTTTCTAGAAGTATTATTTTGTTCTTATTCTGCTATTTGAAACTTTTACCTGTCATTTTGATGATGGATGTTGGAAAGCAGGGTTCTGAGTTTCAAGGTTGAGTAACAGGATTATGCTTCGGTATCTAGAAAGAGCTGGACTTAACCAGTTGTTTTATTAATCATAAGTGGGCCTTTCCATCTTCCATTTTCTGCCTGTAATTGAGAAAGATAATGAAATATGCCCTGATGTCAGTTATTAAGCTCTATGGGTAGACTGTGCATTTATGTTATACAAACCAAAATAGTACATATTGAAAATTATTCTATTTTGCCTTCAAAACACAGATTTTCCCCAGAATGATTTTTTTCATGAGTTGGCCTTATAATTTTTTTTCTTCCATAGAAACAGCAAATTTGTTTTAAAATTCTGTAATATGCATCAACTTTTTAATATTAAATAAAACATTCTTAATATGCTGACACTGGCATTAATTTTTAAGCAATCACAACCTCTGCTGGGAACACTACTGTTTAGGTTGAAGATACATATCTATCAGGAAATTCTTGAGATCACTGTCATTTACATGTATATATAGTCTTTCCACTTGCCTTTAACTGAAATAATCATTTCTCTTTCACTCCCAAATGTATTACAAACAAAAATGTTGAGTTCACAAAAGGAGATTATCTCCAATTTGAAGCTAGTAGCTGTCAATAATTTGCTTGATAGCAAGCACCATATCTTATTAGCAAAGTACTTGTCATGACTCACAGAGTTTCCATGCAGTTGTTTCCTAGGATATGCAAGTCAAGGAATGTTAGTTAAATTTAATTGGCCCCGTGGCACTGAAGTGGGAGAAAATTATATTTAGAAATTTGGGCAGCTTAATGTTAATGAAGTTTCTTTTGAATCAGCATTTTAGACCCAGGCAACACTGGTTTATTGTCTTCTTCAATGGCTTAATCAAGAATCATACTTTGTTTACATCAATACAGGTGTCTATAAGTATCGTAAATTAAGTCAGTTTTCACTTCCTGAAAACCAGATCATCTTATTTGTGAGTTTAACTTTTGGGCTACATGACTTAAGTAATTAATAGATAAATGTCAGTGCCTTCAATTCAAATGCCTTTTTCTCTTCCAGTTGTCTTCTTTCTTTTGCGCTACATATTTTTGGTACAATATTCCTGATTAAAGTTTGAACTCATAAAGGAAGGGATCTTCTCACATTTTAACGATCAGTTTTAATCACGTGGTCTTGTACTGCTGGTGCTTTCCTGAGGCACCAATGTTCTCCCACTATCTTGTTCCCCTGCAAGTGTATTGGTCACTGCTAGATAAATTTGAAGATTTCTTCCAGCAAAATCTTTAATGCCTTGGGGAGGTGTTAAGACTGATGAATCTGACTAATCTGACTATGATGAAGTCTAATAAGAACTGCTTCTATAGTCAAGATGGTTCATGGGATCATTTACTTACCTTTTTGTGTATCTTGTCTTTCTTCTTCCTGACTCGACAGCGCCTCCCACAGTTCGTATTGTGCACTCAGGCTTGGCCTGTAACATTGAAGAGGAGCGCTACTCTGAAAGGGTCTACACTATCCGGGAAGGAGAAACCCTAGAGTTGACTTGTCTAGTGACAGGACATCCACGTCCACAGGTGAGTCCCGAACTGTGACACTGGAGAAAACATTCTGACTTTTTCTGGGAAGTCAACAAGTGTATATTTTAGAATATTTAGCTAAAACTGTGTGTGTGTGTGTGTGTGTGTGTGTGTGTGTCTGCTTGTCTGTGTGTGTAACTCAAGTGCAAATATATGTGCAATGCCGGACGAGAGTGGGGAATTCAGAACCTTCAAACTTGAGCTATTCCTGTGTATAACATGAAAAAAAAACATTTTTGTTTTGATATTGTGAGAAATGTAGAAGACACTTCTAAGGAAGCTGTTAAACAGACAGCTACAAAAATACCTCAGTAGGATAACAATTCATATGGCAATGAGTTTATTTTAAAATGTGGAACATGATTTCATGATGACATAATTGCAGCTGAGAGGTATTTGTTCTGAAGAATGTGATGCATGAGGTCACAGGTACTTTTCTTACTCCTAGTCATTTTGTTCATAGAGAACCTTGAAAAACAAACAGTTGCAGATTCTGTATGCACTCGGGCCTTCCGAGTCATCAGCTACAGCTTTCTTCAGCTAATTTAATGAAACAATAAAAATGGAGACTTTTAAAGGGCACCAAAATTACAATGATATATAAAGAAAGCCCAGGTAGGGTGACTTACACTTATAACCTCAGCACTTTGGGAGGCTGAGGCGTGGAGATATCTTGAGGCCAGGAGTTGGAGACCAGCCTGGGTAAATGGAAGACTATGTCTCTACAAATTTTTTTTTTTTTTTTTAATTAGCCAGGCGTAGTCTCAGCTGCTCTGGAGGCTGACATGAGAGAATCCCTTAAGCCCAGAAGGTTAAGGCTGCAGCGAGTCATATTTGGACCAGCACATTCCAGTCTGGGCAACAGAGAGAGACCCTGTCTCAAACAGATAAACAACAGCAAAACAAACAAATCCCAAAAACAGGACAAAAAACTTGTAGAAACAAAAGAAACAGTTAGATAGAAGATAATATATTTAGGTTTTACATATATATGATGCAAAAATCTAATTTGGATGCAGAATATTGGAATGTTTTACTCAGCAATTGATCATTCTTATTGTCAACCGGACTACCTCAAAATTCACATTTGTAATCAACACAAGCACTACGGTAGGAAAAGAAGTCTTATTTAGTAGACAAAGTTAGATATTTTAAGTATTGGTCTTATAGAAAAAAAAAATCCAGCTAACAAAGCTACAGAGGAAAAAATAAAGAGTAATGTGGACATTTTATGAACTCATCATTTTAACCCTGCTTTTTACTTCTATAATTCTTAACATTTACTGAAGGACCCTTAATTCAAGGATCTTTTGATTTAGCATTTTGACCCTGAAATGAAAAAAATAGGAATATGAAAAATCACAGAATGAAGCATTAAATAGATAAGACCTTGGCTAAAACAGAAATGGTAAAGTATATTTAATAAAACTCATGCTGTTCGTAAAATGAAAAAAAAGTAATCTAGAAAGAATAATCATTAAAAATTGTTGAAAAAGGAAAATTCATGATAACTAAAATTTCAAATTATAACATTTGCTATTAACTGAAAATAGATTAATAAAATTCATGAAATTTAGATATATACAATTTGAACCAGGATAATTAGGCTTGACAGAAAAAAATGACTCCAAAAGACAACATACAAGGACAGACTGATGACTGATAATTATTAAAATTTCAAACAGGGAAATGGATATGTAAAGCATTTTCATTTTACAATTTATACAGAAAACAATGAAGTCCAATGAAAATAATGTTACCAAAAATTTAAACAATAATAGACTTAAGAGAGTATTAACTCAAAATACAAGTGTTGTTATAATTTTATTATAATTTTTATTTTGTGGACGTGGAATAGAAATTTCAGAATCAAAAGTTTGAATCTAAACAGAAGGGTCCAAACACATGTAAAAGAAACCTTAAAGAGCTTTATGAGAGGCAATTTATGGCAAGAGAAGACTCATCAAGGCTCCCATTAGTCCCGCACTGAGTGTACTAAACTGACACCTTCTGAACTCCAAATCATATATATGTATATATATATATTTTTCGAGACGAAGTTCCGCTCTTGTTACCCAGGCTGGAGTGCAATGGCGCGATCTCGGCTCACCGCAACCTCCGCCTCCTGGGTTCAGGCAGTTCTCCTGCCTCAGCCTCCTGAGTAGCTGGGATTACAGGCACGCACCACCATGCCCAGCTAGTTTTTGTATTTTTAGTAGAGACGGAGTTTCACGATGTTGACCAGGATGGTCTCAATCTCTTGACCTCATGATCCACCCGCCTCGGCCTCCCAAAGTGCTGGGATTACAGGCATGAGCCACTGCGCCCCGCCCCCATATCGGATTTTAAAATGCAACTTCTTATCCCGGTTTCAAACTCACCCCAGGGGTTGCTCTGCTGCCTCTCTCTCCATTCTCCTGTCTCTTTAATATTGGAAAATTTCAATTTTCTCCATATATTTCCCCTTTTATCATTCACAATCAGTAGCACAATCTTTGACCTCTAGGCAAACCAAACCAAGCTCTGAAATGAAAGAGTAGGTCATTAATTTTCGTTTTCCTTAACAATTCAATTTTTTGGAACCATTTCAATGTGTTTTGATCCTAAGAAAAATATATTGTTTGGGTATCAATATTTTTTTTTTGTAGAGTTAATTAAGGTGTTTGTAGGTGAATCAGTTTCAGCTTATATTGCCAGTTGAAAAATTAACTGGGCCTCTTCATTGTCAACGAAGTATATAAGGAAGGCTGACAGAACAGCTGGGGCTTGGCATCCAGACCAAAGACTAAAGGGCATGCTGTTGGCAGCTGGTCCTGAGGATGATTTTTCTTGGCTGATATCGGAAAGCTGGAATGACTGTCTCGCTTGTCTAATCTGAGTATAATGATAGCTGGAAATGCAGTGGGCAGGAAGAGAGGTTCTTCATTCACTCATCAGCACATTTCTTAATCTGTTGCCTTTTCCTGAAGCAGTAAGAGTCATAAAGATTGTTTATTTCCAAAAGTATTCTAAAGAGTATTTTTTCTAGCCTCTTTAATTTTTTTTTTATGATATATTGTTTAGTGATGGGTAGTGGCCCGAGGGTATTTATGTATTCGGAGAAAATAAAACAAGTGAAGGAGAGGTCAGTATGATGCAATGGTTAAGAGCATGGTGCTAGAAGTGGATTGGATAAAACCCTGGCTCCACCAGGACTAACAGTGTGACCTTGGAAAAGTTCCTTAATCTCCCAGCTTTCTGTGCCTCAGTTTCCTTTTTTTGTATATTAGAGATGATAATTATAGAATCCTTTTGAGAGTTAAATTTATATTATGGATAGATATATACAGACATATAATCTGTGTGTGTATAAACATGTAAATATACCGACACAGTCTTGGTACATAAGCATGTCCGCGTGTAATAGAAACATGTTGGCTTTATTATTTTTCAGTAATTTGGGAGCATCAACTCTAAGATCTAGAGTTGAGTGTGTAGTTATGAAAATAAATAGGTTTTATAGAAGGATTTCTATATCCTGCTTTAAATTAGATGCATTTAAATCAATGTCAGCATTTGTTGTGTTTTAATGCTCTGCACAACTTATACCTCTCTGTTAATTAGCTTTCTTAGCTTGCAAGGAATAGAACTATGTTCAGACTACCTCATTTAATGAGGGTTTATTAACAAGATACATGAAGAAGTGAGAAAGAAACGGTTCCTCTATAAATCCAACAGTCTGGTACAAGCTCTAGAGGTCTATAGCTTCAGGATTCTGCTACCCTCTTTCTTTTCCTCCCGTCCTTCCTACCGTCCTCTTCTTCCTTTCTCTCTCAAAATGGTCACATCAATAATTTAAATACATTATAAATATAGTCATCTCGTAAATGATTTAAACTGTAGGATATTTAACATAAATATTTCTCTTCTCCCTGCTACCTGCCCTGCTTCCCAGAAGCAGACATTAAATAGTTTGGCATATCACGTTTCAGTACTTGTTCAATGTATTTCTTTAGATATAATTATTTTCTCAGATGCCTTCACATTAGAAACCCCTTTATTGGTGACAGCAATTCATGTTTGAGCAAACCCTCCAAGTGAATCTGATGTATGATGACGTTTGAGCACCAATGGCTTGGATGATTGTCTTCACTCAGGCCGAATAGTTCTTTGTATGGGTGCACTGAATTTTGCTGAGTCCTCTCAAATGTGTATAATTGCTGCAGTGTTGTTCATCATGGAATTACTTATAGATAGTCACTGTTACAAACAATCCAATAAATACTTGTAGGGTATGTGTTTGTGTTGCCTGTATGTGCATCTTTGTGAAATGTATGGGCATTGCTGTAGCATAGTTTCCTTCCTCAAAATGGAATTATTTAGCCAAAGTTGAAAGGGACCTGTTACTTGCTTTCTTAATGGGAGTGTTGTGTTTTTTTTCTTTCTTTTTTTTTCAATTTGATGTAAGAAAGTAAATTACACTCGATTGCAGTTTCAATTTGCATTTTAAATCACTAGCCAGTTTGAACATTTTCCCACGTCTATCAGTCATTTGTACATCTCTATTTACTGGTTGCTCTTATCTTCTCTTTTCTTACCAGTTTGCTAATCATCTTGTAGACTTGTGAAGAAAAATATACTATATAAATTCATTCAGTTGCTGATAAACATGTTGCCAATTGCACCCCCCATGGTGTTACTTGTGTTTTAAGACTGTTTAAGATACTTTTGTTACCAGGTTGTTGTTGTTGTTGTTTTTAAGGTGATTCGTTTTTGGTTTCTGAATTTTATAGCTACTTTAGCAAGATTTCCTTATATCTATTTAAGATTTTTTTTTTTTTCTGACAGCTTATGGTCATTTATATCTTTTACAATTTAATCATCAGGAAATTGTTTTGTCCTTCGTATGAAGTGTTAGTCTAATGTTCTCTGTCTCTTTCTTCTCTCTTGCCCTTAAACAAACAGTATGGTCAGTATTCCACTGGCCAGCTTCGAAATGCTATTTTTAGCATTAACAAAATTATATTAGTCTGTGCCTTTCTGTTACTCATTTCTGTACCAATTATGTTCTAGAGCATAGATAGATAGATAGATAGATAGATACAGATGTAAATGCACACGCGCGTGCACACACACACACACACACACACAGCAACAGAGAGAGAGAGAGAGACAGAGAGAGAGGGACTGACTGACTGACTCACTCTGTCAGCCAGGCTGGCATTTACTGGCACTATCTTGACTCACTGCAACTTCTGCCTCTCAGGTTCAAGTGATTCTCCTGCCTCAATCTCCCAGGTAGCTGGGATTACAGGCACATAACACTACCCCAGCTAATTTTTGTATTTTTAATAGTGACAGGGTTTCTCCATGTTGGCCAGGCTGGTCTCAAACTCCTAACCTCAGGTTATCTGCCCGCCTCAGCCTACCAAAGTGCTAGGATTAGGCTGTGAGCCACTGCACTCAGCCTATAATATATTTTGATATATAAATGAGCAGATCATTCCTTTATAGTTGTTTTAAAATATTTCCACAATTGACCTCAGACATTTTTCATCTACCCTATGAATTAGAAAATTTTGATTTTCATGTTCTCCACTCAAACGTTGAGATTTTAGTTACATTGCATTATTGCAGTGAAGTCATATGTAGAAAGCATGACTGGCTTTTAAAAGGAAGTTCTCAGTAGGAATATTGAACATTTGAACTTTTAATATTTCAGGCTTCTCAGGTAGCAATACAGTAAAACTATAAACAGTATATTATGTGGGTCTTTGAATTTCTTTTAATAATAAGCATAGATATGCATATTGCAAGGTTGGAAGATAACTGACCTTCTTTCAAAAACAAAGAAAAAAAATGTGCATCAATCAAAGCAACTCTGTTTTGCTTCTTTTTATATGCTGGCTTTCTGGATAAGATTTCATTTGAATAATATTTTTCATCATTAAAATATTTTTGAAAGCCACTCTTTAAAAATAATTATGTAAATTCCAAACACTAGGAAGCATTAAAATTGTCTACTAGTTTATTACACCTTAACCTTAATGAGCATTTGCTTTTTGCATAAAAATATTAGGCTGGGCCATTTTTCAATTTTATAATGGAATGTATTCAGTCATTTGATAGTTATATAAATGCACTTTTAACTACCAAGGCTGTTACAGAGTTATTGCTGCTTTTGTCCTTGTTAATCTTCTATGCATATTCTGAAAATGGTAATCTTACCCTGATAAAAATCTTAGCAAATGTTAGTACTCAGTTCTTCAGTTTGAAACCATCAGTGCTATGTATATTATTCTTTGAAGATATTTTATATATCTTGATTCATATTTCTATACTTTTTTGTGATTTAGTCTATTAAATTTTTTACAAAATGTGAATGCATGCACTTGAATAAGAGACATACTAAGTTTTTGGATTTATGTCCAATTAACATGGGCAGGTTTGGTTTCTGCTATAATCCAATATTAATTATTTCTTGTGTTTGATAAAATTAATATAATTTGCTTTTTTTCATCTGTGATAAACATATCTAGACTGAATCTGTCTGCTACAGCATGTTAGAGAGTTTCCAACTAAAAGAACTAATATTTTTTCAAATATTTTTTGGGTAAGATGTGGAAAATGTTTAGGATACGCATCCAAACGTTTATTTTTAAAAAATTCCACATTGTCTGGGCGTGGTGGCTCAGGACTGTAATCCCAGCACTTTGGGAGGCCAAGGCAGGCCAATTGCTTGAGCTCAAAGTTTGAGACCAGCCTGGGCAACATGGCAAAACCTCTTATTTACAAAGAAATAAAGAAATTAGCCAGGTGTGCTGATGTTTGCCTATAGTTCCAGCTACTTGGGAGGGATGCTGAGATGGGAGGATTGCTTGAGCCTGGGGAGGTCAAGGCTGCACTGAGCCCTGATCTTGTCTGTGTGAAAAATCAAAAGCCTGTTTCAAAAAAAATTGTCATATCAATGGCCGCTTTCACAATCTCTGCTCTTACCCTATACACCTACTCCCATCTCCAGGTGATGTACATCTTTATCAAGTTCATGGTTACATGGGTAAATGTAGTTACCATAGCTTGTTTAGGAGGAAACACTTACAGTCTTTCTTATAGTCTTAAAATAGTTTTATTTCCATTGATTTTTTATATAGAACAAGAAAGGTTTTCTAGGGTCAACCCTTTAACATACTTCTAAATTGCTAATACATTTTACTCTCAGTGTATCAGCATCAACCAATGATTTTTAGAAATTTTGTTTAAATTCTCAGGAAAACAGCTATTTTTCATCAGAAGATTTACCTGTCTACTATTCTCTCAGAATTCATCTTTTGTTTAATTTTATGAGCAATTTAAAACATCTCATTCATTCCAGATACTATCTCAAAAAACATTAGTCAGTGTAGTTAATAATACAGATAGATCATTTAACAGAGTGCCTAGCACAATATACATGCTTAGTAAATCATACTTATGTTTGTGATTGTTGTTGATACCAACTAATAATTTATTCTATAAACTTAATAATTCTAAGATATTACTATTATCACTGTATACTTACATTTAACTCAAGAAAGTAGGGTAGAGTATTCGTTCCTGTCCCACTGAAATTGTCTCCTCTATATACCTGGATTTGACTACTGAGCTTTGAGTTAGCTGTAATGTGGGTCTGGATTGTGATGATACTGGGCTAAGAAGAAATTAAGGAGAAATCACTCTTCCGTGATAGGTTAATTATGAGTAAGAATATCTGGAGCTAGGTCTAATATACTGTTATGATAGTTCTTTGAAATGTAGACATCACGAGGACTTAGAGTATGTGAGATAGAGATATAGGAGCTCACTTCACAGAGTATTAAAACTTAGAAGGCTCAGGGAGTTGGGAATGTTAGCACATATTTATTATATGAGACTTGTTTTTAGAGAGTTCCCAAAAGGCATTCACTGTGAGAAATACACTAGGCTCATGGACACTGGCATCTTTGAGAAGCTCAGCGTGACTATCCTTTGTAGCCTAGGGTATAGCAGGAGATGCTACCATAGAAGAAGGATCTCTAAAATCAATGGTCTGATTCTGCTATTTTCAGAAATGGCAGAAGTTTAGTAGTAACACTTCATTAACAGACTCAATATAGATATCACTTTTACACTGTTGGTGGGAATGTAAATTAGTTCAACCATTGTGGAAGACAGTGTTGCAATTCCTCAAGGATCTAGATATAGAAATACCATTTGACCCAGCAATCCCATTACTGGGTGTACACCAAAGGATTATAAATAATTCTGTTATAAAGACACGTGCACGTTTATTGCAGCACTGTTCACAATAGCAAAGACTTGGAAGCAACCCAAATGCCCATCAATGATAGACTGGTTAAAGAAAATGTGGCACATATATACAGTACCATAGAATACTATGCAGCCATCAAAAAGGATGAGTTCATGTCCTTTGCAGGGATGTGGATGAAACTGGAAACCATCTTTCTCAGCACACTAACACAAGAACAGAAAACCAAACACTGCATGTTCTCACTCATTAGTGGAAGCTGGGCATTGAGAACAAGTGGACACAGGGAGGGGAATATCACATATCAGAGCCTGTCTGGGGTGGGGTTGCTAGGAGAGGGATAGCATTAGGAGAAATACCTAATATAGATGACCAGGTGATGGATGCAGCAAACCACCATAGTACTGTATAACTATGTAATAAACCTGCACGTTCTGCACATATACCCCAGAACGTAAAGTATAATAATAATGATAATAAGGTGCTGTGTAGATTCTTCATTAAGTTTAAGAAGAGAATCACAGCATAGAACTTTAGATTTTAGAGCAAGTCTAAACTTCCTGCAGCAAAATACTGATTGCTATTTGGAAAGCATCTGTTTGGTTAATTAAAAATAGACTTTAGTTGATCCATGCTCCCTTTGTTGTCCCTTGGTCAGGCAATTCTGGGGCACGTTCTACCTGTCTCCTAAGGGATTCCAGTAGAATGGAGCCTGTTACTCTCAGCAGTGACCAAAGGAACCACACTTTCTTATATCGATTTTTCCTCATTCTTTGTGTTACTGTTCTAAATCCCCTACTTGGTTTCCCTGGGATTACCTTCCAAAATAAACTACATTTTTATAGAATTGTATCTCACATTTCCTTTTCTGAGCCAAAAGAATAAGACACTGCAACTCTTCTGGACCCAAGGTCATTGAGAAGTGTATCTATACATATAACCCTGGTATCTTCTTCCTTGCTGCTGACCTGTGTTCCTTGTGATTCAGAATTATTGTACTTTTATTTTTTTTAAAGACTTAAAAGAAAAGCCTTAAGTCATTACCTGGGGTATAATGTTTAGTGAAATCTCATTTTTATTTCTGAGACTTTTATGTAAAATAATTAGAATAAATATATTTCTAAGTCTATTTAGACTGATATAACAAAATAACATAAACTGGGTGGCTTATAAACAATAGAAATTTATTTTTCACAGTTCTGGGGGCTGAAAAATCTAAGATTGAGGCACCCGCAGATTCCATATATGGTTAGGGCTTGCTTTCTCATACTTGTTCTCTTTAGTATTGTAGTCTCATATGGCAGAGAGGGTGCACGAGCTCTCTGGGGTCTCCTTTATACGGGTACTAATCCCATTCATGAGATCTTTACCCTCATAATCTAATCACCTCCCAAAGGCCACATCTACTAACATCATCCTACTGAGGAATAGGATTCCAAAATATGAATGAATCTGGGGAAGGACACAGACATTCAGAGCATAGCAGTATAGGCTATATTTTCTTTGTTCCTTCTCATCTCTTAAAGAGAAATGTCTTTTACTTGAACTAAATCTAAGTATTTTAAATTTGCAAGTTGGTGAACAAGGAATTTTGTGTGATATAGATTTATGATATAAATACAGAGTAACGATTTGTTTGGTCCTAACAAGTTTGCCACTCACATTTTCTGATGGTCAAAACTGGATCATATGGGAGCTCAGACAATGGATCTCAAAATTCAGAATCAAAATAATTAGGTATACAAAATTGGAAATTTTGAAATTAAATGTCTCCTATTGAAATCTATGTATTTTAATGAAAAATATTATATAGGTAGAAGCATAAGATCAGAACCATTGTTTTACCACCAGAGTTGATATGAATAAATATTTGAAGATAATCAGGCCATTTCGAGAAGACAGAAATACTGTCTGTCAACACAGAATTGAGAATCTATTGATTGCATTGTCTATAGTTATAAATATATCGTTTTAAGGAAAGCAGTTGGAATTTCTTTAATGTGGAAATTCTGAACAATTACATGAATATCGATTAATTGGATTTTGTATTTTTATTATTAGATTATTGACATAATTCAGAAATGTATTTAAGTAGGAAGATCATGAAATGGTAGATATTTCACAATATATTTTTTCCCTCAGATTAACCAACTTTAGTATAGGCTGAAGAGAGTTTTTTTTTTTTTTAACCATAAAATAATAATCAAATTAATTGATCCAGTTTCTGAGTCTATATTATGTATATGCTTAAAGTGTGAATGTTTATGCTTTAAATATAAGTGTGTGTTTGTGTGTGTGTGTGTGTGTGTGTGTGTGAGAGAGAGAGAGAGCAGAAAGTATGAATTATTTGTAATATCCACCCCTACTATTTTTAAAAGGTAGCATGAGCATGAAATAAATATAGTAGCAAACTCCTTGTGATTCTATTGTACACAATTCATCCTTTTCACTTGTGATTAGCACAGAAAAGATGCCAATTAAGAGAATTAATTTACTTGAGTTTTCAAATCTCTAATAAAACACTCATTAAAATGGCTTTAAAGGAGGTTTCAGACTTAAGTTTAGTAATTTCACTTACAACTACAGAAACTACTCCCTATCTACTTCTATGCTAAGGAATATGCCATCAATGGTAATTAATAATCTATACAAGTGCTGGTTGTAAATACAATACATTTATTTTAAATGAGGCTCATCACAGCCATTTTCTGAAAAGCTGCAAGATGCTTCAAACAAAATCAATAAGGAATAACAATCTTTCCATGATCTGAAAAAGTTAACTTATACTACATAAGCAAAGTGCTTATAAAATGTATTTCCAGAACCAAAAAAAAAAAAAAAATTTAAGACTGATTCAATCAGTTCTTTTTAAAGGAATTGTTTCTCTTTTATTTTGAGTTCCTTTTAATGCCAAGATCTTAACAAAAATCTAAAAATAACATTTATTTTCCTGGCAGTTTTATTCTTTTCCATCAGCAAACATTGATTTCTTCCTTTTTCTTCTTCTTGTGGTACATGCAGAAACATCATCCTCTACAACCTGGCTCCTTCTTGTTTACTTACTTGCCTTTGGCAGAAATCATTAAATGATGTTGGATAAGCTAGAGCAGAACACAATCCTTAGTTAATTAGTGCCTTTGCTGATAGGTTTCATAGAAATTCTGTATTTCTAAAAATTTTGTGCAGCTGGGTCTGCAATATGGTATCACATTTACTTGATTTTTTGTGTTGTTATGATATTTAATCAGAACAACTCACCATTTTGAATAACTCTTTGTAGTGTCTTCAAGAAAATGTACTGTAGATAATCAAAACTTACAGATCATTTTGAAAAGTATTTTCTGAAATAGCACAAAAGCATGTCTGTTACTATGCAGAATGAATGTAAACACATTTCATGAGATATGTAAATTTTATATCAGCTAACATCCAGTATGAATCTAAATGGTTCTCGAATTTCAAAATTGGGCAAGTGCCTGAACTGCATGATACTGCATTGTATGACTTCACTTGGACTATCACAAGAAAGTGTCACAGAGAAAGTGCTTAAAGCAGAAATTTATTCCTTCACCATTTGGAGGCTAGAATTCTAAAATTACAGTGTCAGGAGGGCCATTGTTCCTCTGAGATTCTGGATAGAAACCTTTCTTGCCTCTTCCTAGCTTCTGGTAGTAACTGGCCATCCTAGGTATCTCCTGGCTTTTAGCTACGTCACCCCAATATCTGCCTCTGTCAACTCATGCCAGTCTTCACTTGTGGTTTTCCTCTTCTTGTAATGACACCGGTGGGTTGGATTAAGGGTTCACCCTATTCTGATAGCCTCATCTCAACTAGTTATACCTGCAACACTATATTTCCAAATAATATCACATTCAGAGGTACTAGGAATTAGGACTTCATTCTATCTTTTGGGGGCACATAATCAGCCTGTAACATATATTATTTATTCAATTAAGTTAGATAATCCATACTCTTACTAAACAAATTCCAGGGTTACCTTTAAAGGGTCTATTGTACAGTATTGTGACTACAATTAATAATAATATGTTATATACTTGAAAATTGTGAAGCGGATAGATCTTACGTGAAAATTATGTGAAGTGATGGATGTATTGACTTGATTTAACCACTTTACAAGGTATACACATATCAAAACATCACATTGTACACCATAAATATATAATTCATATAATTCAGCTATTTGTTGATAAAAATATTAATAAAGGGAACATGATAAGTATGACTGCTGTGCATGATTAATATTGAAGGAAGTGACAGTGCTTTTCCTACTGACTGTGTTTGTTGTCCCTTCCACTTGTTCCCAGCCCTTTCTCTTGGCTAAGTAAATACCTATTTGTCACCTCTTCCCAAAGCTTTGGTTGGTTTAAGAGGCCTAGCTAAGTGCTGCTTTCATGTGGTCACAGAATACCTGGCCACTTCCTTGCTATGATATATCATAGGATGCTGCTTTGGGGAGTGAGTGAGATTTTAGGCTTTGGAGTCAAACGGCATGGTTTTTAATTCTGCTGTCTCCACTTTCTAGCCCTGTGAATTTGGTTAATTGTTTACTTGTTTTCCTCATATATAACATGAGAATAGTTATAGTAATTATATAGTAAAGTTCTTTAATGATCAAATAAAGCCATACAAGGAAAGACTTACAACTCTCGGTAATAATGATTATGGTAGAATTATAAAATAGAATAATCAAATTATCTTCAAATTTTCTGTTTTTCAGGGAACTATAAATTCCTAGATAACAGGGACTTCATTTTGCATTCTCCTTTTCAATGATAGTAGAAAGTAAATATATATACCTCATGATATGCTGATATAGTTGTGGTTTGTGGATGTTGTTCTACTATACTTTTCAATGGCATCCTCTTTCTATTTCATAAGTGTCCTGCTCTGGAGGATAAAATATATGAGACCTATTGCAGCATGATTCACAATAGCCAAGACGTAGAGTCAACCGAAGTGTCCACTGGTGGATGAATAGATAATGAACATGTGGTGTACAGTGTTATTCCACCACACAAAAAAGAATGAAGTCACATCATTTGCTACACCATGGATGGGATTGGAGGTCATTATGTTAAGTGAAATAAACCAGGCACAGACAGACAGACAGATGTTACATGTCCTCACATCTGGAAGCTAAAAAAAAAACCAAAAAACCTAATCTCATGGAGGCAGTGAATAGAATGGAGGTTACCAAAAGCCAGAAAGGGTAATGGGGGAGGTGGGATAAAGAGAGTTTGGTTAGTGTGTAAAAAATACAGTTTGATAGAAGGAAGAAGATCTAGTGTTTGGTAGCACAATAGGATAACAGTGGTTCCCAGTAATCTATTGTACATCTCAAAACAATTCAAACAGTAGATTTGGAATGCTCCTAACTTAAAGAAATGATAAATGAGGTGACAGGTACTTCCAGTTACCCAGATTTGATTAGTGCACACTGTATGCTTGTATCAAAACATAACATGTACTCCACAAATACGTAAAACTATCCATAAAAATTAGGAGATCTCTCTCTCTCTCTCTCTCTCTCTCTCTCTCTCTCTCTCTCTCTCTCTCCCCCCTCCCTTCCACCCCCCTCCCCCCGCCACGCATGCACACACGCAGGCACATATAGGACCCTAAATGTAAAAACTTCACATGTGGAAGGTCTCAAATATTTACTTAATGAGTAAATATGACAGGCATTATTACTTTGGAGTCAAATGGCATGCTTTTAAATTCTGCCTTCACTCTCTAGCCCTGTGAATTTGGTTATTTTAGTATTTTAATTAATTATACTGCTTTTGGAAAATACTAAATTGTATTTGCCCATGCTTATGCTATTTACCTCTGAGAATTAAGCATTAGTAAGGAAATCTTCCGATTCATGTATGTCCATGATTCACTGTTGGAAGCCATATACCTCAATGCCTGAAGGAACGTATTAAATGCTCCCTTGATGGCCTAGAAGATTTAATTTGTCTTCTTATTTTACTACCCAGCTAGGACTTAAAGACACTGGGAAATGGAACTCAATAATATGAAGTGATTAAAGCCATTCAGTCAGAGAAAATTCTAACTTTAAGCCCTCTGCATCACTTTTGACAATAGCACACAGTTTTAAGTACAGATATAATGGTGAAACATTGGGATTTCAAGCCTTTGGAACATGTTCACAAAATACTAGATTTTTAGAAATATCTCTAAATTTACTGCTTATAAATGTGTTGCTTACACCAAATTAAAAAGTTAGAATCATATGTCTTAATAATGCAGAGATGATGAAACCTTTGTTTTTGTCAGAAAAAGGAAAAAAAATCAATTTAGTAGAAAATAAAACAGAGTTATAAAAAGTGAATGCTAAAACATTCAACTTTATACTGACAACTAGCCATAGTTAATTTTGATTTTGCTAGAAGCATTGAGGAGACATTGTCTCTGTTTGGCACAAACCAAAAAGCCCAAGGGTAAATTTAATTCCTTTACAGGCAGAGAGAATTTGGATGCATGAAATAGGATGCATGGGTGAGCCATCAGTTATGTATTCTATGAAGTATAAACGTCTGTAACACATCTTTAGATCCCCTCTCTGGTGAGTGACATATTGACTTGGCCAATATGTCAGTTAAGAGAATTAGTAAATGTCTCAATGTTGTGATGACACACTGCAAGATTATGTTTATCTGCTGAACATTGCTAAGCATTCTAGTCCACCTCTGTAGTGATTTGGTACTTTGGTGGACTAAACTAAAAACTGCGTTTTAATATACTGTTAGACATATAGATGAGCTAAGTCAGTAGCTGCCGAAGAACAGGCAGACAGGTCCAAGAGATACCATCTGGGTAATGCTGACTTGCTTCTTAGGCACTTATCCACAGGAGGGCATTAACCTTGGCAAAAGAAGGCCACTCTAGGTTCTAATACTCATTTTACACGTTCATAACTATGGTTTTGTTAGTATAATGGAAGTGGATTAGGGAGGGTTGGCATTTTCCAAACTCATAAACGCTGACATATGTATGAATGATCCAAAAATCAATTTGGGTGCAAAACAATGAGAAATGTAACTGTAGATTACAGCCTATTTTTTCACTTATAAATCTGTGTAGGCAAGCTACAAATAAAGTTAAAATATAGTTAAAATGCCAATTTTTTTTTATCTTTGCATGGCAAATAGATTGGGCATGGTGCCTGTCTAACAGGATCACTCTTCCAGCATGCAAGTCAACCAGGTAGCCAAATAGTAATCAGGTTGACAAGCAAAACTTTCAGCTGGGATACCTGAAGGCCTTCGTACCTACTATGAAATAGGAAACCACAGGCTTGAGTCCAAGAGCAATGAGTTTCTCTCTCAGACAGTTCTCAGATAGGTACTACTTGCCAAGTTGTCCTCCCACAAGCGTGTTTTTCCATTCCCAGGGCTGACCAATTACTGTTTTGACTGACACATTCTTTCTTTAGCCACATTAATATTAATACATTCAGTCACATTACACTCAAGTTCCAGAGATGCATTAACAATTTGATTTCATTAAGCTGACTTTGCACGTCTCTATTCCAAATTGTTGTACTTAATTAATCATAAGTGCCATCTTGAGGTTAGACTTAACTCCTTTACGTTCTTTAGGATGGGTGCTCCTTATTGTATTTTAATAGAAAAACCAAATTTTGATGAAACTTTGATTTTCTTATTTGTTCCTCTGCATTTCATGAATATGCAAATGAAGGCTAGAAAAGTTAAGTGAGGAGACCAAGGTCACCGAGATTGTTGGAGACAGAGACTAGATTACCAGGTGGCTACCAGAGTGCTGACCTCACACTGCTGCCACTCTGCTGCTCTGTGTCTTCACACATTTATACACATTCTGTCCCCCTTTTAGGACTTGCATGCTTTTCAGCTCTGTGGACTGAAATCTTACTTGACATGTTCAGAGTTTATTATTGTCACCCATCAAAAGCACAGCCAAGTAGCTATTTTTTCACTGTCTTGCTATTTATTTATTAAAACGACAGCTATAGAAAGGAAAGCTGATGGTTAATTTATATTATTATTTTTTAAAAATAGCACTACAAGATTCTCATCATTTCTTGAGACAGCAAAAACAAAAGTATAGTTACCTGAAAATGGGGTTTGAGAATTTGACAATGAGAAGCACCTAGCATCAAAAAGATTTAATTTTATGCCATAATGCAAAATTATTTCTGTCTTTGGAGTTTTATGTACAGTATACCTGCTTGTTTTTGTAACTTGCATTGAATGTAACAAAATGACATTCATGTAATGTTTATTCCTAAATTCACTGCAGATGCATGAAGAATATATATGTATAATGTTCTAGGTGACATGCAAAATATACACAAAGTATACCCTATCAACAAAATATTTAAATGAAAACTTTTTTTTTTTTTTTTTTTTTTTTGTTTTGAGACGGAGTTTTGCTCTTGTTACCCAGGCTGGAGTGCAATGGTGCGATCTCGGCTCACTGCAACCTCTGCCTCCTGGATTCAGGCAATTCTGCTGCCTCAGCCTCCTGAGTAGCTGGGATTACAGGCACGCGCCACCATGCCCAGCTAATTTTTTGTATTTTTAGTAGAGATGGGGTTTCACGATGTGGACCAGGATGCTCTCGATCTCTTGACCTCGTGATCCTCCCACCTCGGCCTCCCAAAGTGCTGGGATTACAGGCATGAACCACCGCGCCCGGCCAAATGAAAACTTTTATTGTGTTAAATAGGAAAAAATACAGTTGAGTGACGCATCTTATCAGAATAACATGCTAATATTCATGCTCTCCCTTTCCAAATCTCAGTTTATTTTTCTTAAAAATAGAGGACTGATTTAAATTCCATTCATTCTTTGTGAACTTCTGTCCTATCTACCAACTTACTGCCTTTTCTCTCACTGTATTTTCCTCGCTTTTACTTTGTTTCTTTCCCTAACCCTCGCTTCTCCTTCCTTTCTCTGTTACCACAATCTGTACATTTAAAAGAAGCTTTCAATTTTGCCCAAAACTGATAGAAGCATAATAATGGAACAAAGACCTTTGATATGTGATGACTTCATCACTAAAGAGGTTTTTGGAATGTACATTTGAACAATAGACATTTTCACTGCCTTTTCATTTTAAAAAATGTATTTTTATTTATTGAGTTTTTAAAGACGGGATCTTTTATCTCTTGCTCAGGCTGGAGTGCAGTGCATGATCATAGTTCATAGCAGTCTGAACTCCTGGGTTCAAGCAATCCTTCTACCTTAGTCTCCTGAGTAGCTGGGATTACGGGCATAAGCCACCACACCCAGCTAGTCCATTCTTAATATTCACATGTATTTTACATTTTTAAAAAGATGATAGGTTGAATAGAACAGAATATCTGTTTGAATTTCTAAACATCTGTCAATGAACATTTAACTGGGAATTTCTAGTTCTTCACGTCAAATATTTACTCAGTATTATTTCATGGAAAGTGGCATGAACCTCAAGTGACTGCGTTAATGTCAAATATATCAGTATCTGTTAGTATATGATGACACCAGCCCATGAAAACAACAGCAACAACAAAGGATGAATGGCCATCTTTAGAATTTGCTTCTGCATATCTTTATTTTTCTGAAAAATTATAATAAAGAGTCTAACATTTCCCTGGCTTTTCTAAACACACATTTCAAAGTATGCAAATACTTGAAGAAAATGTCTTTTTTTTTTTTTTTTTTTTTTTTTTTGACATGGAGTCTTGCTCCGTCACCGAGGCTGGAGTGCAGTGATGCTATCTCAGCTCTGCAACCTCCACCTCCCGGGTTCAAGTGATTCTTGTGCCTCAGCCTCCCGAGTAGCTGGGACTACAGTTGCCTGCCACCACACCCAGCTAAGTTTTGTATTTTTAGCGATGGGGTTTCGCCGTGTTGGCCAGGCTGGTCTCGAGCTCCTGACCTCAGGTGATCCACTCACCTAGGCCTTCCAAAGTGCTGGGATTACAGATGTGAGTCACTGCGCCCAGCCGAAAGTGTCTTCTTTAGAGATGAATTTCAATTAATACAGACCGAAGAAATTACAGAATTCAAAAATCAGTATTTTACAACACCTAAAAAACAATAGACTTATGCAGTGATCATCAATGATTGCTAAAATCATTAGTTGAAATATTTTGAGGAGATTAAAAATGGATGGATCAGTATGACAATACCTAAATCCTCTGATAAGTCCTAACCTAACTTAGACTGGTACAACAAAATAGTATATGCCTCTACGTACCTCTTGATAAGCACTAAACACTATAGTGCTACCTATCCATGATTTATGCATGCTCTGTTTACATTTTAAAAATAAGAATAAATGCAATTAATTATCTAGAATGAATTATGAATTCTGGAAAATATCTGGCTAGAGAAATGTATTAATTGGCATCAGAATACAATCACTAAAATACATAATGTGGGAAAATCTATAGGACAGATCACCTAGTAGCTAACATGGGATGGGGAGAGAGGGGTGAATTTTATAGATTAATTAAGATACTTATGGTCATGTCATCCTTGTGCAATGGATAGACCTTTTCCAGGTTCTAGGGAAAGAAAACACTTAAAAAGATATTTTGAGACAATAGAGGAATACAACTTGGTTGTATTATATTAAAGTATATTGATTATTTTGTATTACATTAAATTAATATTTCATAGTATATTTATATTTTATTTTATATTGAAAACAACTTGGTAATTTTATATTATATATTTTATATATGATATACCTTATATAATATGTTAATTATACATATTATATATACTTTATATAATGTATTGTTTTTGGTTAATTTTACAAGGTTTAAAAATGGTATTATGGTGGTTTTAAAAATGTACTTATTTGTTAGAGACTCGTACTGAAGTATTTACAGAGAATATGTCTGGAATTTAATATACTTCAATAAAATAAAAACATTTGAAGATGAGAGGGAGGATAGGGGAACTATGAATGGCAAATTATCATTTTTTGAAGCTGTGTGATACGTGTGTATGGGCTTACTAAACCATTCCCTTACTTTGTAGTAGGTTTATAATTTTTCAGGATAATATGATGAACATGAAAAAGTAACATTGGATTGACAGTAGCATGCAAATGAACAGGTGATAGAGCCTCCAGAATTCTGTCCAACAGAGCTCTCCACAGCTGGAGATTTAGTCTGGAAAATACTTTAAAACACCGCAAGCTAAATATCTAGGAAATGCTATTTTTAATCATAGTAAAACACATATACAAAGTTTACCCTTGAACATAGTAACTTCGGGCTATACCCACTATAACATGGATTATAAAATATTTAATGAATTGTGCCCAAGAATCAACTTGCTTTTTTGTGTAATGAGATAGATCAATGTCTGACAGTATATTATTAAAAAAAAAAAAAAGGAACAAAAGTAGGAGGCTGAGGCAGAAGGATCTCCTGAGCTTAGGAATTCAAGGTGGTAGAGAGCTGTGCTTGTGCCACTGCACTCCAGCCTGGGAAATAAACCAAGATCCCATCTCTAAAAGCAATAAAAAAGTAAGTCTTTTCATTTAGAGTAACTATTTCCTAGTCCTTTTTATTGTGAGCAATTAAATACCAGGGCCAGTTGTCTAATAAAGCCATATTTAGGGGCGGTGGGTGGGAGGGGCATGTCATTTGAAATTTTAAAAAAGAAAATGTGTGTGTAGCGGGAATGGGTGTGTGTGGGGGTGTGTTTGTCTATTTGGAGGAGATCTAAAGTTAAGCATAAAAAAGGAAATGAAAATACTAGAGGAAAACATGATTTAAAAAAAAAATCACAGAGGAGGGAAGCCTTTTGAAGGATGACAGGAAACTCTGAAGCCATAAATAAAAAACTAATAAAGCCATATTTAGGGAGTGGGAGGGGCATGTCATTTGAAATTTTAAAAAAGAAAAAGTGTGTGTGTAGCAGGGATGGGTGTGGGGGGTGTGTTTGTCTATTTGGAAGAGATCTAAAGTTAAGCATAAAAAAGGAACTGAAAATACTAGAGGAAAACATGATTTTCAAAGAAAACCACAGCAGAGGGAAGCCTTTTGAAGGATGACAAGAAACTCTGAAGCCATAAATAAAAAACTAGTATGTTTGAATACATTAAGTAATAATAATAATGCAAAATAAGTAATTATATTAGAGGCAAATGTCAAACTGGAAAATAACATATAAAATATTTACAGCTTATATCCAAGTAAAAGAGGTAATGTTTTCAACAAAAGAAAAGCACAGCATATTACAAGAAAAAGTACAGTGCAAGAGAAACATGATCTAAGAATATGAATAGGCAGAAATACACACACTCGAATGTCTCTTAGACCAAAACTAGTTTAACCTGACCCTTATTAACAAGCTTGATAAAAATGGAAAATAGAGACTTAAAAAAAAATGTTGCATTGCAGAGATAAAAAGTAATTGATAATATATTATATCAGTAAGTATGTAAGGGAATACATAAACACAGAATTTGCTGATGAAAGCACACATTTTGAAATTTGTTGTCAATTTGGAAATATCAATTAGGACTCACGCACATAGATTCTGACCACAGTTTTATTTCATTGTATTCATACTTGCTTAATGTTTGGATGTGTATATTGTCATTTATACTACATACATATATATTTAACAAGGGTTATCATTGCAACATTATATACTAGCAACTTAATTGTCAAACTTTAGGGAATTAGATACATCAATCCATAGAATACTTTGCTGTTATTAAAAACAATAAAGTCTTCCTATACATTCTGATATCAAACTTTCCCCAAGATATATTGTTAAATTAGGAGATAAAATGACAAGGCAAGTGGAAACGGTGCTGGCATGTGTATGAAAAATTCCTGAAAGAACATAGAAAAAGCTAATAATAATTTAGGGGACAGGGGATGAGGGGGAAAGATGCTTAATTTTTATTATATGCACTTCTTATTTCTTTTGAATTGTGTATCATATACATATATTAGCTCAAATTCAAAAACTGAGCAGTATTACTGAAAGGTTGATGAGGACTAGAAAAAAAAAATCTCATTCTAATTTGACATCCTTCACTAAGCCCTGATACTTAACACTGGTCTTTAGATGACTGGACCATAATTTTGGACCTGGTTTGAGATCTCTGGGAATCCCGGGTGCCTGAGTCGGTGGCTTGGCTCCAGACGGTTGTGAAATCTGGTCTCCCTGAAAACACAATCTAGACCTTTAGGGGGCAGTGTTTCCTAGAGCTATGGTCAGCTTCACAGTCTCAGTTCTGGCCTTATTACCGTGATCTGATCACCATACGTTGTATGTATGTATCAGAATATCATTGTGTATTCTATAACTATGTAAGATGATTATTTGTCCATTTATAAATAAAATTTAAAAAATTAAAAATATTCTCCAAGCATAACCTTTTTACTACTCTTACTTTACGTATTGAATTTGATCCCTGTTATTGCAGTAACTTTTCAGATTTCTTTGTGTTCATTCTTTTATTTTTATTTAATTAATTTATTAATCTTGATTCTTCATCATTCTACTTGAATTGTGTGTCCATTTTTGCAGCCATGAAAGTTTTAAACCTCAGAGGGTTTTTTTTTTTTTTTTTCTTTTCCATCCTTTAACTCTCCTCTATAGCTACTTGGACTTTCCCTCTCTAACTCTTTCCCCTCTGCTGGCTGATGCCTGGAATACCCTGCCTGTTTTTTGCTTCCTATCCATCTGTAGGCCAATCCTGGGCTCCTTCTGCTCACTTTGTCATAGACCAGAATGATGGTAAAGAAAGTATTTACTTAGGGTGAGGTTTCTAGCCATCAACACTTCCAGGAAACTAGTGGGGGTTGAGCTGTTGTCAGTAAGCGTGCTCAATGCTCAGTCCTGTTACCAAGACGTTCAAGAGAAGTGCTTGAACAATTTAACCTTCCTGAGATTTTCATTCACTGCAGTCCCACTCCCACTGTGTTTCTTAGTCCTATTATTTTTGGTTGGAGAAGTGTTTCATAGTTTTGGTAGATTAGGTCCAAGTGACCTATATATATATATATCTCCTAGTTAATATTAACCCTGTTTTACTTTCCATTTTCAGTTACCTAATTTTCTTCTCCAGAGTCCTTCTCTGGTCAGTATTGCCCAATCAGATGCATAGGAATTAGATGATGAATATATGTATTGTATATTTGTTGGTTAATTTAATTATTTATCATTGTTCACTCAACACATATTTAGGGAATATCTACTAGAGCATTGCTAGTTAAATCAAGGTGATAAAATAGATCTAAATGTGCGATTAATTATTTAAACCTGCCTCCCCTGAAAAATATAAGTATATCTTGTTCATTGTTTATCCACACTGCATATTTTTAAAAATTATCTTCTGTAAGAGAGTGTTAGGTCAGGTTTCCTGGAAACAGCTCCTGAGATGAGGATTCATGTGCAGAAAGATTTATTAAGGCAAGTGCTTGTAGGAGACTGGCGGGGCCTGAGGGAAGCAGGACGGAGCAGGGAAGGAAGCAAAACATGGGTGTGATCTCAGGCAAAGGCACCGAGAGGGTGGCTTCAGCCTGATCCTTCGTAAGAGCTTTATGCCTGAGAACTTCCCTGTCTCTTGTAGGTTGGAGTCCACTGCACTGTCAGTCATCTTCAAGCCCTGTCGCTAGAAAAGAGAATTCCCAGGCTGCAGTGGTGTGGTAATGGTATTTTAGTCTTAAAGTTCCGACCTTGTACTCCACACAGTGACCTAGGACTGCTAAATACGTATTTGTAAGAGAAATGAATGGAAAGTAAACTAGTAGGAAATACCAAGGAGCGTAGACTCTAGTCAGAAGTAGATAATGAGGAGTGTGATGAAAGCGGAAAAAATAAGTCGCTGTTGTAATTCAGAGGAAGAAAAATAGATGTGTACTTTGGACCAAGTTGACCAAACTCATTGCCCACTCCAAATAACACATTGCTGGGGCGCAGAATGGTCGTCACCTATTAATTGGCAGAGACATTGGCAACTGCCAAACTACAATTTGTCTTTTTGCTAGTGTCTTTTAAAGGGAATTTTTTTTTTTTTTTTTTTTTTTGAGACTGAGTTTCACTCTTGTTACCCAGGCTGGAGTGCAATGGCATGATCTCGGCTCACCGCAACCTCCGCCTCCTGGGTTCAGGCAATTCTCCTGCCTCAGCCTCCTGAGTAGCTGGGATTACAGGCACGCACCACCATGCCCAGCTAACTTTTTGTATTTTTAGTAGAGACGGGGTTTCACTATGTTGACCGGGATGGTCTCGATCTCTTGACCTTGTGATCCACCCGCCTCGGCCTCCCAAAGTGCTGGGATTACAGGCGTGAGCCACCGCGCCCGGCCTAAAGGGAATTTTTTTTTTTTTTTTTTTTTTTTTATCAGAGATACTTTCATTGGAGACAAAATGGAATTATAGTATGACCCATTCTCTCTTTTTACTTAGAATAAATGATCCATTATTATAAAGGTGGTTTACTCCATTAACCAAAACACTTCCATCAACATTTGGTGATTTGCCTGACCAGCTTAAGATATTAATCTGTTACTGCCTTACACATTCTTTTCTGGATTTTAGATTTAAGAATAAAGTAATTGCACAAGTATTTATATCCTTTCTGATAAGTAATCTGGAGAGATACCAGGGTCTGTGACTAAATAGTAACATGTTTTTAAATCAATTTATCATTTCCAAGACTTAGTTTCCTCATTCATCTAAAGATGTTCCCTTTTACCTCATAAACTGGATTAGAACTTATAATTTGGACTTCAGTAGTGTTATCTATTTTTAAACCAATGCCTGATTATGTTTAATTAAGAGATGAATAGCTAGAACATACTTTTGATAGATTGAACTGGCACTTTCAAGTGAAATCACATAGGTGATCAGCTACGACTGCTGCATGTCTACACTGTCTCGACGGAGGTATTTATCCCTGCCTTCTCTGGTCATTCCTGTTTGGCCACTTCATCCAAGGAAGTCAAAGGTGAGAAGATTGTCTAGTCAAGCCTTTGAATTGTTCACTGGATGACAGGAATGTAGAGATGACAAATGTTGTATCAGATGACACAAAGTTAATGCAGGGAAGAACAGGAATTGTGTGTCAGTTCTTTGACCTTGGCTCCTTACGTTACACAGGATGCTCTCATGCAAAAGTGAAGTATTTCTCTGTTGTAAGATAAGACGGTCAGGCCCTTGTCTGCTTCAGTTCAATGTACTAAACTTTAACAAAATGAAGCAAAACACTCCGTGTTTAAAAATGATACTGGAAATACAGATTTGTCTAAAGCAAAAAGCCTTAATATGAGTGCTATATTTAGCAATATTATTAAAATTTTCTACCTTTTTTCATAGAATTATGGTATTACAAAAAGCTCTTTAGGTATATTTCACAGTTACCTAGATCTGGTTTAAATCTAGGTTAGTAACTAAAATATGTAAACTGGACTTTGCCTTAGGGCCTCCATGTAAGAGGGCATAAATATTTTAATTGTGTAATTGTTCTTTTAATTATTTAAAGGAATATACATATTTTTTAAATGTTTACATTACATTGGCCTCCTTTTAGAACATCAATTTTTTCAAATGAGCTTACCCTGTAGCTAGCAATAGGATCATGTGAATAATATCCATCTGGGAACCATATCGAGCATTACAAAATCTGTATAATGGTATGCCAAAGTTGTTAGGTATGGCTCTGTGGGGCTCTACCCTGTTCTAAGCAAACGAAGGAGGAATTTACAGGGTATCATGGTTGTATTACAGAAACGTCTGTCTGGAATAAGGCTCCACTATTCTTAATTTGTTCCTTCTTATCACTCAAACCTAAGCTGAGATGATTTCTTAATATGGCACCAAAAGCACAAGCAATAATCACAACAAAAAATAGATAAATTATACTAAATCAAAATTTAAAATGTTTGTGCTACAAATGAGACCATCAAGAAAGTGAAGCAACACCTCATAGAAAGGAAGATATTTTCAAATTATATTATCTGATCAGGAACTTGTATACAGAGTTTATAAAGAACTCTTACAACTCAATAATAGAAAAATAATGCACTTGAAAAGTGGGCAAACGATCTGAATAGACATTTCTCCAAAGAATATATGCAAATTTTCAATAAGGGCATGAAATAGATGCCTCAACATCTTTAGTCATTAGGGAAATGCACATTAAAACTACAAAGAGATACCACTTCATATTCACTAAGATGCCTATCAACAAAAATAAGGTCAATAACAAGTGTTAAGGAATTGGAACCCTTATACATTGCCAGTAGGGATATAAAGTGACACAGCCACCTTGAAAAACTGAGAATTCCTCAAGAAACTAAACATAGAGTTACAATATGACCCAGCAATTTTACTCCTCAGTGTACACTTGAGAAATAAAACCATACCTTCACACGAAAACTTGTACACACAAATGTTCATACAACAGTGCTTGTAGTACCAAAAAGGGGAAGCACCCCAAATATCCATCAATTGATGAATGGATTAATAAAATTTGTCCCATCTATACAATGAAATGTTATCAGCAATAAAAATAAATTAACTAATAATACATGCTGCAAGAAGGATAATCCTTGAAAACATTATCCTATGTAAAGAAAGTAATTATGAAAGAAAACCTGTATAGTGCATACTTCTGCTTATGTGGAATGTCCGGAATAGGCGAATTCATACAGACATAAAGTAAATAGTGGTCGTTTAGGGCTGGTGGGGTCAGGGAAACAGGCAGTGGCAAAAGCTGATGAGTGACATAATGGCTTTAGGGGTTCTTTCAGAGGGAACTAAAATGTGCTAAAATCTGATTTTGGTGATGGATACACAAATATGTGAATATATTAAACACTGAATTGTAAAACTATAAATGGGTAGGTTGGATGGTATGAATGAAATCTCAGTAGTTATTGCAGTGAAGCCATTAAAAAAAATAAGCGCCTTACTCTTAGTATAGCCTCTATAGTAAGTTCTCTGAAACCCAATTTGAGCTCATTTTCCTTGCTTTTGGTTCCCTATGCTTACATTATGTTGACATAAAAATTCCTCATATGTCCATCTTTACAACTAAAAGTTCCTCATGATTGAGACAAATTGTTCTTTATTATTTTTAATTTTTTCCAGAGTCTGGTATAGGTCTTCATGTTTAGGAAACATACAACTGAACTTCACTGTATTATTCTTTACATTTAAACAGGTTTTTGAAATTATTCCAAAAATTTAACATTAAAAGTTGTTGTGGATAGAAAAAATTTTGCCTTGAAAGAGTGAATAATAAAAATAAATTATAAGAGAAGATGATATTTACATACAGAAAGGGACAAAATGTACCAGGCCTGTAATACGATTTTATGAAGGGCAAATTAGATCAGCCTCACTTTACTTTCTTCTTGTTATAAGGATCTTATAATTAAAAAAAAAAATCTTATGACTATTTTATCTTTCGTTAGAGCACCATTAAGCTTTTCAAACATTGTGAGTTTGCTCTGACTTTTCCTTGCCTCAGTATACTTGAGCAAAAGAGCTGATTGAACCACTAAAATCTTGTTATTCAAATATTATCATATGGTTTTACTGAAAGATTCCACTGTCATCCTGGTTTTGTTAATAATACCAGAATATAATTTGACAAGAATTTTGAAGACAGCTTTAAGTAACAATTATGAGTTGATTTTATGTTCAAAATTACTCTTGAGAAAAATAGAAAGTCCCTTACCTCAGTGATTTGCAAGATTGTTTAAACTGTGCTCTTTCTTCAACCAAAATCTTATTCAAAATCCAGTGTATAAGTCAGAAGAACAGAGTTGTTCTGCTCATTAAGGACCGAAAAGGGGGTCAAGAGACCCAACTTGTGGCCACCATCCCAGGTGACACCTCCAAAGATTGCTTTAGGCTCCTTAGAGCAAATAATTTTTCCCTTAGTTAGGTGGAAAGTAGGCCTATGCAATTCCCTGCATCTGAGGAGTTGTATTTTTTATAGTAACCAATTACCTTCAGCTAAGCTAATTTAATGGCATTTTGCTAACTGATTAGCAAATACCTACCTCATATGTGTATTGTTCTATAGACTTTTTAAAAATAGAAAGACGTTAATAGGTTAACCCTGTGAAAACACACCGGTGTGATGAAAATAGCTATGGAATGAATTGCATGAAATTTGTTACCAGTAATATTTAAAGTGTCAATTTTTGCAAATGGCTCCCTTGAAAAAAAATTTCAAGTTATTTTATAGTCAGATTATTTTTATTCCCTTTTTTAATTCATTAAAGTCTCAATTGGGTTACTAGGGAAAAGAGTACAGTAATAGCTGATATGGGGATTGCTTCTAACCCAGGATATGAGTTTGAGAGTGGGTGAAGGGAGTGAACAGGTCCATCCTGGAAGGGCAGAGGATAGGTGAGAATCTTTCCTTCCCTTCTTCTTTCAGCTTCTCCCCCTTGCCTTTTTCTTCTCTTGACCACGATTTCAATTTCTATTTCTATCTTGTTCTGTCTCCTTTCTTCTGGTGTGACGTACCTGGAATCAGAGATAGCTTGGCCCTTCACCCACAATGAAGGCCATTCTCCTTAAGTAAGACATTTACCTTTGACTTCAGTTTCCTCATCTGTGCAATAGAGACAGTCGTGATGCCTCCGTCGTGCGGTTGTGTGGTGGTAAGTGAGACAGCTCATAGAAAGCACCCAGCAAAGTGCCTGGCATGTAGTCTCAGCGAAATTAACCATTGCTCTTTCATCAGTTTTTTTTTCTTTCCCTCTCTCTTCCCTTACTGCCTTGAATTTCATTTTAATACTTAATATGTTGTATTTCTTATTTATTCTTAACTGAAGAAAAATACCAAGCATTTTTCTTTGACTTTTTCAAGGTTTTGACTTGAAGGTACTTTCATGAAATAACAGCATGTAAGGGAAAACAAAATGTTGTTTATGAATATCTAGAATGTAAAAACTGGGACATACACAATAGCAGACTATCAATTTAAAAGTAATTTTCAGCATACTGTACATTATCAATGGTGAAGTCCTACATTTAAAGAGTTTTTATGGAAGTTGATCACCACAATTGAGTAAGAAAATGATTTTAGAAATCCAGAAGAAAATAAGGAATGAATATTTGACATTTGAGGAATCGTTTATAAACAAAATTTTATTGATAAAATTATTTATACATTTTTAAAGTTTTTTTAGTTATTTTCTAATATTATTGATGTTTTATGTCTAAAGGAAGAAAAGAATGGTCTCTGTAGCTTAATTGACTTATTCAAGATCAGGAGTTGCAGAGCCAGCCACTGGGATGGGATGGGAATGCTGACTTTTATCATTCCTACTGCTGTTTGATGACTCCTTCCAGGGCAATGAGTGCTCCCAGCACCTTTTACATCAGTCTGTTTTTCCCAGGGTTCTGCTTTTATGCATTTCTCCTTCTCTGCTGCAGAGTGAACATTTGCAAAAGAACGTGGAACCATGTTTTAGACTTTTACGTTTCAACTTAATTTTGATCTTTTTCAAAAAGAAAACACACACGAATTTTAGATTGCCAACAAACTTGCTTGCGCTGTACTTTTATAGGTATTTTCTGTTCAAAATTACTAGTGGGGAGATAGGACAGAATTGCATTAGGGATTTTCAGTTAATTGTGTTTAAAAGATTAAAAATAAAAAATTTGAAGGTGAAGCTGTTGCTAGTATTGTTGAAGCAGCACTAAAGCAAAAAGCATGTAGAGCTAAGACTTTGGAGGCAGTAAAGGATTGAGGTGCAGATACCAGTGTTCGGAACCATTTTTAAGTTCCTCTCTCTGATAATAAGATCCTAAAACCTTGCATTGGCTACTGCCAGAGCATATGCATTCAAGATTAAAGTTAGTAATCCCACACAGGAAAGAAAATGGCAAACAGAAGAGAATGAGTAACTTCCTTTTAACTTTTACTGGAAAGCTTGTAGGGACAGCTTCAATCCTGCTCAATGTAGATTTTCCCTGCAGGATCGCGTTTAGAGGAAATCATGTAAGTAAACAAGCCTCTTTTGTTTTGAAAGTCAAATCAAGACATGTATTTCTAGGTCTTTCTATTATTTTGAGAGCATATTCACACGTGTGCTCACGTGCCCACACACAAACACAACAGTGCACGCTTACATATAGCCTATTCCAAACATAAATTAAAGTGTATTTGTAGTTTTCTTACAGTGATGATCATTCCCCTATAAAATATTTAAGAAGTTTTTGTATTTTTCCATCACTATATTTTGTCCTATAAACACTGTAAAAGAACTTCCTCACATTACAGTCCTCGTTGCATGCCACCTTGTCATTTGAGCCACACAGAAACCAAGAAGAGATGTAAAATGGTACCCCATTCTTTTCCCCATGAACATTGATCTCCATATTTTGAATATATTCCGGTCTTTTCATTGTATGTTCTCTGGTCCTGTTAAATCATAGCAAATGAAACTACTTTCTCCCTGAGTTCTTAAATAGCATATACAAATATTACCCATATGAATATTAATGCTTCTTTTCTCAGTTATGCCACTTCAAAACGACTGGCAGTCTCTAGTTTATGGAAGCACTTGATCCTGTTCTATTAGGGACAATCAGGATTGCATATACATGCAATAGAAAATTCTGGTACTTTGGAAAGTAAGTGGGGAAAAAAAAAAACATCACCTTTTTTGGAGTACAAATAACAGTGTTAAGGGCCTCATATTGCTTAATGGAAAAATCCGTGGTATAGTTCAAACTAAATGAAATAATGATGTAAGTTAGGGTGCTCCTTCCAACAGCAACTTAAGTAGATAGTTATGCACTTCTGAGTTCAACCCCACAGCAACCATGCAGCCTCAGAGCTTGTTATGGAATTTCATATTCTTTTAATGGAAATGGCTCCACGCTGTGCTTTCACTTTTCCAACTGTGGCAGTAATAGTTAGTAATCAAGTCATAATGTAATAATCACAACTACAGGGAAATGCTGGCTGATGTAATGGGTTGCAAGGGGAAAAATATTGGTGTTTTTCCAGACTTTATTCCATCAGTCTGTTTTGTCGTACATTGAAAGAATTTAAGCGTATAGGTGAAAACAGCCTCTCGAAGGTGCCTTATACAGATAATGCCATATCACTTGTTTATTTCTACCGAATTTTTCTCATCTCAGTACTCAAAAGAAGTCACAGACTTGAAATTTTTGTGTTAAAATCTGAAAAAGTATTATGATCTGAGTCCAGAGCTTTCCGGATTCTAGAGTCTGTCACATTCTTTACTGATACTTACTTGTTCAGAAGCTAGTTGGTGAGAGCCTGACACCTTCAGAGAACCAGAAATCGCTCACTACAAGAGGGGAAATATAATTCCAGGGACTGAAGAGGTTTTAGAGAGCAGATCCTGAAGAGCTGAGGAAAATCTACATAAGAACTTTGGAGTTGAGTCCTCTCTGAAATATTTTAATTAAGATTTAATTTTAATAAATGAAGCAAGGATCAACAAAGCATATTTACTTTCTACAGCTTGCAATTACTTGAATTTTTTCCAAAACTAATTTTTAATAATTCAGGAATTTTCATAAAAAATCCTAGTCGCTGGTTAGAATGAGTTATTACTACTGAGTCTTTCATGACTTACGGTCTCCTAAATTTTCACTGAAGATACGAAGTCCTCTGATTTAGTCGTACAAATTATACACTCGTTCCATGAAAACTCTTTTGTCTTTTTTTTCTTTTTGGATAAGGAAACTGGTTCCCGAGAAAGACGCTGACTTTCTTTATATTCTTTACATATAGAATGGTATAAATGAATATAGTCAACGATGATAATGGATCATTTCACAGGGCTTATAGCTTCTCTTTTATAAGAACAAATAATGACATAGCTTCACCAAAGAAAATGTTTAGGGAAGGGCACGTGAAGTCCTACTGCCTGTAGTACTAGGCACTAATCTTAAGGCTGACAGAATATTTTCCTAAATTATATCCCTCGGCTAACCCCAACTACTATACTTAATTACCAAGTCCTGCCATTGGAGGCTTCCTTAATCTACAGAGATTTTTCTCTTCCTCAGTTTTATTGAGGTATTCACAAGTAGGACTTAGTTCACAGTGAGCCTTACTTCATTATCCTGTGAAAACTTTATAATCCCCAAAGTGTTAATATGTTTTTAGAAAAATTAAAGTGTATTTATTTAAATCATATTTTGCTATTATTCTATTGCATATGGCAACACTTATGCTTAAACACTGATTTGCATTAACATTACCAATAAATGATCTCCTCATAGAAGTCATGGTTCATTAATGCCGAGAAAACAGCTTATCTACTCATAGAGTTCATGCTTCATGAGTGCTGAGAATGTTTTGGACATAGTTTTGAGTAGAGTTATTACAGTATCATCAGATCAATCCCAGGTTAGGCATAACTGTGCAACTGAAACTGCAGCTTTGTTTCTAAAGGATATGTAATGATAAAGTTTTGGCACTAAGGAGATCAAAATTGCATCTAGACACGTGGCAGTAAAACAGTTCGTGTTTTCAGAAATGGAGGGTTTAGAAGCATTTGACATCTTGCCTTATTATTATAGGTTTCAGGATGGAATGTGTCTGAATTTTAGTCCTTTTATTTGTATCCCTGTTTTTCTGTTTTTTAAATATTTGATACAATCCAGCTATTTGTTCGTTTAGCATCATTCTTTTTCAAATAAATTTTTCAATTTTTTTCTTTTTTTTTTTTAAGATGGAGTCTCTCTCTGTCACCCAGGCTGTAGTGCAGTGGCATGATCTCAGCTCTCTGCAACCTCTGCCTCCCGGGTTCAAATGATTCTCCTGCCTTAGCTTCCCAAGCAGCTGGGACTATAGGTGCGGGCCACCACGCCCAGCTAATTTTTGTATTATTTAGTAGAGATCAGGTTTCACCACATTGGACAGACTGGTCTCAAAACTCCTGACCTCGTGATCTGCCTGCCTTGGCCTTTCAAAGTGCTGGGATTACAGGCGTGAGCCACCGCATCCGACCTCAAAATTATTTTTAAAATGATATTGCCTGTATATAAAAAGGAAGTAAGATATTTTGAGGCTGCATGAGTAGGTATAGTCTTTGTCATACTGTGTCAAGTACGTAAGCCCATAAGCAAAATAATATTTAAAACCCAAGGGAAGGGCAGAAAGAATGTGCTCAATATTTTCAATAAATGTTTGTTAATCCAACCATAACATTTGACCCTAATATTGAGCACCTAGAAGGTATATCTTTGACCTACTAAAGGGCTGGAAATTATTTTAAGTGCTTTATATTTGGTTCAGAAAAATAAATTATTAATCATTTATATTATTCATAATAAATAACATTGGTAAAAATAACACAAAATAAAGCCAACAGTGGACACATTTTAAGTTCAAAATTTGTAGAAGAAAAACAATTGAGATGGCTTTCTTTAGGATTTTCAAAATTGTATGTGTATGTTCATTAGAAATAATCTATAAAAACATATTCAGATATACATACACTTAAAACATTATTTCCAGAAAATAATGGAAAAATTATTGTGACAAAGTTTCTATTTGCCATTTGAGACCTCAAAAATTAGAAATCAATAGGCACAGTGAGCACAACAGAAAAAAAATGACAAATAGTTATTAAAATTGGATATGGACAAAATTAAGTCAGTGAATCAAATTTTTTATGTCATTAACATTAATTAAGATGAATGCAAATGAAAATTTTCAACAAAATGAATTTTAATTGAATTTAAAATCATTTAATTCCCTTCCCAAGTAATTAAATTACCCAGCTACTTGGAAGGCTGAGGCAGGAGAATCACCTGAACCCAGGAGGCAGAGGCTACCATGAGCCGAGATCATGCCATTGCACTCCAGCCTGGGGAACAAAAGCGAAACTCCATCTCAAAAATAAAAAAAAAATTCCACATTCATGTAATTATGATTAAAAACTGTGTATTTATCAAAAAGGGATTATATTTTGAGATCAAAGTGGAGAGGTCAAAATAGCTTTTACTGTGTCATTTTTCTATCCCACCTTTGTGTCTAGTCTTGCATGTTTAGATTCTTAACAAGGACAATGTTCCCAGGTACTTCATATAATCATTCCTTTTTAATTCTCAGAATAAACTCATCGATTCATTTAACAACTGTTTATTGATTACCATTACTATGTAAGCCACTATATTCAAGGTTAGATATACAGACAAAAATGAGATAGAGATGGTTTCTGACTTCAGAAAACAGAAAGATTATGAGTTAGTGTACTTAGTGTTTGGAATGGGGGTGTTCTGGAAAACAAGAAGACAGAGCACCTCTCCTAGACTTTGAGAGTCCGAAAAGGCTATCCAGAGAGAGTGAAGTTGAAAGTTGAGTAATTAATTAAATTACAGTGGAAGTGTTAGAGAAGAGTAGGTGCAGAAGATTAGCACTTCAGGCAGAGAAAATTACTTGTTCAGAAGCTAGGTGGTGAGAGCTTGGCACCTTCAGAAAACCAGAAATCCGACAGTATAAGACGGGAAAATACAATTCCAGAGACTGAAGAGATTATAGAGAACAGATCCTGAAGCACTGAGGAAACACTTCTACATAAGGACTTTGGAATTGAGTCCTCTCTGAAATATTTTACTTAAGATATTGACAGAATCAGGTTTTAGTTGTAGAAAGATTATTCTAGCTACATAGTAAAGAATGCTTGAGCATGTGGAAGTGGGGAAGAGTGGCAAGATGGAAGGGAAGGAGACCAAGTAGAAGACTCATAGTTACTTTGGTCAAATATGATGGTGGCCTAACCAGGATAGTGGCAATGGGGATGGACATGTGTGAGACTTATTTTGGAAGTATAACCTATGGGATTTAGTGATTGAGTGTGTGTAGGGAGTGAAGGACTAGACAAAATTAAGTAAGTCTGGGGTTTCTGGTTTGAACACTGGGTAGATGGAGGACAGGTTGAGCGGAGGCAGTAAGTATAATAAATGTTCTGGAGTAAAGAATGGGCTTGGGTGTTAGGCAGACCTGGGTTTGGGTTCTAGTTTTATACCTGCAATAATTTGGGCTAGTTACTTAGTCTATTTAAACTACATCTGTTTGTCCACCTATACGTTGAAAATAAGAGGCACCTCCCTATTTGGCTGTGAGGATTAAATGAGGATTATATAACCTCATTCATTTAATCCTAAATGAGTGTGTTGCTCATCATGTTTGCTGTTGATATCATTAGTTCTAATAATAGTAGCAAAGATTTGTGGAGGCTAGAGATTATGATTTCTGTATATCTTACGTAGTAGGCATTGTGATTTGTGATTTGCTTTTTCAAGGTCTGAAGAGTGCTTGATTAGAAAATTTTAAACTTCTGTGTTTTCAGGGTTAGTTTAATTAGATTTAACATAGAAGGCCCCTAATGTGAGATAAGATTACGGTAAGGTCACTGGTCCTCACAGTGGAATTGTGATTTCTCTGGAGTTTTCACATCTGCCTAGTCAGTTTTTAAATAAAATAATCTTATCCTATGATAAACTAATGAATTTTTTTTTTTTCAAAAAGAATGCAATTCCTAAAACTAAGTTAAACACTGGCTTCCACAATAATGTCAAGTTTATGCCATTCCATTTAGGGTGTTCTCCATGAACTCCAAAGCAAAGAAAATAGCATAGTCAAACTATCATGAGTGTAAAATAGAGCAACCAATGAAAACTCTCTAGAACATTTTTACATGGATATTTAAAATATGAATTTTTCTATCATGGAGACAATATAATATTAAATCTTGATTAACTTCCTGAAACATAGGGAGTGATGTGCTAGAGCCATCTCTTAATGGCCTGTGAAAGATTATTGTTAAATACCATGATTATTATTACAAATTAAATTACATGATGTTACAATTAAATAATATATTAAAACCAAATGTAATATGCATTCAAAACTAATCACTTTCTAATTCTTTTACTGTGTCTATTACCAATGCTCTTGAAATTATTTATGTATACTGATTCCATAGGGTGGAAATGCTATGTAATGATGTACTGAGCATCTCTTCCTAGCTCTGCATTCAATGCCATTTTAGTGATAATTTGAAAACTACCCTGTTGAGTATATTTCATCATAGAAATTAGCAAATTCTACAAATCAAAGCTTTTTGTTTTGCTTGGTTTGATTTGTTCAGAGAGCTAGTTGTTAAACATTTACAAGCATACCACTGAACATAGGTACCCTCTTACAGCAACATTACAAAATAAAATCCCGTTCTCACTCGTAAGTGGGAGTTGAACAATGAGAACACATGGACACAGGGAGGGGAACATCACATACTGGTGTCATGGAGTTGGAGGCTAGAGGAGGGATAGCATTAGGAGAAATACCTAATGTAGATGACGGTTTGATGGGTGCAGCAAACCACCGTGGCATGTGTATACCTATATAACAAACCTGCATGTTCTTCACATGTATCCCAGAACTTAAAGTATAATAAAATAAAAAATCATAAGATTTTTAGAGAAAAAAATAAAATATTTTTGAAGTTAAAGTGAAAATATTGATTAGAGTCAAGACAATGAAAAACCCTAATTACTAAGAAGATATTTTAAAATACTTGAAGCTTCCTTAGAAGGTAAAACCTGGAATGTGGAGAACTTAGTTCAGCCCTGTGCTGTGGAAAAGGCTGAGAGTGCATTGAATGTCAAAAGCTTTTTCAAGGTATCCTCTTAGAGCAATGCCATGGAAGACCAATTTTACTGTCTTCCAAAAATTGGGTTGAAGAAATGGTTGAAAAACTTTAGTCGACCCAATATTTTTTAGCCTACCTGGAGGAAACAATTATGAATTTTAATAGTCTGGCTCTTTTATTAATTTTCATTTACTATCTTTTACTGATGATGTCTATAATGACACGTTCATTTGTCAAAAATTTGAGAGCAGAAAAACTCATGAAGAAATTTTCAGTGGCATGTGATTTATTAGTGATTTCATTATAAATGAATCCCAGAAGTACAAATACAGAACAGATTTCAGAAATAATGCCTTTGTGCTTCTTGAAAACAATTGCAGTTATTAAATTATTCCACAGGGACATACTGACTTAAATAGCCTTAATTTTCTTCATGGGTTTGAGAAATGGTAATGGGATAAATTCTGTGATATAAAAAGTGGTTTGAATATCATCATTTTAGTTAAACCTGCTACAAAATGAAACATGACTTTGAAAGCTTGTACTGCTCCATAGATGTAAAAGCTTGGTCACAGGTTGGTGCTTGTTGGGGTTTCAAACTTAGAGTTGAATTGTATTTTTCTTTATGAAAATGGTAAAAATGGTAAATGACAATGAATAAATTAATTTTTCATTTTGATATAAATAATGATGAAAAATGTTAACTTATAAGTGAATATTCATCAAAGCAAATCATCTTTTGACAACTGCAAAGCAAAGGTGATGTTTTTACACTTTAAATGTAGTCACCACCATGAAATGAAGTCTGAAAGTTGGCCTAAGAAAGTCCAATGCAGATTAATCTGTTGGAGCTTTCTAGCTCTTTGTATGTATAATAATCACAGTAATGGTCATAAAATAAAGAACTTCATCAGCTGTCCTCCCTATTAGAGCTTTTTAATGAGAACTTCACTGAAACACTAAAAAGCCAGTAGTAAATCAAAGGCTTTTTTAATTCAAAATCAAAGGATAGTCCTTCAGCTGGAAAATATAAATCAGATATTTTCTAAGAGGAGCTTGAAAAATATTGCTTCATATTACTATTTAGTTTGGGAATGGGGGATGGGTGGCAGTGGTGGGCACGGCAGAAACAAAATAGCAATTTATAATTTGAATCCACATACCTAAAGAAATCTAGGTTCTTGAGATTGTGAGACATGAAACCATAAAGGAGGAGTTTCCAATTTATTGGCCCAGCTATGCAGTACCAATTGTCTGTGATTAAACCTAGAAAACTTAAAACAGTAGCATTCTTAGAAGCTGAATGTCACCGGGACAATCCAGTCAGACTGGCAGGTGGGCAAAGGCAAGAATTATCCTGCTAAATTTGCCTTTGTCTAGGATCTACCCCACAGCCTGATAGACCCTAAAACTCAAATTTATCAATGAACTTGGGAGGCTGAGTCATGCTGAAAAAACTCACAACGATTTTAAGTTTATAAGCAGAGTGATGATTAATTTATAGATTATAAATTTACCTGACAAGTAGGTAGTATTGTTCTTTGGCTATGACATTTTTTTCCTTGCTAGAAAGCTGTAAGGAAAGCCAAGTTTTAATAAAACGAGATAGATACAGGATTCAACATATAATGACACTAGGCTTTGAAAATCTATTCTCTTCATCTCCATGAGAGTGAAGTCCAAGATACCAGGGCCCAACAAGCCAAATATCATGACCTTTTGGTCTTAACTGTCCTGTTGTGTATTTGAATAAGGTCTGCCATCTTTGTCTTTTGACTGTACTTTGCTCAAATTTTTCCCTAGTGAACTTCTGTTCTTCAGATTGATGGCCTAGGTGGTGCTGTCCAAGCAAATTCATGGAGCAAGAGAGAAGAACATCACAATATCCATTTATGCCTATGTGTATCATTTTTCTATTTTATATATATTTTACAATGCACATACTATTTAATAATATGATCAATCAGTATATGGTGTAAATTTTGTCAGTCACTGTTCTAAGGGCTTTAAACACATTTGATATTTAGGATAGCCTTGTGAGGAACTATACCAGTAAAGCCAAGATTAAGTCATGTTAACTTGTCCAGAGAGGAGGAGCTGAAAATTCAAAATCAGGTTGTCTGACTTGAAATTCCATGTTTTAACCACTTCACCATTCCCACAGTGGTCCCTAAGTATAATCCGTAGCTGAATGAATATACATATATTAGTGAACATTATGTATGGATAGGACTATATAGGTGAATCCATTTGCCAGCCTTAGCCTATTATTTCTGATTTGAAAAAGTGTTTTTGCATGTCTGAGTGTTGGTGCTCTGATCTACCTGTTGTAGCCTGCTTTTGTAGTTGAAATGTCTGTAGATAATCACAGCTTACTGTTTACACCCACTACTGTGTGTCTGCATTTGGGAAGTGACCCCCTCTCATTACCTTTAATAATTTTAAGATCACTCCAGCAACATTTAGTGTCACCATAGACTTAATGAGTGTTGGTTTCTTTATAAATAACTCAAAGACCAGTGAGTTCCCTACTCTGCTTGTTTACTGTGCCAGAAATTCTCTGCAAGACTATGCAGTATAGTGCAGTCCTTCCTCGGTTGCTGGTTTAGTTTACTCTCATGTATCCCCATCACACAGGTGGGCTCATAAGACAAGGAGGCCCTCATTTAAGGAAAGAGGGTTAGTTTCTTTCATCTGGACATGGTGAGCACTCAGATGCTTAAACATATGCAACAGACCAAGAGTAATTCAGAAAATAGCATCAAGTGTAAAGAGGAAAAACCTTTTTTGAAGTGAGATTTCTTCCTAAAGGTATTTTTGCTGCTGTACTTGGCATCTTGTTAATAAAAATATTACTTGGGCTATTTTAGTTCTAGTCTTCATACTTGTGTAATGCAGCACTGTGACTTAGGCCATCTGCTTTAACATCTTATGCCATTCTTTGCTGCTTTTAGCAGATGAATCTTTCAAACAACAGCTTATAAAACTTGATCCTTACTTACTTATTGCATCACCTTTTTCCTTGTTCAAATCTTCTGGATATCCACGATCTAATTTCATATTTCACTCTTGACCATGTGCTCAAGATGGAAAGGGGATAATTAATAGGATGGAGATGGTGCAGTAGTGAAAGATTCTAGAGAAATGCCAATTTGTCTGTTCCAATTTGACTTTCTGTTTTGTTTTGTTTTGTTTTGTTTTAAATCTGAAGCCTCGAATTTTAAAAAGCCCGAAGAACATGATATTGAGGAGGCATTAAAATGTGCTGCTAGTTATAAATAAGACTATTTATATTTTTTGATGGATTTGTCCTTCTTAACTATGTTTTCCAGATCCTTTGAACCCTCTTAATCCTACACAGCTTTCATTGTCATTGTTATGTGATATGACATTGAGGTAATTTGCTTTTGCTCAACTTTTATGCCATTCTTGTCCATATTATTAACTCAGTGGGCTAGAAAGCTAACAACTTTAAATAGCCCATTTGTTGTCATGGTAACTGATATTAAAGCCAAATATAATCAGTTGCTTGGATTTCACATTTAAGTCTTTGCTGGTAGTTGCATTCTTTAGTAATGCTATGGACTGACCATAGTACAAGGTACTATGCACAAAGGGGATACATAGTACAAAGGTACCCTGAAAATGTAGGTTGGCTTGAGGAGTCAATTCAGTGACATCCAATATCAGCTCCCAGTTTACAATGTGTTCAGGCTCAGTCCAGTCCCATCAAATTTATGTTCAGAGAACTCTAAGAAGGATGTTGATCTAAATGTTACAGGGATGATATAGATAAAAATTGTATTTTTCACTGTGGGTGTTTTCTATGCTGGTCAGCTTTTCACCTTTACTTATCTCTGTAATATTTTTTATAATGTTTCTAAACCTTTAAAAATTACACTGTGGGTACTAAGAAGAGAACAGGTTTATTATAGGATACCTTTTAAGAGAGACACCTTCTGGACACATCTTATTATCAGCTCTATATCTTAGATGACTTCTGTGTCCTTTAGGGGCACCTCCTGCTTAAAGCTTGACTGTTGTCTTTCGCTTCTCTTATGTCACTTTTTTCCCCCAAAATAAATGCACTGCATTGAGCACACAAAATTTGATTATGGTGGTAGGGAATCTCAGAGAGAAAGCTGACTATATACAAAACAAAAGAAAAGTTAAATTTCCCTCACGTCATGTATTAATTCATCATGCATCAATTTAAAGATCCATTCCTTTCATCTGGACTTTGTACTCATTTTCTCCAGGCATGTCAGTTTTTTTGCATATTCTTATATTTTGGGCCAGGCTATCCTTTTTCTCTTCCTCTAAATTACCATTTTTCCATCTAGCACCATTTGAGACTGAATGAATTTTCTTAACTCCCTTGATCTCTGGAGATGCAGAGTTATTTTTTGTCTAGGCTCCCTATCCGCCCCCAGCTTCAAAATGAAAGAATATTCTCAGCAGCAGCTTATCTGTTAAATATGTATGAAATATCCTAGATGTTAGATCGTCTTGTCAAAGTCTCTTATATAATAGCTTGGTGGCAACGTTGAGTCCTCTCCCTTCCCCCATGTTTCTTGAACTAGTCCTTTTTCTGTTCTAAATATGCAGCATTCTGCTCAACCCCTGGGTCTCTCTCTTCTCTCTCTGATTCCATAGTTATCAAAGTTCACTCTTCTATGACTTCAGCAATCGGTGTCATTGAGCACTTACTTTCTAAAACCACTTTCATTCTGAGTTTCTATTTAAATATAGCCATTCTTTTCAGTAGCCACATCTAGTATAGTGCTACATGTGTATCAGTGGAATATTAGTACTGTGGGTTGTCAATGTCACAAGAGAAAAGTGTCCTGTGTTCAAATATGATTTAGAAGGCCTGTGTTAAACAAGCCAAACGGGTTTCTTTACCAACGAACACCCATATGTTCACTATATGCCAACAATGAACATTGTGAGTTTTTTAAGGGGAAAAGCAAAAGCAGCATTTCTCAAACGTATCTTTTTGGTACACATTTTAGGACATTTATTTATAGGATTGGTTATTTTGATTTGCTTGTTTTAAAGCAACAAGCTTCAAACAAGGGTATGCAAATAGAAGGATATTTTTAAGGAATCAACCTGAATATCTATAACTTCTATGTGTATAGTTTCCTAAAATTGATCTGCTTCAGAAAGAGTTGAAGTGATTAAAGTTCTCCTCACTCACCCATTATAATCATTCTTACCCCTTTATAAAAGAGAAAAAATTCACATACTTAGCAACCTTAATCATATTATTGGTACATTACTCCATTATTTAAAAACAAACAAACAAAAAATGCTTCAGGGCACTAAACAAATGGAAATTGATCTTGGTATAGAAAACAGTGAATAGCTTTTAGGTTTGAGTAACAGATTCTTCTCCGACTAAAGTGGTTTTCAATTCTTTTTGTTTTTAACGTAATTGAAGATATACCTAACCTCTAGAGTTTCAGCTGACGGGTTATGGGAAGCAATTTTTGATGATATAGTTTGGCACTGTATATTCTTTTTGTAGCCTGGAAGAATTTCCAGGAGTTAAAATATTCATATTCTTATCATATGAGCAAATTTCTCAGTTATTAATTAGAAAAATGAATAAAATAAGCAGGATACTGAACCCTCTGTTCCATTCCCAGCAACAAGTGATGATCTTCCAAGTACATGAATTAATTGGAAAAAAAATCCAATTTATTTCCAATAAATACTTTTCACATTATATTACGTATTTATATTGTTTAAATCAAGTCTGTACTAATATAATTTTAGTGATAGGATTCTCAGTCTCAAAAAACATAAATTTTCGCACTTCCCATGTGATTATGGTTTGAATTTGTGTCCCCATCCAAATCTCATTATAATTATAAAGAGATTTATATGAAATACGTAATACAATGAGATGGAACTATAATCCCCAGTGTTGGAAGAGGGGCCTGGTGGGAGGTGACTGGATCATGGAGCGAGTTTCTCCCTTGCTGTTCTCGCGTTAGTGAGTGAGTTCTAAGGAGATCTGGTTGTTTATAAATGTGTAGCACCTCCCCCTTCCCTGTCTGTCTTTTGCTCTATTAGGCTGTGTAAGATGTGCCTCTTTCCTCACTACCTTCCATCATGATTGTAAGTTTCCTGAGCCTCTGTAGTCGTGCTTCCTGTACAGCCTACGGGACTGTTAGCCAATTAAACCTATTTTCTTTATAAATTACCCAATCTCAGGCAATTATTTATAGCAAAGGGAGGACAGACTAATACACCATGTAATATGAAATTGTAATTAGTTAATGATTTTCAAGCATATGAACATAGTACATGAAGATAAAATTCTGTGGAGAAAAGTGTAATGGAACATGATTCAAGGAGAAAAAGAAATAGAACATTTCTATTACAGAAGGCAGTGCTTTCATATTTTTCATTGAAAGATACTGAGTATCAGATTGTAAACTCCATGAATCTATTTAAAAAGGTGATGTAACTATTTTACTTTCAAATCTCAATAGCTGAAATGCATCTTTGCAAGTAGTTAAACTCAGGAGAAAAGAATTAGATGTCAATCCAAAAATATATGAGAAGTATTTTTTTTTTTTTCAAAAGTCGTCTAGGATGGATATGAACAAAAAGTATGTGGAGACCAGTGCTACCAAGCACTCTGGAAAGCAGTGACCTAAGGCTTTGGGTTCTCCTTCTGATGCCCAGACTCCTCTATTCTTCCTGTCGTTTCAGGCCAAGTGACACTTTCTGGGTAGAGTCCTGGACTATAAAAAGTGATTCGCTAACCAATCAAATTCTGTAGTCAGTTTAGAAAACTGATAATAGCTTTTGTGTTCAGTAATTACACAAAAATTGTATTAAAGCAACTCTATAGGCCAGGCACAGTTCTAGGCAAACCATTAATGAACAAAATGTCACCAATTCCTGTCCTCATGAACATTTTACTGAGAGAATGCAGACAATAAACATACATAATAAAATATCAGAGTGATAGGTGAGGAGAGCTGGAAGAGGTTGTCCAGGGGTAAATAAGATCCAATTACATGTTTAGGAAAACCTTTGTAAGAAGCTGATATTTGAGCAAAAATCTAAAGGAGGCAAAGGAGTGAACTATGTAAATATCCAAGGCAAAACATTTTTGGAAGAGAAAACAGCAAGGGAAAGGTCTCTGACTTAAGATCACACAAATATTACTGAGGAAAGTGTCATTGTGAGTGGACCATGAGAGTGTAGGAGATAAGATCTGAGAAGCAAGGGGATCTGAAGAGCAGAGCTATGCTGTCTGTTGAAATAACGTTAGCTTTTATTCTAAGCTGGGAAGCTATTTGGCATGTTTTGAACAGAGTATACACACTGCAAGCCACATCCAAGTAGTGTTGTTATTTTTTCCCACCTTCCTCTCCCCTTCCATTTTCATTTGTCCCCTGCTCTTTTCTCTTTTTCTTCCCTCTTTCTTTTCCCTTTCTTTCCCTTTCTTTTCTTCTCTTTCTTTCTTTCTCTCTCTCTCCTTTCTCCCTTCCCTCCCCTTTCCTCTTTCTCTGTCTCCCTCCCCCCTCCCTCCTCTTCTCCCTCCCTCCTCCTCCCCTCCCTCCCTTCCTCCCTCCCTCTTTCTCTTCCTTCCTTCCCTTCCTCCCTCCCTTCCTTCCTTCCTTCCCTCCTTCCTTCCTTCCCTCTTTTCTTTTTTCTCTCTCTCTATCTCTCTCTCCCTCTTCCTGGCTCTAATTATAATTAAATTTCAATTTTATGATTTTTTATATTGAATAAAAATTTTATTTCATTTCCTCCCAAATTACAAGATAACTCAAACTATAATAAAGAAGGGAAAAGTTTTGTTTAAAACCACAACTATGTAAAACCACTAATTCCCCTAATGGAGCATCAGAATTTCCTTCCAGAGAAATGGACTTTTTGTTAAGCATATCTTCTTTAAGTGTGCAAGGTGCATACTTCAGTGAATGCTGTGCTTGGAAAGAAAGAAGCAAATGATAAACTGTTCTACTGGATAAATGTACTGATATTACAAATAAGGAGGACCAGAGAAACGTAGGTGGAAAAATAAGGTAAGACTGGAGGAAAAAAAAGGGTCATAGGAGCAGAGGGTACAGTTGGTGAGTGTCACTCGTGGATAAATTCCTGACTGGAGTGGAAGGAAAGTGGCTGAAAGCCTTTCAGTGGCATGTATATTGAATATTTTATTTTTATTTTTTGATTGGTAATATTGATAATCCTTTGATGTAACATAGCTGCTCCCTCAAACCATCCCAAAATTCAGTAGTCTCCTACACATACTCCATGTTAATCATGCCCTAGCCACATCAGTTTAAGGGGAAAGTATTATAGATTGCTGTGGGGCTCGAATAAAATAACCATTGGAGTGAGATATAAGATCAGGGTTGCAGGAAAAAAAACATGGAAATTTGATTTAAAACATACCAAAAAAAAGAATCCCATTGAAATAACCCAAGCTTTGAGGAATTTTTAGGAATCTGGAGGCAGGCATCAAACTTCCTGCTTAATGTAGACAGTGGGGTAAGGGAAGGGAAGAAACAGTAAAGGGGTCAGTTTAATTTTATGTAAAAGTCTCGAAAGGTGAGATAATATCAGTTAACACCTGGACTATACAAATATGCTCAATACTTGTTTCCAGTAATACTTATTCTGTGATCTCATCTACCAGACAAGCAGGACTAACATGCTTATACTGCTCAGATATAAGAATAATGTCCTGGAAGCTTATTTTATGTTAGAACCGTATTGGGTGGGACCAAGAAATGTGAAAATACAAGGTGGCATGACAAGTGGATGACAAAATAATAGCCAATGCAGCTATTAAACCAAATTGCCATTTTTAAGTAACAACACAAAGATAAAAGATTTCGTTTCAGTGATATAGCATCATGTGGAAATTGGGGAAGCTGAAAAGAAAGTAAGGATTAAAAAGAGGAGGGAGAGGGTAGGGCCTGGGAAATTTTCCTGTGAAGAAAGTAGCTGCACATAAATGTTGAAAAGCTTCTGAAGATGCAGGCATAGGTCAAACAGACAAAACTGTTATGAACCTAAGTCTGGACACTCACAACGAACACACAAATCTGATCATGTTGTGCCTGACATAAAAGCACCTGTTGGATCGCACTACCTGTAAGGTACATAATCAGTCCCCCGCCACCACTCTCATCTGCTGTGACTCCCCAGAGGGTTGTTTGTGTTCTAGTCAGACTCATTCCAGGCTTTTTCTCTGACATACTGTTTTCCTTCCTATTACTGTGCTTTACCTAGAATTTGGTATATCCTTTTCCCCTTTGTTAATTTACAGTCTCTTTAATGTCTTAGATACTTCAACCTCTCAGAATTCTGTTTTCTGTTTTCTTGTAAAATTAAAATGGATAATATGTCACATGTTGATATGGTTTGGCTATGTCTCCACCCAAATTTTATCTTGAATTGTAGTTCCTGTAATCCCCACATGTGGTGGGAGGGACCCAGTGGGAGGTAATTGAATCACAGGGGAGGTTTCCCCCATGCTATTTTCCTGATAGTACGTTTTTATGAGATCTGATGGTTTTATGAGGCACTTCCTCCTTTGCTCAGCTCTCATTCTCTACCTTGCTGCCATGTGGAGAAGAATGTGTTTGCTTTCCCTTCCATCATGATTGTAAGTTTCCTGAGGCCTCCCAGCCATGCCAAACTGTGAGTCAATTAAAACTCTTACTTTATAAATTACCCAGTCCTGGGCAGTTCTTTATAGCTGGATGAGAATGGACTAATACAATAAATTGGTACTGATAACGGGACTCTGCTATACGAATGCCCGAAAATGGGGAAGTGACTTTGGAACTGGTTAACAGGCAGAGATTGGAGTTGTTTGGAGGACTCAGAATAAGATAGGAAAATGTGGGAAAGTTTGGAACTCCCTAGAAACTTGGAGGGCTAAGAAGACAGGAAGATTTAGGAAAGTTTGGGACATCCTGGAGACTTCTTGAATGGCTTTGACCAAAATGCTGAAAGTGATAAGGACAACAAAGTCCAGGCTAAGGTGGTCACAGAGTGAGATGAGGAACTTGTTGGGAACTGGAGCAAAGGCAGCTCTTGCTATGCTTTAGCAAAGAGATTGGTGGCATTGTCCTACTGCCCTAGAGATCGGTGAAACTTTGAACCTGAGAGAGATGATTTAGGGTATCTGGTAGAAGAACTTTCTAGACAACAAAGCATTCAAGAGGAAACAGAGCATAAAATTTTGGAAAATTTGCACCCTTATGATGTGATAGAAAAAAAAAAACTAACTTTCTGAGGAGAAGTTCAAGACAGCTACAGAAATTCACATAAGTAACAAGGAGCAGAATGTTAATCACCAAGACAATGAGGAAAATGTCTCCAGGGCATGTCAGAGACCTTCATGGCAGACCCTATCATTACAGGTCTGGAGGGCTAGGAGGGAAAAATGACTTTGTGGGCCAGGCCCAGGGCCCCCCTGCTCTATGTAGCCTCAGGACACGGTGCCCTGAATCCCTTTTGCTTCAGCTCCAACCATGGCTAAAAGGGGCCAAGGTACAACTTGGTCCATTGTTTCAGATGGTGCAAGCCCCAAGCCTTAGCAGCCTACATGTGGTATTTAACCTGCGAGTGTATAGAGGAAAATAACTGAAGTTTGGTAACCTCTGCCTAGATTTCAGAGGTTGTATGGAAATGCTTGGATGTCCAGGGAAAAGTTTGCTGCAGAGGCAGAACCCTCATGGAGAACCTTAGCTAGGCCAGTGTAGAAGGGAAATGGGTTGGAGCTCCCACATAGAGTCTTGATGGGGGCACTGCCTAGTGAAGCTGTGAGAAGATGGCCACCATCCTTCAGACCCCAGAATGGTAAATACACCAACAGCTTGCACTGTGCTCCTGGAAGAGCCACAGACACTCAACACCAGCCAATGTAAGCAGGTGGAAGGGGGCTGTTTCCTGCAAAGCCACATGGGCTGAACTGTCCAAGGCCATGGGAACCCATCTCTTTCATCAGCATGCCCTAGATGTGAGACATGGCATCAAAGGAGATCATTTTGGAACTTTAAGATTTAATGACTGCCCTATTGGATTTCAGACTTGCATTGGGCATGTAGCCCCTTTGTCTTGGCCAATTTCTTTCATTTGGAATTAGAATATTTACCCAATGTTCATACCCCCATTGTATCCAGGAAGTAATTAACTTGCTTTGGTTTTACAGCCTAATAGGAGGAAGGGATTTGCCTTATCTCAGATAAGACTTTGGACTTGGACTTTTGGGTTAATGCTGGAATGTGCTAAAACTTTTTGAAACTGTTGGGAAGTCGTGATTGTGTTTTGAAATGTGAGGACATGAGATTTGAGAGGGGCCAGGAGTGGAATGATGGTTTGGCTGTGTCCTCACTCAAATCTCATCTGGAATTGTGGTTTTCATAATTCTCACATGTCATGAGAGTGACCTAGTGGAAGGTGACTGAATTATGGAGGCAGTGTCCTCCATGCTGCTTTCATGATAGTAAGTTCTCGTGAGATCTGATGGCTTTATAAGGGCTTCGTTTTTCATTTGGCTCTTATTCTCCTCTCTCCTGCCACCACGCGAAGGATATTTTTGCTTTCCCTTCTGCCACTATTGTAAGTTTCCTGACGCCTCCCAGCTATGCCGAATTGTGAGTCAATTGAACCACTTTCCTCTCTAAATTACCCAGGGTCAGGTTGTTCTTTATAGCAGCATGATAACTGACTAGTACACATGTAAATGTTATGTTCTTACTTTATTGAGAAACCACTCTCACCTTTTCCTTCTCCTCACTCCCAATTCTTGCTGTATTCTAACATACAGATCTATGTAGCATTTTCATATCTGTCAAGCTTTGAATTCAGGTTGTCACTTCTATACCATGCTCCTGTAAACACTTGTGTTTCATCACCAAAATGATACAATGTCAAAATGTCTCAATTTGCAGTAAAAACATAGTACATTAACAGATTCAAAAATTCTACATGTTTCTTGCATAGTTTTATACCTTTACTGCTCTCAGTAGCTTACTAGATTATGAAAAATGAAATAGCCATTTCACATTAACAGAAACATGCAAAGCTGTGATTATTCTTTTGTTATTTTTGAGAAGGGAACTGTATGTGTGTATTATGATTATATTTGACGTGAAAAGAAGTGATGCTGTCACAATTAAATATATCGCAAACCTATTATTTTCTGAAAGTGGTTTGCTTCAATAAGATTAATAATTTATTTCCTAATTATTATAAGAATATCTTAATTGTTAACAATGATTGTGTGCTTCAATCTGGTATTTAGAAATTCTAGATTTTCTGTGTTTTATTTTTCATCAAAGTATCCTCCCTGTCCACTTTCTCTTTAGCTGTAAAATGGCCTGATAAAGTAAAAAGTGACCACTATTTTACCATCTTACAAATATGGATTGAAAATGAGGTTGTGCATATCATGGCAGTAGAGGAAGAAGGAAGAATAGCTGGGGTGAGGGATAGGTCACTCTGGGAAACTATAGTCCCTTCCCTTATTTCCAACAGCCCCTTTCCTGCAAACTACCACCAATAATAATGATTATAAATAATAAATAAATATAAAGAGAAACCAACCTTGTTCTGAGTTAAATACTATTAACTTCCCTATTTTTTACTTGGAACTAACCCAAAGAAAGGTTAAAGTTCTTGTCAAGGACACCTAAGTAATAATCAGAGACAGTCTTTTCTTTATGTTGATTGTGTTTTTTAACCTGAAGACTTTAAAGAAATATCCTTTTGTCTTGAGTGAGATTGTTTTACTTACAAACAATTTGGTATCTATCCTAGTGTGAGTGTTAATGGTGTTTGGGAAATCTGAACATTTGGGTGTGCTTTTTGTGAAACAACAAACAAGTGATATTTATTTGTGGTAGCTGTACTCTTTTCTTTTGAGATGGAGTGTCACTCTTGTTACCCAGGCTAGAGTGCTGTGGCATGATCTCAGCTCACTGCAACCTCCACCTCCTCAGTTCAAGTGATTCTCCTGCCTCAGCCTCCCGAGTAGCTGGGAATACAGGCATGTGTCACCACACCCAGCTAATTTTTTGTATTTTTAGTAGAGACAAGGTTTCACCACGTTAGCCAGGATGGTCTTGATTTCCTGACCTTGTGATCCACCCACCTCGGCCTACCAAAATGCTGGAATTACAGGCATAAGCCACCATGCCCAGCTGGTAGCTATACTTTTAATGATAATAACAACAATGTAAGAATTGTATAATGGCTTCTTCATCTACAGTGTATCAATGTTGAGGATGTGGTATATATGCTTCAGGGGTAGTGAGTTATAGCAGAAGAAGTCAAGTGTTCCTTTTATTTATGTACTAAATATAATAAAGTGCTTACACTGTAATAGGACAGTTCTAACTTCTGAGGATGTAACAAGGAATGAACTAGGTAAGTCTAACTTCTTATGAGGCTTACATTTTGGCGGAGAACACAATGAATACAGACACTGTTATCTTTCTGAGATCTGAATGATGCAAAAGAGCTTATCCATGTGAAGATTTTGGTGGGATATATGAGGCAGGAGGTAACAGGGAAATTTCCCAGGTAGATGGAAGAGTAGGTGGAAAAGCCCTGAAGCAAGGACTGGAATGAAGAATTCTAGGATAGAAAATCAAACTTATGAAAATCAAAGTTTCTGTAGGCATTTTAAACCTCCATAGTAGGCAAGAGTAGTGGGAAGCTATTAGAACCTTTTAAGCAAGGATATAATTAGTATATTTTGACTTATATTTAAAAATTATTTTTTTTATATTAGAAAACTAGACCACAAGGGAAGAAAGAATGAAAGCAAATCATTCCAGTAAGAAGTGACTGATATATTTCAGGTGAAATAATAATAGTGGCCTAGATTATAGTGTTACCATTGACATGCACCTCTTCCCAGCTTCAGATGGTGGAGACATAGACCCCATCTTGCAGTGGAAAAAGGGCAAAGGAATTTGTGCCTATGCTTTAAAATTGCCACAATGTCTTAAATTCCTCCTCCCCCTCCCCCTCCCCCTCCCCCTCCTCCTCCTCCTTTCTTCTTCTTCTTCTTCATTTAACAAAAGTCTCAAATGTGTTTAGAAAACTTAGTCTCTTTAGGCTGCTACAACAAAAGCCATAAACTAGGTGGTTTATAAACAACGGAAATTGATTTCTCACAGTGCTGGAAGACCTGGTGTCTGGTTAGGCCCCACTGTCCTGTCACATGGTGAAAGAAGAGAACTCCAGTACCTTCAGTCCCTTCTGTGAATTCTAATCCCATTTACAAGGGCTCTCCCCTCACGACCCAATGAATCTCTCAAACGCCTCACCTTCTAATTCTGTCACATTGGGAATTACATTAATACATATGACCTTTGGGGGTACATACACATTCAGTCCATGGTAAAGAGTGTATTAATTCATTAAATTGTAGATGAGTAAGTAGACAAATAAGTAAATGAAACAACTTTAAAAATAAAGTGTAATCCAGAAGTCAGCAACGTCAGTCTTGCTCCCTGAAGCCAACTTGGATTGCCTCATGCGGTCTGTTGCAAGTTTAGTATTCTGCTCCCTGAAAGTTCCCGTAAACTGTTCTGGCATTAGTAGTAAAGTATTCCCATAGAGGGCCCCATGCTCGTGTTGCATCCTTCTCTACAGTTCAAGAGTAGGAATACATTGACTCAGCGTCTAATGTCAAGTTACACTACAGATACAATGAATTAAGACCTTTCCCACACCCCAGAATTTCCTTCATAATCCCATATCTCTACCCCTGTTATTCTGATGCTTTTAAAAGCATGTCTTTAGGACTTCTGCATACAATCATAATAGGCTGTGAGTGTCCTCTTTTAGCTTTTCAATAGTGTGAAGGTCTGTTTCCCTGCCATGGAAGCGACAGGTTATAGATGCATGGTCTTCTTTTACCTTTTGTAGTTATCACCTCTTTATATACAGGATCTGCGACACAAAAGAAATACAAAGAAGAATCTTGTGAACTTTTTTGTTTCAGTAAATAAGTGAAATAAATGTCTTACTCCTCAGGACTTAAACTTATTCTTGCATGAATGTTTACAGAAAAATCTAAATCTGTTTCTCTAAAAAATAAGGCAGCCTCAAGGTATTCTCTGTCTTGTTTTAACAATAAACTCTGAAGAAGGTAAAGAGGCCATAAGAATTGTTGTCAAACATGAGTCTGGGCATGGGGTTCATGCCTGTAATCCCAGCACTTTGGGAGGTTGAGGTGGGTGGATTGCTTAAGCCAAGGAGTTCAAGATGAGCCACATGGCAAAACTGCATCTCTTTAAAAAATTACAAAATTTAACTGGGTGTAGTCTCAGCTACTCAGGAGACTGAGGTGGGAGGATTGCTTGAGCCCCATGGTGGAGGCTATAGTGAGCTGTGGGTGACAGAGCAAGATTTTGTTGAAATAAAGAGAGAAAGAGAGAGACAAAGAGGAAGGGAGAGAGGGAGAGAGGAAGGAAGCAAGGAAGGAAGAAGAGAAAAAGAAAAAAAAAGGAAATAAAAGGGAAGGAAAGAAGGAAGAAAAGAAGGAACCAAGGAAGGGAGGGAAGGAAAAGAAAATAAATAAAAAATAACTGAAACATAAATTTACTTTTGGTTTTCAGGCAATGGTAATATCACCAAATATACTAATTATTTCTCAGTGCTTATAGCAACATTAATTGAAAATATTTTTCCAAATAATCTGTTAGAGAAATAAAACAAAAATTTTAAAATTACTTTGATAAACCCAGTACTGTATTGCCTTTAAGCAAACTTTTTGTTTTCTAGACACTAATAAGATTTACAATTATCTGATGCTCAGAAATTATATTAAAAAATAAAGCAAACCAAGCTGGACAAAAATAAATAAAACCCAGACAATGCAGTTTGCATGGGCCGGGTACAATGTATCACGCCTGTAATCCAGCACTTTGGGAGGTCGAGGTAGGTGGATAGCAAGGTTAAGAGATTGAGACCATCCTGGCCAACATGGTAAAACCCCATCTCTACTAAAAAATACAAAAATTAGCTGGGTGTGGTGGCACATGCCTGTAGTTTCAGCTACTCGGGAGGCTGAGACAGGAGAGTTGCTTCAACCCGGGAGGCGGAGGTTGGTAGTGAGCCCAGATTGTACCACTGCACTCCAGCCTGGTGCCTGGCCACAGAGTGAGACTCTGTCTCAAAAAACAAAACAAAACAAAAATAGTTTGCATGATGCCAGCCATCTGCCAATCTTAAGACTTCTTTTATTACTGACACTGTGTGAGTTCAAATAGATATTAAAGATTTGTCACATAACTTTAAAAACTATAATTTTATATTTAGCTTCTTTGTTGTGTCTGAATCATTACCTGGTGGCTACTATCTAGCTATAATTTTCTGCAAATTCACAGAAAAGAATATCTTCTTTCATTAATCTATTTTCCTAAACTTTGCAACATTACATAAGATGTGAAAAGAGATGTGCTCTTTACATTTTAATTTTATTTTCCTATTATTCCATCTGTTTCTCTATTTTTTGTAAACTAAATTCATCCTTTTTACTCTCCTACTCCATGTATTTTATATATATATATATATATATATATATATATATATATTTCACTTACTTAAAAATACCATTTGACCGGCCAATCCCATTACAGGGTATATAACCATAGGATTATAAATCATTCTACTATAAAGACACAAGCACACGTATGCTTATTGCAGCACTGTTCATAATAGCAAAGACTTGGAACCAACCCAAATGCCCATCAGTGATAGACTGGGTAAATAAAATGTGGCACATATACACTATGGAATACTATGCAGCTGTCAGAATGGATGAGTTCATGTCCTTTGCGGGGAGATGGATGAAGCTGGAAAACCATCATTCTCAGCAAGCGAACACAGGAACAAAACCAAACACCACATGTTCTCACTCATAAATGGGAGTTGAACAATGAGAACACATGGACACAGCGAGGGGACCATCACACACCACGACGTGTTAGGGGGTGGAGAACAAGGGGAGGGATAGCATTAGGAGAAATACCTAGTGTAGATGACGGGTTGCTGGGTGCAGCAAACCACCACGGCATGTATATACTTATGTAACAAACCTGCACCCCAGAACTTAAAGTATAATAATAATAAAACATAAACCAAATATGCACTGGTGTTAAAAATCTGAAACTAGTTGAGGCGCGATGGCTCACGCCTGTAATCCCAGCACTTTGGGAGGCTGAGGTGGGCAGATCATTTGAAGTCAGTATTTCGAGACTAGCCTGCCCAACATGGTGAAACTCCATCTCTACTAAAATTACAAAATTAGCAGGCGTGGTGACAGGTGCCTGTAGTTCCAGCTACTGAGGAGGCTGAGACAGGAGAATTGCTTGAACCTAGGAGGCGGTGGTTACAGTGAGCCAAGATCACACCACTGCACTCCAGTCAGGGTGACAGAGTGAGATCCTGTCTTGGAAAAAAAAAAAAAAAGAAAATATGAAACTATACCAGCACTACAGGAAATACACACCTGTTTAGTTCTGTTTCCATGCCTGGAGAAGTTCCACAGCTGGCTCCTTGGTTTAAATACTACTCTTATCCCAAAGATGCAAGGTCAGCAGATGCAGCAAGGTCCTGGAAGGTTTAAATTTTCCTTATTTCCAAAATGGTCCTGATGCTAAAAACACTGGTTAAGATAAAGCCTGAAGTATAGCCTTAACATCACATGGTAGAAAGTAACTTTTAGTCAAGAAAAATGCATCAGCAACAGAAAAATGCCCATTTGATAACTGACGATGCCACAATATAGCATTCTTGTTTTGGTCATAGGTATAGGGTAGATTATGGGGAATCTTCCTATTCTTCAAACCCAGGACTGAAGCCTCACTCTCTGCTACCTATTCTACTTCTACGATCATCATCTGGCTTTCTGTGGATATGTCCGTGTGTGTGTGTGTGTGTGTGTGTGTGTGTGTGTGTGTGTGTGTGTGTTTCATTACTTGCTTCAGAAATCATTTAGTTCTTTCCTGTTACATTTCTTCTTATTTCCTTTGGAAACCTTAATACATCTTTAAACACCCCTTTTATTTAAAAAATAAAGGGAGAAGTTTTGGTTCTTGAAGTTTGTTGACCTTGTTACTAGTCTTCATTTCCAGGGAAAGTACTTTTCCTTTCAGGGTGAGAGACAGTAAGTAACTGACTCTTTCCATACTTATCTGGATGAACCTCAGGAGTCACCTAGCTCAACCTCCTATACCTGTCAGCAGTTTCTTCTAACAATTCACTGTAGGTATGCATATAGTACGTGTTCTAATATATTAGCATTTGAGTTTCATGAGGGGAGTTTGTGAAATTTCAGCCTTCTGGAGGGTATTGAAGCTGGTTTCTGTATATCTTTCATAGCGGCCTTCAAATGCCTCTTTTTTTCCTACCAATGTTTTTGATGTTAGAAATGGGTGTGAAATGACTAGATTAAGATCCTGGGAAGGACTGACAAATTTTGGGGTAGCTGTTAATGGAAACAAACTAAAAAGCTGGACTTAGCAGTTACTGGAGATGAAGCTGTGCTTTGCACATATGTGGTGCTCAAAGCATATTTGCAAAGTAAATGGGCAGAGAGTAAATATAAAATCCAATTGTTGATTAGCGTAAACATCAAGTTAATGTTTGGAATGGACTGTCAAGTGAAGAGCATCAGGCAGCGTAGTGTAGGAAGTGAACTTGGGGAAAACGGGCCTCTGAGCCAAAGTAAATCTGTGAAGCTCAGCTTCACTAATCATTAGCTCTATGTGACTCTGAGCAAGAGACTTTGTTTCCTTGCCTCAATTTCCATATCTGCAAAATAGACGTGGTAATGACAACCACTTCATAGAGTTGTTATGAGTATTAAATGAGTTAATGTTCATAAAACTATTTTTTTAAATTCTTGAATGGAGAGCTCTATAAGTGATTACCGTTATTTCCTTAAGCAAATGGTTGCAAATTCGAATAGGATGTTACCATATTTGAGTGAACTTTCAACTAGGTAAAGAATGATTTTAATATTTTATGTATTTTTAAATATTAGAAATAAGAATAAATTTGAAATCCTGTATGCTTACAAAAAATACTACTGCTGTGTACCGTGGACCTACAGTTTTACAACTTTTTTTTTTCTTTTTGCTTCCAATATGTCTTGCACAATTTTCTGTGTCAGGACTTATAAAATTTTATCTTCTTTCATAGTTGTTTAGAGTTAGAAAGGAACTTTGAAGTCTTTTATTCTATCATTCTACCTCCATATCGTGAATTAATTGTGCAGTTGACCTTTAAAGAACCAAGTTGGTAGGGGCACTGAACCCTACACAGTTGAAAATCCATGTACAATTTTTGACTTCACCAAAACTTACCTACTTATAGCTTACTGTAGACCAGAAGCCTTACCAGTAACATAAATTGTCAGTTAACACATGTTTTGTATGTTGTACATGTTACATCCAATAAAGTAAGCTAAAGAAAAGAAACTGTTATTAAGAAAACCATAAGGCCAAGGCAGGAGGATCGTTTGAGCTCAGGAGTTCGAAACCAGCCTGGGCTTGTCACACGGACACCTCATCTCTATTAAAAAAAAATAAAAAATTAGTGAGGCATGATGGCATGTGTCTGTAGTCTCAGCTAGTCAGGAGACTTGAGTTGGGAGGATTCCTAAATCCTGGGAGGTCAAGGCTGCAGTAAGCCATGTTTGCATCACTGCACTCCACCCTGGGTGATAGAATGAGACTCTGTCTGAAAAACAAACAAATGAAAAAAGAAATGAGGGCCGGCCGTGGTGGCTCACACCTATAATCTCAGCACTTTGGGAGGCGGAGGTGGGTGGATCACAAGGTCAGGAGTTTGAGGTCATCCTGGCCAACATGGTGAAATCCTGTCTATACTAAAAATACAAACATTAGCTGGGTGTGGTGGCAAACCTGTAATCCCAGCTACTTGGGAAGCTGAGGCAGGAGAATCGCTTGAACTAGGCTGGTGGTGGTTGCGGTAAGCCGAGATCGCACCACTACACTCCTGTCTGAAGGACAGAGCAAGACTTCATCTCAAAAAAAAAGAAAAAAAAAAAAAAAAGAAAGAAAAAGAAATGGAAAGTAAGTTATGGAAAAGAAAAAATATGTTTACTATTTATTACGTGGAAGTGAATAATCATAATGGTCTTTATCCTTGTTTTATCATTGAGTAGACTGAGGTGGAAGAGGAGGGCTTGGTTTTGCTGTCTCAGGGATGGAAGAGAGAGAAGAAAATTCACATAAATGGTCCTGTTCATTTCCTATTGTGTTGTTCAAGGGTCAACTTGAAAGGACTTAAGCTTTTTTCAAATTATTTCTAATAATATGCAATTCTATTGCATGTTCCATAATTAATATCTGGTTCTTTTGCTGTTGTTTAAAGTGACTATCCCCCAACCCTAGAAAAAGAGAAAATACTTCTTGTTATTAATAACACTCCAAGCCTAAACCTATGTAATCACCTGAAATATTGCACACAGATCAGTAGAGTAAATAATCTTTTAAAATTCAGTTAAAAATAATGGACTGAATACATTAATTAAGACCATGATGTTATAAAGTTGTAAAAATGACAAGCAGAGGTGGGGGAAAAGACTTTAGCAAACAAACTGTTGGAAGATAAACAGCAGCTGGTCAGCAGAAAGGGGGAAATGAGACTGAATTTAAAGCCAGCATTGTTAAAACAGAGAAGAAATATAATTTACATCACAGAATCTCTCCTTTCCGCCAACAAATATTTAGTAACTTCACACATCAGATAATCTCTGGGAGTGGAGAAGATGGCAGCAGGACTAAATAACAGGAAGAAATGGTTGAAAGCCTGTTTAAACAGCACTTAAGTTACTTAAGAAGCAGTTAGCTCTGATCCACTCTCTTTATACCTTGACAGAAAATGAAGTTTTGATATTCTAGACAGAGTAAGTGAGATGTTCTCTGCCAAGATACTAAGTTAAAATACATTGAGAGAGTGAAGATTTACATAGCGGAGTTGAGGTGCTCTGTACTCTGCCCGGATGTCCTGTCACATCATACTCAGGATACTGAAAACAATGCATACATCCTTCAGGCATAAAACTGGAAGATGCTTTTTCAGGAATGCATGGGAAGAGGAATCCTGAGTATACTGATACCACAGATCCCCAATCAACTGACCCAGTAGATCATCATATAATGAAGACTACAGTTAACAAATCCCACCCACCAGCACGAATTTCTAACCAACTTTTTAGCATTTTATTCTTAAATATTAGTAAACAGCTATGGATCACAACACATTTGTGGATAACATCTTAAAAGATGGAAGGAAAAATAACAAAACCATATTGAAAGAAACAGACACTAAAGAAACAGACATTAATCTCTGCGAAACTGTTTATTAGTAATCTCTTAAAGTAATAAAAATTACATTTATGAAACAAGAGTAGTTTGCTATTAAAAATAATTATCAAACTGAAATGAGCTTTAACAGTTAAAGATTGGATAGTTATGAGAGAAATCTCAATAGGAGATTTGAAAATTAAAAAAAAATCCTTCAGAAAAGGGAGCCAACAGATAATGAAATAGAAATTAGAAGACCAAAATAAATATTCCAGGAGATCCATCATTTAAATAGTACGAGTCCCAGAGAAACACAGAGAGTGAAAAATGGAAAGTAATTATCAAAGAATTGAGAAACTTCTCAGAACACAAGGAGTGAGTGCAGAGGGGAAGTAAATGGAAAGGAGACTCTGTGATCATGATGAAGGGGTATTCTGAGATGACAGCTGCAGGGCAGAGTCAGAAGGCAGCCTACCCAAGTTGAAAAGGTAGAAGCTGTGGGCAGGATTTCTTCAATAAGAGGAAGTGAAAGAAATACGTAATGTATTTATATAAACGGAGACAGGTAATCTCTCAGACAGGCAAGAATGCATTAATGATAACTCTGTGAAAAGAGATCAGGTTGAGATGGTGGCTCATGTCTATAGTCCTAACTACTCAGGAGGTTGATGCAGGAGGATCACTTTAGGCCAGGAGTTTGAGGCTGCAGTCATCTGTGCTTGTGCCACTGCTCTCCAGTCTGGGCAACAGAGTGAGACCTCATGTCTAAAAAAAATTTTAAATAAACAAAAGGGACCAGACAATTAAAAGCACCATTATTTACTTCAAGGAAAACCCAAAGTGCTTAAAGAATAGAAAAATTACACAGTATTCTATGTAGCTGTGGCTCAGCAGTGAATAGTATTGAAATTGTGATACTATAAACAGTGAGTATTGATTAAACAAAAACTATGATATACTATACTTGAGAATATAGGTTGATATGAAGTGTGTTGTATGTGTGAATCTGTGTGTCTTTGTGGTGGACGTGGAGAGGCTGAGTAATGTGGGAGGGCTCATCATTCATCTTCCAGAGTAGAAAGCCAACACATAATGCCCCAAACCAAAAAGCATAGAAGAAATAATTAAATATATTGTTCCAATTTGTGGAAGTATACATATATGTGTGTGTGTGTGTGTGTGTGTTATATACACACACATAATATACACACACACATGTGTATATATACACGTGTATATATATACATATACATACATATACATATGTATATATGTGTATATATACACACATATGTGTGTGTATATATTATATATGTGTGTGTATATATATGTATATATACATATGTATATATGTGTGTATATATGTATACATATGTATATATATGTGTATATATACACATATACGTGTGCGTATATATTATATATAGTGTGTATATATATGTATATATACACATGTGTGTATATATTATATATGTGTGTGTATATATGTATATATATACATATGTGTATATATATACACACATATATATACAACTTTTAGCATATACATATATGTGGGTGTGTATGTGTATATATGCACACACACACACACACACACACACACACACACACATATGTATATGCTAAAAGTTGAAGTTATTCCCTCAGGAAGCAGAAAATCTGTTCACACGGCTTTGGGCGGTTTTTAAATTTTAGAAACAAATCCCTTAAAACTGTTTGATGCTAATGTATAGTGTATAATTTTGATTTAAAAATTACAGGAGTGATATGGTTAAGTTTTGTATCCCCACCCAAATCTCATCTTGAATTATAATCCCTATAATCCTCATGAATCAAGGGAGGGACCAAGTGGAAGTAACTGAATCTTGGGAGCTGTTTCCCCCATGCTGTTCTTGTAATAGTGAGTGAGTTCTCATGAGATCTCATGGTTTTATCAGTGTTGGGTAGTTCCTCCTGCTTTCACTGTCCTCCCACTGCCTCGTGAAGAAGGTGCTTGCTTCTCCTTTGCCTTCCAACGTGATTGTAATTTTCCTGAGGCCTCCCCAGCCTGTGGGACTGTGAGTCAATCAAGCCTCTTTCCTTTATAAATTACTCAGTTTGGGGCAGTTTTTTTATAGCAGTATGAAAATGAACTAATATAAAGGGGAACGGTGGAGGTTTTTTACAACTTTATACTCGTGGTTTCCTCATAACCGGATTTTAAAAATAAAATTCTAGAGAAAAAAATTTCAAAAAATCTGTTTTATTTGTAAAAACCAGCCTTATGTTCTACTATATCATTCCGGAATTTGAAAAGAAAATGCCATTAGAAAAGACTATGAGAATGCTGTATCATTAACTTTACCCCTGTATGCCCAGTAGTGATTTATTTAAGAAGTGAGGCTGAGGGTCTCAAATATCTTTTTATAATGGGTAGGAAGAGGCCTGGCACCAGTGAGGTAATAGTTTACCTAGCAACCTAATTTCACTTTTAAATGCAAACAAGAGGAGGGAAGTATGGAAAGTAAATACAATTATATTAATTTTAACATTTGTTTAAGCACAGTGAAGTTGTCTATTAAATACGTCAGTAAATCTGAGACTGTCAATCAAAAAATGCTTTGTAAATATTCCCAGCAAAATATTAATTGATATCTTGCAGTTATTTTTTTCTTCTCTTCCCTATCCTCACCTTAATGAGAGAGAATATTTTTGTTTATTCCATTTTTATCATTATGTAATATGATTTCTAAGAGACCAAGGGAACAAAATACTGTTTTGGGATGTGTATATAAAAATACACAGACACAGAACCCACATTTTCAATAACCTTTTCACAGGATAGTATCTTCTACACTTTCAATCAAGATGTCGTGTCATTGAAAAATAGCAGCTGGTCTGAGTGCTATAACCTAGACAACAATATGTTTGCCATAAAGGCTGACTCTATTTTGTGAAAGTTTTAGAAATCAGTATTGACATAGATATGAGTCAAATGAAAAGGATATAAGCAAAATTAATTTTAAAGAATTAAGACAAGTATATTTGTAAGTATGTAAATGAGATTCTTCCTGTGGAAAAATATAGAGTATTCTAGTAGATGTGGCCAAAAAATATGTTAGACACTGGAGGCCAGAGATAGGCCTTCACAAAGCTAAGAAGTTCTAGTAGAAAAGACAGGTATATAAATAAAAATTGTAAGAGTATAAAATTGGATACATAGGACCTTAATAACTTAATTCCAGAGGGTGCATAACTTATACTGAAAATACAGTGCTTTAGGGCAAATAGAATTTTATTTAAATACATTAAAATTAATTGACTTTTATCTTCTCTATAATAATACTTTGGGTATTATTTATTTGTTAAGCCAGTATATTACAGTTTTGCAGGAAGTGTTTAAGAGCCTACTATGTGTCAGGCACTCTGCTAACTGTTGGAGATAAAATAATTAGCAAAACATAAATTTGTCCCCTCAGAAGCAGAATTTCCTGCAAGAGAGAGCTAAATAAAGAAGCAATTATCAAGCCTGCTAAATTCCATCAAGGGAAAATCATCAGAGGTAGGAATAGATTCTTTATAGATCATAAATTTTGAATTATTAAGTTAGAAAAATTGCAGTGGTCATCTAATTTTTTATACACCCATAAACTAAGACCCAGAGAGAATGATGATATAGCTATAGGCAGAGGCGCAACAATCACATGTATGTCCTGTCACCACTGGTCTCCAGTCGCCACTTGAAATTGTTGGAGTGTTTGGTTTCATGAGTTTAATACCCTCTGTGCAAGGCAGTATTTTAGTCAAACCATTGAATAACTATATAATTATTGAAAAGCAGAACTGCTAGTGTGTATGTGGCGTTCAGGGTATTACAATCTGTATGAACAATTTTTCTAGATGAAATAATAACAGTCTTCATAGATTATTAGGGTAAGACAGTAGGTTTTATTTAGTGTCGGGGAAACAGAAAAGATACTAAGGAAAATAAAAACAACACCTATTCTCATTTTCTATGCACCATCTCATTTTTTTCTTCACCATGGCCTTCTATGTTGGTTAAAATTTTACTGATGTGGAAATGAAGTTCTAGAAAAAAGAGCACCTTCAGGATCACAAAGCAATTTCATGGTAAAGAATGGATTTTAATGTAGCTATTTTGTTTTGCCTCATTTGTTCCCCTACATAAAAATATTCTCAGTAGGTAAACATCACTTTGTCAATTGAATATTAAACATGATTTTTACCTAGGTGGAGAAATCATAAAATATGTGCTAGGGTTTTATGAGACAACGAAACATTCTGGAATGCAGGACAGTCAATGAGTCAGAGAAAAAGAGTTGGGACATGTGTTTGGGACAACATTTCTACTCTTTTCACATATTCATACAAATAATTTGGGCCACAGATAATTCACTGGTGATTTAACCTTTTGGTTCAAGGAGTGATCTTAAATTAAAACTCTTTTGCTAAAGCAAACAACTAAAACATTTCTAACATTAACACATTTTTATGTGGAAAAGACACACACACACACACACACACACAGAGAGAGAGAGAGAGAGAGAGAGATAATATTTTTTAAATTTCTTCTGTCCCGTGAGGGGATTGACATGTTAATGAAAAAGATGTGATTCTTCTAAGGCCTAGAGAGTTGGCCCTGTGAAAATAGGCTGAGTCAATGTAAGGATGTTTGGATGTTTGTCTAAAAGTGAATGGGAGCCTGAAGGAGAGCAGTGGTTTCACCATTTTGCCTGCATGTGTCTCCAACCTTAAAGCACAGACCTTAGCTTTTGCCCCCAGGCCATCCTAAGATTCCTAAGAGTTGAATTACACCTCTTTTAAGGAAGTACTTGAATAATCATTTAAATGATCAACTTCACAACATCAAGTGACTCTGAAAGCCACTGGGGTTAAGATTTCAAGTAGAACTTGGAAAACCCTCAGTGATTTCAACAAACATTATCTGGGGCAAGTTTCCTTCAAATAACCCATTTTCTAAAACCACACATGTGCCTCTTTATATTCTCGATGGTATGCATAACATTTCCAAATTCAGCTGATTCAGCCGAATGTTATGAAGTAAGCATCTGATTAAAGTAATTGGCAATAAAATATGAATAATTAAGTGACACCACCCTCCTTAGAGGTATTTGCTTTCAAGAGATGTGGCTAAGAGCTCACTAATTGGGAGTTCAGGAGAGAGAAACAGCAATTTTGCACACTGCGTTCGCTTTACATTTTCCTTTCAGGGTAATGGATTTTTTTCTAAAACCTCTCAGTTGTTTGTGCAATATTCTAAAACATGCACTACCTCCACGGTAATAATCATTCTTTTCTTTCCATGATTTCTGAGATTCTTTTCAAATACTTCTTTTTCTCTCTACTCCATGTGACATTCCTTTCCATTTCTAATTTGTACCTTTTTCTAAATGGAATATCCACAGAGAAAGGTACATTTGGTGGTGTTTTCCCAGATACGGAATACAATGCTTCTTGAACTTTTAAATTATCTAATTACTCTTTATTATTATGATTGCTATTTTATTGAATGTTCATAACTTAACAATCCTGCAGTCTGATTCAAGAAACTGAGTATGACCAGCACAATATTCTTAAAAAAATGTTTCAGGCCCGGCGTGATGGCTCACGCCTGTAATTCCAGCAGTTTGGGAGGTTAAGGCGGGAGGATCACAAGATCAGGAGTTCGAGACCAGCCTGACAAACATGATGAAATCCCGTTTCTTCTAAAAATATAAAAATTAGCTGGGCGTGATGGCTCACACCTGTAATCCTAGCTACTGAGGAGGCTGAGACAGGAGAACCTTGTGAGCATGGGAGACAGATGTTGCAGTGAACCAAGATTGAGCCACTGCACTCCGGCCTGGTTGACAGAGCAAGACATTGTCTATCCTTCCATTATTTTTTGTGAAATCGCTTTGTGTTTTATCAGATATTTGAGTGACAAGGTTATAACACTGAATGTGCCCAATAATGTTTCAAGGACTGAAATGTATAGAGAAAAAGATTACTACTACACTCTGGGGAAAAAAAAAAAAATCCTAAAAGAGAAAGATATAAAATTTTGATATAAAGCCTGCTGTTTCAAAAAGCAAGGATGCAATAGCATTCGTGTATATGGAGGAAAAAACTTTTATTCAATCGAATATTTATTAAAATAGTGTCTTTCCAGGCAGATAATTTAATTTAGAACGATCTCATTTGCTAAGCATTGAAGACTTCCCCCCACCCCCCCCAAAAGGAAAATTCATTATCTTATTATAAAGGTAATGGTAAAATAGCCAAAGGTAATAATAAAATAATAAAATAACTGACAGCTCCTTTTGGTATGTGTTCCCTTGAAATATTAAGAAGTAACAAAAATTCTCTTCAATTAAAATTGTATGCCTGGTATCTGTTTTATATGAAAGAAGCTTTTTATGTTTCATATCAAATTGATCAAAGCATATTACTTGCCTTTTGCTATACAAACACATCCTTTTGAGAAGGCCGGTTTTCTCATTCATTTGATAGTTTATAAATTATTTTACACCATGTACTGTAATTTATGTTAGACCTGTTAAAGTAGAAGCTTATAATGAAATATTTGTGATTAAAATAATGGTATGTTTCCATAACTCAGTGATACTAGTCCAGGAAACGAATGCAGTGTGACAGAATTTGTCTATAATTTAAGCACTTAGCAGAGCTATTTTCTTATAAATTTTGACTTTCATAAAGGTTATGGTCATCAGGGTCACAGGATATGTTTTGTTTCCCCCAAGCTAGCATGAGGTTCATATTAGGCCCTCAATAAAACTTTATGATGGCAATAGTAACACTCAAATTTGCAGAAGATAATTTATGTTTGATAGCTATCCAACAACAACTAAACCCAGCTACATAAATACCAATAATAAAGTTTTGGGTAAAGAATAAACTGATTATTGCAGAGCTGATCACAGTTTACCACGAAACATTAAGATATTTCTTCCCATTTTAAACCTTCTACCTCTTAGCTCAACCTTACTTTCTATTAATTTAAAAAATATTATCATAAATCATTTTGTATTATTTGCGGTCCTCTGTGTTAGTCATATTTTTACTAAAAAAAAAGTGTCTTGTTTTATTTTGTTTTTACATCATTAATTGTGGAGAAATCGTGAATATATCACCTTTTTTATCCCTGAACTTTTACTTTCTATTCTTCCTAACATCAATAAGCTTTAAAGTCTTTTCATAAAACCTCTTCTCTGAATGAATACCCATCTGGGAACATGGCATTTCCACATTTATTTGCAGAAGTCCACAGGGTAATTTATAACACAAACATTTTAATTAGTAATGTTGATGTTTTTATTAATACTAAATGGGTAATCTGGGTTTTTTTGTAAGCGCATAAGACCTTGAATTTTGTGGAATACAGATTTCCCTTAGAATTACATGGGGGCATTACGGAGATAATTTCTGCTTGTTAATGTTTACTTAGAATATTATAAAGAAAGCAGCATGTTATAGAAGGGAGGTGAGTATTAAGCACCTACTAAGTATGAGGTACTGTGCTGGGATAAAGCAATCAAGTCCTACACAATCTTAGCCCTCATGAATATATATATATATACACACACACACACACACACATATATATATATATATATATATATAATTACACACACACACACACGTGTGTGTAATTATTATTATTTTTTTTTGAGACAGTCTCACAGTGTTGCCTGTAGTTGCCTGGGCTGGAGTGCAATGGCGTGATCTCAGCTCACCGAAACCTCCACCTCCTGGGTTCAAGTGATTTTCCTGCCTTAGCCTGCCAAGTAGCTGGGATGTCAGGTGCCCGCCACCACTCCTGGCTAATTTTTTCTATGTTTAGTAGAGACAGGGTTTTACTGTGTTGGCCAGGCTGGTCCCGAACTCCTTACCTCATGATCCATGCACCTGAACCTCCCAAAGTGCTGGAATTATAGGCATGAGCCACCACACCCGGCCTGAAGATTATACTTTTAGGGAAAAACAGGCAATACATAAATTCATATACGTTCTGATTTCTGATATCAGTAAGTGTGCTGAAGAAAATTAGAAGATATGGTGATTGGGAATAATAGGAACTGCTGTGTTTAAGAGAGTGGTCAAGGAAGCCTATCCTGATGAAATGACATTTAGGCAGAGACTTCTGAAAAATTAAAAGAAGTGGGACAGCAAAGGGTACAGGTTTGAAGCAGGAGGACTCTTGGTGTTTTTCAGGAAGGTAGGTTTGCCTTGAGTTCAGTGAGTGACAAGTCATGAAGACAGATATACGGCCTGATGAACAGGAATGAGTTCCATTTTCTGGGCAATAGGAAGCCAAAAGGGGCTTTAAACATTTAGAATGTGACTTGTTTTAACAGGGTCACTCTGGTTGCAATTTGGGACATAGATTAGAGGGGTCAAGAATGGAAGCTGAACCTTGCATCCAGGGAGAGGTGATGGTGACATGGGCAAACAGATGAGCATTCAGAGGTAGTAGAAGAAAGTAGGTCAAATATATTTTGAGTGGAGAATTTTGTCGAGGGACTGGATATGGAGGTGAGAGAATAAGAGCAGTCTAAGATGATTCAACAATTTTGATATGAGAAACTGGGTGAATGGTGCACGCCATATACATGGATATGGAGTTTTAATTTGCTACTTCCTGACAGTAAAGTTCAACACTCATTACAAACATATATTTGTATAACCAATATTTTACTTGTAATATTTTTGTGCAGCTAAGTGATAATCTGTGATCATTCCAGAAGCAGTATCTTGATTCTTGTTTACATTTTGCCCCATTTCAATGACTGAGGAGAAATATGCCATTGTTTTTACCTGTAAAACCATGTTTACAAGTCCTACTCATTATTTAGAATGATTTTTACTACATTGTCTCAGGTGAATTCCGAGGTATAAAGAAAAGCTGGCATTAAGGGGAAGGCCTGGGAGACCTGGGTGTGAAATGCAGCTAGTAAGTGCTGCAAATCGTTTGATTATATTAGAAGTTAGAGTTCTCCAATTTGCTTAATGTGATTTTATTTTATTTTTTGTTTTTAATCAGAGCACTAAGGTGTTTTAAATTTTAGGACCTTACCTTCTTGGTTCATGCCTAAAAAATGAATGACTTTTTTTTTTTTTTCCTTTGCAAGGCTTTCCTTTTTAATGCACTAGATTCTCTAGCATTCTGAATTAATAATAAGCCTCTTGAAATTAGATTTAGGTTGTGGGAAAGAGAAAATTTGCTCTACTCTAGGGGAGGCAATAGCTATTTTTATAGGAACCTGAATATTATAAGTACTCCATATTCAGGGTATTTGCACTAGTAAGTTATATTAATAGGTAACTTGATAACACATTTCTAAGAACTGGGTCAGAGGGAGATATTAAATTGGTGCCTTACAAGGTTTCTAACAGCTTGGCTTATTTTGCAAGCAGAGTTAAAGTGCATTTTCATGGAAACTCTTCTTTATATTTTATGGCCCAGCTCAGGAAATAGCTTGAAAATAAACTTTTACAAAATCTAAAAGCTGATATTTTGTGTTAACTTACTTTGAACATTTTCAAACTCGTTGATTATTGGGTACTTTAGTACTTGGCTAATGTATAAAGCCACAATATCCTTTTATCTGCTCCCAGAAGGCACTGAAATGGCTCTTTATTTATTTATCAATCACTTATCGGATGCTATCATTGCCTCATCTATCTTTGCCCAGAAACTAGGGAGGCATTTGAGAAGACATCACTAGCAACATCAGGTTTTGGGTTTTTTATTTTGTTCTGTTTTTTAAAAGGCCATTGGAAGAACGCCTACTTAGCATTTCTTTATCCCTGAAATAGAATGTGAATCTCGGTCTTCTTTATCCTTGTTACCTCTCAGGACTTTCCTCAAACACTAACTGCTCCTGCACATTTCCTACCACGGTTAATTGTATCCTTCAGCTTTGGTCTTGGAAAAGATCTTGTAACAACACTCTTGCGTCCCTACAGTGTTTCTTCCTTTATAACCCAATTTCTCTAACCATACCTTTGACTCTGCACTTCTTGACCCTTGGACCCAGGCATGGGGATTGGTAAAGTGTTTAATTCTCACAGCCAGTTTCAGCCTTCAGATATGGCTTCCTGAGCAGCCGCTCGGGTCAGCTAATGAAGCTCAGCCATATGGGAAAGTTAGTTCATCTTGGCATAAGTCTAGATATATGGGAAACAGGAACAGGAAGGGGTAAAACACATAGTTTATTATTATTAATTCCTCACTTAGGGAATGGCAATGGAAGTATATTAACCTTTGCAGACCTTCCAGATAATCTTTTATGCAAAAGAAAGGTATATCATGAACAACACATTCTTTGCATTTCTTCACATTTTTCCTTGCCACAAGATTGTCCATCCCCTTTTCTTCCCTCATTATTTCCTGAGCTTGCACCTCTCCAAGAAAATGTCAATACTCTAATCCTTGCTTCAAGCTCTGGTCTTTTTAAAGGATTCAGACTAAGATCACTGTTACTAATCTACTCATTTAGCAAAGATTGTGAGGAACAGAAAGGTTTATAAGATCACCACTGCCTACACGGTCTGAATTGCTATTAGTTGTTCACATTATTCTTTTGAAGATGAGTTTCCAAAAAAGTAAAAACAGTAAAACCTCCTCTTTCAAAAGACATCAAAACTTTTTTCTGTCATAATTCCAGGACTAAGAAAAATTTCTTCTTAGTCAAAACTTTTAAGTAATAAATGTATTATAAATTAATACATTGATTGAACCAAAGAATCATGAGCTATTACTAATAGTCATTTTGATATGTTTAGGATGTGATAAGCAAAAATTGTTTTATGGCCCAGTAGGATACATGACTTCTATCATTATCTTCTCTTTATTTGTCTTTCAAGTCTTGTTAACTTTGGAAAGTAAGCAGTTTGGAAGACAATATTGTAAGTGATGCTTGAGATGCTTAATAAATATCCTACACTCTTTTAAAATCAATAAGATAATGAAGATTTTGATCATTTAAATATACTCTATAATTAGGTAATTAGATATCATAATTACATGTTCAAATTGTTAACATATGAACACTAATTTCTTAATTGAAGACAATTAAGCCAACTTGGTAAATATACAGTAATTTACTGAAGTGACAAAATTAAGTAAATACTTCCATCAAAGAATATTAGGGAAGAATAAAAATACATTTCTATAATACAATGCCTTTCCATGGACTTTAGCATTTGCTATTTATTAGCAGTCTTATGTCTATTGTATTCATTTTGCAATGAGAGTTGCAGTGAGACTCTTACCTAAAAGAGTGGATATATAAATTTACTGGGTGAGGCAAAAATCCTTTTCGTGAAGTGCCATAGTAGCATCTTGGATTGTGTGTCATTTCCTATTGCCTAATAAGTTCAATATACACTTATTTTCTCTTGGCATTGTATTTTGAACTTGTACTTTTGCCAGAGGTATTGATATTTGCACATACTTGGTATCCCGGGGCTTCATAGACAACAGGGATAGAAGTGGCATTGGTAGAAGTGCATTCAGAATACTGAGACCTAGGTTGTTAGAATTTCCTTTACTTCAGGAAAACAATATATGAAAATTGCTATGATAAGCCAAAATTTCAGATATGTCCAAACCTTAATTAATAATAGATAATGGCATCTATAATTTACCTCATGGTATTTTATATACTAGAGGGTTTATTATTATGTCAGATGACTCATGATTATAGTTTTTTCACAGATATCTACACATATGCATTTATATAATATATAATACAAATATTTATATTTACTATTCATAATTTAATGATATAAGTATTTATATCATATATGGACATACATATATTATTGGGACAATATTAAGTTACTGTTTCTGGCTATTTTATTTTTATTGCTATGTGATTTTGGTCTTTATTATGTGAATGTAAAAAATAAGTTTATCGATGAGAAATGGAAATATTTTAAAAAGGTATTTTGTTGGTTTAAATGTGAACTAGCCAGGTAGATGAAAACATGTTAAGGGTTACCCTTAATAGTTTAGGAGGAAAGAAACACGCTGAAGAGTTTCAATTGTGTCATCTATTTTCTTAGAGGACCTGAGTGCAAGTTGTGGGGCTAATAGAGAGATCCATTAGTTGGGGCTCTAATTCATAATTCTTAAAGGTTTGAGTTCTCTCTCCCTAATCCTTGTGGTGGGAGTGAAATGTTCTCAGAAGTGTCTAAATGTAGGTTTAAATTAAAACAGTCTAATAGACTATTAGGTCAATACTCTGCCTTTTAGTTAGCCACATAACATGATTTCTTTTATAAACTTTAACAAAATGTCATTGACCTGCCCTTTGCATAACATGTTCTATAGAAGTATCTTTTTCTTTGAATTTTAGGACCAGTAATTGCTCAGTTTTTTCTCCCTCTGCCATCTTGCTTTAATGACCCACCTTACTCATACTGTATATCACATGAAGAGTCTTCAGAGCAATGAGATATCCCTCAGAAAGTGACAACCAAGGTTAAAGTACAAAGTTGGACTTTTTTAGGAATTAAGGACAGTACACTGATGCAAATTGAGTATATGTTCACATTCTTGCTGGCTTGAAAACTAAGTGTGTAAGGAGAGATAAACAAATCTTTATCATACACATTGTAATTTTGACATTTTATCAGCTTTGCAATAAGAATTTTGTTTATATTTTACCTAACATAGAATTTAGTATTTTATATGCAATTCTCTCACAGTTATGAGGTCTAATGATTTTAAGTATTGTGTAATATATCTTCATTTATGTCAGGATGAAACTAAGTATTCATGTGTTTTTGCAGATATTGGTGTTATCTTTACATGAATAGATGAACTTGTGACATAATTTACTATCAAACAGCAAACTTTTAGTTTTAAACTTTACAGACTTGTTTATTAAAATGTAACTCCACTGATAATTTAAATACTGAGTGTGAAACTCTTTTATAATAGTGCTTACTTTCAGTTAAAGACACACTAAGGTCTTTACAAATTAGAGTAGCTTCTGCATGTTTCAGGTAGTACCAAGTGATGTTTTTATTTAGCAGAACCTGACTTCTGATTGTTCACACTCTGTTGATGGTGTCACTTCTCTCTTTAGTTACCAATGACTCCCTGTTTTCCATCATTCCTCTTTCTCTCATTAAAATTATGGAATTGAAAACCATCATTTAAATTCATGGATCTACAGATAATACTTAGGCAGCTAAGAGTATCCGTCAATGTGTAAATTTCACTGGGCAGTTAGATTTTATGGTGTTTGTTTATAATTTTGGAATAAAGCTGCAGTTTTCATCTGTAAGTACCACAGGTAATTCCCTGGAGGGACCGTACTTTTGGAGAGTGGGGGCCGTAGCGGTGGCATTGTAGTATTGACTTGACTTCTCACTTTCCTTGGCCTGGCTTTAAGGGTAAACCTCATTGAGGGCAGGGGAGAGCAAAGGCGAAAAAAAGGCTTTGTCAGTCAGAGTTCAGTTGCAGATAATAACATTCATTTAGCGTGTTTAAGCATAAATGGATGACTCTAGGTAATTAATTCCTAACAAAGCATAATGTAAAGTCTGCAGAGAAACCTAAGGCTATGCCTGCAAGAATAACATACAGAATAATATCACACCACTTGCCCACCAATAGAACTGCTTCTCCAATTAGAATCAAAAGTAATTCTCCCTACTAATAGTTCAAGAAAAATGGACCTTAATTATGAACAAAGGATGGAGAATCCTGCCCTGGAACTATTGGATCTGTTTCTTAACCATGTATACTGATTCTTTGCAAAGCATGTCTCTTCTCACTTAATCTGATTCTGAATTGTTACTGATAAAACCCAAACTCTGTCTGCAAGCTTAGACCAAGGGAGTCTGGTAAAACAGATTTTAGCTTTCTGGCCCCTGAATTGCAAGAAGTAAGTAAGTCTTTCTAGTCAAAAGTTGAAAAAGATAATGAGTGTCCAATAAACTGTATCCTCCGGTCATATGGGGCAGTCATATGGAGAACTTTCCTATTCATGTATCCCCATAACCCATTTGATCTTACTATTTTTGAACAAAAGTCAAAATGTCTAACTTACTACTCAAGACATATGTATGGAATCTGCCAATATGTTGATGATTATATCCGATCATTTCCTTGCTGTTTGTGGAAAACAGCATTTTATTTTAAGAAGGTTCTCAGATAGACCTTTTTTCTTTTCACTTTTGATTCTCTGTCTTCTCCTTTTCTTTTTTTTTTCCAACATACGGGCTCAATTTTTTTTTTCTCTTCTATTTTTGTTATGTCCAATGAAACCCAGGTAGCATTATCATAGCATAACTTTGTGTTTTATTCTTCATTGCCATTTCCAATTAGGAAAAAACATCTGGTAGAAATATGAATATGTACAGGAAACTTTACAATGGGTGAGTAAAATTTAATAATGGATGTGCTCACTTTACCAAGAGTTACAGCTGCCTGCCATTTTCACGTGTTCTTGGAGAAAGGTTTCCTGCTCTACCTAAATTAAAGCTACTGGAGTCAATGTCTCTTAACATCAAAGTGAGATTGAATACAGACTTTAGACTCAGATGGCTTGGGACTTCCATCATAGCTTGCTCATATACTACTTGTGGGATCTGGGAAAATCATTTTCCTGTCTGAAACACCAGTTTCCTCATCTGTAAAGTGAGGAGCTACTGCTTAATTGATGTGATTCTTATGAAGATTAAATGAGGTACATTAATAATTTGCCAGAGTAAGTCCTTAATAAATATGTGTGACTTTCAGTAGAAAAACAGTCATACAGATGCGTGTTGGAATCCTGGAACTACTATTTACTAATTGTGCAGTACTAGGAAAGTTAGTTAATATTTCTGAATCTCAATTTAGTCATCTGCAAATTGAAGGCTGCAGTATTTGCTAGTGGGTTTTACATGAAGACAGCAATTCAAAAGTGCCCAGTAGGAAATCCAGCACAAAATTAGGTCACATTTCTTCTCTTTTTAAACTTTATTCAGAATCCGAAGAGGTTAAATATAATTTTTGCAATTTTTAACCCTGACATTAATCTAGTGGGTTGAAATATTTCAAATGTGTGTAGGAATAGTGTACTGTTAATGCTGTCTGATTCATTGGTACTAAAACTGGGCTACTTACATGAACATTTAAAAATGGTCCTCTTTAATGCACGTTATTTCTTACGCCTCATTTTAGTTTTGCGTGTCTTATTGATAGCTTTAAATCACCTGGTTGTTGAATGACTTTCGATTGTAAACTTACATAAAGGTCATTTACATCTCCTAGTTTTGCAAGGTACCCATAAAATTCGTTGTTGTTCTCATTCTCATTTTTCTAAAAATTGTTAAATATTTTAGTGGCAAAATGTGAGGTAAAAATGCATCCATAAGATTGAAAATGTACCCAAAGGAATTGGAAGTGTTAATTTTCTCTTTCCAGTTTCAGGTGCCTGGAAAAATGCACAGGGGCAGATTATTCACTCTATGATATCCCTTAAGTCATTTTAATGTAACTTTTTCGGGGGGAATTTTAGATGAATTATTAGAAAACACTATTAGAATTGCACTGTATTATGTATTTGGTATAGTATGGCTGAATTTAGCTGCTAGGAGAATACATGAATACTGTAATTACAAACATCTCTGTCAAACCTACATGCCTTGGAAGCATCCCATTTTTCTATAATTATGCTAGTGTATAATTGTGCTGGTGTTTAATCCCTTAAATGGCAGGAGTTCATTTTGTTACGTTATGAATAGATGTAAATATGACTGTAGTAGAGCACGGTGGAACAGAGCAATTTACTTTTTATTACATTTCTAATACTCTGCAGTGTCTGCAATGCTGTTAATTTAGATTATATTCTATTATAAAAAATCATTAAAGGAATTCCTGCTTCATTTTCAACAAGATTGAGAATAAATGGTGAAAAAAATTCCCATAAGAAACTCAGAAGGAAAAGATGGAAATGCTGTTACACAGCAACACTTTAAAAAACTTCCATTTGTAAAATATGTGATAAATCAATATTGATTATTAAGTGTAAAAGTGCTAAAGTTAGATCAGGGAAACCTTCTGAAGTTATGGAAGAAACATTACAGCCAACTGGAATAGCCTCCTGTATTTATTAACTCTCATTACAAAAAAAGGGCTTAGAATATACTGTATGTCATTATAGCATCTTTACCTCCATAAACATGACATATTGATGATTATGGTATGATTTTCTGTTTTAGGCTATTAAAGGCCCAGTTTAATTGTTTTTAAACGAATAGTTCTTTCTCTCACAAGCTGCTTCTCAATTATTTTTAGATTTTTAAATATAGCATTTCTAATGAATGCAGTTTCCTTTTTTTGTTTAGATACTTTCAGTTGTTTCTTCAAGGGTATTATTTGCATTATTTTCCATTGGATAAACAGAGCAGATCTTTTATTTACAGGACCTTCATATTTTAAAAATGTCAGGAGGCTGAGGCAGGAGAATTGCCTGAACCCAGGAGGTGGAGGTTGCGGTGAGCCGAGATCGTGCCATTGCACTCCAGCCCGGATAACAAGAGCGAAACTCCATCTCAAAAAAAAAAAAAAAAAAAAAAAAGTATTTGTTACATTTTTATTAATTGATTTTTTTATTATAAATTGTTTGGCTGCTAATTACTGAATTCAGAAATAATAACACAAGCAAGGTAGACATCAATTCTATCTCACAGAAAAAAAAAACGTCTGTTAATAGGGATTACTGAGATGGTATAGTGGCTTCACGGTCCCATCAGGGACCCATTCTTAGCACATGACTTTTATCTTGAGGTTGGCCCACAACTTAAATTGAATCCTGGATTTCCAGGTATCACATTTGAATTTCAGGCAAGAAGAAAGAAAAGCTAGAAAGATAAGCCCCTTTTAAGGAGTTTCTTCAGAATTCTCAGGTGACACTTCTGCTTACACAGTATATGTGTGTATAAAGAAAGAGAATAGTTAATCTAGCAAGCTTGAAAATACCATGCCTGCTTGCAAGGCTGGCCTTCAGCTGGCATCTGTGAGTTTGGATTTCAAGAGAGGTCCCAGCTTTCTCCAACTGATGAGTGTTTCACTATATATATAATTTTTTTGGCAGACAATATAGTTTATGCTGGAAATTTGCTTTACTTTTGGGGGACTGGAATTTTGCTGTATATTGGGCGGAGGGTGCCTAAGTGGCCAGCCCCCTGCAAAAATCTTGGGCACTGAGTCTCTAATAACTTCCCCGGTGGACAGCACTTCACAAGAGTTGTCATAATTCACCATTAAATATATCCTGTGTGACTTCACTGGGAGAGGACTAAGGAGCTGTGTCCTTTCTTCACCAAACTTCAACCAAGACACCTTTTTCCTTTTGCTAATTGTGCTTTGCCTTCTTTTACTGCAATATATCGTAGTCATGAGTATGACCATACATATGCTTCTTGACTTACAGTAAGGTTATATCCCAATAAACCAACTGTAAGTAGAAAAAATGCATTTAATTTCTCTAACCTACTAAACATCACGGCTTAGCTTAGCCTACCCTTACATGCTACCTAAACAGGCTCAGAACAGTAATGTTATCACACAACTGGGCAGAAACCACCCAACACAAAGTCTATTTTTTAATAAAGTGTCGAATATCTCCTGTAATTTATTGAAAAGATCAAAATTTGGTATAGTTTCTACTGAAAGTGTATTGCTTTCACATCATCATAAAATCAAAAATCAAACAGAATAATCATTAAGTAAAAAAAAAGTCATACGTGAAACCATCAGTCAGAGACTGTATAATGAGTCCCACAAAGTCCTTTGTAAATCATTGAACCTGGGTGGGGTCTTGGGGATCTTTGACAAACAGGAAAATTTAGTAAATGACTGTTTTATTACTTTTCAAGTTATAAAACATGTTTTAAAGTCTATCATAGATCTAGTATATAGTATAGAGTTTTTTAAATAACAAATTAATACTGGTATGTTGTGCTTTTATTAACATTCTCTTTTCATCAAGGGAGACTGTAAAGTTTTGGTCTGAATAACTGAAAGGATGGAGTTTCCAGTGATCAAGATGGGAAAGACTGGGAGAGATGGTTTCCAGAGGAGATCAAGAGTTCATTTTGGATATGCTCTGTGGGAGATAGAGAACAGGTACTTGGTGACTAGAACTCTGGGCGTCAAGGAGAGTAATTTAGGAGTCATCATTACGTAAATGACATTTAAAGGACTCCAGGAAGTGATTGAGGAAGTGAATGTACGTAGAAAATCACAAGGCTTTAAGGGAGTCAATTCTTCAGAAGTCAGGGAGATAAGCGAAAACCACCAAAAGAGACTAAACTCATTCTATTTTGGATGCATTGTGAAGTGGAATTTTATCTAATTCATAATTGTATTGTCAGCAGAATTACAGTGTCAAGAATCAATTCAAGCAACAATGATTTTTTCAATGATTATTATGTTCGAGGCTCAGTTATTTGGGCCAGAGACACCAAGTTTAAGAATAGTCCTTGCCTTAGTGAACTTACCATTGGTTAGGCCAAATTATTATGTTTTAGGTCTGAATCTTTACAAATGGAACTTGAGATGAGGATTTATGTGCAAGTGATTTATTAAGGAAATGCCTTTGGGAGAAACTGATCATGAAGCAAGAAAGAAAGAGAGGAAAGGGAGGAAGCTGGACCAGGATGTGGTTTCACAAGGTTAGCATCAGCTTGACACTGCAAAGAAACTGGGATGTAAGTTGTGCTGAAGACTCTGTCCTATCTGGAAGCATGGAAGAAGGGCTTTCTTATCCCACAATAATCATTCATCGACTGAGAGGCACAGAGGTAGGGAGTAAACTCCTAAGATTTCCCAGGCTTAACTCTGACTGCAAGTTAACTCTATATTCCTAGTACCTTATTTCATGAGAAGTGAAGAGTCCCAGTGAGGTAACATAAGGAAGGGTAAAGGGCTCTAAGGGAATCAGACAGAATACCAATTATCTCCTACAATATGTGAACAGCTGATTTCAAAAGCATGTGATAAGCACTCTCACAGAGGGAATTTCAGAATGCCATGGCAACAAAGCGGGCAGGACATAATAGAGCTTTATGATAGAGGGAAGGCTTTCTAATAAAATAGTATCTGGGGGACCAGAGGGTATTAAGTAGATACTAAATGAAGGAAAGAGGGTGAACTTTCAAGTCAGAAAGGATCCCAGTATATAATAGCACATACTCTCATGGTCATAGAAGAACTGGAGCTATAAAATGGGGATTAAAGTTTTCTTGCCTTCTCGTCTCGTGGTATTAAAATCAGAGGATAGAACAATAGCATTTTGTTAACTTTTAAAGAAATGGAATTCTGATAGTGGTGGCTTGGGTCCCGGGAGTAATGTCATGGCAGTGCTACAAAATCAAACTTCTCTATGATGATGGCATTAATCTCCAGCATTTTGTATTTATACGCATTTGCACCAAGATGTACCCTCCTGTGTCATATCTGGTGTGAAATAATGCCAGCAGGTCCTGTCATAGTGCTCCATATGCATTGAAGAAGTCCGATGCTGTTTAAGAGAAGCACTAAGTTTATGTTTTTCCTAATTATTTATTCACACAGGAGGTGAATAAATTCCTCAGAGGTTAACTTTAAAGAAAAGACAAAAACAAAGAAGGATCAAAAAACCTACTTTGTCTTCTTTAAGGTCCATCTCTTGCTCAAATATATATCCATATATATATTTTTGCCAATTAAAAATAAAATTAAAATTAAATATATATTTATTTCATGTAATATATTTTTCTTTTATCTCTGCCCTATTTCTCTGCTCATTTTATCAAGTTTCTAGTTTTTCCACTCTTTCCTTTTTCTCATTTTTCCTTCCATTAATGAAACTGTGATTTTTTTTTTTTTGTTGCTTTAATTGACATTTATGCTTTTTAAAAGTATAAACAAGACACCTAACTGTTTCTCCCACAGAGACACGTTTTCCCCTTTCAACCATCCCAAAGTTTAAGATTCCAGAGTAACTTTTTTCTCTCCTCTCCTTTCCTTCCATCCCTACGGTGTTACCAGTGCTTTGCATTACATTCCTATGCCAAACTTCTAGGTTTTGCTTGGTTATTACACATCTTCTTATTCTATGTCCTTTGGTTTAAAGAAACTTAAATTGTATGTTAACCCAAGGAAATCCTCCTTATTCATTCAATGCATATCTATTAACTCCTCACCACAATGTACTTTTCTACATCTTCTCAAAATCCCAGACCTCAGTCAGACACAGTTCATTTCTTGGGAGTTAGAGTATTGTTTCAGGTATTTTTGTTAGTTTGAACCCTGAGGTTAATGAATGTTTGCATATCACTGAATATTTTTATTTCGCACAAAGATGAATGAGCTCTTGAATGGGTGTGGAATATTGGGAGACATCCCTTTCCCTGACCTTTTTCAGTAAGCGTGGCTGCTATTCCACTGTTTTTGAGCTTTCAGTGTCGGAGATGAGAATGCTGAAGACAAACTGACCTCCCTACCACTCCAGAAATGTCTGTTAGAACTCAGTTTTGCTCTCAGAGAAAAACCTGAAAAAGAAGTAAACAAGAATTTTATTTTTCTTCATATAGAAGTCCAGGGTTATAAATAGTTTAGGTTAGGTAGGTATAACTCCATGGTGTCAGGATTTCAGATTTCTTTGATTTTACTACTCTGTGCTTAATTTTCATTTAAAATCGGCTCACTGTTCAAACGGAAGCTGCCAAAAAAATATTTGAAACATGAAGTGCTGCTCCCCTATAAGGACATTTCTGCTTGAAACATACTGGCAAGAATGTAGCTAAGTGGATGGTTGGGAAATGTCTTTATCCCAGGGTGATTAATAATTTGGGTTTAAGAAGAAAGAAAGAGTTAGCATTAGGGAGTGAGCGGGCCCTGTAATATTACAAGTTTGTCCCTTTTTCTCAGAAGCTTGAACAATTTTCTTTGTAGACTTTGAGGTCACAATTTTTTTTTTTTTTTTGAGACGGAGTTGTGCTCTTGTTACCCAGGCTGGAGTGCAATGGCGTGATCTCGGCTCACCACAACCTCTGCCTCCTGGGTTCAGGCAATTCTCCTGCCTCAGCCTCCTGAGTAGCTGGGATTACAGGCACGCACCACCATGCCCAGCTAATTTTTTTGTATTTTTAGTAGAGACGGGGTTTCACCATTTTGACCAGGATGGTCTCGATCTCTTGAACTCGTGATCCACCTGCCTCGGCCTCCCAAAGTGCTGGGATTACAGGCTTGAGCCACCGCGACTGGCCGAGGTCACAGCTTTTATCGAAGTGTATATGGAGGTTTCTTTTCTCATCAGTTAGGCACATGACTTGGTAAACTCTCCCAATGAGAAGATTTATGTCTTTCTACCACACAAGAATGTTTTCTTTCAGTATTTCTTGAAAGTAGAGAATAAAAAGGGAGGAAAAATGTTCTAAATGATTATGTGCCTTCCATTCTACTTCTATTGTTTACTTTTCTGTTTCCTATGTTTCATTTGAGAATTTTGTTTCTTTTCTTTCTCTCTCTCTCTCTTTTTTTTTTTTTTTTTTTTTGAGACGAAGTTTCGCTCTTGTTGCTCACGTTGAAGGGCAATGGCAGGATCTTGGCTTACCCCAACTTCCGCCTCCTGGGTTCAAGTGATTCTCTTGCCTTAGCCTCCTGAGCAGCTGGGGTTACAGGCATGTGCCACCATGCCTGGCTAATGTTGTATTTTTTGTAGGGATGGGGTTTCTCCATGTTGATCATGCTGGTCTCAAAATCCTGACCTCAGGTGATACACCCTCCTTGGCCTTCCAAAGGTGTTTCATTTTCAAAACTTATTTATAATGAAAACAGTATTTGCTTCTGGTAAACTAAATTAAGTATAAATAAGAATTTAGACTAAAACTTATGAAAAGAACACATTTCACTATCCTCTTTTCACTCCCAGTCCCATCTACAGAGTTTTGTATGTTTCCTTGTATAATTTCAATAAACATGTTAGTAATGTGTACACATATGAATACAAACATATGCTATTTTACACAGATGAGAATATTCTCTTCTGTTTCTTGCTTGTCTTTTTAAACTTAATAATGTATTTTGTTTTTTAATTTTTCTAATGACTGTATTCAGTACAATTTTAGAGTCAATTTATAACCACCTCTATCTTTTAGCATTTATGTCATTTCCAATATTATAGTTTTACACACACAGTAGGCTAATTTCTATGCATTATACTGTAAATATGTTAGTACTGTAAATTTTAACTAGATAACTGCCAAATGAAAGTATGAGTATGCTTTCATTTTTGACATAATTTACAAAATTTTCCTTTGCTGCTTATGGGCATTTAGTAATGCATTTATAAACTACTGGAAATCAGAAATTATGCCATTTGTTTCTTTTTGTATTTCATATATATAGAAGGTTTTGAATAAATATTTGGTATTTCTTTTTGTGACTTACTGATTTTTAAAATTAATACCTTAACATTTGATTCCATTCACAATGACAAACAAACATGATTATATTTATACAGATATTTTAATTATATGGATAACTTTTTAAAGATACTTTTTATGCCATTAGATCATACATTTTAACTTTGTATGAAAACAAGTATATATTGGCAATATTATGGGATTTCCATTTTGATGATTCAGTATTTGGTTTCATTTTTCATGTCTCAGCACATGTGTTTGACCAGAGGATTTCTATCAGCTGTTTCTCAACCTTAAAATTAAAACAAACTAAAATATATAGCAGGGACATGAAGAGAAATAAAACCAAATTATTTTTACTTTCCATTTTGTGTCACTTTATAGTATGAGCATGTGGCTTTTTATTCAGCTTTTATACACTAAAGTACACAAAAGTTGAGTTGAATACCAGTCATTATTGCTAACAGAAACGAAGTCTGTTGTACACAGCTGTGTTTAAAAGAATGATATTGTTGATAATGAAATGTTTTAGAGATACAAAGTGTTTTGGCAGTTTACTAGAAATGTTCTTGAAAAGTTTACATATTTTTTTGAAAATAATTATTGTTGTAAAGTGAATATTAATTATCAAAATAGACAAATCATTTGTGGGCTTATTGCAGCAAAGCCATTAAGAAAAATACTCAGACAACTAGGTGTTTAAAATTATGTATAATCTCAAGCTATTATGGTATTATGTCTAAAGTATTCAAATCAAATAGGAAATTTCAAATGAAAGAATGAGGCATGTCCAAAAATAAAATGAGAACCTACTTGGACTAAATAAGTAAAATTATCTTACAAGGGTTGGAAAATATGAAAAACAAATTTAAATGTCCAATGAAAAGAAAAATTAATCTATAGTTTCAAATTACTACCGATATTTTACGCCCTTTATGTTATAATTTATATTGTCCTCCATACTGACTAGGCAATTGATGAATTCTATGCAATTGATTTCAAATTACACACACTGTTCAATGATGACATTACATTTTTTGGATTCAATCATGTCCATCAACCTTAAACTTTTTGTCAGTAGTTTGATAGGAAAGGCCATGTAGAAGCTCTAAATGCAAACTCTTCAAATGAGTAAATGCTATTTGATTTCTCTGTGGGAAAACCAACCTAAAGTAACAATCTTTGTTGATGCTTGCTCAGATCAGGTGGACCAAAACAGCAGGAAGTGCCTCTGACAGATTCCAAGACTCAAGTGTCTTCAATGAGACTTTGAGGATTACAAATATTCAACGACACCAAGGAGGCCGGTATTACTGTAAAGCAGAGAATGGCTTGGGGTCCCCAGCGATAAAGTCAATCAGAGTGGATGTATACTGTAAGTAAATTTTCTAGAAAACTATCATTAAGCCTAGTATGGATTTCTTTTGTCCTACAAGTCTATGGTTTTCTCAAAAACCATAGAGTTCTGTTTAGTTGAGAATGAAAACTCTATAAAATAATGATAGCTCCCTTGAAACATTTCTGAAGAGAGAATCTTCTCTAGAAACTTTCATAACTTTTATGATATATATTCATTATGGAATACTTAGGAACAACATTAACAAGACAATACACATTGGTAATCCCACCAATAACTGCTAGTGTCTTCACGTATGTTCTCTATCTTTATATATAAATAGATACATACATTTTATATTTTTACTAAAATAGGGTCATGCTGTATATTTTTTAACTTATGTCTGTTAATTTTACCTACATGGGAATACAGCTATTCTTTTTTTTTTTTTTTCCAAATACACATCATACACACAGAGCATTATGAATTGGCCTCTAAATGACCAAAAATCTCTATATATAGTCTGCTTACGGTCCAACTCTGTTAAAAGTAATCAGCACCAACCCTGGACAATGCTTTGCTACCTGAGAAGTGTTTGTGATTTGATGATAGTTTTGTTTTCCTACATTTTGCTCTTGACAATAATATTTTAAATCTTTTTGGTCTCCTTGCTTCTTTCTCCACAAAAACAAAGCAAAGGCCTACATTTAGTTTGGTCTTTTGCCCAGGTTTTTTTTTTTTTTTTTTTTTTTTTTTAATTTCATTATGTTTTCACAAGAGTTTGCATTTTATGTAAGTTTCTTATGTTGTAAGGTAATTACTTTTCTTAAAGTAATTTAGACATAAGTAACAAGTGAGAAGATGTTGTTTTTCTTCTTATCTTCCTTTCTTTCCCCTTTCCTTTCTTTCAGTGCGGGACAGAGTGTTACACAGTTAAGAAAGGGCTTGAAATTACACGTGGTCTATTTGTCAGATGCTCTGCTGAATCTCATTTGGTTGTTTAGGTGACTGTGAAATGGGTGATAAAGCAGCATTTGTAATTTGCTTTCCACATTCAGATACCTGCTTTCCTCCTGCTTTTCCTCCTCCTGGTTTCATCCTCTCCAGTATCTTCTATCTCCTGAGGCACCCTGCCCCTTATCCCTCGGCGTAATTTAGAAATTTTCATGCTGTGTCGCCCTTTCATTATTATTATGGGTGCACAGGTTGACCATACCTGTATACTTCCCAAAATAATAGAGCTCCTTGTTTCCTTTTCCCTGACTCAGTATTTTTGGTGTTTTTCTTCATATATAACTTTAAATTAGATTAAGTTTAATGTACATGAATTAAATACTTTTGTAATATAATAGTCTAGAGTACATACTTCTTTTTTTTAGTTATTGCAGTTTAGGTCATCAAATTTTAAATACACCTCTTCAATACTTTAAACACAATTATAAAATCTAAAAAAGTTCTGAAAGTCAGTGAGTATGATTTGTTTATAACTTTTGTAAGCAAAACTTGATGTGAACTAGTGTGGTGTCAAAATTTGATCTGAAATGACTTGAATAAAACGGAAAAAAAGAAAAAAGAAAAATAGAAAAAAAAGCTTTACACTCTTTATTTACTATACTTTGAATAATCCTGTTTTGCCCAGGAAATGTGTTGCATTACACAATATAGCCAAAGATCCAGCTGAGTGTGTTACATAATAGATAGCATTTGTAGTATATTATCTTTCTAAAATCTGAAAATTTCTGAAATATATACTCCAAAGGTTTTGAACGTGGGATTTTGACTTGCATTTCTACAATAATAGGTCTGATAATTAAAAAAAAAAGTATTGCTGGTTTAGCAAGTTAAATATAAAGGGGGAAATTCACATTTTTAGAGACTTAAAAAATATTTTTCTCTTTTCCTTTTACTAGAGAGCCTTTCCGTTGCTATTCTGCATTATCCCTTCTCCTTTCTACCTGCTCATTTCTCTTGCTGTGTGGACTGGGTTGTACCTAAGTATCTCATTCATATGGCACACCTTACAGGAAACAATAGCACTGCTCTCTGCAGGTATCCCAAACCCTGCTTGCCTTCTAAGGCTTGACTCATTTTCCATTCAGCCATGCCTGAAGATATTTGTTACCTTCCTCTTCTTTGACTTCCTTTGGGGTTTTTCTCATGCAACCTGGACTTGGCAAGCATCTTGTTTTATGTTATTTCAGTGAAATACCATTGTGATACATACCATGTTGAAGTGCTGTTTTCAGTACTTGTTTGGTGACTAGGATTTATTAACAAGCTGTCTCAAATCATACCATTTGAGAAAATAACAGGATAAGTTCTAGACTACACAAATAAACATGACATAGCTCTAATATAAAATCTCCAGAGAATGCCTTACTTTTAGCTCCAGAGGTCTTTCTACTATGCAGATGTAAACATACATTTAAAATAGTTATGCCTATTTTTGAGGGTTTGAATAAATTCCAGTAGATTTTCAAAAATGCTTTCAGTGGTATGAATACTTAACAATAGAGACCACTAGACCTATCAAAGAAATCCATGTGCTCCAAATATAACCTTGATTGAAGACCAGAGTTTTTAGGTTCAAGTACCTTTTCTCTACCGGAATTTCTATAATTTAAAACATGCTTTATCATTGTTGTTAAGGACATGACTAGTATATTCATGTTCTATTTAAATTTGGCAATGTTGGTGTCTAAAATTGAATTACAGTCTTTAAGATTTATTTGTGCTCTAATTTTGATTGGATGTTGGAAAGCTTAATTGAATAAATATTTATATAAACTATAAGCAAGTGAATGACTTAATATATTTCGGGTACTTTTGCTTTATTCTAGGAAATGCTAAAAAAAATAGGATGTTTTTTGTGTTTGGAATCATGCCTTTAAAATCATCCACTGCATTGTAGGTTTCTGTTTCTTTTTCTAAACTGATTTCACGTGTGGAACTTTCAACATCAGTAGAATGTGGAAACAGGATATGCATAAAAACAAAATACACTCATGCAAAATTGGCAGTAAAAAATGTATTTAAAACACCAGGCTGAGGCAGACTATGACTATAAGACTATGACTTGGATTTAACAAAAATAATAATTAATAATGTTATAATTTATTCTTGAATCCCTTGTTATAGATTGTATCTAAAATCTGCCCCATAAGCTATTGTTGTATAATTAACACATAATGCATTAATGTAATGTATCAGTAGTCTTAGAGTTTTTATACTAATGAAAATGGATATCTCTCATCAAATCCCATGTTCTGATACAAGTTTCTACCTTTAGAGCTAAAACCTTCCTAAAATAAAATTATGTGCTAACCAGTCATTATTTTGATGAGGAAATTTAGTTTCAGGAAAAGAACTTGACACAATGGTGAATAATATAAAATGAGATGACTTTCTTTAGATAGATACTTTGAAATCTTTATAATAGTTATGTTAACATTTTGATCACTTTGAGAAAGTTTATGTATCTTCACTGGCAACTTTTTCCCACATAATTTTCTACAATTTAGTAGAAAATATTAAGTTACATAGATTTTATAAAGGAACTACTAAATGCAATTTTTTATGGTGTTAATCAAGAATACAGTTTGAAAAATTATAGTCATGTTCCTCCATTTATAGGACCTATATTTTATCATTTAAGAATAGTAAAAGCATTCCAAGAGTTTTAGGAAATATAATTTATTGATAAAATATATTTATAGCCTAGTAGATTTTATAAGCACACAATGACCTAAATTTCCCAAATCTGATTTGGTTATCTATGCAGATATGTCTAATCAAAAGCTAACCAATTACAATTCTTTTTTGGGGGGTTGGGAAAATCACTTCTGAGTATCTTCTGAGTGTCTGAACGTGGTTTCCCCCATGACCACACAAATCTCATCTTGAATTGTAATCTCCATGATCTCCACCTGTCAAGGGAGAGACCAGGTGGAGGTAGTTGAATCATGCTGTTCTTGTGATAGTGATTGAGTTCTCACGAGATCTGATGGTGTTTTGAGGGGCTCTTCCTTTGCTCCGCACTTCTCCTTGTGAAGAAGGTGCCTACTACTTGTGAAGAAGGGGCTCTTTCCCTCTTTGGTTAGCACTGCTGCCTTGCGAAGAAGGTACCTTGCTTCCTCTTTGCCGTCGCCATGATTGTGAGTTTACCGAGATCTCACCAACCATGCTGAACTGTGAGTCAGTTAATCCTCTTTCTTTTGTGAGTTACCCAGTCTTGGGCATTTTTTCATAGCAGTATGAAAATGGGCTAATACAATTAGTATTCTCAGAGAAAAAGAGAAAATAATGCTTTCATGTAACAAGAATAGGAAAATACAAACAAGGGAGATGCAGAGAATGTAAAATAGCAGCTCTTACATTATTAAAAGTGATAACATAAAAATAAGTAGAAGGGCTGAAAAATAGTAAAAGTTGTACAAAAATTTTTACAATCAAGTGGGTACTACATAAGAAAGAAGATAAGAAAATTAGAGTGTTAATCTAGCTGTCCTAACGTGAATAATAATGGTTCCACACAGATAAAGTCAAAGTGGTTTTTTTAAGAATTTCTTAGAGTTGGACATGTGTTTTTAATTAGAAAGCTACCACTGGATCCTTAACACAATGGAGTAAATAAAATCTTCACCAATACATGTGTCAGCTTGCAGCTTCAAAACATTAGGAACAAAATGAAGATCTTAAAAATGTCCAAAGAGTTTATTTTTTCCAAAGTGGTCACATATAAAAAATTAGGAATCAAAATGGCACAGGTATGCACAGTTGAAATCTGGGTTTAGAAGGCAGCTGAGTAAAGCTTTTGAAATTCTGAAGGAAAATTATTTCAACTAGAATCTTCTGTAAAGCCAGGCTATTTATTTCACATACCAAAGAAGAAGAGAGACGTTTTAGACCTATAAGATTTCAAAGATTTTTGGCTGATACACCCTTGCTGAGGATACTACTTTGATCTATTTTCCTCCAAACTTAAGAAGTAAACACAGAGGAAGAAATATCATCCCCAAAATAGGCGACTATGTATAGGAAAATATTGAAGTTAATTTCAGAATAAGAAAGCAGGACGGCCCGACAATAGTTAAACCTAGCTGGAATAATGATGCTTACCTGATATTTTAGGGATGAATTCTCATGGGAAGTTTAGTAATATGGCAATGATAGGTGGATACAAAATCGAGCATACAAAATATGTGAGTTATTAAAGGAATGTAGAAAGCAGTGTGAAATGAAAGGTAATCAATATACTACAAGGTTCAGCTGTAAAGATTGCTTGCCTAGTCATGATAACAGTTAACCAAAAGCTTACTATAGAGAGAAAGAGAGGATAGGAGAGGGTTAGCATAAGAGTTAAATGCTTCCTTTGTTCAAGAATTCAGAAAGACAATGTGAAAACGTAAATTAAGTCTGTAAACAGAAGTTAAACACTTCCGTATATGAAAGCAAAACCATTTATAAATAGTTAAGAGATGCATTAGAAAAGGTTGCCTCCAGGTATTGGAAATACTTAAAGTTGTTTGATGTATATTTATTTGGCTTTTAAAACTGTGCACTTGCATAATTCAATTTTAAAAAATTAATAAAATATAGATTGATGATTTTTATCTTGGAGGTTCTTGTTATTAAACTCCCTGAAGTCAAAACTAATTTTATTTCAAATTTTAGCAGAAGATCATTATTAATCCTAAAACTTAAAACTAGATTTATACTCACACTTTATTTATTCATAAGAATTGGTATTCCTTGATATTTGACAACAAATAAAGTTGAGTAAAAATATATTATCTCCTATGTGAAAGATAGGCAGTAGCACAGGGAATGTTGGTACTACATTCTGATAATTTTTCTTCTAAACTTTTTAGAATAAAATTCTTCAGGTTAATTTCCACTGCAATTTTCTTACATGTTGTTTAGAATTAAATATTTTAAAAAATAACTTTGACTTTTATTATCATTCATTGAGTACCTATTCAAAATATAGCTCCACTAAATTTTGTGAAGCTAAAAGGGAACTTACTAAATAATTGGTACCTTCAATTAGCTTTACTTAATGAGGCAAAGTGAAAATTTAATTCATTTAAATGAAATACAAATGTTAAGCAGTAAGGTTAATAACATAAATTATGCCAAACAACAGTGAATGATACGCTAATGGCACAAAATATAGTGCTGGAAATAAAAGGTTATTGTGGCCTCTTATGAAAGAAGTAGGATTTACATTGCAGTTTTAAGGATGAGTTTTAAAGGAGAATTCTCTCTGGCTTTTCTACACCTCTTTTGACAGCTGTGTCCTGAATTGTCTTTTTCAAGAATGTTTGCGTAACCAACAGCTTTGGACAATAGAGATAGTGTCTGCCTTTAGGAAAGAGGGCAGATTTGTTTCTTGACTAGGATAGCGAAGATAATGCGTATCTCACAGGCAAAGATTGGGCAGGCTTTCTTGCAGGACCTTTATAAGATGGGGAGCTTCCTGAGCTCAGGGTCCCTTAGCTGTGTCAAAAACCAGTGGTGTGCATGGCATTCACCTGGGGTGCCCCACACATTGTCCCTATGAAAATTAAGGTGGAGCGGGGGACTTATAAAAACAGGAAGCACATACTTCTGAAGCTTCAGTAATGAGATCTTTTCTCTCAGACCCAGGAGTCTTGTGTTTTTGGTTGCATCTATGAAATCCATGAAACTTTGGCAGGCTAACCTGTTAGCAGGCAAGTAGGGAAAAATAGGAGACCACTCACTGTTCTTAACAGAGTAGTGAGGAAAACCAAAGCTATCTTTTGATGGATGAGAAATTTGATTAAAGGCACAAAATAAGGGAGAATAAACCCTCAGAGTGTAGGAATTAGTGGTTAAGATAGTGGTTTTGGAGGAGAAATGAAAGCTTAATTTGAAAGACTGTTAATTATATTATAATTATGTTGAATTTTTACTGCCAGTGTTTTTACCACATGAATGATGATCTGCTATTTATGTAAGATACAAAATAAATAAATTGTATTTTGTTTTCTTATTTTAGAGACAGGGTCTTGCTCTGTTGCCTAGGCTCCAGTGCAGCAGTGCAGTCATAGCTCACTGTAACCTTGAACTCCTGGATTCAAGGGATCTTCCTGCCTTAGCCTCCTGAGTAGCTAGGACTACAGGCATGCATGGTGGGGTCTTGCTATGTTGCACAAGCTGATCTCAAATGCTTGGCCTCAAGCAATCCTCTGGCCTCAGCCTCCCAAAGTGCTGGGATTACAGGCATGAGCCACTTGTCCCCAGCCCCTGGAATTGTATTTTTATGACTGTAGAACTACTGATAAGAGTTAGCATTCTAATATCGATACTGCTTCATTTGTCCTCTCTAAAAAGCAATGGCCACTTACTGAGAACCCTAAGATCTATCTTTGGAGGAAGAAAGAGTATATCATAGGTAGAAAAAAAGTGGTTTAATAGGATTTGATGTGCTTATTCCCAAATATATTTGTTACCTTAAGATTCTTGAGGATATTTAAACAGCTTTCTAAAAGTGCGTTCATCTATTTTATTTCACTTATTCCTAGCCATAACTGTGACTCATAGGGTAATAGAGGTCATATAACTTTAAAGGTTAGGGTTCGATTAAAACTTATTTTTAATTCAAAAGAAATTAGATTCAGAGGCATTAGCTTAATAAGTTTTTATGTGTGCAGACACTGTTCACACGAGACAAATCTTTTCCAATATCCATTAAACATGTTGTAAGCATTCTTATTTCTGAAGCATATCCTCTACTTCTATTTCACTTAGGTAGATTGCTGCATTTCATTATGTTCAGAACAGGCAGTGATAGTTTTGGTTCTTGTCTGATAGATTTATTTATTACATTTTCACCTGGGATCTTAGTATAACATATTATCATTTTATTCTACAAGTACAATTTACCTGTGTTAGAAAGAATTATAAGCCATACAGCTAAATTTATTGACTTTGAATATATTTTTACTGGAACCATCAACATGATTTTCGGACAGAAGAGTTTAGGAAAAGGGCTAGAATGACTAATGGGAATTCTAGAAACATGACAAACCCTGGGAAAAAACTAATCCTTCATGTAAATCCTATTAAGCATAATTTTCTCACCCATCACCCATCCTCCCAAAACATCAGCCTTGGATTTGGAAGGTCTTAATAATGTTTGATGCAGCAATTAGAATGCTTATTAAAATGAGTTGCTGTCATGCTAATTGCCCTATTAATAAAATTTGAGACAGGATTTTGCAGTTTTATGAATGATACAGATGAAGAGTGCTTGCTTATCATCAGTGTTATTTACTAGCAGGATGCACAACCAATCTAATTTCCAAATAGTATTAGAGTTCCTAATAAAAGAGCTTTGTGGAAAATCCTATTACATACCTGTTTACTGATTCTTGTTCAGAGGACATTAGAGAAGAATTACTTTTAAATCAGTTTAGTCCTATCTCAATTATTATCCGTTCAGTACTGGTCAATTGCACCCTCTTAAGATGCATTCACAGAGCACCTACGGGAGTCTTCCTGAAATTCACAAATACACAATCAGAATGGCAACTGGCAGCTTTCTCTCAGTTGCTCTGCACCTGTTCCTATTGCCTTTACGTCTTTCATTCAACCTGATTCTGAAATTCTCAGACATTGTGTGAGCCTTCTGAGCTGGAAGGCTTGGAAGGCCACTTCAATTCGTCTGTTAGTTTGCAATGTTAACTGACAACCTACACTCACTGTGAAAAACACTCTACACCGACTACTGGTGAAAGATAAAACAAAAATACAAGGCCTTTGCCCTGTAGAACCTTATTATCAGTTGGAGACGTGAAAAATAGATGTAAAAATATCCTGGGTTAAAATTAGGTAAGTCTAAAAAGTTTGTTGACATATTAAAAATACTAAGGGAAAAGTGATGCATGATGTTAAATAGAAAGTCCTCTCACTAAGTATGTTAAGGAATTCAATGAAATGGATATAATCATTACATTGGTGTGCATTTAATTTCAAGGTTGTTACTCTGCTAATAACCATTCCCGAGCAAAAGTATTAACTGAAAGCTTGTAGTGTTTTTCATAGAGATAGAAGGCTGTTCAAATGTACAGCTGTGTTTATGATTTTGCTCTTGTTGTTGCCAATAAGTTTTTATAAATGTTCACATTTAAATTCAGTAAAGGTTCTCCTTATCTAAAAATTATTTATGAATTTTGTCTGTCATTTAAAAGAGATAAATCTATTGGTTAAACTGAATAAAAGGCCCTGAAGAACACAGACCATGATCTGAGTGGGATTCCCTAGCCAAAGGTTAAGTGACAGGCAGAGGCTCCTGCTGAGTCAGCCAGAGAATGCAGATGGGCATCCAGCATTCTGACCTTCAGTCAGTTCATGAGCCCTCTGAATCTAGCTTTCTCCTGAGGGCAAGATCTGCCACTGTCAACTCTATATGGCATATGCATTTCATTTAAAACATAGTTGGAGAAGAAATACAATTTGTACAAGTAAGGTGAACTTATAAAATGGTTTGAATATAAAAATGGAGGATGCTTAATATGTTTTTTCTGCCTACATATTTAAAAATACAGAAAATTCTGAGTCACACAGAAGATTAAAAGATTGAATGGTGAATTATTGCTTACTTATTTAGCACTTGAGGCCAAACTTTGAATTTTCTCAGAATATATTGTACTATCAAATAACACTGTCAAGAAAACCTGACAACCTTTGCTTCTGCAGTTTGGTCTGTACCGTGAATCAGGTCGAGTTATTTGAAATATCCGTTGTTGACTGGTATTATAGGATGAGGTAGAAGGATTCTCAGAGAATAATAAAAAAAAAAAAACAGGCAATTTATACAAAATGAGAATCTCTTTAAAATTAAAATGATTTCTACCTCGAACTTCAAGGCAAGAATTTTTTCCCTTTGACAATTGAAGGAAGTGATTTTTAAAAAGGGTATCAGAGAGTACATCTGACCTTGCTTCGATACTTCTTTTTTTCAAAATTTTAGCTCTGTTCTCTCTTGATAGAGGGAAGAATTTAATATGTCTTCACTTCTGAAACATACCGGTGTGACTGATCCATGAAATACTGAAATATCTGAAAAGCAGCCTACTTTCAATCCCTTAAACTGAAAGTGAAGTGAAAATATCTGCACCCTACTAGAGGGCAGTGCAGTGTTTTTATTCATGATCACTTGAGTTTGTTACCAGGCTTAGAATATAAAAATCCGTGTTTCATGAGGCAGCACTGAGGCAGATATGCAATCAAGACATCCAGATGGCTGTGAATGAAATAAAGGATTTGTTTCAAACGTTTTCAGGTGTCCATCCCTAAGTGCTATATTCTAAATGTAGGAGGGAACATGTGGGAAAAAAAAACTTTCAGAAATATTTTCCAGTTTTCAGAATGAGCTAAAATAGAGAAAGGGGAACAATTTCTATTTTCTAATCCCACTTTCACTATCTTATTGCGGTCTCTCATCACTTCACACCTGGTTCCTGCAGAAGGCCTCCCAGCAGACCTCTCCCTCAGTAATAATTTTCTCCTTAAATTTATTCTGCATATCTTTGCCAGATCAATCATCCTTAAATTTAATGCTCATCACAGTACTTCCCACTAAAAATTTTTTCTATGTTTTTGATTAATAAAAATCCAAGCTCCTCTGCTCATTTTTTTCTCCTGTTATGTTGAAATTTAATTACTCATCCTCCTAAAGCAGTATCCTATGACCTCACCTCCCCACCCCCCATGCTCTGTCATACTTCTTGACCGCCATATTTATAGCTATACATTTATTTCTCCCAAAGATCTTGTAAACACCTACAGAATGGAGATCACCTTATGTCATTATTTACTATAACTCTAACCAATGAACAACTCAGTGACAAACTTATAATAAGGTATGTGAAATACGTATGGCTTAATTACTAAAGAGCACTAGAGATAAAATCAAACTGTTTGATGCTATCTCTTTTAAAACGTGCATTTGATTTTTCTATCTTCCTTCTCCTTTAGACCTGTGGACCCATTTTTATGATCTCTGAATTCTAAGAAATAGTCTAACAATCATCTACTATCTGTCATCTATCGTCTGTCCATTTTTTAGAGACAACTTCTCACCATGTTGCCCAGGCTGGAGTACAATGGTGTGATTATAGCTCACTGCATTCTTGAAGTGGGGGGCTCAAGTGATCCTCTCACCTCTGCCTCCTGCCTAGCTAGGACTCCACATGCACATTGCCATGGCTGGCTAATTTTCTGTTTTTTTTTTTTTTTTTTTTTTTTTTTTTTTTTTTAGAGACAGTCTTGCCATGTTTCTCAGTTTGGTCTTGAACTCCTGGCCTCGAGCAAGTCTCCCAGCTCCACCTCCCAAAGTACTGGGATTACAGGTGTAAGCCACCGCACACCTAACCCTACCTATATATTTATTTTATTTCATTTTATATTTATTTTTGAGACAGAGCCAGAGTGCAGTGAAATGATCCTAGCTTGATCTCCTCAGCTTGATCTCCTGGGCTCAAACAATTTTCCCACCTCGGCTTCTTGAGTAGGTAGGACTGCAGGCAGCTGCCAACATGCCTGGCTAATTTTTTTTTTGTAGAGATGAGGTCTCACTATGTTGGCCAGGCTAGTCTCAAACTCTTGGACTCAAGAGATCCTGCTGCCTCAACCTCCCAAAGTACTGTGATTACAGGCATGAGCCACAAGGCCTGGCCTCCCTATATATTTTAAATTAAAGTCTGTGATCAGTCATTCCCAATGATAACAACTTACAGCTTAAAAAATGTGTTCTCATAAATTTCCTCAAAGCAAGCATTCAGGCAAAGATATGATGGCATGTATCCATATGTATATTAGGAAAAAGAGGGCAAGTGACTAGTAATCTTAATGGCAGTTCTCTGAGGGGGCAGTATGTTTTGGTTGGAAAACCCTGAGTTAGAAAATTAACTCTGTTTTTTCTCTTTTCTGTCTAAGAACAGCAGTGTTTTCAGTGTAAGAGTGAGATCTGGAAAACAATGCTTCTGAATAGTGCCCTTTGTGGGAGTAAAATTCTGCTTCATATGGTGTAGTATATAGTGAAGAATTCAGTATTCATTCAGCAAACAATTATCAAATGACTTCTGTGTGGCAGATTTTGTGTGACTCAGTGCTGCGAACACAGTGGTAAACAAAATTAGCACGGTTATCTCATCAGAGAGTAGAACCCAGCATAGCAGAGTTAAGATACTTGCTGTAGTAGCTGAAATGCTGAGCTAGGATTAGGAGATCATGGTTCCATTTCTTCTTGTGTTAGCCCAGAGACTTGCAAAATTGTGAATTTAACAAAGAGACTTGACTTTCATAGGTCTAAGTTTGTTGTTGTTGTTGTTGTTGTTGTTTTCTGAATGAAAAAATTGGATGAAACATCCTAAATTATCTTTAAAAGTTTTAGCTTCTTTAATGATGAATTCTTTTCTATTGAAAGGATATTTCATATTAAGCAGAAATTATCTAGAATAAAGATTTTTAAGTGTGTTTTGTAGTATAGAAGAAAAAATAGACCTTTAATAAACATATATTTATTTTTCTAAGAAAGTTCTGAATAATGCTAATAATATATCAATAAAAGTTTTCTAAGTACCCATTAGGCTTGGAGATAAAATGTATACAGCATATTATCTATCCAATAATAAATTATAGACTCTTTGAGATGTAAGACCATAAGCACAAGGAAGATGTATTACAGAAGTTAAGGGGAAGAAGTAGTCATTAAAGATCATCATGATCAAAGGAAGTGTTCAAGTTATCAAGAAAGAGTTGGCTTAGAAATTCTAGGTGAGAGGGAGGTATTTTTCTGACAGAATGAGACTACATGTATATGCATACATACATACACATATATACACATACAGAGAAACTACATATGTATATATATGGTTTGTCATTTGACAAAAATTTGCTAGTATATATGTGAAGAAGGAGCTGAGAGAGAGAGCATCGACAGAAGCCTTCTTTTCCACATTTTTGACTTAGGCCACTTCAATTTTAAATAAGCTGTTCAAATCTTCACAGCATGTTGTTGGCAAAAAATAGGAATTATAAATTAAGTCTTGTAACTATGTACCCACAATTGGTACATAGTGAAACTGTTTTAGAATATATAATATCAGTAGTAGAAAAACTCAACATCAAAAATAGAGAACTAGTACATTTTCCTTTTTAGCATGTTACTTAGCAAATCACGTTTTATTAATAACATAGTGAATAACAAATTCCCTGTGAGTCTGAACTGTTGTAAACTATTGTCAGCAAGCTAATTCACTCAGTGAGCACACCTTTTTCAAGTTCCAATCTTAATAAAATAATACTAGGTATGAAGGTGTTGCAACTCATGAGAATTAGAATAATGAGATAATACATTTTTGAAAAAAAACCAAAAACCAAAAACCATAAATACAGTTTCTGTATTCTAGCTTAGAAGAGAATGCAAAAGTGTATCTAAAATCAGGTAACTGATTATTATATACTTTTTCAGTAAGTGTATTAACTTTTTTAGAGATAAGATTATAGTTTTTCACTTCTAATTCAGGATTCTCTTTCCCATTGAATTTGCATTTTATTTCACTTGAAAGACATCTATGCATATATTATACATTATCTGCATAACTTTATAATAAAAATCATTTCACTAAATTGTTGCTGCTTAATTTTCTCCCCCACAGTAAGTCAATTTCCATTCAGCTTTGTCTACCATATATCTTCTCTTGCAAGGTAAACACGTAGCGTTGTTCTAAGACAAGAATGGTAATATTGGTAATACCGACTGTAATGTGGATAAAACAAGGTAGAATGACTCCAGTCTTAGTATGCATAAAATGTTAATTAACAAGCCTTTCAATTAAGATTTAATAGTTCTTTCAAAATATTCATTATGTATATGCTCATTTCTAATTTTGTTTGGATTTTTCATCTTTGTACTTTACTAAATACTATTCTATGCCAACTCTAATTTTTCTTATTGACCCCTGTCAGATCTCACGACTTCTCTTACCTTGCCTAAAGGCCCCAAAGACATGTATCTGCTCTGCTGCAATTAGAGTGTAACCTCAGGAATTATTTTTGGAGAAGTTTCCTTCTCATAGTTCTGAAACTATATTGTGGGTTTTATCTCTGGTTATATGTCCTAATCTCTTGTGATTTAAAAAATTTGAAGATTTTTTTGTCTAAGCCCAGATCTCCTGAATCAAAACTAAGTATGTCATTTTAATACTCTGTCAAAGTCCACAGCCTTCCTTCAGGGTCTCTGAAAATTACCCTGGTTTACAAAACCCGCTACTTCCTGGGCTTCTACTTCTCTTTGTCACTGTGCAGTCTTGCTTGGACCAATCATAAAGCATGGCGTCATTTGATTTTACACCAAAACTCCTCTACCACCAAGCCTCCGTGAACCCAGCAAACTTAATTGAAAATTGCGCAGATATGATTGAGGCTCCCAGCAATACCAAAAGCTTTACTTGGATCTGATGGAATCATTAATACTAGTTTTCTGGGTTCCCTCAGTGTATTCAAACGTTCTATGTCTTCCTGGCACCTTTCATCCCTTCATACTTCTCCTTCTTTTTTCCTTTCAGGACCCACACAGCAAATCTCTTTCCCCATCTGTCATCAACTCCCATGTCATGGCAAATAGCACCCCGTTCTCTAAGCCCCGATAGGCCCTCCCTCTCGACGACCCAGCTTTACCTTCACCCTGACACTTATAAATGTATTTTTAAAGAGCGATCTCTTTGGGGAAACTGCTGGCCAATATTGGATTAATGAAATGCCTCTATCTTGTTATAGCTACATAAGAATTACCTGCATTCCTGTAACTGCAGAGTGCCCAGGCAGTGTTCGTGATAGGATCTGTAATTGCTTAGCCTCTTCTTCTCCTTTTTAAATGTCTAGGTAAACGTTAAGACCATCAGTACAAGTCCTTTTGCTTCAAACTGAAGAATTGGAAACTCTTTTTAGTCATTTAAAACACTAAAACTGGAAAGAAAAGTTATTTTCCAGTATTTCAAAGATCTTCCTTAACATTGCATTTAGCTATCATAATAATTCTCTAGTACAAACATTTGTCCCACAAGCATGTATTCACTGTCAGTTATATGCTACTAACTTGGACACCAAGGTCATTAGAGCATCACTGTGAGTACAAACATGAGCCAGGCTGCTGGTTTCTCATCCTGGATTTATACTTCGTTACTTGTATAAATCGTGTCACCATATCATCCAGATATTTTCACGTTCTGAATCTCATGCAACTTAATGCTGCTCATTTGTAAAATGGAGATAATAGTAACAATTCCTCCCTCATAGGATTGCTGTAAGGATAAAATTAGTCAGGGCCTGTATAGTTATTGGTTCAATGGCTGAGCTCAGGAGGGTCAGCTTTTAGTTCCTGTTGACAAGTGGCATGATAGGGTTATGGGCGAGGAGGGAGAAGCTCCAAGAAGGATGGTTGTCATTGACAGCATTGTGACCTTTACAGGTTGGTGCCTGATAACAGGCAATAATTTTTTTTTTTTTTTTTTTTTTTTTTTTTAATCAGGAAGTTAGCTTAAAGCTTCCAAGGGAAGGGATTGTTAAGTAGATGTGTCAATAAGTTAATCTAATTGCAAGCATACTTCTCCACCTTTTACTAGGTTTATAACCTTGGGCAATTTCCTTAACTCTTTATCAGAGGGCCATTATGATAGCTGTAGGATTGTTGTTATCTAATCATTACTACAACTACTTTTACTAACATTAATCAAGTGGTTGCTATTTGCCCCCAAAAGTGTTAAGCCCTTTGTAAGGATTTTAAGTTTTACAACTATAAAAAGATTTAGAATGATGAATGACATGATAAGAACTCAATAAAGGATGATAAGAAGAAAAAGAGTAAGAGTGAAAGGAAGAGGCAGTGGGATATGCCGTATTTATTTAATTTGTTTATATTTAGGTGTACAATGCTTCACGTATATAAAAATTATATCACTATTACTATTGCTATTCTAATAAAAGATAACATTTCACAGCATTTAATATGGACTGTACATTGTGTCAAGTGCTTTATGTACAGGATTTTGCATAATTAAATGTGTACAAGTCCCATTTTGCAGATGATGAGTGGAAAGAAGATAAATGCTATAAAGCAGAGAGGATATTAGATGGAATTGAGAATCTGGAGGAACCAGAATAAAAACTCGGATAACTTTAGGAAAAACTATCTTACTTTGTAATACAAAGATAGGAAAGAAGGAAACAGAAAAAGAAACAGATAAAGAAGGCTGGCAGTGGCTAGAAAGTTGAAGGAGTTGATATCTGTTGTCCATTTTGATACTAAAATAAAAAGTAAGTTATTTTGCTGAGAATATGAGCAACAGCTGGGTTGGAGGTCTGAAGCGAATTCTACGAATTTGAGACAATCATTGTGAAGCATAGGACATGCCATTTACTTGGAGGAGAGAGACCTATGAAACACTCTAAGGCTTCAGTCAGTCTGATGAGTAGATGCACGAGGCAGGACGGAGGAAGAAGAGGAGATGGGAGGCCGAGGTAGAAGGGAGAACCGTCTGGATTTATAATTTCAGAGCTAGGATGTGTTTGTGTGACCCAAGGTTGAGGTAATAATCTTGTGAGAGTGTTGCCGAGGTGGAATTAAAGTGACTGTCCTTTCAGTGGAAGGTATTAGGGATTGTGGAGCTAGTGAGGTTGGATGTAGTATTGATGAGCATAGTGAAATCATAGCATTTGGTAGCAGGAATCATGTAAGAGAGAGGGATTATAAACCAGGTGACAAGTGTTCCTCAAGAAATTGATGGAGTAGGTAAACTAGAAGATAATGCAATAAAAATAGAAAAAGGGAAGTTGTTGCATATATGAGTGATTAAAAACTAATGTGATATACTATAGCATTAAAATCTTACTCTGTTGCCTTCAATGAAACAAATCCATTCTATGAAAAGAGAATAGTTGCAGAAATAGGATTTCCTTTTAAATTGTTTTGTTCATTCTGTCTTCAATAAATGTATCTAATTATTTTAGCTCTATTATTGTATTTGATTGTGTTTTACTTTAGAAAAACATAAATTAAAAATGCCATATAGGGTGGTGACGGTGATTTCTTTATGCTAAGCTGAGTTCTCTCCACCATTATGTTCTTTCTTCTTCCTTTCTCATTCTCTTGTCATCCTTATTACTATATAGACTATACATAATAAACACATATACAAAACAATAAGTAAATATAAATATATGTATAAAGCATCTATTCTGTTTTCCCATTTTTTTCTTATTATCAGTTCTCTTCCTGTTCCAATCTCCTAATTTTCTCTTTCATTTACCCTTATTCATTGCATTTGGTTTACATATTATTTCTAGGTTCTTAGAAATATTATCCGTATTTTATATTACTGAGATCCATACGATTTTGTATTTTTAAATTTACTTAAGGATGATTTTTACTGTTGGTCAGCCATTTAAGCCAAGATTAGCAATGAAATGCAAATGTCATACATTATGTTGTTCTAAAATTTCTGAATATCAAATTCACCTTTATATTCTTTGCAAGTTGATCTGAATTACTATTCTGTAAGTTGAAAAAGTAGTGGAGGAAGAAACCGTCCTTATTTATCCTCTTCTTCAATTATTTAACAAATACCTGTGTGCTTATTATTAATATTTATTCCGCACAATATATGATTGTTTTTCTTTGAGTCTGATATCAGTGTAGCACCTTCCTGGGAGACTGTTATTTGTATGACCTTAGAGCAACAATCACTTTGGGATGAAGGAGTTGGAAGACATTTTTCTCAGGTCTACTCTAGCACTGACATTTTACTGCAATCTTCATTTCTCATAAACGTTTATGGTTTCAAAGCAAAACCAAAGTAAAACCAAAAAGTTAGTAGAAAGTGGATATTTAAAAAACTTAGTCTATTATTATTCTTTCAGAGATGCTTATTTTAATTTTGTCATAGTAATTTGTTGAATTAAAGAAACAGCGTTCCTAGGATAAATAGCCAAAATTGTTGGAATGTTGAATTAGAAAGTGGGAAGTTACCTAGACATCAAGTTTTATGTGTCTTTATTTAAAAATCAGATGTGAAAATCACTATTTAAAATTATAGATATGGCATAACATGTATAGAGAGAAAGGCGGGGAGAGAGAGAAGAGATGTATTTTAAGAAATTGGCTCCCACAATTGTGGAAGCTGACAAGTTTGAAATTTGTAAGGCAGGCCAGTAGGATAGAAATTTAGGTAAGAATTAATGTTTCAGTCTTGAATCCTAATTTCACAAAGCAGCCGGATGGAAAATCAGAGTTTTAATGTTGCAGTCTTGGAGAGAATTCCTTCTTTTCCAGAAGCCTCAGTCTCTGTTCTTAAAGTTTTCAACTTTAAACTGTTTACATTATGAAAAATAATATGTTTTATTCAACATTTATTGATTAAAATATTAGTCACATCTAAACAGTAACTTCCAAATACTGATGTTTGGCCAAGCAAATGGGCACCGTAATAACCTAGGCAAGTTGATGTAAAAAATTACTCATCGCATCTCTTTCCATTATTTTGAGGTTGTATTCTTCATCTCAATGTCTAATCAATTCTCTTTAAAAATAAAAGACATATGAAAGTTTAAAAACATTGCTAAATAAAGTAAATGAATCTGGTTAAAAACTTCAACAGAATATTCATAGCATTATTGCAATCTTTTCCTTGTAGTTGTATTCATATAAATCTAAAACAAGTTAAAGTAGGTATCACCAGCTAAAGTTTAAAAAGTAAAGACTAACCATTTGATCTATTTTAAACAAATTGCTGTTTTGACCAGTTTGTTTTGGACTAAGTCACATAACCAATCAATGCACATACGAAGTCAATGTATATATTGCACATATGCATGTATCTGTAGCTAGAGATATAATTATATGGCTGTGAATAGATGATTTTTTACTTAAACAGGATTGCTGCAAAAGTGCATACAAATGATACCATTTTTCAGGGAAATGAAGGACTGCATATGTTACCATCACTATAACTCCATAGTGCTAAAATAATATAGCCTTTGTTGGCTGGTAAGGTATTTTTTTCTAATCTTGTTTCAGATTCATCAACAAAACATTTCTGACAAACACGCCCAAGTTAAAAAAATAATAGTTGTTACTTTAAAGCATATCATTGACAACACAGTAGTGTGTGCTTGTTTTTATTTTAGATTAAAAATAATCTCAAGTGACTAGTAAGATTTCACTATATGATATCAACTTTTCAATATTATATCATATATATATATATATATTTTATTTCTGGATGCGTCTAGCTTGGACAACATGGCAGATTGATTATAAACAGGAATGGTTCTTACTAGCACTTTTCACAGTTGTTTTCTCGCCTACACATGTCTTTTTCCTATTTGTAAATGCAGTAACAACAGTTTCCCAAGATTTTATTAAAAAACAACTTTCTCCTCACTTCCACTCATTGAAATTTCTTGGCTGACTCCATTATATCTCATGTATTCCTTAAAAAGAATTCTAGAAATCATTCATTATTAAGTCATGGCAATTTTCATGCTAAAGACTGCTTGCTTGTGTGTGCAAATACTAAAAAGTACTTAAATTCAAAAGGACTCATGTTAACTCTAAAAATAAAGAGACTGATAGTAACATTCTTTATCCTAGAATCAGGTAGTATAGAATGTATGATAATTCTTGAAGGGCCGTTATCTTAGTCTATCAAGCTGCTATAACAGAATACCATAGATGACTGGGCAGCTTAAATATCTAACATTTATTTCTTGCAGTTCTGGAGGCTAAAATGTCCAAGATCAAAGTGCTGGCAGCTATGGTATCTGGTGAACCATGGCCCACTTTCTACTTTGCAGACAGCTGTCTTCTTGCTTTGTCTTTATGTGGTGGAGAACAGAGAGTGACAGCAAGAATGTATCTTTTAAAAGTATACTAATTTCATTCATGAGGCTTCCACTCTCATTACCTAATTGTTGACCAAGTGCCCCACCTCCAGATACCATATCACTGGGGGTTAAGATTTCAACGTTTAAATTTTCAGGGAACATAAACATTCAGTCAGTAACAGCAATGGACCTTTATTAATATTTATCATGTATTATAAAAATAGGCATATGCACTCTTGTGTTTATCACGGAACTATTCACAATAGCAAAGACATGGAATAGACTCAGATGCCCATCAATGGTGGACGATATAAGGAAAATGTCATATATATATATATATATATATACACACACACACACACACACACACACACACACACACACACCATGCAGTACTATGCAGTCATAAAAAATAATGAAATCATGTCCTTTGTATCAACATGCATGCAATGAAAGGCCATTATCTTCAGTGAACTAACACAGGAACAGAAAACCAAATACTGCATGCTTTCACTTGCAAGTGGCAGCTAAACACTGAATACACATGGACACAAAGAAGAGAATGAGAGACTGGGGACTGCTGGAGGGTTGAGAGAGGGGAGGAGGGTGTGCGTTGGAAGGCTACCTATTGGGTGCTATGCTCACTACTTGGTGATAGGCTCATTCATATACCAAGCCTCAGCAACACACAATTTACCCACATAACAAATAAATGGTGCCTGTGTCATAAATGATGATACATGAATCCTAAGCTGACAAGTTACTTTTCATAATGAAAATAATTTTTAACTTCTGAAAATGTGAAGCACTCTTACCAGCTTTTGGGGTTATGACACAATTCATCTGTTTATATTATAATGTAGCTTATAGGACCTAATGTTATATAAAGTTAGTGGGCTGTGTTAAATCACTGCAAAAAGTATAAGCTTAGGAAGCAGCTAAATACTTAAAATTCTGGCTCCAATGCTCAGACATTGTTTAATCTTAAAGTATTTAAAACTTCTGCATCATTCTCTTAAATAATAAACGGAAAGAATGATTTCTTCATCCCAAGGTTGTTGTCACTGAAAAGCTGCATACTGTTACTACTACAGCTACTTATACTCTCCTATAATATCTTTAATGAGTACCAACTGATTCACACAATGTGTTTGGTGCTTAACATAAATTTCCCAATTCAAGGGAAAATTATTTAGCTTATTCTAAGGTATTCTAGCTCCCTTTTTCCTGAAAACTAGTAACTAAAAGTAGAAAATACTTTTTTTTTTAATAATGACTGCAACATTCTTAGAAATTAAATAGCTTACAAAGGCATTATATAAATGTCTGTTTTGAAAACCCTTCCTTATAAGCTTACTATTTAACTAGTGAGATATATATATATATATATATATATATATATATATATATATATATGACTAAATGCCTGGACTAGAAGTGTATAAGAAATGTGATACAAAATAGGATATATTTAAAATGTAATTAAATTAAAATTAGTCTTGATACTAGAATGCTCAAAAATTATAATTTGCTCCATTTTCTCTTTTTGTCAGTTTTAACTTTATTTCAAATGTGGCTTTTAATTATTATTATTTTTTACTAGGCATGGTTTTTGGATGACTTCCTATAAATGCAGTTCTCAGGCACTTAGGATGTTATCCACAGATTGAAGGGAATATGTAACATATTTATGAATTGCTCATCTGCCTTTCTGACTTTTAATTGTCAGTTACAGACTTAAGCAAATTTTAAATCTCGGTTGCAATAGCATTTTAAATTTCTATTTAAGATATACAACAAAAGTCAATGAATTGTTTGAACTTACTTCTTTTTATATGGTTTTTAGTTTTTCAAATCTCCAGGTTATTTCTTGATTTGAATATCAAAATAAACTTTAATATGAAAATGGTTAAACTTTTTTATCTTTTTCATATGGCCCAATAAAACCAGGATATGTTAATCAAACACATCCTGCATTGAGATGTAGTAGCTGGTAGGCCTTAATGTCTTCACATTTTAATAAGAGGTATTTTCAAACTTTAAAGTAAATTAAAGGCTTAAAAGTGGTCCTTGGAGATTTAATAATATTTTCTCTATTTTCTAGAAGAATCTCAATATTGTTAATAATTTTGTTGAAAGGATGATTTTTGTGGTAAATGTAAAAACTATTGCCAACCTTGATGGAAACTCAAAGAACAAAATGAATTCATTGAAACTTGAAATAGAAGTAAAGTGCACATGAAAAGAATACAATTTGAAGTTGAATGAAGAAAATTTTTATGTTACCGGTTTGAAATAGAATATGTGCTATCATTATTTAACAGATACACCAAATTTTATGCCTAAATGTGAGAATTGATTAATGCACAGGAGAGAAAAACTGAGAACTTGGGTTTTATATCTAACACATTTATTCCAGAATATATAAAATAAGTAAGAAAATGACACATTGTAACAGAAAACATAAACAATGCATTTGGTCCTGTCTCTACATTTTATAGCTAAATGACTGTGGGAAAGGCATGAAGTGTTTTTAAACTCAGATTTCCTATTGTTAAAAACTAGTATAACAGTAATAATCTTGCAAGGTTGTGACAGGGAGAGAGAGAGAGAAAGAGAGACAGAGTGAGAGAGAAAGAGAGAGATTCACCTAACTTCTGAACTGTAATTCCGGGTTAACTTAAAGCATCATTATCTCTGTGGCATTCCTTCATGTGCGTCTTCAAGTTCAGTACTATAGTTTTATTGTGAGTTTCCAGTTTATCATTAGCTGATTGCTTTATTTTGCCAGATCCAAGAGCTTATCTTGAAACTGTGCCTCCTAGAGAGGGCCCAAGGGTTCAGTTAACCTAGTTGAATGAGAATTATTTACTATTCCTCTTATGCAAAGGAATAATTCCTATTTCCAAAAGGCTCAACAACTTTCAAGTGTGGATACTATTAAAATATATATATGTATGTATATATAAAAATTGGGTGAATTAACTGCAGTTCTTCATTGAAAACCTACTGATGAAATTTGTCTGTTATACATGCACATAAAATGAAGCTACTTTGAAAATACTTTTTGAAAAAAGCCTTTATTATTGGTGAGTCAGCAGAAGAAAAATGGAAAAAAGGATGGCCCGTATTCTTCTGAACCTTCTGGATCTGTTATTATTTAATTAAGTCAGTGATGTCTCTCAAAATATTTAAAAACGTTGTTGCTGTGTCTAGAAAATCTCTTTCAGTTGAATTTCAACACTATTACCAGAACATCATTTTGCTATTTAGGATACAGTATAGTAAAATAGAAATATAATTATGGGAAATATATGGAAACATTTCTTATACACTTCTTTGAGATAGAATGCTAGGGAAGTGATTTTTTAGTTACTTGTGCTAAAGAGACTTCAGAAAATTTATTATGTTTTTGATCTTAGTGGCTGAAGAGATAAGTCTGACCATTTAGTAACTAGACCATAAGACTAAATTATTGAAGACCACTATAGGAAGTCTTTTTCCTACTGTCTTTTATTGTTATACCATGTTTAATGTAATTTTCTAGTAAATTACAAGTAACAAATGGCATTTTCAATGGCCATCTGAAGGGAGCCACTGAAAAGCACCCCAAGAAAGGAGTATAATTTCATCATTCTCTGAGCTCTAGGTATGCTGTGAATCCAGGCTTGGACACCTTAAATAATGCTATAATTCACTGACTTCACAGAAACTAGTAGCTTTCTGTCTGCTAATATGGGAAAGCTAGTGTGCTGAGTCCTTCATATGCATTTTTCTATTTGACACATTCCCTCATGATAGTTATTATGAGAACCACCAATTCTCCATCTTAACTTAGACATGGAGAGACCAGAGATAAACAGGATGACATATTCTGCATCTTCAGAAAGTTCATAGGATATTGCAAAGGAATTCAGAATAATGAGAATATTACATATTCACGTGGTTAAGATTCTAGACTCTAGGACAAATGAGTCTGATTCTTAATCCACTCTATCTGTGAGATAATATGTAAGATCCCGGATATTAAAATAGTTGGTATGGTGGCTACCATACAATGCGATGACAAGTATTACACAATATAAGCAAGTTCATACTGAAGTCTTAAAGTATGGCTAGGAATTTCCCCAAATAACTTAAGAATAAAAAGATTTCCTGAACTTGGGATTTTTAAACAATACAATGATAGGCTTCCAATGGGATTCAGATAGCTCTTAACTGGAGGTTTATGTGAAAACTGTATTGACAGCACCTGCCGTTGAACATAGGACTGCACCACTGGTGAGTTTTGGGGAAGGAGTCTATAGCAGTGAATATCAGTATGTTTTTATACATGGCTGGTTACAAGACATCTTTGCTAAAGTTAATAAGCATACATGGTTGGCCTAGTTAGCTAAGACATTTAATAGCTGAGAATGATTGAACATATTCCACAAAATTATAATTTTGTACAACTTGTTAAAGCTAAATTCAATAGTTTTGTACAATAAACTCAATATATTTTGAAGATATTATTAATTTCCATACCTTTTTTGTATTTATTTATTTTTGAGATAGGGTCTCCCTCTGTCACCCAGGCTGGAGTGCAATGAATGGGCTTATCTCGGCTCACTGCAGCCTCTGAGTCCTGGGTTCAAGCAGTTCCCATGCCTCAGCCTCCCACGTAGCTGGGACTACAAACGCATGCCAATATACCAGGCTAATTTTTGTATTTTCTGTAGAGATGGGATTTTGCCATGTTGCCCAGGCTGGTCTCCAACTCCTGAGTTCAAGTGGTCTACCCACCTTGGCCTCCCAAAGCCACCATGGCTTACAGGCATGAGCCATCTCATTTGACCACATACCTCTTTTCAAAGAATTAGAAAAACAATTGTTTCCTTTCTGGTCTGTCACAAATTTCTCTTAGTCCATCTCACACCTTCACTGCAAGTGTGATTGCCTTGCCCTTATTATCAACTACTGATTGCAGAAAGTTCTTAAAGTCTGCTCTTGAGCACAGTTTAGATTTTAAATGCAGAGCCTTCATTAATTGCCTGGCTAGGATGGTTGTTTTTCTCCAGTATGCTTAGTAAGATGCAAGCAGTCTATTACTCACTATCTGGGATGCTTTTTCTCATTTACATGAGCTGTAGTATTCTGTACTTGATGAGCATCCAGTTTTTGTGTCTCGGTATTCCCTCCCTGTGTGCTCATCACAGGTGGTTCATTTTACTCTGTTCTGACTTGGAGAAGAAAAGCTAAAAAAGAGATATGGAATATTACTTTTTTCTGACTGTGGGACATCAGGAGATTTATTATTTAACTGTGATGTGTTTATTAATCACAAAGATTGATCAGCAGATGAAAAATAGGGGTAGAAAAGTAGCAACTCATAATAGTGGGAGCATTTGTGTTATTCTTACTTTGGTAATCTTGTTTTCATGGACATAGTGTCATTTTTCTAGTAAAGAATTTCATTGGAAAAAGTAGTTAATCAACACCTTAATCAAATCAAGATGTTAATACAACAGATGGGACAACCAAAACCTTTTGAGACTATAAAAGATAGGTTTAAGATAGCCTTTTCTAATAATGGATGCTGTAAGAATTTGTGATAACATTTCCAGAATTTTCATATACAAATGAATACATATGAAATATATATATTTCTTAACTTACATATTCAGAAGTTAATGCATTTTTGTAGGAAGAAATTTTTGCTTAAAATGAAATAAATATTAGTTTATTTTATCAAGTCTTTAAAAATATAGATGTATCGAAGTATATGTAAGAACATGATGGTAGGTTTCTAGGGTTTCCATATTGTTTTCAAATTTTTGAAGTGCTAATATGCATGAGGTTATAGTCCTAAGGCGAAAAAATAGACAAATAAGCTTGTGCATGTGCACACGTGCACAGACTCACAAGATACGTATATATATTGTTAGAGTGGCAAAATTTGCTACAAGCATTTTTTGAACTTAAAAATGTTTTAACATTCAGTTGAAACATTATCCTTCCCTAAATCTAACAACCAACCATAGGGCAAGTCTCAACTTGGTGCATTTTCAGACAGTTGAGTGAATGAATGTCTCCTGAAAAACTGAGCTTATGTAGAGGGAAAAAAGCCACACTAACTGACCTCTAACTATATTGTATCAAAGAAGACAGTGTAATAAGATTGAAAGTCCAATACACCTACATGTCTCCACATTGGATTTTCCACTATATTACCCAGCCAGTTATAGCTGTATTCAACTATGGCTGTGAAATGAAAATTGATTTAGATAGTTCCGTTATAAGCTACTTTCTCTTTTTTTTTTCCCCCTGAAAGTATTTCTGTTGATAAAATTCATTTTATTAACAGAGGAAAGGAAAGAAAAATATGTAGGATCATGCTTTTCTGAGCATTAGGAAATTAAATGTTACATAATGTTGTGGGTATGGCAACTTCGTAGAGATGCCCTTTTGCTTTTATTTCATTGTTGTTGTTGTTAGGTTTACATAGCCAAAGATAATTTTTAAGGGCTATTTCTGGGAACTTTGACCTTACAGTCAAGTCAATCTGTGAAGCAACTTAATTGAATTTCCCGTTTTTATATTTCCACCGGAGATTATAAGAAAAATTCCAAAGAACACATGCCCCGAAGGTCGATGTGTTTATATAGTACAACATGTCCTGACTTTCCAATATTTCAGCCCAAAGGACAAGAAGGCCCTTCGACCCAAGTCATTGATTTTAATCAGGCTTGCTGTCCTGGGAGGCTGTGTATATTGCTCTCAGTGAGACTGGTTACACATTTGTGCTGTTTTACCACAGCAGCGTTGCAAAGGGTAATTAGGTTCCAACTCCTAGATCAGCAAAGTGGCCATGTCTAGGAACCATATGGAAACAAAAGGAAGATCTGGCATGTTTCAGTTTGCACAAGTAAATTAATTCTAGCCTCATTTTGGCTGTAGTGCAGATTTGATTTGAATTCATCACGTACTGTTTAGTAAATAGCCAGGAACCTGAGCACTTCTGTAAGATGCTACCAGTCCCCTACATCCAAAGCCACAGATAAATGAGAGAAATGATGGAATGTGGTAGACAAATTCTGGAGGAGTAATCGAAAAAGTCACATTTTACTAGGGTGTTGGAACACAGCCTCATTATTTCTTTTTGTTGCTACACGAACATGTCCTTTAGGTGTTAATTATCACCATCTCAGTGAGAAAGGCCACCAAAAATGATTTTAGATATATCAAGTCCATCTCCTACCTGACAAAGTGATTAAATACCTCTTTTAAGTCTGTACTCTTCAAGAATCATGTATCTCAGTCTGTCACATTAATAATTTAAATATACTTTGAGATGTAAGATTTGTTTTTATGATTTAGGAAACGATGGGATTAAACTTAAATGTCTGTTTGTCTAACAGCAAAGGCATGCTTTCCGTCATCATGAAACCAGCAAATCAATGACAGCATTTTTGTTTAAAACGTGATGGGGAGGAAGAAAAGTAAATGGATTCAGAATATCTCAATTTGTTGTTAGGAAGAATAGAAATGAAAGCTGACTCAGTATCAGCAGCTGTGGTTGTCGTAAATAATATTTTTCACCTTTATCTTATGATTCTTAAGCAGAGGTACTTAAACCAGGTATATTCCATGGCTGCGGGGCACTAATCTCTACAGTTTCTTGTCAAGACACTCTGGGAGGAGTCTTTTCACAAAAGAGCAACATGATGGCTCTGAATTGTCCCTGTAGCATGAGTGATTGCAGTGGTAGCACTGATAGAATTGTTAATTTACTTTAGTGTGTGTTTGTGGCTGAGCTTATATGGGTGTTTCTATGTATGAGAGAGAGGCGGGGTGGAGGGAATATTGGGGTGAGAAAGGGGTAATGGGAAGAGAGAGAATGTGTGCAGCAGGATAGAGTGTATCAGGGTTGCAATCTCAGAATACCAGAGCCGTTGGCTCCCCTGTCTCCTTGTCTTTACAGTAACTGAAAAATACCTCAAATTAAGTGAGCTGTCTCCAACAACAGCAAAGCTGTCTCTTGTTTCTAAGGACTGCTTAGACTACTATACAGACAGAATTTGGTTAGGGTAGGGGAGTAGCCACAAGCATAAACACAACAAACTTTTCCTGATTTTACCTGAAGTTCAGTGAATGTTACGAATAAATGTTCACAAAAATATTTAGTTTGTTATATGTTCATGGTCATTCTCCAGCATATTGGAATGTTTGTTTTCTTCTGAGGAGCGTATTTTAGGATTGTGTTGATCTGCTCTGTCATGCTGGAAATGAATCTCCTCTAATCATCTTTTTGAATAGATCAAGACTATTTCATTTTTGTTCTTTGTAATTTTACTGCTAGAAATATGTTTATACTTCATAGCCCAGTTTATAGTGTTTTCCTAAGAAAAGAGTCTTATTTGTTACTGTGGAATAAATTCTCCCTAAACTTTATGGCTTAAAATAACCAACATTTATTATCTCGTGGTTTATGTGGGTCAGGAATCCCTTCATTGCATAGCTAGGTCTCCTGTTTAGAGCCTCACATAAAGCTGTCATCAGTGTGTCATCTAGAAGTTCTCCGTGGGGTAGATTCACTTTCAAGCTTACTTACATGATTGTTGGTGGACTTCAAGTGCTGTTCCCTCATAGCCTGTATGCCAGAGAGATCAGATCCTTGCCATGTGGCAGCTCACAACATAGTAACCAGCTTCCCTTAGAGCAATCAAGCAAGAGAGCAATAACGAACACCCAAGAAGGAAGCCACACTGCCTTTGTAACATAATTTTTGAGTTGAAATTCTGTTACTTCTGCTGTATTCTGTTTGTTAGAAACGAGTCAGTAGGTACAGCCCACATTCAAAGGAAAAAGCTTTTACAAAGACATGACTTTCAGATAGAGGCAATCATTGGGGACTCCTTTTAGGAGCTGCTTATCACAAATAGTGACTTGCAACCAACGATGTTACCAAACAAGCAAATAAAAAAGAGTTTCCGGAGTCATTTTTACAAAGTCTCTAATGGGAAAATGTTTTTTCCTTTAGATTATTTTTACATTCGTGTTTTTACTACACTTTTTTGTAATTTGATGGTGTATTTGGAACATAAAAAATGTAGAGCAATAGGAGGACACACACACACACACGCACCCTACTTTAATAATAAAACATGAACAGTGTAGTTAAAATCTCCTCTGTACCCTTCGTTTCCTAGGGATAATTGACATCCTGACTTTGGTGATTTTCTTTCAATATATTTACTTCTAATTTTGCTAATGTATGCACTATTAACAATGTATTATTGTATTGTTTTAAAACAGTCTTCATGTGCTCCCATTCTTAAATGTTAAAGATTGTTGGAAAGTGCATTGTTCATAACAGTCAAAAAATCTAAAACTTTCAAAAAGGAAACAATCAACGTATCTATTAATAGCAAAATGGACATATAAATTTTGGTGTATTCATAAAGTTGAATATTGTGCATAGTGAAAATGAATGAGCTAGAGTCACATATTAACATTGATTTGTCTCACAAGCATTAAATTGAAGAAAATATGTTTAATACATAATTTTACTCAACTGATTTTTAGGTAGTTTAATTCAAAGTCACTTGCTAAAAATGCGTATGTCACCTTTCCTGAAACTGAAGAAATTATATCTTACACTTTATGTTTCTTTCGTTTGCCAACTGTTTATATGGGGAAATTAAACAGAATGTTTCTGCAAACTCTTATGAAAGTGTAAACTTTTAAATTACTAATTCCAAGCCTACCTTATGATTTTGGTCATTGTATATGTTGAGTGTAGCTGGGATTTTATATAGGTTTATTCAAGTCAAAATTTAGTGCTCTGAGAGCAAGTTATTCTTGTTTTTTTTTTTTTTCTTTCATATTTTATTCTGAATGCCTAAAGAATTGATAGATGTAGTTGTGCCCCCATTTCTCTACCTCATTTCTCTTTCTTACAATTGGGAAAATTGCAGCAGCTGTGGCTAACTATTTACATTTTAAATAATAACGTGTAAATAGCATCTTTCTAACTCTTCATTATTGGCGGCAGAAATAAATGGGAATATTGGCCCAGGCTCATTGTAGAAACAGAGCCACATTCAGAATGAGATAAAACAAATGATTATAAACTCACAGCAAAACAAGAGAACAGATTATCAAAAGAAGGTGGTAATAATGATAATCAATAATACATAATAATCCTAGAAAATCGAAGTAATCCAGCAGATATATTTGTTCGGAGAGGATTAGATTCCATCTGTTGATTTACAAATGCTGAGCAATTTGAGAAGGATTAAATTACTAGACGTTTCAATGATAGTTAAAAGTCAACTGGTGTTTAAGGCACATTGGTTAATAGCATGAGCTAGACTGTCTGGGTTTGAAAATCAGCTCAATTACTTAATAACCATGGAATCTTGACAATTTCCAAAACACTTCAGTTCTGTTTCCTCGCTTGTAATCCCACATGTGTAAAAGGATTTCTCGGAATATCGAGTCAATTTTCACAAAGCATGTAGAAAAGTAATTAGGCTATATTAAGCACCCTATACATGTTAGCTTAATTAGTGTAGCATGTATGTGTAGATTTTGATTATTTGGAAAACAATTTGGTAATATAGGTTTATAAGAAATTTGATATTTAATAGGGCAAGTCCTCCTCCCCTTTTGCAAGTTTGTCTTATAATTTTGGTAATTTATTTTTTCACATGATTTTTTAAATAAAATTAATAAGCCAAATTCCATAAAGTAAACTTTATTTAATCATTGCATTATATTTATAAATTGATATGGGGTAGGAGTTTCTCCTTTACAATAGTGAATATTTTTGTCTATGACCATAGAAATTGTTTCAGTTATTTAGGTCTTTTCCTAAAAACTTTAACAAAATATTCTAATTATGTTCTTCATAGTTTTGAATTTATTTTGTTTAATTTGGCCCTGAATTTTTACAGAATCTGTTGTTTTCATGAATGAAATTATTTTACATTTTTCTAAATGAGTGTTGGTGGCATGAACATATGTACACATGCTGAATTTTATGTATTAAGCCTGCATATAGCAAGTTTAATGAACTTTATTATTTCTAAACTAATAATTATATAGATAATTTTTTATTATCAAAAATTCTGATAATGATAGCAGATTAGACTCATTTCTTCCCTTCCAGTGACTGTGTCTCCTCTATATTTTTCTTGTGGAATTTATTGGTTTAAAAAGTGAAGCAAAATATTTTCTGAAAGTTCTTTAGATTTTTCTGTTCAGTGTGATGTTAGCTGTATGTTTTTGATGATAGATTATTTTCAATCATGATAAGGAAGTTATCTTATTTTCTATTTTGGAAAGCCTTCCATCCTAATTATAAATACGTATTGAGATGTTTGAATTTTTTTTATGTCTGCATTGATTTGTCATCTATATTTGTGTGTGGGGGGGGTTGTATCTTTTATCTTAATGCTGCTAATTATAGTACTCAATTTCCAAATGTCAAATTTTACTGATATATCTGTGATAAATACAATTAACAATGATGCTTGCTAATACTTAAGATTTTTGAATATGTTTATAAATAAGATTTATAATCATAAATGAGATTAGCTAAATGTTCTTTCTCCTATGGTGTTAACCAGTTTTACTGTTAGGATTATGTTAGCCACATGAAACAGATTTTTCTTTCCTAGATAATTTGGTGAATATTCTCTGTAAACTGTCTACATATTTTTTTTTTTTACAGTTTTGACTCTCATACAGTTTTATTTAGTTTTAATTCTATTCATGTCTTTTCCTCTTGAGTCAATTTTGATTATGTGTACAAATGTTTATAATATATATATTGCCGTCACATAATAATGTATAATAACAGGAAAATTGCTTCAACTTTCTGACCTTTAACTTTGCTAACTACAAAATGGGAATATTACTAGTACCTAAAGCATAGAGGTGCTTTTAGAATTAAGATGATACATGTAAAGTGATTAAAGAATACCACTGACATATAGTTTGTCATTGTTTGCAGAATAACTATTCTGTGTTATAAAGTAATGACACACTTTATCACTATTGCCTTGTTTTTCTACATGAATAGTGCTACCATAACATTATTCTGGTTAATATATTCTTTCTCCTATTTATCTTATTTATTTGAAAACTTTAAAAATAATGTCAACATTATGTTTTATGTATGTCTCCTGTAAAAGTTCATTAGACTCTTTGAAAAACAAATGTTTGTCTTTTATTGTCAAGTTACATTATTGAAACTAACATATATTTGACACATTTCGAGAATATTATTAATTTCTACTTTATGTGGTTCATTTTACTTCTTTCATACCATTTATTTGATTTAGTTTTACTTATTTTGATGGGTTTTAAATTCACACATTCTATTTTTGTATTTTAACAAGTTTGAGCATACATATCAGCCTTCTATGTTAAACACTGATCAGTGTCTCAGTTCCCTTCATGATAAATATGTTTTAGATATCTACATTCAACTCGGTCTTCTATGTGCTGCAAGTCTATTCGTATAATTTAAAACTTTTAATATATTAGTATTACTACTGAATATTATGCTGTACCTTTATAAAACAACTATTTTACTTGAGTGTCATCTAATTAGTTGTATTTTTAAAGAAGTGGGAAGATACTATCATAGAATGATATTTGTTTTATATAGCCATATTGGTATCAAGTAGCAAAACTTCCTTTGAAAAACGCAAATGTTGCTAGTCTTACAGGTTATAAAATAGTATAAGAACTTTGGGGAGAAAGAGAATATAGAAATGCATCTGGCCTGCATGGCTATTTAATAAAATAACACAAAGTTATACCAGTATCAATTTATAAAATTTGTCATTATCTGGGTTGATTTCCAATTAACTACATGGACAAAAAATGTTCCAAAATATCCCAGCAGAGTTCTAATTTGCAGCTGGTTGATTGTTTTACCCTACTATTATCTACAAAGCAATTATTCATGAATGAAAACATCTTGACCAGCTTTCAAGGAAATATTGACCACAGATACATTTTAATTGAGGAATATCAAAGCAAAAGAGTTTAAATCAACAAGACAGTGTTAAAACAGAGTGAAGTTTAAACAGTAAACAATTATAAAATGTATGAAAATAAATGTTTTTGTTCCACTTTCATTCATACACACATGTACACATACACACATAGATTGCAAAATTTATATATAGAGTGAATATATAAAAGAGGAAATAGAGTCTTTCCTCTAAATTGCATAGAAAGAGGATTTAAGCCAGTATTTGTTGAGAGGAGAAATTATCATGGAAGGCATATTCCTGGAATTGATGTCTAAGTTGAGACTGTAAGAACTATGTAAGAGTTAAGAATTCAAAACAGAAGTGGAGATTGCTAGGTAGAGGAAAGTATAATGTATAAGGCACAGAAGCAAAAGAACCCATGCGATTTTGATGTCAGGAAGACCTTAATTCAAAATTTGTTTCTCAACTATTTTGTAGAAGTCATTTTATTTCAAATACCTATATAATCTCTAATAATAATATCTATTTCATTTATGTTTTAGACATTTGCTATACATATATGTGTGTGTGTGTGTGTGTGTGTGTGTGTTTTGTGCAATTCCTAGCGCAAAGTAAGTGACCAATAAATATGCTATTATAATTATTGTTGCAGTGTTTGCTATAGTTATTACTGTTGCTTATTTAAGGTACTAGAATTATTTCAACATAATTAGAGCACACCTAAAATGAAAGAGTAGTAAGAATTAAAGTAGGAGAAAAAGGTAAACTAGGGCAGATCATGAAACATCTTATCAGCCTCATTAAAACATACTAACGGGCTGGGCGCGGTGGCTCACGCCTGTAATTCCACCACTCTGGGAGGCCAAGGCGGGTGGATCATGAGGTCAAGAGATCGAGACCATCCTGGTCAACATGGTGAAACCCTGTCTCTACTAAAAATACAAAAAATTAGCTGGGCGTGGTGGCACGTGCCTGTAATCCCAGCTACTCAGGAGGCTGAGGCAGGAGAATTGCCTGAACCCAGGAGGCGGAGGTTGTGGTGAGCCGAGATCGCATCATTGCACTCCAGCCTGGGTAACAAGAGCGAAACTCAGTCTCAAAAAAAACAAAACAAACAAACAAACAAAAAAAAACCGTACTAACATGACTTTGAGGCAAATTGAAATGTCGAAATTGGAATATAGAAAGCTCTCTCTTGCTATAGTGTGATGAATGAATGTAGGGACAGGTGGAATGAAACAGAAAGGAAAAATGCTTGTAACATAAGTAAGAGATGGTGTGGGCCTAAATCATGGCAAATGCAGTAGAGAGTGGTAAAATTGGAGAGATGCTTAGGGGTTCAACTGTGCTGGGCTTGGTTATTAGATCCAGTGGTTGAACTAGAATGAATCAAGCTGATGAAGATGTCTCTCAAACATAGTAAATTAGATAGATGAGGACACAGTTCCCTGGAACAGAGGGATGAGCCCATATTCAGGGGAAGATAATGAGTCTAATTTTGTACATGTGTAGATATAAATGTTCCAAAAACAACCAAATGTTTGTGTCTAAGCAAGCAGTATTTGAACTGCATTTCAGTTTAGGAGATGTGTCAACTGAGGATGAAGAATTAGGCATTATCAGCATTTAGATGAAAGCTAAAATCAGGAAGTGAATTGAAGTTCTTGAAAGAGTAAGAACACACCTGAGAAACACCTGGCCATTTTAAAATATCAAATGGAATAGAATTCACACCAAAAAAAATCCAAAAAAGCAGTTTAATGTGAGAGCAGATTTGTATGTGAATTTAATTAAGAAAGAGGAATATATAAAACTCTATGAGTTACAGTTCTTGTAATATGTTGGTGTCATTTTCAACTAATTAAAAATGTCAACTATGAAGACCAATTTGGCCTTAAAGAATACATCTTTGGTTACTGTCTTAGTCTGCTCAGTCTGCTGTATAATACTGCAGACTGGGTGTAAACAACAGAAATTCGTTATCTCCCAGTTCTAGAGGTGAGAAGTTCAAGATTAAAATATCTGCCCTGTGAGTTTCCAGTGAACCTCTCTTCGTGGCCTGCAGATGGATGGTTTCTTTCTGTGTCCTCTTCTGCTGCCTTTCCACTGGGTGCATGTACTCCTAGTGTCTCTTCTTATGAGGACTCCAGTCCTATTGGATTTAGACCCCACCTTTATGACCTTATTTAACTTTAATTACATTCTTAAAGGTCCTATTTCCAGGTAAAGCCACGTTGGGGGTTAGGGCTTCAACATACTAATTTGGGATAACAGTCTTTACCAGTTACAGTGTCAAAATGAGTTGAAAATCTGCTGTAGGATTAAAATTGCCTCAGTGAAATAACTATTACAAGAAAAAATCTAGCCCGTAAGAGTATTCTATATAAAGAGAGGAGAATATCCTGATATCATAGATAAACAGAAGAATAATAAGGAGGGTACCTGCTCCCACACATGCTTGGAACAATTCCTAGCATAGATTAAGGCGTTACACTATTAAGTTTTGAATGAACACTAAATGAAAAAGTTACTATTTGATTAGTTCATCAGCAAATAAAATTTAGACAATTAGAAGTTTATATACAGGAACTAAGAAATAATTCAGTTTCAATTTTTTAATACAAATATGAATAAAATTAAAGATAAGTCTAACTTTTCAGTGTCACACAGTTATTTAACAGAAAAATTGTGTTTAGAATGTAGTCTTTGTAATTTTTATTTCATCCACACTAGTTCATTATGTATATTGGCTGACAGGAACAACAGTATAAAATGACTTGCAAAGCAAAGTATGAAAATAGAAATCAGGAGAGAAAAATGATCAAGAAACATGATGCTCACTTATTTCATAGAAAAAAAATCATTGAAAAGACAAAACTAAGTTTCAACTAAATGGAAATTCATAGCTGACATCTATGAATTTGAAGTGAGAAGTAGTAAACTCTTGTTTCTAAAAAGCACAAGTGAAAATTAATATATTTATGATGAAGTAAAAAGCATAGTGATATAAATGAAAGGATTCAGAATAGAATAATTTGCTGAGGATGATGGCTTCCTGCTACATCCATGTCCCTGCAGAGGACATGATCTCATGCTTTTTTATGGCTGCAAAGTGTTCCATGGTATATATGTGCCACATCTTCTTTATCCAGTCTATCTTTGATGGTCATTTGGGTTGGTTCCATGGCTTTGCTATTGTAAATAGTGCTACAATAAAACACACAAGAAAACCAAACACCACATGTTTTCACTGATAAGTGGAAGTTAAGCAATGAGAACACATGGACACAGGGAGGGGAACAACAGACCCCGGGGCCTATTGGGGAATGGGGGAAAGGAGAAGGGAGAGGATTAGGACGAATACCTAATGCATGCAGGGCTTAAAACCTGCATGCTGGGTTGATAGGTACAGCAAACCACCATGACACATGTATACCTATGTAACAAACCTGCACATCTACCTTGGAATTTAAAGTAAAACAAAGTTTTTTTTGTTTTTTTTTTTTCTTAAGTAATAGAATAAAAGGAATCGCTACACTGTCTTCCACAATGCTTGAACTAATTTACACTACTACCAAATATATAAACAATCTTTTTTCTCTGCAACCTTGCCAGCATCTGCTGTGTTTTGTTTTGTGATGAAGTCTAGCTCTGTCACCCAGACTGGTGTGCAATGATGTGATCTTGGCTCACTGCAACCTTTGCCTCCTGGGTGCAAACACTTCTCTGACCTCAGCCTATAGGTGCATGCCACCATGCATGGCTAATTTTTCAATGTTTAGTAGAAGACTGGTCTTGAATTCCTGACCTTGTGATCTGCCTGCCTTGGCCTCCCAAAGTGCTATTACAGGCACGAGTTTAATAGCCATTCTGACTGCTGTGAGATGGTATTTCATTGTGATTTTGATTTGTATTTCTCTACTGATCAGTGATACTGAGCTGCTTTTCATGTGCTTATTGGCTGCATGTATGTCTTTTGAAAATTTTCTGCTCATGTCCTTTGCTCACTTTTTATGGGGTGGTTTTTCTCTTGTAAATTTGTTTAGATTTCTTATAGATGCTAGATATAGACCTTTGTTAGACGGATAATTTCCAGACTTTTCTCCCATTCTGTAGGTTATCTGTTTGCTCTGTTGATGAGTTTCTTTTGCTGTGCAGAAGCTCCTTAGTTTCATGCAATCCCACTTGTCAATTTTTGTTTTTGTCAGAATTGCTTTTGGTATCTCTGTTAGGAAAGCTTTGCCTGTACCTATGTCCTTTCACTTGCAAGTGGGAGTTAAAGGATGAGAACACATGGGTGCATAGAGGGGGACAACATACACTGGGCCTATCAGAGGCCAGAGGGTGGGCAGAAGGAGAGGATCAGGAAAAGTAACTCATAGGTACTAGGCTCTATAACTGGGTGATGCAGTAACCTGTACAACAAACCGCCAAGACACAATTTTACCTATGTAACACACCTGCACATGGACCCCTGAACTTAAATAAAGATTAAATAAAAGTTAAAGAATAGAGTAAGAATAAAATAATGGATAAAGAGGGTAAGTTTATTAGAACACATTTAAATATGTTAACATCACTGATAAAAGTATGTCTAACAATCCCAAAACAGTCACTAAGAAGATATTGACAAATTAAGGAAATACCCAAATTTAGTTCTAAAAAAGATGATCTGGTTAAGATAGGATAAAAACAGAATAATTCAGTATCATGAATCTGTGAGTACGCCAATAGAATATTTTGGTAAGAAGAAATATTTGAGTGAAATATTTCCACTTGATCATTAAAATTTTCTTATAATTGTTTCACATTTTTCACCTGCCTCTGTGAACCATAGAACCTTTTAATTTTGTGCTTTACATGCTTCTTTGTGATATGTGCATAGTTAAATCTCCAATATCAGAGTACCCTATTAAAATATATAATAAAAAATGATTTTGCAAAGAAAACCCCAAAGCTTTAATTATGTATAATTTTGACTTTAATGAATATAGGGATGTGTCGTGAACATAATTTTAGGAGTCAAGTAGTATGACGATGTCAGATCTTCACAAATATATAATGGTTAACTTGCAATAATAAAAATATTTAAAAATCAAAGCATTATGAAAGAAATGAGGATGTTTGACCTCAAATATTATCAAGCTACAGCAGAAAGAACTGTGCAGTATAGATAGAAATAGAAGAAAAAATAGTTTCAAATAATGATTCTACCAAAAGTAGAAACCATAAGAATAAATACTTTATTTTAATTTTTTATTATAAATTTTTGTGATGGAGTCTTGCTCTTTGCCCAGACTGGAGTGCAGTGGTGCGACCTCAGCGCGCTGCGTCCTCCGCCTCCTGGGTTCAAGCAATTCTCCTGCCTCAGTCTCCGGAGTAGCTAGGATAAAAGGCACCAGCCACCATGCCTGGCTAATTTTTGTATTTTTAGTCAAGACAGGGTTTCACCATGTTGAGCAGGTTGGTCTCGAACGCCTGACCTTGTGATCCACCTGCCTTGGCCTCCCAAAGTGCTAGAATTACAGGCGTGATACACCATGCCTGGGCTATTTTTTATTTTTATTTTTTATTATTTTGAGACTGAGTCTTGCTCTATTGCTCAGGCTACAATGCAGTGGTGTCACCTCAGCTTACCGCAACTTCTGCCTCCCTGGTTTAAGCGATTCCACTGCCTCAACCTCCCAGGTAGCTGGGATTACAGGTGCCTGCCATCACTCCCAGCTAATTTTTGTATTTTTAGTAGAGATGGGTTTTCGCCATGTTGGTGAGGCTAGTCTTGAACCCCTGACCTCAAGCGATTCACCTGCCTCAGCCTCCTAAAGTGCTGGAATTACTGTCATGAGCCACCATGGCTGGCCTAATATTTTTAATTATATATGAAAACCTTTTAGTTCCTGTTGATTTGGCTCCCCATGTAATATTATACCCATGTTATTATTATTTAATTATTGTTTAATATTTGTCTTCCCTATAAGGATAATCACTGTGCATTAGTCACAATCAATTATTTCTCTTCTAACAAAAGGCTGGGTAGAGTAGGTTGTCAATTAAAATTGTTACCAAACAAGTTAACATTCTAATAATATATAGACCTGTTATCTACCAGAGTCCGTGGTGGATCTTCATTGCTTTTAAGACCGGTACTCCCATACGTTACTCTAGTAGATGACTCTTTGCAGTTTCCTGAATATACCTTGTTTTCTTATGCCTACAAATATTTGCTGTTCCCTTTACCTGGAACACGTAAACTCAGATAAAGTGTCCTCTTCTACATTCCTTCAGGCAGAACATGTTGCCATTTCTGCCTGAGTCTCTATATGCCTTTGGATAGGTTGTACAGTTAATCACGTTTCTGTAACATAATTGTTTTTGATAGTTCCTGTAGGGCTGTTGGGCCCCACAGGGTCGTGGGGTGTCCTTTATGCTGTGCAGAGCTGCAGGATCCGAGAAGTAAAGAGGCAGGACACTGAAGAACTGGTGAAGAGCAGCTGGACTTGGCGGGGGGCACACAACCTGTGAGCGGAGATCAGCAGGAGCCCCAAATGCCCCGAAGCATCTGTATTTATTTCGTATAAGCAGAGGGCAAGGTTGTGAGTGAGGTCATCATCTCTAGGCTTAGTAAAAGGGCATACGTAATCACGTGAGTCGTAAGTGAGGGGGCCACCCCATTATGCCACTTAGAGAGGTGGGCAGTGCGCAGTAGGGGGCCGTGCTGTGTGAAGTCGTAGAGAGTCTTGCACAGAAAAGGAGTCTACCTCCATTAGGTCATGGAGGCAAGGAGGTGGGCTGTGTGCAGCAGGTGTCATGTGCAGCACTTCTTATCTGGGGGCTGGAGACTTCAAAGGATTTCTAATAGAAGGATACTGTAAGCAAATGCAGTGGAACTGACAGACTTGTGCTCTGCTCTTAAGATATTTATGGAAAGATGATTTGAGCTAGCACAGAAGCAAGAAAAGACTAACAGGGTGTACAGCTGCCATGACTGGTCACACCAGAGGGGTTCTTCTCCCTCAGTTATTTCCAGGATCTCAGTCCTGAGTTCTGATTTCCACAGGAACTGCATGCAAGGTACTACAACTCCTTTATCAGGAGTAGAGGCTCTTGCTCCAAGCCTGCCATACAGCGTATGCCCTTTCAGGCAGGGTTGCCACCGCCTGGGTCTTTGGTTCTTGTCCTAGTCTGGCTTTTTCCCCATGTACTGCTTCTGTTCTGTGACTGCTCTAGGCATTTCTCCTACTACAAACTACTATATGGTTATATGGAAGGATTCTATAAATCAGCACTAAATGTGTCAGTACAGCTCTGACTACAATATCTATATGATTAGATAGAAAGATTATATAGAACTAAGTATGCTAGATATAAGTATTAAGTATGATTATATAAGCTAGATATATGTAAGCAGTAAGTTATACTTTAGGCACTAATTCTATAAACTAAAATATGATTATATATAAAGGCTTATATAAAGGAAATAGCTGAGTAATAACACTATAAACTAAGATATTCTTCAGGCACTAATTGCATGTGGGGTCTGGACAGTTCTCCTTCCTCTGTGCCCATAGTGGGTGTTACCCACAGTTCCCATAGTACCCAAGATGCAAGATGAAGATGGTTTATATTTCTGCTTTTTTCTGCCTCATTGAATTGTGAGTGCTTCCAAAGTAGTGATGTTCCGTTACGAATTCCTATACCTAGGTCAATGCCTGGTACATACATGGTAAACATGAAACACTTTTATATAGTAAGTGAATTAACTGAACAATGCATTCTGTAAAACTTTTAAAGAAAATTGACTGAGATAAAGGTATTTTGTATCTCCAAGAGCCCAAAGTTAGAAACAAATAAAAGGCAGTATAGTCAAAGGTTTCCAGGCACAGTCTCGGGTTTAAGTATATTTTATGAATAGGGAAAAAATATTGATTTCAGCCTCGTAGCTCTCAACCAACTAGAGATACTTTTGAATGCCCTTCAGGTATGGAAAGAAACATTGGCCCTGGAAATGCCTGGGAGCTCAATGAGTTGCCAAGTGTGCATTTCCTGTTATAAGCCAGAAAATGACAGCACTGTGTCAGTTACTTTAAAATACCATGGTACTTTTCAAATGAATTTTAATATTAATACTTTAACATTTTTTTAATCAAAATGGAGCAGTCCTTGAATATGTTTTTGGATTTTAAATCTACAACACTCTACCCCCTCAGTGTATATATTAAGTAATATATCCCTTAGATGCATTCCAAGGGGAATCTTCTTTGTGATACTATTAGCCATGGAGCAAAATTATGATGAAATATTACTATGTATATTTGCAGTTAAAGCATTTCTATTAACCTTTGTTCCTCAACAATTCACAAATGTAAAACTAGTAAAGCCAGTTTAATGTGTGTGTGTGTGTGTGTATATATATGCACATATCATAATTGACATAAAATTTTTAAAGTTGACTAGCTTCTGAAATGATTAGCAGCACACATCTGAAATGTATGTTTTCAGTAAAGGAATTACTTCCCTTTGAACAATAATAAATCACCTACATTAATCTTTGTTATTTGTCAGTAATGAATAACTGAGGAGAATCCTAGAAAAGTAGTTACACTTTTCATATAATTTGTCTTTTCCTTGGTTAGTTTTTCTTACAGTTAATCCCAAGGAAGTGATATGAAATTGTTTGATATTTTTTATTTTTACTTGTTTTATAGTGTGTTAAATTAAGATTTTATAAAATATTCATTGTGTTTGGGCCTTAGTATTACTAAAACAAACTACCTTATATACACTTACGTACAGTCCATATTTAGTTCCTCTAGTACTTTTCTCACAATCTCTTCAGAGGTTATGGCTTTCTGGAGTATAAAATTTCTCGAGTATAATATTTCTAATAAAAATAAGTAATTCTTAAAAAAATTGTGATTTGTAGAAAATTGCCTTAATTAAACAAGGGATTGTGAGCCAAAGACTTGTAAGTATATGACTGTACTTTTTCATATGTATATTTGAATTGAGCTATATTCATTAAGCCAATATCTAATATCTCAGACATCCTATCTTTTGGTATTTCAATTTAAGTATATGTGAAGATGCTCAGTAAACCACAAGTGAAACATTTTAAGTTCATGACAGTTTAAAAATCACATCCTTTTGTTCCAGTGGTTAACTTTAAAATATTCTTTATTCTTTAATTTCTGGGGTACATGCACAGATCTTGCAGGAATGTTACATAGGTATGCGCTTGCCATGGTGGTTTGCTGCCTCTATCCCCTCGTCCCCTACATTAGATATTTATCCCAACGTTATCCCTCTCCAATCTCCCCACTCTCTACTACCCCTCTCATAGCCCGCCCACCCCCCAACACACCGCATTTTGTGTGTTTCCCTTCCTGTGTCCATGTGTTCTCATTGTTCAACACCCACCTATGAGTGAGAACATGTGGTGTTTGGTTTTCTATTCTTGTATCACTTTGCTGCGAATGATGGTTTCCAGATTCATCCATGTCCCTGCAAAGGAAATGAACTGGTAGCCACTATTCGTCTAGGAAAATAAAAATACAACTTAACCAAAATTGGTTTTGAAATTAGTTTATAGAAATGTGTTTCCTACATAGACTTGTCAGAAGTTTTTATATGAAACTTTCTAGAATGTTTTATACATTTGTCATTTTAATAAGATAACTCTTTAATTATTTTGCATAAAAGTGTAATAATGCATTAAAGTTTAAATGAAATTCATAGAACTATTTCCCCCCTAAACAAAAATGTTCATAGTAGCTCAACTTTTTAGTTCTTGCAGAAAGAGCTTTGAGGTTCAATAGGCTAGTCCTTGAATCTTTGTTTGACTTTTTAAATGACTCGACATCTCCGAGAAACTAGTAGGTGAGTAGTTTCTAACCTATAAAATGACAATGATGCATCTTTGCCAAAGCATTCTTGTAAAAGTTGTATGAAATATCAAATTCCTGTACAGTTTTAGACATAGAGTTGGCTCTGACAAAGGATAACAAATAATTTACATTATTTGTTATTATGATTTATTGCCTCATTGTCAATTGTTTCAAATAAGCATTTCAAATTTTCAAACAATTTCTTATTGCTGTTGCTTACTTTCCCCTCTTCTCTTTTGCCTCTGGTTAACTGTGAGTTGAGCAATTAAATGAATACGCAATTTATTAATGTTTCTAAAATTTTAGAATGAGACTAGAAGCCAAAGGCAAGGTGTCAACCCCTGTGAATAACGGGCATAAACTTCTGTTTATCTTGTCAGAAGAGCACTTTGTTCATGTATGAACACTAGGATTTATTCTTGTGATTGACAGTATAGACCGATTAACTCAGGATAGTTGCAGTGTTATATTTAACATTTTATATTTACTTAAATTCATTGTGTTGTCTTGGCCTGACTGGAAAGTTGTGAATGTAGAAGGAGAGTGTTTTTTTTTTGTTTTTTTTTTTTTTTTTTTTCCTAACAGTTGATGTAATCGTTTTTCAATCTCTGGATGAGTTTTCTCATTGAAATATACTCGATTTATAATTCATATTTTAGAGAAATTTTTCATTTAAAAAAATCTTTAATCAAGTAGTATCTAGTTAGTAAGCTGAGAAACAAAACTACAACAATTTTGTTTTAATGAACTATAGAAAAATTTGTCTTTTATACCATTGTTAAAACTTTCAAGTAGAAAAACTAATTATGTATTAGTAAATATAAAATGTCTCAGTTTTAAAGCTAATGCTAGGCTTACTTTTGTTCTAATTAGATTCATAATTTCACACCTTAGTATTTGACTTTTTGTCATATTTAAGTAATAGTTTATTTCCATGTTGACAATTTTTGGAAATTCTCAGTAAAATTACTGGTTACCAAGAGATACGAATCTTTTTATTAGTATCTATAGATAAGTGAAGGCAACTGGATAGATTTTAAAAAATTACAGGTGCAATTATATCTAATTGATTCTGACACACTAAATATTGGCTTAATGCATGTAGCTTAATTCAGATATATATGAAAAATAACATATAAGTCATTGACTCACAACTCCTTGTAATAATTAATTGTAGAAATATCTATGACTATTTTAAGAACAAGAAATGAAAGGAAACATTATGAAAGGAAATTAGTTGTTAAAGTTGCCAAGCATTGTACTTGGTCATATTGAACTCATAAGTAAGCTGAGATTCAGCATGTTCAGCATGGCTGTTTTGAAGGATGTGTATAAATAAAGCAAAGTGGCTCTCGTTTTGTGTCACCTTACCTTGCCCATTTGGAAGGGGAATTTTGGTAAGTTTATATACAACTCCATAATGCCTGAGAAAGACCAACTAACTAAATAAAACTAATTAAATTTCTATATATATTTGAATTAGCCACTTTATTTTATCAATAATGAGACAATAAAAGAGTTCTATTTAAAGTCTCATGTTATTTTACTTACATCCATAAATATCAGGTATAAATGTTGCTAAGGTTAAACAGATTGAAATACTTTAGGTGACTCAGTTCTCAGTCAAAAGAAAAATCGTTAAATTAGTGTCTTGAAGGCAGAATTTCTTCCATTAGCCTTATTAGCATTTTATTACTTTGCTGTGAAATTTCAGCTTCTTTAATTTAATATATAAAAGTAATTTAAGGTGATTTAACTTAAATTACTTTTAATTTAAGGCAATTCCTTAAAATGAAGTTGGTTGATAGCTCAATATCAGAATATAAAACTCGGCACACATTTATTCAGCTTATCTTTGTTTCTAGAACTCAGTACATGCCATTTAACTGCTTTATATTCTGAATTATGTAATATATTATAAGTTTTAACAATCCCTTTAGTAATAATTTTTCATCAATTGTCCATTGAGAGAGGGGTCGTTAGGGGAAAAGAACTCAAGCAAAAGAAAAACAATAGCTTATATCAATTGAGAATACCCAACTTAAAAGAATCCGAAGAGTTGTGCATTAATTTGGTAGCATTTTACTCTAATCATGGTAATGAAATTATGAAAAATTATATAGAGTATAGATGTTACTAAGAACTAAGTTAAACTGACATTTAATTGCGGTCAAGATGTTCAGCTTTTATGGTGAGACATTTTGCTAACATAATATAATGGGTGGACTGTAAGACCTTTACATGACTGCACACTGACAAGCTTGACACTTTCATCTGACAACTTAAGCATGTCCATCTTGCCTTTTTAAGCAGAATCATGGAATTTATGGCTGTGGTTTCTAACCTGAAGCAGTTTTGTAAAATGTCTCTAAAAAAGAATAAGAAAAGAGATTTTTTCTTTTCGTAAGACAGATAAAAATAACCCTTTTTTTGGGTAACTTAAGGTCTTACTTCTATGTCTGCTTATGATGATGTCACTCAGTGTCGAAAGTGAAGGTACTGAATTTCAGATACTGAGTTGTTCCCTGAAGTCTGGCCAACAGCTAACCTTATTATTGCTTCCATGCCAGAAATTTATTTAGAAAGTAGTTTGGAGGAATCCTAGTACATTGTAACAATCGTGAATAAGTGGCCATTAATCATTTTGATTGAGAGCCGCTAGTTCTTCAGAAATGATAAATCTGACCCAAATCAATTATGTGGGTTCTTGTTGTCGCAAACCTTAGAATCTTTTAGCATTCTCAACAGCAGAAAACCAGTTTCTTACTCCCTTTTCTTGGCTTTTTGGCGGTGGTGGGGTGGGGAGTTTGAATGCTGGATTCAAAGACAATCACAGCAGATAATATGTCATAAAGCAGGATATTGACATGAGGTCACCCCAAGCTGGTCATACTTTTCTCTTGTGTATCGTATTCTTATGGTATTCTTGCTAAAATTCCCATTAGTTTGAGATTTCTATAGAAAGAGAGTGTGTGCGTGTGTGTGTGTGTGTGTGTGTGTGTGTATAAAATATGTATTTCTATATATTGTTTATATAAATATACATATATATTAGCAAGAGTTGCTTTTAAGCTTTTTTTTCTTTTTTTTTAGTTGCATTTTAGGTTTTGGGGTACATGTGAAGAACGTGCAAGATTGTTGCATAGGTCACACATGGCAGTGTGGTTTTCTGCCTTCCATCCCCTTGCCTGTATCTTTCATCTCTCCCCATGCCATCTCTTCCCACCTCCCCACCCTCCCATCCCTCCCCCATTTCCCCCCAATGGACCCCAGTGTGTAGTGCTCCCCTCCCTGTGTCCATGTGTTCTCATTGTTCAACACCCGCCTATGAGTGAGAACATGCAGTGTTTGATTTTCTGCTCTTGTGTCAGTTTGCTGAGAATGATGGTTTCCGGGTTCATCCATGTCCCTACAAAGGACGTGAACTCATCATTTTTGATGGCTGTGTAATATTTTTTTTCTTTTTTAAAAAATATTCTTAGGAATTCCATAAGAGCAGAAGCAAACTTGTAGCAGAGAAGGGAAGGCAGTTGTTAAATAAAAAGATGTAAACGTACTCTCATCGCATCGAGACCAGTTACAGATACAGAGGGTTTCTGTAACAGTGTGTAATATATTGACAATGGTCAGTTAAAAATGGGGAAATAGGCCGGGCGTGGTGGCTCACACCTGTAGTCCCAGCACTTTGGGAGGCTTAGGTGGGTGGGGCACCAGGTGAGGAGATGGAGACCATCCTGGCTAATATGGTGAAACCCCATCTCTACTAAAAATACAAAAAACTAGCTGGGTGTGTTGGCATATGCCTGTTGTCCTGGCTACCTGGGAGGTTGAGGCAGGAGAATCACTTGAACCCGGGAGGCAGAGGTTGCAATGAGCCGAGATGGTGCCACTGTGCTCCAGCCTGGGCAGCAAAGCAAGACTCTGTTTACAAACAAAAATTGGGGGCTAGGCAGGTGGCTCATGCCTGTAATCCTAGCACTTTGGGAGGCTGAGGTGGGTAGATCACGAGGTCAGGAGTTTGAGACCAGCCTGACCAACGTGGTGAAAATAAAAATGCAAAAAAAATTAGCTGGGCGTGGTGGTCCACGCCTGTAATCCCAGCTACTCAGGATGCTGAGACAGGAGAATTGCCTGAACCCGGGAGGTGGAGGTTGCAGTGAGCCGAGAGGAATAGAGATACTTATTTATAAACGATGCATATATGGCCAAATGCAGTAGTTGTACATTTTATCTAATGGAAATATGCAACAAAAGAGATGCTGCTGTGGTTTAAATGCAATTCAGTTATATGTTTGGGACTTTACACAGGCAGCAGTCACCTATTACTGCAAAGCTGGTCTACCAAGTTTATCAAATTTTAACTGATTTAGACTATAAATGAAATCATTGTATTTAGAGTAAAATATCAAATATTTCCTCATATATGCCACTCACTTATCAAATCAGAAATTGAAATCTTCTAGGATTGACCTTCCCTAATATTTTCAATAAGTTGGAGATGTTTCCCATGTATAGCTGAAATGTGCATTAACTCTTGTAATCTAATATCCCTCAGGGCAGTGTCAATCAGAGCACTCCCTGATGCTTGGAAGTCCCTCCCTTTTGCTATTCTTGCCTCCCTCCTGCTCCTGTTGGCCTCTGTAGCTTTGTCTCTGGTGAGAAGTACATTTACTGCTACTGATTTTTTCTTCCTGGAAAATCTCTATTGCCTTTCTCCTATGCCCTCAGAACGTGCTGTGTTTCTCACAATCAACTGGCTTACAGATGCTTCCCACAGCAGAGCTTTTATAAGGAGAAGACATGGGTACGCAGAGAGGTTAAGTATCTTGTCTTCAATTGCAGCATTAGTTTTACTGGGAGACCGAAGATCTTGGTGATTACTCAGTTTCTACTTGTTAGAAGGTGTTTACAACTGATTCCTCTTCAACTTTAATTAGAATTTGTTTCATCTAGTTACTTTTAAAAAACAAGTATCAACTTCAGAAATAATAGTCTGGACAAAACAAAATATGGATGGTCACATCTGCATTTGAAAAGCTAATCCTAGAGCAGTGTTAAAAGTATGTATAGAGAAAGTGAGTGGATTCTTGTGAGTTAGGCGTGCCAGAGGTGACTGGTCAGAGTTTACATTTGAGAGTATTGTTAATTTTTCCCAATTTTCTGAGAGCTAAGCCCAGACCAGAGATGGCAGCTAAGAGCACAATCTTATGTGCTGGATACTTGGCTGGATTGTCTGATTCTTCTAGGTGACACAAACTGTCTTGTGTTCCGGGAGGCCTTGTTAATCAGTTTTAAAATGAATAATTAGAAAGAAGAGCATTTGGTCATCAGTGGAAGGTACAAAGCTGGCTATGCTCTTAGTACCATCAGGCTACAACTGGAGTCATGTGTATAACACGCTCTTATGTCAGGTGAAGTTTTTGTTGTGGTGGTTGATATTTTTGTTTTGGCTTTTGTTTTTTCATTTTGAAAGTCATTTGTTTCCAGTTTTATTACTCTTATGCCTTCAAGCTTTGTAGACTAGAAGTCTAGAGCTAAAGTTCTCTCTTAGGTGTATCTCTTTTGAGTACTACGCTAAAGACCTATTAGAAGAGGTGCTACTAAAGATTTCTTGCCTAAGATCAGACAGTGCGATGACTGCATTATGGATGAGAGAGCCAATGTTGTTAAAAGCAAGACAATGCAATTACATTTCCTTTGAGAAAATAGAAAATATAGGAAATTATATAATTTAAATATTTTTGAACTACATTAAATATTTTTGAAATACATTCTGTATATGCTGTTTGTATTAAATCTTTTGAAAGTTTTAAGGAATCAATTAAAGGTTAAAGTAATAAACAGTGCTGCTTATAAAATTGGAGAAATCAACACAGAGCAAACGGTGTGTATGGGCCTTCAAAAAATGGAATTATATTTAGCCACCATTTCTTTTCTTATTTATGCCAATCAAAGTACAACAAAAATACGTGTTTTTTTTTTTTTTTTTTTTTTTTCCTGCCTATCAGTGATTAGTTTGGGGCAGGGTTTATTACAAGAGCCAAAAACTTCTATGAAGCTCATAGTTCCATTATTATTACTGATTTGTTTGAAAATATTATTTTGTACTGAGTCTGTTTGTATATCAGTTTTGGCAGAGACCTAAAAGGTGAAATAATTTAAAAATTGTCACGTACCCCTGGCAAAGTGGGCTGCTTAGCCAGGCGTCCCCAAACTACAGCCTACGGGCCACATGCAGCCCCCTGAGGCCATTTATCCGCCCCCCGCCACGCTTCAGGAAGGGGCACCTCTTTCATTGGTGGTCAGTGAGAGGAGCACAGTATGTGGCGGCCCTCCAACGGTCTGAGGGACAGTGAACTGGCCCCCTGTGTAAAAAGTTTGGGGACGCCTGGCTTAGACCATCTATCCCAGCATTGGAGACCTTTCCACTTTGGTTTATATAAGCAGCTGAGTGTGGAACCTAAAGATGGAAGCAATCGAGGGTTTTTTCAAGAGTTCCACTCTAAGATCTGTAGACTTTTTCCCCTACAAGGGACAGGGTACCTTTCTCCCTTACCTCTCCTCCTCCTGTCATCACCTCTACAGTCCTGAAGGAGTCATACCCTAAGGCTAGTGACAGTGGAAGGGAAGAGTTAAAGAACAATGTAGGTGAAGAGGGAAGAAAGGTTAAGTAACACCAGTGTCCACTCTTTCCCTCCTCAAACTTTTAGCATTATCAAGCCTGAACTAGAAGACAGCTGGGAGGTATAGAGAAATTTTAAATCAGAAACTTCACAGGTCTGTTACAAAATGATTGAACTGCACATTTTAATATACAAATACTGGAAATTTTAGAAAAATAATTAGGTTGAAAATGCTTGAGTTTATAGCTGTGCTTACTGAAAATTCTGAAATTACTGAACTCATATGGAATTGGGAGAAAAGATAACTTCCTGATCGATTACAAAAATTGTAAAATCTGAGGATAAGGAAATCACAAAGCAAAGAAGGACAAATTTTTTAAAAAAGGATTTATATCAGAGTTCTTATCTTTGATTTTAGAAGATAGAAGGCAGCAGAATAGTATCTATTGATTATTAAAGAGAAGACTGCAACTCAGGAATCCTATAGCCAGTGACTATGCCATTGACCATAAGGAAAAAATATTGTCGTACGGGAATCCAGTGATGATTTCTTTACGTTATACAGTCTAAGGTATATACTCTAGAAAAGATGAGAGGAAAAAAATAGTGACCTCTAATGGGGCAAGTGTGTGTGTGTGTGTGTGTGTGTGTGTGTGTCGCGGAGGGGTGGGGTGTTTAAATCTAATGGATACGAATAAAGAGTCTGCAGTGTGTGGAAGAAGACCCCATTAGATTCTTGAAATTGAAAGCTGTGAATTTAAGGGAGATCTAAAATCAATAAAAACAAAATGAAAGAGTTGAGGTTGGGGTGAGAGAAAAGAAATAAAAAGTGTTCTAAGGTTCTTTGGGCAAGGATGTGGGCAGCAGAGGTGGGGTCAGAGAGTGTGCCCTGAAGGGCATCTAACATTTTTGCTTTATCAAAATGAGGAGAAAAGGGAGAAATTGATCACCTTGGAAATGAAACAAATTACATCATCTTGGGTATTTTCTCAAAAATGTATTTGTGTGTGTGTATATATATACACACACATAGTCAAATACATACACACATACACACACACACACACAAAGGTTTTACATAAATTAAGGTTATATATATGACCTTGATTTCTAACATGTAAAGATTTGTATGGCTTAAGTTCGAACCACAGAAATAAACAATAAAAAGGTGATTGTCAAATTATTTCTTCTTGAACATTTAAAGCATACCTTGATAATCTTTGTATCAAAGGAAAATCAATAGGTAAATTATATACCATCTAGAAGGAACCTAAACAGATAATTCATATAAAACCTTTGTACAAAACAAATGCTAAATTCAATGGAAAATTAGCTCAAAATATCTTCATTATTAAAAAAAAGAAATGGAACACCAGAAATTCTGATTTTAATTAATGAGAAAAGTATAATTAAATTAAGTATATTAATATAGAATTAGTAAAGTAAAAGCTGAAAATAGCATAACAGCAAGCAAATACAACTAGAAATTTTTTAAAATGCAGATCTGGTCATTTGAAAATAAAAATGACAAACCTCTTGCAGTTCTAATAAAAGAGGGAAGAAAGGAAGTAAAAATATTCCTGATTCAGAATGAAGAAAAAGATATAACTTTATGTTAAGGAGAGATCACAAAATTAAGAAATGCTTCATGTACCTGTTCTGGAAATCGATTATTTTGTAGCAAAATTTAAATTGCTAAATGTTGTCCAGATAGGAGTGTCGAGTAAAAAATACGCTTTTAAAGATAGTACTAGAAATGCAATTTCAAAATTAAAATACCTATATTTGGTGATGGCACCACATCAGACAAGTCCCTGAGTTTTCGCTTACCTAAAATTAAAATTTATATATAAATTTAATTGACTTCCAATGAACAATTTCAGCAGAGTTTTATGTTTGTATGTGTATGGGTATGTGTTTGTTTATTCATTTATTTTAGAGACACGGTCTTGCTCTGTGGCCCAGCATGGAGTGGAGTGGCATGCAATTATGGCTTACCACTGCAGCCTTGACCTCTTGGGCTCAAGCGATTCTCTTGCCTCAGCCTCCTGAGTAGCAAGGATTACAGGCTGCACCATGCCCAGCTAGTTTTTTAAGTTTTTGTAGAGGCAGGGCATCGATATGTTGCTCGGGCTGGTGTTGAGCTCCTAGCCAAAGTGCTAGGATTATAAGGCGTAAACCTCTTCTCAGCTGCCTTTGTTTGATTTTTGTTAAAATAATCTGGACATTAACTGTAAGATAGACAACTGAGAATAACCAAAAAAGCCTGAAATAGAATAGCAGTGAGTTACTGGGACAGGGTGAAGTTTTGTTAGTAGAGTTCAGAAGCTAAAAACTTTGATGTCACATTAATGTGGTTTTATACAAGAAAATAAAAATACATTCTTATAACAGAGAAGATAAACCCAAAGTAGATCCTAATGTGAAACTTTAATACATGATAAATTTCAGGTTAACTTGTGGTAGAATGATGTTCAGTGGTGGTGTGGCTACTATATCTCCATCAAAAGAAAATAAAATTAGACCTCTAGGTGACACAGCATTCAAAATTCAGTTCTGGATGGAGTAAAGACTTCATCTACAATCTAGGGGAAAACTACCCATACTTTATTATACTTTACCAACAAAAGTTAGACAAGAAAAGGCAGTCCTGTCTTATATATAAAAATTATATATCTATGAAATGAGATTTACTAAAGTTAATAGAAAAATAATCAAAATATTATAATCTATGATATACAAAGATTATTTTTTAATTTTAAAGAATAACCCAAGATAAAAATAGATAAAAGGTCTGAGTAGGCAGTTCAAGGAAGCAAAAGTCTAGAAAACCATCAAATGAAAACCACTCAAGTTCCCCAGTCATCAGGGAAGTGTAAGTATAAAGTAACAATGAGCTATCACTTCACACAATCAGACCACATAAACATTTAGAAGAGTAAAAAAGCCTGTTAGGGCTGAAATTCAAGAAGAATATGCATATGCTTTTGGTGAGATGTACATTCCTTTTAGAAAACATTCAGGCACAGTCTGATACAACTAGTTACAATTCAGGTTCTCACTTATAATAATTTCCCCTATCAAAATAAATCAGCAGTTTGATGTTACATGTTTACACAATTAATGGAAATGACTCACTAAATTAGAAAACATTGATGACCAGGGATATTACACAACTATTTTTAAAAGGAGAGAAAGGATTAGAGCTCTACCTTGGAGGAATTTCCATCAAGTAGTTTCTGTGAGAAAAGTAAGATTTATTTTTAAGTATTATATTAAAATTCCCATGTACTTCCTTTTCCAGGTATGCACAACCCCTCCCACTATCAACTTCCAATACCAGAGTGCCACATTACAATTGATGAACCTGCAGTGACACATCATTATCACTCAAGTCCATAGTTTACATTAGGCTTCGTTCGTAGTGTTATAAATTCTACTGTTTTGGACAATGTATCATGACACGTATCCACCATTTTAGTATCACACAGAGTAGTTCCACTGCCCCAAAAGCCGTCTGTGCTCTGCCTATTTATCCCTCCTTCCCCACAAACATTGGCAACCACTGGCCTTTTTGCTGTCTCCATGGCTTGCCTTTTCCAGAACGTCATGTATTTGGAATCATATCATGTTGCCTTTACAGATTGGCTTCTTTTACCTACTGAGGTGCATTTAAGATTCCTCCCTGTGTACACATGGCTTGAGAGCTCACCTCTTTTCAGTACTGAATAATTGTCTGTATATACTACGTTTTATTTATCAGTTCACCCACTGAAGGACATCTTGGTTGCCTCCAAGTTTGACAATTAGAAATAAAGCTGCTGGCGGGGTGTTGTGGCTCACACATGTAATCCCAGCACTTTGGGAGGCTGAAGCAGGTGGATCACCTGAGGTCAGGAGTTTGAGACTAGCCTGGCTAACATGGTGAAACTTCCTCTCTACTAAAAATAAAAAAAAAAAAAATTATCTAGGTAGCTGTAGTCTCAGCTATTTGGGAGGCTGAGGCAGGAGAATCCCTTGAACCTGGGAGGTGGAGGTTGCAGTGAGCCGAGATTGCACCACTGCACTCCAGCCTGGGCCTCAGAGGGGGACTCCCCGTCTCAAAAAACAAAACAAAATAAAACACTTTTCTCCAGAATGATATGCAAAACCATCAGGATAATATTAGCAAAGAGATATACAACATGTAGTCGCATATATTTTAAAAAATGTATTGAAGATGCAATGGATTTTAGTTTGTTTGAGTAAATGAGTAAAAGCAAAATTTCACATTAGAATGAATAAATGTATGTTTTATAGATAGCCTCACTCTTAGAAATGTCGCATTTGGGGAAATTGGCTATAAGTGTTTGTTTTGTCTTTTGTTTTGTATGTTCAAATAAGATTACCCATTGTTCGAAAATTGCTATGTAGGAAAGATAAGAAACATTTCTTGTTACCAATATTTGCACAAAATTTTCCGTGGATTTATCAAAGAAAACAATGCTTTTGAATTGCTATCTGCAGAAAAAAAACTACAAATCGTTGATATTGAAGCTTTGTTCTTAATTATTGATGTCTAACAATGATTTAATTCTCTTTTGTATAGCTTCACAGTAACAATTTCATTCAGGCTGTAGCAGTTGACACACATATGCATATAATTAGCATTATCTATTGTTATGAGCTATCACTCATATAGTGCATTCATACTGTAGTTATATTGGTAATATAAATTCTTGTTCATAAAATGAAAAAATATACTTTACTAGCTTTCGTGCCTTTAGGTGTATTGAGTAGTTATTTTCCTTAAGGAACCACATTTATATATCTTCTGTATAGGATTTTTAAGATTTCTGGAAGTTTTCAGAGAAAAAGATGACATCCAATATAGTTTTTAATGTGTCTTTGCCATCTGGGTTTTCAGATTCATTTGGTTTAATTCAAAGATTAAAGACGGAAAAATTGGACCAAATGATGGAATAAATCCCAGTGGAAGACATACTTCTGCTGTGATTATTTTTGAGATTAATTGATTCTTTAACTTGTAACTACACCCAGTGACTTTAGTCACAGTTAATAACTGATTAATCATAATCATATGGATTAATTGTACCAGTGCATGCTGGGGGGTGGGTTCACTTGCTTATGTAACAGGAGAAACTCAAGTGGAAGTGGAGAGTGGATTAAACAAGTGCTTCTATAATTCAGTGAACTAAACTCAAATGAAGCTATTTAGTGTGTAATAAATGACTTTGGATTTTTTAAGGCTAAGAAAGTGTGTGCTTTAATGTAAAATACTGGGAGTCGTCAAAAATAATTTTAAGTTTTCTAGCTTAGAATCCTAGGACCTTAAATGAAAACCTTCTGAAAAATAGGTATACTCAACTGATAAACTAACTCTTGGCTGGACACAGTGGCTCATGCCTATAATCCCAGCACTTTAGGAGGCTGAGGCAGGCATATCTCTTGAGGTTAGGAGTTTGTGACCAGCCTGGCCAGCATGGTGAAACCCCACCTCTACTAAAAGTAAAAATTAGCTGAGCGTGGTGTCATGTATCTGTAATCCCACATACTAAGGTGGCTGACGCACAAGAATCACTTGAACCTGGGACATAGAGGTTGCTGTGTGCCAAGATCATGCCCCTGTACTCCAGCCTGGGTGACAGAGACTCTGTCTCAAAAAAAAAAATAATAAAAATAAAAAAGAAAGAAATCTTAACGTTTAGTTGTAAAAAAATTATATTACAAATGTCACAAGACCCTTGGGGTGTCACTTTGCCAGCTGGAAACCTATGTGGCCAATGGCACCTTTACCCAAGTTTTGCTCAGGCTCACTGGGTTTGTTTTGCCCACTTGGCCTGGCAGGCTGCACTCAGCTTGTGCTACCAGCCTGGATCTCACACCTGCCAAGGGTGAGCCAAGCATGGAGTGGTAAGGGGTATGTGAGTGACCACAGGGTCTAGCGACTGTGCACAGCCAGGCACGCCAGCTCTGGTGGGGCAGGCAGCTCCATTGGCTCCCTGCTAGGCTGCAGCTGGACCAGGCATCCTCCAAGGGGCTTTCACTGCAGATACTGGGGAATGCCGTGGTGCCCAGAATCTTGGAGACTCAAGGAACTGCAGAGTCCTAAGGAGAATGTCACAGCTCTGGCTTGGGAAGCTCCTAGGTCTGGGTTCCCCAAAGGACCATGGCTCATCTCTGTTTCTGTCTTCTCTCCTTTTCATCACCAGCAATATTGCAAGCAAGGAGGCATGTTTCAGCCCTGTTTGTGTGGGAGCTTTTTCAGTCCTACCATTTAGAAGGTCCCAAGTTCTTGTCCCATATCCAGGAAGAGTAAGGTACATGGACAACTACAGGTGTGAGCAAGGAGAAGAGGAGCTTTATTGAGCTATAGTACAGGTCTTAGGAGACCTGAAGTGGGTGCCTCCTTTTGCAGGCAGGTCATCCCAGGGTCTGTATAGCCATCAGAGACTTAGAGTGGGTAGCTCCTATCTGCAGGCACGTTGTCATGATGAGTGTACAGTTGCCAGTGGAGAGGAGAACCACAGAGTGCATAGCTCTTTTCCCCAATTAGGTCATCCCATTGCCTGTCCTAGTCTGGCCAAGTCTGGAATTTTAATGGGCTTCAAAGGGGAGGAAGTAGGTGCTAATTGGTCCATGGGCAGCCATGGGCAAGACTGGGAAAAGCACCATAAGTTCTCACTCTGGTAGAGGGAATTGGCCGCCTGGTTCCCATACTACAGAGTACCTGGTTTTAAGGTGGGGTTTGACAGGGGTCCTGCTCCTGTCTGTCCAGGAGCCTATCTTCTTCCTGCTCTCTTCATGGAGCCCAGGCTGTTCATGCTAAGGGGTGCCTGCAGGCTGGTGCCAAGTGGCCTTCAGCCCCATCTTGGCCTCTCTACTGTACTTGTCAGCACCCAAAGTCCAGAGGTGGGTGAAGCAGTCGGAGGCTGGTGTGTCAGTGCCGCTCCTGGCACATACACAGCAGGCCTGGTCTTGATGGAGCCTGGGCTGGGCCACAACTTTGCTCCAAAATTGGGAGCTGGGAGCCAGGAGAGGCCAGGCAGTGGAAGCAGGCACTTCCAAGTATGCAGGCGCAGGGGGCTTCACAGGCAGAGAGCACAGGGATGTCTGGGTCCCTTGCTGTGGCTGGGTGGCTGCAGCTGCGCCTGGGTTCACAGGGCTCTCACCCCACCAACTTGAAAGGGGGTGAGACTGCTGCTTGTTCCCTGCTCGCACAGGCCCCACGGAGTGCACAGCCCTTGCCACATCTCCCCCACTGCAGTCATGTCTTTGCAGCAGCCACTCCAGTTGGGCCACTGCTGCCATCAAAAGTAAAATAATAGTTTACTAAAAATAGTTATTTCAAACATTGGGCATTTTCCTAAAGCTCCTTATGTTTTATTTTATTTTATCCTAGGAATTTTGGTGTACTCAGCCTAAGGAAAAACAAGTTCTCTCAGCTTAATGAAAAACAAAACTGTAACAAAGCAAGACTCTCTTGATCACATGTTGTCCTCTACTCACTCTTTCTCTCTCTCTTTTTTTTTTTTTTTTTTTTTTTGGTCAGAGCCAAACTTCTTGAAGGGATTATACCCATTAATCTCTCCATGTTTTTACTTGACTTTCTCTCCATGTTTTTACTTGACTTTCTCCATGTTTTACTTGACTCTGTAAAGTACAGGAAAATGCTAGACCCATCACTCCACTGACAACCCTGGCAAAGGTCACCAGTGATCTATTACTAGCCAAATTTAAAGTCACTTTTTAGTTTTGTTGTTTTTTTACCATTTAGCTCTCCAACCTCTCCATGTGTGGAAGTGCTATTTATTTGCTATTGATTTGTTTTGACTCTACCTCTACTTCTCTTTCATCACTTTTTCCTTAGTCTTTTACAAATCCCTCTTGCCCAACTTTGTGTGTGTGTGTGTGTGTGTGTGCGCGCGCGCACGCGCGCGTGCACGCACGCATGCTGCCCAGGCCTCTCTCACTGATCCTTCCCTTTTTCCATTCTCCATACTCCTTAAGTGGTCCCTTCCCCTCCATAGCATACTGATGACTCCCAAATCCATATGTAGCCCAGAGTTATTCTGGCTCTAGGTCGTGTGCATTGCAACTAGAGGAGCGAGTCACATGATCCAAACAGGACTCATCAACTTTCTTACCTTTTACAACTCCCATTCAACCCCACCCACAGCCCGGTAAAGTTCTCTCTTTACATTTCATGTTTCAGTTAGTGCACTGTCTACCCAACTGCCAAAGCCAAGTCCTTAGAGACCTTTTTTAACTCCCACCTTTTGCCCAGCCCTCTTTCTGATCACTCACCCAGTTCAGTTTACTTAAGTCTCCTCTCCATGCCTATTTTAACCCTTATTTCAAAGCCCCTGTCATTGTTCATCTCAATTGTTACTGCCACCTTCTTGTTGATCTTCTTACCATTCTTTTTGCCACCTCCAAATCTCTTCTCCAGAAAGAGCCAGGATGATCTTTCTAAAGCAAACGCTTGGCCAAAAAAGTAATATAATGAAATTGATTTTCTTTAGCATACATGGTGCTGCTAAGAATTTGGTGCATTTTTGTCTCTCAAACATCATACCAAATTACGATTCCCCAACATCCAGGAATCTTTCCTAGCTTTGCTGGATATCTGATATTGGCTCCGATATCTCAGAACTTTATACGTGCTACTTCCTATTCTTCACATGTATACATTACTATATACATGTGAAGAATTTTGATCTGTTTAATAAAAATCATATGCTGTTTACTTAAAATAAAATTTTGTAATTATTTAATATGTTACCTAACATACTCTCTTCATAATTTAGGATTTATTTCAGTCATCATCTTTTCAGGAAGCCTTTACTATTCTTTGCAGAAAGAAATAGTTGTCTGTATTTGGCTTGCATCTCTGTAGGACCGTTTACTTGTGTTGTGTTTTTTTCGTCTTACTCATTTATTTTCCTTTTTTGGCTCATGAATTGTAGGCTACTTGTTAACTGAATGATGTATATAATGCTTAGCATATTGTAGACATGTAAGATATGAATGAAAACAAACAAACATTTTATATTAAGACATATTTGATGATAATACTCATCCTGTTACGTATATACTGGCAAATTAATCTCTCTGAAATGTGACTTCTTAGGACGTTAAAAGAGATGAGGTTTCTTTAAAAATGAAATTACTTGGCATATGTGAAATTTCTTCCAAAAAATCCTGGCCCAAAATAGGTATTCAATAAATATTCAGTATATCACTCATTTGATTATTTGTACATCGTGTCTTGAACACCTATATTTTGAGATTAATAGAAACTCAAAAAAAGCATTGTAAGGTAAAACTGGGCGAGTAGATAATTCTTATAGGTGTACAAAGAAAAACTGTGGAAAAATTCAAATTGTCTTGGAACATTTCTCCTACCATTACATCAAAACCTATGTCAAATTTTTCATAGAATTAAGAATTCTTCTAGAATTAAGAAAAACAGCATATATTAATTTTCTTAAACTGACTTTAATCTACCAGTGTTTGGCGTATTTAATCAGCCAAAAAAAAGTTTAAAGAAAATAAGTTATAAAGGGGTACCTACCCCATTTAAGTGAAAAAACAAGATTTTTTAAAGATTATTATGATATAAATCAGTTGTATTGCTGAAAACTGACATTGACTATATTCATGACAGATTACTCTTCTTTTATGTTAATTTATTAGATTATTATTGAGTATGCCCATTATATTGGTTTTCAAGACCCTAAGGTATGAGTCCTATACACATATAAATATATCTTATAGGAAACCATATTAGTTATGTTATGGAAATATATTTAAAATATTAATATATCAAGTATTATACTCAGTTATTTACATTGCTGTATACATCTGAAGAATTTTGGCCTCCCAAAGTGCTGGGATTGCAGGCATGAGCCACCATGCCCGGCCAGGCACACATATCTTAATGAACAGCTAGTTCAAATATATCTAAGATTCCAGATTCACAGCTATGGAGATAGTTAACAGAACACAGCATCTCTAGGGGAAAATAAGTGGATTGTGAATAAACAATTGCACAATCTATAGAATTAAAATAAATTTAAAATAGGTGAATAAGAGTCTACATATGGATGCCTAATAAAAAGCCATGACTTCCTGTCCAATATCTGTACCTGTGGTAGTTTTCAGACTTTGACTTCATTGACTAAAGACTGAATCACTAGAAAGAAACCTGAAACACCATAGCAAATGTATATGGTAATTATTCTCTCAGTTCTTTCTACAAAAAAAACTACATCCATTTACTTGGACGTACATTAAGGAAAAGGGATTCCTGAGATAATTTGATACTTTGAGAAATGTCCTATATAGGATACAAATTGACCTGGATATCTGGTGTTCTGGAGTGGGCACATTGCCATGGATTATCTGATCATATCATGTACTACATCAACTAAAAATGCCAACTTAATAGAGTGAGAGAATGGCCTTTTAGAGAGGACAATTGAGTCTTGTAGAGAAAATATCCAGTAAGGAGTGGGTGCTACCCTCCAGGAAGCAGTTAAACTCTAAGTCAGTGACCATTATTATATGCTGCTGCTTCTCCATATAGAATACATAGGTCCAAGAACCAAGAAGTGACCTCACTATCATCACATCCAATGACCCTCTGGGGGAATGATTTCTTTCCCGCAACTCTGGGCTCTGCCAGTTGAGAGGCCCCAGTTCCCAGAAAGAGAAAAAGCTTCTATTCAATGACATAGCAAGAGTCCCATTAATCTTTAAGCCATAGCAGCAACTCAGTTGCTTCCGGTTTCTGTGTCAGCAAACAACAGAGAAGAGGAGTGACTATCCTGCTGGGATGAGCAGCCTATATGAGGCTGTTGGTAGGACTGTTGTGACATAGTGAGGCAGTAAACACTATGTTTGATACCCAGTTCATGCAGCGAGTCACTTGCGTTGAATTCATTCATGGTTAGACATTTCTAAACATGAATGCTCTGCTAGGCATTCTCTTGTTCAATTTTGGTCGTAAACAGACAAGTACGATAGCCTCGGTTTGAGAAGGATATGATGATCAAGGGCTTGAATTTGACAGAATTTTAGTAATGCAACTAGGTAAGCTACCTACACCAAAAGATGTACTAGCCCGGGGTGAGCGGATTCTTGAATGGCAATAGTAGAAGGAGATGATGGATATAGTCCTACTGTAGTTTTCCCAGAAAGAGACTAACTGGAGTCTTGGAGTAGCCTTTCCTGGACAGATTTATCACACTTACCCACACCTAGCAAGTAGAACTGAGTGGATACTGCAGTGTACCAGTCAGATGCCTTCCTCAGGACTGAAGCACTCATTCCTCCCGCTGATGAGAGTATTAGCAGATAACTGCTGTCAGCTAAAATTACTCTGTCTAGAAATAAGCCAAACGGATCAGGCCCTACCCAGGTTATGTCTCCTAGTGAGGAGTAGCACAAATTGAATGACCCGTTGATAGGGGAGGGGAGGGTGAATAAAGTCTTAGCCCCTTAGCCTCAGGGCAAGGCAGCTTTGAGGGGATATCACAGCTCAGAAAGTTCTGCAAAGCTACTGAGTCCTGCAACTGTACTGTGGTTCAATCTTCCCCTTGATCAATCCTACTTCTATTACTCTCTCACATGTGTTGATCTGTAAGGTATTTCCCAGACCATTTGTGTACACATATCTCTGAATCGGTTTTCTCAGAAACCTGTCCAAAACCAAATGCAAATATTCAGTGTGTATTTAGTAATATAAGGAATATATATTAAAATAGATTTAAGTGATATGTGTGGTGTAAATTAAATTATTCTGTGTATATATATCTACACATGTGCATACACATAGGCGCACACACACATGTATAATCTCCCTTAAAATTTTAGCTGTGCTATTGTTTTACTTGTCTAAAACAAATCTTGTTTTGGCATGTTGTTTTAAAATCTGAAATGCAAGGAAACACTTGAAAATTTCTAAACATGAATGAATTCAACGGATAGCCAATATGATAAGCCATTGTCACAAAGTTAGAATCTTAAAAACCAATTACCCAGACGTCATTCAGACCAGGGAAAAGCAGGTCTGATCTATTCCAGACTGAGTCTGTTGATACCACCACGTAACAAGAAAAGAGCTAGGGATACATCAATAAATGGATGTTGGAAAGTACAGCCCTGTTAACAGTTTGAAACTCACCATTGTTACACTGTTTACCATCCAATTCTGTTTTGTTCCTGACCTTTCTGAATTTAGAATTTAATTTTTATAACATATACAGCTCATAACTTCCAAAAATGAGCCTGTGACTAAAATAAGTTATGTTCTGAACAAGAAAAAATAATGATTTACAGTTGAATCAGAATATCTTTTTTCAAGTCACTAAGGCTAAATTCAATTAATGTATGTATGATATAAGTGAAAAGCTAATTACCAAATTAACGAATATTTGATAGATTTTTAAAACCTCCAAACATTTCATAATGATGCTTGTGTCCCTAAATATCGCAACTTAATAAAACCAGACAGCATATATCACTGCAGCTAATAGAGTGAATTTGAATGGAAAGTCCCTTTAAATTTGACCAAAAAGCAGCAGTTGTTCTGTAAATTTACACTACTAAAATTAGAGGCCTTTGAGGTAGCTGTGAAAGTATTCTAATGTTGGAAGAAAAAAAAAATCCTCAGAATGTTGCAAAACTAGAAATCAAAGTAGGGCTGTCAAGCGATTCACATTTGAAAGAAAAAAAAACTTTTTAAAAAAAGTGACAAAAATTTTGGATTCTGTTCTTTGATTCTCTAGGGTAGCTATTACTTCACTACTTTTGTTGGCTTTTTATTATGTTAACACATCACAAAGAGTCTTTTCTAAGGAACAATGCCTTTTAAATATTTAGGGTAGCGTATGCTCACACAGTTCAGTATTCTTATGCTCACATAAATACTTTAGGTTATTTTCAGGCCTTTGTAAAAGTTTTTGTCATGTAGAAGCATTTGATAGTCTGAACAACGGGCAAGTGCCATTTTACCTATTTATAGTAATAGTTGAGTGTATTATGAATTGGTGAAATAAAAATAAAATAGCCTAGAATCAATAGGAGTTTAAATGAGACTCCAGTAATGAATAATGATAGTGATAATATTATTAATCATAGTAATAGGTAATTTTATTAAGCATTCATTAAAAGTAATAGCAAAAACTGAAATTACTTTTGCACCACCTTAGTGCTATGTGTCCAGGGCTTTATGGACTGTCTCATTTAATCCTTCGACAGCCTAAATAATACAGTATCATTATTATTCTGATTTGCTGACAAGGAAACTGAAGACAACAGAATGAAGTAACCCTTCTTGGTTATAATTACAAGGTGGTAATGAACACAGCAGGTTTCACATCATACTTAAAGTATATACTAAGTTTATACTAGCATTGGAACTAAGAGCTTGTCGCTTTAAGGCAAGTACATTGTTAAAATGTATTTTTCTCTTAAGAACCTGGACTGTGCCATATCAGGGGTTGGCATATTATGGTCCATTAGCCAAACCAGGTTGAGGAGTGCCTGCATTTATAAATTGAGTTTTACTGGAACTCAGCAACATTCATCATTAATTTACCTATTGTCTTTGGCTGCTTTCACACTGCAATGGTACCGATAAGTAGTTGAGACAGTAAACATTTGACCCACAAAGCCCAAGGTATTTATGCGTTTTTCAGAAAATACTGAGCCTCTACTGTGTAGTCTTTCTTTAGGATACATGCAAAAGGACACATACTGAGTTCTGATATCCAGTAATAGAAATTGGAATGCCTTTTAATAATGCCAGTAATGCCTTCTTTTAGCACTCTTCAAAATAACAGATATAATCTGGAATATAAAATTTGAGATAACATTTAATCCTGTGCAAGGTCATATTTTGGTACTATAAATATTCTAATAATTTACAAACAATTTTTAATTGTTTTTAATATATGTTATAAATAATTGGAAAAAGAAGTATATTAAGACAAAGAGGTCCAGTACAGTAGTTCACGCCTGTAATCCTAGTACTTTGGGAGGCCGGAGGTGGGAGGATCACTTGAAGCTAGGAGTTTAAGACCAGCCTAAGGAACATAGCCAGACCCTGTCTGTACAACAAAAAAATTATTCTGGCATGGTGGCACATGCCTGAGTCTCAGTTACTCAGGAGGTTGAGGTAAGGGGATGGCTTGGGTCCAGAAGGTTGAGGCTCCAGTAAGCTCTGATTCCACCACTGGACTTCAGCCTGGATGACAGAGTACACCCTGTTTCAAAAAAGAAAGAGTAAGTTGGGCAGCTTGATACTAATTTTTTTGTCACTGAGGTGCATTGTTTTAGTCAAACTCTTGAATTTGAGTGTTTTAAATTTTTATCTGTCTCATGGAACTCTGTTTTATGTGGCTGACAAAGAGTTGGAAATACACAAGATTAGTTGTACTTTATCAACAAATGGAGATACTAATATACTTATTACTAGAAACGTCTTTGCAAATGAGTTCAATAAGCTGAGTGAAAAAAAAAGAACCCAGTGCTAAGTAATACAGTCAATGAGGAATACATATTTTTGGTTGGGTTGCATATGCACAATACTTTAAAAGTCATCTATCCATTGTTGCCAATGCTTTCAGTGTTTCAGTCGTGAGGTCCTTGCCTATTCCTGTGTCCTGAATGGTTTTGCCTAGGTTTTATTCTAGGGTTTTTATGGTGTTAGGTCTTAGGTTTAAGTCTTTAATCCATCTGGAGTTAATTTGAGTGTAAGATGTCAGGAAGGGGTCCAGTTTCTGCTTTCTACGCATTGCTATCCAGTTTTCCCAACACCATTTATTAAACAGGGAATCCTTTCCCCATTGCTCATTTTTGTCAGGTTTGTCAAAGATCAGATGGTTGTAGATGTGTGGTGTTGCCTCCGAGGCCTCTGTTCTGTTCCATTGGTCTGTATCTCTGTTTTGGTACCAGTACCATGCTGTTTTGATTACTGTAGACTTGACACAAGAGCAGAAGATCAAACACCGCATGTTCTCACTCACAGGCGGGTGTTGAACAATGAGAACATGTGAACACAGGGAGGGGAGCATCACACACTGGGGTCTGTGGTGGGGAACTAGGGGAGGGACAGCGGGGGGTGGGAGTTGGGGAGGGATAAAATGGGGAGAAATGCCAGATGTAGGTGATGGGAGGAAGGCAGCAAACCACACTGCCATGTATGTACCTATGCAACAATCTTGCATGTTCTTCATAAGTACCCCAAAACCTAAAATGCAATAAAATACATATTTAAAAGAAGTCATCGAATAACATTGCCATTTGGTTGTTTTTACTTCTAGATTTGGATGACCCAGTAGTAACAGTTCATCAAAGTATAGGTGAAGCTAAAGAACAATTTTACTATGAGAGAACAGTGTTCCTCCGGTGCGTTGCCAACTCCAATCCACCTGTTCGGTACAGCTGGAGACGTGGCCAGGAGGTCTTGCTGCAAGGATCTGATAAAGGAGTTGAGATTTATGAACCATTCTTTACCCAGGTATGAATTAAGGTACAGTATTTCCACCCTACTCTGCTAGGTACTTTCTTAATTCAGGCAGCATGAATTCATAGCTATTTGAAAAGATGATTTTTCTATTTTGGCCTTTCAAAACCCAATATGTGGTTGACTTAAAGATTTAGAGAACTTAAATATAAAGGAAAACTTATTTTAATGTGGTAGTTAAATTTAAACTTAAATCTTGAAAACGTTTTTTAAACTTAATATGTCCAAACATACTTTTTTAACCTGTAAGTTTTCCTGTGTTTCACTATAACGTACATAGTTTTACATTTTGCTGACTGATTTGGGTTTTGTGGAAAATGTTTCTCAAAAGGAGAGATTTTGATTTCCCTATTTGCAAGTGGTAAATAACTATTAAAGAAGTGAAGAAACCTATTTGAAATTTATTTGGCTTTAGTTTTAGGAGAGAGATGTCTTTAGTTTTCTTCAGTCTTATTTGTTTTTGACTTGGTTTAGACATAGAGCTTTAATTATGTTAAAAATGAAAATGTGTCATTAGTCATTAAAAACAGATTTAATAAAAGTTGAATTCATTTTACATAGAGTAAATGTAATATGAAGAGTAAGGCATTAGTAAGTCTTGAGGAAGATATTGAAATTTGTAGGAATATTTATATGTTGTTATTATAAAAGTTGTTTCATGACGGGTAAGAAGCACAAAACTAAATTAACAATAAAAAATTAACATTTTTTTTAAATGAAAAAGTTTTACATTTAAAAAACATATGTGGACAAATGTTCAAAAGTGTTGTGACCCTGAAAAATAATTTTGAAAATTACATAAATTGGCCTGGTGCAGTGGCTCACTTCTGTAATCCCAGCACTTTGGGGGCCGAGACGGGTGGATCATGAGGTCAGGAGATCCAGACCATCCTGGATAATATGGTGAAACCCTGGCTCTACTAAAAAAAAAAACAACAAAAAATTATTCAGGTGTGGTGGCACATGCCTGTAGTCCCACTTACTTGGGGCAGGTGAGACAGGACAACTGCTTGAACCTGGAAGGTGGAGGTTGCAGTGAGCTGAGATTTCGCCACTGCACTCCAGCCTTGGTGACAGAGCAAGACTCCATCTCAAAAAAAAAAAAAAAAAAAAAAAATTACATAGATCACAAGATAGTCAGGAATTTGACACATCATACATACATTTGAGATATCTATATATCCCTAACGAGGAAAATGTAAACTAATCTTTAATTATTGTAAATATTTCACTTAATGGTTTTAAAGATTAATACAGCTTTCACATCTAAATTCTAATAACATAAGGTTATTCTGACTTTGTGAATATTCCAGCATCCCAATTTTCACCCTTTAATATATTTCCTTATATGGTAAACTAGGCCTGATCTCTTTCAGATTAATATAATTTTGGATATTTAGACATTAACTGTGGAATAATGCAGTGATTATACGATAACATCTGCACACGTCATATATATTCCTGTTTTGCAAATAGATTATAAATAAAAATATGTATTCTTTATTTTTTCAAAGTAACAGTTTTAAATTGCCAAAATACAAATGTCTAAAAATCAGCATCACACGTGTATTACTAGTCAGTTTACCATAACATAGTATCGAAGCCTGTTCTAACTGATCGTCTCTTTATTTAGGCCACTGTGATATTAAGTATTCTCTGCTAGTAGGCAGCACTGAATTTTCCCCCATACGTTCTGCAATACTTTAATTTGTTCTTCAATTATTACTAAAATGAATTTTTTAGTTAAAAATATTATCCAGATAAATGAACATCTATTACATATTTTTCTATTGTCAATCTATTTTAAAAATATATACATTAATATAAAATATATATTTTCACGATTTGGACAATCAGATTAAGAAGATGTAACTTTCTGACAAAAAGTTTCCACATCTTATATCAAGAACAGATAGTTGTGTTTTTATTGTTAATTCTGTCTATTTTTTTCTTATATATTCTGTTGTCAAACTTAAGCTGTACTTCATCTTCTAATTTCAAAAGTATAACTTAAAATGTAAATATTCTATATGAATTTAAATATAATTTTGTATATGTGTGTAGCTCTCACCATACCAACTAGTTGTTACTATAACAAAACTATAATACTGATGTCAGGAAAAAAAAAAACATATATCTCTACACATTAAGATTTAGAATATGTTTTCCTGTAGAATGTTGTCAAACATGTTAACATTTACAGATAGTGAGGTAAATGTAAACGTCTTTTCACTATATGGCTATTGCTTTTACTTTGTTGTTGAGATGGAGATTTGCTCTGTCACCCGGACTGCAGTGCAGTGGCGCAATCTCAGCTCACTGCAACCTCCGCCTCCAGGTTTAAGTGATTCTCATACCTCAGCTTCCTGAGTAGCTGGGTTTACAGGTGCCCACCACTATGTTGGGCTAATTTTTGTATTTTTAGTAGAGACGGAGTTTCACCATGTTAGTTAGGCTGATCTCAAACTCCTGACCTCAAGCAATCCACCTGTCTCGGCCTCTCAAAGTGCTGGGATTGCAGGTGTGAGCCACTGCACCTGGGTATATGGCTATTTCTAACCTGTACATGGGTCTAGTCACTTGGAAATGAACACGTGCACCTTGGCCAGATTTTGAAAAATCTTTTAAACTGTCAAAATATTCAGGAATTTCTTTTAAATTTACTGAACAAGCACAATCAAACGTCTAAAAAAATTGATACACAATAATTGTACGTATTTATCTGGTATGATGTGATGTTTTGATACATGTCTACACATTGTATCATAATAAAATCAGGATATTTAGCATATCCATTACCTCATACATTTATCATTTCTTCATGGTGAGAACATTCAAAATATTCTCTGCTAGCTATATTGAAACATGATACAATATTGTTAGTAATAGTCAACTTATGGTGCAACAGAACACTAGAATTTATTCCTCCTCAATGTAACTTTGCACCTATTGACCAATCTCTTTATAGTCTCCCTTCTTCCTCCCTCCCTCTGGCCACTGCTAACCATTATTATGCTCTCTAATTCTATGAGATCATCTTCAGATTCCACACATGAATAGATAATATAGCATTTGTCTTTCTGTACATTGATTATTTTACTTGACATAATGTTCTTTAGATCCATCCATGTCACTGGCTGTGGAACAGACTTACCATCTGCAGCAAGATGGATGGATCTGGAGGACATTATGTTAAGTAAAAGAAACATTAATTATTTTATAGCTGCATTTGTTATTTCATACTGAATGTACATATTCCACATCTTATTCATTCATCTGTTGATGGACGCTTAGATTTATTCCATGTTTTGTCTATTGTGAATAGTCCTCCAATAAATATGGAAGTGCAGGTATCTCTTCAACAAACTGATTGAAATTCTTGTGGATCTATTCAACAGTAGGATTGCTGGATCATATTATAGCTTGATTTTTAATTTTTTGAGGAATCCCCACACTGTTTTCCATAATGGCTGCAATAATTTGCATTCCCACGAACAGTATATTAAGTGTTACTCTTTCTCTGCATCTACAGAAGAATTTTTTATTTTTTGTCTTTTTGATAATAGCCATTCTAATGGGAGGGAGGTGATAGCTCTCTGTGGTTCTGTTTTGCATTTCCCTAATAATTAGTGATGTTGAGCATTTTTTTTTCACATAGCTGTTGGTCATTTGTATGTATTCTTTTGAGTAATTGAGTAATGTCTTTTTAGGTCTTTTGCCCATTTTTAAATGATTTTTTTTTTTTTTTTTGCTATTGAGTTGAGTTTGTGTATTTTCTAGATATTAACCTCTTTTCAAATGCAAAGTTTGTAAATATTTTCTCCCATTCTATAGGTTGTTTCTTCACTGTGTTGTTTCCATTCCTGTGCCCAAGCTTTTTAGTTCAATATAATTCTGTTTTTTCATTTCTGTTTCATTTGCCTGTGCCCAGACCAATGTCATAAAGCATTTCCCCTGTGTTTTCTTCTAGTGGTTGTCTTATTTCAGGTCTTATATTTAGGTTTTGAATCCATTTTGAGTTGATGTTTGTATATGAGGAGGGATAAAAGTCTAGCTTCACTTTTCTGCATGTGAATATTCAAGCTTTCCAGCACTATCTACTGAAGACACATTGTCCTTTCCCTAATGTGAGATTTTGTTACTTTTGTTGAAAATTCATTGGCTGTAAAGTGTGTGGATTTGGTTGTATTGTGTATTGTGTTCCATTTGCTATGTATCTATTTTTATGTCAGTACTGCAACCGGGTTTTTTCTTGGATGCTGGTGATTGTTGTGGGTTCTTGGCCTCCAACCTCTTAAGGAATAAGCGGTGGGGCACTGCAGGTGGACCGTATGCTCATAAAGCCAATTATCAGACCCAAAAAGTATTGCAGAAAGGCGATTTTATTTAGGTAGAGAAAAGAGAAGGCAAGGAGAGAAGAGAAGGGCTTCCACTAAGAGTGTGGAAGGGGATTCCTGAGAGGAAATATGGCCAAGTGTGTGGGCATGGACATTTATCCTGGGAGGCACCCCCACCTTCTCCAAGACCCTGGGCCATTGAAAGGAGTTCCTTAGAACTTCCGCTGGAGTGATTGACTTTTAGTTTCTTCCTATGCCCACAAAATTCAAACATAAACCGTTGAATCTCCTGGATGGAGAAAGATGGGAGGGGGCATGGCGCAGGGAAATTCTTGCCCTTAAAGCTACACCCCATCATAGACCCGGAAAGAGAACACATTGACTCAGTACTATGCTGTTTTGGTTACTATGCATTGCAGAATGTTTTGAAGTCAGATAATATGATGCCAACTTTGTTGCTTTTGCTCAAAATTGCTTTGGCTGTTTGGGGTTTTTAGTGGTTTCATACAGATTTAGGATTGTATTTTCCTATATCTGTGAAGAATTTCTTTGGTATTTTCACAGGATTGGATTGAATCTGTGGGTTTCTTTGGATAGTACAGACATTTTAACAATGTTAATTCTTCCAATCCACTAACCTGGAATATCTTCCAATTTATTGGTATCCTCTTCAGTTTTTCTCATCAATATTTTATGGTTTGCATTGTATCATTTTTTCCCCTCCTTGGTTAAATGTATTTCTAAGTATTCTTTAGTTAGGTAATATGGCAGAGGTCGTCTTAACACTGAGGATTCATCATCTCAGAGAAGCCCTCTTTCCTTCCTTTTTATACTTCTATATTGGGTTACTCTTGCCTTGTTTACTTTATCTTTTGCTTGTTATGCTAGTGTTTCTATGTCTATATATATATATGGACAAAACATATGTATTTGTGTGTGTATACGTGTATATATATAACTTTATATAAACATATATATTTCTTAAATGTTAAGGATTTCTTGAACTGTTTTTCTTACTGCCATGTGTATTTCATAATGAAAACACTTTTATGTTAGCATTGTTTGTATTGGAGCACCTCAATAATATTTTAATTTTTAAATGTATCTCCATAGGTTGATAGTCATTGGCCTTTGTGGCTTCATGACATAAACAAGATTCAATTAAAATAACTAAGATCTATTATATTCACGATACGGGCATACCTTTGCCAAAGATACAGAGGTCACTAGTCAAAGCTCTTCCTCTAATGTTTGTTGATATATAAAGAAAAACTTAAGGTGAACAGTAATTATAATATGAAATAAAAATCATTGTCCAAATAGAGGTACACGATACTGCTATGAAGGGAGCATTCAAAATGGATGCTCCATTTGGCACCTGCAAGTAATGCAGAATAAAGACAGTATCTCCAAAGATTATCCATGTCTCTGGTTAGTTAGAACAGTAATTAGTATGTGTGGAGAACAGGGGATTGTGAAGCAGGGAAGGCATACTGGGAATGTATGGTGGAAGGATTCCGATAAGAGATCATATGTCTGCTTAAGTTTTAATTTTAGAAAATGACATTTCTTTTAAGGATATGTTTTCAATAATAGTGTTATTTAATAATACTCTCTTGTTTTTAATGAAATAGAATTCCTAAGATAATGAAATGTATCTATTTTGTATGCTCATTCATAATATGTTAGTTACTACAGCAATTTGAGTTAAGTATTCCAAAAATCTATTGAGTGACAAAAATCTTGTTTATATTTTTTATAGATAGTGTTTCCAGAAAAAAAGTTGGTTTGTGTTCCTGAAGCTGATATGAATTCAGAAGCATATAATGCACTATTTCTAAGAGGAATAATTATGCTTTTTGTACTTCTACTCACTACTAAAAGGCATAGAGTAGCAAATATCATTTTGTATTTATAAGTTTATAATAAATTAGTCACTAGAGTTTCATAAAATGAATCTAAATTGACAGGTGTTAGTGTTTTACTGGTATCTAAGGATCCTAATGAATGAATATAATTTTTTTAGTGTTCTAGTTTATTTTATAAGAAATATGGAAATACTTCTTAAGGCTGTATGTATTTCTTCACTAGAGAAGTGTCAGCATTGGTAAGGGCCACTAATATACATTGTATGGTTTCCTTTTATTTCGTTTGTTAAAAAATAATGTCAAAAGTTAAATATATGTATTGCAGATAATTTTGTAATTGTTTAAGAAATGTTAAACAATTACTTAAATCTTACAAACTGAAAATTCACTTTCCATTTGTCTGGAACTTTTGTAAAGATGCTTATGGCATCATCTTGGGTATTGTAATTATACCATGTAATTACAAGACTGAACATATTTACATCAATTACATAATTAGTTATAATTAGTCTAATTAGACTAATTATATAATTAGACAATAATCAACTCAAAATTCTTTTTTACAAATCATGAAAATTCACATGCAAAAAGCCTCCCAACACCCAAAATATCAAATTCAAATGATCAATAAAATAAAATTAACATCATGTGATAAAGTAGTTATAAATAATAAACTAAATTATATTCATTATCACATGTGTGTATATATATATATATATATATATATGCCATTTGATAACATTAATGTGTGTGTGCATATAGTCTCTACTTTCTTTTTTTTTTGAGACGGAGTTTCACTTTTGTTACCCAGGCTGGAGTGCAATGGCACCATCTCGGCTCACTGCAACCTCCACCTCCTGGGTTCAAGCAATTCTCCTGCCTCAGCCTCCTGAGTAGCTGGGATTACAGGCACGTGCCACCATGCCCAGCTAATGTTTTTGTATTTTTAGTAGAGACGGGGTTTCACCATGTTGACCAGGATGGTCTCGATCTCTTGACCTAGTGATCCACCCGCCTCGGCCTCCCAAAGTGCTGGGATTACAGGCTTCAGCCACCGCGCCCAGCGTATAGTCTCTACTTTCTTATACATTCTGCTGTATAGTTTTAAAACATTGTATCCTGACTGTAATGAATTAAGAAGGTGCAAGGCTCAAAATTTTCCATAATTCTGTTATTTTAAAAAATATTCTTTTAACAGACTTCAGCTATATTACCTACTCTACCCATTGACATGATATATACATTAATCTTACAGATTAACTTAGAGACCATGTAACCTGTGTCCTCTAGGTTCATATGTTTTGGTATCTTGTTTTCTGACTGCAAGAAGTTATTTTAGCTCACCCAGAACAACTCTCCAGTCCCAGGATAGCTGAACCATTGGGAAATCATGGATCTAGAGGCTTTTCTTTCTTTTTTTGTCTATCCTTTATAGTCCATTTTGTGTTGCCAAAGGAACACCTGAAATTAGGCAATGCATAAAGAAAAAGAGATTTATTTGGTTCTCAGTTTTGCAGACTATACAAGAAGCATGATACTGCATCTGCATCTCGTGAGGGCTTTATGCTGCTTTCACCATGGCAAAGGGGAGCTGGTATGTGCAGAGGTCACATGGTAAGAGAGGAAGTCAGGGGGCGGGTGCCAGATTGTTTTTAACAACCAGCTCTCATCAGAACTAACAGAACTCACTCACAGTCCCCCTCAGGACATTATTCATGAGGAGTCTGCCACCATGACCCAGATGCTTTTCATTAGGGTCTACCTCCAACATTAGGAGGGAGGCCTATCTCAACATGAGGATTAGGGGACAGTCATCCAAACTATAGCACCTTCTCATATGCCTATTTTGCTGCTGTGCTCTGAATAAGAATTAACTAGGATATGCATGTACATACCCTTGTATTTATAGGGCTCTAAAGAATAGAAATAATCTCAAACAGTAGTAGGAATAATCTTTTGTAATCTCAATATTACCACAAAATTAATATTTTTTTTTACTTTTAGATAACATAAATACCAGCAGTGTCCCTGACCACAAAAAGGCATACAAAATGTTTTAAGAATGCATCCTTTACAAAAGTCACCTCTGTATTTTAACGGCCAGAGCTGCATTCATGTTGGTTCTGTGTACTTGATTATTGTATGTATTTCCCTTGGGGCTTACCTTTGTTTTACATTCTTTCGTCCATAGTGACTGTTTAATTCTCCTATGAATGGCCCCAAATGCAGCCGTATAAATCTGTCTTGCAGACTACCCTAATGTAAAGATTTTTAAAATTCCTATTACTACCATTAGAGTCAACTTGGTTCAGGAAGCTTGCTAAAAACTTACTGTGTACAAGATGATGAGCTGGCTCTATTCTTTTCTAGTCAGCAATCTTTCCTGAGTTGACAACATGCACAACACTGTGCAAATGGTAGGGAATAGAATTTGAAGTGATCTCATTAAATGGAAAGGCAGGGTCAATACATACACATAATGTAAATGATAAAAACATATGCAAATATGTAAACAAAGGTGATTGATATAAATAGACAAAAGGTATTAAAAAGTAGAGGAGAATACACGTAGGTAGAATATACTTCTAAAGGGTGGATCAGAAGTAAGAGTTTTTAGGTTGGAATCTCTTCTTTTTGAGGCTGGTGCAGTGGCTCATGCCTATAGTCCCAGCACTTTGGGAGGCCAAGGCAGGCAGATCACTTGAGGCCAGGAGTTCCAGACCAGCCTGGTCAATATGGTGAAACCCTGTCTCTACTGGAGATACAAAAATTAGCTGGCCATGAGGTTACGTGCCTATAATCCCAGCTACTTGAGAGGCTGAAGCATGAGAATCGCTTGAACCTGGAGGTGAGTTACAGTTAGCCAAAATCAGATGACTGCACTCTTGCCTGTGTGACAGAGTGAGACTATGTCTCAAAAAAAAAAAAAATATATATATATATATATATATATATATATATATGAATGAAGAAAACTCTTATATTGGCTGTCAGATAATATTCAAAAGGACTGGAGAGTAGAGTACAGTTGTTTGGTGAAATGGAGAATTAGGGTTGGTGAAAATCAAGTTTAAAGTATTTTCCAAAATGAGAAGGCAAGCCTTGTTGGAAAAAAGTGGAGGAGATTGGTAGCATTAAACATGTAATAAGTAAATTTAGAATAAATACAAATCTGTGACCATAACCCATCTAATATAAGCTTTCCAAGCTTTGAAGTCTTATTTTACGCTGTTTGTTGCACTGCACTCCAGTCACATTAATTTTCTTTCTAGCTCTCCAACATGCCAGCCTTACTGCTGTGTCAGGGTCTCTGTGGTTGTGAGTTCCAGTGTCATTCTGTATCACTCATCCCTCCAGTGAATTTCTAGTTCTTCAACTTTTAACTCAAGTAAGACCTCCTGAAAGCTGCTTTCCAGTCTGTTCCATTTAAGTAGCTTACCACATCGTTATTTCTCTCTATCTCTATGTATGCTCTTGTTTGATTTACTTGGTAGCATTTAATACTCTGAAATCATCCTTTGCATTTGTCTAGATATTGATTGTTTCGCATATATGTTTCATGTTTTTCCCACGGTGTTCCCAGCATTCAAAAGGTGATTGGCACAGAGTATGTACTAAATGATTGTCTGTCTGTTGAAATAAGGCTATAGTTAATTTTTTATGAACATTTTACTGAAATACTTGTGTAGAAAAGCACATGAAACCTAAGTGTACAGCTTGATGAGTTTTTAGAGAGATCACACCCCTTCTAGTAGATTGAAGATCAAGAAACAGAACACTGGAGCAGTTCATCCCCTCCATGTTTTTGGTAAATTTTAAGTAATCAACTGACTATTTCTTAAAGTGGGAGATAGGACATGCCATGGCAAGATAACATTTAAATTAATTGAGAATCCTTGATATAATTTTTATGTTTTACAGGGAACATGGAGACAGCCTGGCTATGTACAGATATTCGTAGTTCAAGTAAAAATATTTAAATATAGAAACATTACAGTGAAAAATCAGAGTCTAGTTGATTATTAGTATGATAAAATTTACAGAAGGGGCAAAAAATGATAAAGTAATGAGGATAATATCAGAAGTACAGCAGAGAGGCAGGGACAGAGTTGTTTAATGAGGAAGAATGAAGATGTCTAATTTGTATAGATAGATACTATGTTTTGTAACTTTTATTATTATAGAGTCATTCTAGGCTGGGCACAGGGGCTCATGCCTGTAATCCCAGCACTTTGGGCAGCCAAGGCAGGTGGATCACTTGAGGTCAGGAGTTCCAAACCAGCCTGGCCAACATGGTGAAACTCCATCTCTACTAAAAATACAAAAATTAGCTGGGTGTGATGCTGCATGCCTGTAATCCCAACTACTTGGGAGGCTGAGGCAGGAGAATTGCTTGAACCCGGGAGGCAGAGGTTGCGGTGAGCCGAGATCGCACCATTGCACTTGAGCCTGGGCGACAAGAGCAAGACTCCATCTCAAAAAACAATAAATAAATAAAGTCATTGTGTTTATATATTATAACTACATTTCTTCTTGGGGGATATGTTGAGTGGGAAAGACCAACTCTTTTTTTAACTTTAAGTTTAGGGGTACATGTGCAGGTTTGTTACATAGGTAAACATGTTCATGGGGGTTTGTTGTATGGATTATTTAATCACCCAGGTATTAAGTCTGGTATCCATTATTTTTCTTGATCCTCTCTCTTTTCCCAGCCTTTACCCTCCAGTAAGCCCCAGTGTGTGTTTTTGCTCTCTATGTGTTTGTGTTCTCATCATTTAGCTACCACTTGTAAGTGAGAACGTGTGGTATTTGGTTTTCTTTACCTGCATTAGTTTGCTAAGGATAATGGTCTCCAGCTCCATCAATGCTCCTGCAAAGGACATGATTCCATTCTTTTTTTTTTTTTTTTTTTTTTTTGGTGATTACATAGTTTTAACGGTGTATATATATACCACATTTTCTTTAACCAGTCTAACATGATGGCCATTTAGGTTGATTCCATGTCTTTGCTATTGTGAATAGTGCTGCAATAAACATATGTGTGCATGTGTCATTATAACAGAATTATTTATATTCCTTTGGGTATATACCCAGTAATAATAGGATTGCTGGGTCAAATGATATTTCTGTCAGAAAGACCAAAATTTAAGTCTGTCTTGTTAAATATTTATAAAGCAATGGATAGGAAATGCTTTCTCTTTGCTGTTGTGGGATATGCAGTATACCTCTGCCCTTAGGGGGCTTATGATTCAGTAAGAACACAGCTCAACACCCTAAATCATAACTCATAAGCAAACATTAAATAGTGAGTTACAAGTAGATGTCATAGTATAAGATGCAATGGCTATTCCAAAGAAAGATAATTTAGTTATAACTGGTAAGATCTGAAAAGGCTTCAAAAAGTAAGTACATGTATTTTTTGAACTATACATCAGTTCAGATAGGAACGAAAAATGACTCAGAGCAAGGGATGGGGAGCATTAGGAAATCATAATGAGATATTTCAAGACAGTGACTTAACTAATTTGATGAGATTGAAGAGTTTGTATGAAAAATAATGAAAAAGTAGTTTTGCTTAGACTGCATAGAGTTTCAAATGATGAATTAAGGGTTTATTTAATTTTTTTTTCAGTGAAGGAGAGCAATTTAAGTTTTTCAGGACCTTAATCCTTGATCCCACCCCCCCCAAAAAAAGAAAAAAGAGAATTAGAAATCCAGGACAGATTATCCTAAGAGATCCAAAAGGATAAAAGACTACATGTCTTCTTGGGAAAAATGCTGGGCGGGAGAGACTAAAATTTAAGTATGTCCTATTAAGTGTGCCAGCAAACATTGCAACTCAAAGGACAGAAAACATTAGGAACATCTAGAATTTATTAATTACAATACTGTTGGTGATTTTTAGCAAGTGTGCTTTTTATCTTTTTGTCTAGACATTTGTCAGTTGTCTATACATAAGCGCTAATTGAAACTGATAACAGATCAGATTTCACTAGGAATGTATTAGTACAAAGTTGCAGACTTCAGTAGCTAGAATATTCAAGGGTTAAACAACCAAGAAATGACTAAATTATCATATCTGTAATTAATTGCCTATATATGAGGGGCTGTCAAAGGAGTAAAGGTAATCTAAAGTCTTAGAAATCAGCAGAGAAGTATAGAAGCATACAAAAGAAAGGATTATTGAATTTTAACAAGATATCACCATTAATGAAATTAGTGTGTACTATTTCAATGGAATGTTAGAAACGTATTATTGAGAAAATGCAAATTAAAAAGAATGTGTTGGTAAGAAACAGAAATGAAGTACTGACAGTTTAATTAACTGTGAATAAAGAGACTTTATTATTAAATATACATCTAAATGACAGTGTTCTTATTTGTTTATATTTGAGAATCACTATCACTCCATGGTTGCTTTTAGAGTATTGACTACATATCATTTTTCTGAATGATGAGAGGTTGGTACTTTTTGGAGCAACTGTGTATACACACACACACACACACACACACACACACACACACAATTTGATAATTTGTCTTCAGTTCAAATATAGCTAGATAGATGAAAATCGGTAGAAATGCAACTGAAAGAAAGACATGGATGTAGATATCAATGATAATAGCTACAGATACATGCAGTTACATATATAGGATAATATAATGAAATAATATATAATACATGCAACTGCATATTTATGTCTGTATATATACATGCAATAAGCTTTTAGAATACTGACTAAATATAGTAAATCTTTGAGAATGATTAGAGGTTGGTACATTTTGGAGTAATTGTGTGTGTATATATATACACACACAAATATACATATATATGTGTATATATACATATAGTGCATCTGAAACTTAAGGGAGAATTCTGGAATAGGGGCTCAGACTTGGGAGGGGGGCAAGAAAATAGAGCTTGTAGTAGAAATTCATCAGCAAGGATAATACTACCTAATGACGTTTTATAAAGTGAGGTTAATTATGGGATAAGTAGAATCCCAGGGAGTAACACTAATTATGTTGAGAGGATTAAAAAAAAGCCAAGAAATTTGGGCAATGAGTGTCACAAAGGTAGGACAGGTAAGATGTATCACTTTACTCAAAAATTTTCTGAGTTGACTAATTCTAGTGTATCATTTTCTTTCAGCTGTTCTAACTAAGCACATTTTGTATGTATTTTATATAACACGGGAATTCTGTAACACAAGAGAAGACTTTTATATATAAACTCTGGAAACTCATAGATTTCTTTGTATATTTGTATGGGATACATTTATATTTGCTTGTATATTGAAAATTCAGTGTTTTTTCTAAAGAAAAATTAAAGGTAGATTTTTTTTTTTTATACCACTGATGAAAATGCTGAGGGTGTGACTGATTTAAGACTGAATTTGGACAGTGAATGAAAATACTTATGGCCACAATGTGTATGCACACTGGAACAGAGAATAATCTGACACATTTACAAAACTGTGTACCTATGCTGGGGCAAGCTTTCTTGCAAATGAACAGCAGTGTTTTTATGTAGTAAGGCACTAAGTATTTCAGTCCTCCTCAATAACATATGAAATTGTTGCAATTTTTAAAACTCAGTGAACGTTACCCATATAAGGCGGTGAAACACATTGTTCCATATACAGATAATCTGGAAAAAATTAACATTTTGATTTTTTTATATATCCCTAATACTATAAAATCATTAGATCACTGTTTTGCCATCAAAATAAGTAAGTTACTTATAAGAAATATTTTGAGAAGATGCATTAATGACTTTAGAAGGCAAAGAAAGCCCAGGGGACCCAATTTGAATTGGGCAGGAGAATTTAATTTTTGTTTTTTGTCCTTTTTTTTTTTTTGTCCTTTCAACAATTTCAATCTAATGTTTTTACAAAATCTTTCCTGGCTCATCAAGAGTTTGTTAGATACTTCTGACCACTTGCCTGATTTGCATCTATCTACAATTGTGTAGATTTACCTGGAGACCTCGCCCTTAGCCCTTAAACACTTGAACATGAAATAATAATAGTATAAAAATACTCATGAATGCTTCTTTCCTTCAGTTTTAGATCTGTCACCTGTCATTGCTCCATATACAAAATATTTATGTTTATAAATTTAATTATGTATCATTGGACTTACTTAATTAACTTTGGTCTAACAACTGTATTTCATTTGTTGGCTTTCTTCAGATTCTTTTATCTTCTCACATCCATGTCTGAATAGATTGCAATGTTTGTTGAATGCACTCATTATTAAGTACGCTGTTCTGATCTTTGCATAATAATTTGCATAACTACCACCAGAAATAGATTTTTCCCCTGAGGAAGCTAGTTTGCAAAGAAAATGTTATGAATTTTCATTGTAGTCTGTTAGTTTTTATCTCCAGGCATACTTAATATTACAGTATTATTTTAAAATCCAGTGTTATTTTAAAGTTAGTGCATTTATAACTTATTTTAAAGTTGGGGCATTTTCCTTAAAAAAAGCAGTCTGGCATATTCTGATAATAGGATTTAGTACAATGAAATGTGATGTCTCATTCATTCATTCTGGTTGTGTTGGCTTTTTCTTATGACTTTTTTTTTTTTTTTTTTTTTTTTTTTTTTTTACATTTTCAGGGTGAAACAAAGATCTTAAAACTAAAGAATCTTCGACCTCAGGACTATGCTAATTATAGCTGCATTGCTTCAGTGAGGAATGTATGTAATATTCCTGATAAGATGGTGTCATTTAGACTGTCCAATAAAACAGGTATGAAATTATCTCTGTATGTTACATGTCTCTTATCTACAACTAATGTTTAAAAAACTCCCTTTAATTATTTTAAATACCAGATGGTTTCTATGATGTATGTAGGAATAAGCACATTTATTCCTAGAAAATTCTGGGATATCTGAAAATCTTCGTACATGGACACAGTAATATGTCATTGTAATATACTCTGTGTAATATGCGTGTATAGCATACGAAATTGTAGCTCCTTAAAGCGTTGCATTCATAAATGTTGCCAACAAGCCTATATCCTGTTCAGAAATATTCTTGTGAAATACTAGATTATATAAAATATAAAATTTGTGATTTACATTTCTAAATGAGTTTTATGCTTTCAAATTTAAGTAAAAGAACCTTTGACTTTATGTCAAGTCAAGAACACTAATAGGTAATTTGAGATAGATGTTTTTAGAACAGTATGTTTTGTAGAAATGTCAAAACATTAGTAAGATTGAAACTTAAGTTCACTTGTGTTGAGTAATACAGACCTCAGAATAATGGTAAATGTATTAAGAAGAAATTGATAAATGAAACAGCAAAGAGAGAGCATGTGAGTAAAACATACTTTCTATGATTGTGCATAGAGAATCACCTTAATAAATTAACATTTGAACTGGTTTTGAGGTGCTCCAATTTTTCATGGCGGTTAATAGGAATTTTTACTTTTAAGTAACTATATTAAGCTAAAGAGTTTTAAACACCCCTTTCCCATTAACAAAAATCTCTAAAAGTATGGACTTTTTTTGTGTCTGGCTCTAGATTCTGCTTGTGTCACTTATTAGCTTTCGTGCCTTGTTGAGTAAATCACTTCACTTTTCCTTGCCTGATTTCCTTATAGAGTTGTAGAAAGAATTAATGAGTGGATATGTATAAAGTATATGGAACACACTTTATTAGTTATTCCAGCAAAGAGCTGGTCAGCAAAGTCCAACCAAGTCAGTTGGTAAAAAGATCAAGCCTAGGACATTATTGTAAAATGTATTTTAAAATGTCAGCTACTGCATTGTTTCATCAACATATGTTCCACTGAGTTGCCAGGATTTCGAAATGCTCATTGTTTTATAAATTTTTCTATTCATCAGAAACTTGGAACCCTTCTCTTAGGGGTCAGCAATGATAGAAACACAGATTTTGGCTAGGATTTAAATTGTCTTAAACTAGAGAATGTGTTAGTATGTATGAGTTAAAAGTAATTAGAGGAAAGTACAAGCACAATGAGAAAATTAAACTTTATCAATAAGCATAAGAAATAGTTGATGGAAATTATGTTGAGAAAAAATAGAAATATAAAATCTTAGTGGACTTAGGACTTAAAAAAGTTAATCTTATCTGACTTTAAAAAAGGGGAAATCGGATATTGAGAAACAAAAATAAAGAGGTTAACATATAAGAACTGGCTATAAGTATGTTATTCTTGGCATGAAATGTATTGTGACTTACAACTAATTTTGTTTTTCTTAGCTTCTTTAATATATTTTTGAAATACCTATGATTAAGCGAGAAAATTAAAGTGAACACAGGGCCTATGGGATGAATAAAAGCATTACTATGGAATGAGGAAGAAAAAAACACTAGGAATATTATTACTTAAATTACCACCTGGCACTTTAGCAGTGCCTTATTAATTTTTAAAGTCTTTAGTATTTGTATTTACATCTGTTTATAACTACAGGAACGTAAACAGGTAGATTTTTCTTGTCCTGTCGTTTTCTATCATCTGACAGGTAATGAACTATCCTGCAGCAGTTAAAGCATGCTCATTGGATTGTTTGGAGAATGAACAAAATTGGCATATACAAAAATTCGTTAAAGACACAGAGAAACAATAAAATTAGATGTAATATTTTTATGATTTAATATTTTTATGTTTTGGATATGATTTTATCATTTTCCAAGGTTTCATAGCTCACAGTAAAATGTCATTGTAATATACTCTATGTAATATGTTTGCATGTATAACACACAAAATTATAGCTCCTTAAAATATTACATTCATAAATGTCACCAACAAGCTTATACCCTTGGAATGGGGAGGAGATGGACTCCAGTGTTTGAAGAGTTATTTTAAATAGGAGGCTAACACCTCTTCTTAGTTTTCATAGAGATGGAGAAAATGAACTTAAATCTCAGCCAGAGTGTTTTGTTAGGAATAAATAAGGACTTCATACCTTAAAGCCTAAAGGGAAAGATTACTTGAAAATCTTGAAAAAAGTGAATCTTGAAATCACTTCTATGAAAAGTGATAGAATTCCTGAAATCTTTTAAAGTAGCTGGATGACTTTATTTCAGTGATTATTTTTGAACAATTTTTGGCTCAGAAAACGGTCTCTTTTTTTTTTTTTTTTTTTTTTTGAGACAGAGTCTCCTCTGTCGACCAGGTTGGAGTGCAGTGGCACAGTATCTGCTCACTGCATCCTCTGCCTCCAGGGTTCAAGTGATACTCCTGCCTCAGCCTCCCAAGTAGCTGGGATTACAGGCATGTGCAACTGTGCCTGGCTAATTTTTGTGTTTTTAGTAGAGACGGGGTTTCACCATGTTGGACAGGATGATCTCCATCTCCTGCCCTCGTGATCCACCCATCTCAGCCTCCCAAAGTGCTGGGATTTCAGTCGTGAGCCACCACACATGGCCAGAAATCAGTGTTTGAGTACCTGTCCTATGGAGGTCACAGGGGTGCTGTAACCAGAGATACTTTATTAAATCTTTCAGCTTTATGTTGCATTCTTTAGTTTTCAGCTAATGTATATCTAGACCCAGCAAATATAAAACCTATTACTTTCCTTTATAAATTATCTCACAAAAAATTTTGATTGATGTCCACTACAAAATGAATATCAGAATTATGGTAAATCACTGAGTTTAAAAATATAAGCTAGTGCATATTCGACTCTTCAGTAACTGTAATCAGACATGTCGTAGACCTGATACTTTACACATTTAAACTGGGTTGACTTCAGAAATTTTTCTATCTGGTGGTGCTTATAGTTGAAAGGGTTTGTAAATTTCAAATAGGTGAAATCATTGAGGTGGCTTTCAAAGTACACAGGATATAAATTAAGCTGAGGGCATCCTGATGCAAAAAGGTCTATAAAGTACAAATGATTTCATGCAAGGTATTTCATTGCTCTTTTAATAGTGGAAGAGGAACATAAGTCACCATTGCCATAATCAGTGTGAAAGTCAGTTGCTCCTAGTGATTCTTACCGTTTTGCGTCTCTAAGTGATATACATAAAATTACCGTATTTTAAACTCTGGGTTTGCAAAATGTCAAGGAAAATGTGTGCCTCTTGAGAGGAGAAAATTGCAAATATTGTAATATAATTTGTTAATCCTCCATGTAAACAAATATGTTTATTAAAGTCTTGCTTAACTTTATAAATTATTCTTGTAATGAATGTCAAATAATTGGCTAATAAATGAACTTTTGGTAGAGACATTGCCATTGGAACATCTCCGCAGTAACATCAACTTTTTAATTGCAGTCAGTCTATGGACCTGATTTGCACAAAGCCCAAATGATACAGGTATAAAGATGGAAACAATTTGTACTAGAAGTAAAAATTTCTATAAAGTTCTTGCGGAACAATTGCACCATGGAGTAAGTTTTCTGGCTCCATCCCACACCTGCTGAATTAGACTTTCACAGATGACTTGGCAATGTATACACTTTAAACCAGTTTAAATAATTGCTTCAGAAGATAATATGTAGTCCTTGTTATCATACTGTTTTTCTTGAGCCCTTCCATTTTGTGAATAGGAACTTTTGTTAATAGAAATACATTTACAATCCTTTGGATATATACCCAGTAAGGGGATTGCTGGGTCAAATGGAATTTCTATTTCTAGATCCTTGAGGAAGCACCATACTGTCTGACAAAGGGCTGATATCCAGAATTTACAAAGAACTAAAACAGATTTATAAGAAAAAAAACAATCTCATTCAAAAGTGGGGAAAGGATATGAACAGAAACTTTACAAAAGAAAACATACATGAGGCCAACAAACATATGAAAAAACGCTCATCGTCACTGTTCATTAGAGAAATGCAAATCAAAACTACATTGAGATACCATCTCACGCCGGTTAGAATGGTGATCATTAAAAAATTTGGAGACAACAGATGGTGGAGAGGATGTGGAGAAATAGGGACACTTTTACACTGTTGGTGGGGAGAAATGCCAGATATAGGTAAAGGGGAGGAAGGCAGCAAATTACGTTGCCATGTGTGTACCTATGCAACAATCTTGCATGTTCTCCACATGTACCCCCAAACCTAAAATGCAATAATAGAAAAAAGAAATACACTTACTAGAACTGCTTCAAAAGGCAGTGTCTGGGTGTCATTGTAAAAGTCAGTATCATCTGTAGCATTACCAGTCATGTGATTTTTTAACTTTTCTATGAAATGGCATTGTGGTAGAGCTCATAATTGTCTATCAGCCATGGGAAGTGTTAATTAATTTGTTGGCTCCCATTTCTTGTTTGGCGTGCTGTGAATATGTCTCCTGCCATGGAAGTGTCATTATGCATCATACCTAATCTGGCTGTCTTAAAACTCATCAGGACAGTTCATAGAATTTTATAAAAGATGAAGTGACATGTTTATTTCTTGCCATGCATGCTGATGAATTGACACAGTGCTGAGTAGGGTCTAGAAGTTGTTTTGGTTGTTTCCCTACTCGTATTTTGATGAAAAGGGATATTACCTCTTGATTGGTAAATTTTTTTAATTTATTTTTCAAATATACATATATGTGTATATATACATATATAGGTATATATGTGTATATATACACATATATGTATATATATATACACACATATCTGTGTGTATATAAAGATATATATATAAAGAGGTATATATATGTGTATATATATACGTATGTAAACATATATATAAACACATATATATACACATATGTACACACATACATGTATACATATATAAACATATATATGTTTATATGTGTATATATGTGTTTATATATGTATATATACATATATATGTATGTGTATATATTTTTCACTGAGGGCACAGCTAGTATGTGAAATGGAAGAAAAAAATTGGACTTTTTACCTTTCATGCACTGAAATACTGGAAATATGAGTGCTTTAATATTTTTTTTTATCATAGATAATAATCCAGGTTATCCGAACAACAGTGTTTACTACTACAGCCAATAATGGAATACAACCAAAGTCATTAAGATTCAAAGTCTAAGGTTTAAATTTTGGTTCTGAAATCTTTTAGGATGTTAGTTAGCCTCTCTGAACTTATTTTTCGCCTTCTTAAAAATGAAGAAAGGCCGGGCGCGGTGGCTCAAGCCTGTAATCCCAGCACTTTGGGAGGCCGAGGCGGGTGGATCACGAGGTCGAGAGATCGAGACCATCCTGGTCAACATGGTGAAACCCCGTCTCTACTAAAAATACATAAAAACTAGCTGGGCGTGGTGGCGCGTGCCTGTAATCCCAGCTACTCAGGAGGCTGAGGCAGGAGAATTGCCTGAACCCAGGAGGCGGAGGTTGTGGTGAGCCGAGATCGCGCCATTGCACTCCAGCCTGGGTAACAAGAGCGAAACTCCGTCTCAAAAAAAAAAAAAAAAAAGAAAAGAAAAGAAAAGAAGAAAACAAAAGACCCACATTACTTCATCTGTAGGCAGTAAATGCTATTCAGTGCACAGCTTTAAGAAGCAGCACACAGTTTACTGAGTAAACACTCAGTAAATAGTTATAATTGGGTTGTAAAGCTAGATAATATAAATGAGGAATAAAGTTTATATTATCAGCAATCATGGTAAGTTCAAAGAATCTCAGATTTTTGCCAGTATACAGTGTATAGTTTCAATCATGGATGACTAATCTTAAAATAAGTTCATGATCGTTTTATGGATTGCTTTTGTCATTGCATATATTATATATTTTTATTTCCCACTAAAATCTATAGAAGTGATTCATATTCTAGGTATATTTAACCTATTAGGAGAAAAAATGTTTAATGTAAATACAAAATATGCTTGATGAAATTGATAATGCTTTGTTAATAGAAGAGACTTGTGCTGGGGTTCAGGGGTTCAGGGGCGCCCTCATTTCCCCTGAGAGGACGTTTCTCCAAGGTTCTTGGTCTCCTGCTCTCTCAAGAATGAGAGAGGGGACGCTAGCAGGTGCTCTTGTAAAGTAAAATACTGTTCCCCAAACAGAGTTTACAGAAAGCGACTTTATTTAGGTAGAGAAAGAGAAAAAGGAGAAGAGAGAAAATTTCCAGGAAGAATGTGGAAGGAGAAGACTCCAGAGGGAAAATCTAGGAGGGGAAACAGAGCTACCGCTATGTGGGAGGGGATTCCAGAGAGCTGGAAATCTGGTGTGGGAGAAGGAGCACGGGGATTTATCCTGGGAGAAATTCCTACCTCTCCAAGTTCCTCTGTCCAATGACAGGAGTTCCTTTAAATTTCCATTCGGGGTGATCGACTCTTAGTTTCTTTCGTGCCTGGGAAATTTAGACATAAACCGTTAAATCTCCCAGATGGAGAGAGATGGGAGGGGGGCATGGCACTGGGAAGTTCTTACCCTTAAAACTACGCCCCCTTGTGGACCCGGAAAGAGAACACCTTCCCTCACTTGCAAAGTTGTTGATATTCAACAGACTCTTCCTTTCAGTGTTCTGTCATTTTCTAAAGTAATCAAGCATATATATGACCTATTTTCACTAATGTAACTTCAGAAATGTAAAAATATAGATGATGAAGAGGCGGCGATTCTGTCAACAGAAGGAATGATGATTATGAAATTTCAATTGTGGTTTTTCTAAAGCAGCATCCAGAGCAATATGATCCAGATTTTTCAAGATTCTGTTACCATCATAAAAGGAAGTTTGTGTGTTGCTGGCAGCAGCCTACATCTGTGCATTTTGTTGTCTTAGCATCGAAGTTTTCAAATGTCTTTCTTCAAATGTATGTTGAGACTATGAGTTCTTAAGTAACTATGCCCCAAAACTATTAACTCTCCCAGAAGATATCATGATTCAGATACAATGAATAGCTAAAAACACAAGATGAAATAATAGCCTTAGTCAAATGAAAGGTAACACTATTATACTTACTGAAAATGATGCAAATTATTGAAAAGCTGTGTAACAATCCAAATGCTTTGGACCGTATCAAGTAACTGTGTTTTAGCAAACATCTAGGATATTCATTGATTATATATTTCCAACTTTAAGTATCTATTATATTTAATATGCTATTAGATTGTAATTGAAAAATTTAGAATAGTTATTGAGAAAATCTTACAAAAGTTCAGACCATGTGTTTTATATTTTTTTCAGTAGATTGGGTTGAGGATAGGCTAAAAAAAAAGTAATAGAATTTTTTATACTCCTAAGAACAATTAATTTTTAATATTCAAACTGCTCCTAGTAATGGATTTGTACACCACAGCTTGGTTCTTTTCAGAGTTTTACCGGTCTAGTGCAATTGCTAAGAATTGCATTATCATAGGCAATAATTCATTCGGTAGAAATTCATTTTACAATTTCTCCATGGTTTTTGAGCTAGTCACATATAATTTGTGGCTTAGAATGTTTTCATGATTATTTACTGACAGTTTGCTCTTAGAGATTACTGACTCTAATGAAGGAGAGGCAATAATTTTCTTAAGTGCATGTAGCCAGTCACATTACTTATTCACTCCAAATTCTAGGATAAATTATGTCAAAGTGTCATCTTTAGGCAGAGCAACCGTCCCAATTTGCCGTGGACTCAGTGGAAGTCCCACATCCTGGACCCAGTAGTCCCCGCAAAACAAAACAATTGATCACTCAGTGATCTAATCTACTCTCCAGCCTACCTCCATATAAAATTCAAGTCTTAATTGTCAATTGTTAATGTTGGTCCCTATGGAGCCTTAAACAACTCTACCTAAAGAAACCTTATTGAACAAGAGCTGGGTGGGGATTCTGGTTCTCTCTACAGTAGAGCAGTTTGATCAATTCTTTCAGCTCTTTGAATTTGCTTTCTGCTAAATCCTGTTTATGATGTGCTCTAAGGTGGGTAGCATATTGAGGGGAAGAGAAGGTTCACTATAAAATATATTTATTTTGCAAAATAATGACAACGAAACATAGAGGAAATGTGGTTGCTACAAAGGAGCAGATGCAGCCCGTAAGTATACAGCTGCTCTTGAGCTCCAAGGTCCATGCAAGCAAAGTTCAGGCTTACAGAATTTGAGAAGATTAATACCTGATTATGCTGTTGTCCTTTTATACATGGGGCTTACACAAGTAGTTCTTAAAAATTAACTGACAAGTTATTTCTGGACCTAATGCACACATTTGAGAGAATCTTTGCAAATATTTATGCTATCAATATTTCTGATAGAAAAAGTCAGTCAGGGAGACTTTGTCCTAACTTAAGAGAAGATGCATGCCTAGCCACTGTTCTTCTCCAAGCTGTAAAGCATTTAGAGTACCGGTTTTCCCAGGTTCTCACCTCACTACAGGTATTGTGAAGACAAAATTAAATTATACGTATATAGTGCCTAGCAAATAGGAGGCTCTTATTTATGGTGGTGATAGTGGGTGTACTGAAAATATCCTTTGTGAAGGAAGTGATGAGGCTTTCTAAAATCTCATCTAGCTCATCAATTTTTCGTTTTCTTATTTAATGAAAAGTATCAATGATAGAATCTATCTACTAATTTATATGTTTCAGAAGTTATATTAAATCATAGCTAAATTTCAAAATTTTGTCAGTAGTTGGCAAAACAAGTAAATATATATCATTAAATGTAACTTACATTGCTATTATGCATGTTAGAGTGAGTAGGTTTATTACATTAGTTCTGCTGAATTTTCTAAAGCCTTTTTGGAATATCCTTTACTTCTATAATGAAGAAACCTAAACATGGTCTTATAGAGTCTGAAGATCAAGCATAGTAATCAGTGCCAGTTAAATACAATTTTAAAAATATTTCGGCAGGAAAATAGAAATTGATTTTTATCTCACTAAAGAACACTTACATGATATGTTCTCCACGTTGTAGACAAGGCAAAATGCAAGCAGCTTTCCTTTGGCTCAGTCATAAATGAGTGGGCTCTTCCCCTGACATTCTGCTATGATGAAACACACATTTTTGTTAAATCTTCATGCTAAACTATTTGTGTTTTCAAAACATTTTCTGACTTTAGCTACACTCGTAGGATTTAATAACGTGGTAGAGCTCAATGTAGCCTTGAGGCCACTGTTAATATTACAGAGGCATGTGTACCACAACTGGGCGTGATGTAAAACATCCACAGTGGTTTATGTGGAGCATTTAATTAGCTTGGCAGAAAAGGACTCTCTGTGGTAGTCCATAGTGCAGGGATAGTGTATTCAGTCCATTACTATACTAACAGGAGAGGAGAAGATTGGTAGGCTGGGGAATAGTGAACAGGCAGAGTATCAGAGAAACATTAGCATCAGCCTTTAACTGTAGGTCTGGATGCAGCATGTACTTTTGGTCTGCAGTTGCGGCAACTGTTTCCAAAGCATCACAGTAATTTCAGCTGTTCCTTCAATTTCCAGCTTCTGCAAAGTCTCTGCTAAGAGCTGCCTTTTTATTATTTTTTTTTTCTTGATAACAGCGTGCTCTTCTTGGTAGTGTTCTGTCGCTGTAGAAAACAGATAATATGCAGTTGTTTGTAATCTGCTTTAGTTTATATTTTCACAGACATTTCTTTCTTGCTCCTTTTACTCGTTCTGCTTTAGTTGCTGTATTCTGCTCTAATCATTTATGGACTGCATTTTCAATCACATTCTCTGCAATAAATCCGCAGTTAGTCAGCTGTATTCATTTTTGATAGGCACCCTGTCACAGGAATTTTTTTATTGTAACCTTGTCCTCATGTTCTCAGTACCTGTTGCCTTGGTTTCACAAGTATGGAAATTATCAAGAAACCAGACAATGGATTTTTAGCATAAACAGATTGGATGAAAGTTTTTCTCTTTAAGTTTTTACTTTAAGAAGCTACTCTTAAAAGTTTTTTACTTTGATTTAGCAGTATGACATTGTCCTCAACCAAGCAAAAGGCAGGATTTGTAGTCTTCCTGGTGAAGCATCACTGGGTAGTGTTGTGTCTTTTTAGAAGAAACAGCAAAACCAATTGTTTTGCTGGCAAATGTTTGTCATTCTGAAATGATCAAATAGAAGTAATTTTATGTAGCTTGATTTAACAGGTAACAGTACATGAGAGTCCTTGAAAATGATTGTCACATATTAAGTGCAAATTAAAATAGCTATGTCCAAGGTGAAGAGAGAAAGCATTAGACACCACAGAAAAGTCGTAAACAAAACTATTGGAAAAGCAAGCCGGGTAATATGAGTTCTTTGTTTCTCTGGGATTTAATCTCCTAAAACAATTCTCTTGAAGAGAAAAAAAAGAGAGGAAAAAAGACTAAATTCCTTCAATTCTTAATATGTCTTTCTAATTCTCTTGATCAGGAATACTTAATAAAGTCCTGCTTTAGTGCATATTGTCTTTCAAATTTAAACATAGTTCAATGTGATGAAAACTGTAATGTTTGTGGCTTTGTTTCTTGTTTTGGAAACATCAGCAAAAAGTACTCTGATATGATATCCATATAAACTTATGATACTGTGAACTGTATGAAGATGCTACATTTTAAAGAACCTAAATATTCAGTGAATATGCATGGTTTGCATGCTAAACATTGCATGTTTAAGTAAAATGTTAGATACGATTATAAGTTTAATAAAGCATTATTGTATGCATACAGATCCATAGTTAAAGAATATGTATGCTGGGCATGGTAGCTCAGGCAGGAGGATTGCTCAAGGCCAGAATTTTGATACCAGCCTGGGCAGCATAGCAAGACCCAATTTCTACAAATAATACATTATCCAAGTATGGTGGTGCATGCCTGTACTCTTAGCTACTTGGGAGGCTGGGACGGGAGAATCATTTGAGCCTGGCAGGTGGAGGCTGCAGTGAGCTGTGGTTATGCCACTGCACTCCAGACTTAGCGACAGAGTGAGAGACCTTGTTAAAAAAAAAAAAAAAAAAAGCGTATATAATATGTGTCTAACTTTCAATTCATTGGAGATTTAAGTAGGCAAATCAATACGCACATTAAGAACTTAGAAAACATAAAATAATTCTATATTGAAAACAAATAATCGATAAATGGTTTTGTTTTTGCTCTGCAAGGGTATTTCAGTAGCTTATTAATCAGATAAAAAAGGAGAAATGTAATATTACCAAAAATTTTTTATTGAAAATACCAGAACTAGAATTTGAAAGCTGTATTTTTAGTAGCTTCAAGAAATAAAATACTGATAGAGAGGAAGTGAATTCAGAGGTGATTCAATGTTTTATCTTTCATTTAAAAATAGCATTAAAAAGGTTTTATTGCCTTTCAATCTTTCCTTAAGCAATATTGCATTTTCATTAGTAACTTATTTGGTTCTTCTACATGTATTCCATTACAGTATTATCTTATTCAAAAACTAAATACCTCCTTTATCATGTAGCAGCCTTGTCCTAAAACATGGCAACACTCTGCTCTGAATGTCTGAAATCCCTGATAAGAATCGTAGCTAAACAATTAGAATTGAATTGGCTCTTGTTGAAATTAGATCTGTAATAACAGTATCAAGTAGAATTAAGTATTTATGGTAAGTCACTAAGTGGTGACACCTACTACAAGGTCTGTAGTTTAAAATTGTCGCTTTTTTTTTTTTTTCAGGTAAAACACTTTTGTATGGCTTTGGCTTTGTAATTCAGTTCAGTAAATTGGCTTCTAACCGCATGCAAAACTTGGACCAAATCCTTCTCCGTGGCACATTTATTTTTTTTAAATATGGTTTTTAAAATTTATTAATTGCAGTCAGAACTCAACGTGAAATATATGCTTCTAAAGTTTTAGGTCTACAGTACGTTATTGTTGACTACAATTACAATGTTGCACCTTAGATCTCTAGAGCGTATTCTTCTTGCTTGACTTAAGCTTTATGCCTTTTGATTAGTAACTCCCCATTTCCCTCCTCCCCCAGCCCCTGGTAGCCACATTGCCACCCTTTGAGTCTACGAATTTGACTACTTTAGGTACCTTATATAAATGGAATCCTGCAGTATTTGTCTTTTTGGCTCATTTCACTTAGCATAATGTTCTGAAGGCTTATCTATTGTGTCACGTATTGCAGATTTTGCTTATTTTTTAAGGCTGAATAATATTCCCTTGTATGTATATACAACATTTTCTATATTCATCAGTTGATGCACATTTAGGTTGTATGTACCTCTTGACTATAATGAACAGAGGTGCAGTGAATATAGAAATCCTAATATATCTTTCAGATACCGATTTCATTTCTTTTGGAAAAAGCAGCTGTCCTGAAATTAGGATTACTGGGTTATATGGTAGACACAGTTTTAATATTTTGAGGAACCTCTATACTGTTTCCCATTGTGATTGCACCATTTGCAATGTACAGAACTTTCCATTTCTTCACATCCTTGCTGACACTTACTGTCTTTATTTAAAAGTAGTAGTCATCCTGACAGGTGAAAGTTGGTGTCTTAATGTGATTTTGATTTTCCTTTCTCCAATGAGTTGTAACACTGAGCATTTGTTCATATACTTATCTGTTTGTATGTCTTCTTTTGAAAATGTCTGTTCAAATCTTTATCCCATTTTTGAATGAAGTTATTTGTTTTTGTTTTTGTTTTGCTATTGAGTTTTGGGATTTCTGTAAATGTTTTGAGATTAACCTCAGTTGGATATATGGTTTGCAATTTTTTTTCTCCCACTTAGTAGGCTGTCTTTTCACTCTACTGATATTTGCGTGTGTGTATGTGCAGAAAGTTTTTAGCTTGAGTAGTCCTGCTGGTTTATTTTTGTTGTTGTTGTTGTCTGTGATTGTTGTATTACATCTATCAAATCATTACCAAGATCAATGTAATGAATCTTTCTTCCCTATGTTTTCTCAAAGTAGTTTTATAATTTCAGGTCTTATATTTAAGCCTTTAATCTATTTTGAGTTGCTTTTGGTGTATGGTATAAATTAGGGATCCTATTATTTATTTATTTATGCCCATGAATACCCAATATTTCTAACATCACTTGTCTTTGTCTAAGAGATTATCTTTTTCCCATTGTGTTTTCTTGATCCACTTGTCAAACATACATTTGTGGATTGGTTTCTGGTCTCTCTGTTCTACTCCATTTGCCTGTACGTCTGTATTTATGCCAGTGCTGTACTGTTTTGATTACTGTAACTTTGTAATATAATTGGAAATCAGCAAGTGTACTGCCTCCTGCTTTGTTCTCCTTTCTCAAGATTGATTTGGTTATTTAGGATTTTTTGGTTCCATATGAATTTTAGAATTTTTTTTCTATTTCTGTAAAAAATACCATTGGAATATTAAATGAGATTGCATTGAATCTGTAGACACCTTTGGTCAGTATGGACATTTTAACAATATTAAGTATTCCAATTCCTAAAATGGGAGGTCTTTCCATTTGTTTGTGTCTTGTTTCACTTCCTTCCCCAATGTTTTGCAGTTTTTAGTTTACATGCTTTTTGCTTCCATAGTTAAGCTTAGTCCCATATATTTCCATTTTTTTTGTGTTACTATAAATGTGATTGTTGTCCAAATTTTCTTTTTAGAAAGAAAATAACTGTTGTTAATACTAGAAACAGAATTGGTTTTTGTGAATTTATTTTGGATCCTGCAGTTTTTCTGAAGCATTTTTTTTTTCATAGAGTTTTTAGGGCTTTCTATAAATAAGATCATATGTTCTGCAAACAGGGACAGTTTCACTTGTTCCTTTCCAGTTTGAATGCCTCCTATTATTTTTCTTACCTACTTACTCTGGCTGGGACTAACAGTACTATACTGAGAAGAAGTGGTGAAAGCAGGCGTCCTTTTAATAGTCCAGATCTTAGAGGAAAACCTTTTTGATTTTTACACTGAAAATATTATCTGTGGGAATTATATATAGGTGTTTATTAATTTAAGGTAATTCCCTACTATTCTTAGTCGGTTGAGAGTGTTATGAAAGGGTGCTGAATTGTGTCAAATGCTTTTTCTGTCCCTATTAAGATAATCATGTGATTTTTTTAATCCTTTATTAATGTAGTGTATCACATTATTGATTTTCTTATGTTGAATAATACATTTCTTTTTAACAAACGATGCCCTGAGTCTTTGTCTTTATTATTTTTACCTTTTTTATTTAACCATGGGGAAGGCTTATCAATATAAACATAAAAATAAAAAAAAATTGATATATCTGTGCCTGAAAATCCAATGTCTCACACAAACATGTAGGACAAATCTATGTATATAGATTTGTAAGTGTGATTGGATTTCTTAGGGAAAGACTTTATTGAGACACCTTCACCTTCTAGAATTAGATACCTCATCCCAACATCTTCAATGCACACATATCCATTAGAGGGTAGAGCAGCAATCCCAGGCTTAAGCTAGTAAAGAGTATTTGATAAGATTTAAGGTATACATGACATTGTACCTGAGTTGTGACCCAACTGAAGCAATCAAGATACGATATTCTCATTGTACTTCTTAATAAAATTACTTCTGGGATTGAAAGTAATTGATAATTGTAATGCTTGAATGTGTTAAGTATGAATTTATATGTAATTTGAATGCTTTTATTTCTTTTAACTGCCATTTAGCTTGTATTTAGCAACACGTTGATCACTTTTGTTCTCATGTCTACTTCTTGTATTTTATAGCATGTGTTAAAAGCATAACCAAAAATTTTCTTTCATTTTGTAGGCTGTCTGTTGACTCTGATGATAGTTTGTTTTTGTTGTTGTTTGTTTGTTTTGCTGTGCATAAGGTCTTTAGTTTAATTAGGTCCCATTTGTCCATTTTTGCTTTTGTTGCAATTGCTTTTGACATTTTTGTCATGAAATATTTGCCCATGGCTATGTTCTAAAGGATATTGCCTGGATTTTTTTTCTAGCGTTTCTATAGTTTGGGGTTTTACATATAAGTCTTTAATCCATCTTGAGTCAATTTTTGTATAAGGAATGAGTCTAGTTTCTATTTTCTGCATATGGCTAGCCCATTCTCCTAGCACTATATATAAAATAGGGAATTCTTTTCCCATTGCTTGTTTTTGTCAGGTTTGCCAGAGATCAGATGGTTGTAGATGTGCAGTTTTATTTCTGAGATCTCTATTCTGGTCCATTGGTCTATGTGTCTGTTTTTATACCAATACCATGCTGTTCTGGTTACTGTAATCCTGTAGTATAGTTTGAAGTTGGGTAGTGTGATGCCTCCAGCTTTATTATTTTCCTTAGTGCTGTCTTGGCTATATGGGCTCTTTTTTGGTACCATATGAATTTTAAAGTAGTTTTTTTCTAATTCTGTGAAGAATGTCAATGGTAGTTTAATGAGAATAGCATTGAATCTATAAATTACAGTGAGCAATATGGCCATTTTCTTGATATTGATTCTTCCTATCCATGAACATGGAATGTTTTTCCATTTGTTTGTGTCCTCTCTGATTTCCTTGAGCAGTGGTTTGTAGTTCTCCTTGAAGAGGTCGTTCACTTCCCTTGTTAGCTGTATTCTTTTGATATTTCATTCTCTTTATAGCAACTGTGAATGGGAGTTAACAAATGATTTGGCTCTCTGTTTGTCCACTGTTTTTGTATAGGTATATTTGTGATTTTTGCACATTGATTTTGTATCCTGAGACTTTGGTGAAGTTGCTTATCAGACTAAGAAGCCTTTGGGCTGGGATGATGGGATTTTGTAAATACAGGATCATGTCACCTACAAATAGATACAGTTTGACTTCTTCTCTTCCTATTTGAATATCTTTTATTTCTTTATTTTGCCTGATTCCCCTTGCCAGAACTTCTGATACTATGTTGATTAGGAGTGGTGAGAAATGGCATCCTGGTCTTGTGCTGGTTTTCAAGGGGAATGCTTCCAGCTTTTGCCCATTCAGTATGATATTGGCTGTTGGTTTGTCATAAATGGCTCTTATTATTTTGAGGTATGTTCGATGGACACCTCATTTATTGAGAGATTTTAACATGAAGGGATTTAAATTTTATCAAAGGCCTTTTTAGTGTCTACTGAGATAATCAAGTGTTTTTTGTCTTTAGTTCTATTTATGCAATGAATTGTGTTTATTGATTTCTGTATGTTGAACCTGCCTTGCAAGTTGAAACCAATTCAATTGTGGTGGATAAGCTTTTTGATGTACTGCTGGATTCAGTTTGCCAATATTTTATTGAGAATTTTCACATGGATGTTCATCAGAGATACTAGCCTGAAGTTTTCTTTTCTTCTTCTTTTTTTTTTTTTTAAATTGTATCTCTGCCAGGTTTTGGTTACTAGGATCATGCTGGCCTCATAAAGTGAGTTAGGGAGGAATCCCTCTTTTTCAATTGTTTGTAATAGTTTCAGAAGAAATGCTACCATCTCTTCTTTGTACCTCTAGTAGAATTCAGCTGTAAATCTGTCTGGTCATGGGCTTTTTTGTTGTTATGGTTGTTGGTAGGCTATTTATTACTACCTCAATTTCAGAATCTGTTATTGGTCTATTCAAGCATTCAACTTGGTAGGGTGTATGGGTTCAGGAATTTATTCATCTATTCCAGATTTTCTATTTATTTGAATGGAGGTGTTTATAGTATTCTCTGATGGGCAGTGTGGACATTTTAACGTTATTAAGTGTTCCAATTCATAAAATGGGATGCCTTTTCATTTGTTTGTGTCTTGTTTCATTTCCTTCACCAATGTTTTGTAGTTTTTAGTATACAAGCCTTTTGCTTCCATAGTTAAGGTCAGTCCCATATATTTAATTTGTGTATTTCTGTGGGGTCAGTGGATATCCAGAATCTATAAGGAACTTAAGCAGTTTTACAAGAAAAAAAAAATAACCCCATTAAAAAGTGGTCAAATGACATGAACAGACACTTCTCAAAAGAAGATACATATTCAGCCAACAGGTATATGAAAAAAAAGCTCAACATCACTGAATATGAGAGAAATGCAAATCAAAACCGCAATGAGATGCCACCTCATGACAGTCAGAATGGTGATTATTAAAAAGTCAACAACAGATGCTGGTGAGGCTGTGGAGAAATAGGAATGTTTTTACACTGTTGATGGGAGTGTAAATTAGTTAAACCATTGGTGTGGCAATTCCTTAAAGACCTAGAACCAGAAATACCATTTGACCCAGCAATCCCATTACTTGACATATACCCAGAGGAATGTAAATCATTCTCTTATAAAGATACATGCATACATATATTCATTGCACCACAATTTAAAATAGCAAAGACATGGAGTCAACCCAAATGCCCATCAGTGACATACTGGATAAAGTAAATGTGGTACATATACACCAGGGAATACTATGCAGCCATAAAAAGGAACGAGATCATGTTCTTTGCAGGACATGGATGAAGTTCAAAGTCCATTGTCCTCAGCAAACGATTTCAGGAACAGAACACCAAACACTGCATATTCTCACTTATAAATGGGAGCTTAACAAGAAGGACTGAGGGACACAGGAGGAGAACAACACACACTAGGGTCTGTCATGGAGGGGCAGGTGGAGGGAGAGCATCATGATAAATAGCTAATGCGTGCCAAGCTTAATACCTAGGTGATGGGTTGATAGATGAAGAAAACCATCATAGCACGTGTTTACCTATGTAATCAACCCGCATGTCCTGCATATGTATCCTAGAACTTAATATTTTTTAAAAGAAGCATAAGCAAAAAGTTTTCTCATTCTGTCTCTTGCGCTCATCACTCTTTCTCCTCTCCTGATTTCCGTCGTTTTCTTTCCTTCCTTTTTTTGCAAGTGTTGAATGAACTTTGCCATTGTTCTGCATTCCAGGTTTCTTATCTCAGTTCTTTCATCGTAGTTCATTCATTGTTCATATTTTAGGTCCATGCCACAGAGTTAGCCTAGGCAGAGAGTAAGAGCATGAGCTCTGGAGTCGGACAATCTACATCCTTGTTTGGATCTTCCTTGGAGAATTATGTAATTTCTGTGTCTCAAAAACCTTCATATTATTATCAACATCTAGCTGTTCGAGTATATTACCTCTTACCTTTTCTAATCTGGCATTTTGGGGGTGATGGTTGAAACAGATGGAAGGTAGGTTAATATTGTTCTTTGTGACCCCATTTGTGGTTCCATATTACACAGTTGTTTCTTTTACCATTTTCTTGCTGGCAGATTACCAACTGCCGCTGTTGCTTTCCATTTTCCTGCCTCAAGAAGTCTTTTGCTTTTAAATTTCTCCTCATTACCTCTTAGATTCTGAGAATTTAAATCGCTGAGCCAATTAAAAAGTTTTATATGTGTGAGATGTGAACACATCCTGAGCAAAGGCTTAAGAACTTCTTCCATGGATGTTTTCAGAATTTAGGCTTTGTCATTATGACTTATGTGGTTCACAAATCCTTTTCAACTTCTATTTTGGACGGTATTTCCAGAATTCTGACCAGCAAACCAAGTTTGTGTTTACTTTACCCATTTTTTTTTCATAATATACTAGATGGCATCAATGCTCTTCCTTCTTTCTGCAAAAGAGGCAGCACCAATTCTTCTCCTACCCTAAATATCATCAAGTATTTAATCAAACTTGGAAATTATGAACTTTGTTTATTTTGCATTAGAGTTTATCTACAGTCTTTTAGATTTATCTTAAGCCAGAGTCCTTAGAATAGAATTCTAGCTTCACCTTTGACTAGCTGTGACTTAGGGGTTACCCAAACTGTTTCTGAATGGTTTCTCAGTTTGGTAAAGAGTAAAATAAAGTAATAATAGTACCTACCTCCTATAATTAAATGAGTTAATATATGTAAAGCTTTTGGAGAATGTCTAGAACATATTAAGGGCTGTAACTGTCTCCATCTAATTGCAGACTCCACATGGGCAGGATTTTGTCCTGTTTATTTCTAACAGGCATTTATCTCTAATGCTTGGTATGCGATTGGTATTTAATAAATATATGTTGAATTAGCAATTTTTCTTAAAATAGAACATAGGTACATCCCTAAATTTGCAATCAGTTTATTTGGTAGTAATCATTGGCCTAGCTAATTAAGCTCCTGATGTGACTTTTAATTTTTGCTCTATTATGGAACCAATATAGACATTTGAGTAACCAAACATAGGTATATCATAGGTTAAGAGGCTATGTTCCCAGCTGTTTTCCTAATCATGATAAAAACTTGCTCTGTGCAATCCTTTAGAAACTATTTAACAGAACTTTCTCATGTTTTAGAAGAGCAAACACAGGCCCAGCAGAATTAAATTTATTCAACATTATTCTTTAAGATTAGCTATAAATAAATGTTAGCCAAAATTTCTATTAAGTAAAGTTATGGAGTCATAAAGGTGTTCAAAATATTAGGCTGCAGTAAAGGGTCCCCAGAATGGGTTATGAAAAAGAAAACTAATCTTTATTAGACAAAAATCTTTCTCATAGGAAAGTAAGTACCTTTCCATATGGTACAAAATGAAAAAGTAAAAAGTTAGCTATAAGATCAGCACCAGATGGTCTTAGAGGTGATGTTTTTATCTCTTCTGCTGTTGATATTTCACACTCAGAAAAGAGCTTTAAATCTTAGACTAATTTGCTAAATTCCCATTAAAGTATGTACATACTGGCCCGGTTCTGAAAAGGGCCATGTACCCTTTATTTAGGTTTCAGAGTCAAAATTTGGCTGAGTCATATAGCTTATTAAAAATAATGTCCATTGGTATAACTGAACAAGTAAGTACAAAGGAGTGCAAACAATATGCTGTATTTATTTTTTTTTTCTTGAGTGGTGCATTATATTCTGATAGCTAAATGCTTTGTCATCTCTTTGTTAGTAATATAAAACATAGGTAACTCTAAACAGGTAGAACAAAGAAAGAACTTGCAAGTTTTCATAACTAGAAATTGTTGATAAATGACTCATGAAATTCTTATCATCTGTCACATTATTTCACCCTGTTGGTGTGTTATTTATTTTTAAGACAAAGTCTCACTCTGTTGCCCTGGGCTGGCATGCACTGGCATAATCTCGGTTCACTGCAGCCTCCATCTCCCAGGTTCTAACAATTCTCATGCCTCAACCTCCCAGTTAGCTGGGACTACAGGCCTGTGCCACGACACCCAGCTAATTTTTGTATTTTTAGTAGAGATGTATTTTTGCCATGTTGGCCAGGCTGATCTCAAACTCCTGTCCTCAAGTGATGTGCCTGCCTCGGCCTCCTTAAGGGCCTGTATTACAAGCATGAGCCTGGCCTTTGTATCATTTTAAATTAAGTTTATGATAAATAGTCAGAGCTTAGGGGGAGTTTTGGTTCACTAGTTTCTAAACTCAACTTTCTTTTACTCGGTAAGACTTTATTGAGCACCTTTTCTTTCTCAGATCTTCTTCTGGGTGCTGGTAGTACAAAGATGAAAAACAATACCCTTTCCAGTCTGATGCCCTGTTCCTCAGTATCTCACAGTGAAAGCGTAGGGACAAATGTTCTGATGAGGGGTTACTATAAACAGCTGTTCTCACACAAAGAAGCAACTTGGTCTGGACAAAAGCTGGAAATTTTGGTGAAGAACTGTTATTGTTATTTGAGCATGATAAATTGCCTGATGACTGATTTAATGAGTGGACAAGCACTGAAAGAGAATTCCAGGCAGGCGAAATAGAAAGTTCATGCTCTGCTAATCTTGTGATGAAAGTGTCTTTATAATCTATTACTCTGCTAAAAATTCTGGTGTTTTCCATTAATAACAAGAAAATTTTATGGACAACAAATACCTCCATTGGAAATGCATAGCTTGGACTTTTCTTTCTAAGAGAGATGACCCTCTCGGATTCGTAGCAAGTCAATGCTCAGCTTCCTGTAAACTTGAATGAGACCAAGTTTGCCAGGACCTCACCTGTTGGAAAGAACAGTAGGGAATTGTTGATCAAGGGAAGGAGATAGGTGTAGTGCTATTTTTTTTTCATGATACCTTGTCAGTGTTTATAAAGACCTTACAAGCTGCTAGGTATTAGTACCCCAACTATTGATAAGGCTTATGCACTGGGACCATCTTATTTTGCTTCACTGACTTTTGCTTACCTTAGAACACAAGTTCTATTTCTCTAGCTTTTCTATTTGTATTGTTCAGTGACAAGACTCCAGTGTAAGTGTCACTTAATTGTATTTTGTAGAGTCTTAGTTTACTGAAGAATGGACCTTTTGGCAGTTTTCTTTGATCACTGTGCTCTGATGACATAAACATCCCAGTCAAGCATGATAAATACACATGACTTCAGAGAACAGGCAGGTGAGGTAAACATACAAAGACAGTTAAGAGAATGAGAGTCATGCTGAGGGGGCTGTTTGTCTTCTTGTTAAGTTGTAAGCTTCTGACTGCAGGGATTCTTTGACTTTTTTTTTTTTCTCTGATACATCACAACTTACTATCACAGAGCCTGATATATAGTACATGCTGTAGAAATACTTAATAAATGGATAGGGAGCCTATTGTACTAGGGAGAAAAAGGGATACCTAAAGGCATTCATTCACTGGTGATAACAACAACAGATACTGTACCAGGCAAACAAAACTCATCTAGGAAATCTCTGGTTTAGGACCCATGGTCATAGGAATCACGTCTCTTCCTAAAAACTTACGCAATTTTCCAAAAAGAAACAGTTACTCTGCCTTCTCAGTCATTTCCATGAATGTCTGTCCTGTGAGTATTAAAGTAATGAGAAATGCATGTTGGCTTCAGTATTTGCAGCAAAAGTTTATTCCTACATTAAAAACTATTTATGAATGCTACTTCAAATATTGTCATTTCCTGGAGCATCATTTTAAATAGAACTTCCCAGCAAGTTGCCAATCTTGGGCTTCATGAGAATCCATCCATATGTGAATGATAGTATTTGAATAATAACTCCAAATAAATGGGTAGATTAGTTTTGAGTTTTCACATCAACTTATGATATCTCATCTTTATTTTGTGAAATATTCACTGCTACTTATATTTCAATGAAATACATGTTGAAAGTGAATTTCAGTGAAATAGATGAAAATATAGTGATATCTTCATCTCGGTGAAATGACTCGTTCTTCCAAGAGAAATGTTTCTCTATTCCTTGAAACTGTAAGCACAGTTTAAGCGTGTTTTTCTACATAAAAGCTTGATTTAATTTTTTAAATCATCTGTATATGTTCTGTGGTTTCAGTAACATAGAGTCATTGAACAGAAGCACAAAGTGAATTGTGTATTTTTATCTCCTCTCTCTTAAATTCATACTGTGTTCTCATTATTTCATTTTCCACCTATATCTTGATTTATAGCCATGCTTTCACTTACCACCTACCCCTTCTTGTTCTTTCTTTACCCTTTACACATTGTCTCCATGTAGTCACTAGTTGATCACCAGATTTACATAGAAATAAACTCATAGCAGACACTGTGGGTGTCTTGCTTTTCCTCCTGTCCTGGCTGAAGGTTACTGAAGTTTCTTTGGACAGATTGCATATTTATTCTTTGGTCTGAGAACTTGCACTGAATGCAAGAATGTGTTCAGCCAGAGCATTAGATTGGAAAGTTAAGGCTCGGAGAATAATTCCCAATTAATGAGGGACAGCAGTTGATAGATGCACACCTGAGCCAGGCTTCTTGTTCTTTTTTTTTTATTATTGCATTTTAGGTTTTGGGGTACATGTGAAGAACATGCAAGATTGTTGCATAGGTACACACATGGCAGTGTGGTTTTCTGCCTTCCGTCCCCTCGCCTATATCTGTCATTTCTCCCCATGCTATCTCTTCCCACCTCCCCACCCCCCGTCCCTCCCCTATTTCCCCCCGACGGACCCCAGTGTGCAGTGCTCCCCTCCCTGTGTCCATGTGTTCTCATTGTTCAACACCCGCCTGTGAGTGAGAATATGCGGTGTTTGATTTTCTGCGAGAGCTTTGAGATATACTCTTGATCTCTCAGAGGGTATCTAGCAGCAGGGAGCCAGGTTTCCCACACTGATAACCTGCTCATTAGTGCCCCTTTACTGGCTTTTCTTCCTTCCTTGTTTTGCCCTTTCATGGTTCTTCAGTATGTTTCCTGTGATTCCAGCCCAAATGAACTGCTGTGCGAGGACCTGCTTTTAAGGGGATTCAAACTAAGGAGATACTTCCTCCCTGAGCATTTTAAAATTGGAGTTTATTCTGTTGTGTGCGTGTGTGTGTGTTTCTGCTTCCTCACTATCTTCTCTGTGAGTCAGATTACTTTCTAATCTCAGATTATTTCCCTTAAAAAAAAAATCTCCAGCTCAACTTAGAATATCTCTAATTCAAGGCAACTGGCAGGTTTTTATAGTAGTTAACTGCTTCGTATCATTTTTCTCAGTCTAGATGGAAAGCTGGGCCCCTTTTTCATAATTAAATGCTCCAGATCTACAGAGAGTCAAAGTCGGTAAGAATGTAAAGATGATGAACACTGTATTCTGCTTTCAGATTAAAAAAAAATGCTTATCTTCATATTTACCTATTATTTTAGGTAGCAGCAAAAATAAAGAAGTAAATGACTTCGGTTGAAATAGTGTTTTCTTCCTACAGAATGTGTTCTTAGTTAACCCTAAATTAAATCTTTGCAACACACACCCAAATACCTCATGGGAAATTGAATTACTATAATTTTTAGTGGCTATAAACCCCAGTATACAGACTTGGGTTTGAAAAATATATGTCTGTCTCTACTATTTTATAATTCAATATTATTTTTTCTTTCAACTTCCTGTTCTGCCATAACCTCAGAAAAATGTTATCAATTTGGAATTGCCACCTAGTTTAAATTCTAGGAGATGCTATTGTACCAACACCTGGAGCATGAAATCTGAATCCGTTGACCGGCATACATTTCTTGAGGTTGCTCTCATTCCTATTGTTTTGGCACTTTTTAATGCTAGCTGGTCTCTCTGCTCCCTCCATTCTGTCAATGCAGGGCTGGGAGCTGTTTCCCTGGGACATGGAGTCTTTTCTATGTGATGACTCTGTCATTGTCTGTACGGGCAGTCATACTCAGTGACCTCAAATTGGAAAGGACAAACTCATCTCCTATGATTTCGAATATCCAAATGTTTGGGATTTGGTGTGGGAATCAAAAGGCCAGTTATTCCTCTCTTGGACCCACTCAAGTATCTGTTGCTCAGTCCAAGAAAACTTTGTTGGCCAGGAGAAGAGGTGCTTAAGGGGACATAGGAAGAATTCCTTTTTCTCAAATGTATTTTCTAAAATATACTTTATTTGTTGCAGTTATTGAGGTTCTATTAAGAATGTATGATTTGGGATTTAAGAATTTTTCTTTTCTTTCTGTCTTTTATTTTCTTTTTCTTTCTTTCTCTTTCTGTCTCTCTCTGTCTCTCTTTTGTGCTCTCTCTCTCTCTTTCTTTCTTTCTTTCCTCCATTTATCAAGTATTTTCACTGCAGAGCACGTCAAGCATGCTAGAACATTGGCATGCTGTTCTTGATGAGAAGACTAAAATCTCTGTGACAATGACTATTGTGATTTGTGCCTTCCATTATTACATGTTGGAAGACCACCATTTGGGTCAATCCTTTGGCACCATTGTCATTTTTCAGCACTGCATACGCAGAGAATGCTTATAGCTGCTGGTGTAGTTGGAATTATTTTTATGTAATTGGAGCCATGTTTTGACAGTAACTATAAAATGTTTATGATTTAGAATATAAATGCTATGCTTAATCTGAAAGATTTCCTTTTTTGTTTTTTACTTTATGTATTGCACGTTTTCATTTTAGTTTGACAAAGATCTCTAATAAATATTTTATACTGTCTCATCCAGTGCTTCTCTTATTCCATTTTAGCCTTCATGTTTAACTTTTTATTACTTAACAATGAACATAAGCTAATAATTTATCTCCCATGTGGCTGTGATGAATCAATGGACATTTAGATTCTGTAATTGTTTTAGAACAGTGCACTTTTTTAATGGTAATAAGGGAATTTTTGACCTCTATGACTCTCCATGTTTATCCTTACATAGTAACGAGAATATTCAATTAACACATACTGTAGACATACACTAAACATGCAGCTATGTACATGATTTAGTGAAATGAATGTTATCTTTCTTTATGTCTTCTATACCCATATAAGTGCAGAAGAAGAAGCTTATAATGGGTAGACCCAGAGTGGTTGTGCAGTTTTAAAATATTGTGAAAAATAGCATTTACCTACACAACAAGTGTTAAAATAGGTATAATACCTTCTGCTCATGAGCTTTTAAAGGTCCTGGGGAAATGTTAAATCTTGAAATACAATAGTTTCAATTTCCAAATAAAAATATAAAACAAAATTAATAAATATTTAAAATGTATAGATATATTTAAAATGTTATATACATATGGTATAGGACTTTCTTTTTTATTTTTTCATTTATTTAATTATACCTTAGGTTCTGGGGTACATGTGCAGATCATGCAGGATTGTTGCATAGGTACATACATGGCAATGTGGTTTGCTGCCTCCATCCCCATCACCTATATTTGGCATTTCTCCCCATGTTATCCCTCCCCAACCTTCCCACCCCCTGCTGTCTCTCCCCTAGCCCCCCAAAACAGACCCCAGTGTGTGATGCTCCCCTCCCTGTGTCCATGTGTTCTCATTGTTCAACACCCACCTGTGAGTGATAACATGCGGTGTTTGATTTTCTATTCTTGGGTCAGTTTGCTGAGAATGATGATTTCCAGATTCATCCACGTCCCTACAAAGGATTTGAACTCATCGTGTTTTATGGTGCAAAGTGTTCCATAGTATATATGTGCCACTTTTTCCTTGTCTTGTCTATCATTGATGGGCATTGGGGTCTTTGCTATTGTAAACAGTGTCTCAGTGAACATACATGTGCATGTGTCTTTATAATAGAACGATTTACAATCCTTTGGGTATATACCCAGTAATGGGATTGCTGGGTCAAATGGAATTTCTATTTCTAGGTCGTTGCGGAATCACCACACTGTCTTCCACAATGGTTGAACTAATTTACACTCCCTCCAATAGTGTAAAAGTGTTCCTTTTTCTCCACATCCTCTCCAGCATCTGTTTTCTACAGATTTTTTAATGATCACCATTCTAACTGGTGTGTGATGATATCTCAGTGTGGTTTTGATTTGCATTTCTCTAATGACCAGTGATGATGAGCGTTTCTTCAAATGTTTGTTGGCCTCATATATGTCTTCTTTTGAAAAGTGTCTGTTCATATCCTTTACCCACTTTTGAATGGGTTTATTTATTTACTTATTTTATTTATTTTTATTATTTATTTATTTATTTTTTTTTTTTGGTAAATCTGTTTAAGTTCTTTGCAGATTCTGAGTATTAGCCGTTTGTCTGATGGGCAAATTGCAAAAAAAAATTTTTTCCATTCTGTTGGTCGTCAGTTCACTCTAATGATTGTTTCTTTTGCTGTATGGAAGCTTTATTCATTTTAATTAGATCTCATTTGTCTACTTTGGCTTTTGTTGCCAATGCTTTTGTTGTTTTACTCATGAAGTCCTTGCCTATGCCTGTGTCCTGAATGGTTTTGCCCAGATTTTCTTCTATGGTTTTTACGGTGTTAGGTCTTATGCTATAGTCTTTAATCCATCTGGAGTTAAGTTTAGTGTAAGGTGTCAGGAAAGGGTCCAGTTTCTGCTTTCTGCACATGGCTAGCCAGTTTTCCCAACACCATTTATTAAACAGAGAATCCTTTCTCCATTGCTTGTTTTCATGAAGTTTGTCAAAGATCAGATGATTGTAGATGTGTGGTGTTGCCTCCAAGGGCTCTATTCTGTTCCACTGGTCTATATCTCTATTTTGGTACCAGTACCATGCTGTTTGATTACTGTAGCCTTGTAGTATAGTTTGAAATCAGGTGGTATGATGCTTCCAGTTTTGTTCTTTATGCTTAGGATTGTCTTGATGATGCATGGAATAGGACTTTCAAAAATCAAAATGGTCAAAATATTTCTGCAGTATCCAACAGAATAATTGCATTTGGTAGTGACTTATATTTTACTCATATACTTTTATATGATTATGCCATTTACCTTAAGACAGGCTATCAAGATATCCTTTACCTCTGATGATGACATATTAATAATTAGGTATAATATCTATTTTCAGAATATTTAATTAGTAATGTTTTCCATCAGTTTAACAACATTAAATAACTCTTTGAAAATTTTTTTCCACCCAAGTATGGCAACTTTTGTCTATTTTTTTCATGAAGTATGTTTCCCAACAGATTTTCAATCATAAATCTTTATCATTTCATATTAACTCTTCAAATGGGCTAATAGTATGACATTTTAAAAATTCCCATGTTATTTAAAGTGATGTTAGAAGAGTCAACATGTAACATTGATGTTTAAAATGATCATACAGGCACTTCATGTCTTTCCCATAGAACTATAATGTGGAATTTTTTTCTTGCATCTTTTGGCTTTTTTTTTTTTTTTCAAACAAGGCAGGCAGTTTTGAACTACACAAGCAGTCTAGCTTTTATTCTGAGTAAAACACTTCTCAAGTCTAAGCTGAATATATACAAGAGTCATACAGTACAATTGAACAGTTTATTTCTAATGTAGATTGATTTCATACAATACAGCTTTAACTTTGACAAAATATTTCTGAATGTGTGACTTGAAATGTCATTATAATGTATTTCCCTGTTTTTATTTAGAGATGCGTTATTTAGGCTAGCACTGCAGTTTAAGCAAAAAAAAAAAAAAAGTGCTATATGTGAATATAGTTTTTGTACAGTTTCTGTTTGGATTGTTGCCTTTTTCTAATGAATGAATTTTAGTACCAATACAAATCTTTGTATTTTTTTAACCTAAAAGATTACAAAAGACTTGTTTTCAGTAAGGGATTATTGTAACACAAACAGTAATAACAAGCATAGTTAGGTGGCTGTTTGAGCTCTCAAATGTTTCTAAGTTTTAAAGCCATTTTTATAGGAGTTCACTGCCTAAACCTTTGTAAGTGAAGAGTTTAGAGATGGAAGTATTGCACTGCATTAGAATTACAAGATTTTATTACTGATTTCAAGAACAAAAATCAGACACACTGAATGATAAAAGACTGATGTCCTATGCCTTTATCTGTCACTTGGTTGGATTCAGATTGCAAAAATTTATTATTTCATCTCAGAATGATCCAAAAAATAAATAATTAACCATCTTCATCGTGAAAATACAAGGACTGAATAGCTGCCGTATCTGTACTGCGAATGACAAAAATGGAAGATTGTTAGCATTACAAAGAAAGGGATATTTTGTTTTAAAACTTTTATCACTCTTATTCCAATTTCAGAACAATAGTCCGGGAACCATGAATTTTAATTCCCTTTTCTATGTCTAAGAGTTTCAATACTGTTCTATATGTTTATGCCATTTAATTAAAATATGAAACCATTAAATCTTGTTTAAATTTGAGTAATACAGTATGATTTTGGCAAACAAGGACTGTATTTTATTTTCATTTTTTGAATGAACCAATATAATGCATGCTGTTGACTTCTGGTTGTAGCATATTTAAATAGGTGCATGTTCTTTTGTTTATGTCTTTTAGCATCACCGTCAATTAAACTCTTGGTGGATGATCCTATAGTTGTAAATCCTGGAGAGGCCATAACATTAGTATGTGTTACAACAGGAGGAGAGCCTGCACCTTCTCTCACGTGGGTCAGGTCCTTTGGGACTCTGCCTGAAAAGACTGTTTTGAATGGAGGAACTTTGACCATACCTGCCATCACCTCAGATGATGCTGGTACTTACAGCTGCATTGCCAATAATAATGTGGGAAACCCTGCAAAAAAGTCCACCAACATCATTGTGAGAGGTAAGTTTGCTGAGAAAACATTACAACATAGGTTATTCAGGCTCTTTTTGAGCAAATAATGGTTGGTACAAAATTACGTCCTCAAATATTGCATATATCTATAAAACACAGAGAAAATCGTGTATAAATAATATGTGTAATTATAAGTGGAACTTAAACAGCTTAAAGCTTAATAACATTGCTTTATATTTGCATTGAGTAGTTTTCAGAACATATTCTTAGTGATATGATTGAATGCTTTTTATAGTATGTTTTTAGTTAAAAACAAGATTGAAAGACAATGTGGCATATAGCATAAAACATTCACGGTGTGAAATACACACTGATTGTATATTAATTTAGGAATTCAGTAAATTTATCAATTTAACAAACTTTTATTGAGCCCCTATTACAACCATATTGTGAGATTATATAAAGATATACCAAATATTACCCTGTACTCAGGATTCTACTGTCATATACTGAAAAAATGTATGTATCAATAGCCACATGATATGGTATTTGAAAGAATAAACAAAATATATAGAAATTTAAAAAATAAAGTCCCAGCTATTCAGGAGGCTGAGTCAGGAGAATCAAACCCAGAAACAAAGTTTGCAGTGAACCAAGATCAACCCACTGCCCTCCAGCCTGGGTGACAAAGCAAGACTCAGTCTCAAAAAAAAAAAAAAAAAAAAAAAAAAAAGCTCTTATTTGTTATAAGTTTACATCCAGAAAAGTCAAAAGGCATATGCATGTAGTCATGATTCCTGGGGTGTGGTATAAGGGGATATTTTCATCAAAAAAGAAAGAAATTTAAAAAATATATAGCCATTTCTGGCTGAGGTTATTGGGGAATCTCTGATAACATTTGTACTAGGTCTTATAGGTTGAGTAGTGTTTTGACAGATTGAAATTGGGAAAAGAAAGAAAAGTCAAAGATAGAACACACAATGATTATTTGAGGAACAGAAGCAAAACGTTAGACACTAAGTCAAAGTAGCAATGCTGTTCTAGTGTGACCATTACCAGCTAGTGTGCTGGCACTGCACAGACAGGTTTCCCTCTATTTTGGAAGATGGAAGTTCCTAGGCAGATGTACAAAGAGGCCACGTGTTTCTTCATTTCTTACTTCACCTGGCACGGTCCTGGGTTGGATGTCGAGAGTGGACACTGTTGCCTCTGAAGTTAAAATCGACATCTGTATGCTGAAGATGACCTTTTGAACACACCAATGAGAATTACTTAGGATGGAAGCAAAACATAATCAAGACCACAGAGGTAAACATTTGTGATTTTGTGAATATAGATTGTGGTGGTTTTAGTTATTTGTTATGCAAATTATTAGAAATATTCTATTTGACAAAAGTACACTCTATTCAAAATATTTCAAGGTATAGTTTAAATCAAAACACTATGAATAGTTTACTATCTGCCACAAAATTATAGATCACATAATATTTAGTAATTATAACATGTATTATTACAAAATAAAACATACTTCCAATTAAACTACCATAATGTCTTATGAGATAGAACATTATTGAAAAAGCTCTTCTAAGTTTGTTTATACTTATATTTTCTTTTAAAACATGTCAATCATTAGCCTACATAAAAAGACAATAAAAGCAAAACAAACTAATTAAGTTATTCCTAATACTTCATGCTGAGAGCTCAACTTCTAAATTAGTTTTTATTGTAGGGTCATTGATGATCATAGTTTGCTATACAATACTGTTCTTGTGTCATTAAGAACATTAATAATTCTGAATTACAGAAAAATACGGTCTGAGATTTTATTTTATGTCAGGTCGTGATTATTAATAGCAACCATGATAGACTACTGAATATAAGATGTATTCTAATCTCCGAATTGCTAAAATGTAGAAGTAAAGATGGATTTTAGAATCATTGAAAAGTGCTCTTTATTTCAGTAGTTTAACAATCTTCTACTGCACACCTACCATATGCTAAGGACTCAGCAGATGTAAGGAATGCATGAGTGTAACCCCAAAGATCAGTGAATAAATGCCTGCCGTCAAAGGAGTTTACAATTCCCTATGGAATATAGAAATACAAAGGAATTATATATGGAAATATATAGAAAACAAAGAATTCACAATGAAAGTGTCCAACTTTGATTTTAAAAAATACTAGTATTGAGAAATGGAGCTCATGTTAAGCCTTGCATAAATGAGCAACCAGATTCTGTTCTCTCTCTATCCAAATTTTTTAAAAAAGACAGAAAAATTTTATTGTCATCGATGTTAGTTTTATTTCTGTTTTTTGTTTGTTTGCTTTTAAAAATGATTGCTTTTCTAAGTAGGCATAAAATAATCTACCAAATCTTGCTGTAACGATCAAAGTAGTGAAGTATGATTATAATATTGAAGTAAAATGATTGAAGTATGCTATTAAAGTATTGCAACATCTATCCTCAAGTGCCATGGATACAATGCAGAATCTTTTATTCCGTTATTTTATCAAGAACAATAACTTGTTAAAGAAAAATGATGCATTAAATTTAATTTTCATAGTGGGATCATTTGCCACTATATGAATCCATGTACAACTGGCAAAATGTCCAGCATAAGATATCTGTGTTGTTTATGCACCCTTTGTAAGGGACTAACCCTTACAGCAAATATAAGCTTAGAGAATGATTTGCTCCTCTCTACTTAACAGGTTTCATCCTATCCTTACAAAAGAAAGTTTCCAACTTTGACATGAAAGACCTGTAATAAAGCCTTAAAAATTTATTTCCTCAATCTTATGATTTCTTTTTATGGCTTGAATTTATCTGAAGTGTACATTTGCATAATCATATTATATTGCCAGTGGGACTTCTCAGCAGTGGCATCCATATAATTCATAAAATCAAGTTTGTATGTAGTCTTACTGAATATAGAAGTAGTCTTGGTTTAAAAGGGTCCTAGATTAAACTGGGAGGAGAAAAGCTGCTACAATAATATGAAGCATCTGATTTCTGGTCCACAGAAGTCAAGAAATTCAGTTACGGAGAACAGTTTTCTTTTTATTACATCAAAGAAATTATTTTCAAGCCCTCTGAATGTGTGGACCTCTGTGAGTCTTAAATTAATTGTGTCATGGATACAGTAGAAATAGAAATCTCGGTTTATCTTTTCTCATTCTTCTCTGTAATTAAATCAGGATTCAGGATCCATGGACCAGGTTTCCGAGTAAGCACAAAGATATTTTGTGTATGGAATTGTCATCCTCATTTAAGAATATCCATGCACAGAATAAGAGTGTAGGGTGCTGATAGAAATAAAATTCAAGAAACATTTCTGAATTTTTTACTGTTTAAAAAATAGAGAACAGTGTAGAGTAAATAATAGAGATAACACGCTATGTAGATAAGAAGTACAAAAGTGAATAGAAATCTCACATGTTTTACTACTTTGGAAGAACATTATAAATGTAGCGTCAAAGCCTTTTCTTAGGCTTCTTTAAGAACTTGCAGTGACAGAGCTACATTTCTTCTAAGTTAGGAAAGAAGCAGTTGCCTAATTCACCTGAAAAGAATGTTATGTTGATTTCCTAGCCACATGTTTTATGCCCTGAGGTCAATGCTTTTCAAACTCCTGTTTGATATGCCACTTCCATTTAAAGGTCTCTGTTTTCATAATTCACTCTATGCAGAAATGCCTACATTTCTCTTCCGTCATGAATTAAACCACTGTGTTGAACACGTATTGTTCTAAATATGATCACGACATTACTGTATTTTAGTGGGCTGTGGCCTTCTTGAATGTTCTTTAGTATATTCAAACCACAAACACACATTTATTCAGTGTTTTGGATGCATGGTACCCAAAATAGTAATAACTGTAAACCTGATTTAATGCAAAATTTTCTCCCCTCCCCAACTTGGGTTCCCTCTGGGCTGGAGACCTAAAGGAAGGCAGGGAGATGAAGCCTAGTTGGCTTTTATGTCTGTGAGTTCTCCACCTACCTTTCTGCTTACTCCAGTCCCAGCCTGATAGCTAGGTTCTGAGCACCCTGGCTCAGAGTGAGCTATGAAGATCTTCTCCATATAAAGCTTTTCCATTTCCTTGGTGGCATGTTAATGGACCTTAGAAAGTTTCTCTACCTAGAAAATATATACATCTACGTAGATCAAAGAGAGGTGTCCAGTGATGGGTGTTTCCCTGAGTTCAGGATTTTGCCACATTTCCTGAGCATCTTGTGCTGTACCCCACACCCTTTCTGCTGATGGCTTCTCTCTTTTTCTTCTAAGCAGCCAACTAAACAGAGCCCAAGACATGGTCATGTGCCCCGTGAGACTCCATCTGTCTGGTGGAAATGCTTACCAGTAAGCTAAGAGAGCTCATAAATTTCAGTGTATTCTCTCTGTTCTCTTGCCACACAGGTTTTAGTTTCTTCAGATATGAGTCAGACAACATTGCGGGGAAAATATTTCAAAGCTGACGGGTCCCATGGAAAGCTCCTCAGTAAGACTGAGATGAAACAGACAGGCTTTCTTTCTCCGCCTTGGGTTTGGAAGAAGTTGCATCTCCCAGTTTTCTCACCGTTTTAAAGATACCCTTCTAATTAAATTTGGTTTCTCACTCTTCTTTTACCATTAATTGTCTACAAAGTCTAAGAATCGTGGAATGGTATTTCTTCCACTTTCTCCAAAAATGGTGCATAAAAAGGAGGTCTGTTTTCCACTTACTGTGGAATTTTGTGTGTTCTATTTTCAGACAAAAGTGAGACAGGAAAAGTCTATTCTATCATCTAGTTTTACAAAAATATAGGGTTAGAGGAATTTCCAAATTTTCTAGCTGGCATTCTTGAAGGTGACATATCAGCAAGTCCTTCTGCTTCTCTCTTCAAAATACACTTTTAATCTGATCCATCTTTCCATGTTCACTGCTACCACACATGTGCAAATCATCGATCTATCACTCCTAATTGATTAAAATCGTCTTTTTATTGTTATTCTTTCCACTGCAGCCCTGCTTTTAGAAATTCATCTGCTAAATTAGATAAAGGAGCCTGGGCTAAGTTAATAAATAAACCTGTACACATAATTACTCAAAAGAAAAAAAACTTGAGATTTTGTTGATGAAAGAGTATGGAGTGTTTACTAGTTGTTAATGCTGCTGGGTGTACTCTCTGTGTGTGTGTGTGTGTGCACGTGCAAGTATGTGCACGCACACATGCATATTTGTGTTGCTCCCATGTGGTCATTCAGGCATCAAGGCTGATCATGTCTCTGCCATCTTCAATCTGTGGCTGCTAAGATTACTATGAGTGTTACCTCCATCCCTGTCATTGGGAAATGGGACGGAGCTTGAAAGGGCACACATGAGATTTTTATGGGCAGATACACATTATCTGCCAATCAGTTGCAGTCTGTTGACTAGAACTCAGACAAATACCCATACCCAATGACTTGAAGGCTGGAAAAGTCTTACTATGCACTCAGAAATAGTAAAAAAAAAATTCATTGTCCTGATCAAATTACTCTCTTGGCTTTTCATCTCACCCAGAATGAATTTAAATTCCTTATCATTTCATATGCCTCCCATTTTTACTCACTCTACTTTAGACACATTGGTCTTTCTGCCTTGAATGTTAATTTTCAAATACTACCCTCTTGTAAATGCCTTATCTGACTAACCTATCTTAAATAGCCTACCTCTAATTTCCGTATCATGATTTATTGCTTCTTACCACATAACTTCCTGGTATTATTTTATTTATAGTTCCTAACTTATTGTCTGTGTTTTTAATAGGATTACAGGGGTAAACAATCTGTCTGTTTGTTTTCTTATTTAATGATGTAGTCTTGGAGCCTAGAATATTATCTGGCATATAGTAGATGCTCAATAAACATATTTAGTATGAGCGTCTCTTTTTTAAGTTCATCAGTTCATATTAGATTTATTTTCTGGATATGGCTCTTTGATAGTGTAATATGTATTAAAAGATGTTAAGCAAAATTAGAAAATTCCGTGTTCATATTCAATCATTAATGTGTGTGATGTGGTCAGCTTGTTTGAAAGGCCTCATTACTCTGATAATTCATTGCTATGTAACGAACCACCCCAAAAGAATAGCTTATAACAATAACAATCATTTGTTTTCCTTACAAATCTGGGAGTTAAGAGGCTCAGCTAAAAAATTCAGGCTGTCCCATATAATTGCAGCTAGAGAGTGGCTAGTTCTGCAATAATCTTCAATGCTTTTTGATTCAGATATCTAGTCTCTGGACTAAGAAGCTCTTACAGCTGAGCTCCTCAGGTCAGTCTGTCACTTCTCTTTGTCTCTCTTTCATTCTTGTCTTATAATTTCTTCACATGTCTCAAGGCTACCAGACCACGTGTTCCAAGAACTGCATGCCTGGGCTTTTCTAATGTGGCTCCTGAAGACATGCAGTATCATCATTGTAGTCCATTCTTCAATGCAGTGCCAAAGCCTGGCCCAGTCCCAGGAAGGGTCAAATGGCTCTACCCTGTGATGGAAGAAGTGTCATATAATTTACAAACACGTTTTAAAGCCACTGTAGTGTACAGTATAATTCATTAAATTGTATTCTTCACATCATGCTCCCATGATGCTTTGGTACTCATTTAGGCCTTTACTTTTTCCTTTTTTGAACCCGTGGCCTCTGCAAAATGACACTGGAAATGATTTTAGAATCAATGAAATGTGTTCTTTATTAATTTTAGCATGATTTCAGCATATTTTTTCTTGGCTATGATCTAAGAGTTCTAATATAAAGAAGTAAAGAAGTATGTCAATATTGAAATACAGTTAACCTTTGTGGAAGAAGTCAATATGTATTCAGCGAAGCATGAATTTACACTTTCAAACTGCAGAAATATGCTCCAGGAACATCATAACTCTGTTCCAAAAATGTGATGATTTAACTAACTCTAATTTATCAACGTGAAAGGACTGTATTTTTTAAATAAGAATTTTAGTATTAATTTTTTTCTGAACTTATTTGACTGAAACATGTCAAATATTAGCACTGCTAATATTTTTAAATGATCTTTATGGTTATTACAAAACAACTTACAATTCCTAGGTTTTATGATTAAAAGTTTTTGAGTGTACCAGCATGTTTAGAGAATAGTAATAGCTAACACTGACTGAACTCTTACTGTGTACCAGGCTACCGGGAACAGTATATGCATTAAGTTTTTAGTAATCTCAATAGTTTTGAGGTAAAAAAATTACTGTTCCCATTTTTTGAAAGTAAAACAGAAGAGAGAGCATTAAGTAATTTCCCAAAAGCAAGCCTTGTTTGAATAATAGAGTTGGGATTCAAAGACCACACAGTATGTTTCAAGGGCCATTTTCTTAGGCAAGGAGCCATTCAAATTTTAGCCAAATTTTTACAAATATTTAATTTTCTCCCAAATATTTGAACTAATAATGGTCCTTGACTATTTCCTCTATTCCTGCATTGCCAAAGACTTACTAGGGATTCTTTTTGGATTGTGAATCCCTTCTTTTTATACTCATGAAAAAGAATCTCAACAATACTGAGTCTTCAGACATTTTTCTTAGTAACATTGTTTTCTTTCCCTAATACACATTATCTTTTAATTGGAGGAAATTCTGTTCTTTTAATCAGTATTTTTCCTACAATAATGGTGGACATATCTTAATGTCAAGTTCTAATTAATACAGTGTTTACGGTTTATTACTTTCTAAATATCATTATATTAGGAAGGACTTGATAAGACTGACTTTCACTGGCTTTTTAAAAAATGAGTGTATAAAACTTTTAAAGAATTCGTAGTTACTGGAAGAGAGCAATGGTACCGCTAAAGACAAAGATAAAAAACATCTGTAAAACTAAAACATTCAGTGTAAGCGAGAAAAAACAATGTATACTTATAAACGTGTGTTCACTGTTTTTGTTGAACACTGTATATCTTAAGCTATTAGACTGACGAGAGTGAATTGACAATTTCCCAGAATGAATTGATCAAATTTAGCCCATGATGCATTTCTGAATATAAATTAATGGTGAATTTTCAGTTACTGGGCCAGTGTAGTTCTTCCCAAGAATTTAGATTTATCACATTTAATTTTTAGTCATGAGTAGTTTTGTTACATAGTCTTTCATTATTAAAATTATAATGATGATGGCTAAAATTGTAGAAGACCAGTGCCTTCACATTCCCCAAAAGCAGAACTGTCTGCTGTGTGCAGGTGTCCCAATTATTCATGCAGATTAAGTGCTCTATTTCTCCTTTCTCAATTTAATATTCTGTAGTAATTACACCTCCCCAAAACACCAGAGAGAATTTTATTATATTATTTTGTTGCTCAAAAATGGTTTTATTATCTTTTAAAAATTAATCAAGGCCATGTAAAATCTAAAAATTATCAAATTCACTAGTTCTCATCTGAATTTCGATAGCCCAGCTCCCTTTTGTATATACATCTAATTTATCTTTGTTAATTAAAATAATTTGTGAAGAATTATCAATACAATTTCAAATGAAAAATTTTAGATACTGAAAAATCGTTTTAATGTTATGCAGTGATATTCAGCCAGCTTAGTTATAGATGTTCTTTTATTAAAACTTGCACATTTTCCTACTTAGTAAATGGAGTCTCCCATGTCATATTTACTCTAGCCAAAGGAAATGTTTCTATTTTATTTTGAAAATTATAGTAGTGCTCTGAAAGTCAATACTGGTTAGTGTCCAGAAAAAAAAGGGATTTTATTCAAATATTAACATTTCTAAATTCTCTGTTTTGAGACAGTCCATAGTCTTTATTATTATTATTATTTTTGTATATCCTACAGTTGTAGAACAGTGCCAAGATGCTAATATGAAAATGCATAATTAAACATTTTTGCAGTTGTTATAGCAGGTACCTAATTCCCAGATTCACAAGCTTATCACATTTAATTTAGGCTAAAATGGTCTATAGGGTGAGGTATCTGTGGTCTGGTTCTGGTTTTGCCTTAAATTAGTTCTCACATCATGGATATGTAAATAGGCCTCTGCTTACTTCTCTCTAATACTAAGAAACTGTAGTAAGAAACTGTAGTACATAAACTTTGAGACAGATTTGCTGTAACCATCTATCTATCTATCTATCTATCTATACATATATATATATATATATTTGGTGAGACAGAGTCTCACTCTGTTGCCTAGGCTGTAGTGCAGTGGCATGATCTTGGCTCACTGCAACTTCTGCCTCCTGGGTTCAAGTGATTCCCATGCCTCAGCCTCCCAGGTAGCTGGGATTACAGGTATGTGCCACTATGCCCACCTACTTTTTTGTATTTTTTGTAGAGATAGTTTTTCACCATGTTAGCCAGGCTGGTCTCAAACTCCTGACCTCAAATTATCCACCCACCTCAGCCTCCCAAACTGCTAGGATTACAGGCATGAGCCACCATGCCCAGCCAACCATCTGTAATTCTGTAAGAGCAAAATGCTCCTTGATCCATGCCCATTACAAATACAAGAGAATACATATCTTTACAGATTTATATGTATTAACATATAATTATTGAAGAACACTAATTTCCTAATGAAGTTGTATTCTAAAAAATTATGTATTGGTTATTTACCTCAGGATATTAATTGAGGAAAATAAATGTGAGTGGTGCTATAATAGGTATTTTTTAAAATTCTACTGTATGCTAGATTTGTGTCAGTTGCTACAGGGGTAATGTGCCTGAGGCCACAGAGTTCATAACACTTATGTGGCAAACAATCAGGGCAACTCTCTCGATATGGCATACAAAAAAATAAACCAAGTTCACAGTAGAATCACAGGCAATGTGTTGTTCAAATCTCAGATGAAGAAACAATTAATTCTGATTAGGGAGATAAAGAAAATTCCTCAGAGGAAGGTGCCAATTTTCTGGGCTTTAAAAAATGAGTCTGTGTATTCAGAAATAAAGTGTCTCTTTAATTTGCTGCCCCAAATGGTGATATTAACTAGTTTTTTCAACTGAACTTCATTCTCCTATTTATGAAGTATTAGAAACCATTGCTAATGCTTTGAAGTAAAAAGCATCTATGTTTAACTTCTGTCTTTAATAATATAATCTTTTCAAAAATAAGTATACATTTTGTTCTATGGTTTAAAAATAATGCTTAGAAGTTATTTTTGCAATTTTGAATTGCATGACATTTAACATAAAATTTTTAATTGAATTAGCAACCTGACAAATTTTCTGTTTGCTGTATTTTTCTTTTTCTCTTTGTATTCTGTCCAAACTCTTCCAATGTCAGTGCTCATTCTGAATGCTTCCAATTATTTCTAAATAGATTTAATCAAATATAATTCTTAAATTGTTTCTCTTCTGGATTCCGTAGGATAATTTCTTATTTTAGTTATCAAAGAATCTTCTCTTTTTACTTTGTTGACTCAACAAATATAGTTATCTGAAAACTGTATGAAAATGAAAATCAGCCCAGTAATTCAAATTAGTGACTGCTTAAAAAAAAATTAGTGACTGCTTAAAAAAAAAACTTACACATTGAAAGTTTATAATCACAATGGTTAAAACTGATTAAACTATGCATTTAAGTACATTGAACATTTCGATGTATACAAACTATATTTTAGTATTAAAAGGGTAATTAATTTAAAAACATTAGGATTTATTTTTTTCTGCTATCTTGAAGTTTATGCAAAATCAGTGTTATTTTCTCTTTTAACTGTTTTAAATAACTCTCAGAAGAAGCCATCTGGGCTTTCAGATTGCTTTGTACAAAGATTGGCAATTTTAGATTTCCTTTTTATAATAAATATAAGACTAGTCAAATGTTTAGAAATAAACATTTTTACCTCTTAAGTTTTGTTTTTCTAGGAATTTGAATATGCCATTTAAGTTGTCAAGTTTATTAATATAAAGTTGTTATAATTCCTGTAATTACCTTTTTAATTTTTGGGGAAAGGAGGTCCAGGATGTTCTGGTAAACCAGGTTTCTGGGGAGGGGTGGGGAGACTTGATTTAGTGTATTTACCAATTTTCGTGGTGTGTATAATGAGATGATGGTCAACATCCAAGTTTTGTCATTGGAAAGACGTGCATCTAATCAGCTGTCATGAGCAAGAATGACGTGGTTCCAACAAACCACTATTGTAATCTGTAGTGAGACCAGACTGTGATATTGATCATCTGTGTCAATATCATTCAGTTTTTCTCTATTAGTATTGCTAGAGGTCATTCAAATTCCTTAGTTATTTTAAAGAACTGACTTTTGAATTCTAGGTTTTCTTGATTTCCTCTTGTTGTACATGTGTTTTCTATTATGATTTCAGTCCTTATTTCCTTTCCTCTGTGTCATTAGATTTCAAATGCTAATTATTAATTCTTAAAGCCTGATTTGGTTATTGATTTAATTCTTTTCTATTTTTCCTAATGTAGGTTTTTAAGACTATAAATGTTCCTTTAGATAGACTATTGACTGTATCCCAAAACTCTTGATATGTAGTAAGTTTATTATTTAGTTTGAAATACTTTGTTATTTTCACTGTAATTTATTTTCTTTGACCTAATGATTACTTAGAATTTTATTAAGTTTCAAACACATGGGTTTTCCAATGATATTTTTGTTATTGGCTGTGTCTTAATTTCATTTGGATCAGAATTTAGATTCTGAATGTCTTAGCACATGTTCATATAACAAAAATACCATACACTGGGTATTTATAAACAGGAAAAAGTATGACCCACAGTTTTAGATCCTGGAAATCTAAGATCAATGTGTTGGCATGGCTGGGTTCCGGTTAGGACACACTTATGGGCTGCATACTGCAAACGTTTCATATCCTTTCATGCAAGAAAGCAGAGAGGGAAAGCAAGCTCTCTCTATTACTCTTTCATGAGTGCTAATCCCACTCGTGAGTTCTCCACTCTGATAATTTTGTCTAGTTCTGATTTCCTCTGAAAAGCCCCATGTTCTGATACTATCACAAATGGGTTAGGGTGGGGAAGTAGAGTTACAACAAAAGAAATGTTGGAAGAACACATGTGTTCGGTCCATAACCCTGAATTACTTTTATTTTTACTTTGCAGCTCACCGTGTCAGTTTTATTTTGCTGTTCTTTAGCTTCTTGAAGTGAGAATTAGATAATTTACTTGAGACTTTTTATCTTTTCTGCTGTATGCATTTAGTAGTGCAAATTTCCCTCTCAGCACTTCTTTAGCTGTCATACAAATTTTGATATATTCTATTTTCATTCAGTTCAGTGTGCTTGTTTTTTAATTTCCCTTGGTACTTTTTCTTTGACCCATAGATTACTTAGAAGAGTGTTGTTCAGTTTCCACTGGAGATTTTCCTGTGATCTTTCTGTCACTGATTTCTCTTTTAATTTTATTGTGGTTAGAGAATTCATGCTGTACAATTTCAGTTTTTTAAAAATATGTTCAGTGTTTGGTTTTAATCAGCATATGGTCTATTTTATGTTCCATGGGCACTTGAGAAGAGGAAGCATTCTTCTGTTTTGGGGATAATGGTCTATAAATGTTGCTTTGATACTATTAGTTGAGTTCTATAATATCTTTGTTGATTGACTATCTAGTTTTTACATCTCTTTAAAGAGAGGGTGCTTCCTAACAATGAGAATGGAATGTTTTTCCATGTGTTTGTGTCCTCTCTTACTTCCTTCAGCAGTGGTTTGTAGTTCTCCTGGAAGAGGTCCTTCCCATCCCTGTTAGTTGTAATCCTAGGTCTTTTATTTTCTTTGTAGCAATTGTGAATGGGAGTTCACTCATGATTTGGCTCTGTTTGTCTATTACTGGTGTACAGGAATGTTTGCAATATTTGCACACTGATACTGTATCCTGAGACTTTGCTTAAGTTGCTTATCGGCTTAAGGAGATTTGGGGCTGAGACAGTGGAGTCTTCTATATATACAATCATGTCATCTGCAAACAGGAACAATTTGACGTTCTCTCTTCCTGTTCAAAAACCCTTTATTTCTTTTCTTGCCTGATGGTCCTAGCCAGAACTTCTGATACTATGTTGAATAGGAGTGGTGAGAGAGAGCATCCTTGTCTTGTGCCAGTTTTCAAAGAGAATGCTTCCAGTTTTTACCCATTCAGTATGATATTGGCTGTGGCTTTGTCATAAATAGCTCTTATTATTTTGAGATACTATCTATTGATGCCTAGTTTGAGAGAAATTAGCATAAACAGCTGTTGAATTTTGTCAAAGGCCTTCTCCACGTCTATTGAGATAATCACGTGGTTTTTGTCTTTGGTTCTGTTTATGTAATGGATTACTTTTACAGATTTGTGGATGTTGAACCAGCCTTGCATCCATGGGATGAAGCTGAGTTGATGGTGATGGATAAGCTCTTTGATGTGCTGTTGGATTCAGTTTGCTGATATTTTATTGAAGATTTTTGCATCAATATTCATCATGTATATTGGCCTGAACGTTTCTTTATTCATTGCCTTTCTGCCAGGTTTTGGTATCAGGATGATGTTGGTCTCATAAAATAAGTTAGGGAGGATTCCCTCTTTTGTATTGTTTGGAATAGTTTCAGAAGGAATGGTATCAGCTCCTCTTGGTACTTTTGGTAGAATTTGACTGTGAACTCATCTGGTCTTTTTTTGGTTGGTAGGCTATTAATTGCTGCCTCAACTTAAGACTTTGTTACTGGTCTATTCAGGAATTCAACATCTTCCTGGTTTAGTCTTGGGAGGGTGTAAGCATCCAGGAATTTATCTACTTCTTCTAGATTTACTGGTTTCTCTGCATAGAGGTGTTTGTAGTAATCTCTGATGGTAGTTTGTATTTCTGTGGGATTGGTGGTGATATCCCCTTTATCTTTTATCTTTTTTTTTATTGCATCTATGTGAATCTTCTTTCTTTTCTTTTTTATTAGTCTGGCCAACAGTCTATCTGTTTTGTTGATCTTTTTTAAAAACGAGCTCCTGAATTTATTCATATTTTGAAGGATTTTTGTGTGTGTGTGTGTGCGTGCGTGTCTCTGTCTCCTTCAGTTCTTCTCTTGTCTTAGTTATTTCTTGTTGTCTGCTAGCTTTTGAATTTGTTTTCTCTTGCTTTTCTAATTCTTTTAATTGTGATGTTAGGGTGTTGATTTTAGATCTTTCCTCACTTCTCATGTGGGCATTTAGTCCTATAAATTTCCCTCTAGACACTGCTTTAAATGTGTCTCAGATTCTGGTATGTTGTGTTTTCATTCTCACTGGTTTTAAAGAACATCTTTATTTCTGCCTTCATTTCATTATTTCTCCAGTAGTCATTTGGGAGCAGGTTATTTAGTTGCCATGTAGTTGTGCATTTTCAGTGAGTTTCTGAATCCTGAGTTCTAATTTGATTGCACTGTGGTCTGACAGACTGTTTTGATTTCCATTCTTTGGCATTTGCTGAGGAGTGTTTTACTTCCAATTATGTGGACAGTTTTAGAATAAGTGAGATGTATGTTCTCTGGCTTTGGGGCAGAGAGTTCTGTAGATGCCTATTAGGTCCACTTGGTCCAGATCTGAGTTCAAGTCCTGGATATCCTTGTTAATTTTCTGTCTTGTTGATCTGTCTAGTATTGAGAATGGGTTGTTAAAGTCTCCCACTATTATTGTGTGGGAGTCTAAGTCTCTTTGAATGTCATCAAGAACTTACTTTATGTTGCTGGGTGCTCCTGTATTGGGCAATATTGTGAAATCAGAATCAATATTGTGAAAATGGCCATACCGCCCAAAGTAATTTATATATTCAATGCTATCCCAACCAAGCTACCAATGACTTTCTTCACAGAGTTGGAAAAAACCACCTAAAACTTCATATGAAACCAAAAAACAGCCTGCATAGCCAAGAGAATCCGAAGCAAAAGAAACAGACAAACAAAAACAACAAGTTGGAGGCATCATGCTACTTGACTTTAAACTGTATTACAAGGCTACTTTAATCAAAAATGCTTGGTACTGGTACCAAAACAGAGATATAGACCAATAGAACATAACAGAGACGTCAGAGAGAACACTGCACAGCTACCACCATCTGATCTTCCACAAACCCGATTAAAAAAAAAAAAAAAAGCAATAAAGAAAGGATTCCCTATTTAATAAATGGTGTTGGGAAAACTGACTAACCATATGCAGAAAGTTGAAACTGGATTCCTTCCTTACACCATATATAAAAGTTAACTCTAGATGGATTAAAGATTTAAACATGTGGCCTAACACCATAAAAACTCTAGAAGTAAACCTAGGCAAAATACTTTGCCTATGGGCAAAGACTTCATGACTAAAACACAAAAAGCAAAGACAATGAAAGCCAAAATAGGCAAATGGGATCTAATTAAGCTTAAGAGCTTTTGCACAGCCAAGTAAAATATCAATAAAGTGAACCAGTAACCAACAGCATGGAAAAAAATGTTTGCAATCTACCCATCAGACAAAGGGCTACTATCTAGAATCTATGGAGAACTTAAACAAATTTACAAGAAAAAAAAAATCAAAAAATGGGCAAAGGATACGAACAGACACTTTTCAAAAGAAGACATTTTTGTAACCAACAAACATAGGAAAAAGAGATCACTGGTCATTAGAGAAATGCAAATCAAAACCACATTGAGATACCACATCACACCAGTTACAATGGTGATCATTAAAAAATCAGGAGACAAGATACTGGAGAGGATGTGGAGAAATAGGAATGCTTTTACATTGTTGGTAGGAGTGCAAATTAGTTCAACCATTGGGAAAGACAGTGTGCCGATTCCTCAAGGACCTGGAAATAGAAATTCCATTTGACTCAGCAATCTCATTACTGGATATAAACCCAAAGGATTGTAAATCATTCTATTATGCATATGTTTATTGCAGCACTCTTTACGATAGCAAAGACTTGGAACCAACCCAAATATCCATCAAAGATAGACTGAGTAAAGAAAATGTGGCACATATACACCACGGAATACTATGCAGTCATCAGAAAGGATGAGTTCATGTCCTTTGCAGGGACCTGGATGAAACTGAAAACCACCATTCTCAGCAAAGTGACACAAGAACAGAAAACCAAACACCACATGTTCTCACTCATAAGTGAGTGTTGAACATTGAGAACACACAGACACAGAGAGGGGAACATCACACACTGGGACCTGGGGGGTCTGGGGCTAGGGGAGGGATAGCAGTGGGGAGGGGCATTGGTGAGAGATAGCATTAGGAGAAATACCTAATGTAGATGATGGGACAATGGATGCAGCAAACCACCACCATAGCACATGTATTCCTATGTAACAAACCTGCACAATCTGCACATGTACCTCAGAACTTAAAAGTGTTTTAAAAAAGAAAAAGGATGCCAAAATCTCTGAGTATAATTTTGGATTTGTCTATTTTTCCTTTCAGTTCTGTTTCTGCTTCAATATTTTCTATTTTTTGGAGTGGGGAGGGTATATACAGATTAAGAATTGCTGTGACTTTTTAATGGCTGGATCTTTTGTCATTTTATATGTCCCTTTTTGAATCTGGCACTTTTCTTTGCTCTAAAGTCTGCATTATCTGTCCACCCTGCTTGCTTTTGATGGTTGTTTGCATGTTTTATATATATATATATATATATATATATATATATATATATATATATATTAACTTTTAACCTAATATCATTATATTTCAAATGAATTTCTTAAAGATTGTATATAGGTGAGTCATGTTTTTAAAATCCATTCTGCCGATCTGTATTTCAATTGGTGTCTTTAGATCATTTACACTGAGTATAATTACTGAAATATTAGAGCTTGTCTGCAATTTTCCTTTTATATTCTCTGTTATTTATTTCTGTTTTCTTTATCTTGACTTCCTATGGGTTAGTTGAACATGAAGAACTTCTTAGAATATAGTGTAGTATACTTTTCCCTTTTCCTTTCACTAAGTATAACTGCATATTTCAGGTTTACATTTTGATTTATTTATAGTATTTTTAAGTGTATATTTTTATATAGATTTGTATCCTCCACCCCATCCATCTAGGCCCTAGCCGCTTCTCTAAGAGTTTCTTTGTATCTTTAGACATTTTATAGTAAGTGCTTAGATGTGGGTTTTTTGTGTGTTTATTGTGCTTGGATATTTATGAGCTTCTTGAATCTGTGGATGATGGTTGTGTAAGTTTTAGAAAATCTTTGGCCGGGATTTCTCGGGCTATTAACATGTTCTCATTCTTTTTCCTGTCTCCTCCATTAATTCAATTTTTACTTATGTTAGACCTTTCACTGAGTTTTATATACTTTAAGCTCTTTCCTAATTTTTCCTCCTTGTTCTCCGCTATCTGTGTTTCAGTCTACATACTGCTCATTGCCCCATCATCTCGTTCACCAGCCTTGTATTCTGTTGCTTCTAATCTGTTGCTAGACACATTTATTGAATTCTTCATTTTGCTTATTTAATTTTTTTTCATGTAAACTTCACATTTGATTTAGTTTTATAGGTTCTAATTATTGGGCAAAATTTTTTATTTTTCATTTAGTAATTCCCAGGTTTGTATCTTATGTTCTTAAGCATTTCTATTGATAGCTATTTTACTATTTTTATCTGAGAACTCTTGTTTTGATCATCTGTGGTCTGTTGGTTTTGCTCTATTTTTCTTTGCCTTCTCTCTTAACAAGTCTTATTTTTTACTGACTGCCATTATTTTGTATGAAAAAACTGGTTCAGGATTAGGTTATCTTTCTTCAGAAATATTTTTCTTTTTTTTTTTTATATTATGTTAGGCAGACAAAGTACAGTCTAATTGTCATTCCAATCAGGGGCTAAGCATATTGAAGACTGGCTTGGTAATGCTGTATTTGTCTGCTATTTGCCCTATTCCTACAGTGTTTCCGGTTGAATACTCTGGGCCATTCACTGCAGAATTTTGCTTGGATTTTCAGTATACCTGAAATAGGCAATGACTTGAAAGAAAAGTAGCTATAATATGTGAAGCTTTTTTTTTTTTTTTTTTTTTTTCTTTCTCTGGAATTTGATCTCTCAAGTTCAGGGTGCCTGAACTGATATCTGACACTTTCAAAAAGGACTTAAAAAAATCTCATTGGTTTTTCTTTTCTCTCTATGGGAATGTTGTTCTGCTGCCAGTGACCCCAGAAAAGTCAGAAATGGAAATGCAGTTCATTATACTTTGAACAGAATATTTTTATATGAAGATAGACTAGCTTTGTATGAGTATTTGAAGAACAACGATGATAGAATACAGAGAACTGAAATTTCATAAGTGAGTAAAATAAAACATAACTGAGTAACTTAGGTTAGTTTATTTTTCCAGCATAAATTTGATACTCCCTTGAGCTCCTATAGTTAAAGAAATTTTTGCTATCTCTTAATTTTGAGGAGCAAAAAAGGTAACAAAATATGAAAATACTTATAATCTGATATATTTACATGGTAAAGATGCTAATAGTAGCATAATTTTACAACATAATGATCAATAGCACTGAAACCATCAATAGCATGAAACAAGTGGCTCAATCAGAAAATGATGAAGAAATTTAAATTGAGCAATAAATTCACAGTTCTTTCTTCCCTAATTGGGTGTGTCTTAATTGCACTCACTGCATACTCAAAATAATATGATAGAGGATATGTATTTTTCCAGTGATAATTTAGGAACCATTCATATTTACCAGTTAATATATGATATATGGTTGTGTGTTATTCAGCCATTTTATTTAGGAAACATGTCGTTTCCAAAAATAAGCTCATAATAGTATTTCTTAAATGAATAAACTCTAGTGTTTTTGTTTTATTTTTCTAAAAGTATATGTGTCCAAATTCTCTGCCTAGTTTTCCTAACCTTGGATAAAAAAAAAAAGGCACAGATGTCATATGTTTAGAAGTCAGAGGTTTAGAAGTTGGTAATATATAGGTTTACAAAAATAGTTGTGTGACATCATATTTAAAATATTACTTAATTGGAAAATAGTTGATTTTTAGAAGCTTGATACTTTCGATATTTAGGAACATCTTTTCATTAAGTTGTTCTGTGTTTCTGTTTCATCATCTATAGGCTAAAGATAATATGGTATAAATGACCTGGAAATGAACATTTGAAAAATGTATACATTTAAGAGCTATAACAATTTTTTTTAATTGAGAAAGAGGTGTTTATGAAGTAAAATGAGAACCAGAATATAATACTATTTTAAATATTTTTAAAGGAATTTTTTAAAATGAAGGTGTGGTCAGCAATGTAAAATGCCAGAATGAGTTAAGGTAGCTGAAAACTAAAACCTGAAAATGACGCCACTGATAGACTGTAACATAGAGAGGCGAGTAAGAAACCACAGTTTCGCAGATTGTGGAAGAAACCAGTATTTGAGAAATAAAGACTGCGAAGATGGATGATATGAAGAATTTGACCCTGAATAAAAGTACAAGTAGGTTATATGAAAGCATGGTTTTTGATATGACAGAGACATGAGCACTTGCAAAAGCTTGAGTTAAGTAATCAGCAACAAGATGAAGATTCAAAATCAGAGTGGAAATGGGCAGAGTGCTGGAGCATGGTAGATCCAGGCCTAGGTATAATAACAATAGGACAAAGAATGGCTCGTTCTGAGGCACGATGGCAAGGTTAGAAAGACGTGAAACTGTGAATGAGCTTTGACTTGGTATGGAATTCACTTTGGGGATTTATTCTTAACACTGTTTTAGTGAAGTCAGAGGCCATAGCTTTTACTGATTGTGACCAGTAGGCTCAAGTATAGATTTGAGGTTAAGAAGAACAGATTCCGGAAGAAAAGATAAAGGCATGTAAGGGAGGATACACAAAGCATCACAGAGCAACAGAGAGATTGTTGCATATTATGTGGCCATGTTCTTAATTAATATTCATTAATAACAAAATAACTCAAAATGACCTCATGTATATCTCAAGATTTCTTTTCTAGAAAGTACCTTTAATTCAAAGCCAAGAATTATATTTTCTCATTGAAGTAAAACCTTTCCGAAGTCTCTATAGAAGAAAATTAGCTTGATTTTGTGTTATAAATTGAATAGACATGTCATCCAGAAATAATTGAATTAAATATAAACGAAATTTAAGCTTATTTTTACTAGTCTTAATCTCTAGCATGTCCAACTTTATTTTAGAATCATTTTTCTGCTCTATCTGTAAAAACAGAACTATATCCCGCTAATGCCTGAATTATGTAGTTGACATTCAGTATCTGTTAAATTGAATTAAACAAAGTGCTAGCTTTCACCTTCCTATACTTTGCTCATTCTGTTTTACTGAATTTCAGGTGGACTGCAAATAGAAATCAGGAGAAAAACATCTGAACCCAGTAACACACTATGTTTGACAATGTTCATATTTTTGTTAACAAAGCCTATTAACTATTTATTACCATATAACTACTGACATTTGGATTCAATAAATGTCTTTCTAAAGTAAAAGTAAGTGCAAAGGGATAATTTGGCTGTTCTTATCACTAAAATTTATTGCCAGATTTTCAACAGTGCTATCAGAAGTTATCTGTATTTTTTATATTTGATTTGCCTGCATTCCAATATTATTTCATCCTAGCTTATACCTCAAGTAGTGTTCAGAATGAGAGAATACTTAATAAAAATATAATTCCATTCTGAATTTCTCTGCTATGTAAAAGATTGAAGTAATGACATTTCCTCAATGTTTGGGTTTTGCTCAATTTTGTAAACAGACATGTTGGAATGAAGGACAAAATTAAATGTATGGCTAGTTCCATGTTTTGAGAAGTAAGTAGTTGTGGATCTCTCAATCTATTAATGAGAAATTATCCACATAATAAAATTATCCCAATTTATGTCTTCTTTAAATGACTAAAAATATCACCCAAGCAATCTGTCAATTATTAAGGGTATTTTATTAAGGAATATTTATGTCAGGTGAAGATTCAGTAACTGTTGATGTTCAGAGAGCTTTTTTTTCCTTTGTCCCTTTCTTCCTCCCTTCCTTTCTTCCTTCCATTCTTGTTTACTTTTTTCTTCTTCTCACTTCCATGTGGAATTCAAAAAAGTTGTGCTTGTAAAAGCAGAAAGTAGAATGGTGGTTACCAGAGAAGGGGGCATGGAGAATACAGGGGATATGTTGGTCAAAGGATAGGAGGAATAAGCCCAGAGAGATCTCTGGCATGCCAAGTGCTGGTCAAATACAAGTAGCTTCCTGGAGAACTATGTCCGAAATCAATTCTAGGTGTTACCAAGCCTGGATAGGAAGGACTGTTAGGATCATTTTTTCAGTAATGGTTATAAGTATAGAAAGTAGAAAAGAAAATGTTAGATATTTGCTGTGGTGAGTAGTCAACAACATTTTTTTCCAAGAATTTATTTTTGAAAGATTATTTTACTTTTCTAGAGAAAAATGTATTAATGAAGTTATTTCAGTTTTCTCTTAATAATTTTCCCCTGAAGTTGAGAAGGAAAAAACAGGTACATAGGTTGGTGGGTTGTGCTGTCCTGATGTCTAAATTGGATTTATATTTCACAAATTGGACATGGATGTTTTCTTTGATATGTTGCCATTCTGATGAGTTTGTGAGAGATTTTAGCTTCATGGTTTTTATGGGAGGCGGTCTCAGCTTGACTGACTGTTGAAGCATATGGTTCTGCAGTTAATGGCCATTTCAGATTAGTTTCCCTATAGTTACTTGTCAGGGAGCATAAACTCAGTTATTGCTACAAATATCTTTCAAAGCCTTAATTCAGAATATCAGTATATGTGGAGAAGAGCATGTACTATATGTTTTCAACTATGCTTCTAGGTCGGTCGATTTCATTCTGAAACATGAATCAGAATCTCCAATAAACCTGAAAAATCTAGATTCCCACTCTCTACTCTAAAATAACATAGTTAGCATCACTATAATTCAGACATTGTGGTCTAATGCTTACTTTTTGTTAAGAACAACTGGCCTCAATGCACTAAAATCTGTCCCTGACATATCCTCTCATATTATATCATATTTTGTCATTCCTCATATATTTAGAATTATTTTTACTGAATTTTTCTTAGCCTGATTTTTTAAGCTTACACTAAGCAATTTTTAAATAAATAGTCCTCCAAATGTTTTTCTTGATTGTTGTAAGAAAGTGTTCAAAGATATTGTTCAATACTCTGCCTTACACCATTTTTCTGAGGACCATAAAATGCAGTTGTATTTCTCTTGTACAACTTGTTTTTTTATCTGCAAAAACTATCAGTTTTATAATTGACCATATTTTCGTTATTATTTTGGTTGCTGTAACGTTTAGTGTGTAATGTATGACTTACCATTGTCAAATATATAGAAATTATTGTACTTTTTTTTTTTTTTCATCAGTATCAGTTCTGGCATTGTCTTATTTTCTTATCTGGATGTTATCATTGCTTCTTTGTGTTTTTTATCTTGCAGGATGCGCTATATTAACCACAAATATGAAAGCTTGGTAAAATGTTCTTAGAACATGGCTAGGTATAACTAAATTGGTTACAGCTTCTAACTTGGGTTAACTCCCGTTATGTGGAAAATGTAAAATAACATCACTCATGTAACAGTCATACTGAGCCCAGTAGAACACAACTAAGAATTGGAAAACAACAAAAGAAAACAAAAAATAACAGTAATGTAACTATGAAAAGGGAGACAGCAGCTGCGTGTGATAACGTTCATATACATCTCCCACAAAAGAGGCAGTGTAGCCAATTAGGTAAGGAATAAAGTTTTTGTACTAACCCTATGGTGACTCTAAGGAATAGGAGCTGATAGTTATTAGTCAAGAAAGTGACCAAAACCAAAAGCAACTGACACAAACTGAAAAATGCATGACTGCTTGTAGCCACTTAGTGAAGAAAACAAAGTGTTTTTGTCATAATCAGAAGGAATCCAGCGCCTAACTGTGCTGTTCAGTAGTGTAAATTCATGACACTATTGCCTCAAAGTGCTTAATGTTTAAAGTTGTGGTTTTAGAGTGATGTTTTCAAGTATACTGAAAAAAATATTTTTATAAGTTCAGGATGAGTTGCCAAGTCGGTAAGTTTTGACTTTGCTGCAAAGCCCTATTAAATGAGAAATGATTATCTGTTAAAAAAAAAAAATGGATGAGTAGAAATGTGCAGGATGTTCACATAAGGAAATGTTTTCCAGGTTAGATAAATTTCAGTTATGACTCTATTTTGTTACCATGAATAATAACGATGAAATAAAACATATGAAGCTAATGTACTGCACCATTGCCCAGGTCAAGGAGGTTGATTCAAGATAATTAATTTTGATATAATCTTCAGAATAATAGTTTGATAAGATTCTCATTAGTTTATTCCCAAGTTTCATGTGGACTTCCAAATAAAGGTGCATGGTCCACACAGTGTGATATCAAATATGTATATAAAATAGAAAGTGAAAAAGGAGAGTCAGAATAATTAAAGATGTTTTAAAAAAATAATGCTGATTGGGTAATACACACACACACACACACACACACACACACACACACACACATATACACATACTCATACACATATGATGAAATACATCCTGCCCTGATAAAATGTGATGGAACATGGCATTGTACATTCAGCAGCCCAATTTATACATCTTTATTTGGCCTAACTGAGCTTTCACAGAGTCATATGTGGCTGCATATGTGTGGGAAAACATAAGAAAAAGGTACCATTTTGCTTTTTAACCAAAAGAAATTATGAATATTAATGGAAAATATTACATAGTGTATGTTGGATGGCTACAAATTTTATATTTTTGTTGATTTTTTTTCAAAATATTTAGAAAGTTACTGTTAGAGAGTTTTAGGAATTTTTTTTCCTCTGCATGTTTTTCAGAATGACAATTTATTTGTTTTAATTGAACTAAAAAATACTGTATGAGTTTCTATGAGATATTGAGAAGTAGTTTACACAAAGCATATATTGTTTATCAGGCACCATCACTAATTTTAACTATTTGTATAAGAAGGATCAACTTATTTGCTTGACAAATATTTTATTGAGAAAAAGTCAGTTTTCTTCACTAGTTTTATTTGTTATTCTTTGGGTTTTTGTCAGTATTTGATACTAATTTTTATATTGATGATAATTTTCAAAGGGTCATAAAAGTTAAGCTTAGTTCAAGAAGAATAGTTTAATAGGAGGAATATAGTCTAGAAATGCAAAATGCATACTCCACTGTTATCACTGGGGAGTACAGATTTCCTATCTGTGGATATAAATAGCAATAAACCAGCTGATTTTTATTATTAATTTCTCAACTTGTTAAGAAAACATATTTTTAAGTATCAAGACTAGTACAGAAAAATCCTACATACAGCCTTTACCCAGCTTCACTGTTAGTTAAGAGTTTTTCTATTAACTTTATGATTCTTTTTATAAATATGTATATAAATTTTTGTTAGTAATTTGAGAGTAGCTTGAAGATACAGTACTCCTTTACATAAGATACTTCAGTGAACATTTCCTGTATATCCACAGTATAGTTATTAAAATGTGGAAATTTTACCTTTACAATATACTATTTCATCGATAGCCCATTATTCAAATTTGTCAGTTGTCCGATAAGGTAATAGCCTCAGATGTGTCTCCTCCTGATGAAAAAACTTTACATGTGTTGTATCTTTCATGTTACCAACCTAAGGGCTATGACAGATGACTATGTGGAAGAAAGGATGCTCAGGAAGACAGCAATATAAGTACCTCTGTTTTCAAGAAGCCTCATTGACAGTCCAGAGAACACAAAGTAACTGGAAGAGGGTCTTTCTTTTCTTTTCTTTCTTTCTTTCTTTTTTTTTCTTTTTCTTTTTCTTTTTCTTTTTTTTTTTTTAGACAGAGTCTCTCTGTGTCACCAGGCTGGAATGCAGTGATGCCATCTTGGCTCACTGCATTCTCCACCTCCCAGATTCAAGTGATTCTCCTGCCTCAGCCTCCTGAGTAGCTGGGACTATAGGCATGTGCCACCATGCCTGGCTATTTTTTTGTATTTTTAGTAGAGACAGCGTTTCACTGGATTAGTTAGGATGGTCTCGATCTCCTAACCTCGTGATCTTCCTGCCTCAACCTCCTGAATAGCTGGGACTATAGGCACATGCCACCATGCCCAGCCAATTTTTTCTTTTTTTTCTCTTTTAGTAGAGACCGGGTTTCACTATATTAGCCAGGATGGTTTCAGTCTCCTGACTTCGTGATCTGCCTGCCTCAGCCTCCCAGTGTGCTGGGATTACAGGCCTGAGCCACCGCATCCGACCGAAAAGGTTTCCGTATAGACAAAAAATAGTGGCACTTCTTCAGACTCATTATCCAGGTTGGGGAAAACATTATAGAAAAGATGATATTGGATCTGGGCTTTAGTGATGGGATAATGTGGACAGAGAACATCGACAAGATGTCACACAAGGTGAATCTAACACTAACGGCAAATTCTGGGAAACTGAAAACAGTAAAGGAAAAGGTGGGGAAAGGATTGAATATATGGAAAAGGTGTCGGCAAGAAGGAAAAAAAAATCAGGCATCCCTTAAAGTAATGGTACAAGACAATTAATTGAGGAACATTGAGTCTGAAGTGCTGCATCACATAAAAATTGAGCAGGCAATGGGAAATAAGCAACTGTATCTCAGAGAGTTGAGCCCAGAGGGTTTTACTAAAGTGGCCTCTGTGCTGAGATAGAAACTGTGGATGTAAAAGCAAGCTGTAAAGGAGTGATAGTGTAGACAGAGAGAACACAACAGGTGCCGAGATTCAGGACAAAGTGAGAGCTATAAGCAAAAGGTCAGAATAGGTCGTATACAGCAAATGTAGCAGGAGTTTTGGACTGAGCTGCTGCTCCTTGGAACACATTCTCCCTGGCAGTTATTAAAACTCTGTTACGGGGTAGAATAAAAACTGTTGAAGGAGGTTAACAGTGAGTGGTTTATCTATTAACATTTTGACAGTGAGAGGTAAACAGAGTAAATAAGTAGCTTCAGAAGATAAAGACATAGAGGAAAGGCTTTCTGTATTATATAGTTGTTATTGTTTGGTTTTGCTTAATGAGGAGCTTCTGATCATTTCATAAGTACATGGGAAGACCTTACCATGAGGAAAAAGTTTAAGAGAAAATTGATGAGTGAGTGATGTTCAGTGAAAAGCTGGAGCTGAGTCCAGAAGCACAATTTAAGAGGTCAGCTTTAGAAGGAGGATCAACCCTGCATCCTCAGAAACAGGAGGGAAATGGAAGTGAGTGTTTGAAATCATAGAGAAACACATTTTGAAGGAACATGAGAGGATTGTCTAGAGTTATTGAAAGCTGAACTAAAACCAACGGTTGGTATAGTAAAAATGGCTATTCCAATACCCATGAAACATCCACTGTCTGGAATGACCTCTCGGCATCTTTAACTGTCTGTCTTCCTTTTATCCCTGAATTCTCAGGCACCACCAAATACATGAAGTCTTCTCTTACCCTTTCACCGTAATGGGTTGTCTTATAATAAAGTACTCTCAGTCCTTGTCTTTATAAAATTTTTGGTGTCTATGCTTTTCCCCACCACTAGGCTCTTCATCTGTGCCCTCTTGGCAGCAAGAATAGTGATAGACACATTGTGAGTGCTCAAAACATGGAATAAAAGGCAGCTCACATCTAGTATTTGGTTATTCTGCATGGGAATTACCATACTCAGAGCTTCATGGATCAGTTGTATGCTTCTTAATCACTACCATTTTATAAATTTGGGAAATTGAGGTTCTGTAGAGCTAACTGTACAATATTACACTGCCAATAAGTGGTGAAATCATATTAGAACTAGGCAGTTTGACCCCAGAATGCTTGCTCTTCACTGTTTTCTATATTGACTCTCCCAGAAACCATTGTTACTCAGAAAAAAGTTAATAGGTTATGAATCGCTTATTCCTAAATTTTATCAGCTATTAAGATATTCCCTAATGAGAGTTGCTTACATCTTAATACTCAGTGTTAGAAATTTGTAGGTGAAGAAGAGGGACTTTAAGGTGCTTAATATTAAGCACTTAACATTTTTATCATCTTCTGAAGAAATCTGCAAATAGTAAGTGTTTTGTGAAACTTCTCTCAAGCTTTGGCTATGTGGAAAGAAAGTAGTTCCATGTTAATCTATTTGACTCTTGTTATTGATACTTATGAGAGCTGTTTTTAAAAACAATCCAAATGTTATTATTAGGAAGACCTGGCTATTGAGGACCCTGTAAAGTAAAAAAATATCCTATGGCATTTTTTAGTTTGTGCCTTATGATATCTCAGTAATCCTCTAGGTGAGCCGGTGACCTGCCTTCTCTTTTCTGGTCCTGTATTTCTAAAGGACGGAAGCATAAATGTTTTCAAAAACAGAGGTTCTCAAACCTGTCAGTTTATCAGAATCACTCGGAGAGGTTGTTAAAATGCAGATGGCCAGACTCCATACCAAAAACTGAGGATTTGGTCTGGGGTGTCGTCCAAGAACTTGCCTTTCTAACAAATTCTCAGGTGATGCTGTTGCTGTTGGACTAGGGTTCATACTTGCAGAACCAATGCTTTAAACTATCTATATCATAGTTGTAATTACAAAAAGTCGGAATAACGTTAATGGATTACTGGTCTTACCATCAACTCATTTTCTTTAAGAATAAGTTTAGATCAACTCCTCTAACACAATAGTCATTGTTTCTGGTAGATATGTCTTAACATTAGACTGGCTTATGCCCAACAAGTCTCTAAGAAATGCAAACAATTGAATGTAAAATATTTTCTTGAGGTTCTCACAATTTTGCATTTAATAATTGTATTTTCATTATGTATAGGTACAGTATAAGCTTTCTATAATGTCTCTATCCACGTGTTCTTCTGTCTACCTCACTACAGAGTTGGTCCTACGTCATCTTTTCTCCTTTCTAAGAATATGTGACTCACATTTCTTATCAGTTAACTATTAATGAATATATTTTCATGTACCCAAAATATATATCTGCAAACCCCCTTCCCAACAACAACAACCAACAACGTTCCTGGATCATTTTCTTAGAATGTAAACTTGTATTCACTCTTCTTTAATATTTACCAAGACAGTGTCTTTGGATCTTTTCTTAAATTGATCCTAAACAACTCTACAGTGGTACATACGCCTTTGGTTCCTGTATAAAGTTACAGTAGTTAGCTCTCTACCTTGAGGCGTAGATTGCCAAATAGGATTGTGAATTTCATTGTTATGATCACTATAAGGAAGAGGGTAAAAATGCTACTTGTTACAGGTCTCCTTTATGCAGCTACAGGAGATAAATTCCATTCAGATCTCTGACACAGGAATAGTAATTTTTGTTTGTTGTTTATTTGAAAAATTAGAGTATTTTAAAGTCCCGGATACTGTGAATTGGGAAATTAGTATTTCCCTCTTTGCCTTTTTTCCTGTAAAGAGTAAAGCAAGTTTATGGCTCAACTAACAATTGTACAGGATAGAAAAGTAGGTATATACAACCATCATTTTGACCTTACCTTATTTGCTTATTTGATAGAATTTTCTCAGTAAAAAGACACACACACACACATACACACACACTATAGTCTGTATTTTTGAAATTAAACACACATAAGGAAAGGGTAGGGTATACTTTTAAAAAAAGGAAATGTATTCATAATACATATAACACACTATAGCATATTAAATTTATTTAGTTTTGAGTCTCTTCACACCTCAGCAGCCCTACCATCTTTTAAGTAACCATACAGATCTTTGTTTTGTGGTTTATTATCAGAAACTCTATACTTAACAGGGCATTAAACAAGAAATAGAGCTTGCTACAATGGAGAAGATAGCTTTATAAAGCGATTAAATTAACCTCTTTAACTCTCAAATACTCTTGTACATGTATGACATTCCATCTTTGAGCAATGTATTGGGGTGTGTGTGTGTGTGTGTGTGTGTGTGTGTGTTTTATAACCATAAGTATTTCTTTGACATTTGAAATTTTGTGGCAATGAATTTCCTAGACTAATCCTACTTGCATCTGTTTTAATAATGCACGTGACTAAATGTAATGTTGTTAAAGAAATTGGATGCTTGTTAAAAATGGCAAGGAATATTTAAAACCATTCTAATGGGGGAGAGAGATTTAACTCAGATGAAATAAAAGCAGGAGGACTTTTAAACGCTGGGGTGAAATAATAGAAAGTATTGAAAGAGACTAGGTAGGGTGGTTCATGCCTGTAATCCCAGCACTTTGGGAGGCTGAGGTGGGCAGATCACTTGAGGTCAGGAGTTTGAGACCCGTCTGGCCAACATGGTGAAATGCAGTCTCTACTAAACAAAAATCAGCTGGGCTTGGTAGCACATGCTGGTAGTCTCAGCTACTCAGGAAGCTGAAGCAGGAGTATTGCTTGAAACCGGGAGGTGGAAGTTGCAGTAAACCGAGATGGCACCACGCCGAGATTGCACCACTGCAATCTAGCCTGGGTGACAGAATGAGACTATGTGTGTGTGTGTGTGTCAGGGTGGCGAGGTGGAGAGAAAAAAGGTGAAAAGGCGAGGTGAAAAGAAAAAAGAAAGTACTGGAAGACTTTCTGGGAGAGGTTGGTCAATGTGATTAAAACAGCTGTCTTTGCTCCTTGTCTCTTTTCACATTTCAAAGTTAGGCTCTTACCCTCCACAGAGAATGGGAGATAGGTGCAATGTCTAATGGACTTTGCCCACTTTTGAATGGGTTTGTTTCTTGTAAATCTGTTTTAGTTCTTTGTAGATTTTAATATAAGTCCTTTTTCAGATGGGTAGATTGCAAAAAAAATTGTTCCCATTCTGTTGGTTGCCGGTTCACTAATGATTGTTTCTTTCAGTGTACAGAGGCTCTGGAGTTTAATTAGATTCCATTTGTCTATTTTGGCTTTTGTTGCCAATGCTTTTGGTGTTTTAGTCATGAAGTCCTTGCCTATGCCTATGTCCTGAATGATTTTGCCTAGGATTTTTTCTAAGGTTTTTATGGTGTTCGGTCTTATAGTTGAAGGCTTTAATCCATCTGGAGTTAATTTTAGTGTAGGGTATCAGGAAGGGGTCCAGTTTCTGCCTTCTGCACATGGCTAGCCAGTTCTCCCAACACATTTATTAAACTGGGAATCCTTTCCCCGTTGCTTGTTTTTGTCAGGTTTGTCAAAGATCACTTGGTTGTAGATGCATGGCATTGCCTCCAAGGCCTCTGTTCTGTTTTATTAGTCTGTATCTCTGTTTTGGTACCAGTAGCATGCTGTTTTGATTACTGTAGCCTTGTAGTATAGTTTGCAATCAGGTAGTATGATGCCTCCAGCTTTGTTCTTAGAATCGACGTGGCTATCTGGCTCTCTTTTGGTTCCATATGAAGTTTAAGGTGTTTTTCCCAGTTCTGTGAAGAAGGCCATTGGTAGCTTGATGGGGATAGCATTGAATCTGTAAATTACTTTGGACAGTATGGCCATTTTCACGATATTGATTCTTCCTAACCATGAGCATGGAATATTTCTCCATCTGTTTGTGTCCTCTCTTATTTCATTGAGCAGTGGTTTGTAGTTCTCCTTGAAGAGGTCCTTTACATCCCTTGTTAGTTGTATTCCTAGGTATTTTATTCTCTTTGTAGCAATTGTGAATGGCAGTTCATTCTTGATTTTGCTCTCTTTCAGTCTGTTATTGGTGTATAGGAATGCTTGTGATTTTTGCACATTGATTTTTGTATCCTGAAACTTTGCTGAAGTTGCTTATCAGTTTAAGGAGATTTGGGGCTAAAACCATAGAGTCTTCTAAATATACAATCATGTTGTCTGTAAACAGAAACAGCTGGACTTGCTCCTCTCCTAATTGAATACCCTTTATTTCTATTTCTATCCTAATTGCTCTGGCTAGAACTTCCAATACTGTATTGAATAGGAGTGGTGAGAGAGGGCATCCTTGTCTAGTGCCAGATTTCAAAGGGAATGCTTCCAGTTTTTGCCCATTCAGTATGATATTGACTGTGGGTTTGTCATTAATAGCATTTATTATTTTAAGATACATTCCATCAATACCTACTTTATTCAGAGTTTTTAGCATAAAGGGCTGTTAAATTTTTTTAAAGGCCTTCTCTGCATCAATTGAGATAATCCTATGGTTTTTGTCTTTGGTTCTGTTTATGAGATGAATTACATTTATAGACTTGGTTATATTGAACCAGCCTTGCATCCCAAGGATGAAGCCTTCTTGATTGTGATGGATAAGGTTTTTAATGTGCTGTTGCAATCAGTTTGCCAGTATTTTATTGAAGATTTTTGCATCTTTGTTCATCATGGATATTAGCCTGAAGTTTTCTTTTCTTGTTGAGTCTCTGCCGGGTTTTGATATCAGGATGATGTTGGTCTCATAAAAGGATTTGGGGAGGGTTCCCTCTTTTTGTATTGTTGGGAATAATTTCAGAAGGAGTGGTACCAGCTCTTCTTTATATGTCTGGTAGAATTTGGCTGTGAACCCATCTGGACCTGGGCTTTTTTTGATTGGTAGGCTAGTAATTGCTGCCTCAACTCCAGTCCTTGTTATTGGTCTATTCAGGGTTTTGACTTCTTCCTAGTTTAGGGTTAGGAGGGTGTAAGTGTCCAGGAATTTATCCATTTCTTCCATATTTACTGGTTTTGGTGCATAGAGTTGTTTGTAGTAATCTCTGATGATGGTTTGTATTTCTTTGGAATCTGTAGTGTTATCACCTTTATCATTTTTTATTATATCCATTTGATTTTTCTCTCTTGTCTTTTTTATTAATCTGGCTAGTGGTCTATTTTGTTGATCTTTACAAAAAACCAACTCCCGGATTTATTGATTTTTTTTAAGGATTTTTTGTGTCTCTATCTCCTTCAGTTCTGCTCTTATCTTAGTTATTTCTTGTCTTCTGCTAGGTTTTGGGTTTTTTTGGTCTTGTTCCTCTAGCTCTTTCAATTCTGAGGATAGAGTTTCGATTTTAAATCTTTCCTTGCTTCTCATGTGGGCATTTATTGCTATAAATTTTCCTCTAGTCACTGCTTCAAATGTGTCCCAGAGATTCTGGTACGTTGTGTCTTTTTTCTCATTGGTTTCAAAGAATATCTTTATTTCTGCCTTCATATCATTGTCTATCCAGTCAACATTCAAGAGCCAGTTGTTTAGTTTCCATGAAGTTGTGCAGTTCTGAGTTAGTTTCTGAATTCTGAGTTCTAATTTGATTGCACTGTGGTCTGAGAGACTGTTTGTTATGATTTCCATTCTTTTGCATTTGCTGAGGAGTGAGTTACTTCCAATTATGTGGTCAATTTTAGAGTAGATGTGATGTGGTGCTGAGAAGAATGTATATTCTGTGGATTTGGGGTGGCAAGTTCTGTAAATGTCTATTAGGTTTACTTGTTCCAGGTCTGAGTTCAAGTCCTGGATATCCTTGTTGATTTTCTGTCTCGTTGATCTGTCTAATATTGACAGTGGATTGTTAAAGTCTCCCACTATTATTGTGTGGGAGTCTAAGTGTCTTTGTAGGTTATTAAGAACTTGCTTTATGTATCTGGGTGCTCCTTTATTGGGTGCGTTTATGTTTAGAATAGTTAACTCTTCTTGTTGCATTGATCCTTTTACCATTATGTAATGCCCTTCTTTGTCTGTTTTGATCTTTGTTGGTTTCAAGTCTATTTTATCAGGGACTAGAATTGCAACTCCTGCTTTTTTTGCTCTCTATTTGCCTTGTAGATCTTCCTCTATCCCTTTATTTTGAGCCTATGTGTATCCTTGTATTTGATATGGGTCTCTGGGATACAGCACACTGATGGGTTTTGACTTTTTATCGAATTTTCCAGTCTATGTCTTTTAATTGGGGCTTTTAGCCCATTTACATTTAGGGTTAATATTGTTATGTGCGAATTTGATCCTGCTATTTTGATGCTAGCTTGTTGTTTTGCCCATTAGTCGACACAGTTTCTTCACTGTATTGGTGCTCTTTACCATTTGGTATGTTTTTGGAGTGGCTGGTACTGCTTGTTTCTTTCTATATTTAGTGCCTCTTTCAGGAGCTCTTGTAAAGCAAGCCTGGTGGTGATGAATCTTTCAGCAGTTGCTTATTCATAAAGGATTTTATTTCTCCTTCGCTTATGAAACTTAGTTTGGCTGGATATGAAATTCTAGGTTGAAAGTTCTTTCTGGCTTGTAGGGTTTCTGCAGAGAGATCTGCTGTGAATCTGATGGGCTTCCCTTTTTGGGTAACCTGACCTTTCTCTCTGGCTGCCCTTAGGATTTTTTTCCTTTATTTCAACCCTGGTGAATCTGGATTATGTGCCTTGTGGTCGCTCTTCTTGAGGAGTACCTTTGTGGTGTTCTCTGTATTTCCTGGACTTGAATATTGGCCTACCTTGTTAGTTTGGGGAAGTTCTCCTGGATAATATCCTCAAGAGTGTTTTCCAGCTTTGATTTATTCTCTCCATTACATTTAGATACACCTATCCAACATAGATTAGGTCTTTTCGCATAATCCTATATTTCTTGGAGGCTTTGTTCATTTCTTTTTACTCTTTTTTTCTCTAATCTTGCCTTCTCAATTTATTTCCTTCAGTTGATCTTCAATCTCTGACATCTTTTCTTCTGCTTGGTTGATTCAGCTATTGAAACTGGTGTATGCTTTGTGAAGTTCTTGTGTTGTGTTTTTTACCTCCATCATTTCATTTATATTCCTCTCTAAGCTGTTTATTCTCATTAGCATTTCATCAAACCTTTTTTCAAGGTTCTTAGTTTCTTTGCATTGGATTAGAACGTGATCTTTTAGCTCAGAGAAGTTTGTTATTACCCATCTTCTGAAGCCTGTTTCTGTCAATTCATCAGACTCATTCTCCATCCAGCCTTGTTCCTTTGCTGGTGAGGAGTTGTGATCCCTTGGAGGAGGAGAAATGTTCTGGTTTTGGGTATTTTCATCTTTTTGTGCTGGTTTCTTCCCATCTTTGTGGATTTATCTACCTGTGGTCTTTGTGGTTGGTGACTTTCAGATGGGGTCTCTGAGTGGACATCTTTTTTGTTGCTGATGAAGTTATTTCTTTCTGTTTCTTAGTTTTCCTTTTAACAGTCAGGCCCCTCTGCTGTAGGACTGCTAGAGGTACACTCCAGACCCTGCTTGCCTGGGGATCACCTGCAGCAGCTGTAGAATAGTAGGGGTTGCTGCTGGTTTCTTCTTCTGTTATCTTTGTCCCAGAAAGATACCCACCAGATGTCAGCCTGAGATCTCCTTTATGAGGTATCTCTTTGTTTATATGGGGATCTGGGAGCTGCTTGAGGAGACAGTCTGTCCCTTATAGGAGCTCAGGTCCTGAGATGTAAGCTCTATTTTTCTGTTCAGAGATGCTGGGCAGGTACATTTAAGTCTGCTGCAGCAGAAGTCATAACCGCCTTTTTTTTTTTTTTTTCTTTTACCAAGTGTTCTGTCCTGGGATGGTGGGGCTTTATTTATAAGTTCCTATAATTCTGCTGCCTTTTGTAGAGATGCCCTGCCAAGCAAGGAGGGAGTCTAGTCACAGTCTGCCAGCAGAGGCATTGCTGAGCTGCCATGGGCTCTCCCCAGCTGCTATGTGAACTTCCTTGCAGTTTTGTTTATAGGGGAATAGTTAGAACTGCCTCAGCAATGGCAGACTGCCTTGGTAATGGTGGACTGTCTCAGTAATGGTGGACTGCCTCAGTATTGGTAGACACCCTTCTCCCCACGGAGCTGGATGTCTCTGGTCCGGCTGTGCTTGCTGTGAAACTCAGTCCAGAGAGTTTCAGATTGCTGGTCTTTGTGGGGGTCAGACCAGCCAAGGCAGATCACCTGGCTGCCTGTTTCAGCTCCCTTTTCTTCAGATGAATGGGCAACTCTGTCTCCCAGGTGTTCAGTTGCCAGTTGAAATGGCGCCTGGATTTGTGTGAATTTTTGTGCGGAGACCTGCTGTGCTGGCTGAAACAGCCACGCTGGGGACTCATGACACTTTTCTGTCTGGGAATCTCCTGGTCTGTGGGCGGTAAAAATTCATTTGGAAAGGCAGTGATCACTTATCCTCTGTGTTTTCACTGGAAACTGCAATCCAGAGCTGTTCCTATTCAGCCATCTTGGATCCTTCTCAGACTGTTCATTTTCTTATCAGATAAGGTAATTTACAGAATTTATACAAATTCTTAATAATTAAAGATATTCCTCACGTAGTCATTAAATATATCTATTTTATTTGCCGTGTAATGTTAAAATGAAAACATGTATATACATATTTTTAACACATTTTTCTTTTAAATTGAAATATGAATGGATCTGGTTGCAACATTGTACATCTCAAACAAAACAAACAACTATCTAATGTTTCAACATAGGCAGCAAAAGGAAAGAGAGAACATCAAGGAAAAACTCCATAGTTTCCAGTTGTGGCAAAATAATTTAGAAAAATCCTCCCTTTCTCAACGAGACTAACTTTACAACCACTGTTCCAATGATAGAACTCGGATGAACAAGGGAGAATGTCATGACAATTGTGATGTGAATGAAAACAGTCCATTAATTAATTTTCTTAAATGTTATTTCCTGTCAGTCATAGAGGCCAGTATAAAAGAGAGGTTCAAGAAGGAAGAGCCAATAATGTAAAGTGACCTGAAGTAGAACGTTTAAATAATACAAAAAAAAATGAGAACTAGAAAATATTGCATTAATTGGTTAAGAGATATTTGCTAAGCATTGGGCCTTCACTGCCAGAGTAGTACCAGTGAAAGGCAGCATATAAAGTGTCCTAGTGAGTGAGTGCAACTGGTATTTTGCCATTTTATCAAGAAATATGCCACTAATGGTTTGAGGGATTATTGGGACTAAGAGGAGTGTTATAAGTTTAGATATGACCTAAACAAATTTCCAGTCAGAGGGAATAGAATATGGAAGATGAAATATTGATATTTCCAAAGGGGTGGCTGAGTGAATGCTGGATATCACGGTACCTTGAGTGAGGTTGGCAGAGGGGCAGGATCATTTTGGAAAGTGAAAGGGCACAGCTTATGAGGCAGAAAATAAAAAAGCTCAAGAAAAGTGACAAAAGATTTTAGATTAAGTTAGTCTCATTATCTCATCCAATTTTTACTAGTGCATGATCAATTTCATAAATATTAAGGATGTACTATTTTCAAAAGGATTTCAGATGAATTATATGTAGCACCAATGTTTCTAAGCTGCAGCTCATCTGATAGCTGTTTCTAGTCCTAGGTCTTTAGCAACTAATAAAACATATAATATACCAGAACACATTCTCATTTCTCATAGTGAAAAGTATTATTACATTTGGTGGAAAAGTTGAGCTCAAAATACCCACTAATTTTTAACATTATAAGACCAACAAAGTAATAATCCTCTATTCAAATAACCTATGCTAAGATATCATGCTAAGTAAAATACCATTTACATTGCAGCCACATGTAACTGATTTTATGTATAACACCTGTATAGACATTTTGGTAGTTTATCAGCAATATATATTTATCTCCTTAATTAAAATGAAGCTAAAATAGTAGGAATGGCTAAATAACAATGATAATAACAATATTATTATTTTAGTCCACTTTTTCCCCCTACTTAAAGAAGAATTTCTCCTAAAAAGCATAATTTGTGCCTGCCTAAAGCATGCTTTCCTTCTTTAATTCTTAGTCAAGATACTTACCTGCTGATGTTCTATTGAGAAGGGATATAAAAAGACAATTACAATTCAGCCATACTATGCTTAAACAATTTGAATGATTAACTGCATTAATTAGCTTTGAGTAAATTCACAAAATAAATAGAGCCTTGATAGTTTCTGATTAAATAGAACCACAACTTCATTTCATCGTCTGATTCTGCATTTAGATTATCAGTGGTGATACATTAAACCACTTTCAGGAAAGGGTATATTGTATTCTTGTTCTTGCATTATTAGCGAACTTCTATTCAGACTAGATTGGCAATTGCAGTTGTTAGCTACAGAGAAGTGAGTATAAGAATACTTAATAGTGTATCAGAGAAAGAAAATTTAAAAGACCTCCCTTTTTATATCAACTTTTTAGAAACTTTAATCCTTTTATACTTTTAATAATAACATTGCATATACTTTTTATAATATGTTATAAATAAATTAACTCAAATTATTTCTTCAAGCAAATGAGATTAAGTCTTGTTTGTATCAGTGGCTGGAGTTGTACAAAAGCTGATGCATTTAACTGCTTTTTGATGCTATTTGCATATTGCAAAATGTACATTTCAGAGACAGGAATGAACTGATAAGTTAATTTTGTTTTTTAAATTGTTGGTTGGGAAAGAAAGAGGCATGCTGCGCTAGTATAGGTGAGTTTATTAGATGACTCTGAAATATAATTTTATAACTTCAATGTACCATTACTTATTAATTTAAAAAAATAAGGTCATTCCCAAGCCCTTTGGCTCTTTAAATAATAAATATTATTTTCACTGGAGAGTCACAGCTTTTTGATTATTTTGTGATGCTCATAAGGAGAATGCTTACAGTATTAAGAATGGAACCTAATTTTAGAGTCTTTTCAGTTATTCTCTTCAACTGATGGATTTTCTCAAGTCATCGTTTCCCAAACTTTATTCTCTGGGATGCTAGTCCTCAGACATGTTCCAAAAATACAGGTTTCCTTGGTAGATACAATCAGCCTCTCAAGTAATGTGGCAGTGTACATGCTAGCACCTTTGAAGTTCTTAAAAGTTCTGGAGAAATGCAAAATTTTATTCATATAGTCAATCTTGAAAGTATATTTGTTACACTTTGTTGTAATGTAACCTCTATTCACCTTTTTCTGGAACAGGTTTTGGCAAATCCTATTTCAGACACAGTCAGTGTCCTTAGATGTCGGTTGTTTTCCTTCTTTCATCTTTCCTCAGAAATGATTATCAACTATATCAGTTAAGAAATGATCCATATTTGCTCAGAAATGATTATTATCTGAAGCATATAAACAAGTCGTTTTGGATGAAATCTTCCTTTACAAAGAAAGTCGTTTGATAGCTGATGTTCCATACACATAGCTACTAGTCAGTGGATGTGCTAGAAGGAGGTTTCTTGCTTTCTGTGCAGAATTCTCTTCCTCACATATTCCCATATTGATGCTGTTTGTTCACTAAGTATTATTCTGTTCCCACAACAAAATCTCTGAATCCTAGAGGACATCAAATCTGTCAAATCTGTTCCTTTTCCCATTCTATTTCCCCAGATGCATCTCAGAACACAAGACTGCAAGACAAAATCAAAATTAACAGAAACTTATACTGAATGGAAACAGTTGGCATCTGTAAAGTTAATGCTTCGAAATGTCAATTATAATTAAATTCAGTAAAGAGTATTGAGTACCAACTATAACCATGCACCATGGTCAGGATTTGGAGATAATAAAGAGGATTAAAGTGTGCCCCCTCCAACCGCAGGTGCTCACAGTCCTATTGAGGAGAAAGATAGGTGCCTAATTATAGTAGCACAGAGCATATAGACTGTCATTTACTGTCTTTTAAGTTGCTTTGCTGATGCAACTTATTTCCAACTGCTTATCTAACTGGCTTTTGGTTGGTCAGGAAAAGACTTCATCTTCGACACTGATATTTTAATTTTCTTCACTAAATAATAAGTAAATAGGAAATTGATTTTTATTTATCTGATCACACCATTAATGGTTCCTATATCCAAATCTCAACAAGGTTTTGTCATTTCTTCAGGTTTTCCAGAATCCTACAACCTGATTATAAGACATGATCTATTTAGAGTCTTTTCATTAGTTTATCAACCAGAAATGGTGATCAGTGATCGCTCTGTGTCTTATTCTTCTGAAACAGATGCTTAACAGAAGTTTAAAAGCTGACACCTCATGTTTATTATCTCCAGAGAGATGCTTTTACATTAAAGTTTAAGATTATTGTCTTTTTGTGTTCTGTCAATAAATTTTAGCTTATTATTGAATGACTATGTATTGCATACTTCAAGTCTTCCATTGAACCACTGACAATCACATTCACAGGTATGGACTCATTTCTAGGGAAGGGTCAGCAGCAAACCCTAACGAAATTTTTGCAGTGAGTAGCCTCTGCTTCAATACCTGGATTTCATTCCATTTGCAGAGCACTTCTGTATAGCCTGAAGTAGAGGGACTTCAGTAAGTGCAATTAGAATATCCTTGCACATAAACTGTTAAAAAAATAAACACAGGCCATGCCTGCATTCAATTCACAATATTACAAAAAGGGAGGATATAGTTATGTTGCAGTGTTTCCAAAGAGATTATCCAGAACAGAGGCTCCGCTTGATGCCAATCTTTTACATACACTGCCAAACTAAACAAGTACCCTTTAAGGTTCGTCCATCACAATTTATGACACATTAAGCCAAATCTGTTGTTCTCTCAGGCTGGTGTTAGGGGGTTTTCAATATTCAGACTGAGAAATTGCATTTGGGGAAAGGGATTTCTCCTCTCCTTTTTCCATAGAATTTCTTTAGTTCTATAGAGCCTTGTTAAGTCTGTTGGACCTCTGTTATATACTCCAGTCCTAATCGCTGATTGGTTTTAAAAGTTTGAAATCTTAACTGGTAGCAGGAAATGACTTTAAATTAGCATTAGATGAACTACTATGAATTGTTCACTGAAAGAGAGAGAGTTTAATTATAAATGAAGGGACCTGCTGCCCAGCTGATTAACTGCATTAAACACTGTATATTTTCAAAACTCAGGCACAATTGTTAATAAGCTATTTCTCACAATGTGTCTCTAAGGGAGCCTAAGTCTATCACCTTCTATTTTTATAAATGATGCACTTGACTCATAAAAATTAGTTTGCCCATCTTGGACATGTAGACATGAAAAACTGGAATGAGGCTGCAAGTTCTCAGTGTACCCAGAGCTAGTTTACAGAACTATGCTCTTAGTTTTCTGAACTGAGTAAGAAAACAAAATTCATCTGTCTTGTGTTATTATATATGAGTACACATAGACACCTTTGAACATTTCTTTTTTTGCAAAACCAGTCATGTTATTTTGTTATATGGACAACATAAACAGAGAAATGACTCTCTGTTAAATAATCTGTGTTACTTACTCTGATACTCCTTAATTTGAGCTCGCTCACTTAGCAGACTTACTTGTTTTACCTTTTCCCTTTAGATTCTGTGTCATTTAAAACACTAGTACAATTGACTTCGGACAAATCATAGAATTATATGATACTAAGATTAACCAATGTTTTTTGCTGTCATTTCATTCTTAAAAGCATACTTGATTATATTTCTTTCTAGTAATTTGTATAATAATATATTATATAATTTTATTAATTATGGGCTTATAATCTCAATATTTTTACTTTGGGTTTTAAAGTTGTTTTTTATGAATAGTCTATGACACATAATACACTATTGATTTCATATTTTTATTGGTGTTTTTTGAGTTTAGTATTTTAAATCTAATGAGGCTGGTGAGTTTGCAGTTCTCTCAGTGTCACTTTAATATGTCACTATGCAGAGCACAGAATTAGCAAATAATAGCTGCATGGTAAATAAATGATGACCACTTAAACATCTCAGTTTGTGTATGTGTGTTTATATATAAAACCAACATATATCTTTGTAATGAAAACTATTGTAAAAAGTACCCCATCTGAAATCTGATATTAATCATATAGCTATTAATAAATTAATATATGCAATATTAACATTTTCTAAATTATGACAAAAATTCTGTTATTTCTCTTTAAAAACAGGCTAAAGAAAATTGTTAGCAAGTGAAAGGAAACTCTCATTTAAGTTATAGTGCTAACAAAAGTAAATGCTCTCCACATATTTTTAGATCTATTTTTAAAAGAAAAGAATATTTTATACTCATGTAATTTGCTTTGTACTGTAAAACTTCAATTACATTGGCATTGTGTGAGCACAATTATTATATAACAAATGTGGTAGCCAGATATGGACATTTTCATCACATTTACCTTCCCAAATACAATGTAAAGTCATGCTTCAGTATGACTATATTACACTTCAATTACATTGGCATTGTATGAGCACAATTATCATATAACAAATGTGGCAGCCAGATATGGACATTTTCATCACATTTCCCTTCCCAAATACAATGTAAAGTTATACTTCAGTGCCTGTGTAAATATAAATATATGATTCTAGGTAACAGAATACCAAAATGTATCCCAATTTCACCCTAGAGTAACTTACTGATAAAGATACGGTTAGAGATAAATAAGAGTCATAAGTTACATTTTACTATGGAAAAATGGAACAAATGACAATATAAGAATGTGATTTAAGTATTTGTCTTCTCATGTTTGTATTAAGATTAAAAATTAGTGCATTTTCCAAATAATTTAGGGAGACTCTCCTCTGAGATTGAAACTTCTTCAAGCATATAAAACATTTCATAGCTATAAATGTCTGTGGTTTCTCTAGACATAAGTATCCTAAGTGTTTTGTGCCTAAGTTGGCCTCTAATCTATGAATACGCCAGCCACAGTACGTGAGGACCATGGTTATATCTGTTTGGTTCCTCATGTAATCAGAAAACCTAGCCGCATGGCTAGTTTTGAGGAGGATCCCTACAAATATATCTTAAATGGAAAAGAATGACACAAACATTGTTTTTTAATATTCATTTGTATCTTCTTATTAAGATGCCAACAAGAAAGCAGATGAAAATATTTGAGACTAAAGAGAAAAAACTTAGAAAAATTTTTAAGATTTAAGTCCTATTGAGCTCTAGTTCATTCTGCATGATTCTATAGATTTTCAAGGCTCACTGGTTTTTATTGGACTAACTGATGTAATGATGGTTAAACTAAGGAGAAGTTATCCAGAATGCTGTTACCAGCTTTCTAGTATCTACAGGTCCACTAAATTCATGGCAGTTTTGACAATATTATTACATATTTAGGCTTAATGGTAAAAGTGACTGATGAATATTTTATCCTGATAATTGTGTTTCACTGTGTATGTTTCGTCATGTAGGGATAGTTATATTAAAGAAGAGGGAAATGGGGAAGATGATAAAAAGAAAAATGTGTATATAAGAGAATCACTGTCACAAAAGAGAGCAAATGCTATTCCATAGTGAGCAGCGTGGCATCATTCAGAGTTCAGGCCCTTAGTAGAAGGCCTATAGATGCTCCCTTGGCAGCCTTCTGGTAGTCATTACGAATGACACTCTGTGAAAACAGCACTGCTGTTAGACCTAGAAAACACTGCTGTTAGCGTACAAACCTCACATGTTTTGTAAGCTATCTGTGGAGAGGTTCTTTTGGACATCTGCATTAGAGAGCCAACAAACAGTTTTAACTGGAAACATCTACATATGGTAAAATAGAAAAGTTCACAGTAAATGTTTTGAAAATGCTTTTTGCCCTAGGTTTTCTTTTTCAGTTCAGATTATTTTAGTATATAACAATGTCTCATGAATGTGAATGGACTCAAATATTGCCAGACTAGTGTTGTTCACAATGTAGATAAAACCTTAGAAGAATGTTCATATGCCTTTTGTGCAATATTTGAGTTGTTTGAAAAAGTATACAATAAGTAGTGACATAGGGAAAGAGTTAGACTAAATGAGACCCATAGTCTTACTTTTAATATCCTATGACTACATATAGTCTGTCAGTTGTTCAAAATTCAATGTCAGTGTTTAATTGTACATAGACTTAAGGTATTACTTTTGATATCACTGGAAAATATTACCAAATTTATAAAAATCAGTGTTTAGAGTCTTTACGTGACTTAGATTTTTTTAGATTACTTCTGGATTACCTGAATGTCATTTACTTGTATGCACACTACTTGGATGTAACGAAGAAACATATGTACAACTCATTTGGTTTTACTATATTTCAGCTCAGAGGTGATGATCTAGAATGAATGAATCCCTAAAGTTATAAAAGTAACACTAACTCCTTATGGAATTTTTATGTTGTAGCATTAAAAAAAGGACGATTTTGGATTACACCAGATCCTTATCACAAAGATGATAACATCCAGATTGGCCGTGAGGTGAAAATATCTTGCCAAGTGGAAGCTGTTCCTTCTGAGGAGCTAACATTTAGTTGGTTTAAAAATGGTCGTCCATTAAGAAGTTCTGAGCGGATGGTTATTACACAGACTGACCCTGATGTCTCTCCTGGAACAACAAACTTGGACATCATTGATTTAAAATTCACGGATTTTGGAACGTACACATGTGTAGCATCTCTGAAGGGAGGAGGAATATCTGATATCAGTATTGATGTCAATATATCCAGCAGCACAGGTAAGGGGCATATATTTATGATGTAAAAGATGTGCACATTTAGAATAATTGAAGTTTAGGAGATCTAATAGTTTTTGGTTAAAATTTTTTTTTCCCTTTTAAGTTTCTTAAAAACAAAATTTTAATGTTCTGAATGCTCAATGAATACTAGGTTCTGAAACACTGTTTCATCTATTTTGATTTAGAGTTACATGAGATTTTACAGAAATCATCCAAATAAAATTAATAGCTTTGACTAAGATAGATATAGCCTTCTAGGTTAAATACTACTATTTCATGAAAATACTCTGAAGAGTCTAAAATTATATTAAACAAGTTAAACAAATGTCTAGAGTTAAGACAATTATCAGAAATTTTAAACAAAGCCTAACTATATAGTGCTAAGGAGAAAATGCTGAGAGATAGTTTAGGAGTCTTCAAATACAAAACATATAGGAAATGTACCCTTTACTAACAAAAACTGATATGTGAAAGTTGTAGTCAGATGTGATTTTTTTGCAGAATCATATGGTGAAATCTCTTCATAATGAAAATAGTTAAGTACAAAAATATATTGGAGTGAGATTCTTGTAAAGTTAAAAACGAAAACATGTTATTAGTTTTTTTCTTGATTAAACGTACATCTGTCGACAAGGAAAATTACAGGGATTTGGTAGCAGAGGGTTCATTCAGACGCTTTAAAGCCCTGTGATTCTATGAGGCACAATCAGCACGCATCCAGAGTTCCAGAGTAGCTGTATTTGTTTTGCCAACTTGTTACCAAAATGAATTTAATGGAAGATTCTTACATCATGCGAGATAAATAATATGTGTCGAAAACATAGAGACGAATGTGGTTAGACACATGATCAGGCATCATTTTGTCTCTTGTACATTGAGATATTCACCTATAATTTTGTGCCTTCTCATGGTTCCAAATTGCAGTGCAAACTGGATTGATTTTACTCCTTAAGAATAGAAGTTCATGATTCAGGCTGACAAAAATGTGCTAACTTTGCACAGTTGTACTTTGTTCCTAAAAGATACTCAATTTTTATCATCTACAACGAAAACAAAAGGAAATTAGGGTGAAGAAAAGTACTTGTGTTTAGACATTATTTCTTTTCTAGCTTAAAAACAAGCTAGAAGCAATGAAAATGTGTTTTTAAAATCTAATGTTTAAACATTGGTGCTAGTGTTGAGATGGATTTATTTAGGGTAACTGAGGGCAAGATGTTGATAAACACAGTTATTTATTTAGTCAGTCAACAAATATCCATTGTCTGCCTGCCTCATTGTGTTAGGTGACACTGTACTATATGACACTCCACATATGATATTTCCTGTAATAGAGTAAGAGCAATTTTGCAAGATTCAGGATCATTTGTCCTTATTTTCTGAGGGATGGTTTTCCAGAAATATTCCAGACTTAATCAAAACCATTGCTTTGTTTTATTTGGTTTGTTTTTGGGTTGTTTCCTTTACAGAACCAGTGACACAAAGCCCAGATCCAAAGAATCAATGCTTTTATCTAAAAGAATTCCTTTGATGGGATTACAGTTCATAAACCATTAAACTTAGACAAAAGATAGAGTACAGAATAGGGAGAAGAAATACAAAATGACCCCTAACTTTTTTTTTTTTTTTTTGAGACAGAATCTCGCTCTGTCACCAGGCTGGAGTGCAGTGGCGTGATCTTGGCTCACTGCGACCTCCATCTCCCAGGTTCAGCCACCCAAGTAGTTGGGACTACAGGCGTGCACCACCACACCCAGCTAATTGTATTTTTACTAGAGATGGGGTTTCACCTTGTTGGCCAGGATGGTCTCAATCTCTTGACCTTGTGATCTGCCCACCTGAGCCTCCCAAAGTGCTAGTTATATTGCCTGTTTGAAACTATGTGTTATAAATGACAAAATAGTTAAGATGACTAACAATGATTTATGAAATTTCCAATAATCCTTTAGGGAAAATTCAACATTAGTAATAACAGACTGGTTGTAAACGTTAAATTTTCTTAACTATCAATAATTTGCCTGGCTACCCAAAGTAACAATATTAGGAATAAAATAAATATATGGTCTTCTTGCAAAACACTCCCCCTGGAAAGGCCCTGCTTACTGCAGATAGATGTGGTTTCTCCAGAGTGGAAGCTTCACGAAGCCTGAGACTTTGTCTGCATCACTCATTGCTATCATCTCAGTGGCCAAAACAACACATGGCACATAGAAGGTACTCAACAGATAATTATTAGCTAACAAAATGGCTAATTTATGCATACACCTTTCATTTTAGGTTTTCTTTTTTCCCATGGTCTCTGTAATACAAATGTTTGCTGTGCCTCTTGCTGTCCTTGTTGAAATTCCCTACTGACTTAAAGTTATTTGATGGACAAATTTATAGTGACTTAAAGTTTTATCACTCCCAAAGACAGGAACAGCTCCTCAATATGTGTTGTCCAGTGTCCATAAAAACGCATGCCCCTTGTTCAAAAATTAATAAATTCACTATGGCAACATCAGAGCATCAAAGAAAATTTGGGCCTCTTCTAAGTGTGGCTACACAGATGACAGGCTCTTGAGGCTGGATGGTCCAGGAGAGTCTAGTGATAGAAGGCCTAGAGAAGATGATGCTTAACCTAAAGAATGAGTTACTGAAGAGGATTATGTATTTTGTCTTTATGCTGAAACTGACCTTTGATGTTTCAATTTGCTTACCATAGAGTGGAATACTAGAATGCAATATAAAGTTCTGTAAATCTGAGATTGCATCATTCGACTGACATCATTAAAAATGATTTTTATCCCAACATTATTGAAGAATAAAGTGCTTTAATATGAAAATAGATGTATTCTAGGATATAGTTTGAATGATGAAAATGAATAAGCTATAGCATGAAGGGATATATTGGACTATTTCAATTTTATGAATCCTGGAGGATACTGAGGAAATTCACATAAATTGGGTGAGTCAAAGAAAAGGAAGCAACAACTAAGACATAAATATATATATGCTGATCTGTTAGATTCTTGGTTTTACTAGTTATATTATTTCTATTATAGGAAATTGAGCATTGACCAAATGGTCAGTAGTTTACTTATGTACTCAGCACTTTTTTATGTTAAATGTAATTTCATGTTAAATGTAATTTAACATGAAAAAAATTTAAATTTTAGAGTTCATACAGAAATCTTACACTGAATCTCAATTGTTACTGTGGTGTTAGTTTTTCCTCTCTTTAATTCTTCATCATTCAATTTGAATGTTACTGTGTTTTTAATATAGTGATATTTTTTAAGGCTAAGGTATACCACAAGGCATTTTTACCTAAGACAGCAAATTATTTTTCTTAAATGACAGAGCCACATTTCAACATACATTTTTGGTGATTTATAAAATTGAAATATAAAATATTACAGGGAAGTAAATTTTAGTTTACAGAATTATTCATATATTTTAAAGACAATGATTTGATTTTAGAAGACAGTTTAGGGCCATTAAACCTGTAATCCGAGCACTCTAGGAGGCTGACTCAGGAGGATCATTGAGGCCAGGAGTTTGAGGCTGCAGTAAGCTACCATGGCACCACTACACTCCACCCTGGGAGACAGACCAAGACTCTATCTCAAAAAAGAAAAGGAAGAGACGAGAGGCGAGGAGGACAGAAAGGAGGAAAGGAAAGGAAAATAAAAAGAGACCTCATGTATTTTGGAGTTTGAAGTTGATTGAATGATAAAAACTATGATGTATAATTATAGGTTATCTTACTTTCGTGTTAACTGAATATTAGATACTTTTTTCCTCCTAATTCTTTAAAAATGCAAATTGTTTCATTGGGAGTATTTGTGGTTTTTTTTTTTTAATTTGAAATTATTGTTTCTTTTAGATTTATTTTCTGTGTTATTGCTACATACACACTCTGTGTTATATGGTGATAGTACAAATGGGCCTTTCCCTTAAGGTGCTTACAATCTAAATCGTCAAGACAGATTACATAGAAACTAGGCAGTATATAGTGGACACACACTATGCTTAAAGTCTGATTGTGCTTCTGTAGAACTTGTGAATTTTTTGTTCATGGGGTATAAGAAACTGTGAATTTTTTGTTCATGGGGGTATAAGAAACTTTAACAGAGAAATGACATTTGAGTTAAATGTTGACAAAAGTAGCATTGTGCTAGTGACAGTGGAAGGAGGACGTATTTGGCAGAATATGTAGGATGAAGAAAGCCCCAGGAATATTAAAGTGATAATTCTTACTTTTATTGTAGGATTGATATTTATTGACATGAATATAAGCAAATTGGTTTATTACATTTTACACTTTTTTTTTTTAAATTCCTGAAGCAATATTTTATCTGGCTAAACTGCAGGTGACTTAAAATTGTTTCAATTAAAAAATTAAACATACTGAAACTTTATCTGCTGTAATTCAATTTTATGCAATAAAACTCTTCACATGCATGCTGAAAAATGCATGTGAATTGTAGCCTAAAATTTTGGCAACACTTAAAATCAAATTTTTAATTATTGTCACTTGACTGCCATTCATTTGCAAAAATATAATCATTATACAGCAGTAGCCTTAATGTTCAGTGGCATTTTTGCAAGTTATTTCATTGCTTTTTCCAGTATTATTCCATGGTAGCGTCCTTGGATGCTTATTAACTTGCATTTATTTCTTTGTGTGACTTGACAAACTTGTAGGTTTGTAGTAAACTCAACCTCGAAAATCTAAACAGCTGATCTGTGGAATTCCCATGATGAGACATCTGGTGGGCAGATATAGCCGAAGACTCAATACAGATTTTGATGATTTTTTTTCTACCTTGTTAGAGTACAAGGATATGTTATAGACAGAAACTGGAGCCAAATTTAGAGGTTTAAACAAGATGCTGAAATGTAAGCATAGGTGCACAGTAGTGACCAACTGAGAAAATACGTTCAAAATTTTAGTTTTGGGCCACCCATCTAGTTACTATAATTATTTTAACCTGTGTCTGTACAAGTATTCACATCTGCAAAATCAGAGTTGTTGATAACACAGGACTATAGTACATAAGAAAGAACAGTTAATAAGCAGGAGGCAACATAAAAATATAACTAAGTCCGCTTAACTGGATTTGCTTCCTTGTCCTTTTCCAGTTAAGGAGAAACAGAAACTCAAGAAATTCCGCAGTTTAAAACTGAAGTTCTACAGATGGCTATAGTAAGGAATAGGTTATTTTATGTAAGTAGAAGTCATAAGACTAAAACATAAAATACCCTGACAAACCTTTGATCTGAGGAAGCTGCATGTAATTAGCATGTGAGTTACTGGATAGAGAAACATTAATTTCTTTTCTTGAATCCAAAATTGTGAAGTACAATCCATGACCTCTCAATGAATAATGGACATCAGAGGCTGCAAACTTTTGTAAAGGGCTGTATAGTAAATACTTTCAGCTTTTCCTGGCCATATGGTTTCTATCACAACTATTCCACTCTGCTATGAGAATGGGCAAGCTGCCATAGGCAATAAATGAATAGGCACAGCTGTGTTCCAATAATACTTGATTTACAAAAACAGGTGGTAACCATATTTTGCCCACAGGCTATAATGCATTGACTTCAAACCTACACTTTTGATATCCTATTAATTCAGAAATAAAATAATAACAAAGCTGAACCTCATGGGCTTACTAAAAAATTAAACTCACATATAACTGTTACTTATCTATACAAATATTAATAATACATTTTATAAAGATTGAAGCAAAATCTTATTAACAGATATAATCTAGCATTTGCTTCAATAAACCATAAAAGTTATAGGGAAGCACACAGGATAATGTTATTTCATCTGGTCAGGGAGAGTTCCATAGAGCAGGTAGCATCTGAGCTGGGTTAAGAATGAGACACTAGATCTTAGAAGGAAATGAATCTCATTAGATCTTATTAGCTCACATTCACACAATCAAGAATGTTCAAAGCATTTATCAGGGGAGCATTATGATTTGATTTGTGCTTTGGGGACCTATTCAGTTGGCGAATCTTCAGGGTTCAGAAAGAGACAATTAGAGAAATCGTGGTGGAGAAATAAGAGAATTTCAAAAGACGTTCTTAAGGCTTAACAATGAGACAAAGACAGCTTTTCCTGTTTCCCAAACAGACTACATTTGCATTGTGACCCAGTATTCAGTAAATTATTTGGAGATAATGTAACAGAGAGGCAAAACACTTTTGTTAAGAGTAAAATTGCCTGGGTGACAGAGTGAGACCCTGTTGGGGAAAAAAAAAATGGGCAATGGGGACAAGTAATATTTTATGAATAGTGGCTCAGTAACACAGGAAAAGATACAGAAAGCTTAAAAAATGCTTTGAGACTCAGGAACAACATCTGATAAGTCAGTTCACTTCTTATCTCTTCACAGGATTTGGAATATTTACAAGGGCAAGTGTGAGGAAATAGAATAAAGGAAAGGGAGCATAAGAAAAAGTTCTGCAGATTGGGGTGTGTGTGTAAAGGGTACCACTTATTCAGGTGGATGGCTAGATAGGAATCAGATAGGATGCTGGGGATTACTCACAACCTCTCTCATTAAGGGACAGTTAAGTCAATGACCAATGTTCTAAGGGCAATTTTAAGAAGAGGCTGATTGACGTCAGGCAGATTAATGTAGTGCAGAGTCCAGGCCCAAATTTATTTCCTAGTAGCTTTATGACCTTGGTCTGGCTAAGCCTCAAAACTTTTCATCTATAGAATAATGGGATCAGCTGGAGAACTGATTTCCAAATAGTGTTTCAATGGGAACAAAAAATCTTGTGGAATATTTGCAAGTGCTTTTTAACTGCAGAGAGAAGGGAAGTAGCAACAGAGAATTTTACTCATTTCTTCCCTTTCCAACTTCAGTCAGAGCAAAGTAAGTTTCTCTTGTATACATAGGACTTATATGTAAGATTATATTTGGACAAAGGATTCTGATTCCCATTTATGTATACACATACACACTAGGAATATTAAATACTCATAGTTGAAACCCATTAGCTTAGATGAGTTCTTCCATCCCTTTTAAATATGTTGTCATGCTTCTACGATCCCAGAATACTATGCCTTGATCATTTAGAATACAGTAATGTCACATAAAGGATTTATGTTCTTGAGAAAGGTTTGAGAGAGCAAAGTGGTTTGAGATTAGTTGTAGCTGTAGGGATGGTGAAACATCCCTCATGTTTTGGGTGAGCAATTAGAAAATCAGTTCTGATCAGGAAAAGGTCAAAACTAAAACATAGACTTTACAAGTAATTGCATTAATTTGAAACAGATGAGCTCACCCAATATGAGAATAAGAAGCAAAGCTAAAAACTGTCCAAGCAGAAGATGGAAAAAAGAAGAAACTGAAGTAAATGAGAATGAGTGATCAGTGGAAATCAAGGAAAATAAGCTCCTTAATATGTGTAGAAAAATAGAATATCCACCTAGTGAAAACCTGTTTGTACTTACAGCATCCTCACAGCCTTCACTTCTTCCGCATGAAAAAAAAGTGAATGATTATATTTGTCCCAGAAACCATAATACTGATGCATGGATTTTGATAATGGAAGTGAGCTCTTGCTTCCCTTGAAGTGAAGGGATTCAATATGGAAAGAGTAAGGAAGTATGAAAGAAAGAGACAGAATGAGGCAGAGAAGTAAGAGGAAGAGAGGAGATAAGAGAAGGGGAAGGTCAAGATAAGAGGTGAGTTTAAACAGAGCATTTTGGTATGAATAACATCTATCCTCAGATTATGTGGAATCTTAAGCCACAGGTTGCATTATAGACACTTATAGAACATGACAATTATATGAATCCTCTTTTCAAGAATACCATTTAAAGGAGTGAAAAGGACTATTTAAGACATCATTAGTTGCAAGTTGATTTGAGAAGCGTAAGTTATATCAATATTTTATTTTGAGGGACATAAATACAAAAATGGGAAGTATTCTATTTCCTATACTCATTCAGTAAATATATGTTTTTCTATTAGAATGTTTTATATAAAATTGAATCTGTATTACTATGGAAAGAACATTGGATTTATAATTTCCCTCCAATTGTCATCTGAAAATATTTCATTTTTTTCCCCAATTATCCAAACAAAGTTTTGACTTTACAACTTACAGTTTAACAGTGATAGTTAATTAGCTTTTGCCTAATTACTGTCCCATGTGTTGGGAACTTACTTCATTTGATAAAATTAAATACTTTTTCAAATTTTCAGGTGATACAAAAATAAGAGCAAATCAATGAGAAATAAGAAAGTATACCCAGTGTTTGCTTCCTATACCCTTCATTCTTTTCTAATGCAAGCAGTGGGGACATAGAAACGGTTTGAATTTTAAATGACTGGAGATAGAATTCTTCAACCCAGTGAGGACTGAAAATCATTTTTTAGTTTTAAAATTTGTATTTAAAATGATAATAGTAATTATTGAGTTTTTTTAAAAAAAAAACTTGTGACAAATATCTCTATTCACTGATAAAGAATAAATGCGTCTATCAGATTTATGGTTAAGAATGGAATGTAAATTACAGCATATTATTTTAAGGCTATAATACCAAGACCAACCATAACATTGTTTACTACAGGAGAAGGTAGAGGTATAGGAAATGATATGTTCACTACTAATGTAGTTATGATCACACTTCAGATTTTTATGTTCACGAATGACACTCCCAACCTGCCATTCACAAATGGCAAAAAGAAAAATAAATAGACATATTTATGGTGATTGGATCCATAGGCTAACAGTTTCATCACCATTTTCTTCTATGTCGTAGTAAAAGCACTAGAACGCTACACCTCCTAGCAACAGAGAGAACAGTTATTAAAGTGATTTAATTTGTATGTGGCATGTTTAAGTTTCATTTTACAGTTCAGAATGTCTTGAAGCTCTTTCTTTGAAGGGATCCAAATTGAAACTAGAGCTATGATTAATACAAAGAACTTCACCCCTCAAATCTGCTTGCCAATAAATGTATTTTTAGTTTTAAGAGAACCTAATTCATTTTCATAATCTTTTAATTTTTAATTCAGCATTGTTAGGTATCTGTGAGGTTTGGAAAGGGATTACAAAAATTTAGAAAATCATTGAATTTGGGTTTTGATGGTACCTTTATGTTGTGTGTTCTAAATATCTATTCTTAATTTTAAAAAAGAAAAGATGACTGTGCAGGTCCCCACATACTTGTTTCACAAAACAATTTTAAAAGATCCCTAAATATCTTAATTATTGGCATAGATTTAAAATACTGAGGGCTTGCTGTTGACCTAATGCCTTTCATTTTATAGAGAAGGAAATAGGGCCCGGAAGTATAGATACTGTGTTCATTTCCTAAAACTTTATCCTGACGTGAGCTTGAAATCTCAGATTTCAAATCCAGTGTGAAAGCTTGCAGCATGCATTAAAATCTTAGATTAAATGAATATTTCCCTTTATTATCTCAGGTAATTCAAATATTCAGTTGTATCCCTTTGACAAAGGCCTTGCAAGAAATGGTCATTGTAGACAGGTGTTGCAATATTCTAGAGGTGATTCAGGTAACGTTCTAGTTGGAACAAGTGTGTACGTATTCTCTTGATCTGGGGCACAAGATTGTCAGAGCCATATTCCAAGGATGCCACTCCAAAGAGTGTCAGGATGTTAGGTTCTGCTTGCCAGTCCCATATCCGGCTTGCAAAAGTTGGGAGAGATCTTATTTATTCCAGCCAATGCAAGTATCTTTAATAGCATTATTTCATCATGGAAGATCATATGCAACATCACTCTATGTTAAAATTTCTTTAGTTCAGCTCAAGATGATACTTGTCTTCTCCCAGCTGCCTGAAAATACAGGACCCATGGTTTGGCTTTCTAAATTGCTATCTAACTGCAACTGGAGTGCATTATCATGAGCAGCATAATTTTAATATCAATAGCATCCCTAGAATATACAATACAACTTACAGCACAAAAATGAAGAGTACGTTGTTAATGGTAAATTATTTTTTGAACTCTTACTGCAGTATAACAGAAATACAGAAAAGTGCATAAATTGAAAGCATGCAGTTTAGTGAACACAAGTGTCAACATCCAATTTAAGATACAAAGTGTTACCGTATGTTGAAGTATTTCAAAGCAAGTTACAAATAAGTAAGTTACAGAAAGTAAGTTACAGAAAAACGAAGGTGTGTGGAGTGCTTATTATAATCTAGTTGCTGGGTTAAACACTTTACAGTCAGTATTTCATTGACTCCTCAGGACACCATTTAAAGCAGACATTGTGATTATATTCATTTTACAGATGAGAAGCTTAAGCTGTAGAAAGCTTAGGCCTGACTTGTATGGACATCACAGTTACTAAGTAGTGATATAAAATGTTGAACATAGGTCAATTCTGGCTGAAGAACCTGAATTCTTTACACAGAACACACAGTCTTTCAATGGAATGGGCTCAAGTAATGAGATTTTAGGCTCTGGAGATACATGTGAGAAATGTGTTTTTGATGAGGGAGTCCATTTTAGAAACCTCAAATCACATTGTGTCTGCTTTCTGACCTCTTAGACTAGGGAATTGGAGCCTGGAACGTTCTGTAGGATGAATCAGAACTGAAAGCTTTAGAAAAGGTTGCAGAATGATAATTTGCAGGGGAGGGGAAGAGTTGAGAACAGTAGATTCCTCTCCAAGTATATGATGGGTAAATAAATCAGAATTTCCCAAATTTTATGGATATTCTATTAGGAATAATGACTAGACCAAAAATATGTGAAATGAGAAGATTCTATGCAGAATATGAAAGGAAATACAGTCAGCTCTCCATATAGAGTTTCTACATCCATGAATTCAGCTCATCTTGAACTGCTCACTTTGTGAAAGAATTATTCCTACTCCAAAGGTGGGAATCACCCAATACACCCATGTAACAAAACTGCATATGTCCCCCTTGAATCTAAAATAAAAGTCGACATTATAAAGTATTCAGAAGAAAAAAAAATACAACAATAAAATTTATACAAATAAAAACTCATATAGTTTAACAACTATTAAATAGTATTTACATTGTATTATATATTATAAGTAATCTAAAGATTATTTAAAGTGTGTGGGGAGATGAGATAGGTTTTATGCAAATACTGTACCATTTTGTATGAGGGATTTTAAAATCTACAGATTTTGGTATCTGAGGCGGTCTGGAACCAGTACCTCCCCCACCTCCATCTCCGTGTCCCATGAATATCAAGGAAGAATTCTATCTGTATGCTGGTAATTTAAATATGTGAAGTAGAAATAATAAAATGACAAGCAGTTTAAATGTCTGTGTCGAAAATGTATTTAGCATGAATGACAGGCCACAATAAATGAAACATAAGAATTTCACTTTTACCAAAGCTATCTAAATAATACTTGTAAACAAAACAGATGTAGTTTGACATTTAAACAGAAATGACTGTTCTTTGGAATGAAATGCACTGTAAAAGCATATTTTAAAAATTGTATTAAGCTCTATTCACACTCACATATTAGCACAGAATTAGTTATCTATCATTCCAATGAATCACATTATATAAGTTTTATGTGGTTTTAAAATTAGGTCCATATGTTTATTGTAGACTTCTATATGCTTATATAGACTAGCATAATGGTTTATAAAATGCAATCATGTCTCAGTAGAAGATTTGTTAATAAGGGCTTCATTCAGCTGTAAGAAAACATTCCACTTCTTTTTTAATTATCTGTTAATTAAACCTCATTTGCTCTAAAGAACCTGTGACCCTGATCCGTTGATGGAAGATTGTGTTCACTGGTTGTTTGATTTTGCCTTTGACAAAGAATGAGAGCGCTAGCTTCGTTTTATGTCAAAATGTTTATTAAGGTGACAGTCGTGTCTATTTCCACTGGATAAGGCATATTCAGTGGTATACAATCAGTGGTGTAATTAGGGAATTTGAAAAACAGGCATTGTCCAGAGTGATCATTTATAAGAGGGCTAACAATGTCACCTGGGTTCTACAAGGAGACAAATGGCCTTTTTTATTGCAGAAGTAATAAAAAATTGATTTTTTTTCTGGGCATTCTGCATTGTAGTTTACCACTGTGAGTAACAGTTGCTCTACAAAGTAAAATAAATTGCTAATTACTTTAAGGCATCTTTCTTTTCAGTGCTTTCATAAAATGCCTTTGATATATAATTTATAGCTTATCTTCCTTTTAATTTAGAATTCCTTTATCCACCAGAAAGCAATAACATAATTAACATGATCAGACATCTCCTTATAACTTACTAGTCCCTGGTTTTCATGGCAACACCCTGACCTTTGTAAAAATGGACAGCACTGACATTTTGTTACCCTTGTAAGGAAGGAGTAGATGTATACAGGGATGTCCAAAACTCATTATTTTATACAAATGCCATGAAAGCTGAGATATCTGTATTATGAGCCATTTTGTTATAATAACCAAACAAATAGATAATATTATTATGTCTAATGGGAGACAAATGCAATCTTCTTTCCTTGGATGGCTTTGGGGAAATGCCTCTGACTATTCAGATTAGAAAAGGTTTATTCCTGTCTTTCCTAAAATGTCATTTTCTTCAAATAGTATCCTCATTTAAAATGCATATGTATCTCCTGGACAACAGACAATGGCAATGAAATTTATTGTTATACGTATAAATATATTTATATATTTTAATTATAGAAACCTTTGTTTAACCCTGTATATACCTATGCTCAGTACTTGAGACATCATAAGTATGAATAAAACAAAATCTATGCCCTCTAGAAATGTATGCATCATAATAAAGTGTGGATATTGATACTATTCAAAGTACAGTGCTAATAAAACATAATAACTAACATATTAATATAGTGAGTGTTTATGCTATTCCTTGGCTTAAGAGGTTATGAGTGTTAAAAAATGTGAAGTAGTTACAGTTACACTCACTTAGTGTAAACTGAAAGGTACAGACTAGCCAACTTTCCCGAGGTCACCCAGCTAGTAGATGATAGAGCTTGGAACTGAGTCTAGGCAGCCAGACCTGAGCCTTGCTCTTTACAAATATATGACAAAATTCAAAGTGTTTAGAGGACACTTCAGTGAATATTGTTCCATTTTATCATTACTTACTAAATTCTTCTTTGAATCAGCTTAATTTGCAGATAAGAAAACTAAAACTAAGACATTTGTTTGCCAAGGTTACGTAGCCAGTATGTGGATTAGAACCTGAGCCCAAGTCAAATTTTTAATCTTACATATTTGCAAGTCTTCCAGACTCTCCAAATATATTTAAAAACATTATCTGATTTGGAAGTAATTGTTAGCAATTACCGGTTACAGGATGCCTTACTTCTTGTGAAGTATAATTTTTATGGCATATAAATGGAAATATATATTTTCATAACACAGAGTGTAATTCTTGAAGATAATGAGCCAAATTTATTATTAGTCTTGCCCTTAGTCCTAGGTGTATTTGTCTATTGAAGGGGATAAAAAATGTGTATTTAAAATACATTGGTTTTATCTCTAACACTGGGTACAAATTGTAATATATGTGGCTCTGCTTTTGTTACTCCCAGAGTGCTTACGGTTAATTTAAAGGATAATGCTTTGTGTACATGTATATAAATGTGTTTTTAAGAGCAAGTAGGCAAGTGTGCAAATATGTTATGAACTATAAGAACTATAGGAATTTGGAAATCTTAGTTGACTTTTTAGCTATAGGACTCTCTCCTCCCTATTATTTGTAGTTTGTATAATAAACTGTTTGGAGTGCAGCATTCAACTTTTAATGTTAAAATTCTTTATTGACTGCTTATACATGATTAACTATAGTTTTATAGATTTACTCTGCATTATTTAAAAATAACAAACGTGAACTAAAACTTGATTAAGAGATTTAATTGTAGGAATTGGTTTCTAGTTCTCAGAAATGTTTATAAGTTGACTAGTTCTTCATCAAATGACCTAATCATTTCTTAGTAAATAAATGTCTTAGCACTTTACTTGATGTTTTGCATCTTACCATACTGCCTTTCTTTTCTTTACCTGTTTTTTTTTTTTTTTTTTTTTTTTTTTTTTTTTTTTTTTTTTGGAGACTCAGTCTCACTCTGTGGCCCAGGCTGTGGTGCAGTGGCACAATCTTGGCTCATTGTAACCTTTACCTCCCAGGTTCTAGTGATTCTCCTGCCTCAGCCTCCCAAGTAGCTGTGAATACAGGTGCCCACCATCACTTTGGGCTAATTTTTGTATTTTTAGTAGAGATGGAGTTTCACCATGTTGACCAGGATGGTCTCAAGCTCCTGACCTCAGGTAATGCGCCTGCCTTGGCCCTCCCAAGTGATGGAATTACAGGCATGAGCCACCGTACCTGGTCCCCCTTTCTTATTGTAGCAAAAAAGTCAAGTGTTTCTTTTACATACTCTCTATTCCTTCCAGCATTCTCCATCTAATACATATTTGTTGCTTACTAAAATTTTGACTTAATTTGAATCTTTAACAAGCTGAAATATCTTGCTCCTGTTTACTTAGTTGTTTCAGGAAAAAAAAAATGTTTTCTGCAAATGAGACTTTACATACTTAATCAGTGACCCTTATTTCTTTATGTATATTAGTGTATGAGAAACAGATAAAAGTCAGGGAAGGGACGTTAAAAAATATGCTTTTATATTTTTTTCCAAAGAGGTTGGGACATTCTCTTAAGAGATTTGTTTTATTCTAAAAAATATTTTAATATAAGCTCAAGTTAGAAAACCAAATTACATGGAAATCATAACAATTCAAGATACTTGAAATCTTAACCAAATACTACCTTAGCAACTTTAGCTGAAGTCCCCTTCACTTACCAGCAAGAATAGAACCTGCGTTTATTTGCAGCTGGTCTTGTAGCTTGAGTAGCAAGGAAAATATGAATGCCATGCAGAGAATGATTTTCTATTTTGTCCTTTCATCTTACACTTCGTGTTCTCTTGAATCCCTCAGAGACTATTCTTATGCCATAGCAACACCTGCTGGGTGAGGGAAGTTGGAACAGCCACAACTGTTGCCTGCCAAACCTGTTTTCCTGATTGAATGGCACTGCATGTGCTCCGTCTCCAATACCAAACCTTTTAGAGTTGCTACCCTCCAGGATCCTAGTTCTCTCCATATGTTTCAAATACTTAGCAATGCCATTCTAATAAGATTTCCCCATTTCTTTCAAAAATAAGCATTGTGCATCTATGTGTATGCATGAACATTTCCCCTTAGAACTTCCAAATACACATGCTGTGGTATTTTAACCTCATGTTTGTTTTTAATGTGGGCTTGCTTTCTGTTCTGTTGCTAGATTTGTAAACATTGTCAATCCTGTTTTGTTACAAGCATCTTCTGATTTACTATGGGTGAGGTGCTTAAAAGCGTGTGTCAGTGCGGAAAAAGGCAGTTTTTATTTACAGAGTGTGATAAGAGATGTATTAGGCTTATTCGTGTTATGGACAAAAATGGTAGGCATACCATCTGGTGTGAAGACATATTTATAAATAACTGCATGTTTCATATATGATTTACACACAGGACTGCAAGTAATAGAAGTCTTAGAATATAGATCCACATGGACATTCTATCATAGAGCCAACTAGCCTTTCCTTTACTGCTGATTGAAGAAAGTCATGGAATGGACAGATTACCCAATGTTGCCAAGTGCTTCCACTATTTTAGTGTATTACTTCTACCTCCTTAGAAATTAATGTATCAAAATCAAAATCTAGTAGAAGTGCTAACATTATAAAAATCTATTTTTTGGTGGATGTTTAAAATTAAGAATAGAAAAGAGTTCATGTATGAAAAATGATACTGAAACTTATATGCTTTATAATTAAGCCTTGGATAATCAAGTGCTGATTATTCATCAATGGCTTTTTTACTTTGGTTGCTTAGTAACCTTGATTGGTGCTCCATCAATCAATTAAGAACTTACTAAACACCTCAAAAAAACAAAAACAAAAACAACTATAAAATGTTACATGATGTGGCAGCTACTGAAGAAATACGAAAACCCCGATGATGACATCAGAACACTTTAATTACATATGTAAGTGCACATTTTGTTATGCCATATAGAATAAATTGGACATGCTCTAATTCAGAGACATAGAAGATGAATAAAAGATGCAGAAATCAGGAAAGACTAAATAGAATAGGAAACTTAAATTGGACCTTAAGGAATGTAACAATCATTGGATGGGTTGTCAGACTCATTCCTGAAGACAGGGAAGGAAGGTGAGGGGTTGGGAATAAGTCAAATATGTTAAGCAGATGAAAAGCCTAGCGTCAACTGAATAGAGAGCTTTTTACAGAAGCACTGTGGCTTGCTAAGGTTTGGCAAATAAAATGGAAAACCAGCAGTGGGATTTAGACTTTCTGTTCTGGAAAGTCGGAAACTACTGTAGATATTTAAATAATATGGTGACATGGTTTTTAAGAAAGATGAATTCAGAAATGGTAAATAATACTTTTTTAGATGAAGAAGAGACATTAGTCAATCAGATCTTAGTATTCATTTATAAGGGGAAATATAACAACCCAGAAGGGAGTGTAACAATATAACATTATATTATCCTATGGCTCAGGGAAGTTCTGCATATTTTCAAACAACCACCACACACACACAAAAATTAGGTGCTTTATATTATATAACTCACCATGTTAACTTCACATTTGTATATACTAGGAATTATCTCTAGTAAGTATCCAACAGCAAACTTTATTCGTTTAATAAGAAATGAGCTTTAGTTTAGCTACCTTTCATCAATCATGATCTCTAAAGGAAGCAAATATCAGCAGGTTCATTAATAAGTGAAGAATGTCTAGCACATTGGATTTTTTTTTTTTTTTGGTCACCCTGAACATCTCTCAAGCACACCCTACTGTATTTTAAAAATTGACACACAGTTATAATTATACTAGAAATGGGTCAGGCATATTAGTTTACAAGGTATTATTCATACTTAAAATTATTTTTAAATTGAATGAAATTCACAAATTTGCCTTGTATAATTATATGAATGCTTTCCAGTGGCCACTGAAAACTGACATTCTTATAAATTTTATATTTTAAATCAACTCTTCTTTTTTTTTTTTTTTTTTTCAACGGTTCATGTTCGGGGATGTTTTTATTTTTTTATTTTTTTTATTGCATTTTAGGTTTTGGGGTACATGTGATGAACATGCAAGATTGTTGCATAGGTACACACTTGGCAGTGTGGTTTGCTGCCTTCCGTCCCCTCACCTGTATCTGTCATTTCTCCCCATGCTATCTCTTCCCACCTCCCCACCCCCCCGCCCCTCCCCCATTTCCCCCCAACGGACCCCAGTGTGTAGTGCTCCCCTCCCTGTGTCCATGTGTTCTCATTGTTCAACACCCACCTATGAGTGAGAATATACGGTGTTTGATTTTCTGCTCTTGTGTCAGTTTGCTGAGAATGATGGTTTCCAGGTTCATCCATGTCCCTACAAAGGACGTGAACTCATCGTTTTTGATGGCTGCGTAATATTCCATGGTGTATATGTACCACATTTTCCCTATCCAGTCTATCATCGTTGGGCATTTGGGTTGGTTCCAGGTCTTTGCTATTGTAAACAGTGCTGCAATGAACATTCGTGTGCACGTGTCCTTGTAGTAGAATGATTTATAATCCTTTGGATATATACCCAGTAATGGGATTGCTGGGTCAAATGGGATTTCTATTTTTAGGTCCTTGAGGAATCGCCACACTGTCTTCCACAATGGTTGAATTAATTTACATTCCCACCAACAGTGTAAAAGTGTTCCTATTTCTCCACATCCTCTCCAGCATCTGTTGTTTCCCGATTTTTTAATGATCGCCATTCTAATTGGTGTGAGATGGTATCTCAATGTGGTTTTGATTTGCATTTCTCTGATGACCAGTGATGATGAGCATTTTTTCATGTGTTTGTTGGCCTCCCGTATGTCTTCTTTTGTAAAGTATCTGTTCATATCCTTTGCCCATTTTTGAATAGGCTTGTTTGTTCTTGTAGATCTGCTTTAGTTCTTTGTAAATTCTGGATATCAGCCCCTTGTCAGATGGGTAGGCTGCAAAAATTTTTCCCATTCTGTTGGTTGCCGATTCACTCTACTGACTGTTTCTTTTGCCGTGCAGAAGCTGTGGAGTTTGATTAGGTCCCATTTGTCTATTTTGGCTTTTGTTGCCATTGCTTTTGGCGTTTTGGTCATGAAGTCCTTGCCTATGCCTATGTCCTGAATGGTTTTGCCTAGATTTTCTTGTAAGGTTTTTATGGTATTAGGTCTGATGTTTAAGTCTTTAATCCATCTGGCGTTAATTTTGGTGTAAGGTGTCAGGAAGGGGTCCTGTTTCTGCTTTCTGCACATGGCTAGCCAGTTTTCCCAACACCATTTATTAAACAGGGAGTCCTTTCCCCATTGCTTGTTTTTGTCAGGTTTGTCGAAGATCAGATGGTTGTGGGTATGTTGTATTTCCTCTGAGGCCTCTGTTCTGTTCCATTGGTCTATATCTCTGTTTTGGTACCAGTACCATGCTGTTGTGATTACTGTAGCCTTGTAGTATAGTTTGAAGTCCGGTAGTGTGATGCCTCCTGCTTTGTTCTTTTTGCTTAGAATTGACTTGGCTATGCGGGCTCTCTTTTGGTTTCATATGAAGTTTAAGGTGTTTTTTTCCAGTTCTGTGAAGAAGGTCATTGGTAGCTTGATGGGAATAGCGTTGAATCTGTAAATTACTTTGGGCAGTATGGCCATTTTCACGATGTTGATTCTTCCTAACCATGAACATGGAATGTTTCTCCATCTGTTTGTATCCTCTCTTATTTCGTTGAGCAATGGCTTGTAGTTCTCCTTGAAGAGGTCCTTTACGTTCCTTGTTAGTTGCATTCCTAGGTACTTTATTCTCTTTGTAGCAATTGTGAATGGCAGTTCGTTCTTGATTTGGCTCTCTTGAAGTCTATTACTGGTGTATAGGAATGCTTGTGATTTTTGCACGTTGATTTTGTATCCTGAGACTTTGCTGAAGTTGTTTATCAGCTTCAGGAGATTTTGGGCTGAGATGATGGGGTCTTCCAGATATACAATCATGTCATCTGCAAATAGAGACAATTTGATTTCCTCCTTTCCGATTTGGATACCCTTTATTTCTTTTTCTTGCCTGATTGCTCTGGCTAGAACTTCCAGTACTATATTGAATAGGAGTGGTGAGAGAGGGCACCCTTGTCTAGTGCCAGATTTCAAAGGGAATGCTTCCAGTTTTTGCCCATTCAGTATGATATTGGCTATTGGTTTGTCGTAAATAGCTTTTATTGTTTTGAGATACGTTCCGTCAATACCTAGTTTATTGAGGGTTTTTAGCATAAAGGTTGTTGAATTTTGTCAAAAGCCTTCTCTGCATCAGTTGAGATAATCATGTGGTTTTTGTCTTTGGTTCTGTTTATGTGGTGAATTGCATTTATGGACTTGCGTATGTTGAACCAGCCTTGCATCCCCGGATGAATCCTACTTGATCATGGTGGATGAGCTTGTTGATATGCTGTTGCAATTGGTTTGCCAGCATTTTATTGAAGATTTTTGCATCTATGTTCATCATGGATATTGGCCTGAAATTTTCTTTTCTTGTTGAGTCTCTGCCGGGTTTTGGTATCAGGATGATGTTTGTCTTATAAAATGATTTGGGAAGAATTCCCTCTTTTTGGATTGTCTGGAATACTTTCAGAAGGAATGGTATCAGCTCCTCTTTGTATATCTGGTAGAATTCAGCTGTGAACCCATCTGGACCTGGGCTTTTTTTGGGTGGTAGGCTCTTTATTGCTGCCTTGACTTCAGACCATGTTATTGGTCTATTCAGGGTTTCGGCTTCTTCCAGGTTTAGGCTTGGGAGGATGCAGGTGTCCAGGAATTTATCCATTTCTTCCAGGTTTACTAGTTTATGTGCATAGAGTTGTTTGTAATAATCTCTGATGATGGTTTGGATTTCTGTGGAATCTGTGGTGATATCCCCTTTATCGTTTTTTTATTGCATCAATTTGGTTATTCTCTCTTTTCTTTCTTATTAATCTGACTAGTGGTCTGTCTATTTTGTTGATCTTTTCAAAAAACCAGCTCCTGCATTTATTGATTTTTTGAAGAGTTTTTTGTGTCTCTATTTCCTTCATTTCTGCTCTGATCTTAGTTATTTCCTGTCTTCTGCTAGGTTTTGAGATTTTTTGATCTTGCTCCTCTAGCTCTTTCAATTTTGATGATAGGGTGTCAATTTTAGATCTCTCCTTTCTTCTCATGTGGGCACTCATGGCTATATATTTTCCTCTGGAGACTGCTTTAAATGTGTCCCAGAGATTCTGGTATGTTGTGTCTTCGTTCTCATTGGTTTTGAAGAACATCTTTATTTCTGCCTTCATATCATTGTTTATCCAGTCAACATTCAAGAGCAAGTTGTTCAGTTTCCATGAAGCTGTGTGGTTCTGAGTTAGTTTCTGCATTCTGAGTTCTAACTCGATTGCACTGTGGTCTGAGAGACTGTTTGTTATGATTTCTGTTCTTTTGCATTTGCTGAGGAGTGATTTATTGCCAATTATGTGGTCAATTTTAGAGTAGGTGTGATGTGGTGCTGAGAAGAATGTATATTCTGTGGATTTGGGGTGGAGAGTTCTGTAAATGTCAATTAGGTTTGCTTGTTCCAGGTCTGTATTCAGGTCCTGGATATCCTTGTTGATTTTCTGTCTGGATGATCTGTCTAATATTGACAATGGGGTGTTAAAGTCTCCCACTATTATTGTGTGGAAGTCTAAGTCTCTTTGTAAGTCATTAAGAACTTGCCTTATGTATCTGGGTGCTCCTGTATTGGGTGCGTATATATTTAGGACCGTTAGCTCTTCTTGTTGCAGTGATCCTTTTACCATTATGTAATGTCCTTCTTTGTCTCTTTTGATCTTTGTTGCTTTAAAGTCTATTTTATCAGAGATGAGAATTACAACTCCTGCCTTTTTTTGCTCTCCATTTGCTTGGTAGCTCTTCCTACATCCCTTTATTTTGAGCCTTTGTGTATCCTTGCATGTAAGATGGGTTTCCTGGATATAGCACACTGATGGGTTTTGGCTTTTTATCCAATTTGCCAGTCTGTGTCTTTTGATTGGGGCATTTAGTCCATTGACATTTAGGGATAGTATTGTTATGTGTGAATTTGATGCTGTCATTTTGATGCTACCTGGCTGTTTTGTTGGTTAGTTGATGCAGCTTCTTGATTGTGTTGATGCTCTTTTACCATTTGGTGTGTTTTTGGAGTGGCTGGTACTGGTTGTTCCTTTATATGTGTAGAGCCTCTTTCAGGAGTTCTTGTAGAGCAGGTTTGGTGGTGATGAAATCTCTGAGTGCTTGCTTGTTCACAAAGGATTTTATTTTTCCTTCACTTATGAAGCTTAGTTTGGCTGGATAGGAGATTCTGGGTTGAAAGTTCTTTTCTTTAAGGATGTTGAATATTGGCCCCCAATCTCTTCTGGCTTGTAGGGTTTCTGCTGAGAGATCTGCTGTGAGTCTAATGGGCTTCCCTTTGTGGGTAACCCGACCTTTCTCTCTGGCTGCCCTTAACATTTTCTCTTTCATTTCAACCCTGGTGAATCTGACGATTATGTGCCTTGGGGTTGCTCTTCTTGAGGAATATCTTTGTGGTGTTCTCTGTATTTCCTGGATTTGAATATTGGTCTGCCTTACTAGGTTGGGGAAGTTTTCCTGGATAATATCCTGAAGAGTATTTTCCAGCTTGGATTCATTCTCTTCATCACATTCAGGTACACCTATCAGATGTAGATTAGGTCTTTTCACATAGTCCCACATTTCTTGAAGATTTTGTTCATTCCTTTTTGCGCTTTTTTCTCTGTTCTTGCCTTCTCTTTTTATTTCACTGAGTTGATCTTCGACCTCTGATATCCTTTCTTCTGCTTGGTCAATTCGGCTTTTGAAGCTTGTGCATGCTTCACGAAGTTCTCGTGTTGCGTTTTTCAGCTCCATCAATTCACATATACTCCTCTCTATGCTGTCCATTCTCGTCAGCAGTTCGTCCAATCTTTTTTCAAGGTTCCTATTTTCTTTGCGTTGGGTTAGAACATGTTCTTTTAGCTCATTGTAGTTTCTTACTACCCACCTTCTGAAGTCTGATTCTGTCATTTCATCACCCTCCTTCTCCATGCAGTCTGGTTCCCTTGCTGGTGAGGAGTTGTGATCCCTTTTAGGAGGAGAGGTGTTCTGGTTTCGGGAGTTTTCATCCTTTTTGCGCTGGTTTCTTCCCATTTTTGTGGGTTTATCCACCTGTTGTCTGTCTCTGTCCCAGGGAGTTGGAGCTTTATGAGTTTCCGTTGCACTACTGCCTTTTTTGATTTTTCTTTCAGGTCTGACCCACCCAGCTAGCAGCAGGCCTAGCCACTGCCTGCCCGCAGGGGCTTTGCTGAGCTGCTGTGGGCTCCGCCCAGCTGCCCTGAGCTCTTCCCTGTAGTCCTTTTTATATGGTCGTAGTTAGAACTGTCTAGGCAACTGTGGCCCCGCCTCTGTTATGGCGGACTCTCTCTGTTGTGGCAGGTTGCCTCAGCAACGGCGGGTTGCCTCGGCAACACCAGCCTGCCTCCATAGGGGTGGAGAGTCTCAGTAATGGTGGAAGCCCCTCCCCCACGGAGCCGGACTGTCCTGGTTCAGCTGTGCTTGGTTTGGAGGGCTCAACCCAGAGGGTTTCCAATTACTGTGTTTGTTTTCGTTGTTGTTGGGGGTGGAGGGATGGGACCAACCGAGCCTGATCACCTGGCTCCCTGACTCCGAGTCTTTTCTTTTAAGTTGAACGACCCCGCGTTCCCCTCGCTTGTTGAAAAGGTGCCGGGATCTCCCATGCTGCGACTCACGGAGTCGGCTCGAACTGCGGCGCCGGCTCCTGGCGGATTTTTTGCCTAGGAATCTCCTGGCCTGACTCGCTATTTCAGATGAATGGGCAACTCTGCCGTCTCAGGGCTCTGCTCGCCAGCTAAGAGGGCTCCCAGACCAGTGGCTTTTGTATGGAGAACCGCAGCAACAGGGTGTGGTCACAGCAGCCGCGCGGGTGGAATCAGCCCCGCGGGGGCCAAAACAGCCGCACCGGCTGGGACTGCGACGCTGGCGACCCCTCTGCCTGGGTATCTCCTGGTCTGTAGGCAATAAGAGTTCGTCTGGAAATGCGGCGTCCACTCACCCTCTGCACTTTCACTGGGAGCTGAAGTCCTGAGCTGTTCTTAGGCGGCCATCTTCCCAGCATTCTCCTAAATCAACTCTTCTAAATTTCAGTGGTGTGTTCACATCAGTTGTGAGGTATATGGTAATTAGAATATTTCAAATATTAATGTTTGAAGGTTTTAAAATACAGATTTACAGTCCCGGCATTATTCTCACTTACACTGAATATGCTTTCTTGAATGGAGAAGAAATGAGTGGAGTTAAAACAAGCATACTGACAATTTCAGTTAACCAGAGGCTTATTTTACTTACCCTACTGTGAGCTAGCATTATTGATGTGCTATTGACAGTTGTTGCAATCGCAAATTTTTAGTTCTTTGCTTCTATGTAAAACTACTTTGTGACTTCTCAAAACCTCAGAATCTAAGTATATCCATGTGCATGTCCCATGCTTATGGAGCCAATCTGTAAATGTGCTAGCAAAGAAGAGATGGAGGACTGCTGACATAAACACTGAAACAGCACTTAAGTATGATAGAATATCTTTCCTTTAAAATTGTGCTCTGAAATAAAGTTGTTGCTTACCTTGGAGTCTCAATCAGATCACCAAAGATGAACCTCATCAAGTTTACAGCAACTATTTTTAACCCATCTGTTGGCACAACACATGCACACACACACACACACACACACACACACACACACACACACTATTTTGTTCATTTGGATTAATTGCATCTACAAATTTACTGCTTACTTTAGTTTTTCTTTTCTTTTTTTTTTACATTTGTTTGTAACTGATCAGAATAAGAATTACTGAAATCTGTTCTCTATGGGTAACTTTCCTAAATTCAGTATCTGTGAAGTTTTTATTTATATGTTAAATATAGATTATACATTCTACTTTAGAACATACATATCTTTTATAAAGTACTTCCCTCCAAAATTCAGGTGTAATTCAGTTAGTGCCATGCTTATTTTAGGCTTCTTGAAAATATGAGTCTGATTCTCTTTCAGAAGAAAATTCTATTACTGAGCTTCTTATGATTCTTATATTGAAAGAAATAATAGCTTTTGTTTCAATATCTGCTATTAAAGTTGACTACAGTAATATATCTTAAACCAATAATTCCATGAAAAGCACAATCAGATGTCTTGGTTTCAGACATGATTTTTTTTGCATAGTTCAAATGAACGAAACTTCTGCATTTTTAAACTCATTTTCTAAGTAAAGACTAAATTTTCTCAGCTGCCGTCCCAATGGAGAAATGAAAATATTTTCTTTTTCTATACTTGCTTTATTTTATGGTCTGTGATCAGTGGAAAAGTTGACAAAAAGCAATTTGTTCAAATCGTTTGTCTGTTTGTTTACATTTGGAATGAGAAACTTTGGTGTCATATTATGTTTTGCAAGTTTTTCTGATTATAACATCTACAGTAGCATCTCAGGCAAATATATATATATATATATATATATATATATATATATATATATCTCAAGGGCTGTATATAGACTATATGTTAGAGAATGTATCTGCATTTTTATTAGTAGTGACTTTTCCTAGCAGGTACATTGAATGAATGTGGATCTCACAAGGTGTAGAAATTTCAAATAATTATGCTAAATTTTATATGTTTTCAGCATAAGACAATATTTTTTAAAGAAATAATTTGATTAAAGACCTAAAAACCAAATGATAAAATTAAATTTCAAAGTAATTCATAACTTACCTGTTCAAATTTTTAAATGAAAGAAAAAAGAAACCTGGAAGAATCTTTTCTTGACTTCCTTAACTTGTCACACACCCACATATCTCAAGATCTGCATCAGAAATATATTCTAACAATATGTTTTGCATAAGATTATGCTGCTTGTATGGGCTACTAATTATAGAATTACTATATTTTATTATTATATTTTTTCCAAAATATGCATGATTCGTATCTCTTATGTTTATTATCTGTTATTTTGATAGCTTTTTATTTTCCTGTGTTCCCACCATCATCTTTGGCTCTGCCTTTCTTTCTGTCTCAATTATTTAACAACTGTCTTATCACTGCCAAGCAGGAAAGCAAGATACTAGGCTTTAGAGGCAGATGAAGACTCTGTGCCCTTAAGGAGCTGCCTGGTCAGGGATAAAAACATAGACGAGAATGCAGGACAAAGTCACAAGGACAGGTTAAATGGGTAAAACATACTGTGTGGTGTGTAGTGGCAAAGAATAAGTAACCAGGTCAGCCTGGGGTCACAAAAGAAGTAACATTTGAACTGAGTTTCAACACATGGGGCAGACAGGGAGTGCTGGAAGACAGCAAGAGCCAGACACTCTGACCATGGAAAAGAACAGCTTGTTGAAGGGCCCAGAGGTTAACGAGTTGGTGAAACTTCACTAAGAGTGTTAACAGGAGTTCATGATTTCAGAAAAACATTTCTCAGTCTATGTTTTCAGAACATCACTTCCAGAGTGATACATTTGTGTTTGTAAAATGTGAAGTTTTCAATGAATGAGTTTTGGGAAATAGATTGAATTAACATTTTAAATTTCTCTGGGCTTCTTGGGCTCTATAATATGTTCATGTGCATTAAGTATATTGTTTAAATAGTAAAAAAAGTGAATTAAAAAAATAAAAATTTATCAGTAATCCCACACTCAGAGAGAACTACTTTTCATGTTTTGTTAAGTTCTTTCTAGGATTTCTTTTCCTCTAGGCTTTTCCCCATGGAAGTCTCCTCTTCCCTGAATTAGTACCCAGTTACTTTGCTACTTAATGTATACATTAGGTGTAAAATTTTGTACTGTGTTACTGTATGTGAGACACGGTGCGCTGGCTGGTAACAGTATAATGACAGAGAATGTATAGTCTACCCTTCAAGAAGCTTCTTATTAACATTCGTTGGCATTTAAAAAATAAATTTTATTGTATACATTAGAGGATTACAACATGATATTACAGGATACATACGGATAGTAAAATGGTTACTATAGTGAAGTAAGTTAACATATTCATCATCTCAGAGTTACTTTGTGTGTGTGTGTGTAAGTGAAAAAAGCAGCTAATGTCTACTTATTTAATATATAATTAGATGCAGCTGTCTATACAGTAACATGTTTTACACATCAAATAATAGTAGTCATAGCTATTTATACTACGTGCCAACATGCTTTTCTCACTTAAAAATATAAATGTCTTATCAATAAATATAGGTCTATTGCATCATCATTTAAAAAGACCGTGTCATATTCTTTGGTTCACCAGTTTTGATTTATTTAACAACTCCATTAGGCTGTTTCAGGTTGTTTTTTAAATTAAAGCAGTGTTGAGCACTCTCATTGAGGTTTGTCATCTTTATACTGACGTGAACAAAACTGTTTATGATGATAAAGCTTAGACAGGGTAGCAGAAAGCCTGGAAGAATGAGGCTAGTGACAGAGAGGCGACTTGGGATGCTGTCACAAGAAGATAAAATGATGACTTCTGAGAAAACTGCCTATGGCCAGGACAAGAAATAGGCAGATATGAAACATAGTTTCAAATAAAAAAATAACCAGATTTGATTGCTGTTTTGAAATGGTGGACAAGAGGAAATGGTGAAACAAATAACGCTGTATGGTTTTCAATTAGCAGATGGAATCCATTGAAATTAACTATTAACAAAGTCAAGAGATAAAATGGTGCTTAGGTTTGGAGGTTTGAAAAGCTTTTGGAATATAAAGATAGGCTGCAATCATGAGCATGAGCCACTGGAATAAATTTATAATTTGTTATCAACACGTAAAACAGAGAAGTCTAAGGGAACAAATGAGATCTCTAAACAGAAAAATGTATAAAAAACAATTAAGAGAGTTGAGTAATTCTTATGGAATGAAAACAGTGGGGACAGAATGATAGAAAAGCATATAACAGCTTTGAGAAATTATGCAGTCTTTTTGGCCAAGAGACTTTTAAGGAAAGATTGACCCTGATTTAAAATCTTATTTATTTATTTATTTATTTATTTATTTATTTAGAGAAGGTGTCTCACTCTGTCGCCTGGAGTGCAGTGGTTCCATCTCAGCTCACTGCAACCTCCACCTCCTGTGTTCCAACAATTCTCCTGCCTCAGCCTCCTGAGTAGCTGGGACTACAGGTGCAAGCCAGCATGCCCAGCTAATTTTTTTTTAGTAGAGATGAAGTTTCACTATGTTGACCAGGATGCACTTGATCTCCTTAGCTCATAGTATGTCCGCTTTGGCCTCCTAAAGTGCTGAGATTACAGGTGTGAGCCACCATGGCTGGCCTAGGAAGAGGTAGATATTAATCTTCTAGCTAGATTTTGCTATTTTCTAAAACCTGGGATAATTTATCTGAAAATCAGTTTTTATGTTATCAAGATTAAAATTGAGGTTTATATTTCTGTAACTTTAATTCAGCAGGGAGGAAAATTTATCTAAATACATGAATAACTTAAATTTTAAAAGGGATATGTGAACTATTTAGCATGGCAACATTTAAAATATATAGCTAGTCAAGAATCTATTGTAGTTTGAATGCTCTAATATAAAAAGATCTTTAAATATCAATTTTATTAAGTTAGGAAATAAACACTATCTTTTGACACCGCTTCTCTTTTTAACATTTTACTATTCATTCTTATAATCAGAACATCAGTAACGTTGGGACTAATAAAGTACAAATTCTTAGTTTTAGAAATGATAAGGATGGGCACGGTGGTTCATGCCTGTAATCCAAGCACTTTGGGAGGCCAAGGAGGGTGGATCACCTATGGTTGGGAGTTTGAGACCAGCCTGGCCAACATGGTGAAACGTTCTCTACTAACAATATGAAAAAATTAGCTGGGTGTGGTGGTGCGCACCTGTAATCCCAGCTACCCCGGAGGCTAAGGCAGAACGATCTTTTGAACCCTGGAGGCAGAGGTTGCACTGAGCCGAGATCCTGCCACTGCACCCCAGCCTGGGCAACAGGGCAAGTCTCCATCTCAAAGCAATAACTGAAAATAAAATTAATACAGACAGTGGCTGTGGTTGGCTAAGGTCATGTGGCTTGTTTTTGGAGTAGATATGGATTGAATATTTCAATTAATAATACACTATTAGTCTTCAAAGTTAAAACTTTTTCATTTATTTTAAACAGATGTATCAAAATTTGGATATTTATTTTGGGGTTGGTATATGTTATAAGTGGTTTTGACGTACATGAAAAATATTCAGATATAGATAGATAATTGATAGTTACTTAAGGAATATAGATGTTGGCCTTATCCACTGTGATAACAATGATAATTGAAACAATAAAAGATTATTTACAAAATATTTCTTATATACTCCCCCACGTTCACCTCGACTCTTTTAGATTGTCCCTGAAACAGTGACCAAGTGACACACGGGGATTTGTGTCCAATTTGTCATGAGCAGAAAGAAGTCTAGTGCTAACACTCAAAAGTTATTAACTCCAGATATCGTTTTATTGAGCCTCCTTCAGTATTCGTGTCTTTACATTGGTTACCTGCTATAAATTAGTTTTTGTTTGTATTCTGTTCAAATTGAAGTATTTATTACTTCAATATTTATCATTATTCTCAGTATTCCCAGTTGTTATATTTTAATATTAAATATTTGGCCCTCATGATTATCAAGGGGATTTAGATGAAAACATGAAATCCCTAATTGTGCCTGTTACACAGTAGGGGGATAATAAATGCTAAGTGCTGAGGTTATTATTCATTCTTTCTTATGGAGGGTGATAAGTATCACAGTTCCATTCCAATCTTATTGTTACATGATGCTACTTAGATTTTAATTGCATTGTTCACTTCAAAAACAACAAATATTTGGACAAAATCTTTTGTTTCTTTATACAAGAACAAATAATTTTGCCATTTAGGTTTTTAAAATGCAGCCATTTTAAACATGTATTTTGTTAATGCCACTTTCTAGGATGTGTGTATCGACTTCAAAATGATGGTGGTTAGGATTTCCTATTTAAATTCTAAGAAGTTATGCATTATGTAACACTTTTTTTTAACAATACGTAAGCGAAAGAATTAAATGAAAAAGTGAATTGAAGATATCTGAACAGGAAGATAATTCTCATATGACTTTGAACTTGAATTTATTTGTTCTATATGTAATAAGGGAAACAACATTTCAAAATTAGTTTAAAAATAATTTTAAATGTAATTATGTTTACTTTTGTACCTGGGTACTGGGGCATAATAAAACTAAAAGGAAGAATAAAACCTCTCACTTTTCATTCATGTGCAGTACTGCTTCTGAAGGGAACATATAATATTTATCAGAAGGATAGAATTATTCATGTTTCTGGTTATTTGTATTTACAGCATTCTATTTAGCTTGTGCTTTTTTGATAGATGTTCTACTGCACAAATGCATTTGAATTCATATACAATTGTATAAGAAATAAGAATCTTCCAGTGGAACTAGTCATAATGTTTATAAGAAAAATCATTGTATAGTACCTCCCTCATATCACTTAATACTTTTTACTAAATCCTAACATAAATATATTTCAGCACAATAAAGTAAGTTACAGTAAATTCAATCTAACTTTCTTACAAATATTCTCTGTAAATCAGAAATTAGCTTTACTTGAGAAAAATTATAATTATATTGAAATATATTTTGTAGAGTTATTTAATATTTTGTAGAAATATTGGCAACATGGCAAACTATTTACAATGACTTCAAAATATTTTGAAGTGAAATAATAAGGAATTCAAATTCACAAAATAAAAGTCCAAAAAAGAATAGAATGAATTGTCACATTGGTTGATTTCACTCCCATTGGGGAGAAACAAACCCTAAATCTTAGCAATTTGGCAAGTTTTTAAACAAGTGAAAACTGATTTTTTATCAGAGGTTTCTCTTTTTCCCTTTCTGACTACTTGCATTTATTGTGACTACCAAGTCTACACAACTGAATGCAACTCTTCTATGAAATGCAGATGTTAAAGCCCCAGTTAATGGCTAATAATGACAGGTCACTGAGAAGATTATTCTTATGTTGACCATTCACTTTTCAATTCAATGCCTTAATTATTTTGCTGATGTTTGAAGTCCTGATTTAAAAATATACAGTGAAAATAATTGAACATGATTTTAAGTGAGAGTATGTTCCATTTATTCCCAAGGATTTTGGTCATCTGAATTGTCACATTTCTTCAACCAGCAGAAATTGTTTCCTTATGATTTTCTGTATCTGAATATGCTCTACCAGTTTATACTAACCTTGAAAAATTTTCTTTTTCCCATTTCAAGTTCCACCCAATCTGACTGTTCCACAGGAAAAATCACCATTGGTCACCAGAGAAGGAGACACAATAGAACTGCAATGTCAAGTAACTGGCAAACCTAAACCAATCATCCTTTGGTCTAGAGCGGACAAAGAAGTTGCAATGCCTGATGGATCAATGCAAATGGAGAGTTACGATGGAACACTGAGGATTGTGAATGTATCTAGGGAAATGTCAGGAATGTACAGATGTCAGACCAGCCAATACAATGGATTTAACGTGAAACCAAGGGAGGCCTTGGTGCAGCTCATCGTTCAGTGTAAGTAAATTCCCTTTTTGTGCATTTCTGTGCGGGAACAAGGGGACAAGAGTTACCATTATTCTACCAGTCAAATGAGGTGATTTTTGGAATTGGATTAGGAAAACGATTACTACATTAATGCTTCCCAATTTATAGTATAATTTACCTGAAATCTGCTTTTTACATGAGCTCATACACACTAATAGAGGGGTGTGTGTGTGTGTGTGTGTGTGTGTGTGTGTGTGTAATAATTGTGATGGTGTTCCTGGTTGGTTAATGCCAAAGATTCAACAAACCTAATGGTGAGAAACTGTCCATGTGCAATAAGCAAAGTGGAGACTGGAAGTAATTGCTAATTCAGGTTGTTATACATGTTTGTTTTCACGGTCCATGTTTTTACTTCAGGCAATTGCATGTCCTTTTCCCAAATTATCTACCTATTTCAAGCATCTCTTTGCTTAAATTATGGAGCTCTAATCATTGAAATGCTATGTTTGCATACCTGAAGTTGTAACAGTGAATTACATAATTATCTAGTAATATACTGATAATTCAGGGAAGTCTAAGAGGCTGAATTTTTGCTGGATTTATCATAGCATATAATTGTTTTACTGAGAATTGACTAAGATACATTTCAACTACATTTTTACTGAAATTAGTTATGGTACTGATTAAAACTGTAGCTATTATGAAGTTATATTTGCTTTCCACATTAAAAAATATCAAAATCCACACACTTAGGGGTCAGTAAAAATGTACCAGTGTTACTATTGTTGGGTTATTACAGAATGCCCTGGTAACTGGACTGCCCAATGGTAAAGACATTGCTGAAAGAGAAGAAAACTAAACACAATCTATTCAGTCTCTAATAGGGCTACTGTAAATTTTAATTGATATACTATTTGTTAAGTATATGGTATAAAGTTTTCATTAAACAGATGAATTAGGTGAAACCATGCACTTCAGTAAAGCTGTCATTTTTGTCTTTAACTCAGGAAATTGAAAATAGAATTTAATCCAAAAATGTCTATTTTTATATTAGATTTAAAGTTGTTGGCAGAATGAATTTACCATTTTACATTTTGGTGAATAATCAAAATATGAAAATATGTGTGGGACTATTTAGCTACAAATGTATTTATATATGAGGTATGAGTGTAGGGTGAGAGACAGGGTTCTGGGTGCTGCTTAACTGTTCCCTACCCCTCATCTATAGAATCTCAAATTCCAGATTTGCTATTTAAATATGCAAACTGATATTGCAAGCAAATGCTAAATAACTTGGCTGATTTCTAATTGATTCAGTTGTTTTTATTTTTATTTTTCTCCAAATAAGGTAGGTTTTAGATGTCAAGTTGCATTCGGCAATTTAATATTGCCTTTTTCTCACTGGCCTCTATCCTCATGACAGTATGTTCATGGGCATGAGGATCATGTGAAAACAAGTTTCAGAAAAAAAAAAGAAAAGAAAGAGAAACTGCTTCTCATTTTCTAAAAAAAAAAGTGAGATACCCTCAAGTGACCACAAAAGAATTTGATATAATTTGGAACACTTCAATCTTGTTGGTAAGCACAGGATTCTGAGCTGCTTCGAGTTGTGCACAAAGCTTCAGTGTTCCTGCACCTATTAGTGCAATTAGTTTTCACTCTGCTCACTCCTTCTGCAGAAGCTCTGATAATAATAAAAGCTACAGATCTAGTGGCTTTAGAGAACTTCAAATTAAAGTTTTAAGAAATCAATCTCCATTCTTCATAGAATATACTTAAATCCAGAATTCTCTTGATTAACTACACTTACTATTTTTTTTTCTTTTCTTCTTCTTAATTAGTCCCTTAGAACATAAATTCAGCATAAGATTTTAGAATTCAATTCTAAAATGGTGAATGACAATAAACAGTTGCATAGTTGTCTCTAGTGTGACAGGGATGAACATAATTGAGCAAAAATTACCAATAGACACAGGCAAAGTTGAGTTATTTTAAGGTAGGTAAAAAGATAAAATCTATGTGCATCCCAAGGTGACTTTCCAGAGTGGGGAATGTAATCCAACAGTATTTCCTCTCAGATGCAAGCTGCCCTGGCCTGCCCAGGAAGGCAAATGGATGCAGGCAGTCTTGCTAGTTCCAGGTGAGGATCGTGTTATCACGGCTTTCAAGGACGTCCCTTCCACACATTTCCAACTCTTCTGGAGAACCTGTTTATATATACTATTTTCCAGGTACAAATAACTCGTATCAACTCCAGAATATCCCTGAGTACATCAATGGTTCATTTTCCAAGCATATAATCCCTGCCAGCAGATCTTGCCTGCATGCCTATCTAAGGCTTATTCTTGCAAAAATAATAATGCACGCTGTCTGATAATGTTTTTAAACTGATAAGCATTCTAACTTTTATAGTTATTTTCTTTTAAGAGACAGGGTTTTATTCTGTTGTTCAGGCTGAAGTACAGTGGTATGATCATAGCTTACTGCAGTCTTGCTCAGTAAAATCAGACTCAACCGATTCTCCCCGCTTAGCTTCCCAAGTATCTGGGACTACAAGAGTGTACCGCAATATATGGCTAATTTTTAAATTGTGTGTAGTGATGGGGTCTTGCTATGTTGCTCAGGCTTGTCTGAAATACCTGACTTCAAGCGATTTTCCTACCCTGCTCTCCCAAAGTGTTGAGACTGCAGGTATGAGCCACCATGTTCATCCCAATTTTTTTTTTTAATTTGAAAGTAATTTATTTTTTGCTTATCTTGAATGCCTGTGCTACATGTAAGAAATAATATGGAATATTAAAAACTAAGTGATCTCATACATATGTAGACATACATATGTATACATCAATACACATATTTTTTATCATCCTTAGCAATTAAGTCCATTGCAGCTAACAAGCCACGCTTTATATATTTTGTATTGCAATCATAATATATTTTATATTATAGCTATTCAGTAAACTTGTTGAGTAAATATAAGACACAATAACACACAAAAAGAAGCAAGCCTGGTTTGCTAGTCTATTGTTGCATTGCTATAAAGAAGTACGTGAGACTGACTGATTTATAAAGAAAAGAGGTTTAATTGGCTTACAGTTTAGCCGGCTGTACAGGAAGCATGATGCTGATATCTGCTTCTGGGGAGGCTTCTGGAAGCCTACAGCCATGGCAGAGGGCGAAGCAGGAGCTTGCATATCACAGAGTAGGAGGAAGAGAGCAAGCTGGGAGCTGCTGTACATTTTTAAATGAATAGATCTTTATAGAACTCACACTATCCCATCGGATGACAGTACCAAGGGGCAGTGGTGCTTAACCCATTCATGAGAACTCCCCCACCAAGATCCAATCACCTTTTACCAGGCCTCACTTCCAACACTGAGGATTACATTTCAGTATGATATTTGGTCAGGAACATAGATCCAAACTATATCACCTGTTCTTTTTATTACTTAGGTTTCAGGGATATCTGAGGATTTGCTGCATACAGATTTCTTCCTCGAGATGTTTACTGCATTGACAAATTCTGGAACTGCCTATTTTATACACAAGCACACACACATTTGTGTATAATTTTATCCGTTTTAAGACATGAAAGAATGAAAAAGAGGTGGTAATAAATAAGAAAAACAGTATTTTCAAGACATTTTTTACTTTCTTAGTTTTCCTTGTGTCCAATTAAACAATAACCACTCAAAAAAACTAAAGGAACACAGAATGAATTGTATGTAGGACATTGATGAGTGTAGGTCATCCATCCCTAAAAGAAAATAGCATATGTATGTATTTCCAAGTAGTATAAATAATGAAACCCTCCCCTTAGGGTTCTAAATATCCAAATGAGATTTATTCTTAGCTAATATTATGTTTAAAAGGAAGCATTATAATTTATAAAATTATAAACTTTATAAAACCTTTTTGAATTATTTACTATCACTAATTAATTTGCCTCTTATAAAAATTTGTACATATGAGGGACAGAAGCCTAGAGATATTTTAGTACATTCTATACCCTGTTAAGAGTAACATAGTCACTATAATGAAATAGTTTGATTAATTCTTGTTCACATTGCTTATTTTTAGAAAGCAAAGGGTTTTTTTGTTTTTTGTTTTTTGGTTTTTTTTTGACTTTTAACTTCTACAATTGCTAGTTACCACACAAAGTATGGACCAGAATATGAAGTTGAAAGTACAAGTTTTTTGAAAAAAATGTATCCTTAAATTAAACCTAAAATGTTTCTCCAGATAAAATTTTGAAATACAATGTAAAGTTTTAATAATATTTTAAATATTTTATCCATTACTTAATTTCCATTTTTTGGAATGGTAAAACACAATGATTTTTAGAATATTTGCTTCATTCTTATTTGAAGCAGCATTAGAATAGCATAATTTAAAATAAAGATAGTATGTATATATTATTCATAGTATTATTGTAGTATATATAGAGCTACTGAACAAAACTAAAACAACTTTCTAAACAAAGTACCTGATTGCTTGAATATTGATTAAATAATAGTTCCATTGGATTTTCAAAAATATATATTTTTTCAAATATATATTAATAAGAAACTAGGATATGCTTGTCTCCCTAAAAGAAAGTATTTTTATATCTGTATTATGTAAGTATACTTATAAAACTATATGCTATAATTTTGTTTGATAAACTATAACATTTTATTTTAATATTAGCTGTTCTTTAGTTTTATCTCAAAGCACTATTAAAATCTTTTAGTAACTTGAGTATATTTCCAAGTATAATTCCTTGAAAATTAACTGGAGTATATATATATTGCATTGAATGTCATTTTTTCTGTTAAGTCTCCACCCTACCATGTATATGCACATTTGTTGTACCTACAACTAATGTGATGATATTTCTGTTAAGAAGTATAGGTCTGTCAGGGGGAAATAGGGGAGGGACAGCAGTGGGTGAGGAGGTGGGGAGAGATAGCATGGGGAGAAATGCCAGATACAGGTGATGGGGAGGAAGGCAGCAAATCACACTGCCATGTGTGTACCTATGCAACAATCTTGCATGTTCTTCACATGTACCCCAAAACCTAAAATGCAATAAAAAAAAACTAAAAAATGAAATTAAAACTGGTACTGGATTTTGCAAGAAATAGCAAGTCACCCTGAAGTTATAATTTTATGGCATTTACAATAAAGAGAATTGTCGTTTAAAAAAAAAAAAGAAGCATAAAATATATACTAAAAACTGAAGACAGATAATAGTGTTAGACTGTGTTAAGTAACTGCCTTTTACCTAACTCCAAACTCCAAATCTAATTAATATAACCCTTATAATTTGTGTTTTCCAAACAAAGAAAAATTATGAGAAAAATAATCAGGGCTGCTGATAAATGCGTGTTCCTCATCTGTTTCAGTTTCCAAAGCAAGACCAAATTAGGTAAAGGAGAGAGAGCCAGAGATCAGGGTTTTATTTCTGACTCCTTTTCTCAAGAAATCAAGTGAAGAGAGTATGCCAGTTACTTTTAATCAAAATGAGTGTTCAACAAAAGCAACATTTCATGAACCTTACAAAGAAAAAGAAAATTAAAGATAGATTGGAAAGTACTATAACACATATGCTCCCTATTGTTAGACAAGTTACTGAGTAATATTTTGTAGTTTTGAGATAGATAGAATTAGTGTACTGAGGTAATGTAACTATTTTTTTTTTATTTTTTTTTAAAAGCAAAATTATAGAAATATCAGTATGACTAGGGATTTATCTAAAACTGATATCAAAGACAAGGTAATTATTGTTAAAAGAGGAAATACCAGAGGATCTAGGTCAGGCCAAAAGGCTATCCAAAAATTTTATAAATGAGTAAACAAAATTTATTAGGAGGGTAATAATGACTTTCACCTCAGTAGCCTGAGCAAGCTTTGCATGTCCAGGTCTGTTTCTTATTTTCTGTAATGATTCAGTGTATCTCTTCTCTTTTCCATAAGCATGGTAATTCAGTGTAGCCTCTCTGGCTAGGCTTTTATGCTCCTCTTCTGTTTATACCAGTTCTTCCAACCACTTTTGCCATTTAAGTCCTGGCTAAGTCGCACCTCTCTATACTGCCTCTTGGTGATGTCAAAGGATCTTTATTGATAGTTCCATGGACACTAGCATTAGCATGTAGAAGACAATTCAGAGCTTCAAAGTAAAACTTCATTTTGAAGACGTGCATTGGATGATATATTGCTTTCAAAGCCACTAGGTTTTATTTTACAATTGCCCTTCTCAGCGCTCTCCTGTAACATTGGCTATGCAGGTCGTTTAATAAATAATTCTAATTGTTGTGTAGGTTTACACTAAATTATTGTTATCTAATTGGATTTATTTCTTATACCAAAGTGACTTGATTCTAACAGCATTTGGTTTCCTTCCATAAAATAAACTTATACTCAGTGTTTGAAGACTTATCTTTGAGATTATTCGAAAGACTTTATTAGAAACATTAATGGTAACTTCAAAGTTATTTTCAAAATGTTTCTGGTGATGACTGCATCAAGACTATATATCCACTGCCAGTATAAGGATAACGACTTCAAAGACACCCTTCATTTGGAGTGTTTCCTTTGACTTATCAAATCTTACTTTTATCACTTATTTACATTAATATTTCTGTTTTATCCTATTCTGTCATCTTCTTCCTCCCTGTAGTTCTTATCGTAGAAGAAACAATATATATAGAAACAATGTATTGTAAGATAGTGTTAAATTCTGTACAAAATAGGCTCTAGGATTATTATTTCAAGTCAACATGTATCTTATTTTATCTTTCCATGGACTTACATTACTCTTGAATATTTGAAAATTGAACTTCTCAAGAATAAATCTTCTTTTTCAAAATGTTTCTAGGATGAATATACTTTAGTTGAACAGCTCCTGCCATCCTGGGCATTTTCTCTGCTCTCTGTGTCTTCAAGAGAGCAGCACAGCATGATAGATAACTAAGGGGCAAATAAACATCTAAGAAGCAATTGTCCAAGAAAATAGAAACTCTCCCTCTCTTGAAGACTAGGTGCATGGCACATATGTAATATCTTCAGATAGAGCGACTGACTACACATTACCTGTAAAGATCAGTTTATCAAATATACGGCTCATGTAATGAAAGTTAAGTGTATAGTTTATTTTTCTGGTTTCTTTTTTGCTGCTATCATAATGAAAGTACAACCATAATTTAGTGTTTAGAGAAAGCGTATATATTAAAATTTTTATTTTTCAGCATCTCTGCAAAGAAGTGAGAGAATAACCAGCTAGTTTTAACAGCATGATTAAGGGTGCAAATTAAGCCAAGCAAGACTCATTTTTATTGGTATTGTCAGCTAGATACTTCTTTCCACCCCAACTGTGCGAAAATGAATTCAACTAGATAATATTATTTCCATAATACTGTAAGGATATTTCTCCCCCTTGAAACCCTTCAGATATGTGATTAAGTTAAATGTATCTTACAGGTTTTTATTTGTTCGTTTGTTTGTTTTTCAATTTTTGGAGACAGGGTCTCTCTTGCCCAAGCTGGAATGCAATAGCACAATCATAGCTTACTCTATAGCCTCAACTCCTTGGCCCAAGGGATCCTCAGGCTCCCAAATAGCTGGGATTACAGGTGTGAGTCACCATGCTGGGCTAATTTTTATATTTTTTTCTGGAGACAGAGTCTTGTTATGTTGCCCAGCGTGGAATCAAACTCCTGCCCTCAAGCGTCTCACCCATCTCGGCTTTCCAAAGTGCTGGAATCAAAGGTGTGAGCCACTATGTTCCACTGAGTTAAATTTTTGATAAAAAAGTTTACTGCCTCTTTTCCTGGGGGCTTTTTTCTTTCCTCCCTTTTTTGCTTTATGGAAATATAGTTTCTTCTAAGAAAAATGAACTTAAACACATACAATAAATATATGTATGTGACTAAAGAATTTGGTGCTTTCATAATTTTTCTTAGTTAAAAAGGAATTTATCTTTCTTCCAAAAACTAAATTCATTCTTCTCAAATACAGAATTCAGGCATTTCATACATACTATGATCATCTTCCCTGTAACAAAAAGGTGGTAATAATAAACATTATAATAAATCAAACATAAAGGTGAACAGTAATATATCCTATGAACATTTCTGTGATAAAATCAATTTCTTTTAAATATACCAGCAATAATATGCTTGGTGCATAGGGAAATATAAAGTGCTATCAAATTAACTTACAAGAGTATAATGTCTTTGGGTCTTTGATTAGAAAAAAACAAATTTAAAGAACCTCAGAAATTTAGATAAAAATGTAAAAATTGATTTTTAAAAAGTGCTTTCATTAATGCATGATAAAGCCAATCAGAAAGTGAGAAATCAAAAACAGCATTTGAGAGAAAGAGATACACGTTTACTAGAGGGTTTAATCCACCTCCAAGCACAATTCATGTAGAATTTTAGCTTATATGTTGTTGTTAGCAATTTTATCTTTATTATTAATGGTTTGATATATGATATTTTAATATTTAGTACCAGCCACCCACTTTTTGGTTTTGCATATATCATGTTGGGTTATATTATATGATGCTAATAACTTTGCAGTAAATTCCTCTATTGTATAATCTACCAAGTGTCTTTCCACTACTTTTAAACTTACAGACTACTAGAGGCATATCTGGTATCGAATTCACATGCAAGTGTGTAAGACGGAATTTATGCCCAAGAGCTTGCCAGCATATCCTTCCACTCCTGTCTCCTGGGAACCTTTGGAAATGTCTAAAACCATGTTTTTATTGAATCAGTGGAGGAAAAGGAGTGCTCCTGGCATCTAGAGAGTAGAAACCAGGGCTATTGCTAATTGTCCAAAACACATATGGCAGTCTTCCAGCACAGAATTTTCTTGCCCAGAATATAATTCTGTAATTCTTTGTGGTGGAGTAGGAGGCTCTAGTCTGTTTATGGTGTTTAGAGGCATCTTAGGTCTGTGATTTTTAGATTCTAGTAATATGTCCTTCTCCCCAACATCATGATGATAAAAACTCTCCAGACATTGCCAAATGTCCCCAACTGGCAAAATCACCCCAGGTTAAGAACCACTGCCTAGATGAGGACTAATAGACCAGGAGAGAAGGTCTACATAATTTGGGGATGGGAACGCTAGCGGAATCCTCTGCCCCACAGGAGCCAATGTCTCTTGTTACAAATCTCTAGGCATAATTTCCAGGGTACCTGAAGATACATGCCAGTTACAAGAGTCACTGCACTAAGCTCAAAGCCATGGCTTCCTATTAACATTCCTCTCAAATCCAGAAGCAATTTAATGTAGCAATGTCATCTGAAATTATAGTTGACATTCTTCCCTTGTCAGTTTATCAGGGGGCCAGAGCTAGAACTTTAAAAGAAGGTCAAATTCTCATATAGTAGGGAAAAGGTTTATTCTTCTAATTGCACCTACTCTTTTCATCTGCCATTGCAGATGAAATTGCAGAATTGCTAAACTCTTAGCAATTCTTTTAGTTCTTTAATTTTCTGCATTTGATAATAATTACAGTTTCATATATTAAGCAAGTATGTTTCCAGAATATGTTTTTTTTTTGTTTTTTTTTGTTTGTTTGTTTGTTTGTTTGTGTGTGTGTGACTTGCCTTTTTATTTATCTTCTATGAACTGCTGTGCCTATATTCTTCCTTCATAGGCCTTTTGGCTTTATGTCTGGGTTTGGCAGGGAGTAGCTGTATTTCATGCTGTTTCATGAAATCATTTCAGTCTACCTTGTGAGTTCCTTTCTTCTAGCCGATGATTATTTCCTTGAAGCGTTAAAAATTCTAGTAAGCAAAAATAAAGTTTCTTCAAAAGGACACTTCAGGACTTAAAGTGACCATGCATTATAACATTAAAATAAATTCTCCTTGATTATATACCATTAAGACTTATTTTAAATGTGGAAATTACTCTTTCTTCTTAATTCAAACAATTTTCAAAAAGAAGTCAAATACCTTTCTTGAAATTTAATGTGTGTACTGTTTTCTTTGATACTGTTTCTCATTCAAGGAAATAAAAGTTTTATAATGTTTTTCTTGAAAAAAGATTATTATTTAATTTGAGTAGCATTCCTTTTTGAGAAGATAATTATACTAAATTAATCAAGGGAGGAAACTATTAAAAGCTGAGCAGGAAACTGAAATGTATTTAAGAAAAATAGGAAGTATTAATTTTTATAATTTACATTATTTGCATTGAAATATATGGATGAAATTGCAGAAGCAATCAGATGTTTCTTGAGTATTCTGTTTCTTTGTGCCCATCCGTAGCAATCGTTTACCCAGTATTTGAAGCCATATTTTCATAAACACAACATAACTGCTTTGTGTACAATGTAAAATGATGAATATAGTGCTTTATAGCTCCGTTAAAAGATGCAAGTAATTCGAGTACGAAGAGTTTTCACTTTAAGTGCTCACTTGAAGCTCTAAGGTACAATCAATCATTGAGTCACAGATACACATAGATATAGATGCAGATGATGTGGATAATTAGATATGTATGAATGCAGTGATGTACCTCTATCTACTTATCTATCTATCCACCAGTCTGTCTATATCTGTCTATGTCTATGTTGCCTCCACACAGGAGGCATATTTATTGAGTGAACACTCATTCCTGTTAATGCAGTTTTCTTCCTTGTCTTTTATGATGTTGCACATGCTTGTTCTGTTTTTAATTTTTGTAGCGAACTAGCCCCCACATCACCCCTGGGTACCCTGAGTTTGGTGGTGACAAAGGTTTAAGAAAAAGATTAAGAGTGAAAGTAGGACCAGGGGCATCACTTATTATTGGAGGCAGTGAAGGCCCTGTGCTCTGATCTCTCACTGGATTTATTGGTTACAATCACTTTGATCTATAGCAGGCATCCCCAAACTACGGCCTGCAGGCCACATGCGGCCCCCTGAGGCCATTTATCTGGCCCCCCGCCGCACTTCAGGAAGGGGCACCTCTTTCATTGGTGGTCAGTGAGAGGAGCACAGTATGTAGCGGCCCTCCAACGGTCTGAGGGACAGTGACCTGGCCCCTGTGTAAAAAGTTTGAGGACGCCTGCTCTATAGGGTATGGGTGGAGTGATGGTGGGGAGAGGGTGATGTGATGGTGGAGTGAATCAGTAAGCCGGAACTGAATCAGTGAGCCAGAAATGGTGTGTCATTCTAAAAATTGATAACAGTGGCAGTTTGGGAGTTTCACAAAACAAGAACATGTGTTTATCTTTAGCCTATTATCCATGTACAGCTGGTGGAACCAGGGTCTTACAAGGAGCCTACAAGTCTGGCTACGTCATGGTGCTATGAAGGGGTTTTAGTCCTTGAGCACAATGTTTATGGTAACAGAGCCTAGGTCACCCTGCATCGGAACATGAAGCACGGAGAGGCCTTCCTCCCCAGAGGCCTCCTGCATCCTTTGGCAGTTTATCGTTCCAGATTTATTTTATACATATAACCAGTTTGTGTTTATGTAGGCACAGTGAACCCTTCCTCTGTTGCTGCTTCTCCCAACAACTTTTCAGCTTGTTTGGCTGGTATTTATTCTTCCTATCTGTCTACACTCTCTTGCTTGGCAATATAATAACTTAAATTGTCATTGCTAAGCATATCTTCCCCAAATTTGTATCTGAGATATTCAGCTACTACAAAATGTCAACTAAGCTTCTGTATGAATTCTAAAATATAATGTGATTAAAATTAAAAATATAGTAATTCCTTTTAATTGCATTTTCTCCTCTTGAATTTCCTGTTCTACCAAAATATATATCTCCTCTCTACCAAGGGCAAAGTCATTCTCTTTCCTTTTTCCTATCATGCATTTCAAATTAGTATATTGTATTCTGAATTAAAGACCTGTTTGAATTCCAGCTTTGTTTTTTACTCGTAATTTCTCTATTCACTTTCTTATTTGCCATGATAAAAAGAAATCTTATTATCATGGATTTCTCTGAGGATTAAATTAGATAATGCCTATAAAGCATTTAGCCTAGTGTTTGACCTGCTGATAGTACTCCTTAAGAGTACAGAATCCTCTGAATTCATTCCTGCTTTTCCATTCCAACTTTTTTTCAAAGGTAAGACCCTTTTACCTCCTGCAAGAAATTTCTACTATTTTTCCAACCTTTGATCTCTTTCCCTTGGCAACATTGCTGTCAGATGAATATTTTTTTTTCTTTTTTTTTTATGAGTAAAAATACTTTCAGTTGCAATTGATGGAAAATTCTTGTCTAACTGTCGTAAGCAGGAAAGTGTAGTTAATGCTCCAGTAAGCATTAGCATCTTCTCAAATATGAGCGCAGTTCTTTCCGTGTTTGCTTTGCTTAGTGGTTCTCATTTCCAGTCCACCTGAAAAAGCTTGTCCCTTTGTCTCTCACCCAGAGATTGACTAGAAAGAGATGCAATTGGATAACCACACTCCACAGCAGAGGCAGAAATGCAGGCCTTGTACTTTCTATTTGGAAATGCTCTATGGCTACTCATTACCTGTGATTAAAAGTTTGCTATCCTAAACTGGGAAATAGCATTCTCTACCCTTTGTGAGATCACATTTCATGTTCCAGTCAAGGTGAACGATTCATTCACTTATGCACATTTGAACTCAGTGCTTTTTGTCATTGCATTTCCAGTGTCATGAATATCCTCAAAATGATCATTATGAGCCCACTCTTAACAATCTTCAAGACATTACTCAAATATCATTTCTCCCATGCTATCCCCTGAAATCTCTAGCTATGTGTAATTTTTCTAAGTTCTAAATCTGTACCTTTTTTTAAAAATTTCTGAACTTAGCAATTTCAGTTCTACTCCTAAGTGATATACAGAGGCATTTTACCTGTTTCTTTTTTTCTTTCTGTCTCTTTCATAAGAGATTATAAACTCTTTTCTTCATGACATAATTGCATCCTCCAAAAAATGCCTAGATTAATAAATGTATAAATTGGTGAATTATTTGAAATATGATTATGTTTTTTATTTATTTATTGTTCAATTAATTTCAACTGATTTAGGCTGGGTGTGGTGGCTCATAACCGTAATCCCAGCACTTTGGGAGGCCAAGGTGGGCCAATTGCTTCAGTCCAGGAGTTGAAGACAAGCTTTGGAAACACCCTATCTATACAAAAAAAAAAAAAAAAAAAAAAAAAAAAAACAAAAAAAACCTACAAAAATTAGCCAGACGTGGTGATGCACACTTATAGTTCCAGCTCCTAGGGAGGTGGAGGTGGAAGGATCACCTGAGCCTGGGGAGGTCGGGACTGCCGTGAGCCATGATTACATCACTTGACCTTGTCTCAAAAAATTATTTTAGATTCAATTGTTTTATTTGGAAATAATTCAAATGAGTGAATCATTTGAACTTCGATTATATTTTTCAGCTATAGTGTTGTCAGTGAAGACATAACTCTACACATACAGTTTTTTGACACTGCATTCAACCTAGGTGACATAATAAGACCCTGTCTCTAAAATAATAGTAAAATGCAAAACATTTTTTTTTCAAGGAGGAGTCTTATCCTGTTGCCTAGGCTGGAGTGCAGTTGTATGATCCTGGCTCACTGCAACCTCCATCCTGGATTCACCGATTCTCTTGCCTCACCCTCCTGAGTAGCTGGGACTACAGGCACGTGCCACTATGCCCGGCCAATTTTTTGTATTTTTAGTAGAGACGGGGTTTCACTGTGTTAGCCAGGCTGGTCTGGATCTCCTTACCTCCTGATCTTCTCACTTTGGCCTCCCAAAGTGTTGGGATTATAGGCATGAGCCGCCGCTCCCATGTGCAGATCATGCAGGATTGTTACATAGGTATACACATGCCATGGTGGTTTGCTGCATCCATCCCATACATTTCTAATGTATGCATTCTAATGCATACATTAGAAATATCTAATATAGATGACCAGCCCCCAGTCACCTACATTAGATATTTCTCCTAATGTTATACCTCCCCAATTCCCCCACCCACTGCTATCTCTCCCCTAGCACCCCCATCCCCCAACAGGCCCTGGTGTGTGATGTTCCCCTCCCTATGAAGAGATTCTAAGTCTGCCTCTGGATTCTAATTCTAGCAGTGCCAATTTTAATTGTGTGACTTGTGTCTGTTTCTACCACCAAATTTTCTATGCAAAGAAAGGACTTAGTATGATGATCTCAAAGTAATCTTTGAGTTTGAAAATTGCTACCAACAAAATTTTCTGATTTATATTTAATGCATCTGTAACAGAAACCACATGTTCTATTAATTGTTTCAGGAATCTCCTAGAAACTACATGCTTGAATTAAATAAAGGATGCATAGATGATGAAATGTCATTGCAACAAGATATCTGTGTTAAAATAATTCAGATATGTGTTATAATGAAAGAAAAGAATAAAGAGATTGAAGGCAAGAGACAGACATAATTACTTATAGTTGGCTTTGTTGCATCTAGAGAAAATGCAGTGCATTTGCAATCTTATTAAAAAATGATTGTTGCTATATGTAATGACAAAATTTCATTGCCTGATGAATTAAAATTTTCAAAGTTTATAAAGCATGATCTCTTGGGATTTATACCTTAATCTTTCCCTCTCTTTGTTTTGTGGTTACCTTCTGCTTAGAATGAGGATGGTTGCTAGATACACTACTGGATCCATATATTACTAGTCCATGTATTATGCATCTAAACATATGTTATTTTACTATTCCTTATTTTTAGAGACTCTGGAGCCGCTGTCTTATGAAGGATGCTACTATGTGTTTTCCTCTTGATACAGCCAAACATTTACATAAATACAAAGAAAAAATTATCATAATGCTTGATAACTTAAATTATTTTATTTTTATCTGCATATCTGTTTCTTTGTAGATACTCTGCAGCTTATGTGTAAAGAAGATAAGTTTTACAAAGCAACGGAAAAACACAGTAGCCTGGAAGTTCATTTTTCTTTCTCAAAAGTTGCTTTATGTCAAATGCCTAATTTAAAAATTATTTCCTTTTTGTTTTGGTGACTTTTTAAAAAAAGCTTCTAATTTTTTTTTTCCTCAAAGTACACTGTCACAAAGGTTTGCTCCAATGTTTTCATGTATTAGTTCATTTGGTAAGAAAAACTAATTTGTTCAGCACACACAAATACATTTATCTGGAGTAGAAAAACATTTGAATTGGAATGGCCATTTTGATCTTCAGCAACACACAAAGTAACTTTTAATAAGTCGTGTGAGAATGCTACATTAGGCGTGTTAGGTTTCTTCTGATAGTCTTAGGAAAATATGATTATTTTCTTAGGCTGCTTTTGAATATTCTTAGCTTCAGACAGTTTTTTTCTCTCTTTCCTCTCTCCCTCTTTCTTGCTATACACATACATATGTTCATACCTACTTTTAGGGGATTGTGATTTGAATCTATTACTTCTTGCATGAAGATGGAACGTATGAGTCACTTGTTTTAAACAATCAGACTGGGTTTTCTCTAGAATTCTACATAAGAAATTTTTGATCTTTTTCTATTTTTATGCATAAGTTGGGGGCACCATCCTATGAAATATGTTTGATCCAAAATTGTAGCTTGACCATAATTCTAGAGTTTTGACATTGATGACTAAATAAATGTATTCTAGTATTTAACTAAGAATCCTATCTGATCTCAAATGTAGGCTACAGTAATCTCATACTTTTATATTTTCATTAGCCCATCCATAGAATTCCTTAATACTGATGCATCTTCATTGTTAGATGGAGGTTGGAAAGAGATTGAGGAAATGCGTGGAAAAAGATTAAGGATCTGCATTTACATTCTCTTTGTTGATACTTGATCTCAAAATATCTACCTTGAATTCTCAGCTTTAGTTTTGATTAGGGACCTGGAAAGTCGTGCACAATATGTCTATAAAATGTATGTATGATCTTGCTGAAAGTAAAGTTTCTGCATCCATCCAATTATACTAAAATTAATGGAATATAAATGTATATTATTTTCCTTTTCGCTATATTAATGCTACACAAATTTGCTTAAATATATACTGAGTTTTAAAGTTTTAACTCTTTTTACCAGGTAGATAATATTTTGACTTAAAATGTTGATTGTTCCAAATCCCTTTACACATTGTTATTAGGTTGGTGTGAAAGTAATTGCGGTTTGGGTTATTACTTTTAATGTCAAAAACCACAGTAACTTTTGTACCAATCTAATAAAACAACAACAACAAAAATAACAATGAACTGACTTAAACTAGATTATAAAAGAACATCTACTTATAGTGTATCCTCTGTGTCTCATGATGGTTTTGTGTACTTAGATGTTCCTTTAATTTGGTCAAAATCATGATGATTCTTCCTACAGGATATTCAAGACATTGGCATTGTTTTGATTCTTGGGTGAGAGATGTTTATTTTTAAACACTTCATTCGTTTCAAGATAATTAAACAATTATTTTGTATTTTTTCACTTTAATCAGTATTCAAACTGGAAAGCTCTAAGGAATTTAGTAAATATTTCAGTTAACTCATTCAATAAATATGAATTCAGTCAATACAATTTGGCCAGTTTGTCTGCTAGATTAAAGGAAATTCAAATAAGAATGAAAGGTGGTCTGTGCACTAGGTAAGGTTATAATCTAATGTAGAAGCAGGCAAAACCTTCAGGTGTCAGAGGTGCCACGTGAGCACAGGGGAGGGGCAGTGGAGGCTAATTATGCTTTGTCCTGAGAGCCATGTGTGTCTGGTGTATGTTTTTACGTTTGAGATCACCAGTATCAATAGATATAGATGTGAATGTGTAAAAAAGATTTCCCTCAATTTTCTCACCATGTCCTGATTCTCTTAATTGAAACTCTGTGTGTGTGTGTGTGTGTGTGTGTGTGTGTGTGTGTGTGCGCGCGCGCGCGCGCGCTCACCCCACAGTCAATTTGGGAAGTTGCTTGGCTTGCCTTCCTAATATTTCTGAGAATTCCTGGAAACCCAAAGTGTCCTGTGAATCTCTTATTCTGAAATCTTCCTGTGTTCTCAGTATCTACTTTGCTATCATCCCTTAGTAATTATAATTTTCCCCTCACATTACTTCACTTATTAGACTCTTTTCATCTCTTTTTATAATTTTTCCAAAGCAGTTTTAATCTAAGGCTGAGAGGCAGAACAGATTATTGAAGATTTCTAGAAACTAAGAGAGGAGGTAAATAAAGGAAAGAGATGCTCTGAATGAATGATTGGTATTCCCAGATAGCCATCATTAGTATTTTTCTGCATAAGCAACTTTTCTTTGGTAAATCTCTTGTTAATTCCCATCTGAGTGAGATCTGTACAACTCTTTATCCCAAGCCACTAACAGGAGGCACAATTTATAAACATCTTACCATGTATAGCAATTTAGTTTTTTCATGGTAATGTCCTATTTAGACTCCCGTCATAATCTAAATCTAATGGACTACTAAAGGTGTTTCCTTAAAAAAAAAAAAAAAGAGAAAACAAAAGTCAGTTACTCCAGCCCCCCTCCCCTGCCCAAATTATGATATTTCCACAACACAGAGTCAGTTTGGACTTTTAAAAAGTACATTTTTTTTTACTTCTCTGTATAGTGTGTGAATATATATGTCTCTGCGTGTACTAGTGCTCTTGGGTCTGTAGGAAGGAATATCAAAGATAAAACAGGCAGAATGCACTGGGACAAAGAACAGAGAGCAGTAAATACCAGAAATATTGAGTCTAAAATTCAGCATAGTGATAAAATAAAATACCTAAGCCCACAGACATTGTGCATGGAGTCCTCTTAAGAGTTTGACATCATTTAAGTCTCACTTTATGCAATGTGTTTTAGATCATTGGGCAATATTCAGTAAATAAGATGGTAGCATAGATCCATTTATATGGAAATTCATATAATCATAGCTTTTTCAGTGGATTTATTTTTTCGCTATATTTAGAAATTATTTTTATATAAAGTTATAACTATGTTGATTATACAAAGTGAAATAAAAAGAATACGTTGTGAATTATAAATGATCTCAGCTAGTTTTCTTTGTAAATCTTAAAAAAATCTAGCAGATCTAAGGATGCAATACAATAAAGAGTACTACATTATTTAGGAAAATATTTGAAGTGCTATTCATGAGTTAATATTATTTGGGCTTTATGATATGAAGGACTTACTATTATTCCTCAGAGTAATGTTAGGAAGAACACGTACCTACTCACCATTTTTTAAATGGCTAAGCCATTAAAAGCCATGAAACTCTGGGAGGCCGAGGCGGGTGGATCACGAGGTCGAGAGATCGAGACCATCCTGGTCAACATGGTGAAACCCCGTCTCTACTAAAAATACAAAAAATTAGCTGGGCATGGTGGCTCGTGCCTGTAATCCCAGCTACTCAGGAGGCTGAGGCAGGAGAATTGCCTGAACCCAGGAGGCGGAGGTTGCGGTGAGCCGAGATCGCACCATTGCACTCCAGCCTGGGTAACAAGAGCGAAATTCTGTCTCAAAAAAAAAAAAAAAAAAAAAAAAAAGCCATGAAAATGTTGTAACTGAGTTGGCAATTGAAGCAACTGTAAGAGATGGAATCCAAAGGATGCTTTGCAGACTCTTTCCACCTAGATCCTTGTAAAAACATAGAATTAAAGAAATATGTTTTAAAAATGTAAAATGTAGTTTTGCATTTATTCCGTTAAACATGTTATGTCTCTACCAAATAAACAAGCAGCATCATTTAATGCTTTAGTGGTTAGTAAGGGAAACTACCTCCAAGTGGTTTACCTTTCCTGAGGGGCATTAAAACACTCCAAAATCTTAATTTATTTCATTGTTTTTTTTGTTTGTTTGTTTGTTTGTTTAAATCTGGGCTCCTTCACTTTCTGTAATTCTGCATTTTGAGGGTTTATTTTTTCTCTACTTTTATCAGTATCTTTCTCAGACTCCTTATCTTGGAAGCATTTGTTAGATTCTTGTTTTCACTTCCATAGTCCTAGTTCAGACTCTCCTTGACTCTTGCCCACCCTTTCTTGATTCCTGGCTTCGTTTTTTGACATTCTCTTCTCTTGGGATTCTGTGATTCTCATCCTCTTATAAAATAATTGCAAATCCTGTAGCCTGGGATTGTTGGCCCCACATAGTTGGCCTCAAGTCTTCCCAGCCATGACTTCTCCAGGAGTATTCTACATTGCAGCCACACTGGATAGCTCAGTTTTCACTTCCCCATGTTTTCATATTTCCGCCTTTTTTTCATGTCTATTTGGTTTACATTTCTCCATAGCTTTTTAAATCTGAAGATGGACTTACTTTGTTTTATTGTCCTTTGCTTCTTTGCCCTTTGCACATACTGCATTCTTTATAAATTGAAGGTTTGTGTCCAGCAAGTCTATGATGCCATTTTATTAACAGCATGTTCTCACTTTATACCTCTGTGTCACATTTTGGTAATTCTTACAATATGTGAAACTTTTTTATCATTATATCTGTAATGGTGATCTCGGATCAGTGAACTTTGATGTTATTTTAATTGTTTTGAGGTGCCGTGAACCACACCCATAAAAGACAGCAAACTTAACTGTTAAACATTGTGTTCTGACTGCTTTACTCACTGCCTGTTCTCACGTCTATCTTCCTCTCCTCCATGGGTCTCCCTGTTCTCTGAGACATAACAATATTAAAATTAGCCCAATTAATAACCCTATAATGTCTTTTAAGTGTTCAAGTGAAAGGAAGAGTCTCACATCTCTCATGGTAAATCAAACGCTAGAAATGATTAAGCTTTTAACCTTCCCACTGAAATATGACCTCCTGCCTCTACACCCAGGTTAACAAACCTAATGTCAGTAACAATGAAAGCAATATTTGTGGAACACTCACTTTATGCTAAACACGATCGTAAATGCTTTATATGGACTATTTGGTTTAAGCTTTAAGTAACTCTCCAAATGTACATGTACTTTTATTGGTTTTGTGTTTATCTAAGCCTTCTATCTTTTCTAACTGAGGAACTAAGCTTATTAAGTTTGTTAAAGCTAAAGTTGTGATTGATTTATCTTGGTATTTTCTGCTATAGACAATTTAGTAGTTGACACTAAATTGGTATTTGAAAATCATATATTAATATAAAATTACTAAATGATGTAATAAATCAATGGAAAATGTTCACTCTGAGAATGCAGCACCTGAAGTGTGTGTTTGAACTGATTTAACATTTGCATCACGAAAGTTGATTCAATTGACTATTTTATGGACAAATCAAATCATTTTATGCAAACAAGTATATTCAGCTTATAGAGAAGGTATTTTTCAAGAGACATTTGAATGAATCTCCATCCTTTATACCAATCTTCGATTTTTAAAAAATTTATTATACTTTAATTTCTGGGGTACATGTGCAGAATGTGCCGGTTTGTTACATAGGTATACATGTGCCATGGTGGTTTGCTGCATCCGTCATCTACATTAGGTTTTGCTCCTAATGCTATCTCTCCCCTAGCCTCTCAACCCCTGACAGGCCCTGGTGTTTGATGTTCCCTCCCTGTGTCCATGTGTTCTCATTGTCCAACTCCCACTTATGAGTGAGAACATATAGTGTTTGGTTTTCTGTTCCTGTGTTAGTTTGAGGAGAATGATGGTTTCCAGCTTCATCCACATCCCTACAAAGGACACAAACTCATTCTTTTTTATGACTGCGTAGTATTCCATGGTATATATGTGTCACATTTTCTTTATCCAGTCTGTCATTGATGGGCATTTGAGTTGGTTCCAAGTCTTTGCTATTGTGAACAGTGCCCTAATAAACATACAGGTACATGTGTCTTTATAATAGAATGATTTATAATCCTTTGGGTATATACCCAGAAATGGGATTGCTGGATCAAATGGTATTTCTATTTCTATATCCTTGAGGAATTACCACACTGTCTTCCACAATGGTTGAACTAATTTTCATTCCCACCAACAGTGTAAAGTTGTTCCTATTTCTCGACATTCTCTCCAGTATCTGTTGTCTCCTGTAATGATCACCATTCTAACTGGCATGTGATGGCATCTCAATATGGTTTTGATTTGTATTTCTCTGATGACCAGTGATGATGAGCTTTTTTGCTTATGTTTGTTGGCTACAAAAATGTCTCCTTTTGAGAAGTGTCTGTTCATATACTTCACGGAGTTTTTGATGGGGTTGCTGTTGTTGTTGTTGTTGTTTTCTTTGTAAATTTGTTTAAGTTCTTTACAGATTCTGGATATTAGCCCTTTGTCAGATGGGTAGATTGCAAAAACTTTCTCCCATTCTATAGGTTGCCTGTTAACTCCAATGATAGTTTCTTTTGCTATGCAGAAGATCTATTGTTTCATTAGATCCCATTTGTCTATTTTGGCTTTTGTTGCCATTGCTTTTGGTGTCTTAGTCATGAAGTCCTTGCCTATTCCTATGTCCTGAATGGTATTGCCTAGGTTTTCTTCTAGGATTTTTATGGTGTTAGTTCTTATGTTTAAATCTTTAATCCATCCTGACTTAATTTTTGTGTAAGGTATAAGGAAGGGATCCAGTTTCAGCTTTCTGCATATGGCTAGCCAGTTTTCCCAACACCATTTATTAAACAGGGAATCCTTTCCCCATTGCTTGTTTCTCTCAGCTTTGTCAAAGACCAGATGGTTGTGGCTGGGTGGCATTATTTCTGAAATCTCTGTTCTGTTCAATTGGTCTATATCTCTGTTTCGGTACCAGTACCATGCTGTTTTGATTACTGTAACCTCCAATCTTTCGTTTTTAAATTAATTTACTTTTGCATTTTTTTCTGTAATCTTATCATATACTATTAATTCAGATAGCCCTGGCATACATGGGGATTAAGGAAATCATCAAAATCTTAATGAAAAAAATACAAATGCCTAAAAGCTAATGATAACACAATTCAGGAAACGGCTGACACTGAAAACTTAATGGCATTTATGCTGATTACAATAATATATATTCAAATGAATACCGTGACTTTATAACTCTTCTTTACCAGTGAAGACTAAAATTGAGAAAAATAGCAGAGAAAAAACCTGAGAGAAATTGTATATAATTTCATCATTTCTCCCTTTAAATGACCTGCAAACTATATCCCATATCTGTAAATATTGAATTATAATTCATTGTAATTTATCCTATAATGAAATTGTCATAGTTAAAACTAGGAAATGTTATTATTATCTATGTTTGACTCTTTTTTTAGTTTTGTTTTCCATAGTGAATATCAGAGCTATCTACATGCTAATATTCTCTACTCTCGTTTGGCTCTGTGAATATAGATTGTCCTAATTGTTACACAGTATCAGAAATAAGCTGTAAAATAACCTGTATATATATGAAGCAGCTTATTACAAATATTCATTTTACGAAGTGTCACTTTTTGTCAATATGACATTAAATAAATTTAAAAATATGCTAGAGTGTGAAACCAATAGACTCTACATAAATAGTGAAATTTATGAAAGATTTATTTCTAGAACTCCCAGTGTACAACTATGAAATATGTTTTGATCAAACATTGTACTGGTAGAATTTATAGGTTCAATGGAACCACCGAACTGAACTTGTTATTTTGCCTCCCCCAATATATGAGCAGAAAAGAAATTCATTAGATTATCTTATGAAAGTTCACTTAAATGGCAGTTATTTAAACTTTAGAACATACATTTACATAGAAAATAATGTGATGAATGGTAGGTACATTATTATGGCATAGCACAGATTTATGTAATATTCATGAATTATAGCAAGAACAATGTTATTCCAAGGTCATAGTTGTAATTTCATGTTATGTGGGAAATATTTTTTTTGCTCTGAGCTCTAATTGCACAATAGAGTAAGTAAACATACTGTGTTTGTTTGTATGTTTGTTTGTAGTTGTTCTGCCTTTCTTCTGATTATCTTTACCCAGCTCCAAATTCACTTTTTCCCTATGATGCTAAAAAGTTACCTACTAAAAAGTTACCTCAAATACTCTCTGTACATAAACATAATATGAATTATGAATTAACAAAATAAAACTCCATTCTCTTACTGCAAATGGATATTAATAGGAAATTAATCTGTTTTAATTCATGTCCCTCTGTCCATGACTTATATTTACATAATTATAATGAGTTACCCAGTTGTTTAATTAATACAGTATTTAGTTGGTTAACAAAAGGAAATTAGACATTCAAAGCATTGAGTGAGTTAGATGAAGACATTTCTATGCAATTGTTTATATTCAATGACTAAGAAAACTTAAATTGCACATTGTATTAATGACATACATGGGGACACTTACCTAAGTCATTAATATAGTGCAAAATCTTAATGAGATTTTGTGGGGACACTTAGGGGAGTCATCAATACAATGTAAAATTTAAGTTTTTTGCATCATATTGTTGGCTTCCTTAAGTGTTCCCACCAAATATTTGAAGTGGGGCAGGAAACAAAACTGGAAAATAAAGATATAGTTATGAATTGAAATAATTAGTTTTATAATAGGCATAATTAAAGACAAAATGTTTTGTTTATTGGAATATGTCAGAAAGGTGAATAAGGTACCCATATTTTAACCAGGCAAGTTCCCCAAATTTTCATAAGCGTGTATACATTCAGCTTTAATAAGCTAGAATTTCATGTTATTTTTTCATGTCTAATTTAATTTTTTCCTAAGATCTTAACTCCTTATCTGATTATCTCTAAGCTAGCACTTATATTATCTCTAAGATTTATTTGGATCATTTCAAAAAGCATATATTGATCATTTGCATGCCAGCAATTGGACTAAGTGCTGAGGATACAAAGATTATTACGATCTAATTTCCATCATTACAAAATTTCTAACTGGCCAGGAAGTCAGAAATAGCCATGGATCATTTCCATGCCAGTCAGTAAAGGCAAAGATGCCACAGTTACTTGATCTTACAAGATCATTAGTGAAGGCAGATTCAACCGTACATAGCAGGAGTAATCAGAACTCTTCCTTAAGGTGATGTCTAAACTGAGTTGTGAACGATGATTAGGATTTAATAGGTTGGGAAAGGTGGGTAAGGGGCAGAGAAACCCGCATGCATAAGGATTCAGAGAGCTAGAAATAGCATGATGTCTATGGATGACAGAGATAGGCTCAGCATTTCTAGAGTGAAAATTAAAGACAGAAAAGGCACAACTGGGATGGAAGACGTACGTAGGGGTCAAGTCACAGAATGCTAAAGTGTTGACTGTCTCTTCCTACTGCTGCCCTCTTTCTCTGAGAAACTAAAAGTTCAAAATTCTTACACCTAATCTGATTCAGTAAGTATTTCCAACTGAGGAAATTAAATGCACTGCCTCACTGGGATAAGACGGAATCACAATTTAATGTTGTATACATAGTGCTCATTCATTGTATTACATTGACCATAAATAAGTAATTCTCACATCCTAGTTGCTATAGTCTGCTTTTTTCCCCCATTGAGTTTGTATCGCTCATAGAACTTAAAATGCGCTTGGTTAGAGAAAAGTGGATATTGATTAGATTTTAACAATTGGGAACCAATGGGATATAGATGTCAGACAGCATGTCAGTATTCCATAATTATGTAAAGAGGTAAACAAAAAGGTTCAGGTAATCTGATTAATCAAGAGTAGTCAAATGGAAATCAGATATATTTATGTTTTATTCTCATAATAGTTTTCTTAGGAGAAACTATAGCATATTAAATTGGCTAACCTTTTTATAACATATCTCTTTATTTGAATATTTCTATCATGTATTATAGCTTTAATGTTTATTCCAGAGAATAGAATAAATTTATATATAAGCAAAAATGGTTGTGAAAAATGTAAACTAAACTATAGGACTATTTGGAGTGCTATACTATACCATTTTATTTATCTATCAAATGAAAGCTACATTAAATTACATTGACTAATTAAATATTGTAAGCCTGGTGCTATTCACTAGGAATAAATACACATTATTTTATTTATGAATTGGGCAATGGGAATATTTTCTTATACTTCCATGCTGTTATTTTTAAAATAGAAAGGATAATCACTAATTTGCTGAGTAAGATTTAATGATTGAACAGCTAAGATGTGCTCAGGGAGAAATAAACATTTGAATGAATTTTTAATAAGGATCTTACCTATTTTTAAATTGCATAAATATTATTGCAAAAATAAAAGTACTAGAGTGTGAGATCTGATAGAATGATCATTAATTATGTTTATATATTGTTTAAATTTTTAAAAACCCCTCAAAGCACATTATTTTATCTTTACTTCCAGGGCAGATATTTTATAGATAATGACATGATAGCTTAAGAGGTTAAGGGACTTAACTAAATCACACACCTGATTAATGACACAATTGGGGCCAAAATTCCTAGACCAGTGCCATTTTTCACTCATGCTATCAGATCCTATAAAAGATTTAAATATTTAAGTCTGTGTAAAATAGCTTTGCTGGGCAGAAATGTAACTGTAGAAACCAAGGGATATGAGTCTTAGAAATTCCAACTTGCTTAGCAAGGTGGTCCAGGGAATATTTGGTTTCAAAGACTTACTTCCACATGCCAGATATATTGTTTAGCTGCTTGCATGAACCAACTAGGAGAACAATAATGGTAAGGCATTGGCTTGTTCTGCCAACACTCCCTGTTATGAGTCTTTTTATCGACCTTTAGCTTTGAGATTGCATTTACCCTTTATGTTTTTGTTTTTCTCATAGTACCTTTGCCCTTCTTCATATTTATTCAGAGGACCTCTGAAATGTTTTTGTTTCTCTAACATACACATTTCTAAAACACAGGTCCCCTGACACACATAATTTATATACAGGTTGAGACTCAGTACATATTTATCCATTATGGGATATTCAAACTCATGGTTATCCAGTAGTTGACTGCAAGTTGCCATTTGATGCTTAGTAAACTCAAAATTAGAATTGTCAGAAACAAATAAAGGTCACAAATAAAAGAAATACATTTGGAAATTTCATGCTTTCCAAAATAATTTTTATCATTACTATATACTCTGTGCTCATTTTATTTGCTTCGATCATAATTGGCAATGAATATAATTGAGCACCTTTAGAATTTGTTCCATTCAAATTTAATATCATTCCATCAAGGAAAACAACTCATGGCATTAAAATGAGTATCATTTACATGATAGTCAAAAAAATCTGATACACATTTATGTATTATATATAATATTTGTAAATGTTATATAGTAAAAAGATAATTGAGGAACAAGAGCAATGACTAAGTGATCATTGAAAATTATTGGTACTGGCTGGGCATGGTGGCTCATGCCTGTAATTCCAGCACTTTGGGAGGCTGGACGCAGGGGGATCACCTGAGGTTGGGTGTTCAAGACCAGCCTGAGCAACATGGAGAAACCCTGTCTCTACCTAAAATACAAAATTTGCCAGGCATGGTGGCACATGCCTGTAATCCCAGCTTCTTGGCAGGCTGAGGCAGGGGAATTGCTTGAACACGGGAGGCAGAGGTTGCAACAAGCCAAGATCATGCCATTGCACTCCAGCCTGGGCAACAAGAGTGAAACTCCATCTCAAAAAAAAAAAAAAGAAAAAAAGAAAAAAGAAAAAGAAAATGAAAGCATCAGCACCTTTGCAATGTATTTAATTTTCCTACCTGCCTTCTGTAGTTTTATAAACTTAGAGGAAAACCAAATTGACCTTCTATAATGATGGTTACGTTCTAAACAGGCTACATAAAGTTTTATTCCTTACTTCTCAGAGTAGCAGTGTCAGGTTTACAGTGTCTTCATTAAGTGATCTGTGTTCCTCTCCCACCTAAGAAGATACCATGCAATTTTAATGTGTACCAAAATAGCCTATATGAGTAGGTGTACAGTGGGCATTTTCCAACAACCAGACTCACTCTTGTTACAGTCACTTACCAGATTCATGTAACCCTACAGCAAACACATTAAACCATGGTGGACACCAAAAATAAACTCTCAAACTTCAATTCATTAAGTAGAATCAATGTGAAAAATTTTAGGGCAGCAATTTATGACTGGATGTTTGAATTTTTTTCTTCAGCATTTGTATTTGATATTTATTCATCTGCTTGTTCAATATATAATATTATCCACTATCAAGAATCTCTGTTCATTAGTCCATCCTTTCTAAAAATCTTGACCCAGAAGTCGAGATTAAACCCTAAGACCAGTTTATCACTCTTATATGATACAAATTCTATATAAAAGTCCTTGATGTTCCTCCATGGATGTTACCACAGTTTATCAGTTACCCAGAACTTGGAACTTTTTTTTTTCAATTGTACTTTAGATTCTGGGGTACATGTGCAGATCACGCAGGGTTGTTGCATAGGTACGTACATGGCAAGATGGTTTGCTGCCTCCATCCCCCTGTCACCTATATCTGGCATTTCTCCCCATATTATCCCTCCTCAACTCCCACACATCCACTGTTCCTCCCCTAGTCTCTCCCTGCAATAGACCCCAGTGTGCGATGCTCCCCTCCCCGTGTCCATGTGTTCTCATTGTTCAACACCCGCCTATGAGTAAGAACATGCAGTGTTTGATTTTTATGTTCTTGTGTCAGTTTTGCTGAGAATGATGGTTTCCAGATTCACCCATCTCCCTGCAAAGGACACAAATGCATTGTTTTTTATGGCTGCATAGTATTCCATGGTGTATATGTGCTACATTTTCCTTGTCTAGTCTATCATCAATGGGCATTTGAGTTGGTTACAGGTCTTTGCTATTGTAAACAGTGCCACAGTGAACATACATGTGCATGTGTCTTTATAATAGAATGATTTATAATCCTTTGACTATATATCCAGTAATGGGATTACTGGGTCAAATAGGATTTCGATTTCTGGATCCTTGAAGAATCGCCACACTGTCTTCCCCTGTTCGTGGGTGTGAACTTGGAACTTTTAAAAGGATGTATTTTTTACTTAAAGTTGTTTGGAAAAAAAAAAAAAAATATATATATATATATATATATATATATATATATATATATATATGTGTGTGTATGTAAGTTGTGGAGGCAATGAGTTGCAATGAGAATGATCATTACTTAAATTAGCCTTCAAAAAATTAATCTAAGTTCTAAACTGCTCCAGGACAATAATGGTCTGTATACTATTCTCCCAGAGTAATGCATATTTTCCTATTTTACATCTACCTAGCTAAAATGAGGTACCATGGGGGTTATTTTCTGACACAGGAACTCTGTTTAAAGATAAGTTTGCATCTTGCCTTTTAAAGGAAAAAAGTTAACCAATTTTAAATGGAATTCTTTTAGCTTAAGAAATAATAGAAAATAAAAGTTCCATTTCCATTTCCTCATCAGGTGATAACCCAAGCAAGTCATTTCTGAGAAAAAAACTAAGTATTAGACATCATCAGCTTCCCTAACAATGGGGAATTAAAGGAATTTTCCTTTTCTTATTGTATACTTGATTTATATTAAGTTGTCTGATATGATAGAATAGTTGACTGGATGCTCACAAATTCACATTTTACATTCAGACTGGACTTCTGTTCACTCTTTATGTTATTAATGATATTTTCTATATTGTAAGCTTTTATACCATTATTTTAATATATGTTATAATGAACCACTTTTGGATCTTCATTTTTTTGTGTGTGAAGTCGAGACTGAACAGTATTTCAAATTTAGCTGCTGTAAAGATTAATACCTCAGTATCTTGAAAATATAACGTGAGATGAATTGCATCTTGACAGCTGAAAGATAACTGAGATTAACAAGATAAACCAGTGATTCTCAGAAAACATTTTGAGAAGCATGATCCTCTGGCAGCTTAAAGGGCTGACAGCATTCATTTATAATTGCAGATTATGATAATACAGTTTTTAATTTAAAAAAACTTTAACACATAGATTCACATAGTTTTAAAACTACTACATGTGGCTTATAAAACATACAATCCATGTATAAGTATATACATAAAAACATAGACAAAGCACCATAAGTACTACCACCCAGCAGTTAGTATCAGTAGTATTAGACTGATATCTATCTATCTATCTGGAGATGAAAAATAGAAAAATATCTGTATAAAATTTTAATATCAAAATTAGATCATGTTACACACACCTTTTCAGAAAATGAAAGTGTAAATAATACGTCCCGAGCCATTCTGTTAGGTCAACATTACCCAGATATATTAAAGAAATACAATAACAATACAAGAAAAAATACCCTACCAACTAAAATCCCTCATGAACATGGACATGAAAGTTTTAAATAAACTTCAGTAACTGAATGAAGCAATATATAAAAATAATAATACATTATGATGTGGAGTTTATCCTGAGAAATACAAAGTTGGTTTAACACTAAACAGTCAAGTAGTATAATTCATCATGTTAAGAAACTCTAGAAGAAAATTCATATACTTTTTTCAGTAAGTGCTAAAAAAATTGTTGAAATCCAACAATGGTTCTTAGAGAACAAAAAAAACCTGTTATATAATTAGACATAGAAGGGAACTTGCTAAGTCTGATAAAACTGAATATCAGAATCCTAGTTAACATCATATTCTTTGATAAAAGACTAAATGATTTCCACCTAAGGTAGGAAAAGGCAAGGATATCTCCCTTTTTATTTCCAGTCATTAATCTACTAGAGGTTCTAGCTACCACAATAAGACAAGGAAAAAACCTAAATAGCATCTATATTGCAAAGAAAGAAATCAAACTGTCTTTATTTGTAGATGATCTTTATCATCTATGTAAAGAATCTGATGAAATCTACAAAAGATACTAGAGCTAAGAAAGGAGTTTAACAAGGTTGCAGAATAAGATATTAATATACAAAACTTAATTGTAATTCACCAGGTATCTCCTGTTTATTTTCTATATATGACCAAAGAATAAACAGAAGTTAGAATTAGGAAAGAATGCCATTAAAAAAAAAACACACATTTAAAATGTGATCCTATACGATTATGAGGGAAAAGTCTGTGAAAAGACCTCCACACTAAAGGCTATAAAATATTGCTGAGAGAAAAAAAATTAACAAAGACCTAAATAAATGGAGAGATATATGGTATTCATAAATTGTGACATTGAATATTGGTTTCCACTCTCCTCAATTGAATCTATAGTTTCAAAACAAGCTCATTTGAAATTCTAGAAGTTTTCTTTGTGTTTTTGGCTTTTGGCATGGCAAAAATTGTCACAAGTTGACAGTAAAGTTGATTCTAAAATTTAGATGGGCATATAAAGGAACAACTATGGCCAGGGTCACTTTGGAAAGGAATGACAAAGTTGGGTGACTAATACTGTCTGATGGCTTATTACAAAAATAGAATGTGGTATTGGAATAGATGGACTTGGATTAATGGAAAAGAATAGAGATCCATAGATAAACCCACATTTATGTGGACAACTGGTTATTACAAAAAATGGTAAGGCAATGTAGCTGATAAAAGATAGTGTTTTAAACAAATTATACCATAACCATTGGATTTCCATATACCAAAAAGTAACTTTGATCCAACTATTGATCTGTATACAAAAATTAACACAAAATTTATCTTTTTTTTAAATTTCTCAGAGGACTGATATTATTTTCTCACATGATTATTAGCTATCCATACATCTTTATTGGTGAGGTGTCATTCAATTTTTTTCTATTTTTAAGCCATTTTCTCATTTTTAGTTCTGAAACACCTTTACATATTCTGAATGTATACCTTTTATTAAATATATAATTTGCAAATGTTTTCTCACAGTCTGTGGCTTGTATTTTCATTCTCTTAAGTATCTTTCACCAGAAGTTAGGTTATTTTTAATTTTGATAAAGTCTAATTTATCATTTCTTTCTGTTATAAATTCTATTTTGGGCGTTGTATCTAAGAAATCTTTGCCTAATCTTAAATCACAAATGTTTTCTTCTACAAGTTTTATGGTTTCATGATGTCTTAACTGTAGTATCCAAAATACAGTCTACAAAAGAAATAAATAATAAATTAGACACTACAGAATAAACTCCACAAACTTGTGCTGTTTGAAAGATACTGATAAAAGAATGAAAAGACAAGCCACAGATAGGAAGCAAATATTTGCAAATTTAGAGTATGTAAAGAATTTTCAAAACTCATTAATGAGAAGATGATAAAAAATGAGCAGTATTTAAAGATACTTCACCATAGAGGATATATGGATGACACATAATCAGAATTAATACTCGAAATTATTACTCATCAGAGAAATGCAATTCAAACCACAGTGAAATACCACTACTCACTTATTAGGATAGCTCATATTAAAAAGGCATACTAAGTGCTGGAGGTTATGAATAGGTGAAATAACTTAACATACTCTGGCTATTAAGGAATGTAAAGGGGTATAAACCACTGTGGCAAACAGTGTGGTAGTTTATTTATTTATTTTTTTTGGTATTAAACATTCACTTATTGTAATCCACATCTAGGTATTTACCAGTGAAAAATGAAGCCAACAGTCTGCTTAACAAATTGTACACAAATGTACATAGCACCTGTGGTTGTCATAATCAAAAGCTGGCAACAATTAAAATATCCACAGATAGGTCAAGGAAATGAACTGCAGTATGTCCATACAAGGAATGCATCATGGACACACGCAAACATACGTGAATCCAAAATAGTTATTCTTTCAGGGAAGAAGCTATATATTTTTAAGAAAATCGCATATTACTTGATTCCAGTTGCATTAATTCTAGAAAATGCAAACTAATGTATAGTGAGAGAGAGTAGATCAATTCTTGTCTGGAGACAAGGTGTAGAGGAAGGATTGCAAGGAATGAATTACCAAGGAGCATGAAGAAACTTGGGGGTGATGGACATGTTCTCTAAGTTGATTGTGGTGATGATTTCACAGTTTTGTGAAAATATATGTCAATAATTATCAAATTATGCACATGCATACTTTATTTTTTGTCAATTATACCTCAAAGCTAAGACAGGCTTATACAAAATGCATATATTTATCTAAAAATATTAAATATGCGTTATCAAATATTTTAAATTCAAATATTATTTTTTTAGATGGAGTCTTGCTCTGTTGCCCAGGCTGGAGTGCAGTGGCACAATTTCAGCTCACTGCAACCTCCACCTCCTACCTCAATCTCCCAAGTAGCTGTGATTACAGATATCCATCACCACATCTGACTAATTTTTTTGTATTTAGTAAATACAGGGTTTTGTCGTATTAGTCAGGCTGTTCTGAAACTCCTAACCTCAGGTGATCCACCTGCCTTGGCCTCCCAAAGTTCTGGCATTATAGGTGTGAGCCACTATGCCCAGCCTAAAAAAAATTAATGTAAGAAATAAGTTATTGAGTTGCTTAATCCATCAGGATTATTTATTCATCACAACAGATATTTTCTCCCAAAACATTTCTCTAAATTAAAAAAATGAGAAAAATTAAAACATTGAAACCATTATGTATTTTTAACAATATATAAAAACTTCAGACCATATTCGTGAATTCAAGCCTTCTTTCTTCAAACTGATTTTACTAGCCCTGTGTTTGTAAGCTTTGTCATTAGTTTTACATTGGAAGGTTTATGAAATTTACATTGTTTTATAATTATTGTTTAAATTTAGTATCGGTCAATATTGGCATTACATTGATTTAGTGCCCACCACCAGTTCTGTTTACTCAGCACTTCTGTACTTCAATTCAGTTGCCTCACTCCACAACATGGAGATAACAGATACAATATATTTTGCCTTTAAAAATATGCGGTCTAAAATCTTAATTCTTGCTTTTATGGCTTACCAGCATTTTGGCTGAAGATCTCTCTCGCCTGTGCTCTCCCTCTCTCTCCCCACTCCATTGATTATTGCTGTGAAAATGTCTAGAATGTACACACCTGCATTGCTGCCGCCAATACTTCTCCCAGGCAATTTATTCTGTCCCTGTGAATTGCTGAAGAACTATGTCTTTATCCTTGCAGTTCAATAACCTAACCAGGATATGTACCAGTGTTGAGTATTGTATATCATTTTGTTTTTCTCTGGGGATAATGTGTATTCTTTATTTTAAGAAAGAAAAAATTTACATTTTAGGTTCGCAGTTTCATTTCTTCAAGTTACTACCTCAGGAATACTTTATTTTTATATTGAATAGTGTTTGATTTCTCTCTTTATTAGTCTCTTTCTCATTTGAAAAGTCTCTTTCTTTTCCTTTGTGCTTGTACCCTGGTTACATCAAGTCTTTTTACCATGTTAGTAACAGCTTTTAGCCACATAACTTTTGCTCCCCACCCCCCCCCCCTTATTTTTTATTTTTATTTATTTATTTATTTATTTTTGAGATGGAGTTTCACTCTTGTTACCCAGGCTGGAGTGCAATGGCGCGATCTCGGCTCACCGCAACCTCCGCCTCCTGGGTTCAGGCAATTCTCCTGCCTCAACCTCTTGAGTAGCTGGGATTACAGGCACGCGCCACCATGCCCAGCTAGTTTTTTGTTTTTTTAGTAGAGACGGGGTTTCACCATGTTGGCTAGGATGGTCTCGAACTCTCGACCTCGTGATCCACCTGCCTCGGCCTCCCAGAGTGCTGAGATTATAGGCGTGAGCCACCATGCCCGGCCCTGCTCCTTTTTCTTTATAATTTACCTTCTTTGAGGTTGTTTTGGACCTCAAATTGTTTTCATACTTCTCAGTGTTTCTTTTCCTCCTGTTTTGTTGCTTTATCTCCTCATTTATGAACACCTGTTTTACAGAACTCAATTTCTTATTAAGATATCCTATTTCATAGAGCACTTACGTAAAATTTCCTCGTCTTCCTGCAATTGTTATTATTTCATTTTTACTCAGCTGGATTGCTTGTCCAGATTTGTACCTCATATTCCTTTCCTTTTAAATTTTTTGCTTATATTTAGTATTCCTAATCTGGCTGCATAAATGGCTTGAAATTTTTTCCATCTTGTTCCTGATTTAGCAGGTTCAAAGAGACACTTGCTGTGATATAAAGCAATTGACTTCCTATCTGTCGTTCCACTGTTTCCTCCCCTAGTTTAGTGTTCAAAGTCTGAGCACTTTATGTTCTGTCCACATCGTGGGCTGATGATGCAGTACTTTTTTCTCACCTAAAATACTTTGATAAGCTAAACTATTTTCCTCATATGTCATATTGAAATAACGTCGTTTTCTTGGTTTTAGAATCTATGCTTACTTTAACAATCCAAGGATTCCTTAGGTTTTAAATATTATTTTCTTCTATATGTTGATACTTGAAGGAAAATTATCCATGAAAAGTCAAATATTCAAAGCGAGGCTTCCTTTTGGAGGCTAAAACACCATGGGATTAGGAATCTAAGCTATTCAGTTCTCTGCCCAGGTTTGCTGCAACCTCATTGCATGAACTTAGGGAGTCTGCTTAACTGCCCTGTATGTAATATTTGAACTTACTGATTACAGAGGCCTAAAAGATCTTGAAAGATTTTGTTTTATATTGGATCCTAAAACTTTGTAATCATTTTATACTTTTTTCTTTATATTGGATCCTAAAACTTTATAATCATTTTATACTTTTTTCTTATGAATTTGGAAGTTAAACCTCCTCTTATAATTAAGTATCATGCTATAATAGCTAACAATGCACAGTTAGCATAAGATCTTGCACTTTTTAAAATTATTATATACTCACTACTGTATGGAACCTAAGCAAGAAAGCTATTATTATCCTTAGAGCAGTTACATGCTTTGAAGTCAGGCTTTCTACCGTTTAACTGCCTTGTTTATTAAACAGATATAATTATATCTAACTCACAGTGTTGTGAGAATTAAATATGCCTGGCATACAGTAAGTATCAGATAAATGGCAACCACTAATATTAGTCTAACTTTTAAGCTATAACATTTTTGCTGTTTTTATAGATACAATTGCAGTTATTTTTTTAGACAAGATAACTAAAAGCTGCAAAGGGGAAATGAATTGTAAAATTTGTGCAGCTACCAAAGGGCAATGCTGCTATTTCAGCCCAGGTGATTCCCTTCAAACGTCACCAAGATTAAATCCTATGTGTTATATCTAATGGGCATGTATCATTCTTATGAAACCCAACCACTTAGAAATGTGTGCCTGTAGACAGAGCAGGTGACCTTACATGTCCTAATTTGTTAGGTACGTGTGCCCTTCCAGGCTGTTCCTTCAACAATTGAAATAGTAGTCATGGTGATCAAAATTTCAGAAGAGAGATTTGATAGTGACAAAGATAATCCAGAGAAAAAGGAGTGGAGAGGTGCCTTCCTTTTTGAATTCCAAGCTGTCAGAAGATGGAAGATATGGCTGCCCTCATTTCTCTGAGAGCCCCCTTCTTTCTTTGTCAATATTTTAAATATTTAAGTAATGATAGATTCATGTTTATTCAGTTAATACTTATGAGAATAAGTTTACTTCACTGCAAATACATCTATCAGTAAATTGCAAAGAGGAGTATCAGGGGAAAATTTTTTTTTACTCTCCAATTACAGTGCAAAAAATATTTTTTTTCTTTTTGAGATATTGCACCACATTTAGAATTAAATAATTTTGTGCTTATTTGGGCTAGTAATGATGAATCTAGTTTTGCAAAACCTTTCCAAATACTTGACCTTATTTAAAAAAACAGACAACAGTATGTGCAAATACTGCTGTTTCACTAATGCTTATGATCTCAATAATTGGAAAAAAAGGTTTTTTAAATACTGAAGATAATATTTATTACCTTTATTACCTGTATTAGCATTGTATTTTAAAATAGGACTCTATTGCATTGCAGCTGTGACAACAGTAGAATGTTTGCCTTCTGATTCTCTAAGTTATACTTAAACCATCTCTTAAGATGCTGTATTTTAAATTTGACAAAGAAATCAACACTTTTGATTGGGGACTAAAAATAATAATAACCAGTATATGCCAGACACAATATTTTTACTCTACTTTATTCCATTCTGCATTTGAGTCAACTTCATCATTTTATGGACAGGTAACTAGTATACAGTGGACTGTTTCCTACTGGAAGGTTAGGTTCCTGAGATTTCTTTTGACAGAACAATTTGTAGTTGAACAACTTAACACTGTAGGGGAATAACAGAGCAAGGGACATCAAGGTTAGAAATGAAGGCACCAAGTTCCTTGTCCAATTGATAAGTACCTCAAATCAAAGTTGAGCCACTAATTAGGATTGCCTAATGTAATACACATATTTAGTTATAATGATGAGTAGTGAATAATTAGCATTTATTCAATTAGCAAAATATACTTAAAAATTCTCTGGGAGGTTTGAAAAATGATTTTCATAATTTTTATTTTACAAAGAGTAGCTAAACTAAAAAGATGTTTGTCCAACTATCTGACTTTCCATGAGCTTTTCTCATTTTGTAGCTCAGTCTTACTGACTTTCAACTTGTTGGACTCAGAAATGCAGAAGAGCTTGATATTGGAGTTTTAAGATTGAATGAAGAAGTTTATGTAACCTTTATTTAGCCTACTTAGCTTTATTAAACACGTCCAGATAATATATTTCTAAACTTTTCTCTAATACATATGTTTATATAACCCTAGGTTTCTCAAGATAGCTTCATTAGCTCCACCCTTCTTACATTTGGCTTGGTTTCCTCATTTTTCATAGACAGATAATTTATTTTCTTTTTTTTTTCTTTATTATTATTATACTTTAAGTTCTGGGATACATGGGCCGAATGTGCAGGTTTGTTAAATAGGTATAGACGTGCCGTGGTGGTTTGTTGCATCCATCACCTCATAATCTACATGAGGTATTTCTCCTAATGCTAACCCTCCCCAAACTCCCCACCCCCTGCTATTCCTCCCCTAACCCCCAACCCTCTGACAGGCCCTGGTGTGTGATGTTCCCCTCCCTGTGTCCGTGTGTTCTCATTGTTCAACATCCACTTATGAATGAGAAAATGTGGTGTTGAGGTTTATGTTCTTCTGTTAGTTTGCTGAAAATGTTGGTTTCCAGCTTCATCCATGTGCCTGCAAAGGACATGAACTCATCCTTTTTTATGGCTGCCTAGTATTCCATGGTGTATATGTGCCACATTTTGTTTATCTAGTCTATCTTTGATGGGCATTTGGGTTGGTTCGAAGTCTTTGCTATTGTGAACAGTGCTGCAATAAACACATGTGAATGTGTCTTTATAATCCTTTGGGTATATACCCAGTAATGGGATTCCTGGGTCAAATGATGTTTCTGGTTCTAGATCCTTTTTTATGGCTACATATTATTCCAGGGTGTATATGTGCCACATTTTATTTTTTCAATTTATCATTTATGGACATTTGGGTTGGTTTTAAGTCTTTGCTATCGTGAAGAGTACTGCATCAAACATACATGTGCATTTTCTTTTTTTTTTTTTCTTTTCCTTCATTTTTATAGAGACTGGGTCTCACTATGTTGCCCAGGCTAGTCTGAAACTCCTAAGCTAAAGAAATCCTCCTGCCTTGGCCTCCCAAAGTTGGAATTTTAGGTGTGAGCCACCATGCCTGATCTAGATAAATAATAATAATAATTATTATTATTATTATTTTTGAGATGGAGTTTCACTCTTGCTACCCAGGCTAGAGTGCAATGGTGCGATCTTGGCTCACCACAACCTCCACCTCCTGGTTTCAGGCAATTCTCCAGTCTCAGCCTCCTAAGTAGCTGGGATTATTACAGGCATGTGCCACCATGCCCCGCTAATTTTTTGTATTTTTAATAGAGACAGGGTTTCACCATGTTGACCAGGATGGTGTCGATCTCTTGACCTCGTGATCCACCCGCCTCGGCCTCCCAAAGTGCTGGGATTACCGGCATGAGTCACCGATAAATTATTTTCTAAGCCCCATGATATTTCACTTCATTTCCCTTTTCTCCTTCAGGGCTCTTCAAAATAACTCTTTTTCCTTCTCTTCCATTTATTTCTTGGTCTAAATTTCTGACTCTTGGTTCTTATTTTTTCTGATGATATTCAATAAGAATCCCTATTACTTAAAAATCTCTAAATAACAAAACCACTTTCCTGATAAAGCAGCAATATACATAATATACATAAATACTTGTATTCACCGGCCTTTAAACTTGAAATGTCTACAGAAGATTTGATTGTTTATGATACTGAAATCTGTCACACCCAAAACTTGTTCACTCTACTTCTTTCCCATTTTAATAGAATTTCATTAGTAATCCTCTTAAATATAACACACATTTCATATTCTCTTTTGCATTTTTTTTATAATAGAACAGTTTTGTTAAGCATATAGATGCATTTATTTGGCAAAAAATGTAGTCATATTTCTTTCTTTCCTCTGTCCCTTGAGGCCACCATTCCAGAACCTCATGTTCTAATAAACTCATTTTTGTCAGCAGTAACAACAACAAAGCGAAAGAAAATCTCATTCTGACTGCAATGCTAAATGACCAAAGTGGGAAACACAAACAGGCAGGGGTTAGTGGGTTTCTTAGCTAACTCTCTAACCACAGGCCTTAGTCCTACCCATTTTCTCTCAACAGGAAACATTTTAAGAATTCAAACTCCCAAGTGTTACTTAAGTAATACTGCTTACCTCTGTCCGTAACACTTTCCTTCCATCTAACCTGATGTTATAACTAGCTTATTTGTAATTTCTTTGGGAAATGCTGCCCTAGTATGTACATCTCTATCAATTGTCCATCTCCATTTGAGCTTAAAAAAATCAACAACAACAAAGCAAAAACAGAAGACTAGGAATTTTCAAAGGGATGTCAATTGAAACTTTTATGAGACTTGCTTCTTAGAAGTCAGCTGGTCAAACATATACACAGCTGTAGCCAATGGAGTCTGAAAACAGGTCCTGCTGGGAAAATATCTCTAGAACCCAATTCAGTTATTGGGTGCCTATAGATTTTAAATGATCATAATTCACAGTGGAATAAACATATCCCTGTATTCAAGACAGTTCACAGCTTCCTTGATTGAGGCTATAGATGTGTTGGAGCTGTTTCTTAAGACCCTGAAAGCTCAATCTTTCAAATCCTGGGCAAACCTTAATCAAATCCAGCATCTGGTTTTTGGCCACAGTGAAGCTATTTCCTGGCTTGAAGCTATTCCCACCAAAGTTTCCTACTTCACCCATTCCTGGGTTGCTGCTAAGTGCTCTCTCCCTTGCTGTTAGATTCGCTCAGCATCACATGCATTGGCTACTTCTAGAATGTGTGTGTAAACTCATTCGTATCCTTGAGGGGCATGATGTTAAGAGCTATCAGTCTCTTCTTTGTTCTGAAAAGATTTCAGATGGCCATCAGTTTCCCATGTGTTTGAAGGAAACATAGTGTATTCATCACTGACATCCTCTGCATCAAATCACGGGTGAGCATCCATTGGTACAACTGTCATGTCATCCATTTCATCAACAATATTGGCTGCAGTCCTCTCTGCAGTATCTAATTAATCTCCACAATAGTTATCTGAGAAATCTCAACATTCCAAATTTCTAATATATCACCAACCAGAATGGCAACGAGCAGCTGAGATATGGTACAGAGTACAATATTGTGGGCTTGGGCTCTCGATTTTTTTTCTGAGACAACATCAGCATTCCAAAGCCCCAGGGACTCTGCATAACCACTGTCTCCTCCAAAGCTGGAGTAGCCATGGATTTCAGAGCCACTGTTCTACATCTTGGTTGTGGTTCCCTCAGGAAAGAGGCCCAGAAGGCTCAGGTCTAGTGGGTTTCCAAGACAATTTCAGAATCCTGTTGCTCCTGCAGCAGTCTACCTTTCACTGGTTTTCCTTGGCAATTTGCATGTAAATAATGTTGAGTCAACAGAGATTTAAAAAGATAATTCAAGTATGTAACAATTTAATTCCCTATCGGCAGAAATTTGGTGCTCTTTGAAAGCAATGGCAAACTTAGACAATAAGAAGCTTTTCCTAAAACCTATGAAAATAATGATGCTTATCTCATATCTCCCAGGATGCTGCTTAAGGACTTTACAAAACTCTTAGCATAAATTTAACAGTTTTCCTCCTTTTGTGACCACAAGCTTAGAATTGAATAGACACTGGACGTATATAGACCATTGGATATAGGCCAGTTTTTTTTTTTTTTTTTAATGTAAAAAATGAAATGGGGTCTTCATTTTTTTTCAAACAACTGAATTAAACATGTCACCTTTACACAAAATATATTATTTAATATACAGAATTTAAGAAATTTGTTGTTTAACTCACTTTAATTGTAAATATTTTTATTCTGTTAGATGAATAATTTTAAAGAAATATAAATGTTTATTCTATTAAAACCTTTGATAATTTTCTTATACTAATGTTTTCCTTATTTTAAAGATGCAAACTGAATTTTCATATTTATAAAAGTATATTGAAGAAGTTTCTGCTGAAAAATAATTTGATTTAAATTTTGTCTAATGAAACATTAAAACATTTAGAACAATGGGCAAGGCATAATTTCTTATAATGGATTAAGCAAAATGTATCATCAAAAAAAAAAAAAAGCAATGACCATGAAATAGTTTAAACACATTGATTGCCTGACAAAAATCTCAAATTAATTAAAAGTTATAGTTCATTAAATTTCTAAAATGTAATTAATTTAAATTCTGCCGTATTTATTTAATGCAAAGCAGTGTGCTAGGTCCAATTCTTAAACTTTCATATTATCAGTAGTTCTTCAACTTTGTTCTGAAACAGTACTATCTAGGAGCTTGTTAAAATGGAGACACTCAGGATTCTGCCCAGTCTGTCAATTTGGGATATCATGAATTAGGATCCAAGAATCCAAAAACTCCCTAGTTGGTTCTAATGGACATTGACTTGATACCCAGTAGTAGTAATGTAGTATAATTGAAATTAAGGTAAATAGAAATAATTTTTCTTTTTTTTTTTACTTAAATTATTTTTTGATGCCTCAAATCCTTTTCATAAAATATTTATCACCATATAATGGTCTGCTGTCTCTGATCAGAGAAATGCTATTTTACTCTTAAGTTTTTTTATGTACTTAATAAGAGTAAAATAGCATTTCTCTGATCAGAAATGATTCTACTCTGTACTAAACAATATAAAATTCAGAATTCCAAATTCTGAATAGGTATTGACCAATATGGGTGTATCCACAAGAGTAAGAATTGTGGATAAACTAATGAAGCAAGGTCTGAAAATGATCTCTTCAGAAAACTGATTAAATGAGCTATCCTTTGTGTTTACAGAAGGAACACATTATAGGGAGTTATACTTAATTGCATTTTCAGTATCCTATGTTATATCCTTTTCATCAAGACAAACAATTGATGATTTAATACTTTCAATTTTAGAAGCTTTATACTTAAGGGTGTTTTGCTCTTATATTTAAGGCTGTTTTGCATCAACACTTGAATTGACTATTAAAATCCATTTATAGTGCAAGAGGCATGAGAGGAAGTAACGTGGCACTGACAGTAAGTTATTAAAATATATTTATTAATCTACAGTTTGGTCTGTTGATGTTCATTTTTATGTGTGGACTACGTTTCTGTGTTTATGTATTTGAGTGTTTTGAGTGTGTGAGTGTGTGTTTGTATGCGTGCATGTTTGTCTTTCAGTTAATTTGGCATCCAAGTACTTCTGCCCAGGAGTTAGTCCAGCTGCAAAGCTTGAGGGCACAATGCTTTGCAGACTGCCCTCACTTCTGACACCAACTGCGAGTTCTGAAAGTCACTGTTAGGTTTGATAACTTGTTAGAAAGATTCAGAACTCATTGAAAGCGACAGTATTTAAAGTTATAGATTATTATAGGGAAAAATACAGACAAAAATCAGCCAAAGGAAGAGTCATATAGGGCAGAGTTTGGAAGGATTCCAAGTGTGAGGCTTCCATCATTTTCCCAGTGGAAGCAGGATGCATCACCTTCACAGCATTGATTTGTGACCATATGCACAGAGTATTGCCATCAAGAGAAACTTATCCAAGCCTCTGTGTTTAGATATTTTTTTTGAAGGTCCATTATATAGGCATGATTGATTGATTGCCTCATGGTTGAACTTAGTTTTCAGGTCACCTGATATGGTCTGACCAAAACTGTTCTCCTTAAATCACATGATTGGTCCTTCTGGCACGTTTATATTACAACCTGAGATTGTTGGGTATGGCCAGTTCCCAAACTAAACAAAGATACTTGTATCAAGTATAATATAAATACCTCCCAGAAAGTGAATACAAAGGCAATACGTTTCTTTGGCCAAGACGAAATTTTATACTACACAGTTTTTTAAAGCAAAAGCAATTAAATAAAAAGATAGACATTATGGACCCTAGTATGTAAGAACAACATAGAGGCCAGGTGCGGTGGCTCACGCCTGTAATCCCAACACTTTGGGAGGCTGAGGTAGGTGGATCGGTTGAGACCAAGAGTTTGAGACACGCTGGCCAAACCTGGCTCTACTGAAAATACAAAAATTAACTAAGCATGGTGGCATGCACCTGTAATCTCAGACACTGGGCAGGCCGATGGAGGAGAATCGCCTGAACCCAGGAGGCAGAGGTTGCAGTGAACTGCGATTGCACCACTGCACTCTAGCCTGGGCCACAAAGCAATACTCTGTCTCAAAAAAATAAAAAATAAAAACCATAAGAAAAAAGTGACAAATTGTGTAAGATGTATAATATTATTTCTCGTTAGTGGTGTGAACGTTCAGGATTTAGAAATAGTTATTAATTATGAAGTATTGAGAACCAAACTGAATTTGAAAACCAATCTAGGAAGTAAATAAACTTTCTAGAAGTAAAATGTTGATAGAGAAGGTAAATTGTTTCCAGGTGTTTTCAAGCAATCCCTATTGAATTATGAATAACTGGGATAAAATCTGCTTAATAAAAAAATGCTATTTTATTAAAAGCATGCCTCAAATCATAATGCTAGAATACTAAAATATATTTATTTCTAATCTGTTAACATATTTTTTATCAGAGGTTGTTAGTGTATGAGAAGAAATTTTTAAGGATAACTATTTACAATGAATAACCAAGAAGCCAAATAAAGCTCAAAATTGAATAAGTTATAGTTATTGGGGATAGAAGTACACGATTTCAGTACTTTAGGTTGAAAATGTTTTCACATCACTCATTTCTGCTTGTCAATCTCAAATGATATGTAAGTGATTAGTTTTAGTCAAGGCATATTGCTATGCTATTAATCGACTTCATACATGGCTCGGGAATCACTGGGACAGACATAGATTCTATTTTTGCTCACAATTCCTTCTGTAGCACTGAGCTCAAAATTTGATTTCCTACATATCAAAGTGAAATGATTTACATAGCTATGCTCATTTTATAGGAGCTTATGGCAAAGTGCAAATAAGTATATGCTTCCTGGAGAACTCTGATCTGTGTCAAATTACTATGAAAAAAACCAACAAATGATCTGAGGGATAATGATAGAATCTTCTATTCTTGAATGGAAAACATTATACAAATAAAAGTCACTAAACTGTACTATTCTAATGCATAATAAATTTAAGCCTAAATGATTTCTACCAACTGTTATAATATATACATTACCAGTAAATTGTTCTGAAGCATTTCATTGTAACAAATACGGAGCTGCAATAATTGTTACCTCATGGGAAGAAGAAAACTGTGACATTTAAAAATTTTTTTCAAAACTTTTATCACTTAAATGGGAAATAGTACTGAACTTCTGGTAACATTGGTAGATTTTAATCTGCATTTTATTTTTTCCTTTGAATACAAATATAGATTTAATTTTACTGTGAACATTTTAACAGTGTTGGCCACCTCCAAATTTAAAATTCCAAATTAGATTTGCTATAGACTATTATCACACTTTCTTTGTTTATGTTCACATTGTGGTTGGATTTTAATTGAGAATTTCTTCAGCATTGTCTGTGGAAGCAGTTTTATTGTCGTGTTGTATACCTCAACTGTTAAAAGTATCTGCTAGTTTTTGATCTTTTGACAGAAAGTGTATTATTAGGATCAGCTTTTCTTAGTAAATCATGAAATTATGAGTTGGAAGCAATTATTCTCCTGTTGAGATCATATAACTAAGCAATTTTCTGAGTCCATGACAAAATGCTAACCTATAAACAAGTCTCTTGTTGTATTTCACCCTTTGGATGTGATCCAAAGAGAGTTTTATCCTGAATTCTATGTTATTGCAGATAATGATCTAGCCAAGTTCCAGCCAGGTGAGCTAGCTAGTGTATTGAATAAACAAAAATATTGAAACATTTACTTTTAATTTTAGGAGTTTATTATAAAACACAGTTGTGTTAACTCCTTTGTTTCTCTTGCAAACATTAAGGAAAATGACCAACTTAGTTTCAAGGCATGAAGAAATTTCATAGTTTTCCCATAGAAACATTCAAGTCTGAGGAGAGAAAAACTGAGTAACTATTGCTTTACATTTGGAAATGTTCTCACAGACAGCATTAACTTTTTCCATAAAAAGTATTGTTTTCATATATATCATTTAGTGGATAAAAAATTTCCAAATAATTTTAGCGTCCAAGCCATAGATGACTAAACTTTGCTGCTTTGACTCTTAGAACACAAATGAAAAAAAGATAGTACTAGAGACTATTAAGGCACATTATCAAGTGACAGCTGGTATTGCTATTTTTTTTTTTTCTTTTTAGACAGAGTCTCGCTCTGTCACCAGGCGCCAGGCTGGAGTGCAGTGGCGTGATCTCTGCCCACTATAACCTCCACCTCCCAAGTTCAAGCAATTCTCTTGCCTCAGCCTCCCGAGTAGCTGGGACTGCAGGCGCCCACCATCATGCCCAGCTAATTTTTGTATTTTTAGTAGAGACGGGGTTTCACTATGTTAGCCAGAATGGTCTCTATCTCTTGACCTTGTGATCCACCCACCTCGGCCTCCCAAAATGCTGAGATTACAGGTGTGAGCCACCACGTCCGGCTTGGTATTGCTTTTTAGTAAGTGTTCTCACAATCAATAGAATGGACAAGTCAGTACTTAAAAATAGAAGTTGTTTTCTAAGTCTCAAGATGAGCATAATCTTTCTTTCTGAAAACTATAAGATCTTCTTTACATTCTATAAAAGATTTAAATAATCCTCAGGAAATGACCTTTCTAAAGCAGAGGATGTCTTTCCTCTTATTATTCTGTATCTTGATGCCCCTGTCAAACTACGTGACATTTCCACAGAACTTTAAATAGAAATATGAAAGGACAGAACAGGAAGTACATTCATAATAATAAAAAATGTCTGGCTATATGACCCCAATAAGACAAGTTAAATGTATTACCACTATTTATTTCATTTTGAAGGACCAGATGGTAGCCGGAAAAAAATCATTGAGGATAAAGCCTAATTCAGAGTGATGCTTGCCTTATAAGCCCATAATCCTTTAAAGAAGCAATCAATGCAATCTCTTGCTCCTGTATTTTCTAGCTCTGTCGTGTGTGTGGGTGCGTGTGTGTGTGTGTGTGTGTGTGTGTGTGTGTGTGTGTGATTCCATATATGATTATTCAGTAACTAGAATCTTAATGTTTGTATCTTTTTGTACTTAGATTAGTAAGCATATTACTATAATCAACAAAGTAAAGTTTGACATACCCAAGCAAAATGTGTATTTATTATCCATCCAGATCTAGGAGCCTTACTATAAGTTATTTTTAATCTTTGATCTTGCTTTTTTATAAATTACACAGTGTTTCAAAAACTCCTATTTTCTAATGTATAACTAGACATTAGCAGAACCTCAAAAATAAAAGGAGATAAAAGAAGTGGTTAACTTTTTTTTGAAAATGCGTAACAAATGTCAACATATTTCCTTACCTGTTTCTTGTGTATATTTGCAGTACTTCTCAGAACATTTTTTTGTTGTTGTTAAAGAATAACATGGATTTTCAAGAGGAGAATAAAAACTGTAGCAGCATTTTCAAACAAATTTTATTATGAAGGTTTTAGTTTTCATGAAATGTTCATGATTTATATCTAGTAATTTAAGAAATATTAAACAAGTACTTGAATAACTATAAAAACAAAGCTTAACAAATCGTATTCTCACAGTAAACTATAGTGTCTCTTATGACTAATATTCCATCAAAACTTTATAATAACTGAGAAGGGAGTAACGGACTGTAATTAAGTGTTTTGTATGTGTCATCTCATTTAATTTTCAAGACAAACCTAGGAGTTAAGCCCTGTTGGCCTCATTTTAAAAATGTGGAAAGTGAAACCTAAGGGAAATTAAGTTAACACATTTCAAGGTCACATGTCTAACCAGTGATAAAGTCTGGATTTGAACCTGTGAACTCTTAGGAACACTTTAATATATAGAGGACTATTGTTTGGTAACAGTCTGTCCTATGAAAGACAACAGCAAATATTTTGTCATGTGCATAAAAATTGGAGCTGTTATTTTAATTTCATAATATGGACAAATTGAATGCTGGGATACTAGTAGCAGAAATTTCAGTTCAACTAAATGGGCTATTGAAGTGCTAGCCTCCTCTATTTTTCCTTCAAATTCTGAGAACTCTTTTGGATTTTATGAAATATTCATGATTTACTTGGTGGTCCCTGCCAGCTGTCTCCTCTGCCATCTGCTGTTGTCCTGCCTTGATAGCTAATCATATAGAATATATATAAGTGCCTGTATATCGTTCTATCTGAAAAAAAAAAACACAATCTATATGGAAGTTATTTTAGAAGTAGAAACAATCCATTATCTCATATTACCTGTATATTTTCTTTTCCCATTGGCAAGTTACTCAGTTGTTTACTGGATCTTTTGGCATAGCAATTGCCAACAGAAGATTCAAGTTGATGTAATATTTAGTCTTTCCTATGATAGCACTAGCATTATGTGATTCTAGCCTTGAAGAAAAAGATGGATTAGTCACATACTGTCACCTGCCACGGTGAAAAATCATGAGCTTTCCACTTTGTGTTTAAATGCACCCTGAGTTCATACTCTGATGAGAAATCATGTTCTCCAAGGCAAGTCTGTCTTTTTATTGTCTGCACAAGAGTTCTTTTATTTTTTTTTTTCCCCCAGTGCAGCTATCCTTTTCTAATACGTGTGGGGAAAGTTCCATTCTCCTTCCACTATACGGCAAGTATTCCTAGCCCATATGGATGGAACAAGCCACTAAGAGCTGCTAGTGGAATTGGGAAAAACTACATAGACACAGAAAGTGGAAGTCTGAAATGGCATTAGAACTCAGAGTTGTGTGGACAGATACAAAGAAAAGTGATAACTGAGCAGAGAATTATAGGTGCATGTAATGAGTAAGTTTCTATTCATGTTTGGTACAAGATCTGTGACTGGGTTTGTTTATGTAAGTATAAATGAAAAGAGATTAGTGAACATTTGAGCTTATGCCATGTATATGCTTTCTTTAAAATGAAGGATGTAGTTTTCTCTAGCAGTCCAGAAACTGTACTTAGCATATAGTTTTTTATAATCCTTGCTTCTAATGTGAGAACACACAGGATTCTGTTGTGCACAGGAGTATTTTCCAAGTGTTACGGTGAAGAAACAGTTGAAAATTACTCTTCTAAAAGAATATATTCTGAAATATGTCTCATTCCTACTTGTAGAATCATTATAAAACATGAATTTCAATTCTACCTGAGAAGAGATAGATAAATGGCATCTCCCTAAGATTCCTTAAAGCTCTACTCCAACCAGCCCTCTTTCCACCTCACAAAGAGCATCATCAATGATGCATATGAAAGTTGCACTTATTTATTTTCTTCATTAATATTTGGTTTTCTGTGAGTCCTTCTGCCACTTGTTAGCTTCTTCCTGACCATAATACCCCTAGCCCAGTGTCAAACTGCTACACTAAATCTTGAAAACTGAAACACAGCTGTCAGCATGCACCACATCAGCAGCTTCCTATCAGCCAACATGGCAGAATCTAATCTTTGCTTCCCTGGTGTTTCAGTTTTTATTACGTTGCTTATGTTCATATTAAACTTCATGGCAATAGCTGTCTCAGTCGTCAAATCAAAATTATGCTACTCTTACTTGATTTTTTTCCATCAACCCTTCTTGTTTCTGTGCATTCTGTAAGGTAAATATAAATTCTCAGTAACTTCTTTTTATTTGACCCTAGTTTCCTGTTTCCTTCTTCATAATTTATGGAATCATCAGCATGATTCTCCCATTATGAATCTGAGGACACAGTAATAAACCAGAGAGAGGAAAAAAATATGACCCTTCTCATATACTCATATATGGTGGCACTGCTAGCTAGTACCATCCTAAGAAGCCATGTTCTCCACTTTTATTACTATTTACTTTAATAATATTAATTTCAGTATTACTCATTGTTTATTTCACCATCACCATATATAGTCCCCTTACATTACTAGATATAACGGCTTATTAGTAAGGAAGGGGTCCTCTTCTAAGGCCAGTAACAGTGTCTTACATTACTATATTTTCAATTCACTTAATCTAGGTTAAACTGCTTGGCACATAGAAGCAACATAGTAGTTGCCTTTCACATAGTTGTAAGTTTCACTGTCATTTCTTTTTCTTCAAGATCAGGGAGGCATTGTTCTAACTTTTTGTTAGTCTTAGGCATCCTTAGGAGCTTAATTAAACAAAAATGGTCAGATGCACAAGTGTTGCTCCTTAACATGGTTTCCTGTTTCCATATGACCAAGGTAATTTCCTTCTCAGTTATTCAATGTGATGAGTGACACGTGGCTGCATCTGACTTTGGGAACACTTGAAACACAGGCCTTCTACCCCCCTGCATAAAGGAGAGAATATCTTTTAAGCTGCTGTATGATTTCTGATAAAGAGTAGCACTTATGGATATCGAATAAATAGAGAATAATACCATTTTGCACAGTAGGCATTTTTGTGTCACATTGGGAGGGCAAATCACAAAAATATTCTATGACAGTGCTTCAGTAGTAATCAAGAGGACTCACTCACCACATAGACTAACAAATCAGTGATGAAAATCCCTGCCCTGTTTGCTTGACCAGCCTTATCCCAAAGATTCATAGGCATATTAGTGCTCATCATTTACTTGAGAGAACTATCATTTGAAAACTAGCTTTCTGTCAATCAGTTTGTTAGAATAAGTTGAGGTAAATGCACTTTCTATGTCAGGTGTCTTAGTGTCACTGTCATGAACTATTATTACTACAGATATGTAGAAACATACATACACACATGCATACCTACATGCCTCCCGGCATAAAACTGGGACAGTGTTGCGAATGTCACTGTAATTACACGCAACTGAGCTAGGACCACTGAGTAAATGTGAAAAGTTGCCTTCATGAGTTAGAAAGTCCATCTCTAAGAGTGGTCGTGAAAATCAATAAGCATTCTTAACCAAGCTTTCTAAGTAATTTCTGATAGAAAATCAGACCCACTTGAAAGATTATGCTAAAAAGTGTAGAATAAGTCAGTTCAACTGACTCCAATAATTAAATCAGTCCACGGCAATAAAATATAGCTTGCTCTTGATGCCTTGGGACAAACTATTTGCCAGTATGTTATTAAGAAGACTAAGACAGCATGCTAAGCGTCCAGTTGTGGCTTTTGGGTAGATGATTTTTGTTGAAACTGATTTCCTTAAGATGTTTATCTTTTGGAAATTTCATCAATAGCCTGCTCAACTATCTGGAACCCAGCAAAGTTAATTATGAATTTAATCAGCCTGTAGATGAGAATCAGAAAGAAGATTTAACATCAATATTTGGGGGAAATGTGGTTGGGATATTCTGGGATCAGGGTTGGCAGATGCTCAGGCTGTCAGCCTTCAATATCGTTTTCCCATTTTATGTGATTATTAGTGTTGAGCAAAGCACCTCGGTGCTTTATAATTAAAGCGAGTAGCTTTACCTCAGAAAGAATCCCTGAAGAAGCTTTGTTGGTATAAATAATAAAGCACAGATGTAGAGGTAGCTGATAAACCTTCTTGTACAAAGCGCTTCTGTGTCCATTTGTGCATAATTGAGTTCTGTGTGTGACACTGTTCTTGAATTGAGAACAATGGGTATCTTTGTGCCATCTGTTTTGTTGTGTCTGTGCCAAGTGCCAACAATATAAGCAAAAAACTGGTTTGTGAGCGCTATAGTATACTAGCTACTAGCATTCACTTGGAATTTGATATTTTAGCAAGATTCTTCAGGCTGTTAAGGCTAACAAACTACAATGACACTTTTTTTGTAGGCAAAGATAACACCCCTAATGTTTGCCTCTTGCTGAATCACATTCGTGTAGCAACCTTTGAGACCCTAGAAGGCTCGAAATTTTGTGTCTTTTTCCTGGGAAAAATGACTCAGTCATTACTAGCTAATGGTGACTATCAGTAAGGTGAATAAAAGCACCATTAATGAAGTAGGATAAGTAGAAGAGATCTGTGATTCTTAACACTCTTTTCAGCTGATTAACCTGTTCATTGAAATTATGTACAGTCCATGAAGGTGTTCTTTGACTTTGCTTTTTGTTATTTTCATGATCAATATATGTTACCATCTCGAATGTGCAACTCACTGATGCTCGACTCTTTATCATCTCCACAGTAAACTATTCAAGCAAACATTTGTTCAGTTGTCAGGATAAGTGCCATATTCTATTGCTTAATTTTGAGAGAAGATTTTTCTACTATTGTTGGGATTCTTTTTAAGTATATAATAGCTGTTTCACAGCACAGTATTTTGGGTAGCAGTAACTCAGGTAAGAAATAAGTATGCCCTCATGAAACTGACTCTTCTCTCAAAAATTATTTGGTCTAATCATATTATAAATCATGATACCATATACCCACAAACATTAAAAAGAAGAAAAGTGTTAGCAGGAGTTTAAACAGGATAAAGCAATTCAGCATCCCATGGTACATAAAAACTTAAATGTATGATTATATAAAAATACACAGTCCTCTAGAGTTGGTTAAGTTTTTTTCAACAGATTTCTACTGAGAAACACTTATACTTAAGTACTTGCACTGGATTCCTTACATAAATCAAACAAATTAGTAGCAGAAAACAAAACTGATACTACTAGATTATTCCTTATCAAGGTATTATTTTATATTTTTATTTTTTCTAGCCAATTTCACATGTCATTTCAGTTAATCTTTATAAGAAATAATTGATAAAGACAAAATGCAAACTAGGAAATTAAATCACAGGGAAGGTCAGTAGGTTTGTTCCAGTAACTGAAGCTATCAGCTTGAGGAACTGAAAGAGACTTCTCTTTCCATGTCTGTAACTCTACTCTTTTCTTTTCTTATTGCTGTATAACTGTCTTCTGATGATTTAAGGGAGAATACAAATATAAAAAAAGTACACTACTGATATTTAAAGAAGAGTTATTAGTTAAAAGTATTTTAAGAGAAATTCAGCAAATGCCTACTTAGAAATTTTAGGATTAAGTACAATTTAGATTGACTATTATTAATTAGGTCTAAGCTTACGTTTTGCCAATGTTAGCAAAACTGGGTGCTAAATATGAAAGGGCAAAATAGAAACTTAAGTATAATTTTTGCATTTTTCTTAACAGAAAATTAGAACATGGAAGTAATTGTTAATTCTTTTGCAAATTGACAATTGCAACTAACTATTAATCTATCAGTACTCTGATATGGTTGCCAAAACACATCTAGTTAAACAGTTAAGGACAGATGGTAGTACTATAAATCCACCATGTAAGATTATAACTGGTGAACTGATGGACAAGGTAAGTATTCTTGAAAAATTTAATGGGAACAGCTGAATACAAGAATCCAATGGAAACCACTATTATGATCTTGATATAATTATATTGATTTTCCAGTTAGAGAGGTGTGAACAGAATGCATCTGTTTTCTCACTGGAAATATTATGGGTGACTTGATTATATAAAATACAATAAAAAATACAATTATATAAAATATTCAAAATATAATTGAAACATACATATTTCCAATTAGAAAATACTTTCTGCTCACAAATAAAAATAAATGCTTCCACATTTGTATGACAAATAGGAATACTTTTACTGAACATTATTAACAAAGAGGAAGTAGGCCAGTTTGAGGAAGTTGAAATTTACACCAGATACTCATCTAGAATACCAGGAAAATGAAATACTGAGTATGATTTTCTGTGTTTAACAACGTAAGTAAAGAAACAAGACTGATAATGCAGACGTAGGGACCAGTAGATATGCCCTGGGGGCTGGAATCTAGAGTTCTGAGATATCCAGTGGAATCATATAAAATATTTGACATATCTTGATTTAAGTAATATAACTATGATTTATTACTAATACTTAGAGCACTATATTTGCACTTAACATTAATCATATTATTTATAATATAAAGAACATATGCAATAGTGTTACATATTAATATATAAATGTAATTCTAATATGAATTCTATTAATGTTAATTATATTAATTATATATAGTTACATAAATTAATATTCAAACTAATTTTATTCAGGGTCCCAGTAAATATTATGAGGTTAGCAATTTGTTGGATATGGAAGAGAATTAATCAGAATTCTCACCCTCTCCCATCTGTTTTGAATGGCAAAAACAAGAAATATGTTAGTGAAAAGTTACCAAAGAACTGAAATTTTTCTACTTTAATGTGTAGATTGTCAAAAACTTTGAATTTTGACACCTTCAGCACCTTGATATTATTGAAAACCAGGCCTACAACCAGGAAGATATTGAAATTCATCCCTACAGAGCTAGGAGACTGAACAAATTAAAGTTCTCAAATGTATGACGTTTAATTTTTAATTCTCCAGTGGCGCTTGGGATGTCTCAATTTTTGGTAGAAATTTTTTTGATAATGCTTTGCTGGAAGCATACATAAAGACATTGTATTCTTTTTTGGGGGGTAGGGTGAACAGAGCAATAAACACCTTTATTACATGGTTGAAGACAGAAAATGAGGATTTATATGCCTTTCTGGGCCTTGATTTTCCTAATCTAGAACTCCAACTCTTTGCCCTCTAGCATATAGCCATCCACGCGGCCACACTGTCCCCGCCTTGAGGCAGTGCATGCAAGAGAGATTGCCCTGTTGGAACTGCTCCTCCAGGAGACTGCTGATTTTGGCATTCTTTTTCCTTTCATCCTATCTCTTCTGAAAATTTTAGGTCATTTTTTGTTTAAAATCTCTTCTTCCTCACGAGTCAGCTTGACTCCCTTCTTGAGGCCCAGGGCAGCGCATAGTGGGACTCGTGCCGCTGTTAGTACGGTGTGCTGTCGATGAGCACGATGCAGTTCTTCACCACGGTCTTGGTGCGGCCCAGCCCATTATCAGACACATTGTAGGCAACGTCAGTGATCCTAGTTTTTCCATTACAACACTCTGAGCCCCAGGAGAAATTCCCCACATTCAGTCTCAGGGCATTTGGTATTTCTTGTTACCTTCCCGCACGTGGACTGTGTGGATGCGGCGGTGCCAGTCTTGGTGCTGGCAGTCGGGCGCCCCAGCTCGTACTTCCGCTTCTTGTGGTAGGGCTCTCTCTTGCCTCTGGCCTTGCAGCGCTTGTGCCTGTTGTCCCGGGACATGCCCATCACTCGGCACTGGCTGGAAAGAGCAAACACATTATATTCTTAATAGAAAATTACAAGATTCTGTTAATTTCAAATTTATAAGTCCTAAAATATAACTTTCAGAAAATTTCAGAAAATTTTATTTAAAAATTAATATGACCACACTAGAAAATATATTTATCAGAAAAAATATTAATGAGAATATTGGATTCAGCTAAGCAACTGAATAAGGTACAAGGTACGTGATTATTTTCCAAAAACAATTTTATTTGTATTGCTCCTTTAACTGACATAATCTAAAATATTTATTTAGGAGTATGCATAGATACATGCTGTGTTTTACTTTTAAAAAATATTTTTGCATTAGTTTTTTAAAAGAACTAATTTTTGGTTATACCAATATATTAAAACGAATTTGTCAATCTGTAAATATTTTAATGATTATATACCATTTTAATACTATTACACCATTTTAATCACAGTATAATACCATTTTAATAATTTAGGGACCTCCTTTACATGGTTTGGAAGATAAATTATATGGTTACCCTACTAGTCTATTCATGTTAGTACTCATATCATATGCTGTCTTTTATTGCAATAACGTATGTATACAGCTGAACTACTGAGGGTAGTTGAAAAGTTCTTGTTACAGCACGTGTGTCTGACATCACTCCGAAATACTATGTCTGAAAGAGTATTTACTATTTAGGTGATGATCAAATGTTTTTGAATGAATGACCGGACTCATAAATCTGATTCTATGCATATCACATTGCTCAACTTCTGAAGCTCTAAGTTGCACTGATGGTGTCCTCCCATCCATCACTTTTGTCGGTATGCTTTTTGGTTTGTCACTTCTGTGATTTTGTTTATAGAATCATTCACCTCTGTGGTCAGTCCATATCTTTTAGTTAACTAAGACCCAAATATATTAAGTAAAAATGCAGATTCAGAAACTGTACAATGTTCTGATTTTTAGTCCCAGCCCCTCTTTACTGTGAATACTACCTTCTCACAATTTTCTTGACTTCCTTCTCTGTGTTATCAAAAGATTATTTACAAACCAAGTCACCATAACCTAGATCACTCCATCCTAGTGATGTGCGCTTTTTGTGAAAACTTACACCTACCACTTGACATTTTTAAACTATTAAACTTACCCATTATGTCGCTTAAATGTTTATATATTTGTGCCCTATCTTTTTTAACTTAACCATAAGCCCTATGAAAAGAGGGACCTTGTATTATTTCTCACAGTGCCTGAAACGCTTACTTGCCTGCAGTAGTATTGAGAGTATAAATTCATATTTTATTATATCCTAATAAAGACTCTGAAAACGTCTCTTGATGGGTAAAAAAAAAATGTCTTAGATGGTAGTCTTCAATTTCAATAGATATTTATTGCCATAAATATATGTTGTTATCTGAAGACGAATAATAAACGCTCTTTAAAATCAAAGATGGTCAAAAGTTAGAATTTGAAACATAGGCATAAGTCAAAGATATTTGGCGTTCAGTTCCAGACTACTACAATAAAGCAAATACTGGAATGAGGCAAGTCACACAGTCTTTTGGTTTCCTAGTACATGCTAAATTTATAGTTACATTATACTGTTGTTTACTAAGTATGCAATAGCATTGTCTAAAAAGTGTACATAGCTTTACTAAAAATACTTTATTGCTAAAAAATATGTGCAATCATCTGAACCTTTAGCGAGTCATAATGTTTTTGCTGGTGGAGGTTCTTGCCTTGATGTTTATGGCTGCTGACTTAATGTGGTGGTGGTTGCTGAAGGCTGTGACAATGTCTTAAAATAAAACAATTTTGCCACATAGATTAACTCATTTCATTTCATGAAAGATTTACCTGTACCATGTCATGATGTTTGACAGCATTTCGTCCACAGTAAAAATTCTCTCCAAATGTAAGTCATTCCTCTCAAACCCTGCCACTGCTTTATCAATGAACTTTATGTACTATTCTAACTCCGTTGCGGTAATTCAACAATGTTCACAGAGTCTTCACTAGAAGTAGATTCCATCTCAAGAAACCACTTTCTTTGCTCATCCATATAAAACAACTCGTCATCCACTGAAATTATTTTGTGAGATTGCAGCAATTCAGTCACATCTTCAGGCTCCACTTCTAATTTTAGTTATCTTGGTGTTTCCAGCACATCTGCAGTTATTTCCTCAACTGAAGTCTTGATCCTCTCAAAGTCTTCCATGAATGTTGGAATCACCTTTTTCCAAACTCCTGTTAGTGTTGATATTTTGACCTCCTCTTATGAATCACAAATGTAGATTGTAGAATGATTCACAATGTCAATTTAGCATAATTCTTAAGGGCCCTAGGACTTTGGAATGGTATTTGAGCATTGACTTATACTTAATATCAGCAGCTGCATTAGCACCTAACAATATAATCAATCTGTAATTTGAAGGTTTGAAGCCATGCATTGACTTCTCCTCTTTACCTATGAAAGGTTTAAATGGCACCTACTTCCAATAGTAGGCTGTTTCAGCTACATTGAAAATCTGTTGTTGAGTGTAGCCACCTTTATCACTAACCTTACCTAGATCTTCTGGATAACTTGCTGCAGCTTCGACATCAGCACTTGCTCCTCCATCTTGCACTTTTAAGTTACTGTGATGGCTTCTTACCTTTAATTGCGTGAATCAACTTTCGCTAGCTTCAAACTTTTCTTCTGCAGCTTCCTCACCTCTTTCAGTTTTAATACCATTAAAGAAAGTTAGGACCCAGCTCTAAATTTTGGTTTGGGTTACGGACATGTTGTTGCTGGTTTGATCTTTTATTCAGAACACTAAAACTTTCTCTGTATCAGCAATGAAGTTGTTTTGCTTTATTATTTTTGTGTTCACTGGAATAGCACTTTTAATTTTCTTCATGAACTTTTTCTTTGCTTTAACAAGTGGGCTATCTGGAGCAAAAGACTTAACTTTTGGCCTATCTCAGCTTTCACTATGCTTTCCTTACTAAGTTTAATCATTTTAAGCTTTTGATTTAAAGTGAGAGATATGCAACTTTTCCTTTCATGTAAACACTTAAAGGCCATTGTAGGGTTATTAATTGGCCTAATTTCAATATGGTTGTATCTCAGGGAAGAGGAAGGCTTAAGGAGAAGGAGAAGATGAGAGATGGGGGACGGCTGGTTGGTGGAGAAGTCAGAAAACACACACGCACACACACATTAAGTTTGTCATATGTGTGCAGTTCCTGGCACTCCAAAACAATTACAGCAAAAACCATAGTAAGATCACTGATGACAGCTTCACATTTTGGATATAATAATAGTGAAAAAGTTTGAAATATTTTAAGAATTATCAAAATGTCACACAGAGACAGAAAGTGAGCAATATGCTGTTGGAAAAATGGCACTAGTAAATTTTCTCAACGCAGGTTTGGCACAAATCTTCAATTTGTAAAAAATTCATTGTGAAACAGTAAAGTGTAGCACAATACAATGAGATATATTTTTATGTAGTTACAATGTTGACTAGCAACCTGTGTTTACATGAGCAGTCAATTCATCTATATGTTGAAAGTCTATAAAATGACCTGTTTTGCAAACTCAGTATTTAAGAAAAATGTAGTTACCAAAATACTCAATGTGAATGGAGATATAAATATTATCTTGCCTCTCTGAATCATTCAGGAAAGATTTAGCATTTTTTATAATAGGGATTCTGTAGTATTCTCTCAGTGTTTCTAAATGCAGCAACTATGACTTGGCAGAGGCAATGATAACAGTTTTTTCCTGCTACCAACAATAATCTCCAAAAGCAGAAACTTCATATTTACAGTTGCTTGATATAAAGGGATTTATGGCACATTAAAAAGTTCATTGCTTTTTCTGTCAGTACCTGTATGTGAAATACAGTGAAAAAAATATTTTTATAGTTATTATTTTGAAGTATATCATGAGAGCCTCCACTACAATGCCTGGTAATTAGTATCAGCAGCAAAACACATTGCTGTCTAAATTACTGCCCATATTCTTCATTTCTTCATTTAATGTACCACTTCAATATTAGCATCTATGTTAAATATCTTCCTTCAATTATAAAGGAAGCCAATTTTCAAACCTAATTACTGTGATATATGAAAATATTTTCTATATATGAATGGTTCCTAACATATTTTTCATCAGAATGTTTTTTTAATAATAGGCAAAAGAGTAAATTAAGACAATGTGATCACTATATTTGTTAAGACACAGTTTTTTATTTTTTATTTTATTTTGTTTTTGAGACAGAGTCTTGCTCCGTCACCTAGGCTGGAGTGCAGTGGCACGATCTCGGCTCACTGCAACCTCCGCTTCCTGGGTTCAAGCAATTCTCCTCCCTCAGCCTCCCAAGTGGCTGGGATTACAAGAGTGTGCCACCACGCCCAGCTAATTTTTGTATTTTTAAGTAGAGACTGGGTTTCACCAGGCTGGTCAGGCTTGTCTCGAGCCCCTGACCTCGTGATCCACCCGCCTCAGCCTCCCAAAGTGCTGGGATTACAGGCGTGAGCCACCGCACCCAGCTGTTAAGACACAGTTTTACAGTTACTGGAATTATAATCATTTTTGTTTTATTTTCTTGCTTGGTTTGTTTGTTGTTTTGTTGAAACTATTATATCTAGAACACAAAAAAATGTTTTTAATCCTTAAGAAAAATAAAATGACATATTTGTTAAATATAAAAACACTCTGAAAAAAATTGTAAGCCATAAGCAAGAACTGGAAGCCAAACCACCTCTACTCACTCACATTTTTGGTAATGAAATTTATTTTTATAGTTCCTAACTACTGAGACTAAAGCAACACATTATCTACCTTTTCGGCCTATGATGAGCCTTCACAATTTCACCAGCAAGATTTTCAAGGATATTTCTTTTGCTGAGCCCCCCTACATTATATCCCCAACCTCTGTGGTTGTGAAGTAATCCTTTATTTCTGAAAAGTTTTATACCTACTAAGTTTACTACCATATGATTGATCAATATTATATCTGTAGCTGTTTTTTAAAGGATGATCAATTTATACTGCATTTGTCAAGCTAAGCATCTGTCTTCTTAAGTAAAAGTCTGACTTAATTAGAACTATCAGCTTATAAAATTGTTAGTAACAATAGGCTTCCTGGTGTAAAAGGCAGCATTTTAACTACATTTCTGGGAGGTCAATATTTATCTAATTGTGGCCATTATATGGCCAAAAATAAAATAGATTGTTTAATTATGATTACTTATTAATATAGTTAGGATTACTTATTCTAGAAAATGAAGTCTCTGTTTTCATCTTTTTTTGTTTTTTTTTTTTTGCATTAATGTTTGTCAACCATTGTAACAGGAAAGAGAATTAGAAATTTAACTCGTTCTTATTTCAACCAGTTCCATTAATATAATCCTTTAAGAAAAGTGAGGGCCTTGAATTCTAGAGTTGAAATTCCTAGAGTTTATTTTTACTCTTGGAGCTTGTTGATACATATGGCATATAGTCATGTATACTCTAATATTCTATATCTATTTTATAAATCAAAAATGTAAATAAGAATTGAGAATTTGGTCTCCATGTCATTAGTGACATAATTTGCATAGACAATATTTTTTGACTTCGGTCTGGTCTTAAATTCCAAGAGAATGATGAAGTTTGAACAATATAAAATGGTATATTTACATTCTAAGGGATAAGCTTGCTAAAATTACAATTACTCTTCAATTATCTATTCATTAGTTTCAATAATGGTGCATATAATTTGAGAGAAGATGAATAAGAAAAGCATAGTTTCTGTCTGTAAAGTTATATTCCTGAAAACTCAATTCTGGAAGAATTACTTTTAGCAAAATAGGAGAAAAATACATTAAATAACTGAAGAAATGTGTGAGAGAATGAAAGGTCTTTACAGTTATTAAGTAAAACAATGAAGACAGCACACTCAATTCAATATCAATTAATAGCCTTATATGTACCAATAACAGATATGATAGCTTTGTTTTGGGATCGTTTTTATATTTTCAAAGAATTGGTCATAGATTGGTTTTTATGCATGCTACATAATACAAAACAAAAGCAAATTTCTTCCTGAATGTCTAACCACCTGTTAGAGAAAACAGCTCTAACCAAGGTGGTTTTTTGTTTTTTTTTTTTACTTTCTGATTCACAAGTATGAAGTAACATCAAACGGTATCATTGGTTCTAGAGGTAAAGAATGAAGTCACTGTCCTTTTTCAGTTCTGCTTTTTTTAAACTTTGCAGTAATCTTGGTTCAATTTCTGCATCAGTGGTTCATTGATGTTCTGTTTTGTTCTTTTCTGTTTTGTTTTAAGCCACTGTGTTTTTATGCTTTTTGTTTAAAGCCAATGAGTTCATTTTTCTTTATTGCGGTAAAATATACAAAATATAAAATTTACTATCTCAAATATTTTTAAGCGTATAGGTTACTGGTATTAATACATTCATAATGTTGTGTATCCAACACTATCATCTGTCTTCATAACAGTTTCCACCTTGTAAAACGGAAACTCCCAATATATTGGGAAATAACTCTCCATTTTCCCTGAATATTTGTGTGTTGAAACCTAATCACCAATGTGGTTAGGTATTAGAGGGTTGATCCTTTTGGGAGGTGGTTAGGCCGTGAGGGCAGACCTCTAAAGAATGAGATTAGTGCCTGTATAAAAGGAGTTCAGGATTGTTGTCTTGCTACTTCTGGTTGTGAAGACATAGCCAGGAGCCTGATGTCTGAAGCAAGAAACTGGCCTTCCTCAGACACTAAATCTGCTGGTACCTTCCCTGCTTTTAGAACTGTGAGAAGTAAATGTTTATAATCCACTCAATTTATAGTATTTGTTATGGCAACTCAACTGGACTAAGAAATCTCCTCCCCCAGTCTCTGACAACCACTATTTTATTTTTGTCTCTAAAAGTTTAACTTCTCTGAGTACTCTATATGAGAGCAAACATAAAGTACTTGTCCTTTTGTGACTAGTTTATGTCAGCCAGCATAATGTCCTCAAAATTCATCCATGTTGTAGCATATGTCAGAATTTCATTCCCCTTAAAAGCCGACTGATATTCTGTTGTATGTATAGACCTCATTTTGCTTATCCATTCATCTATTGATAAATACTTGCTTTGATCTCATATTTTAGCTGTTGTGAATAATACTGATATGAATATGGATGTACAAATATATCTGAGACTCTGCTGCAATTAGGTATACACTCAGAAGTAGAATCCCTGGATCATGTAGTAATTTTATTTTTAAAATTGCGAGGAACCAACTATACTGTTTACCACAGTGACTGCCATTTTGCATTCCCTCCAACAATGCTTAAGGGTTCTAATTTCTCCACATTCTCACCAACACTTGTTATTTTTTTCTTTTAAGTAGTAGCTTTTCTAATGGGTATCAAATGGTATCTCATTGTAGTTTTAATTAGCATTTTACTAATGCCTAGTGATGTTGAGCATTTTATGTGCTTATTGGCAATTTGAATATTTTTGGAGAAATATCTATTCAAGTCCTTTGCCCATTTTTGAATTGAGTTACTGCTTTTTTTGTTGAGTTTTAGGAGTTTTTATACATTCTCCATACTGATTGCTTATCAGCAATGTGAGTTACAAATATTTTCTTTCATTTTGTGGGTTGTAGTTTTACTCTGTTGCTATTTTAATGCACAGTTTGAAAAAAATTTATGAATGCCATTTGTTTTCTGTTGTCATCCATGCCTTTAGTCTCATACCCAAAAAATTACTGCCAAATTCAATGTCATAAAGTTTTGTCCCATGTTTTCTTCTAAGAGTTTTATATTTTTAAATCTTACATTTAGGTCTTTGATCCATTTTAAATTAATTTCTGTATATAGTATAAGGTAATGATCTAACTTGATTCTTTTGAGTGAAAATATCCAGTTTTCACAGCACCACCAATAAAAAGACTATTCCCCATTGAATGGTCTTGCCTCCTTTTACAAAATATTTTTACCTGTATGCAAGGGATATTTCTGGGTTCTCTATCCTCTTCCATTGATTCATATGTCTATTTTTATAGGGGTACCACACTATTTTGATTGCTAGAACTTCGCAGTGACTTTTGAAATCAAGAAGTCTGAAGTCTGAGTCTTCCAACTTTGTTTGTTGTCATTGTTGTTGTTGTTGTTTTTTTTTTTTTTTCAAGATTTGTTGTGGCTATTTAGGGTCCTTTGAGTTTCATGTGAATTTTAGAATGGGTTTTCTATTTCTGTAAAAAAAAAAAAAACAAATGTCATTGGGGTTTTGATAGGGATTCCATTGAATCTGCATATGTTTTGGGGTACTTTTGGTGGAGTAAAAATATTAGGTCTTCCAATTAATGAACACAGGATGTATTTTCATTTATTTATGTCTTCTTTGTTTCTTTTAGAAATGTTCTATAGTTTCCATTGCACAAGTCCTTTAATTCTTCGGTTAAATTAGCTCCTAAGTATTTAAATGAATTCTCATGTATTTTATTACTTTTGATACTACTATAAATGGATTTTTTAATTTTTTTTTTCAAAATGTTCATTGTTGGTGTACAGAAATGCAACTGATTAGCTGGGTATGGTGACATATGCCTCTCATTCCAGCATTTTGGGAGACTGAGGTGGATCACTGAAGTCCAGGAATCCAAGGTTGCAGTGAGCTATGATCATGCCACTGTACTCCAGCCTGGGTGACAGAAGAAAACTGAAGAAAGAGAGAAAGGAGAAAGGGAGAAAAAGAGGAAGGGAGGAAGGAAGTAAGGAAGGAGAAAGAGGAAGAGAGAGAGAGAGAAATAAAGGAAGAGGAGAAAGAGAGAGAGATAGTGAGAAATAAAAAAGAAAGAAAAGAAAGAAAAACTGATTTAGTGTGTTGACTCTGTTGCTTGCTTACTTTTCTGATTTCATTTATTTGTTCTAATCGTTTTTTAACATGGGATCTTTAGAGTTTTCTATGTGGTTTTCTGTCATCTGCAAACAGAGGTAATTTTAGTTTGTCCTTTACAATTTGGATGCCATTAGTTTGGGGTTTGTTTCATTGTACCTGAAACACCTTTAGCTGAAACAATCTTTTGCCTTTTAAAATAAGCTGCCTACTTTTCACTGAGAGCTGCATTTTTGAATGCATATATTCTAAATCTTTATTCATTTTTTATTTTATTTCACTGCAGTCTGAGTCCTGTCATGACAGTCTTGCCTTCCATATAGAACTTCCTGCATTGTCTGTTAGACATTGGCCAATTACTTGATTTAGGCATGGAGTCCAGGTCGGTGTTTCAGAAAGGGGCTGATCTGCAAACTTTTTGTACAGGCTACACAATAGGATTACATTGTTACTATTAAAATATAAGTTGATGCACAACTTCCTTTGTTGAAAAAGACTTTCTCAAAAAAATTACCAGCTGAACTTCACTGTGATGTTGGTTGATTTATTATAAACATAAGTTTTCAACTCCTTTGAGTAAATACTAAGGTCTGTGATTCCTGCATCATATGGTAAGAATATGTATTCTGTTGTAAGAAACTGCCAGACTGTCTTCTAAAGTCGCTGTGCCGTTTTGCATTCCAACAGCAATGAATGAAATTTCACACTGCTATGCATCCTGACCATCATTTGGTGGTGCAAGTGTACTGGACTTTGGCCATTCTAATAGTTGTATAGTGGTATTTTATTGTTTTCATTTGCATTGCCTTGATGACATGATGCACAGCATCTTTTAAAATACTTAATTTCCATCTGTTTGTCCTCTTTGGTGAGATATCTGTTAAGGTCTTTGGCCCATTTTGAAAATCAGGTCATTTATTTTCTTGTTATTGCGTTTGTAGAGTGTTTGTATATTTTCGACAACAATCATTTATTAGATGTGTCTTGGCAAATATTTTCTCCCAGTCCATAGTTTTTATTTTCTTGACAGTGGTCTTTGCAGAACAACAAAAATTTCAACAAATTCAGCTTCAAAATGATTTATTTCAGTAGTTGTGCCATTGGTGTCATATCTAAAAAGCTATCAACAAGCCCAAGGTCATCTAGGTTTTTTTCTACATTATTTCGTAGTAGTTGTGTAGTTTTGGACTTTGATGTCATGTGATTTGGATTTGGATCTAAACCTGTTATCTGGAATGTATGTGTTGCTTGAAAATTAAACTTCTCAGATTTAATTTCCTTATCTATAAAAAGTAGATAATGATAATACTTTACAAATTTGTTGTAAGGATTAAATGAAGAAATAAGTATGTGAAATATGATAGCACAATCATACTGAGTTAATTAACTTAAGTAGGTTTTACTTTCCATTGTTTTAACAACCCAAAGTCAACAGTGGTCCGAAAATACTACAGGATTAAAAAAAATTATTCATAATATATTTTACATACTTGTGAGGTACATGTGAGGACATGTTACATGGATAGAAGGTGTAATGATTAAGTCAGGATATCTGGGGTAAACTTTACCATGAAAATTTATCATTTCTATGTGTAGGTAACATTTCAAGTCTTCTCTTTTTAGCTATTTTTATTACATAATACATTGTTGATAACTATAGTCTTCCTAATCTGCTATCAAGTATTAGGGTTTATGTCTTCTATCTAACTGTACCCACTAATTAACATATCTGGTATCTGTTCTCTACCTCCATTAGATCTAATTTTTATCATTTACGTTTGAAAAAGAACATGTGGTATTTGTCTTTCTGTGACTGTCTTATGTCATATTAAGGTAAAGTCCTCCAGTTTAATCCATGTTACTGTATGACATGATTTCAGTCACCTTTATTGCGGAATATCACTCCATTGTGTATATATGGTAGATTTTCTTTATCCATTCATCCATTGATGGACACATACGTTGATTCTGTATCTTTCCTATTGTGAATCATGCTGTCATAAATGTGCAAATTCAGGTACATATCACTTTATTGATATATTGATTTATTTTCTTTTGGATAAATATCCAGTGTGATTGGTGGATTGTAATAGTTCTATTTTTTTTTTTTTAATAACTGCCATGATGTTTTCTATAGTTGGTGTACTAATTTACATTCCCACTAGTAGGGCAGGAATTACGTTTTCTCAGCACCTTCACCAGAATCTGTTTTTTTTTTTTGGTTTTGTTTTTGGTTTTGGTTTATTTTTGGTCTTTTTAATAGCCATTCTAACTGGGGTAAGGTGGTATCTCATTGTGGTTTTAATTTGCATTTTCCTAATGATTAGTGATGTTGAGCAGCTTCTCAGATGCCTGTTGGCCATTTGTATGTCTTGAATGTCTATTTATGTCCTTAAGCTACTTTTAATGACATCTTTAAAAATTTGGTACTTGGGTTCCTTGTATATTCTAGATATTATCTTTTGTCAGATTAATGGTTTGAAAGTATTTTCTCCCATTCAACAGGTTGTAAGTGCATTCTGTAGCTTCCCTTGCTGTTCAGGTGCTTTTAACTTTAATATAGTCCCATTTGTCTATTTTTGTTTTAGTTGTCAGTGATTTCAATGTCTTAGCCATGAAATCTTTGTCTAGACTGATGTCTTAAAGTGTTTCTCCTATGTTGTTTTCTAATTGGCTTTATAGTTTTAAATTTTACATTTAAGTCTTTAATCCATCTTGGGTTTGTACCTGGCTAGAGATAGGGGTGCAGTTTTCTTCTTCTGCATGTGACTATTCAGTTTTCCCAGTACTATTTATAGAAGATAGTATCTTTTCCCCAGTGTATATTCTTGGAAACTATACAATAACTCAGTTGGCTGTAAATATGTGGATTCATTTCTGGACTCATTATTCCATTCCATTGTTCTATATCTGTTTTTATATGACTACTATAGTGTTATTGTTACAATGGCCTTGTATTATATTTTGAATTTGGATGATATAATGCCTCTATCTTTGTTCTTTTTGTTTAGGACTGCTTTGGCTATTCTGGCTCTTTTTTGTTTTCATATAAATTTTAGGATTTTTTTTTTCTAATTCTGTGAAAGATGATATTAACATTTTGATAGAGATTATAGTGAATCTGTAGGTAGCTTTGAGCAGTAGAATCATTTTAATAACATAATTTTTCTGATTCATGAATACAGATTGTCTTTCCAATTGTTTGTTTCCTCTTTATTTCATCAGTCCTGTAGTTGCCCTTGCAGAGATCTTTACCTCCTTTGTTAAATTTATTCCTATTTTTTGTAGCTATTGTAAGTGGGATTGTTATCTTGATTTCTTCTCAGCTGGTTCACTATTGGCATATAGAAACACTAGAAACACTACTGATTTTTAAGTGTTGATTTTGTTTCCTGCAATGTTACTGAATTTATTAATCAAATCTAGGAATTTTTTATGAAGTCTTTCTATTTTTCTAGACCTAAGATCGTATCATCAGCAAAGAGGGACTTTGACTTTCTGTTTTTTCAATGTAGATGCCTTTTATTTATTTTTCTTGCCTAATTGCTCTGGCTACACGTTCCAGTATTATGTTGGTGTACTGCTGGATTCAATTTGGTAGTATTTTGTTGGAGATCTTTTCATCTACCTTCAGGGATTTTGGCCTGCTGCACTATGAGCCTGACTCTGGGGAGGGTGGAACCACTGTCAGTGGGAGGAGCTTAGGCAGGCACCTGTGGGGCAGGTGATCTCCCCTTATGTTGGTCCCATAATAGCCTGCACCAGCAGCAGCAGCAACAGCAGAGAGATTTGTCCTCAGGGTGTATGAAAGTGCCCAGCCTCCCACCTTGGCCAGCTGTGCCAGAGGTGGTGGTAGCCTCAGGGCAGGTTGCAGTTCTTTGGGAACTGAGCTTTCAGAATGGCACCATGTTGCACCTGTCCAGACCTCAGAAAGCTGTGGAACCCAGAATGAGTTTCTTCTCTGGAGCAATTCTCTACATAATATCAAGGCAGCTTTCCGTGTTAGTCTTAAGGCCCCTAGAGAGTCAAGGGGTTTTCTGATGCCTAGGATTATTGAAGTCATTGGTGTGGTTGTGAAGCCCTGGGGGGTCAGTTGCTCACACTTTTCCTGCATCTGCAGCTTCTTCCTTTATTACAGTATTTTGAGAGAGAGGAAGAGGGACTACTTTTACATCACTTTTATTACTGTATATTATTATAATTGTTAAATTTTATTAGTTATCGTTGCCCATCTCCTACTATGCCTAATTAATAAATGAAAATTTATCATAAGTGTGTATATGTAAGAAAAAAATAGTAAATATAGTGTTCAATACTATCTGCAAGTTCTGTCATCTGCTGGGGGTCTTGAAGTGTACCCTGCATGGATAAAGGGGGACAACAGTAATGAATACCACTCAGGAACAGCCAAATAAAAAAGACGCAGTGGGTAAGGACTGACGTAGGTGAGGTTTTGATCTTACATGCACTCTTCAGGCACACCACCCTGCCAACACTTCTATGTGTTCATGGAGAGGGAGGTTGTCATACACTGAGTGTAGCCATTTAAACTCTTTTAATGGACAATGGAAGAATTTGATTCACTGACCTGATTCTCTAACTCCTAGATTTTCTTTTATAAATACTGCATTTGTAAATAATCAAGAGCACATTTTTTCCTTAAATGACTTTAATCCCAGCAAAGAAACAGATAACAAGTATTTGGTTGGGCATGCTTTTGACTTTTGATGATAAGGCTCAAGAGGAAATCACTCTAACGAGTATATATTTCTCAGTGCCCCTGTAATGGTTAAATAATTAAGAATGTACTTATATGAAGTCCTCCTAATAGATAAGGCTATTTCAAATCCTCTTTCAACTGTAAGTGATTGAAGACAGCCCCATGCATATCTAACATCCATGGTCACACACTCTCTTAAATATTTAAAAACCGGCTACACTAATATTCCTTAATAGTCATTTGAAGGTTTTATTATTTAAACATCTTTTATTATTTTTAAAATTAAAAATATCGCTTTGCTTACCGTTTTGGTAACTCATTGAAACTGGTGATTGGTTTTCATGAAATAAAGGCAAAATTTTATTCATACTATCAAAAAAGACATGAACTACTCTCTGATCCCCTTAAGAAATACACACAAATACACATTTTCCTATAATCTTATATTTTCATGCATTATTCTTCCCAAATAAGGTAGACATCTGTATATGGATTTAAACATTAGGACTAAGTATTTGGAAACCTTGCCTGACATCTTGAGCCAGTAGATACAAAAAGAAAATGCCAAAATCAGAATTTATTTTGGGCATTTGTTACTTAATGGCTTTATTACTACTAACATTTACATATATTAGAATAATACATGGGTAATGCCAAAATTAATGTACATGAAGTACATTGCCATGTAAACTGGAATTTGAATTTAATTTGAAATTCTGTAACATTTTAAATTACTATTTTTATTCTAATACTTTGATGCTTTCCATAAAGCATGACTTTTACTTATTGCCATTGCAAGTTTGTGAATTGCAAATGATGGTGTGAGTAGGTCAACCCTCTATTTTATTTGATAACTTTAAATAACCAGTAAGGCTAGATTTTCAAAGTCATCTTTTAATCATGAACTACTGGTAGCATTTGCAATTGGAAATAATGTGACATAGGTTGTTTTCAAGAACATACATTCTGGAATCAGATTGCCTCATTTGAATTTTTAGTCTGCTACTTTTTAGCTAGGCGACTTTGCTTAATTTTTCTGTTCCTCTTTTTCTTCTATAAATGGGTTCTTGTTGTTATAAAAAGATAATCTGTGTGAATATCTTAACACAATATCTAGCATTTAGTAAATGTCAAGAAATATAATTTTATTTTTATTTTTATACTCTTCCTTTAGTATACATGCAGTGTGGTAGTTTGATAAATAGACTTTTGAACCAGGTAGTTTAGTATAAGTGAAAAAACTCATGTAATTCATTTCCTTCATGTTAAATATTTCATAACATTCAGAATAAATTTTACACCACAAAAAACTGATTCTATCAGAATAGTGAGTTCTAACTTTTTCCTTTTTAACACCTGAAGCTTTCTTTCATCATATTCGAAGTTTTCACACTATACATGTAATCATAACTGCAAAGGCCTATCCTTCTCACTGGATAGTCCAAAGAATGAAATGTCAAACTATTAATAGTTTGCACCTTCGTATCAGGAGAAGTTTTCCACCGGCAGACTTGAGTGCACTATAATGAGTGTGCTTGGTTTCAAATAATTTAGCTTTTTTGAGGTGAAGAAACTACCCTGGGAGGTCTTTAAAACAAAAGGCCTTTTAAATCGCCTTTAATTTAGGGATGCTTTCCAACTCAGACTCTTAAACTTTATGAAAATATACTGTGTTTGAACAATTTTAACCCAACATTGTCATTCTTCTTTTCAAGCCACTGAAAATTGAATGGGCTGAATATTTCAGGTGTGGACAAATGACATTCATATATAGAGAGAGTCTAGAAAAACCCCATATTTGGTAACAGTTTGTTGAGTTGAATAGTTTCAAAAAATTCTCACAAAAATAATTTATAAAAAAGTAAATACATATTGTGGGAGATTTTATCATTAGGCATAATTTATCACACTGATAAACTCTTCCACTTAAAGGGAAGTTTATTCTTTCACAGGAAGAAAAAAGTAGCTGCAAACACATTTAGATTTCTTAGGAAAATACAAATATAACCTGACAGCAAATGTGTTTTCACTTTTTATCATTTGACTCCAGTATCATTAATCTTTTTTTTTAATTTTTATTTTTTAAGTTGTACTTTAAATTCTGGGGTACATGTACGGATCTTACAGAATTGTTGCAAAAGTATGCACATTTGCTGTCTCCTTCCCCTGTCATGTATATCAGGTATTTCTCCCAGTATTATCTCTCCCCAACCTCTCCAGCCCCTGCTGTCCCTCCCCAGACCCCCACCCCACAATAGACCTGGGTGTGTGATGTTCGTCTCCCTGTGCCCATGCATTCTCATTGTTGAACACCTCCTATGAGTGAGGACATGTGGTGTTTGGTTTTCTGTTCTTGGTTCAGTTTGCTGAGAATGGTGGTTTCCAGATTGATCCATGTCCCTACAAAGGACGCGAACTCATCATTTTTTATGGCTGCATAGTATTCCATGGTGTATGTGTGCCATATTTTCCTTGTCTAGTCTATCGTCGATGGGCATTTGGGTTGCTTCCAGGTCTTTGCTATTGTAAACAGTGCCACAATGAACAGATATGTGTAAGTGTCTTTATAATAGAACAATTTATAATCCTTTGAATATATATCCAGTAATGGGATTGCTGGGTCAAATGGAATTTCTATTTCTGGGTCCTTGAGGAATCGCCACACTATCTTCCACAATGGTTGAACAATTTACACTCCCACCAACAGTGTAAAAGTGTTTTTTAATGATCACCATTCTAACTAGTGTGAGATGGTATTTCAATGTGGTTTTGATTTGCATTTCTCTAGCAACTAGTGATGATGAGCATTTTTTCATATGTTTGCTGGTCTCATAAATGTCTTGTTTTCAAAAGTGTATGTTCATATCCTTCACCCACTTTTGTATGGCTTCGTATGTTTTCTTCTTGTAAGTCTGCTTTAGTTCTTTGTAGATGCTCAATATTAGCCCTTTGTCAGATGAGTAGATTACAAAATTTTTTTCCCATTCTGTTGCTTGCTGGTTCACTCTAATGTTTGTTTCTTTTGTTCTGCAAAAACTGTTAAGTCTAGTTAAATCCCATTTGTCTATTTTGGCCTTTGTTGCCAATGCTTTTGGTGATTTAGTCTTGAAGTCCTTGCCTATGCCTAAGTCCTGAATGCTTTTGTCTAGGTTTTCTTCTAGGGTTTTTATGGTGTTAGGTCTTACGTTTACATGTTTAATCCATCTGGAGTTAATTTTAGTGTAAGGCGTAAGGAAAGGATCCAGCTTCAGCTTTCTGCACATGGCTAGGCAGTTTTCCCACCATTTATTAAACAGGGAATGTCTTCCCCATTGCTTATTTTTGTCAGGTTTGTCAAAGATCAGATGGTTGTAGATGTGTGGTGTTGCTTCCAAGGCATATGTTCTGTTCCACTGGTCTACATCTCTGTTTGGGTACCAGTACCATGTTGTTTGATTACTGTACCTTGCAGTGTATTAGTTTGAAGTCAGGTAGCGTGATACCTCCAGCTTTCTTCTTTTTGCTTAGAATTGACTTGGCTATGTGGGCTCTCTTTTGGTCCCATATGAAGTTTAAGGTGTTTTTTTCCAGCTCTGTGAAGAGAGCCAATGGTAGCTTGATGGGGATAGTGTTAAATCTATAAATTACTTTGAGCAATATGGTGATTTTCACAATATTGATTCTTCCTAACCATGAGCATGGAATGTTTTTCTATCTGTTTGTGTCCTCTCTTATTTCCTTGATCAGTGGTTTGTAGTTCTCCTTGAAGAGGTCCTTCACGTACCTTGTTAGTTGTATTCCTAGGTATTTTATTCTCTTTGTAGCAATTGTGAATGGGAGTTTGCTCTTGATTTGGCACTCTTGTTAGTCTGTTACTGGTGTGTAGGAATGCCTGTGATTTCTAGACATTGATTTTGTATCCTGAGACTCTGCCGAAGTTGCTTATGTTTCAGGAGATTTAGGGCTGAGATGATGAGGTCTTCTAAATATACAATCATGTCATCTGCAAATTGAGACAATTTGACTTCCTTTTTTCCTAATTTAATATCCTCTTTTTCTTTTTCTTGCCTGATTTCCCTGGCCAAAACTTCCAATACTATGTTGAAAAGGAGTGGTGAGAGAGGGCATCCTTGTCTTGTGCCAGTTTTCAACGGGAATGCTTCCAGTATTTACCCATTCAGTATGATATTGGCTGTGGGTTTTTCATAAATAGCTTTTATTATTTTGAGATACATTCCATCGATACCGAGTTTATTGAGGGGTTTTAGTATAAATAGCTGTTGAATTTTGTCAAAGGCCTTCTCTGTATCTATTGAGATAATCGTGTGGTTTTTGTCTTTGGTTCTGTTGATGTGGTGAATTATGTTTATAGATTTGCATATGTTGAACCAGCCTTGCATCCCAGGGATGAAGCCAACTTGATGGTGATGGGTAAGCTTTTTGATGTGCTGTTGCATTTGGTTTGGCAGTATTTTATTGAAGACTTTTGCATCAATGCTCATCATGGATATTGGCCTGAAGTTTTCTTTTTCTGCTGAGTCTCTGCCTGATTTTGGTATCAGGATGATGTTGGTTTTCTAAAATGAGTTAAGAAGGATTCCCTCTTTTTGTATATTTGGAAATCTTCATTCCACTATAGGATTACATTCCAAAACTGTCTACCTGTGAACTATTAAATTCCAACAATATCCTGTTCATTGACTGCAACGTTCTGGCTCCCAGATGCCTTGGTTCTCAATGTATTTGCTTTTCAAGTTTCAAGTTGTCCTAGCAAATCAGTCTGTTGGCCGTCTTCTCCCATGAGTTTCTTTCTGAATTATTTTCTTCCTGAACCAGCTTAGACTATCCCTTACCCTGTGCCTGCTCAATGTTTTTCCTCTCTGTCCTTTTGACTCTACTCATAGTGTCAGACTCCTGACTTTTGAGGGATATAAGGCATTGCTTCAGTTACTTCTTCATGTGTAAGAAACTACTCCAATACTTCAGAGATTAAAATAACCACATTTTATTATATCCAATTATAGTAATTCTCATTAGTGGATGGCTGATCTAGTCTCCAGTGTCCAAGATGGTTTCATATGTCTGGAACCATGTTAGGGTACAATGGGAAGTCTAAGCTAAACTCTGCCCTCTCCTTCTCCATATTGTCTCCGGGCCTCTTCTCATGGTTTCTGCAGAGGAGTAGTTGAAGTTTTACATGGGGTTTAGAGCTTCCAGAGTAGGCATTTCAAAAGTTAGGAAGTGGAACTGCCAGACTTGTGTCCTTGTCCCAGAAAGGATCCCCACATCTCATTATTTGTGATTATTCTCCTTAAAAGTTTTAATTTTCTCTAACCCCTTAAGTGATTATATTCAAGAGTGAAGTCCTTATTTGGTATTTTATTTATTTTTTGTCTATATTCACTCTGAGCTAGTTCAATAATTATAACCTGGAATCAGGCCTTTTTTCTGAGTTTTTAGATACATATTTTCCCTTGACAATCAGACAGATGTTTCTGGGCATGTAATAGACAAAATATTATGTAAAACTTATCCAGTGTAAACAACTAAAAATTCTAGACAATATTGTAAAATTAGTATTAAAAATTTAAAATATTTATTTGAAAAATACTTTATCAAATTTAATGAAAGAAGTACAGTGAGGTTACTTTTGACTTGAGGGTATTTGCTGAACATGGGCAAGTTTGAGCTTCAATTGTAATGGCATCTTTAGGCAAGGGGTGCAGATCTTAAAACCCAGAGTATTCACTGAGGGAGAGATCTGTAAGGTAGGAGTAAAGCAGAATTAAACCCAACCTACACATTCCCACTCCCAAGGAAGTGCAAGAAATGTGTGACTTTGAAATGAACAGGATGGGATGTTGTGGTAATCCATTCTTGAAATTATAGTCACAAGCTGACCTTTATAGATTTTTTTTTTTCTTCTTATACTTTAAGTCCTGGGGTGCATGTGCAGAACGTGCAGATTTATTACATAAGTATACATGTGCCATGGTGGTTTGCTGCATACATCCCCACTGTCATCTACATTAGGTATTTCTCCTAATGCTTTCCCTCTCCTAGCTTCCAACAGGCCGTGGTGTGTGATGTTCCACCCACTGTGCCCATGTGTTCTCATTGTTTAGGACCCACTTATGAGTGAGAGTATGTCCTGTTTCGTTTTCTGTTCTTGTGTCAGTTTGTTGAGAATGATGGTTTCCAGCTTCATCCATGTTCCTGCGAAGGACATGAACTCAGTCTTTTTTATGGCTGCATAGTGTTCCATGGTATATGTGTGCCACATTTTATCCAGTCTATAATTGATGGGCATTTGGGTTGTTTCTAAGTCTTTGCTATTATAAAGAGTGCCACAATAAACGTGCATGTACATGTGTCTTTATGATAGAATGATTTATAATCCTTTGGGTAAATACTCAGTAATGGGATTGCTGGATCAAATGATATTTCTAGTTTTAGATCCTTGAGGAATTGCCACACTGTTTTCCACAATGGTTGAACTAATTAATGCTCATCGAGCAGTGAAAAAGCATTCCTATTTCTCCACCATCTGTTGTCTCTTGATTTTTTAATGATTGCCATTCTAACTGGTGTGAGATGGTATCTCAATATGGTTTTAATTTGCATTTCTCTAATGAACAGTGATGATGAGCTTTTCTCATGTTTGTTGGCTGCATAAATGTCCTCTATTGAGTAGTGTATGATCATATCCTTTGCTCATGGGTTTTTATTTTTCTTGTAAATTTGTTTAAGCTCTTTGCTGGATATTAGCCCTTAGATTGCAAAATTTTTTTCCTATTCTGTTGGTTGCCACGTCACCCTCATGATAGTTTCTTTGCTGTGCAGAAGCTCTTACATTTAATTAGATCCTATTTGTCTTGGTTTCTGTTGCCATTGCTTTTGGTGTTAGTTTTTGACCATACTTACATGGTGAATGGCATTGCCTAGGTTTTCATCTAGGGTTTTTATGGTGTTAGGTCTTATGTTTAAATCTTTAATCCATTTGGAGTTAATTTTTGTATAAGGTGTAAGGAATGAATCCTGATTAAGCTTTTTGCATGTTGCTAGCCCAATTTCCCAACACAATTTATTAACTAGGGGATCCTTTCCCCCATTGCTTGTCAGGCTTGTCAAAGATCAGATGGTTGTAGATGTGTAGAATTACTTCTAAGGCCTTTATTCTGTTACATTCGTCGATATCCCTGTTTTGGTACCAGTACCATGCTGTTTCGATTACTGTAGCCTGGTAATATAGTTTGAACTCAGGTAGCATGATCCCTCTGGCTTTCTTTTCCTTTTTTGGGGTGGTTCCATATGAAATTTAAGGTGGTTTATTCCAATTCTGTGAAGAAAGTCAATGGTAACTTGATTTGGGATAGCATTGAATCTATAAATTGCTTTGGATAGTATGACCATTTTCATGATGCTGATTTTTCTTAACCATGAGCATGGAATGTTTTTCTACCTGTTTGTGTTGTCTCTTATTTCCTTGAGCAGGTTTGTATTTCTCCTTGAAGAGGTCCTTCACATCCCTTGTTAGTTGTATTCCTAGGTATTTTATTCTCTTTGTAGCAATTGTGAATGGGAGTTCACTCCTGATTTGGCTCTTTAACTCCAATTCAAGTCACTTGATGATTCAAATAAGCCTCAAGTCATGCACTTTATTTAATGTGTTCCTAGACAGTGATGTCCATAGTTGCATGTGGACACAAATTTTCTCTGGAGAGAAAAACCATCACTTTAGGCATCAAAATAGTCTATAAATATTTTTAAAGGGCAATAAAGAATACAGAATTGAATTTGTCAAAATTAATCAAGACAGACAGGTAGACAGTACTGTGAATGAAAAGCAACAGTAAAAACTTCCTCAAATTGAAATTATCAGGCAGTATAAAACAATTACTTTGTTTAAAGAAATGTAAGACAAGTTTAACTACATTTTCAGGTAAATATGGTGTTGCAGGTATACAAAAAACTACACAGAAATTGAATTAAAAACATACTATATATTTTGCAGATTAAGCTGGATTGGAGAAATAATTTTTACTCAGAAGAATTTATTCATAATGTAGTACAGAAACACCAACAAGTGGAAAATTTGGAAGAAGTGTTAAAACACACCAAAAACAGAAGGAACAGGGTCATCTAATGAGGTTATAAAGAAGGAAATACAGGTGTTAAACAGCTAATGATGAGAATTTTCCAAAATTTCCTTAGATGAAAGACATCAGAGTTAACAGATTTAAGAAGCCCAACAAATCCCAAACCCATAAGTGAAAAGAAACCCATCTCTAAGTACCATATATTGAAACTGCAGAACAACAATGGCCATCTGAAGACAGTGGAATTATATAATGAAGCGCTGAAAGAACAAAGCCTGTCAAACCATAAGAAAAATTCCTTTTAATGTTTTTGTGTTTATAAAACATTAAATATCTATCCATGTAAACAACATATCCATCCATGTAGATGACAGATACATGTGTATATATAACATTAAAAGATATATACATGTCTTTTAATGTGTATATAAATTTATATGTATAATTATATATGTATAGTACATTAATTCTACAGTGTGTATATGCACATATAGACATATACATATATACGCATATGTCCATTTATGTGTATATGTACATATACACAAATGTATGTGTATATATATAAACATATACATGTATATATACACACATATATACATACATATACTCTGGGACATCTATTTACTTCCCATATCTCTAATTATGAATTATCGCATGCTTATGAGTAGCTAAATGTTGGATCATCTCGGGAAAACATAGCACTATTGTGTATGGTGTCCTATAGAGATCTTCAGTCTCTGGACACAGCATTAAGAGCTCTTGCTTTCATAGCCCCACAAACTAAAAGATAATTTTTAGAAAATCATGATCAGCGAATTCACTAAAGATATGATAGATCTAAATGATAAGACACAAGGAAAGTGGTCACAGATGGAAAGTCTATAGTGAAAGAAGGAATGAAGGGCAAATAAGCTAGCAAATATCTGGGTATTTAAAAAATACTATAGAAATACTATAAAAATATTATAATGTAAAAATGATTTTTTTTTCTCTTGTGACACAGAGTCTTGCTCTGTTGCCCAGGCTGGAGTGCAGTGGCACTATCTAGGCTCACCACAATCTCTGGCTCCCAGGTTTAAGTGATTCTTCTGCCTTAGCCTCCCAAGTAGCTCAGACAACAGGCATGCCAGCTAATTTTTGTATTTTTAGTAGAGACGGCTTTTCACTCTGTTGGCCAGGCTGGTCTTGAACTCCTGACCTTGTGATCTGCCTGCCTCAGCCTCCCAAAGTACTGGGATTAGAGGCGTGAGCCCCCACACCTGACTATAATGTACAATAGACATTTTATAAAAAAAAAAAAGAATTGAAATTTATGACTCAGTAACACATGTTAAAATGAGAATAAAAGGAACAAATTGTCCTTAGATTACTGTTTTCTTCAGTGATATGTAAGGGTATTGATAGATAAGTATGCAAGTTGCAAGCTTTGGGACAATCAATGATAGAAACAGAGTAAATAAGTCTTCAGCTAGTAGCATAAAAAGATCAGAGTGATAATATAATCCATCCATCTAAAAGAAGGCAATAACGAATACTAGAAAACAAATAGTACAAAGTAAGTTACAGTAAATTTAAGGCAGAAATCTAATAAAGCAAAAAATAAGTAGATACAGCAAATGTCAATGAATAAACTGCTAAGTGCTCTGGGTAAAATAAGATTGACAGACTCTTAAAAAATCTTAAAAAATAAGCTCATGCTGTTTAAAAGAGATGCTTGTAAAATATAAAGATACTGAAAGTTTAAGAATAAAATGATGGGAAAAATATCACATACAACTAATAACAAAATAAATGCCTATGTGGCTATAATAATGATGTTAGAATATATATATATATGCATACATATTTCATATATATATTAAATAAAGCATTGCTGGTGATAAAAGAGATTGTAGTGATAAAATACTCAATATTCAATTCATGGACAACATAAAAGAAGTCTAAATTCATATGTACTGAATAGCATAGCCTCAAAATTGGTAAGGCAAAAAGGAGGTAGGACTACAAGGAGTATTTTTTAAATTAAGATCTAATTACTAATAACTTTCTTAGAGGAGTTAAACATACTCTTCTAAATTAATTCAACCGGAATAACTAGGCAAAACTAAATGAATACACAACTATATAGATGATTTGGACAATTCCTAGGTATGTAGACTTGACCCAATAGATACATATCACACTTCAAAAGTGCAGACTATTCCTTATTAGGAGGTATACCCAGGACAGAAATCTATTACATATCGTGCCATACAGAAAGTGTTAACAAATTCAGAGGATTGAAAACATATGGAGTACTTTCTCTGACTACAATTCATTTAAGAAAAACAATCAAAAGCAAAGAGAAAATAAAACATTACCCATATATCTGGAAATGAAGAAACACTGCTTCTCCATGGGGATTGAAAGGTGCATGAAACTGACACACTCAACATATTCCAATCTATTTCTCCTTTTCCTCACTGTCTTCAGGACTGGCACTATTATCCACTTCATTGCCTAAGGCATTATTTTTGGTCCTACTGACCTCACCTCAGCTCAGGCTTTCACCAATGATGCAATTTTTTATTTTTTGCAGCTTGTCTCTTCACTCTAAAAAAGAAGTATATTGACAATATTAGAATTAATAGGATAGTTTAACAATATTTTCTGGAAAAAGAAAGAAGGATTAGTTAGCTCCACTAGTTTCACCTGCAAATACATTTGTAAAGCAATGAGGCTCATTTACTTTCTACCCTCCTGAAATCACATTTCCCAACCCAAGCTAAAATTTCTGGGCTTAACTATGTTCTTCATTCACCTCTTACACTCCTCCTCTATTGCAGCATGTGTTATTAAAAATTGCTTCTTCTAAGAATAGCTGTTGGCTTATTGCAAGTCACATCTTTCGTCTGTTTTTATATATCTTTTCTACAGATCCCCCTGCAGTGGAACCAGCATTCTTGGAAATCCGGCAAGGACAGGACCGAGGTGTCACTATGAGCTGCAGAGTACTGAGAGCCTATCCAATACGGGTGCTGACCTACGAGTGGCGCTTGGGCAATAAATTATTACGGACGGGTCAGTTTGACTCTCAGGAGTACACAGAGTACCCTGTGAAGAGTCTTTCCAATGAAAACTATGGGGTTTATAACTGTAGCATCATAAATGAAGCTGGAGCTGGGAGATGCAGCTTTCTTGTTACAGGTAGGATTCCAGATATTATCTTCTTATATATTTTGTTTTATTAGACCAAAAATTTTAGACCTATGTTGATATAAGATTGAAAACATTTTATAAATTAATGGAGCATAGAACAGCTTGACTCATCAAGTTTGAGCTCCTACACATATATTTTCAAGGCAAGTTTATTTTATTAGTTAAAATAGTGCATGGGCCTATAAAATTACATAGAGGTTTATCTGAATTCTAGTAGAATTACTGAGGAGGTTGGTTACTGTATGAATTTCTCATAACTCGAAACTTTGAATCTAAGAGGAGAGAGCCAGGGAACAGAAGTATACAAAGATCCATATATTTGTAATGCAGAGAACAAATCTTTCGAAATAATGCTGTTTACCGCTGAGACCTAAATTTAATTTAAAACATTTTAAATTTTAACTTTTATAATTATTTTACTCTTCCACTTACTGTAAATTTTGTATAGTCATCCCAAAGTTTACTTCATTTAACTATACACCAAAATGTACAGAAACGATTATTCCTCTTTAAAAAAAAATATGTTTATGATGTATGTTAGAGTAAGGGGCTAAAAGAGTAGAGTTATGTTTACTTAGATGTCAGAAGGCATATGTAAATAGTTTCCTGCTAGGAAAAAGAAGAAAGTAAGCCAAGGTATTTTGGAGACTGTGATAAGCCTAGCTTATAGTATACCATCCAAGTTAAAGATAATCAACTGGATTGCTTGCAAGATGGCCAAATAGCAACATCTCTAGCATGCAACTCCCAGCAAGAGCAGTGCAGAAGGTGGGGGATCTCAACATTTCCCACTGAGGTACCTAGTTCATCTCACTGGGACTGGTTTAGACAGTGGATACAGCCCAAAGAGGGGGAGCCGGAGGAGGGTCGGGTGTTGCCTCATCCAGGAAGCACAAGGTGTGGGGGATCTCCCTCTCTTAGCCAAGGGAAGCCATTAGGGGCTTTTCCTGGCACTCTGTCACTCTGGCCCAGAACCACCACCACAAAGACCAGCAAGCTAAGATCCACTGGCTTGAAATTCTCCCACCCAGCACAACAGTCTGAGCTTCACCTGGGACATTCAAGCTCAGTGGGGGAAGGGGCATCTGCCATTGCCAAGGCTCATGTAGGCTGTTTTAACCTCGTCAGTGTAAACAAAGTTGACAGGAAGTTTACACAGAGACTGGGCAGAGGATACGACAGCTCAGTAAGGCCTCTGCAACAGACTGGGTCACTAGTCTCCCACCTTTCTGGACAGGGCATCTCTGAAGAAAGGCAGCAGCCCATCAGAGACTTATAACTAAAGCCCCCACCTTCCTGGGACAGAGCACTTGGGAAAAGGGGTGGTTGTGCTTTCAGCTTCAGCAGACTTAAATATCCCTGGTTGGCAGCTCTAAAGGGAGCAGCAGATCTCCCAGCACAGCATTCAGGGGAGAGACTGCCTCTTCAAGTGGCTCCCTGACCCATGTGTATCCTTACTAGGAGGACCCAGCAGGGGCTGACGGACACCTCATACATGAGAGCTCTGACTGGCATCTGGTGGGTACCTTTCTGGGATGAAGCTACCAGAAGGAAGGAACAGGCAGCAATCTTTGCTGTTCTGCAACTCCTGCTGGTGATTCCCAGGCAAGCAGGGTCTGAAGGTCTGAAGTGGACCTCCAGCAAACTCCAGCATACCTGCAGCATGGGGACCTGACTGTTAGAAGGAAAACTAACAGAAAGGACATCCACGCAGAGACTCCATCCAAAGATCACCAATGTCAAAGACCAAAGGGAGATAAATCTACGAAGATGGGAAGGAACAGTGCAAAAAGGCAGAAAATTCCAAAAACCAGAATGCCTCTTCTCCTCCAAAGGATCACAATTCCTCACTAGCAAGGAAACAAAACTGGACAGATAATGAGTTTGATGAATTACCAGAAGCAGGCTTCAGAAGGTGGGTAATAACAAACTTCTCCAAGCTAAACCAGCATGTTCTAACCCAATGCAAGGAAGCTAAGAACCTTGAAAAAAGGTTAGATGAAATGCTAAGTAGAATAACCAGCATAGAGAAAAACATAAATGACCTGATAGACTTAAAACACACAGCCCGGGCCGGGCGCAGTGGCTCAAGCCTGTAATCCCAGCACTTTGGGAGGCCGAGGTGGGTGGATCACGAGGTCAAGAGATCGAGACCATCCTGGTGAACAGGGTGAAACCCCATCTCTACTAAAAATATAAAACATTAGCTGGGCATGGTGGTGCGTGCCTGTAATCCCAGCTACTCAGGAGGTTGAGGCAGGAGAATTGTCTGAACCCAGGAGGTGGAGGTTGCGGTGAGCCGAGATCACACCATTGCACTCCAGCCTGCGTAACAAGAGCGAAACTCCGCCTCAAAAAAAAAAAAAAAAAAAAAAACAACACAGCCCGAGAACTTCATGAAACATACACAAGTTTCAACAGCCAAATCAATCAAGCAGAAGAAAGGATATCAGCTACCTAAGATCAACTCAATGATAAGAGAAAACAGAGTGAAAAGAAATGAACAAAGCCTCCAAGAAAAATGGAATTTTGTGAAAAGAGTTAATCTGTATTTGATTGGTATACCTGAAACTGACAGGGAGAAAGAAAACAATTTGGAAAAAACACTTTTCAGGATATTATCCAGTAGAACTTCACCAATCTAGCAAGGCAGGCCAACTTTCAAATTCAGGAAATACAGAGAACATCACAAAGATACTCCCTAAGAAGAGCAAAGCCAAGACACACAATTATCAGATTGACCAGGGTTGTAATGAAGGAAAAATTGCTAAGGACAGCCAGAGGGAAAGTTTGGGTTACCAACCAAGGGAAGCATTATCAGACTCACAGTGGATCTCGCAGCAGAAACCCTACAAGCCAGAAGAGAGTGAGGAGTCAATATTCAACATCCTTAAAGGAAGGAATTTTCAACCCAGAATTTCATAGCCAGTAAAGTAAGCTTCATGAGTGAAGGGGAAATATAGTCCTTTACAGATAAGCAAATGCTAAAAGATTTTGTCACCACCAGGCCTGCCTTACAAGAGCTCCTAAAGGAAGCACTAAACATGGAAAGGAACAACTGGTCCCAGCCACTGCAAAAACATACCAAACTGTAAAGACCATCAAGACTATGAATAAACTGCATCAACTAACAGGCAAAACAAAGAGCTAGCATCAAAATGGCATGATCAAATTCACACATAACAGTATTAACCTTAAATGTAAATGCACTAAATGCCCCAATAAAAAGATACAGAATGGTAAATTGAATAAAAAGAACCATTAGTGTGCTGTGTTCAAGAGACCCATCACATGTGCAGAGACACACATAGGTTAAATGTTCCCCCATCCCTTCATTTTAAGCCTATCAACCAAAAAAAAAAAAAAAAATTCCAGAACCAAAGGGATTCACAGCCGAATTCTACCAGAAGTACAAAGGAGCTGGTATCATCTCTCTCAAACTATTCCAAACAATAGAAAAAGAGGGAATGCTCCCTAACTCAATTTATGAGACCAACATCGTCGTGATACCAAAACCTGGCAGAGACACAACTAAAAAAGAAAATATCAGGCCAATATCCGTGATGAACATTGATGTGAAAATCCTCTGTAAAATACTGGCAAATTGAATCCAACAGCACATCAAAAACCTTATCCATCATGATCAAATAGGTTTCATCCTAGGATGCAAGGCTGGTTCAACATAGGCAAATCAATAAATATAGGTTCATCACATAAAGAGAACCAAAGACAAAAACCACAATTATCTCAATAGATTCAAAGAAGGCCTTTGACAAAATTCATCAATGCTTTATGCTAGAAATTCCAAATAAAACTATCAATGGAACGTGTCTCAAAATAGTAAAAGCTATGTATGACAAGACTATAGCCAACAGCATACAGAATGGGCAAAAACTGGAAGCATTCCCTTGCAAACTGACACAAGACAAAATGCCCTCACTAACCACTCCTATTCAACATTGTATTGGTAGTTATGGCCAGGGCAATCAGGCAAGAAACAAAAAAAGGGTATTCAATTAAGCAAAGAGGAAGTCAGATTGTCTCTATTTGCAGATGTCATGACGGTATATCTAGAAGACCCCATTGTCTCAGCCTCAACTTTCCTTAAGTTGATAAGCAACTTCAGCAAAGTCTCAGGATAAAAAATCAATGTGCAAAAATCAGAAGCATTCCTATACACCAATGACAGAAAAACAGAGAGCAAAATCATGAGTGAACTCCCATTCATAATTGCTACAAAAAGATTAAATACATAGGAATACAACTAACAAGGGATGTGAAGGACCTCTTCAAGGAGAACAAACCACTGCTCAAGGAAATAAGAGAGGATGCAAACAGATGGAAAACCATTCCATACTCATGGTTAGGAAAAATCAATATCTGGAAAATGGCCATACCACCCAATTACAAATTAATTTACAGATTCAGTGCTATCCCCATCAAGCTACCATTGACTTTCTTCACAGAATTGGAATAAACCACCTTAAACTTCATATGGAATGAAAAAAGAGCCCACATAGCCAAGACACTCCTAAGTGAAAAAAACAAAGCTAGAGGCATCATGCTACCTGATTTCAAACTACTCTAGAGGTCTATAGTAATCAAAACAGCATGGTACTGGTACCAAAATAGAGATATAGACCAATCGGACAGAACAGAGGCCTCAGAAATAATGCCACACATAAACAACCATCTGATATTTAACAAACCTGACAAAAACTAGCAATGGGGAAAGGAGTCTCTATTTAATAAATTGTGTTGGGAAAACTGGATAGCCATATGCAGAAAGCTGAAACTGGATCCCTTCCTTATACATTATACAAAAATTAACTCATGATGAGTTAAACATAAGACCCAACAAACATAAGACCTAACACCATGAAAACCTCAGAAGAAAACCTAGGCAATGCGATTCAGGATATAGGCATGGGCAAAGACTTCATGACTAAAACACCAAAAGCAATGGCAACAAAAGCCAAAATAGACAAATGGGATCTAATTAAACTTAAGAGCTTCTGCACAGCAAAAGAAACTATCGTTAGAATGAACCAGCAGCCAACAGACTGGAAAAATAATTTTTGCAATCTACCCATCTGACACATTTACAAGAAAAAAACAACTCCATCGAAAAGTGGGCAAAGGATATGAATAGACACTTTTCAAAAGGAGACATTTTTGCAGCCAACAAACATGAAAAAAAGCTCATCATCACTGGTCACTAGAGAAATGCGTATCAAAAGCACACAGATACCATCTCACACCAGCTAGAATGGCGATCATAAAAAATCTGGAGACAACAGATGCTGGAGAGGATGTGGAGAAATAGAAACACTTTTACACTGTTGGTGGGACTGAAAATTAATTCAACCATTGTGGAAGACAGTGTGGTGATTCCTCATGGATCTACAACTAGAAATAACATTTGACCCAGCAATCCCATTACTAAGTATATACCCAAAGGATTACAAATCATTCTATTATGAAGACACATACACACGTATGTTTATGGCAGCGCTGTTTACAATAACAAAGACCTGGAGCCAATCCAAATGCCCATCAATGATGGACTGAATAAAGAAAATGTGGCACATATACACCATGGAATACTATGCAGCCATAAAAAGCGAAGAGTTTATGTCCTTTGCAGGGACATGGATGAAACTGGAAACCATCATTCTGCAAACAGACATAAGAACAGAAAACCAAACACCATATGTTCTCACTGATAAGTGGGGGTTGACCAATGAGAACACAGGGCCACAGGGAGAGGAACATCACACACTGGGGCCTGTCAGGCAGTGGGGAGGGGCTGGAGCAGGGATAGCCAGGGTGGGATTAGGGGAGGGATAGCATTAGGAGAAATACCTAAAGTAGATAACAGGGTATATAGCAAACTACCATGGCACGTGTATACCTATGTAACAAACCTGCACGTTTTGTACATGTACCCCAGAACTGAAAGTATAATGAAAAATAAAATAACTATAATACTAAAAAATACTGTGCATTTGCATATATTTTATACTAATATTTTAATGGTGAAGTCATAGCACTTCAATGAGGTTTAAATGAGCTTCATGAGATTTAGTAGGAACCCGGATGTCATTTTTCATCTCCGACGGGTTATTTTTTACAAGTTCTAAAAGTTAATGTAGCACATTGATTTATTAGAATAAACTCATTTGTAAATTTGAAGGTCCAAATATTATCTATATGTATTTATATATTAATATGTAGACATATATATTTCTATTTTAATAGTTCTCTAACATTATAGAAAAGGATTTAACTAGAGCGTGCATTGCAAAAAGAGCGAGATTCAAAAAGTATCAATATTTAACTATGGAAAAGCATATTCGTCAATACTTCAAAATATCTAGGCTTATTTTATTCAAGGCATGACTGAATATCATTCTTGCGATATCCCATTATGTCCCATCACGTTACTTGATCTAGAAAACAAACCTAGTAAATCTAGAGTGATTAAATAGATGGAGGATGAAAAAGAGTTAATGATTCAATGAAAGGAAATTTTTGAAAATAATTTTTAAATGAGAAAAAAAGCGAATACAGAGAGGGGCAAAGGATGGATTAGGTTGAAAATACATCATATATATTTTCGTAAGCTAGGAAGCTAGCTAGTATCACCTGATAAAGACATAACTATGTCCAAATTCCTGGAACCTGTGGATATTAACTTATATGACAAAATATATAATTAAGTTATGGGTTTTGAGAGAAGGAGCTTATCCTGGATCATCTGAGTGGACCTGATATGCAAAAACATGCATTCTTAGAGAGTCAGCGGAGTTCTGACAGAGAAGAGGAGGCAATGTGAGTATGCAGTAATGTATCCACAATCTGAAGAACCCCTGGAGCCACCAGAAGCTGTAAGAGGCAAGGAATACATTCTCCCCTAGAGTCTCTACCGAAGTAGGAAGTAGGGATCTTCCAAGACCTTGGTTTCAGACTCCTAGCCTTCAGACCTGTGAGAAGATAGTTTTGTTTGTTTAAGCCACCCAGTTTGTGGCTGTTATGACAGCCTTAGATAACAACTACACATTACAACTCACTATTTCAAAGAACCCCTCTCTTAAAAATTATACGAGAGGCATAGAACTGTTATGTCAGCTGTTCTCAGTTTTATCACATGAAGCAGGCTCCTGGAGACAGGGTACACTTGCCTCTTACAACTGCAAGAGGCAGTCAGTAAGGAGAATCAACCTGGGAGGTCTCAGGTCGTAAGCTACACATTGGCTTAAACCAACCCCAAGGGATGCTTCAGCATTGGAATGTCATGCCCATTACACAATATAGCCAAAAAAAAAAAAAAAAAAAAAAAAAAGACGTTTCCAGCAGCTTCATTATACAGGAAACCAGATGACACGATCTACTGGCAAACTCTGTTGACAGTACCAGAGATTAATAAAGATCCAACTTTCTTTTTTTTTTTTTTTTAACATGAAGACCCAGGAAATCTGCAGTAAAATGCAGCATTTATTTATAAAGTTTTAAATCATCTATGTCTTTCGAATTGTTCTAATTGATATTCCTAAATATTTAGCAATCAACATGCTACTTCTAAGGTCCTGTAATGATGTTTCCACTAAATACACTTTCTTCATATTTCTTCCCTTTAATAGACGTGTTTCTGACATGATGTTTTCATTGAAATGTTTATGGGTGTCAAGAGACTAAGATTTCTTGACAAGTCAGGCAAGGAAATAAATCGTGAAAAAAAGTATAATTTTTCTATTTAGCTTTTTCATCTAGTTGCTTACATAAAATGTGAAAGTTCTCACATAATAGTCTAAGCATGTGCATTATTACATGGTTTTATATTTAAAAAAAAGAGCAAAATAAAATAATTGACTTTCCCTATGTAATCCAGGAGATAAAAGTAGAATGCCCTTTTAAGTTCCAGAAAGTACATTTACTCAGTTATATATACTCAGACTTGTACAACATTTAGGAATTTTGTCAGTGGAGACATTTTAAGATTCTTTTAAGTTAAAGATACTAAAGGAGTGTGTTTTCCAAATAACTCTGTGTGTGTGTGTGTGTGTGTGTGTGTGTATGTATATATGTATACATGTATATGTACATACATACACACATGTATATGTACATATATACACACACATGTAATACACACACATACACACACTAGATTTTTTTATTGCCTAACTGTACATTGTAATTGGCTATAAAACCACCAATATGTACTCTCATTTATTTTTCACAATCAGGAATGCATGTAACAACTGTTCACTGTCTACTTACTAAGTATGAGGTACAAGATTAAACACCAGAAAGAGAACAATAAAAACTTTCTCTCAAAAACCTTGTCAGTTTTACATTTGCATAGTATCTTGCAGTAATTTTGTTTTTACTTCTATTGCTCCTATTAAGCCTTATATTCTCTTCTGGAACACTGCAGTTGTCTTTTATCTGATCTCTGAAATTTTCATCTTGTTGGGCTTTATTTTTCTAGAAAACCTAGCTTATCTTAAGTGAGAAAGGTTGATTCTGTTCATTGCCTATAGGATGATATGCAAATTCTTCACTGTCATAATTCATCAAAGCATTAATATCTTAAATAAAACATATATCTTCTATTCTAATCCTCAACCACCATCAATAAAAGGCACATCTTATAACTCTGACTAATTAGATTTCAGCTATTCCACATTGCATCCAAAAATCAAGCGTGCTGCTGCTTTTTGAGAACACTTCCCAGTAATTTTAGACATTATTTTTCTCTGCTTGGATTTCATTGGAAATAATCATGTTGCTTCACTGTCAATAAATGTTGTGGGTATAGATTTTAAGAAGATTACATTGTATTTTATTTCATGTATATATAAATTGCATTTATTTAAAATATTGCAATGAAATTAAAATGAGATTGCCAAGGAAAATCCTTAAACTATGGTTTTGTCTCTGTAAACCGTGCACCATTACTATCATACCCCTTTTTCAGGCGCCATGGACATTTAGAGTCTAAAAATAATTTTAAAATAGAGATACTATGGGATTTAATTATTGACAAAATATTTTAATGCTAAACATAATAAAATTGATGGTGCTGTGTTGGTTATTATTTCTGCATAAAGAAGTCAAAAGCTTTAAATAATATGTGTTTATTGTCTCACAGTTTCTATGTGTCAGGATTCTAAGCACGGATTAGCTAGATCCTCTGTTCCGGGTCTCACGTGGCTACAATCAGACTGTTGGTTGGGCTGTGTTCTTATCTAGTGAACACAAGGAAAAATCCCTTCCAAGCTTATTCAAGTTATAGGAATAATTAATTTCCTCGTGTTGTATGATAGAGGCCTTGATATTTGCTGGTTATTTGCTGGGGCTACCCTGACACTCTAGAATATGCCTGCAAGTCCTAGAAGCGACCTGCCTACTTTGCCCCATGGGCTTCTCAAAAATGGCTGCTTATTTCAAATCTACAACAAGAATTTCTAGCTCCAGTCTGCTTAAATGGAATCTTATGTAAAATAACACAATCTCAGAAGTGACATTCTGTCACATTTTTTTAGGTTCTATTAATCAGAAAGAAGTCACAGTTTTCCCCTAACACTGAAGGAATTACACAAAGATGTGAAAACCAGGAGACAGGATTCATTGGGAGTTGTTTCTGGGCCATTCTGCCACAAGTACCAGCATTTCCTGCCACTAGGAGTCCTTTGTAAATGCAGTCTACATAGGAATGAAACTGCTATATCTATAGAAATATTAACTAAAGTTTAAATTTTAAAGTTTAAAATTCATAGTTTAATCCGTTTCCTTAATCCTGCCAAATAGGGTTTTACAAAGCAAAATTTTGCCTGTAACTGCTACTCTCGCCTCTAGTTTGGAAATAGTTGAGCTAGGATTTCACATCCTGAATTTTCCTTTTGGCATATGACTGTATTCATATTGACATATTGGAATTACCAATTTCTCCATGTTCAGTACATAAAGAAATTGAAAACGACTGAAGATTTTAATATCACCTAAGATAGGATGTTGAAGGAATCTAGAATTTCTTAGTCCTGAAGAATAAACAGGAAGAAACAACTACTAAAGCAGATTTGACTTTACATCAAAATAAAGTATTTCACCCCTTTTTTTGTAATTTTGGATTGAATTAATAGTGACCAGATAGAAAACATATTTTAGTCTCTGGCAGTATTTTATTTATTTGCAATTCAGCTAGATACTCCTTTCTTAATGTCTAAAAATGAACAACACAATATTGCTGAAAACTCATTAATATCAGAAAAAAGAGCAACCCACATATTTTGCAAATGAAAAATAATTGCCAGTAAAATTGCCCGTGATAACTCTAAAAGGCAAGAAGTTGCAATGTCAAATCCAAGTTTCTTGAGACCAGAATTTTGCTAAATTGATTAGAATTTTATTTATAATGATAGCAAATGGACTAGTTGATCTCAATATTTTAGCCAGCTTATGAGTTACGGTTATGCTGAAAAATAACCTTAAGCAGAAAGCGCATAATATATCCTAACAATTCAATGTATAGCCTTCTGTAGTATACAAAGTGATTCCACACATATCCTTATCTCCGGTAACCCTACTACATGTGCAGAAAAGTTGGTATCACCCTACTCTGACAGATAAACTAACAGAGGTTCAGGAAGCCAAGAATAGCCTAGTTCAAACTGTTTTTGACACACCTCAGTGACTCTTTTATTACTGATGATAAAGGAGTATTTGAATAATCAAGCTAGTTGATATATAGGGGAGTCCATGCAAAATATTGAAAATTAGGAATAAAAATATAAGTATCACCTAATGAAGTTAGTGCTATCAGTTATTACTAAAATATATACCTTAATATTGGGACTTAAATTCATAAAATTTTTTAAATTTATTTTTCTCAACTAAACATATGAGGAATCTGTATTTCATATCGTACTTAAACACTTCAATTAAATTTTTTGTTATTTTTACAGCAGTTTGGTGGCTCCTTAAATTATTTGCATTATTCATTTTCTTCATTATAAAATCATGTAATTTCTCCAATAAAAGATTCAGAGCAATGTTACTATCAACTATCTACTATTAGATTCTCTTAAAACTAAACCATTGCAATGTTGAAGATCAAGTTAAAGTGCAACTACCATTCAACCCTGCAGTCCCATTACTGAGTTTACTTAAAGGAAAAGAAATCATTATATAAAAGAGACAACTGAACTTGTATGTTTATCGCAGCATTATTTACAATAGCAAAGTCATGGAATCCAACTATGTATCCATTAGCCGGTAACTTCATTAAAAAAACGTGGTATATATTTGAGAAATACTATACAGTCATAAAAAATGAAATCATGTCCTTTGCAGTAACATGGATGGAGCTAGAAGCCATTATTCTAAGTGAAATAACTCAGAAACAGAAAATCAAATACTAATGTTCTAATTTATAAATAGAGCCAAAACAATAGTTACACACGGACATAAAGATGGAAATAATAGACTCTGGGGATTCCAAAACTGGAGAAAAGAAAGGCAGGTGGGGGTTAAACAATTACACATTTGTAAACATTTCAGTGCTCGCTATTTGGATGATAGGTACACTAGAAGCCCAAACCTCACCATTATGCAGTATACACGTGTAACAAACCTACACATGGGCCCCAAAACATCTTTTAAAAAATTTAAAAAGTAGTCACAGTATCAAATTATGAAGCAAATTACATGAATTCTTAGAGTCCACATGGAACTCTTTTGGATAATGTATTGTGGGTATGGGTGTTTTTTATTCTTGGTCAATATACAAAGGAAGTTCTCCCATGAATGAAAGATTTTAATGTCTTTTAACAGTTTAGCTCTGTGCAAGTCATTTAATTATTTGTAGTCTTGGTTCCTTTATCTGTAGAATGGGAGATGATGAATCTGCTTCCCATGACTCACATAATTTTAGGAATATCATCAAGTAAGCTAATCAATGTGAAAGCATTTTAAAAGCAAAGCAGTATGATCATATAAAAGCAAGATGGGAAGATTTCCAGATTTAGCCATAGGTAAGCCACTTCCTTCCTCAGTAACACAGCATTGAAAATGCCCCTCCAAAAAGGCAGAAATGTAGAGGATGACTGATTTCAGAGATAAAATAAGTAATCAGTGCACAATTGAGCTTGGTTGGAAGACAAGTGTGGTAAAATTATTAGGCCGAAACCACTGAGGCCAGTGACAATATTCCGTGGCCAGTTGGAGAGAGAACTTTGCATTTTAGGTGAGCTTTTTCCCCTCTCTACATTATTCTGGGTGGCTTATAACCATGACATTATAACGTTACCAAGAAGCAGGAAAGCAGCAATTCTAACTTGAAATATTACAAGAAAAACAGAACCAGAGCTGGAATGGACAGTGTATAGAAATGAGGGCAGCTCGGGTGGTTGGTTCTGGGAGTTCCTGCTGTTCTTTCTCTCCTCACATCTCCATCCACACTTCCTCAAGCTAGACCAGACCCACAAGGCAGGCCAACCTAGGATAAGAGCAGTGCCTGGAGCTAGAGTATTTGAAACTGGGAGAATTGTGGGGAGAAAACTGAAGAGTAGAGGGAAGGGAAGAGAGAGGATGATAAAACTGATACTGCAAATAGATTTCTCTGTCCCAAAGCACTCCTTCTCTTTATCTAAGGAACACAAGCAAGAGCCTAGGACATCCTTACTCTCATAGACAATGCTAGACAAAGCATTTAGGGCTCTCATAGGAATAAAATATGCAAAATCAATCGGGAGAAAAACAATTATGAGAGAAATAAGACAAATGGAATAAACTATTTCACATTAGGTAGGACTATTAGAAAATAAGATTTTTAAATGCACAAAATTTCATCCTCAAAGTAGGGAGGATATAAGAAACATGCATTTAAAAAAGCATTGCAGAAAAGAAACTGACAACAATGGATATAAAATATAACAGTTGCGGCCAGGCGCAGTGGCTCAAGCCTATAATCCTAGCACTTTGGGAGGCCGAGGCGGGTGGATCACGAGGTCAAGAGATCGAGACCATCCTGGTCAACATGGTGAAACCCCGTCTCTACTAAAAAATACAAAAAATTAGCTGGGCATGGCAGCACGTGCCTGTAATCCCAGCTACTCAGGAGGCTGAGGCAGGAGAATTGCCTGAACCCAGGAGGCGGAGGCTGCAGTGAGCCGAGATCGCGCCATTGCACTCCAGCCGGGGTAACAAGAGCGAAACTCTGTCTCAAAAAAAAAAAAAAAATATATATATATATATATATATATATATATATACACACACACATACGTATATATATGTATGTATATACATATATATACACACACATATATATACATACATATATATATACACACATATATATATATAAAACAGTTGAAATACTAAATTACTAAATTAAATTGTGAAATAAGCACAGGCAAGAGTAAGTGGATTGAAAGATATCGTTGAAGAACTCTCCCAGTAGAGGACAAAAAGATAAGTAGTCTTAAGAGATCTGTAGGACAAAAGTATAAGTATCTGCTTAACAGGAAGGCCATAAAGAAATAAAATACCAAATGCAGAAATAAAATTAAATAAAAACATAATAAGTTTTTTTTTTAAATTAGAAAGTAAAAAAGGCTAGTGTATTAGTCCAACTTCACACTGCTGATAAAGACATACAGGAGACTAGGAAATTCACAAAAGAAAGAGATTTCACTGGATTTACAGTTCCATGTGCCTTAGAAAGCCCCACCACAATCAGGGCGAGAGGCAAGGAGGAGCAAGTCATGTCTTAGATGGATGACAGCAGGCAAAGAGAAAGAGGGAGCTTGTGCAGAGAAACTCCTCTTTTGTTAAAACCATCAGATCTCGTGAGACTTATTCACTATCACAAGAACAGCATGGGAAAGACTTGCCCTCATGATTCAATTACCTCCCACCTGGTCCCTCCTACAACACATGGAAATTCAAGATGAGATTTGGGTGGGGACACAGCCAAACCATATCAGCTAAGACTTCTGAGTGACATGGTTCATGGAATGACAGCAACAATAGGTTGGGGGAACAATTTACATGCTCTTATAAATTTAAATAAATTTTAAAATATCAAGTACAAAAATGTTTAAAATGCTACTTACAGAGATAAAACAGATGATTTATACTGGATTTAGAATTATATAGACATTAAACTTCATGTGACCTGATATGCAGAGAGATAATGGAGTTATGTCTTCAAAATAGTAAAGAAAAAGTATTTAGAACAAAGAATTTTGCATGCAAATAAATGTACACTTAATTGTGATGACACAGTAAAAATATTCCTGTTCTAAAAGTTGATCTTACAAAGATTATTTTAAAAATAATTTTTGGTTGTTCTAATTAAGCAAGAAAGAGATGATTCTGGGAGAAAAGAATGGAATATGAGGAAGAAAAAAGGATGAGTAAAAACCTAATCAAGTCTGTTTTCTGTAAACAAGTAATGCTTAAAATACTTTATTCATAGTAATTCAGTATTAAGACTTGAATCCATGCCAATATGACATAAGGGGACAGGTCTTAGGAGGATATAAGGGGAAGGACCTGGCTTCCTTCCTATGACCTGTCAGTCATGGTAGGGAGTCCTTGACACTGAAAAATCAGTGCTTCACTGTACTGACAGTTATCCCTGGGCCTGTAGTGTAAGTAAGGTGGCTGGAGAAACTCAGGGGTAAAAGAGAAAATTCTAGTTTTGGAACCTCTTCTCTAGTCTGGGTATGACTCTTTCTTGTCATACAAGTTTTAATTTATGACATCTCTCAGAGATTGTCTCCCTAAAATTGTCAAACCCAGAAATTATATAACTGTCTGTTGACTACTTTTACATCATAATGTATGTTCCATGTAAGCAAACATCAGTCCATTTATTGCAAGAATATTTCAGGCCATTAAGATTTCTCTTAACAAGCACTTATACCAGCTTATTAGCCTTTCATTTACTGTTATATTGACAATACAACTCCAATTCAATATCAATTCACAAGAAAACACATTAATTCATTTAAAGTATAGAAACCTTTTAAAAAGTATTTTTTTTCAGGCACATTAATAGATTGTTTTCAGTGAGTAAACAAGGGAGAATGTACCAAGTTTTAATACTTATCATATAAATTGACAGCACAGGTGTAAAATCAAACCGTAAGATAATATCATATTGAGCTCACTGCCTACAATCTCCCCTCCAATATCTGTAGGAATTCCCCATACATAGAACACTACTGATGAATACTTGTTCAATGAATGAAACTATAGGAAGAGAAAGAAAATGTAGAAGTTTAGATCTCATACCTGAATTCTTATTCAAATTAAACTGAAACATCATTTACAGTTTTAAAGATTTTTGTTCACCTTTTGACTCAGATTATCTGTGTTATGACTTATTTTTCTTTATGCTAATTTTTTTAAATTTCTAATTTAAGCAACATTATCTATTTAACCATATATGCTAACCACTTTTTTTTTTTTTTTTTTTGAGACGGAGTTTCGCTCTTGTTACCCAGGCTGGAGTGCAATGGTGTGATCTCGGCTCACCGCAACCTCCGCCTCCTGGGTTCAGGCAATTCTCCTGCCTCAACCTTCTGAGTAGCTGGGATTACAGGCACGTACCACCATGCCCAGCTAATTTTTTGTATTTTTAGTAGAGACGGGGTTTCACCATGTTGACCAGGATGGTCCCGATCTCTTGACCTCATGATCCACCCGCCTCGGCCTCCTAAAGTGCTGGGATTACAGGCTTGAGCCACCGCGCCCGGCCCAACCATGTCTTTAAGATATATGCATTGGCCAGGCGGGGTGACTCACTCCTGTAATCCTAGCACTTTGCGAGGCCGAGGTGGGCGGATCGCGAGGTCAAGAAATAGGGACCATCTTGGCCAACATGGTGAAACCTCGTCTCTATGAAAAAGACAAAAATTAGCTGGGCATGGTGGCATGTGCCTGTAGTCCCAGCTACTTGGGAGGCTGAAGCAGGAGAATTGCTTCAACCCAGGAGGCAGAGGTTGCAGTGAGCCGAGATTGTGCCACTGCACTCCAGCCTGGCACCTGGTGACAGAGCTAGACTCTGTCTCAAAAAAAAAAAAAAAAAAAAAAAAAAGATACATGTGTTATATAACTCATGTCTTCCTTAAAAGCCTTTGAATATTGTGTTATAGCTTTGCTAAAATCTGGAAAGTTATCTGGCAAATACTCATGGAGCCAGCCTTTCTATTACAAAAAACCATTAAATTGGGCAAACTACATGAGGTTAAATTTTTAAGGAATAAAAACAGACAGTGCAAGACTGCATTTCCTGTGAGAGGGAAACTCATGAAGTGAGCCCCATGATTATTCCAGCTCCCCTTTTTGGGGAATTCGCCATATATGAGCAGAGCAAGGTGAAGTCCAAGCAGAGCATGGATTTATGGCTGAGCTAAAGAAACATATATTAAAATTCAAAGCAGCAAAAGCATCTATCTGCAGGACAAAATACTGTATAGTAAAGAACTCTGTGGAAGAAGGGTTACGGGAGTTAGTGTGGATCCTTCCCTAAAGATCAGACTCAGCAAGGATGAGGTGAAACTACTTATGATTTACCATTTTCTTCTCTATAGGATTTTTGCAAGCAAAAATTGATAATAGAGTTCAAGCAATGCTGAAGGAAGCCAGAATTTCAGCTCATCAGGATAGATTATACCTCAACTTCTAAACATCCTGATGAGACCCCAAAAGGATTAAGTCTATAAAGGAATAAAAATGATGTCAGAGTAAAGACCTATTCTAGGTACTCCTTAACAAAGACTAACACCAAGGTCTGCTAAAATTTAGAGGAAGGCAGAATTTCATGGTGAGTCCCACCAACTTAGAAGAGTTTAGGAACATCCTTGGATTTCCACAGATTTACCACTGGTTACATTTAATAAAATGTAAAAAGCTGGCAAACAAAAGTTCAAAAGGGACAGCAGATAATTTAACTGTCTACTAAAATAAAACTCGACACTCTTTACAGGGTGAAAGAGAGCACAGTTCAATTGTTTATATTATTCATGATGTTCATTAAACACCAAAAAATTACTTGACATCCAAAGAAAATAGGAAAATGTTATGGTCAAGAATAAGAGTAGTGTATTAAAAACCAACCTTAAGGTAGCCCAGATACTGGATTTGGCAAAAACCTTATATAGCTATTATAAATATTTTCAAAGTATTACGGGAAAATATGGTCAAATAAAGAAAAAGGCAGATTTTATGAGCAAATGAGTAAGAAATTTTAGCATACAAAAAACACTGAAAGAGAACTAAATGCAAATTGAACAATGAAAACTGCACAATAATTGAAATGAAAAATTCTATGGATGGGCTTAATAGTATATTGAAAAGTCAAGAGGAATGGTAAAACTGAAAAAAAATTGAAAGAGCTGATACAACCTGACAGATTAAAAACTAGAGGTACTGAAGAGACCTAAGGCCATGGGGGGCGATGTAAAATAGTTGAAAACAACTGCACTTGAAGTTCTAAAACAGAGTGAGAATTGGGCAGAAAAAAATGGCTGAAATTTTCTACAAATGTGTGAAGAAAACTCATAGATCCAAGCATATCATTGTACACAAAGCAAGAAAAATACAAGAAAACCACATGTAAGTAAACTATAGTCCAATTGTGGAAAACTTGTCATAAAGAGAACATTTTTAAAGCAGTCAGAAAAGAAAAATGATATTCTGATTATATACATGACAACTACTTTCTCATTAGAAAAAATACAGCCTAGAAGACAATGAAACATCTTTAAATGTTTAAATATCTTTTGAAAATACTGTCAATTTGTATTTCATGTCTAGTGAAAATATACTTTAAAACAGGGTCAAATACACACACACACACACACACACACACACACACACACACACAATTTTTTTTTTTCCTGAAAAATAAAAGCTAGAGAATTGGTAGTCTGTAAAACTGCAGTACAAAAATAAGCTAAAGAGTAACCTTTATATTTAAGGGAAAGGCTATCAGTGAAAACCAGGATCTATAAAAATTAATGAAGAGGATTAGATATAAACACGTAGGTAAAGTGAAAGACTATGTTTCTTTTATCTTTCAATTTCCCTAATGAACATCTATATAAATGATGGTCAACAAATAGCAGCCTGAGGACAGCAAACTGTTTTTTGTAAATAAAGTTTAACTGGAACAGAGTCTTCCTGATCTATTTATGTATTGTCTATGGCTGCTTTCACAGTCCCACCACAGAGGTGAGTAGTTGCAAAAATGACCAAATGGCTCAAGCCTACAATATTTACTGTCTGGCCCTTTACAAACAAGTCTGCCAATCAATCTCTGGTTTGAAGAAAGAATAACAACATTGTAAGTTAGGGATCACAGCATATTTAGAGCTAAAACATGCCAATAGCACAAGTGATGGGATGAATTTGAATCATACTGTTGTAAATGTGTAACATTTGTGATGCGGGAAGTGAGAAGTAAATAGGGACCTCAGAGAAACATGAAGTATGAAATGAAAGTATCACATTTCATACACATTTTAAAATAGACATTTCAGAGTATATTTTCACTGGTAGTACAATACTGGCTCTAAGTAGAATCGGTAAGTGAATGTTGCATACTATAAGCCATATAAAAACCTTTAAAAAGTTTTTAAGTAGTGCATCAAAGAACTAATTTATATTTGAATTTAGTCAGAATACCTCAGGAAATGAGCAACAGATGAATGAAATATTGAAGAGATAAAGAGCAAGATGGTAGACTTTAACTCAGTCATGTTAATAATTATACTAAATGCAAATGAATTTCGGATTCCAGTTAGCTGTCAGAAATGGTAGGACTGGATTGAAAAAAAAAAAAATGCAAACTAGCTACAAGACACACTGCTTTCTACCAGAAAAGCACTTCAAATACAAAGACACAAAAAGACTGCAAGGGAATGGGGGAATACACAGCATTCAAAGAGAAGACATAAAAAAGCTGGGATGGCTATACTGTTATCAGTAAAAGTAGACTTCAAAACAGAATAATTACATGAGTTAAAGATGGACACAATAATAACACAACAGGAATTTTTAGGAAAGACATAATGGTTTGAACTATGTGAACATCTATGAATAGAGCTTCAAAATTCTTAAATAAAAAATAATACCAGGAGTAACACATTATTCCATAATTACAGTTCAAGAATTTAATACCCATTTATCAGGGACTGATAAAATATGGAGACAAAAAATCACTTATGTTTTAGAAGATTTTAAGCATACTAATAAGTAAATTAATTTACCCAACAGAAATGAAAGTATACGTATACACAAGACTTACACACGAACTTTAATATCAGCTTCAATTGTAATAGCCTAGAATCTAGAAACCATCCAAACATCCGTAACAGGTAAACAACTTGTCATCTATTCATGAAATGGAATTTTACTCAGTGTTACAAATGGAAAGAACTATTGATATATGCAAATGGATGGATTTTAAAAAACAATGTAGAGTGAAAAGAACCAAACACAGAAAGCGTATACTTTATGATTTCATTTTTATGAGTTTCCCGAATAGGCAAACTAATCTTCAGTAACAAAAAGTGGATTTTTGTTTGCCTGAGCCAAGGGTGGAAGTGATTAATTATGAAGGGTCAGGAGGTAACTTTTTGCAGAGATGGGATTCCATACCTTGATTATGGTGTGATTACATAGCAACATATATTTTTCCAAACTCATCAATAGTCACACTTAAGATGTATGAATTTTATTATATGTAAATTATATCTTAATAAGGTACTATTGTGCAAATGGATAAAACATCTGCCAGCTAAGGTAGGCTTGGGAATAGGAAGTATTTCATAATGTGAATGGCATTTGTTCCATATGGTATAATGTATGTAATTTTTCTAATGTATATTGTATTAGCATATGCTAAGTAATTTAGCAAAATTAACTTTTCCTCAAGAATGATTTGTTCCTTTTTCTTCTCCACTAATTTTCAAACTTCTTTTAGTTGGGGAAGCTAAAATGGTTATTATTCACAGTATTTGCCCTCTCCATATCATTGTTTCTGTATTATATTTCTTGCATTAAGAGACAGTGAATGTTACATCAAAAATACAGAATGATCCAATTTGTTGGTAGCAAAGTTATATATAAACGTTAAATCAGAAAGATATCAATCAGGTTTTAGAGTATAACCATTTTGTAAGCAGAGATGATCACTGCTGAGTAAAATGATGGAAAGACAGACATACCAATATCAAACAAGCTAGGGTTTAAGGTTGCAAAACTGTATCTTACGGCTGCCTCACATTATTTTAGAGTCTGCACTAGATCTAATTTGTAAAGAGTAAGAAACAGTCTAAAGTTTCAGTTTCCTTTGAGAGAAAAGAAACTTTACAATATGTATTTACACTAGAGAAGAATAAAACAAACCTGAATATAGAAAAGCACAAATATGTATGTTAGTATCCTATGTTTAGTACTGTTATTCTTAAGGGCCTATTTAGCTCTTAGCACATTTGGATTTTTCAGGAGCTACTCAATAGTAATAAAACCAATCTGTGAAAGAATCACAGCACTGTTTAGATCAGTGGAATCAAAGCCATCTCTTAAACGTGCCGGTGTCTGTTTAAACACCTGGCCTCTGTCCATCACCCTGAAGGAATAATGAATGGATGAGAACAGTGCAGAGTGTGTTCCCAGGGCATGCCAGAAACCAGACTGAAAGTGGCCAGGAGAGATTCCACAGATGATAGCCCACAGTCTGATCTCGCATCTTTTCTCAAGAAAGGTTTTGTGACAGGGCTCTAAGTTGAGAAAGTCAATAGAGGTTTACTTTTTATAAAATCTTTCAAGGATTCAGACCAGAGGATATAACCAAAGTCTTGTAATTTCACATTACTTAAGCGTGTCTTACTTAAGAAATCTCCTTCTCTTATCATTCTAATGACTGTCTATTTTAAAAGAATGTATCACAATGACAGTTACTAAGAGCCTCAGAATCCAACTACAGGCAGATAGATACCTGCTTTGCAGTCAGATCCAGTCCAGTGCTTCCTTGCAAGGTGATAAGAACAGTTATTTGTGGTCTAATCTTTTTCTTGTTCTAGGATTCATATTCAAGACTTAGTTATTCCTACAGAGTCACAGTGATGCAGGTTCAATAGCCACTTTCCTTTATTCACATCTAAATCTACTTTATTAACTCAAGTTATATGTTTTAGAGCAAATAAATGTTCCTAGAAGATAAACAGCATACCTTCTGGGCTTCCCTCCAACTCACTTGAACACCTCTTGCTCCCTGCCCAAATGATATTCAGCACATTCATATTCAGCGATGGACCACCCACAAGTGCAGTGGCAGTGCCTGCCAAGAAGTTAATGTGGTCTATAAGTACACCACTGAACATTCAGTTCTTTCAGCCTGAGATTCGCTGGGTCAGTTCATCCATCTGTTTCCCTCCACGCACACACTCAACCAATGGTCCTTTAAATAAATACAAGGCTTTTAGATGTTTTCGGAACTGTTTTTTTTTTCTGAGACGGAGTCCTGCTCTGTCCCTGGAGTGTAATAGCCCAATATTGACTCACTGTAACCTCTACCTCCCGGGCTCAAGCGATTCTCCTGCCTCAGCCTCCCAAAGAGCTGGGATTACCGGAACCTGCCATCATGCCTGGCTAATTTTTGTAGTTTTGTAGAGATGGAGTTTGACCGTTTTGGCTAGGCTAATCTTGAACTCCTGACCTCAGGTGATCCACCCGTTTCGGCCTCCCAAAGTGCTGGGATTACAGGTGTGAGCTACTGCATCCTGCCACAACTATTAAGTTTTAAGGAAATATAGAGCTTTAGTGAAGAATAAATACATTTATTTGCAGCTTGTACTATATTATTCCTGAGTTAAATATTTAACAAAGTACTTGTAGTTCTTATTCTAGAGATTAAGTCAATCCTTATCTTTATAAATTCCTGCAATCGACAATACTTTCAAATAATGATATAACATGGCAAATATGCATGAGTCCTAGGGATAAACTTGTAAGTTTCTATACTCACAGAAGCAAAGTAGAGATCTTTTTGCAAGAAGTGCTCCACCCTATGAGAAAATCCACTAGCCTATACAATAACTGTGTAAATTAGGAGGACAGAACAATCTCCTTTCTTTAAGTAGATGTAGTTCCTATCCTAGGGCACAAGTGGTAGCAAGAGTAATACAGCCTGGATTTCAGCCTCACTCATGCCTTCAGCCAGGGATGGACTTGTTGGTGAGCAACCATACCCAAATGTCTTGGAGTTTAGTGTAAAACAGATTTTGGACAGCCTGAGTTCAAAATGTCGCTTTGTTAGTCAGTGGCTGCTTACTATAGGACAAGTGGCCTAAGATTTCTAACCTTCACTTTCGTCTTTTGAAAGGACAAAATAAGAATATTGCCATCTTGCATGAGACTACGAATATTTTAAAAAACATATGTATGCAAGTTGATTAGCATGGTGCCTGAAAAATAACAGCAACGAACAAAAAAGGTACCTTAAAACATCTTTTCTGTGTGGGAGACATTAAGCACCAATTCTTCCTTAGGCCTAGAAATAATTCTTTTATCCAAGATTAAGCTTCCAAGTAATGCCTTAGAAACTGAGGTAATATAGTTTACAACAGTAGTTACATTATCAAAATGAAGGTAGTTATGAGAATAGGCATTTTATGAATAATCCTAAGGAAAGAAAAGATTTGCCAGAGTGATTACTTGACAGTGTGATTAACTCTCTCTCATTTCAAGTATATGTGATAAATAGAATCTTCTTAGTCATTGTTTGTCATTAAAGCAGGTATTATATAAAATTATTTAAGCAAGAAAAATAAGTGCTTATTTTAGTTGAAGTTTTCTTGTAAGGCTTTTTAAGTTTGTGACTTTTAAAAAGTACATTGAATATTCTAAATATTACTGTTTTTGTTTACCAAAGTTTGTTTATTGATGTTGGTATATAAAAGAACAATAAATAATAATACATAGAATACCAAAAGGAATATGAGAGTAATTTGTCTTTTTGTTTTGTTTTGTTTTTTGAGAGGGAGTCTCCCTTGGTCACCCAGGCCAGAGTGCAGTGGCCCAATCTTGGCTCACTGCAATCTCCACCTTCCAGGTTAAAGCAATTCTCCTGCCTCAGCCTCCCAAGCAGCTGGTACTACAGGCAAATGCCAATACACCCAGCTAATTTTTTGTATTTTTAGTAGAGAAGGGGTTTTGCCCTGTTGGCCAGGATGGTCTCAATCACCTGACCTCGTGATCCACCTACTTTGGCCTCCCAATGTGCTGGGATAACAAGTGTGAGCCACCACAACTGGCCAGAATTTGGCTTAAAACAAACAAACAAACAAAACAAACAAACAAACAAAAAAAAAACAGTCTCTCAGATCATAGTGCAATCAAATTAGAATGCAGGATTAAGAAACTCACAGGAAACCTCACAACTACATGGAAACTGAACAACCTGCTCATGAATGACTACGGATAAATAATGAAATGAAGGCAAGAACAATGATGTTCTTTGAAACCAATGAGCACAAAGACACAATGTACCAGAATCTCTAGGACACATTTAAAGCAGTGTGTAGAGGGAAATTTATAGCACTAAATACCCACAAGAGAAACAAGAAAAGATCTAAAATAGATACCCTAACATCACAATTAAAAGAACTAGAGGAACAAGATAAAATAAATTCAAAAGCTAGCAGAAGACAAGAAAAAATTAAGATCAGAGCAGAACTGAAGGAGATGGAGACACAAAAAAACCTCCAAAATATCAGTGAATCCAAGAGCTGTTTTTTTTTTAAAGATCAACAAAACAGATCACTAGCCAGATTAATGAAGAAGAAAAAAGAGAAGAATCAAATAGATGCAATAAAAAATAATAAAGGGGCTATCACCACCGATCCCTCAGAAATACAAATTCCCATCAGATAATAATAGAAACAACTCTATGAAAATAAATTAGAAAACTAAAAGAAATGGATAAATTCCTAGACACTTACACCTTCCCAAGAATAAACCAGGAAGAAGTCAAAACCCTGAATAAACCAATAACAAGGTCTGAAAATGAGGCAGCAATTAATAGCCTACAAACCAAATAAAAAGTCCAGGACAAGATGGGTTCATAGCCAAATTCTACCAGAGGTACAAAGAGGAGCTGGTACCATTACTTCTAAAATTATTCCAAACAATAGAAAAAGAAAGAATCTCCCTAACTCGTTTTTATGAGACCAGCATCATCCTGATACCAAAACCTGGCAGAGATATAACCATAAAAGAAAATTTCAGGCCAATATCCCTGATGAACATCAAAGTGAAAGTCCTCTATAAAATACCGGCAAACCAAATCCAATAGCACATCAAAAAGCTCATCCATCACCATCAAATTAGCTTCATCCCTGGGATGCAAAGCTGGTTCAACACAGGCAAATCAATAAGCATAATTCATCACATAAACAGAACCAAAGACAAAAAACAAATGATTATCTCAATAGATGCAGAGAAGACCTTTACATAATTCAACAGCTCTTTATGCTAAAAACTCTCAATAAACTATGTATCCATGGAACGTATCTCAAAATAGTTAGAGCTATTTATGACAAACCCACAGCCAATATCATACTGAATGGGCAAAAACTGGAAACATTCCCTTTGAAAACTGGCACAAGACAAGGATGCCCTCTCTCACCACTCCTATTCAACATAGTATTAGAAGTTCTGGCCAGGGCAATGAGGCAAGAAAAAGAAATAGAGTATTCAATCAGAAAAAGAAAAGTCAAATTGTCTATTCGTAGATGATATTATTGCATATTTAGAGGACCCCATCATCTCAGCCCAAAATCTCCTTAAGCTGATAAGCAACTTCAGCAAAGTCTTAACATAAAAAATCAATGTGCAAAAATCACAAGCATTCCTATACACCAATAATAGACAGAGAACAAAATCATGAGTGAACTCCCATTCACAATTGCTACAAAGAGAATAAAATACCTACGAATACAACTAACAAGGGATGTGAAGACCCTCTTCAAGGAAAACTACAAACTACTGCTGAAGGAAATCAGAGACAACACAAACAGATGAAAAACCATTCCATGCTTATGGTTAGGAAGAATCAAGATCATGAAAATGGCCAAACTGCCCAGAGTAATTTATAGATTCAATACTATCTCCATCAAGCTACCATTGACTTTCTTCACAGAATTGAAAAAAGCACCTTAAATTCCATATGGTACTAAGCAAAAAAAAATAAAAAAATTAAAAAAAAATAAAGAAAGAAAAAAGCTGGAGGCATCATACTACATGACATCAAACTATTCTACAAGGCTATAGTAATCAAAACCATACAGCACTGATACCAAAACAGAAATATAGACCAACTGAACAGAAGAGAGGTCTCAGAAGTAATCCCACCCATCTATAACTGTCTGATCTTTGCCAAACCTGACAAGAACAAACAATGGGGAAAGGATTCCCTATTTAATAAATGGTGTTGGGAAGCTGGCTAGCCATATACAGAAAGCTGAAACAGGAACCCTTCCTCACACCTCATACAAAAATTAACTCAAGATGGATTGAAGATTTAAACATAAGACCTAACACCATAAAAACCTCAGAAGAAAACCCAGGCAATGCCATTCAGGACACAGGCATGGGCAAAGACTTCATGACTAAAATACCAAAAGCAATGGCAACAAAAGCCAAAATAGACAAATGGGATCTAATTAAAGAGCTTCTGCACAGCAAAAGAAACTATCATTAGAGTGAACCAGCAACCAACAGAATGGGAAAATAATTTTGCAATCTATACATCTGACAAAGGGCTACTGTCCAGAATCTACATGAATTTAAACATATTTACAAGAAAAAATCCCATCAAAAAGTGGGTGAAGGATATGAACAGACACTTCTCAATACAAGACATTTATGCAGCCAACAAACATATGACAAAAAGCTCATCATCAGTGGTCGTGAGAGAAATGCAAATCAAAACCACATGAGATACCATCTCACGCCAGTTAGAATGGCAATCATTAAAAAAAAAATTCAGGAGACAACAGATGCTGGAGAGGACATGGAGAAATAGGAATTCTTTTATACTGCTGGTGGGAGTGTAAGTCAGTTCAACCATTGTGGAAGACAGTGTGTTGATTCCTCAAGGATGTAGAACTAGAAATTCCATTTGTTTCAGCAATCCATTACTGGATATATTCCCAAAGGATTATAAATCATTCTGTTATAAAGATATATGCACACATATATTTATTGCAGCACTGTTCGCAATAGCAAAGACCTCGAACCAACCCAAATGTCCATCAATGACAGACCAGATAAAGAAAATGTGGCATACATACACCATGGAATACTATGCAGCCATCAAAAAGTATGAGTTCATGTCCTTTGCAGGGACATGGATGAAGCTGGAAATCATCTTTCTCAGCAAACTGGAACAGAACAGAAAACCAAACACTGCATGTTCTCACTCTTAAGTGGGTTTTCAACAAGAACACATGGATACAGGAAGGGGAACATCACACACAGGGTCCTGTTGTGGATGGGTCTACGGAAGGGATGGTAGGGGCCTGGGGACTAGGGGAGGGATAGTATTAGGAGAAATAACTAATTTCCTAATGTAGATGATAGGGTGATATATGCATCTAACCACTATGGCACATCTATACCTATGTAATAAACCTTCACATTCTGAACATGTACCCCAGAACTCAAAGTATAATAATAATAAATACACTGATGACATGTTAAATCTCTTTCAATTTGTTCTAGAGAACTTTTAAAAAGTATTGCTTATACTGCATCTACAAAGCACAATTGAAACTAAGTTTTAATTATCTGTGGGAGACAAATTCTGTTAGTCTTTATTGTTTAGTTAACATTTGAGTATTTATTATTTCTAAATACATATTATTTCTAGCATGTACTCAAATGTTAACATTTGTTAACATTTGTTAACAGTTGAGTACATGTTAGAAATATCGAACCTCGCCGGGCTCGGTGGCTCAAGCCTGTAATCCCAGCACTTTGGGAGGCCGAGGCGGGTGGATCACGAGGTCAAGAGATCGAGACCATCCCGGCCAACATGGTGAAACCCCGTTTCTACTAAAAATACAAAAAATAAGCTGCACATGGTGGCACGTGCCTGTAATCCCAGCTACTCCGGAGGCTGAGTCAGGAGAATTGCCTGAACCCAGGAGGCGGAGGTTGCGGTGAGCCGAGATCGCGCCATTGCACTCCAGCCTGGGTAACAAGAGTGAAACTCCATCTCAAAAAAAAAAAAAAAAAATTGAACCTCTTAGTCTTTTTTATTTATTTTTTTCTTCTCTGGGTTTTATATTGTCATGAAGTAGGTTTCAGTTATAAATGAATACTCAGAATTGGAATGACATGGTCAATTCTGAAAATAAAAATAGGAGGACAAATAACCTGTCAACTCATTATATAATTAGGTGAATTTTGCATTTGTCATCCTCTCAAATTATATAATCTCGGGCCAGGTACAATGGCTCACGTCAGTAATCCTAACATTTTGGGAGTCTGAGGTGGACAAATATCCTTGAGTCAGGAATTCTACACCAGCCTAGCCAACATGGCAAAACCCCCTGTCTATAAAAATACAAAAACTAACTGGGTGTGTAATCCTAGCTACTTGGGAGGCTGAGGTAGGAGAATCACTTGAACCCGGGAGGTGGAAGTTACAGTGAGCCAAGATGGCACCATTGTACTCCAGCCTGAGACAGAGTGAGACACCCTCAAAAAAAAAAAAAATTATATCATGGATGATATGAATCATGGACTATATGAATTTATAAAAAATATGTGTCTTAGCATGTATCAGGTCAAATACTATTTATATATTTACATTATTTAAAATATATATTGACTGAAAATATATATTGACTGAAAGCTAAAAATACTTGTAGCATTGCCTTTATTATACTCAATTACCAAGTTAACTTGCTAAATTAAAATGTCATTTGTGTATTCTCAGACATTCTATAATTCAATTAGACATTTGTCCTACCAAGAAAACTATATTGTCAAAATTAGATCACATAAATCATACGTCTTTTGTAAGCTTCACCTTGAGGAGTAATTAGCAAAGTTTCCAGACAAGTAATTCCAAAGACCCGGCATTCGTATCTAGGAGGTCCCAAATCTAGGCGGTCCATTTTCCCTTTTTAGGGATTTGATGTAATGTTAAATATACATCATTCAAATTAGCACCGGGAATCTAGGCTTGAAGTCTTTCAGTTTTTATAGTTTGCTAGCTATATAGTTAGAGATTCTATGTGGATAACTTTCACTCTTCACCAAAACTATAGTTCCTACATACATAAATGGCATATTTGTTTAAAATAAGCAATTTGGCAGACAGGTCAAGCCCGAGAAAGACATTTTTTTAGATGCAAACATAGAATATTCTAAACTCTCAGACAAGAACTTAGTAATTAATAAATTGCAAATGTCACATCCTGAAATGATTTAGAACAGAGCTTAGAAACTGTGGGTCATAGATGTGACCCCAGAGACAAATTCAGCCAGCCAACTGTTTCTATACGTCCCATGAACTAAGAATTATTTTTACATGTGAAATGGTGTGGTTGCTTTGCATTGTTCAGTACCCTTTACTGGCCTCGATTATATTATGTCTAAATCTGCGAAAGGGCCTCAAGAAGAGATAAAAATAATTTTATAGAAAACCTTTTCTGGAATTCTTATGTTTTGGAATAACATTATGATGTTTTCCTAATTACATTCTAAGTACTATGATGTAAATAATTATCATAGAACAAAGAGTTACTCAAGGAAGGAAGCATAGTCATGATTTTGGTATTAAAGATAGCTAATTGAAAAGCAGAGACAAACTGCAGGAGGAAAGTATTTTAGTTGATGGGATCAAGGTGTGTTAAAAAATTAAGCCCCAGATAAAAACTGGGGCTTTAGAAACATTCAGTTATTGGCATGCTGAGTCACTAGAAAGTGAGTAGGAGAAGTGAAATCATGTGGAAAGTTTGCTGACTGATTCAGTAAAATACTGAGTTACAAAGCTTTTGTTGGTGTGAAGTGGTAAGAGTGAGATTCAATGTTATTAGAGTAAACTCTAATAGTTACAAAGAAGACACAATCTAAAAGATCTTTAAATTCAAGAGAGGAAACAGCAAAAGATGAGAAGGCAAGAATTCCTTTTGTAAGTGAAGTTATTCATAAATTCTGTAAAGTTTGTTCCCACTTTCTCCTGGTATGTGTTCTTCATAACAATGCTTCAGACATATTATTATGAATTTATCAGTTCATAAATTCATATATTGGCTGAAATATTGTTTTTGTGAATGAATTTTTTAAATTATGCTAAAACTGATTTTTATAAACAAATTGTCCAGGTTAGTAATAGGAATACTAACTTGACACAGAATGTTTTAAATAAAATCATTTCTGGGAAATGAGAAATTTATATTTTCAGCAGTTTTATTTTGAAGAGACACGACCTATGGGAGAAATCATAATATTGTAACTAAAGCAATTGTACCTTATCCCTGAGCAGATTTAAAGGATTTCTATAAAGATCTCAGTGATTTGTAAAGACTGACACCATCATCAATAGTTTTATTATTTAACTAATCAGTAAACCTGATTTCCACGGCTACAAATTCTTAGGAAGTTGAGTGCTAAAGTGTAGTCACAGTGTAGTCTGCCTTAGTGTGATAGGTACAGCTCTGCTTCCAGCAGAAAAAAATGAATTCAAGTAAGGGATAAATAAACCAACTATACTGTAATTTAAAAATAATGTCATGATAATGACTCATCATTAAAAAATATATTTGCTGTTACTAAATGGGAAGACACAGTATTGATAAACACATCTCTGTCTCAAGTACAAAAGCACTTTATATAAATAATTTAGTTGGATTATAAATTGTTATAGACATCTTGCATTCATTTTAAAAATGAATCTTTAACTGAGAGATGTTATCATTGACTTCACAGTTGTATTAGTTATGTTTTTATTTCCTGCACATATATTGACAAGTTATCACTGTTGAACAAACTATTAATGACATTCCGTTTTATTGCTGCTGTGACATTCATCTTAATTCTAAGATATTGTTTTAAAATCAGATACAATTATTTTGTTAAGTAGTACCGGCATGTTTAACATTTTTAAATTCCTTCCTATTAACTTAGTATCTTTCAAGCTAAAGAAATAGGTAGAAGGGGTTTCAGCATGTTGGTCAGGCTGGTCTCAGAATCCTGACCTCAGAAGATCGACCCACATCAGCCTCCCAAAGTGTTGAGATTATAGGCATGAGACACTGCAACCGGCCCTAAATTCTATTTTATTTTTCCTGTTATCTGAAGTCTAATCTGTCTTTTTATTCACCTTGTTAATCTCTCACAATGAAATGTTTTCTTATATTTGTGTATCCAAAATATTTATGAATTTATAATCATTGGGATTTAGAGGAATTCAATGCACTTTAAGTTGACAGCCTGTCTTTCAAGACCAATTTGACATTGGCCCTTTTCAAGCACTTGAGCAGTATCACTAGTCAGAAACATTTTTTTATAGCAATGTAAATACTTTTCTCATCTTCCTGTACTGGTGAGAGTCAATTTTTTTTTCTAGTATACCCTGTGTCTGAAACGGTAACTTTTATAGATTTTGGTCATATGTGGTGACCCATTATCAACTTCTCATCTAGCAGTAGCGTATTAACCTTATCTCCCATGGGCCTGAAAATCCATCTCCCAAGGGTACAAAAGACCAAGAGCACTCTATTTTTCTCCCCAAACTCTTATTCAATGTTTTGTTTTCAGCAGTGTTTTTTGATCCCTAGAGACCTCCTTTTCTTGCTTGCAAACATACATCTAAAAAGATGTCTGGTATAATTTCATCTGGCATTTTTAGATGAAAGCTATAAATTTGTTGTTTTCAGTCAATTATGCCAACAACTGTATCAGAATTTGTTTTGTATGAGTTTTTTTCTGAGATTGTGCCATCTGATATAAAATGAGCTAACTTTATTTATGCAGATTTGTCAGCACTTCGTAGGAAAGCAGTATTAGCTCTATAATGTCTCTTTTACAAAGTGAAAAATTAATAGATATCCCTAAATTTGCAAACATGTCCTATAAACCTATGTAGTTCTTTTATCTTCCTACAGCCTATTTTCCAAAATGTGAATTATTTTCAAAAGCAAGATATGTGTGGTCTTTATCACTATTATATACTTTCTTTTGTTTTTATTTCAAAAACAGTATTGACTTCACTAAAATCAGTTCCTTTATCCAAGTACATTTTAAGTGTTCATAATGGGAATTGTTTTTAATTTATGTTTGAACTTTATGAATAAAATTGTATTTTTCAATCTCAGTATAATCATTTTCAAAACCTTTTTTGCAAAATAAAATATCTGTATCTTTATATAAATCCACAAAATACTTTCAAAAACAATTTTTTTCCATATAGATATTTTAGGGATTTTTTAAAATCCAAGTTTTATATAGAATCATACCCAATGATACCAAAAATTACCTCCCAGTTAATGAATATAGTTCTACATCAGTAAATCTGAAAAAGATGTAGATTGGAACAACATTGTGTAAGCACCAAACTAGAATGTGAAAGAGTAAGAAAATTGTATTGATATGCTTACTGGAAGAATTAAAATGCCTGAGGTATAACATAGAAAAAAACAACTTATGAATTATTTCCCTGTTTAACCAGTAGATGTCATGTTTGGATGTCAAAGCCCAAGATTATTATTCGGATATTTCCTTGGTTTCACTGTTTTTCTTACAAATGAGTATATAAGCATGAAGTATAATTGTCTCTGAAATTAGAGGAGAAAATTAAGTGTGTTTGGTTTCAAATATTTTTAAGATGCCCTTTTTCAATAAAATCAGGAAACATTTTTTCTTTTTAAAGCTTTTCCCCAGGAAAAGTGGAAACTATGCTCTGAGACATAAGCAAGCCTGCCTATGTTTAATCGTAACAACTCAAAATTATATCTGATTAGCTATTACTTATTACCAATCACTACTATTTATGCAGTATCTAAAAATGCTTTTTAATCTTTGTTTCCAAGGTAATATGACTATTCAACTAAATAAAACTTTCTCTATTTTCTTTTTTAATCTTATGATTCAAAGTAAAAAAAAAAATGTAATGGATCTTATTATATTTGGTTATTTACATAGTCTTCCATATGTTATTCCCGTATCTACCCTGTACCTTAATTTCTTTATCTATGAGGCACTGAAATAATCTCTCAAGTATTTTCTAATCTAATGCTCCATGAAAGAAATATTACCTGTGATTTACCCAATGCAGAAAAAGCATTAAACAAAATACATTGGAACGTTTTTGTAATAGTCTGCAATTAAATATAAAGATGATGGTGGAATTTTATAGTGAAATTTAATCTATTTGTAATTTAAGTGGGTTACATTGGAGCTTAATTTTTTACTACCTTGAATATAGATCATGATAAACAAATTCTTATTACTTACAAGATCATGAGAATCTGTTTTTTAACTTCAGGGTAAAACTATTTCAATAACCTCTAAAATGTTCATTTAGATAAATAATGTTCCTAGAATAATGACAATTTGCATTCATGGCATGCAACCAGTTATCCTTGGGGTAGTTAACAAAAGTCAACTACACTAGGATAGCTACTTCCTGAAATGCTTTATTTCCTCTCATTATTCTATTCTGCTTCGCTCCATCCCCATTATCTGATGTCTCTCAGTCTTGCCCCAGAGAGATTCTGGCTGTTGGATCAGGCATGCTGCTGCCAGTCTCAGAGGAAGAAGACTAAAGAGATGTTTCTTACAACTTTAGGATACATTTTTTGTTATGTAGATTTGGAGGTAATTTCAGGAGACAAATTTCAGCCTCTTAAAACCATTCCAAATTGTAAGGTCTGTATTTCCTTGCACCAGAATAACCTAGGGTATTTGAGAATGTCTGGATTCCTGGTCATCACCTTAGAGATGAATTCATCCTTATGAATACTACATTTGGAAAGACATTATTCTTTACAATAAATATATGGCCTTTCAAGAGGAATATTTTTAAGTGTTCTGAGATAATTTTGAAGTGCCAATTCATCCATATTTAAGTCAGATTTAATCTAAAATTAGTTAACATATCAAATCTAGTTTGACAGGCAAACATTTTATAGCAGCCTACAGTTCAGTTTTGGGACTGAAAATTATTTTAAATGACCATCTGGTAGGCAGCTACTCGTCTCAGCCCTGCTACATGGCCGTTCAAGTGTTGACTAAATACCTCAAGTAAAGGGAAATTTATAGTCTACTGAGGTAGTCCATTCCATATTCAAAGACCACTGGTAGAACATTTCTAAGTCAAAATATGTACCCTTTTAATAGGCAATCACTGGTATTCACCCTATTTCATAGACTTGTTAACATTTAGTCTGATTTTATCTGTGATTGATTTCAACTTTTAGAAAACCATTTGCACATTTTTGAGAGATGTTCCTTTTGTTTTCAATGCTAAATAACTTAGTTGTGCCTGTAATCTCTTCTTGATTCTCTTTGAACGAATTGTTCATTTTATTAAGAATGTGCTACTTAGAACTGAATCTAATCACCCTTAGGTTTCCTCCTTAGTTAAATAACAAAAGCAACTCCCCAACTCCTCATAGAAAATAAACACTAGACTTTTACTTCTGCAATGCAATCTAGATAACTACTTTGTAATGATAATACTCCAGGTTTATGTTACTTATCTAAGCAGCTTATTACTTCTCTAGTAAGTTTGTAGGTATTCGATTTTTTTTTTTTTTTTTTTTTTGAGACAGATTCTTCTTCTGTCACCAGGTGCCAGGCTGGAGTGCAGTGGCACGATCTCAGCTCACTGCCACTTCTGCCTCCCGGGTTCAAGCAATTCTCCTGCCTCAGCCTCCCGAGTAGCTGGGATTACAGGCACATGCCACTACACCCAGCTAATTTTTGTATTTTTAGTCGAGATAGGGTTTCACCATGTTGGCCAGGATGGTCTCGATCTCTTCACCTCATGATCCACCCACCTCGGCCTCCCAAAGTGCTGGGATTACAGGTGTGAGCCACCGCGCCCGGCCATGGATGTGTATATTTAGTTAAAACCTCTAGCTGTCTGATTCAGCTACTACTAAATTCACCTCAATTTCATTTAGAAAAATTTTGTTCCAAATACAAATTATCAAGAATGTTTTGATTGTTGATTCCTTCACTAAGCATGTTGTTTTCCTCTAATCTGGAACTTTGCCTTTTTTTTTTTTTTTTTTTTTTAAGAGAGTCTGGCTCTGTCCCTCAGGCTGGAGTGTAGTGGCACAGTCTTGGCTCACTGCAACTTCCACCTCCCCCGGCTCAGGTTTAGGTGAATCTCCTACCTCAGCAAGTAGGTCCTCCTGAGAAGCTGGGACCACAGGTGCACTACACTATGCCAGGCTCTTTATTATTTATTTATTTATTTTTTATTATTTTTTCTCTCTCAGTAGAGACAGGATTTCGCTATATTGCTCAGATTGGTGGGTCTTTAACAACTGCGCTCAAGAGATCTAAGCACCTCTGCTGCCCAAAGTGCTGGGATTATAGGCGTCAGCTACCACAGCTGGCCTAATCTAATTTTTAAAAAAAATAAAAGACGTTAAATGATATTAAAGATGTTAAGTAATGATAAAAATACAGCTTTTCAACTTACTAAGAATTGCAAAGCTGCGTGAAAAGTCTGGAAAAAATTTTAATTAATTTCAACTAATAAGGAGGCCATACCTCCTCATTCATTATGTCCCTAATACCTAGGACAATACTTTGCATTGAATATGTTCTCATTAAATATTGTTGTATTATTAAATAAATATGATATTTGTAATAGAAAAAATATACTTCAGAATATTGGGAAGTTGGATCTTTAACTCCAAATGGTATGTAAACTTTTCATTTGGGCAATTAAAAAAAATGAGATGGTTTGTATGTGCTATGTATACTATACGTAATTCACATTTCTTTAAAAATCTAAATATAAGCAAAATATTGACCACATCTTTTGTTATTAAGTAATAGTTTTAAGTTTTATTAAGTTCACTTTATTGATGAAAGCTACAGGTAATACAAACACAAATTTTCATGTCCACTAATTGTTTTCCACACAGTGGATCACTCACTTCCTGAAATACCTCTTTTGACCTTTAGGCTACCACATTTTTAGTTCTCCCAAAATTTATAGTTGTTCCCTCTCAGACTTCTGTGTGGTTTTTATCTCCCCCTATAACTCTTAACCCTGGATTGCCCCAGTGGTTAGACTTTCGTCTTCTCTGTCTACTCACACTCCTTTGGTAATATTATCAGTCTCATGGCTTTAAATTTAAATTCTATCTGCATGCCTATGGTTAGCAAGATTATATCTCCAGTTTTGATCTCTCTTATATTCTCAAATTATTTAAAAATGACTTTGATCTTCTCTCTCCAGATTTCATCCTCCCATAGATTTCCATTTTGCTTAATTAAAATTCCATTTCTCCCATCACCTAGGCCAAATACTTTTGTGTTCATCTTTCTTCTGTTCTCACAATGCTCATTCAATCAACCAGGAATTCTCACATCTGTTCTCAAAACATATCCAGAGAAGTGAATGGATTTTAAGAATAGGACTTTTCTCATAGAATAATTACTAATGGAAGATATAATAGAAATGGTAAAAGGGCCAAAGGGAATAAATATGCTTACACTACAATATGTCATCATTCAAATTTAAGCACACTTTCTGTTTTCAGGAAAGGCCTATGCTCCAGAATTCTATTATGATACCTACAATCCTGTATGGCAGAACAGACACCGTGTTTATTCTTACAGTCTGCAGTGGACACAGATGAATCCTGATGCAGTGGATCGGATTGTTGCATATCGGTTGGGTATCAGGCAGGTGAGAAAGCTAATCAATGTCCTTTTTTTTTTGTACACCTCTGTCAAGACCTTGTTATCATTTTTCTAATAGTTTTGCATGAATTTCAAAACATATTTTATGTATATGTATGTATATGTATGTTTTCACTGTGTGTGTATTACTCTACACAAACTGTTCTGAGTTATGTAATCTTTGAAATTAATTTACACAGTTTTCACTATGACAGTAGACATACTGAAGTGACAGCGTTTGAACCTTCTAAAATCCTTCATCACTAGATATGCGAGATAAATTACATGGTATAACTTTATAAAAGGAACTTAATTCAGATGTGTTCCCACTCACCTATAATGCATAATCATTTGTCTTGGTTCCTAAGAAGTGAGAAGTCAGACGTATTTTTACTTTAGGAGTTCAAGGTATATAAAGAATGCTGCATAAGCTAATTTAATATGTCTGAGAAATAGATATACTTTAGTAAAATGAGAAGAAATTAAAGTATGATAGTTTCTTAAGGGGGCTGAAGATCAAGGGTTTTGTGGAAAAAATTATATCTTTTTCAAATAGTTAAAATATTAAATTCATGTATCCTTTGTATAAATGATATTTTTGAAACTTAAATGTAGGTCTTTACATTTTTTCTTGTTAGCATATTATCTGGATGAACTTCGGCAGAACAAAACATTTTTGTAGATTTGATCACTACATAATCTATTAGCTCTCCCCCAAAACTTTGTATTATCCCTAGATTGGCAGTGTATGTTCCACTTTCTTAACTAAATCACAGAATAATCTTTTGAGTTGGGATGGTAGAAATGATAAAATTTGCACAGACTAAGACCGATCAACCTCTAACAATTCATTCAGCTATTCTATCATAAAACCATTGTTGTTTTTTGTATCTTGCTCACAAGGTTACAATAAATACCTGTATGATATATTACTCACATTGAGATACACTGTAAATTGCTTCTTCTTAGTATGCCTGTTTAAGAATCTCAACAAAATGAAAGAGCTTTTCCTAGTGAAAACATCCTGGCCTTTGATAATAACTGCATTCTTGACTAAGTGCTCACAGGCTGCAAATACAGCAGACCATAGTGTATCATTCACGATATTTCTCTGGTTATCCCTCATTGAAAAACGTCTGCAGGTAAATTGGAGCAAAACCAAAATCTATATTAATATTGTTCTACTCATTCTAATTTCGTAATTTTCTGTAACAGAGAATATATAAAGCAACATCAACGAAACAAATTAGCGGTTCTTCCTCCATTTGTGGGTTATTTCTTTTTTTCTTAACACAGCTAATATTTTATAAACTTTCATATTTGGAGTATCTATAAGCATTCTTGACTTTACATACCTCCTACTTAAAAAAAATCCTTACTGCATTGTTTAATCACATTCATTTTCTTCTTTGTACATGCTTTGTAAAAAATCTAAATCTATGACTACATTTTCATTTGTAAAATTAATTATTTTCTTTAGGTGATTTTTGTGCTATTTTCTGGTTATGGGTTTATTTGCAAGATAGAGTCATAAGTGTATCTTAAGTTTCTCACTTTCTTCCTCAGTTATGTTTTCTTGGAGTCTCTGAGTAACTTCCCATTACTAGCTGCGTGTTTTAAGTCCATAGAATTTACCCAACCCTACTCATCATCTTCTTCCTGTACTTTTATGCATCTCAAAACCTTTGTTTCCACTCAATATCTGTGTTATGGATGCAAATCAAAATCCTTATCTAAAAGCCAAGTTTAAGTGAGTTAGAATTCCTCCCAAGAGAGATCCCACCATTTAAGCCTTCTCTTTGTAATCCATATCTTGTAATCATTCACAAACTATCCTCTGTAATATATTTTTTGCTAGAATTGCTACACCATTTTCCAGTGATACATTCTTCTTCTGTTTTCCTTTCCTGATGTGAACATCTCCAAACTAAATTTTTATATTTTTAATCATAAAACTAGTGTGTAACTCCCTGATATGCAGTGACACACATTTCTCATTTTATTGTTCCTTTTGAACAAATTAGTAAATTTTCTCCTACTCTCCTTCTTTAGAATAAATTATTTATGTGTCCATAGGTATGCATAAATTTTCCTTTTCTGTTTGTTTTTTTTTTTAGTAATGAATTCCAGACACACCTGGCTTCCAATTCTAGCCAATGTAACATCATACTTTTATAGCTACATAACTTTGAGCGTGTTTCTGAACATATCCAAGCCTGGGTTTTTATCCTGTAAATTGAAGATTACACATGTCGGGCAATTGGAGTGTGAAGCGGAGTATGTCCCCCACCTGTCCCACAGGCCAGGTACTCTTGTGCAAGGCACTCCTTGTACAAGCAGTTATGGCCATTCTTATACTCATCTGCAAGTGTTGTATGTGGATTTTTTAAGAGTACATTTTGAGTTGAACATGTCTAATATTTTTATTATTTTAATTTTATTTAGGATAATCTATACCCTAGGCCTAAGCATTATTTTAAGTCATAGTTTTCACAAAATAATTTCTAGACGTTTTACTAAGTCTTATTCTCCTTTGCAACCTATTGTCTTCTGTAAGATCTGTTTTATTGATTCACATTTTTCTCTCCCCCATGAGTCTTCATTTAAAGCCTTTTTGATCAGATCAGTAAATCTGCTACTAATACTGTTATTTCCAGGTTTTGTAAAATGCATGCTATCCACTAGAGAAAAAAAACATATTTCTGGTGTAATAAACCATGGTCCAGAAAACAAATCTTTCCCTTACTCAATTTTTGAAGGTAACTTTTTACCTGCAACTGTATATATTCTTTTCTGGGCTCCTTTGTTCTTAGGATTTTCTTTTATGTTTAGAAATAAATATATTTTTCTAGGAGGCTTTTCATGATGCTGTATTCTAATTGGTAATTTTACTCTTTCCATAGGAGAGAAAACTTTGATATTTCTTTCAGGGAAGTTTCAATAAAGAGTAATGACTTTGTGCTATTCTGCCAATGCGAATAAGGTGTTGCTGTTTGTAGATGGAGTGTAAGAAGAGAAGGAGCATATATACACATTTCTTTTTTTTTTTTTTCACAACTATATCCTCTGCACTGAACTCCTGCATAAAACATCTCTACATGCAAAATGGCCCCAGTGAGCAGCATTGCCTTTGAAGATTCACTTACACATAAAAGTTTAGGATAATAGGGCAAAACTATTCTAGATACGATAAAATTGATGTAATTTTTTAAAGAATCCCTTTTAAGTAACAGAAAACAAAGTCATTAATGTAAACAGGTGCATTTTTATATTATCTCAGAAAATTTAAATTTCTCCTTTACATTTAAATATCAATATTATCTTAGGACACAATCAGATACTAACTTTTAAAAATCACCTTTGGGTAAAGATACCACTCTTGAATTCAGAACTGTTTATTATTTTCATGAAGATTTTTATATTACACATATGTAACCTTTTTTTGCCTCCCAAACTATTTCAGAATGCTAAATCAATGAGCTTTTGAACACAGTAAACGTAACTTAGATGATTTAAATAAACTGAGTTAGGTGTGTAGCCTACAATATACATTTTAAATACATGGATTTCTGTCCTAATAGCTGTGGTTCATGTCTTTAATTATAAGGTCAAGTTTTATTTGAAGGATTAATTTATGTTACATATTTTGTGATTTTAAAGTCTTATTATTTTAAACAATATTTCTATGTTTAGCCTATAGATGTAAATAATTTCTGTTATCCATAAAATACCTGGGTTGTCTAGTAGAAAATATCTCACCTCCTAATATCAAACATTGCCTTAATTACATAATGCATTTGTATATGAGATGAAGTCTGAAAACAAATTAGATTCCTTAATGCTAACAGCGAATTCAGTTCTTAAGACTTTACCTTGTTTTTAACCCAGAAATCTTTAGAAACCTTATTACTGATTCTTAAATTAAATAGGATTGTAAAAACCATTGCTGTGTTATTAAACTCATATATGTATGGTATTGATAAACTGAACCCAGCATTCCTTTTAGCTTTCTGTTAACTTTACCTTGACTCTTTTGTTGAAGCTGTATGGTCTATACTTAAATATAATTAGGAAAATTGTCTCAGATTTTAGTACTGACTTACACAATTTTTTAAATAAAATAATGCATTGTATCTAGTAACAAAAAACACTGAAATTCTGGAATCACTGCTTTAAGAAACTTAAAAAGAGAACCAATACAAAATGAGAAGCTAAAAAATTAATTTGTGCATGAAAGTTTTCTCAGAATTGTTATGCCCTAACAAAGTTGTACTTTTTGGGCTCAGCTAAGCAATTGTTTTATCTCCTTAGACAGCTACTAACCTCCAATTATTTGCTTCATTTGCCGCTTAACAGGAAAGAGAAAAAGGTTATTTGAATGACTACTTTCCTTGGTATCTTAAGGAAGTAAAAAAAAAAAACAAGAAAAATATTTCTAAGTTCTCTAAATATACCAAGCAATGTAAACATCATTTGACTTCATTTGAAATGTATACAATTATAGTTTTAAATTAATGATTTTATACAGTTTTCTTTTTATATTCAGCCACAGAAATACACAATGATGTGACTCTCTGACTACCTTTGCAAAGTAGGAAATTTTATCTTTAAAAAAACCCAATTGACCCATTCCTGTCTTAAGTCATGATGTATTAAAATATTAACAATTATCATACTTATTTGCTCTCCCAAGCAATACAGTTTTAATTAAATTATTTGGGTAACTCCCAGGAATTTAAAAACAAAGAATTTTTATCTTCAATGTCTTATAAAACTAAGTATAATAGAAATAAACACAAAGTACCACAGAAACTGATGGGGGCAGTTAGCACTGCCAGGTCACAGGCCAAGAGACATAATCACTAATGTGCAAACTTCCATTTATTTGTTAGTTTTATAGGTTTATCCCCAAACTTTCTTCTTAAATGATGACCACTAGTAATCACTAATTATTAATCAAAAATTACCAAGCAAAAAAGATATTTTTGATACAACTGATTGTTGGATAACTTTCTTTCCAATTAAATTTTGGTCTTCAGCAGATGTGACTATAAAGGTTGAGCTATTGCTTATTTCTCCTCCCAGTTAAAACATTTAAAAAAGTTATTTTAGTGAATATTTGCTTATTATTCCTTCTTAAAGGCTTAATATATTGTACAGTCTACAGATGCTAAAAAAGAATGGTAGGATAAGTCAAGTGAAATCCGAATAATGTTTGTGCTTGATGTAAGCCATTTAGATAGATTTTTATTGCCAACAGCTCCATGAAATGGAGAAACCATTTCATGCCAGCCCAGGAAAATCTATGGAGATTTGACAGATAATCTGGATTCTTTGTTTAATCTGAAATCATGAATAAAATGACATCTTCCATAGACTAATCTTATAATACCATACTGAGTATACTGAATGTTATTACAATAGAGACAGATAAAACAGGCACATATTTGGGTTATATGCTGATGATTTAGATTAGAATTAAAAGGGGAGAAGAAAAATTGAATTTAAAAATACAGAAATAGGCAGAACTTGAATGTTGACTTTGTTTTGAGGAATAATTTTGTAAAAGATAGTGATCTTATTTCTCTGTCATTCACTTCCAATTTCTTTAGTGAATGCTCTGGAAATCACTAAACATATAGATATGAGAGAGAATCAGGGACTCAGAGAAATGTAGAGAAACCATTTTGTAAATGGTCTCTGTGGCTCTGGAAAATAAATAAGCCATATGTCATTTGTAAAAAGTGAAGTTTCTTTATCTTCCAAATGAAGGATATTACATATATCTGGTTAATTCCTGCAAATACAAATTTTACAACGTACTTATTACAAGGAATATATAAATGTTAAATTTGAAAGACCTGGTGAAGGATGGACCCTTGATGGATGTAGAAAGCTCTGTAAAATAAAGGTACCTTGTCTTGGAAAACACCAAATACTTCCTGAGGATTTTCTCTGAGTAGATTGCCTTTGTATAGATTTAATTCTGCTCAGAAACACTGTTTGAAAAAATTAATTAGAAATGTGGGGAAACAGGCCACCTCAAAAATACTTTAAAAAGTGAAAGAGGGTTAAATTATTGACATAAATAATATTTTTAATCCATCTTTACAAGTATTCCCATATTTTTAGATATACACTTGTTAGGTTGGATTCATAAGGGAGCATAAAAGTTATCCTAGTTAGAAGCATGCTACTAGAATTTAGGTGAACACTTTTCCGTCAATATGTTAATTTACAAGTCAGAAGCATTAGAAATGAGAACTGAAGGTGGCAGAAATTTAGGCATAAATTTCTCATCTGAAGACACTAGTCATAGAATTTCCATCAAAAAAGAACCGCGCAGTAGAAAAATCTGATATTTGTATGGGAACTAAGAAGAATGTGTGGATGGGCATTTGTGAGTTTGTATTTACAAACAAGATTTTAAAAGTTGATAACGCAAATTTGCTTATGAGCAAAGTATAGGAGGTCCTTGAATAACAACATTTGTTTAAGATCATATGGTTATAATGATGATGAGAAATAAAATCCAGTTCTAGGCTGGGACCACTGTCTGTTTAGAGACTGCGTGTTCTCCCTTGTCTGTGGATTTTCTCCAGTTTCCTTTCTCATCCCAAAGATGTGCACATGAGGTGAATCGGCATGTCTAAATGAGTCACTCCCAGTCTGAGTGAGAGTGAGTGCGTGTCTGAGTGTGCTCTGCAATACGATGGAGTCCTGTCTAGCATCAGTTCCTGCCTTGCACCCTGGCTGCTGGAATAAGCCCTGCCCCCACTCCATGACCCTCAACTGGAATAATTGGGTAAAAATTATCTTCCTTGTTTTTGTTAACATTTTTTTAAATGTATGTATAGCTCACATTTATTTTATGTCTAACATTAGAAGTTTTGGGGACTCTATTTAGAAGTTTGATGATTTTTTATGATCAGGAATATGCCATGGGATCTTAACTCGTTTAGATATCAAGCAGCGTAAGGTAAAATTGGTTTTCTTACATGTCATTTCACTTAAACTTGCAGTTGATTTTTAATTGATCATTACTATCAATTGCTCCTTTTAATTTTAATGATAAATGGCTATTAGTTTAGCTTTATCATTTTCAGTTATATTTCAAGTGTCTTAAGTTATCTTGAAGTACGGAGTCATCCATATTTTTACACGGCTTTTATACCAGAAACCTGATTTCTTTTACAGCATTTAAAAGATTTAACTTAAACAGTTGAAACAATATTTATCTTTGAATAACAAATGCTTGACATGACAGATGTCAATAAAACTACATAACTACTGCTGTACAACTACTCAATAATGGATTGCTATTTTCCAAGCTTCCAGTTTCTGTTTTAAAATGTTCAACAAAGAAATGCAAAAGATCATAGAGTGTTTTAGTTGCTTTAACATACTTCAAGTTTTGGAAACCATTCTAAAAAGGTGGAAGCAAGAATTTGAGTAGAAATTTGAAGGTAATAGTTTAGACATCATAGGCATTGCTTATCTTGTTTATTTAACTTTTAAGTTTAGGTGTGTATGTACAGGTTTGTTATCTGAGTAAACTTGTGTCATGCGGGTTTGTCGTGCAGATTATTTCATCACCCAGGTATTAAGCCTAGTACCCACTAGTTATTCTTCCTTATTCTCTTCCTTCTCCCAACCTCCACCCTTCAGTGGCTGCGATGTGTGGTCTTCCCCCTATGTGTCCATGTATTCTCATCATTTGGCTACCACTTATCAAATGAGAACATGCTGCATTTGGTTTTCTATTCCTGTGTTTATCGGCTAAGGATAATGGCCTCCAGCTCCAACCATGTCCCCACAAAGGACATGATTGCATTCTGTTTTATGGCTGTATAGTGTTCCTTGATGTGTATGTGCCATATTTTCTTTATCTAGTCTACCACCGATGAGCATTGATGGCTGAGACCATGGGTTTTCTAGATACAGAATCATGTCATGAAGTCTGATCGTTTTGACTTCCTTCCTACCTATTTGAATGCCTTTTCTTTCTCTCTCTTGTCTGATTGCTCTGGCCAGGATTTCCATTATTATATTGAGTAAGAGTGGTGAGAGAGGGAATCCTTGCCTTGTGCTGGTTTTCAAGGAGAATGCCTCCAGCTTTTGCCCATTCAGTATAATGTTGGCTGTGGTTTTGTCATAAGTGGTTCTTATTATTTTGAGGTATGAAAGGCCTCAAATTTGAGAGAAATATATGTGGTAAAATCTGGAGGATTTGATGATTGAATGGAGGCTGGGGGAAGGGAGAAAGCAAAAGGGCAGGGATGAAGACAATGTTCACTACTTACATGCTTGCTGTCTTTAGAAACCTTATGTCAATTCATGTAAGTATTTGTCTCAATTCTATATATGAAGAACATATTATTGACATGATTGTCTATATTAAAAATGAAAATTAACTGTCATTGAGATGGGTGTTAGGCACAGGTTTAATGGAATGTTTCCAAGGAAATGTAAAATTGTAACATTTGTAACAATCTGGGGAAGACTAAGTTAAAATATAAAATTATCTGCAATGTTCTAATATATCCATGCAGTTCTTTTGTTTTTGTGTTCTAAAGATCTTAAACTAAAACTTTTCCTTTAGAGATCCATATCTTAGCAAAATGACACAATACAAAATTCATACATAATTTCCTAATAGTTAATAAGCAACTTCTCTGCTTAGACAAGCTAATTTTGAAAATACATTGGTTTATGATATAACATATGGTACTGTAAAGACAGGTCATAATTTTTTTTCATACTTTTTTAAAAAGGAACTTTTAAAAGTAGTTTCAATTTAGATGTATTTTTTCCTTTGCAATATCTTCTCTGTAATTTTTAGATTATCCTTTCCTCAAATTACAAGGTATCTTAGTATCCCATTAATGTTAGTGAACTAGGTTAAGTGCTTCTGTGTATTGATAGAAAATGATCCTTGCAATGTCAGTTGTATTTTGGAGGAAGCATGTTGACACATATACCAAGTCCTAATTCCTGCCTTTGAAAGGGACATGCAGTACTTCTGCTTACACTTTCTTCACCAAAGCAGCCACTTGACTGAGGCTAAAATGGAAAAAAGAAAAAAAAAAGTGCTCCTCTTTGAACTTGCAAGAAATAAAAGAACCAAATACTTGTGAAGAGCGCAAAATACTACTAAGTCCTGCCTTTCTGATTAACAATATTTGATTGAATATATTAATAGTACATTTGATTTTCTAAAAATATAACCTCAAAAACATCTACTTTTTAAGTTTTTTAGAATACTACAGTAATAAGAGTAAAGATTGCATTATGAAGTTGACCTATTCATTTCAAATAATGAAAGTATTTACAAAGAGCTCCAAGGACTCAATAAATGTTTCATGAGTGACTGAGTTAATGAATAAATTTTTAAATATATGCCCTTGTGTAAGTATGGAAGAGAACAATAAAATATGACACGAGCTCCTGTAAATAATCCACCAAAGCCATAATGTTCTTTGATTTCTCCTTTGCAATTAGAAGTATCATATTCTATTATGTGTACATGGGATAAAAAGTGCACCAGACAGAAAATATCCATGATTTCATGAAGCTTCTAGTTTGGTAGCGTAGAAAGCAGACAAAAATTAATGGAATTATTTCAGAAAGCAATTAATGCTATCCAACAAATAAAACAGAGATAGAGGGAAAACTGGCATTGTTAATATTCATGCTGTATGTCAAATGATTGAAAATTTGAGAAGGTAGCAGAGGCTGATATTTACTTTTCTCACATGGTCATTATTTTGGGACAATTTTCAAACATCTTGATGGAGAGTAGACTTATGCTTCAATCTGGGGAAAGAAGGAATCTAATTTCGAATAATCAAGAAAATTAATTAAAATGAAGCAGTTAATTCTCATGATCATTTGACATTTTACTTATTCTTAAAAATTATTTGAGGTAAGTTAAATCACCTAAAAATTTAGTGGCTACATTTATAACCCTAAGTTATCTTCAGGAATAACAAATCAAAAATCTTCAAAGTTGAAATACAGTTTAGATCTATATATTTTAAGGATGTATTATATCTGGATATGTAAAAATCTATGGACAATTTACAAGACAGATCACTTGCACAACAAACTCTTGATGAATAAGAACTTAACGAGTGTATCTAGGAGGCATTGCCATGGGGGCAATTAATTCTGCTTTAAAAGTGGTTAAGACTCCTAAATGTTTCAATCAACACTACATTTTCATGCTTACTTACCTAATTATTTTGAATTTTCTATCTCAATAATACAATTTGTAAATAGGATATCCCAAATAGCTTCAAAGAATTGATTGGGGTTTTAGTACCACAAAAGCTAAGAGGCAGGTGACAGAACATAAAGTTTTGAAGGGAAGAATTGGTCCAGTCAGCATATGCAGAGCTAGAAATCAAGAAATAGAGCCTTAGTGATTTCCATCCCTTTTCAGTCAGCCTGCTATAGGCACTGCACATAGCTTTTGTTTTATATTTTTAGCTTCTGAAATTTTGAAAGAGGTTTATACCACTTCAAATTTTTAGTTCATATTTTATAATAAGCACCAGAAATAATAATTTTAAGGATCATTTTGGTTTTATCTTTCATAGTGGTGTGATGATATGTGTGAGTTATTGTTTCTTTGTGAGGACTTATATCAATGTATCATGATGGTGCCTCAAACTCTTTTTGTTGCCTTTAAATTGGTACATAATATTCTAAATCCTAGGACAAAGATGTGCCTTTCACTCTGAGCTAATGAAAAGACAGAAACAACCTTACTAATATACTTAGGAAAACCTCCTACTTTGTGAAACTTTCCTTTTTATTTAGAAAGAAATACAAATATTGTACACAAATAAAGAGCTACTGTAATACCAGGTACTAATAATTTTTGGGGGGGTAGAACACAGTCAGATAATGGAGAATGAGTGACATTGCTATTGTACGAGATAGTGTGGTCAAGAATGCCTCTCGAAGAAGTTAGCATTGAGTAGAGACATGAATGATATATTAAAAAAAAAGTGTCACAAAATAATTCAGCTAAGAAAGAAGAGCAACGCACATCATAGGAAAATAAAAACCTATGTAAATGATATACATGTAAATCAAATATACATAATATCTATTTCTGTAGGCATTATATCCTCTAAAGTCTATTGGACAAAATTTACAGTGGTATATTATGAGAACAACAGAGGTCTACATTCAAAATGTAGGGTGAATCTAATCATTAGAATAATATAGATGTCAACAGAAGAGAATTGGCATTTTGCAAATTAAAAGAGTAATCAGCAGGTATTCTCAAATGTTTAGAATAAGAGGACTGAAGAACACTTGTTAGTGAGAGATGAAAATGCAAAATCCACAACTGATTTGCGAGAAAATAAGACAAGCAGGCCAGGCGCAGTGGCTCACTCCTACAATTCCAGCACTTTGGGAGGCGGAGCCAGGCAGATCACCTAAGGTCAGGAGTTTGAGACCTGCCTGGTCAACGTGGCAAAATCCCTTCTCTACTAAAAATACAAAAATTAGCCAGGCATGGTGGCATGTACCTGTAATCCCAGCTACTCAGGAGGCTGAGGCAGGATAAGTGCTTGAACCTGGGAGGGAGGGGTTCCAGTGAGCTGAATTTGTGCCACTGCACTCAAGCCTGGGAGACAGAGCAAGACTCCATCTCCAAGAAAAAAAAAAAAATGTGAGAGAAGCAAAGAATGCAGTGTTGTACTTGGAACTGCTTAATGGGAATCAGTTGGTAATTAGTCTGCATATTAGGGATGCATTTTTAATGTGTCACTAAATTTAAATAATGGCACATTTTGTCACGGTGGGCAAAATGACTTCCTTCTGATCTAGAAAGACATATCTCTACTGAGTAATTGACTATTATGACTATACATCATTTCAATAAATACTAGTCTAGACTATGGATTACAGTGATCCAAATAATTTATCTCCCTTCATAGAGTTGCATTATAAAGGATGAATTAACCCATTGTTAGACTGGTCTAGAGTGCAGAGTTCTAGCTAACAGATGTCAAGTTAATATATGTTCTGATTTACATCAGTGATAGTGAAATCTTAAAAAATTTTAAGCAGAACATGTGCCTTAAAAGTAATTATCTTTTTTTTAACTAATGGTTTTACTATAAAGGACCATGATATTTTATTTTATAAAACAAGACAATGACAAACCTCAGTATTTCTATCAATATCCAGGTTTATCCAGCATTTCTCAAGCACCCTTCTACTCACAAAATGTAAATTAACTCTGGTCCCAACTATTACTTTATATTTTAAATATTTTAAGACTATGAATTTAGTAGCACATAGTAAACTCTCAGTAAACTATTTTTTTTTAATTTTTATTTTAAGGACTACTCTCATTTTAAGTAAGCTTATGCACTCATTTTGGGGGTATACATTGTACAGATAAATAAATGAAATCATTTCAAAAGCAAGAAAAATGTCACTCCTTTCTGAAATATGTCACCCTGTCCCCTTGCCTATTCTGTAGTACAGTACCTACAACAGAGTGGCTAATATGCAATATCAATATGAATTAGTATTAATTATATAATATTAATAAATTATTGATGACTGTTTTATAGAATGACAATGTGCCATTGTAAATTTTGAACATTTTATGAATTCTATTAATATGAAAAAATTTTTTTGAGACAGAGTCTTATCTGTTGCCCAGGCTGGGGTGCAGTGGCACGATCTCAGCTCACTGCAGCCTCAACCTCCCAGGTTCAAGCAATTCTCTTGCCTCGGCCTCCTGAGTAGCTGGAATTACAGATGTGCATCGCCACACCTGGCTAATTTTTTTGTGTTTTTAGCAGAGATGGGTTTTCACCATGTTGGCCAGGATGGTCTTGATCTCTTGACCTTGTGATCTGCCCACCTTGGCTTCCCAAAGTACTGAGATTACAGATGTGAGTCACCATGCCCAGCCAATAGAATATTTTTATTTAAATTTTCAACAATTTTATCCATACAACTATGCAAGCTTTCAGTCCCCACTATATACCTGTTGACCCTCAGGGATTTATGTTTAATTTGGTTACTTTTAATACTTCCAACAAAGATTAACTATGACTGCTCACCAAAGAGGACCTTTGTGGGTTTGTTTTGTTTCTGTTATCTAATTTTCAAAGAATTCAACAAATATGACTTTTCTTTTTGTCATCATGAATTGAACTTTCTGCTTATGAGTATTTAATTTTTTTTCTGTCATGTAGATCATCAGTCATATTGATGCTCAAAGCATCTAGCAATAAAGTAACTGTTTTACAAGACTTTAGTAATATATTCGATACTCAGATAATAACTTGATACATTTTAAGATTTAAGAAACATTACATAGTCTTTTTCATTTTACTTGCATTTGCATGCATTTCAATATGTTCATTGTTTAGTGAGCATATGTATAATACCACAAACTGGTACAATAATTATGTATGAGATAATCTGCATGCAATCTCAGAACAACATAAATAAAATTGTAAAATGGAATTTGGAAGCAGAATAAATACACTTGCCAAGTGCAAATAAAAAAGAAAGAAACTGTTTTATTTGTGCTCCTGCAATTATATTTGTCATAGGTTTCAAGAAATACCAACTGCTTGAAAATAGCCCCTCTAATCTTAAAATTACACCATTGAAAATTTCATTGAATATCTGAAATAATTTCTGTCCATACTTCTTGTATAAAGCAAGTTTTTAAGGACTTAAGAACTTATATCATGGGAATTTAGTTAATATGACATTGTGAGAATGAAATGAAATGAGAGAACTGTGGGTCCCCAGGCAAGACAGCCAAATAAGAGCAACTCTGCTGCACAGCCCCCAGCAAGATTGACGTGGAAGATGGCTGAGTTCCACATTTCCAACTGAGGCACCCGGTTCATCTCACTAGGATTGGTTGGACAGTTAGTGCAGCCCAAGGAGGGTGAGCTGAAGCAGAGTGATGTGTTGCCTAACCTGGGAAGCGCAAGGGGCAGAGGAAATCCCTCTAATAGCCAAGAGAAGCCATTAGGGACTGTACCGTGCACTCCTGCCCAGATACTGCATTTTTCCCATGGCCTTTACAACCCACAGACCAGGATATTCCCTCTGGTACTTACATAACCACCAGAGCCCTGGGCTTCTAATACAAAAGCGGGCTGCTGTTTGGGCAGAAACCGAGCTAGTTGCAGCAGTTCTTTTGTTGTTGTTGTTGTTGTTTTTTTTTTCATACCCCAGTGTCACCTGGAAAGCCAGCAAGATAGAACTGTCCACTTCCCTGGAGAGGGGGCTGAAGCCAGGGAACCAAGTGGTCTGGCTCAGTGAGTCCTACCCCCATGGAGACCAGCAAGCTAAGATCTACTGCCAAAGAGTGGATCAAAGACACAAACAGGCAAATTGGATAAAGAGTCAAGACCCATGTGTGTGCTGTATTTAGGAGACCCATCTCACATGCAAAGACACACATAGACTCAAAATAAAGAGATGCAGGAAGAATTACCAAGCAAAGGGAAACCAAAAAAAAAAAAAAAAAAAAAAAAAAAAGGCAAGGTTGCATTCCCAGTCTCTGATAAAACAGACTTTAAACCATCAAAGATCAAAAGATACAAAGAAGGCATTACATAATGGTAAAGGGATCAATGCAACAAGAAGAGCTAACTATCCTAAATATATATGCACCCAATGCAGGAGCACCCATATTCATAAAGTAGGTTCTTAGATACCTACAAAGAGACTTGGACTCCCACACAATAATATTGGAAGACTTTAACACCCTACTGTCAATATTAGATCAACAAGGCAGAGAATTAACAAGGATATCCAGGACCTAAACTCAGCTTTAGACCAAGGAGACCTAATAGACATCTACAGAACTCTCCACCCCAAATCAATAGACTATACCTTCTTCTCAGCACCACATCACACCAATTCTAAAATTGATCACATAATTGGAAGTAAAACATTCCTCAGCAAATGCAGAAGAATGTCAAAACAAACAGTCTTTCAGAGCACAGTGAAATAAATTACAACTCAGGATTAAGAAACTCACTCAAAACCATACAGCTACATGGAAACTGAACAACCTGCTCCTGAATAACTACTGGATAAATAATGAAATAAAGGCAGTAATAAAGATGTTCTTTGAAACCAATGAGAACAAAGACACAATGTACCAGAATCTCTGGGACACATTTAAAGCAGTGTGTAGAAGGAAATTTATAGCACTAACAGAGAAAACAGGAAAGATCTAAAATCAACATCCTAACATCACAATTAAAAGAAATAGAGATGCAAGAGCAAACAAATTCAAAAGCTAACAGAAGACAAGAAATAACTAAGATCAGAGCAGAAATGAAGGAGATAGAGACATAAAAAAGAAACCCTTAAAAAAAATCAATGAATCCAGGAGCTGGTTTTTTGAAAAGATCAACAAAATAGAGAGACCACTAGCCAGATTAATGAAGAAGAAAAGAGAAAAATCAAATAGATGCACTAAAAAATGATAAAGACCATATCTTCACCGATCCCATAGAAACAGAAAGTACCATCAGAGAATACTATAAACACCACTACACAAATAAACTAGAAAATCTAGAAGAAATGGATAAATTCCTGGACACTTATACCCTCCCAAGACTAAACCAGAAAGAAGTGAAATCCCTGAACAGATCAACAGCAAGATCTGAATTTGAGGCAGCAATTAATAACTAACCAACCAGAAGAAGTCCAGGACCAGATGGTTTCACAGCTGAATTCTATCAGAGGTACAAAGAGGAGCTGGTACCACTCCTTCTGAAACTATTCCAAACAACAGAAAAAGGGGTAATCCTCCCTAAATCACTTTATGAGGCCAACATCATCCTGATACCAAAACCTGGCAGAGACACAACTAAAAAAGAAAATTTCAGGCCAGTATCCCTGATGAACATCAGTGCCACAATCCTCAATAAAATACCAGTAAATCAAATCAAACCACAGATCAAGAAGCTTATCCATCATGATCAAATTGGCTTCATCCCTGGGATGCAAGGTCTGATTCAACATAGGCAAATCAATAAAGGTAATTCTTCATATAAACAGAACCAAAGACCAAAAACACATTATTATCTCAATAGATGTGCGCCAAAAGAAGGCCTTCAATAAAATCCAACAACCCTTCATGCTTAAAACTCTGAATAAACTAAGTTTTGATGGAATGTATCTCAAAATAATAAGCACTGCTTATGATAAACCCACAGCCAATATCTTACTGAATGAGCAAAAACTGGAAGCATTCCCCTTGAAAACCAGCAAAGATAAGGATGCCCTCTCTCACCTCTCCTATTTAACATAATATTAGAAGTTCTGGCAAGTGCAATCAGGTAAGGGAGAGAAATAAAGCGTATTCAAATAGGTAAAGAGGAAGTCAAATTATCTCCCTTTGCAGATGGCATGACTGTATATTTAGAAGACCTCATCTTCTAAGCCCCAAATCTCCTTAATCTGATAAGCAACTTCAGCAAAGTCTCAGGATACAAAATCAGTGTACAAAAATCACAGGCATTCCTATACACCAATAACAGACAAACAGAGAGCCAAATCATGAATGAACTCCCATTCGCAATGCTACTAAGAGAATTAAATACCTAGGAATACAACTAACAAGGAATGTGAAGGACCTCTTCAAGGAGAACTACAAATCACTGCTCAAGGAAATAAGAGAAGACTTAAAAGGAAAAAAATTCCATGCTCATGGTTAGGAAGAATCAATATTGTGAAAATGGCCATACTACCCAAAGTAATCTGTAGATTCAATGCCATCCCCATCAAGCTATGATTGACTTTCTTCACAGAATTGTAAAAAAAAAAAACCTTAAATTTTATATATAACCAAAAAAGAGCCTGCATAGCCAAGACAATTCTAAGCAAAAACAAACAAACAAACAAACAAACAAAAAAAAAAAAAAAAAAAAAGCTGGAGGCATCATGCTACCTGACTTCAAATACTACAAGGCTATAGTACAGAAACAGCATGGTACTAAAAAAGATATACAGACCAATAGAACAGAACAAGGCCTCAGAAATAACACCACACATCTACAACCATCTGCTATTTGACAAACCTGACAAAAATGGATTTCCTTTTTAATAAATGATGTTGGGAAAACTGGCTAGCCATGTGTAGAAAGGTGAAACTGGATCCCTTCCTTACACCTTATACAAAAATTAACTCCGGATGAATTAAGGATTTAAAAGTAAGACCTAAAATCATAAAAACCCTAGAAGAAAACCTAGGCAATACTATTCAGGACATGTGCATGGGGAAAGACTTCATGACTAAAACACCAAAAGCAATGGCAATAAAGCCAAAATTAACAAATGGGATGTAATTCAACTAAAGAGCTTCTGCACAGCAAGAGAACTATCATCAGAGTCAACAGGCAACCTACAGAATGGGAGAAAATTTTTGCAGTCTACCCATCTGACAAAGGGCTAATATCCAGAATCTCTAAGGATTTAAAGAAATTTACAGGAGAAAAACAACCCCATAAAAAAGTGGATGAAGGATATGAAGAGACACATCTCAAAAGGAGACATTTATGAGGCCAACAAACATATGAAAAAAAAGCTCATCATCACTGGTCATCAGAGAAACACAAATTAAAACCACATTGAGATACCATCTCATGCCAGTTAGAATGGCAATCATGAAAAAGTCAGGAGACAACAGTTGCTGGAGAGAATGTGGAGAAATAGGAACTAGGAATGCTTTTACACTGTTGGTGGGAGTGTAAATTAGTTCAACCACTGTGGAAGATAGTGTGGCAATTCCTCAAGGATCTAGAACTAGTAGTACAATTTGACCCAGCGATCCCATTACTAGGTATATACTCAAAGAATTATAAATCATTCTGTTATAAAGACACATGCACACGTATGTTTATTGCAGCATTGTTCACAATAGCAAAGACTTGGAACCAACCCAAATGCCCATCAATGATAGACTAGATAAAGAAAATGTGGCACATATACACCATAAAATACTATGCAGCCATAAAAAGAATGAGCCTATGTCCTTTGCAGGGACATGAATAAAGCTGGATACCATCATTCTCAGCAAACTAACAGAAAAATAGAAAACCAAACATCGCATTTTCTCTTTCCTAAGCAGGAGTTGAAGAATGAGAACACATGAACACAGGGAGGGGAACATCACACACCAGGGCCTCTCAGGGGCTGGGGCACCAGGGGAGGGGTAGTATTAGGAGAGATACCTAATGTAGATGATGGGGTGATGATGCAGCAAACCACCATAGCACATGTATACCTATGTAACAAACCTGCATGTTCTGCACACGTACCTCAGAACTTAAAGTACAATAAAATAAAAAGAAAAAAAAATAAATAAAAGATAGGCCGGGCGCGGTGGCTCAAGCCTGTAATCCCAGCACTTTGGGAGGCCAAGGCGGGTGGATCACGAGGTCGAGAGATCGAGACCATCGTGGTCAACATGGTGAAACCCCATCTCTACTAAAAATACAAAAAATTAGCTGGGCATGGTGGCGCGTGCCTGTAATCCCAGCTACTCAGGAGACTGAGGCAGGAGAATTGCTTGAACCCAGGAGGCGGAGGTGGCAGTGAGCCAAGATTGCGCCATTGCACTCCAGCCTGGGTAACAAGAGCTAAACTCGGTCTCAAAAAAAAAAAGAAAAGAAAAGATAATCATGTAGGTACAGAGAAGAGTTTTGTGCAACATTAAAAATTTGCCTGGTTGTCTGGTTTCAATAGGCCTGTCCCTGCATGTTGCATTACTTTTGTTTTAATAGTGTGTGACTTCCACATCCCTTCTCATAGTTACAGAGATCCCCATGTATTTCCAGTGGGTCCACATAGACTATCCTGGAAATACAACTTCAGAAACTGGAGGTAGTCTTCTAATGGTACAAGTGAATTTTCTAAGAAACAAGATGTTGAGAGGTGGATATGTCAAGGAGAACCCACATGAGTTTGGAGCTTCTAGCCAAGTTTCATCTTAGGAGTTTAAGGATTAAGAAACATTTATGTTTTCATTATTTATAGACCTCTACTTTTTTAAAAGAAAATGTGGATACGAACACTGAACACATTAGCTTGTGTAATACAGACAAAAATGTTTGATGAAAAATAGCTTTGGTATGAGTTTTCTTAAATATTCTTAGTACATTTGAACAATCATGAGTAATTAGCAGCTGTTTTGGGGTTGCTAATGGGTGGATTGTATTGGGCACATAAAAGTACTTAGCCTTATCAAAGCTCTGGATAGCTACATATTCTTTTGTAGATTAGACCCAATTTTGAACCAATTTTCCTAATTAGCACTTCTGCTATTAATGCTAGTATCAATAGTAATAGTCATGTGAAATATCATTCCTTAACAAAATATTTCAAATAAAATAAAATTGCCCCCCGCCCCATTGTTGTTGTTGTTGTTTTTGGACAGAGTCTCCCTCTCTCTCCCAGGCATGATTTTTGCTCACTGCTACCTCCACCTTCTAGTTTCCAGCGATTCTCCTGACCCAACCTCTTGAGTAGCTGGGATTACAGGCATGTGCCAACATGCCAGCTAATACTTTGCATTTTTAGTAGAGACAGGGTTTCACCATGCTGGGCAGGCTTGAACTCCTGACCTCAAGTGATCCACCTGCCTCAGCCTCCCAAAGTGCTGGGATTACAGGCATGAGCCACCATGCCTGGCTCAAACTCGGCCATTTTTATATATCTTCCTTTCAAAAACAAATGGATACATTGAAAACACCCTTGTTTGTAAAGCAATTCTAATTGATTCAACATTATTTAAAAATCTTTTTCAGTTGATAATTTTATAATAACATGATCTGGATTTGACAATTCATATTTGATGAACACAGAGAAAGCATGAAGAAATTGTTATATATTAAGTATTCAATTTTATTTCAACTTCAAAAAACTGTTGCTTAGAAACCAGGCTATGATTTAAAAAATCACACAGTCATGATTAGTAAATGGGCAAAGCCACAGACCAAGATAAAGTAGGAACTTTTTGCCATAGAGTAAAACAGGCTTACCATTATGGCACATATTAAAAATACTGTAACTGGCACATATATTAGACTAATAGTAACTTCAACTGGGATTTTAGGAGAAAAATCCAATTATATTGACGATCTGATGCAATGGCCTTGAACATGCTTGAAATGCTTTCATCTATTGGAAACAAAATAACACTCTCTCAAGTCAAGTATAGGATTAGACATTTTGGTTAAGATTTTAACATAAAGCTTTTGAATCATTCAAATAAAATTTATTGTTTTCAGGTAGTAAAAAGTCAAGGTATATAAGTAATTGTCATTCTTACCTATAAAGGTTGCACAAGGCTAACTCTGCCCTAACACTAACATTAAAAGAATGTGTTTCTTGACGTGAAAAATCCCCATGCCCTTCATTTTCTGTTAAAATACGTGCTAAAAGGAAGATTAATGTTGCAGAATTTCTGCTCCTTGGTTCACCTAAATCTGGGTTCTTGTGTCACAACCAGGAAAAGTTAGGCATGCAGACACATTGAAGGGTAACAGGAACAGAATTTATTGGGTGAAAAAAAAAAAAACAAAAGAACAACTCTTAGCAAAATGAGAGGGGTTCCTGCCAGTACTCCCATCTCATGGATTAAATGCCAGGCCACAACACAAGAACTGAAGAAGCAAGGCTCCTCCCTGCTACAAATGGGGCAAACTTCACCTGGCTCCAACCCATTCTTTCAGTGTGCAGGCCAGTGGGAGATTCTCTGGGCCCCTCCCCCATATTTGCCTCCTGCAGCTATCATTAGGTTGTAAAATAAAGAAAAGAAACACTGATTAATCTGTATATTTAACTAGGTCTGTGTATTCCTGGTACCTTAGAAATTACAGCAAATGAAGTATTGCCACATTAAGTAGTGTAACTCTTGAGAAAATGCATATTTTCTCTACCACAAAATTCTAGATAGCATTACCTTGAACATAAAGCAGATTCTTAGTCATTATTAGTTGAAAGCATGAAAATATCATGGCCATATACAAAGCAATAAAAGTAGACAAATAGTGGGAAGGAACTCATTGTGGTCCTTGTATTATATACATTCTCCATCAATACAATGCCATGCTTATCTTATTTCAGTTGCTTAAAAAACAAAACAAAATCTTAGTTGTAGAAAAATTTCTGTTAGCATAGAAAAAAAAGCAAATATTTTGGAAGGATATAAGATTTTTTTTCTTGTATAATTTCTATGTATTCAGATATATGCCAGAAAGGTATAAAACTTTATTTGGGAAAAGAAAAAAGTACCTACTGGATATAGTTCTTCCCTGTAGTGAGGGAGGAAGGGAATAGGTCTGAGGAAAGATAAAATGTGGGTTCATAATATCTGCAAAGTTTTATTTATTTTGACAAGAGCTCTGAGGCCAATATACAGTTCCACTAATTATCGCTTATGTTGACATTGGGAAGTAAACAAAAATAGTAATAAAAATTCAAATGCAAACACTTTCAAAATTGAGGTCATGGTAGTACTGTTAAAAATAAACTAAAAATAGTTATGTTTATTTATATGAAGACATTACACCTATTCTACATTGGTGTATGGTTTACATAAAACTCTTTCTTGAAAAACAAGGGGAAAATGAGGGCAAATAGTAAGTCATGCTTTTATATCCCTAAAAGAGACGGAACAAGAAAGAGGAGTTCATCAGTGACAACCGCATTTAAACCTAGTGGCATCTGTATATGCCTTATGAAATAATTGCTTAAAAGTCATCCTCATTCCCAAGCCATATTGCTCATGATGATTAATAATTAAGATCTCCACGCAAACCACAGTTCTCCTTTGAGTTTACTTCCAGATTTGCCCATAGCTCTTCAATTAAGATTGTGATGCCAATATGGTTCAGAGAAAGCTGTTTTGGTCACAGGCTCAGCTCACCATCCTGATGTCCTAGCAGTGAGCCTCAGTTATTAAGGGAAAGGAAAAGGTATGAACAAGGCTTTACAGAGTGGTTGAGACATGTGGTGAGCATTACAGGTTAATAGAAATGCTTTTACAATAGCATGGAGTAAGAGATTTTTCTCTATAGTATTTTCTGCATTATCCTCAATGTCTGGTACTGTTTGGGACATAGTAATTGTACAGTAAATATTTGCTGAGTAAATGAATAAGTACATTTGGGATGGTTTAGCTGAATATTCTAGGTTTGATTTTCTTCTTTAATAGTTTGAAAATAGTGCTTCATTGTCTCTTGTATGCACAGATGCCCTCAAGGAGCATGCCAAATCTGATTTTCCATCCTTTGTTTTTGAATACTCATGCTTATTAGATTTTCCAATATTTTCTATTTCTTTGATATTCTTAAAATTTACTATAACAAGTTTGTGTATAAGTATTCATGTGTGTCATGTTTGTATCTTTTTCTTACCTTTACATATCCCCTTCAGTTCTTTAAAAGCCTTTTCAATAGGGATGGTTTCTTTTTTAAAAAACACTTATTCTGAAATAATTACAGATTCGTAGTAAATTACATACAAATTTACGGGAAAGTTTCATGAAACCCTCCCCCACTATGTCCCCTCCAAGCCAGAATCCTACACAAACACAAATATATTATGAAAACCAAGAAACTGACATTGGTACAATCCCTGAGTTTTATCACAGTTCACTCATTGTACATGCACTCATTTGTTTGTGTGTGTTTGCATATGTGTAGCTTTATGCAACCATAATGCAAACAAGATACTCAATTGTATCATCACCAGAAAATGCCTTATGTTACTCTTCTATCTACACTTATCCCTAGAAATCACTAATTTCATCCTCATTCCTGTATTATTTCACAGTTGTTATATAAATGGAATCATGTAATATCTATTTGTTTGAAATTTACTTTTATATTCATTATCATTTCCTTGAGATTTATCCAAGTTGTTGCATGTATCGATAGTTCATTCTTTTCATGGTTGAATAGTATTCTAATGGTATGAATGTCCTACAGTTTGATTAATAATTCTTATTTTTAAATACATTTGGGCTGTTCAAGTTCTGGGCTGTTAACAACTAAGGTGCTATAAGCATTCATGGGCAAATCCTTTATGAAAAAAATATTTCTCTGGGATAAATGCCCAGCAGTGCAGGCTGAGTGGTGTCTAAGTCAATTTTTACTTTTAAAAGAAACTGCCAAACTATTTTCTGAGGTGGTTTTATTGTTTACATTCCCCTCAGAAATATATGTGAGTCACTTTCTATATGTGCTTATCAGGAGTTTTTATCACTATTTTTATCTCAGCCAGCCTGATATATGTGTAGTCATTATCTTATTTGGTTTAAATTTGTATTTCTCTAATGGCTCATATTTTGGATGTTTATTTGCCATCTGTATATCTTCTTCAGACAAATGTCTGTGCCATGTCTTTTGCCCATTGTGAAAAATATGAGGTACTATTCTAGAAAATTGTACCATTGTATTTTCAAGCAGTGACTACTTTTTTTCTTACCTAAGTATAAATGGATATTTACACATTCATTTCCTACATATTTCTTGACTTTCTTTTATAATTTTTAAATCATACTTTACTAATGCCTTCTGAGAGAACCGTTTGACAAAATCTCATTCAAAACCTTCTCTTAAGTTATATCTATTTTGCAATTCAGCCTAACTGTTGGATTCTTTATTGCAATTAGTATTGCAGTACCCAGTATTTTCCAAAGGGTTTAAAAGGTCTTAAAGCTACATTTTTGCCTGGTAACAACTTACAAAATCACTTCTATTTCCTTGAGGATAGTTTGTTGTTTTTAAATTTTTTATCATACATTTGGGTTAAAAATTTAACATTAATTGCATCCTCAGCTTTCATAGGTTCTTTGCTACCATTATTTATCATGGTTGAGCTTCTCTGTGAGCCACATATTCTTGGTGAGTTCATATTCTTTTGGTGAGCACATATTCTTTTGCCCATGTCAATTGTCTTGGGCAGTAATACATTTCTTTGAGATAAGCTAAGGCTCAAATTGTAACTTCTTTCTAACCACCTGAATTTGAGAATCAAATAAAATGTATGGGACAAATGACTCATCTCAGAGTATATTTGGCATTCCAAACTGGACCTGACTCCTCTCCATACATTATCGTAACTCTCAGGGAAATTTCTTGTAATTCTGCTTCACATGTAATCACTTTGGGGGAAAAAGGGTGGGAAGGAGAGAAAATAATCAGGTTGCTAATTTGCCTGCAAATTTCATCTACTCCTGACCTATTACCTGGCATAATTAATTCAATTAATTTTTGGCTTTTTAGGGGGAAAATATTCAGTAATGATCGACTTAGGAAGATGATGTGGTGTGGGACAGAAAAAATAAAATATTACATGCTAACCTATTTCCTGTTTGCGACATAATCCCGTTTCCATTAGGATTGCAATTTTTCCCTTAGGTTCATGAATCTCCCTCTAATTTTATGATGTCTCGAAGGCTAGGTTTGAGGAGGGGCAAAGATTCTGTTAGTTTTTTTTCTTTTTTTTTTTTATAATTGAGAACTGCAGTGCAGACAATTTAAAACTTTCTTTATCCTAAGCTAACAGTTTCATACTGTTTCATTATTTTTGTTGATGCCGTCTATATGATTAAAATGACTGACACCTTTTGTTCCTAAGTCAGTTGTCTGACCTTAATGAAATATTTCACTTTCCTGCCAAATCTCACCTCCTATCCAGTCTTGTAGTCTCGTCCTGGAGTAAATAAATTTCTTCTTTCCCCAGCTTCCTTTCTTTGGTCGTTTTCTTTAAAGGAGCCAAAACACAGTATGTGATTGCCATAATACTTCACCATATTTGTCAAGTACTGAAGAACATATTGATGAATGAATTTGTCAGAGTTTTAATGTTACCTCCCTAGACCTATTTATTTGAAAAATCGGTACTTGGATACCTCAGTGGCCTCCCAAAGTTAATGCTTCTAAATTCTAACCTGTTCTATCTCAAACCCTGTCCTCCTCGTGTGATCCCCATTAGACCAAATGGTCATTATCTGTCCCACTGCTCAAGCCAGCAAGAAAATGTACCTTGACATCTTTCTCTATTTTATTCTTCTTACCCAATTCTTCAACAATTTCTACCAAAATAATTTTTGAATATTCCTCAAATCCTTCAACCCTTATTAATATCTACCACCATCACTAAGTTCAATTTCTTACCAGAGAAATTACCAGAGTCTCTTCCAAAATAAACTCTTGTCCTCCAAACTGTTTTCCATTTATATTTTATACTTTTAACTGCTAATATTTTTCTTATTTATTATACTGACTATAGTAAGAAGGCTTCTGTCATATGTTTTGGAAATGTCCTCCATACATTTATCTTTTCATTTGTTATTTTTTCATATTTTTACATTTCTTCTGTGATTTTTCCATTGTATGGTCTCTGAATTTCATGTCCTCTTAGAAAACATGAGCACTTGGAGATCTAAAAGTACTCTCAAATATTTACTTGTAACACTTTATAGTTTCATTTGTTAGTTTTAAATTAGGATCTAGCTATCATTTATATTGGTAATTTTTTTAATTTTCAAAAATAAAGATTACTATTTCTAAGCAAAGTCATATCTCCATGTTTTTCATATGTTCCCACATTATTATTATTATACATTTGGAGTGATAATTAAACTCTTACTGCATCCTTTCTACACATGTACCAATTGCAACTCAGTAATTTTAGTCATTAATGGTAGTAGGAATAGAATATATTATTATATTAGCTAACACTTATATAATGCTTACTTTCTGTTAAACATTTTAAGTGCTTTATGTGTATTAATTCTTTTAATCCTCAGAATAACACAATGAGAAAGGTACTAGCTTAGATTTCAACCTCTAAGGAGAAAAAAGACTCTCTCTAATTTGTTTAAGTAATAGGCTCTCAACAGATGGCTTTCAATGTCTAAATCATTCTATGATATTGTGCAACATTTCCCATTAAAATAGAATGTTGTGGATATCTGCCCTTCAAAATATCAAATGACCTTAATATACATCTTTGTATAAGACATTGTGTGTTTCTCTGTTAATTTCCTAAAGCAATGCATTAAGAAATCTTTGATTATTAAAAATTAAAAAACATGTTTCTAGAAACTGACAGAAATATACAGTACAGATATAAGGATGGTATTAAGTTAAATAATATTTAAACATAGGCATACTTCAGTGACAAGTGATATTAGATTAGATGCTTAGTAAATATAAATATGTTAGTAGAAAATAATAGTCTCAATATGGATTTCACATATGAATAAATATAGATATCACATTAAGGTTTTCTGAAAAACATTTAAAATATGTATTCTAAATTGTCATTGGTTGGTTCAATTATCAATTTACTTTGCACCACTTGAGAGGCACGTTTATGGTATTTCTTTAAACAAAGAATCCTACTGATAAATCTGTATTTCAGTAGTTACTACTGAAAAGTTTTAGGCATTCCCAGAAGCCTCACACAGCACCACCACTTACATGTCATTGACCAAGACTAGGTCATTTGACCACATCTATTAGAGGGATACTCAGAAATGCAGCACTGCTAAAAATTGGGTTCTCTCATTAATGAGTAAGTGGACTGGGAAAAGATTAGCAAGTAGCATTTCTTGTCCTACTGTCCTATATACTCATTAAGAAAAAGTTACTGTGTTTCATTGGCCATAAAATCACCAAAAAACAACACTGTAATTCAGGTAGTTTTAAATTCTGCATTTTCTAATGCTCAAAGGGAATGTATACAGAGCTTGAAATTATATTAAATTATGTTTGAATATGTTGTAGATAACATGCTCATGCTCTTGTCTGTTCTCCCGTACGCTCCCAATTTTAATGTTTAAACTTTGGATTATAACATTTATAAGTAATACATAATATAAAAAGAGCTTACTCTGCTTGGTTCCTCATTACTTTTGTTTATCATGTCAACATAAGTTAGATGATTTTAAATGAATGAATAAATGTATCAGTCAATGTTTTGTGATTTCTATGAGAAAATATTATTGACATTTTGAATCCAAAGTGTAGTAACTGATGCTAATCTCTATACATTTATATAAGTATTCACAACAATAAGCATTGCCCGTTCTTTTTAATGTTTGTTCTTCTATGTGTACAATTTTAGGACACCTTGAGAATTATTTTTTTATTTATCATTGTCAATAACTGAATTAAAACTACAATACAGCAGTATGTTTAAACTTATATATCAATATACTCTATGGTATAAAGTCTATGAAAATATATTAACCAAAATGACTGCCTAAATTAATATTTAAGTGGAAACAAGCTAAAATAGCCTAACAAAACTTAGAAAATATCCATAGTCACTTCATACATTTTAACCATGTTAAATTGAATTCATCAAAGTATACAGTAGGTGTTCAATAATGTTAACTATTATTATAAATAACTTTACAAAAGACTCATGACTCAAATAATTTAAGCAGGAGAACAAGATTGAACTTTAGTACCAATATATGGCATAGACAGCAATTGGTACTCAACAGAAGCAAGAACTTCAGTTGAAAGACTGTTAAAGGAAGTTATCAGTGATACATGGAAGGGACAGGTAGCTTTACATAATCAAAATATAAGACTATTAGTAATAAATTCAGAATATAGCAATAGTTAAAAAAAAATCCTGTAGATTTATAGAAGTGTACCTAGCTATTCTTACAAATAATTGAAGGAAGTGATTATGATTCCCCTTATATAAAATAGATACTTTTAGTCCATTCTTATGCTTCTATGAAGAAATACCTGAGGCTAGATATTTATTTATAAAGGAGAAAAGTGCTGAGCAAAGGGGTAAAATCCTTTTATAAAGCCATCAGATCTTGTGAGAACTCACTGTCACAAAAACAGCAGTATTTGGGTAACTGCCCTATGATTCAATTGCCTCCCACTGGGTTCCTGCCAAAGCATGTGAAGATTAGCAGAACTACAATTCAAGATAAGATTTGGGTGGGGACACAGCCAAACCATATCAGATGCCAAGATTAATAAAAACTAAAAACTCAAACCCTAATTTATTTCTACTTCCTGGAGAAATTGTTAGTATTTCTTAAAAAACCTACTTTACAAAAGATAGTGACTGAGTTGCTTAATTCCAATTTATTAGGGTTGAAATCTATAACAAATTAATTTTTAGGTTGAGGTGTCCTTTCACCTGCTGATCCAAGCATGACAAGAAAATAATTAGAAAGTGTCATTTTCAAACTTGATAGAAGGAAGTTATTCTTTCATAGTAATTTATCAGAATCTGCTAAAGAATGATTATTTTTACTGTTACACATGGTCTCTTGGGTAGTTTTCAGTGTTGTTGTTTTGCTTTTAACAGATGGAAGTAATAAATACATAGTAGAGGGGATATGTCAGTAATACATATAAATTCTTTCCTAAGGCAGTATGAAATACTCCATCATTTCATGATTTATGTTAACAGTTATGAGCACAAACTCAGCACAACCAAAGCATACATCCAGTGGAGTCTCTAAATAAAACTGAAAGCAGAATCTGAATTCACTTTAACTGTCAGATCTCACAAAATCAAAAGCTTTTTGTATCATTGACCCTTGTCCTAAGGACAAAAGCTAGATTTATTTTCTTCCTCTGTCACCCTTTGCTATGTAATTGAGTTCAACATAATTAGGCCTTCCCAATGGTGAAAAACATTCTTTATAAATTTTTACCAGAATGTGAATACAGTGCACATCTGTCAGGAAAACCTGTGAAAGCAACAAATTTAATATAAGAAGAAGAAATGGAGAATAGTGATTAAGATTATGAGAGTAGCCTTGAAATTGGACAATATTGGGTTTCTGTATGATCTTCTGCTTCTTATGAACTGTATGACCTGAGAAAGTTCATTGATTTATCTCTTACTCCAACTGAGGAAATAGATAAGAATACTAACCTCAATAGATATTTTTTATAAGATTTAAATTAATGTGCAAAATATTTAGCAAAATATCTGGCAATAGTGAGTCCACAAAAAATTTATATTTTTTAATTTTTCTTAGTAAACAAAAATACTTTTGTTGTGTATTCTCAACTATCACCTCAAACTGCAATTCTAAAAATTGTGGAAAATGAATCAAATGTGCCATTAAAGGGTCAGCCTTTCTGATGTCTGCTGGTGGAATTAAGGGACATAATACATAGAAAAAACTTATAAAATATCAATGGTGACATTATAAATTTCATATTTAAGCACACTACTGGCTGAAAAATCATGGTTAATTTAAGGCAGACTGACAGTACAACTTGTACTAAAAACACAGAAGATAATTTTTTAAATAGCTCAGTCTCTGATTACATTTTTAATTCCTATGTAAAGAATAATGTAGTTGTCAAAGTTGTTTCTAGAAATTATAGTATTAAAATGTGAACGTACTGTTAGTATATTTTTAAATTTTTTTAATTGTACATTTTTAAGGCATACGTTTTTATATAAACATACATAATACAGTCATTACTACAGTCTAGCAAATTAACGTATTTATCTTATATAGTTCTCTTTTCTCTGTATGAGGGCCTATGTGGTACAAGTACCTAAAATTGGCTCTCTTAGCAAGTTTCTATTTTATAATACTATTAACAGTGGGCCTATGTTCTGTGATAAATCTCCATCCTTATTTATCCTTCATAACTGAACACTGTACACTTTGACCTCCATCTCTCCATTTTCCTCACATTTCTACCCCTGGCAGCCACCTTTCCATGTTCTATTTCTGTGTATTTGAGTTTTGTTTTGTTTTCGACTCCACATATAGGTGATATCATGGACTATATTTCTTTCTGGGCCTGCTTTATTTTACTTAGCATAATTCTTCTAGGTCCATTGGCTATTGTAAATAGCAGTATCTTGTTTTTTTAAAGCTGGGTGCTATTCAACTGTGTACTTTGCAATTTCTTTATCCATTTATTTATTTATCGACATTTAGATTGTTTCCATATTTTGGCTATTGTGAATATGCAGAAATAAACATGGGTGTGCAGTTGTCTTTATAAGTTGGTGATCTCCTCTGGCTATTATTTCTAGAAAAGAGATTTCTGGGTCATATGGTAGTTCGATTTTTAAATTTTTAAAGAAGCTTCATACTGTTTTTTGCAATGGCTGAACCAATCTCTATACCCTAATAGCGTAGAATTTTCCTTTATCTGCACACCCTTGCCAATACTTGTTATCTTGTCTTTTTTATAAGAGTCATGCCAACAGATGTAAGATGGTATTTCATTATGGGTTCTTCATTTTCATGATGATTAGTGATATTAAACACCTTTTCATCTACCTGTTGACCAGTTTTACTTCTTCCTTATAGAAATATCTATTGTCTTTTGCTCATTTTGGCGGGGTTGGATTTTTTTTTGTCGTTGAGTTGTGTGAGTTCATTATGTGGTATGGATATTAACCCTTTATCTGATAATACGTTTCACACATAATTTTTACAATTCATTGTGGCTTCACATTTTGTTAATTGTTTCCTTTGTTGTACTGAAGCCTTTTAGTTTGATGTAGTCCCCCAATTGTTTTTTATTTTGCTGCTTATGCTTTTGGTTAAATATCCAAAAATTTCTTCTTGGAGCAAATATCCCTTTCACCCATTTTCTTCTACAACTGCATAGCTTCAGGTCTTATGCATAGATCTTTAATCTATTTTGAATTAATTTGTCTATGGTATAAGAGCCAGTTTTGTTCTTTTGCATGTGGATATTCATTTTCCCACACTATTTTCTGAAAAGTATTTTCTCTTCATTGGGTCATTGTGGTGGACTTGTCAAAAATCTGTTGACTGTATATGCTTAAGTTTATGTGTAGGCCCTCTACTCTGTTCAACTTGTCTATGTGTCTGTTTTTATGCTAATTCTATATTGTTTTGCTTTGTAAATACATTTTTATATCATTTTCCTTAAGTAAGCTTATTTAAAAAAACATTTTTAATAAAGTTGCCAATTATATCTTAAGGATTAATGTCTTCCATAAGAGGCTCATTTCCCCACAGATGGGGGTATATTAACATAACTGTGATCAAAGTGACATTATGAGCCAGAATGTCTCATATTAACTTCTACTACATAATACATTTACTTTTATAAGTTAAAAGTTCTAATATCATTTCATTTTTAAATCTTAAAATATTTATTATGATTTATTATAATTATTATAAAGTTAATCTCATCATTTAAAAAGTCCAATAAGGGAATGCTTTGGTGATGAAGCTGTAGTTACTAGACTCATATATCTGCTATCTTTTAATAATCTATTCTTTTAGAAACTAAAACAAAAAAAAAAAAACACATTTATCTGAATTTCACCTTATGTCCTATTCATTAAATGTCAAGCCTTTACCAAATCATGAATCTAAACAGTATTGTTCAATATAATTACTCATGATTATAATTCATTAAACTTATTGCTAACTATATAAAACAACAAATTATATTAATATAACATAAATGTGCTCTGCAAGTTAAAAAAATTAATCATTCTCTAAGGTAAGTGTTAGCAATTACCTTTCAAATACTACGAAGGGACAGGAATAAGAAAGGCTAAGAAGATTCATTTGAACATTACTTATTCTGTATTTCTTCTAAGATACCATATTTATTTATTTTCATTTTTAACATTTTATTTTTCTAGAATTATATTTAGAAACAATAATTCTATACATTTTAATATAAAGGGTTAAAATATAAAAATATAGAAACAATTTAATTTGCTGTCTCACTGATTTGCTTGGGATTAAATTAACTAAAAATAGCAATCACTCAATAAATATAGGCTATGTTCTAAATATCATCATATATCCCTTTAATATACTTTAAACTGCCACATTAGGAATGCAAAGTCACATAAAATATATACTACATATCAAACACTATGTAAAATGCCAGTCTTTGTTTTCATCTTCACTTCAATTTTAGCTACTGTGTGAGGAGTAATTTTTTTTAAGGTACTAAAAGAACTTACTTTTGTTCAAAGTTCTGTTTTAATACTTGTCATAGTTTTTCTGGAACTACATTTTTACCTTTGTCATAACACCCTTAATATATGGAAGAAGTTTTAGACTCCATGTTTTCTCAACTTTCATTTCTACTTTTTCTATTTCTTCTATTTCTGTGATCACTGAGCAAGAATATTTCCCTTGGTTGTCACTAAAGACTTTGTTCTCTCTGCTTAATGCTTAGTTTTCTTTAAAAAAAAGATTCCTTGAAATATACTTGAAAGGCCTTTCATTTATTTGCTGGTGAGCTTTACCAGAGGTTCTGCTTGCGTAGCCAGTTCACATCTCTTCAGACAGCAGCAACTCACTAAGATAGGTGAAGAAAGCAAGCTTGCCAAACTGCATGAATGACAGGGAGCACCGATGCTGTGGACACATTCAATGCTGCCTTTACCTGAGGGCTGCTGTGTGTGTTTTGTTTATAATCAGTAACTGATGCTAAAAGACATATAAACAACAAATACTATAGGGAATGATTTTCAAAATACTCAAAGCTAAATGCACGTTTATAGTAGTTTGCTATTAAAAATTTTGGTGAAAAAGGTCAGTTGAGAATTTGACAAATTAACAAATGAATTTTCCTATTCTAGTAATTTTCTTTATAAAGGCTCTCTCATTACTTAAAATTACAACAGAGAAGGCTAAGGTTTATGGCACAAGAATGGGAAGACCAACCCGCACCTGCACAAAACAAGAAAGGTGATAAGTGAACTTTTAGTAGATATTATAAAGCCCAAGCAAAAACAAGCCTTGAAAGCCTAGTATTTAAATCAAATCGAGGTCATGGTGGTGGAAGTGGGCAGGAGGTGCTAGGGGAGAAACAGCGTGGTGTTCTGAAATGCTTTATGTCAGGAATAAAAATATCAGGACCAATTCCCTATGCAAATACAGAGTTCTAGGTATGGTAAAGAGGATTATTTTAGCATTAGTAAGAGAAGAGCAATAGAGTCAGTCCTAGAGATTCCCTGATAAAAGGCACCTACAGCCCACCAGAATTGGAAAGGATGTATGCTCACTTCCCAAATAGCTGAGGAAGATTTCAAGACTTGCTTAGAAGATCCGAGATCCAAGTCCCACTTAGAGGACCCCTCAAGCAGCATGGTAAGGTAGACTGAATCAGATTTCCAAGGATTGGGGCCTGGTTAGTTCTTTAGGCTAATTCTTTGCTTTACTGTAGTTCTGGGGAAGCTGTCAGGATTCACCAATCCCACAACTCTTCAAAAGAAAAGGCAAAGATAATATTGTTAAACTCAGGGAACTAGTGATTTGCCTAAGAAAAATGCAGACTGAATAGAACTAGCAACTAAAGGCCAAGACACTTCTAAGGACATAAACAATAAATGCTATAGATGCTAGACACTACAACACAGCTAGAAAGACCAGATGAAGTTGACTGAGTTCAAACAATAAGTATTCTCTTCTCTATCATGCCAGCATGCTTTCAAGGAAAGTGTTTCGCTTTAATTTAAACATAATTCAATTAAGAAAAATAATACAAGATTCTAAAGACCAATGGCAAACAAAAATTTGTAAACATCTCAATATCTAAAAGATACACCTTCCCTTCTAAAGGTGTTAATAGCATAAGCAAAGTATGATAAGCAAAACATTTCCATGATGTGAAAAGTTCCTACTCAGAAGATTCTTGCTGAATGTAAAGAAGACAATAGTCAAATCTGTGGTAATGAAAGAAGAAAAGACATATAATTAGTTGAATAAATGTTTGCTATTGTTAGAAGAAAATAAAAAGATTCATTTAATGCCCTGTTACTTACTATCTCCTTTCCCCTAAAAGGGGTTATTAAAACAATAGTTTATCTTAAAATCAGTGTTACATTGGGATTATAAGACAATTTGATGTTAATCCATGAAAATGTCATCTTAATGAGTTCATATTCTGTTGGATAATCATTCATGTGTATGATTTAGGGTCTGTAGTACCTGGATTTTTAATGTCAGTTATTATTTTTATTATCAATATGGTTGCTAAACATTAACAGAAGTTTCCTTTATAATTAGTATCTCAATCTCTCTCTTATAGAGTTACATAAAAATTAATGTAACAAACACACATATATGCCTTGTATTCAGTTGTATTTCTTCTTCTGTTTTAGCTTTCACTTATCTGGTACTTTTGAATGGAGCTCATTACAGTGGTTAAAAAGATTTACAGTCCAAGGGAAAAAAAAAAGGGAAAACCGGGTCACTTTTATTCCCTTCACATTTCAGAATCTGTTGCATACTTCTGCTTTTAAATGAGTTAATTTTGTTTCTTAGAGAAGAGATAATTAAGAGAAAAAATTAACATGGTTTTTCCTCCTGAGACCTTTTCAGCAATAGCTTTTTAATTATCCTCTGTAGTAAAAATAACAAATTACAGCCTTTAATAAAAAGCCTCACTTTAGGTTACTTGAGGATTTTTACACTAACCTCTAAATCATATGAATGGAATCGATCTCCTGGGAAACCAAGACAAATTAAATTGATTTTTTAAATTGACATGAAGAAAATAGTTTCACACTTACATAGCATCATGCTTATAAGTATAATATGGGGCTGTTATCTGCAGTATGGTTTAGAACCTATCTTCTCTGAGGACTTTCTGGTATTACTTTCAGTAGTGGAATAATATTGCATTTCCTTTCATGTATGTGCAAACATTACATTTAGTTTTCCAGTTTTACATTTTGCACAGCTCACTGAGATACAATATGAAGTATTTAATTGCTTATTCCACCAACTGCTGAAGTATATGCTTTCATTACAGCTTATATTAGAGACTTGGAATCAAAGTTATTGCTTTTTAACACACATATCGAGTTATGGACATTGGAGTTTGTAATAAGTAACAACATCAGTGTATCTGCTGACTCAAATTACTTGAGTAGAACACTCATTATAAGAAGAGAATACCTGCAGTGTCTCCTTTGTGATGTACTTCAAATTTTCAGTGGCAGTAAACTCTTATTTAAACTTATATTAATACCCAGAAAAGTACACCTTGATTAAACTGGCGTGTCTTCAGGTAACGGTAAAATGTCAAATACATTATTCTGTAATATTTTTGTGTGTTTAAATTGCTTTTATCTATCTTTAAAAATCATAGCACTTTGCCTATTATTCATATATAAATATCTAAAATTTTAAAACAGTAAAAGTATTGTCATTTACGTTATAGGATTTTAGCCTACATAACTGAAAGAAGCTTCATAATACCTAGTATTAACTATGCATGCTTATTTATGAAAAATAAGTACTTTCTGTGAAATTCGGTTTTTTATCATTACCACTGTATGTAAATTCAGTGACTGAATGCAGTTTTCACTGAAATGACTTGGATTTTCTGCTGTACTACTTGGAGGCCAGTTAAATATAGATTGTACGCTGGCACTTAATCTCATCACATTTCTATCAAATTAATGACCAGACATTGTGTATTATAACTAAATATATAAGGGCTCTGCTATAAACAATTAAAAGAGCAATAAATTTGGGGAAAACAATGGAGAAAGTAATGCCAAAAAGAGTCATTTTGGGTCTAATCACATTCTGAAGCTGCCACTTAAGAGAGTTACCTTATCCTCTCTCTGCCTCAGTTTTTCATTCATGAAATAGGACTAAGTATAGTTACTACTTACTAGGGTTTGTGGTATATTAAATATAAGGATAAGCATAACAGTTAAAATAGTAGCACATGGTAGACTAATAGATGTATTTTTTAATTTTCTGAGCTTAAAATACAAGTTAGGGAGTTATCAATACAGAGATATTAGAGGAAGCAACTACTAGTAATGAGGTGGTTTAGCAGGACTAATCCGTGCCTCACCAAATGTAGCCTCTGGATTATTTGTATCCAAATTACTATGTGGGAGAGGAGATGGTTTTTAAAGATTATATTTATCGATCTCATTGAACCATATTTACTGATGGCTGAAACCTAGAATTTTGGTTAACAGTGACATCCAGTGATTCTCATGCTTGCAGAAATATGAGAACCACTAGTACAAAGTACCAAAAACACCAAATTTAAAATTCTAGAGAACATCAACATTGAGAACAAAGGAAAAGAAAATAAGGAGCAGCCACAGAGGCAGACATGGGAAGCAATATGAGAGAAGTCAAGGGAGAAAGAGTTTTAAGAATATTCAAAATTACTTCTCTCTCTTATCTCTAAGTCTTTATTAAAAACAGAGAAACATTTCAGGCCTACACAAAATAATGTAATCATAATTTTTATATCTCCCATTAATCTAAAACCAAACCAAACAAAAATCACCCAGTAGAGTTGAAGTCCTTTCTTTACCACTCACAATTGCACCGTTTTCCCTTGACACTCTCCTAACCTATGTAAATCGTATCTTGAACTGTTTATTATTTTTCTTCATTTCCTTATACTTTAATACAGATATCTATAGATCCTCTTTAAAATACATAGTTTAAAATGAAATTTTATAACATATCTACTTCAAAATTCATTTTAGTTCAGTATTAATTTTGGGAACTTTATCCATGTTGATGGGTATGGCAGCACTGAAGCAGAGAACAATGCAAACTCAAGGCCTTCTCCAACCAAGGGAGCTTCTCCACTCTAATTGGTAACAACAAAGAGTTTCACAATCAAAGTGAAAGTAGACCATATGGTTGATGCCCTTAGGAGCATGTCAGAAACAACAGTATATCCATAGAATATGTCTTTGTCATAGGCCTCAGAGAACCCCCAATAATAGAATTTTAAGCCACATTATCAGCACCCAGTGAAAAATAACCAAGCAAATAAAAGGAGAAAGGCCCCATGAAAAGGACACCATAGATTTCAGGTATGCAAAATATCAGACACATATTATAAGGCAAAGCAGCACTATGTGTGTGTGTGTGTGTGTGTGTGTGTGTGTGTGTGTGTGTGTATAGAGAGAGAGAGAGCACGCTGAATTTGTTATATATAAATATATATATATATATATATATGAATGTAAGGACAATTTAAAAGATCACTATTGTATAAGTCATTAAAATATTAAGTTTTAAAATCACAATTTATAATAACAAAGCTGTGGGCTACCTAGCATCTCATCTAATAAATTATATGCATAAATTTAATAAAGCAAGCTTCAGAGTGCTTGTAAAAGGCATTCAAGTGTTACATGTATATGGAAGGATAGAGCAAGAGAAAAGGAGAGCGAGAGAGAAACAGAGAGAGAGATTCCTATGTAGACAGCTCTATAGATCTAATTTGGTTTGGTTTTTCCAAGTATTACATACTTTATTGTTACCGAAGTACAATTTAAAATAGATTGTGTTGAACATTTTCTCAATCGTTAACTCTAAACAAATTCCAATATGTAAGCATTAAAAATAAAACATCATCTACCTTTTTGTTGGATCTTCTTTATCAAGTTCCCTTCTATTTCTAGCTTGTTAATAGTTTTATTGTAAATATGAGTGGATGTTTCCCAAATTTTTCTCCACCTAGTAGAAATGTTTTTCTTCTTTTACCAGTTAACTATGTTAATATACTTTCTAATGTTAAGCAATCCTTGCATCCTTGCAAAAGAAACAATACTGGATATAAAATGACTGTTAAAACCTAATGAATTTACTTTGTATAATTTTTCTTTCTCATACCATCCTATTTTTTGGTATAAATTAAATAATATAGCTGGAGAGTGTTTTTCTTTTTAAAAATCCCTGCAAGATTTTATAAAAGATTAGAATTGTTTCCTGAACATTTTGATAACTATTATAAAATTATCTGAGCATTGTGAGTTTTTAGTGTGCGAAAAGCACTGTGAAACTCAATCTTCTTCTAACATATTACAATCACATTTTCATCTTCAGTACTCTGACACCATTTATTTCAAGGTGACCATTGCTCCCTCTTGCCAAATCCAGTGCAAAATTCCTAGCCTTCATCTTAAGTTCCCAAAATTCTTCTTATGGAGATGTCCTCTGATTAACCAGATAAAAGAGTCCCCTCTCCAATCTTCCCACTATGATTCTTAAACCCCTTGTGATTTACTATTTTTCTTAATTGGACATATAACTGAAATTTTATAGTATAAATTTGTTTATTGTGCCTGACTTTTTAATAGACTTGAAAAAGTTAAGGATTTAGACTTTATGTTTCTAATGCCCAGAAGATATAGGAACTGTTATATATGGAATGCATATGTTTACTAATGTGATAAAGAATTCTAAGTATAAGAAGTAGCTAAACTTAATTTCTCCCAACTAGCAAATCAGAGACACTTTTGAAATTTCTGACTCTTACTAAATATTAGATATGTTAAATCTGTTAAATCTATTTAATGAACCTCTGATCATTTGGCAATTACCTGCAAACACCTGCATGTAAACGTCTTCGAAAGTTGTTTCTCAGTATAGACACCTGAACTTTAATAATATATATTAATATAGTTTTTCATTTAATAAAATTTCAGAATTTGTTTTCAATTTTCTTGGTACCTCTGAAGAACAGTCTGTGAGCAATATTATATAATTGTTTTGATTTCAGGCTGGGCAGCAGCGTTGGTGGGAGCAGGAGATTAAAATAAATGGGAATATTCAAAAGGGAGAATTAATTACATATAACTTGACAGAGCTAATTAAACCAGAAGCTTATGAAGTCCGACTGACTCCTCTCACCAAATTTGGTGAAGGAGATTCAACAATTCGTGTGATCAAATATAGTGGTAAGTAGGCTTTTATTTAAAATTATTTATATGTTAAACTATATGGAAAATTTTGGTTGCTGCTATCTAACAAATTTAGACACCAAGTAAAATTTAGCATATTGACTTTCTGGATCATTAGCCTGTTAACTAAACAAACAAAAGCCAAAACCGTAATCACCATAAATATCTACATTTGTAATCAAATGCCACATAGAGACTAATTTAGTTAACTCTGAACCTATGTGATATAAGCAATGTTTCTTTATTTTTGATCCTACAAGTTATAATACTGTATTTGTCTGCATTTTATCTTTTCAAATTCTTGATGACTTCAGAACTTATGTTATTAAAAAGTTTAAAAAATTATCAATTTTTCTGTTTTTTTTAAATAAAATTAATAGGCCAGGTTTAGAGTAGTTTAAGGTTTACAGAAAATTGGCAGGAAGTATGGAGAGCCCCCTTTCCCTGAAACAATATCCCCATTATTAGCATCTTACATTACTGTGGTGCATTTATAAAAATTGATTAATACTGAGACATTATTATTAAAATCAATAGTTTACATTACAGTTATTTGTGTTGTACATTTATATGGATTTAGACAAGTGTATATCATTTCTCTACCATTACAACATCACCCGGAATAGTTTCACTGCCCAAAAAATCCCCACACTCTACCCATTTATCTCTCGCTTCTCCAGTCTAGGCAGCCAATGACATGTTTACTCTCTCTCTAGTTTCTTCTTTTCGGGAATGTTATAAATTTAGAATCATACAGCATGTAGCACTTTTAGCTTTTTTAACTGACTTATTTCACTTAAAATACAGAAGACTTCTGTGTGCCTTTTTGGGCCTTCATAGCTCATTTTTTTAAATCATTGAATAATCTCCATTGCATAAATGTACCACAGTTTGTATATTTATGTACGTATCAAAAGACATCTTAGTTGCTGGATTTTGGTTTTGGTTGTTGGTGGCCTTTCATTTTTCATATTGCTAATGTTAAAAAATGCTAAATGTTTGTGTGTGTGTAGTGATAGTTTTAGTTTTAATCACTATATGCATAAAATATTTCTTCACTACTTATATGTCCTATTTGGACAATAATAGAAATTAGTGCATAACTTTCAAAAAGTTGAAAGTGGATCTAAAACTTTTATTTAGAATTAATATCTCAAAGAGAAACAATGGCAATTAGATATGTTTTTACTGTATACTAAAGAGATCTATATTTTAAAAATTAAATTTTTTTGTATATTTTATAATTTTAGTATTCAGTGTTAGCTCTAGATTTTTCAAAGTATTTTTCAGGTTTGAATGAACCATTGTTAAAACAGTTCCTATTTGTTATATTGCTTCAGTGAAATATTATTATAAATATTTTTTGAGATGGAGTCTCACTGTCTTGCAGGCTGGAGTGTAGTGGTGTGATCTCGGCTCACTGCAACCTCTGCTTCTCTAATTCAAGTGAATCTCCTGCCTCAGCCTCCCCAGTAGCTGGGATTACAGGCATCCACCACCACACACAGCTAATCTTTGTACTTTTAATAGAGAGGGGGTTTCTTCAGGACCAGGCTAGTCTCAAACTCCTGACCTCAGGTGATCCACCTGCTTCGGCCTCCCAAAGCGCTGGGATTACCGGCATGAGCCACAGATTCCAGTGGAATGTGATTCTTTTTATCATTGATTATCAGAGCTTGAGTTTAAAAGATAATAGAATGCTTTGTTTGCACCTGAAGTTCTCCGTTGTGTTTACCCTTAAATATATGTTTCCTGCTAAAGGGGAAGTAGTGAATATTGTAAAACATGAAAAATGAAGTAAAACTATTAAAAACTCATTAAAATTGTTGATACTTACAATTTATACCAAAAAAAGTAAGACGTATAATGTAGAGTGCATTAATATCAGTATCTTTAAAAGATGAAGATGTTGGGACTCAGAAAGTTTCAGTGTCCTGCATAGTTAAATAATTGTGAAATGACAGAACTGACTAGTTTTAGGGTTCCCCTCTCCGTTAGAGATCTTTACTTTCTTGCTAACGTTAGTTGATTATTATGACTTTATTAAAAGAGATTTTAGAAAGTTAATAAGCTCAGTAGTTGTTACTGAAAACTCTGAGTCAACAAAATAAAATGAAAAATAGATGTGGAAAATAGGTATTACTTTTAACTAAGTTTTCAAAATTGTTTTTACATACTTAGGTATACATATTAAGACCTCCAACAATTTTATTAAAATTATTTTTATGTAATACAGGTTTGAGCAATGTATACTTTAACGGTTCAGAGGCATTGTGTTAGTCTGTTTGGGCTGCCATAACAAAATACCATAGTGGGAAGCTAAAACAACGCAAATTTATTTCTCACACTTGTAGAGGCTGAGAAGTCCAAGATCAAAGCACTGACATAGTTAGCTTCTGGTGAGAGCTATCTTCCTAACTTATAAATGGTCACCATTTCACCCTGTCTTCTTCACATGGCAGAGAGAGCTCTCTGGTATCTCCTCTTCCTCTTATAAGGACATTAATCCTATTGGATTAGGGCCAAGGTTAATTTAATCTTAATTACCTCCCTAAACGCTTTATCTCCAAATACAATTACACTGGGGACTAAGCATTGACATATGAATCTTGTGGGGACACATAGTCTATAATATGCATGTACAAAAAATTATTCATGCAAGTTCAAATGAAAGAAGAAAATGAACTTGCTGCAGTATTTAGAAGTTAGACTTGCAAATTTCCACAAAGTTAACTGAATTATGTACAGTGAATTTGATGACTAAAATGTTGGAGAAGACTCCATTAAAATTCAGTCTAGTAAGAGCTTTACATGTACATACAACCTATCTTAGAACTAAATTATAATTCAAGAATGCTTACATCTTTGAAAGATAGCACATAATTGTTTTAATTTTATATTACCTATGGAATAATTTTAATTTTTACTAATTTTAAAGTTAAAATACTTTGATATCTTGCCATAAAATAAAATTGTTATTTTAAGTTCACTTTCAGTTCCTTTTCTATGTTACTCTTTTCATAATTTGCAATGTGGAATGTAGAATCAGAAAAACACCTACAGTAATGGGAATTATCTTCCGTATGCAGGAACCGTGAAAATAATTGAAAACTAATTCTGTTAAAATTCGTCATTTGTATACTAATGTTACAATTATGAACATTTTTGTCCATAACTTTATTAGTATTGCAGAAGTATAATAAAGGCAGTTAATGACAAACACTAAGAAAATGACAAATTAGACAAGTCCTGCACTATGGATTAACTTCCCATTGTAATCCTGGAAAACTACTCTGCCCATTGTAATCTTGGGGAATTGCATCATTGCTCTCCATCATCCAGAATAGAATTTTCTCACAGAGTAATAAGTGGTTAATTGATACCTACAGATACAAATTTGTCTCTTAGATGAGGCATATTTTTGTTGAAGTGTTTGTAATATTTCAAGTATTCATTACTCTTTGGGTGGAAATTCATTGGTACTTGTGTTGCAGATATAATTACTTTTTTGGTAAAAAATTCTTTTGGTACCCCAAAACACAAAATGTGTTGCTTATCATTTTAACTCTGTATGCATGCACATGTGTATGTATGAGTGTATTTTAATGTAATTAAACAAAAAAGGCATTGATATTGCTATTAGTTTTAGTACATATACCACAACATGGTATCAGGACTGTTTTATTTTCATATATGCCATGAGTTCTCTACTTTACTCTCAGCGGTAGAAATCAACAAAAAACAAAAGCCAAAATTCTGCCAGATAATTGTTTTCACTATTAAATCATCTAGATTAAGATTGGCTACTGTCAGTCTGTTTTGATATCTGAGTATATTTGTTTAGTACTGGTTAAAATACTTAAGAGGTCAGAAACTCTGTACTTTGAAAAAGGAGAATTTCCCATGCTATTGCTGAGCTCCGAAGCAGATTGTATTCAATCCTCTAAAACAAAATGGATTGGAGAAATAAATCTGAATGGCCACAGTGGGAAAGATCATTAACTTTTGGTAAAGAACTATGAGACACTGATTAGACTTTTATAAATAGAAGACATTCAAGCCATGCTAACATTGTTTTTTTGTTTGTTCCTTTTGCTTTTCTTGTAGCTCCTGTAAATCCTCATTTGAGTAAGTATATTTTCACTTACAAAATGGCACTATATTTAATAAATATGAAGAATAGAACATTTATACAAAGATTGTTTAGCAATCTTTGTATAAAAGATTGGTTTAAAACACAATTATTCAGAATCAGTAAAATTGGCATTAAATGTAGATTTTAAAATTCAAAGGATAGGGATATAAAAACACATCTTTCAATACTGATAATTGAGGTTTATAGATTTTCCTAAATATCAAAATATGGAGCCATTTGCCACCCTGCTCAATATTTGCTATTTATGCAGCTGTGGGATTTTTTTGTGTGTGGGACTGCATATTATTTTTATTGTTATGCATTTCTTGATTTTCCTTGTTTGAATTTCTATATTCCACTTATATAAGTATGATTACTTAGAAAGTTGGTATTTGATGGGTTTAATTGAGACTTTCTTTCATAGAACACTACTTCACACTCCAATGTATTTGGTCTAATTTAGGTTATGAATTCTGTAAAACTGTTAAGTTTGGGGACTTCTGAAAAGTTATTTTTGTTTTATATTAAACATTATAAGATGATATGTATCTACCTTAAAAAATATTCCCATATATGAAAACTTCCCTGTCCCTGAAAAGTAATTTTAAATCAACAGAGGATTTATCATGAAGAAATATTTTAAATCAGATCTATTTATTTTTAATTTAAGATTAGATTTTTACAAGCTTAAAGAAGGACTAAAGAGCATCTGTGGGTGCAAAAGGACCACTGGGTATCAGATTTCTTATTCCTGAGATTTTTATTTTTTCATCGTATTGGGAAGGATTCAGGGAAATTTCTGCAGACCAAAAAAGTAAAATTTTCAAGACCACATAATGGAGAATATTTAAAATATCTTTAGTTATTTCTGTGTAGCTCTTGAAACTCTGCCAAAATCATGTTGTAATTAGATAAGAAGTAGAAAATTCAAGATTCATTCAATTCTCAGTTCTATTATCTTTGTAAAAATCCTGGACTTTATTACTTTCCTATATTATAAGCTCTTTTACTATTTAATATTGCATTAACTTTTGAAAAGTTTGTACAGCTCACTGCATTTTCTTTATCTATCAGATATCCTATATTCTAATAAACTTTTTAAATGATTGCTGGTTCACACTAAAGATAGTTTCTTTTGCTGTGCAGAAGCTCTTTAGTTTAATTAGATCTCATTTGTCTATCTTGGCTTTTGTTGCCATTGCTTTTGGTGTTTTAGTCATGAAGAACAGAAAACCAAACACCACATGTTCTCATTCATAAATGGTTGTTGAACAATGAGAACACATGAACACAGGAAAGGGAACATCACACACTGGGATGTGTCTCGGGGTAGGGGTGGAGGCTAGGAGAGGGACAGCAGGGGTTCAGGGGATAGGGGAGGGATAGCACTGGGAGAAATACCTAATGTAGATGACAGAGTGATGGATGCATCAAACCACCATGGCATGCGTATACCTGTGTAACAAACCCACACATTCTGCACATGTACCCCAGGGCTTAAGTATAACAATAAAAAAATTTTTAATTATTGGGTTTTAACCAGTGGGTTTTATTTTCATTTTACCTGCCAACTTTTTATAAATTTTCTTCAATAATAGGTTTATTTATTTTAAAGATATATGTCCTTAGAAGGAATGAAGAACTATTGATCTTGCTTAAGTATCTTTGTTTGATTTGAATTATTACACTAGTTATAATATTGTAAACAACTTACGCCATATAAAATAACCTAAACTATGAAAATGTTTACGCACAACTGTCATTTTTTTGTAGTTTTCAGAAGCTGCATTATTGCTTAATTTTACTATGAAAGACAAGTATTTTTGTTTCAAAAATTATTTTGTTGATTTTTGAAGACAAGGTATTTTTAAACAAGTTTAAATTACAAAAAAATGTGGTTTAACAGTGTTATAAAAATTCATTATACATAGTCTTAAATAACATAAAAAGTAAGATTTGGCAGTAGATGTATAAACTGAAATCCTTAGTCTTCACATTTGTTCTGTGACATCTTTTTGTGCATATGTAATATGTAATTAAATAACTGAGAACATTCAAAATCAAACTTTGCTTTTATGGGATTCAAAACCCCAAAGCATTTTGAAATCTCCTATCATATCTAAAATACGTTTAAAGAAATACATGCATGTATATAAATGCATACGCTGCTGTCACCAACCTTATTTTTCCAGCTGATAGCATCAAAAGTCATATCTTGTTTAATACAAGGTCTGTGACATAACTGTGTCTAATAAATATTTTATGTAGAATATTGTTTATTCAGAAATTAATTTATTGATTAGACTCCCTTAAATACATATATTTCCTGTAACTTTACCTGCCCAGAATATAGAATATAAAGACAGAGAGATAGCAAGTGTTTAGTGTAAAAAACAAAAAAGAAAACATAAACTCAAGCCCTAAATTTAAAGGGAAAGCCTTCTGTTTTATTTTTATTTGTAAGTACCAATAATTTTTAATTAATTCAGGTATATAATCTCAAACGGGGCTCCATTTCCAAAGATATTGAATAAATTTAACCCCATGTGGGTAGGTTGGAAAGAGACTAAAATGGAAGTCTTTGTTCTTTAGATGTTTATATCTCCATGAATTCCAGAGAATTTGGTTTCCATTTGACTTTATCATTTAATAGCTGACCTTTGCCAAAGTTTTCTCTTCTGTAAGCCTCTTGCCTAAGGATTATTGTGATTTCATATAGTTGTTATGAGGCTAAGTGAAATAATATACATTATGTTTATTTTTTTCTTAAGGAAGCACACTCTTTAATAATGTATCTAGCAGACCTTATCAACTTTTTTATTTACACCTATTTTTCAAGCAGGGTACATCTCAGTAAGATAACCTTTGATACCTGGAAATATTACCACCACTCACATTTCAGAAATAGTTGAAAAAGTCTTTGTCTGAACTTGTGATGGGTCTGAACTCAACATACATTAGGCATCCAAGAAATCACAGTCCTTCTTAAAATCTTAAAATATCTTATAACTACTTCGTTTCAAATGAATTTCAAGAATCCGGGAAACCCACATTCAGATAAAGTATGAAAGATGAGTACTTTTCAAAATAGTTTGCTATTAGCTTGCCCTAAGCACACTTCCATTTATGCAAGTGAGTATGAGAAAGCAACTGTAGACATGCATGAAAAATTATAAATTTAAAGTATACCTATTTAAAACTCCCATCAGGTAAATTAATAAAGGTTATTTTCCAATTGACAGTTTTGTTTTGATTGTTTTTATACTGACAAAATGAAAGTTGGGGCAATTATTCAGCTATAATTCAAACATAAATTGTATTCTTTAATTTGTTATCTAGATGTTTTAGAGAAAAAATTATTTGGGTCTTAATTATTCAAGAAGTTATTCATTTATATGTAAAATTATTTTAGTGTTTCATTAAAATTGGAGTTTTTATATTTAGTTGTAATCTATACAGTTGTATATAGATAGTGCATATAGTATAATAGTTGCACTATTATGGCTGTCATGCCATTATCACAATCCTGCATTATTACTGCATAATAGTTTACATTTTTCTTATGAAAATATTGCAGTGTTTGTATTAATTTACTCAGTATTAATTTAATGAAAATTTATCAACAGGAGAATTTCATTGTGGATTTGAAGATGGCAATATTTGTTTGTTCACTCAAGATGATACAGATAATTTTGACTGGACCAAACAAAGTACTGCAACAAGAAATACAAAATATACTCCTAATACAGGACCTAATGCTGACCGTAGTGGCTCCAAAGAAGGTATGAGGGTATGAACTGTTGTGTTCATGGCAATCAGAGAATTTTAAAAACTGTTACAAATGTGAAATACTAATATTTAGCCACATATTTGAAGATTATGGAATAAAAGATTAAAATTCCTATACAGTATCAATGTAGATATTTATAAAACTTACTAGACATTTCTTTTTCAGAACTCACTGATGTGTATAGTAGAGAGAATAGGAATTTTTTGATAATTCAAGTCTAAATTTCGAATTTGGTCTCAAGTTTTTATACATTTTATCTTTAATTTGGTAGATCATTTATTCTTTATGTTAACACCACTATTAGTTATATATACACATACAGATTTTATAAATGAGATGCAAATCTTCCTATCCATCTTTATTTTGTATGAAAACTATAAGACTTCTCAGTGATTTGAAATTTCATTATGCCTAAGACTAATGTGTTTAAACACTTTATTTTGTTTGTTTTAAGGTTTTTATATGTACATTGAGACATCACGACCCAGATTGGAAGGCGAAAAGGCTCGACTTCTCAGCCCTGTTTTCAGCATAGCTCCCAAAAACCCTTATGGACCCACAAACACTGCATATTGTTTCAGCTTCTTTTATCACATGTATGGACAACATATAGGTGAGATAGCAATAATTACTGATTCTTACAAAGTTAATGATAACTAAGAAGAAAAAGGTTCATAAACACACAGCATTAAAACAATTTTTGTCAAAGAATGCTACAATTTACTTTTTCAATGACTTATCTGCAAATTGCAAAATAAGATACTAATAATTTTCCCCACCATCTAATTTAGATTAGAATTTGACATTTTAGAGCATCACCTACTTTCTTTTGAAATTCTAAATTAAGCAGACCCTCAATGAGTTAAATTCTTTACAAGATCTCATGGAATTGACACAGCATAATTTAGGCTGCTTCTTTCCAAAGAATTTGCTTCAAAAATGATTCTATGCATATTAATCATGATGAAAAGTAACTCTGCCATGTTGCCATGTTGTAGTTATTTTTAGCACCAACCACATATTTGAAATACTGTTTTTTTTTTTTTCATGTTTTTAAAGTATGCCAAACACACCTGGTAAGATACACCTGGTAAGATTTAAGAACATTCCAGATCCTGCAGAGCATACCAAGATAAAGATACATTTCCTTCCCTTGGAGACCTTGTACAGCAACAGAGGATCAGATGAGTGGATCCGCAACTGTGCTTGACAAAGAACTGCATTACACTGAGGGCAGACCCAGTGAACTCTGTGAGGGAAGAGATCACATAGGTCTACCATTTTAAGTGCAATTCTAAAATCCTGAACTGCTTATCAATTTTTAAAAATAATTTAGCATTTAATGTTAACCTGATATATAACCTGAACTGATATGAACTTATTTATAGTCTCTATCCAAATGAGTGTGAGCATTTATACCATTTGCAGCAAAAATATTACTGTGCTTAATAATAGGATTCTACTCCAGACCATTCCAGGAGGTCTCACATAATATAATACAAGTGATATATTCTCTCACCTTTCTAACATAATACAAAAGTCTGAATAATGAAGCCTATCTAATCCCATAGAGCTTGAACCAGGGATTGTGGTTCTGTATCTAGGTAAGAAATGAGTAAATGCATCACTACAAAAGAGAACATTTCTCTGGGTATGCAAAAGGGGTATGTTTTCAGTAAGCAGAGATTAGCATGGGGGAGGGGGAGTTAAGGCACTGGTAATAAGGAAGTAAAATGTGAGAAGTTAGGATTACATTAGTGTCTTTATGTAAATTAATAAAGTAATAGTATAAATATATATGATATAAACTAATACAATTGGGCACATAGTATATGCCAGCCACCATATTATTATTATTATTATTATTTATTTTTTTTTTTTGAGACGAAGTTTTGCTCTTGTTACCCAGGCTGGAGTGCAATGGCGCGATCTCGGCTCACAGCAACCTCCGCCTCCTGGGCTCAGGCAATTCTCCTGCCCCAGCCTCCTGAGTAGCTGGGATTACAGGCACGCGCCACCATGCCCAGCTAATTTTTTGTATTTTTAGTAGAGACGGGGTTTCACTATGTTGACCGGGATGGTCTCGATCTCTCGACCTCGTGATCCACCCGCCTCGGCCTCCCAAAGTGCTGGGATTACAGGCTTGAGCCACCGCGCCCGGCCACCACCATATTATTTAAGCTAAGTAATTAAGTTTGTAAAAATGAATGTCAATCACTTTACAGGAATCTCAATTGAATCTCAATTAAGTTTGTAAAAGTGAACATCACTGTCCAGCTTATACATGGAGAAAACTGAACCTCAAGAAGTTGGTATGAACTGCCAAGTAACTGGTTGTGCTGGGATTCAAACTCATGCCCAACACTATTAACTAGTATTCTTCACATTAGAGCATTATCTGACAAACCTAAAAGGATGGCGTTTGGGTTTTTTGTTTATAATTTGTTTTTATTTTTATTTTTTATAGAGACAAGCTCTTGCTATGGTGCCCAGGCTGGTCTCAAGCAATCTTCCCACCTCCACCTCTTAAAGTGCTGGGATTACAGGCATAAGCCATCATGCCCAGCCAGAAAGCTCCTGCAAAGTTAAACTACTATAAACGTGAAGTCAGGAGACCTGGGCTGGAACTTGACTGTAGCACTTAATCACTATAATACTTTCGAGAAGTCACTTAAAATGTCTGAAACTTAGTTTCCTTATCTGTAAAAGGAGAATAGTAACTCTTATTTCAGAAAGCTGTACTTGGGTTAAATTAGGCAACATACATACTATCTTCAACCAGAAGGCAGACGTTCATAATTTTAAGTTACTTTGAACCTCAAATAGCAATAATAATACCAACAGTAAAGTAATAGTTGACATTTATGAAGTACTCATCATAGACCAAGATATTTTGTGGATTATTTCTCTTAATCTTCACAATACACATTTGTGCTTATTAAAATCATTATCCTGTTTTATAGATAACAACATTGAAATATAAAGAACTTAAGTTCCCATGCCCATCACATGGCTAAGTAGTGAAGCCATCATACAAACGTGGGAAGCTAGACACAGATTCTGCCTGTTTTATTACTCTGCAAGTACACCTCTTGGAAGGTTTTGCAAGCCTAGCTAACTATGTGACATTTATTAGTGGTGTGAGTTATTACAGATTTTGTGCAAACAAGAAGCATAATGAGATATTTGACTTAAGAAAATAAACATAAAACATAGGTAAAATCATTCAGAAACAAAATCTGTGAAAGGAAACACATCTAACAATTGCTAAACCATTTTATTTATTTTGAGATTACTATATTATTACTAACGTAGGATTAGCTCAACTCTAATTCTTCCTTTTGGTCAATAATGTGCATTCTATTTGCTCTTTATTTTGAATATATTTCATGGACTTTTTTTCTCTTCTTCCAATTTACATTGGAACATATATTCTAATTGATTTTTAAATAAATATTTCTAAGACCAATATTTTGAATTATTTTAAGGCATAAAATATGTTCACCTTATTTAAGAGACTAGTTTTTTAGGACTTTATTTTTAAAATGCTTTAAAAACACTTTTAATATGTCACTGTAATATACTGTAATACACTTTTAGCTGAACAGCTGTTATGCTTCTTTATTGTCAATGGATGTCCAGTTGACTTTCTGCTAGTTTTATTCTGAGTATTTTGGAGTCAGGGGAAATTGGGAGGAAGTTCTCTATTTCTTGGCAAACATTTACATTTTGACCCCCGTATCATTTCTTTGCTTAATCAGACTGAAGGTTACAGGCTGGATATGAGGTTTATTACTTGGGTTCCTCTCAGCAAGATGCAAGCATGCGGCTTACTAAAATCTAGGGGAAAATACCTGTTCCAGGTATTATCAGTTAGGACCAGATAAGATAGTTCATTAGACAGATCTGCCAGTAGTTAAAACCTTCCCTCTTTGCATGTATAATTCTCAGACTTTCATTCATCTGTAAACTCAGGAGGCATTTATAGTCACTGCTTTTACAAACTGTATTTTCAGTTTTAGTCATTCTTTTGAAAATCTGGATTCAAAGAGGACTTGTCCTGAATTTCTAATAGCCTAATGAAATTTATAACTTCTTGAGTAATTGTAAATAGATCTTGCACTTTTAACTGTGACTAAAGGATGGTATACCATTGAGAAGGGTCATAATTATCTAATACAGAAATGAGCAATACATTGCTACAGAGAAAGACTCCTCTTTGAACTAAAGTCAGATATGTTGTATTACTTTTCTATTAGAGTGTAACAAATCTCCCCAAACTTTTGGGACTTAAATATTTATTATTACACAGTTTCTGTGGGTCAATACAGGTATAGCTCAGCTGAGTGCCTTTGGCTCTGGGTCTCTCCTAAGGCTGTAGTCAAGCTTCCGGAAAAGGACCCAATTTGAAGACTCAGTTTGGGGAGGATATACTTCCAAGCCCACTTGCTTGATTTTTGGCAGGCTTTGCTCCCTCAAGAGATTGCACTAGCTATTGATTTCTTGCTGGCTGTTGATTGGAGGCCTCCCTCAGTTCCTCACCACTTGGACATCTCTACAGGGCTGTCCCATGACATGGCAGCAGGCTTTTCTCAAAGGAAGTAATCCATTAAGGAGAGAGAGAGAATGCATGCCCGGGATTTTTCATAACCAAACCCTGAAGTGATATCCTGTAATGTCTATCTTGTTCCATTTAATGTTGGTAATTCAAGCCCATACCCAAGGGGAGAGAATTGCACAAGAGTATTCATGCTAGGAGGCTGAGTTGGCCCTGCCACACTGGTACACTTTCTCATTAGTTAAATGTTTCATCAAAACTGAATGAGTAAAAAAAATGTTAAAATGAAAACTATAATATTATCCTTAAAGCACCTGCTGATTTATATGTAAGTGATACAAAATCCAACCACTGATAAAAAGATTTTTTTCAGCATTCCTGTGATTACTGATGGGCATTTCAATTATCAATGAATCCACTGAATTTCTAATGTTCTTGCAAAACAAAAAAAAAGGGGAATCTCAATGAGATCACTAGAAATGACAAAAGCTTATTAAAAACAAGTTAATTACATCATTCATTTCTTTAAAAAAGAATGTGCGATGTAAGCATCATATCATACCAGGAAATTAAGGCACTTATGAATACATTCATTGTACTTGGTAAGAATGGTTCAGTAAAGTTGTGTTTCTAGAAACCTAATTCCACTATGGAGTAAACAGGAGGAAAGGAAAAGGAGTTCATTAATGAAGAAACAGGAGAGTGTAAAATAACTGATAAAGTAGAGAGGTGGGATTGTAGAAGGGCTTATTTTAAGAGGAAAAAAAGGTAATAAAAAGGGTTAGCTTAGAGATAAATCATAGGGATGATTTTTTATGAAGAAATTTAGAGCTTTGGTTGGGAAATGAGACTTGAGAGAAACTGACGCCATTTACACTAAAGGGGGAAAAATTAAGTATTAATAGTAACATGACTTCGGATAGACTTCTACCTGCAAAAACAGCAAGCTAACATGAAAGTTTCCTCCCTAATAGTCTCTATTTTCTCTGCAAAACAGAGGTACATGTTAAAAGAAGAGATAGCTTTAGGAGAGTGGTAAATGGGAGCACAAAGTAATTGACAATATAGAGACAGTTGAAGAGGTTGGAGATGAGGACATCAGTCTTTAGGGTTTTGAAATGTATTGTGGAATATAATGGTCAGTTTGAGTCCCCATCTCTGTATAGTACTGCATTAGCTTGCTAACTAATTTCCTTGCCATCTTTTTAATCCATAGCTTCCAGGGTAAAGATCTTTCTCTAAAAGCAGTAAGGACCTCAAGGGTATATGCCCCTCTGGCTTCTCCTTGGGGTAGTTTCATAGTCTGTTCCAATCAAAATTGAAGTTTTTCAGGTCAAGCTCTCTTTTGCCTGGAGCCTCTTCACAGGCTCTCTCCCTTGTCCTGATGAACTGTAGGCTTGATGAGAGTAGAAATAATGTCTCTTCTGCATGTAAATAGTCAAGTACTCCCCCCAAAAATTAATAAACAAATATTTGTTTAATTACCTAATTGAATAAGTACTTTTTCTCCTATTTAATCATTTAAATTATGCATAATCTTCCTTAAAGAGGCAATTCAAAGACATCTGCTAAAGTTCTTTTCTATTTTCTCTGCTCTGTTTGTTCCCAAAACTCCTGATATGCGTACCTATCATAACGTTTGTCACACTGACCCCTGTAAAACTGTAAACTCCTTGAGAACAGTAACCATGATTTATTTGTACTGAATTCTCTGAAACAAAATTTACATAATAGATTTAAAGAATGATCCAAACTAGATACTTTTGCTTCTGGATATATTAGAATAACAATACCAGGGAATTGAAAGTATGGGGTTTAGTTTGGAAACAGAAGGTAGTTTCATGAAGCTATTACAGATTGTCAAAAAAAAAAAAAAAGAATAAATTTATTATTGACTTAACTTGATTTTTCATCTACATGCCCTGGCAACTAAAGCAAAAAGAAAAGCAAAAGCATCACATATTTTTAACAATTAATGCAAAGGGAAATGCATGTTATAAAAGTACCCTTGAATAATATAATCAGCAATATCTTTACTTAGTAAGATATTCATATAAGATATAAAACTTATTCAAATAAAATTTCAATATATTGATAAACCGTAACACAGGATAAAATAAAATTTTTGTTTTGAGCCGAAATATTAAGGACCAGGTATGTCACCTTATGATCATCTAACAATGTAGAGATAGAATGTAAAGAACCTGAAATTCACTACTCATTAAGTTTCTCTAAGATTAAGCAAAAGTTTGGCAAGAATAGATTAATGCTTTCTAACAGATATGCTAACATTCAAGGGTTTTAAACTCAGAACTTAAAATATTTTTATACAAAATATTAAGAAAGCAAAGGTGATAATATTTTGCATGATTTTATGAGTTTGGTTTTTATTCTTACTTTGGTCAAAGACCATATTTCTTCTAATTAGAATTTAAAATGTCAAGATTCTTGCTTACATATCAAATAGATTCTCAAATAGGAAATCAGCTCATATACTGGGATTTTTTTTTCCCTTGGAGTTAAACACCATATGAGAAAGAATGTTACGATAAGTAGCCATTATTTTAGAACCTTGATTATACTGACTCTAGGAGAATCTCAGTGGAATAAATATAAAATTGTAAGATACTTGCATTATGATAAATTCTCAGAATTAAGTTCCTTGCAGAAGACAACTCTTAGGTGACTGTGGGGATAGATAAAGCTACTTAGTGTTCTCCATTTAGACATTAGGGAGTAGCTACCAAACTGTGAGCTGTTTAATAATAGTTAATATTAAGTCACTCTTTCTGTTAAGAATTAGTCAATGCTCTCAGTGAAGTCCTGTCTGTATTTCATACTTATAATGCCAATGCTTTCAGTGGGAAAATAATGCTACAGGTGGAAGACATTCATTCAGTAAACTGCTTTGTTAAATGAGATGCATTTTAAAATGGAGGAGGTAGATAGAATCTAGCCATTAACTTATTACAGAGTATAGTAAAACTCTTTTCACAGATACTTGTTACTGTACATATATGTGTGTATGTGTGTGTGTGTGTGTGTGTGTGTGTGTGTGTGTGTATGTATATATAGTAACTATATGTAATCTCTGATACATTTATCTTTTTAGAATCCAGGTATGAACCACTAACTACTTCTAAACTCATTTTTTTCTATTTAATTCTTCATTGATGATGGTTCCTTAGACAATCTATATTAAAATCTATTGTGTTTAAACAAAAATTAATGAACTAGCTGAGAAAATTGCTACTTTAAACCATGAGTTTCATTTTCAGTATAATTAATAGAAAATATTTCATCAATTGAATTGATGATAATTGAATTAACTTCTTCTGTTTCTCATCCAGTGTACCAAACTTTTCAAACTAATTGTATTGACATTAAGGATTTATTGTAATGGGTATTTTTCACCCTTAGGTTTTGAATTCGCTAATTTCTGTTCAGTAGGGTGAACTGCACATGCTGTGTGCCTAACAGTGTTTAGGGTTCTATAGAGGATGAAAGACAAATATGATAAAAATTTCTTATTCATCAAACAGTTCATCATCTTTTTGAGGTAACAAATTTCTGAATAAAATAAAGATCGGAAAGTAATATATATCAAAATGTGGGACTTGCCCATGGCATGGGTGAACAAGGAAGCGAACACTGAGGAATACAACAGGATTAAAATAAAAGTATCTATGAAAGAGAAGAATATAAAGCACCCTCCAAAAGAGGTAATTATATAGGAGGTGGAGAACAAAGGTCAAAGAATATGAGAAACAGACAGAGCCAAGGTATAACAATGGAGGATACTGTGCTTATGGGAGAGTAGAGAGAATGACAGAACCAAAGAAGAAAAAGGTCTGCATAAGAGACTGACTTACCACAGAAATAGAAAGGAAAGCTAAAATTTGGAAACATTTTGGACTCTAATGTACAAATTCACCTGTGTACCAGAAGGAATGTTAATAGCTATAGAAAATAAACTGACATTTTTCATTTAGGATAGCACTGCAATTATATATTGAAAAAATACTATCAATGGACTTTGTACAGCTGTTTCTATTCAAACAGAAAATAATGATTTTATAATTTCTCATTTATGTATGTATAAAACAAATGATACTAGTAATTACCTATCAATATACATAGATCTTGCCTAGAGCTGGATGATGTTGGCACACCCTCATCTTTCATGAAATATGAAACTCAAATTAGTAAGTCTGTGTTACTGATTATAATAACAATGTGATTCGTATGCAAGTGATCTCCAGAACTCAGAATAAACCAACTTACAAATTAATTCATGTGAACTTGGCAATTTCAAGAATCTATTGGGAATATGTATGTACATTTTAGGACATATACTTATTTATCTAAAATATATATAATACATATTCATAGTAAAATTATTAAGAGTAAAATTATGTTCAGAACTTAAGAACTAGGTAATAGTGATAAATATTTATGCAACTTATAGTTTACATTATAATACATATTAAATAATATTAAAATAATAATCATGCTTCTGCATGATGCCATGAATAACCTCAATGCTTTGGTCATTACTCGAGATAAGACAGGACTTGTGTTACGACATTTAGACTTTTGCCTGCAATCTTTAAACATAAGAGATGACCAAGTCCTCTACGTTCTAGCATCTGATTTTTTAAGAGTGGTGACTGAAAGATGGGAATTAAGAAACTAAGGAAAAGAGAAAGTTTGAGTTTAACTTAGCTTCTTCAAACTTGTATTTTAGAAAAAGAGAATTTGAAAAATCCTGTAAAATTGAAAATCCTTGGGGATGATTAAATTCATGCATTTTGGTATCTGATGTCTACTAAAGCATGAACACAGTGTCTCTGGGGATTAAATTTACTTTTAAGGAGTATTAACACAATCCATCATACTCACTTCAGTTTTTTTACTGTACTACTATAATGTACTGAATCAGCTTGCCGAATCTAACTTCTATTGAATAGCTTTATTCTATTTCTCAAGTTCTAATTTTGTTGACCAAGATGATTTGATGTAAGTTTAAATATCTTTTGGCACTGATTTATCATGTATAAACTTAAGAACTGGAAACTTACTGGGAGATAAGTCTCACAATTATTTGTTGATTAACACTGCTTTTATCATCACCTCTAAAATATACAACTAAATAAGTAGTTTGCATTCACTGACTGGGATAACATAATTATTACTCTACATGTAGGACATTGAAATTCTATTTGAAAGATTCATTTCAACGAGTTGTAGTTCTTTTGTCTTTTTCTTATACCAGTAAAATTTGCCTTTTTAAATAAAATCTAGCCACAATTCAATGCACCTTATTTAGCCTATTCCCAAACCTATGAAGAACTCTGGGATAATTCAGACCTGACATTTTTAAACCTAGGCAAAATAGTTTTTACATATTATGAATTCAACAAACAAATAGAAATAAGTTTGAATTTATATTACATATGTAAAAAGAAAATGTTAAGAAATGTAAACATAATCACAGGCAAACTGAATCCCCTTAGTGAGAAACAATATTCAGTACTGACACAATATCCTATCATTACTGATATAAGAGAGACAGGTCATACATAATAATATGTTTTTGTTAAATTATGTATTTATTAAAATACATGAATTCTGAAAGACATATAGTATGCACTATTTTGTTAGCGAACTACAATAGGTCTTATAAATATTCTATTAATGTTTTATTTAAAAGTCTATTTCTTGATTGGATGTATTTTCTGTCAATTAAATCAAAATAAAAGGTCATACAACCCAAGAGAAATAAAACTCTATATGAAAGGGCATAAGAGAAGCCTCAAAAATGGTTTGGTGAAAAATGCCAAAGGATTATTTATTATTCAAGAATGAATAAAGAGGAAGAAAATGAAGAGAGAAAAACATGAGGTTCTAATATAGATTCCATAGAATAAAATGAGGCTTATATGGCATATAGCAGAAGCAGCATAAACTGCTGAAAAAGACTTACTGACTTACTTCAAGTGAAAGTAAAATGTGTACAGCATATGCTTTACATCTTTAATAAAACACATAAGAATATGAACTTTATGAAAGAATATAAGAGAACAGTGGACCAAGAAAAAGATGGAACTGGATAAAGGTGAATTCTGTGAGGTCACAAAAGTGTGATATACCTTAAATAGTATAATAGCAGATAAAGATGACACTAGAAGCAAAACAACAGAAAAAAAACAATAGCTGTGAAAATTAAAGTCAGTTCTGTGGAAGACATGTTTGAGATTCTTTCCTACCCTGAAGAGGAAAAATGATAGAAGGTAATTTTGAAGCAGAAAGTGAAAATGTAACATTGAAGGATAAAACCAAAAAAGTAAACTGAGAACCATATGAAAAAATATGCATGCTTTATTCCAGAATAAAAAACCAGCAAATTGATTCTACCTTATAATAAAAAGTCAATGGTCTATTATAAAGTACATTTTATTCCTGTAATGTAATATTTATTCAGTATTATGGAATAGCTTTGATATAGTCTAAAACATGAATAGAGAAATAGAAAAATCTTAGTTGATTATCTTTATATATAATGATAAATGTAGTGCTGATTATATGAAAAATAATATATGGTTTACATACTTTAATTCTCACTAAAAACTTATACTAGATATACATATTTATATACTTATATGCATACATGTGATCTTATGTGTAAAGAATTAAAGAAAATTTCTCTAAAAATTTGAAGGATAAACTACATCATGTAACTACACATATGTAGATAATTTTTTTTTTAGAAGCTAAGGCAACATACACCAAAATGTTAAGAAGGCTACTCTCTGAGTGTTTCAATGATAATGTTATACTGTCTTTTCTGTTCAATAGTGTTTACGTCCAATATTCGTATAAATAAGTTTATATACATTATATGGAAAATTTATATGCATATTGTAAAGTGTTACATATTAACATATTACTAATAATTTATACGATTCTCTGTTATCAAAATGAGATAGTCTTAAAGCCAAGGAGTAGTAAATGATACCACATAAGTCCTATTTCCCTAAACAAGTATAATAAATGGGCAAAATATATTAGAAACCATTTGTAGAGAATAGACCAAAAACAGGGTAAGACTGCAATGCATGAGAAAAGAGAAACTAATGCAGTGATCTCCATGACAGTCAAGTTACCTGCCTGAGGACAATTTCCTGACCTTGCCACAGATCCCCAAAATTCAAGCAGAATGTGAAGATCCCACTCAGTCAGGGAACAAAGATTAGCATACTGTACAATTGAAGTCATTGGAATCTGTAGCTCAAGATAACAGAAAGAAAAGTGATACACAGGGTTGAATCCAGAAATCTGTATGGGGTTTCCTCATGAGTCTTTGCTGAAGGGTAGACTGCACATGAAGAAGACTAAAAAAAACAAGACTTATAATATAGCAACATTTGTGGGATTGACGGCACAATGAAGATGGTGAGGGCAAGGAGACTTGGGAGGAGAGCAGCATGGAATACTGAAGTTTCAACTACGAAACTTGATGAGAATGTAGGGATCTCATAAAACTCCTAACAACACAATGAAAACTAGAGAGGCTTTCCCTCGGGAGCTAGAATCATACCTGGGAGAAAGGTCATCTCTAGACATTCTGTAAAAAAGCCTAAATGCAAGCACCAATAAGATCCATAGGTAAGACAGATTTAGAGATTGAGTCCCATGAAGTCAGAGAATTTTAGGAAACAATTTTGGCTTTTCATAGATCTGCATTAGTAGTGTAAAACCAACCCTATACAAGTTCAGCATGGCCAATTTATAATTTAACAATGTGCTATAACAAGAGCCAACAGCGCTGTGAGAAAGATGACCACTGAAGAGTCTCTATAATGTTCTGTCTACAATGCCCATTACTCATTGAAAGTCACTAGATGTACAAAGAGATAGAAAATATGATTCATAGCCATAAAATGTTAACATAACTTAAGGAAGTTAGACTTGACTTAGCAGATAGATTTATAATACTTAGCTTTAAAAAAGTATTATAAATGTGTTCAGTGAAATAAGAGAATGTGCTAAAAGAATCAAAGGAAATACAATGAGTGAATACAGAAGTTCAGCAGAGAAAAAGAAACTATACAAAATGTCTAAATAAGAATTATACTACAAACTACAACAAATTAAAAAAAATTCACTGGATGGACTTAATAGAAGACTGGAGGTGAGAGAAAAAAAAAGTCAATGAATTTGAAGACAGACAAAATTGTTCAATCTGAGAAAATACGAGAAAATATTGCAGAAAAATAAAGAGTCATAGTGACCTATAAAAGAATATTAAGTAGCATTATATATATATATACACACACACACATGCTTTCATATTTTTTCATATATATATATATATATATATGTATTTATGTACTTATATATAATTTGATTGTGCAAAAGAGAGGAAAGAGACCCATGGCAGAAAATATTGTTAGAAATAATAGGACCAGGCATGGTAACTCACATCTGTAATCTCAAACACTTTGGGATGCCAAGGCGGGAGGATTGCTTCAAGTTAGTTGGAGATCTACCTGGGTAAGATGGAAAGACCCCATCCATACAAAAAAAATTAAATTAGCTAGGCATGGTGTGTGCCCCTGTAGTACTAGCTACTTTGGAAGTTGAGGTGGGAAGATTCCTTGAGCCTAGGATGTTGAGGCTGAAGTGAATTGCTATGGTTCCATTGCACACCAGTCTGGGTGACAAAGCAAGACCCCATCTCTTTAAAAAAAGAATATAAAATAAAACTTTAAAACATTTAATGGAAAAGACTTTGAAGAAATTAGCATAACCCTGAGGAAGATGACTATAAAGAAAATCATATTTACGTTCATCACAATCAACTACTGCCAACCAAAGACAAAGGGAAATTCTCCAAAGTGGCCTGAGAGAGAAAGAAGAGCATACTATGAAAAGGGACAAACATGAATGATGGTTTACTCCACATCAGAAGGAGCATGCAGAAGATAATGAAACACCTTTAATGTTCTCAAAAACAAAACCCTGCCTGAATTCTAAACCTTAAGAGAAACATGAGAGAAATGATAATATTTTTACTTATATGAATCAGAGAAATTTTGTCCCGAGAATGAGAAGCTCACCACTGCCAAAAATGTGAAAGGATGCCCTTTGGGCCACTGGTGCCAGATTGTAACTCAGATCTACAAGTAGAAATGTAAACCACCAGAAATGGGAATAAGTGGAAGTTGAAATGCCATATTTCCTTTCTTCTTGTAATTTCGAGAAAATAAATTAATATCTGGATCTTTAAAAATATTACTGTAAGGTAAGGTTTACAATGTAAACAAAAGTAAAAGATATATTTTACTAAATAAATGGGACAGATAAATGAATTACAATGTTGTATAAGGTTGTTACATTTGTGGAGCTATAGAGTGACAAATGACAGGATAAGGTAATAGTGGAACATGTGAAGGGAGTTTGAATTACAATTTGTAAGCATGAAGAAGTAAAATATTGACTCTAATTAGACACTGAAAAGTTATATCTTGTTAATGGTAGAACCATCCCTAATGCATAGTAAAAGGAGATATAGTTAAGAAGTCAATAAATAAATTGAAATCTTAAAATTTTTTTATTTGTTTATAAATCCTGAAAAAAATCCTTTCCTGAAAAACAGGAATAGAAGAAGACAGGGAGAAGGAAAAGCCGAAGAAAGAAATGCAAACCAACAAGATGGTATATTTAAGTATAAGCACATCGATAATGACATTAAACATAAGTAAACTAAGCGCTGAATTTAAAATGACTAATACAAGCCATAGCATAAATATCATCAACATTATGCTGAGGGAAACTCACCAAACACACAAAAATTATACACTGCCTAATTCTATTTATATGACACTCTATAAAAGAAATCATTGATTAGTGATAGAAGTCTGATCACTAGCTAGCTACCAAAGTGAGAGTGGCTGGGAAGATAAACTACAGAGGAAAGTGAGAGAATTGTTTGAGGAAATGGAAATGTTCTGTATCTTGAACATTGATACAATCAAGACACATTAGTTCTATCTTGATCAAGTATTTACATTGTAGTACATATTAGTCTAAAATTATTGGCCCATACACACAGAAATGAATTTTATTGCATGTAAATTATACCTCAATAAAACTGATTTAAAAAAATATTAAAATACTGATTGCCTAGTGATTAAGATGTAAGACTCTGAAACTCTCTGATTTCAAATCCTGCGTGTGCTATTTTCTTACTGTATGACATAGAGCAAATTATTTAACACCTCTAGGTTTTCTCATCTATAATGTGGGAATAATAGGTACTTCATAGGATTGTTGAGAGGATTAACTCTTCCTGTGGAGTAAGTGTTGAAAATACATTTTATTATATTAATATCATTATCATCATTAGTATCACTACTGTGCACAGCACACTAAACTGTTGAAAGGGAGGTATCGAATTATGATATAAAAGCTATCTTCATTTTATTTTCCAATACCTCTTTTGGAAGGAAAATGAGACAGGTAAAAATCAAACAAAAAATGAGATGCTAAATGATAATAAAAGAATAGAATTAGAGTCAAATTCTGACAAAGTTAGTCAATACATGATTACATGCTATATTAATTTCCTATTGCTACCGTAACAAATAAGAAATGATCACCAACTTTGTGACCTAAAACAATACAAATTTATCCTCTTATCATTCTGGAGAACAGAAATCTAAAGTGTTCTGTGTCTAAAATCAAGATGTCAGCAGGACAGGCTTCTTCTGAAGCCCTAGGTGAGAAGCCCTTTTCTTTGCCTTTACTAGCTTCAAGAAGCTGCCAGTAGTCCATGTGACTAACCAACCCCTTTCTCCATCTTCAAAACCAGCCATGTAACATCTCTTTCTCTCTCATTGCCTTCTTTCCTGTATCAACTATCCCTCTGCCTCTGTTTTATAAGGATACATATAATTGCATTTAGGACTCACCCTGGTAATCTAGAATAATGTCCCCATTGCAAAATCCTTAAATCCCTTTTCCAGTATCAGGCAACATTCACATGTTCTAGGGTTTTTTAGGACATGGTTATTTTTGGATCAAATGTCAAATGTCAAATGTCGTAAGAGCAAGACATGAAATGAGAGGAGACGAGAGGACAAGACACTAGAATGTTCTGTAAAATTTCAGTTTAAAAAGTTTACAAGTGTTTGGTAAAGGAAAAACAAATTTGAGGTGAAAATGAATATGCAAAATAAAATGTCATTGTCATTTTTAGGTGTCTTAAATGTTTATCTACGTTTGAAAGGGCAAACAACAATAGAGAATCCACTGTGGTCTTCAAGTGGGAATAAAGGACAAAGATGGAATGAGGCTCATGTTAATATATATCCAATTACTTCATTTCAGGTAAGAAAAGTAATTTCGGCTAATTAATTGCTGTATATGAGCATAACATTAAAGGTGGATCTTGAGCAAATATTAAAATATGAATATTCAGAAACTCCATGATATAAGCATCACAAAAATTACAATGATTAAGTTTTGCTTTAGTTCTGAAAGCTCCTTTGTAAAGAGAAATGCCCTTTTCCTTTATTCATTAATACTCATCAAGTAATAGATTTAAATAATAGTCTATTAAAATTTAAATGATTCACCTGGAAAAAATGTAATCCATTTCTATAAAATAACATGCTTATATTTTATTTCCTGAAAAAAAAATGTATATATAAGTTTCTACCATAATGGAACTTGGTAATCAGTTCTCAATCTGTTTGAATTTTTCTTGATGAAATTTTATATAGTTTAGCAAAATGTGCCTCTTTGATTTAATACCATGTCAGTAATTGATCACTGATTATTAAAATTAAAATGATTTTAAATAAGTTATTTTTGTTTTTATATAGAAAAATAAAGCTTAGAGGGTTAGCTAAGAGAGCTATAAGTAAAGATACAGAACCTTGAAGACTACAACACTGGCCATCATAGCTAGAGACAACAGATCACGAAACTATTGCAATGGAGTTAATATGATTTTAATGGGTGCAAACATATATACATATATAGATATATATCTACATATCCAAATATTTTTATATTTTAAAAATATAGTAAAATCTCTTCAAAGTCTATGACATATATATTGTATAGCGCTCTGCCTTATTTCAAAGAATTCAGAACTATTTCATAAAATTGTATTTATAGCATTGAATGTTTCTTCTACTAGTGATTTTTTTGGATGCATTTCATGGCGTATGTTGTAAGGGTATAAAAAATCTTGCCAATTTTTAATTGGTGGAATGACCTTTTCTTGTAATCTAATCTAAATCAAACCAGGAAGATAAAAATACATAGTCATTCACAGTGATAAAGAATAAAAGAGTAAGACCAGGCAATTATATGCAAATATATAAAAGTTATTCCCATATGATTCTGAAAAATAAAAGAATCATTTTGTTTCTATGAAGTACAATACAATTGTGAATTTGAATGGCAACATATCATCAAACTAAATTAAACTGGGAACACAGAATTCCAGATCATTACTGATAGAAGTAACCTTAGTATTAAAATGCATATACTGATATTGGCATTTAAAGGTCATTTTTTTTTCCTGAAAGTTGATATTATTCTAGATATACTATCACTTCCCACATAACTGCTTCTATAACACAAAATTCCACCAAGGTTCACAATAAACAAAAACATCAAGTCATATACTACAGAATTTTCTAGGAAAACAGATGTTAATCTGAAATTTGGCACACAAAAATAAGTCAAAGATTGGTTCCCTAAGGAACCTAAGGACCTTTCCAATGGGACAACATCAAAAGATTTTACTTGGGAGGAAATGGTACATCACTCAGGTTGCTATATAGAAGACAAGTTCAAGAGGGAAAATGGGGTCTACAAACGTGTTAGGACATCTTTGTAAAATTCACATGAAAGATGAAGGAACAAACCAGGGAAGTGGTGTATAGAAAACAGAATGATTTCAAGATAGGCTTCACTGTAAAACTTAGCAGAATATTTTAACTTGGGGAGTAGCCATGAATGCCATGAACTAGGAAGTTGTGAATAATGCTTATACTACGCATTACATTAAATAACAAAAGAAGAAAATATATGAATTTCAGGGATGAATATAGTTACTTCTGTTTTAGACATGTTAATATAAAATGTCTCGAATATCTTTTTAAAGATGTGCAAAAGGTTATTGTATATGTTCATCCAAAGTTTTGGGGACAGGCATATTTATGAGTCATCAGATTATATATGCTACCTAAAACTGTAAGGGTGATTGTTATTAACAAGGAAAAATATACATGTGTAAGTGTCAATTAAAGGATGGTACCATGCAGAAGATTAACCAATCATTAAGGCCAGGCGTGGCAGCTCACGCCTGTATCCCAGCACTTTGGGAGGCCAACATGGGCAGATCATGAGGTTAGGAGTTCAAGACTAGCCTGGCCAACATAGTGAAAAACCCCGTTTCTACTAAAAACACAAAAATATACCAGTGCATGCCTATAATCTCAGCTAGTCAGGAGGCTGAGGCAGGAGAATCACCTGAACCCATGAGGTGGAGGTAGCAGTGAGCTGAGATCATGCTATTACACTCTAGCCTGGGCAACAGAGACAGACTCCGTCTAAAAATAAAAAATAAATTAAAAAAAAGAACTCTGGAAGGTGAGTACAGTCCTAGGTAATATATTTTAAAGTTAGAAGGAGAGAAATCTAGATGTTCATGGAATTTAAAGAAGACAGTGAAATTCAAATCACAAAGAAGGTCGAGTGCGAGGGAATAGTCACTGTAAGGGAACTGGTAAACAAAATGGTTTCAGTTGAGTCACAGAAGCAGAAACTACATTTCATATGTGGATACAGAGTGTCTACTCTTGAGAAATTTGAATAAGCCAGTAAAGCAACTGGAAAAAATAACCATCTTAACTAAAATTGTTTCACATTTCAGAATAGAATGACATATAGGCAGATATTAAATTATTAGGTGATTTATTCAAATAGTTCTTATGTCTTTTTTCACATTTGTAAAAGTACAGATTTTCCTTATTTTGAATTACATTGGCTACACAAGGGAATCAGTTTCCTTATTCAGGATGTTGTGACAGGGAGAATCCTTAAGAAAGTGCCCCCCTCCCCCGAATATAAGGAATGAGAGGGGTTTCATAGGCAATTATCAAAGAACCCAAATTTGCCAGCTCTAAATACAGGTTGCAATCTATAGAAAGGAGCTTTTCTTTGTGATTTGGCCCATCTCAGCCATAGAATCCTGGACCCAGAATTGTCGATTAGAGGAAGGAACTTCAAGAAGTGAATTAATCTTTTGTTACCAGGAAGAATGAAGTCATTGCAGCTTCAGAGCAGTAAGTTTTTACAGTTCACTACAATTGACAGACTCTGGGGTTTACATATTAAATTCACAAAAGGACATGTACAATAATGTTTGAAGGAGATGTTCAAGAGTGTTCAGATGACTAAAAGTTTATTCATAATGATCTAAACCTTGGAAAATCTCCCTCCTGTACTCAGTTCTTCTACCCATTGCAACTGAGAAATCAGACTGGGTTTGTTTAATTGATGCACAATGTTGTTACCATTTCTGGTGTTCCTTGTGTCATTTTATAGGTCTATATTTTCATTTGTGAGTGTTATTTTACCTGAGGGATTTTCTAACATTTCTCGTAGTGTGAGTCAGTTTAATTATTTCCACCTTCTGTACTTCTGAGAAATGTCTATTTCACTTCATTTTTTGCAAGATTTCCTCTGAGTATAGCATCCTACTTTTTTCCTTTTAGAACTTTACAGGTATTTTACCAATGTCTTCTTGTTTGCATTGTTTCCAGGAATAAATCTGTGGATAGCCTTAAATTTATCCTACTATACGTAATGTGACTTTTTTCTCAGGTTGCTTTTAAGATTTTTCCTTATCATTTGTTTTAAAAAATTGTTTTGTGGTGTGCTTTGGTATATTTTTCTTCCTTCTATATGTGCTTTGTGTTCATAGAATTTCTTGGATCTGTAGATTTAGAGCTTTCATAAACTTTGAGGCTTTTCTCACTGTTTCTTGAGATATTTCTGCTAAGTCCTCGAAGATTTCAGTCACATGTACACAAAGTCCCTTGAAGACGTCACACAGCTCATTAAGGAATTTTCATTTTTTTCTATTTATGTTTAATTTGTGATAGTTTTTATTCTGTCTTCACATTCAACAATTTTCTTGTGCAATGTCTAATCTACTTTTATTCAGTGTATTTTTCGTCTAAGTCAGTGGATTTTACATCTTTAAGTTCAATTTGCATCTCCTTAGAAAATATTTTTATGGCTTTAGTTAATATTTTGAATGTATGAAATCTAGTTAGAATAACAATTTTAAATCATTACCTGCTGCTGCTAACATCTATTTAAGTTCTTGGTTGGTTTCAGTTGATTGATTTTCCTCCTCATAATGGATCGTTTTTTTGTTTTTTGTTTTTTTAACAAGTCTGGTAATTAGATTGGGTACCAGACATTGTGACCTCTACCTTGATAGGTACTGCATATTTTTGTATTCTTATAAATATTCTTGAGCTTTTACAGGGAAGGTAGTTAAGTTACTTTGAAACAGTTTGATTATTTTAGGGCTTGCTTTTAAGATTTGTTAAAGTAATATTTGATATGGGGCTAATTATTTCTCATGACTGAGGCAAGAATATTCTGAGCCCTCCACCCAATGTTCCATGTATTATGAGGGTTTTCCATATGGTGGATGGGAACAGATACCATTCCTAGTCCTGTGAAGGCTGGGCACTATTAACTCAAAATCTGGTTCTTTCCCAAGTATTGGGTAGATTCTTCATTTCCTGGTCAGTATTCTGCTAAATACTCAAGGGGGTCTCCCTGCAGTGTTTTCTGTTTCTCTCTCATTTTACTATTGCCACCCTTTTCTCTGGTATTCTGCTCTGAACATCCTTGCTTCCCTTGTTATTTTGAACTTTCATCTCCTTAACTCAGATTTTCTACAAGGCTTCACCCTTTTTTCTTCTACTTGCACCATGGCCTATAAACTTGGTATTGGTCAATAATAGAATTCACCTTATTTGATTCCCATTTCTCAGGGATCACACTTCTTCATTATCTGATATCCTGTATCCTGAACACTGTGGTTTCATATACTTGGCCCAGTTATGTGGTTGCTTCAATTAGAAGGATAGATCTGGTTCCTGCGACTCTATTTTTGGTGGAAACAAATTGAAAAAGTGAATAGGCTGGGAGCAGTGGCTCACACCTGTAATCCCAGCACTTTGGGAGGCTGAGATGGGCGGATCACCTGAAGTCAGGAGTTTGAGACCAGCCTGGCCAACAGGTGGAAACCCTGTCTCTACTAAAAATACAAAAATTAGCTGCGTGTGGTAGAGCACACCTGTAATCTCAGCTACTGGAGAGGCTAAAGCAGGAGAATTGCTTGAACCTGGGAGGCAGAGGCTACAGTGAGACAAGATCGCACCACTGTACTCCAGCCTGGGTGACAAAGCAAGAATCTGTCTTGGTAAAAGAAAAAAAAAGTAAATAGTTTGAACTGATACATTTTTTAAGCTATTTGAATTACCAGTGGAAAATAAAGATAAAGTAATCTTTTTATTTTGATCTATGTTCTCTCATTGCCCAACACATTTCCAGGTCTATTTACAAAGAACTTTATTTCATTAATCCTGATTGTTCAAGGAAATGTGAAACACAACTAAATAATCCCATACCACTTTTGTTGTTTTTGTCTTGTTTCATTTTAGAGATGATTTATTTTGAATTGTTTACACTAAAGTATTTTTTTAACCCAAATATCTTTTATAACTTGTCAAGCTTCTCAAAAATACTTTCTTCAGCATGTAACATCTTCTAGGTGTGCATGATAACAATGCTATCAATATATTACCATATAAATTAAGTTGTGAGAAGATTTAATATTACTCAAATTTAACTTTCCAGCATCTGAAGATGTATTTACTTCAAGTGGAAGGCACAACTTTTACCTCTTGAAATTTTAAATGGAATAAAAGTGACTTTGAGTCTCTTTCACTAACATTATGTTGTTTTATTTGAGTTGCATGACTTTAAATTGACCCATAAATCCTTTACGAAATTACTTGCACAGTCCTTTGTGTCCAACTAGTTTGCTTAGCTGAAAATACAAATTATAGTTTAGTACTTTTTAAGACAAATAGAAGTTTTATTCTACTGAAATTTATTTTGGGGTTCATTTACTAGAACTAATTTAGCACGTTCAGTGCTTGAGATGAAAATACATTTTGCTGTATTTAGAAAAATTAGGGCAACAATTCCAACAAAGTAAAATGAATATATTCTTATAATGTCAATTAATTTCACATCCCATACCAAGGAAAATATTTTAAAATCCTCTTTCAATGCTTTACTTCTTTCATAGTTTATTTCAAATGTTTTCTAGGGGTAAAGCATATAAATACATTGTGAGACACAAAATGCTCTTCACATTTTCTGAGTTTAAGTGAAAGGGATTCTGGAAATCTCCTACTTCTACATATTCATTTAAAGACTTAGAAATAGGTTTTGACATAATTTTTGAGAATACTGAAATACAAATAATACTATAACAGGGACTGGAAAAGAGACTACAGTGTTCTCCTTACATCAGGCTTCCTTATGTTCCAACTAAGAATAATAATAAACCAGAAAATATTGTCCTCATTAGTAGACATTATATGCTCATATAGTGTATCTGCCACTGTAAGCCAAATTCCAGGGCAATTATACAGACACAATGGAGGCTCCTGAGTTAACCATTGAAAATATTTACCAATTGCAGCTCACAAGTTGATCCATTTCTTTGTCTTTCCCAACAGTCAAATCTCATGGTACTATTTAATACTAGAAATTTTGACAACCAATTGACATTTGTCCCACAAGTTGAATTGGCAGAGTTTTGTGAAGTTAAACTCACTGTTCATATTGGAAAGTTCCCCCAGGGAAAAAGCAAATGCTACCCACTAGGTCTGTTTGTTGTCTCCAAGTTTGTTTTATAACGGTTGAGGATATTTCAATTGTTTGCTAAACAAGTAATAACATAAAGACAACAATTTTAACACTAATGGTTATTTTAAATATATTTATATACTGAAGTTTTTCAAAGTGATATATACTGTCAGTTTTCAAAATGCAGTCTTAGGGTTTTGCATTTGCCTTAGCATTAATGATTAGAACTGATGTGTCTTTTGTCAGAAAGAAAATACGTTGTAAATATTTGCGGAAGTCACCATTAATAATGAAGGCAAATCATCAAAAGTGTATTATATTGTTTAATTCCCCCATCTACTTTTACTCATTAGTGATCCATGTAACTCTTTTCTTGCTGAGAAATTACATTTGAACACATACTTTTATAGCATCATCTATATTTTTATTTTGACATTTATATTTATATGCTTTAAAGCATTATGCATCTAAGAAACTGTCATTGATGAATTGTAACAATTTTGTCAGGTATAATTCTAATACATAAATCCATATACTTTTTAAAATTCCCTTTTTAATTTACTCACCAAAAGTTAATTTTCTGATTACATGGTATTTTTTATATGTTAAGTTTGCTGAGTTGCATGAACACACTGTGAAAACATTTCCATTTTAAACTCATCATTTCAATTAAGGAAAATAATTTAAAATAACATTCCTATTGTGTGGGGGAACAGGTTTTACATAATTTTATCTCTCTGTTAGTAGACTTAAAGTTTAACATTTTCTCCAGGGGTACCTAGATACTGTTAACTTCTTATTCAAGTCGGTTAAACCAAATGCATTTCATAAGTACTGAAGAGGAAAGGAAAATGGTTTTATCTCTATAATGTAACAGTAGTCAAAATAATGATGGAAATTCATGAAAATATGACAATTTAACCTTTTTAACTTGGGAGTCTTCATTCTCCTAATAAATATAATTAACATTTTTGTTGTTGTGTATCCTCTTTGGCAAAATATATCATATTTTAATGGACTGTTATAATTTCTCATCTTTATATTCTAGAAAAAGCAAAGATTTATTTTTACAAATGCTTAAAAGTTTAAGATATTTATTTAAATTTAATATCTACATATTATATTTGTGTAATCTAACTCACACAAAAACAGTCAAGTAAAACATGCTCTGTCTAGATCTTAGTCTAGAAGTCATTTATGAATCTGTTCAAATTTATAAAAATTAATTACAATAATTTGGAAATATAAGTGTAGTCAAGAGCTCAGAACATAAATAAAAAACAATGCCCAAAGGATTATATATCACATATACCCAAAGGATTATAAATCATTCTATTATAAAAACACATGCACACGTATGTTTGCTGTGGCACTGTTCATGATAGCAAAGACTCAGAACCAACCCAAATGCCCATCAATGACAGACTGCACAAAAAAAATGTAACACAGACACACCACAGAATACTATACAGCCATAAAATAGGATGAGTTCATGTCCTTTGCAGGGACATGAATGAAGCTGGAAACCATCATTCTCAGTAAACTGACACAAGAACAGAAAGCCAAACACCACATGTTCTTACTCATAAGTGGGTGTTGAACAATGAGAACACATGGACACAGAGAGGGGAACAATATACACTGGGGCCTGTCAGGGGTGGGAGACTAGGAGAGGGCTAGAAGAGGGGTGGAAGACTGCAAGATGGATAGCATTAGGACAAATACCTAATATAGATGACGGCTCACATTCTGCACAGGCACCCCAGAAATTAAAATATAAAACAATGCAGTAAATATTTCTTTATGAAAGTCAACCAGTTAAAAAATAACCTGTATCTTCCTAATAGCAAAACTGTAGAAATTAAAAAGAAACAAACATGATGCACAGGACCTTTCTCTTTCTTTCTGTTCAAAAAGGACCCTGTGGAAGACTGCAATATTTATCTGGCCTATTGAAGTAGATTCTTTATCATCACAAGATTATAAATAAATATTAAAAATACAAACTATAACTATACTGAGTTTTATTGCTAGAATTTTATACCAATAACTACTAATTTCCTACTTTATTTACACACAATATCTAAAATTCCTGCTGTGCTTAAAGAAATTACCTTCCTTTATCAATGACAAAATGAATTATCAATAATAGTAAATGTAAATAATATATTTGCAAATCAGCCTACTTGTTTTTACTGTACCACTTCATTTATTTGTTATCACCAAGGGATGAAATATTCATATAAGGTAATGTTCTAGGTATAGGAAGCCCTCTGGATACATGACACTTTGACTTTTGTTGATTTCTAATTTTGCTGTCCAGCAGACCACAGACTTATAGTCAACATATTGCCAGTAGGTAGGTAGCACACATATTAAATTGCATTAGTCCATCTGCTTCCTGATGTTTACTACAGCTGGTTTCCCCACACATTCTCTCAATCTGACTACAAAAAGATCTATCTTTCACAATTTCACTGCTCTGGGACTTTTTTTTTTTTTTTTTTTTTTTTTTTTTTAAGCACAAGCCTAGGTCCAATCTTTTGATTTTAATCAAGCTGCAGAGGGAGGCAGGAAGACAGAATGAAAAAAGGATTGTTTAATCCTTTAAAGGCAGTAGCAGAGTAAGTTTTGAAATGCTTTGAGTAATGGCAGGATCGTTGTAATTAAACTGTCGATTTCCCAGAACAGCTGCTTTGAAAAATTCAGGAATGACTTTGATAACATGTGGTTTTGATTTTTAATGAAATCTCACCATTTTATGTGACGCCTGCCCGGAAGTAACAATAACTTACTAAGTGAAAGGACCTGTGTACTTTGAACAAGTATAGATAGTTTCTTCAAACTTTGTACCTTTACATTGCTAAGATAGGAAATCCAGGCACTGCCATTTTGTTTTGACTTCAGTGATACAGAACATTTTGGATGTTTTTCAAACATCCTTCCTAATAAAAGGATTTTGACTTCAGCTTCATCTGTGTAAATTTCAAGTGCGAGCAGGTGCAGAGCATTTTAACCCACCTTTATTATAGACTCTTCCCCACATCTCACTTCTCCACACAGAGCACATGAGAATGCAAACCCCTGATGTTTCCCATTTCTACAGTGTAAAGCCTGTATTGTACACTACACACAGTATTTAATATTAACTATTGATGTGCTCTAACACTGACTCTCTGTCAGGTAAGGAACACATATCAAAGAATGAAAATATACCCCAAGACTTAAAAACCTACTGTTTGGAAAAAGGGAAATATTTTCTTACTAGTAGTTTGCTCATAGAGACAATTTATAAAGACCTTAAAGAACACTGTGCTCTAATTAAGTATGAATAATAATTATTTGAAATGTAGTCACCTCGGCCTTGTTCATAATAGGAGAAAATAGTTTTAATGTCTAACAACGACTATAAGGTACTGGTTAAATAAATTATATCCATAAGGTGGAATATTCTGCACCATTAAAATGACTTCCCTTTCTCCATATTCAATTCGCTAAAACATTTTTCCTAAATCTTTTCTCATAGACCTTTTAAATAAAGTAATGTTTAAAAGTCTTGAGACTTTTTAAAGCCACTTCCCAGTTACCTTTCCAGACGCCATCCTATCTCAAATGCAAGTCACCATTTGCAAGCAGCCAAAATAATACTTCATTGCCCATTCTATCCGAGGACTGAGAATTTGCTAAACTGCTAAGTTAGTTCTAAATATTTGAACTCCAGCTGCCATTCTGTGTTGGCTTCAGTGACACAGACCATTTTTAATGTTTTTCAAAGAGACGGCTTTAGATAATCTTTATAAACATGCTTATCTTGACATACTTAAGCAGTAAATTCCACATTTATCATATTAATTTATCAGTAAGAACTGCTCAAATTTTTTTGTGCTATCAAATCATGAAAATTATTCTTTGATGAACTACACTGAATGAGGGACAGGGTCTCAACACAAAAGTGGACAGCTGATGCCTCTGCTTACTACTTGGAGATATCCATCGATAAAATTATGAGAGCATATCAAAGAACACTGAATCAATTTCTAAAAAGTAGCCCAACTTTTCTCAAAATCGTTCTATTTAAACTACGGCTTTCCCAGGACAGCAGCCTTGAAAAGTTCAGGAATGACTCCGATTTGCCTTTGAGGATTTGTTTTAAAATAAAAACAAAAACGAAAACTTTGGCATTGATCAAAATAAACTTTGTCAATTTTGTTGTGATCAAATAAATCTAGAAATGTCATTAATAGTGCACATTACCAGCTTAATGTTAGAAACAGCTCTGTATTAAACTATTCTTTGGAAAGACCAAATTAGGTATTTCCTTTTAACATTTAAGTATTTTTCTAGGACTATACACCCACCACTAAACGCATGAATTGCCTCATAGTATTCAAAAGGATTAAAAAATTTTGCTGAAAGCAAGGAATAATTTGGGAGTTATAGAGAAAATTCTCATAGAGTCTTGTTTCTGTAAAAATAAAAAATATAAATTTGCTAATTGTCATTCTACTGCCCTTGTATTGAGGATTTCAAATGATTTGATTTTATTCATTTATTCTTTCAATATTCATGCACCGAGCCTCAGTGACCACCATTGTTATAAACACCATAAATTCAAAGGTATACCATGAGATATTCCACACAAATAGACTGATACATATCTTCGAGTTTAAAAAATAGAGTATCGGCAGTGAAATGCTGGAGGTAAATTATAAAGTCAACAAGGGAATATGAGGAACATATTCAATCTATTTGTGAGAAATCAATTTCAGAGATGGTACAACTTTGTTCTGGGCTTCAGTAAACACATTACTGTTGTAAAGAACCCAGAATTGATTCATTTTTTAAAGTATTTCTATGAAACTAATGTTATGAGTTATGTTTATATAAAATTGGAAATAATCTGTTTCAGAGAAAGACTTTTAAAATAAAACATTTTTTCTTATCCTTAAAAATTAAAAGAGTATGTGTAGTCATTGCTTTTATTGTATTATTTAATTAAGTTTAGTTTTGATTTAAAACCAACACAGAGCTTTTGATGTGAAAAACTAATACTATGCAAGGAAGATTCAATTATTGGTTTGGGGATAAAAGTTTATGTTTTTACAAGTTTTAATTTTGAAAGCCATCAAATATAAAAGATGCCAGGATTATTGACAAGTTTACTTTTGTCACCTTGATTTCTCAAAAGAAATTGATATGAAAAATCAAAGCTCCACATTTAGGTATGTTTCATTCATATTTGTAGCTCATTTTTGAAGGTATCCGAGGTCCTGGAATAGAAGGTGACATTGCTATTGATGATGTATCAATTGCAGAAGGAGAATGTGCAAAACAAGACCTAGCAACTAAGAGTAAGTATCTTTGAGATTGGTTTGATGTAATGTTAAAGTAACATTTCTGTTAAATTAACCTTTAATTAATTTTTAAGTTATTTTTAGTTGATTTAAAAATTTCTTACATCTAACACCCTTAGGTTTTTTTCATTTATTTTTAAAGTTTTAAATTCAATTGTAGACATATTTTGCCTGAGATAAAATAGAAGTGAGATTTTAATTTAGAACTATGTAAAGCAAGTACACTTTGATTTTTAATTATGATTTTAAAACACTTTGATATTTGTTCTAGAAGATTTAAAAACTTTTATAATAATACGTGATAAATCTATATACTTTGCACATATTTACATTGTAAATTGAATTAGTCCATCTTCATTCTACTATAAAGAAACGCCCAAGACCAGTAGTTTATAAAAAAAAGAGATTATTTGACTCACAGTTCCTGCATGGCTGGGAGGGCTTCAGGAAGGCGAAAGGGAAGCAAGATACCTCCTTCCCAAGAGCGGCCATGAGAATTTCTGAGAGAAGGGGGAAGAACCGCTTATAAAACCTTCAGATCTCGTGAAAATTCACTATCATGAGAACAGCCTGGGGGAACCGCCCTGATTATTCAATTACCTCCACCTGGTCTCTCCCTTAGTATATGGGGCTTATGGGAATTATATTTCAAGATGAGATTTGTGTGAGGACACAAAGCCTTACCATATCAGCATAGATGTTTTTATTCCTTCAGTTTTGAATATATTTTCTAAATCTAACTTTGCCAACTTTTTTTTTTTTTTTTTTTTTTTTGAGACGGAATTTTGCTCTTGTTGCCCAGGCTGGAGTGCAAGGCCCAATCTCTGCTCACTCAGCAATCTCTGCCTCGCAGGTTCAAGTGATTCTCCTGCCTCAACCTCCTGAGTAGCTGGGATTACAGGCACCTGCCACCATGCCCGGCTAATTTTTTGTATTTTTAGTAGAGACTGGGTTTCATCACATTGTCCGGGCTGGTCTGGAACTCCTGACCTCAGGTGATTATAGGCGTGAGCCACCATGCCTGTCCTTTTGCTAACCATTTTAACAAACTCAGCATTGTAAAGAGCTTCAATATATATATTAAGTAATGAAGTAGCCCTAATATTTCTGGTAAACTCTCCTATCTGCACCACAAGCTTGTTTAATAATTTTTCATTTATACCTTTTTTTTGAATATTATGGCTTAATGATATCTTTAATTTCATTTTTTATCATGATCTCATTTTATAATAGAAGGGATATAAATAAAACATGATAAATAATGCACAAAGATTTAGAATTGTGTTTAGTTGCTGCTTAAAATCCTCATCTCCATATTTCACATTTGAATCTATGAAATAAAAATCATTCCTGTTAAAATGACTGCAATTGAAGGATTATCTTATACTCATCTGGAATCTTTCATTTTGTGGTCATGTATAGAGAAAGTAATCAAACTAAATTTACACAAATTACTCATCAATTATTTAGCACGTACAAAAGCTTGAAAATCTATGTTGTATAAGTCTAGAGCAAATCAGAGTCTTTGTTAATTTACTGTATTTGGTGAGAAACTATATCAGTATAGATGTTGAAAGTCAAATTTATACAACTATTCACTGATTGCTCATATGAACTGAATTGACTCAATTGTGAAGTATTGTCAAAAGACAAAAACTAAAATTGCATTTAACAATGAGCCATTTTGCTCATAGTATTTTGTCATTAAATTTGGTATTTCAAAGAACGTATTTAGTAAAAATGTATCCCTGTATCTGTCTAGTTCTGCTTTAGAAAGCCAGTAGCTATGCTCAAAAGAACAAAGTTTTTCTAATGCATACGAAAACATGCATTCTCCTCAAAGGAGAATGGAATTTCTTTTGAATTTCACAGTGTGACTGAGTGGCAGTAACATTTTAACTGAAGGTAGTTACGACTTTACACAGAAATTTTACATTTTCGTAATGTAAGCACAAATATTATAAATACATTCAATTAATTGATTTAAACTTTTCAAAGGAGGAAAGCAAAGGGAATTATTTACTCCCTCGAGCAGAAAGAAAGCATAACCGATAAAAGTAGCCACAGTTAAATGCTGTGAAAGCCCATAGGGATTTCATTACTGTACAAGGCCTATTACAATAGAATATTTTTATAATTAGTTCTTTTTCTTTTAAACTAGCAAGTTTAAGAAATGTGTGGCAGTTTTAAATACGAAAATATCCTCTATATATACTGGGGGTATTTTTCTTTAAAATCTATAAATTGGGGGAAATAATCTTAATTGAACAAAAATAATCTATTTGGTATGAGAAATTTTTCTGTTACATTTGTGTCATTTAATTACCATTTATTAAGTTCATTCTGATGACTGGCATTTGATTAATGATTATTAAATGAATGTTATATTCTAAGTATAGACCAGCCTGAAGTCTGAAAGCCTGTTCCTGATTCCTCACGCTACCAGTTCTTTCCAGGCAATAAATGGTATCGTGTCCCACACTATCCAGATATGATTGTATGTCTTTATTTTCAAACTCAACTCTCCCCTAGATGCAAGCCATTTTGCAATTTTAGCTAAGTTAATGAATTATGCCTGTGTTATACCTCCTCGGTACGGCATGCATTCTAAGAGGCATCACCTGGACACCAGGCTTTAACAGAAATCCAAATTACAGTAGGACTTTCCAGGCAGATGAGTGGAAGGAATGTTTTTAGTTAGAATAGTCTTCACAGTGCCTCTAAAAGTTAAACTAAAGAAAAAATGATATGCACAATTTATAGATAACAGACTGATCTAAACATGGATAATCTACTACTTGCAATTTTTAAATTTCTGTACAGATAATCATCCCTTTCTAGTTTTCATTAAGAGAGATTTTCTGTCAGTATTCAAGTTTATCCACTTCTGGAAGTTTGAAAAAAAAAAAAAAAAAAAAAAAAAACAATCACCACCTCACTTCTTGAAGATTTCTAAGAATTTTCTCCATGTTTCTGCTTTCCTATGCCTAGCAGAACTCTTAAGCTCAATCATAAACCTAAATGAATATCTTATGAACAAGTTTTCATAGCATATTATATCAGTTCAAAATCTGTAATCTTTTTATCAAGTGCCTTACCATATATTCATTTTCCTTTTCACTTCCCTTAGCAATGAAGCTGATAAACAAAACAAAATAAAAATAAATATCTTCCTGAAATGTTGTCATATACTTGTTTTATTATTCACCAAGGTTGTGTTAGTAGCTATGTGGAATGCTTATTCCTCTTCCTTTTTTTTTTTTTTTTGCCTTTATTTTCCTTATTTTTAGATTCTGTTGATGGTGCTGTTGGGATTTTGGTTCATATATGGCTTTTTCCCATTATCGTCCTCGTCTCTATCTTAAGTCCTCGAAGGTGACCTTATCCTGGCAGAGGCTATAAAGATTCACCAGGCACTGGCATGAAGAAAGAGTCTTTGTAAATGGACATTGAACAAACAAACTACCAAAGATTCCTCCACTGACTACTGACTCAAAAATAAAACAATATAAACAAATTTTTTAAGCACTGGGGATAAAAAGACATCATGGAAGTATAACTTATTCCAACCTAAACATAAAAGATAATCTTGACCTGAGTAGAGAAGAGACCTTCAGGTGCTTTTGTGGCTAAAAAGATTACAGCGTCATCTGGTTGAACTCTGGAAAAAAAAAAAAAAGAAAATAAGAAAAAAAAGAGCTATAGAAATCCTTGTCAAAGCACAAAGTCATGGCTGGTTTTGTTTCAAATGAATAGTTTGCTTGTTACCATGGAAACCTAATGGCCTGCCAACAAAAACCTCACTGTAAACAGGGTACGTGAAGAGCTGGCATTTATTTTCCTTTCAAGAAGGTTTTCATAGAGAATTAAATAAATGTAGGCCCTTTTACCTTTGGCTGTTACCCTTCCTTGAAAATAACCCGAACTCAGAATTATTTAAAGCATTCATGTTCCTCCCCACCTTATCCCCATCCCACCTTTATTATTAATTTTTTTCTCCCATGGCTAAGCTAGATAACTGTATGCTGTCTCTTTTTGCATGCACTACTATCCAGGATGGTAAACCTGGGCTTACATATTACACAGGCTTATCGGAGTTTGCTTGCGGCCACTTGAACACCCAAACTATGTCATCTGTTCCAATGAAGAAACCAAACCACCATCTTTTATAAATTGCCATGGAAACCAAGTGCCTTCAATGAAACAAGCCTGAATAATTTTCAACTCAGAAGCTTGCACTGCTAAGAGTGGTTTGTGTAAAACTATTTTATAAACAAACTACAGAGCCTAAATGTGCAAATTACAGGCAAGACAACAAAGCCGCTTCTGAAGAAAAAAGGACCGAAGCTGCTGCGTAAGCCCATGCAGACAAGATATTTGTTGTTTAACCTCCTAGACAGCCATGGCCTTTCGGCTTATTGTCCATTAGAAAATTACTTCCATTGAGACCAGACATGGAGCAACACTTTTTTTCTTCCAGGTTATCAAATGGGTCAACCAGAGCAAAAGGTTATTAAGAATAATTAGTGCAGAAGGTGGTAAAACACAGAAGTGATTTTTTTTTTTACTCTAACCTCTATTTGAAGTGAAATTGGCCCTAGCTTTAGAGGGAACAAGGAAATGATTGGGATTGCAGTGCATACTAACTCTACAGTGGAACTGGGCCTGAAAAATCTGGCTTTATTCTAAACTCTGAGGGTAATATGCCTCTGCCCTATAGTCAGACTCTGTGCAAATTGTGAAATATTATTTTATTATTTTACCAAGATTAAAAAACACTTTTACAAAAAAACAAAAACCTGTAAAAATGATTTTGAGCTACCTGAGGACAAATCATATCTTTAACCAGCCAGTTTTCCAATGCATTGTAAATTTCACTTAAACCTGTTGGTTATGAAAATTTGAAGATCCTTTTCCTTAAATTATCTCAGCTTTTAACTTCATTTAAAAAGACTTTGGTCTAAGAAGAGTATTACTATTATATGTTCTTTCAACACCCCAGGATTAAAAAAAAACTGATTACGCAAGTAATTGGAATATAAGTATTAAATTATAACATTTGCAAATATTAATATAAAAGCACAACAAAATGTAGTAGAAAATGACAAAGCTTGATTTTTTTAAAACAATTCTGTAGAAATGTTTGTGCAAATTCAGTAATTCAGTTTAAAGTATAATTTTACAGCTATGTTCAATAAAGCCTCTTTCCAGGTAAGGTATGACAAGCAGTATGTGTGTTTGTTGAGCAATGTTCACTTATCACTAAAATGAAATTAGTTATACAACTTATTGGTTACCATGGGATAAATCTTCAGTGCTCCACACACCTTAATGTCTGCAGAAAGAAATTTTAATAGGAACTCCCTAATGCACTCTCCTGTATTTGTAATACATGCAAAAAAAAAAAACCACCACCACCAACAAAACAGTTAAACTGTTGAAGGTAAAATATGAAATACATATGAACCTGGAATTTAATGTCTATTTTAAGTCAGTTCAAAAGGGGACTTTTTTGAATTTAGGTAATGTTGGAATTGATCTGAATCAAGTACTTTAAATTAAGCATGATAAACAAATGAGTTTCATAACTTATTTGAATGAATTAGGCATATTAAATTTTTTTTCAGAGTTTCACTGTCACCTATATACTTTATCAGACCAAAGAGATTCAAGTAAAAGATATCTGGAGCATTTATCTTACTATTTACAAAATTTCCCTTCACCTTGACTTCCATTTTGTGGCAACTAGCTCCTTTTCTCCACTTTCCCTTATCAGTAGATCAACCTTTTTAATTGATTTTCTTCACTTTCATTCCCAATAATAGCAATGAAAATGTTTTAGATTTAAAAGGAGAATCTTAACCCAATGCCCTCTTCCTTGATCTTTAGGTTGATTCCAGTGAGGCTTTTGCAATAAAACATAAAAATTAAATTTAAAAAGTCTATATTCAGAATATTTGAATATACATGTATCATTTTCAGGTAAAGAGTCAAATGTCCTATTACCCTAAATAATTATGCACAAAGAAACTACTATAAGAAAAAGTTTCAATCCTACTTCTAAGCATTTATAAAATACTAAAATCTTTCCCACCCTCTCAAACAGTTAAGAATACACAATGCTTCAGAAGTTGATGAGAACTGGCTGGTACTTTGCAAATTAATTTTGCTTAAATTTTTTAAAAGCTGTAGATGAATGTGAAGAACAAAGGGGCAATCAGAAGTGTGAAGCAATCAGACTTATTGAGATGGTAATAAAATGTATATCTCAAGTGGGTTCTGGATTATTCACGTAAACCAACAAACAATTTGAATCAAGATGTTTCACTTCAGATCTTATGTTCAGTTGCTTTAATTGAAAGTAAATGGATAAAAATGTAGAAATTTTAAAAGATTGGGATAAGTGAAATGTAAATTTTGTTAAGTAGCCTCTTCTTTAATATTAGTAAAAATAATGAAACTTTTAAAACACCTTTAGCAACTACCTTCCTTTTCCTAATATTTTTTGTATTTATTATGAACTGGACTCACCAACATATTTTTCCTTTTCCATTTTGATAACGTATTTAAAGTCTAATTGATATCAATATTTTTTGTTCTTTTAAGGAAAGGAACCAGGCAATGGAGTTTTTAATGTTCTGGAAGAATGAAGATACCATGTAATCTCTTATTGCCAGTAATTCATCCCAATTAATTAGGAGCATTATTCTATTTCATCAGTTCAAGAATGCTTGTCTCTCTACATGTTCACATCTCTGCAATTGGGCCTATTTTAATTGCAATTGGCAGCATTTCTTTGTAGTGATATATAAAATGCATTATAGATATAATGAAATTCACTAAAGTCACTAACATTGCCAGAAGTGCCAAACAATGCCTAATATGACTACTTTCCAACAAACCCTAAAGTGAGAAAAAACACCCAACCATATTTGTAAGATTTACATCAAATGCTCATTGACTATGCAGTATTTAAAAATAATGTAACTTTTATTTTGTCCATTTAAAAAATCTGAGTGTTCTCTGAAATATATGACATACATAACTAGGTTCACTTTTTTTTTCTTTTTCCTGCTACTTCTTTTTCAGTTCCACCACAAATCCCAGTATGCTATATATACATGTTTAAAATGTTTCCACCTTCATGCTATTGACAGTATTTTGTCACAAGTTTGGCCTGCCATTAACTTTTCTTTAAAAGATTTGAAAGATGCATGGTATACCACAATGTCATGCAATAGGCTAAACTAAACGTATTTCATTTCACAAATATCACAGAATTGACTTTGGCATGGCAATGAATTATGATATTATAATATTGAGTGAGAATTACAACCCAGCTAGTCAGTTATATCATGTAATAGAGTAAACGTAATTCCATTCTTTTGTATTTTAAAATATGATGAAATACAAATTACAACTGTATTAACTTTTCAACAAACATGCATTTTTATTTTAAAGACTTTATAATAAACATATATGTCAATAAAATGTGTAACCTGAAGAACAATTAATTCATTTAGTTATGTAATTAAGACTGTATGAACCTGGCTGTGGTGTTTTTCATGACTGATTTTCTTTGCTCTGATTAGTGATCTGAAAGATGGTGATGGAATAATCTGATTTTTATAGGCTGATTTCCAAGTATTCTTATGAATGCATATTATTTACCAGAAACTTTTTCTTTTTTAATGTGCCTTTCAAAGATCAGGGCCAATCAACAGACATTGAAACTGGAAAAACTTTACCCCAAATTAATTTGCTTCTTGGTTGATGACTACTTATTACTAATTGCTTCATCTGTGTCTCACCAAAGCAGAAGGTACACTCTTCTTGCAACTGGGTAGTTGATGTCAATGAGGAGTTATTGCATTTTCTGTGAAAACAATAAAATCATAGGGTTCAATCCCAAGCTCTTTCCTTTCCTACAATGTTCCCTTTGTGACTAATCAGTTTATTAGTTTTCTTAGTGCTTATTTTTAAAAAGCAATGTCTGGCATTTTCTACTTCTGCTTAGGAGAAAAGCTACCACAGAATGATCAGAACTTTTTTCAAATCTAATATAAAATGTTCTTTGCTGAATATCCATAATATTTATTAGTAAACATGTATATTGTTATTATGTAGAAAAAGAAAGACTTGAAATCTTAATGTCAACTATGTCAGTTCTGAATTAATCCATATATTCATGTCTGCTTAGAAAAAGAAGCAAGGCTTAGAGAGGGAGAAATATTCCATATATTTGTATATGGATGACTTTATTAACATATGTTAAATTAAAGCTTAATAAATTATGAGTGGTGATATCACTACCCTGAAACTACACTGAATATATTGAAATTAGGGAACTGGAATTCAAAATGTTGAGTAGGCCAGAGGTTAAACTCTGGGTAAAAACTGAAAGAGTTTTCTCAAGGAAATATTTACAAATGATTTACAAATGAATTTGCAAATATTTACAAATATTTACAAAAGAATTTAATTTCAATTGTACTAATTTTCCATGAGTTGAGCTAAAATGTATTCTTATTTTTCAATAAAAAATGGGTAATTCTATAAAATAGGGATTAGCTTGTTAGTTTCAATTTGTTTTTGTATGGCTCTTAATTGTTGTCCTGGATTTCCAGGATATCGTTTTTATTTCTTTAGTCTCATCAATATATTTAAATGTGTAAGTTTAGTCAAATATACATTGTGTTAAATTTATATTGAATATTAGTTACATTTGAAATTTTGAAGTTTAGATTTAATTACATTTTCCTTTTGATATTTTCCTCCTGCTAAATAGTTTCAGATAGCTGTATGTTATTTTCCCTTGGATTTTTTTTTTCAATAAATGAAATTATGTTAAATACTCTATTAGTGTTTGGGGGAAATTTCTGCTGTCAATAAGCACTTAAGTTAGAAACAAAAAGATATTTAGAACACCAATTATGTTTGCAATTTAAGATGAAAATGCCATCATTTCTCTCACTATTGAAAATCTTTCATAGACTCAACACTGCAGTGAGCACAATTAGCCCCTTAAGATAATGTGTTGATTTTTACATCCTTTCTAAGGGATCATTTATAAGATTGTGTTAAACAAGCAGGCACTAAAATCTTCCTGAATGAATGTGATTTAAGAATTATAACTGTTTATTAACTCTAGCTTCTTTATGATATGTGAAATAATTGCAGCTTAATGGTGATAATGTTATTCAGGAAGATAGCTCTGATACCTGAAATATATCACATATTTCATGGGGACACTGGGCTAAATGTGAGTTGTCTGGGAGAAACAAATAATATTGCTTGACAATGATTAAGTGAACCGAAGTATAAAGGGAGTTCAGAAAATAAACTTGCTTATCATTGTTTCCCTACTGACATTTTAGCATAATTTTGTTTTTATTTTTGGTATTATATCTCTAAACAAATCTACAAAATTTTGGAAATGCCGTGACAATCAACATTAACAGAACCATAACAGTATTCAAAAGTCAGCTTCCCAACTGCTTTCTAACTATGTGTTAATTACTATTTATTTTTCATATGCTGTTTTAGTATAATAGTTGAATTAAGGATCTTACCTATATTTGTATTTTCTGTAGTCTTTAGTGGTCTACATATGTGCTTCCCAAATGAAACTGTAACCTCTTCCATGGCAAGGATGTGTCTTTTACATCTTTAGTAGTCTCTTTTGAACCTAGGTAAATTGTAAGTCATGCTTCTACGGAAACTACTGAATTAATGATTATTGAAATAATTTATGATTTAGAGCCATATTTAGACCAGAACTTATTCAGTGAACCGAGAAATAAGCAGCAACTTCATCTTTTGCTAAGGAAATAAGTGAAAATTCATAGACTGAAGAGATCTCCTGTATATTGAGAAAAATGAGAAGCCAACTGAAGCAACAGTTTAAACCATTTGCAACAGAATTTTCTAGCACTTCTTACTTTTAACAGAAAACAATTGTATTTCTTAATAAAAGAGCAAATGTTAATGTTTCTGCAAATAATATCGTTGTATGTTTAAACTAAGTAAAATTAGATAAATACTGCATATTTTATGTTAGATATCAGAATTATACATGAGAATATTTTAGGGAATCTAGATAACTAAAATGTGCTGATTATAAAATATTATGCTTCATTTTACATCAGTAGGATCATATAAGCTCCAACTAAATTCAAATTCTTAGCTCCTTTCTAGAGTTTGTTGCAGAATGTATTACTTGGAATCTAAAATTGAAGTGTAGTATATTTAGACATGCAAATATTTTTTCAGAGTTATATTATAATTTGAATTATAAAACAAAATTTTTAAATTAAGACTATTTGGGGGTAATAGTTTATGTAGCAAAAACTACATTCTTACAAATGGAACAAAATAATAATAAACAAATTAATTTTCAAAATTGGAAACAGCATTGAATAGAGAGGACTATTAATTTTTATTATTTTAAGTTGTTTCTGCTTTGAATTACATGTTTTAATTTTCAAAACTAACACAATTCAACAGGCCAATGAGTCCAAAATATAAGGATGGTATGGTGCTAACATACACCAGCCAAATAATAATTAAGTAAATGAAAAATAAGTACTACAATGTATATTGTAATTTTTAATGACATAAACATACATCTTTCTTTTTTTCAGATTTTGACAATATCATGTACAAGACTGAGATTTTGAATGTATCCAAAAAGCTTTTCTAATGCAGTTGCATCTGGGGGCACTGGAAGGGTATCCATTCTGAATTAATCCCCCACTATAGAATATGATCCAATTATTCTGCAATTTCTCACTCAGTTATCCATTCCTTCTTCCTTAGCACTACTTTTTCCATTCAATCTTCCTTTAAACTACAAATGCTTTCATAAGAGAAAGATATTAGTTCCTAATATTACGGGGTACATTTTAACAGATCAAAATCTTCCAATAACTAGAATAATAGGCTGAGAAAACTTACCAGAAAGGACTAGGAAGAAGAAGGAGAAGCATACTAAAAGAAGATGTATAGCACTTGAAAAACTACATTTATTTTATAATTTCTCTGAGAATAGGTTCAGATTGCATACCAATACCGAAAATGTAGAAAGAATGAGAAGAATGTCCAGGTGTCAGATATATGCAGTGGCTCAAAGAGCAGAGTGGTAGAGTTTATAAAACAGAAACATAGACAATGAGGTCACAGAGATGGGGACAATAGGAATAGGTATGGATAATGTAGTTTAAAATGAAATTATTTAAATGAGTGCTCACATCAGTACAAGAGAGATGAAAGGAAAATTTCATAGTCAAATGCATTTTAGTAGCGACATAAAATCTAGAGAGTGAAAATAAAGTATTCAAATCAAGTAAGTTTGAAAAGCGTTTGCAATAAACATGTTTGCAAATATTTTACCACATGTTCTTCTTGCTTTCTCTCCTTTTAGTGACTATTTACAACTTGGCTTCTCTGCCTACTTTCTTCTTCCTATGTTATGTGAAGTCACATTATGTAGGTTAGTTTCGAGTAAATTTTACTTTAAGACATATTTCAAGAAGGAAGTTCCTGTCTCAAAGTGCTTCTGCTAACACTTACTGTAGCACTTTCTCATTAAGTAACTTTATTCAACTTATTTAATGTTCCTACAACTGAGTTTTTTTTTTCTCCTGTAAAATAGGGATAACAGCAACAGTAATAATATGGTATTTCATAGGATTGATGGGATGGTCATATGAGATAATCTGAGAAAAGTATTTAAATAATTTCCTGGAGCACAGCAAGCATTGGAGCACTAATTCATTATTGATGTGCTTCCTATTATTAAAGAAAGAAAAAGAAGAATGTGGAAAATCATGATGTCTGTTTCAATGCACATATGCCAAGTTTGAAAATAAGCATTATCAAGTTATTTCTACTTTCTTTAATAATCCTACTTCAAGCTCACGCTTACACTTACATTCATACACACACACAGCTTTTACATAATGATTTATCATTTTAAAATTGTTCTCAAACTCATTATTTTATCTGTTCACGGGTTAGTGATTTATGCATAGTATGTGTGACTCTACACATTATGGAAGACTTAAGATTTTTTTCCCAGAACCCTGACTCTCAGAGCATGGAGAAGGGCACCCTTTCACATGTGACCCAGGAGGAAAAAAAATAGTGCTTAAGAAGCAATCTCGCTTGTATTTTAATATCCAGTAAACCCACATACATCAACAAATCTCAGGCAACATTATTTTACATAGCATGAAGAAGAAAAAATATCTGTTTTTACTGTAAGAACCACCAGTTTTAACAGTCAGTCCTGTTTCAGAGATGTTAAAATGTTTTTTAAAAAATTAAACATTAACTGGCCAGGCGTGGTGGCTCTCACCTGTAATCCCAGGACTTTGAAAGGCTGAGGTGGGTGGATCATCTGAGGTCAGGAGTTCAAGACCAGCTTGGCCAACATGGTGAAACTCTGTCTCTACTAAAAATACAAAGATTAGCTGGGTGTGGTGGCAGGTGCCTGTAATCCCAGCTACTCAGGACATGAGGCAGGAGAATCGCTTGAACCTAAGAGGCAGAGATTGTAGTAAGCCAAGATTGCACCATTGCACTCCAGCCTGGGCAACAGAGCAAAAACTCTGTCTCAAAAAAATAAAAATAAACATTAAAATTGATAAAATATGGCATCACTTATAATTATTTCAGATACTTTATTTGAACCTCACAGTAAACCTGTTTTGTGTATTAGAATTCAGCCAGATGCAGATTTTAATGTTAATCAAAATCTCCTAGGATAATTGTTGACAATTCAAATTCCAAGGTTTTGGCACCAGAGGTTTAGATTCAATAGAGACGGGGCCTGGGTTTTAAACAAGCTGCTTAAATAATTCTGATGCATGTGATCAAAACAACATAATTTGGTAAACATTGGTGTAGTGGAAAGAACATACATTCAAATTCTAATTTTACCATTAGTAGTTGTGTGACCTTATGTAGATGGCTTCAATTCTCTGTTCCTCAGTGTTCCCTGGATACACCATAGAGTGGCCTGGAGCCAGACTACCTGTTTTCTTCCTTACACGATTTCCCTCAGTTCCTTCATGTGTAATAATGGGTAGTATATTGCCTAATTTATGAGCTAGCATAAATAAAACACTTATAACATTACTAGTAAATAAGAAGTGCTACATAAGTGTTTACTCGCCTGTTAAAAAAACGGGGGGGCGGGGGCAGGCAGCAGTAATAGTATCTATCTCATAATGCCATGATGATTAAATGAGGTAATGCATATCAAATATAATATTTAGCAAAGAAATCTTTTTTCAAAATAATGGCTTAATGTAGTAATCTATCTTCTTAAATAATTTTTAATTTTTTTCATGAATAACCCTTGTGTTTTTTTAAATCTTGTTTTATCTTGAGGACAGACAAGAATTTTCTACAATACTTTAATGATTCAAATATTTTAATATTCTTATTTAGCTGACATAAATTATATTAGCTCTCAAATGAAGTAAGTCCTCTGGTATTACTTTCTAGTATAAATGATTTTGAATAATTACGCTTATTTTAGAATATAAAAAATTGAAAAATTAGACATTTTTAGTGAATAAGCACAAGTTTGGCATTCTTAAAAGTTAACCATTAATATTTATATATGTACATATAGTCTAGAGAGAAATATTGCTAATTTGTAAACATTTAACCTTTTATTTTGACATAATTAGATTTACAGGCAGTTGTAAGAGATAATACAAAGGTTTCATACACAGTTTACCCATTTTTCCTCAATGATAACCTTTACAACTGTAGTACAATATCATAAACACATTGACATTGATACAGTCCACTAATACTGTTCCCTATTTTATTTGTGCTTGTGTATATGTGTGTATTTAATTCTATGTATTTTAAACACATCTCTAGGTTCTTGTATCCATCACCATAGTCAACATTCAACAGTTCAATCACCACAAGGATCCCTTTAGTGCTGCCTTTTGACAATACATCTCCCTTAGGCCAGCCAATCCTATACTACTGGCAACAATTACTCTGTTCTCCATTCCTACAGTTTTTTCAGTTAAGGAATGTTACATAAATGGTATCATATGATACATAAATATTGGGGAGTTGCTTTTTTCAGCCTAATTTCCTGGAGATTTATCCAAGTTGTGGTATGTATTAATAGATTGTGCCTTTTTATTGCTGAGTAATATTGTGTAGTATGCACATACATTTTGTGTAACCATTTATCCATTAAAGGACATCTGGATTATTTCCAGTGCAGGGCTATTATAAATAAAGCTGCTATGAAGATTCCTGTACACATTTTTGTGTAAACTTAGATTTCCATTACTCTGAGATAAATGTTCAGGAATGTAATGGCATGCAACATAGTGGTTGCATGTTTAGTTGTATAAGAAACTGCCAAATTGCTTTCCAGAGTGAGGATTTCACTTTGCATTTCTGCCAATAATGTATGAGTGATCCAATTTCTGTACATTCTCACCAACATATGTTATTGTCACTGTTTTGTTTTTGTTTTAACTATTCTGATAGATGTGTAGTGATATCTCATTGCGGTTTCAGTTTGCATTTTCTAAAGGCTAATAAAGTTGAACATCTTTTCATTTGCCATCTGAATATCCTCTTTTGTGAAATGTCTAGCCATGTCCTTTGCCTGTTTTATAACTGCATTTTTAAATCATTTCATTTTGAGAGCTCTTTTTATATTTGACATCAAAGTCACTGGTCAGATATGTGGCTTTCAAATATTTTCTCCTGGACTGCACCTTGTCTTATCATTTTAGTTTTCACATGGTATTTTGCAGAGAAAAACTCCTCAGTTTTGATAAGCTTCAATTTATTTTTTTTCTTTTATGGATTGTGCTTTTTTGATGTAAAGTCTAAAGATGCTTTGTCTAGGCTTAACTACTAAATATTTTCTCCCCACTGGTCTTTTCAAATCAATGTTGACCTTATCTTAAAATAGAAAATAAAACAAATTTTTAGACTTGCTATTATGTTAGGTACATTTATTTTAGCTCAAATTACTGGATTTTTTCATAACAATGATGAAATATGTAAAATTATCAAATAAATGTGGTTAAAAGATATTTTAAGTATTAAATCTAAATTTAGAATTTAAAATGTAAAGTTAATTATATATTATCTGACATTCCACAGAAACATTCATTTAATCAGAAGAAAGTTGCATCTCTTTATCCCAAAACATACCCACAACTTACAACCTTAATTTTTTTGAATTACTCTTTAATATCACTAATAGGAGTTAGATCATGTAAAAAATCAGATAACCATACAAATAATCATGTATAAGAATACTGTGATAGTTTATAATGGTGAAAGAAATGGAAACAATCTAAATGCCCATCAGAAGGGAGCATGACATAAAGCATTTGTGTTCTTAATTCTACGCCAGGTTTAATAGCACAGTGCATCCTAAAGACAGCTGATTACATGAGAGATTTTTTCAGGAGCCAGGGCCTATCCATGATTGTAATTCAAAAGTGTCAGACATTTAACACCACCACAACCAGACACTAACCTGTTTCCCCACCCTGCACACCAGTAGCCTTGGATCAACTCCTCAGCTTTCCATCCCTGAGGGAGAATAGCTCTGAGGAGCCTGTTTTATAGACACCCAGAGTTCTCCAGTGGGACCAAATTTATTACTCACCAAGGTCCCTGGATTTAGAGCAATCCTCTGTTGGTTGCCTTAACTTCCCTTTCTCACTTCCTCATATCTTTCTTAGAATTGACTGGCATCACCATCCAGGTAAAATACTGCATTGAAACCCTTGTTTCAAACACTAGTTATGAAAGAACCAAACTAAGACAATGATTCATTTGCAGAAGAGAGAAGCAAGAATCTGTTTAAGACAATGGGCTCAAACTTAACATAGGATATATGGATTAACGTATAAATATGTCCACTGTATGTTGTTTGGCTAAAAAAATACATAACGTTTTATGTCATCTGATATATTTATAAAAATATGTATACTCCAAACTTCTAGGATTCTTCCTGTCTGGTAGATATAGCTAAGCAGTTTCATTTTTTATTCATTTACTGTTTTCTTTCTGGGTATTTGTTTTTTTTTTTACATTGAACATATGTCAATTATGTTGTCTTAAAAAAAGAAAAAAGAAAACACCTGATGAGAGAAAAGGAAGAAAATGGTTCAGTGCAAGGAAAGGTTTTATTTGGGGTTTTTATATTTCAAAAGTGGATCTTTTCTAGATTTGTCCTAGAAAATAAAGCTTTAGGCATTCTATATGGAAGTATCATACAGTAAGGAGAACCACAAATCTGCCTAGTGAAGTCCTAGGGATGTGCTGGGATACTGTAAACAGGATACTTATCAAAGGCAAATATCACTTAATGGTGCACATTGGCAGAGGAAATCAAGTGAGTTGAAGAGTCCAAATATGCTCTACTTGGTAAAGCATACTTAATTCAAAGTTTAAGTTGGGAATATTAGTTGGAAGAAAAAAAAATCTTGATTTTGAGTTCATGAAAACGGTAATATGTGCATGAATGATTGGTAACAATAACAAGTTTAAATACTGGAAGAAACATGCAGAATTTCTGTGTTAGAATATAATGGAGATGTGCTTTAAGACTATTTTCCCACTTTGATCTCTTCTTTCCAGTACACTAATTATTTGTTGATCTCAATTATAGTCTCTCAACTGTATTTACTTGTTCTGGAAAATAGTACACTGCACATCAAAGTAATCTCCATCACAGTGAGTGCATTTCTTTTCATCTCTCTGGCCTAGTTAGCTCTGTTGATTTGGGCATGTGGTAATGAGGCCACCAGTGTAGATTCAAACCTGATCCTAATTAGCTGTACATAGAGAGAAGAACTCCATGGACAAACCTGCTACTTTCAGCAAAACATTGGACCAATGCTTATTATCGATCAGAAATGGGACTAAGATTGTGCAGCTAAATTGACAGTTTCATTATCGCTGTTGAATAAAAATGTCAAAATTTGTATTTCTCACTGGTGTATTAATAACCTATGCTTCTCCAGTACCCTTCTTGTCTAGAATGACAGCAACAGTCACTACAATTTAAGCCAGAAACATGGGAATCAACCTTGATACCTCCACATTCTTCATTTCTCTATTCAATCAATCACCACATCTATTTGTTTTGCCTCCTGAATATATTTCAAATCTTTTTGTCATCTCAAATGTCATTATCCTAGACTAGGTTACCATGTACTCTTGCTAGGATACTGCAATAACTTCTTGTAGATCTTTATATCCAATCCCGCCATCTCCAGTCATTCTCTACATTATAGCTTACATGATTGTCTTAAAATGCAAAAACTATATGCATTCTGCTTCTTAAAGCCTTTTCATAGTTTCCCATTGCTCACCAAATACAGACAGAATTCCTTAAAGTAGGACATAAAGCCTGGATGACCTAGTTCCTTCTTACCAATCCAGCCTTATATCTCCTGTTTGATAGACATTGGTATTCCCAGAACATACCACATAATGTAATCTGTCATCAGATTTAAATAAAGAAATGAATGATTATCCTACCATACTCACTCAGAACTTCACTGCTTCAGAACTTTTTTTTTTTTTTTTTTTTTAGTTTCCCCAGTGCCACCACCATACTCAGGGTTGTGTCTGCTTCTGTTTTGTCTCTAATGCTCTAACCCCCTCTTCCTTCATGCAGTTCATTTCTGGTCTCAGCTTATGCATGCAATCCTCTGACAGTCCTTTCTTTACCATTTAGGCCAAATAAGGTTTTTTTTTTTTTCTTTCTATTATTTACCCTTTCCCTTAGAACATTCCTCAAAACTTTAATTGAATATTTGTGTGTTTTATTATTGTCAGTTAATTATCTGCTTATTACACTGTGAGCTCTAGGAAGCCAGAGGAAATAGGCTTGTTTTGCTTACCTTTAAAAAAATTCATAGGAGGGTCTCAAGTATTTGTTAAATGACGATAAATGACTGTATTTTCTCTCTATTGATCCTTTAAAAGCCAAGTCCAAAGATTTCCCCAAAGATTTATTTTCTTCAGTCATTTTATTCTTTTTGCTACTGTTCATAACAATTTTTAATTTTGAAATTCAAACATGTTGATGTTACTGTGTTTGCTGGTTTCTCCTAATTGTTTTCAGTACTATCTATTGATTCACATACCACCTCTTTCTTCTTTTATCTTTAACAGTAGTTGTTTTCCATAGGTCTATGTTCATCCTACCCTTTATAAGAACTACAGCTCAACGGATGATATCCAAAGTGACTTCAATCTCCCAGACTGTATTTGTTATATAGATTCAAAATTTATGATGAATCATATACTCTGAAGTCCAAATCAGAAATCAGCTTCCTCTTCATCCCTAAAAAACATTTTATCTCCTAAAGTATGAAATTCTACTGAATTCTCTATCTTGGTTAATTTGGTCATTATTATGCTCCCATTTTTCCAATCAACTATGTTCAAGTATATTCAAAATCCACAGAGTCATTATTTGCCTCCATTTGTTGTATTCAGAATTTAATCAGTATTGCTTCCTTCTTCTGTCAGATCTAACCCTTTCAAAATTTCATTCTGCTTTCACAGAAATTCAGACAGTTTTACCTTTCTTGACATTGTATAGTATACTAACTCATGTCATTACCTTGTACCTGAGATTCATCATCATAACCCTGTCAAATTTGTCTTCCTAAAGACAGTTGTACTTCTTTACAAGAATGTGGAGCCTCAAATATTTTGGTCCCCTGCTCAGGGATCCTTAGTATCTGCGTATTGTATGCTGACTAAGGTACATACTCCTAAGTGTGTACCCACAATTTTTCTTAAATGTTTATAATATATCTTGACAGATTACTATGCATTGCAATTTTACTGAAAAGCATACTCTCCCTAGGATATATCCACACTTTCTAAATTCTTCAAGCTTTATCTTACTATTCCACTTGACTTAAGTGACTTCTAGCTTATGGTCTTGAGGTAGTTGTCCTACTCATTCTTGCACATTCATGTCAAATACTACTTATTATTCTGATAACCTTCTTGAACTCCATAACATGTTTTGGCACCTCTTTTATGATATTTTGCTTTATATCATAACTATTAGGTCCTTGTCTTATTTCCTTAATGGAGTCTGTAAGCTCCTTAAGAGCAGGCATTATTTTTTATTAGTTTTATGTTCCCTTTCATGCAATTTCAAAAATTGGCATATATCAGGTGCTCAATTAATATTAGTTGAATTAAACTAAATATGTAGGAAACCAAACTAATAACAATGTATGTATATAGAAAAAATTCAAAATTAATTAACATTTGTATATCAGAATGTATAGAATAAAGACTTTATTATTCCTGTTGTATCATTTGTTTTATTATAAGATTTAATATTATTAATGCTTATAGGAATTAACTGTCTTGAAATTATCTAATAAAACCTTAATGCGATATTCCTAAATGTTCTGTGAGACAGTCAGAATAAATAATAGAATATTCATTCTAAGGATAAGTAAACTGGAGTGCAGAGATTTTATAATTGACCCTCTCAGGCCCCATAACATAACACACCTAGAACTAAAACCAGGGTCTTTTAACATTCATCACTATAATACACTGTCTTATAATCCCAATAATATTTGTAGATATAAAGTGAATTAATGTATTAGTGGTGTGATAGTTTAATTTTTTAATTTAAAGGCATAATATATGTAGAACATATTCTGGATATTCTTAAAGATGTTGGGAAAACTGACAAAACTATTTAATGCAAAAATAAGAAATGCCAATAATTAGAATTTATTATTTATAATTACAGAGACACATTCATAAAATTATGAATACATGTTTATACATATACATATATGTATGTGTATAGGAATATATATGCACACACAATTGTTATATGTGTAGATACACAGATAGATAAGCACATACATATATATATAGCATATGATTGAAATTCTAGTTACAGAATTATTTCTCCCAAACATCTTATAATTTAGAATAAATGGTATGGGGATGATCTTTCAGAAACTAAACTAATCTTTTGACAAGGAATCATGAATCTCTACATCATATAAAAGTTTACAGGATAAAATATTGAAAAAGATTTACATTCTCATCAAAATTTGATCATGTTCATCCTAGTTTGAAATTATCTGTAATATATCAGCATAAACTAAAGTTCATGTAACTGCAGCCACTTCAATTATTTTAGTGTTATTTGTACACAGCAGTCTTCACATGAAGAAGCCAAATTCAGATCCCTAGCGATACTTTTTATTTTGGATTCAGAGTCATGTTGAAAATTGTACAAGGAAGACATGGTGCTTAAACTTCAATAGTCTCCTTCATTCATCCCTAGCACTGAATGCAGGCTCAAGAGAAGAACTTAAATTTTCATGGTAATAATATAAAATTTTTTGATATCAAAAATATATAAAAGAGTTTTCTGACACACTGAGTACTTGGTGTGACTAAGAGGTTTAAGTGCAAGTGTACTGATATTGCTAAAGAAATGACATGACTTAGTTGTATGGAAAATCTATTTGGAATTTCCCCTTCACTCACAGACAAGAGTTGGTTAAGAAGTACTATGACTGTTTCTACTTGGCTATACATATCAAGAAGGAATTTCTAGACTGTTAATTCTATGTTGAAACTGAGTAGAGATAAACTTTATAAAGGCAGAATTCATATAAGTAAGTAAAAGAAACAGGATTAATGTTATATTTGTAATGAATACACAGAGAAGAAAGTCATGCCTCTTCTGAAAAGATTTCCAAGTACTGCTACTGCTAATTCTTTCTTTTCTGTCTCAAAGAATAAGCTTAGAAAAATATCAAATTTCAAACTTGATAGTATAAGAGCAGTGTCCCATATGAAATATAATGTCTTCTGTTAGAAAGGAGTAATTTGTTCTAGGAAATATTTGCTTGCATAAGAATATTTAGAACTTTTAAAAACAGTTTAAATGATAATATTTGTTGCGTCCAATTTCTCTGAGTTTTTTTTTTTGTGTGTGTGTTTGTTTTTCTACATTTGGATTTACATTCTTTTTAATTGTGAGTTGGTTAGGTGCTTAGTATTGAGGAAAAGGTGGATGGGTTGCCCGTACTAACTAGAAATAGGCCTTACAACTGAGTCTTCCTAGAATTAGACTATTCTGCTTTCTTTTTACTTCTGAATTCATTTCTTCAAGCATGCATGAATTCCATAGAACTATATAGTATGCTATTACAAGATAGGCATACTGCTTAAAACTGGGAATGCAATGTGAACAAGATGTATGACACTGCCCATTCTCAAGTTAATACCATCAATTTAAGTGAGCTTTTGCTTTTTTATATTTAAGGCAATCTAGTCTCAGTCTTCTTGGTGGGAAACAGTAATAAATCTTGACTGAAATATTTACGTGTATACTTGCAGTAGCTCTATTCAGTTCTCAGTAAATGTTTCTTAAATACATCCCACCCAGTATTTGCAAATATTGGTTCCACTGTTGGTTTTGCATTCAAAAATTAAGGAGAATCACCTTTAAAATAAGATAATACTCTATCTCTACAAACCACTCTTAGTGCATGAACCCAGTATCCCTTTGTTTTGCGAAACTGCTATAGTGACCAAAATATGGTGATAGTGAATGGAGGGAATGCAGATGCTCTAGAGAAAGGATGCTGTGAGGCTCTGTCAAGGTCAGTTGCTCAGAGCCCTCACTTCTCTTAGATCTGATATTTTGCAAAATTATTAGTTACAGCTATAAAGCAAGTGAATTAAAAATTCTGGAGGTATAACATGAGCAAACTGTCTTTTGTGAGGTTAGCTCTGACCTAAACCCTAAATTTAATTTTTAAAAAGTTATATACTTATCTGGGGCTTAACAAAATCTGTGATCTATGCAGTCAATTGAGAAACAAGCTATAATTTAAGAGTCTTCGGGTAAATATGCCCATTTCTAAAGAAGCTATTACAAGCCTGACTTTCTTTATGCTCATGTAAATTAGTACTTACCTGATTAGCTATCGCAAGCAAACCTTCCAGAGCTGTGTTGCAAGTATAAAAGAAGAATAACCCAGAAATAAAATCACTGGATTTAAAGGACTACCTGTATTTTATTTCAACCATATTATATCCCCAATCTATAGAAATTTCTGCAGATTGAATGATTCTGTAAAGTGACAACTTTCATAGTGATATTATAGTCAAAGTTGTTTCATTTTTGTTTAATCAGTTTCTAAGTTGTAATAAAATGTTTCTATTCACAAATGTGATGGGCTTTTTTAAGGTGATAGGTTCATAAATGTATCTGCCTCCCTATTCATTTGATATTATATTAAGAACTACAGCAAATCAGTGGCATCTATGAGCCAGGCACTGTTCTACGTATTCGGAACACAACAGCATAAAAGACTAAAATAACTACATTTATGTAGCTTATGTTCTAATAGATGTATAAACACAACCACCACCACTGCCACCACAAACAAACAAACAAACAAACAAACAAAAACTTCATTATACATTGAATTGTGACAAGTGCTATAAATGAAAAGTAAAAATAAAGACACGGAGAAGGAAAGCATGGGAATTGTAGGATGTTGTAAGATTATTTGCTCTTCATAGGTTTAAGAACAGCTAAGGAAATAAATTTAAAAAGGTGTATTTATCTATACGATAAATAAATAGAGAGAAAAAAGCATTCATTTGTATCAAACTGGTAATGAAAATTACCTAAAAATTCATCTTTTATCTTTCTTTCTTCCCTAACGGGGGAACAGAAAAAATAAAAACCAAGAATCACACATGTATAGAATTAATTAGACATCAGATATCTCTCAAATAATTATGCTAGGATCGAAAGCTAGAATTAATAGAATTTTTAAATATAAAAATTATGATATTAAAATTTATAAAAGGTGTATTGATTATTATACACATCTCTCTTCTCCTGTGCGCCACATTTTGTTTTAGAAGATGGATGATAGCGGCTATTTTCAGGTAAGCTCTCACATTTTGGACATTAAAAAAATTAGAGATATATTTATCATCATTTACCACTTCTGATATGTCAAATACCTTTAGAAAGAAGAAAATCATTAAATCGAAAATTGAACTGCTGTCTATCTACAGTAAGTAGCTTGAACATTATAGTTAATATTCAAACACATTTAGAATATTTAGATCTTGATATTTCTGTGTGGGTTACTTCCAAATTAACTCAGTTTTTGTTTTATATTGTTTACCAATTCAAAGCTGGGTGTTCAGATTATTCATTTAATCAGACTAATGTTTTCTGACTTTGACTTCTTGTCTCTCTTTCTCTCTCTCTCTAAAAGACACATACATACAAAAAAGAAGTTTCATAATTTTAACTCTAATTGACTTCTAAATAGAGAAGTCAGTTGTCTTTATCTTTAAACTTTTCTCCAATCTACATTTCCAGAGAAAACATCCAAAATTTTATAATCCAACTCCTTTCTTTGTTTCATTATCTTTTTAGAATCTGATCAGTCAGTAAATTCTACTAATACATTCTTCTTCCCATCCCTTTGCATTACTGATTTTATTAATATACCCTTTGTTCTCTGACAATATAATTTTGCTCATGACATCTTCCTTTACAAGATACCTTCTTTTATTTCTGCACAAAATGGCCTCATGCATACTTTACTCAGTGTTTTCTCAAGTTCTAGTTTTTCAATTAGCTATCTTTTGCTGTTTTCCACTAAAATTTCTTTATTATTTTATGTTCACTTGGGCTTGTTCCCTCATCATTTATTATCATGGCTTATATTATTTTGTCTTGCTCTAATTCAATATTAGAAAAATAAAGCCCTAGAATTCTTCCTGTCCTCTGAGATGAGTGGGCATTGTGGGAGACAGCTATTACTTAAGGAGTCAAAGTTGAATCTAGCAACTCAAAATTTAACACCCTGTCAGACCCAATTTATGTACTCTCTCTTCCATGATACACCTTCTCAGCCAAGTTAATTTTGGCTTCCTCAATTTTCCCAAAATATACTGTAACTACCTAATTTGTTTATAAGTATTCTTTAGTCTTCTCTCTCCCACTATGAATCCCTTATTCAAATTTATTCCTGGGACATAAACAGTGTCAAGCACAAAACATTTACCAATTAATTAGTTATTAAATTAAATTTCACTAAATTACAGCAAAAACAAAGATCCAAATGCCAAGAATGTTATCTTGGGGCTATGCCCCAAAATTTTGAGGCAGGGTTCCTTAAATCCTTTGGTCTAATATTAGCTTCTGATGGGGCTGAGTTTGCAATTACTTGTTTTCTATTGTAGAAAAAGGGACACTCTAGAGCAAGTATTCTAAAAAATATAAGAAGCAAGTATTCTAAAAACCAGAAGTTGAGGAAAATATTGATGGTAAAGAAAAGTAGTTCATAATATCTCAGAGAAGAGAAGACGTGCAGACATGCTGTCTATATAGGTGACTGAACCTCACAGATTTCTGCTAAGCTACATTGGAATCACAACCAGAACTAGGAGGTCTGTTTGAGGCAGTCTGTATTTTCAAGTTTTTTGTTTTTCACTGAATGTTTATCCAAGTGAGGCCCATATTTATAAATTGTCCTTAACTCAGTACATATTCTTAAAATAAACCATCATCTACAGTTTTAAAAGCTACCCAAGTGAAACATGAACATCATAGTTTGAGAACCATAACGTGAAGGTATTCTCCACAGCTCTTGTTGACGTATAAATAGGGCCAGGTACATGGTTTATACCTGTAATTCAGGAATAAGAGAGGCTCAGATGAGAGAATAGCTTGGGTCCAGGAGTTTGAGGCTGCAGTGAGCCACAATTGAGCCATTGCACTCCAGCCAGGGGACAGGGCAAAACTCCGTCTCTTAAAAAACAAACAAACAAAATAGTGTGAGTGAATACTTAAAAAGTTCAGAAGCATCCAGTCAACTGGAGCAGCACACACCTGAGGGCTGTAAGGTGCCATTTCAGCCAGGATAACTTAGTAATACTGTGAGACTGACTAACTGAAGACCATCTCTCCACTGTAGGTTCCTGAAAGCCAGTGAAGACAGATCTCTGGTGTTTCTAGCTCCCCAGATCTGGGACGTAAGAAGTTGCTGAAGTTTCCAGAGCCAGTTTGCCTCACTTACTGCAACACAGAGCAAAGGGATCCACACAGAGGAATGCAGAGTAAAGCCCCTAACTGAAAGATGGAGCCCAAGCCAAAATAAATTCCCCAGGCCTAGAGAGACTGTTTAAAATGAAGCGTCTTCTCAGTGAAATTTTTGCCTTTCTTATTGTTCCTATAAACTACACAAGAGATTGCTGTAGGATGACTTCCTCCATACGTCAGCTAAAAGCCGGGTTTTTGTCCCACAACCAGGAAACATTAGGTCTACGGACACAGAGAAGGGTGGGAAAAACGGAATTCACTGGGTGAAAAGAAAAACAGAAAAAAACACAGCAAGCCAGAGATGGGTTCCTGTTAATAGGCCCTCATCTCACAGACTGAATCCCAGGTTCCCATCCTGAAATAGGAGCGGCCAGGCTCCTCCCCATTGCAAAGGGTGCAAACTTCCCAGGGTTCCACCCCGTTCTCCCAGTGCGCAGGCCCATGAGAGGTTCCCCATGGACCCTTTATACTTGGCCATCTCAAGATGATGACCAACATAGAATGGACCACAACTTTATCATCTCCATTGTGTGGCTGCTTGTGTTATGTGTGACTGATCATAGGAATCAGACAAATTGCCACAGGCATTAAAAAAGTCATCTTTCCCTCTTCCTTTTTGTCCCACCCCCTGAGAGCAAGGACCGTGGAAAGGCCGGTTTCAGAGACACAGACCAAGTTTACACCCCCTACAAATTTACTGACCCTGGATAGGGGAAAGGGGAAGAACATTAAGTAAACGAGAATCTACAGACGTAGGATAGAATCTCGGTAACTAATCACATGGTTGTAATAACCCAAGGTGAATATCAAGTCATGGAATCAAGACTAAAATATTCAAAAGTGATTTTGATACTCAGCAAAATTAATGGTAACAGAAAAGAGGGGGTAAGAGTTACAGGTAAAATAAAGCCATTTTATGTTTATACTTGACTGAGACCAAACTCTTCACAGAGTACAGCAGAAATTTTACAGAAGCAAACCATAAACAAAGTAGTTTCATTTTCTGGCTTAGAAGTTGACTCATGATCTATATCAGCTACATTTAATGACACCGACCTGATGGAGAGACACCATATATTTAAGGATAACAACAATTTCCGAATGATTTTAAACCTCCAATTAAACACTGCCCTTACATGGATTCCTCTCAGGATTATAGAGCTTGGTTTACCTCCCACCAACTAATTAAGAAGTGAATACCAAGAAATTAAGAAGCCTGAAAACACATGGTGAATTCTGCTGAACTTTTAGAATTGAAACATGGAGGGTGAATTAGATCTTCCATAACATTTGCTTATGTTTTGGAAAGCGCATCATCTTAAAGATGCTGCTGCTCTGATTGTTACATTGACAAAGGTGAGCCACACTGCAGTGAGAAATAATGGGTGGCTTTAAATGAGCCATAAAGGAAGTCTATTGACTAAAACTAATTACTTGTTACCCATGGTTGCCTTTAATAACTGAGGAGTCATTTTGTGCAACATAGAAAATTAGAAACATGTGATTATGCCTTCAATTTGGATAAAAACTAACCGTTGTTTTTTATACAAAAAAATTTATGCTTGCAAGAAAAGAAATCCCTGTAGCATTTTAAATGTGGGATTGTGCATTGTAGACAAGAAGGTAGTCTTTCCGCTGTCAGAAGGACTGCCAAATTCCCTGTCATTCTGTGATATCATTTCCCTCTAACCTTTAATGACTTATAATTGACAAATAAAAATTGTATATATTTAAGGTGAACAGTGTGACTTTTTGATATACATATACATTGTGAAACAATTGCCACTATCAAGCTAATTAACCTATTCATCACCTTTGTGTGTGTATGCTGAGATTTAAGATCTACCCTCTTAGCAACTTTCAGGTATACACAGTATTAACAACTATAGTCATCATGCTGCCAATTAGGTGTCCAGAACTCTTTCATGCTACATAACTGAAACGTTGTATCCTGACATTTCTGTTTCCCTCCTAACATATATTACTTTACTTTAACATGAGGCTTTTTACAACGGCGATGCAGTTAAATATAAGGACAAAATGAAAATATAGCACTGAAATACTGGAGGATAGGCATGTGGCTTCTTTCACTGCATGGAGGAACAAATTCTGCATTTTGAGAAGAAAAAAATCTTTGGCAGCATCTTCTGAAGTATCCATTATTTAATATTAGATGGCAAAGGGGTTTATTATACATTTTAAAGAGCCTATATAATTCTAATGGCCAACCATGTAATTCTTTGGGCACAAATTCTTTTTTCATAATCATTACTATGAGAATCTGAAAGCAAATGTACTACCATCACTGGCAATTACAAGTGCCAAATTATTAAGTGCATTAACAATTTTAGGCTACTGGAGTTCCACTTAATGCACTGGAGTAGCAATTTACTAAATGGACATAAGTGGTCTGAAAGAGCTAATGCACCCCACAAAGGTAAGCACTCAATCACTTCATTACCATTTGGATCATCTGTATATTCAAGAAGAGCAGGATTGCAGGAATGAAAAGTGATCATTACAAATGAAAAAAGGAAAAATACACCATAACATAAGCAGTTTAAGAATTGCAGGTTCTTAAGAAGTTAGAAATTTTAAAAGCCTTTTGGAATATTAGATGGATTAAGTTTGATGTGACAAATTGTAGTCTACAAAGTTAGCTCTCCCTCAATACTTGAGAGTCAAAGTAAGAACTATCCTGAAATCTTACTGCAAATGCTAAACACTGTAATGTGAAGCTGTTGAAAGGAAAAAGGGGGAAAAACACCCATTCTTGAGTAGAGAGCTAATTATTCAAGGTTATTCAATTAATAAGCAAAAAATATATCTCACATTATAGATATAATGTTAAATTACCTAAGGACATAGAACAAAAGGGTGTAAACATAGTACATATATTTAAAGCTTAAAGAAGTCTTAATCAATTGGTTTATTTTATGTTCGTATTTCAGCTCTGGCTTCAAAAGAAACACCACATACAGCAGCCCCTGAGTTTGCTTTTTTAAATAAAAATAAGTTTACTCTAAGAATTATTGATTCTGAATCTTGCAACTAGCTATCTTTATGCCAGTCTACTTTAAAATGCTTTTATAATTGATAAATATTAAGGAATGGATTTAATAATCAAGTATCTTATGTGACTACTACTCAGTTATAGATATTAAAAAGCCCATGGTATATTGAGAGGCAAAATGATTTTGAAATGCATTTTGTAGACGCTTCGTTTCATAGCCTAGGATATTTTTTGTTTGTGTTTTTGCTAGTCACTGTTGATCTCAGGAACAGGTTTTTTCAGGCAGTGCATGGTAGAAGTAAGGATGTGCCTGGGTCTAAGAGACCCTGACTATAACAATGTCAGCGGGGAGGAACTTTTACTTGGTTGGGGAACAGGATTATTTTCAAATCTAAGGCTTGTATAAGCAGCAGAACATTAAGAATATGCACAATATATCTCCCCATTTACAGTGCCTCAGCTGTCTCTGTATGTCTATTTCTATTTGAATCTATTTTCCTCTTTCTGTTACCGATTGGCTTTCTTGTGCATGCAGTAAATATTTACTGAGTGCCTATTATGTGCCAGATTCTGTTCCTGGCATTTGGAACTTGAATGTCAGTGAACAAAACAGATACATATCCAGATTTCTTGAATGTTTATCTTAGTTGTGGAGAGACTGATGATAAACAATCAATATAATTTTGAAAGTAAATTATGTTAGATGGTGATACATGTATGAGGAAAAAAATAAATTCTTGCCATAATTCCCAAGTCCACATTAACATTCTGAGAGTTTGAGAGATTATCATGGCTTCTTCAAAAGGTTTATAGTAGAACATGTCATAAAACCTCATCTACCATGTGGATACACATATGGAAAGGGTACATATATATGTAAACATATATATATATATATATATATACACATATATATATATATATATATCTTCCCTTGATAGCAAACCAAGATTTTCCTAATTCTATTCTCATAACCATGAAATCAAGAACACAATATGTGCTAGTCATGTTATAATAATGTAACATGGGGAGGGAACGGGGGTATCTCAAAGATTTCCCCAGTTCCCCACTCCGATGTGCCCAGCTCCTTGGCCTCTCTTACCCCAGGAATGGGGAAAATGGCCCTGGGGCGTGATGAGCTTACCATTCGAATAAATAGAGACCCAAAGAATTTAGCAGAGTGCAATTTATTAGGCAGAGAGAGAAAGAGAGCGAGCTCCCATGCTGCCATGGGAGGGGATCCAAGTTAGGAATCCGTATAGGTAAGGAGCTATGGGATTTCAGCTCAGAAGTTATTCCTGCCCCATTCATATTCTTATCCAATGAGATGAGTTCTTTCAAACTGCTGCTGTACTGATTGATCTTTGACTTTGATACCAGTTTGGCTACTTGGTGCCCAACAGAGGTCCCTCCTCCTAGAACTTTCCGAGGGCTTTTTGAACAAAGAGGCCCACCTGGATTCCTCTACCTAGTCCGAGCTAGGGAAAGTCAGACAGAACTCTAGGTTCCCGGATGGGAGTGTGGCTGGAGATGTGGTGCTGGGAAGCTCCTGCCTTTGAACCCATGCCCCTTGTGGACTCAAGAAGTTTTTTTTTTTTTTTTTTTTTCCTTAACACTGTCCCTCAATAATAATAGTAATAATAATAGCTATCATTTCCTGAGGTTTGCTGTATGTCTGGCACTGTGCTAAGTTACATCCAAGACTCATTTAGAATATTATCAAATATATGTGACTGAGAATTATTCAGTCTTGTTCACTGTGTGCTAGTTATGATGAGAATTCATCATATGAGTTGAGCAGGACAATATGTGAGCAACAGCAGGCATTCCAACATACTGTATACATACTCTCTCCAAGGCCTTATTTAAATTTTCACTTCACTCTATAAACAGAGGTACCACTAGTAATAAGACAAACAGCTACGTGAGTCTAGACAAAGAAATATTCCCCACAATAAAAAGAGGAAGCAGAGTAAGATATCTAAAAGGAGAACATGGGCGAAAAGGCCAGAAAAGAGAATATGATTTTTTAAAAAAGGCTTAAAAGGAGAAAAAATTAAAACAGATAAAAGAGATGTCTCACTGAGGCCTTCACCTATAACCCACAAGGAAGAAAAAACACTACAAGCAAGAGCCCTACAATTATTTATTTTTCTTAAAAATATGTGCATCTTAGCATTAAGATTCAGTTAGGTCTCCTCTCCTTTTATCAGTAGCAAAACTCCTCTTCCAGACCGGAACATAGTGGCTATGGTGGTGGTGGTGGTACACAGGCTGGGGTCAGTAGAAAAGGACCCTTCCCTTGGGGATAAGATATACTGCATACCTAAGCAGGACTCTGTTGTACAAGACTTGTCCAATAAACCTCTTATAATAGAAGGGCTGACTCAACATTAAATGTTAAACTGCAGACAATTTTGATCTTCCCCCCTCCCTCTTCTCTTCTGGCCCCACATTTGGGCAAACCAATCAGAAAATTATATGCTGTCTCCTGTGGCACTGGCAAGAAGTTCAAATCACATGGTACCTGGATTTCATGAGGAAACCATCACATCAGCCCCACACTTAACTCCAATGAAAGCCTAGACTAGTCATTTCTCCTTGTTATATCAAGCCATTTTAGGACGTGCTTGGGAGCCTTCCCTACTTCTCTCAAAAGCCTCATTGTGTTATGGGTAAATCTACTGATTCATTTTGGTATGTGTGTAGTATCAATAATCTTGATATCCTAACCTATGTTCAATGAGGATTCATTGCTTCTCCAAGGGACGAACACATCATCTCTGTTCAGCCAGGGGCATATCTAAGACTTGTATTTGTGAGTCACTTTTTCTTTCATTTCAGACAAATTAGGTATTTAGGCCATTCATTATCAATATCTCTGATGCATTCCTAAATCACTGAACATGATCAGGGCATTACTTTGATTATATTTAATAATTGTACTGTATCCTAGCAGAAATTATTTTCCACTCTTTAGCCCATGTCAGATTATATTTGTTAGCATTATCACACCATGTTCTTTAGGGAGGGCTATAAAATGTGCAGTGAAAAACTGGCAATGTAATCTGCTCCCAAATATATCCCCTTCTTTTAGCAGCTTTTAACATTTCCACAGCTTGTTCTCTAAGAAATATTAATATCATAAGACATTTGTAAAATCATTTTATTTCATCCATTTTCTTCTCAATCTCCTGAAATGGGAGACAAAACAGAGATTTCTTGGATGCCTGATTAGAACCTAATTTTTTTGTTTATTTCATTATTCGTTTTTTATTTATTTATTTATTTATTTTTTCCCCAGCAGTTGAAGAATAAGACAACTGCCATGAAAACTGATGTTATGCCTTCAACATCTCCCAGGCTAAAACAGGCCAATCTTAAATTCCATGTATTTTTCAACACTGCAGATTTCCAAGGAGAAAATGGGATACAGAAGAATATTACATAAATCCAGCTTTCACAGCTATAAAAAAAAATCACAGCCATATATGTAACAGTTACCATGCACCACATACTTGATTGAAAAACCTTATAATAATATACAAGTATAAATTATTTCATTAATAATAGTAATGCTTTACTTAATTATAAATTTTTCAGTATCTGGAAATTGAGAAAAGAAACCCAAAGTAACTCTTCTGCCAAAAGACTCAAACTAACAAAAATAAATTAAACAAGCTAAAGTCATACATATCTTAAAATATAAGTTTAGAATCATTTTGGAAGTTTGCGTATTTCACATATATAATAGTTAAGAGCTATTTTAGGAAGTGAGTCAACTGTGTTTTAGGAAACACTGGAGTTTTTTTCTGGTTTTATTACCTCCAAAAACTGGTATAGTTCAATATTTAAAGACAAGTTCATTATTCAAACTTTCCCTCATTTATGACCATATCATAAAATAAAAACGTCTTTCCTAGTAATTGTCATTTATTATAAGTCATTCTAACCACATTAAAAAATTCCATGCCTGTGGTAACATTTAAAAAAAGTGTATATTTGGGCTTAGTTCCTGTTTACTGGCAAGCAGGCAGCTTCTTAAAACCTTGGAATCTCCTGAGGGATGAGTGCCTTTCATATGCTAACGTATGACTTTTGACTAAGGTGCTTCTAGATAGCTTCAGGATGCAGTCTGGATGCCAGAAAGACCAAGTCTTGACCTGAAGCTTAAAAATTTTAGCCACATCCTATAACTACCAAAGAGAGGAGAGCGGCTAAAGATTTAGTTAATAGCTAACGGCCATTAATGTGATCGATCATGCTTATGTATTGAAACTGTACTGGCCTGTGAATCAGAACAACTGCATCTTGAATAGGAGCTGGGTAAAATGAGGCTGAAACCTACTGGGCTGCATTTCCAGATGGTTAAGGTGTTCTAAGTCACAGGATGAGATAGGAGGTCAGCACCAGATACAGGTCTTAAGACCTTGCTGATAAAACAGGTTGCATAGAAGCAGCCGGAGAAAGCCCACTAAAACCGAGACGGCCATGAGAGTGACCTCTGGTCGTCCTGACTGCTATACTTCTATCAGTGCCATGACAGGTTACAAATGCCATGTCAATGTCAGGAAGTTACCCTACATAGTCTAAACAGGAGAGCCATGAATAATCACCCATTGTTTAGCATATCATCAAGAAATAACCATAAAAAACAGGCAACCAGCAGCCCTCAGGGCTGCTCTGTCTATGGAGCCATTCTTTTATTGCTTCACTTTCCTAATAAATTTGCTTTCACTTTACTCTCCAGACTTGCCCTGAATTGTTTATTGTGCAAGACGTAAGAACTCTGTCTTGGGATCTGGATCAGGACCCCTTGCCTGTAATAAAAACTCCAAAAAAAAAAAAAAAAGCCAAGAAAACCCTAAATAAGGATATTTGCAGAACTTCAGAGTTGGCAAACACATTCACATGCTGAAAGGGTAGTATATCCAAACTCCTGTGTTCAGGATCCTTCCAGACCTAGCCCAATGTACCTCTTAATCTGGCTGGTTTTTACTGTACTCTTTGTAATAAACCAATCACAGCTAAGTAAAATGTCTTCCTGAGTTCTACGAGCCATTCTAGAAATGATCAAACCTGAAGGAGGAGGTTGTAGGAATCCTCATCATTGTAACCAGCTTAGACAGAAGTGTGGGTACCCTAGGTTCACAATACTTGTAACTTGTATCTGTAATGAGATCAATCTTGTGGCATGGATCCCTTAAACTGATAGAGTTTGACAATTACTCTGGGTAGTTGATGTGAGAATTAAATTAAATTGTGGTCCATCCAGCTGGTGGTCCAGAGAATTGAAGAAATTGATACATAAAAAATCCATGCATTTGATATTAGTAGTATTGTGAGTAAAACAATGCCATAGGACACGGCACAATAATATTAATAATTTTGTTAATATATAATTTTCAATTATGTGTAATTATATGAAATATAATTTTATTGATATTTATTGAAGATTTATTATGTTACATCCTTAATATAAGCACTAAATGTAAAATAGCTGTAAAGAAGATGCCTTGAAATCCTTTGGGGAGGTAAACATTTATCAACTGAGCCAAAAAAAGGGAATAATATTCAGAATATGTAATCTGGTTGGATGGTCATAAGTAAAAGTGTCTCGGAAGAATTATTGGTCAGGGTGAGATATGCTCAATCAATAGGCAAGTGGACGCACTGCAGGTGGAGAAAACAGCATAAACAAAATCCTCCAGCAGGACAGGATGTGGTGTGTCTGAAAGAATGAAAGAACTGTGGGCGGAAGTTTAGAAAGTGAAGGGGAGGGTGGCCTCTCTAGCCTACTTTAGGCAGTGACTGGCTGATGATGTTATAAACTGTGTCTTTATCCCCTAAACAATTGGAAATTATGAAATGGCTTTATCAAGGAAAATGTCATAACCAAATTCATAAAATAATTTCATAAACATTATTCTTTCAGGATGCAAATACTTACAAGTATCAAGAAAGCTAAATAAAGTTGGCTTACATCATTGAAAGTGCAGATACAGAGTGAGCTTCTGCAATTGTTTAATTTAGTGCCTAAACGGTCAGTAAAGAATTCTATTTATTTTCTTCACTGTATAGTTCGCTTTTGCATAAGACTCCTTTCCTTCATGATAACCAAATTACTGCAGCACTTTAAGGCTTCACATCACATATACCATCATCCAAAAGAGAAGAGGGAGCTATTCTCACAGAATATTAAATATCTAATATTCATCCTAATTACTAGTTGTATGTCATATGTCTACCTCAGAAACAACCACTGAAGTTAAAGGAATGAAATCTAAAGTCTTAAATAAAAAAGTCCAGTCACATAGGTTATGGTGGGATCAGTTTCTTCCAAAGTGGGTTAACTGGTGGAGGAGAGATAGATATGATGTAGGAATAGCACTATGTGGTAACAGGACGATGAAAAAAATCCAAAAGACAGTTAAAATAAGAACTAGGCAAAGAAACCACAGGATAACAGAAAACCCAACGTAAGTGAAAGATAATGGCTAAAATCCCAATCAGGGTGACATGTCCATGGCTCAGGCAAACCCAAAGAAGGGGGAAAGGGGTCAGTAACTGAGGGTTCCTGAAATCCTTTCCTTTTTCAGAGTATCTAATGACTATTCCACCCCCTAATTAAAGAAACATCTATAAAATAGGAATGCTGGGTGATCACAGGAGAATTGGGGAAAACATCAAGCAGTAATTTCACCTAACAGGAAGAAAGGAGTTCCTAACATTAGCTACAAGGACGAGGATGAGGCTGGGCTGACAAGATCCTAACAAAACAGGGTGGGGCATAAGCTGGTTAAAATTGGGTGGGTCCAACATAGCGTTGGGTTTGACCCATGCCATATCCCAGACTTAATTATGTGCTTATTACCATACTAAATCACACCTACCAGCGCCATGACAGATCCAAGCATACCCATTCTCAAAAGTTATACTCACAAATTTCATCAAGATGAGACTTCTCTACGTAAGACTTCTACTGTTGACAGCAAGGACACTGCTTTTAAACTTCTTTGAAAACCTATCATTTGGTTGAGAAGATCCAGGAGATGATTAATTAAATTCTTGAACAGATCTTTGGTCTGAGGCAAACCCATTGATATTTCTGAGCTCTTAACAAAGGATTTTACATTCATGCCTTTGGTTTCATATGTAGACAATGATTTTCTTACAGTGAACTTTATTTGACCATTTCTTGGAAGCCATTGCTTGATTTTTAACATGGTTTGCTTTTTGGAAAGTCTGATAATTTTCAAAGCTATAAAACCTCTAATTATTAATGTTTTAGAGCATTTCCATTGTTCATCTCTTTCCTCTCACATTTTATTGTAAGCAGTGAGAAGCCACCAGACAGCATGTTCAACACAGAGGGTGGGAATACCTTTAGCTAGATAATCCAGTTCATTAGGTGTATTTTTATTTTAAACTTTATCAGAGGGGACAGTATTTCTAACTCCCACTATATAACAAGTATCCACTCTCCACCAATTTTACATTTTTCTCACTTACCTTTAAGTCCTCACTTACAGCCTACCAACAGCCCATGGTGCGTCTACAAACATTTTATTCTAGGCTTTCTCAGCTTTTATAAACCCTCTCAAATGTTCCCAGCTTCTTCCCAGTGTTCAGTTTAATAGTCATTCTCACAGGATAGGATTATTTTTTGGCAGCTCCTCATTTTTTAGGCACAAAAATGTGTATTAGTAATCTATTGCTGTATAACATGTTATTCTAAAAACTAGCAGCTTTAATAACCAAATATTACGACATCGTTTCTGTGAGCAGGAATTCAGAAGAAGCTTACTAGATAGTTCTGAGCCAGAGTGTCTGATGCGGTTATAGTCATTTATTGGACAGGGCTGCTCATCTAATGGCTTGTCTGGACTAAAGAATGTGTTAAAACGTAGCTCACTCACGTGGCTGTTGGCAGGATGCCTCAGTTCCTCAATTCTTGTTGGCAAAAGGTGTTAGTTTTTTACCACATAGGCCTATTTTTACAATGTGGTGGCTAATTTCTTCTCAAATGTGAGGGACTGAAAAGAAAGCTATGGTACCTTTTATGACCTACTTTCCAAAGTCACACTCCATCATTGTCACTTTATTCTATTCTTCAGAACCAAGTCATAAGTCCATCTCCACATTCAAGATCATTAATACAAGGCTCCATATATTAAAGAAGGAATATCAATGAATTGTGGTTACATTTTAAAACCACCATACACAGCTCTTGTGGAGACTTCAATTATTTTAATAATACACATATTAGGCTGCTCGAAGTTGTCTCACAGCTCAATGATAATCTGTTCATTTTTCTATGCATTTCCTTTTGGATATTTTCTATTGCTATGTCTTTAAATTCATTACTTTTTTCCTACAAAACACAACCTCTGTTAGTTCCATCAAGTGTATTGTTTAATCTTAAACATAGTTTCATTTCTAGACATTGATTTGTGTCTTTTTGATTTTTCTATGTTTCCACTTATGTATGGTCTGGCTGTGTCCCCATCCAAATCTTATCTTGAATTTCCACGTGTTGTGAGAGGGACCTGGTGGGAGGTAGTTTAATCATGGGTGCAGGTCTTTCCCATGTTGCTCTCATGATAGCAATTAAGTCTCATGAGATCTGATGGTATCATAAGGGGGAGTTTCTTTGCCCAGACTCTCTCTTTGCCTGCTACCATCCACTTAAGAGGTGACTTGCTTCTCCTTGCCTTCTGTCATCATTGTGAGGCTTCCCCTGCCATGTGAAACTCTAAGTCCAATTAAACCTCTTTCTTTTGTAAATTGCCCAGTCTCAGGTATGTCTTTATCAGCAGCATGAAAACGGACTAATACAACTTAACACGTTCAATCTTTCTTTAGGTTCTTGAAAATATGAAATACAGTTATAGCCCCTATTGTAATGTCTTTTGCTATTCTTTTGATCATCATTCCATTAATTTGTCATTTCTGGGTCAGTTATATTTGATAGATTGTTCTCTTATTATAACAGCTTATAATACCTCTCAATCATGTGGTAGTAACTAATTCCTATAAATTGCTTTCTGAGATGCTTTTATAAATGATTTCATTTTAGAGCATATTGATTGCTGAGGAAATGAATTATAGCTGTCAGCACTGGTTATGTAGCTGACTTCTTCACACCTTTTAATAAACTGATGCCATAAATTTTGTTACTATGAAAGAAAAAAATTAATTTTATCACAAAAGTGAGGGTAATGATAAAGAAAGAGTGACTCTTGAGAAGATGAAATAAGAAAATTGTTATTTTTTTCTCAACTGGGAGCAATTCCAAAAGTAATAATGGTTTGCAAATTGATTAGTTTCTTAAGGCTCATATGAAAGAGTATTGGAAAAAGTAAGCACTAAACCAGTGTTCTTCACATCATTACTGTTCCACACCAATTGTCATTAGTGCAAAATAGAATAAACAGGAAACAGCATAAACAAAACGCTCTGATTCTATGACACCATGACTTGGCCAATCATGAAAAAATATTTGTTTTATTTTACAGTAAAGCAAGGCTAGAGAAAGAAATGCAAAATTTCTCTGAAAGAGGAGTCAGCCTGAAGTTATTATAAATTAAAACTCATCCATATTTTAAAAATAAAGATATTAATTGACTATTCTTGAACTTCCTTCAAAATCTCAAAACAAAGTGTGGGGACAACCAGCTTATTTACTATTTTAAACACCTTTGTAGAACAGAAGTTAATACCTTTTAAAATAAAATAAATAAATAAATAGACTCTAGGCTGTCAGAAACATAGCATTGACAATATATAGCATATAATAGTTTACACACTTGTCAAAAGTAGCCAACAAGGAATTTGAAGCCAACTATAAATGAGGTTGATGATTTAATGAAAAAAAAAAAAGATGAATATGGTAAGTTAAGAGATAGGAATCTCAGCAGAGAAATGAAATAATATAAAAAAGAACTAGAAATTATATAATAAAATTATTGTCTATAAAAGAATTAGTGAATATGCTTAGCAATATATTAGGTACTGCAGAAGAAATGATATATATATAGAAATTATCTTAATTGAAGCACAGAGAGAGCTTATGTGCAGTTATTCTAAATCATTCCAAACTTATTTAGATTTCATAATTACTTTTTCCTTTTTCACGTGTTTCACATACATACACATGTAAGACCAATCCTGTAAAAAATAGGTTATATCAAAAAATCTAACAGATTATAATGAAAAAGAAGAAAACTAAAGAAAATAAAAATTGGGGTAGAAGAATATTTAAAGAAATAAGGTCTTCATATCAATTTTTATCAAGAATATCAACTCATATGTCCAAGGAGCTCAGCAAATTTAAAGCATGATAAGCCCCCCACCCAAATTATAACAAGGTACGTAAGAATCAACCACTGAAAACTGAAGTAAAAAGGCAAATCTTAAAGTCAGCCAAAAAGAGATCTGATATATTTAAAAGAGGTAAAACTTTAAAAATCTTGGTTATCACAATGATGCAATTAAGGTAAATATGGAAAGCTATTCTTAGAATTTTCAAAGGGAAAAATAATCTGTCAAAGGAAAATTCTACATCCAGCAAAAAGATCCATCAGTGGTAATGATAATAGTTCCTCTCTGTTTAGGACCTGGATAGACCCAAGAAAATGTCATTATTCCAGTAGCAGTAAGAAAATAGCTAAACAACATACAAACAGTGTTGCTTGTTTTAAAGTAATCAGAGATATGAGGTCATATAGCAGTAAGTATTTTGAATTCTAAAGGGTGACATATTTTCATTGGGAAACATGGAACATGGAAACTGTTTCAGCTTTGGCAAAGTACTAGAAGAAAAAGATGAGCAGAACGAAAGCATGTAAAAGCAAGAGATATAAGAAGACATCCATGGTTTTTGTTGAATGTTAGCTTGGAGAAAAGCAGGATTTTATCACAGATCATTGCAATCCTAGTGATACAAAAGTAAATGCTTCTCATTTTTTTTCAAGAAATACAGTTAAAGAGAATACAGATAAATATTGAAATAAAAATTAGAAAGCGAGACCTGAATCCATTTTAATCTGAAGTTCTCATAACCATTATCTTTCCCTTAATTTTCTTATGTGCAACAATACACTATTTCCTTCACTTTGTTTTTCATCAAAGACATCTCAGGTCAAGTCTTTGCACTTGCAAACAAAACTCATTCTTTCCTATAAGCCTCTTCCAATTTTAATCTTAAGTTTTAATAATGAATCTACAGAAAATAGGGACCAAATAGGAAACTGAAAAAAAAAAATGACAAATAACAATTAATCATGATGACAATGTAAATGAACATTGTTACATAACCAGAAGATAATATCAGAAGTGTAGATAAAATATACACAAAACAAAAGAAGACACAACTTACAGTTGTTTCATTTTGTTTTTGGGGTTCTGTTGCTGTTTTCTCTGAGTTGAAAGGAGCCAAACTAACGGAAGTACTGGGCACTGAAGAGATAGCATCTTTAAGGTTGTTCTTCATAAAACTGAAAACAAAAAACAAAAAACAAAAAACTATGTAGGAATGTCAGACATATTATACCACATTTCTAAAATAAACATTACATTTATTTTTCCCCCAAAGATCAGCAAACACAGATTTAAGAATAGTAAGTTTGCGATGGCAATAATACAGAAAGAGGATGGTGAACAAAGCCAATGCTTTAAGAGTCTTGAAAATGTATTGCAGTAAGAGTAGTACTAGAAAGAAAGTAACAGGTACAGACTTTAGAGACCTTAAATAGCACGTTAAGATTTACACTCAAGAAGGAAGATTGAAGAAGTCCATATCAAGTCTGAGGGAATTCCAATGGATTAATCTTAAGTTAATTGCTGTGTATTAAAGCATGGGCTTTTATATTTGTTTTGCTCTTTACAGTGTTTCTGAATTTTCAGTTGTCCTCTTTATTTAATTTTAAGTAGACTCACACTTGTTAACTTAAATAAATTTATTTTTTTAATGCTTTATTAATCTAAAAACTTCCAAAGGTTTTTGACACTCTTGAAAGCAAAAGTGAATAGTACACTTTATACTTATTTATACTTTTATCTCATATTTGTCATATTATTTTATAATTTATTTTACATGATTTTACTGTTTCTGACTGTGAGCTGCTTGTGAGGCAGGAATTTGCCTCTTTCTCTCTCTCTTTTGTTTAAATCTTTGTAACTCTAATGCGTATTACTTCTAGAACTTGATAGGTGCTTAATAACAATAAAACAATATCTCAGAAACTACTAATTTACAAGGCTGAAAACTTCAATATACTCTGTCAAGAAATAAACAAAAGCAATGACTATTCTTACAACGGATTGTTAGACCATGTATTGTAGATACTTCTACGAATAATTTGATTCAATAATAATGTAAATTTTGATAAATGTCAACACTGCTTCATGTTAAAAGCTCATAAATACAGTAGGTATTCAAGGACTGCACCTCAAAATAGTAAGAGCCTTCCATGACAAAACCATAGCCAACATTATATTGAGTGAGCAAAACCTGGAAGCATTCCACTTGAAAACTGGCACAAGACAAGAACGCCCTCTCTCACAACTTCAATTCAACATAGTATCAAAAACCTAGCCAGAGCAATCAGGCGAGAGAAAGAAATAAAGGGCATCCAAATAGGAAGAGAAAAAGTAAAACTTCCTCTGTTTGCAGATGACAGGATTCTACATAGAGAAAACACCATAATCTTGACCCAAATCTCCTTCAGCTGATAAATAACTTAAGCAAAATTGCAGGATACAAAATCAATGTACAAAAATGACTAGCATTCCTATACACAACAACAGCCAAACCAAGAGCCAAATCAGAAAGGCAATCCCATTTGCAATTGCCACAAAAAGAATAAAATACCCGGGAATACAGCTAACTAGGGAGGTGAAAGATTGCTACAATGAGAATTACCAAACACTGCTCAAATAAATTAGAAAAGACACAGACAAATGGAAAACATCCTATGCTTATGAACAGGAAGAATCAATTATCATTAAAATGGCTATACTGCCCAAAGCAACTTACAGACTCAATGCTATGCCTATCAAACTATTAATGACATTTTTCACAGAACTGGAAAAAAATATTTTAAAATTCATATTGGACCAATAAAGAGCCCAAATAACCAAAGCAATCCTAAGCAAAAAGAACAAAATGGGAAGTATAACCTTACCTAACTTCAAACTACACTACAAAGCTAAAGTAATCAAAAACAACATGGTACAAAACCAAGTACAAAGACCAATGGAACAGAATAGAGAGACCAGAAATAAGGTTGCACATGTGAGACCATCGAGCTGACAAAAACAAGCCATGGAGAAAAGACTCTCTATTCAATAAATTATGCTGGGATAACCATCTAGACATATGCAGAAGATTGAAGCTGGACACTTTCCTTAAACCATACATAAAAATTAACTCAAAATAGATTAAAGACTTAAATGTAAAACCTAAATCTATAAAAATCCTGAAAAACAACCTAAGGAATACTATTCTGGATATAGGAACAGGCAAAGATTTCATGATGAAGACACCAAAAGCAATAATGACAAAAGCAAAAATTGACAAGTGGAATCTAATTAAACTCACGAGCTCCTGCACAGCAAAATAAACTATCAACAGAAAAACCAGACAACCTAGATAATGGGAGAACATTTTTGCAAACCATGCATCTGATGGAGGTCTAATATCCATCATCAATAAGAAACTTAAACAATTTTATCAGGAAAAAAACCATTAAAAGTGGGCAAAGGACATAGACACTTCTCAAAAGACAACATACATGTGGCCAAAAATCACATGAACAAAAAAGCTCAATATCACTGATCATTAGAAAAATATAACTCCAAAACACAACGAGATACTAGTCAGAATGGCTATTAGTAAAAAGTCAAAAAATAGCAGATGCTGGCAAGGTTGTAGAGAAAAGGGAACCCATATGCACTGTTGGTAGGAGTGTAAATTTGTTTAACCATTGTTAAAAATAGTATGGAGATTCTTCAAAGAGCTAAAAGCAGAATTACCCTTCAACCCATGAATCCACTACTGAGTATATACCCAGAGGAATATAAATCATTCTACCACAAAGACAAATGAATGTGAATGTTCACTGAAGCACCATTCACAATAGCAAAGACATGAAATCAACCTAAATACCCATCAATGACAGATTTCATAAAGAAAATGTGGTCCATATATAACATGGAATATAGTGTAGTTATAAAATAAAATGAGATCACATCTCTCCTAGGAACATGGATCAAACTGGAGGCTATTATTCTTAGCAAACTAACACAAGTGGGACCTAATTGATAAGCACTTATAAACACAAAGAAGTAAATGACAGACAATGGGTTCTACATGAGGGTGAATGTTAGGAGAGGGGAGAGCAGCAGAAAAGATAACTATTTGCTAATGGGCTTAATCCCTGGGTGATGAAATAATATGTACAATCAAACTCCATGACTTGTGTTTACCTGTGTGTCACAAACCTTCACATGTACTCCCGAGTCTAAAATAAAAGTGGAATAAAAAGAATGTATATCATTCATTGTTTTGACAAGGCTATTTTACATCCCTGAGTGATTAAAAACAACTTAGTTTGTTGTAGAAAATTGATAGGAATGCAAATGCTTCTTGTCCATATTAATACAAGTATATAATTTCCATTAGATAATATATATATATATATATATATATATATATATATATATATATATAAAATACAGGCATACCTCATTTTACTGTGCTTCACTGATGTATTTTATACAATTTGAGAATTTCAGGTAACCGGTGTTGAACAAGTCTAGTGGCACCATTTTTCCAACAGCCCATGTTCACTTCATATCTCTATTACATTTTAGTAATTCTCAAAATACTTCAAACTTTTCATTATTTTTATATTTGTTATGATGATCTATGATCAGTGATCTTCGATGTTATTATTGTAATTGTTTTGGAGCTCTGTGGGCTGCACTCATAAGATGTCAAACTTAATTGACACGTGTTGTGTAAGCGTTCTGACTGCTCCACCAACCAGCAGTTCCTCTCTCTGCCTTTCTCTGTCTCTCTGTCTCTCTGAGATCTCCATATTCTCTGAGACACAGTGATATTGAAATAGACAAATTAATAGTCCTACAGTGACTTCTAAGCGTTCAAGTGAAAGGAAGAGTCTCATGTCTCTCATGTAAAATCTATAGCTAGAAATGATTAAGCTTAATGAGGAAGGTATGTCAAGAGCTGAGCAGCTAAAAGCCAGGCCTCTTGCACCAAACAGCCAATTTTTTAATACAAAGTTAAAATTCTTGAAGGAGATTAAAAATACTACTCCGGTGAATGCACAAATGATGAGAAAGCAAACACCCTTACTGCTGATATGGAGAAAGTTTAGTGGTCTCGATAAAAAATCAAATCAGCAACAATATTCTTGAAAGCCTAATATAGAACAGGGACTTACTTCTCTTCAATTCTATGAACACTGAGAGAGGTGGGGAAACTGCAGAAGAGGTTTAAGGAAAGAAGCCATCTCCATACCATAAAAAGTTCCAAGACAAAGCAGCAAGTGCTGATGTAGAAGCAAGTGATCCAGAAGATCTAGTTGAGGTCATTAATGAAGGTGTCTACACGAAACAACAGATTTTCGATGTAGATGAAACAGCTTTCTATTAAAAACAAATATGCCATCTAGGACTTCCAAAGTAGAAGAGAAATCAGTGCCTGGCTTCACAACTTCAAAGGGCTGGCTGACTATTTTTTTTAGGGGAAAATGCAGCTGGTAACTTAAAGTTGTAATGAATGCTTGTTTACCATTCTGAAAAGCATAGAAGCCGTAAGAATTATGCTAAATTTACTCTTCCTGTGCTCTATAAATTAAACAACAAAGACTGAATGACAGTACATTAGTTTATGATATGGTTTATTGAGTATTTTGTGCCTACGGTTGAGACCCATTGCTCAGAAAAATAGATTTCTTTCAAAGTATTACTGCTCATTGACAATGCACCTGGTTGCCTAAGAACTCTAAAGGAGATGTACAAAGAGATTAATGTTGTGTTCATGCTTGCTAACAAAATATCCACTCTTCAGCCAATGGATCAAGGAGTAATTTTGACTTTCAAGTCTTATTATCTATGAAATACACTTAATACAGCTATTGCTGCAATAAACAGTGATACTTTTAATAAATCTGGGAAAAGTACATTAAAAACTTTCTGGAAAGGATATATTATTCTAGATGCAATTAAGAACATTCATGATTTACAGGACAAGATCAAAATGTCAACATTAACAACAGTTTGGATGACACTGATTCCAAATCTCATGGATGACTTTTTAGGAATTTAAAACTTCAGTGGAGGAAACAACTGCAGATGTGGTAGAAAGAGCAAGGGAATAGAATTAGAAGTGGAGCCTAAAGATGTGAATAATTTGCTACAATCTGATGATACATTTTTAATTGATGAGGATTTTTTTTCTTACGGAGGAGGAATGAAAGTGGTTTCTTGAGGCACAATCTAGTTATTCAATATTCCAAATTGTTGTTGTCATTTCAAAAACATTCACAAGCTGGTGAAGTTGCTGTCAGTGTTGTTGGAATGACAACAAAAGGTTTAGAATATTTAATCAATTTTGTTTATAAGGCAGGGGCTGGATTTGAGAGGACTGACTCTAATTTTGAAAGAAGTTGTACTGTGGGTGAAATGTTATTGAAGAACATCGTATGCTACAGAGAAATTTTTCATGAATAAAGAGTCAATTGTTGGGGCAGAAACTTCACTGAAGTCATATTTTAAAAATTTGCCACAGCCACCCAACCTTCAGCAACCACCAACATAGTTAGTAGTTAGCAGCCATCAACAGAGAGGCAAGATCCTTCTTCAGCAAAAAGATCACAACTCTCTGAAGGCTCCGATGATCACGAGTTTTTTAGCAAGAAAGCATTTTTTTTAGTTTAGTTATGTACATATTTTTAGATATAATGCTATTGCACACTTAGACTACAATATATTGTAAACATAACTTTTGTATGCATTGGAAAACCAAAGAAAAATGGGTTTTGTGAAGGAAACAATCACCTTATTACTATATTCACTTTATCATGGTGGTCTGGAATGTAACATCTCCAAGGTGTGCAAGCATATATTTTATATGCTAAATTTTTATTTGAATGAAAACTGGTTCCTTCAACAAGTTTGTATACAATATTTGACATACATTAATTTTATATCTGTAGTAGAATAGTAATTTTACTTTTTTAAAAGTATATCTTATCAACTTATATACATAATAAGGAAGAGCACTCTCTGTGAAGGCCAATAACTCAAAACAGGCATAGGGAGGTCTTATTAAGGGAAAGCCCAAAATATTTTATCAGAAAAAAGTGATTGTTCTGTGAGTCAAGTCTGTCTTTGACAACTAAGGATTGGTTGGCTTCCTGGGAGTACTGTTTTGGCTTATTGCTGATCTATGAAGTAATTCAAGGAGTTTTCTCTCTTTCTGTATACTTTGGGGCTGCTAAGTCAAATTAGTACAGTGAATCAAATCAAGATGGAGTCCACTAGTGCGGTTGAATATTTTTTTTTAATAACTCTTTCTAGTAAGAGTTCTCATAATGCAACTCTCCTACCATTGTGAAAAACTGTTGTAGAAGAAAAATTGTAGTTTGAACAACTAAACTTTTGAAATTTCAGCATAAACAGTATAGAAGGATAAATAATTAGGTAAGTACTTTATCCTTTTTTATTGACTATAAGGAGTTTAGGAATCTGGAAGAAAATCAGCATTTGTGTTCTTTGGCAAGGCTTTATGCAAAAGACAGACTTTAATTGAATCTACAAAAATAAAATAGACAAAAGAAAACAGGAAAGTATTTTATGAAAAGAAGTATCAATAGGGGCATGAAAGCAGAGGATGAAGCTAGCTTGGAATAGCAGTGGCAAGAACGAGGAGCCTGGGATGAAGGGAAACACTGAGGATTAGAAAATGACTGGTGGTGGTGAAGTAGCAGAAAGTAGCTAAGCATGAGGGTATCAGGCAAAGGAAATTTTGAGAAAGAAACCTGGACTGATGACTGGAATCGCAACAATCACAAAGCCCAGGAAACTCTCTGTAAAAAGCAGAGCAGAGATTTTTTTTTTTTAATGAAAAATCTCTGAAGACATTTTAAAGCAGAATAAAAAACGAGCTGAGGCATAGTAGAAGGAAATGCTGGCTCTAGGAAAACAAAAACCATATCTGAAATCTGAAAACAAGGTTGATTTATATATATACATATATACATGCATACACTCATGGGGGTGTGTATAATTTTAAATACATAATATACTTTTGAGAATGATGAGAATATGCAGTTAATGGGCATAGGATTTTGAATCCCAAACATTATTAAGACAGATAGGTGATTGTATCTGTGAATAAATTTTCAAGTTAAATTAAGTCATTTCTTTAACAATTTTGATAAATATAAAAGAAACATGCTACTTTCATCAAATTATGTTTTTAAAGTTGATGCAATTTTTCTATTAAATTATTTTAGAAAGTGTATGTATATGACCTTTCTCAAACTATCAGAATAATATATTTTGTATATCTCTTAATGTTTTAGATATGTATGTGTTTGTATACAGTAATTGAATATATTTTATCTGAAAGCAAAGGGTCCAAAAACCTGAAGGAAAAGTAAACATTTTTTGAATTAATATCTGGTTGAGAAAATGCTGGCTTCAGAGGTTTTTTGATGTCCAAATACTATATTTGCATCAGTGAACACAAGCTAGGGCTTCCAGAAGCTGTTAACTGTTTTTCTGTCCGTGATTGCCTATTTCTCATTAAAATAGCTCTAAAAGGGTCAAAAAGGTTAAATGACTAACAGATAAACTGGGGAAGTTCTTTTTTCAAATAAAGATATCTGTTATAATTCTACAAATGCACACTTGAAGCAGGATTGAGAAAGAGCCATACCACCCGTAGTACATGTGAGTCTCTGGACTGGAAGGAGGACACTAACAACACACTATGGACAAAACTGACAACGTCCCGATCTCTTATCACATTCTATGGAAGCATCTATTAGGTGGCTATGTGATGGTCAGGAAAATAAAGATATTGGGATAATTCTAACTTTTCACATTATACCCTCCTCCCAAGCCACTTAGGTTTAGATATCAAACAATGGTAGATTGGAGGACCAAACGGGCAGAGGTTACACATAGGTGTGATGCATATGTTCGAATCCACATATTCAAACCTCTAAGGGGTGTTTAGTTTATTATAACTTCATACTTTTCCCCAGTTCACAGATCTAAAACACTGGCCTTGAAGGCTTCAGATTGGACATTAATAGCCTTTGGCACATCCATTATCCAAAATTAAAAAATCTCTTTTAAGTGTACTGAAGAAAAGCATCATCAGTCCTTGAACAAAATGAACCTGCTGTCCATTAATAATATAGTAAAATGCATGAATCTGTATTTACAGAATACAAGATTTGTGGTTAGAGAATCTTAATTTAAAGTCTTTCATTTGTTAGCTACAAAACCAGCCTGGGAAATTTACTTAGAATATCTGTTCCTCAGTTTCATCAATTGAAGGGTGAGTTTAATGACATACATTTTTATGGAGTTATTTTAATATATTAAAATAATACATATAGATTACTTAGCACTGAACCTGCTACATAATATACTAATATATCTAATTCCTAATAATTAAAAAAGATAACATCAAACATCAGCAAAATGAAAAATAAATTTATGAATCTCCATAAAACCATCTAATATATTTTTTAAAATAAAGAAAAAAATAATGCATAAAAATCTCAGCCCATAATACCCCCACAGGGAATTTATGAATATTTAGAAAAAAAGGACATTTATCTATTCATATACAAATCAAATAACAATCATGAGTTAAAAAGGAATAGGTTAAATTTTGCATCAGAATAATTTGAATGATGAATATAAGAAATAAAAGAATTGAGACTATAAAATTTGTTTTGTGAAACAAAGCAGACTTGCAGAACGTAAAAGGCATTCATAAAGGGAAAAAATTCAGCTAGAATATGACATACTGAAAGCATGCTTGGCAAATAAGGGAGATGTGCATGGTGAATAACAGAACAGCTTTTACAGAACATCTAAACAAGCAAAAAGTGCTAAGTCATGGAATAAATGAAGTGTCTGGAGACTACAGAACTGAGACAAGGAATGGAAAGGACTAATTGTTTTGAGTAAAATTAATTATGAGAAAGCAATACTGAGACATCATCTAGATTAAATTCAGTTTACTATAGTAAACATTCATTAACTACAAGTCATTTCCTTATAGAAGCAGTCATCATGAAAAAAAACTTTTATTCATTTCTACACGTTAGTAACTCATCACTTTCAAGGAATATCAGGTTCTATTAAAATCACTTCTTCAAATTTGTTTTGATTAAAAGATATAATTATGTAAAAATGCTATAAATATTATCAAGATGGTTCCTCACTAAATACCATGAGCTATAAATCAAAACATGTTTTAGGATTGACTGCAAAGTATCACTAGGAGCATGTCTTGTTATGAATGACTCTGTTTTTAGGAAAGTTTGTGTTTAAAACTTTGGATGTTAAGTACTTGTTTTAATTGTCCTCATAATACCTTCATTGAATAAATTAGAAAAGGACTTGACTGTCAGGCCCACAATAGGTTCTGAACCTTAATGTCACGTATTTGTACTTATTAAAAATTGTTTCAATGAAAAGTACATTAGCGGTATTAACTTCTGGTCCAGTTAGAAGTTCTTCCATTTGAAAAATGTGATATTTGCATGGAACTGTTTGAATCTTTTTTACTTTCTTGCCCCCTCCCCTACATTGAATAGAATTTAATCTAGAATTTTCTCTTTTGATAAAAGAACAAAGACTGAATATGCTATTTGTAAATTAATGTTTAGTAACTAGGGATACACTTCAAATACTAGAACACATTGTAAGTGTAATCTTAGGTATTCTTATGAAAATGAATCTCTTAACTATCTTTTGAACCCATATTCACACTGATTTTCAAGATATTTTAAGTTATTTTTTTTTCTCTTTTCTTCAGAGGTCTTCTTATATGGGGGCTAATTTTTTTATTGTGTAATTCACAAGGGGCTGCACTTTTTTTTTATAAGGCTTACAACTATGGCTGGATGTTTTGCTCTAGTCCTTAAGAAGAGCCGTTTTATTTTTTATAATCACTTCTAAAGTCAGGTGGCCATGAACTGTTTGGCATGTGAGAGCTGATACAAATTGAAACCCAAGTAGAACTAATTGTATGTCACCCTATGAATGTTGACAATGAAAGGAATTACCTTGCCTGTAGTATACTGTCACTTCTGGACTGAAAAGCTGGGAAGAAACTTAATTTTTGCATAAGTCAGAAAAACTTACAGCTAGTGTTCACAATTTCCTGATTGACCTCAATAGATGAAGTGAACTGATAGTATTAATTTGGATTGAAGAAACTATCTGGTTCTTGGTTCATGTAAATGTACAGTCTATATGCAATATTAACTAAATCAGATCGTTTTTACAGTTTCACATGTGTACACAGGTTCCCTCCCAGTCCCTTCCACATCCATTAGTTATTGAACTTTTTAAACTGGAATTGAAACATTACAACAATGTTTTGGTGCAGCAATTTTATAAATGTATGCAGTAGAATATGTGTTATTTTTCTGAGGCAAACCAAAGGTAAATTTCTCAAAGTTCTTGCTGCCTTCTTTAACAGCGTTTGATGGAAGATCTTTTATAATTTGTAATAGATAAGGATAAACCAGATTGCAAACACTTAGTTAAAATCTTAAGTCATGTACCAAGTTTTTGGTCCAAATTGTGTAGGATAAGTTAAACTTAAATTGCATTCTATTAACCAATATAAGTGTATTTCTGTAAGCATAGTTATACTGAAATAAAGTTGTTTCTTTATTTTTAAAAAAAGAATCAGTACTAAAAATATCTATGCTTTAGGTATATTTGATATATCTATGGCCATTCTAGGAATGTTTTAATAGGCAGAATTTTGTTCAATCATGAGATGTGTTACGATAAAACATTTGCTCTCAAATTAATAAATTCTAAAACATTTTCTATACTAAAAGTCAAAATATAAAATAACCAAAGAAAGACTTAAAATTAAACCAAAAATAAACTGTGTAACAATTACACATACTCAACTTTAGTAATATATTTATTTACATTTATTGTGCACTCACTATGTGTGAGAAATTGTATGGAAATTATGCATTCATTTACTTCTCACTGTTTCTTTGATTTGCGTGTAGTAGTTACTGTGTATAAACTTGGAAGTACACAAAAACTTCATTTAAAACTTTCAAATTTGAACTAATTTTAGACTTATGGAGAATTGCAAAAGTAGCACAGAGATTTCTCTCATATCCCTGGACTCTGCTTTTCCTAATGTTAACATCTTTCAAAATCATAGTACAATTGTCAAGAAGTGTCTGAAAGTAAAAAGAAAAATAGTCCCAAACTTGAATAGACCAAAATATTTTTCCCAGTATTATTCTTAGAAGAAATTAGCATTCCTGATAAAATCTTTATATAGTTTCTGAAAACAGTTCTCGGAATTTAGACATGCTCTGTGAAAGAGTTACCCCTAACCTTATTGAGTCTCAGTTATCAGAGTCTGGAAGGTCTTTAACCATTATTTCTTATGTGTTTAATCCAATAATAATTATATAGTCTTCCCTTGACTTGCAGAATATTATATCATTATTTAATGTTACATTACTATAATGTATTATTAATTATAAATATATTAATTATTTTTCTCTGGTTCTTATCTATTGAATGTAAGATTGTAAGAAGCTTGGACACATGCCAACAACTCAATGTGTGAACAATTTTTCTTTATTAGAAGAAGGAAATTAATCCTATCAATACCATTTCCTGGAATAATATGCCATAGAAATCAAGGCAAGGCAAAACAAAGAGTAAGTCTATATTTTTCTCATAGGTGGAAAATCTCTGAAATGACTAAAGGACTGAGTGACAAACACTTTGCCAGTCTAGTAGTTTCTTAATCACTGACTTTAGCAGTATTGGAGAATCAATATTGTTTGACAGTCAACCACTAATGACAATTTAATAAATGGACTTTATTATTTATGAATATGATAATTGGTTAATAGATTACTATATGATATTTGGCAACTCTAAAGCAGTTAAAACAGAGAAAAACAATGATTTAATGTGAATGAGTTTTCTAAGTTCTAACATCTATAACAATACACAGGAATAGAACTGATGGTGAGCCTAGTCCCATTTGTGCAATTAAAAATGTAAAATGTAAAATTATGACCCTCAAATATAAAATTACACTTGTCAATACTTTTTTTCAATTCATTAATTAATGAGTGAGCCAGTAAGACTTCATTTGAGAATTTGACTAAAATTATTTATATTCTTTATGAGAAAACATGCTTTTTTGCTACTATGGACACAAATTATTTGCATTGCCATCATTTTTGAAAATAATTTTAACTCCTGGCCAGGCATGGTGGCTCACGCCTGTAATCCCAGCACTTTGGGAGGCCAAGGCGGGCAGATCACGAGGTTAGGAGTTCAAGACCAGCCTGGCCAACATGGTGAAACCCCATCTCTACTAAAAATACAAAAATTAGCCAGGTGTGGTGTTGGGCATCTGTAATCCCAGCTACTTGGGAGGCTGAGGCAGGAGAATCACTTAAACCCAGGAGGCAGAAGTTGCAGTGAGCTAAGATCATGCCACTGCACTTCAGTCAGGGCATCAGAACAAGACTCTATCTAAAAAAAAAAAAAAAAAAAAAAAAAAAAAAAAAAAAAAAAAAAAAAAAAAAAAAATTGATCTGGCTAATTAATTTCAGTCTGGCTAAGAATCATTGCTGGAGAGCCACTGGACTCATTTGGAGGTAGGAGGGCACTCTGGCTTTTAGCGTTGACAGAATTCTTGAGCTGGTTCTTTCTCATCTGTGTGGATTGATATTCCTTTAACATCTGAAGTTGCTATCCTTTGGATGGGGCTTTCAGCTGTTACAATTTATAATGCTGTTAAGAGTTTGTGATATAAGTTGGATTTAGTTGATTGTCTTTGTTTCTGAATACCCTGATGCCTTAGGCTCAGCACTGCGAGTCAGAATTATTTAACCCTGGGGTGCTGGGACTGGGACCGGGACCACAGCCTTATTCTCTGGCCCCCTTGAGGTCAAGCATTGGTTGCACTGGGGAATGGGAGAATGAGGTGCTCCCAGTTTGCTGGCAACAGTGCTCCGTTAGGTTTTCAGCAAAAGCACTCTGCTGGGGCTGTTGGATGGCCTTGAGTAAAATCTTTCTGATGGGTCTCTGTCAGCAAAAGCACTCCAGTGGGATGGCAGGAGTGGCCAGTGAGAGAGCTACGGTAGCGGCTCTGGTAAAAGCACTCCAGCAGGTTGGAGTTGGGTCACTGCAGGCAAATGTGCCTCAGCCGGGAAGTGGTCAGGCCACAGGCAAAAGTGCTCTGGCATGGTGGCTGAGGGTTCATGGACAAAAGGGCTCCTGCAGGTTGCTAGGGTGGCCATGGATGAAAGGTCTCCAGTGCAACAGCAGCAAGGCTGCAGATACTGTGGTGTGGGTAAGCACTCTGGCAGGGCAGTGGGTAGGCTCCAGGCAAAACACTCTGGTAAGGGTCCACTTTATCTTTGCAGTATACATTTAGAAATAAATTTTGGGGTCAAAGGAAAAGTATACACAATAGAGGTTTTAGTGGAATTTCATTGTTTTATTGTACACTCTTTTATGTATTATCAAATAAAAATCCTCATAAAATACAAATATACAGAACAAAATAAAATTATATGTAATAGTGATAACTAGTGTTAAAATTTTGACATGTCTTTCAGAATTTCCTTTACAAATATATGTGAGCACTTGGATTGAGTTTTAATTAAAAGTCATCCAAATATTATTAAGAATCGATTATACGCAATAATATAAATGAGAACAAAACAGAATTTGTGTCAGGCTTACATGAAGAATAAAAATAATAGTTAACTCTTTTGAGTGTTAAGCACAATTGGATGTGTATTTGCTCATTTGGTCTCCACATTCATCCCACAAAGTAGAAATAACTTGTCTAAGTTTACACAACTCAGATGTGGAGATGAATAATAGAATATAAATGAACCCAAGAATCCTGAACATGAGCTCCTGCCCTTAACTCTGTACCATAGGAGAGGCACACTAGATCACTAATCATGTTGTATTGTACGCGAATGGTACCTCTGAAATTTTGTAAATTGGTAGTTATGAGGGTCTCTCAGATTAAGCATACTGCCTATGTGTAACCCGATTTCTCCCTAATCACACATGATAAATATAATGCTGTATCAGTTTTGATGATTTTAATGTATTTCACTTTTATGTAATTTCATTAAAAATATAGACACGTACTAAATAATTACCTTTGGTAGGAACTATGCTTATTATACATGTTCAGACATCTATCTTTGTACTTGTTTTTTGTTGCTTCCTTAAGAATAGTTTTGCAAGTAGAATCCCTTGGTGGAAGGATATATACAATGAAATTTTTACACTTATTATTTATTTTTCCTCCAGAAAAGCATTAATATATAGTCATCAATAGAACATTTATTCTATTGCAGCAATATAACAAGAGTCACTGTAATACTGGATATTATAGGTTCCTTTAATATTTTGCAAATATTTAAAATTTGATTTTACTAACATTTCTTAAATGTCCTACTTTTATCAGAAAATCAATATCTATTTTTCTAAGTATAATATTCCTGTGGTAAGTATGTTTAAAAACATAATTATAAGGATATAGTTGCTATTATTTAGTAAGTTACATAAGCATGCTACAATAATTTTGATACTTTGTTTACACAATTTCATCAAGCTTTTTGAAGATCTTAAACCAATGAAAAGTTTATATATGATGAAACAAACAGATCTTAAATATTTTTATTATTTTTTAACACCTGTAGGATGTGTAGTAATGTCACCTCTTTCATTTCTAATAGTGATAATTTCTGTTACTGTCAGTGTTAGTAAAAGCTTGTCAACATTAGTATTTTCAAGATTTCAATTTTTGTGTTTGTTAATTTTGTTTGCCTATTCTAGTTGATTGCTACTCTTATTTTTATTGTATATTTTATTATTCTTATTTAATGTTTTATTTACCTGTTGGCGAACCACCCTTGCAATCTTTCAATAAATTCCACCTGTGGCCACATTTTTGTTGCTTGTTTTAGTACACTGTTCAATCAGTGTGCTAAAATTTTATAGAGCATTTTTGCATCAATATTGATACATGAAATTGGTCATAGCAGTAAGCAATCTAATACCCAGATGCCATTTTCTACATATACTTTTTCAGTAAAATACTCTAAATCTTGCAGAAATGGCTGATAAAGCAAAGATGGCAAAATTTAATAATATTTCAATCTAGTTGAAAAGTAGATGGGTGCTTATTGTAGTATCCTTCAAAGTTTTCTTTGGTTTAAATTTTTAATATAAAGAATGTGTAAAGTGTGTTCTAATTTTATCACTTTGAAAATATGGTAAATAATGGTAAGAATTATTTTATTTCATTGTGCAAACGTAGCTTAAAAAGAATCAAAAATTTCATTAGGGCAATTAATTCACTAGCTATTATTTTAATTTCAGATGTGCAATATAACAATAACTTTAACATGATATAAACTACTAACTGTATTCCAGTATTATTTATATATTGATTATTAATGTCCAAGTCACTTTAATAAAATGTGAATTCTGTTCTCTGGTAGCATCAATTACATTCAAAGCTGTCACCCATAGCCTGAGAATCACAAAATAGATAGTAAGAACTTCAGTTGCTATGACTTGTTCCAGCATTTATCTGTGAGACTTGTTCATTCAATTACGTTTACGAAATGCTACTATGAACAGGCATTCTCAGTGCTGGGAAAATACAAACTAAAAAGTAATAAAATTAAGAATTCTTGCTCACAAGGAGCTTATATTTTAGTAGAAAGAGAGGAAGGTTAAATATTTTAAATAAATAAATTATATTGTAGCTTCTATGATAAGTGCTCAAGAGAAAAAGAACAGAGTTAAAAGAACATGAAATTCTGATGCAAAGTGGAATGGTGGTAGGGTCACTATTTTAAGTAGAAAGGTCACAAAATGACTCATTAAAAGTAATTTCATAGCAAAACTCAAATAAGGATTATTGTAGAATACATTTATTAAGAGATCAATTGTCTATTAATCTACCTGTCCAGGTCTTTGTCATCTCTATGGGGTTTATGTGGGAGACCTGTGCAGGTATCTAAGTGACAACAACATTTATTAGATGTTTTTTAAAGTTCTGTCTTTAGAGAAAAATGCAATGCTCTTTTAAATCTTTAAAATTCTTAGAGAGAAAATGAAAGGAATGCATAGTTGTGGATAATATGCTGTGAAAAGTGTAATCACAATAAAACCCCCAAACTTTTCAATATATTCTTAGATACAAATACAGAACAAATATTGCTTTCCCCTTTCAATGAAAACTTTTTATTTCTCTGAAAGTCTGTTTCAGAATTCTCAGTAGATGTTTATTTTTTACTTAAAGCAGGCTCACAGAAGCATGCTGAAGAGGGAAATTTTTATGAATTTCCCTTTTCAAACTGAACAACAGTGAATGCTTCTAGCAAATCCAGTGTGCTCCATTTCATGCATTAATCCACTTAGTAAGCTCAGGTAATACTTTTAAACAAAATACATATTTTTGAAAAGATTGTACCACTGGCCCAGTATTTCAGAAACTCTATAACAATATTGCATTTATTTCCTTCCATGTTCCTAGTTTGAGATATCAAAACTAATAATAAATAAAACATGAAGGGCCATTCACATTTATGCACACTTGTTTACTCCTTTGGAATTCTGCTAATGAAAATTAGCATTGAAAATCAAGTTTGAATGAAACTCTAATTTCATTTGTGAGTCTTCGTAAAATTCTGTAGATTCATTTATAATATCAGTATTTTGAAACAAATACTACGTAATTTGCATTCACTTGTAAAGAGTTTTATAGGTTATAATTTGCTTGAATCTAAAAACTCAAATTTGTTTGTATAAATATAAATTATTGTTTTTCTCATGCTGCTATCCTGAAATTAAAATTCTGAAAAGGTAGCAGTTATAATTTTTCTTAGAATTTTTTTAAAAATGTAAAAAATTTTCTTTCTACCCACAAAAGTTAAAAAGTTTTCAAAAAAATATATATTTTTTATCTTATTTAAGAAATACATAGATTCTACCAGACATCATATGCATCAGACATCAACCATGAAGTAATCTTGCAGACGGATCTATATTTTCTATAGATATCAATTTATAGAAGCAGAGAAACCTACTAAATACCACCTGGAGAAATGCAATAAACAGAACCTAAATTGTGAATAATTGACCAGAGCAAAAAGCTGGTTTCTTCTATCAATATTTTCCAAAAAAAAAAAAAAAAAAAAAACAGAGAGAGATGAGAGAAATTATACTAATAGACTTACTCTGAATACATGGGTCATGATCCAAGTGAACAAACTGTAAAAAAAAAAAAAAAAAAATTGTGACACAACTGGAAAATTGAAAAACAGAAGTATATTTAATGAAATTATTAATTTTGGTAGCTAAGCAAAATGTATTGAAATCTTTTTTTTTTTTAGGATTTAGAGCTACTTATTGAGATATTTACAGGTATAGTTATATGAAATCTGAGGAAATAGATGGAGGTATACAACAAGAAAGATTGACATGACTTGACAATTGTTGAAGCTAGTAATTTTTTCATAGCATTTATTATGCTATTTCTTTCCTTTGGTATATAACTAACATTTTTATAATACTTATAATGTAAATTAAAGCCTTGAAATGAGAAAACTATTCTATGTCATTATAGTTGGAGAAACTCATACAATAATTGAGACTTTACTATGTTATACATACCCAAGTTAAACAAAGTAATTCAATAGCAACTGCATTTATAAACATATATTAAATACATATTTAATATATGTTTATTTAACATTATTGACCAAATAGAACTTCTCTTTAGGAGATTACCTATAGAATTGTGTCTCAGAAACCTCTATTATCATATGATACATTTCATAATTAATCATTTTTAAGTATACTTTTGGATCGGTTACAAGTATTTGTTTACAACATATATTCTTGAGTTTTATAGCATATAAACTAATTTTATTCATTTCCTATGTAATTTATTTATACCATGTGTGTATTTTATTATCTAATAAGAATACATAAGAATATTCAGTTCTATGGTTGTAATCAAGTTACGATTACATAAAATTGGCTGCATTAGTTATCTATTGCTAAGTAACAATATCATCATAAACTGCATGATGTAATTAATGCACAGTTATCACTTCACAATTTCTATGGGTTAGGGGTCTAGGCACTGCTTAGCTGAGTCATTTACAAGGCTAAAATCAAGGTTTTGGCCTGGGTTAAGGTCTCATCTGATGCTTGACTGGGAAAGGGTTTGTTATTTCACTAACATGCTTATTTACAGCACTGTTATTTACAGACTTCCAGACTGCACTTGGAGGGAGAAAATTAGGGTGTAAATATCAAAAGGTGAAGATCATGAATATGACCTTAGAATCTATTTACCAAATTAATGAAGTCAGTAATACTCACAAACTGTAACAAAACATTTATAATAAAGTATAGAACAAACTAGCCTCTTTTTTTGCTAATTAGATGCAGTTACACAATGTTTCACATTAAATTTACTATTAAAATAATTTCACATATTCACGTTACTCAACTATTTTATGAAACATTCTTTAATCTTTTGTCTTTGATTTTATTTAATGGAAGTGAAGATTGTTGTTATACATCTTACTTTTTGTTTGCCAACAAAATTAATGTATTTTTAAATAAAATCAGTCTCATTTATATATTTTATCTACCTGTGATCATGACCATGAATTCTTGGTTGTATTCCAATTATGCAAATTCAATATTAATCTTAGATATTTAAAGGTGAACCTCAATGTTCTCTTTCACAATATGCAACACATATTTAGTTGTAAAACTCAAAGGAAAATACGCACATATTGTATTTAATAAAATAATAATTTCTCACTCTGGCTACATCTTCATAAGAAAGAAAAATTGAAAAATAGCTATCAAATAAAGTGAAATTTTGCTGGAGAGTCTGAAATAATTTGATCAATGTTTAATTCCAGTTTGTCTATCAGAAGGCAAATGTCACTCTATTGTGCCTTTACAGAAACCCACAAGTCACTTTTGGAATAAAATGGTTCATCATGAAAAGTCATTCAATGACATGTAGGTATCAAAGTACAAACTATGTCTGAATTGCTCACTTCAGCAGAAGTCAACAAATCCACACTAGCTAGTTTTAACAAAACAAGTACGCAATATGGAAAATTAAGTGCTTATGCCATCATTTAAAGGCTAAAGAAATAACTTTAGAGAGATCTTTCTAGGTATTTTGCTTTTGCTACAATTTGGGAGGTTTCAAATGCTGTTGAATTGAAAGATAACTGCTTAAAAGGAAGTTGTTGCTACAGTTTCTTGCTTTAGAACATTATCACTTTACTTAGAAACAACCTTCCATATAACTATTTTTCCATCTGACATAGTCTACTTGCATCAACATCTCTTATAGATATACATATTTGCTGGATAAGGATGTTAACTGTAAAAGAAAATAGAGGAAATGTAATTTTTAAGTTCTTAGCTAAGAGAGTTTATGCTAGAATGGATTATTGAGTTTGCTAATTTACATACCAATATATAACAATATATTCATCTATATATGTACCAATTCAATATAATAAGAAAATAAACACTGGTTGTGTCTTGCATTCTTATTTTATTTTTTTTATTGCATTGTAGGTTTTGCATTCTAATTTCAAATAGTCTCACTTTCATTGACAAAACTTTGTAAGAATTAATTTACAAAGTCAGTCTTGTTGAGAATATTATAGGGTTCATTCAAAATAGCAATCATTATTTATGTAATAATGCCATGTATTATATGTTAACTTTACATTTTTAAGTGTCTTTATCTTAATTTTCACTCATTTTTACCACTATTAATTTATAAAAGTTATGAAGTTTAAACAGTCACTATAAAATCTATTCTGAATATGGGGATAGACAGGCATTAAAACACCAAAGTAACTTGTCTAATTCACATGTAACCTAGTAGGACCTAGGTTATAAGACTCCTAAAATACTACCCTTTTTCTTAAAATATGTTGTCTCATATGGAGAAAAGTATCATTAGGTACTGATATCCTGCTGTCCACATGACCTTTGTCAAACAAGGTTTCAGAATTTGTATATATGGGGAAACTACATATTAATATATATTCAACTATATATCGAAAATAAAGACTGCAATAGACAAAAGGAAAGAAAAAAATGCTCCTTTAATACATTTTTATAAATGAGGGAAATATAAGGATAATATCATTATAATTATAATGGTTATGAAATTTATAATCCAAATCTGAGGAGGGCAGGTGTAGCTATCTTAATTTGTCTATAACTGAATTCCCATTTGCTCTGGAGGCCCTCTTTCTGCCAACAGAAAGAAAACACAATTTTGGTACTTTTAGTTAACTCAGCAACTTAAAGTTTAAAATTTAGTTGATTTATAGGCAAGGTTCAGTTAAAAGTTTCTTGCCTATCCCTTGTCCTTCCTGCCTGGAGCATTACTTTCTACTATGGTCCTGTGAGCCAAGACATTGCATCTTAGATGCTCATATACGCTGACTGTGTGGTAGCTTTATTTAACTGTATTCGAATAAACACATGTGTTATTGGGAAAGAACAAATAACAGGACCTTTATCCCTACTGAAAGGTTACCCGATTTTCAGTTTCAGCTGATAACCAGGAAGGTTATCAGATATTCGATATTTTAAAAGGGAAAATAGTTTATTTACTTGAAATCTTATGATTTTCAAATGTTGGCTCACTATTTTTAAAAAATAAGGGTATATGCAAAACATGTAAAATCTACATGAAGATTGCTGTTGATGCCCAGGATGCTGGCTCACAATATCTGACACTTTGAGAATTTATTGCATCTTCAGCTATTGGAAATTTAATAAAGTGCTTCAGTATTTTTTCACTTAACATTGAAAAGATTAGCTTCTTTGTAATAATATGAATACTATGATTCTTTTTACAAGCTGTAGTACATGCAACTTGAGTTTCTCTTACTGGTCTCATTACCAGTCATCTGTTATAGTAATCTGTTAATTAAAATTAAATGGTTCTGAAGAGTGATTTTCATTTTATCCCATCTATAGCTATCCCTTCCTGGTAGAATCTATAGCTGTTTTTCAATGAGTTTTTGTTTGTTTGTTTGTTTTGTTTTTTGTTGTTGTTGTTGTTGTTTTGAAATGCTACTCATATTTTCATTCAATCATGGTAGACTTAATCCATGGATATCCCTTGGTTCTCTCTAAAATTCATCACAGAAACAGCAGTGGAATAATAAAAATATTTTGATCTAATACAGAAAGAAAAGAATAGTGGACAAGAACAAAAGAGGTCAACATATTTTTGGAAGATGGAAAAGAGAGCATGGATGTAATGATTGGCACAGCAGAACAAGGAATGAAAGCACATGCCTGCAGTGGAGAAGCCAATTAAAAGCCAGCTACTCTGCCTTGCAAAAACTAAGAAGGAAATCATCACAGAAGGAGCCAAAGTAGGTAGGGGAGAGAGTAGGAGCTGAAAACTGGCATGATTGTTAAGACATGACAAGGAACAGACCTCTAGCTTCCCTTTGCAACTCAGAGTTGGCCAAAATCAGCAATATCCCATTTTTTCAGGAGAAATTGAATGTGAGACTCAGCAACATAAGATGTTGAGGTACTTCACTGCAAATGATGTGGGAAGTGAAAGGCAGCACACTGAATGTTGATACACGCTTCCTGTAGTCCTGTTCCTGGCTCAGTCCATAGTAATCTAATAGTCAAGGATAGAGATCTTCAGATAAGAGACGATAGGACTCATCTCTAGAAAAACTGAAAAGCACTTGGTGGGGAAAAGATCTACAAACAGTGAAATTCTGCAATGAAATTTTAGCAAGCTACCGTAAGCTCTCTCAGATACATATCTATGTCAATAATCTTTTTAGAATCTCACTTCAAATACAAATGTTAAGTATCACCAGATTTTAAAAGAGAACACCCAACATAAAAAATAAATTAAAGGAAAATAGAAGGGACAAAATACAATGCAAGAAACAGGCAAACATCTCAAAAGGCTATCATTAGTGTTCTGAGGGAGACAGAATAATGAATACTATGAGAAAAAGAACATTTAGAGCATAGAAAACTGCCTTTGATAGTTAAATATGTAAGTCAGAAGACAAAAGGATGAAATTTTACACAAGCTAGATGCAAAAAAAAAAAAGAAGTGAATATTGAAATGAATAAAAAGATAATTACAGCCTAAGTGTAAGAGGCCAACTATTCAATGATAGTCTTCTCAGAATTGGAAAACAAAGAAAATGAATGTGGATATAATGTAGAAATAAAAACAGAAAAATGTTTCTCAGAATCGATTGAAAGGGTATCATTCAGAAAAATCAATTAAAGAAACTAAAGAGCGGGAATGCTGGGAAGATGGCCACCTAAGAACAGCTCAGGACTTCAGCTCCCAGTGAAAGTGCAGAGGGTGAGTGGACGCCGCATTTCCAGACAAACTCTTATTGCCCACAGACCAGGAGATACCTAGGGAGAGGGGTCGCCAGCGTTGCAGTCCCAGCCGGTGCGGCTGTTTTGGCCCCCAGGGGACTGATTCCGCCCGCGCGGGTGCTGTGACCACTCCCTGTTGCTGCGGTTCTCCGTACAAAAGACACTGGTCTGGGAGTCCTCTTAGCTGGTGAGCAGAGCCCTGAGATGACACAGTTGCCCACTCATCTGAAATAGCGAGTCAGGCCAGGAGATTCCTAGGCAAAAAATCCGCCAGGAGCCGGCGCCGCAGTTCGAGCCGACTCTGTGAGTCGCAGCACGGGAGATCCCGGCGCCTTTTCAACAAGCGACCGGAACGCGGGGTCCTTCAACTTAAAAGAAAAGACTCTGAGTCAGAGAGCCAGGTGATCAGGCTCGGTTGGTCCCACCCCTCCACCCCCAACAACAAGGAAAACAAAAACAGTAATTGGAAACCCTCTGGGTTGAGCCCTTCAAACCAAGGACAGCTGAACCAGGATGTCCTGCTCCGCGGGGGAGGGGCTTCCGCCATTACTGAGACTCTCCACCGCTATGGAGGCAGGCTGCCGTTGCCGAGGCAACCTGCCACAACAGAGAGAGTCCGCCATAACAGAGGCGGGGCCACCATTGCCCAGACATTTTTAACTATGCCCATATAAAAAGGACTACAGGGAAGAGCTCAGGGCAGCTGGGCGGAGCCCAGAGCAGCTCAGCAAAGCCCCTGCGGGCAGGCAGTAGCTAGGCCTGCTGCTAGCTGGGCGGGTCAGACCTGAAAGAAAAATCAAAAAAGGCAGTAGTGCAACGGAAACTCATAAAGCTCCAACTCCCTGGGACAGAGACAGACAACAGGTGGATAAACCCACAAAAATGGGAAGAAACCAGCGCAAAAAGGATGAAAACTCCCGAAACCAGAACACCTCTCCTCCTAAAAGGGATCACAACTCCTCACCAGCAAGGGAACCAGACCGGATGGAGAAGGAGGGTGATGAAATGACAGAATCAGACTTCAGAAGGTGGGTAGTAAGAAACTACAGTGAGCTAAAAGAACATGTTCTAACCGAATGCAAAGAAAATAGTAACCTTGAAAAAAGATTGGACGAACTGCTGACGAGAATGGAAAGCATAGAGAGGAGTATAAGTGAATTGATGGAGCTGAAAAACGCAACACGAGAACTTCGTGAAGCATGCACAAGCTTCAACAGCCGAATTGACCAAGCAGAAGAAAGGATATCAGAGGTCGAAGATCAACTCAATGAAATAAAAAGAGAAGGCAAGAACAGAGAAAAAAGCACAAAAAGAATGAACAAAATCTTCAAGAAATGTGGGACTATGTGAAAAGACCTAATCTACGTCTGATAGGTGTACCTCAGTGTGATGAAGAGAATGAATCCAAGCTGGAAAATACTCTTCAGGATATTATCCAGGAAAACTTCCCCAACCTAGCAAGGCAGACCAATATTCAAATCCAGGAAATACAGAGAACACCACAAAGATATTCCTCAAGAAGAGCAACCCCAAGGCACATAATCGTCAGATTCACCAGGGTTGAAATGAAAGAGAAAATGCTAAGGGCAGCCAGAGAGAAAGGTCGGGTTACCCACAAAGGGAAGCCCATTAGACTCACAGCAGATCTCTCAGCAGAAACCCTACAAGCCAGAAGAGATTGGGGGCCAATATTCAACATCCTTAAAGAAAAGAACTTTCAACCCAGAATCTCCTATCCAGCCAAACTAAGCTTCGTAAGTGAAGGAAAAATAAAATCCTTTGTGAACAAGCAAGCACTCAGAGATTTCATCACCACCAAACCTGCTCTACAAGAACTCCTGAAAGAGGCTCTACACATATAAAGGAACAACCAGTACCAGCCACTCAAAAACACACCAAATGATAAGAGAGCATCAACACAATCAAGAAGCTGCATCAACTAACCAACAAAACAGCCAGGTAGCATCAAAATGACAGCATCAAATTCACACATAACAATACTATCCCTAAATGTCAATGGACTAAATGCCCCAATCAAAAGACACAGACTGGCAAATTGGATAAAAAGCCAAAACCCATCAGTGTGCTGTATCCAGGAAACCCATCTTACATGCAAGGATACACAAAGGCTCAAAATAAAGGGATGGAGGAAGATCTACCAAGCAAATGGAGAGCAAAAAAAGGCAGGAGTTGCAATTCTCATCTCTGATAAAACAGACTTTAAAGCAACAAAGATCAAAAGAGACAAAGAAGGACATTACATAATGGTAAAAGGATCACTGCAACAAGAAGAGCTAACGATCTTAAATATATACGCACCCAATACAGGAGCACCCAGATACATAAGGCAAGTTCTTAATGACTTACAAAGAGACTTAGACTCCCACACAATAATAGTGGGAGACTTTAACACCCCATTGTCAATATTAGACAGATCAACCAGACAGAAAATCAACAAGGATATCCAGGACCTGAATACAGACCTGGAACAAGCAAACCTAATAGACATTTACAGAACTCTCCACCCCAAATCCACAGAATATACATTCTTCTCAGCACCACATCACACCTACTCTAAAATTGACCACATAATTGGCAATAAATCACTCCTCAGCAAATGCAAAAGAACAGAAATCATAACAAACAGTCTCTCAGACCACAGTGCAATCGAGTTAGAACTCAGAATGCAGAAACGAACTCAGAACCGCACCGCTTCATGGAAACTGAACAACTTGCTCTTGAATGTTGACTGGATAAACAATGAAATGAAGGCAGAAATAAAGATGTTCTTCGAAATCAATGAGAACGAAGACACAACATACCAGAATCTCTGGGACACATTTAAAGCAGTCTCTAGAGGAAAATATATAGCAATGAGTGCCCACATGAGAAGCAAGGAGAGATCTAAAATTGACACCCTAGCATAAAAATTGAAAGAGCTAGAGGAGCAAGATCAAAAAAACTCAAAACCTAGCAGAAGACAGGAAATAACTAAGATCAGAGCAGAACTGAAGGAAATAGAGACACAAAAAATTCTTCAAAAAAATCAATAAATCCAGGAGCTGGTTTTTTGAAAAGATCAACAAAATAGACCACTAGCCAGATTAATAAAAAAGAAAAGAGAGAATAACCAAATTGATGCAATAAAAAACGATAAAGGGGATATCACCACAGATTCCACAGAAATCCAAACCATCATCAGAGATTATTACAAACAACTCTATGCACATAAACTAGTAAACCTGGAAGAAATGGATAAATTCCTGGACACCTGCATCCTCCCTAGCCTAAACCTGGAAGAAGCTGAATCCCTGAATAGACCAATAACATGGTCTGAAGTCGAGGCAGCAATAAAGAGCCTACCACCCAAAAAAAGCCCAGGTCCAGATGGGTTCACAGCTGAATTCTACCAGACATACAAAGAGGAGCTGATACCATTCCTTCTGAAACTATTCCAGACAATCCAAAAAGAGGGAATCCTTCCCAAATCATTTTACGAGACAAACATCATCCTGATACCAAAACCCGGCAGAGACTCAACAAGAAAAGAAAATTACAGGCCAATATCCATGATGAACATAGATGCAAAAATCTTCAATAAAATACTGGCAAACCGATTGCAACAGCATATCAAAAAGCTCATCCACCATGATCAAGTAGGATTCATCCCGGGGATGCAAGGCTGGTTCAACATACGCAAGTCCATAAACGTAATTCACCACATAAACAGAACCAGAGACAAAAACCTCATGATTATCTCAATTGATGCAGAGAAGGCTTTCGACAAAATTCAACAACGCTTTATGCTAAAAACCCTCAATAAACTAGGTATTGACGGAACGTATCTCAAAACAATAAAAGCTATTTACGATAAACCAACAGCCAATATCATACTGAATGGGCAAAAACTGGAAGCATTCCCTTTGAAATCTGGCACTAGACAAGGATGCCCTCTCTCACCACTCCTATTCAATATAGTACTGGAAGTTCTAGCCAGAGCAATCAGGCAAGAAAAAGAAATAAAGGGTATTCAAATTGGAAAGGAGGAAATCAAATTGTCTCTATTTGCAGATGACATGATTGTATGTCTGGAAGACCCCATCATCTCAGCCCAAAATCTCCTGAAACTGATAAACCACTTCAGCAAAGTCTCAGGATACAAAATCAATGTGCAAAAATCACAAGCATTCCTATACACCAGTAATAGACTTCAAGAGAGCCAAATCAAGAACGAACTGCCATTCACAATTGCTACAAAGAGAATAAAGTACCTAGGAATACAACTAACAAGGAACGTAAAGGACCTCTTCAAGGAGAACTACAAGCCATTGCTCAACGAAATAAGAGAGGATACAAACAGATGGAGAAACATTCCATGTTCATGGTTAGGAAGAATCAACATCGTCAAAATGGCCATACTGCCCAAAGTAATTTACAGACTCAACGCTATTCCCATCAAGCTACCAATGACCTTCTTCACAGAACTGGAAAAAAACACCTTAAACTTCATATGGAACCAAAAGAGAGCCCGCATAGCCAAGTCAATTCTAAGCAAAAAGAACAAAGCAGGAGGCATCACACTACCGGACTTCAAACTATACTACAAGGCTACAGTAATCAAAACAGCATGGTACTGGTACCAAAACAGAGATATAGACCAATGAACAGAACAGAGGCCTCAGAGGAAATACAACATACCCACAACCATCTGATCTTCGACAAATCTGACAAAAACAAGCAATGGGGAAAGGACTCCCTGTTTAATAAATGGTGTTGGGAAAACTGGCTAGCCATGTGCAGAAAGCAGTAACAGGACCCCTTCCTGACACCTTACAACAAAATTAACTCCAGATGGATTAAAGACTTAAACATCAGACCTAATACCATAAAAACCTTAGAAGAAAATCTAGGCAAAACCATTCAGGACATAGGTGTAGGCAAGGACTTCATGACCAAAGCGCCAAAAGCAATGGCAACGAAAGCCAAAATAGACAAATGGGACCTAATCAAACTCCACAGCTTCTGCACGGCAAAAGAAACAGTCAGTAGAGTGAATCGGCAACCAACAGAATGGGAAAAAATTTTTGCAGCCTACCCATCTGACAAGGGGCTGATATCCAGAATTTACAAAGAACTAAAGCAGATCTACAAGAAAAAAACAAACAAGCCCATTCAAAAATGGGCAAAGGATATGAACAGATACTTTACAAAAGAAGACATACAGGAGGCCAACAAACATATGAAAAAATGCTCATCATCACTGGTCATCAGAGAAATGCAAATCAAAACCACAATGAGATACCATCTCACACCAGTTAGAATGGCGATCATTAAAAAATCGGGAAACAACAGATGCTGGAGAGGATGTGGAGAAAAACGAACACTTTCACACTGTTGGTGGGAATGTAAATTAATTCAACCATTGTGGAAGACAGTGTAGCGATTCCTCAAGGACCTAAAAATAGAAATCCCATTTGACCCAGCAATCCCATTACTAGGTATATATCCAAAGGATTATAAATCATTCTACTCAAGGACACGTGTACACGAATGTTCATTGCAGCACTGTTTACAATAGCAAAGACCTGGAACCAACCCAAATGCCCAACGATGATAGACTGGATAGGGAAAATGTGGTACATATACACCATGGAATATTACGCAGCCATCAAAAACGATGAGTTCACGTCCTTTGTAGGGACATGGATGAACCTGGAAACCATCATTCTCAGCAAACTGACACAAGAGCAGAAAATCAAACACCGTATATTCTCACTCATAGGCGGGTGTTGAACAATGAGAACACATGGACACAGGGAGGGGAGCACTACACACTGGGGTCCGTTGGGGGGAATGGGGGAGGGGAGGTGGGAAGAGATAGCATGGGGAGAAATGACAGATACAGGTGAGGGGACAGAAGGCAGCAAACCACACTGCCATGTGTGTACCTATGCAACAATCTTGCATGTTCATCACATGTACCCCAAAACCAAAAATGCAATAAAAAAAAAAGAAAAAAAAAAGAAACTAAAGAGCAAAACTGTGAAATATTGGATAGCCAAGGGCATTTAAACTTGTGTGTGTGTGTGTGTGTGTGTGTGTGTGTGTGTGTGTGTTGTCTGTGTCTGCCTGTGTATAAAAGAGAGAGGTAGAAGAATTAGAATACTGAGCTTCTCAAAGGAACCCTATAACCTGAAGGTCGTTGTAATAACACCTTCAAAATTATGAGAAAAACATTATAATTAATCTGTGGAATATATTAACCCATATAGAATTCTATGTGCAGCCAAATTATCAATCAAACTTGGCAATGACAGAATAAAGATATTTTCGAATGTATAAGTTTTCAGCAAGTTCCTCTCCCTTGTACTATTTCTCAGGGAGCTTATATTAAGAGCTTAATTTTGAGAAAAGGAATCTGGATTTTTAAAAAACATGGGATCAAACACACAGCAGAAATAGAAGAAATTCCTTGAATAAAGATAAAGGAGGATTCCCATATGGAAGATATTTCAACAAGAGTAGAAAGTAATATGGCTAAAATGGATTGGCAGGATGGAGAGTTCTAAGAAGTGGCTGTTGTAGAGAAAAGTGTTGTTGATAGATTACCTAACACATTTTACAAATTGAAAACAGTATTGAAAGCAGTTGTACCAGTCATGAAGTGGCAGGCTGTACATAATAAAAAACTCAACAAAAAGCAGCTTTAAGTAATAAAGACTTATGTGTCTCATGTCTCACACAACAGTACTGGACAGGAACTAGGCACTCTTGGTCTCAATATTTTCAGAGATTCAGGTTTCTTCCAGTATTATGCTGTGTTAGTTTGCAAGGGCTACCATAACAAAGTACACAAACTGGGGGACTTAAGAACAGATCTTTTTTTTTCTTTTTCTTTTTCTTTTTTTTTTTTTTTTTTTTTTTTGAGACAGAGTCTCACTCTATCACCAGGCTGGAGTGCAGTGGCACAATCTTGGCTCACTGCAACCTCTGCTTCCCAGGTTCAAGCGAGTCTCCTGCCTCAGCCTCTGGAGTAGCTGGGACTACAGGCACGTGCCACCATGCCTAGGTAATTTCCTTTTTTTTTTTTGTATTTTTAGGAGATGGGGTTTCACCATGTTGGCCAGGATGATCTCTATCTCTTGACCTGATGATCCGCCCGCCTTAGCCTCCCAAAGAGCTAGGATTACAGGCGTGAGCCACCGTGCCTGATCAAGAACAGATTTTTTTTTTTTTTTTTTTTTTTTTTTGGTCTCAGTTTTAGAGGGTAGAAGTCCAAGATCAACACTGGGTCTTCTTTAGGGTTGTGGGGAGAATATGTTCCACGCCCCTCTACTAGCTTCTAGTGGTTTGCTGGCAATCTTTATCAATCCTTGGCAATTGCTGTATTACTCTGATCTCTGCCTTCATCTTCACATGGTGTTTTCTCTCTGTGTGGGGATCTGTGTCCAAATTTCCCTTTTTATAAGAACACCAGTCAAGTTAGATTAAGGGCCCACCTTTAACTAATTTCATCTACAATGAACCTGTCTCCAAATAAGTGCACTTTCTGAAACAGGCAGTTAGGAGTCAACATACGAATTTAGGGGTGGGGTGGGATGGGGAAGGGTACAACTCAACCCGTAACACCTGACATCACAAGAGTATAAATTTTGATCTCATTATTGTCTCATGGTTACAAACATATTCAGACATCTGATTCATTGCTTTAAGCAGGAAGACAAAAAATCGAAATGTTTGCTTTAGACAGGAAGATAAAAAAGCAGAAGTTCAAAGAAGTACAGAAATCAAATCTTACATTTTACAAAAAATTCTTGAAAACTCTACTCAGTAACTTCCACCTACATGTCATTGCCAAGGACTGGTTCTTATTACAATGTATTCTGTGAAGATGAGAATTTGTTTTCGAGCCACTAAATTAAAGAAAGCATAGGAGGACAGGACTTTAAAGAGTTTTGCTGTATTCTATCCTCACTGTACTCTACAGAACTTTACATTTTTATTGCCAATTTGGGAAAAAATAGCATGACATTAATAGGAAATTAAGTAAATGAAAGAATGATGATGACAAACTATTGTCTCTAGGAAGAGAAATGATTGTGCAAGAAAAGAAATGTAATTACAGAGTACTACTTAAATTCTAGTTATACATTCATACTTATTTTAAATTACATATTGACTTACGTTTTTGATATAACTTCAGGAGATGCAAGAAAAAGTGATGCATACACATGACTTTCTATAAGATTTCTAAATCTTTATCTTTATAGGACAAATAAATACCCATTATTAATAACTTGAAAAATAGCAAAATAAAAAATCATGAGAAATCTGAAGTTAAATGTTTGAGGGAAGAACAATTAAAAGGAGGTGCCTCTATGGGGACAAACTGTAGAGGTTGGTAGGGAGAGGAATGTTTGTATTTCTGTAAGACTTGTGATTTTATATTACACATTCCTGGATTACTTTGATGAACATAAAGCTTCATTTTAAAACCATCCTGGTTAGAATACTATGTGGGCTGGATATTCGGCCATAATAACCATAATGCTTCCATTAATTTGCACAGATGCCTTGTTGAGGACCCCCTTCTTTACCCCCTCTTCCATGGTTTATACTTAAGTTTGGAAGTGGAAGCTTTCATCCTTTAAAAGTTTTGAAAAAAGATACTATATTGGGGGAATCAAAGACATTATGCAAACCTTGAAAGTTATAAGTTTGACTATTACTCAAAACAGCAAACCTGGGCTTTCAATAGGAGTTTGGGTTAGAGAAGTCAACGGAATGTTTTTAACCAGTGAAACTAGGCATATGAATTTTTATAGCATCGAGTGGGAAGAGAGGGAAGGAAAAAACATTCAGTGCTTTATAATCACATCAGGACATCCCTTGTAGAATCTTAAAATACTTCAATCAGTATCACTACTCAGCAGAAATAGCATAGTGAGTCTAGAGGGAATGAGATAAGCACAGTGCTGCCTTATTACATGCCTTAAGCTATAAATCTTTCAAAGGAGTCTCTTTGCATGGGATTCTGCTATTTCAACATAGAAGATAAATAGCCAGAAGAAAACATGCTGTTTTAAGTTAACATTTAGATAACACAAAGTTAAACAATAAACATAATTTATTCATTTTATTTCATTTAATAAAAAGAAATTCTTGAATGTTCTGTGGTTTGTTAATTTATTCTAGCCCACCACAAACAGAGGGCTTCTATTTGTGTACTATATTTCTATATGTTTATTAAGAAACAGTTATAAAATTGTAGCTTCATCATAATATAGAGCACAATCTAAGACCAATCAATTGAAGAAAGCTATAGATATTTTTGTCATGATTTTACTGCATTATTCCTTCCAGCACTACTTGAGAATAAAGTCATGAACGTTAGTGTATTTATTTTAATATTCAAAATTTTTATATTCAAAGATATTCCTCTGTAGTTTCTGTGTAAACAAAACCTGACACTAAAAATAACTACCCAAGGATACTTGAAACTATTATAACTGAGACATCAAGGTAGCTTTGCCCACGAAGAACCCAATATAATTTAAATTGCAGTAAGATTTTTAAAGAAATATTTTATATTTTCTTCTATTTAAACAATATTAAATATAATAAAACAAAGTAATTATATTTTCTTTATATTTGCATTGAGTCTTACAGAAAATTTACTGTGTAGTCAGTACAGTTACATTTTAAAGGCTGACTTGCTTAGAACTTGTATCTTGGATTGTTTGATTAACTGTATTCAATGAAAGATAGACTCATTCATTCATCCATGTATTCATTTACTGAACAGGTATTTATTTTATACCCACTATATGCTAAACATAAATTTTATATAAAGTTTTTCAGGAGGTGAATGTATACATTATTTAATATAATCCTTGAACACAACTTTTGCTAAATGCCTGCTGATTGCTAAGCACATTGCAGGCCACTGAAGATAATTCCATGAATTTACAGCATTGGAAAGACAAATAATTACAATAATTTACTATGAGTGGAAGGTCAGGGTCCTAGGAAAGAGCACCAAAGTAGTAGCTGAGTTCAGGGAATTACTGAATGCTTTCCCGATATAGTGTTGTGTAATCCGAGAACTGACGACTGCTAGGGACAAAAACAGCACAGACACAAAACATTTTCTAAGCAAAATATACCATAAGTTTAAAGATATGAGATGAGAGAATGCTGAATGGTAGTTTAATGCTCTGAAAAAAAAAAGTTTGGGAAATCTGGAGCCTTTAAGTTCATGGGACACAGTGTTAGAAATGAGGCTGATATGGTGGGTAGTTGCTGGGAAAACTTAAAAGTAATTTGATGTTTATCATGAAGTATATGAGAAATCCATTTTCTTCAAAGTGTTTTAAGTTGAATATAAACATAAGGAAAATGGCATATATTTGTTAGAGGCCTATCACTTGCTGCATAGCAAAATGATATTTTCTTTAAGGCTCAGATACAATGATTTTGCCCTCCATGCTTGCCCCCAGAAATTTGGCTACAACTCAGCTTCATGTCTTCCCTCTGCTCAAAGAATCTTCAACTCCTGTGGCATTCCACAGAGTCACTTCCTCGACAAACTGAAAAGTTTGGGAATACTTGGCAGGTTAGTTCTTATGCAGAGGCAGAGATTTCCAAGAGAACATTAAGGAAGATACTTTTTGTGTTTTAAAACTCTTAGATATAAGATTGAAACCTTCTCTTTACTCAATTCCTCTATACAGAGTAGACAATAAGACTAAATTTTAAAATTTATCTTTCTATTTTTGAAAATTTAAAAGTAGGCCTGTTATCTCAGCACTTCAGAAGGCCGAGGAGGTTGGATAACTTGAGACCAGGAATTAAAGATCTGCCTGGGCAACACTGAGAGAGCCTGTCTCTATAAAAAATAAAAAGGATTAGCTGGTGGCACATGCCTATAGTCACAGTTAATCAGGGGGCTGAAGTGGGATGATCTGACTGACCCAGGAGCTAGAGGCTGCCAGTGAGCCATGATCGTGCTACTGTACTCCAGACTGGGTGACAGAGTGAGATCCAGAGTCTGTCTCAAATAAACAAACACAAAGAACATTTAAAAGAATACAAAAGCAGAAAAAGAGTGAAATAAGATCCCACATATTCCTTCCAACTTTAACAATTATCAATGAATTACCAGTTTGTTTCACCTATGCCCCCCCAACCACTTCTTGCCATCCTGCATTATTTTATAATTGCTTTAACAATTCATTAAAGTGTAATATATACATACCATAAAATTCACTTGTTGTAAGTATACAAATCAATAATTTTTAGTAGTCATATAGAGTTGTGCAACCACACCACGTTCTAATTTTAAGAACATTTCCATTACCCCCAGAAGCTTCTCCACATTCATCTGCAATATTCTACACTCACTTCCAACTCTAGGAAAGCACTGATCCGATTTCTGTATATATATTTGCCTTTTCTGGATATTTCATGTAAGTGGAAGAGTGCAACATGCACTTTTTTGCATTTGGCTTTATTTATTAGTATAACATTTCTGAAATTAATTCATGTCATATAGCATAAATCAGTACAGCATCTCTTTATTGCTGGAATGTGCTCTGTTGCATAAATATATATTTATCTTTTATTAGTTGTGAACATTTGGATATAGAGAATACACATCTTCACAAGAGAGTGTGTTTTCATTTCTCTTGGGTATCTTCCTAGAAGTCGAACTACTTGTTTGTATGTTACATTTACATTTAACATTATAAAAACCTGCCAAATTGTTTTTAAAGTGGCTACATACGTGTACATCCCTCAGCAATGTTTGAGAGTTCTAGTTTCAACATGAACTTTCCAACACTTCGTATTATCTCCCCTTTTAAATTATAACCATCCTACACATGTGTAGTGGTATTTTATAAAGTTTTAATTTTTTATTCTTCCAATGATAAGTATCTTTATACTTAGGCTTAGTAGTCATGCATAAATCTTTTCTGATGAAATGTATATTGAAATAATTTGCTCAATTTAGAATGCTTGATTTCCACTAAATGTATTCTCTTAAGAAAGTGCTTTTGAGAAGATGGCCAACTAGGAACAGCTCAGGATTGCAGCTCCCAGTGAAAGCCCAGAGGGTGAGTGGACGTTGCATTTCCAAATGGAATTTTATTGCCCACAGACCAGGAGATTCCCAGATGGAGGAGCCCCATGGGTCACCAGCACAGCTGTTTTGACCTGCGTGGCTGTTTTGGCCCACGTGGCTACTTTGCCAGTGCCCTGGCGCAGCAGTTCTCCATACAAAATACACTGGTCCAGGTGCCCTCTTAGCTAGCGACTGGAGCCCCAGGAAGGCAGATCGCCCATTCATCTGATTTAAAAGGGGACTGAAATAGAGAGTCAGGCCAGGAGATTCCTGGGCAAAAAAACTGCCAGGAATCTCAGTGCCACTGTTTCTGCTGGTGGAGCAAGTTGCGGCATGGGAAATCACACAGATCCTGGTGCCTTTTCAACAGGCGACTGGAACACCTGGAAGAGAGTCGACCGTTCAACTAAAAAAAAAAAAAAAAAAAATGACTCTGAGTCAGGGAACCAGGTGATCAGGCTTGGCTGGTCCCACGCCCCCAAGGAAAAAAACAGTAACTGAAAACGCTCTGGGTTGAGAGTTTCACCGAAAGCACCGCTAAACCCAGGACGGTCCAGTTCTGTGGCGGAGGAGCATCCGCCATTTCTGAGGCACTCCACCACTATGGAGGCAGTTCGCCATTGCTGAGGCAACCCACCATTGCCGAGGCAACCTGCCAGTACAGAGAGAGTCTGTCATTACAGAGGCGGGCCAGCATTGCTGAGGCAGTTCTAACTACACCCACATAAACAAGACTACAGGGAAGATCACATGGCAGCTGGGTGGAGCCCACAGCAGCTCAGCAAAGCCTCTGCAGGCAGACAGTGACTAGGCTGCCTCCTCACTGGGCAGGGCAGCCCTGGGGAAAAAAAAAAAAAAAAAAAAAGGCAGCAGCACAATGGAAACTCATAAATAAGGCCCTAACTCCCTGGGACAAAGCACCTGGGGGCAGAAGGGGGGAGTTTCTGAGTTCTGCTGCAGCAGACCTAAACGTACCTGCCCAGCAACTCTGAATGAACAACAGAGCTCACAGCTCAGCACTTGAGCTCCTATAAAGGACAGACTGTCCCCTCAAGCAGCTCCCTGACGCCTGTATATCCAAAGAATCACTTCATAAAGGAGAGATCAGACTGACATTTGGCGGGTATCCTTCTGGGACAAAGATAGCAGAAGAAAAAAGTGGTAGCAACCCTTACTGTTCTGCAGCTGCTGCAGGTGATCTCCAGGCAAGCAGGGCCTGGAGTGGACCTCAGCAGTCCTACAGCAGAGAGGTCAGACTGTTAGAAAGAAAACTAAAAAAGAAATAACTTCATCATCCACAAACTGGAGGTTCACTCAGAGACCCAATCTGAAAGTCAGCAACTACAAAGACAACAGGTGGATAAATCCACAAAGATGGGAAGAAACCAGCACAAAAAATATAAAAACACCCGAAACCAGAACACCTCTCCTCCAACAAGGGATCACAACTCCTCACCAGCAAGGGAACAAGACTGGATGAAGAATGAGTGTGATGAAATGACAGAATCAGACTTCAGAAAGTGGATAATAAGAAACTTCTGTGGGCTAAAAGAACATGTTATAACCCAATGCAAAGAAACAAAGAACCTTGAAAAAAGATTTGATGAAATGCTAACAAGAATGGACAACAGAGAGAGGAATATAAGTGAATTAATGGAGCTGAAAAACACAACATGAGAACTTTGCAAAGCATGAACAAGATTCAACAGCCGAATTGACCAAGCAGAAGAAAGGATATCAGAGGTCGAAGATCAATTCAATGAAATAAAATGAGAAGGCAAGAATAGAGAAAAAAGGGTAAAAAGGAATGAACAAAGTCTCCAAGAAATGTGGGACTATGTGAAAAGACCTAATCTACGTTTCATAGGTGTGCCTGAATGTGACAAAGAGAATGAATCCAAGCTGGAAAATACACTTCAGGATATTATCCAGAAAAACTTCCCCATCCTAGCAAGGCAGGCCAAGATTCAAGTCCAAGAAATACAGAGAACACCACAAAGATATACCTCAAGAAGAGCAACCCCAAGGCATATAATTGTCAGATTCACCAGGGTTGAAATGAAAGAGAAAATGTGAAGGGCAGCCAGAGAGAAAGGTCGGGTTACCCACAAAGGGAAACCCATTAGACTCACAGCAGATCTTTCAGCAGAAACCCTACAAGCCAGAAGAGAGTGGGGGCCAATATTCAACATCCTTAAAGAAAAGAACTTTCAACCCAGAATCTCATACCCAGCCAAACTAAGCTTCACAAGTGAAGGAAAAATAAAATCCTTTGCGAACAAGCAAGTACTCAGAGATTTCATCACCACCAGGCCTGCTTTACAAGAGCTCCTGAAAGACGCTCTACACATATAAAGGAACAACCAGTACTAGCCACTCCAAAAACATACAAAATGGTAAAGAGCATCAACACAATCAAGAATCTGCATCAACTAACCAACAAAACAGCCAGCTAGCATCAAAATGGCAGTATCAAATTCACACATAACAATATTATCCCTAAATGTAAATGGACTAAATGCCCCAATCAAAAGACACAGACTGGCAAATTGGATAAAAAGCCAAAACCCATTGGTGTGCTGTATCCAGGAAACCCATCTCACATGCAAGGATGGACAAAGGCTCAAAACAAAGGGATGGAGGAAGATTTACCAAGAAAATGTAGAGCAAAAAAAAGCAGGAGATGCAATTCTCGTCTCTGATAAAATAGACTTTAAAGCAACAAAGATCAAAAGAGACAAAGAAGGACATTATCATAATGGTCAAAGGATCAATGCAACAAGAAGAGCTAACGATCCTAAATATAAACGCACCCAATACAGAAGCACCCAGATACATAAGGCAAGTTCTTAATGACTTACAAAAAGACTTAGACTCCCACACAATAATAGTGGGAGACTTTAACACCCCATTGTCAATATTAGACAGATCAACCAGACAGAAAATTAACAAGGATATCCATGACTTGAACTCACACCTGGAACAAGCAAACCAAATAGACATTTACAGAACTCTCCACCCCAAATCCACAGAATATACATTCTTCTCAGCACCACATCACACCTACTCTGAAACTGACCACATAATTGGAAGCAACTCACCCCTCAGCAAATGCAAAAGAATGGAAATTGTAACAAACACTCTCTCAGACCACAGTGCAATCAAGTTAGAACTCAGAATGCAGAAACTAACTAAAAACTGCACAGCTTCATGGAAACTGAACAAATGGCTCTTGAATGTTGACTGGATAAACAATGAAATGAAGGTAGAAATAAAGATGTTCTTCGAATCCAATGAGAACGAAGACACAACATACCAGAATCTCTGGGACACATTTAAAGCAGTCTCTAAAGGAAAATATATAGCAATAAGTGCCCACACGAGAAGCAAGGAGAGATCTAAAATTGACACCCTAGTATAAAAATTGAAAGAGCTAGAGAAGCAAGATCAAAAAAACTCAAAACTTAGCAGAAGGCAAGAAATAACTAAGATCAGAACAGAACTGAGGGAGACAGGGACACAAAAAACCCTTCAAAAATCAATAAATCAAGGAGCTGGTTTTTCAAAAAGACCAACAAAATAGACAGATCACTAGCCAGATCAATACAAAAGAAAAGAGAGAATAACCAAATTGATGCAATAAAAAATGATAAAGGGGCTATCACCACAGATTGCACAGAAATTCAAACCATCATTAGAGATTATTACAAACAACTCTATGCACATAAACTAGTAAACCTGAAAGAAATGGATAAATTCCTGGACACTTGCCTCCTCCCAACCCTAAACCAGGAAGAAGTTGAAACCCTGAACAGACCAATAACAAGATGGGAAGTTGAGGCAGCAATGAAGAGCCTACCACACAAAAAAAGCCCAGGTCCAGATGGGTTCACAGCTGAATTCTACCAGACATACAAAGAGGAGCTGGTACCATTTCTTCTGAAACTATGCCAAATAATCCAAAAAGAGGGAATCCTTCCCAAATCATTTCATGATAACAATATCATCCTGATACCAAAACCCGGCAGAGACTCAACAAGAAAAGAAAACTTCAGGCCAATATCCATGGTGAACGTAGATGCAAAAATCTTCAATAAAAAACTGGCAAGCTGATTGCAACAGCACATCAAAAAGCTTATCCGCCATAATCAAGTAGGCTTCATCCCAGGGATGCAAGGCTGGTTCAACATACCTAAGTCTATAAATGTAATTCACCACATAAACAGAACCAAAGACAAAAACCACATGATTATCTCAATTGATGCAGAGAAGGCCTTTAACAAAATTCAACAGCCCTTTATGCGAAATACCCTTAATAAACTAGGTATTGACGGAATGTATCTCAAAATAATAAAAGCTATTTAGGACAAACCAACAGCCAATATCACACTGAATGGTATAAAAGACAGTGTAGACCACTTTTATACCATTCCCCTTGCAGAACATGACAGAGAAAAATTCAAATTTACAATACCAACTATCAATAATGAAAGGCCAGCTCACTGATTTCATTGGAAAGTGCTTCCTCAAGGAATGTTGAACAGTACTACTATGTGTCAGTATCATGCAAATCAGGCTTTGCTCCCTAGTACAACAAAATTTCCCAATTGCAAGGTTGTTCATTTTATGGATGACATATTACGAGGAGCCCCAACGAAGCCAGTACTTCTACATATGCCTCTGTCCAAAGGAATAGACAGTTAAGAGGTTCAATCGTAGTACCTGAAAAAGTACAAATATCCTCTCCTTGGAATTATCTTGGATACCTACTAACTTTCTGATCAGTAACACCTCAGAAGGTTAAATTAAATACTAGCAAATTACATACCTTAGGTGATTATAAAAAATTACTGGGAGATATTAACTGGCTTTGCCCTACCTTGGGCATAACTACTGATAAGTTGCAAAGCCTGTTTTCTATCTTAAAAGACAATACAGCCCTAGATTCTCCCAGGTATTTAATCCCAACAGCAAAAAAGGGATATTGAGGAAATAGAGCAAGCTATTTCTTAGAAGCAACTAGTTCTCACAGACCCAAAATATGCAGTCCATTGTTTTTCCTACTAAATATTCCCCAACAGGATTAATAAAACAAATGGTCCCCGGGCTATACTTCCTTAAATGGGCTTTTTGTTCACATACTGGGACTAAAATACTATCTCCCTATATCCAGCTAGTTAGTAAAGTCATCTATACAGGCCACAGACAATGCAATCAGTTGCTGGGTTATGACCCTGATGTCATAAGAATTCCTTTGAGTAAAAAGCAATTTGAAGCAGTATTGCCTCTATCTCTAGTTCTTCAGATAGCACTCTCTGATTATGCAGGCCATATAGAACATGCCCTTCCTGCTGACAAACTACTTCAGTTCTTATCTCATACTCCTATAGTACATGCTGCAATGCCCAGATTGCCAGCTCATAGGCATGTCCCCTCCTTCTACAGCTGTTAACCCTGAAGGACTAGAACCTAATCAGTTATGGCAAACAGATGTTACACATATCCCTGAATTTGAAAAACTAAGATATGTACATGTATCCGCTGATAGCAATTCTTACCTAATTAGAGAACATGCTCTTCCTGGAGAGTCCACCTGATACGTTATTAAACAACTTCTTTTAACTTTTGTATTTATGGGGCAGCCCACAAAAATTAAAACTGATAATGGTCTGGCTATGCCAGCTTACAAATTCAACAATTTTGTCACACATGGAACATACAACAATCCACAGGAATCCAGTATAACCCCCAAGGACAAGCCATAGTACAATGTGCCCACTCCACCATTAAAAATATGCTCAGAAAACAAAAAAAAAGGGGAGGGGGATATGAGCAAGAACCCTTCAACACTACTAGCACAAGCCTTATTTACCCTTAATTTCTTAAATTTAAATGACAAATTTCAGTCAGCTATAGAAAAGCACATTGCTAAACCTCTTAAGACATAAAACTCTCAGTTTTATGGAAAGATGTAAATAGTAATGTATGGTGTTGTCCAAATGATTTACTAACATCGTGAAGAGGATATGCTTGTGTTCACACCCCCTCAGGCCCTCTTTGGATTCCAGCACGAGGCATCAAACCAAATCATGCCATGGCTAGGACTCAACCTGGTACCAGAAATGAAGGAAATGACCCTGCATAACCTGTAGCCCCAGACAATGTGGCTTTCTCAGACACAAGCATCGAACATCACCTGGGGGATGCTGAAGAAGACAACTCAGAAGGCTAAGTGAATCCTGCTCCAAAGACAAACACCATTCACTCCAGATAATTTGTTCATTTTTTATGCTGTCACTCTGCTACAGCCCATACCTGGTACACTCTTTTGAGCCCATCTTCTAAATCTACCATTTTTCTACCTGTTATTTAGGGAGAAACTTCTTTCCCAGCCTCTAAAAACGACTGCTCAGCTAGAATTGACATACCTCCAGTGGGGTTCCTCATTAATGGTACACATTAGACTGAGGTGCCAGGTAACAGTACATGCCACTCCTTGATTGGAAAAGAATATTACTGATTATACTCAAGTTTGTTATTTACTAATTCTAGGATGCAAAGCTGGAACATGACTTATAACTGCTACACCTGACAAACCTGTTGCTGCACACATCTGTACTCTTCAATCAACGAAACCTGATGCAAAAAAAAAAAAAAAGAAAAAGAAAAGAAAAGGGAGAGACGTAGGAGATTGGTCAGTGTGGTGGGAAAAATTGCAAAGATTCAAACCTTCTTGGAAGGCCAGGAGGTTTTGCAAAAGCTTTGGGAAAGGGTTATGGCTGAAGGAAGCCTAATCCTCTTACCTTGAGCTAATGGCAGAGGGCAGATAACAAGGGAGTGAAAATGAATTTATCCAGATAAATTTGTTTATCTATTTCTCCAGAAACCAACCTCTGATCATCTCCCTGCAGGACAGCGCCCTACTTGGGGGGTTGATAATGTTCATTACTTACAAATAGTGTTTGCTCCAGGCCTTTTGTTATTAAATCTGTACTAAATAAATCTCAGTGTCTCCAGCTTGTCGGGGCCACACTTTCTCATCGGCTGGGCTAAGCCATGCAGTCCCCTAGCCTCACTCACAGGCAAAATGCCTGTGTCAAAATGCCTGTGTCTGCAAACTTTCATCCATTGTTCAGCCAGAGTCTGTGGGACGGACTCAGAACTTATCAACATGATAAATCACATAGGCTAATATTTCATATATCTTGATGTTGTGAGATAAAGGTTTTAGCCTAAAAATGATATAATATGAAATTTAAAAATACTTTGTAATAATTAATCACTTTTGAATTATGTCCTTGCCAGAATTCCTTCACTTATCCTAGTAGTTTCAGTGCCATAGCTATTGTCAAACCATAGGAGTTTCTTCTAGAACAAGAATTTATTTGCCTCTCATAGTCATGTAAAGGTTAACAAACTTAGATCTAAGACTTGAACTTTTTTTCAGATTATCAGAATCTAGCAGTTTATTTCAAGCTAAGACAGTACCTTCAACAATAAAAGATAGTGACTCAAATGCACTGTGTATAAATTTATAATTTAATAATTACATGATTCTACGTAAATCTTTCATAAATGAAAAAATTCCATTTACTTGACTCTGTTGATTAGAGTGAAACTCAGATGTATTGTTACCTATGATGCATATACAATAATATTGTGAGATATATAAATATCAAACATATGGGCATCACATTGAGAAATTTATAAATATATGCAATAGACTTTATGCCTGATTAAAAAAAGGCAAAGGGTACTATTTTCACTGCTTAACAAAATTATCTAATTTAAAAAATTATTGAAATTATAAATTAATAGTACATTAGTTAATAAAAACTGAAGGAAAAGCTAGCAGGTTTTTGTGAGGAGTTGCTGTATTTTTACTAGTTAAATTATATTTTCTAGGAGACAGTGGGAAGAGTGTATTTAAAAAATGCATAATCAAAGGTCTAATGTATTTGTAAGCAATTTATGTTTCTGACAACATGATAGCTACATTAAAATGCAGCAAATTTTATGTCAATAACATTTCTCAAAATACATTTTATAAAATAATAAAAAGAATAAAATAATTAAAACACTTAGGTGCTTAGGTACCATTACAACATTTTTAAAACCACATCTTGTGGTCTACAGGCATAAATATGTTTGTGGGACAAAGATAGTAAGAATATGCATTGCAGCAAATAATTATATAAATTTAAATTGAAAAATGAAACAGATCTTGATATCACCACAGATCAAAAAAACTGTATGTCACTGATTTTGCAAAGCTGTTTTATTTAAAATGGATGTTTTGAGATAGGAAGAGTAAGAACACTACCTTCAGTGAAAACACATCATAGGTAAAATTTTGTCTAAAACAGCTTACCTCCTGATTTTTCTCAAATAATTTCATCACTTTATGTTACCTCTTGACATCCAAACTTGTTTGAGCAAAATAGTTTTAAACAATTGTTGTTTTATTTTCTGTCTTCAGATTCACATTTCCCCTGTTCATTGGTCATGCTACAGCAGACTTTTAAAAAACAGAGATCAGGTTATACTACTATTTTTAAAAAGCTGCCCAAGCTGGAGTGTGGTGGCAGGATCTCAGCTCACTGCAACCTCTGCTTCCCAGATTCAAGCGATTCTCCTGCCTCAGCCTCCTGAGTAGCTGGGACTACAGGCACAAACTACCATGCCTGGCTAACTTTTATATTTTTAGTAGAGACCATTTTCACTATGTTGGCCACGCTGGTTTAGAATTCCTGACCTCAGGATCCACGCACCTCGGCCTCCCAAATTGCTGGGATTACAAGCATGAGCCACCACACCTGGCTGGTTATATTATTCTTTGCTTACTAAGCTGGTTCTCCAATGCCTAAAGGATCAATACCCATTTCTTAAACATGAAAGTTAAGGAATTTTGCAGTTTGGGCTCAAGCTGCCTCTCTATTTATCCTCCCACCTTTATCTCATTTGTCCTCTACTCTGGTACACTGGATTAGCAGTCATTTCCTGAGCTTGCCATAGCCCTCCAGCCTGCCCCTTAGACAACTGTAAAGTGACCCTATGCTAGCGTGTGGTTCAACACAAACATACAGGAAACACTCTGGAGATGCATACTACATTCAATTTATTCTCTCTCAATCCAGCTGTCTGTCTCCTTGTAAGTTTGAATCAGACCCTCGTTATATGAGTCTACTATGTCTAAAGAAACATAGCAGGCTCATCAGTGGTCTCTTTAAAATCCCTCTAGACAGAAGTGAAGAGAGATATAACATATCCCATCACATGAGGTGGGAATGGAGATTATCATGCATAGCAATCAGGAAGTTCTTTCTCATTATTCACTTCACAAATCCTTCATTACTAGATTTCACTGAAACTGAGAAGCCATTGATTCTAAGAGTCTCTAGTAATTTTTATTTCTGCAAGAAAAATACGCTACCAAAAATATATCATGTACTATTGATTTTAAGATATTTTCTGATTTTATAGATGTCAAAATAACTATGCATTCGTCCTCTTAGGAATATAATGTTAAAGGTGAGACTCACAGCCCAGTATTTTTCCTGAAGCAACTTACTTCCCTAACTCAACCAATCTTGACCTTTTCATACCCTGGATGGAGTTAGGGGCTTCAGAGTCAACTAATTATCTTTTAATGGTCAAAAGATAATTATCTTTTCTATTATTGCTACAGTCAAAACCTTGATTCTAATGTGATATTACATATATCTTTTTACACAACAGTTACTCCCTTCATCTTTTAAGACTCAGATAAAATATGATCTTTTCTAGAAAGCTTTCTCTGATCCTCATCTAGCAAACTTCTCACTGCCAGGTAGAATACATCTTTTTTTTAACTTTCACTATTTTTGATAAGATTTGTTATAAAATATTTTAGTCACTGTGGTTGTGTTCATGGCTGCTTGTCCTGTGTTGTGTTTTAAGTGTAGATTACTGCCTAGAAAAAAGGCTCTATATTTGCTGAAAGAGTGAATGCATCAAAAGTTTAAAAAAAAAAAAACCAAACAAACAAACAGGAAGCCTTCTTGCTGTCTCAGACAAGATCCAAGAAGCTTTGAGTACATTCTTGTGATCCATACACATCTAGTACTTTAAACTTTCAGATTCATAAAACTGATTTTAATTCATCCAGAAGTGACTGTGCTTTGTGACTACAGACATGGCAAATTGCATTCTAAACATTGTTTTTTAAAATTTTAAAAATATGTTAATTTGCACTGCTAAGAATAACTGCCAAGTGAACCAAAAAATTCACATAACATTGCCAGGTAATTTCTTCACTTTTTAGAATCTTTACAAGATAAACAATTATTACCAGATGTTAGCCAAGCATGAGTATCATTTTTTTGAACTTTGTGATTTGTATTTGTTATTTTCTACCATAGATCTTGCTGGGGAAATATTAACACTTCTAATTAACTAGATGCTTTTAACATGTAGATAACTTGTTCTCTACCATGTCAAAGTAACAATAATCTAATTTATATAATCAACAATTTTGTTGGTTACAGCATTTCAGAAACTTAAACTGAACAGATGTGACAAAATCTTCTTTTTAAGAATCCATTTAGAGATTGTTTTTCAGAATGCAATAATGCTGCAAATCATGAACATACTTCCTTTTATGTTGATTTTTATAGTTACTAGATTTAAAGAAAAATCTTTACACTGATATTTTTTGGTTCTAAATGGAAGGTACATGAGAATGCAATGAGTGGTAATTTAAAATTCTGCTTCACAGAGAAGAAAATGAAAAAAAGTTTACACTGTTAAGACAGGGTTGCAATATAATTGAGTTTATGGGACAAAATGACTAAGTACATATTTATACTAAGTAACAGAATATATTTCTTCACTAAGAAATTTATTGGACCATAGAATAATTTCTCTTGGGAATTCCTGTAGAAAAATTGAGTATATTTGCAGTATTGATTTTCTTTCCACCTAAGCAAGTGACTCATTGAATTCTATATTAAGAATGAAGCAATTCAAGAAAAGGCTGTGATAAATTTAAAATTTGATTGCATTTTTGTAGGAATAAAAATGATTCACTAGAAAATAGGTAGACTATGATAAAAATTCTTGGCCTTGTTTTGTTATATACATTGTTTTTTAATCTAGCCAACCAGATGACCATTCCTAAACCAAAGTTGCTACTTTCATATTTGATTATTTATGAATATTTTTATTATGATTTTAACAACTGGACCTCAAATAAAACCATAAAGAAATTTTACCAATTAACTTCCTCAGATGTTTGAGTTGAACAAAACCTATTTTGTTTTAATATTTTAGTACATAGGTCAAATCACAGTTAAGTTGTGATATTCTTACCAAAAGACAACTACATCATGACCTTTTCTCCCCTCAGTTAAAAAAATTTCTTTTAATTAGTTTTACAATATATAGATGTTGCTATATATTTTCGATTTTTTTTTTTTTTTTTTTTTTTTTTGGTAAAAACTCGTTGGAAAAAAAAAAAAAAAAAAACCAGGATTGCTTCTGAGGTTTTAGACAAGGAAGTTGTTTTATGTCTTTTCTAAGTTACAACTAAACATACGCCTCCAGCTAGAAAACTCCTGCGGTGACACCTAGAGCTGGGTAACAGTTCCCCTTACAAAAGTGAAATATCTTTTGATTTCCTTGGCATGAATTCTCTCTACTATTCTCACGAGAGATTTTTTTTTCTTAACTGACACTAAGTATATATAATTTTATAAAAGTAAGTTTCTACCATTTTATTTTAAATGAAATTTCAGGAGCAACTATTTTATTGAAAAATGGTAGACTGTATATAAATGAATTGCCATAACCTTTACATGTCTTCCTTTCCCTTCTCCATTGTTTTCGTATTAAAATATCACTGTTTTTATTCCTTAGTGAAAAAGTAATTTATTCTACAAATGTGTTTCTTCTTTTCCAAAAATGTATTAAATATATTTTTAAAGATAAAAGGGATATGACATGAAAAATCAGTAATCTGATGAAAACACACACACACACACACACACACACACAGATACATACTTGTATACATTCCATCATTGAATTCGGTTCATTTTATTGTGATATAAAGAGTTTCAAACCTGTGAGGCTAAAGCAACTCCATCTTGGATGCTAATCCACGATGTTGACTTCTGATTAACCCCAGTTCTAAGAACATCCCTCAGATTTCTATTTTACCTACTGTTCCTATGTAAGAGTACATGCTTACCATAAATCCTGCTCTTACATCAAAACAATCCTGGATTTTATTGTAATCACCATAAATCCTGTCCTCAAGCATTGTTCTGCACATCCCTTCAGAAGCATACGTACCATTTCCCCATGATATATAAGCCCTGGATCTAAGAGGTAACCACACTGGCATTTGCCATCACATCTTCCCACCACCCGAGACATGGCCTCTGTTCATAAGATCCTATTAAGTATTTCTTTCCAGGAAACTGGATTTGTCAGACTCTTTCTTCAGCCTCTCAGCTCCCTTGGTCTCCAGGAAGTAAATTTCCATAGATCTGTTTACTGTGGGACAACCAACTCTCCTGCTATCCCTGGAGTCACTATTTACAGAGATAATGGCTTTTGTTCATTATATTTTCTTTGCTTACGTGAACTTTGTCTTTCATAAAGATCACCTCTTCTTGAAGGTCAATAACGAATCTGTTTCAATACAGTATACTACTGACATTCTTGGCCAGTTAAGAAAAAAATATGCTCATTCCCAGAAAGTTACACTCCTTTAAAACAGATATATTTTATATATCAAAATATCCATTTATTTTATATGAATAAAATTAGTTGTCAAATATATAATATAGTAAGATAATTGTGAGGCGTACCTTATAGTTTTTAAAACACCATAATTAATTTGGTACATTTATGTCTTTTTTTTTTTTTTGAGACGGAGTATCGCTCTTGTTACCCAGGCTGGAGTGCAATGGCGCGATCTCGGCTCACCGCAACCTCCGCCTCCTGGGTTCAGGCAATTCTCCTGCCTCAGCCTCCTGAGTAGCTGGGATTACAGGCATGCGCCACCATGCCCAGCTAATTTTTTTGTAGTTTTAGTAGAGATGGGGTTTCACCATGTTGACCAGGATGGTCTCGATCTCTTGACCTTGTGATCCACCTGCCTTGGCCTCCTAAAGTGCTGGGATTACAGGCTTGAGCCAGCGAGCCTGGCCTCATTTATGTCTTTTTATTCTCTTATTTTAAAAAGCCTTATTGTCAATATTGTTGTGATAAGAGAATGGAAAACTCTCAATTGTAGACTTAAAATATACAAGAAAGTGTTGATTAAAAGGCACTGGGATTTCTGAGACTTCTATTATGCTAGACAGATGCTTGTTTTCTGCACTTGGGTGAAAAAGTAAAAGCAGATGTCAGCATGTATAGTTTTTACAATGAATACTGTTATGATTTTCTTCTCATGAAAGGAAACTGAAAGTCACATAATATGTTTAGAACTCAGATTACAGGTATGTTGAATGTCTTCCACTTTCCTCTCTAGATTCATCCTCCACTATGCTCTGTGTTTTAGGGATACCTGTGGACCATATCAACCAGCTACTCTCTGGCTTCTACTTGGGTCTGACAATTGGGAGGCAGAGCAAAAGACTGAACAGCAGTAAGGGTGTAAGTTCATATTTAAAAATACTGCATCAAATCCATAGGACTTCTGCCAGGGCCCTTAATGATACAGTCATGGAAAGTCAGATTGACTTCAGGACAGCCCCTTGGAAGGAGAGATTCTGGGAGCCTTCATTGAGAAGCAGGAGGCTAGCCTCCTTTCTGAAGGATAATGGCATGTCTGTAAACACAGTGAGATCATTATCATCCAAATTACCACTGATGGTGCATGAGATGACATGCTTGTGAAGAACACAGTATAGGGATATCAAGTAGCCATGGCAGTTAGTCACTATGGTGACAGACATGACTACACATATCATGGCTTTCTCTGATGGCCCTAGAGAACATACAGTAGAAGGTGAAATTAAAGGCTGTTAAGTATGCAACTCAGAAAACAAACAAAAAAATAAGAAAACTTTGATGGTAGCTAGAAAGAAGTGTCTCATCTTCTATTGCAGTAGGGCATATACGACTGAACATCATACCAAGGTTTTCATTATAAGAATTGCAGAGATGTAACATGAATTAAATGCTTAATCATACTAGGAGCTTAAGGTAAGGTAAGAAAGCTAGAGAGTAAGGAGTGGGGTCTTACTGTTACCTGTCTGATTGGAGACACCCTAGACAACATGAATGAGGCTAAATATTATGTATTCTCAAATCCCACAAAGCTCTCTTGATTGTAGAAGCCCCACTACTCACAGTCACCCTTTTGAGAACACCAGCCTTCGCCTGTATGAACCTTCAAATTACTGCATCTATGTCTTTTGCCACATAAAGAGACTTAAAGTCACCATTGGAAGTTGTCTTCTGTCTCATAATATGAGACTAAACATAGATAGCATAGTAAGACTCAGAACCTACTTAAGAACAAATAACTCATACTCCAACAGAGTTAGAAAATCTTGCCAATCTGGGCTGGGCACGGTGGCTCAAGCCTGTAATCCCAGCACTTTGGGAGGCCGAGGCGGGTGGATCATGAGGTCGAGAGATCGAGACCATCCTGGTCAACATGGTGAAACCCCGTCTCTACTAAAAATATAAAAAAATAGCTCGGCATGGTGGCTCGTGCCTGTAATCCCAGCTACTCAGGAGGCTGAGGCAGGGGAATTGCCTGAACCCAGGAGGCGGAGGTTGCGGTGAGCCGAGATTGCGCCATTGCACTCCAGCCTGGGTAACAAGAGCGAAACTCTGTCTCAAAAAAAAAAAAGAAAATCTTGCCAATCTATTTATATAGAAACCTTGGAAGCATATGTGGGAGTGGATTGTGAGAGTGTTAAACCAAATGTGATGAGATGCAGTCGTTCAGGCTGAAGTCATCCACTTCGGTGCACTTATCTGGAATTTCAGTTTTTATATGTTGGCTTGAGCACCTGGGGTAACATTAATAATAATCTGATAGACTAGCTATTTGAAACCTGAAACCATTTGTGGCCAAAATAAAGTATGGTAAAGATTTGGAACTCCTCTGGCATCCTATAAAACTGTGATTTTTAAAGATTAATGGGCATTGGAATTAATGAGGGATATTTTAAAAAACACAGTTTCTTATTCAGTAGGCATGAAATGAGGACTGAAAATCTGCATTACCAGCAAAATATCAAAGTTATCCTGATGTTGCTAGCATGGAGCTCACACTTTGAGAATCAGATTTGAGTTTGCACTTCTAAGGACAAATAAAAACTTTTTTTAAAAAAAAAAAAACTTAATTCTCTCAGTTGAAAATAAGGATTTTTTTCCCCTCCCATCCTTTTTCTTACATCATTCACCTTAGAAAACTTATAATTATAAGTATTTTCTCCTCTCTTTGAAACTTGTATTAATCCTTTTGAAAACTATGTAGGCTTTTTGTCAACTTTATAACCCAGGAAAGTCTTTCTCAAAGACCTGAGTTTCTTTGAAATGTAAAACATCAAAGATAGCACCCTCTCTCTCCATTTCTGTGGGAAGGTGGAATCTAACTTAGGATCTTGCTCCAAGTTGCAAAACTATCTTTTGTAATAAAAATGTGAGAAGTTAGTTTTTCCTTTGGTGAGAGACAACTAGCTGACACACAGTTTCCCCAACTACCAAGTGAATTCAGGATATGATTAATTACTGCTTATCCTGAGAACATGTACATAATGGGTTGTACCTGCTCAGCTATGTAAAAGGGTAAGACTTCTTTCTGTCCTCACAATTTCTTAGTGGATTGTCTATAATGTGTATCAAATTCTGATTTAATGCATACTTAATAATAAAACTCTTTTCTGTCTCTCTTACCTTTTTGGAGAGGTGTTTGTTTTGCATTGCACTAAAGGAACACTTGAGACAGGATAATTTATAAAGAAAAGACATTTATTTGGCTCATGTCTACAGGCTGTACAAACATGGCACCAGCATCTGCTTGGATTCTGGTAAGGCCTTACCAAACTTTTACTCATGTCCGAAGGTAAAGGAGGAGCAGGCATGTCACATGAAGAGAGACAGAACAAGAGAGAGAAGGAGATGCCATGCTGTTTTTTTTTTAACTACCAGCTCTTATGTGACACAACAGATCAAGAACTCATTTATCACCAAAGGGATGGTGCCAAGCCATCAATGAGGGATCTACTGCCACGACTCAAATCACCTGTCACCAGGCCCCACTTCCAATACTGAGGATCACATTTCAATATGAGATTCTGAGGCGACAAATATCCAAAACATATCAAGGTTTTCTTCTGTGGCGGATAGATATTGAGAAGATTTTGTTTTTAAATTACAATTCCCTAAAATCCTCTCCCATGCAACCTATATATACCCCATGGTTTGGTGTACCATTAGCCTGTTTAATTTTCACCTACTCCTTTTTTTCCAAGGTGAAAGAAAAAAAACAAGAAGCCCCATTTCAAATCAACTACATCCAAATGCTCTTGGTGCCAAAATGTTATGTGCCTCCACTTTGTCACATTCTCACAGAGTTTCTTTCTTTTTTCAAGCTTCGGATTAATGCTTCCAAAACAAAAGCTGTTTCTGTCCATGCTGAACATATGTTCAATTTAGCAAAAATCTGTCTACTTAACATCATTGTACTTGACATGCAAGGGATTAGGAAGGAGTGACGAATCCAGGAATTGTGTATATTTTTAAAAGATCTAGACAAGTGCGAAGTTCAGAATCTGAGGTTATTTCAAATAAAAGGACTGTCAGGGTTCTAGTTTCAGAGAGTCATTATTTAATGACACAGAAACTATGATGGGCATAAAGGTACAGGCCAGTAATGGCTGTTAATGAAGTAGCCAGGTCCAAAGACCAAGTAAGTACAAGAAGGAAAAACAGACATGCCAAGAAATGGTATAGGCCCAAGTTCTGGATGCAGATTTGCTAAATTCAAATCCAGATTTCACCACTTATTGTGTGACCGTATCACTATTATCTTTGCCAAACATTCTAAAGTAGAGGTTTCTTCAGACCCACCAAGATAAAACTATGTCTGACATCCAATAAAAAAATTATCATGCATACAAGGAAGTAATAAAATACAGCCCATAATGAGGAGAAAAACTGAATAAACTGAAGCTGACCTAGAAATGACCCAGATCACAGAATTAGTACACAAGGACAGTGAACCAGCTATTATAGTTGTAATCCATATGCTCAAGAAGCTATTTGAATAAGCTAGTCAAGACATAAAAATTATGAAAATGATGCAAGTAAAACTACAGAGATTAAAAACCCGTGATGTCCAATTGGAAAAAAACACATTGGACGGAAGCAACAACATACTAACCTTGCAGAAGAAAATATTAGTGAAATTGAAGACGTAACAATTAAAGTATCGAAAATAAAACAGAGAGAAAAGAGACTTACAAATGATCAGAGGGTGGTGGTGTAGGCACTCTGAACCCTGTGCTCATACTTCATATTCATGGCATAGACCTCTGGGATTCATCCTGAGATCTGCCATCTTAAACTTCACCCTCTTCCAGAGACAGAGCTCAAGAGACAAGGAAATGTCTTCAGGGTTTCTGAGAGTCCACCCATGTTATGAGCTGCTCTGCTGGAAGGCCCCAGTGGCAAGGAACTAAAGCTCTTATTCCAGTAGCTTGAAAGGAACTGAATGAGCCTGAATGTATTTTTCTCCTGCCCCAGTCCAGCCTTATGAGGATATGAGTTTGGTCAACACTTTGACAGCAAACTCATAAAACCTTCTGAATGAAAATCACACAATTAAACTGCTCCTGTATTCTTAGCAAAGAAAAATTCTCAGAAATTTGTAGAGATAATATTTATGCTTTTAATAGCACTTTAAAAACATACAATCAATTATTAAAAATTTAAATTAAATAAACACTATTATTTACAATGGCATCAAAAAGTTTTAAACACTTAGAGATAAGTCTGGCAAAAGCCATGCAACATCTATACTTTAAAGTATGAAACTTTGCTGAGATATTAAAGGAAATCGAAACAAATGGAAAAAAAAATAAACACTATTTCTGAATCTGGAAAAACAGTTTATTTATGTTTCCTCTGATGCCCTCTCAAGTACTGAGTTATCCCACCCCACTGTGTTACTGTAAGAGAGGTGCTCCTTTTTGTCACTTGTGACCATTTCCCAACACATCAACCACACAGCCTTGAATCCCCTGTTATCAGACTAAATCACTTACTGACCTTCCTTATCGTGGTCATCTACTGCCAGGAGCCCCTGCCCTTTAACTCCTTGATTTTCACACTCAAATCGCCAACAAAACTATATAATTCTTTGAATTCTAAAATCAATGATTATTTTAATAGTTTACTTTTCCGTTTCTAAACATTTTGTCATCACCCAAAACTGTCACCAATAATTACAACCCCTCTACCATCTCAATCTCAAGTATTTCACTTTCTGACCACCATTTCATCTCTTTATAGATCACCTTCTCTAGTACTCCAGCTCCTACTGTTATTTGATTCCTTATCAAGCTTTAATGCCATGGTCAACCATATTCACCATCCTAAACAGACACTCAATTTTTCTTTCTCCCAACATGATAGCGCTCTAAGCCACTATGTGAGTGGTATTTGGAAGCTCTTACTGGTTTTCACCTATTAGTGCATAGTATTTGAGAATTCTTAGCTATTATCCTGGGACTAATCTTGAATTTAAGAGATGCTATGAGACTCTATCCAGGTGCATCCACTTAATTCCAACTTCCATTTTTACTCTACTTTTTGAATGTAACACTTGATGGTAATACTTGCAGCTTTTTAGAATATACACTAGGAAGCCAGTCATTTATGTTCTAGTACCTATGCCTCAAATGTATCTATGGTGTTTATTATTTTAAATTCCATTACTGAACTTGGATTTAGCTAGAGATGTTTCTGTGGTCTTCTGAGATAAACATTACCATCTAAATCCTTGACATATGCCTTAAATTTACATGAACCCTCAATTTCTTTTTTCAGTGTCAGATACATTTCTGTTAAACAATCTCTGATGTTGAGGGGAAGGAAGGCAGCAAACCACACGGCCATGTGTGTACCTATGCAACAATCTTGCATGTTCTCCACATGTACCCCAAAACCTAAAATGCAATAAAAAAAATCTCTGATAACATTCTTTCCTACTCTGTGGTTTATACTGTATTATATTATTTTCTGCAGTTTGCCACTTTGAATTTGGGCATGCAAAGTTTTTGGAGATGTGTGTATGTATAATTTATTTTCTCAAGAAACTCAGGTTTTGCATTTCAAAGTAAGAGTTTTCAAAATTATTTTTTTCAACCAAGGACTCAATTATCTTTTTTTACTGAGTTCTTTGATTCATTTTTTGCTATTAAACTTTCAAACAATGGGAGACTACAGGTCAGAAGGATTACCAAGGAGAAACAAAACAGATGGTATGTATAAAGACTATTGTACTAAACTGGAAATTGACAAAAAACACTTAGCTACAGGTGGGAAGGTTCTCTGTTCCTTTCTGTCAGTGGACAAAGGTGTCTAATCTTCCTATTTTCAGAGAATATTCAGTACTTTTTCCATATCCACATTATAAACTAAGATTGTTCTATAACTGGACTGAAAAAAAGCCACTTGGGTTTTTTGTTTTTGCAGGGAGGTAGGTATACATAAAAGATTTTTGTTGATTACATTTCTTGAGCTTGAGTCATTTTAGTTTTTAGTTTCAAAGAACTCATACTGGTAACTTCTTCCTTCTGGGCACTCTAAAGGTGCCTTTTCTGGGTGACTTATTTTCTGGCAATCTTGTCTACTAGGCTAGGACTGTGATATTCTGTTTTCTGTCTCTCAAAGAAATGTTTGTGCCCCTGGCCATCTTCCTGTATGATCTGATAGAGCTACAGCAAAGGGTGAGATTATAATTCAATTTCTTGTGACAGAAAGATTATGTCCCACATTGGATACAACTTCAAAAGAATCTTTTCATGGTATGGAAGCATGAACTCCATGTTACTTGCTATGTAAGCACAATGACACATTCCTCAATGTAGTAAACCTATAGTTTGACCCTTTAATCTCTGGCTTATTGGTTTGTTTTTCTTTACATTGAATAACATTTTTTTTTAGACTTCACAACTTCCTGAGAGAATATCTACCTAAGTCTTCCCTTACTTTGACATGAATTGAATTTAGCTTACTGTAGGTAACGGGGGAATATCTTCCCTTTAGAAAAGTACTTTTAACAGTTTAACAAGTATCAGAATAATCTAGAAGCTTGTTAAAGCACAGATTGCTGGGCCATACTCCCAGAGATTCTGATTCAGTGTGAGGCCTGAGAATTTGGGCTTCTGAGTTCTCTGATGACACTGATGTTTTTGGTTGGGGATCACATTTGGAGAATCGCTGCTCTAGAATGATGCCTCCCTTCATCTTGAGAACATTATCATTTTTCATTTTGCCTGGTAAAATTAAGTTTCAAAATTAAAATATGCCCTTTCACTTTGCCATAGAGGCATAATTCAAATTGTGTTAAATCTTTTTCAAATATGAAAATTGGTCAAGAGAGTGCTATCATGCTATCACTGCTATCATAAGGAGCACCAGTCATGAGGATAAGTTGTCCGTGATGGCTTGGAGAATTTTTATTCTCTATAGTCATTCAGGGATTTTTGTTTCTCAGTGAGTAAAAAAGTTTTACTGTGTTTAAAGTGCTTTTTCAATTCAACAGAGGCTTATAAAAAGAATATTTGAGGTTAGACATAGGGGTGATTTTGTGACACACAAGCTGTTGAAAGTTCGGCAATAAAATATTCAGAGTGAGAAAAAAACACTTGCTTTTGTTGATGCGGTTATTTTTAGTGGAAAAATTTTTTTTAATTCAAATCGTATATGAGACCAGAGGCTATGGATATATTCAGGATATATAAACATTGATGTTTCGAAATGATGGGATGAAATGATCTCTCTCTTTCAAAGGTGGAAAGAAATTGAATAGTCAAGAAAATATGATACAACCAGACATTGCTATAACATCTGGTTTAAAATAATCTTTGCCTAGGCCATTCTTGATGTAAAACTATCTATTCATATTTTTCAAATCCATGAGATCTGAAGCAAAGTTAAGTATCTTTTGTTTTCTTCTACAAGTGAAAGAAGAAATACTAGAGTATTAATATCAATGGAATTTTAAGGATCATGGATTAGAACAGTGGTTCTCAAGTGTGAATGCACATTAAAAAACTGGGACAGGTAGAAACAAAATATGCATCCTCAGGCTGCACACTCATATCAGTCAAATCAGAATATCTACAGATGGGATCTGGACAGCCTTTTTTTTTTTTTTTTTTTTTTAATCTCCCAGGTAGGTCTAGTCTGTGCCAGTGTGAGCACACCACATCACAGTCTTCAGTGTCTTCATTTAATTTGCTTTCAGTAACTTGGAATGTTTGTAGTGAAACAAAGAACTTCTGGAGGCAGAAATATTCATATAACAATCCATTTGTAGGTAGGAAAGTTAAAGATAAGGCTGAAATCATTAGTTCTAGGACTACTATTCAAATTCTCGTTTTCTTGTTTTTTCCTGAAGTCCTTGTTCAAGTCAGCTTTTAATCGTCCACCAAAGTGATCCATTTACATCAGCCTAAAGTCCATAATTTTATTTTGGATGCAATTGGCTTTTCAGGAGGTTGAAAGCTGACTCACTTAAAAACATTCAACAGGCCAGTCAGTTCCAAATATCAGGTACCTATATAACTCTTTTAAAAGCAATTTCTAGAATCACATTTTTTCCTTTATGTATTTTTACAGTGGACAGTTACTGTTTGAGAACTGGTGAGAACTGGAAAAGTATTTATTTTTCAGCAAGTCGTATCTGTTCAATCAATTTTTTTCAACCATTCAACCACCTATAAAAGTTAGTCTACTGGTAATGATGACAAAGTTACAAACATATTGAAAAGTGCTCTGAAAAATAATTAAAGCTGATTTTCTAATACCCCAATAGTTTTTTAACTACTAAGAATTACTGAATATTATTTTTTATATATCCTGTAACAAGTATTTATTAGATAGTCACTCCATGCAGGCAGTGTGCCAAGAATTATAGAATATTAAATACTGAGCCAGACACATTTTTTTCCTTTCATTTAGAGACATATATTAAGGAAATGGCTTTTATCAATAAAATTCTATAGAATGAAAAGAAATTTTTTCCCCTGACTATGAGCAGAACCATCAGTGATACTACAGATCATTTTTTGCTATCCTCTTGTTGGGAAACAAGATTGATATTAAGAATGCATAGTTTCAAATCATAATTTGGATATTGTCTTGTACAAAAGATTGTTTTTCTACCTCAGGCAAAATTATCAAATAATTAAAAGCATCTTCCATATCTCAAAAATTCTGAGTAATAATCCATTTTTCTAAAACTTTTACGAAAGTTTAGTAACAACCCAAAATTTCTCTAAAGATAGGAGCAGTAAATTAAACACGCAAAAAGTATTAAGGACTACAGTAAACTGAAGTCATATGTTGCCATGTGAGAACATAAATGCTATTTTGCCAGATCTTCTACTTTTTATATGTAAGTAGTAGTCTGGACATCCATAGAAGAGTTACTAATGTTTAGAATTTCTTCAGAAAGTTGCTAATTTTTAAAACTATTTGTAGGCCAAACCAAAATTGTTGAAGGTCCACATTTAGTGAGTCCCCAGGTATAGTGTTTTTTCCTTAAAATAAATAAATGGCCTATACAAATGTATAGTGGTTAATTTTATGTGTCAGCATGACTGGGACATGAGATTCCCAGATATGTGGTCAAACATAATTTCTTGGTCTGTCTGTGAGAGTATTTCTAGAAGAGAGTAGCATTTGGATCTGTGGACTGAGTAAAATCAACTACCCAGCCCAGTGTGAGTAGGCTTCATCCAAACCACTGAAGGCCTGAACATAAAAATAAATGGTATAAAGGGACAATTTTTTTTCTGCCTGACTGAGCTGGGACATCTGTCTCTTCTTGCCCTCAGACTGGGACTTACATCATCAGCCCTCTGGTTCTGAGGCCTTTGGACTTAGACTAGAATTTGTATCATTGGCTGTTCTTGTTCTCAGGCTTTTGAACTCTGACTGGAACTAAAGCACTACCTTCCATGTGTCTCCAGCGTGCAGACAGTAGATCATGGAACTTCTCAGCCTACTTAAAAATATTAGCTAATTCCTCCTAACTCCCTCTCTCTCTCCTCTTGGTTCTGTTTTTTTTCGGAGAACTCTGAATAATATAGAAATTTACTACAGGCTTCTAAGTAAGGACCCTATAATTATATAACTAATCTGGAAATAGGTATCATTTGCCTAGTCTTTGAAGCATTTCAGTCAAAGAGTAGTAAATGTCATTAACTGATTGATTCAACAAATAGGTGTGAAGGCAGTGATCATCAACATTTTTGGCACCAAGGACTTGTTTTGTGGGAGACATTTTTTTCCATGGACATCAGTAGAGGATGGTTTTGGGATGAAACTATACCACCTCAGATCACCAGGCATTAGATTCTTACAAGGAGCACACAATCTAGATCCCTTGCATGCATAGTTTACAATAGGATTCACGCTCCTATGAGAATCTAATGCCACTACTGATCTGACAGGAGGTAGAATTCAGGTTGTAATGCTCACTGGCCAGTCACTCACTTCCTGCTTCCTGGTTTGTTAATGCAGGGGCTGGGGACCCCTGCGTTAAGACACTGAGTATCAGAAATTCAGTTGAGAACTAGAGAAACAATGGTACATTATTTTAGACACTCTCCCTTTTCTGATGACATTTATAAGTTAATGGGAAAGAAAACATTAGCCATGAATACTGTCTTGCAAAGGAAGTATATATTGCTATAACAGTGTACTCTAGTAGGTTTTTACTTAGGGATGTTACTATAGAAGAGGCTAGGATGGTCATCAGGGAGAGCGTTTTCAGGATGCTGAAGGCATATTTGGGATTTTTCATGTCTATCTGAGATCAAGGAGAAATTATAGAACTCATTTAAGAACTTAGTCTTGAACCTGTATCATTGCGCTTATCAAAATAACTTTTAAAAATATTTCTTACAATGCAATTACACTAGTGACAATCTTCTGAGTTTTTGTTTATTACTCCTTCACTTAGATATAAAATTCTAAGTTGCTAAGTTTTTTTTTCCCAGCATTTAGGTATTTTACTCCACCCTCTTCTTGCTTGCATGGTTTCTAAAGAGAAGTCTGATAAAATTCTTAGTCTTATTTCTCTATACTTTGGTCTTACTCCTCTGCATATTAGGCTTTGTTCTCCAGATAAACAGAATCATAGGAGATGTGTGTATATATGTATCTATATATACATTGTATGTAGAATATATTTATTATATAATATACATTCATTTTAAAACTGTCATTCATTATAAGGAATTGGATCACATAATTTGTGGTTATGGGGGCTGACAAGCCAGCAGTCCAGGAGAACTGATGGTATAGTTCCAATACTAAGTCTGGAAGACTCGAGACTCAGAAAGAGTTTATATTTCATTTTGGGTCCAGAGGCAAGAAGTTGATACTGCAGCTAGTGTCAGTTGGATAGGAAAAACCCTTTTATAATCAAGGGAGAGTCAGCCTTTTTATTCCAATTAGACTTTGAACACATTAGAAGAGGTCCAGCCATATTGTGGAGAGCAATCTGCTTTACTCAGTCTACTAACTTAAATGTTAATATAATTAAACAAAACTCACAGAAACACTCATGTTTGACCAAGTATGTATGCACCACATGACCTAGTCAGGTTGAATCACAGAATCAACCAATACAGTAGGTGAGGCATTTTTGTTTTCCTCTGAGTTATTTTGTAATTTTCTCTGGGACCCAGCTAAGGCAGTGTTAAGAGGAACATTTATAGCACTAAATGCTCACCTTTAAAAGTTACAAAGATCTCAAGTTAACAACCTAGCATCACAACTAAAATAACTAGAGCACCAAAAGCAACAAATCTCAAAGCTAGCAGGAGACAAGAAATAACCAAAATAAGAGCTGAACTGAAGGAGATAGAGACATGAAAAAATATTCAAAAGATCAATGAATTTAGGAGCTTTTTTTCTTTTTTTAAATAATAAAATAGACTGCTAGCTACACCAACGAAGAAGAAAAGAAGAAAATTCAAATAAACATGATCAGGAATGACAAGGGGAACATTACCACTGACCTTACAGAAATACCAGAAAACCATCAGAGAATATTATGAACACCTCTGTACCAATACACTAGAAAATCTAGAAGAAATAAATAAATTCCTGGGACACCCTCCCCTGATTGAACCAGGAAGAAACTGAATCCCTGAATGGACCATTAATGAGTTCTAAAATTGAGGGAGTAATAAATAGCCTACCAACCAAAACAAACAAACAAACAAAAAACCAGACAGACAGCAAGGACCAGACAGATTCACAGATAAATTCTACAAGATGTGCAGATAGCTGGAACTATTTCTTCTGAAACTATTCCAAAAAATTGAGAAGGAATGACTCCTTCCTAATTTATTCTATGAGAACAGCATCATCCTAATACCAAAACCTGGAAGAGATACAACAAAAAACAAAATTTCAGACAAGTATTACTGATGAACATTGATGCAAACATCCTCAATAAAATACTGGCAAACAGAAATCAGCAGCGCATGAAAAAGCTTATCCACCATGAACAAGTATGCTTCATCCTCAGCAGGCACGGCTGGTCAATATAAGGAAATCAATAAACGTGATAAATCACATTAACAGAACTAAAGACAAAAACTGCAGATGCAGAAAAGGCTTTTAATTAAAGTCAGCATCCATTCACATTAAAAACTCTCAATAAACTAGGTATTTAAGGAACATACCTCAAAATAATAAGATTCACATATAACAAATCCACACCCAACAAAGAAAAAGCTAGAAGCACTACCCTTGAAAACCAGCACAAGACAAGGATGCCATCTCGTCTCTCAATACTCCTATTCAACACAGTATTGGGCGTTCTGGACTGGGCAATCGGGAAGGAGAAAAACCTAAAGAAATGCAAATAAGTAGAGAGGAAGTCAAACTATCCCTGTTTGTAGACAACATGATTCTGTATCTATAAAATCCCATTGTCTTAGCCCAGAAGCTTTTTAACCTGATTTAAAAAAAAAAAAAAAAAAAAAAAACTTAAGCAGAGTCTCAGGATACAAAATCAAGGTGCAAAAATCACTAGCAATCCTATAGACCAACTACAGTCTAGCCAAGAGCCAAATCAGAATGAACTCCCTTTCACACTTGCCATGAAAAGAAAGAAATACCTAGAAAAATAGCCAACTGGAGAGGTGAAAGATCTCTACAAAGAGAACTACAAAGCACTGCACAAAGAAGTTAGAGATGACACAAATAAATGAAAAAACATTCTATGCTCATGGATAGAAAGAATCAGTAATCAGTAATATTAAAATGGTCACACTGCCCAAAGCAATTTATAGATTCAGTACAATTCTCATTAAACTACTACTGAAATTCTCCACAGAACTAGAAAAAAAAGTATTTTAAAATTCATATGGAACCAAAAAAAGAGCCTGACTAGCAAAGGCAATCCTAAGCAAAAAGAACAAAGCTGAAGGCATGAAGTTACCTGACTTCAAACTATACTATGAGGTTACGGTAACCAAAACATCATGGCATTGATATAAAAACAGATAGACCAATGGAACAGAAAAGAGAGCCCATAAATAAGACCACACACCTACAACTATCTGATCTTCAGCAAACCTGACAAAAACAAGCCATGGCGAAAGGAATCGCTATTCAATATTCCCACTATTCACTGGGATAACTGGCTAGTCACATGCAGAAGATTGAAACTTGACCACTTCCTTATACCATATACAAAAATTAACTCAAAAGCGATTAAACACTTAAGGATTTAAAACTATTTAAATACTTGTAAAACCCAAACTATTAAAACTCTGAAAAACATATAAAAACCAAAACTATTAAAACCCTGAAAAACAACCTAGTTGATACCATTCAGGACTTAGGTACAGGAATTCATGAAAAAGAATTCATGAAAAAGGTGCCCAAAGCAATTGCAACAAAAGTAAATATTAACAAATGTGATCTAATTAAACTAAAGAGCTTCTGTACAGCCAAAGAAACTATCAATAAGCAGACAATCTATAGAAACAAAGGTCTAATATCCAGCATCTGTAAGGAACTTAAACTAATTTACAAGAAGAAAAACAACCCCATAAAAAAGTGGGCAAAGGACATGAACAAACACTTTTCAAAAGAAGACATACATAAGTCCAACAAGCATATGACAAAAAGCTCAACATTACTGATCATTAGAGAAATGCAAATCAAAACCACAGTGAGATGCCATTTCACACCAGTCAGAATGGTTAGTAGTAAAAAGTCAAAAAACACCACATGCTGGCAAGGTTGTGGTTAAAAGGGAACCCTTATACTGTTGGTGGGAGTGTAAATTTGTTCAGCCAATGTGGAAAACAGTGTGGCAATTCCTCAGAGACCGAAAGACAAAAATACCATTGGACGCAGCAATCCCATTACTGGGTATATACCCAAAGAAATATAAATTATTCTTTTATAAAGATGCATGCACACATATATTCATGGTAGCACTATTCACAAGAGCAAGGACATGGAATCAACCTAAATGCTCACCAATGATAGAATGGATAAAGAAAATGTGGTCCATATGTACCATGGAATACCATGCAGCCTTAAAAAAGAATTATATCCTGTCCTTTGCCAGGGCACACATGGAGCTGGAGGCCATTATTGGTTGTAATTCACCCAGAGTGGCTGGCAAAATATTACGGAAAATTATCCATTAGTCTCAAACCTTTTGGAAGTCTGAAAAGTTTTGCTGGGACAGGCTGAAAGCAGTTGGTTCAATTACATTAGCTTAGTAAAGAGATAGAGACTGTGGAGCAAAAAAGGAAAAAAAGCTCTGGTAGGGAAGCTCTACCCAGGCCAGCAACAGCCCAAGGAGTGAACAGCACAGGCAGAAAGCAGAAAGCAGCACCTGGGCTGCCCCAGCACTCCTGCAGCTGCTGCTGCTTTCCGTAAGTTTTCCATGGTGGGATAACTTCTAGGTACAAAATGTTTACCTCTTAGTCAATGTTGAAACTTGAATTTTTGTCTCAATATAACTGAATACACAGAAAATAAATTTTGTCACAAAACCTTATTGTCTATGTAAATCTGGCTTCACATGATTTATTCATTAACTTAACATTTTTATGTGTTCCATAACACTTAAAAGTGGTGCCTGCTGTTGAGTCTCCATTTATTCATCCTCATATTTATTTTTTCAAAATATATAATTAATGCTCCATAAGAGTAAAACCATCCAGACTAATTCAATAAATCATTATAAAAAAACATTATTTACTTAGTTCTAGCACTTCTGTTTTTCTAAATTGTAATACGTGTTTTATAAGTGTGATTCTAATTTCTCAGTTCATTCATTCATTTGCTATATGTAATCAATTTCAGTCTTTCTTTACAAAGATAATTGAGGTTTAGGTATTTTAGAAGGTATTTATAGGAATCAAGTGTATGAATGCATGGACATACACAAGCATACACCCATGAATGTGTATACATAGATACATAATCACATATGAGACATATACATACATGAAAGATATGAAATAAAATTCTATCAAATATATTTAGTATTATTGGTACAATTTTAATGATCTCGGATTTTTGAGTTGAAAGTCAGTGGCAAACTGACCCAACTCAAGTTTGGAATTTCTCATTAGAAATCATTCCTGCGTGGCGATTCCTCAAGGACCTAAAAATAGAAATCCCATTTGACCCAGCAATCCCATTACTGGGTATATATCCAAAGGATTATAAATCATTCTACTACAAGGACACGTGCACACGAATGTTCATTGCAGCACTGTTTACAATAGCAAAGACCTGGAACCAACCCAAATGCCCAACGATGATAGACTGGATAGGGAAAATGTGGTACATATACACCATGGAATATTAGGCAGCCATCAAAAACGATGAGTTCACGTCCTTTGTAGGGACATGGATGAACCTGGAAACCATCATTCTCAGCAAACTGACACAAGAGCAGAAAATCAAACACCGTATATTCTCACTCATAGGTGGGTGTTGAACAATGAGAACACATGGACACAGGGAGGGGAGCACTACACACTGGGGTCCGTTGGGGGGAAAAGGGGGAGGGGCGGGGGGTGGGGAGGTGGGAAGAGATAGCATGGGGAGAAATGACAGATACAGGTGAGGAGACGGAAGACAGCAAACCACACTGCCAAGTGTGTACCTATGCAATAATCTTGCATGTTCATCACATGTACCCCAAAACCTAAAAAAAAAAAAAAAAAAGACTACAAAAAAAAAAAAAAAAAAAAAAGAAATCATTCCTGCAGTAATTTTCACAAAGGATATGGTCATGGTCTGAAAGGCATATCCCACTTCAGGCAATGTGGCCATAGAAACATAGGTAGGCACAGAATGTGTGGTATAGAAAAACATTTCTTTTAAAGTGAGGTTAGAGTAATATATTTGTCATTTGTTTAATTTTGTTTGATTAATATTTGTTAATTAATGACTTAATTATGTAGAATGAAGTATGTTGGACATTTTACCTTGATATAAAATGTCTTTACATATAATATTGCTATAAAAGTAGAAATAATCCTTAAGAAGTTTTTCGAATATTGCTTATTTTTATGGATAAGAGAAAAATAATGAGCAGCATGTTTTAGAATATCTTACAGGCAAAAACTTACATTTGGTTATTATTATTTGACCCATATTGAATCTCATCTAACTACTCACATAAGAGTACATATCATACTGCTCACAGCCAGGTTGAAGTGAGGATACAATGCCTTCTGATAATTTCAAAATTAAGCCTTTCAGATGAAGCTTCACAAGACGTACATTATAGAAAACATTTTGCCATGGTGAACAATGTTATAGAACTCTTTCTACATAGTAATACCACATAGTGAATGAATATTCTACATATGAAAAGCTTTCTATATATATTATAAAGAAAAACTCTAGTCCTTAGTTATATATAAACAGATATCTAAAAGAATAATTAATCCAAAACAATAAGGATAGCTGTTTGTTTTATTGCATTATATAACATTTCAAAAATCATTTCAGGAAATATAAATTAGGCTTTGGTTACATACTAAGTGCTGTATTAAATGTGATGAAATTAGAAGTTGTAGAAGCCATAGTACCCTTTCCATAAGAAGCTCTTGGCCTATATTCATTTTTAATTCAGGATCTAAATACTGCCATGAAATAAGAAAATTCTCCATATTATAGGGAGACAACTGAAATTTAAAGGCTTGTATTTTCTAAATGATGAAGTTCTTCACCAAATGTAGAATTTCTTTCTTAAAATGTGATACAAGCTTTTGCTATAGCGTGCAGTAACAGAAATAATATCCATGTCAGTAGTATGCAGTAGTTGTGGCAGAAGTGATAAACCTAGCATTTTTTTGGAGTCCTGTGGCTGTTACTGTTAATGGTACATGTTAGAGTATGATTCCAGGTCCTGTTGCCATATATCCTAAATGGCTGAAATGTGAAAAAACTTTACTAATTACGTTGTAACCATGTTGACATTTGAAGTTTTGCTGAATTTCAGCTCTGAGGTAAATTTTAAAATAGTTAAAATTTTTCTTCCCCCTTCTTTTTGTACTCCATATTCTTTATTTTGTCTTCCTGCTTTCAGAGTCCCCTGTTTTTGCCCACCAAGATTTATCCCAAATTAGGTCTACCCTTTCATCTCCTGAGTAGAAATTGGTATGAGCTTATTCTAGGTTTATGCCTTACACTGACCAGAACTATTAACACTCTGAGAGGCTAATATATTAATCAAATAAATTTCTTTCATGGTGGAATTTTAGATTCTCCTCCCTAGAGTTATTCCTTTCTCATGAATCTAAAATAGTCTTCCAGTTACATTCCATCATATTATAATATTTTATTTTTTGTATCACACATCCCATTATTCAAATTCTCTTCCATATTTTAGCATTTTGTCTATAATTTATCCAGTAGAAACTAAGTTTTAACTTTAAGAATTTCACCTAACTCCATCATCATTTCCTGAAAAGTCCAAAACAAACTGGCACATGTGAACTTCTCAAATATATTTGGTAAATGAATGAATGAAAAAATATCACAGATGATGTAAATACCTTTTAATTTTGTCACTAAAGGACACTACCTAAGGGGGAAAAAAGTAGTAAGTGCAGAAGTTCATGTATTGCAGAGATGGACCAATAAAGACTAAAGAGACACTGAAAGGATCACTAATTCAGACTTGTATTGGGTGCTTAATTGCCATTCCAACTCAAATCTTATGCTGAATTACAGCTCCCTCCTTGATATTCATGCCCTTCTCTGTCTCCTGTCTTTTCTAAAGTCTTTTAATTTTCATATAAAACGAAACATATTGTACTAGACTAATTAGTATACATTGTGCGTGTTATTAAGGATGACACATGAAAAGGGACTTTAAGTATTCAAAAACTTTGAAGCAGCGTAATGCAAGAAATAGTAAGCTTCACTTCAGAAGCTCTGTATACCAGGAGATCAGAGTGCTGTTAAGGCACTGATTGTTCCCCTTGGAGAAAGAGCCATTGACCTTTATGATCCTTCTGCTTTGTTCTTTCTCCTCTCTATGAGGCTAGAAAGACATTTTCATAGAAGGACTATATCAAAATCTGTATTAGCGTCAGATACTTATAATAAGCAGTGAATATACTGATTCAAACTCTACTGAGTTTATTTGGAAAAGGGTCTATGTAAATGAGGAATAAAATAAAACTTCTTTCGTACGATAAAAACGTTATCTCAATCAAATAACCAATTTTCAATGTCATAAAAAAATTAGCCATTTTCACAAAAAGCAGCACAACAAAAATAATACAATTAATGATATTCAATACTGTTCTGGAAACACTAGCCTAAATAATAAGGCAATAAAAGTAAATTATAATAATCAGTATCAGAAACAATGATATAAACGTAAAAAATGTATTTAAGATATAATTATATTTTTAAATCCCATGAAAATAAAATAGAAAACTGTGAAAATTAGTAAGAATTCAATATACTAGCAATTAATAAGAATTCAATATACTAGTAGAGAAATTTAACAGAAAACTATCTCACTTACAAAATAATAAGTACCAAATGATAAACTTCAAAAGAAACAAAACCTCTATGAAGAAAAATGCTAAATTTTAGTGAGAAGTATATATGAAGTTTCAAGTACATATGCATTCAACTTTTCTGGATGAAAACAACTAATATTGAAAGTCATACATTTTAATTTATACACTTAATATTATACCAGGAAAAATTGCACTGAGCTTTTAGGAAAGATGCTTAACAAAATAATACTGAAATTTGAAAAACAAGTTAGAAAAAATTAAAAACCTTACAAAATTTGGAAGAAAGACTTATAGTCTTTACTTCTCAGTTATCAAAATTCAATAAAAATACTTTATGACTAATTTGCCTCATGTGCTAGTAAAATGCACACTACAGAAACAGTAATATGAAGCAGTAGAAAGATAAAATTACAATACTGTGGGGATAAATCATATGATAGGATTAGTAGCATGCTGCATGAGAGTATGAGGAAGGAATACATTAGAGATAATCATATTGAATTTGATGTACAAATGAACCAATGAAATAGACATCCAGAATCAAATGTGAAAAAATTTAATTCAAGATAAATTGGCATTTCAAATAAGGGTGAAAAGAAGATAATTTAATAAACGGCATAGAGACAAGTAAAACATTTAAAAAAAAATTACACGAAAGGGCAACCTCACATTTTATATATAAAAAAGTTCTACACAATCAGTATTTACATGTTAAAAATAAAAGAGATAATCCACAGCATAGCTGCATTACAAGGAAACAAACATTGTACTTATCAGTTGGTATGTGTAAAGACCAGCATAGCACTGAGAATAAACAATTCGGCAATATATTTAGAAAAAACCTAGCTGCCATTCCCTGGATTATTGACTTTATATGCATAAAAATGTATACTTTTAAGAAAGTACAAAAATGCAGGTACAAAAGTATTTGATATCAAGAATATTCATTAGGCCGGGCGCAGTGGCTCAAGCCTGTAATCCCAGCACTTTGGGAGGCCGAGGCAGGTGGATCATGAGGCTGAGAGATCGAGACCATCCTGGTCAACATGGTGAAACCCCGTCTCTACTAAAAATACAAAAAATTAGCTGGGCATGGTGGCACGTGCCTGTAATCCCAGCTACTCAGGAGGCTGAGGCAGGAGAACTGCCTGAACCCAGGAGGCGGAGGTTGCGGTGAGCCGAGATCAGGCCATTGCACTCTAGCCTGGGTAACAAGAGTGAAACTCCACCTCAAAAAAAAAAAAAAAAAAAAAAAAAGAATATTCATTAAAGTTGTTAATAATTTTTTAAAGAAGAAATCACTTATTTGTCCAACAAGAGGAATTTGGATAACTTTATTACAATATATGATTCATTCATACAATAAACTACTATGTATTTATCAAAGAATATTATTGACAAATATTTCATATCATGAGGATATCAGGAATTTTATAAAATAATAAGTATATTACAATTCTCTATTTCAAAAGAAGGTATATAATAAAATGAATACTTAGATGTTCATGTAAAATATTGACAGATATTTATAAAAACATAAAGGATGGTTCTCCCTGAAGTAAGATATTACTGAAATGTTAGTGTAACTTTTATTTTTTTATATTTATATTTTTTTCAAATTTTCAGAGTAAGCACATATTACTGTCAGGAAGGGAAAAAATGTTTAAAGAAAGAAAATCTTAAAATGACAAATATGGATATAATATACGTAATACAACATTTTTTCTAAATGGTTATTTCAAATTAATTTTGCTTTTAGAATTTTTTCTCAGCATATTTCTATGAAAAAATAAATCATAAAATAAATGAGTATGCTAAACCAAAGGAGCAGAATCATTAATTTAAAAGTAGTGTGATTTAGGAGATGGAAATGGAAAAGTGGCACCAGTGATGATGTTTATAACCATAAATAATATGTAATATATGTTATCTAAATGTTTGATGTTGTTTTCAAAGAACATTGGCATGGAGTTTGAATTTAATATTCAATGGGTCACTTTTAGTGAGATTATACCCTTTCCAGATGCCTTATAATTTATTTCAAAAAAGTATAGAACAGTTAATTTTTTTTTGTACCAAATAAGTTGTTAAAATATCCATACTAACTGTATGCTTAATTAACATTCATATACCTACTTTAAATAAATTGACTTTTATTAAAGATTTGTTTTTAGTCCTATGCATCTTATTAATATAATTTAAACAGCTCATAAAATTTTGAGTTCTTACACTTAGAAATTTTAGTCTTTGCTATTCTTTTATATCAATCAGTTATATAAAATATGATTATATTGAGTAATATCTCAGATATCCACAGTGCATTAATCAGATTTATGACTTTCAGCTACAGGGGTCTAATTACATCAACTGCTATAGAGAATATTCTATTAGGATTTTTTTTTTTTTTTTTTTTTTTTTTTGAGACAGAGTTTCGCTCTTGTTACCCAGGCTGGAGTGCAATGGCGCGATCTTGGCTCACCACAACCTCCGCAACCTCCGCCTCCTGGGTTCAAGCAATTCTCCTGCCTCCGCCTCCCTAGTAGCTGGGACTACAGGCGTGCGCCACCATGCCCAGCTAATTTTTTTGTATTCTTAGTAGAGACGGGGTTTCACCATGTTGACCAGGATGGTCTCGATCTCTTGACCTCATGATCCACCCGCCTCGGCCTCCCAAAGTGCTGGGATTACAGGCGTGAGCCACCGCGCCCGGCTGCTATTAGGCTTTTTTAATTGTACGGCACATGTTTTAGAAAACAGAAACCAAGATATTTCTTTTAATTTCCTAAAGTATTACCTAACACTTAGTAAGCTTTGTTTGAACCTCAAATATTAGTAGTTATTCTAGGAAACAGAACAGGAAAATTGTTTACACTTCACTTTAGGAGTCCAATTTGAGTAGTCTATCTTGGTCAATGACCAGTCCTGTGATAAGAGTAGAAGAAAAACATTAGGCAGATGTTGTTTGAGATATCAAGTTATTTTGCCTATATTTGGGTAGAGTTTGGGTAAATTATTCCACACATAATTTTTTAAACTATTAATTATAAAAGGACAAATTTGATATTTCCAATCTTAATAGCACCTTCAGCCACTGCTATTGCTAGGCAATACTTTTTTTATACTCATTCTAGAGCCAAAAATTATGTTTGAAGTATCACTTTACTCATACGGCTTTTCTTTAAAGTATTTTTACTTTTTTATTTTTCCAATGCTTAAATTCAGTTTTATAGTTGTAGAATGTCTTGTACAAGATACATAGCCTACTTGTCAAAACTGAATGAAAAAATAATGCTAACAATACTTTTCAATATGTTTAGTCTTCTTACAGTTATGATAAACCATTGGTTTAAAAATGCCTATAATTTAACACATATACACATTTGAAATATAATATTATATTCTCCTAACTTATTAAAACTATGTCTGGGATGCTAAAATTTTAACTACTATTCTTAGCACTAAAATATTTTAAATACATAATTAGATATCATTTTATAAATATTCGTGCTCAGTTGACCTTACAATGATTTATACATAATTTAGTAAGAAAATATTTCAGATTATAAAATATATTTTTTGAAATTTTAAATTCCCTTAAATGTGATTTAAAAAAAATATGTTTACATTTTCACACAGAAAAACTGTGATCGATAAATATGTACTATTACAGTGTGTCATTAAATACTGTCACCATAATAGCTGGGGAAAATATAAGAATTGGGTACTTTCCTATAATTTTAATTTATAAAGTTATTATATATCTTATTAGTTTTTTTCAAATGATTATTTTGGCCCAAAGGCTTTTTATTGTAAAGTAAATTACCATACCAGAATAATGACTATTTAAAGAACCTCAAGAAGTCTTCATTTTCACTGTCATTTACACATACACACACACAAAATACACACACACACACAAACACACACACACACACACACACACACACACACACACACACACACCCCATCTCACCTAGTCAAGACTATTTTGGAAAATCATCTTACAACTTCTTTCTCATTCAGAGTCTAAATCCTAAAGATGCATCATTAAACCAATTATCTCTCTGCCATAGAGATGCTATTAATATTATTGTAATACATTTTAGAGCAATAATAATAGAGTACAACCAGTATATATGGTATGTTAGCATTTCCCTAAAATTATGTGTAAAAAGAAAATATGGCTGTGGGGTTTATTTTTTTATCTGTGCTTTTTCTGACTGTCCACCAGGTTCTCAGATTTTTGGTGTGTTTACTTATTATGCCATAGTGAATTGATTTTAGTCTTACGTACTTATAAATTCATTTTATCTGTTTCTCAGTGAAACTGCACAGAATCTAAAAATAAGCTATTTCCATTATGAAAATATAGCTATCATTTCAAGTGGTATTCTAGGATTCTGGGAGGAAGTTCCTAGAATAAATCAACCAAAGTTAAAAGACAAGGACACAGAATGGTAGCAAGGAAAGGATGGAAGAAAGAGAGGGAAAGGTGGGAAAAGAAAAAAAAAAAACAGAAGTAAAAACAGTAACACATTTAATTTTCCATCTCCCTGATATATACTGCTATCCCAAAGCAGTAATACATTTAATTTTCAATCTCCCTGATGTATACTGCTATCCCAAAGAAAGAAACAGGACTCACTGGGGAAAAAAGAGAAGAGATTGTGGATATAAACTCCTCCTCCTTATAAATCTAAAGAAAGAGAAAATTATAATTTCTAACAGGTATTGATGAATAGCATGCTGGTAGAATTTAAGGAGGATAAAAGTTAAGTGAAAAGAGAGGATAAAGAATAGGTTTGTCTGGATTGTGAGACAAGAATATTAAAAGATGATATATATCCATGTAATTACCTCTTAGGTCAAGAATTGGTGCATTGCCAGAACCCTAGATACGCACCATACGCCCCTCCTCATTTTCAAAGTCTTCATGTGCCCCCAGAATTATTCTAAATTTTTGTTATAATAATTCCCTTGCTTTTTATATTGTTGTAATACCTATGTATTCCTTAAACAATATAGTTTAGTTCTGCCCATTTTTGTAGCTTTTTAAAAACAAATTGAAACTATATTCTCTGTGTCTTCCTTAACATTATGCTTTTGATATGCATCTAGGTTGTTGTGTGTAACTATAGTTTGCTCATTTCCACTATTATTTATCCATTCCACAACTGAGGATATTTGGGTTGTTTACTGGATTAATTTTAGATAAAAAATTATCTGTATTGGTTCAAAGTATTTGCTATTGTGAACAGTGTTGCAGACAGGCCCTGGTGTGAAATATTCCCTTCCCTGCGCCAATGCGTTCTCATTGTTCCCCTCCCACTTATGAGTGAGAACATGTGGTGTTTGGTTTTCTATTCCTGTGTTAGTTTGCTGAGAATGATGGTTTCTAGCTTCATCCATGTCCCTACAAAGGACAGAAACTCATCCTTTTTTGTGGCTGCATAGTATTCCACGGTGTATATATGCCACATTTTCTTTATACAAGTCTATCATTGATGGGCATTTGGGTTGACTAGGAGCTGGGGGGCTAGGGGAGAAATAGCACGGGGTGGGGGGATGAGGGAGGGATAGCATTAGGAGAAATGCCTAATGTAGATGATGTGGTGACGGATGCAGCAAACCACCATGCCACGTGTTTACCTATGTAACAAATCTGCATGTTCTGCACATGTACCCTAGAACTTAAAGTATAATAAATAATTTTAAAAATAATAATTTTAAAAAATATCTGTATATCTTCTATGTGTTGGCTTTGAAAACACCTAAAATCTCAATAATTTCAAATACTATATAGCAATATTGTCCATTTGTTTTTAGGTAAGAATAAAGTAAGAAAAATAAAACAAACTGAGCAATTTCATTGAGACCTCACAAGTTGCATAAAGCATTAAACTAACAGTAACAAATCATTATTTCTCTAACATGTTCACTACTGCTGTTTGAAGGAGGCTAATAAACAATTCCTCTTTCCTCCTCCCCAAATTCTGGAGCAAATGAGAAGATGAAAGTAAGTCAGAATATATGGAGCCCAGTTACTTTTTTATTACCTATAAGGTTGATATTGAAAAAGCCATCTTAGATCTATGGAAACAATAAATTTCTAAATACTGAACCCCAGAATAAGAAATAATTATTCAGCTTGATATTGGTAGTACCAGTAGACCAAGGGTTCCCTCATATCGGGACTTGTCTGTAAAATATGACATGGGGAAACAAAATGGAATGTCTGATTTCTGATGTAAGTAGACACAAAGATAAGGTGATAGAAGGAAGAGACTAGATTTTCTCTCTGCTTAATTCCTCATCCAATTCATCAAGAGAATTCACTCTTCTTTGATGTTCCATCAATTGCTGTTTTTCATACAGAAATATAAAACACGGTGAAGGATACTTATCTGCAAACCTCTACTCTACAGAAACATAAGAACCTCTTAGATTATTAGGAAATAAATCTGAGTAGCTGAGGGAATAATTTATATTAACTTCTTTAATTGTCTCAGTTACCTCAGAGAAACTATATTTTAAATTCATTTTCCAGGAAAATTCTTGGTTTCTCTGGTGAATAAACAATAGACACTTAGCAGACTTAGTCCAATAATTCTTCAGACATTCTCAGACAGGCCTGAATACTACAGTGCACACAACTTCAACTCAAACAGAAGGTTCTGTCACGAGAATTTGTTAAACAAACACACCCACCCACTTCCATTTGGCTCATGCTTTTCATTCAATTTGATGTATCCTCTCTTAAGTTAAAGATATCTAAATCCTATTAATACTTATCCTTCCATATGAATCCCAACTGCAAATCCTTCTAGGAAGGTTTTCCTGAATCACATACTTAGAAAACAATGATCATCTAGTTCAGACACATGTCTGATGTGTGAGGCTTCTCTATGATTACACAACTGAATACCTATCCTCTTGTATTTATTTTCCTTCCTCCTGAAGAAGTCCATTTCTCTTTTGGATGCTTCTGATCTTCAAAGAGTTATTTCTTATTTTGAGTCAAAGTCTGACTTCCTGTACTTTACATGTACTGATTCTAACTTTGGAGATACACAAAAAAGTTCACTCCTACTTTCAAATGATATTTCCCCAAGTGTTTAAAGATAAAACCACAGTCCCTTTTCTTTCTTCTTTTTAAAAGTTTTTCAGCTTCATTGGGATATAATTGACAATTAGAAATTACACACACACACACACATCTATATGTCACAAATCGAAGGTGTAGTAAGCTGCACAGTGTCACCCAGATATGTTCACTTCCTCATCCAGAACCCATGAATACATTGATTTACATTGCAAAAGGGACTTTACAAATGCAATTAAGTTAATTATCTTGAGATGGGGGAATTATGCTGGATTATCTGGGTAAGGCCAGTGTAATGATAAAAGAGAGAAGGAAATGTGACAGTGGAAGCAAAGGTCAGGCATATTCAGGGCCATAACCAAGGAAAGCTGGCAGCCTCTAATAGCTGGAAAAGCCAAAGAAACAGGTTTTTCCATTCCAGAAGGAATGCATCCCTGTGACATATTTTAAACAGCTGACTTTCAGAAAACTGTTAAATAAGACATTTGTGTTGCTTTAAGCCACTAAATTTGTGATACTTTTTTACAATGGCAACAGAAAACCAATACAGAATGGAACGATAAATTATTAACTTTAAACATATTAGGTTGAATATTGTTCTAAAATAATACATTTAAAAAGGTATTTTTCCATGTATTAATAAAACACATAATAATCAAGGTGACCTATACTATACATATGTTATTTGTTTTATAATTTTGCTTATGTAACAATTAAATGGAAACCAAGATTTTAAAATATCAGAAATTATATAAATGTTTTTTAGGTGGCATTTTCTTTTCTTTATTTTTAAGAGCATTTTATTCAAAATATTTTCATTTTGTAGTAGTGACTAAGCAAAATATGAGCAATGGTGAAAGTCTAGAGTTCATCATTCTTATCTACTAATTGAAAAATAATTGTAAACAAACCGAAACTGAAGTCACCACGGTTTTAGGTTAAAAATAACTACATTAACAGATTATCGTAATTCTGGAAACCTTTTCACTAATTAGTTTCTCTGGATATACAGACAAAAAGGGATGTGTGACTTTTCTCTAAGCTCATCAAATTGCTCATAGAGTAATAACTTCTCATTTGTAGTCTGAGGGCTCCATTCAGTGCACCATTTGCCATATCTGACACAAGGATATGAAATCTAATAGCTTTACACAAGGAACTGAAAGTCAAGGGGAAACTACATTCACCAAGTCTACTGTGGAGCCAAAGTCCTTAATTTGCTCGTATTCACAATTGGATTACACTGGAAAATCAATCAAGATTTTATTTTCTAATTTACAGCTCACACTTCGCTACATGTTATATTCAAACATTTCCTTACTGTATGAGACAATAGTCACACAAGATTTTACAGTGATACATGGAATTGATTTCAAAGTAGGTAATCTATATACAGTGAATGACAAAGATTTACCAGTGATTTTCATATGTTTATGTTTATGGCTGCTCCTGCTTTAGCTTAACAATTGGTTCCAAACTTGATCAAATGTTAAACAGGAAGGAAAAAATGAAAATAATTATCTAGATAATTCAAAACTGCTTAGATGTAATATATAAAATTGTGTGGATGACAGCTAAGTAAAATTATGTTCTTAGAAGATTATTATGGCCTGAGATATACTCTGTGACTTACATGTATCAAGTTCTCACAGGAAAGATTTGTATAAAACATTACAGTGTAGTAATGTTAAAAACTGGACCTGTGCAATGGACCATGCAATTGCGTCCAAAAAATACATGAGGCAATTTTTAGATAAGTATAAGCCAATATTTACTTTAATTTGAAATGTTCAAATATATGAAATTACAAAAAGCTTTAGAGTCAAAGAGGTGTGGGTTTAACCACTTGTAAGTTGTGTGAGGTTCAGCAAATTATTTAGCCTCTGGCTATCACTCCTATCTCATTTTATCATGATGCCTACAAAGACCTCGTAAGAGCAGGACTTTTGTCTGTGTTGTTCGGCTCCATTTGCAGTGGCTAGCACAGCAAAAGTAGTAAGTCCTTATTTAAATATTGTTGAATAAATAAACTAGTGATTAGCACATAGATCACTTAAAGATAGTCATTAATATTAGGTTTATAACTCCCTTAATTTTCCCTTATTAAGTTGCATTCTATCTTCAGAAATACCTGACATCAGAGATAAGCACTTGAATTACCATGATATTTGCCTCTATTCCTACATTGCTTTGTGTGTGAATATAAAGGATGCGTATGTGCTTATATGTATTAAAGCATCATGAGGTGCTGTCATCTGTTAGCTGTGACATTTGAAAGATTTAACACCACAGCCTTTCTCTACACCTTCACAGTTTTCTCCATTCTCCCAGGGGTTGGAGAGATGATATTTATAAATTACACCCATCTTCCATCTTCACAATTTAATATATGGTCACACTGAAACCCAAGAAAAGATAGGAAAAGGATTATGGCTCTGTGCCCTGGAAGAAAAAGAACTCTGCTTGGTTAACAAGATATTCTCTATCACAGTCTGCCCTTATGATCACCAATTACCTATTCATTTTTCTGCCCACACATACTCACACAAAACTCACTTCTTTCCCAAGTAAAACAATACAAAGCCCCATCTAGTCAAGGCATTGAGAAAAATTCCAGAATATGACATGCCATTCTTCCTAAGAGGTCATGCAGTAGAGATGTACTTCTGTAAGGTCTAATGACATCTTAAGAAGGAGATAAATTATCTCTTTCCCCGACACACAATATTAAATAGTGGAACAGGAATAGGAAAATTGCAGTAAACACTCCTACTCAGAAAGAAGGGGAAACCCAAAGAAGTCCCTGGTCCCTATCAATTCTGATATTCTGCTAGGCTGATGATATAATTTGGATGCACAGCTCTCATGGTTTTTTTTTGAAATGTAACCTCCAGTGTGTTGAGGTGGGCCAGTGGGAGTCATTTGGGTCATGAGGACAGATCCTTCATGAATGGCCTCCTGCCATCTCCATGGTAATGAGTGAGTTCTGGCTCTCGTTGTTCACCAGAAAGCTGGTTGTTTAAAGGAGACTGGTACTTTCTCCTCTCTCATGTGACATGTCTGCTCCCCAGTCACCTTCTACCATGAGTAAAATCCTTTTGAGAATCTCACTAGAAGCAGATACTGGTGCCATGCTTCTTGTACAGTCTGCAGAACTTGGAGCCAAAATCAACTTCTTTTCTTTATAAACTATCCAGTCTCAAAACAGACGAATACATCAGGCACTTTGCAGTTTCCTCCCCTGGGACTATTGAGAGTTCCGTGATTATTCTACAGTTCTGATCTCTGAGAGCCTCTTCCTTGCCCATTATCTTCCACAGACATGTTGTAATAGGTGTTAGGGGATATTCTCACCTGAGAGTATCCCAGCATTCACAGCTAGTTTTCTATTTAAACAAGTTTGGGGGTTTGGAGGTTTTACTGAATTTCAAACAATTCGAGATATTTGCTCTGGGTTTCTATATGTGTGTGTGTGTGCATGCACGCCTGAGTATGTGCTTTTGTACATGTTACAATTTCCTCAACTATTTGTAATTAGCTTCTGATATATTTCAATGCATCTGCATGTGCCAGTAACTGCACCTAGATTATTTTCCTTAACATGATTGTCTTTGCTTTCTCTCTCTGATTCCTTGCCCTGATGTTGCTTCTTTCATTTAATGGGTCAATTTGAAGGAACTGGGTATGGTACTTGAGGGGAATATCATACCTACAGCTGGTCTTTCCTGTATTGCAGAATATTTTTCTTATTCTTTGCTATTGTAGACTGCCAACAGCAAATTTCTTTGTTCTATGAAGAAGTTCTGTGTGATATTGTAGCTCAAAACTTCTTTCATTTTATATTCTTGCTACTTCAGTTTCAGTAGCAGTTGGCCTTTTCAAGCCTGCAAGGCATCTGTTCTATCAACGCTTACTAATAACTTTGATCTCTAAAAACCAGGCAATTTGGCTTAAACATACCTATTTCATGAAATACACTGCCAAAAACAGAAAGTAAAAGCTACACATCGCCATTTGACTATTTCCAACCACTGTTCCATGAGCTGTAGGGTCAGTGTGCTGGGTTCAGCAAACTCAATGTTTTGCACCCCAACATGCAGATCTCCTTCTTTATAACTTACCATATCAGTGTTTTCATGGTTAAAATTTATAAATCTGTATTAGTAAGGGCAATACTATAAAATATAATTTCAAAATCTCAGTGTCAAAACACAAAGTTTATTTCTTGTGCAGATAGTCCAATCTGTCGAAAGGAAGGTGAACAGGGCTTACTCAGTTATCCTTGTTCTTCTCCTACTGTGAGGCTGCCCTGCTCTATATTTTTGGAGTTTTCTTTAATAGCAGAATATTGTGAGAGGAGAGAGAAGGGAGGATCATGAAGAAGATTATTATGGCCAAGTCTACAGAGATTTACGTTACCTACTCCCACACTGCAATAGTCAAAGACTACCTAGACGCACCTAATTGCAAGGTAAGCTGAGAAAGTTGATTTAGCTGTGTACTCAGGAAATGGAAACTGGCTTTGAAGTTAACTAGCTATTTTCTGCCACCACAGCATATGTGTAATATGCATTTCTTTACTGCTTAAAGCTATCTGAGGTCTGACAAGATGGGGCACTGTGATAAGTTGTGACCATATGGCTCTCAGTTTAATAACAATTTTTCAAAGTCTGTAGAATAAAAATATAGTCATTATCAGAGTAAAGAAAAACTGTTAAAATATCAAATTTCAGCTCTAAATTCTAACCATCAAATGGAATAGAAAAAGTTATATTCTTACTTTGTTTTAAATTTCACTCTGAAACAATTTATTACTGTTAATTCTGGAATATTCTTTGCTGTTGACAATCTATGGTAGCAATGAATAAGAAAAACATTGACTTTTGTGCTGTTGGCTTGATCTATGATAATTTGATTTAGGAATTTCTTTAAGAAACATCTTTTGGTGGTGGCTAATTTTTGCAAGGAAAAATACCTTAACATTAATGACACTAATGTTTCCCATCTCAATGTCAAATAGAAAGCGTTCCATCTAATAAGTTAATTTATTCTGCAATTTCAAGTTGTGGTTCTCTAGTTCCAATTCACCCTGAAAGCTCTTTAATATCATTTATACTGAAAGGCAGACAGTCTTAGAGATTTGCTTGTATGACTGACATGTCCTTTGGTAAAATCGAACCTTAAAATTTCTTAAGCTCCAATGTTTAAGTTCCACAGTGTGGGTCCAAACAACAGACTTTATATACATGCTTATGTATTTGAAAGAATACTTCCGTTTTTTAAATAAAGAAAATAAAATTTTAGGACATCTTTGCTGTTACTGCTGACTACTTTTGGTTGCAGTTCGGATAATAGTCAATATGAAGGAAAAGATGAGCAAGAGCTGAAATTTTCAAAACAAAACTGTCAAATTACCAATATAAGTCTGGCATAAAATAAGTAGATTTATTGTATTAAGTCACAAAAACTGTTACCTGCTTTCACTTATTAAGGAGCAATTGGTATTAGACTTCTCCTCTCACCGTACGCAACCATAAAAGTTTTTCTAAACATATAATAGTTTTCAATTATTATACAATAACCATTGCCTAACTGTGATCCATGAAAGAAGGAAAGTATATGAGAGAAACCTACAAATGTGAATTTTCTGCTGTGAAGCAATTACTTATTCTGACATGGAGGGGGAGACTAGAAAGTCTTGATGAGGTAAAAAACAGAGATCTAAGTATAAGGAAGCTAAGAAAGACTGAAATTTGCAAAGCAGAGTACTGGAGACACAAGAAGTATAACTGAGAAAAAGCTTCAGAAATTTGCAGGAAGTCTCTTGTGAGTCTTCCCTTAAGTACTAATCTGGACAAAGATATGGTAAAACTGGATGAGGTCAAAGTAAGAACTGTTGTCGGGAGACTACAAACTAAACAATTTTCTAAGCTTACCTGAACACAGGAGATGTTTAGATTTTCACCAGCCAAAGTGGAGAGATATGTTGAATACTTGGAGATATTAATAAAAACCCAAGAAGATCATGCTTTAGTAGGAGAGATTTACCCAAATAAGCTGATCTAAAAGTAACTACCTGTAAAACTAACTTAAAAATTATTTAAAAGAAGCAGAAATCTAACTCATAGCTAGCTAATAAAAATAAACATAAACATGACAGACAATAGACTGGAAACTTAGCTAGACAGTCACACCTAAATTTAGGGATTATTTGTGTTGACTGAATTTATTAGAAGTAGGTCTTATATCTATCTTTTTCCATTTCATTTTTAATTGGTGCTTGGCTCTTCTAAAATTTAGTATTTCATAGTTATAATGTGCCAAAGTAAATCAATTGTAATGTTTACAATCTAAACCATAATAAAATATAAAACAATATATGCTTTTGTCCAGATATATTTCTCAGGAAAATAATTTGTGAATTTATTAGTTAAAATTCATTTTTCCTATTGATAAATTCCAGGTTATATATTTCTGTATTAAATACATTTTTGGCATGGGAAATTACCATATATTTTAAAAGGAAAAAACTAATAAAGAAAAAGTAATTCTAAATAGTAATTAAATTATAATATTAGCACTCAGGTCAGCAAATGAATACCCCTAGTCTACAACAGGCCCACTGCCTGTTTTTGTAAATAAAGTTTTATTGGAGCACAGCCATCCCCATGCCTTTACTTATTGTCTATGGCTGTTTTCTCACTATAATGGCAAGGATGAGAGATCATAGTAAAGCTCAAAAAGCCTACTATTTTGACCTCTACAGAAAAGTCTGCTGAACCCTTTTCTACATTACCATAAAAACTTCAAAAATTGATCATTTATTTTTTCACGCTACGTATTTATTTACTGTTCACTTAGTCTTAGACCATGTTAATGTACTGCATGAAAATGGCATAACAATTTAAAATTTTAGTAAAATACGAAAAATTATAAAGACTCTTTATTAAATAAACAAGAAAATGAGTGGTAACGTGAATTTTTTTCATGTTTCTTAAATACAAAGAGACAATCAAACCACAATCAAGGAATTTCAATTAATCATTCAGTACTAGAACCAGTAATAAATAAGGTTGTTATATTTTACATTTAAGGTAACAGCAATATAAAAATAATAAAGCAAATTTCAAATTTGTCTTTATAGTTTCAAGTAATGTAAAGGCAAAAAGTAACACTACTGTAACATCTGACATTGCTATAAGAACGTATCACATATCAAAACATTAAGTTGAACTTACTCATCTTAGCATATGAAGAATTCAGTGTGTTCATTAAGTGAAACCAGTTTCACAGAAACTGAAAACATTTCATTTTTATGAAGATTAGCGTATACTTAAAATTAAAAGTATTATAAAGAAACTATATATTATAATACATCAATAATTTTGTAATCAGAAAATTATATATGACATGGAGACTTATGAAGAATTATTATGACTTTATTTTCATTTTCCTTATACTTAAAGTAATACTTAAAACACATATGGGACAAACATCATCCTGATACCAAAACCCAATAGAGACTCAACAAAAAAAGAAAACTTCAGGCCAATATCCATGATGAACAGAGATGCCAAAATCTTCAATAAAATACAGGCAAACCTACTGCAACATCACATCAAAAAGCTTATACATCACAATGAAGTAGGCTTCATCCCGGGGATGCAAGGCTGGTTCAACATACATAAGTCTATAAATGTAATCCACCACATAAACAGAACCAAAGACAAAGACCATGTGATTATCTCAATAGATGCAGAGAAGGCCTTCGACAAAATGCGACAGCCCTTTATGCTAAAAACTCTCAATAAACTATGTATTGATGGAATGTCTCTCAAAAATAATAAGAGCTATTTATGACAAACCCACAGTCAACTGCATAGTGAATGGGCAAAAACTGGAAGCATTCCCTTTGAAATCTGGCATTAGACAAGGATGTCCTCTGTCACTACTCCTATTCAATATACTATTAGAAGTTTTAGCCAGAGCAATCAGGCAAGAAAAAGAAATAAAGGGTATTCAATTAGGAAAGGAGGAAGTCAAACTGTCTCTATTTGCAGACAACATGATTGTATATTTACAAGACCCCATCGTCTCAGCCCCAAATCTCCTTAAGCTGATAAGCAACTTCAGCAAAGTCTCATGATACAAAATCAATGTGCAGAAATCACAAGCATTTCTAAACACCAATAACAGACTAACAGAGAGCCAACTCAAGAGCAAACTCCCATTCACAATTGCTACAAAGAGAATAAAATACCTAGGAATACAACTAACAGAGGATTTAAAGGAGCTCTTTAAGGAGAAGTACAAACCATGCTCAAGGAAATAAGAGAGGACACAAACAGATGAAAAAACATTCCATGCTCATGGTTAGGAAGAATCAACATTGTGAAAATGGGCATACTGCCCAAAGTAATTTATAGATTCAATGCTATCTCCATCAAGCTACCAAAGGCCTTCTTCACAGAACTGGAAAAAACCACCTTAAACTTCATATGGAACCAAAAGAGAGTCCACATAGCCAAGACAATCATAATCAAAAAGAACAAAGCTGGAGGCATCATGCTACCAGACTTCAAACTATACTACAAGGCTACAGTAATCAAAACAGCATGGTACTGGTACCAAAACAGAGATATAGACCAATGGAACAGAACAAAAGCCTTGGAGGCAATGCCACACATCTAAAACCATCTGATTTTTGACAAATCTGACAAAAACAAGCAATAGGGAAAGGATTCCCTGATTAATAAATGGTGTTGGCAAAACTGGCTAGCCATGTGCAGACAGCAGAAACTGGACCCCTATCTGACACCTTACAGTAAAATTAACTCCAGATGGATTAAAGACTTAAACATAAGACCTAACACCATAAATACCCTAGAAGAAAATCTAGGCAAAACCATTAAGGAGGTAGACATAGGCAAGGACTTCATGACTAAAATACCTAAAGCATTAGCAACAAAAGCCAAAATAGACAGATAGGACCCAATTAAACTCCAGAGCTTCTGTACAGCAAAGAAAACAATAATTAGAGTGAATTGGCAACCAACAGAATGGGAAAAAATGTTTGCAATCTACCCATCTGACAAAGGGCTAATATTCAGAATCTAAAAAGAACTAAAACAGATTTACAGGAAAAAAAAAACCAAACCCATTCAAAAGTAGGCAAAGGATATGAAAAAACACTTTTCTTTTTTTTTTTTTCTTTTTTTTTTTTTTTGAGACGGAGTTTCGCTCTCGTTACCCAGGCTGGAGTGCAATGGCGTGATCTCGGCTCACCGCAACCTCCGCCTCCTGGGCTCAGGCAATTCTCCTGCCTCAGCCTCCTGAGTAGCTGGGATTACAGGCACGCACCACCATGCCCAGCTAACTTTTTGTATTTTTAGTAGAGACGGGGTTTCACCTTGTTGACCAGGATGGTCTCGATCTCTCGACCTCGTGATCCACCCGCCTCGGCCTCCCAAAGTGCTGGGATTACAGGCTTGAGCCACCGCGCCCGGCGAAAAAACACTTTTCTAAAGAAGACATATATGAAGCCAACAAACATGAAAAAAGCTCATCATCCCCGGTCATTAGAGAAATGCAAATCAAAACCACATTGAGATACCATCTCATGCCAGTTAGAATGGCGATTATTAAAAAATCAGGAGATAACAGATGCTGGAGAGGATGTGGAGAAATAGGAACACTTTTACCTTTTACACCACTGGTGGAGTGTAAATTAGTTCAGCCATTGTGGAAGACAGTGTGGTAATTCCTCTAGGACCTAGAAACAGATATTACATTTGACGCAGCAATCCCATTACTGGGTATATACCCAAAGGATTACAAATTGTTCTATTATAAAGACACATGCACACATATGGTCATTGTGGCACTGTTTACAATAGCAAAGACCTGGAACCAACCCAAATGCCCATCGATGATAGACTGGACAAGGAAAATGTGGCACATGTACATCATGGAATCCTATGCCACCATAAAAAACAGTGAGTTAATCATCCTTTGTAGGGACATGGATGAACAGGGAAACTATCATTCTCAGCAAACTGACACAAGAACAGAAAATCAAACAGCATTTTCTTCCTCATAGGCAGGTGTTGAACAACCAGAACACATGGACACAGGGAGGAGAGCATCACACACTGGGGTCTGTTGGCGGGGGCTAGAGGAATGACAGTGGGGGATGGGGAGGCTAGGGAGAGATAACATGGGAGAAATGCCAGATCTAGGTGATGGGGGAATAGAAGAAGCAAATTACCTTACCATGTATGTACCTGTGCAACAATCCTACATGATCTGCACATGTATCCCAGAACCTAAAGTACAATTAAAAGAAAATAATAAATATAAAAAACACTTTAAAGTGAAGCACATATGACTTGAAAATAAATTACACTGACTCTACAACAGTTAGAAAGTGTTATTTCCTCATTGTTGTCCTATCAGCAAAGATGAGGATCCAGTCCTGTCTTATATTGACCCTGCCTACCAAGGCCTATCTTATGGTTCTGAATATTCCCAGTCATGTTTACCTAAGAGCCCAGCCATATAGTTCCTCTCAGAGACAGAGAACAAGTTAAAGGCAGATTCATGTAAATAAAACAGTTGGACTTTCAAATACTTTTGCAGGGGTGAAAGCAGTGTGGCACTAGGCTTGGGGGTAGCAAGGGTTTTAAGCTTGCATCATCACAAATTTAAGTCTCACTAAAAAGTACATATTAACATAAATTTCCTCGGAGAAATAGTAAAATGTTTTTAAACTCATATAAATAAAACCTTTCAACAAAAGTGCATAAAATTCTCTCTGCTGCTATTAAAATAAATAAGTGATCAAAGGGTATAAAGTTTTAGTTAAGATGAATAAATCTTGGATCTCTATTGTATAGACTGGTGGCCATAGTTAATAATCCCGTACTGAATACTTGAAAAATGGCAAGAGAGTATTCTTAGATGTTTTCACCACACACAAAAATAAATAAATAAATATGTAAGGTGGTAGATATGCTAATTACTTTTTAATTATTCCACAATGTATGCATGTAAATATTGTAGGCCATGTTAAACATCATGCTGTACACTGTAAATACGTATTGTTTTCATGTGTCGATTATAACTTAATAAAGTTGGAGGAAAGTTTTTCAAAAGCACTGAAAACTTTAAAATTAATTAATTTTCCACTGCTGAAAATGAGTACTGTAGGTACTCCACATATTTAATTCAGTAATTAATGATTCTTGCTATTAATCTATCAGCTGAACAAATGGATATAAATCAGCTAATAATCCACATAAATCTTACTACCTACAATAAAGTATTATATATTAGTGGACTCACTGAAGCGATTAGTTTTTTTTAATATTAGCATTTCTAGCACTGTTAAAAAGGGTATTCTAGAAAGTCAACTATAATTTGCCCACACCATCTTATGCTGGTATAATTATTTACAAAAGGCATATTGGTATTTGACTAATGTGTATTACTTAATATGACTCAGATGCTGTGTTTTTATTAATACAAATTTAGGAATGATTGTTCCTAAGTAATTATTGCTTCCAGTAAATGCACAAAAATCCCACTGATGAATTTGCTGAGATTAATGGTTATAAACAAGTTTATTTCTCAACACACTATTATTTTTTAAAATGAACAGAAGGGTTGGGTGCAGTGACTCACGCCTGTAATCCCAGCATTTTGGGAGGCTGAGGTGGGTGAATCACCTGAGGTCAGGAGCTTGAGACCAGACTGGCCAACATGGTAGAACTTCGTTTCTACAATAATACAAAAATTAGCCAGGCATGACGGCAGGTGCCTGTAATCCTAGCTACTAGGGAGGCTGAGGCGAGAGAACTGCTTCAACCTGGGAGATGGAGGTTGCAGTGAGCAGAGATCGTGCCATAGCACTCCATCTTGGATGACAGAGCAAGACTTCAAAATAAAATAAAATAAAATAAATGGAATCATTAGAAAAATTATTACATAAATTCCATGCAAAGTATTCACTTATTAGAAGACCACAGACTACTGGAACATTGATGTGATTTGCAGATAGTAAGTGAATTTCATAGAAATGTATACACATACACACATAAGGGGAATTCAGACAGATATGCATTCCCTTAGACGCTAGGAAAGAGTACAGAATCAACACTTGTTCTAAAATTGAATTTCACATTAAATCAACTATCACTTATCACTTTTAAGATACAGTCAGATAATTTTAAGCAATGTGTAATAGTAATGGTTTGAGCTGGCATATAATTTTCTCAAAGAAATCTTTTTCAAGTACTATATTTGTGCATTTTTCCTAACACCATTTTAAAGTATGTCAGGTCAAAATCTGTTTCAGAGAGTAATATTATACCAAAAATTTCTAGGTAAAAAAAATGCTTTTAGAACTTAGAAATGGTCCATTTTACAAGAAATACAACAGCAGTCAAGAGGGGGGAAAAAAACCTTTAAATTTTGTTGCAGTGGGATTTAATTTGCACTATTTGTTATTGAGAACAAAGAATGCATGTTCACTTACCCAGGCCCTTTTCAGTTCTAAAGAAATGTAAAAAGATAATAAAAGTCTTGGAAAAACTAGCCTTTTTTGTGTACATGGGATGAGTTGCTTAGTCCTGTGTGTTACTGTTGTTCTCATATTGACATGGTAATGACAAAAGATTTAATAAAAAAAAAGACCTTATTTAGAAAAGTATATACTTTCTAATTCTATAACAAATCTCCCACCACTTTTAAAAATAGCTTATTGATTTATAATACACAGAAGATCTAGTAACCAACGGAGATAGAAAATGGAGACTGAAATACAGAAAATAAAGCCAGAAAGACGATTTATGTGTGTCTGTGGTTTTTTTTTTTTTTTTTAAATTCTCACATATACTGGTCACCCAAAAGAAAGACAATTTAAACAGAAGCTTTTTAGAGACGAAATCAAAGGTAAAAACAGTAAAATGGCAGAGGAAGAAATAAGGATAGTAAAATTATAGAGGAAGAGATAGATATTTGTGGCATATTAAAGTTTAATTAAGAGAATTCAAAATATGAAGGTAGCTGCTAATTAATCATAGAACACATTCAATTTAGAACTAAATGAAATCGGAGTTCATATTATCTAACCCGTTACACACATAAAAATGAGAAAAATGAGGAAGAAGTTAGCTAGAGAAACTTGAAAAGTATAACTTAGCTACTTAGATTTAGAACAAAAATGTCTAAGAAATTGAATGTATGGTGAAGATTCTAGACCTAGACCTTAGGAATATCAATGTCAACTTTAATTTTCTAGTTACTTGAAAATATTACACCTGAAAATATATTCGATATAGCTTTAATCATTACAGAAAGAATGCTACACTAAAAATAATTTTTGGTTTCCACTCAGCCATTAACCAGTTGAGGTGATCTTGCCTAATCCCAGTAGAGTCCATCTCTTTTCATATGAAATAAAAATCTGATGAATGTAAAAGTCTATAAATTGTAAGACATAAAATTTAATTCATATATTTAATAAGATTGTACAAATAAAAGTATTTATTCTACAAATGCCCATTGTGTACTTTCTCCACAAGTAACTTTCCAATAAGCACTTCATTTTTCTAATAACCTACGCCTTCACGAGTGTTAGTATCAATAAATGATATATCTAAGATGATAGATTTTGGTTATATTTTAATTAAAATAATCCACAATAGAAAAATCAATATTCTATAATCCTCACATGTAAGTAAATAATGTACAGATATTTTTTAAAATAGGAAATAGATTGTCTTACATACAAGCAGAATGTTTTTCGATGACTAAACAAAATGAGAATAATCCTTTATCTGCTAAATGGTAAAATGGCATGGGCAGTGGGAGATTTTTCTCAGTTTGTTTGGGCTGCCATAACAAAATATCATGAATTATGTGGCTTATAAACAACAGAAATTTATTTCTCTCAGTTCTGGAGGTAGGAAGCCCTAGAAAAGTACCAGCAGATCTCCCTAGTTTAATTAGATCAGGAAATCAAATGCCACATGTTCTCACTTATAAGTGGAAACTAAATGATGAGAAAACATGGACACAGAGAGGGAAAAACACACACTGGAGCCTTTGCATGGTGGATGTTAGGAGGAGGGAGAGGATCAGGAAAAATAACTCATGGATACTAGGCATAATACCTGGATGATGAAATAATCTGTAAACAAACCACATGCCACAGTTTACCTATGTAACAAACCTTCACTTATATCCCTGAACTTAAAATAAAAGTTAAAAAAAAAGTACCCACACATTCAGTGTTTGGTGATGGCCCTCTTCCTAGTTCATAGACAACCATATTTCTGCTGTGTTCTCAAATGGGAAAAAGAAAGGCATCCAATCTCATTAAGAACGGCTCCAACTCATGACCTATTAACCTTCCAAAGGTTCCACCTCCCAATATCATCACTTTGAGGGTTAGGATTCCAACATATGAATTCTGGAGTGATACAAACATGTAATCCATAGTAGCAGAAAACTTTGGTTTTCTCAACATAATAAAGATAATCTCAACATAATTGTTTTGAAAGCATCAAACTGGCATTCATTTTCCCAATATTTAGCGTTCAGGACTTTGCTATTGAGAATTAAATATAACTGCTACATTAGTCCTATCAAAGCCACCAAAGACTATGACTGCATAAAGTATGAAGTATAAAAACCTAAAACACAGAAATTATTTTCTTTTTCCTTTTAGTCACATAAACCAACACTACGTAAACGTAAGTCACATAAACCAACACTACATAAAATACAGGCTTAGATAAGGCATTTTCTGAGCAAGAATATTTTTACAAGACAGGTGTGTGGATATAATGGAATTGCTTATTCAAAAGTGCTAACAAAAAATACCCAAGCAATAGCATTGCTTATATCCAGAAGAAAAATGCCATTTTCCATATAGTAATTTTATCTGTAATATTTTGGTAATTTCCAAGAAAACACAAAGGTGAAAAGGATGAGGCAAAACACGATCCTGTTGGCAACTGTAAGCTCTTTTTTATGTTTTTGCATTGGAAAACCTAAATGTCTGTTCTACACCTCCTCCAAAGTAATATGAGAAATCAAAAAGAACCTTTAACTTGAAGAAATGGAGTACACATGGCTTCAAGAGTTAATAACATAGCGTCAGAGCTTGACATTTGGAGCTCAGCCTCTGGAGTCAGATAGTCCTGAGTTCAAAAAACAATTTTTCCATTTACTACTTTGTGACCTGTGGGAATTAAGTTATTTATTCATAAAGGTCTTCATCTACAAATTAAGAAAAAATATGGCTGGGAAGATTAAATGAGATAATGTGGAGAACATGCACTGTATATGCCTTTAAGGGCCTAGTATTATTGTCAATAATAATCCTGATACAGGTAAGGAAAATCACCCGGTAAGGAAAATCATCTTGGTACTGGCCAAGCAGCAGCAGCAGCAAACAAAGCTAAAATGTATGCTTTGCTGTCAAGAGTACGATTTTCTTCTGTTTACTCAGATATTCCGGTTTCACAAGAAAAAAATAAAGTCAAACTGAAAGAATAAAAATGACTAAAGAATGTTGTCACTTTTATATCTATGAACTACCTGGTATTACTAGAATTCATGTGTGATGGAGGAGGTGATACGATGCGGAAATACAGTTCCCTTAAAGCAGTGCACCATCACTTGAATGTGACCTTGATATCTTCAAATAACTTTTTGCCAAGTAATTTTAGAGGCACTGGACTTGTGGGGAAACTGGAGACTGTGCTACCACTGGAGGTTTGTAGGCTGGCTGCAATGTTTACAGGTGTGGTCCTTCTGGAAGTGACGCTAAAGAGGAAATGACAGACCTGACTGTAATAATGCTATGTGTTAACCTGCCTGGATTAAGAGATACTAGTAAAATATTAATAATTTTTACTCCAGATAGCTAGTAAAATATTAATTCTTGCTGTGTCTGTAAGTGTTTCTGGAAGAGAATGACATTTAAATCAGCAGACTGAAAAGCAGACCCACATTCACCCTCACCAAGGTGGGTGGGCATCATCCAGTCTCTTGAGGGCCCTGATAGAAAAAAAAAAAAAAAAAGGTAGAGAAAATAATTTTTTTTTTTTGAAACTGAAATATTCATCTTCTCCCGCCCTTAGACAGCTCCAAATTCTGGGGTCTTTAGAGTCTGGAACTTACACTAACACCCCATTCCTCTATCCCCAAATTTTAGGCCTTCTGGTTTGCACTAAGAGTTACACCATTGGCTCTCCCAGTTCTTAAGTCTGCAGATTTAGACTGAACTATACCATCGGCCTTCTATTTTGTGAACGTTACATTACGGAACTTCTCATGCTCCATTATGTGATTAAGCCAGTTGCAGTATATCACCTCTTATATATCCTACTGGTCCTGTTTCTCTGGAGTACTCTGACTAATACACTGGTTGTATGCCAAGATTTAAGATTCTGAAACGCAGAAGGGAGCCAGTACCCTGAAAATCGGGAAGTCTAGCAATCTGAATGGGGAGTGAATATGAATAAAGAAGAGAATATCTAAGATACTTAAAATTTCTAAGATTTGCCTGCTCAGAAACTGAATCCCAATCCCCTTAGCTTGACCTGTATTTAAGGCTCCCTATATTTTAATATTTCATACCTTTTCAAGTTCTGTTTTCTTTACTTTGCCTGTATTACAGGCACCTGAGCCAATTTCTGTCCTTATCTATACATCTTATGTTCTCTCTGCCGTCAGAAACTGCCTTTTCCCAATGCTGTATGTTCAAATCCTACCCAAGAATTAAGACTTAGATTAACTTTCACCTGTTCTATGATCTCTCTTTCTTCCTATTTTCTTTCTTCTCTGTGTCTGTGTCCTCAGGATTTCAGAGAAACTGTAGCAGATACTTCTTTTCCCAGGTGACCCTGAAGTTATCTGGCAGGAAAAATTTATGTCATTCTTTAACTCCATCTCCCCAGCCTTTCTGAAGGTACTTTTTACCTTTTATTTGTTAAACTCCTTGAAGTCCATTTTTGAAGCATATAAATTGATACACTGACCGGTAAGAGAAAGGAAAGATAACTTATTTGGAGAGATCAAAAATGCTCCACGGAGTAGCTGGGTTTTGACCTAGGCTGTAAACAATGAGGATAATTGGTACTAATGGAAAAGAAAGAGAACGTTGGTCCAAGTGACAAGAACAGAGTCAGTAAAGCAAGTAAGTAAGGCCAAGTGGGAACAAGAAAACAGTTCAAGAAACATGGAGTATCAGCTGGAGAGCTGTGAGATATAACACCGAAATAAGAACTTAGGGCCAGATCTTGCTCTTCAGTAACAAGGCTATGCATTTGGTTCATCTTTCTTTGTCCACTCCTTTGCAGATTATTACTTAGTGTTTCTTGTCTGCTCTCTCAGCATCTATTTTTCCATAATTCTTCCCTTTTTTGGTACATCCAAAGCAATTCTCCTGTCTCAAGAGAGATCTAATCTAAAGATCTAATCTCAGGATCTAATTGCTTAAATCCATCTAAGAGTGATTTTCTAAAACACAAATCTGGTCACACCCTTCTGTATCAAAATCATTATTCTTTGTTTAATGTTTCATCACATAAATTTAAATCCAAAGTCCTAAGCAAGATGCACATTATGTTCGTAGTTCATACATGATTTTCCAGCTTTCTTGGGGTTTTCCAAACTACTTTCTTCAGATACTTTGTTTTCGAACAGTTTCTTCAAACTTCCCTAACATATTACCATGTACATCATCTTGATTGTTGGAAATTTAATTATTGCTTTTTTCTTTATAAAGGATTTCCTGACACTTTTAAACAATTAATCCAAAAGGCATTAAGTGCTCTGACCTCTCTGCCTTGAACACCCTGCATATCCATCTATTATTAAACTGTTAACACATTTTAGTGCTTGTTTACTTATGTTTATGTATTCCATATAACAATAAATTGTTTGATGTAGTGTTTATTTTTGATGTTCTAACACGGCACAGCGAAAAGTTTCAATACAATAGTAAATATTTGTTGAATAAAAAATAATTCATAAAATTAACATAATAGGAACTGAGCTTGAGGGAGATTTCTCTAGCAGGAGAAACTGGAGGCTGGGAGCCCAGTTAGAGTAGAAAGTCTGGGTGAATTACATTGACTAACTATTCCATATGTTATTTTCAGAAGTTGGTCAGCATTATTAAATATCGTAATTATGAGGAAATAAGAGGAAGGGAAATTTTGGAAGATTAAGTGACTTGCTATGGGTCTCATGAATTGACATTAAAATACTTATTTCTTACAGCTAATTCTTCTCAAGGGCAATGCAAAAACCATTCCAAAAGCCATCTGAAAAAGATCATGTGCTTTCACTTTGATACACATGAGTATAAAAATTAAACATTTTATTGGCATTTATATATGAGGGATAGGCAATTTCTTTCGAGGTTCATCAATCTCACAAAGTGCACAGGTTAGGTCAAACGAACATAATTAAACTTAATAACGCAAATGACAGCACTTAGAGTTTGAGCATTTGGGCATGTAACCATAAGGATGATATGCCAAACTCCTTCTTGCTACCTGATAAAAAATACCCATTCATACAGAATGAATACTGAAATGATTTTAACCTTTTAAAATATCTCACATTCAAACAGGGGCCCACCATTACAAATCAGTGGAAATACTGAAGTCTATTTTTTTTATCAGATATATACCAGTGTGATGCTCAAGTGAAATACTAAAAGCTTGATTACAGATTCATAAATGGCTTTTGAGTGAAATATAACCGAGGTAGCAACTGATAACATTACCAATAGTGTATTCACTCAGTCAATACAGAATATTTGAAAACATATCACTGCTATTTCCCCAGACATTTAAGAGGATTTTCTAAGTGTGAACTAGAAAAATATTAGACCATGTGCTATTTGCTCTAACTAAATGGAGTTGAATTGGCCAAACATATCCCTACTGGATTTCAGAATTGCTACTATCAGAAAATGGGGCATTGTTGGTTTTTATAGCTCACTTTAATTAAAAAAACTAGTTTATCCTAAAATAGATGATGATTCAATATTAAATAAAACATTTCTGTTCTGTAGAAGCTTACCTTTAGAGAAGGTAAGTATGATGTAATACAGTAAACAGAAAATGTAGCTAATTTTCTGGTTTAATAGACTAAAATGTAAAAAAATTTCTATTGAAACTATTAAGTCTTTTCTATTATGATTACATTTTATTAAAACAATAGCTCTCTGAAAGACATAAACAAAAGATATATTTTTGGTAATATCAAGAGAAAAATCAAACAAGTAAATATTCTGAGTGTGTTTTTTTCAAGGCTCATGAAATTATATCCAATTGCATTTGACCAGATTTAGAATTGTAATAATCATCATCATAATGATAGTACAGAAAGAAAGAAATGTCAAAAAGCTTGGCTCACTTAACAGTGTCACAATTGAGTGCCACAATATGATAAGCCCTTATTCTGAGTGGACAGCCACAATCCTTCCTTTTCTCCTAGTCACATAGCAGTATTAAGAGTCTCAAGTGAAATGTACAGAGGAAAAAATGCATCATATTATTTTGTTCCTATGGTTGTTCCCTGATTTTTACACTTGCAGGGGTCCTTTCACTGTGTAGCAGATACTTCTTCAGCCTTTGTTCTTTGTTTACTTTCATTGTGTAACTGACACGCAGGGTTTAATTAAATGTTTCTATAATAGATAATAAAAATTAATTTTCAACTCCCCAGATCTGTTGTGAAGAGAAAACCCCGAATTTCTATGTATAAATAGAGTATGATACCTTCTATATCATCTCCCTCATGGCTTCAAATAAATTGCAATATCTCAAAAGAATAAAATTTTTGCAGCCTCAGGATTCTTGAAAAACTGTAGCAGATACTTCTTTTCCCAGGTTTAGTCCTCCATTGCTTCTTCCTTGCTGTGCCATGAGCTCAGGGAATTGACTTCTCCTCAGCCTTACCTTGATTAATCACAGCCAATCATAGTTGTCTTGCTCCCAGTACTAACTCATTGGTTTAGTCATGGTATGTCACATACTTCTAGCCAATGAAATATGAAGGTAGGTCTATTGCAGAGTTTCTCATAGATTTTCCTGGCACTTAAATGGAATTCAATATAAGACAATTCCTTTGAACTCTGAACACAGTGATGAAGCGGTTAGAATTATGAGAGACAATAATTTTGCTCATGATGTACAATCAATGTCTTGGTCTCATCTTTTTATTTCTGAAGTTAACTCTGTTTCAACCTTTTTCCTACATTAACTTTTTTGACTGGTCATGCACTTTAAATTTGAGAAAACTTAACCTGATATGAACATAATTAAACTTTTTACATCATACAGAAATTCCTTCACAGATAACAGGATTACTATTCACTTAACTCGTGAATCTTCACAGAATTACATTCTCTTGTCTTAAGGAGAGATCTATGTTTATATAATCTATATTTTGACTATGCAGCTTTTTGCAGAAACCTAACTAGAATACAATTCTTAAAATTTGATTATCTACTTTTACCCTCAATGTGACTTCCTGTAAAACTCAAGTTCTTATATTTAAAGTCAATCCCTCAGATTTATCATGTATTTATTTTTCCTTACTTTACTGTTCAGAAAGGGGGTATAATTAATCACCATATTTTAAATAGATTTGCATATTAAGATAACTGAATTATTTTTCTGCTTACATTAATAAATGATAAACTAGGACAAAATAAATTATTACTATCCCTATGTATGATTGGTACTTTTAAAAAGTTATGTTCTAAATACATGCAGAATCAAATCTAAGAAATCACTCTTCTGCAAACCTCTATGGCCACAATAAAAATTACACAGATCACCTCAACTTTATTAAAATATCTACACAAGAAAGAGCAAATCCTTTTAAGTTTAGGACATTTATAAATTCACTCTAATTTGCAACACCTTATATTGTATTCCTATATTGAAAATACATCACAAAGAAAATTCTTCAGCAACTGAAAAAGATCTTTAGCAAAAATTTTAATGTCATTATAACACAATAATCTTTTTAAAAAGTAAAGTATTGCATGTACTAGAAAGAAGGAATTATACTGGTCATTATAAAACAAACAACAAAAAATTAATGTCTCCCAATTAATTTAATGGGAAAATGTTATTATAATTCAGACTTTTCTATCTAAATACAAATTAGTTTCCCTAGTCTTCTTTTAGAATATGCAGTATTCATGTAAAATTTGTTTGCTGACTAGTTAAGCACATTTTCTAACTTTATTTTATACTTTAAAAACTCTGAATTTGCTGCATTAAATTTTTTTCCTAAATATTCAATTTTAGTTTTTACTTGTCATGATAGATCTAACATTTGAGGGACAATTATTTTTTATTGTATATAATATACTGTTTTTTCTTAGTAAAAAACTTTATTTTCTTAGTGAAAATGCATGCTTTCATTTTGCTGAATTTTCAGAGAAGTAATTTTCTGTCTTTAGTTGCATATTATTCTCTGATGCACATGAATGTCTTCACATTTTTAAAGAGCAAATTATTTTCAAAAACATATATAATTGAAATGTTGTTAAATACTTATGCTGCAGGTGAGGTACCAGAGTAAAAGCTACAAGAATTCTCAATAAGTTTTTCTCTAATGCCTTTAAAGTAAATATACTACAAATATATTGTAATGTGGAACTTTAAGTTAGGATGAGTAAACTAACATTTAAGAAGCAAAACTACTCAAGAGTAAAAAGCTGAGATGCAAATCTTTGCTTGAAGATAAAAATTTTAAGTCTTGTGGAAAATGTTTATAAGAAAAGCTAAATAAAAATAGAGACAGATATAATAAAAATATAAGAATACATTGAATAATACATTGAATACATTGAATAATACATTGAATAATAGTTTAGATATCAATTTCATTCAGATTTGTTTAGTGTGTTTCAAACAAATTTCACTGTGTTTTAGCTACAGAATGATTGTATAGTTGGCTAAAATGTACTTATCACATTACTAAAATTTGTATGGCTGGTATCATCCAAATATATAGCCTATGGATAAGATTACTACAAATGTAGTCAACAATCCATGACCATCACCAAAATTTAAAAGGAGAAATAATAACCCCTCGTAGTTTTCAGAGAGAACATTGACCCACCAAAGCCTTGACTTCAGACTTCTAGCCTCCAGAATTGTGAGGCAATATTATTTCTGTAGGTTCAAGCCACCCATTTTGTGGTACCTTGTTACAGCAGCCCTAGGAAACTAACATATTCTTTCCTGCCAAGTCTCCATTATTAGCTTCCTCATGAATCCACAATTTATTTGATGCTTGCAGAACCAAGAAAAACATGCAGAAGATGTGAGACATATATGTTTAATCACTTCTCCAATCTTCCCAATCACATAAACATTTCATCCACATTGTACAGAGCATGTAAAGGAGAAAAAAGGAAGCGAACCACCTTTGCATCTCCCAGGAAGTTAAAAGTTTCCCTTTTATGGTCAGGGCTAGTAACATGGAGAGAGAATGGAGATAGCTTCTCCTTGGTCTTATAATTTGTCAGGATTTGGCAATAACAATTTTTACTTAAGGCAATAAAAATTTGAGGATTTTGTGTGTGTGTGTGTGTGTGTGTGTGTGTGTGTGTGTGTGTGTTGATTCACCAGAAATTTTAGCGCAGAAGTACCCAATCAGATTTTCATGTTGAAAGGATGATTTGCCAACGGTAAACAGAATGAATTAGAGAGGATCCAAAGGGAATTTGGCTAACTCTCAAAGCTTTGAAAGAGATTCTAGCAATCTATCCTAAAATGATTTTATTAGAAATAAAATAGCTTGAGAAACTTGAATGTAAGACTCTCAGCATTTTGATGAGCAAAGTGGGGTGAATATGTGGAAGCGGGCAAATTTATAAGTGAGAAGACTACAGGAAAGGAAAACAAGGATGGTAAAAATGTTTTTAAAACAGACAAAAACAGGAATAGAAAGCAAAAAGTGAGATGGATACATGAATTTTGCCAGACATGGGCCACATTACTACCTCTAATGTTTTTAGAAAATGACACAAAGAGGTAAATACATAATTTCTTATAGTACTCAGAGGATAAAAGTGAATCATTCTTTTTAAAAGAAGCATAAGAATTCCTGATAGCAGGAACCAAAAGGCATTTTCTATGTAGTTCTCTATAAAAATAATCAGTGAATATCTTCCCCACCAAAACCTTAGCAATAATTTCAGCAATGAGAAACTGAAGACTAGTTAAATTCAAGGTAAAATTTTAAACATATATCAAATATGCATTTTTTGCAATGTTTGGCAAGCCTTCATAAGCACTATTCTCTCAATGAAGTTTTAAGTTGTAGTAGATTGGAGGTGACAGCCCTGATGAAAGAATGGAGTATGACTCACCTGTGTGACAAAGTGATTCATCATGCAGCTGAAGAGGATATAACACCCGCATATGCTTATGAGAGTTGAGATGTTTAACAAGAACATGTGCGAATACATGTAACAAGAATGGTGTCTGGGTAGAAGCCTGTCCAACCACTGCTCAAAAGGTTTCTAAGATAACATCGTTGGCAGGATAAGAGAGTCTTTAAAAAAAAGAGAGAAATGTGATTCTTTAAGACATAGAGAAACAGAAAATGGAGGCCCAGAGGTTCTGCTTCATGACAGTGGTCTGAAAATAAATCAGTCAATCATCCAGTGTACCTTTATGTAAAAACAAAAAAAGTAATTATCAGGGAAAGCAGCTAATAATGTGACCACACCTTCCTTGAAAAAGAAATATATCAATGAGACCAAGATTTTTGTTAATTTGAATTCTTAACTAAGAATAAGTATTATCAGATAACAAAACAATCTGGTTTCCTGGCAAGAAAAATTAGACTCTGTACAATTTGATTTATACACCAGATGACTTTATTTCTTATAGTAACACTCCTACCCATTAAATATGTGTATTATAGTTTATTTTTGCTATTTCAATGCTCATGATAGGTAGACAAATATGTTTATAAAAATATCTGTATAAGAAAATTGGATGTGTCAAGTAGGTTTCTTCCAGTTGTAACTGAAGACCCTATTAAAGTAGCTTAAAGAATAAATCTTTGTTTTCATACATAACAGGAAAGGTCTTTCCAGATGAAAACTTTGGGAATTAGTGATGTTCTACTGTTTTCCATCTTTCTGTTCTGCCATACTTAGCATGCCAGTCGTGACTTAGTACATTGATGTATGAGGACTCCACAATTTCAGTCATCACATGTACGTGTGACATCATCCAATGAGAACTGAGCATTTTTTTTCTTATCTGTCTATATAGTCTAGTGAGGATAACCTTTCTAAGAAGGAAACTTTCCATCTCATTTCATTGGCAAAGAATTTGACAAATATCCATACATAAACCAACCAACGGCTAGAGTAATAACATTTTATGATTGGCTTAGAACATTCATCATTCACTCTAGGGCCTAGTGGTAGGTGAGGATTATAACCACATCTGAGACTGATTACATGGCAGAAGACTAGTCAAACAAAATTACTGTGTGTTTCTAGCAAGGAAGAATAATAGCAGAGAGTGTCTATTGAGTAGGCAACCAGAGTAGCTGTCACAATGGATAAAGCCATTTAATTTAACATGTGAGATAGAATGACATATTGAGATTTCATATGTGTTTGATTTTATTCTGTTCCTACCAGAGGGAAAAAATATTCATCTATTCTTGCTGGCTTGGAGAGACAGAGAAGAAAGTGAATCAGAGGAGGAAATAAATGGATTAACTATTATTCCAGGAAAGTAGCTAGGCCTTTGGAAAACATAAACAAGCTCTTTGGTGATTTCTATTTTTGTTGCCGTTGTTTTGCACTAAGGAGACAGACCTCCTGCTGATGGGAGATCCGACTCTACTAAGAAGGTGGAAAATGCACCTATTGTATTTCTTAGGAGTTGTTGAAAAGATGCTAAAACCCTCAAATTAATCCTGGAAGTTTAGGAGAAAGGACAAGAACGTTGGATATCATTAAAGATTGATTTCTGAACCTTTTGAATTAGGCTTCTCCAGGAACGTGAAAACCTTAAAGACAAATGGTTCCCCTGTAATCTGTTATACATTACAATATTTATTTTCATAGAACTTCTCTCAAAGTTCATTGTAACTCAATGAAACTACATAATTAGGCAGTATAGGCTCTTTTTTTTTCTATGAACTTTGCAGACTTAGATCTTGTAGAAAAAGACGATACAGATGAGAAAATCAAACTGATAAAAGATTTTTGTTAGTTGTTGGAATACAGATATGGAAAAAATTAGAATAGCAAAAATTCTAAGAAAGTCACAGTTTTTCTGAGAATGATTGTTGAGTATAGACTGCTAAAGTTAGAAATACTAAAGTATAGTTATTTGATCAGTTCATAGAACTAAGAGTATTCTTAATCTTTAGTTCTTATATAGATAGATTTCAGGTTGTGCAGTTCTGGAGAGAGGATCAATAGCTGTCACAGAGTTTTCAAAAGACTTGGTAAGACCCCAAAGTTCAAGGTCGAATTAGATGATTAAGTACAAGGTCAAATTAGATGATTAGGTGAGTCTACATTTAATGAAAATGTTACTTCCAAACTCTGTGTGTGTATGTGTGTGTGTTTACATATTGACTATAATGATCTTATTTTTTTGCCTTTGACTTGCTATGTACTCTAGATAATTTGTTCTCCTTAACAAGTTTTAAGAAGCTATTCTGAGTAGGGCATAGAATACTTGCTTTTCTCTTTTCTTATAAATAGTTGGTTTTCTTTATCTAGGAATATGATATTAGACTTGACAGAAAAAAAAATTTTACAGTAAGAATCTTTCTGTAAAACATCAAATTTTAATGGAAGGTATAAGTTTATTTATGTGAATATTTTGATCAGAAACTACCCAAAAATACCTTGTCTAAAATAATTTCTTGTATAATCCCTTAATTATATAAATTTAATTGCTTTAAAGATTATTTAGCCGGGCGCGGTGGCTCAAGCCTGTAATCCCAGCACTATGGGAGGCTGAGGTGGGTGGATCACAAGGTCAGGAGATCGAGACCATCCTGGTGAACATGGTGAAACCCCATCTCTACTAAAAATACAAAAAATTAGCTGGGCATGGTGGCGTGTGCCTGTAATCCCAGCTACTCAGGAGGCTGAGGCAGGAGAATTGCCTGAACCCAGGAGGCGGAGGTTGCGGTGAGCCGAGATCGCGCCATTGCACTCCAGCCTGGGTAACAAGAGCGAAACTCCGTCTCAAAAAAAAAAAAAAAAAAAAAAAAGATTATTTATAAATATGTTGAATATTTATGATTATATGGAAATTAATACATTAATTAGAAATATCCCAGAGATGTATCCTTTTATTCTGATTCTAAGAATTTTTAGTTTTTTCTTTAAGTTTCAAAAGTTTATTTTCTGCTTTCCCAATTCACTGAAATAATAAACGAATATGGAGAATAGAGTTACTTGAAAACACCCAAGAGACATTTCTTTTTGCCTACCTTTGTGAAAGAAGAAATTTAGAATGAATTAGGATTTTATAAGCTGTTTTATAATGAGAAGGAAATGATTCTCATAAAAAGGAAAGAAGTGATCATTTGTAAGCTTGAAATGAAACACTTAGAAAGCTTACCTTTTGTAATGAAAATGTAATCCTAAAATTGACAGTTGATAGATTTTACAAATATCTTACTGTAAGAAAATCCATCAGAAGAATGACAAAATGATAAAAGAGAATGTTCCACAGGAATATTAGTGAAAACTGAAACTTGTGCTAAAAAAAACCATCCTACTGCTGAGAACATCATTAGAGCTATTAACCAACCAGTATGCAATGACAAACCCACATACTTGGAGTGATTGATTAGAACTGAGTTTGTACTTTGTGCACTTGGCCAAAAGCACAGAAATTATTTAAAAAGTGCTATGAAGTACCAAGATTTTTTTTAGTGCAATAAAATGTAAAATAATATATTTCCAGAAAAATAAAAGTCCTCAAGATGTATAAGAAACAGACAATAAGTTAAAGGGAGACATAGACCGGAATAGGGACCAGGGTAGGAGGAAAGGACCTGAGCACCTTACACATTTTATTACCTATTATTGCTTCCATTATAATACCTAATATGAGTTGAGTACTCTATACTAGTCATTATTCTAAATATTCTGCATACATTAATCATCACTGCACTGCAATTCCACAAAGTGTTAATGCTTTGCTCATTTTACAAACACAGAATCAGAGGCAATGAACAGATAATTAACTTTCCTAGTAGCCTACGGTCAGTAAATGGTAGAACAAGGATGTGATGCCAGTCTAAATGCAGGATTTTTTTGTTTTACCAGTCTTCAATGATGGGCCTGATAACTGCAAAATAATTTTACACAATATAATCTTACTCCAAAAAAAAATACTCTTTCCTAATTTAAGAAAGGTAGAAAGGGGGCAGTGAGTACAAGATGTACATTATTGGTATACTAAGTTATTTGTAGTTTTTAGATGGTGTCTTGTATCATATACGTCTAAAGGATATAAAAAATAAGTGTGTATTAGAAATGAACAGATGCATTATAAAATATTAAATTCTAGACAAAGTTACAGACCTAAGAATTTGGTAAACTGCATACTTTTTGTAAAGAAACAGTAAGATAATTTCTTAGTTACACTGAATAATCAGGGCCCAGGTTCTGAATTAGACCTGCTCAAATCTCAATTTTGCCATACAGAAGCTGTGTGGACTTAGATGAGCTGCTTAAGTCTCAATGATCTCATCCGGCCAATGGGACCAAGAAACTAATCTGTTTAGTAGAATTACTTTGACAATTGCATGAGTTAATATATGTTGAATGCTTAGCCAAAATACACGACAAATAGTAAACTATTAAAACAACCAGCACCACAATTAAAAACAACAAAACAGGTACCTATTTCATTTTTCCATTGCAGTCAAACATGAACGTGCAAATAATTAAAGGTTCTGCAGAGTAGGATGGCAAAATAATGCCCTCCAGCCACTGTCCCCATGTAGGAACATCAAATTAAACAACTACTCATGTAAGAAAACACCTTTTCAAGAAGTAAAAATTCAGGTGAGAGATCACAATGCCTGGTTTTACAACAGTAGTAAGACTTATTAAAGAGGGTAAAAAATAAACATTGTCACACTGTTTATATCATTCTTCTTCCTAACCCCAGGCAGCGCAGAGAGGAGAAAGAATCTGTGTGCTTGCATGTGGAAGACGGAAATGAGTATGAAACTCTGCATTAGAATTCAGTGCTGGCTCCCATCACAGTGGAACATAGCACTGGGCAGAATTCCACAGCCCTTCATTTCACAGACAAAACATTGAGGCCTATGCCAGACCAGAGGGAAATACACTGCCCTGGCAAAAGAAACCTGACTTCTAACCTGCTTCCCCACTAGCTGACTAAAGTAGCCTGTAGCCCTGAATAAATTTCAGTGGCAACTAAGCAGTGATAACCACAGTCCTTGGGGGAATCCCGGTGCTGCACTGGTCTGAAAGACTGTGAACTCAGGGTGAAACCCAGTGTGACACTAGCTATGGCAACAATGTGATGATGCCTTTGTCTCCCCTCACCCAACTGCAGGCAGTGAAGGAGAATGTAGATTACAAGGGACTTTGCCTGGGAACTAGTACCAGCCTTGACATATTAAAACACAGCACTGACTGAGCTGAATCCTCGAGAAGCTGATTCCAGGCCATTGCTTCTGGAATCTATCACCCCACAGGATAGACCAGAGTCCCAGAAGCTTCCTTCCCAAGTGGCTGACTAAAGTAGCCTTGGGCCTCCAATAAGTATCACTGGCAGTCAGACAATAGCTGAGTAAGCAAGACAGCAATAGCCAGACCAAGGACTAAAGGTATGCCCAACATTGTGCCAGCTGTGGTGACCACAGCAGTGCCTTCATTACCTCTCCCCCAAATGTAGGCAGCTCAGCATGGAAAGACACTTCTACTTTGGTGAAAGAAAGGACATAATAGAGGATTTTGCCGGGGAACCTAGGGAATTCTCCCTGATCTTTCTCAACCCCATCTGTACTGGGTATTTAGAAGTCTGCAAGAGAATCACAATGTAACTGGGTTTAGGGTGCCCTCTAGTGCTGAAACAGCTGCAGTGTCCACAGGCTTAGGGACCCTTTGAATTCTTGGAAGGCCTTCTGAAGAAGGACAGATACAAATAAGGCCAGACTGAAATAAATATCTAACTCTTCAACGCCCAGATATCAATGAACAACCGTAAGAATCAATGACATTAAGGGAAATATGACCTCAGAAAATGGACCAAGTCACCATCAACAGACCCTGGAGAGAAAAAGATGGGTGAGCTCTCATACAGGGAATACAAAGTAGATGCTTTGAGGAAGCTCAATGAACTTCATGAAAACACAGAAAAACAATTTAGAAATTCACTAGAAAAAGTTTTTAAAGGCTAAATAACTTATAAAAATCAAGCAGAAATCATGGAGCTGAAAAAATACAATTGATGAAGTGACAAATGCATCAGAGTGCCTCAAAAGCAGAAGTGATCAAGCCAGAAGAAAGAATTAATGAGCTCAATCACAGGCTATTTGAAAATACACAGAGAGAAAAAAAGATAAGAGAATAAAAAAGACCAAGGAACATATATGAGATCTAGAAAATACCACAGAAAGGGCAAATCTAACAATCATCAGCCTTAAAGATAAAGCAGAGAAAGAGTTAAGGGTAGAAAGTTTATTTTAAAAATAGGCTGGGCGTGATGGCTCACACCTATAATCTGAGCACTTTGGGAAGCAAAGGTGGGCGAATCACCTGAGGTCAGGAGTTTGAGATCAGGCTGGCCGACATGGTGAAACCTCACCTCTACAAAAATATAAAAATTAGCCAGGTGTGATCCCAGCTACTCAGGAGGCTGAGGCAAAGACTTGCTTGAACTTGGAAGGCAGTGGTTGAAGTAAGCCGAGATCACACCACTGCACTCCAGCCTGGGAGACAGAGTGAGACTCCATCTCAAACAATAATAATAATAACACAGAAATTTCCAAATTTAGAGAAAGAAATTATAGATAACCAGGTACAAGGTCAAAGATCACCACACACTTTATCAGTTCAGCAGATGCAGAAAAGCATTTGATAAAATTCAACAACTCTTCATGAAAATAAACTTTTAACAAACTAGGGTATAACAGAAGAATTATACCTTAAAATAATAAAGGCCATATCTGAAAAACCTACAAGTAACATCATACTAAATGAGGAAAAGTTCAAATCTTTTTCCTAAGAAGTGGAACAACACAATGATTCCCAGTTTAACCACTTCTATTCAACATAGTAGTTGAAAGCCTTAGCCAGAGCAATCAGGCAGAGAAAAAGAAATATAAGACATCCAAACTGGAAAATTAAAAAAAGGATGTCAAACTGTCCCTCTTTTCTGATGATATGATCTTATACGGAGAAAAATTTAAAGACTTCACCAAAAACCTCTTAGATTTGATAAATGAATTTAGGAAAGTTGCAGGATACTAAACGAACATACAAATATCACTTGTGTTTCTCATACATCCACAGTGATCTAGCTGAGAAAGAAATCAGAAAGGCAAACGAACACAAAAACACCTGTAGGAGTCAATTTAACCAAGGAGGTCACCTCTGCAGGAAAAATTACAAAACACTAGATAAGGAAATTGAAGAGGACACAAACGAATGAGAAAACATTCCATGCTCATAGATCAAAAGAATTAATATTGTTAAAATGACCATATTGCTTTAAGCAACCTACAAATTGAATCCCATCCCTTTCAAAATGCCAATGTCATTCTTCACATAATTAGATAAAGTATCCTAAAATTCATATGGGATGAGAAAAGCCAGAATAGCCAAAACATCCTGAGCAAAAAGAAAAAAGCTGGCAGTATCACATTACCTGACTTCAAAATATATTATAAGACTATAGTAACCAAAATAGCATAGTATTGGTATAAAAATAGAAACACAGAGCAATGGAACACAATAGAGTCCCTAGCAATAAAGTTACATATTTGTAGCCACCCAATTTTAAACAAAGCCAACAAGAATTTTACCACTGAGAGAAAAAAAACACCCTCTTCAATAAATAGTGCTGGTAAATTGAATAGCCACATGCAGAGGCATTAAAGTAAAACCTTATTTATCACCATATACAATACAGTAATCAACTCAATATGGATTAAAGACTTAAGTGTAAGATTTGAAACTCTATAAAAAAGACTGGAAGTAAACCTAGGGAAAACTCTCCTGGACATTGATCTGGGCAATGAATTTATGACTAAGATTTCAAAGGTATATGCGACAAAAACAAAAATAGGCAAATGAGACAATATTAAACAAAAAAGCTTCTGACAGGAAAGGAAATAATCCACAGGGTGAAGAGACACTATTGAATGGGAGAAACTGTTTGCAACCTATGCATATGACAGGGGACTCATATCCAGAATGTACAAGAAACGCAATAAATAAATAAATAAATAAAAATAAAATCTTTCAGTGAGTGAGTAAATGACTTTAATAGATATTTCTCAAAAAAAAAGACATGCAAATCACCAACATGTATATGAGGGGGAAAGGCTCACTAATCATTAAAGAAATGCAAATTCAAACCACAATGAGATTTTATTTCACCTTAGGCAGAATGACTATTATTAAAAAGACAATAAATAACAGATGTTGGCAATGTTGCAGAGAAAAGTGAACTCTTATATACTGTTTGTGGGGTTGTAAACCAGTACATCCACTATAGAAAACATCATGGAGATTTATCAAAAAACTAGTAATAGTGCTGCCATTAAATCCAGCAATCCCACTACCGGGTGTCTACCCAAAGGAATGTAAATTAACATATCAAAGGGATACTTGCATTTGCATGTTTATTGCAACACTATTCACAGCAAAAATATGGAATAAACCTAAGTGTTGAACAACAGATGAATGCAAAAGAATATATTGTATGTATACACAATAGAATATTATTCAGACATAAGAAAGAATAAAATCATGCTATTTGCAGCAATCTGGATGGAACTAGAGGTCATTATCGTACGTGTAATAAGCAAGACATAAAAAGACAACTATTGCATGTTCTCACACAGGTGTGATCCAAAATATTTGATTACATGGAGGTGGGGAGTGAAGGGATAGATAACAGAGGCTGGGAAGAATGTGGAGAGAGAAAAATGAGAAAACTGGGAAGAAAGGTACAAACATTCAGTAAGAAAGATGGAATAAATTCGATGTTTGATAGCAAAGTATGGTGAATACACTTAACAAAAATGTATTACACTAGGGTGATAGACACCCTAAATACTCCAACTTCATCACTACACATTATATACATGTAACAAAATTTCTCCTGTACGACATCAATTTCTACAAAAATATTATTCACCATGATCAAGTGGGATTCATCTCAGGAATGGAAGAATGGTTCAACATACTCAAACCAATAAACATGATATATCAAATTAACATAATTAAAGAGAAAAACTATACGATTATTTTAATAGATACTCAAAAAAGCATTTGATAACATTCAACATCCCTTCATGCTATAAGCTATTAATAAGCTTGGTATAAAAGTAGCATACCTCAACATAATTAAGGCTAAATATGACAAACTCACAGCTAACATCATACTGAATAGAAAAAAATTAAAAGTCTTTTCTCTAAGATCTGTACAAGACAAGGATGCTCAGTTTCATCATCTTTATTTAACATAGTACCAGAAGTCCTAGGCTTAGCAGTTAGGTAAAACAGAGAAATAAAGGGCATCCAAATTGGCAGAAAGAAATCAAATTAGCCTCTTTTTTTTTTTTTTTTTTTTTTGCAGATTATATGAGATCATACTTAGAAAAACCTAAAGATTCCATATCCAAAAAAAAAAAAAATCCTGTTAGAACTGATAAATAAATTCAGGCAAGTTGCAAGATACAAAATCAACATCCAAAAAGTCAGCAGCACTTATATACACCAATCGAAATCATCTGAAAAACGGATCAAGAAAACAATCTCATTTACAGTAGCTACCAGCCCCCAAAAAGAAAAACCTAGGAGCAAACTTAACTAAAGTAGAGAGAGAGAGAGAGAGCTTTACAATGAATATCAATAAAACACTCATGAGAAAGAAGATACCAAAAATAGAAAGGTATATCACGTTTATGGATTAGAAAACTTTAATTTTTAGTATTGTTATATTAAGATTATAACAATACTACCCAAAGCTGTGTACAGATTTAATGCAATCCCCATAAAAATCCCAATGATATACTTTAATGAAATAGAAAAAAATTCTAAAATGTGTATGGAATCTAAAAAAAAAAAAAAAACCCACAAATTACCAAAGCAATCCTGACTTAAGAAGAACAAAACTGAAAGCATCACACAACTCAACTTCAAAATACATTACATAGTTATAGTAAATACAGAATGTTACTGAACTGTGTAGAGAACCCAGAAATAAATCCAAGCATTATAGACAACTCATTTCTAAAATACGTGTCAAGAACATACATCAGGAAAAGGACAGTCTCTTCAGGAAATGGTGCTGAGAAAACTTGATATCAACTTGTAGAAGAATAAAAACAGATTCCCATCTCTCACTATATACAAAAATCAAATCAAAGTGGTTTAAAGATATAAATGTAAGATATGAAATGATGATATTACTAGAAGAAAATATTGGGAAAATGCAGGACATTGTCTTGACAAATATTCTCAAGTAATACCTAAAAAACAATCAATGCAAAAAGGAACAAATGGGAACACATCAAACTAGAAACCTATACAGGAGAGGAAACAATCAAAAAAGTGAAGAGACAACCTACAGAATGGGAAAAAATATTTGCATACTATTCAAATGACAAAGACTTAATAATCAGAATATATAAGGAAACCAAACAACTCAAGAGCAAAAAATAAATAATCCAATTAAAAAGTGGGCAAAAGATATGAATAGGTATGCCTCAAAAGAAGATACACAAATGGCTAACAGGTATATGACATAATACTCAACAACAGGGAAATGCTAATCAAAACCACATCTCACCCCAGTTAAAACGGTTCTTATGAAAAAGACAGAAAATAACAGACGTTGGCAAGGAACATTTAACAACCGTTGACAACATGTAAACAATGGAAAACAGTATAGAGCTGCTTCAAAAAACTAAAATAGAACTGCCATGCAATCCAGAAATCCCACTGCTGGGTATATAACCAAAAGAAAGGAAATCAGCATATTGAAGAGATTATCTGCACCTTCCACATTTATTGCTGTACTATTCACAATAGCCAAGATATGGAATCAACCTAAGTGTACATCAACAGACAAAGAGATACAGAAAATATCATCTGTTCATACAATGGAGCACTATGCAGCCATAAAAATGAATGAAATCTTGTTAAGTTGCAGCAACATGGATGAAACCGGAGGTCTTTATGCTAAACTAAATATTCCAGATACAGAAAGATATAGATTGCATGTTGCTACTTATATAAGAGGTCCTTGGTAACCATAACCTGGCTACTGCTTATGTTTGTTCAAGGCCTTAGGCTCTACAACCAGCAGGTGGTGAAGTCAGTCAGCCTTCAGGGAGACAAGTTTCCCTGGCTTTAAACCCGTCTAGAGATGCTAAGAGCCAGGGCCTAGAGTCAGAAACCTTAGGAATCTACCTAGTGCTCTATTCTACTGCACTGAGCTGGCACCCAAGGAACAATATGACATCCTTCCCACTCTTTCTTCCTCTTTCTACAAGCAGAGTAGCCTCCCCCTGTGGCCACCATCACCCCAGGCCCATAGCAAATACCACCTGGCTACCACCTATGTTCACTCAAGGACAAGGGTTCTTCAGCCAGCTTGTGGTGAATTCTATCAGGCCTGGGACTCTCTCTTCAGGGCAGTGGGCTCTCCTGTGTCCAAGGGAAGGTCCACAAATTTCATCTAAGTGACAAGGCCTGAAATTAGGTACCCCAAGAGCCCACTTGGTGTGCTACCCCACCGTGGCTGAGCTGGCACCTCAGCTGCAAGACCAAAGTCTCTGTTACTATTCCATATCCTTTTCTCAAGCAGAAGGAGTATCTTCCTGCAGCCACCACAGCTATGAATGTGCTGTGTCATTCCTGAAGCCAGTATTTCTCAGGGTCTCACCCAGGGTCCATGGCGAGTACGATGTGGCTCTCACTGCTGTTCACTCACGGACCAAGGGCTCATTAGTTGGCAGATGATGAAAGCTGTTAGAGCTGAGTTCTTCCCTCTAAGGTAGTGGGTTTTTCTTCTGGCCCAGAGTTCTTCTAGAAACTCTGTCCAGAAGCTAGGGCCTGGAATGAGGGCCTTAGGATAGGGTCCTAACTTACTATGGCTGAGATGATATCCAAGTTGCAAGACAAAGTCTTCTTCACTCTTCCTTTTCCTCAAGTGGGGTAAAGAATCTTTCCCAGAGATGGGAGCTGCACTGCCAGGGGTTGAAGGAGGGGTGGCACAAGGACTCTCTGATCCACCCTGGCTGGTGTCACTAGGTTGCATGGTTCTCCAAGTCCACTGGCTCTGACCCGAGGGTCAGGACTTGCCCAGGAGTTGCAGCCCTTGTGGCTCAGATTGCCTTTCAAGTTTATTTAGGACCCCACAGCACTCTGGCCCACAGGGGAAAGTCTTGCTAGAACTCAGGTTCCAGCCACTGGAATGGGCAACTCCCCTTTGGAAAAGTGGATAGGGCTTGTCTAAATGCTCCCTCAGTGGGTGCCAGCTGTTTGCCCACTGCTGCTTTTGGTGGTGACAGGGCAGCCGTGAGTTCCAGTGCAAAATCCTTCAATCACTGTGCTTCCCTCCTGCAAGCACATAGATTCTCTCTCTGTGCCATGTGTCTGCTGCCAGGGGATGGAGCAAGGTTAGCATTGGCAAATTAAGACTCTTTTCTAGGCTCTTCAAATGCTTCTTTTTTGTGATATGAAGTTAAAACCAGGTACGGGGACCCTTAACCTTTTTGATTCTTAAGAGGGTCCTTTTTTGTGTGTAAATAGCTGTTAAATTTGGTTTTCCTTCAGGCAGGACAATCAGTGGAGGCTTCTTCTATTCAGCCACCTTGCTCCACCTTCTCTTTTTACTCCCAAAACATTTTTAAATTAATCATGTTTCTTAAACACAAGTTTTTCCCTATGGAAATTATTCAGTAGTCATGTAGATACAACTTTCACTATGCCTTGACTAAATAGAATAGTGCATTGTAATCACCCTGACAAAGGTAATGGAATTTTATTCTGCAGTTAATATTATTCTGTTGCACTGTCGAAACATCAAAAAATTTACTGTATATTTTCCACATAAATGTCCAAACATTGTCTAGTTTGCATACTATTCAACTGACAAAGACTTAATAATCAGAATATATAGGAAACCAAACAACCCAATAGCAAAAAATAAATAATCCAATTAAAAAGTGGGCAAAAGATCTGCATAGGTATGGTTTACAGGTAATGCATTTGCAACTCTGGCTCACCACTAATCTGTGTTTTCCAGCTATTACTAAATTTTGGACAAGAATATGATATTAGGATCACATGTAATTTTAGTTAGTAAAAAGTCCTGCCAAATTTTTATTTAGAATTAAGTGGAATAAACAGGACATTAATGCTTAATAAGGTAAAATTACGAATTCATGACACTTGTGAACAATAAATAAAAATATATAGCTTTTATTTTTTTCTTCAGTTTGTTATTTTAATGAGTGAAAATCAAATTCAGAGCAATATATATCTAATTTTTATAATAAAAAATGTGTCTTATTAGGAAGTGAGTAGAGAATCATAACATAATATGCATAGAGATATGGTAATAAATCATTTTCTTTCAACGTCAAGAAAATTAGTGGAGGTTGTCTAAATAATCTGCAGTTCTATTCCTTAAAATTTGTATATATTCAGTGTTGACATTTCTTCATTTGAACCTACATTGCACTAATGAATATGCCTTTGCCATAATATGATATTGATATGTATACTCCTATTTTAATAGACTTCATTTTTTTTTTAAGAATCACATAGTTCTTTTTAAAAGCAATTATAAAAAACAGCAGTCAAGATGACAGAAAGGGTCCTCTAGCAGGAAAAGAATTTATTAAGTCATTCTTACTGTGTGCTAAATTGACATGCTTTAGGAAAGCCAGAAAGCTTGATTTTCTTTTGCTTTTATGACAGATCCACTTCATTTCCTTTACATTTGCCTGCTCCAATTCCTCACTGCAGGCCCCCTGAGAGACCACACCTTCAGCCTGTATCCTGCCAAGCTGCAGAACAAAAAGGGCAATCCCACTGCAGGAAGGCAGCAGATGAACTGCAAACATCTTCTTTCTCCCATCTAGAGTATACCTCTGCTCAGTCTAGGATGCAGTATACCCGGGAGGCCCAGTGTACTGCCTTTCTTGTCCACAAATCATTCTTGTGTTGAACAGAGTTAAAATGTAACACAGAAAATTATGACTTCTAATTCTATTGCACAGAGATGTGCTGTTAACATTTTGGTTTATATTCTTATCTTATACTGCCTTATATCACACACAACACACACACACACACACACACACACACACACACACACACACACACACTCTCACATCCCCCCACACACTATATAATACACATAAAACATTGGCTTAGTTTGGATTTTTCTGTAAGCAGACCCTACGTGAGGACTGAAGTGCAAATCATTTTATTTGGAAGGTAAACCAGAAGCAAGTACAGATAAATGACATGCAGTGAAAAGACAGCCTACTGGGGGCATTAACGGGTAAGTTGCCACTATGAGAGACCCAGGATCAGCCCTGCTGGGAACATCTGAGAAACTGCAGAGAACATGGTTCAGAATTGTCCCACCCAAAGTGTGAGGAAGCTGGAATATTTATTCATACATTCCTACTCATTACTGGCTGACAGTATACTTACGGGTATTAACGTCCTGGCACTTCAGGGTTGCCATGCATATTTCTGAGGCCAGAGAGAGCCCTCAAGTGCTTGGAGAAATCAGATAGAGAGTCCCCAGGAAAGTAGCAGCAAATCTAGCACCCACTATACAGAAAGAACGCTCCATTTTTTTTCTTTACCTGCTTTTGATTTTTAAGTCTAGTCCAACAGTTTTGATGTCTGTGTGGCCTTACCCTTTCTAACATAACTTCGACATCCTTATCAATATACTAGCTTTGTAACTGCATGTTGCTATCCTGTTTGTTTCCTGTTTCCTGGGGTAAAACATTTAAATTGTCTACAAATTTGCTATTTTAATTAATAATACACTAAATTATTGATGCTTTACAATAAAACCTAAGAAACAGAATAACGAAGTTGAAGAGTTTGCACATTATACATTTTGATTAGTATCTTTTGATTATGCTCCCTAAAAATTGTACTATTTTATACCCCCACCAATAGAATAAATACCTGCATCTCTACATATTTTCCATTGCTGTGTTTTATCAACTTACAGAAGCTTCATCTAAATTTTTCTTTTAAATCTGTACTGTTTATACAGTGAAGGGACAACTGCCCATTCATTTCTTTACCACGTCATCTACCAGGATGTTAGGTTTAAATTCCTCTGCAGAAACTCTGAAGAAACTCTGATGTCTTCAGTGAGGAGTTCCTCTGAAAATTCAAAGAACTTAATGCCATAGATACCTCTTATTCTTTTAAGTAATTGAGATAATTTATCTATAATTTAAAAAATTGCTACCACGCTTTTTCTATTCTTGAGTTTTCCAAGGCAAATATTGGTAAATCAGTCTTGCCAATTGGTCTTTCTCACTGAACCCAGAGTACCTTCAAAACTCTTAATTCAAGGTGCCTAGTCTTCTGCCATGTTGCTGAAGCTGGTCCAAAAGATAAAGCTTAGAGGTCATCCTCAGGTAGATGATTACTAAAACACATTTGTTGTTGTTAGCCAGATGCTTTTTAAATGTGAGTGCCTTTTATAATTGTGTACATTTAAAGCAATGAAAAATGTGTTTTCCTAGCCATTGACCAAAATTTTGCTTAAAGATATTGGTTATGGGTGTGATACAGAAATATTTATTACTTGCTAGTGTAATAGCATGCCATTGTTTTTACTGTGATGTTTATAAATAGCTTTGATAGACTTTCAATTTTTTTCAGGCCATAAATTATCCATGTCAAAAATTTATAGTCCAACACTCTCCTATGTACTAAAAGCATTGAGATATTTTAAGTAGAATCTGTTTTCTTAGCATTTCTAGGTATAAAGCCTTTAACTGAGTGAGAAAATATTATAACATTATATTCTAATAATTATGCTATCCACCCAAAGAAAAATTTTATTATTTTGAGTTGAAGAATACAATATATCCTATGACACTAAGCATGTTTTCTGTAAAAATATTTGATTAACATTCATTGAAAAGTTACAAAGTCTATTAAACTAGTGTAACATTTGATACTGTTATTTAAGTAGACTCGGTTAGATGTCCTTAGAGTTTGCTAAGTTTCTATTTGGGGCTCTTTGCCTTTTGTAGTTGCATTAGGTACTAGAGCCAGGGAGTTAGCATTTTAAAGAACTGATTTCAGGTAATTAACATGTAGTTAAAAACTTTTACAAATCAACAAGGTAATGTATCACTCCTTATATATATATATGCATTCATTTAAGTTAGCTAATACATTCTCTGTATAAGCTCTAAATTCAAAAGTAAGAGTGTATTATACAACTTAGATCAAACAGGTGATTCTCTAGTCTTTCAATTTTTTTTCTAGAAAGACTAAAATGTTCTCTAGGTTTTGTGTTTGAAGCCTTTCCAGTATAAGTTGAAATTTTAAACTGACTTTTCTTTATCCTGAATAAGAATACTTTGAAGCCATTTTTACTCTAAAACAGCCAAATGATAGAATAAATACTGCCCACACCAGGGCGGAAGTTACTCGACTTTACTGAAAATAGATAACTAGCCCCACTAAGTCTCATTCTCCCTGCTAGTGAGGTCTAAATAGTGTGCAGAGTCCTTTCCTGACCCCACTCTTGGTTCTAACTAAAAAGGAAACTTTTTCAAATAGGTCACTCCACTTGTCACTCCAACTTCTTTTAACAGGGATGACCAAACACTCATTGGCTCTATGCCAGAAGAACCAAGTTCTCCTTCCTTTAGCAGCATGTGCACTAGAGAAAACCATTATCTTTTTAAAACTCTGTTTGTGATTATCTAAACTTGAGTGAAATAAAAGACATCAATTTGACAGTGTGAACCTGAGTATGGGAGATTTTTTTTTCTCTATTAAATGTATTGTTGTTTTTATTTCCTTTGTAAAATAGCTTATATAGCTGTGTTTTAAAATAAAAGGTATTATAGATAAAATATAGTCAACATTAGTTACTATAGTCTGGACAGAATAAAATTTTGACTCTGTTTCGTTTTAGCTATCATAAACTTGTCCCTTGTATCTACATAAATAAGCTATAGTTGTTGACGCTGTAGTTACTAGACCATATAGACCCTGGGTGTTAAAGTTTGCCAGAGAAACACAACCAACAGGAGCTAACTCTCTGTTGAGAGAGAGAGGAGGTGGAAGTGAAGACAGGGTAAGAAATTGGCTCATCCATTTATGAAGGCTAAGAAGTTTCAAGATCTGCAGTTGGCTAGCTGGAGACCCAGGAAAGCTGATGGTATAAGTTTCAGTTCAAAAGCAAGTAGGCTCAAGACCAAAAAAGAGCCAACATTTCCATTCTAGTTTGAAGGCAAGGAAAGTCTCATGTTTCAGTTCAAATAATCTGGCAAGAGAAGTTCCCTCCTTACCCTTTGTAAGATTAGTCTTTTTGTTCTATTCAAGCCATCAACTGATTAGATAAGGATTATAACATTAGAAGGGAAAACCTGCTCCACTCATTCTGTCAATTCAAATATTCATCTCATCTTAAACACAAACACACCTGGAATAATATTTGACCAGGTATATCAGCACCCCTAGTCCAGTCAAATTAACACAATACAATTAGCTGTCACACCATGTCTCATCTTATTTGAAGGAAAAAGCTAATGAGAAATAAAGATTTCTCTCCTGATATAATAGCATTTTGAAGACAGGATCAATGAGAGCATCACTGTAATGTAAAGCACATGTGGGTGGGTGGGGGGAAGACAGCAACAATAAATCTCAGATCCTGGTGATAGAGTGCAGCTACTAAGACCCAACCTAAACATTTTAATTGGATGTCCATGATTTAAAACAATCACCATGACCACAAAAGGATCTAAAGGCAAAATGCCATCACTTTCTTGTCCATCAGGGGTTGCAAATATATACTGTTAGCCAAATCCATTTTGAGCAAGATGATCCAGTATTTGAAGATATCCTACCTCAGTACCAGGAGTGGGGACACATCAAAGCCATTGCTGTATTTCGTTTATCCATCCCAGGCCACCACACTGTGATGAAGCTTTCTCCTTATTGGTATTTAATTAGGTGCTACGACTACTAACACAGGATGAAGCACAGAGGTGGGCTGGAGAGGATCCACAGAGGCTCTGAGTGCTGGTCAGCTAGTACAGAAGCCATTCTGTAGCACTAGCTCATCTCCCAGTGCTTGATAGGTACCTACCAACTATTTACTCAGGACAGATGCACTGCAGAGGTGAATTTCCTTTTAAATACACTGATGTCTTACCTTACTTTTAAAAACCTTTATTGAAGCCAGGCACGGTGGCTCACGCCTGAAATCCCAGCACTTGGGAAGCTGAGGCAGAAGAATCCTTGAACGCGGAAGGCAGAGGTTGTAGTTAGCTGAGATTGCACCACTGCAGTTCAGCCTGGTGACAGAGAAGTGTCACCTAAGAAAAAAAGTGACACCTAAGAAGTATCACTCCACCTAAGGGGAAAAAAAAAAAAACAACCTTTATTGCTTCTATGGTAATATAAATATAACATTAATATATAAGTAACATTAAAGTGTAATATCCATAAAAAGTACACACCTAGTAAATGTAAAAATAAATTTTTCACTAACTGAATACAATCCTGTAAGGTTACCCAGATTGGAAAACATGACCACCACCAGAAGTACCCCATATGCCTCCCACCAGTCATTAACTGCCCCCTGATAAAGGTAGCCACTATCCTGACTTCTAGACTGATAGACTGGTTTTGCCCAATTTTGTACTTAAATAGGAGATACGTTAATTTATTAAGAACATTTTTAAAAAACAGTATTAAAAGATCAAATCTCCTTTTTTTTTTTTTTTTTTTTTTGAGATGGAGTCTTGTTCTGTCCCCCAGGCTGGCATGCAATATTGAGATCTCGGTTCACTGCAACCTCTGCCTCCCGGGTTCAAGCAATTTTCCTGCCTCAGCCTCCTGAGTAGCTGGGACTACAGGCACATGCCACCACACCGAGCTAATTTTTGTATTTTTAGTAGAGACGAGGGTTCACCATGTTGGCCAGGATGGTGTTGATTTCTTGACCTCATGATCCACCCGCCTTGGCCTCCCAAAGTGCTGGGATTATAGGTGTAAGCCACCCTGCCCGGCCCACATCTAACATTTTTAAACTGCTCTATGTCATCATTCTTTAATAAGTTCCTCAACCCATATTTTTCCTCTTGCCTGTACACAGGCCACTCATCTGTCTGGCTTAAGGTCCCTCTTACTGTGTACTCTGTCTTATCTCAACTACTTCCTTATCATTTATCTGAGAACCAGCTTGCTGATGACCTAGCATCTTAACTCTGATTTGTGGCTTTCCTATTTCACTTGCCAGCTGCAAACTCCGTGCTCCTTTATTTCCCAAGTGCCCAGTTGAATCTCCCCAGTCAGTAAAACTTACCCCACTAATAAGGTTAAAAACGACTTTTCTTCTGATTTGATTTTAAATCCACTGAAATATTTATTATTTTCCCAGCACTGGGTCAAGACAATATTGTTTTCTTACCCCTTTAACTTAATTTGAGTCACATAAATTTTAATGATATGTAGAGAGTTTTGCTAATCTCTAATTAAACATGAATCACTTCTTCCACATCTGATTAATGTGTATAAAATATATTTATTAGTTATTCATAATTAAAATACTATGAGTTGTAATAATATATCAATATGACAAAATAATAAATATAACATTTGGTCACAGAAAAGAAAGATCACAATATTATAATATTAGATTCAATTTTTATTAATAGATTTCCAAGGGAAAGGAATAATATTTAAAGAATAAGATACTTTGTAAGTGAGGAGCATCGTGTATGTGGAAAGTTACGATCAGATAATTTACTATGATTATTCATCCAATCTTTTCCTCCTCAGAAAGACTTAAGTGTAATGCCAAGTATCTTGAAGGCATAAGATATGCCAGGCAAGACAAAGAGAAACAAGTAGAAGTAGTTTTCAATTCTTCATCAAAAGGTGATACACTGACTATTCACAGTATCCAAGAAATGGAATCAACCAGAGCGTGCATCAGTGGATGAATGAATAAAGAAAAATGTGGTGGAAGATTATTCAGCCATTAAAAGAATGAAATCCTGCCATTTGCAGCAACAGAGATGTAACTGTAGGTTATTACCATAAGTGACATAAGACAAGCACAGAAAGACAGTTATCACCTTTTCACTTAAATGTGGGAGCTAAAACAGGCTATCTCATGGAAGTAAAGAGTAATGGTTACCATAGGCTGAAAAGGGGTGGGGAATTAGGAAAAACTGATTAATGGGCACAAAAATACAGTTGGAAGGAATAAACTCTAGTGTTTGATAGTACAGTAGGGTGACTCTAGTTAACAATAAATTATTGTATATTTCAAAATAGCTAGAAGAGAACTGGAATGTTCCCAACAGAAAGTAAAAATAAATAGTTGAGGTGATGGACATCTCAATTACACTGATTTGATTATTACATATTATTTACATGTATTAAAATACCACCTGTACCACAAAAACACATGCAGCTATTTTGTGTCCATTTAAAAAAGAGGTGATGCGAAATGCAAACAAATTAGCATGGGCTGCAGACCTTCAAGCCTGTCAAACAAAGAAAGTAATATTTATCTAGTTAAGGTAGTTACAGAAACTATAGAAACACTCTTAAAACACATATATTTGCACTTTGAGAGCAAGTAAACTACAAGAACACCTGACTTTCACTTTTCTTCCTATTAGATCTGCTAAGGCTTGTTAAATGTCTCCAATCTAAGGTTTCAAGAACTATCAGGATAAAAGTCACTGTACGTGTGTGCCAGAAGAATCATTCATGATTAAATATGTTGAGAGTCTAATTTTGTGTCTCACTGGTGATGGATATAAATATTTCTGTCTCAACATCCTGTCGGAAAGTAGAATTTATCCATTCCATCAGGTTGCAAGCCACTGGAAAAGACAAGTACAGAAAGGCAACTATGGAAATAGAGATTAAAAAACAAGTTTCCTTCAGGTATTAGCAGTATCTTAGAAGCAGCAAATGAGGATGGTGTTTCAATTTACAATGGAAACCTCTTCTGTAAGGCGTCTTTCACCATCTAACTTTAAGGAACTATTAATTTCCTCCAATTTTTATATCTCTAATTGTGTACACCAATTAAATTATGATTATTATAGTGTCTTGAGTTTTTAATTATCTTCTAATATGTATACATATTATCTCTGAAATTAGATTTTCCCACATCTATTCCAGATCATATCCTACCACACGTGCAAAACAGTAGAGCAGAATTGAGCATTTGGCATTCAATACATCTTTGTTCATTAAGTAACTGGATCCTTTTAATTCTTTTTTTTTTTTTTTTGAGACGGAGTTTTGCTCTTGTTACCCAGGCTGGAGTGCAATGGCGCAATCTCGGCTCACCGCAACCTCTGCCTCCTTGGTTCAGGCAATTCTCCTGCCTCAGCCTTCCGAGTAGCTGGGATTACAGGCACGCGCCACCATGCCCAGCTAGTTTTTGTATTTTTAGTAGAGATGGGGTTTCACCATGTTGACCAGGATGGTCTCGATCTCTTGACCTCGTGATCCACCCGCCTCGGCCTCCCAAAGTGCTGGGATTATAGGCGTGAGCCACCGTGCCCGGCCTGGATCCTTTGAATTCTATATAAAATTTATAAGGACTTCAGTTTGATTCAGATGTAGTGAACTGAAGTGAAAAAAATATTTTCCAACAGAGATAGTATGAAAATCATTCCATTATGAAGACATAGGTACAGTATTAATTTAGTAGCACCGAGCCTCTGCCCTTTCAAAAATTTAAAAGCTATTCTGCCTGTTGGATAACTAATAGGTGAATAGTATATAAATCACAATCTAAATTTTTACAATAGCTTAAATCTTAATTAAAATTAGGCTCTGTTTAATAAACAGAGATGAGAATACCAGAGAACACTGAGATTTAACAAGTTTGGAGCTGACAGATCCATGCAGCTGTACTCAAGAGATAGTGTCTGATTCACTGTGCTACTGATTCGATGAGGAACTGACACTGTTATAATTAGGAGAGGATGTGTGAATCTTGATGTGCCAGACAAAGTGAAATCCTTTCTATAAGTCACTTTCCAGGAGGATGAAACTATATCCGTCATACAGTAAAGATGAGTTAGGATTGCAACACTGGGTCAATGTTGAAATTAAAAATTAGTGTATTTATATTATTTATCTGCAGAAGCCAATTAATTGCTTTATAATAATCATTTCAATTGATATCATCCATGAAAACAATTTGTGCATCATATAAATGCTGCAATATTTAGCATATCAGGAATGACATCTTCTGGTAATGATGCCTTATGAAAAACACATGTCCTGAAACACTTCTTTGGGTTTTTGTTTTCAAAATTAGTAAGAGTTGCATTTGAAAATTAGCTAAGAGTTGCTTAGGAGTACTGTTTCACACTAATTTAAGTTAGTCATTAATAAACTATTTCCTTAATATTTCATATTTCTCTAAAGGATCATTCTTCGGTTTCAATTTATCCCTGTTTTATTATTTTAAAAGTACCAAGAAAACAAAGTGCTAGTGTGTTTTTCTAAAAAAAAATTGGGCTTGAACAAAATATGCATCATGCAGAGTTTTTCAAAATACTGTTCTTTTGTGAAATACATGCACTTTAATTGTATTAAACATACTAAAGCAGAAAAGAAATGCAAAGCAGCCAGTTCAGCTCCTACTGTCATATGCTATTAATAAAGACTCTCTGTACATCTTTTACATTATTTCAACTGGCATAAATGTAATTGCTAAAATGATTTCAAAGTACATTTTAAAACACTTCCAATGTATACTACCAATTGGTTTATGTCTTTTAAAAATACATTTAAGGACAAACTCTAGTCAATCTATACATGAAGTTAGCTAAGATATGCTGATCAGTGTGAAAAGATGTATATGTAAGAAATACTTTCCCCCCTTCTATGGGTTATCTTTTCATTTTCCTGCAGGTGTCATTTGAAGAGTGAAAGACTTTTTAAATTGATACAGTTCAATTTTTCTATTTTTTTCCTTTGTCATTTTCCTTTTGGTGCTATATAAAAAGAAGCTTGAAGTTTTATTATAATATTCTTCTAAGAGTCTTATATTTTTAGTTCTTATATTTAAGTCTATAATCCATTGAATTAATTTTTTACATGGTTTGAAGTTGAGGTCCACCCTTGTCCTTTATCATGTATAGCTGTTGTCTCAGAATCATTTGTTGAAAAGACTGTTCCTTCCCCACTTTGAATTGTCTTCACACTTTTGTCAAAATTTGGCTGCCCGTAAATAAACGAGCTTACTTCAGAGTCCTCAATTATATTCAACTAGCATATAAATCACGTGTGTGTGTGTGTGTGTGTGTGTGTGTGTGTGTGTGTGTGTGTGTGTGTGTTTATCCTTATTCCAGGACCACACTGTCTTGATTACTGCAACTTTTAAGTAAGTTATGAAATCAAGTTTGTTTGGCTTTTTTAAGACTTTAATGAATATTCTGGATCTCCTGCAGTTCTATACAAACTTAGGATCAGCTTAATCAACAATTTCCACAAAAAAAAAGCAGCAATAATTTTGATAGAGCCTGTATTGAAATTTTAAATCAATTACCAACTTGTAGTGATTCACCATCTTAACAATATTAAGTCTCCCAATTCATAAAGATGAGTATCTTTCTGCTAATTTACATCTTTAATTTTTTCAACAATATTTTGTAATTGTCAGTGTACAGCCTTGAAAATTGTTATCTTTTCCTATTTTCTTTTCAATACTATCAAATACATAAGGTAATTGTTTTCATAATGTTTGGAAAACAAAAATTGCCACAATCAAGAAAGATACAATGATATTTATGTATTGATCTCATATCTTGCAACCTTGCTAAAGTTAGGTGTTAGGTTCCAAAATATTTTTTTTCTTAGATTTCTATATCAAAGATGACACCTGCAAATGAAGATAATTTTACTGTTTTCCTCCCACTTTGTATGTTTTTCTTTTATTTTCTTGTATTGTATTTTTGCCATATTGCTGTCTAAAATATTTATTACACTGCTGAGCAGAAGTGTGAAATAAAATATGTTTGTCCTTTTCTGAGGATAAAGTTCTTCATTCTTTCATCAGTAAGTATGATGTTAACTGATGGCTTTCAAAGATGCCCTTTATTACACAGAGAAAGTCCCTCTTTGATTCCTGGTTTATTTATAGTTTCTATTATAAAAGGGTGTTGGATTTTGTCAATTTTTTTATGTATGTCTTTTGTGACAACAAGTATTTTCTGTCTAATAAATGACATTTAGACTTTCTCTTTTTAATATGTTATATTGAATTAAACCAATCATATATTTTTGGGACAAATCCTATTTGGGTACAAATACAATCATTGTTATATGTTCCTGAACTTGGTTTGCTAAGGTTTTGTTGAGGATGTTATGTCTATAATGATAAATATTCATCCATAGTTTTCATTTCTTGTGATTTCTATGTCTAATTTTGGTAGTGAAGTAACACTGACTAATGAGTTAGTATCTACACCTCTTCTATATTTTGGAACAGTTTGTGCAGGATTGACATTTAGTCTTCTTTGAGTAGTTTGTACAATTCATTATCTAGGCTTAGGTTTTCTTTGTAAGTTTATAGATTATTAATTCAACTTAATTACTAATTATATCTCTTTACTTGTTACAGGTCCATTTAGATTTTCTCTTTTTTTCTTAAGTTAGTTTTGGTAGTTTATCTCTCCCTAAGAATCTGTCCCCTTCTTTCCCTCCACTTCTTAGTCTACCATTATGTATATGTTGATATGCACATGGTATCCCACTCTCCTCTGAGACTCTGTTCATTTTACTTGATTCTTTTTTACCTGATTGATAATCAGAGTTAATAATCTCAATGACCTATTTTCATGGTTGCTGAGTCTTCTGCAAAGTCAAATATGCTACTGAGTACCTCCAGTGAAATTTCAGTTATTGTACATTTTAAATGCAAAATTTCCACTTGTTTATTTTTATAATTTTTAACTTTTTAGCGGTATTCTCTATTTGGTGATTCTCATACTTTCCTTTAATTCTCTAGACATGATTTTTTTAGTCTTTGAAGATACTTATAATAGGCAATTTTAAACCTTTGTCTAATAAGACCACCACCTGAACTTCCTTCAGGGCAGTTTCCATGTATTCTTTTTTTCTTCTATCTATGAATAATACCTGTTACTTTGAGTTCCCATACATTTTAGTTGAAAACTGGGTTAAATGCCACATGGCAGCTAAAGAAATCAGATCTCTGTCTTCCCATTTGTTGTTATTGTTGCTGCTACTGTTGCTCCTTATTTGACAAATAGTATTTCTTGAGTAATTCTTTCAAGTTTGTATTCCCTGCTGTGTGTACCAATTAAAAGACACTGCTCAAGTGGGCTTAGTGATCTGCTAATGATTGGAAAAACTGGAAAGGTATTTTCTTAATTGCTCTGAATAAACATGGTTTCCACTCTTGGCTGAAGAAATTTATATGTGTGTGTATATATATTATATATATTGGCACATACTTTAAATTTTATTTTACTTTCACATTTACACATTCAGTAAACCTTTTTGAGAAAAGGAAGGTGGGGTCGCCTTTAAGCAAAGCCTGGCCCCTTCCTCCTCCCCAGCTCAGCAGCACAGTGCAGACTCATGCTGGCAGTCATCCCAGGAAATTGTCCAGGGTGTCAATGGCTCTGGTTGCGGACGGCCTCTAAAACAATTGCTGTGGCTTGCCCTGCACCGGGGCCTACCTCGGTGTCTGGAAGCCATGCTGTTGGAGGCTGCCTGGGCCCAGGATTTTATTGCTGGTAAACTTGGTTATCTATCTTCCAGTCATGTGGTCCAGGATGATGGCATGATCGGAACTAGGTCTGGTGGTGCCCATTTTGCTGACATGAAAGGAAACGATATGTGTAAGTTGCACTGAATTCTGTGATGCTGGTATGTTCCCCCACCAGTTTTCATCCCCAAGGAGCGGCAGTGGGGCAAGGAAGTCCCTGGAGGAAACAGGTACAGACCACTGCTGACCACCCAGGTGGGGCAAGTCAGGACTGACTCACCTAAATACACTGTGGCCTGAGCTCCAAGCCCAACCAGCCCTCCTTTTCCTGAGCCACATTCCTTTTTAAGGTCCCAAAGATGATATTCTCCTTATTAGGTAGAAAAAGCCTACCTCCCTTCACTTTCCAAAATTGTATCTCCTGTGCCGAATGAACTAGGTTCTTGGCAGACAGAGGTTCAGCAGGATGGACCAGCATTACATGGGCATAGAGTCTGAAAAAATGAACCCCTGTACACCACCTTCTGGCCATTGCCAAACATTCACAGGAAGAAAACAGTCACAGAAAGAACAGTTTGCCTAAAAGATCATAGCAGTGCCAAGACAAAAGACAGAGGTGTCGTTTTACTCCTCAGATTTGATACTGCATGAGCCTCTGTGATTTTGTGGTCCCCTTGCTTCTATATACCCCCTGAAAGTGCTGGGTGCTGCTCCCGATATCCACCAGTGATAGGTGAGATCATCCATAACCCTGGCCAAGAGAGCCTCAGGTGCGTTGCCTTCTTTGACAACTTTGGGAAATGGCTCACTCTGCTCCTAATGCTGTGCATCCTCCCTGTTGGGCTATCAGACTACAGAAGCTTTCTCTTTTCTCCTCTCTGAGGTACACATAGGCCAGTGGCATCCTAATGACAACGGCAGGTGATGAGGCAGGATCCTCAGAGCATCTGACATGCAAACTAAGTTTTAACAGTCAGGGTCCTGTGTCATATGTCGAAGTGCTCACAAACCAACCCATGGGAAATCTCAGGCATCATAAAAAGAGGGGGTGTGGTGGAGGAAGTGTTATTCTGCACTCAGCTCTCAGGGGTTAGCACCTGGTCTAACAAAGATATCTGAATTCATGGGTTCTATGCTTAGTTTTGCTGAAAAAAACAAATGGTTTCTCATACCCAAAGAGCTTAAAGTTTCCTTCAAAACATGCATACAGGCATCAGATGTCTTGTTAGCTGATGCCCAGAAGACAGTGGTGCATCTTGGTTCTGTTATTCATGATAATGCCCTGCTTGGAGGGATGATTGTGTATGGTATCAGGTGGTCAAGGCTGGATTCTTTTAAGATATATGGGGCACTGTCCTCCAGGCTCTTGTGGTGCCCAGTCACACTGTACATTATCTTGCAGGGTGCACAGAGTACTACATCTATCATCTAGTAAATGATGTGGTCCCCACACTGAAAGTCTAGCCATCTGTGGTTTGGCTTACCCAGGTAGTGCATGAAATCTTCAAAGTGGATCCCCTGGGTCTCCATCTGGTTCCTCTTGTATTTTCTGATAATGCCAGGGGCAATCTCATGCTTCTACTATGATTCAAATCGAGGATTGTGAACAAATTTATACTTAAATGAAGAAATAAGTCTTTCAAAGGGATCTCTTATGACAAAAAACTTGAAGCATGTTTTTGGTCATGTGTAAGGATCAGAACTTGATTCACTGGGTGTCACCCACTTTGGGAGTCTAGCAGAATAGAATCTTGTGCTTGTCACAGACAAATATTCAGTCCAGAACAAACCTGGAGACAGGTGTATACAAGAGATTATTCAGGGCTTCATCCCCGCAGATGTTTCTGACAAATTCCAGATGCTCCATGTAGACCAGGAGCTAAAGAAGCCAGCTGTCCAGAAGCATCTTCCCAGTCGGCTTCAGTTCCTCAAGAAAGTGCTTCTCTTCTGGCAACTTGCCCACTTCTGGCATGGTTGTCAGGAATAGAAATTCCTGTTTGGCACTGTACACATCTGGGTCTTTAAAAGCCAACGTGATGAACTTGTTAGCCATCATGAATGTGAAAATCACCAAAAAGCATTCAAGCAACAGAAGTCACTGGTGGTGCATGATGTTAAACAGGAGCCATTTACTGATTCTTCCTTCTGTGACCTGGGGCTCACATTTCCTTGCTGTGTTTGCCCTGACTGAGGTTCTTGGTTCCTCTTTTCAATTTAAATTTTCCAGATGTGTGTGAGAAGACAATGAAATACTGGGTTTCTGCAGTCTTTAAAGTCCTGCATTCACCTCTTTTCCCTGTTTCTATTACTTGGCTCCCTCCTACCTTTTTTTATTGTATAACTTCCTCAAGTATTGAAAAATAATCTAAATATAACTGCAAGTTGCCTGCGATGTTTACTAATAATTTCTTTTCTTTGTTTACTTTTGCAAGCACTCCAACTTTAATTTCAGTGAAGGAAAGAATTTTCCTCTCAGGTATTTCTTTGAGATTCTATTCTTCAGGGTCAAGAGCAAAGATGACAAGATTTTTCTTTCCATCTTTTGTGAGCCAAGATGGACTAAGGTCTGATTACAATGGAGGGAAAGGGAAAGACCACTTTTCTCTCTGTGTCTTTTCTTTTTAACTCAGTCACCAAAAAGACTGAAGAAGGGGTTGGTGATCGATGAGGCAGAGTTAAACTGAGCGGCCTAATTTTAATAGTATCTGAGACATTTCTCATTCTGGCAGTTTAAACTAAGCAATCCGATAACCCAACTCCTCATGGCCCAAAGCCCCACACTTTGGTTTTCAGACCAAAAAAAAAAAAAAAAAAAAAACAAACAAACAAAAAAAAAACAACGCTTTATGACAGTCATGCCGCTTAGCTAACCAGAACCTGGCTGTGCTACTTTCTATTCACTGCCCAATCCCTTCCTGCCTTTAGCATACTTGGAAAGCAAAACGACAGTTTTGGGAAAACCTGGTTCAACTTTCCAGCCAGAAGAGCAGAAACGTATGCCTCAGCCTCCAATTTCAGACAGGCCTCTTTACAGTGAAGATCAGAGGCTCACAGCACTCTGGAGCCCCTTAGGCAGGGAACGAGCATTTTGAACCTTGCCTTCACTCCTACCGAAAGGCTGCACATGTTCCTTGTTCCCTGCCTTCTCTCTGTATGCTCCTTGGACCCAAGTGGAACACTTTCTTCCTCTGTCTGCCAACAATTACAAACACAAATTCTCAGCCAAAACTGAAAGAAGTAAATTGTAGGCTCATCCAAGTAACAATAATACCGCAGGTTACAACTCCCACAAAAGGATACCTCCTCATTGCATAATTAACTCCAAGAAGTCTCTTTCAGTTAATCTCATGAACTACGGACGGCCTCAAGTCACCAAAACACACCGGGATATGGCCGGGATTTACATATATATTAAGGCATTCCTTCAATGTTTTGGCAGTTTACAATTCTGTCTTAGGCTTTACTTTCTCTATGCAGAGGGACCCAAGGCCAGCCAAAGACAAGAGATTAGAGCCTTCTCAAGAATTCTTGAGCATGTACACAGCTCTTTATGTGTGTGGTTTTCTATACCCCCAGAATTATGTCAGAGCTCTATCAAAGCTCCCTATAGCTATCTCATTCCCAAGATCCTTCTTTTAAGTCTTTTGGCCAGCCTCTTATTTTTTCCAATGGGTATTTCCACCTCAGGCAGCTGCGATACTAAACAATTGCTATTTATTGATTGTCTCCAACAAATGGCTCAGAAATAGAGCTTCTCCCACTGAGCAAGCTCTGATTTAGATCAAATAACAACAGCCCTGTGTATGAGATTTTACCAGGGTATCAGCAAACAAGTCAAATCGTGACAATTCTCTGGAGATACAGCTTTAGGAAAAGCTCTTTACCCAGTCAGCCCCCCTAGTGGTTGCTTGCCTGCTGACTTTCACAAAAGCCATGGATCTGAAGAGGAGGAAATGGACATAGGGCAAGTTAACCACAAAGCTCAGTGTCCTTGAGGAGAAGCAAGTATTCTAGAATAACGTGGACTGTTGCAAGTCTTAGTTTAGTTTCCAGAGTTTTGAAAAAGTTGATTTTGACAACTTTTGGCAGTGTTCTTATTGCCTTTATGGAGAAATAGATTTTCATAGGTCCTTTCTTCACTATTCCGTAAATCTCCTCAGTGAATAACTTTTAATAAATAAAATGTGGTGGCAGTGGTATTGCAACCCTTCCAAGGCTAGGTTGCAAAAGGCAACATAAAAACTGACTCTGCTCTTGAGATGCCATCCCTTAAAATGCAGAAACAATGCTTCAAGGAATCCCAGGACACATGAGAGGCTAAGTGCAGAAAATCTGATTAACAGCGCTAGGGGAGACCCCAGCCAACAGCCACAGGCAACTAAAACTATGTGTGTGAAAAGCCTTCAAGTTGTTTTCAGTCACCATCTGACAAAAATTGCACAAGAAATCATGAGCAAAGACTTCCTAGCTGAACTTAACTCTCAGAAATCTTAGTGATAATAGTAAGGAACTATTATTTCATGACACTAAATTTAGGGTAACATAGTCATGGATTATTGGCACAGATTTGGGATACTAGAGGTGGGATACTACCCAAACTTTAAATAGGTGGCCATGTCTTTGAGACTCAGCAGCAGAAAAATGCTGGAATTACCTTGAGATCACTGATAGAATTCCTAAGGGACTTAAAAAGGCTTTTGGTGAGTACTTAATAAAAAGTGAGAAAAATGTGATTGGAAAGTAGAAAAAAGAAATCCATTGTTATCTCTTGGCAGAAAGTTTAGCAACACTGTTGCCTGTGGTAGCACAGAAAATAGAAAATGTGCTTAATGAACGGGGATATCTGGCTAAAGGGATTTCAGGCAAAGTGTTGAAAGTGCCACCTGGCTTCTTCTATTTGCCTATAATAAAATGAAGAGGGAAATTAGCTAATGAACAGATGGTTGAATATAAAAGAGCCAAAATTTGCTGATTTCAAAATAAAACTGTTTCTCATTCCCAGATTCTCCAAATGGCAAACAATTTTCAAATTCAGAAATAGCTTTCAGGCAAAGATCAAATCCAGGGCACTGTTAGGAAAACACTGTCTAAAAATAAAGTCCAAAAACTATGACTATTACATAGTGTGTGTGTAAGATTCTGTGTGTCTCAATACTGAGATCTTTATATCTATATACTTGTGTGTGTGTGTGTGTGTGTGTGTGTGTGTGTGTGTATTTTAATCTTGCAGATGTTTAAATATTTTATGATGTCACAAGTTTCCTTTACAGGTTCTGTTCTTTGTGTCTTGCTTCAATAAGCCTTTCCCACTTCAATAATATAAATAACTTCCTGTATCTTTTCTTCTAGTGTTTTATTTTATTCTAATGTTTAAATCACTAGTAATACTTCTAGAATTTCACTACAAAAAATTCAGTAAGTATACAGGATTGGTTGTTCTTTTTTCAAATAACAAACCAACATGTATTAAATAGTTGTATTTCTTCAACCAATTAAAACATAAACTATAATTTTACAAGAATCTGTATAGTCTCATGCACCAAAATATTTGTCCTAATTTATGGTTACTTGAAATTGTTTACTATTATTACCCATGTTTTTTATTGTAAGGCTTTGATTTTGGAAATCTTAAGAAATACTTTTAAGTTGAAAACTATAATTCAAATTTTAGTAAGTAAAAGGACTTGAGTAAACAATATTTATACCCTACCTGCCCTCAAGTCCTTATTGTGAGTAAAGAACTTAAGGACAGTTAAGGACTTTAGAACAGTAAATAACTTTACTGTGAGTAAAGGACTTGAGGGTAGTTTGGTATTAGAGATTTCTGAAGGCATTAGGGCTGTAGAAAGCAAATGAGAGAACACCACCACTTAGATAGGCAAAACTGAAAAGAGATTTTAGGAAACAGTAATATCAATTGTTCAGAAATAAAATTGGCTTCTAACAAAATTAATAAAGCTTTGGATTCAGGAATCTTCACATACACAGGTCCCTTCCCAGGCCATAGGATGGGCCCTAGCAATAAGCTCACATATTGTTTTTGTAGAATTTGCAGTCTGTTTTGTATTCCCACTTTCCTTCACACTTCTCAGAGTAGGCATCATTGAAGATATCTTGGCAATTTGGGGATCTTGCTAAAAGACAGTTATTAAATAATGCATTTAGTTCTCATTTAATAGGGTGGTTTAAGTGGTCTGCAGTCACATCAATGAATGGATGTGGTACTGCTACTGTGTCTGGTGTTGGAATTCTGAAAGTATTCTGACTACTGCCATGCTGATTCATCTGGCATTCGACATTTTGATACAAAGATATATGGTCTAAGAGGTAAGTATTTATTTAAACAATTCAAACTATGAAATAACATTATTTTCAATGTAATTGAAAAAGACATTTTGGAGCATTTCACTTAAAACAATTGAAATATACAGACTTATTTGGCAGTAATTTCGAATTTATTTATTAAAAAATGGGAGAAAAATTGGCAAAAAATCTAATAGAATATAAAAAAATGCAATACAGATGAATAATATCAATAGAAAGTATTTAACAATAAAGAACCAAATTGCTGACAAAACAAATTTCAGATAACATCAATGTTTTAAATTAAGCAAATATTTTAACTACAGTTAATTGGCTATAAAATTATTAATACTGGCCAGGCGAGATGGCTCAAGCCTGTAATCCCAGCACTTTGGGAGGCCAAGGCAGGATGGATCACCTGAAGTCAGGAGTTCAAGACCAGCTTGACCAACATGGAGAAACCTGTCTCTACTAAAAATACAAAATTAGCTGGGCATGGTGGTACATGCCTGTAATCCCAGCTACTTGGGAGGCTGAGGCAGGCAAATCGTTTGATTCCAAGAGGCAGAGTTTGCAGTGAGTTGAGATCACACCATTGCACTCCAGCCTGGGCAACAAGAGCAAAACTCTGTCTCAAAAAAAAAAGATTATTAATATTTTACAATCCAATTAATGAAGAATACTAAATTGTTTGAGCTCATTAGAAAAAGCCTGAAGTTTCTGGCTGACCTGACATGAACTACTGAAACCAATAAAGGAAGCATATAACTTGAAAGAAGGCATTAACAATGGTGTACTGATACATGTTTAATAAGCAGCTCTCCAGGGAGAAAACAGATTAGATTTGTAGTTTTTCCAATGCTGTAAATACTCCATTGCCAATTAAACCTACCAATATTACGCCACTGAACTAAAAAGTCTGGAAGAGATGCACACAATCAGCGTTTCTGATCCAACTGGTGTAAGTTATTTCCATCCCATCAAACGCTATATTATAAGGAGGATATCAACTGTAAACTGATTCATGACGATTTTCCATTAATATTTGAGAGTAGTCAGTACTCAGAAAAATGAAAACTTTTTAAATACTATAGTTCACATATGAAAGATAAGACTTTCCCAATCTGACAACAATTGTAAGTATATATACGATATACATATTGAGTTGTGAGGCCAAAAGAAACATATATTAGCAATACAAATTTCCAGCAATTTACTAGAGGACATACTGACTTAGGCTTTCAATCTTTTCATAAAGGTATTAGAAAGTAATGGTCAAGTGCAGTGAGAAAAATATAAAGAAGAAAGAATATATAAAGTTGGATTAGGCAATTAAAAAAAATTAAATGCTTGTGATATAAATGCTGTTTATTAGCCACTTATAACTTGCAATTTATTTTTTTTCAAGCCAAACAAAAATCTACCTTTTCTCTAATTTTGTGTTCATAATCTGTTTCCTTTTTCTTTTTTGTTTAATTTTTATTTTAGATTTGGGGGTACATGTGAAGGCTTGTTACACAATAAACATGTGTCATGGGGGCTTGTACATATTATCTCACCCAGTTAGTAAGCTCAGTTCCCAACAGTTAGCTCCTCTCCCTCCTCCCACCCTCCCCTTCAAGTAGGCCCCAGTGTCTGTAGATTCCTTCTTTGCTTTCGTTAAGTTCTTCTCATTTAGATCTCACTTCTAAGTGAGAATATGTGATATTTGGTTTTCTGTTCCTGCATTAGTTTTGCTAAGGATGATGGCCTCTGGCTCCATTCATGTTCCCACATAATACATTATCTCATTCTTTTTTTATGGCTGCATAATATTCTAGGGTGTATATGTACCACATTTTCTTTATCCAGTCTGTCATTGTTGGGCTTTTAGGTAGATTCCATGTCTTTGCTATTGCAAACAGTGCTACAGTGAACATATGAATGCATGTGTCTTTATGGTAGAATGATTTATAGTTCTTTGGGTATATACCCAGTAATGGGATTGCTAGGTGGAATGGTAGCTCTGCTTTCAGCTCTTTGAGGAAATCTCCATACTCCTTTCCACAACAGTTTAACTAATTCGCATTCCTACCAACAGTGTATAAGGGTTCTTTTTTCTCTACAACCTATTTTTTGTTCCTTAAAAAGTATTATCAGGATATAAGTTTCAGATCCTATGATCCTTAATATTATCCCACTATTGATTCATAATTTATCTTAAACCCAGATTAATTTTCAGATGCCAAGTAATAAGTCTGCAACAGTTTTTTCCTCCAATGGTGAATTTTGAAGGGAAATATTTCACACAGGAGCTGAGTTTTTTCAAAATCCATCACTTATAAATTTTATTTTTGGGAGTCCCTTGATGTTTTTTCATTTGAAAAATCAGGTTGACAGTTTTTTATATGACTTCTAAGATAATTATTTTGGGGGAATCAAGTTGAGTAGTGTATGGAAAAATATTTTTATAGTTTAAAAAGATATACATCATCCCTGAACCTAGCTTTATTATTTTATTATATACAAGGTATGCTGTGGCAATATAGTTAAGTCCAACACAGTAATCCTCAAAAATTTGCTATATTTCCAGAAATAACTTTGCAATGTAATTTAATTATGTTAAAATGTCCTATTCAAATAAATTTAAGACATAAATTTTAAAATTAAAATGCATGTAAAAATTGTTAATCTACCTCCATCCAGGATACAGGAGGCTTTCAAGTAAAATGATGAAATAAGTAAGGCTTTCAGGGATGCCTTCCTCCTGAATGCCTTTAAATTTTCTTTAGCACCAAACAGTATGGCACCTTATAAAGTATCCAGCCATATGTACTTGCCTCTTTTTTCCTTCTCTGATTAAGTCTCTGTATTTGCTGCTATGGAGAAAAATAATAATGTGAATGAATGAAAAGAATGGACAGATATCTTAGTGAGTTTGGGCTGCTGTAACTAAGAACTACAGACTAGTGGCTTATAAACAACAAAAATTTATTTCTCATAGTTCTGGAGACTGGCAGTCATACATCAAAGTGGTGTAGGTTGGGTTCTCCTGAGTGTCCTCTTCCAGTTGCAGACTGCCAACTTTACATTATATTTTCATGTAGTAAAAAGAGGGCTAGCATATTCTCCGGGTCTCTTTTTATAATGGTATTCAACTACTCACAAGAGTTTCACCTTTATGACCTAATTATCTCTCAAAGCCTCACCTCCTAATACCATCACCTTGAGGGTTGGAATTTCAACATATGAATTTGGGGAGTGCACAAACATTCAGTCTATAACAATAAGTGAAGCAAAGCTTTTTAAAAAGCTTTCCAAAGTGCTTTATCAAATGGAATTAGTGGTTTCATAAATAAATTACCCATAATGTAATTACTAAATCTGATTGCTTACTTTTAAAATTTAAAAAAAACTGTTTAATGGATAAAGTAGTCATCCATTAAAAGTACAAGATGAATTTAACCTGAAAAAGAGTTGGCTGTTGTGATATAAATGATTAAATAATGTATATATTTATAAATATGAGCTTCATGCATTTCTGTAAACCTTGTAAATCACACAAACTACTGCTAAGTAAACTGAGCAAGGGAAGTAATAACATTGCTCCCATCATTATGCCTTTTAAATAAATAGACAGGAATTTGGCTCTAAAGCACAGGAAGCCCATGCCTTCAATAGGTGGGTGGCAAATTTCATACACAGCACCCTAACACCAGTTCAGTGTTTCTCAAATTTAAGAGAAAAGGACTTTCAAAAACTGATGTAGAGTCCTATGCTGATTCAAATTGTTAATTATATAAAAGATCTTTATTACAGCATTTCTTATTTATCATCATAAAACTAATTAATGACTTATATATTTTGTACAAGTATGAAACCTAAACAAGTAAATTTAAAATGTGTAAGGGAAAAAAAAGTCAACCAAATTTTAGCAAGCATATTCTATGCCACCTTTCCTTGATTTCTTTCCTACCTTTTTTTCAGCTTTCTGGAACAATGTCAAAAGTCATTCATTTGGGGGGAACTCATTCTCTACAAACAAAGCACAAAGGCAAGTGTACATGCTTAGTTCCTATACCCAAAGTAAAAAAAGATTCCCAAATAAAGAGAAAGAAGAATGTCAAAAATACCAGTCAAAAAGGAAATTTATTAGGGCTCTGGGCTAAACAGTTAAAATTATCTGACTATATTTCTGTTAAAAAATGTGCATTTTTGCACTTTTTCTTGTCAATAGATAAGAGACCACTGTTAATCAAATACATGAGAAACAGGCAGCATGACCACCCATTAGCCATGACAATAGGAACAATGCACTGATTTTGAAGAAAAGGCCAGTCATAGCCAGGACTCTTTTATATTCATAACTCAACTCTAGGAATACTGTATATAGACAGTCAAATTGCTCACCTAGTCTCAAAAACATTGAGATTACAGCCCCCAGTGTGAAGTTAGTAAGAAATGCAGATGAAAATGACTGTTAGTCATCAGTGGAGCCTTCATACTTCATTGAGAGCCTAAATGAAACACGATCTGTGAATCACAGTATATTGTAAAACACCCAGTGATGGTACTCTACATAATGACTGAATGATCAACAATGCAGATGCCTCCTGTAGCAGGAGAGGGCATCCATGGTGTATGCCACTCAACATATTAGACTCCAGTGCATGTTCTTCTTTGAGAACAAAATCAGGTTTAGAAACACTTGAAACATGCTATGAAAAAAGGAAAGTAAATGCTGTGCTAAGCTAATACACAGAACTGTTATTTTCCAGCCTTTACATGAAAGCACAGGATACCCGGAATTTGATTGTATTTCTCACACTGTCTAGTGCTAATTACAAGTAAGTAATCAATAAGTAAAGTACTTACAATCAATAAGTAAAGAATAGGGCAGGCCTGTTACATAAGGGTTCTGGAACAGGAGGGAGAAACCACAGAGGGAAACTGTTTTAGAGTCAAAACTGAATCAAGTTTAAACATTCATGTCTGCCCACTTTCTAAGGGCTCCTAAAAAAGATCTCTCCCTGATCATTCTAAAATTTATTATTACTGTATATGAATTATCAGCATTAGCAAAAGACAAGTTTATCTTTTCTGTCTTGTGTATGCACACCAAATGGCAGCATGCTGGACCTGGCCAACACTGGCTTATGGAAGCTGATTGTGCACATCTCTCCCCATCTTTGCGTTCAGTAAATCACACTGATGTTCGAAACTGATGACAGAGGGAGTATTTCTACCAAAAAAGTCAGCAAACACTACAAATCAGGGATTTCTCCTCAAATTCCCAAGCCCCACTATGAGCAGATTGTTAAATGTTTATCAATACTCCACTGCACCTCCGTAGTGTGTGTATTCATTGTGCTACTGGCCACACAGTTGCCCAAAAACAGGGGACAAAACATAGATCAGACACACTTCTATCCTCATACATCTTAATGGTCTTATGTAGTTGCTCTGCTTCGTTCCTACCTTATCCCATATCTCTACTTGCGAATGTTCTACCCATTCTTTAAGCCATCTCTATTTTACATGATATTACTGTCTCCCTTAGCTATATATTTCAAAGCAGACAAGTTTTATATATATTTTTGGCAACGTTTGCTTAGCATGGTACACACCATGCATGGCAAGAGTAGAGAGGTAGGGAAACACTCAAAATTTTGGGCTTGATTATGAGGAATGCTTATAATATTTGAAGAGAATGGTGGTACTTCACGCATTTTCCCACTGGCTCTCCTCTAATATCTGCAGAGCTACAGAAAGGAGTATAAATAGAGGATCCCAATGTGGCCCTCCCTTTTCTCATTCTACCCTCCTAATCTGCAACTGTGAAGGGCCTCATGCATCAGTGGAGTAGAATTCCCACTTTGCTTGGTTTTAAGGGGTTTTGCAGGACCCAGAACTTCAGTGTTAACACTGGTACAGACCTGGACAAACCAGGATTCATCAAGCTTTGGATTAAAGAAAGAAATTTATGCAGACAGGCCCGGACAGCAACACAGCATCTGCTGGTCAGAGAATTCTAGGGTTTTGGCAACATTAGTCAGGTGGGAGATCAGACAAATGTGATTGTGTCATTGCACATAAACTCTGGGAGTCTTCCTTTTGCCTCACAAACACCTCTCTCCTGGGCACTATCATAGATTCGGGGCATGTAGTAGTATAAAAAAGATATTAACTTGTATACAAAGTCAAATACTTTAAAGTATGTTCAAGTTGTTATGTATTTTCTGCAGTACTGCAAAGGCTTCCTTTCTGATCTCCTTGCATACCTTTTTTAGGCTTGTTTCAGTCTATTCACCATACCATAACCAGAGTGATAAAACCTATGTAAAGCTCATTAACGGCCTTGCATTAAAGATCAGGATTCCTATCTTGGTAAAATGGGCCCTGTATGACATGCATGACCCCTTTCTCTCTCTCACACACACACTCTGAGCTCATGTTATATGACTCAATCTCTCACTCACAGTCACATTGGCCTTACTTTAAGTTCTTTAAAATGTTCCATATTTCTGCTTGCTTCAGGCCTTGCATATGTCAGATCCCAAGTGCTCATGGTCACTACATGAAATTGCTTTCCTGATAAACTTTTCCCTTTCCATTTCTCAATCTAGATCAAGGTCTTATCCCCAGACTTATCCCATGGTCTCAGGGTTTACCTTGCTTCTCCTTTTTTGGCACATTTTGCACTTTGTAATATAATGATATATGAAAAACATCTAAATCTTCTCCTAGGCTTGTAAGCTTGGTGAGAGCAATACAGTATTAGCTACTTTATCTCAATATTCAGGCATACAGTAAACAGAAACTAGTTAAGAAAAGGGGGAAAGAAGAAACGAAGAAAAGGGCGATGTACAAGTTTTCTTAAAGGTGAGAAAGTTTTCTACTTTGGGAGTTTTAATTGTTTTATCCTATGTATTTTGTAAAACTCCACTCACTTTAAGGGCAGGAGTTACTTTGTAACAACTTGTTTTTCTCCCTTAAAGAAAAAGCATTGATAGAATACCTTCACGTTGGAGTGACTTTGTTCCATGATGTCATGAATTTGTGAAACAACATTAAAAAAAAAAAGCTAGAAAAACTCAAGTAGGGTTTGTAAACTATTAATTTCTTTTCCTCTATCTTCTTCCTCCTTTCCTACACTCTGATTCCTGTCATAATATTTTTACAAACTCTGAGAAGAAAAAACAGATTAATTTCAGTCTCAGGAAGGGACAAAAGATTACTAAAGCACAAACTATTACACTTTTACATGGTTTCAGCAGCTTTAACATTTGAAAATGAAAATAGTTTTAAAAATATATCGTTGGTGTTTCAATTTTGAATATATAATTTTGATAATAAAATCATTTTTTAGGCCAAATAAAGAAAAAAGTTTCATGTTTATAAAACAATTGCCAAGCTATAGATAGAAGTTATCTTCTCTTTATCCCTCTCTCCACTCTCTCATCTCTTCCTGAGTCTCATCACAGCACTCATGCCAAGAAACCACTTTATCCAGGGAAGGTGGCCACATACTACAAGAAACAGCAATTGATCTACAAATGCTGACAGTGAGATACAAGACGTGGAAAACGAATTGGCCAAACTACAAATAGTGTGTTGAATAACTGAAAGGATTTTTCTTCTCAAATTCTAGGAATTTTTTTTTCTTTAGACAAGGTCTCTCTCTGTAGCTGGAGTGCAATGGGCATGATCTCAGCTCACTGCGGCCTCAGACTCCCAGCTTAGCCTCCCAAATAGCTGGGACTACAACCTTGCGCCACCATGTCCAGCTTTTCGATGTTTTCTTTTTGAGATGGGGTTTCTCTATATTGCGCAAGCTCGTCTTGCACTGAGTTCAAGCGATCCTGCTGCCTGGAAATTACCTCTTTTATACTTAAGGCAAAGCTGAAAGCAGGGGCTCCTAGCCCAAGACGGCCGGCAGGAAGGAAGCGGCTCTTGCAGCTTTGGAGCGAGGCCTAAGTCCTCGGCCAGCCGCCCAGGGGCGTCCACCTGCAGCTGCCTCTCGGCTTACCTCAGGGGCGTCAGGCTGCGCAGGTGTGGAGGCTCCAGGCCTCGCGAAAAAGAGCGGTCACGTCTTCCTCAGGACTCCATGGTTCCCGCGTGACTAGGAGCAACGTACGTAAGACGCGCGCAGGCGCAGTTCGGGGAGCACGCTTTCCCGCAGGCGCAGTTCGGGGAGCACGCTTTCGCGCAGGCGCAGTTCGGGGAGCACGCTTTCGCGCAGGCGCAGTTCGGGGAGCACGCTTTCACTCCAACGCACCGCCGAGGTTCCTTCGCTGCCATGGGCCGCCGTCCAGCTCGTTGTTATCGGTATTGTAAGAACAAGCCATACCCCAAATCTCGTTTCTGCCGAGGGGTTCCTGATGCCAAGATCCGCATCTTTGACCTGGGTCGAAAGAAGGCAAAAGTGGATGAGTTCCCACTCTGTGGCCACATGGTGTCTGACGAGTATGAGCAGCTGTCTTCGGAAGCCCTGGAGGCCGCCCGTATTTGCGCCAACAAGTACATGGTGAAAAGCTGTGGCAGAGATGGCTTCCACATCCGAGTGCGGCTCCATCCCTTCCATGTCATCCGTATCAACAAGATGTTGTCCTGTGCCGGGGCTGACAGGCTCCAGACAGGTATGCGAGGTGCCTTCGGAAAGCCCCAGGGTACGGTGGCCCGCGTCCACATCGGTCAAGTCATCATGTCCATCCGCACCAAGCTTCAGAACAAGGAGCACGTGATTGAGGCCTTGCGCAGGGCCAAGTTCAAGTTCCCTGGACGCCAGAAGATCCATATCTCCAAGAAGTGGGGCTTCACCAAGTTTAATGCTGACGAATTTGAAGACAAGGTGGCCAAGAAGCACATCATCCCTGATGGTTGTGGAGTCAAGTATGTTCCCAATCGCGGCCCGTTGGACAAGTGGCGGGTTCTACACTCCTGAAGGCTTTGATAGCACTGTCTCCTTGGGCCATGCCAGTCTGACTTTACTTACTAATAAATTCTGTTTACTGGGAAAAAACAACTACTTATTAAGTTTAATATTTTTAAATATCCAATGTTTTAGAATATAGACTACTTGAGAATTTTTTTTTCTATTCATACAGTTTTAATGCCAAGTGTTAACTTCGTTGCTTAAGTAAAACTAAACAATTTATAGAGAAAGCGGTTGCTATTTTAATCAAACACTTTAAATTAAGGAGAGTATAGGACAGTATATTATTGTAGTAAAGTTATAAGTTATGTAGCTATCATTCATTACCTTGAATAGAAAAATAGATTTGTTTGAAAAAAATTTATTGTTTATAGAATGTAAACTAAACAATAGGGATGAAAATAATTGTAGGCATTAATGATGTTTCAACTACAGCCTCTTTGGAGCTACTTTATTTTTAACTTGGTTGCATATGTTTTTCTATAAATTTCTGTACATTGTTTTGAGAATTACCTTACACCTCTGATTATCAGCCTTAGGACAATTGAGTATCACTGAAAAAGGCTTTTACAGACGAACTTTACATTGTCTCACAGTCAAGAGATAACAGTCCAATCTTTTTTTCATCATAGAAAGGTCATAGGTGACACAAGAGTTCATATTACTTATATCTGGACTCCAGCAGAACCAAAAGAAAAGAGAAAAAGAACACTAAATTGGCTATCTGTACTCTAAAAGGACACTAGAGACAGTTTGCAATTGTAGGTGCTTGCCCTGCATTTAGAGTTACATTGATCACACAGGTCCTTTTTGTTTTATTTTAGAAACTACATAAGCTAAAATTCCTGAGTTTGCACTGCATTAGAAGAAGAAAGTCTTGTTCTTAACATTGACTTAGCCTTTTGAATCTCAATCCTGCAAACAGTGCCTTCAGTGTTTTTATTCTAATGGTTCATTTTCAAAGTCAACACATTTAACGAAAACAACAAAAGGAGTACTAAATAGTATAGAAACACATACTAGTTTAATTTTCATTTATTTTAAAAATTGCTATGTCAGTCTTAACATGTTTTATCTAGCTGGATATTTCTTTCAGGCCCTTGCTGTATTTCCTATTTGTATATATTTAAGCTAGGTTGCTATTTTAAGACGTTTTTCATGTTTGGATTTTACCATACTTTCAAAAACAAAAATTCAACCTCAAAAACAAAAACAAACAAACAAAAACAAAAACAAAAAAGGAGAGAGAGAGAGAGAGAGAGAGAGAGAGAGAGAGAGAGAGAGAGAAAAGCAGTATAAAATACCATAAAATAAGCCACTCCTTAGCTCTGTTACCTCTCTAACTTGTATAAATGCTTAAATATAACTACACTTTAAATTATCATCACTGAAACCCATGTTCATGTGACTGGAGTCAAATTTTGTCTCTCAGCTACCTACCTACCTACCTATCTGCCTACTTACTACCTACCTATACATCTCCCAGATTTACCAAAAATAATACCTGTCAGCCTATCTTCCATCTACTCAATAGGGATTTGATTTATACATACAATGGACTGCTTCAATTTATGCCAATAATCTGCAATTGTAAGCTATCCATTTTTGAAACAAAACTAAAAATGACATTTATAAAAATGTCATTTTCATAGTTGAATACATTTTTCTAATGATAATTTTAATTTGTCAAAATATAACAGTCTACAAGGTCAAAATCTCCATACCTAAAAGCACAGTTGAGACTTTAAAAATTATTTTTTTCTTCTAATTAAGGTTTTTATTTGGAAATATAGGCAATTCTTTTCAACAGCCATGCCATTACAAATTACATATATCTTTGCCATGTGGCATGGTTCACTAATTTCTCTATAATAATTGAGATTTAGTGCCCAAATGTAAACTGTGATTTTAGAAATGTGTGAGATGAAGAATGTAGAGTCCCAATCTCTGGCTGCTTTATTGGGGACAGCTGATACATGCCTGAGGATTGTGTATATATCAGAAACATTATTCAACGAAGTCTTCCTTTAGAACAGGGAAATCTTTAGGTGAAAAAGAGTTTCTATTTTAATACCTAAGCACTCACTGATCTCCGTCAGTTTTGTAAGTTCTATTTTCAATGTACTGACATTTTGATTTGGTAATAGCTTAGGGGATATTTTTGAGTTCAGACATTTTTATGGTCTTCTTGCTGGACTCAGGTTAATATAGCATTTTATTTTTTCTGTTCTAAGATTGAAAGTTTACTTCCTTTAGACTTACAGTTCTGATTCAGACACACTAGAGTTCAGATTTCTCTTCTAGATCCTTATTGTTAAATAGGCTCAAAAGCTATTATTACTAATCCCCAATTTTACATTGGAAGGTTTTAAAAATTCCTCATTCTGTTTTTTTACATTAAGAGACTTTAAAAATTATATGCATAAGTACAGTTCATGACATATTTGTGGCAAACACCATTAGGATTTATGGACAGAACTAGTGAATTTGAAGTCCATGGGCCCTTGAACTTGAGAAAATAATTTAAGACATAATGGATTTGAAAAAGCTATGTCCTAAGATCCAGTAATAACACTATAGATATCTATTGTAGAGAAGCTCTCAATTATATGAACCAGGAGATATACGCAAAGAGCCTTCATAGCATTGTTCATAACAGCAAACACTTTTTATCCTTAATTTACATAAAGAGGACAATGAATATATATCTATTGTGGTATATTCATATGGGAGCTACTATACGCAGTGAGAATCAATGAACGACACCTACAGCTGAAACAGATAACTTTCAGAAACTACTGAATGAAAAAAGAAAATAGGACTCTAAATAGTATTATGCCATTATTTATTTAATGCTTTTATTTATTCTGCTTATTTAAAATTCAAAAAGCAGAAAAACCAGAGGAAATATTGTGTTATATGTAAATAAATATATAATCTAGCTTTTAAAAGTTATGCTAACTGTGAAAATTTAGGATAGTGGTGGCATGGGTTGGGCATAACATGGCAGGGGAGGAACAGGGATAGTCTATGGAGGATACTTTATAATATTTTATCTTTTAAAGCAAGTCCTCCCGGGTCATTATTCATCAGTATTTCTCGGCTATTCTTGGAACTTTTCCCTTCCAACAATTCTAAGTTTGAAAATCCAGCTTGTAAAATCACTACCGTCAGTTGCCTTCAAAGATGTATTAAATTTATAAACTTAAACAGATATTACTTTATATTTTATAATTAATAATTTTAGTATGGAGGTCTTGGGAAATGTAAATTTATCGTTTATTATTTATGCTTTCATTCCTATTTCATAGTAGTGTGTTTTATTTTGTTTTTGTTTATTTTTGTGGGTCTATACCTTGCTTAACTTATTCTCTTGTATACCAAGATCAAGGTTGGGTACTTTTTACTTGTGTTTCTTTCCTCTTTCTTTAATTCTTACACTTTTCCACCAGAGAAAATTTGTAGTAGATTCTGCCTGTTCCCTAGGATGCTACCATCCTGAAACCAGTTTCTCCTGTCGTGAAAGATAAAAATGTGTGGTACTCAGGTTGAGCTTTCTGACTTTGCTGTGCCCTCAGGTTTTGTAATTGTTTGTCCCTGATAAATCCACCACCTTACATGTACTAACAACTTTCTGCTCCAGTTCCCACTTGTTTGTTTACTTCTGTTTTAAGTCCTTTAAGTCCTTGAAGATTTATTTATTTTCTAGTGAACCTAGAAATGTATTAAAAGGTAAGACTGTAGGCAGAATCTGGTTATATCTAGATGAGAGGATCACTAACGGTACATAGTCTACCATACTGCTAAGTGGAAGTCTTGTGATATATTTTAATTTTTTCTCTGTTTCTTTAAAAATGCCACAATATCTATACCCTGGAATCATATTGATGTATACAGATTTATACATAGTCTTTCTAATTGTATTGTCTACTTCCAAAATTAAGATCCAAAAATACTTTGTACAAAATGGTAGCTTTTTATTGCCTTATCTTACAAAAGCTAGAAATACATTTTCCAGATTTCTCCTCTCTATAGGAATCTTAATCACCCTATGGAGAAATTGACATGAGATTTGGAAGGCAGAAATGAAGCAACAATTATAAAATTGGTGCAGGGCCCCAGGCATCATTGTGATTCAGAAATGCTGTGGTTGATTTGTTGGCTCACTGAATTGAAGGAAGCCAGCAACATTAGTTTCTCCAGCCCTTGCTAGATCTTGCCCTTAACTTTCTCGTAGACCTGGGCCAGGCATAAGTGCATCTTTGTGCCAAGTGGCACAGACCTCTGTTCACAGACATTGTTGGAGTTAGATGTACTGACAGACCTGGATTTTAGATTATTTTCATGGATTTCAATTTATCCTTGTGAGTTCCATTTGTCCTGTGAGATACTTACATTTACTTTGCATTTTTTTTTCCTCCCAGTTGCCTGCCTTATTGACTTGCAGCAATTTTGTGCTCATCATCAGAAAAGACGCAATCACATTCAAGAAATTTCATTGTCCCTACTTGGTGACTGTATTAGTCCATCCTCACACTGCTATAACTGAAATACCTGAGATTGGGTAATTTATAAAGAAAAGAGCTTTAATTCACTCACAGTTTTGCAGCCTGTTCAGGAAGCATAGCAACATCGGCTTCTGAGGAGGACTCAGGAAACTTACAATCATGGCTGAAGGCAAAGTGGGAGGAGACATTTTAGATGGCAGGAACAGGACCAAGAGGGAGAGGGGCCAGGTGCTACGTATTTTTAAACAACCAGATCTCATGAGTACTTACTATGACAACACACTAGGAAGTGGAAAGCCTTCCCCATGATCTAATTACCTCCTCCCAGGCCCCACCTCCAACATTTTACAATTCAGCATGAGATTTGGGCAAGGACACAGATACAAATCACTGGTGACTTTTATCTGATCATGCTGTCTCCTTTAAGACTGCTATTTTCCCAGTCGTTCTCATTATTATGCAAAGTCTAATGTCCATAATAAATCTCCTATTCTATATTACTCTTAATACTTCTTCCTCAAGCAAACTGTAACTGCTGTGGCCATTATTGATCATTATAATCAGGAAAAGAATCAAAACTTGGTTTGATGTAACTATTGAAAAGAGCAAATATATTGGAATATATAGACTTCTGTTTGGATCTTCATTCTGCCCACTACTTCTCCTTTCATCTTAAGCAGTTTATTGAACCTTTCAGGGCCTCAGCTTTATAAACTTCCCAACTGTAAAATAAACTTTATAATGGTATTTATGAGAATATGCACTTAGCACAGCTTCTGGGACATAGAACACTATGAATAATGTTGCTTGTTATTATTGTTCTTTCTTTTTAAATATCAGAACTTAAAAGGAATTCACTATGTATTAGCTAAACTAATTTATATCATTACTTGGGTTATGAAATTCAAGTGAAACCAATTGTGACTACAGAATCTCCAAATCTCTTGATGCTATCTTTAAAATTCATGTTTAAGGTAAACATTGTATTTATCCTTTTCATGGTAAATCCAACAATGATGAAGTATTTGAATCTGAATATGAAAGGTATGTAATAGCCCTCATATCCAGTATAACCTGGCTTATTAATTCTGATTTTATACTGAAGACACATAAAATTTATGTGAAATAACTATTGTAGCTTATGCAATTCTGACATATTTTAACTTTAAAAATTATCTTTAAGTTCTGGAATACATGTACAGAACGTACAGGTTTGTTACATAGGTATACATGTGCCATGGTGGTTTGCTGCACCCATCAACCTGTCATCTATATTAGATATTTCTCCTAATGCAATCTGTCCCCTAGCCCCCCACCCCCAGGCCCTGGTGTGGGATGTTCCTCTCCCTATGTCCCATGTGTCCTCATTGTTGAATTCCCACTGTTGAGTGAGAACATGCAATGTATGGTTTTCTGTTCCTGTGTTAGTTTGCTGAGAATGATGATTTCCAGCTTTATCCATGTCCCTGCAAAGGACATGAACTCATCCTTTTTTATGGCTGCATAATATTCCATGGTGTATATTTGCCACATTTTCTTTATCCAGTGTATCATTGATGGGCATTTGGGTTGGTTCCAAGTCTTTGCCACTATGAATAATGCTGCAATAAACATATATGTGCATGCATCTTTATAGTAGAATGAGTTACAATCCTTTTGGTATATACCCAGTAATGGGATTGCTGGATCAAATGGTATTTCTGGTTCTAGACCCTTGAGGAATCGCCACACTGTCTTCTACAATGGTTGAACTAATTTACACTCAGACCAACAGTGTAAAAGCTTTCCTATTTCTCCACATCCTCTCCAGTATCTGTTGTTTCCTGACTTTTTAATAATTGCCATTCTAACTGGCATGAGATGGTGTCTCATTTAAATTATATGTTAATATATTTTAAGGCATTTAATCATAATTTTAATTTCACAAGTGAATATTTGTATGAGAAAAAATATTATAAAGTAATTATTTTTGTAGCAATATAGAAATACCAAAACAATTCATTATTTCCAACTTATAAGCTACAGCAGGATATTGGTATATATTATATTAGATTTAATGAACCATAAAAAGCTATTATTAATATAGAGAAAGCATTTTAATTTATCTTCATGTATTTTAAGAGGCATATAAAATGAAATAATAGGCTGTATAAATTAAACCCATTTAAAAAACATGGACTGCAACTGTAACATCATAAAGAATGTTGACCTAGGCATTGTCTTTCACTTGGATTTAACCCCACTGATGCATCAAATTCTCACATAATGCAAATTCTTCATGCTAGATTCTGATTTGTAAGAATTTTTCTCTCTCCCTCCCCCCACTCACATGCATACATGCACACATACATATACGTATATGTGTATACATTTTTTACATATACATATATTTGAGATGATCAGCAACTCAGTACTCCAGCAAATTTGGAAGTTTCATATTCAATCCAGTCTAATCCTAGGCCAATCAACTAAGGGTGGAAGAAAGGAAAAATCACTTTTGGAATGAAACCTTTTAAATATCAACTATTTGTCAAAAAAATTGATATTTAAATAATCAGGCATAATATTTTGAACTTTGAGAAAAATAATTATTAATATATTGATCAGATGTTAATATATAAGAAGGAATTAAAAATTATGTATATAATTTCTAGTTAAGCTTACTCTTTGCAAATTACCATAATGCCCCTAAAAAGTCTTAAAACAAAAGGTAGTCTGAATAATGTAATAAAGGTCATTATTATCAACCTCTAATTAATCCATTATTCATGCAAATATGGAGTAGCTATATGAAAGGTAAATAATATAATTTATTAATACAGATGTATTATTAGATAAATATGTTCCATTTATTAGGTAAATCTGAATATTAAATACCTTTAGTGGGATGTGGTCGTCTGTGCCAGAAAGGGACCTGGAAATGGAATCCCTGGGATGAAGTTCCAATTTCATCTGAAAAGGCAGAACATTCTAACTAAAAATATAGACACAGGTAACAATAGGCAAAGCTCTCATTATAAGTGGTGCAATTTAAAGAAGTCTCTAGGCATCTTTACATGCTGGTATGGGAATGTTATGGAAATTCCAGTCCCAGTGAGGTTGGTAGTCTCAGTGCAAGAAAAAAATTTCAATAACTACTAGGATAAAAATCCTAAGAATCGAATTTAGCCACAGGACTTTAGTTTCAGATAGAAGTATTATTAAGACTAGGAAGATGCTCTCAGGTCTGTAAAAGGGATAACAGTCTGCTTATTAATATAGTAATTGATCAACTTCTCAGAATTGGGATAAAAGCTCAAAACGGGGTTCATAATTATACTATATATAACTGTTTTTAAACTTGAGTAAAAGTGGTCCCTTTGTTACTCCAGGTGCTTTAGAGGAAACCATGTATTGTACAGATTTCTTGGTACACAAGTGCAAGAATCTGTTTAGGGAAAACATCTATGAATAGAATTGTAGGTGATACAATGGTTCAATTTTGCCAAATAATGCTAAAACCTTTTCCAAAAAGACCATGTGAATGTATTCTTCTACCAGCAGTGTATGAGATTCCCATTCCCAATTATTTCCCATAATTTTTTTGACTTTTTATGCTTTTAAACAATTTTATAACATTGAAATGATATCTAAATATGATTTTAATTTTCATTTTTCTAAGGAGTTTTACAGGTTTTCAAATGCAATTTGGCCATTCATTTTTCTTCTTTTGTGCAATGACATATTCTCTCTTTTGGAAATATTCTGCATAACTGTTTTTATTTGCCTTTGGACATAGAGTTTTTCTGAATATTAGACTTGAAAATATGAGATATATTTTATATGTTCCTTATGTTTTTACTTATTTGTGATTCACCTTTTCAGCTTCTTTATAGTGTTTTGATACATGCAATTGAAATTTAGTCTATTTATATATTATTTTCTCTATTGCTTGTATTTTTCTAAAAAAATTTTAAAAATAATTCCTCTATTGTTTCTACTGTTTATATTTTCTTTAAAAGTATTTTTCCTGGAGAAGAACTAAGGTGGCCAATGGACACAGCAAAGAAGAGCATCTCCCACCAAGACACGAGACCATAAAGAAGACAGGTACACTCCGAGCAGATCTTAGAAAGGCCGGCACTGAGAATGGATGGAGGGTGGACATAGATCCTGGGCTGAAGTGGGAGGAAGCTGTGATGCTGAGCACCAGGACTCGTTTCTGGCCCACAGTGGCTCTTGGTGAGTTAAATAGGTGAGAAGTGGCCTACTCTTGCCACATACCTCCAGAATTCTAGTTTCAGGAGACTCCACAACCTCCACAGACATTTATGCCACCTGAGAGAGGTGGCAGGGACAGGACTCCAGATTGTGCTGAGCACAGGTTTGGCATGGGAATAGCTGCATTGGAGCACAGCAAGGGATGCCCACCCACAGGCTCACAACACACCTTTAGGTGGCCTTGGATTTTGTTGACTGTCAAACCTGGACAGATAAGGGAAACCTTGCCCATGGGATGGAGCCAGTCTGATCGGAATGCACCCCTGTCTACTAGCCTCTCCTGGGATTCCCCCCTAGCCATGTCTGCTTGAAGCACAACCTTGGATGCCCAAATAGGGTACTTCCTGGCAGCAACCAATATAGCTCATTTGCAGGTACTTCCTGCCTAACTATTGGAGAGCTTCTGCAGATGGTCCCCCTCCAACATGCACCCACGCATAGCATCCCACACCATCTTCCTGGCAGTCAACCACCTGCAGCCTCTCAACACCACTTTGCCACTGCATGAGCGGACCTCTGTGCCCCAGAGCCAGCAGTGTGTTTGTGAAAGCAGGGACTTCACTGCAGTTACGCCACTCCTGCCAGTGCACATTGCAGACACCACGGTCACTGCTCTGACAAAGTGCTCTTGCAGAGACTGCCCGTTGGAGTATTGTTGCAAGCACACCAGGAATACCTAGGTTCCTCAAATGCAGCAGGTGCTTAACTTTGAGGGACCGGAGAACAAAGCTTTGAGCCTGGTCTCAGCCATCCAGGGATAGAGCACAAAACCGAGGAGTGCTGAGTTGAGCCTAGGCCCCCTAAAATTATCTGGAAACAAAGCCACATGACTGAATCCAAGTTATGCTACAGTCAAACCCTCAACCGCATCAAAGAAATCAAAAGTAAAAAGTCTCAGCCAGGCTGGGAGCAGTGGCTCATGCCTGTAATCCCAGCTGTTTGGGAGGCTGAGGTGGGCAGATCACAAGGTTGAGAGTTCAAGACCAGCCTGACCAATATGGTGAAACCCTGTCACTACTAAAAATGCAAAAATCAGCTGGGTGTGGTGGCACACCTGTAGTCCCAGCTACTTGGGAGGCTGAGGCAGGAGAATCACTTGGACCTAGGATGTGGAGGTTGCAGTGAGCCAAGATTGCACCACTGCAGTCCAGCCTGGGTGACAGAGCAAGACTCTGTCTCAAAAAAAGTCTCAGCTAAAGGACAGCAAGTTCAAAGATTAAAGGAACATCAGTCCACACATGAGAATTGAGAAAGAACCGATGCAAAAAATCAGACAATTCAAAAACCAGTGTGTCTTCTTACCTCCAAGTGACTGTACTAACTCCCCTGCAATGATTCTTAATGAAGTTGAAATGGCTGAAATGACAGACATAGAATCTGGATGGAAACAAACATCGTTGAGATTCAGGAGATAGTTGGAACTCAATCCAAAGAATCTAAGGAATCTAGTAAAATGAATCCAGTCAAATGATACAAGAGCTGAAAGGTGAAAAGGCCACTTTAAGAAAGAATCAAATTGATTGATAGAGCTGAAAAACTCACATCAAGAATTTCATAATACAATCGCAAGTATTAACAAAAGAACAGACCAAGCTGAGGAAAGAACTTCAGAGTATGAAGACTAGTTCTTTGAGTTAACTCAGTCAGATAAAAAAAAATTAATAAACAAAACATCTGATAAATATGTGATTAGGTAAAGAGATCTAACCTACAACTCGAAACAGAAGGAAAAAGAACAAGCAACTTGGAAAACATATTTGAGGATATTATCCACGAAAATATCCCAAACATCTCAAAAGATGTTAATATTCAAATTTGGGAAATGCAAACAACCTCCATAAGATGTTATACAAGATGACTATCCCCAAGACACGTAGTCACCAGATAGTCCAAGGTCCATACAAAGGACAAAATATTAAAGGCAGCTAAAGAGAAACAGTGAGTCACCTACAAAGGGAAGCACACTAGGCTAACAGCAGACCTTTCAGTGGAAACCTGACAAGCCAGAAGAGATTGAGGGCCTATGCTCAGCATTCTTAAAGAACAAATTCCAAACAAGAATTTCATATCCAGCCAAACTAAGCTTCATAAGTAAAGGAAAAATAAAATCTTTTTCAGACAAGCGGATGCTAAGGGAATTTCTTACCACCAGGTCTGCCCTCAGGAGGTCCTTAGGGGGATGCTAAAAGGCCAAAAGACTGTTACCAGCCACCACAAAACACATATAAGTACATAGGCCATTGACATTATAAAGCAATTACTGCATAACAACCAGCTAACAACACAATGACAAAATCTTATCTGCACAAACCAATATAAATCTTTATTGTAAATGGGCTAAAGGCAAAGAGCACCAGAATAGGATATAAATAAATAAAAAACCAACTGTGTGCTATCTTCAAGAGACCCATATCACATGCAATGACACCCACAAGTTCAGAGCAAAGAGATGTTGAAAAAACTACCAAGCAAATGGAAAACGACAAAAGAGCAGGTGTTGCCATTCTTATTTCAAACAAAACAGACTTCAAACCAACAACAATCAAAAAGGATAAAGATGGGAGGCCAAAGTGGGAGGATTGTTTGAGGTGGGAGATTGAGACAAGCCTGGGCAATAAAGCAAGCTACTGTCTCTATTTAAAAAATGAGAAAATTAGGCAGGTGTTGTGGTGTATGCCTGTAATCCCTTCTACTTGGAAGGTTGAGTTGGGAGGATCACTTGAGCCTGGTAGGTCAAAGCTGCTGTGAGGCATAATCACACCACTACACTCCAGCCTGAGCATCAAACTAAGAGCCTGTCTCAAATATAAAATAAAATTAAAAATAAAATTAAAAAAAAGAAAAGGAAACAGAAAAGAGACAAAAAGGCATTATGTAATGATAAGAGTTCAACAAGATGTAATGATAAGAATTCAACAAGATGGCTTAAATATTCTACATAGTTACACACCAAACACCGGAGTACCCAGATTCATAAAACAAGTTGTTAGACATATACAAAGAGACTTAGATCACTACACAATAGTAATGAGAGGCTTTAATACTCCACTGACAGTTTAGGCAGATCATTGACGCAGAAAACTAACAAAGATATTCAGGACCTAACCTCAATACTTGACTAACTGGACTTGACAGACATCTACAGAACACTCCATTTAACAGCAACAGAACATACATTCTTCTCATTTGCACATGGCACATGTGCTACGTTGGCCACATGCTCAGCTATAAGACAATTCTAAAAAATATTTTAAACAAATCATACAAACCACACTCTCAGACCACAGTACAATAAAAGTAGAAATCAGTACTAAGATCTCTCAAACTATACAATGTCATGAAAATTAAACAACCTAACCCTGAATGAATATTTGGGGTAAACAGATTAAGCCAGAAATCAAAAAATTCTTTGACACTAATGAAAACAAAAGTACCACATATCAGAATCTTTGAGAAATATCTAAAGCAGTGTTAACAGGAAAGTTTGCAGTACTAAATGACCACATAAAAAAGTAAGAAAGATAGCAAATTCACAAACTGACATCACACATAGAGGAAATAGTAAAACAAGAGCAAATAAAAAACCATGAAAAACCAAAAGAAAATGAAATGAAACTAAAAGTTGGTTCTCTCAAAGAATAAATAAATTTGATAGGCCACCAACTAGATCAATAAAGAAAAAAAAGAGAAAAGATTCAAATATGCACAATCAGAAAGGACAAAGGGGCCATTACCTCCGATCCCACAAAACTATAAAAAAATCCTCAGAGACTATTATGAACATCTCTACGCATACGAACTAGAAAACATAGAAGTAAGAGATAAATTCCTGGAAACATACACTTCCTAAGATTGAACCAGAAAGAAATTGAAACCCTGAACAGATCAATAACAAAGCTGGAAAATTTAATCAGTTATAAAAGCCTACCAACCAGAAAAATCCCTGGGCCAGAAGGATTCACAGCCAAATGCTACCAGACATAAAAAGAAGAGCTGAAACCAATCCTACTGAAACTATTCCAAAAAATTCAGGAAGAGAGACTCCTTCCTAACTCATTCTATGAGGCCAGCATCATTCTGATACCAAAACCTGGCAGATATGCAATGAAAAAGAAAACTACAGGTCAATATTCTTGATGAGCATAGATCAAGGATCCTGAACAAAGAGCTGAGTGTGGTGGCTCATCGCTGTAATCCCAGCATTTTGAGAGGCCAACACCAGAGGATTACTTGAGATCAAAAACTCTTGCCATCAGTTGCATGCCTGAATGCTAAATATTCAGCAGTGAAAGAGTCTCTCAGATCCCCATAGAAAAACATTATGCAAGGTACTCTGGGGCATTGTATTAGTCTGTTCTCACACTGCTCATAAAGACATACCTGAGACTGCATAATTTATAAAGGAAAGGGGTTTCATTGACTCAGTTCCACAGGGCTGGGGAGGCCTGGGGAAAGTTACAATCATAGCAGAAGGGGAAACAAATACGTTATACTTCACCTGGTGGTAGGAGACAGAAATGCCAAGCAAAGGGGAAAAAGCCCCTTATAAAAAGAAAAAAAAAAAAAAGTCGATTTAGGTATAGTCATGGTGGCTTTTAGGGAAGAGGTGTGATCTCACGAAGTCTTATGGTTTTATGATGTATATGGTGACGTCAGGGATTCAATAGATTTTAAGGGAATACAAATAGAAACAACAGGTCAGAGCCTGTTGCAGTAGTCCAGGCGGATAGTTTAAACTCAACAAAAAGACAGAATAACATCCCTCCACCATGAAAGGCGTACTTCCTAGTTTCTGGAGCATGTGAATAGTTTAAGTTAAATGGCAAAGGGGAGTTAAGTTGGTAGATAGCATTAAGGTTGCTAATCATCTGATTCTAAGATTAGATTATCCTGAATTATCCGGGATTGTTAAAGGGTCCTTAAATGGGGAAGAGAGAGGTAGAAGAATCACAACCAGAGAGATGGCTCTTTCATGAGAAAGACACAACTGGCAATTGCTGGCTGTTACGATGCAAGGGAACCTCTAGAGGTTGGGGAAATCAAAAAAATAGATTCTCCTTTAGAGCTTCTCGAAAAGAACCCAGCTGTGGACACCTTGATTTCAGCCTATGAAAACCCAGTTCAGACTTCTGACCATGAGAGCCATAAGATAATAAATTTGTGTTGTTTTATGTTGATACTAAGTGTGTAGCAATTTGTTACAGTAGCTATGGGAAACTCATACAGATAGCTTGAAATAGAGTGGTGCAAAGCCATAAAGAGGAGAGATGAGCATCGGGAAGTATTTTGGGGCCAGGTTCTATGAAAACTCTGAAATTCCCATGAAATTAATGAGCTTAAAAAATCCAGATGTTTAACATGATATAGACCTGGGGTTGACAAACTTTTCTGTAAAGGGTAGGATAGTAAATATTCTAGGCTTTGTGGGCTATACAGTGTCTGTAATACCTACTCAATACTTTTGTTGACATTCAAAAGCCACCACAGACTTGAAAACAAATGGGCAGGTTGTCTTCCAAATAAGATTAAAAGTCAGCCTGCAAGTTTGATTTGTACAATTGGGTATATAGTTCATCAACCTTTGTAGAATCTCAGAGCACTTATTTCAAAATTTGTTTAAAAATGTGCATGTCACTTTATAGAGGCGGCATTTATATCACAAAAGGAGGAAAAATCACTTCATTGTGCTAGTCATTGCAAGTTAAATCAATGTATTATGATTCATTAGCTTAGCTAACATTTGTTGTACACTCACTATGCTGAGAATTTTTCTTGTGCTATGTGACTTAAGCTTCTCAAAATCCAATGAGTTATTACTATTATTTATTTTACAAATGAAATAACTGAAGGTTGAGGGATAAACAACCAGGGTTTGGGAAAGATGTATATTCCTTGTTAAACAATACCTTATCAAGTAAATGACCTTTTATATCCAGTAAATAGCAGACCTGTAATTTCAATCCAAATCTAGGCTAATTCACTTCATCATTGCACTGCAGTTTGCACAACTATTCTGAGGCCACTTGGTCTGTTACCTCTAACAATTGTGTGAATATTTATAAGAATGTAAAAGATAAAAGTTTTGGAATGCTCATAGATGGCTCTGATAAAAACTAATAAGATCTCTTTTTAAAATAATTAATTCTGAACTTGCATAAACCCCACATCTGACTGAAGTACGTTTTTAAATAGAACTAATCATAATATAGTTACTTTCATTTCATATAAAGGATGAGAACACATTTTCTTTCACTCTGAATAAAAGACATGCAGGTCTAAGAAGTGTATTATAATACTAGACACTGAAATAAAGGGAACATATCTCAGCCTTTATTCCCATTTAGTAGCCTCAAATATTCTCCATCTATTTCAAATGCTACTTTGATTTAAAACATTTCTCTGCATACCTCTTATTTTAAAAAAATTTGGATTTTTAGATTGTTTCAAATGCCTCTCTGACAAATCAATCTGTGACCTAACACACTTCTATCATACTTCATTTAAATAATGAAACATAATTAAAAGACTGATGTTAGAGTCAAGGACAATATTAATCTAACTCTGTTTAAATATATTTGCTTTTAAATATAGCAGTAGAGTCTTCTCTGCTGAATTCTTAGAATACAGTTGAAAGAACAAAGCACTGAAGGCATATAGCATTTTTTTTGTTTGTTTTTGAGAGTGTCTCATTCTGATGTCTAGGCTAGAGTGCAGTGGCACAATCATGTCTCACTGCAAACCTCTACCCCTTGGGCTCAAGTGATCCTCCTATCTCAAGCCTCTGATTAGCTGGGACTACAGGCATGCAGCACCAGGCTCAGCTTTTATTTTTATATTTTTGACTTTTTATAGATACAGGATTTCACTATATTGCTCAGGCTGATCTCAAACTCCTGGCCTCAAGGGATCCTCCTGCACTGGTCTTCCAAGGTGCTGGGATTATGGGTGTGTGCCACCATGCCCAGTCTATACAGCATGTTTAGGTGAGCAGAATTGTGATTGCTAATACTAAGTAAAGTAGCAGCCAGAGAGACTGCTGCCTCTCTTGCTGGTGAATGGCTATTGAAGATTATAGAAATCTTCTGATTTGTGATTTTACCTATAATATTCAACACAAAATCCACTTTCACATGAATTTTGTATTAGGAAAAAATATGTGAAATTCTAAAGTTCAGTACATAGTGATTATAGTGATGTCAGAACAATTACACAGTTGCCTTTCCTGGGGCTTTTATATTTGAAAACCCTTAAATCCAAGATTTAACATGCTGTTTCTTTTATTGAACATAGAAAATCCTGCATTTACCTCTCTTGGCAGAACAAATTTCATTGTATTTGACAGATATAAGTAAGTTACAGAATCTTTTTTCCACAAAGTTATTTTGTTCTGTTAATGTCCAAGTCTTATATCTGGAAGTTTCTAAGATAACTAGTTTATTAGAGGACAGCACTTAGTAGTATTTTTTTCTTTAAACAAATTACTTTTTTTAAAAAAAGACATTTGCTTTGAAAACAAGTGATATGACAGTAAAAAACTTTAAATCATTTTTCCCACTATACTGTAAAGTTAACTGTTATGTAAAAACAAAGATACAAAAGTAGAAAAACTCAAAGGTGAAGATAGGTCAGAGTTCTCCATTTGTAGTTATTTTAAAGGTTAAAAACAAAACAGAAAGCCAGCCTACATTTCCAGTACTCTAAGATTGGAGACCCTAGGAGGACGAAGTATGATGAAGATAATACATGGTAGAGAATGGACTTGAAGGGTACGTCAGATTTTAGTTCAAAAAAATCTAGGTCAGGGTCATTGTGAGAGTAACTAAGTGAGAAATAAAAATCAGACAAAGTGTATTTGCCTGGAAAGAGCTAATATGGAAAGAGCAAAAACACTAGATAAGCAGAGGAGGCAAAAACATTGTTCTTGCTCACAGTAATGGCTCAGCAGCTTTCTAGCACACTAAAACTAGCTGTAATCACACATTTTCGTTTGCTACTCTCTATCACCCTGATGGCCAATTTATCCACAGTAGCATATTTACAGGCCTGTTTATGGCATTGAAATTCTTCACCAGAGCTGATGCTACATTGCCTGGGAGCACTATAGGATTTAATTGAACCAGCATGAAAGAACTGATGAATGGCTTTGCTCTCAATGAAGGAAGTGGTGCAGGGCAGAATTTCAATGGAAGATTTTAGCCAATACTTAGTGGCTGGGATACAAAATTGCTGACTATTGAAGTGTTATCCTCTCTCTTTCTCTCAGGTTTACATGTGCTTAATTATTATTTTCTTTGTCACATTCCCTTGTTTTCTTTCCATTACGTTTACTGTGCCATCCACCCTCAGCTCAAATAGATGTAGCATGGCTAAATCAGATATGATTGCAAACCTCAGCCTTTTTACTTCATCATGCCTCACTAAAATATCCCAAAGGGATAGCATTTTCAAATTTCTGTCACTCATGGAGTTATTGAGGTGAAACACTGTAAATCAGCTATAACCAAATTATGTATAACTTATACATACCTTGTCTCAGGACTGCACAAAGGTACACAATGCATTTGTGTCATGTCATAATCTTTTTTTATGTTGGTTTTCTTTAACTGTTTGCTTATTTAAATTCCTTATTCTTTCTCCTCCCTTAGGTGGTTTTCTGTATTAAATATTTACTAATTCCTTAGATTTTTCCCTTGTTACTCAACCTCGTGGTCACAGTCTCCCTTTCCTATCCTGATGTTGCTTTCGTTTTGCTTCTCTGTGATAATTGCTACACATCCCATAAAAGACGTCTTTGTACAAAGCATTTCCTCTACATTGACAATTTTTCAAACATTTGTTTCTAGTCTTTAGATTCCAAAATGTCATCATCTTTCTCTTTTTCGTTTTGTTTTTTCTCTTTTCCTATTTGAAGGCATTGTTTTTGTATATTACTATGTAGTAAAAGCAACCCAGGAGTTTTATTTGTGCATGTTTATGTGTGTTTCTTTAATGTTTTAATACTCACCTGCTGCGTCTAACCTTGCCTTCTTAGATATTACTGAATGTTAAAAAGGGATTAGTGGAAATTATATATCTCAATTTGGTGAGCTACATAAATAACTCATATTTATTTGCTTTCTCTATCATCTTACCAAAAGCAGCAATAATTAGTCACTTGCATATTTTTTCCTTTTCCACTCGATATTGTTATTTTACACTCTTTCTATGTTTATCCTTTCTTCCTTTCCTAGTCTCCACACTTCAAATATAAAATTTTGATTTTTCTTTGATTTAACGCTTCTAGCCTTTAGTCGTTTGAAAAATTTTCACTCCATTCCACCTTATTTACCTGCTGCTTTGGACATGCCTTCAAATTTCTCCTCATTAAGTACTGACCTCTTCCTCTTTCTCTGTGTCTTCTCTTATCTGAGTGTTACTTGGTCAGTTATGGTTTGGGTGAATTTCTTGACATTTCTATTTGTCTATAACCAGTTATTTCTTCTAGGTTCCCTGATACTTATTTGTCTGCCTACATTAGACTTCACAAATTACTACCCTTTTATTGAGCAGTCCTCACGCCCCAGTTGTTCACATCTTACTTTGTGTGTTCAGCACAGAAATATTGAATCAAAACGTATTTGCCACTGGGCATATCCTCTAGTCATTTACATGGCTCAACAGACCCATATGGCCACCTCCTCTTCCACATTTATAAAGACATTCACCTAATATTCTGGCCAACTATGGAAGTAGTGGTAAGGATAATGTAAAATATCTTTTCTCTTTGTCTTGGAGATTATCAAACTAATTTGAAGACTCTATTATATAGTAATCAGAAACTTACTTTGTATATAACCAGGGGGATTTGCTCATAAGTTGTCTGATTTCTTCACTGCACAATTGCGTTTCCAACTTCTTAACAACTTCCTTTACTTCTTCCTTTTTGTTCTAGGATGAAACAGAATATGAAGGATGCAAAGCATCAGGCAGAACCACTTCTTCAAATCTCTGTTTGAATGACACTAAGCGTGCTTGTTTTTCTTTGATATAAATACATCCTAAAAATAAAAAAAAAAGAGAAAGTGAAGTATTTTAACTAAAGAAGGAAATATTGAAGATCACATTGGCAATATGTGAGCAAAATACACAAGAGTTCTAACATGGAAAAAATTGAGGGAAAAATACCATGATGATTGAATATGAAACAATACTTTATCTTTATTATTTTGTCCTAAAAAAACTTGCTTGCTTTTTCTGCAATAAATTTAATTTTAATTTTTGGATTTAACTCTTAGTAAAATTAATAATCAGTGCATACATTTCCTTCTGACTCTTACTGCTATTAAGAAATGTGCAATACCTAAAATACCCAGTCATAAAAATACAATAGTCAGCACCACAATAACAATAGTAATTAACTGGCCGAGCCTTAACTGCCAAGTCCCACAGTAGTGCGTGCGTACGTGTGTGCGTGCGTGTGTGCGTGTGTCTGTATACAAAGGAATAAAAAAAAATGGTTAAGAGAAGCCAAAGAAAGTTTTTCTGATTAAAAGATAAACTTCCATGAAAATTTTGGGAATGAAAGAGAAATAGAAAGCAACAAATTCAAGGAGATTTTGAAGAAGAGTGCATGGGCAGCTACCTGAAGTAAATAAAGCAAATTTCAGTTAAATGGAATGAGTTAGTTCAGGAAATATTCTCTAAGGTGTGAGGATAGAGAGTCAGGTCACTTGTAACTACGTGGAGTTACCACAGGTGAGAAAGAATTATTAAAGGTAATGTGCTAGTTTGGACATTTTATATGTCATCAAATAATTCAATTCAATAAATATTCTACAAGTATCTGTCAGAAATTCTGCTAGATAAGGGTGCAAGGATAAATGAAGCATGTTTTCTATGCTTGAGGATTTTATAGCTTACTGCATGGAGATAAGACGCGCATACAGATAGTTAAGACATGGTATATTTTGATATATTCTATATTGCTGATAAAGTATAGCAGATCAATATTTTTTGGCTAAAGTAGAGAACAAAACTTAAAATATGAAGCTGAATGTCAGTTGCCCCTTCAAGAATAGGTTACATATTGATATTGGAGATGAAAGGAAGAGTATTCCAAGTTGAAGGTATATAGTCACGATATAAGTGGCCAAGACCTAGGTGAAAGAATAACAGTGCTTAATTGTGAAAATGTAAGTGAAGAGTTTGTTAAAATTCCACAGACATGATAGGAGAGGTGATTCAGACTAGATTATGATCTGTTATATAATTTATGTTATTCTGTTGGCCATAAAGAATCGAGAATACATTTATGATCCAGCGTCTGACTATAATCATGGTTTTGCCTTAAGAAATTCACTTAGCAATAGAGGAGAAAACAAGTTATATGTGGAAGAAGATTAACAGTCAGTTGATGTAATCACTAAAAGAAGAGATAAGAAGAACAATATTATATTAAAAATAGAAAGAAAAATTTGTAGAGAATGCAGGACTGATAATTAAATATGTAGAGGTAGTAAGAGGAAGAGAAAGTAACTCAGTGTCTCTAAGGTTGAATGGCTGAAAAGATGTAGTTTTCACTATTAGAAATGCAGAGATAAAGGAGAAAGAATGTGTGGTTGAAATACAGTATATAATTAGATATTTTAATACATCTGTAATTAATGTTAGCTATTCCCAAGGTATCATTTAAACAAAATTATGTACTTGTAACCACTTAATAATTGTAATTTTTATTTTGAGTGTGATACCATATGCAGACCAATAAACATATGATGCATTTGCAAAAATCTGGTCAATTTAACAAGTTAATATAGGTCACAAAACAAGTTTAAACAAATTCCAAAAAATAGAAATTATAGCAAATAATTTTCTGACCACAATGGACTAGAAATCAATAATAAGAATAAACTCAGAAAATACTCAAGCACTTGGAAATTAAGCAACTTGCTCCAGAATCACCAATGAACAATGAAGAAATTAAGAAGAAAATTAAAAAGAAATTCTTGAAACAAATGAAAATGGATATACAGCATATTAAAATCTATAGGATATAGCAAAAGCCATACTAACAGGGAAGTTTATATCAATAAATGCCCATATCAAAACAGAAAGACTTCAAATAAACAACAACCTAACAATGCATCTAAAATAACTAGAAAAACAAGAAAAAAATAAAATCACAAATTAGTAAAAGGAAATAAAGAATAAAGATTCCAGCAGAAATAATTGAAATTAAGACCAAAAAGAAATAAAGAAGATACAGAAAATGAAAAGTTGTTTTTATGAAAAGACAAAAAAAGCAACAAACCTGTAACTAGACTAAGAATAAAAAAAAGAGAGAAGGCCACAATAAATAAATATAGAAAAGAAAAAGGAGACATAATAACTGAAATCACAGAAATACAAATAATTGTTGGAAACTACTACAAACAACTATGTCTGAACAAATTAGAAAACCTAGAAGAAATGGATAAATTTCTGGACAGATATAACTTACCAAGATTGAACTATGAAGAAATGAAAAAAAAGTTCAACAAGTCAGTAAACATAATGAGATTGAAACCATAATAAAAAGTCTCCCATCAAAGAAAGGCTCAGAGCCTAATGACTTTACCAATGAATTCTATCAAATATTTGAGAAGAAATAATACCACTTCCACTCAAATGTCAAAACAACTAAAGAGGAGGGAATATTTCAAACTCATTCTATGACGCCAACATTACCCTGGTACCAAAACTGACAAGGACACAACCAAAAAAGAAAACTATAGGCTAATATCACTGATGAACATAGATGCAAAAACTGTCAACACAATACTAGCAAACTGAATTCAATAATACATTAAAAAGATCATTCATTATGATCAAGTAGGATCCATCCCAGAGATGCAAGGAAGATTTAGCATATGCAAATCTATAAGCATGATGCATCACATTAACAGAACTAAGAACAAACACCATAGGATCATTTCAATGGATTCTGAAAATGCATTTGATAATATGTAATATACTTTCATGATAAAAACCTTATACAAACTGGGTATAGAAGAAAATATCTCAAAATAACAAAGGCCATATATGACAAACCCACAGCAAACATCATATTGAACAAGGACAAATTGAAAGCCTTTCCCCTAAGATCTGGAACAAATATATCCCCTATTACTGTTTGTATTCAATACAGTACTAGAAGTCCTGGACAGATCAATTAGGCAAGGGAAATTAATTTAAGGGACATCCAAATTGGAAAGAAAAAGGTCCAATTAGTTTTGTTGACAGATTACATGATATTATTTTTAGAAGCTCAACCAAAAAACAGAACTCACTTAATAAATCAATTCAGTAATGTCACTAGGTACACAATCAACATAAAAAATAAGTACAATGTATATATGCCAACAGCAAAACAATCCATAAAATAATTCAAGAAAGTAATCCCATTTATAATATCTATAAAGAACATAAAATACCTAGGAATCAATTTAATCAAAGAATTGAAAGCTCTATACATGAAAAACTATGAAACACTGATGAATGAAATTGAAGAGGACACATGAAAAATATAATACATGGTCATTGACTGGAAGAATTCATATTGTTAAAATGGCAATACTACACAAAGCGATTTAAGATTCAACAAAATATCTATCAAATACCATTATTCAGAAAAATAGAAAAACAACAATTACAAAATTTATATGGGAACCACACACACCCACACACACACAAACCCAAATAGACAAAGCAATCCTGAGCAAAAAGAACAAAGCTGGAGACATCACATTATCTGATCTCAAAATATACCAGAAAACTATAATAATCAAAACAGCATGGTACTGGAATGAAAACAGACACATAAGTTAATGAAACAGAGCACCCAGAAACAAATTCATGGATTTATAGTCCACACACTCTTGATAAAGGCACCAAGAATATACAACAGGAAAAGAATAGTCATATGAAGAAAAATGAATTTAGACCCCTATCCATCACCATATAAAAATTCAAATCAAAATGATTTAAATAATTAAATCTAAGACCTGAAATTACTGAAAGAAAATATTGGGAAAATGTTCCAGGATATTCGTCTGGGAAAATATTTTTAAAGTAAGTCCTCAAAAGCAAATACACAAAACGAAGCTAGATAAATGGATTATATCAAGCTAAAAGGATTCTGCACAGCAAAGGAAATAACAAAATGAAGACACAACCCAGAGAATGGAAGAAAATGTTCACAAAATATTCATCTGATAAGGTATTAATAATCAGAATGTATAAAAGAACTCAATAGCAAAAAAAAAAATCTAGTTAAAAGTAGGCAAAAGATTCAAATAGACATTTCTCAAATGAAGACATACAAATGGCCAACAGGTACATAAAAAATTCTCAAAATCACTAATCATCAGAGAAATGTAAATTAAAACCAGAATGAGACATCATCTCTCCCCAATTAAAAGGGCATTCCCATGTTTATTGTAGCACTATTCATGATAGTTAAGAAATTAATATTGCAGCCAAGAATTTATGTAAAAAATAAATTCTCCCTAATTGCTAATTGACTTCTCAAAAGTTAAAATTGTTGGGGGATGGTGGAATGGGGTGGGGAGAGCATCAGGAAAAATACCTAATGCATGGCAAGCCTAATGCCTAGGTGATGGGTTGATAGATGCACCAAACCACCATGGCATGCCTTTATCTTTGTAACAAACCTGCACATCCTACACATGTACCCTGTAATTTAAAATTAAAAAATAAAATAAAATAAAATAAAAATATGCCAGAGAACAAGTTTAAAAGAGTTTTAAAAAAGAAAATACAAATATTTCCCCTATGAGGAACAAATAATTTCATAAAAATTTTGAAAACCTAATAATTAAACAATTACTTTAAAGTAGAATTTGACAAATGATTGTTTCAACTTAATATTTTATTTACATGTATATAAATTTTGGCTGTGTGGCTTCTAGTAATAATGTATTTTTCAAATCCAGTTCATTGTTCATTTCGTTAATTAGTGAGAAAATACACTGTATAGTATCTTTTTTTTTTTTTTTCCTTTTGAGACAGAGTCTTGCTCTGCCACCAGGATGGAGTGCAATGGTGTGATCTCAGGTCACTGCAACGTCTGCCGCCTGTGTTGAAGCAATTTTCCTGCCTCAGCCTCCTGAGTAGCTGGGATTACAGGCAAGTGCCACCATGCCCAGTGAATTTTTGTATTTTTAGTAGAGATGGGGTTTCACCATGTTGGCCAGGACGGTCTCAATCTCTTGACCTCATGATCTGCCTGCCTTGACCTCCCAAAGCACTGGAATTACAGGCATGAGACACTGCGCTGGGCAGTATTTTAATATAAATTACATATTGCCACATAAAACTATTGTTACATATGTATTCTTACATATGAACTTACATATGTAAGTTCAAGGAATTTTCATTTCTTAAAAGGAGGTGGATATATTTTAAGAAACACAAAAGGTACACAAAATAAAAAGTTGTTTCATTCATAAAGGTCTACTTAGAAAATCATGGATGTGTTGTGACTTGATTCAAATCATGCTTATGAAGTAGCATGAGACACAAAACAATTTTTTAAAGATAAGTGAAAAATCTGAAAAGCCTTTCAGAATTTCTCAACTAAACAACATACACCAAATGATGTGACAAATTGAAATAATTAAATTTTCCTTATACATTTGTTTGGAATGTACATGAATGAAATGAAACATTTGCAATAGTCTGGGCTGAATTTTCTCACATTTGTATTTCACATCTTTTATGCAGGACTCCACGGGAAGCAAAGTGTTTTCTTGTGGTTAAGCAATATAGTGGTTTTGAAATATGTATCTCATCAAGATTCAGTCTTCAAAGGGAAAACCAAATTGGGCAATGTCTTGAATAGAAGAGCTCCCAACATATATATATATATATACACACACATATATATATATATATATATATATATATATATATATATATATATACATATATAGTATATATGTATTGATTACCTGTGAGCCATGAGCAATATGCCAAGCAGCAATACAGTTCTTGTACAGCTGTGCCATATGTGTGGCTGAAATACAAAATCCATAACAGAAGCTGCTGCAAATCAGGTGCCTGAATATACACACAGAAGACACGTTTACTAGACTACTATCTTTGGCCTTGTTAGAATATAGAAACTAAAAGCCAGGCCTGGCATTGACGTATGGACCAAGATATGCAAAGGACTAAAGACAGCAGCTCTCTTTTACTGTACAGAAAACTGTTTAGATAAGTAGACTGCCTCTAAGACTAGTGAGAGTTTGCTTTATCTTAGCCTGCCTTCTGAAATCCTAGCGTTTAAGTCATCTGAGGGCCCAGAAATGACTCCAGGTGGTACAGGAACAAGGGACAAACTCTCTAAAATCCTTTCCTCTTTCAATAAGAGAAATTCCAGTTTTCACTGTCTTTTCTATTTTTAATTTCTTTAAAGATATTCTTTGAGGAAAGGCTTCAAAAGTTGGTTTTTTTTTTTTCTTTGAGAGGACTTGTTTAAACAGTATAATGTCATGAAATCAATCACGGATATTGAAATGTGAAGAGCTAACATTTTCTAACTTCTTTACATTTCTCATAACTAGGACTATAAATTCTTTAGAGAGACAAATTAATGAGATTGAATGGTAGAGTGATTCCTAGTATTTTTTAAATGTTTCTAATTTTGTATAAAAGGATTAACATTTCTAAATTTATAGGGCTTTTTTTCCTTGAAAGATGAAAATTATTTTCAGAATATATAAATAAACCTCGGTCACTCAATATTTGTTACTTTGCTAAAACATATGCAAAGGAATCTTGTCAGTTTTTACTCCATGAAAACTTTCTAGTTCTTCTTTGTCAATTACAGTTTTTCATTTGCCTGTTGATATGGTTTGGCTCTGTGTCCCCACCAATATCTTATGCTGAATTGTGATCCCCAGTGTTGGGGGAGGGACCAGGTGGGAGATGATGGGATCATGGGGCCAGATTTTCCCCTTGCTGCTCTCATGGTAGAGTGAGCTCTCATGAGATCTGGTTGCTTGAAAGTGTTTAACACCTCTCCGTTTGCTCATTCTCTCTCCTGCCGAGCCTTGATAAGATGTGCTTGCTTTCCCTTCACCTTCCACCATGATTCTAAGTTTCCTGAGGCCTCTCAGCTATGCTTCCTGTACAGCCCGAGAAACTGAGTCAATTAAAACTCTTTTCTTCATAAATTACCCAGTCCTAGGAAGTTTCCTATGGCAGTGTGAGAATGGACTAAGAAGCCTATCTTGATTTCCTTCTTCCTAAATGAGTATATCTGGCAACCTGTGGCCAAGTACCACAAAAATATAAGCCAGAAAAATATTTGGTCCTGAAAATAGTGACTAAAAAACAGATTGGTAAATATGAAGTATAAAAGTTTTAAGGAGTATAAAGGGTCACAACGTCTTATCCATTATCCATTTCATTCATTAGGCAAAGCTACACTCAGAGTTTGATATTTTAAAATATTTATTAAAGATGTACAACATACTGTTTTGGTATACATGTATACAGTGAAATGATTACTACAGTTAAACAAATTAACCTATCAATCACCTTCCATAGTTACCTGTGTGTGTGCAAGTTGTAAGAGCACTTAAAATACACTCTCTCAGCAACTTTTCAGTATACAATATTAACTCTAGTGCTCATGTTGTATATTAGATCTCTAGACATATTCATTCTAACAACTGCAAATTTGTACCCACTTCTCATTTTCTTCCCCTTCCTATCCCTAGTTAGTTACATTTCCACTGTTTGTTTTTATGTATCTGATTTGTTTTTAGGTTGTATGAATATGTGAGATCACACAGTATTTGTTTCTTTGTGTCTGGCTGATTTCACCTAGTGTTTATCCATCAACTGACGCTTAGATGATTTCCATATCTTTCACTATTGTGAATACTGCTGCAATAAATATGGAAGCAGAGATCTCTTTATGAGGTGATTATTTACTTTGGGTATAGAGGGACTTCTGGGTCATATGGAAGTTCTGTTTTTAATATTTTGAGGAACCTATATACTATTTTCCATAATGGTTGTACCAATTTACATTTCTACCAACAGCATACAAGGGTTCCCTTTTCTCCACATCTTCTTGACCACTTGTGTTCTTTCTTCTTTGATAATAGCTATCTAAACGTGTGAGGTGATATCTCATTATGGTTTATGATTGCATTTTCCTGATGATTAGTGATTTTGAGCACTTTATCAGATAGCTGTTAGACATTTTTCATATTTTCTTTAGAAAAATGCCTATTTAGATCACTTGCCCATTTAAAAAATAAATTTTTTTGCTATTGGGTAGCATGAGTTCCTTATATATTTTGGATATTAACCACTTATCAGACCATATCTTACACATTATCTTATACCATACACAAAAATCAACCCAAAAAGGATAAAAAATCTAAATGTAAGACCTGAAATCATAAAACTCTTAGAACAAAACACAAGGGAAAAGTTCTTGATGTTCTTAGCACAACGACTAGAAAGCCCAGCAAAAGAAATAATCAACAAAATAAAAGGTAACCTACAGAATGAAAGAAAATATTTGCAAATCATAGTTTGATAGGGGAGAAAGTAGGAACCTAGGAGAAGAATTTGAGATGATATCCATTTGTCTTAAGTGTACATGCAAGAGGGGTTTTAGAAGAGGCATAATACAACCCTAGAAGGAAATGCTAAGTAAATGAGGTGTCTTTTGTAATCACTGTAATTCCACCACTCCAGTACCTAAGTAGCTGCCCTTCAAACCCAATTTTCTGCTAAAGTATTTCTGGTACAATAAAACTATTACTATTAAGATGCAAAAAGAGGAGATTGTGAGATCTTTCCAAAAAGAAAGTATATGTTATATGCATAAACATGTGTAAGGAAAATAAACAGAAAAAAATCTATTATGCACCTACACTATGCCAGACACTTCTCAACTCAGTTATCTGACCTTCACAATAGTTCTATAAAACATGTCATTATCTTATTTTTACAGATTAATACAGCAAATCTCAGAGAAGTATCTTGTCCACTATCAAACAGCTCATAAGAAGCCAAACATGGGTTTGAGCCCAGAACTTGCTGAATAGAAGACTCATGTTTTACATGAACTCCCAGTGCCAATCAAATATAAAACTCAACTAAAACCAAGACTAATTCTAACAGTATGTAATTCAGGAACTGCTGGTAGCTGGTTTGTTGTTGGCTTGGACTGAATGTGTTTCTTGGATTTTGTGACCGTTGGTAAACTTATCTTCCAAAGAAAAACAAATGAAGATTTTATTTATTTTCTTTCCTTTTGATTATGTTCCTAAAAATGGCTGTCATTTGGTTGAATACTTTTCCCTCATTTTGATGTAACTCTAATCATTTTACATATATATAATGATTATATAAACATATATTAATTTTGTACATGATATAAATATATAAAATAATACATATTTTATCATTATATGTATATACTCATTTTAATCATTATATGTATCTGTACATATAATAAAATTATGCATATAATGATTATTTGCATATGTACATATGTACATATGAATGTCCTTATAATCATTATATGTACATAATCATATGTACATTATCCTTATGTCAGTAAAATCATATGCACATATGTACCATATATACATATACACATAACCATGTATGTGTGTACATGTATGTGTATGTGTGTGTGTGTATATATATATATAAAATGAAAAATGTGTGTGTGAAACACACACACACACACACACACACACACACACACACATATTTTTCATTTTCCTGGCCTACAAACCATATCATTTTGAGGGGAATATGTGTTCACAGTAGAATTAGAAGTGGTGTACACTCCCTAGAAACCACCTACCAAAATTATGAAGTCTCAGGACAGAGAAAAGTTAAAATATATTGTACACACTGTTGCTTTCTTCTTCAATTAAACATATATATGATTGGTAGGTTAAAAAAATAGGAGCATAAAAAGGTTTAGGCTTCCACCAAGACATGACCGTTTAAAGCTTAGAAGTTTTCTCTCTGGTGCAAAATTGAGCTGACATACTTTCATTAAATATAATAATTTCTTTAAGTTAAAAAAAGAAAAAGTCTTATGCAGTTCCAAATTGCTTTCCTGAGTGCTTTCATCTTGAAAACAGCAGGTGAATATGAACAAGTTCAAACTTATTTTTATTTTCTAGTAAATCCCAAATGCCTTAGTTTTGCAAGATAATAGCATCCCGAAAACATGCTGATGTTGGCAGTAAAGAGAACCCTGAGAGACAGGAGGCTGAGTGAAAGAACACAGCAATGAGTTTTTAGCAGAAAATTTAAAAAATAATCAATGTAAATATTAAAACTTTAAGGTTCACCTCTTCTTAATTCCAAAATTTGAAATAATATATATTAAATTAACCTGAATTTCTTTTTTTAGCCTAGATCAAAATGTATTTCAGACTAAAATGAGTTGAAGTGATATAAAAAGCACCAGATATATGCAGTGCATTTAATAAATAAAATTTAACCATCCAAATGTTTATTTTATAAATGTATATATAATTATATAAGTATACATATACATAAATTTACTTATGTATGTAAATTTAAAGCAGTCTTTATTATAAAAATGGAAATAATCCAACACCATTACCTCTATAAAGTTGAAAATCTAAAATCTAGATTCATGCCATTTTTGTTACGAATGTGTTTCTTGGATTCTGTGACCATTGGTAAAATTATCTTTCAAAGAAAAACAAATGAAGATTTTATTTATTTTCTATCCTTTTGATTACGTTCCTAAAAATGGCTGTCATTTGATTGAATACTTTTCCCTCATTTTGATGTTTGCTTGTTTGATTATTTAGGTACAAAAACTTCCTTGTAATTATAATATAAATAATAGATTTTTAGAATGAACTTAATCTCCCATTGATTGATATTGCTGGTTTTTGCACTATATGTAACTTGAAGCTCTGACATTTTACATACTTGCTATAATATGAATAATCCTTCTATTAAAACAGCATCCTACTCTTAGATGGCAGAGGAGGTATATATTTTATGTATGTTTGAATACACAGCAGGGGATGAAAGGAAATTTCATCCTTTGAGAAAGATGACAATGACAGTAAAAAGGAAATTTCCCGTGGAAGAGCTATACAAGCTTTTAGAAATGGATATATCGTTAATAAGAGAAAAATAGTTAGAGTAAGTAAAACTATAAACATACATAAGGGTCATGATAATCAAATTCTATACCAAAGAGCAGACACAGCTTGGAGATATTTCAAGTAACACAACGGAATATCTTTTCTTCAACCTGCATTCGGGGCATATTTGGGCAAGGTTACAAAGAAACATGGAGACCTAATAATGCTTGTAGCAGATGTTTCAGAAGTTGAAGTCCCACATTTGTTGACAGATGACTTGAGGATGCTGCTTACTTTTCATGTAGTAGATAAGGATGAGTTAAAACTCTAGTGGATTGACCTTAGAAGCCAGGGAAGTCTAAGAGCTCGCAATGCTTCTCTAAACAGTTTCTATTTTATTATAATTTGATCGTTGTTAAAAAGAAATGGATCTCCTTTTCTATGGTTCCCTGCTTCATATTCAAAAATACGCTAAAGATAAACTATCTCTGCCTTCAATGACTAATCCATTAATGTTGATGAAAAGATTATTCACAGCATATCAATGGGAAAACCTTTCAACGTATGAAGCTACATATGAAGGAAAAATTGGCAGTATCCGTCATTCATTCAATACTTCTAGAAAATTAGGTTCACTCCAAAATTTATTACTTAAGCTGTAACTTTAAGAAAATTTCTTGGATATGTTGCAAAGGAAATTTCTTGCACCTAAATAATTGCACAAGCAGTAATTCCATGGGAATATACTGAGACCAAAAAAAGGTACATAATACCTGCTTTCAGAATTTATGCTTCTGGGGCCTTTGGGACATTCTGGTTGATATTTGCAAATGGTTGTGGATATTCACTTACAGAACTCAGATTCAGTTCAGTGCAGTTAACAACCATACCTGAATGTCAGAAATGAGGTTATTGTGATGTACTGGTGAATTAAACAGAGTTTGAATCCCATATAGCTTACAAGCTAGTGTGAAAACAGGATAATAAAGTTATAATTTGAGAAAAGTACTTGAATTTTCTTAAATAAGTATACACTGTCAAAATGCTAACAGGAATGTGCACTACTATGAGGCCTACTCCATCTAGGGAATATAAAAATGCGTCACTGAGGTTTTGTCATTTATGATGAGACCAGAAACAAGGCTTATAGTAATGACTTGTATGTTAGATGATGGGGCCACAGTCGTAGCTGGGATTTCCCAGTAATAATGTTCAGAGCGAAGACGAAAAGGGCTAATCACATAGTCCTTGACTAATCCCATCATTGTATGTAGGAAAGACAGTGAGTGTAGAAAATATATGCCTTATAATGTAGAAGGAACAAGAGGTATAAAGAAAACCAGAGGTGGAATTAAGTAAAGGAAGAAAAGAGTTAATAAAAGCAGGGGGATAATGAAATTTGACCAAAATAAAAACTGAAGAGAGGCCATTGGGTTTTACAAGAGGACAATATCTTAACAAGAATGAACAAGAAAGTGTTGAGAGAGGAGAGCTAAAGCTAGATAGTACTGGGTCAAAGAGATGAGAAATACGAGACATTAAGTATAGCTGTTCTTTCTACAAAACTGATTCTGATGATGATTATGATGATGATGATGATAGTAATAAGTAGTAGATGAAGCATAAGGAAGAGAAGACATAATCTTATTATTCCTTAACGTAAATCAAATTTTAAAAGTATTTATATGTATTAACTTATTTAATCCCTGCAGATGTAGTTTGTTTACACATGAGGAGGACACTAAGGCATAGAAAGTTTAAGCAATTTGTCCAAAGGTCATTAAGCTAGTACATCAAGGACCAGGAATTTGATCCAGGTGGTCTAAATCTAAACTCCATGTTCTGTATCTTTATGCTGGTAAAGAAGGCAAGGTAAACAATACTAGTTTACTGAATACTTACTACCCTGAGCACTTTACACATAGTATCTCAGCTAAAATTAAAAGAATTCAGTGTAGAAGTTAAAACTGATATATCCACCTTAGAGATGAGGAAACCAAAGCTTATGAAGTTAAGTAACTTTCCAAAACTTAGGATAAGTTAAATAACTATAAAAGTCACATCCAGGTCTGCCTAATGGATTATTTCTTTCATATTTGCTACAACATTTATTTGGTTTCTATCTGTTTCTGGACTTCAGATTCAAAGGAGTGAGTTAATCCTATTACTCTTTTAAACACACTATTATGTGTTCATCAATGCACTTAGTTATTAGCAATGTTTTAGGTAGAGCTGTATAGACTATATAAGGTAAACTGCATGTTATGGAAGTTGATGTACAGATTATTTTGTCACCCAAGTAACAAGCAGAGTATCTGATCATTTGTTTCTCAATCCTCACCCTCCTTCCACCCTCTATCTTCATGTAGGCCCTAGTGTTTATTATTCCCTTCTTTGTGTCCATTTGTCCTCAATATTTAGATTCCACTTATAAGTGAGAACATGCGGTGTTTGGTTGTCTGTTCCTGTGTTAGTTTGCTTAGGATAATAACCTTCAGCTCTACTGTTGCTGAAAAGGACTTAGTATTCCATGGTGTATATGTACTGCATTCTCTTTATCTAGTCTACCACTGGTGTGGATAAAGCCCTGGACCAGACACATTTGCAGCCAAATTCTACCAAATGTATAAAGAAGAGCTGGTACCATGCCTACTGAAAGTATTACAAAAAAGTTGAGGAGCTGGGACTCCTCCTAAACTAATTCTATAAAGCCACTGTCATCCTGATACCAACACCTGGGAGACACAACACACACAGACACACACACACACACACACACACACACACATACACACACACACACACACACACACACACACACACACACACACACACAGAGTCTTCAGGCCAATATCTCTGATGAACATAGATGCAAAAATATTCAACGAAATACTAACAAAGCAAATCTGGTGAGACATCAAAAACTAATCCGCCATGATTAAGTAAACTTTATCCCTGGCATGCAATGTTGGTTCAATATACACAAATCAATAAATGTGATTCACCACATAAACAGAACTAAACAAAGACCATGTGATTATCTCTACAGATGCAGAAAAGGCTTTCAATAGAATACAACATTCCTTCATGTTTAAAAACCCTCAATAAATTAGTCATTGAAGGAATACACTTCAAAATAATAAGAGCCCATCTATGAAAAACCCACAGCCAATATCATGCAGAATGGGGCAAAAGCTGGAAGCATTCACCTTGAAAACCAGAACAAGACAAAGATGCCTACTTTCATCACTCATACCTAGCACTGAAAGTCCAGCCAGAGCAATCAGGCAAGAGAAAGAAATAGAGGCATTCAAGTAGGAAGAGAGGAAGTCAAAAGTATCCCTGTTTGCAAATGATATAATTCTATACCTAGAAAACCCTGTAGTATCTGCCCAAAAGCTCCTAGATTTGATAAACAATTTCAGCAAAGTTTCAGGATACAGAATCAATGTATAAAAATCACTAGCATTCCAGTACACCAACAGTGCCCAAGCTGACAGTCAAATCAAGCACACAATCCCATTCACAATAGCCACAAAAAAAATAAAATAAAACAAAATAAAATACCTAGGAATAAAGCTAACCAAGGAAGCAAAAGACCTGGGCAATGAGAATTACAAAACACTACTCAAATAAATCAGAGATAATAAAAACAAGCAGAAAAACGGTTCATGTTCTTAAACAAGAAAAATCAATCTTGTTAAAATGGCCATCCTGCCTAAGATAATTTACAGATTTAATGCTATACCTGTCAAACTACTAGTGACATTCTCCAAAGAATTAGAATGAAAAATTGCTTTACATTTCAAATGGAAGTTAAAAAGATACCAAATAGCCCAAGCAATCCAAAGCAAAAAGAACAAACCTGAAGGCATGGCAGTACCTGAATTCAAACTGTACTACAAAGCTATAGCAACTTAAACAGCATGTTACTGGTACGAAAACGAAGACACAGAGCAATGCAACAGAAGAGAGAGCCCCCAAATAAGGCCAAATACTTACGACAATCTGATTTTCCACAAAATCGACAAAAACAAGCAATGGGGAAAGGACTCCATATTCGATAAGTGGTGCTGGGATAACTGGCTAGCCTTATGCAGAAGACTGAAACTGAACCCCTTCATTTCACTATAGATCAATGGCTTATCTTACATTTTTCACAGACAATTGGCTTTAAAGAACAAAGTAAGTGCCATTTGGGAATTTAGAGTTAGTTTCCCCTACTTACTATGTTTTATAACAAATTTATAAGGAAGCAGGAAAACGTTCTAAGATTTTAATATTACCCAGTTTGAAAATATGGACTGGGAATAACCTGATGGGTGTATGCTCAGAAATTTGTTACATATTCATTCATTATACTCATTCCATCATTTACGCTGGATTACATTTGCATGCCAGATAATATGGTAACCATTACACATCTGTAATCATTTTGCAGCTTCCAAGAATGATTGATATGTAATGATACTAGGAGACGTAATGTCCCTTCTGAGTCATAAAATGTATTTGTACAGCAGTTCACAATTAAAGACAAGGGAATCAAAGCTTAGGAAAGTTAAATAGCAAGCAGTGAGCTAAATGAAATGAACACTATGGGACAGTGTGCATCTGTTTGGGCTCAAATAGGAGAAATTCTTGAGCTTGTTAATCTGCCAAAGACAAAGTAGAAAGAGTTCGAATACACAAGTATTCATGTGAAACCTCTTTTGATTCTCATAACTAACATTTTGAAATCAATGCTTATATTACTCATTTATGCTGTGCACCTCAAGTTGTTTAATAAATATTTTAACTTAACACACTCTGAACTGAACGTCTGAACTTTCTCCCCAAATTGACCATCTCAGTTAATGGGAACATGATGCTTCAATGAGGAATGAACAAAAATAAAACATCAAACTCAACCAAACAAATACAAAGAAACAAAACAGAACAGTAACAACACTTAAATCCACGTTTGACACATCTATTCTTACATCTCCATCTCTTAGGAAATGATATTGACTCTCTATTCAAATTAAACTCAAAATACACCAAGAATGCTGCCACTTTCTAACATCTCCATGCTACCTTGGCTCAAGAACCATTTTCTTTCTCTCTTTCTCTCAATTATTGCAATATTCTTCTAACTGATTTCCTTGCTTCTCTACTCTTATCTCTGAATGTCTGTTTTTGATACAGCAGTGGCCCCTTTAAAACAAAATTCAGATCATGACCTGTTCCTGCTCAAAGTCTTCCACAACAACTTTTTATTCTATCTTAAGGAAAAAGCAGAAATCCTTACAATGGCCTGCAAGGTCCTGTATTACTGGCACCTGTAGTCACCATAATTTTATATTGCATTTCTCTGCCCTTGTCACTTCAGTATGAAAACACTGTCATCTTACACATCTTCATTCACATCTCAAGGTTTTTGAATCCACTGTTTCCTCTGTCTGGCAGGATCCTTCCACAGGAATTGTTGTTCACCTTCAAGTATTTTCTCAAATGTTTCCTTTTCCTTGAAGATTATACTGACCACTCTTCTTAAAATTGTGAAGACTTACATCTCAGCACCAGTGCCTTAAACCCTGCTTATTTTTTTCCCCCACAGGTTTTCTTTTGACAAAGCTACATATAGTATTTGTAAAAGCAAAAATTGCAGTAAAGTTAAACAGGTAAAAATGACTTCATTTAAGGCTATTGCCATAAGGGAGAGATACCAAAAGGACAGTCAGAACTCAATTTTCCTGGAACAGAGGACTGGAGCGTTTTTAAGAGCTGGAGTGAGAGAAATCAAAGGCCCTCTATGTTTGCTAATTGACATTACTGTAAGAAAAAGTAAACCTTTAAAATTTTTTCATGCTATGAGGTAGTATTACAACTTGGACCGAGGTACTCACTTAAGTCGGCCTCTACCCTCCCAAAGAGAAAAGGAGCTAGAGGCACGGTATTCCTTGACGATTACATTTCATAGTGTAAAAAAACTACATTTCAAAAAAAGATAGCCCTGAGTTGTAAAAATGGCAAAAGGCTATGAGAATATTTATATTTAAAAGGAGCAGATGAAGAGTTTGCAATTACAAGTTTCTACAGCGTATGTTTTAAGACAAAAGAATGGAGGGACCTCAGTGGTTAGGTCATCTAGATTCTGTAAGGACCTGGGATAAAGGGCATTTGGGGGCCTTGATAGAAGAATAAGCCTGTCCAAAGTTTAGTCAGGCTGAGGAGAATGGTAAGGCTATCTTGGTTATTTTATGCTGTCTGTTACCCCTCACCCTCAAACATGAAGCAGGGTATTTTTGTCTGTTTCGTTCACTGCTGTAAAGAAATAATGTGGTCACGAAAAGGTATTAAGTTACAAGACTAATACTGGAAAAGATAAACTTTGATTACTTTATAATCATTGAAGAGTAGACATGTGTAAATACTAAATACTTGTAGACATTTTTTTTTTTTTTTTTTTTTTTTTTTTTTTTTTTTTTTGAGACGGAGTCTCGTACTGTCACCTGGAGTGGAGTGGAGTGCAGTGGCATGATCTCGGCTCACTGCAGCCTCTGTCTTCTGGTTTCAAGCAATTCTCCCGCCTCAGCCTCCCAAATAGCTGGGATTTTAGGTGCCTGCCATCATGCCCAGCTAATTTTTGTATTTTTTTAGTAGAGACGGGGTTTCATTATGTTGGCAAGGCTGGTAACGAACCCCTGACTTTGTGACCTGCCTGTCTTGGCCTCCCAAAGTGCTGGGATTACAGGTTTGAGACACTGTCCCTGTCCATAGATATGTTTTATTTAACATGTCTTTCAATCTGTTTGTCCATCTGGTTCTCTAACCTTCATTTATTCCCTATCATACTGGAAAGTCAAATTGAGTTTAAAAGATGTCTAATTCTTCTTTTAATATAATATCATTTTGTTTATTCCTTATACTTTTTTTTAAACCACTGATCATCAGAGCACACTGATACAGTGATGGAAGTGCTTTTCTATGTGCCAGCAGATTTTATTTGTGCAACTAATATAAACAAATTTAATCACTGCAATCTTAATCTACCACTGGGTCATATTTATGAGCTGTCAAGAATATAATGATAAGACAAAGCAGGCAGTTGTGAAGTTAATACATAAACTCTGAGTTAAGATTGTCTTTAGAAAAAGGCAGTTATAAATATTATGGAAAAAGTATATATTCCCTCAGATGTAAAATTTGCTGATGAAGAAAGAAACATTTAAATAGTATAAACTGTGCTAAATTCAAAGCATTCTTATTATCAGGAGATAAAGCATCATATGGCCCACCTATTTTGGATTTTCTATTGCCGTCTTGAAACTTACTACAGTATGTAGATATTAGTAAAAAATAAGGAAATTCTATAATTTATTAGATAAAGTATTGTTTTGTTAGATTTATGAGTTTTAAGGGTTTATTACAAATATTTATATTTTGGAAAGCCAAACAGTCCTATGATGATTTGAGCTTAGAATATGTGCAAACCATTCATGTTAACAACAATGTATAATTTTGTATATATTTTAGAGATTAAACACAATAAGAAAACTTCATGTATATTATTTCTGAAACAAAGGACGGTATTAAACCAGAAAAGAGTTTCTTGGTGAAAGTTCCTGGTATTTTACAAAAAAAAAAAAAAAAAAAAAGCTTCCAAAGGCTTAAGGAGATTGTGCAAGGTCACATAATTAGTTAATCGGGAGAGAGTCTAGTGTAAAGGTTTCTAGTCTGCTGCTGGGGTAGTCATTGCATAGTGCTCTTGGTAAATGTTGTAGTGCAGTACTCATGTGGCTTAAGAAAGCTGATGCCAGTGCTGAATTCTCATTTATTTTGTGCTCCATATCAGTTTTAAAACCTCTCTTCTGGTCCTCAAAGGAAGGACATACTTTGTTAAAGGAAATTAATATTACCATCATCATTCAATGTTATCTTCATGAAACAAAGCCACCCCGTTATCCAAATCCTCAGATGCTTATGTTTGGAATAGTTGCATTCTAATTATCAGCAAATGGTTAACCTTACAGACTCCTTTTTAATTGCTCAATTCTTAATTGATGAGCTATAAATACTCAAAAGAGCTTTTAAATGAGACCTACACTTATTTATCCTTGAGAAAAGAAGGATTATCACACAATTTGACATGCTATGAAATATTCATCATTAAGGTAGCCTCTTTGCTATTAAAAACAAAAAGAAGTGGAGGTTTGGATTCTGTAGTCTAGCTACAGAAATGAATTTCAAATGCATTTCAAAATACTTTATTTTAACTCTTCTTCATTCTCTGAAACTCTCTAGAGGAAATTTGTATGAGTTATGAAAAAACGGTGTTAAAATCACCAAATTGATCTGAAGTTCAATAGCCAATAAGTCCTTCCCCTGATGTCCTCTGATTGTGCAAGTCACATTTTTTAAAGGATAGCCATATGGAATACCTGAGTAATCTATATTTTTTTCCATAAAAATTATTTTAGAAGCGATTTTCACTCTGAATTTTGAGAAACAAAATGATATCTAATAGGCAGTAAGAAGACATATGAAAACAAATTAAATAAAACTATCAGAACGGAATGCATTTTTATTAGATATATAAATCTTCTGTTCTTTTATTAGGTCCTGAAAAGATTTATTAAATTTTCCTTGATTTGAGAAACACTTTAGAATTCTAATAAAAAAGATAGATGGATTTTAATCCAGTTTTCATAATGATACAATGAGTTGATTGCAGCATTTTGATGTGGGGAATATAGAGATATTATAAAAGAAGATTTATTTTTAAATTACAATTTTTGAAAATTATAAGAGGTTTTGTAGGACATTCAATTGTCATTAACCACTGGTTTCCTCTTTAATATTTGTCTATTGAATGATCAATTTTTAATTCAGATGAATTATCAAGAACACTTTTTAAAAAATCAAAAACTATAAAACATAAAATATCTTGAAAACACTGCATTCTTGCTACATATAAAACCATAGTCATAATAAATAAAACAGTAATATTGCTATATTTACTGTAATTAGATTTTTGAGGCTGTTTTTTACATAATATCCTATTTTTTGAGGCCCCAAGAAAAACATTTTCTCCATCTTTAAGCCAAAATTTGTTGTCCTTTTCACAAGGCTCTCATATATTTTATCCCACTGACATTGTGAATTGTGTGTGTGTGTGTGTGTGTGTGTGTGTGTGTTTGTCCCTGAAAAATACACACTCACATTTGTAACTCAATTCTAGCAACAGTAAAGGGCTATAATGTATAACAGTGGGGATGGGGAGAGGGCACCACTCTGCTCCCATTGGTTTCCATTGATTACCCAAATTACTCATGTTTCAGGTTTCATTTAGAAGAACCTCCTTTCCTACCTCTGACTCATTGATTCAGTCACTTGAACTGAACTAGAACTATCTTCTTTCATCTATCTTCTTCCATTCACTCAACAAATAAAAGTTGAGAGCCAACTACAGCTCAAACCCTCTCAGAGGTCTTGTAACTATAGAGGTTAAAAAAAAAAAAAAGTGGAAAATTCCTTCTCTTCATAAAGCTTATAATTTAGAGAGAAAGGAAAGACAACAAACAAATAAAAATTGTATTTGTCAACTAGTATTATGTACAATGACATTACTAAAGAGATGAAAGAACTATGGAGAGGTATATTCAAGGAATATGTTATACATCATATTCACGAAAGGCCTCTCTGATTAGGTGACACGAGTAGGAACCTGTAGGAGGAGAAGTTTTGAACCGTGGAGATTTTGGGGAAAATGCGCTTGGTCTACTCAAGTAAAGCAAGGAAGTCAATGTGGCTAAAGTGAAGCAGATGATAGTAACAGAAGAAAAACCATCAGATTATATATAGTTTTATGAGGACTTTAGCTTTTTCTCTGAATGCCATACTAAGCTGTTGGAAGGTGTTGAGCAATAGTGTTAACATTTGATTTATGTTTCTAAGGATCATCCTCAGTGCTGCCTGGAGAAGAGTCTTTAGGAGGGCAATGGTGGAGAATGGAAATCACTTTGAATACTACTGAAATTCTCCAGGTTCCCAGAGAACTTTGGAGCCTGAACAACTGGTATAACGGAGTTGGCATGTACTGAGTTGGGGAGACTGTGAAAAGAGCAGATTTGAGAGGAGTATTGAGAGTTTTTCTTTGGACATGCAAATTTTGAGATGCCTAAAAGACTGCCTAGCAATTACAGTAGTCATTTGGGTAAAAAGTATAATACAAGGAATAAGTCCCAATTGGAAATATAAATTTCTAATCATCAAATTTACAGATGATTTTTAAAGACATGAGAGTCCACATAATTTATTCAGACAGTATTGGCAGCTCCAAGATGTGGAAACCACACCAAAATTTAAAGTTGGTGAATAAAGGGGAGCCAGCATTTTTAAAAAAAAAATTAAAATTATTGATTAGGAGAAAAAGTAAGAGAAAACAAACTTCCTGGATAAAATAATTGATCAAGTGATGACATCTTAGTTTGAGTTCCCTTGAAAGCAGAGCCTGAGATAAGAACTGGGAAAGGATAGTTTATTTGGGACATTATCATGAAGCCAGAATGAGGGAATGCAAGAATGATACAGGGAAAGATCAGCATAGAGGTGCATTATTAATCTGGTTACCACAGTGGAAACTAGGGCTTCTCACAATTATCTAAACCTTCCCCAGTTCCCATTCCCCATTGATGGAGGATTGCTCTCTAGAATATTGACTTCTATATCTTACCAGGCTTCTTAAGTACATGGGCTGGTATGGCTTCATGAAGTTCCAGAGAATGAAAGCAGAATAAAACCTCGATTTAGGTTGAGGTAGAAGAGTTCCAGAATAAGTCTGAATTTTTAAAGCACTAATGCTGCTGCAGCTGAAATCAGAGCTTGCAAGAGAATGGGATGTGGGGATAGATTATTTGACACTAGGGGAAATTACTAAAATATCTGACCCGAAGCAGCTAATATTAGCATTTTACCTTCACAGACACAGCAATGGATTTATGGCTGGCTGAGTCTTTGTCTCTGAGTCTCTGAGCCAGTCTTTCTTAAATTTTGTTTTAATTTGTCCTTTAAGGAAATTACCTTTGTTTTCTAGTGGTTCATCTATGAATATGTAAACTCTTGAGCAACTAAAAACTATTCTATTACATGGAAGTCACTATAGCCATAGGGAAATGTCAATAAAAGAGAATAAAGACAACTTGCAAATTGGGATAAAATATTTACAAAGCATACATTTAACAAGGGACTAAAATCTAAAATATATAAGGAACACAAACAACTCAACAGCAAAGAAACAAATTACCCAATCAGAAAATTGGTCAAGGATCTGAACAGACATCTCAAGAAAAATACAGAAATGGCCAATAGATATATGAGAAAATGCTCCATATCTCTAATATTCAGGGAAATGCAAATTAAAACCACAATGAGATACCAACTCACATCTGTTTGAATTGCTATTAGAAAAATGACAAATGATAACAAGTGTTGTCAAGGATGTGTAATAAAGGGAACCTTTGTACACTGCTGGTGAAAATGTAGCTTAGTGCAGCTATTTTGGTATTATGAAGATTTCTCAAAAAACTAAAAATAGGATTACCATATGATCCAGCAATCCTATCTCTGAGTATATAGTGAAAGGAATTACAATTAGTATACTGAATAGATGCCTGCATTCTCATATTTATGTCAACTTTATTTACAATAGCCAAGATACGGAAGTGACTTAAGTAGCCATCAATAGATGAATAAATAAAGAAAATGTTATATGTATACACAATGGACTTAAAACAGAAGGAAGTGTCATCATTTGTAACAACATGGCTGAAACCAGAGAACATTATGCTAAGACAAATAAGCCAGGTACAGAAAGAAAAATACTGTATGATCTCATTTACATGTGTCATCTAAGAAAGTCAATATCATAACAACAGAATAGAAGGGTGGTTACCAGAGGCTGGTCAGGGAAGGAGGAGAGATGGAGAAAGGGAAAATGTTTACCAAAATGTTCAAAGCCTCAGTTAGACGAGAGGAGTAAGTCTGAGTGACCTATTGCACCACATAAGAACCACAGCTAATTATACTGTATATTTCAAAATTATTGAAAGTATGGATTTTTAATATTCTCAACACTGAAATAAATTGATTAGGTGGTAGGATGTTAATTAGCTTAATTAAACTTCTGCAATGAATACATAGAATAAAAATCGCATTGTACCCCATAACAATATATAATTATTGTCAATTAAGAATAAATAATTTTTCAAATGAAAAAGAAAAAATATGAATGTACATAATCTTAACACTCTTCTATCTCTTGATCCAGTAACTGATGACTTCAGAGTTGCTCTCATCTTCATGTTTCATAATGATGGCTTCTTTAGTCTGAGCTACCTCGGTGTTCTATAGCAACTCTCATTTATAATTAACTTAGCTTGAGCTGCTTTTCTGTTAACCATTAAGAGAATCCTGACATATACAAAGAATTGTGTCATATATTACCTTTAAAAATGTTTTACTTTCATTTTTATATGTATTCCAATTTCCTTACTCATTATTAAGTATTTAGTATTGACATTATAACTTAAGAATGTGTATAAGCCACTTATTTACAAAATATAATAGGTTATAAACAAACTTTGTATAAAATAACTATATATACTTTATAAAAATAACTTTTAAGGTAAAGCATCATGTAGTAAAACTCACATGTTATATTAGCTATAGCTTTATACTGCATCAATGAAAATGATAAAAAGTTGTTCCATTATGGGTAGTGCTTCACTATAGATATAAATTTACTGTAATAATTATTAATATTTATAATAATTAATATTAATTAATATATATTGTTTATATATTAATTAATGTTAATATATAAATATTTTAAGGTAGATCTCTCCTTAAATGTACCCAAATGAGAATATTTGGTGGTTGATGTGGTAAAACAAACAAAACAAATCAAAACTTACAATGTAGTTCTATAGATTGGACCTGAAAATTGCATAATGTTGAAGTTTCAAGTTTTGGAGAAACAAGGGACTTAATTATTCAATGAAAATTTTCTTTTCATGGATAACTAGTTTGTGTAGTTGGATAAGTAAATCATTTTAAGGTATTGACCACTTTTTCTAATTTGCTAAACCAAAGTTATATGATACATAATTTTAATACTAGATTAAAATAAATTTTATTTTATTTTAGTGTTCCTTTTTGGGGGCACTTATGCACGACCAAGTGATTTGTGACAAATTAAAATAACAGCTGGCTACTGGATGATACTGAGTCTTTGGCATTAGACACTCTGTGTTGGTGGCCTGTTCCCCACTTATAGTTTTCCTTGAGCAAGGAACTTAGTCTCAACTATATCCAATTTATAGGAATGTGTGTGTATTTAATGAGTTAACATATGTTAACCAGCACCTTGAATATAGTAAGTGGACAATAAATATTGTACAAATATTTGTACAAATGATTATGATGAATGATAATGGTATTGAAGACCATTTTAATTCTTCTATATAAAACCGGGCTTTGGGACTTTTATTCACTAGGATGTTAATGAAGACGCACAATTTTCTGCATCTTACTTTTCTCTCTGCCTTGATTTCCTTCCTTACTATGCAGTATGATATCTGGCAGTAACTTATTTAGAAAAGACATATGTGTCGTAAATCTTATTGAGACTTGGTATGTCTACAATAAGTTTAATCTCTTTTCTCGCTTTAGTGATTGTTTGCTGGTTTAAAATTCCTCTATTTATATATATTTCTTCTGATGTGTTCAGACCCCTGTACCAGGATACCACTCTGTCCCATGAGATTGTTAATTCAGGTTCCAGTTTATCTCCCAGGTCTTTATTTCCAACTTTTCTGAGATGTTTGCCAGAATAAAGTTGGCCCATGTCCAGACTTGACCTGTCATTATACAGAACCTATATTAGAGAAAGAAAAACATGGAAGTATATATAGTGAACCTGTCCTCCAGTGACCAGACCACAACTGACTCACAACACAAAATGAGGTTTAAATGTCTCTGTCTTTGCTGCAGTCTGCACACATCCTGGATATTGTACCTGGGAGTTTCTGTTGAATGCTTTTTCTTTCCTATTTCTTGGAATACTAAATTGCATTTGCAAAAGGGAAGCTTTGTGTTGAGTTACAGTCTACTATTTTGTGCGGTCAAATTATATTATTTCTGTAGAATTTACTGACTGAACGTTGAACTTGTTTTAAGTAGAGCATAATTAAGGCAATCCACTCTATTTATGCTTAGGATACTCATTTATAAAATTACTTCTTATTTTTAAAGACAGTATAGGCTGTTTTTGATGTATTGGTGGATAAAATGAAATGCTGATATTGGTGAAGAGCTATTTCCTTAAAAAGTGTCTCAGTTCCCTGCTTAGGGAGGGAATACGTTCATTGGTATTATGTATTCCATATAGATAATTTCTATAATGTTGTCCTCAATACTGGCAGAATTCAGGTATGGCAGAGCTAGGTTGTTTTTTTGTTTTTGTTTTTGTTTTTGCTTTTTAAGGAATGTAAAAAAAGGGTTAGTTCTTCAGTCTTTCAAAGATGTGTTTCACTTTGATTGATCAACTTCTGTAGCAAAGTCTGCAGGTAAAATCACAGAAATATTTAAGGAGTGGCCGTATGGTTTTTTTAAGGGCATTAACAGTTCAGGAACATTTAAGACTTCCGTTCAAATTTCCTGGACAGGAAGAACAGTGATTGCCTAAATATAATTCCAGCTTAGGATATATGCAATAGTATCACTCAGAGAAAAGGTTGGAATGATTATTTTGGAACATGTTTTAGGAGTCCTTTGGCAGAGGGGTTTAAACTAAAACTAGAAATTAGTGAGAAGTGAATAAAGACCTTTGAGTATAAGAGTTGTGAAGTGAAAATGAGATTAACCTGGCATATATCTAGGATGAATGTAGCATGGAGATTAAAGGAAAATGGAAATTAGTTCAAAATAATTGCAGCAGTTTCTAAATAAAAGAGTTGACAGTAAAATTAAACATGAAGGTGTATGTGGAAAAACACTGTAAAGAAAGAATCCTTAAGACTTGGTCTTGGTAAATAATAGCTGTATGGAATGTGGACTTAGAACTAAACAAGAAATTTCCAAGAATTTCAACTTAGATAACAAAGAAAATGGTGAGAACAGAGTAGAGAAAATTCAGGTATAAAAAATAATGTTCAAAAAGTTAAGTTTCAATATCACTTTCTGTTTTTGTTTTTTGAGACAAAGTCTCACTCTGTCACCCAGACTGAAGTACAGTAGCATGATCTTCGCTTACTGCAACCTTTGCCTTCTGGGTTCGAGGAGAGTCACTGGGAATACAGGCCCATGCCACTATGTCGGGATAATTTTTGTACTTTAACTCAAGATAGGATTCTGCCATGTTGGCCAGGCTGGTCTTGAACTCATGACTTCAAGTGATCTGCCTGCCACAGACTCCCAAAGTGTTGGTATTATAGGGTGAGCCACCCCACCAGACCTGAAGTTTCACTTTCACTTTTGAAATGAAATTATCATTTCAGTTAGGATACATTGCAATTAATATGTTAACAGTGAAAAGCTTTCAAGCAGTTTGCTAGAAATGTAAGTCTTAAATCCAAGAAGAAATCAATTAAGTAATGTTTTATTTTTTTGAGGCAGGGTCTAGCTCTGTCACCCAGGTGGGAGTGCAGTGGCAGGATCATGGCTCATTGCAGCCTTGACCTCCTGGGCTCCAGGGATCCTAGTTTTTAATTTTTTTCCTTTGTAGAGACAAGGTCTCACTATGTTGCCAGGCTGGTCTCAAATTCCTAGGCTCAAGCAATCTAACCTGCCTCCCAAATTACTGGAATTATAGGCATGAGCTATTGGACCTGGCTATACGTAATTTTAAATTACATTAATTGATACATTAAAAATATAAATCTGTGTAGTTAGCATAAGGAAAAGAACTAAAAATGGGTTTAGATAATAAATTAATTAAGCAAGTTTGGAATGTATACCATTAATCATTAAAAGTCATTTATATTATTGTATGCAAGTAACATGCAATATGAAAATAAAAGATGCTTTACTGACAATAGTAAATATAATTAGTTTAAGAGTAATTTAAGTTAAAAGCTAGGCTACTTATTCAAAACCAATGAAAAATTTAAGCAAGATAAAGACATGAATAACTACAAGGTTTTGATCCTTGCTGGGAAGACTAAATACAGTAAGGATGACAGCACCCTTAAGTTAATATGTAGACAAGTTGTTTCTACTTAACATCCTTGTGAAATATTTCATAAAACTTGCATCAAAGAAAGTAAACTCCTGCTGGAAAAGCAAGCAAAAGTTCTTTTCTTTTTTTAAAATGTATTAACAGTAGACATGCCTTTCATATTTTTTGAAGTATAAATTTAACTTCTCTAACATGTGCAGTATATTTCAATAGAAAAGATAATAATTTATGTTTTCCAAAAATTAATGTTTCAAAAATTAATTCAAACTTTTATACTAAGCTTAAGTGAAGAGATAAAATCAGCAATGAGAAAGTGTTTCATTAAGCAAATATTAGTATAATTAAATATGAGAATGAGGACAATGTGAAATAGATCTGATACCACATCATAGCATTTTCTGGATAAATACACTATATATATATATATATATATATATATATATATATATATATATATGTGTATATACTGCATCATAACATTTTCTGGATAAATACATAATATGCATATATATAAATATATAAACATAAATATATAGAAAATAATCAAAAATCAGTTTTTATGCTGAGGATATATACAATATTTTTAATAAATCAGAAGGATGGCTATCATATTCTAGTACTTATACTATTGTATACATAGATACAATAAAATATAATGAAAATAAATATTAAAAGAAAAGCAAATAAATCAGGAAAATATTTACAAAAATAACAGAGAACAGCACTCATCCAAATGCAAAAAATATATTAAGCTATGTTAATCTAAGGGACCAATTATACTTGAAAAGTATACAAAGAAATGTTCGATTGAAATGTATAGCTTATTGTTAGATATTTATATGTCTACCTATGCAAATATTTTGTAAGCTTTCTGAGTCAGAATTTATAACACACTAATGTTTTTTATCCCAAAATATGCTAGTTGAGTCTAACAAAGTGGATTAGTTCAAAGTATAAAGGAAATTCATGTTCTCAATAACAAATAAAAAATAAAAAGCTATTTAAAAATAATACTGTGTAAGAACCAGTAATTTTCTTTCAACAATGGAATTACTCTCACAAATTTAAGGAAATAAAGGACTGTTTGGATATTATATGGAGGGGCTCATATATTCAAAGGAAAAGCCACTGAATTAAACTCAGTAAAGGCCAAGGGTAATACAGCTCTGGGGATCTTGCTATTGAAACTAAAACACATTTTTACCAGCTGTGCATCCATCAGGATAAATCTGTTAGAGTCATTTTTAGTCTTTAGGTCAATGTTTCATGTTTAATGAAGAGTCTATGTTAGGCTGGCCTACTCAAACCATGTAGATGTAGATAGGAAAATACTGATTTTGCAAAACCTCTGTTACTAGAACAGTGAGAAAGATACTGAACAGCCCAAAGCAATAAATGCTATGTATAGATAACCATTACTCACCCATTTAAAATAATAAAGATAAATTGCATATAATTTAGATATACTTACATGTTGACAGTAGCACTGTAAATCTCATCAATGTTTTAGGAGAGCAAATTTCTTATAAGTAATATGTTCTAAAAAAAATTGTTCATATACAGTATTTCCAAAATAAAATACTCCTTGGGAAATGTACTCCATGGAACTTGTCCCCAACTTCCTCTATCCCTTATTTGATCAAAATATTCTGAGAAGTGATATTTGTTACTGTAAATATGAAAAAGAACTCACATGACCAGTAAGACATGGCTAAGCAAATTGATTCTACATAATATGAACTGGTAATTCTGAAAAATGAAAGTCTTTCAAGAAAATGAGGCAGGAAAATGGGGTCTGGAGGCAGGGAACATACGGCCAATTCACACTTCAGCTATGACAGGAAATAGCCTCTCCATAGGGCGTAGACCAAGTAAATAACTTTGTAACTTTACTTCATCCTCTTAATTTATATAGGGCTTACCCCAAGTAACAAATGGAATCATCTAGAGGGTATTTAAACTCCCCAAAATTCCTTAATGGGGCCCTGAAGCCCCTGTGCTCAGGGGCTCTCACAATGTGGAGTGTACTTTCATTTTCAGTAAATCCCTTTGTTCCTTCCTTCCTTTGTGCATTTTGTCCAATTCTTTGTTAAAGATACCAAGAACCTGGACACCCTCCCCAGTGACATATTCTGGTGAGCCAGCCAGGGAGAAGAGGTAAGCCCAAAGTTTGGGATTTATTTTTCTCCTGTCTCCTTTTCCCTTCTGCTCCATACTGGGGAATATATCTTTCTTTCTTCTGTCTCTCTCTCGTTTCCAACTCAGGACCTATGGGAGTTCAGTCAGGATGGTGGGAAAAATTTTAAAGGAAATATTATAGTTATAGGTAATAGTCACAAACCTTCTTAGAAAGCCCAGGGGTTTGCATAGTTTCAGTAAAAGGTTTGGCAGAAGGCAGCTGAATTCTCTTAAAAGCTTAGGGCATAGATTCATAGGAATGTAAAGGAGTGCATATAGTCTTAAGATGAACATTTGATTACTCACAGATGCATGACTGCTCTCTACTAAGGTAGGCTGGCAATGTCAATTATCCTCTAGTGGTGTTTACTCAAGACCTTTGCATTTAATCTGTACTAAATAAAGGTGAACTTCAGTAGCTTATCAGGGCGTAGCTGCCAACTCTTTATGGGGCCATATTTTGATAGATAAAGGATGAAGGCCCAATGCAGGCAAGATATTTTAATGGTATGTATGTTGCCTCATAATCAGTCAAAAACAAAACATTGGTAGACCCTTCTTAACCCACATCATGGGTTAAAGAGATCAGTGCCAGGAAGCCTTCACTCTTCTAGAAGGGCATCATTTGTTAGGTCCTTTTTCTGTGATTTAAGTAAAAGATGCAATGATTACAAATGTATTTCCCATAAGAGCTATTTCAAGTTCTACTGCAAAGGCTACAGATACATAATAGACTTTTAAATTCTTTTGTGAAAGTTATGACAGAATTGGCTGAACAAATAAGTATCTGTGCAGCTGCTGGTACTGTGGCCTACAAAAAAAAAAATACATCAGAAGAAGATGATAGGAATTCAGTTGTAGGGGATTAACAAAAAAACTGCTTAGTTAAGTGAGTAAACTCTTTAACTAGCTCATTCTTTGATTTATTTGATTTTAGGAGATTTTGCTTGTGGGGAACTTGGGGAAGGAGTATACTCAAAACTCTTGGTATTATCCTCCCAATAGTCATAATAATAGTCTCCCTGGTGTGCCATATTTTCTCAAAGGCTTTAAGTGCTTGCATGCAGCTCTTTCTGGAATATCAAGTGGTCTCTCTTCAACTGGAATGACAAGAGCTGAAAGGCTGAAAGAAATGTGCAACTATGAGGACACAGTAACCTATGAATGACATGTTGAGACAGGAAACCCAAAATGATGGTAACTAGGAGGGCGCTACTGCCCTAAATTTTGGTCACACTCTCACCTAAGGGAGAACCAGACCAAAAGGGGAGAGCTTTTTAAAATAAAATTCTGGGAGAGCATTGTTTTGGACTAAACTTATTCACTAGGCTCCAACAGACCAAACCAAATCAAAACAGTCACTTGTGCATAAACTTTAAGAAAACACACAAGTTACAGAACAAACCAGGTTTTTTTTCTCCTGCAAATTTCTATAACAAACATTTTTGATAGTGTAGGTATCCACCCCATGAAGTTCCCAATAAATCTTTTAACCAAATTCATTTCTTCTTGCCTAGAGACCACGAAGCTTCAGATAATTATGCAACAAAAGTTCCAGCCAGTTCCAAGTGTAGACACTACCCCTGACCATCAGGAATCTATCTTGCCACCACCAGACAGAGCAGGGTGAGTGTACCATGTTCCTTAATAGGTAGGGACTACACCCCAAGCCAGCATGAAGCAGATACAGAAAAAAAGCCATCAGTCTCTCTGCCTCCCATAAAGATTGATGGGAATCACATCTCTCAGAGGGGAGATGAGGCAGGAAAAGAAGGTCTGAAGGCAGGGAACATAAGGCCAATTCACATTTCAGCTAAGACCAGAAATATTCTCTCCATAGGGTGAAGGCCAAGTAAATAACTTTCTAACTTTACTTTATCCTCTTCATTCACATAGGGCATATCCCAAGTAACCAATGGAATTCTCTAGAGGGCATTTAAACTCCCCAAATTCTGTAATGAGGCCCTTGAACACCTATGCTTGGGCCCACTCCCACACCATGAAGTGTACTTTCATTTTCAATAAATCTCTTCATTCCTTTCTTGCTTTGTGCGTTTTATCCAATTCTTTGTTTCAGAAACAAAGAATCTAGACACCCTCCACTGGTAACAAGAAGAGACTACAGATTTCCCCCCTTATCTGAGAGAGATACATTCCAAGATCCCTAGTGACTGCCTGAAACTGCAGATACTATCAAATCTTATATACTATGTTTTTTTCTATACATTTATCATTATGACAAAGTTTAATTTATAAATTAGGCACAGTAAGAGATTAGCAATAAATAATAAAATAAAACAATTATAATACACTGTAATACAAGTTATGTGAACATGGTTTCTTTTTCTTTGTCTCTGTCTCAATAATAGCTTACTGTAATGTACTCACCTATTTTTGGACCATGGTTGACTCTGGGTAATTGAAACCACAGAAAGTGAAACTGTGGTCGAGAGGACTGCTGTATATTTTTATCATTTTCTTCCTTAAAAGATTGTTTCTTTATGCAATGATATGGGTAATACAAAGTAGCAGCACTTCCCTTACGGCCTGGTAAGCTTCTCACACACCAAGCCTTCCACAGATAATAGCTATACACTCTGGACACACTATTAAAAAGCAACTGTCTGAAGGGATTAGAGAATAAAAAGCAGGAGATACAGAGACGAATTTACTTTTTGATAAATAGAGCAGCAGTAGAGTATCCTATTCTATGACTTTTATTCTGATGACAGTTCCCAGGTCTGTGCCATGAAGGGTATCTAAAGTTCCAGTGAAAAAAATGATATTGCTAGTATGAAAATGAGATGAGGCAGAATCTCTAACTAGTTTCCTCTTGAGAAAACACTAAGGTGATTAGCTTTTAGTATAACTCTACTTTCAACTGATAACTTTTAGTTTTTACCTAATAAAATCACTTCTAAGAAACCATAGCAGGGCCACAGGAGAACCTGGCTACCAAAAGGCCTGGCTGCAGCATTTTACCCCAAGTTTACTTATTCAGGAATTTCAATTCAATTCATTTATCGAATGAACTTGGGCTTCAATACTAAACAAGGCTCATTGCCACTTCCTAAAGATTGATGAGATGATTGTGAAAATCAGTGAAATTTTGATATATCTAATTGCTGAAGGAGTCCAAACAATCAGTATGTCAATATGACCCATTTTCTTGTTAAATCAAGGGTATGTATAATAATTTCCTGAAAAGCTCTCTTAAAATATCCTGGATCATAGGCCTGTCTTGATTTTTTGATTCTGATTTGGAACATGTGAAGGCAAACATATTTTTAGAAAATAAAAATTCAGAAGATGTAATTATGAAGCATAACACATTTTGAGAATGTGTAGATTATCACCTGCAAGCATAAGAAGATACAGCACAGAGATTGATTCAGTACAGAGATTGAGGTCCTCAGGGAAAGGGAGTCGATGCCAAATGCAAAAGATTACACTGTTTGTCTTAGATAGTTCAGGCTACATAACAGAATACCATAGATTGCATGACTTAACAGAAATTCATTTTATCACAATTCTGGAGGCTTGTTCAAGTCCAAAATTTGTTTCCTGGTGAAAGCCCTCTTCCTGGCCTGCAGACAGCCACCTTCTCACTTTGTCTTCAAGTGGCAGGTGGGGAAGGGGGCGCGAGATCTTTATTTTATGTTTTAAAATCTACTAATGTCATCATGAAGACTCAACCCTCATGATCTCCTATGACACTAATTATTTCTCAATGACTCATCTTCAGATAACATCATATTAGGGATTATGTCCCCACATATGAATTTGGGAGAGAGGGGGACATCATTAAGTTCATAACATAGTTTAATTTGTATTCTCAGTATGATTCAAGATGTCATTAAATCAAATTATCCAGAGTGGGTTATAGTAAAAAATGAACTAACAGAGTATCTTTTAGATAAAAACGGTGCAGGCAATTCTAGCACCAGGCTTGTAAATCAGTGCAATAGAGAAAAGTTATAAAGAGAGAAAAACTATAGAAAAAAATTATTAATTTGGGAAGAAACAGGCAGAGGAAAAAAGGAAGAAAGCAAAATAAATACAATATATTGACAATAATAGAAAAACTAATACCAAAAAAATATGTAATTATAACAAACAAGTACATGTTAAATAGAAGTGTTTTTTATTTAAACAAAATCATATTGCATAAAAAGGTTTTTAAAAGAGCTAACCAAAGATATAAAATTCATCTAACATAGGTAATTTGATGGGTATTCAAACTTGCTTTACATTTTTGCTTTTGCAAAATTCTAACAGTTTAAATAAAAATTAAGTAATTAGTAATAGACTATTAAGCAGTTATAATAGGTAAACATGAAAAGATATTCCTGGTATACTGATGAGTTAACAGTTGACTATATAGCTGTAGTTATAATTGGCTTTCAAGGACTAAAACTAAAACTAATGCTATTTGATTGATGCAAAATATGTGGAAAGACTTTTGATGCTCTCTTACATACACATTTGTATTGTTTGAATTGTCATGACGTACACGTACTATTTCTTTCAGAATTAGTAAACACAGTCTGGGTGCGGTGGCTCACACCTGTAAACCCAGCACTTTGGGAAGATCACCAGGTCAGTAGTTCGAGACCATCTTGTCCAACATGATAAAACCTGTCTCTACTAAAAGAATACAAAATATTAGCTGGGTATGGTGGCACGTACCTGTAGTCCCAGCTACTTGGGAAGCTGAGGCAGGAGAACCTCTTGGACCCGGGAGGCAGAGGTTGCAGTGAGCCAAGATTATGCTACTGCACTCCAGCCTGGGCAACAGAGAGACTCCATCTCAAAAACAAAAAAACAAAACAAAACAAAAAAACAAACAAACCAGTAAATACAAAAATAATTTTATCACAAAAAGAACTAAAATGTAAAAATTAGTAAATTATGAAAAGTAAACACAGAACAGATGAATAAAACAAAAATTACCTATGATACTTCCAGAACTATAAGCACTAATAATATTTCAGTGAACCATATTGTATTAATCTGTGTTACCAGTGCCTAACACAAAGCCTGATACACAATATGTGAGCAATACATGTATGTTAAATGGAATTGAACTAAGATGCTACTGTGAACATTTATATATCATGTTAAATAATAAGGTTCTATATACTGCTTACAATATTTGTAGTCATTGCAATTATGTAGCCAAATATAACTATGTATACACTGTTAATAAAGATTAAAAGATAATCAGGAGTAATGGAAATATTTGGAATACTGTATTTATTATTGTAGTAAAAAAACATTTATACTATCTTTCTCTGGTCCTATTCTATGTGCTTACAGCAGTAACAAAGGCAGCCAGGTTCCTGCCTTTCCTGGATGCTGCAATCTAATAAAGAGACATAGGAGAAATAAAGAAATAATAAAGGAGATAATTACAGACTGTTGTAAATTCTGTAACAAATAATCAAGGAGGGCCATTATGGGACACATGTTCTAGGAGAGGAATTTAAAGGAATAAGTACCAAGACTGTCCAAGTGATAGCATAAAGAAAATTCACTAGTAATAAATAAAGTAACTATCAGTGCTTTGGGGGAGAGGAAAAGTAGCTGAAGTAACAGAAATGGGAAGATAACAGGTAATCCAGGAATTTGCACCCACAATAAAATATTTGAATTTTGTTCAATGTGTAATTATAAGGCACTGAAGGATTTAACACAAAGTGACATAATTTGATTCACATTTTGACCTTTCAAAAAAATATACATTTTAATAAGATCATTCTGGCTCTTCTGTGAGTTTAAAAGACTTTGAGAAGTGGAGGCAAGGGTGGAAAATAAGGGATCAGTAAGGAAATTACAACAGTCCAAGTAAAAGATGATGTTTTTGATCAAATGGATGCAATTGAGAAAGAAATACATGGATATACTAGAGACGCATGTGAGAGAGATTGGGTGTGGTGGCTCATGCCTGTAATCCCAGCACTTTGGGAAGCCGAAGCTGGTGGATCACGAAGTCAAGAATTCAAGACTAGCCTGGCCAAGACAGTGAAACCCCGTCTCTACTAAAAATACATAAATTAGCTGGATGTGGTGGCACACCTGTAGTCCGAAGCTACTGGGAAGGCTGAGGCTGGAGAATCACTTGAACAGGGAAGGTGAAGGTTGCAGTGAGCCAAGATGGTTTCATTGCACTCCATCCTAGGCTACAGAGAGTTAGACTGTCTCAAAAAACAAAACAAAACAAAAAACCCCAAAAAAGGTGTTATGTGAGAGGTGGCTAGGGTTATCTAACTGTTGGTTGTAGACAATGAGAGCAAGAAAGGAAATAAGCACATAGAAACATTTACTGAACTATAAAAGCAGGGAAGAAGAGCAAGTTCTAGCAGATAAAATCACAGTTTATTTTAGAAATATTGGGTTTGTGATCCCAATTAGATATTCAACTGGAAATGCCAAGTAGACTATCTCAATTTCAGTGTGAATGCCTGGCCTGTGGATATAAATTTGGGAACTATGTCCACCTAAAGTCATGAGGCTGGATGCTATGCTGTTTTGTTTTTCCTATGGTTAAAACAAACAAACAAACAAACAAACAAAAAACAAACAAAAAAAAAACAAAAAAACTCTAGCTAATACGTAGAGATATGAATATATTTGATGAAGGTAAAAAAACAGATTTGATGAATATTTTTCTTTGGCACAAATACATTGCTTTGCCCATATTAGGCTAAAAATAAATAATGTATTAAATGATAATATGAATAAATTTTATCTTTGTAGAGAAGACTTTTAGGCGTACTTATAACATTTAAAATATATATTACTCTAGCACTGGACAATTAATAAGCATGACTCCCTACAAACTATTTTTCTGACACTTATCTGAATACTGGAGTACATTGTTTTTTCAATAAAATAAATACCAAGGAACTTCTGTGTAGTTTGAAAGGCACAGGTAATAACTTTACTGTTATGGCAGCTTCCTGCTTTGCATCAGTAAAATCTACTCCTAAGAGCAAAGCCCTAAGACGTGTTCATCTGCGGTCTCCCTTGTGGTTTGAAGGACATCTCCCAAGATGGCTTTCCAATGATCCCCTTCAGTTCTCTATTTGGTCAGCACCCAAACACCATCACAAATCAGTTTCATGTCTCCCTTTCACTTCACTCAGCAATCTGACACAAAATGATTTTGTTGTTGTTACTGTTATTGAAAAAATAGACATCAGATTTGTTCCTTGATATAGAACCACTATGTGGCTGCAAGTCTATCTATTAATCGTTATTCTATGAAAAACAATGACATATTTAGGTGTTTCAGTTCTAACAATCTTCAGAAAAAGATTAACTTTTCTTTTGTAACAGAAAAATATAAATAAGACAAAGCTCATGAAAAAATCTTTAGTACACAGACTTATCATTTGTTTAAGCAATAATACCAAAACCTTCCTGAGACATAAAGTTGCCTCATGTTTATGAACATATGCCATTATTTGTGAAGAATTTTAAACGAACTTATCTCCAGTGTTTTCAGGCATCCTTTTCATTTCAGATTTGCAAACCAAAGCATATATTCGAAATCATCAATGTTCCAATATGCTTCTATTAGATTCTTGGACATGTCAGAGCTTTAGTTCCAAAGAGGAATTAAAAAAAAAATTAATAGAAGAGAAGGGAATCTTGTGACTGACATATTTTTACTATAACAAATTTGGCAAACTGTTTTTCTTAGAGGAATATTTAAAAATTCATGAATGTAACGTTGGTTAAGAAGTTTAAATTTTGCTCTGTGTTGAAAGTAATGTTGACATAAATATAAACCAGATTATCATTGAAAAGCTTTCTAAATTATTCATATATAAGTATTTTAAATAATAAAATACTATTATGGTTAAGCCTCAATTGACATACAATTTTATCCATTTATATTAGATTTAACTATTAATGGGCAAGAATATATTATTCAGTGATAAGTAATATAATACGCTATTAAACTGTAATTAGTAGTTTATAATTTGTTATTTTCTTGAAATTTAGAAAAATTGTGCTGTTAACTACTCCAACACTGAATCATTTCTTTGTCCTCTACAGTGTTCAGTGTGCCTGCTGCATATGTTAGTGATGTGGTTTTTCCTGCAGAGTTCCTTATTGAAAAGACCTTGAGTGCCTATAGCTCTATTAAATTTTCCTCTCTGATGGCATAACCATCAATAACTACAACCCACTGATTTTATCACCTTTTTGCTTCCCTCTTAAGCCAGCTTAAATTCCATGGCCAGTTACTATAATATCTTCCCTTCCTATAATTTCAACTCCCTTGTCTTGCTCTTGGTCTTCTCTTTGCCATGTTGGCTTGGGGAAAACACAAGTTCTGGTTTATGTCTACAACCCCTAAGTTGCAAGTAAAAACAACAAAAATAAATGCACAACCATGTGGATTGCTTTTAAATTCAAAGGCAGTAACCTCAAAGAAGCTCTTAAGGCTGCCCAGCAATCACATTCCACTGCACTGGTAAAATGCTCTCCTGTTGTCATGGATATAGCCTATATCCTTTACTTAAACTACACACAATTTTTTCCATCCTATTTTCTGAGAATATAAAAGCAGTCAGAAGAGAATGTTCGAAACTCCTGCCCTCATAGCTACCAAACAACCATCTTCTGTACGCTTTCCTTCCTTTACCACGGAATAATTATCATTGCCAAAAATAAAAGCCATCTCCTCCACGGTGCCCTTTCAGCCAGTCAACAACGTTGTTCAGCAGCCTCCCTTGCTTCTGTACTATTGCTTACTGCCCCTGTTTACTGGATCATTTCCATCCGCGTTCACATATCTTATAATTTCTCCCATTTAAAAAAAACAAAAACAAAAATGATTTTTCCTTTAACTACACATAGAGAACACATTTTTGTTCCTATTTATAACAACACTTTTGGAAAAAGTGGTCTATATTTTTTGTCTTAAACTTTTCCATTCCTTTTCAAACTTGTTAAAATGTGAGCTCTGAATGAAGAGACCCCCCGCCCCCAAACAGGCTTTGTGTGAGTAACATGGCTTCACAACTCCATAGAAAATGTTCTTTTGGATGTCACCAATATCTTCCACATTGAGAAATCCAGTGTTTATTTCCCTGTCTTCAGCTGGCTTGACCTCAGCAACATTTGACACAGATGATTAATCTGCTTTCTGAATTTTTTTTTTCACTTCCTATACAAAGAACCCTTTTTAACATGGCTTTTTGTTTGACTTCATGGGCCACTTCATATTACTGTCTGCTGGTTTCTCCCCCAATCAATTTACTTTGTTATGCTCCTGGGATCTCAGATTTTGAATCTCTTCTCTTAGCATCTCTAATTAATACAGTAGTCCCCCACTTGTCCATGGTTTTACCTTCCGCAGTCTCAGTTACCTATGTCTACAGGGTCTGAAAAGATTAAATGAAAACTTCCAGAAATAAACAACTCGTAAGTTTTAAATTGTTCTGTTCTGGGTAGCATAATGAACTCTCTCACATGCTTATATATTCTTTTGAAAACTAATTAGGATCTTTGCCAGTTTTATGACCCAGGAATGTCTATTCTCAAGCATCTGGAAGCCATTTGTTTGAAATGTAAACAATAAGGAAGATAACCCCAGATTCCAGCTTCTGTGGGAATACAAAGGGCTAACCTAGGTGAACATATTATTCTAAGTAGTGGAATATTTCCAGTTGTAAAGAATACATTAGTTTTTCCTCTGAATAAGTACAATTAACTGATGCAGATTATCATCCCAATTACCATGCTGACTTTAGGATGAACTATGACAAATGATGCTGTCAAATCTTCTTTCTGAAAAACTAGTAATCATTTATTTTGAAAACATGTATGCAATGACTTGGGTCTGCTTCACTATATAAAAAGGCTGAGGTATTTTTTGTCTTTGCAATCTCTTAGCAGATTGTACTATACATCACATTCTGATTTAAACTTTTTCAGTAATAAACTGTTTTCTTTCTCTATTACTTTTGTGGAAAGGATTTTTGAGTTGGGTGGAAGTAGTAACTGTATGAAGCAACTACCACTGCAAGACCAGAAAAGGATAATGATGATATTAAAGAAAACATAAATCTTGGAGTCCAAAGTTAATAGAGTGCTTGTTTCCTCAAAACTTAAGCAACAAATCATGTTTTCTTGCTTTTGAGTTTTTGCTTTCCTAATACACAAAAAATGGTAGAATATTTTTAAGTTGAATTTTTTTTTCATTACTGAATTTTGCATATCTTCAGGTGTTTAAAAGCCATTTTTATAGCTTTTTCTGTGAATTTTTTTTTTGCTTTTGCCTCCTCAATTTTAAAGAACAATATAATTTTCCAAACTTTTAAAATTTTATATAGTGCTAACTACAGGAAAAGACATATTAAAGAGCTTGCTTTCACACCTGGGCCAAAAATTTAGAGGAGGAGCATACAATGTCCTTGGCTTATATGGTAGATATTGCAGGGGAAAGAAAGAAATTCTTGCAGAAAGACTGAAACTCTCTGATCAATTTCTCCATTTCACTTGTAAATTCTTCTTATGATAAATATAAGGCTTTGGGATACAAATTAACACAAGAGAATACTTCCCTTGTAGAGTCCAAACATAGTTTGTATATAGCTGCGTTGTATGGTGAATTGATATAGTCAGTTGTTTGCTGAAGGTATTTTTTTCTGGAGGATTCAGCTATTTTCTGGAAAATAGCAGCATAATATTTATGTATCTTTTTGCGATGACTCATTCCCTCTGAAAAATGCTATGATAAACTCATCCAGTATTTAAACAGAAACTAATCTACAAATTGTGTGACGTTTAAGCCACATAGTTGAATCTTGGCAGGAAGTCGTAAGCTTTTGTGGTTTGCATACTCATAATTATCTATATATTAAGAAACACCCCAGGAATCTCTATACTTAATATGGCAAACTTATGATGTGGTTAGCCTCTAACCACATTTCAAGACCTTATTTTTTTCTTCTGTTTCTCAGTGGATTTCTTTGAAGGCATATCCTGGAAACAGAAGTTAAAAGAGCTTAGGCCATGTCTAATTAATGTCATATGTCTTATAGGGTAGGATCAGATATCTAAGCCAGATACTGATTACAAAAATCTATGAGATAGTACTATACAAAAGAGATAATGAAATAAGCACAATTTGAGGGTAGTACATTTTATGATTCATCACTGAAATGAAAATCATTAATATCAACCTAAAAAAAATTTGGCAATCTGTTGTGCATTGCTTTGTGCTCGAGAGTTTGGTAAATACAGAAATAAACATGGCAGAGTCCTTCCTCTTCCTCTGAAGGATGCAACACTAGGTATATAAAACAACTGAAAAGAACTTTAATGCAAGGTATAGTCTGTAGTAAATTTGTGACAAACTCACAATAATTCATAAGAAGGAAATATTACTATTAATAGGGAGAATTATGAAAGTATTATGAAATGGGTAACAGAGACATAGACTCTCACCAGAAAGAGACATGAAGGGAAAGAATGAATAAAGTATACTAGGTAGGAAAATACTAAAATGTGTAGAAAATTGTGAGTACTTTGCTTTTACTGGAGTTTCAAAAACATGAATAGAATATGGTTGTCATAGGTAGTTGTATAATTATGAAGGGCTTTGAATGTCAAGCTGAAGATTATATCTTTAAATTAGAAGACAATAGAGAAGCAAAGTTTAAAAATGCAAAGACACATGATATGAGATGTAAAATACCCTTAGCAATGTAGAAATCCAAAGACAATTTAGACTATTATAATCTAGGTAAGCAGTAATAGGCACTTTGCCTGCATCATGGATCAAGAATTTTAAAAAGGAGAATGTCTGTTTCATGAACATTATTCTCATTTTGAGATCTGTGGTTCTTGACCACCAGCAAGACACATAGGTAAGAAAAGGATACAAGCACCAAGGCTGGAAGATGAAGTGATGAAAACTATTGACCATAATTTAAGAAGAATAGGACCTGTTAAAGTAGATGAGAAACACTGTATGGTGTCCCAAGTCAATATTGTTCCTTTTGCTGTTGTTGTCCATATTTACCTTAACTTAGTAGTATTATTACTGTGTATTTTCTTAATTAGTTTAGATTAGACTTTAGAAAATTTCCTCTGTAATGCTAGTGCAAACAATGTCCAAGAAATTATCAGTAAGTAGTATAATGAAAATGAAAGGTAACACGTGTAGATCAACTAGATCTTGCCATTTTTCCTCAGAGTTTTTTTTTTCACATCATTACAAACTCATTAAAAACTGGATTTTAAAAACAGTCAGATTGAGATAAAATTGAAATGTAAATGAAAAATAACCCACACATAAAGAGAACTGGCAAATGTTGACTTATATATACACTCATTTTACTATCATCAAATCAAGATAATAAACACATCTATTACTCTCAAAACATTCCCTTTGTCTTTTTGTAGTTGTGATTGAGACTTTTTAAAAAGTGTCCCAAATTCTTACCTACCTTGGCAAATATTGTACATACACTGTGGAAAGGTGTATTTTGCTGTTTTAGGCTGTAGTGTTCTATAAATGTAAATTAGGTCAAGTGGTATACTTAACTTATTTTTCATTTGTTTTTTTAATTATTGAGAAAAATGTTCAAATTACTATTCAACATTTGATGTTTTCTACATGGATTTGATTATTTCTACCTGCAGAGCCACCTGATTTTGGTTTATGCATAATCAGATGCATTATTATTTGGGAATGTTATAGCCTCTTAAAGTGACCCTTTATCATTATGAAACAAACTTCTTTATTTCTGGTAATGTCCTTTCCTCTTAAAATTACTTTGAAAATAATATAGCCACTGATAATTAATTTTATTTAGTGTTTGCATAGCATATTGTTTATGATTTTTTTACTTTTATCCATTTTGCGTTTCTTACATTGGAAGTGAATTTCCCAAAGGATTCACATACTTTGGTCTTGCTTTTTATCCAATCTCTTTGAAGGATTTTCTTTAACATTTCTTGCATTTATTGTACTGTGAGCCTGATGGTGATAGATTATATTCAGTTTTGTGTAATTGTTTTTATTTTACATCCATTTTTGAAACATTTTCAATGGGTATCTTAGTTAGCTCAGGCTACCACAACACAATCGCACAGACTGGGTAGCTTAAATAACAGAAAATTACTTTCTTACATTTCTGGAGGTTGGAAGTCAAAGACAAGGCAACAGCATGGAGACCTTCTGGTGAGTGGTCTCTCTTTGAATAGCAAGATGGCTGCCTTCTTGCTGTGTTCTCACATGGTAAAGAGAGGGGGAGCAAGAAAGAGAGAGACAGAGAGGAGAGAGAGAGAGAGCGAGCTCTAGCACTCTTAAAAGAGCACTAATTCCATCATGAGGGTCCTACCTTCATGACATCATCTAAAACTAATTATCTTTCAAAGGCCCCAACATGAATGGATGTTGAATTTTACCAAAAGTCTTTTCTGCATCCATTTAGATGAACATGTGATTTTTGTCTTTAGTTCTGTTTATGAGATGAATCACATTTATTGATTTGTACATGTTGAACCAATCTTGCAACCCAGGGATAAAGTCTACTTGATGTCTAGGGATACAACTAATGAGGGAAGTGAAGGATTACTACAAATGACTACTCTAAGAAATCAGAGATGACACAAACAAATGGAAAAACTTTCCATGCTCAGGTATAGAAAGAATTAGTATTGTTAATATGGCCATACTACCCAAAGCAATATATAAATTCAGTGTTATTCCTATTAAATTACCATTGGGGTTTTCACAGAACTAGAAAAAACTATTTAAAAATTTATACAGAACCAAAAAAGAGCCCAAATAGCCAAAGTAATCCTCTGCAAAAAGAACAAAGCTGGAGGCATCATGCTACCTGACTTCAAACTATACTACAGTTCTACAGTAACCAGAACAGCATAGTACTGGTACAAAAACAGCTACATAGACCAATAGAAGAGACTAGATAACCCATAAATAAGACCACACAAAGTGATCTTTCATCAAAGATCACTTGGATGAAATTGATAAAAACAAACGATAAGGAAAGGATTCTCTGTTCAATAAATGAGCTGGGATATCTGGCTAGCCATATGCAGAAGATTGCAACTGAACCCCTTTCTTACGTAATGTACAAAAATTAACTCAAGGCAGATGCAGTACTTAAATATAAGACCCCAAACTACAAAATCCTGGAAGTCAACCTGGGAAATGACATTCAGGACATAGGCATGGCAAATATTTCATGAAAAAGACACCAGAGGCAATCACAAGCAAAGCAAAAATGGACAAATGTGATCTAATTAAACTAAAGAGTTTCTGCACAGAAAAGAAGCTATCAACAAGCCGACAACCTACAGAATGGGAGAAAATATTTGCAAGTTATACATCTGACAAAGGTCTAATACCCAGCATCTATAAAGAACTTAAACAAATTTACATTAAAAATTTTCACTAAAAACTGGGCAAAGTACATGGACAAGGCTTTTCTAAAGAAGGCATACATGTGGCCAACGATCACATAAAAGAATGCTCAACATCACTGGTCATTGGAGAAATGCAAATCAAAACCACAATGAGATATCATCTTATACCAGTCAGAATAGCTAGTATTAAAAAGTCTAAAAATAACAGATGCTGGTGAGGTTGTGGAGAAAAAGGAATGCTTATACACTGTTGGTGGGTATTCAACTGTTGTGAAAGACAGTGTGGTGATTCTTCAAAGACCTAAAGACAGACATACCATTTGAGCCAGCAATCCCATTACTTGGTATACACCCAGAGGACTATAACTTGTTCTCTTATAAAGACACATGGATGCATATGTTCATTGCAGCACTATTCACAATAGCAAAGACAGAATCAACCCGAATGCCCATCACTGATAAACCAGATAAAGAAAATGTGCTACATGTACACCATGGAGCACTGTGCAGACATAAAAAAGAACAAGATAATGTCCTTTGCAGGAACATGGATGGGGCTAAAAGCCATTATTTTTAGCAAACTAATGCAGGGACAGAAAACCAAATACTGGATTTTCTCAGTTATCACTGGAGGCTAAATGACGAAAACACATGCACGCATAGAGGGGAACAACACACACTGGAGCCTATTGGAGGGTTGAGAGTAGGAGGAGGGAGAGGATTAGAAAAAATAATTAATGGGTACTATGCTTAATACTTGGGTGAGGAAATAATCTGTACAACAAACTTCCATGACACAAGCTTACTTAAGTAACAAACCTGCACACGTACCCTTAAAATCAAAATGAAAGTTACAAAAAAAAAAAAAAAATTACGAACTCCATTTGTATAAACTAGTAGGATCTGACAATCAGCTTGGAGGACACCGGAGTTCTAATCTAATCTAATCTTGCCTCGTGGCACTGATGGAAAATTCAAAGGCATACAGGTGCCATGCATGCAGGTAATAATATCTGACCCATTTCACTGAATGAGCAAACCCAATGACAAAGTGACAGCGGCCTTGGAGAAGTGGAAAAGGTATGCCCTGTATAAAATCCAAAGAAGCAGTGGATTGTTGGTAAGAGGAATATTGGAAGAGGATAGCCACGTCTGAGGTTTCAAAATCAGCAGGCAATTTACTCTGTGTGTGAGATTGTATGTGTGTGTGTGTCTGTGTGTGAATTCCCAAGTTTCTAACTTTTGATCAAAGATTATTATTTCTTCTGCACGTCGTGTGGGCCGAACAGCGAAATGGTGGGCTACTAATTTGCAAGGCTTTATCATATATAGTAAAACCGACTTCCTCCATTTTCTGGAACACATGTTGCATAGACATGGGACTGAAACATTCAAGCAAAAAGTGAAAGACCAAGGCAATCATCTATGGAAGAGAAAATTAAACCCACACTGTAATAAAACAACTCCAATATTTAGACACAAGAAGAAAAATTTTGAAAGTATTTTCTCCAAATAGCTTCATTGTTGTTCACCTATACTTGAAAGAGCTGATGACTGGACTGTTTTATCCATAGGCAAATGAAACTAACCATTTTTAAATAAATAAAAAAAAACTTTCTGAATACAGTGAAATATTTCTTAATATAATATTACTAGGTGAATAATGTGTCATTTTATTTATTCTATAGTGAAAATGTTGCTTTTCTAGAGATAACTAATAGAAGAGAATAGAAATTTATTCAGTGAACTGTGAGTCTTCCCAAGACACTAGGCCTGAAAAGTGTAGTTTTATTCCAAAGCTATTTATAAACCTTGGCCAAAATTAAAATTGTCTCTAATTTACTGAAAGAAATTTTAAATACATCACTATTTTGAACAAAGTTTGTAACTTTTTTCAGGAATGCACTTTAAGAGAATATGAAAAAAATGCATAATAAAAATAAATTATGTTAATTTTTAGCTAAAGAATCATGAAATATTAAACAATTTTTAGATATTTTAAGTAGAAAATTAATTTGTCTCTTTAATTTCAGCACACATTTTAAGTTTGGACATTTGTCCCCTGCAAATCTCATATTAAAATTTGATCCCAAATGTTAGAGTTGGGTCCTAATGGGAGGTGTTTGGGTCATGAAGGAAGAGTGTGTTCTCACTTTATTAGCTTCCAGGGGAACTGATTGTTATAAAGAGCCTGGCACCTCTCTCCCTGCATTCTTCCTCTCTTGCCATGTGATACCTACTCCCTTTCACCTTATACCATAAGTGAAAGCTTCCTGAGGCCTGAGAAACAGATGCTGATACCATAGCTTCTTGTATAGCCTGCAAAAATGTGAGCCAAGGCCTTTATAAGGCCAAGTTATCTAAAAGTTTATCAGAATTAGATATAATAATGATCAATCATTGAAAAATTTTATTTTTTTCTTAGTCTGATTGTGATTATTTGGTATCCAATCCCAGAAGTTGTGTAAAGCTTAATTTCTAATGCCAGCCTTGTTACAGAGAAAAGTGGCAGTATATAATGTAACTTGTTCTTCACGATCCATTCCAATGCTTGTGATGTTTCCATAGCACTTAAGAGAATTCGTACAATAATATGATTTATATAAGCCAAATGCTATGATTCTTATTACTTCTTTTCTCCTCATCTATGTGTACTAAATTCATTTCTCATGTGCATTCTGGCTAAACAGACACCTGTTTTGCTTTCAGATTTGTTCTCTACCAATGCTTCACACTTCTGACAGGAAACCGCCTTCTGGATTTGTGGAAAGAGCACCAGTAGCAGACTCCCATGGAAGTTGGGAGCGGTAAGAGTAGGAGAGAAACTTAGGTATCCCACCATTTGCTGTGGCATTTAACATCTCTTCCTCAGCCTCAATTCTGCCAAATGGCTCAGATTTTTCAGCTCTGATGACAAAATCTGCATTTAGTTCCTATAGCACTAGCAAGAGGAGTACCTCTTATTATTCATAATTTTGGGTTTGTTTGGTCTTTTGGCACTTCTATCTTCAGTGTAATCATTTATCTTCATTAAACATTCTCTAAGACTTTGAAGTGAGTGATTTCTGCTTCCTTTAATATACATGCCCAAATACAGGACTCGACATAGTTCCAATGCCATCAATTAATAGCACATACCCTTTAATATATAGTAAGACTGTTCTAGATAAATAAAAATTAAAATGGTTTCATGGACATAAAGTCTTGTGGTTTTGAATTATTCTGAAGCTCTGTAAGTTGTATGCACAATGTCCAGTTCAGAGAAACAAAGCACCTACAGACTAGGGATATTAATCACTTCATTAATCAGTCACAGACAGAAAATATGTTTTACAGGTATTGATCGACTTACGACCTATGCAACTTACGACCATTCGACTTTACAACCATGACCACAATCGCTAGCTACAACTGCTCCGCGTCTGGCAGCGCAAACGTTGCCCAGCTGGGCATACAACAGTGCAGACCAGCTTCTGGCAGCACCACCATCTCCATGTGCACCATTTCAACTGTACATATAGCCAACTCAACTTATGCCCAAATCATGTTACGACCATTTCGCGGTCCCGACCATGGTCGTAAGTCGAGCACTAGCTGTACTTTTTAGGCCTGGTCACAAGAACTCTACTTATTGATGAAATCTTTTAAACAAAAGTTTTATTGTCAAGCTTCAGGTATTTTAAAGTGAAAAATATTATACAGACATTTATATGATGAGTTTTTGTTAACTAAGAGATAGCTTTTATGAAATGATGTGGTTGTCATTCTTTAAATTTATGTTAGTTAATATGTTTAAAACCGTAATACCCCCAAAAATATTTGATAGAAAAGTTCTTACTGATGCTAAAACATGTGTGTGTGAAAGAAGACTTACAAATATTTAAAAAATTCTTAACTACTGCAAGATGCCATTTTCTGATGCATAAACAATACCACTCATATTTAAAATTAGAAAGAGATAAATACCTTACAATCTATTTCTCACTAAAAACCTAGACTATAAAACTTCAAATAAACAATAGCAAAGCTTCTAAACAGCCCCAATCCAACTAAGTACATGCAGATTAATAATTTACAGTATTTTTCTAAGAAAATGTCAGCAAATACTGGTTAGTAGAGTCAGTTTTTGCTGAGAAATCTTTTTTTTAACTTTCTTATGTTGGATTTCATATTCTCAGTGGTTATAGCTGATTTCAACTGGTCTTTAGTTAGTTTCCTTGTTGCTCACAAAGATTTTTCCACATGCTATTGCTCTCCAGGAATATACCAACATTCACGCAGACTTCTCAATGAATGACACAGAAAGATTCCTTTTAAGGTAAGTTTCTAGTTACTACTATTGTATAAGCAGATATTTTTACCAACTCAATCAAAAATTTAGGAAAACACTTAAAAAATCTTGTGATATTTATTTGAATGTAAATTATGAGGAGTATATAATATTATTATGAAAGGAGAAACCATAAATTATACTTTTCCACCCATTTTCTGTGAGGAGAAAAAAGGAAAATCAAGCAATTTTCTAAGATGGGTGATGATTTTTATGAGAAAGTCCTCCCTTATAAATATTTTAGTCTTATTCCTTTCAAAAAAAGAAATCCTTTTCTTCTAGCAATTTCTAAAAATGTAGGTGGTGTATTCTAAAAAGGGCAGCAATTGAAAACTTCTGTGTCTTGAAGACAACATTTTTATTCTGATTATAAAACAACTCGATATTTTCTTTTAAAAAATTCAGCATATGAAGACTGCACACAAAAGCAACTAGAGAGTAGACTACTGACAATTCAAGGTATCTGAATATCAGTTTGTCATGTCAAACTCAGATCTTACTGAATAGGCAATAATACCAACATCATTGAGTGTCCAATGGACTCTCACTATATTATATTAATTCCAATGTTTATTTTAAACTTTACTGGGGTATAACTGACATGCAATAAGCTACACATATTTAATGGCCATAATTTGTTGCGTTTTGACACATCTATACGCTCTGATATGGTTTGGCTCTGTGTCCCCACCCAAATTTCATCTCTCATCTTGAACTGTAATCCCATGTATCAAGGGAGAGGAGTGATTGGATTATGGGGGTGGTTTCCCCTATGGTGTTTTCCCAATAATGAGTGAGTCTCACAAGATCTGATGGTTTTATAAGCGTCTGGCATTTCTCCCACTTGCACTCACTTTCTCCTGCTGCCTTGTGAAGATGTCTGCTTGCCCTTTCACATTCCATCATGATGGTAAATTTTCTGAATTCTCTCTAGTAATGCAGAACTGAGTCAATTAAACTTCTTGCCTTTATAAATTAGCCAGTTTCAGGTAGTATTCTTTACAGCAGTGTGAGAATGAACTAATACAAACTCATAAAACCATTACTACAATCAAGGTCAAATGTTTTCTTATGCCCATTTGTAAGCACTCCTGCCCTATCATTTTCCAACCAATTCCAAGGCAAATGCTGATTTGCTTTCTGTGGCTATAAATTGATTTACACTTTGTAGAATTTTATATAAATGGGATGACACAGTACATTTTAATTTTTGCTCTAGCTCCTATCACTTAATGATAGTGATTTCAAGTCTCACTCATGTTGTTACATATACGAGTAATTTATACTTTTTTATTGGAAAGTATTATTCCATTTTATGGTACCAAAGTATTGCCCATTCACTTGCTGATGGACATATGGGTTGTTTTCAGCTTGGGGTTCTTAAAAGTAAAGCATCTAGGCCGGGCGCGGTGGCTCAAGCCTGTAATCCCAGCACTTTGGGAGGCCGAGGCGGGTGGATCACGAGGTTGAGAGATCAAGACCATCCTGGTCAACATGGTGAAACCCCATCTCTACTAAAAATACAAAAAATTAGCTGGGCATGGTGGCGCGTGCCTGTAATCCCAGCTACTCAGGAGGCTGAGGCAGGAGAATTGCCTGAGCCCAGGAGGCGGAGGTTGCGGTGAGCCGAGATCGCGCCATTGCACTCCAGCCTGGGTAACAAGAGCGAAACTCCGTCTCAAAAAAAAAAAAAAAAAAAAAAAAAAAAAAAAGTAAAGCATCTATGAACATAGAAATACAGGCCTTGGTGTAGACATATGTCATCATTTCTTTTTGGTAAATGCCTAGAAGCAGAACAGATTGTATGGTAGGTGAATATTTATTTTCCTAAGAAACTACAAAACTTGCTTTCAAACTGATTGTGCCATTTTACAGTCTTACCAAGTCTAGTTCCAGTTTCTTCATATCTTCACCAATACCTGGCATAGTGTTGTTTTATTTTAGTCATTCTAAAAAAGTATTGTCTCATTAGGACTTCATCTTACATTTTCTTGATTACCCATGTTGCTGAAAATCTTGTCATATGCTTTCGGTAATTAATATATCTTCTTTTGCGACGTGTCTTCAAATATTTTACCTATCTTTTATTATGTGCATGTCTTACTATGTGTTGTAAGAGTTTTTACATATAATAAACTAAAAAGTTCATTGATATATGTGAGATGTTTTCTTCTAACATGTGACCTGCATTTTCATTTTCTTAATAGTGTATTTTAAAGAGAAATTTCTTTGTTTTGATTAAGTCCACTATATGAATTTTTAAGACATTGCTCTACAAGAGCAGTTTTAGGTTCACAGCAAAATTGAGAGAAAGTTACGGAGACTTCCTATACAGTCCATTTCCCTGATCTATCTATCTATCTATCTATCTATCTATCTATCTATCTATATATATCAGGGAATATATTCCCCCATTACCTACTTCCCCCATCAGGTGGTACATTTACTACAATTGATGAACTTATATCTACATCATAATCACACAAAGTCAATAGTTTATATTAAGGTTTACTCTTGGTATTGTATCTTCTGTGGGTTTGAACAAATGCCCAGTCACATGTATTTACTACATAATACCATACAGAATATTTTTTACTGCTCAGAGTAAATCTGTGCATTGCCTAGTTATTGCTCTCCATTCTACCTTTTTGCTGTCTCCATAGTTTTGCCTTTTCCAGAATATCACATAGTTGGAATTATATAGCATATAAATTTGTCAAATTGACTTGTTTTGCTTTTCATAGTTTTATAGCTTATTTCTCTTTATTACTGAATAGTATTCTCTTCTCTGGATGTCTTATAGTTTACTCATTCACCCACTGAAGAACCACCCATCTTGGTTGATTCTAAGACTGGCAGTTATAAATAAATCTATGAATATCTATATGCAGGTTTTTGTGAGGAACAATGCTTTCAACTCATTTGGGTAGGTACCATAGAGCAATAATTTTTGTATTTTGTGTTTCATGCTTTTTGAGTTTTAAGAAACTTTTGCCTATCCTAAGTTTCCATGATTTTCTATTCCATTTTCTTCTAGACGTTTTCATAGTCTTAGGTTTTACATTTATATTGATGATCAACTTTTAGGATTTTTTTTAAGTAACCAGGATTTTATTTGAAACCCTCAAGCTAATATTTGAACTCTGTTTTATCTCTCTGTCATTTACAGAATCAGATAAGTCACTGAGGGCATATATAATCTCTATAATTTGTATGTTTTTGAGCCTCATATTTCTTACATAATAACCTGCTAATTCTATCCTTCTCAAACTTACATACTGAAGATAACAACTGATAATAAGAATAATATATGGTGGCTATATATTGAGTAATAGTTCAGTACCAACAAGTTTTACTTATTATTTCATTGACCCTTCCCAACAAATGTATTGTATATATTATAGTATTCTCATTTGTAAAGGTAAGAAAATTATAACTCAGAGAAGTTAAATAACTTATCCAAAGTTGCGCATTTAGTAACTGGCAAAAGCTAAAAATTGGACACTATTCTGATGTTGCATTGTCAAATTTTAACCACTGCTCCATTAATCCTTTTGAAATGACGATTTTCTAAACTCTACTGTATTTTCAAATCACTTTTTAAACACTCCATTACATCATTAACTAAAGTCAAACACATCTCATTTCTTAAAATATGTGGCCTCTCCTGTGGTCTTCCAAAATAGTTCTTCTTATTTTTCCCAACTTTTTTATACTTATGAGCATTTTCCTAGGTTCAACTTGTTTGCCCTCATCTATGTCTGATTGTCTGTAGCTTTTTCTTCCCTCATTTTCAGGCCAAACTTGTTTGCTCACTTATATCTGACTCCATAGTTTTTCTTCACATTTCTTGAATATTATATCCCTAACTCACAAATCATTTTATTTACAGAAAATTTCATAATGACTAGAAAAATATGTAGCTTAGTTACTGAGCACTTGCTTTGTCTGGGCACTAGGCTATGTAATTTTTATAATATTATCTTCTAATACGTTACAACCTTATAAAACAAGTATAATTATTATTTGAACTTAACAAATGAAGAAACTGAATTGGCCACTAATTCAGCCATAGTTTAAAGAAACAATAGAGCCAGGATTTGATCCAGGTTGGATGTTTCTTCATTTCTTACACTCTATTCTCTAACAGTATAACAGAAATAAAGTAACAGCTTTTTCCAGCTAGCAAGTCTCCTGACAAACTTTTTTTTCCTAAAGGTGAATGTGGCTGATTCTGTAGTCTTGGGGAGAATGTTTAGTACCATGGAAAAATAAATAGCATCTTCTGTCAAAAACAAGTTATATAAATTTATAACAGTTAATAAAATTTTGAGGAAAACTTGGGGAAGGAGAAAAAAAATTGATAATGATTTCTATTAAGAGTGACCACTGCTTCAATCTGGCCTCAGGTTACATACTCCACTCCTAGCAAGCCTTCACCTGGCAGGGCTAAATTAATTCTCATTAACAAGAATTTTCATGCTTCACCTTAAATATTCTTCAGTCAAAAAGAGGAGGAATCTCGTTCTTCAGTCTAAATACCATCCACGTTCCTTCCAAGAAATAACTGAAAATGGAAATGGACATTCTGTTAGAATAACAAGAACTCCAAACTTCCTGAACATACTTTCATAAATGAAGTAATATGACTCTTATAGGTCAAGACGAATCAATGACAATACTCCATAGTACAATACACAAATCTGAGTTATTCAGTCTTAATTTGCACAATGTCAAGACTCCATCTGTCCAGTTCAGATAACTACAATCCCAGTTCTGTTTAGTTTTTGTCACATTCTTTCTGTCAGCTAGATATAGAAAGAATAATACACTAATACATGCCTTTTATTTTACCACAGTTTTATAATTTTCTGCTTGCAAATACACTGAACTGATTTAACTGAACTACCTTATTATTTGTCTTCAAAAATTATATCTTCAGTGTTTATGTAGCTAATCATTGATACAAAAATTTTAAAGCCAGAAACACCTTGAAAATTAATCTAACCCATTTTTCAGGCAACAAATATGTTCTTCTAGATAGTTATATGATGTAAGCTTACACATAAAGTTAATGGCAGTGTTTTAACTAGAATAAAACACCTTCTATATCTAAATTTGGAGACATATTTCTAGGAAATTTTACAGAATTTTGTTTTTTAGCTTACAGCTCTTCCCCTTAAGAAGAGTTAACAAGGGTGGGGAAAATTAATTTCTATCGGAGAAGAACAGATGTTATGACATCATTTATGTGGCATTCAGAAAAATATCAAAAAATATATAAATATATGTACATATACTGAAAAGCAAAAAAAAATTAAGTCTGCATCTATGATATGATTTTTAGAAAATGAGAATTACAATTATAAATTCTGAGTTTTTGTGTGCTAGGGCTCTAAAACAGAACACTTACTCTGTAAAGGTTCAGATAGTAAATATTGTCAGCTCTGTGGGCCATATGGTCTATCACAATTACCGCAATTTGTTGTTGTTGTGAGAAAGTGGCCATAGACAATATGTAAATGAATATGGCTGTGTTCCCATAGAACTTTATTTACAAAAGCAGGAGCCAGGCTGTAATTTTCCAACTCCTGCTCTAGATTGATGCATGATTTCTTTCATTGGGTTAATTATTCTTTAAATATTGATTGAGCTAGTACTTTATGCCAATATCTGTTCTAGGCTTTGAAGATAGAACAGCCAAAAAACTATCTGTCGCATGAAACTCAGAGTTTAGTCACAATAAATTAATAATTATGTTGTAATTAATAGCAATAAATTAATAACTGAATGTAGAGTATGTCAGGTGAGGATAAGCACCAACAAAAAGAACATAGAGATAAAGTGATAGAGTTTGAAAGGACAAGGAAAGTCTTGCTAATTCAGAAAGTAGGGGCAAGAAATCCTCTCTGATGAGCAGAAAACAGCATCACGTGATTACAGGGACTATGTTGATATTTGCCAAGTTTATTTACAAGTCCTGTGTAGAAAAGCTATTTTATTTCTCTGCTGTTATTGGGGTTTATCCTTCTCTCTCTTATTTTTCAGTTCTTTTAAATGCCTGCTATAGGCATCCAGAATACCTGCTTGCATGGACTAACAACCTGAGGTGCCCCACTCTTGCTGTGCAGAGATACTAGTGTAGGCGGCCCTCTATGTTTTACATCTAGGTGAATCTCCAGGTAGTTGGAGAACTTGCTCACCTTGATCAGAAGCCTAATCCATCCCACCCTTTCTGTGCATAGATTGTGGTGCAGTGGGACTCTCTCTGGTTCATGCTCAGGCAGATCTGCAGGCATTCAGAGCACCTGCTTGCCTGGTTCAGCAGCCTGACTCATTCTACTCTTCCTTTACAAAGATCCTGGTGCAGGGAGAGGACTTCACCACTCCAAGTCCAGGCAGATCTCCAGGCATTCAAAGCACCTCCTTGCTCATATTGGCAGTCTGAGCTACCGCACGTTTCCTGAACAGAGATTGTAGTGCAGCAGCACCCTCTTTGCTTCATACCCAGGCAGTCAGAACACATGTTTGCCTGGATTTCAAGCCTGAACTGCCCCACTTTTCCTGTGCAGAGATTGTGTTACAGAATGGTTCTCTGTATTTCATGCCTAGGCAGATCTAAAGGTATCTGAATCACACACTATCCTGGATTAAGAGTTTAGGCTGCTCCCATTGCCTGTTCTAAGAACCTGGGGTCAAGAAGTTTTCCTGTCTCCATACCTAGGCACACCACTGGGTGCTTGGTCACTGCTCACTGAATTCTCTCTCTGCACTGGTGTGTGTGCATGCCACTGGGGTACTTGCCATGTCTGGCCCACCTTACGCCCCTCCCACCCCACCTCAGGGCTGAGCAGGTAGCTCAGACCACTGTACACTCCATGAATCAGTCCACTGAGTGAGGCAACAGAGAGCTTTTCCCAGTAAATGAAAGTCAGGTGTGTATATCTAGTCACATTGGCTACAGCTGGCCCTTACCTATAAGCACTATCTACTGGCTTATAGATTGAATTGCACAGCCTAATATAAAACCTACCCAAAGATGTTATAGGGCTATGGAAGAAAAGCCAAAATACCCTACTCAGCATTTTCTATAGTCACACCACTTGGAGAGGGGATGGTGAAAGGGAAAGTAAAAGAAAAAATAAAAATTAAAAATTATATCCAAACAAAACTAATTACAAAAATCAGAAGTATCAGTGTGTCCAGATGAGAAGAAATCAGCACAAGAATTCTGGAACCATAAAAAATATGAGTGTAGTGACATCATGAAAAGATCACATTAGCTCTCCAGCAATGGTCCCTAACCAAAAGAGAAATTCAGAAATAACAGATAAAGAACTCAAACCATGGACTGCAAAGAAGATGAAGAAGATAAAGACAAGGTTTAAAGTCAACACAAAGGAACTTCTAAATTGATTCAGGAAATAAAGGAAGAGCTACACATCTTAAAAAAAAAATGAGGCCAGGCGCGGTGGCTCAAGCCTATAATCCCAGCACTTTGGGAGGCCGAGGCAGGTGGATCACAAGGTTGAGAGATCGAGACCATCATGGTCAACATGGCGAAACCCCGTCTCTACTAAAAATACAAAAATACTGGCTGGGTGTGGTGGCGTGTGCCTGTAATCCCAGCTACTTAGGAGGCTGAGGCAGAAGAAGTGCCTGAGCCCAGGAGGCGGAGGTCGCGGTATGCCGAGATCGCGCCATTGCACTCCAGCCTGGGTAACAAGAGTGAAACTCCGTCTCAAAAAAAAAAAAAAAAAAAGAATCAGAGCTTCTGGAATTGAAAAACTCAGCTGAGGAATTTCAAACTACAATTGAAAGCTTTATCAATAGACTGGACTAAGCAGAAGAACTTCAGCACAAATTTCAGAGCTGGAGACTGATCTTTCAAACTAACTCAGTCAGACCAAAAAAAAAAAAAAAAAAAGAAAAGAAAAAAATTTTAAAAGCATACAAAATCTTCAAGAAAGACATGATTATGTAAAGCAACCAAGTCTAGGAATTACTGACATTTCTGAAAGAGAAGAAGAAAATGTAAACAACCTGGAAAACATATGTGAGGGAGTACTTCTAGAAAAATTGCCTAATTTTGACAGACAGGTAGACATCTAGATATAAGAAACGCAGAAAACATCTGCAAGATACTATGCAAACCCAACACTTCCAAGGCAGAGTCACCAGACTGTCCAAGCTCAAAGCTAAGAAAAAAAATCTCAAGGGGAACTGAAGAGAAAGGTCAGATCATATACAAAGGGAACCCCATCAGTTTAACAGCAGATTTCTCAGCAGAAATCTCACAAGCCAGGAAAGATTGGTAGTTTATTATCAAGATTCTTAAAGCAATGAAATTCTAACCAAGAATTTCGTATCCCACCAAGCTAAACTTCATCAGTGAAGGATAAATAAAATCAGTGAAGAAGAAAGAAAATCTGTTCTAGTAAGTGCTAACGGAATTCATTACCATGAGACCATAAAACCATTTACAAGGGACCTTAAAAGCAGGGTCCTCAACCCCTGGACTATAGATCAGTACCAGTCTATGGCCTGTTAGGTAACTGAGCTGCACAGCAGGAAGTGACTGGTGGGCCAGGGAGTACAACTGCCTGAGCTTTGCGTCCTGTCAGATCAGTGGTGACATTAGATTTTTATAGGAGCACAAACCATATTGTGAACTGTGCATGCGAGGGATCTAGGTTGTGTGCTTCTTATGAGAATCTAACTCATGCCTGGATTTGAGGTGAAACAGTTTCATCCCAGAACCATCATCCACCCCACATCCCTCACCATCCATGGAAAAATTGTCTTCATGAAACTGGTTCCTGGTACCAAAAAGGTTTGTGACCACAGCTTAAGAAAATTCAAACATGGAAACAAAAGGACAGTATCTATTAGAATTGAAGAAACATGATTATGAACATATCTGAGTAAGCATACAAAGCAACCACACAATACAAACTATAAAGCAACCAGCTAATAACATCACAAATAGGATCAAAATCTCACATATCAATATTAATCTTGAAGGTAAACAATCTAAACGCCTCACTTAAAAGGTAAAAAGTTGTAAATTAAATTTTAATAAGACTCAATCTGCTGTCTTCAAGAGACCCATTTTGCACATAATGACACCTATAGGATTAAAGGAAAGGGTGAGAGAAAGATATATCATGCAAATGGAAAACAAAAAAGAACAGGCATCACTATTTTTATATCAGATAAAAGACACTTTCAACTAACAACAGCAAAAAAAGAACAAAGAAAGGCATTACATAATGATAAAGGGTTTGATTCAACAAGAAGACTTAACTATCATAAATATAGATGCACCCAAAATTTTGGCACACAGATTCATAAAACAACTGCTTCTAGACATGGGAAATAATTTAACAGCCACAGAACAATAGTGGGGGACTTCAATAGACAGATCAAGATATTAAACTAACAATGAAGTTCTGGATTTAAATTCGACACTTGACCAACTGGACCTAATATACATCCACAGAGCACTTTACCCATCAACCACACAATTTACATTCTTCTCACCTGCATACAGAACATACTCTGAGATTGACCACATGATCAGTTGTAAAGCAAGTCTCAATGAATTTTAAAAAAACTGAAATCATACTAATGATACTGTCAGACCACAGTGGAATAAAAATAAAAACAAATACCAAGATCTATCAAAACCACATAATTACATAGAAACTAAACAACTTTCTCCTGAATGACTTTTGGGTAAATAATGAACTTTGGGCAAAAATTAAACAAATTATTTGAAACAAATAAAAAAGAGACACAACATAACAAAATCTCTCTGAAATACAGCAGAAGTAGTATTAAGAGAACATTTCATAGCACTAAATGCATACCTCAAAAATTTAGGAAGATCTCAAATTAATGAACTAATATCACACCTAGAGGAACTAGAAAAACAAGAACAAAGTAGCCCAAAGCTAGCAGAAGAAAATAACTAAATCAGAGCAGACTGAACAAAATTGAGACCCAAAAATCCATACAAAGAATAAATAAAAGTTTTTTTTGAAAGGATAAACAAAATCAGTTGATTGCTAGCTAGACTACAAATCAAAAAAAGAGAGAAGATCCCAATAATCACAGTCAGAAATGACAAAAGTGACATTACAGCCAATTTCATATAAATACAAAAGATTCTCAGAGATGATTATTAATACATTTATGCACACAAACTGGAAAATCTGGAGAAAATGGGTAAATTCCTAGAAATGCACAACCTCCCAATATTGAACCAGGAGGACATTGAAATTCTGAACAGATTAATATCAAGTTCCGATATTGACTCAGTAATAAAAACCTGCTAATCGAATAAAGCCCATGACCAGATAGAGTCACAGCCAAATTCTATCAGACATTTAAAGAAGAGATGGTACCAATTCTACGGAAATTATTACAAAAAATTGAGGATGGGCATGGTGGCTCAATAACCAAAAAAAGTCCACGACCAGATAAAGTCACAGCCAAATTCTGTCACACATTTAAAGAAAAGATGGTACCAATTCTACTGAAACTATTACAAAAAGTTGAGGCTGAGCATGGTGGCTCATTCCTATATTCCCTGCAGTTTGGGAGGCCAAGGCCGGAGGATCACCTGAGGTCAGGAGTTTGAGACCAGCCTGGCCAACATGATGAAACACTTAAAATTAAAAAAAAATTAGCTGGGTGCGGTGGCATATGCCTTTAATCACAGCTACTCAGGAGGCTGAGGCAGGAGAATCGCTTGAACCTGGGAGGCAAAGGTTGCAGTGAGCAAAGATTGCACCATTGCACTCCAGCCTGGGCAACAACAGCAAAAATTCATCTAAAAAAAAAAAGAAATTGAAGATGGGGGATTCCTCCTTAATATATGAAGCCAGAATCACTCTAATACCAAAACTTGGAAAAGAAATTGTGTTAGTCTGTACTTACATTGCTAATAAAGACATACCTGAGACTGAGTGATTTTGGTAATTTATGAAGAAAAAGAGGTTTAATGCATTCACTGTTGCACATGGCTAGGGAGGCCTCACAATCATGGTGAGAGGTGAAGGAAGAGCAAAGGCATGTTTTATTTACATGGTGGCATTCAAGAAAGCATGTGCAGGGGAACTGCCCTTTATAAAACCATCAGATTTCATGAAATTTTTTATTATCATGAGAACAGCCCAGGAGAACCTGCCCCCATAATTCAATTACCTCCCACCAGGTCCCTCCCATGACATATGGGGATTATGGGAACTATAATTCAAGATGAGATTTGGGTGGGGACACAGCCAAACTCTATCAGACACAACGGAAAAAGCAAAAACTACATGCCAATATCATTGATTAACATATTAATAGACACAAAAATCCTCAACAAAATACTAGTATGCCTAATCCAGTAGTATATCAAAAAGTTAATTCACCACAATCAAGTAGGCTTTATTCCTGGGATGCAAAGTTAGTTCAACATTCACAAAACAATAAATATAACTTACCATAAAAACAGAATTAAAGACAAAAACAATATGATCATCTCAGTAGACATGGTAAAATCTTTGAAAAAATACAATAACCTTTCATGTTAAAAACTCTCAACAAACTAGTCCTCAAAGGAACATAGGTCAAAGTAATAATAATCATTTTGACAAACCCACAGCCAACATCATGCTGGACCAATAAAAGCTGGAACTATTTCCACTGAGAACTGAAACAAGACAAGAATGCCCACTCTTATCACTCCTAGTCATCATAGTACTGGAAGTCAGAGCCAGAGCAATCAGGCAAAAGGAAGAAATAAAGGAATCCAAACAGGAACAGAAGAAAGCAAACGATCTCTCTTTGTGGATGACATGATTCTATACCTGAAAAACACTAAAGACTCATCCGAAAGGCACCTGGAACTAATAAATGACTTCAGTAAAGTTTCAGGACACAAAATTATTCTACAAAAATCAGTAGCACTTTTATACACAAATAACATTCAAGCTGAGAGCAAAATCAAGAACACAATTCCATTTACAGTGGCCACAAACAAAATAAAATACCTAGAAATACATCTAATTCATTAAGTGAAAGATCTCTACAAGGAAAACTATAAAAACTTGGCTGAAATAATCATATATAACACATATAAATGACAAAATATTCCATGCTCATAAATTGGAAGAACAAATATCATTAAAATGACCATACTTCTCAAAGTAATCTACAGATTTAATGCTATTCCTAACAACTAACAGTATTTTTCACAGAACTAGAAAAACATGATTCAAATTCATATGGAACCCATAAGGAGCACAAAAAGCCAAAGAAATCCTAAGCGAAAAGAACAAAGTGATACCTGACTTCAAACTATACTACAAGGCTGCAGTAACCAAAACAACATGGTACTGGTACAAAAACAGACACATAGAACAACAGGATAGAATACAGAATTCAGAAATAAATCTACACACTTACAGCCATCTGATCTTTGACAAATTAGATAAAAATAAGCAATCAAGAAAGGACTTCATATTTAATAAATGATGCAAGGGTAACTTGCTAGCTTTAAGCAGAAGAATGAAACTGGATCCCTACCTTTCACCATATACACAAATTAACTCAAGATGGGTCAGATAAACTTCAAGCTATAAAAATTCTGGAAAAAAATTGTAGAAAATATCACCCTCAGCATCAGCCTTGGCAAAGAATTTACAACAAAATCCTTAAAAGCAATTACGACCAAAAGAAAAAAATTAAATAAACGAAAGAGCTTCTGTACAGTAAGAGAAACTATCAAAAGAGTGAACAGACAACCTCCAGAATGGGAGCAAATATTCACAAACTATGCATCTGACAAAGGTCAACTATATAAAATCTAAACAACTTAAACAACTTAATAAGCAAAACATAAATAATTCCATTAAAAAGTGGGCAAAAGACACTGAGACTCTGTCTCAAAAAACAAAACAAATAACTCCATTAAAAAGTAGGCAAAAGACGTGAACAAACACTTCTCAAAAGAAGACATGCAAGTAGCCAACATGCATATTACAAAATGCTGAACATTACTAATCATCAGAGAAATTCAATCAAAACCACAATGAGATACCATCTCACATCAGTCAGAATGGTGATTATTTGAAAGTCACACACACACACATGCACACACACACACACACACACACACACACACACCAGATCAGCTGGTAAGGCTATAAAGAAAAAGGAACACATATACTTTTACACTTTTCATATTTAGTTCAGCCACTATGGAAAGCAGTTTGAAGATTTCTCAAAGGACTTAGAACTACCATGTGATGTAGCAGTTTCATTACTCAGTATCTATGAAAAAGAAGATAAGTCATTTTACCAAACAGACACACAACATACACTCATACCATCATTGCAGTACTATTCACAATAGAAAAGTAATGGAATCAGCCTAGATGTCTATCAATAGTGAACTGGAGAAATAGTATTTAGGCACAGATGTTATGGCTAACCCTGGACCAAAGAGGATGGAACCAATGAATGATTTCCTCAGTCATCTGCAAGCCAGACAGTTCTGAGATGCATTTAATCAAGTTTATTATTAGCCTGGGTGGAACACAGCAGATTTAAGACCATAGTAGCCTTTTTTACCTCCCTGGTTTAACTTATTTCAGTCTGATTTCTCACTCCTATTCTCTGGAATTCATTTCCAATTAAATTACTTGCACAAAAGCCTTTTTTTTTTCTTCTGCTCTGGGGAAACCTAGGGCAAGATATGACAGAGACAGACTAAATAATTAAAAAAATAAATGTACAATTATAACGAATATTTTAGAAAGCTATGCGACCATACTGCAGGTATAGTTCACCAAGTCGAAAGAGTCCAGGAAGGCATCTCTTAGAAAATGGGGTCTGAGCTGAAGATTGGGGTGAATAAGGTGAGTGGAAGGAGAAAACTAGGCAGAAGAAACAGTATGTGCAGAGAACTGGGGACACAGGCAGCTTTATAGCTCTGGGAGAGAGAAGCTGTCAATGTGGCTGTGACGCAGGAAGCCAGTGGTTAGAAAGGGGACCAGCTCTTGCAGGGAGTATTGTTGCTGGAGGGCTTAGGTGGGTTTCCAGATGCCTGAGACCCAAGTCCCTGCCTTGTGTTCCAGGTTCTTCACACTGCTTCAATAAATAATTCAGAGTTTGGGCTTCTAATTTTATGCTGCTACTAATTAGGGGGTAGAATAATGATGAGGATTTTGGAAAAAAAAAAAAAAAAGGTAGAGATTTCTTGGAACTAGGGTGCCACCCATTTTTAGATTAAATATGGCCATGCTCTTATCTGTCATGATGCTGGTGGGTGTGTGACAGTATGATAATGAGCATATGATTAGGTCTGGTGTAGAGCATGGGTCAAACCCAACACTATGTTGGACACAAGTAGTTTCAACCAGCTTAGCTCTCATCTTGTTTAAGATCTTACCAGCTCAGGTTTGGTCTTGTCCTTGCAGCTAGTTTGAACAGCTCCTTTCTTGCTGCTGTGTGAAATTGCTGCTTATCTTCCCACTTCTCCTGTGACCACCCAGCATTCTTATTTTATGGGTGTTTCTTTAATTAGGAGGTGGAATAATCATTAGATATTCTTGAAAAGGAGGGAATTTCAGGGACTCCTGTTACTGATCTCTTTCTCCCTTATTTGGGTTTGCCCAGAAGAGTTATGGACATGTCATCCTGATCAGTTTTAGCCATGCTCTCTCCCTTATTTTGGGTTTTCTGTTATCCTGTAGTTTCTTTGCCTAGTTCTTGTTTGGCAATTGTTCGGGTTTTTCCATCCTTCTGCAACAACCTAGATCTATTCCTATTTTAGTATGGGCCAATTATGGGTCAATTTTGGTTATTCTTAAGAGCCATAGAAAACTATTTAGGGATTTGAAACAGAAGAGCTTTAAACACACACACACATATATATATATGTGTGTGTGTGTGTGTGTGTGTGTGTGTGTGTGTGTGTATATATATATATATATATTTTTTTTTTTAAAGATCACTCTGGCTACCTAATGTGTAAAAAGACAATAACCACAAAGTAATAGAAATCAATTTCAAGACAAAATCAGCCAATCTCTTCCCAAACATTATAACTGAACCTAATCTTCTCATTTGCTAACTCTCAGCTACTATTTCCCATGTGAAAAATGAGGATCTCTAAAAAATTTTCAGTTCTAACAGTCAGCAGTTTTTTTTTCTACTTCAATTTCCCAATATCATGATTCAAAATAATGAGTTTCTTATTACATGCATAAACTTACATAAAATTAAATATTAATTTTGAGCTCCTGCCCTTCATAGCCCCTAGCAATTGCAGGCACTAATTAAGATAGCGTTTTATACATGTTTTTTTAGCCCAGAGTTTTTGAATGATTTATGTCAAGTATTTAGTCAATAAATATCAGCTATCATTAACAGTAATTAATATTAAACAATACTAATTTAAGTAGCATTTTTCCACTAGATTTTAGGTTGAAGATAGGTGCTGTGCTTGATTCACTTATCTCCTCAGCATCTAACACAGTTCATTTTCCTTAGAAAGCACCCAGTAAATAAGTTGATTAAATAAGTAGTTGAATGAATGAATTTCTGCACACTTGAATGAGGACAATGTATTTGGACCTCAGTCAAGTGGACAGAAATACATTCTTCATTTACTCAATCACTGTCACTTCTAGGGCAGAAACTGCCATCTCAGTTGGTTCTCACCTTAGAATCTGCTCATTATTAATTTTTTAAAAAATTGACATGAAATTGTATGTGTTTACTATGTATGGCATGAAGTTTTGAAGTATATATACATTGTAAAATGACACAATCCAGCTAATCAACATAGGTATTACCTCACCGAGTTATCATTCTTGTGGTGAGAATACTTTGTAACTACTTTCTTGGCATTTTTCAAGAACACAGTATATTAACTACAGTCACTATGTTGTATAATAATTCTCTTTTGATTGTGTTTCTTCTATGTAACTGAAACTTTATATCCTTTGACTCTGCCTATTTCTTTCTATCTTCTTTACCCATGTGCTTCTGCTGAAATACTCTGCTTCCCAAAAATGCACAGATGATCAGAACTCATGTCAGTTGCAATCTACAAACTATGGCTACCGGACCATCTTAGAAATTAGAATGCTCATGTTTTACAACTATGTGTCTGCTTTTTAAAATAGATTACTATGCCAGGTTAAAAATATAAACCTAAGATATGCCTTTGATTCCATATTAACAAATTATTTTTTCACATGGTGTTTAAACATATAAGGAGATTTTTAAAAGTTGTATATGATTTAATACATGCTTTGTAATTGCACAATATTAACTCTAATTCAAAATTAGAATTTACAGTATTTATTTTATGATTGCATTACCAAAGCTCTTAGACCACCGCTTTTTTACAGGTGCTTCCCAGATCTCTATCTAGTACTACACTGTAGTCCAATATGTTCATTTTCAGCTGGCTGTTTCTGCTTGATCTCTTCGGGTAGAGGTGTGTGCTTCCATCGCCCACTGGTACAAGTTAAAAAGATACAAATATTTTTCTATTACTTTGTCTTTCACAAAGCACTTTCTATTTGATCCTTACAAAAATTCTGTAATGTAACTTATTCCTACTTAGAGGAGGAAACTAACTTGAGGAAAAGAAAACATAGGTGTCTTCTTGAGGTTATGTTACGTAGATAACCCAGTGACTGACGTCCTTATAGAAAGGCCATGCAAAAGCACAGTCACCTACAGGGGAAGACAGCTAGTTGAAGCTGGAAGCAGAGACTGAAATGATACAGCTACAAACCTGGGAATGCAAAAGATAACTGAAAATCACTGCTGGCTAGGAAGAAGCAAGAAAGGATTCTTCCCTGGAGCTTTCAGAGGGAGCATGCCTTGTTAAAATCTTGATTTCAAACTCCCCGCTTTCAGAATTATGAAGGAATAAATTTCTATTGTTTTAAGCAACCTAATTTTTGATATTTTGTTATGTCAGCCCTTTGAAACTAAAACAGGTGATTTCTTCTTTCACTCCACAAAAGTATTACATATTCAACAAAAAGCATAATTACCACACTGCGATGCATATACTGAGCAGTAAACTAGGCTCATTCACTATCATAAGAAATTGATTCAGCACATTAGGCTCAAAACAATTAAATCTGAATTTCATAACTTAAACATATGGTAACCTTTCACACATCCTAAATTTAATTTAATTTCTATAGCATGGATGTTAAATCCATAGACCTATTATTTTCCAAAGAATTATAAGCCTTGTTATATCTCAAGAATCTGTGCGACTTCCATGATTACCAAGAACTGAATCTTTGATTTCCAATGTACCTTTAGTTCTGAAAAATTCTCTAATTATATTACTAATCATTTTACTACCAACAGGATAATAATAGCTCTAAGAAAATGAATCAATCATAATCATGATCATTACTCATATGATGAATGATAGCATATTTCAACTGATGTTCTGATAACAAATTATCAGAGTCCACAATAAATGTTTCCCCTTTTGGACAGTCTAAATTTTTTTAAAGGATCAAATCGTGATTAATTATTGACTTCATATTTAACTTAGGTTCATGATCTTTAAGACTCATGTACTTTAAATTTAATATTTCAATTTTATTTCAAGTCACACAAATTAAAAATAAAAACCAATTTAAATAGTCATTAAAGAGGTCTCCAAACATAGTCTCATTATTTATATCTTTTTTAAAAAATAAGGAAAACCTTTTTCAAAAATTCTTGAGGATTAAGGATCATTAAATTAATTCTGTGGTAAAAATTTATTTCTGTTTTTATAAAAGTTGAAACTGAAGGTCATTATCTCAACAAAACTTTATTATGTTCTTCTAAAAGGAAAGAAATGGGCCCACTGAGGACTAACAAGGGCACCCTACAAAGTCAAGGGCATTAGAATTGCCAAAGAGCAAAATAACTCATTCAAAGTATGCATGGGAGACATTAATGTTGCAAAATAACCGTAGAAGGAGTCAATTATTTTACAAGTAACTGAGGGTGAGAGGCACCTCTGTGATAAAAGAGAAATATGAAGCATATGCATACATACAGGATTTGGGAGGATTTAATCTTAGGATAATAAAATGAGAGAAAAGTGCCTTATCTTCTAACACTATATTTATTTAAATAAAACTATTGCATTCTGTCCAAAAAGTGTTTACACAAATATTTTGAAAAGAAGGTAGAGAAGTGGGTAATCATGAAATAGTCCAATAAAATAAGGGTAACATAAAAGAACCATTACTATGAAGAAAATTAGATGACACACAGAAAATATGCTGAGAAAAAAACATGTAAGTTAAATATTAGGTTTAAATTGTGAGCATAACTAAGGAATACTGGACTAATGATCAGCAGCAAGAGAAGACCACTCTGAAAATAGCCACAGGACATAATACTTGTTCCATTTTTTATTGATATTTGAAAAATAGTGTGTACTTTTGTAAAAATTCCATACCTGAATTTTCTCAAAGTAGTTGGCAAATACAGTAATGTGTCATTTAATGACAGGTATAAGCTTTGTGAAATGCAGTTTGGGTAATTTTGATATTGTGCAAACATCATCAAGAGTGCTTGTACAAACCTAGATATATCATATAGTCTACTACATCCTAGGCTATATGCTAAAGCAATTGTAATATTATGGAACCATTTTGTATATGTGGTTCATCATTGACTGAATCCTTGTTATACAGCATATGACTGTACGTAGGAATAGGTGGAGACTGATAACCTAAATGCTAATTTATTACATAAATCAGTTTTTACTTAACCTGACCCTAGGGTTCTAATAAAAAGAGATAACCTCTACCCTGTTACATTATCCTTATATTTCTAAGATATTTTCAACGTTTTGAATAACTATATAAAATATATAACTATTAAATTAAAATTCAAAATTAAGATGTTTCAAATATAGAACATATGGTGTGTGACTGAAACCAAATGAAATTTCTGACTGTGTCCAAAAACAAACAAACAAAAAAGCTTTAAGTCATTTTGGGTCAGAGATTTCTGTGAGCCATTTAAATTGACAGATTTCTGTGAGTCACCAAAGAGCAAATGGATTTTCAGACTGTATAATCTAAAAATATATAAGTAATTGCCTCCACTTTTCCACTGAATACATCACTTTTATATTTCAATACTAAATAGATGGCCTTAGTGGTCTCCTCAGCTTAAATAAATATTAAATAGGTTTCCTCCTGACTAAAAGTCTATGACCTCTCTTTTCTTGGAGCATTTACTAAAAAATCTTGTATTTGTAAATTTCTTCTTTTGCCCCTTTGAGATGTAAATCTTCTCATAACCTCTGGACAGTTTTACAACTCAGCAGCGTCCTTCCTAAGGATCTGGGAGCCATCCCTTTGAAACATAATCACCAAGGAAGCCACTCCTCTAACTCCCAGTCTTTGTGGTAGCATAGTAGTCTAACTTTGATAAATGCCAATTAGCAAATACAAATGGACTAATCACATTGACCAACCGCCTACCTGACATCCTTATTTTATACCAGTTCACCTCAGTTCTTAAACATTCTCCCACCTTTTTAAAGCAGTGTTGAATGCAATCTCTGTCTCCCTTTGAAATAGTCTTGAATAAAGTCTTCTTAGCTGTTTAACTTGTCTGATGCTATTTTTGCTTGGCAAAAGCTCTAGGAACTGCATATCGAAAAATCTGTAAACAAACTTTTAAACATTCAGAAGACAAAAACTTAACAAAAAAGCTAAAACTAAAGTAACATTGAAGAGAATAGGTGTCTGTTCCTAGCTTGTGATTGCCATTTAGTATTGGCTTAAGTTGAGGAAGTTCAATCTCATCACATGAATTCTGACCTGTTTCTAAACATTTCTCTCCCTCTAGGTGCTGAGATTATAATTTAGAATTGTTATCTTAAACACAGTCTTCACACTGTCTAGAATAATCATTGGAAAACCATGTGCCCGAAAGAGACTTTTGTTCTTACTCCACTTATTTAAAAACAAAAATAAAACAAAAGACTAAAACAGGAGGCATTTTCCTTGCTTTTCAGTTTTGCCCTCCAACTGGGAATAATGTTCTGCCTTCAAACTAAGTCTGTATCCTGACACTCCCTTCCCACAGAGGAAGGAAATGTACTCCTTTAGACACCCCAGATTCCTCTGAAAACCTATGTATTTCTGACTGATAATTTAGACCCAAAACGTTGTAGACATGTCTCATGTTCAATATTATCTGGGTGCTTAATATTCTATTCTTGGCATATAATCTAATCACTCCTCAGATTACTTTATGTGCCAGAAACTAATAACTCTATTACTTGTTCAACAAAATGAAGTGCTCTTTTTGTGTTAGGTTACATATTTCAACCTCCATTGATGTAGTCTTGTGACTAGCTTCTGCCAATGAATTGCAAATGAAATGATGTGTGCCACCTCTAGGCCAAGCTTTTTAGAGTTTAAGTGGTCTTTTTACATTGAGAGATCATGGTTGTTGGTGAGGCCAATAAATTATTTCTTCATTCACAAGTCTTTGCACCATGAAGAACCAAAACTGATCTCATTAAAGAACACTCTGTATGACCCTGAGATGCTGGGGTTTGAAGTGAAAGAGTAAAAGGAGAAGAAATCAGGTTGTGTCTCTTGTGAAAAGGTTGTGAATGTATATGCAAGGATGTAACAAGGATCCATTGAAAAAGAATGCAAATGGATACTTGCTAAGTAGGAAGTCTTGCGGCTAATTGTTCACTGAAATTATTTCTCTCTCCTCTTAGGCATAGAGCTATAGTATTATTGCAGCCTCTCTTGTGGACTGTGGCCATGTGGTTCATTCTCATCAGTGGAAAGTAAATACAAGGGACATTAATTATTTCAAGGCCAAAGCTTTTATAGTGTTTAAGTTCCCCCTCGATGCTCTTTTTTACCCTTTTGACTGGCTTACATGGAGAATAAAAGACAAAACTTGAAGATTTTATGGAAGATGGCAGTCTCCTTCAGCCTGTATCCCTAAAGATTACATGAAAGAGAGATGACTCACTAATCTATTTACCTTCCCAGGACTATTATGAGGCAAATGAACTCCTGTTTTCTAAACCTTTATGTTTCGGGGGGTCTCTGTTAAGTGTTACCCCAGTGGGGCAATTTTGTCCCCCATGCGATAATTCACAATATCTGGGGAAATGTCACAACTTGGAGGTGAGGGCTATTGGCATCTTGTGGGTAGAAGTCAGGGACCCTATACATCCTATATGGCATAAGGGATTCCCCCCTCGATAAAGAATTCTTCCACCCAAAATGTCAATAAAGCTAAGATCTTTCCTAACTAATAACGATCATTGCTTCATAAATTGATGTTATGCTGCATCAGGAGCAAATGTGCTATGCCTCTTTTGAGAAATTAATTAACACCTTTTGTAACAAGATGTCTTATTAGGAATATTTCTGTACTTATGAACATTGTTTAAATTGTGGCACATCAATAATATCTAAATTCCCATATACCTGATTTTAGCTAGATATTGTGTGTAAAGGATGGCATCCACACAATGTCATTTAAAAGGCAAGTGAGTATACTAGAACAACGGAGAAGGTTCACTGTCATTAGAATAACAGTAGGAAGTTAGTATTTTATTGTCCTCAGTTTTAAGAGACCAAATATACTCTCCTGGCTTTATGAAGCTGATGTGAAAAGAATTTCTTTGAAAGGTAACAGCAGTTTTTTAAGGTAGAGATTGACAGGGATTATTAGTGCAACAATGTGAGAGATATGAGGAAAAAGGAGAGAGAAAGCGTGAGGCTGATGGAGCTGTGTAATGCCGTGACTGAAAATGGAAAGATATAGTTCAAAATATAGGGTATGGTGTAGTTAGTGACCAGAAGAAAAAATGAGTTGGGCATTTTTCGGGTCTGTCTGATTCAGATTCATGTAAGTGATAACAATTGTCAAGCACCAAAAATATTCAATTTCGTTTGGAAACTGGCCACAGAACAAATGAGGTACAAAAGTTTAGTAGATGTATATGTTGACACTGTGTGGGAAGGGTGGAATTTTTTTTTTTTGTCTATACTGGGATGAAATTCAGGTCCCATCAGACCTTGAGCAGTGCCTCTTATGAACAGGAATTCATTGGATTACTGTTACTTGTCCTGACTTCCTTGCAAGGTGGAGAACAGAAGAGAGGCACAGTCTTTTGGGTTTTAACTATTTTTTTTTTTTTACCCTCAGGAGCTAAGATGGGTTCTTTGTGATGAGAAAGATCTAGTAAAGTAGTAATCTTATTAAATTTATTTCAATTATAAGATGTGTGGAGTTATACATTTATTATAAATAGCAATACAAAGTTTCCTCCAAAGAGGGGAAATTTGGTGAGCTATAAAAAATTAAATTATAACAATTATTTTTATTATTTTAATTACTTTGTAATTATGTAAAACATTAAAATAATGTCAAATTTTCAAGCTACTGAAGACTTTTACAAAAAGGTGTATACTGTACAATCAAGATTTTACCACTTCTTTGATTTCTGGTGAAAACACAGCCTTACTAATTTAAATGGCCTACCCTCACTTCTTTTTAAAACTATAATGGCTATAAATAAGTTTTAAAACCGGCTTATAGTTTTAAGCTCCCAAAGGAAGCACTAAATATGGAAAGGAAAACTGGTACCAGCCACTGCAAAAACATACCAAATTGTAAAGACCATCGACACTATGAAGAAACTTCATGAACTAATGGGCAAAATCACCAGAACAAATTTACACGTAACAATATTAACCTTAAATGTAAACATGCTAAATGCCTCAATTAAAAGACACAAACTGGCAAATAGAATAAAGTAAAGATCCAGTGGTGTGTTCAGGAGACCCATCTCACATGCAAAGACACACATAGGCTCAAAATAAAGGGATAGAAGAAGATGTACCAAGCAAAGGGAAAGGAAAAAAAAAAAAAAAAAAGCAGGGGTTGCAATCCTAGTCTCTGATAAACAGACTTTAAACCAACAAAGACCAAAAAAGACAAAGAAGCATATTACATAATGGTAAAAAGATCAATGCAATAAGAAAAGCTAACTATCCTAAATATATATGTACTGAATACAGGGGCACCCAGATTCATAAAGCAAGTTTATAGAGACCTATAAAGGGACTTAGACTCTCACACAATCTAGTGGGAAGCAACAACACCCCACTGTGAATATTAGACAGATCAAATATTAAGGATGACCAGGACTTGAACTCAGATCTGGACCAAGCAGACCTAATAGACATCTACAGAAATCTCCACCCCAAATCAATAGAATATACATTCTTCTCAGCACCACATCACACTTATTCTAAAATTGACCACATAATTGGAAGTAAAACATCCTCAGCAGATGCAAAAGAATGGAAATTGTAACAAATAGTCTCTCATACCATAGTACAATCAAAATAAAACTCAGGACTAAGAAACTCACTCAAAACTGCCCAACTACATGGAAACAGAACAACCTGCTCCTGAATGACTACTGGGTAAATAATGAAATTAAGGCAGAAATAAATAAGTTCTTTGAAACCAGTGGGAACAAAGCCACAGTGTACCAGAATCTCTGTTAAAGAAGTGTATAGAGAGAAACCTAGAGCACCAAATGCCCACAGGAGAAAGCGGGAAAGATCTAAAACAGAAACCCTCACATATCACAATTAAAAGAAATAGAGAAGCAAGAGCAAACAAATTCAAAAGCTAGCAGAAGACAAGAAATAACAGATCACAGCAGAGCTGAAGGAGAGACACAAAAAATCCTTCAAAAAAAAATCAATGAATCCAGGAGCTGGTTTTTTGAAAAGGTTAACAAAATAGAGAGATCACTAGGCAGACTAATAAAGAAGAAAAGAAAGAAGAATCAAATAGACACAATAAGGCTGGGTGTGGTGACTCACACTTGTAATTCCTGTACTTTGGGAGGCCAAGGCTGGCAGATCACCTGAGGTCAAGAATTCATGACCAGTCTGGCCAACATGATGAAACCTCGTCTCTACTAAAACTACAAAAGAAATTAGCTGAGCATGGTGGTGAGCACCAGTAGTCCCAGCTACTCAGGAAGGTTAAAGAAGGAGAATTGCTTGAGTCCATGAGGTGGAGGTTGCAGTGAGCCAAGATTGTCCCACTGTATTCCACCCTGGGTAACAGAGGGAGACTCCACCTCAAAACAAACAAATAAACAAATAAGCAAACAAACACAATAAAAAATGATGCAGGGGATATCACTCCTGATCCCATAGAAATACAAACTACTATCAGGGAATACTATAAACATCTCTACACAAATAAATGGGAAAATCTAGAAGAAATGGATAAATTCCAGGACATATACACCCTTCCAAAACTAAACCAGAAAGAAGGGGAATCCCTGAATAGACCAAAAACAAGGCAGGAATTATTAATAGCCTACCAACCAAAAACAGCCCAGGACCAGATGGATTCACAGCAGAATTCTACCAGAGGTACAAAGAGGAGCTGGTACCATTCCTTCTGAAACTATTCCAAACAAGACAAAAAGAGGGAATCCTCCCTAACTCATTTCATGAGGTGAGCATCATTCTGATAAGAAAAACTGGCAGAGACACAACAAACAAAGAAAATTTCAGGCCAACATCTCTGATGAACATCAATGCAAAAATTCTCAACAAAATACTCGCAAACCAAATCCAGCAACACATCAAAAAGCTTATCCACCACAATCAAGTAGGCTTCATCCCTAGGATGCAAAGATGGTTCAACATATGCAAATCAATAAACATAATTCATTAAATAAACAGAATCAATGACAAAAACCACATGATTATCTCAATAGATGCAGAAAAGGCCTTTGATAAAATTCAACAGCCCTTCATGCTAAAAACTCTCAATACACTAGATATTGATGAAAAGTAACTCAAAATAATAATACCTATTTATGACAAACCCACAGCCAATATCATACTGAATGGGCAAAAGCTGAAAGTATTTTCTTTGAAAACTGGCATGAGACAAGGATGCCCTACCTCACCACTCCTATTCCACATAGAATTGGAAGTTCTGGCCAGGGTAATCAGGCAAGAAAAGAAATAAAGGCTATTCAAATAGGAAGAGAGGAAGTAAAATTCTCTCTGTTTGCAGATGACATCATTGTATATTTAGAAGACCCCATCATCTCAGCCCCAAATCTCTTTAAGCTGATAAGCAACTTCAGCAAAGTCTCAGGATACAAGATCAAGGTGCAAAAATCACAAGCATTCCTATGCACCAATAATAGACAGAAAGCCAAATCATGAGTGAACACCCATTTACAATTGCTGCAAAATAATAAAATACTTCAGAAAACAACTCACAAGGGATGTGAAGGACCTTTTCAAGGACAACTACAAACCACTACTCAAGGAAATCAGAGAGGACACATACAAATGGAAAAACATTCCATGCTTATGGATAGTAAGAATCAATATCATGAAAATAAAATACTTTGGCCATACTGCCCAAAGTAATTTATAGATTCAATGCTATCACCATCAAGCTACCATTTACTTTCTTCACAGAATAGAAAAAATTACTTTAAATTTTATATGGAAGCAAAAAAGAGCCCATATAGCCAAGACAATCCTAAGCAAAAAGAACAAAGCTGGAGGCATCACACTACCTGATTTCAAACTATACTCCAAGGCTATAGTAACCAAAACAGCATGATAGTGATGCCAAAACATATATAGACCAATAGAACAGAACAGAAGCCTCAGAAATAATGCCCCACATCTACAATCATTTGATCTTTGACAAACCTGACAAAAACAAGCAATGAGAAAGGATTCCCTATTTAATAAATGGTGTTGGGAAAACTGGTTATCCATATGCATAAAACTGAAACTGGACCCCTTCCTTACACCTTATACAAAAACTAACTCAAGATGGATTAAAGATTTAAACATAAGACCTAAAACCATAAAAACACTAGAAGAAAATTTAGGCAATACCATTCAGGATATAGGCATGGACAAAGACTGCATGACAAAAACACCAGAAGCAATGGCAACAAAAGCCAAAATAGACAAATGGGATCTAATTAAACTAAAGAACTTCTGCACAGTCAAAGGAACTATCATCAGAATGAACATGCAACCTACAGAATGGGAGAAAATTTTTGCAATCTACCCATCTGACAAAGGGCTAATATCCAAAATCTACAAGGAACTTAAAAACAAATTTACAAGAAAAAAACAACACCATCAAAAAGTGGGTGAAGGGTATGAACAGACACTTCTCAAAAGAAGACATTTATGCAGCCAACAAACATGATAAAAAGCTCATCATCACTGGTCATTAGAGCAATACAAATCAGAACCACACTGAGATACCGTCTCATGCCAGTTGGAATGGCAATCATTAAAAAGTCAGGAAACAACAGATGTTGGAGAGGATGTGGAGAAATAGGAACACTTTTACACTGTTAGTAGCAGTGTAAATTAGTTCAACTATCATGAAAAACAGTGTGATGATTCCTCAAGGATCTTGAACAAGAAATATCATTTGATCCAACAATCGCATTACTGGGTATATATCCAAAGGATTATAAATCATTCTACTATAAAGACACATGTATACGTATGTTTACTGCAGCATTGTTCACAATAGCAAAGATTTAGAACTCAACCAGATGCCCACGTATGATAGACTGGATAAAGAATATGTGGCACATATATACCATGGAATAATATGCAACCATAAAAAAGGATGAGTTCATATCCTTTGCAGGGACATGGATGAAGCTGGAAACCATCATTCTCAGCAAACTAACACAGGAACAGAAAACCAGACACCACATGTTCTCACTCATAAGTGAGAGTTGAACAATGAGAACACATGGACCCAAGGAAGGGAACATCACATACACCAGGGCCTGTCAGGGAGTAGGGGGCAGGGGAAGGGATAGCATTAGGAGAAAAACCTAAAGTAGACGAAGAGTTGGTGGGTGCAGCAAACCACCATGGCATGGGTATACCTATTTAACAAACCTGAAGGTTCTGCACATGTATCCCGGAATTTAAAGCATAATATGTGTGTGTGTGTGTATACATATATATGTGTGTATATATATATATATATATACACATATACATAGATATGAATATATATACACATATATATACATAAAGTATAATGTGTGTGTGTGTATATGTACATACACACACATTATACTTTAAATTGTGGGACTATATATATATATATATACACACATATATATACACATATATACACATATATATACACATATATATACATATATACACATATATATACATATATACACATATATATACATATATATACACATATATATACATATATACACATATATATACATATATATACACATATATACATATATACACATATATATACACATATATATATACATATATACACATATATATACATATATATACACATATATATGTATACACATATATATATATTTTTTTTTCTGCAATGGAAAATTTTCCTATAACTCTAACTAACAGACTGCTAAACTATCTCTCTCTACCAATTTACCTACTTATTGATAACCTACTTAACTGTTTTTCTACTTCTCTTTATGCTTTATATACAACAGAGATTGTTAGCCTTATTTTCTGATTAGTTCTCCAATTTTAGTAGTAAACGATCATCAGATGTAGATTCCTTTATAGGATGGTACATGTCTAAGTTCTTCCTCAAATGATATTTTATATTAAAGAAATATTTAATAATAAATTTAAAATGATTAACAAAACTTCTTTTTTTTTTTGAGATGGAGTTTTGCTCTTGTTACCCAGGCTGGAGTGCAATGACGCGATCTCGGCTCACCGCAACCTCTGCCTCCTGGGTTCAGGCAATTCTCCTGCCTCAGCCTCCTGAGTAGCTGGGATTACAGGAACGTGCCACCATGCCCAGCTAATTTTTTGTATTTTTAGTAGAGACGGGGTTTCACCATGTTGACCAGGATGGTCTCGATCTCTTGCCCTCGTGATCCACCCGCCTCGGCCTCCCAAAGTGCTGGGATTACAGGCTTGAGCCAACAAAACTTCTTTAAAACAATCCATTATTAAAAATATTTACAGTACTAATCATAAGCAAAAATAAAAATGAAAACATATAAATCTTGAAAGAAAAAAATTAGGAAAATATCACAAACATGAGCAGACTCAGATGATCCTGAAGTTGAAATAGGAAGTTGATTGAAGAATACTGTGGGATGTCAGGAAAAGAGTTAACATCATTCCCTTTTATCTCTGATGGCATAACTGAATTCATCCCTCTTAGATTTGAGGCTATCAATTTTAGATTTGAGGGTATTTATCAGTATCATATGAGTCTGAGATAGCTTTCTTCATACAGTTCTGCATGTCTTTTTTTGTGTGTAAGTCTCAAATCTGTTAATATAAGTCTTGCCTTAGAGGATTTAGAGTGCAAATTCAGCAACTCAGTAATGAAAGTTGTTTCTCTTGCTGATTGCTGTTAAAGTGTTCCCTGGACATTATTTCATTTAGAACAAGTTCAACAAACCAGTGAGTCCTTTGAAACTTGATGTCATAAAATAAAACTGATTAAGTCAGTGAGCTTTAAAAATTTCTAGTCAGTTGTCTGATTAGTCTTGTCTACTTTCTGACAGTCTGTTTGCTACACAGCTTTCTTTCTCCAAATACAGTGCTAGATTTTTACTGGCATGGGAAAAAAAGCTATATTTTTGTAAAAGCCTAATATAAGGAAATACATTTTATATGTAAAATTAACCTTATAGAAACCCAGTTGATTGATTAAATAATTTTAGTATATTATCTCTTTGAATATGTAACTACATTTTATACTGGAAAGTACAACGATCTACACATGGAGATGCAAAGCTAATTTTCAAGGAAATACTTTATATTTAATCCAGCTGCTGTCTTTTTTAAAACAAGTTCAAGTAAGTATAATGTTTTGTTTAATGGAAGGAGAGTCAAAAGAGGCCTCCATGTTGGTCAGAAACTCATATCACTAAAATCAAAATAAGAAGCACAGCACGACACTGATGGAGGATGATGTCTGGCAGAATCTCAAACTGTTAGCTTTATAGTACAGAAAAGAAAGCTACAGCCTATCCTAAACATCCACAATGCAAGATTTCTATGGAATTCTTTAATAGCTTCAATTTCCCTGAATTGGTCAACTAAATTTCTGGAATAAACACAAGGAACAATTCAAAAAGGATACTAGATAACAATATATGACTACAGAAAATATGTTTTTAAATTGGAAGAGTAGGAAAAGTGAAAGTTGCATAATACTAGAAAATTATGTCAGTTAAAGAATGACTATTCATCAAATAATAAAGTCTTAATTGTTGCCTTTTTCATAATTCTGTTGCCAAAGTCAATGAATGATATTTTTTAAAGGTGATCTTTAATATTTAGTAGAGTCTTGTTTAAATAACATCGTACTTTACTTTCTAAGTTTTATTTTTAGGAACCTGGTCTTCACTACATTTTCTTATAGTGATATGAAAATTATAGAATATAGTATTTTTGACCAGTTAACAACTACTTTTAGTCACAGTAGAAGCATGAATATATATATATATAAAACATACACATACACATATATATGATACATATATACATATAAATGTTATTCACCATAAACACCAGTTTTTATTAGGGTTATAACAGAGGCACATACAATTAACATAAAGAATTAAAAGTTAAGAATCAAATAACACATAACGAAGACAAATTTAAAACTATGTATGGATGAATAATTTCCCTGTTAAAGTCTTTAAGATTTTCATAAAAAAATTAAAAAGATAGAAATTAAATAGAATACAAAACTTCAGAATTAAATAAAGATGTCCTAAGGTAAATAAGTTAAAACATCTATGTCTACTCATCTACCTAAACAATTAATTGAAACACTATATGTAGAGAAAAATGTAAAATTTTGAAAGGCCACTTCAAATAAAGACACAAGCCAAAAGGTAATATTCTAAAGCAAACAATGGAAGCATTAAGACAGCAGTTCTCCCTGGGATGATGCAGCTAGAGTATGTTAATAAGACAATAAAGTGAAAGAAGCCCTTGCAAAGTTCTCCGACAAGGATGAATGTGTTTATCAGTGGTCAGTAATGAACTTTGATGTGTCTGGAATGAGCTAAGAAATCATGTATAAAACATTAGGATCAACAGTGCATTATACGAAATTGGTGTTCTTTTGCTGTTGTATTGCAACATTCCTTGAATATCGAATCTATTAATCATTGCTGCTGAGATAGCCATTCTAGCAGACATTCAGAAGCCTGAATGACTTCTTCCTCTAACTGTTCCATATAAATTGAATTGCAGGTGGTAGACAAAGCAATTTATTAAGATTTTTACTTAAAATATGGTAAACTAAGTTATTGAAATATAAGCTTAGCAGAATGTTTGCATCATTCTGAATAGATAAAAATGTCAACTCATATATTTAACTGAGCATCCACTCTGAGCAATTCTTAAAATAGATGGGTGTGAAATAGATGCTTTGTAAAATACAAAGTTTTATTCAAACGTTAGTCATATATTTAATAAAGCTTTAATGACCACAAAGAATTGAGCACTAGAAAGTATGTTTGGACCTAGAAACATAAAGGTAAATGTGATATGGTCTGTAGTATCTAAAGCCTTAAAAAAGAGTCCAAGACACAAATAATGCTTGAGAGACCTTTGAAAAGTGTCTTGATGGAGGTATGCATAATGTGCTCTGGGGGATACAAAGTGTCTACACTGAACATGGGAATGAGGAATGTTTTCTTTGGAGAGAAGTGGGTGGTTTGGATGCCACAAGAGTCAGTCATAAGGTCAGAATTTCTGACCTTAATGTTTTCCGTGTCATAGCAATATTTACTTAACCGTGAATATGGGAGCCTGTTACTTCTTACGTATTCCACAGTATCTTTTTGAAATCATGAAGATTCACGGCCTCATTAAAATGTTACATGGAGTGATATTGTACTTGTGACTGAACTAGGTATGAATTGAGAAAGTATTTACCTGTGCTGTGCTGCCTTATTCAGGAACCCGTTATGTTCAACTTTATTTAGAGCTTAGACTACAATTTTGCCTACCACAAAGAGTAATACAGTTCTGCACCTCAACTGATGACCCCACCGCACACACCACTTAGGTCTGAATTTTCCTTCAAAGGAAATCTTGTAACTAAGATGACCCTGTTTTCAGTTTGCTTCGAGGAGTCCTAGCTAACTTCTGATGTCACAGAAAAATTATTGACATTCCATTTCATTTTCAAGAATGTCCTAGTTTAGTCAAAACCATGATATGGCCACTCTATGTAAATTAACTTGAGTTCCTGCCCATTAAGTAGTCACTAGGATTTTAGAAAAAATGCATCATCACCCGCTCTGGTTTTTGCCCCCTCCCTACTATTAAACCTCCCAGGCCCAATTTGTTGTTCAGAAGCTTGACATTGGTATTTTATTTTCTTCTAATTTAATGCCAGTGACCAAGTGTCCACCAAAGTCATAAATAATATATAATATGCTAACAGCACCTGGCTTTGCTTTAGGATAACAAACCAGTCAATTGTTTACAAGTAGTAAAAATGGATTTTGTAATGATGATATGGCTTAATCTTCCAGTTATATGAATTAAAAATGACACAACATTATCCTTTAGGCTGTTACACAGAATTTAGTGTTATGTCCGAAAAAGAAAATAAAGATGCTATTGCAATATCTGTTTCTCATAGCACTGTCATAAACCACATTTTAGTACCCGATTTTTATGTACATGACTGCAATAGAGAAATAAGGCAATAAAAGATAAGATTTTGAGTTATTAGGATAAACAAAAAAGGAGCAACTGCCATGGATATAAATAAAACATATAAGATATTATATATATATATATATGTATGCATGTGTGCTCATCTAAAAACATGAATATGCACATATTGATCAACATAATTTTATAATGACAACCGATAAATTAGTTTGCGCACTTCCTGATTCTTAATATTTTACATGCATTTTCACTCCCGCCCCCTCCACAACAGCCTTAAAAGGTAGGTAGTATTAGTGTCCCCAGTCTTACTATGGGGAAACTGAAAAGGAGGATAAATCATTTGCCAAAGGTCAAACCTCTCATAAATAAAATGTAGAACAGGTCATTTAACTCCCACAACCTGTGTTCTTAGGCACCATGTAAGCATAATAATTTTTAAAATAAATACACAGAGAATGATATACAGAGAAAAGTATGCAGCTCAATATGTTTTAAAATAAATTGAACCAGACTAAATTCATCTTTGAATCCAGACCCTGAAATAAGAATGAACATTAGCAGAACCTTAGAAATCCTGCTTGTACTCATCCCCAGTTATACTCAACCTTCCTCAAAAGTATAATTGCTAGAATCGATTTGCCAGTTTTTGGATTTTATATAGAGAAGCATATCAAGTATAAATCATTTCTTTTGCCTAATTTTGTTTGTGTGATTCACCTACTTTGTGTAGAAGTTTTTAAAAATTCCTTTTGATTGGAGTAGTTTATTGAATTATTCAGCCCTAATGTATATTGTGTCTATTCCTTTGTTGAAATATATTTAGATTGGTTACAGTTTGGAGTTACTATAAATTGTATTGTTTGAACTATTTTGTACATGCTTTTTGGTATTTACATGTAATTTTTTCACCACTTGTAGACCTAAGTAGAATTACTGGGTCATCCAGAATCATAGGGCTTGTGTTCAATCAACTTTAGTAGATAAGTCCCAGCTTTCCAAGGTGCTCCTATCAAGCTGAGTAAGAGATCTCCTCACGACTATCAGTGTAACAGAGTTCTACTTCCTTTACATTCTCCCCAGTCCTGGGTATTTTCTGTCTTTTTCGTTTTCATCATTTTGGCAGATGAGATTTTTGTGGTTTTAATTTTCCTCTCTCTGATGACTAATAGAGTTGAGCTGTTTTTATATGTTTATTGGCTATTTCTATATCCACTTTTGTAAAGTGCATATGTTGTTTCATGCCTTTTAAAAAATTATTTAAAGGTCTTTATACATTCTGGATACAATTTTTTGGCAGACTGCAATGTCAGCTCAGGCCATGAGTTTTAGCTTGCCCTTCCTAATGACCTTCCCAAAGATTTCAAACTTGCCTAGCAGGCCCCATAATCATGTAAGCCAATTTCTTGCAATAAATCTCAAATATATATCTTCTGCTGGAGTGTTTCTCTGGTTGAACCCTGCCTAATACAATATCATACATCAGATTATAAAATTGCTCATCTATTTTTAGTTTGCTGAAAATTTTTTTTTTATCATGAATAAGTATTGACTTATAAATGCTTTTCTGCATCTATTGGGATGATTACCTGGCTTCCTTCCACTAATCTGTTAATGTGATAAACTACAGTGAATGATTTCTTAATGTTAACCCAAACTTGCATTCCTGGAATGAATTCTACTTGATCATGATGAGTTAGTCTTTTTACATTCCTCTGGATTCAGTTTCCAAATGTCATTTTAAGGATTTTGGTGCCTATGTTCATGAGAAGTATTGGCCAGTAATTTTCCTTTCTTAGTGTCCTTGTTAGGTTTGATTAAGAAATTATGGGGCCTCATAAATGAGGTGGAAAAGTACACTTTTTTTGTTTTCATTCTGGGAAAGAATATGGGGAAGCTTTGTATCATTTCCTTTTTAATATTTGGAAGAATTTGCCAATATAATTATCTGAGCCTGGAATTTTTGTATTTCTCTGTGACCAGTATAATCAGCTGGGACTGCATGTTCTGTATTTTTCAATAAAGAGAAACTCATGCCGGGCGCGGTGGCTCACGCCTGTAATTCCAGCACTTTGGGAGGCCGAGACGGGTGGATCATGAGGTCAAGAGATTGAGACCATCCTGGTCAACATGGTGAAACCCCGTCTTTACTAAAAATACAAAAAATTAGCTGGGCATGGTGGTGCGTGCCTGTAATCCCAGCTACTCAGGAGGCTGAGGCAGGAGAATTGCCTGAACCCAGGAGGCGGAGGTTGCGGTGAGCCGAGATCGCGCCATTGCACTCCAGCCTGGGTAACAAGAGCGAAACTCCGTCTCAAAAAAAAAAAAAAAAAAAAGAGAAACTCATTCAGGTTTGTTTTTCTTCTTTTTTCAGTTATGGCAAGTTGTGCTTTTCAAATAATTTTGTCCATTTCCTCCAAACTGTTATATTTATTGACAAAATATGTTTGTATTGTAGACATATTATCATAGTACTGTTCCATTTTTTTTCATGGACAGTATTGATAATTTATATTCTCTCTTGTTGAGAAAAACAGTAGAGGATAAAGGACTTAAAGAATGCTTACGTAAATTGGTTACGAGTAACATATAAATAAGGAACAACAAAATGTGGAAGGAGGCAGGAGGCCTCTGAGGAGGAAGGCCTCTTCATGCCTTATGTTCTGGTGCAGGGTGACTTCTGCTCTGTTACCATAAACATTGTGCTCAAGGACGTAAAACCCCTTCCTAGCACCATGTCGTAGCCAGACTTGTAGGCTCCTTGGAAAGCCTTTGTTCCATCAGCTGTACGTAGATTATAAGCTAAAGATAATTACACCTTTTTGTTTTGTTGCTCTCCCAAATTGCCACTGTTACCAATCCTTAGAATGACACATCGGTTCCGGCCACTGATTCACTTCCGGCCACTGATTCACCTCCAGCTCACTGATTCACTCCACCATGACTCCACCCCTGCCCTATAGATCAAAGTGATTGTAATCAATAAATAGTGTGGATGATCAGAGCTTGGGGCCTTCACTGCCCTCACTGTCACCTCCAGAGTAATAAAATGATGGCCCCCTAGTCTCACTTTTTCCTCTTAATCTGTCTTATTCTCTTGTTGCCACCAAACTCCGGGTACCCAGGGGTGATGTAGGGCTGGTTCCCTACATTCTGGTGCCCAAAGTGGGGCTCATGGATCCCTGCATCCTGGTGCACCAACATGTGGGACACATGGATTCTCTGCATCTCTCTGTTCTGATGAATTTGAAAGAGGCTTTTTTATTTTTGTTAACCTGATAAAAGCATCATCTATCTCTGTTGATTATTTCAACCATATATTTGCAATTACATTTTATCTCTATATTTTGTTTTTATATTTACTATTTTCTTCTTTCTACTTCCTCTGGTTTAAATTTGCTCTTCTATTACTATCTTCTTTAGTTGGAAATCTGTATCTTTGGTGTTCAACTTTTTGTCGATGTATACGATTAGCATCACAAATTTCTTTCTGAGCAATGCCTCAGCGGCATCCCTGCAAGTGGAATAATGCCCATATATTGTGAGAGTTAATTTTAATAGGCTTTGAATTGATGTGAGCTATTTAGCTGAAGTAACAAACATGCTTAAATGATAGTCATTCTTAATCAAGAGATGGAATATACTGATCAGTGTTTTTTTGTAACCATGTGTCCAAGGTGAGGTTTGAGATGCTTCATATCGGCTTGTCAGCATTGTTTATTGATAACAGTTAGACTGATTATATGCTTGATCTTAGGTAAAACCTTGGAGGGCTCTACCATTGAGGATGTCTGTGCAGCATGAAAATGCCTATGTGATCAGAAGGAAATAAGTTTTGGACTCTATTTTGGGGTTCCTGGTTTCAAGGATGTTCCATCCACATATTGGTGCTTTCAGATCTGAGAGAGAAGAATGTCAATTATGACCCTACATAAGGAGACCAATTGGAGATAGAAAGTCTATCCTCTATAGACTTTGAACTGTGAAGCAACCTTTGGCTACTGTGCTTAATTTTACTTGTTCCTATTTTGTGTTCTTTCCCTACAATAAACCATGGATTTATAAGCATTGTTATTTAGGGTCCTGTTTTTGTTAACATTCAGGACAATATGTTTTCTGAATTCCATTGTGATTTTTTATTTGACCCCTAAATTTTTTAGCATAGTGTTGTTCAAATATTTAGGGGTTGTCTATCTTCACAAATTAATTTCTATTTTAAGTTTACATAGATAGAATATCATTTAAAACTTTATTATACTTTGACATATGGTCTATTTTAGTACATTTTTATGTCCACTTGAATGTGTTATATATTTATTGGAAGTAATGTTTTATGTATTCCAACTGGATCAGGTTGCTAATAATACATAATCCTTATTTCTTTGATCTGCTCATCCTACCAGATACTGAGAATGTGGTGTAAAAATATCAAATACAACTGTGGATTTGTTTGTACATCCTTTTATTGTGTTATATTTTGTTCTTTTGCTTTTCAGATGCATGCAAATTTAGCATTGTTATGTCTTTCTTTTGAATCAATACATTCGTCATTATAGAATATTCCTATTTTTTGCTAATTATATTTCTTGTTTCAAAGTCTACTCACTCTTATTTTAGTAGATTAGCTTTCGTTTCCTAGTAGACTAAAAAGTATTTGTATGGTACATTTTTCTTTACTTTTATTTTTGATATTTCTGTGTCCTTAATATTTATAGTATGGTTTATATATATAACTGAATAAATTTCTTATTTTTCTTATACAGACTAAAAATATTTGTTATAGTGTTCAGCAAACATATACATACACATATACAGAAAATATGTTTTAGTCAAATATTGTATTATTCTTTAATGGTTAGCCTATGAACTACAAATATACACTCTTCATTTACCGTAGCACTTTTACTACTAGGTTGGTGCAAAAGTTAGTGTGTTTTTGGCCATTATTTTCAATGGCAAGAAACAGCAATTACTTTGCACCAACCTAATATTTTCTAAAGACATTAGAATAATATAACAGTTAAATTCCATTTATTCATGACTGCACACTGTGCATGTTTTTTCACGTATTTTACTTCTTCATATGGTTTAAATTTTATATCATTTGCTATTGTTTTGAAAGTCAATACATATTAAAGAATGTTTGCTATTGATATATTAAAATTTTCTTGTTCAACTCACTCATCTTACTCATCATGAAATTGAGTACCAACAAAAAGAAGTAATTTATTCAAAGTCACACATCTTATTTTTAGCAGAGCCAACACTTGAAGTCTATTTTGACTACTGGGTTAGTCCTTATATCTTTACAAAAAGTGACTTCAAATATTTTAAAATTGACTCATAGGTTTTAAAGCTATGGATACATGTATAGCTATGGATATACATACAGACTAAAATTAATTTTAATATTTATAAGCAAAATACTTACTCAGCAAATTCTATGGGGCCAGGAACCATACTATGTACACAAGTTATATTAATGAGTGAAACAACAAGATTCTTGCCAAAATAAGACATTTTTCTAATTCAGTTTTAAAATGAAGGAGTTAAGAATATGCCATCCAAAATATGCCATTCTGGCATACTGATTATTTAAGTTAAAGGCAATTGAAAAACAGCAATTATAAGATCACTCTGACCTTTTTGCTTTCTTAAAAGCAAGAGATGAAAGTCTTATGTGAAAGATGTTGTCCCTATCCTAGAAGAAAAGTCACATTATTATCATCAAAGATGTAAAACTGAAGCCAAAGAAAATTTGTACAAACAAATCTTGTTACACTTAATTCATATCTTCCTGGCCACTTTTCTCCCCAACTAACTATCCTAGCTCAAGTCCCTTTGCCTTATCACATTTTCATAATTTATCATACTTTACCAAATTTGGAATATAAGTAAAATATTCTAACTCATTCTTTGGGTCTTCATTTTCTCGTGAGGGCTTCCATGACCTGTAAAACTTGTATTATGTAAATTTGTATGATCTTTTTCATTTTAATCTAGCTTATATAAATTTATTTCTTGAGCTGGAACCCTAAATGAATGGAGGTAAAATTTTGCCTTCCCTATGGCAGTTTTATCAACATTTGCTAAAACCTACTTTATACTTGACAATATCTTTGTCTGGCAATATTTATCACCAGCAACTAGATATCTAGTGTGACAAGGTATATAATCCTATTGTTCTTATCCTGGATACACTCTGAAAAATAGAACCAGAAATTTTAACCTAAATACTAGATCTATACTCCTAACTTTTTCAAACTTAATGCCATAAAAAAGAAAATAGCTTCCAATGGAGTAAGCTCAGGGAACCAGAATCTAGTGTTAGCACTTTATAATTCAGTATTTGTTTTCTCCTGCCAAGAGGAATTCAACCAATCACTAAATGAGTTTGATGAAACAGTTCACCAAATATAACCTGAGAAAACGCTTCCCACACTTCACATGTCAAATACTTCATTCCTAGAGTGACTTTGGGATCTTTAAGAGAAATTCATTTATAGATCACAGATGCTCAATATTGCTCAGAATATGGACGTTCATATGCCAGACTTGTTATATATAAAGATCCTATAATTAAATGTCATATGTGGCAATTTCATGTTGGCTCCCCACCATGGGTGTTAAATGTAGCTGTATTTGAAAATCAGGTTTTCCAACTTCAAGAATCAATTTTTTAAAAAAATCAAGTTGTCAGAAAACCACTTCAGGGTATCACATCTTATATCAATGCTACTCTATCTTAATATTATGTTATTTATAACAACCACTAATCTAATGTGCAACTAAATCATCACCAAGGCAGCAACTTCTCAAAGGGAAAACAAAATTCTATTTTCTGAAGAGCTGTGCAATATACAAAAAATAGAATTTGAAAGATGAAGAAAATAAAAGAGTAAAAGAGTATTTATAAGAAAGCCTAACAAGGCAAATAGTAAAGCACAGCTTATTTGAAAAGCATTAGGAGTTAATCTAGACAATCAAAAGCCAGGTAAGTAAACACCTTCCTTCAAGGCAGAAAAACTGACTTAGTATTAAATATTCATGGCAAGTATTGGTAACAGTAAAAAATAATGAACTGCAACATTAAAAAAGAAGGAAGGAGGAAAAACATTTTCTAAGTTACCATATTTTCAAAAGTAAAGTAAATGGGGAAAATACAAATGTGAGCTATGGTTTAGAAGGTGCAACTCAAGATCTTAGATTACACAGACATATAGGTATTCCTAAAACACAAAGAAATATAGAATTTTAGTGATAAATCAACTTTTAAAAAATTTTTAAAATGTTTTTATTTTTACTTATTATGGATACATACTAGTTTTACATATTTATGCAGTACATGTGATACTTTGATACAAGCATATAATGTATAATGATCATATCAGGGTCATTGAATTATCCAGAGCCTCAAATAGGTATCATTTCTTTGTGTTAGGAACATTCCAATTCCACTCTTTTACTTATTTTGAAATATACTGTAAATTATTGTGAACCATAGTAGCCATTTTGTGCTACTGAACACTAGATCTTATTCTTTCTGAATTTTTGTACCCGTCAACCAACCTCTTTTTATTTCCTCCTCCCCACTATCCTTTCAAGCTTCTGTAATCATCATTCTACTTTCTATCTCAATGAGTTCAATATTTTTTAGCTCCCAGATATAAGTGAGAACATGTGATATTTGCCTTTCTGTGCCAGGCTTATTTCACTCAACATAATCGTTTCTATTTCCAACCACACTGTTGCAAATGACAAGATTTTACTCTTTTTATGGCTGAACAGTATATGCAGCACATTTTCTTTATCCATTCATTCACCAATGGACACCTAGGTTGACTCCATATCTTGGCTATTGTGAATATTGCTGTGAAAGTGCAGATAACTTTTCAATAATTTTTGTTTGTTTTGGATGTATACCCAGCAGTGGGATGCTGGATCATATGGGAATTCTATTTTTAGTTTTTTGAGGAACCTCCACACTGTTCTTCATAGTGTCTGCACTAATTTACAATCCTACCAACAGTGTACAAGGGCTCCCTTTTCTCTGTATCATTGCCAGCATCCTTTATTTCCTGATTTTTTTGATAAAAACCATTTTAAAAGGTGTGAAATGATGTCACAATGTAGTTTCAATGTGCAGTTCCTTGATGGTGATATTGAACATTTTTTATATGCTTCTTGGACATTTTTATGTCTTTTTTTGAGAAACGTCTATTCAGATATTTTACTCATTTTTAATTTGCATTATTTTTATTGATATTGCATTGTTTGAGCTCTTTATATGTTCTGGTTATTAATTCCTTGTCATCACATGGGTAGTTTGCAAATATTTTCTCCCATTCTGTGAGTTGTCTCATTATTGTGTTGATTGTTTCCTTTGCTGTGCAGAAGGTTTTTTGTTTGAAGTGATCCCATTTGTCCATTTTCACTCTGGTTGCCATCTTACTCAAGAAATATTTCACAGTGTTAAGAAATATTTGCCTAGACCAATGTCCTGGGTTTTTCACCATTGTTTTCCTGAAGTAGTTTAATATTTTCAAGTCTTAGATTTAAGTATTTAATCCATTTTAATTTGACTTTTTTGTATGGTGGGAGATAGGGATATAATTTCATTCTTCTGTTTATGGATCTCCAATTTTCTCAGCACCATCTATTGAAGAGACTGTCCTTTCCCCAATATATGTTCTTGGCACCTTTGATAAAAATGAGTAGACTGCAAATATGTGGATTTATTTTTGCGTTTTCTGTTCTGTCTCACTGGTCTCTGTGTTTGTTTTTTTTTTTTTTTTTTTTTTTTTGTTTTTGTTTGTTTTTGTTTTTTCCTACTTAAGACAGCTTAGGTTATTCTGGGTCTTTTGTGATTCCATGTAAATGTTAGTATTCTTGTTTTCTCTTTCTGTGAAAAATATCACTTGTATTTTGATAGAAATTCTACTGAATCTTTAGATTGCTTTGTACAGTGTGAGAATTTTGACAATATTGATTCATCTAATCCATGAATATGGAATATCTTTCCTTTTTTTATATGTTTGCTTCTTTCTCAATTTCTTTCATCAGTGTTTCATGGTGTTCTTTATAGAGATCTTTCATATTTTCAGTTAAGTTTATTTTTAGGCATTTTATTTTATTTGTAGCTATTGTAAGTGGGATTATATTCTTGATTTCTTTTTCAGACTGTTGGCTGTTTTAATATATAAATGCCTCCAATTTTCATATGTTTATTTTGTATCCTAAAACTTTACAGAATTTTTCAGTTCTAATAGTTTTTGGTGGAGTCTTTAGGTTTTCCCACATTTAAGATCATATCTTTGCAAACAAAAAAAAAATGTATTTCTTCTTTTTCAATTTTGCTGTCCTGTATTTCTTTCTCTTGCTTAATTGCTCTGGCTAGAATTTCTAGAACTATGTTGAATAAAGATGGTGAAAGTAAGCAGCATTCTTGTCTTTCTTGTTTCAGAACTTATAGAAAGCCTTTCCATTTTTCTCTATTCAATGTACTAAGTGTGGGTTTGTCATATACGGTTATATTGATTTTAGGTGTAGTCCGTTCCAATCTCTTTATTTTATAGATAAAGGCAACAAATCTTTGAGAGAGTAAGTCACTCCTTGAAGCCCCAGAACTAAAATATGATAAAATGAAGTCGAGAAGCCAGATCAATCTGTAATTTTGTGCTATTCCTGTCATACGTCTCAACATGAAACATTTGTAATTATCCTTTTTGAGAAATATTAGTGCACCTTGCACTTCCTGGGTGAGACGATGCCATCCTGCTTTGGCTTGCCTACCTTGAGCTGTTCCAACTGTCTAACCAGTCCCAATAAGATGAACCTGGTAGCTCTGTGGGAAATACTGAGATCACCTGTCTTCTGGTGTGCTCTCACTGGGAACTGCAGACCAGAGCTGTTTCTATTCTGCCATCTTGGTAGAAATCCAAGCATGACTTTTTGATTGTTATTATACAATGTATTAAGGTTAAAAATGGGGCTGGATATATATATATTCCATTATGTTTACATATGTGTGTGTGTGTGTGTGTGTGTGTGTGTCTGTGTATATATCTCCAATATATGTTTAAATTGGATAGAAGTATAGGTATGAATGCAAGTAACCAAAGTTATTAATTGTGCTTTTGTATTGTCCTTTTGCATTCTGAAATGCTACAGCTGTGAGCCTGCAGGCTACAATTCCCAGACTCCCTTGCACACTTGCTTTCTGTTATGTTTAGACAATGTGAGGTCCTGGAAGGTAATTTGTTTATGATTTTTCTTTTAGATTTTCATAATGCTAATTAAAAATAAAATAATTAAAAACACTTTTTCTTGTCAATATCAGAGTAGCTTTAATTCTTAAAACGAGATCTAGAAGAGAAGTATCAGCATGTTCATGGTTGTTTCCTCTAGAGAAAGCAATGATATTTATGACCAAAAGTGACAAAGAACTTTAGAGTACATAACTTTGTGTTGTTTGCACACTTCAAGACTGATAATTTATTCACGTATTACTTCAGTAAAAAAGTAAAACCAAAAGCACTACATGAAATGCATTTTAGAAGAAGGTTTTCTAGTCTTTACATAACTGGCTGCAGTTATGACTTGAAATGGGAATAAATGGGAAAGGGAGTGTTAGTATTTCACTTGTGTCTCCATGTTTTTATACATTGCCAATTATTTGAATAATTAAAAATTTTAATGAAAAATTTATGAGCAGTAATTTAAGATTTCAGACAGAACCAATATGGGGGAGGGGACCTCATAAGCCCAGAAACAGACATTTCATAAAATTTTATGCTTGACTTTTTTTTTTTTTTTGAGACAAGATTGTGCTCTCTTGCCCAGGATGGAGTGCAATCACATATTACTGCAGATCCACTTCCTGGCCTCAACCAGTTTTCCTGCCTCAGCCTCTTGAGTAGCTGGGATTATAGGAACAGCACACCCAGCTGATTGTTTAATTTTTTATTTGTAGAGAAGAGGTCTTGATATGCTGCTCAGGTTGCTCTTGAACGCCTGGGCTCAAGCAAACCTCCTGCCTTAGCCTCCCAAAGTGTTGGGATTACAAGTATGAGTGACTCTGCCAGGTCTTATGCATGATTTTTGATTCTATGAATAATTTCATCCTGTGAATGTGCTATAATTCATTTAACAAATCCCCAAAGGCATACTTAGGCTGCTTCCAGTTTTTCACTATTATAAACAACATATTTATATACTATTAGAAAAGATGATGCACCCATTTATGGGTTTTGATTTTCGCTAATAGCAAGTTTGTAAGGAGACACCCTAATTTTGCACATCCGGTTGACAAAGGTGAACACATTTGAAAACAGCTGGTTTATAAATGTGAAAAACTGGGCATCATGTACACATCAATGGAGGTCAATTTGGTAATACCAACCAAAAGTGAAACAAATATTGATCAGCGTCCTCTGAGCTTTTTTTTTCAACTAAGCCTTGACCTTGGCCTGTGATATGGTTTGGATCTGTGTCCCCACCCAAATCTCACGTTGAACTATAATCTCCAGTGGTGGAGGTGTGGCCTGGTGGGAGGTGACTGGATTATGGAAGGTGGTTTCTCATGAATGGTTTAGCATCATCCTGTTGGTAATGTCCTTGTGATAGATCTGCTTGTTTAAAAATGTGTAGCTCCTCTCCCCTCTCCCTTGCTTTTGCTTTCACTATGCTCCCTCCTTGCTTCCAGAAGGTAATTTGAAGGCTCTTAAAACTGAGAAGCTTTTAGTAAAAACAGCAGTGGCAATTGCTGGTAGTTGCTGGAAATTGCTGATGCTGCTATAGCTTAGATGTTGCTATAGCTCAGATGAGATTAGGTGACTAACAATTCCAGCAGTTCCATCGGTGGCCAAACTTCCTTAGTGTTTGCTAGGTAAGCAAGCACAAGCATAGCTCTGATATCCATCCTAACATTTTAGCAATTTCAGCACCTGAATAGCTGTCCTACTGCAGACCAACAGTAGACACAGTAGGTTCCTGGATTCCAGTCTAGTGGCATTTGTAGTTTTCTGGAAAATATACTTATTCTTTTCTGTTCTGTCAACATCTCTCCCTTTTGCTATACCAGTCCTTCTAACACTTTTTAACCATTTCCTTGTTTGATATCCCCTTTGAAATAGGTAGTATATTTCTATTTTCTAGAGTGTACTCTGAAGGTACAATTTCTCAACCATAAATCCATGCTTACTTCTATGAAAGAAAAGAGCAGTTTTATGATCAGTACATTTGTAGCTGACAAAATTAACATATTTTGGAATTTTAAGAATTCAAAAAAATACCCACAGAAAGAAAGGAATTAATAACCACATTTTTGAGTCATACGTAAGAAACTTGCATGTCCCCAACTTCCCATAAGTAAGCATTCTTTATTCTTAGGTGAAAAGTGAGTAAATTTATATTTCTTTCCATAGGCCAGGCAATATAAAGTTTTTTCTCAGGTACATGGGTTTAAAGGGAGAATTAAAATTCTCTGGACAGTGCTATAGACCTCAAAATGGGGTCTGTGAACCAGCGCCAGTCTACAGACTGTTACCAGTGTTTTAGGTGATAGCTTATTCTAGAATGGAAATAACAACACTGTATTTTTCATAGAAAATGCCTTTCTACCCAAAAAAATGACATAATTTGTAGGAAGCCAGTCCTACATTACCTGTAGGTACCCCAAGTTTGGTGATGACAAAGGAATGAGAGAAAGATTAAGAGAAAAAGTGGGACCAGGGGGCCATCACTTTATTACTCTGGAGGCAACAGTAAAGGCCCCAAGCTTTGTTCATCCACTCTGTTTATTGTTTACAATCACTTCGATCTACAGTGTAGGGGTGGAGTGATGGTGGGGAGAGGGTGATGGTGGAGTGAATCAGTGAGCTGGAACTGAATCAGTGAACAGGAACTAGTGTGTCATTCTACAGATTGATAACAGTGGCAGTTTGGAGATTTCACAAAACAAGAACATGTGGTTATCTTTAGCTTATTACCTATGAACAGCTGATGGAACTCTGGCCTTACAAGGAGCCTACAAGTCTGGCGACATCATACTGCTACAAAGGGGTTTTATGTCCTTGAGCACAATGTTTATGGTAACACAGCCTAAGTCACCTGGCACCGAACATGAGGCATGGAGAGGCCTTCCTCCTCAGAGGCCTCCTGCAGCCTTCTGCAGTTTGTTGTTCCTTGTTTATATGTTACTCATAACCAATGTATGTAGGCACTCTGTAAGTCCTTTCTCCTTTGCAGCTTTTCCCAACAATTAATTTATATTTTTTGTGAGCTTCTTGCCTCCTATACCAGTTACAATTAGTCCACAAACCAGTGCATAGGTCACTATGTATTGGAACTACAGATAATCAGAATTACACTAAAAGTAATTCCTCTGAAATATAAACATATAGCACATTAGGCAGGTTTTCTTTTAGAGGAAATTTCTTTTAGATCAATATGTATCCTCTTTCTGGAAAAAATATGTTCACAATGATATAAGAAATAATAATCACATGGAAGTAAGCTAATACCTAAAAGTTATAATGCTGATGTAAAGGGACCCATCAACACACTAACAACAGTCACATCCACCATTCTATAAGGAAAATAAATGACTTGGTAAAGAAGTTTGATTTTTAAGGAAGGATTAAAGAAATGCATCTCCTTATAAGGATAATGAAAAACTGATTCTGCAGAAAAGGAAACAATAAGATTCAGAGCATTGAAAAGAGAGAACAGGATTGTATACTTCCACCTTTCTGTGCTCAACATAGAATGGTGTAAGTTTAATAAGTAGGAAAAAGAATAAAACACCCAATTTGTGGGAGAGAAAAGCAGAAGAAAAGCAGAAAATTTTAAATATTAGGATCAGAGCAAATCTTTACAGTGGATTGTGATGCAATTAAAAGAAATCAGAATGACTTAAATAGATGATCATTTTTACATTCTATTAGAGTGGAAGTCTTGTTTTCCAACATCGTATTGAACTACCTGATGAAAAATGATAAAGATTTATACTAATTTAACATATGCAAATAATAATTTCAATATTTATAGTATCTACAATTTCAACCAATTTTCTTGAGCTCATACTAAAATAATTTTTTGGAAAAAATATGAATATTATACTTCATATAAGTTAAATTGTTAGAAACTTCCTATCAAGGTAGTGAATAAGCTGAATTTACTATCATATTTGACGTCTGTATTGTCCCTTTGTACTCACAAGTTCTTCTGAAAATCTGTACCAGCTACTGAGTACAGAAGAAGCTGGTGATTCTTAAATAATTGAGGCACATTCTATAAGCTCAAACAAATAAAGCTTTGATTTAAGATTGTTTAATCTCAAAAAGATCAGTATAGAAAACAGATTAGAAACATGGATGAAGTAGAATTCACAAAGAACCTCTATTCAGCTCCGAAGCTAAGCAGTGGCATTTCTCAAAAGATGGCTTCATGATGTGACCTGGAATCAAAGAAATTACGATGCTTCTTTGAATTTAAGTGAGCTTTTAAATCAGAGGGTGAAAGTATTAAAAACGGTTCTTTGTGAAAGACTGAATATGAGCCAATGCTAATTTTACATTCCCACACTCTCAAGAAACTTACTAATGTTTAGTGTAAAAAGAAAATGAAATTTTCCTTATATTTTTAAACTAAAATTTATTCTGAGAAGAATGTTTTATTGTTAAACCAATGTTTCACCGCAAAGCCATCTTCATTCACAAGAATAACAACGACAATAATCACAGCAACAATTACCAATATTTACCGGGTGCATACCATGTGTCAGGTACTCTTTTTAACTACTCTGTATATATTAGTTTAATCCTCAAAACAACACTGAACAATTATCTCCATTTTACACAAAAAGAAATAGAGCAATGGACATTTATTCTAGAAATGTCTGAGCTATATTCTTTTGGTAATTCACTGCCAAAAATTCTGTTCTTCAGAATAAGAATGTTATAATATGAAACATTTAATTCAATATGCCTCTGAAAGCCTTTCACACAATAGGGCAGTTAAATAAAAAAAAGAAAAAAAAAATCTAAATCATTAAAAGGAAGTATATGTGCTTTAGAAGTAATACCAGAAAACATTTCCTTCATATAATCTGGCCTTCCACAGATAAATAGATTTGTTATGTGCCTGAAAAAATAAAAAAGGCTTTCAATGACACTGTTAGACTAGAAACAGAAATTTAAAATACATCATCAATGGTAATTTAACCTTTTGTAATTTATTCCCAGTGCAAAACCATTAACTGGTAAAAATTACTTAAAAAACAGAAACAAACATTCTAAGTCCCTGAAAATTGCCAAAGGGAATACAGCAAAACAAGAAACATTTAGTCAGGGAAATTTACTAAATCTCTGTAAGAACAGCTAATTTGTCAGACTTGAATTACAGCCTGATCCTTCTGCCCCCACCCCTCCAGCTGAGCATGACAGCATCTCCACTGTAGTCAGGTGTGGGCAAGAAGACAGGCGTTCTTTTTGTCCCAGCTCCCTGACAATGGCTACTGTATCTCATCAGAAAAAGCAGATTGCCATCATTTTTATCTCTTTGAACTCTGTTTTGCAGAGGCTAAATTCCAGATAACTTCAGCAAAGATGTCTCAGGCTCCAATCTTCCACCTGGCATCCATTCTTAGAGCAGAGGCTCTAACTCAGGTACCACAGTCCAAGACAACTAATACCCCAATAGCCTTGACCCGACTTTCTCATAATATGGAAGTTTGGTAGAGGGGAGGCAAGCTGGGAAGAACAGAGGATACCACTAATGCTCCAAACTCTGCTCATAAGGCAGGTATGTAACTACAAGAGAATCTGGCCATTGTCTTGATCATAACTCTGAAGCAATAAATCAGAATTTTCCCTTGGGGTAAGAATACAGGAACATAATGCACTGAAGCTCACCCCAAAGGAACTGACTTTAATTAAGACAGAGCATGAGGAACTTCAAGCCTGACTGTATGCTCAAACAAAATGGAGATTTGGGTGATTAGCAGTAAGAGAAGGCTGGTAGCTTTATAACAGCAATAAACTAAGGTACAGGCCAGCTAGTTTGTCAGAGAGAACCATTTCCAGTGAATAAGACTGCTAAGAGCTACCCTCTGGGGTCTGAGCATACATCAAAGAATGGGCTCAAATATTACTCATACAATGGAGTCAAAATAAAATTGGACCAAAGCACGGAGCAATTTATGCTCCAGAGAAATGCTGGAATAAAAAAGAGAAATCAGCTGGAAATTTGGGAAATTCACAAATATGTAGAACTTAAACAGCATACTCTGAAAAACATTCAAAGGTTAAACCCCCAAGGTCAAAGAGATGGAGGGAGGAGAAAAAGTAGACAACCTTAGAACCCCAAAAGAGAAAGTGTAGTGATGAACTTAGCAAACTGGATAGAGCTAAACGTCTTATCCCCAGATCAGCAGCAGTATTTTCACTAGGTAACATGTTAAAATGCAACTTTTTGGGCTCCACTCTAAATACACCGAATCATTGTATTTTTGGAGGCGCTGGCGTGTTTTAACAAGCTCTTCTGGTGATTCTGATACACATCAAAGTTGGAGAACCATTGTTCTAAATAATTAAAAGCACCAGGTGAAATAAGACACTATTGAAAACAGAAGGATTAATTGGAAGGTTTAATAAGGTGTCACATTCACCCTACTAATTATGGTGACTGGCCCCTTTTTCCCTTGAAAACAAACTTAGAGAGTGATACTGAGGTCTAATATCCTAAGTCAATTAGAGATTGAACTCATGAACATTAAGAACAACGATGAGACAAGGAGAACATTCCATAGTGTCTACAGAGGAACTAGAGAAAACCTAGTGGCCTCCTTCTTATTCATGGCTTCTAGAATTCTACCATTAACTTTATAAAATGCAGACACAAAGAAACTGTATCAGCTCCTGCTATGGACTGAATGTTTCTGCTGAACTAAAATTTATATGTCAAAACCTGATCACCAATGTGATGGTATTAGAAAGTGAGTCCATTGGGAGGTGATCAAGTTATGAGGGCTCCATCACATGAAAGGGATTAGCGCTCTTACAAAGGAGGCCAAGGTAACTTATTTGCCTTTTTCCACCCTGTTAGGAAACAGCTAGAAGGTGCCATCTTTGAATCGGAAAGTGGGCTCTCACCAAACACTGAATCTGCCAGCATTTTGATTTTGGACCAGTCTCCAGAATTATGAGAAATAAACTTCTGTTGTATATAAACCATCAGTCCATGGTATTTTGTTAGAGTAGCCCAAACAGACTAAGATTGCCCCTCAGCGGAAAGATATACAGATACTATGAAGGTCCTCCCACCTGGCGACTCATCTCTCAGTCAGCTTAGAGCAAGGTGATATAATATCCATGGTGATTATTTACTTGGCTAAACATGCTTTATCCTATACAGTAAGAATGAGGAGCAACAATTATGAATACATGGAAAGAATTTTGTGTAAGAGAACTTAATGCTCTTTTTTCAGAGTAAGATTTAAATACAGAAAACTAAAACCAAGATTTGGCAGTAATCCACAGCTGCTAGCATAGAGCACCACAGGTAGATACCACACTGTTTAGGCCAGCCACTGTGAGTACATTATTGCTCTGTTATTCTTTCCTCTACTCAGGCCAGATTCAGTATCTCAGCTCCCATGCTTATGCTCTTGGGAACAGTGGGTGTACTTGGAGTTTCTCTCAGTGGGTGTACTTGGAGTCATGTCCTAAACCATGACTCACAGATATAGAAGGCAGAGGTGGATGCTGAGTAGGCAAATACGGGACAAACATCCATGGCAGATTGAAATGGTTAGATGGTAACATGCCTTACCTGGTTGTAATCATGATTGAGAGATAATGCACATTAGCATCAGTTCCTTCAATATTTAACTAATGGGAGAATTTACTGTGAGTTTGAATCCAGTCAAAAACTATCTCCAGCCTAGGATCATTTAAAGTCACTAAAAAACAGAATATTCATATTTGAAGATGTATTTGATTATGAAAGTGAAGTTCTCAAATTAGAGAGAAAGATCAAGAGAAAGGTGCTGAAAGATACAGCCGTTCTTGTGCTAACAGTGAAAACAGACAATATTTTGAATATTATGCTGGATGGGACAGTCTGCTTAGCAAGACAGTACTAAGGTCCTAATTAAAAGTACAGGCTGGGGATAAAGATATATTGGCAAATGTAAGCACTGGGCCAAAACCTGTGAGACAAAGGACAGGAATAACAAAAGAGGAAGAAGAGGAAAGTAGAGTGAACCATGAATGATACTGGTTTCTAAATATCTTTACTAAACTAAATATTGTCACCTGTCACTTACTGACAAATAATTGAAAATTCATTTACCTCATGTAGTCTTTATGTTTTATTATATAACATTTATGATTTGATTAAATTTATAGAGGATAAAAATAAGGGGAATAGTATTTTGTATCTTCAAATTAATTAATTTATTTGACATCCTCATCTATAGTCTGTTATAGCTACTGCCCTTCCCTGGTGTCAATCATAACCAGAAAATATAAAAATGGGCATGGAGGATTCCAAGAACAGTGGGCTAGTGGCCTGTTTCCTCTGGCCTTGCCTGAGGAAGACTGCAGGATGCTAAGATGAGGCTGCATTCACATGGGTGGCCCATTCATCATTGAGGGCAGAGGATAGCACAACATTAGCAGAAGGAATGTCCCAGTTACATTAACCCAAGAGAGACTCCCATGAGTAGTGAGTTATCCACAGTGTATCCAAAAATTCATGTGTGTCTTATGAGTGCTGCAAAGAAGAGGAACTAACAGAAACTGGGCTTCAGTGACATTTAGATACTTTTTAACAGAAATAAAGGGCCAAAACTACACTGTTGTGTGCCAGTACAGTGATTCAAAATGCCAACTGAGTCTGTTCACACCCCGGGTATTATCAATTTGATGACTGAACAACATCTGTGACTGCCATAAAAATCACCTATACATACGGACAAATTTTTGGAAAGGAATGAAGAAGTAAAACAGAGATGAAGGGCAAGGATGCAAAAAAGAACATGACTAGGAATTATCTAAAATAAAGAGCCATTTAAATTAGATTATTTATACTCCAGACTCTGATACCACTAATTGGCAAGTTTAAAATATTTTTCTCTTATTTTTCCTAATTAAAATGGAATACTTGAAGGAAAAGTTTACTTCCATCATAGAAAATAAAAGGAAAGTATATTTTGTTTGTACTTACGAGTATAGACATAGTAAATATGCCATGTCATTACATTTAAATGTTTTGTATTTTTTAGTGCAGATTAAAACATACTAAATCCTACCATATCTTTAGAAGGGGTTAGATAAGCCCTTTTGTTATTTCCAGATACCTGGAGTGGGGATAGCCTATCTGATTATTGAAACCCTTGGCAGTGCTGAGCTAAATTTTCATATTTGCCAAGCCAACTTGTTTCTTTCTCCCATTCTCAAGAATCTTTTTTTTTTTTCAACTTCACAATATCCAGCACCTGCAATAGCCTGTTAATACTCAGAGAAACAATCCACTCATAAGGAACATCAGAATTCCAGATTTACAGTATTTTTTTATTTACATAAGTGCTTGTCTTCTTCTCAAAAATGGCAACAGAATTTATCCTAACATTATACATATAATCATATTGCATCTCATTCACTTGGAATCTCATTATATCAAATTTCTACTATTTCCTCTCAAAAAATGACCTTGCCATTAACTTTCTCATTAATGTTGCAACATGCTCAAGTATCTGTCATTTGCAAAGTAAAATCACTTCCAAAAATTTAAATAAACAAAAAATAACATGTATACTATAATGACTGTCGTTTCCCTTCACAGTAAAATTATTTAAGGAAAATTCTCCAGAAACAAAATACAATAAAACTGATTATATTTTGGCTCATTCACCTCATGTACTCCTCAACAATGATAATCAACTCTTTGTTCTCACCATGATAAACTGAAATTGCTTTCATCTAAACCACTGACAGCTTACATGTTCTTAAATAAAATACAAACTCTGACCTCTTTACAGTAGTTGACATTATTTATACTGACTCTTTGGAAAGCTTCTCTCTCCCTCTTTTTCTCCCCCTTTTATGACCTTACAAGTTTTGAATATCTCCATTCTTTTTGCTCCTGCCTTGCATTTTATTTTAAGGTTTTCATTGATCATCTTGCTCCATAAAGAGACTGTAACTCTTTAGTATTAATGATGATGCAGAGGGGGAAATGAGCAGTCACAAGCATTTCTTGTCAGACTTTAAAATTAGTTTAACTGTTTGGAAGGGCTATTTGGCAGTATTTATCAAGATATAAAATGAGTAAAGGTCATTAATGAAGTATTTGGATGTCTAGGGCATGTAGCAGTTTGAAATTTGTAGGCTACAAACATCAAACAGTATTATTTTTCTTTGCTCCTTCTAATCCCACTGTGCTAAATTTCTTTTGCCAGCTGAGTAGCAGTCCCTTTCATTACAACCAGGACATATCTAGAACTTTCCAGTTAATTACAGTTTAAATTTTATCTCAAATCTACATTTTTATATTACTTGACCGAACTATATTTTATGTACAATAAACTATATATGGAAAGTACATAATTAGGTAAGTTTTGGAATATGTGATACACTTGTGAAATAACTGCAATCAAGACAGTGTACACTTCTTTCACTCCCCCCAATTTTCCATGTTCTTTGCAATCTGATATTCCATCACTCCTGTCCCTAGCCAACTACTGATCTACATAAATTGTGCTAATCTACCCTGTGTTAGCCTGACAGACTCCATCTTGCTGAGTACCAGACAGACGCCATCTTAACCTCCGCCTCACCCCTCATGCCATTTCTCCCTTAAGTGCATACCTGGATCATGATACTGTGCTGGGTCATGCTGTGCTTAGAACTATAGAGGCATATAACTATTGTAACCATATCCTGCTTTGGCAAGCCCACTTGCTATTGTGAATACTCCTTTGATTGATTGTATGACGAGTACCGAAAACCCCCTGGTAACCAGCAATCATGGGAACTGCTTGTGTATACCCGCCTTAGTAATCAACAACCATGGTAACCTCCTGCCTCCTGGTTACCAGCCTTCTCTAACTTGCTTGTTCTGCTTCTGTAAATTCTGCTTCAGCTAGGCTTCCCCTCCCCTTTCTTAAGCAAGGTATAAAAAGGGAGGGATAACAGGGGGAGAAATGCCAGATATAGGTGATGGGGATGGAGGCAGCAAACCACATTGCCATGTATGTACCTATGCAACGATCCTGCATGTTCTTTACATGTACCCCAGAACCTAAAATGCAATAACATATATATATATATATACACACACATATGGAATCAAGCCCCTTCCTTGGTCACTTGGTCAGAGAGATTTTGAGCACGAGCTGACGCTCAGTCACCGACAATAAAGGACTTTCCATTGGAACTCAGAGTGTGGAGCTTTCCGTCTAACCCGCTCGGGTACGATATTTGGAGGCCCCAGCGAGATATTGTCACCAGGTGCAGATCGGACTCACTCCGGGATCCCCTGGGTTAAGAGGTGGACTATAGGGAAGATGCTCCCTGAGACGTTCCAGAGCCCTGTAGGCCACCACTTTCCAGAGGAGAGCGGATTGACTCCTAGTGCACCCAACCAAGTTATTCCTCTGAGTCCTCAGTCCTGCTCCATGAAGAAGGTAAGTCAGGCCTGACCGGGTTATTTCTAAAGGGAAACCCTAGCAAGGGTCATTCCTTAAAGAGTCAATCAGCCATTCAGTTGCCTGGGATGCTGGGATTGACCCCTGTATTCTGTTTTCCAAAGTAGCTGGGCTCTTTTACATTCGCACGAGCAGTATACGAGAGTTCCAGTTGCCCTAAATCTTTATCAGCACTTGACATAGTCAGACCTTTTTGGCATTCTATTGAACACATTTTGATTTTATATTCATATGTTGATATATGTTTGGGTTATTTCCAATTTTTTGGTATTGTAAATGAAAGGGCTATAACCACTTCTTTCCAAATCTTTGTCATGATCTATACTTTCATTTTGTTTTAATGTTGATGATTTTGGACTATGGCATTGTGGATAGTATATTGTGTTCACTCCAGGATCTTTCATATTCACCTATGTTGATGCTTCTGTTTTAGCTAATAATTCATATTTTTAACTTAGACTGTTACCTCAGTCTCATCTTCTGTGAATGCTTGGTCAAATCTGCATCCTATAATTTGCAGAAGTGATTTGAGTTCAGTCTCAATTACATGGTTTATAGATCAATCTGAGATTGTGTATATATGCAGAATCATGGATCTCATCCTCCATTTTTTTATCTCCTACAAGAATTCCCCTCATTTTCAGACAGCTGGCCATGGTTGTCCAGGATCTTTTTCCTTTTTCTATATCCAGAAAGTAAGTTATGTTTTTAGCAGAATTCAGCTGCCTCTGCTGGGCTGCTCTGTGCCTGTGGTCAGAATGCAGGGAAAAACTGCAAGAAAATGGGAAACGGACTACTTTTATTGTCATTTCTCCAAGTTTGACTCCACTGAATTACTGAATACTTAGGTAGTTGTTTTTGTTTTGTTTTGTCTGGAGTTTGTAGTTGTTATCAGTGGGAAGGATGGTCTGAATGAGGGGTTATATTATCACACTGAATGCCAGTATGTCCTACCCTCTCTCAGAACAGGTTAAAGTATGGCTTGAGGTACTCAGATGGTGGAGAGACATGATCTATTCTTTAGGTCCCTTTACATTCTTCTTTCCTGGTAATGGAGCAGAGTAGAGTATTGAGGAAGACAAAAAAATGATAAAATATTTGTATCTTACTGACATTTACTCATTCCTCTTTGTTGGTTACTTTCTTTCTTATCCTGGATGGCCATTTTCATCTTTAATCAACCACTGTTGACAAGTATGTTTGTCAGGGAAAACTCTATTTACTGTTCTGGTTCATAAAGAAGTCAGGCACTGGCAAGGAGTGTGCTTGAGGACCTGAATGTTTGCAGATGTACAGCTGTAAATGGGATGCTGATTTTCCCTTTCTCAGGCATCTTCAAATTCAGAGAATCATTATGGACTTTTGGACTTTTTTCTCCCTCAACGTGGATTAAATGTTGGATTTTTCTCACTCAACTTGGGACTGAATGTTGACATAGAGATCTAACAGCAAGTGAAACGAATGCTGATTCAAAGAAACCAAGAGATGGGGCAAAATGGGAGCAGTGAAGTCACTGAAACCAAGGGTAAGCAGAAGCTTATGAGCATACTCCTAATTTAGGAAGGAAAAGTTTTTGTATTCTTTGGCAGGCTGACAACTCACAATTACAAGGTTCTTTCTTTCTCCTCCTATATAGTACTTATTCTAACGAACGATTAGGCTACCTCTACATCATTTTTACTTAGCTCTGTTGTCCTCAGATTTGTACCTAGGCATGAGAAAAGTCTCACTTGATATCATGCTATATTTCCAGGAATGAAAAACTGGAAATAAATAAGCTATCACCTGATACCCTGCTACATTTTCAGAAATAAAAAACTGGAAATAAATAAACCATAAGTAGAGAAATGGTTAAACAAATTTCAGTATTTCAATTCTATGAAATACTACTCAACAGTTAAGATTGAGGAATAAATATGTATACTTACATGGAAGAATAACTATATAACATAATTGGTAAAATAGCAATTTATAAAACAAATTGTGGAGGTTTTCTCATTTTTTTGCAAAAATCGTGTACACTTATATTCATGCATCTGTCCTTTTTCTCTATTTACTTGCCAGAGATATTTGGGCAAAGTATTCAACCTCTCTATTATCTCATCTGTGAAAGAAATATAAAAACCTTCACAAGACAGAATAATAATAAAACAATTGAAACAACACAAATGTTCTGATTTGTTATAATCAAGAATGTAAGACTATAATTAAAATTCTTTATCATGAAATTAAAAAATGACTATTCAAAAGCATTCTAGCCATTTTTTTTTAGAATTGTCAGATGAGTTCTGAGTAAAAGAGATACGTGTACATAATTGCAGTTAATGAGACATTGTTTTAAAGCCACCTCCACACCACCACCAGAGAAGTAAGAAAGAACTACAGAGTCCCAATAGCTGCATGGCTTCATGTGTAATGACGTTACATAATTCTTTTCAGGTTTCAGTTCTAACCACTTAGTAACTATGTTCTCACCTCACCAGCAAGTATCCAATGCTTAGAGGTCTATAGTTTCTGTTACAGTGATTCAATTATTTTGTTTCTGCTTTTATGCTTACTGACATTTTCAGTGATCACCTACTCTCTTTCCCTTATTGTTCCCCTTTGTGGCTCTTGTTTACCCATGTTTTCTGTGGTTTCACAGCTTCTACTTTTACCCTCTGTCTCTTGGTTTCTTTAAGTCTGTGTTAGTTAACTTCTGGTTAAATCTCTATGTCAACATTTAATCCCTGACCCCCAAAAGAGACAATTTAGTTCAGTCAGTCACTAGGTAGTATAGAATCTTTGTTCACCTCTCAGAGCATTCTTGGCTGCCCATACCAATGTGGCAATGTCATATTGTGAAATATCAGGTAATTTATATACAAGAACTCCTTCAAACAGAAAGTGAAGGTGACATAGATCATGAGTTTTCTAAGGAGAACCCCCTTACCTCACCTTTTTTTTTTCCTTGCATTACATGGTAAGAGGTGTCTTGTATGCCAGAAGCTCATTCCTGTGGTTGATGAGGAAAATTCACCCCAACAGTTCTATAATTTTTATCACCAGGACAATAAGAATTTTGAAAAAGATAAATTGTTAATATTTAACTTTGCTTTAAATTATTGATAAAGTTAAGTTCGCTTCTTGTTAAATCTCTGTATGTGATTCCACCCTCAACCAAGAGTTTTATTTGTTCAGTCAGTATGTCAGTAGTATAAAATCTCTATTTTAATCCAAGAACTCTCCCATCACTCACAAATGTATTCCTGTAATGAACTAAATGACAATCTACTAGCCTAAATTTGGATTCAAATAAAACTTCTTGTAGTTTTCACATAAAAACAAAATAAATTCTTTTTGAGTGAATTTTGTGATCTTGAAAAACTAGTTTACTTGCAAAATCATCATTCAAAGATTGGCTGAAGTTCAAATCTTGCTAACACACCTATTTTTAAGTGTCACATTCAAATTTGTAGTTATTAGTCCAAAATTATATTTTATGCCACCCTTGGTTTTTTAACATAGATACACCTCTTAAACAAATGTCTTTTTTTTTTTTAACTTTAGTTAAAAAAAAAACCTACGTTTATTTTCAAATCCAAAAAAAGTCATCATTTAACAAGACACAGCCAAAAATTGTCATGTAACCTGGGCATGCACAACAGCAAAAGCTTTTACTTCTAGCAACCTGGAATAAATGATTCTTCCCCTCAGAGCCAAGAAGACATGACTGGAGCCTGAATGGTAGAACTTTTTCAGAATTGCGGAGTCTGTTGGCCCAGAAGATCTGAGGTAAGATCTGCCTCAACGTATCTTACTGTTAGTGGTCAAATTTGAAGCCCTCTAACCAGACCCTGCTAAGCCAAAATTCCTAAATCCTTTCTCTTGCCCACTGATCCACTAAAATGCATCCCATACTTCAAATTGGGTAGATCTATTTAAGCCTAACAACGGCCTTTCAACTGGCTGTTTTTGCAGTACAGCCTTTTTTTTTTTTCTTTTTTTTTTTTTTTGAGATGGAGTTTCACTCTTGTTACCCAGGCTGGAGTGCAATGGCGCGATCTTGGCTCACCACAACCTCCGCCTCCTGGGTTCAGGCAATTCTCCTGCCTCAGCCTCCTGAGTAGCTGGGATTACAGGCACGCGCCACCATGCCCAGCTAATTTTTTGTATTTTTAGTAGAGACAGGGTTTCACCATGTTGACCAGGATGGTCTCGATCTCTGGACCTCGTGATCCACCTGCCTCGGCCTCCCAAAGTGCTGGGATTACAGGCTTGAGCCACCGCGCCCAGCCCCAGACTTTCTTTTCTCAAATGCTGGAAACATAGGTGTTGACTGCTGTGTACATTGGGCTATGAGCCTATTTTCTCTGTAACAGGAGCCTGCTATACAAAGGTTAAAAAAAAAAGTTCTGCTATCCTCAACACAAAATCATTTAATATGGCTTGAAGCTTGGAACTCTAAAATGAGTGGAGAAAACATGAGAGTGGAGATCATTCAGGAGGTTTTAATGGGACAGAATGCCTGCATTCTTTTACCCACACTTTACACTCATGGCTGAACCTACCTAGAAAAGAGGCTCAAAAATGTAAGTTTGTTCCTGCTCAGAAGAAAAAAGAAATAGCCTACACTTCCATTTCATTCTCTCGATTAGACTTAAAAACCACTCATTTCCTTCCCAAGTGAGCCAATGCAGAGAACCAGCAGTCACCGGACCAGCTCAATCCGTCCTCAGGTTCATAGACATATCCTATTTAACAGGTCAAGGAATGGCTCCCTATGGCCCAGCAATTATGAATGAGAAAGAAAAGTTATCTGTTCCCCATATACCATAACCCCATAATACTGTTCAATTATTTAAATATTTCCATTTTGGATGAATGTTTAGCAAAGTGGAGAAACGCTTACGACCTCTCAAGCAACAGTGAGTAAGAACAAGTGATCTATAACTCTACCTAAAATATAAACTCAATTTTGTTTGTATTAAAGGAGAGAAAAAGAATGACAAATAAGTAACATTTGTACATGGATAGCAATTTTTGTGTTACTCTTTATGTGACTGGATACTCAATGTGAATTTTCTTCTTTGTTCAGTGTTTTAAAAGGGATTCTAGAGTCTATAATGAACAACTAATTAATTCTATAAACCTTGCCTCTTGATGAGTTGCTGCACCTCTTTTTGAGGATTTGCAAAAGGTGTAGTCCAAATTAAGCTCTGCTAGAACTGGCCTGTCATCAAGATAGGGCTCATGAAAGAGACTGTATTTAGGAGGCTGGGAAATATTTTGAGAGACTTCATGTGCTCAGCACATGGAGGTGGCTTCCCCTTGCCTCAGGTGAAGGGAGCTTCAATAAGATCACTCAGAGTGTTTGATAGGTGATCCTAGAATTTGTGGGACATACAGACTGCCATTTGACTCACCCTTTAGAAGCCAAGAGGCAAGGTTATGTGGCTGGCACTTCTCATGTCCGGTAAGGAACCACTGTGGAGTGCTGACCTTGATGAATGATGCACTTCCACTGATGAGTAGGCAATGGCCAATGTTTTCCAGGGTCCAAATGTGGATGCTGGAACAGACAATCTGTCTGTAATCACTTTATAAGAGACACTAACAATAAGGACCACTGGGACTAAAGGGAGCACAAAACAAGTAGCTCTGTCAGAAGGGCTGAGGAGAGGGCTGAGCAACCACCCTCAGGGGATGCAGGCCCACATCAAAGACATCACATCAGTCCCTTCCCTACGAAACAAAGAGCTAGGAATTGTCCATTTGACACACAGACAAACCAGATCCCAGATGGCAATTGATTCAGCTAATGAAACGCTTGATCTTTTCACTTCTTGTTCTAGCCTAACTGTGTAGGTGTCAGAAGCAGTTGCAAGCTAGCAGAGAAGTAGGAGCAAAACAGAAACCAGTTCTGCCCTGGCTTCAGGACCCGCTGTCCACTCAGGCAGGCTGGCACAGGGGGATGCGAACATTTCAAGAAATATGTGAATTTTAAATTTTCATTTATGTGGTAGATGGGGATTTACTTACTGAAAGGAAGATGTTTTTGCAACTAATAGTGACCAAAAGAATTTGTACTTACTAAAAATAATCTTAAAAGCATGGGATCACCATAGCATTTTGTTTCAGAAACTGAAATTAACAGAAAGCTATAAAATTACTTTCTGCCTGCAACCTAAGAAACCCAACTCATGCCATAAACCAGTTATATTCATAATTACCTAAATTTTGTAATTTCCTACAATGAATAAAACTTACAAAGCATAAAAGCCATCACTGTGTATGTGCATGTGTGTGTGCATGCACATGCATATGTGTATCTGAGGTGCATCAATGTAACCACCTGATGTCAAGACAAATGATCAATTTTAACAATTCAGTACAAAATGTCAAACTAGATGTTTGGCATGAGGTAGGCATAACAACTTCAGCATTGACTGAATTTTTAACATTTCAACCAGTTATCTGAATGTCATGGAGATCAAAATATGGAATGTGGTGATCTAAAATCTTTAGCCAAAAGGTTGAGCTTTGCAGAAGCTTGCATTTTATGCATTATAGATTAATTTGCTAACTAAACAGTTTTGCCCTGCTTAGGCTTTTAATAATTCATAGGTAGCTCGAGAGCAGATAAAAAGTTCACAACAATTAGTTTCCAACAAATATTTTAGCACACTACAGCACAATGATTATTTTGCAATAATCAGTATCAAGATTAGAGTACATAATTTATCCAGACAAAGCTACAAATTATCTAACATTTTATTCTCCCCAAAAACTATACAGTAATCCTGAATTCCCAGTTGAACTACTTAAAAGGCCTGCAATTTTATCAACAGAGGTGGAGGAAAAGTAGCAACATGTATACATGCTTTTGCTGTGCAGTAGGAGCTGTTTTTATTCTGTAACCTTCGTCTCATACTGCACAGCAATTATGTGAAAATATTACAATTAACAAGCTTCTTGGGTATTTCCTTATTTATTTTTACTGGTTTCTTTTATCTCATTTTCAATACACATTTTTTTGAACATCTGCTAAATGTGTGGTATTTTTTAGGTGATAAGGATACATAAAGAAACGCAAAGTTATAAGGAATGCTGGACACCGCTAATTATTAGAGAATTGCAAATCAAAACCACGATGAGATACTGTCTCATAATGGTTAGAGTGGCTGCTATTAAAAAGTCAAAAAATAGCAGATGCTGGCAAGGTTGCAGAAAAAAGAGAACCCTTATACACTGCTGGTAGGACTGTAAATCAGTCCAGCTACTGTGAAAAGCAGTGTGACAATTCCTCAAAGAACCTGTAACAGAATTACCATTTGACCCAGCAATCACATTATTGGATATATATCCAAAAAATTATAAACTGCTCTGCCATAAAGACACACACATGCATATGTTCATTGCAGCACTATGCACAATAGCAAAGAGACCTAGATACCCATCGATGGTAGACTAGATTTTTAAAAAGCAGTACATATACACGATGGAATACTACATCAACAGAAAACAGAATGAGATCGTGTTCCTTGCAGGACAGGAGTGGAGGCCATTATCTCAAGCAAACTAAAATAGAAACAGAAAATCAAATACCGCACGCTCTCACTTATAAGTGGGAGCCAAACAACACGAAAATACGAACACAAAGAGCAGAACAACAGACAACAATGCCTACCTCAGGGTGGAGGTGGGTAGGAGGGAGAGGGTTAGAAAAATAACTATTGGATATCATGCTTACTACCTGAGAGAGGAAAGAATCTGTACATCAAACCCCTATGATATACAGTTTACCTAATGACAAACCTGCACATACATCTCTGAACCTAAAATAAAAGTTACAATGAAAAACAAAAGAAATGCAAAGTTGGCTCTTCTCACAAAATATCCATAGCCTTAGGAGGAAAAAAAAAAGACTTGAAAACAGTCATAATTCAAGCTAATATCTGCTAAAATGGGGGTACATGTAATTTTGTATGTATCAAAATAAAAGCAAGCTCTTCATGTTTTCTAGGACCCTTTGGAATGGCTTTATAAGGTAGGTTATGTACTGACCCCATATCTTACCCCTTTTGAGTACGTATAATCAAACTGCTCACAATTGTGGGAAAAGCCAGACTTCTAAAATTTTTATTTTCTCATTAATATATTTACATATTCAAATATTTATTTAGTTGTCTACTCCACATGTATTCATTCTGAATAATATTCTGAATATTATTTAGTTGTCTGCTAAGGGGTTGCCCAGAGTTTACTTCTAACCCTAGGCTAGACTAAGATAATAATCTGGATTTGTATAGTCAGTTTCAAATTAATGGGTTCTTGAAATTTTCCTTGAAAGAATAGTTAACACTGAACAACTGAATTGGAAGCTATGAACTTGGCTTTGTTTTAAAAGAGCTTAAAATGTGACAACCTCCCAAATTAAACTTGATTTTAGACAAAATCATTGATAACAGTTCTTTAGTATAATACTTCACATACATTTAACAATTTGTTTCTTTTCTTTCACAGGTGAAGAAATTAAATCCCAAGGACCTTCTAAGTAGGGCTAGCCATTTTGATAAGTATAGTGTTTTTATTTTTGTTAATTTGCATTCCATTTATGAGATATACTTCTTGTCACTACTGTTAATCATTTTTAATAAAAAAATGCAGCGAAATGCAAAAATGATTATACAGATACTGTTTTTTTGGATAAACATGTTGACAGATTGGAACTAAACTTTTTGCTGGCAGGCAGTGTTGCTAAATGTGAAGAAATCAGTTTGCCCCCTCTGGATGGGTGCTATATTTAGACTAGCATAAAATTATTTCTACTAGTCGGGAGAAAACTTTCATTATGTTACATTTATTAGACATAGGAAGTTGAATTTAGAGTAGAATTCATCCCCCCAAAACAAAGAAAAGTGTATATACATTCAAATGATTTTTACTGCATAAAATCAGAAATAATGAGGTTAACAAAAAGTCCATTTGTTAGAAACTATTTTGATCAGTCCATGAATAACATCATGTGATCTTAGAATATTTCTTGTTAATGTAATAGCAGATAATAAAAAAGTAAGCAGAAAAGTTCTATAACTTTATAATCCATTTAACGAACATTAATTCAGTGAATGCTACATAGGAATTGGGCTGAACAGCAAGAACCTTTCCAGGTCTTCATTTTCAAAGAAATTTCAGAGTATTAAGAGACACAGGTAAGTGCTAGGATTATGCATTCTTTGCCATAAGCACAAATGGAGAAACTACTCATAGTGGCTGAGATAAAAAGGGGCAGAGGTTTTCACAGAGGCCGACTTAATGATATTTATTTAACTAAACTAAATTTACTGCCCACAAGCAATATATGAGAATGACAATTTGCCCACATCATTGTATTTTATTGAGAAATAATTTTCTGTTTTGGGAAAACTTCCCAAGACATGAAATATTCATTGAGCTCTTATTGGAGGAAATAAAAATAAATGTATTTATATAAAGGAATATGGGTCCCAGTATTTGCTTTCAATTTCAAATTCTATTAAGAAATTAGAGATAATTACCCCAAAAGTGAAATAATTATTCAAAAGGATGCTAATGCGATGTAAGTAATGAGAAAGAGTGTAGAAGCTTTTAGGTGCCAAAAATTTACAGAAAATGAAGACCCTATGAACAAATAGATGACAAAACTTCAGAAAGAAAAGCCATTTCTGCATATCCACAAAAGTATAATGGGTGGGGCTTTAATATACGGGATATACATGGATAAGGTCACGGGAAAGGAGGAGGAAAACCAGTAAGACACCACGGTATTTACTGTATGTGAAGAATATTAAGATATCTAAAGTACATGCTCCTTCAAAATACTGCATTCATTTTGAAATTCAATCTATAAATATCAATAGAGCATGTACTATGTGCCAGGCACTTGGGTAAGGAAGAACACAGAGTAAATGGTTGTAGTCCTTGATATTTAGAACCTAAATATTTTTCAGCAAAGAAAAGAGACACAGAAAATATATCTGCAACAGAATTATTCAGTGACCTTTCAAATCACAGGTTCAAATTTAAAAAATCTACATACGTGTGTCCACACACATACATATATAGGTATACATTTACATTATATATTCTTTGTATGTTATATATATCTAAATTGTGTGTAGATAAGTAGATGAATGAATACAATGAGACTGATATTAAACAACACATTTGTCAACCAATCATTATGCTGTACCAAGTACTGTACCAGATGATTTACATATGATACTTTATTTGATGTTCCTATAACTTAAAAAAATAAGATCATTAGTTATTTTATTAATAAGGCTATCATTATCCTCCTGCTAGCAATAAGAATGAAAAAAATTACTTGAATAATATTGTCTACTTTTTTGTTAACTAAAATGTTAATTTTTTCACAAAAAATGCTTCCAGAATATACTCAGAAAAATTTAAATTTACATAGCCGAGTTCTTACAATATTGAAGTTTATCATACTGCCATATTTTATGTGCATCTGAGTTGGAATTTAGAAATTATAACATCAAATTTAATTCTTTAATTAGGATATAAAATTATTTTAGGAATTAAAATACTTAAAAATCAACAAAGTCAAGTAATATAACCTATTTTGATTCTTTTTATTAAAATTTGGTCCAGTTTCAAATAACTTGTGATAAATATTCCTAATGGACATTCTGTGATTTAGTTAAATATTTGCTGAACTTTCATAGCTTACAGTTTGTTGCTAGACCTGCATCACTGCCGTTGCTATTGCTATTGGGCAGAAATACGGTGAAATTGATTATTTAACAGCAGCACCAGCAGAAACAGTTATAAGAAGATTCCTGAAGTCATCTCCCCTTTATTTTCAATCCTATAAATGTATTTTTATGAATTGATATTAAAACCATTAAATTTACATTTCTGCTTTCTTTTTTACTCTTCCCTCTTTTCTCCTTTTCTGAGACAATAATTCTTGTACATTTGATGATACCCATCATTCTTACTGCCTCGTTCTTTTTCCTTCATTATCAAATTAGGTTGTATTCAATCACTTCCAAACATGTCAACCTCTCCATATTTTCCAACAAACAGAAATAAAACAACATCAGTGACTACACATTTTTTCTTATCTCGTTTGTCCTACCTGTCATCATAATGACACTTTCAAATCCCTCCTATGCTACCCTTTTGTATTCTCTCCTTGATTCTTTCCTGAAAAGATCCTTTCCTGGAAAGATAATTCTCATATGTAATGATGTTTTTATTCTAACGCTTTATTCAATAAACAATTCTAAAGGAAGATAAATTGTCTGAAAAAATTGTTTTCAATTATTTAAAATCTAATGCCTTTCTCTTCAGAAGCACTTTAAATATTCTATTCCTGAAGACAGGAGGTATTTTACATGACTGATTTTGCATCAAAACTGTTCAATGCAGTGAAATTTAGTATAAAAATAAAATTAGCTAGCTCTCTCCTATTCATTAGTCAGAATCAAATTTATTCTTTGAAAAAGAAGGTTTTTTTTTTTCTTCTAAATTTGGGCTGGCTGTATACTTGACTGCTTTAAAAAGATTTTGAATAAATGAAACCTGTAACTTCAATGGGAAGTGATATCCTTACAAACCTTGCTCCGTCATAGTTAGCATTTAGCTTTGTTCTGTAATGCTACAAACCTGCATTATCGCTCCAGCTCCCATTTTTCCTATCCCTCTCTCTCCTCTCTTCCCCTCCCCTCTTACTACTTTCTTAATTCCCATTAACATTTTTTTTCTGACAGTAAAAGCAAAGGATCTTAATTTAGGAGTAAGGTATCTTCTATTCAAGTCAGTAAAAAGTTTTGTAAATATCTGAATGGGACACTGGCAACACTTTCAGAATTCCTGGTAAGCATTTTATTGAATTTAATCATCTTAGAGTGCTAGGGGTTGCCTTTTAAAGTCTCTGACTAGGAAAGTTGGAGATTCAGTGAGAGAATATTCACAGCAACTTAAGTACATACATTTTCCATCTGAAAAGCATTTTAGAGAACTGCTATAATGATCACGTTACAGATGAGATACTGGAGGGGCAGGAGTGAGGAGTGACTTTTTCCTTGTCATCCTACTCACCAATGTCAACATCTACTGGCAAACAAGGCCTGGTTTGTATCCATACACAGAAAGGAAAGGTTTACACAGCCTCTGTCTATCACAGACACTCCTGTTCTTCAGGTCCTAGTTCTTCCATGCACAGAAGCTGCTCAGTGAAGAATTTCCAGAAACACACTCTGAGCACCTTGATCTTCAAACTTGTCCTATATTCTGGGTTAAGTATACATAAAAGAGGGTGCATACTCACAACTCTTTGCCTTCTATAAAATCTCCAGAATAAGGCAACGAAAGGAAATTAAATTATTTATGGAATCTATGAAGATTTTAAAACAGTGATTTGCCAATTGTTCTTATAATCAACCAGTTAATAGTTTAAATTTTACAAAACCTTTGCTTACAAATAAATGCTAAATTATCTGTAGCTGGACAGATGTGCACCTACCTTCATTGTAACGAAGTCAAACACCAGAATTACAGTAATTCCAAAAGAAATAATCTCTAAGGAATAATTATAATACTGTGTGTTAAGGCTCTACATACTTTAATTTCTCTTGCTAAAGTCACGTTTGATATTTGGTTATGAGAATGTGCTACCTGCTACAATGAATTGATTAGAACAGAAGAAGGGAGAAACAAGCTAACAGAGCAAGAATAAGAGAAGTCATTAAGAAAATTAATTACTCTGTAGAGCACAGTCTCAAGAACCTAGACATTAAGACGTGGCCTACAATTGTCCCAAAGAATCCAAATTGCAGTGTGTGTGTGTGTGTGTGTGTGTGTGTGTGTGTGTGTGTGTATGTGTGTGTGTATTCTACTTAGAGAATTAGTTCCTTATTTCTCATTCATCACTATCACCACCAAACACAAAGAGAGAGAGGGAGAGGGAGATTGGGTGAGATTTGTCTTCAGACTTGTTCTGAAAGTAGCTTGGAGATAACTTCAGAGGTACTAGTACCACCAAAATGTTAGCAATAAAAATTTGCATGTTTAATATTGCTCTTTATTTTTTGATCTTTTGGAATGACTGCCTGAGATTGCAACTTTTTTTCCTGCAGGACATGGAATTCACTTTTTCTTTTAAAGAACAGATCAACAGACTTAAGTACATATCAACAAATTGCTTCTTTAAAAGTTTGTTATTTTTCTTTCCAAATAGTAGTATAAGAGTTTACCTGTCTCATTCAATCTATAAATATTAATATTTTTGTTAATTATTTCTAATTTTACAGTTAAGATGTATATTTCATTTTTGTGTTGTGTTTATTTTACTACATTGGGCACATTTTCATAATTTTATTAATCCTATATATTACCTCCTTTGGGAATTGTCTCTTTATAGTCTTTGTCTATTAACAATGGGTTTTGACTTTTTATTTTTTATTTTTTTTGGAGACAGGAACTCACTCTGTTGCCCAGGCTGGAGTGCTGTGGCACAGTCTTGGCTGACTGCAATCTCTGCCTCTCAGGTTTAAGCAATTCTCATGCCTCTGCCTCCCAATTAGCTGGCATTACAGGCACCCACCACCACACCTGGCTAATTTTTGTATTTTTATTAGAGATGGGGCTTCACTATGTTTGCCAGGCTGATCTCGAACCCCTGACCTCAAGTGATCCTCCTGAGTTGGCCTCCCAAAATGCTGGGATTATAGCCTAAGCCACAGTGCCCAGCCTGACATTTTTTAAAAATGTTTCTTTGCTATAGATACTATCTTATTTTTTTATTTTTCAATAATGTTTGTTTCTCAACTGTAGTTTTAACTTTTTGATATGTAGATAAAATTGTAATGTGTTAAGGTAAACCCATTAATTTTTTAAAAATATTTTTATTATTATTTTTGAGACATGGTTCTCACTTTTGTCACCCAGACTGGAGTGCAGTGGCATGATATCAGCACACTGCAACTTCTGCCTCCCCAGGCTAAGGTGATTCTTCTACCTCAGCCTCCTGAGTAGCTGGGACTACAGCCATGCACCACCATGCTTGGCTAATTTCTTGTATTTTTAGTAGAGACACAGTTTTGCTGTGTTGCCCAGGCTATCTCAAACTCCTGGGCTCAAGCGATCTGCCTGCCTTGCCCTCCTTAAAAGTGGTGGAATTAAAGGGCTGAGCCACTGCACCCAACGCTATTTTAATACTTTTATGACCAGAAAGTGATTTTTATACAAAGATGAATTTTCATCCGGAGATGATTTTCATCCAGAAGCAAATTTTCACCTTCATTTTCATCTGGCTTATTTATTTTCACATTTAAGCACTTCAGAGCAATTAAATTTTTTTGAATGTGGGAGAAATAGACATATTAATTTATTGCTGAATACTATAATTTCTCAATATATTTTATTGCACAAAGCAAAATGTCACCATTTTGTCATAATATTTATTAAATATCAAATGTGAAATCACAGAAAAACTCACATGCACCCAGTGAAGTCAGATATCACCAGGAGAAAGCTATCACATTGCCTCCCAAGACTTTTCCTAGAAAGACGATTCCATGAATTTACTACACTACAGGGACTGGCTTTCTGACTGCCATAGTCTGAATCATGATTTGTCAATACATCAAAAATAGGCTTTTCTAGCTTACATTCTCACTAACAGTGTTGTTTCTCCACAAGCTTGCCAGCATCTTTCATTTTTTTGACTTTTTAATAAAAGGCATTCTGACTGGAGTTAGATGGTATCTCATTCTGGGATTGATTTGTATTTCTCTAATGACCAGCGATATTGCTTTTTTTTTCATATGATTTTTGGCCACATAAATGTCTTCTTCAGCCATTGTGGAAGACAGTGTGGCTATTCTTCAATGACCTAAAGACAAGAATTCTGTTTGACTCAGTAATGCCATTAGGGGTATATACCCAAAGGAATATAAATCATTCTGTTATAAAGACACATGCATGCACATGTTTATTTCAGCACTATTCACAATAGCAAAGACATGGAATCAACTTAAATTCCCATCAATGATAGGCTGAAAAAGAAACTGTGGTACACATATACTATGGAATACTATGCAGTCGTAAATAATGAGATCATGTCCTTTCAGGAACATGGATGGAACTGGAGACCATTATCCTTAGCAAACTAATGCAGGAACACAAAGCCAAATGCCACATGTTCTCACTTATCAGTGGGAACTATTACTTTTAATGGCAAAAATTGTAATTGCTTTTGCACCAGCCTAATAAATGATGAGAACTCATGGACATATAGAGGGAAACAACAAACTCCTGGAAGGTATCAGGAGGGAAAGGATCAGAAAAATAACTAATGGGCACTAGGCTTAATACTTCAGTGATGAAACAATCTGTACAACAAACCCCCATGATACCTATGTAACAAATCTACACTTGTACACTTCAACTTAAAATAAAAGTTTTTTAAAAAGAAAGATTCCAGAAATTAAAAACTCATAAGTTTCTAAAACAAAAGAGAAAACAATATATGTATATTGTATAGATATGCAAACACTAAATATTGTACACAATAAAAAGAAAATTCCAATATACCCTTCTCTCTTGCCAATCTCAGTGTATATTCTAGAGCTAGCTAGTTTTGGTTTTTTTCTCTCTCTCTTATTTATTATTTCTGTCACACACACAGAGACCCACAAATATATGTGTATGTATGTATAGACGTGCATAGGCACACAGACACAAAAACATATCTACCTTGGAAATTAAAAATCAATATTATAATTTTTAAAATATAAAAATTAGTTTAAAAGAAAACAGAGTAAGTACAAATATACAAAAGATATAAAAATACATTTACTACAATTTTTCAGCCAATAATATACCTCATCTATACCTAATTTGCCAAGTTCTTTGTTCTGCTTGTCTTTTATTTTTTAATTAAGAAGAGATATTGCATTTGGTAAAATAATTTTTATGTTCATGAGGTGAGTTACATTGATAAATTTATGTGATGGTGAGTGACATTATATTCAAGGCGTTTGTACTACTTTTTCCTGATACATATATTCTAGTACTCTGCTTCATTTTGTCTGAAAATATTTTGCATTCAAATTTATAACTGAAAAAATGTTTGCAAATTTCTTGTATTCTTCCCAATTTTGGCATAAAAACAAGTTGGATACCTTTCCCACTTTGTGTGAAATATTTTTTGTAAAATAGGAACTAAGTGCCCCTTTGATTGGTAAACACACCAATAAAAAATATCCTTTATGAAATTTTTACTACAAATTCAATTTCTTTAATGGTTATATTTTATTAAGTTTGCCACAAATTCATGAGTTAAAATTGTCAATGAATACATTCCTCTAAAAGTATCAGTTACATTTAAGTCTTTGAATGTATTGGCAGGGAATTCGTCCTGGTTATTGTTTTACACATATTTCTGTTTCTACTATACTATAATTTTGGTTTTTTATTCCTAATTTTATTTATCTATGTTTACTTTTAGAAAAATTCCCTGCTATCATTATTACTAGACATTTGTGTAATATTTTATTTTTTTTGAAAGAACAAGAAACAAAATTAACTTATGTTTTAGGATCAATTTTTATCAATATTTCATTTTATCAATATTAATTGCTTTTTAAAATTTTCTTTCAATTTCTTTTACTTTTCATTAATTTTTTAAGTTAATTGCTGTTAATTTTCAAAATTTATTTTTTGATAGTGTTTATTGCTGTGCATTTCTCTATAATTTCTATCAGTTTGATTTCTCCTAAATATGAATTAAATTGGTATTACTGTTGTTGAACTTAATAAATTTTGATATATATTTTTCTGAAATTGCTTATTTTCAGTTCTTCTGGCCTCTTTTTACTTACAGAACTGTCTCTTTAAGTGAAGGGTAAATAGTAACAACTTTATTAGTAATAAAGTTTAGTCAAAAGAAGAAGGCAGAAGACAAGTAAAAATTGAGTGACAAATGAATAGGTGAGTAATGGTGCTATCTTAGTGAGGTAAACTGATATATTTTTTAGATACTTTAAAAAGTTAGTGAATATGAAGTCACATTTAGAGTTCAACTTTAACTTTTAAAATATGAATACTTCAACAACAAAAAGAATACAGTCTTAGATGCTCCTGAAGTACCAATGATGTGCCAACCATTTTCAATTATTCTTGAAATTTTCCATAAGGAATATGGAATTATAAATTATCAGGCCACCACCTTACCATTCTCCTAATTTCTATCCAAATTTTTAAATCAGAAAGCAGACCACTGAAAACAAATTCAATAAGAAAACAAATCTACTAAGGCAAGTATCATAATTTCACAAGAACACAATAGGTAGAAAATGCAAAATTCAACTGAAAGAAAAAATTGCTTTAAATAAGAATCTCATTAATTGCCCATTCATTTATAGACACTGTAAATGTAGGAATAATGTGGTTCTCAATAGCATCCACCAAACAAAAGAATTTAAGCCTATATTATAAAGAATAATGGCCAGATATTCCACATTCAGAAAGAAAATAGACTAGTTTCATGTGAAGCAGAAAACATTTATTATGCTGTATAATAACAATCTTCACTTAGGACATTTTAAAGTGTTAGAATAAGTTACAAGATAATTCATAATGGAAAATTGGAAGAAAATACAAATTATAGTTTAATATGAGACATTGCTGTTTGCAAATATCTATTCAGGATAGAATTCAAAGTGCAATGTTTATAGAAACATTCTTTATAATCTATTATAAGAATTCTAAATACTCAATGTAATTCCTTTTGTAAGTATGAATAAGACATAAATACTATATGACTTAAAGCTCATGGAATCCTTTCTCTTTATGTTATTAAAAGTCAAGAATCGGCCTGGCGTGGTGGCACAAGCCACCACTTTGGGAGGCCGAGGCGGGTGGATCACGAGGTCGAGAGATCGAGACCATCCCGGTCAACATAGTGAAACCCAGTATCTACTAAAAATACAAAAAATTAGCTGGGCATGGTGGTGCGTGCCTGTAATCCCAGCTACTCAGGAGGCTGAGGCAGGAGAATTGCCTGAACCCAGGAGGCGGAGGTTGCGGTGAACCGAGATCTCGCCATTGCACTCCAGCCTGGGTAACAAGAGCGAAACTCTGTCTCAAAAAAAAAAAAAAAAAAAGTCAAGAATCTCCCTGTGGAACAGTTTTTAGATGGCAGAAATAGTTTTCCTACCATTGTATTCCTATTATGTATTCCTACCATTGTATTCCTATTATGTGTGTGTGTGTTTCACAGTATTTTTATAAAGATATACACTGTGATGACCACACAGAGAACCAGCCTAGTTGATTGACAAGCATTATGGGCATCTGTGGCTAAGCTAGTAGGCATAATAAATATAGACTTCGCCGGGCGCGGTGGCTCAAGCCTGTAATCCCAGCACTTTGGGAGGCCGAGGCGGGTGGATCACTAGGTCGAGAGATCGAGACCATCCTGGTCAACATAGTGAAACCCCGTCTCTACTAAAAATACAAAAAACTAGCTGGGCGTGGTGGCGCGTGCCTGTAATCCCAGCTACTTAGGAGGCTGAGGCAGGAGAATTGCCTGAGCCCAGGAGGCGGAGGTTGCGGTGAGCCGAGATCGCGCCATTGCACTCCAGCCTGGGTAACAAGAGCGAAACTCCGTCTCAAAAAAAAAAAATAAATAAATAAATATAGACTTCAATAAACTTATTTATTCTTCATTAAATGAAATAACTCAAAAGTGATTGTAATTCACATGCTGCTCGGATGTCTTTCTAATTTGTGTTTTTGCCCTAGGACTGGGATTTATAGTAACACTGTGATTGAATCTGTTTCCATTACGTGTGGGGTATCCTAGTTAGCCAAGTGGAGTCAGTCATTCAGACGTTGTCATTGACTCAATCCTACAATCAACAAAAAACTATCACCCACTGTTCCAAGCACCATGCTAGATGTCTTATTAGTCTTAACATTCTATTTCTGTCTCAAAAATGCATGTGCTCTCCAGTTGTGCTGCAGTCTCCTGTACCTTGTCTTAATTTGTTGTCAGTTGCTTTGCTAGATAATTGAGGAGTTGCATAAAGTATTTGGATGTCAGATCTAGAAGATCATGGAAGCCATAGTTTTGTTAAAATGTAAATATGATTAGATATTTAGCAAATGTGTTTAGAACTTCTAATGAGTTACCTTAATGTTTTGATATGAAATAAAATGAGGTTGGATCTTTGACTCAAGAAGATTCTATTTGCCTGATCTAAATCAAGTACTTTCTTTGATTTTCATGTAGTAATTCCATCAAAACTAACCTCAGATGTCTTGTAATTACTTTTCTGTAATCATTCTGTATGTGGTCTTAATTTTTTATATCAATAATACTATATTTGATGGTAAGCTAGTGTGATAATTTTCCTAAATACACATCAGATAATACAGAGACTGTTAGGAAAAGAATTATTTCTTTGAAGTATGAGATAATCTTGTTGGCTTATTCATAGATTGCCAGTCAAAAAATCATTAATCATGGCCAAGTCTTGTTAATATTAAGTAGTAACAGAAAGAAAAATATACACAATACTTGAAATACTTTCTACATTAAAAAATAAAATATAAATTGTTGTTGATATTGGTCTCCTCATTCAGCTCCCAGCTTATTGCCTAATCATTAGCTCTTCAAATAATTTGAGATTGCATTGTATAATCACATACAGAAAGGCCATTGCAAAGTCTTTATTTCTTTACAATATTTACTTGAATTCTGCCCTATGAAAGAGTTATCATTAACTTGGATTTTAAAAAAATGGAAAACATTTTGGAAAGGGTAAGCACAGGATAGGTACTTCCTGGGCTAAAGAGGATCATTTAGATATGCTCATGTAATGGAATGCAAACTGAGCAGCATTTACAGCTTGCAGCACTTTTCCTTTTAAACATGTCATCACCAGCTTGAAATTTTACATAAAAACAAGATTATTCCAGACAAGATCAATTGTTTCTGCATTAAGAAAATAGAAACATTTTAAAAGGAGAATAGAGCAACATAAAAATACTATAATAAAAATTAAAAAATAGAAGGAAAAGTAAGACTTGAAATCAGCTTGACTTACAAAGCAATAACAATGCATACTTAAAAAGCTAGAATGACAGTAATTATTTTGAGGGAAAGAATAAGCTCTATTTCTGGAGGTAAAAATCATTATGGATTCACATATTAGTTTAGTTTGACCTCTAAGAATCTGTTTTTATATAGCTGACTTTGTAAATTTACTCAGGTTCATGTATTCTTCATTTACCGTATGTTCACAATTATACTTAAAGTTTAAGTATAATTAGAGCTCCAGGGTCAATTCAGGGTCAGATGAAAACCGAGCTAACAAAAATGATTACTTCAGCAGGGTTTGGTTTGTATACTGTTTATTCTTTTCTAAATCAAGAGGTACTGTGGCAGAGTTCTAGTCAGCAAAATTTGGACTCTGCAATGGTAAAACTTTCTCTTACATCTTACCACACATTCCAAAGTTTGATTTAAATGGGGCTGAGCTAATTTTCTGAGAAGGCAATTTCTACATGTAAAAAAAACCATATGAATTCAAACATCAGTCTTTGGTTACATTTACCTTATCATGAGAAAAATCTCTTTAGAGTCTATGTTTCCACTATTATGATTAATTCATAAATAAATTAATCATAATTCATGAGCTGACATAAACAAAGAAAATAAAATGAAAGTAGAAGAGCAAAAATAATTCCTTTCAACAATCTTAAAATTTTATTTGAACTCGGATCCTTATATAAGTCCAAGGATATGATTATTCATCACGGTAAATGTAACAATCACCATTTCACTTCTATAATTCTTGTTCTACACTATCCAATAGCCATTAAACATGGCTATGTGACAATATCAAAATATTTTGTATTGATTATTTAGTTCAATCATTTTGTTTGGTAAAGGAAGAACTTGAAAACCAGAAGAATTGACTTTCCTAGTGTCACACATGTAATCCTAATGTTAAAATGTGGTAAGAACCAGTGCCTCTTGATTTCTACATGAAAATTCATTTCCCTATTGTCTCTCAACAGTGTTTTGAGTTCTTAGTTTGCTTGTAGATTTGACATATGAATTCCTCCAATGAAGTGAATTCTTGGTCTGGGAGCTCATTAAGTCTATGCCAGATAGCCAGATAGTTGGTCACAAAAAGTCCTCTGTAAGGCTAACATTGCTCCAAATTATGATGCTTGGTTGAAGGCCCATTAGGTTTTGTGCCTATGATTTCAGTTCCCAGTTACAATGTTATTTGATAATTGATAAACTCCAAAAATGTATCTGTGTGTAATTTACCAAAATTTTATATTTTCTCATATAATTCATTTACAAACACATTCCTAGAATTTTTAAAACATAATAGTAAGTGTATAGGATGTTCCTCTTTGCCAGAAAATTTAAAAATATGTATTAGCCATATATCCAAAAGCTGCTCCCATGACATCAGTCCCTTTGCTTTTCAAATTAGAAGCACAACAGCTCCAATAACGTAGTGAAGAAGTACAACCCCAGCAAGTCAGAGGCTGTAATTTTACTCCTGGTTCCATGATATCCCAGAAATACTTCCCATGTCTTTCTGGAATTTTTCCTGTATTTTCATACAATCATGATTTGATTTGTTGCTAAAATAAGGGAGCAAAAGGAGAAACAATACTGCTCTCTTACACCTTCGGATATGTATTGCCATACTGTATACCCCAGACTAGAGAGAAATATGAAAACAGAAAGCTGAAGAGACATTATTTAAAGATTCTAACTTACAATAACTGTGTGTATATATATATCTCCTTTTATATGTTCATGCATATATATATGTTCATGTTCATGCACAAGTTCTTATCACATTTTAACATTAGGATTACAAGTGACACTAGGAAAGTCAATTCTTCTGGTTTTCAAGTTCTTCCTTTACCAAACAAAACGGACGGACTAAATAATCAGTGCAAAAATATTTTGATATTGTCACATAGCCATGTCTAAAGGCTATTGGATAGTGTAGAACAAGAATTATAGAAGTGAGATGGTGACTGTTATATTTACCATGATGAATAATCATATCCTTGGACTTACATAAGGATCCGAGTTCAAATAAAATTTTAAGATTGTTGAAAGAAACTATTTTTGCTCTTCTACTTTTATATGTTCATGCATATATGTAAATGCATGTATATATATGTATATATACACACACACATAAATACATATATGTGTATATATATATCTCCCTTCATATGTTCATGCATGTATATATATACATATATATACACACACATATATATATAACTGTGTGTATATATATCTCCTTTTATATGTTCATGCATGAACATATAAATATATACATGCATGAACATATATATATATACATGCATGAACATATAAAAGGAGATATTGCAGACAAGAAGTACAATGAAGCCTGAAAATTTCCTGGGCTTGGAGTTAAAAAGGTAAATATCAATTAAATCAATAGATTTTGGCATTATTTTATTTGGAAAATATCACTTTCTCTGTCTTCAAAACAGGTACGGTCTGTACTGAAACAGTGTTAACTCTGTTTAGATAAATACCAGTATTTTTGGCCCCTGGATATAAAAAAATTATTTTACTATCCACCAAAATTCTGGAGTTCACAGCTCATGGTTTCCCAGGACATGTATTTCTTATATTAGACATTTTCAACATTCTCACTCCAAAATAATCATCATTTGAAATTTTCTGAAAGTAGAAAGGATATTATACTACTATATTCCAAATTAGTATCTATGATTCTTATAGGTGCTATCTATATTCACAGATTGACTACTTGACCCAAAATAGAAAATATATTTGAACAGTGATGCCTAGAGGCAAGTCTTTTTGGCATAATAATTTTTAAGAATAATATAGTATCTATTGAAAAGTAGTAATGCAAGACTTTATTATATATACTGTCTGGAAAGGGTAAGGGGATACGCAGAGGTTGGTTAATATATACAAAATTACAGCTAGATTGGAGGAATATGTTCTAGCATTCAATACCACTGTAGAGTGACCATGGTTAACAATAATTTAGTGTGTATTTTCTTGAACTTGAACTCCCAACCTCAGGTGATCCGCGAGCCTTGGCCTCCAAAGTGCTTGGATTACAGGCATGAGCCACCACGCCTGGCCAGTGTGTATTTTCAAATAACTAGAAAAGGATTTTTGAATTTTTTCAACACAAAGAAATAACAGATTTGTAAGTTACCATTACCTTACCTTATACTAATTACCCTGATTTGATCATTACACATTGTATACATATATTGAAATATCACACTGTGACCCATTAATATGTATAATGTGGCAATTAAACATCTTTAGGAAGTTCAAGACTTTACGAATCAAATGAGATGGAGCAGTTTCACATATGAGCAAGGAAGCACACAGTGAAGAACAAATCTATAATTTAAGAAAAGCAAAGTGGTTTGAGGCAAGTCTATAAAGCATTGTACGGTAATGTGCTGACTCTCTAGGTTGGATATTTGTTCTTTTTTTTCAATGCCACCTTTCTCATCTACCTTTTTTTTTTTCTTTTCATCCTTTCCCATTCACTAGAACAAGTTGCCTTCATGCACTGATTATAAAAGTTCTTTATCTCTCTGACTTCACAGGTCCATACACTGTCTGCTATGTGATCATAAATCTTCCCTCAATGAATGAAAGCATTGGATGAAACTGAATCTGGTGGGTAGAAATGGGTAAGAATAATGAGATAGTTCAACAAATGGCCTGGATACAAGATGAATTCAAATGAAGATAAAGAACTTAAAAAAAAAAAAAAAAGAACTTTTCCAAAATTCCAGTTCTCCAATAAAAAATTTTCTGAATACCAACAATAATACACTATAATAAAAAAATCTTGTCCATAATTCTACATCAACAATAAATAGAAGAACATTGTGTAAGGCTTGAATGAAGAAAATAAAATAAAATTCTGTTAATATAAAAATCTTGAGTCAGTGAAGAAGCAAATAGTGTTTTTGAATAATATGGCTCAAAGATGTAAAAATTTCTGTTATTCTAATATTTATGTAATTCATTTAACTACAATAATAATCTCAAAATGTTCCTTTTAAAAATTTAAAAACACAGGTACTTCTAAAATTTTTGTTGAATAAGAAAGAGGTAAAAATAACTAAATAGTTTTGAATAGAAGAGTAAAAATTAAAATTTTCTCTAGGTATTAAAATATATTCAACCACCGCCATAGTTAAAGGAGAGTGGAACTGATATAAGAATTGACAGGCAGGTTAAAACAAACAAAAAGAGTAAAGAGAAACACTGTTATCTTTATCTCAATGTTAAAATGAGATATAGTACTAAGAATTTAGGAATATGAATGTTGCTCTCAGAGACTGAATTGTGATATCCACATATTAATGCATTATGCATTAAAAACCACCATACAGAAATCATACAATTGTGTACATTTTAAAGCAGCAATAGCCTAATTTTTAAAAAATCATTTTTTAAACTAGCTCAGCAAGTCATACTGTCCCCACCAATCTTGATTTGTTATTCTGAACTGTGTGGCAGTCTGTCTTATAGAAACAGTATGCATTGCCCCTAGACACTGAGTGTGTGGTCATCATGGCAGTATTGATTCTCATTGTAAATGAATCCATTGGCTTAGATACATCAATGCTAAGAGAAAACTCTATTTTTTTAACTTTTAAGTTCAAAGTACGAGTGCAGGTTCGTTACATAGGTAAACATGTGTCATTGGGGTTTACCGTATAGATTATTTCATCACCCAGGTATTAAGCCTAGTATCCATTAATTATTTTTTCTGATCCTCTTCCACTTCTCAGTTTCCAGCTACCACTTTCCAATAGGCCCCAGTGTATGTTGTTCCTCTCTATGTGATTATGTGTTCCCATCATTTAGCTCCCACTATGACTGAGAACATGTGGTTTTTGGCTTTATGTTACTGCATTAGTTTGCTAAGGATTATGGCCTCCACCTCCATTTATGTGCCTAAATGCACATAATATCACTCTTTTTTATGGATATATAGTATTCCATGGTATATATGTACCACATTCTATTTATCCAGTCTATAATTGATGGGTATTTAGGTGGATTCTATGTCTTTACTACTGTGACTAGTATTGCAATGAACATACACATGGATGTGTCTCTATAACAGAACGATTTATATCCCTTATAACATATATACATTATTTTTATTTAAAAAATAAAGTCTTAATGTTTAAATATGGCAATAATACTGAATTCAATTTTTACTTATCTATCATATCTAATTGACTGTAAGACTTTTTGTCTTTATGCATTTGTAAAATCAAAATTTCTAAGGTCAAATTATTAAAATGCAGGGGAGACATTTAAACATTATTTAAGTATTTAAGGAAGGTTCATCCATTGTATCTCTAGTCTGGTAAGTAGTTTTTATTCTATGAGTTGTGTGGGGGTTTTTTGGTGACTAGATGAAACATTATAATTTAAGAGAATATGAACATTGATATGAGTGTGAAATTAATATTTTAAGTAACTATGAGTAATATCTTTACACAGAGCTTTGATAATGTAAAAATGGTGGAAAAATGTTGAAGTAAAAAAAAAAAAAGAAAAAAAGTTAATCCCTTAGTATTTAAGATTGATAGAATGTGTTTATAATTATCAATTTATTGTTAAAAATAATTTTGCTAAAATGCATATAATTAAATATATTTCTATATAATATATGGAACATATAAACAAAGTTTAGTAAAAATTCAGAATAAAAAAATTAAAATAGCTGATTATTAAATCAATTTTTAGATTACCTTATATCATGACTGATACACGTAAATGTTTAATAAATGTTAATTTACAAATAAAAATAATGACTAGTATTTACTAAGTGCCCATTCTATGCCTACAACTATAATAATTATAATACATGTATTATCTTATTGTCCCATCACAAACCTAGGAATTAACAATATGGACCAATAATCCCTGACTAGGCTACCATCTAGTAGTGATCAATTTAACTTTTAATCAGAATTGCCATCCTATCACTCCAAAAAAGGTTTGGGAATTTTTTTACAAAGACAAAAGTTATATTGATCAACGCTTGTTTAGAAAAGAGCATAAAACCCTAAATTCTAATAGCAATGTAACCTACTTCTGCATATTTTAATATTTTATCTTTTAAGTAGTTGTATTAATGAAATTGATCACTATGAAAATATATCAAATTTTGTGAATAACAAGAGAAGTACTCTGCAAATGCTGCTTGCTATTTTTGAAAGATAACATTATTTTTATTAAATTATTATGTAATTCTCACCTAGAATTAAACACGGTTAAATGGTCATTACATTACAGAAGATTGAAATAATTTTCTTTTATAGATAGGTGAGAGTAAGAAGAAGAGAAAAATTTGAAATACCTATTTGGATAAACAAGCAAAAAAAGAAGTAAAAACCGCAAACTCTCAGTGTTCTCAAATCAGGACTCTTGGGTGCAAATCTGTTGGTATTTGGAATTTTGGGCAATACACCATACAACCTGTTTATAAATGGTTTCTATAGCACAACCCAGATACAATCCAAAACCTCCATAGCCTTGGAATTGAGCAAGAGATCTCATGAGACTTCACACTCAATTATAGAATACTCTGAAGGGTGCATTGATGCTCTTGTTCTCAATTAATTACAGAAAGTGTCACCATGGACAGCTTACAGCAGTTAATCAAATTTGACAGGTTAACTTGAGAGCCCTTTTCACTGAATACAATAGGGAGCTGGACAAGCAAAAGGGCTATCCAAAACAGAAATAGAAGACTCTAAAACAACAACAACTACAACAACACCAAAATAACAATGAAATCAGCATTAGGTAGTTTGGAAATCTTTATTTCCAAAAAAGAGAATAATCGGACAATTAGTGAGATGCCATTTCATTATTTTTATATTCTATAAGACTGTCCAATTTTCTTCTATTTTATAAATTTCTGTACAAAGATTTGTAATTTTGAGACTATCAAGTTATTTTAATAACTGCACAAAATTAAAATATATTGCTCTTCCATCCTTCCTACTGGACACATGCAAAAAGCCATAGGCACACAATTTTAAGTTCAAAGTTAATTTCATTTTTTTTATTCACCCACTTTAAAACTGTCTCCTTCTGTATTCCTGAGGCTCATAAAACACTAACAAAAGAACAGTTAATCTAATTCCAAATTTCATCTTTGACATTTTTTTTCTTTCACAAGCCTTTCACTAACACCATTCAATAATCCCCATTGCTTCGATTGCTCAAGTATCTCTAGAATCCATTCTAAACTCATTGCCATTTCTCTAATTCAGACCCTCATTATATTAGCTTATTTAATAATAATAAATTTTCCTAAAATCCTCTTGTTCTATATTCCTGTTTTCATTTTCTGATCCTCTCTGTGTGTTCCTGCCTTGAATCCATCCTCTACAATAGTCTTAATGTGAATTATTTTCTGAAATGCAAATTTGACTGTTATTTCCACTGCTAGGAGAGTGACAGTCCAATTATTACATTACGTTTAATTAATTAAATTTGAAATTTAAATAGATACATATGGGTACATATAGGCTACTGTATTGAACAGTACAGTTCAAGAAGGGTCCTGTAAAAATGCAAAATAAAATATAAAAATTAAACCTGAATTTTAAAGAAACATTCCACTTACTAAGGTAAAGCAGAAAAAAAGAAACAGAGAAACACAAAATATTCAGAGATAAATACTAAACAAATAACAAAATGGTAGATGCAAATTCAACCAGATCAACAACTATATATCTACAATGTTAGACGGTTTGAGATCAGATTTTTTAAAAAGAGCTCAACAGTTACATGGTGTCTATAATATGTGTACACTTCAGCGAGGAGGAGTGGGTGGAGCCCGGCTCAAGGATCCAAGATACCCAAATAGGAACAGCTCTGGAGTGCAGTTCCCAGAGAGAACAATGCATTTCCAAATGAGTTTTTACTGCCCACAGACCAGGAGATTCCCAGGCTGAAAAGTGCCACAAAAAGTTTTAGGTTGAAGCAAAACTATGAATAAAAGATATACAGTGTAAACAATAAGCATATGGAAGCTATACTGTTTCAACAAAAACAAGTGAATTTTCAAGACCGGAAGCTCATTAGGGATAAAGAAAATAACTTTATAAGGATAAAGGGAAAATTTTACAAATGAACACATAACCATAAATGTGTATACTTTCAATAGCAAAGCTTCAAAATACATCAGGAGAACACCAACAGAACAAATAAGAGAAACAGATAATCTGTAGTCATACTTAGATATTTTAATACCTATGTTTTAGTAATACAATAGAAAATAAAATTAATAAGGATATAGAAGTTTGACCAATACCCTCACCCACTTTGGTGTAATAAATATTTTTAAAAATTTTTATTTACATATTTTCAAAGTGGCACATAATTGTACACATCGATGGGGTATAATGTAATATTTTGATACATGTATACCATGAGTAATGATCAAATTAGTGTAATTAGCATATCTATCACCTCAAAACTTTATCATTTTTTGTGGTAAGAACATTCAAAATCCTCTCTTCTAGCTATTTGAAAAAAATAAAATAATTATTGTATACTATATTCATTCTATAGTTCTATACAACACTTGAACTATTCCTCTAACTAAGCTATAATTTTGTATCCATAACCAACTTTCCTACACACTCTTCTCAGCCATTGGTAACAACTATTCCACTCTCTAATTCTATGAGATCAACTTTAAGTTTCTACATAGGACTAAGAACATATGGTATTGATCTTTCCATGCCTGACTTATTGCACTTAACATAATGGCCTCCAGATCCATCCATTTTGCTACAAATGACAAGACTTCACTATTTTTATGGCTGAATAGTGTATATACACCACATTTTCTTTATCCATTAATGTGCTCATGGACATTAGGTCGACTGCATATCTTGGCTATTGTTAGTTCTGTAATAAACATGGGAATTCAGGTATCTCTTGGAAAAATTTCTTTTCCTTTGCATATATACCCAACAATAGAATTGAAGGATCATATGGCAATTCTATTTTTTTTTTTTTTTTTTTGAAAGGGAGTCTTGCTCTGTTGACTGGCTGGAGTGCAGTGATGATTTTGGCTCACTGCAACCACCACCTCCCAGATTCAAGTGATTACTCCTGCGTTAGCCTCCCAAGTAGCTGGGACTACAGGCTCATACCACCATGATCCACTAATTTTTGTATTTTTGGTAGAGACAGGGTTTCAACATGTTGGCTAGGTGATCTCTTGACCTCGTGATCCCTCTGCCTTGGCCTCCCAAAGTGCGGGGATTGCAGGCCTGAGGCACTGCTCCTGGCCTATTTTTATCTTCTTAATGAATATTCACAGGAATTTATGTTCCCAAAAATCAAGAATAAGAGTTCTCTTTTCTCTGCATCCTCACCACCATTTTTAAAAAAATAATAGTCATTCTAACCAGAATGAGATGATATCTCATTGATTTGCTTTTTCTCCCATTGATTATTGATGTTGAACATGTTTTCACGTAGTTGCCATTTTTATGTTTTCCTCTGAGAAATGTCTATTCACATCATTTGAGCATTTTGATCAATTTTTATTCTTATTTTTTTGCTGTTGAGTTGTTTGAGTTACCTATTCATGCTTGGACATAATAATTAATAGATGCACAAGTTCACGTACCTATGCTTACTTTTAAGAACAACTTCTGATTGAATCCACACCACAAACCCTCCTACCCCATCTCTGACCTTTTTCCATCAACCCAGATAAACGTACTCTCACCAAACCCCAAACACAAGAGACTAAATGCAACCTAGTCAGAACCCAGAGATCATATTTTAACCGTGAGTATACCAACAGCTACCCCTTGATTGATGCTATTTTCCTAAAAATCATTAATTCCTCCTACTAAATTAGAACTCCATTTTGAATAATAAACACAACTAAAGTCTCACCCTAATACTATAATAATACCTTGAATATGTCCCTCTAAAAACACTGCCCCATGTCTCACATTCTAAATCAATCATATCCTAGTTTTAAATAACCCTCTCAACTAAACCTCTGTCAGTTCAACATTTATGGCCCTGAGTCCCCAGATCCATAGATAGTTCTTTATATTTATTTCTCTTCTTCTCATATTATAACTTTATACTTACATAGTTACATAGTTAATGTAGCTTAACTGTTCAAAGCAAGACAGTGAGAATGTCTAGATGGGTATGCACAGCCCCATAAACAAATAGGTTTGGTCTTGGCCTTTCTATTACATTTTAGTGCGATTACACAGACAAGCATCCCCACCCTAGTGAAAATGCCCTCTAGATCACCCAGATCAAAAGGAGGAGGTATCAAGCATACACAAATTCAAGTCAAAACACTGTGCTCAGCCACACCCACAGGAAACAGCAGTGATAAACCTTTAGCAATAAAGGAAAGTTTAACTAAGCTATACTAATTCACAGAGTTGGTCAATTTCCTGCTAGCCACTGCAGCCATACGATTAACCTAAGTAATAGAACTTGGCATAAAGAGTGTTTAAGGTCTGCCCTCAATAAAGCTAGCCTCCATCTAAGTCGCAAAAAACTCCAGCTGAAATAAAATACACCACAAAAGTGTCTTTAATATACTGAAGACACAGTAGCTAAGACCCAAACTGGGATTAGATATCCCACTATGCTTAGCCCTAAACTCTAATTGTTATATTAACAAAATCATTCACCAGGATACTATAAGCAACAGCTTAAAACTCAAAGGACTTGGTGGTGCTTTATATCCCTCTAGAGAAGCCTGTTGTATAATCAATAAACCCTGATACACCTCACCATCTCTCGCCCCAGCCTATATACTGCCATCTTCAGCAAACCCTAAAAAGGTCATAAGTAAGCATAAGTACATACATAAAAATGTTAGGTCAAGGTTCAGTTCATGAGGTGGCAAGAAATGGGCTACATTTTCTACCCCTAGAAAATCTCAAAACAGGCCTTATGAAACTTACAGGCCCAAGGAGGATTTCGCAGTAAACCAAGAACAGAGAGCTTGGTTGAATAAGGCCATGAAGCAGGCACACACCACCTTTCACTCTCCTCAAATATTCTTCTAGAAATGATTATTCTAAAAACTCTCTACACACATATAGAGGAGATAAGTCATAACATGCTAAGCGTACTGGAAAGTGTGCTTGGACAAACCAAAGCATAGCTTAACCTAAAGCATCGGCTTACACCTGGAAGATTTCATCACAACTTGATCACTTTGAGCTAACTCTAACCCTAAATTTCACTAAAAAAATACTGTTAAATTTTCTTAAACCATATACCTTAAACAAAATTATAGATGATAGAATTTTCACCCTGACACAATAGACATAGTACCATAAGGGAAATATGAAAGAACTAAATCAAGCATTAAGAAGCAAAGACAAACACTTTACCTTCTGCATAATGTACTAACTAGAAATTCTTTACAGAGAACCATAGACAAAGCTGCCAAAACCAGACAAGCTACTCAAGGATAGTCGAAAGAGCATACCCATCTATGTGGCAAAATACTGGGAAGATTCATGCATAGCAGTGACAAACCTACCCAGCCTGGTGATAGCTGGTTGTCCAAGACAAAATTTTAGTTTAATTGTAAACTTACCCACAGAATTACTTAATCACCCTGTAAGTTTAACTGTTAATCTAAAGAGGGACAGTTCTTTAGACCCTAGGAAACAACCTGTCTGCAGAGAGGAAAAAATGTTATTATCATAGTTGGCCCAAGAGCAGCCACCAATTAAGGAAGCATTCAAGCTCAACATACAACTATTTTTAATCCTACTCACTTTACTGAACTCCTAACAGCACATTAGACTAATCTCTCACTTGATAGAAGCAATAATGTTAATATGAGTAACATGAAAATATTCTCCATTGCATAAGCTTACATCAGACTGGAATATCTGCTGACAGTTAAAAGACTAATATTAATGTACTATATAGTAAGCACCCTATTATTTATACTGTTAATCCAACACAGGCATGTTCTAAAAAAAGATTACAAAAATTAAAGGGAATTCGGCAAATCTTACCCCACCTGTTTACCAAAAACACCACCTCTAGCATTACTAGTATTAAAGGCACTGCCTGCCCAGTGATGTATGCTCAACAGCCACGATATCCTGGCCATGCAAAGGTAGCATAATCACTTGTTCCATAAATAGGGACTTGCATGAACGGCCACACGAGTGTTCAGCTGTCTCTTACTTTTAATCAGTGAAATTAACCTATCTGTGAAGAGGCAGATATAAACAAGTAAGATGAGAAGACCCTATGGAGCTTCAATTCATTAATGCAAATAGAAACTCAAAAAGCCTCCAGGCTCTAGCCCACTATCTCTGCATTAAAAATTTTGGTTGGAGAAACCTCGGAGCATAATTCAACCTCCGAACAACCTAAACTAAGACCACACTAGTCTAAGTGAATTAACATGCATTGACTCAGTAATTTAATCAAGGGAACAAGTTACCCTAGGGATAACAGTGCAATCCTCTTCTAGAGTCCATACTGACAATAAAGTTTATGACCTTGATGTGGGATTAGGACATCCTAATGGTGTAACCACTATTAAGGGTTCATTTGTTCAACAATTAAAGTCCTACATGATCTGAGTTCAGAATGAAGTAATCCAGTTCAGTTTCTATTTAATATTTCTCCCAGTTAGAAAGGATAAGAGAAATGGGGCCCACTTCATAAAGCACTCTTGCCTCATAGATGACATCGTCTCAATCTAACAAACCATTATTTACCCTACGGAAGAACAGGGTTTGTTAAGATGGCAGATCCCAGCAATTGCATAAAACTTTATAATCAGAGGTTCAACTTGTCTTCTAAATATCCCTATAATTAACCTTCTCCTACTTATAATTCCCACTCTAATTGCTATAGCATTTCTTATACTCACTGAACAAAAACTCTTGGGTAATATACAGGCATGCGAAGGACCTAACATTGTAGGTCCCTACAGAATGCTTCAATCATTTGCTGATGCAATAAAACGTTTCACCAAAGAATGCTTACGACCCTTAACATCTTCTATAACCCTTTATATTATTGCTACAACCCTGGCCCTTTCTCTCTATATACTGCTCTCCTCTTGTGAACCCCCCACCCTATTAATTTTAATTTTAATCCCCTAATTAATTTTAATACAGGCCTCCTGTTTATACTAGTTACTTCAAGCCTAGCCAGCAAATACTTAGAGGATGATGGATATTACAGATGCTAGAGTGAAATGTATGTATAAAGTCATAAGAGTAACTATAATAAATATTGATAGTATTATGCCTTCTAGGCATAATGGGGATGATATTAGGTGGGATTGATGGACTAATACTCCCAGTAGTGACATGGTGTAGGGTAATAGAATATTAATCTAAATAGAGAGCATTTGGTAAATATGGCCTACCATAATCCAATGAGTCAAAATCATTTATTTTGAGTTAAACTATTTACCAATTCAACTCAATCTAATCCTTTTTGGGTTCATGCATAAGCCAAGCCTAGGATCAAAATGATAATTAGCATATGGGTTGTAGTGATTATTAGTGTCAGGTTATTTGTTTGAATGGTCCATGGCAGAGGTAGTAGTAAAGCAATTTTTAAGTCAAAAAAGAAGAATGTGATGGCAACCAGAAAACTTTTTATGGAAAAGGAAAGGTGGGCAGAAGTTACTGGGTCAAATCCACATTCATAGGGGCTATATTTTTCTGGGTAAATATTAAGTTGTGGAAGTCAAAATGTAATATTGATTAATAATAGGGCCAATAAGGCATCAGTTATTAGGGCTAAAGTCAGGTTAATTACTCTCTTTTGGATGTATGGAAACTAACTGAATGGAAATCAGTGGTGCTATTTATACTAAAAGTAGAATCCTCATCAGTAGTTAGAGATGTATAAGAATAGTCATACTACATCTATGAAGTGTCAATATCTACCATTTCTGGATATTAACCAATTATCAGATGAATAGTTTGCAAATATTTTCTCCCATTCTTCAGGTTGTCTCTTAGCTGAATTGACTGCTTCTTTTGTTGTGTCGAACATTTTTAGTTTAATATAATGCCACTATTTTTGCCTTTGTTACCCATGGTTTTCAGGTCTTAACCATAAAATCCTTGCTATTAGTATTTTAAAGCATTTCACTTATATTTTATTCCAGTAGTTCCATAGTTTCCAAGTATTTCATTTAGGTATTTAATTTATTTTGATTGGTTTTGTGTATGGTAAGAGATGGAGGCTGGATTCATTCTTCTGCATATGAATATCCAGGTTTCCCAGCACCATTTATTCAAGAGATTGTCCTTTACCCAATGTTTTTGGCACCTTTATTGAAAAGCAGTTGGCTATAATATGTAGAAGTATTTCTGGGTTCTCTATTCTGTTCCATTGGTCTATATGTCTGTTTTTATGCCAATGTCATGTTGTTTTGACTACTATAGATTTGCAGCATAATTTGAAGTCAGGTAATGTGATGCCTCTAACAATGTTCTTTTTGCTCCAGATTGCTTTGGCTATTTAAGGCATTTTCTGGTTCCATATAAATTTTAGGATTTTTTTTTCTAATTCTATGAAGAATGTCTTTGGTATTTTTACAGGAATTGCATTGAATCTGCAGGTCATCTTGGTAGTATGGTCATTTTAACAAAATTCATGCTTCTAATTCATAGACATAGGATGTCTTTCTATTTTTGTGTGTGTGTGCACTTCAACTTTAAAAATCAGTATTTTATAGTTTTCATTGTAAAGATCTCTCACCTCTTTGGAAAATGTCTTCCTACATTATTTTATTTATTTTGTATAAATGACATTGCTTTCCTGATACTTTGGTCTACTAGTTCATATGTTGGTATATAGAAATGCTATAGTTTTTTGTATACTGATTTCACATCCTGCAAATTTACTGAATTCATTTCTCGTATCTAAGAGATTTTTGATGGTTCCTTTAGGTTTTTCTATCATATGATCATGTCATCTGCAAACAGAGACAATTTACTTTCTTTTTTCCAATTTCAATGTGCTGAATTTCTTTCTCTTTCCCAGTTGCTCTGGTTGGGACTTTCAGTATGATGTTGACTTAAGAGTGGCAAAATTCTAGTTCTTAGAGTGAAAGCTTTCAACTTTTCTTCACTCATTATGACGCTGGCTGTGAGCTTGTCATACATGGCCTTTATTGCATTTAGGTATGTTTCTTCTAAAGCTAATTTGTTGAGAGTTTTTATCATGAAGAAAGGTTGGATTTTATCAAATGCTTTTCCTGCATCTATTGAAATGATTAAATAATCTTATTCTTTATGCTGTTGATATGATGTGTCAATTTATTGATTTGTATATGCTGGGCCATTCCTGTATCCCTAGGACAAGTCCAACATCTTTTTTTATGTGCTATGGATTTGGTTTGCTGTTATTTTCTTTAGGATATTTGCACCTATCTATATTCACCAGAAATACTGACCTCTAAGTTTTATGCTGTTGTTGCTATTGGAGTGTCCTTTTCTGGTTTTGGTATCAGGGTAATGCTTGCCACATAGAATGAGTTAGGAAGAATTCTCTAGCCTTCAATATTTTGAAATAATTTCAAAAAAATGTTGTTAGTTTTTTTCTAAACGTTAGGTAGAATTTGCCAGCAATGTCATCTTGTCCCAGGCTTTCCTTTGTTAGATCTCCTTTTTTTTTTTTTTCTTTTCCTTTTTACTGATTCAATCTTATAAGTCATTATTGGTCTGTTCAAGTTGCCTATTTCTTCCAGGTTCAATCTTGGTAGGATGTATGTGTTCAGAAATTTATGAAATCCATCTAGGGTTTCCATGTTTATTTGGTATATAGTTGCTCATAATAGTCTATAATAATCCCTTGCAGTTCTGTGGTATCTGCTGTAATGTCTCATTTTTCATTTTAGATTTATTTGGTTCTTCTCTCTTTTTTCTTTCCTTAGGTAGTCTAACAACTTGTTGATTTTATTTATCTTTTCAAAAAACAAATTTATTTTATTGATTGTATTATTTTTGTCTTTATCTTACTTTATCTTACTTCTGCTCTGACCATTTTTTTTCTTTCTTTTACTAATTTGGAATTGGGTTTGTTTTCACTGTCCTAGTGTCTTGAGGTGCATTATTAGATTGTTTAAAACCTCACTACATTTTTGATGTAGGTCTTTATTAGTATAAACTTCCCGCTTAGTATGGCTTTTGTTGTATTTCATAGGTTTTAGTAGGATGTGTTTCTGCTTTTATTAGGTTCAATAAATTTCTTTATTTCCTTCTTAGTTTCTTCGTTGACACATTGTCGTTCAGGTGATGTTTTTTAATTTTTATATATTTGTGCAGCATTCAAAGTTTTTGTTAATGATTTCCAGGTTTATTTTATTGTGGCCAAAAAAATACTTGAGAAAATTTTAATTTTTCTTAAAATTTTTAATACTTTATTTTTTGGCCTAGTATGTGGTTTATCCTGAGAGATGTTCCATACACCAACGAGAAGCATGTGTCTTCTGTTGTTGCCGAATGGAATGTTCTGTAAATGTCTGCTAGGTCCCTTTTTTGTACTGCAGATTAAATCTTACATTTCTTTGTTGGTTTTCTGCCTAGATGATCTGTCAAATCCTGAGAGCAATCTTCTGTGAAAAGATTCTTCTGATGGGCATACCCTTGTATGCAACTTGATCCTTTTCTTTACTATTGTTAGAATTCCCTGTCCTTGACTTTTCATAGTTTGACTATAATGTGCCTCAGCAAGGATCATTTTAGGTTGAAACTATTTGGAATCTTTAAGATTCCTGAATTTAGATGTCCTTGTATCTTCCAAGACTTGTGAAGTCCTCAGCTATTATTTCATTAAATAGGTTTTCCAAGCTTTTTCCCATCTCGTCTTGAAACCCTCCTAAAGAAAAAATTTGTTCACTTAATGGTTTCCCATAGTCCAATAGGCTTTCTTATTCTATTGTATTCTTCTGTTTTTGATATGACTGGATTATTTTATAGAATTTTATTCATTGAATTCTTCAGCTTCAAAAGTTATATTTTGGGTTTTTTTTTGTATCTATCTCATTATTGAATTGTTTATTCAGATGGTAAGTTGTTTTCCAGAATATGTTAAATTTTCCATCTGCATATTCTTATATTTTTCCAAGTTTTCTTAATATTTATTTTTAATTCCTTTTCAGGTAATTCATAAATTTCTATTTTTTCTCAAAGAAGAACTGGGATAATTCCCAGTTAATAGAGAATTATTGTGCTTCTTTAGTGGTGTCACGCTTTCTTGCATTTTTATGTGTCTTGTATTCACATATTTGGCACAATAGTCATATCTTCCAATTTTGTAGGGTAGTTTTTTTGGGAAAAGACTTTTACCTGCATATGTGTCCTAAGTTGTTGATTGGGTAGGGTAAAAACAATGGTTGACTTCATTTTGGGTAGGTGTCAGAGTGCTGCTTTGTGCAGTTTCTTCAGCTATAGTTACTGTCAGTGATGCATGTGTATGCTTCAGTGGCTTAGGCTGCTGAGGTTTGTGTGGTTGGTCCATCTATTTAGGTTATACTCTTCTGGGGGTGGAGTGGCAGGCCAATCCATGCTTTAGGGAAGCATGAGGCTCGTCAGCATGTTGCTTGGCTAAAGTACTCCCAATGTGGTAGGTGGGCACCAGGCTTTTACATGCTCAGTGGAATCATGAGTTGGTTGGTTGGTAGTTTGTTTTGGGTGCTCTAATAGACATATAGAATACTTTATCAAACATGAAGAATACACATATTTTTCATGTGCATATGAAAAATGTTAATCCAGATAGAGCCATAAAATATTTCTGAAAAATTTCAAAATACTGAAATATTATAGTATATATTTTCTAGCCAGAGTAAAATTAAATTAAAAATAAATCACTACATCTATGGATACAAGATTCACTAAATATAAAAATTAATAACAGAATTTATAAAAATAAAATGAACTCATTAAAAGATACAGTCAAAATATGAAGTCACAAATTCATAGAAATTTATTTGTGAGACACATCTGATAAAAGATGAACTAAGAATAAACAGTTATTATAAATGTTTTAAAAATTAAAAACAGGCAAAAAGTTTGAACAAATATTTTGTAAAGACGATATATAAATTTTTATAAATAAACATACTTAATCATTGTTAGATATGAAAATATGTTCCATATCATTACATCATTACTGAATAGGAAAATATAAAGTGGGAAACCATCATTCTCAGTAAACTAACACAAGAACAGAAAACCAAACGCTTCATGTTCTCACTTATAAGTAGAAGTTGAACAATGAGAACACATAGACACAGAGACAGCAACATCACACACGGGGGCCTGGAAGCTAGAGAAGGGATAGCATTAAGAGAAATACCTAATAGAGCTGAAGGGATGATGGATGCAGCCAACCACCATGGTACATGTATAGCTATGAAACAAAACTGCATGTTCTATACATGTACCCCAAACATAAAGTACAAAAAAAAAAAAAGGCCAAAAAAAAAAATCACAATGAGATACCAGAACATCTAAAATGACTAACATAAAAACAATAGCATTAAATGTCGGCAAGAATGTAGAAGAACATCTCTTACATTGCTAATAGCATTGTACAGTATACAATCGATTTGAAAAAGAGTTTTCAATTTCTAATCAACTAAGACCCAGCAATATGAATGCTTAGTGTTTATCCAAAAAAAAGGAAAATGTATATATTCACAAAAGTGTATAAAAATGTTTGTATACTTTTTTCAAAACAGAGTAAAACCGGAATCAGCACAATTATTACCAACAAGAGATAAACTAACACTTTAGTCATACAATTAAATACTAATAACATAAATTAATAAATAAAAATGAGTTACTGATACATGCAGCATTTACACCATGAAAAGACTAAAAAATATTTTGTTGGATAAAGAAAGCCAGATACTAAAAATAGATATAAACCCATTTATATAAAGTTTGAGGGGAGGCTAAACAAATCTGTTGTGATATAAATTAAAAGAGTTGTTTCTGTGGTTGTTGGAAAGGAGACACAAGAGAACTTTCTGAAGTAATGGAAATACTTTATGCCTTGATTTTGATGATGTTTATTTGAGTGCACATGTATCAAAATTCAGTACTTTAGGCATTTCATTCTATGTAGATTTTACCTCAATTCCAAAAAAATGAATTCTTAATAGTACAATATTAAAGAAAATATTGTAATTAGCCCATAAAAACTTTCACATTTACTTGGAATAAAAGAAATGTATGCAATATCTGAAGAAATATATCATTTTAACCTACTTAATAGACAAATTTACTTTAAATTAATGGGATATTACATGTACATACTCTTTCTGAAAAACATGTACTCTGATTCAGTAATTCAACCTTTAAAAATAATAAATTATTCAGGAAAATTTTGATATTCATGTATAGCAGTGTGGCATTTTTTTGTAATACTAAATTGTAAGCAACTGACATTTTCCAAAATAGAATTACTGCATCAACTAAATGGGTGGCAAATCATTTGTCTAGTCTTTAAAGACTAGGTTTTTAAAAGGTACATTTTATTATTATAATAAAATGCTCCTAGTACAATGTAAAACAGAAACAAATTCATAGTTTAAAAATATATTCAGTAATGTTACTACTTTTAAAAAATACACATTTAGATATGTTAAAAATTAAAAGCAACTGTAGCAAAACATTCATCATGTGTCTTGGGTAATGGAATTGCAGATTTTATATAATTTTCTATATTCTTTTGTGTTTTGTGATTTTTTTCAATAAATATTATCTTAATAAATGCTTACCTGTATAGACTATCTTAAATTATTACATTTTAAAAATGCTTTAGTTTATAATCTCTTGCTGAGATTCTCTTTAGAGCACATACACTTTAGAAATTCGTCACTGACCATTTTTTAGACAACCTGCTGTGATAATACATTGCATTAGAGCTTCCTGGGAGTCAGAAAGATATACATAAATATACAAACAAATATGTGTATGTGTATATATATATGTGGGTATGTGTATATATATGTGTGTGGGTGATAAGATATATATACACATGGATAGATATGATTCTGAAAGAGATACTAATATTTAAGAAAAAAGGTATCAAATTAAAAAGAATTAAATTCAAAGTAAAATGCCTATGAGTAAGTAATATATTTTGGATATTAACCCTTTATCAAATATATGCTTTGAAAATATTTTATCCCATTCCTTGGCTTGCCTGTTGTCGATTGTTTCCTTTGCTGTGTGGATGCTTTTCATTTTCAAACCCCTTCTGTTATTTTTGCTTTTAATATTCAAAATATTTAAAGAACTCATACAACTGGATAACAAAAAAAGCCCACAAAAAACGAAAACTCAACCAACCTGATTTTAGAATGGCAAATGACCTGAATACACATCTTTTCAACAAAGTCATAAAAATGGTCAAGTATATGAAAAATTGCTAACACACTAAAGGGAAATGCAAATCTAAACCACAATGAGATGTTGCCTCACACCTGCTAGGATGGCTATTATTGAAAAGACAAGAAAACAAATGTTGGTAAAGACATGGAAAAAAGGGACTCCTCATACACCACTGGTGGAATTGTAGATTGGTAAAGTCATTGTGTAAAACATTACTGAGGTACCTCAAAAATTAAAAATAGAACTATTATATCTAGCAATTTCAATTCTGAATATGTGTTCAAAGTTCATGAAATCAATATCTCAAAGACATATTTGCACCCCTATTTTGTTGTAGCTTTATTCACAATAGCCAAGACTGGGAACGACCTAACTGTCTGCTAACAAATAAATGGAAAAAGAAAATGTGGTATGTTTATACAGTGGAGTATTGTTAAACCATAAAAAGGTGGAAATTCTGTCATTTGCAACAACCTGGATCATTATACTAAGTAAAATAAGCCAGATACAGAAAGATAAATACCGTATAATGTCACTTATATGTGAAAAGTAAAAAAATTAAACTTATAGAAACAGAGTAGAATGGCGGCTATCAGTTTGAGGTTAGGGAAAATGGAAAGATATTGGCCAAAGGGGTAGAAAAATTCAGTTATAAGGTGAATAAAATATAAGATTCTTATGTATAGAATGGTGACCCTAATAATAACGTATTCTTTAATTGAAATTTCTGAGATAGTAAATTTTCAGGAAAGTTTCTTGCTATACAAACTCAGACACACACATATACACACAAAAGGGTAACTGGGTGGTAATATAATGTGTTAATTAATTTTATTGTGATAATCACTTCAGAATGTATACATATATCAAATCATGTTGTATAACATGAATATATACAATTTTCATTTGTCAGTTATACCCCAGTAAAACTGGAAAATAGTCAAACGTCTATGTTGACATATAAAGCAATAAGCACTCAATGAAAAATTTTTCTAACAGTTACTTGTAATTTAAGTTTTCCTATTATGAAGTTGGCCTCCTTTTGTCATCTGAATATTCTGTGTACAGACATAAAATATTTTATTTTTAATGTAGATTTTAGTTTTGTATTCAAGAGGAATTATTTATGACAAATAACCTCCAGTTATTATTTAGATTTTTTTTTCTACTCACAGTAACATTTCTAGGTAGAACACAGAAAATAGTTTATCTTGAGCTAGTTTTTCCATTAGTGAATTAGTTACTTAGCATTCATTCTACTTGAACTAACAGCAAGAACCTTTTTTCTGGAATTGTAAGAAAACTATTTTTAAAAAAACTTTCTATAACATACATAGAATCCAAAAAACTTATTCACTGCCATGAAGACCAAATATTTATATGATGTTATAAGAAAGGAATGTGAAAAGGCTGATATTACTTATTTGTTATGAACTACAGATGGAGAGAGTTATAAATTAGAATAATTAGGTATAGAAATTGTATAAACAAATAATAGTTTAAATTTAATGATCTTTGTGAAGACATTGTATAATCATAGTAACAATGTTATTTAATAGAATTATTTGCATTAATTTGCAATGTGCTTTCAAAAAGAAAACCTCAGTACTGACTGATTTACAAAATATTTAAGTGAACTTATAAATGAGAAATCCTAAGATGCATTTTCAACATAAAATTATCTGTTATTAAAAACAGATGAAGACAACGGATCACTAGTGCTATAATACAACAACTAATTTAATAGTGGAAAAAGCAATAAACAGGAATTGATTTTATTTAACATAAACTGGAAAATGTTATTTGTATTTGTTTATGCCAAATTTTTATGGCAGACTGGACAAATGGAAATTATTCTCACTAAAAATTCTGATAAAATATAACATGTATTGTATTAGCACGTGACTGAGCTCATAAAGAAATAAATGGACATTTCTAAGATCAGAAGCAAAAAAAATTTCTAAGTCTGAGGCTACCATGGACCTTTGGTCAATCTGCAGTTCTTCTGTATTAATGACTTCATACAGCACAGAAGGTAAATACTAGGCCTTGAACAGCATTGGGAATTTGAACAAAAACTTGCATACAAGCTCTGGTAGATTTCATGTTGAACCTAAAATTTATACATTAGGCCATAAATATTTAAACAAATCACTCATGGGGATGAATGTGCTTCAAATGAAGCAGGACATTTAAAAACTTAAGACCCTTTTTACATCTAAGTGCAGGACAAGTTAAACAAAATGGAAAAATATGGCGAGAAATAAAATCTACCAAAATTGACCCATAGTCATTAAAAGTTTAGAGAGGTAAACTTTCAGATAAGTAAATTATTAATAAATGGTCTTTCTCTCTCTCTCTCTCAAACACACACATACACACACACACACACACACACACACACACACACACACACTTCACCAATTCGCCAGGTCCAGATGCTTTTATAACCCTCAACTTCAAACGCCAGTCAATCCCAATGTTATATACACTGTTCCAGAATATAAAAATGGTGAAAAACCTCAGATTTACATATTGAAGCAAATGTAGCACTGATACTCATACTTGATAAATTTATACAAAATGATATGAGAAAGTGGAAAGGAAGCTAACCCATTTCTCTTACAAATATCTCTATAAAAACCATAAATAAAATATTAGCATATATATTAGAGCAGTACATTGAGAATTTCTTACAGCAAAACCATGTAGGATTTTACCCTAAGAATGCAAGAGTGAAAGGACAATTCTATATTAGGATATAAATTAATATAATTATATTCATTGAAATAAAGATAATCATAAAATGCAACTCTCATCCTTGATTAAAAAAATAAAATAGGAATTTACAGATACTTTATATGTGTATATTCAATTTATCCAATTTAATTAGAAAAGACATAAGAATTTGATACAGAAATTAGGGAAAAGAGTAAAACTGCCCCTATTTCCGTAAGAACTAATAATATACCTGAAGAATATTTGATAATCATAGAACTAACTCAAGGCAAATAATTCCCAAAGGAACCAGATATGCAATTAGCATAGCAGCGTTCATATACTCAAACGAAAACTAGTTAGGAGATAAAACAGAAGGGAAAACTCTTTTAACGCTAGCAATATTCCAAAAATAAAAGAAAAAATACTTGAATAAAATTAGCAAAAAAAAAAAAAAAAAGCAAAATCTATATAAGAAAAATCATTTAAAAACTCAAATGCTATAAAAATAGTCTTAAGCAACTGAAAATGCATTCTTTAGATGAATGCATTGTCATATTGTGAGGTTAGAAAACAGCCCACAAGATCACTCTAACTCAGACACCAACTGAAGAGTTAGGGGTTGTCAAGACCACCCTTACTTTGCACATCAATCGCAAGTTTTTGGGTACTCAAGAGCACCTTCGGCTTTGATAATTGACTAGGAGGACACACAAAACTCACTGAAAGCTTTCAATACTCATAGTTATCATTTATTACAGAGAAAGGGCATGCATTAAAATCAGTTATGGGAAGAGACCCAGGAAGCAGAGTCCAGAAAAGCTCCAAATACAGAATTTTTAGTTGTCCCTTTACAGTAAAGTCATGTACAACATTACCACTGTGTTAATATTGCCAGACATTAAATATTGCCAACCAAGGAAGTTCACCTGAGTCTTGGTGTCTATAATTTTTACTGGAGGCTGACCTCGCACTTCAGTCTTCTATTGCATGACCCAATGCCCCCACCCTAAGTCACACCCTAAATCTGAAGGCAAAGGTCAAACTTCTTTTCAGACAAGGATGAATTGTTTACTTTGCAAACATATATGCCAATTTTTTCTAAATTAATTTATATATTTTGATATAATTCCAATAAGATATCAACATTCTTTATCTGGGATTAGGGAACAGTCAATTCTAAATTGTATGTGAATAAATGGACATTCAAAAAATTCTAGAAAAATACAAATGAAAGCAACGAGGACAGTTGACCCCTGACAAATATATAACACCCTTGATAGTACACTCTATGGTACAGTAGCCACTGGCCACAATGTCTATGTAAGTTAAAATTTAAATTAACGAAAAGTAAATAAGGGAAAACTTCAGTTTATTAACCATATTGGCCATATTTCAAGTGGCTATCATTTTGCACAATACAGCTGTTTAACATTTCTGTGATCTCAGCAAGTCTACTGGAGTATATTACCCAAAGCTTCTACATTAAGCAATATTGCTTCAAGACTAGAGAGAGGCAGGCACAAAACAAAGTCAAAATAGACTGACACACCCAGTAATATAGATATTTAATTTGTGTTAAAGATGAAATATCAAGCCAATGCTATAATATTTAATGAATTTAGGAAATTATAAAATTTGATCGGTACCTCAACTCATAGAGAGTCAAAAGAATATATGTACACACTATATACACACAGCATGTATAAATTCACCTGGGACCTGGATATGGGTATTGACTTTCTTGTTGTGATAAAAAATCACAATGTACTAAAAAGTGACGGAATCAGACACCACTTAAACCAAATGATGAAAGTTAGCATAATCAATTTTGTACCAATTTCACCACAAACTGAAATCATGTGCTTTTTAACGTAATGCACTGGGAAGTAGATGGCATCCTATAGGTCTTATCTATCAAAATGCTTTATGTACATCCAATCATAACTAAATAATTTGAAAAATTTATATTGAGAAATATTCTGCAAAATACTGGCAAAGATTCTAAAAAAATGTAAACACCATGACAATAAGGCTATACCTTTAGATTAAAGGAGATTAAAGAGGCATGACCACTAAATTTATTTTTGATCTTTGATTATACCAAATAAAAAGTGAAAATGATATAATAAACATTACTGAACTAAGAAAACTTCAGTGCATATATTAAATAATATTAATGAGTTAACTTACTTGAGTACTATAATTACACTGAAATTATATATTCTTAGGAGTTATATGCTGAAATACTTAACAGTGAAGAATTTTAGGTCTGTTCACTGAGTAATGTCTAAAGTAGTCATTTATCCACTGTATCATTTAGACGTTTCTTTTCCAAATGGCTCCAAACTTAACGGCGTAGTGTAACAATCAATTATTAACTCACAAATTTCTAGTTGCCAATCAGGAAAAGGTTCAGATGAATGACTCTGCTTATCTTCCTGGGCTCAGTTGTAATGGAGTCAGTCACCTGACAGTTCTTCTGGGAGTGGATGATCTGGAATCACTGTATTCACATGCCTAGTGGTTTGTAGGCTATTGGTTTAAGGACCTTAATTATGTCCTACTTGGACTTTGTGAAGGTTACCTAGAGCATATTCCTGTCATAGCAGATTTCCAATAGGAAGAGAGACAAAGCTTCTAGGAGTTCATGATCTTGATTGAGGACCCACATGATGTCAATTCTGCTGCGTTCCATGGATCAAAGCAAGACCAAAGACCATCCCAGATTCAAGTGGTTGGGATACCAACCTTGCCATTAATATGAGGAGCTAGAAAGTATTTTAAATACACTTTATCTGTATCTATCAATTTATCTATCTGTCAACCTACCTATCCATCTACATATTCATCCATTTATCTATTTATAGATACTTATATTGCACACTCTTAGTGATTTGTCAATCTGAGTAAAAAGTGTATGGTGGTTTACTATAAAGTTCTGTAGAATTAAAATAAAAAAATTATTGGAAAAAATTAAAGATGAAACAAGATAAAAATATTTTACCATCTTTTTTTTTTCTGCTTACCTTCTGTTACTCCCTGATCCTACAGAAGACAAAACTATCCTGAAGTTCTGATTTTGAGGTTCCAGTGAATTCCTGTATAGAAGGTCCTACCCATATACAAGAAGATGTGATTTACATGGATGAAATCTTCATATTACTCTCATTCATTTTCCATGAAGAATGACCTCACTAATCTATTTATGTAAGATGTTTTTGGAGAGATTTCTATAATAATTTTGCTAATAATTTAAAATATTTCTATTTTCTATTAACTGTAATATTTTTTTCTGTATCAAAAAGATTCAATGAGCTTGTTCTTTTTACCCTCAAAGTAAAATTAAATTTCTTCATGTTTACCTATATTTATCTGAGTTTTTTTCAGATGCTACTAAATTTAGTCCAAAAGTTTCTGAAATTTTAATTTATTACCATTATATACATTTATATCTTCTATAAACTTGCATTTTCTATAATGGTAAAAGCAGAATTAATGTGGTTGTTCCTAGATTCGTTTCTATGCACTTGTCTCAATTATTTATCTTAGCCATTACTTGGATAAGCCATTACTTATATATAAGCCATTACTTATATGTGTTTATATAATTTATATTCAACTATATAGCAGTAGGTACTCTGTCTGCTTAGTTATGTTAAAACTGTTGCCCTGAATTTCATATCCTATATGCTCTAGCCTAGTGATGCAAGATTTTTCTCAGCCACTATGCCAACCAGGGACCTCCACAGCCAAAAATGCCCCCCTGCCACCCAGGCCTCACTCGGCCCCAGGCCTGTCACTGAAGGCACCCTGCCCACTTGGCCCACTGTGGTATGGCCTGTACCTGCACTGGGTGGTTCCCAAGCTCTTGTCCCGCATTCAAGCAGGATGAGGATACAATTTCGAAAGTGAGGAGGCCAAGGAACAATTTTATCTAGTGACGGAACTGCTCTCAGTGGAGAGGGGACACGGACGGGGTGGTTCTTCACCCCCATAGTCAGGTTGGTTTCTCCTCCAGTGTGGCTGTATCCAAAATTTTTATGGACTCAGAACAGGGAGTGCACGTTAATTGGTTTTGAGTATGCACAAAAGGTTAAAACAATAACATCACACAAAGGTGGGCACAACTGTAGAAAACCAATTAGGAAAGGGTAGGTATATGTAAAATAGGTGAAGGCTGAGGATCAATCAGAGGAAAGCTTGCCAAATGGGAAGGCAGTTTCTTAATTCAGTCTGGGGATTTGACTTGTAGCTTGGCTTTCAGGCTTTAACCTGTCTTGGTCTTGGAGGTGGGGTTTCATCAGAGACTGTCCCTATCTACCTAGTCATTTGGCTGCTTCCTGTCACTGTCACTAGAGTTAGCCAAAATAAGAAATTGCTTCACATTTAGAAGACAGAAGTTAAGCAGCTACCATGACTCTTTGGAGGTGATTAAATTAAATGCTGTGGCAGACAGAAAGAGTGGGTTCTGTCTTGTGTTACTCTGTGTTCAGCTCTTCTCACTGCCAGCCCTAAGGCTGAAAAGAAACGGAAGTCTACAATCAGATGTGATTTGCTGAAGACTTTTAAAAGCGGGATTTATGCAATGTGGACAATCTGCCTAAGCTTTTCCCTTTACTTCTGGGATGTTTCCATTTTATTTAGCAGCTGTACATTACCAGCTTCCCAGAATCCCCTGCAACTACTGACTTGTTGCATAAATCATTATTTTAGTAGGACTGATTTGTGACTTTTCCCTGATCTCTCAAATCTCCCTTAGATTTTTTTCTCCCTAGTTTCTCCCACAATTACATAAGACCTTATTCTTATAACAAATCTCTAATTTGTAATTCTCATGGCAGATTTATTTTCTTATTTAAACTCTATTAATGCAATTCTTTTATAAACGATAATTAATGTCTCAGAGTCTTACACATTGGTTTGCAAGATTCTGTGCAATATAAAATTAAGGCAGTTCTAATTTTACATTTACCAGATTCCTTCAAAGTATGGTTATTCACACTGTATGCTATTTATATACAGCAAGAGTTGTAAAAATTTCCTTTCCATAAATCTAAGACGCAGTTTCAGCATAAAATTATGTAATTTAATGAATCTTATTCCAAGTACAATATGGGTTTGGAAATTTGCATTTGTAAAACAAATAATTAATTATGGAAATTTTCACTTGATAGTTAGAAAAGGAGTCAAAGTTCATTTTACAAAGGCTTAATAATTCTTTTTCATTTAGATAAATTAAACAAAAGAAAGTCTTTTAGTGTTAAACCTAATTAATTTTTCCTCTTCTGCAGTATACATTCCTTGTAATTTTTCAAGGTCATAGTCAAAACACATTGAATAATACCGTTATCTCAACAGAGAACATAATAAATGGTAGATTTACACTTAAAAGCAAAAGCTCTGTTTTCAGTGAGGTAAGATTCAGCTCCCTTCTTGTTTTTCAATTCCCAGTTCTTTGCAGTTTCCTCTCCTATACGAGTATTCATTATCACAGGGAGGAAGTCTTGTCACATGCAGTGACAAATTGTTTCATTTATTTAAGATAGAATCTTTGTATTTCACTCCATATGCTAATACAAACACATCTTTAATGACTAGGAAAAGATAAAATCCTTACCCACTAGGAGCAGAAATTTCTGTGTTCACAGGCTTATAAGCAAACCACATACTGAGTTGCCAGTCCTGCTGCCTGAACAACAGTCTCCTTTTAATCAGTAAATCATTATGCCACTAACGGCATCAACAACAAAAACTTGTATGCTATTTTGAGGTTAGCTTCAAATCTTGCTCTGCACATTCACGAAGATTATCCCAGAGAAAAGCTCAACACCCAACTGACTCAAAAAAGAAGACTTGAAGAAGTCAAAGAAAAAGTATCATTTTTTTCTCTAAACCAAGACTCAAGCCACTTGGCTTATGAATTTGCCAAACTATGACTGTCAACTATTCTTCCACCAGTTGGTTACTAGTGGAAGGTATTTGAGTTACTGGTGGTGAATCCATCTGGGTCTACAGCAATCTCAATTCTTATCTGCTTTAGAAGAAAGAATTCGACTGAGGGGAATAAGAGAGAAAAAGAGGCTGAGGCAAGTTTCAGAGCAGGAGTGAAAGTTTATTAAAAAGCGTTAGTGCAGGAAAGAAAAGGAAGTGCACTTGGGAGAGAGCCACACGGTCCGCTTGAAGAGCAAGTGCTCTGTTTAACCTTAATCCTACAACTTTATAGGCTGGCCAACCTCAGGTGTCTTGCCTGCCTTTCCCATGATTCTTGCCTCAGGATGGGCTCTCTGTAAGAGCAGTGCCCTCCTTATCCTTGGGAAGTCAGCATCAGCAGTGTGTTTAGGAAGTAGTATGCATGCCCAGGCTTTCTTCCCTGTTCTGGTGCAGTGCCCCTGGAAGCTCATACTCCACCATTCTCTCTCTTACTGCACATACTTGGGCTTACTCTCCCAATACCTGATATTTTGTTGGAGGCCCTTCTTGCTTCTCCCTGGCATCTACATTCAATGAACACTTTCATGTTAACAGCTGTGGATCAGCAGGAGATTGTCCTTCCATGGTGCCGGCTGCCAAATTATAACTTTTAGAGGCAATGTGACAACCTTTGAATTATCACCTGATTGCCTGATATTTCTGATGAGTGGGTGGGGAGAGCCCTCTCCTGCCTTGATCATGCCTATCTAACTACCTATAACAAACCTAATCTTGTCAAAATGTTGCTTCGCAAATATCACAAATACAACCTATTAAAATGACAAAGCTAAGTCTATTGCTTACCCTGGTAAGGCAGGAAACCACCTGACGAAGTTGGGGCAGTGTCTTGAAGAGTGATGCATAAGGCAAGATGTGAAACAGAATGGAAAAGAAGCAAAAGTGATCATAATCAGTTTTGATATATCTTAGTTTATAAGTTACGTACTTCAGTTTAAGTCACACTAACATAAACATCACTTGAGATTTTTTTAAAAAATGGAACTATGGGAATAATGGCCTTCACATACCAAGTTACATGGTAAAAGATGTAAAACCTTGCTGAGGTGCCTTCTTACTTACCTTTGACTATCTTCTTTATATGTCCTGGCAACTCCTTTATTTAGCTTTTGGAGCTACCCATGCTGCTCTACATCTATTCCAAAGTCCATAGCAGATCTTACTAGAAAGAGCTGAGGTGCCAATATTATCGCTTTTTTATCAAACAGAATAACCATTCCTTTAGAGTGAGAGTGGCATAGGAGAAATCAGCAGAGAACGGATTCCTAATTTCTCTTCCACACCTGCCTCAAGTAGTCACCTCCCCTGGGAAATATTGGATCTTTCACTTGAATTAGATATCCCTCCTATGTTCTATCATATTTATAATTATCCAGTATCAAATTTTACCATAACTATGTGTGTGTGTGTGTGTGTGTGTGTGTGTGTGTGTGTGTGTTAAATGTCCATTATCAGTCTGTTAATTCTTAAGAATTATGCCTAAGGAGACTCTGTATCCATAATGTCAAGAAATGCTGGCTTAATGAATGAATGAATGAATTCCTACTGAAATGTGAAATACAAACTCTTTCCTGAAAAACCTGTTAATGAAAAATATCTCCAATACTGGAAAGGGAGTGCAAAGTTCTCTGAACACGTACACCTTCAGATGGCCTCCCGGAGCCAGAAAGTCTGAGGTAACAGAAAAAGCACAAAAGGAGAAGCATAGCTCCTGTAGTGCCTGATTAACCGATCTTGCAACATTCTACTGAGGGACTGTGTTAAAGGAACTTCTCTGCCTGGGTCCGCTAGGGGAGGGGTTTTGTAGCTAGGGGGAGGCAGTGGGGGCAGGGGGAGGCCTTAAGAAAGTATACTCCCCTGTCAGCAGACTCCATCAAGGGTCAGCTAATACTAAAAGACAAATTTATTATGCAATCAGCAGCAGACATTAGAAGGAAGCTCTAGAGGCTGGCCCGGGGGTCAGAACAAAGTCTAGAATCATTACTAAATCTAGCAACCTCGGTGTTCTGTAACAGAGACCAGGAGGAACAGGCTGAAAGGAACATGAAGGACAAGAAAAAGGCTGCAGCCCTACTCATGGCCTTCAGGCAGGCAGATCCAAGGGGTTCGGAAAAGGGAAAAAAAAAAAAAAAAAAAAAAAAAAAAAAAAAAAAAGCCGTCAGTCTGGCAGAGCTTGCTACCATTGTAGCCTACTGGGACACTTTAAGAAAGATTGTCCCCAGCAGAACAGACCACCTCCTCATCCTTGCCCACTGTGACAAGGGGATCACTGGAAGGCACACTGTCCCAGGGGACAAAGGTTCCCAGGGCCTGAGGTGGATAACCAGATGACCCAACAGCAGGACTGAGAGTGCCCGGGGCAAGCACCAGCACAAGCCTTCACCCTCACTGAGCCGCGGGTAAAGCTAACCACAGGGGGCCAGGAGGTCGGTCTTCTCTGGACACTGGCGCAGCCTTCTCAGTTTGGCTTTCTGTCCTGGATGGTTATCCTCCACGTCAGTAACTCTCCGAGGAATCCTAGGACAAGCAGTGCCCCGATATTTATTCCAGCCCCTAGGCTGTAACTGGGGAGATGTGCTTTTCCCCCATGCCTTCCTCATCATCCCAGAAAGTCCCACTCTCTTACTAGGGCAAGACCTCTTAGCCAGAGCAGGAACCATTATTTATATGAACGTCAGAGAGAAAAATCCCTCTCTGCTGCCCATTATTTGAAGAAGTGATTAATCCTGAGGTTTGAGCAATGGGGGAACAATTTGGGTGGGCAAAGAATGCCTGCCCAATTCAAATAAGGCTAAAGGATCTCACCTCTTTTCCTTACCAAAGACAGTACCCCCTAAGACTGGAAGTCAAAAAAGGGCTACAGGATATTGTAAATAACTTAAAAGCTCAGGGTCTAGTGAGGTTCTGTAGCAGCCCTTGTAATACTCCAATGTTAGTAGTACAAAAACCTAATGGACAATGGAGGCTAGTGCAAGATCTCCGGGTTATTAGTGAAGCTGTGATCCCTTTATACCCAGCTGCACCCAACCCATACACCTTGCTCTCTCAAATACCAAGAGTGGCACAATGGTTTACAGTCCTGAACCTTAGGGATGGCCTTTTTCTGTGTTCCATTACATCCTGACTCCCAGTTTCTGTTTGCCTTTGAAGATCCTTTAGACCAGAATTCTCAGCTCACCTGGACAATGTTACCCCAGGGCTTTCAAGGTAGCCCCCACCTGTTTAGCCAGGCTCTAGCTCAGGACCTTAGTCATTTTTCACATCCAGGTACCCTGGTTCTTTGATATATGTGTGACTTGCTTTTAACTGCTAACTCAGAAACCCAGGCCACACAGGGCCTCCTAAACTTTCTAGCCATCTGTGGATATAAGGTTTCCAAATCAAAAGCCCAACTTGGTAGGCCACAGATAAAATACCTAGGACTTGTCTTTTCTAAGGGCACTCAGGCCCTTGATGGAGAACATCTCCAACCCATACTCACCTTTCTCCATCCAAAACCTTTAAAACAGTTGCGGGGATTCTTAGGAATAACTGGTTTCTGCTGATTGTGGATTCCCAGATATGGTAAACTAGCCAAACCCTTATACACCCTGATTAAGGAAACCCAAAAAAGCTAACACCCATCTAATACAATGGGACCCTATAGCTAAGGCAGTCTTTCAGTCCCCGAAGCAGGCACTACTGCAGGCTCCAGCTCCAAGCCTTCCTACAGGGAAAGATTTATAGTGAATCTCAGGTGCAGAGAGTTTTTTCTCCCTATATGTTATGGAAAAGTCAGGAGTGGCTCTAGGGGTTCTCACCCAGACTCAGGGTGAGACCATGCCACAAACAGTGGCATACCTAAGTAAGGAAACTGATGCAGTAACAAAAGGCTGGCCACACTGCTTGTGGGTGGTAGCCACGGTGGCTATATTGGTCTCAGAAGCTGTTAAAATAGTGCAAGGGAAATATCTGACTGTTGCAAGGGAAAGATCTAACTGTATGGGCTTCACATGATGTAGCTGGAATTCTGGCCTCTAAAGGAGGCTTATGGATGTTCGAACCGCTTATTCAAATATCAGGACTTAATGCTCTAAGGGTCTGTACTTCAGCTGTGCACATGTGGAGCCCTCAAGCCAGCTACTTTTCTTCCTGAGGAAGGGGCAGACAGAGAACATAACTGTCAGCAAGCTCCCTTGGTATCTGGGTACAAGACCTCAGCACCTCCCTCAAAAAGACTTTCTCACCTTTTCAGTTTACACTTCCAGTTCTGCCTCAGCCAAGGAATTTTTTCCTCTGTGGCTCTTCCACCTACATCTGTCTGCTTACCAAATGGACAGGCATCTGTACCTTAATTTTTCTTACTCCCAAAATTTAGTTTGCCACTGGAAATGAACACCTTCCTGTCCCCCTTGTAACTTCTAAAGGACAAAATAGAGTCATTCCATTTATCCCCTTGCTCTAGGATCAGGAATCTCCACTGCTGCAATCAGGAAAGGTATAGCAGGCCTTACTCATTCCATCACCACATACCACAGTCTCTCTAATGATTTTTCCACCAGCATTTCAGAAATAACTCAAATGCTGTCTGTTCTCAAAGCCCAAGTTAATTCCCTAACTGCAGTTGTCCTCCCAAATCGCTGAGGCTTCGATCTATTAACTGCTGAAAGATGAGGACTCTGCCTATTCCTAAATAAAGATTGCTGCTTTTATCTAAACCAATCCAGCCTTGTATACATGTCATCAAAAGACTTGAAGACAGAGCCCAAAAGCTCACACATTAGGCAATTGATTATTCTGGACCTAGCTGGCCACTCTCTGTGTATCATGTCTCCTTCCATTAGTGGGTCCCTTAATATCTATCTTTCTCCTCCTCTTATTTGGACCTTGTCTTTTCCAACTAATCTCTCAATTCCTACAAAAACATTTTCAAGCTATAACCAATCAGTCCACATGGCAAATGCTCCTTCTAACAATCCTGCAATACATCCCTTGCCCCCAAATCTCTTGGCAATCTAAAATCTCTCCCATTTTCAGGTTTCCATGCCACCCCCATTCCTGCTGGAAGAATCCCTGAGAAAAGCTCACCATCCCTCTATACTTGCCTCAAAATTTCACTGTCCCCCGACTTTTTCTAGTTTTTACTTTTTTCCTTTATAATATTGATATAAAAAGACAGAAATGCAAGGTTCTTTGAACTGGCTGCACCATGGACTACATCATAGTCAAGCCATGGTGACTGCTGTGACCCACATGTACAGATCCAAAGGGCCTCCTGGAGCCAGAAAGTAACAGAAAAACTGCAAAAGGAAAAGAATAGCTAGTTTCTGCAGTACCTGATTAACTGACCTTATGACACTCCATCATTATTCTGCCTCAACTGATAAGTCAACCTTGTGACACTGGACCCTGTGGCCTGATTAACTGACCTTACAACATTCTACCACCATTCCTGCCTCAACTGATAGGTCAACCTTGTGATACTGTGACACCCCTCACAGGGCTTGCAAAACCACCCTAAACTGTAACTTTCCGTTGCCTACCCTCAACCAATAAAACCAGCTTGTATCCCCCTAGGCTCTGCTGACTCTCTTTTTTGACTCATCCCACTCACACCCGAGTGAATAAGCAGCCTTGTTACTCACACAAAGCCTGTTTTGGTGGTCTCTTCATTCAGAGAGTGCTTAACAAGGGGGAGCTTATAGCCAATGTTGCCAGATAATCTTAGATAATTTTATTTATATTAAAAGGAACATAAAAGGCATGATTTTCAACTTGATAAAAGTAATTGTAATAAAAATAATAATCACATATTAAAATTTTAGTTATTATTTGAGAATCAACAGAAAGACAAGATGGGAGTTGAAGATTTAAGATGACAAATTCAAAGGGGAAAGGAATCCTGAATTTAAAATGTCAAGTTACGTATAACTGATCAACATTTGAAAAATGTTGATTACCACAAAATGGTAAAGCCAAAGCCTTCAGCATATACATGTTCCCAATGCGTAAAAAATAAAACCACAATTTATAATTTTTCTACAAATTAACCTCAAAAGTTAAATGGCTGTAAAAGACGTGGACTTTTAAACACCCTTACTCAAAATCAAGTTGCAATCTCTCAGAGAACAGGAAAACTAGAAAAAAGCCTAATTTGAAAACCCTCTAGAACAAAGATATACAAACTTCTGCTCTGTATATTATTACGAGTCTGCTAAAAGGTAGTAAACTCATTACAGAATGTAAATTACTTAATCTCTAAACATTCTATGTTGTTTGGCTGACATTTTCTTCCCAGAAAGACTTTGCCAATAAAGGTTTACTTCCTGATGCGAGTTTCCTGTCTCATCTGAAACTAAATTCATCATGTATCAGGAGACCAGAGGACAGAGGTATTAGTGTTTCTCAAGCATCTTTTGCCTACTCCATGTACGAGCATGCTATCATAAGTAGAATCAAACTAAAACCAAACTGTATCATAATCTTTCTTGCCTGTAAGAGCCACCTCAGGTCTTTCAGGAGAAATCCAGGATAATTCTGTAGTGGGTTGACTGGTACCTCTAATAAAGGTATGACCTAATCCCCTAATGTAACCTGCAAATATTACTTTACTTGAAAATAGAGTTTTGGCAGATGCAGCAAAGTAAGAATTTGAGATAAAGGTATCATTCTGGATTGTCTTGGTAGGCCCTAAATCTAATGACAATTGTCCTTACAAAAGGCCCACAGAGGAGTAAACAGACACAGAAGAGAAGTAGATGTAAAGATTAAGGCAAAAATTGGAGTTTGGCCTTAGGCCAAGTAAGCCACAAAATACGAGATGCTAGCAGAGGCAAGAAACAGATTCTGTCCTAGATTCCCTGTGGGGAATACAACTATCCAGCAGGATTTCAGACTTCTAGAATCTAGAACTGTAAGAAAATAAACTTGTGTTTTCTCAAGCCAGAAAGTGTGTGCTAATTTGATATGGTGGCCTCAGGGAACTAATCCATCTATTCTTACATGTTTTGTGGAATCCAAAAATCTGTGAACATCATCAAAACGACTCTTAAGACTAGCCATGATAGACGACTATCACCAATAGTATAAAAGACATGCTGATTTTGTGATGAATGTTCTGTTACGATTGATTAAATAAACCTTAACTTTACGGATGCGTTTTGTTTATTTCTTTGTGACATTGATCTCTGACTGCTACCCAAAGAACATTTCCCTTATTACTGAATTCTCATACTGAATTCAAACACTAAGAACTATCATCAGAATTGGCCACACTGAAATCTGATGCAATAGGCTGAAAGATATACTTACGTTGTTTTTTTTAAATTATACTTTTAAGTTCTGGGATACATGTGCAGAACATGCAGGTGTGTTACATAGGTAAACACATGCTGTGGTGGTTTGCAGCACCCATTAACCCATCATCTACATTACATATTTCTCCTAATGCTATCTCTCCCCTAAACTCCTGCACCCTGACAGGTCCCAGTTTGGGTGATGTTCCCCTACCAGTGTCCATGTGCTCTCATTGTTCAACTCCACTTATGAGTGAGAACATGTGGTGGTTTTCTGTTCCTGTGATAGTTTGCTGAGAATGATGGTTTCAAGCTTCATCCATGTCCCTGTAAAGGACATGAACTCATTCTTTTTCATGGCTGCATAGTATTCCACAGTGTATATGTGCCACATTTTCTTTAATCTATCATTGACAGGCATTTGGGTTGGTTCTGAGCCTCTATTATTATCAACAGTGCTGTAATATATATACATTTACATGTATATTTATAGTAGAATGATGTATAAACCTTTGGGTATATAACCAGTAATGGGATTGCTGGGTCAAATGATATTTCTTGTTCTAGATCCCTGAGGAATTGATACACTCTCTTCTACAATGGTTGAACTAATTTACACTCCCACCAACAGCATAATAGTGTTTCTATTTCTCCAATTCCTCTCCAGCATCTGTTCTTTCCTGGCTTTTTAATGATCGCCATTCTAACTGGCATGAGATGGTATTTCAATGTAGTTTTGGTTTGCATTTCTCTAATGAGCAGTGATGATGAGCTTCTTGAAATATATTTTTGGCCACACAAATGTCTTCTTTTGAGAAGTGTCTGTTCACATCCTTCACCCACTTTTTGATGGGGTTGTTTTTTCTTGTAAACTTGCTTAAGTTTCCTGTAGATTCTGGATGTTAGCTCCTTGTCAGATGGATAGATTGCAAAAATTTTCTTCCCTTCTGTAGGTTGCCTGTTCACTCTGATGGTAGCTTCTTTCACTGCGCAGAAATTCTTTAGTTTAATTAGATCCCATTTGTCAATTTTGGCATTTGCTGCCATTGCTTTTCGTGTTTTAGTCACAGAGTCTCTGCCCATGTCTATGTCCTGAATGGTATTGCCTAGGTTTATTTCTAGGGTTTTATAGTTTTATGCCTTAAGTTTAAATCTTTAATCTATTTTGAGTTAATTTTTGTATAAAGTGTAAGGAATTGGTCCAGTTTCAGTTTTCTGCATATGGCTAACTAGTTTTCCCAACACTATTTATTAAACAGGGAATCCATTCCCCATTGTTTGTTTTTGTCAGGTTTGTCAAAGGTCATATGGTTGTAGATGTGTGGCATTATTTCTGAGGCCTCTTTTCTGTTCCATTGGTCTGTATGTCTGTTTTGGTTACTGTAGCCTTATAGTTTGAAGTCAGGTAGTGTGATGCTTCCAGCTTTGTTCTGTTTGCTTAGGATTGTTTTGGCTATATGGCCTTTTTTTGTTTGTTTCCATATGAAATTTAAAGTAGTTTTTTTCTAATTCTGTGAAGAGACTCAGTGGTAGCTTGACGGGGACATCACTGAATCTATAAATTGCTTTGGGCAGTATGGTCATTTTCACAATATTGATTCTTTCTATCCATGAACAACAAAGGAATGCTGTTCCATTTGTTTGTGTCCTCTCTTATTTCCTTGAGCAGTGGTTTGTGGTTCTCCTTGAAGAGGTTCTTCACATCCTGTGTAAGTTGTTTTCCTAGATATTTTATTATCTGTGTAGCAATTTTGAATGGGAGTTCACTCATGATTTGGCTCTCCATTTGTCTACTACAGGTGTGTAGGAATGCTTGTGATTTTTGTACATTGATTTTGTATCTGAGATTTTGCTGAAGTTGCTTATCAGCTTAAGGAGATTTGGGGCTGACACAATAGGGTGTTTTAAAGTTACCATCATTTCACCTGCAAACAGAGACTTGTCCATTTGACTTCCTCTTTTCCTATTTGAATATCCATTATTTCTTTCTCTTGCCTTATTGCCCTGGCCAGAATTTCCAATACTATGTTCAATAGGAGTGGTGAGAGAAGGCATCCTTTGCTTGTGCTGGTTTTCAAAGGGAATTCTTCTAGCTTTTGCCCATTTAGTATGATATTGGCTGTGGGTTTTTTATAGAGTTAAAAACAGCACAAGAACTTCATGAAACATATAAAGTATCAATAGCTGAATCAATCAAGTGGAAGAAAGGATATCAAACATTGAAAATAAACTTAATGAATTAAATTTGTTTGCTCCTGCTTCTCTAGTTCTTTTAATGGGGATGTTAGGGTGTTAATTTTAGATCTTTCCCACTTTCTCTTGTGGGCATTTAATGCTATACATTTCCCGCTAAACACTGCTTTTAGCTGTGTCCCAGAGATTTTGGCACACTCCGTCTTTGTTTTCATTGGTTTTGGAGAACTTACGTATTTCTGCCTTTATTTTGTAATTTCCCCATAGTCATTGAGGAGCAGTTTGGTCAGTTTCCATGTAGCTGTGTTGTTTTGAGTAAGTTTCTTAATCCTGAGTTCTAATTTGATTGCACTGTGGTCTGAGAGACTGTTCTGATTTCTGTTCTTTTGCATTTGCTGAGGAGTGTTTTACTTCCAATTATGTGGTCAATTTTAGAATAAGAGTGATGTGGTATTGAGAAGAATGTACATTCTGTTGATTTGGGGTGGAGAGTTCTGTAAATGTCTATTAAGTCCTTTTGGTCCAGAGCTGAGTTCAAGTCCTAAATATTCTTGTTAATTTTCTATCTTGTTGATCTGTCTAACATTGACAGTGGAGTGTTAAAGTCTCCCACTATTATTGTGTGGGAGCTCCTGTATTGGGTGCATATAAATTTAGAGTATGTGGCTCTTCTTGTTGCATTGATCCCTTTACCATTATGCATTGTGCTTGTCTTTTTTGATCTTTGTTGGTTTAAAGTCTGTTTTGTCAGAGACTAGGATTGTAACCCCTGCTTTTATTTGCTTTCCATTTGTTTGGTAAATATTCCCTCATACCTTTATTTTGAGCCACAGTGTGTCTTTGCATGTGAGATGGGTCTCCTGAATAAAGCACACTGAAAGATCTTGACTCTTTATCCAATTTGACAGTCTGTGCCTTTGAACTGGGGCATTCAGGACATTTGCATTTAAAGTTAATATTGTTATGTGTGAATTTGATCCTGTCATTATGATGCTAGCTGGTTATTTTGATGCAGTTTCTTCATAGTATCAATGGTCTTTACAATTTGGTATGTTTTTGCAATGGCTGGTACCAGGTTTTCCTTTCCATATTTAGTCTAACCAGTCCCAGTGAGACGAGTCAGGTACCTCAGTTGCAAATGCAGAAACCACCCGCCTTGATATTGCTGGGAGCTGCAGACTGGAGCTGTTACTATTTGGCCATTTTGCCAGCCACCTCCTAAAACAGTAGTTTAATAAAAAGCTACATTACTTACTTTCAGTCAGTGACTAATAACTTTATACTTTGTTTATTTTACTTTGTCTTTTTTTTTTGCTTTTACTAGTTTCCACTTATTTTGCTTTGCCATTGCTTTCCTGTCTTTAATCAGATTCGTCAAATTATTGCAGTCTTCTTTTTCTTGGTCTTTAATTGCTTTTAAATTTCTATTTCTACTCTTTTGTTTGTTACTCTTGATGTATTTACATGAGTTCTTGTTTTCAAAAGGTCTACACTTAATCCTTCCATTCCTTTTTTTTCTTTTCTTTTCTTTTTTTCTTTTTCTTTTTTTTTTTTTTTTTTTTTTTTTTTGATACAGGGTCTCACTCTGTCACCCAGACTGGAGTTCAGTGGTATGATCACTGTTCACTGTAGCCTTGAACCCCTAGGCTCAATTCATCCTCCTACCTCAGCCTACTGGGTATCTGGGACTACGGATGCATGCCATCATGCTTAGCTAATTTTTGTGTGTGTGTGCATTTTTTTTTCTTTTTTTTTTCTTCTTCTTCTTTTTTTTTTTTTTTTGTAGAGATGGTGTTTCCCCTTGTGCCCAGGATGGTCTATTCTTTTTAAAGAGAATCAGAATCCAGCATCTTAAGCCTCATTCTGATCTCTTTTCCCTGGCATATTATTTAGAAATTTGTTCTGATTTTTTTTTATGTTTCAAACTAGTTATAACTACTTCTGTTTTGCTTACAGAGAGTCAATGTTCCTTTAACTACACCTATATATGCGGCAAGTTTTCCTCACTACTCCTGAAATTTCAGTACTACTTTCTGTGTATTTTCTTCTGTATGAAGTATAGCATTTCAAAATTCCCTTGGTGAAAGTAACTAGGCAATAAATTCTATTAAGTTTGTGTTGCCTGTAAAATTATTTAGCTTTTATTTTTGAATGATAGCTTAGTTTAATTTAAAATTCAGGGTTTACAGTTATTTTTTTCATTGTATTTAAAAGATGCTAAGATAAAAGTTGAAATTATTTTTAAAAAAGACTCCATTCAAATGTCTTACTTCTTTTCTCTTTTTCTGAGATGGTGGCTCACTGTGTTGCCCAGGCTAGAGCACCTTGGTGAGATTTTGGATCACTGAACCCTGGACCTTCTGGGCTCAAATGATCCTCTTACCTCAGCCTTTCAGGTAGCTTGGACTATATGGATTACATCATCATGCTTGGCTAATTATTTTACCTTTTTTTTTTTTTTTTTAAGAGATGAGGCCTCACTATATCAACCAGGTTTGCCTCTAACTCCTGGGCTTAAGTGGTCCTCCTAGTCCTTCCACAGAGCTAGGATTGCAGGTGTGAGCCACCACACCCAGTCTACATTTTTTCTTTCTTCTGACTGCTGAGAAGTCTAATCATTATGCCCTTGTTGATAAACTATCTTTCTCTGGACAGCTTTTAAGAGTCTCTTCTTGTCTTAAATATTCAATATTTGGCCACAAAATATCACAATGTATATTACTATCATTATTCATTCTACTTGCAAATCATTTTTTCATCAGTACTTAGAATTTCTTAACCATTATCTCTTCAAATATTAACTCTTTCCAGCTTTATCTACTTTCTCCATCTTCAAATCTAGTTAAGTGCATGTTAAATCTTATTTTATTTTCCATGTATTTTCAACTCTCATTTTTATTTCTTGTCTCTATGCCTCTATGTATTAAGTTTGCTTAATTATTTAAGACTATCTTCCAGTTAGTTTCCTCACAACGTTTTCAAATCTGTCTAATCTGTAACATAAGTCATAAACCAAGTTTTGATTTTTATTAAACATTTAAGTGTTGTCTTATTTTTTTTAAAAAAATCCTCCCTATTATATCTTTTTCTTTTTTTTTCTTTTTTTCTTTTTTTTTTTTTTTTTTGAGACGGAGTTTCGCCCTTGTTACCCAGGCTGGAGTGCAATGGCGCGATCTCGGCTCACCGCAACCTCCGCCTCCTGGGTTCAGGCAATTCTCCTGCCTCAGCCTCCTGAGTAGCTGGGATTACAGGCACGTGCCACCATGCCCAGCTAATTTTTTGTATTTTTAGTAGAGACGGGGTTTCACCGTGTTGACCGGGATGGTCTCGATCTCTTGACCTCGTGATCCACCCGCCTCGGCCTCCCAAAGTGCTGGGATTACAGGCTTGAGCCACCGCGCCCAGCTTATATCTTTTTCTATTCTTGAGAGGTTGTTTGGAAGTTCTAGCAAGGAAGCGCAGCAACTTGTAGACCCTTCACCGAAGACCAGTCCTCCTCTATCAGGGATGTTCATTCTCTTCGACCCAGAGTAGAGCTTCGGGAGGGATACACATGATGTGGTGAGGAGGAAGGGGACACCCACCTAGCCAGCCAAATCAGCTGAATCAACCCTGAATGGGGTGACAGATGTCAGATGTCGCAGCCAGATCATCCTCACATCCTATCTTTTTCTATTCTTTAGCTTCTTAAATATCTTATCTTTTGTTAAATTTCAAGGATAATTGTTTGAGTGTTCACTCTTTAATTCCATTATGTGAATTACTTGTAAGTCTAATTCTAATGTTTGTTTTTTAATCTGAATTGTGGCAAAACAGCAAAATTATCACAAAATATTTGGAGATGCATTGCATATAGAGACTTAATTTGACCCTATCACAGAATTTCTGTTGAAGACAAAATTCCAATTATATATATATATATAAAAGGAATCAGCAAGAAGTTAATTAATGTGGTATTATGTTTTCAGAGCAAAACAAAATGAAAACTAATGTCAACAGATAATATTGCTTGAATAACCTGTTGTATATCCATGCAATATGGACACATATATGTATGTATGAATGTATGTATATATATATACACACGCAAACACACAGAGATGTCTACACACATATTCATTCTACTGCATGTTTCTGCTTACTTAAAAAAATTAAGATACAGGACACAGGAAGGATGAGTCATAATGTAATCGTTATTTATGGGAGAAATGTTTGACCACAATTTTTCTCTTTTGCTACTTTGAGCATCACTTAAAGATAAAGAACCACCAAGTATGATATAAAACTCTTCAAGTTTCTCAATAAAACACAGATTTTTAGAAAAATTTCATGCAGAGATAATCAAAAGGAAGATCACATGCATTCATCTATATAGAAGTAATCTCTTTAATTACATATACAGCTCTAGTGCATAATTTTATGTAAACACTGTATAATCTGTTAGTTCTTCACATATTTAACTAATTTGCATAACTGAGTTAGTCTGCCACTCTCTGATTTTCTGTAAGACTGATTCTCTCTCTACTCTAGTTTAACCCTAGAAAATGTGCAATTATTAAGAGGAGTAAGAAATGTGTGTTTACTGTAACTTCATAAACAGTACATAAAGTAATTAAAATTGTTATATTTTCAGTAGAAACATCCTTCAGAGTTTTTCCCCAACGAATGTAGAGCACTATTAACGGCACAAATAAATATAAAATAAACCTCTGGGCCTTAAGGCCTTCAGGAAGTTTCTGAATCTGGTAATAATCAAGAAAATATTACATATTAGTATAAAGAAACACACATAATGATTGACAGTAGTTTTCCACAACAGCAGCAGAAAATTCAAAGAAGCATTTCCCTTGAGCATGTATTAATAAATTTAAAAATAGTGCCCAAAAGACTAAATTGCATTATAACATTTTATATTTCTTTTGCCATTGGAAGTTAAGGATTGATGAAAGGACCTGCTGAATACCATGGCCTAAGTTGTTAGAAATCCTCCCTTTCAATAATTATTTCTTTCTCCTCAATATTTAGCTCCTTCTATTTTCTCACTGTTAGTCTCAGAAAGGTATCCTCCATATGTTTTCTATACTTTTCCTCTACCTTTCAGCTCAATGTAAGTTGAGTCCTCTGATACTATACTGAAAAAATGCCCCCCAAATTTACAGATGGCTTCATAATTGAATATGATCTGGTTTCAGAAAAAAACAAATGGAGAGTACATGTGTTCAAATTACTATGACTGGGTAAAAACAGACATGCACTAGAGAGAAATTTTTATTTTGTGGATGCTCACCACAAAACCTGTAAATTGTCATTTCCCTCTAAATTATCATTAGAAATTTAAAGCAATATAGTTTTCTATCCCTATGTTAGTCAATAGTGAAAACAGTAACAAATGCCTTAGCTGCTTGCTTCAGGAAATAGAGGTACTAGAAAAATAGAACTAAGAACCAACTGAACTGGCTCACATATCAAGCCTAACAGCTTGCTTTTTCTGACTGTTGTGAGGAATAACTTTCTCATCAAGACATACTTTAAGACACTTACTTTAATGTTACCACCAATTCAAAGCTTTCATGTCATAAACTCTGACAGATCCGTACACATTTACGACTCTGAAACCAGGGTCAAATACATAATGTGCAGAGCTCAGTATAAAATGAAATTTGGGGCCCCTTCTTCAAAAAGGGAGGACAATATGACATTAAAGGTACTAAAACCAAAATTTTTCTATTTCTTTCATGGCCTAACTCTTGACATGTCATATTTTTTATTTGTTATTAAACAATGTTTTTTATTAAAACATTAAAATTTTAAATCATTAGCATTTTTTCCATTCACCTTTATATCATGAAATGCCAGTTTTAAAGACATTTAACTATTAAGTAGAGTTACCAAAATGCACAATATATATTTTTAGCTCAAACATTGATATGTACATTGTTCTTACCAGAATAGTAAAAATACTGCACAAAACCAACCATTTTTATTTCGTTTTTTCATGACCAAACATTCTACCAATACCATCTACCTTTAGCTTGCTGATGAGTAAGGAAAACAGAAAAAAAAGGAACTATGTGCTGCCCTATCTGTACCTTTTAGCATAAGAGGTTGTTTGATACTTAGAAATAATAGGAGTAAGAATGAATATGGATTTCACAGATATATAGATGTGATGGATCTATAGATACCTTTGTATATATGGAACCTATGTGGACATACATATATACATATATATGTTAGATAGATACATATATGTATATGATATAGGTTTCTTTGTTCATGTTTTTTCAAACAAAATTTCCTTCTTTTTCTGTGTTTTAAACACGTTCTGGTTGAAGAAAAGTGTGGCCTTATTGAAGCTGTCAATATCCCTACTTGCCCAGTTGTAGGCCTAACCCACTAGGTCCTTGCTTTGTCTCGTTTTTTGCTGAACTCCAGGCATTGTGAATTCACAGGTAATTGAATCATGGGGGCTCGTCCTTCCTCTGCTATTCTCATAATAGCGAATAAGTCTCACGAGCTCTGATGGATTTATCAGAAGTGTCTGCTTTTGCTTTTTCCTCATTTTTCTCTTGCCTCCACCATGTAGGAAGTGCCTTTTGCCTCCTGCCATGATTCTGAGGCCTCGCCAACCACATGGAACTGTAAGTCCAAATAAACCTCTTTTTGTTCCCAGTTTCTGGTATGTCTTTATCGCAGCATAAGAACAAACTAATACAGTAAACTGGTACCAGTAGAACGGGGTATTGCTAAAAAGATAACCAAACATATAGAAGCAACTTTGGAACTGGGTGAAAGATACCCAAAAATGTATAAGTGACTGTTTGGAGGCTCAGAAGAAGACAGGAAAATGTGGGAGAATTTGGAACCTTACAGAGACTTGTTGAATGGATTTGACAAAAATGCTGATAGTGAAATGAACAATAACGTCCAAGCTGAGGTAGTCTCTGATGCAAATGAGGAACTTGCTGAGAACTGGAGCAAAGTTAACTCTTATGCTTTAGTAAAGAGACTAGCAGCGTTTTCCCCTGCCCTAGAGATTTGTGGAACTTTGAAATTGAGAGAGATGATTTAGCGTATCTGGTGGAAGAAATTTTGAAGCAGCAAGGCATACAAAAGGTGAGTTGGGTGCTGTTAAAAGCATTCCATTTTAAAAGGGAAACAGAGCATAAAAGTTCAGAAAATTTGCAGCCTGATGGTGCAGTAGAAATTTATGCTGGATGCAGAAATTTGCATAAGTAGTGAGGAGCCTAATGTTAATTCTCAAGACAATAGGAAATGTTTCCAGACCATGTCAGAGACCTTCACAGAAGCCCCTCCCAACATATGCCCAGAAGTCCAGCAGAGAAAAGTGGTTTCATATGCCAGGCCCAGGGTTTCTGTGCTGCTTGCAGCCTAGGGACTTGGTGCCCTGTTTCCCAGCTGCTCCAGCCATGTCTGAAAGGGGCCAAGGTATAGCTTAGACTGTGGCTTCAGAGAGTGGAAGCTCCAAGCCTTGGCAGCTTTACGTAATGTTGAGCCTGTGAGTGCACAGAACTCAAGAATTGAGATTTGGAACCCTCTGACTAGATTTCACAAGATGTATGGAAACACCTGGATGTCCAGGCCGAAGTTTGCTGCAGGGGTGGGGACTTCATGGGGAACCCCTGCTCGGGCAGTGTGGAAGAGAAATGTGTGGTCAAAGCCCACATTTTGGTTGGGGTACTGCACTGTCTAGTGGAACTGTGAGAAGAGGGTCACTATCCTCCAGAACCCAGAAGGTAGCTCAACAGACAGCTTGTACTGTGCACCTGGAAAAGCTGAAGACACTCAACACCAGCCTGTGAAAGTAGCAGGGAGGCTGTACCTTGCAAAGTCACAGGAGCGGAGCTGCCCAAGACCATGGGAATGTACCCCTTGCATCAGCGAGACCTGGAGGTGAACCTGGAGTCAAAGGAGACCATTTTGGAGCTTTAAGATTTGGCTGTACCACTGGATTTCAGACTTATACGGGTCCTGTAACCCCTTTGTTTTGGCCAGTTTGTCCCATTTGGAATGGTTGTATTTACCCAATACCTGCCCCATTGTATCTAGGAAGTAACTAGCTTGCTTTTGATTTTACAGGCTTATAAGTAGAAGGCACTTGCCTTGTCTCAGATGAGACTTTGAACTATGGACTTTTGGGTTAGTGCTGAGATGAGTTAAGACTTTGGGGAACTGTTGGAAAAGCAAGATTGGAATTGAAATGTGAGGACATGAGACTTGGAGCAGCCAGGGACAGAAAGATATGGTTTGGCTGTGTCCCCAACCAAATCTCAACTTGAATTGTACCTCTCAGAATTCCCACATGTTGTGGGAGGGGAGTTAACTGAAGTATAGGGCCCAGTCTTTCCCTGCTATTCTGATGGTAGTGAATAAGTCTCACGATATCTGATGGGTTCATCAGGAGTTTCTGCTTTTGCTTCTTCCTCATTTTTCTCTTGCCACTGCCATGTAAGAAGTGCCTTACGATATGAACAGACACCTCTCAAAAGAAGACATTTATGCAGCCAACAAACATATGAAAAAAGCTCACCATTGATAATTAGAGAAATGGAAATCAAAACCACGTTGAGAGACCCTGTCACACCAATTAGAATGGCAATCATTAAAAAATCAGGAGACAACAGATGCTGGAGAGGATGTGGAGAAATAGCAATGCTCTAACACTGTTGGTGGGAGTGTAAATTAGTTCAACCATTGTAGAAGACAGTGTGGCATTCCTCAAGGATCTAGAGCTGGAAATACCATTTGACCCAGCAATCCCATTACTGGGTATATAACTAAAAGATTATAAATCATTCTATGATAAAGACACCTGCACATGTATGTTTATTGTGGCACTGTTCACAATAGCAAAGACTGGGAACCAACCCAAGTGCCTATCAATGATAGATTGGATAAAGGAAATGTGGCACATATACAACATGGAATACTATGTAGTCATAAAAATGGATGAGGTCATGTCCTTTGCAAGGACGTGGATAAAGGTGGAAACCATCATTTTCAGCAAACTTACACAAGAACAGAAAACCAAACACCACATGTTTTCACTCATAAGTGGGTGTTGAACAATGAGAACATATGGACACAGGGAGGAGGACATCACACACTGGGGCCTGTCAGGGGATGGGGGATAGGGGAGGGATAGCAGGGATGGGGAGACGGGGGAGGAAAGCATTAGGAGAAATACCTAATGTAGATGACAGGGTAATGGAAGCAGCAAACCCATGTACATGTATACCTATGTAACAATCCTGCACATTCTGTACATGTACCCCAGAACTTAAAGTATAATAAATAAAGAAAAAGTAAATAACAAACATAAAAAATTAAAAAAAGAAGTATCTTTCACCTCCCACCATAATAGAACGGGAATTCTTTACTCACAGAGCATCATGAACATCTCTGCCAGTGAACTGGCAACAAAGACAGATATACACACTGTGTATATGTTTTCTGCTCACAAATGTGTTCATCTCTCTTTACACTTTACTTGAAAGCACAAGTTCAAAGATAAATTAAGAATTTTAAAATGGCAACAAGAGAGTGCTAAAGCAAGTACAAGGCAGTCTCACATGCAATACCCATCTCAGAAATTTCCTGTCCCCATTTTCAGAAGTTCTACACATACCAGTCCCTAATGTTTTCCTTAATGGAGCCTACTAAGGATCTATTAAGGTGGTGTTCTTTCTTACTGCAGTAAGATGAATAAACTCAGCTGTACGTGATCGACAAGGCTTCCCCCACAGCTCTCACGGAGAAGTTTGATGCCAGAGATTTTAAATTCATATTTATGACTCAACATTAAGAAGCATTAAAAGATCTCATAGTGTGCATGTTATCCACTAATCTCACCCATAATCCATTTTTCCTCACATTTTCCACTATCTTACTGCTACTACATTTTTATGTTAAATCATCGTGCCTTATTATGTACCTTTTTTTGGAGACAGAATTTCACTCTGTCACCAGATTGAAGTGGAGTAATGCAATCTCAGCTCACTGCAACCTTTGTCTCCTTCCTCCCAAGTTCAAGCAATTCTCCTGCCTCAACCTCCTGGAGTAGCTGAGACTACAGGCATATGCCACCATGCTTGGCTAATTTTTGTATTTTCAGTAGAGATGATGTTTCATCATGTTGGTCAGGATGGTCTCGATCTCTTGACCATGTGCTCCACCTGCCTTGACATCCCAAAGTGCTGGGATTACAGGCATGAGCCACGGCACCCAGCCTACTATGTATCTTTTCGATAAATCACTTTAAATTTTTTAAGAATAAGACTATTAGTAAACTTTAAAATTATACAGCTTATCACACCTATTTATATGCAGATATAAGGTTTATACAATATCTCCTGTTATCAGACTGTTTCCTCTCATGAGGAAATGATGAGTTCTCTTTTCAAGTGATGCTAAAGGAATAGTTCTCCTACCATAAAATAGTATCAGGTTTCTCTGCTGCGTGCTCCAACCTGGGTTTGTTTCACTCACTATGTATAAAAAACAAATGGAAAAACACACTTATGATTTTCTTTTGGTTTTATTTCATACAACGAACAAACAATGCTCATTATATACTTTGTATTTTGCTTTTCAGTAACACATTCTGAAAATTTTTTTCTCAATTAGTCGATTGTAGATCCAGCTGACATTGTTTAGCAGGCATCGACATGTTTTCCTTTGCACCCTATCCTCTTCATGATGAATAAACTGACATTCCCTACAGGGTTAGGGAAAGCTTGGAAAACTAGTTGCTTGATATAATAATTTAAAAATATTAAGTCACATTTTTATAGCACTAAATCTTAAGTTTTTGAAGTATTCCTCATGATACCTGTCAATGGGCTGAATAGTGTTCCTCTCAAATTCATACGGTGATGCCTTAGCCACTAATGTGATAATTGTTGAAAATAGGACCTTTTGGGGAGATGAGGTTTAGAGGAGGTCATGAAGATGGAGACTGCCTGATGGGATTAGTGCTTTTATAAGAAGAGACATAAGAAATCTCTCTTTCTCTCTTTCTTTTCACCATGTGAGGACACAGCAAGGAGATGAGCCCAGAAGAGAGGCATCACCAGAAGACAATATCCTGATACCCTGATTTCAGACTTTCTAGCCACAGAAACTGTGAGAAATAAACGCCTACTGCTTAAGCCACCCAGTCTATGTTAGGACAAGTTGAAATAGTTTGAACTGCTTAATACAGCCCATGTCCAAAAATATTAAAGTGAACTAGGAAAAATGGGTGCATATAGCTAAGAGGTTACCATTAGTTTATTATTTTAGGTGTTAAGTTTAGGAATACCATACATAGCTATCTGCACCAAAATCTGAAGGAATCCATAAGTACGGAATTCATTAGAGCTCATTCAATCCTGATCGATGTGTTTGAAGGAATTGCACACTTGGCAACATCAAGAAATCCATTCAAAATTTGCCGTTTCTGCTTCCATTATAATCCCAACAAGAGGACCACAAGTCTGGATTCCCATTTTTCATCTCTTTGGTCACACAGCTCATACAGTTTGCACACACACTTAGACACACACATACAAACACACACTTGCACATTAAATTTTTTTTCACAATATGTCTAGGGGACCAGGATGGCTGAATTTTAACGAGTTTCTTAGTCTTACACTTCTGATCCTGACAATAGCCTTAAGAATGGATGATATCGAGCCCAGTGTAGTAGCTAATTCCTGTCATCTCAACATTCTGGGAGGCTGACATAGGCAGACTGCTTGAGCTCACAAGTTCGAGACCAGCCTGGGCAACATGGTGAAACTCCATCTCTAATAAAAATACAAAAATTAGACAGGTGTGGTGGCTTACACTTGTAATCTCAGCTACTCTAAAGGATGAAACATGAGAATTGCTTGAACTCAGGAGGTGAACGTTGCAGTGAGCTGAGATCATGCCACTGCACTCCAGCCTGGGCAACTGAGTGAGACTCTGTCTCAAAAAAAAAAAAAAAAAAAAAAGAGAGAGAGAATGAAGATGGAAGATAGGGGTATTCATATCAAAGTTTTTCCTGACATATTGTTCTTAAGATAATGTCAATTATTTTCTGTGTTTACACTACCTTGTATGTATGTGTGTAACCTATCCCACAAAACACAAAGAGAGTGAAGACATGAGGGACTTATATGCTTAACTAACACCAAATAACCTTCAGTATGTTAATGCCGCAATCAGAGTTAATAATCCTAATGGGTGCAAAATGAAAGTAAATAAAAGCTGCTTTGAAGAGGAGTGAGAAACTTATTTATGAGAAAGATGCTTACATTTGTAAAGTTAACAGAAAGCATACACAATAATTGTCAACATTTATATAACTCTAACAACATAACACACATGTAATACTCAGAACCATACCTTAAGGTAAATACCATTATCATAACTATTACATTTAAGGCAAAAATCCATACTGAAAGGATCAATAACTTTCCAAAGCTCCACAATTATAAAACCTCAGAATCAAAACCAGGCAGTGTGGTGCCAAGGCCTGAGCTCTTGACCATTAGAGTTTAATATCTCTTGCTATATCATCTTCGTTACGTTTAACTCTAAAGGTATGTGAAAGTACACGTGGTGATAAAATAGGATCATTAAGAAATGATACAAGAAATAATTTGAACTATTTGAAAATGCATCTCAATTATCCACTATAAGATACCATACTGACTGATGTTCAAAATACGATTCTGTCATTTAAGAAAGTTTATAGCATGTTCTGTTTAGTCTAAAAATAATTCAACTAACAATTTGTTACAATAAAAGTTTCTCTACTAAAATGTAAAGTCCTCTACTATGTAAAAATTGGAGCCTAAAACTTATAATTGCTGTTTAACTTTACTACAACATTATTCTCTTTGACTGTGTAAGCTTGCATTCTCTGAAATAGGTTCCTTTATATTTTTCAGACTCCGAAATGCATTACTTTACGTGCACATTTTAATAGCAACTTCAATTTAGCTAAATCCCTGGTAAATATCCCAATGTCATTGATTGACATCATGGAAAGAACAGTGGCTAATAGTGTCAATCTGTAACTACTTTCTTCATGGTTACAGATTACAAAGTTGTATTGTGCTCTGAAACAGCCTTTCCATTCTGGTCACTGAGCCATCCAATTAAGATTAATGATCAAAGTGCAGACACCCCCAGGGAGCAATTTCACCAGTTAAATATCACTCTTTTCATTTTCATCTTTTATCTTACAGTTGTTGGATGTTCAATCACAACTTTGATTGAACTGGTTATTTCATTTTCCACTGGCTTATAAATTATGAAAAAGAAATCAAAGTAAATTAGAAGTTGTACCAAAGAAAACTTAAATAGATTATTTGCCAATTTCATTTTTCTTTATTCTTAATATAATATTTATTTAAGCTATTTTATATTTTTCAAACTCAAGGAAGCAGATTTTTAAAAAGTTTTTCAGATGATAGAACCGAGTCAGTCTTCTTTAAAAGTTTCAAACTGAAGACTGCAAAACTGCATTCTCCTTTTTTTTTTTTTTAACTCTGTCCTCTCTAACCTTTCTTGGAAAATTTCTAGACTGGAAAAACTCCAGCCCCACGCTAACCATGTGGAAAATGACAATGTACTAAATATACGAGTAATTTTTAAAGGAAGTTGGCTTACTTTTTCTTTCCCCTCCCATGTTCTCTTCTTACCCAAGTTTTAGTGATTTCAGAGTGACCACTTACCTTCATTATAAAGAGGTGGGTCTTTACAATGCATTTGAATGACTTGACAGTCTGCTAAAATCATAGACAGCTGGACTCCAACCTCAGAGTTTATGATTTTACAGATCTGGAATGGAAATAGAAATTTTTCATTTCTAACGAGTTCCCAAGTAATGCTGCCATTGCTTGCCTGTGGACTGCACTTTATAGAAGTTTGTTTCATTTCTGCACTCTGGAAATTCTACCAACAAACATGCTACCTTTACTCTCATAATAACTGGTATTTAAAAAAAAATATCTAACCAGAACATGATAGACATACTCTGTATTTGGGTAGTTACTGTATAGCACGGTAGTGAAGCCAGGGATTCCTGTAATTCAGGTAGAATCTGGGGATCCATCTGTTCCTGATCCTTCTCTGAGATTTAATCTAAAGAGGCATGTTAGTGGAAGATAAGCTACTAACACATTTTCTAGCAAATAGAAATGCCTCAAATCAAAACTGTAAGCGTAAAAAGCATTTTTATAATTTCAAATTAGTGCTGATTTTTAGTGAATAGACTGTAGCATGTGGTAGGTGGGCAGGAGGAGATAAAGTAGGATAAGTCAGCAAACATTTTGTCACATGTGCAAGAATAATTTATTGTATTTTAGCACAGTAATGAACTACTAACGTAGTTTTCAAATAGTATGATATGTAGTGTACCAGGTGTGATATAATAAACAGAATCATCATGAAATAAAATTAATTTACAACTATATTGAAAATTAGTGCATCATTTGTGTTAATGCTAATACATTTTTAAAATAAAAGAAACATTTGGCTATTGATCTAACATAATTTATTTTAGCAAATAAGATAATTGTCAGAGCCACCAATTTATTTTTAACTAGAACTTCAGAAGATGGCAAGATAAATCTGTAGCATGCATCTTTTATGTTTATTTAAGAAGAAAATATTTCCACACTCTGAATATTTTTCTAAAATCAGCAGATATTTTTATACTTTGCTAAGTGTTCATTTGCAGATTTACCAGAAGAAATTATAGTAATTTTTTGAAGTTACTAATGAGTTCTTCAAAATGATGTTTTTATAAATGATACATCAGGAAAATATTCTTTAATAACTCTCCTGCTGCATATAAGCAAAGATTAAAAATTAGGAAAAAAATTAACTCATAAATTAATTGCTTGCTTACTTTTTAATCAATGTGCATAATATTTATCTTGTTTTGACATAGTTACTAAGCATAAAGATTTAAGAATTTCTGTGTTTATTTAAAACAATGGCTTTCAGTAAAACTGAATTCACAGGTGTGTTTACAAGTTTGACATTTTTAATACTCAGTCTGTTTTCTTATTAGGACATGATTTTTATCTACCCAGATGAGTTTTGTCAAAAATCAATATGAGTAACAGAACTTTTTATAGTGGAAACATAGAGCATTCCTATTTTGAGCCATTGCTGCTTCTACTCTTCATATATATGTAGCTAATGAGAAATGTAGGACAAACTATAATGAAGTGAAGCCTGCATTGTTGTTGTAATAATAATTTTTGCTATTGCTGTATTATAGTCAACACTTAAACAACATGGGTTTGAACTGCAATAATCCACTTACATGTGGAGTTTCTTCCACCCCATCGTCCCTAAAGTCAGCAAGACCAATCTCTCCTCCTCAGTCTCCTCCTCCATCTACTTAATGCAAAGATGTCAAAGACGACCTTAATGATGACCCTTCATTTAGTGAATATGAAATGCATTTTCTCTTTTTAATAACTTTCTTAATAATATTCTTTTCTCTAACTTAATTTATTGTAAGAATATTGTATATAATGCATTGTAACATACAAAATATATGTTAATTATGTTATTAGCAAGGCTTCTCATCAATATTATGCTACTGTGGTTAAGTTCTGAGGATGTCAAAAGTTAGACGCAGATTTTTCTGCTGCACAGGGGTCAATGTCTCCAAAACCTGCATCGTTGAAGATTCAACTGTATTCTATTATATTAATAACCTAGGGTCACTTCACTTGAAAAATAATAGAATATAAAAAGAGGAAAGAAAAGTACAACTGTTTTAAATTAATGTTTTAGCAAAACAAAAATATTTTAATTTAGGTTTCTTATTGTTCTCATTAGTCACTAAGGGTATTTGATGAATTTTGAAATTATTGTGTATATACTTATGTTCAGACAAAATTTTTTTAAATTAACTTTCCAAAATTTGTGGCTTTGTGATAGGATTGCTACTGATACTGCAGAACTTCCATATCTCTTCGACAGTGAAGGCTTAGGAATTTTGAATGGAGGACAGATAACATAATATAACTGAATGTCCTCCAGCTTTGAATTAACATTGATCTGGTATATATGAGTATTTAGCCAACTTCTGTTTTAAGGCTTGCTCATTTGAGAAGTGAGAGTAAAAAAATCCTCTTTCAAAGCTGTTGTAAAGATAAAGTCAACTAACATATACAAAGCAGAGTAACAGAGGAGAGGAAAGTCAGTCAGTGGTTGGTGGATATGCATGAAGGGTCTCCTAAGATGCCTGCATATTTGGGTGGATCACAGTAACCAGCAGCTTGGCCTTAAATTTTATAGATCCAAGATTGTATCAGTTTAGCCAAAAATTATTTGACTTTAGGGAATCTATGAATGCGATTCAAATGTAAAGGTAGAAATGTTTAAAATAAACAAAATAATGTATTAATTTACCACTAAATATTGACTCAGTGCTGTTCCATTAATCTAGGCTTAGCCACGAAAATATTATATTGACCCGGGTATTCTACTCATTGAGGTATACACAAAGACAATATTCTCATCCCTATTAGGTTTTTCTGCTTTCTCATTTCACCTCAGAAATAACCCTTGTCTGATCTTGTATCTTTCCACTCCTTTCTGCAAATACAAATGTTCACTGTGTCTTTAAAATTGTCTAATATTCCATTCTACCCTCACAGTTTTACTGTGATATTAGGATTATTTCTTGGCATTCAAAACACTGGCTTTTCACAATATTTTATACTTCTCCTTTTCTCTTCATAAATTATAGACAAGTCTTCTAAAGACACTGAGAAAATTTTGGTGAGGCTATACATTGGGGGATAACTATATCTACTGGATGGTAAAACATGAAGATAACAGTCCAATTACGAATAAGGTTGAACAGTGCTGGGAAAGAGAAAGGATAAAAGTTCAGCAGAGGCAGAGCTGAAATGTATGAATAAATGGCTGTATCAAACTCCTAGGCACATATAGAAATAACTGCTAATAAATCCCAGATGGGGTTACCCAATGGTGTCAATTCATTACAAAAAAATATGTTTACATACAGTCTATATATTTAATATACCTGCATACATGATTTTCATTAAGTCAATGTATATATTTTAGTACCTACTAATGGTAACATTGTCTCACATTACAGATAGGCTTCATAATTCTAGAAAAGAAGAATATAGAATGACTATCTTGAAATTATTTGGAACGATCCACAAAAGTTAAAATGATGTAACATGTGTATCTATACCACTGTACAATTATCAATCTTTTTTCTATCTCTCATATTATTTTGATTGCTTTGAGAAACTTACAGTGCTCAATTACATATTCTCACTGCTTCACATAATAAATAATAGGTAAATTAATAGGTAAGAGATTGATGACATAATAAAATGATTAATAATAAAACACATAAATTTACAGATAATTCTCAAAAAACCTTCTGATACAGGTTTTCTGACTGTTCAAATGACATAAATAACAAAGAGCCACTACTTTGTGTTGGGATCTACACAACTGAAAAACAGCCACCTCTCCTATTCTTTATGAAGTGACTTTGTATAGGGGAAGACTGTCGCTAATCAGCTCAAGAAATTCTGGGGGTCTCTGAAAATTGTGGAAGGATAGAACTTCCCTAGGTCCTGCGCATTCAATTTTCAATTAGAGATGCTTCTAGGCCATGCATTGTTACTTATACTTTAATTTCAACACTTGGTAAGGCTGAAGAAAGAGGATTGTTTGAGGCCAAAAGTTCAAGACCAGCTTGGGCAACATATCAAGGCTCCATCACTACAAAAAAAATAAAAAAATCAGCTGCATGTGATGGTATGAACGTGTACCTGTAGTTCTGGCTAGTCAAGAGCCTAAGGACAGAGGATGATCTGAGCCCAGGAGTCAAGGCTGCAGTGAGCTATGATCACACCACTGTACTCCAGCCTGGGCAACAGGGCAAGCCCTTGTCTCAAAAAAAAAAAAAAAAAAAAGTTTCTTGGTTTCTTTTTCAGGATCATCTTATTCTCTTGCTCTTCTGGTGTCTTTGTGAAAGTTTTCTGGTTCTACACGAGTAAATCTCGCTCTTTTCTCTCGTTCTCAGTGGCATCTATGCATTCAGAGTGTGTCAGTTCCCTCTAATGCCTTGAGTAAGGTGAGACAGATGCCAGTTGCTCAAGTAGCTCTCCAAAACCCAGAACACTGGATACACATTTCCTTCCTCCTCCTCCTCTCTAAGGTAGAAGGTTTGTGTTGTGCTCTTTCTCCTGAGTGCAATGAGTTGTGTCAGCCATAGCAAATTTCTTGGGCAGCCCTCTGAAAAGCTAAAACATTGGATGCATGCATTCCTTTTTTGTTTTTCTTTGTTCCCCAAGGGAGAAGTATTGAGCTGGAGTAGTCTCTCTTGAGACTGAGTTGTGTGGGTTTGGGGAAAGGGGGCGTGTGGGTAAAATAAAATGACTCTTTCTACTCATTGAAATGTTGTTGTTCTCAGCTGTGTTTTCCTCTGTGGCACTGCAATGTCTTAACTGTGTTTTAGAAATCTTATAATGGTATTTTGGTCCATATAGCATTGTTAAATTGATATTTTTGTAGGCAATCAGGGTTGAGACTTTCTGTTCTGTCATCTTACTGTGATCCACAGCACACTGTACACAGTCTTAGATGAACTTTTGATAACTGTTTATTTCCCTTACGCACTAAATTACGAGTTCCTCAAATGAATAAATAAAACAACGAAATGAATTGAAATGTATTGCTGCTGTTTTTCAATATTGGTGGAGTACTTTTTTATGCGATCTCTTATTTTGTTTGTTGTGGTAATTTAGGGGAGATGTGATTGTGTAGTGGTTAGAGTCATTATATGGAAAAACAGAGCTATTTTGGGAATAGCAGTTTATTCCAGTAATGTTCATTGCTACTTCAAATTACACAGATTCTCTAAATTCTATAGGGTAATCTATTTATGACTATACCTAATTTGAAGTTTTTATGTTTGAAATTCTTTAATTTGTAGATGCCAATATCGGTTTTCCTAAAATTAAAGTAGTAGTCTTTCTTTGTTTCTCTATCTGTGTAGATTTCCATTGCTGAGGGTCAGATACAACCCTATTTTAATTAATTTGTATCATGCTTGAAGGAAAAAAATTCCATCTTTTTCTGCAGACCAGCCTTATTAGAGTAAAAATAAATTCTTTTCTTACAATTTTTTGAGTTTCTATACAATGGGACTTTTTTGTAGAAATAGCTTTGGGTCTATGATGGAATCATTAGAGTGAAAAATCATTGTCTACCTAAAGGTTGTGTTTGTTTATAAGAAAGGAAAAATAAGTATTTAAAATGGTGTATACATAGTCTTTATTGTATGTAAAAGGGTTACTAGATCATTTTAAAGGTATTTTTAAGCCTTATGAATCAGTGAATATTTTAATGTTATTAATATAAAGTAGAAAGGTACAAGTTAAAAAATATCTTCTCTTTCAGTGTAGTTCTATAGGTTTTCTGTGGTAGTCATCATTGAAGTATAAAAATATGTTTCTAAGGGAATCATTTCTTTACAGAAAAACACAAATTAGAAGCAGCGAGTTATTGGGCATTCTTTTTCCATGTTCCAAGTTACCATTAGTGATAAGCATGTTTTCCTGGAAATCATTTTTGCCTTTGGTAACAAGTTTTAAATCTAAAAATTAATGAATCAATATGATCTTAGATTTCTTAAAGGTGGGAGATTTGGGAAAGGCTTCAAATCCTGATCATTAGTCTTTATTTTTAAGTTTTGTGTTACAACAATTACATCACACAAATAATCATTTAAAAAAGGTAAATTGTGAAAATTTTATCAGAGATCAGCTAACACTGATAACTGCATTTTCTGCCTGTTTGTGACATGGAAATAACCTATAACCCACCAAGACCACTCAGTGATAATTTTATTCAGATTCAGCTTAAGGATTCAAAGTAGCAGTTATGAATTTATGTGTCTTATTGCTCAACATTCACTGAACCAATTATGTGAAAAATACTCAGTGAGCTAGAGGAATACACTGGTGAGCAAGATAGATAGTTTCTGTCTTTAAGAAACAACAATCTAAATGAGAATTCTAGTAAAAAACAGGTGAATAAAGCAACATGTTAAATTCTCTTCTGATGATTACTGCAGTGAGCTCCATGAGCATGAAGTGAGGCACTAAATTCAGTCTGATGTCCACAGAAAAGGTATTTTATTCACATTGATGTGCTAGTTTTGACTCTTAGAACAAGGGTGAGTTCACCCGGTGAAGAGAGGAATTAAGGTTCAAGAATATTTTGATGAAGAAACTTTATACACAAAGCCATAGATATAAGAGAGAGTGTGGTGACTTCTGAAAAAATAAGTTAATTCCATATAACTAAAAATGAATTTGAAGTTGATCATAAATGACATGGCATTGAGGTGCTAAGGAGAGATTTGTATTTCATTTTAAGGGTATGAAAAATTAAAGAAGATGATACAATTTATTTATGCTTTCAAAAAGATGACGTCGATAGCCATAAGAGAAAATGAACTTGAAAATATTAAAACCAATGTAAAGTGTTTTCCTTGATTAAATCCAGAGGAAGAAAAAATAAAGCTATAAAAATTGAGACAACTAGCAAAATTTGAATATGAACTGTTCTATCAGTGATAAGTTTTCATTAAATAATAACTGTATTGTGTTATATAAGAAAATGTTCTAGCTCCTAAAAACAAATGATGAACTACTTAGGGAAGAACTGTCATTAAGTCTGCAACTAAATACTAAGTAATTCAGAAGAGAGACAGAAAGAGAGAATGTACTAAATATTAACAATTAGTGGATCTAGAAGCTAATGTAGATGTCTATTGTACTATTTTTTCAGTTGTTCTGTATGTCGAAAATTTTCAAAAGATAAAAAAAGTTCTAAAGAAAAAAAGAAGAAAAAATAAAAGAATAAGATGTTCATGTGTTAAATGTGGTCAAGAATAGAGGATATTATTCTGATGATCCAGATATTAAACAATGGCATCTTTCTTTGAGCTGGATACTCAGGAATTAACTCCAGCATTCAGTTTGACATATTCCCTGCCTTCCAAATCCTTTGGATTATTTTTCACTCTTATGGTTTGCTGAAAGCAAAAGTTACTTAAGAGGAGATATATTACCTTTGAACTAAAAGATACTTCTTACAACTAAATAACTGTGTCCTCAGCAGATGAGTCCCAGATCAAGGTGACTCTATTAGCCTGTCACTTCACTTTATACTGCTATCTTTCCACAGTAGCTATATAGTTATAAAAGATCAAGATTTTTAATCCTCTGGAATATAAGAAAAATATATGTGGGTCTGGTATGAAGATTATATAGATTTATTACTGCTGACTCTATTGTATGTTTTCTGGAAGGGGTCATGGTTTGTTTCATTATTTCAGTAGAACAGGATGGTTGTCATTTGTGGTATTGATAACACAATCAATTGATCAGTCTTAACCTGTGACAAAATTGTTCCTATGGTGCTGGCAAGTAAGCAGCACTTAGTCAATAAACTTAAGGCATTCAAGAAAATTTGATATGTATTTCACACTTGATATAAAGTCATGTTTAAAGTACCAACAAATTGAGTTTATCGATTTTGTCAATATGCTCTTCACCTTATATTTGAACAAGAAATTAAGCCAAATAAGCTTAAAAAGTCCCTTATTACTAGTAGAAAGACGATCCACATGCCATACCAGACTCAAAATTACAACCGCTAACCTTTTGTGCATATGAACGCCATGCATGTCCAAAGCACTTGTCATCTGAAACAATCTTTATAAAATCTACAAGTTTAAACCAAAGTGCTGCAAATGAGAAAAATAATAATGAACTCTCACAATCCATTTTCTAACCACCAGGTGTACTCCTAAGAGCTTTACTTAAATAAATTAACCTAATACTTACCACTAACCTATGATACTGATACCATTATTATCATCATTATTTTATAGAGAATGAAATTGAGTGTAGAGAGCTTAATGTTGCATAGTAAGTGTTGAAATTTTACTACAAACCCAGACAATATAGCTGCAGATCGACATCAGGAAGAGGCAGTTGATTTGAGAGAGATTCAGGGGTCATAAGGAAAAGATTTTGGAAATTACATTTCCAAAAAGTGTTCCACATATGTAAGTGTTACATTTTAAATTTATCTAAATGCAGAACTGTGTAATAATAACCATCAGTACAGTAATAATACTCCACAGTGATAGTCCCAATTGTTAAAGATATTCCTATTACCTAATAACTTGCTTGATGTCTCTTTGATATATGCAATATGCTTTGTTCTTATAAGCAAAAGATTGTGTAATGAGTGACATTTTAACCCCTCACATTACATCAGAAACATACATATCCTTCATTCCATGCTTGTCTTGAGCCAGTCAACTTGTTCACTTACTGCTGTAAACCTTTAATGTCAGATCTGAGATCTCTAGCATCTCTTCACAGAGCTTTATTTTATTGAAGATTCAGACTTTTCTAATAAAGGTTTACATACTTATCATTCTCAATAGTTTTCCACATTGGATCTGTTCTTTGGATGTGCATAACTTAGGACCATTTGCTACTCTTGAACTTAGGGATCATCAGATTTCTATGTTTTATTTTTTAATTTTATAATAATAATTATTATTTTTGAGATGAAGCTTGCTGGAATGCAATGGCATGATCTTGGCGCACTGTAAACTCTGCCTCCTGCCTCAGTTTCCAGAGTAGCTGGGATTACAGGTGCCTGGCACCACACCAGGCTAACTTTTGTATTTTTAGTAGAGAAGGGGTCTCACCATGTTGGTCAGGCTGATCTCGAACTCTTGATCTCAGGTGATCTACCTCCCTCAGCCTCCCAAAGTAAATGTCTATATCTTAAATATGAATCTATCACTGTCCATGTTTTATATATGAGTAATACATAAAAGAATTAAAACTGAATATTGCTACATTTGCAGAATACTTCTTTTATTTCAGCATCCTCATCATTTTTAATGATGTTTATGTTGAACTTAAAGTATGCAAATGTTAACGTTTTATAAAGTTTATAACACATAATTAAGCTCAACTTAACTAGTATTACAATCTTTTAAACTTACATTCATTTTTAAATTAAACTGTTTTATCACAAATAAACAGAAGAATCTCACAATTCAATGTACTAGTTATTATAGCTTATAAACTAAGAAATAAAAGCATAATACTGGTATAATGATTATCATTTTTGTACTAAAAAGTGCAAGAGATCCAGCTACAAACATTATGTATATGTTGTGTGTCATGATAGAGCATAAAATAAAACATAAGAAGTACTAAGAAATAAGCATAGGACACAAGAGAAGAACCTCCAAGATCTATCCATGTGGAATCAGGGAGAGCCCAGAAGAAGTGACAATTATAACTTGACACCCAAAGCACCTATGCTTTGGACCAAGGATCCAAGAATAGACAACATTCTTACATTTGAGTTTTCAAAGAATTGTAAAGAAATAGCTTGTTCAGTGTCTATAAAACAGGAAATAGAACTTTCCAATTTAATTGTTAAACCTTTCAACTTATTTAATTTGAACATATTTACAGGTTAGGTCTAAATATTTTAATTGCTAAAAAACCTAAGATTCAAAAAGCAAAATTAATGCAAATAATTGCATGTAGTATCCTAGCAAAAAAATAAATTTTCTTTCATACTAAGCAAGTAGCTTATAAAATAGATTATTTATTTTGTCCAATTGAAACTAGATAAGAGTTTGTTTTCATCAATTCTCTGTACAGAATAAGTGTCAACAATTCTACAGAAACTACAGAAAAGAAAAATTCAGTGATTAGAACGTAAACTATTAAAGAACATCTCCTTATTAAACAGTTTTATATTCCCCTTTCATAGTCATAGTGAGCTCATATATAATAAGAAGCCATAACTATATAAACACATACAAGTATTATATATAGAACATATAAAATTTTAATTTATAAATAGTCACTTCATCAGGAAAATAATATTTCCAGGGAATCAGTGGTAATCAAAGTTTTCTAAAAGGAGCCCTTATTCCTTTAAATCTATTGTTAATGATAATAATCTTTAGGGCCAGATGAATTACTCCTTTTCAGAGACCCTGTACCAGTATATCACCTAATAAAGAGGAAAATGGAATTAATTCAACAATTATATTAATTCAAAATAAGTTTTCAGTGATGCTTTTTTTGAAAGGGGCACTAGATTTTCAACCTTACTAATTTTAAGCAATATCAAAAAAAAAAGCAACATTTAGAAAATACTATGTAAATTTGCATAGCCAAGACCATCCCAATTAAAAAAAACAAACAAAAACAAAACTTGTAGCATTACGCTACCTGACTTCAAACTATATTACAAGGCTACAGTAATCAAAACAGCATGATACTGGTACCAAAACATAGATATAGACCAATGGAACAGAAAAGAGGCCTCAGAAATAATGTCACACATCTACAACAATCTGATCTTTGACAAACTTGATGAAAACAAGCAATGGTGAAAGGATTTCCTATTTAATAAATGGTATTGGGAAAACTGGCTATCCATATGCAGAAAGCTGAAAGTGAATCCTTTCCTTACACTTTATAGAAAAATTAACTCAAGATGGATTAAAGATTTAAATTTAAGACCTAATTCACAAAAAACCCTAAAAGAAAACCTAGGCAATGTCATTCAGAACATAGGCATGGGCAAGGACTTCATGACTAAAATACCGAAAGCAATGGCAGCAAAAACCAAAATTTACAAATGGGATCTAATTAAATTAAAGAGCTCTGCACAGCAAAAGAAACTTTCATCAGCGTGAACCAGCAACCAACAAAATGGGAAAAAATTTTTGCAATCTATCCATCTGACAAAGGAATAATATCCAGAATCTACAAAGAACTTAAATAAATGTACAAGAAAAAAACAATCCCATCAAAAAGTGGCCAAAGGACATGAAGAGATGCTTCTCAAAAGAACACATTTAGGCAGCCAATAAACATATCAAAAAATTCCTCATCATCACTGGTCATTAGAGAAATGCAAACCAAAACCACATTGGGACACCATCTCACACCAGTTAGAACGGCGATGATTAAAAAATCAGGAGACAACAGATGCTGGAGAGGTTGTGGAGAAATAGGAACACTTTTACACCGTTGGTGGGAGTGTAAATTAGTTCAACCATGGTGGAAGACAGTGTGGTGATTCCTCAAGAATCTAGAAACAAAAATACCATTTGACACAGCAATCCCATTACTGAAGATATACCCAAAGGTTTATAAATCATTCTGTTATAAAGAAACATGCACACATATGTTTACCGCACCACTGTTCACCATAGCAAAGGCTGGGAACCAATCCAAATACCCATCAATGATAGACAGGATAAAGAAAATGTGGCACATGTACACTATGGAATACTATGTAGCCATAAAAAAGGATGAGTTCATGTCTTTTGCAGGGACATGGATAAAGCTAGAAACCATCATTCTTAGCAAACTGACACAAGAACAGAAAACTAAACACCGCATGTTCTCACTCACAAGTGGGTGTTGAACAATGAGAAAACATGGACACAGGGAAGGGAACATTACGCACCAGGGCCTATCGAGGTGTGGGGGGATAGGGGAGGGATAGCAGGAGATGGGAGGATAGGGAAGGGATAACATTGGGAGAAATTCCTAATGTAGATGATGGGGTGATGGAAGCAGCAAACCCATGGCACGTGTATACCTATGTAACACACCTGCACGTGGTACATACGTACCCCAAAACTTAAAGTATAATAATTTTTAAAAATTAAAAGCAAAAAATATTTAAAAAAGGAATTCTACTCTTTCCTTAAAAAACAAACAAACAAACAACAACAGAGTTCTTACTACAAAATAAAAAAAGAAAATACCATGTAAATTTAAATCGTATAACCTGATAACGTATTTTCATTCTGGTACAGTAATTTCTCTGTCATCGAATTATTTCTACATTTTTGTTAAAGCAATGCTTTTTTTAAAATATATTTTTACGTTATATTCATACTATAAATTTGTATGCACATACACATATGCGTTTAACAGTATGATAACACATTCTTCAGTAAATCTAAAAAATAAAGACTGCTGTAACAAAACAATTTTATTTAAAATAATGTTTTAGTTACAATAAACATCCTATAGAAATACTCCCTTCTTACTACTGCATGTACTAGTCTTAAAAAGAAAAAAAGAAGTATATGTTATAACTAGATACCTTAAGACTGAACATCTTTCCTAAACCCCGTTGCTTTAAATTCAATTATCCTTACTTTTTTGTCACCGTTTTATAAAAATGTTCTTTCTTAAAGATGAATAGATGAGAAATGAGTAAGAGCAGAATGTGAAAAAGAACATAGTTTAAATAAGGAAAATAACAGAAATGCTAAGAATAAAAACATACAAAAAAATTGTAAGCATATCCTTATTTTTACTACCAAGACTTCCACAAAGGCAAAAAATAAAAAATAAAAATTGGTTGGATGCAGTGGCTGACACCTGTAATCCCAGCCCTTTGGGAGGCCAAGGTGGGCGGATTCAAGATTGAGACCATCCTGGTCAACATGGTGAAACCTCATCTCTACTAAAAATAAAAAAAAAATAGCTGGCTGTGGTGGCACACACCTGTAGTCCCAGCTACTCGGGAGACTAAGGCAGGAGAATCACTTGAACGAGGGGAGGCAGAGGTCACACTGAGCTGAGATCATGGCACTGCACTCCAGCCTGGTGACAGAGTGAGACTTCATCTCTAAAAAACAAAAAAAACTAAAACTAAAATGAAACAAAACAAAAAGCTACTTTGAATATGTATACTTTGATTGATGCCAAGCAAAAAGTATCTAGTGATCTTGATATGATTGAAACCTACCCGCTTGCAATTTTATGATTTGTTGAAAGATACATCCTTCCTAATTTTCAAAAAATCAATAGCACTATTAAATTACCAACATTTGAAATGTCTGCACTACTGAAGTAAATATAAAGAAATGTTTAGCCGGGCGCGGTGGCTCAAACCTGCAATCCCAGAGCTTTGGGAGTCCAAGGCAGGGGGATCACGAGGTCGAGAGATCGAGACCATCCCGGTCAACATGGTGAAACCCAGTCTTTACTAAAAATACAAAAAATTAGCTGGGCATGGTGGCACGTGCCTGTAATCCCAGCTACTCAGGAGGCTGAGGCAGGAGAATTGCCTGAACCCAGGAGGAGGAGGTTGCGGTGAGCCGAGATCACGCCATTGCACTCCAGCCTGGGTAACAAGAGCGAAACTCCGTCTCAAAAAAAAAAAAAAAAAAAAGAAAAGAAATATTTAGATGCAGCTTAAAAAATTAAAATTGAATTTTCACATATTTAAGAAAGCAGCACTTCGAATTACCCTAGCATTTTTAATCACCTTTACTTTTAGAGAAGTGTGTCATAATAGTGTTACAGTTGCCATCTAACAGAGTTGAAAAGAGAAATCAAATAAAATTATCTTATTAGATTGTGTGGCAAAAAGTCCAGAAATGAATATTCTAATCTATAATTCCCAAAATGAGATCTTAGAAAGGCATATTTCTCAAGGAAAAGAGAAGAAATTAGAAATTATTATAAATGCAAAAGATACTCATGAAGTCAGTGAATACTATTTGAACATGATTATTTAAAAAGTCAAATCAATAGGCTCCTATAGATAAAATTTGTGTCAGCCTAAGTTTATTATAGCATTTCCATGAGTATAAAAACTGTTTTCTTTTTTTTCCTTGCATTTCATACTAAAGACTGTGAGGTAAAATAATGGTAGTCATTTTCAATACATGTCATATTATTATTCATCATTAAGAAAAACTTTTAGCCTGTGTATTTGGATATATCTGAATAAGCAAAGAGTTTCCATTATTAACTGCCCCTGGAAAAAAAATTATCTATAAGGAATTTAAAACTCCTATGATTAAATTTTGTTATGTCATCATTCAACTATATTTTTTAAATATTTGTGAGACTAAATATATATTTTAAACTGTTTCTACTTAGTGAAAGTAAAAAGTACTAAATCATCAAGGAAAAAGGCAATTTATCAAAAGCATAGTTAGTGTGATTTAAATACTGTGAAGAAAACATACATAATTTTTTATAGCTTTCCATACTTTCAAAGATTGGGTAGTACTTGTATCCTAAGAAAAATATAGTTCAGTGATAGTTAAGAAGGATAAATATTTGAAGATTTTAAACTTAAAGTTTAATCTAGATATACTAGGAATTTGCAGTTCTATTTTGTACACGAAACAAAAAATGTGTAGACAAAATAGTTACATAAAACAAAAGCAATTTAAAGTAAATTTAATAATATAAAATACTTTAAATTAAGTAATAGTCTAAATAAAACACACTCAACTTATTTTTACTTTTGACTGAGATTTTTCATTTTCAAGTATGCAATTTTCTTAGACTCTCTCACTTTTTTCTCACCTTATCCATTTCTACTCTTTCTCATAAGCTCACAAAGCTTCTGGACATTCTTTTGAAGGATAGACTTTAACTCAACAACAAATACATTTTTCAAAAAAGTGAATACAGGCATCCACAAGAAAATTATAAACTACAAAAGCCATTTAAATAGCCAATTTGTCTAATATACCTGTAACTTCAAAAAAACATAGTGTTGTCACAGCCTGTTAGAAAGCATGCTTTTGTTTGTAGAATTGACTATTATCTTCGGTAAAAACTTTGATGAATCTGAGAATTCACACTTGAGAATAAATAATAGAATATGGAGTGGTTCCAAGTGATTTATAATTAAAATGTTTTAAGGGCAGGGATCATTCCTTTCTTATGTACCTGAGAAATCATGCCTGATTAAGTTTATTTTCTGTTCATAAGAGAAAAATTAATAAGTTACAGAAGAAAAATAAGAAAGAAAACATTTAGTATATGACTTCAGGAAAATAGAAAGTAATATATACTTATTGCATATGAGTTTCTAAAAAGAGATGTAGACACAATTCAAACCAGAAACAGAACATCAGTTGCTGATCATACAAAACTCTATAATTCTGTGTGTGTATGTGTGTTTGTGTATGTGTTTCACAAATAACGTGAGTTATTAAAATTAAGAATAAGTTAAAATAAGTATTTTTCTAAAACATATATCCTAAAGTAACCTCAAACTAAAAAAATACTAGATGACTTTCACCATAACATTCTAGCTGTTAGCATAAGGGAAGTTCAGAAAAAATGTCAAACAATACAGTATAACAAAAAATGTTAGCAGCACCTAGACTCATTCTGCATATCTTCTTTCCTTCTGTCATGTATCTTATTCTCTTACTTAAGTCAAAAAATAAAATTATTTTTGCATTATTTTCTTTGAATAAAGTTCTAACCACTAACTCAAAAATGCTTGTTTAATGAATAATTATTTCTCACTATTCATAAAGAGCTTTACAAAGGCAACTGCAGTATAATTTTATTTCATAATATTTTCTTAGTTATCTTTAAGCATGAATTTTGTTTCTTTTCTACCTGATATTGGGAAAAAATAATTTTTTTGTGTTGTGAATTGTGAAGGAGGACATTTTTAGAATAGCTGAAATATTGCTGTGCAAAGAGAACATCAAATCAAGCAGAAGTAATGTCACTAAAATATGTAGCACATGTGCATCAATATATTGCCCTGGTTTACATGACTGAATCTTCCAAAGCACACTCCAGTAACCATGGATTTTTGAATATTCAGTCTGCGAAAACTAATTACAATTTATGGAATATGTCAGTGAAGCAGAACTTCAGTAAATCAAGTCCAAGTCACAGATAGGTTAGAGCATTTTTCTCTTCTCTTAAGCAACTGACAGTTTCTTCTTTCAATCAGTGAAAGTTACAAATAGTCCAGGAACTAGCTGCAGTAGAAGAGTAATGGTTGAAAGACCAGATGATTCTGTTTTACGACCCTTGGCACAAAGATTAAACCCTTTGTTTCCAGCAATGCACAATTTCATTCTATTTCAGGGAGCATGACCCTGAACTGAACTTCTTCAGACTGTTCAGTTCAATCTGAATTTATAAGAGCTAGTGACAGTCTGTGGCATGTAATGAAAAAAAAAAAAATAATGGAGGGACAGCTGTTTGCTTTCACAACTCTGCCATTGATGTTGAGAGAGGAAAAGCTGCGGGGCTGGTGGATTCAGAAGGAAATGAGTTAGGATTTTACATTTGCAAAGAGAAATTCTTTTGTTACGCACTGATTTGAAGTAAATCTCTGGCAGCATTATCAAGGGTCAGATTTGGGAGTGTTTTTCTTGCAATGCGGAAAAGAACATAACCAATTTTCTGGTAACTGATTGTATTCTGCTTATTCAGGCATTTGATTAAATGTTATGTGTTATTTATCTTTCCGAAATCTAATATTATGTGAAACATAGAGGAATCATTTCTTGAAAGTTAACAAATCTGTAGAAGTACCAAATTAGGATAAGATTTTTTAAAATTACATATTAAAATATTATATTATTTATTTAAATCATTACAATACAAAATACGTTGAGTACTTTGTATTTTGAATTTAAATATCATGAGTTAAAATCTTATAAATGCATTTTTGTAGGTATGTATATAAAATCTCACTCCAAAATAAACATAAGGAAAATATGTCTTTTGTGAGGAAAAGTGTCAATTTTCCTTACATAAACAACAAAATGTGAAACATGAAATTCTTGAAAAATGTTAACACGGTAATTATAACAATTGCGTTTTAGATACAGTGGTCTCCTCCCACAACTTTTCCAACAAGTACTTGGTACCTAAGGAATATGATGTTTAGCCATTCTTAAATGTGAAGAGGGAAAAGTCTGGTAAAAGATATTAAGATTATTAAATGAATATTCTATATTAAGAAGGAACTCCAAAGTGCCCTGCCTAAGGAATCATTGTCTGTTTAGTGAACTGTTATTCAAGAACATCTTTGTGACATCTTCCAAAAATAAGTGCTTTTGTTCTTCTTCTTCTTTATTAATGACCAATATTAAGATAAGCTGTGGACTGCCTTTGGAATCATAATAATTTCCTATGGAAAAAATACGGCAACTTTCCTGAACATATCCGGGGACTAACAGATGACATCTCATCATGGAGTAGACCAGGGTCATGACACAGAATTATGCTTGTGGCTCTGTGGCAATATACTGCATATAAAGGGCCTGAAAGGCCAGTAGAAATCAGCAGTGTTAGACCAATATATGTCAGACCCTACCACAGCCAGTGCTTAACAAACACATACATTCTTTTATTGTTGTTTTCTTTGTTTCTTCCTTCCCTCCTTTCCTTCCTTCCTTCTTCCCTCTTCTCCTTGCCCTTCCCTACCTTTTTCTTTTATCAAAGTTTACAATATAAAGCAGGCTACTAAATATGACTCCACATAATTAAGGTCAAAATTATTAATGTTAAGAAGTAGGCTGGGTGTGGTGGCTCAAGATTGTAATCCCAGCACTTTGGGAGGTCGAGGTGGCCAGATCACAAGGCCAGGAGTTTGAGACCAGCCTGACCAACACGATGAAACTGAGGAATTTCTCTTCCTGGGTCCATCAGGGGTGTGGTTTCAAAGGCAGAAGTTTCCGAGCTCTCCATCTCCATCCCGGAACCAGAGGGGTTTCAAATGTAAAGTTCTTTGTCTGGGTATCCCTGGCAAGGACTACGTAGAGAAAGCCAGGTAAGGTTCCTTTGTCCCAAAAAAAACAGGATTAGAGCTCTGGGAAGATGGGGCTCTGTAACTCCGAGTTGTGGACCAAGCAGCCAATAGGGTATGAGAGTCAAAGATCAATCACTCCAGGGAAAGTTTAAAAGAACTCCTCTTATTGGCCGAGAACATGAACGGGGAAATAAGGGTTAAAACTCCAGTGCTCCTATATGTAGGATTCCTTCTCTGGGTCCCCTCCTATGACAGCATGAGAGTTGTCATTCTTTCTCTCTCTAATAAATTGTTTTTCCGCAAAACTCTTTGGGTCCACAATATTTATTCGAACAGTAAGCTCACCACACCTCTCTGGCCTCTTTTCCCATTATTTGGGGTAAGAAAGGCCAAGAATCCCTTTGGAATGGGGACCTGGGGATGTTGGTGCTCCCCCATTACAAAACCCCCTCTCTACTGAAAATACAAAAATTAGCTGTGTGTGGTGCCATCCACCTATAATCCCAGCTACTAGGGAGGTTGAGACAGAATCGCTTGTATGGGGGAGGCGCAGATTGTGGTGAGCCTAGGGAGCGCCATTGCACTCCAGCCTGGACAAGAAGAGCGAAACTCCATCTCAAGGAAAAAAAAAAATCACTACTGGAATTAAGGCAGAAGCCACTACACCCAGCAAGGTAATGATCAAACTAAAAGTAATTGAAAAAAAGAAAAAGAAAAAAAAAAAAGAAAGAAAGAAAGAAAAAAAATCACCAAATTGTCACTTTTTAATATGGGCATGTCTGAACTTGTCAAATATATTGTTTTTCAGGGACTGAGGTAAACTGATATATTCCCTTCCTGTCTGAATGAATGCCACAGTTTTACTCCCCAGTCTACTTTATTGTGTTTGGTTTTGTCCTTTCTTTTGTTCTTTCAAACACACAGACACACATACACACACACTCTCTCTCTCTCTCTCTCTCTCTCTCTCTCTCTCTCTCTCTCCCCCCCCCCCCAAGGGACTCAGATTTCTTTAAAGCAATGTTAATAGTCAATAAATATATATATGGTTCAGAAGATAAGGTATTTATTTCAGCTACTTTCTGATTCAAAAACATCCCAGAGATTGCATGTAACACCTAGATACTCCAATAAGTTACTAAAGTTCAGATGCAACTATCCATAAAATAACATTTTGATAAAGTGTTAAAATATGAATTGTTCATGTGAAAAAAAAACTGCTATAAGTAACAAGTCCAAATAGGGCAACTGGCTCAGACAAGGTAAATATTCTTCCAGTATAAAATTTAAAAGAGCCATGAAAATTATCTGCGCCTTTTATAATGTTTTCAGTAGAAAGTTATTTTGTAAAGCTATTTTAATTTAATGCCTAGTTCATATACTGTATGTGATCATTTATTTCTTTAGGCATAAGAAAAGCTAAAAGAAAACTTTTCAACTGAATACTCAATTATTGTGCAGAAAATGTAAAACAAAAAAATATAAAAACATATATTAATGCTAATGGAAAAAGGGAAACTGAGACATTAAAAGATAAATCATATACTAAACCAAAAGTTGACACGTATATGGATTCTGACAATGGACTTTGGAAAGAAATATTATTAAAATCTTCAGCTGCATATTATGTGGTCATATACAACACGGCAAAAATAATCTGTTTTGCTTCCACTCAGTATTGCATCTTTTTGTTAACTAACTAAAGGTCACACAGTTAGTCTGAGTTTTCATATAAAATCTACATTATCGGTTTTAGCTTGTCATTTAGAATTACATAAAGTGATAAATGAAATTAGTATTTAAAATACTTTAGTGAAAAGAATTTGTGATTGTCTCATATCATTTAGGATGTAGTGAGGAATTCAGAAAGAACTCTGAATTTTTAACAGATATTTAATACAGGGAACTAGTCAAACAGGTGTTAGAATATCAAAAATCAAAAATAAAACACACAAGAAACAAGCCACCTCTAAGACTGGGTGAAATAATATGACAGTGTGAGGGGCAGCAGATAGAAGCACAGATGAAAGACTCCACAGGACAGGTACTTAGCATTCTAAGGAGGGATATTTTTGTTTTGTTTTGTTTTGTTTTTAGTGCCTTAGCTGATAAAAAGAGAGGCCCATAGAACAAGTGGTCAGACTTTTGGGGAGGTTGGGGCTGGCTGACTGGCCTTCATAAGGGGTTTTGGTAAAGATGTTTTAGAATTAACTAAAGCTGGCTACTATAACCATATAAGCAACTGTTCCTGCCAGAGCACAGCCATCGCTAGGGAGGCTCTAACAAGAATAGCAAACAAATGGGAAAAAGCAAATTCTCTGTCTTATTCATGTAATAGTCTCCCTTTATGCTCCTAATTTGTAGAACCCAATAGGATTCTAGCCAATGAAGGGGAGAACTGTAGAACTCTAACTCCAGAATTACAAAGAAGGCTAGATTTGAAGCTAGGAAACGACGGCTTAATTATTGGTTTTTTTTTAGTTGTCTGAAATCTTTGAATAAGGATGCCAATAAATAAAGATTGCTACAAATGTAAATCATTTTAAAAGATTTTTGTGGACCTTTTTTTTTAACTTCCTACATTGTTATATGAAATTTGATTTTATTTTTGTGTTGCTTTCCTGATTTATAAATTATTTCTGATGATAGTAATGACTGTGTCAGGGTTCAACCAGAAAAACAGACACTAGCCATCACAGGTGTTGGCTGGACACTATACGACTGCTATCTTTGCTTCTACTGCTAGAGCTTGAAGTCCACATGGTGGCCACTGAGAAAGAAAGACGAACGTAAAGTGCATAGAGCAAGAATAAATTTAAATACACAACCACATTCTGGAATCTGTGAATATAAGCTGACTGGAAAGCATAAAGATGGACTAGAACCCTTAGGTGTCCTGCAAGGAAAGCTGTCACATTTCATCACAGTGTTAAGCACATTTCAAACCCCAGCCAGCAAAGATCCACCAGGTCAAGATGGAGTAATTGCAGGCCTGGCTTCTGCCTCAGACCAAATTAGCCAGCAGATAAATGCCACATGTAAGAGTTGCAAAAGTACCAGTTTCAACCTTCTAAGCATAAAACCAGTAACTACAGCTTTACTTCCACTCTCCAAATCTCCAAACAAAAGTATCTCTTGTACTTAATAGGTCATTAAAGAGTTCAAAGGCAGCAAAGACATAGAAAAGTGGATTTCTTCTGAGGAGGTAGAAAATATTTTTTGGATAGAAAAAGTGTTCTAAATTGGATAGAAAAGGCGTTCTAAATATTCGAGATATACTGTTTTAACTTTTAAAAAATACTATTTTGGTCAATTATTAGCCTGATTCACTAAATTAATACAAAAAGCATCCAATGCAGTTGTAAAAATATATATGTTATAACTTATTTGTATAATTCCTGTATAGTTTAATGTTAAAATAAAATTATATATAATTCACTTTTTACTTTACATGCATTTTTAACAGGTAAATATATTTCTGTAGTACATATTAAATAAAACACAAATATTTCTATAACATATTTCTCCCAGATGACAAAATGCCAATGATTTTTCAAGGTACAATATACAAAAGCTACATATTTTATTTTTATTTCATTACTTACTATTTTTAGAGATCGATTTTAAGTAGCTCTTCAAACTGGAGCTTTTTGAGGAAGCCACAAAAATACTATTAAAGAACAATACAATTACAGTTTTTTCTTCATGCAAGATTCTACATTTATTTGTATTTTAAAATATTAAGCTCTAGTGACTACATGGTCTCAGTATTATCTTGTGAAACACTTTTGCAAAGCAGTTTTCTTCTTTTACATGTACCCTGTATTCCATTTCTACTGTACTTCAGGGCAAGCCTTCTGAGACTACAGAATGCTCTAAATTGAACATAACCCATATTATTTTTGCACTCCTGTTCTCAGGAATCTTATACAGTTTCCAGCTTTCTCACCATCTCATTAAAAATTAGTAGAGGGATGTCAGTAGGCACACAACCTTACAAATGCAGGTCTGACTTCATAAATTAAACATGCTTTGAGTGTATACATTATTAATTCCTGTTTGCTTTTAGGTGTCAGCATGTGCACATTCACTGGTACCATCTTTGCATTTGGAAGTTCTCTGGATTTCAGAGAAGATGGCAAATGAATGACTTACATATGAAGCAGGATTATGAATTATGTAAATCAAACTACCAAGTCAGGTCAAAGAGAAAATTAAACTTACCCTAAGGGCCTACTCCAATAATTTCTCAGGAAAGACAAGAAAAGAAAATATCAGTATTTAACAGGTAATTCCACTTATCTACAAAGATTTTTTGCAAGAAATATGACAATCCTTATTTTGTTGAATTTTCTTTCAGGATATGAAACTATTGTTTGTATTTGTATTCTAGGGTAAATTATTCTAGAACTCTTTTTAATGTGTGTTTTCAAAAGTGTGAAGCTCCAGAAAAACAAGCAACAGTAACAGAAGGGGCAGTCAATAGAATTTCCTAAGTGAGGTGCCAGTATTCTGAGCCATAGTTTTTGTGACTTCGTATGAGGTTAGGTTTTATACAAACCAAACTTATTTTTAAAGGTAAAAAGGAAGAGCAGGTTGAAATGGGGAACAGCTCAGAAAGTAGCAGAAAGTGCAAGCTATGGAATCTTTGCCCATGTCCAGCATCTGGACCAAATATTTTACTATGTACCATGTGCATAATAAGCTATTTGTGAATAGTTTGGCAGATGTCTTTAACAGGAGTCATGTGGTAGATGTGTGGGGACAAGTATGTAGGTACAATATGAACCTTAAACAGTAAGTCTGAGAAGCCAAATGGAATGCTGCAGTCAGAGATTCCTAAGACAAGCAAAGGAAGGTAGGAATAGATTTTATGCAAAGTCTGACAGTAAGATAAGAAGCCATAGTAATGTGAATTTCATAGCAGAAACAAAGGCAGACATAATGAAATGCTTGTATTCTGCTTTGTGACACATACTTAGGATCAACTTCTAAACTTTACATATCTTTGTTGTCTATGACCTTGAGCCAGTGATTAAAACTCAGTTTCAGGTTTTTTTTTTTTATCAGCGAGGTTACTTAATAATACTGACCTTAATATTGCTGAGAGGATTAATTGAGATGACATATAAAAATAATTATCTAAACGTCTGGTATTCTACCGCATTCTAAGTGGTAGGTCCTAGAGCAGATCCAGGTTGCCATTTGAAATCATTGATGTAAGCTTTTTATTTTTCATTGATATCTGAACCTTAAAATTTATTTATATTTGGTCAATTTATTTTGAGCCTGTCAGTTCAAATTCCTTTTAATAACATTTGAAGACAAGATGAGTTTTATTTGGGGTGGAAAGAGAGGAGTGTATTCCATCACTAAATTATTATAGAGTGAACATCTAGCACAGGAATAGCATTTCTGGAAGTCTTAAAATTACCCAGAAACAAATGAATATTTATAGTTATATACAGGCAGGCCTCAGAGATATTGCAGGTTAGGTTCTAGACCACTGTGATAAAGTGAATATCACAATAAAGCAAGTCACACACATTTTTTTGGCTTCCAGTGCATATAAAAGTATACTTACATTTTTAGCATTGTCTAAAAAATGCATACACCTTAATTAAAACACTTTACTGCTAAAAAAAAAACGCAAACTATCATCTGAGACTTCAGCGAATTCACACCATGATTTGGGTGTTTGAGGGTCTTGCTTCAGTGCTGAAAGCTGCTGACTGATCAGGTTAGTGATTACTGAAGCTTGGGGTGGCTGTGGCAATTTCCTAAAATAAGACAGTAATGAAATTTGCTGCATCAATTGACTCTTCCTTTAATATAAGATATTTATGTAGCATGTGATGTTATTAGATAGAATTTAACCCACAGTAGAATTTCTTTCAAATTTGAATGAATGCTCTCAAGCCCTGCTGCTACTTTATCAAATAAGTCTCTGTAATATTCTAAATCCACATCAAATATAAAACCAAATAAATAAGTCTTCATCCATTCAAGTTTTATCATCAGACTGTGGCCATTCAGTCACATCTTCAGGCTTCACTTTTAACATTAGTTTTCTTTCTCTTTCCACCTCATCTGCCATTATTTTCTCCACTGAAGTCTTTAACCCCTCAAATTCATTCATGGGATTGAAATCGAATTTTTCCAAACCCTTTTTTTTAATGTTGATATTTTCAACTCTTCTCATTAAATCACAAATATTATTAATGACATCTAGGATGGTAAATACTTTTCAGAAGGTTTTCAGTTGAGTTTACTTTGCTTAGATCATCAGAGGAATCACCATCTATGGCAGCTACAGCCTAATGAAATTTATTTCTTCTATAATAAGACTTGAAAGTCAAAATTATGCCATATACAATGGTTCACACCTGTAATACCAGCACTTAGGGAAATGAGGAGTGAGTATCAAAGGATCACTTGAGCCCAGAAGTTTGAGACCAGCCTGGGCAAAATAGTGAGACCCCATTTCTATAACAAATTTTAAAAAATTGTTATAGAAATCAGTGGAGTCCCAGCTACAAGGGAGTCTGAGACAAAAGGATCACTTGAGCCTAGGAGTTTGAGGCAACAAACAGCGAGCTATGATGATGGTACCATACTCCAGCCTGGGTAACAGACCAAGATCCTGACTCTTAGAACAAGAAAAAAAAAAAGAAAGTCAAAATTACTTTTTGATTAATGGGCTGCAGAATGGATTTTGTGTTTGCCAGCATAAAAGTATTCATCTTTTTTAACACTCCATCAGGGTACTTAGTGACTAGGTACATTGTCAATGAGCAATACTATTTTGAAAGTATCTTTTTTTTCTGAGAGGTAAGTTTCAAAGATGGCTTAAACTATTCAGTAAATTACACTGTGAGCAGATGTGCTATCATCTATCTAGTCTTTATTGTTCCATTTGTAAATCACAGCAGAGTAGCTTCAGCATAATTCTTAAGGGCCCTAGGATTTTTGAATGGTACATGAGCATTGGCTTCAACTTAAAGTCATCAGCATTAGCCCCTAATAAGATATACTGCTTTTTGAAGCTTTGAGGCTAAGCATTGAATTCTTCTCTCTAGCTACGAAAGTCCTACATGGCATCTTCTTCCAACAGAAGGCTGTTTTGTCTACATTGAAATCTAACTGTTTAGTGTAGCTACCTTCACCGATGATCTCAGCCTGGTTTTCTGGATGACTTACTGCAGCTTCTACATTAGCCCCTGCTGCTTTATCTTGTACTTTTTTTTGTTATAGAAATGGCTTCTCACCTTAATCCTCAAGAACCAACATGTGTTAGCTTCAAACTTTTCTTCTGCAAGTTTGTCACCTCTCGGAGCCCTCAAAGAATTGAACATAGTTAGAGTCTTGCTCTGGATTAGGCTCTGGCTTAAGGGAATGTTGTGGCTGGTTTGATCTTCTATCCAGACCACTAAACCTTTCTCCATATCACAATAAGCCTGTTCGTTTTCTTGTCATTCATGTATTCACTGGAGTAGCACATTTCATTTCCTTCAAGAACTTTTCCTTTGCATTCATGAATTGGCTATTTGGCATACAAGGCCTAGCTTCTGGCCTGTTTTGACTTTCAACATGCCTTCTTCACTGAGTTTAATCATTTCCTGCTTTTGAGTTAAACCGAGAGACGTTTGTTTGACTCTTTCTTTCCCTTGAACACGTAGAGGCCATTTTAGCCCATTAATTGGCCTATGCAATATGTTGTATCTCATGGAATAAGGAGGCCAGAGGAGAGAGAGTGAACCAAGAACAGCTATGGTGAAGCAGTCAAAACACACACTTCTATCTATTAAGTTAGCCATCTTGTGGTACCCTAAAACAATTATAAAAGTATTATCAAAGATCCCTGATACAGTTCACCATAACAGATACAGTAATAATGAATAAGCTGAAAATACCATGAGAATTACCAAAAGATGACATAGAGACATTAAGTGAGCATATGATATTGAAAAAAATGGCATGAATAGACTTGCTCTACACAGGTAGCCAAAATACTCAATTGTAAAACACGGTGTCTGTGAAGTGCAATAAAGCAATATGTGATGTTACAAGGTATGCTTGTAAAGCGTTGTTTTGAAAACACTGCTAAGAAAATGTTGAGTAAATTATGAATATTGAATAAGAATATAAAATGTTAAGAATCTGATTTTGATCCTTGTTCTCTGCTTGTGTATAAGAATCTTGTTATTAGCAGATCTACACTAAAGTATTTAGAGGTAAAGAACATAAAGTAACTGTGAGTTGCTCATACATTTAGGAAAATTGCGTGTGTGTGTGTGTGTGTGTGTGTGTGTGTGTGTGTGTGTGTATGTTCACCTGTTTGTGTACAGAGAGAGACAAAGAGACAGGAAAAAAGGGAGAAACAATATTAATAAGAAAGCAAATGTATTAAAATGCTAATGCTTGGGGAATCAGGATGAAGGGTGTACATGAATTATTTGTACTATTTTTATAGATTTTCTGTTCTTATATTATTTTAAAACAAAAAATTAAAAAATATATATATTGCTCTACACTAGTTTCACAATGTTATGTTGACTTTACGGGAAATGATATGAAAATAGATGCAAGACTTAGTGAATGTCAGTCACCACATTAATTATTTATGCATGCTTACTTTAGTGTAGAAACCTGTGCAATTATTTTCTAAGATTTTAACGGCAGTATGCTATATGTGAGTTGGAGTTATTTTTGAATCCTCATCAACTTTGTATTTGACTTTAATTGATTTTTTTCTATTAATGATACTTACATTATATGTCAGCAAAAAAGCTTGTTAATTTAACAGAAAGAAAATTAATAATATTCTCAGATATTTTCCTCATTAAATTCACATTATAGGAGTAATGGTTGTTTTAAATGGGTGTAATTATTAATAGGAAAAATGCACACATTAATTTTAAACACGAACAACTGTGGCACTACTTACTTTTCTAGAAATAATTTAGACACAGTTGCATGAGTTTCAATTCTCTTTTAACCATACTTATTAGTGATTTTACGGCAAACATGAGACAATGTACAGCAAAGGTCACTGGAATGGAGCACATATATACCTTTTACATTTCTGTGCTAATATGGCATTATTATCTGTGGCACGCTGCTATTTGCTGTTACCTCGCCAAGAATATATCTTATCAACATAATGCCATTCATAAAAGTGACAATCCACAGAAAAGTTTTGTTAGCATACTTTTCTTTGGAAAGCCCTTCTATTTATTTTTCTTCCACATCCTTTCATTTTATTTTTATTTTAAATCCTTATGTTGCTTCATGAACACCATCTAGATTTTTTTAAATTATGTATGTAACTTTACACACACACACATATATATAATGAATCCAAATACTAAGTACATCTATTACCTTATTTTTTAGCACCTGTTGGTTTCTTAACATTTTCAGTCTGCCTTAAGTTCCAAATATTCTATGAAATCAAAAGTTCTTTTCTTTGTCTCCATTAATTTTGATCTCTCAAATACCTCAGGAAAGTAATGAAAATAAAAGAATTTCACAATTAGTGTACCTCCATCATTTGAATACTGGTCTTGCCATATAAAGAAACTTGACTTATTTTGAAACATCTTTATGCCTAGGTTTCTGTCTGAAAGATGTAGATGAAATACTCATTTTCCAAGTTTTTTTTTTTTCAATGTATTGAACGAAGTCATGGATACAATACAAATAACAAGTTTCTAAAACATATATAGTAAACTTTCAGAAATCTCAATGTTAAATTAAAAGAAATGTATTTGGCAAAAGTTACTCCAAGGATGTGGAGGGTGCTGCCTATAATGTTTCATGGGAAATGTAAAACTTGAGGTAGTTGTTGAAAGGGTAGGCTTTAGTTAAGCAAGTAAGTAAAAATAATATATTCTATGTATAGATGTGCAAGTTATATTTCGGAAATGGTGAAGAGACCACTTCAGCTGAAGTAGAGATTTTCAGGGGCAAAAGTTGGGGGCTGATTTAGAGAGATTTGATTCTATAAATGCTATATGAAGGAGTTTTAACTTTATTGTGAAGACAAAATAGAACTATTGAAGTTTCCTTTTTGGCAGGAGAGTGTCTTTATGAAAGCAGTGAATAACGCAGATTAGTTTAGAAAAGCACTGGGCAATGTGATTTGGAGACTAGAAAAGAGCATCCAAAGGGTAACCAGTTAATGGCTTATCACAAGTCCCCACACACTAGGTTCTAAGAGTTTGCCTTTGCTTGCAGTGAGAAGAAAAACTAAAGAAAAATTTGATTTTTTAAAAAACAAAAGTTGATAAAATGTATTATTTGCCTAATTTTCTTGCATCACAGAAAAGAACATTTCACATAAAATTAGAAGTTTTTTTTTTTTTTATCTTAAGTTATAGAGGAAAAACTGTCAAACACAAAAATTACAGAAATTATAGGGAAGAAAGGTACTTTTGGTTAGATAAAAAATTGGCTTTAAAAACAGAGATTAGGCTGAAATAATTGCATATCAATACTCTTGAGACACTTTGCCACACAAGCCTGGAAACTTGAAAGAAATAGCCTCCAAAATATGAATACATATGTATAAGTATGTATTATATTACATTAAGAGTGAAATTTTGGTGCTTACCTCCCAGTTGTTGAAAGCTAGAGGAACCAGTAAGAGCTAAAATTGAGACAGATAGGATAATCTGAATACGATACTGTGACTAAGACCAGTGTAAGAAAGAATTTCAAGATGGAAAGGAGAAACATAATTATGGTAACTTTCACTGTGTGTCCAGAATATTCTAAGCACTGATGCTAACACACAGTATTTCATGTATTGCTTTTAACATTCCTATGAGAAAATATTTTATATGCAACCACATATCCTATGGGAATCTTTCCTGTTCAAGTATGTACCATAAACCCTGGACTGAGGTCAAAGGCACTACCTCCTTTTCGCAATGAGTATACAAAGTTATCATGAATCAGAATAAACTACAGCCCAGTAGGACTATTCAAAATAGCCATTTAGAAGTCTAGCCTATTCTACCTAGCCCAATTGTAGTCAATACAAGAAGAGGGCAAAAAATTAAGGATGTTATTGGCTTACTGAGAAGTTTAATCATTCTGAACTATAACCTTGCTTCCTTGAGCCAAGGAAATGAGCTCCAAGAGACTCACTTTTAAAGATAAAAGATCCCTAACAACACAGAGTAGCAGTTTTTCCCATTTTTGGATATCTTTTTAGAGTCTTAACTTGATGATCTGTTCCTGTGCTAACTAGGAAAGGCAAAAGAGAGAACAGGACAGTAATAAATGGTTTCTGGGGGAACTGCTAAGCAGAGAGAAAGCGAGAATCTTCTCTGTTCTGGTTTTGTTTTCTAAAAGGTGCAGAAGCTAGATAAAGAGTTCCAGTGCAATCTGCATTGCTGGCCAGAGAGGCTAGATAAATTTGAGGTTCCAGCTTTATTGGGGCACTCAAAGTATTAGAACAAAGATCACATGTCAGAGGGAGAAACTGTGAATGTCACAGGTGAAGATCAGCAGGAGGATGTGGATGGACAGACAGCACAGGCCTCAGGGAGGTGCAGGGAAGAAGTGACTCTCTAACAGACATAGTGAAGCCTGTTGGAATAGTAATGTGTCTCCTTTTAGTTGATAGACAAAAGTATAACCAGAAGGTGCTTAAGTCTAATAGAAAGAGAACTACAACGTTTCCAGTTGGATATTTTACAGATTTCATTCCTCTTGACACTCCACCACTACCCCGAAAACACACCTTTGACCGAAGAGGAGTGCAAAAAGAGTAGACCATGCCTTCTCTTTATACTCTAAGTCTTTAAAACCACTGAGACCTAGTCAGCATAGGCAGAGACAATGAGAAGAGATGGGGATTCAAGTTTTGTAACAAACAGAACTTTATCTCTATAGCAAAGTGAAACTCTTCTGATAGCAGAGAGGAACTGGAAAGTCATTGACTCTAACCAAGATATCAAAAAGGACTCTCTAACAATTTGTGAAGGTGAAGTACAATGTGATATATGTGTAAGGCAGCTGTTCCAAACATACCTTTAATAGTATTTAACAGAGAAGTATTCCTTATATTTAATTAAACTCACAAGTGCTATTAAACATGAACCCGTTTTAATTTTCTCTGTTAATGGAGAATTTTTTTCCATATAGCAATTATGTCACCATTTATATTTTCATTCTACTAAGTTAAAGCTCTAGAACTCTTTATATTCACTTTTCTTATCAATTTAAATTTCATGTTTTTCAAAAGTCTAAAAATTTTATAAGTATGTTTGACTAAATATTTTTAGTCACTTAAATGAAGAAACAATAAAAAATTATTTAAATGCCAAAGACCTAACCTTCTGAATTTTACAAAAATCCTGCTAAGTCTTTTTTTTTTTTTTTTTAAATCACATTTACTAGCACCAGATAGTTTTCTCTGCTGACCAAGATGGCCTTAATGTTTCCTTTAACTTCACTAAACTTCAGACAGGCTTCCTCTTGTCTCTAGGCCTCTGAGCTCCTTCTCACACCATTCCTTGCAGAATCCAGAGGGCCTAAGCACAGACTTCTCTCTCCTCGCTTTTCTCAGTGCATTTACTTTAGAAAATTTGTAATTGTAGATAATTTTTCTGACCCTTTGAAATGTAAATTTCTTTTAAAAAACTTACTCTTTTTTATTTTTAATTACTGAGTAATAGTTGTCTGCATTACTAATAGTTATTTAATCACTATGAGTAATAGCTGTCTATATTTATAAGTTACATGTTATGTTTTGATACAGGTATACAATGTGTAATGATCAGAGTAATCAGAGTATCTGTCATCTTAAGAATTTATCATTTTGTGTTGAGAACATTTTAATTCTACCCTTTTAGTTTTTTTAATGTATAATGCATTATTTTTAACTATAGTTATCCTATTGTATTACAATATTAGATCCATTATACTAGTTCTAATTTTCTCTAACTGTATTTTTGTACCCTTTAACCCTGCCCACTTTATGTCTCTATCCCCACTATCTCCTAGCCTCTGGTAATCATCATTCTACTCTGTTCTCTGGGTTCAATTTTTCTTTTAGCTCCATATTTAAGTGAGAATCTGTGATATTTTTCTTTCCATGCCTAGCTTATTTCACTCAACAAAATATCCTGCAGTTTCATCCTTGTTTTTACAAATTATAGGATTTTATTCATTTTATGTCTAATATTTCAGTGTGCATATGTACCACATTTTCTTTAAACATTTATCCACTGACGGGCCCTTGGGTTGATTCTGTATCTTGGCTATTTTAAACAGTATTGCTGATATTCCCAGATATACAAGTACAGATATTCCTTCATATAGTTTTTTGAGAACATTCCAAACTGTTCTCCAAAGTGGTTATACTAATTTACCTTCCCACCAACAGTGTACCAGGGTTCCATTTTCTCCATAGCCTCTCTAGCATTTGTCATTGCCTGTTTTTTTCTTTTTCTTTTTTTTTTTTCTTTTTTTTTTTTTTTTTTTTTTTTGGATAAAAGCCATTTTAACTGGGAAGAGATAGTATCTCATTGTAGTTTTGGTTTGCTTTTCTCTGATAATTAGTGATATTAAGCACTTTTTTCATATACCTCTTGGCTATTTCTCTTCTTTTGAGAAATGTCTCTTCAAATATTTTGTTCATTTTAAACTGAATTAATATTTTTTAATTGAGTTGTTCGAGTTCCTTATAGATTCTGGTTATTAATCCTGTGTCAGATAAGTAGATTGTAAATATTTTCTTCCAGTCTGTGGGTTGTTTCTTCACTTTTACTTTATTTAGAAAAACCTAAACATTCCACCAAATACTGTTAAAACTGATAAATTCTTACAGGATTTGAGAACAACATACAAAAATCAGCAGTATTTTCATATGCCAACAGCAACAATCTGAAAAAGAAATCAAGAAAGTAATTCTATTTTACAACAGATACAAATAATATAAAATATATCGGAATAAATTTAACCAAAAAAGTGAAAGATATCTGCAACAAAAACTATAAAGCACTGAAGAAAGAAATTGAAGGTGACACACAAAAGAATGGAAACATATTCTGTGCTAATGAATTGAAAAACTCAGTACTGTTAAAATTTCTATCCCACCCAAAGCAATCTACAGATTCAATGCAGTTTCTATCAAAATACCAATGATACTCTTCACAGAAATAGAAAAAAAAATCCTAAAATTTATACAAAATTACAAAAAAAAACAAAATTGCTAAATCCATCCTAAGCAAAAAGAAAAAAAGCAGAGGAATTATTACTTGACCTCATATTATACTACAGAGCTATAGTAACCAATACAGCATGGTACTGGCACAAGAATAGACATGTGGACCAATGAACTAAACAGAGAACCCATATATAAATCCATACACTTACAGTCAACTCATTTTGACAAAGATGCCAAGAGCATACATTGGAAAAAGGACAATCTCTTGAATAAATTGTGTTGGGAAAACTGGATATCTATATTCAGAAGAATGAAATTAGACCACTCTCTTTCACTATATACAAAAATCCAATCAAAATGGATAAAAGACTTAAATATAAGACCTGAAACTATGAAACTACCAGAAGAAAACATTGGAGAAACACTCCAGAACACTGGTCTGGGCAAAGATTTCTTGAGTAGGACCTCAGAAGCACGGGCATCCAAATACAAAAATGGACAAATAGGATCACATCAAGCCAAAAAGCTTTTGCATAGCAAAGGAAGCAATCAATAAAATGAAAAGACAACCCTCTTCCCATTTTTATAACTCAGTACTGTCTTTCTCAAGGACCTCAGAGTTGTTCTTTGAAATATAATCATCAGTTTTTGTGTGAAAGTAGAAGCCTATCTTCAGTGATACCTCTTCAAGTTGTAAAACTACATCCTGTCAGGATGACACCAGAAATTTATTTTGGGTAAAGTCAATTAGCAAACACAGATGGCCTATGTTCTTCCCAACCCCAGTTCTTAAAATGTCTTTACCTCTTGAGTTCAAACTGTATCTTGGTTTCTCCCTTTTATTGCAAGATCCTTCTACACAGTCTTTCTTACCTGTTTAACATTGCCTGGTGAAATTTTTGCTTTGACACTACCATCTTATTTCTACTGTTTTTTAAATTATAAAACAAGGAAAACATTAGCAGCTCTAAGTTTGTATATAAATAATATGGTCTGCCCCTTCCAGACTTCTTTCAATGAAAGCTTCTTAAAAATGCTAACAATAAGAGATGGCTATTCTATTACAAATCTGGTGCTAATGTTAGTAATATACATTTAGAGAAAAGGCATTTTTTAGGAGAAGATAATTATGAGCCAATTTTATGTACCAAAACTTTAATATTGGATGCTTTATTCCAACAACAACACAAGTATTTTCTTTACCACAACATGTGCTGATTTAACCACTTATGTAAAGACCTAAATATACAGTTGCTAGCTCTAGAGTTTCATCTCTTCAGGAACGCTCCAGGAATCACGGTATTGCTAGAAAGTCTGTTTTTCCCCCATCCCTTCCCTTCTCTTTCCTATCCTTTCCTTTCCTCCTTACTGTGCTTTGTTGTTGTTGCTGTTATGGAAATTTCAGTCACTCAACTTAGTAATCTTTTGTTAGCACTTTAAAGTTCCAGTTCCTCATCTCGCCCTGACACGCTCTTGACTTAGTTCTTCCAATGCACCTAACTGTCACACTCGTCCTCACTGCTCTAATAGAAGACAGTACCCCTGAGAAGAATCCTATGTCCATTGACTGGAAACTAGGGGAAAAGAGAAAAAATATGGCACATATTTGGGAAGTTCACATAAGAATTTCCATTTTGGAACACAATTTCCATTTTGTATTGAATTTGTAGCAGCTACTATTTACTAACTGCTCACTAAGTGCTAGGCATTGTTGTAAATGTTTTGCATGAATTATCTCCCTTAATTCCCACAGCTATCCTACAAAATAATTACTATTATTAGGCCCACTTTACAGATGGGAATGTTGAGACACAAAGAAGTCACAAAGTTAGCAGTGAACCCTAGATTCAAAAACAGTGTTGATTTCCAAGGCTATCAAAGTACCATATCTGCAGTCTTGTCTTTTCTGGAATATTTCATACGGATTTATTTTTCAGCATTACACTTGAAGTTCATGAAGAAACAAAGACTGAGGTTATCCCTTAGAGAGTATTCTTCCTGTCACTTGGACAAATACAAGCATATGTTTATACTTCTCTGTGGGGAAAAAAATAGTAATTTGCTTCCCTTTCTTCCAACTCATCACACATAATGATTCTACTAATAGGCATATAGAAGAGTTCAGAATATGGTTCTGTTCTAAGTTTTGCCTGAAAGCCTACCTCTTTTTCAACTCTTTCCTATTTTATTAGAGAAAAGATTTTAAAAGTCTCACTGGGCCAAGCATGTTATTTCTTCATTTAAAAGCTTGTGTAGACCCTTATGTATTATTTCATCAGTGCTGTAGATGGACACTTAAAAACAGTGTTGATAACATTCAACCCTATTGAAATGCCTCAAATTCCTATAATATTATGATTCTCTGTTTTCTCCTGAATGAGGCTTTAAACTTGTTTGGTAAATTTAAACTATATTCTGTGACCAATCATTTGGTTTCTTGAGTACATCATGCAGTCATTTACCTCTACCAAAGGAAAGAAAAAAATAAATTTTTTTGGGGGTAATGAAAATATTTCAGTGTAATGAAAAATTATTTTTGGTGAAATGAAAATAATTATAAACATGGCCCAATCATGTAAAAGCCAGCAACAATAAAAGGTATACAGTTATACTGTAACATTTTCTTATATCTTCTTAAAAAGAAATATGGTGTTTAAAATTATTCAAAATAATCTTTTTGACAATTGCATACATGTTTCAGACTAGAACTAACAAGGTGAATGTACAATTGAGAAAAGAGCAGAAGAGAAATTTCACACACAAATGGGCTCAGAGGTCACCTTCAGGTAAAGTTGACAAACTTTTCAAAGCAGAGAAAAGAGCTAAACTTATTCAAAAATCTTCATTCACTAACAGTGGTTCTTTAGATTACATTGCCTTTGTCTTATGTATTTGAATTTTCAAAGTGGATGACATCAATTAATTTAGAGCATTTGCTCATCCTTTGTTTTCATAAGCCCTGGTACTCAGTTCGTTTAAATTCAGTATTTTTAAAAGTTACCTTGCCTGTGCATGCTGCTCTTTTCCTGCCACACATCAATTTATGATGTTAAAAATAATTATTAAACCAGAGGCACCGCCTCAGAAGTTTCCTCCAGCAGCTGATGAAAACATGTTTTCACCAGTAATTTAACAAGGGCAACACCTGACACATGGATCTTGCACTTGAGCTAACACAAAAAAAGCTATTTATATTGACAGGGTTTTCAGAGACTTACATAGAAAATAACTGAACAATTATGTGTACATGGCTAAATGACTAAAATTTAGTTTTAAACTTGTCTATAAAAATGTAGTATTTGACTATTAATGTGGGCTAATAGTGAGTGATAGCATGTAATCCCAGATAAAACCTAGTAATAGGAATACTTGAAAATGATTATGGGGATAAATACTACAAGGAGATATTTAGTCAAACATCTAGTCTACAGCATATAAAAAATTGTTAAAACTCAAAAGTGGATTCAAATTTCTGCTCCCTACTAATTTAAGATCTTTGGAAAATTAGCAAATTTCTCTATACCCAGATCTTCTCATTTGTAAAACTGAGATAATAGCTCCCCTTCTCATAGAATTGTCATGACAGCTTATCTAAAAAACTGTGCAAACTGATTAACATGATGTTTTACACACAAAAGATTAATAAATATTGGCTGAAATTATTATTATTATTTTTTTATTGCATTTTAGGTTTTGGGGTACATGTGATGAACATGCAAGATTGTTGCATAGGTACACACATGTCAGTGTGCTTTGCTGCCTTCCGTCCCCTCACCTGTATCTGTCATTTCTCCCCATGCTATCTCTTCCCACCTCCCCACCCCCCCACCCCTCCCCCATTTCCCCCCAACAGACCCCAGTGTGTAGTGCTCCCCTCCCTGTGTCCATGTGTTCTCATTGTTCAACACCCGCCTATGAGCGAGAATATACAGTGTTTGATTTTCTGCTCTTGTGTCAGTTTGCTGAGAATGATGGTTTCCAGGTTCATCCATGTCCCTACAAAGGACGTGAACTCATCGTTTTTGATGGCTGCATAATATTCCATGGTGTATATGTACCACATTTTCCCTATCCAGTCTATCATCGTCGGGCATTTGGGTTGGTTCCAGGTCTTTGCTATTGTAAACAGTGCTGCAATGAACATTCGTGTGCACGTGTCCTTGTAGTAGAATGATTTATAATCCTTTGGATATATACCCAGTAATGGGATTGCTGGGTCAAATGGGATTTCTATTTTTAGGTCCTTGAGGAATCGCCACACTGTCTTCCACAATGGTTGAATTAATTTACATTCCCACCAACAGTGTAAAAGTGTTCCTATTTCTCCACATCCTCTCCAGCATCTGTTGTTTCCCGATTTTTTAATGATTGCCATTCTAACTGGTGTGAGATGGTATCTCAATGTGGTTTTGATTTGCATTTCTCTGATGACCAGTGATGATGAGCATTTTTTCATATGTTTGTTGGCCTCCCGTATGTCTTCTTTTGTAAAGTATCTGTTCATATCCTTTGCCCATTTTTGAATGGGCTTGTTTGTTTTTTTCTTGTAGATCTGCTTTAGTTCTTTGTAAATTCTGGATATCAGCCCCTTGTCAGATGGGTAGACTGCAAAAATTTTTTCCCATTCTGTTGGTTGCCGATTCACTCTACTGACTGTTTCTTTTGCCATGCAGAAGCTGTGGAGTTCGATTAGGTCCCATTTGTCTATTTTGGCTTTTGTTGCCATTGCTTTTGGCATTTTGGTCATGAAGTCCTTGCCTACACCTATGTCCTGAATGGTTTTGCCTAGATTTTCTTCTAAGGTTTTTATGGTATTAGGTCTGATGTTTAAGTCTTTAATCCATCTGGAGTTAATTTTGGTGTAAGGTGTCAGGAAGGGGTCCTATTTCTGCTTTCTGCACATGGCTAGCCAGTTTTCCCAACACCATTTATTAAACAGGGAGTCCTTTCCCCATTGCTTGTTTTTGTCAGGTTTCTCGAAGATCAGATGGTTGTGGGTATGTTGTATTTCCTCTGAGGCCTCTGTTCTGTTCCATTGGTCTATATCTCTGTTTTGGTACCAGTACCATGCTGTTTTGATTACTGTAGCCTTGTAGTATAGTTTGAAGTCCGGTAGTGTGATGCCTCCTGCTTTGTTCTTTTTGCTTAGAATTGACTTGGCTATGCGGGCTCTCTTTTGGTTCCATATGAAGTTTAAGGTGTTTTTCTCCAGTTCTGTGAAGAAGGTCATTGGTAGCTTGATGGGAATAGCGTTGAATCTGTAAATTACTTTGGGCAGTATGGCCATTTTCACGATGTTGATTCTTCCTAACCATGAACATGGAATGTTTCTCCATCTGTTTGTATCCTCTCTTATTTCGTTGAGCGATGGCTTGTAGTTCTCCTTGAAGAGGTCCTTTACGTTCCTTGTTAGTTGTATTCCTAGGTACTTTATTCTCTTTGTAGCAATTGTGAACGGCAGTTCGTTCTTGATTTGGCTCTCTTGAAGTCTATTACTGGTGTATAGGAATGCTTGTGATTTTTGCACGTTGATTTTGTATCCTGAGACTTTGCTGAAGTTGTTTATCAGTTTCAGGAGATTTTGGGCTGAGATGATGGGGTCTTCCAGATATACAATCATGTCCTTTAGAGACTGCTTTAAATGTGTCCCAGAGATTCTGGTATGTTGTGTCTTCGTTCTCATTGGTTTCGAAGAACATCTTTATTTCTGCCTTCATTTCATTGTTTATCCAGTCAACATTCAAGAGCAAGTTGTTCAGTTTCCATGAAGCTGTGCAGTTCTGAGTTAGTTTCTGCATTCTGAGTTCTAACTCGATTGCACTGTGGTCTGAGAGACTGTTTGTTATGATTTCTGTTCTTTTGCATTTGCTGAGGAGTGATTTATTGCCAATTATGTGGTCAATTTTAGAGTAGGTGTGATGTGGTGCTGAGAAGAAGGTATATTCTGTAGATTTGGGGTGGAGAGTTCTGTAAATGTCTATTAGGTTTGCTTGTTCTAGGTCTGTATTCAGGTCCTGGATATCCTTGTTGATTTTCTGTCTGGTTGATCTGTCTAATATTGACAATGGGGTGTTAAAGTCTCCCACTATTATTGTGTGGGAGTCTAAGTCTCTTTGTAAGTCATTAAGAACTTGCCTTATGTATCTGGGTGCTCCTGTATTGGGTGCATATATATTTAGGATCGTTAGCTCTTCTTGTTGCAGTGATCCTTTTACCATTATGTAATGTCCTTCTTTGTCTCTTTTGATCTTTGTTGCTTTAAAGTCTATTTTATCAGAGATGAGAATTGCAACTCCTGCCTTTTTTTGCTCTCCATTTGCTTGGTAGATCTTCCTCCATCCCTTTATTTTGAGCCTTTGTGTATCCTTGCATGTAAGATGGGTTTCCTGGATACAGCACACTGATGGGTTTTGGCTTTTTATCCAATTTGCCAGTCTGTGTCTTTTGATTGGGGCATTTAGTCCATTGACATTTAGGGATAGTATTGTTATGTGTGAATTTGATGCTGTCATTTTGATGCTACCTGGCTGTTTTGTTGGTTAGTTGATGCAGACTCATGATTGTGTTGATGCTCTTTTATCATTTGGTGTGTTTTTGGAGTGGCTGGTAGTGGTTGTTCCTTTATATGTGTAGAGCCTCTTTCAGGAGTTCTTGTAGAGCAGGTTTGGTGGTGATGAAATCTCTGAGTGCTTGCTTGTTCACAAAGGATTTTATTTTTCCTTCACTTATGAAGCTTAGTTTGGCTGGATAGGAGATTCTGGGTTGAAAGTTCTTTTCTTTAAGGATGTTGAATATTGGCCCCCAATCTCTTCTGGCTTGTAGGGTTTCTGCTGAGAGATCTGCTGTGAGTCTAATGGGCTTCCCTTTGTGGGTAACCCGACCTTTCTCTCTGGCTGCCCTTAGCATTTTCTCTTTCATTTCAACCCTGGTGAATCTGACGATTATGTGCCTTGGGGTTGCTCTTCTTGAGGAATATCTTTGTGGTGTTCTCTGTATTTCCTGGATTTGAATATTGGTCTGCCTTGCTAGGTTAGGGAAGTTTTCCTGGATAATATCCTGAAGAGTATTTTCCAGCTTGGATTCATTCTCTTCATCACATTCAGGTACACCTATCAGACGTAGATTAGGTCTTTTCACATAGTCCCACATTTCTTGAAGATTTTGTTCATTCCTTTTTGCGCTTTTTTCTCTATTCTTGCCTTCTCTTTTTATTTCACTGAGTTGATCTTCGACCTCTGATATCCTTTCTTCTGCTTGGTCAATTCGGCTGTTGAAGCTTGTGCATGCTTCACGAAGTTCTCGCGTTGCGTTTTTCAGCTCCATCAATTCACTTATACTCCTCTCTGTGCTGTCCATTCTCGTCAGCAGTTCGTCCAATCTTTTTTCAAGGTTCCTATTTTCTTTGCATTCGGTTAGAACATGTTCTTTTAGCTCATTGTAGTTTCTTACTACCCACCTTCTGAAGTCTGATTCTGTCATTTCATCACCCTCCTTCTCCATCCGGTCTGGTTCCCTTGTTGGTGAGGAGTTGTGATCACTTTTAGGAGGGGAGGTGTTCTGGTTTCGGGAGTTTTCATCCTTTTTGCGCTGGTTTCTTCCCATTTTTGTGGGTTTATCCACCTGTTGTCTGTCTCTGTCCCAGGGAGTTGGAGCTTTATGAGTTTCCGTTGCACTACTGCCTTTTTTGATTTTTCTTTCAGGTCGGACCCGCCCAGCTAGCAGCACGCCTAGCCACTGCCTGCCGGCAGGGGCTTTGCTGAGCTGCTGTGGGCTCCGCCCAGCTGCCCTGAGCTCTTCCCTGTAGTTCTTTTTATATGGGCATAGTTAGAACTGTCTCTGCAATGGTGGCCCTGCCTCTGTTATGGCGGACTCTCTCTGTTGTGGCAGGTTGCCTTGGCAACGGCGGGTTGCCTCGGCAACGGCAGCCTGCCTCTGTAGCGATGGAGAATCTCAGTAATGGCGGAAGCCCCTCCCCCACGGAGCCGGACCATCCTGGTTCAGCTGTGCTTGGTTTGAAGGGCTCAACCCAGAGGGTTTCCAATTACTGTTTTTGTTTTCGTTGTTGTTGGGGGTGGAGGGGTGGGACCAACCGAGCCTGATCACCTGGCTCCCTGACTCAGAGTCTTTTCTTTTAAGTTGAAGGACCCCGCGTTCCGGTCGCTTGTTGAAAAGGCGCCGGGATCTCCCGTGCTGCGACTCATGGAGTCGGCTCGAACTGCGGCGCCGGCTCCTGGCGGATTTTTTGCCTAGGAATCTCCTGGCCTGACTCGCTATTTCAGATGAATGGGCAGCTCTGCCGTCTCAGGGCTCTGCTCGCCAGCTAAGAGGGCTCCCAGACCAGTGGCTTTTGTAGGGAGAACGGCAGCAACAGGGAGTGGTCACAGCAGCGGCGCGGGCGGAATCAGCCCCACAGGGGCCAAAACAGCCGCACCGGCTAGGACTGCGACGCTGGCGACCCCTCTGCCTGGGTATCTCCTGGTCTGTGGGCAATAAGAGTTCGTCTGGAAATGCGGCGTCCACTCACCCTCTGCACTTTCACTGGGAGCTGAAGTCCTGAGCTGTTCTTAGGCGGCCATCTTCCCAGCATCGTGGCTGAAATTATTATGGCTATTTTCCTATCATTATCACTATCATTTTACATAATTGAAATCCATGCCTAATTGTTTATAGCCTTGAAACTTTAGTCAGTAATGTCATATATCTTTCTCCTAATAAATTGCCTGTTCCTTTCCTTCTTCTTATTCAAACGAACACATATATAACAAACACATTCCATACACATCATGACACACAGTTGAATTAGAACTCCCAAGACTACCTTTAAATCCATTTAACTACTTATCTTAGAAACATTTTGGAAGATCATAGAGCTCATATATGATTTCCAGATATATTTAATGTGGTGCCCTCTACATTTTCAATACAGAGAAGTAGACACTGTTTTCCAATCTCATATTTTATTTGTTATCTTCCAGAAATTTATTATTAGTTTGAAAACTCAAATGCTAAGTAACATTAGCACTTCTGCTTCCTGTATGGCAAAATATGTCTCTAAGAAAACTTTACTACAGAAAACAAATATAACTCACATTTTAACACACACACACAGACTGGCCAAGGCTCCAGAGAGTGGAAAATATTAAAACTCATTTTGGAAAGGGGTCCAAACATGATGGAAAAAATCAGAATAATTGGGTTTCTATATTTTTTTTTTGTCTTTTTGGACTGCCTTGAAGACATGCAATAATTATGGCATGATACAAGGTGGATGAAACTTTATTATAAAATCCTCTCTATTTTCAGCGTGATTAACCAGGTAACAGAGTCTGAAGTGACCATGCCTGCTGGTAACTGAGGGGGCTAGGGATCCTAGAAAGGAATAAGCCAAAGAAAGAGTGCCCTGGGTTATATGTGTAAACTCTGCTGAAGTTGCTGGTTGACTCTGTCATGTTTGAAGCTCTCTGGGTGGTCCAAGTTAACTAGCTTGCCCAAGGGACAAGTTGTTCCTCTGAGCTCAACTCACATCAAAGATGAACTTTAGACACCATATGATGTTCCAGCAGTTTATTCTAGCAGTGCTATTAAAAGACTAATAGCAGGTGCAGGCCAGTAACAGGGACCAAATATAGGGGCCATATGAATGCCTAACCAGGTCTCTGTCTGGACACTATTTTTAGAGTCTGGGGGATTCTTCTCTCTTTTTTAACACCTGTATTCAGTCTGGATCAGTTACCAGGTGATTCTTTCATAAAGGGAGTTTAAGCTATTCCTGTAAGGATAAGCTTTTCTTTTAGGTTCATGAAAGTTGCAAAGTGTTTTTCTCTCTTGGAAATCCTCAGAACAGAGTTGAAAATTCCTGGGCCAGCTTCCATCATACTACAAAGTAACATGTTGTATCTATTCTGCAAGATGCTTGAGTGGGTGTTATGTCTATCATTAACCTTAGATGTACAATATATGTCATAGTATACTATAGCCCCGAACAATGAATATGCAGACAGGTCTCAAAGCAGTTTGCAAATAAGACTCAAACGTGATAAAGCAGGTGTGACACCATTTGTATTGTGAATCTAACCAACTGCCTGTTTAAGAAAAAAGCTACTGCTCTTTGAAGCAATTTAACAATCCACATTTGACATTCAACATTTCCATGATAAAACCTACAACAACTTCTTGAAACAACCAATGCATGTTATCTTTTCTTAGGGGAAAATATAATTAACACAGGCCAACACCAAGATGATCCAGATATTGGAATTGTTAAACTAGAACTTTAGAGCAGCTATCACAAGTATGCTCAATGAAATAAAGAAAAATACATTCATAATGAATGAACAGAATCAGAGGAATCTATGGGAAAATATAAAAATATGAACATTTGTTAAAGTGGAGTCTCAGAAGTAAATATTTTTTTAAATGACAAAAATCTTAAATTTGGTGAAAAATATCAATTTATAGTTTAAATAACTTAGCAAACTTCAAATAAGAGAAATAGGAAGAACAAATCTCACCTAGAAATATCATAGTCTAAGTGATGAAAACCAAAGATCAAATAAAATCTTGAAAGCAGTAAAAAAAAAAGATAAAATCATGAAAAATTATGGAATAATAGCCTTTGTGAGCATAGATGTAACAATCTTTAAAATTTATAGCAAATGAAATCTACGAATACATAATGCATCATAATCAAGTAGCAGTCTTTCAAAGAATTCAATCAATGTAATTCATAAAGTAACAAAATAAAAGCAAACAATCACATAATCAATTCAACAGAGGTGGAAAAAATTATTTTACAAAATTCATCACCAATTCATGGTGAAAGTTACCAGCAAACTATGTATAGAAGGGAACTATCTCTGTCTTATAAAAGTCATCAATAAAAATTTGACAGTTAATATAATATATAGTAGAGCAATGCTTAATACTAATGCAATGTTCCTCTCTCACACACATAGAAGATCTAAAATAACTTCTAATTTACAGGGTATAAAATGTTTAGCCATTGGAACAGGCAAGGTAAGAAATAACAGTAATGGGCTGGGCACAGTGGCTCATGCCTGCAAGCCCAGCACTTTGGGAGGCTGAGGTGGGTGGATCACGAGGTCAAGAGATCAAGACCATCCTGGTCAACATAGTGAAACCCCATCTCTCCTAAAGATACAAAAAATTAGCTGGGCATGGTGGCACGTGCCTGTAATCCCAGCTTCTCAGGAGGCTGAGCAGGAGAATTGCCTGAACCCAGGAGGCGGAGGTTGTGGTGAGCCGAGATAGCGCCATTGCACTCCAGCCTGGGTAACAAGAGCAAAACTCCGTCTCCAAAAAAAAAAAAAAAAAAAAAAAATGTGTGATAGTCGGGGGTAAACAGGGGAGGGACAGCGGGGGGTGGGAGTTGGGGAGAGATAGCATGGGGGAAAACGCAGGTGATAGGGAGGAAGGCAGCAAATCACACTGCCAGGTGGGTACCTATGCAACAATCTTGCATGTTCTTCGCATGTACCCCAAAACCTAAAATGCAATTAAAAAAGAAAAAGAAAAAAAAGTGTGATAGGCACAGATATTTATAGAAACTTTCTTCATAATATTAAAACCTGGTAAAAACTCAAATATCAAAGAGCAAGTAAATAGATAAATACAATATGTAAGATTTGCACAGTGAAACTCTTACAGCAATAAAAAAGAAAAAAATGACTAATAGACTCTTCAATATAGATAAATTTCAAAATTATGCTGAGTGACAGAAGCCAGACACAAAAGGATACATATTCATTCACTGAAAATGCTAAAAAGTCCAAAGTAGTTTATAGTAATAAAAAGCAAATCAGTGGTTCCATGCAATCAGGGGCAGAGGAACACATGGATTGCAAAAGTGTATGTGGTAGTCAGCCTCCAATTTTGCCTACAAAAATTCCTGTTTCACGTATTTACACTTTTATGTAATCCTGTCTCACATTTTTCAGGGTTTGTCTGTATGACTCACAGGGCATAGCACAGGTGATGCTATGTCATTCCCTAGATTCTCTCACTTGGATCACTCACTCTATGGGTAGTCAGCTGCCATGCCATGAGGCAACTCGAGCAACCTATTGGGCCTATAACAGGATCTCAGCCCACCTGCCAACAGCAATGTAGCTGAACCAATTTGGACAAAGGTCATTCAGCACCACTCAACTTTCAGATGACTGCAGCCTAAGCAGTACCATGATAGCAACTTCATAGGAGACATCCAACTAAAGTATTCCTAAAATCCTCACCCATGGAAAACATGAAATAGTAAGTATTTATTGTTTAAAGCCACTAATTTTGGGGGTGATTTGTTACACAACAAAAAAGAATAAATACAGATTTTGGTAACAAAAGAAGATGCTACCATATCAAAAACTTAAAACGAAGAAATTGCTTTGGAACAGGGCAGTGGACTTTGATGGCAATATTAGCAAGCACTTAAAGAGCCTTGAACAAATTATTCATGAAATTTGGACTTTGAGGCAACTATCAATAAAGACTTAAAGGGAAGTGAAGAAAGTCTTACTGGAAACTAGAGGTAAGGTATAATTACTAAACAGTGGCTGAAAGTTTAGCAGGATAATGTAGAATGTAGAAAGTGTACATAACCATGTGATCTAGCTTAAGGTTATTATAAAGCTATTAAAATCTATGGATGATTTTGTCCTTTAATGGATTTCTTACCAATATGTAAGTTTGAATTAGTGAATCCCTGAAATGTTCTTGGAATTCTCTAGGCTCCTCAATCATCAAACAAAACAATTTTTTCATTGACAGCATATTTTTTAAATGGTTGTAGGTATGTAATAGAAAATCAATTGAAGGAGCATTGGCTGGGACTACCTGCTGTCTAAGGTGTTTGAGCTCCTTGTGGGAGGGGCAGCAGCCAGCCCTGTGACTGACAACTGCCTGACATACTAAGCTCCTTGGGTGAGGGAAGAGTGACACTCATTTCTATAGCTCCAGGCTGTGCTATTTCCCTGCTAGAGCCAGGAAGGCTAGAAAGCTTTGTCCCAAGACTTGTCCCTAGAGCCCAACACACCAGCTGTGGCAATCTGTGGCCAGAGTGCCTCATCAGGCCTAACTCTGACGCATCTTTCCTCAGTGTGTGGGGCTTCCCCATAGAAAACTCCAAAAACTCCCGCTAGAGGCTCAGGGACAGAATTTGAATTTCCCTGGGTCTGAGCCCGTAGTGGGAGGGGTGGACACAGTCTCTGCAGACCAGCAGACTTAGCCTCTCCTCCTGGTAGTTCTGAGAAATCTGGGCAGCCCAGTGAGAGGGTTTCCCCACAGCAAAACACACCCTCTCCATCCAGGGACAAAGTGTGCTTTGTTACATGGGTCCTGCTCCCTGTGCCACCAAACTGAGTGAGACCCTCCAATAGGGGTTGTTAGACACCCTACACAGGAGTATCCTACTGGCATCAGGTTGGCGCCCCTTGAGCTCAAAGGTTCCGGAAGAAGAAGCAGGCACCAGTCTTTGCTTCTCTCCAGTCTCCTTGAGTGACACTCCAGGTACAAGGACAAATCAGTTAAATAGGTCCTGAAGTGAACTCCCAGCAAACCGGAAACCTACAAAAGAGGGACCTGAATATTGAAAGAAAAACAAGCAGAAAGCAATAACAACAGCATCAATAACAACAACAAAGAGGCCCTCACAAAAGCCCTATCAAAGGGTCAGTAGCTTCAAAGACTAAAACTGGAAAACTCATGAAAATGAGAAAGAATAAATGAAAAAAAAAAGGAAGAAAACCCAAAAGGCCAGAGCACCTCCTATCTAAATGAGCACAGTGGCTCTCCACCAAGGGTGCAGAACTGAACGGAGCATCAGATGGATGAAATCACAGCAGCAGGCTTCAGAAGATGGGTAATAAAAAACTACAATGAGCTATGGAGTATGTTCTATTCCAATGCAGAGAAGTTAAGTTAGCGGAATTCCATTTGTTTGTGTCCTCTCTTATTTCCTTGAGTAGTGGTTTGTAGTTCTCTTTGAAGAGGTCCCTCACATCCCTTGTTAGCTGTATTCCTAGGTATGTTATTCTCTTTGTAGTGATTGATTGTGAATGGGAGTTGATTCATGATTTGGCTCCCTGCTTGCCTATTGCTGGTGTAAAAAAGATGCTTGTGATTTTTGCTCATTGCTTTTGTATCCTGAGACTTTGCAGAAGTTGTTTATCAGCTAAAGAGTTTTTGGGCTGAGACAATGGGGTTTTATAAATATAAAATCATGTCATCTGCAAACAGAGACAATTTGCCTTCTTCTCGTGAATACGCTTCATTTCTTTCTCTTGCCTGAATGTCCTGGTCAGAACTTCCAATACTATGTTGAATAGGACTGCTGACAGAGGGCATTGTTGTTTGTACTGGTTTTCTAAGGGAATGCTTCTGGCTTTTCCCATTCAACATGATATTGGCTGTCGGTTAGTCATAAATAGCTCTTATTATTTTGAGATATGTTTCATCAATTCCTAGTTTATTGAGAGTTTTTAACATGAAGGGACATTGACTTTTATGAAAGGCCTTTTCTGCATTTATTGAGGTGTATTTTTTAATGGAATCAAAGAAGACCCTGTATAGCCAAGACAATCCTAAGCAAAAAGAACAAAGCTAGAGGCATCATGCTATCTGACTTCAAACTAAACTACAAGGCTATGATAACTGAAACAGCATGGTACTGGCGGTACTGGTATCAAAACAGACATACAGACCAATGGAGCAGAACAGAGTTTTCAGAAATAACACCATACATGTACAACCATCTGGTCTTTGATGAACTTGACAAAAACAAGCAATGGGGAAAGAATCTCCTATTCAGTAAATGGTGCTGGGAAAATTGGCTAGCCATATGCAGAAAACTGAAACTGGACCCCTTCCTTATACCTCACACAAAAATTAACTCAAAATGGATTAAAGACTTAAATGTAAAACCCAAAACCATAAAAACCCTGGAAGAAAATCTTGGAAACACCATTCAGGACATAGGCATGGGCAAAGATTTCATGACAAAATCACCAAAAGCAATTGCATCAAAAGCCAAAACTGACAAATGAGATCTAATTAAACTAATTCTGCACAGCAAAAACAAAACAAAACAAAGCAAAACAAAAAAACCAACCAACCAAACAAACAAAACTACTGAAAAAAAACTATCATAAGAATGAATAGGCAATGTACCGAATGGGAGAGAATTTTTTGCAATCTATCCATATGACAAAGGTCTAATATCCAGGATTTATAAGGAACTTAAACATATTTATGAGAAACAACCCCATCAAAAAGTGGGTAAAGGATATATATAAATAGATACTCCTCAAAAGAAAACATTTATGTGGCCAACAAACACACGAAAAGGAGTTCAACATCACTGATCATCAGAAAAACGTAAACAAAATCACAATGATATCCATCTCATGGCAGTCAGAATGGCCATTATTAAAAAGTCAAGAAACAACAGACACTTGCAAGGCTATAGAGAAATAGGAATGCTTTTACACTGTTGGTGGGAATGTAAATTAGTTCAACCATTGTAGAATACAGTATGGGCAATTCCTCAAGGATCTGGAACAAGAAACACCATTTGACCCAGCAATTCCATTACTGGGTATATACCCAAAGGAATATAAATCATTCTGTTATAAAGACACATGCACACATATGTTTATTGTGGCACTATTTACAATAGCAAAGACAAAATGTCCATTTATAATAAACTGGATAAAGGAAATTTGGTACATATACACCATGGAATACTATGCAGCCATAAAAAGGAATGCGATCATGTCTTTGCAGGGAAAGATGAAGTTGGAAGCAATCATCCTCAGCAAATTAACACAGGAACAAAAAACCAAACACTGCATGTTCTGGCTCGTAAGTGGGAGTCGAATGATGAGAATACATGGACACAGAGAGGGGAACGACATACACTAGGGCCTGTTGAGGGGTGGCAGTGAGGAAAGGGGACTTAGAGGACAGGTCAATGGGTGCAGCAAACCACCATGGCACGTGTATACCTATGTAACAAACGTGTACATTCTGCACATGTATTCCATTTTTTTTCTTTTTAGAAGGAAAAAAGAAAATCCATGGAAGGCTTCAATATACCAGTATTTAAATAGCAAATATCCCATAAAAACGTATCAGATTCTGACTTATAAAAACAACTCAGTATTTACTACAGACATAATTTAGTGAAAAAGACAAAGAATAATCAGGGACAAATGAAAGACATTGAGCCTGTCACTATTTTCATCGTGATATATGAAAAGAACCATGCAGTTAACTCTACATGATAAAAGTGAGCTGTAACTTTGTAGAAAAGAAAAAAAAAATTAAAGAGGACAATAAGCACATTTTATTTCTTACCTGATTTATTTCAAAGAAATGAAACAATTAAAAAGGTAAATCACAAAATAAATAATATCTCGTTTAATTTTTTTTACAGTTATACACTTGTATATTTTAATTGAAAATAAACTTGAATACTCTAATATTATCATGTTTATTTTGGTTCCTGGTGAAAAGACTGTTAGGCTATTAGCCTTACTTAGAAAAAGAGATGTTATAAAATCATTTTCTTGAATTAAGATGTCAAAGTGATTTGAGAAAAGATAAATGTTTTTCATTACATTTTAATTATCACATGGAATTAGAATGAAAAGATATTCATAAACGCTTATAGCACTTTTTATTTTTAACTATGCAGTAATGAGAAGTCACTAAGGTTGACTTGCAAATAACTATAGAACCATATACAGAGAATAATTTGAAGAATGGCAAGAGTCAGGTTGTTATAAGTTAAAATATATTTAAGTTTTCTATCATCTAATATTACAGTGGAATTAAGAGTCATGACGATTCATAGATATTATGGAAGGAAAATAGCCTATCATTGTATATGCCATGTGCTTTGCATTTATTGAAGCTGTCATATTTATAGAGAGGTCTGATATTCCACACAATGAAATCCAGTACAAAGTAAATCTAGAGATTATTTCAGACAGGTAACTTTACATTTACTACTCTTCTTCCAGTATTCTTAAGACAAGAATGATTATATGTGGCTGGTCTGCATAAATGACTTCTTCCCCAAACCCCTATTTTCCACTAATTGAGGAATGGAAGAGAATTCTAAGCAGAATTCTAAGAATTATGCTGTGATGGCACACTTTCTTCTCAAGTAAGGTTTCGTAACCTTCACAACATTAACATTTAGAGTTTGATAATTTTTTGTTTTGAGAGACTGTCCTGTGCATCATAGAATGTTTAGCAGCATTGCTAATCTCTACTAACTAGATGCTAGCAGCATTAACTTTCTCACCTCCCCTCAAGTTATGACAATCAAGAATGTCTTCAGACTTTTTCTAATGTGGAAAATTGTACTCCCCTCCCCTTGAGAACTTTCGCACTAAAGTAGAAAAAAAAAAGAAAGAAAGAAAGAAAGAGAGACATTATGGAAGAAAAAATGTGCCTACTTTCCCAGTGATAAACACAACATAGGTCATGGAGGGTTTCATAGTTGAATGCTAAAGAGTTCCTTAAAATCTACATCTGAGTATCAGTTGCAAGAAAATTATTTGCACAGAGATATATCATCCATAGTTTCCTTTTGTACCTTCTTTGCTGTGAGGACTAATATCAACATAGGAAGAATTACCCAACTTCTGAAGTTGCAGAAAGCTGAAACTGGATTCCTTCCTTAGACTTTATATAAAAATTAACTTCAGATGAACTAAAGATTTAAACATAAGACCTATTACCATAAAAACCCTAGAAGAAAACCTAGGCAATACCATTCACGACATAGGCATGGGCAAGGACTTCATGACTAAAACACCAAAAGAAATGGCAAAAAAGCCAAAACAGACAAATCAGATCTAATTAAACTAAAAAGCTTCTGCGTAGCAAAATAAATTATTATTAGAGTGAACCAGCAATGAATATATGAGAAAAAAATTTGCAATCTACCTATCTGATAAAGGGATAATATCCAGAATCTACAAAGAACTTAAACAAATTTACGGGAATAAAAACAAACAACCCCATCAAAAAGTGGGCAAAGGATATGAACAGACATTTCTCAAAAGAAGACATTTATGCAGCAAAAAGAAAAGAAAAAAAAGAAAAAAGAAAGAAAGAAAAAAGAAAAAAAGCCCATCATCAGTGTTCATTAGAGAAATGCAAATCAAAACCACATTGAGATACCACCTCACATCAGTTAGAGCGGCAATCATTAAAAAATCTGGAGACAACGGATGCTGGAGAGGATGTGGAGAAATAGGAACACTTTTACACTGTTGGTGGGAGTGTAAATTAGTTCAACCATTGTGGAAGACAGGGTGGTAATTCCCCAAGGATTTAGAAATAGAAATTCCATTTGACCCAGCAATCCCATTACTGGGTATATACCCAAAGGATTATAAATTATTCTATTATAAAGATACATCCATATGTATGTTTACTACGGCACTGTTCACAGTAGTAAAGACTTGGAACCAACCCAAATGCCCATCGATAATAGACTGGATAAAGAAAATGTGGCACATATACACCATGGAATATACAACTATAAAAAAGGGCGAGTTCATGTCCTATGTAGGGACATGGATAAAGCCGGAAATCATCATTCTCAGCAAACTGACAAAAGACCAGAAAACCAGACACCGTATGTTCACATTCCTAAGTAGGTGTTGAGCAATGAGAACACATGGACACAGGAAGGGAAACATCACACACTGGGACATGGAGGGTGGGCGGCTAGGGGAGGAAAAGCAGGAGGTGGGGGATGGGAAGGGATAGCATTAGGAGAAATACCTAATGCAGATGACGGGATGATGGATGCAGCAAACCACGACCATGAAACGTGTATACCTATATAACAAACCTATACCATCTGTACATGTACCCTGAAACTCAAAGTATAATAAATAAATATAAATAAATAAATAAATAAGAAAGATAGGAAGAATTTCCTGAGAAAGGATAGTTGTGATATTTCAATGAATAAGCCTTGGGAAACTGAATTTGAATTGGGCCATGACTTGTCCTGAATTACATGGAAAGGAGCTTATGATTTCGAGACAATAAAGTCCTTTAAAGATTTTCTTTGGTAACAATCTGGTTTACTCCCATATCCTTGCTAGTTACTAAGATATTCCCCAGAGTAATCCGGGACACTTTGTTGGTAGCATATGTCACTCTCATCATGCTATTAAGATTGCCAGGACCTTTCTTCCTTCTTCCTTGCTGTTACATTATCCTTGCTAGTTACTGAGATATTCCCCAGAGTAACACAGGACACTGATGGTAGCATATGCCACTCTCATCATGCTATTCAGATTGACAGGACCTTTCTTCACCCTTCTTGGCTGCTTCTATGTGTTAGACAGCACTAATCAATAATGGCACTGTTTCCTCTTGATCCCTTCTCTGCCGTAGAATCCTCACCAGAGCTCTCTGAGAAATGTATGTAACCCATCTATAAGATAAACAGTCTTAGTAATTAATTTCATGTCGAAAGATAAGAACGGTTGACAAACATTTGCACTGTTCTTTAAAAAATAGAAAAATGTTTAAAATTCTTTTTATTTAAATTTCAATACAGCTTTGTGATATTTAAGCAGAAAATCTTACATTAGTTATGAGTGCAATTAAGGGAGTTTGTTCAAGTTCTTGTGACTAGAAAGTTACAAAGTCAGCCTACAGTATCTTTACTTTGGAAAAGAACTTCCACTGTCAGAATAAGATCCAATTTAAGGAAGACTAAAACTGTGACATATTTTGTATATTTTATTTATGATATTAACTATATCTTAAATATTTTATTAATATGTTTAATGATTGGATGTTTGTCTCAAAACAGCCCTAAGGGCAAGGTCCTTATCAAGATGAAAAATATTTATAAATTTTACAAGGACATTTAAGTGGATTTCAGTGAATCACAAACACACTCTTTCTGTTTTGACCAAATCAGACAGTTTTATACAGCAGCAATCTTAACTTGAAACCAAGCAGTCATTAGCTCAGGATTCATCATTGTCTTGTGCTTAAGAAATTGATCATGTCAGAGTTCTAGGATGGGTATGACTGCATGGGGTCTAGTTGGATGAAAGTCAAAGGAAGGAAAATAAACCACCACCAAATTTAGCTTAGAGACAGAGGGGAGACAGGATTCTGAGAATAACATGCTGTCTCCCTCAAGCTATTGTAACATCTGGCACAGCCTTCACGGGTTTATGTCTGAATCATTCAGAGACACTGACTATAACCAAAAACTAAAAGAGCTAACAAATTTTAAAATGCACATTATTATAATATTGAAAACAAGTCCCATAATGAAAGAAAATCCCGTGAGATGCTGAGAGCCTAAGCAGCTCTGTCTGGGAAACTGGCAACAGAAGTTACCTTCCCCAAAGAAGGGGTGAGGGCTTTCTCCTATTCTCAGTGCTCTGGCCCACATAGAGGGCTACAGAACGTGGCGGTGACTCCTTAGACATGCACAACTGTGACTTAGCACAGACGAGTTTGTGCCTGCAGTGCTAGGAGTCAGTGACTTAGCAGGAGCAGCGACGGAAGCCTCTGTACAAACAGGAGTTGCAGAGCTGTTTGAAGAACAACACAGTTCAGGAGCCCCAACACCACAGAAGGTAAATAACTCATTAGGGCACCCAGAAGAGTGTGTTCATGTCTATGGGCAACATGACTGAAAGACCACTTTTCTTCTAATGTGGATTCAGAAACCTAGGCTGGGCATTATTGATTTGGTTTAATTTTTCCTTATATTACCATAAAATCCTGAAAAAAACACATGCAACTATTTAACAATTTTGATTGCATTGACCAAAAGAGCCTAGTGAGAATCACATTAAAAGGGAATGGAGCTCATGGTTTCATTTAACTCATTGATCCCCAGTCCAAATGTTCACTCTAGTTATATATCTTTTCTTAAGCTCCAGATTGCAGAGAACTAAGATATCTCAAAGGCTTTGCAGTTACTAATTCATATTATTTGAAAACTGACTATCTGCCCTTCTTAGATATTGAGAATAGAGTGGTGATGAGAGAAATGGTGCTTGTTCTCATACAAGGCATATCCTTGTGAGAACCAAGTAACAAGTAAATGAATTAGATTATTTCAGGTAAGGGCAAGCACAAAACAAAAATAAAATCAGATAACATTTGAGTGACTGTGAGGTAAGGGGTCTGCTTTACACTGGGCTTGGGTTGAGGGGATATTTCAATTGGACCTAAATAATAAGAGCCAGACAAACACAAAACCTTGGGGAAAGAAATGTTCAGTGCAATGGTTGAAAGAGGAGAGAAGTTTGGGATGTTCAAGAAAGAAAAGAGAAGTCAGCATGGCTGGAACTTAGTAAGACAGAGAAAGGAAGAGGTGAGGTTGAAGAGAGTCAGAGGGAAATTCTACTCAGCTTTGGAGTCCATGATAAAAACTATAAATTTCATTCTAAGTGTGATGGAAAGGCATGAAAGTATGAAGCAGGAGAATGTCTGATGTTATTAGCTGTGTGGAAACTAGTTTTAGGGAGTCTGTGTAGTACTTCAGTTAAAAATTAAAAAGAAAACAAAACTTTCTAGAGTCCAACACCTAGGACTGTATAACTCACACTACTTTTTTCTTCTTATGAAGATGATTACATTTTTTCATTAATGTCAAGAGTTTAATGACAATATTACTGACTTAACAGTAATATGTGGAAAAGAAAATCACTGTTAAGACTATAATTTTTAATATAAAATTAGTATCATTTATAATAAAGTTAGGATGATACACTATAAAATTCAGTCATAACCAGAATATTTGTAATAATTTTAAAGTAATTATTGTGCCACTTTAAAGCTCACTAAGACAACTGCCTTTTGAACTGAAGATACATATAAAATCAGCCATTTATCAGTTTATTATCAATTATTAAAAAGAGAAAGTCAATTTATTAAAATATACATTTGCTTTCAGTAAATACTTATTTTAATAAATTCAAGTGAAGAAAATTAAGATTTCAATTAATGTGTCTTTACAAATAATTGAGTTCCCTCTATTTTAGAGACTTAAATGATTTAATTCATCAATTACTGAATACTCAAATTTATTACTGCAACATGAAGTAAATAGATGAGTTTGAACCCATTAGTTGATGGATTTGAAACATCTTTTTTTTTTTTTTTAACAAATGTAGACACTTGGATGACCATTTGTTAGAGAATATTTCTGTTTCATTCTCTATCCTAGTAGAAACAAGCATGGTTCCTTGTTCACAGTTACAGCTCGAGAAATGCATGGTTATTATTCTAAATAAATCTATTAGATGTTAATTTTCTTTTCTATAGACAGAATACAGAAATAAATTTTACTCTTTAGGTGATAGCACAATTTCTGGAGACCCATTTTCATAAGACCAAAATTCTAGAATTAAAAAGAAATGTCGAAAGGCTATTATTTCTTCTTACTCTTTCAAATATAGAAAAACAACTTTATAAATTTTGTTAAACTTTCCTTGAATTATTATCGTATTTGAATAATAGTCTCTTGAGATATCCTGGGGCCCAAAAGTGTTAAGAAAATAAAATCGGTGTCATACATGATAATGTAACTATTTTACAAAATATTTTAAAGTAAAATCATATGATCCATAAGCGATCTAAGTCAACTTCCTGCCTTCAAGCAGGAGAAACTACTTTAAAAATTGAACTTGAATGTTTGTCATATCAAAGTATTATTTCATGATCTATAGCCACAAATAGAGAAATAGCTGAGCTAGGATAAAAGGATGTATTTTGTTGTCTAGTATCTCAAACAATACAAAGAATCACACATTATTATACCCATTTTATAGATAAGAAAAATAACACTCAAAAGAACTGAAACCCAAATTGAAACGATCAGGTTGATTTAGTCCTAAAACTTTTATGATGTTTCCTGTCTTTGTTTTATTTGCATAATTATTCATTAAAATAAATTCTCATCTATATTTAAATAGCATTAACATTTTGTTTCATATTTAAAATTTTATTATAAAAGTTATGCATAAAAGTTACACACCACATAGGCTAGATACATGAGAAATGTACTACTTAATTAGCTGGTATTTTTTTTTAGTAGTTCTCTGCCTATAGAATTTAGGTTGTATAAAACTGATACTCAGACATTATTAGTGTTCCTTTAACTCAAGCTGAAACAGAGCCACAGACACTTGCTAGCATGTTGAGAGAAGCTGAAAGAAAAAATGAAGAGCTTAGTGTGTTGTTGAAGGCACAACCATTTGAATCAGAAAGAGCATCTTAACAGGATCATAATAGGAAGTTAGAGTCTGTGGCTGAAGAGCATGAAATACTGACAAAATCCTATATGGAAATTCTTCAGAGAAATGAAAGTACTGAAAAGAAGAACAAAGACTTATAGATCACATATGATTCTCTGAACAAACAAACAGAGACAGTGAAAAAGTTGAGTAAGTCACTCAAGGAACAAAATGAAGAGTATTGCCCAGGAATAGAGAAAGAAGAACAGAGAAAAAAGGTACAAAATAGCTAGCAGACAGAGAATGTAAACTAGCAAACTTACATCAAAAAACAAAAGTACAAGAAGAAAAGATGAAAACTTTACAAAAGGAAAGGGAAGGTAAGGAAGAAACCATTGATATCCTTAGAAAAGAATTAAGCAGAACAGAACAGATAAGAAAATAATTGAGCATAAGGCTTCCTCCCTACAGGTTCAAAAGGCGAAACTAGAAGAGAAAGAGTCCTTGGTGACACATCAGCAAGAGGAATTGAACAAACACTCCCACACATGATAGCAATGATCCACGGTTTAAGTGGTGGAAAAATAAATCCAGAAAATGTGAATCTCAGTATATAGACATAATGGCATTTTGGAATTTGTAATCTAATGATATTTTTGATGTATTTATCTATTGGAGCAGAGTGGGTAGGGGAGTTAATTTGTGACTTTACAACAATAAGAAATTATTAACTAATTTAGTAAAGAACCTGATCTGATGCATGTTTACTTGTTTGTATAGAAATTTAATTTTTAAGTTAAAAAAATAGTAAAATAATTTTAGTGCAGCTTGCTAATGAAATTTCATCAGATATTGAAAAAATGAATTTTATTCAAGCACATATGTCAATGTTATAATCCATTTAATTAGCATTTTAAATAAGTCATCTAAAAAGATACAGAAAAGAAACATATGTATATCCAAACTAGGGGAAACGATGAAGATCCAGAAGCCCATCATTCAATTCACATTGAGATCTTTTCAAATCCCATTTAATGTGGTTTTTCAGGTAAATTCCCTTCATGAATCCTCTCTTCTAGTCAAATTACCTGCTTTGAACTCTTGTGTCTGCCCTTTGTGCCTGCCTTGCTGAACAGATGCCTCTCCTTTCTCTTCTTTGCCCAACTAAATCCCGTCTGCCCTTTAGATACAAATAAATAATTATTGCCCGAACTATGATGTATTTTGTCAGAAGCCCTTTCTCCTCTATAATCCAATAGCATTTAAAATTATGTCAATACTTTCATGGATTTTGAACACTTAGTGTATGTTAACTTTACAAAATGAAAGTTTGCATAAATACAATTTTTATAGACATAAAGGTAATGTATGTTTTCTTTATATTTCAACTAAAACCACAATCACTAAATATTTCTCTAAATATACAAGTTTGTAAGTATCTATCTCATGTATTATTTGTATTTCTACATATTTACTTAATTTCACGGAATATAATGATTTTTGTTTGTTTTCTTCATGGATGTCTCCCCAGTGACTAAAAAGTCGAGCATGTATCTTGGGCTCATGTAATATTTGTTGTATCTCTATTAGGAGACTCTGTTAGGCCAAAAGGCAGATGACAAAATTGTAGTCAATTCTAAGTAAACCCAGCAATTTGAAGCTTACTCCTCACTAATTCAGAATTCCTAGCAATTCTCTCATGCTTTCCCCTAATTTGTTGGGCTCCATGTAGAGAAAATGGTGTTGGAAGAAGTCATTTATTTATAATTACTAATCATTGTCTTCTCATTGATTACTCTCAATGGCATCTGCCCAGAGGTTCAGTCTGTCTCCATGATCCTTTGAGATGATCTCCAGGGTTGGTCTGAGCACTCTGTACCTACTCATCTTTACTCATGGCAACTTTAAGTTTCCCAGCCTTCTTATAGTCACTCAAGTGCCAAACTCTGACACTTGAGTCTTGTGAAGACTCAGTCACTTGACACTTATCTAATCACTGACAGTACCTAAGAATTACATGTTTCCTGTACTGTTTACCTCCTATCTTTTCTAATGCTTCTGCCTCTCCAGCTTGTAGAATTGTCTTTCTGCTTCTACCATCTTTTACCTATAGTGTAGCAACTAGTCTGTAAGAACTCAGATGAATAGCTTCTGTATCAGCGTTCTTCACCTCACCATTAAGTAGGCTTCTCTACACCCTCATGCCATTTGTACTCATAACTCAAACTGTACTCATAACTCAAACTGTACTCATAACTCAAACTGTACTCATAACTCAAATTTGTACTCATAACTCAAACTTGAGAAAGAAAATGAAATACTTGCATGGATGTGAGGGTCTACTGAGTTAACTGACACTTTTTTCTTAACTGTTTTGTTCTCAATATGTGAATTACTGTAGGCCCAGTGTAGTTACCTCAAGAGAGAGGATGTCACTGTTTCTCATTAAAAGTTATAGATAGAATATAAGAATCCGCACAATGAAAAATACCTGCTATGTATAGAATACGAAAATCCCTCTTAATCTAATGGTTGTGAAGAAAAACAGACAAAAAAAGAAACAAATAAACAAAATGTGGAATTGATAATTTGGCCTGGTTAGCATCCTGCAAACTTAGCCAAAGTAGGTACTAAGGAAATCACATGCCTTTAACCTTAGATTGAACCACTAAAACACAACTAAATTTCCTTCATTCCCACCATGCCAGACATCTGGTGCCCTTGTGCTAAACCCAGAGAAAACTTATACTACCTAATTTTAAAATTTGTCATGCTCTGCGTGTTCTCATTCTTTAATCCCTTTTTATGCAAACTAGTTTACTATTACAATAGGAACACAATGAAAAATGCCTACTATGTATTGGATTTTTAGTGTGTGTCAAAAACTGTTCTAAGTGCTTTAAAAAGAGCATTTATCTGTGCTCACAGAAACTTTATCAAGCCATCCTTATTCCCGTTTTACACATGATAAATCCAGATACTGAACAAATCAGTGAGTGGTTCAATGTTTTGCCCAGGATCATAGAGCTAGTATGTGGAAGAGAAAGGATTAAAACCTCCTGACACCTAAATATATTCTTCTAACTTTTAAACCAAACAGCTTCGAAAAAAAGATCCTTATCCAATGACTTTTGAGGTTCCTCTGCTTCATGAACCATTATGTCCCATGCAGTTCTATCATATTTACTGGGCCCTGGTTCTAAGGAAACATCTAGCAAAACAGCTCAAAAGGTCCCTGACTATTCAATTACCACAGTGCATCCAGTATTTACGTACCAACCAGAATTAAAGTGGATACGACTGCACCTTCTCAGACAGGGTTCTTCTCCAGAGAGACTCTCGGTAGTAGCTCAGAAAATTTCACTAGCTCTGATTCTGCAGTGGTTCTTTCTGTGGTGGCTTTGTACTCTACCAACTTAAGCAAGTTGGAACTAAGTTTCCCAGAATCCCTTTTTCCCATAGATGATTGGCTGCATTAGATAATTCCATAAGTTTTTGGAAAGAAGAAGTAAAGCCACGTTTATTCTCCGAAGATTAATGTAGGGTCAGAATACACTTCAATTCATAGACATTGTCTTAGACCTCATAGCCTACCTTTGCTGGTATGAAGCAGCAGCAGCAGCCCTCTCCACTCCTGCCTGTTTTTCAGCTTCCCTGACTCCTAGGCCATTGTGTATTTAACCACATAATGAAGGATCCCCGCTTCTCCTGCAACTCAATCTCATCACTAAAATGAGAGGTCAATAGAGATTGCAACTCATACAGGCTCTGTTTAACTCTGCCTCTCCACTGCTTCATGTTCATCTTTTCTTTCCAAGTGACTGCCCTGTGGACTTTGGGTCAGGCTCCAGAAGCAGAAACAGTACGCACATATAAAGTGCAATATACACTGCATCTAGGGATTCAGCTTTTAAACCATCCTCCTCCTCTTTGACAATTTCCTGGTATGCCAGCTAGCCCTCTTTTTTTTTGTATAGAAATAAATGAAGGATAATCTTTAGGAAATTACTTGTACCTAATAAGCACTTGTTTTATTAAACTGATCTAAAAACCTGAAAGGGGTATACACATCAATGTTCTGTACAGTCTATACAGTCATAAAAGCTTTCGTAAATATGGTCAAGAAAGAATAGAAGAGTGAAGGGGCATTTGAGTTGACTTTTCATGTATAAGCAAAATATGGCTATTAGAGAGAATCCTCCAGAAAGCATTCTGGAGTCTGGGGTCCATTCATAATGGTATCAGTCTTGCAGATGAGTATTTCCCCAAATTTTGACATCCACTGGACATTTAATGAGCACTTGGCATTCATATAAAACATAAACTTTAGGAGTATAAATCTTTATATGTTAAATAATAAAGTATATTGATAGTAGTCCCTAGTAATAGTAATAACAAAAGTAGTTTCATATAAATGATAGGTTAAAATTGTGTTCCATAATTCATCATAATTCCTATACTGAGCTTGATGGAAAGTAACCATAGATAAATATCTACACTTAATAGGTTTGTTTCTTACATTTATTCTATTAAGTTGGAAAATTCTAATTCACAGTGATTCAACCTAAACATCTGGTAGCTCTGAGTATTATGAGGTGTTTTTTTTTTTTTTTTTTTTTTTTTTTTAAGAGTAAGAGTAACACCATGATTTACTGATTTCTTGCTGAAGAAAACAGAAACTACTTTGACAGCCACACTACAATGAGTGCAAATTGGAGCTGGAAAGGATTTTTTGTGTGTGTATGCAATTTAAATGTGATTTTTAAACATGTGTAATAAAGTTTCTGAAGAACAAATAAAATGATTATGTGATAAGACAAACCTCAATCACAAAACTATTTTGCTTTTTAGAAACTTTATAATATGTATTCAAAAAGACAGTGTTAAATGCAAATGGATTACAGTCTTAAAAAGATTACAGTATTAAAAGTCAATGTTTTAAAAATATTTAACAAGGCAAATTTTAATTATATAATTGTAAATATTTATAGGCTGTAATGAGAGCATTTTTATCATTACATTATGTAATGATCAAATCGGGGTCTTTAATTTATATGGTTTGGCTGTGTCCCCACTCAAATCTCACCTTGAATTGTAACCCCAACAATTTCCACATATCTTGGGAGGTAATTGAATCATGGAGATGGGTCTTTCCCATGTTATTAATCACATGTGATGATGAATAAGTCTCACAAGATCTGATGGTTTTAGAAAGGGGAGATTCCCTGCGCAAGCTCTCTTGTCTGCCACCAGGTGAGACATGGCTTTCACTTTCTGCCATGATTGTGAGGCCTCCCCAGACCTGTGGAACTGTGAGTCCCTTAAACCTCTTTCTTTTGAAAATTGCCCAGTCTCAGGTATGTCTTTATCAGCAGCATGAACACAGACTAATATAGTAAATTGGTACCAGGAGAGTGGGGCACTGCAGAAAAGATATCTGAAAATTTGGAACTGACTTTGGAACTGGGTAACAGGCAGAGGTTGGAACAGTTTGCAGGGCTCAGAAGACAACAGGAAAATACGGGAGTTTGGAACTCCCTGGAGACTTGTTGAATGTATTTGATGAAAATGCTGATAATTATCTGGACGATGAAATTCAGGTTGAAGTGGTCTCAGATGGAGACGAGGAATTTGTTGGGAACTGAAGCAAAGGTGACTCTTCTTATGTTCTAGGAAAGAGACTGGTGGCATTCCACTGCCCTAAGGATTTGTGGAACTTTGAGCTTGAAAGAGATGATTAAGGGTATCTGGTAGAAGAAATTTTCAATCAGCAAAGCATGTGAGATATGACTTGGATGCTGTTAAAGGCATTCAGTTTTAAAAGGGAAACAGAGCACAAAAGTATGGATAATTCGTGCCTGACAATGTGATAAAAAAGAAAATCTCATTTTCTGAGGAGAAAGTCTAGCCAGCTGCAGAAATTTGCATAGGTAATGAGGAGCCCAATGTTAACCCTCAAGACAATGGGGAAAATGTCTCATTGTATTGATAGACCTTTCTGATATGGGCATATCAGAGATCTTCATCACAGCCCTTCCCATCACAGATTCAGAGGCCTATGAGGGAAAAACGGTTCTGTGGGCTGGGCCCAGGGTCCCTCTGCTGTGTGCCATTTAAGGACTTGGTGCTCTACACCCAGCCATAACTAAAAGGAGGCAAAGTACAGCTCAGTCCATGGCTTCAGAGGGTGGAAGTCCCAAGCCTTGGCAGCTTCCATGTGGTGCTGAACCTATGGGTGCACAGAAGTCAAGAACTGAGCTTTAGGAACCTCTTCTTAGATTTCAGAGGATGCATGAAATCTCTTGGATGAGCAGGCAGAAGTTCACTGCAGGGGTAGGGCCCTCATGGAGAACCTCTGCTAGGGCAGTGCTAAAGAGAACTAACGAGTGTGAGGCCCACACAGAATCCCTATTGGGGTACTGCTTAGTGGAGCTGTGAAAAGAGGGTCACTGTCTTCCAGATCCCAGAATGGGAGATCTACCAACAGCTTGCATCATTCACCTGGAAAAGCTGCAGACACTCAGAGCCAACCCATGAAACCAGCTGGGAAAGGGACTATAACCTGCAAAACCACAGGGCATTAGCGTGACATGGATGTGAGACATGGAGTCCAAGGAGATCATTTTGGAGCTTTAAGATTGGACTACTCCACTGGATTTTGGACTTGCAAGGTGCCTTTGGCCCCTTTGTTTTTGCCAGTTTCTCCCATGTGGAAAGCCTGCATTTACTCAATGCTTCTACCCCCATTGTATCTAGAAAGCAATTAAGTTACTTTTGATTTTACAGGCTCATAGGTGGAAGAGACATGCCTGGTCTCAGATGAGACTATAGACTGTGGACTTTCGAGTTAATGCCGAAATGAGTTAAGACTTTTGGGGACTGTTGGGAAGGCTTGATTGATTTTGAAATGTGAGGACATGAAATTTGAGAGGGGCCAGGGACAAAATGATATGGTTTGGCTGTGTCTCCACCCAAATCTCATCTTGAATTGTAGCTCCGACAATATTCAGGTGCTGTGGGAAGGACCTGGAGAAAGGTAACTGAGTCACGGTGGGTTTTTCCTGTGCTATTCTTAGGCTAGTGAATTAAGTCTCATGAAATCTGATGGTTTTATTAGGGGGAATTTTACTACAAAAGTTCTCTTCGCTTGTCTGCCACCATGTGAGATGAGCTTTTCACCTTTCACTATGCTTGTGAGGCCTCCTCAGACACATGGAACTGTGAGTCCATTAAGCCTCTTTCTTTTGCAAATTGCCTAGTCTTGGGTATGTCTTTATCAGCAGTGTGAAAATGGACTAATACATTAACATTTCCATTATCACAGATACTCATTCTTCATGGTGAGAATGTTAAAATTCTCTCTTCTAGCTGTTTTGAAATATACCACATAAAATTGTTAACTATATCTACTCTTTGTACAATAGCACCCCAGAACTTATTCCTCCTGATTATGACTCTGTGCCTGTAAAGAATCTGTTCTTACCCCTTATTCCCCTCCATTCCCCAGCCTCTAGTAACCACTATTCTACTCACTACTTCCATGAGATCAGCTTTTTTAGATTCCACTGAGTGGTATCTTGTGGTAGTTGTCTTTTTGTGCCTGGCTCACTTCATTTAACATAATGTCCTCCTGGTTTATCCGTGTTGCTGCAAATGATAGAATCTCATTCTTTTTTATGGCCACACAGTATTTCATTGTGTATACATACCACATTTTCTTTCTCTACTCATCCATTAATGGACACTTTGGTTGAATCCATATCTTGACAACTGTGAACACTACTGCGATCAACACAGAAGTATACATATCTTTTTGGCATACCAAAGAAATACTGATTTCATCTTTTTTTTTTTTTTTTTGCTATATGCCCAATAGTAGGATTGCTGGATGCTATAGTAGTTTTATATTTAATTTTTTGAGGAACCTCCATGCTGTTTTCCCTAGTGGTTTTACTAATTTGCATTCCCACTGACAATATATGAGAGTTTCCCTTTCTCTGTATTCTTGCTAGTTATCTATTTGTTATCTTTTGACTTTTTGATAATAGTAACAAGACAAAATTTAATAGTTTGCTCTGAAAAAGTAAGTTCAGGCTCTTTATGATCCCAAATAGACTGTGAGATCCACTGGTATGCCAGTTGAAATCATACATATATTCATTATTTTTTAAAATCATTTTCCCCCCAGAAATTATAGGAGAATCTTTTCACTTCAAAGTCATTAAACTTTAGTCACTGCATATTTCTTTACTGAAAAGACAATGTGTCTATGAATTGGTAATTTCATGATTTAGAGCTTTCATCCCTATTGAACAAATAGTCATACATATATATATTAATTGCCATCATTTCTGAGAAAACAGGATATTGTATAGAGTTGTATTCAAATATAAACGCATTTGGCCGGGCGCGGTGGCTCACGCCTGTAATCCCAGCACTTCGGGAGGCCAAGGTGGGTGGATCACGAGGTCAAGAGATCGAGACGATCCTGGTCAACGTGGTGAAACCCCGTCTCTACTAAAAATACAAAAAATTAGCTGGGCATGCTGGTGCGTGCCTGTAATCCCAGCTACTCAGGAGGCTGAGGCAGGATAATTGCCTGAACCCGGGAGGTGGAGGTTGTGGTGAGCCGAGATCGCGCCATTGCACTCCAGTCTGGGTAACAAGAGTGAAATTCCGTCTCAAAAAAAACAAAAACAAAAACAAAAACAAAAACAAAAAACAAAACAAAAAATATATAAATACATTTTAAAAAAGAATACCAGGCTTAATAAGTTAAATGAAGTGTACTCTACAAGTACCCAATCTGCACTCTGATCTTGATGAGCCTTGACCAATCTATTCCACAACTCATAAACTGATAACTTAAAACTACAAAATTTTTTTGTATCCTGTTTTCCAGTGTTATAGACAGCAATAAAATGTTTAACACCCTCCATCACATATGTGCATATATGGAAAATTAAGTCATCTTCTGCTTAATGGTAATTTGATTCAACCATATAAAATGGAATATTTCTCATCTCATTTTAAATGAAACTATTTTTTTTCAAATTAAATGCTATTAATATTATGAAATATCTACCAGTGATACCAGATAGACAATTTTTGCTAATGCCAGATTCTTGCTTTTTTTCTAAGAATATTGGTCCTGAACTATTGGTTTAATTAGCTTCTCAGCAATCTGGAACATGATACCTGTTCTTGCCATGAATGAATTTTTAAAACAAGTAATTACTCTTTAAATTCTGTTTAAATTTTGCTATTCTACCCCAATAATGTAGTGATATTACTTAGAAATAAAAATGAATCTTTTTAATGATAAACCTCATTTTGAATACACACTAGAAAAAACTCAGATGACTTACCAGAAGTCACATATAGAAAATGACAGAATTTTAATGACTTCTCAAAGATCATATAAATTATATTTGACAATAGGATGAATAGCTATTGGCTTCCAGCCTGAATAGCTAATAATTAGATATTCACTCATTTTCCCTGTTTCCTTTTCAATTACATGTGTGGAATTTTTACCCATGTAGTCACTTGTACCAGTGTGTAGTGGAGACAATTCCCCTTGAGTCTCTCACATTTCTATATGCATTCTGAATAAAACCATTCAGTTTTTGTTCTGGACTGTGGACTATTGACTATTGACTTTGTCTGTTAGGGCTGCTAGGACAAAATACCTTGGACTGATAATATAGGTATTGTTCATAGTCCTGGATACCGGGAAGTTTAAAATCATGGCACCAAGGAATTTGGTGTCTGATGATGGTCCCATTCCCCATACATGATGCTTCTTACTCCACCTTCAACATGAACAGCTCCCTTGAGCTTCTTTTCTAAGGGCACTAATCCCACTCATCAGGGTTTAACTCTCATGACCTAATGACCTCCTAAAGGTCTGACTTCTTTATATTATTGCATTGAGATTTAATTTTAACACACAAATTTGGGGTTGGGCAGAAACATTCAAACTGTAGTTATTACTTTTTCATGGATGTTTATATAAAACCTCAGCTCTAGTGACAGTCAGCTGTCTTGTTTCTTAACATCACATTTTCTTTTTGGGATGAAACTTAAGTAGGGTTTCCACAGTCCCATGTCTGAAGACTAACTATGTGGATAGAACATCTGGGCTGGCCATATACTGTTTATATGGAGCCCCTTCACATATCTAGCCTGAGTTTCTTCATAGCATGCACATACCATGATAGACTTAAGTGATCTCAAGTTAGTCAGGCTTCTTACTTGGTATCTGTCATTCCCTGGCTTCCCATTCCAAGCAAACATGCCAAGAAGTTAGGGGGACTGTGCAAGGCTCTAATGACTTAACCTTGGAAATCCCCAAACGTTGGAAGATCACAGTCTTCTACTTGTCAGACAAGTGACTAGGGCTATTTCAGATATATAAGAAAGAGAATTCCCACTTCTTAATGAGAGGAAAAGCAAATAATTTGTAGCAATTTTATTCTATTACCTCTGTAAATAAATTCCTGAAAGCTGAAAAACAATTACCTCAGGAGTATTAAAATGTTTACAATATAGGTCTGGTATTCCAATGCAATCCTACGAACATTATAACATATACTCATTTATTTACATAAAACCTATTTTTGTTTCCCTAGATAAATTCTTAGACTTTAAGTCAACAAAACCTCTGATGCAATTGCAATTTAAGTAAATTGATATTATAAAATCAGTATGCCAACTTTAACATATTTCCAGAGGGAATGTAGAAAATAGTAGTCCTGAGGTTTCCCAAGCAAATTTTCAATGTCATAATTCATATGCATGCCAATAAAAACCAAATATAGTGAAAACACGTGGGAAAAAAATGTTAAAAGTAATAACAATGCAAAGTTAAAGTTATCTTGTTAACGTTAGAACTTTAACAAAGCAAAATAAGGCTGAAGGAAAAATGTCTTAAAACTTTGTTCTTGGCCGGGCGCGGTGGCTCAAGCCTGTAATCCCAGCACTTCGGGAGGCCGAGGCGGGTGGATCACGAGGTCGAGAGATCGAGACCAACCTGGTCAACATGGTGAAACCCCGTCTCTACTAAAAATACAAAAAATTAGCTGGGCATGGTGGTGCGTGCCTATAATCCCAGCTACTCAGGAGGCTGAGGCAGGAGAATTGCCTGAACCCAGGAGGCGGAGGTTGCGGTGAGCCGAGATCGCGCCATTGCACTCCAGCCTGGGTAACAAGAGCGAAACTCCGTCTCAAAAAAAAAAAAAAAAAAAAAAAAAACAACTTTGTTCTTGCGGAAAGATAAAAATTTGGTAAGAACAACAACAAAAAAAACTAAATTTAATTAAAAATGCATTGTAATCAATTGGAAATATTTAAGAAAAATAGAAAATGAAAAATCCTTGGTGAAACAGCAAAGCTAACAAAGAGTTACATAAGAATTAAAATATAAAAGTACCTTATATTAAAAATATAAAAGGTTGTTTACCTTACAAATAAAAATATAAATTTATTAATAGAGAAAAATATGGAAATAGCCCTAGACTAATATATGAACTACAGAGTTTGGTCTCAATACCAGTTTTAATTTATTCTCTAAGGGAACATGGACTAATCAAAATCTCTTTGGTTCTCTTTTATTTGTTAAATTGAATTAGATATGGGATTTTATAGACTAGATTTTTCCCCTTTTGAATAATTTGCTTCATTTTGTCCTTTGTAATCTTTGTAATACAAAATGTACATATAAACATATACTTGTACAATGGGTGTGTATATGTATACATATACTTACACACATACACATACGTACACATATAAACACATATACATGTGTATATATGTTTAACATACAATATATAATATATAAATCATAATGGATGTTATAAATATAAAGTAATAAGTTAATAAGTTTATAATTATAAAGTAATACACTCATATGATTAAAACTACAAAGATTACAAATGATTATATGGTGAAAAGTTAATCTTCCTGCTATACCAGGCATCTGGTTCCAATTTCCAGAGTAGACTAAGGATAATAGTGTCTGATGTATTCCTTCAGAAAGCCTCTTTTCATACCCATGGGCATGCATATAAACGAACACACATTTATATACACATATATTTTAAAGAAATATATATATTATTCCACATCAGCACAAACAGGTATACTATACTGTTTTCATAATTTATTTTCATATTAGATTTCATTATTACCCTATAAAAATATTACATACACACACACACCACACACACACACACACACACACACACACACACACACTACTCGCATGCATATTTAAAACATAGGAATTGATTTTTAGAAGGGGAATTAATGAATGACAGGTGTACATTTAGAAATTTGAAAGCTGTTTCTAAATTGGCTTATGAACAATCCACCAGTGATGTCCATTACTACTACTACCAGTGATGTGGGAGAAAGCATTTCCCCAAAACTCTGATAGCAGTTGTATTATCAAGCTTTTAAATCTTTACTTGTTAGACAAACGGTAACATTTCATTGTTTTAATCCTAGGTGAAGTTTTGTATATTTTCAAGTGTTTATTAACTAAGTATATTTAGTTTTATGACACACCTATTTTGACTAATTCTCTATTATTTTGTGATTAGAGCATTTGAAATATTTTATATGTGATAAATGTTATGTTTCTCAATTTTAAGTTCACTTTTTAATTTTTAAATTATTTTTAAAATTGTTGTTGAGTTTTAAAGATGATTACATACACAATTTTATCTTCTTTTCTATTTGGGAGTTCCAATTACATACCAGGTGATCCATTCACTGTTTGATTTCTAATACTCAATATAGCTTTATATGTAAAAACTATTACTTGTCATTCCTAAACTTAGAAGATAGATCTATAGAGTGACACTTGCTGAAGTCACAGAAACAAATGCAACACACAAAAATCCAGGAAAAAAAAACAAAATTCATCCTAAAGTTATCAAGTGGTGACTGATAAATATGTGTGAGAATTTAGCATCTTGTCTTAGCTCTAAATCTTGTCCTTCAGTTCAGTGGGTCCAACAGAAGAGTTATGTTTTCTCTAAACTTCATACTCTTACCTATGGTTTAGAAACAGCTTCAGATATTAGTAAATCAGTAAGTATACGACTGACTTGATTATATGTCCAGCAGTGCTCTAGGTATGCAAACTATGACAAGAAAAATATAAGACCTAGCTTTTTTTGCATTTAAGACATATAAATACTAATTTGGGGGACTAGTTACACATATCAAACGAAAAGAGAATAATGATTGGGTGTCTCTGAGTCCAATTATAAATTTTAAGTGAAGGGAGAAATCTATAATGGTAAACATAGACAAGGGGAAAATCTCAGAGCTTGAGCAGTACACTAAAATATTTATATTTTCTAGACAGGATTAAACTAAAAATGTTTGACAGTAGAGTGAATTAAACAAAAGGAATTAGGAAGAAGAATATGGAGACTAATCGAACTGGATTGGAAATCTCATTTTGAAGAGTAATGAGACTGAAGATGAAGTTTAGGAAGGGTCCCAATTTGTAAAGAAAGAAGTAAATAAACAAGTTTTCCAGATATTACATAATAAGCTGAAAGTGCATTAGAAAGATTAGGCTTACCTTTCAATGTGATATAAAGTGCATGGAGAGCTAGAAGCAGGGAAACCTGTGCTTACAGTGACATCTGTGCCTTAAATGGCAAATATTTCGTTTAAATCAATTAATGATAGAAATAGGGGAAGATAATGAATCCTAAAGTCATTTAGGAAGATTTATGAGTGAGTCAAAGGCTAAAGCCTGGCAGCATGGTTTAATCTGTATCCACTGAGAAAAATGTCAATTGAGAAAATGATGCAATTTTAGGAAACAAAGATGTATTTTTTATGCTTTAGTGTGGAAAAATATTGCTTTTTTTCTCGATAACCTTCTAATTTTCACTTAAGTAATAACATTTTGAAATTGTTTTATGGTAGTTGGAATATGGCTTATACCACTGAGTAAAATTTGTATTTGATTAGAATAGTGGATAAACTCTCATCAACAGTTTTTCTAGGTTTAAAATAATTCTATTGCAAATGGTTTTAAATTATTAGATTGATACAAAAATAATTACATTTTTTGCCATTTATTTTAATAAAATGTCAGGAATCAGCAGAATATGTCTCTTAGATATTGAGACCAAGACTGTATTAAACAACTTCTTCAATTAAATTAAGTGAAAAGAATCTCAGTAAATTTTCACAAGACTTTCCTAAGGTTGTATAATCTTTTTCCAAGGGTGTCTTTGTGACAAAGAATATTTCTTTTAATATATTGATTGTCCTACAAAAAGCAAGAAAAATAAGAAATTTACTAAATATTTGCCTTTATAGATCCTAAGTGTTGCTCATGAAAACATCAGAAAAGTTATCTAGAAATACAGTACTTCTTTGAAAATCTTGTTTGCAAATGTTATTTTATGATAAAGTACGCTTATTTGCAAGTGGTCTTTCTGTCCACCTTAGAAGTTAGGACTATTCTCATAATACCTTTATTTTCTATCAATACAAAATGACCTACTATCATTTATTACTAGTCATGACATGGTTGTAAAGAAACAAAAGCTATAATCTTAACTTTTAACAACCTATTAAGGCCAGGTATGCTGTAATACCAGCACTTTGAGAGGCCAAGGTGGGTGGATCACTTGAGGTCAGAAGTTCGAGACAAGCCTAGCCAACATGGTGAAACCCTATGTCTACTAAAAATACAAAAATGCAGCCAGTCATGGTGGCAGACGCCTGTAATACCACCTACTCAGGAGGCTGAGGCAGGAGAATGGCCTGAACCCAGGGAGTGGAGGCTGCTGTAAGCTGAGATGCACCATTGTATGTTGACCTGGGTGACAGAACGAGACTCTGGCCAAAAAAAAATAATAATAATAATCAAATCATTATATTCTGTTATTGTAATGGAACTTCAAAGTCACCTTAACTGCCCATTTTGATAAGTGTTTTCTTAATTGGTGGAAACATTCATCTTTACAACCAAATAATATTAACAGAGCACTTTCTGTCTAAAAGTCTTAAAAGAAAAAAAAAGTAAGTTTATATTTTCTGATCTCATATCTACACTTTGCTTCACTTATAACATTTTTCTTTGTCAACATTTTTAAGATGACTAATTGTTTCATTTTGTCAGGGAATGAAGAGATTTCTGAAACATAGAACGTTCAGTTTTAAAGCCAAGTCAGTCACCGAGAGACGGGTATGCACTGTAATTATGAGTGTTCTTTCTGTATAACCTTTTTAAATGCTGTAGATCTGCATTAAATCTTGTTTCCCCTTAAAGTTAATTTATGACACAATAGGAAAAGTTAGAGGACCATATAATTTATCATCCAAACAAACCAGGACATTTTTGAGAGTTAAAGGAAACACAATTAATGGTTTACCTGGGACAAAAGGTGTACAACAGACTAGACAAGCCCAGGATTTATGAGCGCCTTTGCCTGGGTGACCCTTTGAAATTGCGTTATTCAAAAACTTTCATAGCTTATTCATTTCAATAAAATAAAAGTTTTACCTGGGACTACAAAATGTTTCATGACCAGAGCCCCTTTACATCTCTAATTTTCTCTTCTACACTCTCCTTACCCTCTCTGACACTGAATGCCTTGTTCTTCCTTTGACATGCCAGGTACTTTCCTACAGTAAAATGATTCCACTGGTTGTTCCATTTGCCTTTCCCTTGTCTCCTTTAATGTTTCTTCGAATGTTCCTTTTTCACTGAAATTTATACTGACCACCATAAAACTGTTATCTCTTTCCTCTTTCCAGCATCTTTTACATTCCTTACTTTTCTTCCCATCATAATTGTCACCTGGTAACATACTATTCTATTTGCATGTTGGTTATAGAGTGCTGTCTATCTCCTCTCTTTTAGAAAATAAACTGCCTAAGATCAGAGAGTTTATTTCTGATCTCAGCATTACCTCTGAATTTCTCAGCATTGTTTTCTGATTTATACCAAACGCCTTGAACAAGGCCAGACACATAGTAGGTGAGCAGTATATATGTATTGAATAAATAGATACTCTTTTGGACATTTTTCCATATATTCCAAGTTTAGGCACAGATTTCATCCTGCAATCATGCAATGATGTAGTCCTCATTTAAAAACATTTTTATTTGATAAACAATGCCTAATCATACTCTGAAAATTTTCTCCTTCTGAATGTTTGCCATCACTTTACTTGTATTAGTATAAACCACTGAAATCAGTATTTTCTAAACTATGTTCTATAAAACACCAGATCAGCAAAATATTGATGAATATTTTACATTGACACACACGTCCATATACATCCGTACAAGTTATGCATTTAAATACCTTTCATATGCATTATGAATATGAGGATTTTAGGGTATCATATTTCCAAAACTTATTTGGCCATGGATTCCTTTTTCAGGTCCCCACAGTTGAAATTTCCATGGTCATTCTTCAAAATATATTCATTATTGGTTTATTTCTGCTGTTTGATCCTATGCATGCACAGAGGAGGACACAGTCAACTAAAAGCTGATGCATATAATTTGAATACATATGAAAATTTCTCAACATGGTAGGAAAGCATTGTGTGTCCTTAGGCACTGAGTGTTTAAAAGAGGAAGATAAAGTGAGACCTCTGAGGTCAAACTGAGGATTTAGATTGCATCCTCAATCTCTTCTTCTAAGGTCTCCATTCATGGTTGTTTTGGGATGTGAACTGTTGTGAGATGGAGGGGGAGGTGCAAAATTGGAAGAAGATGGCAAACTATTTACATATATAATACTAAGCAAAGATATTCATTCTAATTTAAGGGGAAGCAAGACAAAACATCTTGAAAAGAAAATTCTACTCTTTAAATAAATGTGTATTAAGAAAACTATACTGAAGCATTAGAGTTTCTATCAGTTTCCATGCTGTTGACTGATTTGTTGGGATGGACAATATGTTTGATATCTGCCTTAAAGAAAAGTCAATTCTATGTTACTGCACTTTGAAACTAGAAAATCAAGAGTTTGATTCCTGGAGGAATAAACTAGCTCATTGGTATTATAAACAAGAATATAATTATTTCTTATCAAATTTAGAGCTAAATAAGTATCTCCTACCAATAAATAAAAAAAAAATTAAAAAAAAAAAGAAATAGCAGAATGGAAAAAATAGGTAAGAGAAGTAACAATTTAAGAAGTTAAAAAAGGAAAAAAAAACTAACAGAAATAATAGATGAAAAAACAGTCAATGTCAAGAGTCAACGAAATATACTTTTTTTTCTTGCTTATCCTTTTTACCTCTAGTACCCAGAAGCACACATAATTCAATTACTATATTTTAAGTGAACAACTCAGTGAATGGTAGTTACCATGGGACAATGTGTTAGGCCAAAAAAGAATTTTAAATCTCAGCATAATTGAGAAAAAATAATGGAGGGCTGGTTGGGGGTCCAGAAATAAATAACAGTAATTTATTATGAGTGGAACATAATAGAAAAGGTCAAAAAATCAAGATGGAATTGCAGAAAGGAAATCAGGGTCATAGTCACCTCTGAGTACCTACTAATCAGCAAAACTTGAGGACTGGTACAAAACACATATAAATGGGTATTGTCTTAATCTATTCTGTCTTATATAACAAAGTACCATGGACTGAGTGGCTTATAAACTACAAATTTATCTTTCACAGCTCTGGAAGGTCGAAATTCAGGGTAAGGTTGGTTTCTGGTGCAGACCCTCTTCTCATTGTATCTTTATATGGCAGAAAGAGGGTGAGAGACCTCTCTGCAGTCCCTCTTATAAAAACATACATCTCATTAATTAGGTCTTCACCCTCATGACTTAATTACTTCCAAAGGTCCCACCTCCTAATACCATCCTAACATTTTAAGTCAAGATTTCAACATATTAATTGGTGTGTAGAGGCATATAAATTTAGTCCATAGAAGATATCTTTTGGACGCAATGCTTTTAGTGGTCAGTGTTGTTTCTTGGCCTTCTTGCATCCATGCATTCTTCCCAAGAGAACCCGAGTTCCTTGGGAATAAGACATTTTTCTTGCTGGTTATCATCCTGTGGTACTCCGTAACATTTTCTGTACTCCATTAGTCAATTGAATACTGCTTCCTTGAAATTCAAATTTATGGCATTTCTAAGAGAATGAATCTATTTAGCATTCATTTGTCCATGCATAAGTCTTGAAAAATAAATCTGTTTCTGCAATGAAATCAGTGCGGTAGTTCCTCTGCTATTATTTTTATTCCTGTGGATGTGTATATCTCATTCTATAGATTTCTTGGAGGCAGCTACAGTTCATGTTATAACCAAATACCTGAACTGCACAATGGTGGATGATATTTGCAATCTGTCATATAGGCTTAATTTAAATTACTGAATACATATACTGTTAACTTTAAAAGTACAATTTATAGGGAATCCCACCATGATGGCCTAGTAAGAACAGCTCTGGAGCTCAGTTCCCAGGGAGAGAGATGCAGAAGGCGTGTGATCTCTGCATTTCCAACTAAGGTACCAGGTTCATTTCAATAAGAATTGTTAGTGGGTGTAACCCAAGGAGGGCAAACTAAGGCAGGGTGGGGTGCTGCCCCACACGGAAAGTGGAACTGACTGGAGGACTGGGGACTTTACCCCCTCGGCACTCTGGTTCAGATAGTGCACTTCTTCCATAACCTTTGCAGCCACAGTCCAGGAGAACACTGCCAGGCTGAACAGTGTGGCAAGTTACCAACACAGATCTGAGTGACAGCTCTGGCAGGCCCAGCACCACAGGTTTTCAGCACAGATCTGGGCAGAAGTTTTGACTAGTGCTGAGAACGCCTGTGGGACAGATCTACCTGACCCCCAAGAAAGAGAGGAAGCTGAAAGCAGGGAGACAGGTGATACACCTTGGTAGGTCCCACCCCAACAAAGACCAGCAAACTGAAGCCGTCTCACTTAAGAGTTTTGCAGCCAGCCCATTACTTTGACCTCCGGGACAATGGAGCTCAGTTGGGGGAAGGGCGTCCACCATTGTGAAGGCAAGTCTTATCTCGCCTGTGTAAACAAAGACAGAGGAAGCCTACACAGCAGCCAGGCTGAGTCCAAGGCAGCTCAGCTGCACCTCTGCAGGCAGACCAGACACTGCCTCCTCAAGTGGCTGCCTGACCCCTGTATAATAATTTTTTAAAAAAAAAAGCTTCATACAGGAGAGATATTGGTGACACATGGTGGGTACCCTTCTGGGATGAAGCCACCAGAGTAAAGATCAGAGAGCAATCCTCGCTGCTCTGCAGCCCCTGTGGGTGATTACAGGCAAGCAAGTTCTGGACTGCACCTCCAGCAGTCCTACAGCACAGAGGCCTGACTGTTAGAAGGCAAACTAAAAAACAAAATGAAATAGCTTCAACATCAACAGAAAGGATGTCCACTTAGAGAACCCATTCGAAATCACCAACTTCAAAAATCAAAGGTAGATGAATTCACTAAGATGGGAAGAAACCAGTGCAAAAAGTATGAAATCATCAAAGACCGGAACGCCTCTCCTCCTCCAAGGGATCATAACTCCTCACCAGCAAGGGAACAAAACTGGATGGAGAATGAGTTTGATGAATTGACAGAAGCAGGCTCCAGAAGGTGGTTAGTAACAAACTTCTCTGAGCTAAAGGAACATGTTTTAGCCCAATGCAAAAAAACCAAAAATTTTGAAAAAATGTTAGACAAAATGCTAACTAGAATAACCAGCTTAGAGAAGAACATAAATGACTGAGGGAGCTAAAAAAAAATTACATAGCATGAGAACTTTGCAAAGCATACACAAGTTTCAATAGCTGAATTGATCAAGCAGAAGAAAGGTTATCAGAGACTGAAGGTCAACTCAATGAAATAAAGGGAGAAGGCAATATTAGAGAAAAAAAGAGTGAAAAGAAATGAGTAAAGCCTCCAAGAAATACGGGATTATGTGAAAAGACCAAATCTATGTTTGATTGGTGTCACCGAATGTGATGGGGAGAATGAATCCAAGCTGGAAAACACTCTTCAGGATATTATCCAGGAGAACTTCCCCACCTAGCAAGGCAGGCCAACATTCAACTCCAGGAAATACAGAGAACACCACAAAGACAATCCTCAAGAAGAGCAACCCCAAGGCACATAATCGTCAGATTCACCAGGATTGAAATGAAGGAAAAAATGCTAAGGGCAGCCAGAGAGAAAAGTCAGGTCGCTTGCAAAGGGAAGCCCATTAGACTCACAGTGGATCTCTCAGCAGAAACCCTACAAGTCAGAAGATAATGGGGGCCAATATCCATTACGAAAAGAACTTTCAATGCAGAATTTTATATCCAGCCAAACTAAGCTTCATAAGTAAAGGAGAAATAAAATCTTTTACAAACAAGCAAATGCTGGGAGATTTTGTCACCACTAGACCTGCCTTACAAGAGCTCCTGAAGGAAGCACTAAACACGGAAAGGAACAACCAGTACCAGCCACTCCAAAAACATACCAAATGGTAAAGACCAATGACACAATGAAGAAGCCGTGTCAACTAACAAGCAAAACAACGAGCCAGTAACAAAATGGCAAGATCAAATTCACACATAATGATATGAACATTAAGTGTAAATGGTCTAAACGCCCCAATAAAAAGACACAGACTGGCAAACTGGATAAAAAGTCAAGACCCATCAGAGTGCTGTATTTAGGAGACCCATCTCACGTGCACAGACACACATAGATTCAAAATAAAGGGATGGAAGAAGCTTTACCAAGCAAATGGAGAGCAAAAAAAGTAGGGGTTGCAATCCTAGTCTCTGATAAAATGGACTTTAGACAAACAAAGATCAAAAGAGACAAAGAAGGGCATTACATAATGGTAAAAGGATCAATACAACAAGAAGAGGCAAATATCCTCAATATATATGCACCCAATACAGGAGCACCCAGATACATAAAGCAAGTTCTAAATGACTTATGAAGAGACTTAGACTCCCACACAATAATAGTGGGAGACTTTAACACTCTACTGTTGATATTAGACAGATCTACGAGACAGAAAATGAACAAGAATATCCAGGATTTGAACACAGATCTGGACCAAAAGGACCTGACAGACATACAGAACTCTCCATTCCAAATTCACAGAATAAACATTCTTCTCAGCACCACATCACACTTACTCTAAAACTGACCACATAAGTGGAAGTAAATCACTCCTCAGCAAATGCAAAAGAATGAAAATCATAACAAATAGTCTCTCAGAGTACAGTGCAATCAAATTAGAACACAGGATTAAGAGACTCAGTCAAAACTGCACATCTACATGGAAACTGAATAACTTGCTCCTGAAAGATGACTGGACAGACAATAAAATGAAGGCAGAAATAAAGATGTTCTTGAAACCAATGAGAACAGACACACAATGTACCAGAATCCCTGGGACACATTTAAAGCAGTGTCTAGAGGGAAATTTATATCAATAAATGTCCACATGAGAAGAGAGGAAAGATCTAAAATCCACACCCTATCATCAAAATTGAAAGAGCAAGAGAAACAAGATTAAAAAAATTAAAAAGCTAGCATAAGAAATAACTAATATCAGAGCAGAACTGAAGGAGATACAGACACAAAAATACCCTTCAAAAAGTAATATATCCAGGAGCTGTTTTTTTGAAAAGATAAACAAAACAGACCGTTAGCTAGAATAACAAAAAAGAAAAAAGAGAAGAATCAAATAGATGCAATAAAAAATGATAAAGTGGGTATCACCACCAATTCCACAGAAATACAAACTGCCATCAGCTATTACTACAAACAACTCTGTGCACATAAACCAGTAAATCTGGAAGAAATGGATAAATTTCTTGGACACTTGCACCCTCCTAAGAATAAACCAGGAAGAAGATGAAACCAGGAAGAAGTTTGAAATAGGCAAACAACAAGATCTGAAGTTGAGGCAGCAATTAACAGCCTACCAACCAAAAAAAGTCCAATTCCAGATGGGTTCACAGCCAAATTCTACCAGATGTACAAAGAGGAGCTGGTACTATTCTTTCTGAAACTACTGCAAACAATACAAAAGAGAGAATCCTCCCTAACTCAATTTATGAGACCAACATCATCCTGAAATCAAAACCTGGCAGAGATACAACTAAAAAAGGAAACTTCAGGCCAATATCCATGATGAACATTGATGCAATAATCTTCAATGAAATACTGGCAAACAGAATGCAACAGCACATCAAAAAGCTTATTCATCATGATCAAGTAGGCTACAACCCTGCCTGGTTGAACATATGCAAGTCTATAAATGTAATACATCACATAAACAGAACCAAAGACAAAAACCACATGATTATCTCAATAGACACAGAGAAGGCCTTTGACAAAAATCAACAGTGCTTTATGCTAAAAACCTTCAATAAACTAGGTATCAGTGGAACTTATCACAAAATAATAAAAGCTATTCATGACAAACCCACAGCCAATATCATACTGAATGGGCAAAAACTGGAAGTACTCCCTTTGAAAACTGGCACTATACAAGGATGCCCTCTCTCACCACTCCTATTTAATATAGTATTAGAAGTCCTAGCCAGAGCAATCAGGAAAGAAAAAGAAATAAAGCGTATTCAATCAGGAAAGGACAAAGTCAAATTGTCTCTATTTGCAGATGACAGGATTGTATGTTTAGAAGACCCCATCATCTAAGCCCAAAATCTCAAGATGACAAGCAACTTCAGCAAAGTCTCAGGATACAAAATCAATGTGCGGAAATCACAAGCATTCCTATACACCAATAACAGACTAACAGAGAGCCAAATCAAGAGCAAACTCCTATTCACAATTGCTATGAAGAGAATAAAATACCTAGGAATACAACTAACAAAGGATGTAAAGGACCTCTTCAAGGAGAACTACAAACCACTGCTAAAGGAAATAAAGAGGACACAAACAGATAGAGAAACATTCCATGTTTATGCTTAGGAAGAATCAATATTGTGAAAATGGCCATACTACCCAAAGTAATTTATAGATTCAACACTATCACCATCAAGCTACCATTGACTTTCTTCACAGAAATGGAAAAAAAAAAAAAAAAAAAAAAACAACACTTTAAATTTCTTATGGAACCAAAAGAGAGACTACATAGCCAAGACAATCCTAAGCAAAAAGAACAAAGCTGGAGGCATCACACTACCTGAATTCAAACTATACTACAAGACTACAGTAATCAAAACAGCTTGGTACTGTTACCAAAACAGAGATATAGAGCAGTGGAACCAAATGGAGGCCACAGAAGCAATGCCACACATATGCAACCATCTGATCTTTGACAAATCTGACAAAAACAAGCAATGGGGAAAGGATCCCCTGTTTAATAAACGTGTTGGGAAAACTGGCTAGCCATGTGCAGAAGGCAGAAACTGGACCCCTTCCTTAAATCTTATACTAAAATTAACTCCAGATGGATTAAATATCTAAACATAAGACTTAATACCATAAAAAAGAAGAAAACCTAGGCAATACCATTCAGGACATAGGCATAGGCAAGGACTTCATGACTAAAACACCAAAAACTTGGCAACAAAAGCCAAAGTAGAAAATAGGAATCTAGTTAAACTTAAGAGTTTCTGCACAGCAAAAAAAAAAAAAAAAAAAAAAAAAAAAAAAAAAAAAAAACAATCATTAGAGTGAACCAGCAACCAACAGAATGGCAAAAAAATTTTGCAATTTACCCATCTGACAAAGGGCTAATATCCAGAATCTACAAAGAACTAAAGCAGATTTACAAGATAAAAAGAAACAAACCCATTCAAAAGTGGCAAAGGATAGGAACAAACACTTTTCAAAAGAGAACATTTATGAGGGCCACCAAACATATGAAAAAATGCTCATCATCACTGGTCATTAGAGAAATGCAAATCAAAACCACGCTGAGATACCGTCTCAATGCCAGTTAGAACGGAGATCATTAAAAAATATAGAGACAACAGATGCTGGAGAGGAGGTGGAGAAATAGGAACACTTTTACACTGTTGGTGGGAGTGTAAATTAGTTCAGCTATTGTGGAAGACAGTGTGGCACTTTCTCAAGGACCTAGAAATAGAAATTCCATTTGCTATAGCAATCCCATTACTGGGTATATATCCAAAGGATTATAAATTGTTCTACTATAAGGACACATGCGCACATATGTTCATTGTGGCACTGTTTACAATGGCAAGACATAGAACCAACCCAAATGCCTATCAATAACAGACTGGACAAAGAAAATGTGGAACATACACACCATGGAATACTTTGCAGCCATAAATAACAATGAATTTGTGTCCTTTGTAGGGGCATGGATGAATCTGGAAACCATCATTCCCAGCAAACTGACACAAGAACAGAAACCAAACACTGCATGTTCTCACTCATAGGCAGCTGTTGAACAATGAGAACACATGGTCACAAAGAGGGGAACATCACACGCAGGATCTATTGGGGTCTGGGGGCTATGGGAGGGACAGCGAGGGGTGGGGAGGTTGAGGAGTGATAACACTGGAAGAAATGCCTGATGTAGATGATGGGGGATGGAGACAGCAAACCACCATGGCATGTGGGTGCCTATGCAACAATCCTGCAAGATCTGCACATGTACTGCAGAACTTAAAGTACAATAAAAATATAATTTATAATTTTAGATAAGGAGAGGAAGAGACTTTATTTCTTATAAAGGGTTGCAGCCTGCAGGATGGCCATTCTGATAGGGTAGGAAGCATAGCTGCCAGTAGAAGCCAGAAACAGATAATTTGAGGGAGGAGCAAAGGGAAAGGAACAGGAATTTATGCTGAATCAGGTGGCCAAATATAAGTTTTTAGTAAGTTATAGGTGGAATCATAAATATTTATGAAAGCTGTGCAACTGAGCTTCATGCCGCTCTGTGGGACCCATGTACAAAAATTGGTAGGATTATTGTTTCAAAGGTGGAGTTTTTAGCCCTCTGATGACAAACAGTGAATCAGAGGACATGAAAACTCTTACTCTGCATTCTTCATAGACTGTCCAGAAACTCTCTGTGTTGGGTGGCCTCTTATGAGGAAAAAAATAGGGGTAGCATTAGGTAGTTGATATCAGTGGTGACATTTCTTGAAAAGGTTGGTTTCTCTTTAGCCCTTAGGGAACAAAGACTAATGGCAGTTGGCAAGAAATAGGAACGTGTAAGGAGGCACATTCAACCTCCTACCCCTTTCTATCATGACCAAGGACTTAATTTTCAAGGTTACTATGGGGTCTCCAAGGCCAAAAGATGGTCCATTCAGTCAGTTGGGAAGCATAGAATCTTATTTTTAGTCTGCAACACACACACACAAGCACATACAAATATCTTTTTGTAATTTATATTCTTAGCACTTTTCTTACTATATTTTAGATATCTATGATAAATATCACCATATACAGACATATGTGTGCTATACATGTTTCTTTTCACTTGTAAGGTCCTCAAGAGATTTATCATTGCATTCTTAATATCTAATAAAATGCCTAGCAAATAATACAGTATTAAGTATTTAAGTAAATAACTATTTTATTAATTTTTGGCTTATAAAGTCCCACTACTTATATGTTGATTAAAATGGCATTCAGACAAGAGCTAACTACTCCTGATATATGTACCTAAACCTTAATTTATCAGACTTGAGTGGACTAGAAGTTTATAATTACACAAACATAAGTCATTCTTCAAAATGTGTATTACATTGTCTAAAATGTGTAAACTTCTAGATGTTTATAACTTTTGAACAACATTTGCATGACTGACTTTTTCACTTTTCTTCCAGGTACTTGATATATATTTTTAAGTTATTTTAATATTTTCTGCTTTAAAAGAGTAATAAGTTTATATACAATAGTTTTTAAGACTTAGAAAAATCTACAGACCTAGCACAATCCAAGGAGTTCTCTAGAACTTTTGCTAATTTATGTCTTTCCACAAACACTGAGGAGGGCTGGAGGAATGTACTCACTGAGGTTGGATTCATAAAGAAATGAAATTGATGAGAAGACAACTGAGTAGGCAGGTATTTTTTAGCTAATATTCCTAAAGCATTTCTCTGCATATGTCCAACCAAGAGCCCGTGAGAATTGAAGAGAATCACAGAAAATATTAGTACTCATTAGCAACTGAAGTGGTTGCTAATGGAAGAGCTGAGACACACACTCAATGTAGAGTCCACACACACTCTCAAAGAGAGTTGTGGATACTATTATGCTATGTTATACAGAAAGCTTTTCAACCCAATTTCTCCTGGACACATGCCAGATGTTTTTCAGAGAAGGTAGTATTATACGGGAAAGTAACAATTCATACTTTATTATTTCAATAATAAGATATTTCTTATTCACAAGTTTACATCCTGATGATATTTAGTATTGGCTAGAATACCAGGAATAGAAGCTATAACATACTGTTGCTGGGATGCAAATTAATATTGTCACTTTGGAAAGAAATTTGTATGCAACTTACGTGATAAAATTGAAAAGGTAAATTTCCCATCAGAATTCTAAGTATATGCCCTTATAAAAGTATTGTGTGTCTGTGTGTGTGTGTGTGTGTGTGTGTGTGTATAAAACAAGATATTTGGATGGGTGTTTATTGTTACATTTTGGGGAATAATGAAAACCTAGAAACACTCAAAGCCCATAAATAAGGTAAATAATAGTGATATGTACTTATATTTGCATATACTATCACACAATGAAATATTACATTTTAATCAAAGGGAAATCATTGCATATATAGCTATATTCATGACAATCAAAAATATTGAATTAACAGAACAAAAATGATAACAAATTATTCTAACACCATTTATATAAAATGTAAAAAGTATATGCAAATGATATGTGTATAAACAGTCATACATATATATGAAAACACAGGCTATCTAAGCTTGCTTGTGTGGTCCTTGGAGGAGAGTATAATGCTACATTAAGAGCAATGGAAGTGTGACAGATTGTAGAAATAATTTTCCTCCCTCACAATACTCATGCACTTTGCCATGTGACTTTCCAGGTCCTCCCAACAAGAGGTGGAGACTATCCCTCCATCTCCTTGAATCTGGAAATGTCCCAGTGACTTGCTTTGGCTATAGCATGTGATGAGAGTGAGGGTGTGTCTGCTCTGAGACTAGACCCTAAAAATGCTGGCATCATTTTACTTCTCTGAATCCTGCCAATACCATGTGAGCAAGCTCTGGCTGGCCTGCAGACGGCTGAGATACTATGTGTAAGCTATGTTGAGTTTTCCCAGCAGAAGCCATCATAGACAACCAGCCCCCAGCAGCTGACTTCATTCACTGAAATGAGAAGAACTGCCCAGACCAAATTGCTCACCTGTAGAATTATGGACTAAACAAATGCTTGTGGCTTTAAATCTGAGCATCTGGGGCTTTTTTGTTATATAAGAAAAGGTAACTGATAGTTGAGGGAATCATAGATACTGTCCACCTGGAGACTGGAAAGCAAATACTGGTTAATTAGCTCACAGTTCTGCTGAGTAAATAAGACATACAGAAATGTCATTTGGTAACTGTGTTGTTTTCTTTCGCTATGACCTTACTGCACCCCTCACTGCAGGCCTGAGGCAACCATCAAGAACTTGCAAACACTTACAGAACGCCGTAACGTGATTTCTCTGCTTTTATATTTTACTTTTTAATTCATCCAAGACTCAAGCTTATTTTTAATTCATACTATGAAATTCAAGTAACAGTAACATATATTTTTCTTTTTTAGAAAAGTTATAGGGTAAAGATAGAAGCATCCAACTCTTGAAAACATTAGAAATTACATCAAATTCATCCAGCCCATTTTAATAACCTACATGAAGCGGAGGTGAATCAATATTGCTTTGTTCCCACAGTCTTAACCTACGTAATAAGAGCAATGTATTCTAAAATTATAAAAATGTATTTCTTGCGTTTTAAAGCATCTACCAAGGTTGTTTTTTACTGTTAAATACCATCATAAATATGGAAGGAAACACTATTTTTTCTGAATAATTTGTGTTCACTGCATTTAAATGTTAGTAGATTAAAATCATGACATTAGAAAACACATGGGATTGTCCATATAAATTTTAATTGAGATCCTCCTTCTTGATAGGTTTAAAAGTGTAAATATCAGCAAAATATCTTACCATACCAAATTTATCAATTCTTTAATATCTAAATTCTTTAATAACTCTCTTGTGCTGTTCACTATTATTATTTTGACATTAGCTAAAATTCTTGTTTGAAATGCTATGCTGGTATCTAAATAAACAGAAAACTTTAGCAAGTCATATACCCAGAGACACGTTAAAATTGTCTGGACTGGAAAAATCAATATTCCCAAGAACACTGGTTAATTTAAAATACCATTAATATACATTTGTTATACAGTTCACTTCAATTTTATCTAAAACTAATAGAATGCAAAAAGTACAAAAACTTGTGTAGAATTATATCTTTATGTTGATCGAACACAATCAAATATATTAAATACATCACACCATGTAACACTAATTGTATCATACAGCTTTCCTCTTTAAAGACTCTTCTTTTCCCCATTTCTGGCACTAAAAATTAAAGCCCAGTATTTTTAGCTTTGCATAAAAGTTCAGTCTGTATGTCTCCCTCTGCTTCACTTCCTGAAAAGTCTGCTCTGAATTCTGTGCACAGTCCAATTTGCAATCTAAAGATTTGAATTTTCCAAATACTCACATATTTTGGGCAATTCATTCTCTGCCTCTCTTAGCCAAATATGAAGGCATGACTCAAATCACTTTCTCAAACCTTTCTATGACCATTTCACCAGAAGTTCTCATTTCTTCCTATGTATTCTAATATATAACATGTATTCTGCAGGAGCTGATTAATATGTACTTCTTGAGGACACTTATGCTATCTTCTTATTTTGCTCTCAGTAAAAACACAGATAGTCAATAAATGTTGATGAAGTAAATAACTCATCTGGAAGCACAACTAACAAGTTATAAGAGATTATTATCAACAAATGACCTAACAGAGTGGGTTTCAATGTATAAAATCTTTTATTGTATTTCTGAAGGTTTGGCAGAGAAGAAAAGGCGGCACTTCTCTACTTGGAATGTGAGGCAATTTAATTTTCTTTATTCAATGTAGAGATAATTTCTAGAGGTGACACAGATTTCTCTCTTATTAGAAATCATTTTTTTCATTTATTTTAATATCACTGCTAAATATAAGTTGGGCATTTAAACAAAAGACTGCTTTTTGAAAAATTCTGTATAATTATAAAAAGTAAAATCAAATTTATTCCTATCAATTGATGAAGTGGTATGAAAATTATGGTATATTCATAGACAGATTATCTATTAATGAAAACTAAGCAGTGTATATGTAAACACATTTTAAAATCTTAACGTTGAGTGAACAGCAGATGTCAAAATGATGGGTATAAGATATACATTCAATATATGCTTTTTAAAGATATGCCTATATGCCTATATAAAATGTCTACATTAGAAAGCATGAAATTGTTTTTTATGAGGAAAAAAACTAAAATATTTGAGAATAGAAAAGGGTGACTTAATTTTTTTCTGTAATATTTTTATTTTATTAGAAGCAAAACACAATTGTTAATATTTATTAAAGGGGAAGTTTATTCATGTTAACCTATGTTATCCTCTGAACATTTCAATGTTATGATATAATTTGAAATAAAAACATACTACTCACTCTACCAAAAATCAAGGCTAAGCATATATAAAGAAAACTCTCATTTATCTCCAACACCAGCCCCCTATGTTTTCATGGTAGGTCTTAAGTTAGGTGATTTCTCAAAGGTTATACAAAGAGTGAAAAATAGAGCAGGAATAATAAATCTGAAGGCTTAGCTCCTATTTTAATGCCCTTTTCATTAAATCAGGCTTAAAGAGTTGATGTATTTTACATTATCAATGTAGAAACTTGTCTTTATCTTCAATGAAAGCCAGGCAAAAACTGAGTTGGCTGAAAACTCCATGGCAACACAGAATGAAGAAGGGAGAAGCAGGTTGGCATTAGCCAAATACATAGACAACAGACTGCACGCGAGAACACTTCAGATATCTGTATGAGTTTTTCTTTAACAGAAAATGATGGTCAACCTAGAGAGGTAAACAAATACTGCTAAAATAAAATAGAACCCCAAGATTAATGATGAAGTAGTAAAAGACCTAGTTATAAATAAGCTCAAGTGTCTTGTGCAGGGTATTGAAGACATTTATAAGTGAGGTCATGGAAATAATCTTGGTGATGCTAGGGATATATATGTACATAAACAGAGATATATGTTATATATTGTGCTGTATAAGCATGTATTTGTAAACATACAAACATAAACTCATATTTGTAAATATAATCACACACATAAGTTCACTGTCTTTATACATATATATAAGGTGAGAGGGAGACTAACATTGGAGAGGGCTGAAACAGCCAATCATAATTTGTATTTTACCAATATTCTTTAATCCTCTCAATAGAGGAGGAAAACTAGCAGATAAAGGTTGAATCATTCAAGTACTTACATCTTTTGAGCGTTAGAGATGGGAACCATGTTCAGGAAGCTTGGCTTCAGGACTGAAGTTTTTCAGAAATCTCTCTTCCCATTTTCAGAAGATGGTTTTGAAAAGTGTTTAGATAACCAAATTTGACACTGATTTTGGGCAAATGTTGAATAGGTTGCCATGTAGATTAGCTGTGGGTTTTTGGAGAATTAATTTACTTATAGACTAAGCTGCTCTGGAAAGGTCTGTCTTACCTGATATAAACAGTTACAAATGCTGGACACACAATTGAAAAAAATAAAACAAAAAAAAACCTTAGCCTGTATTTACTGGGGAATAAAGCAGCTATGTTTCATTGCAATACTTATAAACATCTTCTCCCAAACTGATCAAAAGCAGCATCCATTAATTTCTTAATTACACACAGGTCAAACTTAATAATTGTGATGCTGGCTCACATATCACTAGTGACAGTGTCCTTTTGGTAAGATGCCTTTCCTGGAAGGTCATCATTACAATTAAGCAGAAAATTATAGTGAACTGAATTTGAAGGTACATAAACTATATATGGTATAATTTCTGACAAGCCAGCATGGAAAGTGTAAACTAATGCCCGAAAACATAAGTGTATCAGATTATTCAAAAGGAAGTGTGATTTAGAACTTATGGGAGGAGGATGTTCAAATCCTCTGTAAAACTGGAAGCCTCATAAGATTTTTGTCAATGAAACTTGGCAAAGAAAAACTGCTAAGTGACTGAGGAAAGGTAAGGAAGACTGTGGAAGCATCAAGGGTTGTGAGTAGAAAAATAAAAGCAAAGTTCACTTATGAGTAATAAAAATCCCAGGTTGGCACTAAATGCAAGATTGTTGTCTAATTTCATCATCAGAGCTCCTTCAGAGGCAAACAGAAAACTGCTCTGCAGGTAATTTCCACAATTCAGTGTATCGACGTGGGAATAAAAGAAAAGATCAAAAAAGACCAGATATGTTCATGTTCAAAATTACAGATCACACAAGATGACAAATTACCAGCCCTACCAGGTACTCATAGGAGAGGGTCAACAGATGCAAAACAGATGACTACAATCACAGTAATAAAAGAACAATGTTTAAAACATTCTATAATGCTTAAGCTACTAAATAGATAAGGAATAAAAATGTTCTAGAAATTAATACAGCTACTAAAAATTCAACACTTCAAGTGATTTCCAACTTCTACTCAGTGATGTCAAATGCTGGAAAGAATGTTGTTCTCCCAAGAAAAATCTACAAAAACTCCAAATCCATAGCTTTTCTTTTTCTTTCTGAATATTTATGTACCTATTTATAACTTCTGTTTTAGGTTCAGGGGTACATATGCAGGTTTGTTATATAGGTAAATTGTGTGTCACAGAGGTCTGGTGTATAGATTATTTTACTACCCAAAACAGAAGCATAGGTAGATGTACTATCTTTGCTACCCAATAGGTAGTGTTTTTTTTTTTTTTTTTTTTTTTGTCTTCACCCTCCTCCCTCTCTCCACCTCAAATACATCCCAGTGTCTATTGTCCCCTTCTTTGTGTCCATATGTACTCAAGGTTTAGCTCCCATTTATAAGAGAGAACATATGATATTTGACCTTCTGTTCCTGTGTTGGTTCACTTAGGATAATTGCCTCCAGCTCTGTCCGTATTACTGCAAATGATATAATCTCATTCTTTTTTTATGGCTATATAGTATTCCATAGTGCATACGTACCACATTTTTTTTATTTTCGTCTACCATTGACTGTCATATAGGTTGATTCTATGTCTTTGCTACTCTGAACTGTGCTGCAATGAACATGCACGTGTACATGTGTTTATGGCAGAAAAACGTATATGTGTTGGGTATATACCCAATCACGGGATTGCTGAGTCAAAAGGTAATTCTGCTTTGAGCTCTTTGAGAATTCATCAAACTGCTTTTCATGATGGCTGAACTAATTTACAGTCCCATCAATAGTGTGTAAGCATCACTTTATCTCCACAGCTCCACCAGCATGTTATTTATTAACTTTTTAATAAATAGCAATTCTGACTGGATGACACGGTATTTCACTGTGGTTTTGATTTGCAGTCATCAGAGAGAGACCATCACAGGGCAACCTGCTAACCTAATATCCAGGGAGAAACAGGCATCTGCAGGGAGAGTCAGGATTTGATTCTTCACTTAACTAGTACAGAAACTGGACAATGAAAAGGAGAATTCAGCAAGAATAATTGACAAGTTGGTAGAGTGTGGAATGGCAGGTGAGCCTGGCGGCTGCAGAATTTTCAGTAAAAAACTAATTTTAAATGAATCGCCCAGAGACTGAAGGGTTTACTGGTAAACTTTACCAAACGTTAAAGAAAAAATAATACAATTTCTACATAATCTGTTTCAGAAAGTTGAAGAAAAATACTTCCCTCCAAATTTTATAAGACCAACACTGTTGTCATACCAAAGATTACAAACCAGTATCTCTCATATACATAGATGTAAAAATCCTGACAAAATATTTCAGCAAATTAATACCAAAATATAATATAAAAGTAATAGCATATCATAGCCAAAGTTGGTCTATCACAACAATACCAAACTGGTTCAACATGCAAGAACTGATCGATAAAATTAACATTATTCCTATCATATTTAAAAAGAGAAATCATTTAATTAACTCTAGAAGCAGAAACTGGATTTGACAAAATTCATTATCAGTTTATTGAAGAATAGATATCAAATAGATTGTGGAAAAATCTCAGAACACTGGGAATAAAACCTTATTTGACTCAATGAGGAAGAGATATAAAATCATTTAACTTACAACATGTTTAATGATATAAACAGTGGATGCTTTGTGCCAAGATTGGAAACAAGCCAAGCCAATATCATACTGAAAATCTTAGAGTAAGAAGACAGGAATAAAAAGTGTACAGATTGAAGGTTAAAAAAAAAAAAAAAAAAAAAAAAGTCTTTCTTTATAAACATGGCTGATTCCATAGAAAATCCCATAGACTCTAAAAAGCTTCCAGAACTAATATATGAACTCAAAAAGGTCTAAAGATAAAATTTACTCTACAGAAAATTAATTGTATTTCTGTATACCAGCTATGAACCAGTTACTTAAAAGATAAAAACACTACCATTATGAATAAAACAAATAATGAGATATGTAAATATTTAATGCATACATGCATATTTCTGTATGTAGAAAACTATATGGATGAAAGAAATCAAATAAGAACAAAATAAATGGAGAGATATACTGTGTTGATGGATTGACTCACTTTGTTAAAAATTCAATTCTCTTAAATTACAAATCAAATGCAATACCAATCAAAATACCAGTAATTTTTTATTTAAATATATATATTAACAAGATGATTATAAAATTTATGGAAAGACAAAGGAAACAGAATAACCAAAACAGTTTTGAAAAAGAAGTAAAAAGTTAGACGATTCACATTACTAGATGTCAAAGCTTACTATGATGCTACGGTGGTTAAGACAGTATGATATTCGCTGAAAAGTAGACCTGTAGATAGATAGAAAGGATTAGAGCGCCCAGAAATCGACCCACCCAAATATAATCAATTTTTTTTTTTAGAAATGTTCACAGTCATTTCATTTTCTTAACAACTGGAACTTAAACAACTGGATACCCACATGTGCAAAAATAAACCTTGACCCATGCCTCAAACCTTACAAATTTGACTCAAAATGACTGCAAGCCAAATATGAAAAAGAGAAAAACAATATAGAACAATTAAAACATAAGGAAAACTTTATGAGCTTGGTTTAAGCTAAGAGTATTTAGATACAACAACAAAAACAAAATCCATAGAAAATTGGATGTTACCAAAATAATTTTAGTCTAAAACAGTAGCATGAGGAGAAAAAGATAAAAGAAACAATCACATTTCTGACAGACAAATGAAATTATGTCCACGTAAAACCTGCATATAAACGTTTATAACAGCCTAATTTATCATTGCCAAAAACTGGCAACAAAAGGATATCCTTCCTGTGTAAATGAATGGAGAGTCTATGTGAGATACGGCTCACAATCTAATGCTAGTCAGATAAAAAGGCTAGAAACTATTGATTCAACAACGATTGATCTGAAAACAACATGGACGAATCTTTAAGTGATTCTTTGAGTCTGGCTTCTAAAGTGAAAGCAGCCAGACACAAAAATGTGTGTCAGCGTTTCTCAACTTGGGCCCCACTGACATGTGGGGCGGGAAAATTTCTTTGTTGTCAGGCATTGTCCTGTGCTTTGCAGGAGACTGAGTGGCACCTCTAAACTCTTCCCACTAGAGGGCAGTAGTTACCCTTGCTCCAGTCTTACCAATCAAAAAACGTCTACAGACATTGTCAAATATACCCTTGGGAAGAAATCTGTCTCTCACCGAGAACCCCCAGTCTACATAGTGTATGTTTCTACTTACATGGTATTACGGAAAAGAAAACTATAGACTTAAAACAGGCCAGTAGTTGTCAGAATCAGGCAAAATGGAGTGGGTAACTTCAAGATAACTTTTAGTGTGATGGACTGTTTTGTATCAGGACTATGAATATATGACTCCTCAAAACCCATAAAGCTGCACACTACAAAAAGTGAATTTTACTGCATGTAAATTAAAAACAAATAACCAGTATGTGGGAGGAACCCAGAATCCAATACAATCAGTGATCTATGAACCTAAATGAACAAGTGAAGAACAAAACCACACATGATATAGTAGGAAACAAAAAGAAAACTGACTTACGCTGAAAAGCAATGATTTGACTAAATATTTTAAGATTAGAGACAAAAATAATTGTTTTGGTTTGTAAATTTGTTCCCTCCCAAACTCATGTTGAAATTTGGTTGCAGTGTTAGAAGGTGAGACCTGTGGGAGGTGATAGCTCCACCCTCATGAATGGGATTCGCACTGTCAATAAAGGGCATATTTGGGCCCCTGTTTTCCTCTTTGCACTTGGCCTTCTGCCGTGTAGGGAAATTGTTTCCTTTCTGCAGAGGATGCAACAAGAAAGCCCTTGAAATATGCCAGTGACTGAATCTTGGACTTCACAGCCTCCAAAACTGTGAGAAAATAAATTTCTCTTCTTTACAGGTTATCCAGTGTCAGGCATTCTGTTACAGCAGAACAGACAGGCTAAGAGAGAATAGTAAACAAACATTGCACTCTAGTTAGCACTTTTTTTTTTTTTTTTGATCAAATGCATTCGGGTTAGGAAATTTGAAACTAAATAAAGTTGAACAAATAAATAAATACATTGTATATACTGAGACTCTGGTTTCTCAATAACAGAGAAAAAATTACAAAGACTGAAGTGGAAAGGCTAGAATAAAACCTGTGCTTGTTAGATTAACAGGTGAAACTATCACTATAAAGATATGGCTTTTAAATATTTATACAAATATTTAGATAGAGAAAAATATACAAATGTTTTATGCATGTGTGCTTAATCTAAGCTTTGTGAGTTGAGAAGTCCTAGAAACAGTATTTCTCCAGTAGCAATGAGCATACCAAGCATTCAGACCTTAATGTCTTAAGAGCACTCTTCATTACAAGGAACTTGAGTTCTTAGGAGGAATGTTTGATTCCAGATCAAGAAAAGGAAATATGCAAGATGAGTACAGAGTATCTTGTGCATCAAAAAGTAAGGAAATTCTCATAAAGGGTGGAGGCACATTAACAAGGCAGAGGGGACTCTGTGAAAGAGCTCCAATGACCAATGTAGAAAAATTAGAGCAACAAAAAAATGGAACATTGTATTATTGCCCGAAGAATAAATATCCATGTGTTCAACTGATATAATGTTTAATTGAATAAGTAAATAAATGTGGGAGAATGGGTAGTTCTGTAGAATAAATCCAATTAATAAATGTAGAAGAAATGAAGAAAATAGAACATTTTCATTACAACAGCACATTAATAATTATTAATGGCAAGACTGTATGCTACAATTATTATGCAAACTCTAAGAAGAGATACATTATAGGATATGTGTGTAGTGTCAGAGTATCTTATTTCTTATTCTAAGATATTTGTCAATACAGAATGCAAAAACAGTAACTTTACAGTAGATAAACCTGCCATACATGACATCAGCCAAATGACCAAAGTTAACATCACCAGTTATAATGACATATGACATCTGATAGAATGCACAGAAATGGACACATTCCTTCTGTGATATTATTGCCAAAAATGTATAACCTCAATCTAAACATGTAAAAATATCTGACCAAATAAGCCTAACAAAAGGGATATATCCCCTGGGGGGAAAAAGGACACGGTGGAGAGTAGTAATGACTGACTTATTAGTTGAGTGTCATCTTTATTTGCACCTAGAAAACCGAAACAAGCATAGCCACTTTTGTGATTTTACACGCATGAGTGAATCCCTGAACTTGGCTAGTTAGCACTCCACTTAGAAAAGGAAGACGATAATCTCACTTTTCCTCTCACTTCATAATACACTGGGAAATGAATACATCAAAAATTATTTTTTGCAGATTTAGATGTTTGCCTTTTTCCTCTACATTCTACTTAAAATTATTGTACCTTTTTAAAATCAAGATTACTCAGACTGATTTGAAACAAAAGCCCTGTAGGACTGCTGATTGTCTACAGCCTTTCCATGCCTCAGAGGCAGACAGAGAAGTCACTAAACATTAGAGAAAAGCTGATTTTCTTTTTGTAGACTTCAGGAGGTGAACTGAAAGTTACCTTCAATTGAACATTCCCTTTCAATGTGAAGGCCCAGTGAAAGAATCTGAAACTGGATTTGGTATATTTAATTAGAGCTAAGTTATTTCAAGGACTTTAGATCCTTCCGGTAAAGATTTAATAAAATAGTGTTAGAGTGAAGTCTTTGGATATTTTAAGCTCAATAAATAGCCTGTTCAATTATCAAGCCTTTAACAGTTCCTTGAAACAGAACCAGTAATCCCTTCCTCCAATTGGCTTATCTCAACTATAGAATTTATACAGCATTTACTGTATTAGGGCTTGCCCCCCCCTTTATTTTATAAGACTTATCTCATCTATGAGACTTTATTTACATTTTTTGAGGTCAGAGTAGTATTATTTCATTAAATAATCACAGTGCCTTGACCAATGCCTTCTATATATTAGGGCACCGATAAAGGTTTATTGAATAAAATAGATTCTGATAGTGGTTTTGTTATCTTTTCTGGGAAGAAAATGGCTATCTCTATCTCTATATCTGTACTTTACCTTTACTTATATCTACAGCTAAACTACATCTGTCTACATGTCTACCTAGATATAAATATGGATACAGATATCAATATAGATATAATTCTACATCTGAATTACTTTTAGTATATAACTGGTGTGTTTTTATGGATACAGCATATTTATATATATGGTCAATCTTGGCCACATATAAATTATTAAAAATAATTTTTAAATGTTTCCCATTTCTAATATTCTTCATAATGCACTTAATGGTTTACCAATTACTTTTAAGTACAGAGTTTATAGACAATGAAGCCAGGACTAGATCTCAAGTCCTCTGAATTCAAGAGCTCTTTTCACTGTAATTCATTGCCTGTGTGCAATCTTTAAACAGTACTTTTCCAGCAAATGAGAAACTGTATCGTAATCATACCTACTCACATTTTTCTCCCCTAAAACTCTGCATTTGAGGAGCAGAAAGATGAGGCTGTAAAAACATACACATTTTTTCCTACCAGCTCACCTGGCAGTATGTTTTAATCCTGACATTTTCAGTTCTAGAAGTTCATACAGGGTTACACAGCAATTAGTGGCAACATTAATTAGAATTTAAATATAACGTGTGGTTTTCTTCAGAGATACCTTAACATTTAATATGTTTTCTAAAAGCATAACCAGATTCTCTCTATTATATATAGTGGTCAAATATATAAATAATATATATAAATATATAATTATATATAAGGAGGACAAATTTGGGTGACAGAAAAGAAACGAAATGGTTAAGTGAGTTGATCCACATTAAAATGGCAGTACTATCATTTATAAACTTTCTATGGGTGAATGTTTTAATATTTTAACTCAATTATCTTCTCTACATAATGAAGATGATACTTCCTACCACATGGGTTTTAGTCTTCCTTGCACAAAACATTTTCAGAAGATGATAGGTGAGCAGTGAAAAAAAGAGGAGCTTTAATTAAATTTAGAAAAATTAGGTGAGACATAACTTAACATGTTTCCTAAATAAGGTTTTCCACAGAGTAATTTGCTAATGTGAATTATAAACTCTAATGGGGTTATATATATATATCTGTAGCATTTGATATATATATGAGTGTTGTGTGTATATATCTTCATATATATACATATATATAGATATATAGATATATATATACACACACACAACATACACATATACATTTTTTTTAAACACAAAACACTTTTTGTCCTTGGGGTTGGAAAAGATGCACTACAGTTTATTGTCTCTCTGTAACTGATACAATTTGTAAAAGGATCATTACACATGTAGTAAAATTTATAGATATTTTTCAAGCATTTCAGCAAATTTTTGATTATCTGTAGGTTGTAGTTATAAAAATATCACTGCTGCTGGGTCCCTTTCTTTATACTTTCCCTGTACTCTGCTGTGTCTCAGGGGAAGAAAAGTATGTTTAGGTAACTGTGCTCAGTTTTTATTATTAAGCATATTTTCTGGATGGTGATTTTTGAAGGAACAACAACGGTGATAATTATAATATGGAAAATAAAAAGAAAATAATTTTAAGAGGAGACAAACACCCTTTAAGTGATAAAATTAAAAATATTCTTCCATATAACTCATGTACAGATTCAATGCCAGTAATTAAAATGACCTTCATGTTTATTTTCAAGTTGGGGTTAATTATAGTATTAATCGATACCTTATAATCTGGGTATGCAAGTAAAATCTGTTGGGATGTTATAATAATAAAAATAGTCACACCAGGATTTATATATTAGAACCTATCCTACCTGGTTGTCACTATGTTTAATTTATAATATCACTCTAATTGGAAAACAATGAGGTAAGGGTGAACTCCATCAGTGCAGATTACTGATTTTATCCTACATTGACTCATCATTTCTAAAATGTGCTAGATCTCTTGAGTGAAGACATTTATCTAAACAAATTAATGTAGGACTATTTAAGTCCATCAATTTAGCTTTAGGAATGATTAAATTCCTCAAATTTTCACCAGAATGATTGTGATATTGTATACAATTTTTATTACAAAATTGTCCCGATATCTTACTTTATATAGACAATAATTCATCACAATTATTGTGTCTCCCAATCTGCTGAATTTATAGCCAAGCCATGGGTCTATTATTCAGGAAGATTTATAAAATCAACGTTTCACTCTTATATTAGGGGGAAAACTTTCATTTTCTAAAGATTTTTTATAAAGAATATAGCAGTTTATATCAATCCCATTACATATAGAAATAAATAGTCATCATCATTTTGAAAGTATACTTTCTTTAGTGTACAAGTTAGAGTTGGTGTTATCAGAAAATGGTCATACTGAGTACATTTTGTTGGAGGTGGAGATAAAAGGTGCTTTAATAAAATCAGTCTTTGGAGACATATAGTCACTTTAACTGAGAAGATATACTTAATCCTAATTGTTGGACATTATTTTTTTTTCTTCACACTGTCCCACGTAACTTTAGCAAATTACTGCCTTTGTAACAAATGTGCTGTTTTCAGTCTTACTGTGATAAAGACAGAAGGAAGCTGTAGTGAGACAAATTTTGATAAATAGGACATATAGAGGGAGAAGAGGGGAAAGGCGTTGGAAGTTCTGGGGCTATTTATTCTGAGGAATTACAGAGGAAATGATAAAAGCTCATCCTCATGATGGAGTTATCAACATTCCGTCTGACAATAGCTGGCATAATCCATGTAGGCCAACTGAGAACTTATTTGCACTCAAGGAAGAAAAATTTCAGGAATCACAGAGATATCAGAATTAATAGCGAAAGTATGGTTGGTTTAGGGAGTCAGGCGTAGATATAGAGCCACCAGGCTTGATAGCCTGTCTTATTGTACAAATCAGGGAAGTCACAGCCCAGAAAGACAGCTAATGAGAGACAGTGACAATCTGAAGTTTAAGAAGCTATTATTCCTCAAACCCCAAACTTAATTTCGTTTTAGGATTAAGACTGTAGTATTCATTCTAAAGTCAGCTGGTTGGAGACTAAGACTTGCAGACAACGTGAGCCCCAGAATTGGGATTAGTCCCAGACATTTTTTGGCTTTGTTTAGGAGAGAAATCAGGTATGAGTCAGTGGTAGAAGAAAACAGCTTTATTAAAGTGGCAGTGTTACAGCTCTGTGACTGCTCCTGCAGAGCAGGGCTACTCCACAGGCAGTGAAGAGTAGCAGCTCAGAAGCAGGGTTGCAGTCATATTTATACCCATTTTAATTCCATGCCAATTAAAGGGTGGCTTATGCAAAAATTTCTAGAAAAAGGGTGGTAACTTTGGGGTCACTGGGTCATTGCCATTGAAAGAGATAACTTCCAGGTGCTGCTATGGCAATGGTAAACTGATATGGCACTGGTGGGTGTGTTCTAACAGAGGTACTTTCACCTCTTCCCTGTTTCAGCTAGTCTTCAATCTGGTTCAGAGTTCAAGTCTTGCCGGGCGCGGTGGCTCAAGCCTGTAATCCCAGCACTTTGGGAGGCCGAGGCGGGTGGATCACGAGGTCGAGAGATCGAGACCAACCTGGTCAACATGGTGAAACCCCGTCTCTACTAAAAATACAAAAAATTAGCTGGGCATGGTGGCGTGTGCCTATAATCCCATCTACTCAGGAGGCTGAGGCAGGAGAATTGCCTGAACCCAGGAGGCGGAGGTTGCGGTGAGCCGAGATCGCGCCATTGCACTCCAGCCTGGGTAACGAGAGCGAAACTCCGTCTCAAAAAAAAAGAAAAAAACAGAGTTCAAGTCTTCCCTCCTACAGCTAATATATGTATGGCCTGCTTAATCAGAATGAGTTCAGTGGTTTGGAAGTAACTGAGTCTTAGGCTAAGAATAGTAACTGATGGCTGTGGGAAAGCAGGGAATATTGATACTGGCATAGAATAAATATTAAAGGCAAATTCTGTGTTCCACTGGTAGTGTACTGACCTTTTGAAAAGGTAGGGTACACTCTGGTCTAACAGTGGAAAAATGAACTAAAGGATTCCCAGAGAGCTTGCCAAAAATTAAACAGGCAATAAAAATAATAGCTCCTTTAGGTGAGTACTACATATCTGCAGTTACATATGCTGAGTTATTATGTGAATTATCCCATTATGTCTTCATAACACCTATACAAAATGCCAGAGACATTTATAACCTAATCTCGGAAGCAACACCCTATCACTCTGCCACACTCTATTGTTTAGAAGCAAGTCAGTAAGTCCAGCCCACACTCAAAGATGAGATTTCACAAGAGCCTCAATAATAGGAAGTAAAGATTATCGGGGGCCATTCTAGAGCATGCCTACCATGCTATATTCTATACAAGTGTTACTCAATTTTAACAATGTCGAATCTAATACTTAGATTAAGTGGTCACAGGGGTTCAATTAGAGTCTGTGTTATTAGTAACTTTTGCTCCATAACAAATTATCTCAAAGTTTAGTGGCTGCAAAAATAAATATTTATCATCACACTTTCAATAGATCAGGATCCAGGGGTGGAATAGCTGGGTGTTTCTGCTTTAGGGTCTCAAGGTCCTGCAATAAGGGTTCCAGCTAGGATGGCAATGATCTCAGGGCTTGACTGTTGAAGCAACTCTTACAAGCTCACACATATGGCTTCTGGGAGGGCTCAGAAGATCTGCTTCTAAGCTTACTAAAATGAGACTTCCCAAAGCTGCCTCAAAACATGACAACTGGGTTTGCTCTCAGTGAGCAATACAAGAGAGTGCACCAAAAACAGAAGCTAGAGACGTCTGTAAACTAATCTTGGAAACAACAGCCTATCAATCTGCCACACTCTACTGTTCACAAGCAAGTCAGTAAGTCCAACCCACACTCAAAAACGAGATTTCACAAGAGCCTGAATACCAAGAGGTAAAGATTATTGGGGGCCATTCTAGAGCATACTTACCATGCAATATTCTATATACTTCAAAAACTATACTCCCAACAACAGCACTTTATCACCTTCCTCTTAATTTTTAAACTCTAAGTTAGAATATTTAGATGTTTCTAGCTACATGGTCATAGATTTATAATATCATAAGCCAAGCAGAATAGCCGTTTCCTCCTGTTTTGCTTAGTTGATAACCGTCCTTTAGAAAAGATGAACAGCCCTGTGAAAGGTAGCAAGTTCAATCTTCCTGAAGCATATATTTTTTACTGTGTAGCAGCTCCCTGCTATTAAGATAAGAAATAAAATAAAACCGACTTTTCAACCTTGCCTGTGAGACATACTTTTTTTTCCCTCTGATACTTCCTTTGTGAAATGTAGATGCAAGAATAAAATCAATGATTCTTCTATAACAAAATCTGGGTGTCTGCTTTCAAAAACCCCAATGCATATATTTTTAATCTTTATTTTGCCTTATATAATAACTTCAAACATAGGAAGCTAAACCACAATATTGTACTTTATTTGTACATTTTTAATATAATTGTATTTTGTAAACAATTCATTTATTATATATTTTTATTTATTAATGTAAAACTATTTTTTTTTTTTTTTGCCTAGTACAGAAAGCAAAAAATCAATTCTACAAAGGTGGTAAAATTTTAATATCTTTTTTGAAAACAGTAAAAAAAACCCCTCAATTTTATAAATATTTAAGACTTTTGTTTCTTTAAAATATTATTAGCTCCAGGCAATGATATTCAAACAGTCTGCTCCATCTCAATTACCATTATTTTATAAGAATTTAGGTGTTCTTCAGAGAAATAATTTCTTTAATCATTTTTTCATCTTGAAAGCATAGTTCTACTAGTATCACGTACACAAAATGTGAATCACTTTTAGCAGTCATCTAGAAAACAAAGGGTAATAGCTGATACGGACCCGTTTCATAAAAGTGTATCAGAACTAACTCTACTTTTCAGTTAAATTTTAATGAAAAAATGTGCACATATGTTTTAAAAGGCAGATAGTACTTGAAAGTGTATAACAGGCCGGGCACGGTGGCTCAAGCCTGTAATCCCAAAACTTTGGGAGGCCGAGGCAGGTGGATCACGAGGTCAAGAGATCGAGACCATCCTGGTCAACATGGTGAAACCCCGTCTCTACTAAAAAAAAAATACAAAAAATTAGCTGGGCGTGGTGGTGCGTGCCTGTAATCCCAGCTACTCAGGAGGCCGAGGCAGGAGAATTGCCTGAACCCAGGAGTCGGAGGTTGCGGTGAGCCGAGATTGCTGCCATTGCACTCCAGCCTGGGTAACAAGAGCGAAACTCCGTCTCAAAAAAAAAAAAAAAGAAAGTGTATAACAAAGTGCAGTATTTTCTATCCTTCTCTTCCCAACCTATTAATTTTTTTCTGAGCACCAACCTTAATACACCTTTAGCTGTTTCCTTGACTATTTAATATGCCACTACTGCTATTTCTTCAACTTACAATTTTAGACAGTTATTTAATTTTTAAGAGGAATATAAGGATTTACCTAGCTTACAAAGCACTCATATGGGGCAGACAGATACACAAGCACAAGGCTCACAAATACACAACCTATAACTTCCTAATGTCATTACAATGTAATGTTTAACTAAATTGACACGCCACGCTTAAATTGTTCTGATTGGGTAATTATTCAGTCAAGGAAAGTGGTGTGCTATGTTTACAACTCTTTAATGACTTTCTGTTTCTCCTGAAGATAATAATTGCCTATTACTTTTCATTTCATATCTTATACATTTAAATGGATTTACAAATTACTGCTAGCCTGTATTGAGCTATGTGTTTATTGTATACATATATTGACACATGCAAGATTATTTGTAAGATTTTACCACTTGAGACTGGTTTACTCAGGTTGTTTCACCATAGATTGTTTTACTCAGGGGCAGGTTCCATCTGGAATTTCTGAAATTTTTTAGGACACGATGCTAAGATACAATCCACACAACTTTACACTCAGATGTACTATGTGGCACTGCTATGATGGTATGCCCTCAAAACACAGCAATTCAGAAATAATCTACTTTTGGCACAATTTCTATCAAGAGGAAATATGAAGCACATATTTTTATAACAAGGCATCCTATATTATCCACTATATTCCTGTCTGCAGAGAATGTCTACTTTTTTCTAGGATTTAATGAAAACAAAATGTTCTGCTTACCATTTATACACATGATGGCTGGTCAATTTTGTCACCAACTGTTTTGGCCCCTGTAAATTTCACATCTTTTGTACCTTTTCCTACCTATGTCCTCTGGTGTTAGCTGTGGAAGGATACATTCTTACTGAGATAAATCTCTGACTGAACTTTGGTGCCACCAATCCAGGTAAATGGGCATAATGGTGGGGAGAGATCATCAGATGCCATTCTTACACTGGGACAGCTGATAAAGATTTAATTACACATGAGAATGATGTGAGATTTGCAAGTATGTCCTACCAAAAACCAAATAATGTATCTATAATACATCTTCTTCTTAGCCAGCTCCTCCAGCACACCTGTATAAAGAACTATAACAGGCTTTGCAGGAGGACAGGTCCCCAGCTGATGTTGGCTGACCAGTTCTCACTGCCTTGCCTGCGGTTTTCAGAATAACTGCAGAATGTGCCAAGAATGCAATATCCTGTAATAAGAAGGATCTTTTCAGAACAGCCCCAGACTCTGTTCTCATCTATCCTAGAGCCGGACATCTGGCAATGCTTGTGCCCAATGAACCAAGTTGCACCTGGGGTATAAAACCCAGAGTTGAGTCTCTGAGACTTTGAGAGTCTCTGAGCTGTGGTAGAAGGTGAGAAATGCACAGGGAAGACTGTATCCTACCTGGGAAGCTTTCTGAGCTTTGGGAGATGGGCTTGCCATGGATCCTAGGCTTCCATACATTCTTGCTGCCTATGAGTAACTAAGTTGCTTTGCCTGACTTGTGTGAGCTTTCTGTCTCACCAGACTAGATCTAAAAATATAAGTGGTAGCGGTGTGACTGCTTTAGCAGCTGCATCTGTTTTAAGCCCCTGCCAGAGACCAGAACACTTCCAGAACTCTGGCAGCTGGGTTAGTCCAAAATCCTCTCTCAGACTTCGAAAACAGAAGTCTTGATCTTAGCCAAGAGGGTAGGAAGCAGTGGCTTCTTAATCAATAGTGGCTAAATAATATTTCTTCTAAATGTTCACCAAATCATGTGATCATGTTAACACACTGCAAGGGTTGTGTCTATCCATTGAAAGGTGCTTGTTGAAATGAGGGACTCTTAAGCAGAAGATTCATTAACTTCACAGTAAATCCACCTTTGCTCCTCTATTTTTATTAAGCATATGCATCAGTGGCTTCCTGAGAAAAGGAGTATGGGAAGTTAGCACTGGAGCCCTTTCATGTCTAAAGATGTCTGTAATCCACCTTTACATTTAATTATTAGTTCTGTGTGTAAAGTCTTCGATGCTGAAAATTATTTTCCCTGAGAACATTGAAGGTATATTGAGTAGTCCAGTGTCATTCTGAATGCACTTTCATTTATGTGATCTGTTTTGTATATACATTTTTCTTTATGGACGATGTTGGGGCTTGTTATGGGTTAAATTGTGTCCTCTAAAAATTAATATGTTGAAGCCCTATCCACTCACTATCTCAAAATATAACCTTATTTGCAAATACTGTCCTTCCAGATGTATTTAATTAAGATGACGTCACTTAGGTGGGCTCTAATCCAATGTAACTGATGTCCTTACAAAAAGCAACTATTAGAACATGGAAACAGATACGTGTAGAGAGAAAGTGATATCAAAAGACATAGAAAGAAGACAGCTATCTGTTAGCCAATGTAAGAGATCTGGACTAGATACATACTTTCCTCGGCCCCCAAAAGAAACCAACCTTACTGACAGCTTGATATTATACTTCTAACCTTCAGATATGTCAGACAGTAAACTTCTGTTGTTTAAGGCACTCCACTTGATTTTTGATATTCTGTTCCAGAAGCCTTAGGAAATTAATACAGGGTCTTCTCATTATATCCACTGTGCTAAAATTGGATCATAATGTGCTTTATCTATTTTTTCTGGGACCTTTCAATTTGGAAATATATCCCCTTCAGTTCTAGGACATGCTTTGTAAAAATCATGTCTTCAACACCTTGCTACTCTCCATTTTCTGTTTTTCTTTTTTTAAAATGTATATTTGTATTCATATTGAACTTTTTGGTTTAATTCCTTAATTTTCTCATCTCAAGTGCATTTTTTTCTATATTACTGTTGTTCCCCATCCCCACTTACTGCATGATTTCCTCAATTTTTTATTCCAGGATTTTGAATAGTTGAAATTTAGGAACTCTTTCTTGGTCTCTGAGGTTTTTTTTTTTCTTTTTTTTTTTTTTTCTTGTATCATTCTGGGTTTGTTGTTGTCTGTCCCTTTTCCATTTGAAAATTTTAGTTCACAAGTCAGCAAAATTGGAAGTTTGTGCCGGGACCAGTTTGAAAGATTTGATTGGTCTTGGTTTGGTTTACTTACGTACTCGTGATCAGCTCCTGAATGGGCTAGGGCTCATTTTTGTTTCACATGTTTTTCTTAATCTTCCATCAGTCCAGCCCAAGCACGGTCACGTGAAGCTGGACATAATTTCTCTTCATAAATAACCTTGAGTACTCTTTAGTCATGCTGTTATTCCTATTTCTCCATGAAATCTTCCACATCAAGGTGACTAATAATTCAATGCTAATAAGTAAAATGATCAAATCTTAATTCTCATCTTACCGGGTTTATCAGGGGTTGCTCAACCATTTCTCTTTAAAACACTTTTACAAGCTCTTGCTTTATCATACTTGACTCCTACTCCTAATACATTTCTGAGTGTACCTTAGAAGTTTCCTCTGCTGGTACACCTCATGGCTGCATCTCTAAACACAGATGTGCCACATGCCTCATTCTTCAAACTGTTTTGCTTTCTTTAAAAATGTACATCAAGTTTTTGTCATCTCATCCTGTCAGGACATGGAAAATCCTGTATCTAAAGACTTTCAAAAATGTATCTCCAATGAGGCTTCTCCCCTAAGCTTATATCCAAATACCTACCCAACACGTAAACTTGAGCATCTAAGAGGGATCTCAAACTTATCTTTCCAAAATTGAACTTCTTATATTCTCATCTCCCACGTTTATTCCTCTTGCAGTTTTCTTGATATTCTTAAATGGTAACCACTTTTCCCATTTCTCAGTCTAAAAAAACCTTAGAGTTCACCATGTCTTCTCTTTTTCTCTCATAATGCATATCAAATTTATTACTATATCCTGCTTTTGCTACCATCAAAATATGTCCAAAATGTCACAACTCCTATCTCCACCACTACAATCCTGGCAAAGTTGCCATAATCTTTTCCAGAGTTTTAGCAACAACTTTCATAATGACTATACTTAATCCATCTTTGACCCACCCCTGCTTAGTCTATTTGTAGACCAGAGTAACTAAAATAATTTATACCATATCACTTCTCTTTTAAACTCATATGATGTCTTCTCTGCTCATCAAAAGTAACCATCCACATTAGCATGAGAAAATGTAATGTTCCAAGGAACAAACCTTACAAATAAAGTAAACAATTGTAAAACTTTATAGAAACTCATAAAAGAGTTGTTAAATACAATTTGGAATATGTAGATCTAGTTTATGTTTATAAAAAGAAAAAGTTTCTGTAACAGAAAATAAAAATTATTCAAAAATTGATCTGCTCCTCCAAGCAAGTTGCAAATCGCCAAAAGTAATATGTCAAGACCTATTATAAATTTGTGTCACTACAATATGCTATTATTAGCATAATGGTATAATATTGGCCAATGGAAGAAGGGAAAGATTAGAAATAAAGTAATGCACACACAAAAATCAATATAATTTATATTGTTTTTCAACAAGAAAGGTGTATGTCCATCCACACATACGTATCAATTTTAGATAGATTTTTGGACTCATGTATAAAAAGGAAAAATTTAAAATTCTTGGAAGAAGATATAAGAGACTACCTTTGTAAGTTTTAAAATGTGCTTTTAAAACAAAAAATTAAAAAGCACAAAGACTGCAAAGAATATTAGATGAACTGAACTCTATTAAAATTATAAACTTTTATTCATCAAAAATGATTATAAAGACAACTGGGAAAGATATTTTCAGCATATAAAACTGAGAATTAGTCAATATAACCTATAAAGTTCTCCCACGAATATAGAATAGACAAAAGAATTAAAAATAGAAAAATGACAACAGTCATAAAGATGCATTTTACTGAGAGGAAAGATGGTTTGCTAAGAAATATACAAAAAGCCACTAATTTTCCTTGGCAGGGAAATTATCAAATATCCTTTCACACTGACAAAACAGTTATGCTAAATATAAATGAGTATGTTTATCAATAGTCATTCTTACATTTTTTGACAGGGTCATAAACTGATAAAATCTATTTGGAAAAATATTTGATATTATCAATAATGTTAGAATCCTCAATTTGATGTTGTAGCTAGAGAAGAGAGGAGGTTTGTGGACAGTATCTTCTTGAGATTGACCAGTGAAGGGACTTTATAAAATAATACTGTGTCTGCCCAGGATAATTAAGTCCAATTTATTATTACAACAATACCACTGCGTATGGTAGATAACACATAAATCCAGAGAAATAATTTTTAAAATTTTGGAAGTCTGAGATCTATTTGAAAGGTCTGATTTGCATAGAATCACAGAAGTAATGGTGTTTCTTGTGGAGAAACAAAAAAACAAAACAAACAAAAAAAAACAAAACTGGGTTTTGCTCATCTCCTAGAAGATACTGTGTTTAGACGTTTCTAAAATAGGGTGTATGTGACTGGAGTGTGTATATCAGCTAACCTGTATTCCAAGTTGTATCAGATAACATGCAACCCGTCTCATGTTCCAAACAAACTCTTTAGAAAAGAGAAACCACTCTACTGTCCGATGACTGGTTAAGCAGAAGTTGGTTTGTTTGTTATTGCTTAGTTAATTTTAAAAAATAGCCAATGTAGATGATAGAGTGATGGGTACAGCAAACCACCATGGTACATGTATACCTATGTAACAAACCTGCACATTCTGCACATGTACCTCAGAACGTAAAGTATAATAATTTTTTTTAAAATCCCTACTTTAAGATACATTCCAATTACTTTTAATAAGATTTATCACAGGAAAGGCCCCAAAACATCTTAATGAAGTAGGCAGCAATTTTAGAATAAGTACAAACATAAGCCTCAGTATTCTCCAACAAGTTAGGTATGTGTTTATTTCAGTTTTGCTAAGGCATTATTTTGGATTTTTTTCATGATTCATTATATAACGAACAAGATATTACTTTAACACTTTTCCAATTTAAAAATGTTGTCACTGAAACACTTGAATAACTATGAGTTACTGAATTTACTAAATTGTACTTTTACAAATAAAATTAGACAACAGTTTAAAATTAAATACCCAACTTCCTTACAACCACTTAGTCTTAAAGCAAATACCATTTGTACCAGTACTATGCATCTGCACATTTTAAAAGCTCTGAAATTCTAAACTTTCCTGTGTTTACCAAAGCCACTATTTCATTGTGCCCTTTACAACTTAAAATGCACTGGAAAAATCTGAAGTATTATGTTATTATGTGTATTTATGTCCAAAGTCTAAAGTCTTGTATGTTATTGTATGTATTTTTTCAAACACTTATATAACAGATAATATTAAATATATATATATATATATATATATATATAAAACCAAGAGCAATCCCCTATTCATTTTTATTAATTTTAGCAAAGTAAATTTTCTCCATTAGCATATGAGGTTTATGAATTTTCAATTATACTTCTTGTTATTACTGTCCTTTGTTCTAGTCTTGCTTTCTGGAATGCATTTTGGGGACACAAAATAAGTTATATTTTCAAGTCATTCAAAAGTCTTCCCATGTAACAAGGATGTTGCTGACAGAAGGCTCATGTGCAAAGAAAAATCAATCTACTTTTAATTATGAAGTCTGAAGTGTCACAATCGCTCTCTACTTTTTATGATAAAAAGTATATTAAAAATACTTTATGGAGGAGAAAAGGATTTAGAGATTTTGAAGCATATCAACATTTTCGAATTATTTCCAGGAGGTAACAACTCCTAATCACAAAAACAATCAAAAAATAATTCTGACTTTAATTTTGCTCTAGGAATTATGTCCTTTTCAGCATATTTGAAAGGGAAGAATTCTAATATTTATAATTCAAAATGCATTAACAACAGGCAAAGAATTATCTCTAAAGCTTATCGCACCATCATGTTTTCCTGGGTTGCTGACAATATGTTCTGGTGAAAAGGTTCATTTGTTTATGCTCCAAAGACTGACCATTCAAGTTAATTAAGCATGAAGCAGAAAACATTTTTGGAGCACTTTTCTCTAGAACCTCTTTCACTTCTTTTGTAGTGATTCACAGCATATCCTGTTTTTGACAGTCACTAGGTTGCTGATAACTAAATAGGCTTTCAATTTTAAGAAGTTTATTGAGCATCTTGTCTCATGAGGCCGAAGTTTTCTAGCTACTAAAGCTACCAGGCCGCTGTTGGTATAGCGGAAACAAAAATTAGCAGATGAGGGGAGGAAGAGCAGAGGGGGAAAAGTGGTTATAGGATTCTGTATTTTAATTGGGGAAGGCTGTCTACAGAAGTATTTTCCCTAATTTTTGCTGTCACAGAATCTGTCATCACACTATGGACCAGATGGACTCCACCAATGTTTCCGTGATTCTAAGATTCCTAGCAGTAACCTTTAAAACTGCACAAACAACACTAGTTAACATATGTGAGCAAAAACCCATCTAGCCAAAACTTTTAATTAATTAATATGCCATTTGAGGGCAGAAGCCACAGATAAAAATATCTGAAGCTTTGACAGGTCTTTAAAATGCTTTAATAATTAAATCATGCACATATCATAATACCTGAAGTTTCATACTCTGTCAATGATATAAAGCCTCCCCTTTTATAAATCCCTTTTATACTTCAGACACTTAGTTATCTTGATTTTCCAAAGGAAATATATTTTCCAAGTTTACACAGGGACAGTCCATTCTATAGACCAGGCGTCCCCAAACTACGGCCCATGGGCCGCATGCAGCCTCCTGAGGCCATTTATCTGGCCCCCCGCCACACTTCAGGAAGGGGCACCTCTTTCATTGGTGGTCAGTGAGAGGAACACAGTATGTGGCAGCCTTCCAACAGTCTGAGTGACAGTGAACTGGCCCCCTGTGTAAAAAGTTTGGGGATGCCTGCTATAGACTAATACATACATTTTCAGGTTTAAACATATTTATGAGAGTCTTACTCTTCCCTCATAACTAAAAGGTAAATATCACTTCTTATTTTGAAAATGGTTCAGTCTGGTGTAACTTGCAGTATGAAACAACCCCACTTGTGAATTTGGGGAAGACTGTATATACTTGTTTTCTACATGTTAAATTTTTACATAAATTGCATTCAATCTTCAACTAGCTCTAAAATCAACATGCAGATCACAACAGTTAACTTATAATGATATAATTTCAAGACTTTATAGTTCAGTCAATAAAATACATGTTCACTGCCAGAAAACCTGCATGATGGTTATAACCAGCCCTGACTTTTTTCCTCTTAGGCATATCTATAGTCAGAAAAATGATAGTGTTATTATTTCCTGAATTTGAAAACAGAAAATAAAGTAATTCAGTTCAAAATTATTTTGAAACTATTTTCAAAATGATTTATAGGTCTATGCTTCTCATAGCCAAGGCAACTGTAAAACAATCATAAAAATAATTCAGATTTTAATTATGCTCTGGGAATTGAGTGCTTTTTAGCATATTTGGAAGGGTTGAATTCTAATGTTTGTAATTCAGTTTGTGAATAACTTTCTTTACTTGACTTTGGTTGAATATTTTTCTATATGATATTTTTTCTCTATTTGCTCCTTAGTACATTTCTAAAAATAATAATAATGACAAAACTACCAAATTCCAAATTTTAACAACAATTTAATAAACTTCCCAATGACATAAGCAAAATATTCTTTTCAGTCATTTAACCTTGACAGTAACAAAATATTCCTGACTCTAATATGTTTTAAATATATATTTTCACATAAGCTTTAACATGCAAAGAATATTCATGCAGGTAAATTTCTACTTAGATATGTTTATATGCTTTCTTACAGTATTAATAAGTGGCTTTTAAATATTTAAACTATCAATTCCTTTTCCTGTATTTCACTGACTGTATGTAGTCAACAGAAAGTCCCTAGAACATGTGGCGAAAGCTCCATGCCCCAGGCATACTTAAAATTGCTATGTGATACATGTGCATTTTATTATTTATTATGTATGTTACTTTATTCAGGCCTATATTTTTGAGACTATATGAATTGTCTCCTATTTTGACTATAAGCAAGGATGAAATTTCTTTCTCCTGTCTTTGATACATGTTTGCTTGGGCAGGAATTAATGGCCTGCAGCTATTTCTATTCTTTCATCCCTTACTTTGGTTCTTTTTCCCAAAGCATTGAGGAAGATAAAAGCATTGAATAATTTGCCTTGGTGCCAGACCTCATTGACTGACCCCTAAAAATGCATTAAAAATGAAAATCCAAACCGAACTGAAACATTATTTGAAATGGAGTGAATATGGCATTGATTTTTGTACCTGGAAACTGAGCTTTGTGTCCATTTATTAATTTCATCTTTTCCATAATACCACGAGAAGGATAGAAAACTGCAATTTCTAGAGGCCACAATCAGACAATAAACAAATTGATCCATGTACAGTTTCATATTTTCATTTTTAGGCTTAAAAATTCTAAGAGAAAAATGGAAACTTAGTGATGGGAATTCAGAAGGATTTTATAGATATTTGTGATTGACCTACGACATTCGAGAGGAAAAAAGGAACCTTGGATACTCTCTGTATCAGTGACTCTTAACTCCAGCTATTCATTAGAAAAAGCCTTGGGAACTTTTATAATATACCAGTGCTCAGACATCATATCCCAGAGAATCTGATGGAATTTATTAGGAGTGGAGCATAGGCATAGGTATTTTGTTCAAAGCTCATACATCGGTTATTCTACCTTACAGTCAGAATTGAGAATCATTAATCTAAATCAGAGAATAGGAATTATCCTAGGATCTTATAAAAATGCAGAATCTGTCTCAGCAGGTCTGGGTGGAGACTGATAACCTAACAAGCTCCCAAATGAGGTGACTGCTCTGCAGCTGTCACTGCTACACACTTGACTAGCCAAGGTGCTACAGTACGGCTCTATGAATTTACGTCTGTCCTTAAGGGAAGGTGCTGTAGCAGGTGCTCAGCTTTGATGAGTGCTACCATCAGGTTGTGTATTTTTCACTGGAATTTTAAGAATGTTTCTAACTTTTATAAACTGACACTTTTAACATTTATCCCTCAAAGTATCAGTGTATCATCCAGACACCTATTTTTAAAATAATTTATTAAATTGATACGTGTGATTGGTTGGGTTCCTCAAGAGTAAGACAATGAGACTAAAATCAACCCATGCGAAGTAGTAAAGAATGTTCTTGGGGGGAAAATGAGCTGTGGAAAGAAAGGAAAGGAGAAAGTAGCAGTGGGCAGCGGAGAATGGCCAGTGATGCAGGGTCAACACAGGAGGCCTCTCAATCTCATGCCCTTCCCGCTTGTTCCATGTTGATACAAAGGGAGGGGAGTCTATCCCTCAGCATTGAACAGTCATTGTGTATGGGCTTGCCAGGTCAGGAATACATGACTTTTTGTGAGGTGGCCATTGAGTGCTGTCTGACAGCAGTAGCACTACCAGTGTAGCAGGAGCGGCCGTGGGAAACGGATCTCTCGAACACCAAATGAAGAAAGAAGTTTATTTGGCTGGGCAGCCTGATCAATAATTTGTCCAAAGCTCAGCTCATCTAACAAAGGAAGGTTCTGCCTTTATATAGCCTCATACTTTAGATATTACACATGAAAGAATCTTAGGTTTACAGCCTTAGAAATCACATAAGAAAGGGTTTCAGGTTTACGGTTTCAGGAATCACATAAGAAAGGGTTTTGGGTTTACAGTTTTAGGACTCACATGTGAAAAGGTTTCTGGGTTTGATCTTGTTTTAAGTAGAAACTGTGTCTTCCAGAGAGTTTCCCCAAGACCAAGCCTGCCACCTACAGGAAGGTGAATCAGGCGGTGCCAGTTGGTCAGCCTTTTCTTCTATTGAAACGCAGAGCAGCAGGTCAAAGGGGAAGTTGATCCCAGATGCCTGGGTCTCCTTCCTCACCAGAAGCTAAAAGAATAAGTCTTTCAATCCTGCAGGAGGTTGTGGGCAGTGCAGCACAGAACCAACTAACGTCTACTCCCAGTGCTGCTTGAGTATTCATATAAACTGTGATAGCAGTTCATGCAAGGTTGTGGTAGGCTACTTTTATTAAGGAAAACATAGAAGAGGATCATCAGTGGGACAAATGATGGCTGTCATTGCCACAGCTGCTGTCAGATCGATCATAACTGGCCCTCATGACCTCTGTTTTCCACTTCAGATTCTTTTCTCTTAGAGGGCACCGCTGCAGGTCTCCACGACTCATGCGGTGTATAGTCCTTCATTTTGGAGGGCTCTGTGCCCCAGATATTATGTATTTCACAGGTTGTGGCTGCTATACGTATCTATTTCTTAATAAAATTGTATAAGTAATAATCAAGAAGTGCCCAAGTGGATGAACAAGGTGTCACATTCTTCACTATTGTAGAGCAGCAGCCCCACCTTCCGATAAATGAGTCAATTAGTGCAGCCAGGATAATGACCCCTCCCTCTTCTCATCATCTGGTCTAGAAATATGAGAAATCCCAGCTTTGACACAGGTGCCACAGTTTATAGTTAAATGAAGATTTTTCTGTGTTCATGGTGAACCTCTTGAGTACTTTTAGGAAATAGGACTTCTAAAGCCTCAGAGCCCAGAGGATGTATAATACCAACAATATGTATTCTGCTGCTGGTGGTGGTTAGTTTTTGAAATCTATGTTCGTTTATTTTGCCCTGACAATAAACATGAAGCTTCTAAACTGGAGGAAGACTATTATTACAGTAGTCAGCACACTGCTTTCCTGTACCCTATTTCTCCCCTTCCAAGTGATGCAATGAGAGCCAGGTCTGCAAGTGTATACAAGAAGATTTTTGCACTAAAGGCGAGAAATCCCAAAATCATAATTCTGGGAACTTACATGGGCTACAAACTGCCCAGCTGCCACCTTCTTCTCCAGAGACTGGGGATAATTTTATCTCCTTTATGTAAACAAATCTTCTCTGGGAAGAGAAGAGGAAGTTTCCTAATTTCGATTTCTTTGGAATGTAAATGAATGGCTGGCAAAATATTTTTATCTGCCTTTGAAATATATGCACACACTTCTGGGAGAGAAGTTTCTCAATCTCTCCTGAGGTCCTTAACTATTTATTCATTCATCTACTTTCTATTCTTGTCCTCTAACTTAAATCCAGGTATAGAAAAACTAAAACAAAAACAAAAACAAAAAACTGTACAGTAGAGCTTATCTTTGGGGGAAGGGAAAGATAGATAACAATGTGAGAGGATGCAAGAGGGCTTCAAAACATTAGTTACATCCTATTTCTTAAGTTGGGCACACAAGCTTCATTTTACTCTTATAGGTTCTATATAGTTTAAAATGTAATTTTTTTTTTGAGGCGGAGTCTTGCTCTGTAGCCAGGCTGGAGTGCAGTGGCGCAATTTCAGCTCACTGCAACCTCCACCTTCTGGGTTCAAGAGATTCTTCCACCTCAGCCTCCCAAGTAGCTGGGACTACAGACACATGCCACCACGCCCAGCTACTTTTTTGTATTTTTAGTAGCGATGGGGTTTCACCATGTTGGCCAGGATGGTCTTGATTTCTTGACTTCGTGATCCACCCGCCTTGGCCTCCCAAAGTGCTGAGATTACAGGTGTGAGCCACCATGCCCGGCCTAAAATGTATTCTTGTACATTTATGCAATATTATAAAATAAGTGGTTAATTTATAATTTAAAAAGGCAATATCAAAACTAATTCTCCATGACACATGTTGCTGTTTAGCCACCAGCAGAAATCTTGCTCACTCAAAGTAGATGTCACACTGCTGTTCACCTCTCCCTACTTGACATAAATCTTCCACAGCTTGCCAATGCTTTCCACTAACTCTATCTGGCTTACAAAGCCTGAAATATGTGATATCTGGCTCTCTACAGAAACAGTGCCAGTTCCTGCCTTATTTGAAACCTGGCATTTTCCTGAAGCCACAACCTCCACCTAGCTCTCTCAAGACAAGGCTGTTTTTTATTTCCTTTGCATGTACCTTACAACTAGAGATAACAAAGAGGGTGTTACTTAACACTTCGAAACCATGTTTCCTTCCTCTGCTTTTTAAAAACACAAAACAGCTGAAGCACATGCCATTGCACTATGCATTCTTTTTGATGGCCATCACTGTTAAAGACCTTCTTCCCATTCACTCTTCCTTACTCACCTCACCCATGAGTCTAGCACCTGGATTCCTGTCAGGCAGTTCCACCTGTGACTGTAAAGTTGACCATGCCATCACTGATAATCTCACTAATTCACTTTGTATTCAGCTTAGATTTAACATTGCTGTCTTTGACTAGCCATCCCATCCTTCCATTTAAAATTTATTCCACAACCCACATCCTAGTAATATATCAGCTTTAATTAAAAATCCAGCTCACTTTTCCATCCTCCATTATCCACGTATTCTCATTTGGGAATCTTGTTCAAAATGAAGCTTCTGATTTAGGGAAATCTGAGGGTTTTTATTATTATTATTTATTTATTTATTTATTTTTAATTTTTTTTTTTTTTTTTCCTAACAGTCTCCCAGGAAGGCCAGTGTTGCTGGTCCCCGGATCAGAACAGTAAAGGCCTAGATTTTATGATCTATTATTTTAATAGAAGTTATGGGGGGAAGCTAATCAGTAGAAGGTGTTAAGGATGACTTATTCCTAAGTGTGTAAAACTATTGCTCTGTTCTTAGGCCATTTGTGTTTGCTAATTGGGGCCCAACGAAGTTAGATTCCTACTCTCTCACAGAGACCGGAACACAGGGCGTTATTGTCTTTAATGATTACATTTCAAAGGAATGGCTTCCAGGTCTTTAAGAAAGTCATTCATAGGTTGAAAACTGTCAAGACTTTCAAAATTATTTATATCTTAAAAGTTTTCTAAAGTAAATGCTCCAAGAAAAGGGAAATCAGGAGACTGAGTTAGGAAGAAGCTTATCAGTCAAGCTATAGAAAACTTTAAGGCCATCTTGGTCAAATGCCTCACATTTATCCTTGCTTCTTAATCTCTCCCCTATATAAGTCTCTCCCTTATCCTCCCCACTGCACACACGTTATTTTTTTTTATCTCCACTTTAATATGTAATAGGCCTTTCAGACTTATTATGCCCTTTATAGGCTTATGTCCTCACCAATTCTCTGCTACGAAAATCTCCTTTTGTCTCAATATTCCTTATCAGCAAATTTTACCTCCATCCACACTAAATGCTCAACCAGAATCCTATGAGTAATCATTATTTCCTCTCTTTCACTAAACCCTCATACCAAATTCAGCAGCAAGTCCTATTTGGTTCTATCTCAAAAATATATTTCTTACCCATCCACATATCCTTATGTCTACTGCTACTGTGGATATATAAGTAACACAGGCCATAACCATAGTCTGCTAAATAGTTTTACAAGAATTGTTTAAAGTCTTTCAAACTGAGTGGTCATTTCAATACAGTATTCTGATCTGAGATATTTGCATGCAGGGTTATTTATAATCTTGCCTTTATGAAACACTTATAAAATATTAACATTTCCAGTGTTGCAGTTGTTTTAATGATGGTGAGCTTTCCTAACATGATTTAAATATTCTTGTTACAGGAAAAAGGTCCCAATCCAGACTCCAAGAGAGGGTTATTGGATCTTACACAAGAAACAATTCAGGGTGAGTCCACAGTGCAAAGTGAAAGCAAGTTTATCAAGAAAGTAAAGGAATGAAAGAACGGCTACTCCATAGACAGAGCAGCACCAAAGGCTGCTGGTTGCCCATTTTTTATGGTAATTATTGGACGGTATGCTAAACAAAGGGTGGATTATTCATGCCTCCAATTTTTAGACCATATAGGGTAACTTCCTGACACTGCCATGACATTTGTAAACTGACATGATGATGGTGGGAGTGCAGCAGTGACTTAGAATGCCTTAGTAGTCTGGGAATGCAGCCCAGTAGGTTTCAGCCTCATTTTACCCAGCTCCTGTATAAAACGGAGATACTCTGGTTCACACACCTCTGACATTCTCCAATATTTGATTTCATATAATAAATTTTTATTTTCACTGTAAGAATGAATTTAAGAGCATGTGTATTCATTATTCCTGCAAGCAGTAGATAAATATGATTTATATATTTTTTAAATAGCTCATTCATTAATAAATTTATTTTTGTCTCAGAGTCTGTTTTCTGAGACTAATAAAGTTTATTTTAACTTTGACTATGAACATTTTTAAAATAGAGACTAAAACCTAGATTTCATTTTGTGAAAGATATAACCCAAAGTAGCAGTATATGATTACCAGCCAAATTTATATCCAGAATTTCTAAAAAAGATTAGTTAATACAAAAATTTATTATCAGCTTTTGACATAGATTGACATATCTTATTCAAAGATAAATATTGTCCAGAAATCAACCTATTTCAACTAATAATTTGACAGTATTCCATCATTTTTACTAGAATATCTAAGTTATTGTCTTAGAGCATTTGGATTGCTATAACAGAATAACATAAAACATATCATTTAAAAATAAGATATATTTATTTTGTAGTTTGAGGATGAGAAGATCAAGACCAAGGCACTAGCAGATTCAATGTCTGACAAAGGCTGACCTCTTGCTTCATAGATGGCTGTCTTCTCTGTGTTCCCACATGGCCTTAGGGATAAGGGACTCTCTTATAAGGGATATAATAACTCAGAAGTCTTCAAGAAAATAAACTCTATCCAATGTCTTTTCTCAATACCTGCTATCACATTTGACCATGTATTAAGAACATTTTGGTGAACAGACATAAATAAAAGATAAAAGATATCTTTTATTTATAAAAATTTCACATATTCTTTAAGCAAAAAAAAAAAAAAAAAAAATCCTAAACCAAACCAAAACAAAAACAAACCAAACCAAACAAAAAACAAAAAGAATGTCCAAGTTCTTGTTGCAATCCTTTGCACAATTACATAATTTTAGTTGAATGACTAACTAGATTAAAATGTTGCCTTTTTTTTATCTTTAGAAATATTTTTACTTAACATTTTTTTAATTAAAATAACCTATCTAAGATATCATCTGAAGACCTGTAGTTGATACTGGCTTATATGATCTATTTTACTATTATTAGTAGAATCCAGAGAATTGCTATCTGTATACCTATATATCTATATCATATATATATATATATATATATATACACACACACACACATGTAATAAATCTATATACACATGCATATATATATGAGATACATGTATGAGAAATTAATCCTATATGTACATACATACATGAGACTATAAGAAATTGGCTCACGTGATCATGGAGGCTAAGAAGTCTCACAATCTGCCACCAGCAAGCTGGAGAGCAAGAAAGCTGGTGGTATAATTTGAAGACATGAGAGCTAGACAGCTGATGGTATAGATCCCAGTCAGTCTGAAGGTCTGAGTGCCAGGAGATTTGAGGGCAAGAGAAGATGGATGTCCCAGCTCACACAGTCAGGCAGAAACTGGGCAAATTCTCACTTCGTCTGCCATTTGTTCTGTTTAAGCCCTCAACAGATTGGTGATACTCATCCACATAGGTGAAGGCAGTCAGTTTCATTGACTCACCCAATCAAATGCTAATCTCATGTGGAAACATGCTGACACACACACACCCAGAAATCATGTTTAGCCAATCTGGGCATCCCTGATATAGTCAAGTAGACACATAAAATTAACCATCACAGGAGATAATGAGTAGGTTAAGAAAAATCAGGAGGAAGCAATTTGGTATAAAATTTTTTTAAAAAAATCAGGAGGTTTGGGAGGCCGAGGCAGGTGGATCATGAGGTCAAGAGATCGAGACCATCCTGGTCAACATGGTGAAACCCCATCTCTACTAAAAATACAAAAATTAGCTGGGCATGGTGGCACGTGCCTGTAGTCCCCGCTACTCAGGAGGCTGAGGCAGGAGAATTGCCTGAACCCAGGAGGTGGAGGTTGAGGTGAGCCGAGATCGCACCATTGCACTCCAGCCTGGGTAACAAAAGTGAAACTCCCTCTTAAAAAAAAAAAAAAAAAAAAAATCAGGAGGAAGCAATTTGTGGCTCTGCCACGGCAGAGCCAGAGTGGCCTGGGGTACGCTGTTGATACGATATGGAAAGTATCTCTCTGTAACTGTTTTCTGGTGTGGTATACACTGGGAAGAAAAAAGGCATGTATACATTTTGAAAGCAGAATTAGCTATTAACAAATTCTGTAACGCCACCTTATGGCCCTAAACAACATCTCTAATAAAGTAACAGGAATGACATAGGCCGTTATTCTCTCTCACCTCCAAAGCCATCAGAGCACCGTGAAAGTTGAGTATTTCAATAAACATCTAGAGAGATCAGCAAGATGCAAACCTCAGTGGTAGATCTTCAGCTCATAAACCATGAAGTATCAAACACTAGGCAATATCAGCCTATTAGAAGTGAGCGTACCTGAATACTTAAATACATTTGTATATACAAATACATATCCTATTTTTTTGACTTTTAAATTTTCTTTAAAAACTTTTGACATTAAAAAATTCCCATTTTTTTTTGGTATGTTTTATTTTCTATGACCAAATTTTCTAGAGATATGCTGGCTTTATTATTCTATTTTTTTCTTTCAGAAGACCAGCTATTAGTCATTCATTAATTCTGCTTTTTAAAATCAATGTGCAATTTTATATTTATTTCATCTCAATTCCTTAAGTTCTCATAAGATTTGGTTCTTTTGAAATATTTCAATGATTAATTGTCCTGTTCTTTAATAAAATAAATAATTTTAAAGGCAGAAATTTCTGTGAATAATACTTAAGTTGCATTGTGTATGAGTTTCAAAGTACAGTGTAATTGTCTTTATTATTTTCTAAAAAAGTTTAAATAAACCTAATTTTAATCAAATATAATAGAAATAAAGTATTCTTTAAAATTTATTATTTTAAATTAAAAACAGGTAGATCACAAAATCAATGGACACAAAAAAGGACTCTCATTCAGTGCTGAGGACACCAGAAAAAAAATAAGTCAATTCTTTGGTTCTTTTCATTTATATGTCATTACGATTTATGAGTAGTTTTATTACTTTGGCAATCCAGTTCAATTTCTGTCTCAATAGGCATTAAAGATTACCTAATAACTTTAAATTCAATTAGTTCTTTTCAAATGTTTGAAAATTATATCAGAAACTAGTGGAAAATTTATGCAAGAAGCCTGTTATTTAAATGTTATCTCTAATAGATGCAAGCTAATATTAAGTTTAAATATGTTAAAATATATTATCATCTATAATACTTCTCATGTTGATTAATCTGGAGAGATGTTTTTAATGAATCACTGGAATTGATTAGAAAATACCTATCCATTTAGATGGAACATTTGTGTTTAGGGAGAAACATAACAGATGTTCTACCATAAAATAAGTCAGAAAGATTCTCTTCTGCATTGTCTTTTACTGAGTATTGAGCTAATGCAATGTTCCAATCTTCTGCTGTGTATACGAATGGTTATTCGTTCATTATTTTAGATACGGAAAGGGGATTAAAACAAGAGCACAGTTAGATATAGAGTATACAAAGATGATGTAACTTTAAGTAGGTCATAAGGATTAATATCAATAATTTTAACAGTACTAATAAAGTGAATTATCAAAATATTTAAGATACGTAAAGTAATAAAAATATTTTAGTGTAAAGACAATATGAACATATATTTTTTAAAGTACATATCTGATTATTGAGAAATCTTTAACATTGTACATTCAATATTAATATCCTAGATAAATTAATTTATAGCCATTAACAGAATACTTATTAAATACGTGTCATGTGTCATGGCTACCTTAGTTTCAAGATAAAATTCTCTAAATGTAAAAGGTTTAATTAAACCCATTCATAGATATTGTAACAGATGGCATTAAATTATTTTTAAAAGGGAGTAAATTTCCTCTGAAATACCTTATAAAATATTCTTGATATGGAACAAAATCCAAACAGAATGTTTCAAAGTTTAAAAAAACTAATTACTCCTCCCTTTTAAGTATTTTTTGAAAATACCTTTTAAAGCTTGCCAGATAAGCAGCAACTTGCTCAAAAGGGAAATGTAGAAATTATTCATAAAGTCACATTTTACATCTAGGAATATTTCCTAGAAATTAAAAGCTGTTTGGAGAAATTAAAAGGCTTTGGGAAATTGGCAATAAATTGTAAACACCTTAGATTACAGAGTGAGATGTAATGTCACTTTCCATTTTAAATGAGGAAATAGTTTTGGAAAAGGACTGAAACAGACTGATCAAGATATATCAAATAAATTATACCTCAGCTCTTACAGAAAGTACTCAACATTTAAATGTGATATTACAGTTAAATTTTTAAAATATATTTATAATTACATATAAATGTTTGTATTTGTGTTTATATTCGTATTTAGGGTAAAAATAATTTCCACATTTAAAACAAGAAAGGTTAACATTATAAATCTAGAAACTAAATAACTCCTGAAAGCCGTGAGGTCAGGTTGATAAAAGCAACAGAAACCCACAGAAAATCGTATTCAAGAAGGCAATGAAGGGAGAGGACTGTAATGGCAGTATCCCCCTGCAGAAAACAGCGGTAAAACCCCAGCATATCTTACAAATCGGCACCCTGAAGTCCATGAAGAATAAACAGAAGCAACAGATTCTGGTGGGCAGCTGATTGTTGGAGATGGGGGAAAGTATGAGGCAGGCTTTCATTTTCTGAGGCTTCAGTTAAGCAAGATACAACAGGACATAATTTGCTGTAGATTTTTTTTTTAGTATTTTATTTTCTTTGGAACACATTTTTAATTCATAGGAAGAAGGCAACAGAAACCGTCAACTTCAGGGCACTAGGAAAAAACACTGCAATAAAAAGAAAGAAGCAGAAAATACTAACACCTGAAGAGAGGGAGGAAAATATCTTGAGCCGAAAGTTACAACTGAAGCATGGCAGGAGCAATTGTGAAGGCCACAATCTTAATACTTAGAACACAGAAACTGCCTAAGATTAAGGCATAATAATACATTATCAGGAAACACCTCCACCATGCTGTTTATGAGTGAGATAATGAATACAGAAGCACATCTCATGTAGGTACAGTACAAAAAGGAGACTGGAGTTGAAGGCAGAGCTGGCATAGAGAAATGGTAAATTGGTCCCCACTCTAAACAATCCTCAAGCCAACAAGCCCACATGCCCCCATCCTAAACCAAAAATTTTTGCCAGAAGAATTTGAATCCTGTGATGCACTGTAAGTAACTATAACAACGTATTTCAAGCCCTGTCTAACCTCTGACTATAGTAATTCAAACACCTATACTGAAGGCCTAGGAAAAGGAGACATATATCTATTGAACTCTATCTAGTGAAAACAAAATGTCTTTCTAAAAAAAGAAGACTTTCTCAAACAAAATTGGAAATTCATTTCCAGCCTACACGATAAGAATTATTAAGCGAAGCTCTTTGGATGAAAGACAACAGTATAGACAGCAATAGAGATCTACACAGTAAAAAGAATACTGGAATAAATAATAGTCTAAAATTCTTATTTCTTGTTTTTCATTGCTTTAGAAGATAACTGATATGTAAAGTAAAAATAGTGTAAAATCATTGTACATTTATAGCATATATAAAAGTAAAATGTGTGCCAACCGAAACAGAAATATGGGAGAGGGGAATTAGGAATCTACTGTTGTAAAGCACTTACACTATATGTAAAGTATCACATTATCTGAGGAAGCAATAATTAATCAAGGGTGTACATTATATAACATAGGGCAAGCATTACGATTTTTAAAAAATTTTTAACTACTAAGTTGATCTAATTGACATTTAAAGAATACTCTACCCAAAAATTGTAGATATACATTTTTTTTCAAATGCAGATGAAGCAATCACCAAGATATATTCTATTCTGGGTCATAAAACAATTATGAACAAATGTGCAAGATAAGAAATACAACAAAGTGTGTTTCCAATAACATACTTAAACTCAATGTCAATTACAAAAGAAAAGCTATTTGAAAAATTCCCTGAAAAACTTAAGTTAAACATCATACTTCTAAATAACCCATGCATGAAAGAAGAAATATTAAAATAAATGCAACTCTATGTTTAACTGAGTGTAACTGAAAATATAACATATCAAAATGTTTGGAATGCCACTAGAGGAATGCCTAGAGAAAAATACACAGCACTAAGTGTTTATTTTAGAAAAGAAGAAAAGTCTCAAATCAGTAATCTATGCTTCCACAATAAGAAATTAAAAAAAAAAAAACCTCAAAGCAAAATCATCAACAGTAATAAAGATAAAAGCAGAAACCAACATTGGGTGATACTGGTGAAAAGATGAACACATCAATCAACAATGCATCTCTTAAACAGACAGCCCAGAACAGACCCCCAATGCCAACTGATTTTCTTCGAGGTGCAAAGGGAAGTAAAGAGATAAAGGATGGGACTCTACAAAAAACGCTGCTTGAAAATCTGAACATACATACACAAAACTGTGTAACTCAATTCATGTTATACCTTATATAAAAATTAATTTAAAATGTCTTACAACCTTTAAATGCAAACCACAAAGTTAAAAAACATCTAGAAAAAATTATAATGAAATTATTAGTGATTTTGGATTTGGACTCAAAGAGTTTTTAGATAGGACACTGAGAACATGATTCATAAATGAAAATACAAATTGTACTTTCTGTCTGGAAAAGACATTGTTGAAAGAATGAAAAGATAAACACAGCTGAACAAAATACTTCGTAAATGCATATATTTCTGTCACATGTCTTGTATTCAGAAACTTTAAGAAAGTCTCACAAATCAACAATTGGAAAATAAATTGAAAATGGAAAATATCTAAACAGAAGACACCCAGGAAGACATATGATAGCAAATAAACATTAGAAAACAATGCTCAATTTCACTGGTTGTTAGAAAAATGTAGTTCAAAAATATGAGATAGCACTACACGCTCTATAGAATGGCTAAAAAAAAATAATAATAATCTGAGAGGATCAATTGCTGAAAACACCAACTGATAAAAAAAATTTAAAAAAGAAAATACAACTAAAACATTTATATATTCTTAGATATAAAGTGGAACAGCCACTTTCAAAAATAGTTTGGTCACTATTGATGCAATTAATCAAACATTGTATGACCAAACACTCCTAGGCATTTACCCAAGAGAAAATAAAACTTATATTCAGACAAAAAACCTATATGGCAAAGTTAATAGCCACTTTGTAGACTCCAAGAACTGGAAACCAGGTATGTTTAGATCAGCAAATGAAAGAAGAAACTGATGTAGCTACACAATGTAATACTAGTCAGCAATAAAAAATAGCAATTAAAAAATCATTGCTGTGTAGTCTTCCACACCACAATAATTTAATTATTAAGTCTAGAAAGACTTCCATCACACTATATAATAATTTACTTATATATTTAAGGAACGATAAAGATATAGATGATTTCCAGTTTGAACTTTTAAAAATAATGTTCTTTTATGTACATACATATCTTGAGAAGATTAAATAAGAAACAGTTAGTGAATCTATGAATACATGTATCTTCAATTGCATCAGATGATACAAAAACTGTTTACTAAGAGGTTACGCCACTTCCTCAAGGACATGGAAATTCCATTATTTCCTATGCTCAGGAAAGCAAGCTATTGTCAAAGTAGTTAATTTTTCCAACTTGTTGGGCGTATTGCTATATGTAATATTTTTTATTTGCACATAATAATTGCTAATAAAGCAAAATACCATTCCATACATTAACTTGTCATTTGAATTTTTCCCCTTTGTTCACTCTCCTGTTAGCTAGGATTTCCTTTAATTTTCTTAATTATTTATAGGAGCATTTTTTTAGTGTTTAGGATACAAAGTATTTGCCAAACACATTTTCCCAATCCCTTTTCTGATTTTATGACTTGCTGTATCACTTTCACAATAGTATATAATCTCTTGATAAAAAGCTTTTAAGTTTTCATAATTATATTTATCTATCTTTCTTTTCTTGTCAGTGCTTCTTACTTAAAAAAAACTTCTTTCCTGCCAAAATGTAGTAAAAATTCTTCTATAGCATCTTAAATGTTAGACTTTTGCTTTTCAGCTCTAATTATCTACCTTTTGTATGGTGTCATGTTGAAGTCCAATTACATTTTTCTCCATGCATAGATTGCCACTTGTTTCAGCATCATTATACAAAATGGGTATTCCCTCCTACTACTTTTTAGTGTCCCCTCTCTCATAAGTCAATATCTGATTACCTATTACTTTTCTTTTAGGGCCTATCGTTTTTCCTTGGTTTGTCAATTCTTGAGTCAAAGAACACCTATCTAAATTATTGTAACTTTATAATAAATGTTGCTATCTTCTGAGTTACTTCACTTTGTTTTGGTTTGGGGATTTTAACTGATGATTTTTGGTTTTGTGGGGTTTGTTATTTCTTTAGTCAGGCAATTTGTTAGTTCACAAGTTGTTTTACTTGGAAAAAATTAAGCAATAATATAGCAGTGCAGTATAGGACATAATTTTGCAACTTAAAGGATGACACTCCATTTAATTATATTTCAACTCATGAGTGTGTTGGTGAAATGGAGAATGACATAGGTTTGAGGTGAGCCTAACTCCACTCGAAAAAGAGAACAGTTAACAGCCAAAGTGATGCGCTGAGCACCAAAGGGCTGTCCCCAGAGCCTGTAAATCTCTTTTCTGCATGGATGGGCTATGATCAGCCATCACAATGTTAGCATCACATAAAGATTAAATGCATATCAAATTATGCTCCACTTAAAAAACAACTGGTTTTTATTTTGGGTAAAATAAAACTACAGTATTAGAGTTGAGAACTCCTTTTTCATATTTCATGTAAGATTAGTTGAAAAATCTTTTCTCAAAAGCCTTTATTGGTCTAGAGAAATAAAACTTTGTTACTCCGGAAATATTTTGAGTTCTTGAGGCAGAGGTATCTACAGACAGTTCAATCACTAGAAGGTGAAGTGATGTGGAAAAACTCAGAGAGTATCAGGATTATTAGTGGTCTCATTGGATAAATAAATGGAAGCAAGTAAATCTTAGATGATGGCAAATACGCATGGTCCATTGACAGTCACACTGAGGATCTGTATGACAATAAAACAGCTGACAGAAGTTTCTGAAATACACAGCCATGAAGTCCTCATACAGCAACAGCTGATGAGATTCCAAGAGGACAGCAAGGAACAGAGAGGCAGATTGCTCAGCATTGTCTCTTCCGGCAAAATAGCCCTGGGTAATGAGGTTGGCCACAAACCAAGAGATTTACTACCATTCCAATATCAAATAATTCAGAAGCCACCTGCAATGAAATGACTATCAGAAATGCAGCTGGTTCTGAACACTTTATTGTGAAATTGTTTTGTGTCTTTCCTTATTGATACCTATCACAAAACATACTGGTACCTATATACCAGTAGTCTCAACAAAGCATATTCATTCATTTGACAACATAAATTTTGTGTCTACGACATTCTTAGAAAAACATTCTATGACCAAGCGTAGTGGCTCATGCCTGTAATCCTAGCACTTTGGGATGCCGCGGTGTGTGGTCAGGAGTTCAATACCAGCCTGACCAACATGGTGAAACCCCGTCTCTACTAAAAATACAAAAAGTAGCTGGTTGTGGTGGCCCCGAATCTGTAATCCCTGCTACTAAGGAAGCTGAGGCAGGAGAATTGCCTGAACCCAGGAGGCAGAGGTTGCAGTGAGTGGAGATCATGCCACTGCACTCCGCCTGGGTGACAGAGCCACACTGTCTCCAAAAAAAAAAAAAAAAAGAAAAAAAGAAAAAGAAAAACATTCTATAATCATTCCTACCAAGGAAGAGAAACAGGGAAGTAATGGCATCTAGATTTGAATTAACCTTAAAGTTCATCATCACGAAAAATCAAGCCACAGATTTTAGTAAATGGTTTTGGAAGTCCCACAAAGTAATGTTTAATGAGGGTTGGTCCTAGGTACTTGCTAAACTGTATGTGTGTGTAAGTGTAAATCATTTGGGATATTGTTACTATTAGAGCTGCTGTTGCAGTATTCTGAGATGGGACCTAATATTTGCCATTTCCAACAAGTCTCAAGATGATGCTGAGAGTCCTGGTCTGTGGGCTGTATTTGGAATTGCAAACACCTAGAATATAGAATGCTTCACAACAGTGGGTAAATCTCAGAATAACCTCATACTTACATAACCTTATATAAAAATATGCCAGATTTCACCAAAGAAACTGCTACAGTAAGTCTAAGGGCAAAAACAAGCTGTGATAAACATAAGAAATACAGATAGCTTAAAACATACATCTGAAGGTTATCTCACTTTGGATCATCACTGTAAAAACAATCCTTAAATCTAGTCTAGAAAATTTACTTTAGCATGTACTAGAATAAGTTTTAGCAAAATTTCTCAAAAACTGGGAAAATAAACATCATATATAAGAAAACCTCTACTGATTTTCAAAAAGTTATATATTTAAAAATTTATTTAGAAACAATATTAAATTGGAAGATAATGTTATCAAACTTCCCATCATTTTATCTCAGCAAGGAACACATAATATTTTAAAGACTGCTATCTATTTGACAAAAATGTATTAAATTTTAGTTCAACGAGGTATTATAAATGGTTCTCTCCTCAATTTACGGCCACCTCTGAGTTGAGAAAGTTGTTTTTCAGGGATAATTTATTCATTGATTTTATCTTATATTCTTTGTGCTTTAGAATATAAAATAGAAACCTATCTAAACTGAAATTAGAAATGCCATTTCTTTAGCATAATGCTCATTCAGGCAATGCAAGGAAAACAAAACAATTGCCTAGTCTATGTGAATTCTTTCTTCTGATCACAATGATACCTTGTCATTTCCTATGCTCTTGTTGTGGTAGAATTTTATTTTTTACTTTAAATGGATTTTTCTACCTTTTCCTAAACCTTTTACTTCGTTAAACTATTTATATATTTTAAAATTATTTTTCTCAGCACTTTATAATTTAACTTTACTTTCATTTTTATATATAGTCAGTCCTCCATATCCACCGGTTCCACACCAATGAATTCAATGAATTGTGTATCAAAACGTTTGAAAAAAATTGCATTTGTATTGAGTATGTAAGACTTTTTTGGTCATTTCCTAAACAATACAGTATAACAACAATTTACACAGAATTACATTGTATTAAGGAATGATTTAAAGTACACAGAAGAATGTGCATAGGTTATAAGCAAATACAACATTTTATATAACGAATTTGAGTATCTGTGGATTTTGGTACCCACAGAGGTCCTGAAACCAATCCCCCATGGATACTGAAGACTGACCCTGTGTGTGTGTGTGTGTGTGTGTGTGTGTGTGTGTGTGTGTGTATGTAATATGTATATATTTCTACTTTATACATATTATACATATATTGTATTTACATAGTCTATACACATACGTACACACAGTATATACACATACATATATATACATACACATAGTATATATATATATGTATAAAGTAGGTTTTTATATGTAGTAGTTTTTAAAATATATAAATATATAAAATATACATATTTATAGATGTACAGAATCAAATATGGAATATTTTTAAATAAAATTAATTTGAATAACGGTGCATATTTTAAAAAGATAAAAAATATCAAAGTCAAAATAAGTTCTAATCACTTCACAGTTTTTGGTCAAGGTCTTTGCTTATTAATGTCATAAATACTTTGTATAAGTAGGGCTAGTGAACATGTGTGTGTATTTTATGAAAGTATATCTTAAAAGTAATCTACCTTTCATCTTAGGTTATTTAACAATATTGTCATGTTGAGGCTTTAATTTAGTCTTTAATATTTAAACAAGATACTTAAATGCATTCACTGTTAGTCATCTGTTAAATTATTTAATTGCTTATATATTAAAGCTAAAACATAAAATATAGATAAGAAAAACATTGAAACTTATCTATTAATATTATGTAATTAAATATGCAATTCAGTCTTATTTACTTTTTATATCTAATTTATGACATGAAAATATAACAACACTTCGAGAGGAGTCAATTCAAAGAGCAGGTAATTTATATATTGCCAAGATCATAAAACTACACATAAATAAATGGCTAAGTGAGAAGTGCCCCATTTTTTTTCTTTTGACTCATGCTAAACATGTGCCAACACTGGAGATGTTTATTTGGATTCCACTGAATGCAGTACAGTTATTATTTCATCAGTGTGCTCTTCCCATTGCATACTTTATGGGATCACATATATAGTCTGGATGCATTTACATAATTACTGCATCAACAAAATTACTTTTGGTAAATATATACGAATCACTTTTATCCCTCAAGAATAGTATTTTCCTAAACTCCCTTTTAAAAAATAATTTTCTAATTTCCAAGGTCTCTGAATCTCTATACTTTAAAGCAGTAAATAAAATTCACCTTTACTTCTGAACTCCACTATCTACAAATAGTGGAAGGAACTTTCAGTCTTGATGCATACGAATTACTACCATTTGTATATAGTTACTTTCCGATATTCTAATATTCAGCTGTTATTAAATTCCATATTCATTTCACCTCCAGTATTCACAGCACAGCACATTATACATTGCTAGCATCAAATAAGCTACATGATACTAATAAATTTTCCCCAATTTAATGAGTAGTTCCTAGTCTAAAATGCTCGGCCAAGTAAAATTTAGTAGTTATTTTACTGTGGGAACTTTCAGAGTCTGTAAAGTATTAATATATGTTATGACTTTTTTTTTTTTTTTTTTTTGAGTCACAGTTCTCACTCTGTTACCCATCCTGAGTGTAGTAGCAAGAACATGGCTCACTGCAACCTTGACTTGCTGAGCTCAGGTGATCCTCTCACTTCAGCCTCCTGGATAGCTGGGATTACAGACACGTGCCACCACATCTGGCTAATTTTAAAATATTTTTTGTAGAGACATGGTTTCACCATGTTGTCCAGGCTGGTCTTGAACTCCTAGGCTCAAGCAATCCACCTGTCCAGACCTTCCAAAGTGCTGGGATTACAGACGTGACCCACCGTGCCTGGCCATATGACATCTTAAGGGAAAGCTGTCCCAGCATTTTCTATTTTTTTTTTTCTTTTATCATGGAACCTTTGTTATGTAGAATATGTCAAGATATTGTGGAGTAGAATTTCATTTTTGGGGGAGGAGGTGACAAGAATATTGTGCAAGAAAAAAAAAGAAGATATGCTCATCTTAACACATACTTATATGAGTACATGCCCATTAAAATTAAATTAAAAATATAGCATTTTTAGAAAGCATATAAAATTGTATTCAAAAATAAAATGATATTTATAACATGTAAGATATAAAGGACCCATCAGGCTATAATTTATTTAGCACTATTTAGAAAACACATCGTGGTGGAAATAAGTTAGAACCCGATAGATCTGGTAGGTTTGAAGGCATTTGGTTCTACTCTTACAATTTAGATAACTCCTAGAGGATTGTGTACAATGCTGGGCAACAATTTAAGAGACAAAGTGTTACCTAATAGAACAGAGGAGTTAAGATAGTTAAATACGCTTGAATGTGATACATAGAAGGGTTAGGACATTTTCTGCAGGTTTAACATCCTAGAAAAAAAAGAAAGCTCAAGAGACACACAACAATTAACATTCAACTTTAGAAAGGTTATTTTATGAAAAATGAATCAATATTTGTAAATGAATTGATAAGATGAGGTAGATTGCAGTTAAATATAAAATATTAAAATGACTATCTGAAGTTAACTGTTCAAAAGTGTAAAGAACTTCTTGGAGAAGTATGAATTACCCAGGAACTGGGAGTACTGTAACATAGACAAATCCATTTTTTTTCATAGATTCCTACAGATGATACAACAGTCAAATAAAATGCTGCAAAAAAAAAAAAATACATGGAAGATGTGTTTAAAGTTAATATTTGAGTCTGTGCTCTACGAATGGAAAAGCATTCTATTTTGTAATATGTAGAATTATTTGCATATTCTGAGATAAAGGAAATAAATTAGTCATGCACTGGCAGAATTTGCCTCATATATAATTAATCAATGTGTAAATGCTGAATACATAATAAACACCAAAATTCTAAGAAACCCAATGGCTCTGGACTCTTGCCCAAAATAATTACCTTCTGTGATTCTACTTGACCTTTCAGAAAATAAAAATTTATCTTCAGATCATTAGGTTTAAATTACTATTAGTATAATTTTAAAATACTGGATGAAGGGGAAGATAGTATCATTATATCAAATAATAAGGACAAACATATTTTTATAGATGACTTTGGAACGACTGGATAGACATTTGGAAAGGCATGAAATCAGATTCTATAAAGTTGCATAGACCCAAGTTCTAAGAGAAAGCATGCAGAATGTCTCTGTTATGTGAATGTATAGGTAATGCAATAGTATAATAATACAAAGCAAATACAGAACACAAAATATCTATTATAAATAGATAATATAAAGCAAAATACAGAATACAAAATGAGTATATTGATAAATTTCACTACACATAAATTAAAAAGAACATATTTTTACATGGATACAACACCTCAAGCAAAGTCAAATATAAATAAAAATTGGGAGAAAATGTTTGCAAAATATATCACAGACAAAACGTAAATGTCTATGATACATAAAAATAAAAAACATAGGGACTCCAGCTTCTAGTCAAAATGGCGTAAGACAGACAAGATTTACCTGAACGATTGTGACAAAATGCATGACACAACAGCAAGATCAACCTAATAAAACTTATCCAAAAAATGAAATAGATGACAGAATTAATGTACAAACACATCTAAATGGATCTTATGATTGTATTCTTTATATGTGAGAAACTAGAGGAAAGACTGAATATATTAAATAAAGACATGGGTGATATTTTTAAAAAGCAATCAACATCTAAAGATGAAAACAAAATGTCAGAGATAAAAATACACTGATTAGGATTAATGAAAGGTAAGATACTACAAAGGAAAAGATTAGAGAATCTGAAAATAAAGCAATACAAATCCTACAAAATGAAACAGAGAGAAAAAAAGATGGAAAGAATCCAAAAACTCTAGCCCTTGAGCCAAATCCAGCCATGCCCACTTGTCTTACTTTTGTTTATGGCAGCTTTCCCATAAGAGCAGATCTGAATAGTTTGTGACAAGGACTGTAAAGGCCCACAAACTCCTAAATATTTAATATCTGGATCTTTAAAGAAATGTTTACCAATCCTTGTTCTAGCCTGTAAAATAAGGCAAATATGATAATGATCATAATAATCCATAATCCATTTGCTTAGGAAGTAATAAAACTTGTATTCAAAGATGACATAATTGTCTACAAAGAAAATTTCACTGAATCTATTAAAAAGCTACTAGAACTCATGAGTTATTTAGCAGAATTATTGAATAAAATGTTTAAATATGAAAATCAACTATATTTTTATATACTATCAGTGAAGCATCAGAAATATACAAATAATACCATTTACACTATTAGCATAGGACAGATTTAGAAATAAAGTTGACACAGATTTTCAATAGCTCCATACTGAAAATCATAACAATTTATTAAGAGAAATTTAAAAAGATTTAAATGGCAGGAGGTTATTGACTGCAAAGGGTCACAGATGATTTTTTTTGGAGTCACATAAATATGCTGTTTCGTGATAATAGTGGTTTCATGACTATACATTGTTAGAACTCACCACAAAAATAAAATTGCATGGCAAAAATATTGAATTTTGTTGTATTTAAATTATAATTAAGTTTATCTCAGATGAATCATATAAAATTGGATAAAATATAAGCTTTTAAAAATAGATAAAATAAAAAAATAAAGTTAAATATATTAATGATGTAAACTTATGGTAAGGGACATGAAAATAAGTATATTATAATTTCTCATCTCTTAAGTATGCCAACATTTAACAAAGTACTCCCTTAGTGAGGCTACAGGAAAACAGGTATTCTTATACATTGCTGTTGGGAATGCAAAAGCACCAGAATCATGGATGAATTTTACAATATATAACATATGTCTGTAGAACTCCCTAGAAGCCCAGTGAAAATTGAAAGCCTCGGGCAATTTAAGAATTTTTTCTCTTTGAATATCTTCCTCAAACCACACATACACACCCAGAAAGCAGAGTGTGGAAACCTTAATTGCCTAAAGTATCTGAGCATAGCTTACATTTAAAACTTGGCCTTAAAATATGCCCCCCCAAATTGGAGATCTCAATAGTAAATGAAAACATAGAGACAGCATACAACAGAAAAACAGATTTCACATTACTTGTCCAGAAAATTTAATTACTTAATTAAACCAATAAATAAAAATACGGAAACTCTCAAAAAAAACCAAAATAAAATCAGGAGTTGCTACATCATATTATGTAAAATATACCCAGAAATATTAATGGGTAAAGACATAATGATACATCAAATATTCCAAATGTTTAAAAAGTGATGAATATGAGTTAAAGATATACATGGGTTTTATTTATTATTATTTCCCTTGCAACATTATTTGTCCATGTAAAATTATTTTGAAATATAAGCTTGAAAAATAATTGTCATATATAAGGTATCAAAAAATTCAAGATATTTCAAGAAAAAGTAATTTATGAAGAGTAAAAATAAAACTCATAAGTTTTCTAATGTAAGAGTAGGATTACAACATATTAATGAAGTGTGAGCAAAAATATGAATATAATCTTCATGAGAAAGTAAACATTATAGGAAAATAATTTTGCTCTTTTTATTTTCCACAAGGCTAAGCAACGACATGTGGGTGGGTAGATAGTAAGATAAAGACAATATAGAATATAGTCAGAGATATAATTTTTAACATAAATACTAAAACAGTCTGCTAATATTTTAACCCTTTAAAAATATAAGTATGTGGAATAGTCTCAAGTTATAGTTTATCCCTTGACACTGTGATGGAATAATATACCATTCATAAATTACATATGCATTTTGTGAGTCAATCTCAATAACCATCTGTTCTGTGAAATGGTTTTAAGTTTACACACAGGAACAATTAATTTTTTGATGCATTTATGCATATTTATGGTAATATTGTTAATTGAAGACAAATATTTCAATCTTCTCAATCCTCAATTCACCAACTAAACCATCTGAGCTTGGGTGAATAGGGTTAAGAACCAAAGAGAAAGGCTCTTAAATTTATGAAACACAAATGGGACAAAAGAAAAGGTCCCTGTGGTGCTCCAATATTCAGAAATTATTATAATTAACTTAGAATTATGACTGGCACTTAGCAAATTAGTGAAATTTAGATATGTGAAGTACAGTCCAAGGACACTTAAAATAGTAGAAAAATGTATCTATATTTTAAACTTTCTGTCCAATTCTTTTTTTTTGACATTTTAAAATCCTGTTGGCAAAATTATAACTAATATAGAAATACTTCATAAATTATTTATGTGAGTGCATGCATATGTATTATTGCAATTTACAGAATTATTTTTTATTTGGTCAAAAATATGTTTTATTTTTATTTGGTCAAAAATCAGGGAAACAGAATAGCCAAAGCAATGTTGACAAAAAGAACAAATCTGGAGATACCACACTATCTTACTTTAAAATATACTACAAAGCTATAATAATCAAAACAACATGGTACTGACATGAAAACAGACACATAACCAATGGAGCATAATTGATACTCCACATATAAACCTGCGCATTTATGGCCAATTGATATTCAACAAAAGTGTGAAGGCCACACAATGGGGAAAGGAAAATATTCAATAAATGGTGCTGAAAAAAATGAATATCCACATGTAAAATGAAATTAGATCTTTCTCTCACACCATATACAAGAATCAACTCAAAATATTTGTGTATCTCAGCACTCCACTTTCTGCAGTGGACTTATAGTTGAGACAGAATATCAACAAAGGAATATCAAACTTAATTAATCTTCCCTATAGACTAAATGAGCCACACACATACAGGACATTTCAATAAACAGCTACAGAATACATGTTCTTTTAATTAGCACATAAAACATTCCCCAGGATAGAATATATTTTAGGACAAAAACAAGCCTCAAAAAATTTTTAAAAATTAAAATTATACCAAGCATTTTCTGACCACCGAAAATGATTTCCTGGGATAAAACCAGGAATCAATGACAAGAAGTTATCTGAAAGCTGTACAAAGACATAGAAGTTAAACAATTTGCTACTGAATGACTGTTGGGTCAATGAGGAAATTAAGAAATAAATTTAAAAGTTTCTTGAAAAAAATAAAAAATGAAAATGCCATATAAAAACCTATGGTGAGCAGCAAAAAAAAAAAAAAAAAAAAAAGGCTAACAGAAAAGTTTATAGCAATGAATACTTACATCAAAAATATAGAAATATTTCAAATAAACAACCTAACAATCCCCCTCGATGAACTAGGAAAGCAAGAAAAAAAACAAATCCCAAATTATTAGAAAGAAAAGAAAGAATAAAGATCAGAGCAAAATTAAGCAAAACAGAGACTATTATCAATACAGAAGATCAATCAAAGAAAGTTGATTGTTTGAAGAGATGAAATCAATAAATCATGGGCTAGACTAACCAACAAAAAGAAAGACCCAAGTAAATAAAATCAGAACTGAAAAAGGAGATGTTACAACTGATACCACAGAAATATAACACAAATAATTTTTAAAAATTCGAAAACTTAGAAGAAATGAGTTGATTCCTAGACACATACAACCTATCAAGATTGAACCAGGAAGGAATAGAAAACATGAACAGACCAACGAGTAATGAGAATGAATCAGTAATAAACAGGCTCCCAACAAAGAAAAGCTCATCACTAGATGACTTTACTGCTGAAGCTACCAAATTTAGGAAAGCCAACATCAATTCTTCTCAAACAATTTCAAAATATTGAAGAGGAGAAAATTATTCCTACCTCATTCTATGAAACCAGCATTATCCTGATACCAAAGCCAGACAAAAACACAATTAAAAAAAAAAAAAAAAACCACAAGCCAATATCCCAAATAAACATAGATGCAAGTATCCTAAAAAAATATTAGCAAACAGATTCCATAAAAAGATAATACACCATGATCAAGCAGAATGTATCCCAAGGAGACAAAGAAAGTTCAACATATGAAAGACAAAAAACAAAAGATTTTAATACATGCAGAAATATTTGACAAAATTCAACATCTCTTCATATTAAAAGCTTCCAACAAACTAAGCATAGAAGGAACATACTTCAACATAATAAAGGTCATACATTACAAACCCACAAATATCATCATACTAAAGGGAAAAGCTGAAAGACTTTAAGAACTGGAACAACACAAGGATGCCCACTTTTGCTACTCTTATTTGACATAAAACTGCAAGTCCTTAGCAGGGAAATCAGGCAAGATAAAGAAATAGAAAGCATTGAAATTGGAAAAGATTAAGTCAAATTATGCCTTTTTGCAGATGATGTGATTTTATATATAGAAATACCTCAGGAATCCATACACACACAAACACACATAAAACGTTTAGAACTGATAAACAAATTAGCAAAGTTGCAGGAAACAGAATCATCATGAAAATCAGTAGTGTTTTTATAAACCAATAATGTACTACCTAAGAAAGCAATCCTATTTGTAATGGCTACAAGAAAATAATAAAATTCCTAGCAATGAATTTTCTAAGAAGGTAAAAACTGTCTATAAGTAAAACTACAAAACACTGATGAAAGAAATTAAAGAAGTTAGAAACAAATAAAAAGACATCCCATGTGCAGGGATCAAAAGAATTAATATTTTTAAATGACCATACTAGCTAAAGCAACCTAAAGATCATGGCAATTTTTACCAAAGTACCAAAGATATTCTTCATAGAAACAGAAAAAGCAATCAATATTTCTATAGAGCCACAAAAGACCCTGAATAGCCAAAGCAATACTGAGAAAAAACAAAAACAAAATAAAACAATACTGGAAGCATCACACTATCTGATTTCAAAATACATACTACAAAGGTATGATAACAAAAGGAGCATGGTATTAGTATAAAAACAAACATACAGAGCAATAGAACAGAATAGATAAGCCAGAAGTAAATTCACATATTTACAGGTAACTAATTTTTAACAAAGGTGCCAAACATTTACATTGGTGAAAGGACAACCTCTTCAACAAATGGTGCTGGGAAAACTATATTCTCATACACATAAGAATAAAATTAGATCCTTATCTCTTACCATATGTAAAAACCAATTCAAAATGGATTTAAACCTTAGAAGTAGGACTTCAAATTATAAACTACTAGAAATATAGAAGAAATGCTTCAAAATGTTGATCTAGACAAAAAAATATGGCTAACATTTCAAAAGCACAGGCCACAAAAACAAAAAATACACAAATGGGACCATATTAAGTTAAGAAGCTTCTGCATAACAAAAAAATCAAGGTAGTGAAGAGACTGTAGAAATGGAGAAAAAAATTGCAGATGATTTATCTAACAAGGGACTAATACCCAAAATACACAAGGAGTTCAAACAACTCATCAGTAATAATAATAATGTTAATAATCCGATTAAATGGGCAAGAACGTGAATAGATACTTCTAAAAAAAAGAAGACATACAAATCAATAGATATATGAAAAACAGATGCTCAACATCACTAATCATCAGGGAAATGCAAATCAAAACCACAATGAGATATCATCTCATTCCAATTAAAATGGCTATTATCAAAAAGATAAAAATAACAAAAAGCATGGAAATTTGTCATGAATCTAGAAATAGATCTATTATAGGATCCAGTAATCCCATTACAGAGTATCCAATGAAAATCAGTATATCAAAGTGATACCTGCATCCCCATGTTTAATGCAGCGTATTATTCACAATAGCTAAGACACACAATTAAGTGTCCATCACTAATGAAAATGTGGTATAGATACATAATGGAATACTATTCAGATATATAAAAGACTGAAATTCTATCATTTTCACCAACATGGATGAAACTGGAGATTATTATGGTGAGTGAAATAAGCCAGGCACAGAAATATAATTATTGCATTTTGTAATTCATATGTGGTAGCCATAAAAAGCTGATCTCATGGAGGTAGAGAGAAGAATAACTATTACGAGGCTGGGAAGGGTGGTAGGAATAGGGAAGATGAAGAGAGGTTGCTTAATATGTACAAACACGCAGTTAGAATAAGTTCTAGTGTTCAACAGCAAAATAGGGTAACTATAACTTACAATAGTTTATATTTCCAAATAGCTAGAAAATTTGAAACATTCCTAACATAAACTAATGATAAATGTTTGAAGTGATGGATACCCTAAGTATCCTGATTTGATCATTATATACTGTATGCATGTATCCGATGCATGAATGAATGGATAAATAAAATCTGGCGTGTGTGCGTGTGTATGTAATATATACTATTGTATATACATATGTAGAATACTATTCAGATAGAGAAAATAATAAAATTCTATCATTTTCAGCAATATAGGTGAAACTGAAGGTTACTATGGTAAGTGAAACAAGCCAGGCACAGAGAGACAACTATCACACGTTCTCATTTATGTGTGGGAATATCTACTGTGAATATTTATTAAACGCTCTTTATTCCTTTATCAGTTGATGGAACCTTAGGTTGAATCCATATCATGGCTATTGTGACTAGTGCTACAATAAACATGGAGGTGCAGGTATCCATTTCATGTACGGATTTTATTTCCTTTGAATTAATACTTAGTAGTCAGATTACTGGATCATATAACAGTTCTAGTGTACAATAGCAAAGCAGGGTAAGTATAATTTATAATAATTTATTAAACATTTCAAAATAGAATATTTTAAATCTTCCCAATATAATCTAATGATAAATAAATACCCTAAATATTATATCCTGATTATGCATTTTATGTGTTATGGTAGCAAAATATCAACTATACCACATAAACATACATCATGATTATGTGCCAATAAAAAATCTATTTAAAATGGATTAAAGACTTGCATTTAAAACTTGAAACTATAAAACTACTAATAAAATCATTTGGAAAAGCTCCATGTCAATGTCTGGACAATGATATTTTTAATATGACTCTAAAAGCACAGGCAATAAAAGTGAAAATAGGCAAATCAAACTAAAACAAACTAAAAACTTTCTGCATAACAAAATAAACATAGTAAATTAAAGGAACAACATATGGAATGGGAGAAAATATTTACAAACCACGTATCTGTAACGGGTTAATGTCCAAAACATACAATGATCTCAAACAACTCAATAGTAACAAAAAATAAAGCCCAATTTTAAAACAGGAAAAGCATCTGCATAGATGTTAATCAAAAGAAGACATGCAAGCAGCCAACAGGTATATGAAAATATTCTCTGTATCATTAGTAATTAGGGAAATTAAAACCACAGTGAAATATCACCTCTTATCTGTTAGAACAGCAATCATTAAAAAGGTGAAAAAATAGGATTTCTAGAAATCCCATTTGACCCAGCAATCCCATTAATGGGTATATATCCAAAGGATTATAAATCATTCTACTACAAGGACACATGCACACGAATGTTCACTGCAGCACTGTTTACAATAGCAAAGACCTGGAACCAACCCAAATGCCCATCGATGATAGACTGGATAGGGAAAATGTGGTACATATACACCATGGAATATTATGCAGCCATCAAAAACGATGAGTTCGTGTCCTTTGTAGCATGGATGAACCTGGAAACCATCATTCTCAGCAAACTGACACAAGAGCAGAAAATCAAACACTGCATGTTCTCACTCATAGGTGGGTGTTGAACAATGAAAACACATGGACACAGGGAGGGGAGCACTACACACTGGGGTCCACTGGGGGGAAATGGGGGAGGGATGGGGGGTGGGGAGGTGGGAAGAGATAGCATGGGGAGAAATGACAGATACAGGTGAGGGGAAGGAAGGCAGCAAAGCACACTGCCATGTGTGTACCTATGCAACAATCTTGCATGTCCTTCACATGTACCCCAAAACCTAAAATGCAATAAAAAAAAAGACGAAAAATAAATGTTGACAGGATGTAGAGAAAAGAAAGAGTGTCCCACCAAAGGACAGTGATGGAAATTACTTGTAAATTACTACAGCCATTATGGAAAATAGTATGGAGATTCTTCAATAACTAAAAATAAAATTTCCATATTATATCAATCAAAGTATGTACCTAAAGAAAATGTAATCAATATGTGGAAGATATATATGTGTTCACTGTAGCATTATTCCCAAGAACCAAGATATATTATTACCTAAATGTCTGTCAGGTAATGAATGGATAAAGAACATGTGGTATATATAGCCAGTGGGATACTATTCAACATTAAAAAATGAAGGGGCTCCTGCCATTTTCAACAACATGGATGAACCTGGAGGATATTGTATAAAGTGAAATAAGCCAGGCCCAGAAAGACAAATACTGCATGATTTCACTTGGAATCTAAAAAAGTCAAATTCATGGAAGTAAAGAGTAGAAAAGTGATTTCCACAGGCTTTGGGAAGGAAAGGAGTGAAGAGATGTTGGTCACAGAATACAAAATTTCAGTTAGATAGGAGGAATAATTTCCAGAGATCTATTGTACAACATGGTAACTATAGTTAACAATTAATTTACTCTTGAAAATCACTGAAACAGTATATTTCAAGTATTCACAACTCACAAAAAAAATGGTAACTATATGAGGTGATGTATATGTTAATAGGTCTATTTAGCCATTCCACAGCATATTCGTATTTCAAAATGCCACACTGTACATCATAAATGTAAACATTTTTAATTGTCAATTTAAAAAAAGATTTTTTTTGAAATCAGGGAAATAAAAATTTTTAACATTTCTTATCAATATAACAAAAATTGAAATAGATTAAATGCCCAGTACAAAATATTAACATTTCAGATGATCAAATTTACATAGCATATAAACACCTAGAGTTATGGAGCAAGGACATGTTCTTCTTCATAGTGGAGAAAAATTCTTTATTTTGAAATCAACTCTTGATGTACTATCAGACACTATTAGAGACTAAGGAGCACTAAATAACCTGAAGCTTATCATGAGCTGGTGTTATCATATCTACCAAATCACAGGATTGAGTGTACATAGCCAAACAACAACAACCGAAAACAAACAAAATAACAACAACAAAAAAAAACACAGAATTATGGTGAAAGTAATTTACTTGTAATTGGGCTTAATCAGGTCCAGAGGCAAGTCTAGTTCACCTACCCCTGTGGCACTAATGCCTCTCAGTTCATACCTACAGCCTTATGGTTGTGCTGCCCTTAAGAGTAGTCCAGAAGAATAATAATGAAGGAAAAATCCTTCTAGAAGGCAGAACTGCAAGCAGTACATTTGATTACAGACATGCAGAAGAAGAGTTGGACTGAATTATGGATATATCTTTATTCTTGGGCAATGAGGACCAGCTTGGCTAGTGGGCTAAACATCTGAAAGCACTAATACTGAAGAATCAGCGATAGATAAGATACCTAGAGAAGAGGCACAAACGTGTATATTTTTATATCTCACATAATACCAACCAGAGAAAATATGTATTCGAAAATATGGAAAAAATAATCTGTCCTGAGGATGTGAGATAGACATACTCTCATCAGCCACTCCAATGATTGCATGATGGGCCCCTGCTTTTGCAAAAATAGCGGCTATTGATAATCTAATAGCATAGGTTTCCTCTCACTATGTTGGTGTAGCTATTGATGTTACTGAATTAGCCACCTGCCAGAAGCCAAGAACTATTTTGACTTCCTTATGGGATATCATTCTTCATGAGGGTCATCAGCTACCTGGTGACAAGTCAATAAAATTAAACCCTTTCAACCTTAAAGGATTCAGTGAAATTTTCTTGAAAGAATTGATAAATACTCCAAATATAATTCTGCAGATCATCCAACAATATATATATATTTTTTAAAAAAAAGCTAACATACCATCTAAAAGTAAAGAAAAAAAGAAGAAGAAAGAAAATTCTAAATGAGTAATGGGAAAGGAAAATGTGAAATAATAATTGTGGCCAAAGGTGTAATTGTAGCTTTGTATTGTAATAAGGATTAGTCTTTTCAATAATATTGCAAATAGCTTTAACCTTGAATGATTAAGCTTGCAACAAATTTATAAGATATAAATGAACAACCCTATTAAAAAGTGTGCAAATGATATGAACACTTTTCAAAATAAAACATAAATGTTACCAAAAGCATATGAAAAAAAGCTCAACACCACTGATGATTAGAGAAATGCAAATCAAAGCAACGAGATGCACCTCACACCAGTTAGAAGGGCTATAATTAAAAAGTCAAAAAATAACAGGTGCTGGCAAGGCTGAAGAGAAAAAGGAAAAATTAGATACCGTTGGTAGGAGTATATATTAGTTCATCCATTGTGGAAAACAGTGTTGCAATTCCTCAAAGACCTAAAAACAGAACTACACTTACCCAGCAATCTCATTACAGAGTATATACACAAAGGAGTATAAACTGTTCTACCGTAAAGACACATATCAGTATGTTCACTGCAGCACTATTCATAATGGTGAATAGACATGGAATCAATCTAAATGCCCATCAATGGTAGTTTGGATAAAGAAAATGTGGTACAAACGTGATAACCTACCCTATGTTAGCCTAACTCGGCTCTCTCTGAGCTGAGAGCTGTACAGACTCCATGTTAGCTTTTTGAGCTGTACAGACTCCACGTTAGCTTCTTCACTTGCCGCCTCCTGCCCCACCATTTCCCTTCCCCTAAGCATGTAGCTGGGTTAAGCTGACTCCAAGTAGACCCAGGAAAGTCCTTACTGGTAAGATATCGAGTTAAGCTGCACCAGCCAGATGCATCTGCTGATAGCACCAGCCACCGCTAAGAATGTACCTGCTGATAACTGAAAGCCCCAACACCTGCAACTGTTTATCTTTCTGCAGTAGTTTAACTTTTTGCTTGCTCTGTTTCTGTAAAAATTGCTTTAGCTAGGCTCCCCCTCCCCTTCTTTAAGCAAGGTTTAAAAGAAAACAAAAGCCCCTTCTTCAGGGCCAAGATAATTTTGAGCATTAGCTGTCTTTTGGTCACTGGCAAATAGAGGACTCCTGATTCAATCTCAGAGTGTGGTGCTTTCTCTAACTCACTTAAGTACAACACATATACATTATGAAATACTATAAAGCCATTAAAAAAAAAACATAATGGAGCTGGAGGCTGTTATCTCTAGCAAACTAAGATATGAAAAGAAAACCAAATACCACATGTTCTCACTTATAGGTGGGAACTAAATAATGAGAACACTTGGACACATAGAGGGGAACAACAGGCACTAGGGCCTATTGATGGGTGAAGGGTAGGAGGATGGAGAAGATCTGAAAAAAATAACTAATGAGTACTAGGTTTAATATTGGATTGATGAAATAATCTGTACAACTCCCCATAATGCAAGTTTTACCTATATAACAATCCTGCACATGTACCCCTGAACATAAGTTTTTTTAAAAAAAAGAATAGTGAGTACCATCTATTCCTATCTCATAACTCTAGATCTGGGTATCATAGGAATATAAAAGAGAATCTAAGTGGCACATGGGGTGAATTGTATCACACCCAACACATGTAACTCTCGAGATTCATTTGATTTTATTTGGTTCCTGAACTCCAGGCATTTGTTGAATGGAGCGCTCCAACTGCCATTACCTTGATAAAATGGTTTGGCTTTATCTCCAGCCAAATCTCATCTTGAATTGTAGGTCTCCCAATTCCCACATGTTGTGGGAGGGACCTAGTGGGATATAATTGAATCATGGGTGTGGATCTTTCCCACGCTATTCTTGTGATAGTGAATAAGTCTCAGGAGATCTGATGGTCTTAAAAATGGGAGTTTTCCTGCACAAACTTTCTTCTCTTGTGTGTCACCATGAGAGATATGGCTTTCACCTTCTGCTGTAATTGTAAGGCAAACTGTAAGTCCATTAAACTTCTTTCTTTTGTAAATTGCCCAGTCTCAGTTATCTCTTTATCAGCAGCATGAAAATGGACTAATAGATTTGACTTCACCTCTTAAGATTCATGGATAATTCAGGGTTTCCCACAGTGAGGGCAAGACACTGATAGAGGATTGATTGCTCTAGTTAAGCAAAAGCTTCAGCAACTATGGCTTGGACTAATGCCACCAATAAAGTCTTTGGCTACTTCCACAAATCTCAGACTCAAATGGTATTCCATGTTGATGGTTATGATTCAGGATTCTTCAGAAGCTCTCCAGTAGGCTGAGGCAACACCATCTGGAAGGGTGAGGAAATAAATGTCCTTTGGGTATATTTTGATCAAGGAGAGACAACACATTACAAGGATCTACAGGAATAATTCCTTTGATTTGCTCTCCATAGAGGAATATTTTGAGGTACCATAGTCCATATGACCTACCCAGAGACCTTTGGGTAGGTCATGATTTAGAGAGCAGGTGTGTTTATAAAACTGTTACCATCTTGGGAATATTTGCTTTTCTCTTCTTCTTCCTCATTTCCTTTTTCTTTCACTATTGGTTCCCTGGGTTTGTACTTCTCAATTAAGCATTACCACATAGTTCTGCACTTGAGAACCCAGACTAACACAATGGCATAGAATAAAATTTATTATGCACTTAAAAAATTACATAGATTTTTTTTTTTTTTAAGCAAAAAGTGGAGTGACTACTCTAGCTTAGCTTTAAAATGATAGATAATTCTAGTTAGGTATTTCTACAAAAAAAAAAAACAAAACCTAAGGACTTAAAGAATTATTCTCTCTCATGGGTCTAAGAGTTGATTGAGTTCAGCTTGATGACTTATACTTGGGTTTCTTGTATGGTCATAGTCGATTTCAGCTGGGGCTGTGGTCATCTGAAGGCTTGACTGTGACAGATTACAAGATGATATAGAAAGAATCTCTATACATGACCTCCAGTGGCTTTGGATTCTCATAATATGGTGATTTGGTATATAGAGGAAACATTTTAATAAGGAGAGTTCCATTGGGAAAGAAGCAGAGGCTTCCACAGTGGTTAAGGGATACATGTGCAGATCATGCAATATTGTTGCATAGGTACATTCATGGCAAGGTGGTTTGTTGCCACCATCCTGTCATCACCTATACCTGACATATCCCCCACATTATCCCTTCCCACCCTCCTTTCCACTATCCCTCCTGTAGCCCCCACCATGGACACCAGTGTGTGATGCTCTGCTATTTGAGTCTAAGTGTTCTCACTGTTCAACACCTGCCTATGAGTGAGAACATGCAGTGTTTGATTTTCTGTTCTTGTGTCAGTTTGCTGAGAATGATGGTTTCCAGGTTCATCCACGTTCCTACAAAGGGCACAAAGTCATCCTTTTTTATGGCTGTATAGTATTCCATGGTGTATATGTGCCACATTTTCTTTGTCCAGTCTATCATTGATGGGCATTTGGATTGGTTCCAGGTCTTCGCTATTTTAAACAGTGCCACAATGAACATGTGTGTACATGTGTCTTTGTAACAGAATAATTTATAGTCCTTTGGGTATATACCCAGTAATGGGATTGCTGTGTCAAATGGAATTTCTATTTCTAGGTCCTTGAGGAATTGCCACACTGTCTTCCACAATGGTTGAACTAATTTACATTCCCACCAACAGTGTAAAACTGATTCTTTTTCTCCACATACTCTGAGCAACTGTTGTAAATTTTACTTATTTATCCAACTTTTGAATTGGTAGTTTGAGTTATTTTTCTTTTGTATTTTAAATAGGGCCTTGGTATTGCTATGTTGGCCAAGCTGGTCTCAAATTCCTGGGTACAAGCACTGCACCTGTCTTGGCCCCACAAACTATTGGAATTACAGGTATGAGCCACCATGCCCAGCCACTAATTTGAAGTTTATCCCTTACTATCGCATCACAGCTGACAGCTCCTAGCTGCTGCTCAGAGTAGAATGTTGGCTAAACTGGAAATAAACATGTGTTCTCTCTGCCTTTCACCCTTTCCTGTAATATATTTTTATAACAGTAGGTTAGTAAATTAAGATATATAATTTCTCATTGATTAAATAAGTAATTTTTGAGTTTCATAAATGTTTTATTATTGAATAAACAAATTGCCATATAATTGACTGTAAGTCAATTCCTATGAATCTTGGCAGATTTGATTGATAGAAATAGCTTTTCTTTATTTCAGCTGGTAAAATACCGTATTCTTACATGTTTGTATTTTTAGTAAACTGATGAAAATAGGTTTTATCTTCCAGTTCATTCCTTTTTGTGTAGCTTATAAACTCTAATAATCTGCTTAACTACTCCCATGTAGTTGTGACTTCAGAATGTATGAGAACTTTATGCTACTGTTCCTCTTACCCTTGTCTCCTAAGAATCATAAATCTTAATTTTATTTTTAGCCTAAAGTTATTTAACTTTCCAGATCCCCTTCACTCTCTATAAACAAAAGCAAATGTTTCAAGAATTTACCATAAATGACCTTTATTGCAAGAATAACAAATAAAACCTTATTGCATTATGATCATAAATAGCCTTTCCTTCTTTTTATATTGTATGCAAAACTTTAAAATGTATTAGTGAGAATAATCCCATAGGAACGCAAATAACATACTGGAGTGGGAAGGTGGTCAAGAGAATCTGAATGTAAAATAGGAAAACCTAGATTGAAATCCCACCCCTGACTATATGTCTCTAGGAAAGGTGCAGAATCCTTTGAGTGTCAGCATCTCTAAAAGACAAAATAATGTGGCCATTATAAAGACTGCTTAATATTGAATAACACCTAGCACTTAATACATGCTCAGAAATCATACATTTTGTTTTTTAGAATTCTTCAAATTTTGGCTGTTTTTAATAAATGGGAATACTGTTGAACTTCTTTGATTATTAACTTCAGAGCTAACGGATCACAGATGTTTTCAGGGTAATTCAGACAAGTAAGTGATACATATTCAAAGACATCTAAACCTCTCCTGAATTTGAGTTTCAAAAGACATGTTCACAACACAGTAGTAAATGTTACTAGAAATCCTGTAAAGCTCCAGTTCATTTTCATTTTAAAGTTTGTTTTTCTGTGAAATACCTCAAGAATTACTTTACAGTAAAATGTTGCTCTTTCCTATGTTTAAACATTTTGAATCTGTAAAGATGAATGTAGCTGAGCAATAATAAATAAAATGCCTAATAAAAGACTCTAGAAATGCTAAAGGTTGTACAGGAAAAAATTGAGGTGAAAATTTTTGAAGCAATTTAGAGTTACAGTGAATGTGTTCATACGTGTAAGCTTTAAAGCCAAATTAAAAATATTAAAGATATTTTCACAAAGAATTCTGAAGAAACAGAAAGGGTGACTTGTGGGTATCATTTAATTATAAGCCTGTCTTCTGAATTCATACTGATTTATCATTTCTTAACTCTAGTGCATGGATTGAAAAAGACAAATAGCATAGTGCTTTCCTGCTGGAACTTCTCAATGTTACTGAATTATTCTTACACATAAAAAATAATGAAGAATTATTTAAATCTGTGGATCATTTCCTAACACATGATCCAATGATTAAAAAGTTATTTAAACATATTAATAAATACTTTTTCTCATCAATCATATTTTCTCAACAGGCAGGAAATAGGGCAACACATTTTTGTACTATTAGGTTCCTAATTTGTCTTGATTGGGTTCCCAATTTTTCCAAAAAAACTCATTTTGTAGAGTACCTAAGGTTTTTCATTTAAAACCACCAGAGTAAATATTGTCTAATCAAACTTTTAAAAAAGTACTTGTTATTTTTCAAAGTAATAAAAAATTAATTGGATTTTTTCACAGGGAGTCTCATTCTTATAAATATTAAACAAGAAAAAAAAAATAAAAGGCGTCAACCAAATGGTGACCTTAAAATCTTTGTTACAATGCACTTAGAAACTATGAGTAGTACATATACAAGTGTGTATAAATTAGGGAAACATATGTTAATGACATTGAGTTGATTTTATTTTTGTATCTTACTGCCTTAGAAGTCCTGTTACTTTGTTATGTCTATAGTTAAGAATCCATGAAGCTGCCAGCAGGTAGTCCTGGAGTTCTGTGGAACCATCACTAACCCATGATGAAATTTTTAAGTAGAAATAAACTTTGTCACTACTTTACAGATGTTTATGTAGTATTTACAATACACATTACATTTTTGTTCAGAATACAAAGAATATTTTTAAGGTTTCTGTCTTTAAGAAATTGAAAACCAAGTTGAAAACAGAATATATACATATATATATGAAGAATTTAGTGAACAGAAAGACCAAGGTAGAAGAGAATGGTAAGAAAAATGAATATATATATATATATATATGTATATATATATATATATATATAAGATACAAGACTTGAGTTACTTAACTTTCTAATTCAATCCACTGTCTTTCTCATATGAATCATCCGACATTTTTATACCTTGAGTCGGACCAGAAATAAAAACCAATGAAAAAACTGGCCTCCCAATGTTCCCTCAAATGAGCCTTGGTTCTGCCTCAAAAACCTAAATCACCTTATAAGAGCATTCATAGCCAACAAAGAGACACACAGAATAGTCCATAGGATTTAGCAACTGGTAGGAAAAAATTATATGAATAGGCTAGGTGATATATAGATAGATAGATGATAGATAGATAGATGATAGATAGAAGATATAGACTGAAAACACAATTAAACCAGCTGAGGAATTGTAAGTATGATGTAACTGCCTGACAATAATAAAACATTATCTTTCCTGAGACAATTTTAAGATAAATAAGTCTTTTTAGAGACTCTTATCAAGGTAAATACAAATCAGAACATTATTATGTATACGAATGTGAACCCCTTATTAAACAACCAAAGTCATATGAATTAAACAGCAATTAAGTTGAAAAACAATCATGAAACACAGAGTTTGAACAGATTTAAGAAACCAGAAACCAGAATGTCCTGGACAGAACAGAGTCTATTTACTCATTTATGAATTTTAACCCAATTTATAAGATAAAGAATATATGCTTCTATGTATCTTTCCATACAATCTTTGCCTTAAATTGTAAGACAAACCAACTTTCTACTCTGAGAACCAGTGACAAATTTTCAAAAGCTAAAAATACTCTTACTCTGTTTTTAGTATCATAATTTAAAAATAAACATTACTTCTGGGATCTCTATTTTAATGACTCTCACCATTTTCTTCATTACAAGAGCTTAAAAGCTTATAACCTTTGCTATTCCTGCTTCTTCAGGTATCAAGCCTTAATTACACAAATAATAAGATGTTAAAAATATAATACCTTCTGTTTAAAGTCGGAAAGTACTTTCATATTTCAAAGTGAGATGCCAGATCATCTTTGTAAAATTATACATAAATCTAAAATATTTGGCAATCCTTGGTCCAATAACCACTTCAAAAGTATGAAAGAGACTGAATGGCACTAATACACACAGGGAAATAATTTGCTTGAAAAAAACATGGTAAGTTTCTGTGGCACATTTTTGTTCCTCCCTATCCCACTTCTATCTTCACATGGTAGAGAAGAGAGTATTCGAAGTGATCATAAAATATGAATCATGACCCCAGCAGTATGCGGCTACAAAGATCACAGCAGGAATCAAATGGAAAATTATGACTGGCTAGCGTTCTGACAATAGAGGACAAGGAAATGGCAATACTAGAAACATTCTGCCAGATGTTCCTATCAGAGCTTGTTGAGGACAAGAGTTCATCATGAAGGGAGAAAGCACTGGTTTCCAGGGTGGAGGGATTGTAAAGAGATTTTTTCCCCCAAGACAGGTATCCGCAGGAGCCATGAGACTCTGACACAGTACATATATATGGAAAGAATTATAAACAACCTAAAGATAAGCAAAGCTGTATGCAAAGGAGACATTTTGGAATTAAGGAAACTAAAAGTAAAATAAAATGCAAAGTGATAAGGGGTCTCTCAAAAGCCTACAAATGTTCTCTACAAGATAGAGGATCGGCTGTTAATGAGAGGCTCCCTAACCATCTGCGAAGCACAGAGAGGACTGATGCCACAAGACAGTGACATTCAAGCACCACCATGCCTCATCTCTCCTCTCTGCTAGCACAGACATGAAAAAGTCAGAAAACAACGTCAGATTTTAGTGCAGAGGAGCAGAAGAAAACAGAGGGGAAAATTGAAAGAGAAGCCATTGGTTTTCTGTTATCACACTGTAGGCTTTCAGGCTTGTAGCATGCTTGAGCTAGGAGAGGGAGAAATTTGATCCACCTTCTATGAAATTTAAGATATTGGTTATTACCCAGAAGCAATCATTTTAAATTATTCAAATGTCATGTTTATAGCATCTAAAAATGTAGACTATTTACTACCTAAGAGCAATAGAAAGGGTAATGCTTATCTGTCAGAAAAGTAAGTAAACTTACACAGGGAGATGAGAAAGTCAAACTGTTTTCTGTTTACATGATCTAGAGGTCTGTTTTAGTTTTTTCCCAAAATGAGTATTTATAACTAAGTAAAAATTCTAATCTGAGACCCCTGGAAAAGACCTGGAGAACCACATTACTTGATAACTCCCTAAAATGCTGATTATCTTTTGGACTTTGGGATATTTCTAACTGAACTAAGGAATGAAATGATTATCCTTGTAGGTTTCTCCCATAACAATTCTTCTCAAGGGCAATTCCCACTGGTCATGGGAGGAACCCAGTGTGAAGTGATTGAATTATGGGGGTAGGTCTTTCCTGTGCTGTTCTCATTATAGTGAATGAGTCATACCAGATCTGATGGTTTTAAAAGGGGGAGTTTCCCTGCACAAGCTCTTTTCTTTTTTCTGCCTCCATGTGAGATGTGCCTCTTATTTTCTGCCATGATTGTGAGGCCTCCCAAGACACAAGGAACTGAGTGCATTAATCTTCCATTTGTAAATTGGCTAGTATAGGATACGTCTTTGTCAGCAGTGTGAAAACAGACTAATAAAAAGTAGTTAGAACCAAATTATTTTGGAAATTTTCAAAGGAGGTTCTTAATATAATTAATCATCAGGTAAATACAAATCAAATCTACAATGAGATAACCTCACACCTGTTAGACTGGCTACTATCCAAAAACAAAAGATAAGTGTTGGTGAGGATGTAGAGAAGAGACAGCCCTTGCACACCGCTGGTGGGAAGGTAAATTGGCACAGCCACTACGGAAAACAGTATGGAGTTTCCTCAAAGCATTAAAAATAAAACTACCATATGATCCAGCAATCCCCCTTCTGGCTACATAACCAAAATAATTAAATTCAGAATCTCGAAGAGATATTTGCATCTCTGTGTTCATTGCAGCATTATTCACCATAGTCATGACCAGATGAGCAAGTGTCATCAACAGATGAGCAAATGAAAAATACGTGCAATAAACCTACAATGGAATATTATTCAACCTTAAAGAAGGAAACCTTGCCACTTTCAACAACACAGATGAACCTAGTGGACATTATGCTAAGTAAAATAAGCTAGACACATAAGGGTAAGTACTATATGAAACCATTTACATGAGGAATCTAAAGTAGTAAAAATCACAGAATAAGAGAGTGAAATGTTAGTTTCCAGGGGCTGGAGGGAAAGGAAAATGGAGAAGTATCAGCCAAAGGGTACAAAGGTTTAGTTATACAGGATAAATAAGTTATTACATTAAATAAATACAGCAGGAGAAACCTTTTGGAAGTGATGGCTATGTTTATGGTACTGATCGTGCTGATGGTTTCATGAATTTATACTTAACTCCAAACTCATTTAGTTGTATAAATTAAATATATACAAATGTCAATCACATCCCAGTAAAGTGGTTTTAAAACATAAAATAAAAATAAGCAAATTAGAACTCCAATGGAGTTGACCGCCCAAAAGCTGCCTGAAGGCTTTACCCATCTCCTTTTGACATCTTTAAGCCATTTTTTGATCTGTGGGAGATGCTAACTCATTGTGGTTCTGATTTACGTTTCTCTAATGATTAGTGATGTTGAGCATTTCTTCATATGCTTACTGGCCACATACATGTCTTTATTTGAAAAGCATGTGTTTTCAAATAAACCCCCATTTTTAATGGGATTTTTTTTTGCTTGTAAATCTGTTCAAGTTCCTTTGAATATGAGACCTTTGTTGGATGCATAGATTGTTAAATATTTTCTTCCATTCTGTAGGCTGTTTTCAGCACAGCTCAATATACTGTCAGCAACTTTATTGGTTCTTTCTTCAAACTGTAACCAGAATTTGACCCCTTCTCTCTATGTTAACTCTACCACTCTCATCCTAGTCTCTCTCTCATCTGGATAATTGAATTAGCCACTTTGCCTTCCTGCTTTTCTATCCTTGCCTCACTATACTTATTCTTCATATTAATCTCCAAAGTGATTATGTCACTCTTCTGGTCAAAATCATAACTTTTTTAAAAAATTTATTTTGAGTAAAAGAAAAGTTTTTACAATTCCTTGAAAGTTCCTGCAAAATCTAGTTCACTGCTGCATTTCTGGCCTCATCTTCTCCACTTCCCTGACCTGCTATTCCTGCCATACTAGTGTTTCTCTTGTTCACCAAACACACACCGTCCCTCACCAGGTTCATACTCATTTTAAAGCCTTTGCACTGGTTAATACTTGTGCCTAGGAAGATCTTCTAATTATTTCCACCATTAGCGTTTTCACTTCTCTCAAATATTTGTTCAGACTTCATCTGATTTTGAATTACAATATATTTCCTTCACGTACTTCCCAATTTTCTTACCCCATTCTATTTTCTTCCACATTTATTACCTTCTTAACTGTACACATACACACATACATGCACACACATACAATTTATTCATTGCCTCTCTCCTCTAACCAGACTCTAAGTTTTATGAGGGGATGATTTTGTTTTTCTACAATGATGCATCCCAAGGGCCTAAAACAGCACCTTGAACAATGCAGGTACTAATAACAAATTGTGGAATGACTGAGGAGAGAATGGATCTCCTAGGGAAAAGGCACCATAGATATGAGACTAAAGGCTACAAATTTAATTAAAACCTTTCCATTTACAATGTTTTTCTTAAACTTAACATTTTATGAAAATTTTTGGGCTCACCACACGCAAAGAGATAGTGCAAAATCCAAAGGGTATTTATTCAAAAGTAAGGGATATTCGCTCCACTGTGCATCATTAGCCCTGAATCAACTCACAGAATTTCAGCAGCCACTAAGTAAAGGATTCTAAGTATATTTTAGCAAACAGAGAGAATAGTAAAGAAAAAAAAAATCCATCTCAAATATTTTTTTGGCAAATACAAGGATTGGCTATAAATTATTCTGTCAGAAGCAATGCAGAAATTATGCAAATATTCTGTTAGCATAAAAATTATGCACCTAGAATACAAAGTGCAAATGTAGAATAGAACTGAAAGATGATGAGTTCCTGAGAACAGCAAGATAGATAGAGGAATTAACTAGGTGAATTCTGTGAGATGCAATAAAAAAAAGTTTCAACAAAACAGCCAAAATCGGTTCAACAAGAAAGCCAAATCAGGAATGTGAAGAAGACAATTAAGAAATTCACTTATAATGTAAACTAAATGGAACAATTCTTGAAAGTGGAGCTACAGTGATATTAGACAGGTATGAAAATACCTATGGAGGTAACAGAAAGACTGATGGAGATCAAACAACAAAATGATTTGGATGCAAGAGAAAAAAGTGAAACAACCAATAAAAATGTATCATTTTGTATCTTTTTAAATGAATAAAAATATTTTAGAATAAAGTATGTTTAATAGTATTAACAGTAGAAAAATCTTAAATTAAGAAAAACTGAATATGTAATAAACTAAAATAAAAATTTAACAAACAACATAGAACCTAGCAACATTATGGAATCCCCAGAATAAACTAAAAATTTTATGTTGAACTAGCCAGCAAAAATAGTACATTTATAGACGATCTAAACCCAAAAATCAAACTGGCCTTAAACGTCTTTTTTACATTATTAGATATCATGTATTGATACTACTGTCCATGTTTAAAGTTAAAACTAAGGAATTCGAAAGTTCCCAGTCTCAAAAAATATATCAAATCCTTCTGAAGATGTTATTCAATTAAAATTATTTTGGTTAAGGAAAGTGAAGATTTTGTCAACGAGAAATGACGTGTTGCTATAAAAGTTTTTGTAATGAACATTGATTGAAGTGAAACATAAATAGAAATAATTGACCCTCTCTCTAATCTCTTTAACATGTATATTGACTTAGTTTTTCTGTCTCCTCTACCTTTCTTCATCATTGCCCATTACTTCCAGACTACATAGAGCAGACCCGGTACCAGGTCCCCCTTTTCAGCAGAAGTTGAGTTGTGTATATATATATGGTGTAAGAAGAGTAGATTTTTGCAATTCTACATGAATACTTTTACCCCTATCAGCCTTATGACCATTTCTTTAATATGTTACAGGAGGGCATTTTCATTTTAACAGGAGATTGATTACTTACTATGACTATTTCAGGTCTAGAATCACCCAAATACTGAAGAGCACCACTGCAAACGACCCATCTGTAGAAATAACCCTCTTTGTAGATGCAGACACAAAAGTGATCCTAGGAAAATACAGATTTCCTTTAAAAAATGCTGTCCAAATTTTAAGTCGTCAGCTGCTGTCATTGTGGTGTGTGTCTGTATATGTGTATTTTCTGAAAAACACACCACCAACTCTTGGATGCTTTCCCTTCCTCCACACAGCAATTATATTTGCACTTAATTTTTAGCTTGTTACATATAATATTTTGCCAAATATAATTATTTAGAGTCATTTTGACACAAGCTTAGCATCAAAAATATTGACTGTGTAAGAACATTGACCATATTTGCCTAAAATATGAGGATTTTGATCCAAGTACATGAGAATTTAAAATTGAAAATATGCAAAAGTCTCTTTCAGTCCAAGATCTTCATAGGCAGTTGATGGGTGTGATTTATCATCATTGCCAATGCACTCAGTTTAGGCTTCGATTTCAAGAATTACTCTTTACCTTGTACCAAAGGTCAGTCACTGCTGTAGGCAATCAAATTATAATAACCAGTCTATGACCAAAACCAAAATGATGATAATTGTGCACCACTGAATCTTCCTCCTGCCTCTCTGGTATTTTTTTCTGGAAACAAACAAAATAACAAAACAAAACAACCAGATAGCCAATCCCCAACAATACAAATTCTCAGAAATCTTCACACTCTTCTTTGTACTTATCTACTTGTCTTCTGAGAATTCTGTATTTATAAAGATGAAAATGGCCAAGAAGATATTGGAGCAGATGTAAAACCTTTTGCTCCATATACTTTGTACTTTATTATAAAACCACCACCGTTTTGGCACGATTATGGTTTTCAGCAACAATCAGTTAAATTTTCCTGTTGAAGAACTGAAATAATGAGCACCTCCAACTGTATGCGGGCAAGTGTCCTCTCTCTTACCTGTAAGAAAAAAACGGGTATTGTCTGATCCTTTAAATAACGGTATAGCTTACTCTGCTTTCCCTCTTCCTTCCTATATTTCTTTTATCTCCCTTCTTTCCTCCCTCCCACTCTTCCTTCCTTCGTTCCAGTACTTAGCCTAAACACTATTATATCGCTTGAACAAATTAACAGTCTATGGGGGAATGAGACTGCAGCACACTTCTGAATGTTGAAACCTAAATGGAGTGAAGGGCATCTGGAAGGAAGTGTATCAAAGACTCTACATGTGTTATCAGAACCCTGGTATGTGAGGAGAGCACAGGCAACAGCCCAGTGTGGGGTCTTAAAGCCTGGGAAGAATAAGCAAGTTTCTGAGGGAGAGGAGGGAAGTGATAAAAGAACATTCTGGTGGGTTATTTGAGCCCAAGTAGGGTAAAGAAGTAGCTGTGCAGACAGAATTGTAGCAATGAAAATGTGAGACAGTGTACACAAAGAGGGCATTAATCCAATAGCAAATAGATTATGGGTAAATGGGGCTACTGATTACTTTTTATTTGAGGGAGTTCCAAGTAGAGAAAAGAAGACTAAAATGGCCCTTGTCGTGTTGGAATGGAAGATAAATTTGATTTACTGGTGTGAAGAGGAAGCATTAGTGGAAATTTATGATTTGTAAAATATAGAGAAAGCTACTAGAGTAGGAGGTATTCATTCACGTGAAATAATAGTTTTCAATATGTCAGGATATAGACATCAACATGGACAAAAAAAGGGTATGTGAGTGTGAGAGTGAGTGTGTGTGTGGGGGGGTGTGTGCATGTGCACATTTCCTAGCTTTATCAACTGACTGGTATGGCCTGAGAAGAGCAACACCTCAATGGAAATGACCATACCAAGATCACAGCTCTGGTTCCTAAATAGCATTCTCCATTAAAAGGATTGGAACACTGCACAAGTGGCTGACTCTAAGACTGGAGCAGGAAAAGAACAACAACATCTCACTGTGCCAGAAAGTAAGGAAGTGCTCAAAGAAAGATGGGGATGTATATTAAAAAAAGAAGAAGAAGAAGAAGAAAACTGAAATAAAACAAAACAAAATTAACTCAGAAGCCAGCATAAGGGGTTCAAACTGACCAAACAGGATATCTGAGCAATGAAATAAATAGTGATAATAAAGAAATTATAACTCATTGAAGAAAATATAACTCATTGAAGAAAATAAAAAACCTCTTTACTCCATATAGTAAAAATGAATAGAGAAAAAACTGTATCTTACAGAAAAATCTCAACTAACATAGAAAAACAGGTTTAGAAATTCACCATTTGACAATTATCATAGCTAAAAGTAATTTCATTAAAAAACTTCAATATATGCTAAAACTGGTAAATAAAATAGAGAGTGGAAATAGAATATTTGCACTCTCTCAAAATACCTCCAAACAAAAAGCATACTAAAAAGGCCAAGTGAAAGAATTTACAGTAGAAAAATCTTGCAGTTACCACTTTAAACAACTCATCAATGTTATCATCAGTAATGGAAAAAAAAAATCACTGGTCACCTGATAGGATTAAATGAGCAGAACACTGCTTCATGTCTATGACACTTCTGCCAAAGATGCAGAACCTGAATCAAATTATAAGAATGTAGCAGACAAACTCTGAGGCACATTCTTCAAAATAATTAACCTCTAATCTTCAAAAGTGCCAAAGTCATGAAAATCAAGAGACCAGGAAACTGTTCCAGATTGCAGGAGGCTAAAAAGAATCATAGCAAAATGCAATACATGATCCTTGACTGGATTGTTTGGCCATGATGGGCATTTTGGGGACAATTGGCAAAAGCTAACTGGATCTGTGGTTGATACAGTCAAAATCTATCAGTATAATTTTTTTTATTTTGATGGTTATATTTTGGTAATTGGAAAATAACCCTCTTTTTCTTTTTGTAGAAAATACTGACCCAAGTACTTAAAGGTGAGGAAGCATTATGTTGGCAATTTACAGCAAAATGGTTAAGAAAATAAAGTTCTTTGTAATAGTCTTGCAACTTTTTCTGTAAGTTTGAAACTTTTCTCAAACTAAAAAGACAAAAATGATATAACCCACACCCTCCTAACTATAGTTTTCTCTTTTCTTTTGCAGGCCACAAAGTAGGTGGTCCTAATCCTGGATATCAAAGTACAGAGGTTTGTGTAGTTGCTTTGCCAGTAGAATGTCAAGGCATGTATACATACATGCCTTAGTGGTGGTTTTTTCCATATCACTTTTAAAAACAATTGATTCACGTAGATTAGTAACCAGTTACCAATCCTGAGGTATCTAGACTAGTGTTCTTGTTGCTTATTTGTGAAATTTTGATAAGTAGAGAGGATTCCTCATTTCCAGCCAGTGGTCCCTCATAATCATATGACATATGCACATTTGACAAAAGGTTGAGAGGCCACTTTTTTTCTTAAACCAATAAGGAATAATGAAGAGAGAATATCACATTAACTCAGAATAGATTCACTGTTTCCACAATCCTAAGCATAATTTATTGTAAGGTTTTTAATTTAATTGACAGTACATATGCATAATTCAGAGGAGATGATAACCATAGGATAACAGAATTAGAGATGGAAACTCTCAACATGTTGCCAACCAGAGAGAACATCATTTATCTCATTGCATTTGGGTGTTCCTTACTAAGCTGGATATGAAAATTCCCTACAAAAATAATTCAGAAGGAAAAGATGTATGTTTGGAAATTATTCAAGCAGAATCAGATTTTCAGGGAAGGCTGTGATGAAGATTTTATACTGATAACCTCTAAATTCTAAAAGAGGTTGTAACAGGTCTCATTAAAGATTTAATGTTTTAGGTTCCTCTTTGCATAAGTTTTAGTTTAAATTGCATACTTGAACATTCTAGATTCTTCCATTTCTCCATTCAGTACCCTCCTGAGGTATGCCTCTATATTCTAAAATCTTGGTAGTTAGGCCAAGTTTCAGGTTCCTTTTGTCATTAAAGTAGGTTTCTAATTAATCTTTAATACAAAGAAACTACCATTTAAAAATGCATTATCCTTTCAGCAATATTTGTATTTTGGCAGTCAGATGTGTGATAATTTCCTTGGTAGAAAGAAAATCATCAAAAGCACAGTTTAAGTATCTGGAGTGGTCATTTTCAATCCCCATCAATTATTTCATGTGGATACAATACTAAAATTTAACATAAATATGAAGATAATTTCTAATAGTACAATGTAAAGAACACAATACATATTTACGATCAACATGGATGATTTATAATCCTTTGGGTCTATATCCAGTAATGGGATTGCTAGTCAAATAGTATTTCTGGTCTCAGATAACCTGAGGAATCACCACATTGTCTTCCACAATGGTTGAACTAATTGACACTCCCACCAACAGTGTAAAAGCAATCCTATTTTTTCACTTGTCTTCACATCCTTTCCAGCATCTGTTGTTTCCTGACTTTTTAATGATCACCATTCTAAACTGGTGTGATATAGTATCCCATTGTGGTTTTGATTTGCATTTCTCTAATGACCAGTGATGATGAGATTTTTTTCTATGTCTGTTGTCTGCAAAAATGCCTTCTTTTGAGAAGTGTCTGTTCATATCCTTTACCCACTTTTTGATGGGATTGTTTTCTTCTTGTAAATTTAAGATCCTTGTAAATTCTAGATATTAGCCCTTTGTCAGATGGGTAGATTGCAAAAATTTTCTCCCATTCTGTAGGTTGCCTGTTCACTCTGACAATAGTTTCTTTTGCTGTGCAGAAGCTCTTTACTTTAGTTAGATCCCATTTGTCAATTTTGGCATTTGCTGCCATTGCTTTTGGTGTTTTAGTCATGAAGTTTTTGCCACCTAGGTTTCCTTTCAGTGCTTTTAAGATTTTAGGTCTTAGGTTTAAATCTTTAATCCATCTTGAGTTAATTTTTGTATAAGGTGTAAAAAGGGGTTAGGGTTAGGGGTCCAGCTTCAGTTTTCTGTCTATGGCTAGCCAGTTTTCCCAACACTATCTATTAAACAGGGAATCCTTTCCCCATTGCTTCTTTTTGTCAGGTTTATCAAAAATCAGATGATTGTAGATGTGTGGCATCATTTCTGAGGCCTCTGTTATGTTCCATTGATAAATATACGACTATATCTATATCGATATATCTGTTTTGGTACCAGTACCATGCTGTTTTGGTTAGTAAAGACTTTTTGTATAGTTGTAAGTCAAATAGCATGATACCTCCAATTAATTGCAATAAAAAAGATAAAGGGGATATCACCACCAATTCCACAGAATTACAAACCACCATCAGAGATTACTACAAACAATTCTATGCACATAAACCAGTAAACCTGGAAGAAATGGATAAATTCCTGGACACTTGACTCTCCCAAGCCTAAACCAGGAAGAAGCTGAATCCCTGAATAGACCAATAACAAGGGCTGGAGTTGAGGCAGCAATTAATAGCCTACAAACCAAAAAAAGTCCAGGTCCAGATGGGTTCACACCAGAATTCTACCAGACATACAAAGAGGAGCTGGTACCACTCCTGAAACTATTCCAAACAATACAAAAGGAGGAAATTCTTCCCAAATCATTTTATGAGACCAACATCATCCTAAAATTAAAACCCAGCAGAGACTCAACAAAAAAAGAAAACTTTGGGCCAATATCCATGATGAACATAGATGCAAAAATCTTCAATAAAATACTGGCAATTCGAGTGCAACAGCACATCAAAAAGCTTATCCATCACAATTAAGTAGGCTTCATCCTGGGGATGCAAAATTGGTTCAATATACGCAAGTCTATAAATGTAATCCATCACATAAACAGAACCAAAGACAAAACCCACGATTATATCAACAGATGCAAAGAAAGCCTTTGACAAAATTCAACAGCCCTTTATACTAAAAACTCTCAATAAACTAGGTAACAATGGAACATATCTTAAAGTAATAAAAGCTATTTATGACAAACCCACAGCCAATATATACTGAATGTACAAAACTAGGAGCATTCTCTTTAAAAATTGGCACTTGACAAGGATGCCCTCTCTCAGCATTCCTATTCAATATAGTATTGGAAGTTCTAGTCAGAGCAAGAAAAAGAAATAAAGGGTATTCAATTAGGAAAGGAGGAAGTCGAATTGTGTCTATTTGCAGATTACAAGATTGTATATTTAGAAGACCCTATCATTTCAGCCCAAAATCTCCTTCAGCTGATAAGCAACTTCAGCAAAGTCTCAGGATACAAAATCAAAGTGCAGAAATCACAAGCATTTCTATACACCAAGAACAGACTTAAAGATAACCACATCAAGAGCAAACTATTCACAATTGCTACAAAGAGAATAAAATACCTAGGAATACAACTAACAAAGAATGTAAAGGGCCTCTTCAAGGAAAACTACAAATCACTGCTCAAGGAAATAAAAGGGGACACAAACAGATGTAAAAACATTTCATGCTCATGGTTAAGAAGACTCAATATCATGAAAATGGCCACACTGCCCAAAGTGATTTATAGATTCAAGGCTATCCCCATCAAGCTACCAATGACCCTCTTCACAGACTTGGAAAAAACCACCTTAAACTTCATATAGAACCAAAAGAGAGCCCGCATAGCCAAGACCATGCTAAGCAAAAGCTAAGCAAAAAGAACAAAGCTGAAGGCATCATGCTACCTGACTTCAAACTATACTACAAGGCTACAGTAATTAAAACAGCATGCTATTGGTACTAAAACAGAGATACAGACCAATGGAACAGAACAGAGACCTAGGAGGCAATGCCACATATCTACAACCATCTGATCTTTGACAAACCTCACAAAAACAAGCAATGGGGAAAGGATTCCATGTTTAACAAATGGTGTTGAGAAAACTGGCTAGCCATGTGCAGAAAGCAGAAATCGGACCCCTTCCTGACACCTTACACTAAAATTAACTCCACATGGATTAAAGACTTAAACATAAGACCTAACACCATAACAACCCTACAAGAAAATCTAGGCAAAACCATCCAGGACACAGGCATAGGCAGGGACTTCATGACTAAAACACCGAAAGCATTGGCAACAAAGGCCAAAATAGACAGATGGGATCTAATTAAACTCCAGAGCTTCTGTATAGAAAAAAAAAAAAAAAAAATCAAATAAGCCCATTCAAAACTTGGCGAAGGATATGAACAGACACTTTTCATATAAGAAGCCAAAAAACATGAAAAAATGCTCATCATCACTGGTCATTAGAGAAACGCAAATCAAAACTACATTGAGATAATATCTCATGCCAGTTAGAACGGTGATCATCAAAAAATCTGGAGACAACAGATGCTGGAGAGGACGTGGAGAAATAGGAACACTTTTACACTGCTGGTGGGAGTGTAAATTAGTTCAACCATTGTGGAAGACAGCGTGGCGATTCATCAGGCACCTAGAAATAGAAATTCCATTTGATCCATTACTGGGTATGGAGTATAATTTATAATTCTAAAGAATTATAAATTGTTCTATTATAAAGACACATCCACACCTATGTTCATGCGGCACTGTTCACAAGAGAAAAAACTTGGAACCAACCCAAATGCCCATCGATGATAGACAGGACAAGGAAAATGTGGCACATATACACCATGGAATACTATGCAGCCATAAAAAATGATGAGTTCATGTCCTTTGTAGGAACATGGATGAATCTGGAAACCATCATTCTCAGCAAACTGACACAGAACAGAAAATCAAACACTACATGCTCACACTCATAGGTGGATGTTGAACAATGAGAACACATGGACACAGGGAGGGTAGCATCACACACCAGGGTCTTTTGTAGGGGGTTAAGGGAGAGAGAGCGAGTGGTGGGGAGGTTGAGGAGGGATAACATGGGGAGAAATGCCAGATATAGGTGACGAGGGGATGGAGGCAGAAAACCACATTGCCATGTTTGTACCACAATCATGCATGATTTGCACATGTACCCCAGAACCTAAAGCACAATAAAAATATTTAAAAAAAATCATGTGGTTTTTGTCACTGGTTCTGTTTATGTGATGGATTATGTCTATTGATTTACATATATTGAACCAGCCTTGCATCCCAGGGATGAAGCTGACTTGATCGTGGTGGAAAAGCTTGTTGATGTGCCTCTGGATTTGGTTTGCTAGTATTTTATGGAAGATTTTCACATCAGAGTTCATCAGGGATATTGGCCTGAAATTTTCTCTTTTTCTAGTGTCTGCCAGGTTTTGGTATCAGGATGACGCTTGCCTCATAAAATGAGTCAGGGAGGAGTCCCTCTTATTCTATTCTTTGGAATCATTTCAGAAAGCATGGTACCAACTACTCTTTGCACCTCTGGTAGAATTCAGCTATAAATCCATATGGTAAAGAACTACAAAGAGACTTAGACTCCCATGCAATAATAGTGGAACTTTAATTCCCCACTGTTCATATTAGACAGATCAATAAGACAAGGATACTGAGGACTTGAACTCAGTTCTGTACCAAGTGGACCTGATAGACATCTACAAAACTCTCCACCCCAAATCAACAGAATATACATTTTTCTCAGCATCACATCAGATTTACTCTAAACTTGACCACATAATTGGAAGTAAAATACTCCTCAGCAAGTACAAAAGAATGGAAATCATCTAAAGTTTTCATCTAAATTCTAAACATACAGCTCCTATGGTCACACGAATAATTTGAAATCTAAAACTTCCTGAATCATTTAAAAATAAAAGATGGTAGACAGAATAATGAACCTCTACTCTAGAGATTTCATGTCTTCATCTGAAGAAATGCGAGTATTACTCTTTATGGCAAAAAAAGACTTTGCAGATGTGATTAAGACTCTTGAAATATGAAAACTGTCCTGGACTATTTGGGTGGGCTCAATGTAATCACGAGGTCCTCATAAGCAGGAGGCAGAAGTGTCAGTGTCAGAGAGATGTGACATGGGAAGTAAAGGTTGGAGTAATGTTCTGTGAAAACAGAGGAAGAGCCAAAAGCCAAAGAATACAGCTTCCCTCTGTAAGCTGGGGGAAAAAAAGAAAATGGATTCCCTTCTAGAGGCTCCAAAAGGAACACAGCTTTACTGGCACGCTGACTTTATCCTGTAAGATCATTTTGAACTTTTATCCTGTAAGATCATTTTGTACTTCTGATCTTCAGAAATGAAACATAATATGTGTGTGGTGTTTTAAGCCACTAAGTTTGTGGTAATTTGTTACAGCAACAGTAGGAAACTAATGTTAGTGACATAATAAAATAAATCATTGCATGAAAGGAATACTATTTTCCAAAGAAAGAAAAATCACTTCACTTTAAAATCATTAGCACCTATGAGAGGATTTATTTCCCAGCTGAACAAATGATTATGAGCAACTCTTCTTTTATCCAAATCATTTTAACTGTCTTTGAAACATGTATTCATATTTACTATGCTGTGTATCATAATTTCTATGAATGAGTACACATAAGAATCCATCTAGAAATCCAACCACTTAGCATAGTATAGGAATACACAATAAGTACTTAGAAAATGGTTCCGAATGTTGTCATTTTTATTATAGTATTGTTAGCTTAAATTATGTCAGGCTTTATTTTCTTACAAGATCACATTTCTTATCAAGAACTCCTACTTAAATTTAAAAAGAATTAGATATATCATAGGCTAAAAAATATACACTTGCCCACTTAATTTTTGAAGTTTATATCTTGCTAAAGCAGAAAAACACAGAACACAGATCACATCACTTAATGTAACTATTTAATAATTATTTCCTTTTGACGTATTAGTTTTATCAAAAGAGAGTCTGGAGTACATTTTCACAAGCATCTAATGGTTGTCGTAGATACACATATGCTAAACTGAATTATTTTTACCAATATACAGTGCCCCTCCCTGGAGGAGGCTTATGCTTGTCACCTCTTTGAAATAGGTGCTCTGGCTAATGAAGTGTAAAACCAGTGAGGTGACTTCTCATCAGAAACTTTTAGAACTAGCCCATATATCACCGTGAATCTTTTGCTCTTTTCCAGTGACAGGCAAGATCCAGACAGTGGCTGCTCAGGCAGCCTGTGCCGCTGAGTGAGGGCACCATGGAGCAAAACCCCCAGCAGATGAATGCAGTATGAGCAAGATGCAAACAAGCCTTTGTTGTAATAAGTCTCTGAGACTTAGGTGGTGTTTGTTGTAAACCAGTGACATTTGAGGACGCTAGGATAGTCTTGCTCAGAAGTTCTTAAAGAGTGATCTGAGAACTTCTTAGGGGTCTCCAAAACTTTTTTGGAAGCTCCATAAAAATTTCCCTTTAAAACTATAAATCTGTGTGTATTTGGATTTTCTTCTTGTTCATCAACCAAAACAAAATGTTGCAGAAGACTGGAAGCAAAAGTAAAGGTGAGAGTCTTGTTGCCATCTATCTGGCTTAATAGCCAGACATTAAAGATATTACCAAAAAAAAATTACTGTAAATTTTTTTAGAAAACACAGTAATTATTATTTAAACAGCTTATTTATATTAACATAATGGATTTGTAACTGTTAATTTTAAGTAAACACATTTAAAAATTTGTTTTAATTTCTAATATGATAAATATCAATGATGAAACACACACGAGCAAAGGTTTCTGAGGCCATTAGTAACTTTCCAGAGTATAAAAGTGTTCTGAAACCAACAAGTTGGAGTCTCTGACCAAGGCTATCCTAAGGGATACAGAAGAAGCCTGCCCTGCTGCTTTCTATTCTCATTGCACCTTTCCCTAAAGTATCAGAAAAAGACATTAAAAACCAAACTTGTTTGTTCTGTTACATAGGAAGCAGAAAGTCTTTCTTTCCTGAGCTTTGGCTATGAAAGTCCTATTTGGTCTTGGGTATCAATGAAGCAGCTTTACTTACACTGTCATAAAGCCTTAAGGCACTGGTTTCTTTTGTTTTTCCTCCTTTGGTCTTTATTCTTCATTTTCTTTTTCTTTATTTTCCTTTTTTAATTGTACCGTAACACTGCACTTTCTAACTTGAAAAAGAATTAAGGCAGATGGAATTCAAGGCTGAAAAAAACCTTCTATAACACTTCTGCTAAACAGGATGAGAATGCATTTAACTAGAAAGCTTTGCCGAACAAATAAACATTAATATAATACCTGTATTTGAGACTTACTGAGTTTGAGCTGGAGAATGTAAAATATAAAACTGATCTGGAGTGTTATGTACTGTGTTAATTGGATCCCCTTTCCAGGCTGAGGGATTTATTCCCCCAGGAGCTGGGTTGGTTGTTGGAGGGCTGAAAGCTGATCAGCTGATAGCTAATGTGTACAGAAGACTGACACACCCACCTCAACTCAGCACAACTCTCAAGGGCCCACTGACCTTTTGTGATGGCACCATAGTCCTCCTTCTCCTTCCCAATCTGGCATCCTTCCTTTCTCCCACAGCTGTTGATCCTAACAGCTACCTGAATAAACTTCCTGAGAAGGGAATTATGGCGACACATATTGAGTGAAGTAACTATGGAGATGCATAAGAGAGCATCAGCCATGTCTTAGAACTACAGGAAGGCTTCCTAATGGAAAGGAGTTCTAAAGCTGAAAGCTAAAGCATGTGTCAGGGTTAGCCAGCCAAACTGTGGGTGGAAGAAGAGAATTTCAAGAAGAAACCACAAACCAAGAAAGGTTCAGAGGAGAAAGACTATGATTCATTTGTCCTACCATTTCTTAAAACATTTTTCTAACTACCTCAGCAAAAATCACTAGAGTCACCAAATAATCAATATATTTTATATTCAAAATTTGATACAAACCCTTCTTTATCCTTGTGCTTATAACGTAATTGTCTCCCTTGTCATTGCTTAGCTCTGTTCTCTCTCTCTCTCTCTGTCCCTTTCTCCTCCTCCCAAATCTGCCATGTGTGCTACCAGAGAATGCAAAAGAAATCATAAGAAATGAGTCTTCTGTGGGAAACAGCAGTCTAGCTAGCCATTCTTCAGCTGGGAAACAGACAGTACTTTTGCTTCTTGACTCTCACCTGGGGTTAAACATGGATTCCTTCACTATTACTTTCATCTTTTATTTGACAGGCTAGACATCTTCCCACTTTGTCCTTACCTCTCTATAGTTGTAACTGAAACCTAGATTGTCAAACTACCAGCAGCTGATATATATAAATCAGGAGACACTCTCTCTTACCTAGTTCTTGGTGTCCTCCTACATTCACCTGTGGCCACCATTTCCACACTAGGTAATGAATATTTTTAAACCAACTGCAAATATATTGTCAATAAGTACTAGTTTTGTAACAGTACTTTTATCCATTTATTATTGTTGTCTTGGAATAATGTTGCACAGCAGTATTTTTTTTTTTACATACTAATACCTTGTTATGAGTAGAATGCTTTGATTCTCTGAGAAGGTTCTTTTCCATGAAGGGGCATAAAAGCAAAATCCCAGCACACATGAACTATTCTTGCACTTCAAATAACACATTTTCCTCATCAAGGTATTTATATAAGTTTTAAACCTTCTCCTCTGAGTCATTTTTGATCTAAGTGTACCATTTAACCTTAATAACTCATGTGTATATGGAGAGCCTGATTTCAGAATACATCCTCTTTTTTAACTGTCATTTCACTAACCTCTTAAAATGTCCTCACTGGCTAATCAGAAGTAGACTTTAAGTCAAACTCATTTGTTTCCAAATCATGACCTACTGATTACTATTTTAATTTAATTTTGAATACTTCCTCCAATGCAGACTGATTATTCTCAAATTGTCATGATCTGTATAATATGTTGCATTCTTGTATTCTAAATTTTTGCATGTATTTTTACATACTCATTGTAGAATGTAACAGTATCTAATGCTGAGGGGAAAATAAAGAGGAAAAGTGATGCTTCACATTAATATTCTAATAATATTTAAAACACCACCAACTATTGCCATATATATGAAGAGGGAGACCTAAGCATCTAAGACCACCTCCCGTTTGACTTCCACACTGCATTTCAATAGAAGTAAAGGCTTGCAGACTGGGTGCCACCCTAATCACCCTCCTATAGATCTCAGGTATGGTATGTGGGAATTTTCCAGAAGGCTTTGTTTTTACTTAAACAAGATCAACCCCCACCTAAGCCACATACCCTAAGTATACTCCATGAACCAAGACCCTTTTGCATGTAATTTCTAAATCTGTAAACCCAAGACCCCTTCACATGTAATTTCTAGAGTTGTGAGCCTTTATAAGGACAGGAATTTTCTTTGTTAGACGAGCTTGGCTTTTAAGGTAGCTACGCCACCTTGCTCCCAGTCAAATAAATCACCCTTTCCTTCCCAGTTCAGTGTCTGAGAGGTTTGTTTCTTGCAGCTGTTCCTACTTTATATGGAGTGCTCACTATGCCTTACGTATTAAAAGAAAACTTGCATTGGGACAGATGAGTAAATAGAAGTTGATATTATTCTAACACTATTGCCATCAATAGGAGGGAGAGCACAGACCAAGTCAGGAAACTCAGCTCTGCTGAAATAAAGGGAAGAGTTCTTAAGAGCTGGAGTAGAGGATCATAGGCCATCTGTCTTTGCTAGTTGGCTTTATCAAAAAATAGGTAAACTTTCTCTTACCTTCAAGACAGGGAAGTAGTTTTTAGAACTACAAGATACCCACTGAAGTTAAGCTATCCTACAGAAACTGGGAGATCTGAAGGCTATACTCCTTGGTGATTACAATTCAAAGAGATGGGGCCTGGGTGTGGGTCTCTGACAAACATAAGGGTTATATAAGTGGCAAAAGCCATTTGAAAAAATTTACATTGCAAAGGGGGCAAACAAAGACATTAAAATTACAAGTTTTCTAAAGTAAATGAATGCTGTAAGAAATGGTAAGTAAGGGGCCTACGGTCAAAAAGAAGCCTGTTTATGGTTTAGTCAAGCTGGGGGCTATGTTACAGCTGTTTCAGTCATAGGCAGTGGATTAAAGAATTTTAATCATATAATAATAATAGCTAACATTAAGAGATAATTGAATGCCAGGAACTACATTAAAGATACTATATGTGTTTTTTTCATTGATTTTTATCAGTACTATACAATAAAGATCTCCAACTTAGAAGTAATGAAACTATGGTTCAGGAGAACTACAGGAATTTTCCAAGATCACTTGTCCTTTACTGGCAGAGCAGAGCGTTTGTCACTGTTTGCTCTGATTGCAAAGATTGTGCCTTCTGCTTCTTGGTTATCAGTGACATTTCATTTGAGTCTATGTTGCTGTTAAAAAATTACATCATTTGCATAAAGAATTTTGAGAAAACATTTTCTTTGCAAAAACATTCATGAGCCTGTATTACTAGAAAATTGTGCCTGGATGCTCAAAGCAAATTGTGTCATTACCATCTTCCTATGGGAATGTTTGAGAAAGAGTTCTTATCAAACATTACTTCATGGTAGCAGTAAATATAAATAGGGATAAAATACATAAAATGAATTAGCATGTAAATATAGGAAATTCATTTATTTCTGGTAAGGAAAAGTAAAAATTCAATCTGTACGTATTATACTTTAAATATATTTTCTGGCATTTTCTACTGGTATTGTCTGAGACTTTTTGTCCAATTCTATGGATTGGTATGTATTCCTCTTACACAGGTAACATCACACTTAAGCTAAGGTTTAATCCACAGATGTCAATGCACATGTTATGATTATATAATTGTTTTGTCTTGACTGGCTAATCAGCAGTAGGCATTAATGCAATTTATGATGTTTACATTTTTAATAATTATCTTTGAATATATCCCCTTTCTCTCACTTAAAAAAGGTAAAATGCTTTTCAAAATATTAACTTTGTTGGTGCTACGGTTATTATTACTGTTAACATGTCAGTCTTTCGTGACAAAGTTGCTTTGTAAAATACCAACACGTAGTACACTATGAATCTTCAGTACAAGATATAAAATACAGATAAGTTATAGGCTACACAAATGACATATTTTTGGAGTTCTTTTTTGCTTTTTTGACACAAAGTCTTCTTCTTATCCCCCAGGCTGGAGTGCAATGGCATGATCTCAGCTCACTGCAACCTCTGCCTACCAGGTTCAAGCTATTTTCCTGCCTCAACCTCCAGAGTAGCTGGGATTACAGGCACCTGCCACAACGCCTGGCTAATTTTTGTATTTTTAGTAGAAATGGAGCGTCACCATGTTGGCCAGGCTGGTCTTGAACTCCTGACCTCAGGTGATTTGTTTGGCTTAGCCTCCCAAAGTGCTGGGATTACAGGAGTGAGGCACAATGCCTGAAACAAATGACACACTTTTAAGAAAAATTTCTATGTAGAAAACTACATGCCTTGATTTTTTTTCTTACCCTTTTAATATCTCTCATATGACAAAAAATCATTATAAGTAAAAATTGATAAATGGGATTTGCTTAAAAGTTTATGCATTCAGAATTTTACTTAATTATTAATGCCTAAAGTTTTTCAGTTTCCATGATTTAATACACTCTTTTAGTCATTCCTAATACTTCAATGAGCCAAAATCAGCTACCCCTTACAAGTAGTTTTTTTTCTAGTTGATATGGTTTGACTGTGTCCCCACCCATATCTCATCTTGAATTGTAACTCCCATTATTTCCTTATGTTGTGAGAGGAACCCAGTGGGAAGTGATTGAATTATGGGAGTGGGTCTTTCCTGCACTGTTCTCTTGATAGTGAATGAGTCTTATGAGATCTAATGGTTTTAAAAATGAGAGTTTCTCTGCACAAACTCTCTTTTTCCCAGCTACCATCCATGTAAGATGTAACTTGTTCCTCCTTGCCTTCCACCATGATTGGGAGGCCTCCCCAGCCATGTTCGACTGTAAGGGTCTCATTAAACCTGTTTCTTCTGTAAAATATCCAGTCTCAGCTATGTCTTTATTAGCAACATGAAAATGGACTAATAAACTAGATTTCTGTTTTTCTACCTGTCTAAGCTTGGAGCCATTCTGAGATGATTCACAGTCCTTAGACTCAAGCAAAATGACACTGAGCTAAGGATAAATAAGGATTATAAAACCAGGATAATATTGTTTATTTTTTTCCTCTAAGAAGACACATAGATTGCCCCAAATACCAAAAGGTAAGTAGCATTTTAGTGCCCTGAATCTTGTGGCTACCTGGAGTCCCTTAGTTAGTTGTAGAACATGTATAATCATATTCTGCTTGTTCATCTTTCATTTCTACTTCTTTCCATTTGAACAAAACATGGTGCATTTTTTCCTTTTGCATACTTTTCCTCTTTTAGCAATCTTAAACTGACAGCTTAACAGAAAAGAAAAAAATAAAAGTACCACAACATCTTTATGAAATGTAACTTCAATGTAATACCTTCCACAATCACTTCTGTCACCATTTAATAAGTGTGTTTTCTTCAAAGAATGTAAAGTACCATTTGATAATGAATGGTATGTATGCAGTGAAAAAATATGTATGCAATATCTCAACAACTTATGTTCAGAAAATATTTTTTCCGCTCCTCTTTTTAGAAATCTTCCAGCTACTGGTTAAAGAAAAAAGTCTGGCATGAATCCATAATAATCAGTTCTGGCCAGATTAGAATTTATACATTCATAGGGCCTCATCAAATTTGGCTCTAAAAATGGTTGTGGTGCAATTCTAAGCAGCAAGTAAAATGTCTAGTAATCACTCCCTTCCAAATAGCTGAGACCATCATGTTTAACCACAGTGATTTGTAAATCTGTCATCAATTTTCTTCTTTATAATCAATAAGTACATATCTACTCAAGAGTTTGCTTTGGACTTATCTGAATTGACCAAGCACTTCATCCTGTTAGTGAACAAGTGTTGAGAAAAATTTTGAGCCTATTTGTGATCTTCAGACTAGCACATAAACTCTGATATAGGGAATTTTAAACACATCCTTATAGTATTTACTTTTACCGATACGTATCTACATGCATAAAACAAATTTACAATAAGTAGCTAAAGAATTAGAAATCTAACACATTAATGTAAGTGATGTGAAATGAAATACCACTAAGCTAACTGAACTAAAACAATATTGAAAAATGTTTTTACTTCTCAATACCTGATGCAGAGAGACATCAAAAGACTCAGACCTAGAAATTATTAGAACAAGACTAAATTCAAGATGTTGTTCAAGTTTTTAAATTTTAGCTAATATTAATCTGAGAAGCTATGTAGTAACTATCACTATTACTCTTTTTCTACTTTAAACGCTTACCCCATAAAGAGTGTTTTCAATCTCAAGACAACAGATGACAACATGAATACCACTGATTTTAATCCCTTTCTATGACAGAACAATTATGGAAGATCTGGCTATCCATTTCTGACCAACTTCAGAAATACCATGTATTATTCTAAGCAGTGGTATTCAGAACTAGCTACTTCAGAATTGTCAGAATTGCCTGAGAACATCCAGCTATGTCTATATGTGTACATGCACACACATACACACTCCAGAAGTCCATTCTCAGTAAAGATAGGGTGGTGGAAACTCAGTATTTTTTATAAGTTCTCCAGATATGTCAGGTATACATCCAAATCTGGAAATCACTAATCTAGAGCATATTGCATTTCTCAGACAATTTTGTGTCTTTTTATATTACTCAGTGTAGAATTTACAATTTCAGTCCCAAAAGGAACAGAGGACAGAGTATTTAGATATATAATCACAGATGTTAGAATTAAAGTCTAGATATATTATGCTCAGATTAGTTTCATGTAACTATTGCCATTGATCAAGGACTTTTCATGTAAATCTCTACATATTACTTAAATGCAGTTATTCACAAAGATAAGAAATGGGCCCCGTTTGACTATAGTCATATACAGACACAGAAAAAAAAAATGATGCTATAAAATGATATACCACTTGGTGCTGGATCTACATATGGCAACCAGGATACATCTCAAAATAAACAGATATTTAAAAACAGAAAGAGAATGAGATTTGTAGGATAAAGACATTTATACTTATTTTAAACACTAGCATGGAATAGCAATATATATTTTCAGTTCTGTACTTAAATGTATATATATCTGATATTCATTAAATCCATAAGAGTAGAAAAGGTATGAATATAGGGATAGGGAAAAAAGTAAAAATAATAATAAAAGAATGCAAAAAGAGTACTTACGCAAATCAATATAACAGCATTTCATGAAATAGAGAATAATTTAATTCTGTGAACTTGAGTTAAAAATGTTAGAGTATCCATAATATGAAAATGTGACAGCTTTATTTTTCATACCATAAGACTTGTAGACACTGGGTCTACAGGTTTTATTGTTTGAGTGCACTGAGTACCATAGCATACACCATGTGAATTTAAAAAAGAATGGAATGTAATTTTTAAGCTGTCATCAAGAATTGCAGTCAGAGTTAGGACCATCTTTATTTATAAAATATCTTGATAGGGCACATTAAGTGAGAACTGTTTATCTCAAAAACCTGACATGGAACGAGACAGAGAATCTAAAGATAGCTAACTGACTCTACCTAACAGCAAGAAATGTATAATGCTCCTAAAAGAATAAGAATGAAGGTTGGAGGTCTGAGATAGGAGCAGAGAAGTGAAGGAGAGAGAGCAGAACATGGTGAGCTGAGATACAGGAATCTGCAGGGCTCCTGTGGTAAAAGTTGTCAGGGAGAAATTGCCAGTGATGGGGTACCCAACAGACAATAAGGAAGTTTAATATTCAATTTTAAGTTTGAGATGCTTCAATATAAACACTACCTCAGAAAATTCTGTGACAAATATAACCTAATGGTGGTATTTCTAAAATAAAGAAATTGGGCTTTTAGCACAGGGCAAAAAAGTTCCACAAATGGAACTAATTCCAAAAGAGAAGGTCTAGGGGGAAATGTGGTTGGGAGAAATATTAGTCTGTCCCCTGTCCTTCCCTTTTTCACACACCCTAATCCCCTACCTCCAATTATCACTGGAGAGATTCCAGGACTGCTTACATGAAAATTACAGGAAGGGACAGAACTTTCTAAATCCATAATAATGTAAAATTTATAAAACTTTTAAATACATTATGTAAACCAGTTACAGATTGGAATATTAAAATTCAGGATGCATAAATGGCCATGCAACTTATGGCATAACTAGGAAGACAGAAGTGACGTCTAAATTATGTAAGTAACACAAGTTTTCTAGCTTTCAAACCATTGTACTTTTAGCTAATTTTCTCCAAATGTTGCTGGTGAAGAAATATATACCAACTTCAAACTAAAAGTTGAGATATCCCACTGGAAACAAGCTAGTATTTTTTCTCTGGTTTGTGAACATGTTTTAGGTCTTTTTTATTCCTTCCTATTTCAGTAATAGTATTCTTAAGTAGAGTCCAAAATAGCCCTGCTTCTAAAACAGCCTCTGATAAAGTCACAGTACAGACCCAATAGGCATTGACTTTCTATGACACTAACACAAAAACACTTCTAAAAAGCCAAGTTGAATAAATACATAAAACAACAAGGATTGTATCTGTGTTTTAAATCTGTATTTAGCAGCAAAATTAGTCAAAAAGCCTGGAAAGTATTTGTCAAAGGCAAAGCCATGAAACAGACTTATCAAATTAATTAAATTTGTTTGGCTAAATCACAGGTCAGTTCGATCAAAACAGTTTCTTAGTTCTATATATAGATACAATCTTAGTGGTAGGTATTTTTATCTCCTAATGTACCTCAATACTTTATTACCTATGTCCATCAAGAGCCTGGAATTTTGAAGGACATAATATTTCTTAATAAAATCAATATTTTTGTTAGGAGACAGCATAAGAAGTGGATGACATCTAGTGGCAGCTTTTGCAACAACAGCTGTGAGTTTCAATGACTCAATTATTGCCTTGTTTTTAATGCAATTCTTTGTAGATGGGTTTCAGCTACTTATTTACAATTCCTCTTTTTAAAAAATAACTATTACTTCAGTTATAGAATTATATGAGAGTCAAATTCTGTTTTTCTACAACTTTGGCCATACAGAAGGTCATCCCCTTTCTCAAAATGTGTAGTTTCTTGTTTTCCCAAACACTTTCCTTTTCATCGTTGTCTTTAAATACATTCCTTCTAAATACACAGCACAGAAAAATCATATTTCTCATCTAGTAAAATTAGTATTTTCGCATTCAAATGTGTTGAAAACTATTTTAAAGGTACCATATCAAAACTGAAATCTTTTGTTTCATTTTAGTACAAGCCATTCTATTTAAACAGAAAAGAATCACACCTTTATTATTGATAGTTGTCATTTATTAAGTCAATCGACTTATTAGTGAACAAAGTTAGACACATAAAGACTTATTAAGTGATAAACATAAAAAAAAAATATAAACAACAGCTGATGTTTATTGTGATCATGTCATTTACCAGGCAAGTGTGATAGGTGATTTACTGTTATCATTTAATTTAAGCCTCACAGACTCTCTTTACTGTCTGTATCTGCATTTTCAGATGACAACACTGAGGCTTAGGAAGTCAGGCAATTCGGGCCGGGCGCGGTGGCTCACGCCTGTAATCCCAGCACTTTGGGAGGCCGAGGCGGGTGGATCACGAGGTCGAGAGATCGAGACCATCCTGGTCAACACGGTGAAACCCCGTCTCTACTAAAAATACAAAAAATTAGCTGGGCATGGTGGCGCGTGCCTGTAATCCCAGCTACTCAGGAGGCTGAGGCAGGAGAATTGCCTGAGCCCAGGAGGCGGAGGTTGCGGTGAGCCGAGATCGCGCCATTGCACTCCAGCCTGGGTAACAAGAGCGAAACTCTGTCTCAAAACAAACAAACAAATAAATAAATAAATAAATAAATAAATGAAAGTCAGGCAATTTGAGGGTCAGACAGCTCAGAAATGCCAAAGAACTGTCTGACTCTAAAGCCTAATCTGTGAGTACTACGTTAGAGTGAACATGTAGTTTCCAATCCACTTCCACTCACTCACTCATTCTTTCCTTAATGTAGTCAAAAATATTTTTCAGTTGCTTAGTATGTGACAATAACCCTTCTACATTCACAGATATCACTTCAAATGCTCATGTGATTTGAGTACCTTGTGACCAGTGACAAAATGACACCTTTTTTTGAGTGACCTTGACACTATTTATTAGAAATTCTAATAAGTATTCCAAAAGTACTCCTAAAATTCTAAAAATACTCCTTTTCACTTATCTGGTTCTTTTATGCAATAACTTCACAAGTGTCCATCATGCATTTGCTGTTTTGGCACTGCATAACTTTTTTCTCCATGAATCTCTGTTTAAAGTAAGTTTTCCATAAGGAAAAGTGGTAATGATAATTCAAGTCAATGCATATGTATGTGTTTTGAGCTGATAAAGATTAAAAGACAATCAGCAATCATAGAAGACAGACCTTTTAAGCAACCTAATGACATCTTTATCATTCTTTGACAGTACATCTCATTACTTATTGGAAAAGAGGGTTTACAAGATTAATAACATACAAGAAAAAGACATATTGAAACTACTTTTTATGGGCACTTATTTCAGCAACTAATTAGATCGTGGATGAAAGTTATTTCTTTGAACTTACTAAATATGTTTCTCTACTAGGGTTAAGAATTCCACATAACAAATCTATTTATAGCTGATAGAAAGTGTTCAAAGGGCTGCATCAGCTTGCCCCACACTCTATGAGATTCTGTGGGATAAATCACCATGAGTAAAGTCATGCAATCTTAAAATGATCTATCACAACTGAAAATCAATATATCAAGCACATAAAATAGTCTAGGATAATTCACTTGCCAAGTAATAAATTACACATGCATATCAATGCCACATGTAATGCAATGCCTCATAAAAAATAAGCTTAAAATTCATAAAATATATGATTAATGAAACTAGCACAGCCTGAAAAATATATATTATACTGCTTACACTAACCAATATATTATATCAGAATTTTATGCTTCTGAGAAATGGCATTTACATACACAGTATCGACTGTGAAGATAAATCAGTATTTCTTGCACTGAAGTCCAATTCTTTGGGTGGTGATTCCTGCATCACTTTTTAAAATGGTGATTTATACTAATGTATTTCTCATAAAATATTTAATACTGCCTACAATTGTTGCCAAAACTATGTTCTAACCACTTCTATCAGGGTACCCACAGTAATGCTTCCCAAAGCAATAATAAATTTGTGCACATTTTACAATAAGGTGACAAATTTCCAAATACAGAAAATACTTGTGCTACAAACCTGAACCTCCTCTTTGGCCTACCCATCTGCTGCAGATATCCACAATTCATTATGTATGAAATGCAGGAAATTCACTGGTTTAATGTTATCTGAGCTATGTTCCACTTGACAGTCTGCACTGACCACTGTATTCATGAATGTAACCAAAAACATCTTTTGAAAGAATTCTTTTCATTAGAGAGTACTGACAACTTTGAACTTCACCTGAGGCATATCCTCCTAGAAAACAGCTACAGTTAACATATTCCCCAAATTTTTGTGTTCCAGAAATCAGTTTTCTGTAAACAATCAACCTTCACCTGATGAGTTAGAAAAAAACTCAAGCTGAAAGTTCTTTTCTTTAAGTATGTTAACTATTGGCCCCCAATCTCTTCTGGCTTGTAGGGTTTCTGCTGAGAGATCCGTTGTCAGTCTGATGGTCTTCCCTCTGTGGGCAACCTGACCTTTTTCTATGGCTGTACTTAGCATTTTTTTCCTTCATTTCACCCCTAGTGAATCTGACAATTATGTGCTTTTGGTGGTCCTTGTTGAGGAATATCTTTGTGGTGTTCTCCATATTGCCTGGATTTGAATGTTGGTGTGCTTTGCTAGGCTGGAGAAGTTCTCTTGGATAATATCCTGAAGAGTGTTTTCCAGCTTGGATTTATTCTCCTCATGATATTCAGGTACATGGATCAAATGTAGATTAGGTCTTTTCACATAATCCCATATTCCTTGGAGGCTTTGTTCATTTCTCTTCACTCTTTTTTCTCTAATCTTTCCTTCTCATTTTATATTATTGAGTTGGTCTTCAAACTCTGATATCCTTTCTTCTGCTTGATTGATTTGGCTACTGAAACTTAAGAACTACAAACCATTGCTCAAGGAAATAAGAGATGACACAAACAGTTGGAAAAACATTCCATGCTCATGGTTATGAAGAATGAATATTGTGAACATGGCCATACTGCCCAAAGTAATTTATAGATTCAATGCTATCCCCATCAAACTACCACTGACTTTCTTTGCAGAACTGGAAAAATTCAACTTAAACTTCATATGGAACCAAAAAAGGGCCCACATAGCCAAGACAATCCTAAGCAAAAAGAATAAAGCTGGAGGCATCATGCCACCTGACTTCAAACTATACTACAAGGTTACAGTAATCAATAAAGCTTGGTACTGGTACCAAAACAGAGATATAGACCAATGAAACAGAACAGAGGCTTTGGAAGTAATGCCACACATCTATACCATCTGATCTTTGACAAGCCTGACAAAAACAAGCAACGGGGAAAGGATACCCTGTTTAATAAATGGTGTTGGGAAAACTGGCTAGCCATGTGCAGAAAGTTGAAACTAGACCCCTTCCTTATGCCTTATACAAAAATTAACTATGGATGGATTAAATATTTAAACATAAGCTCTAACACCATAAAAATCCTAGAAAAATGCCTAGGCAATACCATTCAGGACATAAGCATAGGCAAGAACTTCATGACCGAAACACCAAAAGCATTGGCAACAAAAGCCAAAATAGACAAATGGATCTAATTAAACTCCAGAGCTTCTGCACAGTGAGAAACAATCATTAGATTGAACTGGCAACCAACAGGATGGGAGAAAATTTTTGCAAGTTACCCATCTGACAAAGGGCTAATATCCAGAAGCTAAAATGAACTAAAACCAATATATGAGAAAATAAAGAAACCCATGAAAATGTAGGTGAAAGATATGAACAAACACTTTTCAAAAGAAGACATTTATGTGGCCCACAAACATATGAAAAATGCTCATCATCACTGGTCATTAGAGAAATGCAAATCAAAACTACATTGAGATACCGTCTCACGCCAGTTAGGATGGTGCTCATTAAGGATGTGGAAAAATAGGAACAGTTTTACACTGTTGGTGGGAGTGTAAATAAGTGCAACCATTGTGGAAGACAGTGTGGCAATTCCTCAAGGACCTAGGACTAGAAATACCATTTGACCCAGGAATCTCATTACTGCAGGCGTTCCCAAACTTTTTACACAGGGGGCCAGTTCACTGTCCCTCAGACCATTGGAGGGCCGCCACATACTGTGCTCCTCTCACTGACCACCAATGAAAGAGGTGCCCCTTCCTGAAGTACAGGGTGGGGGCGGATAAATGGCCTCAGGGGGCTGCATATGGCCCGCGGGCCGTAGTTTGGGGATGCCTGCATTACTGGGTATATACCCAAAGGATTATAAATCGATCTATTATAAAGACACATGCACACATATGTTCACTGTGGTACTGTTTACAATAGCAAAGACTTGGAACCAACCCAAATGCCCATCAATGATTGACTGGATAAAGAAAATGTAGCACATAAACACCATGGAATACTATGCAGCCATAAAAACGGATGAGGTCATGTCCTTTGCACGGACATAGATGAAACTGGAAACCATCATTCTCACCAAACTGACACAAAAGCAGAAAACCAAACACCACATATTCTCATTCATAAGCGAGTGTTGAACAATGAGAACACATGGACACAGGGAGGGGAACATCACACACTCTGGCCTTTTGTGGGGTGGGGCCCTGGAGGAGGGATAGCAGGGTGCGGGGAGGTTGGGGAGGGATAACACTAGGAGAAATATCTAATATAGGTGATGGGGGCATGGAGGCAGCAAACCACTATGGCAGGTGTATACCTATGTTACAATCCTGTAAGATATGCACATGTACCCCAAGACTTAAAGTAAAATAAAAAACAAACAAAAACTTGAGCATGCCCCCTTATTTACCCACAGCAAGGCCAGATACAGACTCTCTAAGTTCTCATTATCTGTCTCATCTACAAACTGCTTGTCCCCACTGACCAATATGGACAAATTCTTACTAATGTGAATAGACCAGACTTTAGTCTGGCTTCTCTACCTCCCTTAAGTCCCTAAAATTTGGCCTGTCCTTGAGTTTAAGGAAGCATTGGAGTGCCTAACAACCTCCTATTAAGGGCCCTTTTGTGGAAATAGCTACTGCCAAAGACGACATTTTTTTTTTCTTTTCACTATCCCATCATGCCACTTACTCATCCCACTCACCAATACCTGAATATATCCAGCCTTGTTTACTTTTCCCCATAAAAGAATAGCCCCTTCTACCTGAAGTTTGAAAGACTTAACAGATCTTTTGGATAGAGTGGTCTCCTCATGGCAATAGTCTCTTCCCACTATTGCAGTAATTTTTAAAAGAAAGTCTCTCCTTGCCTAACTCTGCATTTTTAAAATATTTGACAGAATCAAAAATATTGAGAATAAACTATTCCAAGTTAGAGCTGAATAGCTTTCTCTTTAAGCTCTGTTTCTTGAGGACATTGCATTTTTAATAACAGTTCTATTGCGATATATTTCACATATTATAAAGTTCACCCTTTTAAAGTATACATTTCAAAGGTTTTTACTATGTTCAGAGCTTTATGCAACTATCACCACTAGGATAATGCATTTTGAGCAATGAACCAGTACAGTAGTATTTTATTTATCTTTAAAAATACTGCATAGGCCGAGGCGGGTGGATCACGAGGTCAAGAGATCGAGACCATCCTGGTCAACATGGTGAAAACCCGTCTCTACTAAAAATACAAAAATTAGCTGGGCATGGTGGCGCACGCCTGTAGTCCCAGCTACTAGGGAGGCTGAGGCAGGAGAATTGCTTGAACCCAGGAGGCGGAGGTTGCGGTGAGCCGAGATCGCGCCATTGCACTCCAGCCTGGGTAACAAGAGCGAAACCCCGTCTCAAAAAAAAAAATAAATAAATAAATAAAATAAAAAAATAATTAAAAAAAATACTGCATAAAAAATGTGTGTAAATACAATCTCTACATTTTCACTTTTCTTGAGATTGAAATATATACCACAAACATATTTATGAATATAATATCAATGCTTCCTTCATTATTTTCCAACTTGAGTTTAAAAATAGTTTAATTTTATTAATTCACTGATATGGTTTGGCTGTGTCCCCACCCAAATCTCATCTTGAATTTTAGTTCCCATAATCCCCACGTGTCACAGGAGGGATTTGAATCATAGAAGTGGGAGGTAATTCAATCATAGAGGAAGCTGCCCCCATGCTCCTGTTCTCACGATAGTGAGTGAATTCTCACAGGATCGGATGATTTTATAAGGTGTTTTTCCCCTTTTTCTTGGCACTTCTCCTTCCTGCTGTCATATGAAGAACGTGTTTGCTTCCCCTCCCACCAGGATTCTAAGTTTCCTGAGGCCTCCCCAGCCATGCAGAGCTGTGAGTCAATTAAACCTCTTTCCTTTATAGATTATCCAGTCAGTCTCAGGCAGTCCTTTATAGTTGCATGAGAATGGACTAATATATTCACTATTCTACAAATATTAATTAACATATCTTATACTTCAAATACTTTGCCAAACTATGCTATATTAAAGGAAAATATAAGATAATATGACGTTCTATAAACAGGTCAACTTGGTCTCATGAAGACAAGGGTTGGTGTGGGAATTGGTCAGATAACGATTTCCTAAAAAAATGATTTAACACAACCCAAGTTAACTTAGTAAGTCCCAGGGTAAATTGGTGAGTGATGTGGTAATATAAATAATAGTCTGTTTTCCTATACAGGTAACAGCAAACGACTATGGGCTAGAACATCATGGTTGGTAGGTCTGGGTCAAAGACAGCTTACTCCATATTCAAACTAAACAGGTGGGGTCCTATCAGGCAAGCCTGATGCATGTCATCTATTTGGGGTTATATATCAAGAACAAAGGGAAGCCATGGATCAGTTTTATTTGGGGCTGAGACACGATGAGATTTGCATTTTGAACAAATCACTCTAGCTTTAGTGCTGAGAAGAGATGGAAAGGGAGCAAAAATGCTACAAGGGAGATATATATGGCTCAATTTTCAGTCTGGTGATATGGATCACAAATAGTTTTTTTCCTAACTATATAGTGTTATGGTTATTTATGATTCTCATCAGTGGTAAGCAATATCACAATATGACATTCCCAGATTTTGGTTTTGACCATCCAAATTTGAAAGGCACTATATTTGCCTGTTGGCAGAAAAGCCTTTCCCAGATCTCCTGTGGGTTGGCTGAATTTGGCAAGTTCTGTGGCAGACCATCTGTGCAAAAATTCTCCAATTTCTATAGCACATTTAGCTCTGTAGCTCTGTTCAGAATAGCCTCAAAATGTTTTCATTATTTCATTCAGTTTCAAGCAGAGGAAAAAGATTTAGGAGCTTCTTTAAATGGCTTATGCTCAGTTAATTTTTATTTTTGCTCTCTTTTATGCTTATCAGTTTGATACGTGTAATTGGTGGTACTAATTACCAACTGGTATCTATTGAGTACATAATTTTAAAACTTCAGCTTCTTCCAAGGTTTCTCACATAAATAATTAACTTCATAATTACATGTTAGGCCTTCTCTATTTCCTTCTGGCCCTTTCTATAGGCCTCTGAAATACACCAAGATAGGTGCATTTTATATTTACTTACTATAAGTATTTATCTGAATTTTTATAATGAGTCATCACAGACAGATATTCAACATAGTTTCCTAAAAATAATATAGTGAAGATAGTATGAATCAGACGACAGAGCTGCAAAGCTATGTTTCTCAGCATAAAGAAATAACTGATAAGAATTTCTAAAAGATAGCCAAGTTCAAGATTTTTTTTTCCAAAAGAAGTACTAGTTATTTGGCTCAGTAGATTCCAAATCTGGAATTCATAATTTAGGACTTAAATTATAAATACAGTTCAGGCTTCAAATTTAGGGTATAACTCGATATTTCTAGTTGTTTCAAGAACAAAGTACTAAATTTATAAACATCCAAAAATGTTTATGGAGTTTTATTGCTATTATGTAAATAGTGTCTCAAAATTTCAACAAAAGAAAACAAAGATAATGTCCTTTGCCCCATGGCAGATTGGATCTTGAAGAAAATCAGTTTTTTGGTTAGGTATTTTGGTTGATAAACAGCAAATTGAAGAGTAGAAAAATAGGAAAGGTTAGAACCTTCCAGAAAGTTGTGGTTGTGTGAGGAAAAAAGAACATACTCCCATAGCCATACTAGGAAGGAGAGGAGAGAGTAAGTTTAGAAACAAGGTTTTAGAAGGAAAATAATAAGGTGAGAACACATACAAAAAAAAATGCCTGCAGAAGCTACGGTATGAAGATATTTTGGTAGAATTTTGTCATTTAAAGAAATTTTTATAAAATCCTGCACTGTATTCTTCTTTGAATGTGTTTATGTCTGTCTTTTTGAGAGAGAGAGCAAGAGAAACAAAGGGAAGGTATTGCATAAAGTCTCTTAAGACTGACTCCTATGAAGCCAAGTTGTTCTTGGGCTATTCTATTATGCAAAGCTAAATTTAAGAAATGTGAAAATTAGATGAGGTAAGTTTTTTTAAAAAATCAACCTTTAAGATTTGAGTTGCAAATAAGTAAATAAATTATTATAAGATAAACTTAGGGAATCGTCTGAGCCAAAGCCTGTGCACCCAAGCAGACCACAGTTGAAAACCTTGCTGTCCCATTTAAGATGCAGTGATCTTGATCAAATGATTTAACCAGTAAATTTTGGCATCTACAAAATAGGAATGATAAACTAATAAAACCAAATTCATAAGAACTAAACTGAAAAATAGGTATAAAACTACTACTACAGTAGTTGGAACATAGTAATTTCTCAATAAATGGTGGTTCTTATTATTTTTATTAACTTTCCAAAAGATAATCAAAATGTTTATGAAGCATATATTATTCCGGGGACATTATGTCTTCTAGTAACATAATTTTTTCAAAAGCAATAAAGTATATTATTCTAATATTTGTGCCAAGAAATAGATATCAGTCAATGCATCCCTACTGTTTTAAGAGCCAATACAGTGAATATTATAAAAATAGATACACTTCTATAAGACTAAAATACATTAAAAAAAATAAGCAGATATATAGGTCAAAGTCTATACACAAAGACATACACACAGATACACATACATACAGAGTTTAAGAAATAGGCACATGCTGTTTAAAAACAACTATGATACACAAATCACTCCTCCATCCCCCAAGCCACCCCACACATTTATTCCTTCACTCTGAATAATATTGTCTACTTATTTACAATGAGATATAACTGTCTTTAAATCTTTCTGTGTTCTTCACAACTTATTTCTGATCAGAACCCTTCCTTCCTTTCCATACTCTCAGATAAAGTTTTGGGGCAAATAATGCATAAAGTCAGTCCTTTATTTCAGTTCTCTTCTTACTCTTAATTCCCCATTCTGCCAATTGCAGTGGAATTTGCTGAATTTACTTTCTCACCCTTCACATATTTTATCTCATGAATAGTGGGAAGACAAAGTTTTAGAAGGCAAAGAACTATTTGAAAGACAAATAGTTCTTTCCTGAAGTAATTTAAACACTTTCTAATTAAAAAAATGTGTTCTTGTCTCCCTTGTTCACATGAAAATGTCCTGTTGAACAAGTGCTCCCTAATCTATGAAGATTTTATGATTCCATTTGAGGAAGTTAGAAGCTACGTCCTCTGTGCTTCCAAAATATTGTATGCCTATTTTGACTATCTTCTGACCTCCCTCTGCAACCCAAATGCAGGCACTGTATTAACAGACTGCATCCTGAAGCATTTCATGTTATCTACTTTCCTCCATATGCCTTATGTATACTCTGGCCTCATGCTCCATCCCCAGTGTACTGGGCTCCAAACTCCCCTTCATTTGAGATGAGATGATATTTCCATAGAAATGATCTATTCTCCCTTGTGTAATTGTTCTTAGCCATCTGTGTGTGTTTTCTTCCATTCCCCTGACCAGAATTCTTTGGCAACACAAGTCCTACATTTTATCCTGAACCACATAGAAGAAAACAAGACAATTATGGCCATTAACAAAATGTATTTTAAATATTTGTGTGGGTGCGTTTTTTTTCTTTCCAGGATAAGAGCTCTTTGAAGCCATTAAAATTTTTAGCAAGTTAAGACTCAGTTCCAAATCCTATTGCTTTTCTTCTCTTTCTGTTCTCTCTTCGGAGATGTCATTTATGTTCATGGCTTCAATTATCTTCCATATGCAGATGACTCACAAATTTCTGTTTCTAACTCAGACTTCCTTTATAAACACTGTACACATATATCTAACCAAGAAGCAAACTTCTTCTCTGGGATCTTCCTAGACATTCCTCTGAGATACATATTAAACATAACTTCACCAAAAGTGAACTTATAAACATTCTCCATATATAGCCACATCCTTTCTTATATCTAATCTTCCCTGAGTATCTACTATTTTAATTCACAGCATTGTGATTCTGCTAGTTAAGTAAACCAGACCCTTCAAGGTCACCCATTACCTCGATATACATCCATCACCAATTTCTATTTACTTCCTAAAGATATTTAAAATATGTTCACTTGTCTACCTGCTATACAAGTGTCCTAAAAGAAATGACAATTTTCTTTCCTTTGGACTTCTAACTTCTGTGCCCACATCTACCCTAGCCTCCTATTAATAAGTTCTCCAGAATTACATTGCTGCCAATATTATTGTTTTAAAGCAAAAATCTAATTAATTCATCTCTTTGCTTAAAATATTTCAATGGCTATTCCTTTGCCTTGAAAAAAATTAAATAATGGGTTGTACATCCATGTTTATTCTTTTGCAATTCACAATTGCCAAGACATGGAATCAACCTAAGTACTCATCTAAAGATGAATAAAGAAAATGCAACACACACACATACACACAGTGGAATACTATTTATTCATAAAACAGAATAAATCTCATCATTTGTGTAACATGCTAAGTTTGAAGAACATTATGTTAAGTGAAATTATTCAGGCACAGAAAGACAAACACTGCACCATCTCACTTATGTGTGATATCTAAAAATGTTGATTTCATAGAGAGTAGAATAGTGGCTACCAGATACTGGGAAAAGGTGAGTGGTGGTGAAGGGTGTTGCTAGAAGAGGTTGGTCAATGAGTGGAAAGTTACAGTAATACAGGAAGCATAAGTTTTGTTGTTCCATTACACAGTAGGATGACTATGACTAATAACAATGTAGTGTAAATTGCCTTTTTTTTTTTGAGATGGCCATAGCTCTTATTGCCCAGGCTGGAGTGCAATGGCATGATCTGGGCTCACTGCAATCTCTGCCTCCTGGGTTCAAGTGGTTCTCCTGCTTCAGCCTCCCGAGTAGCAGGGATTGCAGACATGTGCCACCACGCCAGGCTAATTTTGTATTCTTAGTAGAGACAGGGTTTCTCTGTGTTGGTCAGGCTGGTCTCAAACTCCTGACCTCAGGTGATCCACCCAACTCAGCCTCCCAAAGTGCTGGGATTACAGCCTTCCAAAGTGCTGGCCAATGTAGTGTATATTTCAAGCTAGCTAGAACAGAAGATTGTGAATGTTGTCACCACAAATAAGTGATCAATATTTAAAGTGATAGATATGATAATGAAGCCAATTTGACCATTATACTATGTATAATGCACTGAAATGGCACACTCTACCTTGTAAATATAATTATTATGTATAAATTATAAAAATTGAGTCAAAATTTCATTTTTGCCTATAATTTTAGAACAGTCTAGCTCATTCGTCTCCAGGCACACTGGCCTTCTCTCATCTTACTTGCTCTGTGCCTCAAAGTCTTCACCTCTGCACACAATGTTCCCTTTGCCTGGAATACCCCACCTCATTCCTAACACACGTGGTTTCACCTACTCTATTACTAGGTATCCTTTGTAGTTTTGCTTTTGTTGTCCTACGTTCTGAAAACATCTTCTTGACATCTTTGATGAGGTCAAATCCATATTTTATATTCTCTTATTGTCCTATATATCTCTTCTCTATAGCACCTGCTGCAATTGCATAGTTATATTTTTTACCTTGTCATTATCTTTCCAAGCACATTTCCATACACATAGTAGGCGCTTAATATATGTTTTTCAATGGATGAATGAGGAGGGGATCAACATATCTAATTTGTATTTGTAGTCCTGATGCTTTCTAGAGTGCTGTGGATATGGTAGGTTCAAACACTACTTAGGGAGATGAATAAAAACCAAAAAAAGCATTTCCCTCACAAAAAGTTTCACTCATAAAAAGCTTAATTATGACATATTTGAGTTGCTGAACTGAAAATTAATAAAACAGACATATTATGAACAATTTTAACTTGTCCTAAAATAGTTAGTAGAATTCAAAATCTTAGAATAAGATTTTGTGTTTCCTACCCAGTATTGTTTTAAATCTGAAATTTAAAAGTCTAAGTAAACTTATCAACTCATTTAAGAAGCCTCCTGATTCCTTTAGAGAGAGCTGGATGCTATTTCCTGGTGCTTCTGAATATGGTCATTAAATCACCTACATTCAACATCATAAAACCGTATTTAATCATTGCAGAAAGACAGGATAAACCAAACAGTACACTGATTAATCTTTATTAACCAATAAAACCAAAGAACAAAAGATGCTATCAGAAATCAAAGACTCTTAAACACAATTTCAGCTATTCAGCTGTGGATTCACTTATTAAATTGCTTCACAAAAAATTTTATCCTCATCTGCTACATAGGCTCTCTATTTCTGAGCTACCAATATTAAGCATTCTTTATTTTTTTTATAAAAACAGGAAATAGGATCAGAAGAAATAGAATAGTGTCTATTAATTTACTATTACATGGAGGTTTGTCACATGGGAAATTTTAGGTATTATGATATTCCATATGATAAAGACATTTATTCAAAATTCTCAGCTGAGAAACTGATAAACTTTAACCATTCTGTAAAAAAATACACATCTGTATTCTAATATACTTGCTGTTAAAGAGATGGTAATAAATTAAACTTTATTAATTAACTGCTAGGCATGACTTCAAGATCTTTTTTCAACTTTATTGAAAAGTAATTTAATTCATTAAAAATTTATATATCTTATAATTATGAAATGTGTTGATGGAGTTGGTTAACTTAGTCTGTTTTTGAAAACTCATAGTAAGACATCAGTTGCATTTACTATGCCTCATGTAGAAACTGACTTGAGGCACAGCCTACAGGTTTTCAGTGAATCAAATGTAATTGCTTGCTAAATGATCTTTAGAACAACCCTATGTCTTGATTAACCGTTCTCTTTGTTAACTTTTTGTCATATTGCTGATTAATCAATATGCTTCTAAAGAATTTTGCATTAGATACAATGCAATCGTACTTGTTTTAATACAATCATCTGGATATTAATTCAATGATTTACTTGAAGTATTCTTTATAGTAAATAATTTAAATATAAATAACTATAAGCATATGTTTTCTAGAAAGTTCCTAAAGTTCTCTAAAAGAAAATGTGATATTATCAGCATATTTCCTAATACAAACACTACTTTGAAAACAGAATGTAGGTTTCAAAAATGCAGTGTGAAGAAAATACTCTTTGAGAGTAAACTCCCAAGCATATCTCATAGCTGTGATTCTGTTCAGGTCTATACGAAGAAAATACGCTTTGAGAGTTAATTCCCAAGCATATCTTGTAGCTATGATTCTGTTCAGGTCCGTATAAAGAATTTATCAGATGGTTTTCATTTTGAAAAAATCTACCTGTCTCTTATGAGTAATTAATCCCAGAGTTATGCTCTACTTTCTAGGAAAAGATACAGAACAATATAACCATTGGTTGACTATACTGGATTTAAAGCAAAGGTATAGAAATAACCAAAGAGACTCTTAGCAAAATTCATAGCAAAAAATTCTTAACATTATGAGTTGACTGGCAAATTTTATATGTAATTTTATCAGGAATATTTAAAATTTTAATTCTCCTAATATGTGATAGCATTTTATTCTGGAGTAGAATTATATTTAAAAATAGGTAAAACTTCATAAAACTTTGGAAAATATGATTTCTAAATAATTTTCAAGTATCTTTTGTTTTTTTGCATTGACATTTATGTAAAATTAGTCATGTGCTCCCAAAAAGAGCACTCTAACCACAGAATCAAAACATTTGGGGAAGAAATGTAAGGTGGAACCATTTTCTCCGTGCTGGTCATTATGCCAGCAGTGTCATGGCTAATGATTGCTTTCACTCTCCTTTTCTGGTGTACTTTCTTTCAGGATTTTGCCAATTTTTCTTTACTCAGTTTTAGTCACTCTTCTGTTCATGCCAGAAAATTAGAAATTTTCACCTTGTTTTCAAACTCCTAGAACATATTCTCAGTATGTTTAAAATTATGTTATAGCCTCTTTTTGTCAAGGATTACAGTGTCAAATACAATTGACTGAGGTTTCATACATTACTGTTAGAAGTTCCAGCTCACAAAAATTTACACCAAATATCCTAAAATAAGGGAAAGACTCACACTTTAATTTAATAACTTTTCCCATATGTAAGTTAAAAGGACTCAGTTTAGTGCAATTACCCAATAGTAAAGGGTATCTTTTCAGTTTCACAACTATTTCATCTATAAGAAAAATACATCTAAATTCAAAGCATATATAATGCAGTATACTCTATATTATAAAATAATAGTTTGATTAAATTATATTATCTGACTTCTAAATTATCATCAGTCAGGTGAACTGCAAAACACTCTTTTGGGAATATATAAAATATACAATTAATTTATAGAGCAGTATTAAAGATATTTTAAAATATATCTCTTGGAAAAAATCTCATGTGCATAAACACACCCTAGTACTACAAATCACAGTATTATCCAATTGGAATAGTAAAAGCAAGTTGCTTTTTCAGATGTTTGCTTTTTTGATTTGAGACTTGTATTTTACCCTCTATTTAGGGGTATCTAGCTATAGCTTTTAGGTAAAAATAGAGTCCTGGTGACCATGGGTGTTTGGCATACAATTACTCAATGAATAACTGAACAGACTAATGGATGAAAATCTTGCTTTTAAATGATTTTTACACAGTCTCTTCGCTTTTAGGCTTACGTGGCCTCCAATCCATTATATGAACACTGCTAAATCAATCACCCTCATACAATTTCATATAAAGTTGTCTCAGAAAAATTTTCCTCATTCTATAAACCCATACTTTCTGGATTCTGGTATGACTTTCCATGTTTTCCATAAGATGAACTCAGGTTTCCATGTGTACCTTTCACCTTTCCCCTACAATAACCATAGATCCACACAAACTTATCTACTCAAGACCTCTCAAACTTTTTCAGATTGTTTTCTTCTCTATTTTCATGCTTTTACACATGAGCTTGCAAACCCTAATCATCCTTTAAAGAATGACTGATACTCTTAATCTTCTGTAAAAGTTCTCTAGACACCCACAGCCGAAGCTGTATTCAGGAGCATTGAAGGATTAAAAACTTAAACGTTAAGACCTAAAACCATAAAAACCCTAAAAGAAAACCTAGGCAGTTCCATTCAGGACATAGGCATGAGCTAAGTCTTCATGACTAAAATATAAAAAGCAATGGCAACAAAAGCCAAAATAGACAAATAAGATCTAATTAAACTAAAGAGCCTCTGCACAGCAAAAGACACTATTATCCAAGTGAATAGGCAACGCACAGAATGGGAAAATTTTTTTTCTGCAATCTATCTATCTGACAAAGGGCTAATATCCAGAATCTACAGAGAACTTAAACAAATTTACAAGAAAAAAACAAACAATCCCATCAAAAAGTGGGTGAAGGATATGAACAGACACTTCTCAAAAGAAGATATTTATGCAGCCAACAAATACATGAGAAAAAGCTCATCATCACTGGTCATTAGAGAAATGCAAATTAAAACCACATTGAGATACCATCTCATGCCAGTTAGAATTGCAATCATTAAAAAGTCAGGAAACAACAGATGCTGGAGAGGATGTGGAGAAACAGAAACACTTCTACACTGTTGGTGGGAGTGTAGATTAGTTCAACCATTGTGGAAGATGGTGTGGTGATTCCTCAAGGATCCAGAACTAGAAATACCATTTAACCCAGCAATCCCATTACTGGGTATATACCCAAAGGATTATAAATCATTCTATTATAAAGACATGTGCACACATATGTATACTGAAGACTGTTCACAATAGCAAAGATTTGGAACCAACCCAAATTCCCATTAATGAGAGACTAGATAAAGAAAATGTGGCACATATACACCATGGAATACTATGCAGCCAAAAAAAGGATGAGTTCATGTCCTTTGCAGGGACATGGATGAATCTGAAAACAATCATTCTCAGCAAACTGACACAAAAACAGAAAACCAAACACTGCATGTTCTCACTCATTAGTGGAAGTTATGCAATAAGAACACATGGACACAGGAAGGGGAACATCACACATCAGGGCCTGTTGAGAGTATGGGGAATAGGGGAGGGATAGCATTAAGAGAAAAACCTAATGTAGATGATGGGTTGATGGGTGCAGTAAACACTATGGCATATGTATACCTAAGTAACAAACCTTCATATTCTGCATATGTACCTCAGAACTTAAAGTACAATAAAAAAAAAAAGAAAGAAATTGTTCCTGTATCTTGTGCTTTGGAAGTCATCAGGAATGCAATAGAAAGACCCACATGTACACAAACCACCCAACCACCAAGTCCCATCATAAGGGGCAGAGCTGGCCTGTTACATATTCAGCTACGCCCCCCCAATAACAACATTGATACCCAATTTATCAAGAAGTCTCGTCTGCTCTAACTCCAAAATATTTTCTTTACATCCAAGTTTCCACCTTTGCTGATACTTCTTATGATTATTTGCCACCATTTCTTGCATGGACAACTGCAACAAGTTTCCTTACTGCCATTCTGATTCTCATATATTTCTCAATCCTCACTCCTACACCCACCCTCCGCTCGGCAAATCCATTCTCCACATGTCAGCTATATTATTCAAATAAAATAAATCTCTTGGGTTTAAATATAAATTGCCCAACCTCTAGAGACATTAAGACTCCAAAGATTTCCCAACATATTTAGAATAAAAAATGAGACACCATGGATAAAAAGGTCTACATGAACTGTCCCTTGACTATCCTCTAATCTCATTTTCCATCTTTCTCTTCTTGTTTCCTATATTGTTATATGAGCTTCTTATTGTTCATAGAATATGGCAACTCAGACCCAGCTTGAAGAATTTGTATTTTCATTTTATTCACCCAATAAATTTAAATGTACACCCTCAGATCATCACGTCATGTAGCTGGCTCACTGTCTTTGAGATATCAGTTCTGATGTTAGTTTCTCAAAGAATCCCTTTTCATGCAACATCTGTAACACAGACACCACAGCCATTCTCCTATATTCTTTATTTTGGAGCATTTATTACTACTGAAATAATACTACGTTGTTTACTCAAGTATTACTTGTTTTTTGTTCCTACTTACCTTGACTAGAATGCGAGCTCAAAGAGAACCAAAACATTGCTGACGTTTCCGGTATCCAGGATCTTGTTCACTTCTACATCTCCAATATCTAGACAACAGTGCCTGTCAGAAAACAATGAGCAATCCAAAAAATACCATTTGAGAAAGTAAAGGGAATAAGTGAAAAAATTAAACAAAATTACTCATGTGCAACCCCTTTGGACACTCTTAAAGTTACGTTAATACTACAACCATCTATTTGAAACTTAGCTAAATACTGCCTTGTACTGCCTATTTTATTTTGAATTCCTTCATTTATTTATCTGGTTAAAATGGTTAAGTAGTCGCTATGTGCCTCATGGGACACAACGGAAGACTCCAGAAATTCATGACAAACATCCTGGAAATGAGATGGTGTAGACTCCAGACTAGGTTGAGGTGGGGAGAGCAGTTAGGAGAGGATTTCCTGAGGACATAAGGTTCAAATGGAGACCTTAAGGCTAATCAGTAAGTAACAAATCAGAAATCAGAGTAGGGAGGTAAAAGACCATGTCTATGAAATTTGTTATCTTCCTTATTATCCAGCAGTGTTCTTCAAACAAGAAATACAATTTAAATAAAGTAGAAACAGCACACAGGCAGTAAACAGTGGCTATTATATTTAGTCTCCTACCTCCTACAGGGCCAGGGTGCTGAGGGGTAATGCAGAGGGAGAGAATAGGAAAATAATATTTCTTAATGCCTATTAAGCACCAATTTATGCCACCAATTTTTACATAAATAACATTATTTTGCTATCTCAACAGCCCTATTACAGAGGCTCCTTAATCATTGAATGTCCTAAAACATACGTACGGCTGAGGTTCTGCACAGGTCTATTTTGACTCCCCCAAATTTATGTTCTTTTTTAATATGTTGTTTAAGTTAGTGGCTCTGGTTCTGAATTCTAGCTGCACATTAGAATCAGGAAGCCGAAGCCCTCCAGACTAATAATGTCAAAATGTCTGGGCATGGACCCAGGCTTCAGTGGTAGTTAAAGTTCCTCAGGTGATTCTGACATGCAGCCAAGTTTGGGATTCACGGGTAAAAACAAGGACAGAATGCCAGCCAGTGTAACTGATTTATTTTGGTTATCTCATCCATATTTCTGCTTTCAAGCAGGATCCCACTTAAACCACAACAGGCAAAAAAAGATGATTCTATTTTTTGGCATGGCCTCTTTAATGCATTAGTCCGGAAAAGACAACTGTGAAGGTTAAAACAGCATAACTAAATAATTAAGCTACTTTTGTCTCTCAACACACCAGGTAGAGTGTCTGTTTTAATATGCTATCAGATTTAATTCTCTATGGTCTGGCACTACATATTTTTAGTAACCTTAGCTTTAGAAAGAACAGAAGGAAGTTAACACCATTTACATAACTACAGGAACATGATTTATTTAAGTTTGCAAAAGAAATCACAGGGGAGTTCATAAAACTTAAAAATTCATTTTCTTTTTACCTGCTACAACAAACATCAGCTGGCACTTTACAAAAATGCTGTTGTATGTATTATTATTAGATAAGTCATTCGCAGCTTAATATAAAAGGAATTAACACTGCTGGTAGCCATTATTCCCACATGAGACAATATCTTCCCATTGCCTTAGGCTACGAAACATATTTATATCTCAAATATTGTGATCCTTGTCTTGCACTTGTCATGAAATTTAACACTGCTAGCATTAGACTTTGTAAATAAATTCCTAATTTGAATGTCCTTTTAGATCCTTGACGTAAAGCAATGAGTCATATCTTAGGAAAGTATTTTACACCAATCAATAGGTATCCTGATCTTTGGTTCATCATAATAGTTCATATGACAAATAACTACTTAGTGCAAAGATCACTGAAAATCAAAACCATATGATGTCATTATGTGACCCTCTAACCCAATGATTCCTCTTTCCGCTGTATTATACACATATTCATTAATCACAAACTTGATTCGTTATTGAGAATAAGTAGACTACAGATAGACTAGAGTTTACTTTTTCCTTCAAAGAAATCGGTTTATTTGGAAGTCACTATTACATACCACATTGTGGAGTAAGCAGTATAGAGACAGAAATGAGAAAAATTTTAACTGTAATTTTATTATGCTTATGACATGGTTATTTTATTGTATGAATAAAATAACATAACGCTTTATTCCCAAATGTGATGACAAAGAGTTGGTTTAATCTCTTCTTCAGGGAAGCACTGATATTTACTACAAATACTTTATTGGCTACTAGCTTAATTTATATATAGCAAAATATAACAAAAGTATATTTGTTTTAAAAAGAATTATCCTAATGTAGACTTTGTCCCAAATTTTAACTAAATTTTACCATTCATAACTTAATCTCAAAGTTTTTAAAAATATTTATTTTATAAATTTAGCAGTATAAAACAAATATGCTATCTTCAAGGTTAATCTCACATTCTATTTTTGATATCATCAAAATTACACTGACTTTACCCATTTTATATCACACTGTCAGATGTTGGCAAAAGAAAATTCTCCTGACTTGTCACTTAATATTTTAAGTTATCTGTGATTAAGCAAGATTCGTCCAAAAAGTGACAGGTCAAATTTTCTCATAATATGTTGAAAATGTAGATCTGCTACATTTGATCTGTACACTGTGACACTAACTTAGACGTGAGGTAGGGCAAAATTGATGCCATCTGTCTCACCATACAAAGAGACTCAGCATGTGGTCAAGAGTTTATTTTATGCTGATGACGAACAGTCTACATTTACATTTTGTAGTCAATTTCACAATACAGTAGGATAAGCTGTGCACATTCCCCTGTTATTCAGCAGTATTTGCTCATTCACTTCTATAACACCATTGTTCTGTTGGTATTTTCAAGCTTTTTTTACTTGTATATTTTCTTTTTACATTTATTGGCATATAGCCAGTAATATTTGTTCTATTTGTGTGTGTGCTCCTTACATGACAGTTTTCTCTGAATTATATTACCTACTTTAATGTGGGCTTCCTCTTTAAGTAGTTTACTATTTTTAATTTCTTCTGAATTTAGAATATATTCTCAAATAATATCAAATATATTTGAAATAAGAATTTCTTCTTGATTATACTGTTCTTTATGTTTGCATTTGTGACATAGTAAGAAATGTGTATTTGATCTGCCTCTCACCCATTTCCTGGCACACAGCCTCTAAAATTCTTGAAGTGGCTAATAAGTGTATTTTTGTGTGTTAATGAGATGCCCAGTGTCTGTGAGCTACTGCATAGCTTCCAGATGACAGCCGGTTGCCAGTGGAACCAATCTTGTGATTAGAGGGTAAGAACTTTCAACCCTAATCCCGGACCATCTCTAGGAGGGGTCTGAAGGTTGACTTGGTTACCACTGGTCAATGATTTTATCAATCATGCCTACAGAGGGAAGCCTCCTTAGAAGCCCTAAAGGATAGGTTTTGGAGAGCTTCCAGGTTACTGAACACCTGGAGATGCTGTGATCGTAGTAGGCTTGGAGAGGACAGGGGAGCTCCCTGCCCATTTCCACATACCTTGTCCTATGTACATCTTCATCTGGTTATTAATCTATACCCTTTATATTATCCTTTATAATAAACCAGTAATGTGTTTACCTGGTTTCTGTGAGCCGTTCTAGCAAATAATCAAACCCAAGAAGATGGTTTGATTTATAGCCAGTTGGTCAGAAGCACAGGTTGCAACGGAGACTTGCAACTGTCATCTGAAGTAGGGAGCATCTTTTGAGACTGAGCTATTAACCTGTAGGATCAGACACCATCTCTAGGATAGTGTAGGAATTGAGTTAAATTCAACAACTAGTTGGTATCCACTGAGAATTGGAGAACTGCTTGGTGTGGGAAAAGATACACATTTGGTGACTAGAAGTGAAGTGGTCGTGTGAGTGTTAAGTAAGACTACAGAGAGAAACTGTTCCTCCTCATGCACACAAAGACGTTTCATCTTCTGCTGTAGAGAATCACAAAGCATTGAAGTATCTGAACAGAGAAATAATACAACCAGCTATTTCTGGCAGCAATGCAGAAGGAAGACTGGATTAGAGTAGGGTTCTAATGAAATGATACAGATGAAAGAACTGAACATAATTCTGTAAGATAAAGAGAAGAAGACAGAAATTATAGTTATCCAGAAAACAGAATCTGCAAGATTTAATTATCAAGGGAGATGGGGATAGGATTCTTGGGGAAAATTAGAGGTCTATCATGGCACTCAAGTTTATAGCTTGAGCGATCAAATGATATTTACAAAACTTGAGATAGGAAATGGGGAAGGAGGATTAGGTTAAAGGGACAGATGATGAGTTTTCAACACAATGAACAAAAGATATTTGTATGTCCAGATGAACTGCTTCCATGGTTTGGCAACTTAGGAAGCTAATTTAATGCAGGATATGGTGATAGTGTCAAATATTTCAAGAAAACCAAGTAAGATGAGACCTCAAAAGACATACACAGATTTAGCAGTTAATTGATCATCAGTAACTTTGTTGGAGTCTTTTTCGGTGAGGTCAGAAGTCTTACAATGCTAGCTTAAGACTGAATCAAACATGATAAAATTAGTGTAATTACAGAACACTTACATTTTGAGATTGTGCTTTTAAAGGGAAGGAATCTAAGCGCATTTAAAAGCAGGTAGAAAGCTGATGGAGAGGTTTTTTTTTATTTTTATTTTTAATAGGAGAAACTTAAATGTATTTCAGACTAGAAGAAGGAAATCAGGATGGTGGAAACATTAAAGATAAAGTAAGAATGATAAAAATTGGTTTGCTAAGACTCAGCAGATTTTAGAGGAATCGTATCAAACACAGAAATTGTAGGTAACATCTTTATCTAAGATTTCAGGAAAGGATGTGAGGATAAATGCAGATAATATTACCCAGAGAAGTATAAAGAGTTTGTACTAGCTAGTCTTAACATTCTTAAAGACTTGAAAGTGAGGGGAAGATGGCCGAAAGGAAGCTTTCCCTGAGTGCAGCTAACACCGAGTGAGACAGAACCAGAGCGGTATCCGTGTCTCTGAGCGAGGTACTGGTTTTGTTTCAAAGGGACTGGTTGAACAGTGGGATTAACCCCCAATAAAGGTAGCGAAAGCAGCCCAAAGGCATCCAGCCAAGGCAAGGTGCGGCACTGCCCCACTTGAAAAGTGTACCAGGCACCGAGGCTAGGGGTGGCGTCAGCTCCTCAGTTCTCTCAATGAGATGCAGCAATCGACTCCGAGAATTCGGCAACACAGAGACCAGGAAAACGATGCCTTGCTGAGAAGCACCCGGGGTCGCAGACGTAGGCGACAGCCCAGGCCGGCAGCCCTGGCCAGACCCGCGCCTTGTCAGCGCAGACCAGAGCAGAGATTTCCACTAATAACAAGAAAGCTTGTGAAAAGGAACTGCCCGTTACACAGAAGGGAGAGTTGAAAGTGGGGAGGGGGATACGACCACACAGACCCCTCCCCAACAAGATCCAGTAACCGGAGTCCCTCTCCAGGGCGAGTTTTGCAGTTAACGCATCCTCCACCCAGGAGCAACGGGCTCCCCAGAGGCAAAGAGCCCGCCATTGGGAAGGCAGGGCTAACCCCACCAGTCAGAAACCAGGCCAAGAATAAACAGCAGCCTGGCTGAGACTGAGGCAGCCCAGCAGCGCCTCCACAGGCAGCAATGGACAGACTGTCTCAAGTGGTACACGGACACCTGCCTTTAAAAAAAAGCCTCATACAGGAGAAATAACCTCAGCTTTAACAGAAAGGACATCCACTCAGAGAAGACGGGAAGAAACCAGTGCACAAAGGATGAAAACATCAAAGTCCAGAATGCCTCTCCTCCCCAGCGAGATCTCAAGGACTCACCAGCATAGCAAAAAAAAAAAAAAAAAACAGGTCAGAAAATGACTCTGACAAGCTGACAGAAGCAGGCTTCAGAAGATGGGTAATAACAAACTTCTCTGAGCTAAAAGAACATGTGTTAACCCAGTGCAAAGACACTAAGAACCTTTAAAAAAGATTAGATGAAATGCTAACTAGAATAACCAGCCTAGAGAAGAACAAAAACGACTTGATGGGGCTGATAAACAAAGCATGAGAACTTCATGAAGCATATACCAGTTTCAATAGCTGAATCAATCAAGCAGAAGGATAGCAAAGATCAACTCAACATAATAAAAAGAGAAGGCAAGAAAAGAGAAAAAAAGAGAGAAAAGAAATGAACACAGCCTCCAAGAAATATGGGATTATGTGAAAAGACCTAACCTACGCGTGATCAGTGTACCTGAATAGGACGAGGAAATGAATCAAAGCTGGAAAACACTCTTCAAAATATTATCCAGGAGAAATTCCCCAACCTAGCAAATCAGGCCAACATTCAAATACAGGAAATACAAAGAACACCACAGACATACTCATCAAGAAGAGCAATCCCAAGGCACATAATCATCAGATTCACCAGGGTTGAAATGAAAGGAAAAATGCTAAAGGCAGCCAGAGAGAAAGTGTGGGTCACCCACAAAGGAAAGCCCATCAGACTTAGAGCAGATCTCTCAGCACAAAACCTACAAGCCAGAAGACAGTGGCAGTGTTTACAATAGCAAAGACCTGGAACCAACCCAAATATCCATCAATGACAGGCTGGACGAAGAAAATGTGGCACATATACACCATGGAATACTATGCAGCCATCAAAAAGGATGAGTTTGTGTCCTTTGCAGGGACATGGATGAACCTGGAAACTATCATTCTCAGCAAACTGACACAAGAACAGAAAATCAACATATATTCTCACTCATAGGCAGGTGATGAACATTGAGAACACGTGGACATAAAGAAGGGAGCATCACACACTGGGGTCCATTGTGGGGCATGCTACAGGTGGGATAATGGGGGGAGGGGTGGAGGAGGGATAAGGTGAGGAGAAATGTCAGGTATAGTTGATGGGGTGATGGTGGCAACAAACCACCTTGCCATTAATGTACCTATGCAACAATCTTGCATGATCTGTACATGTATCCCAGAATCTAAAGTACAATTAAAAAACATTCTTAAAGACTTTAGTCAATTATTTTATCTTGGTTTTATTTTATGAAGCATTTTATTTATGTAGTATGGTATCTAATTACACACATTAAAAAATTAATGTAACTAAAAATATGTTTGCATGAATGTGCTATGGGTATTAGTTTTCCAGTTATCATTTGAGACAGTTAAATTTCAAGCATATTCTTCAAACTATCCATTTAACTTACATATTACATTTAGTAACCTTCACATGATCACTGGCTGAAGAAAATATGCAAAATTTATTGGGTTAAAGGTCAATTGTACATTTATTTATTTATTTTTTACCATAAGTCTTTTTTGGAGTGACATTGTAAAATAAATATTGATGTATACATGAAGGTAGTTCCTACTTTAGCCGACTCATGAATGTGTGTGTGTATATATGTATATATATATCTACATATATTTATTTATGTAGATATATATATACATATATACACACATACACATATGTACAGTCATGTATCACTTAATGACAGGGATTCATTCTGCAAAATGCAGTGTTAGGTGATTTCACCATTTTGCAAACATCATTGAGCGTACTCACACAAACCTAGATGATACAGGCTACCATAAACCCAGAATATGTGGTATATAGCACATTGTTTTCATGCTGCAAACCTCCATAGCATTTTGCTCTACTAAATACTGTAGGCAATGGTAATACAATGGTAGGAATTGGTATATCTAAGTATATCTACACAGAGAAAAGGTACAGTAAAAATATAATATAAAAGATTAAAAATAGTATGCTTCTATACATATATATATGTTTATATATATATATTTATTGCACTTTAGGTTCTGGGGTACATGTGCAGAACATGGAGGATTGTTGCACAGGTATCTACATGGCAATGTGGCTTGCTGTCTCCATCCCCATCACCTACATCTGGTTATCCCTCCTCAACCTCCCTACCAAACACTGTCCCTCCCCTATTCCCCTCAATAGACCCCAGTGTGTGATGCTTCCCTCTCTGTGTCCATGTGTTCTCATTGTTCAACACCTGCCTATGAGTGAGAACATGCGATGTTTGATTTTCTGTTCTTGTGTCAATTTGCTGAGAATGATGGTTTCCAGATTCATGTCCATGTCCCTACAAAGGACATGAACTCATCATTTTTTATGGCTGCATAGTATTCCATGGTATTTATGTGCCACATTTTCCTTGTCCAGTCTATCATCGATGGGCATTTGGGTTGGTTCCAGTTCTTTGTTATTGTATACAGTGCCACAATGGACATATGTGTGCATGTGTCTTTATAATAGAAAGATTTATAATCCTCTGGGTATATACCCAGTAATGGGACTGCTGGGTCAAATGGAATTTCTATTCCCAGGTCCCTGAGGAATTGCCACACTGTCTTCCACAGTAACTGAACTAATTTACACTCCCACCAACAGTAATTTTTAACTTTATAAACTTTTAAATTTTTCTCAACTTTCTGACTTTTGTAATAACAGTTTAAAACCCAAACACATGTACAGCAATATAAAAATATTTTTCCTTTAAATTTTTATTCTATACATTTGTATTTATTTATTTATTTACATTTTCGATGACTGGCAGTGGAGTAGTTTTGTTTACACCAGCATCACCACAGACAGATGAGTAATGTTTTGTACTATGATGTGTAACAGCTACAATTTCATAACATTATGATTTTCGAACCCCATTATAATCTTTTGGAACCATCTTCCTATATGCAGTCCATTGTTGACTAAAATGTAGTTATGCAGTGCATGACTGTGTGTGTACCCATTATATAGTATTATATGTATTATGTAATTATATACTACATAACATTACCATTAATAACCATTAATATCACTATTAATGGCATCAATATATATTGCATAATGTATAGCATATTACATACTATATAATATAGTATATATATTATATGATACAATAAAATTATATGTATATAAATCTGGGGAGAATCAAATGACATAAATCAAAACAGAACCATCATAAACTCTCCACATATTTAGCATGTAAGAGAGATTTGGAAAGTGAGAGAATTCCTTGGAAATTATGTCCTTCTAAAAAAAAAAAAAGCAAACTACTATCACCTTGACTGCTCCTACCCCTCTCTGTGTTTGAGTCAGCCATGGCCAAGTTATCCAGCAAGCATAAAAGGCTTGCTGATATCTAGAACCCACAGTATTTTTAGAGGTTTATAAAAATGTTTTGACATCTTTAAAAATCAGGAGAAAAAACTGAACTTTAAAAGAAAACATTTAAATTCATATTATCAATTAATTCGTCTTTATACCAGTACAACTGTAAAATATAATTCTAATGCTTTATTATGGGAGGAGGGGCCCATGAAGCCAAAGTGGTTATAGTTTATGAAAGTCATAATGTAGCCCTTAAGTCATGGGAGAACAGTCTTTTTGTTTTGGGTTCTTCTGAAGGAAAGTTATATGGTAATCTTACGAGGTCATATAAAATACACCTCTCAGAAGGCACCTGAAGGACAGTTGACTGTAGGAAGATGATAATTTCTATATGAGCAGACTCTTTCGGTTGGCTGTGTCATTTCTTCTTGGCTCATCTATGATTTTTGCTGTAGTGATGACACAGTTTTGTGCCATATCATACAGACACTAACAAACATTTTATCTCAGGAACATGCCGTATTTCACACCTTTTCTCTTTCTGACTAAGAATTTTCAAGCCAGGGTTATCTGCTTCGCACAAGTATATTTATTGTTTAAAGGTACAGAAAGTTAGTTATAGTTGTTGAATAAATGAGTATTTTGCTGTCATTGGTTAGATGTCTAAATGTCAATTAGATAAAGTTAGTAATAGTACCATTCAAATGTATATATATATTGACATGCAGTTTACTTGATTTGTCAATTAATAGAAATGTTAAAATCTTCACCTAGCTAAAAATTCTTTGCCAAGGCTAATGTCAAGAAGAGTATTTCTCATAGTTTGAGACCTCACATTTAAATCTTTAATCTGCTTTGAGTTAGTCTTTGTATAGAGTGAAAGGTAAGGGTCATTCAGCTTCAGTCTTCTGCTTATAGCTACCCAGTTATCCCAGCACCATTTATTGAATAGGAAGTCCTTTCCCCATTTCTCTTTTTTGCAAGCCATGTTGAATAGCAGACACCTGTAGATGTGCAGCTTTATTTCTGAGTTTTCTATCCTGTTCTATTGGTTGATGTATCTGTTTTGTACGAGTATCAAGCTGTTCTTTTAACTGTGGCTTTATAGCATAGTTTATATTCGGGTAGTGCGATACCTCTGGCTTTGCTACTTTTGTTTAGGATTGTTTTGGCTGTAACTGCTCTTTTGTGGTTCCATATGAATTTCAGAAAAGTCTTTTCTAATACTGTGAAGAATGATGTCAGTAGTTTGATGGGAATAGCACTGAATCTGTAAATTGCTTTGAACAATATGGTCATTTTTATGATATTGATTCTTTCATTCCATGAGCATAGAATGGTTTTCCATTTATTTGTGTTGTATCTGATTTCTGTTTTGTAGTTGAATGAATTTAAGAGCATGTTGGATATGGGTTTGTCATTGATGGGTGTTATTATTTTGAGGTCTATTCCTTCAGTGTCTAATTTGTGGGACTTTTCATCACAAAGATCATGTTGGATCCTACTGAAAGCTTTCTCTTTATCTACTGAGGCGATCACAGGGTTTTTGCTTGATTATGTTTACGTGGTGAATCATATTTATGGATTTTTGTATGTTGAAACAACCTTGCATCCCGGGATTAAAGCCGACTTGATCATGGTGTATATATTTATTAATGTACTGCTGGATTTGATTTGCTAGCATTTTGCTGAATATTTTTACATATATGTTCATGAGGGATATTTTTCTGAAGTTTTCTTTTTTCATTGTGTCTCCGAGTTACCGAAGAGCCCTTCGTCGCCTGTTTTTTGGAATATTTTTAGTAGAATTGGTAACAATTCTTTGTACGTCTGGTAGAATTCATCTGTGAATCCATCTGCTTTAGGGATTTTTTTTGTTGGCAGTTTCTTTATTACAGATTCAATTTCAGCAATTGATATTGATGTATTCAGTGTTTCAATCTCTTCCTGATTCAATCTTTGGATATTGCATGTTTATAGGAATTTATTCATTTCATCTACATTTGCTAATTTCTGTGCATAGAATTGTTCATCATAGTCTCTGAGAATCTTTTGTATTCTGTGGGCTCAGTTATAATACTACCTTTGTCATTTCTGATATTGCTTATTTGGACATTCTCTTTCTTTTAGTTGTTATTCTAGCTAGGAGTCTATCAATCTTATTTATTTATTTTCAAGTAACAAACTTTTGGTTTCATTGATCTTTTTATGGATTTTTGCATCTCAATTTATTCTAAGTCTCTAAAAGCAACTGCAACAAAACCAAAAATAGACAAATGAGACACACAAACTAAAGAGCTTCTGCATAGCAAAAGAAACTATCCATAGAGTAAACAGACAACCTACAGAAAAGGAGATGATATTCACAAACTGTTCGTCTGACAAACACCTAATATCTAGAATCTATAAATAAACTTCAACAAATCTACAGGCAAAACCAAAATAACCTCATTAAAAAATGCACAAAGGACAGGAACAGACCCTTCCCAGAAGAAAACATATAAGGGGTCAACAAACATATTAAAAATGCTGAGCATCACCAATCATCACAGAAATGCAAGTTAAAACCATGATGATACCATCTCACACCAGTGAGAATGGCTATTATTAAACACTCAAAACAACAACAAATGCTGGTGAGACTGTAAAGAAAGGAAATGCTTATAAACTCTTGGTGGGAATGTAAATTAGTCCAGCCACTATGAAAAGTTGCCTGGAGATTTCTGAAGAAACTTAAAACAGAGCTACCATTTGACTCAAAAATCCCCTTATTATTTGTATGTTTTATTTTTCCAAAGGAAAATAAAACATTCTGGCATCTCAATGTGGTTTTGATTTACATTTCTCTAAAAACCAGTGATGATGAGCTTTTTTATATATATTTGTTGGCCACATAAAAGTCTCCCTTTGAAAAGTGCCTGTTCATATCCTTTGCCCACTTTTTTAAAAAACTTTTTAAAGTTATCCGTAGATTCTGGATATTAGCCATTTGTCTGATGCAAAATTTTTGCAAAAATTTTTTCCCATTCTGTTGGTTGCCGGTTCACTCTATAGTTAGTTTCTTCTGCTGTGCAGAAACTCTTAAGTTTAATAAGATCCCACTTTTCTATTTTGGCTTTTGTTGTCATTGCTTTTGGTGTTTTAGTCATGAAGTCCTTGTCTATGTCTATGCCCTCAATGGTATTGCCTAGGTTTTCTTCTAGAGTTTTTATGGTGTTAGGCTTCATGCCAGTTAGAATGGCGATCATTAAAAAATCAGGAGGTAACAGATACTGGAGAGGATGTGGAGAAACAGGAATGCTTTTACGATGTTGGTTGGAATCTAAATTAGTTCAACCACTGTGGAAGACAGTGTGGTGATTCCTCAAGGTTCTAGAAATAGAAATACCATTTGACCCAGCAATCCCACTACTGGGTATATACTCAAGGGTTATCAATCATTCTACTATAATGAGGCATGCACACATATGTTTACTGTGACACTGTACACAATACCAGACTGGGAACCTACCCAAACGCCCATCAAAGATAGACTGGTAAAAGAAAATGTGGCACATACACACCATGGAATACTACACTGCTGTAAAAAAGATGAGTTCATGTCCTTTTCAGGGACATAGATGAAACTGGAAACCATCATTCTCAGCAAACTGATACAAGAACAGAAAACCAAATATCACAAGGTCTCACTCATAGGTAGTTGAACAATGAGAACACATGGACACAGGAAGGGGAATATCACACACTGGGGCCTGGGGGGTGGGGGGCTAGGGGAGAATAGCAGGGAGTTGGGGGCATTGGGGATTTTTAAATTTTACCAAAAATATATATACACTTGTCTGTTCAATGCTGCACTGTTCACAATAGCAAAGACATGGCATCAACTCAGGCACCTAACAGCTGTAGACTGGGTAAAGAAAATTTGGTGCATATATACCATGAAACAACACACGGCCATAAAAAAAGAATAAATTTACATCCTTTGCAGCGACATGGATGGAGCTGGAGGTCATAATCTTAAACAAATTAATGCAGGAACAAAGAAACAAATACTACATGTTCTCACTTGTAAGAGGGAGCTAAGTGTTGAGCATACAGGAACATAAATATGGAAACAATAAACACTAGATTACTGGGCAGGGGAAAGGTGGGTGGGAAAACTACCTATCAAGTACTATGCTAACTACCAAAGTAATGGCATTCATACACTGTACAACACCAGCATCAGCCAATAATTTCTTGTAACATCTGCTCATGTACCTCCTTAAGTAAAATAAAAGGTGAAATTTAAAAAATAAAATGAAATAAAATATTCAACTCTAATTTTGGATATTGCATTTTCATTTTCAAGTTCTATCAGATTTTGTGCATGTATTTTACATTCTGAATCCTTCTTTGACTGATACGTATGTAATCACCCCTTTTTTCTGTATGGTGTGTATTATGTATCATTTACATCCTTTTAACTTTTCTGTATCTTTATATTTAAAATGAGTTTCTTATAGATATCATACAGTTGAGTATTTTATGCAATATTAGATTGTCTTTAACTGGAGTTTCTGCATCTTTTGTATTTAATGCAGTTATTGATATAGAGGAATTTAAATCTTGTTTATTATTTTCCACTCTATCTGTTCTTGTTTTATATTTTTTCTGTCTTCTTTCAGATTAATCAATTAAAGTTTAATTTAATTATTTCTATTGATTATTGTATTATGTTGTGTTTACATTTCTTGTTTTTCTAAGGCAATATTTCTCAATTAGTGATTTTGCTCTCAGAGGACATTTGGCAGTGCCTAAAGACACCCTTAGCTTTCACTACTGTGGGGGGTGGGGGGAGGATGCTACCGGCATCTAGTGGGTGGAGGCCAGGGATACTACTAAACATATTGCAATATACAAGCCCTCCACAGCAAAGAATTATCTAACCCAAAATATTAATAATGCCAAAGTTGAAAATACTGCTATAATTTATACAAAATACAGAATTAGGTTATCACAGTCCACCTTCATATAATATTATACTACCTCACATGCACTTAAAGAACACCATGATTCATTTCATAGTTCCACCAGTTATATTAACATGTAATTCTATGATTGTTATAAACACCATGATATATTTTTATTGTTTTTGTTTTAAACCATCCAGTAACTTTTTTTATACGTGATAAGAACACAACATAAATTTACTCTCTTAGCAAACTTTTAAGTCTGTAACACAGTATTGTTAACTATAGGCACTACACTGTATAGTAAATTTCTGGGATTTATTCATCTTGCATAACTAACATGTTGTTTCCTTTAACTAATACCTCCCAGTTTGCCCATCCCTCAACCCCTGGAAATCACTGCTCTACTGGCTTTTTATGAGTTTGACTATATTAGATTCCTCATACAAGTGATATCATGTGATATTTATCTTTCTGTGACTGGCTTATTTCACTTAGCATAGTTGTCTTCTTCTCAAAGACTGATCAATATTCCATTGTATGTATATATTGTATTATTATCTACCCATTTATTTGTCAATGAACATTTAGGTTGCTTCCATATCTTGAATATTGTGAATAATGCTGCAATGGAGGTGGAGGTACAGATATATTTTTGCAACCCTGATTTCCACTTCTTTAAGCTCAGAATTGCAATTGCTGCAACATACGATAGTGTCAATTAACTTTTTAAAAGTTATTTTATCTTTGCCTCTAGAGTACACATAAGCCATGCACAGTGGCTAAAGTACACATTATTAAAAATACGTACTCACAAAGATAAATTTTAATAGCCCCAAATATATTTTTAAAATGGAAGCCTAGCCAGCGCACCAATTTCTGCTGTTATCACTGTGGTTACTATTCAGCAAACCATCATATTGAAGGTTTGCAACAATTATTAGTATAGCCAAATAAATGGATCAGATACCCTGTAATCTATATATTTCATCTTTTAAATATAACCTGACTTTTCCTACAATTTTGTCTACAAGTAAGAATTTTCTAGCTTATGCATCTTTTAAGCTCTGACATTTTCTTTGGAACATATAATGTCCCACTAAGTTAAATATTGACATGGTTTTGTATTTTTAGCTTATGTGTCTGGTTTTAAAATGTTACAAGTTAAAAATTAAATTATACTTTTATTATTGAGGATGTGCATTTTTATGGCTTCAGGGTTTTTATGTAAATTATCTTGCTAATTTTAGGTTACTACTAAAGACATTTCTTTTACTGAATTTATATTTCCAAGTATGAGGAAGGTCAACATTTAGAAGAAAAAAAATGCCAATTCTATTAGAGTAAGTAAAAATGTAAAGTCTTGGAGTTAAGCATTTTTGAAGCATGTTTTCTTTTCTAAGGAGTAAAAGTTCCAAATAGTAAGAGAACAGTTAGGACTTAATAGCCTAAACAGCCTAATTCATACGGGGGGAAAAAAAAAACCACTTAATTTCTCTTTAACACAGGAACTACATCTTATTGAAACCTTATGTGTGTCATGCTCTCTTTGTATTATAATTCCAGCAAGGTGATCTTGCTACGAATCTATTGCAAACAGTTTTGGTCCTTAATGTCACAACCTTCCTCCTGCCTGACTGAGATAGTAAGCACTTAAAAAAACCAAGGCTGTGAATGATTATGCTTTGTGTATTCTTTCATTCTTTTATTTTAAAAATAGTTTCTCTATTTCAATTTCCTTCCTTTGCCTTTATATGGTTTTTGTCCGTCTTATAGTCACTGACCTAAAAAGCAGAAAGTAAAAATATTCAAACAATCTTGAATAAGTTCAGAACAAAAATAATTTTTACACGTTAACTATGAACCAAATAGTTTGAATTTTAGAATTTAATTTAATGCTCCTCCAACTTCATTCACTAAAAATCTTACATTATTCATATTCAAGTGGATGTGTATTCTTTGCTGTCCATTCATAGTTATTTGAACAAAATCACAGTTTCATTTATTCTTATTTCACAATCATTTTCTCTTGGGAAAAATCTTATAATTCCTTCTAAGTATTTGATATTATCCACTTTTAATGTAATTTTGATGAACAAGTCATTCACATCAATACTTAGAAATATTGGTAATGAAGATGCTTATAGAAACAATAGGGTTTATTTTCACACTTACCAAATTAATTGGACCCATTATCAAAGATAAAACAACCAAGTATTAAAAACTACACAGATTCTTCCACAGCTCTGTGCAAAACAAAATTAATTAACTATAGAGGAATTCAATCAGATCTTCCCCTAAATGTCCTATCTGCCATTAATGTATAATCTATGCCTAGATAGTTCTGGTTCAGAACTCTCATATCTCGGCATGGATTATACATTAACTAACCTTTGGCTGTTTCCAAAGTTATACTGAAGATCAAACATGGCTTCATAGGAGTTAAAATTATTTTGGTTATAAGTTACAGAAAACAAAATTAAACTATCTTAAGAAATAAAAGAAATTAATTGGTTAAGGTAACTGAATTGTATATCCATTTTTTAAATGCAGAAGAGCTTGCCCAGAGGGTCATCGGGTTAGGAAAGATGGGCTGGTGGAAAGCTAAACTTTCACTAATGACTGAACATTTCTGACTCCAGGCTTCCCAGTTTTTCTAAGCAAGGCACAGAGTACTTTATCACTGGCATTGTATTTGCAGATTTTTTTTTTTAGAAGGTGAAAATATATTTTGTTTTATGGCCTTTAAATGAGAAGATTCCAGTAATTCCTCTTTTATTGCTGACAACATATAATTGTTAAAAGTTAAAAACATAATTATATTTTATGGGAATAGATATAAAGCAGCCCTGCATTAGATTTACTTAACTAATTAATGAAGAAAAATCAGGGAAGTAAACCTAACTCAAAAAAATTAAGAGTCCAGGTATTCACAGCATACAAAAGACACAATGTAGAGGATGATCAAAAATAGCTAAAAAGTCTAGATTTTGGGGTGGCTCACATATACAGAGATAGTGAGTATAGATCTATTTCAAGAGTTCACCTAAATATATACAAAGGAATCTTACAAGACTGAAGATAAAGGTTTTAGCAGAAACATTTATTTATCCATCTGAATATATTTTGTCTAAATGCTCCAGTTTGCCATCAAAGTGCTATGTTGGAAAATGGCAGAGAAAGAGAAAACCAGAGGAATCTATTTTATAAAATCTTTATAAAATCACTTTTACTTGAGGTATGCTTTAATACTTACAACATGGAAAATGTGATTTAAACAATAGAAAACTAAATAAAAATTTTACGAATCTTACATTTATTTTCATGTATATTCTGAAATTTAAGTGCTCTGATGGTTAATTTTATGTGTCAGCTTGACTTGGCTATAGGATGTCTGGGTGTGTCGGTGAGGCTGTTTCTGAAAGAGATTAACATTTGAGTTGATAGACTGAGTGAACAAGGTCTGCCCTCACCAATACACGTGTGCCTCATCCAATCCATTGAAAGCCTAAACAGAAAAATTAATGGACGGAGGGCAAATTTCCTCTTCTTGATCTGGGACCTCCATTTTTACCTTACATTAGGCTTCAGTACTCTTCGTTCTCAGTTATTGAGACTGAACTGGGACTTTTAACACTGACTGTCCTGGTTATCAAGCCTTCTGGTTTGGAGTAGAACTATACTGCTAGCTTTCCCAGAACTCCAGCTCACTGATGGTAGCTCATGGGACTTATCAGCCTCCCTAATTATATATGCCAATCCATAAAAATAAATCTTTTTCTATCTAACCGTATATTAAAATGCCCTGCTGGTTCTGTTTCTCTTGAGAACTAGGGGCCACAATTATGAAAGGATTTATTCTTATCTTAAGCAAATTATTTGCCTTTTTAAATTTAATTTAATTTAAATATTGTAAAATATGCAGTTCTTAAGTATACAGTGGCATGAGTTTTGACAAAGATCTACACTCACGCAACCAATATTCTACTTGAGACATAGGATATTCTATCAACCTAAAAATTTCTCTCATTCCTCTTTCCAATAAACTCTGACCTAGAAGAAAATCACTAATCTGATTTATAGCACCATAATTTTATCTATTTAAAAATTTTATCTAAATGAAATCACTTTTTCATTTTTTTTTAATTCACCCATTTTGTCATATATCACTAGTTCATTTTCTATTTCTACATATTCCATTGAATGCTTATCCCAAAATGTATGTACTTTCCTATTGGTAGATATTTGGGCAATTTCCAGTATTGAGCTATCATTAGTGAAGTTGGTATAGTCATATGTAATTTTTCTGTGACCTATGTTTTCATTATTTTTGATTAAATACCAAGAAACAGAATAATTGGATCACAGCATAATTTTTGTAAGAAATTGCCAAATCATTTTGCAAAATGGATTAACTCTTTCATGTTTCCACTAGCAATACATGAGAGTTACATTTGCTCCATTTATCAAAATGCTCTATTCAGTATTTTTTATTTCAGTCAACAAATGAGTGTTTAGCAATATTTCATTGTACTTTCAATTTGTATTTCCCTATTGTGAAATTATTTATGTGATTATTGAGTATTTTTTAGAATTTCACCTATCTATACAATGTTTTGTAAGCCTCATGGTAACCACAACACAAAAATACATAGTAGGTAACACAAGACATAAAAAGCAAGAAATCAAAGTGTATTACTAGGGAAAACAATCACAAAGAAAAACATCAACAACAAAAAAAGAAACTTAAGAACTACAAAAAAATTCAAAAAATTAACAAAATAACAGTAATAAATCAATACAGCAAGTCAAAAATTACCTTGAGAGCAAATGTACTAAGTTTTCCAATCAATACACATACAGTAGTTCTCTCTCTATATATATAAACTAATATATGCTGCTTATAAGAGATTCACATCACCTATAGGGAGACACTTAAGATGAAAGTGAAGGAATAGAAGAAGATATTTCTCACAAATTGAAACCAAAAGAGAACAGCAGTAGCTATACTTACATCAGATAAAATAGGCTTTTAGTCAAAAACTGTAAAATGAGACAAAGACATTAAGTCATGAAAATTGTCTATTTAGCAAGAGGATGTAACAATTATAAACATATATGCACTCAGTATGGATATATCTAAATATATAAAGTAATTACCTTTATAACTCAGGGCAGAAATAGACTAATTCAATCATCCTAGGGAACCTGATCTATTGATTTTAGTAATTACATATTTTGCTGAAGTGTTAAGGCCATAGGATATCCTTATGATGAAATTAGAAGTAGGGATTTTTTAAAGTATGAATACATCTGCATATTCAAAGTCCAATGAAGTGAAAAAAAAAAACGGTTTAGTTGTTGTAGTCTAAAAATAAAAGAATGAGGACAGGTTTTGAAGAAAATACTTAAAGTATTTGAGAAAGAAATGCAGGTGGATGTTAAGAAAGGAAGATCTCAACTTGAGTTTCAGTGTGAGGAGGGAATGGTAATAATACACAGAGCAGCGACAAGATAGCCAAAAGATAATACTGTAAGTCAGGAAAATTTTATTGCACAGTAAGAAGAAAAGAAGGAGAAGATCTGGTGAAGAATGTTCTCCAAAATGTAAGTGAGAACCTCAAGGCCAGCAAAGATAACTCACTCTTGCTCCCTGCTTCGTATTCTACTGCCTGTACTGAAAGGAATGGATAAAGTTCTATCTTACAACAATTGGAAGCAGCAAGTCATTAAACGTCTAAAGCAGTCAGATTTACCAGCAGTTTAATTCTGTAGTATCATGCAAGTAGAGACAAAAAGAGGTGGTTTTACACTCCAATGAAGCATGGATGATAAAAGCTAAAACTCAGAGATAGATTTAAAAAAACAGTTCCACTTGTATTTTTTCCGCACATATAAGTAACCATCACTGCACTAAGCATGGTGGGCTTACACAAAAGAAATCTAAGAGCTAGAAAATTTATACAAAACTAACAATCTCACTGGAGAGAAAATACCTAATATGTGAAAGAATAAAATAGAAACGTGAGACCAGCTACAGTTAATGGGCAAAACCACGTTCAGGTACAATAACTGTTTCGAAAGATGGAAATTGCTGGCTGACACGCACAAACTATCATAAGCTTTTGAAAGGACAGGTGACTGGTTACGCCTGTGGTTGGTCTGACTTTGGATGGCAGGAAGTGAGTCAAAAGGAGAAAGACTTTAGGGCAAAGTATTCTCTTGGGATCTGTTCTTCATCAATAAAAGTGCTATTTTGTACATCACTTTTCTGAGGTTAACTGTTGAGTTAAACATAATCATGAGGTCATGTTTTGCTCACAGAAATAGTCTCAAGCAATTTCTTCTTATCCAAGACTAACCCTTTTTCTGTATTTCAATACTGAATGCTCTTTCATAGTCTAAAAATCTGTCTTGAAACCCTGACTCTTGTCTCAGTGGCTGTACAGCTTTATTGCTTTCCATTGTGAGGTGCATAATTAAATCATGTGGTATAAAGCACTATACCATTTGATCAAATAGAGTGTCTTTATAGAAAGTGTTTTATTTTTCAAAGTTACTTGACCTCTTTGCTCTTGGTCAATTGAGGTGCATTCTGGAAGGAATAAAAGCAAATGGTTTGTCTTTCACTAAATTTAGGTTAAAGACTGTGTTGTTTTTAATCTATTTTTTAAACATACACTGTTTATCTCTTTCTTAAGCTACAATTTTTTCAGTAACAACTTTGTGCTTGGCACTGTGAAATGTAATTTTCATTAGTTTCTCATTTAATTCTGACAATATCATTGCAAGTTTAAATGCAGAGAAGTTAGAAAATATCCCTAGCGGTATACAACTGCAATTTAAAATTCAAGAATTTAAGTAATATTGCCCTGTGCCACATCTGATTAGGCAGTAAATGACAACTGAATGCAATGCATTATCATACCTTGCCATCACAGATCAGAGAAATAATATTTCTGTAAAATACATGTATTCGGATGATTGGCAAAAGTTAACTTGATATGTCATAGTTTTTAAGTTTGTACTGTGGTTTAGAAGAAAACATCTTTATTCTTGGAGAAGGCATTCAAAACTATTTACATGTAAGGAGGCTTGATGCCTGCAATCCACATGCATGTCATTCAAAAAACATATTATTAACATATAAGTATGTGTATATACTTTCAAAATATTAGCAACTGGTAAATTAGTGCATTTTCATGAAAAGTAAGTAGAATTTATTTGTATTATTTCAGCAAATCTGTAAATGTGAAATTATTTCAAGATAAAAACTTCAAAAATCTTTCAGAAATAGTAAAAGATATCAGTGGAAAATACTGCCACTATTTCCTTTTTATACAGTTTTTTTGAGGTATAACTGATACACAAAGAACTGTACATATTTAATATGTACAGTTTGATGAATTTGGATATATGCAAACACCCCTGACACCATCACCACAATCAGGGTAACAGATGTATCCCCAAACCTCCAAAAGTTTCCTTGTGTCCTTTGATGCCATTTTTGCTTGTTTTTATTTTTTATTAAGAACACTTAAAGTACATGACATTTTTCCTCTTTACAAATTTTATTTTTATTTTATTTTTTATTTTTTGAGACGGAGTCCTGCTCTGTTACCCAGGATAAAGTGCAGTGGTGCAATCTAGGCTCATTGCAACCTTTGCCTACTGGGTTGAAGCGATTTTTCTGCTTCAGCAATCACACCCGGACCTCCTCTTTACAAATTCTAAAATGCACAACACTGTGTTAACTACAGGTACTATGTTTTATAACAGATCTCTAGAACTCATTCATCTAGCATTACTAAAACTTTATGCCATTGAATTCCCTATATTCCCCCATGCCTCTCTGGCATCCACTACTGTATTTGTTGTTTATATGAGTTTTACTATTATAGATTCCTCATATATGTGGAAACATGCAATATTTGTCCTTCTGAGACTGAATTATTTTACTCTGTATAATACACTACAGGTTCAGCAACGTTGTTGCAAATGGCAAAATTTCTGTCTTGAGGCTGAATAATATTCTATTTTATGTATATGATATATTTTCTTTATCCATTGATGGGTACTATTCACTGTCTTTGCTCTTGTAATGCTGTAAAAGAAATGGGGGTGCAGATATCTCTTTAACAGCTTGACTTCAATTACTTTGTACTTAGATGATTACTGGATCACATGGTAGTTCTATTTATTATCATTTTTGAAAAACCTCCACACTGCTTCCCACAGTGTCTGCTCCATTTGGCATTCCCACCCATAGTGTACAATGGTTCCAATTTCTCCACATCCTTGCCAACACTTGTACTTTTTGTTAACAGCTATCCTAACAGGTGTAAAGTGATATCACATTGTAGTTTTGATTTTTGATTTGCATTTTCCCAACAAATAATGATGCTATCTTTCTAATAGCAGTTAGCCACTTTTATGTCTTCTTTGGGGAAATGTCTACTGAAATCCTCTGCTCATTTTTTAATGAGGTCATTTTTATGCTATTGTGTTGTAGGAGTTAAATAATTTTGAAATATACCCTTTATCAGATACAGGGTTTGCTGATACTTCCTGACATTCTGTAAGCTGCCTTTTCATTCTGCTGATTGTTTGCTTTGCTGTGCACATGCTTTGCAGTTTGACATAATCATATTCGCCTACTTTGCTTTTTTTTTGCCTATCCTTTTAGGGTCATATCCAAATTATCACTGCTAAGACCAATGTCAAGAAGACCTTCTCGGCTGGGCACAATGGCTCATGCCTATAATCCCAGCACTCAGAGAGGATAAGGTGGACGGATCACTTGAGGTCAGTACTCTGAGACCAGCCTGGCCAATATGGGGAAAGTCCATTTCTACTAAAAATGCAAACTTAGCCAAGTGTGGTGGTGCATTCCTATCATCTCAGACACTCACGAGGCTGAGGCAGGAGAATTGCTTGAATCCAGGAGGTGGAGGTTGCAGTGAGCCAAGATGGCACCACTGCACTCCAGCCTGGGCAACAAGAGCAAAACTATCTCAAAAACAAAACAACAACAACAACAGTAACAACAACCCTTATCCTATGTTTTCTTCTAGTTTTACAGTTTCAAGTCTTAGTTAAGTCTTTAATGCATTTTGAATTGATAATTGTGTGTAGTATAAGATGAGGTTTCAATTTCATTCTTCTGCATGTGGATATCAAGTTTTCCCAGTATCATTTTTGAAGAAACTACTTTCCTCAATGTGTATTCTTGGCACTTTCCTTGAAGCTGGGTTGCCCACACATGTGTGACTTTATTTCTGGGATCTCTATTCTGTTCTATTTGCCTATATGCTTGTCTTTATGTCAATACCATAGTTCTTTAATTACTGCAGTTTTGTAATATATTTTGAGACCAGGTAATGTACTCTCTCCAGCTTTGTTTTTCTTTCTCAATATGCTTTGGCTATTCTGGGTCTTTTGTGGTTACATATGAATTTCAGGATTTTTTTCTATTTCTATATAAAAGCTATTGGGACTTTGATGTGGAAAGCATTTATTATGCAGATCATTTGGGGGTATATAAATATGTTAATAAATATTCCAATAAATAACAATATTATATTTATTTGTGTCTCTTTATCTCTTTAATCTGTATTTCATAGTTTTCCATGTACATTTCACCTCCTTGGTTAAGTTTATTTATTCATACATATTTAGAGCAATAGAGCTTGCACTATACTATACATTTTATTTTATTGTTTAAACAGGCTGCGTTCCACGGACACAGGGAGAGGAACATCACACACTGGGGCCTGTTGTGGGGAGCGGGAGGTCTAGGGAAAGGAGAGCAGGGGTTATGGGATTGGAGAGGGATAACATTAGGAGAAATACCTAATATAGGTGATGGGGAATGGATACAGCAAACCACCATGGCATGTGATTACCTATGTAACAATCCTGCATAATCTGCACAAGTACCCCAAAACTTAAAGTATAATTTAAAAAGGTTGTGTTCATTGCTGACTATTGCATAATGTTTGAAAAAGATCTGTGATATTACCTTTGTATTCAAATTAATGAACATACTTTGCATTGTAATATTCTCAGCCGAAATATTTTAATATTTCCTATTTTTATATTTTCTAGCATAATATTGAAATGTTCTACAAATAATATCCATTTTATAAGCATTTTAATAGAGAAAACCTCAATATTTTAGAAATATTCACTAAGCCCTTATATGTATATAAATAGATGTTGTTCCCATAGCTGTATTTCTTGTTCTCAAATTACAATGAAGGATATGGTATTAATTACACATTAGGGAAATATTTATTTTATGATGCTAAACATTTACCTTTCCTCCCTAAAGTTATGTTTCCTCATTTAAAAATTGGTGATATTATGAAATAATATGCTCACAAAATTATTTTTTCAAGTATTGTAAGAGTTGCTGTAGATATAGTAAGAAAAGAGGTATAATTTTGCCTTCAGAAATATAATACTCATAAAGAAGACACTATAGAGAAAAACCGTTCCCCTTTTGAAGGAATGGACTTAACTGCTTCTTCCAAATGCCAGCTGAAAGACGGCAATAGTTATCTTTGGCTTCGATATCAGCAGTAATTAACACAAAGTCTCATAAATAGTAAAAATATTTCTGAATTTTGCTATTTTTTATGTAACTATTTATTTTAATTCAGTGTCCAAATTAATTACTGCATAGTTTAATGCTTATAAATCATACATAAAAATTCATATGTAAACAAGGCATTAATTAAGCATCAATATTTCATGTTTTGTTGTTGCTGTGAACATACATGGTTGTTTTGAATGGGAGTCATATTGTTCACATGTGAAGGAATTAACAGTCATTAGACACCTTTATAGGTGTCTTATACCTACTATAAAAATAAGGGAAAATATATTTTAAGGATTTTTACACCAAGAAGTACATACAACTAACTAGTTTCCACTGCTTTTATCACTCTTCTAAAAGAATACCTTCCAGATATTCTCAACTGCTTAGCTTTATTCTTACTGAATGGACAATATCCAGTTCTATAAGGTAGATGGATTACCTGGCACTGTCTAAAACAGAACCATTTTATTTTCCCTCTTATTTACTGCTTACTAGTTAATCACCAATAGTTTAGCATAAGAAGACTTATGTGTACTTAAGGCCCTATATAAGTTGTGTGACTAGTCAAGTTAATTAACCTCTCATATCTTCTGTTTCCTAATAAATACAGTACAAATGATATACATATTACATAGGATTGTTTTCAATAGTCTTACATAAATGAGAACTAAATGAGATAAAGGACAGAAAACATTTAACACAATGTATAACATGTAATAATTACTCAATGGTTATTTTTCTCTGTCTTAGGTGAAGTGTGCAATTGTGCGTAAGATCTGAGACTAGGGATGTTAACAATTACTTTCCTTTTAATCCTTTTCCTCCCCATATTTCTTTCAACTTTTGTACAATATCCTGAATAAAGTATGTATCTCCATGTATTTTTCTATTTCCTTCCAGTTTCGACATTTCTATTGATGCATAATTGTACATATTTATGGGGTACATGTGATATTTTGATACATGCATATCATGTGTAATGATCAAAACAGTACAATTAGAATATCCATCACTTCTAACATATTTATTTGTAACAGGAATATTTCAAATATTCTCTAGTTATTTAAATATACAATAAACTATTGTTAACTATAGTCACCCTATGAAATATAAATTATTTTTTCTATTGAAATTCATTTCAGTGCCTATTAACCAACTTCTCTTCATCCCTTTTCCTCCTAACCTTCCAAGCCTATGGTAATCATCATTCTACTCCCTTCCTGTATGAGATCAACTTTTTTTTTAGCCTCTGCCTATAAGTGAGAACATGCAGTATTTGTGTTTCTGTGTCTGGCGTTTTAACTTAACATAATATCCTCCAGTTTCATCCATGTTGCTGCAAATAACTAGATACTATTCTTTTCTATGGCAAAATAATATTTCAATGTGAACATATATTTTATCTAGCCATCTATTAATGGACACTTTTTTTCATTCTATAGCTTGACCATTGTGAATAGTGCTGGAAAAAAACACAGGCGAGCAGATATCTCTTCAAAACACTGAAATTCTTCTGAGTTTCATACTCGGCCAGGGGATTGCTGAAGTATATTTTAGATCTATTTTTAGATTTTTAAGGAAATTCCATGCTGTTTTTCATAATAGTTGTACTAACTTATATTCCTACCAGCAATTTACAGTGTACTCTCCTGGACTTCAGGTTTCGGCTGATGAATTCACTGAAAGGCATATTGGGGCTCTGTTAAACGTGTTGTTTCTTTTCTCTTGCTTCTTTGAGTATTCTTTGTCTATAAATTTTGCTAATTTGATTATTATATGCTTTCAGTATTTCCTCTTTAAGTTGAATTTGACTGATATCCTCTAAGCTTCCTGTACCTGGATGATGTCATCTTTTTCCAAAATTGGAAAATTTTTAAATACTATGGAAACAATATTTTACTAGTCCAATAAATTATAGACTTTTTTTCACCAGATACTCATTTAGTTACAACGTAAGTAGAAACTACTCAAAATGCATTAAACAATAAAGCAAATTTTGGGTCCAAGATTAAAAACATAAAAAAGCACATACTTGTAACAGGCTTCAGATAAGAGTGAACCCATGATTAACAATTTCAGTAAGAAACTAGCATTTCCCATATCACCACATTGCCTTCTATCATTAGCTACATTTTAAGGCATATTCCTCTAATGGTCACAGGATGACTGCCAAAAGCAACCAGTTGTCTGCTTCTTAGACAGCCAGAGGGAGAATGAGCATCTCTCCTTAAACTAGTACTTCTCAAATTTAATGTTCATGTGAGTCACCTGACATCTCGTTAGACTGAAAATTCTGATTCATTAGGCCTTTAGTGCAGATCTTAAGATCTTGAGATCCTGCATTTCTAACAAGCTCTCAGATAAAATTAAAGTTGCTTGTCTGTGGAACACCTTTCATGTACTAAGGACCTAAGTGAGTGGTTTTCGAAATGTGGTTCTCCAAATAGCAGCAACAGCACCGTGACAACTGTTGGTAATGAAAATTTTGTGGTCTCACCCATAAGCCCAGGAACTCTGGGGTGTAGGGTCCAGCAATCTCTATTTTACCAAGTCTTTCAGGTGATTCTGATGTACACCAAATTTGAAAACCACTGACCTAAATCATATCTAAAATACCTAGATTTACTCTTCCAGAAACAACTTAGGTCACATGCTTATCCCTTAACCAATCCCTGTGATCAGTTTATTGCCATGCACTAATTAGGTTCCTGATAAAGTGATTCATCATCCATGAGCCAATCACTGGGGCAATGAGAAAGGAATAGTTTATGAGGCTTCGCAAAATAGAGCTGTCCTTATAGCTAGAGGTGAGGTTTACCCCCACCAGACTTAATGGTGGCAACAGAATGAGGAAAGGGAGAAGTGGCAGCATGGGAGAAAAAGTTATGATTTCCATTACAAACCACAGGTGAATACACAGGTGACAATGAAGTTGATTAAGATCCAAAGGAATTCAATAATTGTGACTAAATGCCCCTGGCCCCGGATATGAAGCATTAAACTGGACACTGTGAGGCATAAAAGATAAGATGTAATCTAACTGACAAAATGTCACCGAAGGGACACTCATTAATCTTGAAACTATTTAAGTGTCATGATAAATAATACCCCCAAAAATTTCTACTGCAGGTTTTCAGAAAAGCAATAACTTTCTGATCTTGAGAAAGTAAAGCCCTTCCTGGAACTTGTTGCGCTCCAGAAAACTAGATACCAAGAAGGGAAGAGATGGACATTCTAGGTTGAGTTAACTGCAAAGACTTAGATGTAAATACAGAGGTATGCTTTAGATATAACGGGGCCAAATTATGGCAATCTATCAATGCCAGGTTTTGAAATCTGAATTTTGTTCTATGGGCAATAAAAAGTTATAGACCTATCTGAACAAGGGACTGACATTTCAAACGAGTTATTTAAGGAAATTTAGATTATTAGTAAGGAAATTAGTGATATAGATCAACCATGAATTCCAAATAAGAGTGATAAAAGAAATATTAGAAATACACCTGTTAGGGACAGGTCAACATACTTTATGTTTCCTGAAGTCACATAGTTTATAGGTGACAGAGCAAGGACATGGACAGCAGTAGTTTATAAAAGTAATGCTATTAATGAACTAATGTGTACTAAACATTGCATATATTCAGTCAATATTTATTTTATTTGTTTCATCAAACATGATTTTAGGGGCTTAGGAATCATTAGGAACAAAGCACACCAAAAGTCCTGTGTTCCTGGAAACCTCACAGGAAACCTCAAGCATAGAAACATATTCAAATCTCTTATTAACCTTATCCTCATCTTAAGATTGAATCACAGGAAAATAAACCAATTTGCCAAGGTAACATAGCTAGTAAATAGCAACCTGGAGTAAAATTATAAGAAAATAACGTTAGGGGAGAATACCAATGAAGGAAAAGCAGTAATCCAAACGTGTACTTAGGAAAACCTACTACCAAGTAGTGCCAGTGAGGATCACACCAGAAAGGAGATTGTTGGGATAACTTATGGAAATATTTTAAAGCCATAAATTCTACCAAGACAGAACAGGAGCAAGCAGTGAGAAGTAAAAGGGGAAGCAGGTTATAGACAACAACCATAAATTCTATGTACGGACCATCACAGGAATATCTGAATATACCTGTGAACATTAGGTTGTGCTGGATAGAAAAAAAATGTGCGTTTGATAATCTAATACATGTATTTTGAAGTGATAGAGGGGCATTTAGCTGACATATAAAAGAGTAATATACATACATAGAGAGTAAAATATATGCATGGATTTAATTGTCAGATAATTTAAAATCAAACTCTTACTCTGTCCCGTAAGACCTATGTGGCCTCAGCCAATCTCTGATAGCCTTAGTTGTTTTTTCTTTTATTTCTAAATAGAGATAATGATAGTAATACCCAACATGATTGTTTTCCTGATAATTAAATGAAATAGTGAACCAAAAGAACTTGGAAATATCCCTTGCACATAACACATATGCAATAAATATGTATTATTACACTCATTATTAATGTGTCTAGATTAAATTTTCACTTTGAATAATGTAACTCAAATTCATAAATTTGAGAGCTGAGATTATACAATACTAAAGACCCTAAGGAAGAAGTTTAAACACAAAATAGACCAATTCTATAACAGGTAACAACCTACTTTATAAACGTAAATGAAAAGAAATGAAAATACCCTTACCTGATTGACGCTAACTCTAATTTTAATCAACAAAGACTGTCTACACAGAGAATAGAGCCATGCCCAACCCTGTAGGAATGGCTAATATTTATTTGTACTTATCATGCACCACATACTAAGAGCTTTTTATGTATTATCTCATTTAACTGATTTAATAATACATTCTGTTGTCTCCATCTTATAAATGGGGACATTAATGTACAAACTATTTCATGTTTCCCGAAGTTACACAGTACAGGTGGCAGAGCAAGGATTTAAACAGAGATGATATGTAATAACTAGCACTCAGATGCTAGACATTAGACTATACCCTTTAAGCAAAACTGCATATGTAGAAATATGGAAAAGAATACCCTAGTGATCCTAGACAAGTCTCTTTATTGCCTCATCAAAATTTTAAAGTATGGTGATTTGAATGAGATAATTTATGCAGACTTACTGTAAGTATGCACTAGATATCTTAATACTTTAAATTTAAACTCCTCCCAATTTGATTACAAAATGAAGGTAGTTTAAAATTCATGAACATTAGTTAACAATTTTGAGTCATTCCATTTCCTACTCAAGAAATCCATGGCTTAGCAAACATTTATTATAAAGAGAAAAAGTTTTGTCTGAAAGAAAAACACCAAAGACCCTATAGGCACACTGAAATATAATTCTGTTGAAGTCTGTAAATAATAACATATAAATGAAGACTCCAGAGAGTTTTATAACATCTTATCTTAGTACAACGCCTTTTCTTGAGATATCTCTGGGGACTTTATTATGAATCATAATTATAATATAGCTTCAGAACATCTGAGGTTTTTTAGCATTACAGATAGGAGGAGGAATATTAATTTTTCAAGGTCATTCAAGGAGTTAAGAGGCTGAAGCTGAAATAGAATAAAAGGTTTCTAACTCAAGGTACCTGATAAATAACGCCATGGGTTTACAAAGGGTTTTCGCAAAGAACATTAAAATGTCAGAAGAAATCATGATTGAAAAAAGAAGTATACCACTGGGGGGTTAAAGAAGGCAGCTTTGAAAGTTTTAATTTTTAAAGCTTAAAAATATTCCTACCTCTATATTCTCTACTTGCATACCAATTGTTCCATAACTCAAAATAATAAAAAAGAGAAAATGCAAATTGCAAATTACACTTATTCTAAATATATATTTCTAAATGAAATATCATTGGTAACAAGAGAAATTTTTCTTTTGTAATCATGAGAGAAGTAATACAAGAGGTATTTTTACTATTGAAAGTCCTGGAGGTAAATATACAAACCACTGTTTTTTTAAAAAAATTTGGAAGCATAGCATATAATCATTGCAGTTTAAAACAAGAATAAAACTAAATATAAAAGATAAAATTATAAATTTTAGTTGCAGAATCCAAAAGATTTATGAATTTATGAATTGCTGGTATCTATACATGATTTTAATTAGATCCTATAATTTAATTAAAATAAGACAAGGATTTATTGCCTCCAAAATATAGATACTGCTTATAAATGTATGATACCCTATTTATTCTACCCTCAATCTGAGCTACTTGACTTTCCCTTTAATAGTCTATTAATGAATATATAAATGAATTAATGAGGTAAAAATTTACTAAAAAAAATTAAATTGGATGAACTTTGATTTTTCTTTAACCTTATGCCATGGCTTCAGTTATTATATTTAAAGTGTGTGTGTGTGTGTGTGTGTATGTGTGTGTGTGTGTGTGTGTGTGTGTTGAAAAATATAGTTCTTTTACTCAAAGCTTACCAAATTAAGGAATAAAAACATAATTTTACCATATTTCTGCATCTAAAAACAAGATAAAAATGCAGTGTAACGAAAAATCAACATGAAAATTTAAAAGGTCTGACATTCATACAGTCCATATGTTTAATTAAATTTTTAAAACTGTCTTACATACACTGTGCATCGCCCTTCCTAGACATTAGTACTGTAATGGGGTTCAGAGGTCATTTTTTCTTGAATTTTCGTTAAAGGTCAAATTTGTCTAATTTCTCAAGGGTAGTTGGGGCAGAGTCAAGATGAACAGGAAGGTTATAACTTTTTCCATCATAAATAATAAGCTGTTTTTCTTTCTGCATAGATGCTTATAAAGATCACAGGTATCATCAAATCACAAGATAGATCTTTTCCCCTAAATGACATCCCAGTTTTTTGCTTACATCTCATTTTAACTGATGAAATTAGTGTCATATAATCAAAGTTCACAAGAGCAGAGGAGATTCCTGAGAATATATCTGTTTGCTAAAACAGAATGTCCTTAAAAAAAAGCACTAAGGGGGCCAGGTGCGATGGCTCAAGCCTGTAATCCCAGCACTTTGGGAGGCCGAAGCGGGTGGATCACGAGGTCAAGAGATCGAGACCATCCTGGTCAACACGGTGAAACCCCGTCTCTATTAAAAATACAAAAATTAGCTGGGCATGGTGGCTCGTGCCTGTAATCCCATCTACTTAGGAGGCTGAAGCAGGAGAATTGTCTGAACCCAGGAGGCGGAGGTTGCGGTGAGCGCCATTGCACTCCAGCCTGGGTAACAAGAGCGAAACTCTCTCTCAAAGAAAAAAAAAAAAAAAAAAGCACTAAGGAATGATTCATAAGAATTCTCTGGAAAAAAAATTTTTAACACAAAAAATTTTCAATCGTAGTCCATGCGTAATCAGCTCGATTTCTCTTGACATTCTTTAAAGGACAAGAAGTCGAACAATTTTGCAGTTCTCTGCATAGCTCATTGTCACCCACACAGTATGGCTGTACTTAATCACTGCATTAGCAAAATGTTCGTCATTCAACATTCAAAATCATGCAATAGTGCCAAACAGAAAACATATTTTAATCCATCAGTAAACAAATAATTTTAGGTAACATTTACTGAACAATTTTTATGTGACAGGGACCATGTTGTTTTCACATGTTATCTAGAAAGTGTTGTAGAGTGATTAAAAATATTGACCATGAAATTTTTCTGATTGTAATAAAATTGATCAAATCATACATTAAAAACATTTCATGTGCAAATAAATCCTTAAATTAGTTGAGAAACTTCTCTAGATCCTCAGATATAATTGTTACCTTTTAAAACCTTTCTAACTCTGTGCCTCTGTGCTTCATGATCAGTTTTCGTTTTTTTGGTTTTTTTTCCCCCCTTGAAACCAAGTTTCTCTCTTGTTGCCCAGACTGGAGTGCAATGGCGCAATCTTGGCTCACTGCAGCCTCAGCCTCCTGAGTAGCTGGGATTATAGGTATGAGCTACCACCTTTGGCTAATTTTGTATTTTTACTACAGACGGGGTTTCTCCACGTTGATTAGGCTGGTCTGGAACTTTCAACCTCTGATGATTTGCCCGTCTCTGCCTCTCAAAGTGCTGGGATTACAGGCATGAGCCGCCACTGTGCCCGGCCATGATCAGTTCTTAAAAACATCATTAATTAGGATAGTAGACAGAATTCTAAGAGGGCACCCACAATTATGGTGTCAGCTTCTAGTGTTCATGTCCTGTATAACTCACTGCCTTTGAGTGTGAATCAGGTCTCTAAATAGGATACCGCAATGTAGGATATACTCCATGATGAGGTTATCTGGCAAGGGACAGGGGATTTTGCAGAGGTGATTAAGACCTCTAATCAGTTGACTACAACGTACTGAAAAGGAAGATTATCCTGAGTGGAGCTGAGGTAATCAAATTAGCCATTTAAAAGAAGAATAGAAGCAGTGGAGGGACTCCCAAAGTGAGAGCAATTCAAAGTAAGAGAGATGTGCTGCTTCTGTCCTGACAGAACGGACTTGCTCTTTCCAGAACAGACCACGTGGCAAGGATGGATATCCGTACATATTCTCTGCCCTACCTTCTTGCCTCCCTTAAGCTGAGGAGAAAGCCACCTTCCCAGCTTAGCTGACCAAGCTGAATTCCTAACTAGAAAACAAAGACTCTAACCTTACAGCTCCTTGAGTCATGTGTTCCAGACCCAGCTGGCGGGCGATGAGAACTCCAGGACTGACTTTCTTCTCATTATAATCTTACTGTAATACTGAGCCCACCCAGGGCAAGGCTTTATCCGCCACTTTTCAGTGCGTGGGACGCACATTACGGCGTGAGGCCGCACTAGGCATGCGCAGGAAGGACCACGTGCACACGCACACATCGCTCTTTCCCACCTGGGCTTCCTTAAAAACGACAAGAGTCGCCGGGCACGGTGGCTCACGCCTGTAATCCCAGCACTTTGGGAGGCCGAGGCAGGTGGATCATGAGGTCAAGAGATCGAGACCATCCTGGTCAACATGGTGAAACCCCGTCTCCACTAGAAATCCAAAAAATTAGCTGGGCATGGTGGCGCGTGCCTGTAATCCCAGCTACTCAGGTGCCTGAGGCAGGAGAATTGCCTGAACCCAGGAGGCGGAGGTTGCGGTGAGCCGAGATCGCGCCATTGCACTCCAGCCTGGGTAACAAGAGCGAAACTCCGTCTCAAAAAAAAAAAAAAAAAAACGACAAGACCCCAGCCTTTCCCGGAGCGAACACCGGGATCCCTTTCCTGGGATGCTGCTCCCTTGCGCTGCTCCAGCTGCAAGCCTATTAAGCCACGCCTGAGAAAAATTTCTTTGGCTTGGTGCAAATATTTAATTATGCGAGAGCCAAAAAAAACTAGAGATCTAGGGTACTATAACAAGATGAAATTATAGCCCTGCCTGACACCTTGATTTCAGCTTCATGAGACACAGAGCAGAGGAGCTAGCTATTCACATCCAGAGTCCCGGCCCATAGAAACTGAGATAATAAATTTGTGTTATTTTAAGCTAGTAAATTGCAGTAATTTGTTACTAAGCAATGGAAACTAATGCAACCAGTAATCTAATTTTCTACATAGCTCTAAAACAATAAGCTTGGTATGGGACCTTGGTATGACCCCATTCACGTCTATTGAGAGAAATAATTTTGTGGTTATAATGCAGGTGGCAAACACTGCTGCCATGAAGAGATTTTATAAAATTAGGTGATGCCTCCCTATTAGTCTGTAGACTTAACAAAAACCAGTAATGTAGTTATTTTTATCCTGAAAATTTAATTTTAAAATATTAATTCTATGCATTTTGCTAGATATTCTTACAGAGAAAAACAAAAAGCGATAGAACCAACCCCAAATGAGTTTATAATCTGATCGAGAAGAGGTAATTAACTTAGAATTTAGAAAGTGGCTTCACACACAAGTATTAAAAATCACTTAACTCTCATTAGCATCCCTGCTTTGTGTTAATTCCACTATGCGACTAAAGAAGACAGCACTTGCCCCTTAGCTCAAGGTGACCATGTAAAAGAGTTCTGTCCGGCCGGGCGCGGTGGCTCAAGCCTGTAATCCCAGCACTTTGGGAGGCCGAGGCGGGTGGATCACGAGGTCAAGAGATCGAGACCATCCTGGTCAACATGGTGAAACCCCGTCTCTACCAAAAATACAAAAAATTAGCTGGGCATGGTGGCACGTGCCTGTAATCCCAGCTACTCAGGAGGCTGAGGCAGGAGAATTGCCTGAACCCAGGAGGCGGAGGTTGCGGTGAGCCGAGATCACGCCATTGCACTCCAGCCTGGGTAACAAGAGCGAAACTCCGTCTCAAAAAAAAAAAAAAAAAAAAAAAAAAAGAGTTCTGTCCATTGAGATTTGAGCAGCAGTCGCCTGGTACTATTCTGTCACTTTACTTATTCCTTTCTGGAATGTAGATTTCATATTTGGGGATGCAGCAACCATCTTGCAGCTATTAGGGAAAGGCCAAAAGAAATTCACAAATATGTCAAACACAGTTATTTTAGGTGAAGAAAAATTCTGTTAAGGCTGATATTGGTTGGGTTTTTCATTACTTATAATCACGTTTTCATTAACTGCCAAATCTCACAATTTCAAAGATACTGTGCATTCATATGAAGTCCAAGAGTCTTATGATCTAGGCATACTTTAAGTTATGTTGTACAGGACCGAGCATAAAAAGTTAACATCAAGACAAAAGTATGTCAAATTGCAGGGTCATTTATTGCCGGCGACCACGGAGGACTCACGTCTCTCCAACCCCTGGCCCCGAGTTCAGGGGAAGAGGGGTTTTTAAGCTGAAAAACTACATCCTGGTTTCAGGGTGGGGTGGGCAGGGGGGCGCAGGGCAAGCAACTTTTCAGCACTTATTGATAAGCAGAAGCAAGCACTTTTCATAAAAGCCAAGGTCAGCAGTTATTGCAAAGAGAACGGGGAAGCCCTTACAACTTATTTTAAGAACAGCTTTGTCTTTTACAAAATGGCATTTCTCAGGTTCTAACTTTTAGGCTAGCCATGTTACAGTTACTTCAAGTAGAAAGGTAGTACAGAACAGGAAAACCTCAGAGCCATTTCGTATTCCCCCATATTTTTATCTATGCATGTTAAATGGTCAAAGTTCATTTATTGTACTTTCTATGCTTAAAAAATAATTGAAAACATCACAGAAGAAAACTAATATCTAAAATATAACTCATTGTAAGATTCTTCAAAAATTAAAATAAGAAAAAGTTTCAGTAGTTACTACTGAATAAAGTCATTAAATTATTTGTTTAGTTTATTAGAGTTGTTTTTACCCTTCCTTGCTTCAAAGTGGGATTGGCGCTGGCTTATAGAAATATGCATATTTTTTAACAGATAATGAGTAATAAATTGAAAGGTTGAAGTTAATGGAAAATACACTAATCCTAAAAATAAAATTAGAAGAAAAATATAATATTCTATGCAATAACTTACGACAGTCCATAAGTTAAACTCTTAGCTTCTTAAAGAAATCAGAGTAATCAATCAGCTTCAGTATTCATATCCAATGGATAAAAATATATCAACCATTCAGAGGCTGCACAATTTTTCTTACTTTTAAGATGGAAAGAAATGTCTCGGTTTTGTAGAAGAAACATGGTATGGCTCTTGTGCATCATCTTAGTGAGTACCATTCATTAAAAGCAGCAGCCTATCCTTAATAGTTAATTCTCTCACAGCAATTTGAGAGGACAGTTTAGCAAATAGTCTTTGCATATAATGACCTCATAAAATAAGTAAAATGTTAAAATCCTAAAATAAATGGACAAATAATATTAATCTTTAATTTTTATGTGGAAGACAATAGATGGTACATATACAGAAAAATATTAGCCACATTAGTAATCAAACATACATAAGTTCATGAAGGAAAATATGTTGTTGCTATTACTATATATTTTAATAATTATAATCTGAATTAACTACTGTATGATTTAAAGAGATTCGTTCAGTCCATGTTGCCAAGCAAAATCTTCATTATTTTGAGTGAATAATTTGACATCCATATTCAATAACCCTAGTGTTTACATCCTTTAACCCAAAAGTTAACTTGAGGAACCCTCTTTACAACAGTCTTATATAAAACGTTTTTGTCTCAAACCTTCCATTCTCTTACCTCCTGCCTTACTTCGGGAAGGGTCTCAAAAGCCATTGAGATTTAGTAAAATAAAGTAACTGACAGAGTTGTGAGTAGGTACATCTATTTCAAAATCACAAATGATGTTAATGTAGAGGTTCATTTAATGTTGAATATAGACATTTAACCCTGTCATTTTACATCAGAACTTGAGATTAAGGGAATGTATCATAATTAAGATGACAGATTTAGTAGCAGAGTCCAATTGAAACCAATTTCTTTGAGGTCTTGTGTTCTTTTCACAGTATGATACAAACAAGGATGGCACATGTGATCAAAACTAGAGCTGATTTTGGCTTCACTTTTGTTAAAGCAAGCAACCAAATAAATAAAACAAAAGCAGGCCGGACCCGATGGCTCACACCTGTAATCCCAGCACTTTTGGAGGCCGAGGCAGACGGATCACAAGGTTAGGAGATCGAGACCATCCTGGCCAACATGGTGAAACCCCGTCTCTACTAAAAACACAAAATTTAGCTGGGCATGGTGGTGCGCGCCTGTAATCCCAGCTACTTGGGAGGCTGAGGCAGGAGAATTGCTTGAACCCAGGAGGCGGAGGTTGCAGTGAGCCAAAACTGTGCCACTGCACTCCAGTCTGGCGCCTGGCGATGGAGCAAGACTCTGTCTCAAATAAATAAATAAATAAATAAATAAATAAATAAAACAAAAGCAAAAACTCCCTTGACTCCACTTGCTCCACTGACCCAAGGAACTATCTGTATTCACCGATTCATTAATTTCCTCTCACTCTCACTCAGATTATACTTCTTTTCCTTTGAAACTCCTCTTTTCAAGGTCACTAACAACTCTTCCATTTTACCAAATCATGACCATTAAAGAGTGACCTTCTACTTGATTTCTCAGTAGTACTGTTCACAGGCGACAACGTTCTCTTTAAAACACTTTCTTGTCTTGGCTTCTGTGAATACATATGCTTCTGTTTTTGTTTTTGTTTTTTTTTTCCTCTTCTGCCTAAGAGAACACTTTGTGTTAGACTGAAGAATAAATAAATAAATGAATTTCAGTTTCAACCTGTTTAGATTTCTCAAGTTTACTTTTTTGGAAACTCTATATTTTAATTAAATGCCAAGTAAATGTAACAGCCTTTAAAAAATTTAGAAAGGTATTTCAGAAAGAGAATGGTTTTGAACTTTTAGAAACATACACATAATTTTTAAAAGCAGCTGGGAAAGAATACAGAATTCCATTTGGAGAAACTGTTCCATATTCCAGAGTAAAGAATAGAGAGATTAGCAAGGATTAAGTATTTAAATTGAATTAGTATTTCTTAACTAATTTATATTTTGTAAAGTAAGATGTCAACAAAGTTCTACTTCATTTGTGAGAAAAGAAAAACTAAAATATTTTAATGTAGTACAGATAAAATTATAACCTTTAACGTCAAGGAGAAATGCAAATTAAATACACTTTAGTCAATTTTTTGTTATTTTCTCCCTAACGATACTATAAATAGCTCAGAAATGCTAAATTGTGCCAAGTAAAGTAGTAATTATCATATTATCTTATTAAATAATTGATACCATAACCATGTTTACAAGTACTAGCAAGGAGAAATGTACAGAATGTTGTTACAAATGTGTAAATTAAAAACAAACTTACGCATGTCTAATCCTTGGTTAACTCACATATCACAGTAACTCAGTAAGTCTTCCATTTACTGACAAATGTAAATAAAAGTAAATATGTAATGATTTTCCCCCCCTTGGGGGAAAAAAGGTTTCACAATACCAGAAACTCATTTCTCATTTTCTGGGACAGAAACATTTTAATAATGAGAGCAAAATCCTCGCTATCTTTAGAATTGTTACTAAAGTGGATGAATTAATTTTGATTTACAGAATTCAAACTACTGTGAGTGTAATTCAACTAGCATTTGTGACTGTGGAAGATACTGGTAGGTACAGGAATAAAAATTACCCAGTTCTTGCATATTGAAAAAAGTAGCAACAAAAAAGACAAAGTAGATATATATCATATATCTACTATATATCTACCATACATCTATCATATATAGTATATATACATATCACAAATACTGAAGTATATATGATATGTAATCAAGCATTAACTCTTTAGGTTTCTCAGGCTTATATTCTTATGTTTTTGGAAACTAACTTTTCATTAACCACAAAGTAAATGTGTAAGCCTTAAAAAATTGCAAATTAATATTTTTTTTCTATTGGCCATGTGAAATGCAGGAACTGGTTGATATGTGTCATATCAAGTGAAACAATGAGAGATAACAGGTTTCATCACAGTTAGATGGGTCAGCCAATGACACCCCATGATCTCGAAGCAGAAAGATACCTCCTTGGGTAGACTCAGCTGAGTGACAAGAAGTCGTCAGGTAAGGCAGAAAAGACGCCTCTTTGCTGACTCTTCATGAAAAACTTAGCAAAACGTTTTGCCTCAAAGATGATGGAAACCGATAACTTTGAGTTTTGAGCTTCTACAAAAATGGAGTATTCTGAGTGAGAGAGAATTTGGGGGCCTGTGATCAGACCATATTCATCCTCAAATTCTCCACCAATTATACTTAACATCTGTAAAATGACATAAAAATTTATGAGTAAGGATGATCTTCAAAATTCGTTATTAAACATGAAAAGATTATTAGTGATTTAAGAATTTTTTAGAGTTTTTAAAAAAGTAAAAGGTAGAGAAATGATAAGCCACCCAAACACACACAAATAAAACAAAGAAAGTCATCTAACTTCTGATGAGCTTCACCAAGTTTTGAAAGAGTAATTAGTATGATCTAGTCCTTCTAGCCTCTATTCTTAGTTTTCAGCCATTATTAAATAGAGAATTGAGAGTTTGTAGTCATTCTAACAATAACTCAAGTAATCTAAGTACTATTACTGTCAGCAAAAATAAAGCAGGTTGTGCTATGTACAAGCTTAAAATGGAGAATGAAAGACACATAATTAGGAGAAATCTCTAGATGTTGAAAGGGTTGGTGGTTTTTACCACATTTCACAGATCAGAACTTTGCACAATCACTGTGGTTTCTTGACCTAAAATCTGAGACATCTGATTTTATGAGCACATTGAGAAGAGCTCATCTCTCAAGGGGATACACCAAAGCTGAAATAACAAATAAATTAAGTCATGATTCTGTTTAATTGATTTATAATAAATCTGCCTATCCCAGGTGAGGGCAGGAGGTAGTATGGCATAAACACACCTGCTGGATGTAGACAAAAGCCAATTTCTACTTGGGTGGATGCTTGTCAGGTATGAGATTAGAATGAGGGAGGAGAAACTAACCAGGTAATTATGACATCTAGCTGAGAGTGGGGTGGTCTCATCAATGAAAATGGAATACTAAAAATCTCTTAACTATGATTCCCTTCACTTAAACGGTAGTTGTATGGGCAGTCAACATTGTAATTGAATGGTTTAAGCCAGGCATCCCCAAACTATGGCCCACGAGCTGCATGTGGCTCCCTGAGGCCATTTATCCGGCCCCCCGCCACACTTCAGGAAGCGGCACCTCTTTCATTGGTGGTCAGTGAGAGGAGCACAGTATGTGGTGGCCCTCCAATGGACTGAGGTACAGTGAATTGGCCCCCTGTGTAAAAAGTTTGGGGATGCCTGGTTTAAGCAATGAATGAAAAATCTTGCCTTCAACTGATATTCTTTCTTTAAACTTCATATCAGATTTCATCTAGTTGGAATCTAGTCATATTTAATATTTTAGGCTTTGCATATGTAAAGTGTGCTCAGTTTTTTAGGTTGTGCATATGTATTTTTTAGATGGGTGTATATATGTATCTGAAAAACTCTCAAACAGCAATTTTATTTTTATATTTAAAAGATTCCTGAGAATGAAGGTGAAGCAAAATGGTGAAATTCACTGGTAATAGTAAGTACATAGAAAAACACAGCATATTGTACTACTATAACTGAGGTGTATAAACAAATCTTAGATTCTAAGAAAGAAGACTACATGGTGCACCAAACAAAAATGATAACAACAACCTTTCAAGACAAAGACAGTGCAATAAGATATAAATAGAAATAACAAAAAATTAAACAGTGAAAGGATGAAGTCAAAGCGTAGAGTTTTAGATAGTTTTCTTGTTAATTGTTTATGAAAACAGTGTTTAGTTATTATGTTAAATTAATGGGTTATAAGACAGTATTTGCAAGTTTTAGTAACTTCAGAAAGCATAAAATGGAGACATAAAAAATTTTTAAAAGCTGGGTGTGGTGGCTCAAGCCTGTAATCCCAGCACTGGGAGGCCGAGGCGGGTGGATCACGAGGTCAAGAGATCGAGACCATCCTGGTCAACATGGTGAAACCCCGTCTCTACTAAAAATACAAAAAATTAGCTGGGCATGGTGGCGTGTGCCTGTAATCCCAGCTACTCAGGAGGCTGAGGCAGGAGAATTGCCTGAACCCAGGAGACGGAGGTTGCGGTGAGCCGAGATTGCGCCATTTTACTCCAGCCTGGGTAACACGAGCGAAACTCCGTCTAAAAAAATAAAAAATAAAAGAAAAAGAAAAAGAAAAAATCTTATCACCAGAGAGAATGACCTTCACTAAAAGACGACGTGAAGAAAGAAGACGAGACCACAAAACAACCAGAAAACTAATAACAAAATGGCAGTAGGAAGTCCTTACATATTAATAATAACATTAAATGTACATAAACTAAACTTTCCAATCAAAAGTCATAGACTGGCTGAAAGGATGAAAAAAAAATCAAAACCTACTGATATGTTGCCTACAAGAAACACACTTCACCTATAAAGACACACATAGAGTAAAAATAAAGAAATGGAAAAATATATTCAATGCAAATGGAAACCAAAAAAGAACAGGAGTATCTGTGCTTATATCAGGCAAAATAGATTACAAGAAAAAAACAACTATAAGAAAAGACAAAGGAGGTCACTATATAATGATAAAGGAGTGAAGTCATCAAGAAGATATAACAATTCAAAATATATATGCAGGCAACAGTGGAGCACCCAGATATACAGAGCAAATATTATTAGAGCTAAAGAGAGAGATGTAGGCCCCCAATACAGAAATAGTTGGAGACTTCAACACTCCATTTTCTGCATTGCACAGATCTCCCAGACAGAAAAATTAGGAAACATTGAACTTAATCTACACTGTAGACCAAATGAATCCAAGAGAATTTAAAGAACAAATTATCCAATGGCTGCAGAATGTGCATTCTTCTCCTCAACATATGGATCATTCTTAAAGACAGACTATATGTTAGGTCACAAGCAAGTCTTAAACATACAAAAAGTGAAATAATACCAAACATCTTCTTTGACCACAAAGGAATAAAAATAAACAACAAGAGAAACTTGGAAACTATACAAACACCTGGAAATTAAACAAGCTTTTGAGTAACCAGTGGGTAAATAAAGAAATTAAAAAGGAACTTGAAATATTTCTTAAAAAAATAATAGAAACAAAATGCACAAAAACCTATGGGATACAGAAAAAAGAATCTAATGATGCATCTTAGAAAAGCAAGAGCAAATCAAATCCAAAATTAGTAGAAGAAAAGAAATAATAAAGATTAGAGCAGAAAAACATGAAACTGAAATGAAAAACAGGATTAAAAAGTTGGTGTTTTGAAACAGTACATGAAATTGACAAACTTTTAGCCAGTCTATGAAAAAAAGAGATCCAGCTATATAAAATTAAGAATCAAAAGACATTATGATTGATACTGTAGAAATTCAAGGGATCGTTAAAGGTTACTATGAGCAATTATATGCCAATTAATTAGAAAATCTTGAAGAAATTGACAAATTCTAGACACATACAATCTACCAGGGATTGAGCCAGGAAGAAATCCAAAACCTGTACAGACCAATAACAAATAGCAAGATTGAAGCTGTAATAAACTTTCTTCCAGTAAAGAAAAGAAAAGGATACAAAATCAATGTGCAGGAATCACAAGCATTCCTACATACCAATAACAGACAAACAGAGAGCCAAATCAAGACTTAACTCCCATTCACAATTGCTACAAAGAGAATAAAATACCTAGAAATACAACTAACAAAGGACGTAAAGGACCTCTTCAAGGAGAACTACAAACCATTGCTCAACGAAATAAGAGAGGACACAAACAGATGGAAAAACATTCCATGCTCATGGTTAGGAATAATTAATATGATGAAAATGGCCATACTGCCCAAAGTAATCTATAAATTCAACACTATCCCCATCAAGCTACCAACAACCTTCTTCACAGAACTGGAAAAAAAAAAAAAAAAAAAAAACTTTAAAATTCATAGGGAATCACAATAGAGCCCACATAGCTAACACAATCCTAAGCAAAAAGAACAAAGCCAGAGGCATCACACTGCTGGACTTCAAACTATACTATAAAGCTACAGTAATCCAAACAGCATGGTACTGGTACCAAAACAGAGACCTAGACCAATGGAACAAAACAGAGGCCTGAGAAGTAACGCCACACATCTACAACCATCTGATCTTTGACAACTCTGACAAAAACAAGCAATGGGGAAAGGACTCCTTGTTCAATAAATGGTGTTGGGAAAACTGGGTAGCCACATGTAGAAAGCAGAAAATGGACCCCTACCTGTCACGTTATACTAAAATTAACTCCAGATGCATTAAAGATTTAAACATAAAACCTAACACCATAAAAACACTAGAAGAAAATGTAGGCAAAACCATCCAGGACATAGGCATAGGCAAGGACTTCATGACCAAAACACCAAAAGCAATGGCAATAAAAGACAAGATAGACAAATGGAATCTAATTAAAATTCAGAGCTTCTGTACAGTAAAAGAAACCATCATTATAGTGTATAGGCAATCAACAGAATGGGAAAAAATTTCTGCAATTTACCCATCTGACAAAGGGCTAATATTCAGAATCTACAAAGAACTAAAACAGATATACAAGAAAGAAACACACATCCCCATTCAAAAGTGGGTGAAGGATATGAACAGACATTTTTCAAAAGAAGACATACATGAGGCCAACAAACATGAAAAAAATGCTCATCATCACTGGTCATTAGAGAAATGCAAATCAAAACCACATTGAGATACCATCTCCCACCAGTTAGAACGGTAGCCATTTAAAAATCTGGTGACAACAGATGCTGGAGAGGATGTGGAAAAATAGGAACACTCTTACACAGTTTGTGGGAGTGTAATTTAGTTCAACCATTGTGAAAGACAGTGTGGTGATTTCTCAAGGATCTAGAAATAGAAATTCCATTTGACCCAGCAATCCCATTACTGGGTATATACCCAAAGAACTATAAATCATTCTCCTATAAAGACACATGCATACATATGTTCATTGCAGCCCTGTGTACAATAGCAAAGACCTGGAAACAACCCAAATGCCCATCGATGATAGACTGGACAAAGAAAATTTGGTATGTATACACTATGGACTACTACACAGCCATAAAAAATATGAGGTAGTGTCCTTTGTAGGAACTTGGATGAATCTGGAAACCATCATTCTCAGCAAACTGACATAAGAACAGAAAGCCAAACACCACATATTCTCACTCATAGGTAGGTGTTGAACAATGAGAACACGTGGACTCAGGGAGAGGAGCATCACACACTGGGGCCAGTTGGAGGGGTAGAGGAGAGACTTTGAGGGGTGGGGAGGGATAAAATGGGGAGAAATGCCAGATATAGTATGCACCTAAAGTAAAATAAATTAATTTTTTAAAAAAAAAGCAAAGGATCCAGTGGCTTCACTGCTGAATTATACCAAACATTTAAAGAAGAACTAATACCAATTCTTCTCAAACTATTCCAAAATACAGAGGAGGAGAGAATACTTACGAAATCATTCTATAAGGTTTATATTACCCTGATACCAAAACTAAAAAGACACCTCAAAAAAAGAAAACTGCAGTTCAATATCTGTGATGAAAAGTGGTACAAAAATCTTGAACAAAAGACTAGCAAGCTGAATTTAATGATACATCATACCAACAGATGGAAAAATATTCCATGTTAATTAATTGAAAGAATCAATATTAATATATTTATACTATCCAAAGGAGTCTAAAGTTTCAATGCAATTCCTATTAAAATATCAATGACATTGTTCACAGAATTACAAAAACAACCATAAAATGTGTATGGAACCACTAAAGGCCCAGAATATCTAAAGCTGCCCTAAGCAAAAAGAACAAAAATGGAGTAATCATATTACCTGACTTCAGATTATACTTTAAGCTACAGTAAACAAAACAGCATGGGACTGACATAAAATCAGACACATAGAACAGTGGAACAGAATACAGTACACAGGAACAAATTCACATAACTATAGTAAACTCATTTTGACAAAAGTGCCAAGAATACACACCAGAGGAAAAGACAGTGACTTTAATAAATGGTGCTGGATATCCACATGCAGAAGAATGAAACTAAAACACAATCTCTCACCATAAATAATAATCAAATCAAAATGGATTAAGTCTTAAATCTAAGACCTCAAACTATGAAACTACTTCAGGACTATACTGGGGAAACTGTCTAACACATTGGTCTGGGATACAGCTTTTTGAGAAATACCCAACCAACACAAACAATCAAAGTAAAAATTGACAAATGGGGTTACTCATGGTGCATGGGGTATCCAACTCCTCAAACATTTATCCTTTATGTTATAAACAATAAAATGACACTTTTTAGTTATTTTAAAATGTACAATTATTACTGACTACAGTCACCCTGTGGTGATATCAAGCTTATTCTTTCTATATTTTTGTATCCATTAACAATCTATACCTGTCCCCAGGCCTGCCAGTATCCTTCTCAGCCTCTGGCAACCAGTCTTCTATATGCTGTGTCCATGAATTCAATTGTTTTGATTTTTAGATTCCACAAATAAGTGAGAACATGTGATTTTATGTTTCTGTGACTGGTATATTTCATATAACATCATTACTGCCAGTCCTATCCTTGTCTCATTTTTTATGGCTGAATAGTACTCCATTGTGTGTATGTACCACATTTTCTTTAACCATTTATCTGTTGATAAACACGTTTTTTTTTTTTCCAATTCTTGGCTATTGTGAACAGTGCTGCAACAAATATAGAAGTGCAAATATCTCCCTGACATACTGATTTCCTTTCTTTCGGTTACATACCCAGCAGTAGGATTGCTGGATCATATGGTAGCTCAATTTTTAGTTTTATGAGGAACTTACAAACTGCTCTCCATAGTAGTTGTACTAATTTACATTCTAACCAACAGTATACAAGGGTTCCCTTTCTCCACATACTAATTAGCATTTATTATTGTCTGTCTTTTGAATATAAACCATTTTAACTGAGAGAGACATTATCTAATTATAGTTTTGATTTTCATTTCTCTGATAATCAGTGATGTCAAGCACCTTTTCATATGTCTATTTGTCATTTGTATGTAATGTTTTTCTCTTTCGAGGAATGACTATTCATATCATTTGCCTATATTTTGATATAATTATTACCTTTTTTCATAGTAAGATGTTTGAGCTTCTTATGTATTTTGGTAATTAGTTCTTTGTTAGATACGCAGTTTACAATATTTCCTTCCTTTCTGTGGGTTGTCTCTTTACTTTGATTGTTTCTTTGCTGTGCAGAAGTTCTTTTAAATTAATTTAATCCCATTTGTCCATTTCTGCTTTGGTTGTCTGTGTTGGTGAGTTATTGTTCAAAAATCTGTAGCCCAGACCAGTGTCCTGGAGAGTTTCTACAATGTTTTCCTGAAGTAGTTTTACAGTTCGAGGTCTCATATTTAAGACTTCAATCTATTATGACTTGACTTTTGTATATGGTGAGAGGTATGGTTCTAGTTTCATTCTTCTGCATATAGATATCCAGTTTTCCCAAAACCATTTATTGAAGGGACTGTCTTTTCCCCAGTGTATATTCTTAGCACTTTTGTCAAAATTGAGTTCACTATAGGTATGTGAATTTTGTTCTTTATCTTAATATTTAAAGTTTTATTCCTAGTAAATTTAACATTTTATTTAATTTTCTTAAATCTGGGCAAGTTTCTTCATTAACTTTAATATTTGAAGTTTTTCTGATAATTTATCAATAATTTTTTCAATATATATTGAAAATCAGTGCAGGATTAGAAACATGTTTAATGAAATGTTATTGACTTCTACTTTTGGTGGTTTCATCTACTAACTCTATGCTGATGGCTTTTAAATGTGCATCTACAGATTAAAGTCTCTCTTGAGCTTAAAGGCAAACATCAAATTTCCTACTTTACATATTCACTTGGAATTTTTCTGTAAAATGTCGTATTTAATACATTAAAAACTAAACTTGTTAGCAACATTGCTTGCTCCCTATTCAATACTACTATAAATAATTATATAATCTTAAACTTATTTTAGGTACCATGCCGAGTGCTTAATGGATAGTTTCTTATTTAATAATCAAATCTCTGTTAAGAAGTAATAAGATAAGCAATAAATAAGAAAATGAAAATGTAACTTGGCCAAGGAAATGTGCTAGCAGTTCCCTTATCTACTAAACCCTTGATCCCAACCCCTACTTCTTCCTATCATTACGTATGTTCAAAATTTCTAGATTTTTTTTTTACTCTTTTTCTCCTTAGGTTCCAAAGGCATGTGCTCACTAAAGTCAGTGGATTAGATATTGGCAATATTGTACATTTCTCTGTGTTTTTAAAAATTCCCATTGCCTTTAACTTACTCCAAACTTTTAATTCTATTCTGAACCATCAGTGTAGGAACTCCTTCCCTAGTATCCTGATGGTTGTCTGTATTTTCCATTTTCAATTTATTTTTGCCTTTATTGCCAGATTCCACAGATTGCAACACTCATAATGCAAATTCTGTGTTCAGATATTTCCAATTTTACATTTATCCCCACAGTAAAATTTAAACTCATTTTGTATTAATTTAACCAGAATTGACCAATATTAATATAACTAAATATAGTTTGACAATCTTATTTTTAAATGTTCTTTTTCATGCACATAAACAAAAATGACTGTACTACCCATCCCAGCCTCAAGCTCTCTCCTGTAAGCCTTTCTTTATTCATTTCTTTCACTTCAATTTCCCTATCTTGAAATTCTACCCATTTATTGAGGCTTTGACCACGTAACAACCCTTCCCTGAAAATCTCTTTAAGTTCAAAACAATTATTTGCTTCTCTATATTTCCATTGGTAGTTTTGTGTTAAAATTACATATGATGTGTATTTTCTCCTTTACTGTTCTCCTGTCTGTATATGCATTCACAAAAAAATTCAAGAATGTGCTTCCTATGTGTTACACAAACTCTATTCTCAGAAGCAACTTAATACATGTAACTAAAACACCTTAGTCATGATTAATATGACAAATTTGACTTCTTTGATTTCTCCATAATACTGTGTAAATGCTTGAAAATTTATGCTGAATAACACAATTTCAAAGAAAAATTGTACTTTATAATCAAAAAATGATAGAGCAACTGTATATCGGCTAGAATTAAAAAGTAAAATTATAGCCCCTGTTAAAGTTAAATTTATGATTAGAAATGAGGAAATTTTTTCTTTCTCTCTTATAGACTATCTGTAATAGATATTAAGAATGTAAATATAGTAATTTATAAAATTAGATAAACAGCAGAATTTTACAAAAACCCTGTTAGATTTCAATTTTGCCAATTTCCTTCTCTTTCTCAGTGACGCATTTATGTATAACCCTAAGATTGACAAAAAGAAGAAAACCAAAACAGAGAGGAAACTTAAACAAACAAGGGGGTAATTTCTTGTATTAAATATAGTAAAAGAAATGTTGTTGACTAATAAGAATGCCCCATAAATTTGATCTTTGGGGTTTCAGGAAAAAAAAAAATCAGTCCCAATAATTTTAAAAGCAAATAGTTAACTCAAGAGGCCCTTTAGTTAAACTGTAATGACTAAAAAGCACAATTTATTTCTGTTATATGATGACAGCTATTAATAAGTTCACAAACTGAGTTCATAACATATATTGATGGCTTTCTTTACTCAGCAGTATCCAGTATCCAGTAATATTTTTCACTTGTATTACATGAAATACATCCCAAGATGAGAAGTACATATACAAGTATAAAAACTCATTATCTATTGGAAAATGATAGTATTTTCATCGATTTTTATAGTATTTTAAAATGAAAAAAATAAAATGTTAAAAATTCTAGCATCTGTAAAAAAATTAATATATTTTGAGGTTTCAGGATTCTGCATATATCAGGAAACATCAGAATACATGAGAAATACATTTCTAAGTAGCTTATTATATATCTGGAAGAATTTATTAAATTTCCCTACAATGTATCTGTAAACTGGAAGGATTTCATAATTTAGAGAAGATCAAAACTAAACATGAGTATATTTACAAAATGGGAGGAAAACTCAAACATCCACAAGCTTCCCAGTGCATTTTACATAGTGCTATTGCAAAAAACTTTGTATTTTTGGCTCTAAAAATACAAAAGCAAAACTAGAAGCTAATCACATATTTTCGATTGCTTATTTATTCAATTGTTTATCCACTATCTCTTTCAGATAATTCATTTATTGAATGCATATTTAGTACATCCCTATTTTGTACCAAACACTAGGGATAATACATATATAAGGTAAAGTAGATAAATACAAAAATATCCAGACAGAGCCCATGCTAGATTAAACAAAATGTCACATCTTAAAAATAAATGAGAAACCAACAGTGTTAGATACAATGCCAAAATCATGATCCATGAAAGAAACAAGTGACATTAGACTTTATTAAAATTAAAAATTTCTGCTTTGTGAAAGAAATTTAAGAGAATAAAAAGACATGGCACAGATTGGAAGAAAATAAGTGCAAAACACATAACTGATAAAGAACTTGTATCTAAAATGTACAAAGAACTCTTAAACATCAACCATAAGAAACAAATAACCAAATTTAATAATGGGCAAAACATTTCTGCAGCCTTCCCACCAAGAAGATATACAGATGATAAATAAGCATATTAAACAATCTCCAACATCATCTATCCTTAGTGAACTGCATGTAGAAGAGTAACAGTAAGATACTTTTGTACACTTATTAGAATGGCTAAAAGCCAAAAAATAAAAAATAAACTGATAATATTAAATATTGGCACTATTATTTATTGCTTATGGGAGTGCTAAATTGTATAGCCACTTGGGAAGACAGTGTGCCGTATTTGGTTAGTCCCACTGCAGATGTAATTAGCTAAATTAGGTCGCACTCCAGCGGGGTTTTCCCCTAATTTGACTGGTATCCTTACAATAAGGAGACATTTGAACATTCACATACATACAGGGAGAACACCATGTGGAAATGAAGGCTCAGGGTTATGCTTCCACAAACTAAGGAGTACCAAAGATGGGCAACTGAACTACTTAACACTAAGGTGAAGGCATGCAATGTATTCTTCATGAAATGCGTTTTTCTTCCTACTGTTAGAAGAAACACTACCAACACTCAGATCTCACATTTCTACCCTCCAGAATTGTGGAACGATAAATTTCTCTTAATTTAGTTTATGGCACTTTCTAGTAGCCGTAGTAAAGGAATATACCTATGATCAGGAATTGTACTCTTATGCATTTACCCAATTAAGTTGAAAACTTACATCTACATAAAAACCTTCTCACAAATGATTATAGCAGCTTTATTCATAATCACCAAGAACAGGAAAAAGTCAAGATGTTCTTCATTGCAGAAATGGATTAACAAACTGGTATATTCATAGAATGGAATATTATTAGCAACAGTAATAAGTTATCAAGTCCAAAAAATCATAGAAGAATATGAAATGCATATTTATTTTTTTCTTTTTTTGAGACAGTCTTGCTATGTTGCCCAGACTAGAATGCAATGGCACAATCTCAGTTCACTGCAACCTCCACTCCCAGGTTCAAGCTATTCTTGTGCCTCAGCCTCCTGAGTAGCTGGGACTACAGGTGCATGGCACCACACCTGACTAATTTTTATATTTTTAGTGGAGATGAGGTTTCACCATGTTGGCCACGCTGGTCTAGAACACCTGACCTCAGGCAATCTACCCACCTCAGCCTCCCGAAGTGCTGGGATTACAGGCATGAGCCTACTCCCTACCACAATTTTTGCAGGCTCTTAAACTCAAATTGGCCTTTTCTCCCAACATATAAAGTACTTTAATAATTTTTCTAGTGTGAATTATTTTTTTCTCCATGGCAATGTCATACTTAATGCATTTCTGCTAGACTCTACACTATAGTCATTATTGGCTCCCCAGTTATTATAGCTGTGCTCTCAGTATCAACATTCCTTTCTGGTTTTATTGTGGAATGGCCTGGATTTTTACTTATCTTTACCCTTTAGTCTTTAAAGTAGAGCCAATCAAAATGATTTATAATTCGGTATCTCTCTACAGATGTTTTCATCAAACATGATTACAACACACGCCAAGAAATTACCACTGTCATCACATAACAAAAAGATGAGCTATTTCTCAGCAAACTTTTGTTCAAAGAAATACGTTTATGATTTTGCTTTTCTTTTATTTTTAAAAGTTCAGCTCTTTATTACATTGGTTTTGTGGGTCTGCTTAACATTATTTACTTCAACATGATATTATGTAAGAAATACAACCACCTAGCACTTTCTGGAATGGTGTATGTAAGATTATAATTTATTCCAAGATCACAAGGAGAGGGAAACTTCAGTTGTGTGCAGATGCTTCTTCTACCTATTTTGACTTTCTGATATCCAAAGGGCAACTGGCTCTTTCTATATTGTCTTATGTAATGCAGGAGTCATAATTTTGCTAAATTATAAATGTGCTTTTTTCTTCCGACATTACCTCTTCTAAAAGCTATATACTTAAAAACTGTGATTTATCTCTTCTACCTTATAAATTGAACTGGAAATGTTTTCCTATAATTAAGCGTCAGAGCTCTTCTGCTTCATATAGGAAGAACTGACAAACCATCAACAAAAGTACCTTTAGAACAAAGCAGTATGTGGTTTAACACAGTGTCATAACAAGGAGTTGACTGGAAAAGTGTTAATCAAGAATTCAGTTGGGTATCAAAAATAATCCCATTATTGAGAACTTCTATATTGTAAACTCTAAATTAGTCACTCATTACTTGACTATATGAGTATGTCCTACATTTCAAACTAAAATTTCAAAGAGAAAGTATTCTCATATTCTATTTCAAATTGTAACAGGTTAAGAAATTCAAAGTGAAATTTAATAGAAAAGGCCACTGGGAAGAGACTCCTCAGGTTTATGTTTAGAGAATATAAATCAGAAAGTCATTTCTGTAAGATTGATACAACAAAACACTTCTCTAAGGAAAGAATGACTCTCTCAACGATGTGTCCAAACATGGAATTTTATATGAAAAAAAAGTCAAAAAGGTACACAGTTTCGCAAAGTGACACAATCTTTCTTAAAAATGTAGTATTCAATTCTACAATGCTAGGTGAAAAAGTAAGTATTCAAAACAGCCTATATAAAAATGTGTTATGTAATACATTTTATGTAGTACATAAAGAATAAATTATAGGCAATAAAAATTATAAATTTAATATATAATTTACACATAGTATAGTCAGTCCATCCATCCATTGAGAAAGATGCCAAGAAAGAAACTTTCCCTGTATTTATATTGTTTCACTGAATAACACTACATGCAGTTTTCATTTTTATGTTCCTGTATTTTCCAAATTTTCTATAGTGACCAAATAATTATTTTCATGCATCTTTCTTTACTCATCTTGGTATATACTCACATCTAATATTACATGTGGTAATAATACATAGAAGATGGAACTTTGGGAACTTACTTATCTGACGTGGGTGTCTCGATGATTCTCAATAATGGGAGAATTGTTAAAACTATTCTATTCAAGGGAAATTTAACATATATGTACTATATCAAAGAGTATTAAATAAAATCATATTATATTAACAATATAATATTAAGTAAAAATGTTTTATATGTTGTATAGAGTTTATACAATAAAAGTAATATAGGATGCTTTTTTAAAAAGCATGTATTATTGTAATCTCATAGTTATGAGGTTCTACAGAGAAACAAAGGTTGTTATCATGTGACAATTCCAAATTCATTTTCTTTTGCTATAAAAAATATATATAAAATAAAAATAAATAAAACCAAATTGCTTGGTCTTTTTACTTTTCAGAAGTTAGTTTTAATAAGAAAAACAACATGCCAAATTATCTGAGTTCATATACAAATACATATATTCGACTCTTTCAAAGAAATTAAACAAAGTTTATAGTTATTCATATTTCATATTGTTCTTAAATAAGCATATGACCATTACTGTGATTTTCATCTTCATATACATAACTTCACCTTGAATCAGTAACATATTCTCTAGTTTAATATTCTTTAGTCTACAAGGCCAAAAATAATTCAATTGTCATGGCATGTCATGGGTGAAAATATACATATTCATTAAGTTATAAAGGTTTTATTGTCATTTGGTTTAATGAATAAAGATTCTCTTATCTATTAAATGAAATAAATGTTATTAGCAATAAAGGTTTAATGGTAGGCTTTTATGTATTAGAAATATATACACTGTAGAAACCAGCCATAAGGTTTTGCTCTAAGAAACACAAATAACTCTAATTAACAATAAATAACATTGAAGAATATCAGCAAAATGTAACTTAAAAATAAAGAAAGAGGCAGAGAAACACAGGGAGAATGGTATTATGTGAAAGAAGACAGGGCCTTTGCCCCTTATACAGATACATATGAAAAATTTTATCCCAGGAGGATGATGTTGTCAGATTACCACAACAAATGTAATCCTAGCACATTGGGAGGCAGAGGTGGGTGGATTGCCTGTGCTCAGGAGTTCGAGATCAGCCTGGGCAACATGGTGAAACCCCGTCTCTACTAAAATACAAAAAAAATAGCTGGGAGTGCTGGTGTATACCTGTAATCCCAGCTCCTCAGGAGGCTGAGGCAGGAGAACTGCTTGAACCAGGGAGGTGGAGGTTGCAACGAGTGGAGATACCACCACTGCACTCCAGCCTGGGCAATAGAGCAAGGCTCTGTCTCAAAGAAAAGAAAAAGAAAACACAACAAAGTAATAATAGATGGATTTCTGTTATAAGTTAGATTTACTCCAAATCAAATTATTTGGAAGTTCCTGTATCAGAAAACATTTGAACTATTTAAATCAATTTATGTGATATTTTACTTTAAAATAGTTGTTTATCTTAGATGATATTTCTGGTCTCTCAAAATGTACTCTTGAAAAATTGATCGAATTTTTCTTATTAAACTGTTCAAATTTCTAATTTATTATCTTTTTATCCATGTTCCTTTTCTTGTGGTTTCAAGATAATTAATATATGTTCAAGTGAAAAGATTTAAGTTCTAAATATGACAAAAATAAATGCCTAAACAAATGTGAAAAATAATGAAAAACTTATGACCCTAAAATCACATCTGAGAGAGTGTGTAAATTAAAGGGTAACTATAAATAAGCATCTGCATCTCAAAGTGAAAGATAATGTGCCCTCAGTACAAAAGTCACATTTGGTAAAAGGATGTTCTAGATACACTTCAACTGGAACTGTTTATGCTTCCAATTACCAAAATTTCCCACCCCCTTCCTTTTTATATCTAGACTATTTCCCCATGTTCCAAATAGATATACTGTTATTAAAAAAATAAACAACAACTAAAAAGAACTTAAGTGAGACCAATGCATAGACAGGGAAGAAAATCATGTGGGTGAGGAGTGGGAAAAACAGTAACAAAATAAAGATTGATATATATTAAATAATGTATGTGATAAGTCTTTAAATAAAGCTAAAGAAATGCATAATCATTAAAAACAACACAAAAATATAAGCTGTAGCATATTGAGAGTAAAATTAATGAAAAATGATTGAAATGTTGGGGCACAAAACAGGTGGAGATAAATAATCACTCAATTACTTCTATTTCATACCAGAAGATAATAGATATCTGTTCCAAATTGAATGTGTATTTAAAGGAACCAAAAGAGAGCCTGCATAGCCAACTCAATTCTAAGCAAAAAGAACAAGGCAGGAGGCATCACACTACCAGGCTTCAAACTACAAGGCTACAGTAATCAAAACAGCATGGTACTAGTACCAAAACAGAGATATAGACCAATGGAACAGAAGAGAGGCCTTGGAGGCAGCACAACATATCTACAACCATCCAATCTTTGACAAACCTGACAAAAACAGGCAATGGGGAGAGGATTCTCTGTTTAATAAATGGTGTTGGGAAAACTGGCTAGCCATGTGCAGAAAGCAGAAACCGGACCCCTTCCTGACACCTTACACTAAAATTAACTCCAGATGGATTAAATACTTAAACATAAGACCTAACAACATAAAAACCCTAGAAGAAAATTTTGGCAAAACCATTCAGAACATAGGCGTAGGCAAGGACTTCATGACCAAAACACCAAAAGCATTGGCAACAAAAGCCAAAATAGACAAATGGGACCTAATCAAACTCCACAGCTTCTGCACAGCAAAAGAAAACAGTCATTAGAGTGAATCGGCAATCAAAAGAATGGGAAAAAAATTTTGCAGTTTACCCACCTGACAAAGGGCTGATATCCAGAATTTACAAAGAACTAAAACAGATTTACAAGAAAAAAACAAACAAGCCCATTCAAAAGTGGACAAAGGATATGAACAGACACTTTACAAAAGAAGACATACATGAGGCCAACAAACATATAAAAAAATGTTCATCATCACTGGTCATTAGAGAAATGCAAATCAAAACCACATTGAGATAACATCTCATGCCAGTTAGAATGGCAATCATTAAAAAATCTGAAGACAACAGATGCTGGAGAGGAGGTGAAGAAATAGGAATACTTTTACACTGTTGGTGGGAGTGTAAATTAGTTCAACCATTGCGGAAGACAGTGTGGCGATTCCTCAGGGACCTAGAAATAGAAATTCCATTTGACCCAGCAATCCCATTACTGGGTATATATCTAAAGGATTTCAAATCGTTCTATTATAAGGACACATGCACACAAATGTTCATTGCAGCACAGTTTATAACAGCAAAGACCTGGAACCAACCCAAATGCCCATCGATGATAGACTGGACAGGGAAAATGTGGCACATATACACCATGGAATATTATGCAGCCATCAAAAACAATGAGTTCATGCCCTTTGTAGGGACATGGATGAACCTGGAAACCATCATTCTCAGCAAACTGACACAAGAACAGAAAATCAAACACGGCATGTTCTCACTCATAGGCGAATGTTGAACAATAAGAACACATGGACACAGGGAGGGGAGCAATACACACTGGGGTCTGTTGGAGGGAAATAGGGGAGGGACAGCAGAGGGTGGGGAGTTGCGGGGGATGGCATGGGGAAAAATGCCAGATATAGGTGAGGGGGAGGAAGGCAGCAAATCATACTGACACGTGTGTACCTATGCAACAATCTTGCATGTTCTTCACATGTACCCCAAAACCTAAAGTGCAATTAAAAAAAAGTTAAAAAAAAAAAAAAAAAACAAACAAAGAAACCAAAGCCAATTAGCTCAGTCTGCTATCTTTCTCATACATTTTTACCTTTAGAGAGATATTTTAGAAACTAGTATCTCTTATTATAAGGAAAATATGATCTAAAGTAACAATTTAGTAAGATCAATTTCAGTTGCATTTCTTTCTTTAAATGCTATTAAACAATAATTTTATATGTTGGGAAAACAATTATAGTCTTTATCTGAATTATTTTTGTTATCTATTTGTATCTGTGTATATGCATATAAAGAAGTTTACAATTAAGGGCATCAGATGTTAATTTATTTCTAGGTGATAGAGTTTTGGAGTGATACCTTTAGAGTCTTCTCTGTTGCCCGCATTTTTATATAATTATAAAATTCTATTTTTTAACTTTCTTAAACATTCATAGGGCAAAAATGTCAAATTTAAAACAGCTTTTACTGGAGTGAATCAACTAATAAACTCTCAGACTAATAGAAAACATTCTTAAGTACAATCAACTCTAGCGCCTAATCTAAAAGAGTGAAATATCATATGCTTATTTCTAAACCAAAAGCCCTTTAAACTCCTGGATTTACTGCATCAAACTTGATGTGAACCCTTACCAGTTGCTGGGTGTCCTCAGAAATTTTTAGACTTACATTACACTATAACTACAATGAAAAAGCACCTCATTGAATTACTATTGCAGAAATGAAAGCTCATTGATTTAAAGTAGTTCCATGTAAAAACAAAATACAGAAATATTCATTTTGCACGTTGCATTATAGTGAGGATGACTGAAGATCCACTACAAACTGACTGGAAGTTGGAGGTCCAGCTAAAGAGATTCCAAAGGTTTGTACCTTCTATTATACTTCACACATTCCTAGATGTTTGCCAACCAGTTAATCAGAAATTGGCAATTGAAGTGAATTGAGGAGTGACTAAATTTCAAGAAAATCTGTAAATTAGTCATGACTTTTATTTCTCTAAGCCTCTCTCAATTGCAGTTTTGAACTTTCTAGTCACTCCATGAAGTATTTTAATATATCAAAAAAGTATTATGACATGGTAAAATAGCTTATGTCTTTTTCCCATCACATCTGAAAAGTTTTGCATTATGTTTTAAGGAATATGGAAAAATTATTTAATATGCAATAAAGTGTGCTATTAGTATATATGTTAAGAATTTACATTGTCTGCTTGCACATGAGAAATTTTAGTTACCTAAGAATACTGGTTGAGATAGCACACACCAGTGAGTCACACGCTAGACTGGCAGTTGTGATAGCTGAGCTGGGAAATCTAGAAACCCAGAACCAAAAGACAGTAAAATGTGCTGATTCTAGTAATTCTATTAAGCATGGAAGCCTGTCCATTTCTATTTCAGAAATTTACATGCTGTCAAGCAAACTCCCTTTATCACATACAAAACTCATTAATATCCATTCAGAAAACAAAGGCGGGCAAATTTGGATAAAATAATTCATGTTTCAGTCACTGAGTCGACAGTCTCCAGCCTCATGTGAACAACTGCTTTCATGAGAGCATGATCATCAGCTACCAGGTTTTCTTAGATGTAATCAATAAGTGAATCAAGAGCAAAACATAGAGATATGTATATATAAAACCATAGAACCAAATGTACATGTTAGGAATTTATTCAAAACTAAACATTATTGTAATGCTGGTAATAGTTGGTTATATGTAAAAACCTTAGTTATATCTAGTAATATTAAAATTATACAGAGTAATACTTTATGAACCAGAAAATAGAAAATTTGTACACCACTCCTTTACTAAATCAACTGCTTTGCTTATTCATAAGAAAATATTATAAAAATAATGAACAAGTTTGAACCATCTAACCATAAAATACTTCTATTTAGCTTAATCAGAATAGAAACAAATGAATGTTAAATTTCAAAACTAAATGCAAAAGATATGGATCCATTTAAGTAATCTGAATCAACTATGCAGTTAACTTACACAAGATTTTCCCAGTTCTTTAAAACTACCTCATTTTTGTTTTATTTTAATTTTTTATTTCAAAGCAAAGCAGTTCAAGGTGATGTGGCTTTATTTGGCTTTCTAACATTTCACATATAGGCTGGCACTCAGAATATTTCTAGAATGAATTAATGTCATTTGTAGAATATTATTGGCAAACATATCACTAAAATTTAGAAGACTTTATTCTGTTTACATTCAAGATAAGTCAAAACAGGCAGTGATACTACAAGCATGATCCAACAGTTCAGTGTGTCTTAATTAGGTAACATACATGCACTAATAGAAAAGAATAGAGACTAGTCTTCCATGGTTTAAGTCTGCAGAAGTGAATAAGACTCTCTGAACATTTAATTACTCTTCTAATATAACATTTAAATCTGTTCTACACCAACTAAAGTCTTTCAAAGGAACAAGTATCAGGAAAGTGATTTCTCTTATTTTAAAAAAATAAGTTGACTGCCCTACATGTTGCTTATTACATATTTAAGTGTAATCAAGGAAAAGTCATTATAATCATCAATAAATATAGAGAATTTATTGAGGAAAGATTGGTTTTCAAGTAACATCAGAAACTGCATGACAGAAATCTCTCTAACCCATGATTCATAATATAGGTAATGGTGATATGGACTGTGTAATGACTAAGAAGACTCACAGTTAAATTATTTATCTTGGAAAACTGCATAAATGTTATTTGTATCATAATTATCTGCTTCATGTAAAAGTCTAATTGTGGTGTATTTTATGATGACAGAAGAAATTATAATGGGAAGGAAAAATGAAAATATTTTCAATTCCCAAAATATACAGATTTACTCGTTGTAATACATTCACAGATAGCACCTTTCCTTGTAATTAATTAACATTTGATTGAATTTCCTAATTCTACAGTTCTGTTAACATATAAAACCCATATAATTTGTGCAGGCTTTTTCCCATCAGGCATGAATGTAATTATCCCTTATCTTTCAACACAGCCAAGTCCTGTAAATATAATTACAAATTTTATGTTTACTCAAGCATAAAAAACTCATAAAATTAATACTGCATTTATCCTCTTACCTTTTTTCAGTTATTAAAGTACACCAGGGATTTCTGGAATTCATCCTCTATGACTATAATTTCTAGCTAGAATTAATTTTTAGCTCGATTTTCAAACTTTAACATGGAACCTACATGCATTCAGACTTGAGGCAGTTAGAAGTCTGTGCTTCTGACATTCATAAAGACTGACTTTGGATTAGAAATCTTAACTAGAAAACTGGAAGTATTAAAATTAATCTTGCAAATCATCTTTAGCCAAGAAACCAAAGCAGCCATTCAGGCAAATACATGCTAGAGTAATGCTTTCAAAAATGTCCAGTGAATTCTCAGGTCTCTTCACTTCCCAGTACCTCAGTATGAAACTATAACACATATTAAATGACAGAAGTTGTCATGAAAAGCCTTTTCACTGCGAGAGAGAAAACCAATGCTTTTAAACATGCTTTACAAAAATCCAAGTGTTCAATATGAGTACTATCATAATGCCAAGAAATCTATGTTAATGAATTCTAAAACCTGTGAAATTTGGATGAACACTGAGTGATCAATTTTTATTTGAGAAAAAAATATAACTAATCAATCAATGTGATTTTCAGAGAACCAAGTGAAAACCCTGATATTCATTATATTATTTGTATTTGTTGTGTTTTACTAACATTACTTCTGCCTTAAGCACATAAACTTGCTATATTTGATATTTGGCTGGCCTGATTCACAGAGTAACCTATGAATCATAAATAATGACTAACTCTCAAAACAGAACTTAGAGGAAATATAATTATATCTAAGATATCAAAGTTAATTCCAATGCTAATTATTAATTCATAATATAGTATTTTCATAGATCTGAAACCCCATTCTGTAAAATACATTAACTGGATATTGTAATTGAAGTCTCTATGTTGGAGCCTATGTGTTCTCTCATCATTTACCTCCCACTTTAAAGTGAGAATATGCAACATTTGCTTTTCTGTTCCTGTGTTTGTTTGCTAAATATAATGGCCTCCAGCTCCATCCATGTGCCTGAAGAAAAACATGATCTTGCTCTTTGTTTATGACTGCTAATATTCCATGGTGTATATGTACCACATTTTCTTTATCCATTCTATCACTGATGGACATAAAAACTGAGCCTCAAAGAGGCTATATAAATTGCTTAAGGTTGCACAGCTATGAAGTAGAAAAGTTGGGTTTCAAATCAAGGTAGTCAGCTTTCTAGAGTCCATAAACTACTGTGTTATTCAATGTTTTTGAGTCATGATATGAGAAAAAACTTTGTTATGTTGTCTCAGAGGTACTAATTATGCTGTTTCTTTCTAGCTTTTTGCTCACTAGTTTTTCAAATCCTATTAATATTTATACCTGTATTATTGTTACCTCCTCTGGAAATGGTAAATATGGTATAGAATAAGCATCTTCTATATCATCTTCATGTATTGCAATATGTGTCAATCACTTATGGATTTATTTTAACAAAAATGATTTTGGAGCAATGCCAATAGAATGGAATAAGCCAAATGGTTAAATTGGCATTCTTGTAGAGATACGAAGTCTCATAATTGTCTCATTGTCTCAAAGATATTTTTGACAATCACTTCAATTTTTTTAATAGACATGGGTCTCAGAATTTTTGTTTCTTTATAGGTCAATTTTGAACCTTTTATTGTTTTTTAAAATTTTGCCATGTCATATGAGTTTCTGCATTTTTTTGGCATAGAGCTGCTCATAATATTTCTGTTTCTTTTAATAAGTCTATACTTTAAACCTTTTCATTCTTGATATTAGTGATTTGTATACTGTTTTTATTTTGATCAATTTTAGTTATAAAATTTCAAATAGTGTTCATCTTCATAAAGAATTAACAGTAATTTTTGCATTACTAATTTTATCCATGTGTTTGGGTATTCTCGAGCTTCTTATATTTATAATTTCCTTCATTTCACTTAGTTTGTTTTCACTTTGGTCTTCAGTTTTTTTCTTCTTAAGAAAGAAAACTTAGGTGTTTAATTTTATATCTTTATTTTTCTAAATTTAACTATTTAAAGCTATGAATTTCTCCCTAAGCACTGTTTTAGTTGCAAACTACATGTTTTGGTATGTGTGTATTCACTATCGCTGCAGTTCAAAAACTTTGTAATTTTCCTGTAATTTGTTCCTTCACCCATCAATTGTTTAGAAGTGTTGTATTTAATATTTTCCCAGATAATTTATGGTTAATCGTTTATAAATAAGTTCCACTGTAGTGAGAGAAGACTGTATATAATTTCAATCTTTTTACATTTATCGAGAGTTATTTATGACACAACAGATAATTTATATTGATGAGTTTACCAAGTACACTTAAAAATATGTAGTTTGTGTTTTCTGGTATAGCATTCTTTAAATATCAATTAGATCAAGGTGATTTATGGTGGGGTCCAAATCTTCTGTGACATTAATGATTGTTTTTCTAGTTTTTTCTCAGTAGATGAGAATTTCTCCATCAATTTCTGGAATTAAAGTTCACAATTACAAAATCATGCATCACTTTTGTTAAGCATATGTGTATTTATAATTGTCTTCCTGTCCAGTTTATCATGAAATGTCTTCCTTTACCTCCATAATACTTTTTCTTGAAGTCTATTATGCTGAGTTTATTACATATAGTCTAATCTTATGTTTTCCAGTTCTGAGGCACTGCTGTTTCTATTCATTTACTCCCAAACTATCTGTTTCTGTATTTAAAGCATGGCTCTTGCAGGCATCAGAAAACTGAATCTGGCCTTTTAATTTACTCTAAGAAACTGTCTTTTAGTTAAAATATTTAGAGTGCTAACATTCAGTATTATTAATATGGTTGGATTTAACTCTATTATTTTACTATTCAATTTGATTTTTCCTTATATGTCCTTTTTATCTCTGATCTGCCTTTCCGACTTTCTTTAGCCGTTTTGAATATTACCTGGAATTCCATTTTACCCCAGTTATTGGCTTTTTATATCCTGTTTTTATTATTTTGAAGTGGTTGTTCTGCAGATTGCAATATATATTCCTAACCTTTCAGTTTAAAGTTAACACTGTACCACTTCATAGAAAATGTAGAAACCTTTAATATATATGTTCCCATTTTACTCTTTTATCATTTACATTTGAAAAAAGTCACAAAACTGCATTTTCATTTTAGCTTTAAACAGTCCTTTGTGTTTTTTTTGTTCATTCTCAGATACTTAGTTATTTCTAGTATTCTTCATTCCTTCCTGTTAACCCAAGTTTCTTTGTGGGACAATTTCCCTCAGCCTGAAAACTCCCTGTAGCATTTTTTTGGAGTTCAGATGTGCTAATGAGAATCCTCTCAGTGTTCTTTTCTTTTAAAATATTGTTTCATCTTCATTTCTGACATATTTTTACTAAATATAGAATTCTAGGTCATCCCATTTTTTCTTTCACAAATTTAAAGACTCTTTCACAGTCTTTGGCCTTACTGATTTCACAGGACAAATCTATGGATATTCAAATGTTCCTTTGTATATAATGTGCCTTTTTCTCAGGCTTCTTTTAAATTTCTTTAAAAAGGACTATCTCTTGACAACTTGGTTTTCGTTTTCAATATATCCTGTTTTACATGCACTGTACTGCTTGTTTCTGTACCTTCATGTCTTTCAGAAAAGATGAAAGAGTTTTGCTCATTATTTCCTTTTTCCCTTACTCCCTTGTGCTGATACTAATGTTTAAAATGATTATTATTATGTTTGGATTTAAAAAAATCTACCAAACACTTCATGTGATTTAAATTTAAGACATTAGTAACAAATCCTGCTAGTCCTCAATTTCACCTAGTATTTGATCACGGTTTCTAAGATGATCAGTCAGATTTGACTGCATGCAAGTCCAGGAGACAAGAAATCATGAATATAAATTGTTTCCCTCTGTTAGTCTGATTAGTCTAAGAGGTGTTAGAGCTGTAGTGAGAAAAAGCGTTCTGCTTGTTCTAGTTTAGTATGGTTTAAGCAAAGGAGATACCAAGGGAGGCTGCTGCATTACTCAGTTGTGTGCATAATGCAAACCTCCCAAAAAGTCAACAAACAGTTCAACTTTCACACAGAACATAGCTCAGCTATCTGATAATTAAAAATAACAGTTCTGTTGTTGGTTTCTGTCTATTTCCTTAATCGATGAAGTCATCTGAGCTACTTCTCTTTTATGATTATATGTGGAGGCCAATGAATCTGTTTCCCTATGTCACATCTCACAAGACCTTCACTACCTCAAGTTATTTATTCTAGACATCTAGAATAAAGCTTTTTAAAGTCAGGTGCAGCCTTTTATTTCTGTGTCATTATACATCATACCAACTTGATGTTCTCTGTTGGGGATTCCACAAAGTTTGCCTTCTCTTTGGGGAGCTGATTCTCAGCAAAAATACTTATATCCTTAGAGAATAAATGGCAGTATCATATATATGTATAATCAATATGTAATACCAAAAAGAACATGTTAAAACATTTTTCCAAAGGAGGAGGCAGAGCAGGATAGATGAATAGCACCCTTCGGTGATCGTCCCCCAACAGGAGCACCAAATTGAACAACTACTTGCAAGAAAACATCTTCATAAAAACAAAACACATCAGGTAAGGGATCACAATACCTGGGTTTAACGTAATATTAAAAAATGTTATTGAAGAAAATAAGAAAGTCAGTCTTACATTGTCTGCACCGCCCTTCCACCATTATTCACCAGTGCTACATGGAGTATCTGTGTGCTTGAAGGAGGTGAGTGTGGGTCTTTGCATTGGAACCCAGTGATTCTTTGTCACAGTGGAACACATCACAGGGAAGAAAGAGGGTGCATTTAGATCAACCCTGGCCTAGAAGCAGATTCACAGTCTCAGTCTGAGGAAACCAAGTCCTGGCAAGCTGCACCACTAGCTCACTAAAGTGGCCAGGGGCCTGGAATAAATATGAGTTGCTGTCAGGCCACAAAAATGACTGTCTTTGGGCCAGCTCTGGTGATTCCCTGGTCTTGGATGCAGTAGACCTGTGGTGTGTGCAACCCAGTGGTGACACCAGCTCTAGCAGCCAAGGGATCACCTGTATCTCTCATACCCAAATTCCAAGCAGTACAGCCCAGACAGAACTCCTTCCCCTTGGGGAAAAGAGAGAGAAGAGTACAGAGGACTTTATCTTGCAATTTTGATATCAGTTCAGCGACAGTAAAATAAAGCACCAAGCAGATTCCTAAAACCCAGGTCTTAGCTTCTGAATGGTGTTTCAAATAAAAAGAGATTAAAGATTTAAACCTAAGACTTAAAACTATAAAGATACTACACAATAAAACTGGAGGAAACATTCCAACACATTGATTTGTACAAAGATTTTTTGAGTAAGGCCTCAAAAGCACAGGCAACTGAAGCAAAAATTGGCACATCAATCTAAAAAGCCTTTGCACAGTGCAAAGAACAATCAATGGAGTAAAGAGACAATCCACATAACGGAAGAAATGACTTGCAAACTGCACATCTGACAAGGGATTAATAACTAGAATATATAATGAGCTCAAACAACTCAGTAGCAATAAAACCAAATAATTCAATTTAAAAATAGGCAAAAGTTCTGAATAGGCATTTTAAAAATTATTATACTTTAAGTTCTGAGATACATGTGTAGATGTCCAGGTTTGTGACATAGGCATACACATGCCATGGTAGTCTGCTGCATCCATCAGTCTGTCATCTGTGTTAGGTATTTATCCTAATGCTATCCCTCCCATGGCCCCCCACCCCCCAACAGGCCCCAGTATGTGATGTTCCCCTCCATGTGTCCATGTGTACTGATTGTTTAACTACCACTTATGAGTAAGAACATGTGGTGTTTGGTTTTCTGTTCCTGTGTTAGTTTGCTGAGAATGATGGTTTCCAGTTTTATCCATGTCCCTGCAAAAGACATGAACTCCTCCTTTTTTACAGCTGCATACTATCCCATTATCAATATGTGCTACATTTACTTTATCCAGTCTATCATTGATGTGCATTTGGATTTGTTCCAAGCCTTTACTATTGTGAACAGTGCTGCAATAAACATACATGTGCATGTGTCTTTATAGGAGAATGATTTATAATCCTTTGGGTATATACCCAGAAATGAAACCGTTGGGTCAAATGGTATTTCTAGTTCTAGATCCTTCAGGAATCACCATATTAACTTCCACCATGGTTGAACTAATTTATGCTCCCACCAATAGTGTAAAAGTGTTCCTTTTTCTCCACATCCTCTCCAGCATCTGTTGTTTCCTGACTTTTTAATGCACTCCCAAATTCACTGCAGCACTCTTTATAATAGCCAAGATATGAAATCAGTCTAAGTGTCCATCAAGAGATTAATAGATATAATGTGACACACACACACACACACACACACACATATAAATATATATAAAATGAAACTTTATTAAGCCATAAAAAAGAATGTAATCCTCTCATTCACAGCAACATGAATTCAACTGGTCAATATTATGTGAAGTGAAATAAGCCAGGCATAGAAAGACACCTACAGCACGGTCTCACTCAGGTGAAGGAACTAAAAAAAAAAAAAAAAAGGTTGAACTCGAGAAGATAGTAAAATGATGGTTACATAAGGCTAAGAAAGATAATAGTGAGTTGGGGATAAAGTGGGAATGGTTAATGAGTACAAAAACAGAGTTAGAATGAATAAGATCTAGCATTCAGTAGCACAATAGGGTGACTAAAGTTAACAATTTATTGTATACTTGAAATAACTAAAAAAGTTGAATTGAAATGTCTCCCACACAGAGAAATGGTATATGCTTGAGGTGAAGGATATGCTAATTACCCAATTATACTGACTTGATCATTACACATTACATGACTGTATCAATTTCTTACATGAACCTTCTAAACATCTACAACTATTATGTACCTGTAATTTTTAAAAAATATTTTTCCCACAGAATACACCCTAGAAAAGAATGTATTTATAAAGAATATGCATTAAGTACATACATCTCTAATTTTAAAATATATTTTATTTTTCCTGGCATTCTGAATACAGAAATACTATAAGCAACTCTCATCTAATACTTTATCCAATTCCAGATTCACTGAGGCTGCCATATTGCCTCTTAACAGTCATCATACTCCCTTAGAACTGCTGATCCAAATCTTAATTTATTAGAAGGAGAAATGGCTTTAGATAATTTTGTTCAGTTAATTGTGTTTTTTTCACATTTTCTGGGAGTGGTTTAATTTAGTCTGGAACATCTTGTTCATTATGCAGTAACTTGAATATCTAATATTCTAGATAAACAAAGAACAAAGAGTTTTTAGCTATGTTGCCTGAATATCTCATTTATGAATCATGTTTCATATAATCAAATGAAAATACTATAAATTTGGCATTTTAACTACACATTAGATGAGAAAACTTGTCAATATATTACCATTTCTCAGGAATAAGAAATTCTTCAATTGATTTCTTTTTGGCTCATCTGTGGCTTATTAAAAAAATTCTTGAAAGTTGACACCATTTATATTAATCAAGTAAATCAAGTAAATGATTAGTGTTATTCATTTAATAACACTGTGAATGTAAATTATACAGAAATGTTTACAATAGCCATTTAATTTATAACACTGGAAATATCTCAATGATTAGTTAGAAAATTAAATAAAATAGTCTGACACTAGTTTTATTATTTAGCAACCTGTTTTTCTACTGTGGATAGTGAAGTGTTGTCTGGATGAGCCCTAATATAAAACAAGTATGCTAGTAAGTACTATCAATATCTGAGTCATTGTATTATCATTCTTCCAGTGTTTTGTAGTCCTTTAGAATAACTTTATTTTATGATATTATTTTCAAATATTTATTGAATAGCCTTGTTAGAATTTACTTATTAATACTAACTTATGGGGGTTTTTTTAAGCAAAAAAATTTTGGAACTTATTAAGTATTACTGGTTTATTATAAAACTCTGCCTAAAACACTTGAGTGCTTTCATTTACACTTTAATTTTTAATTATTATTTTTTTTAAGAAACCGAGTGTCACTTTGTCACCCAGGCTGGAGTGCAGTGGCACCAACTTGGCTTACCACAGCCTCCACATCCTGGATTCAAACAATCCTACGGCCTCACCTTCTAAAGCAGCTGGGACTACATGTGCATGCCACCATGCCTTGCTAAGTTTCATCTTTTAGTGAAGATGGTGTTTCACCATTTTAGCCAAGGTAGTCTCAAACCCCAGACTTTATGTGATCTGCCTGCCTCAGCCTCCCAAAGTTCTGGGATTACGGGCTTGAGCCACTGCGCCTGGCCTATACAGTACTTTACTTTTTAAAGACTATAATAATAATAAGATAGGCTGTTTCCATTATGTCTTAAGTAAATAATTCCATTAGTTGGTAAGGATTCAAGAAATCAGGTAACTGTGGTGTAGAGAAAATTAACATCATCTTTCGTATGTACCATCCAATATAATTTTTCTTCCTGCAGCATTCCTGATAGACGTTTATTGATTTCTGGTATTATTCAACTAGACAAGGTCATTATCATAAGCAGTAGCTTATTTTATTATTGCATATGTTTATATTAGCTATTGTTAAAAAAAAAAGTCAGTATTTAAAGGCTTAAAACAACAAACATGTAATTAGCTCACAAGTCTTAGGGGTACCTGAGGGATGAAAAGCCTTGCTCATGCATCTTTAAATAGCTGCTACAGCTGTGGATCCATTGGTTAATTTGGAATGGATATTCTCAAATGTCTAAGGCTTCTGGGCTGAATCAGCTAATTGAGCTCTACTCTGCATGGCCTTTCGTTCTCCAGGAGGCTAGCTTGGGCTTGTACACATGTCAAGCACAGGAGCTGACAGACAGAGAATGCATTGAAGGCTCCTTGAGGATTAGACTTTGAACTGATACACTGTCTCTTCTGCCGTATTGTATTAGACAAAGCAAGTCAAAAGGCCAGTTCAGATTTAAGAGATGGAGAAAAAGACTGTGTCTCTTGAATATAGGAGTTGAAAATTCCCATTCAAAAGGATTATATATATATATATATATATATATATATATATATATAGAGAGAGAGAGAGAGAGAGAGAGAGAGAGACAGAGAGAGAGAGAGAGAGAGCGCGCACCATTTCATGTGCAAAGACATACATAGGCTCAAAATAAAGGGATGGAGGAATATTTACCAAGCAAATGGAAAGCAAATAAAAAGCAGCATTGCAATCCTAGTTTCTGATAAAAGAGAGTTTAAACCAACAAAGATCAAAAAGACAAAGAGGGGCATTACATAATATAAGGGGATCAAAGCAAAGAGAAGAGGTAACTATCCTAAATACATCTGCACCCAATACAGGAGCACCCAGATTCATAAAGCAATTTCATAGAGACCTATAAAGAGACTTAGACTCCCACACAATAACATTGGGAGGTTTAAACACCCCACTGTCAATGTTAGACAGATCAACTAGACAGAAAATTAACAAGGATATTCAGGAACTGAACTCAGCTCTGAACCACATGGAACTAATAGACATCTATAGGACCCTTCACCCGAAATCAAAAGAGTATATATTTTTCTCAGCACCACATAGCATTTCTTCTAAAATGGACCACATAATTGAAAATAAAACACCCTATAGCAAATGCAAAAGAACGGAAATCGTAACATGTCAGACTACAGTGCAATGAAATTAGAACTCAGGATTAAGAAACTCACTAAAAACCACACAACTACATGGAAACTGAACAACCTGCTCCTGAATGACTAATAGGTAAATAATGAAATTAAAGCAGAAATAAGAAAGTTCTTTGAAACCAATGAGAATAAAGAGACAATGCACCAGAATCTCTGTGATACAGCTAAAACAGTGTTTAGAGGGAAATTTATGGCACTAAATGCCACCATAAGAAAGTGGGAAAGATCTAAAATTGACACCCTAGCATCACAATTAAAAGAACAAGAGAAGCAAGAGAAAACAAATTCAAAAGGTAGCAGAAGACAAAGCTAGAGTATCACAGATTTTTAAAAGGGAAGGAAATAATTGAGACATTTTGCAATAAATCTACCACAATATATTTTGTTTACAAAGTTCTTTAAAATATTGAGCTGAACGTTTATCCTCATAACTGCCTTTTCAGAAACACACACACACAGTCTACTTCCTTTCTCTATGAATTTTAGTATTAGATTTGTATCTTCATAAGATTTATTCCTCCACCATTCCTCTCATCAGTTCTTGCCATCCTAGTGACTTTATTCTGAAAGCTAGTAATCAAGAATCCTATTCAAATTTGAATTCTTCCTGAACTAAAATCACAGCTGCTGATACAATTTTAAAATAAAGGGTAAAGAAAGGTATTTAACTTCAGTAATATGAATAAATTCTTTCTACTAACCCAACCAAAAAAGTTGGTTTTTGGGGGAAAGTCATATATTAATCAATCAGTTCAGTTTCAAAGACATTAAAAAAAAGTTTCCATAAGCAAAGCACAATGCTTGCACCAGATGTACAAGGTAAAAACAAAGCAATAGCCCCTGCCATCAAAAAGCTTAGCTGTAACAGAAAAAGTATTCCAACAAGCATATCATTTCCAATATGGTAATGATTAAGCTTGAGGTATGCATAAGATTCTATGGGAGAAGAGAATGGCATAATACTTTTAAAGTATTATTAAATAATTACTACTAGGTTAATCTGCCCTCAAATTATGAGAAAAAAAAACAAACCAGATTTTGAAATTAGGTTGACCTAACAGTATGAACCATACTATCAGATAGTCATTTTGCAAAATTATCAACTGCCACAAAATTAACATTTTTTTATTCCAAAGCCATAAAATATATTTTAAAAGTGGAGACAAGATTTAATAGTGAAACTTTATCGCATCTTGCTGGTTTCAACCAAGTTTTCTAGTCATTTCAAGTATAAACTCTATTGCTTTTTATCTGACCAATCTTTTCCCACTTAAAATCCACATTCTACCACAATCATATTTTTCTTTAATTTTGAAACTTTGCTCTTCCTAGGAGAAAGCAATAAAGTAATATAGAATTTCTCTAGAGATTTCTTTCCATTTTGCCCCAGAAAAATTAACATTCTCTATTCAATTCTTTAACTCACAACATATAACGCATATTACTCTCTTAAACAAACACTATAATCTGTCAAATGTTTCAAAAATTACCATGTTTATCACATTCCTCTGCTCAACTGGATAACAACATGACTATAAACCCACAAAAAGAGGTAAATTTGCCATGACATTTTCTCCGCAACTGTTGTTGGCTTCTTTTCACATTCTTGTGTCTCATGTCATATTCTTTGCTAAGGCCTCACAAACCTACTGCCAGATAAATACTCAGCAACCATATTAAGGCATCAATTTAAGAAGCTGCCCTTTTAGGAAATCAGAGTAGTATTTACCAATATCCCAGTTTTCTGGTTCCTTTACTTTCTCCATGAAGTCACAAATATTGCTAACTTGAGTTTCAAGGACATTTATCGAAATTTCCTAGGGACACTGCATTTTTAATCTATTTGACAGTAACAGTAGGCAAATTTGTTATTAGATCCTCTTGCAAAGGCATGAGAATGATACAGCAAGTGTTGGATTCTCAAGGGAAAGGGTAAGAGAGGGGTGAGGGATAAAAGATTACAAACTGGGTACAACGTACACTGCTCAGGTGATGAGTGCACCAAAGTCTCACAAACCACCAGGAAAGAACTTACTCATGTAACCAAATACTACCTGTTCGCCAAAAACCTATGAAAATAAAATATTTTTAAAATTGTCAGATTCTCAGTTACTTTGGAAAAACAATTTTCAACATTTTGTTTATGCTTTTATGTAAGCTTTCAAGACTTCTTCTTATTGGATAAAATGGAAGAAATAGGGTTTCAGTAATTGTAATTTCTCCATGACATCTGCTATCATTTCTCTCTGTAGCTATGCTCTTTTTCCTGATTGCTTTCTGTAGAATTAATTATGAACATTCAGCCACCAAGTGACATTTTTCAACTCAAGCTTCAACTAGTTATAAACTTTGGTTTCCTTCAAATTATTTTACCATGATTAGTAGCCTTTAGAAATTTTTACTAGTTAATTCCTATTTATCTTTTCTTGTTACTTTCACTAGTGAATTTTATTTTTAAGTTTTTTATATTATGCCAAATATGTTTTCATTACCGAAAACTAGGGTTGAATGACCAAACTGGATGTGGAGCAATAATTCGGATTAGAGTAGGTATCCTAGTTTATTTTATGGTGCTATAACAGAAGATCTGGTAGTGGGTAATTTATTTCTTACAAAGATTTGTTTTTTACAATTCTGGAGGCTGGGTAATCTAAGGTTGAGGGACTTGAATCTGTCAAAGGGCTTCTTCTTCTTCTTCTTCTTCTTCTTCTTTTTAAGATGGAGTTTCACTCTTGTTACCCAGGCTGGAGTGCAATGGCACTATCCTGGCTCACTGCGACCTCTGTCTCCTGGGTTCAAGCAATTCTCCTGCCTCAGCCTCCCAAGTAGCTGAGACTACAGGCGTGCACTACCATGCCCAGCTAATTTTTGTATTTTTAGTAGAGTCGGGGTTTCACCATATTGACCAGGATGGTCTCAATCTCTTGACCTCGTGATCCACCTGTCTCAGCCTCCCAAAGTGCTGGGATTATAGGCGTGAGCCACTGCACCCAGCCAGGGCTTCTTACATTATCATTCCATGGCAGAAGTGAAGGGCAAGAGATCATGAATGAGAGAGATCAAGAGACGGCCCAACTCACTTTATTAATTCACTCTTGAGACAACAAACTAACTCCCACATTACCTACTCACTTCTTAAGGGCTCCACCTCTTAACACTATTGCATTGGGAATTAAGTTTCCAAGATATAAACTTCAGGAATACGTTCAAACTGTAGTTGTGGGTGACAGTAGAAAGTCTAGATGAACAGTTGGGGCATCAGCAGAATTTGAAGGGAAAGAGTAGTATTAGAAAAATCTAATTAAAAAGAAAATTTCTCCCAACTCAGAAAACTGATCTAGAAACATCAAAGTAAAAAAAAAAAATATATCGCATAAGAACTAAACAAAAAATGTGATATGTATCACAGGCAATCTACTAAGAGACTGCTAAGACAGAAATAAATCTCACCATTCATACAACAAAGCAGATACAACTTATAACATCTTCTTGAGGTAGATAATAAATTGTCCTGAAAAAAAAAAAAATAGAGTACTTCATAGCACTCATTTGATATACAAATTCCCTCCTAAAATTATCTGGCGATGGGGTGACCATCTGTGTAAGTTAACAGACTTTATATGCAGGAAGCAAAATTTCTATCTTTATGTTAGGAGATAGTTTTGCAACTTGGAGCCAGAAATCTGTGAAAGGTAGACACCTATTCTTCCACAAAAAAAAGGAGAGAGAGTGGGGGATGGAGGGGTAGAGAAAGAGACAGAGAGAGAGAGAGAGAGAGAGAGAGAGAGAGAGAGAGAGAGAGATGTGTTATGTCTCTTGATGTCTAAAGATACCTCCCAACTCCTTCAAAAAGACATTACTTGACCATCTAATTTAGGTTTTGAAGATAAACATACATCTCAAAGATGCATAGAAAGAACTTACCATTGCATTTTTTTGTAAAGTAGGTGTTCCAAGAAAAGGAGAGAAAGGGAAATATCTTTCCTTATTTTCAACAGGGAGAATTAACTTTCTATTTTTAATTTGTATTTGTTCTTACAGTAAGCAAAGATATTCAGAGACGGGTGACCACAAGAAGAACAAACTGGGATTGAGGAACTGGGTCTACTTAATGAAATCAGTTTACAAGGTTTGATAAGAAAGGATCTATTTGGGAAACAGAGATAATATTAGTCAAGTTAATTTAGATAATTTGAACTACTGGTTCAAGACTTGTTCCATTCTATCAAAATAGAAAGCTTGTTCCCAGAACCTATGTACAAGTCACTAAGTTGGAAGATACAGATACAGGGTGATTTGAGGAAGTTGGGGGCAGAAAGTCAAACATGTTTATACTTCTAATATTAATATTTAGTTTTGCTGTTTTAGCTGGAATTCATATCTCTTTTTAAAAATTTAAAGCCATCTTGATTACTCTAAATCTTTTCTTAAAATTACTCATTTTTACTTCATAATAGATGCTCTATAGCATTTCATTCATCACCATCTCAAAAATGGAATCATTTGAATTTACTGTTTATAGTCGTGCGCCCATTGTTTCAGCCATCCAGTCTCTTTCAAACAGAATATTTAAAAGATGCAACTTTTTCACCTATTCTTCCAAATTCCATTGCTTCTTTCTCAGAAACTTAGTAGAGGTTTATTCCTGACTGCTTTGGACTTCGTAATTTTTCCCCACATGATTTGCTGAAAAATGTATGCTTCTACAATGACTGTCAAGTACCTCATCATTTGAGAACACAAATTAAGTTTGGACAACCTGTTTTTCCATAGCAGGCACTGGCAGGTTGCTATATTCCACTGAAGAGAGAAATTCACCAAACACACATTACCAAGGTTTCATTCTTTGCTGTGTCAAATTTCCTCTTAACCTCCAGGATCTGTGAATCCATTTCTTACTGTTTCACTTGAGATGACTGTTCCTTCAAATTCTTTAGAAGCATTCTCTTCCTGATATAGGATAGAGAAGTCAGAAGACTGCTATATCTATGCAATATAATTGAGATAATAATAGTACTTATCACATAAACATTTGTGAGGGAGGCTTGCATGTATATATTCTTATAAATATAGAGTATAGAAAACTGTGAGAACCTGAAGGTCACAATCATTAAATACTTTGAGCTAGGCTGTTTCTAATATCCACTCCAGCCCTTAATTCTAATACACAATAAACTCAGAAAATCTGTTTCAGTTTTCAGTGTGACAGATCTTATCTGTTTTATAAATAAGGGGTAATAGTTTTTCCTCTGTTCACAGGTATTATTGAAATCTTTTCACATGTATCCCTAAAAGAAAGAGCCACATTCACATTCAGTCATGATCTGCATCAAGAACAAAAAGACATAACGGATAAAGAAAGAAAGATTTCATATTTGTGAAAACAGTAAGAAAGATATAATTCAAGACTATTGCAATAAAGGTATTGTCACAGCAGAGAGAAATCAGCTTCAGTGCTGAATACAGCAAAGACAGCGGTGAATTATAGCCAATGAGCAGAGTGTGGGGGTCAGCAGATTGAAAATTACTATGGGGAGGCATCAAGGATAGAAAGATTCTTGCTAAATTAACAAAACAGGATTCTTGCTGAAGACAGGCCAAGGACATATACATTAAAGGTAGAGAATGAGAAATGTAATAAGCTATCAAATGAATTATACATAGGGAAGAGGTGGGGGGAGGGGGGATTCTTGGTAAACTGATTTAGCAGGATTCTTGCTAAATCTGGGCTAGGAAGGCCAAGGACCAAACACAAACAAAGGTCAAGGCCTATTTTAAGAGATGACTCGGAGAAACCAAACTAAAGCTTGGTTAAGAAGAGAGTATTTGCCACATCCTATGAGTTCTCAACACATTTGTCAATGTGTTCACATTTTAGCTCTCCATATTAACTTTAAATCCAACATCTACTTCAAAAATTGTCAAAGAAACTGTATTTTTTTTAAATTACTGTCCTAGGGCCCTTCGAAGCAGCTTAAAAAATGAATCAAATTCTTCTATAATTTAACTTTATAAGTGGGTGATGAGTTTTATCACTTATTGAAATGCCAACTATCTCTCCTAGAAAGAACAAACACACATGGAGAAACACACACACAGACACACACACACACACACACACACACACACGTACATACACACACATACAGAGGCAAAGATTAAAAAGGATTCCTTGGTTAATAAGTAGTTTGGGAAACACTTCATGATATGCCTCTCCTGGAAATCCACAATGCTACACATATTAGTATAGGAGAGATCTTTTAATTAAAAATAATGAAAAAAAAAGCAAAATTAAGTTTTCTTTCAGTTAGCATTCCCCAATTTTTACTCCTGACAAAGATTATTTTCATTATAACTGATAACATCAAAAAGCTAGAAAGATTTCAAGACAACTATCTAACATCACAACTGAAAGAACTAGAGAATGAAAAGCAAACAAACCCCAAAGCTAGCAGAAGACAAGAAATAACCAAAATTAGAACAGAATTGAAGAAGATATAGACACAGAAACCCTTCCAAAAAATCAACTGATCCAGGAGCTTTTTTTGAAAAATAAAAAAATAAAAAAAAATAATAGACCTCTAGCTAGACTAATAAGGAAAGAGAGAAGACATAAAAAATAATAATAATCAGAAATGAAAAGGGGGGATATAACCACTGAACCAAAAGAAATAAAAACAACCATCCAAGAATACTACCAACACTTCTATGCACGTAAACTAGAAAGTCTAGAAGAAATAGATAAATTCCTGGAAACATACACCTTCTCAAGATTGAACCAGGAAGAAATTAAATCCCTGAATAGACCAATAACGAGTTCTGAAATTGAGGTAGTAATAATTAGTCTACCAAGCAAAAAGAAAGAAAAAACAAACAACAAACAAACAAAGAAAAAAGCCAGAACCAGGCAGATTCACAGCTGAAGGCTACCAGAGGGACAAAGAAAAGCTGGTACCATGCCTATTGAAACCATTCCCAACAAGTGAAAAGGAGGGTCTCCTCCCTAATTTTTTCTATGAAGCCAGCATCATTCTAATACAAAACCCTACAGAAATACAACAAAAAAGAAAATTTCAGGCCAATATCCTTGATGAACCTTGATGCAAAAATCCTCCACAAAATACTGGCAAACAAAATCCAGCAGGACATCAAGAAGCCACAATCAAGTTGGCATCATCACTGGGATGCAACATAAATTTGTGTGTGTTCAACATAGACAAATCAATAAAGTAACTCATCACATAAACAGAACTAAAGACAAAAACCACAAGATTCTCTAATAGATTCAGAAAGTAACTGACAAAATTTAACATCCCTTCATGTGAAAAACTCTCTTTAAACTAGGTATTGAATGAATATACTTCAAAATAATAAGAGCCATATATGACAAACCCACAGCCAATATCATACTGAGTGGGCAAAAGCTGGAAGCATACCCCTTGAAAACTGGAACAAGACAAAGATATCTTCTCTCAACACTCCTATTCAACATAGTATTGGAAATCCTGGCTAGGGCAATCAGACAAGGAAAAGAAATAATAGGCATCCAAATAGGAAGAGAAGAAGTTACACTATTCCCATTTTCAGATGACATAATCCTGCATCTAGAAAACCCCATAGTCTCTGCTCAAAAGCTCCTTCAGCTGATAATCCACTTCAGCTAAGTCTCAGGGTACAAATTCTATGTGCAATAACCACTGCATGCCTATACACCAACAACAGTCAAATCAAGAGCCCAATCAGGAATGAAATCCCCTTCGCAATTATCAGAAAAATAAAATAGCTAGAAATATTGCTAACTAGGAAGGCAAAAGGTCTTTGTGAAAAGAACTACAAACTACTGCTCAAAGAGATCAGAAATGACACAAACAAATGGAAAAACATTCTCTGCTCATGGATGGGAAGAATCAATATTGTGGAAATGGCCATCCTGCCCAGAGCAATTTATAGATTCAATGCTATTCCCATTAAGCTACCATTCTCATTCTATACAGCATCAGAAAAAAAAACTATTTTAAAATTCATATGAAAGGAAAAAAGACCTTGAATTGTGAAGACAACCCTAAGTAAAAAGAACAAAGCTGGAGGTATCACGCTACATGACTTCGAACTATACTACTAGGCTACAGTAACTAACACAGCACGGTACTGGTACAAGAACAGACACATAGACCAATGGAACACAATAGAGAACTCAGAAGTAAGACACAATTACAACCATCTGATCTTCGACAAATCTGACAAAAATAATCAATGGAGGAAAGGATTCCCAATTAATAAATGGTGCTGAGAGAACTGGTTAGCCATGTACAGAAAATTAAAACTGGACCCCTTCCTTACACCATACACAAATATCAACTTGTTAAATTAGAGAATTAAATGTAAAACCTAAAACTATGTTAAAAAAAAAAAAAACTCTAGAAGAAAACCTATGCAATACCATTGAGGACATAGGTAAGGACAAAGGTTTCATGATAAAGATGCCAAAAGTAACTGCAACGAAGGCAAAAATTGACAAATGAGGTCTAATTAAACTAAAAAGCTTCTGCACAGCAAAATTATCATCAGAGTGAACAGACAACTTACAGAATGGGAGAAAATTTTTGCAATTTCCACTTCTGACAAAGATCTAATATCCAGCATCTATAAGGAACTTAAACAAATTTACAAGAGTAAAGCAAACAACTCCGTTAAAAAGTGGGCAAAGAACATGACAGATGCAGCCAACAAACATATGAATAAAAGCTCAACATCACTGATTATTAAAGAAATGCAAATCAAAACCACAATGAGATACCATCTCACACCAGTCAGAACGCCTAATATTTAAAAAGTTCAAAAAAACTGGTGGAGTTATGGAGGAAAAGGAACACTTTTACCCTGTTGGTGGGAGTATAAATTAGTTCAACCACTGTGTAAGACAGGGTGGTGATTCCTCAAAGACCAAGAGGCAGAAATATCATTTGACCCAGCAATCCCATTACTGGGTATATACCCAAAGGAATATAAATCATTCTATTATAAAGATGCATGTATATGTATGTTCATTGCAGCACTATTCACAATAGCAAAGGCACAGAATCAATCTAAAGGTCCATCAATTACAGATAAAGAAAATGTGGTATATATACACAATGGAATATTGCGCAGCCACAAAAAGGAACAAGCTCATGTACTTTGCAGGGAGATGGATGGAGCTAGAAGCCATTTTCTTCAGCAAACTAACCCAGGAACAGAAAATCAAATACAGCATGTTCTAACTTATAAGTGGGATCTGAATGATGAGAAAACATCACATGGACACATCTGGGGTAACATCACACACTGGGGCCTGTCAGAGGGTGGGGGATCAGAGAAGAGAGAGCATCAGAAAGAATAGCGAATAGATCCTGGACTTAACACCTATATTATGGGAGGGTCTGTACAGCTAATCACCATGACACATGTTTAACTATGTAACAATCCTGCACATCCTGCACATGTATTCCTGAACTTAAAATACAAGTTGGAAATAAAACAAGCGAAAAAGAAAATTGGCTCTTTTATTAAGAAATACTTAATACCATAGAATTCTACCAACGTAAAACAAAATGTGTATAATCTGTCACTGAAAAAAATTTGGTCATGTATTACTGATTAGCCACCTTAACTATAAAAAGAGCCTTGGCATGATACATGGAAAACATTTTATTTCTTGTATAATAGTTACTGATTTTACAAGAATCAGTTACTTGCAAGATATATTAGAAATATTATAGGGAGCTGAACATTTGAATGGAGTTCTTAAGTAATACATTTAAATAAGTACAGATGAAAAGCTTTTCTCTGTGCAGGTTAAGTTGTTTTCTAAGTCAATGTTCCTTATTCGAGATCATTTAACCAAATAATTTACATAGATAACATTTCTTTAATGGGCACAATTCCAATTTCTTCAAAAACTAATGAATTGTTAAAATTTAGAAAAAAAACTACCAAATTTGCATTTCTGTTATGAATACTGTGGGTTGTTATTTTTTAAAACATTGATTTACATTGCTTTTCACTGTTCATATATTTACTTCAACATCAATCATATACTTTTCAGTAATATATTCTGCACCAAGTATAGACTAATAAATACTATTCTCATTCAGAAGCCACCTCTCTTTCTAAAACTCTTCAGTACCAAGGTCAACACTGAGAAATACCACTAACCTTGGTCAACCCTTTTCCCCAAGGCTGGTATCTAAAACATTCCTCCTACCCGGTAAAATATGTATTTTCCACAGGACTACAATCTCGGTACCTTCCAAGATGACAACTAGCTATTTTACTAAAGGAATACATGGAAACACACTATTCCACAAATTCTAGAGGACTTCCTCATTAAGATAGTACTAGCATTTTGCCAAGAGGCTTTTGGAAATAATGATCATATTACACTGACGAATTCAAAAGAATGATTCCAATGGAGGAAATTTTATGTAGTGTGAGATAGTGCAACATTCTCACAGGCTGCTAAGAAAAGTACATGGGATGAATAACGACTGTATCTGACATTCAGTGTCACACAGTTATCACACATCTCAATTTCACAAGTAGAAATATATTTTTTTCTCTTTCAAATGTATTTTGGGAAAAATGGCAGAATTAACATTTATAAAATTTGGAATGTATATCAGTCTACTGCAGTAACATAATTTGAAGATTAATATTACTTAGAAGTAACAAAAACCCCACAGAGTTCATAGACATCACTGTATCCTCTTTCACATTTATCTTTTTGTTTCCATTGATTTTTTTTAAATGGTAATGGCTCTAGGAAAATTACAGCTCTCTTTAAACAACAGGCCAGTTTAGCAAGCTCATTCATTATTGGTTCACCTTCATTCTTGGGTACTTTGGTCATTTTTCACTCCCGTGAAAAGCTTATATAGACAGTAAAGTCACCCTGTGACAACGAATGCAGAATCTGTAATGAATTTCTACCAAATTAGAAGACAATTTATCTAATTCTATTCCCAGAGAAAAACATAATCTACATGCAAAGTGCTGATAGCAAAAATGGTAGCTATATCAAGCCAATGTAACATGTTCACATACACATATGCTTATACATTGCCAGAAAGTGCTGTTTTAGACCACTAGAAAATTGGCAAAAGCAAATAAGTTCTATTTTAGTGTTCTGTTCGGCTATTTTTCTGAAGAAATACAATCTCATTTGGTTGATGCCTAAAACAAAATTCCTTTTATTTCACTCGCATATTTCAATGTCAGGGATGTACTATATGAATTAATAGCAGCCAGGGTTTTTAAAAGTTGATTGAGATATAATTTATATAACATAAAATTTGTTTTAAATCAACAACATTTTTTAGTGTATTTGCAGTGTTGTGCAACCATATCACTATGATCCAATTTTACAGCATTTTCACACCATTTTAAAGATCTCTTGTGCACATTCACATTCTCCATTCCCATACATAGCCCCAGGCAAAAACAAATCTACTTTCTGTCTCCTGTAGGTCTTCCCAGACTAAATATATCAAAAAAATGAAGTAATATAATATGGAAACTTTTTCACTGGCTTCTCACTTTGCCTATTTTTTTTGTTGGTTTATTTATATTGTAGTATGTATTAGTGCTTCATTCCTTTTTATTGCCAAGTAAAACTCCACCATCTAGTTTTAAAAATTAAATCATGAGTATAAGCAAATAAAATAACAGCTAATACAAATGTCTTTAAAACTGACCCTGGCTCCTCTAGTCTGTCTCCTTTTCAATGTAAATTAGAAAAAAAGGCAATTTATCAGAGAGATTGTTTAGCTTTAGAATCACCAATGTAATTATACCGGGGCACAAGGCATTATTTACATTAAATTTCTCTAATGCAAACTGTTGAGTTAAATTTTTGAAATTTAACAAATTAGGTATTTTGTCACATTTTATCTTTTGATTGATGTCTACAAAATGAGACTCTTAAAGCTTTCATGAATATTAATAGCATCCCCTTCACACAGCCTTCTTCAGAGACACCAGAAATGTTTATTATAATATTGCAAATTTAAGACTCTTCTAACAATTATATGAACTCTGATTTACAAAACTATTTCAATAAGTCACTGTCAAAAACACAGCCCTAACTCAGGAAAAAATAGTTATTATAGAATCTTATTATGTATTTCAGGTTTTCTAGTTATATATATCATGTATTAGGTAATTAAACATATAATGTATAAGACAAATGTTATAATTAGATTTTTGTGAGACTTTATATTTAATCAAATATACTAAATTCAAATATATAATTCATGGAAGAAAATGCTGTTTCTAGTGTAAGTAGTTGAAATACATTTGATAAATTAAGTGATTGTAGACAAAACCACATTACCCTCTCCTCTACTTCCTCTGACTTGTGAGGACATTTTCTTAATTATCATTTTAGCATCTGATTCAGTTAGTCCCTTTACCCTAGCTTCTGCCATTTGTGACTGTAGATGACATAAATAACCACCTAGCTAACTCTTTTAGCATACTAGCTACCATCTTAAGCTTCTTCCATCCGATGCTATTGCCACTCAACTTGAACTTTTCCCTGGCACGACCACACCTTAGAATTTATGACTTAAAAGAGCCACATTTGTAAGATTTAATGCTCTGAACTTACCTTCACTGGTCAATTTTTATCCCCTACCACTTACCCACTCTTACCAAACTGTTCCCTCATTCTTATTTTGACCATTTACTCTTCAAGTGTTTCCTATTCTCTAGCATTGACTCATCTTCCTAAAATCCATAGGTAGCCATTTCCATGATATATTTACTTCCAGTAGGGTTGTCAGAAAATATATAGGACTTTCAGTTAAATTTGAAAAACCATAAAAACAACAAACAGCTTTAAGTATAGTATGTTCCACGCAATATTGAGAAATTCAAATTTAACTTGTTGTGCAGTATTTTTATTTACTAAGTTTGGCCACCCTAAATTCTACCCAAGAATTGTTTACTGTTTGTCTTTCCACTTTTTATTTTGCTAGCCTTTAAAACCAGGTAAACAAGACTGTATATTCAGCACTAGCTATATATATTCAGAGTCTAGTGCAACACAGAAATGTGGGTCTCATAAAAAACTGTTAAGAATTACAAGACAGTCGCAGCAGAACATTAAATCATGTATGAGGCCCTACTGCAAGCTGGGCCTTTTGCAGTTGCACTGGTCACATGTTCATAAAGCGGGCTTTGTGTGTATTTTATTTTATTTTCATTCCTGGGCTGTTTGGGAGAGTGTTATAAAACTTCTGAATCATTCACCCATTTACTCTTACATTAGAGAAATATTTACTGAATGCCTATGTAACGTAGCAAACGCTGTTAGAAATGCTGAAGATAGAGTACTGGAAAAAATCTTTTTTCATGTGTAATACACATTTGATATGTACATATATACAGTATATGATATCATAAAATATAATATCATAATATATATCTCTTATTCTTCATTATTTTCAAATAACTTTTACTTTACACAGCAAGTATTCTAATACTTACCCACAGTTTTAGCCTGAAAACCCGTCTGTTGTTGACACTCAATAGAAAAACACTATCTCTTATTTACTAAAGAAATAAAAAATCTCCAAATTAAGACAGTAAATGTCTTGCTCTTCACCTTCAAATATCCTTGAGTGTTCACTGCATTTTCTTGTTCAGTATTGTTTGTAAAGAAATGTCCCTTGTCTGTGTAGCACCCCGTGACCTCTATGATTGTACTGTCTCTTTTACCAGTAGCTCCTATTCAATCTTTCATTTATCCCTTTCATTTTTTTCCTTCTATGTATACACAATCACATGAAATAATCTCTCTTAACCTAAAAATATTTGTTACATCCTAACATTTCTCAAGGTATGGCTTGTTTTTGCTTACTTGCCTTTAACTGGTAAGTTTCTCCGGAGAGTAAACTACTCAGACCACCACTACTTTCTTATCTATAATCCCTTATCTGCATACAACACAGCTTTTTTGTTTTTGTTTTTGTTTCTTTTTTGTTTTTTTTTTCAAAATAACTTCTGGATCTGTCTTCCAAATAGTCCAAAATGAATGCCTAATTGCCAAATCTGAAAATATTTTCTTAGTCTTTAGCTTTTTGGCTGCCATAATTGTTGATGAAATTATTTACCTTTTCCTCTAATATTTGACTCTTCCTTGATGGAGTCCCTGGAACTGCAGGTCCTGTTCTATGATCTCCCTTTCTGCTTTCTTATTCTTCCTTTCTCTCTCTTTCTCCCCAACCCCTTTCCCAAATATCCCCTAAAGGTACAGATTCTCCTGAGTCTCTTCAGCCTCTGTAATATATGAAAGGAGACTTTCCTTTCTAATAGATTTCCGAGTAAAACCCCACAAAAATGCATACACTCAAACACACACAAGACTTGGCTTATTTTAAAGGGGTTCAAGTACACCTAAAAACGTTGTTTAAATCAAGTCTATGAACCCAGGGGTTAAGAACCTGTGCTCCACTTTGAGAATTGCTGCGCTGCCTCAAAAATTTCTTTCAGTATTTTGCCTTGATGTGTGCATAAATAAAATTCCAAAATTAACATCACTGATTCTATCTTTAATCTCAAACTCCCACATTCCCTATTGTCTGCTGGACACACACCAAGATGTGTTGTTAGCCCCTCATGTGCCATATTTCTGAAACGAGACTTACTCTCTACCACCCAAAACAAGTCCTCTTGAATTCTGATTTTTCAAATGTTTAATACTTTTTATTGAAATGTAATACACAAAAGCGTACAATTTTTAAGTACTCACTGATTTTTAGATAGACTGATAAAGTACCATTTTAAAGACTTTCTCCTCTATCATCTTTTAGAAATTATAAGTAAGATGGCCTGAATAGTTTATGCTATTAATATCTTGCAGGAAGGGTGTTGCAGATAGGATGCGTACCTGACTGGGTTACTGTAGTATTTCTAAAGCCCAGAAAGAACTGAAATGATTTTAGATTTGAAGTCCCAGCTGCAATAATGAAGTCCTGAATGACCGTGAACACATCTTACACTCTAAACCTCAGGTTTCTTATTTTCATTTTTCAATTTATATACAGTACATTCATTAATTTTGTTGTATATTTCCATGAGTTTTAGCAAATGCACAGTTATGTAACCACCAACACAATCAAGATACAGAACAACTTTATTACTCTCCAAAATTCCCACTTGTTATTCCTTGGAATTGAAATTTTGAGCCCATCTTTAATCTCAGGCAACCACTGGTCTAGCCCTCATTCTGTAGTTTCAGTTTTTCCAGAATTTAATCTAAGTGTAATAATATATTATGTATGAATTGCTTAGTTTAATGCATTTGAGATTCACCGATGAATTTGTATGTACCAAAAGTTTATTCATTTTTATTGCTAAGTAGTATACCATTTATATGGGCAGATTACAGTTTGCTTATCTATTTCTCCAGTCCAGGGACTTTGGTATGAAGGGTTGTTTCAATTTGGGGGAACTATACATAAAATGACTATAAACATTTACATACAGATTTTTTTGTTTGAATATAGGTTAACATTTTACTTAGACCAATATTAAGAGTATGATTACTGAATTGTACCGTAAGTATATGTTTAACCTTATAAGAAACTGGCAACCTGCCAACTGTTTTCTACAGTTACCATATAACTTTGTTTTTTTTTTTTTTTCTTCGAGACGGAGTTTCGCTCTTTTTACCCAGGCTGGAGTGCAATGGCGCGATCTCGGCTCACCGCAACCTCCGCCTCCTGGGCTCAGGCAATTCTCCTGCCTCAGCCTCCTGAGTAGCTGGGATTAAAGGCACGCGCCACCATGCCCAGCTAATTTTTTGTATTTTTAGTAGAGACGGGGTTTCACCATGTTGACCAGGATGGTCTCGATCTCTTGACCTCGTGATCCACCCGCCTCGGTCTCCCAAAGTGCTGGGATTACAGGCTTGAGCCACCGCGCCCGGCGCATATAACTTTGTATTCTTATTAGCAATGTATGAATTCCGCTCACTCTGCATCTATGCCAGTTTATTTAATTAATTTATATTCTTCTTTAGTTATTTGGATTTGTTTGCATTTGTCATTTCATAGATATACAGCAGCATCCCACTGTGTTTTCAATTTGCACTTACCTAACAGCTAATGATGCTGTTAGATACACATTGTTTAATATGCTTGATACCGTATTTGTTATTTATTTGTAAACTCAAAATTATTTACTAATCCATATTATCCCATAATATCCTAGCTATGATTTACAAAATGTATCAAGCCCATCATATATATATATGTTTTATTTGTGTGTTAGGTAGGGCTTGAATGATTTAATAACTATAGTAGTTTGCAGGGTCAATGTTGTATCAAGAATGGTTTCATCTTCAGGAAGCTTCATTTGCTAATAGTCTGGCCAGATCTACTAATAGTTTGTGTAGGTATGGAAGAAACATGACTTTTTTGGGGTAAATTTTAGATAGCACTCAGGATGAGACCAATATTTGAAAATATTTATGTACTAAATAAAGGCTAATTAGAAGGTCATCTCTTAAGAGGAGGTGCTTCACAATTCAATGAATAGAATAGCCTATTCTGTAGATGTCAGTTGACCTCATTCAGAAGTCACTTCTTTATGGCTCAGGAACAAAAAGCCTACACAGTAACTTTGGAAATTATGAACAGGGTCGGTAACACATACTTTTCCTTAATAAATACCACAACTGTGAAATATGCCATCATGGAAGGAGTGACAATGTATTTTTCAGTAGACTACACCTTTACCAAATATGGACTGCCTTCTGCTCTGACATTCTTGACATCATGACCATTAATGTGTTCAAAGCTTATTAACAGTTGTATTCTTTCAACAATGTAGTTTGTCTCACAAGGGGAAAATGAGGGTGTAAGCTGATAAGCACTCAGATTCACTGCTCTTGCCATATTTTCCATTACTTCAAAATGCCTGGTCATATTGATCGGCTGAAACAGCGTATTGCAGATTTAATTTCAGTGCCACTGGAAAACACAATGGAGTATCACAATATTCTTTTATAGGATGGGGTATATGTTACAGTGGAAGTGGCTTTCTTACTATTCCATCTAATGAGCAACTGGCAAAAGGCTGCCTCCCTAGCTCTCCAACCTTAGGCTTTGCTGTTAGGAGGGCTTAGTACCCAAGGAAGGAATGTATCCATCAGGAGAAAAACAAAGAAATAAAAAAGTATTTTAATGTTGTAGAAATTGATTAATTTTTCCTCAGAAAGACTCTTGCTCTCAAATATCAGAAGCACCTGGGGACAGGTTTGTTACTGTATTTTGCTTTTAATACTACTTAACTAGTATTTTCCTTCAACTCAGAGATCAAGGATGTCCTGGATTCTACTAAAATTATGCCACAAGACTCATTACCGTAGATCTATTTATTTTATGGCAAATGGCAGTTACTGACATGATGACATTAACAAATATCCATGAAACACATACTTAATCCAACTTCTGAGAATAAATGGAAAACCGCCCAACCTCACTACTTGGGAGACAGGAAATTCACAGGTATAAAACAATAAAGAACAAAATATCTACACAAGAAGTAGGAAATTAGTAAGGGCAAGAGGAGGAGAGAATCATCAGCTACAATTTCTGGTGTTACCTACAAGAAGGAGATGAAATTTGAGAAAGTAGCAAAATTTACAATCTCAAAAATAGTAGAGTGTAAAGGCATCAAGGCAATGAGAACTGAGTAAGCCAAGGCAAAGAATATAGATAAAACAGTACTTGCTTAGAGACCAATAAGTAGATTAGGGAAAGATAAAGTTAGAGGTATTGAGTCTGATTAGCCAAAGTAGACTGCAAGGGGAAAGAAAGAAGCAAGTACAAACAAAAAACTGGCCAAAGCTGGAGAGACAGAGAACAAATGAAAAAGAAAAGGAGAGTACTAAATAACACAAACAGGTATAAGTTGATCAAAGTTAAAGCGGCGTTTGGTGATCACTTTTATTTTGAAAGAAAGGTCATGAGCGAAAAATTATGTAGAGAGAATAACAACAGATGTTAATATAAAGTCCAGTTTTGTTTCTCTACAGCCTTTTCATATAACCTCAAGTCTATTCTGGAAGTGCACATGAAAAATCCCCTAAAGATGAATAAAGGGTCTTTAAGACTTTTTTTATTCCCAACTTTTATGTTTTAAGAAGTTCTATCATGGTGTTGTTTGCCTTAAAATTTTCATTAGAATAACTATTATTTCATTTGCCTAGGAGAAAGATTTCATAAATGTTTACAATATTATCTATAGAAAAATGCAGAATGTGATGCTATGTATGTTATCAGAACAGAAATAAGCTTTTCTCCCCTCCCATTCTCCAAATGGATTATCTTTTGTTCAGTAAATACCTGATTTAAATGATCTAATTCTTCATTCATCTGACTGCCTGGTGATAGATAGTTCTCAGAATGCCTGACAGTATTTCTTGCAAGCAGCAGACATGACAGAAGAGTACTGATGGAGCTAAAGACTGAAATGTCATTTTGGATCAGTGCACAGCACGATTCAAGGTTGTACAGATGGAGGAGTCTGAAGGGCTATTCAATACGTGTGAATGTCAGTATCTTGAAAGGCAATGGAAATCTAAACTGACCACTCACCTTATAAAAGTCAATTTGTGTATTTACCTTGGCTTTTTCCACAGGAGATTTTTATGCTGAGAAGTATAATTAATCATTTGGTTTCCCACCAAATTTGATTTAATTATTTGGAACAAGAGTTAACATGTACATCTCTTACCTTATTTAGATTATTGATAGACATTTTATACACTGTAATTAAGGCTAGACAAATCAGGATCTATTTAAAGTCAGTATATATATACTGTTAAGGTCTTTTATCATTCCAAATTTGTGAAATCATTTAGGATTCTGTACATATATACTGAAATCTATCTTGTGCTGAAATTAGTGTATAAAATCATTTTATTATTAGTGTGCTCCCTTTTATCTATTTTTACAACTCGTGTAATTTCTCTTTTATAGGAATTTGATGTGTTATTTGGTGCACAGATATTCATAACTATTATATCTTCATTGTGAATGATGACTTATCATTTAAAAGTGGCCATTATAAGCCTTACACTCTGGGTTAAATTCTACTTCAACATTATGATTTCAGTGCTTTCCATATGGTTTGTTTTGCATAGTACATCTTTGTCTAACCTTATGTTTAGGCTTTCTGAATCATTTTATTTTGGGCTATCTTGAATAAAACACACAATTGGGACTTATTTTGGAGTCCTTTCAATAGATGAGTTAACCTCATTTATATTGATATAACTGATATATATAATTGGTTTCAACCCTGTCATCTAATTTTGTTATAATTATATTTGCTATTTCTTTTCTATGTGATGTATCTTGTCTTTCACTTTAAACTTTTTGATTATTAAAAAGGTTTATATTTTTGTTCCTATGTTCTGTTATGTGTCAATTTTAATGGTATCTTTTATCTCTCATCTATTTCCTGAATAAAAATAAAATATTTTCCTTTTTTCCTTCCACAGTCTTTAAGTTTCATTACTTCTACTTTGCCATAACATATATTTGCATATGGCTCTTTCAACCTCAACCTGCTTTTGCTTTAATCTTAGATCTACACTTAATATACTAAATGCTCACCATCAATGATTTGCTGATTTTTCCCAGTTATGTCTTATTTAGATGAAGCTTGTAAGTTCTTATCTAGTAGATTGCTAAAAAGGGGCTAGTTAGTACTCTGTTTTCTGGGTATTTAAATGTTTAAAACTGTATCTTTATGGCCTTAATACTAAAAAAAAAAAGTGGCTAGATATAAAAGACAGTTGATTCTCCTTATTCATGGTATTTTTGTTTTATAAAGCTATCTCACAAATGCTGAGTTAGGGAACACTAAATTATTGCTCCCAGGGGAAATACAGCACTAGGTTCCTGTGAGCCTCTGATTAGAACATTTTCATCAATGGATCTAAATATAACATTGCTTTATGTGTGTTTCTCTTGATAGCTATTCAAAACGTATTGTTGGTTCATTAACATTGAAGTCATGATAGATGGCACTGTAACTCATGTCTGAACATAGCTTACCTAAAATACATGTTTTCTCTGCAAGGCATATCACAGCATTCTAGTACTTATAAACATTAGACACTGCAGTGTTCAGTGTTTAGCACTTGCCTATGCTTGAGGGACATTTTAAACAGCAAAATCACCAACAAAAAGCACAAAAATGTGGCAATAAATAGAACACAAACAAAATATTTTGTTTACAGTAAGTGAGCTAAAACCAGAAGGCAGAGTGTTGCTTTCTTTAATGTCAGATGGGAAAGCGCATATCATATGTTAGATGACACTAATTTTTCATACTTTGTCCATGTGTATACCCACAGATGAAGTCTATAGGCCTAAGAGTATTAATTTTGCAGTTACAAATAAACTTTAGCAAGTGGGTAAATTTGCAAATGCAGAATCTGCTAATAATGAGAATTAACAGTAATTGGTTCAGACTTTCTTTTCCTGAGTTTCTGGAATAAAGCTGTTTTATTTTGTTTTGCTTTGATGTTACTATTAAGAATTCTGATACCAGCCTAATTTTCTCGCTGTTACAAATCATTTGAGGCTCTGAAAATTTATCTTTAAAATCTGATAATTTTGTTAGACTATGCTTCAGATTTGATTGCTATGGGTAATTTTTTCTATGGTCCATTTCAATATATAGGTTTATTTTATTTCTTGAAAGTGTTCTTGGATGCTAATTTTAGGTATAAGTTCAATTTTTTCTTTCACTCTTTAGGGACTCCAATTATATAATTCTGCTGGAAATTAGTGGTTATTTGTCTACTTACAAATAAGGTTTATATATTCACCAGTTTCTATGCTGAAGCTGTAGAGTTTATGCTTGTTGATCTGTTACAGTTATTTTTAAGATTTTTGGAATTCCTTGGTCAGTATTACCTTAGCTTCCTGGAAATTCTACCGCCAAAGCTGCCATTATTACGTATAATTTAAATATCCTTGTATAAGATCATATACCCCTGATTTCTCATTCTTTGACATTATCACTTCTAGTGATTTGTCCTACATGTCATCTCTGTCAATTTATTGATAATTCAAATCCAAAACCATAAATACTCATGCTTTGTTTCAATCATCTTGGGCTGCTGTAACAGAACATCATAGACTGGGTGACTGGGTGACTTAAAGAACACTTATTTCTCTCGCAGCTATGGAGGCCACGAATTCCACGACCAAGGGGCTGACAGATTCCTTTCTTAGAGAGAGCCCATTTCCTGGCTTGTAAACAGCTGCTTACACGGCAGAGAAAGAAAACGCTCTGTTCTCTTTCTTTCCTTTTAAGGGCATTAATCCCATCACAAGGGCTTCGTTCTCATGACTTTATCAAATTCTCATTACCTCCCAAAGGCCCCATCTCCTATTACCATATTAGGGGGCTAATGCTTCAACATATGAATTTTGAGAGCAACAAAATTCCAGTCCTTGATATCTTCCAAAATCTTAATTTCAAAAGTCCCTCTCTATATACACAGGTTCTTATTTTCCCATCTCTATAATAATGTGACAAAATTGCCAAAAACGTAATGGCGTAAGACAACATAGATGTATTATCTCACAGTGCTGGCAGAGAGAAGTCTAAAATCAGTCTCATGTGTCTAAAATGAACGTATCAGTAGATCCAGTTCCTTCTGGAAGTTCCATAGGAGAATTTGTTTCTTGCCTCTTACAGCTTCTGGAGTCTGCTTGGCCCTCCTTGAGTCACACCTGCAACACTCTCTAACCCTGCTTTCATCTTGATATTTCATTATCCCCACTCTGATCTTCTGTTTCATAAGGAATCCTGTGATTATATCAGGCACATCTGCATAAGCTAAGATAACCTGTACATCTCAAGAACTTTAATTTAATCACACTTGCAAAATCTCTTTTGCCATATGAGATAATATCCACAGGTTCCAGAGATTAGAATATGAACATTTTGTGTGACGGGCATTATTCAGCCTAGAACACATAGAAAAACCTGTACCTCCAACGTTGGAGAAATCAGCTTTTTATCTCTTCTGTGTCTGCACCAAAGCAGTTGAATGCAGCTGAAGAATGACTGTAACCATGTAATATAGTTTGGATATGTGTCTCCACCCAAATCTCACGTCAAATTGTAATCCCCAATGTTGGATGTGCAGTCTGGTGGGAAGTGATTGGATTACAACAGTGGATTTGTCATGAATGGTTTAGCACCATCCCCTTGTTGCTGTTCTTATGATCTTGATTGAGTTCTCATGAGATCCGGTTATTTTAAAGTGTACAGAACCCCCTCCCTGCCTTTTTCTTACCCCTGCTCCAGACATGTGATGTGCCTACTCCTCCCTTACCTTCTGCCATGATTGTAAGTTTCCTGAGGCCTCCCCAGAAACTTGGCAGATGCCAGCATCATGATTTATGTTCAGCTTGCAGAACTGTGAGTGAATTAAACCCCTTTTCTTTATAAATTACACAGTTTCAGATAATTCTATACTGCAATGCACGAACAAACTCATAAATGTAATTCAGTGTCACTTTAAATATAAGTTTACAAACCTCAAATGGAGTCCTAGAGATTGACTGGAATCCTAAAAATTTATCTGTTTAATTCACTTTTCCACTCTAGAAAGTGACAATTTCAATAACACTTTTCTAAAGTTTCTAACTAATCTTTTTCACTACTTACCTTCAACAACATCCTAACTACTTAATATTGGGGGGTGGTGGGGAGCGGGGAGAAGCTTTCAGATTACAACATTCAAATTCTCCCACTACCAGACCTAATGTGTTCCCATTATTACTCTGCATTCCCTTTTACAGTGCAGACAATTTATATCGCCCTTTGGGTTTTCCTGTTTGTGCAGTGGATATCGTTTCATCTTATCTACTTGAAAATTCTCCCTTGCAAATAACATCATCTTCTTCCTCTCTGTCATCAGAAATGTTTTCCCCTCTTCAGATCATTTCCATAAGCTTACAAACTTGCTATAATACTCCTCAGCTTAAGAAAATCCTGCCCATAACTGTACAGCTACTTCAATTTTCATCAAACCACTCAACATTCTCAATGTCGTTTACAATCAATGTCACCATTCTCTCTCCTCTCCATTTCCCTAATGAGTCCCAATTACAATTTCACTCCTATAACCCTAATGAACATGTTCATGTCACGATTATTAATGATATCCAATTGCTAAATCTAACGGACAACTCTTAGTCTTTCCCTTATTTTAACTCTCAGCAACATTACATAGTTAATACTTCCCCTTTCTTGAAATATTTGTGAAAATTAGCTTTAGTGACAGCAAATATTTTTCTAATGTGGTTCTGCCTTACTAATGACGCCTCCTAAATCTTGTTTGCTGGATGCCTCATCTTCTCAAACTGGATGCTAGAATGTTTCAATACTTGTCTTTCCACTTAGTTTTCACCACTTCTAGACTCACTTTCTCACTGAGCTCATCCATTCGGGCTGCTTTAAGTACTATCGATATGCTGATGATTCCCCAAAATAAATTCCCTAGCCCCAAATTTTTCCCTGAACACGACTTGCATATTCAATTGTCTACTTAAAATCAGCCCTGGGAGATCTAAGAAGCACCTCAAACTTGTCTCAAAACCTGAACTCTTTATTCTCCAGGCTTCCTTTCCCCGTTAGTACAGCTTGTTTATTCACTATCTTATTAAACAGAAATAGCTTTCAGTGAGTTACAGCCAGTATCTTTGGAATCATCTGTGTTCTTCTCTTTTCTTTACACTCCACATCCAGTTACCTTGTCTTTACCTTTAAATATTAAGAATCAAACTCCTTCCACAGTGCTACTACTATTACAGAAATCCAAGTCAGCCCCGCCTCTCACCCAAACTACTTCTTGTTCTCTTTAATCCATTATCATGTGGTAACTAGAAAAACAAGATTGTTTCCGACTTCTGTTTTAAAGCCTTCTATGTGCTGTATTGTACTTAAAAAATTAAATTCAAACTCTTTACTCTTGTAAGTGTTGGCAATGATGTAGGGAAAAGGAGACTTCTGAATGTTATTGGTGAAACTATACAAATTGGTATAGCCATTATGGATAACTGTATGGAGTTTCTTCAAAAACGTAAAAAAAGAATGATTGTATGATCCAGCAATCCTGTTTCTGGCACCATATGGTACCCATATTTACCATTTCATACAGTTATCAGAAATGGGTATTTACCCAAATATTTGATATCAGTTTGTTGGAGAGAAAAAAAATAAAGATATATTTATGGATTTGATAAATAAAAGAAAAAAGGACCAATTATAATAAACTGTTCCAGAGAATAGAAAATAAACATGTAACACGTTTCAACATAACATTAAAAAAAGGAAAACTGCCATTTGTCTCGTAATATAGATCAATTATAAATGAAATATAAGCAAATTAAATCTACCTGTCTATCTATCTGGAATAATGTATCATGACCAAGTAAGGCTTACTCCAGCAGTGTAAATTTAGTTTAACGTTCAAAATCCATTTGCTCAAACACTGAAAAAGTAAAGTCGTATAAAAAAGGGTAATTTGAAAATCGATACTCATTCATGACCACAAAACATAGGAAGAAACAGTACGGAATGCGTATGAGAAATTTCTAGCAAACAGTGCTCACTGCTGAAATACTGAATATTCTATATTAAGTGAGAAAGAGACAAGGATGTTTGCCATTAGCTATTGATTTAAACAGAAAAGAGTAACTTCACGTTATTTTTTGAAGTAAACATAAATAATACCTAAAAGAGTAATGTAGAAAAAAAGTGATTTGAGTTAATTAACTCTAAATATATATTAAAACATACTTTAAAGCCTCAGAAATTGAAAATAATATTGACATTATGTCAACGGTTGTAGTATATCTAAAAATCTGACCAAAATGCACAAGATACTTTAGCATTTAATAAAGTTTTCACCATAAATAAATGGGAAGATATACTACAAACTAAATTTTTTAGGAAAACTGCATAGGCATTTAGAATAAAACCAATTTGAATCATACTACATAGGGCATACCAGAAAAAGTTTCACTGTTTTATGATTCAAGTACTGAACTTAAAAACAGAAAAGTGTAAGGACAAAACATAGGTACATTACTTTGTAACCTAAGTGTAACAAAGTCTTTCTGACTATAACACCACATCCTAAAGCTTTATTTTACTGATGAGAGAAAAAAATCTGCCATCTGCATGAATGAATGATGCTTTTTCTATCTTCCAATGGTGTTTGCTATACAAACATCCTTATATATTTTTAAAAACCTGAAATAGGAGCTGACACTAAACATACATACTATACCATGGAGAGCACTTTCCCAATATTCTTCGCCTTAGTTGTTTCGTTTGTATAATATGCAAAATATATGCCATGTAATTACAATAATTAAATAGAAAAAATTCTGAAAAGTATCTAGGATACTGGCACCTAGTTAAATGTTCACAATATAGACACTATTCAACTTTGTTATAGTTGTATAAATTGTCTTTAAAAGTTTATATTTTAAAGCACATATTTAAACTTTTAAAAAATTTAATACAATTCCTAAAATTAAAGACGTTTACTTTTTATACTTTAATATAGTAATTACCCTTTAGCTTCTATCAATTTGTGTTTATAACCTTTATTAAAAAACTTTCAAACCTATATTTTTACCTTAAGTGGTTTTTAAAAAATATATGTCTCTACAATATTTCTAATGATAAAACAGTGACTTTTTATGCTCTATATAAAATCATAAAATTATCATTTAACAGTTATTCATACTCTGAAAAAACTCTTTTTTATTGTGCACATAGTCAATAAAAAGTAGAGAAAGTCATCTAAATTATGATCCAATTTTTATGTAGCTGACAAAATCCTCAGGGCACATTAAGAACAAATGGTATACATGGGAAATTAGACCTATCAAATATGAAACACATCAGTTTGAGAAATACTGACTGGTTCAGAAAGAAAGTCACTTTCCCCAGAAGCTTTTCCATTTTCCGTTTGGCACGATCTTGGATTATAAAATGCTACAAGCACCAATGCTTAATTCATCTTGAAAGTACTGCAGACTAAATAGAGCAGCATACTAAAAATCCTTTTGAAAAAAAAATTAATATTTAGAGCCAGAATTTGGCATTGAAGTTTACAATTTTAAAGGTTAAGCAACTATTCATCATTAAGTCCCTGAAACATAGCTTTAATTGTTAAAACACTGCCCCCAAAGAGGTGCACTGTTTATTTAGGTATTCACGTGATTGGTTATATATTTGCATACATAAAGGCATTAGCCCATTGGGGTAAACTGACTTAATGCTGTGCAAAAACTGCTAAAAGGCAATGAGGAAAAGTCATTTTAAAAATTAATTTAAAACAATTTCCAGACGTGCCATGGGAAAACAAACATCATTAACCAGTGTTATTAATATTCACAACAGCTGTTTCACAATCATACATCAAGTCCCTGTGTTCAAACTTGCTTTCTAATATAGTATCTTAAAACACTTTATTAGTCAGTGGTTTATTACATACTAACAGACTGTATAGCTTTACTTTCATTTCCTTATCTGTTTATCACATTTTTCATAGAAAAAGATTTGCTTAATATATTTTTAAGATTGGCTGTTTTTGAGTAACCTTAGAGAAACCTGCCAAAAAGCATACTGTTATTCCCAAACAACCTGTAAGGAAATTGAGACTACTTTTTTCTTCCTTCCTGATTTCTTTGCTTAGTTTATCTAGACAGCCTGCTGCCAGTGGACCATAATCTTTTGCGGTCTCTTCAGGCCTACCATCCTCAACCATTCCCCAAAGCACTTCTATTTCAGTAAAGAATTGAACTGCTTGTATTAAATCTAACAGTTGAAAATGTACACCTAAGCCTTTGACCGACCAAACGGGGTTTGTCCAGATGCAAGTCTGGTCAGGATCATTCCAGGATTTAAGATTATACGCTCTTGGCAGGGCACGGTAGCTCATGCCTGTAATCCCAGCACTTTGGGAGGCCAAGGCGGGTAGATCATGAGGTCAAGAGGTCGAGACTATCCTGGCCAACATGGTGAAACCCTGCCTCTACTAAAAATACAAAAAAAATTAGCTGGGCATGGTGGTGCGCGCCTGTAGTCCCAGCTACCTGGGACGCTGAGGCAGAACTGCTCGAACCTGGCAGGCGGAGGTTGTGGTGAGCCGAGTTCACGCCATTGCACTCCAGCCTGGTGCCTGATGACGGAGTGAGACTGTCTCAAAAAAAAAAAAAAAAAAATTATATGCTCTTGCTTCTGCGCCAAGAAAAGATGACCCTTTCCAAAGAAAGATTTGTTTACAAGACTGTCTTTTAATGTCCTCAAGACCAGTATTTCAAACTTTGTATCAATGTTTCTTCTAACAGACTTCACTGTTTTGTTTGCTTCTTCTAAATCAGTAGTAACTTTTATTCTGTTTTCTCCCAAATTATCTTTTCTGTTCATTTGTTTTATAATGGTGCCTTAAATATTTCAATGGACTCCAACATAAGTCTTAAAAGACAAAATCTTTTAACATTTATCTATACAACAATATAATTGCATTTTATAGCACTGTAGTATTTTTGTGTAAAGACTCTTGCATATGTATAAAACAGTATAGTTATTTGATAGCCATGAATTTTGGATTTAGTTAAGCTGCAGAAAAACAGTACAGATAATTTTCTGAAATCCAAATTGATTTATGGAATTAATTTTTACCTGTTAAATAAAAATCAACTGGTTCTATAAGATATTGAAGGCTTATGTTTGTGTAAACTATCTGGATTAACATGGCTAATCATAATCATAATTAGGAATGTTTCTTTGTCAATAGTTTGCTCTAAGTTATTGACCCAACCCTCAATGAAACTGTAGCCAAGTTTTTAAACTAAATATATACTTCAAGTGGTTTTTTATTTTCTTAAAGTCAAAAATGACAAGACTCACTAACACCAAACAGATGTTTACATTTCAAACACTGAGTAGATAAATGCTTTTCTGCTCACTGAGTAAACATTTTTCTACTGGACTGTGTACTTTTTAATGTAGGAGTTACTCATATTTCAAATGAATAGTTATACATGCATCTCATCAAAATAGCAATATACATGGATATAACCTCTTATCTGACCAGCACATAGAAGATGAAAAAATGTATTTTTAAGAATACTAACAAATTTTAATTATACACTGTATATATAATTTTTAATATATGAGAATATTTAAATTTAGAGAATAAACCGGTTATTCAGCATGTAAATGTGTTCAAAATATAATAAAGTTAGACAAATAGTTGAAATGCTAAATATTTTTAAATTAAAATATGAAATAAGGACGAATTATATATATACTTAAGCTAAACTGAGCTTTTTAATTTTATGTAATTATATGGCATAACATACAATTAAAAAAATAACTATAACAAATTATATGTGTGGTTTTTGTTTGATGCTCTGTTTCCATCGCTAAATATAAAGATACATAGTTCAGTTGTCATAATTTGTGACAAATTTTAAAATTGATTGATACATATGTGTACATATTTATGGTATATATATGATACTTTGGTACATGTGTAAAATGTATAATGATCAAAATAAGATAATTAAGATATCTACCACCTTAAATATTTATTATGTGTGTTGGTAAAATTCCAAAACTTCTTTTCCAGCAACTTTGAAATACACAATGAATTTTTGTAAACATAAAGTTCCCCTACTGTGCTACTGAACAACAGAATTTGTTTCTTCTATCTAACTGTATTTTTGTATTCCTTTCTCTTTCTTTCTTCATCCTTCCCTCTTCTTTCCTTCCCTTTCCAGCTTCTAGTAACCATCATTCTACTATCTACCTTTATAAGATTGACTTTTTTAGATTCCACATGTGAGAACATGTGCGATTTCTCTTTCTCTACCTGGCTTATTTTACTTAATGTAATGTCCCCCTGATCCATCCATGTTGCTGCAAATGACAGAATTTTACTCTTTTTTGTGGCTGAATATCATTCCATTGTGTATTTATACAACGTTTTGTTTATCCATTCACTCACTAAATTCACTTATGTTGCGTTTATATTTTGACTACTGCAAATAAACTGCCATAAACACAGCAGTGCAGATGCCACTTAGATATATCAATTTTCTTTCTTTTGGACATACACGCAGCAGTGGGATTGCTGGATCATATGGCAATCCTGCTTTTAGTTTTTTGACAAACCTCCCTACTCTTCTCCATAGTATTTACACTAATTTACACTTTCATCAACACTAATGGAGGATTCCCCTTTCTCCACATCCTTGTCCACATTTAATATATTTTTCTTTTTTAAAATAGCCATTTTAATTTGGGTGAGTTTATATATCATCATGGTTTTTAATTGCATCATGTTTTTTAATCACAAAAGAGATGTTGAACATTTTTTCACAGACCTGTTGGCCATGTGTATGTCTCCTTTTGTAAAATGTCTATTTAGATCATTTGTTCATTTTCTTTTTCTTTTCTTTTTTTTTTTTTTTTTTTTTTGAGACGGAGTTTCGCTCTTGTTATCCAGGCTGGAGTGCAATGGCGCGATCTCGGCTCACTGCAACCTCCGCCTCCTGGGCTCAGGCAATTCTCCTGCCTCAGCCTCCTGAGTAGCTGGGATTACAGGCATACACCACCATGCCCAGCTAATGTTTTGTATTTTTAGTAGAGACGGGGTTTCACCATGTTGACCAGGATGGTCTCAATCTCTCGACCTCGTGATCCACCCACCTCAGCCTCTCAACGTGCTGGGATTACAGGCTTGAGCCACCGCGCCCAGCCTCATTTGTTCATTTTCTACTCAGTTATTTTTTGCTGTTGAGTGATTTCAGGTCCTTGCATATTCTGGTTATTAATCTCTTGTCAGTTGATTGATTTGTAAGTGTTTTCTTTCACTCTGCATGGTGTCTCTTCACTCTATTTATTATTTGCTTTGCCATGCTAAAGCTTTTAAATTCTATATTATCCAATTTGTCTATGTTTCTTTCATTGCCTGTGCTTTTGGGGTCTCATCCACAAAAATATTTGCTAAGACCAATGTCTGACAGTATTTTCCTCAAATTTTTCTGGTAGTTTTGTAGTTTCAGATCTTGGATTTAAATATTTAATCCATTTTTATTTAATTTTATACAATGAGAGAGAGAGGTCTAGCTTCATTCTATGGTATACAGTTATCCAGTTTTCCCTGTACCATTTGTTGAAGAGACTGTGCTTTCCCCAACATATTATCACTGCCTTTGTCAAATTAACTGGTTTTAAATATGTAGATTTATTTATAGTTTCCATATTCTGTTCTAGTGATCTGTTTTCATTCCAGTATCATGCTGTTTTCATTATTATAGCTACAGTATATTTTGAAGTCAGGTAATGTGATGCCTGTAGCTTTGTTCTTGCTGCTCAGAATTGATATGGTTTTAGTCTTTTATGGTTCCATGCAAATTTCATGTTAGTTTTTTTTCTATTTCTGGGAATAATATCATTGATATTTTGATAGGTATTGCTTTGAAACTGTAAGTTGCTTTGAATAGTATGGGCATTTGAACAGTATTAATTCTTCTCATTTATAAATATGGAATATCTTTTTTTAGAGTCTTTTTCAATTTTTCTTATCAATATTCAGAGTCTTTACTGTAGAGTTCTTCTACTTCTTTGGTTAACTTCTTTTTGTAACAAATAAAGGTGTGTTCCACCTCAGTTCAAGACATAAAACTTACCAATGCACAATAATTCTATCACATCTGAAATTTAATATTTTTTCATTGCAGAAGCTATTGTCATTAACACATTTGTGATATGAATTTCCTGCTTTTCTTTATAATTTTATAACAAATATTTATGCCTTCTGGAAATTTTTATAAATGGAATAAGGGATTCTAATTTCTCTTTCTTTTGTTCAGTATTATTTATTTAAAATTTATCCAAATACTTCTACCTCAAGTTTTGACAGGTTAATTTTAAGCAATCCTCCCACTAAAAACACTTTTTAAAAGTATCTGTAGTAATACAAGAACTATTATATGAAATCATCTTAGAGACAAGAGAGATATTTTATTAATTAAAAAGTTTTTTATTTATTAAGAGAACAAAATCTTAAGGAAGAAAATTTGTAGAGGGGACCCTAAAATTTGGTTCTCTAACAGTGTCTGCCACTTTCAGAAAAGGTAACTGAATCACTTATAGGGTATCAGTGCTTTTGAAATACTCATTAAACAAGGTAAAACTGCTAAAAACAAAACAAAACAAAACAAAAAAACCTTGAAAGCAGCCAGAAAAAATGGGCAGATTACCTTCAAAAGATCAACAATTGTATTGACAGATTCCTCAACAAAAATAATTCAGTAAGATCATAGTGAAATGAATGTCTATTTTGAAGACCCCATCTTCTCAGCCCAAAATTTCCTTACACTGATAAGCAACTTCAGCCAAGTTTCAGGATACAAAATTAATATGCAAAAATTACAAGCATTCCTATACACCAATAAGAGACAGAGAGCCAAATCATGAGTGAACTCCCATTCACAATTGCTGCAAAGAGAATAAAATCCCTAGAAATACAACAAGGGATGTGAAGGACCTCTTCAAGGAGAAGTACAAACCACTGCTCAAGGAAGCAAGAGAGGACACAAACAGAAAATCATTCTATGCTCATGGTTAGGAATAATCAGTATCATGAAAATGACCATACTGCCCCAAGTATTTTGTAGATTCAATGCTATCCCCATCAAACTACAATTGACCTTCTTCACAGAACTGGATAAAACCACCTTAAACTTCTTATGGAACCAAAAAAGAGACCACATAGCCAAGACAATCCTAAGCAAGAAGAACAAAGCTGGAACTGAACCCCTTCCTTACAGCTTATATAAAAATTAACTCCAGTTGTATTAAAGATTTAAATATAAGACCTAACATCATAAAAACCCTAGAAAAAAACCTAGGCAATGCCATTAAGGACACAGGCATAGGTGAGGACTTCATAACTAAAACATCAAAAGCAATGACAACAAAAGCCAAAATGGACAAATGGGATATAATTAAGAGCTTCTGAACAGCCAAAACAATCATTAGATTGAGCTGGCAACCAAAAGAATGGGAATTTTTTTTTCAATCTACCTGACAAAGGGCTAATACCCAAAATCTACAAAGAACTAAAACAGATTTACCAAAAAAAAAAAAAAAAAAAAAAAAAGCACAACAAAAAGTGGGTCAAAGACATGAACAGACACTTTTCAAAAGAAGACATTTATGTGGCCCACAAACATGAAAAAAACACCACAAAAAACAAATGATTAAACGATGCAGAGAAGACCTTCCAAAAAATTCAACAGCCCTTTATGCTAAAAGCTCTCAATGAACTAGGTATCGATTGACTGTATCTCAAAACAATAAAAGCTACTTACAACAAATCCACAGCCAATATAATACTGAATGGGCAAAAACTGGAAGAATTCCCTTTGAAATCTGGCAAAGGATGCCCTCTCTCACCACTCCTATTCAATGTAGTATTGCAAGTTCTAGACAGAGCAATCAGGCAAGAAAAAGAAATGAAGGGTATTCAAATAGGGAAGGAGTAAGTCAAATTGCCTCTCTTTGCAGATGGCATGATTGTATATCTAGAAGACCCCATTATCTCAGCCCAAAATCTCCTGGAATTTATAAGCAACTTCAGCAAAGTCTCAGGATAAAAAATCAATGTGCAGAAATCACAAGCATTCCTATACACCAATAACAGACTTAAAGACAGCCAAATCAAGAAGGAACTGCCATTCACAATTGCTACAAAGAGAATAAAATACCTAGAAATACAACTAACAAGGGATGTAAAGGACCTCTTCAAGGAGAACTGCAAACCACTGCTCAAGGAAGTAAGAGCAGACACAAACAGATGGAAAAACATTCCATGCTCATGGTTAGGAAGAATCAGTATCATGAAAATGGCCATACTGCCCAAAGTAATTTACAGATTCAAGGTTATCCTCATCAAGCTACCTAAGACCCTCTTCACAGAACTGAAAAAACCATCTTAAACTCCATATGGAACCAAAAGAGAGCCCACATAGCCAAGAAAATACTAAGCAAAAAACAACAAAGCTGGAGGCATCACGTTACCTGGCAATGAACTATACTACAAGGTTGCAGTAATCAAACTAGCATGGTACTGGTACCAAAAGAGAGATACAGACCAATGGAGCAGAACAGAGGCCTTGGAGGCAATGCCACACATCAACAACCACAAACTGGACAAAAACAAACAATGGAGAAAGGATTCCCTGTTTAATAAATGATGTTGGGAAAACTGGCTAGCCATGTGCAGGAAACAGAAACTGGACCCCTTCCTGAGACTTTAAACTAAAATTAACTCCAGATGGATTAAAGACTTAAACATAAGACCCAGAACCATAAACACCTTAGAAGAAAATCTAGTTAAAACCATTCAGGTCATAGGCATAGGCAAGGACTTTATGACTAAAACACCAAAAGCATTGGCAATGAAAGCCAAAATAGACAAACGGGATCTAGTTAAACTTCAGAGCTTCTCTACAGCAAAAGAAATAATCATTAGAGTGAACTGGCAGCTAAAAGAATAAAAAAATCTGCAATCTACCAATCTGACAAAGGGCTCATATCTAGATTCTATAAAGAACTAAAACAGATTTACAAGAAAAAAACAAACAAACCCATTCAAAAGTGGGTGAAGGATACGAACAGACACTTTTCAAAAGACATTTATATGATCAACAAACATATGAAAAAATGCTCATCATCACTGGTCATTAGAGAAATGCAAATCAAAACCACATTGAGATAACATCTCACACCAGTTAGAATGTTGATCATTAAAAAAATCTGTAAACAGATGCTGGAGAGGATGTGGAGAAATAGGAACACTTTTCCACTGTTCGTGGGGGTATAAATTAGTTCTACCATTGAGGAAACAGTGTGGCAATTCTTCAAGGACCTAGCAATAGAAATTCCATTTGACCCAGCAATCCCATTACTCAGTATATAACCAAAGGATTATAAACCATTCTCTTATAAAGACATATGCACACATATGTTCACTGCAGCACTGTTTACAATAGCAAATACCTGGAACCAACCCAAATGCTCATTGATGATAGACTGGACAAGAAAATGTGGCACATATACACCACGGAATACTATACAACCATAAAAAACAATGAGTCAGTGTCCTTTGTAGAGATATGGATCAATCTGGAAACCATAATTCTCAGCAAACTGACACAGAACAGAAAATCAAACACCACATGTTCTCACTCATGGGCGGGTGTTGAACAATGAGAACACATGGACACATTGAGGGGAACACCACATGCTGGGTTCTTTTTGGGGGGGAATAAGAGAGGGACACCAGGGGGTAGGGAGGTTGGGGAGAGACAACATGGGGAGAAATGCCATATATAGACGACAGGGGTACGGAGGCAGCAAAACACATTGCCATGTATGTACCTATAAAATAATCCTTCATGATCTGCACGTGTACCCCAGAAACTAAAGTGCAGTACCATATATATATGACAGTTAAATGTTATTTTCAAAGAAGTATAGTTGTCATACTAAAATAAAATTCTCAGAGAAAATATATTCAAGAATGATGGTGAAAGGGATCTTTTTTATTTAAGAAAATAATTAAATAATAGCCACTATGGATTCAAACTTAAGGGGATACTAAAGGGTGTTTTTCAAGTGAAAAGAAAATGAATCCACAAGTCATTAGGAAAAGGGTATTATTTTTAAAATATAAATACACATTGTCTTTATTAACAACAATTGTAATTATATCACGTCAGGTTTGAAATATACATAAAATTAAACTTTTAATGTATGAGTGGTTCATAAATTTGAAAGGATTAATGAGGTAAATAGTGTTAAAGTTCTTCATTACCTGGTAAGATATCAAGACAAGTAATTAACAGGAGACTCTGTAAGTTAAGAATGCGCATTATAACAACAATCACAAAAAGATGTAATAAGCATAAGTTCTACAATAAATTTGAAAATTGAAATTAAAAAAATACAAAAGAAATAAGAAAAGATAATAAAGATAGACAACAATGAGAAAATAGACAACAAAATTATAAATTTAAAACAAAATAGTAATTGCATTAAATATAAGTGGACTAAATATATTGAGATTCCAATATATAAGTGGGTTAAATATAAGTCTTTTGCTGAAAAAACAAACAAAAATTGAGAAGCCAGAAGAGTTGGATGTAAGCAAATAGAAATATACTCTGAAAAAATTAATCTGTAAAAGCTCATATAGCTATTATATCATACAAACTAGAAAGAAATCAAAGAAATATTATCAGATGTAAAGATGAGGTGTTTTGTTTTGTTTTTTTGAGACAGAGTCTTGCTCTGCTGCCCAGGCTAGAGTACAGTGGCACAATCTTGGCTCATTGCAACCTCTGCCTCTGGGTTCAAGTGTTTCTCCTGTATCAGCCTCCTGAGTAGCTGAGATTACAGGCATATGCCACCATGCCAGGCTAATTTTTGTATTTAGTAGAGACAGGGTTTCACCACTTTGGCCAGGTTGGTCTTCAACTCCTGACCTCATGATCCGCCTTCCTTGGCCTCCCAAAATGCTAGGATTATAGGCATGAGCCCCTGAGCCCAACTAAGATGCCATTTTATAATGTCAAAAAGTCAATCTATGAAGAAGATACAACAATATTAAATTTGATACCTCTAAAAGTAAATCGTCAAATTATATAATACAAAAATATACAGAGCTAGCAAGGAGAAATAGACAAAAATTACATAACAGTGGAAGAGCATAGTATGCCTCTTTCAGTAAACATTATAACAGATCAAAAATCAGTAAGAATGTATAAAATGTGAATAATACCCTAACAAATACGTTTCATTCCTTTATGTAGAATATTTCATCCAATGGCAAAATGTACCATTTTTTTTTCCAATGGCATATGAGGCATTTGTAAATTAACAAATTGGGGTCATATGGCAAATATAAACAAATTTCATTGGTTTTAATTTTTACAGACAATTTAAACTAACCATACTGGAATTCAGCTAAAAGTTAGTAACAATCACAACATCTAGAAACCACCAATCACTTTCAGATTGGCTAAGACACTTCTAGATAGTGTATTTTATAGATTTGAATTTATAAAATAGAAATAAGGATGAACTAGCATTGACCTCAAAAGAGCCCAAAGTTTAAAGCAATTTTTTTGAAAAAGTAGAAAAATGATATTAAATAGCATTAAAAAATTAATAAATTAAAAACAATCATAAAATGAAAGAACAATAGGACAAATTATTCTTTGAAAAAAACATTGATAAGCCCTTATAAGAGTAGGATCACATAACAAAAGGCACAAATATGCAATAGCAGGATTTAAAAAAAGGAGGATTCAAAAGCTAGTAAGGGGATATTATGAATAACTTTAGGCTTTTAAATTTCAAAAATTGGATGAAAGAGTAACTAGTAAAAATATGTTAACCAAGTAGAGACAAGAAGAAACAGAAAATATTAAAATCACTGTGACAATGATATACATAGAATCCAGAAACAGAAATGTTCCCATAAATAAAATTCACGAGTAGATGGCTTCAACAGTCAATTCTTCTAAACATCCAAGAAAGTGCTAATGTCGTCTTACATAATTTTTTTCCCAAAAAGAGAAAATTGGGAAGACACGAAAGTCATTTCATGATGCTAACAGAATTCTGTTATGAAACCATGGCAAGAATATTACAAGATTAGAAAGTTAAAGAAAGGTGAGAATTATAAAGTTTGCTGAAGACTAACAATAAATAAATGTCATCTAAAATCATCTTAAAGGTGCTTGAAAAAATAAATGTACAGTCCTCAACACTGAATGTGCCTGTAAAGCAGACCATATTAATGACAGTAAGAGTTGGCATTTTCTAGGGCTGCAATATGTCAAGAATCTTCTAAGTGCTTTACCCACCTAATTTTTACAACTATCCTTCCTATAGGACAGGTAGTATTTCAAACCCATTACACTGTTCTCCCTCCCTCCTCCTCATGCTTACTCCCCCAATAACAAAGTCAGCACTGGGACAGGGGTTTACGGATACCTAACCCAGGGGCAAAACCAAAGAAGAAAATTGAGGTTCAGACCGGGAGGGTAGTTTCTAAGTGTGCCCTGAAATTCAGATCTGTAAACATTGAGAGATTGTTAGAGAAAGAAAAAAGAAGAAACGATAAAATCATCTCTATAAATTCCAGCTCCAAGGATATTTCTCTGGTATCCAGTCCCTGGAAATTATGAAACCCTGACAGTGGCCTAAATTTGCCCAAATTATAATGAGAAAGATGAGCCAAGTATAAGCACAATGAATCTGGAGGTGGCATTATAAAATAATGCTGAATCTCTTTTTCTACTGAGAAGTGTCATGACACTGCTGTTAAATTATCACTCTGTAGAGAGTTATTTGTCCTGGTTCTTGACGTGCAAATCTAGTTGCACATTAATTAAATGTGACACGCTAATGGGTTAGACTACAGCTTCCACTATCTATGAAAATGAATATATTTATGAAGTTTAACAAAGTTCTTCACAAGATCCCCAGAGAAAGGCACTGTAGCAAATACAAATTATTAATAATGTACTTTGCATTTTTATAGTGCCTTTGCTCCAAATTGCTAAAAGTCTTTCACATTATAATATACTTAATGTTGACAGTATGTTTCTTTTGAAGAACCTATTTCCTAACGCCTTCGGTATGAATTTAAGCTACGAGGTTCCAAACAGTCCAAAAATACAAGACTAACCTCATCAGAAATAATTTACTTGTGTAGCAATTCTGTAAAATGAGACAGGTACAAAAGTGGTCAAAATCAGCGACAAAGTTTCATCAGCAGCCCACAGCACCTACGCTAATTCAAAACATGTTTAGTCTGTTACTGCTTGCTTTGTTTTTTCTTGGTTGTTTTGTTCTCTTACATTTGTCCATTTTTTAAAATACAGAATGGAATGCATTTAATTCTAATTGCATTAAATTGCATTAAATCCTAGCATTACACATTTTAAATTATAATCAATCAAAAATGTATAACAATTTAACTAAAATTTAACTTCAAATATTAAACTGTATATGAAGAAAAATTCAATTAAAATATAAGATCGAGAAAACCTTTCCTAAAGGCAACTGAACTCCGTATGACATGAACTGCAATTTTCAAAGTAGTGTCTTTATCAACATAATTTTCTTTTATATTTGTCTGTGTCCTTACTATTACCAGTTAGTTTGGGATCTGGAGATGAGTCTTATTGCTTATGATGCTTTTTCCTTTCAAATTAAAAGAACTCCCCTTAGCATTTCCTGTATGACAGGTGTGATGTTGATGAAATCCTCAGGTTTTATCTATGAAAGACATTATTTCTCCTTCACATGCGAAGGAGATTTTTTGCTGGATGTACTATACTATTATAAAAGTTTTTTTTTTTTTTCCACTTCTGCACTTTAAATGTACCATGTCATTCTCTCCTGGTGTGTAATGTTTCTAAAGAAACGTGTATTGCCTGATGTACTGGGGCTCCTTTGTATGTTGTATGCTATTTGTTTCTTTTATCTTGAGGCTTTTAGGATCTCTTCATCATCTTCGATCTTTGACAGTTGCATTATTAAATGCCTTGAGTTATGTATTACTCTGTTCTCACGCTGCTAACAAAGACATACCCAAGACTGGGTAATCTATAAAGGAAAGAGATTTCATTGACTAATAGTTCAGCATGGCTGGGGAGGCCTCAGAAAACTTACAAACATGGCAGAAGGGAAAGCAAAAGTATCTTTCTTCACATAGCGAAAACAGAGAAAAGAATTAGCAAAAGCGGGGAAAGCCCCTTATAAAACCATGAGATCTCATGAGAGCTCACTCAGTATCACAAGAACAATGGCATGCGGGTAACCACCCCCATGATTCAATTAACTCCCACTAGGTCCCTCCCATAACACACGGGGTTTATGGGAGCTACAATGCACGATGAGATTTGGGTGGGTATACAGAGAAACAATGTAATTCCACACTGGGCCTCTGCCAAATCTCATGCCCTCACATTTTGAAACACCATCATGCCTTCCCAACAGTCCTCCAAAGTCTTAACTCATTCCAGCATTAACCCAAAATCTAAGCCCAACATATCATCTGAGACAAGGCAGGTCCCTTCCTTCCATGAGCCTATAAAATCAAAAGCAAATTATTTACTTACTAGATACAGTAGGGGTATAGGAATTGTGTAAATACACCCATTCCAAATGGGAGAAGTTGGCCAAAGCAAGCAGGGGCTACAGATCCCATCAAGTCCAAAATCCAATAAAACAGTCATTAAACTTTAAAGTTCCAAATGATCTCCTTTGACTCCATGTCTCACATCCAGATTTTGCTGATGCAAAGGGTGGGCTCCCATGGCCTTGAGAAGCTTCACCTGTGGCTCTGCAGGGTACAGCCCCGCTCCTGGCTGCTTTCACTGGCTGGCATTTAGTACCTACAGCTCTTCCAGGTGCACAGTGCAAGCTGTTGATGGATCTACCATTCTGGGGTCTGGAGAATAATGGCTCTCTTCTCTCAGCTCCACTAGGTAATGTCCCAGTGAGGACTCTGTATGGGGGCTCCAACTCCACATTTCTCTTCCATGCTGCCCTGGCAGTGGTTCTCCATGAGGGTACCACTCCTGCAGGAAACTTTTGCCTGAACATCCAGGCATTTCCATACATTCTCTGAAATGTAGGTGGAGGTTCCCAAACCTCAATTCTTGACTTCTGTGCACCCACAGACTCATCACCACATGAAAAATGCCAAGGCTTGGGTCTTCTACCCTCCAAAGCCAGAGTCCAAGCTGTATGTTGACCCTTTTTAGCCATGGCTGGGATGCAGGGCACCAAGTCCTTAAGCTGCACACCGCAGGGAAGTCCTGGATCCAGACCAGGAAACTATTCTTCTTTCAGAACTCCCAGCCTGTGATGAGAGGGGCTGCTGCAAAAGTCTCTGAACTGCCCTGATTGCATTTCCCTCATTGTGTTGGTGATTAACATTCAGCCCCTTGTTACTTATGCAAGTTTCTGCAGTAGGCTTGAATTTTTTCCCCAAAAAATAATTTTTTATTTTCTATTGCATTGTCAGGCTGCAAATTTTCTAATCTTTCATGCTCTGCCACCTCTTGAATGCTTTGCTGCTTAGAAATTCCTTCTGCTAGAGACCCTAAATCATCTCTCTCTCATTTAAAGATCCACAGATCCCTAGGGCTGCAGCAAAATGCCACCAGGCTCTGTGCATAGCAGGAGTGACATTTACTCCAGTTCCCAACAAGTTCCTCATCTCCATCTGAGACCACCACAGCCTGAATTTCATTGTTCATATCATTATCAGCATTTTGGTCAAAGACATTTAACAAGTCTCTAGGAAGTTCCAAACTTTCCTACGTTTGCCTATATTCTTCTGAGCCATCCAAACCATTCCAACTACTGCCTGTTACCTAGTTGCAAAGTTGCTTCCACATTTGTGGATATCTTTACAGCAGCAGCACCTCACTCCTCGTACCAATTCACTGTGTTAGTTCATTCTCATGCCGCTAATAAAGACATACCCAAGTCTGGGTAATTTATAAAGGGAAGAGGTTTAATTCACTCACAATTCAGCATGGCTGGAGAGGCCTCAGTAAATATACATTCATAGCAGAAGGGGAAGTAAACACATGCTTTTTCACATGGTGGCAGCAAGAAGAATGAGCCAAAGAGGGAAAAGCCCATTTATAAAAACAACAGATCTCATGAGAACTCACTATCACATGAACAGCAGGATGGGGGTAACTGCCCTTATGATTTCATTACCTTCCAACAGGTCCCTCCCACGAGATGTGGAGATTATGGGAATTACAATTCAAGATGAGATTTGGATGGGGACACAGCAAAATCCTGTCAACGTTGTCCGTTGAGGGGGTAGGTCTGGTTGTGTTCTGTAATCCTCCTGAACCTGAATATTAGTATCATTCTCTAGGTTTGAACAATTCTATCATCCCTTAGAATACCTTTTCTACCCCAGTCTCTCTCTACATCCTCTTTAGTGCCAGTGCCTCTTAGGTTTGTCCTTTTTAAGGTATTTTATTGGTCTTCCAGACATGCTTTGTTCTTTTTTATTCTTTTTTCTTTTGTCTGCTTTGACTGTATATTTTCAAATAGTCTTTCTTCAAGTTCACTAATTCTTTCTTCCATTGATAGAATCTATGTGTTCTTGGTGTCAATTGCATTATTCATCTCCAGAATTTCTACTTCTTTTTAATTATTTCAATCATTAGTAGCTTTATCCAAGAGGATTCTGAACTCCTTCTCTGTGTTACCTTGAATTTCACTGAGCTTCATCAAAACAGTTATTTTGAAACCTCCATCTGAAAATTCACATATTTGAAAAGTCACTCTAGAATTGGCCACTTGTGCATTATTTAATTCATTGGTGAAGGTCAAGTTTTCGTGGATATTCTTGATACTGGTAGATGTTTGTCAATGTCGGACATTAAAGAATTAAGTATTTAATGTAGTCTTCAGAATCTTGGCTGCTTTGTATCCATTCTTCTCAGGACTGTTTTCCAAGTATGCAAAGGGCAATGAGTTCTGTAGTCTAAATCTTTGGTAACTGCAGCCACATGTGCATTAGGAGGCACCCCAAGTCCTGTAATCCTGTGACTTTTGCTAACTTGTAGAGGTACTGCTTGGTGGTCTTGGGAAAGATGCAGAAGAATTCAATTGATTACTGGCTAGAGATGCTTGCTCTCTTCCCTTACTTTCCCCCAAGCAAGCAGGCTCTCTTTCTGTCTATGCTGACCTGCCTAGAGCAGGGGGAAGGGTGACACAAGCACTTCTGTGGCCCCACCATTGGGACTGTGGTGGCTCAGACCTAAAACCATCACAGCACTGTGCTTTGCCCAAGGCTCATGGTGACCACTGCCTGGCTAACACTTACTTTATTCCAAGCCCAAGAACTCTTCAGTCAGCATATGGCAAACTTCCAGGTTTGTATCTTACTTTTATGAGAGGCAATCTCCCCACTGGCCCAGGGCAGGCCCTGTAATGCCTTCCAGGAGCCAGGGCCAGGAGGCAGGAATCTTAGCATCTATTCTACTACAGCTAAGCTGGCACCCAAGCCACAGGACAAAGTCTTTCCCACTCTTCTCTCTTTTGTCTCATAGCAGGAGTCTCTTCCTGTGGCTACCTCTGCCCTAGGCCCACAGAGATTAGTGCCTCGCCATGGCTGATGTTCACTTAACACCCCAGGCTCTTCCTTCAACTTGCTGTGAATGCTTCCAGGCCAGGAACTCACCCTTCAGGGCGGTCATCTTCCCTTTGGCCTGAACTGGGTCCAGAAGTGACACCTATGAGCTAAGGCCTGGAAGTGGGGACCCCAGGAGCCTACTTGTTGCTTTATCCCATCGTGGCTTAGCTGGTGCCCAAGCTGCAAGACAAAATCTGCTTTACTCTTCCCTCTCCTTTCCTTTAGTAGAAGGCCTCTCTCTTTATGGACATCACAGATGGAAATTCCCTGGATCACACCTAAAGCCAGTGTATCTCTAGGTCTCACCCAAGACCTACAGTGAGAGCTGCCTGAGACCATTATTGTTTATTCAACAGCTCCAAGCAGAATCGACACAAAGCAGCCAAGTACTCTTTAGTCCGCAGGTGAAGAATCCTGCCTGCCGGGACTGGCTCATTCCCTTGAAGGCAGCAGATTCCCTTCTGGCCCAGAGTGTGTATTAAAGAGAGCTAGGGCCTGGAATCCGGGCTAGGGCCTCAAGTCTCTGTCTAGTGCTCTGTTCTCCTGTGGCTGAGCCAGTACCCAAGTTGTAAGGCAAAGTCTTCCTTTCTCTTCCTTCACCTCTCCTCAAGTAGAAGGAAGAGCTCTTTCCTGGAGCTGGGGACTGCACTGTCTTGGGCTGGGGAAAAGGTAACATGAGCATTACTCCCCTGGTCACCCTAGCTGGTGTCTCAATAGGTAGTATGTACCCCAAGTCCATTTGCCCTGAGTCCAGCACAGCACCAGGGCTTACGCAGGAATTACAATTGTTGTGGCCTAGAATGCCTTTCAAGTTTATTTAGAAACCCAAAGTGCTTTATACCACAGTAGTGAAGCTAGCCAGAATAGCAGAAATCAGATTCTAACCACTGAAATGGGTGATTCCCCTCTGGTCTACATGCTCCTTCTATGGGACTGGAGGGATCATGCAGACCAATACACAATAAGAGCATGTAGATCAGAGAGGAATCACCTCTTTGTGCTCCCTATGTGGGACTGGCTGAATTATGTTCTGCGCTGCTTTCTGCCGTAACACAGTAGCATGGATTTACAGTGCCAATTCCCACAATCACTGTGCTTTCTTTTCCCGGTGTAAACAGATTCTCCCTCCACACCAGGCAACCACTGGGAAAGCATAGGGGAGTTGTGTCAGCAACCCAAGATTGTCTTATCTTCTTCAGTGCTGCTTCCTTTCACATGGTATTAAAATCGGGTTCTGTAATTGCTTACCTGATTTTTGGTTCTTACAAAGGTGCTTTCTTATGTGAATCGTTGTTCAATTTTATGTTCCTTCTGGGAGAACAACTGGGTCTTTTATTCAGTCATCTTGCTCTGCTTCCACTTGTTAGGTGATTTTTTTAATCCGAATCATCTGCAATACCGATGGGAGCTGTGGCCCATCTAGAGTTGCCACTGCCATGACACTAGCTGTTGCAGGAGCTGTGGGACAGGCAGAAGCCCTGACCCCTTCTGAGTTGGTATGGTCGGAGCTTCATGATCCTTAGGTTCATCTAGGCTCCCTGTGCTCTTGGGGGGCTGGGAGCAGGCAGGAGCCCCACCCTCCTGGCCACAGCTGCTTCCAGGCATCTCTGTACTCTTGGAGGTCCAGGAATACCCCCATTTCCCCCACAGGCTCAGAAATGCCTGCTCCTACTCCCTGGCCTCTTCCTGCTCCTAGGTCTCACCCTGATCTGGAAGTAAAGTTGAGTCTGAGCCAGGGCACTGTCACAACCTGGTTGAGTGTGTGCACGTTCAGGCCAGCGCTGAGATGCCAGCCCCCTGCTGTCTTGGTCCCCTCTGGAATTTCAGTACCAATAAGCACAAGCGGCTGGCCAAGAAGAAACATCATGGGTGCCATGAACAGCAGCAGGAAGCAGACAAGTTCCTGGGTATAAAGAGGCAGGTCCCTACTGAAGCCCCACTTTCAAGCCCAGGAAGGCCTGATGCCTGAGGGCCAAACTACTGACCCCACAGATTAGAGCAGAAACTTACGGTGCTTTTTCTGGGCCCACCTATGGCTGCCCATGGACCATCATCATAAACTTTCTACCCTCTTATGTCCATAAAAACCCTGAACTCAACCAGACTGAGAGAGATGAGATGGCCAGCTGCAGAGAAGCTACTCACCTCCAGTCTCCTCTCTGCAACTGCTGAGATGATAGCGTGACCAACTCTGGAGAGGAGCTACCCACTCCAGGGTCTCTTCTCTGCTGAGAACCTGAATGTTCATCAGGACGCCCTGGCTGCAGAGAGGAGCTACCCACTGTGATCTCTTCTGAGCTGTCTTAACTCTCAATAAAACTCCTGTCCACCTTGCTCACCCCCACCTGTCTGCACACCTGATTGTTCTTGGATGAGGGACAAGAAGGACCCACCAAATGGCAGGGCTGAAAGAGCCGTAACACAAACAAGGCTGAAATGTGCCCCTGCCCTTGCTTACCACATTGTGGGCAACAAGGAGAGAAGAGTTGTGGCCCCCTGGGGAGCCTACACCTAGGAGCTCCCCAAGCCAAGTCTGTGACACTCTCTTTGGGGTTCCGTGGTTTCTGGCATCTCCAAGCTTCTGGGTGCCACTCTGTTCCCTGTTGCCAGGTATGTAAGCTGCTTGTGGGACACCTAGTACAGCTACAGCCTTGCAAAAAGCTGCCACCCATGCTGGTTTTTGGAGCTGCCCACTCCACCACAGTCAGCAAGCCCCATATTCACTCGCTCATAAACCTTTCACTGCTCCACTCATTCTTGGCAGCCATGGGATTCAGACCAGTAGCATGAACCAAGTGCAGTCTACTGCGCCAAGTGGGCCAAGTGGGCCAAGTGGGCCAAGTGGGCCTGAGCAAAACTTGGACAAAGCTACCACTGGTCACAGAGGTTTCTGGCTGGTGAAGCAACACTCCATGAATTCTCTAACAATACAAACAAAGTCTTCAGAAAATTCACAAGTACATGCAAGGGAATTAAAAAGCTCCCAGCTGTAATCCCAGAACTTTGGGAGGCCGAGGCGGGTGGATCACAAGGTCGAGAGATCGAGACCAACCTGGTCAACATGGTGAAACCCCGTCTCTACTAAAAATACAAAAAAATTAGCTGGGCATGGTGGCGCGTGCCTGTAATCCCAGCTACTCAGGAGGCTGAGGCAGGAGAATTGCCTGAACCCAGGAGGTGGAGGTTGCGGTGAGCCGAGATCGCGCCATTGCACTCCAGCCTGGGTAACGAGAGCGAAACTCCGTCTTAAAAAAAAAAAAAAAAAAAAAAAAAAAAAAAAAGCTCCCAGGAATACTAGAAACGCAAAATCTTGAAATCCTGTCACACTGTTGTTTATTCTAGTAGTTTCATGTCTGTGACATATGAAAATATAAAACTCCTAACAGTAATATCAAAGGACTAGGCTTTAGTAACTAGCGGAGTAATTAAATATATTGCTAAAATTATATTATAAATACAATTTACTTAAACTCCAGTACCAGATCATACACGGACTTCAAAATATGCCTCATTTTCCGGGTGGATCACAAGGTCCAGAGATGGAGACCATCCTGGTCAACATGGTGAAACCCCGTCTCTACTAAAAATACAAAAAACTAGCTGGGCGTGGTGGCGCGTGCCTGTAATCCCAGCTACTCAGGAGGCTGAGGCAGGAGAATTGCCTGAGCCCAGGAGGCGGAGGTTGCGGTGAGCCGAGATTGCGCCATTGCACTCCAGCCTGGGTAACAAGAGCGAAACTCCGTCTCAAAAAAAAAAAAAAAAAAAAAAAAAAAAAAAAAAAAAAAGCCTCATTTTCAATGTGATATTTTACCTAGATGTCTTCCCTAGCAAATAACAACATTATCTAACTGTTTAAGAAGTTCATCCAGGTAAAGGGTCTTCTGAACTGCAGTGGCAATTAGACGAGAAGATCCTCGCTCTTGTCTCTAAAGACGGGAAAGGGCAAGGATGGTGGAGGCTTTCTGTGCTACCTGGAAACTGACCGACAGTCAGAACTTTGATGAGTACATGAAGGCTCTAGGTGTGGGCTTTGCCACTAGGCAGGTGGGAAATGTGACCAAACCAACGGTAATTATCAGTCAGGAAGGAGACAAAGTGGTCATCAGGACTCTCAGCACATTCAAGAACACGGAGATTAGTTTCCACCTGGGAGAAGAGTTTGATGAAACCACTGCGGATGATAGAAACTGTAAGTCTGTTGTTAGCCTGGATGGAGACAAACTTGTTCACGTACAGAAATGGGATGGCAAAGAAACAAATTTTGTAAGATAAATTAAGGATGGCAAAATGGTTATGACCCTTACTTTTGGTGATGTGGTTGCTGTTCGCCACTATGAGAAGGCATAAAAAAGCTCCTGGTCTGGGCTTAGAAGAGTGCTTCAGTTTTGATGTTTACTCAAGTCTCAGTGCTATCCTATTACAGCACAGCTGATCATTAATTAGATGGTTATCCTTGGTGTGGAGGTGGAAAATGCTGATTTAAAAGTTTGTTACTCCAAGCAACTAGCCCACTTTTAATCTGAAAATTAATTAATTATGTTTTATAATTTGAATTAAAATTTTGTGGCCCCTCTTTTTTTTTTTTTATAAACAAGTGAATACATTTTATAATTTCTTTTGGAATGCAAATCAAATCTGAATAAAATCTTAAACGTGAAAAAAAAAAAAAAAAAAAGAAGTTCATCCAGAAGCAATCTATTCCTATTACGTCTTTAATAATAAAGTTTAAATTCACTGCTTTTAAAATAGAGTTTCATTTATTAATTCAAGCATTAAACAGATTTAATTCAATTTTTCAGTAAATAGTTCTTAACAGCCACTATGTACCATGTACTATAATAGGCTTGGAGATCTGGTAGGTAAATTGAAAGACATAGTTCTTCCCCTTAAGAAGTTCAGAGTGTATGGATAATAGCTATCATGGAACAAGTAAATTTAAACATGAGAAATGTTAACTGGTTTTATGAAAGTGTGGAACAGTGTTATCTCATCTACTGTGAGGTTTATGGAAAAGTATGGATGGTCAGAGGACATACCCTCATAAACATGTTTGAAAATTTAAAACCATAATTATATGAAAAACTATTTAATTTCATATGAATCTAGCACAAATCAGACTAATTAAACATTTAGAAAATTATTTCTTAAACTGAAAAAAACTATTATAGTTATCTGCAGTTGCTAGAAAGAATATAATGAAATTCATTTAATATTAAAAGTGAAAATAAGTGGGATTCTGTAGAAATAAGAAGTATGGTTAATTAGATTTTCTGCTTAACTGAGCATTGAGTTTTTACTGCAATGTCACATTCAAGTTGAAAATTTGTTTTAGTATGATCATGTATTTTAACTGGCTACAAAAATCATTGTTATTATGAATATAATATTTGTGAGGAATAGAGTCTAACTACCTTTTGAAACAAGTGAAAGAAAAGAACAACGCAAGTATTTTAAATGTGGAAATACTTTAAATATCTTTTTAGACTCACACATTTACTTATTTTTTAAGTAGTGTCAGAACCTGCTCTTCTGTCATTTCAATGTTGACAGTAATTTAAACATTGGGGAGATTTTTCAATAGAGACTTAATCATTCTTATAAATCATTCCAGAAGACATAGTCTGTCATTTCACAGGAAGATATTAAAAGTGAACTTGATTCAACAATATGATATTCAAAAACAAATGTGTTGCTGTTGCCTTTAACATGCATTACATTTTGATTTGTTGCAGATAGAGGTGAAGGTGGGGAGTAACACTAGCTGATTCACTGAACTAAATGATAATTACTTTCCCTTCAGTTAAGAGCAAATCAGCTGCTTTTCTTCATTAACACTGGATGAGCACATTTCTAGAGGACCTCTTCTCTGTTAATGGGCCAAGGAACAGATTGGTTAGACACATTGGTGGAGAAGACATAGTTAATGTATTAGGTTTTTTCACATATGTAAAAGGTACCTCAACAAATTTTAGTGACGTTAACATTTTTGGAAGGTCCATTCATCCAGCCTTCCTTCCTTCCTTCCTTTCTCCCTCCCTTCTTTCTCTCTCCCTTCTCTCCAACCGCACCCCCGCCCTCCTGCCACAAAAACACACACTTTCCCCCTTTCTCTTTCTTTTTGCTAAGAAATCCTGCTGGGTCCCTGTAAATACGTATTATTGAACTTGTGTGTTTTTCTAAAAATGTTTTGAAGTGACTTTAAAATGGACTATACTAGCAAATGCATATGTAGCTAAGATAAACATGGTCGCTTTGAACAATTTGTATTTTGTCCAGTGCTTCTTTGCAGCCTGGGTAAAAAGAATTTGTTAAATTACATCACTCTTATTAACAAAGAGGAAGAATTGTACAATCACCTGAGGATAAAGGAAATTCTTCCATATGTAAATTGCAAAGAAAAGTTCTCACATGATAGTTCATGTAGATATGATGCAATGCAACTAACAAAATAGCAGCTATGTAGATCAAATAAATAATTTCATAATTGTTTCCTGAAAAATAAAGAAACTGTGTCATTTACTTAGATTCTTATCACTGTCTGGTTTATAGGGCCACTTTGTACACAGTTACTGCTCTTACTTAGGTAGAAACATCCTAATTTTGATTCCATTGATGCAGAGAGTAAATTCATGAATACAGATTTTGAAGGAATGTATTCTCTTACTGGATCCACAAGGGGGCATAGTTTTAAGGGCAAGAATTTCCCAGCGCCATGCGCGCTCCCGTCTCTCTCCATACCGGAAATTTAACGGTTTATATTTGAATTTTGCAGGGTATGGGAAGAAACTAAGAGACAATCACACCAGCGGAAGTTTAAAGAAACTCCTTTCATTGGCCAGAAGAAGTTGGGAAGGTGGGAATTTCTCCCAGGATAAATTCCCCTGCTCCTTCCCCTACACAGGATTTCCAGCTCTCTGGGATCCCGTCTCACGTAATGGGAGCTGTCTTTCCCCTCTTGGGTTCCCCTCTGGAATCCCCTTCCACACTCTCCGTGGGAGTCTTTCTCTTCTCCTTTTCTTCTCTTTTCTCTACCTAAATAAAATCACCTTTCTGCAACACTTCTTGGGTCCGATATTTACTTTTATGAGCTTACTGCACGCACCTGCAGTGGTCCCTTCTCTTATCCTTAAGAGGGTGGGGACCAAGAACCTACAACATTCTCTGGGAGGAGCTGTGCCTCACCAACACTCCAAAAAACCAGGTAACAATTTTATGTTATTTATTTTTTTGAGACAGACCCTCACTTTGTCACCCAAGCTGGAGTGCAGTGGCAAAATCTTGGCTCACTGCAACCTCCACCTCCCAGGTTCAAGCAATTCTCCTACCTCAGCCTCCCAAGTAGCTAGGATTACAGGCATCTTCCCATACCAGGCCTGGCTAATTTTTGCATTTTTAATAGAGAATGGGTTTCATCATGTTGGTCAGACTGGTCTTGAACTCCTGACCTCAGGTTATCCACCTGCCTTGGCCTTCCAAAGTGCTGAGTTTACCAGGTGTAAGCCACTGTGCCCAGCCTCATGGATATAGATTTTTAAATCCATGCATATATCGAAAGAACTGTTTTGCTTTACAAAATTCAAATGAGGTGTATTTTACAACGTAAGTCAATGCATTTGATTTAAATGTAAGCTTAGTAAATTTGCCTAACAAAACACAAACTGCAGTTATCTTTCATACACAATTATATATTAGGTTCTGTTCTAGGTCATTTGAAATTACACTATACTTTAGCGATAGCTGAGTATATGGAAAGACCCTTTTGTTACAATGTAAAACAATGAAAAGAAAAAACAAATACATAAGAAAATGGCTTGCAATTTTTACACTGACTGTAATTTTTGCATTGACTGTGGATGGCAACTTTAAAAAGTGATCTTTTTAGGCCAGGCGCGGTGGCTCAAGCCTGTAATCCCAGCACTTTGGGAGGCCGAGGCGGGTGGATCACGAGGTCAAGAGATCGAGACCATCCTGGTCAACATGGTGAAACCCCGTCTGTACTAAAAATACAAAAAAATTAGCTGGGCATGGTGGCGCGTGCCTGTAATCCCAGCTACTCAGGAGGCTGAGGCAGCAGAATTGCCTGAACCCAGGAGGCGCAGGTTGCGGTGAGCCGAGATCGCGCCATTGCACTCCAGCCTGGGCAACAAGAGTGAAACTCCGTCTTAAAAAAAAAAAAAAAAAAAAAAAAAAAAAAAAAAAGTGATCTTTTTTCTTCCACATTATATGGAAAGAGACATTTAGAACATGTTATAGTGTGTTACCCCTACCAAAAACACAGAACACAGAAGTGGGACTTGGTACAGAATTTAGAATGGAGAAATAGGGACAATGTAACAAATATTTGAATCTGATTTTTAGAAATGAGGCATTTTTATCAATTTTGTGCTTTACACTCTGTTTTGTAACATTAAAAGTTAACATGATATATGATCCCCATATTAAAGAGTATGTATAAGTAAAATTTCTAGTAGAAATTACCTTTCTTAAAGAAAGGTAATAGGGCTCAGACTTTTCTTTCTTAATTCTTCTTAATTTTAAGAATATATAAGTAAAAGAGGGTGTTTAAAATCTGACTCTGGATCCAGATTTCCTGACTTAACTGAGGCCCTGGTACTTTCTAGTTGGTTACATTGGACGAATTACTTGAATCTTTTGCCTCCAGTTTTCTTTTCTATCAAACAAGGAAAATAGTCGTAAGTTACAGCACTGCTGTGAGGGATAAACAAGTTATTGCAGGTAAAGCACTTACAAGAGTGCCTGGCACCAAGCCAGTGTGCAATAAACGTAGATAAAGCGAAAGACAGTTTTTCACAGCATTTTCATAGTATTTCAGAGTAAGGCATAGTATTTTATGATGATTAGTAGTATTTTACCAGGTAAACTATAGATTAAAGACTGCAAGAGAAATGGTGACAAAGATTTTATGGAAGGTTGTTTACTGGAATGGTACTGGCCAGCTGGTATTGGGAAATGTATGGTGGTGTTATAGGGGTTTGCAGTTGTCTTCCTGAATGAAAGGGAGAGTGATTGGATACTTGCTACTGTCATTTAATGAGTAGAAACCAGAGAAGCTAACAGTCCTTCAATGTGTAAGAAAGTCCAACAAAATGATGAATTGTTCTGCTGCAAGTACTGGTATCTCTCTCATTGAGAAATATTACTATAGGAATTAAGGTCTAAAAACAAGTAGAAGTACTTTGTGGCTATAAAGGTATGTTTATTGATACCTTACATAAAGTTTCTGTTTACTGATGTAATTGTATCTCAATTATTATCTAATTGTATTTATGAAACACTAACTGAAATGAAATGAATAAAACATGTTTAGCAAATTAGTTATTTAGTATTCAAAAGGAATGACAGCACTCAATCTAGTCAAATAAAAGCAGAAATTCAACAATCAAACCGTTACATTAACTTTAGTCATAGTTAAAGTTATTTAAGGTTATGAAAAGTATGTCTTAAACTGAAGAAAAGACCTTCAAATATGAAAACAGTTTAAATGATATGTCACAGATGAAGACAGGTAGGCTTTATAAAATTCATTTTAGCTAGGTGCTCAAAAACAGTTTTGTTGCACCACTTTAGTGAGTTGAAAAAATAAATAGTTGAAGTTTATAGTCGTGACCATGTGACCATGTGTCTGCAGCATGACTTAGTACGTCTACTGGTTTTAAAAGTAAAACTGAATCATCAGTCTTTAAGAAACAAAGTAGATAGACAAATACATTTTAAAACTATTGGAAAACAAAACATTTTTAAGAGTACATTTTTAATTTTCCTAAAAAATATTTGTGTTGTGTGAACTGTTTTAGAGTCACATTTATTGGGAGGCTTTTGTCTGATCCTATTAACTGATTCCCCCAGCTACTGAGACTTCCAAGACCAGTTGGTGCCTATATTTGACTTACAAGCTAAGAAATAAGCATTTCTGCATTCTATGAATAAGGCTGAGTAAATATAGAGGGAGAAAACATTTGTCATTGTTAAGACACAAGTTTTTCAATATGTATAAGCTGTTTTTCAAGGTAAGAGGTTTTCTATAAGGTCAACTCTAGAAAAAAAAAATATAGAGCAGCATTGTCCAACAGAAATATAATATGAGCCACAAAAGTAATTTTAAACTTCAAGTTTTAAAATCTTCTAGTAGCCATCTTAAAATGAGCTAAAATAAATGAGTAAAATTAATTTTATGGTTTCAAAATATGCCTCTTCTGTCCAAAAGACATTTCAAAATATAATTGATATGGCCGTATCTCGATAGCCATTAGCAACTGGAACTAAACACATCTCAAATGCTCACAGTTTCATGTGGCTAAGGACTGCTGTATTGGACAGCATAGATCCTGAATGTCTTCTTCATCCCTGTCAGCCTCTACCAACTCTACCTGAACCCTGTGTCCCAGTGTGTTAGTCCAAACTGATATATGCTTTAACTGTAAAATATACACTGGATTTTGAAAACTTGTTATATAAGCCAATGTAGATATAATAATTTTCCATCGATTACATTTGGAATAATATTTTGAGTAATTTTGGATATAAGAAAGAGATCATTAAAATAATACAATTTAATCAATTTCACCTGTTTTTCATTTATTTTAATATGGCTATCTTGTTTTTTTTTAACACTCTAAGAGTCTCGTGAACATGATGTAACAGGGCTTTTTCCTTGATAAAAATGATAATTATTTCCCCTGCTTTTTATAACAACTTCCTATCTATTTATATTCACTCATGAAATCATTTTTCTTCATTGGTGTCAATAGAAATTTATCTTATTTCCAAAACAGTTAAATAAAATTAAATATTTATTTTAATAATCACCTGAAACTAGGAATTGTAAAATATATTTTTATATGAAACATGTTTCTTGAAATAAAAGCCAATACCAGCAATCATTCAGAGAACATTACAAAAAAAGAGAAGTCATTAGAAATAATTTATTCCCAAAGAATTACTATGGCATCATTATCCTTTATTTCCTATTTCTCTAATTAGATGGTAGATGATGAAGTTCTATTGTTAACCGTATCATGTTCTAGAGAAGAATTTAGGCATAAGTAGTTCCTCCTTGTTCCAAATCTTTATACTCCTTATTGCTCACAGTAATTCTAGTCTGGCCACTCCTAATAAAAATTCTTCACAAGTGAAGAAAAACGTTGAATGGAGTTACATGGTGCTGTTTCTAAGATTTAATGCTTATCTGTGGGAGGTATATGTGATTGTCTACGTTTTATTCAGTGCTTACTCAAAGACTCCAAGAAGTGAAGAGATATGTTTGCATCTCATACAAGTAGGAAGCGCGCTTGGGGGCTGTCTTAGTCTGTTTACTATTGCTCTAACAGAGTATGTAGGACTAGTTAATTCATAAGGAATGAAGATTTATTTATCACTTTAATAATCACAAAACAAATGGAGGAAGACAAAAGAGCAAGAGAGTGTGCGGTGGTGGTGGGGTGGGTTGCGGGGAACTCATCTTTTCATCAGGAATCCACCGTGGTGATAACAAACCCACTTTTGCAATAACAGCTTTAATTCATTCATAAGGGTAGAACTCTAATGACATTTCAAGGTCCCCACTTCTCAACAAAATTGTACTGGGGATTAAGTTTCCAACACATCCACTTTGAGTGCATTATTAAAACAATAGCACTCGCTCAACTAGGGATTAGCATGCCAAACTCTAAAACTCTTGTACTTGAAATGCAAAAGTCTAGCGTGACCTGTCCTCCTGAAGTTTCCTATAATGTGATTTACACTAAGTAACGCTTAGGGTACCTACTCTCAGGTACATACGGGATCTCCTAGATAACCTAGTCATCAGGCATCAATTGGGAAAAGAGACCAAATCATATGGCCACATCACTGTGGGTAAAAGGTAGGAATTCCCCAAGTGGGAAGGGGTAGAGACTCAAACAGAGTTTTAAGGAAAAAGGTCCTCTTTAAGAGGAAGAAAAGCCTACGGGTAGAGCAGCATGGCTAGAAACTGAGATGAATCCACAAGAAAATGGCTCTCAGAGGGATTTAACCTTCCTGTGACTTGACATTACAGTAAGGAAACAGTCATACTTAGCAGTTTTAAAAGTAGTACTTCAATTATCTCCAGCTTCTCAGTAAAACTTAACATGCATTTCCATTCTTTATTAGTGGTAGCATGGGAGTGAAGGAATCAAACAGAAAAGAGGAATGTGGCTGCCTCATATCCATTTCATCTTCCCAGGCACTCGCAGAGGGAAGGGAGTGCCTCTGTTGCAGAATATTCAGCAGACCAGTGAGACCAATGGGTGAAACAGGAGGATTTTATTAAGGTGGCCACTGGCTCAACAGATTAGTATCCCAAAGCTGAGCAAAGGAGAAAGAAAATGGGGTACTTTTTATATATCCAGGATGACATAGCAGCTAACAGGTTTACAGAAGCCAGGGGGAAAAAAAAAATTTGTAACATGTCTTGTGATGTATGTTACATTTCAAAAACAGCATTTTGAGAAACTGCATTGTACATTCTTTGGGTATTATCCTGCCCTGTGACCTTGCAGCTGGTCAACAAGAAAAACAGGAGGCTTGAGATGCCTGGGAATTTTGCTGAGAATGTGGGGGAGAACAGATAAGGTAGGTTTTACAGGGACTTCCTTAATTTTAAGCAGAGCTGGGGGTTAGGTTTTATATTAAACAGCACAAAATGCAGCAACATTTACTCTATTATATAGCAACTACAAGTTATAAGATTTTGTTTTTACTATTATTGCTATTATTTAATTCCCTTCTTCATAAAGGACTGCCTTGTATTGGCAATACGGCTTAGGACAGCCACCACATAGGAAGACCCAGGCTACAGTGATGTTAGGAACAGCACGGAGGTGCATGAGCCATTGGGATGAGCCAAAAATGGTAATAAAACAACCCATTTTCTCCTCATATATGCAGAGGAGGGTACTTTTTTTCAAGAGAGATAATGGCATAGCATGTACAAGAAAGGCTGGAAAATAAGACACATAATTTTTTTAATTGTAATTCCTAAGACAAGGAAGAGACCCAGAAGTTGGACTCTGAGGTCAGATAAATCCGTCTGTATCTCATAACTACCTCTCAAGAGCTTATGTGAACTGAGGCAAGTGCCCTCTCTTACCTTTGCAAAAATAAATTCAGACTAATATTAATATATCGTTTACAGTGTAAGAAATAAATTACACAATGCATATGAAGATTTTAGAAATGCCTGTCAGAGAATCAAATTTTTATTTCATAGTTGTTCACATTTTCATCTTTATATTTTCATGTTTATGTACTATTTATTACTTTAATAATCACAAAACAATTTAGTATAACACTCAGAATAAGGACATTTCTGTGCAGTGAAAAAAAAAACACACACTCGTCATAAAGAAGATGCTCTGAAATTTTAAAGTAAAATGTTGCTACTTTCAGTTCAAGGTTGTGGTAAGCAGTAACTCTCTAGTCAAGTTTCAAATAATTTTCAAAATATATTTAATTTTTAATTATTCAATTATCACTCATCCAAAGAAAACTTGATACATATACTTAGCAGTCATTTTTAAAGAGGTTATAGCTGAAATATGTAAATAAAAGCTGAGAAAAAAACCTCAGATAAATCTAGGGAACATGAGGACTGCCAAGATTTAATAAACAAGAGAGAGACTAGAAGCTTCAAACAGGTTGGAGAGTAACAGGAGGCACAATATGTTCGAAGTGAAAAGGAACAAATTTCAGGAGAGAAAAGATAATCAGTGCCAAATACTACACAGAGAACAAGGGGAGCTGATTATTAAATTGAATTTGGCAGCATGCCAAATTAAAAGACTTGTGTAAATGTCAATTTCAGGCTATTTTCCCAAAGACTTTGAAAAACATCAAACAGTGAAAGAGTAAATGAAAGTCAGATGAAAAAGGAAAAAGATATTTTTTCCTACAGAAAAGCTGTTCAGTTTGGAGGCAGAAGGGAAATTTGCAGATACCTTTATTGGCCCTAAGACATTACGGACTTCAAGTGTTTCTAATTCCTGGAGGGTTGAATAATCACTGAACTCTACAAAACTGACCCAACATCCCAAGGTAGTAAGTCTTGGAAACAATTCAGTTAGGAAAAAGGAGCTGACATATGGTCTTCGCCCTCTGTTCAGTGTGGGCATATCTGCAGGAGCTGAGTAGAACAGCTCCCCGGTCACAGACTAAAGCCATCGATATCATTTACAGACTTACAATTTGTGACAAGGCTGTGCAGACCTACAAGTCCTTTCATTTCCTTTCTCATCTCCCTGTTCTGGAAAAGGGAGTGGCTACTCCTGACAGTCTTTCTCTTCATTAAACTGGATGTAGAGGGAGGCTATCTAAAACACTGCTCCTCTGAGCTGGATCTTTCATCTTTGACTCCTGTAAGGTACACCAAATAGGCAAAGTTTCTACAAAGCATTAAGGCAATTTCTCATTTTACTCCTCTCTCCATGCCAGTACTGATGCCAATGTATTTTTACAGAAACATCCTTAGGATCGTCATCATCATCTTAAATGTTTATTCCACCTTAGTATCTCTGTTTTAGAAGATGAAAACCCAGAAGGAGTGAGTGAATTGCCCAAGGAAATTTGCTAGTGGGTGTCAAAGCTCTTTACTTAACCTATTTTCTAATTACTAGACCAAGACTTTTTAAAATGAATCATATTGTCTCTTAATCTTTGTAAAGTCCAAGTCTTAGTAGTACAAAGCAATAAATTGTGGGATGGTTTACTGAAGAAATTAGCTTTTCTTTTACATCTGAACTATTTCTAGCAGGCATACTCTTTCCAGTTATATGTAAAGTCTTTCTCTTTTAACTGATCATTAACAATTATCAAGGGATTTATAAGACAAACTATTTTTAAGTAATGTTTCCACTCACATAAATAGAAATGACTTAGAATAAATGTGACTTTTCATACCAAAGAATATATTACACACCTTTTACTCTATACTGAATGACAGGACTTGAAAAAGCAGCCAAGTTTAGTCTGATGTAACTCTTTTTCTGGATAAATTTTAGAGATTTAGTTACTCTGCCTAGAAATTGGTATGTTTGAGTAAGAGAAATTGAACTAGTCTTTGATTTAAATAAAACCTTTTAATGTTCTTTCTACTTTAAATTTTGGAACTAATAGAGTCAAATTTTGAAAAATTATTTTGACTTTAAAAATAAAGTTTACTATGAAAATTTAATTCCCAAAATAAAGTCTTTATGAAATTAGAAGAAACCCTTGGACACAATGTGATTAGCATACTGAATTGCCACTCTACTCTTTAGTTATTTAAAACATTTCTTTTCCATATGTTTCAAACGTTTTATTTATGTCTGTCCTTAATCCATAATTCTCTGAAACATTAGCAAAGATTTTCTCACTTGTTCATTCCATGCCTTCTTCAGAATTCAGCAATAGAGTCCTTACACTTCTATAGCATCACTGGTCACCTTCCTAAATTGATTCCTTTCTAAATTCTCCTGAGTCTCAGTTTTCTTCAGTGGCTTCTCTTGATTATCTTGTGCACTGTTTTCAGTGGCCACTCTTCCCTCTCAACCCCATCTTTCTTGAAAGACTTCTAAGAATATCATGGTGCTGACTCATCTAAAACTTAAAGTGAGTACATTCAAGGGCTTTACTCTTCTCATTTCTCAAACATATATACACAAAAATTAGGGAAGCTTCTCCACCTAATGTACGATTTGGCATATGGTCAAAGTTTTACAGACTTTTTCACTGCCACTGAAAAATTCAGCATGGTTTACAAACTAAATTGCTTACGTTTGAGAAATTGAGACCTTTTTGTAAGCCGGAGATACAGTGACTCACATTAGTAACAACAAATATTCAAAGTTAAACAAAAGTTAAAGGCACACAAATTGAAAGCAGTATTGCAGGTTGTGTAGTTTCCCCCTCCAAACCTCATGTTGAAACTTATCTCCCTTGTTGGAAATGGGGCTTAATGGGACGTGTTTGGGTCATAGCAGTGAATCATTCATGAATAGATTAATGCGCTGGAGGGTGTACGGAGTCAGTTCTTACTAGATTCATTCCAATAAGGGCTCCCCTAATAGCTTGTTTATGAAAGGAGCCTGGCACCTCCCCTTTTCTGCTTGCTTTCTCTTCTGCCATGTAATCTCTTGCTGGCTTCCCTTTCACCACGAATGAAAACAACTCGAGGCCTTCATCACAAGCAGATGCTGGGGCCATACTCCTTCAACAGTATGCAGAAGCATGAGCCAAAGAAACCTCTTTTCTTTATAGATTACCCAGCCTCAAGTATTCCTTTATACCAACACAAAGACACTCAGATAAATGTGTTAGTTAAGATAAATTGCCAAGTAAGTGTCCATAACCCATGTGCAGCCTGGAAAATATGGAAATCATTAAACAGAGTAGTATTTTTTATGAAATCATAATCATACAGTTCAGATTTACAGTGGGTATATAAAGAGAATTTGTTTCAACTTCCTTCTCAAGTTACTAAAATACCTGCACCATTTGCTAGATGACCAAAAGCAATTAGTCATTTTACAGATTGCCAAGACTTTTTTAAACAAGAGCCTCTCATAAAATGAGTTAGGGAGTATTCCCTCTTTTTGCATTGTCTGGAATAGTTTCAAAAGGAATGGTACCAGCTCTTCTTTGTATGTCTGGTAGAATTCGGCTGTGAACCTGTCAGGGCTTGGACTTTTTTGGTTGGTAGGCTATTAATCGCTGCCTCAACTTCAGACCTTCTTACTGGTCTATTCAGAATTTCAATTTCTTCCTGGTTTAGTCTTGGGAGAGTGTAAGTGTCCAGGAGTTTATCCATTTCTTCCAGATTTACTGGTTTATGTGCATACAGTTGTTTGTAGTAATCTCTAATGCTAGTTTTTTTTTTATTTCTGTGGAATCACTGGTGATATTCCCTTTGTCATTTTTTATTGCATCAATTCTTCTCTCTTTTCTTAATTACTCTGTCTAGTGGTCTAATTTGTTGATCTTTTCAAAAAACCAGCTACTGGACTTACTGATTTTTTGAAGGGTTTCTTGTGTCTCTATCTCTGTCAGTTCTGCTCTGATCTTAAGTTATTTCTTCTCTTCTGCTAGCTTTTGAATTTTTTTGATCTTGCTCCCCTAGCTCTTTCAATTTTGACAAAAGGGTGTCGATTTTAGATCTTTCCTTGCTTCTCATGTTGGCATTGATGGCTATTAAGTTTCCCTCAAGACACTGCTTTAAACGTGTCCCAGAGACTGTGGTACATTATGTCTTCATTCTCATTGCTTTCGTCAGGACATACGCATAGGCAAGAACTTCATGACTAAAACAACCAAAGCAATGGCAACAAAAGCCAAAATAGACAAATGGGATCTAATTAAACTTAAGAGCTTCTACACAGCAAAAGAAACAATTATTAGAGTGAACCGGCAACCAACAGAATGGGAAGATGTTTTTTGCAATCTACCCATTTGACAAAAGGCTAATATCCAGAATCTACAAGAACTAAAGCAGATTTACAAGAAAAAAACAACTCCATTCAAAAGTGGGCAAATAATATGAAGAGACACTTTTCAAAAGAGGACATTTATGAAGCCAACATACAAAAAAATGCTCATCATCACTGGTAATTAAAGAAATGCAAATCAAAACCACACTGAGATACCATCTCATACCAGTAAGAATGGAGATCATTAAAAAATCTGGAGACAACAGATGCTGGAGAGGATGTGGAGAAATAAGAACACTTTTACACTGTTGGTGGGAGTGTAAATTAGTGCAACCACTGTGGAAGACAGTGTGGCAATTCCTCAAGGATCTAGAAATAGAAATACCATGTGACCCAGCAATCCCATTACTGGGTATATACCCAAAGGATTATAAGTTGTTCTATTACAAAGACACACGCACATGTATGTTCATTGCAGCACTGTTTACAATAGCAAAGACCTGGAACCAACCCAAATGTCCATCAATGATAGATTGGATAAAGAAAATGTGGCACATATACATCATAGAATACTATGCAGCCATAAAAAATGATGAGTTCATGTCCTTTGCAGGGATATGGATGAATCTATCTGGAAACCATCATTCTCAGCAAACTGACACAATAACAGAAAACCAAACACTACATGTTCTCACGCATAGGCCGGTTTTGAACAATGAGAACAAATGGGCACAGGGAGGGGAACATCACACACTGGGATCTGTTGCGGAGTGAGGGAGATAACACTGGGAGAAATGCCTGCTATAGGTGACAGGGGAATGGAGGCAGCAAACCACCATGGCATGTGTGTACCTATGCAACATTCCTCCAAGATCTGCACAGGTACCCAGAACTTAAAGTAAAATAAAAAAGAAGAGCTTCTATACAAAAACTTACCTAAAATCAAGAATCCATGTCTTCTCATTATCTCAGGTTTTGCATTTTTAAAAAGCATGTTTTATAGACGGTATGTCTGTCACTCGTGCCATTAGGATATTGATGATGTGATATGTGCAATTAACCATTTTTAGCAGATAGCTAATAGTTGTTGCTGAGCACCCTACTTGGTATGGATGGATTAGTTGGAGATGTACAAGACTCCTCAAAGACTATTTCATTGTAAAACCAGTCAATAACAGGAACTCATGGGTAGATAAGTTTTAAGATAGAGGCCAGTATAGAATATTCTTTCCTGATCCAGATTATTTTTTAGACTATAAATCAAGAAAATACATAAAATAGTTACCATCCAATATAAAGTCAGAAGTTCTCAATGTATTTATATTATTTATGTACAACCATTCATTGAAAATAAAAATTAAATGACCATGTGCCAAGCCCTAGGGATCCAAAAATAAATAAGATTATTCCTAGGGACAAAGATCACACCATGGAACATTTCTTCTTAAATATTTACTTATCTGGTAAGACACAAAATTGATGACACACATGGGATATGTGCTGTACAGCTGTATAAGACAGTCTGAGAATTATGGATAATCTTGGGCCACAAGCTATAATTTTTTCCTTCTTTACAATTTACAAATTCATGTGGGAATACAAGTGACTGAAACTGTTATTTTAGGAATAGCCTTAACTCTACTAGCTTATTCACAAATGTCAACACCGTAAATTATCAACCACAATGTTCTTCACATATACTTCAAGAAATGAAATACTGTAAGAGCTGATACAGAATGACTTCAACAGGAGGCAGGAGACAAACAGCTGTAACTTATCTTTTATTGTACTTTAAGTTCTGAGGTACATGTGCAGAACGTGCAGGTTTGTTACGAAGTATACATGTGCCACGGTGGTTTCCTAAACCCATCAACCTGTCATCTACATTAGGTATTTCTCCTAATTCTAGCCCTCCCCTATTCCCCCACCCCTCTACAGGCCCCAGTGTGTGATGTTTCCCTCCCTGTATCCATGTTTTCATTGTTCAACTCCCACTTGTGAGTGAAAACATGGAGTGTTTGGTTTTCTGTTCCTGTGTTAGTTTGCTGAGAATGACGGTTTCCAGCCTTATCCGTGTCCCTGCAAAGGACATAAGCTTATTCCTTTTTATGGCTACCTAGTATTCCATGGTGTGTATGTGCCACATTTTCTTTATCCAGTCTATCATTGACAGGCATCTGGGTTGGTTCCAAGTCTTTACTATTGTGAACAGTGCTGCAATAAACATACATGTTCATGTGTCTTTATAGTAGAATGATTTATAATTTTTGGAGTATATACCCAGTAATGGGATTGCTGCATCAAATACTATTTCTGGTTCTAGATCCTTTAACAATCACCACACTGCTCTCCACAATAGCTGAACTAATTTACACTCCCACCAATAGTGTAAAAGTATTCCTATTTCTCCACATCCTCTCTAGCATCTGTTGTTTCTTGACTTTTAATGATCACCATACTAATTGGCATGAGATGGTATCTCAATGAGTTTTTTATTTGCATTTCTCTAATTACTAGTGATGATGAGCTTTTTTTCATCTTTGCTGGCTGCATAAATGTTTTCTTTGTAAAGTGTCTGTTCATATCCTTCTCCCACTTTTAGATGTGTTTGTTTTTTTCTTGTAAATCTGTTTTAGTTCTTTGTAGATTCTGAATACTAGCCCTTTGTCAGATGGAAAGATTGCAAAATTTTTTTCCCATTCTGTAGGTTGCCTATTCACTCTGATGATAGTTTTTTGTTTTTTTTTTTTTTTTTTTTTTGCTGCACAGAAGCTCTTTAATTTAATTAGAGCCCATTTGTCAGTTTTTGGCTTTTGCTGCTTTCGCTTTTGGTGTTTTAGTCATGAAGTCTTTGCACATGCCTATGTCCTGAATGGTACTGCCTAGGTTTTCTTCTAGGGTTTTTATGGTTTTAGGTCTTACATTTAAGTCTTTAATCCATCTTGAGTTAATTTTTGTATAAGGTGTAATGAAGGGTTCCAGTTTCAGTTTTCTGCATATGGCTAGCCAGTTTTCCCCAACACCATTTATTAAACAGGGAATACTTTCCCCACTTCTTGTTTTTGTCAGGTTTGTCAAAGATCACATGGTTGTAGATGTGTGGCATTATTTCTGAGGCCTCTTTTCTGTTCCATTGGTCTGTATGTCTGTTTTGGTACCATTACCATGTTCTTTTGACTACTATAGGCTTGTAAAATAAAGCCAGGTGTGTGATGCCTCCAGCTTCGTTCTTTTTGCTTAGGATTTTAAGGACTACATGGGCTCTTTTTTGGTTCTGTCTGAAACAGAGTAGTTCCTTCTAATTCTGTGAAGAAAGTCAATGGTAGCTTGGTGGGGATAACATTAAATCTATAAATACTTTGGGCAGCATGGCCATTTTCACGATATTGATTCTTCCTAACCTTGTGCATGGAATATCTTTCCATTTGTTTGTCTTGTCTCTTAATTCCTTGGGTAGTGCTGTCTCTGTTTACAGATGACATAATTGTATATTTAGAGGACCCTATCATCTCAGCCCAAAATATCCTTAAGCTGATAAGCAACTTCAGCAAAGTCCCAGGATACAAAATCAATGTGCAAAAGTCACAAGCATTCCTATACTGTAATAGTAGACAAACAGAGAGTCAAATCATGAGTGAACCCCCATTCACAATTGCTACAAAGCAAATAAAATACCTAGGAATACAAGTTACAAGGGATGTAAAGGACCTCCTAAAAGAGAAGTTTTTTTTTTTCTTTTCAGTGTTCCTATGACAGACATCAAAACAAGGAAATCTAATCTTCATGCACCACTCATTCAAAGACTATAAGTATCCTCAATTCCTAATTTTCTACCCACATATTTTTAGAATGAAGTATTAAAATCGCCTTTTGAGTTCCACAGAAGTCATCAGTTAAGTGATTAATCATACTGCTTCTTTAGTTTTGTTTCTTTAAAAAGGACAGTAATTATAACTTACTAGTTAGAAATAAATTAATTCAACAAAGGATTTATATTTATAAATAAATCTAAGCTAATACACTGCCTATTAAAAATGAGAATAAATTTTAGTAACTCACCTGTAAGTATTCTAATGTAATTCAAACAGCACGTATTTGAAAGGTAGCAGTCCATGTGCAAGAGTAGTAAAGGAGAGTAACATCACTAATGGTTTGATGGATAAGTGGAACATCCATTTGATGTTTAAAAGGCAGTATGTTGCAAGTGGAATGCATTAGTGCTTAAGCACTAATATCACTCTGAATAAATCAAAGTTTACAACAGTAGTACAAACCCGAGGAACTCTTTCTGCATATATATAATCCATGTGATTCTGTGTAGACAAGGTGACATTATATACCTTTTCTGCTTGTAACGTGCTGCTGGCTAAATGAAACAAAATGTATGCTAGCATTTCCCACCGAAGCTAAAAGGAAGCACATGCAACAGCTGTGCAGCTTCTAATTAATAAAGAAATAAAAGCATCGAGGGAAGTTTTAGTTTAGTACTTTAAAAGTTTGCTTCAGTGAATCAGAGTTGTAGTAAATTATTCCCTTTTCCCCTAATTTGCTTATATTAAAATTAGGGAGATTTAGTGTTCTCTTGTCAATAAACATGTATTTAAAATATGTTACATCCAAAGACATTGCTTTCACATTACCAAATAATCAGTGCCCTTTTTCATAAATTGCCTAAACATTCTCACTTAACTTTTACTTTCAACCAACAGAACAGTTAATACTGAATTTTCTTTACCATGAGAAGCAAAAAGTTATAATACCTGAAAAATGTATGAAGCCAAGCACTGTTGTTTCAAACAACAAGCAGCATAGTATTATTTCATTTGAAAGAAGAAAAACACAACAGCCATCGCTTGATTGTTCTTTGATCACCCTGACCTTCTGCCTGGGTGTACTTTACTGCTAAGAAGCAGGAAAGTGAAGCCTGAGCTGAGCAGAGGTATATTGGGAAGATGAGGTATCCACGAAAGGAGTTCCAGTTTTGCTTAAGTGAATGGAACTGTCAGATAAGTCTATTTAAGAAGACAGGAGTGCATGTCCCAGAACACTTCATGGAATAATCACTGTGGTGCTTTTATGAAAGAAGGGTCCGTATATAAAAATAAAACTGGAGACACCAGAGGTCAAGCAGTTCTGGAAGATATCAGTCTTCCAGTCTACCTTTAGTTGAGAGACTTCACTGAGCCTATCAGGCCTTCAGTGTTAGCCGAATGGCAACCTTTAGGAAAGAATTATGTCCTAGAGTAAGGATCTCTACTAGGACTACATTCAAAACAGTAATAAATCCATCCTATCAATGAGTAAGAACAAGACATACAAGCCAGAAAAAAAAAAAGAAAAAAAAGAAAAGAAAAGAAAAGCTCCTAGTGGTTTCACCGCCTACAAGAACAAATTTTAAGGAGATAGCATAATTTATATTCTCTGCAATCTTTCATCAGTGATGTCCAACAAACCCTCAAAAATTACAAAACATATTAACAAAAAAACATATGACTCACATTAAAGAGAAAAACAAGGAAATTTAAAATAATCATGAGATGAGTTAGATATTGTACTTAGCAGACACAAGCTTTAATATAGCAATTTAAATATGTTTAAGAATGTTAAGAAAAAATATAATCATAATGAATGAACAGATTGGACATTTCAACAAGAACATAAAACTATATAATAAATTTGAAATTCTAGAGTTTTTCCAGTACAGTATCTCAAATGAAAAATTTACTATATAAGCCTAACAGCAGGTGGAAAGTGACAAAAGAAATAAAAAAGAACTTAAAAAGATGGCTCAATAGAAACTACCCAATTTGAAAAACAATGAGAAAATGATTGAAAATAAATGAGAGTTTACTCACTGAGGGCACAATATAAAGAAGTCTACTTTAAGGAAAATTGTTGTTTATGAGACAGGGAAAAGAGTATAAAAGGCAGAAATATTTGTAAGAAAAATTGGCCCAAATATTCTCAAATGCAGTGAAAACATAAACTTGTGACTCAAGTAGTTCAGGAAGCCTCAAGGAGGTTAATCAAAGAATATCGTACTTAAGTGCAACAGAATTAAACTATTAAGGCTAAATAGAAACAAAAAACCTTGAAAGCAAACATACTGAAAAAATACGCAATACACATAGATAAACATAAGTGATGGCTGATTAAATATAAAAATATAATCCAGACTACAATAAAACATGTATTAATTATGTTGGGAAAAAAATGTGGCCAACCTAGAATTTTCTATGCAGCAAAAAACGTCTTTTAAAAAGGAGCTCAAGTAAGGACATTTTCAAATGAATAAATAAAAACATTTTAGATAAAACTAAGGTAATTTTTTGCTAGCTGACCTGCACTGAGAGAAATTTTTTTAATGACAGTTCTAGTTTTAATTCTTGGGGGAAGGCCCATACAATTTTCCATAAGGGCTCTACTAATTTACATTTCCACCAGCAGTGTACAAAGGCTCCCTCTCTCCACAGCCTCATCAACACTTCTTATCTTTTTGATAGTAGCCATTCTACAGGTGGGAGGTGATACCTCATTGCGGTTTTAATTTGAATTTGAGAGAAATTTTAAAGTTTGTTCTGGCTCAATGAAAATGATGCTAGATACCAACCTGAATTTATAGGAATAAGAAAATCAGAAATAATAAATACATTAGTAAAAGTAAAAGCATGTATGTATTTAAAAATTCTTTAACAAGACATAACAAGTGGACATACACATATATACCACTATATTGTAAACTTTATATTACACGTAGATAGATGTGATAAAAATAGCACAGAGTTTAGATTATATATGAAACAATACTGTTGTGCGAGTCTTATATTTTACCTGAAGTAATACAATATTAACTTTCTGTTGGACTGTGGCAACAGAATATTATAATCCATAGGGGGAATATTAATTATATATTTTATATAAATAATATACTTATTTATTTATATTATAAATATATATTTTTTTAGCTATGGTTCTTTGTAGTATATATAAATATTTAGTTATATTTATAATATAAATGTTGTATTTAGTTATATTTATATTATACTTGTATATATTTAGTTATTTCATAAATATATATAATACAAAGAGGCACAGCTAAAGTAAATGATGGAATAAAATTGGAATACTCAAGAAAAAGTATTTAACTCAACAGAATACACAGTAGGACGAACAGAGGAAAAATTAGTGAATGAGAGAAGCAATAAAGAAATAAAAAGAGAGAACAAATGTAAACCCAATGAAGTCAATAAATATTTTACATGTAAGTGGCTTAAACACCTCAATTAAAAGATAGATTTCTACACCGGCTCAAATAACAAAACCTAACTATATGCTATATGATATAGATGTGTTTTAAATATAATGCTGGGTATAGACTGAAAGTAAAAGTGTAGAAAGTTATATACCATGGGAACAGCAAGTTTAAGAAAGGTTGAGTTGCCCTATTGATATATAATAAACAAGACTTTGCTGCAAGGAATGACAGCAAAGATAATAAGAGACATAAGAATAATGAGGTAAATTCATAAGATGTAGCAGTCATGAATGTATACATGAATGCAGTTTCAATACATATGGCAAACACACTAAAAGAACATAAAAGACCAATACATTTACAAATATGGACATTTTAATGCCCTCTCACTATTGATTCATCAGATAAACGAAACATTAGTAATGATATAGAATCTCTGAACATTACCTTGCTATAAATGACATTTATAGCACATTAAATATAGCTGTAAAATACATAATTTTTCATGTATACATGCAACATTCACCAAGATAAACTATATGTTTAACACAAGACATTTCTAATAAATTTTAAAGAGTGAAATTTTACTTGATTTGTTCTCTGACAACCAACTTAAAATAGGATTCAAAAATACAATAGAAGAGCTCAAAATCTTTGGGTATTAAACAAAGCTTTTCTAAATAATACATGTACTATAGTTTGAATGTTTATGTTCTCTCTAAAATGTCAAAACAACTTCCAAGGCAACAGTATTAAGAGGTGGTGCCCTTAGGAGGTAATTGAATCATGAGGGCTTCACCCTCATCAATGGGATTGCAACCTTTTTAAAAAAAAGCTGGAAGGAACTAGCTAGGCCCCATTTACCCTTCCATCCCTTTTGCCATTTGAAAACAGAGCTTGTCACTTGCAGGTGACACAGCAACAAGGTGTCATTTAGGAGGCAGAGACTGAACCCTCACTAAACACTGAACCTACCAGCACCCTGATCTTACACTTTCCAGGCTTCAGTATTATGAGAAATACATTTCTGTTGCTTATAAATTACCCAGTTTCTGCTGTTTTAATAGTGGAAACAGACTAAGAAACATGGATCGAAGATTATTTCTAACTTAATGATAATGAAAATACAACATATCAAGATTTGAGTGATGATGCTAAATTAGTGCTTAGAGGAAATGTATACCTTTAAATACTTATATCAGAAAAGAGGAAAGGTCTGAAGTAAATACTGTAGGCTTACACCTTAAGAAGCAAAAAAAAAAAAAAAAAAAAAAAATTTAAAGTCCAAATTCAGTGCAAGATGAAATAATAATGGTAAGAGCAGAAATCAATGTAAGAGAAACCTGAAAAAATAGAGAAAATGATCAAGGCTAGAAGTTGATTCTTTTAACAGAAAAATAAAATTAATAATGTTCTAGAAATAGACTATATACTATTTGTTACATTGTCCATCACATACATACCTGGCAACCTAGAAATTCCACTTTTAAGTATTTATCCAAGAAAAATAAAAACGTAAGTAAACGTAAGTAAAATAGGCGTATAGTTTTAAACATAACTAAAATAGGTGTACAGACTTATAGGAGAATGTCTGTACTTGTTCTCAGAATATACCCCCAAATTTCAAAAGCAAGCCAAATCTATAAAACAAAAAAAAAAAAGAAAAAATTTGTTATATTCATAGAATGATACAACAGAATTCTATGAGAGAGAAAGAGAAACATATTTGAACACATAGTACATGCATAAATCTACAAGATTTAGACTGAGTGAAAGAAATCAGATGCAAAAGAGGAGATACTATGAGGTTCATAAAGTTAAAAAACAGCAAGACTGATAAATTATTTTAAAAATCAGAAAAGTGTTTCTCGGTGGGGAATACTGAGAAACTGTCTCCAGGGGAACAAAAGATGTTTTCCAGTGATGGAAATATACTATTTATCTATCAGTATCTATCATCTAATATGTCTATATAACAATATCTATATCTATCTATCTACCTACCTACCTACCTACCTACCTATCTATCTAACTATCGATCTATCAATCATTTTGCAACAGAGTACTGCTCTGTTGCCCAGATGGGAGTGCACTGGTGCAATCTCAGCTCTCTGCAACCTCTGCCTCCTGAGTTCCAGCAATTCTCATGCTTCAGCCTCCTGAGTAGCTGGGACTACAGGCAGGCACCACCATGCCCAACTAATTTTTGTATTTTTAGTAGAGATGATGTTTTGCCATGTTGTCCAGGTTTGTCTCGAACTCCTGACCTTAAGCAATTCAGCCACCTCAGCCTCCCAAAACGCTGGGATCACAGGCATGGGCCACCACACCTGGCCAGGATATGTACTATATTTGGATATTAGATGGGTTACACAGATATATGCATTTGCCAGGTAATTAATTACATAAAAATTTGTAATTTCCATGTACTTAAAAATATGTAAATACAGTAAAACTTTCTACTATAGGTAGAAAGTTTACTTTTTGCAGTTTTGTGTTTAGCAATTCCATGGGTTTTTGGTTTTTTGTTGTTGTTGTTGTTGTTGTTGTTTGTTTGTTTTTTAATGTATTTTAGGCTTGAATAAATGAAAACATTGATGATAACGTGGGCCAAGTTTCTCACTACTTGAGAAAGGAGTTAGATATGAAAACCTGGCAGACTAGAATTTAGTCTGTGTTGTTGAAATGAAGTGGGAAATGTCAATATCAATCCATTTATTTATGTTTTATATATGTGTGTATATATGAATGAATGTATCTACTCATGGATAGAGAAAAAATTAGATATGTGCATGCACACACTCATATCCACAGAGACTTACAGTTATGTCCACTGAATAGTGCTAAAAGCAGAGACACAGCAATTAAAACAAACACGCTTAGATCTTGGTTTATTTCACTAATAGAGCCTAAAAGCAATGACACACCAGTATCAATTAGCACACACAAATTTTGGTTTCAAAGCACCATTATCTTTTTTTTTTTTTTTTTTAAAAAAAGCAGATCTCCTTTGGCAAAATAGCTGATTTGAAGGCTAGCATTGGAAAAGGAAAAGATGAGCCTGCAACATATCTTAAGTCTAATAGTGATGGAACTCTACCAAAAGGACACAGAGAAGCAGCTTGAATGTACTCCCATTTGCCAAAAATGGAATAATTTGAGTATGAAAATAAATAATTATAGCAAAGTACAGTGTTATCCATTGAATAAAATAGGAGTCCATAATATGATGAAGTTATATAAATAAGTAACTAGAGGAAGGAGAAGGAAAATTTATTCCATAGAGCAGAATGGCAACTGGTAAATATCGAAGAAATTATGGCATTAGAAGAAGAATTAGAAGATACTATAAATAGTGTATAAAAGTTTGATGAGTAATACGATATTTATAGTCTCAAAATTGCTACTTACATATTAAATTTAAAAGACCTTAACCAAATTACCAAAGTTAACATTACTAATATTGAAATAAGCTGGTATCATGTGTTTGCAGATGGAGTACACTAAAGGAGGCAAAATATCACATCTGTGGGATTCTTGTCAAAAATTAAATAATCTGAATCTAATCATACAGAAATTCAGATAAACCCAAACTGAGGAAAATTCCTGCCTGCACTTTTCAAAATGTCAGTCAAGAAAAAGAAAGCCTCCAATAACAGTGTTTAAGAGGCACAACAACTAAATGCAATGCCTGATGATTGGATCCTGGACCAAGGCATTCAGTAAACTGACATGACAAAATTTGGGTGTGGGATGTGGATTAGATAATGCTATGACACCAATTCAAAATTTATTATTTAAAATGTATATTGTAACTACGTAAGAATATTCTTCTTCTTAGGAAATTATGCTTATGTATTCAATGGTAAAAGGGCGCTATGTCTTCAATTTACTTCTAAGTATTTCAGGAAAAGATATAACAATATTAAGGGATGTGTATATGTGTGTGGTGGGGGTGAGGGTCCATGTGAATAGGGACAGAATTTAAAAAATTATGCAAGTTGACCAAAACATAACTGAATGCTGAGTTTGATAAGAACGTTTATAATTTTATTATTTTTACAATTTCAAACTGGCTTGAAATTATGTAAAAAAAAAAAAAAATATTGCAGACCAGGCACAGTTGGTCATGTCTCTAATCCCAATACTTTGGGAGGCTGATGAGGGAGAATCACTCGAGTGCAGGAGCTCAAGACAAACATGGGCAACATAGAGAAATCTCATGTCTATAAAAAATTCAAAAATTCGCCAGGTGTGGTGGCACGTGCCTTTACTCCCAACAACTTGGGACACTGATGTAGCTGGATCACTTCAGTCTAGGAGTTTAAGGTCACGGTGTGCTGTGATAATGCCACTCTACTCCACTTTGGGTGACAGAGTGAGAACCCGTCTCAATAAATAAATGAATTACAAAGAAAAATTCTTATTTTATGCAAGAGATGTGCCTAAGAAAAATTTTGCGTGTTACAAAACAATATTTAGCAAACAAAAAAGACATTTGAATAGATAACTGAAGGAATTTCTGAAGAGAGAGACAGTATGGTAGCACATTACTTGATAAAAAATGTCAAGGAAAATAAATTTTTAAAAATACAATTCAAGATCAACAGGAATGAATTTGAAGTTCAAATTACAGCTAGTGAAATAAAAATTTAAGTAAACATACAAGTAACAATTTTTATGATTTCATCTTTGATAAATTTTTGTTTTAGAAGTGAAATTTTAGAGAAACGTCAATTATTTTCCTCAAGCAAATTGTGCTAGCCCCAGTTAAGATTTAACATCTTAAATTTTATTCACAACCCTTATAAAGATGGACACTGGTCAACAAAACGATTACTAATCCCAGACAGGGATTAAGCTTTATCTAAATGGGCAGTACATGGGCCCAATGTAGAGTGAACAATAAACTTATATTTGCCTCCATTATACACAGAAGCCCAATTGTATCAGGTTTTCAATTGCCTTTTACACATCATTACCCTGCTGGCTAGGCAAGTAGCCCATGAATTTTGAAGCAAAGCAATACATGGGATTTCACCATACCACTCCCACAGAAAGAAAATTCTTGCCTTGTGCAAAACTACAGGGTTCATAGACTTTTTGGAAATGGAAATGTCTCATTTCCATTATCTTTAAAGATTTTTACTCAATATACGATCTCTATTCCCAAATGGCTTACCCAGTCAAACTTGCAGCAACTCTACTATTACTGCTTTCTCTGCTGACTTCTGAAGACCATTTTATAATGCTCTAAGGATTCTTTTATAGCCTACGTGTATGACTTCTGTAATGAACTTAAAAAAAATGTAAAGTACCAAATGTTCTTGTATTTGTATCTAAACAGAATCTTCCCATTAATTTTTTTTTTGTTCTATAGAATGTCACACAGTTTTGTTTCAATTTTACATCAAAAGCAAAATAGGCATTACACTGCTATTGAGATCCTCTTTTAATGCTTACTGTTTAACTGATGAAGGAATAGACACAATATAGAATACGTGATTGAAAAAAGTTGTAAAAACTTTAGCCACTGAGTCCCATTAATTACTATTCAAAAATTAATGTAACAATATTGTTTCTGATGGTAAAACTTTACAGTAAAATCTATTTTAATATGTAATATCCTCAAGTAAGCCATAAAATATTTTTAATAAAGATGGGTGTGTTTCAAGAAATCTAATAGTTTTAGTCTACTTAAAACCAATATAAGTTACATTTATGTAGCATAAAAATGTTTACCTGTAGAGGGATTTTTGTTTTGCTTTTATTTTTTCTCAAAGGCATTATTTATAACACAATTAATAGGACCAAATTTCATTTATTCCAGTCATATTTTAACATTATTCATTAACCAGCACTCTATAAACAGTTTCACCTTATTGTTTAGGTCTTGCCTCTAGAGATTAGTTTCACAAATATTTTTTAAGAACAATGGTTATGGTAGCCACCAAAACTTTATGAGACAGCTATGAAGGACAAAATGTTGAATTTCTATAATACATCTTTGTAGTTTTTATATCATTGCCAAATTAATGTAATATGAATACAACACTGGGACATTGGGATTATTACTAAAAATATTGCTTACTGTGTGAACTTAAAATTAATCTAATTATTTGGCTATCATTTTAATTGCTATAAAATAGTACCTTTGGAATTTTAAAATTATGTTTTAATAAAATACTTTTCATTTATTAAAAAATTATTTCATCTGCAAAGGATATCTCAATAAATTTCAAAAATCAAAAATAGTACAGAACACATAGTATAACCATAATGCAAATCAGATAAAACTTTAGAGAAAAAAATTAACAAGTCAAAACCCAATCATGTATAAAATAACAAAATAAGAACAAAACTTCTCCTTACCTGACATTTAGATATAAAAACAAACAAAAATAGAGTTTAAAAACTTCCAATGAATGTTTAGAGAAATTCTGTCTTTTTAACTGTTAAATTTTTAACATGCTTCTAAACCAGGAGGAGACCCTTGATCTAGCAATCCCATTACTAGATATATATCCAAAGAAAAATAAATTGTTCTACCAAAAAGACACGTGCAATTGTATGTTCATCATTGCCCTATTCACAATAGCAAAAACATAGAATCAATCCAGGTGTTCATTGATGATAGACTGGATAAAGAAAATGTGGCACACATACAGAACAGAATACTGAATGGTTGGAAAAAATTAATCATGTGTTTTGCAGCAAGATGAATGCAGCTGGAGGTCATTATCCTTAGCATATTAACATAGTTACAGAAAACCAAACACCACATGTTCTCACTTGTAAGTGGAAGCTAAGCACTGGATATATTCGGACCTAAAGATGAGAAAAATACGCCTTGGGGACTACTAGAAGGCGCAGTAGTAGTAGGGTGGAGGGGCCAAGGGCTGAAAAACTACCTATTGTGTACTATGCTCATTACCTGGGTAAAAGGGTCACTCGTGTCCCAAACGTCAGCTTCATGCAATATACCCCTGTAACAAACCTGCACCTGTACCCCTTGAATCTAAAAGTTGAATTACAAAATGCAAATAGATAGCTGAACAAAAAAAGAAGCTATAAGAAATACCTCAAATTAGAAAGATTGCAAAAGGCACCGCAATCTTTAAATGATCTTTAAATGCTTTCTCAGGAATCTTGCCACAGAATATTAAGTCATAACAAAGAATCATTAGTCATTTTTAGGAAACTTAAGACATTGATAGAGACCCAACAAAGACAGCATGCAGAGCATACACCTAAGGAAAGAGACTTGGTAATCATAACAGTAATATAAAATAAGTATGTTTAGTACATGTACAGAGACAAAGAGGGGAGTATATTCAAGATAAAATATAGTGTTACAAAGTATGAAAAATGTAGGAAAAAGATCAGATACAAAGTTATAAATATTTTTAAATATTTAATTGTTGAACTAAAAATCTCCTTAGAATTTTAAAAGCAGAATGGGCACAGTTAAAGTGTATTTGAAGTTCAACTTGAAAATATATTACTGAATATTATATTAATGCCATATGATAAAGTTAAAAAATGAGAAAAATATCAGAAAGTTACAATTCTACCTAACAGGAATTTGGGAAAAGGAGCCTTGTCATTTTGGCAACCTTAAGAAATGCAGTGACCTTCCAAATGCAACCTGAAGTCACTTTTCCAGATAAGGAACCAAAGGAATATTTTTTTCCCTCCCTGCTATCTTAACTTCTTCCTTTGCCAAAACCCATATGAATATGGAGACCAGGAAGTCCTCCTCATATAATCACACAAGTCGGCTTCCCCGGTGAGACAGCAGTAGTATTGAAAACGAAGGGAAGTATCCAGAAGGTATAGGAGGAAGAAGCAGAAGATAATTACACAGTGATTTTGACCCAGTTCTATTTGGATTGTCTTTTTTGTTAATTCGCACAATACAAATTTTTTGTCTTCTCAACATTCACGACTTTCCTTTCTACTCTCTTTATGGTTTCTTGTGGTCCACAGAAAAACTTATTTTATTTATCCAATTTATAATCCTTCTCTGTAGATTGCTTTTCTAAGTCATTTTTATTCTGTATCCCAATATCCTTTTCAATTCTCACAGTAAACATATGTTGTACATATGACTGTTGTTCTTATTTTATGAATGAGGAAACTACCTCAGAGAGTTCAAATGACTTGACTGAGATTACACAGCTGAAACTCTAGATCCAATCTGGATCTAGACACAACAGTCTTATCCAGATGAGACTGTGTAAATATTAAATTTAGATAAATGCTGTCAAATTTCCTTGCGTATTTTTTATATTGTGTTGCCCTTCTTGAATACTATCACTTAAAAAAAATATGCTAATCTTAAAAGTCTAAATGGTATGATATTGTCTTAATGTATATGCATTTAATTATCAGTTAGGTTTAGCATATTAGGATTTTTCATCATTGATGATTTTTCCCCTGAGGATCTCTCTTTTTTTTCTGAGACAGTCTCTTGTTCTGTTGCACAAGCCGGATACAGGGCATTGGTGTTGGCTCACCGCGTCCTTGATCTCCAGGGCTTAAGCGATTCTCCTGCCTCAGGCTCCCACATAGCTGAGACTACAGACATGCGCCGCTATACCTGGGTAATTTTTTATTTCTTTAGAGATGGTTCTCAGTCTGTTGCCCTGTCTGGTCTCAAACTCCTGGGCCAAGTAATCCTCCGAGTTTTGTCTCTCAAAGTGTTGCGTTTACAGGCGTGAGCCACTGCGTGGCAAAGACTTTTAGTGCAATATACCTTTCTCCTTTTTCTATTTGATTACTTGCCTTTTCATGGCGATTTAAGCATTAAGAACATCTATCCCTTACTATTACTCTTGTTGTCCCGGTTCCACCATTGATATTTTGCTTTTGTCCTCATTTTGTTGTTGGTGTTTTTGACAAATGAATTAGAACTTTTAGGTAATTAAATGTATTATTTTTCTTTCTAGTTTTCTTTGTGGCTTTTGAGCCATGTATTTTATTGCTATTACAAATGATGCCTTTTATTATATTTGAATTGATTATTGTTATTGATTATGGTTTTTAATAGAAATCACATGCCCATTCCATTGATTGAATTATTTTAATATTTCTCATATGTTTCAATTTACTCATAGGGTCACAAGTATAAATCAAAGCTCCAGAAATAATTTTTTCTTCTCCTTCCCAAAGATTGTAATTCTCTTTTTGTTGTGTGAACTAATTTCGTGGCACGGTAATTTCAAAATAATGTTAAATTACAGTAGAAATAAAAGTCATCTATTTTTAAGTCCTTATTTTAAATGTAAGTCTAATGTTTCACTATTGTGAATGATGCTGGCTTTTTGAGGTATTTCCATATCGTCTGAATCTATCAGTTTTGTATTCTTTGTAATCTTCGTATTCTATCTTTGTATTCTATAAAGAGTACAAAGAATTTTTAACAAAAATATCCATTGTTTCTCAAATGCATTATTATGTTTACAAATGTTCTTTCATCTATTTATGTTGTAAAGTATCCAGATACTGGACATCTGTGTAGTCTCCAATGTTTTCCCACCATAAATCAATATAGCAGAACCATTTTACCTTTCCAGCTTCTACTATTGCATATGCCCACATTTTCCTACCTAAAAGTCTTTGAATTACCATTCAACATCCAACTGAACTGTCAGTCTTAATTGTATATACACTATATTTGTAAATGTAATTACTAATTTAACATTTTCAGTTTATGACTCTAACACTTATCATTTTGTGTCATCATTTATCTGTCTGTAGGTCAACTTCTAAGACACCACAGAGGAAGTCATAAATGTAATTTTGTGTTACTCATCTTTTCCCAATACTTAGTTTTTGATGCATAGTAGACCATCAGAAAACATTTGCACAGTTATTAAATAAGCATCTGAATAATTAATTTAAGGGTTGAATACGAAATATATGAAGAGACAGATAGTGTAGGACTAGCTGGAAAGGATATCCAGGCCCTGTAATGATATTTGAGATTTGTTGTATATAATCGGGAGCCAGTGAAATGTTAGGAAGGCTAATGCCATGATTACCATTGAGTTTATCTTTACTATCACTTTTTGTATTTACTAACTATCCACTTCTCATAAAGATCTTTGTTTATACATTCATAGGACATGCACTACTACATGTGATACTACACATATAATACATATTGTATACGGTACATGGATATAGTAATATAAAATTAAGGAAGTCCAAATTTCATGATGGTGGTAATATGTGACAATGAAAGAATTTAGTAATTCAACATGATTGCATGATAATACTAGTAGCAAGGTCAACAATAATTGCCATTTACTGAATGCCATCTCCAAAGAAACAATAAAATACCAGGTTATCATAAAACACTTGCATAAATAACCTATTAAAATATTAATCCCAATTACAGTTATCACAACACAGATTTATAAAGGAAAAATAGGTTATGCAGAATTTCACAATTATTAAGTGGTGGAACTAGAATTAAACCCACGTATATTTCATTCTCAAGTTAATTTTTGATCTCTTACAGCACAAACAGTGCTAATCTATGTTTTACGTATCTCTTACTACAATATCATGTTTTCTCTTAGAAGTAAACTAGTTATATTCCATTCAACAAATAATTTCTAGATTCTTCATAAAAATATTTTTGAGAATACAATGTAACTTCACTGAGGTTACAAATGAAATGCACTTATTAAAACAGTTAAAGTAGTTATCTTGTTTAAATGTCAAATCATAGCCTAATTACTATTAGTCTATTAATCTTTTTCTTTTGGGAAAAAAAAAAGGCAGCTCATTCAATTTAATAAACTAGTTTGAGAAGTTTAAGCAAGTAAGAGCAGGTCCTAGAACAATTCCGTCTTTTTTTCTGACTCCATAACGCCTTATAATAAGGGTTATTTTATGAAACTGCTTTAGGAGATTACTGCAACTGGGAATTGTTAAATATCTTACCGTATTTATCTGAGTGAAAATAAAACCAAAGAACTAATGATATAACATGCATTGTTGCGAAGAAAACCTTTAAAAAGAGGGTGTACTGCTTTTGTAAAATATAATTTTTCAAATAGCATAGTGTGTTTCTGAATGACACCGCAGAAAATAAATTTATATGCCAATGCTCGCTGTGTTAGTATTTCAGTATGCATTACTGCATCACAGAATTACTGATGAGTTCTTTATGAATTCCATTTACAAAACATAATTATTTTAAGAGCTCATAGTCAAGCTATCCATCAAATCATTAATGTTGTACTGTTCCCTGTGGATGCTCCAAATCTACGTCTTTCATTCCTTGTATAAGTTTAAATAAAGTCTATACTCAACTGTTCTATTACTGAATGCATTAGCAAATAGCTGTAGCCTGGTGATTCTAGCTATTTTATGTGAGGATTAGCCAAACATGTCCTATAGAAATCTTTCTCTTAAATGTGATGATAGCTTTGGGAAAATTATTTTAAAATCAAAATCAGTTTCCTATTTTCTGAAGTGAATGGATTTTTAATTCCCTAATGCAAAATAGCATTTTGTGCGCTTTGAATAATGCCTTTCTAAGGCAGTACTTGTAATTATGCTCAAGCATCAGTGGAAAAGAAGAAAATAAAATCAGACAATGAGAATAGAATGTCAGAGCATTAAGATGTCAAGATATTTATGTTCCCAAGGTTATTTACATTAGGACATTACATTTAAAGGTCAAGGTAAAGTTCAGTGAGAGCTCTAAGTCTTTAAATTTCTACCAAAGCCTTTAAGAAATGAAACAGAAAATTTATTGTTTAGGCTTAGAATCACTTTGTAAACTGAAAAGCTTTCAATGCTTTAAAGTACATATCTTTGCAAGAACAAACCATTTCCTCAACATTCCATCCATTTTCCTATGTCTGCCTCTATTATTACAAGTTAATCAAATTCAGCAAACTAATCCTGGAACAACACATTTATAGAACAAGTTTCCTTAGGAAAAGTTAACAGATGAAGACAAAAGGGATTATGTTGTAATTTGAAAATGTATTTTCTTGATCACCATTTGGCAAGGACGCTTAGAGAAGACCTGCTACCCCTTAAAAAAGTATTACCCGGAATGTACTAAAATGAATACACATATTCTACCTGAAATGGGAGAAAGTGATGTCCAGTTCTATGATTTTGAATTGTCTTTTTAATGAGCTGGCCGATTTATTAATACTCCACTTATATAAGTTATATATTTGTGTTTGTGTGTATATACAGAAAATACCATCAAAAATATTTGTAATATCTCATTTTTCAAAGTGAATCACACTTTATTCCTGAAAAAATAACATTTGAGAAAAATCTTGCCAAGGGCATGGGAAAACAGAGAACCGACTGCAAGAGAAGCGAGAATAGAGACTCCTATCTCTAATCCAATACCTTCCTACAGATGTGATTTTGACAAAATAAGTTAATGCTGACAAGACACTGCTTAACCTAATGTAAACTGTGGGAGTTTTTACTAATTAAAGATGGCAAATAGGTTTTTCTTTATGGGTCACTTCTGAATAAATAGAAATGGCTGCATGAAGTACTTGTTGCAAAATTAGTCACAGGCTTATTTGACCTTCAAGGTTTGAAGGTAAGAATGTGATATATTAGATACATCTGCCTTCATCATGGGATGGGTCAGTGGTGACATCGCACCTGAAATTAACCATTCCTGGGCTACATGACAGCTAAATCTCTCCTAGATATGTCTATTAATATAGTAGCTCTGTAGATGTGATTAAAGGACTACACACACACACACACACACACACACACACACACACACACACACATTCTCTCTCTCTCTCTCTGTTGACTTTTTTTTTTTTTTTTGAGACAGTCTTGCTCTGTTGCCAGGCGCCAGGCTGGAGTGCAGTGGCACGAACTTGGCTCACTGCAACCTCCGCCTCCCGGGTTCAAGCAATGCTCCTGCCTCAGCCTCCCAAGTAGTTGGGATTACAGGTGCATACCACCACGCCCGGCTAATTTTTCTATTTTTTAGTCAAGATGGGGTTTCACCATGTTGGCCAGGATGGTTTTGATCTCTTGACCTCGTGATCCAACCACCTCAGCCTCCCAAAGTGCTGAAATTACAGGCCTGATCCACCACGCCCGGCCAATTAGTTGACATTTTAAGGCAATTTTACATGTTGTTATTTTACATGAAGTTCTTGGTTCAAAGTTGTGCTTTGGCACACTTAATACACTAAAGCTTTATATCAGGGTACTGAATGAATTTATTTTATTTTTATGAAAATATAGCAGTTTTCTCACAGCTACTATGGAAAACAAGTATGTGAGTAAAAAAAAAAAAAATTAAACTTCTCCAGCTCTCAAAAATAATTAGCAAGAGATTATGAAGGGAAATACATGAATTCAGCTTTTACCCTATTAGTGGACTATGTAGTCCAACCTCTCCTCTTCTCACAGTTCTCTTATAATTAGAACTTATCTTTTTACTGACACCAGAAAAGGATACAGATTTTGGCAAATTACTAAATATGTCTTTCCGGGCATGAAATTAGTGAGTGATTCCCAAATAAAAGATAAATCTTGAAGCTAAGAGCTGAGATTACAAGGCTGAGTCATTCTTTGCAAAGAGAGATTTCTCAAATCTTAAATGTGTTGTTTAAAAGAATCAACGATTTTCCTTATACAAGTATTTCAACAAATAAAAAGATAGGGCAACCTTCATTATATTCAATATTGAGAAAGAATTGTCTCAGCAAACAAACCCTAAAAAGAATATACTAAACAAATTAAGGAATTCTTATAAATATTATAAAAGATAACTATGGGAACATAGGATAGTCTAGTATACCTTCTAGGGGACTTGAGAAGTTCCTGCTGAGGAAAAGAATGTATTAAAAGTTTAACTGGTGAAAAGATAGGCAGGAGTATATTTGTATGAGAAAACTATGCTCAAAATAGCAGACATAAGAGACTCTGCTACATAAAATGAAATGAAAAAAGCGCAAATGACTGCAGCAAGGGAAGAGAGGATTTCAAGAGACAGAAGGGGTAACGGCAAAAGGAGTCTTATTATGGAGAATGTTGTAATAATGTTATGGGATTTCAACTAAAGGCAACAGATATGTTTTAAGCAAGTTAAATACCTGATCATATTTGTATTTTGCATATATCATACTGGCAACAAAAATTAAAACTGCGTTTAGAGCTTCAGAGGGAAGTTTAGATTCACGGGCAATGTGATTATAACATTTATTGGGCTAAATATGACAATAGTGAGTGATGGTCATGGATAGGTGACTAGAACCTAACCATGTGAGGACAGCTTTCTATTAAGCACAAGGAAAGTATAAAGTGTGCAAGAACCTGAACAAGATACAGGTTCTTTAAATAGAGATGATTTGTGTAGAATCCCTATGACAGCACTCAGCACACAATGCATACCCAGCAAATGTTATCTTCTACCATTACTTATGACAAATTCTTAAAGACTTGTTTTAATCCTTTAGGACTCTCACACTGAATTACTTCAAGGCAATTCAAACATAGCAGTAAATAACTTAGGATCCCCTTAAAAGAATTAAAAGTCAAATCAGATCTCATGGAATTTAGAATTTACTTTAAAGACTGAGATTAAAATAACCTATGACCACCACACAAACAAAGATCTTGTCTTATTAGACTTTTTATCTGACACTTAACACCTGCATGAGAAAGACTCAATGAGTTGTTAACGGATTGAATGTAAATTGAGACAAATCACTTAATTTGTCTGTTTTTCTGAGACTAAAGTAAATCTCCTAGACAATAAAATAATATAAATTTTTCAACTACTTATGAAGCTCCCCCTTTAGCACTTAAGAAGTAGCTAAACATTTAAAAATATAACGGTCTGAAACAATAGTAAATATGAAAACAAATACATATTAAAAAATTAAAAGTAAAAAGACAAGCCTCCTTTTATTGTCTGTATTGCTGCTAGGGATAGTATAAATTTAGCCATACTTTCATCCTCATGAAGCTGAAAAGAAGAAATATGTAGGGAAAATAAGTTATGTTTTTTCGCAGAAGGTTCCAGATTTTCTAATTAGATTTTAATTTTTCAACCGAGAAACATGATACATGTCATGAGAAAGCAAAATCATATTGACACTGCACAAAATAATTGCTATATTCTAATAAAAATGAAACCAGTGAGTATGCATGCTTATATCACACATAATTAATTGAAGATTAATTGAAATTCTTATAATTATATAAATGCCTGAGTTGAAAATTCTTTCTACATGAATACACATGAGGGAAGTATTTAGCAGCTGTGTATTTATGCCACCAATACCAACTGGAAGAAATAGCACAATATGTGATAATATTTGTGTGCAATATAAAATCACAATGGGACCAAGCTGAAAATATGGTGATTTGAGTCTCCTTCAGTGTTTGGTGTTTTTTGTTTTGTGGTAAGAACAGTCAACATGAGATCTACCCTTTTACCAAAATTTTTCGTGTACTATACAGCATTATTAAGGCACACAGTCATCCATCAGATCTCTATAAGGTACTCATCTTGCAGAACTGAAACTTCATATTCATTGAATGGACTCCTCAAATCTCCTTCATTCATAAAGTCATTATCAGAACTATAGCATCTAGATAGGTAATATTCCACTACACTCCACATTGCTTAGAGCATATCTAATCCCCACTTTTATCCATTATGGGAAACACCTTTAAGGAGTATAGTGATATAACTGCTATGTCCTCTTTAGTACTTTGAGTTACAGTGTGAGGTCACAGCACCCTTTTATGAAGTCACCAAAAATAACATCTTCCTTCCCAGCACCCAATACTTTTCTGAAATATGGGGCCTGATTTCTGTGACAGGCTAATTATAAATGGGAATGCTATGTCTACAGTGGTCACTCTTTATGTGTTCTCTATAGAGAGAGAAGAAAAGAAAAAAAAGAAAGGCTTGTTTATGTGACAAAGACCCCTGTTTTCTGCTGGACAGTCTGAAGGTATTTGCTTAAAATATGGGGAACATCCTGTTATTCCAAACTATAAGTTGGATTCTAAGTATACGTTGGATTATATTAATAGCTGCAACATGAAACAGTAAGCCTGTCTCCCAAAATCACAGACCTTTAAATGAAACATACTTTCACTTTATAACAATGTTACCAAGTGCAAGAACCCAATCTGGAGAGTCTACATACCCTATGATTCTAACTATAGAACATTCTGAAAAACGGCAAAACTGTGGAGACACTAAAAAGAACAGTAGTTGCCAGAGGTTGGTAGGGATAGTGGGGAATGAACATGTAGGCACAGAGGATTTTTAGGGCAGTGAAAATAATCTATATCACATTGCAAGGTAGGATACATGCTATTATACCATTGTACAAACCCATAAAATGTGAAACATCAAGAAATAAACCCTAGTGTAAACTATGTGATATAGGAGTTAAATGATTTAGGCAGTTAGTGAGGGTATGGGGGTCCTCAGTAAGGTTTTTTTAATGAAAAGCAGCCAGAAAATCACTTTCTAAGAAACAACAGGCTGTAAAGTCGAGCTGCAGACAGACAAGCAAGTTTGAAGCTTGCACAGGTAACTGCCAGCAAGAAAAAGCTACCTGAAACTAGACCTATGCAAAATAGTGGCTCTATCTTCCCTTCTCTTTGCCAGCCATATGTACAGTAAGGAGCAAACAAAATGGCACTGGCCAAGTGGAAAGCCCATTTGCATAGTAAGATTGTGGTGAAGGAGCCAGCCTTCCCTGCTTGCTATGTAAACGTCACACCTGATGAGCCAATCTGTGGGTCCTATGTAAATCAGACACCACTTCGTCGAGTCTGCCTGGAAACCTCGGGGCACTCCACCACAGGCCAGTATTCTCTTCTCAGAAGCCCATCTTTCTCACTAGAGAGAGTGTTATTCTTTCTCTTTCTTTTGCCTATTAAACCTCTGCACCTAAACTTCTCATGTGTGTCTGAGTCCTCAATCTTCTTGGCACGAGACAGCAAACCCCTGGTACTTCTTCCAGACAACAATGCCACTTCATATGAACTTAGAGTGGTAATGATTTGTCAATATATGTTCATTAATCGTAAAAAGTGTACCACTCTGGTGCAATACACTGATAGTAGAAGGGGCTATGCATGTGTGGGGGCAGCAGGAAAGCAAAAACTGTATAGCGTCCATTCAATTTTTCTGTGAACCTAAAATTGTTTTTTTTTTAAATAAAACATCTGGAATATTTGGTGCATCCCTAAGATCCAAGTAAATATTGTACATCAACCTAATGTGAGGTATTATGAGCTATGTTGCAGCAAAATCGGGAATATTTTACAACACAGCAAGTGGAGACCTAAACACCAAGGTTTATATACCCTATTATTAGAGCTGTGGAAAAGACATGAAAATGGACATACATTGAGAATGAACTTCTTTTTTCCTAGAAAAAAACAGCCAACTGTTTTAATATTACCTAGGTTTTTTTAAAGAAGACCTTCTCCCAAATTATTAACAGGAATAATTTCTTAACTAAGTAATGTAATTCTGTAATGTGTTTGGAAAAACACGTAAGATGAGTCAAGATGAAGAGCAATGAAAAAGTGGTCCTATCAGATATGAAAAAACAACTGTAGACAGCCATGGAGATTTTAACCCTTATTAGGGTCTGATTGACAGAGACGTCCATGGAATTCTCAGGAGACAACTATTTGTCCAGAGACATCACTACAAAGGTTCTATAAACTAATTTTTTAATGCTTTTTTTCATTACACTTAAAGTTCTGGGGTACATGTGCAGATTTTGCAGGACTGTTGCATAGGTACACACATGCCATGGTGGTTTGCTACCTCCATTCCCCCGTCACCTACATCAGGCATTTCTCCCAATGTTATCCCTCTCCAACCTTCCCCTCCCCCAGTGTCCCTCCCCTGGCCCCCTATCCCCCAAGAGACCCCAATGTGTGATGTTCCCCTCCCTGTGGCCATGTGTTCTCATTGTTCAACATCTACTATGAGTGAGAACATGCAGTGTTTAGTTTTCTGTTCTTGTGTCAGTGTGCTAAGAATGATGGTTTCCAGATTCATCCATATCCCTACAAATGACATGAACTCATCCCTTTTTATGGCTAATTTTATTCCATGATGTGTATGAGCCACATTTTCTTTATCCAGTCTATCACTGATGGACATTTGGGTTGGTTCCAGGTCTTTGCTATTGTAAACAGTGCTGCAATGAACATACGTGTGCATGTGTCTTTATGAAAGAATGATTTATAATCCTTTGGGCATATATCCAGTAATGGGATTGCTGGGTCAAATGGTATTTTTATTTCTAGTTCCTTGAAGAATCACCACACTGTTTTCCACAATGATTGAACTAATTTGTACTCCCACCAACAGTGTAAAAGTGTTCCTATTTCTCCACATCCTCTCCAGCGCCTGTTGTCTCCAGATTTTTTAATGATCACCATTCTAACTGGTGTGCGATGGTATCTCAATGTGGTTTTGATTTGCATTTCTCTAATGACCAGTGATGAGCCATTTTTCATGTTTGTTAGCCTCATAAATATCTTCTTTTGCAAAGTGTCTGTTCATATCCTTCACCCACTTTTTGATGGGGTTTTCTTGTAAATTTAAGTTCTTTGTAGATTCTAGATATTAGCCCTTTGTCAGATGGATAGATTACAAAAATTTTTTCCCATTCTCTTGGTTTCCAGTTCACTTTAATGATAGTTTCTTTTGCTGTGCAGAAGCTCTTAAGTTTAGTTAGATCCCATTCGTCTATTTTGGCTTTTGCTTACAATGCTTTTGGCGTTTTAGTCATGAAGTCCTTGCCTATGCCTACGACCTGAATGGTTTTGCCTGGATTTTCTTCCAGCGTTTTTATGGTGTTAGGTTTTATGTTTAAGTCTTTAATCCACCTGGAGTTAGTTTTAGTCTAAGGTGTCAGAAAGGGGTCCAGTTTCTACATTCTGCACATGGCGAGCCAGTTTTCCCAACATCATTTATTAAACAGGGAATCCTTTCCTCATTGCTTGTTTTTGTCAGGTTTGTCAAAGATCAGTTGTAGATGTGTCACATTACTTCTAAGGCCTCTTTTCTGTTCCATTGGTCTTTATCTCTGTTTTGGTACCAGTACCATGTTGTTTTGATTACTGTAGCCTTGTAATAGAGTTTGAAGTCAGGTAGCATGATGCCTTCAGCTTTTTTTTTTTTCTCTTAGGATTGTCTTGGCTATGCAGGCTCTTAATGAACTTTTGAAGTAAAGCAAATCTGGGTATATGGGTCATTTTTATTGTTTTAAATCCCTGTATTTATTGTACCATGCCACTTAGTATATATGTATTTCCAAAGAAGTACTATGTTATTGTAGGACTCATTCAGCTGAGACTGCATGGTAAAAATATTATCAATGCCCCAAGTAGGACATTATCCTTTACTGTAATTATAAAGCACCAAATCAAAATTTGACAAATACTAAAGGAACATTTAGTTATGTGTTACCAAGCATGTAAGGCACTGTTTATAGAATTCCGAGCAGTCTTTCATGTCTCTACTTATTGGAGGTTACATACTTATCTGAGGAAATATTAAAACATGTTGGATAATAAAAATTCCCCATTGTATATATTCTACAAAAGTACACAAAGCTTACCTTAGTAACAAATAATGAATATTTTTGATCTAGCTAGGTTAGTGAGGAAAAACTTCTTGAAGAAAGAGATATGAGCTGAGTTCAGATGTGAGTCAACATAAGGTAGAAAAGAGAAGGGAAATAATGTCAACAGAAATAATAAAGCATCTAAAAGCTTTGAGACTAGAAAAAAAAAAACTGACAAACAGATGAAACCAAGATAAGTTGGGTACAGCTATAGAAGGCAGTGAGATTTGAGAGGTAATTAGGGCCTAATTAATACATGGTTTCAGGAACCTGATGAAGATTATCATTCTAAGTACTATAGAAAGACTTTGGGGGATTTCCAGAAAAGGAGTGAAATGTTTAAATCTAACTAATGAAAAGATCACGTTTAATACAAGCTGTAGGTGTTGATGTAAGAGCTATTATAGTTTCTTAGGCAAGAGACTGGGGTATTTTCAACCAGGCTGGTAGTGACAGAAAAAAAAATGAACAGATTTAAAAGGTAAACTAAATTGATCTGGTGGACTGGATGGACGCATGGAGGATGGCAGGATAAGAGGCCAGTAAGATACAGGTCAGTTTCTTTGACATGTCCTAGGAGGATTTTCCGAAGTTATTTTCAATATACCACTACAGTATCTTCATTTTCTAACACCTCCTACTTTGCAACCTATGCTTCATTTACTGACCACTCACCATCCCCTGACCATGGTGTACTCCCCTACTTTCTTTTTCCTGCCCTTAAAATGTTCTATATTTTTGCTCAAGATTAACTTGTTTAAATTTTATCTCATTTTGTAACTTTTTTACCATTTCATTCACAGTAAACTTAGCTGTTTTCTGTGATACCATTGTAATTTTCACATGCTTTATCACGTTATAGACCAAATTATGCCCCCTACCAAATTAGCATGTTGATGTTCTTTACCCCCAGTACCTTAAAATGTGACTGTATTTGTTGATAGAGAATGTATTTGTTGATAGATGTGTAACTAACGAGAAGAAACACCAGGGATACACATGCATACAAGAAAAGTAACGTGAGACACAGTGAAAAAACAGCCATTGAAAGCCAAGGAGAGAAGCCTCAGGAGAAACCAAAACTACCAATTCCTTGATTTTGGGCTTCTAGCTTCCAAAACTAGGAGATAATTAATTTCTGCTCTTTAAGCCACCAGGTATTTTGTTTATGGCAGCCCTAGAAGCTTCGTTCTATTGAATTTATGTGTACCTATCTTTTTTCAAGTAGACCATGAATCATAAAAAGGTCATTGCATTCCTACTTTGTATTTTTACTGTCCAATACAGTGCCTATATACTAGGCCTGTAATAAATTTAGCTTTATAAATAACTTCCAAAATTGTAATTATGTTTTCTGCAAAACATTGTCTTTATATCGTACTCATCTATCTCCAAGAATTTAATTAAACTTCTCTCTAGGCCTTCCCTCTACCTGGAGTTTGAGTAACAAATTTCTTCCTACCTTCTGTTCATTTCATTGGCTGTCACGACTCCACTTCAAACTAAATTTAGTCATAACTCATTTAGAGTATTTGTCTCCACAAGGTAACTTCTCTTAATTCTTATCTCCTTATACCTAAGTTTAGAGTCTATGTTTCATTTTATGTATCCGTCCACTCCATCCCACAGATGGTGATACTTGCCCAGAATGTTTCTCCAATGCGTAAACATCTTCTTTCTCAGCACTTCTCTCGAATCAGCTTTCCTGTCTCTGAACTACTGTAATGGCCATTTTCTCAAACTTTGTTATTTTTCCCCCATTTCAAATTCTTTTAAGATACCAATTATTAGTTTATCACTTACATATTCAGGTATATAAAACATCAGGGCCCATTTAAAAATACCCATCAATTCATAATAAAGGAAAGAGAACTAACAAGGAGCTGAGACTAAAATTTCTTTCTTTTTTTTTTTTTTGAGACGGAGTTTCACTCTTGTTACCCAGGCTGGAGTGCAATGGCGCGATCTCGGCTCACCGCAACCTCCGCCTCCTGGGTTCAGGCAATTCTCCTGCCTCAGCCTCCTGAGGAGCTGGGATTACAGGCACGAGCCACCATGCCCAGCTAATTTTTTTGTATTTCTAGTAGAGACGGGGTTTCACCATGTTGACCAGGATGGTCTCGATCTCTCGACCTCGTGATCCACCTGCCTCGGCCTCCCAAAGTGCTGGGATTACAGGCTTGAGCCACCGCGCCCGGCCAGAGACTAAAATTTCTAAAGGGTAATAAAAGATTACAGATGGAGGAATATAAATTAATAAGCAGGAAAGAACACAGATGTATGAAAAAGTGACAAAATATGGTAATGTCAAAGTAATTAACACCTTTAAGTCATGACAACAAGCCAATGAGATGTAGAATTTGTATGTGGCCAGTTTTCAGTTATCTAGGAAGTGTCTATGTTGCTGAGGATTATTGCCTATCCCCTCTTCTGAATACCAATCTATTTCTAGTTTTCTCACCATTTTATTTTTTATACAATAACAGGACTAGTAGTAATAACTGTATTGTACAAAGAGTACACATCTCCAGAAATGTTATGAAGATTTCTTATCGCTATTGACCAACAAAGATGTCTGGAGGATTATCCCTAAATTCTATTTATCAGTGGAACATTTGATTTGGTAATAAAATTTATATGAAGATGGATAATTCTCAAATGTTATAAAATGTTATTCTTACTGAGCCTGAACACAAGATCCATCTTTATGCAAAACCCCAGAAATCTGTATCACTTCCTTCTTTTCCCCTTGTTAAACATACGGACGACTCAACATCTTAAGCTATCTGCTTCGGTTTCATTTTTCAACTTAGCTTAGGCTTGGAGTTGGTATTTTTTTCTGGTCCAACTTCAAAAAAGAGGAGGAGCTATCTGATGAGACATTTGTTAGCATAAGAGAAAAAGAAAAATGATTGTTATTTTAAGTGGCTTCCAGTGTTTATTTTAAGGTAAGTTTCAGAACTAAACTTCCATTTTCTAATCACCTAAGAGAGGCAATAAACAACTTACTAAGTATTACTAAAGGAACACAGGCATTTATTTTGAACTGTATCTATGCATGCTTAGTTGACTTGGATTGTGTGTGTGTGTGTGTGTGTGTGTGTGTGTGTGTGTGTGTGTATTCATCAAAATCTAAACAAGACCGAGTGAATTACTTAATTTAGACCCCAATTATAAAAGCACTGTACTTTAAGGGAACGTCCAGTTTTGAGTTTATCATATTAATTGCTACCTACAATAACAAATCAAATGCAGGCTGTACGTGCTCACATGTGATTATTGCAATGGTTTCCTCTACAGTCACTGTTCTTCCAGATTGATATTTTAAAAGCAAAATGACTGATCTTACAACTTATTTTCTATTTTCCTACTTGGTTAAAGTTTACATTAAATTTTCTTCAATGTATATATGCAAGAGGATTAAAGTGGTCAAGGAGGTATCCAATTTATGATGTTTCTATTCTAGTTTTAAGATTATTTTTCCTGAACACGGATTTCTAGGAAAAATAATTAGTAACCTATACTCCAATTGGATAAAAATATTTCACTGACAAGTTAGTTTATCTAAGGTGTTCATTTGAAGACCAGGTAATAATATCTGTATAGGGACTGTACAATCAAGTTGAACTACCAGACAAGTGAGAAAAGAAGTCCAAACTATTTTTAGTTTTAAAGGCAATTTAGAAAAATTTTACACTGATTCCTTTAACCCTTAGAAAAGATTCACTGAACGTCTCAGGCATTACAGAGTTATTTCTTTATCTTCCAATTACGCATTAAAGTTTTCAACTATAATTCCACATGAGAATATTGTTCACTTACCCCATTGGACTACAAATTTGAAATAATTTCATTGACTCCATTTTACAGCCATCATATACTTTTTATTCATATCTGTTTCATGTCAGTACATACATTAGGCACCTACGTTTAAGCAGAATTTGTCAACACTCTGAAAAGAACATATAAATTAACTTTAATGATATACCCAACATGCTGTTTTATTTGACTATAGGTTCCATTTTTTTTTAATCAGCTACTCCACAGTCTGAATTACTAAACCATTTACAATGCAGACAGCATGAAGTCAGATTTCAGAGAGACTTCTGAATAACATGGACATTATGACACATTTATTAATAACTATGCATGCTGAAATAAGCAATGCCATTTTTGCAATATGTTCTCTCTAGTGTGAACAAGTGAAAAGATTTTCAAAAAGCCATGTAGCATACACAGCATGCCCACGGCAGTAAGAATGGATTCATATGTGTGCAAAATTTAGACGAGTATGAAAAGCATTTCCCATTTTGTAAACCCTGCTTTTTCCATTCTTAAAGTTCCTCAGGAAAGACTGAAAAGTATTTCTACAGGATTTAAAACTCACATTATATTCCCCCTTTTCTCTGACATTAGGAATTTTCAACCATCCTAAGAAAAGCATTTTTAATAACTAACGTGTTGTTAAGGATAATCAAATCTGTAAATAAATAAACTGTAAACTGCATATTGCCCTAAATGATGAATTTAAGGCTTCTTGAGTTAGAGTGATGTATTTAGTCATTAAAATTAATATTGATAGTCATGGTTATTTCCAAATAAAGTTAAAGGTGATATAAAATCTCATCTATAGATTTAAAATAACTTTTAAAAACTCACCCATCGTAATAAATACATTTTGTATTAGTGTTTCACAGTCCATCTGCTGGTCCACAGTAACTTATAACCCTTCCTCACTTCCTCTGAGCCTTCATAGAAGCATCCTCAATCTGCATTTCTTCTAATAATCTGGTAGAAGAAAATTAGTATCATCCTCTTCTAAATCTTCTTTTAATACCATCCTCTTCAAAATCTCCCTAGCTTCTGCCCAATTCCAAAGCTGAAATCACATTTTTAAGCATTTATTAGATCAGCAGCACTTCACTTCTAGGTATCAAATTCAATTTTTGATTGTTGCAATCAAATTACCAGAAGTGTATATAGAGACATAGAGCAACACACATTTATTATTTCAGTCTTTCTGTGGGTCACATGTTCAAACACAATTTAAACAAGCCCCCTGTGCAGCCATCAGGATGTCAACCAGGAATCAGGTTTTCACATTGATTGTGGTCTTCTAAGCTCAAGTGATTGTCTACAGAATTCATCTTCTTCTAACTGTAGAAGTCATGGTGGCTTGCTACTTTAAGACCAGAGCAAGACAGATTCTCTAACTTCTGGACCTTTTTTAAAATACTTGCCTGGGTTTGTCATAAATAGCTTTTATTATTTTGAGATACAGTCCATCGATACCTAGTTTATTGAGAGATTTTAGCATAAAGTGCTGTTGAATTTTGTCGATGGCCTTCTCTGCATCTATTGAGATAATCACGTGGTATTTGTCTTGGTTCTGTTTAGGTGGTGAATTACGTTTATAGACTTGCATATATTGAACCAGGTTTGCATCCCCGGGATGAAGCCTACTTGATCGTGATGGGTAAGCTTTTTGAGGTGCTGTTGCAATCAGTTTGCCAGTATTTTATTGAAGATTTTCGCATCTATGTTCATCATGGAGTTTGCCCTCAAGTTTTCTTTTTTTGTTGAGTCTCTGCCAGGTTTTGGTATCAAGAAGATGTTGATCTCAAAATAATTTGGGAAGGATTCCCTCTTTTTGGATTGTTTGGAATAGTCTGAGAAGGAGTGGTACCAGCTCCTCTTTGTATGTCTGGTAGAATTTGGCTGTGAACCCATCTGAACCTGAGCTTTTTTTGGTTGGTAGGCTATTAATTGCTGCCTTAACTTCAGCCCTTGTTATCAGTTTATTCAGGATTTCAACTTCCTGGTTTAGGCTTGTGAGGGAACAAGTGTCCAGGAATGTACCCATTTCTTCCAGGTTTACCGGTTTATGTGCATAGAGTTGTTTGTAGTAATCTCTGGTGTTAGTTTGTGTTTCTGTGGAACCTGTGGTGATACCCCCTTTGCCGTTTTTTATTTCATCTATTTGATTCTTCTGTTTTTTATTAATCTTGCTAGCAGTCTATTTCATGGATCTTTTAAAAAACTAGGCTCCTGGATTTACAGAGTTTTTCAAGGGTTTTTTGTGTCTCTGTCTCCTTCAGTTCTGCTCTGATCTTAGTTATTTCTTGTGTTCTGGTAGGTTTTGAGTTTTTTTTATCTTGTTCCTCTAGCTCTTTCAATTCTGATGATAGGATGTCAATTTAAATATTTCCTTGCTACTCATGTGGGAATTTATTGCTATAAATTTTCTTCTAGACACTGCTTTAAACGTGTCCCAGAGATTCTAGTACATTATGTCTTCATTTTCATTGGTTCCGAAGCACATCTTTATTTCTGCCTTAATTTCATTGTTTATCCAGATATTCAGGAGCCAGTTGTTCAGTTTCCATGAAGTTGTGCAGTTCTGAGTTAGTTTCTGAATCCTGAGTTCTAATTTGATTGCAATGCAGTCTGAGAGACTTTGTTATGATTTCCGTTCTCCTGCATTTGCTGAGGAGTGATTTACTTCCAATTATGTGGTCAATTTTGGGGGTGGGAATAGGGAGGGACAGTGGGGGTTAGGGAGGCTGGGGAGGGATAACATGAGGAGAAATGCCAGGTATAGGTGACGGAGGATGGAGGTAAGCCACATTGCCATATATGTACCTGTGCAACAATCCTGCATGATCTTGATCTTCACATGTACCCCAGAACCTAAAGTTCAATAATTTTGCACTTTGCCTAATTAGAATTTTTTTTGAGGTGGAGTCTTGCTCTGTTGCCCATGCTAGAGTGCCAGTGGCACAATCTCAGCTCACTACAACCTCTGCCTCCCAGGTACAAGTCATACTCCTGCCTCAACCTCCCGAATAGCTGGGATCGCAGGCATGTACCAACATACCTGGCTAATTTTTGTATTTTTAGTAGAGACGGGGTTTCACCATATTGGCCAAGGTGATTTTGAACTCCTCTGACCTTGTAATCCACCTGCCTAGGCCTCCTCCGAAAGTGCTGAGATTACAGGTGTGAGCCACCTAACTAGAAATCTTAACTGGATCTTCAAAACTCCTTCACTAACAAATAATGTAATCATGCAAATAATATGCCCTCACCTTTGTTATATTCCATTGCTAAAAAAAAAAAAAAGAAAAAAAAATTACAGGTGCTACCCACATTCAAGATGAGGACAGTACATATGAATTTGGGTAACTGGTGATTATTGTAAAATTTTGCCTACCATGCATTTAAAATTAAAAAGTAGCATTATGCTTATTATGGAAAACATGGAGATTACTCAAAAAAATTAAAAACACAACTACTATATGATTCAGCAATCCCTTTCAAAAGAAAGAAAATCAGCATATAATAACTATATCTGCTTTCCCATGTTCATTGCAGTACTATTCATAAGAGCCAAGATAGGGAATCAAACTACATGTCCAAGAGATAAATGAATAAATAAAAAGTGATACACACATAAACCCACACACACACACTGAAATACTATTCAGTCATAAAAATAAAACCCTGTCATCTGCAGCAACATAGATGGAACTGGAGGTCATGTTAAGTCAAATAAGCCAGGCACAGAGAGACCAATACTGCATGTTCTTACCTATATGCAAAAGCTAAAAAAAGTGAATTTCATAGAAGTAGAGACTAGTCTGGTGGTTACCAGAATCTGGAAAGAGAAGGTAAGGGAGGAAATGGAATGAAGATAAGTTTGTTAAAGGGCACAAAAACAAAGTTAGAAAATAGGAGTAAGTTCTACTGTTCAATAGCACACTAGGGAGGATATAATAAACAATCATTTAGTGTGTATTTCAAAATAGCTACAAGAGAAAAACTGTAGTATTCCCAAAACAAAAAAATGATCAATGTTTGAGGTGACAGGTATCACAACTACTCTGATTTCATCATTACACATTGTATACAGGTATCAAAATATCACATGTACCCCCAAATATGTACAATTATTATATATCAATTTTTTAAAAGTAGTCAACCAGGCTGGGCGTAGTGGCTTACAACTGTAATTTCGGCACTTTGGGAGGCCAGGTTGGGTGGATCACTTGAGCTCAGGAGATCAACACCAGCCTGGGCAATATGGTGAAACTCCATCTCTACAAAATACAGAAAATTAGCCAGGCATGGTGGGGTGTGACTGCAATCCCATCTACTCTGTAAGCCAAGGCACAAGAATTACCTGAACCACAGAGGCAGAGGTTGCAGTGAGCTGAGATTGTGCCACTGCACTCCATCCTGGGTGACAGAGAAATGTCTTTTAAAAAAAAAAAAAAAAAAAAAAAGGAAAAGTAGGCCAAAATAAAAAATTAAAACTAAGATGAATAAACTAGATACAAACACAAACACAGAAGAGATTTCTATATTATAAAATAATCGCTGTAACTAATATTGCCAGTGAAAAGGACAATTTTCTAGAAATACACGTTAGTATAAAAGATTAAAGGTGAGAAAAACCTGACCTGATCAATGATGAAGAAAGAACTTCAAAGTGCTATAAAATAGTTGACCCTTGAACAACACAGGCTTAAAGAGAGTTTACATTTTAAACTATTAATAAAGTTTAGAAATATTATCTGTATTAATTTGTTTTAAACATATGGGCACATACTCTGTTATTGGCTTTGAATTTGTTTTTTATTTATATGAGTTTTTATGTAGCTAGAAAACTATCCTTTTTTCTGTTATGTGTTGTATCTCCAGTTTTTATTTCCTGTTAACATTTGTGTATAGGTAGGTATTTATTAGTATAAATTTCTACTTTTACAGCATGTGTTGAAGGCCTCTGGAATTTCTTCAATGTCTCCATCTTTATAGTATATTGTTACTCACCAGGAAAATATTGCTGAAATTTTTATTAAATAGGATGTGTTCAATCCAATGGTCAATGTCATTCCAATGGTGAATTTCTGCCATAATTTACCAGAGCCATTCAATCTTACCATCCCTTATTTCAAGGTTCCTCTATGGCAAATTGGCAAGAAATTAGATATTCAGTAAAAATGCACAACTTCAGAACCTTAAAAGAAGAGCCTGTGTTTGCTAGTCTTAATTTTTCTGCAGTTAGTAGTCTCGCATATTTGGGATTCCAGCTTAAACTGACATTATTACAATGAGTAGACCACAGTGAGACTGTGCCAAGAAATGAATCAGGATTCTCAGAACGTTTTTTAGCACAGAAGCAGACGATATTATGAAAGGACAATGCTGAACCAAAATCCAGTCGGACAGGAAATAATTAAAAGGATTGAATGAGCAGATGAGAGAAATGAATTGTGGTTATTTTAGAATACTATTAGCATTTACAATTTTTTCTGTCTCCCTAATAAATATCTGTAGAAGTCATTTTTCTTCTTGATGTATCACTTTCTCACGTTAGACATGAATTTTTTATTTGTTTAGTTTTTAAGATGATACAGCAATGTGAATAAATTACTATTATTTTGATAAATTGACAGTGGTTGATCATAAAAGTATTCTTGAATAATAATCTAATAGTGAAGAAACTGTGAGAAAGAAATAAAAGATCTCATATTCCCATTTAAAAAGTTTTACAGTAACAATAAATGCTGTTATTCATTCAACGAATATATTTGCATTTCTACTATGTGCTGGGTAGTCACAGAACTAAAATAATACAGAAAAATTAATTATAAAACATGGTTGCCTTTATGAAACTTATATTCTAATAAAGGGAAAGCAATAATGTTTAAGAAATAGGCAAATAAACAGGAACATTTCTGAATATAAAAGGTACTTAAAGGAAATTCATATAGCCGATTGAAGGAACCTGAAGAAACAGAGGAACAGGTCAAGAAAATTCTCTTTGAGGAACTAAAACCTAAAGATGAAAAAAATTTGGTTATGCAGAGAGACCAGTAAAAACCAATGAAACAAATTTTTACACAAACTAAAAAGTCAATTACTTCAAAAAATTAAAATAAAGTTACAATACATGTAAATATGTTATTACTTATGTTTAAGCATAGAAAGGAAAGTAAAACACGAATGAAAACTTTGATAGATTTTACTCTTCAAAATGTGTTGTTTTACTAGTGGGAAAATATAAGCAAAAGGAAATGCAAAAAGATGAGGAAAATAGCTTGCTCACTTATAACTGAAAAACATATTTATTATACATTCTAAAATAATAACAATATAGTATCTTAGTAGAAAATGACCAAAACACATGAAGAAATTCACAAAAATAATATAAAGAATTGACATGTTTTAAATATTGAAACTCTTTTAACCAGTTACCTGAGAGCTGAAATAATCACATATAACTAAAAAGAGAATGTAAAATAAAATGTGGCCTTCCTTAGCATGCTTTAAAAAATCCTCTTAAACATGCTGCAGGACAGATGATTCACTTTCTGCCTTTTGCAGGGCAATTTACAATCATAAAAGGTTTACAGCACAACTTATATTACTAGAAATTCAGTATAATTTATTCTAAGAAAAATGTACATGTTATCATGAAGATTTAGAAGAAAGTTTCTTTCAGATATTTTATTTAAATTGAACTTGTAATTAATCAAACAAAAGGAAGTAGTTAAAAAATCTTGAAAGAAAGACCCAAATTTTGTGCTACTCTTAAAAATAGTGATTTTAAAGAACATGTATTTATAAGAAACTTGAAAATATATAAACTGGCAATTAAATTTAAACATATTTCGCAGATAACCTCTCATGAACAAGACGGAAAGATTTACAAATGTATACTATCACTTTGCTTAAAGGCACTGGAGAAGACACAAGACAGTCAAGAATTACTAGAATATTTCACTGAAGAAAGACAGAGAAATTTTTTCAGCAGAAGGAAAATACTACCAAGATACCTCATAAAAAAATATAGATTTAAGAAACTATGTAAGGGAAAATTGGAATATACTACCTGTATTTAAAAAAATACAATTATTGCAGGGAAAACAAAGAAATGTGTAAACATGCATGTGTGTTTATGTGTTTATATATAATTATAAATATGTCATAAAGTATTATGCATATATTATATATATTATATTTATATGTATTTATAAATATGAATGCATTTATACTTACAAAATATATTTTGTGTATTTATAAATATATACATTCATCTATATAAATGTTTACATAGAGGTATGAAGTTGTAGATATCTCCATCACTGTGTCGTCCCAGAATACATTAAGAATATAAACACTAGACCTTGATAAATCAAGAATTTATAATTTCTAGGGTAACTACTAAAAGAATAGCCATAAAGTTTGTAACTATGAAATAACAGAAGGAAAAAAAGTAAAAAGTATCGAACAATTAAAAACAAGTCAATAAAAGACAGGAACCAGAATGGTTGAACCATAGAGAAAACAAACAGTAAGATGATAGGTTTAAAATCAAATACAGGTAGAATTTAGTTAGGTTATTAAAAATTAATTGATAAGTTCTGGTATCTGGAAATAGCCAAATAGGTTATGTAAGCATCCTTCTGAGAGACTTCTCTTCCCAGGTCTGCAAGGGGCGTGGTTTCAAAGGCAGGGGTTTCCCAGCTCCAGGCCTCCGTCTGGGAACCAGAGGAGTTTCAAATATAAAGTTCTTTGAGTTTCCCACACCCTGACAGTCTAGGTAGAGAAAGTCAGGTGAGGCTCTTTGTCCCAAAAAGCTGGACAAAAGCTCTAGGAGGAGGGGCTCTATGATTCAGAGTTGAGGACCAAGCAGCTCATCCCACATCAGAGTCAAAGATCAATCACTCTAGAGGAAGTTTGAAAGAACTCCTCTCATTGGACAAGAACATGAATGGGGAGGGAATAACTCAAGGGTTAAAACTCCAGCTGCTACTACCTATAGTGATTCCTTCTCTGGGTCCCCTTCCACCACTGCATGGGAGCTGTCTTTGTCTCTCTCTCTCTCTCTCTCTCTCTCTCTCTCTCTCTCTCTCTCTAATAAATCGCTTTTCCACAAAACTCTTTGGGTCCACGATATTTATTCGAACAGCAAACTCCCCAGCCTCCAGGGCCCCTTTCCCCATTCTTTGTGGTTAGCCAGGTCAAGAACCTCTTCTGAACCAGGAGCTGAGTATGCTCCGCCGTTACACTACTACAGAAAACAATTACAGTGTCTCAAAAAAAAAAAAGAAAAAGAAACCCTACAAAGACAAGTATTTAAAGAATTTAGAAAGTAACCAAAAGCAGCTACAAATTGCGTTTCAGTTCCTTAAAAAACAACAACAAAAACGGTGGCATAAAACTATAGCATTATTGGCTGGGAAGTATGAAAGGATCTAGTTCAGTTCTGGTAGGGTGACTAAAGAGTTAGGATAGGAATTCTGGACAAGAGAAAAGTTACAACATGAATGAGTTTCAAAATCTATGTATGAAATATCTATGAATGGATTCACATTTTTGGCTAATGATTGAACTAAGCATACAAAGGGGAAAATGCAATAGGCCCAACAACATTTGTCAGTTAGAAACAAAACACTGTGTAGATATTTTGGTTGCTACTCATTGCATAGGAGGCAAAGTTTAGTTTGAATCCAGCCAAGTTAAAATACCTGCTATAGAAATTTAAATAGCTTTCAGAGAGACACTGAAATACAGGATCGCTAGAATGTATTATTCAAATTGTCACATACAAGAAAAAAAACAAACATGGGAAAATGAAAACATGACAATAATCAAGAAAAAAGAGGACTCAGTACAAACCAACTGTGACAGGACTCAGAGGATGTGGTTATTATAATATGTTCAATTACTTGAGGAAAAGTTTTACCTTAAGAAATACACAGATTGGAAACGTAGTAAAAAGCAAAAAATATTATTAAAGGGACCAAATAAAAATTCTAGAAGTAAAAGAATAAAATGAAAATATACAATGTATGAACAGCAAATCGAAATTGATAGAAGAAAATATAAGTGACTTAATGATTTACCAATAGGAATTTTACTGTCTTAGGAAAAAAGGGAAAAATGGAGAAAAATAAGCAGAGCCTCTGTGACTTATGGCACAATTCTATGTGGTTTATTCCATATGTAATTAGAGTCACAGGTGGAGTTGGGTAAAAAGAAAAAATCTTTGAAAAAATTTAATGTCTCCAAGTACCACAAATGTGCCAAAACATAAAAATTACCATCTCAAAAAGCTCTGCAGACACCAAGTAGCACACAGACCTGAGGAGAACACATGCAGACAAATACTAGACTGACATCCAGTGATAAAGCAAAAATCTTGAAAGAAACTTTAAGAAAAGATATACATTATTACATACAGAGCAAGAAAATATATAATGATTTCTGATTTTTTATTAAAATGAATAAAGGTCAGAAAGCAACAGAAAACCACATTTTAAATGCAGGCATAAACAAAAAAGTATCAAAAATTTTGTATATGATAAACCTATCCTTTACAAAGGCAAAATCCTTAATAAAATTTTAGCAAAAGAGTCCACAAAATCATAATGCTTCCTGACAAAGGGTTTATCTAAAGAATGTAAGGTAGTTAACATATTTTTAAAAATCCATGTCATTCACCATATTAAAATATTGAAAAGAAAAAAGTCATGTAATTTTCACAATAGACACTTTAAAAGTATTTGAAGAAAACTTTAACCCTAATGAAGACACCTAGAAAAAAGCCAGTTACTATTAAAATGAATGGTTAAAGACAGAACACTTTTCAAAAAATAAACAATAAAAATTAGAAAGGAGAAAATAAAGCAGTATTTGCAGATGACTTAATGGCTTAACTGAACAATCCCAATTAATCTAACAACAACAACAACAACAAAAAAAAACCTTCTAAAACCAATAAATAACTTTGGTAAGCTCATCAGATACCGGATCAATGAACAAAAAACAATTTTATTTCTACACCTAAGTGAGGGATAAACAGAATTTTAAAGACAAACTCTTGCCTTTTACCAAAGTATCAAAAAGCACTAAACGCTAAAGAATATATTTTTAAAATATATCTATTTCAATAGAAACTACAACATTTATCTTTAAAAATTATCAGAAATTTTTTAAATGCTATGTTTAAAATAAGCAACAATATAAAAAATAAGCAATGATATTGATAAAATTTAACTATTTCTAAATTTGTTTACAGATGCAACTCAAATCAAAATCTGAGATTTACTTTAGAAATTAAAACATTGATTCTAAACTTTATAGGAAATACAATAGACCTTGAATAGCCAAAACACTTTTGAAAAATGAACCAGTTGGAGGCCTGCCGTCTACCACTTCAAGATTTACAATATAGCCATAGCATTCAAGACAGCGCCGTGTTAACAGAAGATGGACATAGAAATCAAAGGGTAGAATGGAATTCAGAAATAGGGAATTCAATGACCAAGGTAATAATAGTCTTTTTAACAAGTAGCACTGAAACAAATGTAAACTGGTATCTTAAAAAAGAACCTTAACTCTTGTACCATATACAAACTTTCACTTAAAATATTAGGGACTTCAAATGGTAGATTATTAAACTTTTAGAAGAAAATGTTTGTGACCTTGTGTTATACAAAGATTTCTTATGTAAGAACCCAAAAGAACAAATTTAGAAATTGACAAATTGTGCTTCACAAATATTGAAACTTTCTGCTCTTCAAAGGTTAGTATTAAGAAAATGAAAAGTCAACTTACAGAATGGGACAAAATATTTCTGATTCATATATTTGATAAAGGACTTACATCTAGAATATGCAAAGCAATTTTAAAAGTCAATTTTAAGAAGACAATCAACATTTTTAATGATTTTGGGTATAAATACAGAAAGCCAGTAATACATAAAATACATTCATTAGTTTTTAAGGAAATATTTAAGATACCAATGCATAGACATTAGAATGTCTAAATTTAAATAGATTGGCAATGTAAAACCATTTTTATGATACAAGGCAACTGGCAATTATCCCCTTTTGTAATGTAAAATGCTATTATTATTTTGAAAAAGTGTTTGGCATCTTCTAAGACAACTCAATTTACACTTATTATGCACTTCAGTGATTCTACAAAGGAAAGCATATGTACACAAGAAAACCTTTTACATAAATATGCATACCAGCTTCTTTTTCATAACCCAAAATTAGAAACAATGCAAAGTTGGTTAGTAGGTAAACAATAAAATCGTGGTAGAAGAGAGGAGGAACAAGATAATAAACCCTCTAGCAATAATCTCTCCAGAGAAACATCAATTTTAACAACTATCCATGCAAGAAAACTTTCACAAGAGCCAAACTGGTAACAGATCATAGTACCTGGTTTTAGCATAATAATTAGGAAAGACACATTGAAGAGGGCAGAAAAGACAATCTCACATTGCCTACTCCACTGCTCCTGCAACCCCAAGAAAATCTGTCCACTTGAGGGAATAAGAGGAAAGTGTACACAGACGTATGCATTGGAAACTAGTACCAGCCTTGCCAGAGTTAAAACACAATACAAGGCAGAAAACAGTGGCTCCTGATTCCAGGACAATGCCCCCAGACAAATCTTGACCTACCATGGGCCAGATGGGAATGTGATGCCCTAGTACGATGGACAGAAATCCAAGCCCGCTTTACCACCAAATAACTGAAGTGACTTGGACTCCAAATAAAGGTAAATTTATTTGTAATTAATTTGTACTTTCTTTCATTTGGAGTCGAAGCTGACTTCAGTCAGTTGGTAGTCAAGTGAGTTCTTCGCATGCTTGAAGTATCTAAATTCCCCTTCTGTCACATCTCTTCTACTTTTGATGACAGCAAAGTTCTCTGTTTTTAAAGGTTTATGTGATTAGATTCGACACACAGATAACCTAGATAATCCAGAATAATCTCCTTGTTTTAAGATCTATAACCTTAATAACACCTGAAAAGTTCCTTTTGCCATGAAATATATTCACAGGTTCCAAGGATTAGGGTGTGAAGGATTTTTTTTTTTTTTTTTTTTTTTTTAAAGGAGGGCATTCTGTCTACCATACGGACACACATGGTATCATAAATAAATTTTTAAATGACTATGCTGAGCAAAATAATCCAGCCACATAAAGAGCTTATATCATACCATTCAATTTCTCTGATACTCTAGAAAATAACATCTGAAGGCAGTGTTGGAAAGCAGATCAGTAATTATATGGGTCTACAGGTCTACTCACTGAATAGGGTAAAAAGGAATCCTTTGGGGGAGATGGAAATACGTTTATGTTTACTGTTGTGATTACATGTGTGTGTTCATTTATCTAAACTCTTCAAACCATGTACTTCAGTTGTGTTCACTTTAGGTAAAATATGCCACAATATATTTAATTTCAATGTGTAATTCACATTAGCAAAATTATATGGTTAATAGACGTAGAAAAATATTCGGTATTATTCAGCATTGATTCGTGAAAGAAATAACAACGATCTCTATGTTCATCTACATGGAAAAATACATTGTGGTATAAAAGAGTAAAACGGCAACAGCAACAATAATACCGCTATAAGCAACTACATGGATATTTCTCAGAATAATGATGTGATAAAGAAACAAGACAGAAAAGATTAAACACAGTATGATGCAATTTTTGTACAATTTAAAACAGGCGAAACTGAATTAGCTTAGAAATTTGCACAACTTTTCATTATAATGACCATTTAAGAACGGCCAAAAGAAATTTTAAGGTACTAGAAAACAATTTGTCCTCCTTTCCAGAAACTGCATGAAAAAGTAACAGTAGCTTAGAACAAGATAGCCATCTGAATGCTGTCAGGAAGCATTTTTTCCACTGAGAAGGACAAGGATATCGAGTAGACTGGCATGCTCCTAGCAGATACTCAGGCAGAATGTACTGAGAGTGGAAAGAGAAATGATGTAGACACTGGGGCTGAAGGGGAAGGAAGCTGTGATCCCTGTATGGGGTTGCTGAGCCCCAGGACTTATTCCTAATCCTCGATGTTTCCTAAAGAAGGGACGAGTGAAACATATGGGCAATAGCCCACTCTCGCCACATACCTCTGAGAACCTAGCTGCAGGCAGCCCCTTGACTCTCGTGGACATTTGAGTTGGCAGGGGGAACTACTCGGATCGGAGGTGGAGACAAACTCAATCAACGTGGAGCCCAGGTGCTTTAGCGGAGGAGACAGCTGCCAGGGAACACAGTCTTAGCCGCCAATCCCACAACGTTCTCAGTATTCCTCTAGGTGGCTTTGGTTTTGTTATCTGCCAGACCTGGAGAGAGCAGGGCTTTCTTTCCCATAAATGGAGGTAACTCTGATCTGTGTGTCCCTCTACTGAATGGTCCCACCTAGAGTCTCTGTTTGGCTGTTGAATCAGCTCATAACACAGCCTTAGCTGCCCCACTGGAGCACTTTTCCTAGTGGCCACCACCATAACACTTTTGCAGGCAGGCCCTGCCACCCCACCAGAGCATTTTTGCTGGTAGCCTCACAACAGAGCATGTTTCACTGTGGCATTCCACATTACCCTGTCAGAGTACTTCCACCTGGAGTCTTCCCAGCCATGCCACTGTAGCACTTCCACCCACAGCCACCAAAGGAGCACCACTGCCCATGATCTAAAAGCACCTGAGCCTCCCCACAGCATAGCTAGTGCTTGGCCTCTATTGGCCAGAGGATAAAGCCACAGGCCTAATCCAAGACTCCGAGTTAAAGCATGCAGCAGCCCAGGAGTACCAAGCTGAGCCTTAGCACTCTCAATGCATCCAGAAAGGAAGCTATTTGACTATACTCAACATGCACCACACTCAAACTCTCAAGGGCAGTAAATAACACAAAAACAAAAAGCACTGTCCAAAGGATAAGAACCTTAAAGGATAAAGGAACAGTAACCCTCACAGATGAAAAAGAACCAATTCAAGAACTCTAGTACCTCTAAAAGCTGGGGTATCTCCCTATCTCTAAATGAGCATACCAGCTGTCTACCAATGACTCATAGTAACATTGAAATGGCGGAGATGTTAGAAATACAATTCGGAATCTGGATGGCATGGAGGCTCAACAATGCACGTGAGAAAGTTGAAGCCCAACAGAAGGAAAACAGTAAAACGATTTGAGAGTTGAAAAGATGACATAGCCTTATTAACAGAAAATCAAACTGAAGTTCTTCAAATGAAAAATGTACTACAGGAATTTCACGATATAATTGGAAGCATTAACAGCAGATTACAACAAGCTGAGGAAAGAATCTCAGAGCTTCAAGACCACTCCTTTGAAGTAACATAGGCGGATACAAGTAAAGAAAAAGACTTTATAAAAATGAATAAAATCTCTAAAAAAAAATATGAACTTATGTAAAGAGGCCAAACCTGCAACTCATTGGCATTCCTGAAAGAGTGGGAGAGCAAGCAACTTGGAAAATAGACTTGACGACGGAGTCCACAAAAATCGTTACCATCTCACTAGAGAAGTTAACATGCAAATTCAACAAATTCAGAGAATCCCTGTTACATAAGGGAGTGCTAAACATGGAAATGAAAGAACAGTACCTGACACCACAAAAACACACTCAAGTACTAGCCCATTGATGCTATAAAGCTAGTAACACAAACACAGGATCAAATCCTTAGGTATCAATATTGACTTTGAATGTAATGGGCTAAATGCCCCACTTAAAATGCAGAGTGGCAAGTTGGATAAAGAAGCAAGACCCAACTATCTGCTGTCTTTAAGAGACAGATGTAATAAGTAATAACACCCATAGGCTCAAAATAAAGGGATGAAGGAAGAACTACCAAGCAAATGAAAAACAAAATAACAATGGTTGCTATTCTTACATGAGATAAAAAAGACTTTTTAAACCAACAACAGCCAAACAGGAAAAGAAGGTCATTATATAATAAAGGATTCGATGCAACAAGAAGAATTAACTATCCTAAATATATACACACCCATCATTGGGGTATCTAGATTCATAACACATCTCTTTGAAGAGATTCAGATAACCACACAATAATACTGGGAGACTTCAACACTCACTGACACCATTAGACAAATTACTGAGGTGGAAATCTGACAATGATATTCTAGACTTAAATTCGACACTTGACTCATCAACACTAACAGACATCTACAGAACATTCCACCCAACAACAGAATATGCATTCTTCTTATACACACATAGCACATGCTCTTTAATTGACTATATGTTTGGTCATAAAGTCTCACAAATTCAAAGCAATTGAAATCATACCAACCACACTCTCAGACAACAGTGCAATAAAAACAGAAAGCAGTATCAAAAAGATCTGTCAAAGCCACGCACATGGAAGTTAAACAACTTGCTTCTGAATGATTTTTGAGTGAACAATAAAATTAAGGCAGAAATCAAGAAACTCTTTGAAGCTAGTTAAAACATTTGTAAACTATGCATCAACAAAGGTCTAATATCCAGCATCTATAAGGAACTTAACAAGCAGAAAAAAAAACCCTAATTAAAAAGTGAGCAAGACATGACAATTTTCAAAAGATATACATCAAGCAAGCATATGAAAAAATACCCAATATTAATCCTTAGAGAAATGCAAATCAAAATTGCTATGAGATATTACACAAATCAGACCAATCAGTTTGGTTATTATTAAAGAGTCAGAAAATAGCAGATGTTGGAAAGGTTGTGGAGAAAAACAAATGCTTTTACACTGCTGATGGGAATGTAAATTAGTTCAGCCACTGTGGAAAGCAGTTTGGAGGCTTCTCAGAGAACCTAAAACAGAATTACCATTTGACCCAGGAATCTCATTACTGGGTGTATGTCCAAAGGAATATAAATACTTCTACTATAAAGACACATGCATGTGTATGTTCAATGCAGAATTGTTCAAAATAGCAAAGACATGGAATCAACCTAGCTACTCACCAATGATGGGCTGGATAAAGAAAATGTGGTACACATGCACCATGGGAATACTATACAGCCACAAAGTGAAATGAAATCAGGTCCTTTGAAGCAACATGGATGCAGCTAGAGTCCATTATCCTAAGCAAACTAACAAAAGAACAGAAAACCAGATACCACGTGTTCTCACTTATAAGCAGAAGCCAAACACTGAATACACATGAACACAAAGATACCAACAATAGACCATGGGAACTACTTGTGAGGGAAGAGTGGGAGTGAAGAATGGGTTGAAAAACTACATACGGGGTACTGTGCTTACTACCTGGGTGATGGGATCATTTGTACACTGAACCTCAGCAACACACAATTTACCCAGTCTAACAAACCTTCACATTTACCCACTGAATTTAAAATAAGAGTCAAGAGTGAAAAAAAGAAAAAGGATCATGATGGTGGCTAGAAGGAAACATAGGTAAACTTCTGCTCACTTTGGTTAGGCAAACACTTTTCAGAAAAGTCACAAAAAAAAATCAAACCATAAAGAAAAAATAAATTTCATCAAAATAAAAAACTTACACTTATCAAAATAACCATTAAAAAACAAACAGGCAAGCCACGGAGTGGGAAGAAATAGGAACAACAGATAATTTGACAAAGGACTTGGATTGAGAATAAATGGCAACCCAGTGAAAAAATGGGTTAAGTATTTAAGCTGGTCTTCCACACACATTTTGGCATTTGTTAAAACTAATTCAATCCTTAAAATCTGAGCATATTATTGTATACAAACACAACCTAAATAGAAATGAAGAAGGATAAATTCATTTGAACATAGCAGCACATTTTGTGAATTACTTTAGTAATTATTAAAGGGGTCACTACTAAAACAGTCTGCAGATATGGTGAGAATTTTCACTTTCTCTGTCTTAGAGTCTTCTAATTAAAAATGTGCCTATTTTTTCAGATGAAAAATAAATTTGTAAATTATAATAATTTAATAAAGTGAAATTAAATTAAAGCTGGTTTTGTTTTAAAGTTCTAGTCAAAAATTTTAGCTAAAGATAAAACAGCCAAATTCAGAAAAACATTTTAGACTTCAAAATTGTTTCAACCTTCCACTCCTAAGAAAAAAATTATGAAGCTTTCCAACAACAGAAACTTGTTATATTTTTTAGCTTTCAGAAATATTATACAATCAAGATCAAAGTTTTATATTTTATGCCATACCTATGTCTTCCATTAAGCCTACTGCTCTTTTCATTTTTAGTTGTGATAATTTAAATTCAGAGTAACTGTTCTCACTGAGGTTGTTTGGGTCAGGATATTGTTAGTTTCAGTCAGCTATTCTTAGGTATATACCTTTAAATAAATTTCTAAGTGGATATAACCACATTAAACCAAAAGCTTAATTCCCATCCCAGTAGAATAATAGTTTAATACTTAAAACAAGGAGGAAAAGATAGGCAGATCACTTGAGTTCAGGAGTTCAAAAATAGCCTGGGCAATGTAGGGAGACCCCATCTCTGATCTATACATATATACAAAAATCAGCTGGTCATGGTGAAATGTGCCTGTAGTCCCTGCTACTCTGGAGGCTGAGGTGGGTGGATCACCTGAACCCAAGAAGCGGCAGTTGTAGTAAGCCATGATCATGCCACTGCACTCCAACCTGAGCAACAGAGCAAAACCTTGTCTCAAAAAGGAAAAAAAAAAAAAACGCTTAAAGTATTTTTTTTCACTCAAACTGCGTAGCATGGCAATACAAATAAAATGAGTCCAATTTTGTGTAGAATTTTTTCTTTTAAAATCTGAAGGTAATAACTTATAAGGCAGTTATAGCCCAAATTGTTAAAAGACACTTTATTTTTTTTAAATTGCTTTTCTGAATTAGTTCTTTATATCAACCCATATTTTCCTTTTATTTTACTAGAATATCTTTCCAGAGTTTCCATTTGGGACACTTACCCATGTAATTTAATCTTCTTTGTATATCTGAAATACAGAGTACATATACTATTTCTTCAGGAAAGCACATGAGGAATACATTTTTGAATAATCCAAAATATATTTCCATTCTGAATGATCAAATTTGGTTACCTGGACAAACTCAATTTACCAGCGTGTCAGTATTTCAACTTCATTTTTCAATGTGAGGCTTTGAATAGTCGATATATATATAGCTAGATCTTCCATTTATTGAGTGTTTATCTCATACCAGACACTACTCTATATGCTTTACATATAATGCTGATTTCTTCTGTATTAAACCCACTTCAGGTAAGAATTATTTTTACCATTTAGCCCTTAGACTGAGGCTCAGGGATATTAAGCACCTTGCCCAAATTTGCACTGTAAGAAAGTGAAAGAGATGGAATTCAAGTTCAGGTCTTTTGACTTAACCATTACATCACATTTAACCATTGTATCACACTGCCATCTACAATTTGAGAAAGTTTTCAAATGCCTTTAATATACCTTATTATTGCCCTCAACTCAGTTTTTCAATGATTAATTCATAAGGAAAGCAAAAAGTGTTTTCTCAGCAATGGTTAACACCACTATCAGAACATTTATATTTATCATTCCAAATGTGTTGCCGATCTACTTTCTGAAACTGAAATCAACAGATATTGTAATTAAAGATAGGGCAATATTTTTCAGGTATTCTTAATTCTTCTTTAATAAACAATTATACATGTTTTGTAATTAATATTTTATAATTCACTATTTTCTAAATACCTATGAAATTAATGCTCTAATTTTCAAAACTGATTTCTATACTATATTTCTATGGAATTTTATATACTGTTAGCCCTATACTTGTTTACACATTATATGCCAAATATAATACACATTAAATATAACTTACACAGGGCTGTTTTAAGTTCTTGCTTTTTCACCGATTACATCCATTTTTCATCGTGAGCAAAATGAAAGCTGAGTTGATGGCTCATAAAATCCCCTGAAGTGAATTCATTTCAGGTTGCTCTGCCATTTTATTTTCGCACATGACATGTTTTACAAAGGCCATCAAAGTCTTGTTTTCGTTTGGTGTGAATTAAAAACAGATAAAATCTGAAATTTGGCAGTATAAAATTGTAAATATCTTGTTGACATGCCATTTAATGAAGCTATTTATAACTTCACATTTTACTTAAAAGCAATCTCATGCCACATTTTGAAATTTGCTTGTGTGTGGATGACGGAAATTCTAAATAATATTCAATTAACCTTTGGGTAAAAGGCAGTGTGATATATGGAAAAAATATATAGAATGTAAATGGAAAGTACCTAATCTCTTCAAATGCCAGTCTTCTTACCTGTAAAAACATAAAATTTTGCTTTTGCAAGGTTGTTGAGAGGACTAAGTAAGATAAAACAAGCATATAGCAAATGACTCATGCGTAGGGGCAACAAACAGCAAAGAACTCAGTTATTTTACTCCTAATTTACAGAATCAAACATAAACAACAACCCTTTATGCTTTTAAGAAAATGTTGCATATATTTTATATACATTATCTTTGCAACAGTATGAGAAAAAAGTGCAATTTTATATTTCACAGAGTAATAAGAAACAAAGTCTACCTGAGCTAACAGCAATACAGTAACATAATAGAACACTGAGTCTCTTGTAAAACACTTCAAAAAGAAATGCTGTACCATCAGCAGTCATTTACAATTTCTTCCCAGTCCACCTCTGTATTAGTCTATTTTTCCATTACTATCAAGAATACTTGAGGCTGAGTAATTTATAAACAGCTTTATAATTAAAGAGGCTCCTGGTTCTGCAGGCTATAGAATCATGGCAGAAGGGGAAGGGGAGCAAGCCTGTTACATGGTGAGAGCAGGAGCCAGAGAGAAGGGTGGGGAGGTATCAAACTTTACTGATTTAATTTTATTTTAGGTTCAGAGGTACATGTGCTGATTTGTTCCATAGGTAAATCTTGGGTCACATGAGAGGATGGTTTACAGATCATTTCATCATCCAGATAATAAGCGTAGTACCTGATAGTTTTTTGATCCTCATCCTCTTCCCACCCTCTACCCTCAAATAGGCCCTGGTGTCTGTGTTCTCCTGTTCTCTTATTTATGTCCATTTGTACCAATGTTTAGCTCTCACTTAAAAGTGAGAACGTGGCGTTTTTCTGTTCCTGTTTTAGTTTGCTTAGGATAATGGCCTCCAGCTCATCCATGTTGGTGCCAAGGACATCATTTCATTCTTGATTGTGGCTGTGTATTACTCCATAGTGCATATGTACCACATTTTCTTTACCAAGTCTGCCATTGATAGGAAACTCCTTTAAGCAAACAGATTTCCCATGAACTACCAGAACAAGAACTCATTCATCACCAAGGGGATGACATTAAGTCATTCATGAGGAACTTGCCCTGATAATTCAATACCTCTCACTAGGCCCTACTTCCAACATTAGGTATCCCATTTCAACACAATATTTGGAGGGGACAAACATTCAAACCACACCAACCTCCCACCTCTGAGCAATTAGTTATCTATTTCTTTTGCTTCTTTAGAGTCATCTGTACTACACATGTCATATAAATGGAATCATACAATTTGTGGTTTTCTAGGACGGATTTCTTTCTCTTAGCAAAATATTTTCAAAGTACATCCATGCTGCAGCATGTCTCACCAGTACTTCATTCCTTTGGTATTATAAAATATTTTATTCTATGGATATACCATACTTTGTTTAGTCACTGATATTCGTGGATATTTGGATTGTAGCACGTTTTGGCTATTACAAACAATGTTGTGTAATAAAGGTTATGGCTCCGTTATTCAATATTTGAAAATTTTTTAAGTCTTATGTTTTCCTCTTTTCTTTCTGCTTCACATCTGGAAAAGCTGACTTAAAGCATCTTGCGTACTCTATTCTCTGGAGTCAATATGAATTTCAAGTCATGTACAGAAAACCTTAAGCCAGACCCAACACTGCTGTTTATAAATGAGAAGACAAGTTCAAAGTGATTAAGCCCCAGGCACATAGGGTATAGTCATTAAGCATTAGTCTTATCTTTCTTTTCTTCATTTTTGTTCTTTCCAATTTAGGGTCTCCTTTAGAATCTACATTGCTGTTTTAAAAAGTACCAAATTTTAAACACAAATTAAATCCAGAGGTATTCATGTACATGTAATTAAAATACTTTTATTTAATGAGTTCCTGATTTGTTTTGTAAATCCAGACTTTTTATCACATGATCATTTTTATGCATTTGCTTTTATTTTCACAATTGAACACAGGGGATACAGAATATACTGAAGTATCACTATAATGATGGTAGGAAAATGAAGCCAGTAACATGACAAAATTATATTACCTCATCTCCTGACATTTGGTTTAGGAAGACACAATGATTTGATCTATTTTACAAATGATGTAATAGGTTAATGTACACTGACGTCAGCAATATGGTGGAGTAGGAAGCCTTGGATCTTCCTCCTTCACCCCGAAATACACTGATTCAGCAGCAATTCATGGACTAATTCTCTTTGTGGTAAATCAGAAATTAACTTAAAGTGTATTGTTTCTGTTCTTGGAGGAAGCCAAATCAAACTTAAAGAAAAGATTTGAGACACTCCTATCTGGCTCAGTACGACATGATCTGGGAAAGGTCCTCTAGCTCTCACATGCACCAAGGGAAGGAAAAAAGTTGGGCAGCACATTCTGTGTTTTAACTTTTCTGAGGGGCTTCCCAGAGGTTTGGCTTCTATCTTGCCAGGCCTGAGCTCTGATGGGTTCAGCCACCTAGCAGAGAATGAAAGTGATAGCTTAGGCTGGTAGACACTACCGATCCTCATCCTTGCTTAGTACAGAGTAAGGGGATAAAAAATCCACCTCCCAGCTTCCCTTGGGGGAGGAAATGGGTTGGTAGAGGTTCACAGAATCTCTATCAAGACTGACTGTTATGAGTCTTTCCCTGTACAAGACCAGTATTTGAGGACTGAGAGAGATGTCTGCTTTGGTGGATGATGTAAAGATGCACACAAAGTCAAGGAAAATAAAGACATAGGCAAAAATGTTTTATGCAAAGTAACAAGATAAATCTCCAGAAATCAACCCTAATGAAACATAGTTAATAATCAACATAAGAAAAATTAAAAATATTTTTTATAAAGAATGCTGCTTAAGATCAAAAGAACAATGCATGAAAAGTGAGAATTTCAACAAAAAGAAAATATTAAAATATGTCAAACAGAAATCATGGAGCTGAAGAACAGAGTAACTGAACTGGAAAAGTCCACTGGAGATGTTCAACAGCAGACTAGATTAAGCGGAAGAAAGGGTCACTGAACTGAAAGATAGGTCACTGAAAATAATTCAGTCAGAGGAGGGGAAAAAAGGAATTTTTAAAAGTGAAGAATATTTAAGGGCATTATGGGACAGAATCAAAAGCACTAATTTAGGCATTATGACAGTCTTAGGAGAAGAGAAAAAGGGTAAGAAAGATTAAAGAAATGATGGCCAAACACTTCCCAAATTCTAGGGGGAAGTGGACATCAAGGTCCAAAAAACTCAAAAACTGCCAAATAAAATGAACCCAAAGAAATTCACAGTGAGATACATTATAACCAAATTGTCAAAAATCAAAGATAAAAGGAGTATTTTGAAGCAGCAAGAAAAAAACAGCTTGTCACATTCAAGGGAGACTCCATGAAAACTAACAGTAGATTTTCTAGCAACACTGTTACAGGCCATAAGGGACTACAATGATGTATTCAAAGTTCTAGAAGAAAAAATCAGCCAACCAAGAATACTGCTCCTTACCTCAAAGATACAGAATCATCGTATTCTATATATAGTTACTGCAGTATTCTTATACTGTACTAGTCTTATAGTATTATATTACAGAATACCACACTATACATCAAAAGAATAAATCAAAAACTGTCTCCTACATACAATGCTGAGGAAGTATATTACTACTAAACCTGGCTAACAAGAAGTGTTAAAGGGATTTCTTTAGGTTTAAATGAAAAGACACTAAACAGCAATATCACAATATAAGAAATTCACAGTGAGATACATTATATGAACTCATTAATAAAAGTAACTATATATGCACAACTATAGAATACTGAATTACTGTAATGGTAGTGAGTAATTCACTTTTAATTCAAGAATTTAAATAACAAAAGTATTAAAAATAACCATACCTAAAAAAGTTAAAAGATTTACAGTATGAATACAGGAAAATTTTAACGACAACAACATAAAATATACGGGGGTGAAGAAGTATAGAGATTTCATATGCAATTGAACTTGGGTTTTTATCAGCATAAATATACTATTACAGACTTGTATAGACTGTTATGAAATATTTTATGTAAGTCTCAAGGTAACAGAAAAGAACCTATAGAACTTACACAAAGAAAAAGAGAAAAGAATCAAAGCATACCAATAAAAACAAACCAAGATACAAAGTTAAGACAGCAGGGAAAAAAAATACAAAATAACTACAAGGCTACTGAAAAATAACTGGCAATAGTAAATCCTTTGCTATCAATCACTTTAAATATAAATGAGTTAAACATGTCAATCAAAAGACATGGTGACTGAATAAATTTTTAAAAAACAAGATCCAACTGTATATTGCCAACAAGAAACTGATGCTACAAAAATAAAAGAATAAAACACTATTATAATTATATACCAACAAACTGGATAACCAAGAAATGGATACATTTCTGAAACTATACATTCCACTAAGACTAAATCATGTAGACACAGAAAGTCTGAACAAATCTATAACTAGTATTTTAAAACCCTGTGATGAAATACAGTGCTAGGACCTGATGACTTCACTGGTAAATTCCACCAAACATTTAAGGAGGAATTGTGCCGACGCTTCCCACACTCTTCCAAAAAATTGAAGTGAAAGAAATCACATCCAAATCCATTTTATTCAGAATCATTCTGATACCAAAACTAGAGAAAAACATCGAAGGGCGAATGAAAAGCTACAGACCAATATCTCTGATGAATATATATGCAAAATATTCAACTAAATACTACAAGACCAAGTGGGATTTCCTGCTAGGATATAATAATAGTTCAACATACAAAAATAACTGACCACATAAACAAAATAAAAGACAAAATGCACATGACTGTTCAAATATTTTCAGAAAAAAAGTTTGATAAAACTTAATACCATTTCACAATTTTAAAAAGTCTTAAAGTAGGGATAGAAATAGTTACCTCAACATAACAGAGGCTATGTATGACAAGCCCACAACATCATATTCAGTGATGAAAACTGAAAGCTTTTCTATGAGATTATGAACAGGGCAAAAATGTCCACATTCATCATTTATACTCAGCAAGCACGGGCTGTCCTAGCCAAAAGAATTAGGCAATACAGGGGACTAAAAACAGGTGTCTGACTCAGAATGGAAGAAGTAAAATTGTCCCTGTTTGTAGATGACAGAATCTTAAATATGAAAAACCCTAAAGTCTCCACCAAAGAACTGTTAGAACTAATAAATTCAGTCATTTTCAAGATACAAAATAAACACACAAAAATCAGTTGCATTTCTAACTACAAATCTAAAAACGCAATTAGAAATACAATCTCCTTTGTGTTAGCATAAAAATAATATCTCAGAATAAACTTAATTAAGGAAATGAGAGACTTGTATACTTAAAACCTAAAAAAAAAAATGAAGAAACTGAACTCATGGTGACAAATAGGAAAATATCCTGTGTTTATGCATTAGAAGATTATATAGCATCAAAATGTCAACACTACCCAATATGATCAACAAATTTAGTGCAATCCCTATCACAATCTCAGTGACTTTTTAATAGAAATATAAAAAACAATTACTTTTTTGTACCTTATTTTTAGATATAGGGTCCTGTTCTGTCATTCTGGCTGTAGTGAAGTTGTCTGAGAATAGCTCACTGCAGCCTTGATCTCTAGAACTTAAGTGATCCTCCCACGTCTGCCTTCTGAGTAGTCTTTCAAGTAGCTGGACTACAGATAGATGACACCACACTCAGCTAACTCTTGTTTTTAAAAAACATTTTAGACATGGGGGTCTCACTATGTTGCCCAGGCTGGTCTCAAACTTCTGGTCTCAAGTAATTTTCCTACCCAGAGCCTTCCACATAGCTGGGATTATAGGTGTGAGCCACTATGTCCAACAGAGAAAACAATTCTAATCTATGGAACCACAAAAGACCAACAATAACCAAATTAATTTTGAGAAAAAAACAACAAAATTGAATCCATCACAGTTCCTGACTTCAAATATATTTCAAAATCATAAAGATAAACACATGTAGATCAATGAAAGAAACTGAAGACCAACAAGTAAGTCCAGATGTCTGGTGTCAACTAAACTTTGACAAAGGTGTCAAGAATTTACAATGAATATATCCACATGCAAAAGAATAAAATTGGACTCCTATCCCACCAGCATACACAAAGATCAACTCAATATATATTAGAGATTTAAAGATAAGACCTGAAAGTGTAAAACTCCTAGAAGAAAACATAGGGAAAAAGCCTCATGATATTTGTCTTAGAAATTGGTTTAATGAATCTGACATTAAAAGCATAGGCAACAAAAACAAAAATAGACAAGTGAGATTATATCCAGCTTAAAAGCTTCTGTACGGCAAAGGAAATAATTCAGAGTAAAGAGAAGCCTAAAGAATGAGAGAAAATATTTTCAAATCATCTATCTCATCAGGGATTAAGCTCCAAAATATATAAGGAACTCCTATAAATCAGTAATAAAACAATCCTGATTATAAAGGGGGCTAAAGACTCAAATAACGTTTCTCCAAAGAAGATATACATAGGCCAACAGCTAAATGAAAAGGTATTCAATGCTACCACTTACCACGGATATGCAAATTAAAACCAAAATGAAGTATCATATCATACTCAGCAGTATGACTATTGCCACACACAAAAAAATTACAGTATGAGTTGGTATTAAGGTGAAGAAATTGTCACCTGTGCATGGTGTTGGTGGAAATGCAAAAAGGTGCAGTTAACTTTGGAAAATATTACGGAGGTTCCACAAAAAATTGAAAATAGAACTATTGTATAATCCAGCAATCCCACTGCTGAGAATTTATCTAAAATAATTTAATTCGGGATATGAAAAATGATACTAGCATTCCTATGTTGTTGACAGCAAGAAGACCTAACATGTGAAAACAATCTAAATGTCCACTGACACATAAATGAAGATACAATGGTATACACACACAAAAGATTAAAGACATTCTGCCATTTGCAACAACATCTGTGAACCCTGAGGACATTATGTTAAGTAAAATAACCCAGTGGTGGACTAAAATACACTGCATGATTTCACTTATATGAGGTATCTAATACAGCTAAATTTATAGAGTCAAAGATTAGAAGGGTAGTTTAGGGGCCAAAGGAGAGCTGTTGATCAGGGTCTTAAGGTTTCAGTAAAGCAAGATGAATAGTTCCAGAGATCTGCTCTACAACATTGTACCTATCGTCAACAATAATGTATTACACACTTAAGCATTTAAGATGGTAGATGTCATCTTAAGTCTTCTTACCACAATAAAATAAATACATTAATATACAGATACATTAAAGTTGGAGTAATCTATAAAATATTGACAAATGACTATCACATTTATATGTATATACATGAGCATTAACATAAATTAAAAATATTTGCCATGATGCACTTGAAATTGTTGATACATTTCTCTGATATTATCACTAATAAATTTTTCTAATGTTATTACTATCCAAGGCAAATGTAGCCAAAATTTTTAGGCTTTTCTCAAAATATTTTTATCTTGCCAAAATTGCTACCATCATTTTGGAATTCTTCCAGTCATCTCTGTACTCTTTGTTAGCAAGGAAAAAGATGGGGAGCGGTTGATATAAAGAAAGGACAGTGCTTCAATCTTACAAAAGTGTTTGATCTTGGAGACATGCCATACACTCAGTGTCAACTGTGCCTACTTTGCTATGACTGCAGTTGGGGTTACTGAACATTACTTATTTGACACAACACTGTCTGTGAAATAGAGGAACAAAGAACAGCTATCGAAATCTATATTAGCTTAAGTTTCCAGACCTGATATGGAAAACTTTATATCATCAGACAGTACGTTCTAGTGATGACCATAGACAATGCCATCACCTCCTTTGAATTATCTCTTCCATCAGTTGTTCATGTACTCTTCTAACTATGTTCTTTATGCTACACAATGTGTTAGCCCTTATCATTACTCTGTAAAGGGCATTTTCTATGATCATGCAAACCAATGCACTGAAACAGTTTAACTACCTTTAAGCCACATATGACCAGAAGGGGATAGAAATCACTCCTAGAGAGTAATGCTGGAGCAGAGGCTGTAAACATTGTCTTTGCATTTCTCGTATTTATATCTATCATGTAAAGAATGCTCTATTTGCAGCAGACGAGCATTTCAATTTTGGAATAAATATTTTCACTTAATTTAATGTTCCACTCCATATAGTATGTTTATAACCTTGTTATTCATTAATATACTCAAGAAAATGTTCTCATTTTCAGCCAATTTTTTTTTATCTATTCTACGAACAAATATCTGAGGATCTGTCAAGATTTTACAACATCTAGTATACGAAATAAATAAAGGAAAAACGACTGAAACTACTGAATCCAAATCAATAAATATCATTGTTAATACATATCATTAATTACTATATTCAGGACATGAGAATGTTTACATAAGGAACCGATGTATGAAACATGTCAATATCTGATCTTCTATTTGAGAATGTAAGAAGCATATGAAAGAATTTTAGTTTATATTGTGTCCTGTTACCATTTGATAATGTGAGAAAAAGTTCTGCAATATATATTTAAAATTCTGAAAAAACTTTGTAGACCAAGATATGGCATTTTAAAAGTATGTTCTATACTTATAGTCAACAATAACATATTGTACACTTAAACATCTGTTAAAAGGATAAGTCTCAGGTTAAGCATTCTTACCACATAAAATAGTTTCTAAAAGCATATCCTAAAAAAGAATGTGTAAAGTGTTACAACCTGGGTTTTCTTTAAAAATTGGCAAAGTAACTGTGCATTGTTATGTAACTTCAAATTATGCTTTTGAAAAATCCTGCCTTTGTTAAACTGTGATAAATTCATATTGCCTTCTCTTCAAACACAGACTAATGAATACATCCTGATGAAAGTAACAAAATGTTCATTTTTAATAGAATTCTAGTGTTACAAATTATTTATACATACTTTACAGTATCTGCAATATTACTGTGGAGAAGCATTGTACACAACTGTGACTATTATTAAACTTCCTTAATTGTCACACTCATCCAGTTTAAAGACACATATTTAATCATAGGGACTGTTGTTTCTGTTCGACATAATCAGATTTTTTAGAAGTCTACCTTTAGAACTAATAGTATCTATAGCATCTCGGTAATACTATGAAGGCATATATTTATGTAAACTCAAGTAAATTACAAAACACACACACACATAGTATGTATTTTAAAAGGTTATTCTCTCATTATTTTTTACTTACATTTTTAATCTTTTCCACCCCTTTGACACAACGTTGTTGGGTTTTGTTTGTTTTTTGAGATGTAGTCTGTCTCTGTAGCTCAGGCTGGAGGGCAGTGGCTGATCTCTACGCACTGCAACCTCTGCCTCCTGTGCTCAAGACATCCTCCTACTTCAGCCTCTGGAGTAGCTGGGACCACAGGCCCATGGCACCATGCCAAGGTAATTTTTGTATTTTCTTTAGAAATAGGATCTTGCCACATTGCCCAGGCTGGAATCAAACTCATGAACTCAAGTGACCTGCCTACCTCAGCCTCCCAAAGAGCTGGGATTACAGGCATGAGCCACTGTTCCTGACCTAACACAAAGTTTTTAGCTCCTCTGGGAAAGCAACCAAATGATGTTTTGAACTTTTAACATTAAATGTATATAAATTATCTATGTATTTTAAAACTATCTTTGCTACCTTGTTTATATCCCTCAAATTATAAGACTTACAGTAAAATGTTATGGGAGTGAGGAGAAATCCCAGGAACTATCTGGATGTAAATGTGGTGAATTATTTGGTTGTCTTGCAGATAAATACAATTTAAAGGGAACTGGATTGTTCCATTTAAAGAAAGACAGTAAATATGTCTAATATCTTCAAAAAATAAGTGCTTATGAAAAATGTGTTTTACAACTATGCTCTAATGCCACAACATATGTGTAAGCATAAAAGTGTCCTCAGGTCAGTGGACTTCGTAATCAGCTAATCCTGGATTCAAATTCCCATGTATCTGGAATAGTATGCAGTCATAAAAAAGAAGGAAGTCATGTCTTTTGCAGGAGCATGGATGGAGCTGGAGACTCTTATCCTTAGCAAAGTAACGCAGGAACAGAAAACTCAACACTATGTTTTCACTTATAATTGGGAGCTAAATGATAAGAACTTAGAATCACAAACAAAAAAACAACAGACACTGGGGCCTACCTGAGGGTAGATGGTGGGAGACTGCAGAAGAGCAGAAAAGTAACTATTGAGTACTCAGCTTAGTAACTTGGACAGGTAATAATATAGTTAACAAACCCTTGTGACACATGTTTATGTAATAAACCTTCATATGTACCCCCTAAATCTATAAAAAAATTTTTTAATTCCCATGTATCATGTATCAGCTAAATAATTTTAGACAAATTATTTAACCTGAAGTATGTCATCAATTGTATAGTAGGAATAATAATATACATACTTCACAGTATTGTTGGATCATCTGAAAAAGCAAATGGAAAGGATTAAGCAAGCACTAAGCACAAAGTAAACATTTAATAAATGTTAGATATTTTTTTTCTTCCATGGGCTGAGTTATGTATGAGCGAATAATAAATAAATTCAGACTATATGATTATTAAGGTAAGGAAGTTAGCTCTACCCAGGATCTCAAAAAATCTTCTTCTACAATTATCTTCTTAAACTGTTAAAATTGTTTCTTCAGTAGGCTAAGTAGGAACCTTACATCTCAACACACTCACATGTTTCTTTGTTGTCGGTTTCCACTTGCATCGACCTGCTATTTAACAGGTAGTAATAGCCTGCCCAAGGAAAAGATTCTTTTCCCAGAGAGATGCAATGCTCTCAATTCAAATTAAAAATTGTGATATGAGTTTTCAAGTCCATTATTATTTCACCTGAAATTATCTTTATCGCCCTAGCTAATGATCCAAATTATTGGATTCAATCTTATTAATTATTTGGTGGTAATATCCCACCAAAACAGCAAAACCAAAAAACATAGACTTAGAATGAAAATATGTAATTTTAAATCTTTTCTCCATTATTCCTGAGCTTCAGGTTCTACATTGTAAAAGAATAGCTGCTGTTCTTATCTCACAGGAGGCAGTCAACATTCAATCATGTGATGGGGACAGTGTAAAACACAGGATACAACAGTGAAAAAACACCTTAACAAAATAGAGCTTAGACTCTACTGAGGAATCTCAGAAAATTGACCAAGCCAGGTAATGAATGGCATCACTGGGAAGCTCATGCTTTAGTTTTATTGTAAACCTAATATAGAATATCTTTTCTCCTAAAGTATATTTCCCTGCGCTCAGTAAAATGTTTCCCCAATTTAAAACATGGTAAGATCCATCATTAAAAGTCATACTTTACCAATTTATCTACAATATTTTCTATAGGCTCTTTCCACATTTTATGTGTACAAACATTCTCTCATTCATCTAAAACTATTGCAGATTTTTATTATATGCACCTTTCATCTGTATTTGTGTGTGTGTGTGTGTGTGTGTTTAGCTATGTCTTCCTTTTTCCTCTTATTAATGACTATATTTCACTATCTTCCATGACTTCATTTTTCTATTTTTATATAGTAGTGTTTTTAAAGATAAATTATGGCAGAATTTTGTAAATAAATATTTTAGGTAGACAATTATTCTTGAAATACTTTGCTTGAAATACTTCATTTACAAAATTATGGCAGAATTTTGTAAATGAAGTCATATTTTAGGTAGACAATTATTCTTGAAATACTTTGCTTGCAGACTTAAAAAATATTCTATCTTGAGCTTATCCTGATTTTTGAGCACTAAATTCTCATTGGGATTTATAGTGACAATCCAGATCAAATTGAAGAGAATAAAAGTTGTTTAGAAATTTTTGAATTATTTAAAACTTTCACTTAGGTTTTTTTTTTTTAACTTTTATTTTAGGTTCAGGAGTATATATGCAGGTTTATTACATAGGTAAACTCATGTCATGGGGGTATGTTGTATAGACTTTCATCCCCCAAGTACTAAACCTAATTTCCAGTAGTTTTTCCTGCTCCTCTCCCTCCACTCACCTTCTATTCTCCACCCTCAGGTAGGCCCCAGTGTCTGTCGTTCCCCTCTTTGTGTTCATGAGCATTCATCATTTAACTCCCTACTTTTAAGTAAAAACATGCAGTCTTTGGTTGCATTAGTATGCCAAAGATAATGGCTTATACCTCCAACCATGTTCCTGAAAAAGACATAATCTCATTCTTTTCTATGGCTGCATAGTATTCCACAGTGTATATGTATATTTTATTCATTCAAAATGTCATTGAAAGGCATTTAGAGTGATTCTAGGTCTTTGCTATTGTGGATAGTGCTATAATAAACATTCACATGCATGTGTCCTTAGAGTACAATAATTTATATTCCTTTGTGTCTATATCCAGTAATGGAATTGCTGGGTCTAATGGTAGTTCTGTTTTCAGCTCTTTGTGGAATTGCCATACTGCTTTCCACAATGGTGGAACTAATTTACACTCCCATCAATCATATTTATTACATTTTCCCCAAAACCTCACCAGCTGTGTTATTTTTGACATTTTAGTAATAGCCATTCTGACTGATGTGAGATAACTCATCGTGGTTTTGATTTGCATTTCTGTAATAATCAGTGATGCTGAACTTTTTTTCATATGTATGTTGGCTGCATGTATGTCTTTAGGAAATTTTTCATATCATTTGTCCACTTTTTAATGATTTTTTTTCTTGTAAATTCACTTTAAGTTACTTATGGATGCTTGATATTAGACTGTTGTCAGATGCATAGTTTGCAAATATTTTCTCCCATTCCGTAGGTTGTCTGTTTACTCTGTTGATGTTTTCTTTTGCTCTGCAGAAGCTCTTAAGTTTAATTAGATCTCACCTGTCAATTTTTGCTTTTCTTATGATTCTTTCTAGTGTCTTTGTCATGAATTCTTGGGCCATTCCAGAATGATATTGCCTAGGTTATCTTCCAGGCATTTTACAGTTTCAATCTTAAGCTGATTTTCACATGTGGTGTTGTAATACTACCCTGGGCTAGCACCAGCTATATTGGTAAAGTACTTAATTATGTAAGCATGTAGTATCATGTACTTCTTCAAACTACGTATCACAATTGTAATACTCATATTAGTTATGTCACTGTCAGGGTAATATTGTCTCTCTAGAGATAAAGCAAGTCTATTTTGTACATTACCAGATCACCATTATAGTTCATTAACTGTTGTAGGTGTAGAATAATTGTGAATTATAAATCAACAAATAGTATACGGAAAGCCACATACCTCTAGAAAAAATATATGATTTAGAATATAAATAATACATATAAATGTATATACCTTTGTATCATGTATCACACATACATATAAAAATATATATAGCATTGTTCTCACCTTCTCGAAGATAATTTAAACTATTTAAATATTTTAATCCATATTGTATTAGGAAACAGTAATAATAGGAAATACTCTGAAGAATATTTCTAGGTAAATTTCTGCCGTCATAATTATACTGAAATAATTCAAGAGTCTATAATAAATTTTAAAATAACCATCAATGTCATGCTATCAAATACTTTAGAATAAAAGCATTTTACCTCAAGTTGCAAATAATCTTTAAAAAAAATTTTTTTATTATGAACTCATTTTATGTATAAAAAGCAAAACACAATGCTGGACAGGAGAATAATAAAAACAGATGGAAGACATTTTCAGTTGGATGACCTTTTAGTTCACAGGCTTGGATAAGACTAAATCTAGTTATGCTAAGTAAGTAGAGGTAACAGTGAGCACCTGTTCTCTCTACTAAATGCATTCAACCTTTGCTTCTGGGTTCTTCAGAATAATGGGAACCTGGTGAAGGGAGGCAGATAAGATGTGAAGTTGATATGACTTTACAAGCCATTCTAGTAAAAGCTCAAGGGTAAAAAATGTACAACCCTTTAACACAAACTATAAAGATGACAAGCATTTGCTTAAAGCCTTTTCTCAGTATGGCAAAACGGAGGAAATACTTTTATATTTTACTCTTTTAGCATGATGGGTGACAACAAAATCAAATTGAGTTTAGTTACATATTTAACAATATCTAAAAGATTAAAATTACATAAAACTCTTTTTTATTAAATGAACAAATTGTTTTATTTAACAGGAAGGTACATTAGCTTAGGTGCTAGCATCACTGTCCCTACACTCAAATTTTGGTTCTCGCTGTATATTGTACCAATTGTTATTAAAAAGCTTTATGAACTTAGGTAAGTTTCCAACTTTCAGGTGTTCTTGGCTATAAACTGGGGTTTATAATTCTATTAATAATTGTTTCAGTAGTTAATTGTGAGATATTATGTAAATCATTAGTATACACTGAAAACATTGTAATTATTAAGATTATATAAAAAAACCTAAATTATAGCATTTTCATTGGCACAGATTACTGAGTATGAATGATAAAATATCTAGGTTCACAAAGCATAAAGCATGAGGAGGATTTTAAGAAAAAAGTAGCTATTGATCTTGCTACTCTTATATTTTCATTTTTTTTAAATTAAATTCACTTTTAGAATTATGTAGAAAATACCGTATCTTATCACTTTTAATTAAGACTACTTATTATTTTGAGTAAGTCTTGAAATAGCTTATCATAGCCCCTTATGCTTCTGCAAAGCTTTTCTCAAAATGCTCATTTGAAATAAGAATTTCGCTTGTTATTTACAGACAAGATCTCTCAAAAGAACATGATGAATCCTGGATGCAAAACTGTTTGATTTCAAATCGGATGTTTCTACAAGGCATTTAATAATATGTAGTTACTAACCTCTGATTCATCTATAAGGCAGTTCAAAACATTTTTTTTTTTTTTTTTTTTTTTGAGACGGAGTTTTACTCTTATTACTCAGGCTGGAGTGCAATGGCGCAATCTCGGCTCACTGCAACCTCCGCCTCCTGGGTTCAGGCAATTCTCCTGCCTCAGCCTCCTGAGTAGCTGGGATTACAGGCACTCGCCACCATGCCCAGCTAATTTTTTGTATTTTTTTAGTAGAGACGGGGTTTCACCATGTTGACCAGGATGGTCTAGATCTCTTGACCTTGTGATCCACCCGCCTTGGCCTCCCAAAGTGCTGGGACTACAGGCTTGAGCCACCGCGCCCGGCCCAAAACATTTTAAATATAAAAAAGTGAAATCAGTGATCCATTAATTGTGGAAATGTTGAATATTCCCCTAAGTAATGAAGAATTTCTTGATACTTATAGCTGTAGCACAGTCAGTCAACATTCCATGATTTGTAACATCAGCAAACTCTGACCAAACTCATCTGATTCAGCTGTTCAATGATTATGGCATCTGGATAAAGTATTAACTCTTTATGCGATCCAACCAGTTTCTCTATGCTACAGATCAGATGTTTACCCAACGGTACTGAGAAAAAGTATGTGAAGTCCTTATTCCTAGTACAGTCTATACCACCACTAAGGCTATGACCTTGGGCAAGTTTCCTCATATCCTAAAATTTATCTGTAAAATTACATAACTACTGATTAAAACATGTCACAGGAACTCAAAGGGTCCAGCTACAAGAAAACTATATAATTCTATGTGTGTCACAGGGCCAGTCACATAGTAATTTTTAAAAAAATATTTTATAAGTGAATTAATGAAAAGCACAGAAAATAATGAAAACATTCTAACTCCTGAAATCTACTTGGAATTGTTTGGGTTTGCATTGATCTCAGGAAGTGGAAAGTGGTAGTGTGGTATAATGACATTCTTATAACATGAAATAAGCATTTCTAACTGAAAGGAAGGACACTAAAAATAGAAAATTTTAAAATAGTTGAAAAGATATCTAAGGGATACTAAGCTTAATACCTGGCTGATGAAATACTCTGTACAACAAACCTCCATAAAACAAGTTTCTTTATGTAACAAACCTATGCTTGTACCCCTAAACTTGAAAAGAAAAAAAGTAATTCACTTAATTTTATCACCTGTCCACAAGTACAGAATAATTTTATAAAATGAGTATTCAGTTATATGAAATAAGTAAATATAAAATAAGTAGTAGCAATAATTAAGAGCCCCTTTCATAATTGGTATTTATTTTGTTTACTTATCCAGCCAACCAGCTATCAAGCTAGGAGTTACTTTCCTCTAGCTCACTTTTGCCTCAGGGAAATACCTGGACTCCATAGCATGACATTTAAGACCTTTCACAATTACTACTTCAACCTCATATTTAGGCAACCTTTTGCCCTTGTTAAACGCTAAACAGACATTATAAAATTTTATAGAATTTATTTGAGCAAATAATAATTCAAGAATCAGGCAACCAGAAACTGGAAGCGATTTGGGAGCCCTGCCAAGGGAACCAGAGAGGAAGGTTTTTATAACGCAAACTGAAATAAAGCCAAGAAAATATTTGATTGGTTACAGTTATACAGTTGCCTTATTTCACCTATTTTGCTGGAAAGTCCCTAGTTTTAACAACTAGTTGTCAGCTTCTGATTTGTTAGCCATAAGTTTTATTTTTCTCAAATAAAGACATCTACAAGAAGTAGCCCAAGTTAAGCATTGCTTATATGTGCAAAACTACAAAAGACTAAGGTCACTTATGGGGCATAACTGGCTTTGTCTCTCCAGGCATTCTGCAGGCCTTGCCACCATTTTAATTTTCTTTAACACTCTCAATAGCCATAATTTAAACATCACAAACTACAATTTCCTTCAAGGCATGCAATTTTCCTCCATGTTCTGTTCATAACCTCCTCTTTTATCTAAAATGCACCTTCAACTTATCTCCCTGGAAGATCCTTATGTATTCTTCAGATCCCGATTGTAAGTCACTAGTTCTATTAATTTTTAATAGCCAGTGCAGATTTCATTGCATGCCCATCTGAGTATCTATTATCTCATAGTTCACATAATCGGTTTCATTTGTTGAGTTACTATTTAGATAAGCTACTTGGGCTGCATTGAAACCATTCAAATGCCATTGCTTAGAAGCAAGTATTCACCATTCCATTAACTATCAAGTTTGTGTTTTGCCAAATGAGTTGACTAAGCACAACTGCGTAGGGCAATAAAGGCAATCTAGAGTGTCTGTAAAAGAGGAAAGAGTGGAGAAAGGAGGTGGGCAAGAGAACAGAGAAACCCTGGAGAGAAGAACATATATACCTACTGGAGAAATTCACTAAGTTTCTGGTATGAACTGACAGCATGAGTGATCTTCCCCACTAAATCTTTAGTGAATTATTTCATATTAAAGACTTTTGAAATTCAATCAGTCTGAAAGAGAGGTGTAACAATGTACTGACTGAATTCCAAAATGATTCAAAAAGTCAAAGAAGACAGTCCATGAGAGCTCTGCCATCTGTCATCTGCATTGCCAGCCTGCGAGTTCCTCTAGGCAGGATGTCATCTTTGCAGCCGATGTCCACCAGAGACTCTAAATAGGTACTGGGGATTATAAGTAACGTTCCTACATATTTTTAATCCCTGCAAACTATGAAATCCTATCTTCCATTAACATGGTGAGCTGAACTTATGAGCGCAGTCATCTTACCCCTTTCAAAGGAAGAGATTCTGATATAATGATGTACCTAAACCTGTAACAAATACATGTAAATATCAATAGCCATGACTATGTAGATATTCAAGAAAATATTTGTCTATTCAATAGGAAGTTATAGTTAATAGTTATAGTTTAATAGTAATCTCCTTAAAACTTTATTACTTTTTACACATTTTATATGAAGTTTTCCAAAAATTTCTGGTTTAATATGAGCTTCTAAATATTGATATTAGAGCTAGGATCTATCAAAATACATTCATCTTCAAAGAATTACCAACTACACAACGACTTTTCTACATTCCTTAATTAAATCAATCACATTGTTTTTTGCCAGCTAATTATGGTGCTGTTGATGCTGGGAATAATGAAGCTGAAAAGCGAAATTTAAACACTCAGTATTGCCGAAGATGGAAATAGAGCACATTTAAAAGCATAGTATCAGGGTAAAGAATTAGAGAAACAACCCTAAATACATTAAAATTAATGAATTACATATTTTGATACATTCCAAGTAATAGTTTTAAAAATTGAGTCTAAATCTAATCACTTCAAACCGTTTATTGCAAAAATCCATTAGCACTTACCATTAAAAACTTTAGCACCTCATGCACACGTAATTGCAGGTGAACAGATTTATATATATATATATATATATATATATATATATATGTGTGTATACATGCTCTCTCTCAATATATATAGCATTTATATATATAGAAATCTATGTAGATATAGCATTTCATATATATATATATATATATATAGAGAGAGAGAGAGAGAGAGAGAGAGCGCTATCTATATATAGAGAACATTTCTTTCACCTAGTTTCTGTATAAACATCTTAAGATTAGACTTAGATAATCTTATCTGCAACAGAAAAGTAAGGAATGTGACCAGTGATACAGTACTCTCCTTGGTTTGGTCAAAGCCTGCACACCGCTTCAGCATATTTCATACACGGCTTGACCATTTTGACTGAACTCACAATTCACTGGTGTGATCAAGTAGGCTAGTCATTCCTGCTAAATTTAAGCCTTTGGCATCATTTTCTCTGTGGAGCAAAATGAATCCTGTAACCTCTTGTTTCTGAAGTTTTGCAAGACATTTTGCATCCTGAAAAACTACAGAAACACTAGGAAAAGGAAGCACAAAAGTTATATTGAGACTTTTAATACTTTCACAGTCTCTGCTGGAACATTCTAGGAATTTCTATGCCTACGTCCAACTGTGATGCCCTCTCTCGTTTAAAGTTTTAAGGAGATTACATAACTGAATCAAACTTTCACATCTTTCAAGTTATTAGCTGCAGGAGTCTCACTTTTTTGTCTTCACTCCTCCGGGTCCTTTTATATTAGGATCCTATTAGCTGGCTTTGGAATGATAACATAGCTTGGCCAGTTCAATTACCACATTTTGTCTGTCGTTTTCCTCTCACGCACTTAATGTCTGCTTTGTACAAGATGAAAGACACTCAGTGCAAATTCGCCTTGAAAACTAACACAAATAAGTTCACATAGTCATAAATTAATGACAGGCAATCTTTCATTTCTACCTGCTTGCATCCTTTTGTCTGATTGCTCCTTTAGTCCCTGTCCTCTGAAGTTTCAAATCAAGAAAATTTAATGCCACCTTTAAGTATAATGAGAGTGGATAAATGAACAGAACAGGGAGAAGCATTCTCAGTCATTAATTGTCCTAATGGGCTCAATCTGGGTAATATGAATGACAAATATGCTAAACAAAAGAAAGAAAATGCATATTATGCTTAGAAGCAAAGTAAAAATCAGTGAGAGCATTGGCACACAGGAAGAAAATACAGATGCACGTTGCTAAATATCCCTTAGCATATGTTTTCTATTTCTTCATTATGATATTGTTTTCACCAGTATAATAACCATACTGGTACAAAGCTTTTTGTTTAAATGGGTGCATTCTGGAAACCTTGACTTATTGACAGGGCTAATATTAGGACATGAAACTTTCATTTTTAGATTGTTTTCATAAACTATTTGATCATTTAAATTATTTTTTTGTTACATAAATTCAAAAGAGATTTTGTTCTTTATGTGAGTGTATGATTATGTGGCTATATTTTTAATGTCAGCTTAGTCGCTAGCATTTTGGTGAAGAATATATAGCAAGAATGAGAGCAACTGCACATGTATGTAACCATATTTTCTGAATTCTTCTTTCTATAAGAGAGACCGTGTGATGAGAGAGTTAAGACTAAAGGGCAGACTTCTTGGACCCAAATCTCAGCTCTGTCACCTTCTTGCCCTGGGAACTTGAGCAAATTACTTGTTCTCTATACATCAATTTTCTCTGCAAAATGTAGGTATTAGTTCCTAGCTAGGAGGGCTTAAATATGAAATATGGTAATGACAAACAGCACTGTCAACTGTGTCCTGGTTGATGTTGCAAGATGACATCAAATTTTTACTAGACAATCTTGGGTTTAAACAGTCTATTCAGAGTCTGAAGGGAAAGGCATCAGCATAATATAAAATAGTTACGATTATTATTTATACTGAAGGACTGTTCTAGTATGCTTTACAAGTTTTACAATAATTATAAAGATAAATTGGTTGTTGTAGAGACCATAGAGATGTCACTTTTCTTCTATTTCTAAGCCTTTCTGGTCTCACTCCTAAATGTGCAGTAAATCAGAAATTCAAAGTTCATGTAAGCTAATAGCATAATGTTTCATATATATAAAAATTTCTAAATGTGTCTAATTTATGTTTGCTATTTCCCTTATCTTTCACTTTCGTAATTCATCATTAAGTTAAAAATGGCAAGTAAGTAACCATGAACCTAAGACTAGTCTGATACAAAGAATCTTATTGGTGTACCTCCCGACATCAGTGTCCTTATCAATAAGCTAGTTTCTAGACCTTTCCCCAACTCACCATTATTGCTCAAGACTATAGAGCAGAGCAAAAAGGGAAACAAAGCTATGACTTAATTGAGGATCCACCAGGCATGAAGAAGTAGAAAGCAATGTATCCTCTCACATTTCTACTGTTTGGCTTTTGGAGAGAAGTTAAGGAGATCATGCCAGTGACCCTATGACTTACTCATATTTCAAATCTGATGTGCATTGGAGAAGGAGGCGAACTGTAGAAATATCCAGATAGGAATAGGGTAGGGAAGAAGAAGTACCACGTTAAAAAGGAAAAGCCCCTTAAAAAGCCATCAGATCCCTAATAACTCACTCACTATCATGAAAAGAGGATGGGGCTAGGGGGACCACCTCAATTATCTAACCACCTCCCACGAGGTCCCTTCTCCAACACAAGGGGAATATAATTAGATTACAATTCATAAGATTTCAGTGGGGGGAAAATAGGGGAGGGACAGCGGCAGTGGGGGGGGTGGGGATTTGGGGAGAGATAGCATGAGGAGAAATGCCAGATATAGGTGATGGAGAGGAAGGCAGCAAATCACACCGCCATGTATGTACTTATGTAACTATCTTGCATGTTCTTCACATGTACCCCAAAACCTAAAATACAATTTTAAAAAAGACTCTATATGAAATAAAAACTGTAAAATAAATTTTAAAACTTTAAAAAAAAAGATTTCAGTGGGGACAGAGCCATATTACATCAGTGACCTTATTATACTTCCTATCCAAGAAAAGCAACTGTCTTGGAAAATATAAAAACTGGTTCTGTCTACAGTATCAATAGGCCAAACATGTTCTTAAGAATCTAAATAAATGCTTTTTCTTGGTGCCAAAACATAAAACAAATAAGATAAAAAGTGTGGCTTATCTTCTAATGAATGGAGAATTGGAGTTGTCTTGGTTTCGGTTTGTTTGGGGAAGAGGTTGTAAATGGGAGATAATTAGTCTTAGACTTAGCTATAGTTTTTGGGTTTCATACACAGAAAATGTAGAAGGGATGAGAAAGCACTTTTCAGCAAAGAAAAGAGAATTCATGGAAGCCCAGACAAGATTCGTGTGGTTTCCTAGGGTTACAATTTGCATCCAATTTGTAGGCAGTGAAAACCCAAGGGTCACATTTCATTCGCACTACTTAATGTATTAGCCTTCCTTTAAGAGAGTCTACAAAGCACACATTCAAAAAGCCTTTAACTTCCTTTACTGGATATTGCTTAACAAATCCCTTCTTTAGAAAAATAAAAAGTATGTTTTTCATTCTGAATTAATTCTATCTTCTGATGCTTATCTAATCTAAAGCCAAAGTATGTGATAATTCACAAGAAAAAAGGGAGGGTGGAAAGGTATTGTTAAGTATCCCAGTATGACTATAGTATAAGAATTTTAGCCACATTATCTTGAATTACCACAAAATATTCTAACTTTTTTAAAAAGTGAATAAAAACTAACCAAATTAAATTTTTGTTAGGCAATTGTTTCCCTTCTTTATTAAGCATACAAATTTATTTTCTAAACTGCCATGCACAAAGTATTAAACCTGGGGTCTGAGTATCTTCAATCTTTAATTAGACCCCAGAATTATACCATCGAATGGATTCAGGTTTAACTGAAGAACAATGATGCAAATAGACAAAATTTTAACACATTTACAATTTGCAATTTCAAAGATAAAATATTAGTTCTTAGTTAATGATTAAGAATGAAATTTTCCAGTGTTTTATCTAAAACAGAGAAGAATATAGTAACAGGCATATACAAATTCTGGTCTCTAGAAGTGAGTTTTAGGGAGCCTTCACCAGGCTTTTCTTTTCTAAGATACATATGTCAGGCACACCTGTTCATTGCTCTCAGTTCTAGTCTTCTCTGAGGGACCAGAGCAGATCTAATAGACCAGTAGGATGTTTTTGAACAGACTCTCAGAACCCATGGTTACCATGCCTCCATCAAAGGTTAGCCAACAGCTTGGTTTTTCAGATTTGTTAAATTCTTCATTTGTTAAAATCTTGTCACAATTTATATGCTCACCATTCTATCTCCTTCCATTGCATGCAAAGAAGGTATGATTTGAGATAAAATTAAAGAGGCAATAAATGGAACCTCATAATTCATATCCATGTTTTACCTCTTCCTTGAGTTTCTACTTACATAGGAATTATAAGGAAAACCATTAAAAAAGGATAAGGGCCAAATAAATAATTGATAAATCATCAACTGATATGAGACTTTTATGGATGTAGTAGTACAGAAATTAACACTGTTTTTGCCTTTGTCGGAAGTCAATTTCTATTTTAAAATCCTCTCTTTTTTTCCCTTTTTGTATCTTTGGTCTTATTCACTCTTTACTCTCTCATATTGGCCTTGAGATCATGAATCAAAGAAACCTATCCCAGTGTTCCATTAAGTGGTACTATGGTTCAAATGGAGAAAATTCAGTGCCTGATAACTTGATTGAAATAATAAGTAACTAATTTTAGAGATCCTTTTCAAAAATGAAACTTTAAGAAACTAAGTTAATTCTTCTTACCTAGCTGTATTCTTCTGCATAGAATTCATTTCTTCAACATCTGTTTAAATATCTTTAACATTTCTCACCAGGAAAAGCACTCCTTAAGAATTGTTCAAGCTTTTCAAGTGTCAAAGTAGAAGTTTCACAGGGTTTAGTGTGTCATCTACCAAGATCATGAGGCAGGCAGGAATCAAGCATTTAAGTAAACTGAATCTTTGTTCTATTTCATACAAAATCTCAGAGTTTGTAGAATTACTTCTGAGATTTAAAGAGAATAAGCAAAAAGGCTGAATTAAATAGAATCCATTGAAAAAAATGACAGCATTGGTATCAGAAACTATGGCAAAGCAAATTAAGCAGCTCATTAAAATTATGAATAACTTAATCATATTTGAAGAAAGATATTTCTCTAATAACATTTCATAATTTTTTAAATGTTATAATATTTCTACTTTTATACAAAAAATGCTGAGTCATTTTTATTCACTTGCTTCAGCCTCCCAAGCAGTTTGGATTACAGGCACACACCACCCATTGTCTTGGTAAGTAACTTTCAGCCCCTTGTTACTGATCCAATTTTCTGCAGCAGGCTTGAATTTCTCCGCAGAAAATGGGGTTTTCTTTCACATTGTCAGGCTGCAAATTTTCCAAATTTCTATGCTCTTCTTCCTATTGAATACTCTGCAATCTTTGAAACTATTGATGCATATTGTGTGTCACTCAAAATAAAATAGAGGCAAGTATTTTAACGTCTCCAAAAAAGAAAGTAAAGAAGTTTTGTTCTAGAGGAGACTGGTTTCTGACTTCTCAGCAAGGTCTTTTAAAATTCATTTAATTTGGGAGAAATATAGTTTGAATGATGAAGTCAGGAAACTGAAAATCTGAAATGCAAGGAGCTAAACACATTTATGATCTTACTTATTACCTTAATTGTTGATACTAATTTTGTACCTCAATCATGTTGGTCATTGATGTTGCTTCAATAGTTTCAAAGATTTAAGCAGATTTTGTATAAAGGACTAAACATATACATTTACTCCATAGAAAAGTAAGGTGCAATAAAATCGAAGACACATGAACTGAATAGCAATTACAATAAAATGTGAGCTATATTAATGATGAAGACTCCAGCAAAAAGATACAATACATTAAGAATAGAATGAAAACTTGACCTACTTCTATCTTGTTGTACCACACTAACATTCATATAAAAGCCAAGGCCAAAGAATATCATGTTTGTTTTTATTCCACGTTTGAAAAAGTTAATCATTTTAAAGTATACCACTGCCACACTACAAGTTATAGATCTTTTCAAAACTGTACTCTTCATTCAAGAAAAAACTGTTCAAATCTTAGCCGAATGGATGTATTGTGTGATCAGTGTAACTACAATCTTTCTAAATACAGGAAATTTTATGGCACAAAATCACACTCCTTTTACTCTTTTATTCTCTCAGCAGCCTTTACTTGCATCTTTTCAAAAATCTAAATTTAACCACACACACTGTAAAAAATATGTCCCTGAAATGATTCTTTATACTTAAGTAAAATAAACACAGAGCATCAGAGTTTTTCACAAATAAATCATTTTACTAGTCTTTTAACGCTTTTTTTAAAAAGACAGTGTGTGTCAGCAATTCTATGTCTTTTCCTAAGAGTAATTCTGAGGAGTAAAGTTTCAGGCTAACTCAGAAACAGAGGAAATACACAAGAAGCGTTCATATTCCATTTTCTTCCATACCTTCCAGCCCTATAAATATGATAACATTATTATCATGAACAGTACTTTTCCTAATGTAACCATCTAGCGTTTCTCAAGTTTAGACTCCCTGTTTAAAAGAACCAAGCCTGGCCACACATGGTGGCTCACACCTGTAATACCAGCCCTTTGGCAGGCCAAGGTGAGTGGATTACCTGAGGTCAAGAGTTTGAGACTAGCCTGGCCAATATAGAGAAACACCATCTATACTTAAAAATACAAAAATGAGCTAGGCCTGGTGGCACACGCCTGTAATCCCAGCTACTCAGGAGGCTGAGGCAGGAGAATCACTTGAACCCAGGAAGCAGAAATTGCAGTGAGCTGAGATCGTTCCATTGCACTCTAGCCTGGGCAACAAGAGCCAAACTCTGTCTCTAAATAAATAAATCAGTCAAAGAACCAAGCCTGTTTTCATTCACTGTGAAGTCATATTTCCTGACAAAATGTAAATCCCCACCCATTGGGGGAAATTAAGTTGTAAATGCCTACTACAGGAAGCTCCACTCTTGCTTTAAGGGATTGGAAACTGTATTTCTGGCCTCGTCATGTCTATCTTGTAATGTACTTATGCCTGCCATGGTATGCATCAAAGATTCATGCACATAAATTCAATTCAAACCCTCCTATAATACTTTCCATAGGAGAAAAATTAAGGCCTGCCTCTATGTAATTTTATATGTGTTTAGAAGACCAAGGTTCATAGTCATCACTTTCAATGTTTAGCTATTTGAAGAACAGGGTACCTATCTTTGTTCTAGCTGTCCATTCATAATTAAGTTAGGGACATTCAAGACTGATAATTTGTGCTTATTGGTCATGACCTAAACTTAGTCTCTATCTAACATTTTTAGTACATTTACCTGTTATTGCTTTCTGGTGCCTCATTACAAATCCATGAATTTTAAGGACTATTCATGTATCCTAAAAACAGAAACTAGGTTTTCAACAAGTTTACTGACTGTAGAAATTAAACCAAAAAATTCAATGTTTTTAGAAAACAGTTTTAGTTTTTATCAGAAACACAGGTAACACACAAGTTTTGACTTCCAGTACGGTTACATCTCAATAAATCCAAGTTGAATATATTAAGTTGAAAATGTACTTAAAACAGCTAAGCTATCAAACATTATAGCTTATCTTACCTTAAATGTACTCAGAACACTTTCCTGAGCCAGCAGTTGTACAAAATCATCTCACAACACAGTTCACTGTAGTGTATCCGTTGTTTACTCTTGTGATCAAGTGGCTAACAAATCTATAGGTTTCTGCCACTAGCCAGTATCATGAGAGAGTATCTTACTGCATATTCCAGGAAAAGGTAAAAACTCAAACTTTGTAGTACAGTTTTCATTGCATGTTTTTAGTTGTTTTGCACAACTGTAAAAAAAAAAAAAAAAAAAAAAAAACTTATAAATTGAACCACTGTAAGTCAGGAACTGTCCATATTATTACTGGCAGTTCACTGTCACCTAGCTATTAGTCTTAATAAGAAGTTGTCTTTTTCCTGATAGTCTCAACATTCTAGAGGTTATGAATCCTATCAAGATAAATACCCGCCAAACAACATCAGTATTTGAATACTGCTCTGCAATTTACTGCTTTTGTGACCACTGATAATTAACTTTTGTAAGCTTCATTTGTCTCATCTATAAATTCTTTTCATTTTTGAATCATTTCACTTGCCTCTTGTACTAGATAAAAGGTCCAAGTAGAATGTTAAGTAGAAGTGATTAGATTGAACATATCCTTAGTTATACAGAAAATATTTGATATTTAGCATTTGTTGGAGGTTTTTATGGAACACTAGGCATACATTGAACAGAAACTCTTTCAATATCTTAAATCATTCCATTTCTAAAATGTCAATATACACATATTACAATGTTAAATACAACAACTACTATAACCAAGACAATTAAAGAGCAGGTTAAAACTTGGTGATATTTTTTAAGTCACTTAAGAAAGCTAAAAAAATAAAGGGATTTAGTTTTGGTCAGTAAAATTTGTATGAGCATAACAAGGTGGATTATTCTTTCAAGGAAAGCCCCATCATTTATCCCTTTTAGTTTTTAAGCATTTTAATTCTCTCTGATAATTTTACTCAAAAAATAGATTCATAGTAATGAGACACAATCTTAGCTTTTCCCTACTGAACTACTTGAAGCTGAGAGAACATAAAAACTTATTCTTCCTAGCTTGACTGAACCCATGTGAAAAAGAATTCTTCTTAATAGAGCAGTACAAAATATCATCCACAGGGATGCCAAGTTAATGTGTCCATTTACTGTTCCTCAATTATTAACAAAGATAAATTACTTCCTCATTATTTCTCCCTACATACAAGACAGCTGCTCTTTGTGGGCTGCTTCAGATCCAGAAACATCTTTCAAAATTGATCTTTCATTATTGTTTTATGTATTCAACAACTCTGAACTTAGATTTATCTTCGTGGCATTGTCTAAGAATAGTGTATGTACTAAATAAAATTTTCTGAGATGCTCTTAAGATACCAATCCTTTTATTCAAAGACCAAGTATCATAATTCTTTATGATCTATCTTACTTAGTACCCTGATCTTAGAAATTTTTATGCTATAATGTTTTCCAAAGTATTAATCTGTATGGGAGGGAATTCCATGTTTCTGATAAATAAAAATGGCCACCTGAATCTCCATCACTTCACATAATTGAGAAACCACATTGCTCAATAAAGAGAGCAAATGGAACTCTTATGTTCCATGTATATAGTGTAAGAAGACAGGAAATATTGCAAAACTTAATTTGCATTTTTGTAGAAAAATAAGTATCTTGTACCAGCAGAGCCAGCTCGAGAGTCTAGGCAGAAATGGAAAGTCTTAAAAATATGATAGAAAGAATAGGAGAGAACTCTGCAGACCCTGGGGTAAAAGATGATAAATAAAATTACCATCACCAAAAAGAGGCCTGTCCTTTTTGGGAGAAAATACTGAAAGCCACCTGAGACCTGTTGGTTGAGAGAACTGGCTACAATGGAATCAAAAGGAGGAGGCTTAAAAATGCATTGGGCCGGGCGCGGTGGCTCACGCCTGTAATCCCAGCACTTTGGGAGGCCGGGGCGGGTGGATCACGAGGTCAAGAGATCAAGACCATTGTGGTCAACATGGTGAAACCCCGTCTCTACTAAAAATACAGAAAAATTAGCTGGGCATGGTGGCGCGTGCCTGTAATCCCAGCTACTCAGGAGGCTGAGGCAGGAGAATTGCCTGAACCCAGGAGGCAGAGGTTGCGGTGAGCCGAGATCGTGCCAGGGCACTCCGGCCTGGGTAACAAGAGCGAAACTCTGTCTCAAAACAAACAAACAAAAAAACAAAAAACAATAAAAATTCATTGGAACAACAGTCTTAGAAGGATACTGTTTAAGAAAAAGAGAAAACCCAAATAAAGAGGAAGTATACTTTAGATATTCCACAAAGAAGTTGAAGAGAGAGACAAGCAGCAGAATTTGAAGAATGCACCAAATCAAAAGATAATCACAAAATCAGCAGACACTCTAAAGAGCCCCATATGTTAGAAAACTTAAACTTCCTCATGCCAATAAGAACAGGAAATGTTGAATTAAAAGACATTTAAAGACCCTCTAACTCCTCATTCCTACCTAGCTTATGTCACCTACTACAGGTTATTCAGGAAATATGACATTTAGAAAGAACAGAAAATGGCAGATAATATCCATGCAAAGTCAGTGGATAAAGAAAGTGAGAACAAAATATTTTTATAGGTAAAAATTCTCCTCTCGATATCAAACAGAAAACAAAAGAAAAATGTAATACAACACTGCAACCTGAATTAAGTATCATGGAACAAGCATTTGTATTTTTAAAACACATCTTAATGCACCCATTAAAAAAAAAAAAGACTAAAAAGGGATGGATAAAACCAAAAAATGTGAAATTATTCATAAGAGCCAAATTAAGAAAAAAGCACAATTATCTCAGATTTTTAAACTAAATAATAAATTGTAAGGGTAAAGAGGGTTTGTCTGAAAATTTAATAAGCATAATTGAGAATAATGAAAATAATCCAAAGAACAAAAAACAGAAATAGACATCAGCAATAAGAATGAAATGTCTCAGGACTTACCACTCCCCACAGAAAGTTCAAGTAAGGACTATCTACAGACAAGAACACCTCGTGAAAACCCTATGACTTGGAAATGTGAACCACCTACCCTAATAAAAGTCTCATTAGAAGAGTAAGAGAAACAGTCTCACTATGGCTATGTTACTCCTTCTCATTTCCAAGTAGGCACTGTGACACAAAAGAAGAATCCCTTTGTCCTGTATTTCTGCTAACAATAGCACCCTAGCATAGATACCAGCCAAAGGCATAGACCATTGACCCACAAAACCAAGCTTGTCACTCCCAGAGATACAGTGGGAAGTTCAAACTTGTTTCTGTCCTTGGATGGCCAGCGTCCACATCCAGCTTCAGAACCCATGAATGCTGGGTTCTGGTCCCACGTAAGCAGAGAGATGGCAGCCTCCATGACAATAGGCAGAGCATGGGGGATAGAAAATCCGAGCGAAACCTCAGAGCCCACCTCAAGGTCCTGCTTAGGCAAGAAAACACTGAACTTCTGTGGAGATTACAAAATAAATTTGCCCAACCCAGGAGTCTGAAAGGCAGCATGACAAAGCCTCTAATTCCCCTCCCAGGCAAAGAGATATAACCAAAACACCTTTCTGTGGTGCATAGGGTTGCACCTGCCTAAACAAGGAGTCCAAACAGCAGCTAAGCCCAGACTCAAAGCCCATTCCGAGGCCCCATCCAGGCAGGGAGACAGGCCTCAACCATTTATTCCAATGGCCAATAGTCTCTAGACCCATATATTTTAAACAGCTCTGTCTGAACTCAAGCCCATCTTGGAGACTTCCCCAAGTGTGAAACACAAATAGTGTGACCATTCAGCCAAGGAATGTACCCCGAAATTCTTCCCAATCAGTTATGATTGTGGTTCCAAGCTAGCAGCTCTATCAGTTGAAAAGCCAAGCCAGTAGTTTTGCCAAGCAGTGGAGCCCAACCAGCAGCCATCTCCAACCTCACAGCAAAGGCAGCAACCCAATTAACTAAAGAATCTGACAGAAGCCCTGCCTACATGGGATTGTTACCAACTCACTTGTTCAGAATCACAGGCTAAACTAAGTATTAAAGGTCTATCCCTGCCAAAGAACACCTGGAAATACTGGAAGAAGTAGCTGTTTGCTTAAATAGACAGAAACCAACACAAGTACACAAAGATTGTAAAGAATCAGGGAATCATGATACCTCTTAAATAAACTAATACAGCTCCAGTAATAACCCCTGAGGAAACAGAGATCTATAAAATGACTCACAAATAATTCAGAATGATCCCCTTAAAGAATATTAATAAACTACAAGAATATATGGATAGAAAATTAAATGAAACTAGAAAGCAACAGATGAACCAAAACAGTAGAAACAGAAAAAAAATAGAAATCCTAGAGATGAAGAACACAATGACTAAAATTAAAAAAAAAAAAAAATCAATCGAACACTTCAATAGATGACTTGCTCAAATCAAAGAAAAAAAAAAAAAGTGAGCTCGAGAACAGAACATTTGAAATTACCCAGTCAAAAAAGAAAGCAAAGAAAAAGCAATGGAAAAGAATAAAGAAAGCCTATGGGAATGATGAAGCAACATTAACAGGACTAAAATTTGTGTAATACGAATTGCAGGAATAGGAAAGAAAAAGGATCAGAAAGCGTGTTTTAAAAAACAGTGACTGAAAAATACTCAAATCTGAAGATAGATGCAAACATTGAGGTACGAGAAGTACAGAGGTCTCCAATTTCAATCCAAAGAGGTGTTCACTAACCTACATGATAATCAAACTATCAAAAATTAAAGACAAAGAAAAAATTATGAAAGCAAGAAGAGATAAGCAATATATGACATATAAGGGAATCTCAATATGGCTATCAGTGAATTCATAAGCAGAACTCATTCAGTCCAAGACAGAGTGTGATGATATATTCAATATTCTGGAGGAGGGAAAACAAAACAAAACAAAACAAACAAACAGAAAAAAAAAAGATTTAGGAATACTTCAGCCAGCAAAGTTATTCTTCATAAATCAGTTAGAAATAAAAACTTTCCCTAAAGAACAAAAGCTAAGAAAAATATTCACCACTAGGCCTACCTAAAAGGAATTATAAAAAGGGTATAAACTAAAGCAAAAGGCTGCTAATAACAATAAACATATAAAGGCACAATTTGTAATGGCATTAGTAAAGTAAGTTTATATTAAAATACTCTAGAATGTAAAGCAAGTTTATCTCTAGTTAAAGTATTTTAAGACAAAACTATCAAAAATACTAAACTGTTAACCAATAACAATTATAAAAAGATGTGAATTTTAACAACAAAAATATAGAATGAGGTCAAAAGTGTAGAGTTCTTATGTGATATAAAAGTCAAGTTGAGGCCAGGCGAGGTGGCTCACACCTATAATCCCAGCACTTTGGGAGGCCGAGGCTGGTGAATCATGAGGTCGAGAGATCGAGGCCATCCTGGTCAACATGGTGAAACCCCGTCTCTACGAAAAATATGAAAAATTAGCTGGGCATGGTGGCGTGTGCCTGTAAACCCAGCTACTCAGGAGGCTGAGGCAGGAGAATTGCCTGAACCCAGGAGGCAGAGGTTGCGGTAAGAGATCGCACCATTGCACTCCAGCCTGGGTAACAAGAGCAAAACTCTGTCTCAAAAAAAAAAAGAAAAGAAAAGAAAAAGAAAGAAAAAAAAGTCAAAGTCAAGTTGAAAAAGAATAAAGAAAGTCTTGGGAATGATGGAACAACATTAGCTTGAAATAATCTGTTATAAAATATATTATATAAGCTTCATGGTAACCACAAAATAAAAATCTGTAGTAGATGCACAAAAGGATTAAAAGCATGCCAGTACCAATAAGCATCAGGTCACAAAGTAAGATGGCAAGAGGGGAAGAAACAATATCTATAAAACCAGGAAAACAAAGTAAATAACGACAGTAGTAAGTTTTTACCTATCAATAGCCTAGAATGTACTAAATAAATGAATTAAATAATCTAACAAAACAACAGTGACAGAATATTTTAGAAGACCCAAATATGTTCTGCCTACAAGACACCTGCCTCAATTTTTAAGAACATGCAAAGAATTTAAAAAAAAAAAAAAAATCAGCGTAAGTACAAATAAAAGGAGAACCAGATTAGCTAGGCTTAGACAAAATAGACTTTGAGACAAAAGCAAAACAGGGTCAAAGAAGGTTATTATATATTGCTAAGAGGAGACAGCTTATGCAGAGAATATAACAATTATAAATATACAAGTACCCAACATCAGAGTATCTAAATGTATAAAACAATGAATATGAGGGAGAGAGAAATTGCAACACAATAATAGTAGAGAACCACAGTATCCACGTTCAATGATGGACAGACGATCTTGACGGAATATTGATAGGAAAACATTAGCTGTATTACTAATTAGCTGTATTAGTTTTTAGCTGTATTTTACACCAAATTGACCTAAAGGACATATACAGAACATTCCATTAAACAGCAACAGAATATACCTTCCCAAGCAATGTTCTCCAAGTCAGATCATGTGTTAGGCCACAAAACAAGTCTAAAAAAATTAAAATGACAAAATCTGATATGATCAATTATCTTTTACAATCACAATTCTATGAAAAAAATTAACAGGAAAAATCCTGACAAATTCACGAACAGAAATTTTATAATATGCTCCTGAAAAATCAATGAGTAAAGAAAAATAAAAAAAAAATTTAAAAATATGAGAAAAATAAAAACAGTAACATGACAAACGAAAGCTTATGGGATGCTGATATGGTTAGGCTTTGTTTCTGCCCAAATCTCATCTTGAGTCGTGATGCCTAGGTGTTGAGAAAAAGACTTGGTGGGAGGTGACTGAATCATTGGGGCACTTTTCCCCATTCTTTTCTCCGGATAGTGAGTTCTCACAAGATCTGATTGTTTTATAAGTATTTGGAAGTTCCTCTTTCATTTTCTCTCTTTCACACACACACTCTCTCTCTCACTGCCATGTAAGACACGCCTGCTTTGCTTTCTGCCATTATTGTTAGTTTCCTTAGGCTGCCCCAACCATGTGGAACTGTGACAATTAAACTTCTTTCCTTTGTAAATTACCCAGTCTCAAAGAAGTTCTTTATAGCAATGTGAGAATGGACTCATACATATCAAGCAAAAGTAGTTCTAACAGGAAAGTATATATCCCAAACACCTCTATTTTAAAAAGAAGAGATATCTCAAACAAGCTAACAGTAAGTATAAGCAACAAGAAAATGAGGAAAAATAATAGGACTGAAGTTAGTAGAAGAAATAAAGATCAGAGAAGAAACAAATAGAGACTAGAAAAAACTATAGAAAATATTAACAAGACTAAGAATTGATTTTATCAAGAGAAAAACAAAACTGACATACTCTTAGCTAGAATAAAAAAAAAAAATCCTCAAATAAATAAAACCAGAAATTAAAGAGAAGACATTTAAAACGATACTAGAAAAATACAAAGAATCATAAGCAATTACTATTATAATTATATTCTAGAAAAATACAAAGAATCATAAGCAATTACTATAATTATATTCAACAATCTCAATAACCTAAAAGACATACATAAATTCCTAGACACATACAATCTTCCAAGACTGAATATAAAAAAAACAAGTCTGAATAGCTTAATAATGAGTAAACAGATTGAATTATTAATAAAAAGTATCCAATAAAAGAGAAGCCCAGGACCAGATGTCTTCACTACTGAATTCTACCAAACAATCCTTCTCAAATTCTACCAATATATTGAAAATGATGAAACACTTTTAAACTCTTTCTATAATGCCAGAATTACTCTGATAGCGAAGCCAGATTAGGACATTACAAGAAAACTATTTACAGGCCAATAAAGCTCCTGAACATGTAGCATTTTTGCTACAGAAATTCTTAACAAAATATAAGCAGACACAATTCAATAGCATAATAAAATGATCATTCACCATGATCAAGTGGGATTTATCCCTGGGGCAGAAGAATGGTTCAACATACACAAATCAATAAATGTGATACATATCATTAACAAATTGAAGAAAAACCATATGATAATTTCTAAAGATGCAGTGAAAGATTTGACAAATTTCAGTATCTTTTCACGATACTCTCAATCAACTAGGTACAAAATATATGTATCTCAACACAATGAAGGAAATATATGACAAGCCCTCAGCTGACATTAAGCACAATGTTAAAAAGTGGAAAGGTTTTCCTCAAAGGAATAAGACACTTATGCCTACCCTCACCACGTCTACTTAATTCAGTATTGGAAGATCTTGCCAGAGCAATTAGGTGAGGAAAAAAATAAGAGCCTTTTATTGGAAATGACAACTAAATAGTCCCTGTTTGGAGATGACATCTTATATATAGCAAACCCTAAATACTCCACAAAAAAAGTGAAAAAATCATCAATTCAATAAAGTTGCAGAACACAAAATCAACACTTAAGAATCAGTAATGTCCTATATAGTAACAGTAAACTATCTGGAAAAAAATTATGAAAACAATCTCATTTACAATAACTACATAGAAAGAAGATACTTAGGAATAAATCTAACCAAAGAGATGAAAGATCTATACACTAAAACTGTAAAACACTAATGAAAGAAATTGAAGATAATAGCACAAATAAATGAAATTATTTCATATTTGTTAATTGCAAGAATTAACGTGGTTGAAATCTCCTTGCTACTCAAAGCATGCATTTGCAGATTCAATGTGATACCTTTTAAAATTATAGCAACTGTTCACAGGAATTGAAGAAATGATCCTCCAATTCATATACAACCACAAAAATACCTGATAGCCAAGCTAATCTAGAGGAAAATAACAAAGCAGAAGCATCACATTGCCTGCTCTTAAACTATTTTACAAAGCTATAGTAATTAAAACAATGTGATATTGCCATAAAAATAGACACGTCAGTCAATGGAACAGAGAACCCAAAAATGAACCCCAGCTTTACAAATGATTTTCAACAAAGCTTCCAAATATGCACAGTGGAGAAAGAACAGCCTCTTTAATAAATGATGTTGGAAATAATACATGCGGAAGAATAAAATTGGACCTTATCTCACACCATAAACAAAAATCAACTCTAAATGAACTACACACTTAAACGTAAGACCTGAAACTGTAAAACTACTAGAAAAAAAAAAATAATGGAAAAGCCAGATGACATTTGACTAAGCAATGATTTTTTTAAATGGAACTAAAAAGGTTGTACAACAAAAGGAAAAATAGGCAGCTTCAACACTGCAAAAGACACAATTAAGAGTTAACTGACAACCTATATATTTGGAAACAAATATTTGCAAACCATACATCTCATAAGAGATTAATATCCAAAACACAGAAGAAACACAAACAACTCAATAGAAAGAGAACATGATTTAAAAATGAACAAAAAACCTCAAGTGAGATTACTTAAGGACATAAAAGTGGTGGGGAGTTGGGGAGGGATAAAATTTCAGATATAGGTGATGGGGAGCAAGGCAGCAAACACATTGCCATGTATGTACCTATGCAGCAATCTTGCATGTTCGTCACATGTACCATAAAACCTAAAATGCAATAAAAAATATATTTTAAAAAAGCAGAGCCTAAAAAATAATGGTCAACAGGTATACGAAAACACACTTTACATTACTAATCACTAGGAAAATGCAGATTAAAACCACAATGAGATACTATTTTGCACCTGTCACAATAGCCATTATCAAAAAATGAAAGATAGCAAGTGTTGGATGAGGAAAATAATAAACTTTTGTACATGGCTGATGGTAATGTGAGTTAGCACAGACATACGGAAACTGGGAGTTTCTAAAAATAAATAAAATAAAAATAGAGTTATCAAATAATCCAATAATCTCACTTCTGGGTATATATATCCAAAGGATTTTACATCAGTATGTCAAAGAGATATCTGCACTTGATGTTCACTGCAACACTATTCACAATAGCCAAGGTATGGAATCAAGCACCCATCAGTGAATGGCTGAATAAAGAACACATAGTTCATATACACAATGGAATACTATTCATCTTTAAATGAAAGAAATTCCTGTGGCAACATGAATCAATCTGGAAAACATTTTGCTAATTTAAACAAGCCAGGAGCCGAAACAAATGTGACATGATCTCAATTATATGTGGAATATATAACAATCAAGCTAAAAAAGGCTAATGGGGTATGAGGAATATGGTGGTGTTGATCAAAGGATACTGTGATGGTTAATATTGAGCATCAACTTGATTGGATTGAAAAATGCAAAGTGTTGTTCCTGGTTGTGTCTGTGAGGGTGTTGCTAAAAGAGATAAGCAAGTGAGTCAGTGAGCTAGGATAGGCAGACCCACTTGCAATCTGGATGGGCACCATCTAATCAGCTGCCAGTGAATCTAAGATAAAAGCAGGCAAAAGAGCATGTAAAGGCTAGACTGGCCTGAATCTTCTGGCCTCCATCTCTCTCATGCTGGATGCTTCCTGCCCTTGAACATCAGGCTCCAAGTTCTTCAGCTTTTGGACTCTTGGACTTACAACAGTGATTTGCCAGGGGCTCTCAGACCTTTAGCCACAGACTGAAGGCTGCACTATCAGCTTCTCTACTTTTGAAGTTTGGGACTTGGATTGGCCTCCTGGCTTCTCAGCTGGCATACAGCCTATTGTGGGACTTTACCTTGTGACTGCATGAGGCAGTTCTCCTTAATAAATTCCTAATTCATATATTCATTTATTCTATTCATTCTGTCCCTTTAGAGAACCTGATTAATACTGATTTTGGTAACAGGAGTGGCTTTAGAGGAACAGAATTTTAAAGATAGATTTCTTTAGTTGGTTTTGGAGTTTCTGTAGTTAGCTGCTTAATATATTTAAATCCCAAAATGCTAAGGACTCTTCTTCTCACAGTACGGAGAACACTAATAGTCTTTGACATTAACTGTTTAGAGAGTTTTGCAAAATAAATACATTTGATACTCCTGATTCACTGTTTGTGAGACAAAAGGAGTTTAGTGACCCTATACATAGTAACTCTGACCATATGTAGAGAAACAAAAAATATAATAAAGTTGGTTGGGTATTCCTAAGTTCATTGGACAAAGTGATGAAAAAAGAGATGAGCTCCTGGATATTAACTCTCAGCTCTAGAAGCACATACTGTACCCTTCGTCAAGTCTTCTAAGATTGCCCTGAAACTCTTATATCCTGTAGACAAAAGGCTGAAATAATAAATATCAAACACAAGCTCTTATCATGTGAGTGGCTGACCTGCAACAAAAGGTGTTCCCTCAGTCTCACCAGATGTGTACTGTTAAAGTGAGGGCACTGATTGGAAAAGAATGGGACTCTGCAACTTAGAAAGGGGATATGTGGGAGGACCCTATGAAGCTGAGGACACTGAGCTTGTAAACTCTGATGAGCCTTCTCTGCCAGAGGAAACAGCTTCTCCATTCCCAGTGGTGGCAACCTCACCTCCCCAACGCACACTACCATTAGTCTTTTCATCTTTGTCTTAAGTTATTAACCTTGCACTACCTCAGGCAACAGTGATGGCCTCCTCTGAGGCAGTTGCCAGGCAAAACAATGTTGATTCTCCTGAGGACCCACCTCCAACATCTGTTTGTTTTTTTCTAGACATATAACTTGACTAAAGTCCTGGCAGGTCCTTAGAGATGAGGTTCAGAGTGTGACCCACAAGGAGGTGTTCTATACTCAAAGAACTGCTTGAGTTTTCTAATTTATATAAGCAGAAATCAAAACAGGCATGGGAATGGATATTAGGGTGCAGGATAATGGTGGAAGGAATATAAAAATGGGTCAGACTGAATTTATTAATATGGGCTCACTAAGCAGGGATTCTACATTTAATGTTGTAGCTCACAGAAATATTTTTAAAAAGCTTCTAATAGGTTATTTGCTTCATTAGCTGAATCATGGATCAGAAGATGGCCTGATCTCCCTTGGTTTAATGTAGAGGAATGGATCCAAAGGCTTAGAAAGATGAAAATGCTAGAGTGGATTAGTCATTTTAGACCTACTCATCCCAACTGGGAGGGTCCAGAAGACACATCCTTCGCCAACACCTTGTAAAACAGATTTGAGAGAGGAGCACAAGCAGTAGAAATAGTTGGATCTTGAGGTAGCAGGGGTGAAGTAGTGGCACTCAAACATCAAAAACAAGGTAGCCATAGTTACCGTAATGGACATCAGAGGCAAAGCAGCCATCAGAATTGTCTGACTCATGTAGACCTCTGGAAGTAAAACTGATGGGAAGCCTACTGCATTCTTAATTTATATAAGCAGAAAACTTCCAAAATGATGGACAAAAAAACCTAATTTGAATTATAAAAACAGACAATCGTGGTCCTTCAATCAATTTCCAGACTTGAACCAGTTCACAGACTCTGAACCCTATGAATAAAGGAGAGGCCAGGTACCCTTGAGAAAGGACCCTAATACACAATTTACAATTTATGCTGTTAATCTTTCTCCCATCATTCTCCAAGATCTCTGGTCCTGATCCAATCTAGTGAGCAAGAAGTAGCAAACACTGGACTTATTGGTGAGACATTTCTGTGTCAGAGAATGGGAAATGAATACAACTAAAATTCAAGGACCTTCTACCTCAACCAAATTTCTAGGGGCCCAGTGGCATGGGACCTGTCAAGCTATTACTTCTAAAGTAAAAAATAAGTTGCTGAATTTTACCACTCCTACAACCAATAAAGAGGCACAATGTCTAGTAGGTCTATTTGGATTTTGGAGGCAACACATTTGTCATTTAGATGAATTACTCTGGCCAATTTATCAAAAGACCCATTAGGCTTCCAGTTTTGAGTGGAGTCCAGAACAGGAAAAGGCTCCGTAACAGGTCCAGACTGCTATGCAAGCTGCTTTGCCACTTGGGCCATATGACCCAGCAGATCCAATGGTGTCTGAAGTGTCAGTGGCAGACAGGGATGCTGTTTGGAGCCTCTGGCAAGCCCCCATAGGTTATCACAGAGAAGGTGTTTAGGATTTTTGAGCAAGTTCCTACCATCTTCTGCAGATAGCTACTTTCTTTTTGGGAAAGAGTTCTTGGGCTATTACTAGGCTTTGGTAGAAACTGAGTATTTGACTATGGGTCGTCAAATCGCCATGCTACCTGAACTGCCTATCACGAACTAGGTGCTGACCCAGCTAGTCATCAAGTGTGGCATGAAAAGAAGCATTCCATTATCAAATGGAAGTGGCAAATATGTGATTGGGCTCAAGCAGATCCTTAGGACACAAATGAGTTACATAAGCAAGTGGCTCAAATGTCAATGGTCCCCACTCCTGGCACCTTGTTTTCTCTCCCCCAGCCTGCACTGATGGCCTCATGGGGAGTTCCGCATGATTAGTTGACAGAGGAAGATAAGACGGGGGCTGGGTTACAGATGGTTCTGCACGATATGCAAGCACAACCCAAAAGTGGGCAGCTACAGCACTCCAGCCTCTTTCTAGGACATCCCTGAAGGACAGTGGCAAAGGGAAATCTTCCCAGTGGGCAAGACTTCTAACCATGCATCTGGTTGTGCATTTTGCTTGAAAGGAAAAATGGCCAAATGTGTGATTATATATTCATTCATGGGATAGAGCCAATGGTTTGGTTGGATGGTCACGAACTTGGAGCAAGTATGACTGGAAAATTGGTGACAAAGAAATTTGGAGAAGAGGTATGTGGATAGGCCTCTCTGAGTGGTCAAAACCTGTTAAGATATTTGTATCTCATGTAAGTGCTCACAAAAGGGTGACTTAAGCAGAGAAGGATTTTAATAATCAAGTGGATGGGACGACTCGTTCTGTGGACACTACTCAGCCTCCTTCCACAGCCACCCCTGTCATCTCCCAGTAGGCCCATAAACAAAGTGTCTATGGTGGCAGGGATGGAGGTCATGCATGGGCTCAGCAACATGGACTTCCACTCACCAAGGCTGACCTGGCTACAGCCACTGCTGAGAGCCCAATTTACCAGCAGCACTGAGCCCTCAATATGGCACCATTCCTTGGACTGATCAGTCAGCTACTTGGTAGCAGGTTGGTATATTGGTCCTCTTCCATCATGGAAAGGTCAGTGGTTTGTCCTCACAAGAATACTTACTCTGGATATGGGTTTGCCTATCCTGCATACAACGCTTCTTCTAAGACTACTATCTGTGGACTCAGGGAATGCCTTATCCAACATCATGGTATTTCATAAAACATTGCCTCTGACCTAGGCACTCTCTTTACAGCTAAAGTGTGGCAGTGGGCTCAGGCTCACGGAATTCACTAGTGTTGCCTTGTTCACCATTATCCTGAAGCAGTTGGTTGACAGTACAGTGGAATGGCCTTTTGAACTCACAATTATAATGCCAACTAGGTGTTAATTCTTTGCAGAGCTAGGGCAAAGTTCTCCAGAGGGCTGTGTATGCTCTGAATCAGTGTCCACTATATTGTACTGTTTCTCCCATAGCCAGAATTCATAAGCCCAGGAATCAAGGGGTGGAAAGGCACCAATCAAAGTGGCACCAGTCAGCATCACCCCAGTGACCCACTAGCAAAATTTTTGCTTCCTGGTACCATGACACTACGTTCTGCTGGTCTACAAGTCTTAGCTCCAGAGGGAGGAATGCTGCCACCAAGAAACACAACAATGATTCCATTAAACTAGAAGTTAAGATTGCCACCTGACCACTTTGGGCTCCTCCCACCTCTAAGTCAACAGGCTAACAAGGGATTTACAGTATTGGCCGGGGTGACTGACCCCAAGATGAAATCAGTCTACTACTCCACTATGGAGTTAAGGAAGAGTAAGCATCTCTTAATACTGAGAGATCCCTTAGGGAGTCCCTGACTGTACCATCCCTCTTACTACTGTCAATGGCAAACGAAAACAACTTAATCCAGGCCTGACTGAAAATTGCCCAGACTCTTCAGGGAAATCCAGGCCTAACTGAAAATTGCCCAGACTCTTCAGGGAATGGAGGTTTTTGTCACTTCATTAGATTTATAAAAAAAAAAAAAAAAAAAATCAAGACCTGCTGAGGTGCTTGCTGAAGGCAAAGAGAATGCAGAATGGGTAGAAGAAGGTAGTCATCAATACCAGCTATGACCATGTAAACAGTTACAGAAACAAGGACTATAATTGTCACGAATATCTCCTCCTTATTTTGTTAAGAACATATTTGTGCATGTATACACTTGCACTCAGAAAAATCTTCATTTCCTTTTATATCACGTGACCTAAGATTTATTGACGTCATACCAGCATTTAAATGTTAAGTTATGTAACAGAATTCCTTGCTCCTCAGCTTGCAGATGGCCTATTGTGGGACTTTACCTTGTGACTGTGTGAGTCAATTCTCCAAATAAACTCCCCTTCATATATTCATGTATCCTATATTAATTACGTCTCTTTAGAGAACCCTGACCACTATAGGTACAAAGTGTCAGTTATAGGGAAGGAATAACTTTCTATAGCATATTTCAAAACTGTTGAGAACATATTTTAAATGTTCTCACCACAAGAAAAAGTAAGTATTTGAGAGATGGATATGTCAGCCTAATTTAAACACTCCACATTGTATACATATATTACATCATTTTGTGCCCCATATAATTTATAAACCTACAATTTTTCAAAATTCAGCAATAAAAAAACAGAAGCATCAGAGAGAACGTTATAGATTTAGAAGATATATGAAGAATAACCATCATATTTATAGGTGGAATCCTAAAGAAGAAACCCAAAACAAAAATTAAGACCCTGTGGGATTGGTGGAGGGACAGACATCTAGAATGACACATCAAGTAGAGAACCAAGGAATAGATCCAGACAATTATGACCAACTTCTTTTTGACAAATTTTCCAGAGGAAATCAGAGGAGCAAGGATAGTATTTACCATACACAGTGCCAGAGCAATTGTACATCCACAGGCAAAAATACAAATGTTAAAATAAACTATTCACTTTGTATCAAATGAATCGTTATATCTAAATATAAAATGATCTAATTTTAAAAGAGGAAAAAACTTTATAATCTAGGCTTTAAGTGGAGTGCTCTTAAATGTGACACCCAAAGTACACCACATTAGAAGCTTGACAAATTTGATTTCATAGAAAAAAAAAAAACACAAAACTTTTGCTCTGTGAAAGTTTTTGTTAAAAAGATTAAAAGGCAAGCCAAAAATTAAGACAAAATGTTTGCAAATCTTATATACCACAAAGGACTCACATCTAGAATATATGAAAGTAACTCTTTACAAGAAATATACGGTCTAATTAGAAAATGAGCAAAGAGGATGAACAGAGACATCACTGGACACCATGGCAAATAAACACATGAAAGATGTTCAACACCATTACTAATTAGAGACATAAAAATTAAAGTATAAGATCCCATAATGCAGCTATTAGAATCCCCAAAATTAAAAAATTTATTAACCATACTAAATTCTGATGTAAATGCATAAAAACTGTCTCTCTTATATGATAAGGCAGGTGTAAAATAGTACAGTAATTCTGGAAATTAGTCTGTCAGGTTTTCAAAAAGTTAAACATATTAACATATTAAGGGTCTCTAGAGAAATTATATATAGACAGTCACCAATTTACAATGATTCAACTGACAATTTTTTTTTTAGCTATTCTATGGGGTAATAGTCACATGCATTCAGCATACTCTTTGACTTAGGATGGGATAGTATCTGGGAAATCAAGTAAATTTAGGAGTGCACGTGTGTGTGTGTGTGTGTGTGTGTGTGTGTGTGTGTGTGTGTTTAAGTATAGAACACACAGTATATATAAAGAGATTTAGTATAAGGATTTGGCCCAAACGATGATGTTGGCAGACAACTCCCAAGATCTACAGGGAATCAACAAGCAGGAAAACTAGGAGAGCCAATGGTGCAGTTCTAGTCTGTAGACTGGTAGGCTCAAGACCCGGGAAGAGCTGGCATTTCAGTTAGTGTCTGAAGGCAGGAAAATGACATCCCAGTTCAAAGGCAGTCAGGCAGGAAGAGAGTCACTCAGGAGAGAATAAGACTTTTTGTTTTATTCAAGCTTTCAGCTGATTGGAGAAAGACCATATACATTAAGGAAGGCAATCTGCTTTGCCCTGTCTACCAATTTAAATGTTAACCTCATCCAAAACACCCTCACAGAAATACCCGGATTAATGTTTGAACAAATACTGGGGACCCTGTGGCAAATGAAAATGTAAACTGAATCATTATACCATACAATCCAGCATTCATGCTCCCTAAATATTTATGCTAGAGAAATAAAAACTTCTCATACAAATATGTGTATATAAACTGCAGTTTCAATTGTAATAGTCCCAAACTGGAATCAACCTAAATGTCCTTCAGTGGGTGAATGAAAATAGCTACTGTGATAACTCATTTATAATGGAATATATCAATAAAAAGAAATTATTAATATACAGAATATGCATGAGTTGCAATGTCATAATGCTGTATGAAAAAGGCAATCTTAAAGCTTACATACTTTGATTCAATTTAAATAACATTCATGCACTGATAAAATTGTCAAGATGGAGAACAGATCAGTAGTTTTCAGATTGGATTAATTGAACAGAAGTCCATGTTTCTGAGTCCATGTGCAGCTCCAGTCTTGCTGGCATAGCTACTTTATGCACAAGGCTAATGGTTAAGACATGGCTGTCAAAATAGGCTTTCTGTCAACCACAAAATGGATTATATTATGTAGCTGATCATTAAGATTGTTAAGATCTTCCTCTGTTGAGATTTGTCTTTGATGAGTATTCACATGAGACATAAAATATTGCACACATTCTTTGCTCATTTAGAGCAAAATATCTACATACATTTTTTTCTGCCAAAACCTCATTGTCACCAATTTTCTAATTGGTTCCTAAATACCATTCATATAATTTTTGTGTACATTTAATAAATATTCATATGTCTAATTTTCCCTCCAGCAAGAATAAACAATCTGGTGTGCTTTTCAAAGTTCGACCTAGTGGGATATTTTTCCACACCACTGTCCTTTCAGGAAGACCTCAGAGAGAAATTATAGCTCTGCAGCTGAACCACCTGTTAACCAGGCCCATGTAGAGGTAGAGAGGTAAGAGACAATGGAGCCAGGATGTAAGATTATGCACATCTGTGCCACTTGCTCATGCAATTTCCTAGTGCCTTCCAGACTTGCTCAAGCCTGGTTTTATATATATGCCATTTCCAGTTAGTGATGAAAAGCTGCTACCCATACTCAATTTATGGCTAGTTTATAACAGGATAACTTAGTGAACAATGATTAAGCATTCAGCCTCTACTGAGGCTTGCTAGTGTGTCCCAATAAGCAAAGAGGTATCTGTGTAGGACAGCATAATGATAGCACATTTTGTCCAAAAGCCTACAGGTCTAGGCTGTGATTCACTTTTAGAGGCATGATAGCTAATGGCTCTACAATGCATTTCTACATGTCAGGAACGTGTCAAGCCCCATTGTATTTTATTGGGACACCTGTCCCAAGAGGCAAGGCAACTGTCACAGAAGCCTGATCCTGTTTCAGAGTCTCAAGACACAAGACATTATTCAAAACTGTTTTTCACTTACTTGATCAAAGTCAGAATAGCTCTCCCAAATGAGGTATGTGTTGTGTCCACAATCCAAAGAAGCCTACTAGGCATTGCATCTCTTTTTTTAGTACAACAGAACCAAATGTAGCAACTTTTCTTCATCTTGAAAAGGATATCTCAACATAACACTAACTACTCTAACCTTAGAAATTTTATGGAGAAAATAGGCCCCAGAAATTTTATGAGATTTCCTATTCTTAGAAGTGTTTGTATTTTACCAAGATAGAGTAGTTGACACTTCCTGATCACCAGATCTATTAAGCAGCACATCATCGACGTAACAGACCACCATAGATTCCTGTAGGGGGAAAAAAGTGAATTCACTGCAGCCCACATTTTGACATAGGGCTAGAAAGTTGGTATTGCCCTGAGGTAGGACACTGGTGGTTCCATGTTGGTTCTGTCAACTGAAAGCAAATGGCTTCTAACAGTCTTTACTACTAGGTAATAATAAAGATGCATTTGCCAGATATCAAATTTGTGTATTTGTACCAGGATATATGTTGATTTACTACAGCAAAAGAAAAATCTGGATGAGCAACGTCCACTGAAATTATCATCTTATTAAGCTTATGATAATCCACTGTTCATAAGCTCCATCTGTTTTCTGGACAGCATGTCCAAAATTTGCAGGGTAGGTCAGCAGGCTGGAGATGCAGGGAAGATTTGTGGTTTGAATTCTAAAGGCAATCTATTGGCAGAATTCCTTCATGCTTAAGGAGGTCAGTCTTTGTTCCATTAAAACCTTCAACTGATTGAGTAAGATCTACCCACATTATCAAAGGTAATCTGCTTTACTGGAAGCCTGTCAATTTAAATATTAATTTCATCCAAAAACACCTTCACAGAAACACCCAGAATAATGTGTGAACAAATGTTTATTTGGTCACTGTGGCACAGCAAAGTTGACACACAGAATTAACCATCACTTAGTTCTACCGCTTCCACCTGGCCTTGCCCAACAGAATAGCTCTAAGACTGTCAAAGTGTCTAATGTAAGAATTTTGCCAATTGCTGAGTTTATCACTTCAAATTATTCCTCCTAGAACATTGGGAATAACCACAGGGTGAATGCGGGTACACAGTGGGTGCACTGGGAGACAAATCTGAGATACAACCCATTGACCTCCTGTTCTTCCTAAGTCCCTACTCTCTCTGGCAGACCCAGAAAGAGTTTTATGTCACTAAGAATTTGTATTGGCACAAAGCCATTGTCCACAAATCAGCAGACAGTTTGATTATCAGCCTTTCACTACGTATACACACTCACATGTATAACTAGCCAAGAAATTGTCACAGGTACATTTAGGAAGGCTAGTAGGAAGATTAACAATATAAATTAAGGAACCTTACTCAGAGCAGAGATGACTCAGACTTTTTCCATTAAATGGTCTTTGGTTTTATGAAATGCTGAAGTCTGTAAATTGGTTGAGAAGCCTCAACTTTATGTTTTAATGAGTCAAGTCTAACTTCTGTTAATTTTTTCCCACTTACTCAGACCAAGTAAGCTTTAGAACACTGCCCATCTGTTTCAGTTCTTGGAACATCATCAACTAACTAATGCTAAAGATCATTGTCATTTATAATATTTTGTGTATTGCTTCAAATCTATTACAAGTATTCACTCTCACTTTGTTTTTGGTGATAAAATGCTACCACTTGCAGAGATATCATCATGCACACAGAATTTAGTGAACTCAGTTTTGTATAATTCCTCTCACTGTAATTTTCAGAATAGAGAAAAATGCCAACTCATAGCAAACACATACACACACTATTAATAGAGGATATATATTCCTCTTGAAGACATTTGAGATAATATCCTCAAGGACCATTGAAATTGATCTTATTTTGTGTCATAGAGAATCTCAAAACATTTGATAAATCAGAAATAATTCAAATATTCTCTATTCAGAACACAATGAAATTACAAATTTTAAACACAATCCAAAAACCAAAAGGTCTTTACATCTGAAAATACCAAAACTACATTAAACAGCTCTTGGATGAAAATAGAAACCCAAAACATTTTTAAAATGTAATTGTAATAAATATATTTTGTATCAGTGATCAGACAAATGTTCTTAGTGACTTTAGTTATTTAAGCCATTTGTTATTTACTATAGTCAGATATTATACTATGTACTCTACCTACACACCTAATTTCATCCTCACAGCAATTCCATGAAGTATCATTATTCTTATTTTTCAGATGAAGAAAATAAAACCCAGAATGATCCAATATCTATGGCTAATGTATATGAGAGCCAGTGTTTCAGAGAAGATCCATCTGATTTCCTGCTCTCTTCATTCAGCTTTATTCTCAGATAACATTTGCCTCCATGGAAGTGCCTGAAAGCATTCTTACAGTATGATTTTCATAATTATGTTTGAAGACTGTTAAAGGTGTCTGAGGAATGTCTTTTTCTGTTGCCTATTCTAATACTTTAGCCTATACTATTTATCTCTTTAAGTCTTAGTACATGAAACTCAGTACAGAGAGATGAATGTGTAAAACAAATAAGTTCATGAAACTAAAAATGCTTCATGAAAAATAAAGATTTAAAAAATCCTAGGTGCCAAGTAATACAGTGGCAGCTAAAATTTACTTTCATACCACCTAGCTGAATTTCTGTAATTTTTACTTTTAAAACACCCACAGAAACCATACAAATTAAGTCTTAAATGTTAAAATTGACCCTTTATACTAACAGGCATATGATTTTCCAAATTCACCTAAATGTTAAGAGCTTCCAGCTGGCATGTCAACAGACTCACATCTGGTTGTTTTGTACAATATGAGTCTGATATCCTTTCTATTCCTAACATACTAAAGTTCCAGCCTAAAGACAATAATCTGTAAGTAGGCCATGTGTCAAGCACGCATCACTGCAGTGCTATAGGAATGCGATTGTGGCACCTGAAGTCTGTTATTACGAATAAGTATTGACATTTAGAGTATTCAGTTGAAAGTATTTCTAAGTTAGTCACAAAACTTACGCTGAAATAGGTAAATGAGTTCATGCTGGGAACAGGAGTAGGAACTGTCCAAATGGATTTAGTCATTTCTTTCACATATTCATAAACATGTCATTTGTTCACACCTCTTTAAGGTCATTATGGCCAGACCTCTCCATCATGCTTCTAGTAGTTCAAGTAAATTTTCTTGTGATTTGATGAACCTCATAGTGGAGGCTTCTAGAAGCATTGCTCTCAATAAAATAACAGAAATTGACATTTAGGTAAAGAAGATCAAGAACTTGCCTATAAACCTCCATACAATTACAAAGTTAATATAACTAAGGCCCAGACACTTTTAGCTAATGAATCAATGTTTAGTTGAAAAACTACAGCAAAAAAAAAAAAATTAAAAAAGCTAGACTATACTATCTGTTCTACCATGAACTGACTGTATGACCAGGGGGCAAACATTACTTACTCAAAGTCTACTGTTTCTAAACTATTACATGGAAAACATAAAAGCATGTGTATGTTCCTTACAGTTTGCCTGGTTCTAAAATTCTGTAATACACTATTTTTGACAAGATGAAAAAAGAGCATGGCTCACTGATTCCTTCCCCAAAATCAACTTTGGAAAAATCAGATTCAAAAAGGAAATATAAATTCAGAGAACTAGAAAAAGAGACAGATGGATACCAGTGGAGAAAAAAAAATTGTTCTTGAACAGATTTGTAGAAGTAAAGAAAGGGAGTAGTTTAGTAGCTGCAGCTTTTAAGATAAGTTTGGTCAGAGGTATTGAAAAATAGATTAGAGACACATAATTGAAATTCTCTTCCTGTTTCTTCCTTGCATTACTTTGTAACAATTACTACCTAAATATCACCACAGACAAAACCCTGAACAGAAGAATTACTTGGCGGAGTAGAAGAAAATGGGAGCCACTAACAGTTTTGTATGTTTGAACTATCTATTCTAGAGCAAATAGTCTCAGTCTCCTTAAAGTCATTAGGACTGATACTAGATGGGGCCAGGTCTTTGACTCTCATAATTCACATTACCGGAAGGAAGAGCAGACATACTCAAAAAATAAATAAATAAATAACTACACAATTGAGGAGTACCCCACTGTAAAAGGAAAACAATTCTGAAAACTTTGCAATTTTGAAATTTGAAAAATTCACCATGAAGTAGAATTAGAAGAGAGAAAAAAATTGAAATAAGAGTAATGAATGTATATAAAAAGATCTGGAAAGATATTAATATATATAAAGATTGAGATTACTAAAAATCGAGAATTATTGAGTATGAATATAGTTTGGCTGTGTTCCCACCCAAATATCTTGAATCATAGTTCCCATAATTCCCACATGTCATGGGAGGGACCCAGAGATAATTGAAGGGTGGGGGAAGTTCCCTCATACTGTTCTCATGGTAGTGAATAAGTCTCATGAGATATTATGGTTTTATAAGGTGTTTCCCCTTTCGCTTGGCTCTCATTCTCTTGCCTGCCACCATGTAAAATGTGCCTTTGGCCTTTACCATGATTGTGAGGCCTCCCCAGTCACATGGAACCGTGAGTTCACTAAACCTCTTTTTCTTTATAGATTACCAATTCTTGGGTATGTCTTTATCAGCAGTGTGAAACTGGACTAATATAGGTATAAAAATAATAGTTGAATAAGGAGAAAACTATAGATGAAAGCAAATGGTATGACAGATACAGCTAAAGAAAGACATTAGTTGAATGATTATATAAAGAAACTTCCCTGGAAGAAGTAGGAGATTATCAAGGCAAAGGTAAGTTCTGGTAGATTCCACTGGTAAAAAAAAATAAAAAATAAAATAAAAAAGTCCTTTTAACATGAAGATAGTTTATTAGCTTTATATACACAATGAAAGCAAGAATAGCCAAAATTCCCAGGTCCCTGAATTATTTATCCCGTATGATGCTACCAACTCAGAAAGTCTGTATGACTGCAACACTAGGGATGGGTCACACTCTTGCCAAGAAGCCAATGCCATGCCACAACTCATCAGTCTGACAGATCTGTATACATGTTAGTATAGATGAAGCAGATATTCTCACACCTCATCAAAACCAGAAAGGTGAGGAGAAACGGGCGCATGAGAGCCTCCTTGGTAGATAGATAAATTTAAAAAAATAATGTCCTGTCAACAGTTCTTCACAGATCTCTCATTTTCTCATGTTCCATGAGGATTACAGAATTTCTGCCAAGAGTCAGATCAGCTATGGTTTCCTACATGGCCGACGTAGGTATGTGCAAGGTTGTTCAAGGTGGCACAGTCGACTCACTTCCCTAGAGAGAAATACATATATAAAAGACAACAAAGCTAAGAAACATGCATGATAGAAATGGAAATGCAATTTTGGATAGTAAGAGATGAAAAGGAGGGGATTTAAAGGAATTGAAAAATTAAAGTAATAAATATATTGTACAGAATTAAAAGAAGATAAACTCAGATATAAAGGTCTAATCATATACCAATAAGGAAAGAAACTGGAAAAACCACTGTGAGCATAAGGATAAAAATATTAATAATATCAAAGACAAATATAAGATTGTAAAAAAATCTCTGAAGAAAAAAATCAAAAAGTTAGCTTTACATTTGACTTTTCAATTAAAAAAGTGAATATATTAAGATGAGACAGTAATTTTTTAAAAGCATTAAAGGAAAACAAAATTTAAGTCAGAATATTGTATCAAGTGGGATGGTTAACTTTGTGTGCCAATTTGGCCATGGGATGCCATATTAAACATTATTTCTGTAGGGTGTTTGCAGATCAGATAAACACTTTAATGTGTAGAATTCAGTAAAATGATCAGCCCATTGTGGTTAGGCCTCATTTTATCCATTGAAGGTTTGAATAAAACAAAAGATGGAGGCAAGAATTCATCACTTTGTTCCTGCCTCACTACTTAAGCTGGGGTATCTCTTATCATCATCTCCTGCTCTCAGATCTGGATTTACATTGTTGACTTCCCTGATTCTCAGACCTTCAAACTCAGACTTAATTATGTCACTGGCTTTCCTGAATTTATCAGAAACCAGATTATGGGACTTCTCAGCATCCACAATTGCATGAGCCAATTCCTCATAGTAACTCTCCTTTAATAGATAGGTGATAGGTAGGTAGACAGATTACTGGCTGTTTCTCTGGAGAGCCCTGACTAATATATCAAGTCATTTCGACAGTCAAATATACGGGAATAATGGTATTCTTACAAATTTCTGTCTCTAGATAGGTTGCACCAGTTTTTGGCAAGCTATTTCTTCTGTTACACCAAAGTGAAGAAAAGCCAGAAGATCTGCCAAAATTACATTTTTAAAGATCTCAACAGTTGTAAAAACAAAGACTCGACGTAGTTAAACTTCATAAAGGGGAGATCTGTGTTATCCAGTAAGATGGTGTTTGCCAGCTGTATTCTTCATTGAAGACATTTAATACACTGGACTAAGACTCATTTCTCTTTACCTTTCCTTTTTTTTTTTTTTTTTTTTTTTTTGAGACAGTCTCACACTGTCACCCAGGCTGGAGCTCAGTGTTGCTATCTGAGCTCACTGCAACCTCCACCTCTCAAGTTCAAGTGATTCTCTTGCCTCAGTCTCCCAAGTAGCTGGGATTACAGGTGTCCATCACCACATCCAACTCATTTTTTGTTTTAGTAGAGATGGGGTTTCACAGCGTTGGCCAGAATGGTCTTGAACTCCTGACCTCGTAATTCACCCTCCTGGGCCTCCCAAAATGCTTATTACAGGCATGTAATACATACTAATTACATGCTTATTATATGTAACACATATAAGCTGTAATACAAGCTAATTAATGCTTATTAAGGATTACAGGCATGAGCCACCATGCCTGACCTCCACCCTTCCTTTTCTCTATTCAGGCCTTTAATGGATTGGATGATGCCCACCCACATAGGGTGGGGAACAATGTACTGAGGCAGAAATCTGTTGAGGCACAATAAAAGTCAACAAATAATTAACTTGAGGATACAGTACAAATTAGGAAACTGAGGGGCCTCAAACACACAACCAGCACACACAACACACACACACACACACACACACACACACACACACACACATTTCCTAATTTACAGCACTGCATGTGAAGCTGCAAATCTATGCCAAAATTTCTAAAAGCTTCACTAAGATCTTATAGTACTTGGGAAGCAAAACTCTCCGGCTAAAGGCGCCCTGCCTCAGACACTTGACCATTATGCTCTTCAAAACACATGGCAAATTCTGCAGCTACGTGAGGCAAAACATTAAAGAAATAAGCTGAAAACCCCATGTATGAGAAAAACAATTATCCACAATCTTTCAGAGATACAGTCTTTGTCTCTTCATCTTAACAGGTTCTTGGTCCATGAATGTCACAATTTAGGAATGAATATAATCCAAAGAGAGATCAAGTCTAATTAAAATTCCATTTCTACTCTAAGGCATCTCAATCTCTGATTTACACCCCTTTAATCTATTAACTATCAAAACAGAGAAAAAATTATCTGGTAGGAGATATAGTCATCATGAGGGTCCTACAGTTCTTTGATAGAAAATAGTAATTGTAGAAAAAAATTGTACTTGCATAGAGTCATATGAATGATAAGAGACAAAATAAATATTAAAGATAAACCAAAATAATCCATATATTCAGGTAGACCTGAGTTGCACTTGAAGAATAACTGAACTACCAGTGAAGAAGAGGAAAAGATGGTTCTTTCATACAGTAAGTGCAGTCAGCATGGAATCTGAAGACTTACTGGATGTGGAAGTGGAGAAATTGGATAGGGTCAAATTAACCGAAAAATGTTAACCTTGAGTGATAAGAAAAATAATACCATAATTTGACCAAATCAAATAATCTTAGTAGAAGAATTAGGAGTAAAATATGATTTCACTTTGAGACTTGTTTAATTTTAAGTGATGGCAATGAATATATTTAGAAGACCAAAGAAGATGCTAATGGAATACAAGGATAGGGGCAGGGCTGAAATGATCGATTTTTGACATTGTAAGTCACATCCTTCTTTCTGAAAGTGACTAATCTAAATCAACTACTTTAGAAATTCATGTTCTCCTGGAAGCAGTATTTCTTGCTATTTTAAACTTATTCAAAACCTCAAAGAACTCTGAAAAAATGCATTTTAGTTGGCCCCTTCTTGCAATCCAATTCAACAACTTTCTTTGCAGGATAGGAAAAAGAAGGCTTATTTAAAAATAACTGGTATTCTGAAATTCAGATTTTGGAATGAGTCACTAATGTATGAGTCACTATGGATGATTAAATATAGATTAGAATTAGTGGTTATTCATTCTGTAGAGGATGAATATCAGATGTACCCTATTCAAAAGAAACTAAAATTTTAAGCAAAATGAATATTTAAATAATTCTGGATATTGATGACCTTATCACTTAGAAAAGAATAAAAAATATGCTATTTTGATTCCACTTATCCTGTTTTTCAGGTGCTTAAAATTAATGACTCCAAAGAGATTTTGTTTTTTTCTATGTGTAATGAAATCTATTGACACCTAATTTAGACAGTAAGATGTAATCATCTAGGAAGATTTATTTTTTATGATGCTTTTAGCTAAGTAATATTCTAAGAAATTATCTTTGAAATTTTCATGGAATACATTTGCAGCAATAATAAATAATAAAATAACAATATTATGTTGCTGTTTTCAAGAAACATGTAAAAGTATTATGTGTAATAAAATAGAACATTTTCTACTACTGGTGTTCACATTGTATGAAAACTACATATATAGAAACTTTTCACATAAGTTCGAAGTAGTATTTAAAAACTTTACATAATCCAAAATTTAGATCTTGCAGAATATAACAAATCAAAATGTATAAAATCAATAAAATATTTCCTTTATTCACATTTTTCTTTCAAGAAAATCAGTGTCTCTTTTCACATTATCTTTTCCTTGAGGATCTTACTGATCATAACAGTGGTCGGTCCAACAAAAAGTCATAGTCACTCAGACTGAAACGGATGAAGACAGTCGACAGTTGCATGGGGACATTTCTGCAGTTTTATTTTTGGCCTCGAAAAAAAGGATTATATCAAGCAGGATAATGTTAGACTAGCAGCAGCAGAAAACTTCATCAATATTGATTTATACTTTAGTAGTTTATTTTGGCTCATATAAAAACAAAACGGAGGTCAATACTACAGAGTGATACAGCTGCACAAGTATATAGTAACTTCCTGACCCGGTACTCTTTTAATGGTCACTTGATGGCTGCTGGATTTCTTGGCATCACATTACTGTTTCACACTTGAATAAAAGGGTAAAAAACACGATCAGTGGGTACAATACAGAAATCTTGCTCTGGTCTTGGGAGATAATTAGTCCTATGGCTAATTATTTTGGACTGAGCACTGCTCCAGTCCAAAACAAAATAAAATCCCATTTAAAGTAGGATCCAAAAGATCAAATTGCTTACAAATCAGGATGAAGCTTAAGAATATTTACAGGAATACAAAATATCCAGCCCTCAACAGATCGTATTCAAAATGTTTAGCATTCAATCAAAACCTACCAAGCATTCAAAAAAGCAGGAAAATACTATAGATAATGAGAGGAAAAGTTAGTCAACTGAAACTGACCGAGAACTGACATAGTTTTTAGTATGAAAAAAACAAGAACATTAAACGTTAAAACTATGTGCCAGTGGAAGATATTAACAAACAGAGACCCAAGTCAAATTTCCACAGATGAACATTACAATGTTTGAGATAACATACACTGAATGAGATTAATGGCAGATTAAACATTAGAGAAAAAAAATTAATGAATTTGAAAATAGCAATAGGAGCTATCCTCAAGAACTAAAATAGAATTTAAAATATGTAGAGGAAGAGAGAGCTGTGAGATAATTGTAAGAAGCTTTTATGCATGTAACTGGAGTCTCTAAAAGGAGAGAAGTTGCAGAGAAATGCAGAACAAAAATGTCTCAGGGAATAATGTCTGATTTTTTCCCAAATTTAATAGAAATAATAAATCCACAATTTCAAGAAGCTCAACAAAAGTCAACCACAAGGAAACTACAGCAAGGCATCTTCTGATCAAAATCAGCATAAAAGAGAAAAATCTTAAAAGCAACCAGAGAGCTTACATAAAGCAGCACAAAAGTAAAGATGACAGCAGATTTCTTAACAGAAACAATGTCAGTGATAAGATGGTAGGGGATCATCTTTACAGGACTGAAAGACTAAAATATGATTACCTTGAATACTAAACCAACCAAAAACATGTTTTTTAAATGAAGGTAAAGATTTTTTCAAACATACAAATTGTAACAGAAGAACAGAACTAAGGAAAGAGGTGAAGAGCACTGAAGATATAATTATGCAGGTAAATAGGGAAAATATTTTCACACTGTTTACGTATCTTTAAAATATAACTATATAAACAAAAATAAAAATAATGCCATGTGGAGGTGTGAAAGTATGACAATTGCAAAAAGGGTGACTAGCACTGTCACCCTGCTTTTTTGTTCTCCATTTGCTTAGTAAATCTTCCTCCATCCCTTTAAGTCTATGTGTGTCTTTGCACATGAGATGGGTCTCCTGAATACAGCACATCAGTGATTCTTGGCTTTTTATCCAATTTGCCAGTCTGTGTCTTGATTGAGGCATTTAGTCCATTTACATTTAATGTTAATATTCCTATGTGTGAATTTGATCCTGCCTTCTTATTACTAGTTGTTTTGCCCTTTCGTTGGCTTAATTTGTTCATTTCATTGTTGATCTTTACCATTTGGCTCTTTTTTGCAGTGGCTGGTACTGGTTTTTCTTTCTGTGTTTAGTGCTTCCTTCAGGAGTTCTTGTAGGGAAGGTCTGGTAGTGACAAAAACTCTTAGCAATTGCTTATCCATAAAGAATTTCATTTCTTCATCACTTATGAAGCTTAGTTTGGCTGGATATGAAATTAAGGATTGAAAATTATTTTCTTTAAGGATGTTCAATATTGGCCCCCCCTCTCTTCTGGCTTGTAGGGTTTCTGCTGAGAGATCCGCTATGAGTCTGATATGCTTCCCTTTGTGGGTGACCCGATCTTTCTCTCTGGCTGCCCTTAGTACTTTTTCCTTCGTTTCAATCCTGGAGAATCTGATGATTATGTGCCTTTAATTTGCTCTTCTAGAGAAGTATCATTGTGGTGGTCTATTTCCTATATTTGAATGTGGGCTTGCCTTGCTAGGTTGGGAAAGTTCTCCTGGATAATATCCTGAAGAATGTTTTCCAGCTTGGATTCATTCTCCTCGTCATCTTCCGGTACACCAACCAGGTGTAGATTAGGTCTTTTCATGTAATCCCCTATTTCCTGAAGGCTTTGAATATTTCTTTCACTCTTTGTTCTCTTTTCTTGCCTTCTCATTTTATGCCATTGAGTTGATCTTCAGTCTCTGATATCCTTTCTTCTGCTTGATCTATTGGGCTATTGAAACTTGTGTATGCTTCATGAAGTTCTTGTGCTTTAAGTTCTTGTGTTTTAAGCTCCATCAAGTCGTTTATGAGACTTTTAAATAAATACTACTAGAATAATTGGTACCCATTTGCAAAATAAAGAAACTTGATTGCTGAACACAAAACTAAAAGCAAAATAGGTCATAATCCTAAATGCAAAATCTAAAACCATGATGATACAGAAAGTTAGAGAAAAAGGAAAAGCTCTGCTAACTCCAAAGACAGATAAATAAAGAGACAGACAATAGCTATGCAAAAGTATGTGGTCATTACTCCTCAGTGTCCTTTTAGAATCCATCTTCTGCTTTGTCATAGAACACCCCCAAACGTCTCCCCATTCTGTTTTTTCAACTTCACTATGACTCCTATGTTGATATGCCCATTCCAGATCATTTGTCCTGTAGGTACTTAAAAGCTCAAATAAAACTCATCATTTTCATTTTCTAACCTTGACTTCTCCTAGTTCAGTACACAGCAATACCAACTGCCCAGCTGCTCAAGTCAGAGAAAGCTGAGTGCTCCTTTCTCCTGCTACTTAACCATACTTAGTCATCTGTTACTCAAGCAGTAACTTTAGTATCTCTCTCGTAATTATTCCCTCTCTCACTTCCACGATCTTTTAGCTCCCTCATTACCTCACCTTCAGAAGTCTCTTAACTGGTCACTGTGCTTCTTCTCTTGCTCTGCTCTAATTTATTCATTGTCATGCATCTGTCAGAGTGACCTTTAAAATATTAGTTCTAAGGCGACCCTTTACTCTCCCTGTTTAAAAGCCTTTATTGGCTTCTCATTATCCGTAGAAAATCTTCAAGTTCCTCAATTCCCTGGCTTTTGCTTACTTCTAGGCCCATGCACAAGTTTTCCTATACTGATTCCCTTCACTCCAAGCATACTGAATGCTAAGTTCCTCAAACATCCCTAGCCACTCAGCTTATTATTACAATTAGATGGCCATGCTGCAAATCCAAAGTAGAGTACATGCCTTTTTGTGTATCTGCCTAGGTGGTGACACCTTCCGCATGAGTGTCTGTAGTGATATGCCTTTGTCACACCAACCAAAACTAATCTGTTGGAGCAGGAATAAGCCCCTCACCTCAAATGAAACAATCATACTTTTTCTGCTGGGTATTCAGATCTCTGAAACTTTTAACTGTTTTATTATTATTATTATTATTATTATTATTATTATTATTACTGTCACTTGTACCAGGGACACGTAATTTCAGAAACTGGGGGAAATGCGTTCAGCATTATGCCTAACAAAACAGTGAAAAGTGGACTGAGGATAAGGGTAGGATATACTGCAGAAAGGAAAGATAAGATAGAAATTCAGAGAAAGGAAAGAGAGGCAAAGCCCTGGTAGCTCCGAAGACAGAAAATTAAAGAGACAGACGATGGCTAGAAGCTTAGGTTTCCAGTGACTTTCAAGTTTCTATCCTTTTCAAAATCTCCTTTGGCTCCCTGAGTCACCCCACCATGCCTCCAAATAATTTATTTTTCACTAAAGTTATTTCTACAATGTATAACTAAATGAAACATGACTATTTAAGTAACAATAATAAAAAATACAACCTACATCAAGTAGAATGTTTTCATCTGTTTAAACTTGGAGTATTTTCATTTAATAGTAACAGCAGGTAGATTATTACACTGCCCTAAGTTTTAACAAGTTTGAGTAACTTGCAATTGTATACAACAGTCAAAATAAAAAGACCCTCTTCAAAATAAATAAAATCTGTCATATGATTTTACCATGAATAAAAACATCTCTAAATAGGAGAGAGACAATAAAGGAAAGGAAATGAGAATACACACCAAGAGAGTATTTCACACTGAGTAACCAAAATAAACTTTCATGAAATGATAGGATGTCCAAATTAGAGACCTATTAAATGTCAAAGCTTTTCCAGGAAAAAGCTCCTGATCTACATTTACATGGTTCCAGAAGATAGATTCACGACTATGATACCAATCCCATCACAACTAAGTGTTCCAGAATCAAACATAAACAAGGACATTTACAGTATTTCTTTCAGACTCACCTGAACAAGAGAAAAATTAATAACTGAACCAATTGAAGGTAAGAGGTCTTTTCCCTGTTATTTTGAAGCTAAATCTGTGAAACTTATTCTTTATAGTTACAGCTGGATATATAATATATAAAATACAGAAACCTTGGGATCCTTTTCCAAACTAAAGATTTCAGGGATGGGGAGTGAGGGGAAAGTCAGACTGCAAGGAAAAGAAAAAGAAACAGACATTTAGAGAAAAGGGATAAATCAGAAATCAATGAATCAGCTATAGGAGGCAAAAACACACAACTCTTCTCTGTATTCTATGTATTCCGTAAGTTTCTTCAATGTTCTTATAAATTTTTTTTTGAGATGGAGTCTCCCTCTGCCAGTGTTGACTGGAGTACAGTGACGCTATCTCTGCTCACTGCAACCTCCCCTCCTCCAGGGCTATGCAATTCTCCGACCTCAGCCTCCTCAGTAGCTGGGACTACATGTGTAAGCCACCACACTCAGCTAATTTTTGTAGTTTTAGTAGAGATGGAGTTTCAGGCTTGTCTTGATCTCCTGACCTCGTGATCTCCCCTATCCTGGCCTCCCAAAGTGCTGAGATTACAGGCATGAGCCACCCTGCCTGGTCAAATTCCCCATTTTTTAAAGGCAGTTCCCAGTGAGTTGCTGTTTGTCAAAATGAGGATATATGAAGCTTTCCATGTAATAGATGTTTAATCAATGTTTGTGGAAATGGAAATCTTTATAAAACAAAAAATTAAATAAAGCTTATTTGCATGACTCCTATGACACAGGAATCATATCAGAGAAGAGAGGCACTTTATAGACATATGGATTTGGAGTCCTTAAATTAAAAATATAAAACTAACAAATTTAAGCAATTCCTTCTCATTGTTTCATTCTATGGAAGAAAAAGTATGTATACTTTAAGATAAAATAAGCATTCAACCAAAAAAGCCAACTAAAATTCAAACTACTCTTATCTTTGAAATTCTATCAGAAATTCATTTTGTATATGTAAATTCATTAACTATACAAATTTAACACCTTCCCAAACAATGAAATGTTTTAACTTGGGATTGAAAGGAGCTACTGATTAAATTGGCTCTCAAAGTCTAAAATAAAATGTTACCCATAGAAATTGCTTTTTTCCATGCTGCAGTGAGCATTTCACTTAACTTCAACTTGTCTTGGCATTTAGAATAGGAGGAAAAAAAAACAATCTTTTTGTTCTAAATTATTCTCTAAGGATATATATTCTAAATTATTAAGTATTCCTTTAGATGCGAAATTTTATAAAGGAAACTGGTTTTTAAATAAATGCCTTTGTATTGTAACTGCAAGTATTTTTAAAACAAGAAGTAAAACAATCTTGACTTTATTATCTGACACAGGAATTTCATCCATATTTTTATTTACTGTCTAGTGTCACGTGTAGCACATAGATGTAAAAACAAAGTTCTAATAAGGCTCCCAGTGATCCCCACAACCTCCTAGTATCTGCACCCCACAATGAGCCAGCATTGATATTTGTAACCAGTAGTACACCACAGAAGCGATGAATGTTATTTCCAAGCTTATGTTATAAAAAATCATGGTAGCTTTTGTTTGGGTACATCTCTTTTGTTTCGATCATCTGATCTGGAACAGGACAACTGTGATGTTGTGAGCAGCCCCACATAATGAGAAACTGATGTCTTTTACGAATAGTTACTCAGTTACATGATTGAGTGTGTAACTGGATCCTCTAGCCCAGTAAACCCTTCAGATGACTGCAGCTTTAGCTGACACCATGACTACAACTCTATCAGAGATCTTAAGCCACAAGAGGCTTCAACTAGATTCTTCATCCTCAGAAACTGTAGGAGATACTAAATATTTGTTGTTTAAGCTGCTATGCTTGGGGGTAATTTTTTTAATGCAGCAATAGGTAATTAAAATAGACGACTAATAAATGTTTGCTGATAAAATAAATTTCAGAATTATAATTGTCCATGCTTAATTTTTTTAAAAATCAAAATAATGCCAAAGCCACTAAAAACCCAATTCATGCTTACACATTTTCAGATGAGATAGAAAAACTAAAGTATACTAGTACTTCTATTTTAATTCAAATCAATCGTTTTCTAAAATACTAGATTTCTTATTTTCTTACATCTTATAAAGGTACTTTTACTGTTTACAGGTTATCAGCATCTGAACCACCATCTGCTTCCTATCAGACTTTATATACTAATAAAGAGAGTAATTGTTGAATGCAAACTTCAACACTTGTTTGCATTTCTGGTTGCAATAAAGTCTTCCAAATAAATAAGTATGCAGAGATTACATAAGCTAAAGACCAAATTTAGAACATTTTCCCTATTGTAACCATGTTCTAACTTAAAAATAAGCATTTCTTTATATTTAACAAATTATTTTCTTAGAAAATTGCAATCTATTGAAACATATGTAAGTTTACTTATCCCAAAAGTAACATCATGTGCTGCATATAAGGTGCATTGACCTTTACTTAAAAAGAAAAACCTAGTGCTCAAAAACTTTCATATTAATGTGATATAGAAACTTAAGTCAAAGAAGTGTACTTTAAAACAGTTCTTCATTATAGCAATGCCACAAGACACAATCAATTTCCAAACTGTGATCCTCTCCCAGTTTAAAACATTTTTCTATTATATGCATACTTGCTAGCACTCTCGTTTTCAGCTTTGACAAAAATTACAGAGAGAAAAGATAGAAAGCAAGCAAAGATTAATAGGATCCAACCTCAGCGGCCTGATACTTTCTCAGTTGCTAAAATAAATCAACAAATATGCCAGGAAAGCTACTATCTCATCTTAAAAGCATCAGCCATAGAGTATAATGGGATTTATGCATATTAAAGTAGCAGGCTGCAAATGCCAGTAGATAGCACACTGTTATTTAAGAGGAACAAAAAGCAGCACCACTATCCACTATACAATACAAATTAAATGGAAAATCACAGCTACTTAAAGGGCTTGCCTAAAAGTAAAATAAATTCAACTTTAGAATTGTAATCTTTGATTTTTCACTACAGTTAATATATTCATGCAAAGCCATTACTTTAATAACATTTAAGTGTAGAATTCACTCACCAGCAGTGACGAATGTGTTTATTTGTAGCCTAAATTTTTTTCTCATGGTAAACTCCATCCATTACAATACCTCTAGGCCTGTGTAAATAAAATTAAACACTATATTTTCCCAAAAGACAAAAATTAAAATGAAGGCTAAATTGGATACCAAACTCATTTCAAAACCAGATCAATTTAATTGTAATGTGGAATTGATCTCTTCAATTCACTTCAGCATACCTAAAATGGCCACAACTTCCCAGAGGGATTGGGAGATGGGATTGACAGCCTGTAAAACACAGCCACAAAGCAATTTAAATACTTAAGAAAAAAGAATGAAACTTTCAATTCAGTGCTCAGATGAAGATAAGAACACTTTGTCTTTGACATCTTTCCACATATATTTGAGCATCTTCCTTTCTCACCAGAAACAAGCATAGCTCTCAAGTTTGCTCTTGCCTCCTTAAATTCCACTTTAGATTCTTTATGTACTTCTGATTGCACATAAATTCTGAGTGATACTTCGTTTCTCCCCATAGGCTGACCTCCCCAAATTTTCATTTTTGTTTTACAAAGTGTTAAACACATATATTATCAGTTTTTATAAATATGTAAATTTATCAAAGACTTATTATCTCAAACTTTGAGAGGAGTCACCATTCAAAGCACAGTTCCTAAATTTGCATTTCTTTCAAAAAATGTTCTCCTTAATGGGACTGACCACAGGATCACTTGCAATCACCAGGTCTTTATTGTTAACTAAATATAATGAAAATCCTTCCAAAAACATTCTATTTAAATCTAGGTCAAGATAGTAACTTGATCTTTTTTTTTTTAACTAAAATTAATTAAAAGAGCTGTAAAGACAGAGTTGTGGCAAAATCGTATGGTTCACAGAAGGCCAGAGAAGTGTTCTTAAATGTCTGTCTCATGGTTTAGGCATGAGGAAAATCTGATCTCATTCTTGATATTTTTCATCTGTCTGGAGACAACACAGGAAAAAGCCTTGTATTAGGTGCCTACACTTAATATGACATTTAGTTGTTTTAACAACTTTGTATGGTATGTATTATACTCATTTTATGTAAAATAGAACTGTGATGCAGAAAGATTGAGTAACCTACCTAAAGTTACATAATTAGTAAGGGAAAAACGAGATTCCTAGCACTTATTTGAGACTAAATACTCTTACCACTGCAGTATGCTTTCTTTGTGCCCATTAAAATCTAGACTCAAACGGCTTTTAAATTACCAATTTAAATAAATCATCGTTAAGCCACTAATTGTATAATTCTGTTACATTAGAACTTCATGACTCCTTAATGCACTAGAAACTGCCTTATACATTCTATAATGATAGACTAGGTACCCATCTTCAATTGTTCAAAACATTTTGTGACTCACCCTACTTCCAGAGAAATAATTGCTTTCATAAATGATAAATTTAGAATCCTGGGAAGATGGCCGCCTAAGAACAGCTCAGGACTTCAGCTCCCAGTGAAAGTGCAGAGGGTGAGTGGACGCTGCATTTCCTGACGAATTTTTATTGCCCACAGACCAGGAGATATCCAGGCAGAGGGGTCGCCAGTGCCACAGTCCTGGCCAGTGCGGCTGTTTTGGCCCCAGCGGGGCTAATTCGGCCCCTGCAGCTGCTGTGACCACGCCCTGTTGTGGTTCTCCGAACAAAAGCCACTGGTCTGGGAGCCCTCTTAGCTGGCGATCAGAGCCCTGAGACGGCAGAGTTGCCCATTCATCTGAAATAGCGAGCCAGGCCAGGAGATTCCTAGGCAAAAAATCCGCGAGGAGCCGGCTCCACTGCTTGAGCCGACTAAGTGAGTCGCAGCACGGGAGATCCCGGCGCCTTTTCAACAAGTGACTGGAACTCGGGGTCCTTCAACTTAAAAGACTCTGAGTCAGGGAGCCAGGTGATCAGGCTTGGTTGGTCCCAGCCCCCCACCCCCAACAACAACGAAAACAAAAACAGTAATTGGAAACTCTCTGGGTTGAGCCCTTCAAACCAAGCACAGCTGAACCCGGGACGTCCCACTCGGTGCGGAAGAAGGCAGGCCGCCGTCGCCTCGGCAACCTGCCACAACAGAGAGAGTCCGCCATAACAGAGGCAGGGCCACCATTGCAGAGACAGTTCTAACTACGCCCATATAAACAGGACTGCAGGGAAGAGCACAGGGCAGCTGGACGGAGCCCACAGCAGCTCAGCAAAGCCTCTGCAGGCAGGCAGTGGCTAGGCGTGCTGCTATCTGGGCGGGTCAGACCTGAAAGAAAAATCAAAGAAGGCAGTAGCGCAAAGGAAACTCATAAAGCCCCAACTCCCCAGGACAGAGCACCTGGGAACAAAAAGTGCTTTATGAGTTCAGCTGCAGAAGACCTAAACGTACCTGCCCAGCAGCTCTGAATGAACAACGGAGCTCACAGCTCAGGACTTAAGCCCCAGTAAAAGATAGACTGTCTCCACAAGTAGCTCCCTGACCCCCATAGATCCAAAGATTCGCGTCATAAAGGAGAGAACGGACTGACAGTAGGCGAGCATCCTTCTGGGACAAAGATAGTGGAAGAGGAAACTGGCGGCAACCCTTACTGTTCTGCAGCTGCTGCAGGTGATCCCCAGGCAAGCAGGGCCTGGAGAGGACCTCAGCAGTCCTACAGCAGAGGGGCCAGACTGTTAGAAGGAAAGCTTTAAAAAAATAAAAATAAAAGAAGTAACTTCAGCATTCACGAACTAGAAGCTCACTTGGAGACCCAATCCGAAAGACAGTAACTACAAAGACAACAGGTGGATAAACCCACAAAAATGGGAAGAAACCAGTGCAAAAAGGATGAAAACTCCCGAAACCAGAACACCTCTCCTCCTAAAAGGGATCACAACTCCTCACCAGCAAGGGAACCAGACTGGATGGAGAAGGAGGGTGATGAAATGACAGATTCAGACTTCAGAAGGTGGGTAGTAAGAAACTACAGTGAGCTAAAAGAACATGTTCTAACCCAACGCAAGCAAACTAGGAACCTTGAAAAAAGATTGGACGAAATGCTGACGAGAAAGGATAGCATAGAGAGAAATATAAGTAAATTGATGGAGCTGAAAAACACAACACAAGAACTTCGTGAAGCATGCACAAGCTTCAACAGCTGAATTGACCAAGCAGAAGAAAGGATATCAGAGGTCAAAGATCAACTCAATGAAATAAAAAGAGAAGGCAAGAACAGAGAAAAAAGCACAAAAAGGAATGAACAAAATCTTCAAGAAATGTGGGACTATGTGAAAAGACCTAATTTACGTTTCATAGGTGTACCTCAATGTGATGAAGAGAATGAATCCAAGCTGGAAAATACTCTTCAGGATATTATCCAGGAAAACTTCCCCAACCTAGCAAGGCAGACCAATATTCAAATCCAGGAAATACAGAGAACACCACAAAGATATTCCTCAAGAAGAGCAACCCCAAGGCACATAATCGTCAGATTCACCAGGGTTGAAATGAAAGAGAAAATGCTAAGGGCAGCCAGAGAGAAAGGTCGGGTTACCCACAAAGGGAAGCCCATTAGACTCACAGCAGATCTCTCAGCAGAAACCCTACAAGCCAGAAGAGATTGGGGGCCAATATTCAACATCCTTAAAGAAAAGAACTTTCAACCCAGAATCTCCTATCCAGCCAAGCTAAGCTTCATAAGGGAAGGAAAAATAAAATCCTTTGTGAACAAGCAAGCACTCAGAGATTTCATCACCACCAAACCTGCTCTACAAAAACTCCTGAAAGAGGCTCTACAAATATAAAGGAACAACCAGTACCAGCCAGTCCAAAAACACACCAAATGGTAAAAGAGCATCAACACAATCAAGAATCTGCATCAACTAACCAAAAAAACAGCCAGGTAACATCAAAATGACAGCATCAAATTCACACATAACAATACTATCCCTAAATGCCAATGGACTAAATGCCCCAATCAAAAGACACAGACTGGCAAATTGGATAAAAAGTCAAAACCCATCAGTGTGCTGTATCCAGGAAACCCATCTTACATGCAAGGATACACAAAGGCTCAAAATAAAGGGATGGAGGAAGATCTACCAAGCAAATGGAGAGCAAAAAAAAAGCAGGAGTTGCAATTCTCATCTCTGATAAAATAGACTTTAAAGCAACAAAGATCAAAAGAGACAAAGAAGGACATTACATAATGGTAAAAGGATCACTGCAACAAGAAGAGCTAACGATCCTAAATATATATGTACCCAATATAGGAGCACCCAGATACATAAGGCAAGTTCTTAATGACTTACAAAGAGACTTAGACTCCCACACAATAATAGTGGGAGACTTTAACACCCCATTGTCAATATTAGACAGATCAACCAGACAGAAAATCAACAAAGATATCCAGGACCTGAACTCAGACCTGGAACAAGCAAACCTAATAGACATTTACAGAACTCTCCACCCCAAATCCACAGAATACATTCTTCTCAGCACCACATCACACCTACTCTAAAATTGACCACATAATTGGCAATAAATCACTCCTCAGCAAATGCAAAAGAACAGAAATCATAACAGTCTCTCAGACCACAGTGCAATCGAGTTAGAACTCAGAATGCAGAAACTAACTCAGAACCGCACAGCTTCATGGAAACTGAACAACTTGCTCTTGAATGTTGACTGGATAAACAATGAAATGAAGGCAGAAATAAAGATGTTCTTCAAAACCAATGAGAACGAAGACACAACATACCAGAATCTCTGGGACACATTTAAAGAAGTCTCTAGAGGAAAATACATAGCAATGAGTGCCCACATGAGAAGAAGGGAGAGATCTAAAATTGACACCCTATCATCAAAATTGAAAGAGCTAGAGGAGCAGGATCAAAAAAACTCAAAACCTAGCCAAAGACAGGAAATAACTAAGATCAGAACAGAACTGAAGGAGATAGAGACACAAAAACTCTTCAAAAAATCAATAAATCCAGGAGCTGGTTTTTCGAAAAGATCAACAAAATAGATAGACCACTAGCCAGATTAATTAAAAAGAGAGAATAACCAAATTGATGCAATAAAAAACGATAAAGGGGATATCACCACAGATTCCACAGAAATCCAAACTATCATCAGAGATTATTACAAACAACTCTACGCACATAAACTAGTAAACCTGGAAGAAATGGATAAATTCCTGGACACCTGCATCCTCCCAAGCCTAAACCCGGAAGAAGCTGAAACCCTAAATAGACCAATAACAAGGTCTCAAGTTGACGCAGCAATTAAGAGCCTACCACCCAAAAAAAGCCCAGGTCCAGATGGGTTCACAGCTGAATTCTACCAGACATACAAAGAGGAGCTGATACCATAACATAGATGCAAAAATCTTCAATAAAATACTGGCAAACCAATTACAACAGCATATCAAAAAGCTCATCCACCATGATCAAGTAGGATTCATCCCAGGGACGCAAGGCTGGTTCAACATACGCAAGTCCATAAACGTAATTCACCACTTAAACAGAACCAAAGACAAAAACCACATGATTATCTCAATTGATGCAGAGAAGGCCTTTGACAAAATTCAACAGCCCTTTATGCTAAAAACCCTCAATAAACTAGGTATTGATGGAACGTATCGCAAAACAATAAAAGCTATTTACGACAAACCAACAGCCAATATCATACTGAATGGGCAAAAACTGGAAGCATTCCCTTTGAAATCTGGCACTAGACAAGGATGCCCTCTCTCACTACTCCTATTCAATATAGTACTGGAAGTTCTAGCCAGAGCAATCAGGCAAGAAAAAGAAATAAAGGGTATTCAAATTGGAAAGGAGGAAATCAAATTGTCTCTATTTGCAGATGACATGATTGTATATCTAGAAGACCCCATCATCTCAGCCCAAAATCCCCTGAAACTGATAAACAACTTCAGTAAAGTCTCAGGATACAAAATCAACGTGCAAAAATCACAAGCATTGCTATACACCAGTAACAGACTTAAAGGGAGCCAAATCAAGAACGAACTGCCATTCACAATTGCTACAAAGAGAATAAAATACCTAGGAATACAACTAACAAGGGACGTAAAGGACCTTTTCAAGGAGAACTACAAGCCATTGCTCAATGAAGTAAGAGAGGACACAAACAGATGGAGAAACATTCCATGTTCATGGTTAGAAAGAATCAACATCGTGAAAATGGCCAGACTACGCAAAATAATTTACAGATTAAACGCTATTCCCATCAAGCTACCAATGACCTTCTTCACAGAACTGGAAAAAAACACCTTAAATTTCATATGGAACCAAAAGAGAGCCCGCATAGCCAAGTCAATTCTAAGCAAAAAGAACAAAGCAGGAGGCATCACACTACCGGACTTCAAACTATACTACAAGGCTACAGTAATCAAAACAGCATGGTACTGGTACCAAAACAGAGATACAGACCAATGGAACAGAACAGAGGCCTCAGAGGAAATACAACATACCCGCAACCATCTGATCTTCGACAAACCTGACAAAAAGAAGCAATGGGGAAAGGATTCCCTGTTTAATAAATGGTGTTGGGAAAACTGGCTAGCCATGTGCAGAAAGCAGAAACAGGACCCCTTCCTGACACCTTACACCAAAATTAACTCCAGATGGATTAAAGACTTAAACATCAGACCTAATACCATAAAAACCTTAGAAGAAAATCTAGGCAAAACCATTCAGGACATAGGAGTAGGCAAGGACTTCATGACCAAAACGCCAAAAGCAATGGCAACAAAAGCCAAAATAGACAAATGGGACCTAATCAAACTCCACAGCTTCTGCACGGCAAAAGAAACAGTCAGTAGAGTGAATCGGCAACCAACAGAATGGGAAAAAATTTTTGCAGTCTACCCATCTGACAAGGGGCTGATATCCAGAATCTACAAAGAACTAAAACAGATTTACAAGAAAAAAAAACAAAATTCAAAAATGGGCAAAGGATATGAACAGATACTTTACAAAAGAAGACATACAGGAGGCCAAAAAGCATATGAAAAAATGCTCATCATCACTGGTCATCAGAGAAATGCAAATCAAAACCACATTGAGATACCATCTCACACCAGTTAGAATGGCGATCATTAAAATATCTGGAAACAACAGATGCTGGAGAGGATGTGGAAAAATAGGAACACTTTTACACTGTTGGTGGGAATGTAAATTAATTCAACCATTGTGGAAGACAGTGTGGCGATTCCTCAAGGACCTAAAAATAGAAATCCCATTTGACCCAGCAATCCCATTACTGGGTATATATCCAAAGGATTATAAATCTTTCTACTATAAGGACACGTGCACACGAATGTTCATAGCAGCACTGTTTACAATAGCAAAGACCTGGAACCAACCCAAATGCCCAACGATGATAGACTGGATAGGGAAAATGTGGTACATATACACCATGGAATATTATGCAGCCATCAAAAACGATGAGTTCACGTCCTTTGTAGGGACATGGATGAACCTGGAAACCATCATTCTCAGCAAACTGACACAAGAGCAGAAAATCAAACACTGCCTATTCTCACTCATAGGCGGGTGTTGAACAATGAGAACACATGGACACAGGGAGGGGAGCACTACACACTGGGGTCCGTTGGGGGGAAATGGGGAAGGGACGGGGCGATGGGGAGGTGGGAAGAGATAGCATGGGGAGAAATGACAGATACAGGCAAGGGGACAGAAGGCAGAAAACCACACTGCCATGTGTGTACCTATGCAACAATCTTGCATGTTCTTCACATGTACCCCAAAACCTAAAATGCAATAAAAAAAATTTTTAAAAATGATAAATTTAGAAGGAACCCAGAGAGATTATTTAAAAGTTACATAGCTTCAACTCGATAGAAATATAGCAATCTACATATGTGTTCTTTTTTTATCTCTTTTAGTATAATGTATTTCTGAAAAATGTGAATTACAATTTAAGTGCCTATTGTAAAATAGTGCTCTCTTAGGTAAATTGATGCATCTGCCTTTTAAATCTAATTTCTACTGAGTATTTGATATTCCCTTTAATAGCATCAAGGACAACTTATGAAGCAAACTATTTAATATCAATGGTGCAAATCAAGTGTAAGTTCTGAATTTGGGAAATAATTCAACCAAAGTAGGAGAGAAAAATTAAAGATGAATTAGTATAGAGAAAGCCATAACAACACGAAAACTTAGAGCAGCAACTGATGATCCCGAAATAGAGGTAATTTTTATTTTAAAAACAAGTTTAGAGCAAAGAACATTGAATCACAGGCAATCTATTGAGAAAGATGAATATGTTATATAGACTATGGTATGACTAAACCATCTTGTAGCACTTAAATATTTAAAAATATTCTTCTCATCCATTGTAATAAACTGGCAAATATATTACTGAGCAAAATCACAACTATGTATAGCATCTTGGCTTTATTAGCTTCTATGAAATATTCAAGTTAAAAATCAGACATAAAAAGTCATTATCAACCATACATAGTAAAAATTTTACAATATATCATTTCTTTAATACAATCTCTATACAAACATGTTCTTTATTCATTTATATTAAACCTAAATGGAAATACAAATAAAACATATTTAACTTGTTGATGGAAGGCTGTCATTATTTCCACATGTGGTTTCTACACTTTTTAGGAATTTCAACTTTTATTGCTCAATTGGATAGTCTGCATAGGCCCAAATTTGACATAATTTGTATTTCTAATTAATTTCTGGATCAGTGCCCACTGTGCAGCAATAAAAGTGACAGCCTGGCCAATTTAGAACTGTGCAGGCTTGTACAGTTAATCAGTAGAATCAGAAATTTCGGTTTCAGTTTAATTTTGTGGTTCAATATATATACTCAGCTTTTCTCGATTACCCTAAAGTAAGAAGCAAGGAAGGGACTAGAAGAATTTTGTCTTCTCAAAAGCATTAAGTGAAACTATTTATAGACTGTCACTTTTAGCAAAGGCATTATCACATTTATTGACTGTCCAAAGGAGGATGTTGGAAACTACCATGTCATGATGCTTCTGTGGCCTGGATCAGAAGAAAAGACTGGAAAACTCAAAGATGGGCAAGTCAGGTAAGGGTTGTCTTTTATAAATGTTTGGACATATCATCCTCAGTTTTGTAACTCTGAAATTGATATTCTCCAAAATTAGGCAAATGTAGTTCTTTTTATTCCTTTATGCTACATAAAATTTGGTGGTATCCCTTACTCCTTTAAAAATTAAATACATAGGATCCATTTCTCTTTTGTGGAGAGGGCAATTTTTTGAAACGTGGTTAAGCAATTCATTACTCAAGAAATCCGGGAGATAGTATCTTAAAGATAGCAGATACAGGTATCTCTAGGTCCCACTAAGAACACCTTTCAAGTCCAGAATTCTTTTAACAGAGACTCAACTTACCCCTACAAAATTTGTGATTCAATATTTTTCTTTCAACTTTTCTCTTAAGAATCCCTAGGCTATGACTACTTGTATTCAAAGATAAAACCAGAAAAGAAAATGAAATCGCATACATGTCTACTCTGCATTGTTTTAAAAGAACCATTTTCATTAGTTTTTAGACAAAAACATGGAATGCAACCCTGTATTTTCTATAGCTTGATCAAAATAAATTAATGATGTATACTTTGAATCTTTCTTTGAGGCCCTCTCTGAGTTGGGGTAGTTTATCTAAAGCTAAAAATGCTGGGCGTGAGGGTGGGGGGACTGCCATTTAGATGTTCAACATCTAGTCTTATGATAGTCCTCATACCATAACTACATGTGATCCTTGAAGAAACGTATGGGTTAAATAGTGGAATTAACCTTATTTAAGGAGTCCCTTGGCCACCACTACGATTTCTAGTTGGTAAGGTGTATAAGAAGAAATGCGGGTGGGAATAAGTACTAATTGCTTCTAAAACAAAGCCTGCACTGAGACTAAACACTCTGTCCAAACTGACTGCTTACTTTAGTTCCTTATCTAGAATACATAGCATTTATCAGGTACAATAAAAAAAAATTATTAAAAAGCCTTTTCTAAATTATTTCATATAACACTAAATTATATTCAAACAAGTGCCTAGATACAAGTCCTCAGAAATCTTTCCCAAATGCGCTTTTGTATTTCTTTAATTTAGTAATTATTAACAAATGAACATTCTGAGAGTTATATCTTTGATGTTTACTCATGATTTACCTTAGCGCTATGAAAATCTGGATTATAGCTTTGTTCCCTAGATTCTCATTCTGTATAGTTGCCTAATTTCTGTTATATTTGATCCGCAAATTTCACTAGCATGTAATGAAAAGGCATTATACAAATTCCCTCTGGAAATTAAATAGGAAAGCCATGCTCCCACAAACTTGGCATATTTCTTGCAATTGATGCCTACTAACAGTGCATTTTAAACCAATTACTCTAACAGCTCTCAAAGAATATGTTTGAATATCATCACTCTGTATTATTCTCAAGAGCCAGTCTTTATGTACAGAGACTACATACACTCTTAAACAACAGATGCCTTAGGTGGAAGATGAGCCTGTCATAAAGTATCTGCCACCTGCTTTTGCCCATCATTATTCCCTTAATAGCTTCCTACCTGTGGGCACATTGAGCCACCAAAGACAAGTGTCATTCCCAAAAGTATCACCACAAAAGCAATACTTATGAGGCTGGCCTAAGACAGCCAGCTGAACAGCATTTCCCAGTACACTGCTGCAATATGTCATTTCTGAAAATGCCATGTTAGTGGATGTGACTTTGGGAATTGACTTAATAACAATAATAACAATAAAAATGGATGGCACTTAGCAAGGAAAGTGTCTTTCATCCCAAAAGGCCCACAAGTGCTTGAGGCTCAGAAATGCGGTCAACTCTAAGAAGAAGGGCAATGGCACTCAGCACAGTAACAAAAGCTCTGGAAATGATCACCAAGGAGAGCTATTCAAGCTTTCAACTAAAAAAGATATCAAAAGCTTTTTATTTTCCACATCCAGTGATATAACCTTGGATTTTCATTCTTTCAGAAGGGTGTCCAAATATCAAAAATAGACTTTTGTATCCCACTCTAGACAGAAACTATTGAGTGGGAAGGAAAATTGACCTTGCAGCTCTGGAGCTCAGGCTTAGAAGGTATCAAAATGGATCCAAATCACCTTGGTATACTCTTTACTACCCAGGATCTCAATGGAACCACCCTATTAGAAAGACGCACTGTTAAAACATAAGCCAAGTGGCTTTCTACTTGAAAGAGAGGTAATGAAGTTTGAACGCTGAGTAAATCTGACCCTTGCAGACCTTGTTTCACAGAAAAAGTTTCATCATGCTGGTTAATGGCTTTTTGATCTTGCTGAATCAAACTTCCACAGTTGGGACTGGCTGACTTCTTAGGTTCATTTACTACATGTATGTATAATGTTGGCTATGATAATATATTCTGATTCATACCAAGAAATATTTGTGCACAAGAGGCTGTAATGAGTATTCTTTTCTTGGACCATGAATACTTATTTTCTCTTTAACATAAGCATGCTGTTAGAATTGCTGTTTGGCCAATTTTATCTAAAATTACTGTGATTTAGTTCAGACTACCATAGTACCAGAAGGACTTTGACATTTCCCCCTATGGCTTTGTTGTTAACCACAAAGTAACCACATTTAGTGGACTTCTTTGTTAAGGCTTCACTTCTGATTCTAAGATTTCACAATTATTCCATTATTTTTGGCAAACTAACATTTTTCTTCCCTGCCCAATTACTATCTCATAAAACTTTTTAAAAGTCCATCTAATACTTTCTCTCCCATGATAAATTTTCTTTATGACAGTGTGACTATTGGTAGAACAGGCATTTCAAATGGTTTGCCTCCTTGAGTAATACATACATGTTGCCCATACACTGGTTATTTTTACTATCTTCTGACATTTCACCGGACTTTGCCCTCTAAAATTGACAAAAGCTAACACATTCTTGGAGTAAAATCCCCATGATCCAGAAACAAATAGTGTTATGCTCTAGTATAGTTCCAAACTCAGCTGGCTCTGGGTCTCATCTAAGATCTACTGAATGAGTATCTCTGGAAGGAGGGACCTATATTTTCAACACTCTCCCTAAGGGTGTTTCATGAGTTAAATTTCTTATACAAATTCTACCAATAAAAACTTGAAATAACTGAGGCTCAAACAAAGTAAAGACTTGCAGATTTCCATTTTTCTGTTACAAATTGGGACATAGGCAATGCCAAATTGGTATAGAAACACTAAAAACTCAGTGGAGCCCGGTTTCCTTCTTTCTGCTCTACCATCTTTAATCATGGCTTTCATCTTCAATGTTGATTCATGTTCCAAATTATCAGCTTGCTTTTTTCTTTTGAGGCAGAAAAAGGAGAAAATGAGATGAAGAAAAAATGAAGTATTCTCATGTTGACGGATTGCCCTTGAAGCAGCCTTCTCAGTATCCCAGAAATTACTTATGCAAACATCTCATAACCCAGAATTTATACAAGATACTTCACCCAAGATACATTGCCTCCTTCTTGGACACCTTGCTACCCCAAATAAAATTGGGGAATTTTATTTGGGGTAGGAATAAAATAGGAATAAAATGAAATAGGAACAAAATGTCCTATTTCAAGGAAGATGGAGGGAGCAGGCAACTAACATGTATCTCTCGATCAGCAACTGATAATCACTGCTCAAAATTCTTGACAGGTTTGAAAATTAGTGTTCTGGTCAACTTAGCTAATAATGATTAATGAATTTTCTACCGTAAGTTATTATGTAGATGAATCCAATAGTATGAAGACCAGTATTAACTAGTACTAATTTGACACTTATGATTTTTCAGGTAGTGGCCTAACAGCTTTGCATGACTTATGTAATTTAATCTTCACCCAAACACTATGAAGTCGGTTTTGTTATTAGCTTCATATATTTACCTGAGAGGAAAACAGGCAAAGAGAGGTTTGGTAGCTTGTCCAAGATTACACAGCTACTAGTTGGTAGAAGTCAGAGCCTCAGATAGCCATCAGACTACACAACCTTATTCCAAAATTACACACATTTTTCTCATGATAAGCACTCCAAAAGTTTTGAGTATTTTTAAAATAGTTACAACTAAGGTGGAACAAGTTTATTGCTTTTCTAGGCACAAGTTATTTGCTGCCTTTGCAACCTTCATTCTGAAACCTCAAAAGAGGCAAAATTGTAATTTATCTTGATAGAAAAAAATTCCCCTAAGAAAAACTGACAACCTTATAGAGTTATTAAGATATTTCCATGTCAAAATACTTTCTATCCCACAGAAACTGCTTTTTGTAGCAAAATCCCTAAGGTGAATCTGCCAAAGTTACTTAGGCTTGTAATGCATGCTTTCTTACCACTTGCGTATTTGTGAAATCTTTTTTCACAGCATATGAAGATGGACCTGAATACAGCAGAATTGGATGTTACTGAAAAACTCAATGGATTCAGTCCACCGTGGCTACTAAATGAGTTTTATAAGAGAACATAGGAAAGGACGCTTCCATTATTACTCACATGACAGTCTTCACAATTGCAGTAGAACCCAACAAATATTTTTGTTACATCAAGTCTATGTGACTCATTACATGAAACATGAGAAAACTTTTCAATTTGGGGTATGTTTCTCTGCCACTGAAAACTTTGTGTGATCTTGGGGAAACAATGTAACTTGTTGAGCCTCAAGATGATCATTTATAAAATGTAGATTGTGGTAAATTAGCTTCAAGTTTTCTTCAATTTCCATAATTCTGTGTTTCAGTGACCTTTCCTTAATCAATTTTATATTCTACAATGATCTGTACACTGTCTTAGCAGAGAGGGCTCAGTGGTTATTGGATTGCTGGAGGGGTGAATGTTTGGGAGAATAAAATGAATAGAAATGGATGAAGACATGAATATGTATGTGAACAAATTAGATTTTCCATCCCAGAAAAAAAAATTATGTTAATCTGTAGTTTTCAGATTCAAATAACTTTCTTAAAAATCAGCTTTATAACTTTTTATTAAGGACACTATTAAACACAGAAAAAATAATAAAGCAGGAGTGCAATAAACATCCACATACCCATCACCCAACTCAAAAAAAATTAACTTGCTGCCATTCTTTGTTTTATATATACCTAACAATATTTTTTCATGTAAATAAAGCAAATCTTAGGTATATCATTCACCAATAAAAATTAAGCCACTTTGATAAATTCTGCTTTCTAGTCTGCTACAGAAACTGAAATATTTTACCTAATTGCTTATAGTTCCCTAATATTTTGTATTTATTTTGCATGTGCTTAGAATCTTATTAATGTTTAAAAATGTTCTTGAAAACCAAAACTTTTACACAGGCTTTGTTTTTTAAAGATGGTTATTAGATGGGTAAAAATATTTAGCTCTAAATTCTATCAGGTGTATAGGTAGGCCATTCAGTTACTGCCTAAGCAGAAGGAGAGACTGATAATGATTTAGGAGAGCAAGGTGCAACACCAATCCCTGATTCAAATCTCCATGACTTTTTTTTAACCTGTTTTAAATTCCAGGCCCTAAGCATAGCTATATAAAATTAAGTTCTACATCCGACTTACATGCATGCACACACATTTTAAAAACCCCTCCAAGCTAACTATAAATAATTCAGATTTGTCTACCTTTTGCAACTGACCATATTTCAGCTCCTATTTATCACCAAAGAAAATTAAAAAAAAAAGCTAAACTTTCTTTGTCTACAATTTATTTTTTCTTTCCCAGCTCCCCTATATTCTTCTCCATCCATCCTTTCTCAGGATGCTTTTACTTGCAGTCCCACATTTTGGTTCTTATCAGCTAACCATTAAAAGCATGTCTATGTCTCCAATACATTCAATCATTTTTTTCTTATCAATTTATACTTTTTAAATTTACTCCTTTATTTCTCCCCAGACATATCAAGATTAGCACAATTTATATAAAATGAAATGGACTTTAATTTACATATTATTGTAGATCAAACTTCCTGCTCCACTCTGTATTATTTTCCCATTCCTAAAACTATCTTCAACATTTTCTCAAGAAACACTTCTCAAAAATGCCAGTTTTGTTTAGCAACTTGTTAAATAAATGAGGAAAAGGAGAAGAAAAGTTTCATTTGAAATGGATCAATTCTAGCTGTATCAAAGCAGAATCAAATGAGAAGGTCACAATTATAAAGTATTTAGCAGATAATACAGGCTTTTATCTTCATGACATCACTGGAGAAAGATTTTTTAGATAATACACAAAGTTATGAACCATGAACAAAAAGATTAATAAATTGGCCAAATGAAAATTAAGAACTGTTCATTAATAGAACATTAAAACACAGGTAACACAATGGAAGAAGACAGTTGCTAGACTAGGTCTAAGACTTAGTATTCAGAAAAAAATAAAAATATATCATTAATAAAAACAATTTGACATCCCAGAAGAAAAACAGGCAAAAGACATACACAAAAACACTTGAAAAGTGGAAATCTAAGTGACTTAAACGCTTGAACTAGGGTTCAACCTCACTACTAATCAGGGAAATAGTAATTTTGTTTACAAGCTGGAACTCTGATAAATTGCTGGTAGGAGTGTAAATTGGTAACTCTAGTTTGAGTAATAATGTTAAAGATAAGCATTTCCTGTGACCCCTCAATTTCATTTCTAAGCATTTGCCTTAGATATACTTGTATATATGTGTACGAGGATACACATATATGTATACTTAAACACTTTGTAAATGTTCAGAGCCACATTTATAATATAGCTCAAAGGAGAAACAACCTAAATGTCTACTAACAAGTGCATAGATAAACCTACATGATGATGAAAATGAAATAATCATCTGTAAATGCAACATGATGGATAATCTTACAAACACAAAACTGAACCAATACAACATACAAAAGTATATCATATGTAGTATAGTTATACAATGTATAATTTCACATAATTATACAGATATATAATTTCATATAATTATACATATACAGTGTAATTTCATTTATATAAACTTCAAAAATGGGAAAATGGCCCACTTTGGGTTTGGCTATTCTAACATTCTATTTCTTGACCTGGAGTGATGATTAAGCATTTACTTAGTAGCTACTCCCTAACCTATGTATTTGTTTTATGCTCTCTTTAGTATGCACGTCTTATTTACAGTAGAAATTATAAGTTGACCTGAGATTCTTCTAAAATATGCTATTCCTTAAGTAATGATATCCATATGTGGTCATAGGTCTTAACATTTTTCAGTTAAAATTTTAAATATTTTTTCTTAATATGTTGACATACAGAATGGCACACAGGAGACAAAATTAAACAGTGCTAAATACTTTGTCATATTTTCTTCACATTGATCCATTTAAAAAAGAAATACCATAAATGCAGCTAAAGTTACTTTCATCCATTTATCTTTGCTCCCTCATCCAAAGAAAGTTTTATTTGATGCAACAGCATAATTAGCCTGTTTTTAAATATATATACACATGTATATACTGTGTGTACATATATAACCTGTATATTTGTAACTGAATATTTGTATTATATTAAATATTTATGTACATACAACATATACACATGTATATTTGTAATTGAATATGCACATACAATATATACACATGTATATATTTGTGTTTGTAACTGAATAGTTAAAACTTCTTAAAATGCATATAAAACCATAACATAGCTACATTTTGCAACTAACTTGATCATTTCAAAATTTTTATTATTTATGTATTTTAATGAATGTTCCAGGTATTTTTTTGACTGCTGCATTCTATTATATTAATAAAATACAGTGTACTAATCCATTCCCTTATTGAGGAACAATTCATTTGATTCTATTTGTTTCCTATAACAAAGAATGAAACATCAAAAATTTCTTATATATGTCTCTTTGCACACGAGAATATCTTGAGTTGAGAATGTTTTTAAAAAATACAGACAACATTAAAATTTAAACAACTCATAATTTTACCAATAGAAACAATCGCTTTAACTATTTTTATATAACTCACTCTTCCCACAGACACAATGAAATTGAAAAATTGTGTAGCACATATACACCTATCCTGGCATTTCATGTTCTACTTCTTACAATGAGTAACTTCATATACGATAGAATATTCTTCAGAAAGGTGTTCATCAATGGCTACATGGCCAATGGCTACATGGCGTTCTCTTTTACAAATGGACCATAATTTATATAACCATTTGTCACTGTCGCATGTAGCTGTTTTCAGTTACTCTGTTCTCCCTCCAGTTTCTGATACTCTAGCCAATCCAGTTTTCTTTCAGTTCTTTACACATACTTACTACTCCTTTCATATATAACTGCCCAAAATGAACTTAACGTTTGTGCCTCCCCAAAATCCTTATGTTGAAACCTTATTCTCAAGGTGATGGTATTAGGTGGTGGGGCCTTTGAGAAGTGATTAAGTCATGAGGGTGGGGTCCTCATGGATGAGATTAGAGCCCTTACAAAGGAGGCTGCAGAGAGCTGCCTGACCCCTCCCACCATGTGATGGCAGAGCAAGAAAAAGTATAGGAGCCTACCTGTGAGGAAGCAGGTACTCGCGCCTTGATATTGAACTTTCCAGGCTCCCAAACTATGAGAAATAAATGATGATCACTTATAAGCCTACACTTACGGTGTTTTGTTACAGCAGCACAAATGAGCTAAGACATAGTCTCGGCACACATAGCTCACTCTGTTCTTTCCTGCAGTTTTCACATGGCGTATCTTCTCAGTGAGATCTCAATGTTACTATCCCTTAACCAAGGAGGCAATCTCTAATAGCTCCTTCTAAGTTATTTTCTTTTTCATGCACTTATTTGTCCAAATAATATCAGACAGTGTAACTATTTCTTTATATATCTTTATCTGTGACGGCAAGGATATGGTTGTTCTTCATCACCTTCGGTATTGAAAAAGTTAGGTACCACACAATTACAAGAATTCACACTGTAGTCATCACAGATTTTTATATTTATTACAACAGTGTTCTACAAGATGTCCATAAAGTATCTTGAGAAAAGGGATTTCTTTTAAAATTTCAGTCCATGTTAGCTACTGGCTACTCAAGAATTATTAAATGAACTCATTATAATTTATTCATATCTTTGACACCAGTGTTTTTATCAATGTTTATCTTCTATGCTAGAATTCCCCATGTTTCCCTGGTGTTGACCACCCCAGATGAATCCATGGAACACAAGCATAGGTCCTTTGTGACACTTGATTTAAGAACAGTAATTTGACATTTACAGAGAATGAAACATCATATATTTTTGACACTGAAAAATTTAAAGCCTAAACAACCATAAAGATTTAAATAACTTTATAAAAATAAATAGGCAACACATGGTAAAGTAGTCTTAAGAATTCTGACTTGCTTTCAAAAGGCTGAGAGTACACCATGCCTTTTTGAAGGGATTATTTTCATACTAATTATCTAAAAATGAAGTTTTACGTTTTCCCCCCAAAAAATCAAAGATTAGTTAATATTGAAATCACAAATGCTTCTAATTCTGAGAAGACTATGTCGACATTTTTGTAGATCACAATAATCTACCCCATTTTCACTAACGCAAATACTCTATTACGCTCATAAAGTCAAGAATAATCAAAGTATATTTGGCGCATTAAAATAAGCCTCCTCTACATCTAACATTATGAAAAAATAAACCTTGGCAGCCACATTTCAGCAATGATAGAAATTTTTCTGACAGCTTTCCTCTCTGTTGCTCTTAAGATGACTTAAATGAATGTTAGGTGGATTAGTAAGATTCTGTTCAAACTAACAGAGTATCATGTCTATACAGCTACTTTAAAATCTCAACATTAGTCTGAAGAGCAGAAGAATTTCACATATATGAGACTGAGTTTATGAATACCAAATACACTTTTTAGAAAAATTCATTATCTTTGATTTGGGGAGGGGAGGTTTCAATTCAGTCAAATATAGCACTAGAGCTAACCGATAAAACTGGATTGTAGATTATATACTTATGCAGCTGTATTCTTTTTTTTTTTTTTTTTTTTTTTTTTTTTTTTTTTGAGACGGAGTTTCACTCTTGTTACCCAGGCTGGAGTGCAACAGCGCGATCTCGGCTCACCGCATCCTCCGCCTCCTGGGTTCAGGCAATTCTCCTGCCTCAGCCTCCTGAGTAGCTGGGATTTCAGGCACGCGCCACCAGCTAATTTTTTTTTTTTTTTTTTTTTTTTGTATTTTTAGTAGAGACGGGGTTTCACCATGTTGACCAGGATGGCCTCGTTCTCTTGACCTTGTGATCCACCCGCCTCGGCCTCCCAAAGTGCTGGGATTACAGGCGTGAGCCACTGTGCCCAACCCTATGCAGTTGTATTCTTACCTTATAGTCTCAATTTATTGGGACCAAATGAAATTAAATAGCAGCAGTCAGTATTTAATAAAAAAATACTGAAGTCATAGCTAATTTTGGGGTCAGAAGTATAAAATTTGGCTATATGCTAGTACAGAATTTTATTTATTTCAGAGCATTTACAATGGCCAATGGGTACCAAAGGTCAAATAATATACCTATAGATATGGAATTATCATTATTAATTTTGGATTCATTATATTTAACAATTTGTGTGATATTTGTGTATTTATCCCCAATCTTTAGGATTTCTATATGACATTTAACTTAAACAGTTTTAGGGGATCACATGACATGATTAGAGCTATATATGATATACTGAACTGCAGTGCTTAAATTAGAATGAGAACAGATGGAAAATGGGAAACCAATTTGGAGTCTATAATAGTCCAAAGTAAGATAATTAGGGAAAAATTAGAGCAAATTACAATAGGAATTGGCAAGTCACTCCATCTAGAAAATAATAATGTTCAAATGAAAGGGTTTCCCAGAGTATTAGTATCAGAAGCCATGAGGTACTATGTTAAAGAGTGAATAGGAAATGGGAAAATTAAATTGGTGACTCTGAAATAGTCCAAGACTTAAAAAAAAAAAAAGAAATAGAAAAATATATGAAAGGTAGAGAAATTTGTGTAAATTTTTAAATGAAATGGTTATTGGCAGGCTAATGGGACAAGAACTTGACAAGACAAAGAAAAGTGGATAGATGATAGTCCGTATCACTTGGATAGAAAAAGGTTATTCCCCTCTAAGCTAGGAAAGCAACAAGAAAAAATAAATAAATACTAGTGGAACTAGCACAGAAAGAAAGCTCAGATTATTCAAAGGCTAGTGGCTTCTGCCTTCTCTAAGAAAAGGAAGGTATCTGTGAAGTGAAGAGAAATAGAAAAGAGAGGAAAAATAATTTATAACATTGATACACATTAGACACTTACTTCTCAACTTGATGTAGCATAACACACCATAATCTGTAACATTTTCTGTAGAGATAGCTCCTCATATATGAAGAACAGTGACTGTGGAAGAGACTCAAAGATAGCCTCCAACAATGCTTCCCTCTTGGTATTCACATTCTGTATAATACCCTCCCTTTTGTTGAGTGGGCAAGACTTGCAATTTGTTTCTAATGAATATTACTTAGGTTATGAGATAGCACTTCCATGATTATGTTACATAAGACTTCCATCATTCTAATAATCTCTCCTCCCTGCTGGCATTAATGAAGCAAGCTGCCATGTGGTGAGCTGCCCAACGGAGAAGTATACTTGTTCAGAAACTAAGGATGGCCTTTCTCTCTTAGCTCATCAATTACATGTATTTAAATGTTACTTTAGTAGTTATTCTGAAGTTCAGCATAAACATTTTTAGCTAATCTATGTACATCTTCAAATAACATGGCTCTGTTCCATGTGTTCTGAAGAGCTAATAGAGTGTCTCAATTCCTCACTTTCATCCCTTCTGATGCTGTCATTCATTTCACTTATTTATATACAATAATCACCCAATACACTGTTACTATTATCACCTTTAGTAAGTTTTTTTCAGATTAGGGATTTAAATATATTTTATATATTACATAAAATATACATAATATAGTATATATTATATAATACATATTTTATATAATATATAATATATAATGATTATGTATATTATGTATTATATAATACATATGTATTTTAAATCCCTAACCTGAAAACAACTAATACATATAAAACAACTTATATATGTAATATTTATGTTATATATTATATATATATATTTCATCTTTCTTTTCTGATGCCTTCCTTAATATAGATTCAAGCTTTTGATTTATCATTTTCCTTCTCCCTGATTAAACTCTTAACATCTCTCTCAGGGCAGTTCTGTTGGAGATGAATTCCTTTGGTTTATGTCCCTCTGAAAGGTCTTTATCCTTCCTTCCATCTTTAAGGGTAATTTCAAAAGACCCAGTATTCTACATTGGTAGCATTTTTTCCTTCAACACATTATTTTATTCAACTCTGCTCGTGTGATTTCTGTAAAGTAGTCTAATATAATTCTTATGTTTTAAAAAAACAAATCTTGTACTTTAGAATCAGGGGGTACACATGCAGGTTGGTTACAAAGGTACATTGTGTGATACTGAGGTGTGGAGTCTGAATGAATCCATTATTCAGGCAGTAAGCATAACACCCATTAAGTAGTTTTTCCAGCCTTTGCCTACCTCCTCCTCACCACCTTGCCTAATCCTCAATGTCTATTGTTCCCATCTTTATGCCTGTGTGTACACAATATTTAGCTCCCACTTATAAGAACGTGTAGTACTTTTTTGTTTCTGTCTTAATTTGCATAGAATGACAGTTACCAGCTGCATCCATATTGCTGCAAAAGACATGGTTTCATTTTTGTATGGCTCTGTAATATTTCATGGTATATATTTGTGACATTTTGTCTCATCTACCAGTGATGGGCAACTGGGTTGATTCCATGATTTTGCTATTGTGAATAGCACTGCAATGAACATACAGATGTAGATGTCTTTTTGGTGGAATCGTTTATTTTCCTTTTGATATATGTCCAGTAATGGGATTGCCTGTCAAATGGTAGTTCAACTCCTAGTTCTTTGAGGAATCTCCAAACTACTCTAGACATCAGCTGAATTAATTTACATTGTCTTCAATGGCAGGTATGTAAAGTGATCCCTTTTCTCTGCGGCCTCACCAATATGTGTTCTATTTTTTTTAACAAAAGCCACTCTCTTTGAACTGGTGTAAAATGCTATCTCACTTAACGGCATTTTTTAATATTATTTGGCCACTTGTATGTCTTCTTTTAAGACGTGTCTGTTCATGTCCTTTGTCTGTATTTTAATGTGATTATTTGCTTTTTACTTGTCAATTTGCTTAAGAACTTTATAGATTCTGGACATTAGACCTTTGTCACTGCATAGTTTGTGAATAGTTTGCCCATGCTGTAGGTTTTCTGTTTACTCTACTGATAGTTTCTCTTGTTGTGCAGAAGCCGTTTAGCTTGAGACCCACTTGTCAATTTTTATTTTTCTTACAATTGTTGAGGACCTAGCTATGAATTATTTGCAAAGGCCAATATTGAGAAAGGCATTTCCTAGATTTTCTTTTAAGATTCCTACAGTTTGAGGTCTTACATTTAAGTCTCTAACCCTGAGTTAGTTTTCATATATGATACATAGGGTTCCAGTTTCTGTCTTCTACATATAAATAGCCAGTTATCCTAGCATCATGTATTTAATAGGATGTCTTCCCTATGTGATCATCTCAACAGACACAGAAAAAACTTTCAATAAAATCTAACATCCCTAACCATCAAAGGAACATACCCCAATATAGTAAGAGTCATCTATGACAAACCCACAGCCAACATCACACTGAACAGGCAAAAGTTGGAAGCATTCATTTTGAGAACTGGAACCAGAAAGGATGCCCACTCTCACCACTCCTATTCAACATAGTACTAGAAGTCCTAGCCAGAGAAATTAGGCTAGACATAGAAATAAAAGGCATCAAAATGGAAAAAGAGTTCAAACTGAATTATTCTATATTCATGCTACTGAAGACATACTTGAGACTGGGCAATTTATAAAAGAAAGAAGTTTAATTGATTCATAGTTCCACATGCCTGGGGAAGCCTCACATCACAGCAGAAGGAGAAAGGTGTGTCTCACATGGCGGCATACATGAGAAGAGAGACTGTGCAGAGAAACTCCCCTTTTAAACCCATCGGATCTCATGAAACTTACTCCCTATCACAAGAACAGCACAGGCAAGATCTGCCCCCATGACTGATTTACCTCCTATTAGGTGCCTCCCACAACACTTGAGAATTGAGGATGAGATTTGGGTGGGGACAGAGCCAAACCCTATCATTCTGCCCCTGGCCACTCCCAAAGCTCATGCTCTTACATTTTAAAGCCAATTATACCTTCCCAACAGTCCTCCAAAGTCTTAACTTGTTACAGCATTAACTCAGAAGTTTACAGGCTGTCTGAGACAAGGCAAGTCCCTTCTGCCTATGAACCTGTAAAATCAAAAGCAAGTCAAATACCCCCTAGATACAGTGAGGGGTACAGGCATTGGGTAAATATGGCCATTCCAAATAGGAGAAATTCACCAAAACAAAGGGGCTACAGGCCCCATGCAACTCTGAAATCCAGTGGGGCAGTCAAATCTTAAAGCTCCAAAATGATATCTTTTGACTCCATGTCTCACATCAAAGTCATGCTGATACAAAGGTAGGCTCCCACTGCCTTGGGAAGCTCCTCTCCTGTGGCTTTGTTGGGTATAGCCCCCATCCTGGATGCCATCATGACCTCGTGTTGAGTGTCTGTGGCTTTTCTAGGTACATGGTGCAAGCTGTCACTGGATCTACCACTCTGAAGTCTGGAAGATGGTGGCCTTCTTCTCAGAGCTCCACTAGGCAGTGCTCCAGTAGTAATCATGTGGGGGCTACAACCCCACACTTCCCTTCTGCACTGCCCTAGCAGAGGTTCTCCATGAGGGCCCCACCCCATAGCAAAACTCTGTCTGGGCATCCAGGCATATCCACACATCCTCTGAAATCTAGGCACAAGTTCTCAAAACCCAGTTCTTGACTTCTATGCATTCACAGGCTCAACACTATGTGGAAGCCACCAAGGCTTGAGGCTTGCGTCCTTGGAAGCCAAAGCCTGAGCTCTATATTGGCCCCTTTCGGCCATGGCTATGGCAGCTGGAAAATAGGGCACCAAGTTCTTACATTTCATACAACACAAGGACCCTAAGCCAAGTCCACAAAAGCACTTTTTCCTCTTAGGTCTCCAGGCCTGTGGTAGGAAGAACTGCCATGAATACCTCTGACATGCCTTGGAGACATTTTCCCTATTGTCTTGAGGATTAACATTGAGCTCCTCATTATTTTTGCAAATTTCTGCAGCTGGTTTGAATTTGTCCTCAGAAAATGAGATATTTTCTATTGCATTGTCAGGATGCAAATTTTCAAAACTTCACATTTTGCTTCCCTTATAAAACTAAATGCCTTTAACAGCACCCAAATCACCTCTTTAATGTTCTTCTGCTTATAAATTTCTTCCACTAGTTACCCTAAATCTTCCCTCAAGTTCCAAGTTCCACAGATCTCTGGGGTAGAGATACATTCCACCAGTCTCTTTGCTAGAATATAACAAGAGTCACCTTTGTTTCAGTTCCCAACCAGTTCTTCACCTCTATCTGAGATCACCTCAGCCTGGATTTCATTATACCTGTCATTATCAGCATTTTACTTAAGCCATTCAACAAGTCTCTATGAGTTCTAACCTTTCCCACATTTTCCTGTCTTCTTCTGAGCCCACTAAATTGTTCCAACTTCTGCCTGTTAACAAGTTCCAAAGTTGTTTCCACTTTTTTGGGGTATTTTTGTCAGCAACATCCCACTCCTGGTACCAATTTATGTATTAGTCCATTTTCACGCTGCTAACAAAAGCATACCCAAGAATAGACAATTTACAAAAGAGATTTAACTGACTTAACGTTCCACATGGCTTGGGAGGTGAAAGGCACATCTCATATGGTAGCAGACAAGAGAATAGAGCTTGTGCAGAGAAATTCCGCTTTTTAAAACCATCGAATCTTGTTAGAGTTATTTACTATCACAGGAACAGCACAGGAAAGTCCTGCCCCCATGACTGAATTACCTCCAACTGGGTCCCTCGCACCACACAAGGGAATTTGAGATGAGATTTTAGTGGGAGCAGAGCCATATTGTATCACAAACTATCTCCCCTTGCTGATGATATGATTCAATACCTAGAAAAGCCTAAAAACTCAACCAAAAGGTTTCTAGAACTGAAAGAAAACTTTAGTAAGGTTTCAGGATACAAAACCAATGTACAATAATCAGTAGCATTTATGTACACCAATAATGTTCAAGCTGAGACCCAAATCAAAAATACAATCCCATTTACAACAGCCACAAAAAGAATAAAATACCTAATAATTTTATCCTTGTTTTTGTATTGGTGTCTTTTTCTCTGGCTGCTTTCAAGATTTTGTTTGTCTTTACTAGAATTCTGTATGATATGCCTAGGTGTAATTTTTGTTACTTTTTGGTTTGGAGGACACATGTTCTGTTTGATGATCTCTGAAGTTTTTGGATCAGTGATTTACTATCTGTCATTTTTTAAAGTTTCCAGACTTAATTTTTTTTTTTTCTTGAGACACTGATTCTGTTGCCTAGGTTTGATACAGTGGCTTAACAACTCACTATAGCTTCAAAATCCCTGGGCTCAGATGATCCTCCCACCTCAGCCCCATGAGTGCTAAGACTACAGGTATGCACCACTATGCCTGGCTCATTTTTTTTGGTGGTGGCTACAGGTGTTTTGTTTTGTTTCGTTTTTGCTACATTGCTTAAGTTGATCAAGAACTCTTGAGCTCAAAGCCATCCTCCTGCCACAATCTACTAAAGTGCTAGGATTATAGGCATGAGCTACTGTGCCCAGCCTTTTGGATATTTTTACCTGAAATATTTTTTCTTCTCCTTTCTCCTCTGTCTGGTATACTAATTATGCATGTATTATATATTTTGAAGTTTGCTCACAGTTCTCGAGTATCTGTTTTTTAAAATTTTTTCTTTGCTTTTCAGTTTGGAAAATATCTATAGACTTATATTTCAGCTCACTGTTTCCTGTGCTGTGTCTAATATTCTAATGAACTCGGGTATTTTTTATTTCATTTCCTATTAATCCTTTCTTGGAATTCCTATCTAATTGCATTACATTGTCTATTTGTTATTTTTTTCTACAATTTCTATTATCTGTTAATACAGTAATTATATTTTTTAAAACTTTGTTATTTTCTATATCTGTGTCATCTGAGCCTGATGTTTGCTGCAGCTGTATGTGGCAGAAGCTAGGGTTTTTTGTTTTCTATCCCTTCCTGACTTTGTACTTTCTTAAGTATTTCTTCAGATACATTATCGGTCTCTCAGAGCTTTCAAATATAACTGTAATTATGCTGGAGCCCATGTATGTTGGTATGGTCTTGGTAAGATGTGAAGAGAGGGGCATTCTATAATTTTCCAAGTAGAACAATTTTTTTGAGTCTGTGTCCCTGACCAGGGACTTCACAAGCATTTCCTCTTATATAGCTTCCCATCCCTTAGGTGAGACAGGAAAGGCAAATATGGCTAAAATGAGATGAATATCCTTCCTCCACAGTTCTAAGACATATCTCTGCTTAAGTTTTTCATGCTGGAGGCTAGCCCTGTGTTGTGGAGATGTCTCTAGCCATAAAAGTCGATAATCTCAAATTCCAAATCCAACATCCTCTAAAACCTAAAACTTTTTGATTGCTAACATGACTCTCACAGGAAATGATCACTGGAGCTTTTAAGATTAATGATTTTCAAATTTGGGATAAAAATCTGAAAACTGAAACACTGCTAGTCCCAAGTGTTTTAGATGAGGCATATTTAACCCTGTATTTCATAAGAACATTCTTTCTCCTAGCCAGAGCCACATGGGAACCTTCCTCACAAGTTCTCCAACAAATCCAAGAGAAGTTGTAGATCTTTATTTTGTCAGCCTTTTTTTTGTTATAAGGATTGGAGTAACAACTTCCAAGCTCTTTATATATGAGTTGAAACAGGAAGTCAAGTTGCACTGCTTTAAGTAAGTTTGTGGTGATTTGTTACACAGCACTACATAACACAACACAGCAGTAGGTAACTTATACAACAACATACCAAAAAATACACATCACAAACCGTATGATTTCAATCATTCAATCATTGTGAAATGCTAAGTTTTTAGACATAACAAGAGATCACATGGTGTGACTCTCTGTTTATTTTCAATGACAAGTCAGAAATGTTATACTTACCATCCAGTGTTAGCTCTTCATTTGAAAAATCTGCAACTTTAAATTCAGCTTATAAAGCGGTCATGGAGTCAGACTCCCTCATGTAGTAGTAATTTAAGGCTAAAGACATATATACAGTTTTATCATATAGTTTCTAATCCAAAGGCCTTTTTATGGTTTTTATTCCCCTTATACTACTAGATATGTTGCTCTCTTCTTGAAATACTCAGTTTTCTTGGCTTATATCCCACTATTATTCTAATTATTCTCCATATATTTTAAGTTCTTATTTCGATTGCATATTCTCTGGCTTTCATTGCTACGAATATGCTACTTCTACTATTTTGTGAAACTTCAAAGTCAATATAAAATATTACCACCTTTAGAACCAAAAACAGACTCAAATCTCATTAATTTTTAGACCAGAGGTCACCAATCTTTTGGCTTCGCTGGATCATACTGGAATAAGAGTTGTCTTGGCCCACATAAAATACAGTAACACTCACAATAGCTAAAGAGCTTTGAATTTTAAAAAAAAATCACAAAAAAAATCTCATGTTTTAAGAAAGTTTACCAATTTGTGTTGGCCTGCATTCAAACTCATCCTGGGCCATGTGTGACCCACAGGCCATGGGTTGGACAAGCTTATCCTAGATATTGTCATTTTAGCTTACTTTTCAAAAATTAAATTTTGAGCTTGCTTCTCAAAAGATGGAAACCGTCTATATAATACATTATCTATTTAGTATATTATCACTCAAGTTGCACATTCTTCTAAGAGGTTAAATCAGGTACTCAATTACAAAATTACCATTAATCTTAAAAACACTCCTAAGAAGTATATAAATCTAAATTCAAATAAGATTCTTTCCAAGGTTTACATTCACTGAGAGGTCAAGACAGGCCATTTATTAGGGGAAAAACTTACGTATCATCACGTAAGTCACCACAGAATCCAGGAATTCTGGCAGTATTTAGTTGGTAAAGACCAATCCAACTCTCATTTCAACAAAGAATTATTTTTTCATTATTAATATGCCTAAAATTACCCAACCACACACTTTAATGAATCCTATACAGCAGACTTCAGATTTATACATGATTTTTAAACTAATACTTCTTACTTTACCTAGTTGCTCTCTTTATCTTCTTTATAGATAATCAGTATTTCTTTTTGTTAGGTTCTGATTCCTACGTTATCAATTTGCCATCATTTCACAGAAATACCACATTTCACAGAAATATTGTAGCTAGACATGTTGGAATCAACTATGTTTTTATTGCATGATTTCCTTTACTAGGCATTATTCTCCCATCCTTCAGAAACAGTACTCTATGTGAGACTCCTGGCTTCCACTAAGTAGAACTGCTAGTTCTTCACACACACACACACCCCGCCCCCCACCAAAAAGCACTATAAACCTGGGGGAAAAAAAGATATTAAAAAACTATTTCAGAAAACCTGTCTTCTGAAAACTAACCAAAGGAATATGATTTGAGAAGAATTTCTGCTTGCACTACTGAAATTCTATTAAGAACGGTGAAAATCTGTGGCATTTTGGCTTGGGGATACTTCATCCACCCCTCCCCAAGGTTGGTCAGAGTGATAATTGACTCTACCCTGCCATCCTTGTGGTACTAACTGGATGAAACATTATGCTGGATGTGGCTAATATAGACACACCTGTGTCAGAGAGGCCCCAAGCTAGTCACACATTTCTGGCCAACTACGAGGCTGTAAACCGGCAGAAAGACTTGAATTAGCCATGCAAAAAGCAAAGCCCAGGGCAGATTTTAAAACAGTTTGAATGGTTAATGTGTTCTACCAAATCACAGATCCATCATCAGGTAACAGAAACCTCACTGGCTGAAAAACTAGGGCATCTGTAGGTAAAAATGGTAGAAATTCACAGGGATAATTGAAGTGTACCAGAAATTTTAACTATGTGGGTTAAAAGAATCTATGAATATTTGTTTTCATCTCTTCTCACCAAGAAAAAATGTAAGATTTTACAAAACTATAGTTATAACACAAGGTTGGTAACAAATATAAATGTAATATATATGAAATAGTAGCACAAAGGGGAAAGGAGCAAAGTTTCAAAAATTTCTGAAATTAACTTAGTATTAACCTGAAATAAATTGTGATAAGGTGCATATTGTATTCCATAGAGTAACTACTGAAAAACACAGTATAAAAATGAAAATTAATAATTTGAATGGTATACCAGAAAAGATTATTTAATACAAAGTAGTCAAGAAGAAGCACAGTTACACAAAAGAAAGATATAGTGAAAGTAAACTTTGCAAAATGGCAAATAAAAATCTACAAATACCAGTAACTTTACTTTAATTAACACATTAATATGTTAATATTAATTAATTTATCTATTAGAAGTATGTGATCTAAACATCCCAACAAAAAAGCAGAGACTGTCAAACTGGATTACAAGAGCATATTAATCAGAGTTCTCTAGAGGAACAGAACTAATGGAATAGATATATAAAGAAAGGGAAGTTTATTCAGTATTAACTCAATTACAAGGCCCCACAATAGGCCATCTGCAGGCTGAGGAGCAAGGAAAGCCAGACCCAGTTACAAAACGGAAGAAGTTGGAGTCTGACATTTGAGGACTGGAAGAATCCAGCACAGGAGAAAGATGTAGACTGGTGTGGGGAACATTCCCGTTTGAGACCCCCAAAAGGCGTGGGTCTCACTATATGGTGAGTTTGATCCCAAACACAGTTTCCTGTTGGAGGCAGTCAAGCTATCGGAAAAAGGAACTGAAAGATGAATGATCAGTTTCTAGTATCAACCACGATATCGTTTGGGCCTAAAACTATGTGGTGCTGCTAGACCGAGTGACTCCCTACCAGCAACCAGTTTCTGCTTTTAACTTTTTATGACTCTTTCTTTAAGAATAAGCTTTCTTTACTTGCCTGACTGCCTTGTACCCTAGATAATGGTTTAACTGTGGTGATATTTGCAAAGCAAATGCCACCATATGGAATGGCTTTGATCCCTGACTCAGAGACTCCTGAATGGGGGAGCTGAGATAAGTTGAGTCAGGAGCAGACAAAGGAGAATCTGGTTAAAAGATATTCTGATGAGGAAAACCAGAAAACCTTTTCACATCTCAGTTCTAAAACAATATCAAACCAGAAATACCTGCAGCCAGGAGGAATAATGTCTGGATGCAAACAAGCTTTGTGATCACAGGAAATTTGGTTACTTTTTACAACCACTGATTATGTACCTGACTTCTCTATTGCATAGGCCATGTAACATATAGATTTGCATTTCCTCTTGCAACCACTGATTGTGTATCTGACTTCTCTATTGTGTAGGCCATGTAAGGTATAGATTTGCATTTCCTCTTGCAATGACGTAAACCAGAGCAAAAAAAGTGTATTTATTCCTGGCCTTTAAAAAATAAAATTTGCTGTTTAGGCACGGCCTATCCAGCCCTCCAGACGCCTCGCTTTCTCTCTTATTTCTTCAAGCGCACGCTCTCTTCCAGGTATTAGGACCCTCTTGCAGGTGAAGAGACCCCCGGCAGACGTGCCTACCCATCCCGACGGTCGCCGACAGACTGGGAAGCTAAGCCTCTCTTTTCACATTTTTCTGCCTCCTTATATTCCAGCCCTGCTGGTAGCTGTTTACATTGTGCCCACCCAGATTAAGAGTTTGTCTGCCTTTCCCAGACCACTGATTCAAATGTTAAACTCCTTTGGCAACACCCTTACAGATACAACCAGAATCAACACTTTGTATCCTTCAATCCAATCAGGTTGACAACCATCACAAAAAGCAATATCCAATTATATACTGTCTACAAGAGAATGACTTCAGATTTAAGAAACAAATAAGCTGAAATCAAAAAGAAGGAGAAAATACTATGTAAATAGTAACAATAAGCCAGACTAATAAAGAGAAGAACCGAATAGATGCATTAAAAAAAAATAAAGGGAGTATCACCACAGATCCCATGGAAATGCAAACTACCATCAGAGAATACTATAAACATCTGTATACAAATAAACCAGATAATCAAGAAAAAATGGCTAAATTCCTGGATACTTACAACCTCCCAAGACTAAACCAGGAAGAAGTTGAGTCACTGAATAGACCAATAAAAGGGCTGAAATTGAGGCACCAATTAATAGCCTATCAACCAAAAAAGTCCAGGACCACATGGGTTCACAGCCAAATCTACCAGAAGTCTAAAGAGGCGCTGGTACCACTCCTTCTGAAACTATTCCAAACAATACAAAAAGAGGGAATCTTCCCTACCTCATTTTATGAGACCAACATCATCCTGATACCAAAACCTGGCAGAGACACAACTAAAAAAGAAAATTTCAGGCCAGTATCTATGATGAACATTGATGAGAAAATCCTCAGTAAAATACTGGCAAACCAAATCCAAACTGAATTGAACAGCACATCAAAAAGCTTATCACAATCAAGTCGGCTTTATCCCTGGGATGAAAGGCTGGTTCAAAATTATCCGCAAATCTATAAACGTAATCCATCACATAAACAGAAGCAAAGGCAAAAACCACATGATTATCTCAATAGTTGCAGAGAAGACCTTCAACAAAATTACACAGCCCTTTATGCCAAAAACTCTCAATAAACTAGGTATTGATGGAACGTATCTCAAAATACTATTTAGGGCAAACCAACAGCCAATATCATACTGAATGGGCAAAAACTGGAAACATTCCCTTTGAAAACTAGCCTAAGACAAGGATGTCCTCTCTCACCACGCTTATTCCATATAGTATTAGACCTTCTGGCCGGGGCAATCAGGCAAGAAAAGAAATAAAGAATATTCAGTTAGGAAAAGAGGAAGTCAAATTCTCGCAATACACAGATGACAGGATTCTATATTTAGAAGTCCCCATCCTCTCGGCCTAAAATCTCCTTAAGATAAGCAACTTCATCAAAATCTCAGGATACAAAATTAATGCACAAAATTCACAAGCATTACTATACAACAGTAACAGACAGAGAGCCAAATCATGAGTGAACTTCCTTTCACAATTGCTACAAAGAGAATAAAATACCTACATATGAAACAAGGGATGGGAAGGATCTCTTCAAGGAGAACTACAAACCACTGCTAAAGGAAATAAGATGACACAAACAGATGGAAAAACATTTCATGCTTATGGTTAGGAAGAATCAATATTGTGTAATCTGCCATACTTTCCAAAGTGATATACAGATTCAATGTTATACCCGTTAAGCTACCATTTATTTTCTTCACAGAACTGGAAAAAACCACCTTAAATTTCATATGGAACCAAAAAAGAGCCCACATGGCCAAGACAATTCTAAGAAAAAAAAAAAAAAAAGAGAGAAAGAGAGAGACCTGGAGGCATCACACTACTTAACTTCAAAATATACAAGTTTACAGTAATCAAAACAGCATGGTACTGTTACCAAAACAGAGCTACAGACAAATGGAACAGAACAGAGGCCTCAGAAATAACACAACTACAAGCATCTGATCTTTGACAAACTTGGCAAAAAAAAAAGCAATGGGGAAAAGATTCCCTATTTAATAAATGGTGTTGGGAAAACTGGCTAGCCATATGCAGGAAACTGAAACTGGATCCCTTCCTTACACCTTATACAAAAATTAACTCAAGATTTAAACATAAAAGCTAAAACCATAAAACCCTAGGAGAAAACATACGGAATATCATTCAGGACATAGGCATGGGCAAGGACTTCATGACTCGAACACCAAAAGAAAAAAACTATCATTAGAGCGAACCAGAAACCAACAGAATGGGAAAAAATTTTTGATATCTACTCATCTAAGAGCTAATATCCAGAATCTACAAGAACTTAAACAAATTTATGAGAAAAAACCACCCCATCAAAAAGGGGATGAAGAGTATCAACAGACGCTTGTCAAAAGACATTTATGTCATATATATATATATATATATATATATATATATATATATAGGCTCATCACTGGTCATGGTCATTAGAGAAATGCAAATCAAAACCATATTGAAATACCATCTCATGCCAGTTAGAATGGATATCATTAAAAAATCTGGAGACAACAGATGCTGGAGAGGATGTGTAGAAATACAAACACTTGTACACTACTGGTGGGAGTATAAATTAGTTCAACCATTGTAAGAGACAATGTGGTGAATCCTCAAAGATCTAAAAAAGAAAATACCATTCAACCCAGCAATCCCATTACTGGGTATAGACCCAAAGGATTATAAATCATTCTGTTGTAGAGACGCATGCCCACATTGTTTATTGTGGCACTGTTCACGATAGCAAATACTTGGAACCAACCCAAATACCTGTCAATGATAGACTGGATAAAGAAAATGTGGCACATTACACCATGGAATACTATGCAGCCATAAATAAAGGATGAGTTCACATCATTTGCAAGGGCAAGGATGAAGATGGAAACCATCATTCTCAGCAAACTGACACAAGAACAGAAAACCAAACACTGCACGTTTTCACTCGTAAGTGGGTGAACAATGACAACACATGGACACAGGAAGGGAAACTTCACACACCAGGGCATGTTTTGGGGTGGGGGCCTAGAGGAGAGATAGCAGGAGGGTGAGGGGCTAGGGGAGGGATAGCATTAGAATAAATACCTAATGTAGATGATGGGGGGATGGATGCAGCAAACCACCAGGGCATGTGTATACTTATGTAAAAAACCTGCAGGTTCTGAACATGTACCCCAGAATTGAAAGTATAATAAAAAAGGTGGGGGGAAAAGATGACATGACTACAGTAATTTAATACAAAAATAGAATTTATAGCAAAAAAAATTACATACAAAGCAGACCATTTCATTACCTAAGGGGCAATATATCAGGAAAAAACTACAACCATAAAAGGATACTCATTCACCTAAAAACAGACCTAGACAGAGCAAAAAACTTTTGCTAAATTGATAAAACAATTCAAAAGTTGTGGCTTGAGATTTCAATATCCCACTGTCAATTAAGATAAAATTCACAAATACATAGAACATCAGAACACTATCAACTAACTCATCTTAACTGCAGAATGCTCACTTCTTTAAAGTGCACATTGAGTATTCCAAAGGATTAGACAAGTTAGGCCATAAAACAAGCCTTCATTAATTTAAAAAGATTGGTATTATGTAAAGTATGTCTCCAACCACAACAATATACAATTAGAAATTAACTAAAAAATACAGGAAATCAACAAACACTTGAAAATTAAGCATATACTTCCACATAATCCCGAGATCATAGGAGAAATCAAAGAAAATTAGAAAATATTTCAGACTGAATAATCTAAAAAACAACATAAATGTGTTGAATTCAACAAAAACAGTGCTTAAAGAAAATTTGTAGCATTTAATACCAACATCAGAAAAAGAAAATCTCAAATCAACCATATATGTTTTCACCTAAAACACTTGAAGAAAAAATTAAATTTAAAATACGTGGAAGAAAGGAAATAAAGATTTTTAAAATAGAGGAAACATAAAAATAGAAAATAACAATGAAACCAAAAATTATCTCTTTGAAAAAAGTTCAAAAATGAAACACCTTTAGCTAGACTATTCAAATGAAAAAATCAGAAGCAACGAATTGTTAAAATTAACAAAGAAAAAGGGATGTTAGTACTCGCTTCAAAAATATTTCTATGAAATTATTTTTAATAACTTTGTTCCAAGAAGTTAGATAAGTTGGATAAAATGTACCAATTTCATGAAAGACAAAAGCCACCAAAACTTTAAAAGTACTAGAAATGTAAATAAATTATGAAGTAAATAAATTGAATTTTAGAAAATTCAGTTTTTGAAAATTGTAAAACTTTCTATAGATAAAAATGCACAGATGGCTTTACTGACACTCTATTAAATATTTAAAATGTAACAGAACTAATATCAAATTTTTACAAATTCTTTTACAAAACATAGAAGGGAACATTTTGAAAATCATTTCAACAGGCCAATATTACTTTGATACCAAAGCCAGATACAGAAATTACAAGAAAACTAATATTCTTCATTAAAGTAGATGCAAAAAATTTAAACAAATTATTAGCAAATAAAATCCAACAACACAAAAACTGTGTAAGATAATCAAGTAGGAGTTATACCCAAAAAGCAACTTAGTGTAACCACTTGAAAATCAATTAACATAATACAATCTGTTAACAGAATAAAGGGCAAAGGGGAAAAATTCCATGGTGGTATCAAAAGATGTAAGATTTTTATAAAAGCTTTTGACAAAATTCAACGTCCATTATGGGAAACACTTTGAAAAGACAAGGAATAGAAAAAAAAATTCTACAACTGATAAAAGCCTTTTTGTGTGTGATGGAGTCTTGCTTTGTCACCCAGGCTGGAGAGCCATAAGGTCATCTTGGCTCAATGCAACCTCCACCTCCAGGGTTCAACCAATTGTCCTGTCTCAGTCTCTGGAGTAGCTGGGACTACAGACATATGCCACCACATCCGACTAATATTTTTTATTTTATTAGAGATGGGGTTTCACCATGCTGCCCGGGCTGGTCCCGAACTCCTGAGCTCAGGCAATCCACCCTTCTCAGTCTCCCAAAGAAAAGCCTTCTTTTAATAGGAAAAAAGAAACACAACTAATATATTTTATTGTGAAAGATTATTTCCCCTTTAAGATCAAGTATAAAGCATGTTATTATTTAATGTTTAACAGAAAGTTAAAGCTAGTGCAATACAACAAAAATGTTGGAAAGACATTAAGTTGTCTTTTTGCACAGATGGCATTATCATCCACACAGAAAATTCCAAGGAATCCACAAAATGTAACAACAGTTTAACAGATCTCAGGGTTCAAGAACATGATAAACAGTTAAGAGTGCTTTTATATCATAGTAACAACAAAAAATACTAAAATTAAGAAAGCAAGTGCATTCATAGTAACATTAAAGAAATTACCTAAGGATTCTATTTTTAAATAAGTACAAGGTTTGAACCCTGCAAATGATAAAACATTGCTTCAAAGACACATGTGTTCATAAACTGAATGACTCATACGGTCAAAATGCCCCCACTGCCTTAGGTATTTCTATATCTATGGCTCCTGTGACTTTGCTGGGCTCAGCTCATGCTTCAGATTTCCTACGCTGGCATTATATACTGGAAACCTTACAGATATGGTGCCTCAGTGATGGTTCTACTCCCACACCTCCACTTGGTCTTTGCAGTATTTTTTGTGTGTGTTTTAGGTTTTGGTTTTTGATATACCAAAAGCAACAGAAGCAGAAACAAGTGAGACCACATCAAACTAAGACGTTTCTGCACATAAAATGCTTAACAAAAGGACAAGACATCCATGGAATAGGTGAAAATGTTTCCAAAACACACATCTGACAAGTGGTTAACATCCAAAAAAAAAAAAAAAATATGTAACTCACAATTTTAAAAGGATGACCTGATTTTAAAATGGGCAATATCCTGAATAGACATGTTTTAAATAAGACATACAAATCACCCACAAGTATACAAAAAGAAGCTCAACAGCACTAATCATGGAAATAAAAATGTAAACATTGAAATATCATCTCACACCTCTTAAGATCACTATTAAAGAGCCAAAAGATAACACGTGAAGCATAAGAAACCCGTATTCATTGTTGATGAGAATGTAAATTAATGCTATAGTCATTGTGAAAAATGCAGAATTTCCTCAAAAAATTAAATGTTGAGTTATATGAAATCACTTACGTATATATATCCAGAGAATACAACTATTATCTAGAAAAGATATCTGCATGCTCATATTCACTTTAGTATTGATCATACCCAAAATGTGAAAACAATCTGTGTCCATTGACAGATCAATGATTTTTTTAAAATGTGATATATACACACACATATAATGAAATACAATTTAGCCTTCAAAAACAAGGAAATCCTGCTATTTGCAACAACATGTCTGGCCCTGGAGGACATTATGCTAATTAAAATAGCCAGACACAAAGACAAATACCATATGATCTTGTTTATATATGAAATCCACAGAAGTCAAATGCACAGAAACAGAGTCGGAGAATGATTACTTAGGGTTAGAGCATGGGGAAAATGGAGAGATAGTGGTTAAAATGTACAAACTTCAAGTTATAAAATGAGTACGTTCTGGAGACATAATTTTCAGTATGGCACCTACAGTTAATAACAAGTGCCAACTCTTGCCATTCTATTCAACATAGACTATGTTATATAACTGAAATTTGCTAAAGGAATGGATCTTCAGGGGGCTTACCATAAAAAAAAAAAAGGGTAACTATGTGAGGTGACAAATATGTTAATTAGCTCAATAGTGCTAATTTCACAATATTTACATATATCAAATCATTGCACACATTAAATTGTCAATTATTATTCAAAAATAAAAGAGTAATGTGTAGGAAAATGCTATTCTAATTTTTATTTTTAATTTTATTATTTGAGACAGGGTCTCATTCAGTCACTCAGGCTGGAGTTCAGGGGCACAATCATGACTAACTGCAGACTCCACATTCTCAGGCTTAGGTGATGGTGATCCTTCCACCTCAGCTTCTGAAGTAGTTGACACTACAGGCACATGCTACTATGGTTGGCTAATTTTTATGTATTTTTGTAGAGGTGGGGTTTCACCGTCTTGCTCAGGCGGGTCTCAAACTCCTGGACTCAAGCAATCCTCCTGCCTTGGCCTCCTAAAGTGCTAATATTAGACACCCAGCTATTCAAACTTTTTTTAAATAAAGTATTTCTTTAATTGAATTTCATATTTAGATAAATGGTAAAAGATATCCTTCTAAAATATAAACATAGAACATGAATATAAAAACAGTTACTTGAGTTCAGACAAAAGCAGTTAAAGTTTAAAAGGAATCAGTAGAGAAAATTGGATTTTTAAAATTTAAGTAATTTAGGTCATTGTTTCTAAATTTTCCTTTAAATGACATAACCACTGAATTTTGCTTTTGATACCCAATATATGAGTTGACTCTAACGGAAAACAGTGTTAGCTGTAGAGTATTCTGAGTTCAAACAGCTGAGTGAAATGGAAAAGCCCCTTAAATTCTATCTTAGTCTCTTTGGGTTGCTGTAACAATAAATTGGTTATATTACAAAAAAAAGAAGTTTATCATCACAGTTCTGAAGCCTGGGAATTCCAAATTAAGGCAGACTCAATGTCTGTTGAGGCCCTGCTATCTGCCTTCTAAAGGTCACCTTTTGGCTGCATCCTCAGATGAGGAAGGAGCAAGGCAACTCTCTGGAGTCTCTTTTATAAAAGCTGCTTCCCCATGACTTAATCACCCGCCCAAGGCCCTATCTGCTAATACCATCACACTGGTGATTAGGTTTCAACATGAATTTTGAAAGGACACAAACATTCCGACCGTGGCACTATGCTTTGGTGTTCCTCTCCTTAATGTTAAATGATAAATAGTAATCAGTACTATGACTTACTTCACTGATTCATGATAAAGATGTTACTTCATGTAATATGTAATGTTACTTCATGTAAGACACTTAGATGAATGCCTGAGCACTCAGTGAGTACACAATGAAAGTAGTCACATACACACATATACACACATACACACATATACACACATACACATGTAAAGTAAAAAGAACAGAAAATATTCTTTGGATTAGGAAGTATAACCGTTAATTTATATGTACTTATTACAGTGCCTGGCATAACTGTAAGTACTCAATAAATATTCAATAAATAAATATAAGTACTCAATATTCACTAATCAGCAGGAAATGTAAATCAAAATCCCAATGAGATATCTCATCACTCCAGTTAGAATAGCCATTATGAGAATGGCAAATGACAAGTGTTAATGAGGATGTAAAGAATAAGGATTTCTTGTGAAATTGTAGAGTTCCCTTGATTCTTTCACAGGTGGGAACTAGAGTGCACCAGCTCTGGGTCCAGCTGCCCACTCTGGGACTGGCAGGGACAAACTTCACTTGCTCAAATCTGCTGGGTTCAACACCTCACACGGGCTAGTGGATGCCAGGGCTATGGAGAGTGCTTTTGGGCTCCTGCCCCATGGCAGCATCTAAGAGTGCATTACAATTAATGCTCTTTTAACAGTTGCAGGCTAAGTGTTTAAGTTGCTAGCTAGATGTCTTAGTGGCTGACTGGGTGTTAACCAGCTCAGTGGAGACTCAGGGTGACAACCTTTTACACCCTGCCTTCTTGGTACCTAGGAACAATCAGGTCACATGGACTTGAAGGATGGTGAATGTGGAGATTTTATTAAGCAGTGGAAGTGGCTCTTAGCAGAAGGGAAGCTAGAAAGAGGATGGTGGGGGAAGAGGTGATCTTTCCCTGAAGTCCAGCCATCTCCAGCTAGGTTCCTTTTTGAAGTCATGCAGTCTGAAGTTAAGCCACATCTATCCATAGTCTGATGCACAGTTACTTCTCTCAACATTCAGCCACTTGTCTCTTTGCCAGCTGAGCTCTGGGATTTCTATGGGCACAGGATGGGAGGGTAGGGCAGACCCAAAAAAGGCAACATTTGGGCAGAAACGGATAAAACTGTTCTTCTTTAGGGCTGAAGTTTCCAGGCTTGAGAGTGGGGCCTCTGCTGGGGAACCATCCTCTCCTACCCAGTGCTTCCCTGCCTCCTGTCTGTGTCACTTACATACTGGTGGTGGGGATATAAATTAATACGGTCATAATGTAAAACAGTATAGAGATTCCTCAAAAAGTTACAAATAGAACTACTATATGATCCAGCAGTAACACTACTGGGTATATAGCCAAAGGAAATGAAACAAGTATTTTAAGAGATATCAGCATTCCCATGTTTATTCCAGCACTATTCAAAATAGCCAAGATATGATAACAACATAAGTGGCCAAAAAATTATAAATGGACAAAGAAGATCTCATATCTATATACAATGGAATACTATTCAGCCATAAAAAATGAAATTCTATCATTAGAAATATTATAGATGAACCTAAAGGTTATGTTAGGTGAGACAGACACAGAAAGACAAATCCTGAATCATCTTACTCATGTGTGGAATGTCAAAGAATTTGATCACAGAGAAGTCGAATAGTGGTTATCAGAGGCTAGGGGGGGTAGGGAATGGGGAGATAGGCAGAGGTTGGTCAAGGGGTACAAAGTTACAGTTAGATAGGTAGAATAAGTTCTGGTGTTCTATTGCAAAGTAGGGTAACTATAGTTAACAATTACATACTGTATGTTTCAAAATAGCTGAAAGAATTTCTAATCTTATCACCAAAAATAAATGATAAATGTTTGAGGTGACAGATTTACTAATTACTATGATTTTATCATTGTATAATGTATAAATGTACTGAAACATGACAATGTACCCGATAAATATGTATAATTTTTATGTCAATTAAAATTTTTATAACTTAAAAATTATTTTTACCTGTTTCTCAGATTCTTACCCAATTCTGCTTTTGAATTTGTTTTAAAACTGTTTAAAAATGCTATACTTCTCTATTGGATCATCCTTTTAAAGCTCATAAAAATGATGTCCACATGGCTTTTCAAATATTTGACTTTTTACTAGACATTATCTAAGTTCCATAAAAAGATCCAAAATACACTTGTATCAGAAAAATTGTACTTGCATGAGATAAATATTATCGTATTCTCTTGCGGCATTGTGACATCTTCTATATAGGGCATTTCTTTAATATGGTTCTAAGTAAAATTCAAAATCTTCAAAGCGCAAAAAGGCTATAAATATTTCATGACAGATTCAGGCTATTAAATCACACTTACTGAGGATTCAGCAATTCACAAACCAGACAGAGGTAATGACACTTGCCATCAAAGTGTCAAAAGATTCACCTGGTTAGAAAAAAAATAACCCCATTTTATTTAAGCAGGGGGTCAATGTTCAGCCAGCGTTTCCTCCTTGGAAGGGTGATGATTTCAGTGCAATTACCCCTGAGCTATCAGAATCCAAAGGTCAGATTTGACCATTTTCTATTTTTAAATGCACTTACTGGGCCTACCAGCTAAACTGAAATTTGCAGTAACTACACAAGTAATTTTGAGTGTTAGTTGGAAAGAAGTCAATTATATGAAACAAAAACTCTGAGTTAACTTGTGAAATGGACAGTCAATAATAAATATAATGTAGTTGGTATATTTGAAATATTAAAGTTTAGAAAATAGTTATCTCTAGTTACTAAGAAGACAAACAGCTTTCATTCTATCACATCTACTGGAAAACCAGAAAAAATATATACCTTCTCCAAATTACTCTAAACTTTAAGACAATTCAAAGAACCTTGTTTTTCTGTTTTATTGTCTCTCTTTCCATAATCTTAAACAGATTGGCTAACCATTCTCACAGTTTATTTCTCAGTGTACTCTGTAAATGAATTCAACCTTTTATAAAGTTCCTATAGTATTAATTCTGTAAGTTACTTTGGCTATTAAGTTGCCTCCATTTTCTGCAACCAGTGATTACATGGGTCCATCTGCTTCAAGTTACAATATAATTAGGCTTCCAACTGAAACACCAACATCTAACCCAAACTTTTACTTTCCTACAACTAAAGTTGTTGTGGCTTTTACTCATACAGTTTTGGCCACATTTATTTAAAATCAAATTAATTATTTTAATATAACTTATTTGATTTAAAATATAATTTATTTGATTTTAAAATAATTAAAAACTTCATTTAGCTTTATTAAGGTATATGTTAGATAAAATGTAATTATAAGTATATAGGTTGACGGATTTGGAGAATGGTATATAGTCAGGTAACCTACATCACCAGCAAAATATAGAACTGTTTCATTTCTCTACAACATTTCCTCTTCCCCATTTAGTCAAAGATTTTGGTCAAATGATAGGGGTTTATTAAAGGGTAAAATGGCAGTTCTACTCTAATGCTTGGCTATTCTGCTATCTCACTTTACATGTATGCTTCTTATGCTGCTTAGGTCAGTGACACTGCTAATCTCCCTCTCCCCTCTGAATAGCTACTGATATTGCTATTGTTCGATTACTTTACTGCTGGTTTATGTGCTAGCAGGCCTTTAGCGTCTTTGGACTAACTGTCCAGTGGGTGAAGTGGAGGACAGTCTTTGCCATTAACTGATTCCACTACACTCTCAAATATTTCTCTCTACACATCTGTCTCATGATTCACTTCTCAACACAAACCAGCTAGTCTTCTCTGCACTTCTATATATTGCTGATGAAATAGTTCTGTATCATGCTGGTGGTAATGATTACATGACTGTACACAATTCACCAAATCCATCAACTTATAATGAGTGCTAATTCCAGTAGGAAAATAGATTTACTGATTTAACTAAGTATTTTCCATGCTATTTAAAAGAACAGCAATTTTAGACGGGTTAAGTAATATTCTTAAATATTTTCTACCATGTTTTTCTTATGATGATTCTAAGAACTACTTTTCCCCCCCTCATATCTGGGGCTCTCTATTAGTATGTCAGAAACATACCAAAGCAGGCTACCTCAAAAATGACCATCCAGTATGTGGTCTTTTCTAAGGTAAACTATTTTCCTAATCTGTACAATGCCCAATTACAGTGAAGAACTGCATCTCTCAGCAGAGACAGTGTCATGAGCAAAAGTTACTAAATATGTGGACATACTTAACATAATAAATATTCATAGGTGCACATATACACCATCACCACATAATGGAGACTGATAGAAATTTGCCTGCTTATTTCAATGCATGAAGAAATGTTCTAAGCGAATGTAGAAACCTAACCCACTGTCCATGACTCAGTTATCTAAGCTAGACATTTTTAACCTTGATACTTCTAGTCCAAATGGTGAAAATAATGCCTTCTAAACCATGTGGTCTTGACTATCAATTTTCAATTCTAAGATCTGTAGGTTCTTGTCTGGAAGTCTTTCAGAGAACCATTCTCTGAAATACCGTTTGAGTCAAGACGAAGTGGGCCCGAGTTCTGTTTGTACAAGTTTTTTAAGTGACTCAAATGTGTAGCCATTTTTTGACTGGCTTAGAAATCATTATAGTTAGGACTCGTTTCACTTTTCCCAATTTGTACTTCCCAAATGGAGCCAAATGGAGCCTTCTCAAATAAGTCTAGGCATTGTAAATAACAATCACACTAAGTTTAAATATTATAATGAATAAACTACATCTGTCGATTATTAACTTTCATTTGCTTAAGCGTTTTTTACACTGTTCTAGGCACTTTATTAAGAGCTTTACTTGTATCAGCTGATTTAATTTTTACCCACCCCTATGAAAATAAACATTTATTATCTTTATGCTACAGACTGAAAACTGAGGAGTAAGAGGTAAACATCACTTCCCTGAGGTCACATACCTAGGGCATGGCAAGGCCAGGCAGTCTGACTCCAGGGCTCATACTCAGGAGAAGTTGCTGCCTATATTTGTATACATACTCATTACCAATGTTACGTTTCTAACAATTAACTTCAGCACAGAGGCAATTAATTTTTACTATGTACAATTCAGAAGCAGTCTTGTTTAATCACAAAGCAAATCCCTCCTCACTGAAGTATTAATAAACACATCTAGTCCGTTTGGTTAGAAGTGACGTTTCTGTCCAAGGTTCTGATCCTTTCAATCTCTTCCATCTGTGACTTGTATTGTCTGCTTATTGGGCCACATGGTAACTTCTGATATCAACAGGAGCTTTCAGATCTCCTGCTTACCACCAGATTATTAGAGGGTTATATTTATAATCCTTACAAAGGAAAGGTTCTACAACTATAGCAATTACTGTTTTATTGCCTGCAAAGTTACTTTTGATTAGGCTCTGTGGGTAAAGGGTTAAAAAAAAAAAAATCACCCTAGCCAGGTACAGTGGCTCAAGACTGTAATCCCAGCACTTTGGGAGACACCGAGGCGGGTGGATCAGGAGGTCAGGAGTTCAAGACCAGCCTGGGCAACATGGTGAAACCCCATCTCTACTAAAAAATACAAAAGTTAGCTGGGCATGGTGGCTCGTGCCTGTAATCTCAGCTACTTGGGAGACTGAGGTAGGAGATTTGCTTGAACCGGGAACTGGGAGGCAGAGGCTGCAGTGAGCTGAGACGGCGAAACTGTACTCCAGCCTAGGCAACAGAGCAAGACTCCATTAAAAAAAAAAAAAAAAAAAAAAAAAAAAAAAAAAAAAAAAAAAAAAGGCACCCTTTTGTGGTCAGTCCTACTAAAGACTTCCCAGACCAGTGCTATGCAAAAATGGGCACAAATATGAGTCCCTTACATTTTTAAAACTGAACAGGAAAACAGCTCAATTTTCCTGAAAAACTGTTAAAAATAAAATAACTTTGTTATCAAGCAACTTTAGTAGTCAAAATCATCTCTGAATGGTAGACTATGAAGAATGTATGAACTATACTTTTAGAAAGCCGCAACTTTAGGCATGTCCTCATCATAATTAGGCATGCCACCTGTCACATTCATGCTACACTCAGAGTCTATATCTGATCTAGAGAACTTCCAGACCCTGAAGGTGTTAGAGTTTGTAGCAATTCCTAGTAATCTTCCTTCTATGGGAGGGATTTTGTTATTTGACGTGAGATTTCAGATAGGCTTAGTGGAGCACTCCAACAAAATTAGATCCCAAGGGGACTTAAAAAAAAAAAAAAACTTTTTGTTCCCCCTTTTAGACATGCATTTGTTATATCTAATGGCTTCATTGTCTTATAAATATGAATTTATAGCATAAAGTTTGGAATGGTTTATAATTGCAAGGAAGAGTATAAATGGTCATACTAAGGCATTCAAATCAGTATTTCAAAGTTTTTAATTATTTTCATAAACCCTAGATGAACTGAGTTACCTTTAATAAAGTTTCTCGTTCTCATAGAGAACTCTCAAGATAAATCCAGAATAAAATCAACACATTTTGTTCAATTTCACCAAACACATGTAATAAATCGAAAACATTAAGTCTAGGATTAGGACTGTTGAATTCAGCAAAATTACACTGAGTAGATACAGTTTACTCTGACTAATGAAAACAGTACTTTAAGAAGTAATAAAAAGTACCCACTTAGAGAACAGTGTCACTTCTTAGCGTTAAAAAAAAAAAATCAGGCCTTTTCATTCTTAACAATTGGTTTAATTCTATCACTTTGCATATTCACCTAGTCTTAGGAAACTGTAAAACTATTTGCCTTAGAAATAGAATTCAAATAACTAAACAGAATTCTATTTCCCTTTGGTATAAATTAACTCAATACTTATGAACTCCATTTTAATAAGTAAATTTGCTCAATATGTAGGTCAAACTCCAATGTTTATTAACCTCTTTCTAGAGAACCTTTAATAATAAAAGTCAAACAGAGTTTAAATTATAATTTGTATGAAATTTGATTTCCATTTGAGAAATTGTCTTATAGTAACTTGCATTTTAATTGGAAGAGTAATGAGTCCACGTAACCAAATTTTTTAGTTGTAGCATATTTCCCTAGGATATGTGATCCACTAAAACTTTTAAGTGAGAAGTGTAAGTACTTAGGTTGAATCAACTAAGAGAGAAGAGCCAAATGTAAAGTGAACCAGAGAAGACAGCAGGTTGCATATTTGTGGAACTAAGAGTGAGAAAAAGAATTAAACTCTTCCTGACCATGAGGTACACTTTAATCAGAGCCAAAAGAATCACTAAATTGCCTAAGGCTGTGGGACATCTTCATTCTGTCCAGAATCTGGGAACAAGTAGCTACCACTGAAAAATAGGGAAGGAATTATCTAGGAGTTACTAAGACAAAGAGAAAGTTGAGCAACTCCAGCTTAAACCATGACCTTGCGTAGTGACCACTTGCCTAGAAACAGCATTGACAATGGAAAGGCAAGAGATTTTCTTTTGGGGCATCAGTGTTGGGGTTGATGACAATGTGCTAAATACATCCTTCAGACAGTTGTCTGGAATACCAAGAAAAGTAGATCTAAATTGAGGCAATGGCTAGAGGCTAAGGCACATTGAGGAAATAATAAGAGTTTTACTCAGTAAGTCTGGGAGAGGGCCTGGGATACCGCACATCTAACAAACTCTCAGGTAACCCCAGTGTTACTGGTTCATAGGACACTTTTTGAATAAAAAGTAATTAGAAAATTAGAACAATTACTAGAAGAAAAGTAAAAACTCCTTGGTATTTCCTATGGAGTAATACAGAACCGAACAATATACAAACTATTGTGTTGCAACACAGCAATATCACAGCTCAACAACAATTTGCTGTAACACAGTTCTGATCACTATAGTCGTCTTAGCAATTTCTATTAATGTGAACTTTACACCCAATAAATGCAACATTAGTTCAGTAAAAGCATCTGCGTACATTTTTCCACAAAGTAAACCATAATTGGATAACATATTTCCACACCATAATTATTATTAAATCTTTATGGGATTTTGTTAAATTTTAAAATTCCCCTGAATATTATCTTTGAACTCCAATCAGAAGTGCAGACCCTAGGTATCTTTGTGAGTTGTTAGGAATGTAAATTACAAACTAATATAAAAAGACATTTCAAAGTGAAGGATGTTTTTTCCATTAACCTTCAAAGTAACTTAGATATGACATGAGATCAATACATCATGACTAGAGAAGAGATTAGAAGAAAGGAGCATGAGATTAAATTTCACAATACCCAGCTTGGCCAAACACGTGGTGTTGCATGAGTATTGTTTAAAAAAGTGAAGAAATTTGATGACCCAAAAGTAGAAAAGTCAGGAGTCTGTGGCATTCACGTATAAATGACAACCTCATCTATACATTGATAGATTGCTACAGAACTTAGTGCATAAAATGTAATCGTACAAAGAACCAGGAAGTCAAGAACATTCTACAAGTTCTGTTCTTGGCACTGTATATAAAAGACTTAATATATCCTTACAAAGACCTGGTTGCAAGGTTGGTCCATGGCATGTGGAAACTAGGATTACATGAATAAAGTTTCTTCCCCTTCCTAAAACTGATAAGTCACTCACTGTGCCTGAACTCTGTTAAAGCAATGTTTATAGTGAACACTTGGAATTTGGCAATTTGGTACAGGATAGGGTACATAATCATCAGCTCCCAATAAAAACTTTGGGCACTGACTCTCTTATGAGCTGCCCTGTCAACAGTATTTCACGTGTGTCATCAAAACTCATTTCTGGATAATTAAATGTATTCTGTTATTCTGCTGGAGTGGGTCTCTTTAGAAGCTTACACCTTATTTCCTTGGGACTTTGCTTCATACCTTCTCCCTTTGATGATTTAGCTTTGAACCTTTTTACTGTAAATGATCACATCCATAATTATGGCTGCATGCTGAGTTCTGTGAATCCTCCCAGAAAATCACTGAGCCAGGGACTAGTTTTGGGGACTCCCAACACTCATAGTCATAAGGCAGAAAATAACTATAGAGAAAAGCCAGGCATTGAGTTGGTTCATGCAAATATCCTTCAATATTGCAACTGGCAAGCACAAATATGCATTTATGTTTAACATGCTTAAAGCTTCTTGACAGTATTCATATTTCTGATTACAAATCTCTGCTTCATTTTAAAGAAGCAGAAGAACCATCTCTCGCATGTACCTGCCCAGTCTTTCTAGCTTTTCTTTCCGCCAGTAAGATGATTCACCTACCACTTCAGCAAGAGTAAATCCCACACTGAAACCACTGCCTACCTTCTTACTATCTTACACCATGAACATCTCATTTATAATTCACTTTGATCTCATTCCGTGAATCTCAGCTAGTTGGTCTGTAAATCTCTGCTACTTCTGTACTAATTGCTTCCTGATATACCCAGATTTGTTCTTTAAGTAAATCCTTATTAGATACATGCTATATGCTAATAAGATAAAGGCTAAAACCTTAACATGACCTATAAGGTTCTTAATTGCTTGATCCTTGCCTACTGCTCCAGTTTCACCTTTCATCTCTAAGTTCCAACTATGTTGACCATCTTTCTATTGTTAAGATGCATCTAATTGCTCCTGTCAAAAGATCAATGTATTGTTTCTCCCTAAAGTGTCTTTGCCCCCCTTTTAATGTTTAAATATATTTCTTCCATATCACAGGTCAAGCCTGCCTTGTTTTTGTTGTCAGTACGATGGACGTTCTTTTATATGGAACTCATTACACTTGTCACTGGCATTATATATACGCATACATGTATACTCATCTTTATGGGAATTTAAAAAGCCTATAAAGGCAGAACCTTGTCTGATTCTTTGCAATGTATCTCCACAGCACCTTGAAGAATATCTGGAACACAAACTAGTATTTTTGAGTTAAAAAAAAAATCAATGCAGTCATTGTCTTAAATAATTTAGCAGATTAGTAAGTATAGTCTTTCCATAAGGAAATTCCACTTAAGAAGTGAAATAATTATGCCAACGAAACACAAAGCAGGTATATATTAATGGAGATTGGAAAAACATCACCCTTTACAAAACTGACTAATGTAAAGAAACGAAACAATTTAAATGACCACTTTTATAGCTCTTCTCACAGCAACCATCCTATCCAAAGTTACAGACCTCTCAAGCCAATAGTCAAGCATCTTCACCCCCCTTCTATCTTCCATTCTTGCCTTGCACAAGTGCAAAATTCCCCCCAAAGTTTAGTAAGGAAAATTGTACTAAAATATCATTTTAATATGTTACTTTCTTGCTTAAAACAACTTTAGGAGACAGGAAATAAAGTTTGTGTGCCTACTCTGAGTAGATAAGAATGACAATGAGTAACAGTCTCTCATGCATGCATCGTTGTGTTTATCTCCACAGATTCTTGCATTCTGTCAATAACAAGGACAAGAGCAACAAGAGCAGAATTTATGGCCCCTTTCAAGCTTCGTTGTACCAGGAGAGTTCCTGTACTCCAGAAGTTCCTAACTAGCTCCTAAAATAAAATGTCCTAGAGCTAAATGCTGACTCTATTCTCATGGTACTTGCAACACAAACTACAACTCCAACCCAAACTACATTTTTATGAGGACGAATACAACGTAATATAGTCTAAAGAATAATGGAATAAACAAAACCGAGCTTCCAAGCAGTGAGAAGCGGTGTGGAATAGATTAACGCCTTGGCAAATCTGAGCCACAGTACTGGACCGCAATGTCCCAAAACAACAGCTGCTTCTCTGCCCAATAAATCAATTTACCTGCCCCTGAGTGGCACCTCTGTCTTTACTGCAACCTGCCACTTCCAGTAGTAACTGGCAGAAGACTGAAGAGAGGCATTAAGTTCTCGTGCCTACTAGCAAGGAGATGACAGTGCAGAAGTGACCTGTAGGCTTCTCTTTACTGTTAGGATAAAAATGTAAGGTATGATTATTACCTACAGGACCTGAGTTATCTGACCTTATAGGAATTCACCAGTCCCATGACTCGCCACTCAGTGGTCTTTATACTCTAGGCTTACTGACTGTTTTCAGCTACCCCAGAATAATATTTCTTTATTCCTTGGGGCTTTTTCTCTTGAACTGTGACTTCTGCCTAGAGAGCTCCCCCTTCCACCTTCATTTTGTCCATTTAATTTATACCACTGCTTAAGGACTCGAATTCCCCAGAAGAATGCAGCCCAAGATCTAGAAAGGAGTTGCATAGTAAAAACACGTAAGACATACAGGATTTCTTTGCTATAGCTGCTAACACAAGCATGATTGATATATATGTGATTTTTCTTAAATGTTTATCTCCTGTACTTAATTATAAATCTCATCATATGATGGGCCCTAAATTGTTCATCCTATATTCCTATAAATAAAAATGGTGTCTGGCCCACATTAGACACCTAAGAAGTATTTGCTGAAAAGAATTTTTTTGAAGAATCAAAGCACTCTATGTAACAGAGATAATACAAAACAAAGTTGAGAAACTTCACATATGGGTAATTTATGGTGTATATTTAGGGGCACAGCAGGAGATAGATCTTAAGTTCATTGAGGCATAAGTTGAGGAAGAAATAAACTTTCTTACTAAATATGCAGATTGAGTAATCATTTAAAAAATCTATAAATGACTTTAGTAGTGTATCAAATGTGGAAGAATGGTTAAAAAGATATAGAAGTATGAGGGAATGATGATCTCAGGATAGTCATGATGATCACAGAAATGATTGAGTACACATAAGCAGCATTGATAAAGAATAACTAAAGCCCATTGTGGGTGAGGGAACCTACTAGGAGGAAAAAGTTAAGAATGTTATGTTTTAAGACTGAATCAACTCAGACTTTTTTGCTTTTGGCTATAATGAAATAACTAGTACCAGAACAGCCCTCCTGTAATACTACCATAAAATTAGACAAATGCACCCATTTTTTTCAGACATTGGCCAATAATCAGTGCCATCATATGATCCTTGAGAGACAAATGCATGAAGTGAGCCCTATAATTGCCCTAACTTTCTATTTGGTCAATAGCATTCTACAGGTAGTAGATGATGCTTATCTGGTTCACATAGGCATTTAGGGACCCAGGAACCTTCCATCCAGTGGTTCGACCATCTTCTAAGGGTCTCTTTTTATAAATCCAGTGTATGTTTCTTTCTATGATTCTGTAAAGCCCCCAGATTTCAATTCTATTCCATACCAAGTATTGAATTGCATTTTTCTGAAAAAGAAAAATCACTAAATCTAAGTAAATTAGAAAAATGTTAAAAAAAACTGAGTAACTTCTCAATAAGCAAATATGGTAAACATGGACATAAGTACAAAAAACTATAGTTCACATTTTAATAGTATTTACCTTTAAACAGTAAAAGATATAGAGCTGCAATCTACAGTACAAAAACCTGTACACTTTGTAGGAGCAGAGCAGTATTTTATTTTACCATATTACAGAGGCTAAAAAGAATTAACTTTATAAAATATAATCACTTTCTTAATGCCTCAAATGTTCTAACTATAAATCCTATAAGGCTAGTAAGATCTGATATACTAATATAAATGTCCAGATAGCACAGCAATACTTTAACTCACATGGTTCATTTAATATGAGGTATGATGACTGAGTAGAGAAGGCTAATTAAAGACGAAAAATTATCAAGCATTTTTGCAGCCTCATGAATTAGGAGAGGCCCAGTACACTCTATTGTCATTTGGTACATGAAGCCACTGGAGACCTCACAAAATAAATTCAATTCTCCTGACTCAATCCACGGGAAACTGTTCCTATAGGAGGGCTCAATATTTCTCACTAGAGCTTTATTTTTTATGGTAGTTATTTCGAACGGCTTTTTCCTAGCTGTAGTAATCTAAAATTTATGAGATTCATTTGGCAAACTAAGCCACAGTTTTTCTAATTCATCAGAAATTATTAATCTTTCTGAGGGTTGGTCATAATCAAATGGGAGGATACCAACTACTTTATCTCAATTTCTTTCACATGACTATTCTTATCCCTGGCTCTTGAAGAGGATATAGAGTAGACACACCTGGCCAATGAACATATAACAGGTCATTAAATACAAGTCCTTCTTCTTTGATTTCAATTGAGGCAAAATAATATGATGCACATCAAATATGGAAGTGAACGTGAAGCAGATGCTCACTTGCAAAATTCACTAAGAAAATGTCACAGCAGTAATTCTTGAACTCCTCAAGCAAATCAAAGATAATTAGGTCAAAGTGTGGAGAGAGTGAATTTGTGGAGAGTTGTTGGCATGCTGGAAATCCCTACCTCCTCCCAAGGAGGAAGGGATGGGTGTGGCACGTGCTCTCTTCCACCTAAAGCTTTATAAAGAGCATTTCCATTATAGTACTCTCTCATCTTAGAATGTCAATTCTATAAAGCTTGAAGTTACGAAGAATGCCTCAGAGTCTTAAAGTGGCTTGTGACAGCGGAATAAATTGGCTGTGTTAACACTGGCCTTTATATCCACAGACTTCAGGCCCAAGATGCTGAGCTATACGTGATAAACAAGGCTGGAGCCATTTTAAGTCCTAACAACTTCCTGGAAAAGACAGCAAACACCAATAGCTTCTTCATGGGGTTGACTACTGTAGATAAAACAGAAGCTAAAAGAAGAGCAGGCTTTGAGGAATGGGTTTTACTGCATATACCATGAAACACTGAGATACAGAGCTGGGTAAGTGTTCAGTAATAGAAATCTTAAAACAAAGCCACACGCAAACACACTCAAGCAACCAGGAGAAAATAAATTCAGCCTGGAACACCTACCAGGCCCAGAAAGCATGAAGTCAGCTTATGTGGTACCAGATCTCTCCTAAGGAAGGTATTTTTCTCTCATTTCCTCTTTTGTCTCCACCTATTTCACTTGACAAAGACAGTGAATGATAGAAGTGAAGCAGGAAGAGGGATGTTCTTAGTCTGTTCAGTCTACTGTAACAAAATACTATAAGCTAGACAGCTTATAAACAAGAAAAATTTATTTCTTCAGGTTGCTGGAGGCTGGAAGTCCAAGATTAAATCACAGGCAGATTCAGTATTTTTTTAAGGGCCTACTTCTGGTTCACAGAATAGCACCTTGTCACTGTGTCTTCACAGAGTGGAAGGAGTTAAAGGTCTTTCTGAGGCATCTTTTTTAAGATACCAATTTCATTCATCAGAGCTTTGCCCTCATGGCCCATCACCTTGATAGCCCTACCTCTTCATAGGGTCACCTCAGGAGTTCAGGTTTCAAAATGGGAATTTTTAGGGGACACAAACATTCAGATTACAGGAAGGAAAAACAGAAAAGAGGCTGAGCATATCATCTTCCTTGTACAAAAGTTCTAATCCGCTAACGGTCTTACCTAAGGGGGGGAAAAAAGTCTTTTATCCATTTGATGACTGTTTAATGGTTCTATGACATTTCTTTGGAACATTGTTTTTCAGTTAATTGTCTCAATAAGACCATCTTGTGGATATTTCTTGGGAATGAAGGCATTGCAAATACTTCTCACCTGCTCTGGAAATGGTTGGATTTTACAAATTGAGATGCTTTTATGATTTTGGCAGAAACTGTTTTTAGTCCTTTATGTGTTATCTCCATTCATTGTGAAATAAAGTCAAGTAAGTTTGGAGTTCTCCTCATTTACTAACCCTCCCCGACCACCCCTCAGTTCCTTAACCCCCTTGTCCCACCAATTTAAGTTAGTCTCTGGTTTGCAGACATTATGATATCAAATATAAGACAGAGAACACTTTAAAGGTATGGGGTACCACCTTTAAAGTAGAAAAAGTAACTCAGATGCCTGAGATCACAGAAGCTGTCAACAGCTGACTTCTGTTGAGGGGAAAGGAGTCATAATCTTCATTGCAGATTAAAATGTTAAATATTTTATGGACTGAGACTTTTACTTAATGAATTTACATCGTATTTACGACTTAAAAGGACCTGAGCCGTAAGATTGTTGTTACCAGAGAAGAAAAAGAAATGTCTTGGGCTTGCCAGGATTTCCTGCCCCTCTGAACAAGGCTTCCTTGACACAGAAGATAAAATAAGACTGTACTTTGACTACATGAATCACGTATGTTAAACACTCAAATGAAAAACATTATTTATAGTTAAAAAGAACCTGACACAAAATGAATTTGAGGACCCCACAGTTTTGACAAGTGAGTAAGCCACCTATAAATCATAGACCTTCTTGTTGTTAAAGGCAGGCCTAAACTACCAGGTTCTTAAAGCCACAATATTCTTTATCAATATTTCATCTTGCTAATGGAGATAACACATAAAGGACTAAAAACAGTTTCCACCAAAATCACAAAAGCATCTTTCTCAAATCCAACCATTTCCAGAACAGGTGAGAAATATTTGCAATGCCTTCATTCCCAAGAAATATCCACAGATGGTCTTATTGACACAATTAACTGAAAAACAATGTTCCAAAGAAATGTCATAGGACCATCAAGCAGTCATCAAATGGATAAAAGACTTTTTTTTTTGATAAAACAGCTTTCAATCTTGTCCAGCATTTACCAAAAAGCTTAACTCTTAAAACTGTTAACAATATTCATGACCTTGATTCAAATTAGCACTCCTCTCAAGGTTTACAGTGAAAGTGCTGTGGGATGAATTTCCATAAAAGATATTTTAAAAACCTGTGTCTTCTGAACCATTGCTTAGCAGAAGAGTTAAGCCCAGGCGTCCCCAAATTTTTTACACAGGGGTGCAGTTCACTGTCCCTCAGACCATTGGAGGGCCGCCACATACTGTGCTCCTCTCACTGACCACCAATGAAAGAGGTGCCCCTTCCTGAAGTGCGGCGGGGGGCCGGATAAATGGCCTCAGGGGGCCGCATGTGGCCCGCAGCCGTAGTTTGGGGACGCCTGTTTAAGCCCTTTAACAGAAACTAGATGTGGCAGGTTTCTCCATTTCGTTACATTACATAAACAGCAACGCATTAGGTTTTATTTATTATAATCAGGTAGAAGTTCAAAAGAGCTCAAAACCTGAAGTTAAAAGTAAATATAGGAATCTTTATCACGTACAACTTTCCCCCAAAGGCTTCTTTGTCATATGTATTGCATATGTAAATAGACTTTTTCCATAGAGACAGGGGTCTCATTCTATTCCCCATGCTTGTCTTAAACTCCTGGCCTCAAGCAATTTTCCTACCTCCCCAAAGAACTGGATTACAGGTATGAGCCTCCACACCTGCCCATTAGATGTAAATTCTCACTCAAGAATACAAGGAGTCAATTTTATTTTTATTTAACAATTTTATTTTTTAAATAAAATTGATGGCCCCTTATATTTATTAGAAAATATATATATTAGAAAATAAATTGCTCCTTGTATTCCTGACATTTATTTTCTAATACCTGGTCCAAAATTCAAAAAGCAATGAGCTTAAGAAACTGGTTTTGAACACAAAGTCTTCATGGCTATAGACAATGTCCCAGCACCTTCGCAGTTCTAAGAACATCTCTCCCAATTCTTCTCAACAGTGAGACAGCCAATTCCAAGCAATCAGATTCACTAAGTCAACTGAAGCATGCAAGAACAGATAACTCTAAGGTCGTTATGTTATTACACATTTCTTAGAATCAGAAATTCATTGTGAAATAGAGTCAAGTAAGTTTGGAGTTCTCCCCATTTACTAACCCTCCCCGACCACCCCTCAGCTCCTTAACCCCCTTGTCCCACCAATTTAAGTTAGTCTCTGGTTTGCAGACATTATGATATCAAATATAAGAAAGGGAACACTTTAGAGGTGTGGGGTACCACCTTTAAAGTAAAAAAAAGTAACTCAGATGCCTGAGATCACAGAAAATAAGGCTCAAGGCCACTGAGCAATTTCACACGGTTGCAAACTTTGTTGCCGTCACCCTTCAAGCTGATTAGACAATGCCATCTCATTTTTTCTAGGCTCATAAATTATAACCTGCAAGGATTTCTAGTCTATAAATATCTTCTTGACCCATCTGCTAACTCTCTAGAATTACACTCTTAAGGATCCATTGTCTTGGCTTAAGACGTGGTACTTAACCCAGGTAGTACATTAGGATCACCCAAGCAGCTTTTAACCCTAAATACTCTCCAACTGTATTCTCAAAGTTATTGATTTAATTGGTTTGAGGTAGATAGAGGCCAGGCAAGGTTTTTGGGGTGTTTTTTTTTCATTTTTTTGTTTGTTTGTTTTTTAAGACTGGAGATGGGCTGATTTGGGCACATGGAGTTCTTATGTAGGAAGGTGAAATTCCATCTGGTCCCCTGTATGGTAAAGCAGATAAAGGTTATATTGTTAGGATCATTCTTGATGTATAGAGAAGACAGGCACAGACAGAAGAACAAGACAGAAATTTAAATTGCTCACTGCAGTATTTTGCCGAGAACCTATTCGGATTGGTCATCATGGCTTAAGAGTGCAAAAGCCTGATGAAGAGTAGGTGGACTTGGAAAAGTTTGATCCAAGGTGAATTTTAGAAACTAGCCCTGAAACTATCATGGAGAACCACCACAAACATGTCTGACAAGCACTGTCTTTACCATAGTTCTTATCTCGGTAGGTATTTTGTCTACTTGATATGGAGGAAAATTTTCACTAAGACAGTAATTTCACAAATGTCACCCAGCATTTCACTGTTACTCCAACTGCAAGTAATTAATGCCTTCTTCTCAAAAAGAACACACACATCCATGTGGAGCAAGATAAGAAACACTTCTCTCTCCTAAGCTGATATTGTCACTTATGAATTTAACAAAATGAGAGAGTTTATAGCATCATCTCAATTTCAAAAGCTACAGCACTACTAAAATAAGATTTAAAACCTTTCAGAGTGCTATAAATGTGGAGTAATGACTTATTTTTAAAATGTAGCAAAACTAACTCCTCTCACTATGAAAAGAAACTACTGGCTAAAATACAACCAGATTTGTTCAAAAACAGGATCATTTGAGTAATACGTTCTAAAATAAAACAATTTTAAAAAATCTAAACACATCTTTACTCCTCTATAACTTATTTTATTGGGATGTTAGTAAAATATAATGTGTTATTTGCAATTTTCAAGCAGGAATTCTTCACTCACCAGAGCATATCAGTGTTGTCTGGGCACTTAAAGCAATCAGGAATGTTTTATAGCATTGCACCAATGCTGGGAGATTATGATGGCAACAAGTTAGAAATTAAACAGCTCTGATATTAACATTTCATTTAATTTTTCTTTTTTACAGAAATTAGATATGGAAGTTAAATTACTTAGCAACCAAAGAGAAAATAAGCAAAAATATAAGATCACGTAACCTCGAGATAATGTTAACAGCCAAACCTAATGGCTAGGACATACAAATTACTGCCCCAAGTTGAGCTGTGAGTCCATCTGCTGCTTCCTATTTGATTTCTTGAAGTGATGCTAACTGCTAATTATCTGTGAAAAGCTGTGCTGTGAACCTTTCACCTGAAGTTCTTTTGAAAGAGCAGAAGTTCTTAAGGTGCACTCAGAGCAATGTATATGGAATCAATTGCCAGATCAGCAGTGACCTGCTGTCCTGAGAACAGAGCATCAAGCTGTGATTGTTCAGCTCTTGGGAAGGAAACTTTCTTTTTTCACTTTTTACAGGCTGACACACACAAACACATCCACTGAACTGTTTTGAGTGGTTTGGTTTGCTTTTCTAATAGGCCTTAGCTCATTAGATGATTTGACCCAGGAGGAGAGCAACCTGACTTGTCTTACACGCAGATAGTGCTGGAGGCAGTTTATCTTATGATGCGGATCCCAGGCCCGAGTCAAGATTTCTTTTTTTAGTTTCACAAATTAAAAGACCAATTCTCAGCTTTGGCTGCACATTGGAATCACCCAGGGAGCTTTTTAAAAAGCTGATATTTGGGTCCCCACTCCCCCAAGAAATTCTGATTTAATTGGTATGGGCATTACCTGGGCATTGGGGAGTTTGGGAATTTCCTTCAGCTGATTCTAAACAGCCAAGAGTGAGAACTACTGACTTACAAGGAGGTCCTAATTCGCTCTGATTATCCCTTCCTGCTAAGACTGGTTCCTTGGGCCCTGGTTGCCTTCAGGAATACAAGAGCTCTATGACTCTAAGACCCTCTGAGCTGCGATCCCTGTGACACAGTTCCATACAACCCCTTGTCTGACACATGTCCCCTCTCCTCTTGTCCCCACAGACTCTCCCTCTTTGCCCTAGGAAATTCCCAGTCTGTTACCAGCAAAGTTACCTGAGTCCTCATCAACTCTTGACTATTCTCTCACCTTCTGTCTCTGAAACCTCATTCTCATAGAAAACCCCACTTTCTTTGCACCTTATTATTTTCTCTCCCACATCCCAAGTACCACTGGTGTAAAAGCCAGGTAGGGTAATGTCACACCAAGTGTCAGGTTTCAGCCCATGCTGAGGTCCGGGGGGAGTGGGTGGGCAGGTGGCGGATAGCTGAAAGAACACGGGGTGGGGGGGTGGGGGAAGGGAATAAGGCTTTTATTGTGCTCTGTCAGCCTCTGTATTGGCTACCTGCTCCAGCGGCAGCCCTTCTCAGGCTTTGAGTCTCCTGCCACTCTCACATTTACAGGGCACTCCCTGACCCTCTTGCTGGTTCCTGGGTCACCCCGACTGCCTTCAAGGCAACCAGCTCTCCCTTACAGGGTCAGCAGCTTCATTCTCTTGGGGCAAGAGCCTTGTGCAGAACTTTAGCAGGGCAATTATACCTTTTACAGGCAATGGTGGCTCACAGCCAAATATGAACTTACACAAACAGGTTCTATAACAAGGGGAGTTGCGCACCTGCACTCCAGACTCACATAGATATCTACCTTGGCCTATTCTTCACCAAAGCACACCCATTTTTCTTACAGGTAACTTTTGTCATTGTTGTTTGCAAACTATAGCTGCAGACTTCTCCCTGAAAATCTCTGAATCCTGTAAGATTCCTCCTTATTTTAGACACCTGTAAGCTCCAAGACACTCCCTCTCCTTCCTGAGGGTATAGCCCGACTCACTATTACTCTTAATACTGCTACTTCTAAAATAGTTCTTAAAGATTTTAGCATCCTCTTAGTTCCTTTACCTTTTAACTCACTGTGTTAGTGCATTCTCCCACTGCTATAAAGACGTACCTAAAACTAGGTACTTTATAGAGAAAAGGGGTTTAATTAACTCACAGTTCTGCAGGTTTAACACGAAGCTGGACAGGGAGGCCTCAGGAAACTTAAAATTGTGGTGAAACTGAGCGGAAAGCACACGCATCTTCACAGTGGTGGAGCAAAAGAGAGCATCAAGCAAAGCATGCTCTTTTAAACCACCAAATCCCGTGGGAACTCATTGTCACGAGAACAGCCAGGGAAAACCCGCCCCCATAATCAATCACCTGCTACCAGATCCCTCCCTCAACATGTGGGGATTATAATTCTAAATGAGACTTGCATAGAGACACAGAGTAAAACCATCTCACTTAACAAACAAAATTGCTTATCTGACATCTCACTCATACCATATGCCCCCATGATCATACATTAGAACAATTTTCAAAGTGTAGCCAGAATCATAACCACCTTGTTAAAAATATAGGTTGCTGGATCCACCCCTAAAGTTTAGGAATCAGTAAGGCTGGAGGAGAACCTGAGAATGTGCATTTCTTAAGTTCCCTGGCGATGCCAATACTGCTGTTTCAGTGACTATACTTTTAGAGCCGTCAAATTCGAGTCTAGTGACTACAAATCATCATTGTCCTAACTACACTCACTCCACAGTCTGAGTGACTAATATTCTACGCTCCAAAACTAAGATATTGTTACATTTTCTTTACTACAACTCCAACAATGTTTTTTCCAAACTGACTGAGACCTAAGGTTTATTGACATTTCTCTTTCCCCTGTCATCTCTCTCATCATATTTTTTGCATTATTACCCTTCATAGTCCAGCATTAGCCTCACTTTCTCTGATAAAAGTCAAAATCCACCTTTTAATTTTTTTTTCCTTTAATACTTTCTTTTTTGGCTTTCGGGACTCTCTCCCTCTTTCTCTCTCTGTCTCACTCACTCTTTCTCCCCACTCCAACTTGCTCACTATCTGCAGCATTTCCATATCTTCTTGGATTTGTATCTTCTCCATACTTCTCCTATATATTTGCACACATTGCCCACTAATTTTATCTAGTCCCATGGTTTTACGTATGATCTTTCCCTTGGGCCCTGGTCTCTATTTTCAACTGCTAACTTGATATCTAAACTTAAATATCTAACAAAAATTTCATACATACTGTACACTAAACAAAAGTCTTGATCTAATTTAATCCCCAAACATGTTCATTCACATTATTATCAATCTAGTCTCTTGCCTACATTATTAAGCTTCTTCTCAGCAGGCTCTCACTTCCACTATAGCCATGCTACTCAATGTGATATTTTAAACATGTAAATCAGAACATGTCACTGCTCTGCTCAAAATCCTCTAGAGCCTTCCATCCCATTCAGAATCAGTGTCTTCCCCAGTGCCTAAAGAGATGTCACAGAATATCCCTTTCTATGTTTTCCTTATCCTTGGTTCCCTCTTAGATTTGTTTCCCCTAACTGTCAACCCCACTCAGGCCTTGCCAACAAAAGTGACCTTTCCCAAGAAAATTACCTTTTCACAACCATAGCATTTATTTTATTCCTTCTATCTAGAATGTTGTTTCCCCAAATATCATCTTGGATCTCTCCCTCTTTTTATTCATACTGAAATATCAAATAATCAGAGAGGACTCCCTCAATTATTTCTAAATTAGACTCTCAGGATTCTACTATCCCTTATCTCACCACCGTCTAACCCCATTACCCTGCTTCATGTTGTCTTTATAGTCCTAACACCATATTGCTCTATTTCCTTTCTCAAGTTCTAGAGAACTACGCCTTTAAGATCTATCCTCAAGTTCAATTCCTCCTTTAAACCTTCCCTGAACAAAGGGTTTGTGTTAGACTTGTCATACATTTTGGCGCTTGGTTATATTCAACTGATCATTCTTAGATTCTTTACTGTCTGATGTTAAGTAAATTTTCCCTCTCTAACAAGATTGCCAACTACTAGAAGGCAATTTTAAAAGCACACTGAGATGCAGTCTGGTAAAGACTCAATATGTGCTTTTTTTCCTTGAATTTCTTCTTTCTAAACCATCAGGGCAGTCTATTGCTGCAAATGCTACTGGAGCTGTGAAACCTAACACTATTGATGTGACCAGCAGTAGAAATGGAGAGGTTCTGAATAGTATGATTGACTCAAATGTAAATACAGTCAAAATGGTTTTTTTTTCCTTTTCCTATATTTTAAAGGAGAAATTACATAAATAAAATAAGTAACAAGAAAATTAGTAGTAAGAGTTTCTTACTTTTAATAGCTACCCTCATGGTACAACAATAAATATGCTTAAAAAATTAAAATACAAAAATGCTTATCTAAATCATTCAGGATTTAATATTAACAAGGGGAAAAGAATAGGCTCCAAACAATAGGGTGTGTGCAATGTAAAAATATGCCTAGTCCTTAGCAAATCTCCAAATCTGTAATTACGTAGTATTATGCAAACTCCTTCTTTCTACTAAATCAGGCGTCCCCAAACTTTTTACACAGGGGGCCAGTTCACTGTCCCTCAGACCGTTGGAGGGCCAACACATACTGTGCTCCTCTCACTGACCACCAGTGAAAGAGGTGCCCCTTCCTGAAGCGCGGCGGGGGGCCATATAAATGGCCTCAGGGGGCCTCATGTGGCCCACGGCCGTAGTTTGGGGACGCCTGTTAACTAAATCATCTTTTCAGCCATTCATGTATTTCCTGGGCACATCTGACATTGCAATGTATCTACGCCAGTTTTCACATTCTTTTCTCTCTTAGTCAATGGAGAACATCCATAAAATAGCCAAGCTGGTTTCATTTTAGGAGAGTTAGTCAAACAAAACTATTAGTAGAAAGGAGTTCGGATCCAGACCCCAAGAGACAGTTCTTGAATCTCGCATAAGAAAGAAGTCAGGGTGAGTCTTTAGAGTAAAGTGAAAGCAGGTTTATTAAGAAAGTAGAGGAATAAAAGAATGGCTACTCCATAGACCCCTGAGGGCTGCCCATTTTTATGGCTATTTCCTGATGATACGCTAAACAAAGGGTGGATTATTCATGCCTCCCCTTTTAGACCACACAGGGTAACTTCCTGACATTGCCATTGCATATGTAAACTGTCGTGGCACTGGTGAAAGCGTAGCAGTGTGGACAACCAGAGGTCACTCTTGACACCATCTTGGTTTTGGTGGGTTTCAGTCGGCTTCTTTACTGAAACCTGTTTTATCAGCAAGGTTTTTATGACCTGTATCTGGTGCTGACCTCCTATCTCATCCTGTGACTTAGAACGCCTTAACAATCTGGGAATGCAGCCCAGTAGGTTTCTGCCTCATTTTACCCAGCTCCTATTCAAGATGCAATTGTTCAGATTCACAGGCCACTGACAGTCTCACTACATGAGCATGATTGATTAAGTATTCCTCTCATGCTCAGTAAATCAGCACTTTACATAGGATAAGGTGAACATAGAGTAGCTCTCTGTGGAGATATTTAACCTTTTATCTGTAGCTCTCTACTTAGAGATAAAAGGAAAGGCAGTTTCTTGCCTGACTCAGGTTTAAGCTTTTTTTTCTCTTTTGGCATCGTGAATTGGGGTCCCCAGTTTTTACTTTCCTTTCACAGAGACATTGAAGAAACTCTAAGTTTGCCCAAGTTAAACATAATTTAAATGCTTACTAACATAATTTACTACATGCAAGATTTTTCTGTTTCGTTCATTCATGCATCTTCAGTGCCTGGCACATTATAAGCACTAAAATATTTGCTAAATGAGTGAATGAGCAACTTGTTATAATTAAGATGAGATACATTAACAATGTAATTTTTACTGCAAACAGCAGTTACCTGTTTGCAATAAATAAAGATTAATTTATTTAATTAAACACTATTGGGTAAAAACCTTTATATCTTTTATTGACTTTAATGAACTTACTAACATCCAAGGTAACAGGAAATTGGAATCATTTTATCATTTTAAATTTATAAACAATATCTTTGTGAGAGAAATTAACAAATTAAGCCATGTTTGTTCTTCCACTTGCCAGCATAAAGGCATAATATCACAAAGCCCTGACTCTGTGAGGACCTGCAGCTCTTCAGGAAGAAGCTCTGAAGACAAAACGGGATATGGTCTCCCACATTTTTCACCTGAGTCACTAAATTACTTAAAAGATAAATTACCCTGGTCCTTGTCTTTTTCTACATATAACATAATGTCTAATGGGGTTAATCATTGTTCTTCTGTAATTTATAACCAGATGTACTCTTACGTCCAAACCTTGATGCAATTCTGCTTTAATGCAACTTCCTAGCAAGTCTGGTACGATTTTGCATACACTGAGCCCCCACCACCTATTTAGAAGCAGTGGGCCAAAGTACTATGCAGAAGTAGCCTGAAAAAATTGCTCCCAGGCTGTAGGCCTCAGTCTATAGTCCTCAGTAAGATTTCTGAATAAAACTAACTTTAACTTTTTAATAGCTGGATTTTTCTCCTTTATTTGACACTTTCGTACGTTTTAAACATTCTCCCCATTCATTCCTTAGTGCAGAGTGGCTAATTTACAGTAAAAAGCTCAAAATCAGTTGTAAAGACTCCATTAGAGAAATATGTGTCAACTGGAAAATGATGACATTCATAAATTTGGAAAAGAGAGCTTTATTTCTCAAAGGATTTATTTCTTTATTTCTCAAAAAGTTTTCTGGCAGGATGGCCATTCTGACAGGCTGGGAAGCATAGCCTCTGGTCAGAAGTCAAAAACAGACACTTTGAGGAAGAGACAAAGATAACAGATATTTATGCTGAGCAGGATAGCTGAATAAGCATATTTAATAAGCTATAGGAGGAACCATGAATATTTATGAAGAAGAAATGTGAACATGCACAACTGAGCTTCATGCCTCTTCATGGGTCCCATGTATAAAAAATGGTGGCATTAGCGTAAGCCAAAGGTGGAGTTTCCAGGCTTGACGCAAAAGACATGAAATCCCTTATTGCACATTCTCCATAGATTGGGCAGAACCACACAGTGGTTGCTGGTACCATATCAGACAAAAAAGGAAGGGTAGTGTCAGGCTGTTGGTTGCTATCATTGGTGGAATCTTTTGAAAGGGCTGGTTTTTGTTAAGCCCTTAGGGAAGAAAGGCTAATCATGATTAGCAAAGGAGGGGATATAACAAATAGTGTCTGACACCCCATCCTATCACAGCTGAGAACTCACTGTTCAAGATTACTATGGGGTCCCCTTGGATAAGAGATGGTCTGTTCCGGTTACATTTGCAAACCTGAAAAGTAAAGAGTTGCATTTTTTTCTATTTTAAGTCAGCTAATCAACATCAAATGAAATATTTTTTAAATACCTTAATCCAATTCTTCTGACATAATTTGGGAAAAATTTTTAATTGTTTTATATTGCACCAACTACCAGAGGATATTTAAAAATGTATTATTGTACTGCAGAATTCACATAAAGCAGTTAGAAAACAAGACACAATAGAAGACTTGAGAAGTCATAAGGCTATAAAACTAAGATTTAGTCTTTGAACTTCATCAACATAAAGAAAGAAACTAACATAACATGATTAACAAAATTAACATAAATAGAGAGTTTATTTGGGCCAAATTTGAGACTGAAACCAAGGAGACACAGATTTAAGGTGCCCTGAATATATACTCTGATTGACAGCCCTTACAAGTGTTTTTTTAAAAGAAAAAAAGAAGGAGCAGTTCCTACATTGATCATAAGCTATTGATTGGCTATATATTATTTTTGTATCAAAAATTTCAAGAAAATGAAGATAATGAGTGAGGGTCACCTTGTGCAACTTATAATAACATTTTAGGTAATATATCAGCTAGCCTGAAAACTACAAGGAAGAAAGAAAATACCTTTCAACAATGGCCCAGGGAGGGACTTGCGTGCTGGCATGGGAGGGGTGACTGAGGATTTGTTCTCCTATCTCTCTGGGCCTTATAAGTTTTGCCTGCCTCATGTTCTTCATACTGCTTTTGAAACAAAGCAGGAACCCATCTTACAGGCTTTGGGCCCTTCTAAAAGCACAGAAAATAAGGAAACTCTTGAGTTCTTTCAAAAGAAATTCCAGACACCTAGCTAGCCTTGAGAAGTAAATGAGCAACTTGATAAGGAAGAAGTTAACAGTATATTAAAACAGTAGCCAAGGAAGTCAGATCACAGACTGTTTGCTTTCCCTATGGAAACTAAAGGAAACATCTTAACATATAGCCCTGTGTTGTTTTCAGAAACCCAGATCACCAAGTGGATCCTCTGGCACATCATCACCTCAGATAAGAAGGAAACAAAGACTAAACCCTGACACTGTTTGATAGGGTTTGGCTGTGTCCCCACTCAAATCTCATCTTGAATTCCCAGGTGTTGTGTGAGGGACCCACCTGGTGAAAGATAATTTAATCATGGGGGTGATCCTTCCCATGCTGTTTTCATGATAGTAAATAAGTCTCAAGAGATCTGATACTTTTAAAAAGAGGAGTTTCTGTCCACAAATTCTCTTACCTTGCCTGTTGCCATCCACGTAAGACGTGACTTTCTCCTCCTTGCCTTCCACCATGATTGTGAGGCTTCCCCGGCCACATGGAATTGTAAGTCCAATTAAATCTCTTTCTTTAATAAATTGCCCAGTCTCAGGTATATCTGTGTCAGCAGCATGAAAATGGACTAATACAGCAGACTGGTACCTGTAGAATGGGGCACTCCCGAAAAGATATCCAAAAATGTAGAAGCAACTTTGGAACTAGGTAACAGGCAGAAGTTGGAACAGTTTGAAGGGCTCAGAAGAAGACAGGAAAATGTGGGAAAGTTTGGAACTTCCTACAGACTTGCTGAATGGCTATGACATAATGCTGAGAGTTATATGAAAAATAGTGTCCAGGCTGAGGTGGTCTCAGATGGAGATGAGGAAGTTGTTGGGAACTGAAGCAAATATGACACTTGTTACGTTTTAGCAAAGAGACCCGCAGCATTTTGCCCCATCCTAGAAATTTGTGGAACTTCGAGCATGAGAGAGATGATTTAGTGTATCCGGCAGAAGAAATTTCTAAGCAGCAACACATTTATGAGATACCTTTTGTGCTGTTAAAGGCATTCAGTTTTATAAGGAAAACAGATAAAGATCTGGAAAATTTGCAGCCTGACAATATGATAGAAAAGAAAATCCCATTTTCTGAGGAGAAATTCAAGCTGGCTACAGAAATTTGCATAAGTAAAGAGGAGCTGACTGTTAATTCCGAAGACAATGAGGTACATGTCTCCAGGGCATGTCATAGGTCTTTATGGCAGCCCCTTTCATCACAGGCCTGAAGGCCTAAGAGGAAAAAGTGGTTTCATGGGTTAGACAAAGGGTCCCCATGCTGTGGGCAGCCTAGGAACTTGGTGCCCTGTGTCCCAGCCACTCCAGCTGTGGCTGAAAGGGGTCAAGATAGAGCTCAGGCTGTGGCTTCAGAGGGTAAAGCCTTAAGCCTTGGCAGCTTCCGCTTGGTGTTAAGCCTGCCAATACACAGAAGTCTAGATTGGGGTTTGGAAACCTCTGCCTAGATTTCAGAAGATGCATAGAAATGTCTGGATGTCCAGAGAGTGTACCACAGGAGTAAGGCTCTCATGGAGAACCTCTGCTAAGGCAGTGCAGATGCAAAATTTGGGGTCAGAGCCCCCACACAGAGTCTCTACTGAGGCACCACCTAGTGGAGCTGTGAGCAGAGGGCCACTGTCTTCTAGAACCCAGAATAATAGATCCACTGACAGCTTGCACCGTGTGCTTGGAAAAGCCTCAGACACTCAATGCCAGTCCATGAAAGGAGCCGGGAGGGAGGCTCTACCCTGCAAAGCTACTGGGGTAGAGCTTTCCAAGACCATGGGACCCCACCATTTGCATCAGCATGATCTGGATGTGAGACATGGAGTCAAAGAAGATCATTTTGGAACTTTAAAATGTGACTGCCCTGCTGGATTTTCGACTTGCATAAGGCCTGTAGCCCCTTTATTTTGGCCAATTTCTCCCATTTGGAATAGCTGTTATTTACCCAATGCCTATACCCCTATTGTCTAGGAAGTACTTAACCTGCTTTTGATTTTACAGGCTTATAGGTAGAAGGAATTTGCCTTGCCTCAGATGAGACTTTGAAGTGTGGACTTTTGAATTAATTCTGGAATGAGTTAAGACTTTAGGGGATTGTTGGGAAGCCATGATTGGTTTTGAAATGTGAGGACATGAGATTTGGGAGGGGTCAGGGGCAGACTGATGTGGTTTGGTGGTGTCCCCACCCAAGTCTCATCTTGAACCCCATGTGTTGTGCAAGGGACCCAGTGTGAGGTAACTGAATCAGGGGCAAGTCTTTCCCATACTGTTCTCCTGATAGTGAATAAGTCTCACAAGATCTGAGGGTTTTAAAAAGTGGAGTTCCTCTGCACAAGTTCTCTTTCTTTGCCTGCTGCCATCCATGTAAGATGTGACTTGCTCATTCTTGTCTTCTGCCATGATTATGAGTCTTCCCCAGCCACATCGATCTGTAAGTCCAATTAAACCTTTCTTTTGTAAATTTCCCAGTCTCAGGTATATCTTTATTAGCATCATGAACATGGACTGTTCTTTGCTTCTTCCTGAGGGGCCATGGAGGAGGCCATGCCCTGGGTCAGAACTAATATTCTTTTCTGTTAATGTCAAATACTTAGAAAAAGCTTTGCCTCCTGAACCAGTATCAAATTGTTATAGTAGTTATCTTCACCTATGAGCAGGGCAGGAGAGGGCTCTGCAAACACATCAAGAGTGTTGGACGACCATTAGGTGATGGTCAGACAGTTGTTAACCGTTTCTATAAAGTAATAATTGGTCACAGCTGGCAATGGGGAAGACAGGCTCCTCCTAGCTAGAAAACAACTGAAACTGATCAGCAACTCCCCAATGAGATCTCAGGAGTGGAAAAAAGCAAGGAAAGATCCCAGAAGTAGGCCCATGTATAAAACCTCCAGTCAAGAGATCACACTTGGTTTCTCAAGTTGTCCACTTGGCTGTCTTCCAAGTTGTACTGTCCTTCTTTTATTTTTTTTTTCTTCCTTTCTTTATGTGCTAAAGCTTTTTAACGAACTTCCACTCCTGCACTGAAGCTTGCCTTGGTCTCTTCTTCTGCCTGATGCCCCTCAGTAAAATTCTTTCGTTTAAGGAGGAAAGAATTGAGGTTGCCTGCAGATCTGATTTGCCACCAGTAATTCAGATCTCCTCCACCACTAACAAAATCAGAAAATCTTTGATTCCACCTATAATCTGTGGGCCTCCTCTCTGCTTCAAGATATCCCACCTTTTTAGGTCAAACTAATGTATAGCTGCTGTATATTGAATTATGATTTAGCCTATAACCTCTGCATCTCTGCCTCTGAAAATTATTATCTACAAGCCATTATGGAAGGGGCCACAACCCCTGAGCCACAGACTGATAACTGGTCTGTGGCTGATTAGAAATGAGCCACACAACAGGAGGTGAAGAGATGGGAAAGCCAGTGAAGCTTCATCTGTTCTTACAGCCACTGCCCATCACTCTCATTACCACCTGAGCTCTGCCTCCTGTCAGATCAGCAGCATCATTAGGTTCTCACAGGAGCATGAACCTTATTGTAAACTTTGCATGCATGCAAGGGATTAGTTTGCACACTTCTTATGAGAATCTAATGCATGATGATCTAAGGTGAACCTGAGGTGGTGATGCTAGTGCTGGGGAATGGCTGCAAATACAGATTAACATTAGCAGAGATTTTTGACTGCACAGAGACCATACTAAACCAATGGCTTAGAGACACATATCAAAACCCTATCTGGGAGTAGCAAGTGACATTTAAGCTGCACCTGGTGGGAGCTTTGTAGTGGAAAGTGAGTTGGTGTACTTCAATTTCACAGCTGCATCTGGTGACGAGATTTAAATCAGAACCTGATACTTATTTCTGTCTGCACGTGGTCCACCCATTATTGTATTTACCACTTTTCTCCGTGCCTCTTTCCCACACTGCACACTTGTTTCAATCACAGTTTTGGTGCCCACAAGTGAATCCTGACCAAAATGAGTGAAAACCAAACATCACTGGAAAGCTTATTGAAAAAAGGGGTAAACACCCAATGATGAGATAGCAGAAGACTCTAAGACTGCCAACAGAAAGAAAGTTGCATTTACAAGAAAATACCAAGTCCTACTTAAATTATGCGTTCATTACAACAGGTAATTCACATTCCCCAAGCCCACGTTGTAAAATATGTGGCAACCGGCTATCCAGTGAAGCTGTGACACCTTCAAAACTGATTTCTCACTTGGAGACCAAGCACCCTGCATTAAAAGACAAGCCTCTGGTGTTTTTCAAAAGAAAAAAATCTGAATACAAATAACAGACACAGTTATTGCATACCACCACTTCAGCAAATGTGTCCGCAGTGAGAGCACAATTCCTAATGCCTAACGGCATTGCTAAAGCCAAGAAATCCTTTACTATTCGTGAACAGTTCATCCTGCCTGCTGCTAAGGACATTTCTGGTTACCTTTTAGGAGAGGCTGCACTTCAAAAGGTGACACATGACCCTCTCTCAGCTAGCACCATAGCTGAACGAATTGATGAAACAGCAGAGGATATTGAGGCACAATTTTTAGAGAGAATTAATGAGTCACTGCGGTATTCATCCAGATTGACAAGTCTGCACATATTGACAAGGCAACAATGCTTGTTTCCATGCCATACATTTTCAGGAGGATGTGCATGAGGATATGTTCTGTGCACTTCAGTTGGCAACCAACACCACAGCTGCAGAACTATTCAAGTCTTTGAATAACTATCAACCACATTAAATTATATGCTCTTAACTCAGGTCTATTTGCACAGCTCTGCGAGGAGATGGGCATAGAGCACACACGTCTTCTTTTACACACAGAGGTGAGATGACTTCCTACAGGTAGATCACTAGCCAGAGTTTTTCAGTTACGAGACTTGTTCTGGGGATTTTTTTTTTTTTTTTTTTGAAAAACAGTAACTACTGACAGCACATTTCAGTGACACAGAATGGGCTGCAAAACTTGCTTACTTGTGTCACATATTCAACTTGCTCAGTGAACTCAATCTGTCACTTCAGGGAAGAAAGAAAGCTGTGTTCAAGTCAGTAGATAAAGTGGCTGCATTCAAAGCCAAACTGGAATTATGGGGGTGACAAGTAAACACTTGAATTTTTGACAATTTCAAACATTAGCAGATATTTTGAAAGAGACTGAGCCAGGGCCTTCGTCCTCCTAGCTGGTGCTTGATCACCTGTTTCAGCTTTCAAAAGAGTTTGAGCATTCCTTCCTCACCACAAAATACTGCCAAACTGGGAAAGAATGGATCTGTGTCCCATTTGTGAATAAGCCAGATGAATTGACTTTGTCTGTGCCAGAAGAGGATCAAAGACTTGAGATCACAAATTGACAGCGGCCTTAAAAGTACATCTGAGACAACTTCAGTCTTAATCATCAAGGAGGAATATCCTGCAGTGGCCACAAAAGCACTGAAAACCCAGCTTCCATTTACAACAACCTTTATTCGTGAAGCAGAGTTTCCTGCAGTGACAGCAACCACGATGAGATTACAGTGTAGACTGGACATAAACAATACACTTCAGGTGTCACAGTCTCCCTCATTCTTAGATGGGACTGTCTAGTTTCAGGAAAAGAAGCTCAGAGCTCACTGATTCTACATTATGGTGAGTTGTATAATTATGTCATTATATATTACAATGTAGTAATCATAGAAATAAAGCACACAACAAATGTAATACTCTTGAATCATCCCAAAATCATCCCCAAAGTCCTCAGTCCATGGAGAAATTATTTTCCACAAAACCAAAAGAGTTGGGGACTATCACATTAGGGAGTTTGAGTCTTAAGCATTAGGTGCCTGATTCTCATTGCTTGATGCACTGCAATAAATGCCTCACTTCTTCTAGCTGCAATCCTGATGCCAATGTTTGTCTTTGCTGCGTTGGATGAGTGGACCCCCATTCAGTCCAATTTCACTCTGAGCTATTTTTCTTTCTCAACTTCAAGTGTAAGTAATATTTGGGTTAGTGGTGACTCATCTTTCTCTGAACATGAAATATAGGACTCATGATTTTAAAACTCCAAATGCATTTCAATCTTTCATAGTCAATAGGTAATAACTAAGCTACACAATTATAACTTAATTAAGGTCTTAATTGAGGTACAGAAAATGAGTGTGAGTAGATCTTGTCTGTATTTGTTCATTCTTATATGTAACTACAGTACACTTTAAAATTCAAAAATTTTATTCATTTAAAGAAAGTATGTTGAAATTCAAGAAGTCACCAATAAAATAAATTATTAGTAGTAGTATACTTCTTCTTTGAAGATAGGTTTAGGCAGCATAGGACTTGTCATCCATAAAAATACATGCATTCATTCCTTTGAAATTTTGGGGGGCATCTCTATGTGTGAGGCATTTTATAGGAATTGGGGATAGAATAGTTAAGTGGAAAGACAAAAAGCCCTTCCTCTACAGGTTCTTTCTCTAGTAAAGAAAGACAAACGTAAGTAAGCAAGTTAAATTTGAGTGTTAAGGGAAGTAATGAAGACAAAGAGTGACTGGGCAGGGACATAACTAAAGAGAACAATAACTTCAAGTGTACATACACATGAGCGCCAAGTAAGGCTGGACTAAGGAAGTGGCATTGATAATAAAACTGATAATAAAACTGATAATGATCCATGTAAGAACGAAATGAAGTAGCCACTCAATTATCTTGTTGAAGAGTTTGTGTAGATAGAAAAGAAAACAAGTTTAAAGATCCCTCCCTAGAGGAAGTATGCTTAGTACCATCCAGCTACAGGAAGAAGTCTGGAATACAAAGGAAGTTCGAAATGTAGGGGGAAAGTTGTACAAAAGGTCACTAAGGAAGACAAGTCAAGGACAAATTTTTTAAGGTACTGGAGGTGATCTTAAGGACTAATAAGTAATTCTGATTCTAAGCACAGTGGAAATCAATTAAACAGAGGTGTAATAATATTTGATTTATATATTTTTAAAAATAATGAAGTACCACTTATTGGGTACTTTCTATTGCTAGGCAATTTGCTAAATGCTTTACAAGTGTCAATCATTGTATCAGTCTTATAGATTCAGCCTTATTATTCCCACTTTACGTAATAGAAAACTGAGGCAGAGGGGGATTATGGAACCTGTTCAAATCACAATTACTGAGGGAAGTATTCTAACCCAAGTTCCCCATTCCAAGCCTGAGCTCACAATTGTTCTATGCTCTTCAATGGTACTGGGATCCCCAGGACACACACAATAAAGGGCAAGGTACGGTGGCAGTGGGAGGTGTAGGAAGAAATTTTCACACAAGACTGCAGAAGAGTAATCAGGTGTGCAGCTACAAAAAAATATTTCTTGAAGCTAAGAATATGGTATCTTTTAATTTGAGTCATCGATTGTATTTAATTTTTTACTAAGTATTCTGAAATATGCCAACAATTACTGTTTTGTATTACCATTTTTCGCTAAGCTCAGAATAATTACCTCAAACACCTTTGAATCTTCTACATTCTCTAGCACAGTGCCTTGCAGAAAGCAGGAGCTTTAAAGTATTTGTTATAAAATAACAAAAAATGTTTCTTCAGTGTTTGGCACCATGGGAAAACTTAGACCTAACAATCCACTGTCTCTGGTTGATATTGATGTTGGTTCTTAGTGAAACATGTTCTCACTGAGTTTACTTTGAACTTGAAACTGTACTTTGAGAAATCTTGAAAGTACCTTTAAAGTTGTTCAAAATTTTTCTCTAGATATTTTTCACTTTGTGCATTTTTAGATGTTTCCCTATGAAAGTTTAAAACATCAGGTACACAGTAGGTGTATTAAAGTCCCTGCCTTTTGTTTGCACTACCTAGAAAATTTCACAGATCCATTTTCCATTGGATAAATATATCTTCTTCCCCGAAAAATGTCTCCTCCCTTTTGAAACTCTCAGTAGGAATTGTAACAGTAACCTCTTTCAGTTAAATTCTGATCCTTCCTGGTAATTTCTTGTTTCTTTCAAGATAAAATGTGATAGCAATGGCTTTGATGTCTTTGTCTTGCTTTATCCTTCCTTTTTTAAGAAGCAGTTCTTGTTCATTCTTGGCTCTCAGGACATGCTTTATGTAACATCAGTATGAAAAGAATTAGAATGGAAACATATATCCCCTGTTTGAACTGTATCTATTTACCTAATATAAAAGATACAACAGATTTTCAAAAGCATAGCAGAACAATGCTGTACTCGTTTCAGTTTCACAGTAGCATCTGAGCCATGACCAAACTATTTGACAAGAATGAATATTAAATCAGGACATTGGGAACAAAGATAATAAATACCTTTCTTACTGAGATAACAAAGTAATGATAGATGTATTTTTAAATAAAAACTGGTAAGTGATGAAAACATGGCTTGAAATAGGATAAATAAATTAGCAGAAAATAATTTGAAATGTTTTATTCTCTAGTCTTTAAATGAATTACTTCATTTTCTCAATAGTAATGATGCACATTTTTTCTTTAATTGACAAATAATAATTGTGTATATTTACAGAGTACAATGTGTTTTAATCTATGTATATACTGTAGACAGATTCAATCAAGCTAATTAATATATCCTCACCTCCCCAATTTATCTTTTTTTCTGTGTGGTGAAACATAGTCTAACTTACCAGTTTTGAAATAGACAATATATTATTATTAACCGTGGTCACTATGCAATGCAGTTGATCACTGAAACTTATTCCTACAGTCTACCTGAAACTCTGTGTCCTTTGATCAACATCTTCCCCACTATGTCTCCACAATCCCCCAAGCCTCTGGTAAACCACCTTTCTACTCTGGTTCTATGAGACCAACTTTTATAAATTTCACATATAAGTGACATAAAATAGTATCTGTCATTTTGTGCCTGGCTTATTTCATTTAAAACAATGTCCTCAAGTTGCATCCATGTTGTCACAGTAACAGAATTTTTTCTTTTTAAAGTCGTATAGTATACCATTGAGTATATATCACATCTTTATCCATTCATTAGTCGACAGACACTTAGTTTGGCTTTATAAGGTAACTATTGTGAATAATGTTATAATGAACATGGGGGTGCATCTATCTCTCTGATATACTAATTTAAATACCTCTGGATGTATACTCAGAAATGAGATTGCCAAATCATATAGTAATTCTGTTAAAGAAAACGAAATATGGCCTGAGAAAGACTCTGTACTTCTATATTATAGTCCTTGTGGATGAACATAACCTAGCTTAATAGTCAGACAAGAGTAAAAACCTAACTTAGGAGTATGCTCCTGTAACAGTGACTGAGTCTTGGCCAATCCCAGTGGCCCTACTTCAGCCACTCATAGACTGCTAAGTGTTCAAACTGTGATCAAATAAGGCAAATGCCAACCTGTAACCAATCCACCTGTTTCTGTAACTCACTGTTGATTTCTATATGTCACTTCCCTTTAATTTTTTTTTTTTTTTTTTTTTTTTTGGTCTGTAAATCTTCTTCCACCACTTGGCTGCGCTGGAATCTCTGTGAGTCTGCTGTGATTCTAAAGGCTGCCCGATTGGCAAACCGTTCATTGCTCAATAAAACTCCTTTAAATTTAATTTGGCTGAAGATTTTCTTTTACCAATTTTATTTTTAAATTAACGAGGAATGTCCGTACTATTTTCCAACATGTTTGTGCTAATTTACATTCCTACCAACAGTGTACAAAAGCTTCATATTCTCCAAATCCTCACAAATACTTGCCATTTGCCTTTTTGAAGATAGCATTCTAACAGGTGTAAGGTGATATCTCATTGTGGTTTTCATTGATGTTTCCCTTATGATTAGAAATGTTTAGCATTTTTTCATATCTGTTTGCTATTCATATTTAGTTTTGGGGGTAATGTTTTTTCAGATCCTTTGCCCATTTTAATTGGGTTATTTGTTTTGTTACTATTGAGTTGTTTGAGTTTCTTATATATTTTGATAATAGGCTCCTTATCAGATGTATGGTTTGCAAACACCTTTTCCCAATTTTGGGGTTGTCTCTTCATTGTATTAATTGTTTTTGCCTTGTTTTGAGTATGTCTTTGGGTTTTTTTAATTTGTTTTGTTTTGTTTTATTTTTGCTGTGGAGAGGCTTTTTGAATTGATGCAATTCCATTTGTCTGTTTTTGTTTTTGTTGCCTGCGCTCTTGGAGTCCTATCTAAGAAATCATTACCCCACACCAATACCTGGAGATGTTTCCCTATGTTTCCTTCTGGTAGCCTTACCGTCTCATGTCTTACATTTAAGTCTTTCATGCATTTTGAGCTGATTTTTGAATATGCGGTAAGATAAGGGTCCAATTTTATTCTTCTGCATGTGAATATCCAGTTTCCTTATCACCATTTATTAAAGAGACAGTCCTTTTCCCATTGTTTGTTCTTGGCATCTTTGTTAAAAATCAATTGACCAGGTTGGGTGTGGTGGCTCACACCTGTAATTCCAGCACTTTGCGAGGCCAAGATGGGAGGACTGCTTGAGCTCAGGAGTTCAAGACAACCCTGTACAATATAGCGCAACCCAATCACTACAAAAACTAAAAAAAACAAAAATGAAAAGGGCATGATGACATGCACCTGTAGTCACAGCTACTCAAAAGGCTCATGTGGAAGGATCATTTGAATCTGGGAGATTGAGACTGCAGTGAAGCATGATCACACGACTATTCTCAAGCCTGTGTGACAGAGTGAGACGTGACCTCAAAAAAAAAAAAATCTATTGACCACAAATACCTAGATTTATTTCTGGACTTTCTATCCTGTTCCATTGGTTTATGTGTTTGTTTGTATGCCAGTGCCATGCTGTTTTGAAATAAAAGAGTATGATGCTTCTAGCTTTGTTTCTTTTGCTCAGTATTGCTTTGTCTATTCAAGGTCTTTCTGGTTCCATACAAATTTTACCATTGTTTTTTCTATTTCTGTGAAAAATGACATTGAAATTTTCATAGGAATTGCATTTAATTTGTAGATTGCTTTGGGTAATATATACATTTTAACAATATTAATTCTTTCAATCCATGAACATAAGCTATCTTCCATTTATTTGTGTATCCTTAAATTTCTTTCATGAGTGCTTTATAGTTTTCAGTGTACAAATCTTTCACATGCTTTGTTTAATTTGCTCCTAAAATTTTTATTTTATTTTATTTTATTTTACTTTATTTTATTTGTGGGGACAGGATCTCACTCTGTCACTCAGGCTAGTGTGTAGTGGCATAGTCATGGCTCACTGCAGCCTCAGTCTCCTGGGCTCGAACAATGCTCCCACCTCAGCTTCCCAAATAGCTGAACTCAACATTTAACAAAATGGAACTAACAAACATCTGCAGAACACACCACACACTATCAGAAAATTTATTCTTCTAATTGGCATATGGCACGTACTATAAGATAAACAACATGATTGGCCATAAAGCAATTCTTAGCAAATTCAAATAAAACAAAATCGTATCAACCACACTCTGAGACTACAGTGTGATAAAAACATAAATCAATCCCAAGATGATATTTTGAAACTATACAATTACATAGAAATTAAACAACCTACTGCTGAATGACATTTGAGTAAAGAATGAAATTAAGGAAGAAATAAAGAAATTACTTGAAAATAATGACAACAAACACAACGCACTAGAATTTTTAACACACAACAAAAGAAGTGTTAAGAGGAAACATTTTGATGGGGTTGTTTGTTTGTTTGTTTTGTAAATTTGTTTAAGTTCTTTGTAGATTCTGGATATTAGCCCTTTGTCAGATGGGTACATTGCAAAAATATTTTTCCATTCTATTGGTTGCCACTTCACTCTAATGATTGTTTCTTTTGCTGTGCAAAAGCTCTTAAGTTTAATTAGATCCCATTTGTCTATTTTGGCTTCTGCGTCCATTGCTTTTGGTATTTGAGACATGAAGGCCTTGCTCATACATATCTCCTGAATGGTATTGACTAGGTTTTCTTCTAGAGTTTTTAATAGTGTTAGGGCTTAAGTTTACATTTTTAATCCATCTGGAGTTAATTTTTGTATAAGGTGTAAGGAAGGGATCCAGTTTCAGCTTTATGCATGTGACTAGCCAGTTTTCCCAACTCCATGTATGTGGCACTGTTCACGATAGCAAAGACTTGAAACAAACACAAATGCCTATCAGTGATAGACTGGATAAAGAAAATGTGGCACATGTATATCATGGAAGACTACGCAGCCATAAGAAAAAAGATGAGTTCACGTCCTTTGAAGGGACAAGGGTGAAGGTGGAAACCATCATTCTCAGCAAACTGACACAAGAACAGAAAACCAAACACTGCATGTTCTCACTTATAAGTGGGTGTTGAACAATAAAACACATGGACATAAGGAGGGGAACATCATACACCGGGGCCTGTTGGAGGATGGGGTGCTAGGGGAGGGATAGCAATGGGGTGGGAGGTAGGGGAGGGAAATTATTAGGAGAAATATCTAATGTAGATGACAGGGCAAGGGATTAAGCAAACCACCATAGCACATGTATACCTATGTAACAAACATGCACATTCTGCACATGTACCCCAGAACTTAAAGTATAATTAACAAATAATAATAACAATAAAGACAAAACTTTATAGCACTAAATGCCTACATCAAAAAGTTAGAAAGCTCTCAAGTCAACAACTTAACCTCACACCTAGAAGAACTAGAAAAACAAGAGCAAACCAACTGCAAAGCTACCCAGAATAAAGAAAAAAAAAAACTCTCAGCGCTGAACTGAACACAATTGAGATGCAAAAATCCATACCAAAAAAATCAAAGAAAGCAAAAGTTGGTCATTTGGAAGCATAAATAAGATTGATAGACCATTAGCTAGACTAATAAAAAAGAGAAAAATTCCAAGTAAACATATTGAGAAATGACAAAGTTGACATTACTAACAATGCCAAGGAAACACACACAAAAAAAATTCCTGAAGTCCAAATCAAGAACTTAGTTCAATTCACAATAGCTACAGAAAGAAGAAAATATTTAGGAATAAAGCTAACCAGGGGAGTGAAAGTTCTGCACACTGGGAATTACAAAACACCACTGAAAGAAATAAGAGATAACATAAACAAATGGAAAAACTTTCCATGTTCATGTGTAGAAAGAATCAATATTATTAAAATAGCCATACTTCACAAAGCAATTTACAAATTCAGTGTTATTCCTATCACACTACTAATCTCAGTTTTCACAAAGTTAGGGAAAGCTGTTCTAAAATTCATAGGAAACCAAATAAGGAGCTCAAATAGCTAAAGCAATCCAAGCAAAAAGAACAAAGCTGGGGGCATCACATTACCCAACTTCAGTCTATACTGCAAGGCTACAGTAAGACTATACTGCAAGGCTAAAACAGTGTGGTAATGGTACAAAAACAGATATATAGACCAATGGAACAGGTTAGAGAACCCAGAAATAAAGCTGTACACCTAAAACCATCTGCTCTTCAGCAAAACTGACAAGAACAAATAGGGAAAGGACTCCCTATTCAATAAATAGTACTGGAATAACTAGCTAGCTATATGAAGGAGATTGAAACAGGACCTATTCCTTACACATTATACAAAAATCCATTCAAAATGGATTAAGGACTTAAATGTAAAACCTAAAACTATAAATACTCTAGAAAAAAGCCTAGGAATATCATTCTGGACATAGGTCTTGACAAAAAAAGACTCCAACAGCAATAGCAACAAAACAAAAAATTGACAAATGTGACATAATTAAACTAAAGAGCTTCTGCACAGCAAACAAAACTATCAACAGAGTAAACAGACAACCTACAGAGTGAGAAAATATTTGCAAGCCATGTATCTGACAAAGGTCTAATATCCATAATATACTGAGAATTCAAACAAATCAACAAGTAATCCTATTAAAAGATGGGCAAAGGACATGAAAAGACACTTCTCAAAGTAGAACTGGGAACACTTCTCAAAGAGAATACACACACTTTGCTGGTGGGAATGTAAATTATTTCAGCCACAGTAGAGAGCAGTTTTGAAATTTTCCAAAGAACTTAGAACAGAACTGTCATTCAACCCAGCTGTCCCATTACTGGATATATACCCAAAAGAATAAAAATCATTCTACCATAAAGACACATATATATGTATGTTTATTGCAGCACTTCCACAATAGCAAAAATGGATTCAACCTACATGCTCATCAACAGTAGACAACATAAAGTAAACGTGGTATATATGCATGCCCATCAACAGTAGACTGGATAAAGACAGTGTGGTACATATACCCTACAGAATAATACACAGTCATAATAAAGAATGAAATCATTCCTTTGCAATCACATGACTGCAGCTAGAGGCCATTATCCTAAGCAAACTAACACAAGAATAGAAAACGATATACTGTATGTTCTTAATTATAAGGGGGAGCTAAACATTGAATATACATGGACACAAAGACAGAAATAATAGACACTGGAGCTACCTTGAGGGTGAAGGGTGGGAGGAGGGTGGGTGAGGAAAAAACTATCTATCAGGTACAATTTGCTATCTGTGTGAACACTTGTACGCCAAAGCCCAGCAACACAAAACTTGCCAGTATAACAAATCTACATGTGTACCCCCAAATCTGAAATAAAAGTTAGATTAAAAATAAATAGATATTATAACACTCTAGCTAGAATTATAAGAACTAAAATATAAGGTGTAAAGTATCAGTGATAAGAATAAAAGAAATTAACACATCACTATAGAATGTGCAGACCAATAAAAGATACAGAAATATTATGAACAACTTTGTACTAATACATTCAACAACTTAGACAAAATGGCCATCACAAAAGATGCTGCCAATATTAAAAGAACAATAAGAGAAATTTCTGAATAAACCTATGGGCGTACATTCAAAAACCTAAGTGATAAGAGAACATTTCATGGAATGCCAGTAAACCAGTAATAAATTGAAAACTCCTGAACCTGATAAACATTACAAGAAAATATATAGCTAAGATTATTCTAAATGTGAATTATTGAATGTCCCCTAAAATTGAGAAGAAAGGAAGAATATTCATTCTCATCATGCCTATTCATGTTGTACTCAAAGTCATAACCAGTGCAGTTAAACAAGATAAAAAACATATAAGGAAAATTAATTGAAAAGTAAGAGGTAGACTTCTCCCTACTTTCAGACAAAATGATGCTATATATAGAAATCTCCATGCGGATAAGTTAGCAGAACATAGTAAGGGTGTTTGGCAAGGTCACAGAAAATAAGGTGACCTTGAGAAACAAAATGAAAGAGAAATGACACATGTTCACACAAAGACTTGATACATAAATGTTTATAGCAGTTTAATTTATAACCAGAAACTGAAAACAGCTAAAATTTCCATCAATAGTTTAATAGATAAACAAAATGCAGAATGCGTTAACATGCAACCAAGAAATTAACAAAACAAACCTAGAATATAGTCTATATTCTATATGTGAGGCGGAGCAAAAAGCAAAAAAGCGATCCAAACACAAAAGGCCTACTAATCCCAAAAAGTATGCATAGGGTATAATTTGATTTTTATTAAACTCTAAAAAAGATAAATCTAATCTATTATGACAGAAATCTGTTCAGTATTTGCTTGATGCCAGTGTGGAAATTGACTAGAAAAATACATATATGGAGAGTTCACCTGTAGATGATTTGGTCAACAAACTCAGAGGAGCACACACTCCAGTTATCCCAGTATGAGTGCAAGATCTGGCCTTAAGAGGCTTCCAAGAAGATTCTAGTTACCAACTATTTCCCTATTCTTAGATGAAACCACATACATCTTGTAGAAGAAATAAGCCAATCCAGCTGTAATTTGTTCAAATTCCTGACATGTAGAATTTCTAAGTATAAGAAAATTTTTGCTGACTTATGCCACCAAATTTGGAGTAATTTGTTACCAGTAATAGTTAATTAGAATAAAGACACCTAGGCACACAATAGTAAAACTGATATCTTAAAAGCAGATAGAGAAAAAGACACATTACATTCAAAACAATAGTAAACAAAAGACTTATTAACAACTTATCAACATGAACTATGAAATTTTATATAATATCTTTAAATTGCTGAAAGTTACTGGCCACATAGAATTCTGTATATCCTAGAATGAAAGTGAAATAAGAATATTTATGGACAGAGAATTTATAATCAGTAGATCTTAAAAGAAATACAAGAACAGAAAATATTAATAGCAGCATTATTCATAATAGCCAAAAAGTGGAAATAGTCCAAATGTCTTGAATTGGTAAAAAGTAAACAAAATGTGGTATATCCATGCAGTGGAATACTATTCAGCAATAAAAAGTAGTGAACTACGAATACATGCTAACAAAAAAAGGATGAACCCCAAGAACGTTATTCTAAGTTAAAAAAAAAAAAGCCAGGCATAAAGACTACACATTGATTTTATATATATATAATCTCCATAGTAGGAAAGCCCATGAAGACAGAATGCAGAGCATCACTGGGACAAGAAATCACCTGCATGAGAACATCTTTTTAAGATCTTTTTAAGATGATCATAATGCTCTATAACTGGATTGTGGAGATGATTTCAGAACTCTATAAATTTACTAAAATTCATTGAATTTTATGCTTATAATGGATGAATTTTATGTTATAAAAGTATACCTTCATAAAGCTCTTAAGCAAATTAATGAGATGCTTGAAAATAAAATTTTAGAGGAAAACATGTACCAGGAAAGTACTATACTATACTAAAAGAAATCTGGGTCACAATATTAGTATCCATCCAAATACAGTGTGTTTAAATTAATGAATATTTTTATAATATTTTTTAAAATAGTATTAAAACTTTTAAGTACTTTAACACTATTTTATAGTATATTCTATTTCTTGGGTGGTCATTACTCATATTACTCCTAAAATATTGGTACTAATATTCAAAAAAAATTTTCCTAATTTTATTCATATTTTCCTCCTGCAAAGAATTTCCTTATTAGTCTTCAAATGCCTAATGATAGAAAGAATTCTAGCATTTCTATTTTAGAAAACTAAAATAAAACTCAGAGAAGTACAACAGATTTTCCAAACATGACTCTGGCAGATTTCTTAATTATGATGATCAAACTCATTATCCCTTAGGCACATCACTTTCCTGTACTGAATTAGATATATTTTCAGTTCAGATATAAAATATAGAATGTAAACATTTATTGTTCATCCTCTTAATTGGTAAAAACATAGAATATACCAACGCATCACCATCCTTATCAAAGGAAAATTAAATCACACTATACTCTGATAGATGTATTACCCTGAGTTTTTCTGGTATGTGTCTGTGTGTGGGTATGTGTGTATTTATTTTATATGTGTAGCCATCCACTTGGATGGCATAGTAAAGAGATTAGAGACATAGTCAAATGCACTCAGGTCCAAGGCTATAAACAGAAGATGACTCTAAAGGGAGCCAACCTGCCTAAGATAACAATTCAGTAGAGTAGTAGTATTTGTCAAGCCATAATTACAAATACCTTTATAGCCTTGTTTGAGAGACTTTAGTAACTCTCCTAATCAGTCTCAAAAGTTATCCATCGGAGATGAATAAAGCAGCAGAGGAAGTAATATGCCCACTTTATAACCACTGCTTTCTTCCAGAATGCATAATCAAAGGTTAGCTTCCCATAACCACTGCTTTCTTCCAGAATGCATAATCAAAGGTTAGCTTCCCACTCCCTAGTTCAGTTGAAAGATGGACAGAAAGAGAAATCAACCACTGAGAGTAATAGCTGCATACATGTCATATAAGTTTAGTATCCATAGATTTTGCAGGGAAGAGATTCTAAAACTATTAAGGCAAATTAAAAGAGGATTACTACCTCACAGAAAGGCTTAGCTTAAAAGAAATTAAAATTTTTCCCATCAGGTGCTGTTGCCTGAATGGGGTAAAAGTTCATTAGTAAAATGATTATTTTTCATTCATATGTAATTAATGAATAAAATGGAATATAATTGCGGTCTACAACATGACATTTTTATATATGTAGACATTGTGAAATTATTAAATCAAGCTAATTAACATGTGCATTGCCTCACATACTTATTTTTCTGTGGTGAGAATATTTAAAATCCACTCTCTTAGCAATTTTCAAGTATACCATACATTATTATCAACCATAATAGCCATGCTGTACGATAGATACACAGAATGTGTTCATTCTAACTGAAGCTTTGCACCCTTTGATCAACATCTGTCCCCATTCCATGCCCCCTTCAACACCAGTAACATTATTAACATATTGACTAGTCTGAGACCAGCTAAGAGAATTTTAGAATCTGTGTGTTACACTAACAAAAATCAGCTCCTCTTAATTTTTCAGATACCATGGGATTCGTTTCAACAATTTTGAGGCATTTCTAGACAATAAAAAGAATGTCCAGGTATTTCTAAACACAACAGCTTCAGCATGGCTTTTCTAATATTGACTTCCCTATTCCACCAAAGCTGTAAGTGCCTAGAACCATTCCAGAGTTGGTGATCGAGGACAAGTGCTTAATCGTTTCTATTCCAGGACATCTTGTAACCAATAGCTTTAAATACACAGAAAATGCTAACTGAAATCCACGCACCCAAGGTTCAAACATAAATATGAATAACAATTAACTAAACAAAATTCATCAACTCTCTCTACAATCAGGGTCCTTTCCCAACCTTCCAATTACCATCAGCAGTCAATTCCCCTCTCCTCCCAGCTTGATTGCCCTCCACAGTTAATCAAACATCTGCCTATTCCTCCTCTGAAACGATTGTGGTCTGTGAATGACCTGCATCAGAATCACCACGAGTGCTTGTTGAAATACATATTGCGGTGCCCTGATCCAGACCTACTGAATCTGAACATCTACAAAAGGATTCCTAGAATCTGCATTTTCGCTCACTCCACCAGTGATTTGGCCAACCTCAGAGTTTCAGAATCACCCATCTGAGTCTAGCTTTTCAAATACTTCTGCCTCTTCTCTAGTCTGGGTCCTTATCACTGCACCTCAAGAAGCTGATAATGGTCTGCCAGCTTCTCTCTCTCCTCTAATGTCTTCTCCAGTCCACCTCACATACCACTGTGCAAAAAATCTCAACACTCCTTTCATCAAAAATCCTTTTTGTTCAAAATGTTTAGTGAGTTCTTTTTAAAATCATACTTCAGAAAAAAATTCAAACTTCCCCACGGAACATTTAAGACCTCTGTGAAAGGACTCCAGTGAGTTGGCTCATTTCTCATTACTCCACTCTAGGGTCTCTCTGATCACTTCAGATCAGACTAAACAGCAACGTTATTTCTTACATGCCCTCCTTTTTCTCATTTACATGCCATCCATCCTTCTGTTCATCTGCTCTATGCCTCTCCATAGTTTTCCAAAATTTGATACTTCACACAAGAAAGAAATCCAGAATCACCTACCTTAAAGTGGTAGAGAAGACACTGAAATGTCATGAGTCAGTACAGATTCAAAAAATCCTAGTAGTACTAGTCACTGCTAAGTCTTTTGGAGCATATTTATCTAACAAATGTGAAATAACAGCCAGATACTCAATACATTACAAGAATGCAATAAAAACTAATTTCTTTACTTCCCTCTATTTATTGTGTAGTATTGCAGCTATGATCTTCGTTGGCATATTATCTTTTTATGTAATCTGTTTCTGCAGGAAACAGGCTCTAATTTTTATAGGAAACCCATTTCTTGTGGTCTTGTTGGGGCTGACATCTCCCTATTATCACAACCGCTGGGGTTGGCACATGACGCAGCCTCAACAAAATCAGGATCATTCCATCCAACTAGATACACAAACAACACGCAGAAGAAACTGATTTAGGGATTGGCATTTCTCCTAAGTCAATCAGATACATCTCTAGAAATTTTGTTGGATTCTGAAGAAGCGGACACTAATCATTGAAATTGCTGGCTTTGCCTCTGAAGTAAGTATAGAGGTAACAGTGGTGAGCTTGATGACTGTGTTAGAAAATTTGTCCCAAAATTTAACTAACTCAAAGGCAAGTCAGATTCAGGAAGGGAAATGTGAGGTCTTCATTGCATTACTTTTTACTCCAGAATCCATCATGCCTGAGAGCTAACTGCAAGCTTTTCATTTATAGGATACAATACATTTATTTGGAGTTAAAATGGTTTCCACTGCTTTTCTGTCCCTTTTAAGCAGGATATCTCTGACTGATACAGTAATAACAGGAATTGGAGCTGTTACAAGTAACAGAATTTAAATGTGAAAGGGATTGAATCAACATAGATGATGACCTGAGATCATAAGGGCAGTACCTGGATGAGACATTGACTTGCCTCCCTTTACTTTGAGAATGAGTGCACTATTGGCTGTCTCATAGTTCCACTGTCTAATGTTTCCATTATCAGGCAGTGGCACTTCGAAATAATGCATACAAGAAGTAAGCTTGCTGTTAAGCAGCCAAGTAATGAATGCTAGTGGACTGTGATAACCATACTGTTCGTCTGTTCACCATGCTTCTCATTCTCTTCTTGTTACACAGCATTTCTTTTTCATGGAAAGCCCATTTTCCATAGCAAAGGGTAAATTCATTCTCTCTTCTGGAGCTGGGGAGTTCGCCTTCTCCTGTCTTCCGACATTGGAGCTTTCCTAGATCTTAAACATTGGAAGTTTGAACTCCAGGACTTACGTTACAGGGACCCCTAGCTTTCAGGCCTTAGGACACAGACTGAATTATACCACAGGTGTCTCTCTCTCTCTCTCTCTCTCTCTCTCTCTCTCTCTCTCTCTCTCTTTCTCTGTGTGTGTGTGTGTGTGTGTGTGTGTGTGTGTGTGTGTGTACCTTCTATTGGTTCTGTTTCTCTGGAGAGCCCTGACTAGTACAAGAGCTCTTTATTCACTTCCCAAAGCCCCACATCCTAATACCATCATTCTGGGGCTTAGGGTTTCAACATAAGAATTTTGGAAGACACAAACATTCAGACTGTAGCAGTAACCACTGTTCTCTCCCTTCTTATTTATATTTTAAAAGATGTTTCTGGCTTCCTGTTTTTAATATTTTTCTCTCTCAAAATCTACTACTTTGCTTTATATCTTAGAAAAACTTGTAAGATAAAATATTTACTATCTTTAAATAAATGTATTAGCTATTTACCTCCCCTCTGCATCAATAAATTAAAAAAGACTTCACCTGGAGATGAATACTTTGGACAGAACATCGCATTAGAAAACTTATTGAGAATTCCAAGGCTAAATAGTCTCTGCCCAGAGATCATTAGGGATTTTTCCACTCGGTTCACTTATTAAATATATACTCAATATTAGGTGAGAGACCCAGACTATTGCCTATAAGTCACTCATGCATTTGAAGAACAGAGTGTGCTATGGTGGTACTTGAAGGGTAGAGGTAAAAGGCATCATATCCAATAGGTTGCTAGAGAAATGACTGAAGGAAATAGGAAGGGAAAGGAAAGTTTAGCCAATGGCATCCCATTTCTATGGAATTTTCCTTAAATTCCAACACTGTCCTTGCTTGCTGGGTTACATTGCCTTGGCATTTTGATATTCTCCTCAGATAATATCCCTGGGCCTACTATAGCAAATGAAATAAGTCTTCTAACATAACAAGGCAGATAAAAAAAAAAGTGATGAAATAGGAAGGACAGACACTAAGATAGGAAATGGCAATGCCCGTGGTCCAAAGATTTACAAATTGCTTCTGAGAGTTTGCATCACAGCAATTTTCCCTTACTTTGAAGGTTCCTCAAGGGCAAACAATGTTTTCCTCCTCCAGCAAACAATTTCACTTGCAAAAGGACTAAGGTATACTGTGTACATCCAGGCACCAAAGCTAATACAGCAACCCTGATAAAAGGAGGTCTGGAACTGAATCTTTTCCAAATGATCTTGTTCTCCCCACTGGGAAAAAAACACTTAGTGTATTAGTCACATATTAGCAGACTATGCATGCAGAAATCATCAGTAAAGAACTAATGGCTTTAAACAAATATCAGAAATCTGAGATTAAAAGAGAAACATTAACAAAGATACTGAATTCTTTCCTTGCTCACTTCAGTATTATTATAGAAAATGTTTGACTTACTTCTGCCTTTCAAACTTAGGAGATCAGATCTATAAAGACAGATAAGAAAGATACTTACCACTTATGCCACTGAAGCACTGTAAAAGGTCTTCTGAAAGACCATTCTAACTGAATGCTACTGTTGTTTGGGCAATGGCCTATGTCACCGTCTGATATTATCCACAGACAACTGTCTCATAAAGATAGGTTAAAGCAGACTGAACCTTCAGTAAGCATTATATATTAAAGTTAGTCTAAGTTTAACTTACGCTGGGAAATATAGTTATGGCAAAGTGATAACTGTGAGATCACTATCACATAACAACATATTTCCACCATATAACTGCCATTAGCAAAACAGAATACAACAGAAAATCTAAAATTAGACATTTTTTGCATAAGGATATAGGGTGCAGATTCTGAATCCTTTTTATTTTGGATATCATATATTGAGCCACTACTCAATAAAATATTTTTTTAACTTTTCTTATTAACTGTATGCAAAATAACGTACACAGAGAAACATGCTTAGCATGTGCTTACTCCTTTTTGCTGCAGAGTTGATAATGGCATTTCTTGATAAAATGATGTGTTACGATAAGCCATAATATATTGCCTGCTGGAAATGGCCAATAATTATAAGAAAACATTTTAAGATTCACTATTAATCAGTGAAATGCACACTAAAACATGTATTAGATGCTATTTTTCACTTGGAGGATTTGGGAATATTTAAAAGCTCAATAGGGACATGGATGAACCTGGAAACCATCATTCTCAGCAAACTGACACAAGAGCAGAAAATCAAACACCGTATATTCTCACTCATAGGCGGGTGTTGAACAATGAGAACACATGGACACAGGGAGGGGAGCACTACACACTGGGGTCCGTTGGGGGGAAATGGGGGAGGGGCGGGGGGTGGGGAGGTGGGAAGAGATAGCATGGGGAGAAATGATAGATACAGGTGAGGGGACGGAAGGCAGCAAAGCACACTGCCATGTGTGTACCTATGCAACAATCTTGCATGTTCATCACATGTACCCCAAAACCTAAAATGCAATAAAAAAAAAAAAAAAAAAAAGCTCAATAATACCCAGTGTTGGTGAGGGTGTAAAGAAACAAGTGTTCTCCTGCCCTGCACTTAGCAAGGGAGGCAGAAATGGGCTAAAAGTCCAAACCTTTAAAAATATGTACATTCTTCTTCAAGAATTTCATTTCTGGGATTTTATCTAAAGAAAACAATCATTCAAGTGTTTAAAGGTCTACTGCTATAGTACCATTAAAAGTAATAAAAATAAAAGTTAAAAAAAATACCATAAATGCTCAATGTGAAACTGTGGGCTTCTTTTTTCAGTAGTACTTATTTTTGTAATAAGATGTTTTCTTTTCCTACCCAGAAAAAAAGAATATTAATTTATGTTATTGTATTTCTTGAAAGTATTTGAGAAATATAATAGTAATACAAAAACATTGCAACTAAATGAAACAGAAGGAAAGAAAGCAAGAGAGAAAGAAAAGAATAAAAGAAAACCCACAACATTGTTTAAATCTTAGATTTGTTATGAAGGCATAATGTTTGTAAATGTGCTTCCAAAAATCCATAGCCCTTCTTCACTTAGAAGCATTTAATATTAGATCACATGAGCCAAATAGCTCACATGACAGCTGAGAGAGATTAAAGACTTATGTTAGGTATAAAGGTACAGGACCTGTGTCTCTCAATTTTCATGTCCACTCTACACTACACAGACCCTGTTTATCTCACTCCCCCTATCTTCCTTCCTCCAATATTCTATTTCCTCTCTCTCTCTCTCTCTCTCTCTCTGGATCCAAATACCTACTTATCTAACTATCTACTACCCACCTTGCTTTTTAACCTATAAATCAATTTATCTATGTACTGTCTCCATCTATTTTCATTCCATCCCAGCACTATTCCATTCTCCCACCTTCTCCACAAAATAGAATTTTGATGAAATATTACTTTCTAAAAATAATTGTAAGCATAATGGGAAACCATTGCAGCTATTTGGCAGGGGACTATCATGGTAAAATGACTTTATGAGCAGCATGAGACCTACAAAGGGGACAGGCGTAGAGGTGGGAGAGACCAAAAGAATCTGTGATGAGGCAACTGCAATTAACTAAGGATAACTCTGTCTGGGCTTTTATAACAAAATACCATAGACTGGGCATTTTATAAACATATGTTTATTTCTCACAGTTCTGGAGGCTGGAAAGTCTAAGACCATGGTATTAGCAGATTTGGTATCTGGTGAGGACCTGCTTTATATCTCCTAGATGGTTCCTTTTGGCTACTATTTCCTCATATGGCAGAAGGGGCAAGGCAGCTCTCTGGGGCCTTTTCTATAAGGGCATGAATCCCATTCATGAGGGCTCTGCTCTCATGACCTAATCACCTTCTAAAGGCTCCATCTCCTACTCCCATGACATTGGGATTAGGTGTCAATATATAAATTTGGGGGGGGGAACATAACATTCAACAATAGCAATAAGGCAATATGAAGAATGCATGACATCAATAAAGTGTGTGTGTGTAGTCCATATACATAAGGATATGAGGAATGCTACAAAGGGTTACACATATAGATAAAGAGATAATAATTGCCATCCCACTGGGAGTTTTTCTCTAACAAAATAGCAATAAACATAACCGCAGTTTCTTGTGTCTGTTACGTACCACAGCTGTAGCTGGATATTTCATTTTCTCCATCTCTAACTTCCAGTTTACAGACAAAGAAACTGACGCTACAAGAGATTATTTGCTTAAGATCACACAACTAGCAAATGGCAAAACTGAATTAAAATCCAGTCTTAAACTTAAAGCCTTTCCATTAGATGACAATTCCTTCCCATATATTAGACCAAAGTCTTAGAGATATTGATCCTCTGACCTCTTTAGATAGTCTATCTTTCATGAAGAAATATAATAAGTCTTGAATGCCTTTTTGATTTTATATTTTTAGTAAAGAAATATTTGAGCATATACGATATTCATGTTTCTCAGGGTACTCAAGTTTACTAACTACTGGTAAAAATCCTATAGGGTCTAGCCAGTGCTGCATACATAGTAAGAATGAAATAACACATTTTGGTTGGCTCAGTAGCGCCTCCTTGTATTTACCTTAAAATCACTCGTTCAAGATTCAAACTAAATCCTAATTTGCCTTTTCTCTCTGTGCATTTTTTCAAGTTTACAGTTGCCATTGCTTATTTTCTACAATTTTATCTGAAATTCCTCCATTACCTTGATTTTTTAAGTGAATTTTTCTTCATAAGCTTTGTTTGCTTTCTATTATACATTGGGACTAGAACTGCACACCACATTATTCTAATATGTCACACACTATATATATATATATATATATATATATATATATATATATACACACACAGACACACATACACACACACACATATACATACACACACACACACACACACACACACATATATTATATATATATGTTTTACCTAAGACAAGATAGGTATCAGAAAATTCCTAAAACTGTTGTATAAATACTTGAGACAGAATATAATTCAGCAACCTAAGTATCCATTAGTTGTTTTTTTCTAGAAAAAGATAAGATCAACTCTAAAATTTCAGTTATCTCTTCTGCCATAATTTGTATTGTGGTAAATATGCCCAACTCTCTTACAAACTAGTGTTCAAATTATGATTTAATTTTTATTATTTCCATTAGACATAGCTACAAGAAGCTTGAATTCTGAACTGAACTAAGCTGGAGAAAGGTAAGCACAACACTTCCATTTACTGGTGTGGACTGCGGCACAGGCAACACTGCTCTGCAGCCAGCATCTGTTGCAGCAACTTCTTTATTTAAGAGGAAACCACCTGACTGAGCTAGAAGCAGCGGTAACTTTGTAGTCCATTTCTATGGTGTGACACTTTGGGAGCCTATTTATTCAGCCCTCTCAAAGATTCTATATTATATTTAATATTCATTTTATATTTAACCTTGCTACAGTGGATTCAGTTCCTTGCTGCTGAATTTTTATCTGTATATTTAACTATTATAGTAGGATATAATTCCTGAAATATTATTTAAATACTGTTAAATTTTTATGCTGCTAGCTATTTTTCCAAAACTCAAACTGGAAACAACTTACAGAAATCTACATGCAGAAGTGATATTTTTTTTCTTCCCAGAAGATATTTATTTTATACTGAAGCTCCCTCTTATTAAAAAAAATCAACTTGAAATTTTTTTAGGCATATGCTGAGATGCAATAAGATAGGAGCCATTCAGTCTATACATCAGAGGCAGGGGAATGGAATGTAGAAGAATCCTATGTCGTTTCTCAAAATGGTCTCTGGTGTTATGAGTAAACAATTAGGCAAATTTCAAAGTTGCTATGTGCTATTGCATTACGGTGCCCCTTTTCAGTGGATATGTTTTCCACATACTCACTGGGAAGTCAAAAACACCTTGGTTTGCAGAATCTTGAAAAATATTGTCCTGATGGTACCCATGGCATTTTGGGAACAGTCTGTTCAACAACTTAAGTTCGACTCCCAAAAATAAACTTGTTTCCATGTATATACCAGTTATAAACACGAGCCTCCATCTAACCACCCCAGGCAAACATTTCCTGAGTTCAGATACTATAATTAATGGCTGTAATATTATGAGATTACAAATTCTTCATCCTTAGTTTAGAGATGCTTGTCATCAGTAAGTTAGTATTTTTTTTCTTCTCATGAGCTTTGCACATTGTAACACACTTTCCCATCAACACTGGATAAATTCTAGGTGGATTCATGCAAAGCAATAACCTTAGCAACAGAATTATCACTTAGGTAAAGTACTCTTCAAAATTACATCTATCCTACTTAACAAATGAAGGAACTGTCTAGTTGTCTAACTATACCCTAATTTTAAAAGGTGTTTTCCAAAAAGAAATGTTGCTTTCATTAGATGATCCTATTCACAGGTAAAGAAATATAAGACATTAAAAAAATAAAAGCCATATCCATTAAGACAAATGGAAGCAAAATATATACTCAAACCAGGTTTGAAATAGTGTTCACTTCAAACCTCTATCTCTTCTGTGGTTATTCAGTATAACTTCTTTCAATATGGGTCCAAAAGTCCCTTCTCCTTTCTTAGGCTATGGAGGTTGCTATTATCTGAGTATTCGTCCCTCTCCAAAATTCATATGGTAAAACTTTGGGGGTGGGGCTGTTGAGAGGTGATTAGGGCTCTGCCCTCATGAATGGGATTAGTGTTCTTATAAAAGAAGCCAGACAGAGCTCATTTGTCCTTTCCACCATGGGAGGACAGAGCTAGAAGGTGCCATCTATGAAGCAGAGAGTAAGCCGCCAGCAGACACCAAATATAATAGCACTTTGATCTTGGACTTCCCAGCCCCTAGAACTATGAAAAACAAAGTTCTGTTGTTTTTAAATTATCCAGTCTATGGTATTTTTATATCAGCTTGAAAGGAGTAAGATAGAAGCATCAATGGGTACTTAGAGATCTTTGTAGATATCTTTGAGTCTTTGTTGAAACTCACTAACACTTACAAGACCCCCACCAACATTAAAAAGAAGAAGGAGAACAAGAAGAGGAGGAGGAAGAGGAATAGGAAGAAGAAAAGGGAATAAAAGGAAAATGTTGAGAAAAGGAGGGAAAAAGTGGTGATGCAAAGGAATTTGCCTTCTTGAGGAATTCAACTCTCAGTTAAAACAAGCCTGTATCATTTGAAGTATATCAAACCCTGAAAGGGTAAAAAACAATCATTTAAATATTTATAGGCACAGCCTTGGTGATGGACAGGCCTGACTGCTCCTCGCTGCTTGCAGAACCACACTGCCATGTGGCTGGAACCTCTGACGTACCAAGACGTACAGTCCCATCTGTTAAAGCCTGCATCCCAGTTCATCTCTGACCCTCATGAATAAAACAAAGGAAACACACAGATGAAGCAGTATGTTCCTAGGTTATTATGAATGACCTCAAATTAGAGTTATAAAACAAGAAAGTATTTCTTTACTTTAGGAGTATTGTAAATTCTGTGCAATACATTGTTTCATTCCTTCAGTTTAGTAGAATCTATAAATAAGAATTGGATCTTGCTCTGTGTGAGTTTTCTGCATGACTGATCAGAAATGATTTGCACTTAATCTAGTTAAGAGACTTAAAATAATTCTAGCTACCTGTCCAGACACATACTTTAAAATGCTCTGAAATTCTGCCATCTTGTGGGAATTTAGAAAATAACAAATGACTCAGTTCAAAGTTTCACGCTTTATGTGATTTAAAATGCTGTATAACTGTAAGCATGAATGAACAGTGCTTTTAATAGCATCTAATATGCCAACAAAAATTTGACTTTCCTTATTCTTCTTAGTGCATATTTAATAAAAAACAAATTCCAGTTACCCTTAACTTCATTGATCTGGACCAAGCAAATTCATAATTTGAAATAATTTAGACCTGGTAGAAACTTAAAATGAATTGTAATATTTTCCCCCATTTTTCTTATACAGTTAGTCCCTGAGCAACACAAGTTTGAACTACATGGGATCACTTATATGTGGATTTGTTTCAATAAATATATTGAGATCTGTGACAATGAGAGAAAACTTATAGATGAAACCCATAACCCAAAATATATATATATATAAAAGAAAAAGATATGTTATGAGTGTACAAAACATATGTAGATACTAGTATGTTTTATCATTTACTACCATAAAATATACACAATTATAAAAAGTTAAAATTTATCAAAACTTAGGCACACAAACATAGACTATACAAGGCATCATTCACAGTGGAGAGAAATGTAAACAAATGTAAAGATGTAGCATTAAATCATAACTGCATACAATGAACTGTACATACTCTACTACTGTAATAATTTTGTAGCCACCTTCCAGTGCTATTGCAATAGGTTAGCTTAAGTGTTGGAAATATCTACAAAATATTGTGTGATGCTAATAATCACCTCTGCATAAGCAGTTAGTCTCTCCAGTAAATTGTGTAACACAGTAAAAACTGACACCTTGTGGCTCTCATGTATTTTTCATTAGTGCAATGCCATAAACCTTTAATAACTCCATGGAACCATAAGAAGTGCCACTAGTGATGCTGGAAGTGCTCCCAAGAAGCACAGAAAAGTCATGACATTACAAGGAAAAGTTGAATTATGTGGTATGTGCCATAGATTGAGATTTGGAGCTGCAGTCCCTGCTATTTCAAGATAAGTGAATCCAGCATAAATACCATTGGGAAAAAAAAAAAAAGAAAGAAAGAAAATCTGTGAAGCCATCACTGCAGCTATACCAGCAAGTGAAAAATCCTGCAGTTTTTGTGAAATACCTTTTTACCTCATACTGAACATGCAGCTTTTATGTGGATGCAGGATATAAGAAAGGCATATCTATCCAGTCTGATCATCATGTTGTAAAAGAAAGAAAAAAGGCCTATCTATAGGCTCTAACGTGATTCAAGAAAAAGTGAAGTTATTATATGATAACTTAAAGCAATAGGAAGGTGGAGGATCTAAAGCTGGAGAATGTAATGCCCACAAAGGATGGTTTGATAATCACAGAAAGAGATCTGGCTTTAAATCTGTCAAGATAACAGGAAAAGCAACTTTTGCTGACAAAGAGGTGGTAGACAAGTTCCCAGACAGCATTAAGAAAATTATTTGAGGAGAACGGATATCTGCCCGAACAGGTTTACAATTCAGATGAAAATGGCTTATTCTGGGGGCGGGGGGGAATCCACAAAGGACATTTACTAGTAAGGAAGAGAAGTAAGCATCAGGATTTAGGAAGGAAGGGATAGCCTAACTCAACTGTTTTGTGCAAATGCAGTCGGGACAACCCTTATCCTTAAAGCTGCTAATCCTTGAGCCTTGAAGAGAAAAGATAAAGACCAGCTGTCAATCTTCTGGTTGTACAACAAGAAGGCGTGGACAAGAACTCTTTTTCTGTATTGATTCCATCATTGCTTTGCCTGTAAAGCCAGTTTTCTACTTGCTAGTAGGAAACTACCTTTTAAAGCTTTTTGATATTGGACAATGCCCCTTGCCACCCAGAACCCCACGAGTTCAACAGCAAAATCATCAAAGTTGATTACTTGCCCCGAAACACAATATCTCTAATTCAGCCTCTAGATCGCGGTGACAGGGATCTTTAAGATTCTTTACACATGGTACTTTACAGAGAGGACTGTCAATGCTATAGAAGAGAATTCTGATAGATTATGAAAATGTGGAAAGATTATATCATTTAAGATGCTATTCTCATTATAGAAAAAGCTGTGACAGTCATTATGATCAAAACAATAAATTCATAAGAAAAAAAACTGTCCAGATGTTATGCATAATGTCACAGGGTTTATATCAGAGACAATCAAGGAAATCATGAAAAAGATTGCAGATGTAGCAAAAAAAAAAAGCGGGGGGGCAGTGGGTGGATGGATGGTGAAGGATTGCAGAAATTCAAGCACTAATAGATACCACGTCAGAGAAATTAACAAAAGACAATTTGATGGAGATGAGTGCTTCCAAACCAATGCCACACAATAAGGAAGAAGATGTAGAAGAGACAGTACCAGAAAACGAGTTGACATCAGCCAACCTGGCATAAGTGTTCCAATTATACAAGACTACTTTTGACTTCTTTTACGACACGGAATCTTCTGTGATACAGGCACTGATACTACAGTAAATGATGGAAGAAGGATAGGTAACACATGGAAATAGTTTTAGAAAAATGTAAAAGCAAAAAACACGGACAGAAAGTACAACATATTTCTGTAAAGTTATACTGAGCGTGCCTGCTTTTCCTGCCTCCTCTTCCACCTCCTCCACCTCTTGTGCCTCTGCCACCCCTGAGACAGCAAAACCAACCCCTCCTCCTCCTCCACTTCATCGTCCTCCTCCTCCTTATCCGCCCCCTCCTCAGCCTACTTAATGTGAAGATGATAAGGATGAAGACATTTATAATGATCCACATCCACTTCATGAATGATAAATATATTATCTCTTCCTTAATATTTTCTTAGAAATGTTTTCTTTTCTTTAGCTTACTTTATTATAATACAAATAACATATAAAATATGTGTTGATTATTTATGTTATTGGTAAGGCTTCTAGCCAACAGTAGACTATTATTAAAGTTTTGGGGAAGTCATACATGGATTTTCAACTGATGGAGTGTCAGCAATCTAACCCCCATATTGTTTAAGGGTCAACTATATGTAGAATAATGAAGGCCTATTTTAAAGTTGATTGTCTCCATAGGCTATCTGGACTTTTAGTTTTCATGTAGTATAATAACTTAAAAGTAATGTTACATTTATGTAGGATTTCATTGTTTGAACATTTTATTCTTCCCCAGCCTTTTTTTTTTTTGCTTCCTGTACATCAATGTATTAACCATCATTCTATTATTCTCATCTTTCTATCTGGTTATTGCACATTATAGAAATTTATTTTTTTAGCAAATTATTATTTGGAATGCACATCATATGTTTGGGGACATAAAAACAGTGAAAATTAAATATTTACTTATTTTATACATGCCAAAATCATTCTCGGTGTTTTTTCAGAGGCTATGCTGAAGATGAGACATTGAGCATAGCTGTCTTCTCGTTGCCTGTTGAGTCACTGCTGGCAAGTGAAGCATGGAATCTGAAGCCTACCAAATCAGAGTTTACTTTCTAGTACAGAAAGATGCTTCAATTAGCTGGGCATGGTGGCGCATGCCTGTAATCCCAGCTACTCAGGAGGCTGAGGCAGGAGAATTGCCTGAACCCAGGAGGCGGAGGTTGCGGTGAGACGAGATCGCGCCATTGCACTCCAGCCTGGGTAACAAGAGCGAAACTCCGTCTCAAAAAAAAAAAAAAAAAAAAAAAAAAAAAAAAAAAAAGAAAAGAAAGATGCTTCAAAGGGTGCGTGAAGAGAACTTGTGCCTATTCAAACTAAAATGTCTATGTCTCCTATACAAGCAATTTTCCACACAGTGTTTCCATGAAACTGGGTCTTAGATAAAAGATGTTAAAGTTAAGTCCGATTTGTAGGGGCAGCTGAGCAGAAATTGAGCAGAATTTGTCCAATAAGCATGAAAATGATGAGAAACAAAATGCAGATCTTAAAGGTGTGATCTTTAAAGTGATACCTTTAAAAGGGCAGAACAACAGAATGTTAAAAGAAAGTTAGTGATGAGAACTACCTGTACTCTCTTTCAGATTCTAGAATGATATTTGGTTCATGCTAGCTAACAAAACTAAAATTAAATCTTAAGATTAAAAAAACCTTTTGCTTTATGTAGTATTTTTTTCCCTCATTTTAGGGCTGTAGTTAATTGTCTATCTTAAAGAAAATATTCTAAAATCAATTTACATTTTATCATTTAAAAACATTTTAGTTATTAGTGAGATAAATTTTCAAAATGTATATTAATTAAACAAATAAGCATGTTAGTTTATATCATCTCAGCCTAAAATCGGAGCCTATGTGTAGAAGAGAAGAGACACTAGAACAATATTTAAAATTAGCCATCAAGGACTCAGGCACTTACAAAAATAATTAACTGATGTGATAAGCCAGTAGCCTTTTTCAAAAACAAAGTCAACAAACATCTAGACCAGGAGTGCTCTCGTCTCACTGGGAGGAAATTCGCAAGTCTGAATCTCTCCACTGAAAAATATATAAATAAATGAAAAACAGAGCTTTCACCCTAAGAATAGCGAAAGCATGAAGATTTACTTTTTCTTGTTTCTCCTAATGTCTTCTACAAGTCTACATGTACAAGGGCTTAGAAGAGAGCCTGGCACATAGTGCATGCCCAAGAAATGTTGTTTACAATTATTATGTCTTCAAAATGCACATGAATCAAAAATCTAGATTCTGCAAATGCACAGAAATTGGGGGGCCAGAGACAGAAAGGAGTGGACACGCATTTAATGATATAATTAGCTACATGAACACTATTAACTTTCTTGCTCAAAAAGTCAGATGGAATCTATAAAGTAGCCTGACATACAGAAACCCAAGATTTGATACTTTTTTGTTCTTCTTGCCAACTATAACTATTTAAATAATACACAAACTTGCTGGTGTAGAAATAGAATAAATGTCATCATAGAGCACCAGCAAGTTTGTGTATTTTTGTTGTTAATGAGGAAAACTTCCTTGGAATAAACCATTATTTGAAAGAAAAAGAACCTGAATTCCAACACAGGTACATTTTAGGGGCTGAAAATTATTTGCACTGTATGTGGGTTGCTAAGGAGGAGGCATCAAATTAAATTCTCTACTACATTTATATTTGCTGGGTTAGTTTCTCTATAAAATCCATGCTAATTACCCATCAACCTCACAGGGATGAAGCCAGGAGTAAATGGCAAGGAAGCAGCTGGAAACCCCTGAGTACTGCACATTAATGGGGACAGGAGATTACCCCACTTGATCTGATAAGACTGGGCCAAAGCTCTGGGCCAAACCCTTGCATCCCCAAGAGACTGCAAACAGGAGCACCAGCTGCACTTCAAAGCAGCAAGTTTAGAACAAGGGCCCTCTGGGAGCAGACAAAGTACGAGTCAGCAAAAAGTAATACTCAGTCTACCAGGGAGTAGCGGTTTTCCAGGATCACCAGAAGGCTAAGAGGTCCCAAATTTCTTGTGAAAGCAGGTAATTAAGCCACAGATTTTTGTCTATCATGGTTTTCTTTGACGTTTTTTGGTCAACTTTAGCAGTCACAAATAACATACTGAATGCTTATTATGTAATTGTCATTCTTCATTCCTTCTCATAACAATTCTGTGAGATAGTTGTTTTTAATTATAACTTGTTTATTGACGAAGTGACTGAGACTAGAGAGATTAAGTAACTTACCTAGGGACTTGCATGGTGGAAAGCAAGCTGCAGACACAGAATTAGAACCTTGTATCTCTAGAATTTGCCTTTATAACCATGATGGTTCCAAGATTTTCTGTCACCTTCATTTAATTCCCAAATATTGTATTATTATCTTCTTGTATTTCTTTCTTAGTTACTACCTGCTGACTACTACAAGGATAGAGCACACATACATGTGTGTGCTGTGCACTACACACACACACACACACACACACACACACACATATACACACACACAATGCAACTATTAACCAATCCCAACCCTGGGCTGTGTTAATTAATAAGGGGGCAATAATTTCTGTGTCAACTCGGAAAGATGTGACCCATGGTTTTCTCTATTCAATATCCATAACCTAAAGGGAAATCTCAGAATATGCTCATTGGAAAAGAAAAGACTTTTTGAGTTCTCTCTGAAGGATTTGGAAAAAATCCAAATATTTGAATTTATTTTGTTTCTGTTCTGAGACTGTGAAATGCTTTTAAGTGTCTGCTAAATTTTGCTGTAACACATAGCAGTAGGGAGGTGCTTCATCTCCCTGGAGTCACTGGAAAAGCTCACAGAGGCAAGTTTAAGAAACAAACCTGAAAGGTGCCACAAGTCAAGTCTGTCTCTCTTCAGAGGCATACACAGGCTATAAAGTCCACTGATAGGAAATTCAGCTACCCACTTTACAGCAGCTACTCAAACAAATTTTACATTTATCCTGTGACCAGAGAGGAGGAGGAGGAAAGAAAAAAAAAATTTAATATCCTTTCCTTGGCCTCTCATACTTTTTCAAAGCATGGATGCTTTTAAAGTTGTTTAGATATCAAAGCAGACAGTATGTGCTAGGTTTTATCTTAAAGGAAAAAAGAAAAATAATGTTTTGGGGATGGGAACTTTCCTAAAAAATATATCTCGCCTTAATGCTTTTAACTCTGGAGAAATGTTAGAGTCCTTATAGGATCATCAAATAATCATAAAGTGAAAATGCATATTCACATGAACAAGGATTTCAATTCATCTGTTTCATTTGTTTTTGTTTTGTTTTGTTTTGTTTGTTTTGAGATGGAGTCTCACTCTAAGTTCACAGGCCCGAAAATCAAGATGTTCAAGGTACTGATAGGTAAAGCAAGAAAAGATTGGAAGACACTGTATGAAGAAGGTGGCTATTACTGAGGATAAGTGGATATAAAAGCCTGGATAAAAATATGTCAAAGAAGAGAACTGTAGAGCTTGGTTGTGAGGCATCAAAGAGAAGTCTAGTCCATTTAACAGTTCCTGATTATTTCTGAGTTTAAAAAAAAAAAAAAGCAATTGTTTTTCCTAGTTTCCTTCCTATTATCTTTGTCACATCTTAGACTAATTAATGCAAAATAATGTAGCTAATAATTATAAATATATAATTATAAATATATATTATATACACTCATGAAATAGATGCATGTCATACCTAAGGAATTATCCATGTGATATATAAGCTTTGGTCCACCAAGAAATTATTTGTTCAGTAAGTATATAATTTGGATCTGTATAAAATATACTGTTCTTTCTAGTACCAAATCTGACCATTATGATAATTCTGTTACTTTTATTACATTCATCAGCCAAATGTAATATTCCTGACTCTAGAGTTCTTTCTTTCAGTGTAATTTACTGATATCTACTAACAATCTCACTAAAAACAGCAGTTGTTCAAGGAAAACACTGCCTTTTATAATACATGTACACACATCTAGGAATACATCAGACATCTGCATGTTCAACCACGGAATTACAGATAAATCATGGGGTCGTGAAACTCGGCAAGGTAATTTATTTTCATTTCTAATGCTATGTAGATGACATATTTCTAATTGTTGTCACAACTTGAACTAGGTACTTCTTATTTTCTGTGTTATCACATAGTTTATCAATTATTATCAAGTAGAGGATATCCTGAACCTTTACAGTTTATTGAAATATTTTCTTAGTTGCAAACACTGTGTGTATTGGAAACAGTGCGTGGGGAACTGCCACTTTTAAGCCATCAGATCTCATGAGAACTCACTAAGTATCAAGAGAACAGCATGGGGACACTGTCCCCATGATCAATCACCTTCTACCAGGACCCTCTCCTGAAATACGGAGATTACAATCCCAAGTTAAATTTGGGTGGGGACACAGAGCCAAACCATATCACTGTGCTAAAAAAGATGAAGACATCCATGTAAGACACTTTGATTTTAAGTTCATCTCTCTTCAAATAATTTGTGTTCACTCTTTATAATATGTGAACTAGATAGAACAGTGAGAGAGAGTATACAAAGGAGCCTTTACTCTGTACCTCTCTATTATTACAGCTTGATTCAATATAGACTTTCCTGCAAATAAAGCACTAGAATTAGAGACACAGGCAATCTCCAAAGCACAGTATCATTGTTCAGGGCCACTACCAAGGTACCAAAACGGGAAGGGAGTGGTTCTGATCCTGAAGTATGATTAATGATCTTTATGTCACTGGCTACCTTTCAGCACACAGTGGCCACCTACTGCCTCACAGAGGCTACAAAAAGGGCTCTGCAGATATTCATTACCTCAGTTCACCCTTCCACAGACCCTGAAATGCAAGTCAAATGTAAGGCTGAAATGGGCAGATTAGTTCCACACCTGTTTAGTAATCTCAGCATCAGCTAGAGACATAGGATACTCTGAAAACAATTCCTAACCTCAGGCCCAGCTCTCTCTTTCGGTACTGAGTATAGCAAAAGTTCATTCTTTAGAAAATTGACTTTCATTGCCTATGTGCTTGTCACTATGTTATGTATAACACATATATATTTTTTTTTACTTTTTATACTGATCCCACTGAGAAATGAATTCTTATTAAGAGTTCACAGATAATAAACCAGAGTCAAAAAGTAAACTGTCTTTAAAAAAGACAAGTGTAAAAACTAAGATTCAATTCCCAGTCTCTCTGTTTCTATGTTTTTTTTTCCATAACATCACACTGCTACAAACAAAAGGTATGATGCTATGAGATAGTACTTGTTTTCAATACTGCAATATAAAAAATAAATGTTTTGATTTTTTGCAAAGTTATATAATAGTAGTATTTTTGGGAGTTGTATGTGTACCCAAAACATTTTTTTTTCTTTTTGAGAGCATGCCACTCAAATAAGAAACTATTCCATCTCAGTTAACTTATGTAGCAAAAATAGAAAACACACATTTCAATGAAATGATGAAAGGAAGATGAGAGTAGTGCTTTTAATTTATGAAGACATGAGTACTACCAATTGTTCAGTTATTAACCAAAACAGTTCTGGAAAATAGAATCTGTAAAGTTTACTTTCTCTTAAAACAAAAATAAACGGTTAAATACGTAGACGTAATATCGAGGAGTTAGTCTCCTTCCCATATCCTCCCCATAGAATCATACACATTAACACGTTTTTACCCATTGTGAACTCTTTTCAGAGATGAAAAGACACAGAAATCTGAATCAAGAGGCAGTCCTGTATTGAAATAAATGTCACACCCACTGATCTGAAACTATTGGAAACACTAGCCTAAGAGAATGTGAATAAATGGTAAACATTCCACTAAAATAATCATAAAATTTACAAATCAATATACATTAAGAACATAATAACTTACATAAAACCAAAGAGAAAGAAAAACAGAGAGGCTGCTTGGTTGATCACTGCATTATTTTTCCTGAGTATTGACATAGTACCCAAAATAAGGTAAACTTTAAAACCACATACAAGGAAAATGACCTGGATCTTCAATCCTTTTACAATCTAATCTCCAGGCTTTTGACACAAGAATATCAAAATATATGAGCACAAAATATTTAGTTTAATTTCATCAATGAATTCAGTGCAGGTACTATATTAGTTTACCTGGGCTGCCATCCCATAACAGCACAGACTGGGTGGCTTAAACAACAGAAATTTTTCTCCTAATTCTGGACGTTAGAAGTACAAGATCAAGGGACCCTCAGACATGGTTTCTGGTGTGGCTTCTCTTCCTTGTTTGTAGACAGCCACCTTCTCATTGTGCCATGGCAGGGAGAGAGCCCTCTGATATCCCTTCCTCTTTTTATAAGGACATCAGTCCCACTGGCTTAGGACTCCATCCATATAAGCTCATTTAATGTTAATTTCTTCCTTAAAACCCCTAACTCTAACTACAGTCACATTTTAGGTTAGGGCTTCAACCTATGAATTTTGAAAGACCCAATTCAGACTGTAACAGGTTACCAATTCCATGTGGACAAGAAATTTCAGTTACATAAAATAATACCAGATTATTTAGTCAAAATAGGGCAAATCAGGAGCCAAGAGGTTTTGGGGGAGTCTAAGCTTACTAAGCACAGTGCATTGGTCTTCGACGTAATGAGCTGGGGAATTGAATCAGAATTTTTAGTTGACAACCTCAGTTGAACTAGTCATGTAAATGTCAGCATTAATTGCATTGACACATCATACAATATACTAAAATAATTGTTCCTAAGAGTACTTTTGAGGTACACCTATGGCCTCAGGGACAGAATATGAAAAGTACAAGAATTACTTGGACTTGATAGGTTGATAGGTCAACTTATCAACCGTGATTATTCACAGAAAGCAACTTTTGATCTCTCTGACCCCTGTACTGGCTAAAGTTGTAGCTCATCCAAAATTGTGTGCACCACCGTTCTGCTATGGATCAGAAACCGTGGACATATAACAAGCCTGAGTTATTCAGAGAGGTGACTTTAAGACAGGCCCTAACTCGATGTAAGGCCTGAAGAGATAGTATCTGGCCGCTGTGTCTTTATTTTGCTTCTTTAAAGTATTTTCTTTATCATAATAAAAGCCCTACCATGAAAACAGTAACACATAATAAAAAACGTATTTCCTGATGTATGAAGAACAAGTCCATGTACAGACAAATAACCCATCACAACTCTCACCAATGTTAATAACTGTGGAAAACAATCCCAAAGAGAAAAAAAAGTTACAGTTCACGTCGTTTTTCCAAAAAAGGCTTGGAGAGAATAATTGGTGCTCAAAACCACTTGAACATCACAGATGCTTTAAGCATGTCTTTTCGTTTCACTTGAACATTTAGAATATTCCAAACATCGTTGTGATTCGTTTTTGAAATGAGACCATGAATTAATTAGAGATTTAATTACTATTTCAAGACAGCATAGTTTTTGTTTTTACCTTTTAGGTACTGCTTATAATTAACCTTTTTTCTGCTTCCCTTTCCTGAAATATTTTATAAGTTAGAGGAACATTTTTTTAAAACAGACTTCTTTTTAATTTTACTATGCTAAACTAATTACAATATGAATTTTTTATTTCAAATTATTTACCACTTTATTCACCCTCAGGGTACTGAATTATAATTAATTCCACTTTTCTTTCTCTAACAGATTTATGTGTATTATCATATATATTAAATTTTCAGTTCTGTATTTTTTTCATTTTATTGCTTTGCACACTGACAATGTGCACTTCATTAAAAACATGTAATCCCTTAGCTGCAATCAAGGCATAATTGCAAATCCTTATAATATAATAACATGTATGTTCATATTTTACTTCAAGAGCCCCCTATTCTACTTGAAAATTTTTGAGTTCCTATCCTCTTAAATTGTAATTTGAGAATAGGATTTAAGACTCTTATGCGAAACTAATAATAAGCACATTTGTCTGTTTTTTCACCTCCTACTAGTTCTGTTACTCATCTATTTATTTTTGTCAATGTGATGTTTAAACTAAATAATTAACACAATATATAGAAAAACTCAGATATTTTTCTTCAAAAGTTATGAACATTTTGTGATAGATAAAGCAATAACAATCTGCTGTTAAGTTAGGTTCTTTGAACTAGTCCAGTTTTCCAAAAGATATTTTAGTACAGATAAGTCAAGTGACAAGTTGATACTTGAGAAATTCAAAGTGCAAAATGCAGTGCAGGAATGAGCAGTATAGGACTGATACTGGCCAGGCGCGGTGGCTCACGCCTGTAATCTCAGCACTTTGGGAGGCCGAGGTGGGCAGAACACCTGAAGTCTGGAGTTCAAGACCAGCCTGGCCAACATGGTGAAACCCTGTCTCTACTAAAAATACAAAAATTAGCCAGGCGTGGTGACATATGCCTGGAATCCCAGCTACTTGGGAGGCTGTGGCAGGAGAATCGCTTGATCCTGGAAGGTGGAGGTGGTGGTGAGCAGAGATGGTGCATTGCACCCCAACCTGGACAACAAGAGCAAAACTCCATCTCAAAAACAAAATATTAAAAAAGGACTGATAAGTCCTTTTCCTAGATAATAAATATTTCACCATTGCTATTATGCTCTCCTTTATCTCTCACAAATTTTGGTAACATTCTCCTAATTTCTCCAGACACACCGTCCCTTTGGGAATTCTCAGGATAGCAGTACCATCCAAACTTGACAGGTTTTTTTTTTGTTTCGTTTTGTTTTGTATTGGCATGGTGGGGGTTTGGGAGTGTGGTGGTGGTGGTGGTGAGGGAGGGAGAGGTATGAGAAGGGGTGATAGAGGGCAGCTAACTAAAAAGCATTCGGCCAAAGTTTGCTGGAATTTGCAGTGTAAAGTGAACATTGCATAGTCAGATCACACATAAACTGCTTAGGACCATAATCCAAAAAATAAGACCAGGAAAATGAATTGGATTTGTAAAGCTGTCCTTTCTGCCAAGTAAGCGATAACTGGCTTTGGTAAAAATTATTTTCTCCTGTTTAGAACCCTTTCCGCTCTGTTTACGCAGATTAACTTATTTACCCAAACTTAAGCCCATCTTAAAAGAAGTTAAAGAATAAAAATACTCAAAATAGTCTACCACTCAATATTTTTGAGACTGTAAAAAAATAAACTCTGAAAGGTAAACTTTCTCAAGTTTTGAACACCTTTGCTTTCTTCAGTGTTCTTGTAATCTAAAATGAGGCTTTCAAGTGAGCACTTCCTTTTATCTTCTTACACTCTTGACTGTCACCCTCTTAACCATCTAAGTTTTTTTCCACTCTCTCTGTCCTTCTTGTACACTTGATGTATAAAGTTTCTCGTTCCTGATAAATCTATTAAATTAGAACACTAAACTCTTTGGGTCTTGAAATATTCATCGCTTTTGAACTTCATGAAGGCAGAGGTCTTATTTGTTTCTTGTACCAACATTATCTGCAGAATGTAGCAATAATGTAAATAAAAATTTAATGGTCCTATAACCTCAACTATAACTTAGCTTCTACATATGGACATAGAGGGTCCAGTTTTGCAAAGCACTCACAGAAGCTTGGACATCATTCTCTCTGGGACATCCTGCCTGAAATTTCAATATCTATTTGTCAAATGCATGAAAAAATTGCAGTAACTCCTACTGTATGGAGACAATGCCTACAGCAAAACAATACGAGAACTATGCTGTGGACATTAGATTATGTCTAGAACTGGGTCTGCCTCCCTATTTGGCTGAAGAACTCAAAGTTAGAACCTGTGATAGGGGGAATAATGGCCCCATAAAGATATTCACACCCTATTACCCAGAACCTTTCAATATGTTACTTTACATAGCAAAGGGGACTTTTTAGATGTAATTAAGGTTAAGGGCCTTGAGGTGGAGAAATTAGCCTTGATTATGAGGGGAGGGCAAATCTACTCAGAATCCTTAAGAGAGGAATAAGAACCTTCACTTTCAGAAAGAAGTTCAACAGAAAGAGAATAAGAAAAAGGCTACACTGATGACTTTGAAGATGAAAAAAATGGGGTCTCACGCCAAGGAATTTAGAAAGCCTCTACAAGCTAGAAGACAAGAAAGTGGACTCTTGCCTAGCAGTCCTATTCAAGAAAAGGAATAAAGCCTTGTAGACACCTTGAACGTAAGATAATAAATCTGTGTTGTTTTAGGCCACTACATGTGAGATAATTTGTTATGGCAGCAATAGGAAATTAACACTGTTCCTGAGGCTGCCTTCCCAAAGGCTGCATTCCTAGAAGCATCTGGTGTTTCCTATAGTAAATTCAATTGTTTCCTTAATAAAACAACCACAATAAGCACATCAGTATAGGTACTGATTCTTAATTTTGGTAAACATCTCACCATATTAAACAACAAATTCAAATACTGACTGAAGATTTCCCCTCACAAATAAAATATCTTGACCTATATATTTTCATTCTACTTACTTTAGAGGGATATTTATTAAGACTAAAACAATTAAATTATTTAAGCTTGCTCAGAGATTTGATAGAATGAAAACTATATTGATCCATCTTTCTTTTATCAACTACATGTTATTTCTGTTTGGTGTGAATAATATATATTACTAATATGCATAGGAAATATAACTTTTTTATGACATTGTTCAAATTAAAATTCTCCAGTTTCTCCTTACATCCCCTGAATGCTGAACATGTGCTGAGACAGTGTCAATGTGGTGTGCAATCTTATCCCTACTCTTAGGAAAACAGTACTATGATGTCAAATTTATGATTAGCCTATAAAAGAGATTGTTTCATTGTCCTAGTAATATTCAGGGTCCAGAAAATATTCTAATATTTTGTTTCATGAGAATAATATAAGAGTTTTGCCAACTAATTACCTCCTTCTAATAACTGTTACCATAAGAAAACCCTGAGCCAGTTATTTCAAGTACAGTTCAGTTATTCAATTTGATTTGAATGGAATAATTGTGTAACACATGATACTCAGTAGAAGAGTCATGTGTTTACACAATATTTTCTTCAAATCAAATTAAAGAGCATTTCCACTGAAGGAGTTTTGTGGACAATGTCAAGATACCTGAATGCCGGCTATCATCATCAAGGGAAAGCATTTCCTTAATAAAACGCCCACTCAATGAATACAGAGGCAAATTCTTTTTTGCATGTTTCTTCATATTTGTTACATCATGAAAAATTATTTACAAGTTCTTAAGTCTATGAAACATGATTATTTTAAAAACTGGGATGTGGCGGGGGGGTCTCCTTTTCCCACTTCACTTGAAGGATCATGAAGCTACACAGGGGGTGAGCTGCCACAGAAAGGTGAGGATAAGGCACAAGGGGAAAAGACAGTCACAGTTTAGGGTAAGAAAAAAAGCCTTCCCCCAAGCAACACAATACCCAACTCTCCCTCAGAGATGGGAGGTTTATTCTAAGTAAATTGGATGGAGATGATAAACTTTGGACCTCAGGAGCATTTGGGTTTGGAGAAGGGTTGAGACCCAAGATTGGAAGTGTAGGTAGTAAGGTAAAATCTGAGTGATGAATACTGAGACCCTCAGGCCCCCATCCCTTATCTTCCTTCCAAAAAGGTTGTGGCAACTGATGGACTTCCAGGGTAAAAAAAAATTCTACAGCTATTGATACTGTAGGTTATGACAGTAAGAATGTCAGCTTGTCAGATGCAGACACCTCCTGGTTAAACTCACTTGTCAAAAGGACCTGATTTTCCATAACCAACCAATATTTTTAAAAGTATTTTTAGAGACGGAGTCTGGTTCTGTCACTCTAGCTGGAATGCAGTAGCACAATCAGGGCTCACTGCAGCCTCAAACTCCTGGTCTCAAGGGATCTTCCTGCCTCAGTTTCCTGTGTGGCTGGGCATATAGGCATGTACCACTAGACCAAGCTAATTCTTTTTGGTTTTTGTAGAGACAATGTCTGGCTATATTTCCCAGACTGGTCTTAAAATCCTGGCCTCAAGCAATCCTCCTGGGGCCTTAGCCTTCCAAAGTTCTGGGATTACAGGTGTGAGCCACAATGCCCAGCCCCAACCAACATTTTGATGAACAAAGATCAAGGGTCATTGGAGCTTTATGAAAATATTCCAAAATAAAAGTCACAAACAAACAATTTTTAGTAGTGGCTACCCATGAAGATTTAGAAGAGGTAAAGGAAAAGGAGACTTATTTTACCCCTCAACATGCAGTTCTGTGTGCTTTAGATATAGTGTCCGTAAGCATGTGTTTGTTTAAAAATTAATATGCATACAACTGGCTAAAAGATATCTTCTTTTGCTTTCTTGTCTGGTGACCATAATGGCAGAGAAAAGCCAGTCAAGCCTCAGGTAAGAACTTCTCTCTATACTTCTAGAGCCAGGTACTATGTACTCTCTAGCATCTGTCAAAATCGGGGTCTCGCAGAAATCCACTGACTCCAAAACCACCACCACTTAGTCCCTGGGCAATTTCATAACCTGCTAATGAGTATACCATATTTTCTTTCTTTGGGCAGCAGATGGTATTCAGAGACAGTTTGCAAGACTTCTGCCTTCCAGAAAGAATTGATTCAGCTTGATTGGCTCCATGAATTGGTTATCAAGGGACAAAATGAAGGCAAAAATGATATTATGACTAGACTTTCCAGTTGGCGAATATAGAGTAATCAAATTATTCCAACCAATCATATCAGATTTTCCTGCTTGCACATGGAACATTCCACAGTAAATAGCCAGATTAACCATGCCTGTGGGAACAGACAGCCCAGACTCAATTTATTATGCCTCAGAGTTGATTTTTACTAACAACACTGGTGTTGTAAAATAAAAGCATGAAATGCTGAAATATTACACTAATTCAATGAGCTCTTTAAACCAATTTACAATTGGAATGTCAAACTGTATATTAATCAGTTAAAAATAAGTATGTTTCCTAATTTTATATATTTTATATTCTAATACTTTGACTTTTATATTCCTCTATTAGTGAGGATAGGCCAATTGCTGTGATAAACAAATCCAAATTACATAATAGCTCAAGCACAAAGTAATTTTTTTCTTACTCAGAGTTCAAAGCAGGCGAATGAGCAGATTTCACTCAAGTGGTGATTCAAGTATTCAGGATCTTTCCTTCTGGTGGCTACACAATGCGGAATGTGCTTCTTCCAGAGTCACAGGGCTTGTGTGCAACATGCTGCAAAAGGAGAAAGGACCTGGCATGTCTTGCATAGGTATGCTGTCATATAAATCTGTCTAAACTGGCTACTTTATAGAGTGAAAGGACCACTAACTAGACCTGACCAAGCATAACCTGTAACTGTCCTAGGCACGATATGATGATTATAACCCTATGTATGGGAGGTTTTATGAAACAGGCTCTGGAGCAGTGTATGGCACTCCTTTTCAAATTCTAATTTACCCTATGGTCATGCCCAACTACAAGGTAGACTGAAAAATACGGAATCGATATGTCACCAGCAAGAGAAGAATGTGGATTTGATCAAAGCTAGTCAGCCAGCCTGTCTCTGATACCCTTATTTTTGCCATACTGAATTACTCTACTTCCATAGCAAATAGTCTACCTAAAAGGACCCACTCATTCAATAATGAGACAAAACCCATATTCTCATGAAGTTTATATTCTAGCGTGGAAGACAGTGATAAATCAACATGTAGAGTACAATGTCTAGTAGTTATAAATTCCATGAAGCAAAAAATATGTTGGGAAGAAGGCATTTTTGAGATCAAATACTCAGGGAGGGAGGCTCACTGTAATGTAGAACGGAAGTCGGATACTTTTCAGATAAAAGCATCAGGGAGACTCTCACTGTAATGTGGGGCAGGAACCTGAATAAACTATGAGAGGGAACTGCTTGAATATTTGGAGAAAGAGGTTTTCAAGCAGAGGAATTAAAATATACTTTTATAAAAGTATCAAATTAGTCAAAATTTTTTCACTTGTATTTTAGATAACTATAATAAATAGTAAATTATGACTATCACTATTATGTCATATTTTCAAGATATTATTAATCTAAAATCATACTTCTGTTTTTAGCCTCTCTAAGAAATTATGACTAAAATTTTTCATACAATTGTCTTTATCTTTAAGCACAAAATTATCTTATTTTAAACCCTTATAGTAGAAAGTCATTACAATAGGAAACACATTTAAAACAACTGAGAACACTTTAACCTCTTTGATACTTTCAGTTGTAAGCATCAGAAATCCAACTCAAATTAGGTCATACAAATGCAAAGACTATGTTGGCTCACTGGACTATATGAAATCTTGACTCAGGAGCTTATAATCTCTAACATCAAGATTATTCCTCCATTCTTATCTTCATTCCTCTCTGCATTGATCTCTTTTCTCTTACTTCAGATGGCATCCTCCATTTCTGTGGAGGAAGTGATTGGCTTACATTACCATTAAGTCAGTTATTTTTCTGTTTCCAGATTATATCATCTTACCACAGCAATCCTAAAGGAACTAAAGAACTGCTGACTCTTTTTTACATAACACAAAGAAGTGTTCTGATTTGAGTCATGTGCCCACCTCTTGTACTAATAACCATGGCTGGGGGTAAGAGTTCCATTGGTTAGTAGCTCAAATCTAGTTTCCCAAAATAAGATGAATACTGTTAACTGAAGAAGGGAGGAAGTATTGCTGGATAGACCAAAACAATCATTATTACAAATGCTGTCCATTCAAAGAAAAGTATTAGGTAGATGTGTATCACACATCAGAATCAGGTGTACTTGGTAATGAACACTGGCACACAGTCTGCTGTTAACAATAACTTTGGGCATGTTAGTAAATGTCTTTAAGCTTAGATTCTTTATCTGTTAAATTTTAATAACAACAGGACCTATCCCATAGTTGTACAAATTAAGGGAGCATTTAGTAAGTACTTCAGTAATTACTACTCTTATTTTAATTTCACATGCTTTTCAATGAATTCTCACAACAGTCCCATGAAACAGGAAGTAACAGTTCTAATTATTGATGAAGAAAATGAAACTCAGTAGAAGTTCAATAACTTTGTCCAAAGTCACACAGCTGGTAAGTGGCATATCTGGGATTGGGTTCAAATTCCATGTCTCCAGAATTCCAAAGACCCTATTCCTTCCACCATACTACATTGCCTTAACCATTACATAATTCTTTGTAATAATCTTAAGAGACTAATGAATTACATAGTTATTTTCCCCTAAATTAAATGGCATGTTCCCTACCCCCATGCTTTCATCCTAATAATCTGTCAATACATGTCTGTGAGCCTGTGATCATGGACAAAATGAAATGGTTAAACAGAAAAAAAAACAGTTCACTGTAGACAAGCGATGTCAGCTGGAGAGTCCTTTTGCTTCAATTTTTAATCCCTGCAAATGTGCAATGTTCTGATAAGACAGCTATTGCTATGGAAGGTCAAAGTTTAGAGACCTGAACTCAAAGCCCTGTTTTAGTATCTAAGTCTCGGTTTCATCATTTGTAAAAATGAGAAGACACCTACCTTACATCATTGAGATTACAGGATACATGGAATGTGGAAGTATTGTGCAAAGTGCTAAATAAAAATAAGGCATATTACTGATAATATCTTAAAAATATTTTATCAGATTCTTAAACCTTGGTGTAAACCTGCTTTAGATCCTATCCTAAGAGTTGCATTTGAAAAAAGAAAAATTATAGACCCTCAAAATTTACATCAGAGAAAAGAAAAGCAAGTTCTACAGTAAAGAAAATGCAAGAAAATGGGAGCTTGAAGCCACCAGAAGATACATAATCTTTCAAAATTCTACCTATGGCTTTGGCAGTGCCTACTTTCCTATATACATAACACGAATACTCAATTATGCAGGGTTAAGAGGGAAAGGTCTTCTCCAGTACTCTCACACAAATTTAACTAAATTACAGCTAATTTTTTAAAAAGTACAAGTTCAGAAGCAATTTATAGTATATATTAAAACATCCATCTCAACAGGTGAACTTTGTGCATTTGCAAATAAAGACATTAACACCAATAAATTGCTTTGGATACAGTATTATCACTTGCATGCTATATTAATTTACTGCACTAATTAACTTACTGTCTCACACCAAATCAACATGCCTTCTCTGAGATGAACTCATATTAGCATAGACTATATATGATCCATCTTAACTCTTTGATAAGTGTTCTTCATCATACAGAGAGTTCTTTCTAAGAAATTTTTTATAATACCAAAGTTTTTATTATACAAACCATCATTCCAATATGTGTGATGCTAATTTATTTTATTTTTAGCATTTCTAATTCAAGTGCCAGAAGTCCTGGATTTGGAACCTTTCTTCATTGCTTTTATTTTTTACAAATACAAGAAACAAAGACATACTTAACCTGTTCCAAAGATCACAGTGTTATTGTAGAAGAACAGAGATCTCACGGAATTGAACAGTAAGATATACAATAGCCAACCCTCATGGTGTTACTGTCTCACCAATGCACCACAATGTAGCAGTCTTTCATTGTGAGGTATCACTCAGAGTTCTTTGTCTCATGACCAAGAGAATTAAGGAATATGGAATCAAAAGGTGAAAGTTTAATAAGTGAAAGAAGAAAGTTTAATAAGTGAAAGAAGAAAGCCCTCTGCCACAGACAGCGGGCCCAGAGGAGTGTTGCCATTTTTACAGTTGAATGCAAAAGCTTCTTTTAAAACAAACAAAGAAACAAAAAACAGTGAAGGCTGGGTATCTCATTTGTATAAGGTGTGAATTTCTGGTAGCTCCACTTCATCCTCCTAGTGTGCATGAGGGCCTTTAGTTTGAGTTCCCCTTATTACACACGCTCCCCTTATTGCACATGTGTTAGGGGATGGAGTTTTCCGATGTCTGAGCAAGTCACCTTTGTAGCCTTTCTTAACTGTGCAGCTGTGGGCATGTCCTAGGCAACCTCCTACATGCGAGTTCCCTTATCTGTGCCTGCAGCTTGAGTTTTAAGGCTGTATTTTTGTTTGTAAGAATTCAACCAAGGACCCACCAAAGCTGCTGCTTGACCAGTTTCTTTCTTTCTTCTCTCTTATTCCCTCCTTAAGGGGTGGAGACCCTAACTCCTGTTAGGTAGGTAGGGTGATATTCCTTGCTACTTCCTACTAGAGAGGGGCATTGTGTGGGGAACAGTAGCTAGGTTTCCTCCTGGGGCTGGTCTGCGGGTCCATGGAAGAAAGGTATGTACATGTGTGCTTTTATTTCCATTACCATTTGGAGATTGATACCCTTTAGGTGAGAAGAAACCATTTGGGTTATTAGAGGACATGTATTAAAATGAAACAAGGGGTAGGGGTAAAGACAGCTCAAGGCTGTCAACACACCCAGATAACTGGTGGCTATAGTTATGCCTGCCAAGATTTGGGTGCATGGGCTTGGCTTTGGTTAACTTCCTTGGTTTTATTTTTCCAAAGAAAATTCCAGGTTATGGGCACCCTATTTATTCTCATTACCAGGCAGGATTTGTAAGATAATCGTCCAGAACTAGAATATTGATCCAGATTTTTATATTACTCATCCCCTTTTGTTTCTTCTGAGCTGCAGTCAGAGATTGCTGGTTGGTTACAGGAATAAGCAGAGTTAATCTAAAATGTAGGCAAGAGCCTTAAAAACTGAGATTCAAATTTAATGACAAGCATATGAAAATTTTTCTCTTTCCAGTCCTCATTTTTGTTATTTAAAAAAATTCATGATAGAACTAAGCTGTTTGTAAACCTCACTTTAGTTTTATACTTGGCCTGATTATTCACATAAAGTGCAGCAAGAGTAATTATTTTTACATAGGCCTTTTAAATTGACTTTTTGGAACTCTGTTTCACAAAGAATCTCAGATAGTACTTTTAAAAGTCAAGCCCAGTCATGGGTTTGTACCCTCAAATACCTATGAGTTGGGTGAATCCCTCCTTTCCTAAGGGCCCAAGAACATGGCATTCCTGGGCCTATTAGAAAGTGACACTCTTTACTCACTACAGATTAACAATCCATTATAGGGAGTGTAGAGAAAGGTATCAGGCCAGTTTTCCCAAGGGGCTTTTATAGGCTCCGCAGGCTAACCTTGATTCCTTAAAGGGTAGTATATCCTTCCAGTCAAAGCCTTGGTAAAACAACCAGTGTGATAGAAAATGGATTCTTATTGCACTGAGGCAAACAATATATTGCCGTAAGTCAAGAATATTCACAAAGGACTTCCAAATTCTGGAGAAATCAGGCAGTGAGAAACAAATATTCTCCAAATGTTGTTCACAGAAGTATACTTTACTCAGTTATTAGAAGTTGTAGCTAGCTTAAAAGTTTCCTTGACTCAAAAAACTAAATAAGGATCAGCAATGTTTTAAGCAAAAAATTTAAAACCGTTACTCCAGTTTTCTATTAGCTCGGTTTTTCTTTAACTCCTGTTCTGCTTGATATTCATAATCACTTCAGCTTTTCATGAGTCCTGTACATTTTTCTGTTATCAGAAACCTGCTTTTGAGAGCACCTATTGAAGTCCTACAGCTGATTATAAACCATATTTTGAAGAGAATTAGAACAAGACAACGGTTGTCTGTAAATGACAGTATGTCCAAGGTTGTTATGGTCAAAAATATCATTCATGAAAACGTTTGGTTATTTCTGTGGTTTACAATAGCTTAATATAATAAACTTAATTACAATTGATAGCATATGTTCAGACATTAGAACCTTAGACATCCCATATGATTTCACAACATATATTAATATTATTTACTGAAATAAATCCTGAAGAAGATTACACATCACTTTGGCAATCCCATGTATCTAAACATGTTAAATAATTCTATTTACCTCTCTTCTGGATGCTTCAGAGGCCCTCTGTAGCATCCAAAAGCTAAGCATCAGGAAACACAATTTTGAAACTGAAATTTAATTCTGAGAAGCCTGTTAAATATTAGAGATTTAAAAACTTGATATTATGAAATACAATTCCAGTTACCATAAGTTATTTATTTTGCCAAAATAATGACTCAAAAATTTGAAAAACCAAAATCCTTTTATTAGGCTTTACTATTACATGAAAATCCTGCTCAAGTGGGAGAAAGCCAAATTCCACCACTGCATTAGTCTACTGTCAATGTCAACTCCAATTTTTAATGAAACCTTACAGACAATTATATCCAATCTTAACCAGTTTGACAATGAGGTGACATTCCTACAAACCTTTTATAAACTTTACAAATTTTGCTAAAGAGCAGATTAGCTTCTAAAAAAAAAAAAAAACCTTATTGTGCTTTTATTTCAATGCTCAATTTACAAAAATCATGTAATACCCTTTGGTATTTAGTTCATATGTTCACACACAGAGTTTCCTTTGCAAGATTAATTTTTACAATCTCTCCACAACTTGCTTAAACCTTCAGCTTTATCGAATTTAAGACAATCCTTCAACTACAGGCAAAATTTACATTTTCAGGCCTTCTTATAATCTTTTACTAAAAACACATTTTACTGGTTTTATACACCTTGCATGTAAATCTATTTTCAGTAGTCTAAATTACATGTTATAATGGTAATTTTTAGCAATTTTTAACTTCAAGGTAAAATCTGGTAGGTTGCTTTAATTATACACTAGGTGCAGATAAATCATGACTCCTTCCAGTTTAGTTAGGGTATGGTCAATTTCAAATGTCCCAGGCCTTACCAAGTTGTAAAGTAGATAGTCTGCAACCTTGAAACAGTTAGCAAGCCTGGTGCCTGACTTACACTATTTAGATCACCCATTTACATTTTGACAACATTTGTATTTCACGATTATCTTTAAAATTATTTTTATTTCTTAACTATTACAGTCATATGAACTAAAAGGCATTACAGCTTTTATCTTTCCTTTTAAAAAATTTGATTAAAGCACTTATTTTTCTTTAAGCCAATCAATTAGAGCTCGTTTTACAGTATCATGTACAACACATATATAACTACATAGACAGAAGATGATCAAGTAGTTAGGAGATTTTTCATATATCAATATTCTAATTGGATTATTGCCCTGTGGGAAGTGTCCTTTAAGAGCAGGGCTTAAAAAGCATGAAGTTTCTAGGGCCTAATAAACATGTAGAGCTGGAGGACAAAAACAGATTTTGAAAGGGATCTATCTGCCTCTAATTCCTAGGGTCCTAAGAGGAAAACAGAGGTTTCTCCCAAAATGGAATCCATGGTACATTTTCTGTTTCTACCAAGGAGCCCCAGGCCATCAGTAATTATCTGAGGGCCTTCCATGCATGCACCAAGTGGCAAGACAGAGTGGAGAAAAGTAATTTGGTCAACTGAGAATTCTTTCTTTTCCAGAAAAACAAGATCCAAGAGGAGAAAAACATAAAGGTCTTTTAAATGTACCTATAACTTGGATATTCACTTTCAATTAAGTTGAGTGCTCTTTAAGAAAATCCTTTTAAATCCTTTGTTACCCAACTTTAGGCACACCAGGCAGTTAATATTTCTGGCTTTTAAACTTTACCAAAAGTAACCTCACAGGTGAAAGCAATAAGCCTCAATTAGGTTATAACTTAACCTCGAGTGTACAAGGTATTTTCAAAGGGGTGATAACAGCTTTTACAAAATCCAGAAGCTTTAAAGGCAACTTAGAGAAAGAAGGATTTAAGAAAGGAAGTTGGAAGTTGTTCACAGAAGAGGAAGAGAATTAGCAAATGGTAAAAGTCACACATTCCCCAAGCCAGGATTGAACCTGGGTGCCACTGTAAAATGGCAGAGGCTAAAAAAAGCACTGCTACGTGGTTACCGGTCATGCTCAAGGATGTAAAACAAGATGGAGGCCTGCAGCAAAGTTTGTTCCTGACAACTTTACCAGGCTGTCTTGAAGTGTGGCCTTATGGAATGCCAGGTCTGCATTCCATTCCAAGGTATCCCTCTTTCTGCCTTTCTCATGTGTTTCCTCTCCTTTCCCTGGGCTTCCTCCTGGTTCCTTTTAGAAAAGCCTGAGATGGCTACCCTTAGGAGATTTTCTAAGGTGACATCTGGTCCTATAGCCTGTTTCTGCAGCTTCCTTCTGATGTCAAGGGGCAACCTGAGTAAGTTTGTCTTTCAAGATTAACTGTCCCTCAATTGAATTAGTAGATAGGTGTGTTTTACCAAAGCCCTCTCAGCCTTTCTAAAAAGGCTAAGAGTTTTTATCTAGCTTTTTATCTGTCACTGATAGCTTAAAGTAGTTAAGAAGTTTGGCTCTGGTCCTCTGTAAGCCCTCTGATATACATGTCTGAAAGTGTTTTCTTTTCCTCTCATCTATGGGATTACTAGGGTTCCAATTAGGGTTTTCAAGGGGCACAGCCTCTCTTCCCATTGGGAATGAGGATTCTCCCTCTTTCTCACCCTCTTTCCCCTTTTGGCTCTCTTTGTTTCTTCATTGGCTGTGGGAGGCATCTTGTTCATCTCCAGATTTCTCTGCTACCTGTAGGACTGCCTGTTTCTCAGCAGCAGTTAGAATTTAATTTAAGAGTAACATAACATCCTTCCAAGAGAGTTTAAATAGTCAGGTTAAACCCTGAAAGGCCTATATGTGTCATTGAAGTTGAGGCCCACCCAGAGGAAACTTTAGGGTTAAAGGAGATCCAGGCTACACTCAAGGGGAGTGCAAGCTTTAAGATGGGTTGTTACTCATCTAGAAAAGAGAAGAGGAAAAGGTGTCCATCAGTCTCCTTCCCCCTTTCAGAGTGAGCCAGAGGGAAGAAAAACATAGAAATGCATCCCTCTTCTCCTCTTTCCCCACATCTCCTCTGGGTCCTGGCGACTGACATAGGTGCTACCCATGGATGCAAGCATGATCTTCACCAACAGGTATGGAGAAGCAAGTCAGCAGAAATAGTCATGTTCACCTGCTTAAGGCTCTAGCTCTCTGCCTGCTGGTTTCCTAGACCCACTTGGCCCTTATGGCTCTTGAGATTCTTAGGGCACCAGGAGAGATGGTGCAGTAGTTGAACTTAGACAAGATGCTTTAATGGAGGGAATGTCTTAACTCTATCCTTACATCCTCTTACTACTGCCTGGGCAAAGTTATAAGTTCCTAGAGAATGGGAAGAATTGACTTCTAACATAACATCCCTTTCTTGCTTAGATGCCAAAGTAGCTGAATACAGAACAGATACCTTAAATAAATGTAAGAATTGAATGGCTGTCTTTCCTCTGATGGGCATAACATTGACACAAACTCTGTCCTGCCAGGGTAGCTTCCTCCCAGCTGTTGAAAGGGGAATTTTCCTGTCTACAAAAAGGGCATGGGGCCTGGTCAATGAGAGAGGGACATAAATGAGAAAAGAATTGGAGAACTAGAGGTTTGGGGCAAAGGGCCAAAAAGGCTCCCCACGGAGAAAACTCTCACCCTACTACGTGGCACTGTAGGGTTTCAAATGTTAGGTAAATACTCTAACTTCAAATTATTTTTTCAGGCAAAGCTTAGAAAGACATATTGGAGACTTAACAGGCTGCCTGCATAATATGCTTCCCAGCAGAGGAAACTTTGTTTGTTTCATAGAGGCATTGCTCAGATTCACTGGACAATGCTGAGCTCTTACATGGATTTAACAACAACAACAACAACAAAAAACAAATGGAGAGAAGGGTATTTGGGTATTTTCTCTGGGTGAAATATTCCCCTATACAGTGCCACGAATGTCTGTTACTGGGAAACAAAAAAAGCCCTTGCTAAATGTCAGTTTAGGCTGAAATCTTGAAGTTACCCCATCTCCAGAAAATCACAGAAACAATAATTCTTTGAGTTCCATTCCTGGTTATTAAGATACTTGCTGACTTTGCTTAATTGGATTGTCTCCTGTGAAAACACCCACAACATTGCATACAAAGAAGGAATAGGAGACATAGTAGCCATGAAAAGAAAGGAAGAAAATGCAATTAAAACGTCTGGAAGTCCTGATGGTAACACCCTGAGGGGCTGTCAGGGCCCAGAGTTAGTTTAGGGCCCTTCAAGTAACACCAACTTGTAGTAGCCTCAGCCAGATGCTTTCAGTTGCCCTAGGACCTCCTTTCAACCTCATACAATGGCTAGGTTCTCCATGAAAGGAAACTGGATTGAAAGAGAACCAACATTCCCACCACATGTTGCCGATGGGGAATCAACAGAGGCCTCTCCAGCAAGCCTGTTCCCTGAGTCCTGTAAGACCGGCAACCATGCTATTCATCTTTAATTGGCTGATAGGGACCCAATGTTTTGTTTAATTTAAAAAAACTGAGGGTAAAAAGCCTCGGAAATGAAAGTAAAGAGTTGGAGATTCACTCTTACTCACCCTTCCAACGTTTCCTTCTCAGAAAATACACCAAAATGTTATAGTCTCACCAATGCACCACAAATAGCAGTCTCATTATGAGATATCACCCAGAGTTCTTTGTCTCATGACTGAGAAGGAAACAAGGGTGGAGTGAAAGTTTAATAAGTGAAAGAAGAAAGCTCTCCACTGCATAAAAGTGGCCCAGAAGAGGATTGCTATTTTTATAGCTGAGTGTAAAGGGTTTTATAAGAAAGCAATGAAGGCTGAGCTTCTCATTTGCACAACCTGCAAATTTCTGGTAGCTCCAACCCAACCTCCTAGCGTGCATGCTGACCCTTAGCTTGAGTTACTCTATATTGCTTTCTTCTCCTTACTGCACATGTGTTAGGGGATGGAATTTTTCATTATGGCCATGTCTGGACAGATCACCTGTGTAGCCTTTCTTATCTGTGCAGCTGTGGGCATGTCTTATGCAAGTCCCGTATCTGTGTCTGCAGCTTGAGTTTTTAGGCTATTACTTTGTTTGAAAGAATGCAAACAACAACCCATCCTAACTGCCTGCCTGACAGGTTTTTTCCTTTCTCCTCTCTCATCTAAAACAAAAAGGGAGTAGGAATGATCTCTCCTTTTTATCATTGCTCTTCCACTTTAATCCTAGTCTTCTCTTTCTCTCAGTTACTTATCTGAGTCAGAACTCAGTATGGCCAACCTAATTAAATTTCTCTATGACTTTCATCCCAAGTGCCTGTGACAAACTAATTACAAATTCATAGTTAAAATCTGGGGTAGATGAAAGAAATATGATGGGCTCTGCAAGTTCTAGTTGATTGTTTCCCTTAGGAAAGTGATTCTTTCCAGATCCAACAAGTCATAATCAGGAAAAACGTGGCAAAAATATGACCACTTGGCCTTCCCATTCATCAGAGATTGTAAACAGAGCCAGTTCATTTACATCAGGCATGGAACTCATCTAATTTTAAAAGGCAGAGTAAATATAACTTCTCCCTTCATCTCTTAGAAGTCACTTTAAAGCAGCCAGAAAAAAAAAAGGAACAAAAATGCATATACATAGTCAACAAAATTAGAGACAATTAAAGTACCCATTAAAAAATAGATGAGGGTAGCATCATCAAAATGGAAAAGGAAGCACAAGCTGGCTTCACACCACCCCAAAGAAAACCAAAACTAATATCCATACACCAAGATTATCATTGGCAATGCCCCTAAACTCAAATCTGAGGATGAGCCAGTTCCCAGGGCTACAGAAAAGTGAAGAAACACCAAGATGATGGGTAATTGTTTCTGCCTCAACCTAGGAGAAGCATCACAAGTGCCCGAAGAGAGAAAATTCCCCAAAGGCAGCCATAAACAAATGGGGGTAGTGAGAATAGCATCCTCAGCTCTTAAAGTTATGCTATATATCTATGACAAAGCAGATGCCAAATCAGAGTGGCTGTTTAGCAGCCCTCTGCTGTAGGAAGCATGTTCCATGAGTCCCCTGGGCAGAAGCTTCTAGACAGCCTTCCCACACAGCCTGGGACCTCTTTGGGATCAGTGTCATCTAGGACAAGCAGTCCTCTGAACATTTGCTAAAGTCAAGGCAAACCTTGGTTTAGCGTGCTATCTAATGCCCACAAAGAGGCAGTGATCTAATATGAGATAATTCAACAGCTATGTTCCAAAGAATCTCTAAGTAAACATATCAAAGAAAACCAAAATAAGACAGAGAAAATTGGAACAAATAACTAATCCTCCAATGTAAACACACATACATACATCTACTATGAGAAACAATACCAACAGAACTATGAATTCCCCATATAGACAAAGCAAGAAGCCAGTGACTGACCCTAAAAAGATGGCAATGTATGAGCAATCTGAAAAGACCTCAAAGTAGATGTTTTAAGGAAACTCAGAGAGCTCCAAGATAACATAGTTATGCAATTCAAAATTTTATCTGAGAAATTTAACAAAAATATTAAAATTTTTTAAAAAGAAAATAGATATCTTGGAACTGATAAATACATGTTCTGAAGTAAAAAAAAATGCACTAGAAGTTCTCAATAGCAGAATGGATCTGTTAGATGAAAGAATCATTGAGATAGAACACAGGTTATTTGAAAATACACAGTGATAGAAGAAAAGAGAATGAAGGATGCCTACACAATAGAATAATCTTACAAGAAAATTATCTCAAAAGAGTGAATCTCAGAACTATTGGGATTTAAAAAGGAACTGAAAAAGAGCAAGGAGTAGAAAAAATATTCAAAGAAATAATAACAGAGAAATTACCAAAACTTGATAAAAAATATAAATATCTAGGTACAGGAAAGTCAGAGATCATCAACCAGATTTAACCCAAATAAGGTGATCCAAAGGCATATAATAATTAAACTATCAAAGTCAAGAATAAAGAGAGGGTCCTAATAGCAGCAAGATAAAATAGGCAAATGATCGCATAAAATTAGTCTGGCAACAAACTTCTCAACGGAAAGCCTCCAGGCCAGGAGAGAGTGACAGGATGTATTCAAAGTGTTAAAAGAAAAAAAAAATATGTCAACTGAGTATGCTGTACCAAATCTATCTTGATACATGAGAAATAAAGTCTTTCCCAAGCAAACAAAAGCTGAGAAAATTTATCACCACTAGACCTGTCTTACCAAAAATTTCTAAAGAAAGTTCTTCAATCTAAAAGGAAAAGCACTAACATGAAAAAAAAAAAAATTTTGAATGTATAAAACCCACTGGTAAAAGTGAGTTCACAAAAAAACTCAGAATATTCTAATACTCTATTGTGGTGTGTAATTCATTCATATTTCTAGCATGAAGAATAAAAGGCAAATCTATTGAAAACAAAATAGCTACACATTATTAAGAGATAGGCAATATAAAAAGATGTAAATTGAGAAAACAAAAAGTCAAAATGTGGGGTGATAAAGTGAAAATATAGAGGTTTTTTTTAGTTTTTCCTTTGTTTTTTTTCTATTATTTTATTTGTGATCGAAGATAAGTTATCATTAGTTTGAAATAACTTATTATATCTATAAGATATTTTCTGTAAGCAGTATGGTAATCACAAAGCAAAATCCTATAACAAGTATAATAGATAACACTAGAAATAAAAAGTAATGAATTAAAACATACTATAAGAGAAAAATCACTTAACTACAAAATAAGACAGTAAGAAAAAAGACATGAATAGAGGAATTAAAAAACAATCAGAAAACAAGAACACAGTTGGTAAAATAGACTACAACTAGAATACTGTTAAATAGGCAAGGAAGATCATGGTATACTGATAGAAAGTTGAATACTGCAAGAATATATGGAAATTGTAAATATATATGCACCCAACACAAAACAACAAAGTTTGCTAAGCAAACATTAATAGATCTGAAGGGAGAAATTGACTACAATATAATAATAATATGGGACTTCAATTTCAACACCTCACTCTCAGTAATGAACAGATTATCTAAACTGAAATAGGAAAAGAAACATCTGAGTTAGGCTATACACTAGACCAAACAACCCTAACTGACATTTACAGAACATATAACTCAATTGCTGCAGAATACACATTCTTTTCATCAGATACAGAACATTATTCAGAACAGGCCATATGTTAGGCCACAAAACAAGTCTCAAAAAAGTTTAACCAATTTGGAAAACATTTTAGAATATCATCCATGATAACTTTCTCAACCTAGCTAGAGAGGCCAATACTCAAATTTAGAAAATGCAGAGAATCCCAGTAAAATACTCAATGAGAAAATACAATCATCAGATTCTCAGATACCAAAATGAAAGAAAAACTGTTAAAGGCAACTAGAGAGAAAGGCCAGGTCACCTACAAAACGAAGCCTATCAGATTAACAGTAGACATCTCAGCTGAAACCACATGAGCCAGAAGAGATTGAGGGCCAACATTCAACCTACCAAAAAAAAAAAAAAAAAGAGAGGAATTTCAACCCACAATTTTATATCTGGCCAAACTAAGCCTCATAAGTGAAGGAGAAATAAGATCCTTTTCAGATAAGCAAATGCTGAGGAAATTTGTTACCATCAGAACTGCCTTACAAAAGCTCCCAAAGGAAGCACTAAATATGGAAAAGAAAGACCATTACCAGCCACTACAAAAACACACTGAGGTACATAGACCAATGACACTATAAAGCCACCACATAAACAAGCAAAATAACCAGCCAACATCACAATGACAGGATCAAATCCACATATATCAATACTAACCTTAAATGTAAATGGGCTAAGTGTCCCAATTAAAACACAGAGAGTGGCAAGCTGAATCAAGAAACAAGACCCATTGGTACACTGTCTTCAAGAGATCTATCTCACTTGCAAAGACACACATAGGCTCAAAATAAAGGGATGGAGGAAGATTTACCAAGCAAATGGAAAGCAAAAAAAAAAAGCAGGGGTTGCAATCCTAGTTTCTGATAAAACAAACTTTAAACCAACAAAGATCATAAAAGACAAAAAAAGGCCATTACATAATGGTAAAGGGTTCAATTCAACATAAAGATCTAACTGTCCTGAATGTATATGTATCCCACATGGGAGCACCCAGATTCATAAATCAAGTTTTTAGAGACTTTCAAAGAGACTTAAACTCCCACACAATATTAGCAGGAGACTTTAACACTCCAGCGACAATATTAGACAGATCATCAAGGTGGAAAACTAACAAAGATATTCAGGAACTGAACTCAGCACTGAAACAAATGGACCTGATACTATCTACAGAATTCTCCACCCCAAATGACAGAATATACATTCTTCTCTTTGCCACATGGCACTTACTCTAAAATAAATGACATAATCAAAAGTAAAACCCTTTTCAGAAACTGCAAAATAACTGAAATCATAACAGTTTCTCAGACCATAGTGCAATCAAATTAGAACTCAAGATTAAGAAATTCACTCAAAACCACACACTACATAGAAATTTAACAACATGCTTCTGAATGACTCCAGGGAAAATAATGAAATTAAGACAGAAATCAAGAAGCTCTTTGAAACTAATGAGAAAAAAGAAAACATACAAGAATCCTCGTGATGCAGCTAAAGCAGTGTTAAGAGAAAAATTTATAGTACTAAATGTCCACATCAAAAATCTAGAAAAATCTCAAGTTAATGACCTAACATCACAATGAAAAGAAATAAAGAACCAACAACTAACAAACCCCAAAGCTAGCAAAACATAAGAAACAACCAAGATCAGAGCAGAACTATAGATAGAGACACAAAAAAACTCTTCAAAAAACCAACACATCCAGGAGTTTATTTTTTGGAAAAAAAATGATAAAAATTAATAAAGTAGATAAACCACCAGCTAAACTAATAAAGAAGAAAAGACAGAAGACTCAAACAAATATAATCAGACATGATAAGAAGAATACCATCATTGAGCCCACAAAAATACAAATAACTATCATAGAATACTGCAAACACCTCTATGCACATAAACTAGAAAATCTAGAAGAAATGGATAAATTTCTGGATACATACAACCTCCCAAGACTGAACCAGGAAGAAACTGAATCCCTGAATAGACTAATAACAAGCTCTGAAATTGAGGCAGTAACAGTTAGTCTATCAACCTTAAAAATCCCAGGACCAGACGGATTTACAGCTGAATTCTACCAGAGGTACAAAGGGGAGCTAAGGGCAGCTGGTAGTATTTCCACTAGAACTATTCCAAAAATATGAAAAGAAGTCACTCCTACCTAACTCATCATTCTGATACCAAAACCTAGCAGATATATATATATATAAAGAAAATAAAACTTTAGGCCAATCTTCCTAATGAACATCACTGCCATCAATGCAAAACAAATGAAAAAAACTCAATAAAATATTATTGGCAAACAGAATCTAGCAGCATATCTAAAAGTCTATCCACCATAATGAAATTGGCTTCATCCTTGGGCTGCAAGGTTGGTTCCACATAAACAAATCAGTAAATGTAATTTATCACATAAACAGAACAAAAGACAAAAACCGTATAATTATCTCAATACAAGAAGAAAAGGCCTTGAATAAAATTCAATATCCCTTCATATTAAAAACTCTCAATAAACTAGGTATTGAAGGAACATACCACAAAATAATAAGAGCCTGATATGGTTTGCCTGTTTCCTCACCCAAATCTCATGTTGAATTATGATGAGATTATCCCCATGCTGCTGTTCTCGTTATAGTGAGTGAGTTCCCACAAGATCTGATGGTTTTATAAGGGGTATCTTGTCCCTTATGCTCTGCACTTCTCCTTCCTGCCATCATGTGAAGAATGATATGTTTGCTTCCCCTTCTGCCATGATTGTAAGTTTCCTGAGGCCTTCCTAGCAATGCCAAACCTTGATTCAATTAAAGTTATTTTCTTTATAAGTTACCCAGTCTTGGGTATGTCTTTATTAGCATCATGAGAATGATGCCCATCAATGATAGAGTGGATAAAGAAAATGTGGTACATATAAGCCATGGAATACTATGCAGCCATAAAAAGGAATGAGATCATGTTCTTTGCAGGGACAGGAATGGAGTGGGAAGCCATTATTCTCAGTAAACTAATGCAGAAACAGAAAATCAAACACTGCATGTCTTCGCTTATAAGTAGGAGCTGGACAATGAGAACATATGGACATACGGGGGAGAGCAATACACACCGGAGCCTGTTGTGAGGGTTGACAGGAGGGAAAATACGAAGAAGAATAGCAAATCAATGCTGATCTTAATACCAAGGTGATCTGTGCAGCAAGCCATCCAGGTATACGATTACCATGTAACAAAACTGCATACCCTACACATGTACCCTGAGACTTAAAGGAAAAAAAAGTTTTAAAATATCCTCTATCAGTGAGAATAATTTTAAGAATTGTTTGTGGTTTATTCCTTGTGGATGATACAACCTCTACTGAAGGCAGTTTGTTATGCTCTTCAACTAAATAATCTATGTAAATGTAACTATCCAATAAAAGGTACTTGGCTTAAGTAAATTATAATAGTTCATTTTTATTATTGTAATTATATTACATTGTAGTTATACACACACACAAAACAGGGAGTTCCTTATAAAACATTTTGGAATAACATCCAAGATAGATTATGACATAGAAAAGCAAGTTTCTGAATATTATATACAAAATGCTTCTAGTTATTTACAAAAAAGAGGGGATCAGTGTGCACATGGGTGAATAAACAAAATAAGAAAAAAGAAGAGGAACATATATATATGCGTATAAACATGATTTGCTTATATTTGTACAGAATATCTGTGGAAGAAAACACACGATGCCCACAGCTTTTTTAAAATTCACTAAGATTAGCCTGGGAGGGAGATTACAAAGGGAAGGGAGATTTTCCACAGCATACTACTTTGTGCCATTCAATGTTTAAATTATATGAAGGTATTACACATTTCAAATAATTTAAAAAATATATATTTAATAAGAAGACTGTATGATTGAAGTTACAACAGCAAAAATTGGGCAATGTTATGAGATAGTCTATTCCTTGGCCACTAATTACATTTAATTCTTCTTGTCCTCTCCCCTGACAACACATAACAAAAAAAGAGAAATAAGTAAAAAAAGAGAACAGATGGAACAGTAAGAAAATACTAATATAGTCAACAATTATACATGCAATATGATACAAGTATTATGCTTTTTGTTAAAATTTGGGTTGTCTTCATTTTGCTCTCTTGACAAAGCATTTAATTTATGCACACATCATCAAACATGTGGCTAATATCCACTACTTAAGCGGCTCACAAAGTAACCACTATGGCAATAGTAATACAAAAAAAGTGGAGTGGGAAATGGGTATATTGGAGCAAAAAAAATTGCATACTCAAAATTATGTGGGTATGAATCTGAACTAGATGTTTCAACATAAGATGTTAGTTATAATCTCCAGGGCATCCAATAAGAAAATAACTCACAAAAACATAGTAAAAGAAACAATACATTAATTGAAATGGTATACCAGAAAATATCAGTTTAATACCTAAGAAGGCAATAATGATGCAATAGAAGAACAAAAGAAATAAAATACTAGAAAACACAAAACAATTAGAGAAGCAAAGATGGCTGACTAGACATTCAGGAGGAACATCTCCCACTAAGAGATTGGGATATTGGGAAGGCTGGAACACCTCGAGCAGATCTTTACAGAGAAGGCGTTGAGAGTTAACAGAGGGAGTGCACAGACACTGGGCTGAGGAGGAAGAAATCTGAGAACCCTAAACAGTGTAACTAAGCACTGGGACTCATTCCTGACGCCCAGTAACTCTTGGGGAAGGGATCAGTTAAACAGGCAAGGAGTGGTGTGCTTTTATCATGGAGCTCTGGAATTCCAGCAGCATGAGACCCCATGACCCTCATGGATAAGAGCTGGCAGTATGAGTTGCTTAGAAATGTGGCAGGGGCAAGACTCCACCCAATGTGGGGTTGAGAGAGTTTGGTGTGGGAACGTCTGCAATGGAGTACAGCCAGGAATGCCCACCCCAAGGCTCACCATGCTCCTCTAGAAGTCTTTAGCCTTAGGGTGATGGTTGGACCTGGAAAGAGTAGGGAACACTTGCCCATAGGACAGGAGTAGTCCAATCTCAGCAGCCCCCTGTTTGCTGGCCTCTCCTGGGGCCTCAGCCTGGCTGTGTCTGCTTGCAGAGCAGCCTTGGGTGTCCTGCCAGGTGCTTCCTGGGGACCCTCATCATAAATCCTCCACTGTCAGATCACTCCTGACCATTGGAGAGCTCCAACAGACTGAATCCCACCAACATGCACCCACCAGTAGCTTCTTCCCAGCATAGCTTCACCCTACGGCTTTGCTAATGTGCACTTGCCCCCATCACTTTTCCAGTACAAGTGTATGCATGGGCAAACCTCAACTTTCCTCCCCAAATGGCGCTTGTGCATGAGTGAACCCCATGGCACAACTGCTACTGGTGTGAGTGCTCCCTACCACTACCCCTACTGATGCACAGGTACCTCACCATGCCACCACTGCCAGCACAAATGCACACATGGTCGCTGGCAACCCCTCCTCTGCCATACCACTACTGCCACTGCTACCATCAACAGTACAAGCACAAGCATGAATCCCAGAAATCCTTCTGCTTCCAGGACCCCATCCCTGCTGTGCCACTGTCACCACTGGTGCAAGTGCATGAAGAAATGCCTAGGCCCAACCCTTGCCAGCGCCCCACCCCAACCAATGCACATACACCTTGCCACGCTGCTACTACAGCTTGCACATGTGAGTAAGCACAAATCCTACTGACACTGCTCCAACAAATCATGTTGGCCAGCATCTGCATCCAAGTGTAGTGGCGAGTGGACCAGGAACACCTTGGGCACTCCAGAACAGTAGATTACTAAGCTCAAGGGACCGAAGAACAAAGCCAGTGGGCCAGTATCAGCCCATAAGAGTTAGAGCACACAGCCCAGGAGTGCTGAGCTGAGCCTTTGCCCCCTATATATTTTATAGAAATGAAGCCAGTTGACTGAAACTGTCTTCTACCACAATCAAACCCCAAGGGTGCAAGGAATTTGAAAGCAAAAAATCCTAGCCAGGCATGGTGGCTCACATGTGTAGTCTCACCACTTTGAGAGGCCGAGGTGGACAGATCAAGAAGTCAGGAGATCAAGACCATCCTGGCCAATATGGTGAAACCCAATCTCTATTAAAAATACAAAAAAATTAGCTGGGCTTGGTGGTGTGTGCCTGTAATCCCAGCTACTTGGGAGGCTGAGGCAGGAGAATCACTTGAACCAGGGAATGAGAGGTTTCAGTGAGCCGAGATTACCCTACTGTACTCCAGCCTGGTGACAGAGAGAGACTCCCTCAAAAAAAAAAAAAAAAAAAAAAAACACCTTATCCAAAGGTCAGAAACTTCAAGGACTGAAATAGCATTAGCTCATACAGAGGAGAAAGAACAAGTGCAAGAACTCCAGCAACTCAAAATCCAGAGTGTCTTCTTACCTCCAAACGACAGCACTAGTTACTTAGCAATGGTTCTTAACAAGGCAGAAATGACAGAAACACAATTCAGAATCTGAATAGTAAAGATCACAGAGATTCAGGAGAAAGTCAAAACTCAATACAAGTAATTATCTCAGGAATACAATAAAACAATACAGAAGCATAAAGACAAAATGAGCATTTTAAGAAAACCAAACTCATCTGTTGGAGTTGAATAACTCAAGAATTTCATAATACGATTATCAGTATTAACAGAAGAATAAACAACGCTGAGGAAACGATCTCAGAGCTTGAAGACCACTTCTCCAAAATAACTCAGATAAAAACAAAGAAAAAAGCATAAAAGAATAATCAGACAGGGCACGGTGGCTCACATCTGTAATTCCAGCACTTTGGGAGACCGAGGCAAGTGGATCACGAGGTCAATAAGTTGCGACCATCCTGGCCAACGTGGTTAAACCCCATCTCTACTAAAAATGCAAAAATTATCTGAGTGTGGTGGTGTGCACCTTTAGTCCCAGCTATTCGGGAGGCTGAGGAAGTAGAATCGCTTAAACCTGGAAGGTAGAGTTCGCAGTGAGCTGAGATTGTGTCACTGCACTCCAGCCGGGCAACAGGGTGAGATTCCGTCACAAAAAAAAAAAAAAAAAAAAAAAAAAACAACTAAAACATCCCATCTAAGAAATATGAAATTATACAAAAAGACCAAATCCATGACTCACTGACATCTCTGAAAGAGAGGGCCAGAAAGCTAGCAATGTAGAAAAGATACGTGAGTATATCATCTGGGAAAAATGTCCTCAGCCTAGCTAGAGCAGCTAACATTCAAATCCATGAATGATGGAACTGTAAATTAGTTCAGTCATTCTGGAAAGCAGTATAATGATACCTCAAAGAACTTAAAACAGAATTACTATTTGACCCAGTAATTCCAGTATTTTGTATATAACCAAAGGAATATAAATTGTTTTACCATAAATACACATGCACACATATGTTCTTGCGGCACTATTCACATTAGCAAATACATGGAATCAACCTAAATGTCCATCAGTGGTAGAATGGATAAAGAAAATGCAGTATAAATACACATGAAATACTATGCAGCCATAAGAAACAATGAGATAAAGTCTTTTTCAACATCATGGATGGAAATGGAGGTCATTATCCTATGCGAACTAACACAGGAACAGAAAACCAAATATAACTCAGTTGTCACTTATAAGTGAGAGCTAATCATTGAGAACACATGAACACAAAGAAGGGGACAACATACACTGGTGCCTACTTGAGGGTGAAAAATGGGAGGAGGATGTGGAATTTAAAACTACCTATCAGGTTCTGTGTTTATTACTTGGGTGATGAAATAATCTATGCATCGAACCTCCATAATATGCAATTTATATGTACATAGCAAATATATACACATACCCTTCAACCTAAAATAAAATTTTTTAAAAAGAAAACACAAAACAAAACAGCAGACATAAATGTGATCTTATCAGTAGCAATATTAAATTTAAATGGCCTCCAGGTAAAAAATAGGGATAACCAGAAAGATCTGTCAATCATGAATGAGATAAATAAAAGAGAATAAAAAAATATGAGCCAATTACATATTTTTAAATAAAATATACACTTTAGATTCAAAAATACTAAAGGAATAAAGGTAAAAATATTGAAAAAATATTTATTATGCAAACAGCTACCAACAAATAGAGTGACTATACTAATATCAGGCAAAATACACTTTAACACAAAAATGCTTACTAGAATAAACAAAGACGATTTTAATGACAATAAAGTCACGCCAACAGGAAGACATAACAATTATGAACATTTGAGCCTAATAACAGAACCCCCAAATACATGAAGCAATAACTAATGCAATTGTTGGAAGAAATACACAATTTAACAGTAATATTTGGATAATTCAAAATCTGTTTCTCAATAACGGATAGAGCAATTGACAGAAGAGCAACAAGGAAATAGAAGACTTGAAGAAAATGTTAAACCAACAAGACCTAATAAACATGTACAGAACATTCACCTACCAACAGCAAAATATATATATTCCTCTCAAGTGCACATGGAACAACCTCCAGATGGACCGTATGCTAGGCTATAAAACCAGTCTCAATGCTGCTTCTACCTCATAATGTATTTTTAATCTATCCTGGTTTTCTCCTTCTTCATGATTCAGACTTATTACGTTGTGTCTGTTTAGATATTTATTCATTTCTGGGTTTTCCAAATTACTGACATATAGTTGTTTTCTGGTAGCCTTTGATAAATCCTTTGAATTTCTGTGATATCATTGTAATGTCTCCTTTTTTGTCTCTGATTTTATTTATGTGGGTGTTCTCTCCTTTTTCTTAGGTAATCTGGCTAAAGTTTTGTTGATTTTGTTTATCTTTTCAGAGAATGAACTTTTCATTTTGTTGATATTTTGTATTTTTAGTCTCTACTTATTTCAGCTCTTTTCTTCATTATTTTTTCTCTTCTACTAATTTTAGGTTCAGTGTGTCCTCGCTTTTCTACTTTTCAAGATGTGTCATTGGGTAGTTTACTTGAAATCTTTTTATTTTTTTGATGTGGGCATTTATTGCTATAAAATTCCCTCTCAGTACTGCTTTTGTTGCATTCACAGGTTTTTGTAGGTTGTGTTTTAATTGTCATTTGTTTCAAGAAATGCAGTAAAGAAAGTTGCAGGATCAAAAAGCAACAAACAAAAGTCAGGAGCACTTACATATATCAACAGTAATCACTCTAAGAAAGAATCCAAAATAGTAATCCCATGTATAATAGATGCAAAAAAAAATACCTAGGAATAAACTTAACCATCGAAGTGTAATATCTCTCAAGTGAAAACTATAAAACACTGATAAAAGAAATTGAAGAGGACACAAATAAATAGAAAGATAATCATATTCAAGGATTGGAATAATTTATACTGTGAAAATGTCCCTACTACCCAACATAATCTGCAGATTCAATGCAATTCCTATCAAAATACCAAACACACTCTTCACAGAAATAGGAAAAACAATTTTAAAATTTGTATGAAACCACAAAAGACTCATCAGCCAAATCAAGACTAAGCAAAAAGAACAATGCTCGAAGCATTCACATTAACTGACTTCAAATAATATTACCAAGCTATAGTAACTGAAATAGCATGATATTAGCATAAAAGACCAGTAGAAGATAATATAGAACCCAGAAATAAATCCATCCATTTACAGTCAACTCATTTTCAGCAATGAGACCAAGAAGATATGTTTGAAAAACAACAGTCTCTTCAACAAATAGTGCTACAAAAATTGTATACACATATGCAAAGCAAACAAACAAAAAAACTAGATCCCATTTCATCATACAAAATTCTATCAGTGTTCCCTAATGGGTGAATACATTTTTTAAATGTGATATATTTTCACAAGGAAATATTATTTGAACTCAGAAAAAAAGAAGTTCTATCTTTTTCAACATGTGTCAACCTGGAGGACATTATGCTACATTAAATAAGCCAAACACAGAATGAGAAATGAACATGTTCTTACTTACAGAAGCAGGGAGTAGAATGATAGTTACCAGAGCTGGAGTAGTTGGGAGAATGGGATTTTTCAAAGGATACAAAGTTGCAATTAGGAGGAATAAATGATAAATATTTAAGGTGACACATACATCAGTGTAGCATGGAAATAAAAACGATAAAGTAAAAAGTAAGGTGAAACATGTTAATTTGCTGTTTTCAATAATTCCACACCCTGTGTGAGTATACAATATCACTGTGTACTCTGCAATTATATATAATTATATTTTATCAAAAAATTAAAAATTAAATTTAAATTTAAAATTTGTAGCCTATATTTGGAGTATTTAATGTATAAGCATGCAATTTTGTGACATCAACAACTAAAAGAAATTAGAAAAGTCTTGTTAAAAATAGCAGAGCTTTTGTGTACTATTGAAGTGAAGGTAGTATAAAGTTTAATAAATGTAATATCTATGGGTAATCTCAAAGAAAATATCCATAGAATATATACAAAAGGGATAGACAAAGGAATATAAATGTTTTATTTTAAAATCAGCTAAACACAAAACTTTAATGTAGAAAATGAAGAAAAATAAGCTATAATACATACTTTAAAAATGGCAAAATTACAAAAGTGCCCGTTTTTTAGTAATCACTTTAAATAGAAATGGATTAAATTGTTGAGTCAAAAGAAAGAGATTGGAAGAATAAATAAAAGCACATGATCCAATGATATGCTATCTACGAAAGATTCAATTTTGACCCAAAACCAAAATAGGTTGAAAGTGAAAAAATGGCTAATAGTAACCAAAAGAGCAGGGTGGCTATATTAATAGCAAAAAGACTTTAAATCAAAAAAGACTGCAAGAGACAAAAAGGATCTTTTATATTAATAAAAGATTCAATATAGAAAGAACATATAAAAACTATAAACATATATGTACCTAATAACAGACCATCCAATATATGAAGCGAAAACTGATAGAATTGAAAGCAGAATAAATATTTCCACAATAATAGTTGAAGATTTAAATACAGTATTTTCAATAATGGATAGCCCAACTAGATAAAGCATAATTAAGGAAGCAGAGGGCTTAAAGAACACAATAAGCCAACAAGATCTAACTAACACAAACAGAACATTCAACCCAACAACATACATATTCTTCTCAATGCACATGGAATATTTTTTAGGGTAGACCATACATGTGTTAGGCCACAAATTAAGTTTCAAACTATGTAAAAAGAGAGAGACAGAAAACATCTTCGCTAACAACTACAGGATAAAATTAGCAATCAATAACAGAAGTAAAACTGGAAAATTCACAAACTTGTGAAAATTAAATAACACATTTCTAAACAACCAAGTAAAATAAAGAGGAAACCACAAGAAAATTAGAAATACATAAAGTTTAATAAAAAAGAAAACACATCATACCAATAACTTATGGGACACAGTGAAAACAATGCTAAATGATAAATTTACAGCTATAAATCTTCACATTAAAAAGGAAGAAAGATCTCAATCCAACAACTTAACTGTACAACTTGAAAAACTAGAAAAAGAACAAACTAACCAAAGCTGGCAGAAAGAAGAAAATAGGGAATATTAGACAGAGAACAAAGGAAATACAGAAAAACAATAAAGAAAATAAATGAAATTATAAGTTTGTTCTTTCAAAGACTAGCAAAATTGACCAACTTTTACTCTTTTACTAAGGTAAAAAAGAGAAGAGACTCAAATACCTAAAACCAAAAGTAAATGGCAAACTATAGATTAAAGGTCATCTTTATCAAAATTCCAGTGTTGTTCAAAGAAATACAAAAACCCATCCTAAAATTGACATAAATTTCCATGGGACCCCAAAGAGACAAAACAATCTTGATTCCAAATGAATTTTAGAATTTTTTCTATTTCTACAAAAGACATCATTCAAGAAGAATAAATCTGGAGGATTCACACTTCCTAATTTTAAAACTTAACACAAAGCTACTGTAATCAAAACAGGATGGTGCCAAAGACAGGTATGTAGACCAATAAATAAAGTGCCAAAAAAAACCCAAACCTCTTATACACTAATAACAGACAAACAGAGAGCCAAATCAAGAGTGAACTTCCATTCACAATTGCTACAAAGAGAATAAAATACCTAGGTATACAACTAACAAAGGATGTAAAGGACCTCTTCAAGAAGAACTACAAACCACTTCACAAGGAAATAAGAGAGGACACAAACAGATGGAAAAACATTCCATGCTCATGATTAGGAAGAATCAATATCATGCAATGGCGATACTGCCCAAAGTAACTTATAGATTCAGTGCTATCCCCATCAAGCTACCATCGGCCTTCTTCATAGAACTGAAAAAAAAAAAAAAAAAAAAAAAAAAAAAAAAAAAAAACACTTTAAACTTCACATGGAACCGAAAGAGAGACCATATAGCCAAGACAACCCTAAACAAAAAGAACAAAGCTGGAGGCATCATGCTGTCTAACTTCAAACTATACTACAAGACAATAGTAATCAAAACAGCACAGTACTGGTACCAAAACAGAGACATAAACCAATGGAACAGAACAGAGGCCTTGGAAGCAATCCCACACATCTACAATCATCTGATCTTTGACAAACCTGACAAAAACAAGCAATGGGGAAAGGATTCCCTGTTTAATAAATGGTGTTGGGAAAACTGGCTAGCCATGTGCATAAAGCAGAAACTGGACCCCATCCTGACACCTTACACCAAAATTAACTCCAGATGGATTAAAGATTTAAACATAAGATCTAACACCGTTAAAACTCTACAAGAAAACCTAGGCAAAACCACTCAGGACATAGGTAAAGGCAAGGACTTCATCACTAAATCACCAAAAGCAATGGCAACAAAAGCCAAAATAGACAAATGGGATCTAATTAAACTCCAGAGCTTCTGCACAGCAAAACAAACTAACATTGGAATGAATCAGCAACCAACAGAATGGGAAAAAATTTTCACAATCTACCCATCTGACAAAGGGCTATTATCCAGAATCTACAAAGAACTAATACAGATTTACAAGAAAACAAGCAAACAAACAAACAAACCCATTCAAAAGTGGGCAAAGGATATGCACAGACATTTTTCAAAAGAAGATATATATGAGGTCAGCAAACATATGAAAAAAATGCTGGTTATCACTGGTCATTAGAGAAATGCAAATCAAAATCACATTGAAATACCATCTCACACCAGTTAAAAAGGTGATCATTAAAAAATCTGGAGACAAGATGCTGGAGAGGATGTGGGGAAATAGGAGCACTTTTACACTGTTGGTAGGAGTGTAATTTAATTCAACCATTGTGGAAGACAGTGTGGCAATTTTTCAAGGATCTAGAAGTAGAAATTCCATTTGACCCAGTAACCCCATTACTGGGTATATACCCAAAGGATTATAAATCATTCTGCTATAAAGACACATGCTCACATATGTTCATTATGGCACTGTTTACAATAGCAAAAACCTGGAACCAACCCAAATACCCATCGATGATAGACTGGACAAAGAAAATGTGGCACATATACACCATGGAATACTATGCAGCCATAAAAGATGAGTTCGTGTCCTTTGTAGGGACATGGATAAATCTGGAAACCATCATTCTCAGCAATCTGACACAAGAACAGAAAATCAAACAACACATGTTCTCACTCACAGGCAGTGTTGAACAATGAGAACACGTGGACACAGGGAGGGAAGTATCACACACTGGGATCTGTTGAGAGGGACTATGAGAGGGACAGCAGTGGGTGGGGAGGGTGGGGAGGAATCACATGGGGAGAAATGCCAGATATAGGTGACAGGGGGATGGAGGCAGTAAACCACCTTGCCACGTATGTACCTATGCCAAAATCCCACATGATCTGCACATGTACCCCAGAACCTAAAGTACAATAAAATAAATAAACTATTTCATGAATGGGCAAATTTTTGAGGAGGGTACCAAGACCATTCAATGGGGAAAAGACAGTCTCTTCAACATATGGTGCTGGGGAAATTGAATATTCACATGCAAAAAAAAAAAAATGAAGTTGGACCCTTACCTAACATATTATACAGATATTAACTCAAAATGGATCAAAGACCTACATGTAAGACCTAAAACTATAAAACTCTTAGGAGAAAACAAAGGGTAAAAGATTCATGAGACTGGATTTAGCAATAATTTACTGGATCTTGAATATGACATCAAAAGTACAGGCAACTAAAGAAAAAATGGACAAGTTGAGCTTCATGAAAATTAAAAATTTTGTATCTTAGAACACACTACCAAAACAGAGTAAAAAGGCCACCCACAGAATTAAAAAAAAAATTCACAAATTATATAGCTGATACTGGATTACTCTCCCGAATGTATGGAGAACTCCTAAATCTCAACAACAAAAAACAACCATATTAAACAACAGACAAAAAACTTGAATAGTTTGAATAGACATTTTTCTAAAGAAAATGCATGAATATCCAAAAAGCACATGGGAAGATGGTCAATATCACTAATAGTTAGGAAAATGCACATCAAAACTATGAGCCACCACATCCAACCCATGAGGGTGGCTACTACCAAAAAATAAAACAACAACTAAATAACCCACGTTGGTAAGGATATGAAGAAACCAGAACCCTTGTGCACTACCGCTAAGAATGTAAACTATTAACAGTCTCGCACATTAGGAAACAGTATGAAAGTTATGAAAAAAATTAAAAATTCAGTTAACATTTGATCCCACAATTTCACCTCTGGGTATATCTAAAAGTACTGAAAGGAGGGTCGTGAAGAGCTACTTGTATGACCATGCTCATAGTAGTAGTATTCACAATAATGAAAATGTGGAAGTTACCCATGTCCACAGACATATAAATGAATAAGCAAAATGTAGTATATACATACAATTAAATGTTATTCAAAAATGTTTATAATTATTAGTATTCAATATAATTCAGAATTTTTACTCACAGTATATATATACAATGATAATATTTCCTTAAGAAAGAAAATTCTGGCAAATGCTACAACATGAATAAAACTTAAGGATATTATGCTAAGTGAAATAAGCCAGTCATTAAAAGACAAATACAGTATGATTTCATTCATGTGAGGAAGTTAGAGCAGCCAAAATCATATAGACAGAAAGTAGAATGCTGATTGCCAGGGGCTGGAGAGAGGGAAGAAAAGGAAGTTACTGTTTAACAGATAATCAGTTTTAAAAGACGAAAAGAGTTATGGAGACGGATAGCAGTGATGATTGTGCAACTCTAGAAATGTATTTAATACCACTTAACTGTATATTTTTAAATGGTTAACACAGTACACTTTATGTTACATGCAATTTAGCCCAGTTTTTAAAAATTGGGGAAAATGGCAAAAAGAGGAGGGAGTGGGAAATACATCACACATTTCCAGAAAAGATTTGTTCCAGAAAGATTTATTAAAAAGGCAATTTTGAAGGGAAATTGCATCAGACAGTAAAAAACAAAAACAAGTCGAAAAAAGTATCTTTAAAAAAATGCTGATGCGCTCTCAAATGACAAGTTGAGTTTGAGTATTTACTCACTTGGTTTTGTCTAGGTTAAATACGAGGCTTGCTTACATGGAATTTGTCCAACTATAATAAAAGAGTTTTGTGTTATCACTAATAATTATTTTTGCTTTGATTTGAGACATTAGCAGGTACTTACATGCTGTCATACAGCTGCTGTCTAGAAGGGATATGCAAAGTAATGATTCTGCCCCAGAAAGAGATAGAACACCTCATGGTCAGTCCTTCTCCTCTTAATAAACAGAATGATGAAAAGAAGGGATGGTGAATCCTGAAATGACCATCCAGACTGCTGACAGCTGTTTGGAGCTGTCATCTAAAACTACTGGAGATGCCACGATCATGAAATAAGTACCTTACTTATGCAATAAACATAACATAGCATAGTAGTCTAGAAACGACTATTTCACATACACAACAACAACAAAATGCTTCCTTGAAAATCCAAAAATAGGCAGCTCAACACTTACCCAGTACCTAACTAATTTGGCCAGATAGCACCAGCCAAACAGCAGCACTCAGAAACTGATTTCCTAACATGAAATGAATACTGTATTCTTCCCCCAAGCCTCACCACTAGTGATTAGCCTTATTCCTTTGTCAGATTCTCTGCTTAACATACAGTATTTTGTCCAAGAGTCTATCATTTTTTTCCAAAATAAAAAAAGGAAAAATTCTTTGGAAACCAAAATAAAACTGAAAGAAATGTTTGTGATACTTGTCAGCTTTTATATATCTGCAGTTTTATTTCTTTTTTATTCTAAAGAAATACATGCATTCATACTTAATTTTATAATCATAATTTTAAATTATTTTTCCTTAAAGATAGACCTCAAAATAGAACAGACTCAAGCCTCACAAAACCTGGAGAAACTGGCTATAATTCTATATTACTGAAAACGGCAATTTGACACTGGTTTCCCATGGGTTCAAACAAGGTAGGGAATATCTAGATTAGGATGTTATTTTCTCTGTAAGTTCCTCCTTTTAGGACAACTGCTTGGAACTGTAGAGATAATATAGAGTTAAATACATTAATCAACTCAACCTTATGGTCCTAGCAAGCCTATCTCAAAAAATGAATTTATATGCCTTCTTCTTTCAAAAAACTATGTACTTTAAATACACATCCCTTTTCACCTTGGCCATCAAACTTTCTTGTAAATGTAACTCCAATTACTTTATTGCAAGTGTCTATTAATTCTAATTTCTTTTATGTTATCTTTTGTGTTTTAAATTTGAATTATACCATTTTATTTGTTTAATATTATAGCTCATCCACTCATTTTTTCTTGACATATATAAAATTGAAATCCATAATAAAAAATACTTCAACCCACAAATATTCTAAGAAAGGAGTCACTCACTACCTAATCAGTTTTTATTTATAAGGCCGTATGAAAGCATTACCTTGATAATCACCAAGGATTCATTCATCTATGCATTGCTTTGATAACTACATTTCATGCCTACTATATATCAATTAGTAGCAAGTGAAAAGAACATTGTCTTAGTATTAATCAAAAGATCAGGACCATCTTTAAAGAATATTCTTTTAAAAATCTTTATCACCTGTAGAACACCATGTTGAAATTTGAACATGGTTACTACGCTGTAAATATCCGTGGGTTTACTATAATTTAACATTTCAGTAATGGAAAATAAACTTGGATTTAGAAATCTTGTATCTGAATCCTAGACTTACCAGTTCCTATTTATGTGACTTTAGAAAAGCCTGTATATCTGTTCCCATCTAACGAGTTAACGAGATTATTGTGAAACTGAGGCTGCAATATATGAGCAAGTATTGGGCTAGGGGTGACAGATTTGACAGTGCATGGTCCCAGCTTATAAACTAGTGGAAGGACAGAAATGCATCGCCATCATTACCATGACGGAGGACTATGCATACTACAGTGTCACCAAGTGTATACATCTACATTTGGAGTCAGAGAGGGTTAAGAGAAGCAGCAGCTCTGAAGTGAGACTTGTAGTAAGAATTCAGCAAATAAAAGAAATGAAAGGTCATTCTTGGCAGAGGAAAACATTCCTGCAAAATATGGTGGCTTAAGAATCTTTGGTGTGTTTGGAAAACTACAAGTAGTTTATCATTTGAGAAAGAATATGAAAGGAAAAGGTGAAGCAGAGTACACATTAGGGGAGAAGAATGGGTAGCTGATAGGAGTGAATGGACAGACAAGGAAAGTTCATGAAAGACCAAAATTGTCTGCTATACAAGAGAATTTGAGCTCACCACTTGGGCAGTGGAGGATCACAGAAGAATCTGAAGGAAGGGAGGAGTACATCTGCTTATTGGAAAGACCATTCTGACACCAATGGAGAGAACAAATTGGAGGTGGCAAGACTAGTATTAGGAAATGCAACAAATCCTCTTCCAGATTTCCTAGTGGGTCTGATGTCCATCTAATGCTCCCTCCACATTTTGAGGAAACTTGCCTGTCAGAATTATCCCACTTTTGCCCCCTAACACTAACACATGCCAACTATTACCCCGCCAGTGCTGTGCACGTTCAATATACATTCCATCCCACTACAATTATTAGACTTCGACACAAATGAAATAAGCTTGGTATTAAGAAAAGTCCATTGATCTAATAAATTCACAGATGACAATGATGGCATTGATAGCTAGTATTTATTGTGTCATAGGTGCCATATACTATACTAAGCATTTCACATGCTCTATCACATCTAATGCACACAGTAACCCCACAATTATAGTGATGATTGTTGTCACCAAAACGAAAACAAAGAAAGAAAAAAAAGTTTAGGGAAGTTTGTTTAATGCAGTGGTGTCCACTCAGGCAGGAAGATTGCCTGGGGCCAGGAGTTAGAGTCCAGCCTGGATGACTGAGCAAGATCCTGTCTCTAAATATATATGTATATGTGACATGGATTCTTGCTCTGTCGCCCAGGCTACAGTGCAGTGGCCCAATCTTGGCTCACTGCAAACTTCATCTCCCAGGATCAAACGTTTCTCCTGCCTCAGCTTCCTGAGTAGCTGGGATTACAGGTGCCTACCACCACGCCCATCTAATTTTTGTACTTTAAGAGATGGGGTTTCGCCATATTAGCCAGAATGGTCTCGAACTCCTGACTTCAGGTGATCTGCCCATCTCAGCCTCCAAAAGTGTTGGGATTACAGAAGCGAGCCACTGTGCCCAGCCTAAAAATATTTTTAAATGAAAAATTAAAATTTAAAAAAGTTTAGGGAAGTTTTATAACTTGCTCAAGTTTATATACTAAAAAAAAAATTGCTGAGGTCAGCCTTAAAGCCAGTAGTATGTGACAAGACTACTCTTAGCCTCCCACACTACACAGAAATGACATAATGGGCATTGCCTCAGGTATTGTAGTATTAAAGATAATGGGACTAATATGTTTTGTGACTGGCAAAATCTGAGGTGCCAAGGTAATATACATTTTCTAAATTTTCCACTTAATTGTGTAATTAGGAAATAAAAAAGCAAAAGTTGTTAATTTGCAATAAATATATATAGATATTTTGTGACGGAGTCTCCCTCTGTCACCAGGCTGGAGTGCAGTGGCACAATTTAGGCTCACTGCAACCTCCACCTCATGAGTTCAAGTGATTCCCCTGCCTCAGCCTCCCAAGTAGCTGGGACTACAGGCATGTGCCAACACACCAGCTAATTTTTTGTATTTCAGTAGAGACTGGGTTTCACCATGTTGGACAGGTTGGTCTCAATCTCCTGACATCGTGATCCACCCTCCTTGGCTTCCCAAAGTGCTAGGATTACAGGCATGAGCCACTGTGCCTGGGCGAGTATGTTTATTTCAAAACAAACCACTATGCAGTATAGTGATTGTATTAGTATTCTTTGGAGAAATAAAACCAATAGGATATATAGAGGTTTGCAAAAGGAGATTTATTACGGGACTTGGCTCACATGATTATGGAATACAAAGAGTCCTGTAAGACACCATCTACAGCTAGAGAACAAGGAAAACTAATGGATTTTGATGATGCTCCTCCACATTGCTGAAGGTGTATCTTTTTTACTCAGTCAACTAATTCAAATGCTAGTCTCTTCCAGAAACACTCCTGTAGAGACACCCAGAAATTACGTTTAAAGAGCTATCTGGATATCCCCTAACCCAGTCAAGTTGACAAAATTAATGATCACAGTAATAAAATCTTTAAGATGTTCCCTCTTTATAGAAATGATCATTGAGTCACACTATCACAAAATGTTCAGCAAAAAAAGGACTGTATTAGCCAGCACAATAAATCAGAGGGCATGTGATCCAGATAATTTAAAATTGAGAACACTCAAATATCTAGGTTAAATAAAGTTTTCTTAGTATTTATATACCACTTGTTTCAAAATTAAAATTTTGAGATGTGTACAAAATTTATGCAACCAGATAAAATCAATCCATGAGAAAAACGTTGAAAGAAAACAGTTATTTTTTCTCAGCAAATTTTGATACCTTGTAATCTCTGTTTAATTTAATATGAAATTGAGGGGTTTTTGGTCTTGTTTGTTTGTTTTTGAGACAGAGTTCACTCTTGTTGCCCAGGCTTGGGTGCAATGGCTTGATCTCAGCTCACTGCAACCTCCATCTCCCAGGTTCAAGTGATTCTCCTGCCTCAGGCTCCCAAGTAGTTGGGATTATAGGTGCACACCACCACACCCAGCTAATTTTTGTATTTTTGGTAGAGACGGGATTTTGCCATGTTGGTCAGGCTAGTCTCGAATTCCTGATCTCAGGTGTTCCATCTGGCTCAGCCTCCCAAAGTGCTGGAATTACAAGCATGAGCCACTGTGCCTGGCCGAAAATGAGTTTTTAGTATCTAAGAATATACCCAGTGCCAGGTGCAGTGGCTCATGTCTATAATCCCATCACTTTGGGAAGCTGAGATGGGAGGACTGCTTGAGCCCAGGAGTTCAAGAACAGCCTCATCAGCATAGGGAGAGCCTCAACAAAATATAAACAAAATTAGGTTGCTATGCTGGCACACACCTGTAGTCCCAGCTACATGGGAGGCTGAGAAAGGAGGATCATCTGAGCCCAAGAATTTGAGGCTGCAGTGAGCCAAGATTATACAACTACACTTCAGCCTGAGTGACAGAGCAAGATCCAAGCTAAAAAATAAAAATAAAAAACAAAACAACAACAAAAAAACACTTAGTAGGCAGACTTCAAAATTCCATGCAATACCTATGATTCCTACCCTGGGCGTATGCACCCTGATTAATCCCCTCCACTTAAGTTAACTATGAATTTAATGGATTTTACTGCCTCAATTAAGTGAACTAATATGATAAATATGAAGGGATTTTGCAGATATAATTAAATCTCTAATTAGTTGATTTTGAATTCTTCAAAAGAAAGATTATCCTACATGGGCCTTACCTAAGTTAGTAAGCCCTGAAAAGGGACTTAGGCTTTCCAGAAAAAGGAAAAGGGGGTGGGGGCTGGCCAGAGAGAGAGAGAAAGAGAGAGAGAGAGAGATTTAAAGCATGAGAAATCCTGCTGACTTTTAAGAGGTAAACTGTAAGGTTGTGAGAGGGCTATGTAGCTAGGTCCTGAGGTTCTTCTCTTAGGTTCTGAGAATGGTCTCTCCCAGCAGCTAGCAAGAAAGTGGGGATCTGGGTCCTACAACAAGCAAGAAAACAAGAATCTCAGTACCAGAGCTGCAAGGGACTGAATTCTGCCAAAAGCTGTGTGAGCTTCGAAGAAAATTAGGGCTTCAGAGGGGGACACAGCCTGACCAACACCTTGATCTCAACCCTGTGAGATACTGAGCAGAAAATCCCAGCCACACCATGCCAACTTCGGATCTACAGGCTGTGAGATAATAAACAGATGTTGTTTTAAGTCACCATATTTGTGATAAATTTTAATGTAGAAATTTAAAAAAACTAATACAGCGAAGCAGAGATTTGACCCACTGCGTGCCGGATAATATGAACACCAGTAACCCACAAAACATATAACTGGCTACCCTCAGGGAATCTATAACCAACCATGCACATAAAATGCATACATCTCTAAACAATCTCACATAATTTGAGGTTTTTATAGTTTGCATTTTTACCAATGAAATTAAAAGCTAATGCCTCAAGAAAAAGCTTATATGGAAATCAGAGAAGTCAAATGTAAATAACTTCAATGTTCTAATAGCAAAGCTATGTTCTTTCATCGTAAGTGTTACACCTGTTTCTTTCTTGACACTATGAATCTCAAGTTTCTAAAGGATTAAGTTTCCAGTTTGAGACTAACATATAGACGAGAATTCAAGTGTGCCTGTTCTCTTTCTCCTTTATTACTGAGGCTTTATTTACCCTGGCTTGTCACAGGTTTACAAGGACCTATTTTCTCTGCTTTTCTCATATTGCAATGTCTTGGTAATCGAGACTGGAAAATTGCATGGTTATTGGGTAATACTGCCAGAAAAATTAGATCCTATTTAACTTTATCTTCCTAAAGCCCACATCTCTCTATAAGCCATACTTTTTAAATTTAAAATATCAGTAAGAAAACAAAAAAAAAAAGAACCATACTTTGTTCTAATCTTATTCTTTCTTTCCTTCACCCTCCACATATGCACAGTCTTATTTAAATAGTTTGAGAAGGTAGGCTGAAGAAATCAAGGCATTATTTGCCCACAGTATAAGAATTAGACTTATACTCTGAATTCCAGGCAAAATAAAAATATTCTATATCAAAAAATTTTGAAGGTAGTCCTTCAGCTATAAGCAATCCATTTCAGTAACTGAAATACTGAAACTCAGCAGATAGATTACAGATGTGAATTTCTGCTGGGAACACATTTAGCAAAGAACATTTTGAAGCTGTTTCATGCATTGAGTAAGATCAATGCTGAGTCCTCTGAAAACCAGGATTGTTAACAGATTTAGATTCCACAGATAATTGGTTAGTAAATATTATTTTTAAATGTCCTGAAACAACAGTAGATTTTAATTGTGATTTTTTTTTCATTAACAGATTCTTATACTTCTATGAAAGGATGATTGGAATCTGTGTCTGAGGAACACCCGAAATTATCCTAGCACCACAAAAGTGAAGGATGTGTCTAACCGATAAATGAATTCTTTAACACACTCCAACAACAGTTGTGTATATGTGCTTATTCATATAAATAGGAAAGTTTACCTATTTTCCCATATAAAACATCATTTTAGCAATGATTTGGTGAAAATAATTAAATGGTATCTAAACAGCAGATCTTAAAACAAGAAAATCAAAAATAGGCTAAAAGAACTGTTTTACTTTATTATGAGAGTATTAACTTTAGAATTCCAAGGAAGAAAGGAAAGAAGGAAGGTAGAAAGAAAAGGAAGGAAGAAGGGAGGGAGGAAGTAAAGGGAAGAGTCGTCAGATGAAAAGATCTTGCAGCTCAGCTCTTCCCATTCAACAAAGCTTGCTTTATTATGAGCCAGGCACTGTGCTTGTCAAAAAAGATGCAAGTTAGCCAAGGACAAAATCCAGTGAGCACAAAAATATATAAATAGATCATTACAAGGAAATATGAAATGAACAGTAATACAGGTTTGAGCAAAGAGCTATTAACTCTGCCTGAAAGTTTAAGTTCACTTTACAGAGATGAGATATATATATATATATATATATATATATATATATATATATATATTTTTTTTTTTTGAGACAGAGTTTCGCTCTTGTTACCCAGGCTGGAGTGCAATGGCGCGATCTCGGCTCACCGCAACCTCCGCCTCCTGGGCTCAGGCAATTCTCCTGCCTCAGCCTCCTGAGTAGCTGGGATTACAGGCATATGCCACCATGCCCAGCTAATTTTTTGTATTTTTAGTAGAGACGGGGTTTCACCATGTTGACCAGGATGGTCTTGATCTCCTGACCTTGTGATCCACCCGCCTCGGCCTCCCAAAGTGCTGGGAGGTGACATTTTAAGTGGAACTCAAAGACCTAACTAAAACAATGTTGATAAAGTTTAGTGAAGAGGTATGGATGTAAACTTAATACCTAAGAGAAATTCCCACTATCTTGATTCTTTTCTTCTTAACATCCCCAGTAACTCCAGAGACATCACCCAAACTCATGCATTATATCTTGATCCTGCTAGTTGTCCCAGATGAATGACACATCTTTCTGGCAAACAACTCTTTGGAAGACACTGTGAGACAAGATAAAAGCCTGCTAACCATGTGAGTCCTTAAGTCTGCCTTGGATTTGAACTTCACATGGCAGCCATAAGATCTGCATTGGTGAACTTGCCTCCAAATAAAACTGACCAGTTTCACTTGCTGATAGAAATTTAATCCAAGTTCTGACTTTATTTTGAGAAGATCAAATTTGTGTGCATCCTCCATGTGGACATACAATTTCTCAATTGTTTCGGCTTGCTTTTCACAGAATAAGCAGACGGCAGAGTCAGGGTGTTCTTCCCAGTCAGACCAGTCATCTTCCTGATAGTACAGCAATTTCCGATCATCTTCCAACTGAACTTCTTCCCATGATTTTTCAAGTTCCAAATAATTGATGACATAAAATCGATCATATTCTCTGTTCTTAGGATTAATCTTACGAGGCTATTTTTTCCTCATGTGATCTTTAAGCGAATTTTTGTCCTTGAAGGTCTTCTTATAGTACAAGCACTGCAAATTGTCAAGCTTTTTCTGTAATGTACACAAAAATCATTGCAGTTTATAATGTTGTCTGGCAATGAAATATTGAAGCATATTCACTGGCCATGTGGTTCAAAAGAACAGATCTGTTTCCAAGGAATTCTTCATTGCAAAACATACAAATGCCATAAAAATTGGTATCATTGCGTTCTTGCCACTGCTGTTCCAGAATTTCTTTCAGTCTCTGTTTCTGAAGTTCTTCTCGAAGAACTCTATCCTCTGGTAAAACGTCACATAACAAAAAATAATTCTCTTGTTCTTCAAACGGAGCAGTGGAATTAATTCTTATCACACTACAAAAATCTGTGATGAGCTGTTCAGTGAACCTCTTCCTCCAAGATAAAACGGACCTTTGGAAATTAGCCACCAATTTGACATCAGCTATGACAATCTTATGCTCAATAATCATGTGCTTCAGAAGTTTCTCTTGTTCAGCCACAGGAAAACGTTCTTCACAGAATATATAAGGCACAGATGGAGAGCCTTCTAAAGTGGTGGTGCCACCTGGACTCTCTGGCAGGGAAAGCCGCTCCAGGACACAATCCTTACTGCCCCCATAACCTACACCCCGACTGTGCTGCGGCTCCCATCATGGTCTTCCTCCAGTCGGGCGGCAGCTCCCTGGGTCTTGCGAGCAACCATTACCCGGAAGAAACTAAATACACTTCACTGCTCCCTAATAGAAAGGTGTGGGATCAACTGGAGTATTATTTTCTAACCTATGAAAATGACACTCCCCTGTGTACACTGTCTGACAGTGAAACTGACCTGACAGCCCAAGAACAAAATGTAGATGTTCCCATCATCAGTGAAGATACATCTAAACTGTATGCTTTGAAACAAAGCAGTATTTTGAACCAGTTGTTACTACAAGAGTGCTTGAGAAACTAGAAGAAACTACCACAGAAGCAATTTTTCATGTTTTTCTTCTATGAGACGGACATGAAAGAATAATTTAAATTTGAACATCAGCAAAGGATTAGTCCTTCTTGAAATAAACTTTTCAAAAATGAATGTTGTTTTCAAAAAACAAAGTAGAAAAATGCACTTACTAAGAACTACATAAAAAGTGAAGCAGGAAAATAAGATGAAGACTTTGTATTTTGGCTGTAAAGTTTTATTGTGTGATCATCTTAAATGATCTCATTTCATTAAACTCATAATTATCCATAGAAAGATATGCCAATTACAAAGAAACGAAATTTCAAATTATTTATAAACCTGATTTTTCAATCAGTAGTTTCTGTCTCCTCCCCAAGGACCATCTTCATCTATTAAGGTGCAAAATTTGAATATCTTTTTTGTACTATATTGAGAGAGCTGTAAATGTAGTGACTGCAAGAAAAGCCACAGAAGAAAGAAGAAGTGGTCGAAGACAGGTAAATGGTCAAAAATGGGTAATATGCAAATTGGCCATTATATTAGAACAACCAATAGCTGACTGTATTATCATTACTGCTTTCTGCCTAGGGTTGCCAGACTCCCTGGAAATAGACATCAAGCCAGTTAATTTCACTTTTCCCTGCAATGTGTATATCACTAACAGATAAGTATCATTTTTTGAAAACATAGCCACAATACCTTTATAACACCTAAAAAAATTAACATTAGCTTAATATTGTCTGCTTTCAGTTTTCCCCATGTCTCAAAATATATGTCTACAATATTATCCATTTCATTACTGATAAATATTGTGTGCCTCCTCATAAGATGCACTGAGGATGGCAGAACATCACTTTTGTAGATTTATAACAAAAATGCATAACTTGTATATAATGAAGAAACAGTCAAATCCAAGTTTGAGGCTGGGGACAATGGCTCACACCTGTAATCCCAGCACTTTTGGAGGCCAGGGTGGGCGGATCGCCTGATGTCAGGAGTTCAAGATTAGCCTGGCCAACATGGCAAAACCCCATCTCTACCAAAAATGCACAGATTAGCCAGGCATGTTGGCATGCACCTATACTCTCAGCTACTCAGGAGGCCGAAGCACGAGAATCTCTTGAACCCAGGAGGCAAAGGTTGCAGTGAGCCGAGATCATGCCACTGCACTCCAGACTGGGCAATAGAGCAAGACTCTGTCTCAAGAAAAGGAAAAAAAATCCAAGTTTAAAGGACATTCTATGAATAATTGGTCTTTATTCTTCAAAAATCTTAATATCATAAAAAACAAAGACAGAAAAACTGTTTCATATTAAAGGTGGCTAAAGATAGCATAGCATGATCCTAGATTGGATGCTGAACCAAGGGAAAAAAAAGTTTTCCTTTTGCTACAAAAGACATTAGCAGGATAATTGTCAAAATTAGAATAAGATCTGTAGTAAATGTTATGTTATTGTTAATTGCCAAATTTTGATAACTGTACCGTGGTTATGTATAAGAATGTCTTTGTTTTCAGGAAATATCATATACACTGAAGTATTTAGACATAAAGGAACATTTTGTTTGCTACTTACTCCCAAGAAACTAACATGGATATATAGAGAATTGTAAAGTAAACATGGCAAGATGTTAACATATAGGGAATCTTGGTAAAAAGTATATGGAGATTCTTTGTACTATGGCAACTTTTCTGAAGTCTGAAATTATTTCAAAATTAAAAGTTTTTTTAAATGTCTTCTTAAAAAAAAAAAAAAGCCTGCTAACCAATATCACACCAGAAAATGAAAAGGCAGGCTGGATGCAGTGGCTCACTCCTGTAATCACAGCACTTTGGGAGGCCAAGCTGGGTGGATCACAAGGTTAGGAGTTCAAGACCAGCCAGACCAACATGGTGAAACCCCGTTTCTACTAAAAATACAAATAGTTGGATGTGGTGGTGTGTGCCTGTAATCTCAGCTACTCAGGAGGCTGAAGCAGAATTGCTTGAACCCAAGAGGCAGAGATTGCAGTGAACTGAGATTGCACCGTTGCACTCCAGCCTGGGAGACAGAGTGAGACTTCATCTCAAAAAATAATAAAAATAACCATGAAAAGACTTTGACCTTCTTGGGGCAAGTCCACAGAAAATTTATTTCACAATAGCTAGAACTAAAGGAGGCAATATTAAGAGCACCAAAACCAGAAAGTGTAAGACCGTTAGATAAATTGCCAATCTTGTGAAAACGTGTTTGGTGATGTTTGGTAAGTATCCACACATACAAGTTATGCCTGAATGTGTATAAGAGTACAGCTTTGACCTTTATGACAACCATCTCTCATGGCACAGACTATCACACTATTTACCCTTCTTTCTTTCTTCCTAACAGAAACTACATTTTACCCAGGAAGGCAGAGAATTACATTTCCCAATATTCCTTGTGAATAGAGATGCCAAGGAGATGTAACTAAAATAAATGAATAGAATCTCTGGAAAATATTTTTCAATATGCATTTTCATTGATAGGAAACCATTTGCTTTTTATCTCCTCTTTCATCAGGAAAAATGAGAACCTTATGGCTTTGTCGCTTGTAGAAGTCTGAAGGCGGTAACTTGCAAGATTCTGGGTTTGAGAGAATAATAAAAGAACTAAGATAAAAAACTCACATCCCCTATTAAATTACATGTGCTTACTCGATACTTCATTGAAAATTGGAAGGCTGAGACAACATGAGAATTTCTGTGCCTTTAAAACCATTACCACACACAGACACACATAGCCACCACACCCACCCCTACCAAGTTAATTTCCTTCTAAAATAAAACACCAACAATCCTGAAAACTAACAATCCAGAATGGTTACAATGTCTATTTTTCAACCTAAAACTATTAGACATTCCAAGACAATAAAGTGTGACCCACATAAGTTCAAATGTTAGATTCACAAAACAAGGAATTAAAAGCAGCTAACAAAACTGTGTTCCACAATTAAAAGGAAATATAATCCAACAATTTAAATATGCTAATAACAGATAAAGAAATCAGTAATCTCAGTAGAGAAATTAAAACTATAAAAAGAACAAAAATATTTGAGCTATAAGAACAAAAATATTTATACAATGATAAAATTTAAAAAATAGATGAGCTGAATAGCCAATTAAAGCAGGCAAAAAAAGAATCAGTGTTTCGAATACAGAAATATACAAATTATCCAATCAAAGTGTATGGAGGAAAAGACATGATTAAAAACAACATCTCTAAAACTGTAATTGGATTATGTACAGAAGAATGTCCATTCTCAACACTTCTATTTAACATGGGAAATCATAACCAGCAAAGCAAGACAGGAGAAAAAGGCATACAAAGGATTAATACAACTCTCTATTCACAGTTAACATACATTATTATATATGTAGAACACTAATTTATAAACGGTTTATGGTTGCTTTTATGCTACAATTGTAGGCTTCAGTAGCTGTAACAGAAACCAGTGGCCTGTAAAGTCTAAAGTAGTTATCATTTGGCCCTTTAGAGAAAACAAATTCTTAACTCTGATGTAAGAAAGCATAAGGAATTTACAAATAAGCAATTAGAACTAATAATGAATGAAGCAAGATAGCATGATGCAAGAGCTATATGCAAAATCAATGTTATTTCTACTTACAAGCAACAATCTGAAAACAAAATCAAAAAATTCCCTTCACAATGAAATAAAATGTGTAATTTTGAGTAAATTTAACAGAGGATGTGGAAGACCTGTACACTGAAAATTATAAAATACTGCTGAAATATACCAAAAAGGCCTTATACAAATGGAGATATATAACATCTTAATATTATTAAGATGTTAGCATTTTCCAAAATGATTTGTAAGGTCAATGCAATCTCAAAAAACCTTCAAGCAGGATTTCTTTTTTAAAAAGTTATAACAGGATTTTTAAAAACGTAAATGCAAAGGACCTAGAATAGGAAAAAACAATTGTTTAAAGAACAAAATTTTAAGATTTACAATAAATCTATACTAATCAAAACAGTATGATAGTAGTATAAGGAATATATAAATAATTAATGAAACAGAAGAAAGATTCCAGAAATAGACCCAAACTTACATGGCCAACAGATTTTCAACCAAGTTGTAAAATAATTCCATGTAGAAAGACAGTTTTTTCAATAAATGGTACTGGGATAATTGGATATATCTATGAGGGAAAAAACCTTAACCCTTACCTCAGATAGTAACGCACACAAAAAAATACAAAGTGGATACTAGATCTAAATATAAGAGCTAAACTATAAAACTTTTCTTCTTCTAGAAGAAAAGATAAGAAATCTTGTGATCCTATGTGAAAGAAAAATTTCTTAAAGAAGACACAAAAACCACAAAACATAAAAGAGAAAAAGGTATATTTGACTTAATCAAAATTAAAAATATATGCTCTCCAAAGACAATCTCTTGAAAATGAAAAGACAAGTCACAGACTAAAAGAAAATATTTGCAAACTATATATAAGAAAAGAGCTTGTCTCCAGAATTGAATTTAAAAAACTACTAAATCTCAAATATTAGACAACCTGATTAAAACTGGGCAAAAGAAGATACACAAAAAGTCAATAAGCACAGATTCTCAACATCATTGGTCATTAGGGCAATACAAATGAAAACTACAAGGAGATATCAGTATGCACATACCAGAATGACTAAAATTTTGAAAACTGTATCCTACCATGTGTTGATGTGAATATGGACTGTGTTCATTTGCTAGAGCAGTCATAACAGACTACCACAAACTGAGTGGCTTAAACCACAGAAATTTATCACCTCATAATTTCAGAGACTAGAAGTCTGAGATTAAGATGTTGGCAATGTCGGTTCTCTCACTCACTAAGGGAGGTAACTTTCTGAGTGAGAGATAATTGGCTTGGTGCCTCTCACCTACTTCACACTGTATTTTCTCTACATGTGGGTTTATGTGTTAAATTTCCCCTTTTTATATGAACCTCAGTCAAATTGAATTCAGGCCCACCCTAAAGATTTCATCTTAACTAATGACAACTATAACAACTCTATTTCCAAAACAGTCACATTCTGGGGGTTGGGTTTCAACATATGATTTTTTAGGAAACACAATACAACCCATAACATGAAGTAATAAAGGCTCTCATACATTGCTTATAAAAAATAAAAATTTACAGAGCTGTGTCAGTAATTTCTTATAAAGTTAATTATATGCTTAATGTATGACCCAGAAATTGCATTCCTAGTATCATCCCAATAGACATTAAAACATATGTCCTCACAAACACTTGGATGCAAATGTTTATAACAACCGTATCCTAACAGCACCAAACTAGAAACAAGCCAAATGTCCAGCAACAGATAATGATAAACAAAATGTGGTAATATCCAAACAATAAAAAACTACTGGGCAATTAAAAGGAGTAGACTAATGATGCACACTCACACTCACACAACTTAGCTGAACAGTTTTAAAGTGCTAATATAAAAACTACATACTTTACGATGCTATGTGAGGTTCTACAAAAAAAAAAAAAAAAAAAAAAAACTATAGTGATGAAAAGCAGATCAATGGTGCCTGAGACTAGAGGTGGGAATGGAGAGTAACTGCAAGGAGACATATGAAAACATTGCGGAGTGATAACAGTGCTCTAAATCTTGAACATGGTAGTAACTGCAGCACTATATACGCTTAGCAAAATTCATAGAACTTAAAATGAATACATTCCATTGTACGTAAATTATACTTTGTAAATCTATTCAAAAATAGTACCACAATTTAAAATAATTAAGAATTAAAGATGCTTTCATTTTCCAATAAACATAGCAATATATGCAAATTATTTTATTCTGATACAAATTTATCGTATAGAACATGTATCAAGCAATGCGCTGCAGTAGAACAAGAACAGACTTTATTCTATCCAAACAAATCTTGTAGCAAAATTCAGTCTCCCACTCTATGCTTGATCATTCTATTCTCTAATCCTCAATTTCCTCATCTGTAATGTGTATGACTTTGTGGTATGGCTTTGTGAGTCTTAGATACAAGTATTAGATAATGCTTTGTATTAATACTTATCTAATACTTAGGTAAGTATTAATACAAAGCGCCTGATGTTTTCCCCTAATTTCCATGGGGTTTTTTATAAATACCCATACTGAAGCAATATTTTCTATAGAGAGCATATCAGGTAAAAACACAACTTATGAATGACTATTCTTTCCACATGCTATCAGAATCCTAAATGGTTTTCGGTAATCATTTAGTTTATCTATTTGGTAATATTAAAAGGATTCCTTTTTATTACAAAAGACATTCTTTCTGGATACTAGAAAGCCTTTAGCTGAGGTGGGCAGATCACCTGAGGTCAGAAGTTTGAGATCAGCCCAGCCAACATGGTGAAACCCCGTCTCTACTAAAAATACAAAAAATTAGCTGGGCGTGGTGGCACATGCCTACAATCCCAGCTGCTCAGGAGGCTGAGGCAGGAGAATCGCTTGAACCAGGGAGTCGGAGGTTACATTGCGCTGAGATCGTGCCACTGCACTCCAGCCTGGCAACAGAATGAGACTCCATCTACAAAAAAAAAAAAAATACAAAAACAATTTACAAAAATTAGCTGGGTATGGGAGCGCATACCTGTAGTCCAAGCTACTCAGGAGGCTAAGGTAGAAGAATCACCTGAACCTGGGAGGTGGAGATTGCAGTGAGTCAAGGTCATGTCATTGCATTCCAGTTTGGGTGACAAGAGTGAAATTCTGTGTCAACAACAATAAAAAAGCCTTCAGTACATATGCATGCATAGCAAGACAGAAGATGATTGGGGGCTGGCAAGATGTCAGAATATGAACAGCTCCAGTCTGCAGCTCCCAGTGAGATCAATGCAGAAGATGGGTGATTTCTACACTTTTAACTGAGGTACGTGGCATCCCTCATTGAAACTGGTTAGACAGTGCATGTAGCCCATGGAGGGCAAGCTGAGGCAGGGTGGGGCATCACCTCACACAGGAAATGCAAGGGGTAGGGGAACTCCCTCCCCTAGTCAAGGGAAGCAATGAGAGGCTGTGCCATGAGGAATGGTGCATTCTGGCCCAGATACTATGCTTTTCCCATGGTCTTCGCAACTCACAGGCCAGGGGATTCTCTTGGGTGCCTACACAACCAGAGCCCTAGGTTTCAAGCGCAAAACTGGGGCAGCCATTGGGCAGACTCAGAACTCACTGTAGGAGGTTTTTTCTTTTTTTTCATACCCCAGTGGTGCTTGGAATGCAGTGAGACAGAGATGTTCACTCCCCCGGAAAAAGGGCTGAAGCTAGGGAGCCAAGTGATCTAGTTCAGTGGATCCTACCCCAGCAGGGCCCAGCAAGCTTGGTGGGAGGAGGGGCATCCGCCATTAATGAGCTTGAGTAGGTGATTTTCCCCTCACACTATAAATAGAGCCACTGGGAATTTCAAACTGAGTGAAGCCCACCACAGCTTCACAAAGTTGCTGTAGCCAGGCTGCCTCTCTAGATTCCTCCTCTCTGGGCAGGGCATCTCAGAAAGAAAGGCAACAGCTCCAGTCAGGGCCTTATAAATAAAACTCCCATCTCCCTGGGACAGAGCAGCTCGGGGAAGGGATGGCTGTGGGAGCAGCTTCAGCAGACTTAAAAGTTCCTGCCTGCAGGCTCTAAAGAGAGCAGTGAATCTCCCAGCACAGCACTCAAGCTCTGCTAAGGAACGGACAGTCTCCTCAAGTGGGTCCCTTACCCACCATGCCTCCTGACTGGGAGACATCTCCCAGCAGAGGTCAACAGACACCTCATATAGGATAGCTCTGGCTGGCATCTGGCAAGTGCCCATCAGGGACGAAGCATCCAGAAGAATGAACAGGCAGCAATCTTTGCTGTTCTGTGGCCTTCACTGGTGATAACCAGGGAAGCAGGGTCTACAGTGGACCTCCAGCATGCTCCAGCAGACCTGCAGCAGAGGGGCCTGTTAGAAGGAAAACTAACAAACAGAAAGGAATAGCATAAACATCAACATCAACACAAAGGATATCCACACAGAAACCCCATCTGAAGGTCACCAGCATCAAACACCAAAGGTAGATAAATCCACAAAGATGAGGAAAAACCAGTGCAAAAAGGCTGAAAATTCCAAAAATAAGAATGCCTCTTCTCCGCCAAAAAATCACAACTCCTCACCAGCAAGGAAAGAAAACTGGATGAACAATGAATTTGATGAATTGACAGAAGTAGGTTTCAGAAGGTGGGTAGTAACAAACTCCTACAAGCTAAAGAAGCATGTTCAAACCCAATGCAAGGAAGCCAAGAATCTTGAAAAAAAATGATAGACAAATTGCTAACTAGAATAACCAGTTTAGAGAAGAACAAAATGACCTGAAGGAGCTGAGAAACATAGCAGGAGAACTTCATGAAGCATACACAAGTATCAGTAGCCAAATCAATCACGTGGAAGAAAGGATATCAGAGATTGAAAATCAACTTAACGAAATAAAGCGTGAAGACAAGATTAGAAAAAAGAATAAAAGGAATCAAGAAAGCCTCCAAGAAATATGGGATTATGTGAAAAGACCAAATCTACATTTGATTGGAGTACCTGAAAGTAATGGAGAGAATGGAACCAAGTTAGAAAACACTCTTCAGGATATTATCCAGGAGAACTTTCCCAACCTAGGAAGACAGGCCAACATTCAAATTCAGGAAATACGGAGAACACCACAAAGATACTCAAGAAGAGCAACCCCAAGACACATAATCATCAGATTCACCAAGGCTGAAATGAAGGAAAAAATGTTAAGGGCAGCCAGAGAGAAAGGTTGGGTTATTCACAAAGGGAAGCCAAGCTTAGCTTCATAAGCAAGGAGAAATAAAATACTTTACAGTCAGGAAAATGCTGAGAAATTGTGGCACCACCAGACCTGCCTTACAACAGTTCCTGAAGGAAGTACTAAATATGGAAAAGGAAAACTGATACCAGCCACTGCAAAAAACATATCAAATTGTAAAGACCATGAACACTATGAAGAAACTGCATCAACTAATGGGCAAAATAACCAGCTAGCATCATAATGACAAGATCAAATTCATACGTAAAAACATTAACCTTAAATGTAAAGGATAAATGCCCCAATTAAAGACACAGACTGGCAAATTGGATCAAGAGTCAAGACCCATCGGTGTGTTGTATTCAGGAGACATATCTCACGTGCAAAGACACACATAGGCCCAAAATAAAAGGATGGAGGAATATTTACAAAGCAAAAAAAGAGAAGGGTTTGCAATCTTAGTCTCTGATAAAACAGACTTTAAACCAACAAAGATCAAAAGAGACAAAGAAAGGTATTACATAATGGTAAAGGAATCAATGCAACAAGAAAAACTAACTATTCTAAATATGTACACCAAATACAGGAGCACCCAGATTTCTAAAGTAAGTTCTTAGAGACCTATAAAGAAACTTAGACTCCTGTACAATAATAGTGAGAGACTTTAACACCCCATTATCAATATTAGACAGATCAACAAGACAGAAAATTTACCAGGATATTCAGGACTTGAACTCAGCTCTGGACCAAGTGGACCTAATAGAAATCTAGAGAACTCTACACCCCAAATCAACAGAATACATATTCTTCTTAGCACCACATTGCACTTACTCTAAAATTGACTACATAATTGGAAGTAAAACACTCCTCAACAAATGCATAAGAATGTTAAATCATAACAGTCTCTCAGTCTACAGTGCAATCAAATTAGAACTCAGGATTAAAAAACTCTCTCAAAACCACACAACTACATAAAAATGGAACAACCTGCTCCTGAATTACTACTAAGTAAATAATAAAATTAAGGAAGAAGTAAGTAAGTTCTTTGAAACCAATGAGACAAAGAGACATATAACAGAATTTCTGAGACACAAGTCAAGCAGTGTTTAGCGGGAAATTTACAGCACTAAATGCCCACAGAAGAAAGCAGGAAAGATCTACAATTGATACCCTAACATCACAATTAAGAGAACTAGAGAAGGAAGCACATTTCAAAAGCTAGCCAAAGACAAGAAATAACAAAGATCAGAGCAGAACTGAAGGAGACAGAGACACAAAAAAACCTTTAAAAAAAATCAGTGAATCCAGGAGCTGCTTTTTATAAAAGATTAACAAAATAGATGGACCATTAGCCAGACTAATAGAGAAGAAAAGAGAGAAGAATCAAATAGACAAAATAAAAAATTGTAAAGGGGATATCACCACTGATTCCAAAGATATACAAACTACCACTATAAAAACCTCTACGTAAATAAACTAGAAAATCTAGAAGAAATGATAAATTCCTGGACACATACACCCTCCCAAGAGTAAACCAAGAAGTTTAATCCCTAAATAGACTAATAACGAGTTCTGAAATTGAGGCGGTAATTAAAAGCCTACCAAAGGAAGCCAGGATCAGATGAATTCACAGTCAAATTCTACCAGAGGTAGAAAGAGGAGCTGGTACCACTCCTCCTGAAACTATTCCAAACATTAGAAAAAGAGAGATTCCTCCCTAACTCATTTTATGAGTTATTGCAGCACTATTCACAATAGCAAAGACTTGAAACCAACCCAAATGTCCATCAGTGATAGACTGGATAAAGAAAATGTGGCACATATAAACCACGGAATACTATGCAGCCATAAAAAAGGATGCGTTCATGTTATTTGCGGGGACGTGGATGAAGCTGGAAACCATCATTCTCAGCAGATGAACACAGAAACCAAACACCTCATGTTCTCACTCATAAATGGAACTTGAACAGTAAGAACACATGGACACAGGGAGGGGAACATCACACACCATGGCCGGTTGGGGGGTGGGGACCTAGGGGAGGGATATCATTAGGAGAAATGCATAATGTAGATGACATGCTGATGGGTGCAGCAAACCACCATGGCACATATATACCTACGTAACAAACCTGCATGTTCTGTACATGTATTCCAGAATATAAAGTATAATAACGAAAAATTACAGCATGGGATGCATATATAACAGAAAAGAGATCCATATTCATAATAAAATAGAGCTCCTACAGCAGATTCATAGGATTAAGGAGAAAATCCATAGCTTATTAAAGAGTAGCTAGGAAAAGACAGATTATAAAAGAAGATATTGATATGCCCAATGCCATATTATTAAATGCTCAGTTCTTCAGTGCAATATTAACAAAAAAAAGCAATTATTTAGTAGCATTTTGGCAAATTGCCAAAAATTGAAAGTAAACATGTAAAATACAAAAGGTGTGGGAAAATTGACTTTTTCAGAATGTTGGCACAAGATTGTAAATCCTTTTTTCAGGGCAATTTGGTGGTAGCTTTCAATTTCTTAAAATGCTCATATGTTGACCCAGAACTCCCATCTTCATAAATCTCACCTACAAAAATACTGACATAAATATGTACATAAATGTATATATATGTATGTTTCGTGAAATAGCACTTTTGTTGTGAAAAGCCTGAAGTGACTTAAATGTCCATTAGCAGGGAAATGTATTAAACGTATTGTCAAATTCTTACGATAGCATAATACGGACCTGGAAACTTTTCTAAGACAACACTGCTGTACGAAAAGTCATAAAGAAAATACATAGCACAATCTTGTTTATTTAAAACATAACAAAGCCAAAATCTCAATAATATTTAAGGAGCATAGAAAACTGTCTTGATGGACATGAGCCCAACTCTTTAGAAATGCCCTCTTTGGTAGGAGGAGTGAGGCGTTGTAGGATTAATGACAAGAATGTTTGTTTTTACTCTTCTGTAATGTTTTCTAATGACTGTATTCATGTATTGCTGCATCATTAAGTAAAGGAAAAAAATTAAAAATGATTACATCTCCTATAACAACAGCAATATAGACGACTTAGGAATAAAGCTACTAGGAAATGTGGAAGACTTTTGGAAAGAGAACTATTAAATTTTATGGAGATATATAAAAGAAGACCTGAATTAATGGAGAGATGTAACTAGGAAACAAGAGACATGAGAGTCTAGGGTTGGAATTTCTGAGTTTAAAATCCTTGCTCTCCACTTACTAGTTGTATGACCCTGGACATGTTATTTAACATGTTATTTAACCTCTTTAAGTGTTACAGATGTCATTTGTAAAATGTATAAAAATTCATAAATTATTGTTGCTGGCATCATCATGGTGCTGTGATATTATCTTTGTGTGAGCTGCCTTAGGACAATGCTTGGTTCATCAGAAACAGATAATAGATGTTTCCTCCCATTCTGGTGATTGCACAGCACTCTACCAAAGCTTTTGTTCCTTTTACCTTTTAGTAGCATATGACAGGACAGAGTTATTCATTTCATTTTGCAGGAGGGGCTTCGACATTTATAAACACTTAATTGACAAAGGAGTATACTGGGAAAGAATATACCTGTAATTGTCAATTAGAAAATCAAATTGTGCCTTTTTATTAGGACAGTTATTAAGCTGCAATATAATTAATATGGTTTGACTCTGTGTCCCCACCCAAATCTTGTCCTGAATTGTAATCCCCAAGGGAGGGACCTGGTGGGAGGTGATTGGATTATGGAAGGGGATTCCCCCATGCTATTCTCATAATAATGAGGGAGTTGAATATTTGATGGTTTAAAAGTCTGTGGCAGTTGCTCCTATGCTCACTCTCTCTCTCCTGCCACCTTGTGAGAAAGGTACTTGCTTCTCCTTTGCCTTCTGACATGACTGTAAGATTCCTGAGACCTCCCAGCCATGTAGAACTGTGAGTTAATTAAACCTCTCCTGTTTATAAATTACCCAGTCTCAGGTAGCATCTTTACAGCAGTGTGAAAATGGACTAATACAATAATCAACATATAAATTATTATCAGAAAAAGTATTCTCACACTATATAAACTACAATCTAACTTATTCTAAATCAGAGTTAGAGAACATATATTGGCCAATACAACTTTTTTAGAAATTGATAAATACTACCCTTAAAATTTAAAGGGAATATTCTAAGTTAAAAATTTTAATTTTGGCTGGGCGCAGTGGCTCACACCTGTAATTCTAGTACTTTGGGAGGCCGACGGCAGGTAGATCACAAGGTCAGGAGTTCAAGACTAGCCTGGCCAAGATGATGAAACCCCGTCTCTACTAAAAATACAAAAATTAGCTGGATGTGGTGGCAGGAACCTGTAATCCCAGTTACTCGGAAGGCTGAGGCAGAGAATTGTTTGAACTTGGGAGGCGGAAGTTGCAGTGAGCAGAGATCATGCCAGTGCACTCCAGCCTGAGCAACAGAGTGAGACTCCATGTCAAAAAGAAAAGAAAAAGAATTTTATTTTTAAATAAGAGATTAGTTAGCAAATAACATAGCTAATACCACATCTTTCATTGAATTAATTTTGGAATACATGAAATATGAATAAATAAAAATATTATGCCTTCAAAACTAACCTATAATTCAAGATTTCAACCTGAGTACATTTCTCATTCTGTTTATCTGACAGAGAATAGAGAATGGGGGAGAGGCTAAATATTATTTCATGTCCCTATTATCTAATATTTACTACTTCAACAACATTGTAGCATAATAAACTGATAATTTTCTCTTGACTTCAGTTATTGGGTTTGTGGGTTTTGTTTTTTTATATTTTTAGGTTATGAAGATCTTTTAGGTTTATGTTATTGTTTCAGATGTAACCTGTTTTTATTGCTTTCTCCAATTAATTAAGCTCGAATATGCTTCCTTGTGACCTCAAATTTTGGAACATAAGTCTTAATTTATTGAATTGACTTCTATGGGCTTTAAATTGATATAGCATATTTGTATATATTTTGGGAGTACAGGTGATATATAGATACATGTATAAAATGTGTAGTGATCAAATAAGGTTAATTAAAATATCCGTTGCCTCAAATATTTGTCTTTCTTCATGTTGAGATCATTTCAAATATTCTCTTCTTACAATTTTGAAATATAAAATAAACTATTGTTACCTATAAATTCCCCATTCCTCTATCAAACACTAGAACTTATTCCTTCTAGTTACATTTTTATACTAATTAACCACCTTCTTTTCACTCCACTCTCCAACCAAGCATTATGAGCAAGGCACCATTCTTGCTAGATAGGGGAGATCCATTGGTGGAGATGAGAAGCAAGGCACCTGCTCTAACAAGGGTATTCTAATGACTGGGAAAAAATAATGATAATCACACAGTTAAATGAGCAAAATACTTTTTGAGTATCATATTTGTTTTTGAAGAAAATAAAATAGGAAATTCAGAACGTATCTGACCTGAGAACTGAATTTAAGAGAACTTAAAAGAAGGCAAACTTGTGAAGATCAGAGCAAGAGGATCTTGGGAGGATAAAAGCACTGATGTAATAAAGAGCTTGGAACACTCAAAGAACAGAAAGAAGACCAGTGTGGCATTGTCACAGCAAATAAGAGATAGAATAGGAGATAAAATCAAAGCAACAGTCATGAGCCACAGGAGGGCACAGCACAAGTCATGGTTAAAAGTTTATTTCATTCTGATTGCCTTGTAGTAATTCTATTGAAATGCACGAAGACTGGTTGCCGAAAGACCAATAAAAAATTAAGGAAGCGGTGCAGGTAAGAGATGTTGGAATTTGGGCCAGGATGGCAGTAGTGAAGATGATGAAAAATGAAAAGAATCTGCATTTACTTTTGAAGAGAGAGTTAACAGGATTAATGGATGGTTTGGATGTGGGAATGCCAGAAAACAGAAATTAAGACTGACTCAAATTTTTAGTTCTAGAAAATTCCTGTGTGGTGATAGTGTCAACTAAGAGTGAGGAAACTATAGAGGAGAAGCAAATTTAAAGAAAACAAAGAATTCAGCTTGGGGTATGTTAAGTGTAAAACAACCATTATATAGCTAAGTTCAGAGATCAAGTAAACAGCTCAAAATATAAACCTGACACTTAGAGAAGAGGTCAGGGCACTAACTAGAGAGTCATCAACATATAGGCAACCTGTAAGTTATTTCCCTTAAAGATTGCCTATGCTTTGTTTACCTTATTCTACTTTTCGTAGTCTTAAAATTTATAATCAGATTTATCTAAACATTTGCATGTTGATCATACTATTTTTAAAATACTATATTATTTCTGATTGAGAAAAGCAAAAATTATATACCTTGGTATAGCTTCGTATTACATTCAGTGAGGTATGGTGAGAACAGAACAGATCAAGAAAGAGGAACTGGAAAGAGTTTTATAGTTTTGTGTGCTCACAATTCACAGTTCACTGGGGGAAAACAGCAGGCCACACAAGGCGACTCAGGGGAAGCACCATGGTCAGTCATGACGCAGTGAGACAGGGCAACTGAGGGCAAGTGCCCTTATTGTGGTTTCTGCTGAAATGAAACTGTGAAGCCGGAAAAGCAGGTTTGAGATTGGCTGGTGTGAATAATTTCAAAAAGCTGTGAGGACTAGGCGCTGCTCTTGTTGCCTGGTGATGCATAGTGGCCCAGAGTTTAGGGATATGATTGGGGTGTAGACAAAATCAAATATTCAAGGAAAAAAACGGACTACTCTCTAAACAGGGCCTCAAAACTGGGTCAAGACAGCATTTTAAACCACTATATTACACAATTCTCACAATTAGTTAATGAACTTAATGAAAATCCTATTGGAAATTGTTTTATAACTTGAAACAATAATTCAAAATTATTCTTCATCTGGAAGAGTAATCAAGAATAGACAAGAACACCTGTGTAAACAGAAGGAAGTAGAACTTGGTAGAACTACGTCTTAAGATGTACTTTAAAGCCTCAACAATTATTCTCACACTAGTACAAGAATGCATGAAAAAGCAAAGAAACAGAATTAAGATCCTAAAAGTGACTCTAATGCCCATAAGAATTTAGTATCTAATGTAGAGAACATTTCAAATCTGCGAGGGAAGGGAATATTATCACAAAATGGTTTAAAAACAACCAGCTAGGGAGGACTTTCAAGATGGCCGCCTAAGAACAGCTCAGGACTTCAGCTCCCAGTGAAAGTGCAGAGGGTGAGTGGACGCCGCATTTCCAGACGAACTCTTATTGCCCACAGACCAGGAGATACCCAGGCAGAGGGGTCGCCAGCGTCTCAGTCCCAGCCGGTGCGGCTGTTTTGGCCCCCGCGGGGCTGATTCCGCCCGCGCGGCTGCTGTGACCACTCCCTGTTGCTGCGGTTCTCCATACAAAAGCCACTGGTCTGGGAGCCCTCTTAGCTGGCGAGCAGAGCCCTGAGACGGCAGAATAGCCCATTCATCTGAAATAGCGAGCCAGGCCAGGAGATTCCTAGGCAAAAAATCCGCCAGGAGCCGGCGCCGCGGTTCGAGCCGACCCCGTGAGTCGCAGCACAGGAGATCCCGGCGCCTTTTCAACAAGCGACCGGAACGCGGGGTCTTCAACTTAAAAGAAAAGACTCTGAGTCAGGGAGCCAGGTGATCAGGCTCGGTTGGTCCCACCCCTCCACCCCCAACAACAACGAAAACAAAAACAGTAATTGGAAACCCTCTGGGTTGAGCCCTTCAAACCAAGCACAGCTGAACCGGGACGGTCCGGCTCCGTGGGGGAGGGGCTTCCGCCATTACTGAGACTCTCCACCGCTACGGAGGCAGGCTGCCGTTGCCGAGGCAACCCGCCGTTGCCGAGGCAACCTGCCACAACAGAGAGAGTCCGCCATAACAGAGGCGGGGCCACCATTGCCCAGACAGTTCTAACTACGCCCATATAAAAAGGACTACAGGGAAGAGCTCAGGGCAGCTGGGCGGAGCCCACAGCAGCTCAGCAAAGCCCCTGCGGGCAGGCAGAGGCTAGGCGTGCTGCTAGCTGGGCGGGTCCGACCTGAAAAAAAAAAAAAAAAAAAAATCAAAAAAGGCAGTAGTGCAAGGGAAACTCATAAAGCTCCAACTCCCTGGGACAGAGACAGACAACAGGTGGATAAACCCACAAAAATGGGTAGAAACCAGCATAAAAAGGATGAAAACTCCCGAAACCAGAACACCTCTCCTCCTAAAAGTGATCACAACTCCTCACCAGCAAGGGAACCAGACCGGATGGAGAAGGAGGGTGATGAAATGACAGAATCAGACTTCAGAAGATGGGTAGTAAGAAACTACAATGAGCTAAAAGAACATGTTCTAACCCATCGCAAAGAAAATAGGAACCTTGAAAAAAGATTGGACGAACTGCTGACGAGAATGGACAGCATAGAGAGGAGAATAAGTGAATTGATGGAGCTGAAAAACGCAACACGAGAACTTCGTGAAGCATGCACAAGCTTCAACAGCCGAATTGACCAAGCAGAAGAAAGGATATCAGAGGTCGAAGACCAACTCAATGAAATAAAAAGAGAAGGCAAGAACAGAGAAAAAAGCGCAAAAAGGAATGAACAAAATCTTCAAGAAATGTGGGACTATGTGAAAAGACCTAATCTACGTCTGATAGGTGTACCTGAATGTGATGAAGAGAATGAATCCAAGCTGGAAAATACTCTTCAGGATATTATCCAGGAAAACTTCCCCAACCTAGCAAGGCAGACCAATATTCAAATCCAGGAAATACAGAGAACACCACAGAGATATTCCTCAAGAAGAGCAACCCCAAGGCACATAATCGTCAGATTCACCAGGGTTGAAATGAAAGAGAAAATGCTAAGGGCAGCCAGAGAGAAAGGTCGGGTTACCCACAAAGGGAAACCCATTAGACTCACAGCAGATCTCTCAGCAGAAACCCTACAAGCCAGAAGAGACTGGGGGCCAATATTCAACATCCTTAAAGAAAAGAACTTTCAACCCAGAATCTCCTATCCAGCCAAACTCAGCTTCATAAGTGAAGGAAAAATAAAATCCTTTGTGAACAAGCAAGCACTCAGAGATTTCATCACCACCAAACCTGCTCTACAAGAACTCCTGAAAGAGGCTCTACACATATAAAGGAACAACTAGTACCAGCCACTCCAAAAACACACCAAATGGTAAAAAAGCAGCAACACAATCAAGAATCTGCATCAACTAACCAACAAAACAGCCAGGTAGCATCAAAATGACAGCATCAAATTCACACATAACAATACTATCCCTAAATGTCAATGGACTAAATGCCCCAATCAAAAGACACAGACTGGCAAATTGGATAAAAAGCCAAAACCCATCAGTGTGCTGTATCCAGGAAACCCATCTTACATGCAAGGATACACAAAGGCTCAAAATAAAGGGATGGAGGAAGATCTACCAAGCAAATGGAGAGCAAAAAAAGGCAGGAGTTGCAATTCTCATCTCTGATAAAATAGACTTTAAAGCAACAAAGATCAAAAGAGACAAAGAAGGACATTACATAATGGTAAAAGGATCACTGCAACAAGAAGAGCTAACGATCCTAAATATATATGCACCCAACACAGGAGCACCCAGATACATAAGGCAAGTTCTTAATGACTTACAAAGAGACTTAGACTCCCACACAATAATAGTGGGAGACTTTAACACCCCATTGTCAATATTAGACAGATCAACCAGACAGAAAATCAACAAGGATATCCAGGACCTGAACACAGACCTGGAACGAGCAAACCTAATAGACATTTACAGAACTCTCCACCCCAAATCCACAGAATATACATTCTTCTCAGCACCACATCACACCTACTCTAAAATTGACCACATAATTGGCAATAAATCACTCCTCAGCAAATGCAAAAGAACAGAAATCATAACAAACAGTCTCTCAGACCACAGTGCAATCGAGTTAGAACTCAGAATGCAGAAACTAACTCAGAACCGCACAGCTTCATGGAAACTGAACAACTTGCTCTTGAATGTTGACTGGATAAACAATGAAATGAAGGCAGAAATAAAGATGTTCTTCGAAACCAATGAGAACGAAGACACAACATACCAGAATCTCTGGGACACATTTAAAGCAGTCTCTAGAGGAAAATATATAGCAATGAGTGCCCACATGAGAAGAAAGGAGAGATCGAAAATTGACACCCTATCATCAAAATTGAAAGAGCTAGAGGAGCAAGATCAAAAAAACTCAAAACCTAGCAGAAGACAGGAAATAACTAAGATCAGAGCAGAACTGAAGGAAATAGAGACACAAAAAACTCTTCAAAAAATCAATAAATCCAGGAGCTGGTTTTTTGAAAAGATCAACAAAATAGACAGACCACTAGCCAGATTAATAAAAAAGAAAAGAGAGAATAAACAAATTGATGCAATAAAAAACGATAAAGGGGATATCACCACAGATTCCACAGAAATCCAAACCATCATCAGAGATTATTACAAACAACTCTATGCACATAAACTAGTAAACCTGGAAGAAATGGATAAATTCCTGGACACCTGCAACCTCCCAAGCCTAAACCTGGAAGAAGCCGAAACCCTGAATAGACCAATAACATGGTCTGAAGTCGAGGCAGCAATAAAGAGCCTACCACCCAAAAAAAGCCCAGGTCCAGATGGGTTCACAGCTGAATTCTACCAGACATACAAGGAGGAGCTGATACCATTCCTTCTGAAACTATTCCAGACAATCCAAAAAGAGGGAATCCTTCCCAAATCATTTTACGAGACAAACATCATCCTGATACCAAAACCCGGCAGAGACTCAACAAGAAAAGAAAATTTCAGGCCAATATCCATGATGAACATAGATGCAAAAATCTTCAATAAAATACTGGCAAACCGATTGCAACAGCATATCCAAAAGCTCATCCACCATGATCAAGTAGGATTCATCCCGGGGATGCAAGGCTGGTTCAACATACGCAAGTCCATAAACGTAATTCACCACATAAACAGAACCAAAGACAAAAACCACATGATTATCTCGATTGATGCAGAGAAGGCTTTTGACAAAATTCAACAACCCTTTATGCTAAAAACCCTCAATAAACTAGGTATTGACGGAACGTATCTCAAAACAATAAAAGCTATTTACGACAAACCAACAGCCAATATCATACTGAATGGGCAAAAACTGGAAGCATTCCCTTTGAAATCTGGCACTAGACAAGGATGCCCTCTCTCACCACTCCTATTCAATATAGTACTGGAAGTTCTAGCCAGAGCAATCAGGCAAGAAAAAGAAATAAAGGGTATCCAAATTGGAAAGGAAGAAATCAAATTGTCTCTATTTGCAGATGACATGATTGTATATCTGGAAGACCCCATCATCTCAGCCCAAAATCTCCTGAAACTGATAAACAACTTCAGCAAAGTCTCAGGATACAAAATCAACGTGCAAAAATCACAAGCATTCCTATACACCAGTAATAGACTTCAAGAGAGCCAAATCAAGAACGAACTGCCATTCACAATTGCTACAAAGAGAATAAAATACCTAGGAATACAACTAACAAGGAACGTAAAGGACCTCTTCAAGGAGAACTACAAGCCATTGCTCAACGAAATAAGAGAGGATACAAACAGATGGAGAAACATTCCATGTTCATGGTTAGGAAGAATCAACATCGTGAAAATGGCCATACTGCCCAAAGTAATTTACAGATTCAATGCTATTCCCATCAAGCTACCAATGACCTTCTTCACAGAACTGGAAAAAAACACCTTAAACTTCATATGGAACCAAAAGAGAGCCCGCATAGCCAAGTCAATTCTAAGCAAAAAGAACAAAGCGGGAGGCATCACACTACCGGACTTCAAACTATACTACAAGGCTACAGTAATCAAAACAGCATGGTACTGGTACCAAAACAGAGATATAGACCAATGGAACAGAACAGAGGCCTCACAGGAAATACAACATACCCACAACCATCTGATCTTCGAGAAACCTGACAAAAACAAGCAATGGGGAAAGGACTCCCTGTTTAATAAATGGTGTTGGGAAAACTGGCTAGCCATGTGCAGAAAGCAGAAACAGGACCCCTTCCTGACACCTTACACCAAAATTAACTCCAGATGGATTAAAGACTTAAACATCAGACCTAATACCATAAAAACCCTAGAAGAAAATCTAGGCAAAACCATTCAGGACATAGGTGTAGGCAAGGACTTCATGACCAAAACGCCAAAAGCAATGGCAACAAAAGCCAAAATAGTCAAATGGGACCTAATCAAACTCCACAGCTTCTGCACGGCAAAAGAAACAGTCAGTAGAGTGAATCGGCAACCAACAGAATGGGAAAAAATTTTTGCAGTCTACCCATCTGACAAGGGGCTGATATCCAGAATTTACAAAGAACTAAAGCAGATCTACAAGAAAAAAACAAACAAGCCCATTCAAAAATGGGCAAAGGATATGAACAGATACTTTACAAAAGAAGACATACAGGAGGCCAACAAACATATGAAAAAATGCTCATCATCACTGGTCATCAGAGAAATGCAAATCAAAACCACATTGAGATACCATCTCACACCAGTTAGAATGGCGATCATTAAAAAATCGGGAAACAACAGATGCTGGAGAGGATGTGGAGAAATAGGAACACTTTTACACTGTTGGTGGGAATGTAAATTAATTCAACCATTGTGAAAGACAGTGTGGCGATTCCTCAAGGACTTAAAAATAGAAATCCCATTTGACCCAGCAATCCCATTACTGGGTATATATCCAAAGGATTATAAATCATTCTACTACAAGGACACGTGCACACGAATGTTCATTGCAGCACTGTTTACAATAGCAAAGACCTGGAACCAACCCAAATGCCCAACGATGATAGACTGGATAGGGAAAATGTGGTACATATACACCATGGAATATTATGCAGCCATCAAAAACGATGAGTTCACGTCCTTTATAGGGACATGGATGAACCTGGAAACCATCATTCTCAGCAAACTGACACAAGAGCAGAAAATCAAACACTGTATATTCTCGCTCATAGGCGGGTGTTGAACAATGAGAACACATGGACACAGGGAGGGGAGCACTACACACTGGGGTCTGTTGGGGGGAAATGGGGGAGGGGCGGGGGGTGGGGAGCTGGGAAGAGATAGCATGGGGAGAAATGACAGATACAGGTGAGGGGACGGAAGGCAGCAAAGCACACTGCCATGTGTGTACCTATGCAACAATCTTGCATGTTCATCACATGTACCCCAAATCCTAAAATGCAATAAAAAAAAAAAGTAAAAAAAAAAAAAAAAAAAAAAAACAACAACCAGCTAAACATTGAAAACAATAAAATTAGATGCATACATGACAACTTACCAAAAAAATACTTTTTTAAATTGTTAAGTATAATTATTTAAGTATAAAAAAATAAAATTTCTAGAAGAAAAATTGATCTCAGGGTGGCAAACGTGTGTAACAGAAAGCAGATATCATTAAATAGATATTTGATGTAAAAATTAAACACATCCACAAGTCACAAAGAATATGACAAACAGGCAAATGCAAGTGACACAAGAGAAAAAAATATTTTAACGTCTCCGTGACACCAAGTGAATGAAATAGAGAAGAAAACAATCTACGAATAATAAAAACCAGCAATAGCTATTAAGTGAACAATTCAAGAAAGAACAGTCAAAACCTTACAAGTAGGATTGGGCATGGCAGTTCACACCTGTAATCACTGTTCTTTGGGAGAACTAAAACAGGAGGATTATTTGAGCCCGGAGATCAAAGCAAGCCTAGGTAACATAGTGAGATACTGTTTCTACAAAAAAACTTTAAAATTATCTGGACATGGTGGCATGTGCCTGTAGTCCTACCTGCTCAGGAGGCTGAGGTGGGAAGATAGCATCAGCACAGGAGTTTAAGGCTGCCGTGAGCTGTGATGGCACCATAGCACTCTAGCCTGGGTAACAGAGTGAGACCTTGTCTCTAAAACAAACAAAAACTCACTAATAACTGAATAAATGAAAATCAAAACAATAAGGTACAATTTTTTCCTAGGAAATTGCTAAAGATTTATTTAAATGATGTAAAAGAAAAACCTGAGGCTTAATAAAATTTTAAAGAGTTTATTTGAATGAGAAGCATTCATGAGTTGGGAAATGCCAGATGGAAAAAAGGTTTAACGTTCCAGTGACAAAATGTCTGATGTAAGTATTTATTGGGAAAATGCAGAAACAAAATAAATAAATTATTTAATTGATTTGCAATTACAAAGTTGCTCCTTTCTAGGTACCTTGTTGGAAAGTCCCTAGTCATATAATCATATGCTAGTGCTGTTATGGTCCATTGGCTGACAGACAAAATGGACTTCCCATGGCTAACTGAGGTGCTAAATGTTATACAGAATCAAGTTGCCTAGGTAAGAGAGTAGTCATGTATTCTGTGTTCTCAGAAAGATGTTGTGAAAATGTCATAGTACCTTTCTTTCTACAATCAAACCAAACCAGTTACTATTGTTGGTGCCAAGATAAACTTCAGTAAGAACTCCACCCCCAAACTACATCTTACCACCCTGACTAACATATGAAATAAACATCTCTTAGAGACTTCTAGTTAGGGGCTTGGATACCACCAATCAGGGCTCAACTATTTTGACCAATCAGAACTGAACAAGTTTGAATCCTTCATGTGCATAAATGGACCTGATTGAGAACCAGGGGAGAACTTTCCTTATTTAAACCAGTTTTCTTTCCTTCTTTGGAGAGCACATTTTGATCTGTACCAGTGGCTGTACTTCACCAGTCTTCAGATTGTTTTTCTGATAGGAAAGAAAGTTTTCTCTTTTTCCTTTGCAGATGTCATAGTCTGTTAACAGTTGGCTCCTTATAATTGGCTGGGGTTAATTTTTATTTCTGCCTAACATAAGCATTTATCACAAATGACTCAAGTTAAGTTTTGCTTATATTTGTAGTTATACCTAAAGTAAGATTCAGTTAAGTTTGTAATTTTAGCAAAATTAAGGTTATTTTTAAGGCCTTTGATTTTGTTTGCTCAGAAATTTTTCAAGCCTGGTCTCCATTTTAATTTTACTTCAGTGATGATAATACCTACTGTTTTCAAGGATGCAGGTAAACAGGCACTCTCTCATGTTTCTTATGAAAATACAAAATGATACAGATTTTCTGCACAGCAATTAGGTAATATGCAACAAAAACTGTAAAGGACATGCCCAATGACCCAACACATTTATATACATACACATATACATATACACATTTATATATATATATATATATATATATATATATACACACACACACACACACACACACATACATACTCACATACATACATTAATACATACAAACAGATAGACAATATTCAACCTATGACACTAAAGAAATAGTCAATAACCTAAAAGAACATCACTAAGAATTGGTTAACGAATTATTTCATTCCATTTAATGAAATAATACAAACTCATTAAAAACTAAATTGTAAAAGGTTATTTTGGAAACTATTCATAGTATGTTTTTAACTGATGACACATTATCAAAAAACATAAAGAGAACAATCCCATTTTATTAAAGAAGATACATAGGAAAATAATTTTTAAAGCAATAATAATTAGTTGCAAGTTTTTTTCAAATTTTCAATAATAAACATATTCATTTTATAATCTGATTATTTATATTTTAAATTTTATTCAAAATATGTCCTCTATAAATTTCCTATACTTCTTGTAAACCCAATTACTTTCAATGTGTTATTCTATTGTACATATTTTCTTTGCCTCCTTTCCCAAATGTGTTCTCAAGTCACCATTTTTAAATATTTTGAGTCAGTAAAAACTAAGGGAAAGATTCATAGGTTTTGATTACTTGACTTCTCTTTAAAAATTCCTTGTACCAATAATTCAACCTTTAAACTTCCAGGAAATTAGAAATGCTCTCTGAACACAGGGCCTATTTTTAAAATCTATGGAGGAGTTGACCAGACTTCTTTCATTTTGTTTCTTAGTTCAGAGATCTGTAATAAATTTTTGTGATCACATCAGCCATATTTTTTCCATCTTATACAGTTGTCATCTTATTATAGACATCAAAAAACTATAAAAACATAAAATTGGTCATTATATATAATGACCCAGAGTTTAGGTTAAACAGCATAAGTGATAAATTTAACTAGGAAATATAGAGCCCTGAAAGTCTAAGAGAAGTTGGGGCCATCTCACTATGTTACCATACAATTGTTTTGTTATGCTGCCACCCCACTATTCTGTTTATTTAAGACCAGAAGTAACTAATCGACACTATAAAAGCTCTTTTCATGTATTTTCTGTTTGAACTGATATACTAGAAGACTACTGAGAAAGCCCAAGAACTCAAGATGTATTACTCAATTTCTCCAACTGGAAAAAGGTTAGTAAATAGCTAAACTTGTATTTGTTTCTTTGAGACTTAACTATAGGGAACTATATTCTGCAGCCGCATATCAAGCATAGTAATAAGCTAATTAAATGATATCACTGCAGATAATTTTCTCAAGCTTCTGTCCTTTTCAAACAGCTATAAATCAAGGCTCACAGCCTGCTGCAAAAAGCTGCTGACCACAATGAACGGTATAAGTGGAAAGAAAATAGCCAAGCAAGATTGAATATTCTGTTTGTCATTTTGTAGCAATTAGTGCTAAACTACAGTTGATAAATCCTCTCTTAGACCAGAGACTTTAAAAAATTCTGCTACTTGTTTACTGATCTTATTTTTATTTTGCTCATTATTTCTTAAGTTTCTTTGATTATACCTAGAGTGGTAACTCATCAGGAGAGTAATATATAGTGTAGTCTGTTGATCCCCTGCATGCACAACTCACGAATAGCTTCCTAAATCCATAGGGATAAAGTAAGGCAAATGTTGGATAAGTGTAATTTTTCCCAATTTACAGCCCTCAGCTATCTGAGTCTGAGCTTCATCAATTTTTCTTAATCACTTGGGAAGATGCTCAATAATGGCTTAGCCTCCTTTTTACTTAAATAATATCAATTGTTTTAATTAGCAAACATTGTAAATACTCTTCTATTTATTTACAAGATACTCATTTCCACTCTGATTCTCACAAATTTGGCATTGATGAGTAACCTGTGCAATGTTTAATGATCTCAGTCACTCAAGCAGAAAGGGTCAAATACAAATTCTTCTGCATTCTAACGATATTTTAAATTAAACGGATACTGTTCTAAGAAGTACAATTATGAATGTTCTGTACCCTAAGTCCTAAACTCACACTCTGAAAGCGGTAACTATTACAGACATTCGAAATCTCTTCTTCTTAAAAGAAAAAAAATCTTCTGCATAGCAAAGAAAACAATCAACAGAGTGCAAAGACAACCTGCAGAATGGTAGAAAATATTTGCAAACTAAAACAAACAAACAAACACAAAGGGGAAAAAAAAAGAAAATATTTATAAACTATTCATCCAGCAGGGAACTAATGTCTAGAATACAAAGGAAACTCAAACATCTCAACAGAAAAAAAAATCATTTAAAAATGGGCAAATGATCTGAATAGAATAGACATTTCTCAAAAGAAGACATATATATAGCCAACAGGCATCAGGAAAAAAAATGTTCAACACCTCCACATCACTAATCATCAAGGAAATGCAAATCAAAACTATAATAAGTTATCTCACCCCAATTAGGAAGGTTATTATAAAAAAGACAAAAAATAAAAAATGCTGGCAAGGATGTAGAGAAAGGGAAACTCATACACAGTTGAGTGGAACATTAGCACAATCACAATGAAGGAGAGCATGGAGATTCCTCAAAAAAATACAGATAGAACTACTGTGTGATCCAGCAATCTTGCTAAGGGGTGTGTAACCAAAGGAAAGGAAATCGGTACATCAAAGAGACATGTGCATGCCCATGTTTATTGCAGTGCTATTCACAGTAGCCAAAATATGAAATCAACCTAGGTGTCCAATAACAGAAAACTGAATAAAGAAAATGTGCTGTATGTACACAATGAAATATTATTCAGCCATAAAAAGAGTGAAATCCTGTCAACAGGATGAATGGATGGAACTGGAGGACATATGTTAAGTGAAATAAGCCAGGAACAGAAAGTTAAACATCATATGTTCTCATCCATATGTGGAAGTTAAAAATAGTTGATCTCATAGAAGTTAAAAGTAAAACAGAGGATACTGGAAGCTTGGAATGGTAGGGGGAAGCAGGAATAAGGAGATACAAAATTAAAATTAAAAAATATAAAATTAGGGCTATATAGGAGGAATAAGCACTTGTTTTCCATACCACTCTGGAATGACTATAGTTAACAATAATATATAATTTCAAATAGCTTGAAGGAAGATTTTGAATGTTCATAACACAATAAAATGATAAATGTTTGAGATGAAGGATATGCCAATTATCCTGATCAGATCACTACGCATTTGATATATATATAATATATATATAAACATCGCTATGTTCCCCATAGATATGAATAATTATTATGTCAATTTAAACAAATAAAAAATTTTAAATTATGTGTCTTTGTTTTTCAGGCAATAAGCAATTGCACACTTTAAAAATATTCTACCCTAATGAAATTCATTATGTTTTGCAAAAGCTAGTCCAATATAATGGAAATAACACTACAGATATGGTTTGGATGTTTTGTCATCTCCAATTTCATGTTGAAATATGACCTTCAATGTTGGAAGTGGGCCTAGTGGGAGGTCTTTGGGTCATAAGGCTGTATCCCTTGTCAATAGCTTGGTGCTGTCCTAATGGTAATCACTGAGTTCTCACTCTATGAGTCCACGTGAGATCTCAATGTTTATTAAAAAAAGCCTGATTCTCCCTCCCTCTGTCGGTTGCTCTCTCTCTACCCATGTGATATGCTGACTCCCTCTTCAACTTCTGCCTGATTGTAAGCTTCCTGAGGCCTCATCAGAAACTAAGCAGACGCTGGTGCCATTCCTATACAGCCTGTAGAACCATGAGACAAATAAATAAACCTCTTGTCTTTATAAATTAATCAGTCTCAGGTATTCCTTCAGAACAGCACAAATGAACTAACACAACTACCCTCCACGTTCCAGGACTTATACTCTATTTGACAATGTATATGTTAGTTAACTTCTTTAGGTCTCAATTTCTGCATTTATAAAATAAGATTATATTTCCTTATTTATTTGCATAATGACAGTAGAATAGACTAAATGGTATCTGGAGATACCATTAGACTCTAGAAGCCTTGGCATACAAGCCCTAAGATTGTAATTCAAGGCCTAGAGAATAACACCAAGGATTTATACAGCCATTTCTACAGCAGTGCCATTTTCTGTTTATCTTATTTGAACCTCACAACCTTCTACGTGATAAATGGGCCTATAATATTACCTACTTCTGCCCAGATAAAGAAACTGAATCTCAAATAGGTCAATGCCTTCACCCAGATCACAGACTTAAGAAACTGAGCCAACAAGACCAACTCCTGAGTCTTCTGACTCCAAGTCTAATGATCTTTCCACTGTAACACATATTTGTTATATAGGTCTGAAACCCAGATTTTTGAAACTGCATTTTCAAACACATTCTGTTAGCTTTCAAGAAAATGCACACTTTTCCAATTTTACTTAGCAGAGTTGAGTATATAAAGCTTAGCATGAAATTAAACAGTGTAGAACTATGTCTTGAGTTTATAAGAGGCATAAAAGAGAAATTTTCTCAGCCTTCATATATCTCAAAACTGAAAGATAGTCTTCAAATACAAATGGTTCTAATGCAGAAAATTAAGTCAGGTGCATATCACTGAAGTATGAAATCATGGTTTAAAGATCCTCTTCTCTTGCTACTTTTGCTCTCTACCATCTGAAAAGTAGCTTCATGGACATGGCAATAATATGGGAATAGCCAACTGACAGACTTTAAACAGTTAAGACATTTGGTGATGAAGTGACAGACTAACCCAGACTAACCCATGAAGTAACTAACTGTAACAAATATATAAGAAAATGGTATAAAATGTAAATAAGAAGGTATCGACATTTTAATATTCAGTTTAAGTTTTATAACAAACTCCTCTTGTTGCCCATGGTGAAATGCAGTGGCATGATCTTGGCTCACTGCAACCTCCCCCTCCCAGGTTCAAGCAACTCTCCTGTCTCAGCCTCCCAACTAGCTGGGATTACATGCATGCATCACCATGCCCAGCTAATTTTTATATCTTTAGTGGATATGGAATTTCACCATGTTGGCCAGGCTGGTCTTGAACTCCTGACCTCAAGTGATCCACCCACCTCTGCCTCCCAAAGTGCTAAAATTACAGGCGTCAGCCACCTTGCCCAGCTTTCTTTAGATGTTTTATAGTATGTACAATTTGTACTACAAAGGTTGGGATAGTATTACCCTCAAATTGCCCTAATTGTGAACACCTGACTTTAGAAACCTCTTCAACATCCAAATGATTGTGCCTTCCTCTTTCACAGTTCTTGTTTATCCTCCTGCTACCAGACACATACCCCAGCCCCAAAGGAGGAAGTTTCTACTATTCCAGTTGAAATTTAGGACAATTTTCTTCTAGGAGCATTTAAACTATATAGCACCATTAAGCCAATCAATTATAAGCATAACTAGTTTTTCTATACTACATTATTTTGGCCATAATTGATTCTTTTTCTGTCTTAAAAAAGCATTCCTATTTCCAAAACACTATGATAAAAAATCATCGTGAATCATGCCCTATTTATAAATTGGGAGCAGAGCCCATTCTTAGTTACACAATGCACTAAAATTCCAAGTATTATAATCATATCAATATCTTCCCTAACTACACTGTAACCATCTTCTGGGATATGAGAGATACAGCTCTACTCTACTACACTTTCCACAAGTTTATCAAAGTCTTTAATCTACAGCACATGGTCAAGACAATGCCACTAGCCAGTCAAAAAGCAAAGTTGTTACACAAATATAATGAAGGTAACAGGAAAACTCATAAATTACAGCTGTCCAAAGCCAATAATTACAACAGGGTGTGTTGAAAGCCAAGCTTTGTAAATATTTCAGAGTATCCTGCTATATATTTTGAGGCCTTGGACTTACTGATTTAGGAGAAAGAGCAAAAAGGTAAAATGGCACTGAATGTAAGAAGAAGTAGAGAGAGAAGATAGAAAAAGGCAAAGAGAGACAGAAAAAGAATGGGACAGACGCCTAGGGAAAAGTGTGAACTAGAAACCCAGAGACAAAGAGAGAAGCAAAAGGAACTCAGAGAGAAAAAGAGAAGCAGGAGACAGGCATTAAAATAAAGTCTATATGGTAGGAATAAAAATGACCCCAAAATAGGGAGTTTTTGAGTAACTAAAAGAAAACGACCGATAATCTTTTCTTGTTTGTTTCTGACATCTTAGTTTACACATCAGAGAGAGGAGAATAAGACGCATAAAATCAAGTAAATCTATTTAAAGTATAAATTCCTGAAAAGTCTTTCTCTGGAAAAACTGTGAAATCAATTAACTTGGCCTCTGTTTCCCCAGTCTTCCAGTTATGTACCCCTTTTTAGAGTCTATGCCTGCTCCTGATCTTTTAAATTTAAAAATCTATTTTTAGGAAACATTCTAAATGGCATTCATACTAAAGTATACATGATTAGGGCTAGTGTTCAGAGCAAATCATTAGCAGTAGTGTGTCCAAATAATTTTTTATCAAAACAGGGACAATTTCAAGAGTGAAAGAGGCATTAGTAATTATGCCCTGACAACAAATGTAAAATAGAATAAATCAAGGGGCAAACAATGTATAATCATCACTGAGAGATATTAGGAAAAAGGGCTCTTCCTCAAGTCTCTAAAACCAGATACGTTATCGCTTCTATGCCATGTGGTAAAATCAGCTCTACACTGGAGTCTCAAATGGGTCAAATTATAATGCTGAATTATTTTGTCTATTCTTAGGATGTTATGGAGTAAAAAGACATGTACCGTATATCACTTCAAAGTATAACCCTATCACAGTCATTCTAATATGTTCTGCCTTCCTGAATACCTAGTCCAATAATTTATAAGAGTGTTGGCTTGTGTGGAGCTACAAATATCTGCCAATTAATTAGAGCACAAATGGAAATGCTAATAATTGTCTGATTTGCATTCATATGTGATTTTAGGTAATCTACAAGCTCTCTCCTATTTTTCTCAAATACAGAAAATTCATCCTAGAACTCACAAAATATGTAGTCTTAAAATAAACCAGAGCTATTTTTGGAAAACAGAATTTATAGTTTATATATATATATATATATATATATATATATATATATATATAATATCCTTCACTATATCTTTGAAGGGTAAGTCCACAATCAAACCACACAATCAGCTTGCCAGAAAATTTATTTTGTTGTTACTAAAAATTGGTCAAAATATATTTTTAAATAAAATTTTACTATAAATCCAAGTTTTATAAAATGTCCATTACATTCAGAGTCTGTTTTCCTTTTTTTAACATTCAAGTTCAGGTGTACATGTGCAGGTTTGTTATATAGGGAAACTTGTGTCATGGGGATTTTTTATACAGATTATTTCATCACCCAGGTAGTAAGCCTAGCATCCAGTCGTTATTTTTCCTGATCCTCTCCCTCCCACCATCCTTTACTCTCCACTATTTGGTAGGCCCCGTATCTGTTGTTCCCCTCTATATGCCCATGTCTTCTCATTATTTAGCTTCCACTTATAAGTGAGAACATGTGGTGTTTGGTTTTCTGTTCCTGCTTTAGTTTGCTAAGGATAACAGCCTCTAGCTCCATTCATGTTTCCATAAAAAAAAAAAAAAAAAAAAAAAAAAAAAACCTTGTTCTTTCTTATGGCTGCATATTATCCCATGGTATATATGTACCACATTTCCTTTATTCAGTCTACCATTGATGGGCATTTAGGTTAATTCTATGTCTGTGCTACTGTGAATAGTGCTGCAATGAGCATAGATGTGTATGCATCTTTAAGATAGAACAATTTATATTTATTTTGGTATGTAGCCAGTAATGGGATTGCTAAGTCAAATGGCAGTTCTGTTTTTAGGCCTTTGAGGCATCACCATACTATGTTCCAGAGCACATTTTTCTAAACTTGTTCCACCCTCATTTCTTTAGCCACCTTCTAACCAGAACCACTCACAAAGATAAGAGGAGGGATAAGATAATGGCTGGGTAAAGTACCTTCTTATATCTAGTCAGCCATAACTAGTGTTCTTTTAATTTACAGCACATACTGATCTACTCTCTGTAAGTTCCTTACAAGCTATCTCTAGATAAAAAAAAAATTAAAATTAAAATTAAATTAAATAAAAACCTCATGGGCATGAATTCAAAATTCCCTAAAATATCCTAAGTCTAATAGGATGCTCCATCTAGTCCTAGCGTAGGTGTGAAAAATCACCACACTTTATATTTAATGAAAACTTAGTAGTGATGAGATAAATAGACATTGATTCCTATTTAAAAATATGTAGGAAATACACTCAATATGGTGACAGTGTTTCAGGATCTGGACATACTGACATGAACCAGACAACATGGCCCTTGTCCCAGGAGAATTTACATTGCAAAGGAGTCAGAATGAATCATGGTCAGGACAGTATTATTTATATGGTTTTCCTGTGACAAGTAAGTAGAGGAGAATTTAAGTCATTTTCAATTGTATTTAAATTAAATGATATAAAGTGTACTTTAATGCAGTACATGTTCAGATGAGTAAGTGAAGGTCACAACTGCTATGTTACAGGACTACAGAGCTTAGATTCATGTGCATTAAGAGAGATCTTTTTAATGCATTACATTTAAAAGAAAACCTAGCCCATTAACATTGAAATCTTGCAGCACATCATGATGCAGTTAAAAAACGCAATTCTAAAAGTCTCTTCACAAAGCAAAGCAATATAAACTGGAGAGCATATATATTCTTGTCAAGCAGTATAAAGACGATAACATGTACTACACACCTGTTTCTCATTGAGCAACACTCAGACTACTTAATGCTCTTCACTTTCTCACTGTTTTTATTTCACACCTATCCCAGAGAACCCATGAAGTAGCACTAAGCTAATCTTGCAAGACACCATGTTCTCTAAAGCATTATGTAAGAGAACTTGCATAATGAGTTCTGAGATGTGTCATCATCAGATTAAGAGTTTTTGTTAACCACTTTACTGAGATATGATTGACTATAAAAAGCTGCACATACTTAAGGTATGCAACTTGGTGAGTTTAGAAATAAGTATATACCCACAAAACCATCACTACAATCTAGGCCATGAACATATTCATCATCTCCAAAAGTTTCCTCTAGCCCAATTTCTTTTTTAAATGACAATCTTTATGAAAATAAGATCCGCCTTCTTTTTAAGGTTAAAAATTAGTCATCTGTCATTAATAGAGGCACAAATTAAATTTCACTTTAATTTCAAATGTCAGGGCTACTGCCTAGAGTTGCGCATATTGTCACATAAGACAAAGGGGATATATGTCACATATGACAAAGGTATAAGTGGGGTTAAACCCCAATCCATGGGTAAGCTCTGTCCACCAAGTCCTATGTGCTAGTGGGCTGAATCAGCCCACAGGGAAAAAAAAGTGGATACGTCTTTCTAATTCATCTTCCTAGAGAAGGTTCCTATTAATAAGTTTTCCAAAAACTATTGGTAGGCTAGCAGACCTTGGACAAGTGCTACTAGCACTATGGCTTGTCATAAAACAACTAAAGTCAGCAATATTACACAAAGAAGTTCCCACAGACCAAGTAATATTGCTGTCAAGCATCCTGGGTGAATTTCGGAAATAAGAGGAGAAACCTAAAGAATTATTTTACATAACCAGAAGACTCGAAGAACAACAAAACTGAAAACACTCTTAGAAGTGCAGATGTTCTTTGTAAAAGGAGATGATGCTGCTGATCACCTTTGGTAACATTTAGAGGAATTTTCCCCATAGCAGTAATGACTTGACACAGATTCACACATATTCTATCACCAGATCCCACTTGTGACCAACAGCACAGGCCTGAGAGAAGTCTTAGAGAATGGTGTCTGGTTAAATGGAATTCAAATATTAAACCACTTATCTGTATCTCAGCAACACTGTTATCTAACCTCTGATCTAATCTAGCACCTATTCCAGTTAAATATCCCTAAAGATACCCTGCTATTAGTAGCCCCTTGAGGGCCTGGGCTCTTAATGATCTCTCTCTTTGTCCCCAGCTCCCAGCACAACACCAAGCATGTAGGACTCCATAAATGTAGTAGAACAAATAAGAGACATTTAGAAATAGCCATTTAGTGTCCCTTAATAACCACTCAGTAAACTCAATGGTGAAAGTAATTAAAATCCTACTTGCTGTGGAATGTAAGCTCATTTCCTCTTATTAGGATCCCAACTCAATTATATAAATACTTATTGAATATCTATTAAATATATAGTACCACACACTTCAAACTGTGAGGAATACAATGATAAATTCATACAATGATGCTGCTTTTAAGGTGATCATTGTTTCATGAAGGTGATGGAGGTACACAGGCACAGTATATCAACTAGCATAGTGTCATTCTCTACTAATAAAAACCCGAGAAACCTATAGACAATGGAATCATTTCAGAGTCACCTTAGGAATTTCAGCTGAGCTGCCACTGCAGTGAAATGAAGTGATTAGCATTGCCTTTGTTATTAACAAGGAGATTTTTGTTGAACGTTTTCATGTGAGATTTTTTTAAGATCTCAATATTTGGTTGTTCTCTCAGGGAAAACAGAAGTGCTGTCATGCTACCCAAGAAGGGAGTGGTGATCAAGATCAATAAGCATGAAATGTCTTACAACAGGAATCAAGGGGCTCAGTCTCCTGTCTAATAGAACTGGAAATAGATTACATGCTTCCTGCACCTTGATTTCTTTCTTTCTACATTCCAGAGTTGCTGCCACCACATGAGGGTTTTTACAATTAATATGCTCACTTATTAACACGAGCATTCTAAAGCTCAAAACTATGGTCCTTATACAACTTACGCCTTTGTATTCAAATTTTTTTAAATGCTGTAAATACTCAATGTTTCCTCAGTACTACTGCATGGTTTAAGAAAAATGGAATAAATTACTTTCAGTAGTATTGGCTTCAGTTTTCTTCTTGTCCAATTTGAATACCAATCTTTTAATGAGAATAGTTTATATTATGATGCTCTCATATCTCACGACAACCTTCTTTTAATTAGACAGTAGCCTGTGTGATTCATGTTGGCTTTGAAATATAGGTTCTTGGTATTCTGCATTTGGATTATCTAAATCTTTTAAACCATTCCATAAGAACACTGCATAGTCAAAGCAAATGAGAGCGTTGGCTAACAATACATTATAGTCAAAAACCAAATCAAACTGTTACTGTACCCAGCCATCATTCATAAAATGTAATAGGCATTTCACAGTCTCATATGCTCATCACAAAGAATGTAATGAAAAAGAAATATCACATGATTAATCATTTCTCCTGACAAAAAGTTTAATAGGAAAATGAGAAGGTTGTATTACCAATGTAAATCAGCTATTATGGCCTTAACGCTATATTTTCATGGCAGTCCCACCCTGCTGTGTCCAAGTAGCCTGAATCTTCCTTCTCTGCAGGCACCTGGCTGGTTTTTCTTTCTTTTTTAAAATTAATAAACTTTATTTTTATAGAACAGTTTTCAGTTCACAAATAAATGGGTAGAATGTAGAAAGAGTTACTAGCCGGGCGCGGTGGCTCAAGCCTGTAATCCCAGCACTTTGGGAGGCTGAGGCGGGTGGATCACGAGGTCAAGAGATCGAGACCATCCTGGTCAACATGGTGAAACCCCGTCTCTACTAAAAATACAAAAAATTAGCTGGGCATGGTGGTGCGTGCCTGTAATCCCAGCTACTCAGGAGGCTGAGGCAGGAGAATTGCCTGAACCCAGGAGGCGGAGGCTGCGGTGAGCCGAGATCGTGCCATTGCACTCCAGCCTGGGTAACAAGAGCGAAACTCCGTCTCAAAAAAAAAAAAAAAAAAAAAGAGTTACTATACAGTATATCTCCTGGCCACATAGCTAATTTTAAGATAGCTCAAAAGATAATAAAAAGATTTAGAAGAATGACTAGTGCAACAAACAACTTGTTAATGACACGTTCTTTTGTAAATATACCTTTTACAATTGAAGCAGTGGTGTAAAAACTAACTTTCCAAATACCACAGACAGACAACAATTTCTTCCCTTTAAAATACACAACTCTTAGGATTATACAAAAAAAGCAAAATAAAATTAAAAGCAATGAGAATAAAAAATGATTCATTATTAAATGAAATGGCTTGACTACAGAATATGCTCTAAATTCAACAGGCAAAAAGAAGTTCTCACTATTTGTAAAAAGAAAGTTTCTTCTTGAAAGAAAGAGATCTGAAGTCTTTGTCAGTTTCAGAACCCAAATCTAATATATCCAATTTGCATCTAATCAGAAATACAATGAAACAAAAATAGTGTGCAACAATATAAACCAGTAAAATAGTAGAAAAGATAAAACAGTAAACAAGTATGGGCTATCTTTATGAAAAAAAAATAATATGATTAGAAAATGGGGGAAAACCACTAAAACATAGTCCTAAATTTCGTTCGTTAAATTACTTGAGAATGTAAAAACTAAAAATAACATAATACAATCCATTCTCTTTAGTAGAGGCCTCTAATACAGGAGGCATTAAATTAATACGATAGCAATCTGTTTGAAAATGCATATAAAGAACTGAAAGAATAAAGTGTAATTAATTTAGCTTTCATCCATTCCACAATCTAATTGTGAACATATGCCTAAAAAACATAAAGACAAAAGACAACTGCTATTCCCAAAGACATTCATTCTTGAAGAAATATCCTCCAAGGCAGAAGCAGCAACAGATCTAGCAGAACGACGAGTAGTAATGAACAGCAATGGGTGAAACAACCATAAAAATATTCTCAGAACGTTCCACTTGTTTGTCTCCTTAACCAATCACTTAATCATAGAAAGAAATGACAATAATGCATATCTTGAACTGAAAAGTAAAAAAAAACTATAAAAAATATAAATCTATATCTTCAAAGAAGGAAATAACTTCTTTAATGACATAAAGCTTAACATGTTTTGGGCTCAATTAAATAATGGAAACACTAAAGCCATAGAAACAAAATACCGTAAACTGTAGGCAAAAAAGAGAACGGAAAGTCCCCATCCAGGGATTTGTGGCAGCTGAGAGCTATGTGCTGTGATGTGTGGCAGGGCTGTGAAATTAGACATAGCTCCTGGAAGGCTGCTGTAAATTATAAACCAGCATATGTGCAAGGGGAAGAAGCAGCCCATTAGTAAACCTTTCAAATATAGATGGGCTCCCAAGAGGTTAGTTTGTACATTATTCACAGAAATAACTTTGACTGCACAAAGATTTGTGGAGCATTTCAATTGCCCTGAGATAATTAAGAATTTGTTCAGTGAACAAAAATGGAAACCTTAAAATCACAGTAGCCGAACAAATAATTTTAAAATGGCATCATTTATTTGGTAGCAAAATAAGTTTGGACAAAAATTAAGAGATTCAATCGTGGTCACTTAAACTGTCTAAAGGAATGCAAAACGAAGAAAAGAGGGTCATTGAGCTGTTGTATTCTACCTTTTTAAAAAGGTAGAAAGACTCCATTCATAATTATATTTCAACATGTACCATTTCTGACTGAAATTCAATGCAATTCTTGGCATGTAACTTAGAAAACTTCTCATAATAGATTCTCTATAATCATAGTATTGTTACAATCTGTTAAAATGTTCAATAAGACAGTTGCACTTAGGTTATAAGCAGCATATAATTTGCATTTCTGCTCTGTGAGAGGATGGCTAACTGGTGAAAATTCTTCTGGTTAAATGTGGCTTTGAATAATTAACTTACTCTTTTTTAAAAGAAGAGTGCTGGGTGGTATGGAATGAAGAATGGCTTTTAAACCTAGTTTCATTAATGCATCTTAAGTGTATTATTCCTGCGCTTGTGAGACACATATTTTTCATGTAGCACAGGGAGAATGTATTTTCGTCATATATTTCAAGGAGACACATCAAACTCAAACAAACAGAGTATTCTATTATGCAAAAGAAGGGCTATAAATACACATCACGAAGAAAAGAAATTTAAGGAGTGAAGACAAGCATACAACTGAAAAATAAATGGATTTAGAAAAGTCAGAGAGCAAAAGGTCAGAAGTGAGGTATTCATGTTTGCACTTTCTAGCCACTTTCTTAGTTTTCTTTTCTAATCTCTTTGCCACTTTTTAATTTTTCTTCTAGGAGAAGATGTTCATGATAACGAATATACTAACACAATGCCTGACCAATCCCATCCTTATTTCATGTTTACTCGTTACATTGGAAGGTCACTGTTCCTTCCTCACAGGATTTTTTTTTCCCTAGGCCTTCTACATTTCAGAAATCGTAAGTGGGGAAATTTTCTGGAGTCAAAGTTTAGTTCATTATTCTTTCTCTGACTTCTTTTGGCGCCACAAGTGAGAATACTTAATCACTCATATAATCAATGAAAGAATGGAGACTATCATTGGAGCTTGATATCTAAGCCTAAAACTGTATCTGCTGCACATTCCTTCATTCTAAAAACAAATCATCCATGGTATTGATTTTTTTTAAAAGCAACTTAATTACATTTCAAAAACACAAAAAGGTCATGTGCTCACTGAAACGTAAGGCTAAAAGTTGTATAGTTAGCATAGTAGGTCACAAGCCCAAGAAGTCCTAACAAATTCATTACAGCTTAAGTTTCGAAGCTTCTTACATAATTAATAAACTTTGTTCTGTATTCAAACTTAGAAGGAAGGTTGTTAATCGTAACCTAGCATTTGTCCAGCATAAGCCAATCCTAATGATGGAAACACATACTTTTCCCACATCCTTTCAGTTTATCACTCCTCAATGTTCTGTTCTAAATGGCGGTAATGCTTAGATAATCTCAAGGAAGCCTATATTCATTTCTCACAGATGCAAACATTGACCCTATTTTTATTCCTCAAAAATGCATTTGTGGGAGAGTGACACCAGCAAGGTGGAAAAAAAGAAGGTATCCAACTCACATCCCTCTCACAAATAATGATCTGGCACCCATGCACAAGTGCCTCTGTGGTGTTTTCAGATCCAGGTAGGAGAAGCACCACTGAGGCTCCAGACCAAGGAGAGCTGCTTTGAGAAGGCAGACCCACAGCCTAGTGGCAGATTTGCTGAACATGATCCCAAATGCAGACTGAAAGCAGCCCCATATCCCTACGGACCCAACTCTAGCCCTCTTTGGTCACAGTCCTGAAACCCATCCATTAAGAAGCAATATCTGTCCATACTCCTGGTACCAGCTCTGCCAACCTTAGACTCAACTGAACACTGAGGCAGCCCCTCTCCAATCCCTCTCCACCATTATCATGGAGGCCCACCCAGAGACCTTCCCAGAGACCCAGTGGGAGCCCACTCAGAAACTATGCTTTAGCCACATCCATCTACAAACATAGTAACAGGCCCACAGTCCACAAGGATTTGACTGTGGAACCAGAGGTAGCCCCACAAACAAGCTCCAATCTTGTTTAACAATGACTTTGGTCCTAGAGGCAGTCATAGTTACCTGGTAAGAGGCAGTCCCATGCACTTGGTGGAAGGTCATTCCATCCAGCTCGATATAGCAGTAAAGACGTCTGGTAACAGCCTCACAGACCAGCAAGCAGTCATGTGACTCTACTCTAGCACCACTTGACTGAAATTGCAGAGTCAGTCATATCAATTTAAAAAGCCTGCAGGAGAAGTTATACACCTGCCAAAAATAGTCTGTCATGGCAGGAAGAGGTGTTTTCTCCTTCAAATACAGATATCAATATGAAATTAGCATAGCATTAAGAATCAGGCAAATATGACACCACCAAAGAAAACTAATGAAGTTCCGGTAACTGATACCAAAGATATGACAAAGAAATCAAAATAATTGTTTTAAGGAAGCCCAGTGAGTTACAAGGGAAAATATAAAACACAAGAAAAGTAGGAAAATAATATATGAATAAAATGAGGACTTCAACAAAGAGGTAAAAATCATAATAATCAAACAGAAATTCTGGAGTTCAAGAATATAATGAATAAAATTTTCAAAATTCAATGAAGAGTTAATAGCACACCTGATCAAGCAAAAGGATCCACGAACTCAAAGACAGGTCATTTGAAAATATTCGATCAGGACTGGCATGGTGGCTCATGCCTTTAATCCCAGAATTTTGAGAGGCCAAGGCAGGTGGATCACCTGAGGTCAGGAGTTCAAGACCAGCCTGGTCAACATGGTAAAACCCCATCTCTATTGAAAATACAAAGAAAATAGCCTAGCATGGTGACACACACCTGTAATCCCAACTACTTGGGAGGCTGAGGTACAAGAAGTATTTGAACCTGGGAGGCAGAGGTTGCATGAGCCAAGACTGCACCGTGCCACTGTACTCCAGCCTGGGTAACAGAGCGAGACTTTGTTTAAAAAAAAAAAAATCTGATAATAGGAGAAAAATAATGGAAAAGCATGAAGGAAGCCTACAATATATATGAGACACCATCAAGAGAGATAATTCACATCATGCAAATATCAAAAGGAAAAGAGAGAGAGAAAAGGACAAAAAACTTATTTAAAGAAATAATGGCTGGAAACCTCCCAAATTTGGGAGAAGAATATAAACGTTCAGATCCATGATGCTCAGAATTTCCCCAACAGGATCAATCCAAAGAAAGCAGCAAGAAAAAAGAAATTCTTCCCATACAAGGAAACTCCTATAAGACTATCAGTGATTTCTCAGCAGAAACTTTGGAGGCCAAGAGAGAGGGATGATATATTCAATGTAGTTAAAAAAAGAAAAAAAAAACTGTTGAACAGGAATACTATAACATGAAAAGCTGCTCCTCCAAAATTAGGAAGAGATAAAGACTTTCTGAGATAAAGACTTTCTCAGATAAAGGCTGAGGAAGCAAATCACCACTTAACCTACCTTACAAGAATTGCCAGGGGTAGTTACTTGTGTTGAACAGAAGAATGCTAATTGGTAGCATGAAAACATAAGAAATCATAAAATTTATTGGTAAAGGTACATATGTAGTCAAATTCAGAATAAAGACCTACACTGGAGATATTGCAGGCTCAGATCCAGACTGATGCAATAAAACTACTATCACAATAAAGTGAGTCATACAAATTTTGGTTTTCCAGTGCATATAAAAGTTATGTTTATACTGTATTGTGTACAATGGCATTATGTCTTAAAAAGGTATATACTTTAATTTTAAAATACTCTATTGCTAAAAATTCTAACAATTTCCATAACCTTCCATAAGTCATCGTCTCTGCTGCTGAAGGGTCTTGCCTCAAGGTTGATGGCTGCTGATTGATCAGGAAGGTGGTTGCTGAAGGTTGCATCAACTGTGGCAATTTCTTAACATCAAACAATGACAACTATTGAGTCTTCCTTTCACAAAATATTTCTCTGTTGCATGCAAGGTTTGATAATATTTTTGATAACAAATGCTTGATAACATTTTACCCACAGTAAAGCTTCTTTCAAAATCGGAATCAATTTTCTCAAACTATGCGGCTGCTCCATCAATGACGTTTATGCAATATTTTAGATCATTCTTTGTCATTTCAACAATGTTCACAATAACTTAACCAGGAATAGATTCCATCTCAAGAACCCATTTTGTCCACTCATCCATAAAAAGTAGCTCCTTATCTATTCGTTTTGCCATGACATTAAAGCAATTCCAACACATCTTCAAGCTGCACTTCTAATTTCCATTCCTTTGCTATTTTAACTATATCTGCAGTTGCCTCCACCACTGAAGTCTTGAACTCCTTAAAGTCATAATGAGGGCTGGAATCACCTTCTTCCAAACCCCTGTTAATGTTGATATTTTGACCTCCTCCCATTAATCACAAATGTTCTTAATGGCATCTAGAAAGGTGAATCCTTTCCAGAAGGTTTTCAGTTGACTTAGCCCAGAACTATCAGTGGAATCACCATCTGTGGCAGCTATAGCCATATATATATATATATATATATATATATATATATATACCTTAAATAATAAGATTTAAAAGTTTAATTGACTCCAGGATCCATGGACTGCAGAATGGATGTTTTATTTGCAGTCATGAAAACAATATTAATCTCCTTGTACCTCTCCATCAGAGCTCTTAAGTGACCAGCTCATTGTCAATGAGCAGTAATATTGTGAAAGATACTCAGTAAGACATGCCATAAACAGACATGGTATTATCCAGACTTTGTTGCTGCATTTGTAGAGCACCAGCACAGTAGATTTAGCGTAATTTTTAAGGGCCCTGAAAGTTTCAGAATGGTGAAAGAGCATTGGTTTCAACTTCAAGTCACCAGCTGCATTAGCCCTAACAAAAGAGTCAGTCTATCCTTTTAGAGCTAAGCATTGACTTTTTCTCTTTAGCCATGAAAGTCCTAGATGACATTTTCTTCCAATAAAAGACTGATTTGTCTACGTGGAAAATCTATTATTTAGTGTAGACACCTTCATCAATGATCTTAGCTATTAAAAAATTTTCAGGATAGTTTGCTGCAGCTTCTACACCAGCACTTGCTGCCTTACTTTGCACTACTATATTTTGTAAATGACTTATTTTCTTAAGCCTCATGAACCAATTTCTAGTTTCAGTTTTCTTTTACAGTTTCCTCACCTCTATTAGCCTGCATAGGATTGAAGAGAGCTCGAGCCTTGTTCTGGATTAGGCTTTGACTTAAGAGAATTTAGTGGCTGGACTGATCTTCAGGCCAGACCACTCAAACTTTCTCCATATAAGCAATAAAATTGTTTTGCTTTTATAAATTACAATATTGAGAAGAGAAAAAAAAATACATCTGTGTAACCCTGACCTCTCACATATACCAGGCCCATATTTCTAATTGCCATTTGGACATGACCACTGTTTCATGTCCTCCAACTCCACATACACTTTCCAAACATATTGCCTTTCCCTTTTGAATTTACTCCATTTGTAAATTAGGTAACATATGAAAGTGAGTAACATAATACCTGGTTTATTAGCTAATGCTTCATAAAGATTGGATTTTTTTCTCAAATTCTCAATTTCTATTAGTACGCCACAATACCATTAGTCCCCAAGCTTAATATCTCATCTTTTAGGCCATTTCTCTGCTCCATTGTCTTTATCAAGTCAGTCTTTTTTGTTACTATTATTGTCTTTTGGTGTTGTTTGGGAGGTTTTCTTTTTGAGATAGGTCTTCCCTCTGTCACCCAGGCTGGAATGCAGTGGTGCGATCATGGTTCGCTGCAACCTTAACTTCCAGGGCTCAAGCAATCTTCCTGCTTCAGCCTTTCAAGTAGCTGGGACTATAAGCATGTGCCACCACATCCAGCTAATTTTGTTTATTTTTTGTGGCGACAGGGTCCCACTATGTTGCCCAGGCTGGTTTTGAACTCCTGGACTTAAGCAATCCTCTTGCCTCAGCCTCCCAAAAGGCTGGGCATATATGTGTGAGCCACCACTCCCAGCTTCAAATCACTATTAACTCATTTCTCTATTACTTCTTTTCCTGTTCTTGGCCAGTTTTCTTCATATGTGAATCACTGAATTCACATTCTATAATTTACCTCTACCTAAATTTATTAAACTCTCATTTTATTTTCTACCACCTGCAATTTGACTTTTCTCAGTTCTTAGACGAATCCCACTAAAGGCCTACATCTAGCATGCTGCTGTTCTTCACAAAACCTACAGCAGATTTAGCAGGCCTGAATTATGTAAAAGTCTGAATATGCATATAGGAGACAATATGTATGTTGAGAGGCACTAGTAGTTCTATGCATCTTTCCTGGCATATTTTAAGATATTATGTTTTGCCAAATCTAAAACCCTATTAAAAATCATTCAAGAAATCGGAAAATTTTTAAAGTCTTACAATTTCTCTGCAAAATTTAACAATTAGCATCAAAGTATTGCTGGTGAAAAGGAATCACTGATATCAAATTGAAAGCAAGATAGAAAATATTGACATACTGGGTTGAAGGTTAAAGTCTACATTTCCAAGACCCAGAATCAGGAGCGAGCAGGAAAAAAGCATTCATAATCTGGTCAGTAAGTGTTGTTTGTTACTGGTGCCTTATATAATAAGGTATATTCGTGAATATGTTCCTATCTACTGCTAACAGTCATTGTTACAGATAAAATAAATTTTAATATGTTTATATGTATACTATATTGCAGGAAAATCCTATGAGTGAAGCTTAAAGAAATAATCAGAAATGGAAGCAAAATAAATCCTTAAAACGGCAATTTTGACAGGTGATTTTCTGTAGTGCTGACAACCTTACGAAGAGACCCAAATTTTATACTGTTCAAACACTACTCAATTAACATTGACTGGCATTTTCCAGTGTTTGAATGTTCATTCTAGGCTACACATTTTGTAAAATACTCCTAAGTTAACATTATCTATTAATTTCACCTTTTGGGAAATCCATAATATAAAAACAATTAATTATTTTAAGATTAACTTAAAGCTTCAGGAATTTCAAAGTATTCCTGAAAATTCCTATTTTTCATTCCTGAATACCAAAGATTAAATGTGTCAGAAATCTGGAAACATCAAGAGAGAGACAAATACAATTTTAAGAAGTTCGAAGGAAGAAAATATGACATAGAAAAAAAAAAGAAACCGACATTAGAGATTGGTTATAAACATTAAAATGCAAAGGGTTCTATAGATTCAGGGAAATGAGTTAGATGCAGAAAGAATAGCACATACAACATCACAGCAGTGTTAAGTACAAGCTTGTTTGAAGAGCGGTCTGTCTTCTGGTTTAGTACGTGGAATACATGAAATAAACAGAAAACTGTGGTAGATAAGCCTGGGGAAAATGTTGTGGCTACAATTTTAAAGGTGCTGAGTGCTCAAAAGCCAAGAATACCTATTCAAAACTGGTTCAACAAATAGTTGTTCAATGTTTCCCATTTTCTTCATTAAGTCTTACCCAGTGACTTCTATACCTCCTTCTTGGAACTTCAATGGAATTTAATATTTTTACCAGACACTTTAACAGCTGTGAAGCTGAGGATCTAAGGGAGAAATCTCAGTGCTACTTGATGACAGTCCCTCCTGAGACCAAGAACTCGCTGCATCCTGTCATGTCAAACACCCTTCTTCTCTGTATAGTTCCTAGGGGAGTCCCATGCACTAAGAAAAACAGAACAGAAATCAAACTACCATTGTGTTTATAGCTGAGCAAATAATAGAAAGTCCTCATGATTAAACAAATCAAACCTAGTATCATGGGCCCTTGAGGCAAGGTCAAAAGTATCCAAAAAAGAAAGGAGTGAGAAAGAAATGCAAAGGAGTTCCTAGAGAAAGAAAAGGTAGAAAAAAAGAGGGGGATGGTTGGATTTACCCTTAACGACATAGGTCCTACCTAGGTTTATTTACTACAGTGACAAAAACACAAGACAACACATAGCTTACAGTCATGCATTAATGCACAAAAATTCTGCCCACTAGGAAGCTTTAGATAGTTTTGGGTGCTGACCAATTATGACTCTTCTTCTGTGGGGGCCAGGGAGCATCTAGTAGAAAAGATAGTGAGAGTATCAGTTGGCAAGGTCCTTAAAACAGGGTTTCTTTACCGTAGCACTTTCAAAGGGTTGGATAATTCTTTGTAGTTGGGTGTTATCTTGTGTATTATAGGATGTTTATCAACATATCTGGCCTCTGTCTACTAGATGTCATCCCCTAAGTTGTATCAACCAAAAATACTTCCGGACATCACAAATTCGTATCCACTTCAGAACCATTGCCTTAAAACAACCACCACTTCTCATTCACAGGATCGTTGGTCACTTGGAGGGAGGTCAACTGACCTCAGCTGGGCAAACCTTCTTCAAACTAAAGAATCCTGCTGGGCTTATCTATCAGTTGTGGGTTGACCTCAGATTCATCCCAGTATGTTCGTTCTGGTGCCCATGCCGAAATGATGGCAGCTAAAGAGCGGAAACTCTTTATATAGCAATGACAATGGAACAAAAGGGAGAGCACAGTTCAACTATCCAAGCACATTTCAAGTCTTGCTTATGCCATTTCTGTTGACATCCCATTGGCCGAAGCAAAGCACAAGACCAACCTCCAAGTTAGAGGTGGTAAAGTACATTTGGCTAGCAGTGGAATAACTTCCAATTACAAAGCAAAGGGCATGGATATAAGGAGAGATGAAGAATTAGCAGTGGTAATCCACACTACCACAGTGCATCTGCACAGGGAGAAGTCTCTTCCCCATCGTGGCCATGCCTTATACTTCTCCTGTTCTTTTTTTTTTTTTTTTTTGAGACGGAATTTCACTCTTGTTACCCAGGCTGGAGTGCAATGGCGCGACCTCGGCTCACCGCAACCTCCGCCTCCTGGGTTCAGGCAATTCTCCTGCCTCAGCCTCCTGAGTAGCTGTGATTACAGGCACGCACCACCATGCCCAGCTAACTTTTTTTGTATTTTTAGTAGAGACGGAGTTTCTCCATGTTAACCAGGATGGTCTCAATCTCTTGACCTCGTGATCCACCCGCCTCGGCCTCCCAAAGTGCTGGGATTACAGGATTGAGCCACCGCGCCCGGCCTTACTTCTCCTGTTCTTTATGACACTTGTCACATTAGCAATTACAAATTAAGTGTCTACATAAATACATACATTTGTCTTCTTTCATCCCTAGTCTGTATCTCCAAGGCTCACATCTCACCAGATGTTTAGCGATTCAAAAGAAAAACAAAGAGACATTTCACCAAGGATATTGAACAATGTCGCAGAACAGCTGGCATAATCCTTCAGCCTGATGTAAACTCTGCTTTGTTTCAGAAACCAATCCGCAAACAACTCTCCTTACCAAAGAGACAGAATACAGCCTCTTTAATTGCCATATCTGGGATAATTTAATATCTAGCCTGAAAAACTCAGAGCATGCAGAGATCAATGTAACACAAACAAGTGAGGCCCACAAACAGAAAAGTTATCCAAAAGTATTTGTACCAAGTCATTCGTGGAACCAAACTTCCTTTGGAATCTAGTCAGTGAAGACTCCATGAGTAAAGATTGAGATTTTCCTACAAAGCATAAGGATTATAATGACAGCAAAATCATGGCTCAGATCACCACAGGGCTTAAAAGACATGAAACAAAAAGAGAATCCATACACAAGGATAAATATCCTTTCCCACTTTAGAATTTTCTCCATATCTTTACTGTGAAAAGCTAGCACATTTTACGCCAAACCGCTCAATATCATTTAGAGTTTGCTGGATATACGGCCGGGTGCGGTGGCTCATGCCTATAATCCCAGCACTTTGGGAGGCCGAGGCGGGTGGATCACGAGGTCAAGAGATCGAGACCATCCTGGTCAACATGGTGAAAACCCGTCTCTATTAAAAATACAAAAAATTAGCTGGGCATGGTGGCGCATGCCTGTAATCCCAGCTACTCAGGAGGCTGAGGCAGGAGAATTGCCTGAACCCAGGAGGCGGAGGTTGCAGTGAGCCGAGATTGCGCCATTGCACTCCAGCCTGGGTAACAAGAGCGAAACTCTGTCTCAAAAAAAAAAAAAAAAAAAAAAAAGTTTGCTGGATATAATGCCCCTTAAGTTTACCTATAGAGCCAACTGCACTTGGGTTCTCTTCCCATACAGTAGATCCAGTTATTCTATATCCATTGCTTTGTGTCTTAAAGAGGGCTAAAGACCTCATCCAGGTTTTGTTCAAGGTGACTATCTGGAGTAGTCAAACCATGTCTGACTATTTTGGTCAACGTCATTGTGGTGATTGCAGTATGGCTATTCTATACATTACAGTATTCAACATCTTTCCCACAGGAACCTCTTGGTCCATACACTGAAATTATCCGACCCTTTTTCTCATATATGAACCAAAGAGGTGTCTGTCCACAAAGTACAGTTACCAAGATGCCTTCAGGTAGTCTGGTTTTCACTACAATTGCTGTGAAGTAGCTGTTATAAAGTGAGTACTCCGATACATGAAAAGTACACAATTCCTACCCTGTAGACAATAGAGTATAGAAAAGGGCACTGTAAGTAAACAAAACAGTTACAGGACAATGCCAAGAGAGCATCAGCAGCAAGAAGCTCTGTGCCATCCGGGTAAGAGATGATACAGAAGGGGGAATGGTTAACTTCTTCTAGAGGCATCAGGAAATGTCTCAAGCAAGACAGAAAATCCAAGATGTTGTTCTCCTACTGGAAACCTAAAGAGTCAAGGAAACGATATTTCTTTATATTTAAACATGCTTTTCTAACCCTGAATTTTCCATTTAATGAGGAATATATTATAAAGAAGAGTGGTAAATATTACTGAGTTGTCCTTAACCTTCAAAAAGGTTTTAACTATGTGCTATAGATGAAAACTATAATATTTAAGGATCTATATCTTCTCACCAGATTTTCCAGGTGTGTTAATAAGAAATCTATTTTGGAAAAATATTACCTATGATTAAACTACATTTCCTGTTATTGACCTTTGCGACCTCAGGCTTCCTTTCCTAGGGTATCATAATTATCTCATAAAAGAAAGGGTAAAGTAATAGGACCCCTGAAGGTAACAAACATCCACTGAATTTCCCTCTCACCCAAGCTATCATCTGGAATCTCCGAGTCTCTCAACCTTTTTCTAAAGCTATTAATATTATTGCTGTGTTGACCTTTGCTGCTGTTTGCCATTTTGAAACTTACAGATCAGCAAGCACCAGTAAATCTTGTCAGAATTAATGCAAATGTAAGACACAGTCATTACAGGCTCCTCACGGTAAAGAATAGCTTGCTACAATGTTATTACTGAGACACAATTTATCCTGATTGCCAGAAAGATGAAACGCCCTGAATGCAAGCAGTAAACCCGCTCGGAGAAATAAATTTCACTGGCATTGCCCACACAGAAGTTTGCTCACGCGGATGAATGCTGTCAGTGCAGCGACTGGCGGAGTGATTGATTCACTCCCGCACATCTCTCTTCTCCCGCTGCTGGAAAAATGAAAGTTAATTTGCTCTCATTCGTTCTGTTCACCACACTAGACGTTTTTAAGGGTTGAACTCAGAAAATGAAGACAAGTAAATAATGGTTTCGATGACTTTTTTTTTCCCGGCAGTGGATGTGCCTTTATATTTCAACACTGTGCATTTCTTTCATAGGGTGCCTAGGATTAACGTACCAATGAATTCCAAGCCAAACAGGAAACATTCTTTGCTCTGTTGGATGAGCTTATGTTTCTGATCTATAAACAAGTGCTTCTGTAGAAGAAGTGAGGATACATAGGTAGCAAAAGTTCAGTTCATGGCAGTTCCATCTTCTCAGTGCATTTTAAAATAACTTTCTGTCTATGAAAAATTCTTGCAATGATATTAATGAACTAAGATTTTAATGTAGTCTTCTTTAATGGAATGAATGAGTAAATCCTAGAAAATAAAACTGAGGAGGCAATATTTTCTATGTCTCAAGAAAACAACCAAAGTTGTTGTTTATCAGTCCTTGGGAAAGGAAGAACATTCAAAAGAAACTGACTCTAAATACATGCAAAGGAACTTGGATATGTGAGTAAAAGGGAGTGTGGGCATGAAATGGACTTAGGCACTATTTTGGCTTCCGAAGAGAACTATCTCAGATTTCAAAATTCCTCAGAAGTCACAATTAGAAGTGCCAAAAAGATCCGGATGCTCTGAAGAGCTACTACCATGAGAAAAAAAAGAAATGCCAAAATTAAGAGGAGAGCATACTTACAACAGAATACAAAATACACATGATAAAATCATAAGAAACAGAAGTAATATTTTAAGGGAAGTTAGAGCATATTAAATAATCCATTTTATAATTCTTCAAAATATTTTATAATCCTTTAAAGAAATTATAAATTACAAAGCTCTTAAAATAGTTCTTCAAATTTTAAATTTAATTTGAAGATAAAATAAAACAATATAGGGCCTAAACTTATAAAGGTTTTATTACTTACAAAAGTAGATCTACCAAGTAGTCTAAATTATAGAAGCAACTATATTTAGAAACAAAAGTACCTTGGAAACAGAGTTTTCTAGCAAAGGATTGGCATGTTATTTAGAAATTTTAAGGCCAAAAATTTGATCCTTTAAATGTTTATTGAGTACCTCGCAACATATCAAATATTATTCTAGGTAGTGATGGTAAAAAAGAGGCTTTCTTTAAGGGATTTATAATCTAAGAAGAAAGTAGAATAGTATGGCTCTTTACTTGTGGTGATTTATATATGGTAGAGAGATTGAATCTTCTTTTTTTGAAAAATAAAAGAAGTCCAAGAAAATTAAGGGTAAAAATAGTTTCACTTTTCTGATAAGAAGATATCTGAATTCCTAAGGAAATTGTTTTGTTAAGTCCATTCAGCTATCAGGAAAGCTAAAAAGCAAATATGGATTACAAATGTTAGTAATAGCTAACCAGCCAAAATGGCCCATTTACTCTGAAGCAAAACCTTTCTACATTTAATTTTAAAAAATAAAAATCAAACTTGTGTTATTCTTGGCCAATGAAGATTATAAAATGTGAAAGTAGAATTGATAAGCATAACCTTGAGAATAAATTGTGAAAATAAGAGTAGGAAAATGCCAGTGTGCTTTTACCTGTAAAGACAGATAACATTTCAGGACTCATTTCATAAATAAAAAGGCAATTTGGCCAGCATATCATTATGCTATTTTAAGTGTAACAAGAAAAATAACTTAAAATCAGATTTGGGGAGCAGCCAGGCAAAATAGATACCAAAGTTATGCACTTCTAATGTTAGCAACAAAAATGAAATTTACAAACTGGGAATAGGGCTCTATGGTGTATATGTCACAGGGTTATAAAACCGGCATTCACATCACATCGTGAGTTCTTCTACCTGGACAGGCATATGGTAACTATACCTGTTTCTCTTCCAAAATACAAGATGATGCCCATTGTATTTCCTAGGAAGGGATAAATTTTAAGGCCTTATAAAAAGGTAAAGCTAACTGCCTCCCTTTTTTACTTTTTTTTTTTTTTTTTGTAATCCACCTTTTTAAAGACTTGAGAAAAGTCTGGGCGCAGTGGCTCATACCTGTAATCCCAGCTCTTTGAGAAGCTGAGGTGGGAGGATCACCTGAAGTCAAGAGTTCAAGACTAGCCTGACCAATATGGCAAAACCCCATCTCTACTAAAAATACAAAAAAAATTACCCAGGCATAGTGACATGTGCCTATGGTCTGGGCTACTCTGGAGGCTGAGACAGGAGAATTGCTTGAACCTGGGAGGTGGAGATTGTGGTAAGCTGAGATCATGCCACTGAACCCCCACCTGGGTAACAGAGTGAGACTCCACTGGAAAAAAAAAAAAAAAAAAAAAAAACTGAAAAAAGTGAACATGAGCAAATAATAAATAAATATAAATAAAAGACAAATATCCATTTAAGATCACCTCTAATTTCTTTCACACTAAAAGGAGAAATCTTACTGACTACACTTTCCAAGTTATTGCCCCATTTTAAAATCTCTTTGTAGCATAATTCTCTTAATCAGATTTCCCACCCTATGAATACCCCTCATGAATATAGATGTAAAATTAAAAAAATCCATCAAATGTAGAAATATATTTTTAAAAGAGTATGTCATAACCAAGTCAAATTTATATTAGAAAATAAACTAATACATTTTATCTCATTGACAGAATAAAGAGGAAAAAGTATCTGACAAAATACAGGGACTATTCAAGATGAAAATTCATGAATTAGGAATGGAAGAGAGAAAGGGCATCTGTGAAAACCTGTAACTTACACTGTATTTATTGCTAAAATACTAGACACTATCCTTTGTCCCTCAAGTTCAGGAATCCAGTCAGTGTGATAAAAACCAAAAAAATAAAAATAAAAGGCATAAAGATTGGAATGGAAGTATTAAGTCTTTCTTCACAGAAATTTAAAAGTATATACACTTATATACACATTGTGTATAAAATCTAAATAAACAACCAAAAAATACTAGAACTAGTAAGTAATTTAGCAAGGTTGTAGACTACAGAGTCAATGTAGGAAAAAAAACTGTACTTGTGTATACTAGTAATGACTAATTGAAAGTAAAATTTACAAATAATTTAATCTGCAATAAAAATTACAAATATTTTAACAGATATTAATGAAGACCTACATAAATAAATATACCATGTTTAGGAATTAATAGAATAAACATCAAAACAATGTCAATTCTCTCCAAATTCTTATAGATTTAACAGCATTCTGATCAAACCCCCAGCAAGTTTTCTTATACAAATTTACAAGATAAATCTAAAATGTTTAAGAAATCCCAAAGAACCTTAGGTAGCCAAATATGATTCTTAAAAGAAAAGCAAGGTTAGAGCACTAACACAACCTGATTTCAAAACTTACTATAATATTACAGTAATCAAAATAGCATGGTATTGGCATAAGGATGGAAAAATAGATCAATGAACTAGAATACAGTTCCAGAAATAGACCACCGCATTTAGAGTCAGTGGGGAAATGAGAATATTTTCAACAAATGGTGGTGGAACAAGTGACCAAAATGCAAATTACTTCAATTTCTAATAAAAATTGAATTCAAGACAGATCATAGACCTAATGGTAAAAGCTAAAACTGTAAATCTATGAGAAACCATGGAAGGATATATTCACAATCTTAGGGGATGTAATGATTCTTAGAGAGTACATAAATATCACTAATCATAAAATAAACATAAAAATAAATTGGACCTTATCAAAATTAAAAATGTCCATGCTTCTTTAAAAAGTGTGAAGAAAAACAAACACATACACATAACCAGAAAACACTAAAAAATACAATTTAAAAAGACAGTCTAATTTTTAAAATTAGGAACGTACTATAACAAAAAATACATAAAACACATCTTTAAGCGTGTTCAGCATCTTTAATCATCAGAAAAATACAAATTAAAACCACAGTGATAATATTGTTTCACACCCACTAGTACAGCTAAATTTGAAAAGACTGAAAACACCAAATGCCAATAAAGATATGGAGCCACCGAAACTCCTGTAACATTGCTGGTAGAATTATAAAATGGTACCACTGTTTTGTAAACCTGCTCGGCAATTTCTAATAAAGATAAATATATGCCTACTGTATTAGTCAGGGTTCTCCAGAGAGACAGAACTAACAAGATATATGTATACATGAAAGGGAGTCTATTAGGGAGAATTGGTTCACATGGTCACAAGGTGAAGTCCCTTGATAGGCCCTCTACAAGCTGAGGAAGAAAGAAGCCAGTAGTGGCTCAGTCCAAGTCCAATGTCTTCAAAGGTAGGGAAGCTGACAATGGAGCCTTCAGTCTGTGGCCAAAGGCCCAAAAGCTCCCCACAAACCACTGGTTTAAGTCCAAGAGTCCAAAGGCCAAAGAACCTGGAGTCTGATGTCCAAGGGCAGGAAGGATGGATGGAAGCATCCAACATGGGAGGAAGGTGAAAGTCAGAAGACTCAGCAAGCCAGTTTATCCCACCTTCTTCTGCCTATGTACTGGCTGTGCTGGCAGCAGATTGGATGGTGCCCATCCACGTTGAGGGTGAGTCTTCCTCTCTCAGTCCACTAAGTCAACTGTCAATCTCCTCTGGCAACACCCTCACAGACAAACCCAGAAGCAATACTTTATAAACTACCTAAGCATCCTTTTAACCATTATACCTACCCTATAAGTGAGAATATTTGCTCCTGGGTATTTACTCAAGAAATAAGGAAACCAATGTCCACACAAAGACTTTTATAAAATGTTTATATGCTAGGCATAGTGGCTTACACCTGTAATCCCAGCACATTGGGAGGCCAAGGAGAAAGGATCACATGAGCCCAGGAGTTCAAGACCAGCCTGAGCAACATAGTAAGACCTTGTCCCTACAAAAAATGAAAATAAAAGGTGAGGTGGAAGGATCACTTGAACCCAGGAGTTCAAGGATGCGATGAGCCATGATCACACCACTACACTCCAGCCTAGGTGACAGGAGTGAGATTCTCTCTTAAAAAAAAAAAAAATATATATATATATATATATATATATATATATATATATATATATATATGTATATATATTTACACACACACATACACATATGGTGGCTTTATCTTGAGTAGTCAAAATCTGGAAACACTGCAAGTGTCCATTAGCAGGACAGACATAAACATATATCGTGGTACCAAAATCGGGACAAAACTGTAGAAAAAAGCAACAGCACAGATTTTAAAAAATAGTTCATATGAAATAAAACAGATACAAAACAGCACATATTAAATTATTTTACTTACATAAAGTTCATGTATAATCCAAACTAGTCTACAGTGATAAAATTCAGAACGGTGGTTGCCTGTGGGAGTGGTTAGTACAGAAAACTTTAACTAGAGATTGAAATGTTCTATATTTGGATTGAGATGCTGTTTACCTGTGTGTGATCATTTGTCAAAACTCACTGAATTTTACATTTAAGATTTACACATTTCAATGTCAGTAAATTTGATCTTAATAAATTATTCAAAAATATAAAATAGTCTAGCTTACTAATCAAAAGTTATTGCTGAAATAAAATTACCTGGTATCTGCTAGAAATATATGTGTTCTCATACACAGAATATTGTGGAGGAATTTTGTGATATATGAAAACCTAATGTCCCTTATTCACTGGCTGCCCATAGCACAGTCTTGAAAAAGAAATGTGCCCGTACATATTTAATAATGGACAACACTATAGGGGTACTAAAGAACAATCCACCTTTGCCCAAATTACATTACCAGGTTATCTAGGATCTGAGGTATAGGTCTGAAATTCAAGAAAGTGAAAAAAGCATTAAATGTGTGATCTGTGCACTATGCATTTTTTGATGACTTAAGTCTAAATTTACTATGAAATACAAACCATATTTCAGTTTTCCGAGTTTACAGATAATATCTATTTTTCTTAACATTCCAAGTAAGCAAATGGGAATATATAAATTTTTTATAGGTACAAATATTGAAGAAAAGGGAAATTAAATGTGTAACTGCTTGATACCAGTGTGACTGGTTTCAAAGGAAACATTTTCAGCAGTCAGTTGCCTGGATATTGTGATTGTTCAAAACCAGACAACTAAAAAATTATTTTAATTAATTTACCATTTTTTAGAATAAAAGTCACAATCTTTTTTTTTTTTAATTAATGCTTTAAGTTCCGGGGTACATGTGCAGAATGTGCAGGCCTGAAACATAGGTATACATGTGCCACGGTGGTTTGCTGCACCCATCATCCCATCATCTACATTAGATATTTTTCCTAATTCTATTCTTTCCCCCGGCCGCACCCCAGATAGGCTCCGGTGTGTGATGTTTCCCTCTCTGTGTCCATGTGTTCTCATTGTTAAACTTGTACATATGAGTGAGAACATGCAGTGTTTAGTTTTCTGTTCTTGTGTGTCTTTGCTGAGAATGATGGTTTCCAGCTTCATCCGTGTTCCTGCAAAACGCATTTTTATGGCTGCATAGTATTCTATGGTGTATATGTGCCACATTTTCTTTTTCCAATCTATATTGGTGGGCATTTGGGTTGGTTCCAAGTCTTTGCTGTTGTATAGTGATGCAATAAACGTATGTGTGCATGTGTCTTTTTAATAGAATGATTTAGAAACCTTTGGGTATATACCCTTAATGGGATTGCTGGGTCACATGTTATTTCTAGTTCTAGATCCTTGAAGAATTGCCACACTGTCTTCCACAATGGTTGAACTAATTTACACTCCCACCTACATGTAAAAGTGTTCATATTTCTCCACATCCTCTCCAGCATCTGTTGTTTCCTGACTTTTTAATGATTGCCATTCTAACTGGTGTGAGATGGTATCTCATTGTGATTTTAATTTGCATTTCTCTAATGACCAGTTATGATGAGCATTTTTTCCATATGTTTGTTGGCTACATAGCATCAATGTCTTCTTTTGAGAAGTGTCTATTTATATCATTTGCCCACTTTTTGATGAGATTGTTATTTTCTTGGCAATTTAAGTTCTTTTTAGATTCTGGATATTAGCCCTTTGTCAGATGGATAGATTGCAAAAATTTTCTCCCATTCTGTAGGTTGCCTGTTCACTCTGATAATAGTTTCTTTTGCTATGTAGGAGCTCTTTAGTTTAATTAGATGGCATTTGTCAATTTTGGCTTTTGTTGCCAATGCTCTTGGTGTTTTCATCATGAAGTCCTTGCCCATGCCTATGTCCTGAATGATATTGCCAAGGTTTTCGTCTAGGGTTTTTATGGTTTTAGGTCTTACATTTAAATCTTTAATTCATCTTGAGTTAATTTTTGTACAAGGCATAAGGAAGGGATCCAGGTTCAGCTTTCTGCATATGGCTATCCAGTTTTCCCAACACTGTTTATTAAATAGGGGATTCTTCCCCATTGCTTGTTTATGTCAGGATTGTCAGAGATCAGATGGTTGCAGATGTGTGATGTTATTTCTGAGGACACTGTTCTATTCCATTGATCTATATCTCTGTTTTGGTACCAGTATCACGCTGTTTTGTTTACTGCAGCCTTGTAGTATAGTTTGAAGTCAACTAGTGTGATGCCTCCAGCTTTGTTCTTTTTGCTTAGCATTGTCTTGGCTATGTGGGCTCTTTTTTGGTTCCATATAAAATTTAAAGTAGTTTTTTCCAATTCTGTGATGAAAGTCAGTAGTAGCTTGAGGGGATAGATATGGCCATTTTCACGGTATTGATTCTTCCTATCCATGACTATGGAATGTTTTTTCATTTGTGTCCTCTCTTATTTTGCCGAGCAGTGGTTTGTAGTCCTCCTTGAAGACATTTTTCACTTCCCTTGTAAGTTGTATTCCTAGGTATTTTATTATCTTTGTAGCAATTGGGAATGGGAGTTCACTCATGATTTGGCTGTTTGTTATTGGTGTATAGGAATGCTTGTGATTATGAGCCAGGGGCAAAAACAGAAGCCTAAGCACTGCCATCTTATAGATAAGCCACCTGGGCCCTGGGCAAAGGTGTCATTCTCAGAACTGTTATTGTACTGCAATTCTTGGAAGTGTTAAGGGTAAACATTTCCACTGCTACCCCTCCCCCCTTGCAACAAACCGCTAAGTTTAACTTCTGTACAGACAGCTTGCCTTGCACACCCCTGGGCCCCACTGAACAAGGATGTGGTTTTGCAGCTTAAATGCCTTGCTCTCCCTGAGCTTGGGGCCAAGTGTTGAAGAGACATGAGTCCTCTGTGGCCACCAGTAATAAAGACCTTGCAATTTGGTATACTTTTGTCTTGGTGTTGATTTTCTGCTCACTCTGGTGCTACAATTATTGCACATTGATTTTGTATCCTGAGACACTGCTGAAGTTGCTTATAAGCTTAAGGATATTTTGGGCTGAGACAATGGAGTCTTCTAAATATACAATCACGTCATCTGCAAACAGAAAATTTGACTTCCTGTCTTCCTATCTGAATACCCTTTATTTATTTCTCTTTCTTCATTGCCCTGGCCAGAACTTCTAATACTATGTTGAATAGAAGTAGTAGGAGAGGGCATCCTCGTCTTGTGCTAGTTTTCAAAGGGAATGCTTCCAGGTTTTGCCCATTCAGTATGATATCGGCTGTGGGTTTGTCATAAACAGTTTTTATTATTTTGAGATATGTTCTATTAATACTTTGTTGAGATTTTTTAGCATTAAGAAGTGCTGAATTTTGTCAAAAGCCTTTTCTGCATCTATTGAGATAATCACGTGGCTTTTGTCATTGGTTCTGTTTATGTAATGTATTACATTTATTGATTTGTTGAACCAGGCTTGCATCCCAGGGGTGAAGCCAACTTGATCATGGTGGATAAGCTTTTTGATGTGCTGTTGGATTCAGTTTTCTAGTATTTTACTGAGGATTTTCACATCAATGTTTATCAGGGATATTGGCCTAAAATTTTTTTTTTCTGGTGAGTCTCTGCCAGGTTTTGGATCAGGATGATGTTGGCCTCAAAAAATGAGTTAGGGATGAGTCCCTATTTCTTTATGGTTTGGAATATTTTCGGAATGAATGGTACCAGCTCCTCTTCGTACATCTGATAGAATTCGGCTGTGAATTCATCTGGTCCTGGACTTTTTTTGGTTGGTAGGCTATTAATTACTGGCTCAATTTCAGGACTCATTCTTTATCTATTCAGGGATTTGAATTTGTCCCAGGTTAGTCTTGGGAGGGTATATATTTCCAGAAATTTGTCCATTTCTTCTAAATTTTCTAGTTTATTTGCATAGAAGTGTTTGTAGCAGTCTCTGATAGTAGTTTGTGTTTCTGTGGAATTGGTGGTGATAACACCTTTATCAGTTTTTATTGTATCTATTTGATTTCTTCTCCCTTTTCTTCTTTATATTCTGGCTAGCGGTCTGTCAATTTTGTTGATCTTCTTTAAAAAAAAGAACAGTTCTTGGATTCACTGATTTTTTGAAGGGTTTTTGTGTCTCTATCGCCTTGAGTTCTGCTCTTAGTTATTTCTTTCCTTCTGCTAGCTTTTGAATTTGTTTGCTGTTCCTTCTCTAGTTCTTTTAATTGTAATGTTAGGGTATCAATTTTATATCTTTCTTTCTATTTCTTTTCTTTTTTTTTTTTTTTTTTTTGAGATGGAGTTTCGCTCTTGTTACCCAGGCTGGAGTGCAATGGCGCGATCTCGGCTCACTGCAACCTCCGCCTCCTGGGTGCAGGCAATTCTCCTGTCTCAGCCTCCTGAGTAGCTGGGATTACAGGCACGCACCACCATGCCCAGCTACTCTTTTTTGTATTTTTAGTAGAGATGGGGTTTCACCATGTTGACCAGGATGGTCTTGATCTCTTGACCTCGTGATCCACCCGCCTCAGCCTCCCAAAGTGCTGGGATTACAGGCTTGAGCCACCGCACCCGGCTCCTTCTATTTCTTGTGTGCATTTAGTGCTATGAATTTTTCTCTACATACTGCATTAAATATGTCAAAGAGACTCTGAAACATTGTGTCTTTGTTCTCATTTGTTTCAAAGAAAGTCTTTACTTTTGCCTTAACTTTGTTATTTACCCAGTAGTCATTCAGGAGCAGGTTGTTCAGTTTCCACGTAGTTGTGCAGTTTTAAGTGAGTTTCTTAATCCCAATTCCTAATTTGATCACACTGTGATCTGAGAGACTGTTATGCTTTACGTTCTTTTGCATTTTCTAAGGAGGACTTTACTTCCAAATATGTGGTCGATTTTAGAATAAGTGTGATGTGGTGTTGAGAAGAATGTATAATCTGTTGATTTGGGGTGGAGAGTTTTGTAGATGTCTATTAGGTCCAAAGGTCCACAGCAGAGGTCAAGTCCTGGTTATCCTTGTTAATTTTCTGTCTCATTGACCTAATATTGACAATGGGGTGTTAAAGTCTCCCACTATTATTATGTGGGAGTCTAAGTCTCTTTGTAGGTATCTATGAACTTGCTTTATGAATCTGGATGCCCCTGCATTGGGTGCATACATATTTAAGATAGTTAGCTCTTCTCGTTGCATCAATCCCTTTACAATTATGTAACGCCCTTCCTTGTATCTTTTGATCTTTGTTGGTTTAAAGTCTGTCTTATCAGAGACTATGATTGTATACCCCTGCTTTTTTTTTTTTTTTTTTTTTTTTGCTTTCCATTTGCTTGGTAAGTATTCCCCCATCCCTTTATTTTCAGCCTATGTGTGTCTTTGCATGTGAGATCAGTCTCCTGAAAACAGCACATTGATGGGTCTTGACTCTTTATCCAATTTGCCAGTCTGTGTCTTTTAAATGGGACAGTTAGCGCATTTACATTATATGTTAATACTGTTTTGTGTAAATTTGATCCTGTCATTATGATGCTAGCTGGCTATTTTCCCCATTAGTTGATACAGTTTCTTCATAGGATTGATGGTCTTTACAATTTGGTATGTTTTTGCAGTAGCTGGCACTGGTTGTTCCTTTCCATGTTTAGGGATTCCTTCATGAGATTTTGGTGTTGACAAAGTCTCTCAGCATTTGCTTGTCTGTAAAGCATTTTATTTCTCCTTCGCTTATGAAGCTTAGTTTGGCTGGATATAAAATTCTCAGCTGAATGTTTTTTTCTTTAAGACTGTTGAATATTGGCCCTACTCTCTTCTGGCTTGTAGCATTTCTGACAAGAGATTTGCTGTTAGTCTGATGGGCTTCCCTTTGTGGGTAACCCAACCTTTCTGTCTGGCTGCCCTTAACACTTTTCCCTTCATTTCAACCTTGGTGAATCTGACAATTATGTGTCTTGAGGTTGCTCTTCTCAAGAAGTATCTTTGTGGTGTTCTCTGTATTTTGTGAATTTGAATGTTGGCCCATCTTGCTAGGTTGGGGAAGTTCTCCCAGATAATATACTAAAGAGTGTTTTCCAACTTGGTTCCATTCTCCCTGTCACTTTCAGGTACATGAATCAAATACATATTTGGTCTTTTTGCCTAGTCCCATATTTCTTGGAGACTTTACTCACTTCTTCTCACTCTTTTTTTTATCTAATCTTGTTTTCTCACTTCATTTCATTAAGTTGATCTTCAATTTCTGATATCCTTTCTTCTGCTTGATCAATTCAGCTATTTTTACTTCTGTATGCTTCACAAAGTTCTCATGCTGTATTTTTCAGCTCCATTAGGTCATTTATGTTCTTCTCTAAACTGGTTATTCTAGTTAAAAATTCATCTAACCTTTTTTCAAGAGTCTTAGATTCCTTGCATTGTGTTAAAACATGCTCCTTTAGCTTAGAAGAGTTTGTTATTACCCACTTTCTGAAACCTACTTCTGTCAATTCGTCAAATTCATTCTCCATTCAGTTTTGCTTCCTTGTTGGCAAGGAGTTGTGATCCTTTGGAGGAGAAAAGGTGTTCTGGTTTTTGGAATTTTCAGCCCTTTTGCACTGGTTTCTTTCCATCTTTGTGAATTTATCTACCTTTTGTCTTTGAAATCAGTGACCTTCAGATGAGGTCTCTGAGTGTACCTACTTTTTGTCGATGTTGATACTATTCCTTTCTGTTTGTTAGTTTCCCTTCTAACAGGCCCCCATGCTGCAGGTCTGCTGGAGTTTGCTGAAGGTCCACTCCAGACTCTGTTTGCCTGGGTATCCCTAGCAGAGGCTGCAGAACAGCAAGGACTGCTGCCTGTTCCTTCCTCTGGAAGCTTTGTCCCAGAGGGGCACCTGCCATATGCCAGCCAGAGCTCTTCTGTATGATGTGTCTGTCAGCCCCTACTGGGAGGTTTCTCCCAGTCAGGATACACAGGGGTCAGGGACTCACTTAAAAAGGCAGTCTGTTCCTTATCAAAGCTCAAACTCTGCACTGGGAGACCCTTTGCTCTCTCCAGAACTGTCATACAGGGATGGTTAAGTCTGCTGAAGCTGCAGCAACAAACTGCCCCTTCACCCAAATGCTCTGTCCCAGGGAGTTGGGGGTTTTGGCTGTAAGTCCCTGACTAGGGCTGCTGCCTTTTTTTTTTTTTCTCAGAGATGCCCTGCCCAGAAAGAAGAAATTTGGCCACAGAGGCCTTGCTGAGCTGTCGTGTCCACCCAGTTCAAACTTCCAGGAGGTTTTGTTTACACTGTGAGGGTAAACCCACTCAAGCTTCAGCAATGGTGGACACCCCTCCCCACACCAAGCTCAAACGTCTCAGGTCAACCTCAGACTGCTATCCTAGTAGCAAGAATTTCAAGGCAGTGGATCTTAGCTTGCTGGGATCCATTGGGGTAGGACCCACCAAGCCAGACACTAGAAGGAGTCTCCAGGTTTGCTAGTTGCAAAGACCATGGGAAAAGCATAATATCTGAGCCAGAGTGCACCATTCTTCTCGGTACAGTCTCTCACAGCTTCCCTCAGCTAGGAAACGGAAATCCGCTGACCTTTTCTGCTTCCCAGGTGAGGCGACACCCCACCCTGCTTTGGCTCTCTGCACCCACTATCCAACCAGTCTCAGTAAGATGAACCAAGCACCTCAGTTGGAAATGCAGAAATCACTCGCCTTTTGCATGGATCTCACTGAGAGCTGCAGATCAGAGCTGTTCCTATTTGGCCAACTTGCCGGTTCCTCCCAAAACTCATAACTTTTTATCCCAATGCTAAAAGATCAGGCAACGGAAAAGAAATTAAAACCAATCTCCCAATTTCTAGTCTGAATATTCCTTCCGGTAAATGATAGCTCCTTACAAATACAGAGGACAAAATAAAAGTGACTTAATGATAAAAACACAGGTTAGTATTGGTAATAGTTCCCCGAAAGAATGAAGAGTTTGAGTTCTTTCTTATGTATTGACAATTACAAGAGCATATTCTATTTGTTATTGGAATATGCCACACTCTACTACATACCAACGTACAAAAGCTTTTCTTACTTGCAGACTTGAGAATTTTTATTCATTTTTTAAAAATATAAATTATTCCAAGAAAATTCAGTTTACTCACTATTTTCAGGCTCATATAGTTTTTTTATACAGTAGTTCACAATCTTGTTACACTCCAGACACTTCTAAAAATTATATGAACACTGCTCTGGCATTTCTCTTCAGAAAAAAAATAAACATATATGTTTGTACATATAAAATTCAGCAAGTAATTTCCAGAAGTTCATGAACACATGATCAGGAGACTCTTCTCTAAAAGAATCATGCTGTCAATTCATGGCGATTCTTTTAATGACCAACTTAATTCTAACTACTAATCAACAAATTACATAGGGAAGTGGTTCACAGCTACAAATATGAGAAACTTCTTTTTAGATTTACATGTGAAATATTTATTTGATATAGGTGATACCTGACAACTGTTAATTAAGAAAATGTACAACAGAAAAAAAGCTGCCATGATTTCCTTTTAGTTTTACGTAAATATTTATTGATTTATTTATTTTTATTTTGAGAAGCCCTGTTGCCCAGGCTGCAGTGTAGTGACACAATCTCAGCTCACTGAAACCTCTACTTCCCCAGCTCAAGCAATTCTCCTGCCTCAGCCTCCTAATGCCAGGCTAATTTTTGTATTTTTAGAACAGATGGAGTTTCACCATATTGGCCTTCTGTTCTCAAACTTCTGACCTTAGGTGATCCACCCGCCTTGGCCTCCCAAAGTACTGGGATTACAGGCATGAGCCACTGCACCCGGCTTAGTTTTAAATAAGTTTTAAATATTATAAATCTCGAAGAACCCCACTGTCACCACAGTCCAGTGAAGCCAAATGACTAGGAAAAGCAGAAATAGAGAAAAATTTCCTAAGAGAAAGTATTTTAATTTAAATAATGAAGAATACCCTCAGAGAGACTATGCTTTTAAAAAGGACATTTACTACAATACAATCCCTATAATTATACTGCACTGCTGTTTTAAAATAGCTGTAGTTTGTTTCAATATGTTATTTGCATTTTGTTTCAGAAATATTTCTTAACAGCAAATTATTTTCATTTTCATTTGTAACCTGTAGTGACACAAAGTGAACTGGGTTCTATAAATTACCATGGAAAATGGTGAGCCAACAATTTAGCAGAACAAAGCTCTGAGAACATGACAAGCAAAAGGGAATATGGAATTTGCAATTGGAGATTAAAATTGAAGAAGAAAACATTTGAGTTGCAAATACCATATTAAAAGTGGACACTGCTTATGACTACTGCATGCAACAGTTTTTCAGGTCAGAGGTGATAAATAAAAAATTGTCTGCTCTATTTAACTGTTGAATGCTTGGACTACTTTTGTAACCTCAAGATGTGAAGTGTTCTTCACAAGAAGTAAACATTAAGGTCATTTACCATTGATTGCTTAAAGCTAGTAAATATGTTCAAGGAGTTTTAAAGCTTTACTTTGGGAGAAGTCAGGATCAGATAGCTTAATAAAGTCACTCTGTGTGGGACCATGACTAAGTTTTGCTGTGTTTACAGACATTTTGTCACAGAATCAAAGTTAACTATTTAAAAATTCTCTTTGCCACAGAGGAACCCAGACATGCTCTATTTGCAAACCGACTGCATGAACGAAAAGCACAATAATTCTGAAGCTGCTGGCTTGGATAAAATGAGAATGTAATTAAAAAGAAAAAGGTTAGTAAAGGAACACGCTGGGAATTGAAAATAAAAATCTGAAATGATGTCCCAGCCTGACCATAAGGTCTTTTCCACTGTGTAGAGAGTTACCTCAAATGCTCTACTTTTCCCAGAGTCTATGTGCTTTCACCACTATTGCTTATTTCTGTGTTTTCTGCTTTCAATAATCTATTGAAATAACCAAAATTAGTTACATTCAGAATTTTTTCTATATTACTCTGATGCTAATAATTACCTCAAATTTATTTGTACATTTCTGTACTGGAAAAAAAAATTTTTTTAGAGTTTTACTATATCTTCCCTTTAATTCTAAGTTCCTTGTCACTAATTCCTTTCCCAACACCATGTTTTTTCCTCCAAGAACATTACCAATATCTTCAGGAAAATTCCAGCCCCACATTTTGAGTCAGATTGATTCTTGGGAGTATAAATATACTTAAGAAGAAAAGTCTTTTTAACTGTGTTTCTCCATAGACCAATAGTATACCAAACACAGAAGGCTTTTAAGCACATTTTGTAGGGATCACTGACTTAGAACAGAAGGGGAACATGGGAATCATTTCATGAAACACTCTCATTTTGTACATAAAGGAGCTGTAGCCCACAGAGGTATATGATTTACTGAGGGTGACCCAGTTAGTGGCCATAAACCAAAAGATCCATAAACCCAAAAGCGCCGATGATGCTCAATGTTTGTTATGAAGAGTAAAAATCCTCCCAGTTTATAAGGAGTAACTTCATTCTTCCATTTTCTATTTCCGCTATGACTACCCAGGCTTAAATTTCAATCTCTATTATAGATGACTCCAAAATCTCATTCTTCTAAATTAATTATCTAATACTCTAACATTGCACTAATCTTTTTACAAATCTACTTTGGTCTGCTTTGATAAAGCCAGCCCTAATTTTTTCTAATCCTCATTAGAAATTACTGCAACCAAAAATTCACATTGAATGTGAAGTCTGGGAGCCAGAAAAAAAATTTTTCCATTAAGATGAGATAAAGTCAGTGTCAATTATTAAGCAGAGGAAGACACAAGAAGGAAAGCAGTTTTCACATGAAAGAAAAAGGACTCTGATTTTCTGACACATTTTGTCATTGCAGTCAAACCATCAGAGTTAGAACTAGAAATCTAGACATTAGCTAACCCAGCATTTCCCAAGTATTCCTTGGAACTCCAGAGGCACAGGATAGTACTGTTAAAGATTCTGTGGCAGGACAGATTAAGGAAACCACACAGTTATACCAAGTTAAATTCATTTATTTCCTGTAAAATTCTGGTAGCCTTTTATGCTAACAGACCTAGTGATACTCCAAAAGTATTGGCAATATGTCTGAAATTTATTTGAGCAAGAAACCCTTTAACAAAAGATCCTGCAGGTAGTGTCTTGAGGGATATTATTGGGGGAAACGCTGAGCTAGACCAATTCAACAAACTGTAACTTAGTTAATGGCAGAATTAGAACAAAAACCAGTCTTCTCATGTCTGTCTTAGGCCCTTTTGGTCACAGAAACACATTCAAAGCACCTCAAATGAGAAGAAAATGGTGACGGGGAAGAGACAAGCAGGGAACCTTGTCCAAGATGGGCTGATCACAAGACTTCCAAGGCTGTCCTTGCTATCCTTACAAGAGTCACAATAAGGGCATCTCTAGCACAAAACTCAAATTTAAAGTTTTAATTCTTAGTTGAATAAAAAGATGCACAGTAAAATTCATTGCATATATAAGGATAATACATTAAAACAACTTAAATTACACTTTAAATAAAATTACACAGAAACTCTCATGACATACATTAAGGGAACTTTCTAAAAACACATTTAAAATTTCAGGGCTAAATTCCCAGTGGCAAACAACAAAAAAATATGGAACATTCTGAGCAACAATAAAAACAACAGCTGCAACTGATTTAAACTTAAAATGTTTAAATCAGTGAGTTTGCAACAATGCACTAGCAAAAAAAATGTAGGCATCACTTTAAGAGAATATGGTTTGGCTCTGTGTGGCCACCCAAATCTCACCTTGAATTGTAATAATCCCCACATTTCAAGGGCAGGACCTACTCAAGACAATTAAATCATAGGGGTGGTTTCCCCCATGCCGTTTTCATGACAGTGAGTTCTAATGAGATTGATGGCTTCCCGCCCTTCACTCTGCTCTCATTCTCTCTCCTGCCGCCCTGTAAAGAAGTGCCTTACAACATGATTGTAAGTTTCCTGAGGCCTCCCCAACCATGTAGATCTATAAGTCAATTAAACCTCTTTTCATTATGAATTACCCACTCTTGGGTATTTTTTTCACAGCTTGAGAAAGGACTAATTAATACACTAGGTTAAAAAATTACATTATGCTTTTCCTATATAAGCTATACCTGAGGTAACATATAATTAATGAGAGTAAGTTTCTCCTTACTAAAGTTTTTTTCTAACTCATAGAAGAAGAAGGAATTATAAAATTATAATGTCACCATAATGAAATGAAATAATAGATCTGATCAATGATCCCCAGGGCCCCTAACTCACAAAAAGAGGGACACACAGAATTTTCATGTACCTTTGATGGAACCACCTGTAAAGTATTCCTGCCCTAAAATTGAACATGAATTTGATCAATTCTCTAATTCCAGATACCCTTTACAGTAAACATAATAGTCAGAGGGGCAAGTTAAATGACATCAGCATAGTGCAATCAGCAAGATTCACAACATGAGAATCTCTGCTCTGGTTTCCTTCAACAAATAAATTCCTGGAGGAAGAAAAGAGAGACAGGGAAATTACAGATTTAAGAAACACAGCAAGGAATTTAAAATGCATATTTTATTTGAATCCTAACAATATTATTTTTAGGTATGGTAGTGTTACTATTTTTTTTAAGTAGTTAACTCTTAGAGATATAAACAGGCACTATTCATATGCATTTAATTTAAAATAATCCAGGGTTGAATGAGATGTTTTAAAGACGAAACAAGGTTGACACTAAAATAACAATTATTGGAGCTGGGTGGCAGCTATACAGATGTTTTGTTATGCTATTCTATTTTTGTATATGTTTGAAATCGTCTTAATAAAAAATTCTTAAAAGAGTGTTGCTAAATTGTAGCATAATTTTATACCACATCAAATTAAGGTTAAGCCAAAAAAAGATAACCAATGCTTGATTATAAGATGATCAAAGTTTACCGCTTATTATATATTTGATTATAAAAATCAGTCAGTCATTTACTCTTCAAATATTCTTTTTATATCTGGAGAATTTCAATCCATCAGTTTTTCACCCAAAAAATCATAGAATAATAACTACCACTTACTGAACATCATTTATTCAGAAATTAGTGCAAAAGACAATAAAACTGGCTTATTCCAGTTTAGAATAACAGTTTCATTTTATGTTCATTTTCTTAACAGTTTTATTTTATGTTATACATATCACTTTGAATCTTTATAATAAATTTTAAATCACACATCACCTAATTTACAAGAATGAATGCTACTCTTCAACTCTTTCCCAAGTTAACTGCTTTTCATGACATTTCTCCTTTGCTAAATTCACTATAGATGTGTGTACAAAATCCTTAGCGCAATCTTGGACTTACCCTATATTTAATCACTAGCCATTTCATAAATCTATTCATTCTCTATTCAATTATATTATTTAAAAATCCAATAAATTACTCATAATTTGGAAAATCTCTTGGAGATGAAGAAATCCTTATCAAATAAAAAGAAAAATTATTGTATATTTTTTAGATATAGACTTTTCTTCCAACATGAACATTCTTTGAATATTTTTATTAAATTAAATTTAAAATGTCAGGCTTGGTGAGACGATAAGTGAAACTAAAACTCTGCCACAAACATTGTGATCTTAGGCAAATTTTTAATAACATGGAAGAAGCTGAGCCACTTAAGAGAGTCTAATATTATATAAATCAAAAAGTAGGTAAGCAACATTCCCTACAAGGAAGGTTTTAAATCTGGGGTCAGTGAGTTCTTTCTGTAAAGGGCCAGAGAGTAAATATTTTAGGGTTTGCAGACCGTAAGATACCTATCACGACTATTCAACTCTGCTATTGTAGCACAGGAGCAACCACAGAGAATATGCAAACAAATCAGAGTGGCTCTATTCCAATAAAATATTATTTATGACACAGTAATTTAAGTTTCATATAATTTTCAGGTATCATGACATATTACTGTTCTTTCAATGTTTTCCAACCATTTAAAAATGTAAAAGCTATTCTTAAATAGAAAGTCACATAAAGACACACAGTGAGCTGTATTTGACCAGAGCTGTAACTTGTCATCTTCTGCTGAACTAAAATCGGTTTTCTTGTTAACCGTATTTTGTTTCTTACAGCATTACAAAATCAAGCGACATTATTTACATGTTTAATGCTTTGGAGACACATGATTGCAACATAGAAACAAATGACTTTGGTGTGAACGATCTTCAGCAAAATTCTGTTTGAATTTTGGGTTGTAATTTTAAATCTTCAGGCTAAAGGAAACCTGGCCCTTTAAAGGTCTCTGAGGAATCCAAGTTATAAAGCAGCTGAAAGATGTCCTCTTAAGTGACCTTGCACAATTACCATTTATACCAGTGCAGGTGACAATGTCCAGGGAAGAGTGAGTTTAATTTAGGGTTTCTAGATGTAAATGTGGACTTCATTAGAAAGAGACTATGAAGGAGAAAGTTAACAGTCCACTGTATGAAACAGCAGTGGGGAAAGGTTATATATATGTTTTCCTTGAGTTTTAGGGTAGAAGATGAAGTAAAAGAAATCAGTAGTGTTTCTTGTTATAGCCACAATAGTACAGAGAACATTAAAACACAACAAAATGCAGTTCTCCCTAATAAAAAGTGGATAAAAGGGAGGAAAATGAGACAATACTGGAGGTAATAGATGCTCAAAATGCAATGTAATGCCTTCCCTATGAAAATGTGCATGCAAATAATTTGAAGAAAAAGTAAAACCATCTCTTCCAAATGCCTGAATCCTTAAGTATCTAAATCAAGAATGGAGCTGTGTATGAACATTAGACCAATTCAGATTCTAAGAAAAGAGTCAGAGTGGCACAACCAATACTCAATGCCTAAAAAATAAAGAGCTATCAGTTGTCTATCAGGTGCTGGCAATGTCTCACATGACACAAACAGTATACAAAGTTCTCATCTATATAAGGATTGAAAAAAGAAGTAAACTTTTTTTCTCAAAAAGGTTTTGAAAAAAACCTAAGAAGGTTACACACCTATAAACAGGTAAGGCAGACATGTGAACCCAGCTTCGGCTCCAAAATTCAAGCTTTTCCCCATATTTTAGCAAAGAGAATAAGACTTGCTTCAATATCACACATCTGTCATTCCATGTTCCTTAATGTGCAAAGTGACAGTGCATTTTAAACCAGCCAGCAACTTCACAGCAACACACAGCCTAAAGAAGTTCAAGACTCAGAGTCTGGACCCCTAGCTGCCTTCAGATGCCATTTTCAAGCCCCAGTTCATAACAGATATTAAACAAAGAGAGATCAGACAAATGGCAGCTTAAAATCAGTTAAAAGTTGGGCTGCTGTCTGTGATATATTTTGCTACTTTGATTCTCAAATCATTTCCCTAAAGCTAAAACTAAAAGTAGAGGGGCAGGTGGTTTAAAACTACATTGGTAATCCACGGTTTTTATTTATAATTAGTGGTTTGATTGCAAAGATTAAATTTTTCCTAAGAAAAAGAGTTCAAACTCTAATTCACATAGGAAAAGTCTGAACTGGAGCCCCGACTTCCAAAGACAAGACAAAGAAAACTCAGCAGGAGAGCAACAAACAATTCTCCAAACACCTCTCAAACTCATCATTTAATTAACAGGAATGATTTCTTCCCTGTAAAAAGACAGAAACGGTGCCATTTCTCTTGTCTGTGTTTCTCTTCACAAATGGATACCCTGGGGCTTCAACTCAGGACTTTGAAAGTAGGCCAGTGTTAATAACCTCCAAGGCCTGCCGGGTTGATTAGCAGAAGAAACGTGGTTACAAGAACATTGCTAAAGGGCCAAACCATGTGAGAGAAACTGTCAGTGTTCAGAAAATGCAGAAAGGGAAAATCTGAACATTTCTCATGTTAGGTCTTCCAGCATCAGAAGCAAATATTCCTGTTAGAAAATCACATCATATTAATGAATTGTGGGAAGTGACTAAGTGAGCTTTATTTAATGGAAAGATAAATGAAACATTTGTTCATCTACCTTCTCTATTTCCTTTTCAGTATTCCTCCCTTTTTTATTTGGCCTTTGATAAATTTGATTCCTACATCTTATTTGTTCTAAGACTACTGTAATTTCCTTTTCAAGTGATTTCCCATTATTGGGTTCCACAGATTTTTAACTTCTACTTTATCTTTGTTAGAACATTTGCTTGTGCATTCATTTTTTTCTTGATCTTTCGCCTCACTATTTCTTGTCTGCAATATGGAGATTGCAGACTGAATAGACATAGGAAAAACATGTTCTCTAGGATAAACAATTACCAGGCAAACTCTATCTACCACCATCTCTCCACCAACGAGGTAATTTCTGTTTCCAAGTTCTTTCTGAAATTTTTCAAAGCACTTCATGGCCAGAATATCCAGGATCAGATACACCAGGATTAGAACAGGTCACAACAAAAGCATTTAGGCAGCCTAATTTACATGAGGATATTTTGACACATAGTAAAGTAATGATCTTGGACTGCTGGGATTCCTGCATGCAGCTTGAGCAGGTAGTTGGGCCATTTCAAAGACTACTGAGCACAAAATTCATTTGCTCCGTCAATTCTCCTCTCCGGCCAAATTTACTACCCTATTCAAAAGTTATTTCTATAAATACATTGGCTATGTAACTGTGTTAGTCCATTCTTGTGTCGCTATGAGGAAATAACTAAGGCTGGGTAATACATAAAGATAAGAGGCTTTATTAGCTCCTGGTTCTATAGGCTGTATAAGAAGCAGGGCACCAATATCTATTCAGCTTCAGATGAGGGTCTCAGGAAGCTTACAGTAATGGCAGAAGGCCAAGATGGGAAGGCAGCATGTCACATGGCAACAGCAGAAGCAAGAGAGAGAAGAGAGAGTTCTCAAATTCTTTTAAACAACCAGATCTCACATGAAGTGAAAACTTACTGATCACCAAGGAGATGATGCTAAACTATTCATGAGGAATCTGCCGAAATGATCCAATCACCTCCCACCAGGCCCCACCTCCAAAAATGAGAATCACATTTCAACATTTGGAGAGAACGAACATCCAAACCATATTAGTAACATTACACAAGTCAATCTCCCTTGTATAATATTAAATTCTTTTGTCATTCTGAGAAAATATGTAAATCAAAGAATGCCAGAAAAGAACTGTCAGTGAAATGGTGTTTGTTGGATTTTGTGAGCTTAGTCTAAACGTGCAGATGAATGGAAAGGCTGTTTATTCATCTATTTTCTTTATCTAGTTCTACACTGAGTATCTCTTAGAACTCAAATGAAATTCTGGGAAACATGGCAATGTCTGGAGTAGGCATGTGACTTTATCAGAAAAGAAACACCTCATTTTTGTCAAAATATCAAGTATTCGAAACTGAGTAACATAAACATAATATATAATAAGAGTTTGAGAAAGATATTTCCTTTTCTGAGAAAATTTCATTCGGGTTCATCCTCCTCCTATTCCTCTGGAGTGACAGCTTCTAAGCATACAGACAGGAAACCAACTTGACCTTCATCACCTTCTTACACTGCATATAAGATTTTTGATAGCAGAAACATGAGTGTGGATTAAAATCTGTGCTGCCATTGGATTCTAAGTCACTTCAAATCGCTTTGGTACAGTTTTATGTAGCTGAAACCATTTTGATCAATTTGTGTAGCAGACTTAGATGTTGGTCATGTAACATCCTCAGTTATTAAAAAGGAGTTAATATAGTTCTTCAGAGATAAATTACATTCAGTATCACAGAGTATGGCACTTCTGAAATGCATCTAGAAACTAGATAGTGAAATGGACCACATACTGTAAAGAGAATGTTATAACTTTATCACTTTTGGTTGTATAAACTACAGCACTTTTGAAACTCTCCACATCCCTGATTTTTATACAATTTCTAACATAGACTGTGGTTTTAATCCTAAGCACATCTATGATTTTCAAATATCTGTTTTATTTCTAAAAATCAGTTAAAAGTCAATATTTATTACAGCCTATGTGCTTTCATTACTTTTAGAATTCTTATTAAATTACAAAAGATATGCAAATTACACATTAATTCATTCTATAAAATAATAAAGAAATCATCTCTTTTAAAAAATCCTTTCCATACTGAAAACAATTATATACTTCTGTGTTATTTGTCTTATCTCTGTCAAGATTTTACCATGAATTTTTAAAAAATAATTTAAATTACAAATATAGTTCGTGTATTCAGACACAAAGTGATCAAAAAAATCCAATGTGCCATTGCAATAATTTAATTTGCAATATGGGTTAATACACAATCAAAAACCACTACTGGCTAGAAGACTATTTTCCAAGGAGTTGCACAAATTGTGAGCCTCTTTCATTTTCAGAGATTTGATAAGAAGAAATTGAATTTTCCAAGAATCATCATTTCATTTTATTTAAATGTGTCTCCTACCTACAAAAGGCAAAACAGTAGATTTACCCATTGTTGCACTTCAGGTTTTGCTATAAAAGTAACAAGATTTTTAATTAGGAAATGTCATGTCCCTGTATTCTAAAGCATTAATTTTCTCTCTGCTATAAAAGCAAACAGGGGGACTCAATCCCATATATTTTTATACAATATTTCTCTTCCCATCTAATTCAGAATAAAAACCAAAATTCTCACCATGGCCCACAAGGCCTTACATGATCTGCGCTCACTCTACCCTGATATCAAGCCATATCTTCAACCACTTTCCCCCTGGTTTGCTTTTCTTCTGCCAGTCATGTCTCCTTGCTATTCCTTCTATACCAAAACATATCCCTGGCTCAGGGCCTTTGCACTTACTATACCCCATGTCTGAAAAGTCCTTTGCCCAGAGAGCCATGTGGCTGACTTTATCAGTTCATTCAATACCCTGTTCAATGTTATCTCAGAAAAGTAAGTCATTCTATCTAAAATCTCCCATCTTTTATCTCATCCCTCTCTATTCTCTTCTGCCCGTAGTAGGTGCTCAAATATTTGAAACGTCTGAATGAGTGCTGTAAGAAAACAATGGTGGCAAAGATTAAACCATTTTTCCCAAGACTGAGGGACATCTTCATGACAACCCTTGACCTGAGTCTGGAAGGATGAGTAGGAACTCACTAGGAAAGAAACAGCATGTGGTTGTGCATAGTAGCTGGTGGCTCAGGAAACTAGAATACAGTGAGAGGGGAGGGCAGCTGGAGATGTAGCCTTGCCTGCCTTGCAATGGAACTTGGTCACTGGGAAGCAATTAGGGCTTTTAATTCTGAAGAAGAGCTGATTTTCAACAAGATTAAGACTTTTTGAAAGACTTCACAGACCTAAAAAATAAAAATAGTATAAAGGACAGAAGGGAGGCAGGTAAGAATAGAGTACAGGAGACAAATTAGTGAGTGGCCTAGCCCAATCATCATGATGGGAGTTTGAATTTAGGTTGTATAATACGGAGTGATAACAAAAGGATGCCTTTTGCCCATTAGAAAATCAGCAGTGATGATTATTCCATGTAAATAAAACTTGTAGTCATGTAGAATATTTTTCTTTCTTTATCTTAGTACAATTTGCTGAACAGATGCAATATGAAAAAAAGGAGATAAATAGATACAAAAAAGTATCTAGTTCATTGGACAACTTACTACATTCTATAAGAGATAGCAGATGAATGGTGATGATCTCACCAGGTGCTGCTGCTCCTTGAAATTGCAACCAGTAAAATACATACTAAAAAAATGTTTCCAGAGCTTTTGAATTCACATGAGAAAAATGCATTTGAAAGGCTTGCAGGTAACACATGGAAAATAATTGTAAGCAGTATATAGGGAATCTAATGAGTAGGAAGGATTGCTCAAAGCAAGATTAATACACAGTATTAAACTTCAATCAATAAAATTCTCTCTGGCCTCAAGTACAATCTGGTCTTCACTTGGGTGATAAAACTGAATGATGAAACAAACAATTCCCTCATTTTTCCATATAGCAGCACAAAATTATGGCCTGAAGATGGAATTTTGAAAAATATTAGAAACTTTTTTCATGCTCAAAATAGTGTATTTGGGTACAAAATCTAATAAGATTGTACCCAATACACTATTTGGTGTAGAGAAAAGTGTAAGGATTCTTTGCTTTTCTGTCTTATGCCACTCTGCTTATGGATTTAAAGAATATGATGGTCACATTTTCAGGTGTGTTAATATATTCCCTCTCTCAACTCCAAATCCTCCTTGTTTTTTTTGTTTTTTTTGTTTTTTGGACACACAAAGCCCCTTTTAATTTTATAATGACCATTTATGACTTTAATTAAGCAGACTATCTCACTGATAATAAATGATTTACCTTGTATTTGCTCATTTTTTTTTTCTGTTGCAGACTTCAGTCATTGGCACCTCACTGTGACAAACATTCTTGATTCATGTGTCGTGAGCACTTTGCTCTAGGATGCTGATGCTGAATTTTCTCTGTGGTGCAAGTGTTGCTATAAACTCTAGCAAATGTTCAGTTGCACTTTTAGTACTATTCTCATTTCACTGTCCTTCCATCTTTAGTCAGAGTTGCTATTTTAAAGCATGCCATTATAGCTTACTTGACATTTGAATTTCCAGTTCTTTTCAAATCCTGCAGAATAGACAGCCTATTTCTCTTACCCTCCCATCATGACTGACTAGGCACACTATTAAGGTCAAACATAAACATCAGTGTAATTTTTTTTCTTTTTTTCTGAGATGGAGTTTCGCTCTTATTGCCCGAGTTGGAGTGCAATGGTGCAATCTCGGCTCACTGCAACTTCCACTTTCCAGGTTCAAGCAGTTCTTCTGCCTCAGCCTCCCGAGTAGCTGGGATTACAGGCATGTCCCACCATGCCTGGCTAATTTTGTGTTTTTAGTAGTGACGGGGTTTCTCCATGTTGGTCAGGCTGGTCTTGAACTCCTGACCTCAGGTGATCTGCCTGACTCAGCCTCCCAAAGTGCTGGGATTACAGGCATGAGCCACAGAGCCTGCCTCACATCAGAGTAATCTTTAAGGTACTGGCCTTCTGCATTTGTGCAACCGTCTCTGGATTGATTTAAAAGCTGGGCTCTGTCTTGAGATAGGGTGGTTATGACAGCTTAGAGATGGGAGGTGGTCTGAGGTGATGTCTCAAATCATAGAATAGTGATTCATGTGGCATTAAAAAAAACAATTCAAACTCATTATATTCATTCATTCAGAGAAAGTCAGCGTCTAACTATTAGGCTGGTGCAAAAGTAATTGCAGTTTTGCCATGCAAAAGTAATGACAAAAACTGCAATTACTTTTGCACCAACCTAAGAGTAGGGGTCAATGACTCATTTTGCTGCAGGAGATCACTGCATGTAATCAAAATTTGTCTCTTTGAGCCTTCCTGACTAGAGTTAGAATGGTGATCATTAAAAAATCTGGAGACAACAGATGCTGGAGAGGATGTGGAAAAATGAAGACTTTTACACTTTTACACTTTTACACTGTTGGGAGTGTAAATTAGTTCAACCATTGTGGAAGACGGTGTGGTGATTCCTCAAGGACCTAGAAACAGAAATCCCATTTGACCCAGCAATCCCATTACTGGGTATATATTCAAAGGATTATAAATCGTTCTACTATAAGGACACGTGCACACAAATGTTCATTGCAGCACAGTTTACAATAGCAAAGACTTAGAACCAACCCAAATGCCCATGGATGATAGACTGGACAGGGAAAATGTGGCACATATACACCATGGAATACTATGCAGCCATAAAAAAAGATGAGTTCGTGTCTTTTATAGGGACATGGATGAACCTGGAAACCATCATTCTCAGCAAACTGACACAAGAGCAGAAAATCAAACACCGCGTGTTCTCACTCATAGGCGGGTGTTGAGCAATGAGAATACATAGACACAGAGAGAAGAGCATCACACACTGGGGTCTATTGGGGGGAAACAGGGAAGGGACAGCCGGGGGTGGAGATCTGGGGAGAGATAGCATGGGGCGAAATGCCAGATATAGGTGAAGGGGAGGAAGGCAGCAAATCATACTGCCGTGTGTGTACCTATGCAACAGTCTTGCATGTTCTTCAAATGTACCCCCAAACCTAAAATGCAATAACAAAAAGAAAAAAAAAAAGAAATTCCAAGTGGAGATAGCTTTTTGAAACCAGCCATTTTAATTCGAAATGTCAAAAACACAGGATTCAAAGCAGGAGTATGGAAGAAATGCATGACATGACATATAAAATGAAGACCTTTCACAAGTGCAGCCAAATAGGAGAGGAAGAGACTAAGATGAAGAAAAGAGAAAAAAATCAATAAAGAAATAAAATTTTCCACAACTGTCCCTCTAGTCCACCTTGTTTTCCTACACAGACTACATTTCCTCTTTGCTAATTGGATCCTTGTTAGGCACAGCCAATCAAGAGTCCTGAAGGGACTCTGCCAGGTTAGAGGAGAAAGAAGGGATTTGCAGAAGTCCCAGCAGCTACTGACTGTCCTGGCAGTTCGGCAGCAGATGCCCTCCAACAAAGGCCACCACAGTAGTGGTGGCTCTCAAGTTATCAAGGCAAGCAGGCTCGATCAAGTTCCTTGATCACTATAGTAGCGAGGAGCATCTTCCAGTGGCAGCCACACTTCCTCAGAAGTCTAAATCTCAGCCCTGTAGATTCTTTCTCTAAACTCCTTTATTTTTTGTTTATTGTACTTTAGGTTTTGGGGTGCATGTGCAGATCACGCAGGATTGTTGCATAGGTACACACATGGCAAATTCCTCTCTTGTGTACTTTTCCCCATCTCTTGAAATAGCAGCCCACAGTAACTCTATACAGATGCTTCCTCTGTACATCTTACGTTCTCTTTTACCCTTTTTCATAACAAACAACTTTTATCTCATTGAAAATACTTCAAATAAAATTTTCCCTGCTCAAATTACTGGCATGGTTTCTGTCTTATGACTGGACCCTCTCTGATATACTTTATGTTTGGATATATGTCACATGTATATTTATTCATCTCAATATTATGAGAGTTATAAACTTAAAACACAAATTCAGTTAAAAACTAAATGAGAACTTTTAATATGCATATTCATTAATTTGGTAATCCTCTAATACGTAATTATCCTTCAAGAATTATTGGATAAGTGCCCAAAAATTAATGCATAAGAATATTTTCATCAAAGTTTAAAACAACAGAAACAAATTGAAACTATTTCAAACAAGAAAGGAGACATATTGAAGGATACCTAAAAGTCACAAGAGCAAAGTATTGTAAATAAGTACAGCTGGGAAGAATTCATGCAAACTTAAATTACTAACTAGGAAGTTGTCAAAACCAAGGCAGCGGCTTTCTCCATCCACCTCACTAGAACCACATCATGGAGCCTCACTACCTGTGCTCCTAGTCCCCCTTTTTCTGCTCTCCTTTCTTTTCTTTCCATAGCACTCCAATATGCTACCCCATTCATTTGAAATGTCAATAGTTTATTGTCTCCCTTCTCTAGAATGTTTGCTATATGAAAGCAAAAATCTTTGTTTTATTCCCTTATGTATCCCAAGCAGCTAGAGCTAGAACACTAAGTGGCACATAGTAAGTGTCATATGTCTGTCTGCTCCACTTTTTGTCTTTCTATGGATTTTCAATTTATTTTTAATTCTCAGCTTACACATGGTCATATATGGATTGATTGTGGTGGATAAGCTTTTTCACATGCTGCTAGATTCCATTTGCTAGTATTTTATTAAGGATTTTTGTGACTCAACTATCAGTGGTTAGCACAATTTTTTTTTTTTTTTTTTTTTTTGAGATGGAGTTTCTCTCTTGTTACCCAGGCTGGAGTGCAATGGCCCGATCTCGGCTCACTGCATCCTCCACTTTTGGAGCTCAAGCAATTCTCCCACCTCAGCCTCTCGAGTAGCTGGGACTACAGGTGCGTGTCACCATGCCCAGCTAATTTTTTGTATTTTTAGTACAGACTGGGTTTCACCATGTTGACCAGGATGGTCTCGATCTCTTGACCTCATGATCCATCCGCCTTGGCCTCCCAAAGTGCTGGGATTATAAGTGTGAGCCACTGCTCACAGCCAGCACAATTATTTTTAGTTTTATAGTTCCAAATTGTTGAGCAAGAAATCTGCTCATATTCATCTCATCTTTTTGAGCCAGGCCAAAAGTTATAAAAGCCTAAATTAATCTTCCATTTGTGGAGGGAATGCCGAATGCCATGTCCTGTATTCCACTGCCCATTTGAAATTCATAAGGAAATATGGATGGGTCAGGCAATGTTTTGCATTTCTAATACAAAAGGGATTATTTATTAGAGCATTATTTTCAGTAACTATTTAGTAGCATTATTTTAAGTGTAATAATAGAAACTAAGTATCACTTCATTCCTGTCCACATATTAAAAGTGACATTACAGACTATATTTATTCATGTGGAAATATATTTATTATATGTATTTAGATTTTTTTTAAGACATAAAGCAAAGAGTAAGATTTTAAGGAGGAAATGCCTAGACATTGACAAATGTCCACAAGCATCAAAAACATCCAGGAAAACATGACCAGATCTAGTGGACTAAGTAAGATACCAGTAACTAGTCCCAGAGGGGTGAAGATATGTGACCTCTCAGACAGGGAATTCAAAATAGCTGTCTTGAGGAATCTCGGTGAACTTCAAGACAACACAGAGAAATATTTAGAATTCCACTAGGTAAATTTAACAGAGACTAAAGTAATTTTTAAAAGCCAAGCAGAAATTTTGGAGCTGACAAATTCAACCAACAAACTGAAAATGAATTGGAGTCTCTCAATATCACAATTGATGAAGCAAAATAATTAGTGAACTCAAAGACAAGCTATATGAAAATACACAATCAGAAGGAAAAAAGAGAAAGAAATGGAATGACACAGGCATAGAAAATCTATAATATAGCCTCAAAAGGGAAAACCTAAGAATTATTGGCCTTAAAGAGGATGGTGAGAGAGAGAGAGAGATCAGAAAAAAAAAGGTTATTTAAAAAAATAACAGCAGAACTTTTCTTTTTTTTTATTTTATTTTAATTTTATTTTTTTATTGCATTTTAGGTTTGGGGGTACATGTGATGAACATGCAAGATTGTTGCATAGGTACACACATGGCAGTGTGCTTTGCTGCCTTCCGTCCCCCTGTATCTGTCATTTCTCCCCATGCTATCTCTTCCCAGCTCCCCACCCCCCCGCCCCTCCCCCATTTCCCCCCAACGGACCCCAGTGTGTAGTGCTCCCCTCCCTGTGTCCATGTGTTCTCATTGTTCAATACCAGCCTTTAAGTGAGAATATACAGTGTTTGATTTTCTGCTCTTGTGTCAGTTTGCTGAGAATGATGGTTTCCAGGTTCATCCATGTCCCTACAAAGGACGTGAACTCATCGTTTTTGATGGCTGCATAATATTCCATGGTGTATATGTACCACATTTTCCCTATCCAGTCTATCATCGTTGGGCATTTGGGTTGGTTCCAGGTCTTTGCTATTGTAAACAGTGCTGCAATGAACATTCGTGTGCACGTGTCCTTGTAGTAGAATGATTTATAATCCTTTGGATATATACCCAGTAATGGGATTGCTGGGTCAAATGGGATTTCTATTTTTAGGTCCTTGAGGAATCGCCACACTGTCTTCCACGATGGTTGAATTAATTTACATTCCCACCAACAGTGTAAAAGTGTTCCTATTTCTCCACATCCTCTCCAGCATTTGTTGTTTCCTGATTTTTTAATGATCGCCATTCTAACTGGTGTGAGATGGTATCTCAATGTGGTTTTGATTTGCATTTCTCTGATGATCAGTGATGATGAGCATTTTTTCATATGTTTGTTGGCCTCCTGTATGTCTTCTTTTGTAAAGTATCTGTTCATATCCTTTGCTCATTTTTGAATGGGCTTGTTTGTTTTTTTTTCTTGTAGATCTGCTTTAGTTCTTTGTAAATTCTGGATATCAGCCCCTTGTCAGATGGGTAGGCTGCAAATTTTTTTTCCCATTCTGTTGGTTGCTGATTCACTCTACTGACTGTTTCTTTTGCTGTGCAGAAGCTGTGGAGTTTGATTAGGTCCCATTTGTCTATTTTGGCTTTTGTTGCCATTGCTTTTGGCGTTTTGGTCATGAAGTCCTTGCCTACACCTATGTCCTGAATGGTTTTGCCTAGATTTTCTTCTAGGGTTTTTATGGTGTTAGGTCTGATGTTTAAGTCTTTAATCCATCTGGAGTTAATTTTGGTGTAAGGTGTCAGGAAAGGGTCCTGTTTCTGCTTTCTGCACATGGCTAGCCAGTTTTCAAGGAACACAAAGCATATTCAACCTAAATAAGACTACCTCAAGGCATATACTAATCAAATCCTCAAAGGACAAACATAAAGAAAGGATCATAAAAGCAGCAAAAGAAAGCAAATAACATAAAAAGGAGCTCTGATACATCTGCCAGAAGACTTCTCAATGGAAATCTTCGAACAGAGGGAATGGGATGACATTTTAAAAGTGCTGCAGGAAAAAGTTTCAACCTAGAATATTGTATCCAGAACAATTACCTTTCAAATCTGAATGAGAAATAAAAATTTTCTGGGCAAAAAGCTAAGGGATTTGGGCAACATCAGACCTATCTTACAAGAAATGCTAAAGGAAGTTCAGACATTAACAAACAAGGAGGAAGTATCTAAATATACAACTAACTGGTAAAAATAAGCACTTTTAAAAACATTAAGAATACTCTAATACTGTGATTTTAGTGTATCACACAATCATCTTTTTTTTCAACTTTTATTTTAAGTTCAGGGGTTACATGGACACGAGGTACAAGTTTGTTACATAAACTTGTACCAAGGTGGTTCATTACACAGATCATCCCATCACCCAGGTATTAAGCTCAGCATCCATTAGCTATTCTTCCTGATGCTCTCCCTCCCCTACGCCACCCAACAGGTGCCCAGTGTGTGTTATTCCCCTCCATGTGTCCATGTGCTCTCATCAATCAGCTCCCACTTAAAAGTGAGGACATGCAATGTTTTCTGTCCCTGAGCCAGTTTGGTGAGAATAATGGCTTCCAACTACATACACGTCCCTGCAAAGGACATGATCGTATTTCTTTCATGACTGCATAGTATTCCATGATGTATATGTACCACATTTTCTTTATCCACTTTATCACTGATGGGCCTTTAGGTTGACTACCTGACTTTGCTGCAATTAATAGTGCTGCAATGAATGTACACATGCATGTGTCTTTGTAACAGAATGATTTATATTTTCGGGGGTATATACCCAGTAATAGGATTGCTGGATCAAATGGTAATTCTACCTCTAGGTCTTTGAAAAATAACTACACTGTTCAACAATGGTTGAACTAATTTATACCCCCACCAAAAATGTCAAAGTATTCCTTCTTTTCTACAACCTAGCCAGCATCTGTTGTTTTTTTGACTTTTCAGTTACAGCCATTTTGATTGACATGATTTGCATTGTGGTTTTGATTTGCATTTCTCTAATAATCTGAAAAGAGATATGAATTGGGCAAGACAAAATTATGAAGTTGGAGAAATTCTCACCACCATTCACTTCCCCATATGGTGTTTCACTTCCTGTCCTCCTTGTAGCATCTTGTTATCTCAGGCAGTTTTTTGCCTTTCACCTTTACCCCACTGGGGCCTCTCCTCCCAAAGAAAAAAAGTTAAACATTTCTGAACCTTACTATTTGTCAACCCTGCTTACATTGTAAACCATGTTTATTGCAAAATAAAAACACAGATATAGAAATTCACCCAAGTCAAATGTACGGCTTGATGAATTACTATAAGGTAAACATCACCCACGCCAAGAATAATAACTTTTCCAGCCACGTACGAAGCCCTTTTAATTTGCCACTTCCCAGTTATAACACCCTCCCTCCTGCCATTATCCTGGATTTTATGGTAATGACTTCCTTGTAATTCCTTTTTTCCAATTCTATTACTCAAATATAGACACTCTAGTCTACATTTATAAAATTTTGACATGCCTTTAAGTCATTTTAAAATGTTTGTCTTTCTCTTCCATGCCTTTCATTTCTTTATCATGTCTATTGAAGAACTAGAAAATTTGATAGGTAGAGTTTCCCATAGTTTGGAGTTTTGAAGATGCTATCCTTATACAGTTCAACATGTTTCTTTCTCATGGTTATTTCTTGCACATCCAGACAGCAGTTGATCTGACTCAGGCTTGATCCCTTTGATAAGACCATACATAGTATCTGGGATGATTTAGATATATGATGTCCAGTTTTCTCTCTTTTGGTGACTTTAGAAGCCATTGTTATTTAATGGAATTAATTGGCCATTGTAAATGATGTTTCCTGATTGCAGCATTTATTTTTAATTTATAAATTAGAATACCTTTTATAAAGTGACATTTCCCCTCATCTCCTACTTGATTATCCAGTAGTGTAGTTCATATAGGAAAAGTAAAATGCATGCTTTATTCTTTTCCTTTATTTACTAGTTTTTGAGATAACAACTTAGTTCCATGCCACCAAAAGGAGATCATTTTTTAAAATATTATGAATTTATAAATTTAAACATACTTAATAGATAGCAATTTATTGCAATTTGTATCATTGTTGAAGCTCACTTACTATATGATTAACTTTAATTTTTATGTTAGTGGATAGTTTTTATTATCTAGCTAGGGATGCCTTCTTCAGTAACTGAGTTTTATAAAAATAAATTTTGTTTTTTTATTTTCTATTTCCACTTGCAGACTGTAGGTGGCTTGATTGTTATAACGTAAGAAAACAGTCACTGTAGAATAAATCTGAAAATATAAAAAAGCATTAAAACAGAAAATAAATGTAAGTCATATTCTCATCACCCAGCATAATCACTATAACAATTTGGTAAATACACTTCCAGAATTTCACATAGGGAAATAAATTCTTACTTTTTTGTTTGTTTTATTATTTATTTACATTTTTAATACACATTATTTACATTTATAAATACACAAGTTACACATATTTATAGGTACACGTGCTATTTTGATACAAGCATACAATGTGTAATGATCAAATCAGCATAAATTGGAATATCTATCACTTCAAGCATTTAACATTTCTTTATGTTAGGAACATTCCAATTCTACTCTGGTAGTTATTTTGAAATATACAGTACCTTATTGTTAACTATAGTATTATTGTGCTGCTATGCACTAAATTTTATTCCTCATAACTGTATTTTTGTGCCTATTAACCCTCTGCTCCTCCCCTCAATCTCCCCCCTCCCCATTAGCCTTCATAGCCTCTGGTAACCATCCTTTTACTCTCTGTTGCCATGAGTTCAATTTGTTATGCTTCCATATATGAGTTCCACGCATCTTATTGCAAATGACAGGACTACTTTCTTTTTCACAGCTCTATGACATTTTGCCGTGTGGATGTACCACATTACCTTTGTCCATTCACCTGTTGATGGACACCTATGTTAATTTTATATCTTGTCTATTATGAATAGTGCAGCAGTAAACATGGGAGTGTAGGTGTCTCATTTCTTCAGTAGGTACTGATTTCTTTTCATTTGGATAGACACCCAGCAGTGGGATTGCTGGATTAGGTAGTTCTATTTTTATTTCTTGAAGAACCTACACACTGTTATTACTAGTAGCTGTACAAATTTACAGTCCCACCAGCAAAGTACAATGATTCTTTCCCCACAGCTTCACCAGCAGTTGTTATTGCTTGTATTTTTGACAAAAATCATTTTAATTGGGGTGAGATGATATCTCATTACAGCTTTGTTTTATATTTCTCTAGTGATTCGTGATGTTGAACATTTTAAAAATGTAATTGTTGGGCATTTGTATGTCTTCTTTTGATAAATCTCTATTCAGATCTAATACCAATTTTTAAATTGGATTTTTTGTTTTTTTCCTTTTGAGTTGTTCATCTTATATGATCTGGTTGTTAATTCTTCATCAGATGGGTAGTTTGCAAATACTTTTTTCCATTCTGTGGGTTATCTCTTGACTTTGTTGATTGTTTCCTTTGCTGTGCAGAAGAATTTTAGCTTGATATGATTCCATTTGTCCATTTATTCCCTGGCTGTCTGTGCATTTGAGGTCTTACTCAAGAAATCTTTGCCCAGACCAATGTCCTGGAATGTTTCCCCAATATGTTCTTCTAGTAGTTTCATAGGTTAAAGTCTTAGATATAAGTCTTTAATTCATTTTTATTTTAATTTTGTATATTCTGAGAAATGAGTCCAATGGATATCAGATTTTCCCAGCACCACCTATTGAAGACTGTCCTTTCCCTATTGTATGTTCTTGGTACTTTTGTTGAAGATGAGTTTGCTGTAAATGCATAGATTTGTATCTGGGTTCTTCATTCCATTTCATTGTCCTATGTGTCTGTTTTTATGCCAGTACCATACTGCTTTGGTTATTATAGCTTTGTAGTATAATTTGAAGTCAGATACTGTGATAACTCTAGATTTTTTTTCCTCAGGATTGCTTTGGCTATTCAAAGTTTTATTTATTTATTTGTTTTGTAGTTACATATAAATTTTAGGATATCTTCTTTCTGCAAAGAATGGTACTGGTATATTGATAGGAATTATATTAAATCTGTAGATTACTTTGCATAGTAGTAATATTTTAACAATATTTATTCTTCCAATCTATAAACATGGAGTATCTTTCCATTTGTTTGTGACCTCTTCAGTTTCTTGCATAATGTTCTATAGTTTTCATTGTAGAGATCTTTCACTTGATTGGTTAAGTTTCTTCCTAGGTATTTTATATTATTTGTATCTATTGTAAACAGGATTATTTTCTTGGTTTCTTTTTCAGATTCTTTGCTGTTGGCAGATAAAAATGCTACTGATTTTTCTGTGCTGATTTTGTATCTTTCAGCTTTACTATATTATCACTTTTAATAGTTTTTTTGGTGATTTTTAGGTTTTTCAAACTATAAGATTATATTATATTTTCTGCAAACAGGGATAATTTGAATTCCTCATTTTCAATTTAGATGCCCTTTATTTATTACCTTAGCCTCATTTCTCTGGCTAGGATTTCTCATACTATATTGAATAAAAGTGGTGAAAGACTAAAACTTTGTCTTGTTCTAGATCCTAGAGAAACAGCTTTAGGTTTTTCTTTATTGAGAATGACAGTAGCCATGTGTTTGTCACACATGACTCTTATTGTGATAAGGTATGTTCCTTCTATAGGCAGTTTTTGAGTGTTTTTATCATGTAGGGATGTTGAATTTTTATCAAATGCTTGTTTGGCATCTGATTTAAATGATCATGCCCATGTGCAGTGGTTCGTGGCTATAATCTCAGCACTTTGAGAGGCCGAGGGAGGCAGATCACTTGAGGCCAGGAGTTCAAGACCAGCCTGGCCAACATAGTGAAACCCCATTTCTACTAAAAATAAAAAAAAAAAAATAGCTGGACATGGTGGCACGTGCCTGTAATCCCAGCTACTGGGTACGCTGAGGCAAGAGAAGTACTTGAACCTGGAAGGCGGAGGTTGCAGTGAGCCAAGATAGCAGCACTGCACTCCAGCCTGGGCAACAGAGCAAGACTCCATCTCAAAAACAACAACAACCAAAACAACTAAAAAATTAATGATCATATAGTTTGTTCTTCATTCTGTTGATGTGTTATGACACTTACATTGATTTATTGATTTACTGAACTATTCTTACATCCATGGGATGAATCCCATTTGATTATAATGAATGACTTTTTTCTTTTTTTTTCTTTTTTTTTTTTGGAGACAGGGTTTTGGCTATGGCACCTAAACTGGAGTTAAGTGGTGTGATCTCGGCTCACTGCAACCTCTGCTTCCCACGTTCCAGTTATCCTCCCACCTCAGCCTGCTAAGGAGCTGACTACTGGCACACACCACCATGCCTGATTAATTTTTTTGTATTTTTTGTAGGGATGAGGTATCGCCATGTTGCCCAGGCTGGTCTCAAACTCCTGAGATCCTGCTATCCACCCGCCTCAGCCTTCTGAAGTGTCACTGCATCCAGCCTTAATGACCTTTTGAATATGTGGTTGATATTGCTTTGCTAGAATTTTTGAGGACTTTTGTTTCTATGTCTATGCTTATTAGAGATATTGGTCTGTAGTTTTGTTGTTGTTGTATCTTTGTCTAGTTTTGGTATCAGGGTAATCTGATCTCATAGAATGAGTTTTAAAGCATTCCCTACTTGGCCAGGCATGGTTGTTCACACCTGTAATTCTAGCACTTTGGGAGGCTGAGGTGGGTGGGTCACTTGAGGTCAGGAGTTCAAGACCAGCCTGGCCAACATGGTGAAACCCCATCTCTACTAAAAATACGAAACTTAGCCAGGCGTTGGCAGGCACCTGTAGTTCCAGCTACTCGGGAGGCTGAGGCAGGAGAACTGCTTGAACCCAAGAGGCAGAGGTTGCAGTGAGCCAAGATCATGGCATTGCACTGCAGCCTGGGCAACAGAACAATACTGTCTCGAAAAAAAGAAAAAAGAAAAGGAAAGGAAAAGAAAGTATTCCCTCCTCCTTATTAATATTATTATTTTTGGAATAATTTGAGTAAGATTGGTATTAGATTTTTAAATGTTTGATAGATTTCAGCAATATAGTCTATAGGTTCTGGGTTTTCTTTGCTGGAAGACATTTTATTACTGCCTCTATTTGATTACTTGTTATTGGTTTATTCAGGTTTTAGTTTTATTCATGGTTTAATCTTTTTGGCTGCATATGTCTAGGAATTTCAAAACAAAAGTGTTCTGGAAAATATCAGCAGAAGTGTTACACACTGGTTTCCAAATAAGCAAACTAACTCATAATTTCTAATAAAGGAAATCAACACCAGGTCATCACTGTAAGTAATAAAAATATCTCCAGGATTATAAAACAATACATCCAACTGTATCATGACAAAAATTAACTAAAATGCATATCATTTGTCCTGAGTGTTCAATCACCAAAATTTGTCTTTAATTGTTTTGTCTTCACTTTTCCATCTCAGTTTTTTTCCTCCAAACACTCTCCTCTTTCATTCATTGGCCACCATTTCAAACTTCAAATGTCAACCAGAAAAAAAGATTAAAAAGGGACAATGGAATGACAAAGGAGGAAATGGCAGGATTATAAGTGTGGTGCAAATGAAAGTACATTTTAGCACCATTTTCTTTCCAAAATTGTGAAGCATGGATTGCAGAAGGAGTCAAGAGACAGACACATGAAAAGGCCAGTGCTGTAATTTGGGTATAGTTGTTTCCACCAAATCTCATATTGATCCCCAATGTTGGAGGTAGGGTTTAATAAAAAAGTATTTGGGTCATGAAAGCAGTCTCTTATGAATAGACAATGCCCTTCCTAGGAAGGGGGTTAGTGAATTTTCACTATATTAGTTCCTGCAAGAGCTGATTGTTAAAAAGAGCCTGGCACCTGCCTTCTCTCTCTCTCCTCCTCTGTCACTATGTGATCTCTGCATACCCAGCTCCCTTGTGCCTTCCACCATAAGTAAAAGCAGTCTTTTAAAAGAGGCTCTCCCTATATACCCAATCTCAAACTTTCCAGTAGGAGAATCATGAGCCAAATCGGCCCTTCTTTCTTTATAAATTTTCCAGCCTCAAGTATTCCTTTATAACAACACAAAACACGATAAGACAACCAATGTAAAAGATAGCCCAAATTAATCCAAAGACTGGGACTCTTAAAATCAGGCATGATTAGAATGGACTTAGCCGCTATCCAGACCCATTTCTAAAATACTCTTGACACAGACAAAGCCATTAGAGAGAGAGAGAGAGAGAGAGAGCAAGAAAAAAAAAAAGCCCCTTTTAATCTATTATAGTATGTTCTAACATAAGGGATGTTTAACCAGCCTTGCCCAGCTTTCCCAGGCACAAGTCAATTTGAAAGTCATCTCTATGAATAAAGTATTGTACCCTGAAAGGAGATAAAATGTTAAACACTTAACAGTAAAAAGAATCTAGTCATAATTTCTCTTTAATGATTCAGAGGCTCTTCGATATGTAGCAATAACTAAAACTGATCATTATAAAAATCAATTATTACTGTATGTATGATTTACAGAAATACTATTTGAGAAGTCTGGTAAAGGTAATTCTGAATAAACAACTGCATACTAAAAATACTTTAGTATATTTCCTTTTTCTGTCTTTTTCTCCAGTCAAAATTAAAATACTTTCTGAGAATATAAGTTTTCCAAAGCAAGCAAAATGACACTGAAGGAAAAAAAAAAAATGCCTAACAACATTTTCCAAATCTAGGACACATGCTGTTTTTAAAATATATTTGGTCATAAATAAATATATTGAGTACATTAATAAATGCCTCTTTCAAAAGCTCTTCACTCACAAGGATTTTAAATCACTGATCTGAAAAAAAATGGACTATTAGGAATTTGAAAAGTAAGCATAATTCAGCCCTCTCCAAGTTATCCTGCATTTTTTCAAGGTTAGTTGTTCTTATAAAACATATATAAATATGCATATCTTGTCGCTGAGTCACTCACTTCAATGTCCTGAAGCAAAAGGAAATAGGAAAGTCATAAGAGACTTTCAGATACCAGAGGCTGAATGAAACTTGAACACCATCTATAAGCTTGTGCCATTTAATGGTTTATATTTTTTTAATTCATGGACTGCATTTATATTTGGCCACAAGGCATTTATTGCTGGCTGTAAGGCTTGAGGAAGCCTGTGCAAGCTGTGTACAGCAGGCATTACAGTTGATCTACCTATATGCAAAAACCAAATCCCACTGGCTCCATGATGCTTAAAGAAACAAAGTATTTTTGTATGAAAGGCAAAACAGATATATAACCCTGTTCCTTCCACTGTACTAATTCTGTGCTAATGAAACAGAATTCAACTGGCTAACTATTGTCTGGGATAAATTTTCCTTTACAAATCTCTTTTTGGGTTTATTACAATTTTCAGTCTCCCCAGCAAAGTGATGGTATTGAGACAAAGAAACAAAATGTATATCTAAAACCAAAACAAAAACCTTAAACAACCAATACCAAATTTATAGGACTCTTCCCATTCAGGAAGAAGTGGTTTCATTAATTTAAACAAGTCTCTTCTCTAATTTTTGTGCTTTGTTATTAATTTAGCAATCATTGGGGTTAAAACTGAAAAATTCCCTTTCCCCATATTTTAATTATTTAAAGGATTTACCTGCTTATTATTTTTAAGCCAACTTGCCTAAACTGCTAAGAAGAAAACAAAAAGAGTGAGAAAGTATGACAAAAACACTTCTTACAGTGACCTGAAAATGCGTCAAATTCAGACAAGATAAAGACAAGATGGTATTTGCCATATTGAATATAGTAAGCACCCCGACATTGAGTCCTATCTTTGTTTAAAGTAATACTACTTGGTCTTCTCACATTCCACATTGAAAACATTTATAATATGTAAGAGATCTATGGTACACACATGCAAGCGAACAGAACGGTAAGAGGAATATTATCTAACTGCATGTAAGTCATTTTAATTGCAATTTCCAAGTCAACAAACGCAACAAAAATAGGCATTTAGTGGTTTAATATGTTATCAGACTATTCTTTGGACTTGACCCTCACCCAGTATAGCTGAAGAATGAATGCAGTCTGACCATTATATATCCAAAACACACATCAGTTCTTTATATAAATACCTCAAATACTAGGTGATTTCCTATATTGTAGCCAACATGTAATACAGGATGGAGTACCTTCAGCTGTTAACTTCAAATAAGAATCTGCATAGAAGTCTTGGAAATTGTGTAGAATAGCCAGGTATGATGACACAAGTTGAGCCCATTGTTCTCTTCTAAATGTTTCCCTTATCAAAAGTGCAACACAGTTTTTAGATGAACATGATTGTCATATTAATTCACTCCAATAATATTTATTCTATATTCAATGCCCTATGCCAGGCACTATGAGAAATTAAAAATAAAATACAAACTTTAAAGTCTAGAGTGAGATCTATGAACGTAACCAATCAGAAAACAAATGATAAAGAATTTAGATTAAATTCTTTTAGCAAACAATGACATTGAAAACTGAAGAATTCATCATAATCTCATTACTACTTTATCATATATTCCATTAATAAAAAAGTATTCCCCAAATTAAAAGTAGAGAAAAATAGATATTGTGAGCATGTGATAATTGGATAAATTCTTCCAATTATTTTTACTTACTCATGTAATGAAAATTCATTTTATGAAATTTTTATACCAGTTGGTAACTTACTGGATCCATCTGCTGGAGACTTTTAAGTCCAAACAAAAGTTTCTAGAATCTTTGTCTTAAAAATCAACTATATATCTGAACTGAAGTATACACACAGTAGATTTTTTTCATCAGAAATTAACATGCTGGTTAAAAGCATATGTATCAAATAGAAATATTAAATTTGACTTTATCTCACAGGTCCTGGAAATTATTAGGAATAAGAATTTGACAAAAGTCAAAGATACAAATTAGAATAAAAGGTCTGTTTGATTCTCTGCATCATGATTAGGAAATCAACTGCATAGGAAAATGTTACATATGCTGGTCTTGTGCATATCCACTGAACACATTTTGTATTCAGAGGAATGCTGATACAGAAAAGACAGCATTACCTTTGAGTTCAAATTAGTCAGGAGAAAAGAAAATAACACACCCTCAATGTTTATTTTTTTCATAGTGCTCTTTCAAAAATGCTCAGCTATCAACAGATATATATGTATATGTATATATACCCATATTCCTATATTCTGTATCTGCAATAGTAACTACTTAATTCCTATACTCTGTATCTGCAATAGTAACTACTAATTATTAATATTTCCTGGAACTTAAAAAATATTTGTCTACCAGAGCTTAGCCATATAGAACAGGACTGTTTCTTCTGTGTAATTTCCCATCAATATCAGTTGTACCATAAAGTTGAGATTCTAGGACTGCCAGTTTTCCATAAGCACATCATTAAGATAGCCTTCAGGGAATTAAACCACCCAAGGGTGTTAATAGAATGAAAATACTGCCAACAAAAATGTTATTCCAGTCTCTGAACTGGATATTTGCCTAGATCTTTAAGCATTTCTACATACGGTTAATTTTAAAATTTAAGCCATCCTTAGAAATTTTAAGCACTCCAATTTTAGCATAGGAACAAAGAAAGAGGCTACAAGTAGCTTCGAATTTATAGTTCAGTACGTGCACTAAACCAGAGCACTTCTCCTTTCTTAGAAACAAACCTAAAGTTGATCATAATGAGTTGCTTCCATTCTTTAAGCAAGATTATTGTAGAAGATTGGCTTGGCTTATTTTGTCTTAGAGAGAAAATTTCATTTTATTTTTGTCAAAGATAGGAGATCACTTCATTCAAGGGAACTGTTATTTTATATACTTTTTTCAAAAAGACATTCAATTGACCTCACCCAAGATTGATATTTTAGACTGATGAGTCTATTTCTTAGTGTAGACAAGTGCATTAACTATAAAATTAACTTTCACATAAATTCAAATTACATCTATGTACAAGAGGGTCTTGTTCATCCCTCCCTAATGGAGACAGTCTGAGTGTAATTTATGCTATTTGCATCAGTAATGCTCATTTCCAACACTGAATATTTGGCCAGAGGCATCTTTTTCTAAAGATACTATCAAGCTTAACAACTATAATTAACAATTCATAAAAATGGTCTATTTCAACATGATGCTGAAGTGGCATCTTAATAAAGAAAGAATTTCTTCAGTGAACCAAAGAAAGAAAAATGTTAATTACAAATAAGGTTCTTATTTCATATTTAATATAAACATTTTAAAATCTAATCTAACTGGTAAATAGAGTAACAAAAGTAAACATTGTTTGAGTATCATAACAAGGGCTAAAAGAAAGACAAAATAAATTTAATAAGCATGCTAATATTAGGGTTAAAGAAGGCAAATAAAATTTGATAAATATTTTATTATCTAATATTATTAGCGCAAACACAGGAAAAAAGACAAAAATAAGTATATTAAAATTATACAAAATGATAATTTTTGTTTCATTTCAAGGATCTTTAAATTTAAGAGTATATTGATATGCAAACAGCATCATTTCCTATTTATGTGTACTATAAATAAATCTTGGCCAGGCACAGTAGTCTATAATCCTAGGCACAGTGCCTATAATCCTAGCACTTTGGGAGGCCAGGGTTGACGAATCACGAGATCAGGAGTTTGAGGCCAGCCTGGCCAATATGGTGAAACCCTGTCTCTACTAAAAATGCAAAAATTAGCTGGGTGTAGTGGCATAAGCCTGTAGTCCCAATTGCTTGGAAGGGTGAGGTGGGAGAATTGTTTGAACCTGGGAGATGGAGGTTGCAGTAAGCCAAGATCTGGCCACTACACTCCAGCCTTGGCAACAGAAGAAGACTTTGTCTCAAAATAAATAAATAAATAAATCTTCTAGCATGTTATTTTATGATCATTAATATGAATAAAAGACAGTAAGGCTGAATGATCAGTTTTGGATTCTGAAAATTAGAAACACAATGACGATTAAAAAAAATAATAAGTTTAACAAAATACTTTCCTAGAAAATCAAAAACTGAAGGAATTTATAACCACTGGACTGGCCTTACAAGATATGCTTCAGTCTTACATCTGAAAACAAAAGAATGATATTTACTATCATTAAAAAACACAAAAATAAAAACTCACTATTAAAACAAATACAAAAATGGGAATGAAAAAGGAATCCAACACTAACACTACAGAAAACCATCAAACTACAAAGGTAACAGTAAACGAGGAAGAAAGGAACAAAGGATATATATTCCCTAGGATAGACCACATCACAGTTAGCTAAACCAGATCACAGTTAGCAAAATGACAGGAATGTCTTCACCCATCAATAATAGCCTTTAGTGCAAATGTGTTAAATAACCCCACTTAAAAGATATAGACTGGGTGAATAATAAGAAAACATGACCCAATTTTATACTGCCCATAAGAAATTCATTTTATTTGTAAAGTCACTTGTAGACTAAAAATGAAGGCATGGAAAAAGATATTTCATGAAAATGGAAACCAAAAATGAGCAGAAGTAGCTATACTTACATCAGAAAAATTGATAGACTAAGTCAAAAACTGCAATTTTAAAAAAAGACAAATACAGGATGAATTGAGCAAAAGGATATAACAATTCTATATATGCACACAATGCAACAGCACTCTGATACACAATTTTGGAAACTTTAACTCTTCACTCTCAGCATTAGACAGATCATCTAGAAAGAGAATCGATGAAGAAACACTGGATTTAAACAAGCTTGAAACCAAATGCACCTAACATTTAAAGAACATTTCATCCTACAACTAAAGGACACACATTCCTCTCCTGAGAACATGCAATATTCCCTAGGATAAACCAAATGTTAGGCAAAAAAAAAAACAAGTCTTGAAAAATTTTTTTAAATTAAAATCATATCAAGTATCTTCTCAGAACACAATGAAATAAAACTAAAAATCAATAACATATGAGGAACTCTGGACACCATAAACATACATTGCTTAGAAAATTAAATAATAATTTCCTGAATAACCATAAGGCCAATGAAGAAATTAAGAAATAAAGTTTTTTTAAACAAATGTAAGTGGAAACACAATATACCAAAATCTATGGAATACATCAAAAGTAATGCTAAAAGGAAGTGTATAGCAAAAAAATATCAATGTGAAAAACAGTAGAATAATTTCAAATAAACAACAAAAGGATACACCTCAAGGAACTACAAAGCAAAGAAACAAAAACTCAAAAAGTAGAAGAAATAAAATAATGAAGATGAGAGCAGAACTAAACACAATAGTCTAAAAATTACAAAGTTTCAATAAAATGAAAAGTTGATTTTTTGAAAAAAAATAAATAAGTTGATATTCCACTAGCTAAAAGAAAACTCAAATAAAATCAGAAATGAAAAGGGAGAAATTACAACTGATACTGCAGAAATACAAAAGATCATTAGAGACTTATGAACAGTTATACATTAACAAATTGGAAACACTAGAGGAAACAGATAAATCCCTGGACATACACAATCGATCAAGATTGAACCAGGAAGAAATAGAAAACCTGAACAGAACAATAATGAGTAACAAGGTTGTATCGGTAATACAAATTTTCCCAACAAAGAAAATCACAAGACCAGATGGCTTTACTACTGAATTCCACCAAGTTTATATAAAAAAAATTAACACCACTTCTTCTGAAACTCTTCCAAAAATTAAAAGGAATTTTCCCTTATTCATTCTAAGAGGTCAACATGACCCTGTTACTAAAACCAAAGATATGACCAAAACCAAACAGACCTACAGGCCAATATCCCTAACAAACATAGACACAAAAGTTACTCAACAATAATATACCATGATCAAGGGGGAAATATCCTATGCATACAAGACAAGCTCAACATACGCAAGTCAATAAATGATACATCACATCAACAAAATAAAGGACAAAATGTATCTACCTCAATAGATGCAGCAAAAGTATTTTATACCATTTAATATCCATTCATGATAAAAGAAAAAAACCTAAACATATTAGACATAGAAGGAACATAACACAACATAATAAAGACCATATATCACAAACCCACAGCTAATATCATACTGAATGGGAAAAAGCAGATAGCCTTTCCACAAAGAACTGGAACAAGACAAGGATGCCTATTTTCACAATTTTCCTTCAACGTAATACTGGAAATTCTAGCCAGAGCAATCAGGATAAAAAAAAAATAATAATAAAAGATGTCCATATTGGAAATAAGGAAGTCAAATTGTTACTCTCTGCAGATGAAATAATTTTACATATAGAAAAACCAAGGACTCTACAAAAAACTTAATAGAACTCATGAACAAATTCATTAAAGCTGCAGGATAGAAAATCGACATACAAAAATCAGTACTATCTCTCTATACCAACAGCAAACAATTTGAAAAAGAAACCAACAAAGTAATTCCATTTATAATAGACACAAACAAAATAAATACATAGGAATAAACTTATACAAAGAAGTGAAAGCTCACTATAAGAAAACTGTAAAATATTGATTAAATAAACCAAAGAGGACACCAAAAAAAAAAAAGAAAGATATTCCATATTCATGGCTTGCAAGAATCAATATTGCTAAAATGTCCATACTACCCAAAGCAATGTACAGAGTCAATGCAATCCCTATCAAAATACCAACACCATTCTTCACAGATATAGAAAAATAACCGAATATGTATATGGAATCACAAAAAACCCTGAATAGTCAAAGCAGTTCTAAGCAAAAGAACAAATCTGAAGGCATCACATTATCTGACTTCAAATTATACTAAAAAGCAACAGTAAGGAAAACAGCATGGTACTGGTATAAAAACAGACACATAAACCAATTGAACAGAACAGACAGCTCAGAAATAAATCCACATATTGAGAGCCAACTGATTTTTGACAGAGTTGCCAAGAACATATTGGGGAAAGGTGACCCTCTTCAATAAATAATGCTGGGAAAACTAGATATTCATATGCAAAAGAATGGAACTAGACTCTGGCCTATCTCTCTGCATATAGAAAAAGCAACTCAGAATGGATTAAATATCTAAACTATAAATGTATTAAGTTAGAAAGTATAAAAACATTAGAATATTACATTGGGGAAACACTTCGGGCAAAGATTTTATGACTATGACTTCAAAAGTACAGAAAACAAAAAATAAAATAGACAAGTGGGACTATATCAAACTAAAAAGCTTCTGTACAGCAAACCATACAATCAACAGATCAAAAAGACAATCTGTAGAATGTGAGAAAATATTTCCAAAGTATTCATTTAATAAAAGACTAATATCCGTAATATATAAGTAATCCCACAACTCAATAGCAAAAAGAAAAAACAAAACAAAAAAAAACACCAAAAAAACAATCCCGTTATAAAGTGGGCAAGGATCTGAGTAGACATTTCTCAAAAGAAGACATACAAATGACCAACATACATTTTTTAAATGCTCAACATCACTAATCTTCAAGAAAATGGAAATTAAAACCACAATGTGGTATCATTTCACTGTAGTTAAAATAGCTATTATCAAAAAGACAAAAATAGGAGATGCTTATAAGGATGCTGAGAAAAGGACTTATATACTGTCATTTGGAACACGAATTAATATAGTCATTATAAGAGGCAGTATGGAAGTTTCTCAAAAAACTAATAATGGAACTGCTATATGATACACTGATTTTAATAATGGTATTCATCCAAAGGAAAGGAAATCAAAATACCAAAGGGATACTTGCCCTCCCATGTTTATTGCAGCACTATTCACACTAGCCAAGATATGGAATCATCCACCAATAGATGAATGGATAAAGAAAATATGGTATATTTACACAATGAAATACTATTTAGACATTAAAAAAAAAAAAAAAAAAAAAAAAAAAACCACACCAGAATGAAATCCTGTCTGGTGCAGCAACATGAATTGGACTGGAGGACATTATGTTAACTGAAATACTCTAGACACAGAAAGACAAATATTGCATGATCTCCCTCATATGAGACCTTAAAAAGTATATCTTATGAAGGTAGAAAGAAGAAAAACAGTTACCAGAGGCTGGGAAGGGTAGGAGAGGAATGAAGAGAGGTGGTTTAATGGATACAAACATACAATTAGATAAAAGAAATCAGTTGTAGTGTTTGATATCATTGTATAGTGACTACAGTCAACGTAATTTATTATATATTTCAAAGTAGCTAGAAGAAAATATTTAAAATGTTTCCAACACAAAGAAGTAATGTTTGAGGTAAATAAATCCACTGATTTTATCATTATACATTATATGCATGTATCAAAATATTACATGTATTCCATAAATATGTACAATTATTATGTATCCATAAAAATAAATGGTTATTTTTAAAAACAAAAACCCAAACAAAATAAAACGAGAAAGCTGAATAAAGAGGGGTTAAGTAATTTTTTCAAGGTTATACAAACTTGAGCCCAGGAACTATGAAAATAAATAAATAAGCATTCCATCATAAAGGAAATTCATCTAATCTGGTATTTAAAATCATTTTAAAATCAATAAATTAAACTCATGCCTAAAGTAAATATGATTTAGACTTAAAAGTAGGCTTATTATTAACCATAAAAGTAATAATCAAGCTCTGACAATTCTAATCACTAATGGCCTTTTATAATTCTAACTAGCAAGTGCTTGATTATAACTAATCTATGCTATAACAATAAAAACAATGCTATTATACAAGACTTTACCTCTAAAATTAACAAAAGCACTAGCATTATCTTATGAAAGGTGATCAGAAAATAGTTCTTAGAGTTTTATCTTTGTGACTGCAACACAGTTGGAAATTACTCTGATAAAAAGCAAATTTGCCCAAAGGCATGCTTAATCTAAACATGAAACATCTCAAAGCTGAACAACTACAAGGCGAGCCAAAAATAAACTAACTAGAGATATAGAGTAGCCTGCTTTCTTCCTTTAAGTAAAAAGACTGGGAAAAATCTAATTACTGATCTGTTTCAAGTCAGTTTTCTTTTAAATACACTAGAAGTTAAAAGGCATTGATCAAAACTATATGTCTGTGGAGAAAAATGTTGCTATAGAAAACTACCTGGTTTCACATCTATATATTTAAAGCTTAGCTATTATTCTTTTTTCTCTTTTTTGATCCTCTAAGACTTGCTGCACTGGAGACTTCTGAGTACTCCTAATTCATTGCAGTGATTTTTGATCAAATATCATAGACAATTGACTAACATACATTTAAATGACCTTAAAATTAAGCAAAATGATTGTTTGTCAGACAGATTTTTTTTTGTAAGTGCAAAGAAAAAAAGAGAAGATATGAGGAGTCAGCCAAAAATATATATATAGGTAAAAATAAGAGGATAAAAAGGCATAAGAAATATCTGTAAGTTTCCCTATCCTGTCTTTCTAGCTTTAGCAGCCCTTTCTCCCCCAAAGTAATGATCTGCAATCCCTGATACAGCATTACCGTTCATTTCCTCAACTGTGCTTTCTTACTTCTGCACCTCTGCCCATCTCTGCCTATTTAAATGACATACATCTTTAGACTCAGCGGAGATGCCTTATCTCTCATTTCAACAGTGCCCCTCAGCCCTAAACACGTATGCGACCAGAAGCTCTTTCTTTTCCTGAACACTTTTAACATTTATATCTATTTTCTTTATGGAAATATTTAATGTATTATGCTATATATTATAGTTATATATATTTGTCATATCCTCACCCTTAATGACTGCAATTTCCTCAAAGTCAGATACCAATGATTACAGTTGTTTCTGTATCTTCCACAGTGCTCAACACAGTGCCTTTACCCTCAGTACTTACTTAATGTCTTTTAATTAATAAACTCTGCTTTGTTTTCATTCTCTAGCTCTTTAATATTTTTACAATCAATATAAATGTTTCCTTGTGTGTATTTTGTGCTGTCTTCATAGCTCCCTCCGTCTAGATTCACTGCATAAACGGACTGGTGTAATCTTGATCACTTCCTTTAAATAATTAAAATTCTTTTTCTTCTCAACTACCAGAAATGAACAGTACCTGTTAATAGTCCACTATTAATACAAATGTAATCCTATCTTCTTTCAAGGTAAATACTATGAAAGCTTTTTCACAAACATTTTCTCCATAACATAATGGTAATTTTTGTTTTGGGGTAGGGAGAGTGGGAAGGTTGCCCACCTACAACCAAGCATTCCCTCCATTGCTCTGACTAAACTGTGAAACTCACTCTTAAAGTACCTGGTGTAGCTGTATAGTTAAGAATTAGGGAGGGTATGTGAACTAAAAGAATTCTTTTCAAAACCTACTTTCCCCTAGTAAAAGTATATTGTAAATTTTAAGAGAAGTGTTGATCAAACTCTAGCCTGGTTGCATTTGATGCATTATCTACCAAAATACTGTTGAGCAGATATGCACACTAGATGGAAAAGACCAAGAACAAGGTAGTTCTCAGCACCACATAGGTAGCCCTATTTTGTATACCTAAACATCTCAAAGAAAAAAAATAATTGTCAACCTAGGCCACAAGGTCTGTGAAGCTTAGGTCCTTGTCTGTAATCTACTTGTCTACTCTAACACCCAGCAGAATATGTGGTCTTTCTAAGAGCTTGTGAATAATTACTGGATAGATGGATGGATGGATGGAAAAATAAATGATTACATAGTGCCATTTTACTACATTCCCTAGACCTCATATGATTCCTAAGATCCCAGAACTATGAAATATCTAGGTTCAGATTTTTCACTTACTTAAGATTTCCTCAAGAGTTGAGGTTTGTCAGGGTTACAGAATTTTAACCTATATGTGAAGGTAGAAAAGTTAATAGTGCTCATTCTTGGACTGGGTCATAATCGTCCACTAAGACAGTATCCCCACCTCCATGTTTTCTGGCCTCTAGATAACTTGGGAACAGCGTAAATGCAATAGGGAAACTGAGTCACAGTCAAGTGTCTAGACTTACTCCACCTTCCCAACTTGTGGACAAGCCTAAAAGTCTGAGTTCCTAGAATCTGCCTACATGTGAAGGATTCAGACTGAGAGTAATATTTCATTCCCTCGTATCCTACTTTGATCCTAGTAAGCACCATTAGGCATCATACATGGCTTTACATCTCTGTGCAGTGCTGAACCATCTGCCACTCCTCTCAGGCTACCCATTATATTTTTCCTTTAGAAACACACATCATTATGTTAGCAACATTTTTAAACAGAAGGACATTTCTACAGAATGAATCTTTCAGCATAAGTTAAGTGAATATGTTACAACATATAATTTAATAGGATGGTAAAAGTCATGTTAATCATTGTTAGACTCACTAGATTCATAATGCATCAGCAAATTTAAAATTTTTATGAAGAACCAGATGATAATATTGCACTGATTTAATTTAAAGTTTTCTCTAGAAAATTTCATGATCATCATTAGTAATAGAGATAAAATCTACGGTCCGAGAACAAAATGTAGGCAATCTCCTATTTTTCAGAATATATGTTTTTAAATAAAACATTGGAAAATGTAACGTACATGATTTTAAGGTAGTTTCATCTTCATAAGAATTAAAAGTATTATATTTTAATAGTATACTAGTTAGGGCTGTAGTGCCCCTCTCATGTCCAAGCAACATGGTAACAGGAATCTGTGTAAGCATGTGGGGTTGTTGGAAATTAATGATAGGTAAAAGGAATGCCAGATGTCCCAAGGAACTGCAGAAGCCAGATCCAGGCTTGCCCTCTTGCAATGGGCCTAGTGTCATTTTTTGTGGATACTGAATTTGTCCCTGGTTCTTAAACTTCTGCTGAAGAACAGATAAGGAAAATGTGGTATACACTATGGAATACTACTCAGCTATTAAAAAATAAATTCATTTCCAGCAGTATGAATGGAACCAGAAGTCATTTTGTTCATCTAAATAAGCCAGGCACAGAAAGACAAATATTGCATATTCTCACTTATATGTGGGAACACAAAATGTGGATCTAATAAAGGTAGAGGGTAGATTGATGATTCTAGAGGACAGAAAGTAGAGGGGTGAGGGAGGAGTAAAAGAGGTTGATTAATGGATACAAACACACAGTTTGATGGAAGAAATAAGACCTAGTGTTTGATCAATTAGTAGGGTGAGTATAATTTACAATAATCATGGTGCATTTTTAAATACCAAGAGGAGAATAATTTGAATGTTTCTAGTAGAAAAATAGACAAATATTTAGATGACAGATATCTCAATTACACTGGTTTTATCTGTACTTTTTTTAACTTTTATTTTGAGTTCAGGGAAACGTGTAAGTTTGTTTCATAGGTAAACTTGTGTCATGGGGATTTGTTGTAAAGATTATTCCATCACCCAGGTATTAAATTGGATTAAGAAGATGTGGTGCATATACATCATAAAATACTATACAGCCGTAATAGAACAAGATCATGTCTTTTGCAGGGACATGGATGGATCTGAAGGCCATAATCCATAACAAACTAGCACAGGAACAGAAAACCAAATACCACTGTTGTCACTTAAAAGAGGGAGTGAAATGATGAGAAGACATGAACACATAGAGAGGAACAACACACATTAGGGTCTATTAAAGGATGGAGATTAGGAGGAGGCAGAGGATCAGCAAATATGAGTAACAGATACAAGGCTTAATACCTGGGTGAGCTTTACAAATTTTGTGAATGTAAAAGGTGGAGCAGGACGGCTGAAAAGAAGGCTCACCAATGATATCCCAATCACAAGGACACCAACAAAAGTATCAACACAGATAAAATACCTTCATAACAACCAAAGGTAAGGTAAGCATGCATAATAACTGGTTTTAACTTCTTATCACTGAAAGAGACACTGAAGAGATTTTTTTTGAAGTCCTGAATTGCTGACGTCACCTCTCCACAATGTGCTGCAGAGAGTATCTCTAGGCACTGGGGGAGGAAGAACACCGCAATTGTGGGGCACTGAACTCAGTGCTGATCTGCTCAAGCAGACAGGAAATCCAGATCAAACTCAGCTGATGCCTGCCCACAGAGAAAGCATTTAAACCAGCTCTAGCCAGAGGGGAATTGCCAATCCCGGCAGCCCAAACTTGAGTGCCCACAAACCTTGCCACTGAGGGCAAAAGTAATCAACATCTCTAGGTCATAAGAACTGCAACTCTCAGGCAGATCCTAGGGCAGAACTAGGCTCAGAGAAAGTAGACTTGGGAGGCATGCAATTTACTGAGACACCATGAAAAAAAGGATGCAGTCGGGTAGCATTTATCACCTGCTAACTGAAGAGCTTCTGAACCCTGAATAACCAGCATCGATACCCAGGTACTACACTGATGGCCTTAGATGAGCCTCTGAGACTTGTAGACCTCAGGTGAGACTCAGTGCATTACCACTGGTAATAACCACAGGACAAAACTTCTGCTTGAGAAAAGTAAAGGACATTTTGTCTTGCACCTTAAGTACCAGCATGGCAGAGCACCAAAAGGGCTCTTGGGATTCTAGGAATTGACTCTTGGATGACATTTCTAGACCTGCCCTGGGTCAGAAGGGAATCCACTGCCCTGAAGTGTGTCATCAGCCAGGCAGCATTCTTGTCAAGATGACTTAAGAGCCTTAAAAAAACTTTGGCCTTAAAGAAACACTAGCACGTTCTCACTCATAGGCGGGTGTTGAACAATGAGAACACATGGACACAGGGAGGGGAGCATCACACACTGGGGTCTGTTGAGGGGGAACTAGGGGAGGGACAGCGGGGGGTGGGGAGTTGGGGAGAGATAACATGGAGAGAAATGCCAGATATAGGTGATGGAGAGAAAGGCAGCAAACCACACTGCCATGTATGTACCTATGCAACGATCTTGCATGTTCTTCACATGTACCTCACAACCTAAAATGTAATAAAATATATATTTTAAAAAATAAAAAATAAAATCATTGTGTTTAAGATAAAGAAAGAAAGAAAGAAACACTAGTCAATAGGCTGGTAGTACTCCCTGTGGCCTGGAGTGGCAGTAGCGATAGAGTGAAGCTTCTCTGCCTTTGGAAAAGGGAGGGAAGAGTGAGAAGGACTACGTCTTGTGGTTTGAGTGTCAGCTCTGCTGCCATAAAACAGATCACCAGGTAGACTTCTAAGATTTTTGACTCTAGTCTCTGTGGACCCACATGGGGCCTAAGGGACCTCACCACCCTGAAGGGAAGCATACATGCCTGAGTAGCTTTGCCACCTGCTGACTATATGTAGAGCCCCAGGGCCTTGAGTGAACTTAAGCACTAGCCAGAGGATGGCTACAGTAGGCCTTAGGCAAGACTCAGTGCTGTGCTGGCTGCGGGTCTGACCCACTGTAATCACAGTAGTGGAGGTCACAGAGGTGCTTGTGGCACTTGACGTCCAGCTTTGGGTGGCTTAGAACAAAGAAAGAAACACTATTTGTTTGGGGAAAGGTAGAAGAGAGAAGAAGAGTTTCTGCCTGGCAATTCAATAGAAATTGCCTGAAGGGCAAAATAATCAATATAAAACAAGAATCTAACAGGTCTGACAGAGCTGAATAACACAATGCAAGAATTTTATAATGCAATCACAAGAATTAACAGCAGAATAAACCAAGTTGAGAAAAGAATCTCAGAACTTGAAGACTGGTTCTCTGAAATAAGGCATAAAAATAAAGGAAAAGAATAAAAAGGAATGAAAAAAAAAAAAAAAACCTCGGAGAGATATGGGATTGTGTAAAGAGGATGAATGTATGAATCACTGGCAGCCCTGAAAGGGAGAGGGAGAAAGAAAATTACTTAGAAAATATATTTCAGAATGTAATTCATGAAAAGTTCCCCAACCTTGCTAGAGAGGCCAACAGTTAAATTCAGGAAATCCAGAGAAATCCTGCAATATTCTGCATAAGAAGATCATCCCTAAGACACATAATCATCAGATTTTTCAAGATTAAAATGAAAGAAAAACACTTTAAAGTCAAATAGAGAGAAAGGGAAGGTCACCTACAATGAGACCCCATCAGACTTACAGCAGATCTCTTGGCTGAAACACTACAAGCCAGAAGAGATTAAGGGCCTATATTCAATTCTTAAAGAAAAAAAAAAAAACTGGTCAGGCACAGTGACTCACACCTGTAATACTAACACTCTGAAAGGCCAAGTTGGGCAGATCATGAGATCAGGAGTTCGAGACCAGATTGGCCAGCATGGTGAAACTTCATCTCTACTAAAAAATAAAAAAATACACAAAAATCAGCTAGACGTGGTGGTGCACACCTGCAGTCCCAGCTACTCCAGAGGCTGAGGCAGGAGAATTTCTTGAACCTGGGAGGCAGAGGTTGCAGTGAGCTGAGGTCAGGCCACTGCACTCCAGCCTGGGTGACAGAGTAAGACGAGAGAAAGAGAGAGAGAGAGAGAGAGAGAGAGACAGAGAGAGAGACAGAGGGAGAGAGAGACAGAGAGAGAAGGAAAGAAGGAAAGAAGAAAGAAAAAAGAAAGAGAGAGAGAGTGAAAAGAAAAGAAAAGAGAAATCTTCAACCAATAATGTTATATACACCCAAACTAAGCTTCCTAAATAAAGGAGAAATATGATCCTTTAAAGATAAGCAAATGTTGAAGGACTTCATTATCACCAGATATGCCTTCAAAGAGATCTTGAAAGGAGCACTAAATATAGAAAGGAAAGACTGCCAAGACTGCTACCAGCCTATACAAAAACACACTTAAAAATCCAAACCAGTGTCACTATAAAGCAATCACACAAACAAGCCAAAATAATAACCAGGTACCGGCACAATGACAGGATCAAATCCACACATATCAATACTAACCTTGAATATAAATAGGCTAAATGTCCCACTTAAAAGGCACACAGTGGCAAGCTGGATTAAAAAAGCAAGACCTAATAATATGCTGTCCTAAAGAGACCCATCTCACATGTAATGACATCTATATACTAAAAATAAAAGGATGAAGAAAAATCTACAAAGCAAATGGAAGACAGAAAAAAACAGGGATTGTAACCCTAATTTCAGACAAAGCAGATTTCAAACCAAGATCAAAAATGATAAGGAAGGGCACTACATAATGGTAAAAGGTTCAATTCAAGAAAATCTATCCTAAATATATATAAACCCAACACAGGAGCACTCAGATTTATAAAGCACAGTCTTAGAGACCTACAAAGAGACATAGGCTCCCACACAACAATAGTGGGAGACTTCGACACTCCACTGACAGTATTAGACAGATCACTGATGCAGAAAATTAACAAAGATATTCAGGACCTAAACTCAGCATTGGTCCAAATGGATCTGACAGACCTTTACAGAAGTCCTCAACCCAAAACCAACAGAATATATATTCTTCTCATCACCACATGGTACATCCTCTAAAATCAACTACATAATTGGACATAAAACAATCTTCAACCAATGTAAAACAACCAAAATCATACCAAACACACTCTTGGGCCACAGTGCACTAAAAATATAAGTCAACACAATGAAAACAGCTCAAAAACATACAATTACATGGAAACTAAACAACATACCTTTGAATGAAATTAAAGTAAAAATCAATAAATTATTTGAAAATAATGAGAAAAAGATACAAACTGTTAGAATCTCTGGGACACAGCTAAGGCAGTGTTAAGAGGGAAATTCATAGCACTAACTGCCCACATCAAAAAGGTAGAAAGATATCAAATTAACAGACTAAACTCACAATTGAAAGAATTAGATAAAAAGAACAAATCATTTCCAAAGATAGCAGAAGATGAGAAATAACAAAAACCATATCTGAACTAAGGAAACTGAGACACGAAAAAAACACTGAGAAGATCAGCAAATCCAGGAGTTGATTTTTTTAAAAATTAATAAAATAGATAAGCTACTAGGCTAGACTAATTAACAAGAAAACAGAGAAGATATAAACACAATTAGAAATGAAGGGAATGCCTTTAATCAATCTTGAGTTAATTTTTGTGTAAGTTGTAAGGAAGGGGTGTCTGGCTTCAGTTTTCTGCATATGGCTAGCCAGTTTTCTCAACACGATTTGTTAAGTAGAGAATCCTTCCCCAATTGCTTGTTTTTATCAGGTTTGTCAAAGATAAGATGGTTGTAGATGTGTGGGATTATTTTTGAGGCCTCTGTTCTGTTCCATTGGTCTATATCTCTGTTTTGGTACCAGTATCACGCTGTTTTGGTTACTGCAGCCTTTTAGTACAGTTTAAAGTCAGGTAGAATGATGCCTCCAGCTTTGTCCTTTTTGCTGAGGATTGTCTTGGTCATACAGGGTCTTTTTTGGTTCCATATAAAATTTAAAGTATTTTTTTTTTCTAATTCTGTGAAGAAATCCAATGGTAGCTTCATGGGAATAGCACTGAATCTATAAATTACTTTGGGGAGTATGGCCACTTTGATTGATTTTTTCTATCCATGAGCATGAAATGTTTTGCCATTTGTTTGTGTTCTGTCTTAATTCTTTGAGTAGTGGTTCGTAGTTTTTATGAAGAGGTCCTTCACATCCCATGTAAGTTGTATTCCCAGGTATTTTCTTTTCTTTTTAGCAATTGTGAATGGGAGTTCACTCATGATTTGGCTCTCTATTATTGATGTATAAAAATGCTTGTAATTTTTGCACATTGGTTTTGTATCCTGAGACTTTGCTGAAGTTGCTTATCAGCTTAAGGAGATTTTGGGCTGAGATGAGTCTTCTAAATATGCAATCATGTCATCCACAAGCAGAGACAATTTGACTTCCTCTCTTCCTATTTGAATATCCTTTATTTCTTTCTCTTGCGTGATTTCCTGGCTAGAACTTCTACTGCTATGTGGAATAGGAGTAGTGAGAGAGGGTATCATTTTTCTTGTGCTGGTTTTCAAAGGGAAGGTGTCCAGCTTTTGCCCATTCAGTATGATATTGATGGGAGTTTGTCATAAATGGCTTTTATTATTTAGATATATGTTCCATCAATACCTAGTTTATTGAGTTTTTAGCATGAAGGTGTGTTGAATTTTATTGAAGGCCTTTTGTGCCTTGAGATAATCTTATGGTTTTTGTCATTGGTTCTATTTATGTGATAAATTATGTTTATTAGTTTGCATATGTTGAATCAGCCTTGCATCCCAAGGATGAAGCCAAGTTGAATGTGATGCATAAGCTTTTTGATGTGCTACTGGATTCAGTTTGCCAGTATGTTATTGAGGATTTTCGCATTGATGTTTATCAGGGATATTTGCCTGAAATATTCTTTTTCTGGTGTGTCTCTGCCAGGTTTTGGTATCAGAATAATGCTGGCTAAAATGTAAGACCTAAAACCATAAAAAACTCTAGAAGAAAACAGGCAATATCATTCAGGACATAGGCATGGGCAAAGACTTCATGACTAAAACACCAAAAGCAATGGCAACACAGGCTGAAATAGACAAATGGGATCTAATTAAACTAAAGAGCTTCTTCACAGCAAAAGAAACTGTTATCAGAGTCAACAGGCAACCTATAGAGTGGGAGAAAAATTCTGCAATCTATCCATCTGACAAAGCACTAATATTCAATCTACAAAGAACTTAAATGGGCCGGGAACAGTGGTTCATGCCTGTAATCCCAGCACTTTGCGAGGCTGAGGTGGGTGGATCATGAGGTCAAGAGATCGAGACCATCCTGGTCAATGTGGTGAAACCCCACCTCTACTAAAAATACAAAAAATTAGCTGAGCATGGTGGTGCATGCCTGTAATCCCAGCTATTAAGGAGGCTGAGGCAGGAGAATTGCTTAAACCCAGGAGGTGGAGGTTGCGGTGAGCTGAGATCATGCCATTGCACTCCAGCCTGGGTAACAAGCTCAACTCCATCTCAAAAAAAAAAAAAAAAAAAAAAGGAACTAAAACAAATTTACAAGAAAAAGACAACTCCATCAAAAAATGGACAAAGGATATAAACAGATACGTGTCAAAACAAGACATCTGTGTGGCCAAGAAACATCTGAAAAAAAGCTCATCATTATTCTGCCCTTCCTCATCCCCAAGCTGATGTATGGTGGTATTGTAAAGGACCTTTACTGGACACTCTGCCAAATAATTGGAGCAGCACTAGTGCTCTAGTCCAATTGGTTATCCCTTTTACCCTGGCATTTCATCAACAGAGAAAGAGAAATTATAACATCAGCAAATAAGAGAAGCTCCTTATAGGTCTTTTGATTCTCATGTTTATTTAGATGCAATTGAAGTTCCTTGAAGAGTACCAGGCAAATTCAAAGCCCAAGATCAGATAGTTGCAAAATTTAAGTCAATGTTATTTTAGTAGGTAACAATTAATTACAAATGTAGATTAGATAAACTACATTTATTACAACCAACAGAGGTTTGTTAACTATACTAAAGATGCTGCCAAAGAAATAGCTGAACAACTAGGATCCACTAGCCAAATGGTCTAAGAAAATAGAATAACCCTAGATATGATATTAGTGGACAAAGGTGGTGTTTGTGTTATGATTAAAACCCAGTGTTGTAACTTTATTCCAAACAACACCACTCCCAATGGGAGCATAACGAAAGCCCTCTAAGGACCTACTGCTTTGTCAGTGAGCTAGCTAAAAATTCTGGCACCAATAACATTATTTCAAATTGGCTCAAAAGGTGATTTGGTCAATGGAAAGAAACCATAACCTCAATTCTTACCTCTCTAGAAACTGTGATAGGTATACCTCTTCTTGTTAGATGCCTTGTCATACCATGCATCCGAGGATGCATGCAGAGGCTAGTAGTCACAACTCTTACTAAAATATCTCCAACCTCTCCTCTGCCCTATTCAGATAATTTTTTTAGAAGAACAAACATAACAAATGAGTCAAGACATGTTAAATGTTTGAAGGAGAATTAGAAAAAAGGAAGGAATTGTAGGAAATAAGAATAAATAAAAATGTTCCTCCTCAAATCTTTCTTCTTAGTTCATTATGAATAAATAATCGTTTCTTCAAAGGTTAATTTAATTTAAAGCTTTTGCTAATAATCTTAAAGTAGCTTTTATTCATAATAAGAAAATAAGTGTATCCTGTGTTCTTAGTTCTTACACTTTAATCTAGATATCTGCCCTGACATGCCTGGCCAAGCCCAGGCAAGTGTTAGGTCATAGCTTATTCTCCTTCTTATTTGGAAATATTGCTTCTCTAAGCATTCCTCAAGTTACTTCTTTTCCTTTGTTCTCCTCTGCCTGTACCTCTTTAGAAAAATTTTAAGTTGTTAGCCAACCAGGTGCATCCTAGACTGTGAAGTCTAGTTCCAACCAATGGAATCAGGACACAACAGTAGGGTGGATGCATTAGATATAAATGGCCCTGCCTCCTTTGTTCAGTGTCCTCTTGTGGCAAGACGGCTGATGGGAGCACCCTTTCTGCAGAAAGTAAAGTTGCCTTGTTGAGAAAAACTAAAAGAAAAAAAAGCTCATAATCACTGGTCATTAGAGAAAGACAAATCAAAACCACATTGAGACACCATCTCACGCATGTTAGAATGGTAATCATTAAAAAGTCGGTAAACAACAGATGCTGCAGAGGATATGGAGAAATAGGAACGCCTTTACACTGTTGGTGGGAGTGTAAATTAGCTCAAACATTGTGGAAGACAGTATGGTTATTCCTCAAGGATCTAGAACTAGAAATACCATCTGACCCACAGTCCCATTACTAGGTATATACCCAAAGGATTATAAATTATAAGACACATGCACATGTATGTTTATTGCAGCACTGTTCCCCAAAGCAAAGACTTGGAGTCAACCCCAAAACTGATCAATGATAGACTGGATAAAGAAAATATCATATACACCATGGAATACTATGCAGCCATAAAAAGATGAGTTTATATCGTTTTCAGGGACATGGAAGAATCTGGCAACTATCATTCTCAGCAAACTAACACAGGAACAGAAAACCAACCATCCATATGTTCTCGCTTCTAAGTGGGAGTTGAACCATGAGAATACATGGACACAGGGAGGGGAACATCACACAATGGGGCCTATCAAGGGGGTGGGGGGCTAGGGGAGGGATAGCATTAGGAGAAATATCTAATGTAGATAATGAGTTGACAGGTGCAGCAAACCACCATGGCACCTGCATGCCTACATAACAAGCCTGCACATTCTGTACATGTATCCCAGAACTTAAAGTATAATAATAATAAGATTATTATTATCTCCTCCTGCTGCATTTTAAAGCATTCTTATAGTACGTAGTTTTCCCTAATAAAAAATTTTTATGGCAATAATAAGATTATGATTATTAGTATTATATCATTCAAAAAAAAAAGAAAGAAATGTTGCTGCTGACCCCAGTGAAATAAAAACGACCATCAGAAACTACTGTGAACAACTCTACACACACAAACTAGAAAGCCTAGAGAAGATGGATAAGTTCCTGGACACACGCACCCTCCCAAGACTGACCCAGAAAGAAACTGATTCCCTGAACAGACCAATAATGAGCTCCAAAAGTGAATCAGTAATAAATGATCCTACCAATCAAGAAAAGCCCAAGACCTGTTTGATTCACAGCTGAATTCTACCAGATGTACAAAGAAGAGCTGGTATCGTTGCTACTGAAATATTCCACAAAAATTGAGAAGAGAATTCTCTTCAACTGATTCTGTGAGGCCAGGATCATGATACCAAAACCTGGCAGATACACAATAAAAAAGAAAACTTCAGGCCAATATCCTTGATGAACATCAATACAAAAATCCTCAACAAAATATTTGCAAACCAAATCCAGCAGCACATCAAAAATCTAATCCTCCATGATCAAGTAGGTGCCATCTCTGGGATTCAAGGTTGGTTCAGCATACACAAATCAATAAATGTGATTCATCACATAAAAAGAACTACAGACAGAAACCACATTATAAACTGAATAGATGCAGAAACATCTTGGTAAAATTTAACATCCCTTCATGTTTAAAAAAAAAATTAAACTTTCAATAAATAAGGTATTGAAGAAACATATTCAACATAGTATTGGAAGTCCTAGCCAGAGCAATTAGGCAAGATAAGTAAATAAAGGACATCCAAATTGAAAGAGAGAAACTCACACTGCCTCTGTTTGCAGATGACATGATTCTATGTCTAGAAAATCCCATAGTCTTAGCCCAAAAGCTCCTTCAGCTGATAAACAACTTCAGCAACGTTGCAGTATACAAAATCAATGTACAAAAATCACTAGCATTCCTATATATCAACAACAACCGAACCGAGAGGCAAATCACAAAGGTAATTTCATTCACAATTGCCATGGAAAAAAGAGAATACCTAGGAATACAGGTAACCAGGAAGGTAAAAGATCTCTACAATAAGAATTACAAAACAATGCCCAACTAAATCAGAGAAAACATGAATAAATGAAAAAATACCCTATGTTCATTAATAAGAATAATCAATAGCATTAAAATGGTAAACTAAACTGCCCCAAGCAATTTACAGATTCAACGTTATTCCTATTAAATTACCAATGACATTCTTCAAAGAACTAGAAAACATAATTTAAAAATGTATATGGAACCGAAAAAGAGCCAAATAGCCAAGGCAATCCTTAGCGAAAAGAATAACACTGGAAGAATCACGTTACCCAACTTCAAATGGTACTACTACAAGGCTACAGTGACCAAAACAGCATGGTACTGCTACAAAAACGGGTACATAGACCAACGGAACAGACTAGAGAACCCAGAGCTAAGCCTGCACATCTACAGCCATCTTATCTTTGACAAAGTTGACAAAAAGGTGCAATGGGGAAAAGACTCCTTATTCAATAAATGGTGTTGTGATAACTGGCTAGCCATATGCCGAAGATCCAAGGTGGGCCCCTTCCTTACAACATACACAAACGTCAACTCAAGATGGATTAAGGATGGGAGTGGTGGTTCACACCTGTAATCCCAGCTCTTTGGGAGGCTGAAGTGAGTGAATCGCTTGAAGCCAGGAAGTAAAGATCAGCCTGGCCAAAATGGCAAAATCCTGTCTTTACTAAAAGTACAAAAAAAAATAGCTGGATGTGATGGTATACACCTGTAGTCCCAGTGACTCAGGAGGTTGAGGCATGAGAATCACTTGAATCCAGGAGGCAGAGGCTGCAGTGAGCAGAGATGGTGCCACTACAGTCCATAAAAACCTTGGACGGTAACATAGGCAATACCATCTGGACGTAAGAACGAGTGAAGATTTCATGACAAAGACACCAAAAGCAATCAAAACAAACGCAAAAATTGACAAACGGTATCTAATTAAACTTAAGAGCCTCTTCGCAGCAAAAGAAACTATCAACACAGTAATCGGACAACCTACAGAATATGAGAAAATACAAACTATGCATCTGACAAATATCTAATATCCAGCATGTATACAGAACTTAAACTTACAAGAGAGAAACAACCCCATTGAAAGTGAACAAAGGACATCAATAGACACTTCTATAAAGAAAACATACATGCAATCAACAAACGTATGAAAAAAAGCTCAGTGTCACTGATTGTTAGAAAACTACAAATCAAAACCACAATGAGATACCATCTCATGCCGATCAGAATGGTTATTGCTAAAAAAGCCAAAAAACAACAGATGCTGGCAAGGTTGTAGAGAAAAAGGAATCTTAAACACTGTTGGTGGGAGTGTAATAGTTCAGTCATTGTGGAAGACAGTGTGATGATTCCTCAAAGACCTAGAGGCAGAATTACCATTTGATCCAGCAATCCTATTACTGGGTATATACCCAAAGGAATATAAATTATTCTATTATAATGCATGTGTATATTCATTACAGCACTATTTACAATAGCAAAGTCATGTAATCAACCTAAATGCCTATCAATGATATAATGAGTAAAGAATATGTGGTACATATACACCGTAGAATACTATGCAGCCAAAAAAAAAGAAATTAGATCATGTCCTTTGCAAGGACATGGATCGAGTTGGAAGTCATTATTCTCACCAAACTAGCTCAGGAACGGAAAACCAAACACTGCATGTTCTCATTTATAAGTGGGAGCTAAATGATAAGAACTTATGAACACAAAGAAGGAAACAACAGACACTGGTGCCTACTTGAGGATGAAAGGTAGGAGGAGGCAGAGAAGCAGAAAAGATAATGATTGGGTACTGGATTTAATACCTGGGTGATGTAATAATATGTTCAAGGAGACCCCATGACATGTATTTATGTATGTAACAAACCTTCACATGAACTCCCAAACCTAAAATTAAAATTAAAATTAAAAAAAGAAAACTGCAGACTAATACCTTTTATAAACACAGATGCAGAAGTACTCAGCAAAATATTAGCAAATTGTATCCAACATTGTATAAATAAATTATACACTGCAACCAACTGAGATTTATACCAGGTATGCAAGGCTCACTTAACATTTTAACACCCATTATATAATTTATCACATCAACAAGCTAAAAAAGAAAAATCACATGATCATATCTATAGATGCAGACAAAGCATTTGAGAAAATGCAACACCCATTCATGATGAAACCTCTTGCAAACTAGGAGTAGCAGAGAATTTTCTTAAGAATATCTACAACAAGCATACAGCTAACATCATAGTTAATGGTGAGAAACTCAAAATTTTCACACTAATATCAAGAACAAGGCAAGCTTGTCTTCTCTTATTACCTCCTTTTCAACATTGTACTGAAAGTACTAACATTCAGTAGGCAATAAAAAGAAATAAAAGGTGTACAGAAGGGAGAGGAAGAAGTAAAACTTACTCGTTTGCAGATGGCATTATCATCTACGTAGAAAATAAAAAGAAAAAACTACTCCTGGAACAAATGAGCAATTATACTAGGATTGTAGGATACAAGGTTAATATATAAAAGCAAATGTGAATAATACCGCAATAAACATGGGAATGTAAACATCTCTTCTACACAGCAATTTTATTTTTGTTTGGACAGATACACAGTAGTGGGATTGCTGGATCATATGGTAATTAAATTTTTTTAGTTTTTTTGAAGAATCTCCATACAAATGATTATACTAATTTACATTCTCACTAACAGCATACAAGGTTTCCTTTTCTCCATATCTTTGCCCACACCTGTTATCTTTTGTCTTTTTGACAATAGTCATTCTAACAGGTGTGAGGTGGTATTTCATTGTGGTTTTAATTTGAATTTGCAAATTAAAGAGTGCTTGAAACTAAAAATACAATACCATTTACATTAGCACCCAAGAAAATGTTTCTACTTATGTATAAATTTGGCAAAATATGTAAACGAAAAGCTATAATACTCTGATGAACAAAATAAAAGAGCTGAATAAATGAAGAAATATTTCATGTTCATGCATAGGAAGACTCACTATTACCAATACATAGATAATATATACATATTATCAAGTTCTTTCCAACTTGATCTATAGATTTAATGCAACCCCAATAAAAATCCCAGCAAGTTATTTTGAGGATTTCAATGAACTGATACTACCGAGAATAGCTAACACAATATTGAAGTAAAAGAACAAAGTTTGAGGACTGCCCCTACGCAACTTCAAGACTTACTATAAAGCCATAGTAATCAAGACAGTGTGGTATTGGTAAATGAATAGGCAAAGATCAAGGGGACAGAATAGAGAGCTCAGAAATAGACATAAATATAGTCAATAGATCTTGGACAAAGGCATAAGGGCTATATAGTGGAGAAAAACAGACATTTCGACAAACGGAGCTGCAACAATTGGGCATTCACATGCAAAAAAAAAAAAAATGAATCTAGACACAGACCCTTCACCCTTGATAAAAATTACCTCAAAGTGAATCACAAACCCAAATGTAAAGTGCAAAATTACAAAAAGCCTAGGCAGACAATCTAGATGACCTGGGGGGCATGGCACTGACTTCTTGGATGTAACACCAAAGGCATAATCCATAAAACAAATCATTGGTAAGCTAAATGCTATTAAAAGCTTCTCTGTGAAATACAATGTTAACAAAATGAAAAGACAAGCCACAGAAGGGGAGAAAATACTTGCAAAAGACAAATCTGATTTAAAAAATTGTGATCCAAAATATATAAATAACTGTTAAAACTCAACAATATGAAAACAACAATCCAATTTAAAAATGGGCCAAAGATCTTAACAGACATCTCATCAAAGAAGCTATACAGATGGCAAATAAATATATAAAAACATGTTTCCAATCATGTCATCAGAGAAATGAAAATACCGAAAAAATGAGATGCCACTATATATCTAGCAGAATGGCCAACATATGGAGCACTGATAATACCAAATGCTGGTGAAGATGTGAAGCAACAGGAACTTTCACTCATTGCTTTAGAAATGTAAAATGGCATATCCACTTTGAAAGAAAGCTTGGCATTTTCTTACAAAATTAAACATACTCTTATCTTATTATTCAATAATGGTGTTCCTTGGTATTTATCCAAAGGAGTTGAAAACATATTCACACAAAAACCTACATCTGGGTACTGACAGCAGCCTTATTCATAATTGCCAAAACTTAGAAGCAGTCAAGAGATCCTTCAGTAGATGAATGGATAAACTGTGGTACCTTCAAACAGTGGAGTGTTATACAGAACTAAAAGGAAATGAGCTATAAAACCATGAAAAGGTATCGAGGAAGCTTCAATGCATAGTACTAAGTGAAGGAATCCAATCTGAAAAGACTACATACCGCATGATTCTAACATTTAACATTCTAAAACAGGTAAAACTGTGGAGATAAAAAACCAGTAGTGTCCAAGAGCTGGAGGAAGAAAGGAGGAATAAGTGGAGCACAGCAGATCTTGAGGGCAATAAAAATTCTCTGTGTGATACTATAATTAATTACAGATACATGTCATTATACATTTTTTGCAAACCCATAGAATGCACAACATCAAAAAAGAACCATAATATAATGAACTCTGGGTGATTATGGTGTGTCTGTGTAGCTTCATCAATTGTACTAAATGCACTATTCTTGTGGGGGATGTTAATGATGGGAAGACTATGTATGTGCGGGGAAGGGAATATATGGGAAATCTCCCCGTTTTTCTCTTAATTTTACTGTGAATCTTTAACTGCTCTTAGAAAATCAAAGTCTTAAATAAAAAAAGAAGGAAACATACATACGCATTAAGTGATACTTCAAGTATAGTCTACTACTTTAATTCAAATAATACTATTTCTCAGCATATTGCTCTTGAGTACTTAAAAAAAGATATACGGCTATCCCTTGCACTAAGTTCCTGAATGCTGATATAAATAAATAAGAAACTAAGTTAATTTTCAAATTCTGGATATCAGACTTAAAAAATTCAAAATGTATCATCTTCTCAACCTTCTGTTGAAATGTTAGTCCATTCTCATAAAATTATCAATATTTTTTAAAAATAAAGTTACAAAGATAAAGGCAAAATTCTAAGTTCAGGGAAGACACAGGGCAAGAAAGGCTAAAAAGACAGTACACAATGGTCAGAAAAAAAGGAATATTGTAGATGTCAGAAGGTAATATACAATTTCAGAAAAAGTAGACTAAAAAGAAAATAATTCTTAACAGTCAAGTGAATCAGTGTTTGCTAGGTTACTGATGGAAGTCTAGTTATATAATAAACTTGTTGCAGAGATAAAACAGAAGATAGCATCCCTACTTTCTGAAGCAACACAAAAATATATTGAATACTAGGTTGCAAAGTGCAGACAGTAAGTGCAATAAAAATTTAGAAATAGAAGAATTAAATGTGGCCTAGTACACCAGACACCAGAGAAGGCTTTGAAGAGGAATTAAAACAAAGGCTGGTGTGGGTGTTAGTGGTCATTTTAAGAGGCAAAGCTGGAAGGAAGACATTTTAGGAAGTGGGTAGTTACACATTAAGACAAACCCTTAAGTACTAACAATTATTTCGTGTAGGTAATTTTGGTTTTCCTGGTTAAACTATAATTGTGTCAGTGCTATCCAGTGAGCTTAGCATGATCCCCAACAATCCTAGCAATCATTATTAGTACGACTGGGGAGGCAATTTGTGAGCACTTGGAGAAGGAAGTGGTGATCATTGCAACACACTATGTAACAACAAAGAATAAGCTATGCCAAGTAACCCCAGCCTCTTTCAGTCAGCCTACTAGCCTAAGAAAAGGAAAGCTATACGCAGAGTGCATATTAATTTCTAAAAAGTACTTAACAAAATCCCTTTTGTGGTGGTCTGTTAAAGATGGGGAAATAGAAACTAGATGATATTATAATGTGCCAGTTTGATATGCCTCATTAAATAATTGTATCTAACAAATGTTGAAGTATGGAACCCCAGAAGTTTCTAGAGAAAGAAATTGTACTTGGAACAAGAAAAGGAAGCTAATCTAATGATTTCTTCTCATCTGGTTACTAGAAAGTCATTGCTTGGTCCAGGACTTTTTTCAAATATTTTAAGGTTTTGTTTTTGTTCTAAGTTTAAATTTAATAACAACAGTGTGTTCTCTTCTCCTTCTTTTGCCCATTCACAGGGAAATTATGAAATTTTTTTTATTTCCTGATCCCTTGGTCAGGAGCAGTTGAACCTTCTCTCTCCTTTCCACCATATTCTATTCATTGAGTTTTTGCAGGTGTCTCATGTAATTAGATGTTGGATGGAGAGCTGTCTGTAGATCACAGGTTCATGAAGGGACCACCTTCAAGGTGCTTAGGTGTTCCTAGTGGAGGATAGACAGCCCTCATTCCCCTTCCCCATATGGAGTCCCTCCACTTTTTCTCTATACTCCAAGTTGCCCCTATGCCACCTCTTCTCCCTATTCTTATTGACAAATTATATCCAAATCTCCTCCTTTGCAAAACTTTTTCAAATCTTTTTAAGCTAGGGAAGAGAAAAGTGACCTTCAGAGCACCTCTGAGAGAGCAGAGGAGTAGGGATGTACATTAAAAAAAAAAGAGAGAGAGATTTCTATTTTGAGAGGCCTGACATTAAAGACGAAAATGGTTAGTTGTGAAAAATTAATCATAAGTAAACCACTGATAAAAAATAATCCCACAAAATAATTATGATGCTATCACCCATAAAAAAGTCACTTTTAACACTGGTGCTTTTACCTTTCCAGAAATTTATCTGTGTGTGTATAACAACAACATTATAAAAAATGAGTGAAGTTCTTACAACCTGCTGTTTTTAACTAGATATTTTTAGTAGATCTTAAACACAGCCACAAATTATTTGTAGCACTATTCATCACATCCAAAGGTAGGCTATTTCCTTATCACTGAGATCTGGTCGGGATATGTGACCTGCACTGACCCATGTGGTAAAAGTAACATTGTGTGAGTTATGGAGCCTCAAATAACAGAGGTACTCCACTCAGCATCACCAACCACCATTCAGATAACTGAAACTATCTTGAGCTCTCTGGCATCAGCTAAAGCCATGTACTTTTCAAACAAATCTCTTTCATAACCAGAGCTATGTAAGTGCTCTCAGAAGAGACAAGCAAAACCTTCCAGACTGCTGACCCACAGTATCACGAGAAAGAAATAGTTTCTGTTTTAAGCCACTAATTTCTTGTGACAAAAACTGAGTGTTAATATGTGGGAGATTCATTATATAGCAAAAAAAAAAGGGTGAAACATTTTAGAATGAACATAATTTCTGTCAACTGATAAATTTATGCAGTATTTTAATGGCAGCATAATATCCTATCATATGAACAAATCAAAATGTAGCCAATTTATTATTATTGGAAATTTAAGCCATTATAACTTTCAACTAGTATAAATTACTCTCCTTTTTCCACACAACGTATCTTAAGTCATAGCTTTATATATATAATTATTGTCTTTTAATAAACTTTTAGAAGTAGGACTAATAAGGTAAAACATTAGCAGGGTTTTGATTTGTACTGCTGAATAGTTGCAGCAATTTTAAAGTGTCATTTACCAGTGATGTGACAGGAAGAACAGAAGATAAATCACCCTGAGGATATGACTTCAAAGGACGTGAACAGTATTCAAATAATGAAGAACTGCATCATGTAAGAACGTTTGATAATATAGAGTCTCTCTAAATCTAAGAGGTAATAATACATCTCAATATACAGAAATAATGTAATGATACAGCTAATAAAGTGTACTTCTTTGAAACAAGGAATCCCTATTTCTAGAAGCATTTAGGTAGAAATTAATCATTAAGTTCATGGGTACCATAGTGAGATTAGGTGCCAAATTTCACCCTTTCCCCTGCCCAGTGATTCATCTAACTCTATGTCAGCATTAGGCAGCGATTAATCTCATCTAAAGATAAGCCATGCTGCCAGAATGACAGAGGTTAAAATCATTCTCAGCTCAGTACCCAGTCATCAGATATCCTAAGACCACCTGCATTTTTCCAGAATTCGTCCAGAACCAATGCCAAAATTTAACATAGCCTCAATGAGGTTTTTCTTTCAAAACAAACATCTCACCTACATGAAAGAGACAATAAAATCAAAATCTGGAGAAAAGCAGAAAAGATAGAGATATGGAGACAGAGAGTCCTAAAAGCAATCAAATATCTGCAGGTAGCCTACTGTATTAGTCAGGGTTATCTTAGAGGGACAGAACTAATAGGATATATGTATATATTTAAAGGTACATTTATTAAGTATTAAGTTACAAGGTCACACAATAGGCTGTCTGCAACTGAGGACGAAGGAGAGTCAGTAGACTCCCAAAACTGAAGAACTTGGGAGTCCAATTTTGAAGCTGGGAAGCATCTAGCACAGGAGAAAAATGTAGGCTGGGAGACAAGGGCTGCCTCTCCTTTTCACATTTTTCTGCCTGCTTTAAATTCACTGGAAACCAACTAGATTGTGCCCATAATCCAGATCTGGGATAGACCTGCCTTCCACAGCCCCCTGACTCAAACATTAATCTCTTTTGGCAACACCCACACAGACACACCCAGGATTAATACATTGTATCCCTCAATCCAATCAAGTTGACACTCAATATTACCCACCACACCTACTAAAAGTTTCCTGGATTTTAGCAGCTTTTCCTTTAGCACAGTGATCCAGCCAGTACTTTTCAAATAAATCTCTTGGTTGAACTAAAACGGTTTTGAATTTTTGCTCTCAGTCAGCAATCTTTAACACAGTCCTTTCTATCAAGAAGCTTACAAATTAATTGTAACTGCTGGGTAAACACCATATGGAATATTTGCTGTTGGTGATCTTGTTAGAGACTATGAAAAACATTTGACCATCTTTGACACATTAGGGATAGTTATTTTATCTGAGATATAGAATTCAAGCATAACTTACTGGCATTTGGGAAGCTTTTCAACACTACAGTGATGGGGTCCGCCCTATGGTAAATATTTGTTACTTTCATAGTTACTATAATCTTGGCAAAGTTCCCAAAAATACAGACTCAGATTCAACAAGCTCCAGCTAGAACGGGGCTGCCTGGTACACAGTTGCCGTGGACATTCTACAGTGGAAGTTCCCAGATGCTGGTGGAGTAAATGTTTGCCACCATAAACCACCTCATTTCTCTTTCCCTTTATACTTTATAGCTATGCTAGTTCCTCCTCTCTCCCTGTTCTTAGAATTTCACTGTTGTATGTTCAGATTAAGGATTATCAGCTGGTGAATTTTAGGCTCTAGCGATGGAACGGGGCGAGGGGGCAGGCAGCAGAGCATTGACAGCATTTTGTTGCACCTCACAAAGTTTTAAAAGGCAATGTATCTACACAAGTATTATGTTTTGCCATAGAACAAATAGCCTGTTTCACATTAAGTGTTATTAACTGCATGCTCCTTGAAGTTTGCAGCCCCTGACTAATGTAGCTAACAGTCTACTGTATAGTTTAAGTAGAAATATACTATTTTAGACAACAGTGAGTCCTTCCTGATACTCAGGATTGACAGCCTCCAAATGCAGTAGAGCTGAGATCCAGTTTAGATCTCCTAAAACTAGGCCTACCCAATCTACTCATGATCAAAAACAAGCTGCTCAGACTCTGAAAAAAACAGGATCAGAAAACAAAACACAGTGATATTAATCTTTCTACAGTTTGCTCCTTTTCCCTCAGAGGTCAAAATTTCATCCTATCCCAGCAACTGAGTTAAATCAGCAGGGAAGATTGAATAGAGGTCAGAATAGAAGCAAACAAGGTGATATGAAGTGAAGCATATGTGTGTGAACTTCCTTCACAGTTAACCACCTGAGAAGTAAATTTATTTGCAAATGTAAAAATGTATAACTTTTTGCTGGACCTGAACTGTTTAGATATTTATGCCACTTTTTGACAAACTCTTTGAAGTATTAGTCCCAAAGAAAAGAAAAAGCTTGAGTTGAGAATTTATGCCCTACAGTCCCATCTCTCTTTCCTCTCAATGATCATCAATGATAAAGTGAATACCTCCAGTAAGATCTCAGCATCTTTCAGAAAATAATAAATGGCCTATAACCTGCCTTTTCTCCAAATGCACTCCATGAAATACTCGTCTCAACAAATAATTTATGAAAAATAACAGCTGGAGGGATTTGTTTCCAAATAAGTTTGAGCAACACAGCACCCTCTATCACTAACCATTATTAATACACATATGAAAAGCTATCAGAAGCCCTAGTTTAAATAAACATGTTTAACTTTCTTTATTTCAATATAGTCCAAAGGTCCAGGATTGTCTTAGGAAACATTTTTAATGTCATTTTTTAAAATAGTATTTTTTAAATACACTCTGGGAAATTCTTACCAAGAGATTCCATGTCTGAAAGCTTCTGATATAAAGGCACATTTGTGTTTGATGCAGCTTTTCCTATGAAGACCAAAAAACAAATAAGAAGAAGAAATGGAAATTCACACTATCCATACAAATTAGGATGTGTAGCTGATAGTTGAAATAGTTTGAATATTTGTCGCCACCCAAATCTCATGTTGAAATGCAATCCCCAATCTGGGAGCGGGGGCCTGGTAGGTGTTTGGGTCATGGAAAAGGATCCCTCAGGGCTTGGTGCTGACCTTGCCATAGTGAGTGAGTTCCCAGGAGATCTGGTTGTTTAAAAGTGTGGAACCTCTCCCCGAATCTCTCTCTTGCTCCTTCCTTTGCCATGTGACATGACGGTTTCTGCTTCACCTTCTACCATGAGTAAAAGCTCCCTGAGGCCTTGCTAAAAGCTGATCAGATGCCAGAGCCATGCTTCCTGTACACTTAAATCTCCTTTCTTTATAAATTACCCTGTCTTGGGTATTTCTTTATAGCAATGCAAGAACAGCCTAATGTCAACCTAATGTCAGAATCCGAGAAGACAGGAAATTTACCAACCATCCATTGCTGCAGCTTTTGAAGTCATACTGAATTGTGTCCCTAATCCTAATGAATGTTTCTCTTTATATGCCCAAGAGGAGATAAATCTTCAAGAAAATTGGTTGAAAAAGGAATGAAGAAATGACTAGAATGGATATTTAACACTGTAGTAGGTCTGTTGCCTATGAAAAACTTAGTAGGTAGGGAATGAATATAAAAAAAAAAAAAAGCTTTGAAAACCTGAGTAGTGAAGACTGTCATTTTCATGTTGAATTCAGGCAGCTGTCAGCATCATAGGCCAACAGAACGACAAGACATTAAACTTCCTAGATACTGGAACTTGGTTATAAAGTACACCCCGCTGAAGATCCAGAAGGAGATTGACCACCATCCATGTGATCAGAAAAGTCAAAAGCATTTCACAAATACTGTGTCTGGAGAAACTATTGCTTTTTCACTTTTTATATTTTTTGGAGATGGGGGTCTCATTATGTTGACTAGTGTGGTCTCAAACTCCTGGCCCCAAGAGATTCTTCCAACTGAGCCTTCCAAAGGGCTGGGATTACAGGTATGAACCAGCATGCCTAGCTATTTCTTTTTTAAAATGTAAAAAACAAGGTGGAAAACAAAGTAAAAAAGCTCATCATGAAACATGAAGACTCGGAAGAACAGCAGAAACCTGAAAGTAATACGTTATAGAAAACCAAAAGAAAATTATAGGAATAATTTGACATTCTGAAGAAATACTTAGAACAGGCCAGGCATGGTGGCTCAAGCCTGTAATCCCAGCACTTTAGGAGGGTGAGGTGGGTGGATCATGAGGCCAGGAGTTCAAGATCAGCCTGGCCAACACAGTGAAACCCCATGTCTACTAAAATTACAAAAAATTAGCCAGGTGTGGTGGCGGGTGCCTGTAATCCCAGCTACCCAGGAGGCTGAGGCAGAAGAATTGCTTGAACATGGGAGGCGGAGGTTTCAGTGAGCCAGGATCACGCCATTACATTCCAGGCCAAGTTACAGTACAAGACTCTGTCTCAAAAAAGAAAAGAAAGAAATACTTATAGTAAATGAGTGACATTTAGTGAAAACAGTAATGGTTTGGGATGTAAGTACACAAAATGATTTCAAAATGGTGGGAAGGATTTTTGCGCGGTGAAAACCCTGTTGTGATCCTTAGTCAGAAGACGAAAAATAAGATTGTTTACTATAATAGGAAGCGTAGCTAGTGTGGTAAGCTGACTATTTTGACCACAGGGATATTTGGTGACATAAGACCCCTAGGAACAAAACAGATGTTTAGCTTACTAAAATACATTCTGATTCATAATATTTGAGAATCGTCCAATTCTCAGACCCAAGGCAATACACATTTCTCATAGTACTGCTAGTAATAATACTAACAGTAAAATCACTTGAAAACAGCTATGTGTCAGACATCGTTATAAATTCTTTATATGCATTTACTTATGTGTTCCTTATGGCAAACCTGTACTATTATTACTCTTGTTTTACAAATTTTACAAGTAAAGAATCTAAGGCACAAATGGGTTAGGTAACTTGCCCAAAGTCACAGAGCTAATAAGTGCCAAAGTCCAGTATTCACACCTGAGTGAAATTCATGCTCTTACACTGCTTTGCTTCGACCGGCTTTTATGATAGAACCAAGTAGAAGACCCTGGAGCTTCTTTTTCCCACCACAATATAATACAGAGGCCATAAACCTTCCTAAGGGAATCACTGGAAACATCGAAGGAGTACTGGAGGATGAAATCACGAAAGCAATGTAATCTCATGACTAGTTACAGAAATAAAGGCGGAAGCTTATTGTGATTCCTCTATCAATGGGTCATACCTGTATGTGAACGTGTGTGTGCATGTGTTCAAATAATTTTATACGTATAATTCCCCTTACTTTTTTCTTTCCCTTGCCATTTTTTATAAAGTATTATGTTGTATGTAGCCTTAAAATTTAGTTTATAGGTTGCAGAGTATCAAGATAGAATCACAAAAGAACTGAAGAGAAGTTGATTATAAGCCAGTCTGAAATTGCATGTGGATGGAGTGACATTTGCTTACTTCCCTTGGTAGAATATTAGAGAGGAGAGTATTGAAAATTAAGCAAGACATAAATATGTATTTTAGATACTTGAAGAAAGTTATTTTATGATACTCGTTTTATGTTTTATGCTACTTTTTTGAAAATATAAATATGTCCAGCTTCTAACCAGATCCTAGCTTTGTATCCTTCCCATTGTTTTCATGAGCTTTCCCAAGACTCACAATAAATAACTTTTATGTTAATTTAACCATATTGGTTTCCATTGTTTGCAAGTAAAAAATTTAACTACACATGTTTATTCTGTGTCTATGTGCTTAATTAAGGTAACTTATGCCTATATACAGGTCTTGGGAAAGTTGCCAAAAAAGAGAAATTTTTGTAAAAATAGAGAAGACAGAGAAAAATAAATGAATGAAGTAATAAAAAGAAGATCGATAGAAAAAAAGAGAATTTCAGCAGATTTATTAAGCTAAAAATACTTGTGTCAGGGAGTTTAACAGTCAACTCCTTCAAATGTTTTAGTCTGGACAGGAGAAGAAAACTTAGCTATGAATATATACAGTGATTAGCAAAGAAGCCAGGACATATAAAATGTGATGGAAGCCAAGAAAAGAGAAAAATATAAGCCTAGAGGGAGAAGATAAAATGAAGCAGTTCCTATTTACCTAACACATCCAGGTCTTATAGAGGCATAAACAATGTAGAATACTGCATAGAGTTGAGAAGAACTAGGACTGAGTAAAGAACATCACTGAGCAATGGGACAATAAAAAGGCCAGGTAGGACATTAGCAATGACAAGGAAACAAAGTAAGGATGAAATTGTAAAATTTGAAACATTCACCCTTCTCAGTAAATACAAAGTAAATCAATTACAAAAAGTCAGAGTTAGGAGTAGAAGCAGATTCCAAACCAGTTGGAACTGCCACCTCTAGAAAAGTAACAAAAGTCTGCAAGAGATGAATCAAATGATTTCTAAGGACCAGTGACTATCCAGCATGAATTTGCAATGGATCCCGTAATAGCGAGAAGTGAGAATTTGTAATGGATCCAGCAATAGTGAGAGCAGAAGCAGAGAATGAGACTCATTCAAGCATGGGAGCCATCAAAGCAGGAGCAACAGAAGGCCAAAAGGACGATGATGCCAGGGGGGATGGGAATGCTCACCTGGCATGTATTTATGGAAAAGTGTGTGCTTTTTTACACTACTTAATGGAACAAGTATAAAAATAAGCATAGCCCCTTTACCTAGAACAAATCCAGCCAGGCTTTATGAAAATTATTTAGCATTTTTGTAAAACATTAAATACCAATCTGTACCAAGGCAATGGTATAGCTACTGCATAAAGTGAGTTTTGTTTTGTTTTTTGTTTTTTGTTTTTTTTTTTTTGAGACGGAGTTTCGTTCTTGTTACCCAGGCTGGAGTGCAATGGCACGATCTCGACATGATTTTGTATTTGTATAGGCCTTTATAGTTCACAAAGCACTTTCATAACATTTACTGAATTCTTACAACTGTAAGGTAGTATAACCTAAAGGAAGGCTGATTTGATAGGCCCATTCACATAATAGCCAGATACAGCATTTATCTCAACATATTCCCAAAGCGGTACCTTTCATGCCAACAAACCAGCCTGCAGCTATCATTTCCCACCAGCCAGACTCATTCTCTCTGATTGTGTCTCACACTTGTCCACTTTCATTACCCATAGCTACTGCTATCAGTGCCCACTGTGAGAATACTCAAATTCCTAGGAAGTGTACTGTCTTCAGATATTCCCAATGCTGCCAGTACTAATAGAACCAGAGCAATGCTGAGGCCTAGGCAAGAACCAGGAACACAAGCTCTAATATAGCTCTGGGTAACACACTGCCACCTGGATCACAAAGTAACTAATCTTTAATCAGATTTTCATGAAGTCTCATGTGAATAATCCTGTCAGCTTCTCATCCTTGTTGATAACCCTCTACTCAAATAAGTACATACCCAGTACCAGTAAAAAGATCTAGTTTCAAATCACCTTCTCTATTTTTCCCTCTCATCTGTGTCTAACTCATCTTCTACAAAACAATCTAGTTAATTACGGATGTCAACTTTCTTAAAAGCAATGTCCTCCCAGGTTCCAAAAGCCACAATGTCTCTAAACCTGCATTTTGGCAGATATCGAGATCTTCATATACCTAAAAGTTTCACTGTAGTGCCTTTTGGTGAAAATACAGAAAATGTCCCCCCTAAAAAGTGAATTCATATTCACCCTGAAAGGTGAACTAAATACTTCACTGAAGATCTTCTTAATAAATAGTTTTAGGTCAATGGAATACCCTTAAAAAAAAAAAAAAAAGTAAACTTGAGTCCTGTCTTTGTCTGTTCCTGCTGCTGTACAACAAAATACATCAGTCTGAGTAATTTACAAACAGAAATTTATTGCTCACATTTCTAAAGACTGGGAAGTCCAAGATCAAAGCACCAGCAGATTCAGTATCTGGCCAAGTCTTGTTATCTGCCTCAAAGGCGGCACATTCTTTCTGCATCTTCACAAGGTAGAAGACCAAAGGGGACTAACAAGCTCCTTCACACTTATTTTATAAGGGCACTAATTCCATTTATGAGAGCTTTGCCCTCATGACCTAATTATCTTCCAAATCCCAACTCCTTCTAATTCCATCATCTTGCTGATTAGGTTCTAATATACAAATGTCAGAAATACGCAAACATTCAGACCATAGCAATCCTTACCCCAAATCAAAAATAAAAATTAATTTCAGATAAACATCTAGATGTTGAAAGATGAAACAATAATGGTGCCAGAGAATAATATAGGAGACTATCTTTATACTCTTGGCACTGGGAAATATTCCTTAAACAAGACTATAAGGTAGACTTTATTCAAATTAAAAACATCAGCCGTTCAGAAGAAATTATACGGGAATAAGTAAGCAAGTTAATAAATGAGAAAAAGTATTTCTGATAAATTTAATAAAGTATGTGTTGACCACGCGCTGTGGCTCACGCCTGTAATCCCAGCACTTTGGGAGGCCGAGGCAGGTGGATCACGAGGTCAAGAGATTGAGACCATTCTGGTCAACATGGTGAAACCCCGTCTCTACTAAAAATACAGAAACTTAGCAGGGCATGGTGGCGCGTGCCTGTAATCCCAGCTACTCAAGAGGCTGAGGCAGGAGAATTGTCTGAACCCAGAAGGCGGTGAGCCAAGACTGCACCATTGCACCCCAGCCTGGGTAACAAGAGCAAAACTCCGTCTCAAAAAAAAAAATAAAATAAATAAATAAATAAATAAATAAATAAAGTATGTGAACCCAGAATAAATAAGAACATCTACAAATCAAGAAAAAGGCAGACAACCCAACAGAAAAACAGGCAAATGCTATGAGCAGGCACTTTGCAAAAGACAATTTCCAAATGGCAGACAAACACATAAGAGAATGCTCAAATAATTAGTCGTCAGGCAAATGCAAGTTAAAATCACAATGTGATACTACTGTATACTCACAAGAATGACTAAAATTGAAAAGATAGATAAAACCAGTGTTAGAGAGGATGTATAGCAACTGCAACTTTCATAAAGTGTTAGTAGAACTGTAAATTGACACAGTACTCTGAGAAACTGTTTTCCAAGGTCTACTAAAGCTGAACATATATATATATATATTTGGTGTGTGTATGTGTGTGTATATATATGTATATAGGTATATACTAAACATGAATGCACACATATGTTTACCAAATGATGTGTAAGAATGTTCCTGGAAGGGTTATTTTTTAAAGTTCTAAAGTGTAAATCACTCAAAAGTCTATCAATAATCAAATAAATATGTTGTAATATATTAATTGAATGGAGTACCAAATACTGATTAAAATTCATGACCTGGCCAGGCATGGTGACTCACATCTGTAATCCCAGCCTTTTGGGAGGCCAAGGCAAGTAGATCATCTGAGGTCAGGAGTTCAAGACCAACCTGGCCAACATGGTGAAACCCCATTTCTACTAAGAGTACAAAAATTAGCTGGCATGATGGCAAGTACCTGTAATCCCAGCTACTTGGAGGCTGAGGCAGGAGAACCACTTGATCCCAGGAGGCAGATGTTGCAGTGAGTCCAGATTACACCATTGCACTGGGCACCAAGAGTGAAACTCCATCTAAAAAAGAAAAAAACAACAATGAACTACTGCTGTAAACAAATACGTGGACTAATCTCACAGACATAATGAACAAAAGAAGTTAAACACAAAATAGTTAATACTAAGTGATCGATTTAAATAAAGTTCAAAAACAGTGTTATTTCAGAAAATGAATGTCGTGACCCATACTGGAAAGCATGTGTTTAAACACACATGTAAAAAAGAGTTTTCCAAGAGTGCTATTTGAGCACTATGTTGAGAACAGTGTTATTTCAAAGAATAGATGTTGTGACCACACTGTGGTGCATTTAGTGAAGTAATCAAATGCACATGGTTTTAAAAATAAATAAATAAAGTTTAAAAAGATGCAAAGCTAAGTCATGGTATTAGCAGTCAGTATAGTGGTCATCTTTGGGGTGAGAATGGGTGGAGGCCCTGACTGGTAAGTACCATGAGGGGGCTTCTTGGAGGCTTGTAATAGTCCATTTTTAATTCTGGGTGTTCACTCAGGTGTTTACTTTGTGGAAATTTTATCATAGAGTTACATAGTTATGCCAAGTAAAATCTGTATGTATTTGTTTTCTCTAATAAAACAAAATTATTTTTTAAAATTCTCCCCAGAAAACATAAGGCTTGAAACTTTATAGTTTGGAGAATTTCTTGGCTGATATCTATAGTTATCATTAGAAATCTTTTATATTTTATTGTGAACTTAGAACAAGATAATTTCTAACAACATAAATTCCTAACAGCTAGACTTCTCAGAATAATTGCCAAGAAGACTAAAAGGGAGATAAAATTAAGTTGGAATTGTATACGAAGTCTCATACATTTTAAATCTTTAACTGAGTAGCTATTGCAAGTAATATAGTTGACACTATAAGAGGACACAGAGACAAAGAAAATACAGGCCTTACCCTTAGTGTCCTCACATCAAGGGAACAAAAGAAGTAATGTCAAAATGTACAATTATTAATGTAGTTTTTGTGAAATTGCTGTCCATCTCTGACAAGATCATGAGTACTTTAAGAGCAGGGATAATGCATGTTTTCCTGGATTCCTAACATAGTTTCAGTAACAAGGTGGACACTAATTATAAACTGAATAAGAAAACAGATGGATAAATGGATAATGAATAAATAACTGAGATTCACACTGCTTTGAGAAGTCAAAGCAAAAAACACGAGTACTTATCTGGGATGGGGGGTAGGTGATTGTGTAAGGTTTAAGGAAAGAATGGCATTTTAGATATATTGCAGAGAAGTTTGACGTTTCGTTTAAATTTCATTTTTTCTCTTAAGAACTGTAAACAATGAGAAACCAGAAAATTATTTTTTAGTTTTTCACTTCAAATAGAATACATGGGCTTATTTACTGCCTTCTAGTTTTTTATTATGCATGTATCCATACATGATAATTACATATGATATATGTAGGCATAAATGTATCTGTATGTGTGTGTTTGAGATAGCTCATGTACATCTTTTCTGTAGTTGCAAGTCTATGAACTATATGCATCCACAGTATTATCAAACTATTATGAAACATTGTACAAAGAGCATTCCTTATTCTGTGGCTGAAGCCATATGTTAAAATAATGCCATAATGTCAAAAGTTAGGAAAACTTTGGAAGCTTTATTTTGAATTTGGTTTAAATGAATATTGGGAATATAAAAGTCTTATCCTGGATTAAACTTGAAAAAATTAAAACTGCTAACATTATTAGATTATGGTAATATTTTAAGTGGCTTTTTTTTTTCTTTGAGACAGAGTCTCGCCTTGTCACCCAGGCTGGAGTGCAGTGGCACAATTTCGGCTCACTGCAACCTCTGCCTCCCAGGTTCAATCAATTCTCCTGCCTCAGCCTCCCAAGTAGCTGGGACTACAGGCACACGCCACCATGTCCAGCTAATTTTTGTTTTAGTTGAGATGGGTTTGCACCATGTTGGCCAGGCTGGTCACGAACTCCTGACCTTGTGATCTGCCCACCTTGGCCTCCCAAAGTGCTGAGATTATAGGCATGAGCCACCACGCCTGGCCTTAGGTGGCATTTCTAAGTATTGGATTTGACATGATCTTGGCTAAACAGGGGAAAGTAGCATATATTCATTCAGGAGACAAATGACAGCATGAAAAAACTGAAGATTAAGACCAAAATTATTTTGTGTTATTTTATCAGAGGACATTTTCAATTTTAAGGAATAAAATAAAGTGAATGAAGTGAAAGGTAAAAATATTTTTTAAACCATATGAAAACATATAAATGGGGAAACAAAGATGGTCATGCTTTGAAGTGATTGGAACTTCAATGAAGATTCAACTCTGATTTCTGGAGCTACGAAGAATGGACTTTTGTGGACTAATGGAAATGTGCTGAAATAGATTTATTAAAGGTCATTTTTACAGTGAACATTTTTAGGAAAGGGAAACCTCAGGGAAAATGAAGCAAAGACATACTGAAGGAAAGATGGCAGAGCAGGCAGAAGCTGTACATGTTCCAGCAGATGAATCTGAGTGGATCAATAGGCTTCTCGAAAATCTGTTAAAGCAGTTTCACGGGTCTGACAACTGGAGCAAGATGGCAACCCACCAAGAAAACTCCTGTTTGGGTTGGGCTGTCAAGTTTGTGGGCGCAACAAAGGAGAACTTGTACATGACAGAATCCGACTGCATTAGTTAGCTGCACAGTTGTTAACTAAGCTACATACGGGCTAAAAAAAACTTTTGTTGTAAAGTGAAAAGACTCACATGATAATTGTGTTCACTCAGACATTTGCTGTGAAAATAGGGAGTGTTTTAGCCTTTTCAGTGTCACTCTTAGCCTCTATAATTAACCACATGCCTGCGGAGTCTAAAAGACTGAGTGATTCCTGATTGTGTGTCCTCTAATATGCTTAGCAGACAGGAGCATCAGTGGTGACTTCCTGACTCTACTGATACTTCAGTATAACATGATTGTTCTCTGTACTCACTTTACATTTGGAAAAGTAACATTCTGCTGTAGAAGTAGAAGAGCTTTGTGTTTACTGTTCCATTTTAATTGCCTTCAAATGACCTGAATCTCATCAGATTCTTTGTCGGAATTGGCAGCATATGACGAATTTGATGCATTGACACAATATCCCTTGAATTTAAAGGGAGGGGCCATGAAAGCAGCTTTTGATTCTAATGCAGATACTCACAGAATCTAAGCTAAAATTCAATGCATAAAAATCAGTTTTGTTTCTGCCAAAATAAATACACTGCTAGAATTTGAGAACAATGTTCATCTTTTTCTCATTACTATTTTTATTTACTTGCATTTCTATATTAATACTATTTTTCAGGAAGTTTTTCCCCCCTACTATTCCAAATAGGCTAGTATTATTCACATTAAAATAAATGGAATGACTAAACAAAATCATTATTTTTGTTAAATCAAGTATCATAGATATTACATTCGTGTAAACATATTGAAAAAAAAATTCACTAATCAACCCAAGTTTATTAAAGAGCAGCGTCCCTTCTTGTAAGGAGCACATATTGTAAATGACAACTAGAATCAGAAGACTCTTATAAAAATGAGGATAACTATTCCCTAGGCAGAACAACAAAACAAAAATAAACAGTTGTTTCTAAGGTTTTCAGACTGGTATTTTCAGTGTTCACAGTTTATATTATCTCTTTGAAGAGATAATACTATGATCTTTACAGAGTGGTACGGATTCTGTAAAGTGTGTTCAAAGCCATGGTCTCTGATAAAAATGATAGAAATAACTGTCTTTCTCAATGCTTTTGTTTTGCTATAGACCTGAACTTGGTCAAGGTCATGGGTTCAAGACCTTTGCAAGCCAATTAGATTGTTTTTCTTCTCTGTTAAAGGTTACCACAAAAAAAAAAAAAAAAAAAAAAAAAAAAAAAAGCTAACTGTTTTTCAATACATGTTCTTAGTGTTAAAGGTGATACGGGAAAGGAATGTGTATAGCTCACTGCAAATATTTCACCAATCCTTGAAAATCAATCTAAAGGCCATATCCTATAATAATAGCAGTATACTGTAAAAGACCAGAGTATACCACCCCGAAGGGTTATTTCAAGCTGATTATTTTTAAAAACTGCAGACACAGAAGAATCTCTGCAAACAGAGAAGTAACCCTTTTGAAGGGAAATTTACAACTATATAGGAAATTATTTGTAAGGGCATCTCCTGCTCAGCACCAGGTAGAAAAGGATGACTCTGAATTAGTAGAAATGCTTATCAATGGAGAAGGCATAACTTAAATCTGTATAACAAGCCTTACATTTGTTTATCTTGCTTTTCCCAGGCATCTCCCCATGACTGTCCTTTTCCCAACTCTTTTTTTCTATGTTTCAGTGGATTATGGCATTCAAAGCCATCTCTGAGATTTCTTCATTTCTCTGGGTGTGTCTCATTTATACATGAGGTAAACAATTAACCCCCAAAGGACATAGGGGTTAGGACTGCTGACCCCAACACATTTGAAAATCCACAAATAATGTCTGACTTCCAAAAACTTAACTAGTAATAGCCTACTGTTGATCAGAAGCCTTACAAATAACATATATATTCAATTAATACATATTTTCTATGATATATCTATCATATACTATATTCTTATAATAAAGTAAGCTAAAGAAAGAAAAAAGTTATTGAGAAAATCATCAGGAAGATAGATTTACTATTCATAAGTAGAAGGTCAGTTTATCAAGCATCTCCCACCCTCAATATCTGATCACCCTGAATAACTGACTGAATTTCTCATCCCTACCATTCCCATGTGATATTGGATTAGACTGGCCTTCCTTCAGGAAGAATTATGTTAGACCGATTTAGCAAGAATCACCCCATCCTCTTAATAATTTTTTATCCACCAATCCCATTAATCTAATCCTTAGCTATAAATCTCCTCTTCCCTGTTGTAATTAGAACTGAGCCCAGTCCTATACTCAGGTCTCCTATTCCCTATTGCAGTTTTTCCTCAATAGTATAAGTTTTTAACCATTTCAGCTACTGCCAAGCTCTCATTTTTCTTTAACACTTGTTCTCCTACTTTACTAAATGAAAAGGAGTGGCCAACATGGATTTTATTTTATTTATTTATTTATTTTTAGAGATGAGGTCTTGCTCTGTCACCCAGGCTTGAGTGCAGTGGCACAGTAACAGCTCACTGCAGCTTCAACCTCCCAGAAAAAAATGATGCTGCCACGTCAGCTTCCAGAGTAGCTGGGACTACAGGTACATGCTACCATGCCTGGCTAAGTTTTTTAAAATCTTTTGTAAACTTGGGATCTCACTATGTTGCACAGGTTGGTCTGAAACTCCTAAATCGAAGTAATCATCTCACTTTGGCCTCCCAAAGTGCTAGGACTCCAGACACGAGCCACCACACCTAGCTGGGTTGACATATTTTGAGGGAGGTATACCAGACTATTGAGGAAGCTCCTGTATGGTTGTTGATGCTGATCGCAACCGTATATAAGAGGCAGTTGGCATTAGATAACTAAAAACAAGATGCGGAGAAAATGAGCAGATGTATCAGTCAGGCTTTACTCAAGATGTGCTGTGAAGCCCTGAGATTTGACTCAGACCTTGATTTGGTAAAATAAAATAATCATTGTATCTTACATTTTCTAATGTCTGTCTTACAATGAATGTACCATACTTGTTCACTGAATGACTAATGCCTTGCACTAGTATCAGTGTTTTTAAGTTCTCAGTGTTTCAAAAAGATTTTGTTTTGTTTCTCTGGATAGTGATGATTATGTATTATACAAGCATTAATGAAAATGTGAATTCATTATTCTTGCTCAATGTTTAGAGGAAAGGTTAGGAAAGGGAAGACATAAAACAGTAATGCAAAAGGAACTAGTAGAAAGGAATAATGAGAAACTAAAAATGTATTTCTCTGAGATTTGGGGATAAGAATACTGGTGTGAAAGGATGGAGGAATGGAGGAAACCAGTGGATAGTACCGAGATTAGTTAGAAAAACTACTTGCCTCTGGGATATAACTTACTATTTCTGAATACTAAGTTTAGGGTAAACTTTTATTAATTTTTGGTTCTTTCAATTTAAAAATCATAAGCTCTTTGAGAACACAAAAAGCTTTTTTTTTTATTTTATACATTTCCCAGTTAAAGCAAGGGATTTAACACGTAACTTTAGTATTCTGTTTTCCATGCAAAGTGCTTTATCTCTCAACTGCATTATGTCATACCATATGAAATGAATACCAAAGCACGAATATGTCTTCATCAGGCAGGTGACACCCTCAAATATTTTTTTGAAGCATCATAAAGTATGGCTATCTTTAGGTTGGCAGTAATCATAAAGAAAGTGCCAAACGCTTTTCACCAAAGGAATTCCAAAATCTATGAGAGTTTACATTTTCATATCATGTTATAATAAATATTACATCATTTTAATATAGTGCCATTCATTTACAATCACTTACTTATACCCAAAAATAGTTTCCTGCCTACTTCATTACTGTCAGCTACAATGAGGAGGGGGACAACTGGCCAGCCACTGCAGTGGAACTAAAGAACAATATGTGTCAAAAAGAGACTATTTAGAGTTAAAACTGTTGAGGAAATTACAGGTGGCAGTTAAAATTGTAGGTGGAATTTCTGTGAGAAGAATGTAATTATTCAAACTGGATTTTAACCAACACACCTGAGCACTTCAAAAAATATTTTTTAATGCCACAAATAAAAATCTCCTTTTTCCCATTCCTCAGTGGAAAGATACCTATTCTTGGGGCAGGTTGAATTCCTGAGGTTTTGCTTTAGTTCTGGCTCAGCAGAAAAAGTGCCACCTACTGAATTGCCAATCTCCTTCCTGTGGGGATCTTTGACAGGCAAAGAAAACCATTATTAGGTATTTTATGGTTCTTATTAGCATTCGATATCTTAGAATCTGTGTTTAAATACTTTTCATTAAGTAGGTCAAAACTTTTAAGTTCAAAAACTGTACCGAGGTCACAACTGAAGATTACTGATGTCAGTCAGCCTGGGGTGGGGAGTGGTTTGAAAATTATTTTCCTCTTGTATCTCAATCAAGAACATATTTCTCCAATTACACAAAACACGTTAGAACTACTTTCCATGATGGCAGCTGCGGCAGAACACCTACAGGGCAGAACGTTAAGGAATACTGAAAGCTGAGATTAGACAGCAAAGAGGCCACGCCAAGCAGAAGTTGATGACCCCTCACAGTGTTTTGTGAAGCATACAGGAAGCATTCCTTTGAGTATTTTTGGAGGAAACAAAACTCTCCTTTGAACATAATTGTGAAAAAAAATCAAAACGTAGACAATTAAATGTAACGGACGCAGCAAGAATGATTTGCAAATCAGTCAAACCTCAGAACCAGAAACTGTTCAGAAAGCTCGACTTTGCAGTGTGGGTTGATGGCATTTATGAACAGAAAAGAGGGACTGAAACAGTTTGATTGGTTACAGCCTAGTGTTTGCCTTATTTGAACAAGATCTAATCAGTTGGTAGCCTATGATTGGCTGAAACTTAGCTGCTGTAATTGGCTAACACATTCTAAATTAGACTCTCAGTTTGTTTATGTGCTAAATTAGGTTGCATTCCTTGCACAGGAACTGAAGGTATGAAGGCATCCTAGTGCCAAGTATAGTTTACTAGTTGTTATTCAAAACCTGAGATCGAGCACTTTTCACATATGAACTAAAATTGTAGTAATTTAGGTATTTGGACTCTAATACCATAGGCCACATCTTTATGGCTAACTGCTAATAATACAGGAAACTTCATAGTCCCTACTCTGCCCCTTACAGGGTGTGAGGCTTATTTTCCTCATTTGTTATCAGGGACATTAATAACAGACGCCATCCAATAGAATTGTTGTATTAGATGGGTTAATAACCATAAAACACCTAGAAGGAGAATGGGCCTGTAATGAGTGCTGTAAAATTGTTTCGTATTATTGAAAGGAAAACTTTAGACAAATTAATTTTAAGAATTAATTGAGCAAAAAATGATTCACGAATCAGGCAGGCCCCAGAACCAGAATAGGTTCAAAGTGAGTCTAAGACTGTCACATCGTCAGACAACATTAACGGACAGAAAAAAAAAGTAATGTACAGAAACAGAAGTGGGTTATAAAAACAGCTGAATTGGTTACAGCTCAGCATTTATTTATTGGAACATGGTTTGAACAGTTGATCACCTGTGATTGGCTGAAAATCAGCTGCTGTGAGTGGCTCAAACAGCTACTTGTTACTAGAGTGGGTTATAGTCTGTTTATACATCAAGGTAGGTTACAATTTACTATGTATGGGTAAACCTTTATGCCAGACCTAAAATATGTATAGAGAAACCTTTAGACCAAACTTAATTCAATTTGAGATAAGTATTATCTCAAAATGGACTGACTAGTCCTTTCCAGGAAACTCAATGTACACTCAGAAAATACCAGGAATTGGAGACCACAAGAAAAGAAACTCAGATTTCGGAGAACAGAAATACTTATCGTGGTCATATTTGCCTAAAAACCTTAATAACTCCCCAATGACGTAGAAGTCAATATCAGAATTTCCCTCCGTATTATTGTATAGACTGTAATATAAACTTACACTTTAGTCAATAAAAAGTATGTAATTCTCATTTTAGCATATGTGTTTAGGCATTCTCAATAACTTCTACTTTTTAATAAAGTTTTTTGTTAAAAAAAAATCCATTCAGGTATTTAAGGAGCATAAGCTGCTGGGCAGCCAAAATGAATGACAGACATACTGTTTGCTACATCAACAATATCTAGTCTAGGTGATCCTTTCATATTCTAGTGCCCAGAGTAGATTAAAGCAGGTAAAATTACGCTTTACAATGCTTTTTTAAATAAATTATTTGTATTATAATATTATTTTTAGATTACAAAAAATTAGAGAAGGTAGTAAAAAGTGTTTCTATATAACGCCCTACCAGTTTCTCCTCTTATTAACATCTTACATTTGTCATAATTAATGAGCCAATATTGACATAACATTATTAACTAAAGTCCATGCCCCATTCATGTCTCCTTAGTTTATACCTAATGTTCTTTTTTTCTGTTCCAGGAATCCATCTGGAATCCTACATTAGACTTAGTAGCCATTTCTTCTTAGGTGGCTCTTGACTGTGACAGTTTTCAGACTTTCCTTGTTTTCGATGATCTTAACAGTTTTGAAAAGTTCTGGTCAGATATTTTACAGAATATTCTTTGATTGGGATTTTCTGATATTTTTCTCATGATTAACATGGGATTATGAATTTTGGAAAAGAAGATATTTATGTAGTTCCTTAATCAGTACAAACTCATAGAAATTTATTTTTTTACTTTAGATTATAATACAATACAACTGTTTTGTTGCTCAAATTGTTCCAGCTTTCACTTGACTCCTGTGTCCTTTTGAAATACCCTCATCGTTGTGAGGCTGTTTTTTGGTTAGGAACAGGGTGGGCTTTTTAGTTCGCCTTTACTTTTTGGCACTATAATATGTTCCAGGCTCATCTTGTATATTTGCTACCACAGTACTAAAAGAAGCCATGAAGCACTGGTTTATTTTATTGGACAATGGTATTAGAAACAAAGATCTGGGTGCTAGCTCTGCTTATCACTACTAGTACGTCATTGTTTCTAGGCTCTCTCAGCTGAAGCAGCAAGAAAAAAAAAATATATATAGGTGTATATTAGCTTTGAATCTATATAGATGAAGTTGTAAAGAATGGCCATTTTATCAATATTTGATTTTCCAATCCATAAACTACAAATACCTCTCCGTTTATTTGAATTTTCTTTGATTTCTTTCATCGACGTTTTATAGTTTTCTGCATACCCAACCTGTACATACTTTTTTAGATATATACCTAAGTAAAATGTTTTTGTGCTATTTTTGTATGGTCTGTTATTTTAAATTTCAAATTCTAATTGTTATTGCTGCTATACAGGAAAACAACTGACTTTTGTATATTAAGCTTGTAGCTCACAATTGTACAGGTTTTACCCACAAAGATGCCACCAGGTCCTCACAATAAAAAAAGCAAAAAGAAATCACCTCATATCTTTGATGGATAGATGGGGAAAGTAATCACTTTGGAATGCCAAAACAGTAGGCTACTGTCCAGTGAAGAAGCCATTACCAAAGTTGTATCTCCAATAGGCAGGAGAGTAATATGGAATTCCAGGCCTCTCTACCCTTTCATCTAAGTGGGGGAGAATATGAATGTAAGAATTACTTGTGAAGGTCACTCCAGGGACATAGGCCCACTAAAAGATTAAGATTTGATTATAAGATTATAAAGCATTTTCCTCCCCGACTCTTTTTCATCACATTAACAGTAAAAAGTAGATTACAGCTGAAAAAGCTGCAAAGCTCAGATTCTATGAAAGATCTTAAGAAAACCCGAAGCCAACAAAAACAGGCCATTAGTGAAATTTAGTCTCTGACACCTACAGCTACAACAAATGTTGAATATTGTCCAATTGCTAGTCAGATTCAGATAAATTTCACACTAATGTCCTATTAACCTCAATACCTGTTACCTAATATATCATAATCTGATTGCAACAAAAACTTGTAAGGCATTCCAAAAGGCAGGAAAAAAATTGAATTGATTTCAAAATTGAAAAAGAAATACACTCTCAAAGATATAAAAACTGAGAGAATTCATAGCCAGCAGACCTTCCAGCAAAGAAATGTGAAAAGAAGTTCAGAGAGAAGGGAAATATGTCAGAAACTCATATCTAAACTTTCAAAACAGAAAAAGCATCACAGAGAAAATAACTGAAGATAAAATAAAACCTTTTATTATTATTCTTAATTGCTCTAATACATAAATATTTTTTCAAAGTGATAATGGTAATTTTGTATACATGTTTACCTTAATCTACTTATTTGTTAGTTCCAAGAGATTTTTGGTAAATTGTTTGATATTTTTCTATACAGAAAATCATGTCATCTGCAGTTGAAGATGGTTTTACTTCTTTTCCAATCTGTATATTTTCTATTTAATTTTTCCTGTCTTATTGCTTTAGCTAGAACTTTCAGTAAGATATTAATAGCAGTTAAGACATTCTTACCATGTTCCTGATCTAAGAGAAAAAGCATGCAGTGTCTCACCAGTAAGTATGATGTTATATGTTGGTCTTTTGTAGATTTCTTTCTGAACTTGAGAAATTTTTCCTTAATTTTGTTTGTTGAGAGTTTTTATGAATGGAAACTGGATTTTGCCACATGTTTGTATTGTGTCAATCAATAGGATGCTTTACATGGATTAATTTTCAAATGTTGAACCAGCCTGATACATCTGGAACAAATCTCTTTGGTTCAGGATATATTATTCTTTTCATATATTGTTGGATTTTGTTTACTAATATTTTGTTGATTTTGTTGAAGAGTTTGTGTCTGGCTGGGCACAATGGCTCACACCTGTATTTCAACACTTTGGGAGGCTGAGACAGGCAGATAAAGACCAACCTGGCCAACATGATGAAACCCCATCTCTACTAAAAATACAAAAAAATTAGCTGAGTGTGGTGGCAGCACCCTGTAGTCCCAACTTCTCGGGAGGCTGAGGCACAAGAATCGCTTGATCCAGAGAGGCAGCTGTTGCAGTTAGCTGAGATCACGCCACTGTACTCCAGCCTGAGTGACAGAGCAAAAGGCTGTCCAAAAAAAAAAAAAAAAAAAAAAGATTCTGTGTCTTTGTTCATGAGAGATAATTATAGTTTCATTTACAGAATTGTTTTATCATTATTATTATTATTATTATTATTATTAGACACAGTCTCGCTCTGTCACCCAGGTGGGAGTGCAGCAATCTTAGCTCACTGCAACCTCTGCCTCTCGGGTTCAGGCTATTCCCCTGGTTCAGTCTCCTGAGTAGCTGAAACTACGGGCACGTGCAACCACACCTGGCTACTTTTTTGTATTTTTAGTAGAGACAGGGTTTCACCCTGTTAGCCAGGATGGTCTTGAACTCCTGACCTCATGATCTGTCCACCTTGGCCTCCCAAAGTGTTGGGATTACAGGCGTGAGCCACCACACCCAGCCAATACTTTATCTTCCTTATATAGAAGTTTCTTTTTATTTCAGTTTAGCTCTCTAAATAGTCAAATTGATTAATCCAAAAGTGAAGAAATTTTTCAAACCATCTTTTTTAAACTAAAAATATTTTTTAGCTCTTTGAGCATTTTTTGCAAGGAGACAGTGATATATCAAAATGAAAACTCTAAAATATACATTCCCTTTTAGACAGTGTTTGGAACACTTGGGTCAAAGAAGGAAAAGAATATAAGAATGGAATAGAATCCTGAAATTGAAATTTGGAGAAACAATTTTAGTACTAAAACTTAATTACCATATATGCACATATTTGGGTGTGTGCATGCACATATATAAATATATCTGGTTTTTATTCAAGGATATGTATATTCTAAACTTATTATAAGTTTTATAAAGTTTTCTATGAAATTAGTCACGTGCTAAAATTTTATATATTTTATCTTGTCCTAAACTGATGAGTTCACTATTAATTTTCCTACCAAACAATATTTGAGAAATGACTGCTATTTTAAGTAAATTTCATCACATTTAAAAGAATAATAGTCTTCTTTTTAAAGAAAGAATTATGGCAAAATTAAAGTCTTTAGTCTAAAATTTAATGATTCATTTCCCAGTAACTACTATTATTGTCACAGTCAGGAATAACTGAAATTTACAATGTGTTTATGATTTATATTGACATATTAGGTACTTAGAATGGAGTTGGAAGGAAATGTTTTGTGAATAGCTAATATTAACTAATGTTATGTATTTCCCTATCCAGAAAAGTTCACAAAAATTGGATAAATTTGGGGACTCTTAGTCTTAGCCCTCATTTTAGTTACCTTGAGTATAATCTAGTTACAAATGTCACTCAACACAGACTGTATACTTAGTATAAGATGTTTAGTTGTCTTTCTCAGTCTGGTAATGCCAAAGAACTGTTAAGAATTATAGAAACAAACTCAGCAATGAAGTCTCCTAATAATTTCTTTTTACATGTTTACAAGTTATTTATCCTTATCACATTGCCAAACAGTAATTTGTTCTAATTGTTGATAAGGCATTCAGAAGTCTACTTTATGCCTCTGTCCACCCATAAGATTCTGAATTAAGTTCAATTGTGCTATGATTATGTGAGAAATAATAAATCCCAAACAGGTATGTTACATCAATCACTTTTTATAAAATATCTTCATGTAAAGAGTTTCAATTCTTTTTATCCTCATATCTAAATGGAAGGGAAATGTGCAGTTGAAAGAAACCATTGTTGTCAAACCTAAAGAAATTTCTTTAACAAAAAATAGCTAAGAAGTTCAAAAGCTTACTTGTGCTATTCAAAATTTTATAATTATTGAGATTTTCAAAAGTTTTGATACCTTTTACTTAGAGGAATGTTAATACTTTAAAAATTGTGAAATTTTCACCACTCTAAATGAATTTTACAACTCCTGTGGATAAAAGCTGACTTCACATTTCCCCAGGGTATTTTACTGGAGAGCATTTTAAAATATAAGATAGTATATTGAAATGTTAAGAATGCAAAGCATTTGATTTCAAATCAATGTTTGGCAACAAAAGCACTTCAATACCATCAAGTCTGCCTGCAATTAACAGCACAGATGTGTAAACAATTAGAAAAGTAGTATTTCTAAAACGTCTTTTTCAATGTCAATGTATTGTTTCCTTCTTCCCCTTCTATGAAAACTTCTTTTACCTTTTTGTCTAACCTCATGGTTTCCTTTTGTGTTCATACAGAAAGACTGAATGCCAGGAATAAAACTGACATCAAATCTCACATGACTTTCATAAAACTTGAGAATAGTCCACTATTAAAAAGAAATGGCTGCACTCCCAAATACATTTTTAGAGATATATTGCCTGACACTTTAGATATGTTCAGTTCTACAATGATTCTGCCTGCAATCTGTTCACTTTTCTTTTTCTTTTTTCCCTCCTCTCTAGTGTTTCTCTCCCTTTTCAACATTTTCCTCTGGCTTCATTTTAGCGTTTTTCTCTTGAGTTGTCACCTTTTCCCCTCTTTCCATTCTCATTTTTCCTTTTACAGTTTGTTGCTCTTTCGTGCTCTGCTGGGATTCTTCCCAGTCATTCTTAGGCTTCATGGACATGCAATATGGCAAACTAAATCTGACAAAAGCCTGTCCATTGTTCACCATGGCACCTTTTCCACACATACCAAGTGGTGGGAGAGCTAGGTAATGGAGCTTCCTCACATGTTAGTATGAATTATTCAGAATGTTATCATTGAAGGCTAGTGATTTCACATTTTCCATTTTAGCACTTATTTCTGACACCTACTTCAGACAAATTTTGTAAGCTTCAAATAAAATCCTTGGATCTTCTGTGATGAAGGCAGCTATAAATAAAGAACAAAAAGTTTCGTTCCTATGTAAAGTTTGGAGGGTAATAAAATATTGATATACCTATATATGTGCTACATATACAAGGAGTTATCCTTGTGAAAACTGTATACAAAGGATAAAGCATATAGGTATAATTATTCAATGTGGTCACAGCAAAGAAAAAAATCAATCTAGATTCAAAATACTGAAAACTAAGACAAAACAAAATAAAAATAAATAAATAAATCATGGAAGAAGTGGTTGAATTGAGACCTGAGTTACGAAAACAGAATTAGAATGGGAATTCCAACCATACATATGAACAATAAGCTAAAATTTTATTTTTGTGCTAGTCAAAACATCAGAAATAGTCTCATTATGTTTCTGCAACTAGAACCCCTTAGTCATTAAAATAAATCTATTTTACTAGTCATGTCAGGGGCTTCCAGGAGCAAAGTATGTGAAAACAAGATGAAAATACTGATTTTGCATAGAGGTGACATCTCGGGTGTCCTGACCACTGAAATTGTACGATGTATTCAGAACACATATCAATGAAAATCTCTGTATCTATTTGATCTATTCTATGGTTTGCTATCTATTTTCATAAGTGAAGGAGGTGATGAAATGGGTGAATAGAATGAGGGTCAGAAAAATACACCTAAAAATAGAACTTAAACAGTTTCCCGTTGTAAAGCACATACAACAACCCACAGGCACATGAGAATACACTTATCAGTCAATCTTAACCTTACTTTATGGTGAAGTTTTGTGCTATCAGCTCCACTGACAACTAGACTAGCAATCAGTAGTACCAATATATAGTTATTTGTTTTCTTAGCAGTTTCATAAGTATTGGTTTTTAAGTAGAATACTAGCAGCAGTTATTTTTCAAGATAGCTTTAAAGCTACGAAAGGTGACTTTTGCCAGAGTAAAGCTAATTAACACTAAAATATCAAATCAATATTCTTATTAATATTGTATTCATTATTTGTGGGGAAGAAATCAATGTGTCCTGATCAAAATGTAAACATGCACACTGATACACTCACATTGGGGAACTTACTATTTATTTCTAAGCAAGCACATTTGAGTCAGTCAGACATGTATTAGGCAATTGTCTGAATTCACTGAAACGGTGCCCTCTTTGTTATGACTACGTCTAGTAAGATTTTTTTGATGTTTTGGAACTGAACTTACTCTCAGCATAGATGAGCCTGGTGCCACCTTGAATATTCACCATTCACAGGCTGCCACTTTTGCCAAGGGAACTAACACATGCAACTTGTTTCCATGACAACCTGTAAATTACAGGTCCCAAAGTCAGTTGCAAGCAAAAAAGAAAATAATTTTTTTAAAAAAAGACCCTTGCCCTAGTTCTTGGCAGAATTATCCAGGATATTGTTGATGGCTTCTTGGTTTGGTTTCAAAACCACCTCTGCCATAAGGGAGTCATTGACATTGTGCTTTCTCCTGCAAATTAGCAATTAGAGCCAAGCTGTCTTCTGTTAAGCAAAAATCTAATACGAGACTTAGGGAGGAAAGAAAGTATTTTCATAAGTCATGCACCAGATGAGGGTCTCTTCACGAACAGGCCAACCTGTCCTACTGTTATCTACTTTAAATCTCTTCTTATGGACAGCAACTGCCTCAATGTAGGCAAGGACTTCATGACCAAAACACCAAAAGCAATGGCAACAAAAGCCAAAATAGACAAATGGGACCTAATCAAACTCCACAGCTTCTGCACGGCAAAAGAAACAGTCAGCAGAGTGAATCGACAACCAACAGAATGGGAAAAAATTTTTGCAGCCTACCCATCTGACAAGGGGCTGATATCCAGAATTTACAAAGAACTAAAGCAGATCTACAAGAAAAAAACAAACAAGCCTATTCAAAAATGGGCAAAGGATATGAACAGATACTTTACAAAAGAAGACATACAGGAGGCCAACAAACATATGAAAAAATGCTCATCATCACTGGTCATCAGAGAAATGCAAATCAAAACCACATTGAGATACCATCTCACACCAATTAGAATGGCGATCATTAAAAAATCGGGAAACAACAGATGCTGGAGAGGATGTGGAGAAATAGGAACACTTTTACACTGTTGGTGGGAATGTAAATTAATTCAACCATTGTGGAAGACAGTGTGGCGATTCCTCAAGGACCTAAAAATAGAAATCCCATTTGACCCAGCAATCCCATTACTGGGTATATATCCAAAGGATTTATAAATCATTCTACTACAAGGACACGTGCACACGAATGTTCATTGCAGCACTGTTTACAATAGCAAAGACCTGGAACCAACCCAAATGCCCAACGATGATAGACTGGATAGGGAAAATGTGGTACATATACACCATGGAATATTACGCAGCCATCAAAAACGATGAGTTCACGTCCTTTGTAGGGACATGGATGAACCTGGAAACCATCATTCTCAGCAAACTGACACAAGAACAGAAAATCAAACACCGTATATTCTCACTCATAGGTGGGTGTTGAACAATGAGAACACATGGACACAGGGAGGGGAGCACTACACACTGGGGTCCGTTGGGGGGAAATGGGGGAGGGGCGGGGGGTGGGGGGGGTGGGAAGAGATAGCATGGGGAGAAATGACAGATACAGGTGAGGGGACGGAAGGCAGCAAACCACACTGCCAAGTGTGTACCTATGCAACAATCTTGCATGTTCATCACATGTACCCCAAAACCTAAAATGCAATAAAAAAAATAAAATAAAATAAAATAAAATAAAGCAAAAGCATCAAAACTCTAACTTTCTAATAAATAATTAATATGAATATAAAACATTTGAATACTCAGAAAAAGTCTAAAATTTGGATAAAGTTTAAGACCTACAATCATCTTTAATTTATGTTTTGACAAACAAAGATATTTTTCTGTAGGACTATCTACTCTGGCAGCAAACCAAATGCTGAAACCACAACAATTCCAATATGGTATTTTGTAGGCAGGGCAGATAGAAGCTGCCATGAACCCAGCAACTACCTGCACCCTATACATTATCATATTTAATCTTCATACAGGTCCTGGAAGAGAGGAGAGTTCTATTTCTATTTTCCAATTGAGTTGAGGAAACTAGGCTCAGAAGTGCTAAGTAAATTGTTCAGATCAATAAATGGAACAATCAGAATTTAAAGTACGAGAATCATCTCGAATTAGTTCACTCAACCTACAATTGTCATCTTTAAATATGGAATTCAGATGAAAAGCATTATTTCTTTACTTCTATACTTTAAAAAAAAAAATCTCTCTTCAAGGTAATTTATACATTAGGATTTTGTTTACAATACACACATACTTGGCAATAAAAGATAGTGTAACAGATTAATGCATCAAGTTCCCTGGCTTATTACTAATTTCACTCATTGAAAAAAAAAAGGAAAGGAAATAAATGCAGTCACTTGCCACATAGCAGGCCACTGTGCTTTTATTGTCAATTCAGTTTCTGTGCACGTAGTTCAAGGACAACATAGGGCCTGATATAGAGCCCCTTCTTGATTTATACTTTATTTCCCGTAGAACAACAGATTACGGTATGCCTTTGTTTCAGATAAACTCAGGACATATAAAATAGGGTTGTACTGACCTCCACCTGATGCTAACACTTTTGCTTCAAATTTATACAGATTTTAAATTTATTGCCAAGTCTGAAAAGCCTGGCTAAGTAGTCATTGTGTCATACTAGCTTTCTGTTTGACTCCTGTGTTGACATCAACCCTAAAAGCAGTGCTTTTGGAGATGTATCTGTGCTGGTCACTGAGTTCTGAGTTCATTTAAATATCAATGAGCTGAAAACATACTGAAAATCATGCCTTAGCTTTTTGTCCTTTTCAGGATGTTTCATTAAATTAAATTATATTTTAGTTTTAAGTCTATGTAGATGAGTATATCCAGTACCATGGGCCAATTTAATTATATTTTCTTCTTGCCCAATCACTGACTTGAAGCAAATCTTTGACTAATAATAATGACTGCACATTACTAATGTTAGCAAAGGAAGTCCTGAAAGCACTAGTCTTTCTTTGTCCATATAATGAACATTCCTTTTCTGTTGCTTAAAATATTTCTTTCAATTCTTACTGCATACACATAAAATTCAAATTCCCATTACATTCAAGGTCTTCACAAGTAGTCTTCCCCTGATCATCCATTCTTCTATAAATCAGAACACAGACATTAAAACCTATTAGACTTGAATTTAATTACTGCTTCTGCCATTTTCTACATATATAAATTTAGAAAATTTTTATTTTTGTTTTTACCTTACCTGGGCTGATGCCTTTTTTGCGAAATAAGGATACTAGTACTTGACTCAGATTTTTTGTGAGGAGTAAATGTGAAAAAAACATAAAACACTGAGAACAGTGATTGGTCATTTCTGCCAATGCAAGACTTCGACCAGTTCTTCCCCGCCCCCAGTTCTTCACCAAATTTTCTCCTACTTATCCTGTTCTTTAGCTACAGGGAACAATTTACCTTTCCCCAAATAATAAATGTATTACTCATCTATGTCTTGACACACGGCACACACACTGCTTGGAATAGCCTTTACACCCTCTTTTTGCTGCTCTTTTGTTTCTGAGTACCATTTCTTTTATGACACCTTCCTTGACCTCTCTCTCCATGGGTTCACATTTCTTATTCTGCATGAGTTCTTGTACTGAACTTATGCAGAATTTTGTATTGTGCTTCAACTATAACACTTAGGACATTCTATTATAATAGCATATTTATAATAGTCCTTCTCTAATAACCTGGGCAGAGTTAGCATCTAAACCATCTTCGTGTACCTGGTGTTTAATATTTGTTGAATAAAATAATTATATCTTTAATAAATCATGATCACTATATTCCACTTCTTTTTAATGTACATTCCTATCCATACATAAGACAAGACTGCTCTATTGTTCTAGGACTTGAACTTAATAAGAACTGGACAGATGTCTGTGTAATTAAATAGAATGTGAACAACAGGAACTGGTGTTGTTAAGGGTAGGATATTGATCATGGAAGAGAAGAGGAGAATTAAGTGGACTTAAAAAGAGAAGGAAACATGGGAACACCAGCTTCATTTATCATTCCCATTTTAATTTTATTTTTGGAAACCTGACAAATACGTAGCAGTAATGTGTGCTGTGTCTTGCAGAAGGCAGATTTCGTCTTCCCCTTTTAACTTTTTAAAAACAGGCTCTAGGAAGTAAGAATGCAATCAGAAAATGTGTTTTGTGTTAAAATTATGAGATGGATCGTCTTAAAATGAGTTGGTGATGAAAAACAGCATAAGAGAACGTAGACAGTTTGCCTGAGATAAGAACACCAAACTTCCTTCTTAAAAACAGTAAGAGGAGTCCCAAGTTGAAATTAGAAAGCATTCTGGAGGCAGAGCTATATATTCCCGTGTCAAAAGTCTCTTCTGGTCTGCTGACCCAGGCAGATGCTCAGGTTGATTGACTTCATCTCTATCACCAGCAAATGGAAAGGCAGTGGTGACTAATGACTTTCCCAATATCTATCTTTTTTATTTAAAGAAGTTAGAAATATACCTTGAGACAGATGGTGCAGTAAGTATCATCTGTCTTTTTGGCCTGATATAAGGTTCATGATTTCTTAAGAATCTTTAGTCAAGGGAATTGAAAAAGCAGAATAGGTGTTCTCAAAGATCAGATTAAAATTTTTTGCTGACTCCTAATCATCTTGAGATCTTGATATTTCTTTAAGTGTATACAAGAGATAGCAGTAATTAAGATGAGAAATGTGTATGCTTACATCCATACTATAAGTTTTATATAGAAGACATGAGATGTATTTATGTACTGTGTAGTATACTCAAAGTTATTTCTACTATCTGACTACCAATAATATATCTGTAAGTTGGTTTTATGAGACATAATATCTTAACACAAGCCTTCTTCCTGAAATAGTCTCATTCTCTCTCTCCCATGTACACACACACAACACATACACACACACACAAACATACACACATACAAACTCTTTTGTCTTTCTTTACAATTCTTCCTGTACAAAAATACAACTTTATAAAATATAGATCCAATAATCTCATATCTCTGCTTAAAATTTAATCATAAAATTTAACCCAACTTTAAAAACAATTAGCAAACACTTCCAATTAAGTTTGTCCCATTTTTTCCCCTCAATTCTCAAACAATAGTTTGTGCTTCAAACAAACCTGACTAGACACTGTGTCTTGTGCTTTGAAGACACAGTGAAAAACTCAGTTTCTGTAATACTCTCAGCTCAGTGGGCCGCTCATTTACTTCTTTATATTTCCTGCAATTGGCTGCATTTAAAACAACTTCAGTATACAATTATTAAATGAATTTATTTTTGCATAGAATTTCAAATAAGTTAGGTGATGATAAATTTCCTCTGGACTTCTGTCCAATTTCTCTTCTTTTTCCAGATGGGCAATCACTGTCACATACTCTTTTATATGCATTGACATAAATATATGTAAAACTTATAACTACATTTCATATATACTTACAAAGTATATGACTTTTGTATGATTATATTTTTGTTTTACATAAATAATATCATACACCAACACCATTTAAATTTTTTCTTATCCATTTTCCTAAGGATCTTTTTACATCAGTAATAAAGATTTCCTATGATCAAAGTTTCAGTATACAAAATCAATGTATAAAAATCAGTAGCATTTCTATACACCAATAACATCCAGGCTGAGAGTCAAATAAAGAACACAATCTCAATTAGAATAGACATAAAGAAAATAAAATACCTAGGAATGCAGCTAACCAAGAAAGTGAAAGATCTCTATAAGAACCATAAAACTCTGTTGAAAGAAATCAGAGATATACATGGAAAAACATCCCATGCTCATGGAAGTGAAACAATCAATATCATTAAAACGATCACACTGCCAAAAGCAGTTTACAGATTTGATGCTATTCTTAGCAAACTACCAACATCATTCTTCACAGAATTAGAAAAAAAAATATTCTAAAATTCTTATGGAACCAAAAACAAAACTGAATAGGTAAAGTAATCATTAACAAAAAGAACAGAGCCAATCATCATACTATCTGACTGCAAACTATACTGTAAAACTACAAAATATATAGCTACATACACAAACAGCATGGTGCTGGTACAAAAATAGACACAGAGACCAATGGAACAGAAAAGAAAAGTCAGAAAAAAGCTGTGTACCTATAACCATCTTATCTTCCATAAGACCATCAAAAACAAGCAATGGAGGAACAATTCCATATCCTATAAATGTTGTAGGGACAACTGGCTAGCTATATGTGAAAGAATGAAACTAGACCCTTGCCTTTTACCATATCAAAAAACCAACTCAAGATGGATTTTAAATGTCATACGTCAAACTATGAAAATTCCAGAAGAAACTCTAGGAAATAACCTTCTCAACTTCAGCCTTGGCAAAGAATTTATGGCCAAGTCTTTAAAAGCAATTGCAACAACACCAAAGATAGGCAAATGGAACTTAATTTAATGAAAGAGCTTCACCACCACAAAAGAAATCATCAACGGACTAACATACAGAATGGGGGAAAAAAATCACAAACTATGCATCTGACAAAGGTCCACTATCCAGAATCTATAGAGAACTTAAACTAATCAACAAGCAAAACACAAATAACCCCATTAAAAATGGGCAAAACACACGAACAAATACTTATCAAAAGAAGACATATCAGCAGTCAACAAATGTTTCAAAATGTTCATCACGAAACATCAGAGAAATACAAATCAAAAAAACAGTAAGATACCATCGCACGCCAAACAGGATGTCTATTATTAAAAAGTCAAAAAACAACAGATGCCCATAAGCCTGCAGAGAAAAATGAACACTTATATGCTGTTGGTGGAAATGTAAATTCGTTCAGCTACTGTGGAAAGTAGTTTGGAGATTTCTCAAAAACTTATAACTAACATAAGACCCAGCAATCCCATTACTGGGTATATACACAAGGGAATACACATCATTATATCAAAAGATGCACACACTCATATGTTTATCACCAGGCTATTCACATTAGTGAAGACATGGAATCAACCTAGGCATCCATCAATGGTGAATTGGATAAAGAAAATGTGGTAAACATATACTTAGGAATACTACACAGCCATTAAAAAATAAGGAAATCCATGTCCTTCTTAGCAACATGGATGGAGCTCAAGGCTATAATCCTAAGAAAATTAGCACAGGAATAGAAAACCAAATGTCACATGCTCTCACTTATAAATGTAAGCTAAACATTAAGCACACATACACATAAACGGGGAACTTTAGACACTGTGAACTACTAGAGAGAGGAAGAGGGAGGAAGTTGTAGGTTAAAAATAAAAAACTACCCATTGGGGACTATGCTCACTACCTGGATTCAATACACTCATGTAAAAATTTTATGAACGTACCCCCTTTATCTAAAATAAATGCTGAAATAAAAAATGAATAAATAAATAAAAAGCTTTGCTATAATCTTCCAAGTGTGATTATGCCATACTTTATTTTACCATTTACCCCTAGTAGATGTTTGGATTATGTTCATTTTTGCCATTGAAAAAAAATGCTAAAAAAAAAATTCAATGAACATGACTGTGCACTATATTTTCTAAGATACTGCTCTAGTTTTCATGTGTCCCCCAGAGTTCACGTGTTAAAAACTTAATCTTCAATGAGGCAGTGTTGAAAGGTGGGGCCTAGGGGAAGTGTTTGGGTCATGAGGGCTCTGCCTTCATGAATAGATTAATGTAATTATAAAAAGGGCTTGTGGCGATGGGCTCACTCCTTTTCATTATTAAGTTCTGGGGTACACTGCAGGATGTGCAAGTTTGTTACATAGGCAAACGTGTGCCATCGTGGTTCGATGTACCTGTCAACTCATCACCTAGGTATTCAGCCTGGCATGCACGTTAGCTCTCTTCCACTCTTGCCCTTTTGCCTTTCACCATGTGATGATGTCACAAGAAAGTTCTTGTCAGATACACACTGGTGCCTTGATTTCGACTTCTAGCCCCCAAAATTGGAGCCAGTAAATGTCTTTTCATCATAACTTGCTCAGTCTCAGGTATCCTGTTCTAGCAGCACAAAACAGACTAGACAGAAACTGGTACCAGAGAAGTGAAGTGTTGCTATAATAAATACTTGAAAATGTAGAAGCAGCTATGGAACTACATATAATGGATAAAGGCTGGAAGAATTTAAAGAAACAGGCTCGAAAATACCTATATTACCATGAACATAGCAATAATGGTAATTCTGGTGAGGTTTTAGAAGAAGAAGAGAAATAGAGAAAAAGTATAAAATGTCTTAAAAATTACTTGTTTATAAACAGAATTATAAATACAATATTGGTAGAAATGTGGACAGTAGGGGCCATTCTGATGAGGCCTTGGGTAGAAAGAAGGAAGTATTATAAACTGAGGTCATCCTTCTTATAAAGCGGCAAAGCACTTGGCTGAATTATGTCCATGCCATGGGCTTTATGGAAGGCAGAATTTAAGAGAATTGAACTAGGATATCTGGCAGAAGAAATCTTTAAACAGCAAATATGGAAGGGACTCTGTGGCTTCTCTTTACTGCCTATAGTAAAATGTGAGTAAATAGAAATAATTTAAAGATGGAATTGGAAGAATTAAAAATTAAAAGGGCAAAACACAGGGATTTGGAAAATCCCAAGCAGGGACATGTAAACAATGAAAAGGCATGTTTAGAAGAGAAAATCAAGGGTGTGAGCAGTAACTGTTTGGTAAGGAGATTACCACCGATGGAAGAAAGCCCCGAGCCATTTATCAAGACAATGGGAGAATTATCCTAAAAGCATTTTGGAGATCTTCAAGGCTGCCACTCCCATCATAGGCTCAAAGTGCAACAGCCTTGAGGGAAGAAAGGTTTTGAGGGAAAGACCTAGGAAACCCTTAAGAATGTGGGGTTAATTATAAATCTGTATACATTTAATAATACTTTTTGTATATGTTTTAAGAAAATGAGTTTTTCCTTTAGTCTATAAATGTGTTAAATTACATTAAAATATTTTCTAATATTAAAAAAAAAGAATTTGGGGTTCATTACCCAGAACTGTCTCAGGCCTCTGGTGCTGCTATCCTCAGCCACCTACCTCAACTGTAGCTCAAGCAGGCCCAGGTGTAACTCTGGGCCTATGGAGACATGGATGCCTCCACCTAGATTTCAAAGGATGCTGCAGAGTCCTGCCGCTTGGGCAGAGCCACTGCAAAGAGTTCCAACTAAGGTAATGCCTTGTAGAGCTATGAGAGCAGGGCCGTTCCTAAATCTTTGAACTGTAGAGCCACCAGCATGCCACATCAGCCTGGGAGAGGTGCAGGCAAGAGACTCCAACCCATGAGAGCTGCTAAGTGAGATGAGTTCAGCAAAGCTACAGGGTTAGAGCTGCCTGAGGCCTTGGGGGCCCAAATCCTGTTTTAATGTGCCCAGAAGACAGGACACAAAGTCAAAGTTTAAGCCTTAGGATTTAGGATTGTCTACCCTATTGGTTTTTGAACTTGTTTGGAACCTGTTACTGCCTCCTTCTTGCCTATTTTTCCCTTTGGATTGCCAAAACATGTCCTATGCCTGTCTCACCATTGTATTTTGAAAGCACATAACTTGTTTTGATTTCACAGGTTTACAGCTAGAAGATAATTTGCATCAGGATGAATTGTACTGGTCTCAGTCATATAATGCTTACATTTGAGACTTTGGGATACATTTCAAAGTTGGTGCTAAAAGACATTGAAACTTTTAGGGCTGTTGGGAAGGAATTAATGGATTTTTTCATATAAGAAGAACATGAATTTTGGGTACCTGGGCAGAATGCTGTGTTTTGAATGTGAGCCCCAGAATTCACCTGTTGGAAATTTAATCTCCAATGCAATAGTGCTGGGAGGTGGGGCCTAATGAGAGGTGTTAAGATCATGAGGGCTCTTCCCCCATGAATTGATTAATGCCATTATAAAAAGGGCCCTCCTGAGTGGGTTTGCTCTCGTGTGCTCTTGCTCTTCCACATTTTGTCATGTGATGACAGCAAAAAGAGCCCCACCAGATGTCTGTGCCTTGATCTTAGACTTCTCAGCCTCCACAACTGTGAATGAATAAATTTTCATTCATTATAAATTACCCAGTCTCTGTTACGGCAGTACAAAATGGACTAAGAAGGAAGTTGTATTAGCTTGAGCTGTCATCACAAAATACCTCAAACTGGGTAGCTTAAACAAAAGAAAATTATTTTTCACAGTTCTAGAGACCGGAAGTCCAAGATCAGGGTGACGGCATGGTTGGGTTCTTGGTAAGGGCCCTCTATCTGGCTTGCAGATATCTAATCCCATCATGAGGTTCCCACTCTTATGACCTAATTCAAACCTAATTAATTCTCAATAGCACCATCTCCAAATACCATCACATTGGGGATAAGGGTTTTAACATATGAATTTTGGGGACACACATTCAGTCTGTAGCAGATATATGCCTAACAAAGGAGTTTCAGAATGGAAAGTTCTATCAGATTGTCTCCTGAAAGACTATCTCAATTTACATGCTCACCTAAGGGCTTGAAACTACCCGTTATCCTATGTCATCACCACCACCCATCCTGTACCAGCACTGGCACCCTGGCCTGAGACTTTCAGCCTCCAGGACTGTGAACAATAAATTTCTCTTGTTTAAGCCACCCAGTTTGTGGTATTTTGTTACGGCAGCACAAGCTAATAGAGTTTGTGCCATTATAACAGAACACCTAAGACTAGGTAATTTATAAGGAATGGAAATTTATTGTTTCATAGTTTTGAAGTCTGGAGAGTTCAAGATCAAGGCATTGGCATCGAGGGTCTTTTTGCTGTGTGATCACCTGGCAATGGTAGTCTTTTCCTTAATTTTTGAGAAAAATTTGCTATCTCATTTTAATTTGCATCTTCCAATTACTACTGAAGTTTTAAAATAGAAACAATATTTATTGGCCATTTGTATGTTCTCTTTTATAAATTACCTAATCATTTTCTCTGCAAATTTTCCTATTGGGCTTTTGCTTTTTTTTTTTTTAATTTGAAGGAGTTTTTAAAATATCTTCTGCACACTAATCCACTGTAGTCTTTATGAAAGCTGAGATTCTTATCTGTTTTGCTCACTACTAGACCCTGGGGCCTAAAAGAGCACATGGTACATAGTATGTGCTTGATAAATGTTTATGGAAAGAATGAATAAGCATATGAATAAATAAAGAGGTTGTAAACATTTTCCATTGTACTCCTTAACTTGACTTTATAGTATCAAATTTAAGTAAAAGTTTTAAAGTTGGATATGATCACATTTACCAATCTCCTCTACTCAATATTCTACATTTTGTGTCTAAACTTATAACCATTCCCACCATGGGTTAAAAACAGGTTTTCCTTCATCCTCCTCAAACTGTATGCTTCTATTTTATTCATTTTTACTAAATTTAGTCAATTCTTCTTGATTATAATGCCAAGAGTCTAAATGAAACAGTAATTTTATCAATATTTATCAATTACAAAATTGGTTCATATGTAACATCATGAGATGAATTACAGTGGCCCACACCTGTAATCTCAGCACTTTGAGGGGCCAAGGCAGGTGGACTGCTTGAGTTCAGGAGTTTGAGACCAATCTGGGACACTTGGCAAAACCCCATCTCTACAAAAAAGTTTTTTGTAATTAGCAAGGTGCAGTGGCACACCTCAGACGAGAGGATTACTTGAGCCTGGGAGGTCAAGGCTACAGTGAGCCACGTTCACACCATTGTACTCCAGCCTGGGTGACAAAGGAGGAGCTGTCTCAAAAAATAAAAAATACATTGAATTTTTTAATTTCTGAAAGACTTAAAATACAATGTAAATACCCACTATATTGAGTCATTGCCCTTCAAAAACACATTCAAACATAGGTCAGTAAATGAGGTACTGCTTCTGTAACAATGTCTTCTAAATAATCTCAAGAAAAGGGCTAGATCTAGGAAGTATGTTTTGAAAGGCAGCACACTATTTCCATGTGTATTCAATTTATTATTCAAAATTAAATTGCACAGTACAACGGGCCCTGGATAAAATGTTCTAAATAAGAGAATGTCAACACCGTAATTTTTTGTATGCATGCTAAGCAAAACTCACAGAACCAAAAGCCCTAGGATATGATGTCAAACAAAACTTTCAGAAACTTAGTTAGCAACAGTATGTTTGGAAAATAAAAAGTAAGATGTACACACCAAAGTAACCTTGGGAGCTAAAACAAAAAATGTGAATGTTTCTTACCACAGCACTATTCTCTGGAAAGATGGACAGTCATATCTGTCTTTTTGACCACATTTCCACTCCTGAGTAGTAGCATTGTCAACATATAATATGAAAGCCATCAATACACTCTGACAGTGTTGGCACTTCAGGTGGTGAGAAACCCTGTGGGCTAAAAAAAAGGAAAAAGAAAGAAATCAGGGAGTAATACCTTGGACTGAGATGAGAAGTATAGCAAACTATGGAAGAAGAAAGTTGTAAATAAAAAGTGTTCTAAATAAGAGAGAACGGAACTTTTTTTTCTTTTTTGACATTTTTGTTCTCATAGAGAACTGAACTTTTAAAGAACAAAGGCAATAGGTCTATGCTCATTAAATAAAAGCAAAATCCTCTGTGATTTATTACCCAACTTTGTGTACAAAGATGGTTGGACAGATTATGTTACTCATTTTATTCATCCACTGAATAGGCCAGCTTATGACTAAGAACATAAGTTCTTATCCCTGGTTGAATAATCATCTACATAGTGCTTTTCTTCTATGAGCAAAAAGTATTAATCAAATATAGCCTCCTTAATTCTGAACTATAACGGTGTAGAAGTCAGTGCAAGAAGTCAGAGAAGTAACTAAGACAAAGGGATATAAACACAGACACAGTTACTTCACAGAGAAGTAACTAAGACACAGGGATATAAAATGAATCATCCAAGAAGATACTGGACCCATACATATAGTACATAACAGCATATAAACATAAAAGTTTACTAGTTGTTTGTCAGGCATTTATAGATCATGGGTCTAGCAAGACTTTGTTGTAGATTCAAAAATTAAAACTAAAATTCTACCCTTAATATATTTAACACTTGTTGGTGACCCATAATTCACACACACATACACAGACACACACACCAAATCAAACCAGCAAAAGTAGTGTGCATTTAAGAGGGTGATTTAGCAAGTAAAGTATCATTTCTACCCGTTTTAAAATCAATTCTCCTTCTAATTCAGCTTTATACATGGAAAGTATGTAAACTAGAGTAATCTTAAATTGCTACAAAAACGTAAAAACACAAAAAAAGTCTTACTTTGGAAAATGAAATTAGATTCAACAAATTTTATTGGACAACTACTGTGTGCTAAGTGGTACGAATATAAAAGAATTTCAGGATGTGGTCTTTGTTAAGGTGCTCTCAATCTAATGACATCTACCCAGAAAGGATTTATAGAATTCAAGACCCAGTGGACCTCAGAAGAGAGATATTAAACTATATTTGAACCATAGAGGATCCGAAAAAAAAAAAAAAAAACCTTTTAATATAGAGGGCATCATACGCCAAAATACATGATATGAATAGCATTTGGTAACAGTTCTAAAATGGTGGTGTAGCACGCTGGAGGAGTAGGAGGTTAAAACTGAGGAATTGGCCGGGCGCGGTGGCTCAAGCCTGTAATCCCAGCACTTTGGGAGGCCGAGGCGGGTGGATCACAAGGTCGAGAGATCGAGACCAAACTGGTCAACATGGTGAAACCCCGTCTCTACTAAAAATACAAAAAAAAAAATAGCTGGGCATGGTGGCACGTGCCTATAATCCCAGCTACTCAGGAGGCTGAGGCAGGAGAATTGCCTGAACCCAGGAGGCGGAGGTTGCGGTGAGCCAAGATCGCGCCATTGCACTCCAGCCTGGGTAACAGAGTGAAACTCCGTCTCAAAAAAACAAAAACAAACAAACAAAAACTGAGGAATTAGTTAACGGATTTACGTGTCATATATGAGAATTTAGAGTGAATTTAATAGCCTCTGGCCACACTATTTTTTTCTATAAAGCAAAAAGGTGCTCCTTCAATACTGTACACCCACAATCTCATACTCATGTCTCTTTCCTCCTTTCCCATCTTCATGGTACTGGATGACCGATCACTTTTAGCCCCTAACTCCACACCTCCGTGACCATCACTCACGTCTCCTTCTCTGGCTTCAGCTCTATTGGCAGCTTCCTCAATAACTATCATTGCACTTCCATCCCTAAGAGAAAGACACATGCACATACACACACTAAAAATGATTATGATGACACCTTTAGGGCTGCCTCTCTTCTCTCTCTTCATAATGAAGAATGTCAGCTCCTCAAAGAAACAGTCTGAATTCCCTCTCGCACAACACACTTCACAGTCACTCTTCAACCTACTACCACAGTGTCTATTCCCACTCCTCCGCTGACACTCTTCTGACAGTGGTCCACATTCTGTTCAATTTCTTATCTGCACTTGTCATCGCCATTCACTCCTTTGAGTTCACTCAGCCATCATGTCTGTGCCCATCCCAGAATACCCTATTGCTTTATCTTTTCCTCCATCTGTTTCTTTTTGCTCTCCTTTGCAGACTATAATTCTTCAAACTACTATTGCGTTCCCTCCTCTATACTAAAAGAAACCCCTCAGTTAATATTTGAAATTTTTTAGTTAGCCTTCAATCACACCTATTAATTGTCTTCTCTGGATCACAACTATCTTTCACTCTTTGCCACAGGAGACAGGTGGTGTTCATGATAACCCATAAGTAATTCTCTGTTTCTTAACAAATAAAGATTAAACCCTTGGTCAAGCATCAGAAGGCTTCTGCTCTGGGCCCCTATCATCTTTAAGTCACTGTAGCTTCTTGCCACCCACTCACCACACAGACTGATTACAATCAACTTAATTATATAAGTGATGAACAGTGAAGCAAAAAACAGGATAGACTTGGCCTAAGTACAAATCTATTCTGTATCACCTTTAGCAAGTTAATTTACCTAAACTAAATATTTTTATTTGCACTATTGCGTTGATACCTAATTCTTAGTATCCTGATATAATTCTCCTTGTAGAATGATTGGCATAAAATTTGCCCATCTAATATTTATTTTTATAATAACAGTAATATTTGTTACTGCGGTCAGGCACTATATATATATTAGCTTATTCAATCCTCTCAGAAACCTGTTCAGGGAGGTTGTCTCACTATCCTCTGTTAGAAATGAGGAAATACAGGAACAGTGACGTTAACTAACATGCCCAAGAGCCCAAAATTAGAAAGTGGTATACATTCATATTTTAGATCAACTTACAGGGAGCCTTGAGTGTATCAGTCCTTAAATAAATCATTAAACCCAAACAGAAGACTGTTCTCTACTACAGCTTTGCTCATAAAGTTTCCCTATTGGAAATTCTACTTTGTCTCTTCCCCACTTCATATTCCACTGAATATTCCCTTCCTTCATAGCCCATCTCAAATCTTCTTTGATACTCCTCCCTTACTCCAATAACATCTTACTAGTAATTTTTTAACATCTTACTCCCTTACCAAACCAACATGCATCTCACATGTTTATGCATATGTCTGTTTTTGCAATTAGCTTGAGAGATCTGAGGAGATACAGATCATGTTTGTTTTCTGTTTTTAATCTTTGAACCTTTCGCAGCAATCTGGCACAATGCATTGCCTCATATAAGTGTTCAATAAATCTTTTGAAATTCACTTTTAAGATTATCAGAATAAATCTCCCCAGGATTTTAGCAGAATAACATATTTTTTACTTTAAAAAGTCATGATATCTCCCTCCAAACCCCTGTAATATTTATGCATTCGCAGACTAGGCTGGATTTTTCAAGCAGATGCAACTGGGAGAACGGTCCTGGAGCTTTACTTTTTGATGTGATTTTCGTGGTAGGTCTCTTCCCTAGTCAAAAAGAGTACTGCATCAGATTTTATTGTCCATGTGAATGTGTTAATTGGAAAGCAGACCTCCAAAAGGACTGGGTGAACCATGCTGGGGTTCAATCATGCACAGATAAGAGAGTACTTATTACAAAATGTCTACTTAGTTTCCTGGTATGTATAATCCTTTCCAGTGTGAACAATGAACTAAAAGCTGCTGAGCACAAAAATGTTCTTTATCCAAGTAACACCAGTGCCATCTGCAGGAAGAGCTCAAGCAGCAGTTATGTTTTTATTTATATATTTCTCTTCAGTCCCATCAGAAAGTTTTGTCATGCTTTCGCCTGATGAAAATCATTGCAGAGTTCACCTACTATGGAAGGGTTCCATCCGTTTTTCTTGGTGGACAAAGAAGGTAATGTTAAAATATAAGAAATCATAACAGCTGAACTAGAGAAATCTAGTTCATTCATTCCCCAATAACACTAGAAATTAACAAATAATCTCAAAGAATGATTTTTAAAAGAGCCAACATCACTGCTTAGAATAAAATCAACAGCAATGAAATCATGAGAGTGAACATTCTGTGCATGTGAGCATTAACATTTAAATCATCTCAACAAGGAGGAAAGAAGAGAAAAAAAGAAGCATCTACTGAGATAGCACCTATTTCTAAAGATAAACTGGTCATGATCTTCCGAAGCATTAATTATAATAATGAACTAGTGTTTATCAAGAATAATCTAAATAATTCTACTTGCTCAAATAAATCGGGTTTTTTAACTACCAATAAATTAAATAGTAATTAATGGTCATCTGCAGCAGAACCGCTCTAATTGAACCTTCTTATATAAGCAAAAGTAAATTGCCTAACTCCATACCAAAAGTATCAAGTAATACTACATTTCATTCCTTTCATATTTATTTCTCTCCAAATACATTCATTACAGTTTTAGTTTTGTTTTACAATGGATTAATACAATTGTGTACCTCAGTCTGGTGGGGTCCTCAACTGTGATCCACAGAGGAGAAGATTTAGTCAAGTTTTATCACATGTGAAGCTTGCCAAACCCCCAGGGGTGTGCAAGACTAAACTTTCCCACATTTTTCTCATATTTTCTGCCACTCTTTTTAAAAGAGGCCTCTCAACTGAGCTTTTACATTATGAATCCTTAACTTTGCACATAGAGTAGAAAATCATTTCTGCCTCTACTGAGAAATCCTGAAATTCTACCCTGCCCAACACATCTCTCACATCAGTCTACCAGAAAATCTAACTAGAGAGTATGTATCTAACAATCACCATGAGGAAACAATTTTAAAGATCACAGATGCTACTTACAGTTGCTGAAGTTAATGTAGCTACAGAACTATGTATATAGTCCTGAAAATCAAGATTGACCTTGAAATAATCAAGCTTACATTTGTAATATAGGCTAATGACTATGACAAGATAGGTATTATTGATCATTGCTAGGATAAGCCTATATTTCAAATATAACAATAAAATCAGTTACCCTATTAATAAACAAGCAAACAAAAAAACTCACTGGCCACGTGTAAGGTAAGTGCAATAGAAGTAAATTACCAGAGAATACTATTTTACAAAAAATTTGTGGAAGGAAAGAAATGAAAAGTACTGTGATGATATTGCAACATTTCTGAGCCCATTCTAGAATGCACTACTGAGACAGGACACAAAATAGACACAGTTGTAGTGAGGACCTCAATAGCTCTTGTCTCTCATTCAGTGCAAAGAAAGCATGGGACTGGTCTTCACAGTTTTAGCATCAAGAAGGTCGAGAAAGTATTTAGAGACTTAAGGTCAAAATATGAATGGGTTGGTGAAGCAAAAGTGACATGAATCCAAGGGTTGAAGGGCCATGTCACACAGAGGCTTACAATAACCATCAAGGGAAAGGTTGAACTAGATGGCTTGATAAAAGTCTGTGGCATGCCATCCTAAAAGGGAAGACAGGCCAAAAGGACAAGAGCCTCCCCAGGAGTCATTCTGATTATTCAATCACAAATTATTTTATTAGGAAAGAAGAATGGGAAGTAGCAAAGTAAAGATGGTCCAGGCAAGTCATAGACTAAGATAATAACACACGGTTTTAATGACCACATGACAAAAATTAAAATATCCCAGAACTGAGAACAAATACGTAACTACCAAAGATAAATATGAAAGCTGCAAAGCATTTTGTTTAACACAGAGGATAGGAAGAAAGAAAATTTATACAATAATGTATATTAACCCTGGCTGAAAGGAAGATAAGGATTTCAAAGGCCCAATTCCTTCCCATTACCGCATAGATGCCTGACAGGGCTCTTGGAGCACTGTCTGAAACCACGGGCCTAGGTCAATGTACAAGTTGCTCTGCACAGATAAAAAGACCTTTCTTATTTCATTTCTGACCTGCCTTTCCAGCTCTCCTGTTCCCTACACTCATACATGTGCATGCACACAAGCATCACACACCCTGCCCTGATGATTTCTGCCCTTGCACACACTGCACCCTCTCCCTAAAACATTCATTCTACCCTTAAAGAACTTATTCTTTGAGACCTAGCCCCAACGTTACGTCCTTGGAAAAGGATCCCTTGTGCCCTCTCCTCTAGGGCAGTTCCTCACCTCCTCCTCAATGCTTCTTTCCTTCAAGTGAATTGTATTCTCCCACAGGAAGTTGAAGACTGTAAAATAAACTAGCAAGAACAGAACCAGAATTTACCCTTTCATATGTAATCAATTCTCTCACAGAAAAGCCTTTGTGGTGCTTCCATTCAAAGGTTTTCTGACCTTGATCAGTAGGCAACGGAGCTAGGAAAGTGTTCTCTATGTTATGTTTGGTTGCAAACAGATGGGCAATGATAATGTATCTAATATATTTAATTCACTATTAAACGTTCCAGCCGTATGATCAAACATGGAAGTTTACCTATCTAATTAAACACTGTTGGGGTTTTCCTCCTGAAGACTCAGCTTGACGCTCTTTTGACCAAGCAGAGATAAGCACTCCAACAAGTAGCAGGCAATATCAAAGAAATGGACTTTGCAGGGCTGCATAGCTACCAACTTTAGTGTGAACTTCTGAGTTACAGAAAAATTAATGAGAAATGTTCTCTCATAGCATAATTAATTAACTACATTACTAGTTCTTTAATTTGCCCTAAATTTACAAAAACCAGAGCCACTATGAACACATTTTCTGCCTAATCTGGAAACTCAAAGCAATTGCTTTTTCTGTGGTTCTTCTTTCTAAATTCCTTGCCTTCTAACAAATGCAAAATTTTGCAAAATTCAAATTTTGTAACTTTTTTGTCAGGTCAACAGGAGTGCTTCTCTTTTAAGGTAGTTTAACTCAAAGAGTCTTTAGAAGAACTTCTTCACTGATTCTATTTCCAAAGAAGATTACAAATACGGGCAGATACAAAGCCCATAAGAGGCTTAGAAACACATTTGGACAAAATCTTTATTGAGACCTTAATATGTGAATGTTGTGTGATGTCACAAAATCAACATGTCCACAGATTTCAATGCTTACAATTAATTTAAAATTATGTATTTATGTATAACTTTTGCTGGTAGTTACTAAAACAAAGTCAATCTGCTACTGAGAATATTATGTCCCAGCAATAAAGAAAACTAGGCCACAAATGCATCAGTGTTGTTCTTTCATCAGACAAACTCCAGAGACCAATAATAGGTGAGTCAAAATTAAACTATGTGAAAGTTAAGAGAAGCAATGAAAACTTCAGAAAGTGTGAAAAGTCTTCAACTTTGTATTATCCAGCTAATGTGCGGATAGTAAAATGACCAAAAATATATAAGAAAGATATATTGTTAACTGAGTGAACACCTGACTAGAATACAAAGCCAAATTACCAGATAAATAACGGGATGAGTAAAATGATTCACTAAATAAAAGAGGAAAAAAGACAAAGGCTGAAGATAATTCAATAGTAATTAGTCAATTAAACAAACAGCACACTACATTTTATGTAGACAAACGTAGAAAATTAGAAAAGAATTTCAATATGCATAAATTTATTTATTCTAAACAGATCATATCGCTATGATTTACAGGCATACCTCTTTTCATTGCATTTCACAGATACAGAGTTGCTTTTTTTTTTTTTTTTTTTACAAATTGAAGGCTTATGGCAACTCAGCATTAAGCCAAGCTGATCAGTGCCATTTTTTCAGCATGTGCTCACTTCCTATCTCTATGTCACATTGTGGTAATTCTCACAATAATTGCAACATTTTCATTATTATTATGTCTGTTAAGGTGACCTATGACCAGTGATCTTTGTTGATACTATCACAATTGTTTGTGGAAGCCATGAATGTTATCCATATAAGATGAGGAACTTAATAAATGTTGTGTGTATTCTGACTGTTTCACTTACTGGCTGTTCCTCCTTCTGTTTCCTTCTCCTCAGACTGCTCTATTCCCTGGAACATAATGCTACTGAAATTAGGCTGATTAATAACCCTACAATAGCCCCTAAGTGTTCAAGTGAAAGGGACAATTGCACATCTCTCACCTTAAATCAAAGTTAGACATAATTAAGCTCAACGGGAAAGGCATGCCAAAAACCATGACAGGCAGGGTGTTAGGTGTTCTTGTGTGGCCTCATTTTCTTCTTCTACAATGAGGTAATTGAGTTCTATGTTCAAATGAAAATTCAGTGGACAAGTGGGGAAAACCTTTAGTGATTGATAAACTCAAGGAAATGGCCAAAGCAGAGGGTCTCTGGAACTTGTTTTTGTCAGCTGTCAGCGGTCTCAGCCAGGTGGACTATGCCTTGATTGCTCAAGAAACAGGAAAATGCTTTTTTGCTCCAAATGTCTTTAACTGTCAAGCACCCGACACGCAGAACATGGAGGTTCTACACCTGTTTGGAAGTAAGGAAGAGAAACAGTGCCTTGAGCCTCCTCTTCAAGGGGACATTACCTCCTGCTTCTGTATGACAGAACCTGATGTAGCTTCAAGTGATGCCACAAATATTGAACGCAGCATCCAACAAGATGGAGATAGCTATGTAATTAATGGCAAGAAATGGTGGAGCAGTGAAGCTAGTATTCCCAAGTGCAAAATTGCAATTGTTTTGAGAACTCAAAATGCTTCTGTCTCCAGACACAAAAAAGCACAGCATGATTCTTATTCCCATGAACACACCTGGAGTAGAATTAATAAGACCTTTGTCAGTTTTTGTCTACACAGATAATTTTCACGGAGGACATTTTGAGATCCATTTTAATCAACTGCAAGTTCCTGCCACAAATCTAATACAAGGTGAAGGTAATGGATTTGTAATTTCCCAAGGCCGCCTTGGACCTGGCAGAATCCACCAATGTATGAGAACAATAGGTTTGGCAGAGTGTGCTTTGCAGAGCATGAGTTAGGCAACACAAAGGGTAGCCTTTAAGAAGAAGATGTTTGCACATGAGGTTGTGGCTCACTGGATTGCTGAAAGCCGCATTGCCATTGAGCAGATCCACTTGTAGACTCTGAAAGCCACTCACAGCATAGACACTCTGGGCAGTGCTGGCACTAGGAAGGAGATTGCAATGATTAAAGTGGCTGCCCCACGGGCTGTCTGCAAAATCGTTGACCGAACCATCTAGGTGTATGGAGGTGCTGGTGTTTCCCAGGATTACCCTCTGGCCAACACGTATGCTTTAACCCAAGCTTTGCGTTTAGCAGACGGACCTGACAAAGTTCACCTTTCAGCAATTCCAACAATGGAGCTGCAGGACCAAGCCAAAGAGCTGACGGCCAAGATATAAGGAGAGCGGAACTCACTGCCACATCCCACGGACAGAAACTCTCCTTTATATAAACTTCACTGGCTCCAGCATTTGAATCTCATATTTTTGCAGCAGTTTGAGCACAGGGTTAATTATTCATTTGTGGTAAAGATTTTAGCATCTATTTTGATCGGTGAGTTTTATTATTTCAAGGGTTAAGTTTAATAAGAAATGCTGCAGCTGTTGTCATTCAATCTAATGTCTCCTTGAGGCCAGGAGTTCTGGCAGGACCAGGCTGGGCAACATCGTGAGACTCCCATCTCTACAAAAAATTTAAAAATTAGCCAAGTGTGGTGGCACATGCTTGTAGTCCTAGCTACTTGGGAGGCTAAGGCAGGAGGATTGCTTGAGTCTAGGAGTTTGAGGTTACAGTGAGCTATGATCATGACATGGCACTCCATCCTGGGTGACCAGGGAGACTCTGTTTCTAAAAATAAAAACAAATAAAAAAATACATTTCTTCCTGGGGTGGGGTGGAAGTGGGGAGCAGGAATTTGACCTGGGCTCTGATCCTGGTGTGTTGTGTGGGCCTTTTTAACATTTGCCACTGAGCCTTAATCTCACTGTACCTCACTTTACTTTTCACATATTGGTGTTAATATTTTAATCTTAGAGGATCCTGACCCACTGAGGGTTTGCCATGTAGAAGCACCTTGAAATTCGTGAAACCACAATAAAGCACTTTATAAGAGGTATCCTTATTTAAAGTGGATAAATTTTATAATTCGAACTATGTAACCTTATGATTAATTTTAAAAGTTGTGATTTAGAAGACATGATTGTGTTTTAACATTTGGAATTAAAGGCTATGTCTGGTCCTTAAAAAAAAAAAAAAAAAAAGAAAGAAAGAAAAGAAAACCATGATAGGCAGAAAGCTAGGTCTCTTGCATCAAACAGCCAAACTGTGAATAAAAAGAAAAAGTTCTTAAAATAAATGCAAAGTGCTACTCCAATGAACACAAATATTTAAAAAGCAAAACAACCTTATTACTGATATGAAGAAAGTTTTAGTGGTCTGAGTGGAAGACCAAACCAGCCACAACATTTTCTTAAGCCAAAGCCCAATCCAGCACCAGTCTCTAACCCTCTTCAATTCTATCAAGTCTGAGAGAGGTGAAGAAGGTGCAAAAGAAACGTGTGAAGGTAGCACAGGTTAGTTCTTGAGGTTAAAGAAGCCATCTTCATCTCATCCAAGTGAGAGGTGAAGCAACAGGTGCTGATGCAGAAGTTGCAGCAAGTTATCCCCAAAAATCTAGCTAAGATAATTGATAAAGGTGGCTAAACTGAACACTAGATTTTTAATGTAGACAAAATAGCCTTCTATATGAAGAAGATGTCATCTAGGCCTTTCATAGCTAAAGAAGAGAAGTCAGGCCGGGCGCGGTGGCTCAAGCCTGTAATCCCAGCACTTTGGGAGGCCGAGGCAGGTGGATCACGAGGTCAGGAGATCGAGACCATCCTGGTCAACATGGTGAAACCCCGTCTCTACTAAAAATACAAAAAATTAGCCAGGCATGGTGGCACGTGCCTGTAATCCCAACTACTCAGGAGGCTGAGGCAGGAGAATTGCCTGAACCCAGGAGGCAGAGGTTGCGGTGAGTCGAGATTGTGCCATTGCACTCCAGCCTGGATAACAAGAGCGAAACTCCGTCTCAAAAAAAAAAAAAAAAAAAAAAAAAAAAGAGAAGTCAATGCCTGGACTTAAAGCTTCAAAGAATAGGCTGATTCTGTTGTTAGAGGCTAATGCAGCTGGTGACCTGAAGTTGAAGCAATGCTTATTTACCATTCTGAAAATCCTAGGGCCCTTAAAAATTAACCTGTATCTACTCTGCGTGTGCTCTGTAAATAGAAAAACAAAGCCTGGATGACCACTCATCTGATTACAGGATGGTCTTCTGAATATTTTTAAGCCCATTATGGAGGCCCACTGCTTAAAAAAAAAAAAAAAAGATTTTTTTTTTTTCAAAATATTCCTGCTCAGTGACAATGCACCTTGTTACCCAAGAGTTCTGATGGAGGGGTACAAGAAGATTAATATTGTTTTCATAACTGCAAGTACAATATTTATCCTTTAGCCCATGAATCCAGATGTAATTTTGATTTCAAGTATTATAATTTAAGAAATATATTTTGTAAAGCTATAGTTGTGTGTGTTCTGACTGTTCCACTAACCGGCTATTCCCCCATCTGTCTCTCTTTCCTCAGCCCTCTCTATTCTCTGGAACACAACACTATTGAAATTAGGCCACTTAATAACCCTACCATAGCCCCTAAGTGTTCAATTGAAAGGGAGAGCTGCACATCTCTCACCTTCAATCAAAGCTAGAAATAATTAAGCTCAATGGGGAAGACATGTCAAAAACCAAGACAGATTAAGGTTGGGTTTTCTGTGGGAAAGTCTGGGTGTGAGGCTTAAACATCAGTGTTTACCAGTCCCTCCAGGAGAGTCCTATGCATGCCAAAATCTGCCAACCACCATGCTAAGGTAACTGGTCTTAGCCACACACAAACTGTTAGAAAACGCAGTCATCTTTCACAGGCCTTTGGTCTTTTACGTTAGGCCTGCCCAACCAGAATTCTATCTTTCTTAAAAGTCATTTTATTTCTTAAGCCCTATTTCCTGTCTTTGCTCCTGAACCTTGACTGAGGCTACCCTAATATTCTCCAGTTTCAAATCCTGGGGAGAAGGAATGAGAAAAACTCATTATTCAAGCAACTATTTTCTCTCCTGCAATTGCCTTCTTCAAACCAGATATTTCAGGGAATCACCACTTAATTAAGTCCCTCCCAAAATTTGTTGCAACCAAATCCTGCAGCAGAGGCTACAAATGTCACCTATGTTTGTATAACAAAGAAGGCCAGTCCTTTATCAATCGAAGAAACTCCAGGCAAAATTATACTCTCACACAATGTTTTGTTTTTTGGTTTTTTTTTCAATGGAAGTACATGATTCCCACTTGTCCTTCAACTCTAGGAAAGCTTTTGTACTGTGTGAAAATGCCAGGCCATAGGCCCAAGAGGCTGAATCTGATCAACTCTCTTTTTCTTATATATTTGCCCATGAATTCCACCGGCAACAAATTAGTGAAAATATAATTATTTAATCTTGTCAAATACTTTGTAAATACTTACTTTCTCTTTCCCTTATATGTTTTCAAAGAAACAAATATTCTACACACATAAAAATCAATTTACTGTATAATTTCATAAGTCAGTAATAACCTGTAGGCAAGGTACAATTCATAAAGAAAACTGAAAAACACTTACATTAGTTTAACGTAAAGAGAGAAAAAACTCAACAGTTTGATTATTGCTTTCTTCAAACTCCATTAGCTAGAACAATATAATACATGAAATTCAAATATTAATATTAATTGTTGATTCAAAATTTCCAGAGGATAGCCAATAAGGGCATACATTTTTTATAGCTACTAAAATAGTGAATGCTTCTTTGCCTTTCTGTAAAATTAGCAAACGATAGATTTCTTTTAAGTAGAAACTAGAGTATAGTGCAGTATGTGTGTTACTTTTAATAGTGATAGAATCTCATTAATACTGCTAAGGATTTTAAGCATCAACTGTATACAGAGCCAGGTCAGCCATCATGTGTACCAAGATGACCTTCCATTGAGACTCTGCTATACTTAGCTCTCCCAGAATGAAGTCTACTATTTTGTGGCTATTGGCCCTCTTCAACTACCAACAGAGCTGGTTACTTTAAAGATTTACAGTCACGTGTCGCTTTACAATGGGGATGCATTCTGAGAAATGCATTGTTAGGCAATTTCTTCATTATGCAAACATCACAGAGTATACCTATACAAACCTAGGTAGTATTACTTTCTATACACCTAGGCTATATGGTATATATTGCTCCTAGGTTATAAATCTGTGCAGCAAACTACTGTACTGAATTCTGTAGGGACTATTGCAGGCAATTGTGTGCAATGGTAAGTATTTGTGCATCTAAGCATATCTAAACATAGAAAATGTTCAGTTAAAATATAATATTATAATATTATGGGACCACTGTGGTCCGTCATTGAACAAAATGCCATTCTGCAGCACGTGACTACTTTATTTCTTTGTGTGATCATTAAGGTAATTATAAACTATTATAAGCAAAAGTTCTCATTTGTAAAAACAGTATTGTATTGACTCGCTTAAATGAGAGAAATTTCAAGGTTTTTTTCTTTTTTAACTAAGTCAATTCAAGAAATCATGAGGATGAAAAATGGTAATGTACCATTAAGTGAAATTTAAAGATAATAAACAAAGCTCATTTTATTTTTTATTTTTATTTTATTTATTTATTTATTTTGAGACAGAGTTTCGCTCTTGCTATCCAGGCTGGAGTGCAATGGCGAGATCTCAGCTCACCACAACCTCCGCCTCCTGGGTTCAGGCGATTCTCCTGCCTCAGCCTCCTGAGTAGCTGGGACTACAGGCACGCGCCACCATGCCCAGCTAATTTTTTGTATTTTCAGTAGAGACAGGGTTTCACCATCTTGACCAGATGGTCTCAATCTCTTGACCTCGTGATCCACCCACCTCGGCCCCCCAAAGTGCTGGGATTACAGGCATGAGCCACTGAGCCTGGCCCCACAAAGTTCATTTTAATCAGTAATTTCCATTTTCTTCCACATCAAAACTTTTGCCAAGGCAATTAATAATAAAAAATATTAATTAACTGTATTCTTTCTTCTACAATATATGAAATAGTCAAAGGGTAGCAGCAAGAAAGAAAAGGATGTGGTACCTGGACACGTCAAAACAGACAACAGAGTTGTTTACAAGTGGGACTTCAGTTTTTAATATTCCTGAAGTTCTATAAAACAGATTTCCATTCAAAATACTCAAAAGCACCAAACACTTTTGTCATGAAATTATAAAAATGAAAAAGCCTGCACTTTGGAGACAGATATGTACATAAATTCCCACTGTGTGAACTTTGGCAATTCAATCAATGTCTTGAACATCATCATATTTACAAATTGTTCTCTACCACATGGGAGCTAGTGCAAGGATTGTCTTAAATGAGAGAAGCGAAGTATCTCATGTGGCATTTGGTACCTAAGAGGAATTCAATAAATGCTAAATATCAACATAATTTTGAATAGAATAATTAAGCAACCCTTTCCATTTATACCTACCCTCTCATAATCCACTCCCAATCACACACATTAATTAAAAAGATTTCACGGTCTTTTATCTCTGCAATCTATATTAATTCTAAAACAAAAACATCTACATAAGCTAATGCACCCTGCTGTCTTAGCTACTTGAAAACTAGCCAGGAAGTTAGCAAGTAAGTGTTCCTTTTAGGTCACCAGTTAATACAGGTGTTTTAGGTTCCTGGAAGCTTTGATCTCAGAGGAAAAGCATTTCAGAGAATCTGAGAGAGCTTCAGGTCAACCATAATGAGTCTGAGACCAGATGCTAGTCATAATTTTAGGCCAGCTGCTACCTCCTTTTGATTTTGAACAAAGACCTACCCTCTGAGAGCATAGCTCTCCTCAACCTAGGAATTGTTATCAGAGAGAACTATATGAAACTGATTTTGGCAAGATTTAAGTCATACTGGGATGTAGCATAACCAGTGAAATGAGGTCTTGGGTAGGATAGGGATTTGTCAAAACAGTATTGAGAGAAGATAAGCCTGAGAAGTACACTTGGTCAATGATAAAGTTGTTAAGCTTAGAGAAACATAGTAGTTTCAAATAAGACTCTCTGAACTTCAATTAAGTTTTATTCCCACCTGACAGCATGCCATAGTAGGTAACACCCAAGCACTAAAATCAAACAAACAAGTTTGAAGCTCACTTACGCTACATTCCAACTATGTGATTTTGGGCAATTTATATCCATCATCTATGTTTTATTTTTTTTTCCTATTTAAATTGGTGGAGATAATAGCACCTATGGCATAGGATTGCTGTGATTTTCTTTTTTGGGGGGGAATTTTAGAATGATTTATTTTCCAAAATTCTTCTAAAAACCAGCTTTCTCTAGGTATAACTTACATGCAACAAAACACACCCATGTTAAGAGTAAGTACAGATTAAGTTTTATAAATGTATGCACCCATTTAATCATCAGTACAATCAGGACAGAACATTTCCATCAGCCCCCAAAGTTCCCTGGTATCTATCCCTCTGCAGACACTTCAAATTCCTTTTAATGCCTTTGTTTTACCAGAGTGTCAGTCTTTATCTTTGAACATGTTTAAAATTCTCAATTCATTTTTTGGTGGATAATGTACATGAAATTTGAGATACCAGTTATATGGTCTGTTATACTAATTATCACTTCTGGCAGTGTCTATTTTTGGTGAGTTTTAAATAGGTTTCCATATTTAATTGCTTTTTTATTATTTTATATATCTACATTTTATTGTACATTAGGTTCTAGGGTACATGTGCAGAACATGTAGGATTGTTGCATAGGTACATACATGGTAATGTGACTTGCTGCCTCCATCCCCCTGTCACCTATATCTGGCATTTCTCTTTATGTTATCCCTCCCCAACCTCCCTACCCCCGCTATCCCTTTCCTCGTCCCCTCCAACAGACCCCAGTGTGTGAAGTTCCCCTCCCTGTGTCCATATGTTCTCATTGTTCAACACCCACCTATGAGTGAGAACATGCGGTGTCTGATTTTCTGTTCCTGTGTCAGTTTGCTGAGAATGACGGTTTCCAGATTCATCCATGTACCTAAAAAGCTCACCAGGTCAGTGAATAAAGGATCAGAGTAGTGGTATTTCACCAGCAGCCAGCAAGGCTGGTGGACCCCGCCCCATCCCCTCGCGGGGATAGGGGGCACTGGGGGCCTTACTCTACACCTCTCATGTCTCTTCACTGTGCCAGACTAGAGTGAATCTCAACAGGGTCTTCATTCCCCACCGATTCCGCCAAGCCCGTTCCCTTGAATATGGTTTCACTGGATAGTAGGTAGGACAGTGGGAATCTCCTTCATCCATTCATGTGCATCACTAATTACATGACAAGGCATTTGGCTACCTTAAGCGAGTCATAGTCACAGTTTCCCCCGCCATTTACCTGCGCTTTATTGAATTTCTTTACTTTGACATTCAGAGCACTGGGCAGAAATCACATCATGTCAACACCCACTGTGGGCCTTCACGATGCTATGATTATTAATTGAGCTGATAATATAAATTTCTTAACACTATGCCCAAAATGTAATAGGGCTCAATAGTGGCTATAGTTATCACATGGCAGATATTAGTATAGACAGAAAACCTAAATTCATTGTGACTTAAATAAAAAATAAATTTATTTTTCTTCCATATAAAATAAGTGTTGAGATAGGAAGCCCAGGGCTCTTCCTATTTTTTGTTTCATCGTCTGAGCAGTTACAATTCATCTTCAAAGGAATTTATTCCAAAACGACTACAGAAGCCCCAACCATCATAGTATATTCAACTTCCTGGAGACAGAAAACAAGGCAAAAAAACAAAAGGAACTACTCCCAAATGTCTGCTCACTTCTCAGGCTCCTTACCATTCTGTAACAACTTTCATCCAACATCTACGTACACCTTATTGGCCAGAGCTGAGTCAAGTCTTGTTGCAAAGGGAGGATAGAGAATACAGTATTTTAGATGTCCAATAAAAATTAGAGTTCTGTAAAAATGGAGTAGAAATGTGGATTCAATAGGAAACAAGCAGAATCTGCCGCAATATGCTACATTGGTTCTCACTTATCATTTGGTCTTTCACTGTCTTTACTAAATTGACCATCTCTTTCTTCTATCTGTAATAATTCATCAAGTACAGACCTTTTCTCCCTTGTGTTTTTCCTCCAAGGACCCCTCTATTATTCATCATCTCTATGAGGGGTGGTTCAAAAATTTAAATCTCTCAAGTCAGAAGTCAGATGAATGTTTCAAGACTCTTGCAATCTAGATAAGATTTGTTTATCAAGCCTGTAATACCAGCACTTTGGGAGGCTGAGGCAGGCAGATCATGAGGTCAAGAGATGGAGATTGTCCTCATCAACATAGTGAAACCCTGTCTCTACTAAAAGTACAAAAAATTAGCCAGGCATGGTGGTGCACACCTGTAGCCCTAGCTACTGGGGAGGCTGAGGCAGGAGAATTGCTTGAAACCGGAAAATGGAAGTTGCAGTGAGCCAGGATTGCGCCACTGCACTCCAGCCTGGCAATAGAGCAAGACTCTGTCTCAAAAAAAAAAAAAAAAAGGATTTGTTCAAATCCCAATTTCAAGATTCAAAGCCTTATCCAAGACTTCTGCCAACTTCCATGGCTTCTATTCTCCTGAAGATGTTTGATTTCAAGCTTCTGTTACCCTGAGTACCCTCTTTTCTTAACTATTCCAACCCAGTTGTAACACTCAGAATCTTTTTTGATGAAAAAAATGATAGGTAGGTAGGTAGGTAGATAGATGCTTTTTGATGAAAAAAATGATAGGTAGGTAGGTAGGTAAGTAGATAGATGATAGATAGATAGATAGATAGATAGATAGATAGATAGATAGATATAGATCTACTGATGATGATATAGCTCTAACTACCTGTCTACTCTCTCATGCAATATATTTGTAAGCAAAAATAGGTATGACTAGAAATCTGCAGAAAAACCAGAAACATGACAACAATTTCAAAGGTAATATTTCACATTCATCTTCTTAAAATGTCCATTATTCACCCCACAATGAGAAACCTCCACTAGCCATGTCACCATTACAGCCCCTTTCCATATAGCTCCTCTTTCTACTGCCCTTTTCTCTCTTATCTCTAACCTTTTCGTCTTGGAAGAAAAATGAATTCATCTTGTTTTGTACCTGGATTATTGAAATAGCCTCCTAACTGGTCTCTCTGCTTTCACTTTGCCCTCCTGCTCTCCACTTCCATCACGGCAGCAGAAGGATCCTTTGAAAACTCATCAGTTCGCACCACTCTTCTCTTAGAATCTTTTAATAGAGTCTGATCACACTATGAGTAAATGCCAAAGTATTTACAGTTTGTCCTACATGACCTCTTTCTCTTGAAACTATTAAATGAAAGATTTAATATAACAGTTACCACTCCTGCCTTATTCACCAGCTTCAGCCACAAAGACCTCCTCACTCAAAGACACTCCTCCCCAGAGTCATCTTCCTCTCTGCTTACAAAACTTTTCCCTCAAGTATTAATGTGTCTAGTTCTCATACTTTCTTCAGGTTTCTGCTCAATTGCCACTTCATGAAACCTTCTTAGACACTAGTTTTTTTTTTTATTTTACTTTAAGTTCTGGGATACATGTGCATGTTTGTTACATAGGTATAATTTTGAGAAGTGTCTGTTCATATCTTTTGCCCACTTTTTGGTGAGGTTGTTTTTTTCTTATAAATTCCTTGTAGATTCTGGATATTAGACATTTGTCACATGGGTAGATTGCAAAAATGTTCTCCCATTCTGTAGGTTGCCTGTTCACACTGATGATAGTTTCTTTTGTTGTGCAGAAGCTCCTTAATTAGATCCCACTTGTCCATTTCTTTGCTTTTGTTGCAATTGCTTTTGGCGATTTCATCATGAAGTCTTTGCCCATGCTTATGTCCTGAATGGTAATGTCTAGGTTTTCTTCTAGAGTTTTTATGGTTTGGGGTTTTACATTTAAGTCTTTAATCCATCTTGAGTTAATTTCTGCATAGGTGTAAAGAAGGGGTCCAGTTTCTATTTTCTGCATATGGCTAGCCAGTTTTCCCAACACCATTTACTAAATAGGGAATCATTTCCCCATTACTTGTTTTTGTCGGGTTTGCAAAGATCAAATGCTTCTAGATATGTGGTGTTATTTCGGAGGTCTCTGTTCTGTTCCATTGGTCTATGTGTCTGTTTGATATCAGTACTATGCTGTTTTGGTTACTGTAGCCTGGTAGTATAGTTGGAAGTCAGGTAGTGTGATGCCTATAGTTTTGTTCTTTTTGCTTAGGTTTTTCTTGTCTATACCAGCTCTTTTTTGTTCCATATGAAATTTAAAGTAGTTTTTTCCAATTCTGTGAAGAAAGTCAATAGTAGCTTGATGGGAAAAGCATTGACCTTATAAATTACTTTGGGCAGTATGGCCATTTTCGCAATATTGATTCTTCCTATCCATGAGCATGGAATATTTTTCCATTTGTTTGTGACCTCTCTTATTTCCTTGAGCAGTGGTTTGTAGTTCTCCTTGAAAAGGTCCTTCACATCCTTTGTAAGCTGTATCCTTAGATATTTTGTTCTCTTTGTAGCAATTGTGAATGGTAGTTCATTCATGATTTGGCTCTCTACTTGTCCATTGTTGGTGTATAGGAATGCTTGTGATTTTTGCACATTGATTTTGTATCCCGAGACTCTGTTGCTTATCACCTTAAGGAGTTTTTGGGCTGAGATGATGGGGTTTCTAGATATAGAATCACGTCATCTGCAGTGACAGTTTGACTTCCTCTCTTCCTATTAGAATATCCTTTCTTTCTGTCTCTTGCCTGATTGTCTGTGCCAGAACTTTCAATACTCTGTTGAACAGGAGGGATGAGAGAGGTTATCCTTGTCCTCTGCCAGTTTTCAAAGGGAATTCTTGTGGCTTTTGCCCATTCAGTATGATATTGGCTATGGGTCTGTCATAAATAGCTCTTATTATTTTCAGATATATTTCATCAATACCTAGTTTATTGACAGCTTTTTACATGAAGGGATGTTGAATTTTATCAAAGGCCTTTTCTACATCTATTGAGATAATTATGTGGTTTCATCATTGGTTCTGTTTATGTGATGGATTATGTTTATTGATTTGTGTATGTTGAACCAGCCTTGCATACCAAGAATCCAGCCAACTTGATGGTGGTGGATGAGCTTTGTTGGATGTGCTGCTGCATTTGGTTTGCCAGCATTTTACTGAGGATTTTTGCATTGATGTTCATCAAGGATTTTAGCCTGAAGTTTTCTTTTTTTTGCTTTGTCTCAGCCAGGTTATTTTATTAGAATGATGCTGACCTCATAGAATGAGTTAGGGAGGAGTCCCTCCTTTTAAATTTTTTAGAATAGTTTCAGAAGGAATAGTACAAGCTCTTCTTTTTACGTCTGGTAGAATTCAGCTGTGAAATTGTCTGGTCCTGGGCTTATTTTGTTTGGTAGTCTATTAATTACGGCCTCAATTTCAAAACTTGTTATTGGCCTAAACACCATTTCTATAATAGCAACGCTTCACCTCCCAGTCACTCATCTACTTTCCCGCTTTGTTTCTCTGCAGAATACTTACCTTCTGACAGTCTACATAACTTGTTTATATATTTGCTTACTTTCTCTACCATCTAGAATGTAAACCTTATGAAAGAAGGAACTATAGTGTGTTTTGATTACACTCTATCTTCAAAAACTCTGAAATACCATAAGTCCTCAATAAATATTCATTAAGTAAACTATAAAAGGAGTTTTTTCACAGACAGCATCTTAGTTATTATTTGCAGTGATAGGGTTTCTGCAGACATCCTCTTTACATCAATTGGTTTATTAAATTGTTTTTCCAAATCAACTCCCTAAAATGAATGCTTTGCCAGCTTTTAAGAAAACGACTTTCCCACATCTTTAAGCCAAGTTCCACATGCCTTTGTGGAGGCCATGGAGGAGTATGGCTCAGATTCCAATTCAAGTAAAAACCAGCTACAAGGAATATACATAGCTCATGACCTTCACCTTTAGGACTCACCACAACAGCACTCATGCAGAAGCCACATCTCCCCTGGTTGCTCCTTGCCAGTGAACAAACACAATGGGAGTACTAGTTCCAGGACATGCACGCTGAATGCAGGACTCCTCTGGTGGACAATCTTTTCTCTGGGGCTCTCATTGGCCTGTCCAAAACTTGTTTGAAACAGCACTGTAGTGAGGCTGTTCCTATTAATCCACCTCTTTTCCCCTTGTCTTTTTGCAGGCATCACATCTGCATCTGTTAGATTACCTATGGACTCCTGCTCCCTCCCCCTGTATCTTTCATAGGCATTGTCTTAATGATTCTCTTATACTTCAAATTCTGTTTTGGTGATTGCTTCCCAGAGAACTTGGTCTGATGTAGTCTTTTAGACATTTCCATTTGGATACACTCTAGTCAGCTCAAATCCAGTATGTTCAAAACAAGCCCAAGAGAGTCTCATGAAAGTTGGCCCAAAACACTGTGGATCAAGTTGAAACCATTTTAAACAGAGACCTGTTGTGTCAGGGAAAATGGCACAAAGATTTATTAAATGTACTGAAAACTATCTCCTGGAACTAAGCATAGCAGCATCCCCAGACCAGAACACCGCTAGTCAGATTGAACTACTCTGGTGCCTGACTACTCAGATATAAAGATAATCTTCTAGATTTTGTACAAAAGGTCCCAGATACTTCAGGTAGCCATTTTTAAATATGATGACTTTAAATAATTTTTTATCCTAAAGTTTACTAAAAGTAACAGTAGAAAATGAAGTTTTAAAAGACCCGGTTTGGAATAATTTAACCCTGAAGTTTATGAACGTGAAATAATAGTCAAATTTTACCTTTTTAAGGGCCCAGGCATTGCATCTACATTTTGGTTCAAAACAGATTATATAAATAGTAGAGTATTTAAGCCGGTGAAATTTTTGTTCTTTTTTTTCTATTGTTCTTCAGCCAGAGCTGCGAGATATGGTTGATTTGTGTACTAAGTGATTGAAACAGCCTCAAGTTACTGTTTAAACGTTGCTAAAGCTTCAAGGTAGACATTTTTACCTCTAAGTTAAAAGTACAGGAATTTCTGATGTCAGCTCATTCTATGTCACAATGGGACATCGCTTCTAAAAAAGACATCAAAAGAGTAAAAATAAGATGGTGCTGTTTCACAGGAGCATGACAGCAATGGTATAGCTACATATCTCCCTGATGATTACAAGGGCTCTTTCCTTCTGTGAAATTTTCTTTTGGGTTTTGCTTTTTGGCTCCTGAAAACATTATTTCATCTGGAGAGGATATACCAATTCTACAAATACAACGAACAAGAAAAAAACAGGCTTCAGAAAAGTATATAATCTTAAATATAAGGAACTTGGCTAATTTTGGAGATAGCTGTAGAACATGTATAAAAGATGTATGACTAGTTGACTTGAAATAACTCTACATCAAATAGCTACATGTTAAGTATCTTTAAAACACTTGGACACTATTCAAAGGAAATACAGTTTTTAAATACACGCAATGGATTATGTTTTCAGCAACATTTATTTCTTGCATATACCATCCAATTTTGTTTTTGAGACATGTTCTCTCTCTGTCATTGTGGCTGGAGTGCACTGGTGTGATCTCAGCTCACTGCAACTTCCACCTCCCAGACTCACATGATCCTCCCACTTCAGCCTCCTGAGTAGCTGGGACTGCAGGTGTGTGCCATACTATACCCAACTAATTTTTTGTACCTTTTGCAAAGATGGGGTTTCACCCCATGTTGCCCAGGCTGGTCTCAAACTCTTGGACTCAAGTGATCCACCCACCTCAGCCTCCCAAAGTGTTAGGATTACTGGAGTGAGCCACCGCTCCCAGTCACTATCCCATTTTTCTTAACCTTCCCCAGTTACCTCCATTAGAATTCCCAATACCAATCAAAGTGATCTGAAGAATTTTGTCACCTATGATTCATATCTTAATAATTTTATGTCAATAAGAAGTTTTCATAATACTACTCAAAATTTTGTGATTTTTTTTGATAGTAGAGAAGAAAAATTAACTCAGGCTGAAGCAAAGTTATGCTGTACCATTTTAGGAACATGCTTTCTGACTCAATGAAAACAGAACTAAACACCTCACACTAAGTCCAATAATAGGAAATTTTTGGTCAAAGCCAGCAAAGAACAAGACCGGTCCAAATGGTATAGAGCCTTAGTGCCTAAAGTAGCTCCTGCTACAGTTCACCATGGAAAACCTACAACAACAGAACTGAAGTTGGGACATCTTTCATTAATAACACTACTTATAGTATTGGCAATTTTAATACTTGCAAATCCACTGTCAAAAATGTTAGTGCAACAAATTTGGTAAAACTGTATAAACATTCAAATTTCTCTTTTTCCTTTTCTTTGTGTGTGTGTATGAGTATGAGTGTGTGTGTGTGAGACAAGGACTTATTCTGTCACCCAGACTGGAGTGCTAGAGTACAGTGGTATGATCATAGCTCAATATAGTCTCAACTTCCTGGGCTCAAGCAATTCTCCCACCTCAGTCTCCTAAGTATCTGGGACTACAAGTATGTGTGTGCCACCACACCCAACTAATTTTTTTACTTATTTGTAGAGACAGGGACTCATTATGTTGCTGGTTTTGAAATCCTGGGTTCAAGTGATCATCTGGTACTTTTCAGCTGCGTAATGTTTACTTTTTAACCTCCGTTGAACAATGAAATCAGATTAATATAAGGCAAGCTCATAGAAATACAAAAACGTAATCTATTTTTAGGACCAAGAATTGATTTAGAAAACCAAACATTTGTTACATCCTTCCTACATATATGGATTTCTATCATGGATTCAACGTGAATTGGACTTCTGAGTTTTGTGGGATAATGGAATATTCCAAATCTTGGAAAAGCATAGGAAGACTCACTCAGACAAACTACTGCCATGTGTCATTTCTTGCAGCAAATTTATTCACATGTTACCTTGAGCTCTCTGTGGTCTGTCCTTAGCAGGACCAATCTGCGAAATAGATTTTGCTCTTAAAATCCAAAACCCATGTACTTATTATTTATCCATACTCTTTTCTATAATGAGACAGGTGCATCCCTGATTATTTACACAGACTGCCAGGAAGAGGGAATGGCAGACAGAGCCAGCATGTCTTTCCAGAGCTTCCTCAAGAATACTTATCACTGGTTGACCCCAGAGGTCTGGAAATGGGCTGAGAGTGAGCAGAAGGAGAGCAATATAAACACAAGGTTAGATTCATGACCAGAAAAAGCTGAGAAGATGGCTGACTACAGGCACCTGGCGTTTGTTCCTCTCGCAAAACAAAAAGGCAATAAATAAACAACTAACTTCAACTGAAGTGTCTGAGGAAAAGTGCTAGAGTAGAGCAAGGGAGTGGCGAGGTCCCTGCAGAACACACAGGCCCAGAATGGCAGCACAAAGAGAGGAATGAGACACCCTGCCTCTAGCAGCCCAACTTCCCCAACAAGATTGGCTCAGAGCTGAGTAGGGCGTCCCCTTGTGGGGAAAATGTAAGCAGAGGACCCTCTACCACTCCATCTATAAGCCATTCAAAAATCAGGGTCAACAAAATAGGGTGACTACAGTCAACAACAATTTATTATACATTTTAAAATAACTAAAGGAGTCTAATTGGAATGTTCATAAAAGAAATGATAAATGCCTGAGGTGACAGATATCCCAATTATCCTCATATTATGCATTGTATGCCTGTATCAAAATATCTCATTTACTCCATAAATATATATACATTATGTACCCACTAACAAACTTAAGTTTGTAACTTTTCTTAGCTTCTAAATAGATCAAGAAACAATCTCTTCAAACCTTAAAAACAAACCCATTTTTTTTTCTATTTCCTATGAAAAGAGAAACATGATTTGAATGTTTAGACTTATTTGAATAAAAATACAACCATGACTTTTGAATGCTAAGACTCAGCATATTTAATTGGCTGAATTCTAAGCAAATACTTCCTTTAGATAAACTACTTATTTTAAACTCCCGCTTGAGGAAATAATCACATTTGAATTATTCTGAGGTGCACAGAGAAAAAGAACATTTTCAACAGTATATTTTATTTGCCTTTGGCAATTTATTCTCTGCTCCATCCAGAATTCTCACTAAGAGAAGGGTTAGTGCAACTGGTAGGTTTCCTGCTCTGAGATTTAAGTCAAAATAAAAGGTAGATCACAAGTGAAGTCTATATGATGGATTCCTTCAAACTAAGTCTAAAGCAAGCTATCTTTATTGAAAAACAATGGCCTATAGGGGAATGAAAAGACAAAGGTTATGAATATTTTCCAGGTGGAAAAACAGAACATTATTTTGAAAACCAAAATAATATTGGTAGTAAAGACTGATTCTATAAGGTACTGGGAAAATTTTGTACAGATGAATTTCCTAATATAATGCAGATAAACTTACAATCATTCAGAATTAGATTCATTATTGTTTATATTTTGACAATCACAAGTTAACAGTTATGTAGACATATGCAGAAACAAAATGACCTCTGTGCTTTAGATTTTTTTTTGTCATAAGTTAGCATAACACATCCCTCAGATACAGTCATTTTCCTTTGCCCAGTTCCTAACACACAACAATAGTTTGACCATGGCAGTGATATTATTATTAACAGATTTGTTCAGCTACAAAGTGCAGAATCTCATTCATGTGTCAATCCCTGGAGCAGTGGGATGGAATCAGCCCCTCCAATTACACATGGTGGGAATCTGTTCTTGAAAGTAAAAGAGGAATTTCATACAAGAAAAAAGACAGAATTGTTAAGATTAAGCTAGGGTTTTTTTTCCTTCATCAATAAGTAAACACTCTCAATTGGTTGATTTTTCTATATTCAAGTTAATATTATTTTGAAAAAATACTATGTAGAAGTTTAAAAGGAACACAAATTGTGTATATTTCTATAACTATTTTAGACCTCACTTGTCCACACCATTCTGGACAAAGGAGCAAGCAAAGATTTCATGACAAAGACACCAAAAGCAATCCCAACAAAAGCAAAAATTGACAAATGGGATCTAATCAAACTTAGGCACTTGTGCACAGCAAAGAAAAAAAGTATCAACAGAGTAAACAAATGACCTACAGAATGGGAGAACATTTTTGCAACTATGCATCTGACAAAGGTCTAATATCCAGCATCTATAAAGAACTTAGACAAATTTATAAGAGAAAAACAAACCATCCCATTAAAAAGTGGGCAAAGGACACAAACAGACACTTCTCGGAAGACAGGCATGTTGCCATAAGGCATATGGAAAAAAGCTCAATATCAGTGATCATTAGAGAAATGCAAATCAAAACCACAAGGAAATACAATTTCATACCATTCAGACTACCTACTATCAAAAAGTCAAGAAAACAGATGCTGTAAAGCTGTGGAGAAAAGGGAGTCCTTATATACTGTTGATGGGAGTTTAAATTAGTTCAATAATTATGGAAAGCAGTATGGTGATTCCTCAAAGAGCTAAAAGCACAACTACCATTCAACCTAGCAACTCCATTACTGGGAATATACCCAGAAGAATATAAAGCATTCTACCATAGAGACACGTGCATGTGAATGTTCATTGCAGTACTCTTTACAATACCGAAGACATGGAATCAACCTAAATGCCCATCAATGACAGACTGGATGAAGAAAATGTGGTACCTATATATCATGGAATGTTATGTGGCCATGAAAAAGAACAAGGTTATGTCTTTTGCAGGTACATAGACGGAACTACATGCTATCATCATCCTTTGCAAACTAACACAGGAACAGAAAACAAAATACTGCATGTTTTCACATGTAAATAGGAGCTAAATGATGATAAGAACTTACACACAAAGAAAGGAACAACAGACACTGGGGTCTACCTGAGGAGAGAGGATCAAAGGAGGGAGAGGAGAAGAAAAGATAACTACTAGCTACTGAGCTTAATATCTGGGTAATGTAATAATATGTACAAAAAACTCTTATCTGTACCCCCAAAAGTAAAATAAGTATTTTTAAAATAACTCATCCAACTAGACAATAAATTCTTCTAAAATAAAAGCATCCCCCATAAGATTGTAATAGCAACATTATTAAGAAATTACTTCTGAATAAAGTCAGTCATATCAGAAAATTAAAAATTTACAATAATATTAAGGTTTTTTATTTGGAGTATTTTTTTCTTTTACATCTATAAAAAATTTTTTTTAATCTTTTTTTACAAAATCATTCATACTGTCACCATTTACAATATAGAAAATTTTAAAATCATCAAATTATAGTATAAGTAAAATGAAATTAATGATGAAATATATACATATTACTTTATAGAATTCCAGGTTAAGAAAACTAAATATTAACACATTGATTATAAAAATCTACCTTGCCCTGAAAAATATTTTTAAAAATTTTTTAATAAGGACGGAGTTAAACATTTATGGGTGCTCATTTTCCCTTTCTCTCTCTCTCTCTCTCTCTCTCTGGGGGGGGGGCGGTATTATTTCTGAGGCCTCTGTTCTGTTTCATTGGTCTATGTATCTGTTTTGGTACCACTACCATGCTGTTTTGGTTACTGTAGACTTGTAGTATAGTTTGAAGTCAGATAGCGTTATGCCTCCAGCTTTGTTCTTTTTGCTTAGGATTGTCTTGGCTTTACAGGCTCTTTTCTGGTTCCATATGAAATTTAACGTAGTTTTTTCTAATTCTGTGAAGAAAAACAATGGTAGCTTGATGGAATAGCAGTGAATCTATGAATTACTTTGGGCAGTATGGCCATATTTACAATATTGAGTCTTCATATCCATGAGCATGGAATGTTTTTTCATTTGTTTGTGACAAATATTTTATTTATAAAACACAAGAAATAACAAGGATGAATGCTAGAAAAAGCAATGAAGAATTTCTGGAAAATATGTAACAAATGAGAATAAATTAATGGGCAAATCCAATGACTAAAAATCCATGACTACATACAACTGACAAAGGGAACTTCCAATCAAGGATGTTTTCCCAGCAGACCATAGAAATGGTGAGAATGAAACAGACACAGACTCGGGGAGCTGAAGAAAGGAGATAGCCATGGGATTCTACCAGGCAATTACTGAAGAGCAGAATATTTGAGGCTACTACTAGCATTTATCCCCAAGATAATATTCTAAATGAATTCCGAAGACAAAGTTCTAAGTGACGATACGTTTTGAATAGGCATTGGCACCAGAAGAGCAGACAGTATTTTTATTGCTGTTAATGTAAACCAGAAGCTTCCATGACTCCCCACCAAAAAAGCTACTTACCTATTTCACCAGGCTATATGCCAGCTCCCCTCCCACCCACACATCAGAAGTTCGGCTCCTATAACAAAGACACAATTCATTGTTTTACACGCAAGATAGTTTCCAGGGATTCCTAGCCAGTTAAACAAGGTTAAAGAAACACACAAGGAAGAACTATAACTCTCACTTAATGCTAGTGGAAGTGCCAATGGGTAAACCTGCTTGAAAACAATTTGGTGGTAACTGTATGTTCTTCCCCCACTCCAGTCTATCTTCTACACTCTTTAATATAATCATCTTACTATTACAACCATACTTAAATAGAAAATAAAAGAAAGCAAAATTGAACTTCCACATCCAGAAATGATAAATCAGTAAGTTCAGATCAAGTCTCTTTTTTAGATCAATTAGAAGAGCTGCAAAATATAAATTATGTTAAAATTATCTATATGAATGCATGAGAGAGCTAATATTGTAAGAATTATAGCCATGATCTACAAGAGACATATCCAAAAAATTAAACCCATTATTTGTGGTTGCTTGACCACTGAAGGCATTTGCCAATTCCACAAGAGACGGATGAGAAGGTATGCAGTACTTTTGAAAGCCTGGAGTTAGAAGCCACAATCACAATGGGATGGAGCTCTAATATGTTTGTTTCAGTGATTAAAAAAGAAAGAAAGAAAGAAAGAAAAGTAACATAATCCTTGCACAGACTGCAATCCAACTTTTGTTCCTATACATTGCCCCAAGAAAAACAACTACTAAATATCCAAATGGCTACTGTCCCAAGATGCTTTGGCAGAACAAAACAAGAGTCATCTGTTTGTCTGAAAATCTTACAGACAATACTTCGAAAAATACCCACAGTTGTTCAAGGTACCAGGCATAATATTCCAGGAGAAGGATTTTCTAAGATGAGCTCTAAAGGATGAGGATAATTTAGCAAGGTGAAAGGTGAGGAGAGATGAATATGGAAAAGAGTATTTTGAGGCAGGAAAAACAATATGTTATCTTTTCCAGAAAAAGGGAATGCAATGACTTCAGGGAACTAAAGACAACTCAGTATTGCTGAGACATAGAACATTGGATGGGAAAGTGATGAGTGATAAGTAAGAAAAGGTAAGTGACAGCATCATGATGGTGAGCTCTATAAACCATTAGTTATTTGATTATTTGATAATTATGTTTGCATATATTAAAAGTCACTGTTGGTGACTCAACAAATATATTAGATTGGGACAAGATTAGAGTTAGGAGACTAGTTAGGAGGCTATTGCAGTAATCCAGTCAAGAGATGGTGGTAGCACAAACAAAGATAGTAGAGTGGAAATGGAGAAAATTAGTTGGATTTGGGAGTATAAATTTGAGGTTTACAACAAGCAGATTTGGGCGATAAAAGAGAACAAAGTCTTAAAGATGATCTTCCGGCTTCTGGATTAGGCAACTGTGAAGAAAGTGGTATGAATCACCTAGAAAGAGAAAACCTGAAGCTGCAGCAGGTTTCTGAGATGACTTTATGTGGGATATTCTGTATGTGAGATGCAAATAGCCCAGTGAGACGTAGCTGTATATGGTATATGGGTCTGAATACAAGAGCAAGATGTGGGTAGAGTTGTAGATACAGAAAGAATGGGTACTTAGACAGCTTATTGAAGCCATAGGAGGGAGCTTTGGACATGTGTCTGAAGAAACGTCAACTTTAAGGAGAGAAGCAGAGGCTGAGAATCCAGTAAAGCAGATGGAGCTGAAATAATTGGAGAAGACTGGCTTTGAAGAAAAGGAAGAAAATTATTTATCATACTGGTTAAACATACAGGAGCTAAGATCATATTATTAATACCTGTGTTTTAATGTCGGTCCTGCCACTTACTCATTTGACAGAGCTGGTCAAAGCAGTCTCTCTAAGACTCATTTTTCCTCACCTATAAAATAGGTACAACAATATACCTGCTGAATAGGGTGGTCTGGGAATTACATGAAATGTACTATACTTTCAATTATTATGAATACACTTAGCAGAAAGCAGGATAGTTACAGGAAGGGTGAGGGGTAGTCAAGATTGGTTGGGTGGGAGCTCAAATCTAGACTCAGGTCTTTTGCTCACTTGCTGGGTAAGCTTGTAAGTTACCTGACTTCTTTCACCAAACTGGGTCACAGAAGGACCTATCTCACTGAAGAGTTGTAAGGATTAGTAAAATCTTTAAAAGGGGGTTAGAATAGTGTGGTGTTTTTGCATGTTTAATGCATGTAAAAGTCTTAGTGTACTACATATAATACTCATGCAATAAATATTAATAGTAATAATTATCATCTTCATTATTGACTAAACATCAGCGTCAACATCGGTATGGTTCAAGTCAAAGAGACATTAAAATTGAACTACATGATGGGAGTGGGGCTTTAAGGACCATCATAGAGTATGTGAGCCATCAGAAACTCTATCAGAGAAAGGAATCTAATTGAGTGAAGAACTCATTTTCAAAGATTCTTATGATATAATTTTAGGCAAAAGAGAAATGTTTCAATTAAAATCTTTGGGCCAGGTGTTGGTGGCTCATGCCTGTATCCCAGCACTTTGGAAAGTTGAGGCAGGAAGATCTCTTGAAGCCAGAAGTTCAAGACCAGCCTGGGCTGGTGAGACCCTATCTCTACAAAAACAATTTAAAAATCAGCCAGACATGGTGGCACACACCTGTACTCCTAGTTACTCAGTAGGTAAGACAGGAGGATTACTTAAACTCAGTAATTTGATGTTGCAGTGAGCTGTGATTGAACCACTGCACTCCAGACTGGGTGACAGAGCAAGACTCGGTCTCAAAAAAAAAAAAAACCACACACACGCACACAAAACAACAATAAAAAATACTTTCTTAGATTCTCCATTTAAAGAGAAAAAGTCTTAAGCCTTTTGTGGTGTTTAAGGGGGCCAACTATGAAAGCTAGAAGCCTGAGAGAGGCCAGCTTCGGGTCTGGCGTAAACACCGGACAGAACATACGGCAGCTGGCAGGAAAAGAAAACAAAACAAAAACTAGAGTCAGTTAAGAAAGTGAGAGATGAAGCATGGAAAATTCCAGAGCTAAGAAAACTAGTGGGAGAAAGTCGGGAGGGTGGGAGTTCAGCGAAAACGAATTTGAGATATTTTGAACCTTACTACGAGCCAGGTACAATTCTAAGGATTTGTGTATATTCACTCTTTTACTCACTATAACAAGGCTATGAGGAAGGTACAGTGAGAAAACCAAAGCATAAAGAGTTTATATTACAACTCATGTAAGTACATAAAAAGAGCTGGAGAAAGCAGGATGAATTAAGTTATAAATGGTATTCTACTTTTGTGTTATTTTAATGACTTTGTTAAATACTTAAATTGCCCTGTTCTAATTTTTCTGTGAAATTAAGTTTCTTTGCTGTTGAAGTGAGCCATACAATGGCTGTCACATATGCATCAGTGGGTCTCAAACCTTGGAATCTTTTAGAATTACCTGGAACTGTACTTTATTTACATCTATAACCTTAGTGACTAGGCACAGATGGTATTCAGCAAACGCTTATTGGATGAAAGAAACAAGTATTATAACATTTCTTCTATGCTCTAATCCAATTCTTCCTTACACACTGTGACTTAGAGATATCCTCCAAAAACAAAGAAAAAAATTCCCTTCTCCAATGAGTGTTAGCCATATCCCTATTCTTTGACCTATGGATCATTTTCAACATTTTTTTTAAGTTATAATTTTTTTAATGTTGAAAATGATTCATATATAAAAGAATAGGGATATGGCTCACACACACACACACCATGGAATACTGTAGAATTATTAAAAATACACATTTCAGAGGATTTGCAGATCAGTGAAATTATTCTAATATGACATTATAATATTGAATACATGACATTATACATTTGTCTACACTGTAGAATTACATCAAGAGTGAACCAATGTAAATAATGGATTTTGGGGTGATAATTTATTCTGGTGTGAGATGTTGATGGTGAAGGGCATCGTGCCAGCATGGAGGCAGAGGTATGCAGGAATTCTCTGTGCTTTCTCCTCAATGTTGATGTGAACTTAAAACTGCTCTAAAAATAGTCTTTTTTTACATGAATAAACATTTTAAATATGTACGTTGGAAGTATGTGTACAAATCACACTGATTTTATAGTATACAACTTGGTAGTTACACTGGAATTCATATACCATATATTTATTTAGAAAATAAAGTAATGTAAACTAAGGAAAACAAAGTTTAAATTTTACCTTTCACATTTTCATTGAAGTTGTGAACTTCACTAAAAGCAGGAAAGGGAAGGAGGTATATAGGACAGAGGAGGGGCGGAAGATGGAAAAGCAGTTATGCCGCATTTCTATATGTGAGAAATTCACATCAAAACTCTAAGAATCACTTTTTCAAGGAGCAGTTCTCAAAATTCACTCTATTGTTCATATGATGAAGGGCTTGAAATACACATTTTGGAAAATGTTCTGATTATTTTTGTCCATAAAGAGCTCTGTGTTATAGGCCTAACTAGAAAACTCAGCCTTCTCAAGAAATACAAACTTCAATATTCATTTCAATCTGGTGCTCACAGAAACCACCCATATCCATTACATGAATAAAAGCCAAGAAAATAGTTATAGACTAGGTTAAGCCAGCTCTAAAATGCAACTGCAAAATTTGCAATCTGCTCTGCAGGCCTCCAACCCTACTTAAGTAACAATTCTCACAGCAATTTTTCAGTATATTCAGAGACAATTAACAGAAATGTTACTAACATGTGTTTGATTAAACATTTTAAAGACGCAAAAAGCAAAGAGTTGTCTGGATTTAACACCGAAAATTGATTCTTATCCAAGATCAAACTACAAAGAAAATGAACATCAGAATCTAGGTGAGTAGATATGTTAGATCTTAATTTTTCTTAACATATCCTATTTGGTGTAAGTTTTTATTTTTGGCTTTTTCCTCAGAACAATAGTGATATTGTTAGTAGCATTTTTAATCAATCATATGTCTCAAATATCTATATAATATATGATAGAGAGAATCCATTAATCTGTTTATTCCTAGTTCTTTTCCTACTTGGAATGAATGGGAGAAACTATACTGTTTCAAACAGAAATAGTAATACAAATGTGCACATCTTTTAGAATCTACATTTTAAGTGACTATATTTTCTTTCTTGCAACAATGTGTAATCAACAGTGTTTAAAATCATTTCTGTGCAGTACAGAACAGAGATAAAGCAACAAGGTATTAGTATTTACACTGACTTTTACTCTAAGGATTTCTAAAGTAGCCATTTGTTTCAAAACACAGACTGACAAACAGATTGACAAGTTTTCATCATGTTCCTCTACAAGATTCTGGCCAACTGTCTGGCTGACACAGCTGTCTCACCTGGGGCAAGGGGACAAAGAAATGACCTCTCTACATGACCCTTCTTCACCCACAATACTAAAAGCAAGCTAAAATAATGAGAGAAAATGATGAAAAGTCAAGATTGAAACTTTGAGAAAATATATTAGCTTATAAAAATAAAAGCCAAAACTGTTTAACCCAAAATTGATATTTTAGGGAAGAAATTTTAAAAATTAGAGATGTAAGATTAAAAATGCCTATTATCAGGAAATCAATCACATTGCCTCTTATGCCACACATAAAAATAAAAATAAATCATTCAGGTTATTTGCAGATATGTACAAAATCATGCCTTCAAAGAATAATTATCTGAGCTTAGGAAAGATCCTGGAAACAGTACCTTAAATGACACCACCTGGGAATACTAATACATAGTCGACATATGGCTCTTTGCCTCCCCCTCAAACCCTGTGTCACCTCGCCCAAAATTCCTCTATTAGTCTTCCCAACATAGATAGCATGTTCTTGTAACATGTTAATATTGGATTGATTACTTACAAGGTTCCAAGTGATGTGCAAAGTGCTAGTAATTCAGAATAAAGAAAATATGGACCTTCACTGAAGGAACTTCAAGAATGGTGGGAACATAAGAGTTCAATGTGTACAAAATCATATCCAAACGCACAAATCCCTGTGATAGAAAGAGTTTACATGGTCCTCTGCCACATAAATCACGTACAACTGACCCAGCATAGTGTCAGGAAAGATATGTAGATTAGGTACTGACAATTAGACCAGGACAAGAAAGGTGTTCCTGATAGAGCGGGGACCAAAACCAAAGACTGGCAGAGAAAGTTAGTGCCCATGGAGAGCCACCTGTGTGGCTACCAGGATGTGAAAACTTTTTATGAACTGCTCTTCCCCTAAGACACCAGTAAGGGCTTAAGGCCTCCTTGAGGCCACTGCTTAGCAATAGGGGGACATGGTAACTTAGATTCTAGTCCTCTCTGATAACATGCTAATAAACATAGTGCATGAATTTGTCTGGCATTTTTCAGCAGGGCTCATGAGGGGTCTTAGCACAAAAAGGTTCAGTGAAGTGAGTGGCAGGCCTGCAGCTCAGGAGGCTGCCAGACATTGAGTCACAGCATTGCGAGATGGATCTTCACTGCCAGGCTGTGATGAGGTGTGGTGGCAAAGGTCTAAACAGCCAGAGTCAGAGAGAAGCTCAGTAGGACCACTGCAAACCAGGGAAAGGAGGTCAGATAAATGGTCTCCCAGAATGAAAGGTAAATGATCCTGTGATGGAGCAAGTCTGAACTCTAGGAGTACAATAGTAATTAATCAGCTAAATAAGTATAAAACTATAAAATAAGGACACAAACAGGGGAGAGACTCTTCCAGAGATCTTATTTCCTTTTTTTCAGATCTTACTCTGTCCCTTTTCTTCTGTGATCTTACTGAAAAGAAAATGAAAAACAAGAGAGACAAAAATCAGAACACATAACCTAGTTAGAGAGAAATAGTGAATGATAATACACAAATCACCTCAAAGAGCAGATTAAATGTGTCTATGTCCAAGAAACACACAGCCAAAGCCAGAGCTGAGGAATCAGTGCATAAGCCAGATATATTTAATGTATCTTTTAGGACCACCACTTCCTTTTTGCTACATTTTCCTCTTTTCCTTCTCTCTCCTTACTTTGGGCCCAAGCCAACATTTCACATTTCTCTCTTCAATACAAAGAAATATGGACAGGATTCAGACAAAGGAGGACACAGATTAAGATGATCAGGAAGTATAGAGATCTAAGAAGGCAGTCAAGGAGCAAGGACAAGAGGAAAGGTTTGAGAAAGGTATAAAAAGGGGGAAAGTAAATAGGGAGGGGATGACAAATAGTTTTTACTTTTAAATGTTTTTAAGATTTTTTAAAAGGACGTGAGAAAGTGGAAGGATTCAGTAGAGGTAGGCTCAACATATCTCACCTTTTGTTATTTAATCTAAGCCTAAACTCAAAGAAATCACAGCCTCTTGTGGGATCAACACTTATATCCTACAGGAAGACATAAAATAAGGAACAAGTGTAAGTCTCCTCTACAAATCAATCCTGAGCACAGTTTCGTATTCCCTGATTCACTGAACTAGAGTTTGTAAAATTAGCAAGGCATAATCTGAATGTTTTTATTTCATAAACTATTCCAAGGCAGGAGAGCATTAATTACAGTTTCTAAAGAAAATGAATTAATGGCAGCACTACCAGCCTTTCATCTGACCACTATTAAGTTTATGTCACCTCTCAAGGCTGTAAGAGGGGCCTCTTTCTCCTCCGTGATTCATCCCACCAGGCTTACACTGTACTAGTGCATGCACCTGAGCAGACACAGGAAGTCTAAGGTCTTTTTGCAGTTAATGTTTACTTTTTGCTTACTGTATGCCAGGCAATCCCCTAAGTGCATTACATATTATCTCATTTCATCCTCATCACTGACTCCATGACATAAATATAATATTTATCCCTTTTAAACGAAAAGGATTCAAGAAGCTTGCCCAGGGGCACACAGCCAGTAACTGAAGGAGCCAAGATAGGACCACCAGCAATCTATGGTCAGAGTCTTTTCTAACCCATAAGCTATATTGCCTCTGTCTCTGCCTAGCCTGTGAGAAGCAGGAAGCATAATGGAAATTAAATTTAATCACAATTCTCTGACAATAAATCGAAGTTTACACAGCATGAATTTTTTTTCAATTTTTTAAAAGAGAGCATACCCTATTTTCTGACATATTTTAAAATAGTCCTGCCCAAAACTAGAGTAGACTCTGTAGGTACAAGATGGCAGATTTGGCCTGAGGCAAGCACTATTTAGCCTGCCTGTTTTTTCTGCACATTTAAGTCTGTGGGCTAATAAGAATCTATACCTAAAAGCATAACCTTTGAAAATCCTGGTTCATATTTTGTGATGTCTTCACTGACTTCAATTTTTAAAAATACGAAAAGATAAATCCCACTCTCCCTTATATGATTTCTTCTATTTTCATCTTTTCCTGGAAAGCTTTTTATATTTCACTCTTGTGAAACAGCCCAATTTAAATTCCAGTTTTTCATGATTCTTTGGAAGCAAACAAATTTTCATGATCTTCAAAGTTTGGCATAAGAGAAGAAAAGGCAGTGAAAACAATGATTTTTTTTTTAATTTTTCTCAATCTGTTAAGTAAAAAGGACCTAAAAAAAATCTTAACAACAAATTTAATACCTGCAGAGATTCTTCCTCTGCAGGTAGAGTGGTGGAGGTGGCAATACTTGACTTTTGGTGGTTCTCATTCACTGGCCTCTGCCTAGAACTTTTAGTCCCTTGACCTGGTCCCTCCTCCCTCCATTTCAAGGCCTTTCCTCAAGGGCTCCTCCCACTTAGCCCATCTTTTTTTTTATAATTATCTGCAGCTTTCTGCTTAAATGTAGTTTATGTAAGGAAGATTTTTCTGGCTACCCTTACCCACCTCAGGACCACATCAAATAAGCCTAGCTCCCTTTCGTCACGTGCTCTTGTAAGCTTGATGCTGTATTTAAAATAATTCGTTAAAATTTCTTTCTCTCCACCCAGACTAGAGATCTCATGAGCATAAACACCATTCCTGTCTTGATCAGCTCCTGACTGTACTGTAGGGCCCAACACAGCACCTGGCCTTTCACTGAAGCTCACTACAAAGTCCATCTGCATCTATGTACCTGTTTGAGATGTGGCCCCATACTAGAAACATGTGTATACCTAAATAATAAATTTATACAGGAAGTATAAAAAGTAATAAATATTCAAGTAGACTCTCACACTGGTACATGGGATATGTTACCATATCATAGTTTTTTTAAAAACTGTCGTAGTTTTTTTTTTTAAAAAATGTCTAATAAAAACCTGTTTAAAGTAACCATAATATCACTACTTGAGTCTGGGCAACACAGAAATTTTTATTTAATACTATTAAGTTTGCAAACAAAATATATTAGTAATTGTATGTCATTAAATATAGAGAAAGAAAAATTTAAAACAGAAAGATTTAAAATAGAGAAAGAAAAAAAGAGCTAAACTATTTTTAATAGCTGACTTTTCATCAGAAAATTATGTTTAAAAGTTTCAGACACAAAGTTTTACTTCTTACGTTTGCTTGATCATCTCCTATCATTTCCCCAGTAGCCAGAGTTACCATATTTTTCCCAAAAGCATATATGGCAAACTAACCTGAGGTTTGAAGAATGAATCAACCAATTTTTTTTTTTTTTTTTTTTTTTTTTTTTTTTTTTTTTTGAGACGGAGTTTCACTCCTGTTACCCAGGCTGGAGTGCAATGGCGTGATCTCGGCTCACCGCAACCTCCACCTCCTGGGTTCAGGCAATTCTCCTGCCTCAGCCTCCTGAGTAGCTGGGATTACAGGCATGCGCCACCACACCCAGCTAGTTTTTTGTATTTTTAGTAGAGACGGGGTTTCACCATGTTGACCAGGATGGTCTTGATCTCTCGACCTCGTGATCCACCCGCCTCGGCCTCCCAAAGTGCTGGGATTACAGGCTTGAGCCACCGCGCCCGGCCGAATCAACCAATTTAGAGTTAAATAACTTTTAAAATTATTTTCAGACTCACAAGTTGCAATCTCTCAGAATATAATCAACCAAGAGGAAGAAAAATGAGGAAAATAATGAATGACTAAACAAAGCTAATTTAATAATAATGAATAATTAGAAAAGAAAACAAAACAAGTATGTCTCATCTTGGAGAAAGAACCGTGGCAACTAAAATCAATCTATTTCACTATATAATTCACTCCATTATAAGTTAGGCATGTGTTACATTTGCTTCTAAATAAAATAACTGATCTTTCTTGAATTTGAAATATACTCATTTATAAAATATCAGCTAATTCACCGATTTATTAAGTCTATTAACTTCACTCATTAACATATTCTTTACTAATATTCTCTCAGTTAATCTCTCTTCAGTGAAATATTTGGAAGTACAAAACCTTTAATTTATAATGTCATTCCATTATTTAAAATTCAAACTTTCTTAAATACACACACATTTACAGTTTATTAAATATCTGATTACTAAGCATCATCTGATCTTCACTCTCATGAGCCTCTTTTCTGGCCATTCCTGTTATTTTTTCTGCTTCCCAGCTTTAATAACTTTCTGTTTCTTAGATAAGCCATACTCCTTTATACTTTGAGATCTTTGCCCTTTGCCAGAAAGGTCTTCCCCTATTCTGTGCCTCTTTATTTCCTACTACTTTCTCAGTTTAAGATCAGCAAAAGTGCCACTTTGTGAAGGAAGCCAATTGCACTTTTGTCCTCTCAAGGCAATCCAGGATTCTCCTACAAAGTATACGTAACTGTAACTTTTCAAATAATTGTCAACGGTTGCTTAACAGCCATCTCTAAAGAATCACTAGTTTGCCGGGCGCGATGCCTCAAGCCCGTAATCCCAGCACTTTGGGAGGCTGAGGCGGGTGGATCACGAAGTCGAGAGATCGAGACCATCCTGATCAACATGGTGAAACCCCGTCTCTACTAAAAATACAAAAAACTAGCTGGGCGTGGTGGCGCGTGCCTGTAATCCCAGCTACTCAGGAGGCTGAGGCAGGGGAATTGCCTGAGCCCAGGAGGCGGAGGTTGCAGTGAGCCGAGATCGTGCCATTGCACTCCAGCCTGGATAACAAGAGCGAAACTCCGAAAAAAAAAAAAAAAATCACTAGTTAAAGTTACTAATGAAGAATCACCAAATTGCCAGTTACCTAGAAGGCTGACACTGGAGGAATGCTTGAGCCCAGGAGTCTGAGGTTGCAGTGAGCTATAATCATGGCACTGCACTCCAGCCTGGGAAACAGCATGATCCCATTTCAAAATATATATATTTAATTAATAAATGACTAAATTTAGATTTTCTGCCTTCTCCTGGAGTTGCTTACTTTTACATACACTTAATTTTATGGAAAAAAAGACATAAGCAATGACACTTATATCAAAAGTTTACACAGGGAATTTTTCACTAAAATGTATAATGTTCTACAAGATAAAATTTAACATTTCAAACTCTAGCTCTTTCAATGCCAAACTGATCTAGGACCAACAAGCCGCCCACCCCCAAATACCAAGATTAGTTAAAATTAGTTAAACATCCAGGCTAGCAGGCCTCTGCTGACCTCACTAATCCACTGCCTCAAGCTTTCCTGGTCTCTATCCTGCAATGGTCAGAAAGAACATGTTCCCAGGCAGTCACCTGATTATCTTTCTGGAAGGGGAATAGTCCAATCCTGTTTCAGAAGTCATTTCCTTCTATCTCTCCAAAATATTTTTATTTATATGAGAAGAGCATTTTACTGTTCACTTGGGTTAATTTCGACCAAAAAAAAAAAAGAAAAACTAGTTAACACTTCACTCTCATTTGAAGAACAAGGTACATGGTAATTGATATGGTTTGGATTTGTGTTCTCAACCAAATCTCATGTCAAACTGAATCTCCAATGTTGAAGGAGGGGCTTGGTGGGAAGTAAGTGTATCATGGGGGCCTATTTCTACCTTGCTGTTCTCTTAATAGTGAGTGAGTTCTCACAAGATCTGGTTGTTAAAAAGTGTGTGGCACCTCTCCCCACTCTTTCTTCCTCTTTGCTCTCACCAAGTAAGACACGCCCCCTTCCTCTTCACCTTCCACCATAATTGTAAGTTTCCTGAGGACTTGTTAGCCATGCTTCCTGTACGGCCTGCAGAACCATGAGCCAATTAAACCTCTCTTCTTTATAAATTACCCAGTTTGAGATATTTCTTTATAGCAATGTGAGAACAGACTGATAAAATGATTAAAATTTTATAATAGGACAGGGAACTAGACTTTCCCCAAAATGGAGGACAAAAACATGTATTTTAGAACAAGTCTGTTTACTTGGAGTTACTTTGTTGCTGAATGGGAACTATCTTGTGTAAGAAATTCTGAACAGAAGTCAAGCCTCAAATTCTAGTTCTGGTTATGCCATTAACAATGAAATCGCAAATAAATCATTTAACCTACCTGTGTCTCTGCCTGTCTTCTCAAAAGTAAAAGGGATGAGCTAAATGACTATTTTGGCCCTTCTAGTTTTGTGGTTCTATCTTAATTCTTAAACTAAAATGCAAACAATTTGCTTCCTTGTTCCCTACTCGTTTAGCTAAGAAGGAAGGCAGTGTCTTTAATACCACTTCTTCAGCAGCTTGTTATATCCGCAGTACTACATTTAGTTTGTTCAAGGTAGCTTAATTTAACAGCACAGCTTATCAGAAGCGCTTGCATATTTACACTGTAATGGGCATTCAAAGCAATTATGATATCAGTAGAACTATTATGATTGAAATGACTCCATAACATCTTATAGGTATAGTAGCACTAGAGATAAAATTTTTATGGCACATACTCAAGCTGCTGCACAAAGCAGCAGTTTTTCCCAACATAAATAGTTGAGTCATTTTAAAAATATTTTGGATTTAAAAGACTAAGAGCCATTGACATACACCAAACTATGTTGCCAGTGTGGAAAGAAGGTATCTTACTTCAGTTTTTTAGCTGGAGGGTGATGCTAGATGGCAGAATAGAACTCTCCAACAGGTGTCCCCCAACAGGAACACCATATTGAACAACTATCCACACAAGAAAAACACCTTCATAAGAATGAACAATCAGATAAGTTATCACGGTACCTGGTTTTAACATTGTATCAAGGAAAGAGGCACAGAAGAGGTTAGGAAAGGAAGCCTTGCATTACCTATACCACTTTTCCCACATCTCCCAGCAGCAACACATTGCATGAAAAGACAATCTGTGTGCACAGGGGAAGGAGAGTGAAGTGATCCTGGGACTTGGTGTTAGAACTCAGTATAGAACTGTCACAGTGGAATACAACACAGGGAAGAATTCTGTTGGTGCCTACAGAGGGAACATTTAAAGTAGCCCCAGCTAAACGGACTCCTCTGTCATAGCAGCAGGAACCCAAGTTCTGCTGCCCAGCACCAATTAACTAAAGGGCTCTCAGGTCTTGAATTAATTTGAAAGGCAGTGTGGCCACAAAGACTGCAATCTTGGGAAAGTCCAGTTGCTGCACTAGATTCAGCCATTAAATAAAATACAATCCTTTCATTTGCAACAATGTGATAGAACTGGAGAACAAGATGTTAAGTAAAATAAATGAGGCAAAGAAAGACAAATTTCTCATATTCTCACTGATATGTGGAATATAAAAATAGCAATTGATCTCAGGCAGATAGAGACTAGAATGATGCTTACTAGTGGCTGGGAAGAGTAGAGGGAGGGAGAAGAAAAAAAAAGTGGAAATGATTAATGGGTCCAAAAATATAGTTAAATAGAATGAACGAGATCTAGTGTTTGATAGCACAAGGTGACTACAGTCAACAATAATTATTATATTTTTAAAATAACTAAAAGAGTGGAATTGAAATGTCTCTCTCTAACACAAAGAAATGATAAGTGCTTGAGATGATGGATATCCCAATTACCCTGATGTGTTTATTATGCTTATACATGATATGCCTTTATCAGAATATATATATACCCCATGCATATATGCACCTAATACATGCTCACAGTAATTAAAAATATGTTATTTAAAAATAAAAGAAAATAACTTTGTTTATGAAATAAATTTAATACAGATATCGTGGCCTGTTCCACAACTGCAAAATGGTTTAGCCTAGGCATACTGATTTGGTCCAAGGTTATGAAGGTCTAAACCAAAAGAAAATTATTATATCAACTCATTAAGTGACTGGAACAATAAACTAATTGATGTTTTAAATTTGACCATACATTTTTCTCAGACATTCAGATATCCTAGAAATCTAACTCAAATACTTTTTCATAAATTTCATGCCACAGAGATATCCAAGATAGCCGAACAGGAACAGCTCTGGAGTGCAGTTCCAGTGAGAACAACGCAGAGGGTGAGTGATCACCGCACTGTAAAATAACAAGTTTTTACTGCCCACAGACCAGGAGATTCCTGGGCGGAAAAGTGCCATGAGTTTCTAACATGGCTATTTCAGCCAGCACTGTGGGTCTCTGTACAAAAACTCACACAAATCTGAGTGGCCGTTTCAACTGGCACCTTGAATGCCTGGGAGACAGAGTCACCCATTTAACTGAAACAGGGAGCCAAGTGATCTGGCTGAGCAGGTCCCACCCCAACAAAGACAAGCAGTCTGAAATGCTCTGGAATGAGAGTTTCACAGCAAGCACAGCTGGACATGAGACAGTACAACTCAGTGTGGGAAAGGGCGTCAGCCATTACTGAAGCAGTCCACCACTACTGAGGCAGTCCGCCATTACTGAGGCAATCTGTCTTTACTAAGGCAGTCCGCCAATAACAAGACAGTCAGCCATTACTGAGGCAGACCACCATTACTGAGGTGGTGCAGTTCTAACTGTACCTCTGTAAACAAAACAGCAAGGAAATTCACACAGCAGCCGGACAGAGCCCATGGCAGCTCAGAATGCCTCCACTGGCATACTGTGATTACACTACCTCCTTGCTGGGCAGGGCATCTCTGAAAAAAGGCAGCAGCATATCAGGAACTAATAAACAGAGCCCCACCTTCTCAGGACAGAGCACCTGGAGAAAAGGCAGTTATGAAGTCCACTGCAGCAGACTTAAACATACCTACCCAGCAGCTCTGAATGGAACAATGGAATTCCCAGCTCAGCACTTGAGCTCCTATAAGAGAAAGACTGTCTCCTCAAGCAGTTCCCAAACCCCCGTATATGCAAAGACATGCCTCACAAAGGAGAGCTCACGCTGACATGTGGTGGTTACCCTTCTGGGATGAAGATAACAGAATAAGAAACCAGAAACAATGCTTACTGTTCTGCAGCTGCTGCAGGTGATCCCTAGGCAAGCAGGGTCTAGAGTGGACCTCCAGCAGTCCTACAGCAGAGGGGCCTGACTAATAGAAGGAAAACTAAAAAACAGAAAGAATTAACTTCAGCATCAACAAAAAGGACATCCACTCAAGGACCCTACCCAAAAGTCACCAACTACAAAGACCACAGGTAGATAAATCTACAAAGATGGGAGGAAACCAGTGCAACAAGTATGAAAACACCATAAACCAAATGCCTTCCCTCCTCCAAGGGATCACAACTCCTCATCAGCAAGGGAACAAAGCTGGATGGAGAATGAGTCTGATGAATTGACAGAAACAGGCTTCAGAGAGTGGGTAATAACAAACTTCTCTGAGCTAAAAGAACACGTTCTAACCTAATGCTAAGAAACTAAGAACCTTGGGAAAAGGTTTGATGAAATGCTAACGAGAATAAACAGCTTAGAGAAGAACAGAAATGACTTGATGCAGCCAAAAAACACAACATGAGAACTTCACAAAGCATATACAAGTTTCAATAGCCAAATCGACCAAGCAGAAGAAAGGATATCAGAGACTGAAGATCAACTGAATGAAATAAAATGAGAAGGCAGGATTAGAGAAAAAAGAGTGAAAAGAAATGAACAAAGCCTCCAAGAAATATGGGATTATGTGAAAAGACCTAAGCTACATTTGATAGGTGTACCTGAATGTGATGGGGAGAATGAATCCAAGTTGGAAAATAGTCTTCAGGATATTATCCAGGAGAACTTCCCCAACCTAGCAAGGCACACCAACATTCAAGTCCAGGAAATACAGAGAACACCACAAAGATAATCCTCAAGAAGTGGAATCACAAGGCACATAATCATCAGATTTACCAGGGTTGAAATCAAAGAAAAAATGCAAAGGGTAGCCAGAGAGAAGGGTCAGGTTACTCATAAAGGGAAGCCCATCAAACTCACAGTGAATCTCTTGGCAGAAACACTACAAGCCAGAAGAGAGTAGGGGCCAATATTCAACATCCTGAAAGAAAAGAACTTTCAACCTAGAATTTCATATCTAGCCAAACTAAGCTTCATAAATGAAGAACAAATAAAATTCCTTATGAACAAGCAATTACTCAGGGATTTTGTCACCACCAGGCCTCCCTTACAAAAGCTCCTGAAAGAAGCACTAAATGTAGAAATGAACAACCAGTACTAGCCACTCCAAAAATGTACCAAATGGTAAAGACCGCAAACAAAATGAGGAAACTTCATCAACTAATGGGCAAAGAAACCAGCTAGCATCAAAATGGCAGGATCAAATTCACACATAACAATATTAACCCTCCATGTAAATGGGCTAAATGCCCCAATCAAAAGACACAGACTGGAAAATTGGATAAAAAGTCAAAACCCATCAGTGTTCTGTATTTAGGAAACCCATCACACATGCAAGGACACACAAAGGCTCAAAATAAAGTGATGGAGGAAGATTTACCAAGCAAATGGAGAGCAAAAAAAAAAGCAGGAGTTGCATTCCTAGTCTCTGATAAAATAGACTTTAAACCAACAAAGATCCAAAGAGACAAAGAAGGGCATGACATAATTGTAAAAGGATCAATGCAACAAGAAGAGCTCACTATACTATCCAGATACATAAAGCAAGTTTTTAACAACCTACAAAGAGACTTAGACTCCCACACAAAAATAGTGGGACACTTTAACATTCCACTGTCAATATTAGACACATCAACAAGATGGAAAATTAAAAAGGATATCCAGGATTGAGCTCAGATCTGGACCAAGCAAACCTAATGGACATCTACAGAACTCTCCACCCCAAATCCACAGAATATACATTCTTCTCCACACCACATCACACCTACTCTAAAATTGACCATAATTGGAAGTAAATCACTCCTCAGCAAATGCAAAAGAACAGAAATTGTAATGAACAGTCTCTCAGACCACAGTGCAAACAAATTAGAACTCAGGATTCAGAAACTAACTCAGAAGCCCACAACTTCATGGAAACTGAACAACTGGCTCTTGAATGTTGACTGGATAAATAATAAAATAAATGCAAAAATAAAGATGTTCTTTGAAACCAACGAGAATCAAGACACAACATACCAGAATCTCTGGGACACATTTAAAGCAGTGTCTAGAGGGAAATTTATAGCAATTAATGCCCACATAAGAAGCAAGGAAAGATCTAAAAATGACACCCTATCATCAAAATTGAAAAAGCTAGAGGAGCAAGATCAAAAAAACTCAAAACCTAGCAGAAGACAAGAAATAACTAGGATCAGAGCAGAACTGAAAGAGATAGAGACACAAAAAACCCCTCAAAAAATCAATAAATCCAAGAGCTGGTTTTTTGAAAAGATCAACAAAATAGACAGACTAATAAAAAAGCCAGATTAATAAAAAAGAAAAGAGGGAAGAATCAAATAGATGTAATAAAAAACAATAAAGGGGATACCACCACTGATTCCACAGAAATACAAACTACTATCAGAGATTACTACAAACAACTCTCTGCACATAAACCAGTAAACCTAGAAGTAATGGATAAAATTCCTGACCACTTGACCCTCCCAAGCCTAAACCAGGAAGAAGTGAAACCCTGAATAGACCAATAACAAGGGCTGAAGTTGAGGCAGCAATTAACAGCCTACCAAACAAAAAAACCACAGGTCCAGATGGGTTCACTGCCAAATTCTACCAGATGTACAAAGAGGAGCTGGTACCACTCCTTCTGAAACTATTCCAAACAATCCAAAAAGAGGGGACCCTTCCCAAATCATTTTATGAGACCAATATCATCCTGATACCAAAACCCAGCAGAGACTCAATAAAAAAAGAAAACTTGAGGCCAATCTCCAGGATGAACATAGATGCAAAAATCTTCAATAAAATACTGGCAAACCGACTGCAACAGCACATCAAAAAGCTTATCCATCACAATCAAGTAGACTGCCTCCTGGGGATGCAAGGCTGGTTCAACATACACAATTCTATAAACGTAATCCATCACATAAACAGAACCAAAGACAAGAACCACATGATTATCTCAATAGATGCAGACAAGGCCTTCGATAAAATTCAACAGCACTTTTTGCTAAAACCCTCAATAAACCAGGTATCCATGAAATTTATCTCAAAATAATAAATGCTATTTATGACAAACCCACTGCCAATATCATACTAGGGAACGGGCAAAAACTGGAAGCATTCCCTTTAAAATCTGGCACTAGACAAGGATGCCCTCTCTCATCACTCCTATTCAATATAGTATTGGAAGTTCTAGCCAGAGCAATCAGGCAAGAAAAAGAAATAAAGGGTATCCAATTAGGAAAGGAGGAAGTCAAATTGTCTCTATTTGCAGATGACATGATTGTATATTTAGAAGATCACATCATGACAGCCCAAAATCTCCTGAAACTGATAAGCAACTTCACTAAAGTCTCAGGATATAAAATCAATTTGCAGAAATCACAAGCATTCCTATACACCAATAATAGACTTAAAGGGAGCCAAATCAAGAGCAAACTCCCATTCACAATTGCTACAAAGAGAATAAAATACCTAGGAATACAACTAACAAAGGATGTAAAGGACATCTTCAAGGAGAACTACAAACCACTGCTAAAGGAAATAAAAGAGGACACAAACAAATGGGAAAACATTCCATGCTCATGGTTAGGAAGAATCAATATTGTGAAAATGGCCACACTGTCCCAAGTAATTTATAGATTCAAGGCTATCCCCATCAAGCTACCTGTGACCCTCTTCACAGAACTGGAAAAAAACACCTTAAACTTCATATGGAACCAAAAGAGAGCCCACATAGCCAAGACACTCCTAAGCAAAAAGAACAAAGCTGGAGGCATCACTCTACCTAACTTCAAACTATACTACAAGGCTACAGTAATCAAAACAGCATGGTACTGGTACCAAAACAGAGATACACACCAATGGAACAGAACAGAGGCCTCGGAGGCCTCTGTTCTGTTTTTACAACCATCTGGTCTTTGACCAACTGGACAAAAACAAGCAATGGGGAAAGGATTCCCTGTGTAATAAATGGTGTTGGGAAAACTGACTAGCCATGTGCAGAAAGCAGAAGATGGACCCCTTCCTGACACCTTACACTAAAATTAACTCCAGATGGATTAAAGACTTAAACATAAGACCTAACACCATAAAAACCCTGGAAGAAAACCTAGGCAAAACCTTCAGGATATAGGCATAGGCAAGGACTTCATGGCTAAAACACCAAAAGGACTGGCAACGAAAGCCAAAATAGACAAATGGGATCTAATTAAACTCCAGAGCTTCACTACAGCAAAAGAAACAATCATCAGAGTGAACCAGCAACCCAAAGAATGGGAAAAAAATTTTGCAATCTACACATCTGACAAAAAGCTAATATTCACAATCTACAAAGAACTAAAACAGATTTACAAGAAAAATAACAAACAAACTCAATCAAAAGTGGGTGAAGGATATGAACAGACACTTTTCAAAAGAAGACATTTATGAGGCCAACAAACATGAAAAAAATGTTCGTCATCACTGGTCATTAGAGAAATACAAATCAAAGTCACATTGAGATACCATCTCACACCAGTTAGAAAGGCGATCATTAAAAAATCTGGAGACAACGGATGCTGGAGAGGATGTGGAGAAATAGGAACACTTCTACACTGTTGATGGGAGTGTACATTAGTTCAACCATTGCAGAAGACAGTGTGGTGATTCCTCAAGGAACTAGAAATAGAAATTCTATTTGACCCAGCAATCCCATTACTGGGTATATATCCAAAATATTAAAATCACTCTATTACAAAGACACATGCACATGTGTGTTCATTCAGGCACTGTTTACAATAGCAAAGGCCTGGAACCAACCAAAATGCCCATCAATGATAGACAGGATAAGGAAAATGTGGCATATGTACACCATGGAATACTATGCAGCCAGAAAAAAATGATGAGTTCATGTCCTTTGTAGAAACATGTATGAATCTGAAAACCATCATTCTCAGCAAACTGACACAAGAACAGAAAATCCAGCACCACAAGTTCTCACTCATACGTGGGTGTTGAACAATGAGAACACATGGACACAGGGAAGGGAGCATCACACACTGGGGTCTGTGGGGGTGGGACTAGGGGAAGGACGTGGGTAGGGAGTTAGAGGAGGGATAACATGGGTAGAAATGCCAGATATACATGATGGAGGGATGGAGGCAGAAAACCACATTGTCATTTATGTACCTATGCCACAATTCTGTATGATCTGCGCATGTACCCCAGAACCTAAAGTACAGTAATATATATATATATATATATATATATATATATATATATATATATATATAAATAAATCCCTCTTCAAAATTAAAAAAAAAATCACGCCACAAAAACCAAAGTATGTAGGGAGTGACGGTATGGGAGAAAGTGGAAGGATGAAAAAAGATATTCCATGCAAATGGTAATGAAAGGAAGCAAGAGTGGCTATACTTATATCAGACGAAGAAGACTAACTCAAAAAAATCTCTGTAGAGACAAAGATATAATGATGATTATATAATAATTCATACTGATATAAGGGTCAATTCAATAGGAAGCCATGGTGATTATAAATATATATGCACCCAACATCAGAACACCTAAATATAGAAAGAAAGTATAGACAAATCTAAAAGGAGAAATTGACATCAATACAATGATAGTTGGAGACTCCAATACCCCACTTTCAATAACAGACAGAACATCCAGACAACATCAATTTTAAAAACAACAGACTTAACACTATACGCTAAACTTATCTAACAGACATATACAGAACTTTTTACAAAAAGCAGAAGAGTAAACATTCTTTTCCAGCACACACAGAAAATTCTCCAGGATAGATCACATGCTAGAACACAATTCAAACCTTAATAAATCTTTTTATTTCAACTTTTATTTTAAATAAGGGGTTGCATATGCAGATTTGTTACATCAGAATATTGCATAATCCTGAGCTTTAGAGGACCAATCCCATCACTCTGGTGGTGAGCAAAGTGCCAAATAGGTAGTTTTTAAACTCACCCTCTAGTAGTTCATTGTGTCTATTGTTCTCATATTTATGTCATATGCACTGAATGCTTACCTCCAACTTACAAGTAAGAACATGTAGCATTTGGTTTTCTGTTTCTGCATTAATTTGCTTATGATTTATGGCCCCCAGTTCCATCTATGTTGCTGAAAAGGACATGATTTTATTCTTTTTCATGGCTACATAGTAGTTCGTAGTGTATATCTACCACATATCCTTTATCTAATCTGTCATTGATAGGTGCCTGGGTTGATATCATGTCCTTGCTATTGTGAATAGTGTAGAAATAAGCATATGAGTGCATGTGTCTTTTTAGTAGAATAATTTATTGTCTTTTAGATATATATCTAGTAACAGGATTGTTGGGTCAAATGGTGACTGTTTTCAGTTCTTTGAGGAATCTTCAGACTGCTTTCCACAGTGAAAGAACTAATTCATATTCCCATTAACCCTGTGTAAGTGTTACTTTTTCTCCACAACCTCACCAGCACCTGTTGTTTTCTGACTTTTTAATAGCAGCCATCTGACTACCATGAGATGTTATCTCATTATGGTTTTGATTTGCATTTCTCTGATGGTTATGCTGAGTATTTTTTTGTATATTTGTTGGCCACATATATGTCTTCTTTGAGAAGTGTCTGTTGATAACCTTTGCTTACTTTTTAATGGTGTTATTTGTTTTTTGCTTGTTAATTTGTTTAAGTTCCTTATAGATACTGGATATTAGGCCTTTGTCAGATGCATAGTTTGCAAATATATTCTCTCATTCTGTAGGTCATCTGTTTCTTTTGCTGTACAGAAGCAATGTAGTTTAATTAGGTTCTACCTGTCTGTTTTTGTTTTGTTAAAATTGCATTTGGGAACTTGGCCAAAAGTTCCTTGCAAAGGCAGATGTCAAGAAGAGTATTTCCTAAATTTTCTTCTAGGATTTTTATAATTTCAGGTCTTACACTGACAACTTTAAGTCATTTAATTTTTGTATATGTTGAAATGTAGGGGTACAGCTTCAAAATTCTAAATATGGTTAACCAGTTATCCCAGTACAACTTGTTGAACAGGGATCCCTTTTCCCTTTGCTCATTTTTGTCAACCATGTCAAAGATCAGATGGTTATAGGTGTGTGCCTTTATTTCTGAGTTTTATTCTGTTCCGTTGATCTATGTGTCTGTTTTTGTACCTGAACCAAGCTGTTTTGGTTTCTGTAGATTTATGATATGGTTTAAAATCAGGTGTGATGCCTCTAGCTTTGTTCCTTTTGCTTAGGATTGCTTTGGCTACTTGAGCTATTTTTTGGTTTCATATGCATTTTAGAAGAGTATTTTTAATTCTGTGAAGAATGACATTAGTAGATTGACAGGAATAACATTGAATCTATAAATTGCTTTGGGGAGTATGGCAATTTTCACAATATAAATTCTTCCAATCCATGAGCATGGGATGTTTTTTTAATTTATTGGCATCATCTCTGATTTCTTTCAATAGTGTTTTGTAGTTGTCTGTGTATAAATCTTTAACCTTCTAGGTTAGTTGTATTCCTGGGAATTTGATTTTCTTGATGGAAGTTATAGTGGGATTGGGTTCTTGATTGACTCTCAGCTTGAATGTTTTTAGTGTATAGATATGCTACTGAATTTTGTACATGATTTTGTATCCTAAAACTCTATTGAAACCATGTGTTTAAATGATTAAATAATCATTTAGGAGCCATTAAATCTTCATGGAGCCTCTTGACTGAATCTATGGGATTTTCTAGGTATAGAATTCTATCATCTGTGAATACAGACCTCTTAACTTTCTCTATTTGTATATGGATCCTTTCATTTCTTTTTCTTGCCTGATTGCTCTGGTTAGGACTTTCAGTGCTGTGTTGAATGCAAATGGTGAAAATGGCTATTCTTTTTTTGTTCCACTTCTCAAGGAGAATGGTTCAAGCTTTTGCCCATTCAGTGTGATGCTGGTCGGCTGTGGATTTGTCATAGACAGCTCTTATTATTTTGAGGTATGTTCTTTTGATATCTAGTCTGTTGAGGGTTTTTATTATGGAGGAATGTTGTATTTTATCTAAGGCTTTTTCTACATTTACTGAAATGATCATATGATTTTTGCTCTTGGTTCTCTTTATGTAGTGATGTGGACCAAGTCTTGCAATCCAGGAATAAAGCTTGCTTGATCACGGTGTATTAACTTTTTGACGTGCTGCTGGATTTGATTTGCTAGTATTTAGCTAAGGATTTTTGTATCTGTGTTCTTGAGGCAAATGAGTCTGAAATTTTCTTTCTTCATTGTGCCTCTGCCAGACTTTGGTATTATGCTGGTTTCATAGAATAAGTTGGGGGGGAGCTGCTCATTCTTAATTTTTTGAATAATTTCAGCAATTTGTTCTCAGTTCTTTGTAGGTGTGGTGAAATTTAACTGTGAATCCATCCATCTAGTCCAGGGCTTTTATTGGTTGGTATGTTCTTTGTTGCTGATTCAATTTCAAAAGTTGATATTGGTCTATTTGTATGTTAGTCTCTCCCTGATTCAATTTTGGGAGATTGTGCATTTCCAGGAATTTATTCATTTCTTCTAGATTTTCTATTAATGAGATGTGTGCATACAGTTGTTCACAATAGTCTCTGAGGATCTTTTGTGTTTCTGTGGGATCCATTTTAATATCATCTTTGTCATTTCTCATTGTGCTCATTTGGATCTACTCTTTTTCTTTGTTAATCTGCCAAGGGTCTATCAATTGGAATTATTTTTTCAAAGAACCAACCCTTGGTTTCACTGATCTTTTTTATGGATTTTTGCATCTCAATTTTGTTAAGGTCTTCTCTAATTTATTTCTTTTCTTCTCTTAGCTTTGGAATTGTTTTGTTCTTTTTTTCCCATAGTTTCTTTATGTGAAAAGTTTGCTTGTTAATTTGAGACACTTCTAATGTCTTTATGAAGACATTTAGGGCTATAAACATTTCTCTTAACACTGCTTTGGCTCCATCTCAGAGATTCTGGTTTTCTGTATTTCTTGGATTTGCATGTTGATCTCTCTTACAAGATTAGAAAATTTTCATGGACTATATTCTCAAATATATTTTCCAAGTTGCTTATTCTCTGTCCTTCTCCCTCAGAAAAGCCAATGAGTTGTAGATTTGGTCTCTTTACATAATTTCAAATTTCATGGAGATTTTATTGATTTTTCTTAATTTTTTAAATTTTTGTCTGACTATGTTGATTCAAGGAACTGGTCTTTGAGCTCTGAGGTTCTTTCCTCAGCTTGGTCTATTCTTCTGATACTTCTTATTGTATTTTGAAATTTTAATTTTTGTAGTGAATTTTTCCACTCGGGAAGTACAATTGTGTCTCTCTTAAAATGTGAAGTTTGCCTTTCAGCTCTTGAATTGTTTTATTGGATTACTTGGTTTCCTTGGATTGAGTTTCAACTTTCCCTTTGATCTCAATAAGATTATTTGCCCTCCATGTTCTGAATTACATGTTTGTCATTTCAGACAATTTAGTCTAGTTAAAAACTGTTTGAGAGCTAATGGGCTCCTTTGAAGGTAAGGGGATACTCTGGCTTTTTAAGTTACTAAAGTTTTTTTTTTTTTTTTTTTTGAGATGGAGTTTCACTCTTGTCACCCAGGCAGGAGTGCAATGGTGCAATCTCGGCTCAATGCAACCTCCAACTCCCAGGTTCAAATGATGCTCCTGTCTCAACCTCCTGAGTAGCTGGGATTACAGGTGCCTGCCACAAGATCTGGCTAATTTTTGGTATTTTTTTATAGAGACAGGTGTTTCACCATGTTGACCAGGCTGGGCCTCAAACTCCTGACCCCAGGTCATCTACCCCCCTCAGCCTCCCAAAGTGCTGCGATTACAGGTGTGAGCCACCGTGCCCAGCTGTTGCTAACGTTCTTATGCTGATTCTTTCTCATTTGGAGGGCTGGTATTCCTTTAATTGTGGTGTAAATTGAGTATAGTGTTGGCTTTATTTGTGCACATTTTCAGAGAACTAAGATTCTGTACAGGGTCTTTGTTGTGGAATTCATGCTCTTGGTTTTGTAGGAGGGAGAATTAGTAAAGTGATTTTTTTGTAGTTTGTGCTGCAATCCAGTAGATGATGCTTGAGAGCAATGGACAACAGACAGGCTCCCATTCAGCCATTTGACTCTTATGGTGTTTGTAGCTGTGTTCTGCAATTTGAAGGAGAGAGAGGTCACACCTTCACCAGGTCTACTCTTGAGACTTAGGGTAGCCACTTCCAATCACTGCCACTATTTATCCGTGATTTTGCTGCTGTTGTTCTTATGTCTTTGGTGCCACTGGTCTCCCTTGGGCAGAGGTCTGGTAGGGAAAGAGGCAACACCGTTACCATATCAACCTTGTGGAGGGAAGCATGGCTATATCCAACACCAGTTTGCAAACCTGTGTGACTCAGCCATCTCAGATTTCTGAGTGTGGGCTCTTCCCCCATTCAACTGCCAAATGTGGATCTCAGCTTGGCACTCCTGAACCACATGCTGAAGTCTTGAGGCTACAAGACCCACTTGAACTGCTTCCTCCAGATGCACAGGGTTGAGTTTCAGGTGTGGTGTGGGATCTGAAGGGCTCCCAGCCTGCTGGAATGCACTCAGGTGGAGCAAAACACCCAGGCTGGGCAGGAGGCTGCATTGTGTGCATGATCCCATGTCACAAAAAGGCAGGGGCCCTGGGAAGGGCTGGCTGGAAGCTGGCCTACAGGATAGATGTGCCCCAATCCTGCAGGGAAGCAGGCTCTGCTTTGTCCCCAGCAGTTAGCTCTCTGAGAGAGACTGGCAGCCCTGAGGTTCGGCACTTATGTCCAGGCTTTACTAGAGCTGACCCATTTTCCAATGTTCCTAATCTCCAGGGAGATGCCCCTGCCAGCTCACAGGCCAGTGTGGGTGTGAAGTCCCTTGCAACTAGAACCCTAGAGGTCAATGATGGGAATGAGCAGATCCCCAGTTCCATCACTCACCCCTTCTCCCAGGTTTTTTTCAGGTCAGGGGACCAACCATAGCATTCAGGCACTACGTCTGAGGTACCCAACCAAAGATCTGTTCAAATTATGTTGGTGTAGTTGAAATTGTATTCTCTCTATATAGGAGCAGCATTTCCTAGCTGCATCTAGTTGTTCTTTTGAGGTTTCTTGACTTCATAGTATGAATCTCTCAGTACCATTTCCCAGCTTCCAGGTGTCCTATCATTCTCCTTATGGATCTTCCAGTATCTGCAAGTCACAGGACAACAGAGGCTGCAAGAAAGTTACCTAAGGCCTCCTGGATCAGAGGACATGGAACAGTCTTAACAAATCTAAGATTAAAATTACACCAAGTATCTTTTCCTACAACAATGGAACGAAACTAGAAATTGTAACAGCAAGAAAGTTGACAAATATATGAAAACTAAGAAGATATTCAAACAACCATTGGGTCAATGAGAAAATCAACTGGGGAATTTAAAAAATATCTGTAGTCAAACCAAAACAAAAATGCAACTTTCCAAAATTTGGGGGATGCAGCAAAAGCAGTTATTAGAGAAAGATATGGCCAGGTGCAGTGGCTCAGGCCTGTAATCCCAACACTTTGGGAGGCTGAGGAGGGTGGATCATGAGGTCAAGAGACTGAGACCATCCTGGCCAACATAGTGAAACCCCATCTCTACTAAAAATACTAAAATAAGCTGGGCGTTTGGCACGCACCTGTAGTCCCCGCTACTTGGGAGGCTGAGGCGGAAGAATCGCTTGAACTGGAGAGGCAGAGGTTGCAGTGAGCTGAGACTGCTCCAGTGTGCTCCAGTTTGGCAACAGAGCAAGACTCCGTCTCAACAAAAAACAAAGAAAGAAAGAAAGATTTGTACCAATGAATGCCTACATCTTAAAAGGAAAACATCTCAAAGAAATTAAATAATTTTATACCTCAAGGAACTAAAAAGCAAACAAAACATTAAACACAAAGTAAGCAAAAGGAAGGAAACAGTAATAGAGAAGAAACAAAACAAATAGAGAAAACAAACACTACAGAAAAAAACAAAAGTGAGTTTTTAAAATATATGTATATATACTAAATCTACAAACCTTTTGATAGACTTTAAAAAAGAAAAGAAAAAAGAGAGAAGACTCAAATAAGTAAAATCAGAAATGAGAGAGGGGACATCACAACAGATGCTTTAGAAATAAAAAGGATCATAAGGGACTATTATGAACAATTAAATGCCAACAAATTGGGTAACCTACAGGAAATGGATAAATTCCTAAAAGCATACAACCCATCAAGACTAAACCAAGGAGAAACAGAAAGCCTTAAAAGACTAGTAACAAATAGAGATGAAGTAGCAATCAAAAGCCTCTCAACAAAGAAAAGCCCAGGGCCAGATGGCTTCACAACTGAATTCTACCAAAATTCAAGGAAGAATTAATACCAATACTCCTTAAATTCTTCAAAAAATAGAATTAGAGGTTATACTTCCAAATACATTTTATGAAGGCAACATCGCTCTAAAACTAAAGACAGGCAAAGATGCCACAAGAAAAAACCTTCAAGCCAATATCTCTGATGAACATTGATGCAAAAATCCTCAAAAAAAATACTAGCCAACTAAATTCAACAACACATCAAAAAGATTATATACATGATCAAATGAGATTTCCATGAGATGCAAGGTTGATTTAACATATGCAAATCAATCAATGTGATATACCACATTAACAAAAAGAAAGATAAAAACCACATGATCATCTGAATAAATGCAGAAAAAGCATTTGACAAAGTCCAACATACCTTCACAATAAAAGCTCTCAACAAAATAGGTATAGAAGGAAATTGCTTCACCCTAATAAAGGTCATTAGTAAGGATCTTACAGCTAACAATATAATCAATGGGAAAAACTGAAAGCTTTTCCTCTAAGACCCAGTACAAGGCAAGAATGTCTCTCTTGCCACTTCTATCCAATATAGTACTGGAAGAACTAGCAAGAACAATTAGACAAGAAAAAGAAATAATAGAAATTCAAATCAGAAAGAAATAAACCTATCCCTATTTGCAGATGATATGATCCTATATGTAGAAAACCCTAAAGATGCCACCCACAGTAAAAATTTTGTAATAAATGAATTCAGTAAAGTAGCAGGATACAAAATTAACATCAAAAGATTTTTATATTTCTTTACACCAATATTATTCTACCTGAGGAAGCAATCAAGAAAACAGTCCTATTTACAATAGCATCAAAAAGATTAAAGAATGCAGGAAATAAGTTTAAGCAAGGAAGTGAAAGATCTGTGTATTGAAAACTATAAAATACTAATAAAAGAAATTAAAGAAGAAACAAATGGAAAGCTGTCTCATGTATAGATTGAGAAAATTAATATTGTCAACATGCTCATAGTACCTGAAGCAATCTGTAGATTTAATGCAATCCCTATATTCCATCAAAATTTCAAAAACCTTTTAACAGAAATAGAAAAAAAAAATCCTAAAATTTGCACAGAACCATAAAAGTCCCAGAATATCCAGAACAATCTTAAGAAAAACAAAGTTGGAGGCATCACATTCCTAATTTCAAATAGTATTACAAAACTATAGTAATCAAAACATTATGGTACCGGCTTAAAAACAAAGACATAGATTAATGGAATGTGATGGAGTTCAGAAATGAACCCAAGCTCATAGAGTCAACTAATTTTTGATAAGGTCACCAAGAAGACACAATGGGGAAAGGACAGTCTCTTCAGTAAATGGTATTAGAGAAACTGGATTTCCACATGCAAAAGAATGAAACTGGACTTTATCTTATGCTATAAACAAAAATCAACTCAAAAACAGATTCAAGACCTAAACACAAAACCTGAAACCCTAAAACTCCTAGAAGAAAACATAATGGAAAAAGCTCCTTGCTATTGGCCTTGGCAATGATTTTTTAGAAATCACACCAAAATCCCAGGTAATCATAACAAAAATAAACAAGTGAGATTATATGAAACTAAAAAGCTTCTGCACAGCAAAGGAAACAACAAAAAGAAAAGGCAGCTTTCAGATTGTGAGAAAATATTTGCAAGCCATATATCTAATAAGGGGTGATATCCAAATCATATAAAGAATTCACATAACAGCATAAAACAATTAATTCTATTTTAAAATGGGCTAAGTACCCAAATAGATATATCTCCAGGGAAGATATACAAATAACCCTCAGGTTTATAAAAAGGTGCTCAACATCACTAATCTTTAGACAAAGGTAAATAAAAACCACAATGATGTATCACCACACACCTGTTAGAATGGGTATCACTAAAAAGACAAGGTAAGTGTCAGCAAGGGTGTGGAGAAAATGGAACCCTTGTGCACTATTAGTGAGAATGTAAATTGTTATACCCATTATAGAAAACCGTATGGAGTTTCTACAAAAATCTAAAAGTAGAACTATCATATAACCCCACAATGCCTCTGCTGGCTATATGTCCAAGAAAATAAAATCAGCATGCCATAGAGATATCTGCACTCCCATCTTTATTGCAGTGCTACTCATAATAGCTAAGATATGGAAACACCTTAAGTATCCACCAATGAAATGGATAAATGGATAAGGAAATTGAGATACACGAATTGTTATTCAGCTTTTAAAAAGAAGCAGATACTGCCATATATGACAACATGGATGAGCCTGGAGGACATTATGCTAAATGAAATAAACTGCATACAGAAAGAAAACTACTGCACGATCTCACTTATGTGTAGAATGTTTTAAAAGTTGAACACATAGAAACAGAGTAGAATGGTGTTACTATGGTATGGAAAAGGAGGAAACAGTGGTAAATAGGTTAAAGGTCCAAATTTTCAATTATGTAAGACAAATAAGTCCAGAGATTTAATGGACAGCATGAGGACTATAGTTCATAATATTCTATTATATACTGAAAATTTGCTAAGAGAGTAGATTTTAGATGCTCTTACCACACACGTGAAAGGTAACTATAGAAGGTGATGAATTAATTAGTTTGCTCAACAACAGCATTATTTCACTTTGTATATGTATATCAAAACCACATGTGTACATCTTAAAATATATTAAAAATTCCCTACATGTTCATTTATATTAATTTGTTTATTTGAACTTTCATAGATAATTAAAAAATAAATTTTAGTTTAGTTTATGTATGAATATTCCACATTTTTAAGCTTACAATAATCTTGTTAGTGATTAATGTGCATCTTTTTCATAGAGCAAAGTTTATATCAAAAGTGCTTATACCTTGAAACCAAATGAAATGTTTTACTGAAACTGCCTAACTTGACTCTCATCTTAACAGGAGATGAAACAAAACTGAACTACAGCTACCTCAACTATCTACCCAGAAGAGAAGTCCTTGTGATAATCCAATTTCTAAGGGGTTTTCATGGAGTCTGAGTAAGAAGGTCAGACATTAAATAACCTTGCTAAAGTTTCTTTAACTTTTCCCTTGGCTCTCCTTACAGCTTCCAGATTGAGGGGAGGAAAATAGTTCTGTGATTACAAGATGATTGCCAAATTATTTGAGCTGCTCTGATAATTATGTAGCTTGACATGTCTTTTAATTTTTTATCTTGTAGTATTCATTTTTATATTATATTTTTCTGAAGCCACAATCCTTCTAACGAGGGTTGAGAATGGGAGTTTTCTTGCCAGAAAAGTAAACACAGATACCAGACTAATTGACCTAGATGACTGTTTCTAAAATTTTATCCCAGTAGATTTCTAAGAGAATGAATTATGGTAGACAGTCAAATAAAATCTTCTAGCCAAGTTCTCTTCATTTAAAAATCCTCCATTCCCCACTATCTCATATTTAAGCCTATTTCTTTATCCCACAACTATGGAGAGAAATTTTACTCAACTCACAAGTAAGTTCTCCACTTTGAAAAAAAAAAAAAAAAAAAAAAACCAGAAGTAAGGCAATGCAGTGAGAAGGGAAGCTTTTAGATCCCCTGGTCAGATCCAGCTTTAATACGATGTTTAGGATTATAGCTCATTGGGGCAACATCTCTACTAGGTGAAAACTTGTATCTCATTTCAGGAATAGGTGTTAACTGTTATTTTGTACAAATTCCTTCAGTGCACATAAATATTAATCTTGTCATCTTTTTATCACTTGAACTGGCATAATGATACCAGTCAATTTTTTACCTATCATCTCATGGAGATACATATGTGAATAATTCACAGAGATCAAGAGACAGAGAATCCTAATGCCATTTCAAAAAGTTCTAAAAAAATTCCATTCCATGACAGTGTTCAGAAGTAATAAAGTCATACTGAGGTACTAAATGAGACTCAGAATGCCAGATGAGTTGCATAATGCTTCTTGCTACTAACCTTTGTTACCCTAGTAAATATCCTTAGCAAGAAGATAAGTGAACAAGTAATACCCTTCAAACCTAGGAAATACAGCAGCAGGAAGATTTAATGCAAGGAAATAATCTCAAAAGCAAAACTTATATTTGAAGCAATAAATTAAAGAATTATCAAATTAAATAGCTAGCAATTTGCTAAAATTTCCAAATAAGGTTCTCATTTTTTGAAATGAAGTGATTAGAATATATCATTGAGAAGATTTTATTTAGTTTTTAGATTCAATGATGATGGTCTAGATACCTTATCACAGTTTCAGGTATCCCATAAGACAGTGTAATAAGAGCAAAAGGCAAAAGTTTACCATCTGCATTTATATATGGCCCTAAAAATGGTTACAGAGTACTTTTTAACTATCACAACTATGAAGTCTCCAAAGCCTGTCTTATTTTTATCAGTATGTCAGTCATTTCTGATTGTCCTGATGCATGACCCAGTTCAATTAACATGTCACTCAACCCTTATTTCATTTCCACTATAAAAATATAAGTTGATATTATATATATGCACAAGGCATCTCTGGGAAATTGAGTAAAACATAAAATCCCACATTGAAAAATAGCATAGAATATGCTCTTTGCTCCAGTGTTCATGCAGCTACAGAAGTAATGGTCTGGCCTAGGTTTTAATTTAAACTAGCAGCATACCTAGTGATTTAGAATGCACTTCTCCTTGTGCCTTTCACTAAGTAATTCTTTAGCTAATACCTACTTTGAGTAAATTACACTTTACATTTATACCAGTACTTCAGAATAAGTGTTTTAATCTTCAGAGAGGTTTATAAAGTGAGCAAAATACCTACATCAACATCCTCAAAAAGAAAGGCTTCCGTGCATAATGATTTTCATGCATCCTGCCTATCATTTTGAAGTTATAATAGCAATATTTATAGATTCAAAGCCATTTTCTTTCAAGAATTAAACGGAGACTTCAATTCCAATTGAAAACTGCTGAGGAATTTAACTTTGTTTCATTAATATTCCCTCTTAACAGAAATTCTAATTCACAGCAGAGGGCCAAGCTAAGGTCAGCAATTATGATGGTAGAGTAACAGAGACTGTTAATAACAGGCAATATTGTAGCTGCTTTAATGCCCAGTGACAGCAATTCATGTCAAGCTGTTAAAGAGATATAAAGGCACATCGTCTGCAGCAAGCAGCTTTCTAAAAGCATCTGCTTGAGCATTCTATTTCATAGTGTAAAAAGCTCATGATAAGATATGTAAATGACTGATGAATGGAGAAAAGTTATCTTAACTAATATGTAAACAAGCAAAACTCTCCAATTGTTATGCAGCTCATTGCAATATTTTGGTTTTCAAGTGAAGATGATATTTGGGTATAAAATCAAGGTAAAATGATTAAGAGACTAAGAGGAATATAGGTTGGGTGGAATCATTGGTATCTGCATCCACAGAGACAGTCTTAAAAGCTTTTCCAGAAGGAGTCAAGGGCATATTCAACTTAATACCATTCACCATCATTAGTACAGGGAGATCTGTTTAATACAAGAGACCTGACACATTTCTCACTTAGCAAAAAGTGAAGTAGATTCATGTCCTCGTTCTGCACTTCAGTTTCCTCATCTACAAATGAAAACACTTTCTACCATCCAAAAGTAAAATTTAATTGAAATCATAAATATATGATAGAGTACCATCTCAACTTTCCCAATATTCTAAAACATTTTTACAAACGATGAACTCAAATATTTCCCAAAGTGTCCAACTGTACGAAGCAACAAAAACAAATAAGAGTAACTAAAAATGAAATAAGATGTCTGACAATTTCACTAACCAGAAAAAAATGAATCACTCCATAGCACGCTGTGATCATTTCATTTATTTTAAACTAAGTCAAGTAGCAAAGGAACAAAGTATAGAAGGAAGAGAAACAGGATGAGGAGAAGAGAAAGAAGAAGGTAATGAGGAAGAAAAGGAGATAATAAAGAAAAAAATACAATGTGTAAGTCTTACACTGAATAAATGTAAAAAAACAAATGAAGTTGAAGTCTTCATTATTGACCAGGCTTAGACTGTGTACCTAGGTTTTGTGCCCTAACACACAGGTAGGTATGTGCTCTAGAACACAGTGGTGTGACTCAGCAAGAGAATGACAGTCTAGCCTAGCACAGGGAGTTTCAAATTCTTTTGATCATCAAGCATAGGGTTTTTTTTGTTCGTTTTTTTATCTAGAATAAAACAAGAGTTTAACAAAGCAACATTATGGCTTGCCAAATGTAATGGTCTCTAATATTATGTATTAACTTGAAGAATGTGAAATTACTTGTTATTTCATCAAATAGGGTAAAATATTGGCAATTTCACGATTCAAGTAGCTAATATTTTAGACGACTGTGTTTTTTTTTAAATGCTTGCTTTCCTCTCTCCTGCATAGCAATCAGATCTACATGTTGATCTGAAGACTCTCCATGCTCTCTGCCTCTCTGAGCATTTGTCCTCACAGATCTTTCTCCCTGTTGCTCCTCTGCTGTCTGCCCATTCCATCTCCATCTGCTTTCCTGGCTCCTCAGCCTCTGGATCTCTCCTGGATGACAGTATTTCCTGAGACACCAGTCCAAAGCTCCCTTCTGTGACTTTGATTGGTACCTATGTACTTACTCTTTTTATATTTACAACTCTACCTGCATCTAACTCTTGGGCTCAGACCCCTATACCATATACATCTACATTTCAATGGGCTATTTGCACTTCACATACAGAATGTCCCACATGAAATCATCTCCTCAAAAATCTGCTGCTTCAGTTTACCCTGTTTCAATAACTCAGACCAATTTCCTTGCAATTGCCTCATCTAGAGATTGAAGGTGCCGTATTTCCTTCCTTGTTGTCTTTCATCATCCTAATGCCGTTACTATAAATTTAAAATGACCCTTCAAATTCATCTAATGTTTTCCATTTCCACTGTTCTGCCTTTATTCACACCACCACCATCTCTTGACTGAATTGGTATGCTAATTGTATACTAACTCTAATCTCACCCCAATCCAATCTATTTACTAATCAATACCTATAATGACTTTTAATATGAAAACATAATTATCAATAATTATCAAATAATCAAATAATTTATGTTTTATAAGGCCCATCAGGCTGTTGCTGACCTTTCCTACTTGTCTCACCACTTTGCTACTCCACAATCTATATTTCAGCAATTCTGAGTTGTCTTCAATTCTCTGAAGTCACTGCATTCTCCTTTTGAATTGTATATATACTGTTTTCTTTGCCTCAAAACACTCTTCTCTTGATTCACATCTACCTTTCACCTGGCCTAATTATCTTAAAAAAAATAAATAAATAAAATTTAAAAAAAAAAAAAAACCTTTCTGCTAGAAAGCTACTCCTGACACCCTGGGCAATAGTGAGTCATTTTTCCAAAAATAGTCTACAAGATTTTCCTCCTTCCCCTAGCTACCCTTCCCGGCCTCTGGTAGCCATCCTCCCAACTCTCTATCTCCATGACTTCAATTGTTTTAATTTTTAGCTCCCACAAATAAGTGAGAACATGCAATGTTTATCTATGGCTGGCTTATTTCACTTTACATAATGATCTCCAGTTACTTCTATGCTGTTGCCAATGACAGAATCTCATTCTATTTTGTGGCTGAAAAGTATTCCCTTGTATAGAAGTACTGCATTTTCTTTATTCATTCTTCTGTTGATGGACACTCAGGTTGCTTCCAAATCTCGGCTACTGTAAATAATGCTGCAACAAACATGGTAGGGCAGATATCTCTTTGATATATTGATTTCCTTTCTTTTGGGTATAAACCTAGGAGTGGGATTGCTAGGACGTATGGTACCTCTATTTTCAGTTTTTGTAGGAACTTCCAAAGTGTACTCCACAGTGGAGGTACTAGTTTACATTCCTACCAACAGTGTACAAGGGTTCCCTTTGCTCCACATCCTCTCCGGCATTTGTTACTGCCTGTTTTTGAATATAAGCCATTTTAACTGGGGTAAGAGGCTATCTTGTTGTAGTTTTGATTTACATTCCTCTGATGCTCAATGATTTGTACACCTTTGAATATACCTGTTTGCCATTTGTATGTCTTCTTTCGAGAAAGGTCTATTCAGATCTTCCGTCCATTTTTTAATTGAATTATTAGACTTTTTCCTATAGAGTTGGTTTGTGCTTCTTACTCTTCTGGTTATTAATCCCTTGTCTTATGGGTAGTTCACAAATAATTTCTCTAATTCTTCAGGTTGTCTCTTTACTTTGTTAATTATTTATGTTGCTGCACAGAAGCTTTTTAGCTTGATGTGATTTTGTCAATTTTTGCTTTGGTTGCCAGTGTTTGTGGGGTGTTACTCAAGAAATCTTTGCCCAGTTCAATGTCCCGGAGAGTTTCCTCAATGTTTTCATTTAGACATTTCATAGCTTGAGGTCTTAGATTTCAGTCTTTAACCCATTATTATTTTGATTTTTGTATATGGTGAGTGAGAGGGGTCTAGTTTTATTCTTCTGATATGGATATTCAGCTTACCCAGTACCATTTATTTAAGAGATTGTCCTTTTCCCAATGTGTGTTCTTGGTCCTTTTATAAAAAATGAGTTCACTGTAGATGTGTGAATTTATCTCTGTGTTCTCTATTTTGTTCAACTGTTCTATGTATCTGTTTTTATGCCAGTATGTACCATTTTGGTTACTATAGCCCTGTGGTACAATTTAAAGTCAGGTAATGTAATCCTTCTAGTTTTATTCCTTTTGCTCAAGACTACCTTTGGCTGTTCTGGGGTTATTGTGGTTCCATATGCATTTTAGAAGTAATTTTTCTATTTTTGTGAAGAATGTCATTGCTATTTTGATATGCATTGCATTAAATTTGTAGACTGCTTTAGATAGTATGAAGATTTTAACAATATTGATATCTCCAATTCAAGAACATGGAATATCTTTCCATTTTATTCCATGTCCTCTTCAATTTCTTGCATCAATGTTAAAGTTTTCATCATAGAAATCATTCACTTCTTTGGGTAAGTTTATTCTTAGGTATTTATTTTATTTTATTTGAACCTTTGTAAATGGGATTACCTTCTTGATTTCTTTTTCAGATTATTCACTGTTGGAGTGTGGAAATGTTATCGATTGTCATATGTTGATTTTGTATCCTGCAACTTTACTGAATTTTTTTATCAGTAGTTTTTTTTTGTGGAGTCTTTAGATTTTTCTAACTGTAAGATCATATCACATGAAAACAAGGATAATTTGACTTCTTTCAATCCTATTTGGATGCTCTTTATTTCCTTCTTTTGTCTGATTGCTCTAGCTAAAACCTTCTGGTACTATGTTGAATAACAGTGGTAAAAATGGGCATCCTTACTGTAGTCCAGATCTTAGAGGAAAGGCTTTCACTTTTTCCTCATTCAATATAATACTAGCTCTGGGTCTGTCCCATGTGGCTTTTAATGTCCTGAGGTATGATCTTTCTACATCCAGTTTTTTAAGGGTTTTTTTTTTTTTTATAATGCAGGGATATTGATTTTCATCAAATGCTTTCTCAGCAGCAACTGAAATGATAATATGGTTTTTGTCCTTCATCCTGTTGATATAATGTATCAATTAATTTATTTGTGACTGTTGAACCATCCTTGCATCCCAGGGACAAATCCCACTTGGCCATGATGAATAATCTTTTTAATGTGTTGTTGAATTCAATTTACTAGTATTTTGTTGAGAATTTTACATCAATCTTCATAAGGAAGATTAGCCTATAGTTTTATTTTTATGATGTGTCTTTGTCTGGTTTTGGTATCAGGGTAATACTGGCCTTGTAGAATTAGTTTGGATGTATTCCTCCTCCTATGTTTTTCAGAATATTGACTTAAAAAAAAAAAAAAAAAGAAATGATTGAAACTTGAAGCTACCAAAAGAAATGAAGAGTTTCCAAATCAGCAAAAATAAAGGACAATTTTAAAAGATTTTTTTCTTACTCTCAATCACTTTAATACATAACAGCTACTATATTGTGCTTTAGACAATATATTCTGAATTTGTCACATATTTATTTGTAAAATAAAATATATGACAATTATAGTACAAAGAATGAAAGAAACAAATGGAAAGTACACAGTTACAAGATTTTTATACTCCTCATGAAATGGTATGTTAGTCTATGATAAATTGAAAAGGTGATAAATTAACAATGTATGTTTTAAACCCTGGGGCATCCAACTAAAAATTAGGAATAGAGGTCAATAATGGAGAGGTCAATAATGGAGATAAAGTCAATAATGGAGATAAAATTAAAGCATAAAAAGTACTCAAATAATCCATGAGTAAACAAAGGAGGGTGAAGAAAAGGAACAGTTGGAACAAATAGAAAACAACTAGTAAGCTCTTAGACATTATACCAAAAACACAATTCACAGAAAAAAAAAAAATCAAAAATTTTATCTGCAAAAGACTCAATTAAGTTAATGAAAAGGCAAGCAACAAACTAGAGAATGTATTTGCAAATCACATGTCCAACAAAGGACATACATATGTATGATTCAAAACATATATAAAAAGTTCTCACAGCTCAACTGTAAGAAAACAAATAATCCAGTCTTTAAAATGGGCAAAAAAAACTTAAACAGGCATGTCACGGAAAAGGACACACAGATGGTAAAATCAACACATAAAATATGTTCAACAGCATTAGCCATTTGGAAAATGCAAATAAAAACTGTGCTGAGACATCACTACTCATGTATTAAAATGGATAAAATAAAAATTATTGATAATACCAAGTGCTGAGGTGGATCCAAAACAGTTGGAATTCTCATAAATAGCTTTTGGGGAAGTTAAGTGGTATAGCCACTCTTGAAAGTTTTGCAGATTCTAATAAATATTTTTCATGGGCCCAGCAATACCTCTGTTGAGTATTTAGCTTAGAGAAATGAAAATTTATGTTCACACAAAAACCTGTACCACTGGTATGCTTATAGCAACTCTATTTATAACCACAAAAAAAATCTGGAAACAAACCAAATGTCCATCATCAGGTGACTGGATTAAACAAAGAAATAAAGAAAACACCTGCCATATATCCATACAATGGAATACTATTCTACAATTGAAAAAAATAACTTGACTGAGTTGAAAAGGCATAAGCCTAAGTGGAAGAAACCAAAGATTTCTCAAAAGATTTCATGCTACATGCTTCCATTTATGTAACATTCTCAGGAAGACAGAGAGTGACAGTAAATAAATCAGTGATTAGCCAGAAATTAGGAGTAGAAGGAAGACGTGACTACAAACGGATTACTCAAGGAAGATTTTTGTAGTGATGAAACTGTTCTATATCATGAAAATATTGATCATTTTTATTTTTATTTTTTATTTCAGCAGTTTTAAAAATTGCTTTAAAAAATACTAGCTTGCCAGGCATGGTGGCTCACACCTGTAATCCCAGCACTTTGGGAGGCCAAGGTGGATGGATCACCTGAGGTCAGCAGCTTGAGACCAGCCTGGCCAACAAGGTGAACCCCCATCTCTACTAAAAATACAAAAATCAGCTGGGTATGGTGGTGCATGCCTGTAGTCCCAGCTACCTGGGAGGCTGAGGCAGAAGAATCACTTACACCTGGGAGGCAGAAGTTGCAGTGAGCCAAGATAGTACCATTATACTTCAGCCTGGGCAACAAGAGTAAAACTCCACCTCCAAATAAATAAATAAATAAATAAATAAATAAATAAATAAATAAAATTAAAATACTAGCCCTAGAGTAGCGGTTTTAAAAGTGTGATCTTCAGAGCAGCAACATCAATGTTTCTAGGATGCGTTATATTCTCAGGTCCCACCCAGACATCCTGAATCAGAAACTCTAACTCTGGACCCCCCACATAGCAGTATGTTTTAACAGACTCTTCCAGGTGATTCTGATGCACATTAAAATGTAAGAAACTCTTTCTAAAGAAAGGTTTCTCAACTTTGGTACTATTAACATTTTGGACCAGATAGTTCTTTGTCTTATGAAGCTATCTTATAAATTGCAGAAAGTTTAACAGTATCCCCAGCTCCACCCATGAGATGACAGTAGAAATCCATCACCTGTCATGACAATCAAAAATATCTCCACATATTGTCATAATTCCCCTAGAAGGCACAGTCTTCCTTGGTTAAGAACCATGGCCCTAAAGTAAAACCCTATTTATAAAAATGAGCATTTTCATTCTATCTTGATGCCCATCCATTTTCTTCATTAACTTCCCACTTCCACATTTCTTCAAACTCTAGGCTGAAAAACATAGACGTGAATTGTTCTATACCATAGTAAATTTAAGTGTCATAAGCAAATAACAAGCTCTGTTGGGAGTAGATGTTAATTAAATGAAAGCTATAATTACAGTTTATCTCCCAGTTATTGATAGTAGTGGTGGTGCATGTCAGTGAAAAATTTAAGAGTTAGATCCATGATGGAAGAGGACAACTTTTAAAAGCTTGTATATATAACTCTTGGGTATGGAAATTTTTCCTGTGCCTTCAGGGAGAAAAGCATAGTGCATAAACTCTCTGTATTCCAAAATATTTCTGGTCACTCTCACTTTGCAGCATATAATTATTCACTAAGATAAATTCAGGAATAACCAAAGCCTGCTCTACTTAAAAGTTGGATTCAAATTGACACCACTCTGGCTAACCAATCTTCTGAGGACAAGCTTTCAACTACCTCTTAATCTTGCCCTCTCATTCAGCCTATATTTTGCCATTTTATTGGCATGAAGATCAAAAGATACTCTGTCAAATGTCCTAATCACATAAAGGTATAGTACATCTATTATTAGGCATTATCAATGTCATAAGCATATTAATAGTGAAAAGATACTAGTTTGATGTGACTTACCCTGTACTTAGGTCTATTCATCCTCTAATTCCTAACAAAAAAACCCTGAGCACAAGAAACATAAAACATATCAATTGCTTTCATTCCCAAAAGTTCCTAACATGGTGACTTGATTAAAACTGGGACTCACAATACTTGTAGAAAGAATTGTCTAAACTCAATGCATTCAATTCCTTGCCTCTCATTCACTTTACAGTGAAAAGTTTTCCCCCTTACACCATTTGAACTACTTTTATCAAGGTCTCTAATAACTTCTGTGTTTATTCATTTATTTAAAAATGTACTGCATACCTATAAAGTGTGCAATATTCTAAGAACTATTCTAAGAACTGGAATACAGCAGTGAACAAAGCAAAGTCACTGTCTTTATGGAACTTACATTCTAGTGGGGGAGATAGAGTTTAAGTGTAAGCAAATAATTTTGTGCAATTCTAAGTACTATGAGAAAAAACAAAAACTGTGGGAATAGAAAGCAAATGGAGGACACTAATTTAGATTAAATGATCACAGAAATTCTCTTTGAAGAGGAGAAATCAGACCTGAGCCCAAATTGATGAAAAGGAGTTGTCTACCTCATGATGTCCACCTGAGGAAGAATATCTAAGGCAGGGAAAACAACTAGGAAAAAACCCAAATGTTATTAATAGAAGAAATGTAAATGCAGTGAACCACACAAGAAACTGTAAGAGGAGAGCACAAAAAGGCATGCAAGGACATATATGATCTTACGGGCAATGTTAAGAAGGGTGGGTTTTATCCTATTTGTAATGCACAACCATTATTAGATGGTTTTAGGTAGGGAGATCATATATCTGATTAACCATATGATTATTTTAAGAGTAAAAATAACACTGTTGGTAATTACACCAGAATAATAGTGATAAACTGGGACTGTACGGAGCAAACAGAACATATGGTTGTCCTAGTGTTAGACCAAGAAAGTTACATGACCCGATTTTTCCTTTTATAAGTCCAGTCTGGCTACTTTATGAGAAATGGAGAATAGCGATAGAAGAGAAAAAATGATAAAACAGGAAGACATTATGGTCTAGTTACGTGAGAACATGAGCTGAGCTTGGACAAATTTGTAAAATATAAATCATTTATAAATGATAAAATTCAGGGAATATTTTGAAGAAAAGCCAACACACCTTACTGATGAATGGGAAACAACTCTAAAATTTTTGGCTTAATCAAAGAGATGAATGGTGGAGATTCTAATTGAAATGGGAAAATCCAATGAGGCCAAGATTTTATGCAGATTTGGAAAGTCAGGAAGTTGTGTTCTGTTTTTGACATGATAATTTTGAGATGATGGTTGGAAATCTAGGTTTAAGTGTTGAAGAAATTGATTGTGGAGTTTAGCAAAAAACTTAGGGTTAAAGGTACATATTTAGGCAGCATTACAGGTGATATATAAGCACAAAGGCCCAGGACTTAGCTTAAGCACTCCAAATTTAGAGATGAGAAAGACGAGAAGATACCAGCAAAAGATACAAATAGTAAAAACCAATGAGATCGGAGAAAAACCTGGATAACATGGTATTAAGAAAGCAAAGAGAAATGTTTTAAGTATATTAAATATAGTTGTTGACTTTAAATAACGACAGAGAATTCTTCAATCTATATGCCAAAGTATAAGTCATTTGACCATAACCATAGCCAGTTCAACAGAATGGTGGGAATGAAGGACCAATTGTGCAATTAATTCTAATAAAATATGTTATAAAAATAATCAATGATCCATGGAAGTAGCTGAGAAGAACAAGCATTTAAGGGATATTTTTTCTTCTTGGTGAGTGATATTATGGCATGTTTGAATGCTGAGGATTCTGACAGAAATTCATAATGCATAAGAGAGGTCCCTGAAGAGCAAGAGGAGATGAGATCCACAGCCTAAGTGCAAACAATGATGGATTTTTCCCTGTTTTCTTACTCAATATATCAGCGGCCATTGACAACTGACTATGCCTTCCTCTTGTTAAACACCCTTCTCTTAGCTTCCATGCCTCCACCTTTCCTGATTTGCCTTTTTCTTCCCAGCCATACCTTTTGAGTGTCCTTATTCGCCAACTTCCAAAAACTGGATTCATCCTGAGCTCTCTTGTCTAATTTGTCACAATCATTTCCTTAAACACATCTTAGACTCAATTGAGTGCCATTTCCTTAAACACATCTTAGACTCAATTCTAATTGAATTTAAATTTTACAAGAAGAAGAGAAATACTAAAATTAGAAAGGGCAGATTATAGTGTGTTGTGGAGAAACTGAAATCTGAATTTACTTTCTTTCAGTAAATTCGGGTCTGCAGGCCCCAAGAGATCTGAAAAGATTTTAAGATGATGACTCACCCCAATTACCAATTCTCTGTTGTTCTTCATGTTGTGAGAAACAAAATGGGAAACAAATATGCTCCCAAATATATGTTCCATTTGTATTCCAATGTGCATCTTTAGTCCTGAACTTTCTCCTGAGTTTCAGACTCTTACATTCAACTACCCACTTGATATCTCTACCCAAATATCTAATGGACTTCTCTAATTCGTATTATCCAACTCTTGAGTCCTCACCTGCCTCCTGTTCCCAGCAAACCTGATTCTCCCTGTCTTCCTCCATCATAGGAAATTGTGTCATTGTTCAATTAGTTCCTCAGGCCAAAAGACTAAAAGCTACCCCCAATTTCTTTATTTCCTATCACTCACCTGAACTTTGTTCTATCTCCAATATATATGTTTAAGCCATCACTTTTCTTTTTGTACATCGCCATTACTTTAGTCTAAACCACCATTACTTCTCATGTAAGCTTTTATAATGACCTTCTATCTGGTTTTCCTGCCTCCATTCTTCTCCAGCCCTGCCCTGGAACTTATTCTGTACAAAATGTTATATAAATCATGTCATAGTACTCTCTTACTTGAAACATTGATGGCTTCCCAAACCTCTTGGAGTAAAATCCAAATTCCCTTTGTCATTACATGGCTTGCTCCTTCTCATTCTCTTAGATCAGCTCAAATTTATCTCCTCAGAAATCATTTCCTGGGACAGGTGTGGTGGCTCACACCTGTAATGTCAGCATTGTGGGAGGCCGAGGTGGGCAGATCACTTGAACTGGAAAGGCAGAGGTTACAGCGAGCCAAGATTGCGCCACTGCACTCCATCCTGGGCAACAGAGTGACACTTCATCTCAAAAAAAAAAACAAAAGTTCAAGACCAGCCTGGCCAACATGGTGAAACCCTGTCTCTAGTAAATATACAAAAATTAGCCAGACGTGGTGGTGCTCGCCTGTAGTCCCAGGTACTTGGGAGGCTGAGGCAGGAGAATCGCTTGAACCCAGGACAGAGAGGTTGCAATGAGCCGAGACTGAGCCACTGCACTCCAGCCTGGGCAACAGAGCAAGAATCCATCTCAAAAAAAAAAAAAAAAAAGAGGTCATTATCTAACCACCCTATCTTATCCTCTCACCAATGTATTCTCTACCCAGCTTATTTTCTTCATAACAAGTACCATAATATGTGATTATCTTCACATATTATGACAAGTAGGGAAACGCAATAAACAGACAAAATAATCTAAAACATTATTTTATCTGTTTATTGTGTTTCCCCACTTGTCTCTTTCCTGTTCTCCCAACAACATTCAAAACAATGCCTGAGACAGTCTGATGTTCAATAACCATGTGCTGAGAATAAATGAACAAAAAACTAAACAAATTTGTAAAATAAATTGTTCTTGGAAAACTCATGACTCTTCATTACTTCCTTCTAATTGTTCACACCAATTATTTTAATAATTTTATCATAACAATCCATGTCAAGCTCACCTATTTTACAAAATCTAGTGTTCATCTTTTAGAAAGCCAGGAAAACATTTATTCATAATTTGTTTCCCATTTTGTTTCTCACAAAATGAACAATAGAGAATTAGTAATTGGGGTGAGTCATCATCTTAAAATCTTTTCAGACCTCTGGAATGTACTTCCTTGGGGCCTGCAGACCCGAATTTACTGAAAGAAAGTAGATGCTCCCTATCTCCTCACCGTCCTGAGTTTTCAGTTTCCCCGTAACACACTATGATCTGCCCTTTCTAATTTTAGTATTTCTCTTCTTCATGTAAAATTAAAGTTCTCTATTCTAACTCATCTATGAGTATTACGTAATGTTCAGCAGAAGTGTTGTCTGCCCCATGCTCTTCAAAATACAACTTGGAAGTTTAATATTTCTCTTGCAATTGTGTGAATTTTAGTTTATCCTCAGCTCTAACTACTCTAAAAATAACAGCATTTATATCTTTCCTCTTTATTCATAAGCCTTTTCTTCCATGTGCTTGTGTGTCTATTAGATTATCAAAGATTATCTAGTATAGTTATAATAACTTCTATAGGTCCCCTCTTTTTCCAATTACTGATATTTTTTCAGGAATTTAAAGTCCAAACTTATTTTTTGAATCTCTTATCCCTCATAGCAACAATTTCCTTTTAGAATCCTAGATCACAAGGTTATACTTATTTTTCCTAATAGTTTATTTTTAAATTTTCCCTATACTCCAAGAAACAAGTTTCATTAATCTAACATTCCTTTGCCTTTTTCTATAACATTAAACCCTAGTCTAAGAAAAGTCAGTATCTTATTGCTAACACATCTACCCCAAAAAATAATGCTGTTAGAACAAAGCATGTATTACAATGAGACCCAAATTGCTTTGCTGGTCAAGTAAATCAGAGAGCAGAAACCTTGTGTTATTGGAGGATAGTTGTTACTAAGTGTAGAAAGATACAACAGAGCATAAAAGAAGAAATCATTTTCTTTTATGTCTTGCCAAGAGGCTGGTGAATTCTTGTCAGTATTTAATGCCCATGATCTGTGATGTGAACACAGTTGGGGAGAAGTATCCTCTCAAGGAAGTCATTGTGACACTGGTGCTCCACATCCAAAGGGAGAAAATCCTCCTACCATCTTTCCTCTTCTCTGGAGGAACAGAATCTAAACATTTGTACCTTATTTAAAATTTTAGAAATTCACAATGTTGACAAGGATAGGATTCAAAATTTACACCAAGGCTTCATTTTATCCTTTGATGTCTACTTCATAGATGTACAACTTAACTTGTAAGTTATAAATTTCTTGGCACAATAGCAGCTTCCAATCTCTGTTACAAATAGAGTACCTTCCACTTTCCTCCAAGCAAATTTCATATCTTGCATTTCCCACATTCTAAGTCATCTGTTTTTTTTTTTTTTTTTTTGGTGTCATATCCTCAGAAAGACTCCTACATCAAAAAGGCAGATGTTACTACTTCCTGGTCTAGAAATCCTTGAGCCTACTAATCCTCATTCAAAGCAGAATGTTATCCGTGATCCCCACATTTGCACCACTAGATAATCATCTCGAATTTCTATGTTTTTAAATCTTCTGACCACATAAGACTGTGTCTGACATCTGATATATTTTTGTCCCCAAAGTTTTTCATTCGTTTATTCGTTTTTCATTAGTTTTAACTTCCCAAACTTTTTTTAACCTGTACCAACTCATTCGCAGTTAAAAACTCTTCTTTTTTATTTCTTTTCATTTTTAAAAAAGTTATTTACTGTTTTTAAAATATTATCCCAAATAGGTGTTTTACAGATAGAGGTCAATATGAAGTCAAACATTTCATAGACAAAATCCATTTTTACAGACACTAAGAATAATTTTAACAGAAGAAAAAGCTCACATCTATCTAGATGTGACTATGTTCCATGGGAAAATTTCAGCATCCAAAGTGGAAAGAAAAATGACTGTGGCTCTTCTGACCACCTAAAATACTGACAATCTTCCCTTTTAGCTGACTCTTTACAGTTAGTTGGGACGCCTAAGGATGACATATTGATTCTTAGAAGTTGGGCTCCGCTGGACAAGGTTTGGGGTATGGGGGTCAAGCATCAGAATGAATTCAATTTTAAAAGGAAAATTGGTCTTGACCCCAAATAAGCCCAAAGTTCAGCCAGTGGCACATTAGAGATAAATGCAAGCTGTACATTCACTTTTACAAGGCTGTGCCACTCAATACTGTTAAGACCTAATCATCCAAATTAAAGCTATACATATTCCCATCATTAGTTCTGTCCTCAACGTAACGCATTTTTATGAAAGCTCCATGTTATAGCTCAGTTCATAATGGGGAATGAGAACTTCTGGTTCTTAGAAGGAAGCATCCTAAATTCTCTGGTCTAGTCCTTTGTTTGCCTGGCCCTCCCACTTCCCACCCTGAGACAAGCCAATCTTATCAGATAGGTAGGCTTTCTGTCATTGTCTCATGGAAATTAGTTCGAAATGAAACTAGAGAAAGATCATTCATTTCATGAGCAGCATTTGTCTTTAAGTCAAAGGGATAATAACTCCCTTGCCCAAAAAGAATCACTACTAACCCTTCTACCCTTGGAAAGATCTCTCATCTAAAGCTCCCAACAATGACCAGCACAAGGTACTGATATTATATGACTTGAGGAGAAGGAAGGGGAGATAGATAAAATTTTAATAAAACCCTCATGTACAATTAAACTTGATTAAAAGCCTGGAGAACACTAAAAATAGTAATGAATACAGGAGGCTGCAGAGAGTACAGGTGTGTCCTTTCATATAGTAAGTCAATGCTGGGAAGTAATAGACATATATGACTTTACTTGAGCATTGGAGAAGCAAAAAAGTTGCCTTGTCATCCTAGGTTGGTTCAGAGAGTGGCTCAGAGTCCACAAACTAATGAATGTTGCCAATCAGGCTAAAGTCTCTGGCCCTACATTAGTGGCCCCTGTTGTGCCCAATGACAATGTTATGAAACATTAAGCATCAATCCAAGGTGGTTGAACATCTGCTTTCCTTGTCCCTGGAGTATTGGTGTCAGCTCATCATGGTGACACAAGAGAACATCTACCCCCTACATGTCATTACAAACTCAAATGCCTTTTCAACACTACAGACACCAGATATTAAAGTGAGTTTACTAGGACCTGTGACAACTCCTGAACATCAGCTTCTCAAGACTCCTTCATCTATCTCCCTGTCACAAAGTCCATTTCACCCTCACAAAGAACACTCCCAGATTTGGAAGCAGAAATTCCTCTTTCTACCATTGTGTTTCCTGTAATAATGGAATGTATCTCCAGCATTCCACCTCTCTCTACAGTCCTCTTATTCCTTTTAAGCAAGTTTCAATAATTCACATGATCCTTAAGTTGTACCTGTTTCCTCTCTATCCCAAGAAGTAATAACAGTAATACTCTTTTCTGGTTGATACTGGTTTAATATCCTTTTCATTATTTCTAGCTCTCAAATTTGCTCTTTTTAACTCTAGATTCTGCCTTATGGAGTCCTCTACAACAGTGAGAGATACAAAATCATTAAGTGCAACGTATTCTATGAGCTACAACGTATTGTTCAAGTGCATTCTAGCCTCCTTCAACTTCTTGAGCAGGATGATTCCACACAGTAAATAGCCTTCCATCAGTATAATTTGTAATCTAATGCTGATCTCGCCTGACTTACTTTTAATGTGCCTCATAATTCATATGCATTCTAACAGAGTCAAAAATCTAGTAAAGTCATGGCAATGTTTCCCCAACAGACTTAAAAATATATGCTCCCCTACCTGCAATTACTGTAGTCACCCTAAAATTCATCAAATAATGTCCCAGGTTGGTGCTGAAATTTCCAGCTTAGCCATCTCAAGCCTGTCCAAATTTTCTATAATCATTAGTGAAGCCTTTCCAGTCATCTAAAGAAGACTCCATAAATGCTCTTGTATTGACTCCCTATCTGCAACTTTTAAGACATTCCTCTATTTTTTCATGGTCCTGGGCAAACTCTGGGTCTAAGGGTGATATATTTTCTTCGCCCTATGTACCTATGTACATGAACATGTATCTTAATCCTTCTCCCCAAAAGAATTCCTTTCCTCCTTCAGCTAAAGGACATGTCATCCTTCCTTTTCTTTCCTTACTTCTTTGTTTCTCTTAGGACTGCCAGATTTATAATTATTTTTTAGCTTATTCTACTCTTTCCATGTTTTTAAGCAAATCTGAGTCTTGCAGTCACTGTGTCTCATATGTGTTTTAGATATCCTTTTTAACTTTTAATTTATAAAAATTCCATGGAGTTACTCCTCTGTACCTCAATCTAAGAAATTGACCTAGACTCTGTATAATTAAGGCTAGTATTCTTCTTTATACATTCCTTGGTATACAACACTAAAGTCTTGGTTCCTGAAATGCCCAACTATTAAGTCCATGGGAGCAATACAAAACTGACAACTCCTTTTTAAAGAAAAATAGAAACAAACCTATTAGTTCTAATAATTTTATAAATATAGTTGACATTAACATTTGAATTTTGTCACAAGAGATACTAAAACAAAAACATTTACAGCAATACGGCAATTTCTTTTTTTCAGATGGGATTAAAATCTTGTTCATTAATCTCGCAAATCTTTATTTGCATGCCTCCTAAGGTGTAGCAAGCACAGCATTAAATGATTGTAATATAACAATGCACGAGACACTGGCCCAGCCATTGGGACACAGAGAAATAAATAGGCAGAAGCAATTTACTGTGGTGTTATTATAGATAAAGCAAAGGATGCCAAAGAAGCACAGAGGAAGCACATCTCATCTGTATGAAGATGAAGGTGTTGAGGGCAAATAAGCATTGATCATGAAAGTGTCTTACAGGGGCAGAATCTCTAGAATAAGGGCTAAGAGGATGAGCAGGTATCAGAAACATGAGATAACAACAGGAAGGTGTGCAGACAAAATGTTCTGTGGCCACATAAAACACATACAGTCCTGGAAAGAAGGGAGGAGGGAGGAGAGCAAGAGAGCTCAGGAGAACAACACATCCCATCTGACTGGAGAACTGAGTGAACAGCAGAACAGTTATTCATGAAGAGGGAGAAAAGGTAAGATCCAGATAAGGAAGGAATTTTTATTTTATCCTGAGAACATATGAAAGTCATGGAAATATTTTTAGAGGGACAGTGACACAACTACACAAAGATACCTCTCATTGCAAGAGGAGTGGTAGAAATCAAATGGAATTGCAGGCAGGCTGGAGGCAAGGAGGCCCGGTAGGAAAGTGTGGCAGGCACCAAGGTAAGCAATGAAAGTAGCCTGGACTAATTGAGCAGCCACATTAATTGAGACAAGTGTATGGATTCTATTGTGAGGAAGGTATGTCAATAGGACTTTATGATGGGCTATAGGTGGGGATAGAGAAGACTGTAAGTCATTAATGGCACCATGGTTCCTAACTGAAACAACCTGGTGAAGACAGATGTCATTCGCTAAGAATGTAAATCGCAAAGAGGAACAGATAAGTCACAGAAGATCATTATTAGTTTCTAAAGAGGTAAACAGGGACATTATTTTTTACTCAGTATCTATTTCTATAAACATGAGAATTATATTGGCAAGGTTGTCGTAAGAACCAAAATGAGAATAATACATTTGGGAAAATCACATGACACAGTGCCATACTGGCATACAAAAACTTGTTAATGTCTTGGAATCATTACTTTGATATCTGTAAAAAATATACTTTGGCCAAATGCTTGTTTTGTAATGCTTGGCATTTTTTAAGATTTCAGGACGATTTCAAACACTTGTAAACAATTTGAATTTAAGTATCTACAAAAGAAAGCATTTTCCCACCTATAAATTTTTTTTATCAAGGATCTTCAAAACAAAGGTATGGAGTTATCTACTTTGCTCCAGGAGATGCACAGAGATCTTATAAATCAGAGGTGAACAAAAGAATCCCACTGTCAAGAATGTCAAGTAAAAGACAAGCAAATAAAAAATAAATGTGAATATAGGCATATGCACTGGTTGGTGCAGAAGCAGAGAGAAGGACCACCTATTCCTATCTGGTCAACAAGGACCCACCAGGGAAGGTGGCATTTACCTGAGCTGAGTTATGAAGGACAATTAGAGGTTTGCTGGATGAGGAAGAGAAGAAAGGGTATACCAGTCAAACAAAGATCACTGCAAAAGTGAGACAAAATGAAATAAGCTTTACTTTGGTAGAGATGAAAAATGGTGAGAGAAATAGAAAAAATAATAAATAAATAAAGCATTATTAAGAATTCCAAGTATAAATAATGAAATATTAAAAATTCACTTGTGGCAAATTGAATGGGTGAAACTAATTTGAGCTTCATATACATAAAATATAAGGTAAAAAGTAACGAAAGTCAAAATGTACCAAATTTTAAAAATGTGAGAAAATAAAGATTGCTTTTGAAAAAAATAACAACACACTGGTCAAGTAGAAACAGAAGACTAAGGAAATACCTAAGCAATAATATACAAATAAATAAACAGATACATACATAGACAAGAAAATAGAAATATATATATGCTCATACACTTACATATATACACTCACTTATAGCTTTAATTTATTTTTGTATCAGCTTTTATTCTGTCCTAGAGTTTATTTAAATCTCAGCAGAAATCTAAGAAATGATTTTTATCTGCAATCCCACTAATCATATTCCTTATTTTATTTGGATTAGTATAGGCCACACTGAATTTTCAAGTGAACATCAAATCTCTGTAATTTTTAAAAGAATGTACTCTCTATTTGTAAATACAATGTTGTAGGATAAATATACTGATGCTGGTCCTTCAGAAAGAAATTTAAAATGTACCAAAATCTAAAAATACACTTACTTGAAAATCAAATGACCCCAATAAGTGTATTTATTCTTCTACCAACCTACTCCCATTTGTCTCACATAAAGCCTTTTTTTATCACATAAAATAGCAATGGTTACATTACATATATTCTACTATATTCCATAAAATGGTGCATGTGAAGTTATTTTAAAAGAGCACTTCTGAGCTTCTGTATTCAAGAAAGCCAAGGAGTAATAGTATTTACATTTCTTTCCAGCCTAGAAAACCTATTTCCAACCTAGACTATATTTATTATAGAAAGCAATTCCTTTTCCCTCCAAAAGTAAAATTCACATTTATATATCACTTGGTACGTACCAAGATTGTCCTAGGTACATTATATCTAACAACTCACAAATTATACATAATAACCATGAAAGAGAGCTATTAAAATAATTTTAAATACTTACATGAGCTATAGCACTACAGAAAATGCAGCACATGAAAATACAGTAAGAGCACTGCATAACACACTACATCCAGTAAAGTATTTTGGAATAAATGAGGGAATCCATTAGAAAATATCTGAAGACTTTCTGCAGGCCAGACACTGTTCTGTTATACAAGACATACAAACATTGCTACATTTATAATGCTTGTGCGGGGTGAGGGGAAATACAGAATACTTAAAAGTAAGTAAATTATTTGGTATATTAGAAGATAATTTTGCTATGAAAAATAAACAAGGGAAGATAAAGATGAGGAGTGGGGAGGTGGAACAAGGTGGTGACACAGAAGCATCTGCCAATCATTTCCCCTGCAAGGACACCAATTTAACAACTATCTACACACACACACACACACACACACACACACACACACACATACATGCAAAGCACCTTCATAAGAGTCAAAAATTAGGCGAACACTCACAGTACCTGATTTTAACTTCATATTGCCAAAGCAGCCACAGAAAAGGTAGAAAAACAGTCTTGAATCACTGAAACCATCCTTTTCCCATCCCCTGGCAGCAGCGCCAGAGTGGTCCAGAGAGGTTTCTGTGTACTGAGGTAGGGAAAGCACAGCAATCACGAGGCATTGAACTCAGTGCTGTCCTGTTATAACAGAAATAAAAAGTGGACCAAACTCAGCTTATGCCCACCTATGGAGGGAGTATTTAAACAAGCCTTAGCTGGGGGAAAATTGTTAATCCAGTGGACAGTACTTCAGTTCCCAAAAGCCTCATCACCATGGGCTAAAGTGCTCTGGGGCTGTAAATAAATTTGAAAGGCAGTCTAGGCTGCAACACCTATGTGAGTCCTAGTGATAAACTGGGCCAAGAGTCAGAGGACTGCGGGACACATGACATATCTCAGCCAAGGAGGCTAGGGGATTGTTGGCATTATCCCTTCCCTAACCCCAGGCTGCACAGCTCGTAGCTCCAAAAGAGACCCATTCCTTCTGCTTGAGGAGAGGAGTGGGGATAGTGGGTAGGACTTTGTCTTGCATCCTGAATGCCATCTCAGCCACAAGGATAGGGCACCAGTCAAAGGCATGAGGCCCACTTTACATTCCCGAACTGCTTGATAACATTCCTAGAACGCACTTTGGGCCGGAAGGAAACCTGCTACCTTAAATGGAAGGGCGGAGTCCTGGCACCATTCATCGCCTGCTAACTGAAGAGCCCTTAGGCCCTGAATAAAAGGCAGCGATACCCAGGTATTACGTTGAAGAACTTGAGTGAGATTTGGGGACTTACTGCCCTCAGGTGAGACAACACACACCCAGATGTTGTGGCTATGGGAAAGGAAGAAAAAGAGTCTTTTCCTTCTGCTTAATTAAAGTGGGGGGAAAACTACTTCCGCTTAATAAAAGTGGAGGGAAAAGTAAAGGGGACTTTGTCTTGCACCTTAGGTACCAGCTTGGGCATAGGGTGGTAGAGCACCAAGTGGATTATTGGGATCTCCAATTATAAGACTTGGCTCTTGGATGACATTTCAGGACCTGCCCTGAAGGGCACATCCCAGGCCAGGCAACATTCACCAGAAGCAGACTGAAGAGCTCTTGAGCCTTAAAGGAACATGAGTGGTAGTCTGGTAGTACTCCTTTTGGGGATGTGAAAGTGATGGCCACAGGCTGAGGTTTCTGTCTTTGAAAAGGGAAGGGAAGAATGGGAAGGACTGCATCTGGTAGTTTGACTGCCAGCTCAGCTGCAGTACAATAGAACACTAGGTTGACTTCTAAGGAATTTTACTCTAGTCCCTGTCTCCTGAATAGCACCTCCGGACTAATCCAGGGCCTGGGGGAACTTGTGACCCTGAAGGAAAGAGTACAAGGCTAGCTGGCTTTGTCACCTGCTGATTGTAAAATCTCAGACTCTTGAGCAAACATAAACAGCAGCCAGGGTGTTGGTTTAAGCAGTCCTTGGGCAAGACCCAATGTTGTGCTGGCTTCAGGTCTAACCTAGCACAGTCACAATGTTGGTGGTCACAAGTTGCTTGTGACACTCCACCCCCAGCTTCAGGTAGCTCAGAGCAAAGAAAGAAATTCCATTTGTTTTAGAGAAAGGAAGGGAAGAAAACAAGAGTCTCTGCCTGTTGATTCTGAGAATTCTCCCAGATATTATCCAAGACCATCAAGGTGGTACCTCTCTGAATCTGCAAGAACCACAGGTTTACCATGTTTGGGGTGCCCCTTAAAGTAGATACAGCTTAGATCACAACACCCAAGTTCTTTTGAATATCTGGGAGTGCCTTTCCAAGAAGGACAGGTACAAACATGCCCAGACAGTGACAACTATAGTAAATAACTCTTCAGTATCCAGACCCAGACAAACATCTACAAGCATAAAGACAAGCCAGGAAAACATGACTTCACCAAATGAACTAATAAGGCACCAAGGACTAATTTTGGAAACACAGAGATATGTTACTTTTCAGACAAAGAATTCAAAATAGCTTTTGTGAGGAAACTCAAGAGAAATTCAGAATCACATGGAGAAGAAATGCCTCCAGGTTTGTTCTCTTTGCGTAGGATTGCCTCAGCTATTTGGGCCTTTTTGCTGCCATATAAATTTTAAAATACTTTTTTTCTAGTACTATGAAGAATGTCATTGGTAGTTGTCTAAAAACAGAATTGAATCTATAAATTCCTACGGGCAGTGGCCATTTGAACAATATTGATTCTTCCTATCAATGAGCATGTAATATTTTTCTATTTGTTTGTGTCATCTCTTATTTCTTTGAGTAGTGTTCTATAGTTCTCATGGTAAAGATCTTTCACCTCCCTGATTAGCTATATCCCTAGGTATTTTATTCCTTTTGTGGAAACTAAAAAGGATTGCATTCCTGATTTGGCTCTCGGATTCACTGTTGTTGGTATATAGAAATGCTAGAGATTTTTCTATGTTGATTCTGTAAAGATGTTCACTTTTACCACTGTTATTCAACATAGTAGTGGAAGTCCTAGCTAGAGCAATCAGACAAAAGAAATAATAAAGTACATCAAATAGAAGAGAAAAAAAGTCAAAGTATCCTTATTTGCAGATGATATGATCTAATATTTGGAAAAACCTGAAGACTCCACCAGAAAACTGATGCCAGTATCAGTTTATAAGAACTGATAGACAAACTCAGGAAAGTTGTAGGATACAAAATGAACATTAAAAATCAGCAGCATTTCTGTATGGCAACAGCAAACAATCTGAAAAAGAAATCCTAAAATAATCTCATTTAAAATAGCCACAAGTAAAATTAAATACTTGAGATTTAACCAAAGAAGTGAATGACATCTACAGGGAAAACTAAAAAATACTGATAAAAGAAATTGAAGAGGATATCAAAAATGAAAATGTATTCCATGTTCCTGGATTGTGAGATTCAATATTGTAAAAATCTCCATACTACCCAAAGCAATGTGGAGATTTAATTCAATCCCTATCAAATACCAAGGACATTCTTCACAGAAATAGTAAAAAAAAATTCTAAAATTTATATGAAACCACAAAAGACCCAAAATAACCAAAGCTATCCCGAGCAAAAGAATAAAACTAGAGGAATCACATTATCTGACTTCAAATTATACTAAAAAGCTATATTAACTAAAAGAGCATTGCGCTGGCATAAACACACATAGACTGATGGAATAGAATAGAGAACTCAGAAACAGATCCACACACCTATACTAAATTCATTTTCTTTTTCTTTTAAGTTCTGGGGTACATGTGCAGGACATGCAGGTTTGTTACATAGATACCTGTGTGCCATGGAGGTTTGCTGCACCACCAACCCACCACCTAAGTAATAAGCTCAACATGCATTAACTATTTTTCCTAATGCTTTCCCTCCTCCCACCCCAGCCCCCAACAGGTCCCAGTGTGTGTTGTTTCCCTCCCAATGCCATGAGTTCTTATTATTTAGCTCCCACTTATAAGTGAGAACATGTCGTGTTTGGGATTTTTTTTTTTTTCCTGCATAAGTTTGCTGAGAATAATGGCTTCCAGCTCCAAGTCACTGCAAACAATATCTCTGCAGTCACCACAGGAGATTCCAAGGCAAGCAGGGTCTAGAGTGGACCTCCAGCAGTCCTACAGCAGAGGGGCCTGACTGTTAGAAGGAAAACTAAAAAAACAGGAAGAAATAACTTCATTATCAACAAAAAGCACATCCACTAAAAGACCACACCCAAAAACCATCAACTACAAAGACCACAGGTAGATGAATCCACAATATCATCTTGTTCCTTTTTATGGTGGCATAGTATTCCATGGTGTGGTATATATGTACCACATTTTCTTTATTCAGTCTATCACTGATAGGCATTTGGGTTGATCCCAGGTCTTTGCTATTGTAAATAGTGCTGCAATGAACATGTGAGCGCCTGTATCTTTGTAACAGAATGATTTATATTCCTCTGGGTATGTATCCAGGAATGGGATTGCTGGGTCAAATGGTATTTCCAGTTCCAGATCTCTGAGGAATCAGCACACCACCTTTCGCATTGGTTGAACTAACCAATAGTGTAAAAGCATTCCGATTTTTCCGCAAGCTCACCAATATCTGTTGTTTAGCAAATTCACTTTCAACAAAGGTGCCAAAAACATACACTGGGGAAAAGACTGTCTCTTCAATAAATAGCACTGGGAAAACTGGATATCTATATGCAGAAAAATGGAACTAGACCCCTATCTCTCACCATACACAAAAATTAAATAAAATGAACTATAGATTCAAATCTAAAACCTCAAACTATAAAACTACTACAAAAAAAAAAAAAAAACATTAGGAGACATCTCCAGGACACTGGTCTGGGCAAAAATGTCTTGAGTCATACCTCACAAGCATAGGCAACAAAAGCACAAATCAAAAAATTGGATTACATGAAGTTAAAAACTGTCTGCACAGCAAAGAAAACAATCTACAAAGTGAAGAGATAACCCACAGAATGGTAGTTTGCAAATATTGCCCCCCAATCTAACAAGGGATTCATATTCAAAATCTATAGAGTTCAAACAACTCTATAGGAAAGAGATAAAATACTCTGATTAAAAATTGGGCAAGAGAGGTCCTGGATGCAAAATGGCCTTATAGGAACAGCTGTGGAGTGCAGCTCCCAGCAAGAACACAAAGGGTAAGTGATTACTGCATTTCTAAATGAGTTTTTGCTGCCCACAAACCAGGAGATTCCCAGGCAGAAAAGTGCCATGATTCTCCAGCACCATTGTCTCAGCTGGCACAGTGAATCTCCACATAAAAATTCACAAATCTGGGCGGCCATTTCAACTGGCACTTGGAACACCTGGGAGACAGAGTAGCCCATTCAAATGAAAAACAGGGGGCTGAAACAGGGAACCAACTGATCTGGCTGGTCAGGTTCCACCCCGACAAAGACAAACAATCTGAAATGTTCTGAACTGAGAGTTTCAGAGCAAGCACAGCTGGACCCAGGATGGTCCAGCTCTGTGGGGGGAAAGGCATCCGCCATTGCCAAGGCAGTCCACCATTACAGAGACAGTCCACCATTACCGAGGCAGTCCACCATTACCAAGGCAGTCCGCCATTACCAAGGCAGTCCACAATTACTAAGGCAGACTACCATTACCAAGGCAGTTCTAACTATATCTCTATAAACAAAACTGCAAGGAAGTTCACATAGTAGCTGGGCAGAGCCTATGGCAGCTCAGGAATGGCTCTGCTGGCAGACTGTGACTAGGCTACCTCCTCACTGGACACGGCATCTCTGAAAAAGGGCAGCAGCACATCAGGAACTTATAAAGCCCCACCTTTCCAGGACAGAGCACCTGGGAAAAAAGACAGTTCTGAGTTCTACTGCAGCAGACTTAAATGTACCTGCCCAGCAGCTCTGAATGGAACAATGGAGCCCACAGCCCAGCACTTGAGCTCCTATAAGGGACAGACTGTCTCCTCAAGCAGATCCCCGACCCCCATATAACCAAAGAGTCACCTCATAAAGGAGAGATCAGGCTGACATCTGGTGGGTATCCTGGGACAAAGATAGAAGAAGAAACTGGCAGCAACCCTTATATCCAAAGGATTATAAATCGTTCTGTTATAAAGACACATGCATACATATGTTCCTTGCAGCACTATTTACAATAGCAAAGACCTGGAACCAACCCAAATGCCCACTGATGATAGACTTGACAAGGCAAATGTGGCACATATACACCATGGAGTACTATGCAGCCACAAAAAACGATGAGTTCATTTCCTTTGTAGGGACATGGATGAATCTCGAAACCATCATTCTCAGCAAACTGGCAGAAGAACAGAAAAACAAACACTGCATGTTCTCACTCATAGGCAGGTGTTGCACATTGAGAACACATGGACACAGGGACGGGACCATCATACACTAGGGTATTTTGGGGGGGAATAGAGGAGGGACAGAAGGGGGTAGGGAGTTGAGGAGGGATAACATGGGGAGAAATGCCAAATACAGGTGACAGGGATGGAGGCCACAAACTACATTGTCATGTACCTGCGCAACAATCCTGCATGTTCTGCACATGTACCCCAGAACCTAAAGTGCAATAACATATATTTTTTTAAAAATAGGCAAAAGACCTGACCAGGTATTTCTCAAAAGAAGATACACAAATGACAAAAAGGCATATGATCAGCTTCAAAATCAACATCGTTGATCATCAGAGAAATGCAAATCAAAACCACAATGAGATATTGTCTCACCCCAGTTAAAATGGCTTATATCCAATGACAGGCTGGTGAGTATGTGGAGCACAAAGGCTGAAGGGATATGAGAATGTTTACACCACCTTCGGAAATGTAAATTAGTACAACCACTATGGAGAACAATTAGGAGGTTTCTCCAAAAAAATTAAAATACAGTTATGGCCGGGCGCGGTGGCTCATGCCTGTAATCCCAGCACTTTGGGAGGCTGAGGTGGGTGGATCATGAGGTCAAGAGATCGAGACCATCCTCGTCAACATGGTGAAACCCTGTCTCTACTAAAAATACAAAAAATTAGCTGGGCATGGTAGCGCGTGCCTGTAGTCCCAGCTACTCAGTAGGCTGAGTCAGGAGAATTGCCTGAACCCAGGAGGCAGAGGTCACAGTGAGCCAAGATCACGCCATTGCACTCCAGCCTGGGTAACAAGAGTGAAAATCCATCTCAAAACAAAAAAATAGAGTTATCATATGATTCAATAATCCCACTGCTGGATATACACCCTAAATAAAGGAAATCAGTAAGTATATCAAAGAGATATCTCCATTCTCATGTTTGTTGCAGCACCGTTTTAATAGCCAAGATATGGAAGCAACCTAAGTGCCCATCAACATGTGAATAAAGGAAATATGGTATATATAAACAATTAAGTACCATTCAACCATAAATAATTAATGAGATTCTATCATGTGCAACATGGATGGAACTGGAGATCATTATGTTAAGCTAAATAAGCAAGGCACACAAAGACAAAAATCACATGTTCTCACTTAATGCAGGATCTCAAACTCGAAATAATTGAACTCATAGACACAGAAAGTAAAAGGATGGTTACCGGAGGCTGGGAAGGGTAGTGAGCAGTTGTGGTTAGGGAAGGTGGGAATGGTTAATGGGTACAAAAAAAATAGTTAGAAAGATGTGTAAGATCTACTATTTGATAATACAACAGGGTTACTATAGTCGATAATTTAATTGTATATTTTTAAATAACTAAAAACATATAATTTTTAAAACAAAGAATACTTGATTTTTTAATACAAAGAATAAATACTTGAAAGATGAATACTTCATGTTCCATGATATGATTATTACACATTGCATGCCTGTACCAAAACATCTCATTTACCCCATAAATATACACACCTACTATATGCCCATACAAATTAAAAATAAGTAACTTTTTTAAAAAGATCAGGAGTTGGGTCAGAGCAGGAAGCAGGTTATGATTTTAAATAAGTCATCAGGCTGGACCTCATTAAGAAGGTGACATTCGTGCAATGACTGTAAAGGAAGGAAAGAGTTAACTCTTCAGCCATCTGGCTGCTCTATTGAAAATCAACCATAGTCAGTGTATTAACCTCTTAGGGCTTTCATAATAAAGCACCACAAACTGGGTGACTCAAACAACAAAAATTCATTCTCTCATAGTTCTGGAGACTAGAAGTACAAAATCAGTGTTGGTAGGGACACTCTCTCTGCAAGCTCAAGAATATTCATTCTTAACTCTTCTAGCTTATGGTAGTTCCTGGCAGTCCTTGGCATTCCTTGGTTTATACTAGGGAGAGTTTCTTTTCACCTCCATTCTCCCACAGCTTTCTCCCCCACCGTGTGTCTCTGTGTAGCTGCTTACTCATCTTATAAGGATGCCAGCCATTGGATTAGAACCCATCCTAATCCAGTATGACCTCATCTTAATTGTCTCAGCAAAGAACCTATTTCCAAATAAGGTCACATTCTGAGGTTCTAGGTGAATATGAATTTTTGAGGGGAGGAACACAATTCAACCTAGTGTAGTAAGTCAAGGATATAAACAAGAAGACCTGTTAGGAAGTGACTGAAATAATTCATTAATTAAAATTAATGGTGCTTCAAAATGGTTTTTTAGCAGTAGAGGTGGTAAGAAGTGTTAGACTTTTATTCTGTCTTAAAGATAGACTAACAGGATTGATGAGTAGATTAAAAATAAAACATGGAAGACAGAAGTCAATGATCAGTCCAAGCTTTGGGCCTGAACAATCTGGAAGGAATGAATCGCCGTCAACTAAGCAAAAAGAAAAAAAATGCTAACAAATGTTTCAGTATCTTTGTTGTAAGAATTAGGAGTTTAGAATTTTCGTTTTGCATATAAAATTTAAAATATTTATTCAACATTTCAGAGAAAATATCAATTAGGGAGCTGGATATACAAATATGGAGTGGGGAGCAATCTGGGCAAATCTAAATATGGGAGAGACCAGGGAAGAAGTTGAAAATTTGGGAGTTATTGGCTATCATTTAAATAAATGATATATTTTAAACAACAGCTAGAAATCACCATTCAGAATGTGAGCAGGTGAGTTACTGTGCAAGTAAGAAAATGAATAAGACAAAGAGAGAGAGCAGGAAGAAGCAATTTCCAAGGAATGAGTAAAGTAACACTACCAAAAACATAATGGCAAAAGCAACTCTTCTTAACTAATGTGTCAACAAACATCTATGAATTTAAGAAATTTTTTGGTATTTAGAAATGACAAAACCAAGAAATTTTTGCAAATAGTAAGAAGAACACTTCAATAATAAAAGGACCAACTGCTGAGAGGGTGTTAGGAAAGAGGATGGAAGACACAAGAGTATTTTGGTCATTGGAAATAGCATTTTTAGAGAGAGCTCACACTGAAAGAGCAACTATTCTCTTGGCATAGTAAACAAAGGATGTTTCCCGATTCCTTAGAAAGTAACAATTGGAAATGGATATTACAACAACATTTATAGCATTCATGGTTTCTACATTTAATATATGCTTAAATTAATGAGTAAATGTACTATCACTCATTTGTATGTTGGGAAGGGTAGTCTTTATTGGTTCATCATAAGGCTTCAAATTAAAAATATTTCATAGATGATTATAAATATATATTAAAGTACATTTATATCAAAGAGATGCTTCCTAATAAGCACAGTCACAATCTGGATATTACTACCAGTAATTGCCTCATATATATATCATATGTGTACCATAGGCTGGTACAGTGGAAAGAACTTTGAAAATGTATATTAAGAACTTTAAAACATTCATTTAAAAAATTTTTTGAGATGGGGCCTTGAGGTCTTGTTATGTTGCCCAGGCTGATCTCAAACTAAGCTCAGGCAATTCTTCCACCTCAGCCTCCCAAATAAATGGGAATACAGACATGTGCCACAGCACCCAGCTCTGACAAATTTTGATCTAGTAATTTTATTTCAGGAAATATATCCTAAGAACTAATGCCAACACACACCAAAAAAAAAAAAGAAAAAGAAAAGAAATTCAAGGATGCTTATATTACATAATGTTGGAAAATTACAAAATGTTAGAAAAGAAGAAATTCAAAGATGTTTATATTACATAATGTTAGAAAATACACACACTGGAATGTATTAGGTAATGTGTTAATGGTATTGATCAGAGATACCAATACGGGAGGAGAAATTGTTATTAAGTATTATAGAAATAAAAGAAACCATCAGTCAGTAAATTCAGGGTAGAGTATAGTAATAAGTGAACCCTATGCAAAATCAAATGAAACAAGAAAAACTCAACAGAAAATTTACACTGTTAAAATTACAGAACTGAAGTTTGCCAAGACTTCTGTGGGAGTTTAACCTAGTAGAGCTAAGAAGTAAACAAAAATGGAGTTGAAAATATACCTTTTTCTGTTGTCCTAAGATTGCTTCCTTCTGGTTATGCTATCTAAATTTTGGTTAAATTCCATATATATATGTGGTAATTGCTAACTAGAAGTAAAACAAAATGTCCTAGTTAGTTTCATCTTAAAGGATATTCTGAGAGGGGCCAACTGAATTAGTAGACTAAAAGGTTCTAAATGACAAGGAGAATAAATGTGGGTTTTATATTTCAGGGGTGTCACTGTGGCTAGATGCTTGGGAATGTCTTAGGTATGGTAGACCCATTGTTCCTATTGCTGAATTTGATGATAGCTAGTACTAACAAAAGGAGTTTTGTGTGTTCATAAAATGTATTATAGTTTTTTGAGCCTATATGTTGGTGTCATCTAAAGGCTCAGTCACTCACATACATCTACTCTGGGATGACTTGAAGACGTTTAATAGGGTTGCGTAGTTAACCCTATTAAAAGTAGCTTTTTTATTAAAAGTAAGCAAAAAGGTAATTTGTAAATTTTATTATTGTCCTTTCTTGATACAAATGTTTCCCTGCCCATAGACTTGAGTTTTTTTCTTCCCTTTCTTAATGTTTCCTTACTGTGAACCTCTCATTTCAAGTTGAATGCATGAGATAAAACTCTCTAAAATTTCATTCAGAACATAGAAAAATGTGGCCACCTGCCTTTTTCTATGTTCATATATACCCATCAAAAACAAACAAACAAAAAAACAGAGGATGGCTACTACTGACTCTACCAACTAGAACATAGATATGTGCTCCAGCATCCACCCTTTCTCTAATGACTTGGAGCCGCATACTTTTGAAATGTACATGATTCTACAAGGCACATTCTTGTATCTCTGCTGTTTATTTTATAAACCAAGAGATGCTTAATTATAAAACAAGAATCAACAGACCCAATTCACTTTACCTTTGAGCAACCAAGTCCTCATATCTAGAAGCCACAGGGCATGTTGTGCCAACCTCTCTCTGCTCATGTCCGTATACTTTAGAATTAAGCTATGTATCCATTATTAATTGCCCTGTGGGCATTCACTGGCTGATGTCTTTGAAATGTTTTCTAAATCACCTGATTAATATTGGTTTCTGAGCCCATCAACATAAATCATTAGGTTCCTGAACTTATTCCAAGAACAGTGTGGCACAGAGATCCTGAACAGTCTTCCTGTGTGGAGTCTAAAAAGAACACCTTCTGGGTCAACCATTACTCCTAGTGCTCAAAGCTAAGGTTAATCAGGAGCCACAACAGGTAAAGTCAAAAGTTATTTTTTAAAAAAGTCATTAATTACTAAAAACTCTCAAATCCTTTATCACAGCCTCAAAATAGTAGAATGTAAAAAAAATTTATAGATTCAAAGATGCTGTGTTGATCTAGAGACCTGGAAGAAGGCAACTTCTGAGATAGAATAAAATCCTGAGAAGCAGAAACTGAAGGATCATTAAGTGTAACCAAAAATCTATAGCAACTTAAAAACTTACATTTGGGGCTTGTACTCTTTCTTAAAACTACTAAGCAAGAGAGCACTCTCAGTTGATGAGTTCTGTGTAATGGTGTCTTTACTCTTTGTTTATTTGAATGTTCTCTGACAACATTATCTACAGCTCTGCATATTTTTTCCATATTTAAACATTTCTTGCTACTTTATGCTACTCCCAAAAGGTGAAATGGAGAACTTAGAAACTTTTACCCCAATCTTCTACTACAGATTTCAGCACTGAGTAAGGATGACGAAGAGGTAATAAATGGTATCACTGTCAGCCCACAAGACACTACAGTAGTTTCACATTATATCAAGACTACCCTATCTTCATAGCCCTGGAACCTGAAAACCCACCTAAGCAATTAACCTTAAAATGTTCTTCTGCATCTCCTTAGCATATTTCTAATTCTTTGAGAATTTCTTTTTATCCATTGCTAAGGAACCTCCCTTACAGCTTTCCTTATTTGAACACGATCATGGATTTAGGAAAAATAAAAGCATCAGCTAATTTATAGGAAAGATTTTAGACTGTACTTTTCCCCCAAAGAAACTTATTAGCCTGTAAAACATGATCAAAAGTTTTAAAAGAATCTAAATCCACCTAATAATAAAGAATTTTGTATTGGCACATTCTGAGAGCCTTGTTTATCCCACAAACAAAGCTATTCATTTTGTGCTTTCATTTCCCAGTATCTCATTAACTTATCTTGTACAAGCATATCTAAAATAATCTCTTCTGCTCTTTCTTTACAATTCAAAATTATCCTTGATAATGGCTTTTAAATGCCAATATCAGGGATTTACCACACTTTTGAATCAAAGGGAAATATTGAAAATAAAAATATGGTCTCAGGAAGTACCAGGAAAATAATCTTTCCCCTGTGTTTACCACTATATTATGCTACACAATATAAAATACACAGCATGTGTCCTATCCTCAAGGAACTTATATTACCACCTACCTGAGGAGAAAAGACATATATAAAATAGCAGTGAGCAATACAAATAGCATAGACTAAAGCTGTATTGATACACTATCGATATTATAGTGGATAATGTCATGATTTGGAGAAGAATGTCAGTGTGTATCAGAGTCCACAGTAAGTTTCAAGAAAATAAATGTGTCTCAGGAAAGCTAATATGTGGATAAAGTGACTCAAGACATAAGAGTCCAGCTCAGAGAGGACCAACAGTGTGTTTGTAGAACAGTGAGATTTCCCTGCTCAGAGCCTAAGGTACTAGGGAGAGTCCAGGAGTACCTTGAAACAGATAAATGCAAAAATAGAAAGCATAGTATTTCTATTACTATTACTGTATAACAAATTTCCCTAAAACTTAGCGGCTTAAAACAACCATTTTATTATGGTTATGGATTTGATGAGTCATAAAATTTAGAAAGAGTAACACAGATATGGCTCATCTCTGCTCCACAATGACACTGGTCCCAACTGAGAAGTTAAAGCCTACATGTTGGGGTCATCTAAAGGCTCATGTACTCACATCCATCTACTCTGGGACGACTTGAAGACTAGGACTGCTGACAAAAGCCCAAGCATGTGACCTGTCATATTTATGGCTTTGCTTCCTCATGGCTTGATGGTCTCAGGGTAACTAGATTTCCTATGTGGCAGCTCAGGGTTCCAAATAAGACTGCCCCAGAGAACAAGGCAAAAGCTAGATCATCTATTAACTCAGCCTTGTAAACCACAGTGTCACCTCCATCATACTATGTTGGTCAAAGAAGTCATAGGCCCACTCAGATTCAAGGGGTGGTGTCATAGAGAGAGTAATACCCCACCTCTCAATAGATTAAGTGACAAATAATTGCAATATCCACAAATACAAGTTTGCTGATTATTTTCTCCCACAACATTTAAAATACTTCACGATCTCACAAATACCATAATACCCATGAAAGGAAAAAGAGTAGAAAATAAGTGTTCATTGTTGAGATGACCACATGTCTCGGTTCTCCCAGGAATAATCCCAGTTTATTGATGTTATCCCAATATAATTATTAATACCTTCCCCTTTCACTCTCAAAAATGTCCTGTTGAATGGTAAATTATATGATCATCCTATTTGACCTAATTCAAAGACCTGTCCATACATAAAAAGGGAAATTAACACCCTCACCTCTCTCCAAAATAATTCATCTTAATCTAAAATATCCAACTTAATCAACTATATCACATATTCCAAATGCATTTGCTTTTTGAGCAACATGCCAGTTACCTTATCAGTATGTGAAGATGCCAACGAGTAGTCGATGGTAAGAACAAGACAGAACAAAAACCACATGACTTCAAGATCCTCCCTTAATTTAGGTGCCACAACAGGTAACAGGGCAGTGTATAAATTTAGTTTTGTTTGTTGATGTAAAAAATCATTACCTTCAATGTGAATTTTTGTAGAGTTCTGAATATGGCAGAGTAGCAGCCTCTCCATGCTTTCATAAACCTTTGAGTGTCAAAACACCAAAAAGAGCTATATAAATAAACTGCATATAAAAAAAAATAAATAGCTTCAAAGGCAGATTTTCCCACTTCACTTTTGAGAATGAGTATCTAAAATGAAAGTCAAACATTCTTTTATATAGTCTTTGAAAAGACTAACATTTTTTGTTGCAACTTTTTTAAGCAAAGGCATTTGTTTCCCCAAATGGAGCCTTTGTCCCACTTGGACGTGTTGAACAAGCCAGACTACGTGCTAACACTAAATTGCTTGTATTTACAATTCCACTAGCGCTTTCTCTTAGTCGTAAGGGCATTTTGCTTTGGTTTCTAACAGAGTTTGCTGTCAAACTCTAACATTTAAAAACATTCAGCAAAGAAAGGTGAAAGGAATTTGGTTTGCATTTAACTAAGAAAAATGTATCATATTAACTCTGGATGCATAACATCAAGCCATAAAGTTCTTGTCATGCTGTCAGTGGGGCCTTCTCCCTTATCTGTGCCTGCACTGCTAGAACTAGGAGTTTTCCACCAAAATGTACATTTAGGGATTTTCCATTAACATATTATAAACTACTCATCTAGTAGATTCACAAGATTCCAATTATATTGAGAGCAGGGGAAGATTATACGGGTTCTACTTATCTTAATCTGATTTTATTGTTCTTATGTTAGAAGGACCTCAGTCCACACACACATTAATTTCTGGATACAGTTGTCCAGAGTTTAAATATTAGTAAAGAGTTATTGCAAACATCCCTAGTTTAAGTTTCAGAATGTACCGTGTCCCACATTACAACTTTTATTTCATCTGTAAATCTATTGCAGTTACGGTTCTGTGTCTGCAGTCCCCAAGCCCATCCCCAGATTTGGTGATGTGCTAGGCAGACTCACAGAACTCACATATGATTTACTACAGCAAAAGGGTACAAGCAAAATCAGTAGAGGGAAAAAATACATGGGACAGAGTCAGGAAAACCAGATAAACATTTCTAAGGATCTTGTCCCTGTTGAGGTCACATAAGGCAACTTAAATCACTCCAGCATTGAATTGTGACACTTGTAAAATGTTGTCTCCTAGGAAATCTCATTAGAGACTTACTGGGAGCTGGCTATGTAAGAATCTCTGCCTCAGAAACACCTAAATTCCAGATTCTCAGGATGAAGGCAGGTATTTAACATAAGGCACATTCTTTGCACAAATAGTTTAAGCACCATAAGCTACTCTTATAAGTCAGAGAATGGTGGGAAACATGCCCAAAATCTAAGTACCCAGATGCCAGCCAAGGACTAACCCTGCAACCAGGTCTAAAAATATTCTCAGTCCAGCTATGTTAGCTCTTTTCTGTATAGGTTCCCTGCCACCTGAGGTCTAGATAAGTTTGACTTGAACTCCTTTCCCAATCTCATACACTCTGGAAGATTAAACCCTGTTAACATTTTTTTTTTAACTTCCTAAGGCCGTGTCTTAAGGTCTAGGTGGATTTTTCAGTCACTTGTTTTGCCTCAACTGCCTGACCTCACCTACTTGATAATCAAAGAGGGGCATTCTTGTGCCCCTTCTTTTATCACTATTCAAAGTACAATGATGGCAGTGACCAAGCACACAAGAGCCTACCCACGTTTGTGACAGTATGTTCATTTTCCCTAGCTCTTTTCTAGAGCTGCTGTCCTTCTCATCACTTTCTACTCTCACTTCTCATACTGCTTTTCCCATTGAAATACAAGTGCCAAGCCAGACAGGATGATTTTGAGATTCCAACCATGCCCAAGTGATTCCCATCAAGGAGCCAATAGCCAAACCATACTTACTGGTTTGATTATGCAATTCCCTAAAAATATGTATCTAAAACATAGGGCTCATACGTGGTATTAAATGCGTGCAACTAAAAGGAGGTTGCACATATTTAATATTACTTATGAGCCTTATGTATTGTCCTTCCCTTATGACATCTGGTCAGCCTTCCAGAAGATAAAAAAAGATTGGAATATTTTAATACATTCTACAGAAAATTATCCTTCAAGGAATTTCCTTGATGCTCCTAAATTTAAAAGCAAGAAATAAACCTTTCATAGGGTTCTGTGGCCACTGGAAAGAAACCTTCAACATTAAGTTTTCTCCCCTATAGAGCACTATTTGACATTATAATTTTGTACCAATATAATATTTAGGAATATCTACATCAGTGTGGCTCAAAATTCCATCCTTGCAATGTTAGAACTTTGCAACACAACGTCTCTGATTCCTCTCATTTTCATGAAACTCTAGTTGTACTTTAGAAACTGTTTCTCCCATAGATCATTTTTAATTCAATTTAAATTAAGCAAATGCTTACTTGAGCAGCTAAAGCTCTCTTAAGGACACTTAAATTAACGATAATTATTTAAACATTCATATTCTCATATGCAGTTCTCCTGATTTATCCTCCAATCAACATAATTCAAAATTATATCCATGGAGAGAGTTAATTCACATATTTTATAGGAGAAAAAAACATATTTATTCTGAGAATTATTATTTAAAGGAAAATGAAACAAATTTAATTAACTTGTGAATTCATCACCTCTGTATCATTCAGTTGCAAGACAGTCTATGCAACCTTAGGTGAAATTTTAAAACCTAAGATCCTTACTAAAACAAAATATATTAATGTAAAGCCTCTTGGTAAAGCCTCATAAACGCCACATTCAAAGTCTTTGGTGTTTCTTTCAACTCTGTCTCCACATGACCGAGCCTTACTGTCTTAATCTATAGATAAGAACCATAAATATTAAATAAGAATATCTACGTAAGTGAGTGCATTCTGCAAAGTATAGCAGATGACACAGTCATTAGACTGATACTACAAAACAAAAACTTAAGGTTAACAAATCTTCATGATCTTTACAGGTTTCCATTAGCCTTAGATAAGATAACCGTGTCTTACCTTTGCTGTTACAACATGTTCCTTGAAGGCCAGCTCATCTCAGTGGCCATCACAATATCTGGCATGGTGGCTTAAGTAATATAGGTGCCCAATAAATACTAATTGAATTAATATAGAAATTGAACTGCTCTTCACTCTTCTCTTTATAAAACCTCAGGCTCATAGTTTAAAAGAAAATGTGCATGTTTCTCAGTCAAATGCATCACAGTGTTACACAGATTTTAGTTTTAAACCTCACTGGTCAGTGAATTTAAATGGGCTTTGATGCAGTAGATAAGCAATAACAGAGAGGAGAATTAAGTTAAAATGTGGGTTGATCTTAAGATTAGTACAGGCAGGACAGGAGGAAACCAGTGAGGCAACTTGGATAGCTACAATCAAACATAGTAAGAGGATCAATAATTAACACCTGTAAAGCAAACTTAGGCCAACCAACACATAAAGAATATATCCTTTTTTTGTTTTAATAAAACCAACCAGTTGCATTAAGCAAAAAAAAAATCTCATAAGCTTCCTGGGTCAATAGGAGGAAATTCACAAATTTGGCCTATCTGTAGTTTACAGCAGATGATAAGTGGTGACACTTGGTTAGACTTGGGAATCAGGAGCCAAGGAAAAAAAGCATTTGAAATTCATTCATGAGATATAAAAGATAAACATGACATTTCTCATTACCATCTGTCTTTCTTTTGTAAAACTGAACCACTCTTGCTTACATAGCAACACTTCTTAAAATCCAAGGCAATGTACATGATATGAAAGCATTTTCCTCCTGCAAAGTACTATGTCTCATCCAGTGACAGGAAATACCATGGCGGCAGCATCTGAAACACTGTCTGTGAGATCAAGCATAAAATGGAAATGTAGGTTTCCTACTACTGTATACTTAAATGGTGTAACCAAGAAGTAACTTAAGATCATACCTTTCCCTAAAATCCTCTAGTCTATATCAAATGATGTTCTCAATATTAAATTCCCTACTTTTGAGTTAGGACATTGTCTACTGGTAGCCATTATTAAAATGCACATATTTCCTAAGAGGGATAAAATATTAACCCATTCAATGATTAATCAAACTGTAGTACACCCATAATGTGGAACGGTACTCAGCAATAAAAAGGACTGGAGTATTGATAGATGCATCTTGAATGAATCTATATAGAATTATGAAGAATGGGGAGGGGAGAAACAACCCAAAGATGTATACTATATGATCCCACTTATATAACATTTTTGAAATGACAAAATTATATAAATGGAGAACAGATTAGTGATTGTCAGGGGTTAAGAATGCAAGGCATTTGGAGGCAGGGAGAAATGAGTGTAGCTGTAAAAAGGCAAGATGAAGGATTTTTGTGTGATGAGACTGTTCTATATCTTGACTGTGGTAATAGATACACAAACCTTCAACATGTGATAAAATTGCACAAAACTAAATACATACACATGTGCATGTGCACATATGCATGCACATACACACACACACACACACACACAAGTACAAGCAAAGCAAAGGAAATCAGAACAAGATCAATGAGTTGTGTCAACGTTAAATCCTTGTGTTAAATTATAGTTGTGTGCAATCGTTAGGACTTGCCTCAGTTTTTCTCTTCCTAAATGTACCATAGTTTTTCAAGATGTTAACACTAAGAAAAGTAGGGTAAAGGGTATACAAGATCTCCTCTGTATTTTTTCTTACAACCACATGTGAATCTAAAATTATCTCAAAATAAAACATTTAAAATTTTAAAAAATAACCATTAAATGTTTTGGGGTATTAGATACACACACTCTTACCTGAAAGCAACAATTGCACACAACTATAACACAGATAAGCCAAATTAATATTTTAAAACCATGTAAAATGGGGGAATAAATGAGCTTCATAATTATAAAACCTCCATTCAATGCCGGATCTGCCACTGCTACCAAATTACATGAATTCTTGGGCGCTCAGCTTTCTCATCTTCAAAACAGAGCTAGCAAAACCTGTTTTGCATAGTTGTTGAGAGAATTAAATAACTTGTGTCTGGGGGCTTGGCTGGAACTCAGTAATTGAGAGATATTATTCATAACAGGTTAGCAATAAAGAGGAACATCACTGGAGTTTCCCCAAGAAGACAGAAAGGTGGGATATATTCGAAAGGTCCTAGAAACTCAAGGCAGCTTGCTGGCAAACAGATACTGAGGTACTATGGGGACCAAATCATTTGCAGCAGCTGCCTTTTCATTTCCCTCTGGAATGCTCTCACCAGATAACTACTTGGCTACCTTCCTCAATTCATCCAGGTCTCTGTTCAAATGTAAGCCTATTTTAAGGTTTAACCTATCATAGGTAGCCATTTTTTCAAGTAGGTAGCAAGATAGAAAGGGAGGTAATCTACAAAAGAAACAAAATGATCATGGCCACCGCCCTCTAAAACAAAATAATTCTGCATTCGTGTTCTTCTCCCAGCCTCTTCCTTTTATATACCATTTCATTCATTCATTCATTCAACATAGTATCTATTGTGTGAAAGGCACTCAGGATATGACATGCCTTTCATAAACATCTCAATGTTTAAAGCTGCCTCTTCTGATTGGCTTTGGTCCTCAGCAGAATCTAGGTTGTTACTGCTCTTTTTCTCATTCTTAGTGAAAGCAAATAGACAAGTCAAACACTTGTGCAAAATTATAAAGCAGGCCGTATTTATCTTTGATATTATTCTACCTCCATCCCCACCCCATCACTACAACATGTTCATCAAACCATTCCTTGGCTGCCTAAACCAGTGCAACATCTTATCCATGCCTAAAGGTTACCCCATGCCCATAACTTTCCTAAATTTTACATTAATTTTAGTATCCTTCAAATTATACCAGTAAGGAGGTGGTCACATATTTCCCCCTTTTACATAATGCTAAGCCTCTTACTAGATCTTTTCTACTTAAGCTTATCCAAGTACAGCACAATAGTCTGACAAAAAGTAACTAGACTACTGTAAAAAAAAAAAAATAGGAAATTACCATATCAATTTCTGATTAACTTCCATTCTGATTTGCAACTATATTTCTCTAATAGAACATTGTAATTTTTAATGTCTTTCACTGTTAGTTTTACACCACAGTCTGTGTTGTAAAAATGCAAACATCAAATGAAACTTTCAACTCCAGTGAAACACTGTAGCATCATTTCTTAAAAAGCATACCCAATTCCACTTCAACAAATTAAATACTAGAGAAGTAACATCAAGTTATAAATTATCTGTAACAAACCCATGGATGCAATTTCTGTGCAATTAATCCTGTCAATACAATTTTAGATGCTAGCTAATGTTCTTAATAACATAAGGCAACATCCACTAAAACAACCTCCTGAGCTAATTGAAGTGGGAAACAAATCCAGACATGTTACAGGGAAAGAATGCTTTGCCCTAACATTTACCTTAAACATTTCTAACATAACAAAAGATCTTGCACACATTTACCAAGTATAGGGGTTTGAGGAGTTGATAAGGTTTTTGTTATTCATTAAAGGTTGAAACGCTGTATGCTAAGGAAAGAGAAATATTAAGATCATAGAAAAACAACTGGGCATACTATGTTTTTAAATTCATTCTTTGAAAACAGAATTCTTGAAAGCATTAAAAATGAATAACTCAGAGCCCAAAATGGAAAGCTAGAATTTTTCAAATCTGATTCATTTTACAAAAATGCTATATCTCAACAGATTAGGTAACAGATTAGAATATTCAACAAGGTACTTGTTGCATAAACCATCAAAAAAGAAAGGGAAAGTAGGAGAACCACCCAACTAGCTCATCTGCTAAACAAAGGCACTTCCTTTTTCTTGGAGAGCTCTGGCAGTTAACTTTTGGGAGATTTAGAAGGTTAAGATTCAACCTGCACAGCTTTTTTTACATAGCCCTAAGTGAATTAAGTGCTTGATTTAATGTTTCCAATGCTGTCTTTCTTTCAGTTTACTTTAAAGTGGCATAATAATGCAGCGTGTACTTACTACTCATGAATATTCTAGCTACAGGGGACCAAGAACAGCACACTACATTACTGTTTTCATCTAAAAGGGTCCTAAAGAACTTTTTGCAATTTTCATTCTATCTTCTCACATAAATACTATTAGTGGATGCTAGAATGGGTTCCCGTGTTAGCTCTACTACTTACTAGCTGCATATCCATGAGTCAAGTTACATAACTTATCTGTGCTTCGAGTTTCTTATTTATAAAGTAGGGGTGGTGTTGGGAGCCCTTCCGTACGAGCACCTCAGAGCAGGTGTTCACTATACCGGAGGTTGAGCCCAGGAGCAGAGCCTCAGGCAGAGGGAAGTCGAGATGGGGAAGTCGGGGACAAAGAGAAAAGGAGAATATAGTTAAAAGATAACTGCGAAACTAGACAGCCCCTCAGTCATGAGGAAGAGTATTTTATGCTACAGAAACTTGCTTATGAGCACCAAAGATATTATTACCTCCTATAACCACTCATTGCTTAGCTGTCAATTTATTGTATAGAATTGATGATTTAGCTACTTGATTTCTCCTTACCATGACGTCAATAAAACCCTGAAAATGTATATATTCTGAGCCTTGAAAAATAAATTGGATGAGGTTTTTCCTCACCCCTCCTGACCCTGCTTTCTGTCTTCTTTTTTCTGTGCACTCCTCATTCAGGTTGGAACCCTCTCGCTGGTCAACAGTTCCTGGCAGGGTGGCAACATTATCTACTTCATAAGATTGTTTTAAGAATTAAGTATGTTAATATACCTGATATACTAACAAGTGGTACATAGTAGTAACTAGTAAGTTTTTTTGTTTTTTTTTCAGACCCAGTACTAAGTGCTAAGAATATTATAGTAACCAAACCAGAAAAGATTCTTATTCACTTTGTATTTTCAACCATTAATTTAATACACATATAATTTACAACTGAAATAATGCTTCAGGAAGGTTAAAAAATAGAATTCTATAAGAGTATGTAACATAGAAATTTTACCCAGCTATAGAGAGTCACAGAAGTTTTCCTTGAGCAAATGAGCCTCTTTGAGACCTGATGGATGAGTATGAGTTAACCAGATTTTTTTTTTTAAGCAGGGATAAGAGCCTTCCTAGTTGAAGACAACCACATACAGAAACTCTGCAGTAAAAAGCTTCAGAATGAGTAAGTGATAACACACATCACCAAAAAGGATAATTAACTTGGCTGGTTGTGGTGGCTCATGCCTGTAATCCCAGCAATTTAAGAGGCCAAGGTGAGCAGAACAGTTGAGGTCAAGAGGTCAAGACCAGCCAGGCCAACATGGCAAAACCCTGTCTCTATTAAAAAATAAAAAACCTAGTGAGGCATGGTGGTGCATGCCTGGAGTCCCAGCAACTAGGAAGCCTGAAGCATGAGAATTGTTTGAACCCAGGAGGCAGAAGTTGCAGTGACCAAGAGTGCACCACTGCAATCCACCCTGGGTGACAGGTAGAGACTCTGTCTAAAAAAAAAAAAAAGATAATGAATTCTACTGAGAATTAAGTTTTTTAAGGAAAAAAAAAGTACCTATAATACACTACTTGGCTCAGTTATGAATAATATTTACAAAGTTATAATAACATAAACCCTGACTAAATGACCAAAGCCTATGTAAATATGGTAATATAATCAAGGAGGAAAAATTGTTGTAGAAGAGGGGTTGTTGGGGAATACATAAATGAGCTAAAATTTTATCTTCCATAATAGGATAACAGAGGCTAAAATTTACAGTGAACAAAATCTAAAAATAGCAGTATATGAATGTCATTTAAAAATATGTAAATCCCAGAAGAATTTGCTAAGAGACTTAAAAGTGCTTGACTATGGGAAAAAAGAATTAGATAAGGGTAAGAATACAAATAGGACTTTTTTTCCATTGGAAGATTGTAGTACCATTTTATTTTTAAACTATGTGCATGCATAAGCATAGCAGTCCTAAAGGTGCACCACTGAGATATCTTTCAAGAGAACCTGCTATGAAAAGTGTACTTGACTGACAGCACTAGTTGCTGCTCTCATGAGCATAGTAGGGTTCTAGTGCCAGTCAATTCTGACTGAAACACAACTCCTCTAATGGGCATTTTTGACTCAGGGAATCCCACTGGCCTGGCTGAAACCTCATAAGAACTGTGCTGAGGTCTGAGGCTCTTCCTACCTGATTTTTCCTTCATTCTTTCCTTTTGCAGGTATCCAATCTATATCACATTCTGAATGCTTTCCCTGTCTACTGCTGTTACCATTCCTTTATGGTTCACAGGAATCTCCCCAAAGAAATCTCTTGCTTATTGAATCCCACCTTGGTGCCTGCCTCTCAAAGAAGTAAAACTGTCAAAATAACTTTCATAAAATTGTTTAAACTTAAAAGTAGAAAAAAGACCTATGAAAAAATCTTTAATGTTCAAATAGAGCTTTGCCATTTAAAAAAATACATAAGAAAAAACTTGGCAATATTCAATACCTGAGTTCAAAATCATTCCCAGTAGAGGAAACAGCATGAACTCTGGAGTCAGAAAGGCCAAGCTCAGGTCAGTTGTGTAAAAACCTGGTTTAAAAAAAAAAAAAAAGTACCTCCTTTTTAAGTTGTTGTTGAATATTAAGTGAAATAACTCAGGTCAAATATTGCAAAATAACAATAATAATAGCATGAACCACTTAAGGAACTGAAAATAGGCCAATATAGGTGAGAGCTAAACTGGTAGTGTAGTTTTGTAATATATATATAAAGAACCGGATTATGTTTAGAACATTTGTCCATGCAATTCCATTTACAGATATCTAAACCAAGAATATAAACAGAAATATAGCAAAGTTTATGAATAAATATGTTTGTTATCTAACTATTACAATCTAAAAAAATTAGAAACAACTAAAATATACTAAAATAAAAGATCAGTTATATTTAAATATATGAGTGAAATATATTTCTCAACTATTAGAAAACATTTATAATTTGGGAATGACATGAAAGTGGCCTTAAAGTACTTCCTAGACAGAGAAGGGCTGAGGGAATTTGTTACCACTAGGCCAGTACTACAATAAATGCTCAAAGGAGTCCTAAATCTGGAAGCAAAAGGATAGGATGACATTTACCATTATAAAACATATGAAAGTATAAAACTCACTGGTAAAGCAATCATGCAAAGAAGAAAGGAAATGGACCTAAATGGTACAGCTATAGAAATTCACCAATTCCAATGACAAACTATGAGAGAAAAAGAAAGGAACAAGAAATAGACAAAACAACCAGAAAACAATTAAAATATGACAGAAACAAAGCCTCATATATCAATAATAACTTTGAAAGTAAATGGATTAAATTCTCCTCGTAAAAGATGCAGAATGGCTGAATGAATTCAAAAACATAATCCAAGTATATAATACTTAAAAGAAACTGACCTTACCAGCAAAGATACAAATAGACTAAAAATAAAAATATAGAAAAAGGTATTCCATGTTAATGAAAACCAAAAGCAAGCAGGAGTAGCTATGATTATATCAGATAAAACAGACTGGAAGTGGCTGGCAAGATGGCTGACTAGGAGCAGCTCCAGTCTGCAGCTCCCAGTGAGATCAAAACAAAATGCAGGTGATTTCTGCATTTCCAATTGAGGTACCCAGATCATCTCACTGGGACTGGTGAGACAGTGGGTGCACCTGCAGAGAGCAAGTGAAAGCAGGGTGGGGTGTCACCTCACCTGAGAAGTGCAAGGGTTTGGGAAACCCTTCCCTAGCCAAGGGAAGCCATGAGGGACTGTTCTGTGAGAAACAGTGCATTCTGGCCCAAATGCTTGCTTTTCCCATGGTCTTCAACACCTGCAAACCAGGAGATTCCCTTAGGTGCCTATACTACCAGGACCCTGGGTTTCAAGCACAGAACTCAACAGCCTTTTGGGTAGACATTGAGCTACCTGCAGGAGTTTTCTTTCATACCCCAGTGGCACCTGGAACACCAGCAAGAGAGAACCTATCACTCCCCTAAAAAGGAGGCTGAAGCCAGGGAGCCAAGTGGTCTAGCTCAGCAGATCCCACCCACACAGAGCCCAGGAAGCTAAGACCAACTGGCTTGAAATTTTCACTGCCAGCACAGCAGTCTGAAGTCAACTTGGTTTTCTCAAGCTTGTTTGGGGAGGGGTGTCCACCTTTTATTGAGGTTTGAGGAGGCAATTTTCCCCTCACAGTGTAAATGAAGGCTCAGGGAAGTTCAAACTGAGCAGAGCCCACCTACCACAGCTCAACAAAGCCACTATAACCAGACTGCCTCTCTAGATTCCTCCTCTATGGGAAGGGCATCTCTGAAAGAAAGGCAGCAGCCCCAGTCAGGGGCTTAGAGATAAAACTCCCATTTCCCTGGAACAGAGGATGTAGGGAAAGGAGTGGCTGTGGGTGCACACTCAGTAGACTTAAAAATTCCTGCCTGCCAGCTCTGAAGAGAGCAATGGATCTCCCAGCACAGCACTCAAGCTCTGCTAAGGGACACACTGCCTCCTTAAGTGGGTCCCTGATGCCCATGCCTTCTGACTAGGACTCACCTCCCAGCAGGGGTTCAAAGACACCTCATACAAGAGAGCTCTGGCTGGCATCTGGTGGGTGCCCTTGTGGTACAAAGCTTCCAGAGGAAGGAACAGGCAGCAATATTTGCTGTTATACAGCCTCCATTGGTGATACCCAGGCAAACAGGGTCCAGAGTGAACCTCCAGCAAACTCCAGCAGACCTGCAGCAGAGAGATATGAATGTTAGAAGGAAAACTAACAAATAGAAAGGAGTAGCATCAACATCAACAAAAAAGATGTCCACACAAAACCCTATCCAAAGGTCATCAACATCAAAGACAAAGGCAGATAAATCCATGGAGATGAGAAAAAACCAGCACAAAAAGGCTGAAAATTCCAAAAACCAAAACACCTCTTCTCCTCCAAAGGATTACAACTCCTCCCAGTAAGGGAACAAACTAGACAGAGAATGAGTTTGACAAATTAACAGAAGGCGGCTTCAGAAGGTGGGTAATAACACACTCTGTCAAGCTAAAGGAGCATGTTCTAACCCAATGCAAGGAAGGTAAGAACCTTGAAAATAAGTTAGAGGAATTGCTAACTAGAATAACCAGTTTAGAGAAAAACATAAGTGACCTGATAGAGCTGAAAAACATAGCATGAGAATTTCATGAAGCATACATATCAATAGCCAAATTGATCAAGCGAAAGAATATCAGAGATTGAAGATCAAGTTACTTAAATAAAGCATGAAGACAAGATTAGAGAAAAAAGATCATCAAGAAATGAACAGAGCCTCTAAGAAATATGGAACTCTGCGAAAAGACCAAACATGTGTTTGATTGGTATACCAGAAAGTGACAGGGAGAATGGAACCAAGTTGGAAAACACTCTTCAGGATATCATCCAGGAGAACTTCCCCAGCCTAGCAAGACAGGCCAACATTCAAATTTAGGAAATATAGAGAACACCAAAAGATACTCCTTGGGAAGAGCAATCCCAAGACACATAATTGTCACAGATTCACCAAGGTTGAAATGAAGAAAAAAATGTTAAGGGCAGCCAGAGAGAAAGGTCAAATTATCCATAAAGGGAAGCCCATCAGACTAACAGCAGAGCTCTCATCAGAAACCCTACAAGCCAGAAGAGAATGGGGGCTGATATTTAACATTTTTAAAGGAAAAAATTTTCAACCCAGAATTTCATATCCAGCCAAACTAAGATTCATAAGCAAAGGAGAAATAAAATACTTTACAGACAAGCAAATGCTGAGAGATTTTGTAACCACCAGGCCTGCCTTACAAGATCTCCTGAAGGAGCACTAAATATGGAAAGGAAAAACTGGTACTACACACTGCAAAAACATACCAAAATACAAATACCATCGACACTATGAAGAAACTGCATCAACTAAGGGGCAAAACAACCATCTAACACCAAGATGACAGGATCAAATTCACACATAACAATATTAACCTTACATGTAAATGGGCTAAATGCCCCGGTTAAAAGACACAGACTGGAAAACTGGATAGAGTATCAAGACCCTTTGACCAAGGGGTTAATAAGAAAATTTTTTTTAAAAAAGAAAAGCAAATAATCAAGATCCATCAGTGTGCTGTATTCAGGAGACCATCTCGTGTGTGAAGATGCACATAGGCTCAAAATAAAAGGATGGAGAAATATATACCAGCCAAACTGAGAGGAAAAAAAGGGGTTGCAATCCTAGTCTCTTATAAAACAGACTTTAAACCAACAAAGATCAAAAAAGACAAGAAGAGCACTATATAATGGTAAAAAGATCAATGCAACAAGATTAACTATCCTAAATATATAGACACCCAATACAGGAGCACCTAGATTCATAAAGCAGGTTCTTAGAGACCTACTAAGAGACTTAGATTCTCACACAATCATAGTGGGAGACTTCAACACCTCACTGTCAATATTAGACAGATCAATGCAGCAGAAAATTAACAAGGATATTCAGGACCTGAACTCAGCACTAAACCAAGTGGACCTAATAGACATCTACAGAACTCTCCACCCAGATCAACAGAATGTACATTCTTCTCAGCAACTCATCACACTTATTCTAAAATTGACCACATAATTGGAAGTAAAACATCCCTCAACACATGCAAAAAAATGGAAATCACAATAAGCAGTCTCTCAGACCACAGTGCAATCAAATTAGAACTCAGGATTAAGAAACTCACTCAAAACCACACAACTACATGGAAACTGAACAACCTGCTCCTTAATGACTAGTAGGTAAATAATGAAATTAAGGCAGAAATAAGTAAGTTATTTGAAGCCAATGAATAGAAAGACACAATGTACAAGAATCTCTGGGATACAGCTAAATCAATGTTTAGACAGAAATTTATAGCACTAAATGTCCACAGGAGAAAGTGAGAAATATTAAAATCAACACCATAACATCACAATCAGAACTAGAGAAGCAAGAGCAAACAAATTCAAAAGCTAGAAGAAGACAAGAAATAACTAGGATCAGAGCAGAACTGAAGGAGGTAGAGACACACACACACAAAAAAAAAACCTTCAAAAAAATCAATGAATCCAGGAGATGGTTTTTTGAAAAGATTTAAAAAAATAGATAGACCTCTAACAAAACTAATAAAGAAGAAAAGAGAGAAGAATCAAATAGATGCAATAAAAAATGATAAAGGGGATATTACCACTTCTACCATAGAAATATAAACTACCATCAGAGAATACTGTAAACACGTCTACACAAATAAACAAGAAAATCTAGGGGAAAAAAATGAATAAATTCCTGGACACATACACCCTCCCAAGACAAAACCAGGAAGAACTCGATCTCCGACTAAACCAATAACAAGTCCTGAAATTGAGGCACTCATTAATAGCCTACCAACCAAAAAAAGGCCAGGACTAGATGAATTCAAAGCCAAATTCTATCAGAGGTACAAAGAGGGGTTGATACCATTTCTTCTGAAGCTATTCCAAGCAATAAAATAAGAGGAACTTCTCCCTAACTCATTTTATGATGCCAGCATCACCCTGATATGAAAATCTGGCAGAGATACAACTAAAGAAAATTTCAGACCAATTGTTTCATCCCAGATAAACATCAATTTGAAAATCTTCAACAAAATACTGGCAAACTAATTTCAGCAGAACAATAAAAAGCTTATCCACCATGATCAAACTGGCTTCATCCCTGAGATGCAAGTCTGGTTCACACACACAAATCAATAAACATAATCTATCACATAAAAAGAACAATGACAAAAACCACGATTATTTCAACAGATGCATAAAATACATTCAGTAAAATTCAACACCCCTTCATACTAGAAACTCTCAATAAACTAGTTATTGATGGAACATATCTCAAAATAATAAGAGCTATTTATGGCAAACCCATAGCCAATATCATACTGAATGGGCAAAAGCTGGAAGCATTCCATTTGAAAACTGGCACAAGACAAGGATGCCCTCTCTCACCACTCCTATTCAACATAGTATTGGAAATTCTGGCCAGGGTAGTCAGGCAAGAGAAAGACATAAAGGGTATTCAATTAGGAAAAGAGGAAATCCAGTTGTCTCTGTTTGCAGATGACATGACTGCATATTTAGAAAACCTCAACATCTCAACCCAAAATCTCCTTCAGCTGCGAAGCAACTTCAGCAAAGACTCAGGATACAAAATCAATATTCAAAAATCTCAAGCATTATTATACACCAATAATAGACAAAGAGAGAGCCAATTCATGAGTGGACATCCATTCATAGTTGCTACAAGGAGAATAAAATACCTAGGAATACAACTTACAAGGGATGTGAAGGACCTCTTCAAGGAAAACTACAAACCACTGCTCAAGGATAAGAGAGGACACAAACAAATGGAAAAACATTCCATGCTTATGAATAGAAATAATCAGTATCATAAAAATGGCCATACTGCCCAAAGTAATTTATAAATTCAATGCTACCCTCATCAAGCTACCACTGACTTTCTTCACAGAATTTTTAAAACTACTTTAAATTTCACATGGAACCAAAAAAGAGCCCATACAGCCAAGACAACTCTTAGCAAAAAGAACAAAGCTGGAGGTATCACACTACCTGACTTCAAACTTAAACTACAAGGCTACAGTAACCAAAACAGCATGGTTCTGGTACCAAAACAGATATACAGACCAATGGAATAGAACAGAGGCATCAGAAGTAATACCACACATCTATAACTATCTGATCTTTGACAAACCTGACAAAAACAAGCAATGGGAAAAGGATCCCTATTTAATAAAAGGTGTTAGGAAAACTGGCTAGCCATCTGCAGAAAGCTAAAACTAGACCCCTTCCTTACACCTTATACAAAAATTAACTCAAGATGAATTAAAGATTTAAACATGAGACCTAAAACCGTAAAAACCCTAGGAGAGAACCTAGACAATACCATTCAGGACATAGAGCCTCACAGTGAACAGGCAACCTACATAATGGGAGAAAATTCTTGCAATCTATCCATCTGACAAAGATCTAACAATATTCAGAATCTACAAAGAACTTAAACAAATCTACAAGAAAAAAGCAAACAATCCCATCAAAACATGGGTGAAGAATATGAACAGACACTTCTCAAAAGAAGGCATTTATGCAGCCAACAAACATGGGGAAAAAAGCTCATCATTACTGGTCATTAGAGAAATGTAAATCAAAACTATGATGAGAAATCATCTCATGCCAGTTAGAATGGCAATCATTAAAAAATCAGAAAACAACAGATGCTGGAGAGGATGTGGAAAAATAGGAACACTGTTACACTGTTGATGGGACTGCAAATTAGTTCAACCATTGTGGAAGACAGTGTGGTGATTCCTCAAGGATGTCAAACCAGAAATACCATTTGACCCAGCAATCCTATTACTGGGTATACACCCAAAGGATATAAATCATTCTACTTTAAAGATGCATGCACACGTATGTTTATTGCAGCAGTGTTCACAATAGCAAAGACTTGGAAACAACCCACGTGCCCATCATTGATAGACTGGAAAAGGAAAATGTGGCACATATGCACCATGGAATTCTATGTAGCCATAAAAAAAGATGAGTTCATGTCCTTTGCAGGGAACCATCATTCTCAGCAAACTAACAAAGGAACAGAAAACCAAACACCTCTCACTCATATGTGGGAGTTGAACAATGAGAACATATGGAAAGGGAGAGGGTAACATCACACACCAGGGCCTGTCGGTGGGGGCGGGGGGGGGGTCTAGGGAAAGGATAGCATTAGGAGAAACACCTAATGTAGATGATAATTTTAAAAATCAGATTGTAACTAATAAATAGTAAAAAGTAGACAAAAAGGTCAACATATAATGATAAAGGGATTATTCCAGGTAGAGAATATAAGAATTTTTTTTGTTGTTTTGTCTTGTAAGAATATAACAATTCTAAATACATGCACACCCAACATTGAAGCACCTAGATTTATAAAGCAAACATTACTAGATCAAAATAAAGAGATGACAATAAAACAATAGTGTGGGACTTCAACACCTCACTCAGTGTCAGACAGATTATCCAGACAGAAAATCAACAAAGAAACGCTAGACTTAGACATTAGACCAAATGGATCTAGCAGACATTACAGAACATTCTATGCAACAACTACAGAATATATATTCTTTTCATCATCATATGCAACATTCTCCAAGACAGACCATATGTTAGGCCACAAAATAGTTTCAAGAAATTTTGTAAAGTCAAAATTATATCAAGTAACTTCTCATATCATAATGGAATAAAACTAGAAATTAATACTATGACAACCTCTGGAGAACACATAAAGACATGAAAATAAACACTATGTTCCTCAATTACCATTGTGTTGATAAGGAAATTAACATGAATATCTAAACAATTTTTTTAATAAATGAAAATGAAAACACAACATACCAAAACCTGTGAAACACAGTAAAAGCAGTGCTAAAAGGAAAATGTATAGCAATAAATGCCTATGTCAAAAAGTAGAAATATTACAAAGTACAACCTAACAATGAACCTCAAGAAACTAGAAGAGTAAGATCAAACCAAACCCAAAATTAGTAGAAAAAAAAGAAATAATAAAGATCGTAGCAGAACTAAATGAAATAGAGACTAAAACACACAAAACATCAACAAAATAAAAAAATTGGTTCTTCAAAGACATAAAGAAAATTGACAAACTTCTAGCTAGAATAACCAAGAAGAGAGAAGATCCAAATTAAAACATTTGGAAATGAAAAAGAAGACATTATAATTTATACCATAGAAATACAAAAGATCATTAGAGACTATTGAAACAACTATATACTGACAAACTGGAAAACCTTGAGGAAGTGAATAAACTAGTATACAAGTTTATTTGTATACAATGAATATACAAACCTCTTAAGATTAACCAAAAAACTAATCACACAGAAATAGAAAACCTAAACAGATCAATAATGAGTAGTGAGATTTATGCAGTAATAAAAAAGTCTTCCAACAAAGAAAAGTTCAAAAATTCTACCAAAAATACACAGAAAGAACTAATATCAATCTTCCTTAAACTATTTCCAAATAAATAAATAAATAAATAAATAAATAAATAAATAAATAAAGGAAGAGGAAAGATTTCTCCCTATTTCGCTCTTTAAGGTCAGCATTACTCTGATACCAAAACCATTCACTCTTTGAGGTCAGCATTACTCTGATACCAAAACCAGATAAAGACACACACACACACACACACACACACACACACACACACACACACACAAACTAAAGGCCAGTATACCTGATGAATATAGATGCAAATATCCTCAACAAAATACTAGCAACCCAAATCCAACAGCACATCAAAAAGATAACATATCACAATGAGGTGAGATTTATCCCGGGAATGCAAGAATGTTTTTCTACAAATGCAAAGCAATAACTGTGATGCATCACATCATCAGAATGAAAAAAAGAACCATAGGATCATACCAATAGAAACAGAAAAATTATTTGATAAAATTCAACATCCCTTCATCATAATAACTCTCAATAAATCAGACACAGAAGTAACATACTCAAAATAAAAGCCACATATGACAAACCCACAACAAACATCATACTAGCTGGTGAAAAGTTGAGAGCCTTTTCTCTAAGAACTGGAACAAGACAAGGATACTCACTTTCACCACTCTCATTTAACATAGTACTGGAAATCCTACCCAGAGCTTTCAGGCAAGATAAGGAAATAAAAGGCATCCAAACTGGAAGAAAAGGAAGTTAAATTGTCCCTCTTTGCTAATATCATAATATTATACCTAGAAAAACATAAAGCCTCTACCAAAAAACTCTTAGATTTGATCAGTGAATTCAGCAATGTTTCAGAACACAAAATAAATGTATAAAATCAGTAGCATTTCTATAAACCAATAATGATCCAGATAAGAAAGAAATTGAGAAGGCAATCCCATTTTCAATAGAAAAAAAAATAACTTTAACAAAGGGGGTGAAAGATCTCTACAAGGAAAACTACAAAATACTAATGAGAAAAATGATAGATTTTACAAACAAGTGGAAAAACATTTCATACTAATACATCAGAAGAATTAATATTGTTAAAATGACCATAGTGGGCAGGTATGGTGGCTCACACCTGTAATCCAGCACTTTGGGAGGCAGAGACAGGCAGATCACCTGAGGTCAGGAGTTCGAGAGCAGCCTGCTCAATATGGTGAAACCCTGTGTCTACTAATAATATAAAAGTTACCTGGGCATGGTGGCACACATCTATAATTCCACCTACCCAGGAGGCTAAGGCAGGAGAATAGTTTGAACCCAGGTGGCAGAGGTTGCAGTGAGCCAAAACAATGCCATTGCACTTCAGCCTGGGTAACAAGAGCAAAATTCCGTCTCAAAAAAAAAAAGAAAGAAAGAAAAAATTATCATACTGCCCAAAGCAATCTACAGATTCAATGTAATTCCACCAAAATAACAACATCATTCTTCAAGGAATTAGAACAAACAATCCTAAAATTCATACATAATCAAATAGAGCCCAAATAGCCAAAGCAATTATGAGCAAAAAGAACAAAGCTTTAGGTATAACATTATCTGAATTAAAAATACATAAAAAGGGTATAGTAAATAAAATAAAATGGCATTGATATGAAAATAGATACATGAACCCATGGAACAAGATAGAGAACCCAGAAATACAGCTGCATATTTACAGCCAGCTGAGCTTCTACAAAGTTGACAAGAAGTTACATTAGGGAAAAGATGCCTTCTTTAATAAATGGTGCTGAGAAAATTGGACAGCTACATGAAGAAGAATGAAACCAGACCGCTGTCTCACACCACATAAAAAAATCAATCCAAAATAAAGACTTAAATATAAGGCCCAAAACTATAAAAATATTGGAAGAAAATCTAGGAAAACTTCTTGGACATTAGTCTAGGCAAATAATTTATGACTGAGACCTCAAAAGCATACACAACAAAAGCAAAAATAAACAAATGAGATAATTAGGCCAAAACGCTTGTGCATAGCAAACAAAGTAATCAACAGAGTAAACAGACAACCTGTTGAATAGGAGAAAATATATGCAAACTCTTCACCTGACAGGGGACAAATATCCAGAATATACAAGGGGCACAACTCAGCAGGAAAAAAATACAAGTAGTCCCATGTAAAAGTGGGCAAAGTATATGAACAGGCATTTCTTAAAATAAGACATATAAATGGCCAACAGGTAAATGAAGAAATGCTCAACATTACTAATCATCAGAGAACTGCAAAACGAAACCTCAATGACATATTGTCGTACCTCAGTTATAATGGCTACTATCATAAAGACAAAAAATTAACAGATGTTGGTAAGTTGCAGAGAAATAGAGACTCTAATGCACTATTGTTAGGAATGTAAACTAGTACAGCCACTACTAAAATAAAGTGTGGAAATTTCTCAAAAAACTAAAAGTAGAACTACCATTTTATTCAGAAATTGCACTACTGGCTATCTACCCAAAGAAAAAAAATTAATGTTTAAAAGGGACACCTGAACTCACATGTTTATTGTATTATGTTGGTATAAATATCATTGCAAATGTAAACACACACACACACACACACAAACTACTTTTGCACCAATCTAATAGCACTACTCACAATATCAAAGATATGGAATCAACCTAAGTGTTCAACAACAGAAGAATGAATAAAGAAAATGTAGTGTATATATATGCAATGGAATACTATTCAACCATAAAAATAATAAAACCACGTCATTTGCAGCAACATGGATGGAACAGGAGGTCATTATCTTAAGTGAAATAAGCCAGGCACAAAAAGGTAAGTATTGCAAGTGCTTGCCTATATGTAAGAGCCAAAAAATTTGAATCCATGGATGCAGAGAGTGGAAAAATAGATAATAGAGACTGGAGAAGGTGCATAGGGAAAGGAAGGAGGATGCAGAGAAATGGGTTAAAGGGTACAAACAAATAGTAAAATAAAAGAAATAAATTCAACGTTTGATAGCAGAGTAGGATGACTAGACTTAAATATATTATTCTCGGGTGATGGACACCCACTGCTATCAATGATAAAAAAAAAATTAAATACATATAGCATAGGACAGTGTGGCATTTCAGATTAAGAGCCCCCAAAAATATGCACTCCTTTTACCCTCTAATTCTACCATTAGAAATTAAAGCTAAAGAAATATTAAGGGTATGCAAAATAACATAAATAAAAAGGATGTTCATTCCGAAGTTCAACAAATGTATAGAGTTTGAAAGATTAGAAAATATGTTTTTGTTAAATTTTGGATGACACAGTAGAATCTTCTATGCTCCTAGAGGAGGGTAGGGTTTCACCCAAGGATAAAGGAAAGCTTACTCTTCTACTCACTTTCCATCTTGATTTTCTCTTTTCACACTCATGCCCTAAGGAGTTGTTAATTAGTTTAATCATATTCCTGGATGCTTCTTGGGTATATGAAAGGCCATCACACTTGAATTGTTTTTTTTATCTTACTTTTATTCCAAGCTGCTAGATTTATAAACAGAGCCAGGCGCACTTGGTATCTGGCCAGCACACTCCCTCTACTTTGCCCACTCAAACACCTGACTGAGTTATTGTTTCAGGCTTGGCAGCTAACTGGGGTTAAGATGGAGCTTAGGAAAGAGAAGCTCTGTTTAAATCTGAAGCATAAATCAGATTTAAATTATCTGTGTACGACTTGCAAGGCATTTGCTTAAATAAAAATATATAAAGTTTTTACCACTTAACACTGTTTTTTTGTGTGTATACTTTAAGATGCTCTCCAAGAAGAGGTGATTATGCCTGCCTGGGACTCATGCCTTTTTCTATTAACTTTCAGGATATATATGTTAAATAAGAAAAAGTTTCTATGAAACAGTGAGAACTGTGACCACCTATATTAAGATGACTTTAGGACTAAGAAGTAAGTCTATATCATGAACATGACTCAGTTATTTGCCCAGGAAAATTAAGACTATAAACCAACAGATATTTCCTTCCCTGGAAATCCCTGAAAATTGATTTATAAGCCAACACTCTTCTCACCTGAGCAAACCACTCACTTGTCAAATAGAGTTTACTTATCAAATGTTCATTCAACACCTGTACTATGCTCTGTTAATCAATCCAACACTACTATGTTACAAAACTTGCCTAATCAATGTTTCCACTTGCAAGGCTCACCTTGAAATAATCCCACCTACCTTTATAAAACTGACTTTTAAAGAAACTGAAAATCACTTATCCGAAGCACTGAGGTAGCGTGTCTACAAACTATCAATTAACACTTATTTTTCCTTTGGTTTAACATCCTTAAATATACAATTATGTTAGTCTATTTGTACACTGCTGTAAAGAACTACCTGCTGTAAAGAACTACCTGAGATTAGGTAATTTTTAAAGAAAATAAGTTTAATTGACTCAAAGTTCCACATGGCTGGGGAGGCCTCAAAAAACTTACATTCATGGCAGAAGGCATAGGAGAAGCTGCTTCTTCATAAGGCAACAGAAGAGAGAGAGCATGCAAGGAAGTGCCACACTTCTAAACTATCAGCTCTCATGAGAAGTCACTCACTAACATAAGAACAGCATGGGAGAAACTGCCCCCATGATCCAATCACCTCCCACCTGGTCCTACCCTCAACATGTGGGGAGTACAATTTGAGATTAGATCTGGGTGGGAACACAGAACTAAACCATATCATATAACCTTTGGCCCCTCCAAAATCTCACATCCTTCTCACGTTTCAAAACGCAGTGATGCTTTCCCAACCATCCCCCAAAATCTTAACTCATTCCAGCATTAATCCAAAAGTCCAAGTCCAAAGTCTCATCTGAGACAAGGTAAGTTTCTCCCACCTACGAGCTTGTAAAATCCAAAACAAGTTAATTACTTCCAAGATACAATTGGAGTACAGGCATTGGGTAAATGTTCCCATTTCAAAAGGAGAAATTAGACAAAACCCAGGGGCTACAGGCCCCATGCAAGTCTAACACACAGCAGGGTAGTCATTAAATCTTAAAGCTTCAAAATAATCTCCTTTAACACCATGTCTCACATCAAGTCATGCTGATGCAAGTGGTGGATCCCAAGATCTTGGGCAGCTCTGCTTCTGTGGCTCTGCATGGTACCCCAGCACCCACCACCCACCATAGCTGCTTTCACAGGCTGGCATTGAGTACCTGCAGCTTTTCCAGGTGCACAGTGCAAGCTGTCAGTGAATCTACCATTCTGGGGTCTGAATAATGGTGGCCCTCTTCTCACAGATCCACTAGGCAGTACCCTGGTGTGGGGACTATTTGTGTGGGCTCCAACCCATATTTTCCCTTGCATTGCCTAAGTACAGGTTCTCCATGAGGGCTCCATTCCTGAACAGACTTCTGTCTGGACATCTAGGCATTTCCATACATCCTCTGAGATCTAGGTGCAGGTTCCCAATCCTCAACTCTTCTCTTCTGCATACCCACAGACACAACACCACATAGAAGCCACCAATACTTGGGGCTGGCACCCTCTGGAGCAAGAGCCTGAGCTATACCTTGGCTCCTTTAGCCATGGCTAGAGCTATAGTGGCCGCGAAGCAAGAATCCATGTCCCAAGGCTGCAGAGAGCAGCAGGGCTCCGGGACTTACCAACAAAACCATTCTTCCTTGCTAGGCCTCCAAACTTGTGAGCTTCCATGAAGATCTCTGAAATGCTCTGGAGACATTTTCTCCATTATCTTGGCTATTAAAAATTAGGTCCTCATTACTTGTGCAAATTTCTGCAGCTGGCTTGACTTTCTCTCCAGAAAAATGGTTTTTCTTTTCTACCACATGGTCAGGCAACAAGTTTTTCAGACTTTTATGTTCCACTTCCCTTTTAAATATGTTTCAATTTCAAATCCTCTCTTTGTGAACATGTACAACTATACACTTTCAGAAGAAAAAAAAAAACGGTTCACCTCTTGAATTATTTGCTGCTTAGAATTTTCTTCTGCCATATACCCTGAATCATCTCTCCCAAGTTCAAAGTTCCACAGATCTCTAGGACAGAGGCAAAATGCCACCGGTCTCTTTGCTAAGGCTTAGAAAGAGTGATCTTTGCTCTATTTCTCAATAAGTTCCTCATCTCCATCTGAGACCACCTCAGCCTGGAATTCATTGTCCATATCACAATTAGCATTTTGGTCGAAACCACTCAACAAGTCTCTAGGAAGTTTCAAACTTTCCCACATCTTTCTGTCTTCTTCCAAGCCCTACAAACTGTTCCATGTTCTGGTTGCTACCCATTTCCAGAGTCACTTCCACATTTTTAGGTATCTTCATAGCAATACCCCACTCTTGGTACCAATTTTCTGTATTAGTCAATTTTCAGACTGCTATAAAGAACTACCTAAGACTGGGTAATATATAAAGTTTAGAAGTTTAGATTACTCACAGTTCTGCCTGGCTGGGGAGGCCTCAGGAAACTTACAGTCACGGCAGACGTGAAAAAGAAGTAAAGTACCTTCTTCATAAGGCAGCAGGAGAGAGAAAGAGAGTGCACGCGAGGGAATGCCACACTTTAAATCATTGGGTCTCATGAGAACTCACTCACTATCATGAGAACATGATGGGGGAAATCATCTCCATGATTCAATCACCTCTCTCCAGGTCCCTCCCTCAACATGTGGGGATTACAATTCAAGATGAGATTTTGGTGGGGACACAGATCCAAACTATATCAATAATCAGTTAGAATAAGAATGCTTTGATCAAAAATATTGGGTAAACTAGTCAAAGTTATGAAAACTATTAAACTGTTCCATATTTTTAATTATAAAAACAGAGATATCAAGTATTGCAAGTGTGCTTACATTCTGTTGAGTTGGCAGTGAAATAAAATAAAGCAAAGCTCTTCCCTGCAGACAAACATTTATAACCCTGCACTGTATTTCTACATTATTTTGCATCTCACCAGAATTGTCATTTTGAAATGAACTTGTTTCTTAAGACCTGTAAATGTTGAACATTTTTCATTGCTGCTTTATATGAGATGTAGTTTGCTTAGTTAGTACATAGTCTTTATATACATATAAACAAAAAAAATCATCTTTTAACACAACTGCAAAACATGTCTGATTTCCTAGTGCACTGTAGTCAGCCTACAAACAGGGAGAATTATTACCATGATGTAGCAAAAGAAAGGAAAAATGCCTAGGGGTGGGATATTTATGAACGTAATTTCCGAGGTTGCCTTTTATTCATATAAGCATAATATAGTTGATATCAGGATTAAATTTCTTTGACCTTTCCTTTTGAGAGGTAAGTGTTCACAATTCATTTACTTGATAGTCAATATCAATATGCTATACTGATATTGCCCCTAAGAGTTTAATCAGAATGGTGAGGTTTATTCACAATCCAGTGACAATCAGATTGAAAAAAAATTATTTAAACATCTGGCAGACCCACCATTAGGAAAAACTGGTTTAAATAGAGGTAAATATAAAATTTTTACTTACTAAAAATTACTTTCTAATTTGTCTCTGCAAAGTACCAAAAATGGATAAAAGCAATGATAATATATGATGTGTTCATAAACATAATAAAACTCAATACAAAAATGTCTAATTCAAATAGTTATAAATGCTAAATAACAAAATATTCATGCCTAAAAACTCTTTAAATGCCCTTCTCTAATTTCTCCATTTTGAGTCACATCAAACTCTCTGTCAAGCTGGTGACTTTCTTACCACAATGAGTTTCAGTTTAGCTTTACTATATTAACAGATTTTCTGATGATACATTGAGAGTTCAACAATAGTTAACATGTGTATGACTCCAATTATGAATAGTATTTTAGTATCTAGAAATATAAATAAGGATTATTTCAAATCATTGTGGGACTTTTTTCTTTTTTCTATGATCTATTATTTTCAAATGTTTCACAATAAATATTCTTACTTTTAATAGAAACTATTTATTTTAAAAGTTTAAGTCCATCTACTTAACTTTTTTAATTGACCTTGATTTTAACATTTAAGCAAGCCATTGTAATTAACATTGAACTGAAATTACTGGAACAACACTTCTGGTTAATACTAGCTCTCAGTTAGGGGAGTGGGTTTTTGTGTTATACTATGAAGCTTTGTCTAGCATTCTGAAAAGTAAATGACATGAGGATCTTTTAGTCTCCCTCTCCCTTTCAAAATTTAAATAAAAATTACTAATATAAACTAACAGTGGCAGTATATATATTTACCAAAATTGTGTATAGAGACAAGCACAAAATTGAAAATGATTTCAAAAACTGAGTTACTGTTATACCAATGATTCATAATAACATACACTTAAATAATGAGGAGGATTGTAAGAAAGAAAATAAAACAACATATTCAGGACCTGAGGTTAAATTCTCCCAATTCTCTTTCTTGCCTGTTAATCATTAGACCACATTGGCACTTTGATATTGCTGAATTTAAATTCAAAAGCATAAACAGAATCTCCAGACTTGTGTGTCAAATAATTATAAATCATCAAACAAACAGGCACATTCTGTCTCACAGGAAAAAGATGCAGAAAAAAAACAAACTGTATGCAGGATCATATCATGCCAAAATGCAGAACACTTTCTCATTACTCACATTAAGTCATGCTGAATATGTTCAACCTTATGCATTTCAGATGTGTGTATTTAAGTTACCATAGCCATCTTTTATTTTTCAAGAAAAGTACAAAAATACAATAAAGCCACTTTTACCAAGGCAGTGCTAAAATTCAGTGATAGCTTTATTATCTCCACTTAGTATATTATTCTTCAGATCAAAGTTAATTATCTTTTCTAAGATGACACCTATCAGCCCCACAGTTCTCCTGTTCACTAACTTCCATTTAAATTTTTCTCTGCTTCCAAATCAAAGGAAATGTTAAGGTACATGATGTGTCTCTGAAGATCTAAGACTCCAAATGCTTTGGGTCTTTAGAAGCATAACTACAGAGAAACCACAAAGGACTACAAAGCAAGTTGAAATATTAGCCATGGCCCTTGTGTAGATTATAGCCAACGGAGTATATTTGGCTTAAGGGACTCAATGATTTATTACTGTTCAACTAACCTCCAGTAAAAGCATTGCATTGCAATGTCTCTGGAACAGACTTTAGAAACGTCTCTAGGTGTCAAGCACAAGAGAGAGGGTAAGGCTGACTTAGCATATAGACTGAGTCTATCACTGTCAATAATACTATAAAAGCATACTATAAAATATTTCCAGGTCCCCTCTAGCTAGTAAGAAAGACCAAGTTCTGAGCTCATAAGCTCATAAGGTCTTGATTTACTGCCACTGTTTTCAACACATTGGCTCACTTGCTCATAATAAAGTTGAAATCATGATACTCCTTTTATATTTAGAAGTAGTCATTCTACTTTCATGCTTCCTGGTTCAGGAATCAAAAAATAGATAGAGAAACCTGGTGTTGGGTGTACGGCTGTGTGATAGGAATACAAATGCAGAGAATGTGGCAATGATGAATTGCTGATACAACAAACCCTGCAACTGACAGAATAGTAACTGCTTTTATGCTATTTTCTTACTCATGATAATTCCTACTGCTGATAAGAATTACATCATAATTATTTCTTTAGGAATATATGTACCATAATATTTAACACTTGCTTTCTATTTATTGATATTTTATGTTGCTTAATTTTTGGACATTATACTAATAATTATCATCTTCCAAACTTATTCAGGAAAGAGACTAATCAAAAGGACTTACAGGATTGACTTCTCTATGATAATTCTACTAAAGTGCATACTCCCAAGACAACCATACTTTGATATCAATAAACAGATCTTTTAAAGTTCATTCAGCCACATCCATTCATCACATATTTATAAAACATCTATTATATACCGGTCCTGTTGCAGACCTCAGAGATGAAAGCATAAACAACAGAGGAAGAAAGTTCTGGGTTTAGATTAGCCAGTGGTAAGACCATACCTTTGGCTATACTTTAAAATTTTAAGATTCTTATTATAATTTTAAACTACTCAGAATTTATAATAATTCCTTTAGCCTAATTAAGATTTTAAAATATTCTGAAGCTAGAAATATTGACCTTTGGTCCTTAATAGAGAAAATGTTTTATTTCATAATATTGCATGTTAAATTCAAATAAAGGAGAATTTATTTTAAAAAAGAAAATATTGCTCTGAGTTTAAGGAATTAAGTTTTCTCTTGATAGGTAATCACAAAATAGCATAAGTAATAGATGCTTCCAAAAAGTCATGATTTTTTTTCACTTTACAAAAAATGTCTACATATTAATGCCTGAAACCAAAGACAACAAAGGTAATTTATTCCCAAGTCAACACTTTCACTTCTATCCCACAGAATAGAAAACACTTGCTAAAACCATAAGAATGAAAACAAACATTAATTTGCAAAAAGCTGTTTATTACATTCACAGCTGGAAAGCGAATAAACTTTGGAAAGATATTTTCCACTCTAGTCTAACTCAAATGATAGTGTCTACATCTTCATTTAACAGAAAATAAGTCTCAAAGAAAGAGATTAATCTCTAAATCCCTGCCATTCATCATCAAAGGCAAATTAGGTAACTGCTTGCTGCTGCTTCTACCATTTCAATAATTCATACGATTCTCCTGCAAAGGTTCCATCAGTGAAATCTTTGGGAGTAAATTGTCTCTACAGCTGAATTCATGTGGAGTGGTTTAAATAACTGACTTTGACATTTCATGAACTAAGTTACAGGCACTCTGAATGAGGTTGAAACATCATTCAACCACCAAGTTCAGTCCTGACCAAAACTGAAGGAAAAAAGGGGGGGCTTGCCTTTGGAATTGTCTTATGTCCTTGTCTCTGCCCTTCACTCGCTTCTATACTCCCATTCACTTCAGGTGCCTGGTACCTGGGCCATCTGCTGAATGTCCAGTGACTGCACTCCAGGGTCCAGATTATTAGAAAAGGAGCTGTTTGGACTGATTTTTACTAAATTTGACTGTTGTTTTGTTTACTCTCCCAGGAGTATCTGTCTTTCAAGAGTAAATGGAAAAGAAAAAAGAGGAACAGTTGTTAATGTTTAGTAAACAGTCTTATGTTGTGGTAATTCAGGATGTGTTAATACATCAAAATGAAGAACTTCAGGCAGTATATGTAGGGCAGAAAATATCGGACCGAAAGACTTCCTAAGCCGCCCCTCATTCCAACAGCATTAATCCTGTTCCAGGTTAATAAATAAGTAGAGTTAATTGTTCCATCTATTTATTTAGCACCCTATAAATGTCTCTTTCTTTACTCGCCACTTGTAAAGTATTTCATTTATTCATTCAACACTCAAATGTTTGTCAAATGCATACCCTGTTCCAGATACTATTTTGGGTCCTAACAGTACACTAGTGAAAGAAGAACACTGAGTCTTCCCTTGTGGAATCCACAGTCTGGTGGTAAAAACCCTTGGTATAAAGTGAAGAAATTAGTAAATAAGATAATTTCACATTATAAAAAGATTTATAAGGTAATAAGGTGTTAAGATAGATTTTGCCTGCGAGAGTCTCCTTGAGAAAAAGTGGTCAAGGAAGTTCTCTCTGAAAAGCTGACTTTGACCTGAGATCTAAAGGGTGAGAATGAGCCAGCCAGGCAAGCTGCTGGGGAAAGAGCATTTCAGGCAGAGGGAACAGCATGTGCATAGGCCCTACCCCAGGAAGGGCTTGCCATGTTCCAGGAAGAGAAGGGAAGCCATTGTGTTGGAGCATTGCAAAAAGATGAGTAATACGAAGTGAGGTTGGAAGACAAGCAGAAGCCAAACCTTGGAAGTATGAATTTTCTTCTCTCTGCCAGTGGAAAGTCAGGGAGAAATTTAATGGGTTAGGGAAGGGAGGGAATATCTGATTTATATTTTATCACTCATTTAAGATCACTCAAGGTCACCTTCCCACAGCCAAAGTATCTTTTTTTATCTTAGTGGATAAGAAAGCAGCCTCTAAAATTGGACTGCCTAGGGCCAAATCCTGCCACCCCCATTTATAAATCTGTGACTTTCGGTAAGTTCAAGGTCCTCTTTCAACCACAGCATCCTCATTTTTTTAAATGTAGAAAATAATAGTGCTTATGAAATCTGTACTTCCTAGTACAAAACAGAGTTCTTGATTCCCCCTGTTGTCCCTTGCTAAAACTGTACCTCTCTCAGTCTTCCCGATTTCACTAAATGACACCATCATCCATCCAGTTGCTCTAACCAAACTCTACCTTATCATTTTCCCTCACATAGTACATTTAATTATGTCATTTCTACCTTCAAAAAAGTATATTCTAGATCTGATTTCCATTGTTAAAACAGTACAGGTTCTCATTACCTCTCTCCTAGCTACTGCAACTACTTTTTTTTTTTGACAGAGTCTTTCTCTGTCACCCAACTTGGAGTGAGGTTGTATGATCTTTGCTTAGCCTCCCAAGTAGCTGGGACTACAGCATGGGCCACCATAGTCACTTTTAATCATGTTTTAGACAGTCTCCTTAGACTGGCTAATTTTTGTATTATTTGTGATGAGGTTTTTCCATGTTGTCCAAGCTAATTTTTGTATTATTTGTGATGAGGTTTTTCCATGTTGTCCAAGCATGTCTTGAACTAGTGGACTCAAGCAGTACACCTGCTTCAGCCTCCCAAAGCTAGGATTACAGGTACAAGCCACTGCACCCAGCCTGCAACTGCATTCTAACACCAAGTATGTCTTCTACTCTCAACACCTACAGTCTAGTCTTTATATGGTTTAAGAAAAAAAAAAAAAAAAGGGTGATCTTTTAAAGGCAAAAGTCAGATCTTATCACTACTTTACCTATAACTCTCAAATAGAATGCCATTACATATTCAGTCTTATTGTGAGTCATAAGACTCTGATGACCTGATCCTAACCCAGCACTTTCACCTGATGTCCTACTGTCTTCTTTATTCCTGAGAACACTCAAAACCCTTTCTCTCCTCAGAGTTTTTTGCCTGCTCCCCACCTCCACTCATTGCCTGGAATACTCTTCTCCTAAATCTTTAGTAGGCTTCTTTCTCACCATTCAATTCTCAACACAAATGTCACCTGCAAAGATAAGCCTTTCTTGATAACGCAGTTAAGTTTCATCTCTCTCAATCTCAGTTGTCCCAAACTGTATAGCTTTAGGACACTTATATACGCTTAATAACTATTAAGAACTTCAAAGATACTTTATTTATATATATTATATGTATTAATATGTAATTTAGAAATGAACATTAGGATGTTTTGAAAGTACATGTTTGTTGAGTCATTTTAAATAATTTACTTACAGCAAAGTAATAACATATTTTTATGAGAAATAAGTTTATTTTCCAAAACAAACATATTGTGTGAAAGCAGTGGCATTTATTTCACATTTTCAAAAATGTCTTTAACATGTGGCTTCATAAAAAACAGCTGGATTCTCATACTTTCTTCTGCATTCAATCAGTTGTAAAATGTTGTTTAATGTTAAACCATATTAATAAAATCTAGCCTATATGAATAAAATCCATATAGTTGGAAAAGGGCAGAGTATTCTAAAAGTCTTTTCAGAAAATTGCAGATATTCCTCAATACTACACCAAGACTCAACAAGTAGAAGTTCCTTAAACATTAATTACAATATGGAATCTGAAACCATAACAATAAACTTCTGTTATACTAAAATTGATTGGTTTATCTTGCATTTTGAATTTTATATTGTAGCATTGTTAGAGAAGCTAGACAGCCAGAAATAAACAGACAAGAGAGTCCCTGAGGAGGAGTCTTGGAGACACCTCTCACTGATAGTCAGTGCTGCCCAACTGACAGTCAATGAAAAAGACAATGCCTGTACTAGCTACTTGTGACCTTGTGTTTGGGTTCCTCTGGATCTGAAGGGAAATTATCAGGGCCTAGCCAGTGACAACCATGGTAGAGACTTTCCCTGCTGATAAGGATACTCACTCCCCCATTAACTCACCCTAAAGTAGCCTTTTACTCATAATAATCATAAAAAAAAAAAAACACCCTGGGTGAAGATTTCAAATACAAATGAGAAATACAACATGTGTACTGGCATGTACAATCACGAAACAAGCAGGTCCAAGGAGACCACCTAAAACATGATTACAAGTGACACCCCCCATGCCCCTTCATAACTAATCATTAAAATTCTCATAAAGAGTCCCCCAGGACTAACTGTTCCTAGCTCACTCTCTCAAGCAACACAATCTGCCTCATCTTTCAGAGTATACTGTCTCATTAACCCCTGCTACTGCTGCTACAGGCCAGCCCACTCTTCTCTTGAAATCCACATAAAACAATACTAACCTTAAATGCAAATAAGCTAAATTCCACAGTTAAAAGATACAGAATTGCAATCTGGATATAGAATCAAGACCCACTGGTATGCTGTGTTCAAGAGACCCATCTCACATGCAAAGACACACAAAGGCTCAAAATAAAGGGATGAGGGACAACCTACCAACCAAAAGGAAAACAAAAAAAAGCAGGGGCTGCAAACCTAGTTTCTGACAAAACAGACTTTAAATCAACAAAGATCAAAAAAAACAAAGGGCATTAAATAATAGTAAAGGGTTCAATTCAACAAGAAGAGCTAACTATGCTAAATATATATGCACCCAATAGAGGAGCACCCAGATTCATAAAGCACATTCTTACTGACTCTCTAAGAAACTTCAACTCCCACACAATAATAGGGAGGGACGTTAACACCCCACTGACAATATTAGACAGATCATCAAGACAGAAAATTAACAAAGATATTCAGGACCTCAACTCAGCTCTGGAACAAGTGGACCTGATCAACATCTACAGAACTCTCTACCCAAAAACAACAGAATATACATTCCTTTCACTGCCACATGGCACTTACTATAAACTTGATCAAATAATAAAAAGTAAAACACTCCTCAACAAATGCAAAAGAACTGAAATTGTAACACTATGGACCACAGCACAATCAAATTAGAACTCAAGATTAAGAAATTCACTCAAAATCATACAACTACGTGGAAATTAAACAACCTACTCCTGAGTCATTTGGAGTTAAATAATGAAACAGAGACTGAAATCAATAAGTTTTCTGAAACTAATCAGAATAAAGATAAAACACACCAGAATCTCTCAGATGCAGCTAACACATTGTTAGGATGAAAATTTATAGGACTAAATGCCAACATCAAGAAGCTAGAAAGATCTCAAGTTAACAACCCAAAATCACAATGAAAAGAACTAGAGAACTAAGAGCAAACAAAGCCCAAAGCTAGGAGAAGACAAGAAATAATCAACATCAGAGCTGAACTGAAAGAGACAGAGACATTAAAAAAAAAAAAAAAAAAAAACTCTTAAAAAAAAAATCCAGGAACTGTTTTTTTAAATAATAATAATAAAATAGACAGATTGCTAGCTAGACTAATAAAGAAGAAAAGAGGCCTGGCATGGTGGCTCAAACCTGTAATTCCAGCACTTTGGGAGGCCAAGGTAGGTGGATCACCTGAGGTCAAGATCAGCCTGACCAACATGGAGAAACCCCATTTCTACTACAAATACAAAAAATTAGCCAGGCCTGGAGGCACATGCCTGTAATCCCAGCTATTTGGGAGGCTGAAGCAGAAGAATCACTTGAACCCAGGAGCTGGAGGTTGCAGTGAGCTGAGATCATGCCATTGCACCTCAGCCTGGGCAACAAGAGCTAATTTCCATCTCAAAAAAAAAAAAAAGTGAGAAGATTCAAATAAATGCAATCAAAAATGATTAGCAACATATCAGCACTGATCCCACAGAAATATGAACCATCAGAGAATATTATAAACACCTCTATGCTTATAAACTAGAAAATCAAGAAGAAACTGATAAATTTCTAGACACATACACCCTCCCAAGACTCAACTAGGAATAAATTAAATCCCTAAATAGGCCATTACTGAATTCCAAAACTGAGGCAGTAATCAATAGCCTACCAACCAAAAAAAGCCCAGGACCACACAGATTTACAACTGAATTCTCCCAGATGTACAAAAAAGAGCTGATATCATTTCTATTGAAACGATTCCAAAAAATGGAAAAACAGGGACTTCTCCATAACTCATTCTATGAGGCCAGCATCAGCCTGCTACCAAAACCTGGCAGAGATACAAAAGAGAAAGAAAACTTCAGGCCAATATCCCTGACAAACATCAATGCAAAAATCTTCAATAAAATACTGGCAAACTGAATCCAGAAGCACATCAAAAAGCTTATCCAAGTGACCAAGTTGGTTTCATGCCCAGGATGCAAGGTTGATTCAACATACACAAATCAATAAGCACATCAAAAAGCTTATCCAAGTGACCAAGTTGGTTTCATGCCCAGGATGCAAGGTTGATTCAACATACACAAATCAATAAATGTGATTCATTACATAAACAGAACTAAAGACAAAAACAATATGATTATCTCAACAGATGCTGAAAATGCTGTCAATAAAATTCAACATCCCTTCATTTTAAAAATTCCCAATAAACTAGATATTGAAGGGATATACCTCAAAATAATTAAGAGCCCTATATGCCAAATCCATAGATAATATCATCCTGAATGGGCAAAAGATGGAAGCATTCCCCTTGAAAACCAGCACAAGACAAGAATTCCCTCTCTCACTACTCCTATTTAACACAATATTGGAAGTTCTGGCCAGGACAGTCGGCTAAAGAGAAAGAAATAAAGTGTATTCACATAGGAAGAAAGGAAGTCAAATTAACTTTGTTTGCAGATAACATAATCCTATATCTAGAAAACCCCATAGTCTCAGCCCCAAAGCTTCTTAAGCTGATAAGCAATTTCAGCAAAGTCTCAGGGTAGAAAAGTCAATGGGCAAAAATTGCTAGCATTCCTATACATCAACAACAGGCAAGCAGAAAGCCAAATCACAAATGAACTCCCATTCACAATTGCTACAGAAAGAATAAGATATTTAGGAATACAGCTAACAAGAAAACTGAAGGACCTCTTCAAGAACTACAAACAACTACTCAAAGAAATCAGAGAGGACATAGACAAATGGAAAAGCATTCCATGTTCATGGATAGGAAGAATCAATGTCGTTAAAATGGCCATTCTGCCCAAAGTAATTTATCAATTCAATGCTATTCCCATTAAACTACCATTGACATTCTTCACAGAATTAGAAAAAAACTACTTTAGGATTCATATGGGAACAAAAAAGAGCCCAAATAGCCAAGACAATTCTAAGCAATCATGCTACCCAACTTCAAACTATACTACAAGATTAGAGTAACTGAAACATCATGGTACTGGTACAACAACAGACACATAGACCAATGGAACAAAACAGAGAAGTCAGAAATAAGATCACACACCTACAACTATTGATCTTCAACAAACCAGACAAAAGCAATGGGAAAAGGATTCTCTATTTAATAAATGGTGTTGGGAAAACTGGCTAGCCAGGTTCAAAAAACTGAAACTGGACCCCTTCCTTACACCATAAACAAAAATTAACTCAAGATGGAATAAAGGCATATATGTAAAACCTAAACCTCAAACTATAAAAACCCTAGAAGAAAACCTAAGCAATACCATTCAGGATACAGGCATGGGCAAAGATTTTATGGGCAAGGCCAAGGCAGCAACAGAAATTGCAACAAAAGCAAAAACTGATTAACAAGATCTATTTAAACTAAAGAGCTTCTGCACAGCAAAAGAAACTATCAACAGAGTAAACAGCTTAGAGAATGGGAGAAAAATTTTGCAAAGTATGCATCCAGCAAAGGTCTAAAACCAAGTATTTATGAAAAACTTAAACAAATTTACCAGAAAACATACAAACCCCATTAAAAGAAGACAAAGAACATGAACAGGCATATTTTAAAAGAAGAAATATATGTGGCCAACAATCATATGAAAAAAGCGCATCATCACTGATCATTAGATAAATGCAAATCAAAACCACAATGAGATACTATTTCACACCAGTCAGAAAGTCTACTATTAGCAACTCAAAAAAAAAAAAAAAAAAAAAAAAAAAAAAAAAAAAAAAGATGCTGGTGAAGTTGTAGAGAAAAAGGAATGCTTATATCCTGTCGTTGTGAGTGTAAATTATTTCAACCATTTTGGAAGATACTGTGCAAATCCTCAAAGAGGTAGAGGCAAAAATACCATTCAACCTAGCCATCTCATTACTGGGCATATACATAAAAAAATATAAACCATTCTGACCAACTGCCATGGCTTATGCCTGTAATCCCAGCACTTTGGGAGGCCAAGGCATGTGGATCACCTGAGATCAGGAGTTCAAGGCCAGCCTGGTCAACATGGTAAAACCCTATCTTGACTCAAAATTCAAAAACTAGCTGAGCGTGGGGGTGGGTGCCTGTTTTCACAGCTATTCAGGAGGCTGAGACAGAAGAATTGCTTGAACCCAGAAGATAAAGGATGCAGTGAGCCAAGATCCTGCCATTGCACTCCAGCCTGGGTGACCAGAGCAAAACTCCATCTCAAGTAAATAAATATAAATACATAAATAAATAAATTATATATATATATATATATATATATATAAATTCTATTATAAAGAAACATGCACATATATGTTCACTGCAGCACTGTTCATAATAGCAAAGACGTGGAATCAACCTAAATGTCATCAATAATAAACTGAATAAAGAAAATGTGGTACATATATACCATGGAATACTATGCAGCCATAAAAAAGAATGAGATCATGTCATTTTCAGGGACATGTAGGGAGCTGGAGGCCATTATCCTTGGCAAACTAATGCAGGAACAGAAAACCAAACACATGTGTTCTCATTTATAAGTAGGAGCTAAATGATGAGAACATATGAACCTGTAGGGGGAAACAACACACACTGGGGCTTGTCAGAGGGTTGGGGGTGGGAGGAGGGAGAACATCAGGAAAAATAGCTCATGGATGCTGGGCTTAATACTTAGGTGATGAGATGATCTGTACAGCATATCACCATGGTACACATTTACCTATGTCATGAACCTGCACATCCTGCACATGTACCTGTGAACTTATCATAAAAGTTGGAAACTTTAAATAAAAAGAAATGTACTTTATCTTCCTTCAATAAACTCTGCTACTTAACCTGATTAGGTTTGTAGCATGCATTAGACACTGAAAGGGGCTCTGATCTCCTCCCAAAAGAAGCTGCAAATTATGCATCCGCTACCCAGAAAAATCTGTTTTATCATTAATAACAGATTAAAAATCTGTTATTAATATTATAAATATTTTTTAAATGTAATACATTTTTCTGCTCTGTTCAACATGTGTAATATATTTCAAATTTAAAACAGAAAACAATTTTAAAGTAATGCAAAAAAAAGCAATAAAGTGAACAATAGCATAGAGAGATCACAAATAGCAAAAAGGTCCTTTAAGCTGGGATAAATTTTTCAATGACTGCTACATACAGTAATTCAAAAAGTGCTGTAAATGAAACAATTTTGATCTTTTTAAAAAGGAGACTTTTTAAATTTTTGTTATTGTTATTGTTGTTGCAGGAGATCTATGATCAATGACTCAAAACAGACCTCTGGAAACAACAGTGATGCTGATATTGAAGTTGCATGATGAGTTCAATAGTTTCATAAAATTAGAAAAAGAATAATTTAAAAATAACAGCTTTCAAGTTTTTGTGTAACTAATTCAATATTTTTTAAAGAAACTAAAATATTTCATCTAAATCCTTAAAGTTTATATATTTCTATTTCTATTTGAGGTTAACTTGTATTTGTGCACATATTGGAATTTACTAATGTAATCTAGTTAGTGTGTAGCCTATGAAAAGGACATAATTTAAATAAATCAGAGTACATATATATGATGAAAAATTATGCAGCCATTAGAAGTTACTTAGAAATTCATATTTATTGACATAGAAAGCCATATATTGATAAGTAGACAAAAGCAGTTACCTCATAACATGTATGATAGAGCCGTATTTATGTGAATTAATTGCACTTGTAAATATATAAACAGAGAGAGAGATACGGAAGGGTCAACATAAATGTTAATAGTAATTGCGTTTTTTGAAATGATATCAGGTGATTTTTACATTTCTTGATATCCTGTTTTATCTTACAATTTTTTCAACAATCCTGCAACATTATTAAATTGATCAACATTTTTAAAGAAAATAAAATGATGTCTTTCAGATACTACATAGATTCCTATGCAACCATAATTTCTCAATGATAACAGAGCATGATATCAAGGTAAATATTCCTGACCTTAATTGCAGTGGCATTTATATTTGTAGTTAGATCATCAAAGAGCAGAAAGAAAAAGAAATCTCCCAGAACCTAGCAATCCACTGAAGAATATTTAAATGCATGAGATTTTGGCCTATTGTAGCTCCATGTGAATCTGCTGCTTCACTTCAAACTACTATTGATATGACTATACTATTGTACTTACTCCCTGACATTAGCAAATATCAATTCTGTAGATATTATATTAAATGTCATGGCAATTTCAACCACGCATATACTATGATCCTTGCTGTGATGCCATGTTCTTGAATAACCACAATTGAACTTAGGATGGAAAAGTATCCTGTAACAGAATTTACATGTTTCAAAAGTTCCAAAGAAAAGGTCATTTCCAACCCCACTGAGCAAAAGCATTCAAAGGAGGTGATGGTATCTCAGCCATGCTGGGAAAAGTCAGAATTCCAGAATACTAAACTAAACAGAGAAAAGGCCTCACAGCAGAGGAAGAATAAAGCCCAGTCCACAAATTCAGATGTAAAAGAAATATGTATTTCTTTTCTACAACTTTTATCCCAAGCCCCCAAGATGTGAACTAACAGAAAATACTTGACATTAGTCTTACCCTTTCCCAAATGTATATGAAGTGCCAAGGCACTGGAGTTTGTGGGGGTGATGATTAACAAGGAGTGATCCAGTCTACACAAGTGGGTCGTTACTATCACATCCATTATCTCTGATGACATAGCCTCTCCAGTTTTTACAGATCTGCCATTTCCATAAACAATTTGGGAGAGAAGTGTTATATAATGCCTGAGGATTCCCACTTTCTCTGTTGGGTTTTGCAGCCACCCTAACGGCACTGTAAGCAAACCCTAGGTCCTTCTTGCCCCAGGTCCCTCTTTTCCCTGGTCCCATTGGTCTCTACCCACTTCCACTTCCAATCTTGAAGAAAATTCTTTCTTGTCTGGGACATGGTATACAACCTTGATGTCTTTCTCACCTTCTGATTAACATGTGTTCTATATCCAAAAATCCTCTTCACATTAAGATTTAGAATTCCAAAACACAATACTAAGAGATAGTCACAACATGTGTCTACTTTTTGTCCTGCCACATCCCTCCTCTGAGGGAGTGAGCCCAAAATTCAGAAAAAAATATGGAAAAATTGTTTCAAGGACAATGCCCCCCATAATACTTTAAAAGGTGTTCAGTCAAGTCCGTGTATACTATCTCACCATTCTAACTGGCAATCATTAAAAAATCTAGAGACAACAGATGCTGGAGAGGATGTGGAGAAATAGGAACACTTTTACACTGTTGGTGAGAGTGTACATTAGTTCAACCATTGTGGAAGACACTGTGGCAATTCCTCAAGGACCTAGAAATAGAAATTCCATTTGACCCAGCAATCCCATTACTGGGTATATATCCAAAGGATTATAAATCATTCTATTATAAGGATACATGCACACATATATTCACTGCAGCACTGTTTACAAAAGCAAAGACCTGGAACCAACCCTAATGCCCATCGATGATAGACTGGAAAGGAAAAATGTGTCACATATACACCATGGAATACTATGCAGCCATAAAAAAAACAATGAGTTCATGTCCTTTGTAGGGACATGGATGAACCTGGAAACCATCATTCTCAGCAAACTGACACAAGAACAGAAAATCAAACGCCACATGTTCTCACTCATAGGTGGGTGTTGCACATTGAGAACACATGGACACAGGGAAGGGAGCATCACACACTGAGTTATATTGGGAGGGACTAGGGGACAGTGGGGAGTAGGGAGCTGGGACGGATAACATGGGGAGAAATGCCAGATATAGGTGATGAGAATGGAGGCCACAAACCACATGGTTATGTATGTACCTATGCAACGATCCTGCATGTTCTTCACATGGACCCCAGAACCTAAAGTACAATAAAATATATATATTTTTTAAAAAATCAGCTAAACATGAAGAAATGGGCCCATGAGAAATTAAGAGATTTGCTTCTTCTCCTGTGGAGATACTGCAGAAAAAAAAAAAAAAAAAAAAAAAAAAAAAACCTAATACTTATCCATTTGAAAGCACATACAAAAATAGCAAGCTGCTCACAGACCAATCTTGACTTAAAGTTACGTTATTATTTTACAAATACAGGGGAAGTATGCTCAATAAATTTTTAAGTCACATTCTATAGGAAGACTCAGAATCAAAGTTATTTCTCTAAGAACATACAGGTTATATTACTATCAAATCATTTACTCTTGATATAGCCAGGAGGTACTAGAACTAGGATCCCCTACTGTGACCCCAGAGCAAATTCAGCAACAGGAAAGAGATCTTTCAAGTTGATAGCAGCTTTATGTAGAGAATGCACCATTAGTACCACCTAGTGGTTGTATTGAAATAATCCTGAAATTTGGGTTTGTCAGTGAAATCTGAGCAGTAAGGAGGTTCCTAAGTACGTTTTCACGTGTTTCCATCAGAGAAATACACCCTGGTACATTTCCACATGCTTCAATCAGAGAAACAGAGCTGCTTTCTGGAAAATACTACAGCTTGGCAGCCAGGCACCAAGTCTGATTTTCATCCTATTCAAGGGTTAGTAACTCTTATCACCCCATAAGTTTCCTCTGACTTCTTTTAACCTTGCACCATTTATATTTCTCAATTTTGTTTTATTCCTAACATTCTTTCACCTCAATATCCAATTTTATCAGTAAGAATCTTCTCCTCCTATTATGAACGACTATAAGCTCACAAACTAGAAAATCTAGATGAAATGGATAAACTCCTGGAAACACGCAACCTACCAAGATTGAAACAGGAAGAAACAGAACTACCAAAAAGACCAATAATGAATAGAGAGGTTGAATCCGGAATATAAAAATCTCCCAACCAAAAAAAAAATACAGCTCAGAACCAGATGAATTCATAGCCAACTTTTATCAAACATACAAAGAATATCAATTCTTTTGAAACTATTCCAAAACATCAAGGAGTGAATTCTCCTTAACTCATTCTACAATGTCAGTACCTCCCTAACGCCAAAACCAAATAAGGACACAATTAAAAAGGAAAACTACAGACCAATATCCCTGATGAACATAGATGCAAAATTCCTCAACAGAATACTAGCAAAGCAAATCCAACATCACATCAAAAAGATAACGTACCATGAACAGGTGGGATTCATCACGGGAATGCAAGGAAGGTTCAACATATGCAAATCAATAAACATGATATATTATATCAAAAGAATTAAGAACAAAAAACATATGATCGTCTCAATAGAGAAAAAGCATTTGATTAAATTCAGCACACCTTCATGATAAAAATTCTCAACAAGCTGGGCATAGAAGGAACATACCTCACTCAACACAATACAGGTATACAACAAACCCACAGACAACATCACACTTAATGGGAAAAAATCAAAAGCACTCCCTTGTTAAATAAAAACTTCAGCCAAATTAAATTTAAAGGAGTTTAATTGAAGAAAAGACAATTTGTGAATTATGCAGCCCCCAGAATCACAACAGAGTCAGAGAGACTGCAGAGATGCCTCATGGTAAGAACAAATTTACAGACAAAAAAAGGGAAGTGACATAGAGAAATCAGAAGTGAGATACAGAAGCAACTAGATTGGTTACAGGTCAGCATTTGCCTTATTTGAACACAGTTTGAACACTCAGCAGTGTATGAGTGGTTGAAGTATGTCTGCTGGGATTCGCCAAGACTCAGCTTTGGTACAGGTGCATATTCCTAAGTTAGGTTTTCAGTCTTGTCTACCAATTAAGTTAGGTTGCAGTTCATCCACAAGGACTCAAATATAGAAGTATGGAGTCCTTCTCAGGCCACATTTAGTTTGCTTTAATAATTCTCATTTTGGTCATTTTTTCAATTTTGAGAGATTGACCAAAACTTTACTGATGTTCTATCACCATCATAAATGTACTTTTTGGTTTTAAAACCCACTTGGAAACAGTAGAACAGTGCATTTTGCAAAGATAGAAATAAGGACTGAGTAGAGGGTACCTCCTTATGCTGGAGCATTCTGTTTACAAGAGAAAAACAAAACCTGGTCTGTTCTAGGATCTATGAGTTTACTTACAGTGTCAGTTTGATTATGTCACATTTAGCACAAGCAACTCCATTTTTGTTTGGTCTGGTCTCTTGGGACCTAGTGAGTGAGCTCAGTCCAAGCCAATGCACTTCCATAATTTTGTTTAAAAAGAAAAATCTGGCCTGGCATGGTGGCTCATGCCTATAATTTCAGTACTTTGGGAGACCAAGGTGGCAGATCACCTGAGGTCAGGGGTTCGAGACCAGCCTGATCAACATGGTGAAACCCTGTCTCTACTAAAAATACAAAAATTAACTGGACATGGTGGCATACGCCTGGAGTCCCAGCCACTCGGGAGGCTGAGGCAAGAGAATTGCTTGAACCCTTGAGGCAGAGGTTATAGTGAATGGAAATCATGCCACTGCACTCTAGTCTGGATGACAGATTGAGACTCTAGAGACTCTTATCAGAAAAAAAAAAAAAGAAAAGAAAAAGAAAAATCCCCCTTTTTCGTCAGGTTCTCAATTAGGTGAGAATGTGACCAAAATTTAGGGCCTTAGTGCCTCTCTCAGTTACCATCATTTTGGGTTTCTGTTCTCAGAATGTCATTCATAGGTTACAGTGTCCTCATGTTTACACATTTCTTTCAGTTCTTGTCACTCCAGTTAAAAAGAGACCATTTGACGTTCTAGAGATGGCCACATGCAAACATTTAAAATATTTGAGAAAATAAATAAATAAATAAATAAATAAAAATAAATAAAATATTTGAGAGAATACAGTGTACCAAGGAGACTACTATTATGACTATAAGGAGGATAATACTGAGAGTTTGGAGTATGCTCCTTATCATGGGTTCCCATAAACCAAATCACCTGAAATCAAATAGATCAAAGAATGAGCTAAAGAGTCTATTTGCTTAACTAACTAGTCTTTTCATTAATCCCCTACAATTCTCTATAATACTCAATGTCTTCTCCATAGACCATAAGTGCCAGCAGCTTCACAGATACTTCTCTATTTAGCCAATTCTATTATTTAGCATAATTTTCACAAGAGAATTTAAGGTCTGTTGTATAAGTACAGCCTTTACAGTAGAATCTACTATAGTTCCTATTTTAAGGGAGACATTTCTAATCATTGCCTCTTTTACTCCAACTATGGGGAAAAAAACAATGCCCTTCTAGAAGAGTGAAGGCCTCCTGGCTATGTTCTCTTTAACCCATGATATGGGTTAAGAGAAGTGAACCAGTGTTGTTTCTGACTGATTATAAGGCAATGTATGTACCATTAAAGTTTCTCACCTACATTGGGCCTTCATCTTTGTCAAACTATAAGGTTATCCATGTATAAGACTGGCTGCAAAAGCATTTACAAATAAAAGTATATCCCATAAGTGCACATAACAGACCCCTTTTTTACATCTATTGTTCATAAAGGCATAAGCAAGGAAAAAATATCCAAAGATAAGTGTCTCATAATAGTAGAAGTCTTGACCTATGATCTTGGAAAAAGCTGTTCACATCAAGGATCCCATCTTCTTCTGGGCAGAAATTTCCCTGATTAGCTTTACCTTAAGGGTTCAAATGGATGTACAGTTTGAAGAGAATGAAGGGATGCCCCCCTTCTCAGTTGTGAGATTATGAACCCATGGTTCAAAATCCAAAGTTTTGCTATAGTGTAGATAGCAAGGACAGTCTTTTTCTGATGTTATCAGAAGATTTAATCTTCAAGTTCTAGATTGTGAAGGGGATGATTGTCCTCAGTCATTGAATCATAAAAAGCTTTCTTTACCTGATGAAAATACACTGTAGCATAATACTTTACTTTATAGTATCAGCCCTCTTGCATGGGAAAGCGTTTACACAAAAAGAAAAAAAAATTCATTGAAAATGACAATTGAATGAAATCCCTTTATGAATGCTTAAAGGGCCCATTTGATAGCTAAATGTACCTGAAGTTTTGATTGTCTTCCCAGTAATATGAGTTTGACAAACCAAACATTGATCATAAACTATTTTAGCAATTTAGAAGTCACCATATCAATATATATTTAATTTGGGACATTTTATTTTTCCCATGGTGAGTCATGGACCACAGAACCTTTAATAACAAAAGCTTTAAGGACTCAGGAAGGACAAGGTGGCCACACTGATTCTGCCTGAGTCCATGCTTAATTAACATTAGACTTATATCCTCTTGGATATTGGTTGCTTCTCTAAATTAGGTACATACAACTGAAAGCTGATGGGTTATGTAGATAATTTGACTTAGATCATGGAGTTCATTCAAACCAAACATCTAAATAATTTTAGTATCAGCTGATTTAGCATGAAAATCTAACAAGATATTATCTTGGTATTTAATTAAGTTTTGTTCTACGTGGGTTAGCAGTTTTATAACTCAGTCAGACTTTTCATTACCCAGTTCACATAATATGATTCTAAAGTTATTAGAAACCTTTATTCAAGAGTGCTTTTCAGGGTCCTTCCAGCCTTTCATAAATCTCCTAAAAGATACCATATTCGAGGATTTTGTGTGCTTGTGAGGTTTTCAGAAACTGCATCAGTATTAAGCAATTAACTATGGAAATGACTTTAAACAGTAATAGTCAAAAACATAATTGATAAGGAAATTTGGTTATTTATGTGGTTTATGTTAACACAATAACCATAATTATAGCATATAATCAGGCATATTAGAATTTTAGAAATCACATACAATTTTGGAACATATTGATGAAATACACTAAAATACAACCTGAAGAAGGTTAATCATTACCTTTTATTTTGACAATGTGTCCATGGAACTTAACATGCCAAACAGCCCTGTTTACCTCTCTTTTGGATCCTTCAGGTGCCCTCTGTAGGATCTCAAAGTTAGAGGTCAGAAAAGACAATTTTGAAGCTGAAATTTGATTTTGGAAAGCATTTCAAATACAATAAAGGTTTAAAACACTTGATGTTATGAAATAGAATTCCAGGTTACCATAAGTCATTCATTTAGCCAAAATGATGACCTAAACATTTTTTAAAAAGGCAAAAACCTTTACTCATTGAAAGAGGAAAGACTTAGCTTTCCAAACAGTATCTTTTCTTTCCCTTCTTTTTTCAGTTTATTCAAAAAGCAAACAAAAATCTTTCATTATACGTTTTCAGTTTATTCAAAAGGCAAACAAAAATCTTTCATTATACGTTAATACTACATGAAATTTTTGTTCAAGGGAGAAAGCTAAATGTCAGCCTTGCATTAGTGTAGCACTAATCTCAACTCCAATTCTTAATAAAATCTTATAAAGAAATCGATTCAATCTTAATCAGTTTGAACGTAAGGTGAGATTCTCATAAATCTTTTATAAACATTTATAAATTTTTGTTAAAAAGAAGATTCGTGCTCTAGAAAAACCCTATTGTGCTTTTATTTTAATGTTCAATTTACAGAAAAGCCAAATTAATATCCCTTTAAATTTAGTCAATATATTCACATGGTTTCTTTACAAGAATGATCTTTACAAACCTTCCACAACTTGTTCAAACCTTTAACTTTATCTTAACTAGTTTAAAACAATCTTTTAATCCTCCAAACTGGGCAAAAATTTACATTCCCATGCCTTCTTATAATCTTTACCAAAAAACACATTTCACTCTCTTCACACACCTTGCATGTAAAACTATTTTTTCAGTCGTCTCAATTACATATTATAATGGTAACTGTTAGCAATTTTTAATTTTGGTGAAAAATCTTGGTAAGTAAAGAATTTTAATTATGTACTAGATGTGGAGCCTAGGATACAAGGTAAAATCTGACTTTTTCCAGCATAGCTAGGACCATGGCTCTCCACATGTCCCAAAGCCTTAGCTAGAATCTAATTCTCCAATGTAGGTAAACTGAACAATTTTCAAGAGTAAAAGAAGCAGTTTATGAACTTAAAGCATCCAGTAAACTTAATATCTGACCTGTCTAATTTAGACCAATGTCTTTATTTTTGCCAATAATCTTTAAAACTTTTTAATTCCCAAAGATTACTAAAATCACAGAAACTAAAAAGCATTACAGTTTTCTTATTTTATTTTATTTTATTTAGGTTTTTTTTTTTCTTTTTTTGACACTATCACTTTGTTACCCAGGCTGGAGTGCAGTTGTGTGATTTCAGCTCACTGCAACCTCTGCCTCACAGGTTCAAGCGAGTTTCCTGTCTTAGTCCCCTAGTAGCTGGGATTACAGGCACATGCCAACATGCCTGGCTAATTTTTGATATTTTAGTAGAGATGGGGTTTCACCATGTTGTCCAGATTGGTCTCAAACACCTGAGCTCAAGCAATCCACCCACCTCAGCCTCCCAAAGTGCTGGGTTTATAGGCATGAGCCACCATGCCCAGCCCAGCTTTTATTTTTCTTACAAAATATTTGACCTAAGCACTTTTTTTAGGCCAATTAATTAGAGCTCATTTATATAAACATTACACACACAACACATACATAATTACTCAGAAGAAGATCCAGTAGTGAGATTGTTTTTTCATTTGCCAGTTTCTAAGTTTCTCTTTAAAGCACACAGTTTTTATGGCCTAATAAGCAGGCCCAGCTGGAAGACAAAAACAAATCTCAAAAATTAAGGTTCCCATTTTTATCACATCCTGTATCACAAAAAGGAGGAAAATGCTATGTGTCAAGAGAGCAGAATGCTTTTACTGTGCATTTTATTGCACGGCAACCCAAAGCCAATTAGCCCATTTTGCAACTAGCCTATCCTTAAAAGTATATGTCCTACCTGGTTATTACACACCAAAGCTCTCTCATAATGCAAAGTAATTTCTGATACCCCCAAAAGTCAAAAACACCAGATAGTGCAATGCAAAATAGAGCAAAGCCTTAGATTTTGACAGAGATATATCCACTTTTAATTCCTAAGTTTTCATGAGAAAAACAGAGTTGTTTTTTTACTTTTTTTTTCTTTTTTTTCCAAAAAAGGTCTGTGGTGCCGCCTCTGCTTTTCCCAAGGAGTCCCAGGCTGTTAGAACTTAAACATCCACTTTTAATTAAGCTGACTTTTAACAATAGCACTCTTTATAAAAGTCTTTTTAAATCTCTTATTGCCTGACTTTAACCACACCAAGTGTACAATATTTCTCACTTTTAAACTTTACCAAAAGTAACCTCACAAGTGAAACCAATAAGCCTCAATTAAGCTTATGACTTAACAACAAGCATACAAGGTATTTCCAAAACAATGGCAAGTAGTTTTTACAAAATCTAGAATCCTTAAATGTAGCTCAGAGAAAGGAAGATTTAAGACAAGAAACTAGAAGTTGTTCATGGAGGGAAAAGAATCAGCAAATGGTAAAAGTCACACAGATATCAACCAGAAAGCATTCATTCCCTAAGCCAGAAATGAACCTGGGCCACCGCTGTAAAATGGCCAAGACCAAAAGAAAGTACTGCGACATAATTAAAGCTTCCAAGGACGTTTAAAAAAAAAAATGGAGGCCTATCCAGTTTTGGGTTGGAGGGGTGGTGTGTGTGTATGTGTTTTCAGAGACCTGTAGCCGTTTGTAACTGAGCAGTTTGCCCGGCTGGCTTGAACAGCAGGCTTATGGGATCCTAAATCCATATTCTAGCTTAAGACTAGCCTCACAAGTGCTTTTTTTCAATTAATCAAAATTTTATAGGGGATATAAACAGGCATCTTTATCATTCGTTCAACAAGTTTGCACAAAAACGGAGAGGCCAGAAGTCTTAACTGGTAAGATATTCTTACTTTTTACCAGCATGTCAGGTTTTGGGATTCCTTTTTCCTGAGTGGACCTAGCAACCACTGGGGGCTAAGCTGTATCACAAAGGAAAATCACAGAACCACAGGCAAATCCTCTCAATTTTGCAAGATGTTACCCGAGGGATTGCATGGGGTAACCAAACTAACACTTTCCATTCTGGCCAGAGCAAAATATGTGTGCTCTAAATAAAAATACTGAAATCTTTTTAGAAGCTTCTGCATACAAATTGGCATCTCTAGATGAGACTATTTTGGGAGCCCTCATTTTTTTTTTTAATGCACTGTTGTTCATTCAGAATGTTCCACTGTAAGTTACCTTTAGTAACATTTTGCCATTTCTGCAAGATTTTGCTGCCTCCCAGGCCTAACGTATAAGCCAGAAGGAACTCAATTTTCCAGAAATTAGGGACTCCATTTTTACATAAAATATCGGCTTTGCTTTTAGGTTCCCTTGGTGAACTTAGCCAATGATTTTTTTCTACCTAAGCATGCAAGAAAAATGAAACAGAGGAGTCGAACATAAAAATCTCCTTGAATTTTCAAAAACTAAATTTTAAAGCCCCTACAATATTACCATTCAGTGCCAGTTTCTCTCTGACCCAGTCGGATGTAAGAGGCCTCTCACTGGATCTAAACCAGTTAATTACTGGATTAAATCACATCCTGAACCCAGTCCAATATCTGCCACAACTTTCAAACCCAGTTTGGAACAGAAATTTGCTCAAAGAAACTTGAAGAGCTCAAAACACAAATCCATGGAGCTCTGAAATCTGAGAGAACTTACCATGATCCCTAGCTGCTGAGAGACCAAAAGACACAAGTAGCTCCAGCAGATACCTTGCTTGTTCACTCAGCACTCCTGAAGTTCATTAGAGGCTCTACTTTGGACCTGACTTTTGACACCATCTGTTAAAAGAAAAACTTCAGCTGAATTAAATTTAATGGCGTTTAATTGAGCAAAGAACAATTCGTGAATCAAGCAGCCCCCAGCATCACAGCAGATTCAGCAAGGCTTCAGAGATGCCTTGTATGAAGAAAAAAATTATAGACAAAAAAAGAGAAGTGACACACAGAAATCAGAAGAGAGCTACTGAAACAACTGAAATGGTTACATCTCGGCATTTGCCTTATTTGAACACAGTTTGAACACTCAGCAGTATATGAGTGGTTGAAGTATAACTGCTGGGATGGGCCAAGACTCAGCTATTGTTACAGGTGTATATTCCTAAGTTAGGTTTTCAATCTTGTCTACCTATTAAGTTAGGTTGCAGTTTGTCCACAAGGACTTAAACATGGAAGTACAGAGTCCTCCTCAGGCCAAATGGACAAACATTCCATACTCATGGATTGGAAGAATCAATATTTTTTAAATGAGCATACTGCCCAAAGCAATCCACAGACTCATGTAATTCCTATCAAATTACCAACATCGGTTTTCATAGAATTAGAAAAAACAAAATTCATACAGAATGAAAAAGCACAAAAAGCCAAAGCAATCCTTAGCAAAAAGAACAAAGCTGGAGGCATCACATTACGTGAATTTAAATGATGTTACAGGGCTATAATAACCAAAACAATATCATACTGGTATAAAAATTGATACACAGATCAAGGTAACAGAATAGTGCGCCCAAAGATAAAGTCACATACCTACAACCAGCAAATCTTCCACAAAAACATACACTGGGAAAATGTCACTGTATTCAATAAGTGGTGCTAAGGAAGCTGGATAAATGTATTAGACTGTTTTCACACTGTTGTTAAAGACATACCCAAGACTCAGAAGAAAGAGAAGTTTAATGGACTTACAGTTCCACATAACTGGAGAAGCCTCACAATCACGGTGGAAGGCAAGGAGGAACAAGTCACGTCTTACATGGATGGTGGCAGGCATCAGATCTCATGAGAATTATTCACTATTAGGAGAAAAAAACACCCCCTGGTTCAATTACCTCCCACTGGGTCCCTCCCGCAACACATGGGAATTGTGGGAGTTACAATTCAAAATGAGATTTGGGTAGGGACACAGCCAAACTATATCAATACCTATATACAGAAGAATGAAACTGGACCCATACCTTTTACCATATATAAAAATTAACTCAAGATAGATTAAAGACCTACACATGAGACATATAAGAATAAAAAGCCTAGAAAAAACCTAGGACAAACTCTTCTGGACATAAGCCTAAGCAAAGAATTTATGACCAAATTCTCAAAAACAAACACGACAAAAACAAAAATAGATAAATGAGACTTAATTAAACTAAAATGCTTAGGTACAGCAAAAGAAACAACAGAGTCAACAGACGATCTACAGAATAAGAGAAAATATTTGCAAACTATACATCTGACAAAGGACTAATGTTGAGAATCTACAAGGAACTCTAACAACTCCAAAGGGAAAAAAAGCAGGTAACCCCATTAAAAAGTGAGCAAAGAACACGGACATTTTTGAAAGAAGCCATACAAGGAGCCAGCAAGCATATGAAAAAAATGCTTAAAATCACTAATCAGAAAAATGCAAATTAAAACCACAATGAGATACCAACTTACACTAGTCAAAATGATCATTATTATAAAGTCTAAAAACAATCCCTTGCTCTTCTACCATGTGGGGAGCAGCAAGAATGCACTATGGCCCCACCACGCATCTATGAACCAGGAAGTGAGTCCTCACCAGACAGTGTCTGCTGGTGCCTTGATCGTAGGATTCCAGCCTCCAGAACTGCAGATGAAGTTATGATCATGTATTTAGGACAAGCCGATTGTGTTAAAGCATGTGACACGCCTAGTTTCAGAAACCAGAGGGGAAATCACTGCTTATTAAAGTTCAAGTTCAGGGGTCGCCTCTAGCTTCCCAGGACGGCCAGCCATGGCACCCGTCAGCAGGAAGCGCCACAGGAGGGCTGCCAAGGCCCAGCTGAAGGCTCAAGTTACGGCCTCCCAGGACAAGGAGCATGCAGGAAAGGATCAAATAAGCGATGAGCGTGAGGAGAGAAATCCTTTTACAGAAACAGGGAAGGAAGATGTAACTGCTGGGCATGGGGAAACCTTTTGCTGAAACACATGAACACAAGGGGGTTGATACCAAGAAGCCAGAAGATATTGCAGCTGGCATTAGCAAGGGTCTTTCTGCAAAAAGAAAAAGGATTGAAATGGATACAGAGGCTCACCGCAAAGCAAAGAAGAAGAAAAGTAAACGTGCTTTGAGGAAAAAACAACTTAAAAAGCAGAAACGTGATTATAAACATTCTCTGAAGTTGCTGAATATCCTTGATAAATGCATCACAGATGAGCAGAAAAATGAAGAAGAAGAGAGAGAAGAAGAAGAACTAATTAAAATATTTCAAGAACAACAGAAGAGGTGGTACCGATATAGAAGTCTTAGGAGAGAGAGGCTGAGAGCGATGAAGCTGCTACGTGAGCAATTCGTAAATGTTATCAAGAAGTTTGAAGACTATTATCGTGGAGTTTTTTATGATGAAGACAATGAATTTGATAACTAGCCATGTTTTTAAATTGTGTCAGAGACTCTGTAGGAAGAGTTGGCCCTTAGTTGTCTCTCCAACCTCAGTTATGCTGACTGAAGAAAGAACTTGAACCTGTTACATGATACAAGCATAATTTGAACTACACTAAACCACATGACAATGTTTTGATAATTCTTGTATAAGTTTATGTTAGGTAGAAATAGCCCATCCCCCATATCCAGGATCCCACATCCAGCAGGCCGCCTCTGGGGCCCACATCCAGCAGGCCGCCTCTGGGGCCCACATCCAGCAGGCCGCCTCTGGAGGTTGGTCTGCCCAGCAACAGGACTAGCCAATCGCCTTCCCGCGTCAGCCTGCCAAAACCCGTACACGCCCCAGCATCAGCCCGCCAAAACCTAGCCAATCCCCTCTTGCCACAAGGCTCTTCCCTCTCCTTTGTTTGGCCTCCACCAATCACTCCACAACACCTCACCTATGCGGGTCGCCTCCCTATAAAAACCCTCTCCGGCAGCTGCTGGGTGCAGCTCTTCCCTCTCCCGCTCGAGTTGCCCGCAGATCCCAATAAATCTGGACTCGGCTTAACAACTCCTCGCTCTTATTTGCTTTGGGAAGGGTCTCTGCGGGTCGCACATTTGGTGCCGAAACCCGGGATCGAACCAGGGACTAGACATATAGCTAACAGAGACCATGCTATAAACCCCAACCAGGTCCCCGTTGGAGCTGAAGTTCTCCCTAGCACAGACCCCCAGTGGATTTATCAGGAGGGGCCAGGATCCCACATCCCAGCTCGTAATCGCATGCTCCAATATCTCCTACGGGGCATGGATACTGTCTCCAATAAGGTGGTAAACTATGATAAGCTCAGAGAAATAACTCAAAAACCAGATAAAAATCCCACTCTCTTTCTCGGCCGCTTGCAAGATGCCCTTGTTCACTTCACCCGGCTAGACCCCGCGTCCCAAAACGGGGCAACTGTTCTCACCTCCCATTTCATCTCACAGTCTGCCCCTAATATTCAAAAAAAAAAAAGGTTGAGGATGGGCCGGAAACCCCCATACAGGACCTGGTAAAAATGGCCTTTAAAGTTTTTAACGCCCGGAAAGATGCGGCAGAGGCAGCCCGCCAAGCCCAAATGAAACAGAAGGTCACTCTACAAACCCAAGCCTTGGTAGCAGCTCTGTGGCCGGCAGGAGGTGGGAAATCTGGTGGCAGTCAGCACCCCCCCCCCCCCGGGAGCTTGCTTCAAATGCGGAAATGAGGGTCACTGGGCCTCCAACTGCCCACAATCCCGTCCGCCCACTAAGCCTTGCCCCCTTTGTCAGCTCACGGGACACTGGAAGTCAAATTGCCCCAGTGCGTCCAAGGCCTCAGCCACCCTTGGCAGAGGGATTGGACCACGCGGGGCAACCCTGGATGATCCAGTTTCCGGCCAGAGCGCACGGAAGTCGGATTCTTCCGGGGGTTTCTGTCCCGAGTTACTGGGGCTCTTAAACAACTAAAGAGGCCCTGGCTCCTCAACTCTGGTTACCCTTGCCTGGCCCAGGGTGTCACTTCAGGTAGCGGGTAAAGTGTCCCCTTCTTACTTATCACAGGGGGGAAGGGGGCTGCCCGCCCCGCACCTTTAACCGTGGCACAGCCCGTCCTTCCCAGGTTCCTGTTATGGCCGCCATAGTTCCCGCCCACCTCCAACCACCCTCTGTAACCACAAGCACCCCTTCTGTCGCTCCCTCTCTCTCTCTCTCTCTATCTCTCTCTCTTTCTCTCCACTTCCCCCTTCCTCTACTCATCGTTTAGCCCACCATCTAATCTAAAACATTACCTCTTGTTTACTCCCAAAGTCACTAATGCTGCCTCTACCTCCCTAGGAGTCCAGTAAAAACTCCACGCTGCCTACCATCCTCAATCTTCTGGTAAGGTAAAGCAAGCCTACAGGCTCATCAAGGAGCAGCTCACCAAACTCTCCTTAAAACTCCAACAGCCGTAAATCCCCTGCCTCCCTTAGCCCCTGCCAGACTGCGGGCGCATACTCGGGTCCACCTGTCCTAAGTAAAAAGGTGTACTCCCTAGGCCACAACTATTCCTATTGTAACCACACCAGGCGGGTTTCAACCAGCCTAACCACTCCAAGGGGCATCTTCTTCTGGTATAATGGCACCCTAACAAAAACCCTGTCTTCTAGCCAGACTCCAACCCTCTTATGCCTTCCAGTCACCCTAGTACCTCAACTCACTGTCTACTCCCCGGCTGAGTTCCTCTTATTACAAGTCCCGCAGGCTCCATCTCATCGCACCCGAAGGGCAGCATTCCTCCCGGTGGCGGCAGCCATCAAAGACTCAGCAGCATCTCTTGCGTCTCTCCAACGACAAATCACCTCGGTTGCCCAAGTAGCCCTACAGAATCGTAGAGCACTGGACCTACTAACAGCAGAGCGTGAAGGAACCTGCATCTTCCTACAAGAGGAATGCTGCTACTATGTCAACGAATCTGGACTGGTAGAAACGCGAATCGAAAATCTCCAAAAAATCAAAACCAGCCTCCAGAATTACAAGTTTTCAACAGAGGCCTCCGCATGGTGGTCGTCTTCCATGTACACCCTCTTATCCCCATTACTCGGTCCCTTACTAGTTATCTGTCTTGTTCTACTCATTGCTCCTTGTTTTTTCCAGTTCCTCCAACGCCGGTTTCAAGAACTAACCCGAGTTACCATCAACCAGATGATGCTACAGCCAGTCTTCCCCCTCCCGGAGCCGAACTACAATAACACCATACCAACAGCTGCCCCCGGGAACAACTACACCACTTCCCCCCCAACCTCCCCGGAAAGCTATGCCCTTCTGCCCACTTCTCAGGCTCCCTAAAAATCAGATCCCTCCGCCGCCCACTTTCAGCAGGAAGTAGCCAGAACGACCTCGTCGTCCTTTTTCCTTTTTAGGGAGTCGGTAATGTTAGGTAGAAATAGCCCATCCCCCATATCCAGGATCCCACATCCAGCAGGCCGCCTCTGGAGGTTGGTCTGCCCAGCAACAGGACTAGCCAATCGCCTTCCCGCGTCAGCCTGCCAAAACCCGTACACGCCCCGGCACCAGCCCGCCAAAACCTAGCCAATCCCCTCTTGCCACAAGGCTCTTCCCTCTCCTTTGTTTGGCCTCCACCAATCACTCCACAACACCTCACCTATGCGGGTCGCCTCCCTATAAAAACCCTCTCCGGCAGCTGCTGGGTGCAGCTCTTCCCTCTCCCGCTCGAGTTGCCCGCAGATCCCAATAAACCTGGACTCGGCTTAACAACTCCTCGCTCTTATTTGCTTTGGGAAGGGTCTCTGCGGGTCGCACAGTTTATCTTCTCTATCATTTTTCTGTTTGTTAAATGCCAGACCTCGATTCTATGATCTGTTGAATTAACCCTAGACACTTCTGTGAGAAAGCAGCAATTGCAGTTATGTACACAGTCAATTAAAATTTAACATTAAAGATAATTTAAATTTCAAAAAAAAAGAGTCTAAAAACAATAGATCTTGCCAAGAATGAAGAGAAAATGGAATCCTTACACATCATTGGTGGGAATTTATATTAGTACAACCTTTACAGAAAACAGTGTGGAGATTTCCCAAAGAATTAAAATTCACCCAGCAATCCCACTGTTGATATCTACACACAGGGAAAGAAATCATATCAAACAGATTTCTGCTCTCATGTTTATCACAGTATTATTCACAATAGCAAAAATATGAAATCAACCTAAATGTCTATCATCATATGTATAAAAAAGAATGAAAGTCTTTTGCAGCAACATAGAGGGAACTGGAGACCATTATCCTAAGTGAATTAATAGAGAAACAGTCAAAAACCACATGTTCTCACTTATAAGTGGGAGCTAAAAAATGGGTATATATGGACATACAGAAGGGAAAAATAGACATTGAAGACTACAAAGGGTGAGAAAATGAGACAATGTGAAGGGCACAAGGGTTGAAAACTTATCCATGGGGTACAACATTCACTTAACAGTGATGGGTACACTAAAAGCCTAGGCTTCACCAGTACACAATATATGCATGCAGGAATCCTACACTTATACCCCCCAAATATGTTAAAATAAAATAACCTTTCCCCTTTCACCAATACCAGTAATACCACAGCTAAAAAGGTAGCTCAAAGAGTAGCTCTGAGCTATGAGTAGGTAGCTCCTAATACTAGATCCTGAGGCAAAGTTTTCACCTTAGCAGGGCTCAGATGAATCTCTTCCCTTTGCACCAAGATTTGAGAGACTATAGGCTATCCTCTCAGAATTTTATTGCCGGAAGGATACTGATAACTTTACCATTTAGTAAACTGAAACACAAAGGAGTGTTTATATGTCGAGTTTAACATACCTAATTAGTGACACATTGAAAACTAGAAGACACGCTTTTTAAATTTGTGGCCCAGTATCCTTTCTGGCCCAGTATCCTTTCCATGTAATGCCACTGTACCTAACTTCCCTGTAGAACATTTTCAGCAGAAAAAGCAGATTGGTCTAGTGGAGTGAGACCAAGTTTCAAAGAAAATTACTCTGACTCTTGGCCAAGGTCCTAAACTTAAGTTTGCAGAATGGGATAACACTTAATTTGTAATCAACAAAGCTTGACTTCTAATGAAGTTTTCATCATTAGGTGTGTTTCACACTGTTTCCGAGCCCTGCAGTTATTGGACCATGTACTGCCAAATCACATTTGCTATTGTTTTATTCATTTTGGGAAGTGCTGAGCACCCAGGCATGCTCCCACATGTATTCCCATTCCCATCCTGTTCTGAACACATCCTAGCTTTGTGTATACTATGATTTTGTTCTTACGAGCTTATGATTACAATCCTAGGTGTATTTTTCTTAATAAGTCATACTTCTTGCTTCAAAGAAAAAAATTCTTCAAACACAACTATTCATTTGCATATTGCAAATGGTATAACTATAAACTCTTTCCTAGAGAAAGAATCAAAAGAACAAAATTTTGCTAATATCTGTATGTTGTATACACAAAGCTTAGGCAAAAATCTCAGAAATAGTTAATTGATATTTATTTTCTGATATTTGTTAGTCATCCTCTTCTGAAAATATTATTTTCAAGAGGAAAATAATATTCTCACATATTTCTAAACCAGCATCCCATAAATATGAGTGGCTTTCTAATATTTAAGATTAACTACTTCTCAGTCTTTTGGCTAAGAACAAATATAGTATCTAATGTATGAGAATAAAGTTGATTTCTTTATACTTGAATTAAAAATAATAAATGTCTGAAATCCAGTTGTCCCTTTGCTCTTGATCTCAGCTTTTCAGCTTCTAATCACTCTTTTTTCTATGCTAATTACTGCTTAAATTTACCATTTTTGCCTCAGGTAAAGTTCATTCAACCTTCTCCTCTCCTTTATTTTTATATCTAGTTACACAGTCAGAAGAACAGACATAGTTCAAAAGAAAAATATTGAGTCCAATATTCCAGTCACTTAAATCTTCTGGGAAAAAAATGCTTTCCTGTGCTCTTTGTAACCATGAGTGCGTGGCCTTTTACATGAAGGTGAAGGGTGAAAATTTACAAGTCACAGTCTTGACAGCCATGAAGTTAATGAAGGCAAACATCCATGCTGATGTAAGCTAGTCAGCATGGTGCTTTACTATAGAAAAGTGCCAAGAGTCATTATTAAATCTCAAATGTTATAGCTGGAGACTTAATAGCCTCACCCCAAGCCATTATTATTTCTTTGCCTAAACACCATTTGCTAGAATTCCCTCTGCTGTGACAAGAAATTGCTGATTAGCCAAATGGGACTTAAGCCTCCCTTCACTGGTCTAGTCAATAGGGTTCCCAAACTGTGTGCCACTCACCCCCTCAAGTACTTTTGAGCACAGTTTCTTTCACAGGAACCATCACCTCTCTACAGCCCTACACCAAGAAATGAAGATGATGGCAGGCTGAGCCATTAATTTGTAACTCTTTCATAATTGAGGTCACATTCAAGAATGAGAAAATACTTGGCAAAGAAAAATAAACCAGCTTTCAGTGCACCCTGTTCTTTGCAGTACATGCTGCTATTCCCAGATTAAGCTGAATAAATATTGTTTTCATGAAGATCATACAGAGCCTAAGGCATATTTAAAAGCATTTCTTGTCCTTCTTTGCCTCACTATCCCCTGCCACCACCACAACCGTGTAAAATTCTGAAAGAATGCAACTGTGGCCCTCATGAAAAAACATTTCACATGATGAAATTTACTAAATTTCCAGCTCCTGTTCAGTTTCCATATGGACAAAAATAACTGCCAGGAAGCCCCAAAAATTTGGAAGTCAACACTTAGAAATTTCTTAGAAACAGAGGTGGATCATGGAGGAAAGTGAAAATACCGCTGGCATTTCATCTCTGTCTTCATGGCAAAAAGAATAGTTTCTGAATCAGTGGTAGAGGTGGAGGAAGCTGAGCATTAAATTTCTTGTGCATCTGATTCACCTGTGGAGTCATAACATTGTGTACAGCTGATAACAAGAAGCGCAAGAAGAGAAGGGACACACAGTTCCAAACTAAGCATGCTACCTCTGGTTTCCAGTAAGAAAGGAATTGCAAGATATTTTTTGGCACAAAATCAGAATACAGTTTGAATGCAAAGTAAAAATGTTCAAAAGAAAGATGCTTTAGGCTATACCTAGGAAACCCTTCACAGGTAAGCATATGTTTTTAGGTAATGTAATCTGTCCAAACAGGAGAGCCCTGTTTCATCAGACACGTGTCTGTTCTGATGAACCGGGTACTAAGCTATCAGGGAACATCTTTGCTGAAAACTGAGGGAGAACACCTTATGCTGCTCAGAAAATATATTCTCCTATGGATGGAAAGGAAAAGAAGATGAGAAGAAGAAAAGTATTTACTGAGCCAGTTACCTCTGACTCACTATCTCTGCAAATACTTTTTCCCCCTCTTTACTTCTCTGTTTCTCACTGCCCCTCTCTGTTTTTACACTTTGTCATCTCTTTGAATTTTTGATGAATATTCATGTCTCCATAAAGATGCGGCCATACTATGATAAAGAACAGACTAAAGTACTTAATGCAGCCTCTTCTAATAAAGGAAACAGTTGGGTAGCAAGTCACCCATGTTAATGAGGGACATTTTACTATGACTAGCTAATGAGTAAAACTGTAGGTCTAGACCTACAGAGAAAACTCCATTGCCTTATCACAACATCACCATTCCTTAAATATATTTGGGAGATACCACCAAGTAACAATTCTTCTAACCCATTTGTGAGCTAATCAGTCACATTTACAGATCAAATAATTATTGAGCTGGGTTTTATACTAGGCACAAGGTAAAACAGGAAAAAAAAAAACAGACATAAACCTTACACTTAAGAGTCTAGGGCAAGTGTTTTCTGTAGATCATCTGCAACTATTACGGACGCTTCTCTTCACAGCTTCTTAAAACACTAGCCACTTAAGCAGCATTACCAACCAGGTAGGGTGCCTGGTTGATGGGATGAATAATGCATGAAATTCAACTTGCACTCCACTCTCCAAAATCTGCCCTACCCAGAGGAGACATCTTTTAAAAAGTCACACAAAGGCAGCATCAGACACCGAAGCCCTATTTGAAAGCAGAGTTTCCGCTTCTACATGAGTTATTGCATCTTTCCTTCCCCAGGTGTTTCCCAGTAATGCAGAGGCCATATCCACTTGTCAGACCTCAGCCATGGACCTACATGCTAGAGCTGAAGTGAATAATGTAACTTACAGCAGAAAACAAAAATCTGTATGCTAATGGGACCATGACAGCGCAGCCAATCTCAGATTCTTTAGAGGTTTGACTCAAGCCACATACTTAGTTGTCATTTTATTTTAAAGTTCCAGTCCAACTTTTCTGAGTTAGTAAGCACTCTGAAGTCTAAAGTCCTTCGTCCAGAGTCCAACCACTTTTGTCATACACATTTCTCACATAAGGAAGGCAAGAGCCTTTCTCTAACTGACTACATTCCTATACTTGTTATTAGTAAATATGCAAAACAGCAAAACATGAAGAAGGGCTATGTAGGAAGGCCAGGTTTGAGTGAATGATTTGCTGATAGAGATATACAATTTCATTCATATCATTGATTTGCTGCCAACTAGTTCCTCAGATTGTACGAAATGGAAAAAGCACAAATGTTTTGTTGTGTGTCTGCTGCTCCTATTGCAAAGATAAACCCTTAATTGGCAAGCCTTTAACATCTAATGGCATTTAATGTTTTGGTCTTATAATTTGTCTGGGCTTTGTGACAAAGTTGTTTTGTAATAATGGAAGAAAAGCTAGGATAATGCACGCATTTTTGTTTTGGTACTAAAAATGTATGCTAGCTTTAGTCAAAACAAATTTGGATCCTCTTACTTGAAAATGTACTTTTTATTCTTTTGATTAAAAAAGATTTGAGGTAAAAGCTTATAAAAGCTAATTTTATATGTAGTTCTCTAGCAGGTTACTTGTAATGTGACTCTTCCATGAATTATTTGAAATCTGTTTAGCCAATAAAGATAGCCCATCCAGAAAAAGTCAGAGTATTTTGTATTTCAATCCATGTCTTAGTTGCCTCTCACCGCCCATGATTCAAAAGCAACTAGAAACTGTACCCAAATCCAGTTTTTATCTATGATTAAATACCAGTTTCAAACAGACAAGCAAGCAGCAGTCAACACATGCATTAAGTGGCACCTAATAATCATTAATCTTCCTGACTGCTTCGTCTAATAAATTAGCTGTGTCATTCCTTCAACACAATTTTTCCTCACTGCCATGATAGGCTTCAAAGTATATCATATGAAATTGTTCTTTCTGAGAAGCAAATAAAAAAGCATGCAAAAAACTCTCAGTCTTTAACAAGGATGAGAATCCTGAGAAGAATATAAACTAATGGCATAGGTCAAAGCCAAATGTATTCCCTTGACCTTGGACTTTCAGCCTCCAGAACTGTAAGGAAACAAATTTCATGTCTTATAAATTAGTTTTAGGTATTCCATTATAAGTAACATAAACAGACTAAGACAAGACCCCTTCCCCAAAAACCAATAGAAATACATCTCATAACTCTTCTTCAACCCTAACCTAAGTTCCATTCCAAGCAACCACAAAGTAGAGATAAGCCTAGACTCAAATTCCTGAAATGCCTGATTCCTCTTCCTCAGCAGTTTCTTCTCTGAAACCCTTTATCTGACTCAAAGCATCTTCGCCTCACTTAGGTATGGCTCCATCTTAGCACTTACCATAGTAACATAAATATCGGTTAATATGTCTTTCATTCTGCAATAGTATTAGTTCCTTGAGATCCACAACTGTGTATTTGAGTCTCTGTATTCCTAGTACCAGCCATGAGACCTGGAACATAATAAATGGTCAATAGGAACCAGGAACATAAAGATGAAGCAGTACATTTCCTCCAGTACATGACGGGTTGGGAATACCCATTTTACCCATTAACTCCCTGAAGAACTCGATGAATCACTACAAAAGGTGGATTCTTCTCAAAGTTTCAGTCATTTTGAACAAATCCCATAGTTTAGTAATCTCCATTTCAAGGATGATAATATGTAAATGTGGTGAGCTTTTTTTTATAAATAGTTCATTCAACATCTCTCACATGTATGGTCAGTCCAGAAGAGCCAATATGGTATAGAATGCTACCTTAGAGAAGGTAGTAGTTTTCCTTATAGAAGAAGCTAGCAGCAGGAATAGTTACCAATTAACTACTTATCTGTGAATTTCTCCAGTTTTCCAAATCAGTTTCTTTTTATCTCAGCTCCTAACTTCTTTATGTCTGTCCTAAGAAGCTTGCTTATTTGATACACAGGCAGAATTGTTATTTCTACTCCTTAGTTACTCCTGTTAGCTGAAAGAATAACATGTTTCAAAAATATTGTTCTCCACTATTTGCTTTCATTTAACCAAATTGTAGCCTTACTTTCTTAAGCTCTTGAATAAGTTTATAATTCCATCTCTGAACACAAATCTACATTCATGAAAATGGACAGTCTTTATGCTCCTGAAAATTACATTCTGTTACTTCTTTAATGGAAAAAGATACATATATTGCCTTTGACTAGGCTGCCTTTGTGTTGATTTATGAAAAGTTGGCAATTCTAAAAGATTGGATCTTGATATGTCTGTCTTATAAACCTGTGAAGTTCTTTGATCTCCAGTTTGAATCACTAAGGTAAGCTTTTCATGAGCGGAAACAGCAGGCTTTGTTTCTCCATCTGCTACACAGCACTCCAGAGATGCCACAGGCCGAAGGAAAGTAAAAAACAGGAATTGAAAGAAAATTTCTCTGTTTTTTTTAAAGTGCTTGGAGCTAATCAAACCCAAGAGTCTAATGCTAAAGGAATAGGCAAAATGTATCAGCACTTCCATGGGAAAAGATGGGTCAGTTACCCAAACACGGGAAAATAAAATCCAGTACAAAGAAATTCTAAATTGATGTATTGTTTAAAACCTAAAATAATAAGTTAATCATTAAGAAGACTTCTTTATAAGGGCTCTCTTTCCCTTACTTTACTATGAAAATCACTTTATGAGGGTGGAACAAGAAAATATACCCCCATACAGTGAGAAAACATTCAATTTCATGAATGCAAATGCACTACTTGATATTTGGTTCCTCGACTAGGTCATTATACCATACAAAGAAATGAAATCCTGGGTGTCATATCCCCAAATTAAAAAGAAATCAGCCTACAGACTCCTTAACCAAGGCTGACAAGCTCTCCAGAAGGAAAGCTGTGGCCATTAAAACTGCCAACTGTCTATTATTATACCTTCTCTGTGTTATTATTCTATTCATAGCTAGCAGAGTTACTCTATCCTCATGAAAGCATCAGTCAAACTTCTGACTGACCACAAGAGCATTGATTAATATGGACACAAAAGCAGTCTTGTTAAAACTGCAGAATCTTCCTCCAAACAGCTCAGCCACCCAAAGCCAAACTTGCTACTGTTGTAACCAGAATACACGGCTTGTTATTTTTAATTATATCCCATCCGTAGTTAGGTCTTTCCTTTGGAACAGTGAATTATTATTCAACAACATTTGAATGAGAGGGGTGTGCATACTATCCAGCAGGGAGTCAAGAGGACGCCTCCTATGTTAGATTTGTTCATCAATTCACATAGCTAAAATGAAAGTCAAAGTACATAATGGGTATTAAGGTCTTAATTTTAGTCAGACCAGGTGTGGTGGCTCATGACTGTAATCCTAGCACTTTGGGAGGCCAAGGCAGGTGGATCACAAGGTCAGGAGTTCGAGACCAGCCTGGCCAACATCTACTAAAAACACAAAAATTAGCCAGGCATGGTGGCAGGTGCCTGTCATCTCGGCTATTCAGGAGGCTGAGGCAGGAGAATTGCTTGAACCCAGGCGGCAGAGTTTGCAGTGAGCTGAGATCGCACCACTGCACTCCAGCCTGGGTGACAGAGTGAGACTCCATCTCAAAAAAAAAGAAAAAGAAAATTTATTTTTAGTCAAACAGCATTACCCCTGCAACACAATACATCACAAATTAAATACATGGATGCTGAGAAATACATTTCAAAGCCCATAGACTCAAGTTATTTTATAATTCAAAATGAATTCTAAATGTTTTTGACATGTTGGTGGACATTTGGAGAGCTTTTGCACCTCTGGTTTTTTTGTTTTTAGTGTCAGTATTGTGCAGATTCAAAGCAGTGGTTCTCAACCAGGGATCAGTTTTATTCCCCCAGGGAATTTGACAGTGTCTGAAGAGAATTTTAGTTGTTATTAATGTAACTGGAGAGAGGAGAGAGGTGCCACAGACTAGTCCTTAGTGACCAGGAATGCTGCTAAACATCCTCCAACACACAGAACAGCCCTCACAACAAAGAAGTATCTGGTTTAACACGTCATTAGTGCCCTGCGTGGGTGAGAAAACCAGGTTTAGAGGAAAATAGAAATAAGAAGTTTTTATTCTTTTATTATTTTATCAAATTAATGAATTAACTAATATTAAAAGTTAAATAGCACTAACAGAACCTCTCATGAAAAAAACAGCAGTCCTCTGAACTGCATTTTCCCATCTTGAGTTTTCCTTTACAAACATTACATTATTTCATCTGACTACCCTTTATTTCTAAAGTATATACTTATACCAAAACTTCTTGATTTAAGCAAGTTTAGATATTATTATTGTACTTTATTTTGCAGTGAGATGATTTAGCACTCTTTTAACATTTCACTCTTTCACTTTCTTCTCTGACCTTACCTTTTCTTCCGTTTTCCATTTCTTGCTGGAAGATTTTTCTAACTTTACTTCCAACCCTTTAATTGAACTTAATTTCAGCTGCTTTACTTTAATTTTTATTCCCAAAGGCTCTTCCTTGAATTCTTTTCACTTATTATTCCTTTTATTATTCCTTTTTTTCTTTTCAGTAGCAACTTGTTTTTGTTTCAGGAATAAAATAGTTCCTCACACTTCTTTAAGGTTATAAGCTACAAATTTTTTTGAAATTTTCCTTTGCTCACTGCTTTGTTTCTATTTCCTTTGAGATCTGTTTTTGTCTGCCTTTGATAGTCAAACTCTCTGATAGGAGAACATTTATTTCAGCATCTGGTGATATTTTGCTGTCCATTTATGTTTAAAAGTTAGAAATTGAAAGGCCATGTATGCATGGGTAGAGTTTGCCTACTAAAGATGTCACAGAGCACAATCTGGCAATAATTGGCCATATTGATGGTCATCCCAACTGCCAGTTGGACTGCCAGCTGCCAGTCCCATCCTGCCTATTCATCAGGATAGGCTATGCCCAACCAAAAAAAAAAGTTTAGTGATTCAACACACAGGGGCAGAGTGTGCACTACAAATCAAAGTGGCTCTTTAGGGCAGGTATACTTCTCATGGTAGCTCAGCCATTTAGGCTGCTTCCAGATTGTAGTTCCTTCACACCAAAACACAGCTTCTGTGGTCACCACGGAACAGTGACCATATCACTTTCCTTCACACCCCATTGGCCACAAACAGCTACATGACTCCATCTAACTGCAAGAGGGTGGGGGACATTTCAACATTCAGCAGGAAGTCATTCAGCTGCTCACATCTTTAAAAGGGGTATATCTTTTTTATAGCTTTTGTGTGTGGGTACATAGTAAGTGTATATATTTGTAGGCTACATGAGATATTTTGATACAGGCATGTAAGGGTAATAATCACACCAGGATAAGTGGGATATCCATCACTTCAAGCATTTATCCTTTGTGTGACAATCGAATTATAATCTTTTAGTTATTTTTAAATGCACAATTAAATTGTCTTTGACTATACTCACCCTGTTCTGCTAGCAAATACTAGATATTACTCATGCTTTCTATTTTTGTACCCATTAACCATCCTCACTTACCCCTATGCTTCTACTCCTCTTCCTAGCCTCTGGTAACCATCTTTCTTCTCTCTATCTCCATGAGTACAATTATTTTAATTTTCAGCTCCCACAAATAAGTGAGAATATGCAGTTTGCCTTTCAGTGCCTCGCTTATTTTACTTAACATAATGACCTCCAGTTCCATTGAGATTTTAACACATGACAGAATCTCATTCTTTTTGTGGCAGAATAATATTCCATTGTGTATATGTGCCACATTTTCTCTAACCATTCATCTGCTGATGGACACTTAGGTTGATTCTAAGTCTTGGCTATTGTGCATAGTACTGCAATAAACATGGGAGTGCAGATATCACTTTCATATACAGATTCCCTTTCTTTTTGGTATATCCCTTGAAGTGAGATTGCTAGATCCTATGGAAACTCTATTTTTAGTTTTCTGAGGAACATCCAAACTATTCTTCATAGTGGTTGTACTAATTTACATACCCACCAACAGTGTACAAAAGTTCCCTTTTCCCCACATCCTTGCATTTGTCATTACCTAACTTTTGGATAAAAGCCATCTTAACTAGAGTGAGGGGATATCTTATTGAAGTTTTGATTTACATTTCTCTGATGATCAATTATGTTGAGTACTTTTTCATATACCTGTTTGTCATTTGTTTGTCTTCTTTTAAAAAGTGTCTACATAAATGTTTTGCCCATTTTAAAATCAAATTATCAGATTTTTTTTCCCCATAGAGTTGAGGCTATTAATCCTTGTCAGATGGTTAGTTTGCAAATATTTTCTCCCACTCTATGGGCTCTCTCTTCACTTTGCTGATTGTTTCCTTTGCCATGCAGAAACTTTTTGACTTGATATGATCCCATTTCTCCCTTTTTGCTTTGGTTACCTGTGCTTGTGGGGTATCACTCAAGAAACCTTTGCCCAGTCTAGTGTTCTGGAGAGCTCCTCCAATGTTTCTTTGGTTTGTTTGTTTGTTTGTTTGTTTTGAGACGGAGTCTCACTCTGTCGCCCAAGTTTGAGTGCAGTCGTGCCATCTCGGCTCACTGTAAACTCCACCTCTCAAGTTCAAGCGATTCTTCTTCCTGAGCACCCCAAGTAACTGAGATTATAGGCACACAACACCATCCCTGGCTAATTTTTTGTATTTTTAGTAGAGAGGGGGTTTCACCATATTGGTCAGGCTGGTCTCAAACTCCTGACCTCAGGTGATCCACCTGTCTCAGCCTCCCAAAGTGCTAGGATTATAGGTGTGAGCCAACTGTGCCCAGCCAGTGTTTTCTTTTAGTAGTTTTGTAGCATGAGGTCTTAGATTCAAGTCTTCAATTCATTTTAGTTTAATTTTTTTGTATGGTGACAGACAGGAGTCTAGTTTCATTCCTTTGCATATGGACATCCAATTTCCCAAGCATCATTTATTGAAGACACTGTCCTTTCTCCCAGTGTATGCTATTGGCATCTTTGTCAAAAATAAGTTCACTGTTGATGTATGGATTGTTCTCTGGGTTTTCTATTCTGTTTCATTAATCTACATGTTTGTTTTTATGCTAGTACCATGCTGCTTTTGTTATTATAGCTCTGTGGTATTTCTTTCTTTTTTCTTTCATTCTGTCTTTCTTTCTCCCACTCGTCCCTTCCCTTTCCATAGGTGAAAGCTCTTCATTTTGGGGCCACCACTACCACAGACCCCCAGAGAATACTGCTAGGCCACCAGTGATGTTCCCTTAAGACCCAAGAGCTTTTCAGCCAGTTTTGGTAAATGCTGCCAGGCCTGGGACTCACTCTTCAGGGCAGTGGATTTCCCTCTGGCCCAGGGCAGGTCCAAAAATGTCATCCAATAGCAAAGTCCTGAAATCAGAGGCCATTAGAGCCCACTCAGTGCTCTACCCACCACGGTTGAGCTGGTACCTAATGTGCAATTAAAAGTCCCCTTTACTTTTCACTCCACTTTTCTCAAGCAGAAGGAGTCTTTCCCCATAACCACCATGCCTGGAAATGTCCTGATTCTCACCAGAAGGCTGCTAGTCTCAGACTCTTACCCAACTCCTATGGCATACTACCTGGCTATTACTGCTGGTTATTCAGGGCCCAAGAGCTCTTTAGTCAGCAGGTGATGAATGCTGACAGGACTGGGTCCTTCTCTTCAAGGCAGTGGGTTCCATTCTCACACAGGGTGTATCTAGAAATGTCATCTGGGAGCTAGGGCTTGTAAATGGGATTTCATGGCTCTGACAAGTGCCTTATCCTCCTGTTGCTGAGCTAGAACTCAAGATTTAATACAAAGTCTTCTTTAGTGTTCCCTTTCCTATTCCTCAAGCAGAAGGAAGGAGTATCTTTTGGAGCCACAAGCTAGACAGCCTGGGTTTGAGGAAGGCATGGTGCAAGTCTCTGTTAGCCACCCAGGCTGGTCTCTCAGTAAGTCCGACATCCCCCAAATCCACTAGCTGTCAGCCCAGTTCAGCACAAGAACTTGCCTAGGAGTTGCAGTCCTTTGGCCTAGACTGCTTTCAAGTTTATTTATTACCCCAGAGCCCTTTAGCTTATGGTGGTGAGGTTGCCAGAACTCAAGTTCCATCCATTGGGATGGGAAATTTTCCCTCTGGCTAGGATGGGTTTAAATTCTCCCACGCTGTGTGGGCATCAGCTGAGTTGAGCCTGGTTCTGCTTTTTGTTGTAACAGGGCAGCACTGAGTTTAATGCAAATATTATCACTGTGCTTTCCCTCTCCCAAGCAAGCAGATTCGCTCTTTATGCCACATGTCCACTGCCAGGGAATGAGGAAGGGGTACTGTTGGTGATTCAAGACTGTCTTTCTTACCTTTTTCCAGTGCCTCTTCAAGCTATAAAGTTAAAACCAGGTATTGTGGGTGCTCACCTGATTTTTAGTTCCATGAGGGTGCTTTTTCTGTGTGTAGATAGTTGTCAAATTGGTGTTCTTGCAGAGGAGACAATCAGTGGAGACTTCTATTTGGCCCTCTTGCTCAATCCCCAGAAAGGATTTATCTTTAAAAAAGGAGAAAACATGCAGAAATGGGGTTGTGAATATTTGGAGAGTTTAAAATATTCAACAGGGAATGACAGATACAGGTGAGCGGATGGAAGGCAGCAAACCACACTGCCAAGTGTGTACCTATGCAACAATCTTGCATGTTCATCACATGTACCCCAAAACCTAAAATGCAATAAAAAAAATCTACATCAGTCTTTCACACTTAATAGTGAAAGACTAAAGAGTTGTAAATAAAGAATGTTTATTCTCACAAAAAAAAAATATATATATATATTCAACAGGAACATATCCACCTTTCCTCTCATCTTGAAATATTCTTCCTTTTGGCTTCTTTAAGGTTGGAATTGTTCAGAGAGAGAAGAAAAGAAAAAAAAATACATTTCTGTTTCTTTTTGTCTTTATTTGAATCTCCATGCATGGAACTCTCCTTAGAAATATAAATCAACATAGAAATGTAGTTAATGGTACTGTGACCATCAGATCGATTGTTAAGGAAGGGGAATGCTGTTTTTAAGTTTTCACACACCTTTTAAAACTTCAATCACTACATTTACAAATTCACTAACTTTAAGATGAAGGCATAAATGTATAGTCCAGTTATCTATTTCTTCTTAACAAACCACTCCAAACCAAACTTAGTGTCCTGAACAATAACCTTTGTTCTGCACTTACAGACTAAGCAGAGCCAGGAATTTAGAAAGACTAAAGCTGGTCTCTGTTCCATGATGCCTGGGACTTCATCTGGGAAGACTTCAACCCTGAAGAGGCGACTAAATAGCTGGGGGCTAAGATCATATCAAGGATCATTCACGTCCATATCTGAAAGTTAATTCTGTCTATTGCCTGCAATTGGACATCCTAAATGTGACACCTCCACATATCTATATGGGCTTCCTCACAGCCTGATTCCAAGAGCAAACATTCTAAGAGAACAGGACAGAAGAGTGTCATAATTTTATGACCTAGTTTCAAAGTCATCAAGCCTCCCTTCTCATTTTTTTTTCTTTTTTTGAGACAGAGTCTTGCTCTGTCACCCAGGCTGGAGTGCAGTGACACAATCTCTGCTTGCTATATCCTCTGCCTCCTGGGTTCAAGTGATTCTTATGCCTCAGCCTCCCAAGTAGCAGTGATAAGAAGTGCCCTGCCCACCACCATGCCTGGATAATTTTTGTATTTTTACATATATATATAGATAGATACATAGAAATAGATAGATAGATAGATAGATAGATAGATAGATAGAGATTTTTTTATTGCACTTTAGGTTCTGGGGTACAGGTGCAAAACATGCAAGATTGTTGCATAGGTATACACATGGCAATGTAGTTGGCTGCCTCCATCCCCCATCACCTGTATCTGGCATTTCTCCCCATGTTATCCCTCCCCACCCTCCTTAACTCCTACTATCCCTCCCCTACTCCCCACCAACAGACCCGTGTGTGATGCTCCCCGCCCTGTGTCCATGTGTTCTCATTGTTCAACACCCGCCTATGAGTGAGAATATATGGCATTTGTTTTTCTGTTCTTGTTTCAGTTTGCTGAGAATGATGGTTTCCAGATTCATCCATGTTTCTAAAAAGGACACAAACTCATCGTTTTTTATGGCTGCATTGTATTCCATGGTGTATATGTGCCACATTTTCCTTGTCCCATCTATCATCAATGGGCATTTGGGGTGGTTCCAGGTCTTTGCTCTTGTAAATAGTGCCGCAATGAACATACATGTACATGTGTCTTTATAATGGAATGATATATAATCCTTTGGATATACACCCAGTAATGGGATTGCTAAGTCAAATGGAATTTCTATTGCCAGGTCCTTGAGGAATCACCACACAGTCTTCCACGATGGTCAAACTAATTTACACTCCCACCAACAGTGTATAAGTGTTCCTGTTTCTCCACATCCTTTCCAGCATCTGTTGTCTCCAGATGTTTTAGTGATTGCCAATCTAACTGGTGATGAGATGGTATCTCAATGTAGTTTTGATTTGCATATCTCTAATGACCAGTGATGATGAACATTTTTTCATGTTTATTGGCCTCATAAATGTCTTCTTTGGAAAAGTGTCTGTTCATGTCCTTTACCCACTTTTAAATGGGTTTTTTTCTTGTAAAGCTGTTTTAGTTCTTTGTAGATTCTGGATATTAGCCCTTTGCCGGATAGGTAGATTGGAAAATTTTTTCCCATTCTGTTGGTTGCCAGTTCACGCTAATGATTGCTTCTTTTGCTATGCAGAAGCTCTGGAGTTTAATTTGATACCATTCGTCTATTTTGGCTTTTGTTGCCAGTGCTTTTGGTGTTTTAGTCATGAAGTCCTTGCCTATGCCTATGTCCTGAATGGTTTTGCATAGGTTTTCTCCTAGGGATTTTAGGGTGTTAGGCCTTAAGTTTAAGTCTTTAATCCATATGGAGTTAATTTTAGCAGGAAGGAGTCCAGTTTCTGCTTTCTGCCCATGGCTAGCCAGTTTTCCCAACATCATTTATTAAACAGGGAATCCTTTCCCCATTGCTTGTTTTTGTCAGGTTTGTCAAAGATCAGATGGTTGTAGATGTGTGGTGTTGCCTCTGAGACCTCTGTTCTGTTCCATTGGTCTATATCTCTGTTTTGGTACCAGTACCATGCTGCTTTGATTACTGTAAACTTGTAGTATATTTTGAAGTCAGGTAGCCTAATGCCTCCAGCTTTGTTCTTTTTGCTTAGAATTGTCTTAGCTGTGCAGGCTCTCTTTTGGTTCCATATGAAGTTTAAGATTGTTTTTACCAATTCTGTGAAGATGGTCACAGGTAGCTTGATGGGGACAGTGTTGAATCTATGAATTACTTTGGGCAGTATGGCCAGTTTCACAATATTGATTCTTCCTAACCATGAACAAGGAATGTTTTTCCATCTGTTTGTGTCCTCTCTCATTTCACTGAGCAGTGATTTGTAGTTCTCCTTGAAAAGGTCCTTTACATCCTTTGTTAATGGTATTCCTAGGTATTTTATTCTCTTTGTAGCAATTGTGAATGGCAGTTCCTTCTTGATTTGGCTCTCTTTAAGTCTGTAACTTGTGTATAGGAATGCTTGTGATTTCTGCACATTGATTTTGTATCCTGAGACTTTGCTGAAGTTGTTTATCAGTTTCAGGAAATTTTGGGCTGAGACAATGGAGTCTTCTAAAATATAATCATGTCATCTGCAAATAGAGACAATTTGACTTCCTCCTTTCTTAATCGAATACACTTTATTTCTTTTTCTTGCCTGATTGTTCTGGCTAGAACCTCCAATACTATATTGAGTAGGAGTGGTGGGAGAGGGCATCCTTGTCTAGTGCCAGATTTCAAAGGGAATGCTTCCAGTTTTTGCCCATTCAGTATGATATTGGCTATAGATTTGTCATAAATAGCTTTAATTGTTTTGAGGTATGTTCCTTTGATACCTAGTTTATTCAGAGTTTTTAGCATAAAGTGCTGTTGAATTTTGCCAAAGGCCTTCTCTGCATCTATTGAGATAATCATGTGGTTTTTATCTTTGGTTCTGCTTATGTGATGGATTACGTTTATACACTTGCATAAGTTGAACTAGCCTTGCATCCCTGGAATGAAGCCTACTTGACTTTGACGGATAAGCTTTTTGATGTGCTGTTGCAATGGGTTTGCCAGTATTTTACTGAAGATTTTTGCATCTATTTCAGCATGGATATTGGCCTGAAGTTTTCGTTTTTTGTTGAGTCTCTGCCAGGTTTTGGTATCAGGATGATGTTGGTCTCATAAAATGATTTGGGAAGGATTCCCTCTTTTTGGATTGTTTGGAATAGTTTCAGGAGAAGTGGTACCAGCTCCTCTTTATATATCTGGGAGGATTCAGCTGTGAGCCCTTCTGGACCTGGGCTTTTTTTGGTTGGTAGGCTATTAATTGTTGCCTCAACTTCAGACCTTGTTATTGGTCTATTCAGGGTTTTGACTTCTTCCTGGTTTAGGCTTGGGAGGGTCAGGTGTCCAGGAATTTTATCCATTACTTCTAGGTTTACTGGTTTATGTGCACAGAGTTGTTTGTAGTAATCTCTGATGGTAGTTTGTATTTCTGTAGAATCAGTGGTGATATCCCCTTTATCATTTTTTATTGCATCTATTTGATTCTTCTCTCTTTTCTTTTTTATTAACCTGGTTAGTGGTCTATTTTGTTGATCTTTTCAAAAAACCAGCTCCTGGGCTGGGCGCGGTGACTCAAGCCTGTAATCTCAGCACTTTGGGAGGCCGAGGCGGGTGGATCACGAGGTCGAGAGATCGAGACCATCCTGGTCAACATGGTGAAACCCCGTCTCTACTAAAAATACAAAAAAAATTAGCTGGGCATGGTGGCGCGTGTCTGTAATCCCAGCTACTCAGGAGGCTGAGGCAGGAGAATTGCCTGAGCCCAGGAGGTGGAGGTTGCGGTGAGCCGAGATCGCGCCATTGCACTCCAGCCTGGGTAACAAGAGCGAAATTCCGTCTCAAAAAAAAAAAAAAAAAAAAACCAGCTCCTGGATGTATTGATTTTTTAAAGGGTTTTTTGTGTCTCTATCTCCTCAGTTCCTCTCTGATCTTAGTTATTTCTTGTCTTCTGCTAGGTTTTGTGTTTTTTTGATCTTGCTCCTCTAGCTCTTTCAATTTTGATAATAGGGTGTCAATTTTAAATGTTTTCTTCCTTCTCATGTGGGCATTTGTTGCTATATATTTTCCTCTGGACACTGTTTTAAATGTGTCCCAGAGATTCTGGTATGTTGTGTCTTCATTCTCAGTTTCAAAGAACATCTTTATTTCTGCCTTCTTTCATTGTTTATCCAGTCAACATTCAAGAGTCAGCTGTTCTGTTTCCATGAAGTTGTGCAGTTCTAAGTTAGTTTCTTAATTCTGAGTTCTAATTTGATTGGACTGTGGTCTGAGAGACTGTTTATTATGATTTTTGTTCTTTTGCATTTGCTGATGAGTGATTTACTTCCAATTATGTGGTCAATTTTAGAGCAGGTATGACGTAGTGCTGAGAATATTGCATATTCTGTGGATTTGGGGTAGAGCGTTCTGTATATATCTATTAAGCTTGCTTGGTCCAGATCTGAGTTCAAGTCCTGGATATCCTTGTTAATTTTCTGACTTGTTGATGTGTCTAATATTGACAGTGGAGTGTTAAAGTCTCCCATTATTATTGTGTGGGAGTCTAAGTCTCTTTGTAGGTCATTAAGAACTTGCTTTATGTATTTGGGTGCTCCTGTATTGGGTGCGTATATATTTAGAAACGTTAGCTCTTCTTGTTGCATTGATCCTTTTACCATTATGTAATGCCCTTCTTTGTCTCTTTTGATCTTTGTTGGTTTAAAGTTTATTTAATCAGAGACTAGGATTGCAAGTCCTGCTTTTTTTGTTCTCCATTTGCTTGGTAAATCTTCCTCCATCACTTTACTTTGAGCCTATGTGTGTCTTTGTATGGGAGATGAGTTTCCTGGATACAGCACACTGATGGTTTTTGACTTTTTATCCAATTTGCCAGTCTATGTCTTTTGATGGGGCATTTAGCCCATTTACATTTAAGGTTAATATTGTTATTTGTGAATTTGATCCTGCCATTTTGATGCTAGCTGGTTGTTTTGCCCATTAGTTGATGTAGTTTCTTTACTGTATCAATGCTTTTTACCATTTGGCATGTTTTTGGAGTGGCTAGTACTGGTTGTTCCTTTCTACATTTAGTGCTTCTCTCAGGAGCTCTTGTAAGGCAGGCCTGGTGGTGACGATCTCTCAGTAATTGCTTGTTCACAAAGGATTTTATTTGTCCTTTACTTATGAAGCTTAGTTTGGCTGGATATGAAATTCTAGATCGAAAGTTCTTTTCTTTAAGGATGTTGAATATTGGCCCTAACTCTCTCCCAGCTTGTAGGATTTCTGTGGAGAGATCCACTGTGAGTCTGATGGACTTCCCTTTGTGAGTAACCCGACCTTTCTCTCTGGCTACCCTTAGCTTTTTTTCCTTGATTTCAACCTTGGTGAATCTGAAGATTATGTGCCTTGGAGTAGCTCTTCTTGAGGAATAACTTTGTGATGTTCTCTGTACTTCCTGGACTTGAATATTGGCCTGCCTTGCTAGGTTAGGGAAGTTTTCCCGAATAATGTCCTGAAAAGTGCTTTCCGGCTTGGATTCATTCTCCCCATCACATTCAAGTACACCTATCAAATGTAGATTAGGTCTTTTCACATCATCCCATATTTCCTGGAGGCTTGTTCATTTCTTTTCACTCTTTTTTCACTAATCTTGCCTTCTCATTTTATTTCATTGAGTTGATCTTCTATCTCTGATATCCTTTCTCGTTTGGAGAAAGGATTCAGCTATTGAATCTTGTGTATGCTTAGTGAAGTTCTTATGTCATTTATATTCTTCTCTAAGATGTTTATTCTTGTTAGCATTTCATCAATTCTTTTTTCAAGGTTCTTAGTTTCTTTGCATTGGGTTAGAACATTTTCTTTTAGCTCAGAGAAGTTTGTTATTACTCACCTTCTGAAGCCTATTTCTGTCAATTCATCAGACTCATTCTCCATCCAGCTTTGTTCCTTTGCTGGTGATGAGTTGTGATCCCTTGGAGGAGGAGAGGCGTTCTGATTTGGGGTATTTTCATCCTTTTTGTGCTGGTTTCTTCCCATCTTGGTGGATTTATCTCTCTGTGGTCTTTGTAGTTGGTGACTTTCAGACGGGGTATCCAAGTGGACATCCTTTTTGTTGATGATGAAGTTATTTCTTTCTGTCTTTTATTTTTCCTTCTAACAGTCAGGCCCCTCTGGTGTAGGTCTGCTGGAGGTCCACTCCAGACCCTGTTTGCCTGGGGACCACCTGCGGCGGCTGCAGAACAGTAAGGGTTGCTGCCACTTTCTTCTTCTGTTATCTTCATCCCAGAAAGATCGCCAGATGTCAGTCTGAGCTCTCCTTTATGAGGTGACTCTTTGGATATACAGAGGTCAGGGAGCTGCTTGAGGAGACTGTCTGTCCCTTATAGGAGCTCAAGTGCTGAGCTGTGAGCTCCATTGTTCTGTTCAGAGCTGCTGGGAAGGTACGTTTAGGTCTGCTGCAGAGGAACTCATAACCACCTTTTTTGCCCAGGTGCTCTGTCCTGGGAAGGTGGGGCTTTATTTATAAGTTCCTGATGTGCTGCTGCCCTTTTTCAGAGCTGCCGTGCCCAGTAAAGAGGTAGCCTAGTTACAGTCTGCCAGCAGAAGCATTGCTGAGCTGCTGTGGGCTCTGCCTAGCTGCTGTGTGAACTTCCTTGTAGTTTCATTTATAGAGGTATAGTTAGAACTGCCTCAGTAATGGCAGGCTGCCTCTGTAATGGCAAACTGCCTCAGTAATGGTGGATTGCCTCAATAATGGCAGACTGCCTTAGTAATGGTGGACTGCCTCGGCAATGGCAGACTGCCTCAGTAGTGGCAGACTGCCTTGGTAATGGCATACACCCTTCCCCCAACAGAGCTTGACTGTCCCAGGTCCGGCTGCACTTGCTGCGAAACTCTCAGTCCAGAGCATTTCATATTGCTGGTCTTTGTGGGGGTGGGACCCACCAAGCTAGATCACCTGGCTCCCTGTTTCATCCCCCTTTTTTTCATTTGAATGGGCAGCTCTCTCTCCAAGGCGTTCCAGGCACCAGTTGAAACGACCGCCTAGATTTCTGTGAGTTTTTGTTCAGAAACCCTCTGTGCTGGTTGGAAACTCATGGTGATTTTCAGCCCAGGAATCTCCTGGTCTGTGGGCAGTAATAACTCATTTGGAAATGCAGTGTTCACTCAGCCTCTGTGTTTTCTTGCTGGGAACTACACTCCAAAGCTATTTCTATTTGGCCATCTTGGATCTGCCTAATTTTTATATTTTTAGTAGAGATGGAGTTTTACCATCTTGGCCAGGCTAGTCTTGAAATCCTGACCTCAGATGATCTGCCTGCCTTGGCCTCCCAAAGTGCTGGAATTACAGGCATGAGCCACCAAACCCCGCCTTCACTTCTCATATTGAGGCAGTCACAAAGGCCAATCCACCTTCAAAGGTAGGGGGCATAAATCCATCTCTTGATAGGGAAATGCCAAGGTTCTAGAAAAGTATGTAAGATGAGAGATGTTGCCTAACATAGAGAAATAAGAGTTTACCATTATAGTCCTACGTAACAACTTACATAGGAACTTTACTTATAAACAAGCTTCATTATCATTTTGCAGCCTCATCATGTCCTGCAAAATTGAATATTCAAAGGTTTAGCTGTCTAAGAATAAAAATTCAGCAATTTAGAAAAAAATGCAAAGCCAAAAATCACAAAAGGTGACTATATTATGAATTATTCTAAAGGTAGTAATGTTATCCATCATTTTCTCACTCTAGGAGTGCTTGTGGGAAGGGTTAAGGGAGAGACAAATCTGTGGGTACATAAAGTATAGAGAACAATTTATTTCATCAAAGGGTTATCTACTTTTCCATTTTCTCCATTATCTAAAATTCAGTATAACATGATGAAGAACAAGATTTGACAAACAGATCCCTAGGCTGGAATTTAGTTGCGAAATTTATTCATTAAATTAACTTTAAAATTTTGAGTTTCTATAACATAGTGAGAGATACAACAGAAACAAGATACTTCCTCTGTGTACTCAAGAAGCTTTTACTCTAATAAGCAAGCTAGCAATATATCGTAATAAATGCTAGGTGGATATACATGGGGATTCCTCAGATATTTAGACAGCTGTTCATAGTCAATATCCATTCTGAATGGACTGTTCTCTGTTTTGATTGCTTGGTACCAATGCCACAGCAGGTGATAAACATTTTCAGTAGCACCCCTGATGCTATTATAATGTGAGTGTAACTGAGTGTCTAGACTGCATGGGGAATGCAAGTAATACACTAGAGATGTAGCATAGAATGAAAAGTGTGGAGTGGCAATGGAAGAGTCTGGAGAAATAAACTGTGGGTCTTCTATATTCTTCTGGGGTAAATGAAAGAACTATTGAAGGAATTTTAAACAAGAGAGCAAGTCGATTGGATTGGTCTTTTGAAAACATTACTTTACCTGGTCAGTGAAAGATTAAAAGGAGCAAGGTGTTAAGCAGATAGCAGAAGGCAATTTCCAGAATCCAGAGAAAAGAAAAGAAAAGCAAAAGGCAATACAAATGGAGGAAAGTAGACAAATATTTAAAAGGTGGAATCTGAAGGATTTTGTGATTATTGGAAATAAATGACACAGAGGGTTGGGGGCAGAGTTTTTAAGGATGACCTTTAGATTTCTGGTGTGACAACTAGGAGGATGGCTACTACCAAAGACACAACCTTGTCTAATTTTTGACCCACTGGCCATTTCACTGCAGAAAAATAGCTGTGGCAGCTCAGCTTCAGCAAAGAACACAACTCAAGCCTAACTTGACAGGGAACAGAAACTAAGAGATTTAGAAAGATGGATAGCAGATTATTTTCTTTCTCCCTTTATTTCCTCCACTAAAGATACCTGTAAAGACCTGGAGATTATAATTATCATGAGAGCAGTTAGATGAAGGATATGGAAATTTCTCAGGGGACTGGTATGGAGAAAAATATGGAGAAATTGAGTCCAAGTGGAAATCCGAAACTCACCAGAAAGAACAGAAGTTGGGCTTGAGCATTATATCCTCCTCCAAGAAATACTTTACAAGCCCTTCTATACAAAGAAAACGTACCCAATGGAGCAAGACTTCAAGAGAGCCAATAGGCTAACATGACCAAGAAATTAGGATTTTTTTTATACCTCTATTCTTTTCAGCAATTGAAATCCCCCTGAAAGTAAAAATCTTCAGGTAGGTTTGTGAAAATTCAATCATAATAGAATCTTCAAAGAAGGGCAATCAGAAAAGTGTTGTCTCAAGTCTTGGAGAAATAACAATATTGAGGTCTCTATGTGGTGGGTTCTTGCCCAGGGATTGTTTCCTCTGGGTCATCTTTCATTCCTGGAGCTCTCCAAGATGCACTTATTTATCATGAAATAGCATCTGATATTCTCTCTAATTCTGCAAATTTCCCTTAAAATTATATAATGTGTAGGTCCTGTAGCTTAAGTAATTATTAGTTATATTTCAGCTCCAAATCTCTTTATTTTATCTCTAAATAATCTTCCTAGAGACTTTGTCATGTTTAGAAGAGGTCATTCTGAGGCATTATTTCAGTCTCTCCAAAAGTCGTTCATTGTATCACCTTAAATAACCTATAGAGATTTTGTTTAACTTTTTCCTTATAATAGTTTTTGGGCTACCACTACTAGAATTGATTAAAATATCCCTCTTCAGAGACAATAGGAGTTCTCCATACCCCAGATTTACTAAATTGTGTCTCAGCTTTGCAAAGTTTATCTAAGAATGTGTCATTGTTTCACAGAATTTTGAAATTGGCAGTACCCAGACTCAATCCCTCTCATCCTCTCCTCTGATTTCAGCTATGGGTGAATGTATATATCCAGAATGGTTTGGACTTCACATTGACAGTATCTCACCTCAAAGATGCGCTATGCCTCCTGGCTTTCTGCCCCCAGGTAGCTCAGATCAGCAGCTAATGTGTAGCTCAGAAACTCAGGAGAGGAAGTATCCCCAAGAGCAACTCTGAGCTTATGGGGGATGGAACTGATTGTTCCATCTCCCTTCTTCTGGAAGGCAATTCTTGGAGGTGCTCTTTATGCTTCTCGTGAGGTCCCAACGGATGGAATTCCATTTCCCCCATCAGTAGCTTCAGTAATATTCCCTTATAGTAGTTCTTCCTCCTTCCTTGTCCCACTTTCTCCAGGTCTTTCCTCCTTCTTTCGGGGATGACTGACCAAAATAAGTCACCTGCACACAAACTCTTTCTTTGGCTCTGCTTTTAGGTAATACCTGAACTAAGAAAGCTATTCTCCAGTCAAATCCTTTCATTTTAAAGATAGGAAACCTCTTGTACAAGACTACAGTATTCGTTACAACAGAAACTAAACCTCAAAGCTCCTAGCTTCTAGAATAGGGAGTTTTATTTTACTGCCTAAGATTCCATCAAACATTGAACAGTGTAAGAGGGTAAGTGCTGAACTGTACTGGAATAGATCTTCAGAGCTGCTGACATTCAGAAGAGATAGCCAGGAGTGAGCACTGGTGAAGGCAGGGAGGGCGTTACAGAAAAAGGAAACTTACATTGGGCCTTAAATAAATGTATAGGCATGTGTAGGGTATTCCAAGAAAAGGAAACAATGAATGAAAAGTGTTACAGGTAGTTAAACAGGCATGATTGGGGCAGGAAAAGGCTCTCCCCCTACTCAACAGGCATATCAGGTAATGGATGGGCAATTACCACATTGAAACGGGAGAGTTATCTGACCCCCTTGCACCACTTGTGACAGGGGTGTGGCTCATTTGCTGCCGCTGCTGCTCAAACCCTTTATGGGCAGAAGAGCAGGCACAGGAGCCAGGGCAAGCCCTTTTGGGCTCCAGAACCACAGTGGCATCTAGGGATGTGTTATAATTAATGTTCTTTTAGCAGTTGCCATCCACAGATAGCTAAGTGTTAAACCAGCTTAGCATAGAGTCAGGGTGACAGCCTTTTACACCCTGCCTTCTTGGTACGCAGCTGCACATCTGGCATCCAGGAAGAATCAGGTCACACACTGACTTGAAGGATGGCATATGCTGGGATTTTTTTTTTTCTTTTTGAGTGGTGGAGGTGGCTCTCAGCAGGATGGAAGGGGAACTGGAAACGGGATAGAGTAGAAAGATTATCTTCCTCTGAAGTTTGGCTGTCCTGTGGCCAATATCTCTGACTGTCCCTAGCAAAATTCCTCTTGAAATTCAGATACTCTTTCTCTTTTCTCCTTCTCTACCATACCACTCTGCCTCTCTTCTGCTCCTCTGCTCATCCACTCATGGAGCCTGGAGTTTGGGGTTTATATGGGTATAGGATGGGGGGCATGGTGGGCCAAAAGGCAAGACGGGTGCAGAAACAGGAATGCCTGTTTCCATTAAGGGCTGCAGATTTCCAGGTTTGAGGGTGGAGCCTCTGCCGGGGAACCATCCTCTCCTACCCAGTATTTCTGCCTCTGTCCATACCAACATTGTCTCTCTAAAAATGTCTATACCTGGATCTCCTGATGGTCTACAGCAGGCGTCCCCAAACTTTTTACACACGGGGCCAGTTCACTGTCCCTCAGACTGTTGGAGGGCCGTCACATACTGTGCTCCTCTCACTGACCACCAATGAAAGAGGTGCCCCTTCCTGAAGTGCGGTGGGGGCCGGATAAATGGCCTCAGGGGGCCGCATGTAGCCCCGTGGGCCGTAGTTTGGGGATGCCTGGTCTACAGTGTCACACTAAAGTGTTAATTGAGAGCAGGCACCAGAGAAAAGCAACTTCCCAAACAGATAAAAACACTTGAGACTGATAATAAGATCTCAGGTATTCGGTGAGTAAGCCCAGGCATGCACAGTAAGAGACAAAATGGTATTCCACCAGAAAAGGGAAGAAAGCCTCAGATGGCCTTGTGTACAACTTCCTAAACGCACTGCACATGCTCACTTCCCAAGTATAACGAGGGCATTGCACATGTGGGCAGCCTGCCCTAAGGGAAAGGCCACAAGGAAAGGGCCACAGGAAAGGGCCCTACCACAGGAAAGGGCCACAAGACCCCAAGAGTGGGCCAATATGCAAAGTCCTAGGATCAAGTACAAATGCCACATTTGTCCTTCAGCTTGGCCACTGGGGTCTCTTCCAAATGTACTTTCCTTTCTTTCCTCCTCTAACAGTCTTTTTTAAATAAACTTCCACTCCTGCTCTGAAACTTGCCTTGGTCTCTTTTTCTGCCCTAGACCCATCAGTCAATTTTTTCTTCTAAGGAAGCAAGAAATGAGGTTGTTACAGATCCGTACAGATTCACCACTGGTAACCCAAATACCTTCTACACCTAACAGAAGTATTAAAATCAAGATGAGCAGTGTGTATTCTTAAGGTATCTTGTAGATTAACCTGGCAGGTCACATTGAGGTATACAGGAATGGTGAATAGGTAGATGGTGTCAGGTTACAAAACTTCGCAAACCAAGTAAAAGAATTTAAAAACTAGCTAATCAAATGCCTTCATTTCACCCATAAAATGTTAAGAAATCTGACCACCAACACTCAACTAGAAACTGGTAAAGGTAGAGGCAAGTCCAGAATCCCTGTCTCCACAGTTTTAAATCCCATGGTTTTATTGTTGTTGTTGTTTCTGTTGTTGTTGTTGTTTGTTTGTTTGTTTCACTATCCTACTTTCCAAAGCTACCTTGACACACTTTAAAAGCAAAGAATATTTTTGTATCTTTTATATTGTAATATTCATGGAACAAAAACAAGATCCTTGGCTGGGTTTATTAGATTCGTTGCCATCTGATCATTGCTTTAGCCCTCCTGCCTTACACAACTCATTCAGCCCATACCCCATACTCCTGAAGTAGTCCTCATGGTCACTTATACCCTCATGAAAACTTCCTTTCTCTATTAAGGTTGTGCCATTCTGTTTTTCCATGTTATTTTCTCCCTTGCTCTCATTTACTGAACTTTAGCTCATTCACCCTTATTGATTGAGAACTATGTCCTGGGATCCTAAGTTCCTTTTATTTTCAGTCTTCCTAAGATTCTGTGCAGCCTTAATACCTAGACAGATGATCCATATAATACCATGGCCTCACATCTTCATGACCTCCTCGATTTCAACTATGCTCTATCCACTTCAACCACAGTCTGGACCTTGTCAACCAGAACTGCATCAACTTTGAAATCTTAATTCAGAAATATTAATCTGAATATAAACTCATATTCCTCCTTCTCTTTCACTATCTCATGTTTGTTTATTTGCTCCACCATCTACATGTAGCAGGCATTAAAGTGGGACACCGAAGAAGCAAGGATGAATGAGAGCTGGTAGCCTAGTGACAACTAACCAACAAATTAATGGAAATAACTATGATAGGGGAAGTACAGAATGCTATGGGGGCTTATTGAGGGGAACATAGGCCAGATTTGAGGGTCAGGGGCTTCTCAGGAAGTAATGTCTATGGTAGCCCTCAACAAGGCTTTTCAGATGCTTGATCCTTCAATTTTATCCTCATTCACCGCTACTCCCCTATGGCTTTGCTTCCTTCCCTCATTTGCCTAAACTCCATAAGGCAACCTTTTACCTAATCTCTTCCTCATGTGCTTAATATTGATACTAGTCTTCTTATCTTTCTTCTACAGCCATTCTGAATACTTTGGATCTTGGATAAACTTAACAATCAGCCTTCTCTGATCTTATACCGTGGCTGCTGAGAGCTTCTTGAGAAAACCACACAAATGTGCCAACTGATATCACTGATTTCTGGATCTCTGATCTCCAGTAAGCAGCATATACATAATCCTTATTCTAGTCTGATCATTTCTAGTTCCAATAACAAGTATATCAGTGTTTTCTCCTCTGTTCACAACTTCACTACGTCACCAATGTTGCCATCACACACACGTTAAATTCTAAAAACTCTTTGCAAACTTCATCTTCCATGACCTCTTTGGAGCACCTAAAATCTTGGGATCTCTCCCATTATCTTTAAACTCTCTTTTAATTTTACTTTAATGATATCACTCTCTCCTGGTTCTCTGATTGTATACTTAACAATTCCATCTTAATATCTCTTTAAGCTCTTATTCTTCCAGCTACTACTAAAACATTGATATAGTTCATAGTTTTATGTTTGATCTTCTTCTTTGACATGCCATCACAGAGACTTCATCTACTTTTGCAACTTGAAATCATCCTTCTGTATGTTCATAACTATAAATCTAGATCTGCAACTAAGACATTCTCCTGAAGTCTAGGTCAAAAGCCTACAGATACCTCTGCCTAACTTAACATACATAAAACTAAACTAAGTATTCTTATTATCTCTCCCCCATCCAATTTCAACTCAATTTTTCATCATAGTCACTCTTGAAATTTGTAATCACCAGCCACCCAACCAACAAAGACAAGTCTATGAGTTATTATATATTCCTCTCTTTTCCTCACCCCAATATCCAAAGATAATCAAATACCATTTATTCTACTTCAAAAACATTTTTTCTTATCCATCCCCTCGAAATTTGATCATGTCACTCTCTGCATCCAGATCACACAGAATTACTGGATATTGCCTCCAAATCCAGGCTATTTTATATTTCTATGGCTTTTCTCAGTTTGCTTTGTTATCTGGAATGCCCTCATTTTTCCTGTTTTGGGGGACTCAGATAATGTCACTTTCTTAATTAATATTTTCTTGACCCACTACTGACTCCCCATGCCCACCAAAACGTAACCCTCCTATGGAATTTCATATATACCCTAACAAAGCACTTATAATATTAAGACACTATAATTTTTAAGACACTATTAACTCATGGGATTGTTTGCCTGTCCTATCTATAGGCCATATCCAAACTATTAAGCCAAAATATTCCTCTAGAAAGAGACCATTTCTGAATTTACTTTGTATCTCCGGGATCTAGCTTAGTGCCTGGATCAGCAAATATTTCTTGAATAAATGAACAAATAAATTCATAACAACATACAATGTCTGTACTACATCATTTTTGTGCAGCTGACACTTGAGAACATTGAGAGCATGGGCTTTGGAGACATATAAATGTAGGTTTAAATTCTCTGCTCCACATGGCGTAAGTTGTCTGTCCTTAACAGGTTAGCATCTTAAAATTTCAGTTTACTCATCTGTAAAATAAAAATAATACTACTACCTCATTCAGTTCTTGTGATGATTAAATAAATGGAGGAAATGTGTAAAAAGAAACCAGGGGACAATTGTCATAAAGCAAAGACTTAAATGCATATTAGTTATTAACATTATTACCCAAGCTGGGCGCAGTGGCTCATGCCTGTAATCCCAGCACTTTGGGAGGCAGGTAGATCATGAGGTCAGAAGTTCAAGATCAGCCTGGCCAAGATGGTGAAACCCCGTCTCCACTAAAAATACAAAAAAATTAGCCAGGCATGGTGGCATACACCTGTAATCCCAGCTACTCAGGAGGCTGAGACAGAGATTTGCTTAAACCGGGAGATGGAGGTTGCAGTGAGCTGAGATCACGCTACTGCACTCCAGCCTGGGTGACAGAGTCTCAGAAAATATGTATATATTATCCTATCCTTTTGCTCAAATCTTCCCTCTGTCTGGTGAGTCCCCTCCCCAGGATGGCCTTCCTTCATTTTTTAAACTAATACCTTGACTGCTTTTAAAACTTAAGTAGGCTGTTTTCTCATCTCAGACTCTGCCCTGACTTCCTCCTCCCCTTATATTCAAGTAGTACTCTTCTTTTTCACTGTTCTCAAAGTTCCTTATGCTGTTTCTCCTATAGTAAATATTATTCAGAGCATTTGTCTGTTTACTTGCCTAGCTTGCGTTAGACTATAAATTCAATAAGAATAGGACCTATGCATTTTACCTCCATAACTTAGCAACCTGCATAGCAGGTATGTTGTGTTCAATAAATGATCACTGAGAAGAAAAATACTGCCCGATAGAGCACCATGAGTGTGGTAAATGTAAATATTTTTTTATGATTCCATGGGATTAAATGGTTGATCTACTGTACCCTATAAGGTTATTTGGGTTAGATTAATCAATCCCAGTTGAATTAAGGGCTATAAATTATACTGACCTGGTCTATATGGAGGTATTGTATATAGCACATGGTAACTATACACCCTTATGAATAAGCTCTTGTTTGGATATATTTGCAGCTCTTATAGCTCTCTTATAGCTAAGTTCAAAAAGTAGGCCAAGAAGTCTAGCTAAACAGGAAGTGAAATAAAGCATGACAGCAAACTCTTTTAGTCCCAAAAGCTATTTCTTCCCAGGCTTTCTTTTTTTTAATTATTTTAAATGTTTATTGCTTTAGTCTCCATTCTGCTTAACACTATGAACTCTTGTCTTAATTGCCACATATCACTACAATGAAACCTGCAAAAGATAGCACATTTTTCTTCATGTAATTTCTTTGAGAAAAATTTTTCCCTGAAAACAGCATGGATTCCTGAGATAATGGCTTAAAATACTTATTTATAATTGGAAAGGCAGACAGACTCTTAATCATGGCACGGCTTAATTATAGCAGCATAAGTGTAATTAGCACTGTTGCAATAAATTACTAATTTATAAGATGAATTATCTTGCTTCATATTCAAAGTAGAAAGAGTTCTAAATATTATTGTATGAATTCTTAGTTTAAATTATTACCCTTCTGGATCCTGTCTGTTGATAACTAAATATCAAAATGTTTATTTCTCTCTACATGCATTAATTTTAATATCTAAAAGTTGAAAGTAGAAAAGCCAAGAAAACCAACTTACTAACCATTTTAATTGACATTATTCATTAAGCATCAATGTTCATTACCTACTTACCAATTTTTAAATTTATTTCAAATAGTTTTCAATATGTGTTATACTTGTCATTGATACATGAGTAAAAATCAGCATGGATTTATGCATAAGAAATGGTGGGGTTTAGTGACAAAGTGAGAAAAACAAGTTAATGGCTAAAAAAATACATAATAGTTCCAATTCTTCAAAAGTACCATTTTATGTTACTATAACAGTGTCTAACTTTTATTTTTCAGCTTAATGTTTCAAGTTCATTTTTAATTGATATAATTTTCTTTTAGCCATCATTCTTTACCAAGGAGGACCGTGAAAGCAAAATATTACTTTTGTGTGTGTGTGTGTGTGATGGGGCCTCACTCTGTTGCGCTGGCTGGAGTGCAGTAGCAATTCACAGATACAGTCATATCTCACTGCAGCCTCGATCACCTGGCTTCAAGCAATTCTCCAGCCTCCTGAGTAGCTGGGACTACAGAAAACATTACTATTTATAATGTCACCTACTTCCAATAGCTTTTTTCTTTTATTACTTTGCTATTCACTATAAAGTCTATTCCAGCAATAAGCTCTAGGCCAGACATATTATTGCTAGAGAAAGATGGTTATTTGTTTAAATTCCTCTTTCAATATGATTTGTTACCATAAATCCTAGGCATTCTTTCTTCCTCTTAAAAAGCACAATTAAGCAAAGAAGAATTTGCCACTATTACATCAGAGGCCAGAAAGTCTCTACAAAAGTAAATAAAGGGTTTAAACAAATTTCAAGTTATCTGAATTACAGTGTATTCAAGACAAAGTGGCTTTAAGGAGCTTGAATTCTCCTGAAAGTTGACTCGACTCTTTAATCACATTCAAATTGTATGGGGGCGATATATTGGAAGTATGTACACTTAAGCCTTGAAAAATTCAACACGTCAGTATGGGGGTTATGAGATCATTTTCTGAAAACAGAGATGTAATCACCTCATTCTCGTAGAGTCTTCATTCCCAGCATGACTCACTTCAGAGGCACTCATCAGCCACCGATCAGCTCTGCAGATTGGCCTGATGTTCAGGATCATCACAGATGTCTCTCTGATCAGCATTAATGAGACATTTGCCTCGCCAGACTTCAAGAATCCAGCCTTCATGATTTAGTGCTGAAATAATTTGCTACCATAGAGAGCCTTGGGAATCAAAGGGGAAAAACTGATTAAGAAATTCTATTTAAAATTCATTACAGAAATTATATGATTTGTAAAAAATTAACCCAGTTAAACATTTTCTTTTTTTCTCAGGGCAATATACCACGGCCTAGTTCAATCCTACTTAGCTCAATTCTTCTGCATACTCTTATAATAAAGCAATACTGACCATTTATTGTAAAAAAAAAAAATGTTAACTACATCTTAAGGTACAAATATTCAATAAAATATTAAATATATTTATTTTAAGTCAAATTGAAATCTGCAATGTTATTTGTTTTTCTCTTTACCTAACTTCTTGCCAGGCATTCTGATGATTTCTTGACAGTACCACCCTCAGCATCAGTCATAACCATTGAAGTGGCTTCCATGAGTGAGGGAAAACATCGCTTAAAGATGACATGGTCGTATCATTGACCTTGAGCTTCTCCTGAAGAAAATGAATTGGCTTACTAAAGCTGTCAAGCAGAAAGCAGAAACCATCATTTTCTAAATGTTTTCAAGGTAAAAATCCTCAGGGACAATCTTCTATCAGTGTCTCAGGCTTGATTAACTGTCTTAATTCACTATGATTAATGGCTTTTAAAACTCTGAGGCACCCAGTTTCTTTATTTCTTGTATTATGTGAACCTTGTAAGTAGGATGTTCTTCAAATGAACATTCTAACCTACACACAGACCACATCAACAACTGTAACAGATAATTATGCATTATGTCACTCAGTTAATATGAAAGACATTTCTAGGTAAGGCCTTCCTTTCATTTAAATAGAGATGTCAATTTCTTACCCCAAAATACACATCTCCTCACACAAGCAATTTATCTTTCATCAACACATGACACTGTATTCTTCCTGTTTCCACAAATGATTATGTCACTTAGAAAACCTACTAATGATTCATTTTTGTCAAATAAAGATTTCAGCTGTAGTATTTAAAAATTACTTTGCTTTTTAATAGCTAGTGAATAGAAAATATTAAATAGAAGAGACAAATGTGAATGCTTATAGAATATCAAAGCTCTGCATATTCTTAAAGATAATAAAGTTCAAGTTCCAACATCCTATGTAAATTATGTAAAATTCAGTGGACTGCCATTATCTACAGTGAATAGGACAAAGGTTTCCATCTTCAATAAAAAGTAGGATCAATTACAAACTTTGAGCACAAAAATTGTGAAACTGGCACAGAAGTTTTACTGCAAATGCTGGCTAAGCACAGTGTTTCATGCCTGTTATCCCAGCACTTTGGGAGGCCAAGGTAGGGGGGTCACCTGAGGTCAGGAGCTTGAGACCAGCCTGGCCAACATGGTAAAACCCATCTCCAATAAAAATACAACAACTACATCAAAATTAGCCAGGAATGGTGGTGTGTGCCTGTGGTCCCAGCTGCTCAAGAGACTGAGCCTGGAGAATCACTTGAACCCGGGAGGCGGAGGATGCAGCAAGCCAAGATCACACCTCTACACTCCAGCCTGAGCAACAAAGCAAGACTCCATCTCAAAAAAAAAAAAAAAAAAAGAAAGAAAGAAAAAGAAAACCATACCATAGTCTTTCTCTGTGGGATAAAAGGAATGAGATTTTCAAAGCTTTATTCAAACCCAAGTATGGTCTTCAGAACAGATGCCAAAGATAACTGCACTGTTAGGGACTACTTGGGCTTCCACATTAGTCTCCTTTAGCCTAGAAGCCAATTTATTTTAAGTCCACAAGCACTCAGAAAAGCAGATAAACCTCATCCTTCCAGGTTCTCCTTAGGTGTGTCAGCAAATACACTACTCAAACTCTAGGACTTCCTTATTTCTCCCAGGCTTTAGGACAAAGTCATAACAACTTCAGCTAGTGAAACAGTAATAAATTATAATTCTTAAGAATCAAATAATTTAAATAGAAATTACCTCTTCTCTAAAGTTTGTATATTTCTTTTTAGATGTAGAATTCATCATTTGAGTTATTTTTTCTTCTTCCAGAGGAAAATAATGAATTCAATTCTACATGGTTGGTATGTGTTTATGATAGCTTTAAAAAGGATACCACAGGAGGCCTTTATTCATGGAAAATAAAACTGTTTCAGAGAATACCCTGGATGGCTATTAAATTTTTATCTAAATTTTTTTCTATATCAAGCTTACTTGATGTAGCTCACTATCTCTTCATAACATAAAACTTCTTTAATGTCAATTTTTAAAAGACACAAATTAATTTACAGGGGAAAGAAATGAATACATAGACATATGATTTTTAGGGTATGGATAGGTGTCATTAATCACTCTAGGGTTAGAATAGTACAGCCCCCAGTAAAATTCCACAACATTTTCTCTAGCATAAGATCTGTGACAGATGAAAAAAATACATTCTATTTCTTTTCTTGTTAATAAAATGCAGAACTTACACCTCTGAAGAGTTTCACAGCTAAATCTCTAGCAACTGACTTTCTATACTGTACACAAAAGGAAAGTGTACAGAGGCAGATGACCTTAAGATGTTTGTTTATGGGATTTTCTCACTCTTATGTACAATTTTGAAAGAAGTGAAAAACATATAATAAATAAATTTATCACTCCCTTTGCACAAAATCTATATAATGCAATAGTTTATGTTAATGCAATAATATAATTCCCATAAAATACAAGATATAAGGGACAAACATCATTAAGAGGGCGGATCTGAAGTGCACAACATTGATCTCCACAAAGAAGGACCAAAACAACAAACAGATAACTGTACTTTGGGTAGAGTGTCTAAGGGAGAATACTGCCATTCAGCAAGGAAATGACAAACATCAAATATCCCCTGAGACAAGGAAACTCGGGATAGCAGTACAGAAAGGGAAACAAAGCACCCAGCTGGGATTGTCCCAGAGACAAGGGGAATTTCTCATTACGGGGAAAAGCTAAGTGAGAGATCTCCAGCAATATCTACAACCACCATGAATACCTGTAATCCTAGCTACAGAAGGCCCTACGTCAGTCTAGGGAGCTGCATGGACTAAAACTTCTACAGCACAGGGCCATTTTGAGAAAGGAGCCACTGTAGAAGTGCAACCTGCCCTGGGGCTCAATTTTACCACTTTTATTCAACACAACACTGGAAGTCCAGGCAAGAGCAATTAGATGAGAGAAAGAAAGAAAGGAAGGGCATCCAAATTGGAAAGAAAGAAGTCAAATTAGCCTTGCTTACAAATGACATAATCTTCTTTCAATTTTTTATTTTAATTTTTATGAATACATAGTAGGCCTACATATTTACTTGACAAGTATTTGCTGAATACTATGTGCCAGACACTGCTCAAGAAACTAGAGATACAGTAATCAACTAGACATATTATGTAGGCTTTCCAGTTCCTGCATTTCATTTCTTTCAAAGGGCCTTGCCATGCCCAGAAACACATTCTATTCTAATTCTACAACCCCGCATTTTTTTCCACCTTGTTCCCACTTTCCCTTGTATCCAACCGATACCTTATCTATCATCTAGTCCTTGACTTTAATAATTTTTATAGTTAATGTACACATATATAATACATACATTCATACATATATATGAATATATATTATATAATATAAATAATATATATAAACTCATATGGGAATTTTCTTAACTACTTTGTAATTTCCCTGAGGGGTGACATATTTCCATCTTACATCTCTAGCATACAGTAGGAACATACAAATATTTAAGGAATATATCTATGAGAATACCACTGGACAGGGACTATCTATTTGTATGTAAATGGAACAAAGGAAAGAGATCAACTTAATTCCTCATTGTAATATAAAAATTCCTATTGAACACTGTCATCATTGTAAGTGCTTTACACATATTTAATCCTCAAAATATTCTATGAAGAAGGTACTATTATTATCCCTATTTTTTATGTGATAAAATTGAGGCAGAGAGAAATTAAATGCCTCTTCAATGTCAGGGAATGGTGGTGTCAGATACAGGCAAAATTTATTTAACCATTCTTATCTACTTTATCATACTGTTTGTCATGATTCTTAGTCTAGAGATTAAGACTTCTGACATTATTAAATGCCTCAGTCTGACAACATTCATGTCTTCATACTAATGTCATAGTAAAAGCTCTATTAATAAAAAAGAAAAAGCCCTAATAAATTCATGATTTAGACTTCTGTTAACATGGGGTGACTTTATAGTTTTTCATCCAAATCAAGACACTTTTGGGATTAAAGGGGGTGCTATATTTGTTATATATTGCTTTATAACCAATTACCCCTAAATTTAGCAGCTTAAAACAACACACACACCTCATCTCACAAACTTTCTCAGAGACATGAACTTGGAAGGCGCTTAGCTCTTAGTTCTGTTTCAGGGTCTCTCAAGAATCTGCAGTCAAGATACAGGCCCATACCCTAACCATCTGAAGGCTTAACTAGGCTGAAGGATATGCTTCCAAGCTGGCTCGCATGTCTGCTAGCAGAAAGCGTCAGTTCCTCACCATAAGGTTGCTCTTAGGAAGGCATCAAGCTTCCCCTAGAGTGAATGATGACAGAGAGACAGAAAGGAAAGAGAAAGAGTGCAAGAGCAAGATGGAACGACAGTGTTTTTATTGTCTAATCTCAGAAGGGTTATACTCTCACTTTTGCCTTATGCTATGGTTAAATAGACCAACTGTGATACAGTGTGGCAAGGGATTACATACATTGTGAATGCTGGGAGGTGGAATCATGAGGCACCATCTTGGAGGCTGGCTACCACAGGTGTTATTAATAATTATGCCGGGACAGCAGGCATAAATGAAGACAGTCCCTATGCCTTGATTTATATTTAGCATATCAGGAAGTCATTTTCCACCTCTGAAAGTATTTAATTCTATAACTAAGTCCCTAGAAATCCATGATATGAATAACTGCCATGACTCTGTCCTACTCACTCCCACCAAATCACTCTATGACATTGCTGTGGAAGACAACAGCAGTCAACAAGTAGTAGCTTCTCAATCGGCTCTCTTTTCTTCCACAGCAAATACTAGACTGTTGCTTCTCTCTGTCCATCACAATTACACCCAGGCCCCGAAACATTCACAGCAATCTGGGAGGTTCGTGAATGATAAACGCTTTAAAACCCTTAAAAAACATTGACAATATTAAAACTTCAGTGCTTTATAATTTAAATAAATCTCAACAAGATGACCCGTAGAATTACAATCATGATATTTTCTGTGACAGGTCAACGCACTGGCAGAGAAAAGCACTAAAACCTAAAAAGGATTTGCTCATAATTATTGATATTCTCAACTCCGGGCATTTTGCCTTCAACAGCTAATTTGACCACGTGCCATCTTAATCACTTCCAAGTGAACTTGGTCATGGTGCTAAAGACAACTCCAGCTCACCTTCTCAGTCTGTAAGAACAAGAACTAAAGCAAAGGTAACATATCTGGATTAAAAGGTTTGGTTATTAGGGGTAATTAATTCTCTTTTGTTCTGAATATACTAGATATTAAGCATAACTACCTATACCCTGATATCAGATAAAAAAAGAAGAAGAATAGTGCCTGGTAATATATTATTATTTATAAGAATCGAGTTAAGTAAACCAGGTAAGTCAGAAAAACAATCCTTCATTTCTAATAACCATTAAAGTAAAGGCAGCAACCATAAAGAATCACGGACATTGGAATTATAAGTAGAAATTCTGAAACTATTTGTTTTTACCCTGTGCATATTATATAAGACCATCAGATCAGAGGAAAGTTCATTAAAATTGGAGACTAGGGCAGTAGCTATTATCATATTACAGTCAGAGTGGTAATCTGAATGTCAAGCTTAAAACCTGAGAGTCCATGCATGATTCAGTTCTATTGATATGTTGATGTATTGGAGAGAGAGGCTGGGGTAGAGGGAAAACAAAAAAGAGACAGAGAGAACAAGCAGGCTGTACTTCCTTTCTCTTAATTGCGTGTTCAACCTCTTGACCAGAGAAGTCAGGAACTCACTTGCAAAGAATGAAAACAACTGTAAACTTCCCATGAAAGTCAAACAAGAAACAACGAACCCAGAGAAACAGAGATAAAGCATTTCACCTACGTCTATCATGATTCATTACTTACATTTATTCAGTTTCTGGAACTATCTTGACAAGCCCTGTTAAGAAGGATAAAGGAAAGTAACTGTATGACCAGGGTACATTAAATTGCTTTCCTTCTTCATCCTTTCAGTTGTGCTGGGGAAACAAGCTAGTTGCTTTTTTCTAGGATTTCTTCCCCCTGTTGATAATAAATCTTCCCATCATTTGTAAGCCTGGATCCTTTTTCTCATTTCAGTTTGAAAACAAACCTCCTGCCAGTTGAAGCTGACTTTGCCTTGCTAAAGGCTAGGTAATTCCTCTAGGCAGTAGAATACCTCATTTGTTACTTGAATGTTGTTTTCCTTAGTAGAGTCCTGTCAAATAATTTTTTTCTTGCTCATCTATTTCCCTCCAATTCAGGGACCACTATTGATTCACCATAAGTTAAGTCAATTTACTCCTAAATTTTTCTAGCTGTGATTTGGGAATATTCATTCAAGTGCACAGAACACCCACCATGAATCACATTTACATGTGTCTTTAATCTTAAACCTTTAAGCATCTGCTAGAGTTATTCTTGCCTCTCTCTTGTGTTTGCAACATGCACACAAAACATTATTTAATGCAGAAGAAAATTTCAAATCTTGTCTTCATTTAGAAGAGGTCGTAGAATCGATGTTTCCATGCAAGAAAAATGTTTTATGTGTTTATAAACTGCATCCAAGAGTCATCAATTCTATTTGAAAGAAACTGCAAACTGACCTTCTTCCTTAGTTTGTGTTTTCCAGACAAACAGAAAGAGTTACTCTTCCAGGCTTGTTCTCAACTGCCCAGTTTTTCTGTCTAGATTTCCTGGAATTTATAGCGTGTCCTGAAACTAAATTTCTGACTATGTACACAAACCCAATAAAATTAGTTGCTGTCCATCAAACATAGGCCATGTTATTCTTTACTACTGGTTATCACAAGCTACATAGAAATGACACTCAGGAATAGGTACACAAATACCTTGGCTTCTGCCTTCACATTTCCTTCCCAGTTGTCCATTATAACCATTGTATTCATATGATAAATATGTATGAAGTACCTAGTATGTGCTAAATACTTAAAAAAAAAAAGACACAGTCCTATCTTTCCAGGCTAATGTAATTTCTGAAATATTTGGTTTATTTTATTTTGAATCTCAACCCAGTATTTTCAAACTCTCATAGCTGGATTATCCCTTTTTTAAAATTTAATATTACTTTATATATACAAGAAATACAAGCTGAAAGTCTCTGTTAAAAGCAGGCTCAGTGGAGAGCAACAACCTGTACCCCTGACAGCCTCCAAAACAGCCAGTGAGGTAGTGCTGAGAACTCTGGGACATCACAGATCACCTTTCAAACCACAGACATAGCCAATCCACTTATTTTTTAGGTAAGTAAACCATAAGTTAGAGGTACTGTATGACTTGCCCAGAGTCATCAACCAGCCAGAGACACGTTCAGAACTATCCACATTTCCTGACATTTAAGTTCTGGGTTTTTTCCAGGAAGCCTAAACTATCACTTACTTTGAGTAATCTTGTTTCTTTGTCAGAAAGATTTCTGCTTGTAAATATTTACTTTTTAGAGCCTTATGAATTCTTAAGATATAGTTCATTGTATCTCAGAAGCAAAACAGAAAAAGCATCCTGGCCAGGTGTGGTGGTTCATGCCTGTAATCACAACACTTCAGAAGACGGAGGCAGGCAGATTGCTTGAGCCCAGGAGTCTAAGATCAGCCGGGGGAATATCGTAAAACTCCGTCTCTACTAAAAATACAAAAATTAGCCTGTCAGAGTCCTAACTACTTGGGATGTTGAAGTGGGAGGATCGCTTGAGCCCAGGAGGCTGAGGCTGCAGTGAGCCGTGATGGCACCACTGCACTTCAGCCTGGGCAACAGAGCAAGACCCTGTCTCCAAAAAAGAAAACAAAAGAAAAAGGCTCATGAATTGCTCATCTCTGATGTTAGACCATAAGTTGATTTTTAAAAGCCTTCTTTCTTCTATAAAGTAAATGGATGAGAAGAGGGTAGTTTGTCAGTCTCTCAAAATTCAGAGGAGTAACCACTGTAGCTCAGAGGAAAGAAAAGATTTGTTCACCTCCAAGTCACTGAAAGAAATTCCTATTACGGATACCTCTCCTAGCAAATAGAAATCCTGCATAGCTCCAGGATAATAAATAATAAAATGGAAAGCATTGTTGCATGCCCAAGGCTGCTGTGCTTCCCCGATTATTTCTCTTCTGTTGCTTTGTCCTTTCGTACTATTGCCCCCAGATGCTTCTCCCATCCTCTTTCAATACTTGAGTGAAGCTGTTACGTCACACCCTTTGCCCCCACTTCCCCATGTCATATGCCCTGCTGGTAATAATACATTCCCATTGTTGAGAATACAGTGGCATCGGGAACACAGTGGCCTGCCACTATATGATTGCTCATTATTGATCACTGCTATGCATATATCTAAACTATTCTAAAAACTAATTTAAGCTGCCTTCATCTCTAGCGCTTAATCACAACAAAACACTCTTTTTTACCTCATCAATTAGTACATATTCATAGCCAGGAGTCTAGTACTTTTTTAAAAAGTTAATTCCAATCCTTTATTTAAAATAAAAACATTAACTGTTACCCCATGCTATGCTGGTAAAACATTAAACTCAAGCTCTTGAGTGTACTGCTTTTATACTGCAGGTATTGAAATGTGACCCATGCCATTACTGACTGATTAAAAGGGAACTTTTATGGCATCCCAGTATGTCGTCTGCTTTTAAAGATTTTTTTAAAATTATGAGTGAAGAATAACAAGTTACAAAGGCAGTTCAAGTTATCAAAAGGTGCTTAATTTAAAAAGCATTTCCTGTAGTCCTGGTTTAAGATGTTGATGCTCATAGCTAAATTAGTTTACAACTCACCTGCATTAAATTCCTTAATTACTCAATTATTACCATGTATACTGTTTAAAAAGCAAAATGACTCCAGGATAATTGCTTCCATTTTTGTTTTTAATACACACTCAATTCCTTGGAACTACAGATCATGTATGTCAACAGATTTCTTCAATAAAGAGCGAGCTTTAAGTTAGCTAGCATAGTGGCAAAAAGGTCTAATACCTTTTCCTCACTCATCTCAGGGTCCAAGGCTGACACCCTTATAAAGAAAGACAGATTAACCAGAGAAGAGGGCTTGGCGTGGTGACTCACCCCTATAATCCCAGAGCTTTGGGAGATCAAGGATTGCTTAAGCCCAGAAGTTCAACACCAACTTGGGCAACATAGTGAGACCCTGACTCTATAAAAAATTTTAAAAATTAGCCAGGCACAGTGGCGTGCCTGTAGTCCCGGCTACTCAAAAAGCTGAGGCAGGAAGATTGCTTGAACCTGGGAGGCTAAGGCTGCAGTGAGCTGTGACTGTGACATAGCCCTCCAGTCTGGGTAACAGAGTGAGACCCTGTCTCAAAAACAATAGTAACAGTAATAATTTTTTAAAGAGAAAATCATAAATTGATCCAATTAAAGTTTTAAATGACACAAGAACCTTCAGAAATGAAGACCCAAAGACCCAAGGAAAACTTTATTTCTGTGCTTGTATTCGATGAAGAATGAACAGCCATGCAGAAATGTTACTGGACAAAAATCCAGTATGCTGCAACAGTAATAAACTAGGAGATCTTCACAAGGACCATTTTTTTTTTTTTTTTGAGACGGAATTTCGCTCTTGTTACCCAGGCTGGAGTGCAATGGCACGATCTCGGCTCACCGCAACCTCCGCCTCCTGGGTTCAGGCAATTCTCCTGCCTCAGCCTCCTGAGTAGCTGGGATTACAGGCACGCACCACCATGCCTAGCTAATTTTTTGTATTTTTAGTGGAGACGGGGTTTCACCATGTTGACCAGGATGGTCTCGATCTCTTGACCTCGTGATCCAGCCGCCTCGGCCTCCCAAAGTACTGGGATTACAGGCTTGAGCCACCGCGCCTGGCCACGAGGAGCATTTATTCAGATTCTTCTTGGCCTCTTTGTGTAACATTACCTCCCCTAGATTATGGGGCAGATCCCTCTGGAATGAAGGTTTTCAAGGGAGAAAGGAGAAGGTAAGAGAGTGATCATTCTAGGTTTCATGGCTTGCTTTGGAAAACAGAAGTTCAATTGTCTGTAACACACCTCGGAAAAGAGGAATTCAGCTTCCCATGTCTCATTTAGGAGGAATAAAAAGGGCAGGAGACAAGAGGGCAAGAGAAGTTCAGAGTCTCTGCTTCTGAGGCTCTGAATTCAGTTCAAAATACTCGGTAGACCAAGATGCCATGCTTTGGGGTATTATGTTCTGAGTCCAGACAATGTATTTTGGAAATTTTCCCCAAAATATTCAGAAATCACGTATTTTAATACTCTATGATTTATTATTTCATTGTACAATTGTCTGATGTAAGATATAACCTGTTAGTTTTCATATTTGTATAAAATACATGATATCTTTCTATTATAAATGTGCCCACTATATTGATGATTAATAACAGCACATTTAATTTTCATGGTTTTATAGAAAACAAAGCAAAAATTTGCTACCCCTACTGGTTTAACCTCATATATGTATAAATCAGGTCTCTCTAGATGTTTTGAATGCAAAAAAATAAGATATGTAATGTTTTAAGTAAAATAATATTAAAACAGACCCAATCTGGCTCGGTGCAGTGACTCACACCTGAAATCCCAACATTTTGGGAGGTAGAGGCGAGAGGATCATTTGAATCCAGGAGTTCAAGACCAACCCTAGCAACATAGGGAGGTCCTGTTTCTACAAAAAGTAAAAGTAAAAAAAAAAAAAAAATAGCCAGTAAAAAAACAAATTTACCATTTTTTTAGTGGTACATACCTGTAGTCCCAGCTACTTGGGAGGCTGAGGTGGGAGGATCACTCAAGCGTTCCTGGAAAGTTGATGCTACAATGAGCCATAACCATGCCACTGTACTTCGGCCTGGGTGACAGAGCAAGATTTCATCTAAAAAACAAATAAAAATGAAAAAATAAAATAGACCCAATCTTACATTATATAGAGTAGCCTTACAATAAAGAAAGGAATAGAGTCATTCAAATGCTTTGAAAATACCATAGGACTCTGTTATATGCAAGGGTATGTTCTAAGACCTTGATGAATCCCGAATCGGTGACTATACAAAAGCATATATTCCATTCATAAAATTCAATGAGGTAAAACTGAAAAATTGAGGTGATTACTTCAGACCCTTACTGATTCCATAAATAGAAGACTAGAGTCATTTGTAAAACTATTAAAATGAATTCTGCCTCTGAAATAAACTCACTATTATATTACATCCTGTCATTACTATAGAAATGTAACACAAAATTAACTGAATCTCTACATTCTTACAGCTTAAAAGAGGCCTTGCCCAGGGATGCATGACCAAGTGGTTGTGTCGGGGACTGAAATCCATTTGCCAGGCTAAGCACTGGGCGCGGAACTCATCAGGTCAGCATCAGCCTAGTGGAAAGAGCTTTTAAAATTCTTACAAAAGCTCTTTAGGTCCAACCGATGACCCTACTTCTCCCACTAACTCTGGGCAAGCCAAAAGTAAATGATAAATTACATAGTTAAAGCCCAAATTGTCTTTCCTGCTCTACTTGTTAGCATCACTGCTTAGAAGGAAACACCAAGTACCCGGAATCCCCCCTAGAAGGAAGGGGCTATTAACCAGCTTACTCCTGTGTCAGGATTCCAAGCAACCTAGGCAAATAGATGTTTGATTTGCCTAGCCTGTCCTTCCAACCTCCAAAGGAGGATAAGGAGAGGAATCACTCTGTGAAGCCAGGTAACAGAGCTCACTGGCCTGCACTGAGAGGAAAGTGCAGAATTGGAACTGAGCCTGGTACATTCTCTGGGATGGACTTTCCCAAGAAGATAGATGCTAATTATAGTCTAGTTTATATCTGATTCATTTGAAAAATTGGTGGGGGTGGGGAGGATGGAAAAGGAAACCTTCTCAGGTCCCTGAGGAAACTTGCAGAGAGATGTTCAAATGATGAAATTGCAAGAAATTTCCTCGGGGCAAGGAAAGAAGAAAGGCTCAACTTCCAGATGTCCAAAACACAAAGTTCCTTTTGCAAAAGCTTTTTGCAAGGTCCATGGCGCTGGCCAACAATATAAAAACTTGGAAGACAGAGAACAAGGAGTACTTCTGCAAGGTTTGGTAATGGTTAGAGCCACGATAGCTAAAGAATTAGAGCATGTGTAGAAAGCCTGAATGTAATGAAGTTGGGACAGATAATCCCTGTGCATTCTCTGCCCAAACTATTTTTGACAGCAGGAGTAAGAAAGCAACAGCTAACAGTGTTGGAAAAGGAATTGAGCCAGACCTCAGGGAGAAACAAGGAGGACAAAATGAGACGGGGCTTCCCTCCTCCTTCTGCCCAGAGGAGAAGGTGACTGTGAGCAATAGGGATGCTGGCATGACAGGGGCAGATCGCTAGGTGAGGTCCCCAGGGGCTTCCAGTTATACCTGGCCACTGGCACAAGGTTGTTAAATCACTCTGCCGGGAATGGTAATGTCCCTTATATGTTTTCACTGGCCTTTTCTGAAAAGGAGGCTAAGCATAAATGAAGTTTCCAATTTAATGTTCTTATCCGTGAGTAACTCTGTATTAAAATGCAGGCATCAAACTTTCTCCCTGAGTCTCTGTGATTGTACTGAAAACTAGTTTTTTAACATGAGTCCAGGGGTTTCAAAATTAGCTTCATGGGAAATACACATTTCCGCTAAGAAAATTAGCATAACTTTTTTTGAAATTTCTTCTAGAAGCATGACTGTGTGGTGTATGTGGGGCCTGAATAGATGGACTGATTCAATGTTTCACCTAGGTGTATGTGGGAATGTGAAAACCTCAACATTTAATCCTTTCCAGGATGGCATATATTCCCATCTACACTAAATCACAATAGTATTGAGTGCTGTTGGTATAAATTTTGTTTTAAATTATTAACATCTTCTATTTCAGGGATAAATTGTTTTTACTTGGGACTGACTTACAACCCACGAACAGAGATGAGCGGGGGTATAATTTAACATATCCCTACAATGAGGGTTATCAAAATGTTTTTCCCAGAGGCTAGGACTTGTGAAGCATATTTTCTAATACTCTGTGTTATGTCATTTTAGAATGTTAGCATGAGGTCCTGGATTCTGAGCACATCAACACCACCACTCTCACCACTTCCACAGCCCTTCTTTAATAAAGAGTGATTTGTTAAAAAAAAAATGAATAAAATTTTAAAATAAAGAGATTTGTTGAAGAGAATTACAAGCGCAAATTGGAAATTTTTTCTTCTTGGAACTCTTTAACATTAAAATATTTTACTATAAACTAAAGAATAAAAGATCCAATAGAAGGCAAAACTTTTTACTGATGAGATACTTTTACCCTGTGCTCCAAACTTAAGTTGAATAAAAATGTTGTTATATTATACTCTTTTATGGACTTTCATCCTATGAATATTTTCTGCCTTTCTTTCACTGGGTAAGCATGAAATTGCCACAGAATATACAACTGGGGATATGACAGTTAAAATTATTTACATATATAATACACATATTATATATTTTGTTTAAAAAATAGATTTAAATAATGGAGTACAAATGGAAAACTAGGAAAAGATTTTAAATAAACCTTGAAAGCCAGTGCTTGTCTTATTTTGCCTTTTATTATTATTTTTTATTAAGTTTGCAAGGACTCTGTGAAACTGGCTGGTGAGAGACAATTCTCCATGGTCTCTAGAGTTTCTTGCAAGCTGGGGCATTGATCTGACTATCTTTTCAAGGATGCTTGAAAACATATCATAAACATATTGTTCAGTGTAATAAAAAGATCTCCCCCTAGGGCACTAAGTTTGAGAAGATTTGCTTACAGTCCCTTATAAAAAACTGGGGTTTCTAAACTCAGATTCCTCAACTCTGATGCAAAAGCACTGTGCAGCAACCACCTGGGCCCGTGTCCATATAACTGCTGTAGGACATGGGAAATGAAGGGCAACATGAAGCTCAGGCTGACACTTGTGCTCTGAGTAACAGCTGATCTGTGAGTAACAGGTCTTTTGTATCCGACTAAAGAATCTTGGGTCTTCTGACAATCTTTGTGAAACTGCACGGGCTAACCTGTGAATTTGCAAACAGGTGAAGCCTTAGACCCTTCATGGTTCTTAATACAGAGTACACTGTACTTTGAAGGCTCTCTTGTGTTTCCCTGGAGAAAAGATGGAATTTGTTTATTCTTACTTCAGACAGTTTAGGCTTGAATGCTGCTGACTAGATGTCTTTGGAATCATTTCCAGGATGCAGGAGGCAAGATTCAAAAATGAAGAAATAAAAGGAAATTTAGACTTTAAAGCTTAAAGAGTAATATTGGGTTGGAGAGCCACGAATATAACATAATACTAAAATTAGCTGACAAAGGAAAAAGCAATAGCTCATGGAAGGAGGGAAATAAATAATAAATTCTTGAACTTAGAAAAATCTGAGATAAATTAGACTCATTAATCTCCAGGCATACTTGTGACCTTTTTTCTTTTGAATCTCAATCTTTTCCTAACCTCCATAGGCCCTGGTTTCTCTCTGTAATCTGACGTTCCTTCTAGGCTTGCTCTCACACCTGGATGCTTTGAAACTGCCAACTGCCAGCAAGAACTTAAGATGTCACAGGGTCAATACACTCCTTTTGCCAGTTTCTTTTATGTGGATTGCACTTGCTTTGATAAGACCTTGACTTCTGGGCTACCTCGGAAAAACCATAGAATGTATTAGCTAAAAGACACAGAGAGAGAGACAGAGAGAGAACTCATCAATTCTATATCCCTTATTAAATAGATACGGAGAGTGAGACCCAGAGAAGTTAAAAAAAAAACAGTCATGCATCACGTAATGTTTGGGTCGACAATGGTCCTTGTGTGTGATGGTGGTCCCGTTAAGATTATAATACTGTATTTTTACTGAATCTTTTCAATGTTTAGATATGTTTGGATAGGCACATACTTACCATTGTTTATAACTGCTGACAGTGTTCAGTATAGTAACATGCTACACAAGTTTGTAGCTTAAAAACAATAGGCTATGCCATACAGCCTAGGGGTATAGTAAGCTAGATCATTTAGGTTTGTGTAAGTACCCTCTATGACAGGCATCCCCAAACTACGGCCCGTGGGCCACATGCGGCCCTCTGAGGCCATTTATATGCCCCCCCCACTTCAGGAAGGGGCACCTCTTTCATTGGTGGTCAGTGAGAGGAGCACAGTATGTGGCAGCCCTCCAGCGGTCTGAGGGACAGTGAACTGGTCCCTTGTGTAAAAGGTTTGGGGATGCCTGCCCTAGGGGAAGGGGACCAGTGTAGACACAGCCTGAGCTCCCTGTGTAAAAAGTGTGGGGACACCTGCGATGTTCGCACAATGATGAAATCACCTAAGAATGCATTTCTCAGGACATATCCCTATCATTAAGCAACGCATGACTGTATATTATCCCAGTTGACACTGCCATATTTGAAATTCACTATAGCAATCTAAGAATTCATATCACAGGGTCATCTGAAGCAGAGAAAAGCAAGTCATTGTTTCTAATATCTTTATTTGAGAGTATTATTGAACTATTTTTGACAAATACTTTTTTTCATATGGTTTTCAGAAGGAAGTTGCTTCCATTTCAGCTCTAGAAATTCTAAGTTTAAGCTTTTTGAGTCTTGAAATGTGTTTTTAAAAAGAGTTCATTTATTCTAATAATGAACATTGTAAAATGGTACATTACAAATAGTTGTTTAAACTGTGCTAAAAATTGTGATAAATAAAATATGTTGCCGTTGGGCCAAAAAGGATCAGCTTTTAAAACAATCCTAGAGAATTATTTGAATTGGTCCCACATCTGCTGCCCCAGTCCAACCTCCCTGAACCTTGACAACTTTTAACTTCTTTTCAGTTCCCTTCGGGTCTATAGTTTTCAGTAAATCTCAGTATCTACTAATGCTGTTCAATATCGGCTTATTTACCCATTCCCTATCTTGCCTTCAAAATCACAAAATACACCTGTAATTTGTGTAGTAATTTCCAGGGCTAATACTGTACACTCATGATTGTCATCACTACCAGATCAAATGTCTTTCCTAGTCTTTATCCCTTTTATTCATTTCTGTCCTTTGTTCAGTGCTGATGACTAAATCTACCAACTTCCCAACCTTAGCTCAAAACATAGTCCACTTAATTGTTTATACTGCAGTGGTAATTCCACTTTAACTTGTTGAGTCAGTGTTCCTGGCTGCAGGGCAACCAGCACTATTGAATTAAGACACCAAGACACTGAAAGAAGTTCAGTTCTAAGTCCTCTCAGAGGTCATTATGAAGGCTGAATTCACTTGGAGACAGTAGGTATCCTCTTAGGCCTTAGAGGCCCTTTAAGAAAGTGAAGAGCCCAAAGAAAGTGAAGAGATTGTAAGAGGATGCCTACTGTTCTTTTTTAAATACTGTTTTATCCTTACTAATTATAAGATCAGGCCGGGCACGGTGGCTCAAGCCTGTAATCCCAGCACTTTGGGAGGCTGAGGCGGGTGGATCACGAGGTCAAGAGATCGAGACCATCCTGGTCAGCATGGTGAAACCCCGTCTCTACTAAAAATGCAAAAAATTACCTGGGCATGGTGGTGCATGCCTGTAATCCCAGCTACTCAGGAGGCTGAGGCAGGAGAATTGCCTGAACCCAGGAGGTGGAGGTTGCGGTGAGCCGAGATCGTGCCATTGCACTCCAGTCTGGGTAACAAGAACAAAACTCCGTCTCAAAAAAAAAAAAAAAAAAAAGATCATCTTAAGATCATTTTCCTTACAGAAGAGATAAAGGCAAAACTGGATTTGTGAATTCTCTCTCCTCTTTTTCACCCATCTGCTTTCCATGAGTTCTGAGCAGGACTTGTCACTTCTTTGACTCGACTATACCCTAAATTTTTAAAAGGTCTTTTTAGCCTCATCATACAAGACTCAACTCATTTGAAGACACAGTCCTTCTGATTCTATTCTTAAAAGTCTCTGGCAGTCTCTCATTCATCCTTAGTCATGCGCTCTTCTTTCTCTCTTTTTGTTTATGGATTTTAAAATCTGAGCTCATTAGAGAATCTTCAGTGTCTCCATGTTGATTTCTTTGGGTCTTTCTGCCTCTTTCACATTTTAATCATATGGCAAGAGTTGACTCTTTAATATATAAACCTTTAGTTCATTTTTCTTTCAAAGACTCATGCCATGTGCCTATTTTTTGCCTCTCAACTTTGTAAAATCTGCCTTCCTAAAATCTACACTGTTTATCATGCCCAGTCTCCTCTCACTGATTGTCATTAAGTCTGCAGTGATGCAGTCACAGACAATAGGCTGAGTCAGGAAGTCATGGATTGTAATTCTGTATTCTACTCATAACTTGGCCATTAGCAAGTTATATGACTTCTCTGAGTCCAGATTTGATCATTTGAAAAGTGAAGCTAATATTCTACTAGATACCTCATAAAATTACTAGGAAAATTAAGAAATATAATGTAGATAAAGTGGCTGCCATGTTGAAGGTACTTGATAAATATCTTACCTTACCCATCACCAGAAAAAACTCTCTCTGGTCAGAATTAAGTTCCAGCTAGTGGATCTCTTATTTAGTTAGCTGAAGTTATCACTAAAGCCAGTCAAGAAATGTCAAATGTTCTTGGTTTATAAGAGGTTTAGAATGTTTCCAACAGCTGAAAATACCCATCACTACCCTAGCTCACCATTATGGAGTTTTGTGATCTTATAATACAAACTTACCATCCAGTCTGTCATTTGGCAATGTGACCAACAGTAAAATTACATAATACAATTGTTTCTCTTCTTCTGTGTCTTTAACTATAGATTTTTATAGTTACATGCATAGGCATATTTGTAATTGCTCACAGGCATATTTATAATTACTCACAGCAACATTCACCTGCTCCTTCCTAATGTTGGGGCTCAGGAAACAATAACCCAAAGCATGGTGTTTGGCATGCTTACTACTTTGTACTGAAGGACACTGGAAGGGGCTCAAAAGCCCCTCTCTAAACTTCTCCTGTCCTCCTGTCTCCTGTTCCCTTTTCTCCCAAGGCAGGCCATAAAAACTAGAACTCCTCTTCCCCATAGTGGATCACAGAAACTAGAAATATTGCTCTAACCTTCCCCCACCTTTATGAGTAAGAGCTGGCAAAAAGAAATCCTCTGACCTATCTTGCCGGATAGTAGGTCATAAGACCCTTGTTCCAAAAGAGGTCCTGCCCTAGACCCGGGAGGAAGAAATCCTATACAAAGAGGTCAAGAAGCATCTCCACAAATAGGCCTTGCCTTTTCTGCCTTAGTTTATTGCCATTAGACCATACCCTTTTAATTTTGTTAATAAAGAAGATGTCTTACGGTGTTGCCCAGCTTGGTCTCAACCTCCTGGGCTCAAGTGATCCTCCCTGCTCAGCCTCCGGAAGTGCTGGGATTATAGGAATGAGCCATTATGCTTGGCCAGAGCATAGTGTTTTTCACATTTGTGACTAATCACATTTCTACGTAAGTTGTCTATTCTTAATTGAACCTAAGCAAAAAAAACTGACAACTTTCCCAGAGTCTTTGGCTCTTCATTTCTGAAGACTCTCATGTCATGTACAACTTTGATTAAATAAATCTGTTAGGGATTTCTTTTGCTAACCTGTCTTTTGTTATAAGAGTGCTGACCGTGGCCCTTAAAACATATGTAGCGGAGTAAAGGTATCATACGCTTTCTGCCCCTGCATTAACATGTCATTCTTTTGGATAACGTATTCTGTTACTTGACTATATCCCAGTTCTCAGTTTGAAATCACCAATGTTTCCTAAGTTTCCTTTGTTCATTACTCATTTTTAATATGCTAAGGAGAAATCTGGGGACACAAGTAACAGTCTTGATCTGTCTGTAATTGTTGCATCATCTACAAAATGCATCTTCTTCACTCTTTGCTCCAAGTCATACATGAGATCATCATTAGCTACTGTCTTCGCTGGTTGATATGAGTATTTTTCGCTTTCTTTCATTGTATTTGATTTAGCATACATTTATCAAATTAATTTGGCTTTATATCTTCTATTTTTATGAAATGCACTAAGAGTTCAATCAACTAGTATTTTAATCCATAGGACATAAATGCAACTCATATTCATGAAGAACATCTCAATATGCAGCTGTTTACCTCCCAAGTCATATTCCCTGTTCTATCAGTATTAAGTAGAAATAAACCGATAAATTAACATCTGAGCTCCTAATTCCTTCTACTTCTATATTTGCTAGATATTTTACAATGAATATATTTTATAATCACAAAGAAAAAAAACTTTAAAGGAATTTAAAATGTAATTCTAAGGACTTTGGAGAAGGACTCACATTATATAAGAAAAAAAAAAGAAAGTAAAGACAAAATCCTGCCCAATTCAAAGGACATGGTTTGTCTTTGTGCAGTCACTTGAAATTCAGTAAAATATTAATGTCTTCAGAAATAGTTGCTAATTCTTTTTTGTGGTAACACAAAAAGAATAATAATAATGATATTTGGTAAAATATTGTCTACAGGCCTCATTAGCTCCAATCTTCACTGAACTCCATGTGACAGATATCATTTCTCTCATTTTCAGCTGAGGAAACTGAGGCTCAGGGAAATGAAAGCACTTCCCCACTGTCGCTAAACCAGTTACAGGCAGAGCCAAGATTTGAACAAAATGTCTAACTCATGTTCTCCCCAGAATGCCAACATGCCTATTTGTGTATTGAAATTCAATGTAAGAATTTCTCTGACTACTGCAGGCCCATCTTTTATGAGACTCCCAAGAGAAGCTTCATACAAAGGATCAGGAATCAAAATAAAGTCAGACTTCTCAAGTGCCACACTGGACGCTGAAGGTCAGGGACACAATGCCTTGAAAATCATTTCCTAGATTTTATTATTTCCCAGTATTATTTGCTAGAATTCTATAATAGTCAAACTACCAGTTATGTGTAAAAATAGAATAAGGGTATTTTCAACACTTTTTGTGCAGCTTCTAAAGAAGATGAAATTGATGGAATGTCTGATATGCTTGAACATATTGAGAAGAGATAAATTAATAAGTGCATAGAAAGCAAAACAAACAATAAAGAATATTATTAACCCTCAAGGAAAACAAAAACCTGTGCATACATGCCTACTGCATGGTTCAGATTTCAAGAGCATATACAAATTCATAGCAATGTAAACATTTAATTTTTATCTAACCAAAATTGCAATATAACCCTATGGAGAGGATGAGGGACCAGAAGTCTATAAGAATATATATATACACTACTGAATATGTGTGCTTGAGGTAGAGTGTAAGGAAAAACATTAAACCCTTCATTTAAAAAAAAAAAGAAAAAGAAAGCTATCATCCCTCATAGAAGGGAGTCAATAGGTAATACCTAAAACTGAAAAATACAGTACCAGTTTGATGTTCAAATATTTGGCAATACATGATCAAAAACAAATGGTTAAATTGTTAAAAATGGTTGCCTCTGAAAATGGGAAGCAAGAAGATAGGGGAGTCTGTTGTCTTTTGAAACAAGTTTTGGTTTATTATATGACTCTTTAAACTGTGTGATAAAAATTAAAAAAAAAAAGAAAAAGAAAACTAATTTCTTTAAAAAGAGAGAGGGGAAGAGAGAAGGAAAAAGTTGTTGCTCTCAAGGTGTCCATGAATTAATGGAAGACATCAACTGGTAATTGGTTAAGTGGTATGAAAGGCATGTATAAGATGTTCAGGGACAACATAAGAAGGTACAATTCATTCTTCCTTGGGCAGATGGAGGTGATGAGATGCTGCATAAATTAGGTCTTCTTTGGATAGACCTTAAATTTTCAATCAGGAGTTTTTCAGTCTAGTAAGAGGGGAAAGCTATTCTAATCTAGTCAGGGAAAATAGCATTAGCAAAGGCATGGAAGCATGAAATTGCCTTTCAGTTCTCAAGAACTCTGCATCATTACTATGGCTAGGCAGTGCTGTACATCCAGACAAACAGTAGACAATGGTGCTAGAGAGGGTATTTGGGAGTACACTGCAAAAAAAAAAAAAAAAATACATCAATCCATAGAAAGATACTTTTATGTCACAAATTTAACCACGTATATTGAATAACATCGCCATCTAACTAGTGGCTTAGTCCATAACTCAGAAGTCATCTTTCACATTCCTTATCTTTTAATTCATATTTCTCATCCATCATCAACTGACACTCCCTTTGAATAGATGTAGTCTTGTGAGTAAGTAGAGCTGGGAGCATTTTTTGCAATGCATTAGCTATACAACTATATGGGGCAACCTTATCCACCTAAGTCCAAATTTCCACTATCTCTTACCTGTAATCTCACAAGAGCTTCCTAACTAGTCCCAAGGGGTAACTTTTCCTTCCATTCTTCACTTGCAGCCAGAATAATCTCATCAAAATACAAACCTTACTGTGTCAACCCTGCTATTCAGAATACTTCAGTGACTTTCCATTTCTCTTGATAAAGACCAATATCTTTACCATGGTCCTCAAAACTCTGCAAGGTCAGATCTAAGCATAACTCTGTCGTGTCCCCACATGATCCAGAGCTATGTCTGTCCTCCAGTTACAATGGCTTTCTTTCATAATTTGAACCTTACATGTCCCCTCCACCATTTGTCCTTTGCACATAATGCTCCCTTAGCTGAAATACTCTCTTCCAGTACCTCCCACCACTTTCACATTTATCTGATTAATTTCTACTCATCCTTCAAATGATTACCCTCAGGATACCACACATATGTTCCTTACGGTACTGATCATAAGTTCAAATTCAGTTGTAAGATTATCTGATTAAAGTCTATCTCCCTTCTTGACTGTAAGTTCAATGTGAGCAAGTACTAAATATATATCAATATCTATTTGTTTAGTTCATAAATGAATAATATGCACTTACTGAAACCTACCAAAAAAATTTTGTTAAGCCTTAAGGAACAACAGAAAATTCTTTCTTATACAGCAAAAATTCCAGAAAAAGTAGCTCTCTAATGCCATGAATACCACCTAAATGGACAAGTTGTCCTGAAATAAAATAAGAAATATATAAAATATGCAAAAAGGCATAAAATATATTTGGAAGTGAGCTCCTAAATGGCATACTTAAGACTTTTTGTCATCTAAAAAATGCAACAGATTCTTATCATGTTTTAAGGGACTCACCCTTAATCCTCTCTGATTCCTATCTGATCTTTTTAAAAGTCAGCAGTATGCTGAGAACAGACTCTGAGGAGGTTGATAAAAATAAAAAACTTTTTCAATAGGTAGTCTCCTCTTCTATTTCCTTCTGAATAAAGAGAGATGTCATCTTCACAAAGCTTCTAGCCATCAGCAGACCAGATAATCCATCTGTTTTTTTAATTAAACAGACTGAACATTGCTTCATTTGAATTGGACACTCTCCAATCTTTCTAAAGTTTTTCTACCCACAGAGCAGCTTATCTATTAGAAAAGATTCAAGGAAGATACATAATTTTTCACTCTTTTACTGAAAATAGAGATTCAAATTTGCTACCATATTTACTTTCTTAACCCATTACAAACCAGATGGTACCTAAAGAAAAATAATGATTAATGTTTTAGTTTAATTAACTATGGAATGTTTAAGTGCTATTACATCTTCTCTTTTTAGATAAGTAGCAAGAACAAAGAAGAAAATTACCAATAAAAAGTTAACAGGAAGGCCAGGCATGGTGGCTCATGCCTGTAATTCCAGCACTTTGGGAAGCTAAGGCAGGTGATCACTTGAGATCAGGAGTTCGAGACCAGCTGGGCCAACATGATGAAACCCCGTCTCTGCTAAAAATACAAAAATTAGCCAGGTGTGGCGGCACACACCTGTAATGCCAGCTACTTGGGAGGCTGAGGCAGGAGAATCGCTTGAACCTGGGGGTGGGAGGTTGCAGTGAGCCAAGATCACACCACTTCACTCCAGCCTAAGGGACAGAGCAAGACTCCACCTCAAAAAAAAAAAAAAAAAAAAAAAGAATTAAGAAAATTCCTTTATTTTATTAACAATAACTCAATAAGTCACTAAATAGCTAACCATAATGTTCTCAAAGAAATTAGTTGCCCACCTTTGTTCACTCATTTATACAACAAAGGCTTGTATTAATTATTTGTCAGCCACTCTACTTGACTAGGGAAAAAAGACACAAAAATTATAGTTCCTGCCTTCAAGGAGCTTATAGCCTAATCAGGGAGAAAGAAAAATAATATAGCTTGATAACTGCCAAGACACATTTTTGTCATTCCAGTTGAAAGAGTTATCTTCAAAAACAGAGACAGCAGCAACTTAGGCTGAGGAAACTGCATGAGCCTTTGAAAAACAAAGGGCTGTAGAAACTGTAAAGGATAAAAGTAAAGGCTAGAGAGATGAATAGAATATTTGTTAAGAAAAATCAAATGTAGACTTTCCTGTGTTAAGAAAGACCTTGAATGTCATGCTGGAGGTTTTGGATTTTATTCTGAAGTTGAAGAGAAAATACTAAACATGTACTCTGAATGAAGAGACCTCCCACACAGGCTTTGTGTGAGCAACATGGCTTTTTATTCACCTGGGTCCAGTGGGCTAAGTCCAAAAACAGAGTCAGCACAGGACAGTGGGACAGGAGTCGGTTTTATAGGTTTGGGGCAGGCAATGGAAAGTTACAGAAATTACAGTTTAGGGCAGTTTTTGCAAGCTAGGAGGGCGTTGTAAGGTCTAGAGTCACAAGGTTGACCAAGGTCGGTTACGAAGTCCAATTGCCTTATCAGTGAGGTGGGAATAAGGAACAATAGAAGAATGTCCCAAGTTAATTAGGCACTGCAGGGGTTGATCATTCTTCCCCTCTCCATGGTCTTCCCGTTACTTCAGATTTTCTAATTCCAGGCCATCCAGAGGTATAGGTACGAGTCATAGGGGTCTCCATGGCTCTACCTTGGGTAAAGCCTATGGTGCAGCCAGTTCAAAGAACCTTGCAGAAAGGATCACAAAAGATTGTAACATCAAATATCTTATTTAGAAAAACTATCTTGGCAGTGATATGGAAGATGAGTTTGAAGGAAAAAAAATTTCCATTAAATCTAAAAGCAATTCCTAAAATAGAAGACAGTTTCATATTACTACAAATATAAAAAGAATAATGTACATTTAAGCAGACTGTCTAGAGATGTTTCAAATACTATGCAATACTTTGCAATTCAAATAATTAATTACAAAAATTCAGCAACGCTAGCTCCTTCAAGATTTAAAACTTAGTCTCAAAATCATCAACAGTTAATTTCTAATTTTTTTTTAACATGATCAAACAGGCTTAGCATTGCCTTCTACTTAACTCAACTTTAAACAAGCTTCTCCTCAATATAAGCCCCCAATCTCTTTTTTCTTACAGCATTCACTTTCAGAAAACTTTCCATTGTGAATTCTTTATTTTTCTGTCCCTTTGAGATGTAAATACAATCTGAGACAGTCTTTCTCAAGAACTTAAGAGCCATCTTTCTGAAATGTAATCATCAAGAAAGATAGCTTCTATCTCCCAGTGTCTGTGGGAAGGTAGAAGTCTAACTTCAGTAAGCACCAGTGAGCAACACAGATGGCCTAACCACACTGACCCCTAATACCCTCCAATACTTTCCAATAGCTCACTCTAATGCTTATAAAACTCACCTTTTGCTTCAACAGAGTTGAGTCCAATCTATCCCATATTACTATGCTTAGAGCATTCATCCATATCCCCTTTGTCTTGCTAATTCCTTTTCATCCTTCACAGCTCAGCCTGAATGCCATTCCTCTAGGACGTCTTCTGTGGTACTAGCCATCTAAGTCTAGGTCTAGCATCTTTCTCTATTTTATCTAAGACAGCATTTATTATACTTTTTTAGTTGCCCATTTACTTGTCCCTAGACACCATTAAGTCTCCATCAGGATAAGGAACATATTTGTCATGTTCATCATAGTGCATACAGTTTTAATGGATAAATATTTGTTGAATAAATTAATGAATGATTATAAAAATGGTCCAGTCTTCCATTCAAGCCAGCACACTGATTAGGCTCCTGACATTTCAGAATAGAATGCTAACTTTGTTACCTTCCTATCTGTTTTTATCCCATGTGGACCTGCCCACCATCATTCATAGAAAGGATTCTATGCTCTTGTCAAAAACTACAACCTCAAATTGTCTGTTTTCCTCTTTCTTTATAGACTTAGCCAAGAAAATTTGAAACAAATTTCCCCAAAAGAAAACAATATGCCTTTTTTTCCTACGTGATCTAAACTATTTATAAAGTCTAGGAAGAAGAAAGTTTCACATTACTATGAAACAAAGATAAGAATCAAGTTGGACCACCAAAAGTCTATATAGTTGGACCACATAGTTTAATCCCTCAAAGACTCACCTAGACCACTACTACATTTGAAAACTCCATGGGCACTATGCACTCAGAATTCTGTGTGAAAGGCACACACACATACTTTATAATCTGTTTGAATAGCATCCCCTGGAGTTATATAAAGCACAATGGTCTTGAAATCACGTCTATCAAGTTTATCTTTGTGCTAAGCCCCTAGCTTTAATTTTAAAAAGTCAGAAACAGACACAAGAAATTCACTCCCAAGTTTTCAGTAAACTTATTGTTAATGAAATTTTCTTCTTCAATAATCAACATCCAACAAAGAAATGTATTTTTGAATTTGGTGTTAGCACAAATCCGATGTCAGTTTCTTGAAAAAAAGTAGTAAAACAAACCACTATCAATTCTAGAGGAAAATTCTGAAGGCTCCTCATCCCTCCCTGTCCTCTTTCACTATGCCCCTAAGAAGGAAAAATCTTCTTCTAAATTAGACAAATTCCAAGGTAATCTTTTGGTTATAGTACTAGGTATCTTTTGGGAATGTCTAACTTCCATGATGCTGGAGACAAAAGATAGAACTCAAGTATTTCACTTTTTGGGGAAAAGGCACTCTCTTGCCACCTATACCTCATTGCCTTCTTCCTCCTTAAATGCCATGTGGGAACCCGAGAAAGCCTGAGGGAAAGGAGTGCATTTTGATCCGCCTCTTCTAGAAAAAAAAAAAGTTGGTTGGACCTGGTGGCTCAAGTCTGTAATCCCAGCACTTTGGGAGGCCGAGGCGGGTGGATCACGAGGTCAAGAGATCGAGACCATCCTGGTCAACATGGTGAAACCCCGTCTCTACTAAAAATACTAAAAATTAGCTGGGCATGGTGGCGTGTGCCTGTAATCCCAGCTACTCAGGAGGCTGAGGTAGGAGAATTGCCTGAACCAAGGAGGCGGAGGTTGTGGTGAGTCGAGATCGCGCCATTGCACTCCAGCCTGGGCAACAAGAGCGAAACTCCGTCTCAAAAAAAAAAAAAAGAAAAGAGATCATGAGCATCCTGGCCAACGTGGTGAAATGCTGTCTCTACTAAAAATATAAAAATTAGCTGGGTATGGTGGCACGCACCTATGGTCCCAGCTACTCAGAAGGCTCAGGCAGAAGAATCGCTTGAGCCTGGGAGGCGGAGGGTGCAGTGAGCTGAGATCATGCCACTGCATTCCAGCCTGGGTAACAATCTCAAAAAAAAATCCTTCAGAACCAACCTAATTCACTAGCATTCAGGACTTCCCTGGGGGTTTGAGTCAAATCTCAGGTTAAAAAAAATTATATCCCTTTTTCTGGTATTGTTCCCTACAAACAAAAGGGTGGAATGAATCTTTGGTGCACAACTTTATTTCCACAGAACCATTCATTTTGACAGACTTAGGAAGAGCCAAAATTTTCAAAAGGGAAAGTTAATGAGCCTTTAAATATTAAAACATATTTTAAAACTATAACCATCGTTAAACGTGGCACTGTAAGACAGAGAAATGGAATGGAAGGATTTTAAGTAGGAAAATGACATATTCAGATTTGTATTTTAAAAGAGGATGTGGAGAATAGATTACCAGAGAACAAGAGTAGACACTAAGACAACAGTTTATAAGTCTTATAGTCATCCAGGGAGGAAATAAATAGGGCTTGAACAAATGGAAATGGAAAAGGGAATGGAGATAAATGGACAGATCAAAAAAATATTTTTAAAATTACAGTCATCACAACTTGCTGGTTGATAAGAGATGTGAGAGAGAAAGAATAGGTGTGAACAATGCTTGAGTTTCTTTAATTTACTACCTGGTGATGTAAAAAGAAAATGAAATTTAAGGACCTTTCAAATTTATTATGCCAAGGGGAAAAGTTAAGCCTTAATGCTTTCCAAACAGCTGCCCTTACACTTTGCACTTGAATAAACCCTTTTAACTGGATCCTGAGCCTTTTGATTATTTTAGGTTGACATGGATAAAGGTGCTTTTACAGAGATTAGAAACATAATAGAGGCAGAAAGTTTGGAAGGAAGATATTAAATGGGATTTTGGATATTTACATTTTATTTATTTATTTATTTATTTATTTATTGAAACTGAGTTTCGCTCTTGTTACCCAGGCTGGAGTGCAATAGCGCGATCTCAGCTCACCGCAACCTCTGCCTCCTGGGTTCAGGCAATTCTCCTGCCTCAGCCTCCTGAGTAGCTGGGATTACAGGCATGCACCACCATGCCCAGCTAATTTTTTGTATTTTTAGTAGAGACGGGGTTTCACCATGCTGACCAGGATGGTCTCAATCTCTTGACCTCGTGATCCACCCGCCTCGGCCTCCCAAAGTGCTGGGATTACAGGCTTGAGCCACCGCGCCCGGCTACATTTTATTAATGTAAATATCTGGATGAAAACAAATATAGATAACAAAAAGTTGTTGGGTTTAAGTTAAAAGATAATTGTAAGGCCAGGCATAGTGGCTCACACCTGTAATCCCAGCACTTTGGGAGGCTGAAGCGAGCAGACTGCTTGAGGTCAGGAGTTTGAGGGCAGCCTGACCAACATGGTGAAACCCTGTCTCTACCAAAAATACAAAAATTAGCCAGGTGTGGTGACAGGCACCTGTAATTCCAGCTACTCAGGAGGCTGAGGCAGAAGAATTGCTTGAACCTGGGAGGCAGAGGTTGCAGTGAGCTAAGATCGCATCACTGCACTCCTGCCTGGGAAACAGAGTGAGAGCCTGTCCCCTCCACCACCCTCCCCCAGCCAGAGAGAGAGAGAGAGAGAGAGAGAGAGAGAGAGAGAGAGAGAGAGAACTGTGACCTGGAGATGTAGATTTGGGAGTCAGCACCATAGAGGTAATTCTTAAAGCCATGATAGTGCTGAATAGTACCCAAGTGAGAAAAAAAGTATGGCAAAACTTTGAGGATTACCTAAAGAATAGTAAAGAATGAACAGCAAGAAAGGATTCTGCAAAGGGGACTGACAAGGAGCAAGACAGAGAAACTGGATGAAAAATGGAAGAGTAACATACCAGAGCAACTACTAGAAGAGGGATTTTTCAGGATAAATGAGTGTGACTGGGTCAGCAGCATCAAATGCCACTGATGACAAGTAACAGTAAAAGGAACTGAAAAATGCCCACTGGACTCAGCCATAAGGAAGTGAGGACACTGACAGAAGTACTTCAGGGAAGTGAAAGGATGCTATCTGCAAACAGATTCAAAAATAAATGCAGGTAATGAAACAGGAACAGAGCACATGAACAACATTTCCAAGAGACTCAAATGTAAAAAGGAAAAAGATAAAGAAGACAAATAACGCAGGAGTAATAAGAGTTGTTGCTACAGAGAGATTTTATTGATTTGATTATTTAGTTGTTTGAGTAGTAATTTTTTGCTGTTGTTTTGTTTGTTTTTTAATAGGAGAAAATTGAATATGTCTAAATGCTTATGGGAAGGTATGGGAGTCAGCCTCCAAAATCACCTCCGTGATTCCTGCCTCCTGGTATTCATGGCTTTGTGTAGTTTTCTCTCCACCTTACAACTCCCTAACCCTCACATTCAATAGGACAGATCTATATAAACAATAGGATAACATGGAAATGATGGTGTATGATTCCTGAAGCTAAGTCATAAAAGGAATTGTAATTTCCTTTTTTTTTTTTTTTTTTTTTGCGATGGAGTTTTCACTCTTGTCATCCAGGCTGGAGTGCAATGGCCTGATCTTGGCTCACTGCAACCTCCACCCTTTGGGTTCAAGCAATTGTCTGCCTCAACCTCCTGAGTAACTGGGATTACAGGCATGTGACACCACGCCTGGCTAATTTTTGCATTATTAGTAGAGACAGGGTCTCACCATGTCGGCCAGGTGGGTGTCAAACTCCTGAGCTCAGGTGAGCCACCCACCTTGGCCTCTCAAAGTGCTGGGATTATAGGCATGAGCCACTGCACCTGGCCAAGACATTGTAATTTCTTCCTTGTTCTCTTGGATGGCTAGCTCTGGAGGAAGCCAGTTGTCATGTTGTGAGGACACTCAAGTAGCCCTTTGAAGAGGTCCATGTGGCAAGAAACTAAGGCTTCCTACTAATAGTCCTCTAAGTGAGACATCCTGGAAGTGGATTTTCTATCCCTAATCAAGTTTTCAGGTAATTGTCAGCCTCAGCAGACATCTTGACTGCAACCTCCTGAGACACTCTGAGCCAAAGTCACCCACCTTAGTCACTATAGAATTTCTGATGCACAGAGACTATGAGATAATAGATGTGTGTTGTTTTAAGCTGGTTAGTTGTTATGCAGCAATAGATAACTAATACAGACGGTTATAGTATTAAAGGAAAGAAGTTAAAAATATTTTTTAAAAAGGAGGAAATCATTGATATGCAACATATCTGGGGATGGAAGAAGGAAGTGTTCTCTAAGTGAAATGAACACCCTTAAATGGGAGAAAGAGTGCCTCTTTCATTTCACAGGAGAAAAATAAAAGGATGGCTGCATTAGGTCAAGTTGTTTGTCAGTACCAGGGAATGAGGAAGTATGCATGCAATGTTCTGTTTTCTCTGAAAAGTAGAAATTGAAGTTATCTGTTAATAATGATGGAGGAAGTGGAAGGGTTTAACTTGAAAAGGATAAAGAAATTTTAAGTAGCTGCTGTGGAAAACGGTAAAGACATGACTAAGGAACCATAAAAGAATTTTCAATAGCTTTGAGATCTCAGTTGATGTCAGAGATCAGGAATTTTTTTATATAACCAATCTGTGAATTTTCTCCAAAATAGAGGTGAACTACAGGAGTTCCTATTGGCAAATCCTCACAAAGTAGCCTTGAATCACACTTCAAATTAAGACAAAGTTGCCTACACTGTGGTCTAATCACAGCTTGACAATTTAAAATGGCAGGTGTAATTGAAAAGAAGCATGGAGCTTTACATCCAAAAGAAATGGAAAAGTTTATGGCTAGAGAAATGTTTATACCTCCTTTCATGCTTAGATTTAATAAATTGCATTCTTCAAAACTAGCCCATCATATATGTTTATCCATTAAGTGCAACATATAAATAAATTTAATCTAACAAATAAGAAATAATTGCTGTGATATAAGATATAAACTTTTCTCTCTAAAATAAATATCCATGATTGGAATTCAAATGTCAGAGCACCAGTATATAAACCACCTTCAATCAAGCATTTTCTAGTTTGTCTCTTTAAATACTACTTTTCTAATTCCGAGATAAACCAGGCTTAGAAAGACGTATACAGTCCCACCATCCATTAGCCAAACAAGAAATAATACCTTAAATGTGAATGCTGCTCCCTTATATTAATCATATTCATTAAAGTATAAAACATTTCATACAAATGAAAAATTTTAGGCCCCAAAGTATGGAATGTAGTATTTTTTAGCCATGACTTTTTAAAGAGGTATATTTCTAAAAATACCTTGGGCTTTATTTCAGTAAACAATAACACAAAATAATATAAAGAGATACACTCCAAGTCATTATTCCCATCCTTATTAAGGCAAATAGCACCACAGACTAACCTGAAGCACTATAAATAATGAGTGTTAAACTGAATTCAATGAATAATTCATGAAGCCCAATTTTTCCTGTATTCTTGGCAGTACTCTCACAGCCACATGAAACAATGCAGAATGATTACAAAATGTATCATATGTGTTACTGGGGTATATGCCTTATCTATTAAACTAGCTCATTTATTTAAATAATAATAATCATCTCACAGCTACTTTGTATTCTAAATGTTTGCTTTTGTAAGCTAATGTGATGCAAATGTAACTTACTGAAGTTTTAAAATGAGATAATGTCCGAACAGTGTCTGCTTCACATTCAGGACCTGATTTAGGAGGGAACTGAACCTCCAAGGGTAAGATGGCACACCCTGTGACACTCAGAGACACTGTATTGCATTCCTGATCCAGCACTTCACCAAGATGAAGGAGTTCAGTGTCATCACAAAGGATCCTGGGAGTTCAGTGAGCTGAGAGACAGGTTCTATTTCTGGATCTGCCATTGACTTGATTTGACCTCAGCCAAGTAATGAAACTTGTCTAGATTTTCATCCCTAACTCTTTTGCATGAGACAATGGACTGGAATAACTATGAGGCTCCTTCTGGTCTTCATTTTCAGCAATCTATATCACCAACAAACCAATTTTCTAGCTTCCAGCCACATTCAACTAAATTGTAAGAATCATGAATGCGGAGAGATGTTTTGTTTACCAGTGTATCCTCAGCACCTAGCATGGTATTGGAGTATTTCAACATATATTTATTGAGTAAACGAATTAACCTAGAAAAATTGAAAAATACAATATCAATCCCAAATGTGTTTCTTCTTTAACACAACGTTTGACACAGCAAAAGTTTGGAATAGCGAAAGCTCTAAACTACTGACAAAAACTAAAGAATCATTAAATTCAACAACAAATATCTTGGAGTTTTGTTTTCTCAACAAACTATCAGAACAACATATTTTTCAAAGTTTATGGTAGAGCAAGTATTGAAAGTTCATTTTTCTATTGCTCTGAGTAGCTAGGCTTAGGTCTAGCATTGAATAATCAGCTGGCTATTCATTTTGATAGTAATTCTATGACAAAGCAATAAATCCTCTCCCTCTTTCAATATACAGGCATGAGCATATATGCACACTTAAGACTGTATCTCTTCTCAGAATATAAACTTAAAAACTATACACACTAAGGAAAGGTTTAAATCATGGAATATTCTAGAAGAGACTATTCTAAAGCTTCTGCCAACTTTATATCTGCCACCAGTCTATCTTGTGATTTATTCCCTTTGTCTGATTGAACCTCTGCCCTACAGAATTTTAGCATTTTCTCCAACAATTGAAGATTAACATTCAGTTACTACCCTCAGAAATTCTTCCTTATTTAGGCTAGCAGTGGTAGTGAGGGAAAAGCATTTTAAGTTTTGGTTTCCCAGATATCTGAAATGTATTCAAGCAGATTCTTATAATGACGCAAAAATTTTTTAAAAAGATATTTATAATGTTTATATCTAATAAATGTCTCTGTGACAGATGATTTCTACCATATAGTGCTTTGTATAATAATTCATTATGAAAGATTATAATGTAAACTATAAAGTATAGCAGATAAGCCCAGAACCATTTAATAGTGGTGAACCTTATAAAAGATACCCAATATTTACTTATACCATTGTTCCATTGAGTAATAAAAATATGGTTTCAGAATCTTATCTAAGTGTACGTTTGTTAATAACTGGTTCAAGAATGAGTAGAAACATACCTCATTTAAGTGTGCTTCACTTTAAGGTGCTTCTCAGGTGGTGTATTTTTTATAAATTGAAGGTTTATGACAACCCTTACATGGAACAAGGCTACTGGCACCATTTTTCAAACAGCATATGCTTACTTCCTGTCTCTGGGTCACATTTGGTAATTCCCACAATATTTCAAACTTTTTCATTACTGTTATATCTCTTACAGTGATATGTGATCAGTGATCTTTGAGGTTACTATTATAATGTTTTGGGGGCACCAAGAACCACTCCAGTAGAAGATGGCAATTTTAATATATAAATATAATGTGGGTTTTTAGAACTCCATCTCTCTCCCTCTCCTTAAGCCTCCCTATTCCCTGAAACACATCACTACTGAAATTAGTTCAGTTAATAACCCTATAATAGCCTGTAAGTGTTCACACGAAACGCAGAGTTGCATATCTCTCACTTTAAATCAAAAGCTAGAAAAGATTAAGCTTAGTGGGGAAGTCAAAAGCAAAGTAGGCAAGGGGCCAGGCCTCAAGCACCAGTTAGCCAAGTTGTGACTGCAAAGAAAAAGTTCTTCAAGGAAATAAGAGGTATTACTCCAGTGAACACATAAATAATAGGAAAGTACAACAGCCTCATTATTGATAATGAGAAAGTTTCAGTGGTTTACACAGAAGATCAAACCAGTCACAAGATTTCCTTGAGCCAAAGCCTAATTCAGAGCAAGGCCCTAAAAATTCTCTTTAATTCTATCAAGGCTGAGAGATATGAGGAAGTTGCAGAAGAAAAGCTAGAAACTAGCAGAGGTAAGTTTACGGGGTTTAAGGAAACAAGCCATCTCCATAACACAAAACTGAAAGGTGAAGCAGCAAGTGCTAATGTAGAAGCTACAACAAGTTATCTCAAAAAATCTAGCTAAGGCCATTGATGAAAGTGGCCACATTAAACAATAGATTTTCAATGTAAACAAAACAGTCCTCTGTTGGAGGCAGATGCCATCTAGACTGTCATAGCTAAAAACGAAAAGTCAATGCCTAGCTTCAAAGCTTCAAAGTACAGGTTGACTTTATTATTAGGGAATAATGCAGCTTGTGTCTTTAAGCTAATGCTCTTTACCAATCCAACAATACCAGGGCCCCTAAGAATTGTGCTAAATCTACTCTACCTATGTTCTAGAGATGGAAGAACAAAACCTGGATGATGCACATCTGTTGACAACATGGTTTACTGAATATCTTAAACCCACTGTAGAAACCCAATGCTCAGAAGAAAAACTTCTTTCAAAATATTACTGCTCATTGACTATTCACCTGGTCATCCAAGAGTTCTGATGGAGATGTACAAGGGAAGTAATGTTATTTTCATGCCTGCTAATACAACATCCATTCTGTAGCACATGAATCAAGAAATCATTTCAACTTTCAAGTATTACTATTTAAGGAATATATTTTGTAAAGCTATCACTGCTCTAGAGAGTAATTGCTGTCACAGATCTGGACAAAGAACATTGAAAATATTCTGGAAAAAAAATACCATTCTAAATGCCATTAAGAACATTTGTGACTCACGTGAGGAGACTGAAATATCAGCACTGAAAGAGTTTGGACATTTGTCCACTTCTAATCTAATGAGGAAATGTGATCCCCAGTGTTGGAGGTGTGGCCTGGTGGGAGGTGTTTGGGTCAGTGGGGTGGCTCCTTCATGAATGGCTTAGTGACCTCCTCATGATAATAAGTGAAGTCTTGCTCTATTAGTTCACATGAAAGCTGGTTGTTTAAAAGAGGCTGGCATCCCCTTCTTGCTCCCTCTCTCACCATGTAACACACCAGTGCCCCCTTCACCTTCTGCCATGACTGTAAAATTTCTGAGGTCTCACAGAAGTCAATTCTGGTGCTATACTTCTTTTACAACCTGCAGAGCTGTGACCCAAATAAACCTCTTTATAAATTACCCAGCATCCGGCACTTCTTTGTAGCAATGCAAAATGGACAATATAAACGTTAACAAGAATTTGGAAGAAGTTGATACCAATCCTCTTGGATGACTTTGAGGGGTTCAAAACTTCACTGGAGGAAGTAAGTGCAGATGTGGTGAAAATAACAAGAAAACTAGAAATGGACCCTGAAGATGGAACTGAATTGCTGCAATCTCATGATAAAATTTGAACAGATGAGGAGCTGCTTCTTATGGAGGAGGAATGAAAGTGGTTTCTTGAGATGCAGTCCACTTCCATTGAAGATGCTGTGAACACTGTTGAAATGACAGAAAAGGATTTAGAATATTGCATATAGACAGTTGATAAAGCAGCAGCAGGGTTTCAGAGGACTGACTCGAGTTTTAAAAGAAGTTCTACTATAGGTAGAACTAAAATGCTAGCAAATAGCTCTGCACACTGCAGAGAAAATCTTCCATGAAATAGAGTCAATCAATGAGGCAAACTTTATTATCCTCATATTGCTTCAGCCACGCCAACCTTCAGCAACCACCACTCTGATCAATCAGCATCATCGACATCAAGGCAAGAGCCTCCACAAGCAAAAGGATTATGACTCACTGAAAGTTCAGATGATCATTAGCATTTTTAGCAATAAAGTATATTTAAATTGTGGTATGGACATCTTTTTTAGACATAATGCTATTTTATACTTAATAGACAGCAATATAGGGTGGTAAACATAACTTTTTATGCACGGGGAAGCCAAAAAATTCACATGACTCACTTTATTTCAATATTCACTTTATTGTGGTGCTTTGGAACTAAACCTGCAAATCTGTGAGATATGCTTGTAGTGGCATAATTATTATCAATTATATATGAAAAGAGAAATGATAGGAACCTCTAGAAATATTATTCTTTGTTTATAAAACACAGCAAGAAAAAAAACTGGTGTCTCCTACAGCTGGACAGCGCTACTCATGAACAAGAAAACATGTAGCTCAGTTGCACCCACTTAAAATCACAAAGGGAATCTGCCTTAGTTTGAAGTCTGACAAAGCAGATGGCATAACAGAAAACAGAAAGAAGCTAGATCCATGATGCCATTAATGAGCTACTAAAGCAGTTAAACTTCTAGCCTACCTTACCTCTAGATGCTCTGTTATTTGAGAAAACAAATGATGTCCTTGTTTAAATTCGTTAAGTTAGGGCTTCTGTTACTTCCAGGCCACAGAATTCTATCTAATATACATAGTTATCTATTTGTGGGAATTTTAAATATGCATATAATTAATGTGATTTAAGATTATTTTAAAAACAGGCTAGGTATGGTGGCTCACACCTGTAATCTCAGCAATTTGGGAAGCCAAAGCGGGTGGATCACCTGAGGTCAGGAGTTCAAGAGCAGCCTGGGCAACACGGTGAAACCCCATCTCTACTAAAAACACAAAAAAATTAGCTGGGCATGGTGGCAGGTGCCTATAATTCCAGCTACTCAGAAGGCTGAGATGAGAGAATCATTTGAACCCCAAAGACAGAGGTTGCAGTGAGCAGAGACCATGCCATTGCACTCCAACCTGGGAAACAGGAGCAAAACTCTATCTCAAAACAGAATTTAAAAAAGAATAGCAAATCTGTGAAGAGTTCTGACATACAACTATACAAAAAAGCCTTCTCTGAGCACATAGTATACTAAGCAATTATTTCCTATTTAATTTATCGAGGTTTGTTATTTGTTCACAAGCAATTTTTTGAAAAAGTTAAACATAAAAGACATACCAGGAATAAACCTTTGTGTGTCAATATGTCACTGTGAAAAGAGCTTTATAGATGTAAAAGATGGAAAAGGCCTGTTTGATTGGTACTTTTTCCAAGACATGATAGTTTGTTACCGCATACTTACTGGCTAAAATTATACAATGGGTCTCAATCCTGAGGCGTTAGTGGATAAGCTGACTTCTAGCTGGGATTGAAATGAGATTTCCCCCCGACACCCTTTAAGGAATAGTACTACAAATACGATCAAGTGAACTACTGAGGAATTTCACCCTACTGTATAAGACTCCTAGTCTGTTCCAGCGTGATAATTTCTAAATAGACAAGAAAAATTAAATTCAATGTAAAAAGTCACTTCATGCCCTCAGCTTCCACACAATCATGAACAGATATAGTTTTATGTGGAAGTAAACTTTCTAAAAGATCATTCTGGTAGGTTATAAATTTTAACTGCCTTGCCAATTTTCTAAGGGCCACAAAAACAGCCTCAGTAATCTAACTTGTCCTCACACCCTAACCACACATCAGTCACATTAATCTAGTTGGGCTTTATAGTCTCTTATATTTATTCTTCCATGTTTTTATTTAAGATGTCTCTTTTGTTTCAGATGAACTCCTCCTCTTCTCATATTTCCCACATTCCTCTCCTCTCCTTCCTCTTCTCTGCTTTTCTCCCACCTTTCCTCTCTGCTTCCTCTTTCCCTTCGAATTCCTACTTCCTCTTTCCCTTCCAATTTCAGGTCTAATTCATATCTGACAACCTGCTGAAAACCTTTCCTCAGCACTTATCTCTTCTGAATTCCTATGAAGGAAAGTCTGTAATACACAATCCAAACATGTCTTGATTTAACAAGGCAAAATGGTATAATAAAGAGCTTAGTCTTTAAGATGAAACAAGTGTTGAAAGCCCAGCTCTGACACTCTTTAACTCTGTGACTTTGTATCAGACCCTCAACAAAGAGTACAGATAATTATTACTAATAACAATAGTAATAAATGACTATTAAATCCTGATTCTACTATTTAGTACCTTTATGATCTTGAGCAAGACATTTGATCTACCAGAACCTCAATTTACCTATGTATAAAATGAATAACATCTGTCCTACTGACCTCATAAAATTGTTAGAATTGAAGCAAGACTATGAGAGTAATAGCATTTGTAATGATTTACAAATATCTACATGATAGATTCTGTGAAATAAAAATAAATCCTAAGCACTCCCAATGAACAGAATGAACCCTTCTTGGCCAAGTAGACTCCAGAAAAACTTTAAAACTAAATTTTTGAGCCACGACAAGATGGGAGGTTGGTCATACCTCAGTACACTCTCTTCCTTGCTAACTATTCTCAGACTTTTGCTTTCTTTTACTCAAAGTTAAACGGAAGCCAGCCCCATAAAACAAAGAATAAAAGACACGCTCCTCCACTGACCTCAGCCAACTGCCTGACACTGCAACCAGACTCTCCTCCATTTCTGTGGTTTCAATGTGGCAGCTGACCAGTTACACAAAGCATCCTTCCTGATAAATGACCACCAATCACAAATGGTTTTGACTAGTTTACCAAGGCTGCACACTAAGCACCCTTGTGTGCTGTTTCAGCTTTTGTGGTATAGAGCCAAATTTTATGTTGTGTGTGTGTGTGTGTGTGTGTGTGTGTGTGTGTGTTTTCCAGAGACAGGCTCTCGCTCTGTCACCCAGGCTGAAGTACAGTGGTACAATTGTGAACTCTTAGGCTCAAGCAATCCTCTTGCCTTAGCCTCCTATAAGCACAAGTCACCATGCTTGGCTAATTTTTTCTTCATTTTTGTAGTGATGGGGGTCTCACTTTCTAGCCCAGGCTGATATTGAACTGCTGGCTTCAAGCAATCTTCTTACCTCATTCTCAAAAGCACTAGAATTACGGGCATGAGCCATCACACCCAGCCCTCACTGTATTTTAATGTTAATTCTCCATCCCAAAATGAACATGGGACATGTGTAACATGTACATTTGCTTACCATGCACGCACATACCCCTTTTATGAATATTCAGATCCTCCTATAACCTATTAAATATATATTTTTAGCCAATCTACTTAGCATAAAACTCCTGTCCTACCCTTCCTCCTTCAAAGTTACTGCTTTCAGTCTCAACCAAAGGCTCCACTTCCCAGCCTGCAGATTGTAATCCTTTTCAACAAAAAGAAAGTGGCCAGGCATGATGGCTCATGCCTGTAATCCCAGCATTTTTGGAGTCCAAGGCAGTCAGATCACAAGGTCAGGAGATGAGTCCATCCTGGCCAATATGGTGAAACCCCATCTCTACTAAAATACAAAAAAATTAGCCAGGTGTGGTGGCGCGTGCCTGTAGAGCCCCACCTACTTGGGAGGCTGAGGCAGGAGAATCACCTGGACCCGGGAGGCAGAGGTCATAGTGAGCTGAGATCTTGCCACTGTACTGTAGCCTCGCGATAGAGCAAGACTACATCTCAAAAAAAAAAAGAAAAAGGAAAAAAAAAAGCTATCCTTTCCAAACTAATAGATTTCATAATTTTGAGTCAATAATCCTGAGAGTAACTAAATATATTCATAAAATATTTTAGTAATGTAAGAAAATGCTTATGTTCTAACATCAAATGAACTGAGAAAAATATATCCCCAGGACAGGCAATCAGCTAAACACCTGTGTCCCAGGCCTTAAAAACAACCACATAGGTCAGCTTATGCAAAAATGAACCCAGGCCAACCAAGAAACCTTGTGCCCAAATCCCAAGCCTGAGAATCAGCTTTGCAGTACACCCCTACCAGACATTCCCCCTAGGCAAGTCAATCAGCTGTGTGTCCATGTCCTAGGTCTGAGAAACAGACTCACAGGTCACCCAGCAGGCACATACTTGGTCCATGTCCTAGGTCTGAGAAACAGACTCACAGGTCACCCAGCAGGCACATACTTGGGACTGCTAAGCAGGCATATGATCCCATACTGGGCCTGAGAAACAGCACCATGAATCACTACCAGCAGAAAAGCCCCTAAGCCAGTCAAGTAGCCTTGTATCAACATCCCATGCCTGTGAAGGAGCCTCATGGGCCACCCTCAGCAGACAAGCACCCAGGCCAAGCAAGGAGCCATGCACCCATATACCAGGCCTAAGACACAGCCCTGTGAATCACCCCTGACAAATACACCGCAGACCAACCAAGCAACCATATGCCCATGCTTCCAGCCAGAGAAACAGACCCATGGCTTCAATTCCAGCTAGCCAGACTTGAAGCAGGCTGACCCAAGGTATACATGCATGTGCTTCTGACTTGAGAAACAGCCTAGAGAGCCCACTCCCAGCAAAAGCACACCACCACTGCAACAACCTCCCTCAGCCTAGGCCACTAAGACACTAACAAATGTCACTCGTGTATATTACAGCTTAAAAAACTACATAGAGATGACACTACTGTATCTATCTAGAAAAAAGGCCAACTATTCTACAAATGAAGCTTTCCCATGAAACCTTATCCATAAAAGTGGAAAAGGCAACTTTCTCTCCAGATGCATAGAAACAAATGTAGGAACACCACATCAAACATGAAAAAGCAAGTGATCATGACACTTAAAAATAATAATTCTGTAGTAACATGCCATAATTATAAGGACATATATAAAATGCCAGAAAAAGATTTCAAAATCATCATCTTTCTTAAGGAAACTCAGTGAGATACAAGAGAATACAGACAGATAAGGTAACAAAATCAGAAAAACAATTTATGATTTGAATGAGAAACTCAGCAAAAAGATAGGCATAAAAAAGAGTCAAACAAAAATCTGAGAACTGAAGATTTCAAGAAATGGAACAAAAAATGTAATTGAGAGCCTCAACAATGGATTAGACTGAGCAGAATAAACTCGAAGGCATATATTTTAAAATGACATAGACAGACAAAAAAAAGAAGAAATAATAATTTTTAAAAATGAAGAAAGCCTATAAGATTTATAGGACACCATTAAGCAAACAAATATTCAATCATGCATGTTTTAGAAGGACAGAGGAGAAAGGCATAGAAAACATATTTAGTGAAATTAATATCTAAAGGCTTCTTAAATCTTGGAAGATAAGTTGATATCCAGGCTCAGGAAACTCAAAAAAACCTCAAGTCAATTCAAACCAAACAGGTCCTCTCCAAGACACATTATACCAAATTGTCAAAAGTCAATGACAAAGAAACAATTCTAAAAACAGAAAGAGAAAAGCATCATATCAAGTATACGCCAATCTCCAATAGATTAACAGTGAATTTCTCAGCAGAAACTTTTCAGGCCAGGACAGAGTAGAATGATATATTCAAAGTCCTGAAAGAAAAATACTGTCAGGCCAGAATATTATAGCCAGCAAAACTATCCTTCAGAAATGAAGGAGGAAAAAAATCATTCACAGATAAACAAAAACTAAGGTAATTCATCACCAGCAAACCAGCCTCAAAATAAACAATAAGAGAGAAAGTAAGGAACAAAGGATATATAAAACAACTAGAAAACAATCAATAAAGTAACAGAAGTAAGTCCTCACCTATCAATAATAACCTTGAATGTAACCACATTAATTTCCCCATTAAAAAGATAGAGACTGGCTGGATATATTTTTAATAAAACAAGACCCAACTATATGCTGCCCACAAGAAACTCATCTCACCAGTAAAGATATATAGACTGAACATGAAGTGATAAAAAAAAAAAAGATATTCCATGCACATAAAAACCAAATGTGAGCCAGAGTAGCTCTACTAATATAAGACAAAACTGCAAAAGATACTGAATAGCCAAGGCAATCCTGAGCAAAAGGAACAAAGCTAGAGAAATCACACTACCAGCTTCAAAGTATGCTCTAAAGCTATAGTAACCAAAATATCTGGTACTGGCACAAAAACAGACAGATATGAATGGAACAGAATAGAGCTTCTAGAAATTAATCCACATATCTACCATCAACTGTTCTTTGACAAAGGTGCCAAGAATATTCACTGGGGAAATGATAGTCTCTTTGATAAATGGTGCTGGGGAAACTGGGTATCTGTATGCAGAAGAATCTAATTAGATCCTGCCTATTACCCTATACAAAAATCAATTCAAAATGAATCAAAGACCTACATATAAGACCCAAAACTGTAAAACTACTAGAATAAAACATATGGGAAACATTTCAGGATATTGGTCTGAGGAAGATTTTGTAAATAAGACCTCAAAGCACAGGTTTAGAAAAAAAAAGGAAACAAATGATTATATCAAACTAAAAAGCTACTGCGTAGCAAAGAAACAATAAACAAGGTGAAAAGACAACTCAGAAAATGGAAGAAAATATTTCCCAACTAGTCATCTGACAGGGGATATTTTAATATTCAGAATATATAAGGTACTTGATATAGTTTAGATATTTGTCCCATATCTCTTGTTGAAATGTAATCCCCAATGTTGGAAGTGGGGCCCAGTGGAAAGTTACTTGGATCACTGGGGCAAGGGTCCTATGAATGGTTTAGCACCATCCTCTTGGTGCTGTCCCCACAATAGTGAATGAATTCACATGATATCTCATTGCTTAAAAGTGTTTGTTAGCTGGGTATGGTGGCTCATGCCTGTAATCCTAGCACTTTGGGGGGAAGAGGTGGGAAGATCACTTGTCAGCAGTTCAAGACCTGCCTGGCCAACATGATGAAACCCCATCTCTACTAAAAACACAAAAATTAGCTGGGCCTGGTGGCATGCACCTGTAGTCCCAGCTACTCAGGAGGCTCAGGCAGGGAAATTGCTTGAACCCAAGAGGCAGAGGTTGCAGTGAGCCAAATTGCACCACTGCATCCCAGCCTGGATGCAACCTCACTGCAACCTCTGCCTCCTGAGTTCAAGTGATTCTCCTATCTCAGCCTCCCAAGTAGCTGGGATTACAGATATGCATTAACACACCTGGCTAATTCTATGTTTTTAGTAGAGATGGGGTTTCACCATGTTGTCAGGCTAGTCTCAAATTTCTGATCTCATGTGATCCACCCACCTCAGCCTCCCAAAGTACTGGGATTACAGGCATGAGCTACCACATCCAGCCAAAATGGTTATTATCAAAAAGATGAAAATAAGAAATGTTTGTGAGGATATGGAGGAAAGGGAACTCTTATACACTGTTGATAAAAACATAAACTAGTAGAACCACTACAGAAAACAATAAGGAGTTTCCTCATATAACTACCGATAGAATTGCCATATAATCCAGTAATCCCACTACTAGGCATTTATCCAGAGGAAAGGAAACCAGCACATTAAAGAGACATCTATACCTTCATATTTATCGCATCACTATTTACAACAGTCAATATATGGAGTCAATCTAGGTGTTCAATAAGAGATGAATGGATAAAGGAAATGTGGTACACAATAGAATACTATTAAGCCATAAAAAACAATAAAATCTGTTATTTCTGGCAACATGGATGGAACTGGAGGGCACTGTGTTAAGTGAAGTATGCCAGGAACAGAAAGTTAAACACTGCATGTTCTCATTCATATGTGGAAGCTAAAAATAAGTTGATCTCATAGAAGTAAAAAGTAGAACAGAGTATACTGTGGGAATTCACTCAGAGTGGCAGCAAAAATATTAAGGGAAAAATATTAGAGAAAGTTATAGAATATAGTCTCAAACTCTTTTGGAAGGCCTAAGGGTTTTTTCTATAGTTCTTGGCTGAAATCAGCCAGAGTCTATTTGCAGGTGCCAGAGAGATTAGGGCACAAATACAAAAGAATGTGAGTAGTTTACCTAGCCAGCTTGTTTACTCATGTGGTCTTAAAACTAACCTTTGAGCCAGATGGCCTTCTTGGGAGGAGGTGGACAGGGGTATTACCAATTAATGGTGTTTGCTTTGGGCATCGGAACTTATTCTTTAATCTTTAACCTCTAGTAGTGTTGACTCAAGCCTTCATCAATTAAACTTTACTAAATAAATGTGAGTCTCACTGGCTGGGGAGAGCTGGTGGTCACAACTGTTTATGGGACTCTCCAGGGAATCTGTAAGCTGCCCAGACTCGCAGCCGAACTGGTAAAGCATAATATCTGTGTGTCAGTGTACTTTATTCATCTGTCACTGAGTCAGGGTCTACAGGACAGACCCCCACAGCACAGGTGGTGACCCCAACAGGATGCTAGAAAGGAGGAATTGGTTCTAGTATTCTGTATCACTGTAGGATGAGTATAGTTAATAATAACATATTATATAGTTTCCAATATCTACAAGAAGGATGTTGAACATTCCCAACTTAAAGAAATTACAAATGTTTGAGATTATGGATATATTAATTACCCTGATCTGATCACTATACATTACATGTAGTAAAATATCAATGGGTACCTGATAAATACATAATTATTATATATTAATTTTTTTAAGTAAGCTGGGCACAGTGCCCATGCCTGTAATCCCAACACTTAGGAGGAGACCAAGGCAGATGGACCACTTGACCCCAGGAGTTTAAGACCAGCCTGGGCAACATAGAAAGACTTCATCTTTACAAAAAAAAAAAAGAAAGAAAAAATAGCCAATATGGTTGTGCATGTCTATGGTCCCGGCTACTTAGGAGATTGAAGTGGGAGGGTCATTTAAGCCTGAGAGGTCAAGGCTGCACTGAACTATGATCATGCCACCGCACTCCCACTTGGAAGACATAGTGAGATTCTTGTCTCAAAATAAATTTAAATAAATAACATCTTTTTAAATATGTAAATGTTCAACAATATGAATAAAGCTACATGAAAAGTACATTTTACAAAAGACTATAATGAAAAATACCAAATTGTTAATAGTAGTTTTTATGGCAGGGACTAGAGGGTAATGCAAGTGAGGCACTTAGGACATAAAAATTTAAGGATACAATCACTTATCTCCTGTAAATGCAAGGTCAACCTCCTTAAATTTCATGCCCAAGATAATATCCTGGATACCCAGATAAAGTTGCATGGCTGGGATGATGCTGATGGTAATAGCAAACGATCAGGAATGACCAGTCCCTTCTTTCACCTCCTGTCTTCCAATCTCCCTCTACTGCTCCTTGCAGATACTAACAGAAAACTAGCCAAGAACAAATAGTTGGCAGTCCCAGACCCAGCGTTACCAATTATAGAGCAGCATTACCAATGATAGAAGGTCAACTTGGAGGTGGAAAATAATGGCTTAATAACTGGCACACCCATAAACTAAAATTTCCCTAGGAATAATATAACCATTTTTCTTTTAATCAAATTATATGTAAAAATAAATTCTGACAAAGAGCAGAATCTCAACTCCCAGCTAGAAAAGGGCATGGAACAAAGGCAGGAGTACTATTGTGGGTTTCAGTGCAGTGAAAGGACTTGTCTTGAGCTGGAAACTGAGCCTGCCTGAAATTATTTTTACTCAATATATGATTTCATGGACCTGGAATGATCAGTCTTTTAAAGAAGTAACTCAATGGTAACATAGGTAACAAAAGGTTGTGTTTGACTACATGAATAGTGAAGCCAAAATTTATGTTGCCAAACTAAATAAAAGTCATTCTCAAGAAACTCATTAGAAGAGACACAATTCACATTCAAATTATCTAATTTCAAATCCTTGCCCCACCATATAAGGGCCTAGTGGCTTTAGGCAAGTTACTTAAATTCTTTGTGTTTTAGTTTTCTCATCTATAAAGCTAACATAATAATAGTAGCTACATGGTTGTGCTTCTGTGAAAATTAAATGAGTTAATCCACAGTGGTTAGAGAAGCACAAGGAACATGGTAAATGCTTACTAAATCTTGGCCATTATATGTGACTGATTAAATTTCTTCCTTTAACTTAAATGAATCTTGTTAGTTTGAAAAAGTGTCAATGCATCTTGAGATAACACTTTAATTTATTATTGATTATTTATTCTACAGTGTAAAGAAAAGATCTGAGGTTGAATTTAGAAGAGAATATAAGAGGTCAATAGTGAAGATTTAGGAAAAATGAGAGTACTAGGTTTGTAAAAAAATAATAATAATAATGAATGTTAGAATATACCATAATGGCTGGGTGTGGTGGCTCATGCCTGTAATCCTGACACTTTAGGAGGCTCAGGGAGAGAGATCATTTGAGGACAAGAGTTTGAGACCAGCCTGTCCAACATGATGAAAACCTGTCTCTACTAAAAACACAAAAATTAGCTGCAAGTGGTGGCATACACCTGTAATCCAAGCTAGCTGGGAGGCTGAAGCAGGAGAATCACTTGAACTTGGGAGGTAGAGGCTGCAGTGAGCCGAGATTGCACCACTGAACCCCAATCAAAAGAAAAGAAAGGAAAGAAGAGAAGAAAGAGAGTAAGAGAGAGAAAGAGAAAATACTGTAAGATCCACAGTATTTTGCTCATAGTTACATTCCTTGCATAGTGTCTAACACATAACAAGTCTCACTAATTATTTGTGGAATGAATTACTTGAATAAATTTAGTAACTAAGGAGTGTTGAAAGTAAATAATGTAATTGACATTTCTGCCTCAGTTCAATCTAGATGGAGGCTGTACAATGCTTGAAGTGAGTTCATTGACCTTTCTGTTCATGAACAGAAAGATGTAATATTCTTCCTTCCCTTCCACTAAATAAAATAAGAGATGTTTGGGAGGAGTTATCTAGAGCTATGCAAATGATACAAAAAGTAAATAAAAGATGTTCTCAAGAAATTCACTAGAAGAGCCACAATTCACATGCATGAAAAAATTGACATTATCATCTGAGAGCAGCATATAGCAAAGAACTATATTGGCTGGAATAAACAGTAAATGCCACAGCAGTTTAAAGATAGCATAGACAAATCACTGATCTTATAGAGGCTACAAGAATTCATCTCTCCTGCTCCACACAACACTCCCCAGTAGCAATGGCTCCTAAGGTCCTGGAGTAACAAATTTAAGTCAAACATAATTTGATGGGCAGATTTAAGATTTTATTTGTAACATACCATATTTCATTTACATTATGAAAATCAAAAAGGATCTCAGCCTCACATTGAAGCTTTTGTGAAGATTTTCTAAGCCTCCATATTATAACTTTGTAAGTTTCATCCAATCCTCCCCTGTGTCAATATACATCTACGTCCATTTAACAAGGAAAGAAGAGGAGAGGAAGAAGGAAATGGAGTTTTGTCAGGAAAGCTTGCTATCTTTGTCCCAAAAGGTTTATAAATCTATCAATATTGTTATCTTAGACTTTGATCTTTCAAATAGGCCATAATGACACTCCTTGATCACAGAAGACAAGCCTCAAAAATCTTAAAAGTATATATAGTGAAAGAAATCAGTCTTAACCATTCCAACATTAGTCTTGTTTTCCGCCTTAGAAAATGAGTCTCTAGAACTCAGCTACCTGGCTTTCAAATAGTAAAATATTTTCAAGCTATGCTTTGCAACTGTTTAGCGAATCATGATATTGATTATTTTAATTATGTAACATATATGTATATAGGTATACATATGTTGAATCATGACACAAAATGCATTCTTACTATGGGTCACAAGTCAAAATGTTTGAAAAACAGTAGTCTAATTCGTTAACAGGGAAGACATCAACAAAGGAAATTCAACATATTGACACTCAACCATGCAAAGTTATATTAGCATTATTTTCAGCAAAAAAGAGAAGATAAGTCATCTGATTTGTCTGACTTCCTTATAATTAATGAACAATGTTAATTATTAATAGGATAGCACAACTTGCTTCCTCTTATGGAAGGATCTGAAGAAAACTTCACACATTTTGGGTTCACCCTCCTTGACCATTTACAATGTAATGGCTGTTTTCTCCCCAGGTCTGTAAATAAAGGCAAATGCTTATGGGTGCTGAATAATTCATGTGTCTCTACATAGAAATATAAAAGTGTAAATGTTATATGTCTATGTATAGAATACTTAAGTGCAAAAGGTCATTTTTTTGTTAATATGGGCATTACTGGACCTGTCTGTAATAATTAAGTTTGTTAAGTAGACTTTATCTGATAGAACACATGCAGCATAGGCCATTGTCTTGTAGGGTGCAGGGAAGAATGCCCTAAAGAAACAAGCTACAAATTACAATAAGCTGTCTATAAGCACTGGATAAAAGCCCACAACTGGGTGGCCAACAGGACAGCTGACAAGAAAGACAGAACAATGTATGTGTGAAATGGCTTCCTTGCTCATTCTTATCCTGCTGTTTCTTCCTCATGCACCATAGAAAGTTCAGCCCAACTGGTGCCAAACAGCTTTGAATATTAATCCAGGAGCAGGTGAAGCAAACTGCCTTCATCACCATAAATGCTCATTATTTTATCATTTCTTTTTCTTCTCTCCTTTAGATGATGTGCATTATATGTTATATGTGCTAAAATAACAAATTCCCAATATAGGTTGTTTGCTACATTTTGTGTATAAAGTTATTCAAATAACATCTTCCTAAGAAAATCATTTTTTCTTATCCGCACAAACTCAATCTAAAAGAAGTAGAAAGGCTAAGGAAAGCATACATAACTTCCAACAGAGCAAAATAAATTCATTTCACTTTAGTCTAGCTCTTTATCCCCACATATGGTCATCATACTACTTAGAGCTGACATAAATAGGAGAAATAAATGCATAGATGAGGTGAGGCTGAGTAGAAGTACTTATCTAGTGCCATTTTTATAGCGTTTAGCAATTTTACAAAAGTACTTAAGTATATATTATAAGATTTAATCCAGATTACATTGTGATGCAGTAAACAATATTACTTATTCTTATTTTTCAAGTAAAGAATGTAGGCTCAGAAAGGTAAAAACAAAGCCAAGACTCAAACACAGTCCATCTGTTTCTTCCATATACCACACTGCCCCTCTATTGACCCAAGATGATTGGGGCTTCTTCAAACAGGATGAATTGAAACTCTGAAAACAAACAAAACAAAACAAAACAAAAAAAACCTGTAGTGTGGCATATAATCCCAACTCCTTTTCACTTTACCTATAATTGTAATTCTATACAATGCTGCATAGGTCTCATAAATATCTGCTCTTGTCACAGCTCTCTGCTGCTATTAATTATTATGGCTCACAGCCATTAAAAGCACTGGCACTAACTGTCCAGAACTGAGCAAATATTCCAACTGTGTCCATCCTCTCATGGCAAAACTAATTTCTCTATTTGAACCTAACAATTAATTAGACATAAATTTCAAAATGCACAGTCAAAATCAGGAAATACTGTCATGTTAATTCTGTGTGTAAAATACAGCTACAAGGTAACCAATGAACCCAAGAGTAAGCCTAGGACATTTGCTCACTTACATGGGTGTGTTTAGTGGGAAAATCTGTGTCAATGTGGAAAAAAAAAAGCTTCCCCCAGCAATTCAATCTTTCCTGATCTCCTGCATCTAATAAAATGATAGAAAAGATTTTAAATGATTAAAAAGGGAAACTAGATCACTTTGATGAAGTTAGCATTATATTTAAATGTGTGGGTGTGTCTACATATACATAGTGATATATATATACAACATATAGTGGGTGTGTCTATATATATTACTATACATACAGATGTGTGTCTATATATATGTCACACATTTATATGTATATATATATATCTCACTGGCTGCCTTGCACATTAGCTATATATACATACAAAAAAAAAAGAAGTAGAAAGGCTATATATACGTATAGCTAATGTGCAAGGCAGTGCCTGCCACAATCACCACAAAAGGAGTGACAATGGTAGAGCTTCAGAGACCCTGTGGTCCAGTCTCTTGAGAAATGAGCAATTACTTCTCTTTATATCCTGTCTTAATGCTCCACTTTTTATCACTCTCCTGCTTTCTCTCCCATAACATTAGCCTATAAATTTGACTCGGAACTAAAAGTTACTAATTGGGACCTCTCAAATCCACATAGTATCATAGAAAAAACAACTCTGAATGACCCCTTTCCTTGATATAATACTAAGTAACATCCCATAAATTGAACATTGTAATAAAAGTACAACAGGGTCTTCTTAGAGCATTGTTTTGCTCTTTTACAAAAAAATTATAAGGGGTTATTTAAAAGTTTATGAGCATTTTACCTTATGGTTAAACTAATTAAGATTATGTAATATATTTACAAGGTTGTATTAAGAATTAGGTTTAACATTAATAGAACACTAATGCAAAGGTAAAATTTGGCTTTCTCTTTTGAACAAGATTTTCATGTTATATATTTTTTTTCTTTTTTTTTTTTTTTTTTTTTTTTTCTTTTTTTAGACAGAGTCTCACTCCATCACCAAGTGCCAGGCTGGAGTGCAGTGGCACAACCTCGGCTCACTGCAACCTCCACCTCCCCAGTTGAAGCAATTCTCCTGCCTCAGCCTCCTGAGTAGCTGCCACTACAGGCATGCACCACCATGCCCAACTAATTTTTTTTGCATTTTTAGTAGAGACGGGGTTTCACCATATTGGCCAGGATGGTCTCGATCTCTTGACCTCGTGATCCACCCACCTCGGCCTCCCAAAGTGCTGGAATTACAGGCATGAGCCACCCGCACTCGGCCATTTTTCATGTAATATTAAATAATGAAAGGTTTTTCTTTGTCCCTTCGGGTTAATGGCAGAAAAAAGGAAGAAGAGAGAGAAAAAAGATTCAGGTGACCTCATGCTGTCTTTATTGGGTCTTATTGTTTAGAAAGCTGATTCTCTCCTCAATCAAGGAATATGAGATTTCACCATTTAAAAAAAATTTTTTGAATTACCACTTCAGCTAAATAAACAACCTGTACTCCTATTTTGTGATAGCCAGTGTTTTACACTTTGATATTTGACAAACTTTCCAAAATCAAATTATAAATTATGTCTCTTTCTAACCTAAATTGACCTTTTAGATATTAGGTCCCCTAAAGTCCAAAAATGGTATATTTGGCCTATTTGGTAGAAAAAATCATATAGGAAACTTTATCAAGTATGAAATGGTGTTTGGCTTTCTTTAGGCTCTATTTTTTAAATATATGTTATTGGTATATGTTCCAAAATTATGGGAAACTCTTATAATTTGATATGACTTAGTATACATTATTAATAATTACAAGTGTTATATAAGATTGTTGTATGCCACAGAAGTAACCAAAATTTCTAGTTAATTGTGGCTTTAATAGTAGCTATCCTAAGACTTTCGTCATCCACAGACAATTGTTGTCTTGCTTTGATCCTTTTCAAAAGAGAATTTATAATCAGATATAGGACTCTGACAGTACTCTTAAATGCAGGTCTCGGATAACTTTAGAAATTATGCTATTGGAATAGAAGAAAAAAACAAACTTCTAGACTCTCATAAAGAGCTGATGTATTAAACATTGCTAATTCTTTTGTTTTTCAGAGTCAAGAAACTTTTTCTTTTAAGCTACTACAACTTTTAGCAATTGAGTAAAATATAACTCCTGTGAGCAAAATCTGAAGTACATTGCTTTCTCTTTACCTGATTTTCCCAAAACTATATGTGAGTGTTCTCAACTTATGGCAGTATAGTTATTTGGATAAGTGCAATGAGAATCTGTTTTCTTTTATAACACAACACAATTAGAGAAAATTGTTATTTTATCAGGCCTTTGACTGGAATGGCATACTTTCATATTTTAACACACTGCTTTAGGGAATTAAATTTGACCTACAGAGCCAATAAAAGCCCCTTGGGAAAGCTGGCCTCATACCCTGTCTATGCACTTCCTGTACAGAATTCCTGACCTGTGGTAAGTAAAACATATCACTTTCTGACAAGCCCAGGAGCCCCAGGTTATCTTGGGACCTTGAAAGGAGGAAAATTCAGGCATAGTGAAAGAGATAAATCCATAGCTGGGATTCAAGGCTTTAAAAAGTACAATCTGAGATTTCTTAGAGAACAAAGTTTCAGCAAAGCTAATATTTAAAAGAGCCTATATGGCAAATAATTATTCCTATTACACTTTATGCAAATAATCAGCCAGAGCACAGTAACACTAAACTTATTTTGCAAGTAAATTTGACTTACTAAGATTTATTTTTAATAAAAATGGGTATTGAAGAGAGAAAAACTATGCTTCAAAAAAAAAACTATAGTACAACTGTTAGTTGTTCCTGAGTTTTTTGCTGCAATTTAAGCTAAATCCTAAATTATTTGTGGGCTACAAGTCCCCAAACTAAGGCTTTCAAATCTTTACTTTAAAAAGTGGAAACTGCACTCTTTATTTTAGATCTCATTATTTACCCTGTAGTATGCTGTTTGCTTAAATGTGTACTTAAACTGCAGACGAGAATACAAACACCTTTGTTGTGCAAGACTTGGAACCCCAGCCCAGCCTGCCAGAGTACACACAAGACAACTGCAGAACAGTTCCACTTTTCTTACTTTGGGGTCAACACCTACCCCACTATGCCACTGGTAAGCAGGAAGAAGTTAGAGCCGTCTTCGTCCTTTATCCATCTTAATTAGCCCACACCTTAAAACTAAGATGTTACAAAACCTAAAGGGAGGGATTGAAACTGCCATTGCAAAGTTATAATTGAGACAGTGAAAGAGATATGACCTAACCAAATCCGTCTTGCCTCTGACCTCCAAGCTGTCCTTGCTCATTCCTGGGCATAGACTGAACTAACTTAGAGAGGAACTTAGTTTGTAGTTTATAGCGTAAAACAAAAGAGGACAACAGCCCTTTCTCCAAAGAAGACCCCTCTTGTCTGGGGACTAGGCTGCCTTTGTAAGTTTAACAAATTAAGTAAATGATTAGAAATTATGGTTTAGGAGTCATGAAGCTGGAAGCTACGAGATTCTGACTCTTCCCAAATTGTTCCTGGGGACAACATCACTATTATAAAACCTAAGATCAGTGCCTGAGATATTTTGCAGACCCTGAACTTGATGGATCAGCTGGCACCAGCCAAATCAATAAACTGACTCATCAGATCTTGTGCCCCGCCCCCCCAAGGCAGGAACTGACTCAGCACAGGAGGAAAGCTTAGACTTCCTGTGATTTCATCTCTGACCCAACCATTCAGCACACCTGACTCACTGGCCCCGCCACCCACCTTAAAAACTCTGATCCTCAAATGCTCAGGAAGACTGATTTGAGTAATAGTAAAACTCTAGTCTCCCACAATAAAAAAGGTAACATCTCAAAAGGATTTTAAAATTATGTTCAGTAATCCCATGGGTGTGTTGTTTTGGAGGAGTGAGTGGTTTTCTTCTTTCGCTTTGATTTGTGTTCAGTTGGTTTTGATACAATTATTTGGGGTGGTTTTTTTTTGTAATTATAGCTTATATGAGAGGATTTATTAATGAAATTTGCAAGAATAACATAATGAGATTACATACAACACACATGCATGCATGTGCACATATTATATAATCCAAATTCGAAAGAATCAGGGTGGCTCACGCCTGTAAATCCCAGCACTTTTGGAGGCAAAGATGGGCAGATCACTTGAAGCCAGGAGTTTGTGATCAGCCTGACAACATGGTGAAACCCCATCTCTATTAAAAATACAAAATTAGGCAGGTGTGGTGGCGAATGCCTGTAATCCCAGCTACTTGGGAGGCTGAGGCAGGAGAATTACTTGAACCCAGGAAGTGGAGGTTGCAGTGAGCTGAGATTGCACCATTGCACTCTAGCCTAGGCAACAAGAGCAAAATTTCATTTCCAAAAAAAAAAAATCAGGATATGAAAGAAAAGACATCAAAGAAGCATCAGAGTAAAATATACTTGTCACTGCAATTAACATATTTTTTTTTACCATATTGATTTTTTTATATTGCGATTATTTATCTTGTGATACCATTTAGTCATCAAGAGATAGAAATACTTGTGTACTTGTGTTTGAAAACAGTTTCAATTGTGCATTCCATACAAATCTTCTATTTTAATCATTAAAAATGTAAAGTGAATATTTATTCTAATACATAAAGTTGAAATTGTATATATTGGGTTTCACGTTGGCTTTGTTCGAAACTAACATGGGTCATTTCGAAATTCTATAATCACAAAGAAGTGATGTTTGAAAATAAGGTTCAACGTTCAATGTTAACAGGCTGGAAACACCACATAACTGTCTTAATCTACAATCTCACATTTCTCATATCGAGTGGCCCGGTAATGCATTTCAGATACAAGAAGGACTTTAACAACTCTAGTGTCTGGGTCATAATGATAGGAAAACTCATAAGAAAAATTAAAAAGGACAACCTAAGTTGGTATGAAAAGGTACAACCTAATAGTCTGAGATACTGCTCTTTCTCTCTGACCTCAATCTATCATCTGATAACATAATGTTACTATAAGCTAACCAAGACTAAGATTTATGCATATTGAAAATTGCTTAGCAGTTCTAGAGCAGCACATGCCGTAATAATGTGCCTTAAAATTTTTCTCATTTAGAAAGCTCAATTTACAGTTAACTCTCACCAGGCTTGGGTAAACTAAAATCTATCCATACCTTATTAACCGAAAGTCTCAAAAACAACCACTCTTTTTTTCCCCTGGATTTTTCCAGGAAGGGATATGAGAGACAATAAATGCGAAAAAGAATTAGTTATCAATATCTCTGTTGGGGGAGATCCTCAGTGGTCTAGAAGAGTCTGGTTTTTACGCTTTAAATTATGCTTACCCAGTGGCTCACCAGAAAGTGGAAAGTAAATCAGCATGAGAGGAAGACTCTCAAGACAAGAATGGAAAATTCTTAATCCCTCAAAATTTCCAACCTCTGGTCAACATCAGATCATACAAAGTTACTTCACATTGGAAAGGGAGGAGAGCTAGTGCTGAAGAAAAAGAAAAGAAAAGGAAGAGAATAACTCCAAAAAAGATCCATACTCCTCCAATTGTCCAATTGTCCAACTCCACTTAAGCTTGTGGCAAATGCGAAGTCCACTAGGCCAGCAATGAAGCAACAGCCCTACTGAGGCCCTGACTTGGGCCCGCCCTTGACTCATCGGCCACAACTATGTGCCTTCCATTCACCTAAACCTGGGCTGACGTGTTTTACTAAGTTACAGCCTCAGTTATTCAAATGAGAAAAATCTGGCATTGATGCCTAAATCACAGACACGAGATAAATGACAGACATCTTTTCTCCCTGCCCTAATGGTGTGGTATACATCACAATAATTTCATGAGAGCGCTTCAACCTTTCTTTTTTCAGTAAGACATAATCATAAAGGTAACAAACAGTTCTAATCAAATACATTAGGCTCCTAAAATTTTAATTCAAATAAAAAATTCAACAGGTTTTATTTTTTTCCTCTCTGCCTGTGAGAGGTAAGGGAAGTACCAATAATTCCCTTCTCATTTAATCTTTGTTAAGCTTATCAACTTTCAAGTATATTTATCTTTCAGAAAAAAAGGAATGTTGATTTAAATATTATTTTCAGAACAACAAATTATTGTTTAAGATGAGCAAAAGAATTGCAAATTTTTTAGAGGTTACAGGTTACCTTCCCAGAGCATGGCAACAATGCATAAAATTCAGTCATCTTACATGAATCCTTTGTTAAAAATAAAATTTCCAAGAATGGTTTTATGACAAAAATAAAATTGTGCCCATGTTTCTGCAAATATAGAGGAAGAGGGAATATTTTATCTTTCTTATCATGCTGAGATTTTCATCAGTAGTTAGAAATCCCTACAGTTTTCTTGCTAGTACCAGAATTTCATAAATTAGCATCAAGAGAAAAATAAAGAGTAGGCTGAAAAGCTCAAAACTTACAAAACAGAAAAGAGAAAAGACCAAATAAGATTATTAATACATGAAAATTGGGAAAATCAGTCCATGAAATGTTTTCCAACCTCATCTGACAACTCAGTAACATTACAGTTGGAAAAATAATTATAATTACTCATATAATGGGTGCCGGATTACACAGGGGAATCACCATAATCTGCATGGATATTTTATGTTCCAGAAGTCTAACTTAGCCAAAAAATGTAAAGTCAACAAATTAATTCTAGACATTTCTTTCATTTAAAAAGTTGTTAAAACTATATAATGCACTCATGTGAAATATAAATGAATTTTCAATTCCTTAAAGGAATTCTGCATTATATGAAAGGAATTTGAGAATTAGTATGCAATTCTGAGGATCAAGTTCCTTTCTAGAAGCATAAAATATTCAATTAACTATCCTGTAGAATTTTTAATTGTGACATTGAAATGCTAACCAGAGTATTAACATCTATTATTCTTTATGAATTAGTATTTTCCAGAGCTGTACACACTGTCAGTTCTATAAAAGCACTTTAGGGTGCAATTTAAGGTTTTGGTTTCATTCTCAACTCACGTTAAAAGGTAGTGTTTAATTCCGAATAAGCTACTGTTCACGTAACAACCAAGCATCATTTCAAACCAAGAAAATACTATATTTCCTTAATTTAAAAGGAAGATTATTTTTAACTTATCAGGCCATCTTACATGATTTCAGAATCAATAAGATGTTCCAGATTCCCAGTGCTATGCTACAATACATTTTTTTCAAAATGTGCTTTTTGGCTCATTCCTTTCCTTCCCACACACACAAAAACAGGTCCTCCACCCCAGTTCCAGGGAACAAAGCAGCTCTGTACAATTGTGCCATCAGCACAGAATGGAGGAAGCCTGAAACAGAATGTTGACCACCACCAAGGACTTCAATGAAAAGAAGTAACCAGGGCTATGAAGTCAAAAGAGATAATCTGAATATTAGCACCATTAATTTACTAACTCTGTGTTTTGGGGCAAGTTTACTTAATTCATTTAAGCCTCAGTTTCCTTTTCTATAAAATAAAAATAATGATAATATCTATTTCACAGGGATGCTACGAGAATTATGAGTAAATACAGGTATAACATTGAACTCAGTGCCTGGTACCTAGAGAGTGATCATTAGATGTTTAATTTTTATTACATTAAAATTCTGATCAATCATACAGGCATTTCTATGTTTGGTGTAACTCCAGGATAATAAACAGGTTCAAATGTGTCCATAGCTCCAGTCAATTGGCAGCAGCTGCCTAGAACAATGAATTAAGAATAACCAATGAAACCAAGAAAATATAATATTTGCTCAATAAAAGTGGAGTTGTGTTTTTTAATATATCAGAACAACTTCTTACAAAATTTTAAAATCAATAAGATTTTCCAAATCTAAATTTGGACTCAGGGGAAAAGCGTTATCAATCAGTGTTCTCTACTGTGGGCACAAAACAGTTTAATAGCATGTTTTCCATCCCTGGTATAGGTATGTATTTGTTGTCATATAAGTAATATTTTCTGTGTAAAGAAATTGTTTCCCACTTAGTTTAGCCTTTGTGTGAACAGGAAAATCCACTCATAGATGTGAAAGGGCAACTGTGTGAGCAAATCTACAGAAAATCAACAAATCAATTTTAGTCCAGGATTCCCTAATTCAAACTGCCAATGAAATACTGCCAAGAAGCTTCGATGGATCATCACAATAAATGCTTACATTTTAAAATAAATACATTACGGATAAACATTAGGTGCAATATTTTTGCATATTGAAAAATGTGTAGATTCCTTTTTGCAATGTATGAGGAATGCTGAAGATCACATGCATTAAGAGTTTTTAAAAAGTAGTGTTTTTTTTTTAAGAAATGAAATAAACATTCAAAAAGTTCAGTCACAAGCTCTACATTCTACCACACTGCTGTCAACTTCCCTAGTTTAAAAATAGGTATGATTTTAGAAAAAGCAAGCAATGCAGAAGAGAATATAATCTTAAAAATAATTTTAAAACAGCTCATCTGCTAAATTCATGTTACATAAATTTAGTAGATTTATAAAAGATGTTTTTCAACAATTCAAACTGAATCATATTCAATATTTATCCTCTGCTGCAGAGAATGTATCAAAGTATGAATTTGTTACGACTAAAGTGGCATAGCTAATTATAGCATCCACTAAGACATAAAAGATTAACTCATGTTTCCCAAAATATTAACATAGCCAACATGTTTAATTTACAAACTTAAAGTTATTGCTAATTCTGTCACCACGTGTAGTATAATTACAGGGGTTTTATTGCAACACAATGCTACCACCCATAGTTTGGCTAATATGCATTTTCTATATAATTCTCTTTATGCTGTAGCACATCTTCCTTAATAGATAAGCAGAATATTCAACTATTATCTATAAATTTCTATTTCCTTCAGGAATTGCCCTATGAAGAATGTACTGTAAAACAAGTGGTCTAATGCAATTTGTATGCAATGCTTTTCACTGCATTAGTATTTTGAAGAAAAAAGAAATCTTTGTATTTCAGTATTAGAATAGGCTGTATCCTAGGCCAGGCACAGTGGCTCACACCTGTAATCCCAGCACTTTGGGAGGCCCAGGCCAGCAGATCACCTGAGGTGAGGAGTTTGAAACCAGCCTGGCCAACATAGTAAAACCCCATCTCTACTAAAAAATACAAAAACTAGGCGTGGTGGTGGGCGCCTGTAATCCCAGTTACCTGGGAGGCTGAGGCATGAGAATCCAGGAGGTGGAGGTTGCAGTGACTCAAGGTCATGCCACTGCACTCCAGCTTGGGGGACAGGCTTTGAGACTCTGTCTCAAAAAAAAAAAAAGATAAGGTGTATCTAAAAATCATAGAATGTAAAAGACTGAAGATAACTTAAAGCAGTAGCTACCAAGGTTTTAGCCAGTAAGGACCTCTTTTTAATTTTATCTAAAATGACTTGTGCTTTCCTCTATTGAGCAGATAAGAAAAATAAAAAAACTCATACACTGTTGGTGGGAATGGGAATGTAAATTAGTACAGCCATTGTGGAAAACAGTATGGAGAGTTCTCAAAAAACTAAAAATAGAACTACCATACAATCCAGTAATCCCACTACTGAGTATTTACTCAAAGAAAAGGAAATCAGTATATTGAAGAGATACCTGCACCCCTATATTTATTGCAGCTCTAATCACAATAGCCAAGATATGGAATCAATCCAAATGTCCATCAACAGATGAATGGATAAAGAAAACGTGATATGTATACAAATGGCATACTATTCAGTCATTAACAAAAAAAAGAGAGGAAAATCTTGTCATTTGCCACAACACGGATGAGCCCAGAGAACATTATATTATGTGAAATAAGTCAGACACAGAAAGATAAATACCACAAGTTCTCAATCACATATGGGAGCTAAAAAATAAAAATAAAAAAGGAGCTCACAGAAGTAGAGTAGAATAGAGGTTGTTAGGGTTTAAGAAGGGGAGTGGGGAGAGGAGGATAGGGTGAGGCTAGTCAATGATGAAAAATTACAGTTTAGATAGGCCAGACTAGGTAGCTCAGTCCTATAATCCCAGCACTATGGGATGCAAAGGCAGGTGAATCACTTGAAGTCAGGAGTTCGACACCAGCCTGGCCAACATGGTAAAACCCCGACTCTACTTTAAAAAGGTACAAAAATTGGCTGGGCGTGGTGGCTCAAACCTGTAATCCCCGCACTTTGGGAGGCCGAGGCAGGTGGATCACGAGGTCAAGAAATCGAGACCATCCTGGTCAACATGGTGAAACCCTATCTCTACTGAAAATACAAAAAAGTAGCTGGGCATGGTGGCGCATGCCTGTAATCCCAGCTACTCAGGAGGCTGAGTGAGGCAGGAGAATTGCCTGAACCCAGGAGGCGGAGGTTGCAGTGAGCCAAGATCGCGTCATTGCACTCCAGCCTGGGTAACAAGAGCGAAACTCCGTCTCAAAAAAAAAAAAAGTACAAAAATTAACCGGGCATGGTAGCGAATGACTGTAGTCCCAGCTACTCGGCAGGTTGAGGCAGGAAGATTGCTTGAACCCAGGAAGCAGAGGTTATAGTAAGCCAAAATGGTGCCATTGCACTCCAGCATGGGCAACAGAGTGAGACTCTGTATCAAAAAAATAAAATAAAATTACAGCTAGATAGAATAAGTTCCAGTGTACTGTAGCACTAATGAGAGACTACTGTTAACAACAAGTTAGTGTATATTTTCAAAAAGCTAAAAGAATTTTGAATGTTCACAACACAATAAATAGTAAATGTTTAAGGTAATGGATATGTTAATTGCCTGACTTGATCCTTGTATATTGCATACATGTAACAAAATATCACTCTGTAGCCTATAAATATGTACAATTTTTATGTATCAACTAAATAAGGGGGAAAAAATCTTTCCTATATCCAAAAAAATACACTTAGAAAAATAATGATTAATTTTTCCATTCAATATATGCAGACATAAATGCCCACTTTCCAGTGGGCTTTGGGAATACCAAATAGGCTGGGCACAGTAGATCATGCCTATAATGCCAGCACTTTGGAAAGCCAAGGTAGGAGAATTGCTTGAGGCCAAGAGTTTGAAACCAATCTGATCAATACAGTAAGATCTTGTCTCTACAAAAATAAAAAATTAGCTGGGTGTGGTGGTGCGTATCTGTAGTCCCAAGTACTTGAGAGGCTTAGGCAGGAGGATCACTTGAGACCAGGAGGTCAAGGCTGCAGTGAGCTGTGATTACACTGCTACACTCCAGCTTGTGCAACAAGCTCCCACTCACCCTCCCCGCCATCCTCCTAAGAAAAAAGAAAGAAAAAAAAGAAATACTGAACATAGCTCATGGGCCAGTCCAAGCATGGTGCATTGACAGAATGTGATTTCTAGAGCCAGATACCTACATTTAATCCTAGATCTACCACTTACTAGTGGTGTGATCTGCCGGGCGCGGTGGCTCACGCCTGTAATCCCAGCACTTTGGGAGGCCGAGGCAGGTAGATCACAAGGTCAAGAGATCGAGACCATCCTGGTCAACATGGTGAAACCCCGTCTCTACTAAAAATACAAAAAATTAGCTGGGCATGGTGGTGCGTGCCTGTAATCCCAGCTACTCAGGAGGCTGAGGCAGGAGAATTGCCTGAACCCAGGAGGCAGAGGTTGCAGTGAGCCGTGATCGTGCCATTGCACTCCAGCCTGGGTAACAAGAGCGAAACTCTGTCTCAAAAAAAAAAAACAAAACAAAACTAGTGGTGTGATCTGTGCTTGTTTTCTTACCAATTAATATCATGAGAATAATGAGAGTAACTACTTTCTAGGCGTGAATACTAACATTTATGTCTTAAGCTTTTAAAACAATGCCTGGCAGATAGTAACTGCTCATTATTATATGAATATTACCCTGGTAGTCCCTGACGCAGAAACCATCTTTGGAACTCATCTAGTCTATGTCCAGCTAATTCAAGTGTCCATTTCTAAAACAGTCTTAACTAATGGCTATCCATTTCTTTCTTGAACATGACCAAACAACAGGGAATGTGTCAGTAATCTGTTGGCACAGTAAGACTGCATAACAAAGCACCTCAAAACACAGTAACTTCAAACTGTAAGTATTGTACATCTCACTGTCCAATCATCTTGCCCCAAAATATTCACATTGTGCTGTCAAAGGTGCAAGAGAAAAGGAACCCCAATGTGCAAGCCTACTTCAATCCTCTGCTTGTGTCATATCTGCTAATGTCCCTTTGGCCAAGCAATTCACGTAATTCAGCCCAGAGTTCAGGGGCAGGACAGACAACTCTTCCCATAGCAGGAGGCACTACAAAAATTACATGGAAAAGGACATGGATGCAGGGAGTGGTAAAAGAGTTAGGTTATTATTGCCATCATACACAGAGAGTGGACTAGATCAAAGGGCAGTCCTTTACAATTATTAGACAGATATGTTTGGGGCTAAGCCAAACCATCCCTCCCTTAAACTTCTGTGGTTTCTTCTAGTTAATTCTCCGGAGCCACAACTGTGTAAGTCTAATCATTCTTCTACATGACATTAAGTGCCATTAAAATATTTAATTATGTTTCTCATAAATCCTATCTTCTGCAAGCTAAAAAAAAAATCAATCCCTTCTATTGTACTTCATATAACTTGAGAAATGATCTTGCTTTTACTGTCAACGTTTCCCTTAAATCATGGTACTTTATATATGTCAGATTAGGTCTAATGTTACCAACATTATTCTAGGTACTGTACATCTATTATAGCATTTAAAAAATAGTACAGGCCTTTTTGCTGCCATATCACATTGTAAACTCACACTGGGCTTGCTGATAAAAGGCCCAAGTGTTTTGCATGCAGTATTATTGAAGTAAGCTCCTCTGACTATAATTTCTCATAGAATGACCCAATCACACACTTTCCTGAGTACATGCTTTGGTTCACAATGAATCAGTATGACTTTGCCAGGTTTTTTGTTGCTATTTTATAAACTAATTGACCAGTGTATCCCAAATGCTAGTCCCTAGTCTATTGCTTTAATGACACATTTTGGTCCTGTAAAACCACCTTTATTAGGATTTCCTGCATTAAAGAATGGATTTGGACTTACTGTGCTTCCATCAGACGTGGTTTATGTAAGCTTATAAACTTAGAGTTGGAAGGGCAACTTGAGATTGTCAGCTCCAACCTCCTACCCAATATGGATAATGTCAAGTAGTTCTGACAGGTAAATCAGGTCAGTGTCTGAAGAACTCTAGTACGATGCTCTGTTTGTGGGAATATATTTCCTGGTTACAGGGACACCAGAATGAGTTTGCAGGGAAGGGTATCCCTTACCTAGTTCCTTATATTTCTAAAGGCTTTTCAATTCAAAGTGTTTTCTTATCGATTATCTAATTTTATCTCCTTTAATCCAGGTACTCACTGATTTTCAAATTACTTTAATAGGATAAAAATCTTTGATTCAGCAATTAGAAGCACTGGAAAATTCTCATAATACCTCTATGAGAAGATAACTATTGATTTATCTTCACATTAGAATCTAAATTATTCATAGCAGAATTCTTTCTCCAACAGATATTTATAGGGTATTGTGGCATCACTGGGATACTTAAAAAGGAACAAATTAAGTTTCAAATAAACCTTACACACTTCAAAAGTTTGGCTAGGTGGGAAAGTAGTGATAGATTAGAAGAGTAGTAGATTAACACTAGAGAGTCTTAACTGTCCATTGAATAAAACTGCATAATAGAAATGAGTAAAAAATAACCACAAGCAACTATTTTTCTTGCTATAGGAAACATGGTGAACAATCAATTAAATGACCCTGAAATTGGAACTGTCAGCTCTTAGCGTTTATTTCCTTTGGCCATAATAATGGAAGAAATGAGAGTACATGCTGGAGCAAAGAATCAAATCACTGATAATGAAAATAATAACATTTTTGAAGAAAAATAGATACAACCACAAAATTAATGAAAACAGGAAGAAAATATTCAAACTTTGCCTTATCCCAAATGACATCACTCATTCCCAGGTTGTGAGTGTTCTTCCTACAGAAAAGAACTATGGTGAATGTCCTCTCTTTTTTGATTTGGGTTTGCTCTGCTCATTCTGCTGTGTGAAGGATGAGAATAAGAATTTTCAGAAGTATGTAACACTCTCAGCATGTGAAAAATCCCAAAGAAGGAAAAACTGTATGTTTTCAATTAAATTATTGAGCTGCATTCTCTCCTTCACATTCCAAGTTTGAAACACACACACCACACACTCACACTTCCTAGAAAGAGATAGGGGAAATTTTGATTTCCCCTACTAGATTTGCAATGCAATTGAACTACTTTTAATTTTCAAATAATAATCCAATTTCTTGGACATATGTCAACAAAATTATTGCTTAAGCAAACCTTAAGTGCACATTTCCTGTCTCAAAGAATCTTCTTGTGCTGCTTTTCCAGGCAAACTGTCTTTTCAGGTCTCCAGTTGGCACAGGGATCCATCCAATGTAGTCCTACCACCTACTGACAATCCACTTATCATGTTTCATTGTGAATTATTCATCTACATATCTGTCTCCTCTACCAGACTGTGAGCTCCAGAGGGCAAGAATTACTTTTGTTCGATTTTTATCTCCAGTGCCTAGCATAAGTTCTCATACATGGCATTTTTTTGACTAAGCAAATAAATGGAAGCACTCTGCAGCACCCTGCATCAACCTCCTCCTTTTCAGTTCACCTCCAGCAGCCACTCAGGTTGATTCCTACCAACAACTTGATAGGTTAAAGTATGACTTAGAGGCTGGTACAGTGGCTCGGGCCTGTAATTCCAGTACTTTGGGAGGTCGAGATGGGAGGATTACTTGAGGCTAGGCATTCAAGACCAACTTTGTCAACACAGCAAGACCCCATCTCTTTAAAAAGGGGAAAAATGTATGACTTTGGAGAAAGGGACAAAATGGCTTACTGGACAGCTGGAAGTGACTCTTCCCTAGAGAGGAAACAAAATATCGAGTAAACCTTCACACTTCAATCAGATTTTTTGAGGAAAAATATTAAAAGTCAACAGAGAGGTGACAAAGACACCATGGTTGAAGAGGGAGGAAACAGGGCAACCTGCTTAGAGTTCCTGAGTGCCAGGACCAGCCCAAGAACCTGGACCAGACCTAAGGAGGAGATAAGTGAAGGAACCCTGGGCCACTGCATTCCCACCATGGGCCTCTGAGATCCCAGCTACAGGAGTTCTCATGCTCCTCACAGATCTCTGGACTGGCAGGGGAAGCTGCACAGAGAGCAAATAGAAACACAGTTTGAACTCATGCAGAGCCCAGAAGGCTTCACTGTGCTGTACAGCTGCATCAAAATGCAGTCATAGGAGCCCATCTGCCAAGGTTCTCCTTCTTGCACTGAGGTTACAGCACCTGCTGTCTGCTCAGCTGGGAGGAAGCAGGGCCTGGGTACATTCACATGCTCAAAACACGCCCTGTTGCCATTGCCACAGGATTGAGGTGCATCTGATCCATGTGTATTCTTGCCTGCTGGCCCCTCTCAGGGCCACCTGCCTGGCCATTTCTACCCACAGCACAGGCTTCACTGCCCCACCTTGGAGTTGTATTGGCAGCCTGGGAGCAGTTCACCACCCCCATCCCAGCTGGTGCTTGACCGTAAGACACTAGCAGAAAAGTCCATGGACCTGTTCCCAACTCGTCAGGACTCAAACACACTGCCCTGGGATATCGAGCTGAGATTTGTGGTCTGATCTCAAGTTGGGGAGAAGCTCCTGCTGTTAGAACACACAGAAGAGTGTGGCATAGGTTCATGTGCCAGCACAGAAGTTGGGTGCACCTCTCCTAGTAAAACTGGACTGGGAAGGGCATGGCCTGATAGCCATGGCTTCTTCCCTAGGGAGTCTCACAGCATGGAATGCCTGGAACAGCTCAGCAATCTTGACACAGATGGCTTCACACCTCAGTCAGATTTTTTGAGGGAAAATACTAAAAGTCAACAGAGAGGTGACACAGACACCATGGTTGAAGAGGTGTCTCTGGCATTCAACCTGGCAGGAGGCCCTAGCCATTGGGGCCTCCTCCCAGAGTGAATGCCAGCAACCAGCTGGGTCAGGGGAACATGAGCTGGGCAAGATCCACAGCCACCTGGTGGTCTGAAAACCCCAGGCCACAGGCACCATGCCAGCTATATATCAGCAGTGCCACTGCCTTGCCTAGGAATCCTCCACCCTTGATGTACTGCACCACCAGACCATCCAGACCCCACAACCCACTCTGACTTTGGCAAGCACAGAGAACCCATTGGTTCCCAGGTAATTGCAGGTCACCTGGTGATCTTACCCTCAGCATGAACCACCCCTTAATGCATGGGGATTGCAGCCCACCAAAGCCCCTCTTCAGACAAAGAAAACATGAGCACAGCACACACAGCTGAAGAGGCCACCACTGAGGCTCAGGAATGGACTTGGAGAGGTCTTCTCTTCCTCCTGACCCACATCCTCTCCACAGTGCACTATTGCAGACATACTGAAATACAAAAGGGATAAGTATAAGCAGGGGGCACACTTCAAATTTCTCTGCCACTTCTGCCCCCACTGAAGACAACTGGGCTGAATGAGAGCTTATATGTCAATTCCTTCTTTTGAGCATCATCTACTAGACTGCAGCCTGCATTATACCACCAAACAAAAATATACTGCTACAACAAGCAATGCCTGTAAAACCCACCACAGGAATCTATCTAAAACCAAGGAACCCATACAGAGTCTCGACTTTCTGAAGTGCCCAGAAACAAAGCCAATTGATTATACCCAGCATAAACCACAGTCATACACACAAGAGAAACATAATAAAAACTCAAGAAAGCTTCATCCATATCACAGCAAATTCAAAAAGAAAAGGAAGCATCAGTCCCAAAAATGAGAAAAAATAAGAGCAAGAACTCTGATAATACAAAAAGCAAGAGTGTTTATTTACCTCCAAAGGATCACACTAGCTCCCTAGCAATAGATCTTAATCAGATTGAAATGTCTGTAATGACAGATATAGAATTCAGAATCTGGATGGCAATAAAACTCAATAAGATCCAAGAAAAAGTTGAAATCCAATCCAACGAAGCCAGAAAAACAATCCAAGATTTAGCAGATGAGATGGCTATATTAAGAAAAAACCAAACATAACTTTTGGAATTGAAGAAGTCACTACAGGAATTTCAAAATACAATTGGAAGCCTTGACGACAGACTAGACAAAAGCAGAAGAAAGAATTTCAAAGCATGAAGACTGGTCCTTTGAATCAATCCAATAAAAAAAATTTTAAGAATTTTTTTTAAAATGAACAAGGCCTCCAAAAAATATGGGATTATGTAAAGTGACCAAACCTATGACTCATTGGGAAAACATATTTGAGGATATAATCCAGGAAATTTTCCCAATCTCACCAGAGATTAATATGCAGAAATACTAATTTACTAATTATAATTTATTACTTTATTATTATTAATTTATTAATATTAATTAATATACAAAAAATCCAAAAAACTCCTGTAAGACACTATAGAAAATGTTCATCACCAAGGCACACAGTCATCAGACATTTCAAGCTCAACACAAAGGAAAACATCTCAAAGGAAGCTAGAGGGCCATATTAGCTATAAAGGGAATTCAATCAGACTAACGGTGGGTTTTTCAGCAGAAACCTTACAAGCCAGAAGGCATTGAGGGCCTATTTTTAACATTCTTAAAGGAAAGAAATTACAACAAAAAATTTTACATCCTTCCAAGCTAAGTTTTATTAACAAAGAAGAAATAAAGTCTTTCCCAGACAAGTAATCACTAAGGGAATTTGTCACCAACAGAATGACCTTACAAGAGATGCTTAAGAGAGTTCTAAACATAGAAATGAAAGAACAATACTTGCTACTACAAAAGCATATGTAAGTACATAGCCTGCAGTTTCTATAACGCAACTACACATCAAGAATACAAAACAACCAGCTAGAAACACCATGACAGGAATAAAACCTCTCATGTAAATATTAACCTTGAATGTAAATTGCCTAAGTATTCCACTTAAAATACATAGAGTGGCAAATTGGATTAAAAAACAAGGGCTAGCTTTCTGTTGTCCTCAAGAGACCCATATCACATGTAGTGAACCCTACAGGATCAGGTAAAGGAATAGAGAAAGATCTGTTATAAAAAGGGAAAACAAAAAAGTGCAGAGATTGCTATTCTTGTATCAGATAAAACGGACTTTAAACCAACAACAGTAAAAGAGGACAAAGAGGTCCAGGAGCAGTGACTCACACCTGTAATCCCAGCACTTTGAGAGGCCGAGGTGGGTGGATCACGAGGTCAAGAGATCAAGACCATCCTGGCCAACATGGTGAAACCCCTCTCTATTAAAATACAAAAATTAGCTGGGTGTGGTGGTGCGCACCTGTACTCCCAGCTACTCAGGAGGCTGAGGCAGGAGAATTGCTTAAATCCAGGAGGTGGAGGTTGCAGTGAACTGAGATCATGCCACTGCACTCGAGCCTGGTACCTGGCAACAGAGCAAGACCCTGTCTAAAAAAAAAAAAAAGACAAAGAAGGGCATTACATAATGATAAATGATTCAATTCAACAAGATTTAACTATTTTAAATACATATGCACCCAACAATAGAGCACAATTGTTTTATAAATAGAGATTTATAAAACCATTACTACTAGAGCTACAAAACAGACTTAGACAACTACTCAAGAGTGGGGGAAATTCAACACCGCACTGAGAACATTAGACAATCACTGAGGCAGAAACTAACAAATATAATACTTAAACACTTGACTGATTGGACCTAATAGATACCTACAGAATACTCCAACCAACAACCAGCGAAAATGCATTCTTCTCATCTGCACACAGAACATACTCTAAGATTGACCAGATAATCAGTCATAAAGCAAGTCTAATAAATTCAAAATACTAAAAGCATACCAAGCATTTTCTTGGACCACAGTGAAATACAAATATAAATTAATACCAAGAGGAACTCTCAAAACCAACAAATACATGGAAACTAAACAACTTGCTGCTGAATGACTTTTGGGTAAACAATAAAATTAAGGCAGAAATCAAAAAATTATTTGAAACAAATGAAAATAGAGACACAATATACCAGAACCTCTGGGATGTGGTAACAGCCGCATTAAGCGGAAAGTTTATAATGGCAAACACCCATATCAAGAAGATAGAGAGATCTCAAGTTAACAACCTAATGTCTCACATCTAAAGGAACTAGAAAAATAAGAATGCACTGAACACAAAGCTAGCAGAAGAAAAGAGATAATTAAGATTATATGAGAACTAAACAAAATTGAGACCACAAAAAACATATAATGAATTAACAAATCAAATTTTGTTTTTTGAAAAGATATACAAGATCAATACACAACTAGGTAGTTTAACAAAGCAAAAGAGAGAAAAGATCCAAAATAGCACAATTGGAAATGACAAAGGTGATGTTACAACCAATCCCACAGAAATATAAAAGATCCTCGGAAACTACACAAATACCTCTATGGGCACCATCAGAAAATCCAGAGGAAATGGATACATTCCTAGAAACACACAACCTCCCAAGAATGAACCAGGAAAAAATAGAAACACTGAACAAACCAAAAATGAATTACAAAATTGAATCAGTAATAATCGAAAAAGAAAACCATACCAGACAAAAAAAAAGTCGTGTAGTAGATGGATTCACAATCTAATTCTATCAGACATGCAAAGAAAAGCTAGTACCAAACCTACTGAACCTATAAGGGATTCCTCCCTTACTCATTCTATGAAGCCAGTACCATTCCTGGTCTTAGACTCTCGCAAAGACACAATGAAAAATGAAAACTAAAGACCAGTATCCTTGATGCATATAGATGCAAAAATCTTCAACAAAACCCTAACAAACAAAATCTAGCAGCACATCAAAAAGATAATCCATCATGACCAAATGGGCATTATTCCTGAGATGCAAGGATGGTTCAACATGTGAAAATCAGTAAATGTGTCACCACGGAAACAGAATTAAAAAGAAAAACCACATGATTATCTCAAGATGCAGAAAAAGCACTCAATAAAATCCAACATCCTTAATGATTAGAAAAAAAAATCTAGGCATCAACAATCTAGGGATCGTAGGAATACACCTCAATATAAAAATTACCCTCTGGCCGGGTGCGGTGGCTCACACTTGTAATCCCAGCACTTTGGGAGGCCAAGGTGGGCAGATCACAAAGTGAGGAGTTCAGGACCAGCCTGACCAACATGGTGAAACCCATTTCTACTAAAAATACAAAAATTAGCTGGGCATGGTGGTGTGCACCTATAATACCAGCTACTTAGTAGGCTTAGTGAGGAGAATCACTTGAAGCTGGGAGGCGGAGGTTGCAGTGAGCTGAGACTGTGCCACTGCACTCCAGCCTGGGCAACAGAGTGAGACTCCATCTTAAAATTTTAAAAAAATTGCCATCTATGACAAACTTATAACCAATATTATACCAAATGGTCAAAAGTTAAAAGCATTGGTTGGGCACAGTGGGTAGACCTATAATCTCAGCACTTTGGGAGGCCAAGGCAGGTGGATCACCTGGGGTCAGGAGTTCAAGACCAGCCTTGTCAACATGGTAAAACCCCATCTCTACTAAAAATGCAAAAACTTAGCTGGACATGATGGTGGATGCCTATAATACCAGCTACTCAGGAGGCTGAATCAGGAGAATCACTTGAACCCAAGAGGTGGAGGTTGCAGTGAGCTGAGATCACACCATTGCACTGTAGCCTGGGCGATAAGAGTGAAAGTCCAACTCAAAATTTAAAAAAAGTTGAAAGCATTTCCCTTAACTGGAACAAAAACAAGACAAGGATATCTATTCTTACCACTCCTGTTCAACATAGTACTGAAATTCCCAGCCAGATCAATCAGACAACAGAAAAAATAAAAGGCATACTAACAGGAAAAGAGGAAGTCAAGTTATATCTCTGTTGATGATATGATTCCATACCTAAAGAATCATGAAGATTCTGTCAAAAAACTACTAGACCTGATAAACTACTTCAATAAAGTTTCAGAATACAAAATCAACATTCAAAAATAAGTAACATTTCTATACACCAATAACATTCAAGCTGAGAACCAAATCAAGAACACAATCCCATTCACAATAGCCACACAAAGAAATAAAATACCTAGGAATACAGCTAACCAAGTGGGTGAAAGGTCTCTACTAGGAGAATTAAAAAACATTGTTGAAAGAAATCACAAATGACACAAACAAATGGAAAAACAGTCTATGCTTACACACTGGAATACTTAATATTGTTAAAATGTCCATACTTCCCAAAGTAGTTTACTGATTCAGTGTTATTCCTATGAAATTACCAACATTGTTCTTCACAGAATTAGAAAAAAATACTCTAAAATTCATACAAAAACAAAAAGAGCCCAAATTGCCAGAGCAATCCCGAAAAGAACAAAGTCAGAGGCATCACATTACTCAACTTCAAACTATACTACAAGGCTATAATAACCAAAGCTGCATGGTACTGTTACAAAAATAGACACATGGACCAATGGAACAGAATAAAGAATCCAAAAATAAAGCTGCACACCTACAACCAATTGTTCTTTGACAAAGTCAACAAAAATAAACAATGGTGAAAAGATCTCCTATTCAATAAATGGTGCTGGGAAAACTGACTCACGATATGCAGAAGAATGAAACTTGACCCCCACCACTCACCATTTACAAAAACTAACCAAAATGGATTAAAGACTTAAATGTAAGACTTCAAACTACAAAAATTATAAAGAAAAGCTAGAAAATACTCTTCTGGGTATTGGTTTACAGAAATGATTTAAGGACTAAGTCCTTAAAAACAAATTCCACAGAGGCCGGGTGTGGTGGCTCACGCCTGTAATCCCAGCACTTTGAGATGCCGAGGCAGGTGGATCACGAGGTCAAGAGATCGAGACCATCCTGGTCAACATGGTGAAACCCCATCTCTACTAAAAATACAAAAAATTAGCTGGGCATGGTGGCGCATGCCTGTGATCCCAGCTACTCAGGAGGCTGAGGCAGGAGAATTGCCTGAACCCAGGAGGCGGAGGTTGCGGTGAGCCAAGATCACGCCATTGCACTCCAGCCTGGGTAACAAGAGCGAAACTCTGTCTCAAAAAAAAAAAGAAAAGAAAAGAAAAGAAACTTAAATCAACAAGAAAAAAAAAACAAGCAACCCAATTAAAAAGTGGGTAAAGTAACTCCATTAAAAAGTGGGTAAAGGATATGAACAGACATTTCTAAACAGAAAAACACACAAGTGGCCAAGAAATACAAAAAAAAAAAAAAAATGCTCAACATCACTAATAATCAGAGACACGCAAATCAAAACCACAATGAGATACCACCTCACACCAGTCAGAATGGCTACTGTGAAAAAGTCAAAAAAAATAGCAGATATTGGTAAGGTTGCTAAGTATGGGAGCACTCATATACTGTTGGTGGGATTGCAAATTAGTTCAGCACATGTGGAAAGCAGTTTAGAGAGCTCTCAAATAACTAAAAATAGAATTGCCATTAGAACTAGCAATCCCATTACTGGGTATATAACCAAAGAAAAATAAAATAAACACCAACTGTATTGCCATGTTTACCACAGCACAATTTACAATTGCATAGACATGGAATTGATACAGGTGCCCATCAGTAGTGGATTAGATAAAGAAAATGTGATACACATATTCCATGGAATACTACACTGCCATAAAAGAATAAAATTATGCACTTTGCAGCAACATGGAGGCAGCTACACGTCATTATCTTAAGCAAATTAACATAGAAATAGAAAACCAAATACCACATGTTCTCGCTTACAAGTGGGAGCTAAACATTACGTAGGCATGGACATAAAAATGAGAGCGATTGGCCCTGGGAACTCTAAAAAGGGGGAGAGGGACATGGGAAATGGTTGAAAACTACCTATTGTATACTATGCTCACAATTTGGGTGATAGATTCAACTAAAGCTCAAACCTCAGCATCATGCAGTATATGCATATAACAAACCTGCACATGTACCCACTAAATGTTTTTAAAAAATAAAGTCTGACTTGATATTCTCTCCTTTTAAGATTACTTCTACTTCTTGTACTGCTTCTCCCTAACTCCAGGCACCTAATTTGTGAACTACTATTGACTGCACCTTGATGTCCCTTAAGATGCTCATTAAGAAGAGCAGAAAGCATTAAATATAAAATGTCTTCCACATGATCCTTGACAAATAGTTGAAAAGTCTCTGCTCAAATACTTGAACTTCTAGTTATGGCTAAATTCCCCTAAAGAAAAACATCCATTTACAGATAACTCTTTAACAAAATATACTTTTTTGTCTCTCTAACATGCGCATGCTTCTAAGTCAGCCTCTGGGGTGTCCTGAAATAAATACAATTCTTCCATGTGACAGTCTTTTAACTATTGAACAATAGAATCAGGTCCATTCAATTTCTCTCTTCCATTTTAAACATTTTCTATTCTCAACTACACCTCATGTGATACAGCTTCAATTCACTCTTCTCTGAATATACTCCAGTTTATTAGTCATTTTCAAAATGGGACACCCAGAATTAAACACAATCCACCAGATGTTTTACAGGGAAGAGAGGATATCACTTCTTTTGTGATGTGATCAATGTCTGCATTATGAGTTTAAGGGTTTTCTGTTCCTGGGTGTTTTGTTTGTTTTTGCAAATACACCACACTGTCAACTATTTTAAGTTTACAGTCAGTAATACCCTTAAGATGTTACCATATGTGCTACTTTATACATTATGCCCGGGTTTGTTGATGGTTGTTGTTTAGTCACCTAAAAAAAAGAAAGAAAGAAAGAATGAGGAAAGAAGAAAGCAGTACTTTAAGTTTAGAGTCAGAAAATTTCATTTTCTTAAATTTAACCTTCTATCTCCTGTTCCAGCTAATCAGGATCACTTCGATTTTAATTCTATCATCTGACATATTAGCTATGTCTCCCAGCTTCATCATTTGCCAATTTAATGAGTATGTCATTTTAACAAAATGACATACTCATTAAATTGAAAATGTTGAACCCAACTTTTCAAAGACACATATACCTTAGGCACTATTTGAACACTGCCTTCAAACCAGTTACAAATCCAATTCCTGCATTTTTAATGTACTATGCCTTGAAAGCATGTTTATATTTCAATGTGAGCTTTAAAAGATCAAAAACCTGCAAGGCCAATAGAAATTAATTTCTAAAGATGAAATTTTTGAGTTGTTAGAGAAAGTGTTCTTCCAGGAGAGGTCTTCTATTGTAGATGTCTGTCTGTTCATAAGCCTATACTGGCTAATCACATTCTTACCTAGGTTTTTAATTTCTTCTTTACACAATGGTGATTGAATTGTGCTGAGAATTTATTAAAAGTATTGCCTTGAGTGAAATTGATTTGGAGAGATATGATCTGCTGATTTCTTTTAAGCATAAACTCTAATATACATCATTTCTCATGCAAATATCCATGGTGAACAGCTCCATATAAAAAGTCCCGAAGGGTTCCTGGTAATCACAAGCACTGCAACAATACAATATTAAAATGATTTCCTCATGTAAAATCTAAGAATTCAGAGCTTCCAGATATTAGGCTTGATTTTTAGCATGCACAAGTTACTATGATCATCTTCATTTCAGTTTCAGCTATTTTATTTCCATTTTTACAACTCTCCTATGTCATTGAATCTTCCCTGGACTCCACAGTCATGACTCAGTGAAAACAAAGTGAATCACAAGCTATAGTTGTTTTATTTTTAGTACACAGCATGATCCTGAGAGAGTTGCAGATGTTCAGAGACAAAAACAACCACCACCACCTTGTGTAAAGCCAAAATAACACTGCCTTGCACCTTAAAGTGAGGCTCTCCTGTTACCTGAATCTTAATAGATGTCAACAGAGATGGGGCAGGTCTAACACTTTCAGGAGAAACTGTGCACTCTTTCTGTACTTTTCTTGTGCCTTTTTCAGTTTCAGAGAAAAGGCACAAATGGCAAAAGAGGAATACCCATTCATGACCCAGGTCAGACATCTACTGCACAACTTTATTACTATTACACACTGTGTATGAAATGCATAAGAAAAATGGGAACCAGGGGTGGTGCCTTTCCAGCCAAAAGAAGCCCTTTTTATCAGAAATGGAAAAAGTCTGCTAAAATTATTCTGAATTATAAGCAAGTAAAAAAATGGGTTCCAAACATCACTCTAAAGCTACTTTTAAGCAAAGTGGCCACTCATTTGGATAATAAAATATCTGCCAATATAATTAATTCTACTTTTCCTGCTTTCTATTCGCTTTAAAAAGTTTTATATTTAACCGGCGTGCTATAAGAATTCAATAAAAACTAAATCTGATCTTAGAATATTATTATACACGGCCAGGCACAGTGGCTCACGTCTATAATTCCAGCATTTTGGGAGGCTGAGGTGGGCAGATCACAAGGTCAGGAGATCAAGACCATCCTGGCAAACATGGTGAAATCACATCTCTACTAAAATACAAAAAAATTAGCCAGGTATGGTGGTGCATGCCTATAGTCCCAGCTACTCAGGAGGCTGAGGCAGGGAAATTGCTTGAACCTGGGCAGCGGAGGATGTCATGAACTGAGATCGTGCCACTGCACTACAGCCTGAGTGACAGAGAACTCCACCTCAAAAAAAAAAAAAAAAAAAGAATAGTATTATGCCATTCAAGTGTTTCTTTTCCTCCACATGAATTTTAAATTAATGAAATCACATAACATCAGGCCTTACTGTGTATGTATTTATTTTTTAAGAGACAGTCACTCTGTCACCCAGGCTGGAGTGCATTGGCATGATCATAGCTCACTGCAACTTTGAACAGTCCTCCCATCCCAGCCTGCAGAGTAAATAGTTCTATAGTAGGACAACATGCACATGCTATGCCCAACTATTTTTTTTTTTTAATATTTATACAGACAAGACCTCACTCTATTGCCCAGGCTGATCTTGAACTCTTGGCCTAGAGTGATCCTCCCACCTCAGCCTCCCAAAGTACTGGGATGACAGGCTTGAGCCACTGCACCTGGACAGGCCTTATTTTTATAATACACTGAGTGTTTTTCTGTAAGTGTGCCAAGAGAACTATAGCTCAGTAACAAATACTGTTTTTCCTTTACCTGGGGAAAGTAAGTGACTACACAGGCTAATTAGTGATGGGAACTGACTGCAGTAATGACAACCCCAGCCACCAGAGAGTGACACCACCTCAGGATATCATGATAAAAAATATCACTCTGTAGAAGTGTAACTCATATAAAACAAACAATATTTTGAAATTAATTGGGTTTGTTTGAATGGAGATAGGGTTTAGCTGTCATCCAGGCTGGAATGCAGTGGTGCAATCATAGCTCACAGCAAACTCAAACTCCTGGGCTCAAAGGATCCTCCCACCTCAGCCTCCCAAACAGCTAGGACTATAGGTATGTGGCATCATGCTCAGCTAATTTTATTTTTAATAGACACAGGGTCTCATTATGTTGCCCAGGCTGGTTTCAAGCTCCTGGCCTCAAGCCATCCTTCCATCTCAACCTCCCAAAATGTTGGGATTGTAGGCATGAGCCACCATGCACAGCCCAATGAATGATCTATTTTTAATTTAAACGTCACACTACAGCAGTGGCATTTGCTCAGCTTCATGATGGATTCATGGCCCATGTGTAAGATACAGTCAAACAGAGAATTTTTAAGTTGTATATATAATTGTAGAAATAGGATATTTGGATATTTTTATCTCTATCATTGTACCTTGCATCATTGTACCAAATGTGGTTTGTAGATCAGTCCCATTGACCTCACTTAGAAGGTCGTTAAAAATGTAGAACTCAGGCCCATGCCAACTCCTGAGTCAGAATCTGCATTTTGAATACAACCCCAGTTGATTCATTATGCACATTAAGGTTTGAGAAACATTACCATAGTACACTTTTAAAGTCTCTTCTAGCTCTGAGCCTCCACAGCCAGAATCCTGTACTCCCATTTAAATAACCAAAACACATCAGTAATAGATGTCTCATTGAATCCTGCCTTCCTTTTAAATTAGCTGGAATAAAAAAATTGTATAAACTTGTCAAATAATGAACAAATAACTGACTATGGTGGCAAGAATGAGGGTTACATAAAAATTGTCTTTGGCCAGGGAAAACAAATAACATCATTCATTCTTTGAGTATGCTAACTGCTGGTCAAATTGCAAATGACGCTACTAAATAAGACAGAATGACACAGCTATAAAGAAATCAAAGAAGCACATCTAAGACAAAGGCACAAAGAAAACTGTAATGCCAAAAGCAAAATTTCATTTGAAATAGGAATTGTTGTGCAGAAGAGTGTATGGACATGACAGTGTAATAGATAATCATGAGGCAGGTCCTTCTCTCTTGTCTGTCACCCTTCCTATGTGTTGTGAGGAGAAGCCCTATGTCCTATTCCCGGGCAAAACTCCTCCTAAACAACCTCAAGCAATTAACCACTTCAACATTTTGTTGTTTTGTTTTTGTTTTTGTTTCTTCTGGCTTTTCTTTTTTTTAACTTTTAAGTTCAGGGGTACATCTGCAAGTTTGTTACAAAAGTAAACTTGTGTCATGGGGATGTGTTGTACAAATTATTTCATCACCTAGGTACTAAGCCCAGTACCCATTAGTTATCTTTCCTGATCCTCTCCCTCCTCTTAACCTCTACGTCTGATAGTCCCCACTGTGTGTTGTTGACCTCTCTGTGTCCATGTGGTCTCATCATTTAGCTCCCACTTACAAGTGAGAACATAAAGTATTTGATTTTTCTGTTCCTGCATTAGTTTGCCAAAGATAATGGCCTCCAGCTCCATCCATGTCCCTGCAAAGGACACAATCTTGTTCGTTTTTATGGCTACATAATATTCCATCATGTATATGTACCACCTTTTATAGTCCAGTCTAACACTGATGGACATTTAGGTTGATTCTATGTCTTTGCTATTGTGAATAATGCTGCTATGAACATACACATGCACGTGTCTTTATAACAGAATGATTTATGTTTTGGGGGGTATATACCCAGAAGTGGATTGTTGGATCAAATAGTATTTCTGTCTTTAGGTCTTTGAGGAATTGCCACACTGTCTTTCATAATGGCTGAACTAATTTATACTCAGACCAACAGTGTATAAGCATTCCTTTTTCTACACAACCTTGCTAAGCTGCCGTTATTTTCTGAATTTTTATAATAGCTATTCTGACTGCTGTGAGATGGTATCTCATTGTGGTTTTGATTTGCATTTCTTCAATGATCAGTGATGTTGAGTTTTTGTTTGTTTGTTTGTTTTGCCACATGCATGCCTTCTTTTGAAACATGCATGTTCAAGTTGCTGACAAAAAGTCAAACTCTGTAAAATATTTGAAGAGATTTATTCTGAGCCAAATATGAGTGACCCTGGCCCATGACATAGCCCTCAGGTGGGCTTGAGAACATGTGCCCAAAGGGGTCAGAACACAGCTTGGTTTTTTACATTTTAGGGAGGCCTGAGACATCAATTAAATACATTTACAACTCAAAGTTGGGGTGGGGGGTTTTCAGGCTATAGGTAAATTTAAACATTTTCTGGTTGACAATTGTTTATCTAAAGACCTGGGATCATAGAAATGAAATGCTCAGGTTAAGATAAAAAATTGTGGAAACCAAGGTTCTTTTGAAGTCTTATAGTGGCTACCCTTAGACACAACAGATGGCAAATGTTTTCCATTCAGATCTTTAAAAGGTGCTAGACTTTTAGTTAATCTCTTTAGGATTGGGAGGGCCTGGAAGAAAAAGATCTAGCTATGTTAATAGAGATTATTTACAAATGCAAATTTCCCCCCAAAAAGGACAGCTTTGCAGGGTCATTTAAAGATATGGCAAAGAAACACGTTTTGGGGTAAAATATTTTGATTTTCTTCTTTTTCTCTTAATGTTATGCCAGTCAGTTTGGAAAGTAAGTTACAATATATAGGGTTAAATAAAACCCATCTGATGAGAATTTATGATTTGTAGGGCATGACTCCCTAGACTCCTTAGATAGGAATTTGGGCAAGATAAAAAATTGAAATTTAGTTCTCAAACTCCATTGCCTACTATTAATGGGGTTTGTATTTTTTATTGTAAATTTGTTTAAGTCTTTTATGGATGCTGGATATTAATCCTTTGTTGGATGCATAGTTTGTAAACCTTTCTTCCCTTCTATGGGTTGTTTGCTTATCCTGTTCATAGTTTCTTTGGCTGTGCCAAAGAAGCTCTTTAGTTTAATTAGATCCCATTTGTCCATTTTTGCTTCTGTTGCACTTGCTTTTGGAGTCTTCATCATAAAATCTTTGCCCATATCTATGTCCTGAATGGTGTTGCCTAGGTTTTCTTCTAGAGTTTGTATAGTCTTGGGTTCTATATTTAAGTATTTTCCATTTTAAGTTAATTTTTGTATATGGTGTAAGGAAGGGGTCCAGTTTCAGTCTTCTACATATGGCTAGCCAGTTGTCCCAGCACCATTTACCAAATAGGGAATCTTTTCCCCATTTTTTCTTTTTGTCAGGTTTGTCCACGATCAGATAGTTGTAGGTGTGTGGCCTTATTTCTAAATTCTCTTTTCTATTCTGTTGGTCTATGTGTCTATTTTTGTACCAGTACCACGGTGTTTTGGTATTTGTAGCCTTGTAGTATAGTTTGAAGTTCAGTAGTGTGATGCCTCCAGCTTTATTCTTATTCTTAGGATTGCCTTGGTTATTCGAGCTCTTTTTTGTTCCATATGAATTTTAAAACTGTTTGCTCTCGTTCTGTGAAGAGTGTCAATTATAGTTTAACAGGAATAGCATTGAATCTATAAACTGCTTTGGGCAGTATGGCCATTTTAACAATCTTGATTCTTCCTACCCATAAGCATGGAATGTTTTTTCATTTCTTTGTATCATCTCTGATTTCTTTGGGCGGTGCTTTGTAGGTCTCCTGACAGATATCTTTTAGCTCTCTAGTCAGCTGTATTCCTAAGTATTTTATTCATTTTTGTGGCAATTGTGAATGGGAGTTTGTTCCTGATTTGGCTCTCGGCTTGACTGTTGCTGGTGTAATAGGAATGCTAGTGACTATTGCCCATTGATTTTGTACCCTAAGACTTTACTGAACTAGTTTATGAGCTGAAGGAGCTTTGGGCTGAGACTCTGGGGTTTTCTAGACATAGAATCACGTCATCTGCAAACAAGGATAGTTTGACTTCCTCTCTTCTTATTTGGATGTCCTTTATTTCTTTCTCTTGACTGATTGCCCTTGCCAGGATTTCTAATACTATGTTGAATAGGAGTGGTGAGAGAGGGCATTCTTGTCTTGTGCCAGTTTTCAAAGGTTTTTTCCATTCAGTGTGATGTTGGCTATGGGTTTGTCATAGATGGCTCTTATTATTTTGAGGTATGTTCCTTCAACACCTAGTTTATTGAGTGTTTTTAATGTGAATAGATGTTGAATTTTATCAAAAGCCTTTTCTGCATCTATTGAGATAATTGTGTGGTTATTTTCATCTTTAGTTCTGTTTATGTGATGACACATTTATTGATTTGTCTATGTTGAATCAACCTTGCATCCCAGGAATAAAGCCTATTTGATTGTAGTTTATAAGCTTTTTGATGTGCTGCTGGATTTGTCAGTATTTTGTAGAGGATTTTGCATTGGTGTTCATCAAGGCTATGTGGCCAGGTGCAGTGGCTAATGCCTGCAATCCCAGCACTTTGGGAGGCTGAGGCAGGTGGATCACTTAAGTTCAGGAGTTCAAGACCAGCCTGGGTAACATGGCGAGACCTTGTTTCTGCCAAAAATACAAAAGAATTAGCTGAGTGTGATGACATGTGCCTACCAGCCCAGCTACTCAGGAGGCTGAGGTGGGAGGATCACTTGAGCTCAGGAGGCAGAGGTTGCAGTGAGCCAAGATTGCATTCCAGTGTGGGTGACAGAGTGAGAATCCACCTCTCAAAAAAAAAAAAAAGAAAGAAAGAAAGAAAGAAAGAAAAATGGATATTGGCTGGAAGTTGTTTGTTGTTGTTGTATCCTTGCCAGGTTTTGGTATCAGAATGATGCTGGCCTCATATAATGAGTTAAGGAGGAGTCCCTCCTCTTCAATTTTTGCAATAGTTTCAGTAGGAATGGTACCAGATTTTCTTTGGACATCTGGTAGAATTTAGCTATAAATCTGTTGGTCCTGGGTTTTTTTCAGTTGATAGGCTATTGCCAGAGTCATTTTTTTAACAGCTTTATCGAGGTATCATTGATATACAAAAAAAAAAAAAAATCACCTATGCAATGTACACAATTTGATGAGTTTAGACATATACATACACCCCATGATACCATCACCACAACCGAAGTAGTAAACATATCCATCACCTCTCTAAGTTTCATTGTGCCCCTTTGCATGGTTTATTTTGTTTCATTTTATGGTAAGAATACTTGGCATGAGATCTACCCTCTTATCACATTTTTAAATACACAATACTGCATTGCTAACTAAAGAAACCAAGTTGGGCCAGCCTAAGTGGCTTATGTCAGTAATCCCAACACTTTGGGAGGCCAAGACAGGAGGATCTCTTGAGCTCAGGAGTTTGAGACTAGCCTAGGCAACATATCAAGATCCTATCTCTACAACAACAACAACAGATTTTTAATTAGCTGGGCATGGTGGTACACACTTACAGCTACTTGGGAGGCAGATACAAGCAGATTACTTGTGCCCAGGAGTTAGAGGCTGCAGTGAGCTATGATTGCTCCACTGCACTCCAGCTTGGAAGACAAGAGTAAGATTCTTTCTCTAATAAAATAAAATAAAATAACAAAATAAAATTAAAATGAAGGAAAAAAAAAGAAATCATGCTGGACAGCAGATCATTAGCATAACTGAAACTTTATGCCAATGGAGCAACAACTCTCCACTTCCCCTCCACCATCCCAGCCCCTAGCAATCATCTTTTAAATGGAAAAAGTAGTCCTTTCCTACATTAAAATCCTTCAGTGTCAACAGGATTAAGACCAAGCCCCTTAGCAAGTACAGATGCTTTTCAACTTACAATAGAGATAGGCCTCCATAAACCCATCACAAGCTGAAAATGAAAATGCATTTAATATACCTAACCTTCTGAACATCATAGCTTAGCCTAGCCTACTGTAAACATGCTCAGAACACTTACATTAGTCTTCATTTAGGCAAAATCATCTAACACAAATCCTTTTTTAAAATCAAGTGCTGAATATCTCATGTAATTCATTGAATATTGTACTGAACATGAAAAAAAGAATTGTTGCATGGGTACTTTCAGTTCGGTTTCTACTGAACATATATCACTTTTACACATCATAAAGCCAAAAAAAATTAAGTCAAACTAATGTAAATTGGGGACCATTTGTACACAGATCTCTTCATAAGCTGCTAATGACTTTCCAGGCTCATATCCTTCCATTTCGACCTGACCTACCATAAGCCATTCCACACTGCCAACTCATACTGCTAAACCTTTGGACTTTGTTACCCCTTCCTAGAATGGTCTCTCTGTCCCTGTTAGCTTCTGGATGCTCATCATCCAAGTCTCAGGTTTCAGTTACCCTACATAGATGAGATTGGGGGTGTACAGAATCATATGGCCATAGACATCAGTTACTCTATATAAAATTACTCTTTTATCTGTTCTACCAATGTAGTAGCACTTAATACACTGTACTCTGATTAATATCTCTGAATCTTCCATTCAGCTACACCCTTAGTCATCTTTGTAACCCCATCACTTGGTACACTGCCAAGCACTTACCACCAGTCTTTTTTTTTTTTCCACTTGGAAACAGTCTTATTCTGTCACCCAGGCTGGAGTGCAATGTCACTGTCATGGCTCACTCCAGCCTCAATCTCCCAAGCCCAAGCAGTCCTCCTACTTCAGCCTCCCAAGTAGCTGAGACAACAGGTATGTGCCACCATGCCCAGCTAGGTTTTTGTTTGGGCTTTATTTTTTAGTGACTGGGTCTAAGTTGCCTAGGCTGATCTCAAACTCCTGAACTCAAGCAATCCTCCTGCCTCAGCCTCCCAAAGTTTTTGGATTGCAAGCATGAGCTACTGTGCCCAGCCAGTTTACTGCTACTCTCACTAGATGTGTGTCTCTATTGTTGGGTTCTCTATTTTTATATTAGTTTCTGGATTAGCTGGACTTCATTTGATGAGAGTTAAAAAAACAAAAACAAAAACTCTTAAATGTTTATGCCCTGACTACTTTATATTTGAATTATAACATAGATGAATATAATATTTTTTCTAAGAATGTGGTGGACAGCTCTATTTCTTCCAGCACTAAATGTTTCTGTAAAAAGTCTGACACAAGCTTGAATTTCCTTTTGTTAAGTAACTTGCTTTTCCTACTTGATGTCTGAATTTTGTTGTTGTTAAAATCTTGACACTCAGTAACATATAGTACACTTGTCAATGTTGATAATTTAATATCAATTTTTCCTATTGACGTGTGTGCTTTATTATTAAAGAGATTTTCCATTATTATATCCTTGAATACCTTTTCTCACTACCTGTTTTCTACTTCCAAGATGTCTGTCGTTTTGTCAGTGATCCATGTCTATAGCCTCTTCCTAATTGCCTTCACCTCCAGCTTGCTTCTCATTCACTGAAACTCATGCCTTGTATCACATTAATTTAAATTTTAACTATGTCTCTTCTGCTTATTATTTTAATATATTTATTAAATTTAAAATTCTGCTTTACATCTGAGTTTCCTTGACCTTGCACTTATCTTTTTATTTCATTCTGTTGTTTTATACTCGTCTTTAAACTTTCATTTCATTGAATTTCTATTTGTGTAAAATTCTTCTACAGCAAGAGACATTCACAGGAAACAGTTTCTGTTACAGAAATTATTTCTTTTCTGCCTTTTGTGTGTGTGTGTGTGTGTGTGTGTGTGTGTGTGTGTGTGTGTGTGTGACAGAGTTTCACTCGTTGCCCAGACTAGAGTGCAGTGGTGCAATCTTGGCTCACTGCAACCTCTGCCTCCCAGATTCAAAGGATTCTCCTGCCTCAGCCTCCCAAGTAGCTGGGATTACAGTCTCCCCTCCACCCCATCACCATGCCTGGCTAATTTTTTGTATTTTTAGTAGAGACGGGGTTTTCTCATGTTGGCCAGGCTGGTCTCAAGCTCCTGACCTCAGGTGATTGATCTGCCTCAGCCTCCCAAAGTTCTGGGATTATAGGCGTAAGTCACCACACACCTGGCCTTTCTTTTCTTTCCTTTTTTTGGAGGCAGGGTCTCACTATGTCACCCAGGGTGAAGTGCAGTAGCATAATCACAGCTCACTATAGTCTCCACCTCCTGGGCTCAAGTGATCCTCCTACCTCAGCCTCCCAAGTAGCTGGAACTACAGACATGCACCATCTCCTCCAGCTAATTTTTGTACTTTTTGGTACAGATGGAGTTTTGCAATGTTGTCCAGGCTGATCTCGAACCCCTAAGCTCAAGCTATCCTTCCACCTCAACCTCCCAATATACTGAGATTACAGGCATAAGCCACTGCACCAAGCCAGAAATTATGATTTCTTACAGATGGTTTCCTCATTTTTCTTTCACATGTATGTTTCTCTCAGTCTCTCTCTGTTTCTGTCTCTTTTTATTTGTCTTTTCCTGCAGCACTTTTGCAGAGTTTTATGCCATTTCCTTTCATCTTGCATATGCTTATATAGGCAACACTGTACAGACACTATTCGCTATAATATAGTGTGTTTTGCAATCATTTTTACTTATTTGTGCACAGTCTTCCATAAAGGTCATACAAGAAGATTTAACCCTGCTATTATATCTATAAGAAGAAAATAATAAATAATTCTTTTAAACATGACACAGTACCATGATACATTGATTTACTACAATTTATTTATGGGGAGCACTAAGAGGTAGTGGTTAGGAGAGCAGGTTCTGGGACAAACTGTGTAGGTTTAAACCTGTATATCTTGGATTACTAAATCATTTAGTCTTTCTAAGCCTCAGTTTCCCAGTCTCTAAACTGGGATCAATAAAAACACCCAATCTCATTGTTAGGGGGAGCAAATGAAACAAAGTATGAAAAACACATAGGAGGCACTTCATGTTTGTTAAATTTTGAATAAATGAATACATATTCTCCAAATAAAACTTTTAAACATCACAATATATTTTCAGTTTCAGTTTGAATAGCTTGATTCTAAATTTGGCTAAATCTGTGAATTGGTGCCTTTATCGCTTTGATACAAGTGCAGCTGTCTCATGCAAAGATATAAGTTTTAAACAGCAGCGATTTTTTTAGCTTGATGCCACTGAGAAATTCAAAGAGGAGGCCTGCCATCTAGTGGAAACCTCTTAAGTTCCAATGCCTCTTCTAAGTCTGCCAAATTCACAGATTAAGGTAAATTGTTCATTGTAATATGTTTAAGAGAAATTTCCTATATATACCATGTTTGTGCACATTTACAGGAGGGAAATGTTCTGTGATAGAACAAAATAATGCTACTACTAACAGTAATAATAATCAACTTGAACTGTCCTCTGATTGAATGAGATTGGCTTCACAAGATAACATATATTTCACAGCATTCTCAAGTCAGACTTGAAAGAAAATTCCAGAAAGTAATTAACGATAGAAAAGACATACTTAGTGTAAGATACGCCAGAATTTCTTCCACAATGCTCATGTAGAAAGGCCACAAATATAAGTGGCCTCATGCTCCCAGGTATCTTTCTGATTTTAAGGCCCAATTTCTTTGTTCCCATGAGCAACTTCCTTTGCTTCTCCCTGCATTTATCTTTTTGTGGATAAAAGCCTGATCAGAAACTTCTAACCTATTTTGTCTTTCTAAACCATTTCCTTTTACTATCAAAAAATATCCTAAACAATGTTCTTTTTTAACAGATTGTCAGGTTTAATAAGTATTTCTGAGTTAAATATTATTCCTTTAATCATCACAGAGACGAAAACCTGAAGTAGCCAAGTTTTACGAAACTACTCCACATCTCAAGAAATATACCACACTGGCAGGGTCGTGAGCTCTGGCAATGATGTAGAATTCTTGGGTCAAAAAGGTAATCAATCTACATGTTGAAAAAGGTCCTCTCTCTAAAAAGGTACAAACTTGACAAAGTTACGGGTGATAATTCTTTAAAAAGGTAAGTAAGTCGATTCCGTTAAATTATTTGAAAAGTTAATGATTTTAAAATATAATGAGGCAAGAGCTATGGTTAGGAGGGAAAAAAAATGTATCAGCGAGACCAGGGAGGTAAACTCATCTGTGTAAAGCATGCAATAGACAACGGTTCCAAGGCCTTCTGTCTTTTCAAAGCACCCTTCGAGTGAGGCTATTTTTGACTTTCATCTACATACTGAGCTGATCCATCCATCAACCAAGCTTAAGTTTTTTTCTTTGTCCTTCAGGTAGAATCCTCCATAGAATCAAAGGCATGAGTTGAATGAAGGGCACTGTTAAAACAGTGATAGGTGCCATGGGGGTCTATAATACCTACTCGTGAGGCTTGCTTGAGCCATCTGGTTATGATTATACTTGCTTTCAAATGTACCAACTCCATCTTGTGAAGTACTGTTGCTTGGCCTATCTGACCTTTGTATTTGGTAAGTCTGATAGAACCCAGCTTACGATGGGAATTTCTATGATATATACATGGTTACTTGATACTCCATGGTCAGGCATCCTATCTCCATCAGGGCTCAGCAGCACAGCAAAAGGCATGTAATTCTCTACCAAAAACAGCATTATCTTGCTCCAGAAACCAAGAGACTAACATTATAATTTGCCCACTGGGACTTGCAACAAACTCCACACAGCATCTTGTCTTACCACTTACACCTTTATAATCCTAAGTTCTGCTAAATTGTATGACTCAAGGGGCAGGGCTGCTTGCACCCCACCCTGGACCTCTTGTTGAGATATTTCCTACTCCAGATCTGATTTAAAGCTGGCAGCATTCCATGTCACCCTGTATGTTGGCTGGAGAAGCATCCCTAGTTTAGAATTGTAGCTGCCTCCAGAACTCAGAGGCCCACCAGATGTTGTGCTCCTTTTTTAATACAGGAGGTACAAGATGCAAAAATTTGTCTTTTATGTTAGACAAATATAGGCACAGCCCTGATCAGTAAACCCCTAAAGTATTTACACACTTAGCAAGCACTTATACCTTCATAGGGTTTGTCTCTCACACACTAGAGTACATCTTGCCAATGCTTCTACTGTGCTAGCCCTCTCCTGCAAATCCAACTCAATCAAAACAATGTCATCAAAGTAATTGATCAAAGTAATGCCAGACGTCAAGATGGTCCAGATCTCTTCAAACTGCATTATGACAGAAGACAAGAGGATTAAAAACAGCCCTAGGACAAATCTATAAACAAATATTATTGTCCATTCCATGTGAATATAAACTGTTTCTTATTCTCTTAATTAGAAAAGAACACATTTTCTGACCTTATCCTTAGCCCAGTGAGACTGATTTTGGACTTTTATCCTTCAGAACTGCAAGAAAACAGATTTGTGTTGTTTTAAACTATCATGTTTGTGGTAATTTGTTATTGGAGCCATAAGAAATTGTTACAGCTAGAAATCTAGTTGGTATATGTTCACCACACAATGTTAACCCTTCAAGTCTGTCTTGGATCTCATAGAAGATATATAAACTCCACTACAATACCTGTATCCAAGAAGCCATTTTATTGGAAGAAAGAAAAGGAAGCTGGCAGGAAATAGGATTTGTGAGATTAAACATTTAATCTATTGTGTAAATCATAAGAGATCCGTTTTTCATTTATCAGTAGGGGGCACTAGTGAGCACCTGGAGATAGAAGACAATACTGGTCTTGGGCAGCGGCAGCCAGACTTAAATGTAAGGAACCCCAAATGAAACCAGCTTAAATCTTAGATTCTAAGAGACTATAGGAAAATGAAAGATTGGTTAACATCCAGAAATATCACCTATTGATGAGATCATCTAAAGATCCTTTACCTTATGCTTCATGTGACACCAAGTCAGGAAAAACTGATGCCAAAGACATCTGTAATCACGGGAGTTGGGTATTCCACAAGACTACAACAGTACAATTTCATGAGGGGAGTTCCCCAAGGTACATATTCTACTATGCCCTATATATTTAGGGTATGTTGGTCCAAAAGGTAAAACTCAACCAAGAATCACAGATACTGGAGGCCGGTAACCCAGTTTAATGAAACCCTAGTTAGTTGAGATTAACTAGCATTATAGTTAGTTAAAACTTGGCAAATGCAGAATTGAGAAGAGACCCCAAATAATCCTGCTTCCCAGGTAACAAAAGCTCATGTTTCTGCCATGTGTTCCCTTTCAATGGATGTGACATACGGAAGACCTTAGCTTATTCCACTGTTTTGCATCTTTACAATCTTTAAGGGCCTCAGAAAAATAGTTCTGACTCTGAGGAAGTCATCCTAACAAAACGGATATAAGGCTAACTCTAGGAACCCCAAATTCCTAGTAGAATTTTGAGCTTTTTATTGCTTATCAATAAACTTATTCTTGCAGAGGGGAAAAAATTTGAAATTGTTTCATCACATGCAGAGAGTTTCTCACTGCCTCTCCTAAAACAGAGGCAAAAATATGAGAAATTACTATTGGTTCAAATACCAGTTTTAAAAATTGCCACATTCATCTCTAGGTTATATTGATAAGAGTAAAATTAATCTTTATAACATGCTTCCAACCAAATCATAACCACTATTGAACCTTGGACATTAGTATGGCCTTGCCTTCTATTATCCAAAGGAAGAAAAACATCTGCAGAAAAAAATTTCCAAAGTACAGCTGGAATAAATTTTACATTTTTTTAAATTCTGTTTTTAACTCTCAACTTTATAATCATAGAGAGAAAACCCAAGAAAGTTCTTCTATAAAAACTCCTCTTTAAGATGACTCAGGTAAAAAATAAATAAATGGGGGGAGGCAGAGGAATGTTTTAGTTTTTAAATAAAAACTAAAACACTATATTATGACAGAATATTTTTTATTTAAACCAGATATATATAGATACAGATACAGTTTTGTTTTGTTTTTGTTTTTGTTTAAGATGGAGTCTTGCTCTATCACCCAGGCTAGAGTGCAGAGGCATGATCTCGGCTCACTGCAAACTCCACCTCCCAGGTTCAAGCAATTCTCAGCCTCCTGAGTAACTGGGATTACAGGCACCTGCCACCGTGCCAAGGTAATTTTTGTATTCCATGTTGGCCAGGCTGATCTTGAACCCCTGACCTCCTGATCCACCCATCTTGGTCTCCCAAAATGCTGGGATTACAGGTGTGAGTCACCACATCCAGCCAAGATATAGTTTTTATTTAAAAAAAAAACAGCAAAAGATATATTTAAATTTTAAAGAAAAACCTGCACAAAAGCACTGAAATGGCTGAGGAGGACTGTGCTGAACACATAGATACGACAATTAATATTCTAACCTTATCTATTAGACAGAAACCATTCCAAAAAAAAGACATTTCTCTTACTTTTAAAGACTTCCAAATGAAAAAATCTGTATCTGTTTCTTTTTTCCATCTGTTAAGAGCCCTCTTTTTAAATAAGAGTATCCACTTTTTATGTCACTAAGAAAGAGTAGACTAACCTGTCTTAGTTCATTCCCAGAGTATGGGTCTCAGCAAGAAACAGTACACTCAGATAAGGTTTGTAAATAATAAATAAACTATTTACAGATGTGTGAATAGGGTTAAGAGATGCTACAGCGATGCTGAGCACTTTGAAACTTTTACCACCCCTAGACCTGAAGCGGTAAACCGGAGCTGGAGTGCATTAGTCCGTTCTCACGCTCTATAAAGAAATGCCGGAGACTGGGTACTGTAATTTATAAAGAAAGGAGGTTTAGGACACAATGGCTCACGTCTGTAATCTCAGTAGTTTTGGAGGCAGAGGCGGGCAGATTACTTTGGCCAGGGGTTCCGAGACCAGCCTGGCCAATACGGTGAAATCTCATCTCTATTAAAAATACAACAAAAAAGAAAGGAAGAAAGAAAGAAAGAAAGAAACTGGCTGGGTGTGGTGGCGCGCACCTGTAATCCCAGCTACTTGGGAGGCCGAGGCAGAAGAATTGTTTGAACCCAGGAGGCAGAGGTTGCAGTGAGCCGAGATCCTGCCACTGCACTCCAGGCTAGGTGACAGAGTGAGACTCTGTAGAAAGAAAGAAGCAAGCAAGCAAGCAGTGGGGAGAGAACGAAAGAAAGAGACGAAGGAAGGAAGGAAGGAAGGGGGGGGCGCAGGGGAGGTTTAATTGACTTACAGTTCTGTATGGCTGAGGAGTCCTCAGGAAATTTAACAATCATGGCAGAAGGCACATTTTACGTGGCAGCAGGTGAGAGGAAAGTGAAAACATAGGAAAAACTACCATTTATAAAACTAACACATCTCGTGAGAATTCACTCAATATCACGAGAACAGCATGGGGGAAACCACCACCAGAATCCAATCACTTCCCTCCCTCAATCTATGCAGATTACAGGCCCCTCCTTCCACACGCCGGGATTAGAGATGAGATTTCAGTGGAGACACACAGCCAAACCATACAGTGGAGTAATGGAGAAGTCAGGGGAGTGGAAGCCAGTAGTTGGAGAGCTACAGCCACAGCCAGAACACAGGTCCAAGACAGAGATGGAGAAAAGAAAGAAACGCCCTAATCTCTCCTATCTCCCCACTTCCTGCATCCCCTAGCTGGTGTTTGTTATTGCCTGAACCAACGGGAACTCGAGTGGAAGAGTACAGGAAAGTACAATGCAGTATAAGAAAATCTATATAACGCAGTTTATTGGGGTCCATCACCAGGAGAAAAAAGGAGGGCAGGGAATGGTGGAAAATAAATCTGGAGAAGAGTAGGCAGGGAAGCAGAATTATCAGCCCAGCACTCAAGCATCTTACCCATTAATAACCAGTAAAACAACCCATGTCTCATTTCTCTAAGAACCTTCTAAGAGATGTCCCTGGGGAGTGTCATCCCCAAGTTCAATGGTGTTGGCCAGACATGATGCACATGTCTCCACATTGAGTTGCTGCCTCTCACCAGAGCAGAAACAACTTAAATCTCTAACAGAGCATTCTGATATCCTTACATTATTTTAGTCAATTAACAGAATTGTCCTACCTACTCTGCTTCATTCAAGCAACAAGTCACAACTTTTCTCTGAATGCCTACATTACTTTGAAAATTAGGTTGTTGGGCCGGGCGTGGTGGCTGAAGCCTGTAATCCCAGCACTTTTGGAGGCCGAGGCGGGTGAATCATGAGGTCAAGAGATCGAGACCACCCTGGTCAACATGGTGAAACCCCGTCTCTACTAAAAATACAAAAAATCAGCTGGGCATGGTGGCGCGTGCCTGTAATCCCAGCTACTCAGGAGGCTGAGGCAGGAGAATTGCCTGAACCCAGGAGGCGGAGGTTGCAGTGAGCCCAGATCGCGCCATTGCACTCCAGCCTGGGTAACAGGAGCAAAACTCCGTCTCAAAAAAAAAAGAAAAAAAAGAAAAAGAAAAAAAGAAAATTAGTTTGTTTTTTGTTTTTTGGTTTTGTTTTTGAGATGGAGTCTCACTCTATCACCCAGCTGGAATGCAGCCGTGCAATCTCAGCTCACTGCAGCCTCCACTGCCCGAGTTCCAGCAATTCTCCTGCCTCAGCCACCCGAGTAGCTGGGATTATAGGTGTGCCACCATGCCTGGCTAATTTTTATATTTTTAGTATAATTGGGGTTTCACCATGTTGGCTAGGCTGGCCTCGAACTCCTTACCTCAGGTGATCCCCACACTTCAACCTCCCAAAGTGCTGGGATGACAGGCATGTGCAACCGTGCCTGGCCAAATATATATTTTTTTAATTTTAATTAAATTGAGATGGGGTTTCTCCATGTTGGCCAGGCTGGTCTCAAACTCCTGACCTCAGGTGATCCACCCACCTCAGCCTCCCAAAGTGCTGGGATTACTGGCATGAGCCACCCAGCCCAGCCAATATTAGGTTTTAATTAGATACTTTGTTGCAAGTCATAATATTTTATAGCAAAGTAGTTACATCCGTTTTTGGAAAATTACTTAAATATTTTAGGATGACAACTAAATCCAACTCACATACGTGACATCATACTAACCAGAGATAAATGAGTGCTACAAAAACTATAGTATGAATTAAAAATATAAGCAGTTTCCCAGGTAAGGTGGCTCACACCTGTAATCCCAGCACGAGGTGGGTGATCACCTGAGGTCAGGAGTTCCAGACCAACATGGTGAAACCCCATCTCTAATGAAAATATAAAAATTAGCCAGGCATGGTAAAACACACCTGTAATCTCAGCTATTCAGGAAGCTGAGGCAAGAGAATCAATTGAACCCAGAAGGCAGAGGTTGTGGTGAGCCGAGATCGTGCCACTGCATTCCAGCTTGGGTGACAGAGCAAGACTCCATCTCAAAAAATAAAAAATAAACAGTTTCTAAAAATCACTTTAACCAAACATAAGTATCTCATATTACTTAAAACAAAAGAGTAAACAAAGGAAAATATAAAGAGCTATTTGATAGGAAAATAATCCAAATATACTTTAAGGTGTACACATTATGTAAAAATAAGTTTTTCTTTCTATATATAAAAGAGAGCAAAAAAATTAAAGTCATTACCATTTAGGCTACATGACACATTTGGATGATTTTACTTTACATGTAACAATCACTAAAATTGTACATTCCATATCATACTTTTATTGACACATTAACAACTCAAGTTATCTTTAATTTTTCAGGTACAAAGTATCTCATGGACTTACGGTCCTAGGAAAGAGGCATGATAGAATTATTTACTTTCAGAATGCTCTATATGAGAGTTCTATCATAGAAAGTGCAGCATAATTGTTAAGAGCATGAGCCCTAGAGCTACATGTCCAGCTGCATCAGCTGTGTGATTTTTTTCAAGCATACTTAACTTCTCTATGACTCAGTTTCTTCATATACAAAAGGAGTAAATAGTTGTCTCATAAGTATGGATTAAATATGTCAATTCAAATAAAATGCTTTCAGCAGTGTCTTGAATAAACACAGAACACACAGTAGCCATTGCTATAGCTTAGCTATCCCTCATGCCTAAGATTACTCCCTGAAAGGAAATTAAGTGATTTTGAGGGAATAGGATCTCTTGTGCCATATTTTGATTCTTTCACCCTACAAATTATCCTTACTCTCAATACAATAATTGATTTGAAAGGAGATCATATATAATGGTACACAGAAAAACTTACTGTATCAGGAACTGCATAAACAGACTTAAAAAAAAAAAAACTTTAAACTCACAAGACTTTATTCTCTCCTTGCAGAGACAGAATGGTGGCTTCACAAAAGCATTAGTGACACTGACTCATTCTATCTTCCTCATCATCAACAGAAAGTAGCTTTCATTCTCAAAGTCATCTCATGAACCAGGAAAACTCTATTGCAGAGACAGTGGCTCACGCCTGTAATCCCAGCATTCTGGGAGGCAACGGAGGGTGGATCACCTGAAGTCAGGAATTCGAGACCAGCCTGGCCAACATGGTGAAACCCTGCCTCTGGTGAAAATACCAAAATTAGCTGGGAGTGATGGCACGTACCTGTAATCCCAGCTACTAAGGAGGCTGAGGCAGGAGAATCACTTGAACCCAGGAGGCAGAGGTTGCAGTGAGTTGAGATCCTACCACTGCACTCCAGCCTACGTGACAGAGCAAGACTCCATCTCAGGTTAAATAAATAAATAATAAAAGAAAATAAAAGTTAATTAGTAACTTAATTTAAAAATTAAAAAGGAGTGGGAGTTCCAGGTGAGCCCAGAAAAGCAATTTTGAAACAAAGCAAGCAAAACAAACTGGATTGCTTTACTAGAACAAAATAACCGGAACTTTCATTTTTCTACTTTACACTTTTTGCATTTCTTTGTGACAAATCACCCCACATTCTGCCAGGGATATCCATGTGCCTTGAGAACATTTCAGTGTATTATAGCAATTATGCAAATGAAAGGAGAAGTTCATATTCACCTACTGGGAGTCAAAATAGGATCTTAAAGCAAGTCTTGAAAGCCAGGTTTAGTATTTTCTAAATTAATTTACTTCCAAGAACATATCAGGAAAAAATCTGGAGGGCTCAGACCATAGGGCAGAGAGGGCATGGAGGATGCACTCCTTTTGACTAAAATGGCTAGGCCCTGAAGCTTGCTATATAAGGCACAGAATAGCAGTTCTCAAAGTGAGGTCCAGAGGACCCATGGGAATCCTCATGACCTTTTCAGGACATCTGTGAGGTCAAAACTATTTTCATAATGTACTAAAACATTTTGTGCTTTTTTCACTCTCATACTGTCATGAATGGAAAATGGAGCTTTCCAAGGGCTACATTATATATGAAATTCCAAATAATTGAATACAGAAGCAAATGTGAGTTACTATTTAAGCTACCTTCTACTTAGCCAGACACTAAAGGGAACACTAAATATAAAATAATGCCACTTTTTTCACCAATGGTGTTTTATTTTGAAAAATATAGTCATAGTTCATAAAATATTATATGATATGTAGTATAATTAATTAATATCATTAAAATGTCTGCTTTAATTTCTTATATGGCAAATATTGATAACTATAACCCAAACAAATCAAATTTCTTTGGTGGTCCTTGAAAAAAATTTTTTTTTAAAGATGGGGTTTCACCATGATGGCTGGTCTTGAACTCCTAACCTCAGGTGATCCACCCACCTTGGCCTCCCAAAGTGCTAGGCTTACAGGTGTGAGCCACCACACCTGGCCCCTTGAAATTTTTTTTTTTTTTTTTTTTTTTTTTGAGACAGAGTTTCGCACTTGTTGCCCAGGCTGGAGTGCAATGGCACGATCTCGGCTCACCGCAACCTCCACCTCCTGGGTTCAGGCAATTCTCCTGCCTCAGCCTCCTGAGTAGCTGGGATTACAGGCACATGCCACCATGCCCAGCTAATTTTTAGTATTTTTAGTAGAGACGGGGTTTCACCATGTTGACCAGGATGGTCTCGATCTCTTGACCTTGTGATCCACCCGCTTCGGCCTCCCAAAGTGCTGGGATTACAGGCTTGAGCCACCGCGCCCGGCGTGCCCCTTGAAATTTTTTAAGAGTATAAAGGAGTCATGAAACAAAGAGGTTTGAGACTCACCAACACAGAAGAAGAAAGTCCATCCCACCCAGGTATAAAGTGTTATAGAAGGAAAAAAAAAGAAGAAGAAGAAAAAAAAAAGCTAGAACCAAGAAGTCAAATACTTGGATTCTCAATCTCTCTCCCTCCCTATGCCCTGTACTTCTGTCCAAATCTTGAGTGAGATTAGAAACATCCAGATAGGTATGAGAAACTCAAGAATAATGAGACTAACATATATTAGAAGAAGGCTGAAAACAAGAATTCTCACATTTTTTTGTACCATGGACCACATTTGGAAGCCTAATAAAAGTATATGAATCCATTCTTAGAATGTTTTTATATTCACAAAATAAAATACACATAATTCCAAAAATATATGTTGAGCTACATTTTTCTTTTTTTTTTTTTTTTTTTTTTTTTTGAGACGGAGTTTCACTCTTGTTATCCAGGCTGGAGTGCAATGGCGCGATCTCGGCTCACCGCAACCTCCGCCTCCTGGGTTCAAGCAATTCTCCTGCCTCAGCCTCCTGAGTAGCTGGGATTACAGGCATGTGCCACCATGCCCAGCTAATTTTTTGTATCTTTAGTAGAGACGGGGTTTCACTATGTTGACCAGGATGGTCTCGATCTCTTGACCTCGTGATCCACCTGCCTCAGCCTCCCAAAGTGCTGGGATTACAGGCTTGAGCCACCGCGCCCGGCCGTGAGCTACATTTTTCTATTCATATGCCCCAAAAAAAGTCCTGCACATGACCACTTCCAAAACGCACAAAAAGATGTTGGAATAGCAATTGCAGGCAGCTGTGGATAAATACGCCTGGAAAAATACCCGTGGTTCCCTATGACCAGTCCTTTTCAAAATGCACAGGATCCACATATGCCCAGGGAATGGATACAGAAGTGTAAAAACCTGGGATTTAAAAGAAGAAAGAAGACAGAAAGATGAAAGAAGAAAGAAGAGGAAGAGGAGGAAGAAGAAGGAAGAAGGAAGAAGGAAGAAGAAGAAGAAGGAGAAGGAGAAGAAGAAGAAAGCAACAGCTGCCATTATATGGGGATACTTTGACACCTCAAAATAGCTTGGACCATGTACTCTAACAGCCGACTTCAGCATGTCACCTGCAGACTTCAGGGTTTCAGACTTTAGCATATCAGCACCCCCTGCTGGGGGATGCTGTTAATGGGAGACACTATGCATGTCTGAGGACAGGAGCAAATGGCTAATTTCTGTACTTCCCTCTCTATTTTGCCGTGAACCTAAAACTGCTCTAAAAAAATTTTCTTTAATGTTCAGCATTGCTCCTGTTGCTCATCCCTGAGTCTATCTAGACATTTGGAATCACAAGACCAGAATAGGTCTCACTATACAGGTTCTCAAGGCAATCAGCAAGTCCAGAGGCTTGTCTTCCCAGGTGTCCCCAAACTTTTTACACAGGGGGCCAGTTCACTGTCTCTCAGACCATTGGAGGGCCGCCACATACTGTGCTCCTCTCACTGACCACCAATGAAAGAGGTGCCCCTTTCTGAAGTGCGGCGGAGGGTGGATAAATGGCCTCAGGGGGCCGCATGCGGCCCGTGGGCCGTAGTTTGGGGACGCCTGTCATTGACCATTCCCGTATAACAACTGAAGTGGAAGAGAATGAGATCCTCATGGGCATGTACCATCGTCACCCTGGATTAGATGCTCCATACCCCAGATAAGAACCAACATTCATGGTCATAACTTCCTATTCCGCACAAAAGACATATCAAGTTATTTAGGAAAGCCCAAAGTTTTGAGATCACATCAGGAATTTGTAGTTCTTCACAACTAGTCTGGGTAAATTTATCAATCAGTATTATTTTTACTATAAACAACATTGCTAGTTACATAGTTGACATTCTGCCATTTACAGGTTTCTAGGGAAATGTAATTAGAAAGTTAATCCAAGTTAAATTTTGTCCACACAGAAAGAGAAAAAGTTTTGCTAACCTTTGCTCATTGCTTTTTTTTTTTTTTTTTTTTTTTTTTAAGATAGAGTCTCACACCATTACCTGAGCTGGAGTCCAGTGGCGCAATCTCAGCTCACTGCAACCTCTGCCTCCCAAGTTCAAGCAATTCTCCTGCCTCAGCCTCCCAAATAACTGGGATTACATGTGCCTGCCACCATACCTGGCTAATTTTTTTGTATTTTTAGTAGAGATGAGGTTTCACCATGTTGGCCAGGTTGGTCTCAAACTCCTAACCTCGTGATCCACCCGCCTCAGCCTCCCAAAGTGCTGGGATTATAGGCATGAGCCACCACACCCAGCCCACTTATTCTTTCTGTGTACCCTTTCCAAACATTCCATTAAACACCTTTGAAGCCACTAAAGAAGGTGAAACCTTACATCAATACCAAAAACTAAGACTAATAGACATTTCAATGCTGGATCTGAGAGAAATAATCCTTACTGTAAGACAGATGGAATTTTTCTGTGAAAAGCAGTTAAACTCCGCTTCATGAAACAGAGATTGCCTGACAAGGAGTAAGAAAATAATGCATCCTTTCCTGCTATCTGTTTCTGAAGTCAGGGATACGGCATCTCCACCAATCAGAAATTTAGAATGCTATTCTTCTTTTTAAAAAGGCCCAGTCCATGCGTTGACTGTGTCTCTCCTCCATAAGTTGGGAGACAATTCTCCAACGGTCTCTTGTGTTTCTGTATATCTCATGAAGAGGCACTGACAGCTTTTGTTTCAGACTATCTTTTCAAGGACGTCTGTATGGAAAACAATCTTAGAAGATAAAAAGTTGAGTCTCCCTCTAGAGCAGAGCATATATTTGTTTCCTGACCAAGATAGTAAATGTGTCTCTAATGAAATATTTTCTTGAAAACTGACCTAATAGAAAAGAGATATCATAGACCTCACTTTTAGGCGCAAGGAAGCTGATATACAAGCTGATATGTTTTGCAAATCCCAGAAAGTTTCAGGAATTGGAGGCTCCAGATACATCTGAAGGCAAAGTGTAGAGGTGAGCAGAAAACAGAAGAAATCGTTAAAAGTCTGTATTTTTTAAAACAATCATTTCTAAGTCCTCCTTTCTTAGCCCATAATTTGGAGGCACTTTTGCAGTTGAGGGATTAGTTGTCATCTGAGAAGAGGTTATGAATTGAAAGTCTTTATACTTAAATGTGACACCCCTAACCCTCTTACCCAGTTTGTCTCACAGAACACCAGCAGACATTTTTATTCTCTGTGCTGATTGTTCTCTGTTTGCCTCTCCTGGTCCTTTCTCTGTCCTTTTCTCCCTGGCTCTGAGAAACTGACTTCTGTGGACTGTATCAGCCAGGCTCTCTTCAAGAGTCTCTGGCTTCCTTTTGGATTCAGCCAATGAGGGCCACCAGCATAAGATTTAGAGTAATGACTGGGCGCGGTGGCTCACGCCTGTAATCCCAGCACTTTGGGAGGCTGAGGTAGGTGGATCACAAGGTCAAGAGATCAAGACCACCCTGGTCAACATGGTGAAACCCCGTCTCTACCAAAAATACAAAAAATTAGCTGGGCATGGTGGCACGTGCCTGTAATCCCAGCTACTTGGGAGGCTGAGGCAGGAGAATTGCCTGAACCCAGGAGGCGGAGGTTGCGGTGAGCCGAGATCAGGCCATTGCACTCCAGCCTGGGTAACAAGAGCGAAACTCCGCCTCAAAAAAAAGATTGTGGGTAAAAGGAGAGATGGGTTTGGGCTTTTATTCTCTTCTCCCCTTCCCCTGCCATTTTTGGCAGTTACTACATTTTTCTACTTTCAGATACAGCAACTGTTAGATGCCCTTTCACATACAACTACAGATCACTCCAATTCCAGTACACTGTTAGTTAGGCCTAGGAAAGGTAAAGGCTTTCAGCTGTTTTTAGTCCTGGAGTATTTTACCATCTCTTGATTGTTCCTGTTTGTGAAGGTTTGTAATGTTTTCCCATTAAACTATCTTCAAGGAATCCCTTCATTGCTCTTTGTAATTTCCTCTTTGAGCGATACATCTGTTTCTTATAGGCCCAGAGAGTCACATACCCTCTAGCAACTTTGCAGGATGCCTCTGCTGAACTGGCCTGAACAAGCCTGAGAAAGGCCTACAAGATGTTTATTTCTAATCAAAAGGGGAAAGTATGAACGAATGATCACAGGCATGAAGCAGTTAATTGTGTTCTGGGAACTATAAGTGCTACTAGGTGTTCCATGTAGTGAGGTGGGCAGTGAATGCAGAGTAGGCCCAGAAAAAGACAAATGTCAGCTCAAAGAGTATCTTGTAACTCACATCAAGGATCTTGGAGTTTACACTGTAGGCTCTACAGAGGCACTGAAGAATTTCATCTGAGCTTCAATCAATGCTGAAATAAAAATGAAGGAAAATGTTGATGTAGGTGAGGCTAGAAGATGAAAGACATGACGACATGACAGAGACAAACAACTGCAATGGTTTCAATGAGAAATATTGGAGGCCATGATTCAGACAGTGTTGAAGGAATGGAGGAAATGGACAAAAAATTAGCAGCTATTGGGGGGCAGAACAGGTGAATGAGGGAATGCGGGAAAACAGTCCAAACTGGTTTTTGGGCCTCTGACTTAGCAATGGATAGACAGCCTTTCACTGACATAAAGTGCAGAAGAAATATGGGTAAAATTGTCCATGAGGTGCAAGGAAAGAACTTCCTTTCAACCCCCTGTCAGTGTAGAGAACATTGAACTCTTGAGTTTTCCCCCACCTCAATGAGAGAAAACAAATCCAGATCCACAGCAAAAGAAAAACAAACAAAAAAAAACAAACAAAAACAGAGCAAGTCTGCCTTTGATACTTAGCATAATAGTAGGCAACAGGCAAGACCAGAAAAAAAGGCTCCCTGTGCAGATACCCATTTGACCACAAGATGGCATCAGAGCTAAGCTGCAGGAAAGCCCTAGTCAGAACCTACCTCAGTGTGGTAAAGCCACTGAGGTAGTTTAACTATTTTTGTTTGTTAGCAAGGAAGGGCTATTCACTGGCAAAAATCATGGCTGAAAAGAGACATTTGGAATATTCTAAAACAAATTATACAGACTATACAGTATGGTCTAGGAGCTGGGAGGATGGCAGGTGATGAGAAGACTCAAGAGTCAAGCAGGTGCATCACACTAGGGTCTGTGGCGGGGAAATAGGGAAGGGACAGCAGGGGATAGGGAGTTGGGGAGGGATAACATGGGGAGAAATGCCAGATATAGGTGATGGGGAGGAAGACAGCAAACCACACTGCCATGTGTGTACCTATGCAACAATCTTACATGTTCTTCACATGTACCCCAAAACCTAAAATGCAATAAAAATAAATAAAGAGCCAAGCAGGTGCCTGTTAAATTGGACATCAAGGGCTATGGGAGAGCAGGTGTGACATAAGCAGACAACTTCAATATAAACCACAAAGTTAGCTGGGCGCAGTGGCTCACACTGATAATCCCAGCACTTTGGGAGCCCAAGGTGAGCAGATCACATGAGGTCAGGAGTTCAAGACCAGCCTGGCCAACATGGTGAAACCCCATCTCTACTAAAAATACAATTAAAAAAATATTAGGTATGGTGGCAGGTGCCTGTAATGCCAGCTACTCAGGAGGTTGAGGCAGGAGAATCGCTTGAACGTGGGAGGCAGAGGTTGCAGTGAGGCAAGATCCCGCCACTGCACTCTAGCTTGGGCAACAGAGCGAGACTCCATCTCAAAAATATGTATATATATATCCAAGGTATGAAAGGTGATCCAGAAATTAGGTCAATTTATATAACAATCAGAAACAAGAACAAAAACACTAGCAGGTTTATGTATCACCAGGCACGACCTCAAGCCTCACCCCAGGTGGTTGTTGAAGAAGCCCAGGTATCCTCATGTCAAATATTAGATTAGACATGGGCATTCTGCCCTCTTGGCCCGTAATAAATACCCCGCAAGCACTGCAGTTCAGTCACTCACTATGGAACTAGATGAGTTAGCAAGAAAAAAACCACGTTAGTGTTGTTGGCATCTCATTCCTTCTTCCCCAAAATTATATGTCCTAGGAGTCATCTCAGCATGGAGAGGAACTAGAAGCAGCAGGAGTAGAGTGAGACTTATGGCATTTCTCCCCGAGATTGGAAAGGGGATAGAATATTGTGATTTCTTTGAGAGTCAGGAATCTTCAGGAGCAGATTAGGCCAATATATTTTCAAAGTAGCCACTACTTAGAGAGAGAGAGAGGTATTTGACATACCACATTCAAAAGCAGGAACTGGGAAAATCAAGCCATCTCCTATGTATTTCCTAATAATTTGAGACTCTTTAATAAAAGAGTTCCATTTATTTGAATTCAAGCTAGTTTCAGAATGCCTTTTGTACCTATTAGTATAAACTGACATGGGAAAACACAATAAATTTTATGAAGTCACATCATATAAATCATAGATGCCCCCACCTTCCCAGCTCACTTCATTTTTAGCTGTAACTAAAATACTAGTTATAATAGGCATTACAGACATAGTTACTGTTAATACCACCAGGCCTCCCATATCACCCCAACCTCAGCCTACATGCAATTGAACTATCAATAACTATTTCATCAATTTTCAAGTTGCCTAGAAATGGGCCATATCTCTGAATCATTTATACTCTAAATCTCACATGGCTACCTCCAAACCTTCCAGTTCTCTTTGCTTAATTCTTACTGTCTTCAAGCTCCTCAAAACTTCTTGTCTCTTGATCCTTCTATAATAATACTCCTAATAGCCTTCTCTTGCCTTTATTTTTACTACCATTCATCCAAAAATTTTTAAAAGTCTGTCATTTGAACGACTCACCTAAGTATATCTTTATAACTCCTCTGTATTCTTTTCATTCTGCTATATCCATTCCAAAATAACTCTAGGCCTGGATTAATATTTTCCCTTAAAAAATTTATTAGAAACAAAAATAGTCAATCCTGTAAATGAGTACAAATGCAAATCCCAACTCCAACTTTAGCTCGATTCTCAAGATACTATAGCAATCTTTCTGTTTCTTTCAAGACAGTTCTCTCCCATTTTCTAATAACGATTCCGAAATTTGTCACCAAGTAATCATTGTGAGGATTAAGTACTTCAATACCTGCTAACCTAATTTTAGCCAATGATCTCTCTTCCTTACATCACTGACAAAAATATAGGCCATGAAAAGACTTTAACATAAAGGGTATTCTCTACCTAAAAAACTCATGTGCATCTCTACCAATAATTCCTCCCAGCTAGTCATTCTAAACAAATGTCCCTCTGTTTGTAAAAGGCTGACCAGGCACGGTGGCTCACACTATAATCTCAGCACTTTGGGAGGCTGAGGGGGGTGGATCAGGAGGTCAGGAATTTGAGACCAGCCTGTCCAACATTGTGAAATCCTGTCTCTACTAAAAAGACAAAAAATTAGCTGGGCGTGGTGGCATATACCTGTAATACCAGCTACTCGGGAGGCTGAGGCAGGAGAATCACTTGAACCTGAGAGGCAGAGGTTGCAGTGAGCTGAGACTGTACCACTGCACTCCAGCCAGGGCAAAAGAGAGCAAGACTCCCCCTCCAAAAAAAAAAAAAAAAAAAAAAAAAAGCTAACAATTCATTTATCTTTGCTCAAAGAAAAAAATTAAGTAATCTCAGCTAAGTCAAAGGCAAGTCTTTCCAACTCTGGAGAAAAATATTTCCTTAGTCCCAGCTGGTCTAAGCTCTTTCTCTCTCCTTCCTTTTACAAATTTCTTGGGGAACAAATACCTTTGTGTCTGTCTCCAGGCACTCACCTCTTGATCACACTGTGACTACCATAACCAAGCTTCTGCCTTATGAACCTGCTGTCCCCAAGCTCCCATGATTGCTAAATCCAAAGAATGTACTTTAACTTTTATTACATTTGCCTTTTGGGCAGCATTTGACATTAGAGAAAAAATAGTTCCAAATTGCAAATCTGTAATAAGAACAATAACAAATACCATATACTAAGTACCTGATAAGTGTTAAGTGTTTTATACAAGTTGCTTTATTTAAGCCTCATAATGATTCAATCCCACTAATGAGAAAATGAAGGTAAAGTAACTTGCCAATAGATATACAGAGAGTAAGACAAAGAACTGTTTTTGAATCAGGGCTGACTTTAAAATCCATTCCCTTTCCCAAAACCTAAAATGCAAATAAATAAATAAATAAAATTAAATTAAAAATCCATTCCCTTAATGACTATGCTATTTTCAGACTTATGTAGCATGCTGCCTACTGGCCAGTCCCTCTTAGATGTTACAAGGGAAATTCAAAATGACCAAGCCTAAAACTAAAGATATCTTCTTAACCCCAAACAAACCTTTCTTCTAGTATTACGGCTTCTCTAAATGGTACCATTATCCATCAAATTGCCCAAATCAGAACCGAGAAGATTTTCTTTAAAAATTTTCCACCTTCTAAGTCCTATATCAAACTGATCATTTAATTCTGTCAACTACATTGCCTTAACTTCTCTCCAATCTGCCCATCTCCACTTTCCAAGCTTTGGATGAGGCCCTCATCATGTCTTGCCATGACAACTACAAAAACTTCTGAGACAGAAGTCTCATCTACAGCATCATCTCCTTCTAATCAACTCTCCACACACTGTAAAAGTGATTATTCTCAAGCTCAAATGTTGGTGAGAATGTAGACCACCTGGATCATTCCCATACTGCTGCTGGTGGGAAAGTAAAATGATACAGCCACTCTGGAAAATAATTTAACAGGTTTTTTTGTTTGTTTGTTTTTTGTATTTTTTTTTTTTTTTTGAGACACAGTTTCGCTCTTGTTACCCAGGCTGGAGTGCAATGGCGCGATCTCGGCTCACCGCAACCTCCACCTCCTGGGTTCAGGCAATTCTCTTGCCTCAGCCTCCTGAGTAGCTGGGATTACAGGCACGTGCCACCATGCCCAGCTAATTTTTTTGTATTTTTAGTAGAGACGGGGTTTCACTATGTTGACCAGGACAGTCTCAATCTCCTGACCTCATGATCCACCTGCCTCAGCCTCCCAAAGTGCTGCGATTACAGGCTTGAGCCACTGTGCCCGGCCAATTTAACAGTTTCTTTAAAGCACTAAATACTTCTCATTTTACCCAGAAATTACCATCCTGGGCATTTACCTCAGAAATGAAAGTTTAGTCTATATAAAAACTTACACATGATTTTTTACAACAGTGTTATTTGTAATAGTAAAAAACTGGAAATAATCAAAATGCCAATCAATTGATGAATGGTAAACAAATTGTGAGTACATCTGTAAATAAAAGGAACAAACTACTGATACACACAACTTGGAGGCAAGGGTATTATACTAAGCAGGGGAAAAAAACACCCACCTCAAAAGGTTACATGTATGATGATTCTGCTTATACAACTTTCCTGAAATGACAAAATAAGAGATTAAATACATGGTGCAGTAAAATTGACACTTAACAATTAACCATCATAGAGTACTAAAAAGAATGACCTAAGGCACCTTTGTTTTACGTAACCTGAAACCTATTCAGCATGAAAAAAAAGCAGCTACACAGAGGACAAAGATCATGTACAAAAGACATGAAACAAGCAAATGACTATATTCCACAGGAAGCAACAACAACAGATCCTGAGGAGAGAGAAAAATGTAATGTCGAGAGTTAGTATATTTTAATATTCAAATGTCCAGTTTCCAGCAAAAACATTATGAAGCATGCAAATAAACTAGACAGTATGGCCTATTTACAGAAGAAATTAATATGAGCTCTACAGAAGAACAAACACTGAACTTACTAGACAATAATTAAAAATCACCTGTCTTAAATATGCTCAAATAGCTAAAGGAAACCACAAAGAGTTAAAGGAAACCAGGAGAATGATGTCTTAACAATAGAAAATATCAATAAAGACAGAAATTATCAAAAGAAACCAAGTAGAAATTGTGAAGCTGAAAAGTACAATAACTGAAATAAAATTTCAGAGGGTTGCAATAGCAGATTTGAGCAGGCAGAAAAAAGAATGAGTGTCAATAAAACTGTCAATAAAAACCAAAATTATCCAGACTGAGAAGCATAAAGAAAGGAGAATAGCTGGGTGCTGTGGCTCACATTTGTTATCTCAGCACTGTGGGAGGGTGAGGCAAGAGGATTGCTTGAACCCAGTAGTTCAAGACCAGCCTGGGCAACATAGCAAGACTCTGTCTTTACAAAAAGTGGTGCAAGTCTGTAGTTTGAGCTACTTGGAAGGCTGAGGTGGAAAGACCTCTTAAGCCCAGGAGTTCAGGTATGCAGTGAGCCAGCCATAATTGTGCCTGTCAGCCTGAAGTGACAAAGCCAAACTCTGTCTTAAATAAAAATAAAATTAAAAAAGAGTAATTATTGGAGTCTTTAAAAATCTATGGGAATAATCAAGAGTACCACCATACATATTACAAGAGTCCCAGAAGGAGAGGAAAAATAAAACAGTGGGAAAAAATGTTGAATAAATAACCAAAAACTTTCTAGATTTGGGAAGAACCCAAGAATCTCAACAAACTTCAATAAAGATAAACAGTTCCACATTGAGACACATTATAATCAAACTGTCAAAAGACAAAGACAAAAAAAAAGAATCTTAAAAGCAGTGAGAGAAACAATTTGTCACATACAAGTGATTCTCAATCATGAGAGCATCTGATTTCTCATCAGAAACTATGTAGGCAAGAAGGCAGTGGGATAACATATTCAAAATGCTGAAAGAAAAAGACTACCAAGAATTCTATATTCAGCAAACTGTCCTTCAAAACAATGGAGAAATTAATACATTAGCATGTAAATAAAAGCTAAAGACGTCTATCACAGGTAGACCTATACCAGAAGAAATACTAAAAGAAGTTCTTCAGACTTAAATGAAAGAAAACTAAACAGCAACTCAAAGCTATAAGAAGAAATCAAGAAGTTAGATAGATATAACTACATCTTTAAATACAAAAGCCAGGACTGATATGTTTTTTATGTGTAGTTCCTCTTTTTTATATGAGTTAAAAGACAAGTGCATAAAATAATTACAAATCTATGTTAATGGACACAGAATGTATATTGATGTAATTGGTAATAATAGAAACATAAAGGAGAGGACTCAGCTGTTTAGGAGCAGAGTTTTTGTATGCTATGGAAACTAAGTTGGTATCATTTCAAACGAGGTTATTATAGATTTAGGTGGAAACCACCCAAATGTGAGTAGAGGAACAGGTAAATAAAATGTGGTACACACACAATCATATACACAATATGGAATATTGTTCAGCCATAAAAAGGAATAAGGTACTGATTTACAATGTATAATTTCTGAGGTATATAAACCTCAGGGAAAAAAAAAACTGTAAAAGAAGCTAGACATTAAAGGTCCATATTGCAAAACTGTATGATTCAATTCATATGAAATATCCAAATAGGTAAATTCATAGAGACAGAAAGAAGATTGGTGGTTGTCTAGTACTGTGGGAAGGTGAGAAAAGAGAGTGCTTAAGAGTTACGGGATTTCCTTTTCAGATGATAAAAAATGTTTTACAGGTGACGGTTGCAGAAATTTGTGAATGCACTAAATGTCACTGAATTGTACACTTTAAAATGGTTACTTTAAGTGAATTTTACCTTAGGATTTTTTAAAAATTAAAATCCCTGACCATGCAGAAACATGAAAATATTCACATTGTATTACAATTGCATACCATAGGCAGTTCTTTATTAAAGAGGAAACAGAAAATAATAGCATGCACTGCACAGAGTAATGTTAAGTAATGCTTCTAAAGCTTTTGTTTTAGTTAAGTGTAGTTTTGTATAATTATTAGGTTACAATGTACAATATCTCTTACTGTGGATTGCAACAAAAAAATGGAAAGTGCCTGAAAACAGAATCTTACTGCTACACTCTTTTAATTATGCTTCTGTGACAGGCATGGAAACGGGTAACTCTGATCTTTGTTTTAAAAAAAAAGGTCACTGAGCTGTCACGAGTGCAATTTGTTGGGAAAAGCAGCAAAGGAGAAAGGACTTACAAGTTAACTGACAGCCTCTGGCTGCAAAGCCTTTAAGATCTGTTAAAGCTTTTGTACTAAGGCCATGGGTCTGCACGTGTTTCCATGTGTTGTAGGCCTAGGATGGGACAGATTATCCCAAGTGGCTGACTGTGAACTGCAAATTCACGTCCAATCATCTTCTCATTACGGTTTCCCCTCCAAGCAGACAGAAACTTAGAGGAAGACCAACCCAGGGCAACATTGAAACCACCTTTGCAAAATTATGAGTGAGACAGTGAAAGAGATCTAACTTAACTGACTCCATCTTGCTTCTAACCTCCACGCTGAAGTAACTGCGGGAGAAACTTAAGTTTGCAGTTTATAGTTTAAACAAAGACGGTAAAAGCCCTTTCCCAAAGGAGACCTCCTTCTTGCCTGGAGACTAGATTGCCTTTGTAGAACTAACATTAGCCACAATATTAGAAATTATAGTTTGCAGCTGGAGGTTACAAGAGTCTGACCTTCCCTAATCTGCCCCTAAGATCAGTGCTTGAGATATTTTGCAGACACACGACTTAGGGGATCAGCTGGCACCACCTAGATCTATAAGCTGGCTCATTTAATCTTGGGACCTCCCACCCCCAACCCAGGAACTGACTCAGCGGAAGAACACAGCTTCCACTCCCTGTGATTTCATCCCTGACCAATCAGCACTCTAGTTCACTGGCTTCCCACCATCCACTAAGTTATCCTTGAAAACTCTGATCCCAGAATGCTCAGGGGAGACTGATTTTAGTAATAATGAAACACTGGTGTCCCACACAGCCAGCTCTGCATGAATTACTTTCTCTATTGCAATTACCCTCTCTTGATGAATCGGCTCTGTGTAGGCAACAGGCAAGGTGAACCCCATGGGCAGTTACAGCATGTTGACATTAATGGACAAATGAACACTGTCCCTTGGCCACTAGGCTTTCTCATCACACTTTGCTATCCACAAACTGTTTAATTCAGTTTTGCTTGGAAAATTATTAGCCATCTTATGTAAATTCCTGTGGCCATTCATGTTGGAGCATACTATATGCTACTTCCTTCTCACATGAGAAGCGGCTAATTTTAAAAAATGTGCATTTCTAAGTGCCTGCCATTAATATTTCAGGGTTCCTATTTTGTCTAAATGTGTGAGCCACGGCCATCTTCATCAGGCACAGAAATTTCAATTTCAGAAGCTTCGAAATCGAAATTTGATAGGCATATCCCTTCAAACTTCCTCTATCAAAGTATATTTCATACAGGCCATGTAACCTGTTTTAAGGAGGGCTTTTCCTATAAACCTACTGGAAATCCATGTCCAACCATTTTCTCATTATGATGTACAAGCAAGAAACTTCATTTTATTCAGGTAAATTTGCTTCCTTTCCCCTACCTCCAACTGTTGTTTTTCATTACTTGCATTCATGTGAATGTTTTAAACTTATATTTTGGATTCTGATTATTCGGTGTAGATACAGAACTTAGGAGGGATTGCAAAAGTCACTAAAAAATTACTCCATTACAACCTTTTCAGTATAGGACTCGATAAGTCTTAACAGGAAAATGTGATATATGACCAGGAAGCTGACTAATTTTCTTAGATGAACGATAAAATAAAAAGAAACTCTTGTCACAAATGCGGATGAAGTGGGGGAAGAGCGCACATTTCATGCAGGATTGGAATTGTACAGGACTCAGGGCTGAAAACACGCCTTACTACCCTGGCTTCCCCTTCTCTACTTTCAAGACTGAACCAATGAGTCCTATACAAGGCAGGAGATACACCCATTACTCTGCGGTGGTTAAGAGTGGAGATTCATTGGGCGCAGTCTGAGGGACGCAGCCTGGAGGCCACTGTTAGAAACTGCGTACTGCAACCTAGAGTTGTCAGGATTAACGTTTCCAGAATGGGAGGTGATTTAAAAAAATTTTTTAACCACTTCCTGGCCCGGTGCATTTGCTTGTCTGTGTAATCCCAGCACTTTGGGAGGCGGAGATGGGAAGATCGCTTGAACCCAAGAGTTCGAAACTAGCCTGGGCAACATGGTGAGACCTGCTCTCTACAGAAAAGTTTTTAAATTAACAAAGCCTCGTCGCGCGCACCTGTAGTTACAGCCACTGGGAGGCTGAGGTGGGAAGATCCCTTGGAGTTCCAGGCTGCAGTGAGCCATTATTGCGCCAATGCGCTCAGGCCTGGGCGACACAGACCCTGTCCCCCACCCCCACCCCCAAAAATCACACTTCTTGTGGACACGGTTCAAACTAAACATCCCACTTCGTGCGTAACTTTACATTCAATCCATCATTCCCTCAAAAACAAAATGTTTTTTCTCCGCCTCAAACATGGAGGACTGAGAAAAACAGAAGTTCTCTCAAACCCACGAAGCACGCAGATTTCCGGGGACTGAAGGGCGGGCGAGCAGCCGCCACTGCGCACAGCCGGTAGGGAGGACGGGAGCTAGAAAGGGCCAAACTTCACCGCAGTAGCGCGCTCGCGGCCTGCGGCGTCTCCGACGTCAGCCTCGCCGCGACGGAGCATCACCGGAGGAATGGGGACATTCAAGCTGGGCGCGTGCCCTGAGAAGACGAAACGAATTTTGAGGACAACTAGAGGAGCTCGCCCCCTGTCTGTGACAGCTGATGGTCGCCTACTTTTTGTGGACACACTACAGCCCACGAGTGCGGAGGCGGCCAGAAATTTGCTGGCGCCCCAGTGAGCCGCACGGCGGCGCAATTCCGAGCCTACCAATCCCAGGCTGACTGGAGGGCGGGCTCTTCGAATTTGAATTGCGGAAGTGTTGCGGGTGTTCCGAGAACCTCGCCGAGGAGGTAAGCGTCGCTTGGGACCCGGCCGCCGCGGGCAGGGGCCACCGTGGGCCTGAGGCGCGAGCCCCGCGGCGTCCGGCCCTCCCTCCTCGCGGAGCCAAGCCTGGACTGCCACAGTCCCGCCCTGCCGGGCCCTTCACCCAAGGTGCGTCCTCCCCGCGCGCGCTTCGCTCGCCTCCCGCCGCGAGTCCCCGCCGGTGGTGGGCGGCCTGCCCTCAGCATCTCGGCCCACGCCGTTTTATTATTAATTTTTGTAGACTTTTTTTTTACAGCTGCGCACTCGATGTTTATTTGTTGCCTGTCTACTGCGGAGTAGAACACAATTGCTCACATTTATTTCGATGGTGAGCGTTCTAGGTCTTTGTTCTAAAGTTGCTTTAAGAAAAAAAAAAAGGAAGAAATACTAAGTGGGAAAATTGTGTGCTTTAGTACCCAACTCTTCCCCTTGGCGCCCCCTCAGAGCTACAGAAGCAGTTCATTCAGCTTATGTTTTCTTCTAATTAAATTGCATACTTGTTGCAAACAGCTTTAGATGTTAATAAAATTGTTTAGAAAATGGTCGGGCGCGGTGGCTCACGCCTGTAGTCCCAACACTTCGGGAGGCCGAGGCAGGTGGATCATTTAAGGTCAGGAGTTAAAGAAAATTATAGGCCACTTCATCCTTCTCTTCAGAGATAACACTGTTTACAATTTGGTTCACTTGCTTCCAGATTTTTTTCTCTGTGCTTATATGTGTTTTATTTATTTATTTATTTATTTTTACAGAAATGCAATTGTAAGTTCTGTTCTACTTTTTTTCAGTTTAATATTTCTTGAATTTTTTTTCCATGTAAGTGCATATATACTTTTTTGTTGAATACATAGAGTGAATTGTATGAATGTGGCAGAATTTATTTTGTCCTTTATTCGTGGACATCTGCGTTGTTTAAGTTCATTTTATGCTGCAGATACTGCAGCATGCACTTCCCTGTGTAGTGGTTGTGTACACTATGTTGCCTGTTGGTAAAGAACTTAGACTTTGGAGGTAGAATGATATTTCAATATCATTTATAATGATATTTCAATATCAAATATTTCAAACTGGGAATAATAGTACTTAACTCTTTAGAGTTGCTGTTAGATTATATAGTGACTGGCATGTAAATATTCAGTGAATATCGGCTATTATGTTGCATATATATTTGCATTCTTATGTAGGTGTTTCTGTAGGAAAAAAAACAAGTTAGAAGTGGAATTTCCGTGTCAGTGGTTGCATTTTGAAATTAATCTTTACCAATACGATATGTGAAAGAAGTCTCACTGTTTGCATCTCCATTTATTAGTAAAATCAGGTGTCACTTGACTTGTTTATTGACCTTTTCTATTTCTTCTATTAATTGTCTTTCATGTCCTGTGACCATTATCTGTTTTGAACATTTTTGTAAAATTGATTCATTAAGTCTCTTTGAATGTTATGTAAATTAGCCCTTTGTCATAGGTGCTGAGTACTTATTTCAAGTGTATCATTTACCTCTTAACTTAAAATTCTGTTTTTACGCCGAATTCTATCCCCCAGTTTTGGTTAGTGTGCTCTGGGATTTTTGACCCCTTCCATAGTAATAGCTATTACTATTGTTACCACTAGAGTAAATTCTTACAAGAACGTTCCATCTTTTGGGAGGAGGATATATATTCAGGATCATATACATAAGAATTGTTTAGCTTCAGTTCTGTGTTTATATGTGTCTCTTATAACTGCCTGGGATATGTCCTGAGAAATACATTCACAGGTGATTTTTGTTGTTGTGCTAGTATCATAGAGTGTACTTATAAAAACCCAGTTTTTATGTTATTATCCATTGCTCCTAGGAGTCAAACCTGTACAGCGTGTTACTTTACTGAATATCGTTGGCAGTTGTAACACGGTGATAAGTATTTGCGTATCTAAACATATCAAAATATAGAAAAGGTTCAGTAAAAATAAGGTATAATCTTACGGGACCTCCGTATGTGTGGTCTGACATCATTATTGCAGTGCCTGACTGTACTGTAAATGCTATGGCCAGCCCTTTCCTACATGGTTTTCGCATTCCTGTGTCTTTATGTTGAAAACATATATTTTTTTTCCCCCTAGTACATCAGCATGTCAGCTTTTAGAATAAGTTTTAAGGATTAGATTTCCCAAATAATTTTAAGCAGTTGATGAAAAGAGAAACATACTTTCTCCAGTCTCAGAGGGAACTAACAATGAGTGACCTCCTCTTAGGTCAACAAATGTGCTTGGTTGTCTTCAGGACAAACTATTCTTTCCTCCACTTGAGGGATGCCAGTTATTTAGTCTCCACTAATGTCTGTGTTTCATCAGAGGCTGATTTTTTTTATTCTTTTAACTAGGAAGGAAATGGAGCTTCAGATCTGTCTTGGTTTATCTAGACCCAGTGTTTGTTTAAATTTATTTACTCTGGCCAGGCGCGGTGGCTCAAGCCTGTAATCCCAGCACTTTGGGAGGCCGAGGCGGGTGGATCACGAGGTTAAGAGATCGAGACCATCCCGGTCAACATAGTGAAACCCCGTCTCTACTAAAAATACAAAAAATTAGCTGGGCATGGTGGCGCGTGCCTGTAATCCCAGCTACTCAGGAGGCTGAGGCAGGAGAATTGCCTGAACCCAGGAGGCAGAGGTTGCGGTGAGCCGAGATCGCGCCATTGCACTCCAGCCTGGGTAACAAGAGCGAAACTCCGTCTCAAAAAAAAAAAAAAAAAAAAAAAAAATTTATTTACTCTGCAAAACCTCTGTGGTCAGTGGAAATTGTAGACAATTTTTGTTCTCTGCATTCTGTCTTTAACAAACCCCTGGCAAATATTGGCTGCTTTTTTTTTTTTTAAACTTACGTTGAGTTGCTATTTATCACACGGTGGGAAAAAGGTCTCTTAGAGCAACTTTCTGTGTCTTTGGGAGGGGAAGTAGAATTTGAAGGCTTTTCAGAATCTTGGCTACCCAACCTTTATCCTATTACTTGCCTGAACTGGGGGCAAAGATGTTAGGAAACAGAAATCTCTGTGCTGGTTCTTGGAGCCTTTCTATGTAACCACAATTATCTGCCTTTAAATGGAGACAGTTCTGCATGTCAATTACAGATTGGGTCTGTTTTCAGTGCTCTTAGTTTATTTGCAGTTTTTAACTTTCTGTTTAGAATTTCATTAGGCTCTGAGGAATTGGGATTGTGTAAACCTGAATTTTCTTTGCCATTTTGCTTTGCAGTTTTCCAGTTTCTTCTTCTTCTTTTTTTTTTTTTTTTTTTTGAGTCTCACTTTGTTGCCCAGGCTGAAGTGCAGTGGCATGATCTCAGCTCACTGCAACTTCCGTCTCCCAAATTCAAGTGATTCTCCTGACTCAGCCTTCTGAGTAGCTGGGACTAACAAGCATGTGCCACCACACCTGGCTAATTTTTGTATTTTTAGTAGAGATAGAGTTTTGCCATGTTGGTCAGCCTGGTCTTGAACTCCTAACCTCAAGTGATCCTCCTGTCTTGGCCTCCCAAACTGATGGGATTACAGGTGTGGGCCACCACACCCAGCCGAGTTTATTCATTTGTGATTTTGAGCGATTATACAGCTTGTCTTTCTTTGAAACGAACAGCTAAGCCAGACATGGTGGTTCATTCCTGTACTTCCAGTACTTGTGGGAGGCCAAGTCAGGAGAATCACTTGAGCCAGGAGTTCAAGACCAGCCTGGGCAACAGGCTGTAATCCCGCCTATAATCCCAGCAATTTGGGAGTTTGAGGCAAGTGGATTACCTGAGGTCAGGAGTTAGAGACCCCCCCTGACCAATATGGTGAAACCCCCTCTCTAACTAAAAATACGAAAATTAGCTGGGTGTGGTGATGTGTGCCTGTGATCCCAGCTACTCAGGAGGCTGAGACAGAATTGCTTGAACTCATGAGGTGGAGGTTGCAGTGAGCCGAGATTGTGCTACGTAGAGATTGCGCCATGCCGAGATTGCACCACTTTACTCTATCCTGGGTGACAGAGTGAGACTCCCTCTCAAAAAACAAAAATAAAAAACATAGCTCGGCCGGGCGCGGTGGCTCAAGCTTGTAATCCCAGCACTTTAGGAGGCCGAGGCGGGTGGATCACGAGGTTGAGAGATCGAGACCATCCTGGTCAACATGGTGAAACCCCGTCTCTACTAAAAATACAAAAAAAATTAGCTGGGCATGGTGGCACGTGCCTGTAATCCCAACTACTCAGGAGGCTGAGGCAGGAGAATTGCCTGAACCCAGGAGGCGGAGGTTGCGGTGAGCCGAGATCGCGCCATTGCGCTCCAGCCTGGGTAACAAGAGCGAAACTCTGTCTCAAAAAAAAAAAAAAAAAAAAAAAAAACATAGCTCAGGTGCAGTGGCACACACTACTACAAAAATTAGCCAGGTGTGGTGATGTGCGCCTGTGGTCCCAGCTACTCTGGAGGCTGAGGTAAGAGACTTGATTGAGCCCCGGATTTTGAGGTTGCAAGGATCCCTCATCACATCACTGCACTCCAGCCTGGGTGAAAGAGACACTGTTTCAAAAACAAAACAGAAATGAAGTGAATGGCTAATATAACATCCTGGAACTAGCACGTAGTAAACATATACATGCATGCATTAATACATATTTGTAGGATTCATATTATGTGGAAGAATTATAGTGGTTTTTGGAGCTCCAGATTTCCAAGATACCATCTTCTTTGTTGGCTGTTATAGGAATATTTTCCTTTTGTTCTCTATTATCATAAATTATTGGATTAGATAATACTTTTTATATTAATAGCTTATTTCTTACAGATGTTGCTGTAGATAAAGATACTTGATATCTTTTGATCTGGCTATGTTAGAATTTTCTGTCATAGGTTTTTTATGTTTATATGATGTTAACTAATTGGAATAGTTATAAATTCAGCAGTAAGAGATGCTGTAAATCTAGACTAGTAAGTTCCAGGATCTTTGGACTGAAATACTTATTTACCAAATATTAGTTAAGGTGACTGTATGGTTCCTTGCCTAGAACCTTAATTTCTAGGTGTGACTAATAAAACTTATACATAAGAAATAATTTAAAGAAAGGCTAAAACTGTGTAAACTTAAGTACAATGTTTCTGCTAAAAATTTTAAATAGCATTAAAAAAATCAGAATGAAAATAATCTACCATTTATTTGAGGATTTTTCAACTAAGACTTTAAAATGTAAATACTCTGGAGCATAAAAAATCAGGATTGGGTATTATTAAATAATTGAGTAGTTTTTGTTTGTTTGTTTGTTTGTTTTAGCTTTTATTAGAATAGATCATCGTAGTTGCTGCCTTAGAATTTAAGTGCCTAAAGGGAAAAATTGTATTTGTAAAACTTAATCTTTTGTAAACTAATGTATTGCCATGTGCATGTATCATTTATTTATTTATTTATTTTTGAGACAGGGTCTTTGTCACCCAGGCTGGAGTACAGTGGCACAATCATGGCTCACTGCAGCCTTGACTTCCCTGGCACAATTGATCCTCTCTGCCCAGCTTCCCAAGTAGCTAGGACTGCAGGTGTGTGCACCATCACACCCAGCTCTTTTTTTAAGTAGACTTTAACAAAAATAAAATTTTAGTCTGATTTGTGAGCTATAGATTATCTAGCATTGTTTGAACCAGTTAAACATTTTAATTAGTGTAGTGTTGTGGAAAGCATATAAACTTTAAACCTTTTCTACACCTAAGCATGATAAAGGCTGATTTTACATTGAACTACAGGTTTCTGTGGGTCCCTGCTGAAGTTCTATCTGAAAATTGTGCTTAAGTGAATTTTCTGTTAGAAGAACTTGCTTGCTACTGTCCTGTCAAGATGATTGCAACACCTTTGAAACATCCAAGAATTTACTTACCTTCAGAGACATCATCTCAAAGGAAAAATATACCCATGGATGCAATCTTTTTTGACAGCATACCTTCAGGCACACTTACTCCTGTAAAAGATTTGGTGAAATATCAGAACTCCTCTTTAAAGTTGAATGACCATAAAAAGAATCAGTTCCTAGAAATGACAACTTTTAACAATAAAAATATATTTCAATCAACCATGATGGCAGAGGCTGCCATCTCCAACAGTTCTCTTGATATCAGTGTTATAAAGCCCAACAAGGATGGATTAAAAAATAAAGCAAACTATGAATCACCAGGAAAAATATTTCAAAGAATGAAAGAAAAAGTACTGCGTGACAAGCAAGAACAGCCATCAACAAACAATAGTTTGTTGGAACCACAGAAAAGTGGAAATAGTGAAACCTTCACTCCTAACAGAGTTGGCAAAAAACTACTGCAGCATACCTACCTCTGTGAAGAAAAGGAAAACAACAAATTATTCCAGACAGATAACAGTTCACTAAGAGGTTAGTTTTATGTGTTAGCTAAAAAGCTGTAATGTCCGAAGTGTTTAATGTGTCAGACACTGTTTTAGGTGCTAGAATATAGCTGTGAGTAAAATGGACAAAAATCCTTGCCTTTGTGTAACTCACATTCATGTGTTGGGAAGACGTAATGAACATATTAAATAAGTAATTTTTTATGGCATAATAGAAGAGGAAAAGTGGAAAGAGAAAAAGAAGAAAAAGAATTAGGATGATGGGGAAGAGTTGGAGGGAGTTGTTGTTTTCAGTGAAGTGGTCAGAGTAAGCTTCAATAAGAAGATGGAAATTTGAGCCCACAAAATTGAATGAGATAATAGATACATGTATCTTGAGGAATGGGGAAGGATGATCTAGCCAGGTAACAGCTGTTATAAAAGCCTTGAAATAGGAGCATGTTGAAGGACTAGCTATGAAGTTAGTGTATTATGGAGTGATTAGATAGAGCTGAGGAGGGAGAAATAAGGGTGGGTCAGATAATATAAGGACCTTATAGGTAAATATAAGAATTTTGCCTTTTACTGTGAGCGGAATAAGGCATTGGAGGGTTTTGAGCATGTGAATGACAAGATCTATATTATGAGGTTGTTTTTTTTTTTTTGGTTTTTTGATTAACCATTGAGTACAATGACTTAAGTTTTTAAAATACCGCTCTGGCTGTTCTGAAATAGTTACTACAGTAAGCCAGATGACATCCAGTGTTGGCTTGGTTCATGTGTTAGTAGTGAAGATACTAGGTGGCTGGACTCTGGCTGTGTTTTGAAGAGATAGCCAATAGGATTAGCTTATAGATTGGGTGTGGAATATAAGACAAAAAGATATAAGGGACAGCTCAACCAAGAGGATGATTTACCTGAAATGGTACAGACAGAAGGAGGAATGAAGTGTGGGCTCAATAGTTAAGATTTTTGTCATGTTAATTTTGCTAATCTCTATTAAAAATCTAAGTTTAGGTAGTAATTAGGGTGTTGGAAAAAAAAAACTAATGGGAATATAAGGAAATGATCAAGGTAATAAAAGTACATTTGGGAATTTCTAGCACCTAAGTGGTACTTCAAAAGCAATGAGATTAGATGAAGTCATCAAGGAGTAAGTGTAGAAAGAAAAAACATTCAAGACCTGGGTCCTTGGGTACTCCAGCACTTAGAAGGTAGAATAAAAAGTAGAAAGGTCAGTTTAGTGTCATGGCTCATGCCTGTAATCCCAGCACTTTGGAAGGCCGAGGCGGGCATATGACCTGAGGTTGGGAGTTCGAGACCAACCTGACCAACATGGAGAAACCCTGTCTCTACTAAAAATACAAAATTAGCCAGGCATGGTGGTGCATACCTGCAATCCCAGCTACTCAGGAGGCTGAGGCAGGAGAATCTTGAACCGGGGAGGCGGAGGTTGTGAGCCGAGATTGTGCCATTGCATTCCAGCCTGGGCAACAAGAGCGAAGCTGTCTCAAAAAAAAAAAAAAAAAAAAAGAGTAGAAAGGCCACTGAGAATACCAGGAGAGTGATACAGTGAAAGCCATGAGAATGAGGTACTTTAAGTTGGGAGTTGTCAGCTGTCTACTGCTTCTAACTGGTCAAGTAGGCTGAGATTCTACTGGTTGATTGAGCAATATGAAGTCGTTGTTGACTTTTTAAGGGTGGTTTTGGAGGAATTGCAGCAATGAAAACATTTGAAAGGGTTCAGGAGAGAACATGACAAGAGGAATTGGCAGTAGTGAACGTAGACACCTCTTTTTGAGAGGGGCAAAGAAATAATGGCAAGTGTAGTTTAAAGTTTTATCACTTTTAATACTTGGCGAAATGCAGCATTTTTATATGCTGTTGGGAATAATGGAGTAGGAAGAAAAAAACTGAAATTGCTAGTATGATGCCCTTTAGTAATTGATTGAGATGAAATATAATCTAATGCATCATTAGAGGTTTGACCAGAATACAACAGACCAATTGTTAACAGAAAAGAACCAATTGTTAGCAGAAAAGAAAGCTGTTTACACAGATGTTGGTGGGTCATTATTGTATGACTTCACAAATAATCTGAAATAAGAAGTAAGGTCATCAGCTGAGCGAATGTGGAAAGCAGTTTGAGGAGGTAGAGGTTTGAATAGTTTGGGAGAGGCCTAAATTTGATTTCCTGAGTAACACAGAAGAGCTGTGTAAGATATGTGGACATGAATTTAAACTGGAACCACTAAATATGGCTGTGAGTTTTCCTTTAACCTTGTGTAGCTGCTAAGGTGCTGGTGTAGAATAGGGAGGGAGTTGGATTTAACTGGGTTTTAATTTTGCCAAATAGAATAAAGTGACAGAGGACAGAAGAGTTGAGGGTGTATGTGAAGGAGTCGTGGTGAAATTTAAGTTGATCAGTGAGGGCAAAGGATCTGAAGGAGATGAGAGATTGTGAAGAAGTATACATTTTGTTTGGATAGTCACTGGACTTGAGAGAATGATCTGGAAAGATAGACACTACAACAGTTGAAATTGAGATTTTACTGAGTTTCAGTCATTGATAAAGATATTTTACATGTATTATCTCTCTCTTTTTTTTTAAATTTGAGATGGAGTTTCATTGTTGTTGCCCAGGCTGGAATGCAATGGCATGATCTTGGCTCACCTTGATCAATTGTTTTTGGCAATTGTTTGGCAAATATTCTATTTGGCAATTGTTACCTTGTCTCATAGGTAACAAGTGATAGGCTGAGAATTGAATATAGCTATCTTTTAGAAAGCCCATGTTCTTAACCACTGTATAGTGGGTTGTAAGTATGTTGTTGAATTTCCAAGACAATGACATATTCCAACACAGTTTTCTAAGGGAGTTTGCGAGTAGAAGTGGGGAGACTCAACAAAGTCATCTGTTTGTCATATAGCCTAGGATAAAAGGAAGAAGCAAATGAAATAATGCAGATTAAAGTGTTTAAATACAATAAGGTAGCATGTGAGAGTAAGAAATACCTGTTTTGAGAATTTGGTGACCCTTTCCCTCAGAAAATATACACACAAATACAAACACAAATTTTATATATCATTTTAGAAACTTTCTTTAGAGAGTCTGCATGAACCTTGAATTCCCAAATAAGTGAATAAATATAACTTGTTGTATTTGATTGAATTACTACTGAATTGCCTTGCCATTTCCAGAAGAATGAGTTAAAGATATAGAAATTTATCATTTTTTTGTGTCATGTTATAACAAAATCTTTAAAGATTGCTGAGATCAAAGTGGCATACTTGATTAAAGCATAGTCACTACCAGTTTTTTCAAGTATAAGATTTAAATTTAAAAGATTAAATTTAAAATTAAACATATAAGATAATTATTCTCGGGATCAAATTTTAAGTCGGTTATCACCGCCTTTTTGTGTGAAAGAAACTACATTTGAGAAACATTAAACTTCAAAGATCTAGGAGGTAAAGCATAATAAAATGTAAGCTGTGCTATTAGTCCTTATTTGTTTTAGTTGAGAAACCTTCAACTTCTGAGTGTTTGGAGGCCTACCAAAAAGCTGTCTAAAGGACATAAATTATGGTTGATTCTGCTGTTGGATCTCAACATTTTAATTTTTAAAGAATAAGTTTGAACTCGACTGTCTTTCATGCTTTTGAAATTTACAGCAAGCAGAGCAGAATCAGAGTTTTCAAGACTGGATGACACTTTATATTGTAAGCTTAACATATACGTATCCAATTTGTGGCAGCACCAGAATTCCAGATCTCTAGGTTTCTGTCTAATACTTTTGTCTAAAGCTGGCAGATTGTCTTGGAGAAGGTTTTAAAAAATTCTTCCACATCATAATGTTGGTATAGGGGTAAAGGTCTGAAAAGGTAATACAGTGAAAAATGTACGTAACTATCATATATTGCAAAAGTACTATACTGGTTTGATCATTACTGAATCTAAGTGTCTTTGTTTCAGAAATTTTAAAAGCTGTTTTTTTTCTTTGTGACTAAAACAATTCAACGTCTTCTTTCTTTAAAAAACAAAACCTTAACCTCCATCCAAGAAGTTCCTCTAGAATCATCAAACAACGATACTTTCCTCCTGGTCCAACAAAAGATTCCGTGCCAGCAGGAAAAGAAAGCACCACTGTACAATTTAACTTACGGTAAACTATTTTTTTTCTGTTTTTAGTTTGTTACTTAAGTATATGGTTAAATGTTCTAGGTAATTATTTTCCCTGTGTGGGCTTTAAACTTTGGCTGTGGACAAAAGCTTGAATTGTAAAAGAGACACTCAGAGAAAGACTGGGCAGGCGGGTGGAATAGTCCTAACCTAAATTTCTCTTTTAATTTTATGTCATCCTTCTATAAATTTTGTGTTGTTTCATGTTTTTTGCAGAACTTCCGACTCTGAACCAAGAACAGGAAAATTTTTTGGCTACAGAAGCCCCAAACAAGGCATTAACTAGAGCTCAATTGGCTAAACAAATTCTTCACTCAAAGGAAAATGTAGTTGGAACCACTGGGTCTAAAAAGGACACATTTGTTGTAGAAGGCCTAGGTTCTGCTGATGAAGAGTTTCAAAATACTAATACTGAGACTCTCAGTACTAATTGTGTTCCTACTGGCAGTCTGTTAACGGTTTCTGAGAGTGAGAGGACGACAGAAGGGACTTCGCAACAGGAAGTTAAGGAAGGAGATGAAAAAGCAGTGCCTGGGGAGACTGGTCTACCAGGTTCCACGAAAGATACATGTAAAATTGTACTTGCAACACCAAGACTTCATTTAACAATACCTCGGAGGTCAAAAAGAAATGTTTCAAAGCTTTCTCCAAGAATATTTCAAACTATAACAAATGAAGTTAAAAAAAATCAGGTGGGAAAACTTCTAAGGCAGATATTCTATTTTTACTCCATTCTTCAACAGCTTTTAATATTCTCTCATTATTTTTTTTTCCTAGCTAGGATTTGAACCTGCGTGCTTCATTATTAACAGTGTCTTCATTATCATGTTTTATTATATACTGTAGTGACAGTGTGACCTAGTGAAAAGAACAGTGAGCTGAATGTAACAAGACCCAGGTGTTAAGTCTTATCTTGCTGTATTACTAGTTGTGTAGTCTTCAGTAATTTACTTGTTCCTTTTGGTAATGAACACTGAATTCATTTCTGCTCTTTTTTTCTCTGATACTTAGGGTGCTGTTAAAATAGTTAGATCAATTAAGATAGAAAGGAATTGTTGCATCTGAAGATTTGAGAATTTTTCCCAAATTAAATAGAGAGTAATCAGTAAAAGACTTTAAAGCATCAAACTGTTATGTTAGGATGAATTCTCTGAAGAAAGTGGAAAGGAAATACAGACTTAAGGAGGAAGATGGAGTGTAAAATTTCCAATTGTTAAAGGTTTGCCCATTGATTAATTATTTATTTATATTTTGAGACCATGTTGGCCAAGCTGGTCTCCTAACTCCTGACCTCAAGCGATCCTCCCGTCTCAGCATTCCAAAGTGCTGGGATTAGAGGTGTGAGCCACTGCTTCCAGCCATTAATTCTTAAATGGATGATGGGGGTTATAAAATTGAGATGGTGTATAAATTCTATCTAAACTTTAATTAATAATCAATTTTTTAGATGAGGCCCTATTCTGTTGCCCAGGCTGCCTTCTTGGGCACCTAAGCCTCCCTGGTAGCCATCTAAATTTTAAAGCCCGACATACCACTTATGATTTTATATCTCAATATATTCACTGGAAATCACATTATTTGAAAATATTTGAACTTTTATTTATTTTTTTGGAGACGGAGTCTCGCTTTGTCACCCAGGCTGGAGGGCAGTGACGCAGTCTTGGCCCACTGCAACCTCCGCCTCCTGGGTTCATGCAATTCTCTTGCCTCAGGCTCCTGGGTAGCTGGGACTACAGGTATGCACTGCCATGTCTGGCTAATTTTTTAATTTTTATTTTTGTATTTTAGTAGAGATGGGGTTTCATCATGTTGCCCAGGCTGGTCTTGAGCTCCTGAGCTCAGGTCATTCGTCTTCCTTGGCCTCCCAAAGTGCTACGATTACAGTTGTGAGCCACTGGGCCCGGCCTGAAAATATTTAAACTTTAGATGAAAAGTTTTAGATGTTGACTTAAAAATGTGTGAGGTGGGTTAAGCAGAAAAGTTTGAAGGCAACTATTCTAAGAAGCCCCGTAGTGCTAATTCCATCATCTCTATAGTGCTGTTTATCTCAGTTTCCGCAAGTCCAAGCTTCCCAAGACTCTTATCCCTATTTAGTTCTGTACATCACTAATTCTGTCTCAATTTCTCACTCATACCTAACTCTACATATATTACATTGTGTCCTTTTGAACTCCAGTTATGTCATCAGCAAAATGTTTTATTCCCTGTCTTCTATGAAGACTTCTTAACCTTGCTCTAACTAAAATACGGCTTCTGCAACCGACTCAAGTTGTGGCTCCTTTTTTCTTATATCCCGCACTCTGTTGGACCTAGGGATGACATAAGGTTTGTTTCTCTTTCTCCTTATTGCTACTTCAGACAGTTTTTTCTTCCTTTTTTCTAAAGCTTCTTCGAAGCACATGCCGTAAGACCTTACCAGCTATATACATCTGTAGTACAACCTCCTAGTTATGACCTTACATTTTTAAGTGTTTGACACCTGTTAGTTTTCTCTCTACTACTTCTGTCATAATCTCTGGTTACATCTGCACTCGTTGAGATGATCCATCCAGCCTTCTTTTTTTGATAGTCAGTGACCTTTCTCCTGCCTTTACCCTCTACCATAGACATCCCCATTCCTTCTCATTACCAAGCAAACATGCACTGAATTTTCTTTTAGACGTGCCACTGTCTCACTGCCAACTTCTATAGTTCAGATCATTCGCCTCTAGCACTGTTCTCGTACCCCTCCCCATCACTGTTCTGACCCCACTAAGACAGCATTCATCCATCAACTCTCATGTCCTCATTTCCCTAGTCCATCACTATAACCGCTCTAGGTTATAAGTCTCAACTCTTTTTTTCTCTTTCTCTTCCATTGGCAAAATCTCAACCCTGGTTAAATTTAACTCTACATTCCTGTACCAGACAGCTGAAAATGGCTGTAGCAAAACCACACAACTGTGCTGACTCATCTCATTTAAATTTGACGACAAACCTTAAATGGCCTCTCAGTATTGCCCCATTACTCCTGGTACATTTCACTTGTCAGTCTACTCTCTGACTTTCCTGGAAGAGTAATTCACTTTTTCTCTCCAAAAACCTCGAGACCTTCTCTTCATTCGCATTTCATTGAGAACTTCATAATCTCATCACAGAATCTAACGCTGCTATGTTTTCACCTACTCTGTTTTCCCTCCTGTTAAAAATGGATGAGCTATTTATGTTCCTTTTCAGGACCCATTCGTTTCCTCTTACCATCTAAAGGACATTGCCTTTTCAATTGCCCCCTCAATTTTTTTTTTCTAGATCATTCTCTTTAGCATATAAACATGTTGAAACATGGCCTGCATTTTTTTAAAAACATGCAAACAAAAGTCCATCTTTCCTTTATCCCTTATCCAACTCCAGCTGCTACAGCATTTTTTGTTTCCCTTTTATAGCAAGATACTTTGAAAGAGGTCTTATGTATTCATGGTTTTAAGTTCTCCATTCCTTCTTGAACATGTTTCACTTTGGACTATGCATAAAATATCCACTATTTTATGAATATTGCCCTTTCCAAGTTCGTCAGTCATCTCTAAAACACCAAATCCAGTGACAGATTTTGTTTTTTTTTTTTTGAGACAGAGTCTCACACTTGTCTCCCAGGCTGGAGTGCAGTGGTGCAATCTTGGCTCACTGCAGCCTTCATCTCCCGGGTTCAAGCAATTCTCCTTCCTTAGCTTCCTGAGTTGCTGGAATTACAGGCATGCGGCACAACACCTGTCTAATTTTTGTATTTTTCGCAGAGACAGATTTTCACCATGTTAGCCAGGCTGGTCTGGCTTTTAACTGCAAGTGATCCGCCCACCTCAGCCTCCTAAAATGATGGAATTACAGACGTGAGCCCCTGCAGCTGGCTGACTGATTTTTTTTTTTTTTGAGACAGAGTCTCACTCTGTCACCAGGCACTAGGCTGGAGTGCAGTGGCACAATCTCGGCTCACTGCAACCTCCGCCTCCTGGGTTCAAGCAATTTTCTTGCCTCAGCCTCCCAAGTAGCTGGGACTACAGGCGCACGCCGCCACGCCCGGCTATTTTTTTGTATTTTTAGTAGAGACGGGGTTTCACCATGTTGACCAGGATGGTCTCAATCTCTTGACCTTGTGATCCGCCCGCCTCAGCCTCCCAAAGTGCTGGGATTACAGGCTTGAGCCACTGCGCCCGGCCTTTTTTTTTTTTTTTAATGAAGTCTTGCTCTGTCCCCCAGGCTGGAATGCAGTAGAATGATCTCTGCTCACTGCAACCTCCGCCTCCTGGGTTCAAGTGATTCTCCTGCCTTAACTTCGCGAATATCTGGAACTACAGGCACATGCCACCACACCCAGATAATTTTTTGTTCAGAAGAGATGAGGTTTTCATCACATTGGCCAGGATAGTCTTCATCTCCTGACCTCTTGATCTGCTCACCTCCGCCTCCCAAAGTGCTGGGATTACAGGCATGAGCCACCATGCTTGGCCTCTTATTTCTTATTCTCAGTTTCTCATGAAAGTTTAATGCAGTGAACCAAAATGTCTTTCTAAAAAAAGTGTTATGCTTTGTCTTTTGTATTCCGGGATCTCTCCTGATTTTCTACTACACGGCTGGCCATCCATTCTCTGTCCCCCTTGCTCTTTACTCTTTCTTTCCCTAGAATCACTCCTAGAAATGTTGGAATTACCACAAATCAGTCCTATGTTTCTCTACCTACATGTACTCTCTAGACTTTATCTCCAGTATCATAGCTTTAAGTGTCATCTCTATGCTGATAGCTCTCAAATATGTTTCCAGTCCAGGATATTCTTCTAAACTCTACTCTCTGTGCCGTTGTCTGTATGACTTTTCTGTTGATATCAAATAGGCATGTCAAATTTAAAATGTGAGAAAATGTGAGATTCTTATTCTTGATGTTTTTACTGTACCTTCTCCTCCATTGTCCTGTGTTAGTACATTGTAGTATCATTGGCCCCAGTATATAGGAAAAATTTTAGGTTAATCTCAGACTCTTTTTTTTCTCTCATGCTCCACATCCAAACCATGAAGAAATCCCGTTGGCTCTACTCTCCTGAATGTGGCCTCTTCTCACTGTTCAACTACTACCTCCTAGTCTGGGGTTAACTGTCATAGCCTAGTGGTCTCCCTGCTTCCAGTATTGCTTTTCTCCTTGTCAGTCTTGTTTTCCGGACAGAAGCTAAAATCTTTATATAGTCTCATCTCTACCCAACAGCCCCTTAAACTGTTAAATGTTATTCTGTTCAGAATCCTCTGGTAACTTTTCATCTCAGTAGAAAACACTAAGCCTTTACCATGGTTTATGGAGCTGTACTTAGTTAATCCTGGAAATCTCAAGCCTCACCACTTATTCCCTGTCACATACTCCTTTCAAATCACTATGCCTTTCTGTGTGCTTACCTCGGTCTTTGGTCTAACTCTCTGTGCTTGGAAGAATCTTCGTCTTAATATCCATGTGACTCATCCCTCACTTTATTCACTTCTCTCTTCTAAGACATTCCTTGACTGTTTTGTCTAAAAAAATTCTCCATTTAGATTTATTTTTCATAGTAATTATCATTACCTGACATTTTCATATTTGTTTAGTGCCACCATCCTGCTTGCCTCTGCTCCCCACCCCAACACACACGCAAGAATGTTGGACCTAAGAGGGCAGCTGTTTAGTTTCTCACTGAATCCGCTTTCTAAAACAGTGTGTAGAACTCAACAAATATTTGTTGAATGAATAATGAATGTTTTGATATCTTATATAAGCAGTATAATAGTATGGTACAGGATTATCTATATCTGACTGATGCATTGATATATCTCATGTAATTCCAAATGTGGGAGAAGGTAAAAAGGGAATAGTATTTACTGCTCCTTCCCCAAGTCCTATCTATAATTTTTTATTTTAAGAAAGAAACATTTAATAGGGGCTTAAAAACAGAAGCCATGTCTGTGTCTTGGGTGAGGGTGAGACACGATGGTGGATCCCCTTGCCATTACTTCTGAGGCCCACGGCTTATAAGCCATCCTACCTATAATTTTTTATTTTTATGTATTTACTTTTTGAGACAGGGTCTTGTTCCATCATCTGTCGAGGCTCAGCTCACTGCAGCCTTGACCTCCCAAGCTCAAGTGATCCTCCCACCTCAGCCTTCTCAGTGGCTGGGACTACAGGTGTGTACCACAACACCCAGCTAAATTTTTAAAATTTTTTGTGGAATCTTACTATTGCCCAGGCTGGTCTTAAACTTCTAAACTTCTAGGCTCAAACAGTCCTCCCAACTTGACCTTCCAAAGTTCTGGGATTATAGGTTTGAGCAACTGTCCCTGGTCATTACTTACAATTTTTTAAATGAACATAATTGACACGTGTCATAACAAAGACTGTCACATTTTAATGTATTTTCCTGACTCAGCATAAAACTACAACTAGAGAATTTGTCTTTATTTGTAAATGTATAACTTTATATATAAAGTAAATTGCACTCAAATTATTCCATAAATTTTGACCCTTTTTCACATTGTAGTTCAATCTTAAATTTTATGAAATATATGCAAGAATTTCTTTGCACAGATGGTCAAATTTTTTTCCAGTGGAATGATATTTTACTTAAATAATAAAAGAGTTCTCTGAGCTATTCACATGTTCACTTTGGAATAAATTGCCATTAAATGTAGATTACCAGCAGTCACCTTTTTAATTGGTAGAAAATTGGGATGCAGTTCTAAACTTTACAAAAAAAAAAAAAAAGCTCTAATTTTTTAGTTACAAAACATAGCTGACTTCGTTTCACTCCATGTTATTAAGCTTTTTATAGGACTCGGTTTTTTTTTTTTAGTAGAGACAGGGTTTCACCATGTTGGTTAGGCTGGTCTCAAACTCCTGACCTCGTGATCTGCCCTCCTTGGCCTCCCAAAGTGCTGGGATTACAGGCGTGAGCCACGCACCCGGCCAGAACTTGGTGTTTTAATCTGTACCTTAGGATTTTACATGATTTTTTCCCCCTCAGTTGAGATTTGATAATGGAATGAAGTATAATTGTTTAGAGCAAATGCAGTACAACCTGAATTCAGTCTTTTCTGTTTAATTATATACAAGAATTTTACCTATTACTATTTAGAGTAGAATGTGAATCCTATATAAATGGGCACTAAAGAATATTTAGATTACTTAGACAAGTTTTTTCTTTTAATGTATGTTAGTTTTGTAAAGCTTGTGCTGCAAGTAATACAGGAAATATGTTCTTTGTTTTGTACTTGATTAGGTAGTTCAGCTACAGGAATGGGTGATTAAAAGCATCAATAATAATACTGCTATATGTGTAGAAGGAAAATTGATGTAAGTATAATATTTCAGTATTCTTTTAATAAAACTTTTTTTTAAGCACTTAAAAGGTGATGCATGAGAAATAGCATCTTCCACAAAACAAAGACCTAATGAGGTTATGAACTGAAGGCAAAAAAGTAAAATTACTGTGCAGGTCCTAGCCACATTCATTGCTACTAGCTTTCTTGTTTTTGCATGTTTACTCAAGTTTTTTTTAAAAATAGTGACAGTTCAAATTTGTATAGTGCTTTATTTTTTTCTGAAGTGCTAATAAGTGGACTGGTATTATCTGCTTAATTATATACAATCAGTTAATATTTATTACATGTGAGAATCAGTCCAGATTCTCACACCTAAATTGGGACAACCAGATGTAAATTACTGATCCAGAAAAGGAATCAAAATTACTTAAACCTTTGCCATAAAGCTACATATTAAGTAATCACTGGCGCTGTCTGGTTCTCCCTCAAGTGAGAGCATTATCACCTAAGTGGGCTTTACCTAATTCTGCTACTGTCTTAGCGCCATTTCCTATTCTTCAAGACCAGTTTCTTAGTGCTACAAATATTTGTAATAAAAGATTATAACTTCTTCAGCCTGGGTGACAGAGCGAGACTCATCTCAAAAAAAAAAAAAAAGTTATAACTTTTTAAGATACTTATATGTAAATTTGTAAGTTGTATGGTCCATTTTTTAATCTGTCTGCCTTGTGCCCAATTCGTTACTATTCAAGATGATGCAGTATAGATTGCCTTTGTTGGAATTATGTTGCTGTTGCTTACTATTTGTATTACCTGGGCAAGTCACTTAACCCCTGTCAATCTGTTTCTTCATCTGTGCAATATGGATAATTGTATTACTTACCTTGTTAGTTAGTGTTGAGGATTAAATGAAAGTCTAGAGAACAGTGCTTTCAGAGTGTTTTTTAAGTGTTTCTTAAATCAGTAAATAAAGCAAAAAAATAACTGAAGAGAAGTAACACTGTATTAAGGTATACTGTACGGATTTAATTCCAATTGACCAAATTAAAGTAACTTGACTTCCTTATTTGTCATGCTCACCATTCGTATGTTTATTATCGCTAGTTATCTGATGAATGGGATGGTGTTCATCATTTATTTAATACATCTTCATATGTTCTGTTTCATATTCTTTAAAGAAATATGAAGAAGAGATTATGAGTTTGTGATTTGATACCATAATTTGTTTTTTCCTACTTAAACTTCTTTTGGTACCTTCAAAAATGAAAGGTAAAAACATTTGACTGTATAGCAAGGGGGGAAAAAAACCCAAGGTTAGCTGAATCCAATCTACTTCTCTGCATAAAAGCTAACAAAAAGTAGGGCCGGGCGCGGTGGCTCACGCCTGTAATCCTAGCACTTTGGGAGGCCGAGGCGGGTGGATCACGAGGTCAAGAGATCGAGACCACCATGGTCAACATGGTGAAACCCCGTCTCTACTAAAAATACAAAAAATTAGCTGGGCATGGTGGCACATGCCTGTAATCCCAGCTACTCGGGAGGCTGAGGCAGGAGAATTGCCTGAATCCAGGAGGCAGAGGTTGCGGTGAGCTGAGATCGCGCCATTGCACTCCAGCCTGGGTAACAAGAGTGAAACTCCGTCTCAAAAAAAAAAAAAAAAAGCTAACAAAGTATAGACCCTGAAAGAGAGGGACAGGGAAATCATTCTTTGGAAGCTCAGCATCAGTTAAGCTGAAGCTTCAAGTATTTATTGCCAGCATCAGATATTTAGACAAGGCCCTTGCTCCCTTACAGTAATATTTTATAGGAAGAACATGGTTTGGCTACAGTATAGTTCTTTTGGTACATGATCTGAGGATTACAATAGCCAAGCAGTTGAGTTCTGCTATAATGTTTGGCCCTCAAATATTTTGTAATTAGACTAATAATATTGTTAGTGTTGCTGTAGCTAGAGTGTAAAATTATTTTCTGTTACAAATTTGTATGTGAATATTTTAACCTTACCAAAACTATTTTTTTCTTTAGAGATATCACTAATATATATTGGCACAGTAATGTAATTATAGAGCGGATTGAGCACAACAAACTTAGGACTTTATCAGGCAACGTTTATATATTAAAAGGCATGATAGACCGAATTTCCATGAAAGAAGCAGGTAAATGATTGTCGTTATTGATAAGTTATTTTAAGAAGTAAAGCAGTTACCTATGTTTCTCACAGTAATATACTTTAACTTTTTAATTAGGTATTTTAAAATTATGAATAAATCTGAACTAAAAATTATAACTGATACTATGTAAAACTTTTATTAAGTTGATAATTTTTTTCTGACTTATCACTCTTATTGACAATTTTAAATAAGTTATGTGGTGGGTGTGGGTGTGTGTGTGTGTATGTGGTTTGTTTTTTGTTTTTTGTTGTTTTTTTTTTTTTTAAGACAGAGTCTCGCTCTGTCACCCAGTCTGGAGTGCAGTGGTATAATCTTGGCTCACTACAACCTCTGCCTCCAGGGTTCAAGTGATTGTCCTGCCTCAGCCTCCTAAATAGCCAGGACTACAGGTGCCTGCCACAATGCACGGCTAATTTTTGTATTTTTAGTGGAGATGGGGTTTCACGAGGCTGTTCCTGTGCATGACCACTTCCAACATGGCACAAAAAAATGCTGCAATAGCAACTGCAGCAGCTGTGGATAATTAAGTGTGAAGCATCACCCTGGTTCCGTGTGGCCAGTCCTTTTCATGCATAGGTTACACATATGCCCCCAAGGAATAGATACAGAAGTGTAAGAGGCTTGAGGTTTATTTTATTTTATTTTATTTTATTTTTTTATTTGAGACAGAGTCTTGCTTGGTCGCCCAGGCTGGAGTGCCATGGTCGATCTCAGCTCACTGCAGCCTCCACTGTGCCACAATGCCCACTGATTTTTGAGACAGGGTGTCACCATGTTGGCCATAGTGATCTTGAATTTGTGACCTCAGTTGTTCCGCCTGCCTCAGCCTCCCAAAGTGCTGGGATTATCGGTGTGAGCCACTGTGCCCAGCCTAAGTTGGGTGATTATTTAAAAATCGAATTCGGTACTCCTTATTTATAAGGAATTATGTTACAAGAATATAACTTAACTCCTTAATTCCTCTCTCTGTTGAAACTACCTGGCACAACCCCATTCCTTGGTGTAAGCTGATTTTCTACCTATGCTTTGCACACAGCTGAATATAACTGGAGAAAAACACATCCAAGTAGTCTACTTTAAATGTATGTTTACTAGCAAGAAGTCATAGTCCCTTAGTGATTTCTTGGTGCTGTTTGGTATCCTACCATATTTCCCTAATTTATTCTCTCTCCCATCCTTCATGATGACTCCTTCATATTTTGAGAAGTCTCCAATACCTCCTCCTTTACCCTCTGTCAGGTGGGCAGAGTAGGGGAGAGAGCAGAGCACCTGAGCAGTAGGAGCAATCGGAAGGATTTTTTTTTCTTACCATATGCTCACCTGCTTGGATCAGTATCTGGTTTTGTTGTGAATGAACTAACACGTTACTGTCTATGTCAGCCTCTCCATTTGTACACTAGCTCTCATTTTCTCTTTTACTCAAGGACATTATTCCAGTAATTCTCCCTTCTCTACTTCTTTTTTAAAAATCCCTCTTTTAACCACATTTCTCCTTTTAGATACTATTGTTCTCATTTATAGCAAAACAACTCAGTTTGTTTATATTTACTACTGTAAATCTAATTTTTCTTGAATTTTTTTTTCCGAACTCTCTTTAATCTCCAGTTACTCACCAAAACCACCCATATCAAGGTCACCAGTGGCCTCCATATTGCTACATTCAGTATACACTTAACAGGGTTCATCATACTTACCTCCTTGAAATACTTTATTTAGCTTCTCTAATACCATATTCCAGTTTTTATGCTGCCTCACTGCCTGTTCCTTCTTAGTTTCTTTGCGTATTTCTCTGTTTCTTCTTTACCTCTGCATAATGGGATAGCTTGGGGTTCTTTCTATTAATACACACTGTGGTGTGCTGATTCCTTTTAGTCTTTAAAAATGATTTATATGATGATGAACACCAATTTTATATCTCAAACCAAGACCTCGCACCTTAGTACCAGATCATTTTCCACCTGTTTATTTGACATCTCCACTAGGATGTCTGTAGGCATTTTGAACTTAGTATATCTAAAACCTGATCTTTTCCATTAAATTTGCTAAACTGATAGTCTTCCCCATCTTTCCATGTGTCCAGTGGTTAGCCAGAATTCTTGGAGGCATCTTCAAATTCTCAGTTTCTCTTGTATCCACATCAGTGTGTGTGTGTCAGTGCATCCTATTAATATATCTCCAAAATGTATCCCAAACTCAGACCTCTGCAGCCTCATTATAGTCCAGACTTTCCTCATCTTTCATCTGGATCATTATAGTGGCCTTCTGACTGGTCTCATTCTTCTCCCCTTGCTCTTCCACGGGATCTTCTCAAAGTAGCAGTTTACTTTAGCAGTCCTAGTAAACTAGATCCTGTATCTCCTCTGCTTGGAATCTTTCCATAGCCTCTCATCTTGTCCAAAGTAAATGGCCAGTTCTATAAAATGACTCTGATAGTCTTGTATTATACTCTCTCACACTTCCTACTGCCTCTGTTACTCATCTGAGTGGCCTCCTAAGTCCTAACCCCTCCTTACGCCACGTCAAGTATACTAGCCTCCTGATTGTTTCAGACAGGCCAGGTGTACTCTTGTTTTTCACTTTCTGTTTTCTCTGTTTGCAGCATTCTAACCCTATATTGCCACATAGTTCAGTCACTTTGTTCAAATGATGCTATTTCATTAAAGACTTCCCTGATTATTCATTTTTAAATTTCTATTCACCCCTCTACTCCTCCATGAACATACTGATATCCATATCTACCTTCCCTGCATAACCGTCTCACAAACAAGATATTGTACTTGTTGGTTAGCTTTCTTTATTCACACTATAAGGCAAGTTCCATGAGGATGGGAGTTTTTGTCTGCTTAGTTTACTGCTGAATTCTGAATATCTGTAATAGTGCCTGGCACATATTAAGCAATAAGTACATATTTCTTAAATGATTTAATGAATGAATGATATCTCTTTAAAATTTGAGACTTTTTAATACTTTTTTTTGTTGTTTATCCTTAAATAGGGTATCCAAACTATCTCATAAGGAAATTTATGTTTGGATTTCCAGAAAATTGGAAAGAGCACATTGATAACTTTCTAGAACAGTTAAGGTAAAATGTTGTTTTATGTTTTTAGAAGTCAATTTTATTTTGGTATAATTTGCATTTAATGATACGTGTGCCACCATGTCCAGCTAATTTTTTTTTTTTTTTTTTTTTTTTTTTTTTGAGACAGAGTTTCTCTCTTGTTACCCAGGCTCGAGTGCAATGGCACGATCTCGGCTCACCGCAACCTCCGCCTCCTGGGTTCAGGCAATTCTCCTGCCTCAGCCTCCTGAGTACCTGGGATTATAGGCACGCGCCACCATGCCCAGCTAATTTTTTGTATTTTTAGTAGAGATGGGGTTTCACCATGTTGACTGGGATGGTCTCGATCTCTTCACCTTGTGATCCACCCGCCTCGGCCTCCCAAAGTGCTGGGATTACAAGCTTGAGCCACCGTGCCCGGCCATTGTATTTTTAATAGAAATGAGGTTTTGCTGTGTTGGCCAGGCTGGTCTCAAACTCTTGGTTGCAAGTAATCTGCCCACCTCAGCCTCCCAAAGTATTGGGATTACAGGTGTGTGCCACTGTGCCTGGCCTGAGGTATAATTTACATTTAATTAAATGCACCTGTTTTAGTTATTTGTTTCAAATGCCAGTTTTGAAGTTTGCTTTGGTCTGTGAAGCATTTCCCCAGCGGTAACATTTTACTAGAACTTCTGTCATATTCAGTAAATCTCAAAGGAAAATAAAACTTTTGACATATGTCAAAGAGTAATTCCTAATCTTCTGCCCTTCAAAAGGCATGCATTTATTAAATACTAGTGTACAGTTCTTGCTCCTCTTTTTTTTTTTTCATTCATTTTCTTGGTAGTTATAGAGTCTGCTACTTAATAGCCACCATAGTTGATGCTGGCGAAACAAAGAAGAATTTGATTACATCTTGCCCTTATGGAGCACATAGGGGAGACAGTTCAAACTTAATCACAGCACAAATGTAATAATTGATAACAGGGGCTGGCAGGTTTTTTCTGTAAAGGAAATATTCTGCAAAAATAATATTCTGGCAGGCATATTGCCTCTATTGCAGCTATTCAACTCTGTGTTTGTAGAAGAAATGCAGCCGTAGATAATATATACATGAGTGAGCATGGCAGTGTTTTAATAAACTTTATTTATAAAAACAGGCAACTGGCAGTTGTCTGGTAGTTTTCCTGTATCATTAAGTAGGAATTATAAGAGCATATAGTAGAAAGCAGTTAGGAGGTCATATTTGAGTCCTTTGACTTAAGTTGTTACACCTCAGTTCATTGTGAAGGAGGGAGTGGGAGCCATGAAGGATTAATAATATAAGATTAAAGATACCCTGCCTGGGTGGAAAGAGCTTTCTGTGAAGGATTTTTATTTGTTTATGAAAGGGTTTTTTGTTTCGTTTTGTTTTGTTTTTGAGAATCAGTATTAAGGAAAAATAATTGCTTTTAGGGCTGGTGAAAAAAACAGGAAAGAGGCCAGAAAAAAACAGAAAACTAGAAGATCTGTTCCTGACATAAGAAAATCAATGAAAAATGGTGCACGAGAAAACCAAACAGATATAATTCAAAGAGCCACCACCGCTTACGATCTTGATTGTGGTAACTCAGGTATGTTTTGTCTTTACTTCTCTGTTGGTACAGTGGTAAATTCTTCCATGATCTACATTGTTTATTGTTTGTAATGTGTGTAGTATTATTACATTCTTTGACTTATACTGCCCCAAAATTCTTGCTCCTTCACTACTAAATGAGAAATAACTACAATGCAGATTGATCATAGTCAGCATTCAGCTTGCTTCATTAAACATCACCTATGGCTGGGCCCAGTGACTTACGCCTGTAATTCCAACACTTTGAGAGGCTGAGGTGTGAGGATTGCTCGAGCCCAGGAGTTTGAGACCAGCCTGGGCAACATGATGAGACCCTGTCTCTACTAAAAGTCAAAAAAATTAGCCACACATGGTAGCACATGCCTGTGTTTCTATCTTCTTGGCTAAAGTTGGAGGATCGCTTGAGCTCAGATGGTTGAGGCTGCAGTGAACCTTGTTTGCGCTGCTGGACTTTCCATTTTGGGCATCAGAGTGAGGCCCTGGCTCAGTAACATTAATAATCATCTTTTTATTAATCAGAATACCAAGAACACTGATAAACATATTAATGAAAGATGATTGTTCTTTCAGTTTCAAACACCTTGACATAAAGTGTTTAAACTGCCAACCTACCTCAAGCCTACTGTAAAGACACTTTTTTTTGAGACAGAGTTTTGCTCTTGTTACCCAGGCTGGAGTGCAGTGGCGCAATCTCGGCTCACTGCAACCTCCGCCTCCTGTGTTCAGGCAATTCTCCTGCCTCAGCCTCCTGAGTAGCTGGGATTACAGGCATGCGCCACCATGCCCAGCTAACTTTTTGTATTTTTAGTAGAGACGGGGTTTCACTATGTTGACCATGATGGTCTCAATCTCTTGACCTTGTGATCCACCCGCCTCGGCCTCCCAAAGTGCTGGGATTACAGGCTTGAGCCACCGCGCCTGGCCTTGTAAAGACACATTTTTGTGCTAAATTTCATTCCTCCAAATAGGCAAAATTTGCTTCCTCTTGTGGAGGAAATGAAATTCAAGAAAACGGTTTCCTTGAATGACTTTTACAAAAATAGATTGCAGAACTGTTCTTCCCCCCCCCCCCTTTTTTTTTTATTGACACAGAGTATCGCTCTCTCATCAGGTTGGAGTGCAGTGATGCAATCTCGGCTCACTGCAACCTCCACCTCCTGGGTTCAAGTGATTCTCCTGCCTCAGCCTCTTGAGTAGCTGGGACTACAGGCATCTGCCAACACACCTGGCTAATTTTTGTATTTTTAGTAGAGACAGGGTTTCACCGCGTTGGCCAGGATGGTCTTGATCTCTTGACTTCATGATCTGCCCACCTCAGCCTCCCAAAGTGCTGGTATTACAGGTGTGAGTCACCATGCCCAGCTTTCTTCTTTTTTTTATTTTAATAAGGATACCAACTAGCCGGAGCAGAACTGTTCTGTATCAGTTCTTTGCCAGCTCTATAATCTGCTTCACCTGTATAAAAATGTATGAACATGTCTGGGCGCTGCGGCTCATACCTATAATCCTAGCACTTTGGGAGGCCAAGGTGGGTGGATCACCTGAGGTCAAGAGTTTGAGGCTATCCTGGCCAACATGGTGAAACCCCATCTCTACTGAAAAAATGCAAAAATTAGCTGGGCATGGTGGCAGGTGCCTGTAATCCCAGCTACTTGGGAGGTTGAAGCAGGAGAATCACTTGAACCAGGGAAGCAGAGGTTGTCGTGAGCTGAGATTGTACCACTGCATTCCAGCCTGGGCAACAGAGTGAGACTCTGTCTCAAAAAATAAAAAAAAGTTATGAACACTAATATTAACTTACAGCTCTTTGTAAACAATATAGATGAGTAAAAGTTACAGAAATATGTTGTAAACATTTCTGCTGATTTTACCTTGACCTTGTAACCAAGAACTTTACAGAACTTAGAAAAACTTAAAAAGAGTTCAGGAATCCTTCTGCCAAAAACATAGCACCATACTGGATATAAATGTACCTCTATCCTGTTCTAACCACTCCCCAACCCCCATTTGAAACTGCTTATCCTTTCTAATGCAAAGAACACTATTTAAGGAATAACTTAAATTTATGTAGATGACTGCCTCCCCAGAGCTAGCAAAAAGTCACTTACCATTGCTCTAGTTCCTTCTCAGTCCTTCCTCTTTTTATCAAAAGTCATCCTATTTTCCCTAATTTAGGCATATTGCTTATTGTTATTGCTGGAACATCTTGAGTATGCTGGAATCTTGGGGATTCAGCACGTGTGATCTACTTTTTTACAACTAAAACAAGAAAATCTTTGAAAGTATAGCTCACGTGTTTTTTGTTTTTTGTTTTTTGTTTTTTTTTTTTAAAGACGGGGTTTCACCATGTTGGTCAGGCTGGTCTTGAACTCCCAACCTTAGGTGATCCACCTGCGTTGGCCTCCAAAGTGCTTGGATAGCTCACTTTTAATTATTTGTTAGTCTTTAGTCTTGGTTCTTATGTCTTCATCTATTCCATTTGACTTAGCGCTAGCACTTATTAGGGATTTGAGCTTAATTGTGAATATTATTAGTAAAGTGTTTAAGAAAACTAGTGGCAAGAGAAATTAATACAAATTTAAAAGACTAAAGCTTGGTGAATTATTTTACGTATCAGTTGTGTCCAAAGGAGAATCATTCAGCTTGCTTTCTTATCTTTCTTTATTTTTTCGAGACAGTGTCTTACTCTCTATCCCAGGCTGGAGTACGTGGTACACTGCAGCCTCGACCTCCTTGGTTCAAGTGATCCACCCACCTCAGCCTCCAAAGTAGCTGGGAATACAGGGATACAGTACTGCACCTGGCTTTTTATTTCTCGTAGAGATGAGAGCCTACTATGTTGCCCAGGCTAGTCTCCTACTCCTGGCCTCAAGCAGCCCTCCTCTCTCGGCCTCCCAAAGTGCTGGGATTATAGACATGAACCATTGCACCTGGCCTCAGCATTTTGAAAATGCTTTCCATGAACTCTGGTCTATGTAAAGTTGTAGGAACTTAGAGATGAATACAACATGAAACCCCTTGCCCCCAGGGATCTTAGTTTAGGGGCAGATATTACTGTATTCTGTTATGGTTGTGTCATTTTTCTAGTATGATTCATTAAATCTTTGTTTAGTGAAACTGTTAGACTCTATCTTCATATCACATAAATTTTGAGTGGTGATTGGAGCTGTTAATAATTTTAGTATCATTACACTTTGCATGAAAAAAACAAAACCACGTCTAACATTAAATAGCTAAGGCGATGTAAAGATACCAACCCATGTTAATTTAAGATAATGTAACTGTATGTATGTGTTTTAATGATTTGCCTAAAAAGTACTTGCGTATCATAGTGTTGCTCATAGAGCACTTTATCTCTGTTATTACACTTACAAGAATATATGATAAATGACTTATCATAATAGAAACCTCCTTCATTATATGGTAATATTTTCAAGAGCAAGGACTAGTCAGTATATCTTTAAAGTATAGATTCCAGAAGAATAACAAAAAATGTTTTTATACTTTTTATGAATTTGTTTTAACTTAACTAGAATTCCAGCTGAGTAACTGTTGAACATATATACTGTATAATTTAGTTTTGCTCAAAATTTTAATTAGCAGAAATTTAGTTATACATTGGAATACATAAACTAGTTGAAACATAATTCTTCATACATGAAGAAATAGGAGAGAAACAATTATTAGCTTTCTGTTTTGTTGATGTGCAATTAGGATGAATTTTTACTCACAAAATGGATTAACCTTATCTTTAGATGTGACAAAGGAGAGCCAAAACAAGGGTCATGAATAATATGGCTGTCTAGGTTTTTTTATTTTTTATTTTTTTATTTTTGAAGAAAAGTGGTTTGAACAAAATATAGCCCTATATAGAGTGATTCTGTCCAAATAAAATTGCTTTATATCATAGTCAAATTATAACAAATATTTGTGACATTAATTAGACAGGTTTTTTTTTTTTCAAAATTACTATTATTTCTGAGAGTGTTGCTCTGTCACCCAGACTGGAGTGCAGTGGCACAATCATAGCTCACTGCAGCCGTGACCTCCCTGGCTCAAGTGATCTCCCACTTCAAGCTTCCAAGTATTTGGGACCATAGGCATGCGCCAACCTTTTATCATTTGTAGAATCAGTGTATCACTATTTTGCCTAGGCTAGTCTTGAAATACTGGGCTCAAGCAATCCTCCTCCCTCGGCCTCCGAAAGTGCTGGGATTACAGCCATGAGCCACCACATCTAGCCTCAAAGTTAATTCTTCATGTAGAAAAGCAGCTTACCTTTTATATAATCATTGACTGAGATCTCCGTTTTTTTGCATTCATAGAACTGAACAATAATAAGCACAGTGAGTTGCCAGGGGCTCCAGAATTAAACGTGTGCCACAGTAATTGCCAAAGTAAGCCATCATTAAGGTTCCCAGATGACCAAATAAATAATACCATTCAAAATGAAGGAGGATATGGGTTATCTAATCAGGTAAGGCTTTATTGTACACTGCATAGTACAAGTTGATATTTAGAGGGGTGATTTACTAGTGAAAAGGTTTGGGACCATATCAGGGACATGAGTTCTGTGTGTGTGTGTGTGTGTGTGTGTGTGTGTGTGACGAGTTTAGTGGCATGATCTCTGCTCACTGCAACCTCTGCCTCCTGAGTTCAGTTGATTCTCCTGCCTCAGCTTCCTGAGTAGCTGGGACTATAGGCGTACACCACCACACCCAGCTAATTTTTTGTAGTTTTAGTAGAGACATAGTTTTATTCTATTGGCCAGGCTGGTCTAGAACTCCTTACCTTGTGATCTACCCACCTCAGCCTCCTGAAGTGCTGGGGATCATAGGCATGAGCTGCACTCTTCCATGAGTTATGTTATTTTAAGTATCCGCTTTTCATTAACTTGGAGACTGAATGTCTTGATATTTATTTTCCCTGTCTCTCATTGACAGAATGCAGGCAACAATAAAAGTTTTAGCTTTTAGAGAAAAGCTTAAATTAAATAAAGTATATTTTTAAAAGCACTTGAAAAACCACAAAATATTAAGTTAATAAGGAAAATATATAGGATAATGGATACCCATATGTTGCTCGTAGCACTCAAGCTCTGGCAAATGAGTTTCTGAATGTGTCCACTAGTGAAATTTCTGGAACTGTAAGTACCTAAAAATTTGTATGCTTGATGCATACTATGAAAATACTTCAGATCATGTTTAGGTAGTAGTTTTGAAATAAAAGCTAATTATGTTTTTGTTTTGAAGGAATTAATTGGAAAAAAAGAATATAAAATGTCTTCAAAGAAACTAAAAAATGGTGAAAGAGCAAATGAAAGGTTAATAAAAAGTCAGAAGCAAGGTAATATATTTTTCATGGTTTTTTAATGATAAGCAGAAAGCTACTATTTGAAATGTTTTTATATGATAAAACTGATCTTGTAATTTCCTAGTGTAAAATGGCAAAATATTTAATGGTTTTAAATGTTTGGTTTTGCTATTTTTACATAAGATGATTTGCATAATAAAACAACCCATTTAAATGCCACTTGTACTTACAGGTTTGCGCTCTTTAATCTGGGTACTAAAAGATTTGTTTAGATCACAAAATTATCATTTAAAATATGGTTACAGAATGTGTAAAGACTGAATCCTTTTATGAATTTAATACAATAATTTTGTTTTCTTTAAGTGTGGATTTTCAGAGTGGCTTAATTAGAATCCTGCAGGCCATAATTTAGAGCCTTTCCTCTAAACATTAGCAAGTTTACAATTTCATGTTGCGCTAAAGCCATTAGTTTCATAGCATTTTTTCAGTTTTATTTCTTGTAAGTGAAAAGTGAAAGTGAAGAACATTTATTTGTTTGAAGAAGAAGATAGGAAAACGATGATACTTAGATTAGTTTATGCATATTGGGTTAAAGTATCCAAGACAGCTGGATCTTTATTAAATGGTTTATTAAAATTAACAGATATTCTGAATGGAAGTATTGTTCAGAATTAGAATGTTGAAATTTTTCAAATTCCCAACTGAACATCTGAATTGGATTTGTATGAGGAATTAGAAGAAAATACTTCTCTCATAATTTGAAGATATATGATGCCAGTGGAAAATCTTGTAGAAACTTTCTAAGTTATTTTGATTAGTACCTTTTTCCATGGGTTAATTGAGGCTTCTTTTCTCCCCAGCATTCAGTATTATCCATCAGTCTCATTTTGTCAGTCATCTTGTAAACAATGGCACATAATATGTGGAGGTTATAATACGTTTCTATGACAATTGGTGGGATGATTTGCAGTTTACATGTATTTCTGATTACAGTTGGATAGGTCAGTTTCAGTTAGTTTGACTTCTCATTACTTAGGTTTTGAATTGGTGAATTGTTCTCATTTTTATTTGCTTTCTTTAGTGACAAGATATAAGATTCTCAGGTTCTGTTTTTCTTGTTCTGTATTTCATGGCGTTTGGGGGATTCAGTTTTGGTATGTTTCTTTAACACATCATTGACAATGAAAGTGGAGCCATGAGCCGGGCGCGGTGGCTCAAGCCTGTAATCCCAGCACTTTGGGAGGCCGAGGCGGGTGGATCACGAGGTCAAGAGATCGAGACCATCCTGGTCAACATGGTGAAACCCCGTCTCTACTAAAAAATAATAAAAATTAGCTGGGCATGGTGGCGTGTGCCTGTAATCCCAGCTACTCAGAAGGCTGAGGCAGGAGAATTACCTGAACCCAGGAGGCGGAGGTTGCGGTAAGCCGAGATCGCGCCATTGCACTCCAGCCTAGGTAACAAGAGCGAAACTCCGTCTCAAAAAAAAAAGAAAGTGGAGCCATGCAGATGGAGTTCCATGTTTTCCTAACTAGCACAGCTCGTATAATACATACTTAGTAAGGTTTCAGCAAAAAAAAAATCAAAATGTAAAGATAAAGTTCTAACCATTAAAAATTTTTTCCAGTCTGATTGAAAGACAAGTGTGCAATTATAGTACCGGACTCACTGTCAAACATGGCATTATTTTAAAGTATTCTGGAAACTTGCAGGAGAGTTTTCATTCAGTATAGGGAATGTGTACAAGTTTGTACACTAGGTGGGTTAGAGAATAAAACTGATGTTCATAGATGAGTTAAGAACATTCTTCCCTTCCCTCCCCTCCCCTTTCCTCCCATCCCCTCCCCCCCCCTCTTCTCTCTTCTCTCTTCTCTTCTCTCTTCTCTCTGATGGAGTCTTGCTCTGTCGCCCAGGCTGGAGTACAGTGGCACAATCTCGGCTCGCTGCAACCTCTGCCTCCCAGATTCAAGTGATTCTCCTGCCTCAGCCTCCTGAGTAGTTGGGACTAGAGGCACTTGCCACCACAGCCATCTAATATTTTGCATTTTTTAGTAGAGACGGGGTTTCACCATGATGGTCTCAATCTCCTTACCTTGTGATACGCCTGCCTCAGCCTCCCAAGGTGCTGGGATTACAGGCATGAGCCACCATGCCAGGCCTGAACATTTTCAAAGTAGAGTGAACAACATTGATGAAAGTTAAGAACCAAGAAAATCTGAGAAATAGCAAGTGATGTAGTTCTAAACATAGAATATAGTTGAGATTTTGAGAACATTGAGAGATTGGAACTATGTGGAAGGCCAGGCAAAGGAGCTTATTTATATGTCTACTAGAATACTGTGAGAAGTCACTGACAGGTTTGTATAAACAATAGTATATGTTTATAATTGAAGGGACAGTGGTCTGAATAGACCTGGGCTTCAGAAAGATTAATATGACAGGAGGGTATATAGTGTAGCTCTGGGATAAAAATGGTATACTGTGAAAATATATTTTCTTTGCTTATATTTGTTTATAGCTAATTTGAGATTTTGGTCTTTGGTTTTTGTCTTACAAAATTAAAGAGACAACTGAAGAATCGGATATATCCATTGACATTCTAACCTCAAGGGGACAGTTTGTCCCAGATGAAGAAAGAAAATACATCACCATCAATCAGAGAAAAGCTTGTATTTTAGTAACACCACTTAAATCTAGAAAAGTGATAGAGCAAAGATGCATGAGGTATAATCTGTCCTCTGACACCATTAAAGCAGTAACAGATTTTGTAATGCCAGAGCATCAAAAAGAAAGTCCTGTCAACAAGGCCATGGGGACTTCAGAAAATACATATGAAGGTCATAAAAGTAAAAAGAAGGAAGATTGCAATGAACATGATTTACTTAGTGTCAGCAAGAAAATAAAAATACCTAACTTTGAAAAGGAGCAAATCCTCACCTCTGACTCTAAGAAAAATGCCAAGTTGTTACCAAAATTGAAGAAAATAGAAAATCAGGTAGCTATGTCATTTTATAAGCATCAGTCCTCACCAGATTTGCCAACTGAAGAAAGTGAAACAGAAAAGGAAATTAAAAGGAAAGCTGGAGTTGTTAAGAAAACCAATGCAAGAAATACCAAAGAAGCAGTGGTTCACCTGAGAAAGAGCACAAGAAATACCACAAGTAATATTCCAGTGATTTCAGAACCTGAAACTGAAGAAAGTGAAAATGAATTTTATGTTAAACAAAAGAAAGCTAGACCTTCTGTCAAAGAAACTCTTCAGAAGTCTTGTGTTAGGAAAGAGTTTGCAATTACTGAGGCAATAGGAGCTGAGAAGTCAAATATTCATTCCTTAGAATGTTTACCTGGTTTAATTCAGGATAAGGAATGGAATGAGGAGGAGTTACAGAAACTTCATTGGTAAGTATTTAGATTTGATTCTGAAATATCTAAAGAGCAGCCATAAAACAGTTAAAGTCATAAAAACAGCAATAAGGGCTTGAATTAATGACTTCTGACAAGTAACATGGAAGATGTCACCCAAAAAAATGGGGAGAAATTACAGTTTGTATAGGGAATGGAGATAGAATACAGATAACTTCTAGTGGTATTTTGTGGTCATCTCTAATATGAGGAAAGTGTGAGGAAAGCCTATGTATGAGGAAAGCAAAGGTGACTTTTTTTTCATTCCCATGTAATATTTCAAGGTAGCCAAATGGTACTCTCACATAGCTTCGTAGTTTAAGAAATGGTTTATAATTAACTTTACTATTACAAAAGCATAAAGCTGAATTCAAATTTGCAGGTTACTTAATGTAGTCTTTTTCCTTTCGTTTATAGGGAATAAAACAGTTTCAAATTGATGGTTTTTTTCAAGGTTTTATACTTAGAACAGAAATTCAAGTAAAGGTCAGTTAAGAACCTGCTCTTTCTCCATTAGCTCTGTGCCTTAAGAAAAAAAAAAAAGAACCTGCTCTTTCATTCATTCATTCAACATTGACTTATTGGGTACTTCTATATACTAATTAGTTTAGAATGTTTGTAGATACAGAAATAAAATAGACAGGGTTCTTTTCCTCAAGGAGCAATTTAATAGGGAAGATAGATAATACAAAAGTAAGCCAGTAAATAAAAATAACTAATAAATTGTGATATATTCTGTGAAGGAAGCAAACATGCAGCTGATACGGGGAACTGTAGGTAGTATTATCAGGAAAGCTTTCTTTTGGTTGATGTTAACTTAAATGGAGATCAAACGATTATATGGTGTCACTCATAGGAAGAACTAGAGAAATCACATTCCAGGAACAGAGGACAACGTAAACAAAGGTCCTAATGCTAGGAAAATGTTGATATGGGAGGAACTGAAATCAGACTACTGTTATTGAGCCTAATGAGCTGTAGGGGAATGGCTTGAGATGTGAACAGAAAGAGGCTGTGACCATATTGGGCACAACCTTCCAGGTCATGCTTAAGATTGTTTTTCTTTTGATTTTAGGTGTAATAAAAAGACATTTAAGGATGGCATGATACAGTTTAAGAAGATTTCTTTGGGGAAGTAGACAAGGCATTAATTGTGGGGTTGTTGGAGTAGTCCATTGTGGTCTGCACTGATACGGGAGCTGTAAAGATGGAGAAAATCAGATTAAATCTAGCAATATTTGTACAGTATCAAATACAGATAATTCTACCAATTGTGTGGCACCTGACCTAAATAACTTGGTAGATCGTGGTGTGGGAAATATTTGAGGAAAGGATAAGTTGACATTGGCAATTGAGTTTCTTTTTAGACATGTTCTATTTGGATTGTCTGTTAAGAGGCAGGTTTCAGTGAGTTCCAGGCTACAATATAACTTTAGTAAGTATAAAGATGGTATTTGAATCCAGTAGATTGAAATGATGAGAAAATATAAGGAGATGGTGTAAAGAGAACAAGGGCATAGGCCGGGTGCCATGGCTCATGCTTGTAATCCCAGCACAGCACTTTGGAGGCCGAGGTGGGTGGATCACAAGGTCAGGAGTTCGAGAACAGCCTTGCCAATATGGTGAAACCCTGTCTCCACTAATACAAAAATTAGCTCGGTGTGGTGGCATGAACCTGTAGTCCCAGCTGCTCGGGAGGCTGAGGCAGGAGAAGAACTTGAACTCTGAAGGCGGAGGTTGCAGAGAGTTGAGATCACACCACTGCACGCCAGACTGGGTAACAGAGCAAGACTCCATCTCAAAAAAAAAAAAAAAATTAGAGAATAGGGCATAATCTTGAGCTCTGAGAAAAGTATTTAAAAGAGGGAGAGGAGCAGGCCAATAAGGGGGGAAAAACTCAGGACTAAGTCGTATTGTAGAGATGCATAGTGAGAGTCTTTCAAAAGTGTCCGAGTGATTTGTGGTGCCCATTGCTGCTGTTAAATCAGGTATATTAAGAATTGGATATGGTGGCTGGGCATATTGGGTCACACTTGTAATCCCAGCACTTTGGGAGGCCAAGGTGGGTGGATCACAAGGTCAGGAGATCAAGATCATGTTGGCCAACATGGTGAAACCCTGTCTCTACTAAAAATACAAAAATTGGCTGGGTGTGGTGGCATATGCCTGTATTCCCAGCTACTCGGGAGGCTGAAGCAGAATTGCTTGAACCAGGGAATCAGAGGTTCCAGTGAGCCCAGGTTGTGCCACTGCACTCCAGCCTGGCGAAAGAGCAAGACTGCGTCTCAAAAACAAACAAACAGAAAGAATTGGATATGGCTACATAAATTTACGTTTCAGTGGTCTGATAGTATTGGAAACCAGATCATAGTTGAGTGATTAAAAGTGAATTGAAGGGTAAAGAGACAACGTAGATATAAAGCATAAGAAATTTGGCAATGATGGGAAATAAGAAAATGCAGAGATAATAGAAGAGAATGTGAAGATAAAGGAAGATGTTTGGTTGCTTACTTGCTAATTTGTTGGTTAAGATGGCTGTTGCCAGAGTATGATGGTATGCTGACGGAAGTGATCTAGTGAAAAGAAAGGAAGATATGATTGATAAAGGCGAGAAGAACACAAAACTATACCACATCTCGTGTTCTACTGCCTTGTGTACTCCCCAGCCTTACAACAATCATAATTCATTTTGTATTTGCCTTTTTAAATACTATTCCTAGAGCATCTCTGTGAAATTGTACTCTTCCTTTTTTAATTTTCTAAATATTCCTTCTCTGTCTTAATTTCAAGTAGAAAAGGTAATCTTCCTTCTTATTCTCCCCCCCAATTTTTTTCTTGTTTGCTTTCTTGCTGTAGAATCCCCTCAGTGATTTTTTGTCCTCACAAAATTCTAACTTTTTTTTTATACATTGAGTCCCCAGTCTGTATCTCTAGCCCTGAATTTTTGTATTTAGATTTGTATTTTCCGTTGCCTGCTGGGCATTACTATATAAACCTCACCTATGGGTCTGACATAGTATGTCAAAAGCAAACTTATTTTCCCCTGCTTGCCTACTTTGCTAACATTTCTTTTTCTGGAAATGTAATTCTTTTTTTGTTTGTTTTTTGGGAATATAATTCTTTCCACCAACTCTTTTAAATTCTTTGTCATTATTGATTTTTTAAAAAATTCAATTAGTTGCCAAAAAGCTATTCCAGAGTCATTCTGTCTGCACCCTCTTTCTTGACGCTACCCTTTTAAGTCTTTGATGTATTTTGTCTGAACTATAGAAGTCATCTTATTTGTAGTTTCTTCTTTTTGCCTTTGTAACCTTTTTTATACATCTCCAGGTTAGTCTTTTATATATAGCTGTGGTTCCGATCAAAAACTTTCATTGCATTCCTAACTAATCTTCAGATTATGTAAAGGTTCTTCTGCCTTGCATTGAGAGCACTCCATATTATAGTCTTGATTATCCTTTCCAGCTATATCCCCTGTTGTTTCCTTGTAATAATGCTTCTTAACCTTTACTGTATATTCAAATCATCTGAAGAGATTTTACAATACCTGAACTGTAGAGATTCCAGTTCCCAGTAAAGTGGAATAAATACACTCCACTCCATTTCTTCTGTGCACCTATAAAACCTAGAGTTCAGTGTGGTGGCCCATGCCTGTAATTCCACCAATTTGGGAGGCCGAGGCAGGTGGATCGCCTGAGGTCAGAAGTTTGAGACCAGTTTGTCAATGTGGTGAAACCCCGTCTCTACTAAAGATACAAAAATTAGCAGGTCATAGTGGCACATGCCTGTAATCCCAGCTACTCTGGAGGCTGAGGCAGGAGAATAGCTTTAGCCTGGGAGGCAGAGGTTGCAGTGAGCCAAGATTGCACCATTGCACTCCAGCTTGGGCAACAAGAGCGAAATTTTGTTCCCCACCCCCCCCCCCAAAAAAAAAAAAAAAAAAACCTAGACAGAATGCATGAAGCGCCTTTTTGTTGACTTAAAAAAGTAAATAATAGCAGGTCGATTGTAGACTGGAATTTTAAGTACCACTAAATCATCAATGAGATTCTAGTTCTCCAGTTCTGGGTGAAGGAGCGGAAAGGAGGACTTCTAACACTAAAAAACAATGGAGGAAATCCGTAGTTTTCTTTTATCTTTTTTCTTAGCTCAGTCCCCATGCAATCCTGCAGGGGCTACAATCAATCACATTATCAGCTGGCGCTGAGGTATATCTAAAACTCAGAGAGATGAGAACCTCCTCTACAATTAGGATTGGTTGTCTCAAAAAAGTGAGTCAAGTATCTGTTGCTTCTGTTCTTTTTCTGTTGGCTGTTGCTTAGTACTGGACAAAAATTCAGTTGTGTGAAGCATACAGCAGAACAGAGTAATGAAAGCCCAAGCTTTCTGGCCAGTAAACTGACAAGGGAAACTCCGGGGAGCCAGAAACCACAGAGAGAGAGAAACTAGCAACCCCATAAAGTTGTTTATGAACTTCTGTGCCTACCCAGGAGTTGTACATAGGTGGACGTGGTCCTAAAGAGCATATAAAAGTCTTTGAGAACTGAACTAAACTGAGCTAACTGAAACTAGACCACACCTAGCTTCTAGGCTTGCTACTCAGTGTCCCACACACAGGATAGATCCTAATAGTACTGAAGAGCTTTGAAAAATGAAACTGACACTGAAACAACAATGATAGTAGACTGAATGGAATAGCTTGGGATACAACCAGTTTGATGACCTACTAAAAGAAAAATATTAACATTTCCCTTGAAGCTGTAAAATACTGATTCTAAGCAGACTGTTGAAGTTAAATATATTTAATGTCATCCCTAGAGCAACTTCCAAAAAGAAACAAAGAGATAAATTCAAACATATAAATTAAAATACCAGAAAATCAAATAGCCCAAAAGAAGGCAAAAAAGAAGAGAAATGGAGGAAATTTTTATGTGGAACAAGCGGAAAACAAATAATAAAATGATTGCCCTAAATCCAGCATAATTAAATTAAATGGGCTAATATACCAATTAAAAGACACATTGTCACAATGAATTTTAAAACATGATCTAACTATAAGCTGTATATAAGAAATTCACTTTAAATATAATGATGTAGGTAGATTTCAAGGATAGAAAAGAATCATATAAACAAAAATGAAAAGAAAGCTTGAGTGGCTGTATTAATATCTGTCAAAATAGATTTTAGTAGGAAGAAAATTATCAGGAATAAAGAAAGACATTACAAACGATAGAAGGGTCAGTAACAAGGAAGCCATAAAATTCCTAAGTGTATATGCACCTAACAGTAAAACCTCGAAATACATGAGTTAAAAACTGACAATTGAAAGCAGCGGACTAAACTGCAAGGATAGTCAAATCTACTCATCTCTTGGTATTAGATAGGACTAGTTGACAGAAAATTAGCAAGGATATACAACTGAATAACACCATCGGTCATTTGTATCTGATTCACATTTACAGAACATTTCACCCAATAACAAGAAAAAGAATACATTATTTCCAAGGATAGGTTTGATCATTCATCAAGACAGAACATATACCAGATCATAAAACATCTTCACACATTTAAAATAGCTGAAATCATACAAAGCATGTTCTCTGATAATTGAATTAAACTATAAATCAATAAAAGGAAAATTTCCAAGTGGTTGAAAATTAAATAACTTATACGTAAATACATATAAATAATCTGTAAGTCAATGAAGAAGGCTCAAGAAAAAGTAAAAAAAAAAATTTTTTTTTTTTTTTTTGAGACAGAGCCTTGGTCTGTCACCCAGGCTGGAGTGCAGTGGTGCTTGGCTCACTGGAACATCCACTTCCTGGGTTCAAGAAATTCTCCTACCTCATTCTCCCAGGTAGCTGGGATTACAGGTGTGCACCACCATGCCCAGCTAATTTGTATTTTTAGTGCAGTTGGGGTTTCACCATGTTGGCTAGGCTGGTCTCAAACTCCTGACCTCAAGTGATTCACCTTCCTCAGCCTCCCAAAATGCTAGGATTACAGGTGTGAGCCACCAGCCTGGCCAGATATTCTTAACTGAACAAAAATGAAAATGTATCAAAATTTTGCAGGATGGGCCTAGGAGTTCATCAACTTTAAAGGGTTGCTGTGCCAATCTCCTCCCTTTCTCTGGTTTCTCCCATACTTTCTGCATAAACAAATTATGATACATTCTTTCAGTGGATAACTAAGCAGAAAACGGAAAGAACTATTGATACATATAACAACCTGGTTGAATTTCAAAGGCATATTGAATGAAAGAAGCCAACTAAAAGGGTTATATACTATATGATTTCATTTATAGGACATTCTGGGAAAGGCAAAACTGGAGAGGAAGAAAACAGATTAGGAATTGGAGTGGTTAATATTGTGGGAAGGTGTGACAACAAAAAGGTAGCATGATGGATTTCTTTCCTTGTGGCAGAACTGTTCTGGGTAACCACTTGTGATAACGGTTATGCAGGTCTATATGTGAAGATTCATAGAACCACATACCAAAAAGTCAACTTTACTGGTTGTTAATTTTAAAAATTCATGTTAGAAGTGCATACAGTTAAGATAGGTATAGGCTGCCTGAATTTAGGTATGCTTTTCTAGTTTTTTTCAAAGCTGATTTGCAACCATTACTTTCAAATTTATCATACTATGAATATGAATTGTTTGGCATTCCCTAACCAAATGTCATAGTTCCTCATCTTCATTTGTTTGCCAGTGTTATTGCCTCATTGTCCACCTGTTATATTTTTATCTATTCTTCAAATTGTATCTGACATGTCACCTACTTCTTGAAGCCTTTCCCTGTCATTACCTGTTTTTGTTAACTACTCAGTTATATGTGATTCTCTTTCTTATGAACAACATAAAAGCAATTTCAATCCTGCCTACACAGCAAAATAATCACAGGCGGTCCTTTTGAAGAAATGCAAATGACATCTCAGACTTACTAAATTGAAATCTTCAGGAGTAGAGTCTATCTGCTTATGTTACTTACTCATTTGCATGTTTGCATTTTTGTTGTAGGCTCCTCAAGTGATTATCAGTTACAGTCCACTGCCTTGTACCCCTCATCATGATTGTAACTGAATAGGGTAGACAGATATTTAGCACATAATCATTGTAGGAAATTTATAAAAATAATATATATATCAGGGCAGTCTCATCTAATTTAAGCCTGGTACTTGAACTAAGATCTGAGGATAAATAAGAATTATTTAAGCCACTTTAGATAGAAGAGTGTACTTAAAAGTAGGAATTAAAGGGGCATATTTAGAAATATGGGGGGTGGAGGTGTGCACTTGTAGTGCCAGCCATGTATTAGTCCATTCTTGCATTGCTACAAAGAAATACTTGAGACTGGGTAACTTAAAAGAGGTTGGCCAGGCGTGGTGGCTAACGCCTGTAATCCCAGCACTTTGGAAGGCTGAGGCAGGTGGATCATGAGGTCAGGAGTTCAAGACCAGCCTTGGCAGCATGGTGAAACCCTGTCTCTAGTAAAAATACGAAAAATTAGCTGGGCATCATGGTGCATGCCTGAAATCCTAGCTACTTGGGTTGCAGTGAGCCAAGATCGTACCTCTGCACTCCAGCTTAGGCAATAGAGTGAGACTGTCTCCAAAAAAAAAAAAAAAAGAAGAAAAAGAAAAGAGGTTTCATTGGCTCATGATTCTACTGGCTGTACAGAAAGCATGATGCTGGTATCTGCTTGGCTCCTGCGGAGGCCTCAGCAAACACAGTCATGGCAGAAGGTGAAGGGAGGACAGGCACATCACATGGCCAAAGCAGAAGCAAGAGAAAAAGGGGCGAGGTGCTACATGCTTTTAAATGACCAGATTACACGAGAACTCATCACAGGTTCGGTACCAGGAGGGATGGTGTTAAATAATTCATGAGGAATCTGCCTCCATGATCCAGTCACCTTCCCCTAGGCCCCACTTCCAATACTGGGGATTACATTTAGATGTAAGACTTGGGTAGGGACACATATTTAACCTCTATCAATAAATAATCATTTAAGCCAAAGATTCAAGACAAATGGACCTTACAATAGCATACACAAAAGTAGAAAGGAAGAGGCCATATTTAGAAATACTGAAAGAATGGGTGTGGGATATGTGCCTGTAGTGCCAACCAGTAAGGAAGCAGAGTCCAGGAGGATTGCCTGAGCCTGGAAGCTGGAGGCCACATTGAGCTGTAATACAGTCCTAGACTTAGAAATTAGCTACACACACAAATAGGGAAGCTTAAGTTCCCAAGTCCTTCTAGATTTTCACTTTAGAACACCTGTGGAATGATTAATTATGTAAGATTAATTAACAAGTATTTCGTGCCCATAAGTATTCTTTTCTGCATGGAATAGTACGCTGTGGTCAACTGGTAGCTGTTCATAAAAGCTGATTGTTACATTTTGGGGTTTTACAAATTGAGTGTTGTCATGAAAAATTAAATTATATAAACTTGAAATTATTTAAAACATAATGCTCAAAACTCATTACTTCCTAATTATTTTACATTTTATTATGTATGCTCTTGAGGCTCTTCACCTTTCTTGTATGGTGGAAATACTATATGTATAATTGTGTGCTACCAACATGTCATTGACTGTGGAATTAATAAATGTGTGACACATTTTTTATCAATTCCACAGTCAGTGACATGTTGGTAGCTTGAAATCAACCACAGTGGGAGTATTTACCCTGTGGAAATCGTCATACTCTGTAAATAAGGAAGGGCTGTTTAACCCCAGAGAGCTGATTAAAAATTTTCTTGCATACTGCTACATGAAACCAATATCCACTAATTGGAATCCAAGTAAAAATAAAAATATTTTGTCAAAGAAACAGATAAAAATAAAGACTTGGTATAGTTGAAATAACATTGTTAATATCACCTTTAGGCTAATTGATGAGTTACATAGATGTTTTCTGGCTAAATTGTCCATCTAACCACTATATGTAAAATATTTTTCTGGGGAGAGTGGGGGTGGTAATATGTTTATCAGGTTCTAAATCATTTACAGAGGAACTTGTAGAATGTAACTCAGATGTTAAATTAGGGACTTCCTTACAGTTTTCTCTATTTCAGTTTTCATTTTCCTTAAGAGAGTATGTATCTAAAATACTGAGTTCTACAAAGTATAGCAGAATGAAAGCAAGCATAAAACGTTTTAATACCTTATAACCTAGACTGTATAAGAGAACTAAAAGCTTATTGTTCAATATACTTACCATCAGTAAGATTTAAGATAACAGGGTAGAAAATTTAGCCATGCCAGAATCTCCCAAAAAACCATATCTTCAATTAGTTGTACTTAGAAAAAAAAAATGGGTCATTTTGCAGGTTTAATAGAGCACATCAAAATACTTAGACATCTACTAGATATGCAGAATTACATCTTCATATTTTAAGCACTAGAGTAAGTTATTGGGGGGAGTGAATATCTTTCCTAATTTTATCCAGAATGGTTTTGATAAAACTAATTCCTTCATCCCAGTAAATCTCATTAATTCAGTGATATGCTTTTAAGAGGTTACTGTCACTGGTTTTGAATTTCTTATGCTTTAATTGGTTTTGATCTTCCATAGTGCATTTGCATCTCTTCCAAAGCACAAACCTGGTTTCTGGTCAAATGTAGCTGCAGCTGTCGGTTCTCGATCTGCTGAAGAATGCCAGAGGAAATACATGGAGAATCACAGAGGAAAACGATCCCAGAAACATGTCACTAAGAAAAAGCCAGCCAATTCCAAAGACCAAAATGGTAATCTTCGTAGTAGATTTTTCCTAGTGCTCAGTGTTGATGTCTGATCACTGAAATCAGATGTATATTTATCCATGAATATTGTTTATAGGTATATTTTCTTAAAATATTAAAGCTAGAAAGAACTTCAGAAATCATCTGTTTAATTTTTAATTCTTAACCTAGGTTGCTACTTTCATCAGTAGTAGTATAGTAGTAGCCTTGTGCTTTGAGTTTTAAGAATTCTGCAGTTAGATCCAGATATTTCAGTATCTGAATTATTGTTCTAAGGATTTAATTAAAAAGGCCACTTGGGTCAGATTCCCCAAGTAATTTATGAGAAAGCTCAGAAAAAATGTCATAGTCCCAGGATTATATATACTCTTGTCCATGATTACAAGTAAAAGGTGTATTATGCTAGAGCATTTCTATAGTAAGCATTAGTGAGCACCCATTATGCCTGTTGTAATTCAGTAAGGTTTATATATTTTAGCAAAATCAAATTAGGCATAGTATCATGTGGGCTAATCATATTGCACAAATCTCAGATCCCAGTGTAGAAATGATCATTTGTTCTATAGGAGACTTGTAAAATAATAGGTTTTCTTTTTTTTTTCTTCTCTCCTTTCTTTCTATTTTTTATAGAGACAGGGTATCCGTATATTGCCCAGGCAGGTCTCAAACTCCTGGGCTCAAGCATTCCTCCTGCCTTGGCCTTCCAAAGTGCTGGGGTTACAGGCATGAGTCACTGAGCCCAGCCGAGGCTGAATGTTTTTCTTTTTTAACATGAATGCACAATTTAGACCTTGCAAAGGCTGTTAACTTTATAGAGCAGTTACTATAAATAACCAAATCCTTATCAAAATGTTTTGCTACTCAAGGCAAGAGAGGCGATGCTGATCAGAAACAAACTATTAAGATAACTGCCAAAGTGGGAACTCTTAAAAGGAAGCAACAGATGAGGGATTTTCTGGAACAGTTGCCAAAAGATGACCATGATGATTTTTTCAGTACAACATCTTTACATCAAAGAATACTGGTAAGAGGCATGAAATCATTGTTTTCTTTATCTGTATTAATTTTTGCATCTTTCATTTTTTTTGTATGGTTAGTGTTCATCACTAATAGGCCAAGGATCAGTAGCTTCCCTAGACGTGATCGTAGTCTTATAGCAAACGATTTGCTGATACATGCTGTTCTTACTCGTTTCCAGAGTCTGCACTTTCGTTGGTTCAAAGGTAATGTTTGTAGAATCAAATAGTAAAGTAAACCTAGAAATAGACCAAACATATGTATTTAAAGTTTAATATACTACCAAACTTTTTTTAAAGGTGATGAAAATTATCCACTGTGTAGTAATTGAAAGAAGGGATTAAGTGATAGTAGCACAATATTGAAAGATTTGAATGTATGAAAGAATTTTTGTATATGAAGAGTAGCATAACTAAAAAGTTCAGTGATTGGCATAAAATATTCACAGCAAATGCAACCAAGCTATTATCTGTAATACTAAGAACTCATTCAAATGTTACTGGAATAACAGAAAGTACCAGGATCACAGGAAAAGTGTGAATAAGAAGAAATTCAAAAGGCTGAATAAACAGTTGGGGAAGTCATTTTATCTAGTAATCCCAGAAAGTAAAATAAATTATATGTATAAATTATAGAATCTTTAAAAAGAAGTTAAAATATCCACTGCTAACAGAAGCAATGGTGATACTGATACAGTCATACATCAGTGGGTTTACAAATTGATTAATACCTTTTAGTAAGAAAGCATTATGGCAGTATATTACAAAAAGCTATAAAGATTTATTCTATTCTTGAGAGTTATTCTAAGAAATCCAAAGCCCAAAATATTTGCAGAGATATTTATTGCAGTTTTATCTTTACAGCAAAAAACTGGAAAACAATCTATACCTCCAATAAAGGTGTTTTTCATAAACACAGTGAAATACAATACAGATATTAAATATACATTTAAGACTTTCTAGAATTTAAATATAAATGTTAAGAATATTAAGTAATGCAAACATGTGTGGATAATAGACAACTGGACTATGGAGTATAAAAATTCAAATAGTTGTGTTAGTGAGCTAGACATAAAGTCATTTTTTCATCCACCAATTTCTTGTCATTAAATCATCTTCAATTTTAAAAGGCTACACTATGCTTTACAGAGTTTAGTAACACCATTTGCTGGGCCCGCCTTTTGCTATACAGGTTACAGAGGGAAGTCTTAAAAGAGCCATCAGGGGCCCTGACAATGTTTTCTTCACAACACTAGGGGCCACTAGGGGTTGTACCCTCTATGTTATCCCACCATCATTGCAGGTTCTATATATGTAGATTTTAGCCTAAATCCAATAGTAGCATCATAAAGAACAGAACTAAAGTAGAAGTAGCAACAGATTATCTCATTTTCTATGACATAGTTTTAACACAGCTTGGGTCCCTACTAAGTGCTAAGTATGATAGTAAGTGAATCATAGTTTTGTTTTCTGTTGATATGAAGGGGCAGCAAACTATGGCCCTGTGGACTAAATCCAGCCTACCACCTTTTTTTGTAAACAAAATTTTATTGGAACACAAGCATGCCCATTTGTTTGCATATTGTCTATGGCTGCTTCCATGCTACAGTGCAGAGTTGAGTAGTTAGGACAGAGATTGGACTACAAAACCTAAAGTATTTACTGTCTGCTTCTTTACAGAAAACATTTGCTGACCTTTGGTCTATATAACCTTTAGAAGTAGGTGTTATTATCTCTGTTTTACACAAGATAAATTAAGTCTTTAAAGGCTAAGGCGCTGTCCTTGTTCCAAGGTGAGTAGGTATATGCAGATCTATCCCCAAAGGCTAAGGAAGCTGAGAGGCTGAAGAAAGAGACTGACAAATTCAGTTTATCAGAGAAAAATATTTAATGGAGAGCTGCAAATACAAGCTATATCTCAGGTGGCTTCAGCATGATGGATCCCTGCACTGTTACCCACAGACTCAGGGCTTAAATACCATAATTGAAATGGGTGAGTTCCTCTTTTCTCAAGGTATAAAAATAACTTGAGATTCCTAGGCCTGTCAGATAGCGACATGCTTAACTTAGCATGGATTAGGAATCTTGTAAAGGAAACTGTGTAGTCAAAACACCAGACCAGTCTCTCCAAGGGGCTTTTTAACAGCTCTATAAAGCTAAACTCAATTTCTCAAAGCAAGATGGTCACATTTGAAAACAGGCCATTTCAGTCAAAGCCAGCATATGAAATAACCCATGTCTCCAATGTGTCCTAGTACAAAGGAAAACATATTCTTATTGAAAATCACTATATTGCTACAAAATAAAAATTTGTAACAGTTAGTTTCCAGATTTTGGAGAACTCAGAGTGAAAGGTAAATTTTGCTTATAAAAGTATACTTTACTCAATTCCTATAAGCTCTAAATAGCTTAGAAGAAAAAAAGGTGTTCTTGGCTCTTCTTTAATCAGAGTTGCAGCCTTCAAAACAAGGTTTGGACAACATGTTGGAAATGCCATCTACAAACCAAGCAGTTGTTAATCATATGAGAGCTGTTGATTGGGTACTGTGGAATCCAGCAGCTTCTCACACAGTTGCAGTCAGTCTTAGTGGAAAAAAGGCTCTCTGCTCATACTGCCTCCTACTCTTCTAGTAGCATGACCCTGTAGAAATTGTTTCCATTGCATTATGGCATGTTTCTGGGCACTGCTCTTCCCATTACAGTGTTTCCCTGACATCACCTCACACAGCATAGATATTTCAAGTGTCAGGATCATTTTATGTCCTTCAGTCATAGGGGTAGCTTCAGGTAATAACCCATAGCAAGGCAGTAAAAGTCCCTCAAGTGAAATTCTTCAGTCTAAAGTCCCACTAGTCTCTGCTGGGAGGTACTGACGGACTTTTGCTGTAAGCCCCAGTGATTTTCAGTAAGAATATGTTTTCCTTTGTACTAGGACACCTTGGAGACATGGGTTATTTTATATGCCGGCTTTGACTGAAATGGCCTATCAAGTGATGAATTTATCCCTACCAGTACTGCAGCTTCTTCCGTACACTCTGTGGGCTCGGGCAGTCTTAACTGGTTCCCATTTAGCATGTCCAATTAATATTGCTCAAAGAGCAGACTTACATATTTTCTCTTTTACAGTATGAGGTAGGGGAAACATTCACCAGTGAGATACAATGTTTGTTTCCATAAAACGTTTAGGTAAAGGGGACACAACTACTTTACATAAAACTTGTATAAACAGAATCTAACTTTCAGAATCCTGTCAACCCTTACATTTTACGTTCTAGTTCCAGGAACTTTGCTTTTCCACCCCTAGGCCATTTTGCCCTTTCTTGTGAAAAAGGTTTTAGGTTCCTAGCCAGGCGTTGAGCCAAGCGACTTGAACCCTTCTCCCAGTCTTAATTAGTCTAACCATTGACCCAGGCAATTAGAGGTGGGGTTTCTCATTGTAATCTTTACTTTCTGGCTTTTTAATTTTCTCCACATTTGGGAAATACAGTATACTGATTTGGAACTTTTTTTAATGTTGAGGGACCAGCAGGGACTCCCTTTGGTCCATCCAACCTTAGATGGTGTTGTAATTAAGACATTTTTATTTATTTTTTATTTTTGAGACGGATTCTTGCTCTGTTGCCCAGGCTGGAGAGCAATGGCATGATCTTGGCTCACTGCAACCTCCGCCTCCCCAGTCCAAGTGACTTTCCTGTCTCAGCCTTGTGAGTACCTGGGATTACAGGCATGTGCCACCACGCCAGGCTACTTTTTTTATTACTGTTGAGATGGAGTTTGCTCTTTTTGCCCAGGCTGGAATGCATTGGCATGGTCTCAGCTCACTGCAACCTCCACCTCCTAGGTTCAAGCAATTTTCCTGCCTTAGCCTCCCAAGTAGGTGGAATTACAGGTGCATGTCACTGTGCCCCACTAATTTTTGTCTCTTTAGTAGAGATGGGGTTTCACCATGTTGGCCAGGCTGGTCTTGAACTCCTGACCTCAAGTGATTTCCCTGTTCCAGCCTCCTAAAGTGCTGGGATTATAGGTGTGAGCCACTGTGCCCAGCATAAACATCTTTTCAAAAATGAATATAATCCCATTTCAATGCTTAGTGTTTTTTTTTAATAATAATTACAAAAAATTTTTAAAAAGAGAATTTGACCAAGGAAACATAAGGCAGGAGGAGAAACCAAGGCAAGTTTTAGTGCAGGGGTGGAAGTTTATTTTAAAACTCTAGAGCAGAAACAAAAGGAAGGAAAGTACTCTCAGAAGAGGGCCAAGCAGGTGACCTGAAGGACAAGTGTGTGGTTTAACCTTGTGAGTTGGAGGTTTACACGTTGGCATGCTTCTGGAGTTCTTGTGTTTCTTCTCCCAAATCTAACCTTGAGGTGGGCTGTCCGCGTCCCCAGTGGCCTGCTAGCACTTGAGAGTGTGCTTATTGGATTTGTACGCAGGTTTACTTGATGTTTTCTTCCCTTACCGGTAGAATGTCCCTAGAAAGTTATGTAGCAGTTCAGCTCCTCCGTTTTGCCTCTTACTGCACTTACTTGAGCCCACTTGCCAAGCTCCTGAGATCTTATCAGGAAGCTGCCCATCACCAGTTTTAGGTGTTTTATTTATTGGGAGATTGCCTTTCCCTGCTGCTGGCTGCAATTTATTATTATTTTAGAGACACAGCTAACAAGAGCTTGACCATGGGATGGTTGCCTAACATTCCTGGTGAGGGGTGGCAAGACCCTGATTTCCTGCTTATGCCTGACTAGCTTACCTGCTGTAACATTCCCACCTCCACAAGTCACCAGTCAAGGTTAGATGTTTCTAGCTGGAGAGAGCTAAGGGTGTTTTTGGCTCAGGGGAGTTTAGGCTGTTTGTGGCTTGTTTGCAGAGTAGTCAGGAGGGTGGAGCTGGGAGAAATAGAAAAGATGGAGAGAGAGATTAGGGGCCATACACATGGACAAACAAATGGTACACCAAACCTCCAAACAGATCCCCAGTTAAGGGCGGCTGGGTAGAGTTCCAAACTCCTTGCCTTGGTTTCAAATGCTCCTCCACATGGGACTGAGTCCAATGCCAGCAAAGCCCTGAGGGTGCCACAAATATTAATGCATAAGCATGGCCAAATGGTGACACTAACAGCTGAGTCTAAACAGAGCAGAGCCCCAGCAACACCCTAAAAGAGGCAGAGGGAGGTTCGGTGCACATCAACAGCTCATCCAGTTCCAGTGTTTATTGTCTTCTTCAAAATATCACACTCTTTGTGTCAGCAAAGCTTTGGAAGCAGCAGATGCTGTGGCAGAAAGAGAAAGGGAGGGAAAGTTGCCTGAGACAAAGGCACTGTGGCAGCTGCTGCAAGCTCCCCTAATGTTCTTGCCAAAGGGTCAGCTAGCCATGAGCAGCTGGCACTCGCAGGCCGTGGCTCCATCCAACAGAAGATCAGATAGGTGGGTCTGCAGCCTCCTGTGAATGAATACACAGGGCTCCCTGTATGAGCCACCAAAAATTATAACCAGCATAGGGGTCCAACTACTCACCACCTGTCAAAAGAAGCCAATATAACAAGAGCAAGATATGATAGAGTTTTATTATCTGTGCCAGCAAAGAGAAGTATGGGTGGAATTCCAAAAGTTCCAGTCTTCAATTTGTAGAATTCAACACAGGGGTTTATAAAGGAAGAGCATTTGGAATGCAGGAGGTGTCAGGTGGCTCAATCTTCTCCAACAGCTTATGTGGAAATATTCCATTTGGTGAAGGGGCCAGCACCATCCTGGGCCCAACCAGGTTACAAATTAATTGTTGTAAATCTTGCAGTGAATTTCTAATGGGAGTGAGTTTTGGCCTTGACTGGGGAGAGAATTCTCGAGGTGTCCGGTTTGTGCCCAGATCCGGCCCCTGAAGCTTCTAAAGAAATATATAACCAGATAAATGAGCATGGTGTATGCTTAAAAAGCATCTAGGTAAATACATGTGCATAGGGCATGGGAGCATAGACTGGGCAAAGAAAGGGAATGAAGGTTCACAGCACATTTTGAGGCTGTATTTCAAGATGAATGGAAACACATAGGCAATTTATCTCAAAGTTATGTCTTAAAATTAGGGAGAAAGGAAGAAAAAAGTTTTAGAAAATGGTTTGAAGCATGCTACAAGGTTACAGGCTGAATAAAGAGGGTGACAAATCCAGTTTCTCAGAAACATTTAATAGAGACTTTTGGGCAGAAGCCATCTCTTGGGTGGCCTCACGGTGGATGTGTACACTGTTATTCCCCTAGACCCAGGGTTTATATACCATAGGGAGTTTGCCTAAGGGCAGGATTTATGTTAAGTATGTGTTTGCATACGATAACATGAAGGTTGTTTTGATCTAAGGACAAGATTTCCTTAGAAAATAAGTACATAGAAGTAGAAATCTTAGAGGCATTTCCAGAACTGGGGTTAATCAGAAGTCAGCATGGTAGATTAGCATCTAAAATGGAGTTCCTCTAGCCTCTACTCCTCCACCTACTACCAGTGTTTTTAATTGTCTACTACTGTTTTTAAATGTTGTAAGAAGGAAAACCAACTTGTCAGCCTACCAAAAACTATTTTGTGATAATGAGAAAATATATTTTTATGGGCGCCTGCTGATAATAAATACTTGTTTTCTAGTTGCCAAGTTTCCAGGACAGTGAAGATGATGATGATATTCTACCAAATATGGACAAAAATCCAGCAACTCCATCATCAGATGTCTTTCCATTGGCAAAAACTCCTCAGGGTCAGCACGTCAGTCCTGGAATGCTCGCTTCCATAAATAGGTAAATATTCATGCATATGATATGTTAATTCTCTACATCAGAATAGTGAGAAACATTTAAACATTTCATGAGGACCATAGATGCCAGTAATGGGAAGAATCATTATTATTTTTAAAAAAAAAAAAAAGCAAGAATGTATAATTTCTAGAAGTTAAGGATGGACAATTTCATCAAATCAGAGTGCTTTTCAGTAAATAGCATTGTAATATAACCCACATTTACAGCTGGATAAATTTGAAATGGATCGAGGTTTTACCTGTAAAAACTAAAATAAATACACACAGACAAACACACACACACACAACCAAAAGAAACTTTGGAGAATTATATTACCAGATTAATCATGTTCCTTCTAACTATGATATAAAACCTATTAGCCATTAATGAAAAGAAAATGTTCTAACAAATGTCCTAACCTGGTACCAACCACTACAAACAAAAGACAACCTGAGAAAAGAATATATGCAACTTGTCACAGGCAAAAGGCTGATTTCCCAAATATATACAGCATTCCTACAAGTTCACAAGAAATGCATTGTTAATTTTCATGCATTGCTAGTGAGAAGGTAAATTAGTGTGATCTTTGCAGCAACAATCTGTAAGTATCTATCCAAATTATGAATAACACATGCCCTTTGACTTAGGAATTTTACTTGTAAAATTATGAATGTATAGCTTATTCATTGTAGCATTGTTTATAATAGCAAAACCTCAAAAAATCCATCAAATAAGGACTAATTAAATATGAATTCTGGTCCTTTATGTAGTCATAGAAATTAATGAAGAGCCAGACACAGTGGCTGAAGCCTGTAATCCCAGCACTTTGGGAGGCTAAGGTAGGAGGATAATTTGAGCCCAGGAGTTCAAGACTAACGGGTAATATAGGAAGACCCCATTTCTACAAAAAGAAACAGCAGAATGCAGTGGTGCAAGCCTGTGATCCCAGCTACTAGGGAGGGTGATGTAGAAGGATTGCCTGAGTCCCAGAGGTCTAGGCTGCAGTGAACTGTGATTGCGGCAATTATGCCCCAGCTTGGGCAACACAGCAAGATCCTGTCTCATAAAAAAAGAAATTAATGAAGATATTTTTAATTGCTATTATGATAAAATGCCTAAGGTATATTAAATGAAACAAAGGTAGATGCAGTGAATAACACACTACTGTTTGTGTAAATAGAAGCTATGTGTATGCATATGTGTATATATATATATTTGTGTGTGTGTAATTGCTTTCATCTCAAAGGATACATAAGAAACGAAAACGTTGGTGATCTCTAAGGAGAAGAACTAAAATAACTAGAGGAAGGAGGGGGGGGGCTTTTGAATTTTGAACCATGTGATTATAGGAACAATTTGAAAGATAAAAATAAAATCAAGAAAAAAGTAGGAGTGGCCAACAGTAAAATGTCGAAGAAAAAAAGAGGGAAAGTAGTAAGAATGAGGCCGGAAAATAGGCTATTCCATTTGACAAGTAAGAGGCCATTGCTGACCTTAGAGCAGTTTCCACTAAATGAGAGGCAGAAGCAAGATGATAATGACGGAGAAAAAAACTATTCGGTAATCTCAGGAAGCAAGCAAATTTTAATTTGCATTTGTTGGAAAAAAATATAATTTTCCTGGACATCTACAAATTATTTTTTATTTTTTTTTAGTATTTAGTGCCGGTGAAAGCATATTGAGAGTACAATTTTGGACAAACTTTTTGATAAGCACTTTGGCCAAATCATCAAAAGTTTTAAAATATTCATTCTTTTGGCTGTTGAATTTTATTAAACACTAAGGAAATATGGGATTTAGACAAGCATGTATTTGTATGAACAAAGATGTTCATCACAAATGTAATACTGAAAGTTTGAGAAGGACCTAAACATCCAAAAATAAAGAAATAATAAATGAAGATTTGTCCATATAATGGAATATGAAACAACTAAAAAACTGTGTCTCCAAGAAATTTTTTTTTTTTGAGTCAGAGTTTTGCTCTTGTTATCCAGGCTGGAGAAGAATTTTTAATGACAGAAAAATGTCCAGAAGATAGTAGTTTCTAAAAGCTAGGAAAACGACCTTCAGTATGATCCCAATTTTATATAACAAATTCATAAGGAAGGAAATTTTTTAACTTACATATTACCAGCTATTATTTCTAGGTTGTAGAATGACACCAGTATAGGTTGGGAGTTTTTGGTTTTTGTTTTTGGGGGGGTTTTCTGTCAGTTTTTATCACTTTTTTAATAGGAATCAGACTCAACTTATGTCATGAATCTATATTATCCAAAACTTTTTTCTTAAAAAGTGATTTTCTAGGCCGGGCGCGGTGGCTCAAGCCTGTAATCCCAGCACTTTGGGAGGCCGAGGCAGGTGGATCACGAGCTCGAGAGATCGAGACCATCCTGGTCAACATGTGAAACCCCGTCTCTACTAAAAATACAAAAAACCTAGTGGCGCGTGCCTGTAATCCCAGCTACTCAGGAGGCTGAGGCAGGAGAATTGCCTGAGCCCAGGAGGTGGAGGTTGCGGTGAGCCGAGATCGCGCCATTGCACTCCAGCCTGGGTAACAAGAGCGAAAACTCCGTCTCAAAAAAAAAAAAAAAAAAAAAAAAAAGTGATTTTCTTAGGCTTCTTCACTGGTGGTAGTAATTGACTTACTTTTCATTACAGTTTTCAGTAATGAAACAGTTGTATCACTTCAGAAGTGAAAAACTCATCTTCAAAGAGATCTCTTTGATAACAGACTTTATCAGTTCCTGACCCTGAAGAACTGGCTAGGCCTATTCATTGGTAGTTTTTGTTGTTGTTGTTGTTCATTTTTGAGATGGAGTAGTCCAGGCTGGAGTGCAGGGGCACAGTCTCGGCTCACTGCAACCTTTATCTACCAGGTTCAAGCAATTCTCGTGCCTCAGCCTCCCAAGTAGCTGGGAGTATAGGCGCATGCAAACATGCCTGGCTAATTTTTGTATTTTTAGTAGAGATGAGGTTTCACCATGTTGCCCATGTTGGTCTTGAACTTCTGACCTCAGGTGACCCACCAGCCTCCACCTCCCAAAGTGCTGGGATCGGCCTGTTCATTTGCTAAACAACTTGCTAACAATTGACCATGCTTGTTCACTGCTAAACAGCAATGTTTGATTCAGATAAATATCTTAATACAGTCACATTTACAAATTTCTACATGTCATGCCTTTAAGGTTGTTCTCAAATAGTCATAAAGCACAGAGGATACTCAGGTATGTAAGATCTTGAAGCCAAGGGAGAGGATGGAAATGGGTGTTCAGCTGGTATTTACTGTCATAAGTGGGATTAGAAATTGTGGGGTTGGGGAATTTAACCAACCATTCTACTTGGCTTTTAATCTCTTAAGTCATGAGTCAAGCCTATTTACACATAAGGGAAGAGATAAGGTAAAAGAAATGGGGAAAAAAAAAAAACTTGGTGGTTGGTATGGGGAATGCAAGAAAGATGTAATTGTGCAGAAATAAAAGGCTTGATGAGCTGGATTGGAAACCCAACACAGTTAGAAAAATTGAGGGTTTTCAATAATCAGGCATATCTCTAAAGTGAATAAAATGAGATTCAATTAGGATAGGGAAGGAAGTGAACAGGATAGATAATGGTATAGCAAAAGGGTGTCCAAGGACAAGAAGTCTCAGAGTTTTGGAAAAGAGAAGCAGCAAGATACTGGAAAGATTGTAGATGGTATAGTGAAAAGAAAGCAAAGCATAATTTCCTAAAATAGTCTTGTTCACTGTTTCCTTTAAGAGTTTTATCCATTGCCGTAGGCACATTTTACTGTCTTTAAAATACAGAATGTAATTTTTAAAGATGGAAATACCTTTGAGGTCAGGTGAGGTGACTCATGCCTCTTGGGCAACCCAGAAGCGCAGATTGCTTGATGAGCTCAGGAGTTTGAGACCAGCCTGGGCAATGTGGCAAAACCCTGTCTCTAAAAACAAAAAAAAATACAAAAGGTAGCCAGGCGTGGTAACATTGTGCCTGTAGTCCAAGCTACATAGGAGGCTGTGTTGGGTGGATCACCTGAGCCCGGGAGTTTGAGGCTGCAGTGAGCCATTGTCAGTGCATTCCACCCTGGGGGACGGAATGAGACCCGGTTTTAAAAAAAGAAATACATTGAAATTAATTTAGGCAATTGTTGTTCAACCTGTGGATAAAAGTATGACAGCTAATGTTGACTTAAAATTATTTTGTATCCAAACAGGAATGATTGTGATAAATATGTTTTTCGTATGCAGAAATATCATAAAGGTAATGGTGGTTTTGTCTGGGGCAACATCAAGAAAAAATTAGTAAGTATTTTTCTTTACCCAACACATATCTCTGAAACAAATTTTACAAGTTATGTAACAGTCCCTGTCCCTGAGGTGCTTATAACCGAGCAAGTTATAATAATGAAGACATGAATGAGGTAAACACGTAAGTACTGTAGGATTACATACAGATGGCATCACAGAGACTGAAACATTGGAGCAAGGGAAAAATGGGTAAAAACTTTGATTTGGGAAATGAGGAAGGGTGGGAAAAATATAAAGGAAGAAATTTCATCAAATCCTATCAGCTTTAAAATGGTTTCAAATATTTTTCAGATTTAGCTACTTTTTTTTTTTTTTTTTTTTTTCAGATTCTAACATTTAAAATCCAACAGAAAAATTTTTAATTGAAAGATGCCTTAATAGAATGATCTGTGTCCTTTAGAAAAGAGTTTAGGATAATCCTTTATCCCTTTGAATTACTTTTTAAATTTTTAGTTTTCTGATTTTAATTTCAATAACAGATTACCAGATATAAGTACTAGTATTCTGGAAAACCTATTTCATCTTAGAGAATGGTAACTTATGGGAACCCCCTTGAGTCCCTTGCTTTATGACACTGAACAAGTTACTTGAGCTTTCTATTATTTTATTCATGTGTGGTATGACAATGGGGGTCACGATTATACTGGTTTATGCTACTGAATGAGTTTTAGGGCTAAGTGATATATGTGCTTTGCCACATCTCAGAAACAAAAATATATTTATATCACAGTCTGTAAGCATGAATTTGTATCCAAAAATTTCTTAAAACGATACTGGCCAGACGCGGTGGCTCACACCTGTAATTCCAGCATTTTGGGAGGCCAAAGCAGGCGGATCACAAGGTCAAGAGATCAAGACCGTGTTGACCTACATGGTGAAATGCCATCTCTACTAAAAATACAAAAAATTTACCTGGGAGTGGTGGAGTGTGCCTGTAGTCCCAGCTACTCGGGAGGCTGAGGCAGGAGAATTGCTTGAACCCGGGAGGCAGAGGTTGCAGTGAGCCGAGATCGCGCCACTGCACTCCAGCCTGGCGACAGAGAGAGACTCCGACTCAAAACAAAAACAAAAACAAAAAAACAGTACTTACTCTTAGTATAAGGGCTATCATATTTTTTATTCTGTTTTTTATCTTTTAAAGATTGCCAGCCATGGCCAATAATTTGATAAGCATTGTAATGTGTGTGAGCATGCACTTCAAACTTGCCATATATATTATTACCATTTTAGCCAAGAATTTCAAGTACAAAGAATTAAAATTTTGCTAGTACAAAACATTGTACTATTATAATAACGGACTGTAGGTAAAAATAGTACAGTATTTACTCTTCCCTATTGTATATAGTAATTACTGTAATAGGACAGTATCGTATGGTAATTATAATTACTATAATTATAATAATAAATTGTGTTTATATTTTAAGTTTAGTAAGTAAATATATTCGTTACTTAATTACTCAGTACATCTCGTAACTTTTGGAGGCCTATAGACTATATCCTTTAACCGCAACAGTATTAGTTTATAATAATTTCTTAGAGCTGTGTTTGCCAGCAGTGGGTAACAGCATTGAGTAAGTCATAGTACTTGCCCTGGATAAACCCAAGAGAATTAGGCATTTCACAGATAATTTTAATGTGATAAAGTATTGTTATAGGCATATGTTCAAAGTACTCTGGGGATAAGCATGCTAATTGTCTAGGTTTGAGGTAGGCTTCACCAGGAGGTACCATTTAGCTATTAATATTAACTCTTTTATAGGTTGAAACTGATTTCTCAGCTCCAGCATCAAGAAGGAAAACCCCATTTAACCCAGGTAATATATCTTTCTTTTTGGCTCAGTTCTATTATAAGGTAAGTTCTTTATTTAAATGATATTAAAATTAATTGCTCTCAAGTGGACAGACTTGGCATTTCGTTCCTTATAGTTTTCAGTTTTATCGAAAGTACTTTTAGAAATGTATTAATCTTTTTATTATACTTCTCTTTACAGATTTAGGAGAAAACTCCAGTGTTGGAAAACTTTTCACTAATGCTATGGAATCTTTAGATGATGAAGAAGAGAAAGATCATTATTTTTCAAACTCTGATTCTGCAGAGTAAAATGAGAAAATATGATTCCTGGGAGTTTTACCATGAAGCAGACAGTGTACTATTTTCTTTGTAGTTTATGAAAATGTGGACTTTTTTGAAGGTCTCATGTGTTTGTATTCAAACTAAAATATCCTCATTGCTGCAGCTTACTAAAAATTTAAAGAAAAATTGCTTTTGCTTGTGTAGATATCTGTAAATTTGTTTTTGCACATTAAAATATATATAGATACTTTTTAAATGATAATCTCAGTCTGTTTACTTTAAGAAAATCATTTCCCTTTTTTTTTTTTTTTTAATTTCAAGAAAATTTTGCTACCATTTAAGTAAAGGAAGGCGAAAGGATGACAGAGGTTGTACTGGCAGCTACTGAATTCACGAAAACTTTTAAGTTAGCATTTGTTACCAGTTGTTCAAGCCTGATGTTTAAATTACACATTGTTGAAACTGACATGCTTGTCTCCTGATTTTTTTTTTAACTTGTGATTGGTATGTCTATGAAACCTATGTAAATTTAGTTTATTACTTTCCCATTATTTTACTAGGTGAAATTAGAAAACAAAATCTCTTCTTTATTTACATATGCAGATACAGCTTAACTGTTTTGACTAGATTAGACCTTCAGTTAATAGATTCACCATTAGGAGTCAAATTAATATGTGAAATTTCTTTTAGAAATAAATTTTCGTTTGTTATGAAACTTGACAGGATATTTTCCCTCTGGCTACACATTCAGCTACAACTTGTTCTCTAGTTAGACTGTTCAAATAAAGTTAGTTTGCTTTTATAGTATTTGTTCCTTGTTTTTTGTTATTAATTACTGGATGATAGATATAAAAACAGATCACATTTTGTTACTGGTCCTGTTTAAGTTTCCTCAAGAACAAATACACAGGTAATAACATTTTCTTGTTTCTTAAGTATTTTAGTCAGAGCAGGCATGGTGTCATATAGTGTAGTCCCAACTACCTTGGAGGCTGAGGAAGGAGGATTGCTTGAGTGTAGGTGTTCAAGACTGAAGTGTGCTATGAGCATGCCTGCATCTAGCCACTGCACTGTAGCCTGGGCAACAGAGAAAGACTCCTTCTCTTAAAAAAAAAAAAAAAAAGAATTTAGATGTAATAATGAGCAGTTACATATGACGTATAGAAACACAGGATGTAAAAAGAACAGTGCAATTGGACTAAGATAATTCTTTAAACGCCTAACCATAATTATTTCTGACATAAAGACCCTTGGTCAATACAGGATAGATCAAAACAAAGGGTTATTTTGTAGTGGCCCAAAAAAATACTGTAGAACTTGAGTTGCCAATATTCGATCTACTGCTATACTGCCTCAAGTTAATGGATAGCATTTTAGGGGTAAAGAAGGTGTTTAAGTCCCTTAACAGTAAAAAGGTACTTGAAATGTCATAAGCTTGACTGAAACCAAGAGTCTGACCCCCTACTGCTCATGTTTCCTGTGTCCTATCAGAACTCCTTCAGCACCTTCCCTATTCTAAAGTATGTCACCTGCTAGGTACCTGGTTTGTCCCATTTCTTTCCATCAGGCTGTAAGATGAACTAATTAGGTTTAAGGTAAGTAACCCCCAAAGGAGACTTAGAAGTGGAAGAGAAAAATAAAGACTTAATAATAACTTGGACTGATAATGGTTAATAATAGTTAACCATAATGACTACCAATGAGAGTATAGGAGGAGGCTGTTAATAAGCCTAAATATGGATAGAGCTCTCCACACAGCAAGCATACATAAATAAAATCCTCAAGGTTATATCTGTAACAATTTATGTAGTTCTTTTGTCTGATGGAGACACACAGATGAGTCAGCATGTGGTGCTACCTGTGTGGGAGGTGCTGCAAGGTCAGCCAGCCAGCCTCTGTGTGAGATTGTTGAGGGACTGCATGAATCTGGTTTGCAGCTGGGGCGGAGCACCACCAGATGTCCCTACCCACAGGCCCTGCTGACAGTGTAGCAAGAGCTTGATACATGAAGATGTAGCACAGTGGAACCAGAAAAAAAGGCTCCTTTCCTGCTCCTGTCAAAGCTTAGCATTGTGCTTACTACTAGAAGAGAAATACTCAAAAAGTCCAGTTATAATGAATTGATAACTGCACACTAGGCAATAACTTGTAGTGCTTCCTCTCTCATGTTTTGATAGAATAATTCAATAGCAGACATAGGAAGTCAGCTGCTTTCAGATATGAGAGTTGATACTATCTCAAAGGAGCTAAACAATTGGGAGTAACTTGTCTCCTTTTTCAACACCATAGAGTGAAAGAGAATGATACCTAGTTTCTGGGTTCTTCTAGATTTGCCAGTCAAAACCTGAATAAGTCACTTGTTTCTGGCCTCACTTTATCATTTGGTAAGGAAGGAAATAAGCGATTTGAATTACATGTGTTCTGAAGTCCTTGCCAGAATTAAGGTAAGGAAAGCTCTCTGGGGTGAGGCTGGTTCAACTACTCAACAATGTAATAGGGGTAAAAATGAGGCCAAGAATAAGACTTACATAATTAAAGGCGACTTTAGTGCTACACTGACTAGAAGATGGCATATATATTGCAGATAGAAGTGAAGCCTTCTCAGTGCCATCACAAACAATAGAATGGATCAAAATGGTAAATGTAAGGGGGGTCAATATAATGGGCCTGCACTTGGTAATTTATATTAAAAAGAAATATACCAGTTCTTTTGAGTATATTTCAGCAACAAAAAGAGTAATGTAGCTGGGAGTATTAGTCTATTCTCATACAGCTATGAAGAAATACCCAAGGCTGGGCAATTTATAAGGAAAAGATGTTTGACTCACAGTCCCACATGGCTTGGGAGGCCTCAGGAAACTTCTTATAATCATAGTGGAAGGGAAAGCAAACGTCCTTTTTCACATGGCGGTAGGAGAGAGAACTGCAGAGACAACAGGAAAAGCTCTTTATAAAACCATCAGATCCTCTGAGAACTCACCATCACTAGAACAGCTTCGGGAAACCACCCCTATGATCTAATCCCTTCCCACGAGGTCCCTCCCCAACACATGGGGATTATCATTCCCACTACAATGCAAGATGAGATTTTTGGGTGGGGACGTAGACAAACCATATCAGAGTTCGTAGTAACAGATTTGACAGTACCTTACTGGGATATACCTCTGGTCAGATAAACATTCAGTTAAGTTTTCTACTTTCCTAGTTACTGGGTCATTTATCTCACAATCCACCTATCACCCACAGCTTACCAAGTACATATATTTAGAATCAGTACATTTAAAGTATACCATCTACACATAGGGACAATCAACAAGTTGGCTATAGTCAGAGGCATAATCAACTTTACTATTTATCACATTAGTACATACTTAAATCTTAGGAACATTCCAAAGTGCATCTCTTAACTTAGCTTTTACTTTCTTAAACTATCCTTAGTAGTAATACTTTTAATAAACCTTGTTTTATTTAATTAAAAAAATGAGTTTTGTAATTAGTCAAAATGATCACTGAACATCACATTTTTAAAAATTATATAATCTATATAAATAAAAATGTATACAATATAAAATATTTAAATGATAAGGAAATACTCTTATTTACAGATTTTAAACTTATAATCACAAACAGCAATGATTACTGAAGTACATTTAATATTGTGAGTTATTTGATAACCCCATCTTTAGCAGCTTGATCATGCATCAGATTTCAGTCTGCCTTGGTTAAGATCATTTGGTAACATTTGTATGTCAAATACATAGTGAATATATCTGTAGATCTCCTCAGCCTTCTGATGAGTTACTTGTGCACAGATGGCTATTTCTTGAGGTGAGCTGAAAAATAAATGAGACAAAATCATTACACTAGGACTTTTGGCTTTTACAAAATTTAGTATTAGGTAATACTAAACACAGTAGCCCTTAGGAAAATCATCTCAAACATTATCCATTGAGCTGATATGTCTTTAACAATAGTTTAGATAAAACAGTTACATGTTTCCTTTCCTTAAAATTATCAGCAATAACAATTTCAGAATCTTCAATGAACTGAATGTGTTTGTGTTCCCCAAAATTTTTATGTTGAAGCCTTAATCCCAATATGATGGTATGTGGAAGTGGCAACTTTGAGAAGAGAATTCGTTGATGCAGGAGGATGTCCTAGGGCTCTTAGAAGAAGAAGTAAAAAGATAGCTAGCTCTGTTTCTGCCATGATAGGATACAGTGAGAAGTTGGTAGTCTGTGACTCTGTAGAAGGCTCTCTCTAGAACCCAGCCATGCTGGCACCCTGATTTCAGACTTCCAGTGTCCAGAACCAGGAATAAATAAATTTCTATTGTTTATAAATTACCCAGTTTATGGTATTTTATCATAGCAGCATGAGCTAAGACAACATTTGATGTATCTTCGCTTTAATTCAAATGAATTACATTATAAAATCTCCCTCTTCAAGAAATATAATGATCAAAACTAGTAAATGCTCAAACATTTTTCTAGTTACATATAGAAGTGAACAGCCCAGAAAGGTTAGATTGCAAGGTCAAATGTAACTGCTATTTATTGTCTCTCCACAGAGCCCTAAGCTTCTCAAAGAAATGCCTACACCTCTTTTCTTTTTTTTCAATTAATGTCCCTCAGCTTCATACAGTAATTAATATATGTTGACAGGCAAAAAATGTTTACTGAATAAAATAATCCAACAGGCACTATTCTTAATTTTTTTTTAACATTTAAATTCTATGAAATGCTTTTAAGAATCTTTTAAAAGTAATCATTTAAAAATATTACAACAGACATACCTGTTAGCCATCTTTTTCACAGATGAAAACTGGTGACACATATTTAATGCAGTTATATAACTTATATTGGGAATACTTAAATAAAACTGGAGTGCCTCACTTTTACTACTATTCATCACTGTTGGAACATGAATACCAACATTCTTTCTTTGTTCCACTAAGGACAGTTCCTTTAGCAAATCTGCAGTTTCTTCTTGGCAGGAACTGAAAAGAATTCGGATTCCAGCGCCAGTTAAGGTAGTCAGTAGGCTGTCATAGCTCTTTGTTCTCCTAAACATCCTTGATATGTCTCCTAAATATTTACATTTAGGGAAAGGCAAACTTTAGTAAATAACATTAAGTAGAATCATTAATATATTTTATATTATTAAAATCCCAAGATCTACACCATTGAGCAAACTAGTGCCACATTCTGCTAATGAGAAACCCTATAATTAATGTTTCTCAAATATCTGAGAAAGAAAATAGGGACAACTATGAGTGCCTTGAGCTGGAATCAACAAAGAAGGGTAAGTTGATTTGGAGGTAATGCTAAAAAAAAAAAAGAAGGGTGAATAAGGAAGAGCTTACATTCCTAGATAATTAACTCCAGAAGGCCAAGACTGTACTCGTCTCTAATTTTTCATGCTGGCTCTGATGAAGGGGGCATTAAGTATTTGTTTAACTGATATAAAATTATTTATTCCAAAGAATAACTCAACAAATACCCTGTACACCCATTTTAATATCATCTTGAGAATTACTTCCCTACCCTTTCTTGTTTTCTATTCCATATTCTACTTACACACTTTTATTGGTATTTCCTATTATGGCCCCCGATACTTTTCTATAACTTTTGCCATGTTACCTTCCTGTGTATTCCAAATCTATTTTCTTTATCCCTGACTTTTCAAATTAAAAAGAAGCCTAGGTGTGGTGGCTCACATCTGTAATCCCAGCACTTTGGGAAGCTAAGGCAGGCGGATCTCCTGAGTTCAGGAGTTTGAGACCAGCCTGGCCAACATGGTGAAACTCCATTTCTATTAAAAAGACAAAAATTAGCTGGGTGTGGTGTTGGGCACCTGTAATCCCAGCTACTAGGGAGGCGGAGGCAGGAGAATTGCTTGAACTTGGGAGGTGGAGGCTGCAGTGAGCCGAGATGGCGCCATGACCTCCAGCTTGGGCGACAGAGACCCTGTCTCAAAAAAAAAAAGAAAAAGGAAAAAGAAAAAAATTGGGTAACTAAAAGATAAAATGACTCATCTAAGGCCACATGGTTCACCAATGACAGCATGGGGATGAAAAAGCTGCCCAATTCCCACAACAATATTTTACATAAACTATACTATTACTGAAGTATAATTCTTCAATTCTTCCAAAGTAGCTTTCACTTAGATGATTTTGCTTAGTAAATGTCACAAGATGAGTAGGACAAATGTATTATCAATTCCCCAGAGGGAGTGATTTGTCAATGCAATGTCACATAGAGAAACCAGAAATCACACAGAGATACCAATGTCTTCTGATTCCATATCTCATGATCTTTTCCCTGTTCTTGAGGGCTTGCCATAACTGCAGAAATTCTCTACCTAAGCTCCAATCCTGCATTTCCAAATGCATTCTAGGCACCCTCTTCAGTGACCTGTTGAGAACTCAATCTTAACGTGTTCAGAATTGAACTTCCCTTGCCCCTCATATCTGTTGCTTCCCTTATGTTCATAGCTGCAATAAACAGCACCACTACTTAACTGCCCAATAACCAAGAATTTGGTCAACTTAGTAATTCTCAACTCCTTCCACCAACTCTTGCTTATCCTAAACATCTCCTGAATGCTACTTCTCCCTACTGCTGCCTTATTTAAGGCCCTCATTCTTCATGAGTTCCTGAAAAAGTCTTATGTTTGGCAGACTTGCCTTCAATTTTGGACCCTTCAGTTCTCATAAGCTGCATTTAAATACAATGACTAACAAAAACCATTATGGCTGTGTGAAAATATGAAATGACATTCACCAGTAAGGTGTTTTCTATTTTAAGAGTTTCCCACATCCTAATAATAGAAGAATAAACTAAGTTAACAGTCAACTTCCTTTACAGTCTTATAAGCAAAGATATTTAAAAATACAAACCTGTTTTTTCTCTGTCCTTTTCCACAATCACACATATTCTTTCAAACATGCTCTGCAGGTGCTGGATCTGCTCAATGAGCTTGTTCTTATTGACACTATTTAACATCTCAGATTGAGACCTTCTTTCCACCACCATGCGGTTACTCACAATGTAATCACAGCCATTAAGAGGACAAACTTCTACTTGTAACCCATGAATTGCTCTTAGGGAAGAAATTACTTCTAATCCAGAAGTGATTTCATGACCACCTACAAGAATACAGGTTCCTTTTCCTTCCTGCAGAAGTCTAAGAGAAGTATGTGTACCAGCTAGATGTGGTCTTGAATTGGAACAGAATGCCCCTGATGTGCTAGAATCCTCCAAAGCATTACCATCCTGAAAAAGTGGAAAACACTGGTCACAATCAGGTTAAATCCATATAAATGCTATAAACATCTCACATCCAAAGTTGATTTTCCTTACTGATAATGTCCAGTTTTCCTCCTTTAACTTGACCAAAGTGACAATAAATGAAGGAATAGGTAAGTCACTACTCTTATACCTCAAAAAATTGTAAAGCTATAATTAACAACAGAAGCTAAGAACAGTAGGATGTAAAGAAATAGGAGAAAGTCTAAAAATGAAAAGGAAAGGAAATAAGTGTTAAAAAAGAAAATTACAGTTTTTAGCCTAGAGAAAACAAATGAATGGAAGGTGAAATAACCTTACAGCAGATTAGAATTCATCGTGAAGAATAAGGAAACTAGAGAAGACATTTTTGAAAAATAACAGGAAGATTCGATAACCAGAAAGTATCACCAGCTAAAAACAACTTAACCTGTTTAGTTTTTTTAAAATACTTAAAAATGCCTAACTGGCATGTTGTTTCTGACCTTGGTTCATTCCTTACTTTCTCGGACAAGAGAAAGAAAAACAACATGGAAGTGAGAATTCTGGACGTTAATTAAGCCGGAATATACCCAGCTTTCCTTTCCAAAGTAATCTGCCAAATCCTGTGAACCATGAGCTCCTCTTTTTGCAGAGGCACAAGGTGTGGGAAACATTAGTGCTAGATGTCCAAACCTCTGTCCCCCAGAACAGTTAAACATTTATTGTAAGTGCAAATAAAAAATAAATCTACTCCATAAAAGCAAAAAGTAGTTCTCAATCTCGATATCTGGTATAGAGGGAAAATCTCAGAATTGGTATCTACACACTGGCCCTCCAGCCCTCATGTGGGCTTGTAGCCAGAATACACAATACCCGTGTGATCCACAAAAACCTTAAGTAATAAAATGTGCTCTCCAAAAAGAGATGCAAATGGCTCTTAAGAGCTATATGAATAACCCATACTAAATTTCATATATTTCAAGGGACTCCGAATATCTAAAACAATCTTTAAAAAGAACAAAGTTAGAAAACTCAGACTTACTAATTTCAAAACTTACTATAAAGCTACAGGAATCAAGACAGAGTGGTAGTGGCACAGAAAAAGATTTATATGCCAAAGAATTGAGAGCCTAGAAATAAACCCTCACATATATGGTCAACTGATTTTAAGCAAGATAGCCATGCACCACCACCAACAAAAGTTGGACTTTTACTTTACATCATTAACAAAAGTTAACTCAAAACGGATCAAAGGTCTACAATGAAGAATTAAAACTATAAAACTCTTAACAAGGAAACATAAAGGAACATCTTCATGACTTTGGATTTGGCAAGATAGTCTCTTCCCATACTTGTGTTAGCAGATTGCTCTAGTTACTTGGTGTTTGCTAGCCTGGTGGGAGAACTAGGAGTGTGGAATTAGTGTTTTCTGTTGTCCTGGTTCAGCCATAGGGCAGGACCTGTGTCCCTAGGTCTGGAGGACAGGAATTTCTCAGTGATCCCACTCTCCCTCTCAGTGATTAGAGATGTCTAATTGTCTAGGCTTAAGATGTTTTCCTGCCCCAAGAAAAATACCCAAGAGGGTATTTTTCTTGTTTCCTTCCTGATCTGCAGTCTTCACCTAAGCCCTGAGGGCAATAGAGTTCACTGATCTTCCCTAGCGGTTTAAAGCTTTTTGTTCCATTGCGGAAACAGAGAAGGAACAAGGTGGGGTATGGTTCCTTTTCCACAGTAATTGCTTGTCTCTTCTCCAAGGACTGTACTAGGAAAATGGCTTTTTCTCATTCTCAGTCTTTTTTGTGAATGCCTGATGAGTGTGTGCAGAAGAGCCCATGAGTGGTTTTAAATTCCCCTTCTGTCTACAACTCCCAGGAGCTCTAAACTAGTCCATTGCCTTTTGCAATTCAGTAATAGCTGAATTCTTTTCTTTTTTAGACAGTGTCTCACTTTGTTGCCCAGTCTGGAGCTTGGCGGCGCGATCACAGCTCACTGCAGCCTCAACCTCCCAGGCTCAGGTGACCCTTCCACCTTGGCCTGCCGAGTAGCTGGGACTACAGGTGTGCACCAGCATGCCAGACTAATTTTTTGGGTTGTTTAGTTTGTTGTTGTTGTTGTTGTTGTTGAGACGGAATCTCACTATGTTGCTCAGGCTGGAGTGCAGTAGCACAATCTCGGCTCACTGTAACCTCTGCCTCCCTGCTCCAAGGAATTCTCCTGCCTCAGCTTCCTGAATATGTGGGACTACAGGTATGTGCCACCATGTCTGTCTAATTTTTTTTTGCATTTTTAGTAGAGACAGGGTTTTACCATGTTGGCCAGGCTGGTCTCAAACTCCTGACCTCGTGACCTACCTGCCTTGACCTCCCAAAGTGCTGGGATTATACACATGAGCCACTGTGCCTGGCCAGCTGAATTATTTTTACTAGATTTTATACTGTCCAGTGATTGTCATGAATCAGCAAGTTTTTCACTGGAGGGGCCTGTTTTTCCTTAAATATCAGTTTAATTGTTTGCCCTACAACCTTAGCTCTGTAATGGTTTCAAGAAAACAGGATTTTGCAGATGACTGGCTTTTCGTTATAGTAAGGATGGGAGCAACACTCTTTCCACCTTTCTACATCAAAAATTAAGATGAACTTTACACCTTTTAACATGCTAACCTATGATCGACATCCTAATTATTCAGAAATTATCACTTACATTTATTAAATCAGTAAAAAATAATTAATATACGTAATGAAGGAGGAAATGGCCCCTATAAGAACAAGAAGAAAATACTGGAAGTACTTAGTTATCTTAGAGTATGGCTTTCTAAAGATGACAACAAGGTCAGGAAGTACAGGGAAAAAAATATAGACTGCATAAATAAGTTATGTTTTATATAGCAAGAAACACTAAACACAAAACAAATAAGCAAGTAAAACATGAGGAATATCGTTTATAATACATGTGACAATGCAAATATTAGTATTTTTAATCTGCGAAGATTTTTGTCAGGGTATTTAGTCTACTTAATGTCTTTTCAAATTTACCTCAAATTCTTTCCCCTCCTGATTTCAAGTAGTAAGAAGCATACTATATGTAATTTTATTCAATAATAGTAGAAAACTTAAAAACCTGTTTCCATTAAAATCTACAAATCCTTTTTCATAGTTTTCTTCAAAGTATCACTTGCCCTTATCTGTTTTTTAGTTAGGACATACCAAAGCAGAAATACTGCTTAAAGTGTTAGTGCTAACCAGTGCTTACTTCTCTTTTCAAAATACTGAGCACTGGAGTGTGGTGTGGGGGTGAATAGGCACCTACAGTTATTAGAAGCCCAAAGAGCAGTGTGGAGGCACCCAGCCTCTGTAGCCTCATCTCCATTGTTTAGGCATAGCCCAGGGTCAGGAGGGACTTTGCCTTGTGAAGAAATCCTAGGATACTGAGACACTTGCAGATGCTACTAGTATAAATTATAGCTGAAGAAACTAGACAGAGACTACACTACTGTATCCACCTAGAACAAAGGCCAACACACCCCACCAAACTGACACCCTAAGACCCATTCATACAAGTAAGTCTTTCCCTGGGAAATCAACTCCATAAAACTGGATGAGGTGAATGTCCACCAGACGTGTAGAAATCAACATAAGGACACATCTTACACTTTATACTATAGATGAGGATATTGAAGCTCAAAGAAATTAAGTACTTTCTTGTTCTCCAGTTTATTACAAATACTTAATACAGTCAATCTTTTCCTAATAATGCCTTCAAGAAGTAACTATGCCCCCCCCAAAAAAAGCTGGGGACAATTTAAAACTGGAAACACAAATATGAGGACCATGGTGTGGACACTGTTGAGCTTGTGGCTAAGGCAGCGTGTGGTGAAACACCTTGGGGATAAAGAGAAGCAGAAGCAGATAGTGGAATAGTGGTTAGCAGAGGGTTAAGATGCGGACAGCGGGTGTTGGTCAAATGATAAAAAATCTCAGATAGGAAGAGTAAGTTCAAGAGGTTGAATGTACAACATGGTGATTCTACTTAATTACAAGGTATTTTATAATAAAAATCACTGCAAGAGTAAATTTTAAGTGTTCTCAACACAAAAAACACTAAATACTTGAGGTAAGACTGTATTAATTAGCTTGATCTAACCATTCCACAACGTATACATATTTCAAAACATGTTATACTTGATAAAGATATATAATTTTTATGTCAACTTTTTAAATTATTAATTTTTAGCAAGTCTATTTTCAGTCTCACTCCTAAATTAAAGAAACAAATCAATATATACAGTTCCTATTATCACTTTAACCCCTATTTAGCAAAATTACTGTAACTATAAACTATTAAAAAAGGAAAACAGTTTTACAGTGATTCTTCTGAAATAGTACAATAGGGAGAAGGTAAAACTGGACTACTTAGTAGCCATTCTGAAAGGAAATGGAAAAAAACTTCAAGGAAATCAGTTGGTACTCCTAAATTCCTTTACCCAATAAAAAGAGACTTACATACCCAAAGCCTTCGTGAAAAGTTAATCTGGGAATTAGTTCTAGTTCTTTTTTTTTTTTCCCCCCAGACACAGTCTTGCTCTGTCACTTAGGCTGGAGTACAATGGCATAATCTTGGCTCACTGCAACCTCTGCCTCCCGAGTTCAAGCGATTCTCCTGCCTCAGCCTCCTGAGTAAGTGGGACTACAGGGATGCATCACCACACTGTCTAATTTTTGAGTTTTTAGTAGAGATGGAGTTTCACTATATTGGCCAAGCTGGTCTTGAAGTCCTGACCTCAAGTGATCCACCCACCTTGGCCTCCCAGAGTGTTGGGATTACAGGCGTGAGCCACTGCGCCCGGCCAGGGAACTAGTTCTGAACACATAATTTCAGTTAATTTTACCTTGCAGAAAGTCCTATTTTCTCACATCCTTTTAATAAAATTATCAAGTTCTTTTACACAGTGTTATAAAGAAAACAAATAACATTATCTAAAAAATTAAAACCTAAGCATCCTGTGAATTGCCCACATAATTTTGCGTATTGATTTCTTGCTTGAAGACATTTTCTTTATAATTTTTTTGTTAATTTTTCTTTGACCTAGTTATTTAATGCAAAACACACACATAGAAAGAAAAAGAAAAACTTCTGGTAATCTGAAGACATTTTTCCTTTCTTTGATACATACCTTTTGTGGAACTGGAAATTTTCTACATTCTTTCTGTAAATCAACAGTAGTGAATGGTGGTGTGGTAGACTGCACGTTATTATGATTCTGAGGTTTGAAGTCTGAGACTTCAGAAATTGTATCCTTTAAATTAAGTGATGGCTGTTTTCTGTGCTTTGGTGACTGATGAACTATTGGAGTAGAATGCTCCTTGGACTGCAGTGAAGATCCAGAAGGCACTGAATTGAAACAAGGGTCCTGTTGTTTGTTTTTCTTAACAGTGCTTGGGTTAACTGCAATATTAGATTTTCTTTTATCGTTTACATTGTTCTCCTCCTCACTTGAATCATCTGGTAAAATAATTCTGGATAATTTCTTTTTTGAACATGCACAATTTTTTTCCATCATTTGTTTCAGCATTACTGCACGTCGAGTTTTATATTTTTTACTCCTATTTGCAAAGGAATCATCAGCTGTTAAGTTAAAATCAACACAAACTTCTTCTTCACTTGATTGGCTTTTGCAAGACTCCTCTTCATTAACACAAAAACTATCCTCTAAATAGGTTTCATCTTGTTCAGGAATCTACAATAAAAACACAAGAATATTTTACATTTATTTCAGACAACAGGTATTTAAAATATGCTTTTAAGCACATGAAATCTTCATTAATATTTGTTTCATTTACTTTATTAATTCAGCCACTTACTCAACTAACATATACTAAGTACATTCTTTATGGAGGAAAATGAGAAGTTTGAGGATAAGGGAAAAGTGTAATTTACCATCTAGAAATGTAAGGTCTAGTAACAGGCAGGTAGAAAGTAACTAATAATAGATAAATGCTATATAATAAGCACAAAAATACAGAGAGTACACATAACCTAGTTGAACATGGCAATTTATAAACAAGACTATGAAAATGTTATTCATAAATGACATAACCTATAATTTTCAGAATATAACATTTTTATGAAAAAAACAAATTTTAATCAACCCAAAACAGGATCTTTTTTATTTTTTGAAATGGAGTTTTGCTCTTGTCGCCCAGGCTGGAGTACAATGGCGCAATCTCGGCTCACTGCAACCTCCACCTCCCCGGTTCAAGTGATTCTCTTGCCTCAGCCGCCCAAGTAGCTGGGATTACAGGTGTGCACCACCACGCCTGGCCAATTTTTGTATCAGAAGAAACAAGGTTTCAACATGTTAGCCAAGCTGGTCTCGAACTCCTGATGTAAGGTGATCCACCAGTCTCGGCCTCCCAAAGTGCTGGGATTATAGGCGTGAGCCACCAGGCTCAACCAAAAAGGGATCTTAATAATTCATTTCATCCACCTTCCTTACCTTAGGCAGAAATTATCTCAAATAGCTCTGAGAGCCCACTTTTAGAAACAAAATGGGGGCGTCATTAACAAGAACATATTTCAACATCACCATCCAGAAATTCTCCATTATATTTCTATAGTTCATACCTGTGAGAAAATGTTTATGTTTTTATGTGTCTTATGAATCATTTTGTACTTATTGTTCATCATTGGACTACGCAAAGATTTCATGTAAACAGCTCTCATTTCAGACTCTGTGTAAAGATAAGAATTTAAGATAAAGTAGCAAAATTATTTAAATGAAAACCAGCAAAGTATTTAACTTCAACTTCTTTCAAATTTACGTGATTCAAACCTTGTGCAAATATTTTACACAAAAGATAATATATATTTTAAAATGTCTATAAACAATTATTCAAAGCTATAAAGTTAGGAGATTTGTCTTTGAAATCAGATGATCTAGTTGAGTGATCATGGACAACTTAAGTTTCCTGCTTTAGCTATCTCTCTGAAAATGAGGATTCAAATAGTGCCTCTTCACTCAAAACAAAGGTATACAAAGACCTTAAAATGGTACCAGATTTATAGAAGTTTCAAAAAAAAAATAAGAAATCTAGACCGAAAAGCAAATATGCACTAAAGACATTAAAAGCCATAGCCAATAAAAAGTATGTTTCATAATTTTCAGTTAAGCAAAACCCAGGAAACACATTGGTTTTTTTTTATGTATATTATTTGTTAAAGTTATAATATAATGAATGGTATTTGAGACAGGATACATAAAAACAAAAGTTCATGTGAATTTTGAGGTTCTTTTAAAAAAAACCTTTGAAACTGTACACAGTTCAAACATACTGTGTCTAAAATGGCATTAATTTCAGATCTCTTTAATCACCATCTAAACTGTTGCATCTGTAGCCTTCCCAATATCAGATAATAGGGACTATGTCCTTCTTGTTGTTCAAGCTTACTGTCTCCTTTCTTTCTAATCCATCGGAAAATCCTGTCAGCTTTATGTATCCAGAATCCAATCTTTCTCACTCTCCTCAGTGCTACCATGTTGGTAGAAGCCACTACCATTCCTTGATTGGAGGACTGCTACAGTCTCCTAACTGATCTCAATCTACTTCTGTTCCCCTGTAACACAGAAGCTAGAGAGATTCTACTAAATTATGTCAGATTATGATATGGCTGCTATTTATCTGATCTTCCTACTACCTTCCCTTTTCCCTCATTCCAGTCCTTCGACAGGCCAGGTATATTACTGACTCAGGGCCTTTGCACTGGCTGTTGTCTTTGTATCAACATTCCTCCACTGGATTGTATTGTAAACCTGCAAAAGCCACTTTTATTAATGAACATCAAGGATATAAAATCTTATCCTGCAAATTATATTAGCATTAAGGGCAGTACTAAGAACACTGTCTTTAAACACTTTTTTTCTTTACAATCATGAACTTTGGGAAATTTTGCCACTTTAAATAATATCAGAAACTGCAAAAGCAGAATAAATGGTGAGATCTGTGAAAAATTACTGAAGAGATAATCAGAATATTTCTCACTTCTGTTACAGCCAATCTGAATCATCTCCTCTAAATGTATTTTATGTAAGATCTGTTCAAGCATTATATAAACACATCATTTTCTCAAAGTAAACTGCCCTTACTTGGTACATTTAATAAATTTAGCTTTGTACTTCAGTTGGTTTTAACAATCTACATCACTGAACCACTCTTCTTCTAGTCTTTGATGAAATGTCACCTTCTCAATAAGGTCTATTCCTAATTGCCTTATTTAAAAATCACAACTAGGCGGAGTGCAGTGGCTCACAGCTATAACCCAGTACTCTGGGACACCAAGGTGAGAGGATCGCTTAAGGCCAGGAGTTAGAGACCAACCTGGGCAACATAGTGAGACTAAATGTCTAAAAAAGACCAAAAGAATTAACGGGCATGTTGCACATGCCTATAGTCCTATAGGAGGCTGAGGCAGGAGGATCTCCTGAGCCTATGAGTTCAAGGCTACAGTGAACTATGACTGTGCCACTGCACTTTAGTCTGGGTAACAAAGTGAGAGAGACTCTGTCTCTAAAAAAATAAAATTTAAAAATAATAAAATTGCAACTTGTCTGTTACTTACACCCTCAAGCCCAGCTACTCCAAATCTTTCTTGTCTTGTCCAACTTTTTTATTTTTCTATGATTTTTTATCTTGCAGTAAACTAAGTAAATTAGTTAGTATGTATATCTCTTTCCATTTGAATGTAGGCTTCATAAGAAGGAATTCTTTGTCTATTTTGTTCATTGATATAGCGTCCTTAAATGCCTTACATATAACCAGGCAATAGAAGGCACTAAACACTTGTGAAATGAACATTTGACACTTGAGCAACCCAGGTCATTCTGAAGAGAAATATTCAAATTAGCAGAAGTCTATAAACAAATAAGTCTAAAATAAAGCAAGTATTAAAGAATTTGAATGAAAACGACCAAATAAATATTTTGCACATACCACATTTAATTACCTTTAAGGTCCAGTTTCATTAAACACTGATTAAAAGATTTAAATGTAAGCACATAAAAACATTTAAAAAATTTTTAAGAATCATTATAACATTTACCATTAATAGCCTGTGAAAGCTGAGTTTCATCATTTAAAAAGTCAAGCAATGAAGAATCCTGTTCATTTTCAGACTCATCGTTTTCATCTGATGAAACACATTCTGCACCTTCTTCAGAAAGTTCTGCTTCATCATCTAAAAACTTCCTAGCTACATGCTAAGACAAATTAGAAAACATAAAGATACCATTGAGGAAATAATTTTATTTCATGATTGGAAATAATTCTGGTAAACTGATTTCTTATCAATGCTTTCTAGATTAATAAAATAATAAAAATAGAAAATTTCTACGCCAGGCATGGTGGTGCACACCTGTAATTCCAGCACTCTGAGAGGCCAAAGTGGGTGTATCACCTGAGGTCAGGAGTTTAAGACCAGCCTAACATAGTGAAACCCTCTCTCTACTAAATACAAAAGAAAATTAGCCAGGTGTGATGCACATGCCTGTAATCTCAGCTACTCAGGAAGCTGAGGCAGGAGAATCACTTAAACCTGGGAGGCGTAGGTTACAGTGAGCTGAGATGGTGCCATTGCACTCCAGCCAGGGCAACAAGAGCAAAACTCCATCTTAAAAAAAAAAAAAAAAAAAAAAAAAAAAAAAAAAAAAAATTCCAAGAAGAAACGACAAAGTTACATTTCTATTTAAAAATTCTGATAATTCTGGCCGGGTGCAGTGGCTCAAGCCTGTAATCCCAGCACTTTGGGAGGCCGAGGCAGGTGGATCCGAGGTCAAGAGATCGAGACCATCCTGGTCAACATGGTGAAACCCCGTCTCTACTAAAATACAAAAAAAATTAGCTGGGCATGGTGGCGTGTGCCTGTAATCCCACCTACTCAGGAGGCTGAGGCCGGAGAATTGCCTGAATCCAGGAGGCGGAGGTTGCGGTGAGCCGAGATCGCGCCATTGCACTCCAGCCTGGGTAACAAGAGCGAAACTCTGTCTCAAAAAAAAAAAAAAAAAAAATTCTGATAATTCTGTCATAAGTAAAATAAAGTAAAAGTTGGTATATCTGTTTTTTTTTTTTTTGAGACAGAGTCTTGCTCTGTCTCCCAGACTGGAATGCAGTGGCACAATCTCGGCTCATTGCAACCTCCTTTTCCCAGGTTCAAGCGATTCTCCTGTCTCAGCCTCCTGAGTAGCTGGAATTACAGGTGCCTGCCACTATGCCCAGCTAATTTTTGTATTTTTTAGTAGAGATGTGGTTTCACCGTGTTGGCCAGGCTGGTCTCTAACTCCTGACCTCAGGTGATCTGCCTGCCTCAGCCTCACAAACTGCTGGGATTACAGGCGTGAGCCACCACACCTGGGCAATTTTTTTTTTTTTCTTTTTGAGACACAGTCTCACTTTGTTGCCCAGGCTTTAGTGCAGTAGCACAATCTCGGCTCACTGCAACCTCCACCTCCCAGGTTGAAGTGATTCTCGGGCCTTAGCCTCCCAAAAAGCTAGGATTACAGGCATGTGCCACCACACCCAGCTAAATTTTATATTTTTAGTAGAGACAGAGTTTCACCATGTTGGCCAGGCTGGTCTCGAACTCCTGACCTCAGGTGATCCACCTGCCTCGGCCTCCCAAACTGCTGGGATTATAGGCGTGAGCCATCATGCCCAGCCTGCTTGATGTTTCTTAATAAGCATAAAATCTCCTGAGTCTTCCAGCTAAGTTCTTTCAAAAAAATTACTGCACCTCAAAAGAATGTAATCGGAAAGGAAAGGTACTGACAACACTTTTTCAAGTATTTGAAAATTGGACAGAAATAAGAAAAACAATATAATGATCATAAAAGCAAGTATCTTAAAACTCAAATTTCTAACTATATTTTTTGATTTAAAACAAATTCTCAATACACTTGAGTTTTTTGATATTCATTCAAAATAACATAACACTGCAAGATAAAGTATCAAAACACAAAGAGAAACAAAAAAACTGCACTTTGAATTTAATTCCAGTAAAAAAACTAAATGGGTGTCAAAATACTTAAAATTTTTTAAAAGAGAATTCATAGAGAAATCTACTTTGATGTAAAACCAATGATCTTTACTGATAAAACACATATATATAATAAACTAAAAAAAAAAAGATTACCTTTAGTTGACTCTGTCTCTTTCGGACTTTGATGCCTCTTCTGGCATTCCGGTTACAAACCTTAAAGTCTTCTAATTGTGAATATGGGTTGTAAAAATTCTCACTCTCATCACTAGATGATAATTCTGACTATAATAATTCAACAAAAATCTTGCATAAGAAAAAATAGTTGAATTTTTTTATTTTAGTGCATTTCTCAAGGGTTGTTTCTTTTTTCCTTTTTTTCTTTTAAAATATTTGGCCCAATATTTTCTTCCTAGATCAATAAAATTACTCTCACAACTCAGAGTGATGTTATAAATATATAATATTTATATTATAAATACTTAAGAATGCAAAAGTAAGTAACTTAGGTAATATTAAAATGCTAAAATACTAAATTAGGTTATAAGTAATACTAATATATGTATTCATTCAATATAGTATCACATCAAATATATTTGATGACAACAGTTTTAGTTTTTATTTTCATTTTTTCTGCAAATGCTCCGGTGACTTAGAAAACTGATACTTTTAGTTTAACAGTATTTCCTTCAAAAGATCTTCAAAAGCTTAACAAAGAACAATTCTATAAATTTGGCCATCAAAAGCAGTCCAAACATAGGAATCCTTTGAAACCAAGAAACCAATATAACAATAACAAGTTTTGACTATGAGGCCTATCACCATATCTTACAGAATAATATAAAACCAGTCAAAAGAATCAAAAGTTTTTGAAAATCATTTCAATTAACAGCAATAAATTTAGTTTAAAACAGATTGATCATCAGTATTATCAATATTTTAATTCATTTCTTCTAGTTAGGGTAGCAAGCTGTTCTTCTAGTGAGGTCTTATATGAGTACAAAAGGTTAATACGAACCAGTTGCATTTTTAATTACATATGGTTCCCAACTTACAATGGTTCAACTTACGATTTTTAGACTTCACCAAAGTGCAACACTTTATTATTAAATAAGCTTTGTGTTAGATGATTTTGTCAAAATATAAGTGTTTTGAACACATTTAAGGTAGGCTACGCTATGATATTCAGTAGATAAGGTGCATTAAATCCATTTTCAACATACACTGTTTTCAATTTATGATGTGTATCAGGATCCAACTCTATTCTAAGTTGAGGAGCATTTGTAATTTTACACAAATTATCCTAGACTGTATTAGAGAATTAGACAAGATTTGCTAGTCTCAAAATTCAGCTATCAGCTATAAACTGATGATTATCATTAACCTTAAGACCTGCCCATTTACTTGAACTTCAGATTCACAGTCACCAATGCCTGCCAGACACTATGACTTTACTATCCCACAGGAACCTCAAACTCTAACCTGTGCAACACTTAGCTTATCATCTCTTTCTTGTTTTGCCTAAATCTGTAACACACTTGCCAAACAGCTCAAGGCAACCAGAGAGACATCCTGGACTCCTTCCTTTCCTTCTTTCAAACTCATTCAGTAATCAAATGAAAGAATAAGCACTTCTAACACCTGACTTCAATTTTTCTACAATTTTACTTCTTGAAACTCTTTTGTCTTTACAATCTAATAACATAGAGATGCCGTTTCTCACCTTTGGGTCTTTCTTTAAGCTGTTCATTTTGTTAACAATGCCTTGTCTTCTCCCTTCTTTGGCCTAGCTGCCACATACAGCTTAAGATTTAATTAAGGTATGACTTTCAAGAAGTTTGCCAGAAGATCCCAAGATCAAGGTTAAGGGCTTAACTTCTCATCACTCAACTTTAAAAATTATACTGAGATTGGGCCGGGCGCGGTGGCTCAAGCCTGTAATCCCAGCACTTTGGGAGGCCAAGGCGGGTAGATCACGAGGTCAAGAGATCGAGACCATCCTGGTCAACATGGTGAAACCCCGTCTCTACTAAAAATACAAAAAATTAGCTGGGCATGGTGGCGCATGCCTGTAATCCCAGCTAGTCAGGAGGCTGAGGCAAGAGAATTGCCTGAACCGAGGAGCCGGAAGTTGCGGTGAGCTGAGATCGCGCCATTGCACTCCAGCCTGGGTAACAAGAGCGAAACTCCGTCTCAAAAAAAAAAAAAAAAAAAATTATACTGAGATTGTCTGTTTACCTCTTTATCTCTCCTACTGGGTGACTTAAGACAGTATCAGGATATATTCTTTTTTTTTTCTTTTCTTTACTTTTTTTTTTTCTTTTACCAGGGGAAAGGGCGAATGCAGTCCCCCACTAACACAAATTATGCAGTCAAGTTTCCCACATTTGGGGAAATCGCAGGAGTCAGCACATCCGGAGTGCAATGGATAAGCCTCGCCCGGGGAAAACCACCTTCGTGATCACAGTATCTCCCCTGCCAGGTAAGTATAGTATCAGGATATATTCTTCAGAGTATCCCCAGCAACTTACACATTAGACACATAGTAGGTATTTAATGATAACTGCTTGCTGAACTGCTAAAGTATACTGACAAAAATAGGATGGTTTTCAAAGAGTCTAAAATTATTTAATAATTATATTTATTGTGCTTAGGAAAGTTTACAGTGAATACATCTTTGAAAAATAACAGAAGCTAGAAATTCTAATCACATACAATAGAATATCAACCTTTCTATTAAGGATTAAAAATACCTACACTTATCTACACATATATTTTTCTTGTAATTTTTATCCCAAAGGAATTTGCATTATTATACATTATCTGTTACTTACTTACTCTGTTTATAGGAAATCTGCGCTTTTTGACAGCATGAAGTGGAGAATCAACTTCACTATTTTTCGGATCCTAAAGTAAGTAAATAAAAAAGGTAACAAAAGTCTCAGCAGAAGCCCAAGTATAGAAGGAAAACACCCTTTGATATGATTACAATATTGTTATTACTTGAAGACTCACCTCAGGAGAGTTTAAAACATTTCCTTTTGCTTTTTTAACTTTTCTTTGGAAAATCTCATCATCTTCGCTTTCATTACTTGTTAATAATTGTCCATCTATAATTTATTTTTAAAATAATGAATGGTTAATAGATTTAGGTTTACCCAATTATAACAATCTATTTTATTATTGACCGTTTTTCTACATTAAGAATTCTTTCAGGTGATCTCAACATTTATTCACTTTCAAAAAAAACACAGTCTTTGAGACTTTGGACAAAAAAACCTCAACAAGAAGAGAAAAAAACTTAAAATGCCAGTGAAGAAAATAAGACAATTATCTTTTGTTAATAAACACATTTGAATGAAGTTCAATTTTATAAATTAATTGAAATTAGGCCAGAAAAATACAAAAATGTAATTTCATTAGTCACTGTTTCTCTTAATAGAATTTATCTCTAAAATCTGTAGTCTTTCTGCCCTCTGTGTCTTATTCTTTCTACCTGAAAGAGTTAAAGCATAAAAAGGCAAGCTACAAGCCAGGCAGGGGTGGCTCACGCCTGTAATCCCAGCACTTTGGGAGGCTGGGGCAGGTGAATTACTTGAGGTCAGGAGTTTGAGACCAGCCTGACCAACACGGAGAAACCCCTCCTCTACTAAAAATACAAAAATAGCTGGGCATGGTGGCGCATGCCTGTAATTCCAGCTACTCGGGAGGCTGAGGCAGGAGAATCACTTGAACCTAGGAGGCAGAGGTTGGCGTGAGCCGAGATTGTGCCATCACACTCCAGCCTGGGCAAAAAGAGTGAAAATCTGCTCAAAAAGAAAAAAAAAAAATGCAAGCAACAAAACAATATATGAAAAGATTCTTTGTTATGTATGTGTTTTCCATATGTGTTTGTGCATGAAATAAAAATTGGTAAGCTACAACACAATACAATACATATAAATACGATACAATGTTGTAACTAAAACCTGTGCAGGCCTGACTTAATAACTGGCTTCTAACAAAAGGATAAAATGAAAATGAAGGTGTATGACTTATGAGTCTAGGTCATAAAAGGTTTTGTGGCCTTATTTTTGCTTTGTCTCTTGCATCACTTGCACTGGGAGAAGTCTGATGCTATGTTTTATGACCATATCAGGCCTGGAATGGTGGCTCACACTTGTAATCCCAGCACTTTGGAAGGCCAAAGGAGGCAGGAGTTCGAAACCAGCCTGGACAACATGGCAGAACCCTGTCTCTACAAAAAATACAATATTTAGCTGAGCATAGTGGCACATGTCTGTAATTCCAGTGGCTGAGGCAGGAGGACTGCTTGAGCCCAAGAGACAGGTGGCAGTGAGTCATGATTGCACCATACATTCTAGCCTGAGTGACAAAGTGAGACCCTGTCTGAAAAAAACAAAAAACCCACACTTAACCAACTACCCTATGAAGAGGTCCACATGGCAAGAAACCAAGGTATCCTACTAACAGCAATATGACTGAGCCACCTTAAAAGCAGATCTGGCCAGGCGCGGTGGCTTACACCTGTAATCCCAGCAGTTTGGGAGGCTGAGGCAGGTAGATCAGGAGGTCAAGAGATTGAGACCATCCTGGTCAACATGGTGAAACCCCATCTCTACCAAAAATACAAAAATAGCTGGGCGTGGTGCCATGTGCCTTTAGTCCCAGCTACTTGAGAGGCTGAGGCAGGAGAATTGCTTGAACCTGGGAGACGGAGGTTGCAATGAGCAGAGATCACGCCACTGCACTCCAGCCTGGTGACAGAGCAAGACTATCCAAAAAAAACGGGAGATCCTCCAAAGCTATTCAAGCTTTCAGATAACTGCAGCCCTGACCAATGTCTGGACTATAACCTCATGAAATATCCTAAAGCAGAACCATTCAGCTAAGCCACACTTAAGTTCCTGTTGCAAGGAAACCTTGAGGTAACAAGTCTTATTTTACATCATTAAGTTTTGCAGGTAAATTGTAATGCAGCAATAGATAAATAATACAGATTTTGGTACCTGGAAATAGGGAGTTGCCAAAACAAAAACCTAAACTGAAAAAGTTACTTTGGAGCTAGATGGTGGGTGGATGCTGAAAGAACTCTGAGAGTTTTAGTCAAGGAAGGCTTGAAGAGCCTCAAAGAAATTGTAGGAAGATTAGTTGGCCATTGAGGAAATGGTGGGTGAGGGCTTAAAGAAAAGTAGGAAAAATCTTAAATTCTTTATGTAGTACCAGAAAGTTTAGCAACATTGCAATTGGCACAAAGGAATAAATTGCAAAAAGGAATAAATGTATCTAATCTATGGGGTGACCTAGCTAAGGAGACATCTAGACAAAATGTTGCTTTTTGCTATAACAGCAAAATGCAAAAGGAAAGACATTAAGGACAAACATAAAACAGTTCAAATTTGCTGATTTTGAAAACTCCCAACCTCTCCTGATGGAAAACAATACTAAAAATGAGAATTTTTCTTTCTTTCTTTCTTTTTTTTTTTTCTTCTCGAGACTGAGTCTCGCTCTGTCACCCAGGCTGGAGTGCAGTGGCCCCATCTCGGCACACTGAAACCTCTGCCTCCCAGATTCAAGTAATTCTCCTACCTCAGCCTCCCAAGTAGCTGGGATTACAGGCACCTGCCACCATGCCCCTGTAATTTTTGCATTTTAGTAGAGACAGGGTTTCACCACGTTGGCCAGGCTGGTCTCCTGACCTCAGGCGATCTGCCCGCCTCGGCCTCCCAAAGTGCTGAGATTACAGATGTAAGCCACCACAACTGGCCAAAATTAATTAATTAATTAATTAAATTTTCTAGGCAAAGATCAAACCCGGAGGACTGCCAGGAAAATATTATGAAGCTGAGGTTGTAGTTTACATGCTTTAAGACCTCCTTAAAAATCAAAGGTTGTGCCTCAGAGTACCATTCAGTCAAACAGTAAGGATTTTATCTTATTTATTTAATTATTTGTTTAGAGACAGAGTCTCACTTTGTTGCCTAGGTTGGAGTGCAATGGCACAATCTCAGATCACTGCAACCTCTGCCTCCTGGGTTCAGGCAATCCTCCTGCCTCAGCCTCTCGACTAGCTGGGACTACAGATGCATGCCACTATGCCCATAATTTTTGTATTTTTAACAGAGACAGGGTTTCACCATGTTGGCCAGGCTGGTCTTGAACTCCTGACCTCAGGTGATCTACCTGACTCAGCCCCTCACAGTGCTGGGATTACAGGCATGAGCCACTGTGCCAGGACCATTAAGGATTATAATGAAGCTCCTCACAGACCCTCTCAAACAACAGGCCTTCTAAGAAGCTCTTTTTATTTTACTGATTATTTTAAGCCACTGAGGTTTTTGGGGGTACTTTGTTAAACAGCAACAGATAAAAAATACAAACCCACACAATATATTTCTCCTCATATTCTGCTAGTAAAACATCTACCCAGACAGATAAACTTGAGTGATTTCCTTTTTGCAGATGAGCAATATATAAATCACCTAGTTTTTCTTTTTTCATTACCTTCTAAGGAAGCCAGAGTTAAATGCAGGACTCGGCTATAGTAACCAACTCATTCCAGGAAGCTTTCTTTTTAGGTGCTTTTATGATGTTTTAATATATAATATGGAAAATGAGCTTAAATGCTTTCTTTGAATTGAATCGAATAAAAAAAAACTAAACATTTTCCAATAAATAATTTCCCCGATATGTGCTAATAATTATTTTGCCCATGATTTATAGTTAATTACAATCCTAGAAAAAATGTTGTAGTACAAATCTGACACAAAACCAGAAAAATGATCTTACTCATTAACATGGACTTCATATAGAGGTTTTCAAGCAAATATTGAACACTCACAAGCAATATACACTTTGTAAAACACATATATATGTCATAGCACAACCCCAGAACATATAGAACAGCCAGGTTTTGAAAATTAAACCTATTTCCAGAACTTACTTCCAACATGCTTTCATCTTATACAGAACATTCACGAACCATGTCCTCCATGCTAACAAGAATAACACAAAGAAAAGATTTACAGAGGAAACTCTCCTTTTATCCTACAGCTACTTTTTATTCAGCTTTTAACGTAAGGAGTAAAATTCATAAATGGCTTGATATAATAATCTGTGGAGCTGTATTATTCAGCAGGACTTCATATCAAACATCTATCACTGTATCTTCTAGCTTTTCTGTAAGTGTAATGGTTAAATTAGAGAAATACAGAGATTTCTCTGACTTTTTGTGGTCTGGTCTCAATCTTCTGAATACAGTTTTTATTTCGCAAACTTTTTGCTACCTAAAACTCTTACTTCAGACTATCTCCCGAAATCATACTTTCCTTCTTTCTCCTTGCTTTCATCATTTTATAACACCCAAATTATGTCTTTAGTATCTTCAACATACCAAAAGCATAAATATTCCCAAGGAACCAAAATGAAAACCTACACTATATATAAAATCTTGGTCAGATGCAGTGGCTCACGCCTGTAATCCCAACACTTTGGGAGACTGAGACAGGCGGATTACTTGAGGTCAGGAGTTCGGGACCATCTTGGCCAACACGGTGAAACCCTGTCTCTACTAAAAATACAAAAATTAGCCAAGTGCAGTGATGGGTGCCTGTAATCCCAGCTGTTTGAGAGGCTGAGGCAGGAAAATCACTTGAACTCGGGAGGCGGAGATTGCAGTAAACCAGCCAAGACTGTGCCACTGCACTCCAGCCTGGCCAACGAGAGCAAAACACCGTTTCAAAAAAAAAAAAAAAAAGTCTTTCCAATCTAATCAAACTCAAAATTTCATCATCCTCTGAATCTTCTCAACAGCCACTCTCTGATTATTCATTTGGTAGTTATTTCCACATTTTACTGGCATCTTTTTAAATACATATGTCACATAATTATGTTTTACAACCAAAACCTAGGGCGAGATCTTATAGATCTTCATATATTTCATAATGTCTAGCAATAATAACCTTTTCCATACCATGCATGCCATAGTATATGTAAATAAAATAAACCTAATATTAGTAAGATCAGCTTAAGAAAAATATAACAAACCAATTATCTAATTCAATATTTATATTGTACCATATGCTAAAAAATTACATTTGGAAAAATTGCCAAAGTATTTGTAGAGTAATAATTCTAGAAAGAGTTATAGACTTTATAAAGATGGAATCTTACCTTCAACAGAATGACAGGATTTATGCAGATACGTCTGACCACTGCTTTTAGACTTTTCTAGAGAAAATTCTGAATAATCAAAAGTTGAATTCGATGCTTCTTTGAATCTTTGTAGATTTACTTTTTCCTTATTAGAATCTGGTGTCTTAAGTATTTCCTTTCTTATATTAGAAAATGAGTTCAATGTGTTTGATTTAGAGAGTGGTGTACTCATAACTTTTTCTCTCACTGGTAAAGAAAATTGAGAATAACCAGGAGATAACAATTCTTCATTTTTTGCTGTACTCAGTGGAAAATTTACACATTTTGGATTCTGTATATCTTCATTTGATGAGATAACAACAGTTCCACTTGTAAAATTTTTACTATGATCTCTTGGTACCAGTGGTGGATTCGAAACATAATTTGCATCACTTTTCTCCTTAATTTCCAAATACCTTCCAGATAGATCATCTAGAGGTCTACTGCTATCTGATACATGTTCCAATATTCCATCATTGGAATCTGGACTACAGAATCCTAAATCAAAGGTAACAGAAAATAAATCCCTAGAGCAATCAAAAATATCCTCATCATTCTTCACTTTTTCTTTCTGTACATCTCTCAAATCATTATGAGATTCGAAATTAGTAGCATCACAGGTGATTTGATCTTGGGGTTCAGAATTATTGTCCAACAAAAGTTCATCAGAAATTAAGAACTGAGAGACCAGAGGCATTTCACTAATAGCAGTCTTGTCTGACTCTTGTAAAGATTTGCTTTTACTGTTCAAGGGTGAAAGACTCACATCATTAAAGTCTGTATTAACATCTTCAAATAACAGTAAACTTTCATCTTGGTCAGTGGACAATACCGGGAAGTCACTGTTATCAACATCATGATTGTTCTCTCCAATTAAATTCTGTGCGGGGACTCTGTGTATTTGAACACGATTGCTAGGTACTAAATTTTCATTTTGATTATGTTTATGTACATCACGGTCACAGAAGCTTGTCTCATCAGAAATATTATCATTAGGCATATCAAACAGGCATTTTTTTTCAGAGGGATAATTAATACATTTAAGTGAATTCAATTCTAAATTCTGCTGAGAATTCACAGCTGAATGTGACATCAAACAGGTGCGTTTATCACTTTGTAAATGCTCTGCATAGGGTAAGAAAAGCAAATTCTCAAGTGCAGAACTCTTAGCAAATTCATATTCCAAGTCAGAGAGTCCACTAAGAGGGGGAGGAGAATGAGATAAAAAACTCTCTACATTAGCTAGTACCTCTTTTGTCAGTGAGTGACAATTAGAAAATTGATCATCTGTTCTAACAATATACAGCTCTTCTTCAAATGGAAGAAATAAGTTAGATGAAACAGATTTTTCATCACTGAAACTGTTATAACCAGAATCTAAAACATTTCCAGCAAATGAATTAGATTTATTTGTAAACTGACACTCTGTTAATAATACACATGGCTCTTTAATAAGGTTTTCATTAATAGTACATGTGGCAGCAACTTCATCTGTATCTGATGTCCTTTTATCATTTGGTAGGTCTACCTGACAAATATTTTCAACAGGAGAATTTCTGTCAGTATCTAAAGAATCTATAATACTATGATTATTTTCTTTTTTAAGCTGATCTTCTTTTATTTCTTTAGACACCTTTTTCTTTAAAGAAACAATTTTAGTAGGTTTGATGTGAGTTTGTTTCAAAATTTCAGCATATTCTTCATCAGATTCTATCACTGAGGATGAACTGTCTTGATGTATGTTCCTTATAAATGATGATTTCTTGTGAGTGATAAAAATCTCATTGGCAAGATTATTAGATTCACTCCTGGGAGCAATAAATGTTGAGTTGACATCTTCCATTTGTAAATAAGATTCAATTTCCAATTCATAGCTGCATTCTCCCTATAAATAAAGAAAATTTTAAAAGCCACAGGAAAACAAGACAGAAAGCCAAATCTGAGAGGAGTTTCACTCTATATTAAAATTTCCCTTATTACATTATTCCAATGATATTATTTTATACCTTAACAGTTATTCTGATAAATCAAAATTATAAAGTACACTATTACAAAACTATCAAGTTATCATTAATCAGTTAACTTTGTCAAATCCCCAGTACTTAATACCCAAAAGACCCTTGATAACTATTTGTAGGAAGGAAAAATTTAATGAACATGTGAGAATATAAATACTGAGTTTTACAATTCTAACACTTTACAGAATTATTCTAATTTCCTAAAAATAGATATTTTTAAAATCCTGTATATTAATAAAAAACACATACGTTTGTTAAATTTACTCTTTCAATGACAGTAAACTAAGAATAGCTTTTAGAACATCCAACATAATAGTAACTGTATGTGTACTAGGTTGTATCCTGGAATATACTTCTATTTTTAACAAGTTCCCAATCAAGAATTTGTATAGTGAATTTCTGTCTTACTTATCTCTAAGTTATTAGCTAAAACTAAAATCTCCACCATTCCTCATTTCCCCCAAGAATGCTACTTTAATCAGGATTCCTCTACTACTCTTAGACTTTTGAGCAGTTACCTCTCTGCTTTTTTCTTTTTTTTTGAGAGCAGTCTCACTCTGTCATCCAGGCTAAAGGACAGTGACTTGATCTCAGCTCACTGCCACCCCCACTTCCTGGGTTTAAGTGATTCTTCTGCTTCAGTCTTCTGAGTAGCTGGAATTACAGGCATGTGCCACCACACCTGGCTAATTTTTATATTTTTTGTAGAGAGGGGATTTTGCCATGTTGGCCAGGCTGGTATCGAATTCCTGACCTCAAGTGATCTGCCTGCCTCAGCCTCCTACAGTGCTGGGATTATAGGCATGAGCCACAGCGCCCAGCCTTCTCTGCTTTTATGAATAATAAATATAATAACCATTAATGTGAGCCAATGTGTCTCCCTGCTAGCTTATATACTCTTCTTAAACAGAGCATTTTCTCTGGTTTGCTCACAGTGTTAGCCATAACGCAGGGAACAGAGCGTGGCATATAGAAGGCACTCAATAAATGTGTTAATTTGATTGCACACATTACACTGGAATCCACATCTAACTACTTTATTTATGTTGGGGGAAGCAGCAAAGGACAAAGGACTTACAGAGTGCCTACATAAACTGGTTATGAGTAACATATAAACTGGGAACAACAAACTGCAGCAAACTGCGGGAGGCCTCTGTGGAGGCAAACTTCTCCATGCCTCATGTCCTGGTGCGGGGTGACCTAAGCTGTGTTACCATAGACACTGTGTTCAAGGAGGTAAAACCCCTTCGTAGCACTATGACGTATCACCATGACGTAACCAGACTTGTAGGCTCCTTGTAAGGCCCACATTCTAGCAGTTACACATAGATAACAGGCTAAAGATAATCACATGTTCTTGTTTTGTGAAACTCCCAAACTGCCACTGTTATCAATCTTTAGAATGACACACCAGTTAAGGTTCACCGATTCATTTCCAGCTCACTGATTCACTCCATCAACAGGTCACCCTCTCCCCACCATCGTTCCACCCCTGTAGATCAAAGTGACTGTAACCAACAAAATAGTGTGAGAGATCAGAGCTAGGGATCTTCACTGCCTCCATGACAAGTGATGGCCCCCTGGTCCCACTTTGTGCATTCTTAATCTTTTTCTCATTCCTTTGTCGACACTGAACTCAGGGTACCCACAGGTGATGTGGAGGGGCTAGTTCCCTACAATTTACATGTATGCATGACCAAAGGCTAATAATAAAAATAGGAGCTACAATTTACTAAGTACTTATTATATGCCAGTTACTAAGTGCATTATATGTATTAGGTCATTTAATCCTCACAACAATCTTATGAAATAAGTATTATCACTATACCTGTTAAACAGATAAAACTGAAGCACTGAGAGGTTAAATAACTTACAAGCACACAATCAGTAGGAGAAAGAGTTCAGATTCTAACCCAGGTATTATGGATTTCACACTCATAATTAGTTCACTATGCTGCCTCTAGGAAGAATAATCAAGGAACTGCTCAAGGAATCTACAATTCTCTAAACTAGGACCAACCAGGATACAAGAAAAATATCAAATAACCCAGATGATACAGAATATTTCAATAAATCGCAATCCAAAGAATCCTAAATTAGCTTTATAAGCAGTTTACATAAATCATTAAGTATATCGAATTCTACTCTGGACTATCAATATTTACAGACGATATTCTTCTTCTAATTAATTAAATCACTTTCTTCTCTTAAGGCAGAAACTCATTTCTTATTGAGGTCACAAGGAACTATACAGAAAAACAAAATATTTATTACTTCAAATTAAGAAAAATAAAATCTCACTACTCTACTTTTACTATCACACCAGAAAGAGAAAATTAAAATAAAACCCTACCTCTTCGTGTCTCATTCCTTCTATCATTTGCACAAGGCCTATAAAATGGAGGCATCGATCTGAGTGATCCACTTGATATGTAGGCAGAGGATGATCTTGCCACACTCTCCATTCACAGAGAGAGAGTTGATGAATTCCAGTGTTTGGTTCCTGAGTCTTAATTATTTAAAAAGTAATAAAAATGATGAAAACATACTGAAATTTCACAAACAAATTTTTAAAAAACACTCAATATACATGTAATCGGTTTAACATAATTTGGATCCATTTAGGTACTCCCAACTAAAATCTGAGAAGAAAAAATGAAAATAATTTCATTAAGCAGAAAGATGCCCTTTAAAATGTATTTGTTAAATAACTGTTAGATGACTTGCAAGTTGACAATATTCCTGTTTACGTATTTCCATGTGAAGAGCAAATAGTTAAATATTCTAAAAGAAATCTTTCCTGAGGTTGTTTTCCTAGCTCTCCAGGCACATAAGCAATCTTTGATCAGTTCTCTTGACTTTCATAAAATTAACCAATAATTTGTTAATAATAAATGAACAATAACATCAAATTTAAAGTATTACCTATAACTTCAAAACAAAAAGTAAAAACTGGTTTACAAGGATGCTTATGAAAGCAGAATTTATGTTTACAGCCAACTGATCTTCAAGAAGCAAACAAAAACATAAAGTGGGGGAAGGACACGGTATTCAACAAATGCTGCTGATAATTGGCAAGCCACAAGCAGAATAATAAAAGTGGATCCTTATCTCTCACCTTATACAAAAATCAACTCAAGATGGATCAAAGCCATAAATCTAAGTCCTGAAACCAAAAAAATTCTGTAAAATATTCAAAAAACTTTTCCAGACATTGGCTTAGGCAAAGAGTTCATGACAAAGAACCCAAAAGCAAATGTAAGAAAAAAAAGATAGATGGGACTTAAACTAAATGCTTTTATACAGCAGAGTAAACAACGAACCAACCCACAGAGTGGGAGAAAATCTTTGTAAACTATGCATCCAGCAAAGAACTAACACTGAGAATGCATAAGGAACTCAAATGGCCAACAAACATATAATAATGTTCAATATCACTAATTATCAGGGAAATACAAATCAAAACCACAATATAATACCACCTTACTCCTGCAAGAATGGCCATAATTTAAAAATAAAAAAATAATAGATAGTGGTATGGATGTGGTAAAAAGAACACTTTTGCACTGCTGGTGGGAATGTAAAGTAGTACAACCACTACAGAAAACAATATGGGGATTCCTTAAAGAACTAAAAGCAGAATTACCATCTGATCCAGCAATTCCAGTACTGGGTATTTATACAGAGGAAAAGAAGTCATTATATTAAAAAGATATTCACACATGCATATTTATAGCAGCACAATTCACAACTGCAAAAATATGAAACCAGCCTAAATACCATCTACCAATGAGTAGATTTAAAAAATGTGGTGTGTATAGGCTGGGCATGGTGGTTCACACCTGTGATCCCAGCAGTTTGGGAGGCCAAGGTGGGTGGATCACGAGGTCAAGACATGGAAACCATCCAGGGCAACATGGTGAAACCCCATCTCTACTAAAAATACAAAAAATTAGCCAGGCGTGGTGGCGCGTGCCTATAGTCCCAGCTACTCAGGGGGCTGAAGCAGGAGAATCGCTGGAACCCGGGAGGTAGAGGTTTCAGTGAGCTGAGGTGGCACCATTGCACTCTAGCCTGGCAACAGAGTGAGACTTTGTCTCAAAAAAAAAAAAGGAAAAAAAAAGGAAATGTGGTCTATGTGTGTGTGTGTGTGTATGTATATATACATATATATATATATATATATATATATATATATATATATAATAAAAAAAGAATGAAATAATGGCATTCCCAGCAACTTGGATGGAGTTGGGGACTATTATTCTAAGTGAAGTAACTCAGGAATGGAAAACCAAACATTGTATGTTCTCATTCAGAAGTAGGAGCTAAGCTATGAGGACACAAAGGCTTAAGAATTACATAATGGACTCTGGGGACTCGGAGGAAGGGTGGGGGGAACAAGGGATAAAAGACTATACACTGGGTGCAGTGTACACTGCTCAGATGATGGGCGCACCAAAATCTCAGAAATCACCGCTAAGAACTAATCCATGAAACAAAACACCACCTGTTCCCCAAAAACTATTAAAATTAAAAAAAAAATCGGTTTACAAGGATGCTTATGAAAGCATAATTTATGTTAGTAGAATATTGAAGGCCGGGTGCTGTGGCTCACACCTGTAATCCCAGCATTTTGGGAAACTGAGGCAGGCAGACCACAAGGTCAGGAGATTGAGACCATCCTGGGTAACACAGTGAAACCCTGTCTCTACTAAAAACACAAAAAGTTAGCAAGGCATGGTGGTGGGCACCTGTAGTCCCAGCTACCTGAGAGGTGGAGGCAGGAAAATCACTCGAACCCAGAAGGTGGAGGTTGCAGTGAGCCGAGATTGGGCCACTGCACTCCAGCCTGGGTGACAGAGTAAGACTCTGCCTCAAAAAATATATACATAATATATATATGTATACATATATATAGAAAAAGCCAGACGCAATGGTACACACTTTAGTCCCAGCTACTTGGGAGGCTGAGGTAGGAGGATCGCTTGAGTTCAGCAGCTGATGGCAAGCCTAAACAACAGAGCAAAACCTCATCTCTTAAAAAAAAAAAAAAAGTTGAAAAGAATCCCAAAACACAATAGGTAAATAGTCAAGCAAACTATGGTATATTGCAGATATACCTATTGTGTTTTGGTATTCTTACCTTAACCATGTAAAATTACACCTATATAGAAACATTTAAATTAGAGTAATGAAAGAAAGGCAGAACTTATGTAAAAATATCACAGTTGGTTAAATATATACAATAAATAATATAAAAAAATTAGTTTTGTAAACTTAGACTTTAATCATTTTAAAAAACTGATTACATTCTTAATTTCTTATAATCCAATGACATTTATCTCATTACTCTCAAAGCTATTGCTTGATCATTATAAAAAACATCTGAGGGGACTACTTCTCTCATTCTCTCCCTCTGATTCTCTCTCTCTGTCTCTGACTCTCTCTCTCTCTCTCTCTCTTTCTCTCTCTGACTCTTTCTCACTCTCTCTGACTCTTTCTCACTCTCTTTCTGTCTCTCTGACTCTGTCTCTCTCTCTGACTCTCTCTGACTCTCTCTCTTTGACTCACTCTCTCTCTGACTCTCTCTCTCTCTCTTCCTTCCTTTGTTCCATGTCAGTCTTTCTCCTCTAGGATCTCTCTCTCTCTCTCTCTCTCTCTCTCTCTCAAGCTCTTTTGGAGATTTATCTTTCTAGTTCTCTATTAATTTATTTTTTGTAATTTCTTGTTAATATTTGGCCAATTGTTAGTGACAAAATGAAGTTTTAACACTCCCTGCCCAGGAAGATCCTTAGCTCCTTAGCACCTAGACCAGCATGTTTTCCTGCATACTTTCTCAGTTGGGTCCCTCGGGGCCGTGTAGCCAAAAAAATAAAAAATAAAAAATAAAATAAAATAAAATCTGAGGGGTTTTAGCATTAAAGTGTGGGGGACGGGGGATGGGAACATCTGAAAATACATTCAACTTACTGGTCTGTTTTCCTCATTTTGTAAAGAAGAAAACTGAACTTGAGGCAATGTTATCTCTTTAATTTCATCATTGTCTCTTAATCTATAGAGTTTGTTCCATAATTTAAATTCTTCTTCTGTTAAGAACCAATCTTTCTTTAGGTTACTTTGCTTTGTTCCTATAAGTTGAAAAATAATGGAAAAGAGATTTTTTTTAAATCTGCAAGGCAAAAAAATCCACAATATCAATTCAAACTCTGTCACCCAGGCTGGAGTGCAGCAGTGCATTCAGAACTCACTGTAACCTTGAACTCCTGGGTTCAAGCAATCCTCCTGCCTCACCCTCCACAATAGCTGGAATACAGTCATGCCACCAGGCCTATCTAATTGTCTTACTTTTTGTAGATAGCAAGTCTTGCTATGTTGTCCAGATTCAGCTCAAACTCCTGGGCTCAAGTGATTCCTACCTCAGCCTTGATTCTATTTCTTAAAACTAGCATTCTTCATATAAAACCACTTAGTTTATCACTTCCTGCTTCTAAATGTCTCCTAAACTTCTCTTACCTCTTTGAACGTACCTATTTGTCTAGAAGCTAACCTTTGGTAATGAATTTATTAACAGAACAGAGCCAGGTAGCTATTGGAAAGTTCATCTGAAGCTTGGTGGGGATGTTGAGAATGGGAAGGAAAGGCCAAGACTTTTAAAAAGGGTGTATGTATCTTAAGTCTTAAATGGGGGTTGGGGGCAAAGGGAGTAAAGGGTTGGGGGAAGAGACTTGTTGCTTTTAAAAAAAGGACATAACAATAGACTTTAAAAATATATATATATAATACATTTATTCTTTTCAGCTTCTATAATCTCTAACAATCACCAAACTGAAAAGGCTAAACAGTACAAAGCAGGAACTCTGATTAATACATATGAGAGCAGAAAAACTGAGAAGCTACTGAATTAAAAATCAGAAAACTGGCTGGGTATAGTGGCTCACAGCCCTTCTGTGGGAGGCTGAGCAGAAAGTATCAGTTGAGGTCAGGAGTTTGAGAACAGCCTGGGCAACACATCAAGACCCCAAGTTAAAAAAAAAAAATAAAATTAGCTGGGCATGGTGTTGCATTCCTGTCATCCTAGCTACAGAGGAGGCTGAGGCAGGAGGATCTCTTAAGCCCTGGAGTTTGAGGCTTCAGTGAGCTAGGATCATGCCTCAGGTATTCCAAAATATAGTGTAAGAAGCTTTTTTAAAATGTTTTTTTAAAAAATGGCTTCTTTGCAAGCATTTCCTCATCTGTAAAATAAGGGGAGTTGAACTAAATGATCTCTCAGGCCTCTTTCAGACCTGACATGTAGAGGCTCTAAGATTTTGAAATAGACAGGTACTCCTAGTCCTTTAAAATAAATTCAGAGTTGCTGGGTGCAGTGGCTCACACTTGTAATCCCAGCACTTTGGGAGGCTGAGGTGGGCAGATCACCTGAGGACAGAAGTTCCAGACTAGCCTGGCCAACATGGAGAAACCCTGTCTCCACTACAGATGTAAAAATGAGGCAGGTGTGGTGGCACATGCCTGTAATCCTAGCAACTCATGAGGCTGAGGCAGGATAATTGCTTGAACCTGGGAGGTAGAGGCAGCAGTGAGCCAAGATAGTGCCACTGCACTCCAGCCTGGGCAACAGCATGAGACTCTGTCTGAAATGAAATAAGAAATGAAATGAAATGAAATAAATTCAGAGCTTTAAGCTCAAATCAATTACATACTAGTGTATATAATATGTACTATGCATATACACTAGTATATAATTTACATACACTAGCAAATACGTAGTATATAAACTAGCATATATTTTATAGATTAGTATAAATATACTAGTATATTGATGCACCATTATAGAATTATAGAATAATTCCATGAATAAATCACATAATCTTAGCAAGATAAATCTTTGACTCTTGAAAAATCAAAGAAAATGGAAGGAAACAAGTATAGAAAAATGAATGTAAGTTTATATTATCCCAATTTCTTACAAGGATAGGTTCCAGATATTCAATAAAGAATTTGCTATCCACCCCAGTAATATTTTTGAAATAATTGTTAAATATAAGATTAATTAGCAACTATAAAAAATATAATGATCACTAAAAATGATTTATCCAACCTAATAAAGTTTTGATGTTTTTATTAATTTATCAAATTCAGGAAAACTAAAAAGACATGCTATGTTTTTATTTTAAGCAAAAAACTGGCAAAATCTTGGAAAATGACAGATATGTTCCTATTAAGTGGATTTGTATTATGTTTAATAGACATAGCCAAAAAAGCACTGACTGACAGCTCTGAGTTAAGGGAAAGAACATGAGCAAATTTGAATCTACAGCAAATAGTAGGAGGGTAAAGACTTCAAAAATGCATGGTATGAAAATCAGTGGAACAGAGGCCGGGCGTGGTGGCTCATGCCTGTAATCCAAGCACTTTGGAGGCCAAAGTGGGCGGATCACCTGAGGTCAGGAGTTCAAGACCAGCCTGACCAACATGGTGAAACCCCATCTTTAAAAAAAAAAAAAAAAAAAAAAAATCAGTGGAACAAACAGTTGAACAAACCTGAAAGATATGGCCTTCAAATACATAAAGAACCATTATAAAGATAAACCAAAGATGAAAACTGTACTTTTTATCTAGAAAACTAGATCAACGAGATAAAGGTACAAAGACACAGATTTTTCAACATAAGAGTCTTCTACTACATGGGGTCATTCAGCAATGGAATGAACCCTCATAAAGAATTATAATTTAGGCCGGGCACGGTGGCTCAAGCCTGTAATCCCAGCACTTTGGGAGGCCGAGGCGGGCGGATCACGAGGTCGAGAGATCGAGACCATCCTGGTCAACATGGTGAAACCCCGTCTCTACTAAAAATACAAAAAATTAGCTGGGCATGGTGGCTCGTGCCTGTAATCCCAGCTACTCAGGAGGCTGAGGCAGGAGAATTGCCTGAACCCAGGAGGCGGAGGTTGCGGTGAGCCGAGATCGTGCCATTGCACTCCAGCCTGGGTAACAAGAGCGAAACTCCGTCTCAAAAAAAAAAAAAAAAAAAAAAAAAAAAAAAAAGAATTATAATTTATATTAACAGAGGTATTCAAGTTGAGGCTGGCTATGTATTTAACAAGAATCCTGCAGAAGCGTTCCCATCGAAGTAATTGGACCACATGATTCCCAAGGTTCCTTCCAAATGTTAAAATATATGGTATCCGATTATTTAAACCCCGCATTTGAAATAAAGTAAAATCCAAAACATAAACTTTTTTTTCTCACTTTCATAGTGCAAGTATCTCAAGATACTTTCTTGGTATTATGTCTGCAGTTCTTAAGCCAGGAGTACTCTCTCTCCTTACTAACAATGCTTCTGGTACCAAAGTATTTGTTTCTTACCGTCTCAATATTACCAATAATGTCATCTAACTTTACCATTATCTTGCATAGAAGTGAATTTTTTAAAAAAAAATTTTCTCCTTTGTGAAAAGGGAAAGAGACCCATGCCCCTCCCTTTCTAGGAGCATTTGCAGAGACACAAACGGCTTCTAAATCCTTTAGGCTGGGCATGGTGGCTCACGCCTGTAATCCCAGCACTTTGGGAGGCCAAGGCAGACGGATCATCTGAAGTCAGAAGTTTGAGACCAGCCTGGCCAACAAGGTGAAACTCTGTCTCTACTAAAAATACAAAAATTAGCTGGGTGTGGTGGCACATGTCTGTGATCCCAGCTACTGGGGAAGCTGAGGCAGAGAATCCCTTAAACCCAGAAGGTAGAGGTTTGTAGTAAGCCGAGATCACACCACTGAACTCCAGCCTGAGCAACAGAGCAAGACTCTGTCTCAAAAAAATTAAAAAACCTTTCTTTAATCCTCCGATATCTATGTAAATCTGTGTAAAGACGAAACAAGACTCTATCCAACTTTCTAAACAAGAAATGTGTTTTTTTAAGTGTTTGAGGGTTATTTCTTTGAAATACAAACATCAAGGAAGATAGTGTCCCTATATGCCATCATCATGAGTGTTTAGGCATTTCTCTAAGATCTATCAATTTCTGCTTGTTATAGACATAAGAGAAGTTTTCGTTATTCCTTCAGAAAAAGGCAACCAGCTAATGCAAATGGCTACCTCAATTGCCAGATGAATATGTTATAAACTAGGAAGGAATATATAGCAAATGGTGCCTTCTTATATGAGGACAAGTTACTATTAGTCTTGACAACATGTATGTAAAGGATTATAAGTGCTTGGGAGTACATACAAGGAATTTCTTTCTGTCTTGGTATTATCTTAGTAGATTGTCTTCAGCGCATACTGTAATCTGGTTTAAGGCTTATTCAAAAATAAAACTGTTTTCTTTCTTTTCTAAACTTTATGGAGAACATTCTCTGGGTTGGTAGGATATTTTTAACACTGAGTTTCTGTCACTCTATACTACGAGTGTCTCTTCATTTGCCACAGGAATAATCTTTTACAGCCTTTTCAAAGAGAATGCCTATAATATCCTAGAACATATATTCAGTTTTACAAACAAGAAATATTATATCAATATATGACCTGCTAAGTAAGAACAGGGGGAAACTGCATGTGTCAAATGCAAAATTTACTTACCATCCTTAAAGGAAAAGATAGATGACTTTCGCTGCAAGTTCCGAGAAGGCTTCTCTGGTTCATAGACACCATGTGTGATGAACATTTTGTGTAATTTTGGGTTGATTCCATCAGGAACCATTCGTGGACTTCTTTGGTTAAAATGAAGGACCTGCCTGTTACTTGAAATAGCTTTATATATATTTCTTTTGTTGGACTGACTCTGATTATAAATCTGTAGAAACAAATATAAAATGTCAGATTATTTCTGTAAATAACAATTTATCCACAACACGCAATTATTAATTTGGATTTATTGTAAACATAAAATTGAACCCCGAGTTACTTAAATATTTAGAGAATAAAGCTTCTAGGCCAGACGAGGTGGCTCATGCCTGTAATCCCAGCACTTTGGAAGGCCGAGGAGGATAGGTCACAAGGCCAGGAGATCCAGACCATCATGGCCAACATGGTGAAATCCTGTCTCTACTAAAACTACAAAAATTAGCCAAGCGTGGTGGTGTGGGCCTTTAGTCCTGGATACTCAGGAGGCTGAGGCAGGAGAATCACTTGAACCCGGGAGGCGGAAGGTCATGCCACTGCACTCCAGCCTTTTTGCATTCCATCTCAAAAAATAAAAGAGGGAATAGAGCTTCTGTTGTCTTGATTTTTTTGTTTGTTTGTTTTTTTGCTTTTTTTTTTTTTTTGAGACAGAGTCTTACTCTGTCACCCAGGCTCTGGAGTGCAGTGATATGATCAAAGCTCAGCCTCAACCCCCTGGACTCAAGCAATCCTCCAACTTTAGCCTCCTGAGTAGCTGGGACTATAGGTGTGAGCTACCACACCCAGCTAATCTTTAAAATATTTTGTAGAGTTAGGCTGTGTGTTGCCCAGGCTGGTCTTGAACTCCAGGGCTCAAGTAATCCTCCAGCTTTAGGCTCCCTAAGTGCTGAAATTGCAGGTGTGAGTCATTGAGCCCAGCTGTCTTAAATTTTAAAACCTATCATCACTAAACTGTTAAATTTCCAATGAAAATCATTTCAAAGTCCATTATTACAAAAGCCCACCCTAGCAGTTATTTGCATAAAGTAAACCTATTCTTTGTTATCTTGCTGTTTTATAAAAAGGCTGATATTTACATAGAAGTGTATGGTTTTCTTGTGTTTTTTAAAAACTATTCCTTTATTTCAGTTTGTTCATCTCGCTATACTTCAGTTTCCTTCACTGTATACAACAAAAGCTTTACTCCCCTTACAGGGTGCTAACAGGATTACAGAAGATACTGAATTTGAAACCTGGAACATTACAAAGCATAATGTAAATACTGAGTAAATGTGGCCACTGTTACTATTTTACAGATAAGAAACCTAACATGTGAATGGAAAGGTTAAGTAACTTGGCTAGGGAATACAATTAGAACCCATTTCCACTCACTGATATTACATGGCCTTTTACAAGCTACCAAACATTTCATTAGGATCATTTCATGGATAAACTAGATGTTACATATGAATATGCTATAATAACATGAAAAGTATTAGAGAAATAATTCATTTTTCAAGATGATTTTAAAGAGTATTTAAAACATTTAAAATCAATTTTTTTTCTTTAGATGGAGTCTCACTCTGCTACCCAAGCTAGAGTGCAGCGGCGGGATCTTGGCTCACTGCAACCTCCGCCTCCCAGGTTCAAGCAATTCTTCTGCCTCAGACTCCCACGTAGCTGAGATTATAGACGCGCACCACCACACGTGGCTCATTTTTGTATTTCTTTAGTATAGATGGGGTTTCACCATGTTGGCCAGGCTGGTCTCAGACTCCTGACCCTCAAGTGATCTGCCTGCCTCGGCCTCCTAAGATGATGGGATTACAGGCGTGAGCCACCGCACCCAGACTAAAATCAATTTTTAAAAACTATCATAGTTGTTAAGGCAATCTTTAATGTTATCCTGTATATTTGGCCATTGACTAGTCTCAATGGGTCACAAAAGTTAATTAATACCTTAGTATAACAAATACAAAATAATATTTTATATAACATCTTATTTAGAAAGGCCTGTCACTCAAGACGGTAGCAAAATATGAATATAATTCAAGTTACTTATCACTTAAAATAGGCATCAGCAAACTTCCACAAAGGGCCAAAAAGTAAATATTTTGGGTTTTGCAGGCTACACATTGTCTGATATATATTCCTTGTTTCTTAGTTATTTTGACATCCCTTGAAAAGGAAAATACAATTCTCAGTTTCCTATAGTTCAAAAATAAAAGTAAACTAAACACAAAGCATAGGCCTTCTTTAGAAGCACAGGGATATAGTAAAACAAAGTAATACATATGAGTTTCTGGATCTAGGTATCTCTGAATTACTACTTAAGTATTAAAATGTGTTTCTTTAGATGGATAAAAATTAGGAAACTGAATCCAGTAAAAAATTTGGCTAGTTACAAGATAGAATCCAATACAAAGGGGGGAAAAATAAACCACAACTATCCAGAATGTTTGGACTTGGAATACTAAAATGTTGATATTCATCTTTGGGCTTTATTTCTCAAATTTCAAGTGACAAACTGTGTTTCTGCAGCTCTACTTACACGTTCCTCTCGTCCTTCAGAAAGGATAACAACTATCCTGCCTTGACGTTTTCGGCCAGTTCTACCCATTCGTTGTACAAGACGAATTGGGCTCTTTTGAGAATCAAAACATATTATAAGATCAACTTCTCCTATATCCAAACCTTCTTCACCCACACAGGTAGAAACCAACGTGTTGTAACCACCATCACGAAACTGTTTCACTACCTAAAATAAAAATGATTGAAAAATAATTCCATGCAAATATAAGAGAACTGTAGACCAAAGCATACTGTTCCCCACTCACCTGAAAAATAGTGAAATCAGATTAAAAATCAGTCTCAAAGTTGGCCACAGCTCATGCCTATAATCTCAACACTTTGGAAGAATAAGGCAGAAGAATTGCTTGAGTCCAAGAGTTTGAGCTCAGCCTGGGAACACAGAAACGCCCTGCCTCTATGAAAAAAGAAAAAAAACTAGCCCAGCATGGTGGTGCATGCCTATAGTACTAAGTACTTGGGAGGCTGAGGCAGGAGGATCTCTTGAGCCAAGGAGCTGGAGTCTGCAGTGAGATATGACTGTGACACCACAGTCTGGCCTAGGCAACAGACTAAGACCGTGTTTCAACAAAACAAAACAAAAAAATCAGCATCAAGGATAGTATAGAATAGGAAAAGTAACAACCAACTAGCAATATAAGCTGAAAGAGATTATGGTAAAATAAACAGTTCTAATTACTTTGCTTTAGTAACGGTTGCGATGTCAAAAGGATCTGTCAACAATTTAACAGATTCTCAATGAATGAGAAACCCCAGAGTTTATTTTTAGTACCACAGCAAGGGGAATAGGGCAGTGAAATGGCCTATAGCAGTTACTCCTATTTATCATATCTTAGATCTAAATGTATTGTTTTATCTGAAATAGGTTTATAAATAGTTCTCAGAATGTTATATTACTCCTAGAAGTCATACCTTAGCTTTTATACTACCATTCTTGGATTTCTTTGATCGGTTTAATGAAACCACAAGAGTGTAAGAAAAAGTTAATGAAAAAGTTAATGAATCATTTTCTAAAAGTCCCTAAGCCTTATAAACTTAGTTCTCAACTGCTCTGAGCCTCAATTTCTCCATATAGATCAACACCAACATTGCAGGTTTGTGTACAGTGGTGTGGTGGCGGTGGTAATTAAATGAGATAATGCAACATCAAAAGCTGAATTCGCTGATAAATAACAATAGCTACTATATGCAAGGGCACACTATGTGCCAGGTACCATACTAAGTATATATTAATTTTTACTGCCAAAGACCCTAAGAAGTAGATATTATCATTGCATTTTATTAAACAATCTGAAAATCTGAAAAGTTAAGTTATTTGCCTAAAGTCTCACTAATGAACACCAGCATTTGAATGTTGGTGTCTCTGACTCCAAAAACCTATCTTCATCAGTAAACTAGTTTTATTGTTAAAAACAACAATGGTAAAAGTAGGACAACAAATATAAGTGTTAAGTCTTCTCATAAACATTTCAGTTGCACTGGTCAAAGGATTTTCCTTCAATATGAAAATCCTCAAGAGTACAGGGAGAAACAATGATCATGATTAAACATTAAGAGTAATTCACTTCCTGGTCCTGTGTGGTGGTTCACGCCTATAATCCCAGCACTTCGGGAGGCTGAGGTGAGTGGATCACCTGAGGTTGGAAGTTCGAGACCAGCCTGACCAATAAGGAGAAACCCCATCTACAAAATTAGCCAGCGTGGTGGTTCTTGCCTATAATCCCAGTTACTTGGGAGTCAGAGAAAGGAGAATCACTTGAACCCAGGAGGCAGAGGTTGTAGTGAGCCGAGATCGCCCCATTGCACTCCAGCCTGAGCAATGAGAGTGAAACTCCATCTCAAAAAACAAACAAACAAAGAGTAATATTCACTTCCTTTGGAATTTGTAATGACATTGTCAACCTACATATAACATAGTAAAACAGATGTCCTTTTCGCCCAGATAAAGAAAAAAAAAGGGCCACATTGCTAGAGATACATTTTTTTGAAATTATTAATTAACAGATAAAGTCAATTTCCTTTGTAGTTAACATGTATAAACAAAACTGTTACTTCTATGCTTAAGATTGATATTAATTTGCCATTGAATATACACTTCCATGATCCCTTTCCACAAACTCAAGACATATATTCAATTGCTTACCCAATATCTATGCTTGACGATTAAAAGAGTGCTACTGAAAGTGTGCTCCATGAACTGTTTATTTCTGGTGCCTGTCCACAAACTGTTTATTACTGGCTAACAACAAACTGGACTTCAACTTTTTCATCCATTTTACTTTCTAGTAATTCATTTTTATCATACTGTTCAAAAGTATCAGTACTGATGTAGTAGGGGAAATAAACTGGTCCTCTATCAGTTTTGATAGTTTGAAAAGCATTAATCTGAGAGGCATGTCAAAGTTAACTCATCCAAATTAGCCACACATTGTGGTAGGTGCCTGTAATCTCAGCTACTTGGGAGCCTGAGGCAGGAGAGTTAGAGAATATCAGGAGCTTGATATTTTGGCTAATTTTTGTATTTTTAGTAGAGACAGGGTTTCACCATGTTGGCTAGGCTGGTCTCAAATTCTTGACCTCAAGTGATCCACCTGCCTTGGCCTCCCAAAGTGTTAGGATTACAGGCGTGAGCCACTGTACCTAGCCTTTCCTGTAGTCTTAGCCATTTTAGTTAATACCAGCTCCTTTCAGTTGCTCAGGCCAAAAACCTTGGAGTCATCCTACAGTCAGACTTCACATGCCTTTATTTCATATCCCACTCTAATTTGTCAATACACCCTGTCAGCTTGACCACTTCTCACCAACTTCCTTGGTACCACCCCAGCCTAAATTGTTGTAAGTCTCCCAACTGCTCTCTCTAGTTCCATCCCTGGCCCCCTAAAGTTTATTCTTCAGACAATACCCAGTATGATTCTTTTTTTTTTTTTTCTTTTCTCCAGACAGGGTCTCACTGTGTTGCGCAGGCTAAAGTACAATGGTGTGGTCGTGGCTCACTGCAGCTTTGACCACCAGGCTCAAGCATCCTCCCACCTCAGCCTCCCAAGTAGCTGAAGCTACAGGCGCATGTCACCACACTTAGCTAATTTTTGTATTTTTAGTAGAGATAGAGTTTTCACCATGTTGCCCCAGTTGGTCTCAAACTCCTGGCCTCAAGCAATCTGCCTAATTTAGCCTCCCAAAGTGCTGGGATTACAAGCATGAGCCATAGTGCCCAGCTGATTTTTTCAAAATATAAATCACGCTAAGACCATCCTCTGCCCCAAAATTTCCAAGAACTTCTCACAGCAGTCAGAGTAAAAGAGAAAGTCATTAAAATAGAAATGACATACAGGGCCCTAAAGGATCCTACCCCTATTTCTTTTCTGACTTAACATCCTGTTTCTAAATAAATGGGCAATGTACAATTATTTTCCTGAAAGCTCATTTCAAAATAAAACAGCTGTTATGAAAGTAGAACATATAGGAGTAATAAAAAAAAAAGTTTTTACTTGGCATACATAAAAATATTATTGATATAAATGAGTAAACGATAAAGTCAGTAAAATCAATAAGGTTCTTTATGGTGCCTGACAAGCTCAGGAAATGATGACTTTACATAATACTGAAATTGATCAGATTGGGTATTTCAAATAATAAAAATGCTTAACCTCCAAAGCAAAAATCCAACTCATTTTTTACTCATACATAAATGTTTAGGAGGAGTAATCACTGAATAGCTATCTGAACCCTTTAAAATATATATATAATCTGACTTGATGATGGGTAAAGGTATTATCTGCAGATTTAGGAAGACACTCCCTACCATATCCAGTCAGCTTAAACAGACTCTTCTCAATGTAGTGAGGGCTGGTATAAAAGGTATTTAAAGAATATCTGACCAACATGGGGAAACCCTGTCTTTACTAAAGATACAAAAAAAAAATTAGCTGGGCATGGTAGTGCACGCCTGTAGTCCCAGCTACTCGGGAGGCTGATCCAGGAGAATCACTTGAACCTTGGGAGGCGGAGGTTGCAGTGAGCCGAGATTGCCACTGTACTCCAGCCTGGGTGACAGAGCAAGACTTCATTTCAAAATAAATTAAAAAATAAAAATAAAAATAACTTGGCCAGGCACGGTGACTCATGGCTATAATATCAGCATCTTGGGAGACTGAGGCAGGCGGATCACCTGAGGTCAGGAGTTGGAGACCAGCCTGGCCAACATGGTGAAACCCCATCTCTACTAAAACTACAAAAATTAGCCAGGCATAGGTGCCTGTAATCCTAGCTATCTGGAAGCTGAGGCAGAAGAATCGCTTGAACCTGGGAGGCAGAAGTTGCAGTGAGCCATAATCGCACTGCCGGACTCCAGGCTGGCAACAGAGTGAGACTCCAACTCAAAAAAAAAAAAAAAAAGGATACCTCATCTACTAATGTCTGCAGAATCAAAAAGGATCTGTCAAAATGAATTAGACATTAAAGACATATCTAATTGTCAGTCATTACTCTAGTAGAGACTTATACAATTTATAAAAAGCTGCAAAGATTTTATAAAAATCAATAATGTAAAATTTCCCTCAAAACATCACAGCACTTAGAAAACTTAATGTCCTCTTATTCAAAGCATAAGGCGAACTTAACTACTATCATGGTTTCTTCTGACCACACTTTTAAAATAAGATTTTTCAATAAGTAAAAAGATAAGCTCATTATTTATTTAGAAGAAATTATTAAAGGGACTTAACATAAACAGTAAAAATTTATTGATGGCTCTACAATAAGATCTCTTTTAATGCTTAAAACAACCATATGATGTATGTTGACAGATAAGGAAAACTGAGGAACAAGAAGTAAAGAAATTTTTAAGGGGTAGAGTCAGGATTCCAACCCAGGTCGTATGATTCCAGAGCTTTTCTGCTTAACTTTTACACTTTACATTACTTTAAAAACAAACAAAAAAAGTTCCAAAACCACATAAAATATTTGTTATGGTCTTTCAAAATATGCTTATTTTTATTTACATGTTTACTACAAAATTATTTTTAAGTACCCAATTGACCAATTAGTTAAAACCAACAAAGAACAAGTGCAAAGCTAATCAATCTTATTTTTCTTTTTATCAACTCTAAAAGTAATTACCTCCAGTTGCTCCTTCTGGGTAAAACCCTTCGTGCTTTTCCCTGAGGCATGGCCAACAAAAGTCATTACTCTAATAGTTGGCTGATGCTGTGAAAGCATTTCTGCAATTTCTTGAACACTATCTCGAAATGAAGAGAAGATCATGACTCTGGTCTCATCATGTTTCTTTCCAGAAGTGTTTTCAGCTGTAAATATACAAACTTTAATTAGAACTTTCTACAAAGCATTTAGACAAGAACTAGTTCAAAAGACAAACCTGAAAGTATTATGCTAATGAAGATAATTATTTTTTTTTTTAAAAATTAGCTATATGTGGTAGCATACACTGTAGTCCCAGCTTGGAAGGCTGAGATGGAGAAATCATGTGAGTCCAGGATTTCAAGACCAGCCTGGGAAATATAGCAAGACCCAGTCTCTAATGAACAAACAAATAAATAAATAATTTCAAACATCTTGAAATTTTGCTGATTTTTTAAACTACACTTGCTATTAATTTTAATAATCTCAGCTTGTTATTTCTCATTCACTGTCACACAATCCTAAGCAAATCAAATATGAATTACCTGAATCACTTTTGACTAGTTCTTTAATTCAGGCATAATGACTGTTACTTCCCTTTACCTTCTAAGATAGCCAGAAGCACAGAACTATGTAGCTCCTCCTAATTTCATAAATTGTCCCTTTCCTTTCTGTTCACTAAAGGCACTGTCTTAATCCAAGCCATGCATTCTGTCCCCAAATTTACAATACTTTCAAATTCTCCAAAGACAACTGCAGAATATACCCTACAGTCAATTCCAAAGCTGCTCTTGATATCTCTGTGCTGGGGGTAGCCAGTGGGGTATGGGGGTGGCAGGCAGTAGAATGTACTCATAAGAACATGATCTTTGTGACAGGGCACTTAATCCTCTGGGTGACTGGTGATCATGGTAGTTATTTAAGCTCTTTGAGGTTTAGTTTCTTCATATCTAATATGGATTGATGTATAAATGAAACAGTAAATATTAGGTATACAGTTTCGCATACACAGTAATTGGTTAATTATTACATATTGTGTAGGGTTTCTGGTTATTCATTTTTATTTATTTTTGAGACAGGATCATGCTTGGTCACCTAGGCTGGAGTGCTGTGGCTCCATCATGGCTCACTACAGCTTCTACCTTTTGGGCTCAGGTGATCCTCCCACCTCAGGCTCTGAGTAGCTGGAACTACAGGCACATGCCACCATGCCCAGCTACATTTTAAAATTTCTTTACAGAGACGGGGTTTTGCCATGTTGCCCAGTCTGGTCTCTAACTCCTAGGCTCAAGAGATCTACCCGCCTCAGCCTCCCAAAGTGTTGGGATTACAGCCATGAGCTACCACATCCAGCCTCTAATGATTTTTATTACAGGAATCATCAAATGTGTTCCAAGGACCACACTAAGCATTTTATCACTCAATCTTCACAACAACTCTAAGGAATAAATGACTTATGAAATGTAAAGTTAGGCTGGGCACGGTGGTTCACGCCTGTAATCCCAGCACTTTGGGAGGCTGAGGCGGGTAGATCTGCCCAGTGGGCAGATCACGAGGTCAAGAGATGCAGACCATTCTGGCCAACATGGTGAAATCCCATCTCTACTAAAAACACAAAAAATTAGCCAGGCGTGGTGGCACATGCCTGTACTCCCAGCTACTCAGGAAGCTGAGACAGGACCTGGGAGGCAGAGGTTACAGTGAGCCAAGATGGCACCACTGCACTCCAGCGTAGGCAACAAGAGTGAAACTCTGTATCAAAAAAAAATAAAGTTAATGTACGATACAAAATCAAACATAGGACCTGAAGAAGCAGCTGTTACAACTAAGATTCTTCTAAGTAAACTTCTTTTGAATCATCATTGCATTAAGCACTAAGCTGAGCTCCTGAATGAATTGCTGTTTTCATCACAAAACTACATCTCCTTCAATCTGTCACAGCCTGCCTTTTTACCCTCATTCCACTAAAGCTCCTTTGAGCAAAATAATCAATAACTTCCCCATTGCCAAGTTCAACGGACATTTTTACTTTAACACACTTTACTCTTTCCTTCTCAAACAGCCTCTTTCTTCAGCTTCTCTGACACTTTACTTGTCTGGTTTCCTCCCCAAGTTCCTTAGTGGCTTTTTCTCTTCCAAACTCTAAATGTTGATATTCTTCAGGACTCCATTCTGGACCCTCTTCTGTCTATCTCTACCGATAATCACATCTATTCCAGAAATCTTAAATATCTTTTTGCTGATAACTCCAAAATATATTCACATATATGTAAATATATAAAAAACAGCACCAACCATTCTTCTGAGATCCAGATTGGCTTATCTAATGCCTACCTGACATTTAGATGTCTCAAAAACATCTTAACATGTTTCCATTTCCTTTTGTTATTTAATTGACAAATAAAAGTTGTATATATTTATATTGTACAATATGTTTTCAGATGTATATATACATTATAGAATGCCTAAATCAAGCTAATTAACATATGCATTACCTCACATACTTATCTCTATTCTTCATTTTTCACTTTGCTTATATAATCATTTGCAAACATGTACACATAAACGTATATACACAGCCATATGATTCTTTTTTTTTCTTATATCCTATGTCTAATCCATCAACAAGTAAGTTGGCTCCAATATGAACATGTATCTAGACCCTAACTATTTCCTAGCACCTTGACCACTATTGCCTTGATGCACACCACCATTATGTGTCATCATCCGAGACCGTTATAATAGTCTTCTAAGTTATCAATGTCTATGCTCCACAAAACTTCAGAGTGATCCTTTTAAAATCTGAAGCCGTTCCACTGCTACAAGTATCTCTGTTTGGTTTTGCAAAGCACAAATATTCAAAAATAAAAAACCAAAGTCCTATATTATCTGGCTACTTCTCATCTATACCACTTGTAGCCTCAGTCACACTAATCTAACCACATTGGTCTATTTAATCATACCACGCATCCTACTGTGACCTCAGGACCTTTGAATCTGCTATTTTTACTGCTTGGAATTCTCTCTCCCTCAAACTCAAAAACTCACAAGGCTTGGTCCCTTATCTCCATCAAGTATCACTTTAAATATCCCTCTACAGAGAAGCCTTCTATAACCATCCTATATAAAACAGCACTCCTCCGTAACTCTCTCTCTCTCCTTACCTACTTTACTTTACCCTTCTACTGTACTATGTACTGTTTTACATCCACTTCCCTTACATTGCCCCAAGCTAATATATAGAGTGTACCTTACTCTTAACATTCTCACCACTACCGTTGCCCTAACCCCTCCAAAATTTCTCTGACATTTTTAATATTCATTATCCAGAGGAACTAAGCCCACCTTCTCCACAAGAAGTGTTAGCATAAACTAGTAAGTTGAAGTTTTTTTGTTTTTCTTTTTTTATTTTCGAGATGGAGTTTTGCTCTTGTTGCCCAGGCTGGAGCACAATGTCACGACCTTGGCTCACTGCAACCTCCACCTCCTGGGTTCAAGTGATTCTCCTACCTCAGCCTCCCAAATAGCTGGGATTACAGGCATGCACCACATGCCTGGCTAATTTTTGTATTTTTAGTAGAGATGGGATTTCACCATGTTGGCCAGGTTAGTCTTGAACTCCTGACCTCCCATGATCCACCTGCCTTTTCCTCCCAAAGTGCTCGGACTACAGGCATGAACCACCATGCCCAGCCATAAGTTGAAGTCTTATCTCTTGTAATAACTTTGTCTTCCCTTAAAGCTACTAAACATGACCTACCGTTCCATGACTTGAAGTGTTCAATCACAACTTCTTCTAATTTCTTTAACTTTGGATGACCATAAACAAATTTTTTATCTCCTGGAAAAAAACAAAAATATCAAAATTTTTTCTTTTTTTTTCCATAGTCAATTACAGTAATTTTTCAAACGCATATGTTGGGATTTTTTTAAATTTAAACCAGGAGTTACATCTAGGTAGCATATAAATCTTACTGTAAAATGAAATTTGAACTTTTATAAACATTTCATTCTGAGAGAACCCAAACAGGAATCAGCAGCAAAGAAAGCAAAAATATATATTAAACTATAAATCAGGTTTTGATAGTTCTGAGAATTTTCACTACCACTAACAACTACAGTTTGTAGACTTGTTTAAAGAAATTTAAACATTGTTTAAAGTATATAAACTTTAAACTTGAATATATATATATAAATCCTAACTCAAAAAATGAAATATATATGCATTTAATAGATCTGTTGCTACAAATAATTGTAGACATTTGCATTAATGGAGCAAAATTTCAAAATTAACTATGATTAAGCAAAACAACAGAATATATAATTTAAAAAAAAAACCAGACCTTGTTGGATAGCAGAAATACCATTTGCTGAAGTACTACGTGTATGTGCAAACATGCCTTCTAGATGTTTATAGAGTTTCATGAAGTCTTCATTTCGGCTAAGTTCATTTTTTGACCGTGTCATTCCTTCAGAAATTAAGAAAAAGTTTTCCAAATAAATAATCATAAAACTGATGAAATGTATTATTTATTAAAACAAAATTAAACTTTAGCAATGAATATAAGTTTTTCAGGTGTAAACATGAAAACCAGCAACTTTTTCCAGTTATACATTCATATATGTATTAATGAATGGTTCCCTTTTTTCTAGCAATTTGTTAAAAACAAAGAAATATGGCCGTTTGTTAATTATTCCAATGCTTTATTTTTTTAAAAAAATCATTTTTAAGAAATCCAAATTCTTTTTTTTTTTTTTGAGACAGTCTTGCTCAGTTGACCAGGCTGAAGTGCAGCAGCAGCGTGATCTCAACTCAAGGCAACCTCTGCCTCCTGAGTTCAGGCGATTCTCCCACCTCAGTCTCCTGGGTAGCTGGGATTACAGGCATGTACCACCACACCTGGCTAATTTTTGTTTTTTGGTTTTTTTTGGAGATGGAGCTGTTTCACTCTTGTTGCCCAGGCTGGAGTGCAATGGCACGATCTCGGCTCACTGCAACCTCTGCCTCCCAGGTTCAAGCAATTCTCCTTCCTCAGCCTCCCAAGTAGCTGGGACTATGGGCACACACAACCATGCCCAGCTACTTTTTGTATTTTTAGTAGAGATGAGGTTTCACCATGTTGGCTAGGCTGGTCTTGAACTCCTGACCTAATGTAATGTACCCACCTCGGCTTCCCAAAGTGCTGGGATTACAGGTGTGAGCCACTGTGCCCAGCCCTTCAATATGTCTTTAACCAAAATAATAAATGTCATTATTTCTTTAAATAATTGATATAATTTACCTTTAGTTCCATCCATAATTCCACAAAGGAAGAAATATAATGATCTCATTCCCATTTGCTGCAATAATTCATAACCATGATATAAACTAATACAAATAGCAAACTCTCCCTCGATTATTCCTTGTTGTATTCCCTAGAAAAACAGCATATGTCAGATTTAACCAGAGAAGTAAATGAACATACATGTTCCATGCCCAAGTTGTCAGGCCATAGGCAGTGTAACATTTATAATATAATCCAAATGATCATAATAATCATTCCCTTCTACACTGCTATAATGGATTGGTTATTAAATGTTGCCTTATAGGATGTTGCTATGGAAAGGTATCAATGTATTTTCTATGTAAAATCTTCCCCCTTTTTTTTCTTTAATTAAACAGGAAATTCACATTTTAAAAAGACAAGTAAAGGAGAAAAAAACTACAATATACTGTTTCTCTTTACAGGTAAATTAATTGGCAGTATACAGATATATTTGTTCTTTCAAAACTATGTAGTAAGCATCTACTACATGCAGAGCACTGAGCTAGATACAATGGAAATGGAAAGCAAGTTACATATGGCCTGTCCTCATGAATGTTACTGGCAAGAGGACAAATATTTAATCAGACTGTTTTAATGCCAACATTTAATACCAAGTATACACACCATGATAATATCTGACACTGAACCCCAGAAACTATTCGAAGCACATTATTTGCAAAAATTCGCTTAATCTTAGTATCTAGTAGGTAGATACTATTGTTATGCCCATTTTACACATGAGGAAGCTCCTACAGGCATTAAGTAGTAGAACCACTATTTAGACCCAGAAATTTTGGTTAAGATCCCTTGTGCTTTCAACCACTACCCACATGGAAAAATGAGGGACACATTCCTTTACGGAAGTACATGCGATGTGTATCTGCCTGATAAGATTGTTTTCAAGGAGACCATGCAGAACATATTCTAATTATTTTCCTTTGAGATGAAGACTACCGTTTTCTATCTAACATTTTTAGTAGTATTTAACATCAGTGTTAGTGATTTTAAATATTTCCAGGATATTAATAAATGCCCTAAAATGGTACCCTGATTTCCTCTCACCAGTGCCAGTTAAGATTTAAACAGGTTTAGATTTACTACTTCTTATATAAAATCAAAAAAGTTGTAAATAACAATATACTATAATTTTACAGAAAACACTCCTTCAGTGGTTCCCCAGACACTATATGGTAAAGACCACATTTTATGGAATAATGTGGTCTACTCTCATGTAGTCACAACCTATATTATCACAACTGGTTTCCATATCCTCAGCCAAATTGGTTTGCTCACTGTCTCCCACAGGCTTTTTCATTCAATTGCCTCTGTTCTTTAGCACAGGCATTCCCTATCAGTTCAAAGAATGACTCAGTGCCTTTTTTCGTGTTTGTCAGTGTCTTCTCTGACTTTGGACCTAGTCTGATAGATAATTTCCTATCCATTTATTTTCCAATGAAGGTTAGAAATAAGAATCTTGCTGTAATGCTTTCTTCAAACTCTGCTATTGACAGCAAGAATAAATGTTCTGTGCCTAAAATTCAGTTACAATCTACCTTCTCATGGCCTTGTGACTTTACAAAATACAAATGGACTAAAAGACAAATTCTTCATTAAAAGTTAAAAAGAAAGGCTGGGCACTGTGGCTCATGTCTGTAATCTTTGGGATTACACTCTGGGAGGCCAAGATGGGCAGATCACCTGAGGTCGAGACCAGCCTGGCCAACACGTTGAAACCCTATCTCTACTAAAAATACAAAAATTAGCTGGGCATGGTGATGCATGCCGGTAGTCCCAGCTACTAGGGAAGTGAAACTGAGAGGCAGAGGTTACAGTGAGCCAAGGTCATACCACTATACTCCAGCTTGAAAGATAGAGCAGTCGCTCCGTCTCAAAAAAAAAAAAAAAAAAAGGAAAAGTTCAACAATAAAATTTATCTTAATGCAGATCATTAAATTGTATTCTTGCTAGATTTTTTTCATGCTTTTATAAACTATATAAACATTTTTGAATTTTTTTTAACTCTGTCACCTAGCCCAGGCTGGAATGCAATGCTATAATCACAGCTCACTGCAGCCTCCACCACCCAGGCTCAAGCAATCCTCCCCTAGAGAAGCAGATATATAGCACCATGCTTGGCTAATTTTTTAACATTTGTAGAGACAAGGCCTCACTAAGTTGCCCAGGCTGGTCTTAAACTCCTGGGCTCAAGTGATCCTCCAACTTCAGCCTCCCAAAGTGTTGGGATTACAGGCGTCAGCCACTGTGTTTGGCCTCATTTTTGGATTCTTGATGAGCTAATAGGTACCCAAAAAATCATTACCTATGTTTGATCTACGTTTTATCCTGGCTTTGAGTGAAAATTTAATCTGTCATCAAAATTTATTTAAAAATACCTACCACAATATTTGGAGATGGGTTTTTCCTAAATTGATCTCTTGCTAGAATTATCTGATATTTTGTGAGATTTGAGATATCCCTTCTCATCAAAACATTCCTCTGAATCAAAGAATGAGCAAATGCTTCCAAAATCTGCAAATTTAAAAGCAATCCAGTTTAAGCTTGCTTTAAAGTTCTTTTTCAAGTACAGTAATTTTCTCACATATTAAAACAGAAATTATATATTTAATAAAGTCTGTCTTAAAAATGAATATTTAACTAAACTCAGCAACGATAACATCATTTAAAACTTGACATCTATCCCCAAATAATACCCATATAAAAATCAATATAAGCAATTATTATATACAACTATAATTAAAGAACACATTTGTTTATCTGTTTATTGCTTAAGTCTTCTCTCCCTCAACCTATATGCACCTCAACCTATATGCACTAAGTACTATGAAAGAAGACCTTTGATTTCTTCACTGTTACATCCTCAGTACCTAGAATAGTTTGGCATTTAGGTCCTCAGTAGATATTTGTAGAGTAATTTGTAAAGTACTGAATAAACTGAAATGTCTTGAGTATATTTAATTTTACTCACTTATTCATTTTTTTCAACAAATATTTATTAAGCATCTACTATGTAACAAGCACTGTTCTAAATGCTGGGGATAGCGTGGCTAAGAGAAATAAAGTCACTGCTCTCAAATAGCTTAGATTCCAGTGAAGGGAAGCAAAGAAAACGAACAGAGAAAAAGTAGATCACTTTGATTATGATAAATGCATTTAAGAATCTAAAACACAATAATGCTGTAGAGTCTCTGAGAGGAAAAGGATCACTATTTAAAAAGGTAAACAAAGCCTTTCTCTTTGAGGAGGGAACATCTGAGTTCACATGTGAATCATGAGGTCGTGTGATGAGGTATGTCTACCATGTTAGGTTCTAAGGACAAAGGACTCTAGAGAGAGGAGACAGCAAAAAAAAAGGTCCTGGGACAGAAATGAGCTTAAAGACACAAAAAGAGACCTGCAGATGAAGACCTATTACAGCAATATGTAATTGTTTAAATTTTTGCCTAATTTGTATTGTCTAAACTGTGGCTAGTTTAGTACATATTTCCCTCCCTTCCAGCTTTGCTGATCATACGGCCTAATAAGGCACTCTAAAAATACGCACAAAATTAAATTATATTTGCATATGATTATAAGAATTATCATTTTTACATTGTTATAAATGGAATGATTTTCAATTAAAAATGCATTAGTATCCTTTGATACTAATTACAAAAAAGACTTTGCCATATCTTAACTCAATAATGCTTAGAATTTCGTTACAAATAATTTAAAAATAGAAAACAAGCTTTATTCCTACAAAACATCCCTTTAAGAAAGGCTTATTATAGATTAAGTGATAGATAACTTTTTGGTTATCTATTCCTGTAACCATCTTTAATACACGGCAATGAAAATGTGAAAACATGTTGTTTTACCATCACACTAATTATGAACTGTAGAAAAACAATGTGTTATCTTGCATTTCTCCCACTGAAAATGACAATCGTCTAAGCAGGTCCTTAACAGCTATAACACAGACATTTGGCCAGATAATTCTTTGTTGTGGGGCTGCTGTCCTATCCACTATAGGATGTTTAGCAGCTCCCTGGCCTTCATATGTAGATGCCAATAATAACTCCACATTTCACCTCTTGCCTCCCCTTCTCTCCTGCCTTTTTATTGTTGTTGTTGTAAGAACCAAAAATGTGTCAAGTTACTGCCAAATGTTGCCAGGTGGGTGAAATAATTTCCAGTGGAAAACCACTGCTGTATAAAGGATCAGGGAGGACAACAGTGAAAATTTATTTCATTACAAAGAAACTTCTGGGGGCCAGGTGCATGATAGCTCATGCCTGTAATCCCAGCACTTTGGGAGGTGGAGGCAAGAGAATCACTTGAGGTCAGGAGTTCAAGACCAGCTTGGCCAACATGGTGAAACCTCACCTCTATTAAAAAATACAGAAATTAACCAGATGTGGTAGCATGTACCTGTAAGCCCAGCTACTTGGGAGGCTAAGAAGAATCACTTAAACTGGGGAGGTAGAGACTGCAGTGAGGGGAACAAAAAAGAAAACAAAGAAAATTCTGGCTGAATCTTGGTATGTGTTCACGTTACAGGCATGTGTGCTTTGTGAAAATTCACTGAGCTATATATACACTTACGCTTTGTCTACTTTGTTGTGTGTGTGTGTGTGCGTGTGTGTGTTCTATATTACAGTTAAAAGGTTTACTTAAAAAAATACAAAACCTTCAAATCCAAGTCACAGAACCAAAAAAAAAAAAAAAAAAAAAAACAAAACCATGTAAGGCTATTATTTGCTTTACAAATGGTTCATCTTTTGTAGTTTCCCTTTAAATAATACTTTGTTAGTACATATAAAACACGGTGCTCATTCCAAAAATTTTAACTTCAAACAATTTTTTCAATATAGCAATTATATAAAAATAAGAAAATTATATTATCATATCGAAATCCTGTTAGCTAAAGTAATTAAATTACCAGTTTATTTATGAAATCCCTGAATGTCATAAAAATGGCTTACCTGGATATAGGTCTTTTGGATGGCTACAAGTTCTTCACCCAGGGGAACAATAAGCTTTTCAACTTTTCGCTCATGAGAATATGCCAATATATCCGGAGAATCTTCAGAACGAAGCTCTATCTGCCCAATTAGCAGGTTAGTAATAACTTGTTGCACAGCCTATGCAAAATCAATTAAGTATGATTACAAATTACATGTTAAAATTTTTTAGTTTAAGTCACTAACAGAAATAAAATAGCAGTACAATTTTGAAAGAAGCTTCAGAAATTCATATTAAATACCAAAAAATGAAAGACAAGCCCATTAAAAAAGTACATCAGAAGTAAGACAATAGCTCAAAAATGCTTCTGAAACATCTTTTCCTCACACAGACCTTCAAGCTAAGCATTCCAGAAATAAGAATATTTGCAAATTTTCAATAAGTTCCTCAAATGTAGTTTGGTACTTTCCAAATAGAATATTTATACAGACTCAGACAAAAAAAAAGTTTCAGATTAGCAATACTAAATCAATTATTGATAAATTAGTAGAATATTTTCCATTTAAATCAACATATATTATGTAAATATATTTCTAGGGCTAAATTGTATTTACCCAAAGCTTATAAAGAGACTTTATTGTAAAATTAGGAAACAGGAGCAAAAACATATAATCTGTTGATGTAAACAACTACTGTACCAGAAGACTATGGTACTGACAGTGTGATTAACAATTAAAAAGAAAAAAAAAAAAAGAAAGGGGATCCTAAGAGTATCTAAAAATTAAAAGCTTTTTTTTTTTTTTTTTCTTTTTTTTTCAGATGGAATCTCCCTCTGTCATCCAGGCCGGAGGGCAATGGTGCAATCAATCTCAGCATACTGCAACCTCTGACTCCTAGGTTTAAGCCATTCTCCTGCCTCAGCCTCTTGAGCAGCTGGGACTACAGGCATGCATCACCACGCCCAGCTAATTTTTGTATTTTCAGTACAGACAAGGTTTCACCACATTGGCCAGACTGGTCTCCAACTCCTGGTCTCTGTGATCCACCCGCTTTGGCCTCCTAAAGTGCTAGGATTACAGGTGTGAGCCGTGGTGCTCAAACAAAAGCTTTTTTAAAAAAAACTAGAAAGCCTTGTGGGTTTAGGCCAGGCAGCAGCTCATGCCTAAGGCTCATCCCAGGGCTGTGGGAGGCCAAACTGGGAAGACTGCTTGAACCTAGGAATTTGAAACCAGCCTGGACAACATGCTGAGACCCCATATCTACAAAAAATGAGAACAATTGCTAGCGAAGTGGCAAGCACCTGCTGGAGTATCACTTGAACTCAGGAGTTCTAGGCTGCAGTGAGTGAGCTACAGTTGTCACTACATTCCAGCCTGGATGATGAAGCAAGACCCTGTCTCAAAAAAAAAAAAAAAAAAAAGAGAGAGAAAGAAAGCTTTGAGGGCTTAATTTCTTAGTATTCCTAATACTTGGCACAGTGCCCAATATGGCACACCATAATCACTGGAGGCCTATACGTATTCAAAATCTAGAGTACATTTATGACCATTTTATAAAATTAAGCTTATTGTTTTTAATAGTTCATTCATGAAAGAAATACATAAGTAACTCCCACATGCCAGGCATTGAGTTAATGATAGAGGAATGACCAAAATAGGCATAATCTCTACATTCATGTAGCTGATAATTTAGTGGTGCAGAAAGACAACAAATAATCAATATGCAAAACAATGACAGATTATCATGAATTTTAAGAAGAAAATAACAAGACAGGGAACACTGACAAGATAGCTTAGATAGAATGGATCTTTCTGAAGGGATGACATTTAGGTTGACTGAAAAACATGAATGTTTAAACAAGATCAGAGAGAAAACCAGAGACAGGACAGAAATTTCTACGCTTATCAAAAAAAGAATAGATGAAAACATTTTGCATCTTGGAAGAGTTAAAAGCCATCATTGGAGGCATGGAGCAAGATGGAAAACAGAAACCTCTACAGATGATCACCCACATAGAACATCAAATTTGACAACTATCTACACACGAAAAAGCACCTTCATAAGAACCAAAAATCAGGTGAATAATCACAGTACCTGGTATTAACTTCATATTGCTCAAAGAGGCACTGAAGCGGGTAGAAAAGATGATCTTGAATCATCGACACCACCCTCCCTTATCCCCCAGTGGCCCTGTGGTATGGAGAACTTGGGGAAGGGAGAGTGCAGTTTCTGTGGGACTGTGCATTGAACTAAGAGTTGCTCTGTCACAGTGAAAAGCAAAACTAAGTGGAACTCAGTCAACACCCACCCGCAGAGGGAGCATTTAGACCAGCCCTAGCCAGAAGGGAATTGCCCATCCTAGTGGCCAGAACTTCAGTTATGGCAAGTGCTCTGGAGACAATGAACATGAGGGGCACATAACCTAGTGAGACACAAGCTGGGCCAGTTAAAGGAGGGCTTGCACCATCTTCATTCAACCCCAAGCCGTGCAGCTTACAGAAACCAAAGTGATTCAGTCCTTCTGCTTGAGTTAAAAAGAGGGAAGAGTAAAGAGGCCTTTGCCTTGCAACCATGCTATCAGCTCCGCCACAAGAGGATAGGGCAGAATCACGAGGTCCCCATTCCAGACCCTAGCTCCCTGATAACCTTTCTAGACATACCCTGGGCCAGAAGGAAACCCACTGCCTTGAAGGAAAGGAGCCAGTCCTGGAAAGATTCATCACCTACTGACTAAAGAGCCCCTGGAACGTAAATAACCATCAGCAATACCCCGGTAATATGCCACAGGCCTTGAGTGAGACTCTGAGACAAGCTGGCTTCAGGTGAGACCCAGCATATCTCCAGCAATGACGGCTCTGGTGAGAGACTACTTCTACTTGAGAAAAGCAGAGGGAAAAGTAAGATACTCTGTCCCTTGCACCTTAGGTACCAGCTTGGCCACAGTAGGGTAAAGCAACAAATGGGCTCTTGGGGACCTGATTACAGGCCTTGATTCTTAAATAGCATTTATTTTCTTTCTTTTTTTTTTTTAAAGAGACATGGTCTTGCTATGTTGCCCATGCTGGAGTGCAGTGGTTATTCACAGGTGCAATCCCACTACTGATCAGCACTGGAGTTTTGACCTGCTCCATTTCCGACCTGGGCCGGTTTACCCCTCCTTAGGGAACTTGGTGGTCCCCCACTCCTAGGAGGTCACCATATTGATGCCAAACTTAGTGCACACACTCAGTCGGCATAGCGCACTACACCCAGAACTCCTGGGCTCAAGTGATCCTCCCACCTCAGACTCCCGAGTAGCTGGGACTACATGCACGTGCCACTGCACTCGGCTTAAACAGCATTTCTGAAACTGTCCCAGGCCAGAGGGGGGGCCACTTCCCTGAAGGATGAGTCCCAGGCCTGGCAGCATTCACCACAAGCTGACTGAAGAGTCCTTGGGCCTTAAGTGAAAATCAGCAGTAGACTGGCAGTCCACCCCATGGGCCTATTGTGGTGGTGGCCATGGGGAGAGGCTCCTCTGCCTGTGGAAAGAAAGAATGAGAAGGACTTCATCTTGCACTTTGAGTGCAAGCTTAGCTGCAGTAGTATAGAGCATGAGGTAGATTTCCGAGGTTTTTGACTCTAGTTCCTGGCTCCCAGAAAGCATCTCTGGACTAGCCTGGGACCTGGGGGAACTTGGCACCCTGAAAAAATGATCAGAAGCCTGGCTAGCTTCAATAGTTGCTGATTGTAGAGCCTTGGATAAACATAGGGAGTAGGCAGGTAGTGGTAACAGTGAGCCATGAGTGAGACTCAGTGCTGTGGTAGCTTCCAGTGTTACCCAGTGCAGTTCCAGTGGTGGTGATCACAGGGGGGATTGTGTCACCACACTTCCAGCTCCAGGTAGCTCAGCATAGAGAAAGAAACTCCATTTGCTTGAGAGAGAGAGAGTAAGAGAAGAAAACAAGAATCTCTGCCTAGTAATCCAGAGAATTCTTTCAGATCTCTTCTCAGACTATCAAGGCAGTACCACTGTGTCTCCAAGAACTACTCACTTGGAGTGCAGTTAATGGAAATATGGCTTAGGTCACAACACACAAGTCCCTTTGAATACACGCAACACACAAGTCCCTTTGGGGGAAATCCTTCCCCCAAAAAAGATAGGTACAAAGAAGCCTAGTCTGTGAAGACAATAAATACCTAACTCTTTAACATCCAGACATAGATGAACATCGAAAAACATCAAGACCATCCAGGAAAATATGATCTCTCCAAATGAATTTAACAAGTTACCAGGAGACATGGGACCTTTCAGGCAGTGAATGCAAAATAGCTGTTTTGAGAAAACTCAAGGAAATTCGAGATAAAACAGAGAAGGAATTCAGAATTCTTTCAGATAAATTTAACAAAGAGATGGAAATAATTAAAAAGTAACAAGTACAAATTCTGGAGATGAATGCATAGTCTCTTAAAAGCAGAATTTATCAAGCAAAAGAAAGAATTACTGAGCCTGAAGACAGGCTATATGAAATATACAAAGGAGACCAAAGAAAAAAGAATAGAAAAGAATGAAGAATGCCTGCAAAATGTAGAAAATAGCCTCAAAAAAGCAAATCTAAGCATAATTGCCCTTAAAGAGGTAGCAGAGAGAGAGATGGGGTAGAAAGTTTACTGAAAGGGATAATAAGGGAGAACTTCCCAAACTTAGAGAAAGATATCATTATTTAAGTACAAGAAAGAAATAGATCACCAGGAAGATTTAACCCAAATAAATCTACCTCAAGGCATTTAATACTCAAACTCACAAAGGTAAAGGATAAAGAAGGGATCCTAAAAGCAGCAAAAAAAAAAAAAAAAAAAAAAAAAAAAAAAAAAAAACATACAATGGAGCTCCAGTAGACCTGGCAGCAGACTTTTCAACAGAAACCTTCCAGGACAGGAGAGAGCGGTATGATATATTTAAAGTGCTGAAGGAAAAAACTGTACCCTAGAATAGTATATCCAGCAAATATATCCCTCAAATATGAGAAGAAATAAACACTGTATCAGATAAACAAAAGCTGAGGGGTTTCATCAACATGAGACGTGTCTTACAAAAAAAAAAAAAAAAAAGCTAAAGGGAGTACCTTAAGTCAGGAAAGAAAGGGACATTCATGAGTAATAAGAAATCATCTGAAGGTACAAAACTCACTGTTAATAGTAAATACATTTTAAAAACACGGACTATTATAACACTGTAACTGTAATGTGTAAACAACTCATGCCTTTAGCAGAGGGACAGATGAACTGATCAAAAATAACTACAACATCTTTTCAAAACGAACAGTACAGTAAGATAAAAATACTGACAACAGGCCGGGCATGGTGGCTCAAGCCTGTAATCCCATCACTTTGGGAGGCCGAGGCGGGTGGATCACAAGGTCAATAGATTGAGACCATCCTGGTCAACATGGTAAAACCCCGTCTCTACTGAAAATAGAAAAAATTAGCTGGGCATGGTGGTGCGTGCCCGTAATCCCAGCTACTCAGGAGGCTGAGGCAGGAGAATTGCCTGAACCCAGGAGGCAGAGGTTGCGGTGAGCCAAGATCGTGCCATTGCACTTCAGCCTGGGTAACAAGAGTGAAACTCCAGCCGGGCGCGGTGGCTCAAGCCTGTAATCCCAGCACTTTGGGAGGCTGAGGCGGGTGGATCACGAGGTCGAGAGATCGAGACCATCCTGGTCAACATGGTAAAACCCTGTCTCTACTAAAAATACAAAAAATTAGCTGGGCATGGTGGCGCGTGCCTGTAGTCCCAGCTACTCAGGAGGCTGAGGCAGGAGAATTGCTTGAACCCAGGAGGCGGAGGTTGCGGTGAGCCGAGATCGTGCCATTGCACTCCAGCCTGGGTAACAAGAGCGACACTCTGTCTCAAAAAAAAAAAAAAAAAAAGTGAAACTCCGTCTCAAAAACAAAAAAAAAAACTGACAACAAAAAATTAAAAAGCAGGGAGAAAAAGTTAAGGTGTAGATTTTTTTTAGTTTTCTTTTTGCTTGCTTGCTTGTTTTTTGTATAAGCAATCACGGTTGTCATCAGTTTAAAACAATGAGTTACGGATATTATTTGCAAACCTCATAATAACCTAAAATCTAAAAACGTACAACAGATACACAAAAAATAAAAGCAAGAAACTAAATGATACCACCAGAGAAAATGACCTTCACTAAAAGGAAATAGGAAGGAAGAAAAGAAGGAAGACAAAACAACAATACAACCAGAAAACAAACAACAAAATGGCAGGAGTAAGAGCTTTGTTATCAATAAAAACATTGAATGTAAATAAACTAAATTCTCCAAACAAAAGATCTAGAGTGGCTGAGCAGATGAAAAAACAAGACATAATGATCTGTTGACTATTAAAACACACTTCGCCTATAAAGTTACCAGCAGACTAAAAATAAAAGGATGAAAAAAATATTCCATGTCAATGGAAACCAAAAAAGAGCAGAAGTAGCAATACGTACATCAGACAAAATAGATTTATTTCAAGATAAAACCCATACAGAGAAAGAAGATAATTATATAACAATAAAGGGGTCACTTCATCAAGAGGATATAACAGTTTTAAGAATATATGCAACCAACATTGGAGTACCCAGATACATAAAACAAATATTATTAGATCTAAAGAGAGGCAGAGATCTCAATACAGTAATAGCTGGAAACTTCACTTCCCACTTTCAGCACTGGACAGATCTTCCAGACAGAAAATCAACAAAGGAACATCAGACTTAATCTGCACTACAGACTAAAGAGACCTAAAAGATATTTACAGCTGCAGAACATATATTCTCCTCAGCATCTGTATCATTCTGAAGAATAAACCATATATATGTTAGATCACAAAACAAGTCTTAAAACATTCAAAAACAATGAAATAATATCAACCATCTTCTCTAACCACAATAGAATAAAACTAGAAATCAAACAAAATAACAAGAGGAATTTTAGAAACTATACAAACACATGGAAATCAAACAATACACTCCGAAATGACCAGTGGGTCAATGAAGAAATTAGGAAGGAAATTGAAAATTTCTTGAAACAGATGAATACCAAATAGAAACATAACATACCAAAACCTACAGGAGACAATGAAAGCAGTTTTAAGGGGCAAGTTTATAGCTATAAGTGCCCACATCAAAAAAGAAGAAAAACTGGCCGGGCATGGTGGCTCACGCTTATAATCCCAGCACTTTGGGAGGCCGAGGCAGGTGGATCACGAGGTCAAGAGATCAAGAACATCCTGGTCAACATGGTGAAACCCCGTCTCTACTAAAAATACAAAACATTAGCTGGGCATGGTGGCGCATGCCTGTAATCCCAGCTACTCAGGAGGCTGAGGCAGGAAAATTGCCTGAACCCAGGAGGCGGAGGTTTGTGGTGAGCCGAGATCGCGCCATTGCACTCCAGCCTGGGTAACAAGAGCAAAACTCCCCTCTCAAAAAAAAAAAAGAAAAAAAAAAAAGAAAAACTTCAAATAAATAACAGTGTACTTAAAAGAAGTAGAAAAGCAAGAGCAAACCAAACCCAAAATTAGTAGAAGAAAATAAATAATAAAAATCAGGGCAGAGGCCGGGCACGGTGGCTCAAGCCTGTAATCCCAGCACTTTGGGAGGCCGAGGCGGGTGGATCACAAGGTCGAGAGATCACGACCATCCTGGTCAACATGGTGAAACCCCGTCTCTACTAAAAATACAAAAAAAAAACTAGCTGGGCGTGGTGGCGCGTGCCTGTAATCCCAGCTACTCAGGAGGCTGAGGCAGGAGAATTGCCTGAACCCAGGAGGCGGAGGTTGCGGTGAGCCGAGATCGCGCCATTGCACTCCAGCCTGGGTAACAAGAGCGAAACTCCGTCTCAAAAAAAAAAAAAAAAAAAAAAAAAAAAAAAAAAAAAAAATCAGGGCAGAAATAAATGAATTTAAAATGAAGAATACAAAAAAAAACAATAAAACAAAATGTTGGTTTTTTGAAAAAATAAAATTGACAAACCTTTAGCAAGACTATTAACAACAACAAAAAAAAAAATGGAGAAGACCCAACTAAAATCAGAGACAAAAAAAGGATACATTACAATCTATACCACAGACACTCAAAAGATCATTAGTGGCTACTATGAGCAACTATATGTCAATAAACTGGAAAACTTAGAAGACATGGATAAATTCCTAGACACATACAGCCTACCAAGACTGAACCATGAAGAAATCCAAAATCTGAACAAATCAATAACAAATAACAAGATCAAGGGCCATAATAAAAAGTCACCTAGCGAAGTCAAGTCTGGAACCCTATGGCTTCACTGATGAATTCTATCAAATACTAAAAGAACTAATACTGGCTGCCAGCCTTCGCCTCCCCACAAAATGAAGACACTGAGGCCCAGAGAGGTTAACTGACTCAGCCAAGGTCAAAGAGCTAGTAAGTGGGGGAGCCAGGACTCAAACCAAGGAGCCATGTCCACTTTGTTCCCCTCACTTTTCCCTCGTGTGACTGAGACACTGTGGTTTAATCTGGATCGACCCTGTGTAGAAGAGACAGAGCTGTAACAGCAGGAACAGCAGCATCAGGCCTGGCTCCAAACCACTGCAGAGAAAGACAACAACCTGGTTCCTATTGGCAATCCAGCATCAGAGCACTATGATGACGAGGAAGATGATGAGGATAGTGAAGAGGCCTCAGAGGATGATGAGGACCTGCAGGACATGGATGAGATGAATGACTACAATGAGTCACCTGATGATGGAGAGGTCAATGAGGTGGACATGGAAGGCAACGAACAGGATCAGGACCAGTGGATGATCTAGGTAGACAAGGCAGGGTGGCCTCAGGGAGATTCCAGGTCAGCCCAACCTAACCCTGCATCCCAACCCCCAACCCCTGCCCACAGAACCAGCTGATGGCCCCAGTGCCTGAAAGTGCCCTTGGGTACCTCCTCAGCTGCTGCCAGGCTCTGGTATCCTTGGCCCCTACCCAAGGCTGCACTTGAAATCCCCAGGGCCTGAGCCTCACTTCACCTTCCTGGCCAGTACCTCACCCCTTGCATGCCAGGTCTGGTTTCTTTCTAAGTTTCTTTAATAAAGACAAAGGAGTGATTTTTAAAAAAAAAGAAAAAAAAAAAAAGGCCAGGCGCGGTGGCTCAAGCCTGTAATCCCAGCACTTTGGGAGGCTGAGGCGGGTGGATCACGAGGTCGAGATCGAGACCATCCTGGTCAAAATGGTGAAACCCCGTCTCTACTAAAAATACAAAAAATTAGCTGGGCATGGTGGTGCGTGCCTGTAATCCCAGCTACTCAGGAGGCTGAGGCAGGAGAATTGCCTGAACCCAGGAGGCGGAGGTTGCGGTGAGCCGAGATCGCGCCATTGCACTCCAGCCTGGGCTCTCAAGAGCGAAACTCCACCTCAAAAAAAAAAAAAAAAAAAAAGGAACTAATATCAATCTTACTCAAACTATTCTAAAAAATAGATGCAAAAGTTAATACTTCCAAACTCATTCTACAAGGCCAGTATTACCCTGATACCGAAACTAGACAAAGACACATCAAAAAGAGAATATTACAGGCCAATATCCCAAATGAATATTGATGTAAAAAAAAAAAAAATCAACAAACCATATTCAACAATATGTTTAAAAAAAAATCATTATGACCAAGTGGGATTTGTCCCAGGGAAGGAAGGATAGATCAACATACAAAAATCATTCAATGTGATACATCATAGCAACAAAATGAACAACAAAAAAACATATAATCATTTCAATTGATGCTGACCCTTCATGATAAAAATGCTCAGAATATTGGGGGTAGAAGAAACATATCTCAACATAATAAAAGCAATATATGACAAACTCATAGCTAGTATCATACTGAAAAACTGAAAGTCCTTTCTCTACAATCTTCAATAGGACAAAGATGTCCACTTTCAAAACTGTTATTCAATACAATACTGCAAGTCCTAGAGCAATCAGACAAGAGAAAGAAATACAGGGAAACCAAATTGAAAAGAAAGAAGTCAAATTATCCCTGCTTGATCATATGATCTTATATTTGGAAAAACCTAAGGACTCCATCAAAAAACAATTAAAACTAATAAGAAAATTCAGTAAAGTTGCAGGATACAAAATCAACAAAAATCAATACCATTTTTACATGCTAACAGTGAACAATCTAAAAAAGAAATCAAGAAAGTGATTCAATTTACAATAACCACAAATAAAAGAAAATACCCAAGAATAAACTTACCCAAAGTGACAAATCTCTACAATGAAAACTAAAAAACACTGCTGCAAGAAATTGAAGAGGACACAAGAAAATGGAAAGATATTCCATGTTCATGGACTGGAAGAATCAGTATTGTTAAAATGTCCATACTACTCAAAGCAATCTAAAGATTCAATGTAATCTCTCTCTCTATTTTTCTAATGTTATCTCTATCAAAATTCCAATGACATTCTTCACAGAAATAGGAAAAACAATCCTAAAACGTATATGGAGGCCGGGTATGGTAGCTCATGCTTGCATTTCCAGCACTTTAGGAGGGTGAGGCAGGTGAATTGCTTGAGCCCAGGAGTTTGAGAGTAGCCTGGGTAACATGACGAAAATCCATCTCTACAGAAAACAAAAAGCAAAAAAATTTAGCCAAGTGTGGTGTTGCGGGCCTGCAGTCCCAGCTACTTGGGAGGCTGATGCAGGAGGACTGACTGAGCCCAGAATTTGAGGCTGCAGTGACTCATGACTGTGCCACTGCACTCCAGCCTGGGCTACAGAATGAGACTCTATCTCAAAAGCAAATAAATAAATAGCCAGAATATATAAGAAGCTCAAGTAATTCTATAGGAAAAAATTTAATGATTTGACTAAAAAATGGGCAAGATATCTGAATAGACTTTTCTCAAAAGAAGACATACAAATGGCAGACAGGTATATAAAAAGGTGTTCAATATCACCGATCATCAGAGAAATGCAGATCAAAACTGCAAAGAGATATCATCTCACCCCATTTAAAATGGCTTTTATCAAGAAGACATGCAATAACAAATGCTGGTGAGGATGCAGAGAAGAGGGAAGTCTCATACACTGTTGGTGGGAATGTACATTAGTATGATCACCATAGAGAACAGTTTGGAGGTTCCTCAGAAAACTAAAATAGAGCTACCACAGGATCCAGCAATCCCACTGTTTGGTATATACCCAAAAGAAAGGAATTCAGTATATCAAAAAGATATTCGCACTCCCATGTTTACTATAGCATTATTTACAATAGCCAAGATTTGGAAGCAACCTAAGTGTCCATTAACAGATGGAATTGATAAAGAAACTGTGGTACATATACCCAATGAAGTAATCGCCATTAAAAAAAAATGAGGCCGGGCACAGTGGCTCACACTTGTAATCCCAGCACTTTGGGAGGCTAAGGCAGGTGGATCACGAGGTCAGGATTTCCAGACCAGCCTTACCAACATGGTGAAACCCCGTCTCTACTGAAAATACCAAAAAAAAAAAAAAAAAAAAAAAGAAAAAATTAGCTGGGCATGGTGGTTACTCAAGAGGCTACTCAGCTAATCAAGAGGCTGAGGCAGGAGGATTGATTGAATCTGGGAAGCAGAGATTGCAGTGAGCCAAGAACTCATCACAACACCCAGCCTGGGCGACAGAGCCAGACTTTGTCTCAAAAAAAAAAAAAAAAAAAAAAAAAATTGAGGGCCAGGCACAGTGGCTCACTCCTGTAATCTCAACACTTTGGGAGGCCGAGGCAGGCAGATCATGAGTTCAAGAGATCAAGATCATCCTGACCACCAAGGTGAAACCCCGTCTCTACTAAAAATACAAAAATTAGCTGGGCATGATGGTGCGTGCCTGTAGTCCCAGCTACTCAGGAGGCCGAGGCAGGAGAATCACTTAAACCCGGGAGGCAGAGGTGGCAGTGAGCCAAGATCATGCCATTACACTCCAGCCTGGTGACAGAGCGAGACTCTGTTTCAAAAAAAGAAAAGAAAAAAAGAGATTTTGTCATTTGCAACAACATGGATGAAATGGAGATCACGACGTTAAGTGAAATAAGCCAGACACAGAAAGACAAACCTTACATGTTCTAATTTTTTAGTGGGCACGAAAAATTAAAGTAATCGAACTCATAGAGATAGAGAGTAGAAGGATGGCTACTATAGGCTGGGAAGGGTAGTGGGGGAGGTGGGCAGGAGGGAGGAACCTACGTTAATGGGTACCAACAAATAGAATAAACAAGATCTAATATTTGACAGCACAATATGGTGACTACAGTAGATAATAAGTGTACATTTCAAAATAACTAAAAGAATATAACTGGATTGTTTGTAACACAAAAAATAAATGATTAACGTGATGGATACCCCTTTACCCTGATGTGATTATTATGTGTTGCATGCCTGTATCAAAATATCACATGAATACCATAAATATATATACCTATTTATGTACTCATAAAAATAAAAAAAAATTTTTTAAAGCTGTCACAGAATGTATCCAATAAAATCCTTACTCAATACGGAAGACCATTCAGAGCTATTAAAATTAAAAAGTGATGGAATAGGCCTCATAAATCTGCATTTATACCATTCTTTAATAAAGGAAACCAGAATTCCCCAGAGAAATAGTTGATTCCATGGCTGGACAGAAAAAATATTAAAGAAGCATAATGTATCTTATGATGTCAGTAAGTTACAGAAGCGTTAAAAAAAAAAAAAAGGTGGCAAGGTGTGCTGGCTAATGCCTATAATCCCAGCACTTTTGGAGGCCAAGGCAGGTGGGTCACTTGAGCCCAGGAGTTCGAAACCAACCACAGCAACATTGGGAGACCCTGTCTCTACAAAAGATACAAAAATTTTCCTGGTGTGGTGGCGCACACCTGCAGTCCCAGCTCCTCAGGAGGCTGATGTGGGAGAATCACCTAAGCCTGGGAAATGTAGCTGCAGCAAATATTATTGTGCACTGCCCTCCAGCCTGGAGGACTCAGTGAGATCCTGTTTAAAAAAAGAAAAAAAGTGTAGGTCTAAGGGACACAGGAGCTTGAAGGCCCTCCTAATGGCCAAAGCTGGAACAATTGTAAAAAAAATTGATAAAAATAGTACTGGACTGTGGCTCATAGGGGGGAAAAGGACAGCTCTTTATTGCAGAAGAATTCAAATTAATGAATGTAAAAGAGAGAAAGAATGGAGAGGCAAATATCACAGTAATAACTGCTGCAAGCAAGAACCACCATTGGATGCTAAAACAGGATATTTACAGAGTCTCAAACTATTTCCCCCACAAGATAGCTATTAATTACAAAGGGAATAACAGTAATTTTACAATGAAGAAACCAAGAAGACATCATCTTAACTAAGTCAAGATTAACAACACAAGTAAAAAGCAAATCAGCATCACGTATTCCCTGATAGGATGTGCTAAGAAAGGTACAGCATCACTTCTGGATTATTGTTAGCAAATGCATAATGTCACCATGTCATGAGAAAACATCAGACAAACCCAAATTGAGGGATATTCTACAAGATATCTGGCACCTACTCTTCAAAAGCATCAAGGTCATGGAAAACAAGAAAAAGGAGGAACTGTCACAGAGTAGGAGCGACTAAGAAGCAATGACAACACAACGTGAGATCACAGACTAGACTCTGGACCAAAAAAGCAATCAGTGGGACAACTGGCAAAATTCAGACAAGATCTGCAGATTAGTTACTGGTATATCAATGTTAATTTTCTGGCTTTGATAATTTTGTTATGGCTATATGATATGTTAACATTAGGGGAAGATGGGAGAGGATCAAACAAAGACTTCAATTTTTGCAATTTTTCTGGAAGTCTAAAGTTATTTCAAAATAAAACTTTTAAGAAAGTGAAAACAGTAACAACTTTAAAAAATCATTTTTACTATTTTAAAAAATTTGAGTATTTTTAACAGGTTTTGGGGATTCTTATACACACTGAAGTCTGAAAACTACTAATTGAAAGAAACTTCTGGCTGGGCGCTGTGGCTTACACCTGTAATCCAAACACTTTGGGAGGCCAGGGTTGGTGGATCACCTGAGGTCAGGAGTTTGAGACCAGCCTGACCAACATGGTGAAACCCCGTCTCTACTAAAAATACAAAAAATACAAAAAAAAAAAAAAAAAATGCCAGGAGTGGTGGCTCATGCCTGTAGTCCCAACCACTTGGCAGGCTGAGGTAGGAGAATCACTTGAACCTGGGAGGTGGAGGTGCAATGAGCCAAGATCATGCCATTGCACTCTAGCCTAGGCAACAACAGCAAAACTCCATTTCAAAAAAAGAAAAACATAAAGAAAGAAACTCCTGGGCTGGATGTAGCGGCTCATGTCTGTAATTCCAGCACTCTGGAATGAAGAGGCAGGCAGATTACCTGAGGTCAGGAGTTCAAGCCCAGCCTAGGCAAGATAGTGAAACCTCATCTCTAATAAAAATACAAAAATTAGCCAGGCATAGTGGTGGGTGCCTATAATCCCAGCTACTCAGGAGGCTGAGGCAGGAGAATGGCTTGAATCCTGTAGACAGAGGTTGCAGTGAGCCGAGGTCACACCATCGTACTCCAGCCTGGGCAATGAGGGCAAAACTCCATCAAAAACAAGCAAAAAGAAATAAAGAGAAAGAAAAAAGAAAAGAAAAGAAAGTCCTGCAACCACTGAAAAAAAGCTACTCAGGTTGTAGGATATTTGTAGTTCTCATAACAAACTAGACAAATACTACAATGGAAAACTGATCTGGACCCCATACAAAAGTTCTTATTATTTGGATTATTCATTTATGTCTTTATTTTTTAAGATAGGGTCTTGCTCTGTCACGTAGTCTGCAGCACAGTGGCAATCACAGCTAACTGCAGCCTCGATCTCCTAAGCTTAAGTGATCTTCCTGCCTCAGCCTCCCAAGTAGCTGGGACTACAGGTGTCTGCCACTATGCTCCAATATTTTATTAATTTTTTGTAGAGGTCTCGCCATGTTGCTCAGGATGGTCTGGAACTCCTGGCCTGAAGTAGTCCTCCCACCTCCACCTCCCAAAGCACTAGGATTACAAGTATATCCCACTGCACCTGGCCAAAAGCTTTATTTCTTAACTATTAATAAATTTAAAAAAAATCCATTTTACTTACCTTTATATCACTACCTGGTGTGGCACTTAGAGCCAAGATTCTAAAGTGATTTGTAAATTTGACTAGTTCTCTTACAACCTTAAGGGAAAAAAAGTTATTTAGTTTCATCTGTTCAACGCAAAAATAACAGTGATTCTGTTAAACAACCTATTATACATGGTCTCGTATCATTATTCTTTAATCAGTATATTGACAATCTAGTGAGTAAACTAGTACCAGTTATATTATTTGAAGAGCAAAGGATTTAGATTTATATTCAATGCTAATTAATAACACAGTAAGGCTTCTTCTACAGAAAAAGCTATAACATCAAAGCCAAATATAAAGGCAAATCAAAATAAAGGGGCTGGGCATGGTGGCTCATGCCTATAATCCCAGCACTTTGGGAAGCCAAGGTGAATGGATCACTTGAGCTCAGGAGTTCAAGGCCAGCCTGGGCAACATGGTGAAACCTAGTCTCTACAAAAGAGAAGGAGAAAAAAAAAACCTCAAAGGGCTACTTCAAGGTCAAATGGAAGAGGAAGAAAGTTCAGTCTCCATTGTCTGGACCAAAGTTTAACCTTATAGCTATATCCATATGCACACTTGAGAGATTAAGATAAACCTCAACAGATAAAACTGCAAAAAAATTGTAAACAGAAAAATGAAATTATATTTGAAATTTTGGGAAAGATTTTTTAAAAGTTAGGTTTTATGTGCAAAGCTCACGATTTAAAAAAAAAACTGTTGCCGGGCGCGGTGGCTCAAGCCTGTAATCCCAGCACTTTGGGAGGCCGAGGCGGGTGGATCACGAGGTCCAGAGATCGAGACCATCCTGGTCAACATGGTGAAACCCCGTCTCTACTAAAAATACAAAAAACTAGCTGGGCGTGGTGGCGCATGCCTGTAATCCCAGCTACTCAGAAGGCTGAGGCAGGAGAATTGCCTGAGCCCAGGAGGCGGAGGTTGCTGTGAGCCGAGATCACGCCATTGCACTCCAGCCTGGGTAACAAGAGCGAAACTCCATCTCAAAAAAAAAAAAAAAAAAAAAACTGTTTAGAGACAGGGTCTTACTGTGTCACCCAAGCTGGGGCACAGTGATGCCATCCATCATAGCTCACTGCAGCCTCAAACTCTGGGGCTCAAGTGATCCTCTGACTCGGCCTCCCAAACAGCTTGGGCTATAGGTATGTGCCACCAGGCCCGGCTAATTTTTTCACTTTTGGTAGAGGCAGGGTCACCCTACATTGCCCAGGTTGGTCTTGAACTCCTGGCCTCAAGTGATCCCCAGCATTGCCCTGCCAAAGTGCTGGGATTACAGGTTCATGCCACTGCACCCAGCTCACAGTTTTTAAATTAACTGTATTCATTTAAAAATATAGTTAATTTGGCCAGGCACAGTGGCTCACGCCTGTAATCCCAGCACTTCGGGAGGCCGAGGCGGGTAGATCAGAAGGTCAGGAGATTGAACATCCTGGCCAACATGGTGAAACCCCATCTCTACTAAAGATACAAAAATTAGCCGGGCGTGGTGGCGCATGCCTGTAATACCAGCTATTCTGGAGGCGGAGGCAGGAGAATCACTTGAACCAGGGAGTCGAAGGTTGCAGTGGACTGCCACTGCACTACACCCAGGTGACAGAGGGAGACTGCATCTAAAAAAAAAAATATATATATATACATATATATATACACACATAATTTTTAAAGTTTAAATTTCCTTTTAAATCCTGAAACAGTTCCTCAGTAGTACCAAAGCACCATCTGCACTTTCTGATTTGAACTCAACACCCATTTCTAGTTTGATTAATACTGGTAATTTTCCAGATTCCCATATGCCACTTCATGTGAAGCCCCAATACAGAGGAAAATGCACTTCCAAGTAGACTGACTTGCAGAAATAGTTCTCAGTATACCATAGTTCCCAAATTAAACACAGGAATTAAACAAGAAAACCAGATTATCCAAAAATCACTCCAATTTCAATCCAAGACAAAAACAAATTCAATGAGACTAACACTGAATCTTGATTAATATTGAAAAAATATTATTTATAGGGTTTTTTAAAATATGGTAAAATTGCATATGAAGACCTAACATTACACTTATTCTTCTTCAGAAACAAGTAAAATTATTTTAAGTAAAAACTGATACAAGATAAAACATCCCTAGTGACCATTTTCAGTTTAGCTTAATGCTGGAAGTGATGGTCCTTACATATCATAGAAGGATTTTTTACAAAGTCATGAGTGCATCAAGGAAGACAAAAAGATTGCTTACTTGACTGATGCTTTTTACAAAATCTGTTTTGTATGATAGCCAAATTTCAAAGTGTTCTTTCAGACTGTAAGGGAGTTTTGGCAATTCTGAGAGAAATCATTTTACTGTTATAAAGCACATGTATCAATATGCCTTCCAGAACTATTACATATGAAAAGTCAGTGGCTCATGCCTGTAATCGCAGCAGTTTGGGAGGCTGAGGTGGGCGGATCATGAGGTCAAGAGATTGAGACCATCCTGGCCAAAATGGTGAAATTCCCATCTCTACTAAAAATACAAAAATAAGCTGGGCGTGGTGGCCCGAGCCTGTGGTCCCAGCTACTTAGGAGGCTGAGGCAGGAGAATTGCTTGAGCCTAGGAGGCGGAGGTTGCAGTGCGCCAAGATCGCGCCACTGCAGTCCAACCTGGCACCTGGTGATGGAACAAGACTGCCTCAAAAAAAAAAAAGAAAAGAAAAGAAAAAGAAAAGTAAGCCAAATACATTACTTCTTTTCAGGAAAAATTCTCAAGCATCTTGTAGAAGAATGAATGATGGTGTGTGCTTCATGAAGCAGGTGTACCTGTTGGAATGTATATCTGGAATTATCAATGTAGTGTAAACTCTCAGGTCTGTCTGGTTACTAATGAAGTCAATGCATGCTTTATTAAATCATCTAATGTCCAGAAATTTTTTAAAAATAAAATAAGTTAATTACAAGCTAAATTTTCATGTATTCCATACTGTCTGAATCAAAAAAAAAAAAAAAAAAAAAAACTTTAAGTGTTTCATTATTTCATTTCATTTTTATAGACACAGGGTCTCACTATATTGCCCAGGCTGATGATCTCAAACTCCTGGCCTCAAGCTAAAATTTTTTTTGGCTTTTTTGAGACAGAGTCTCACTCTGCTGCCAGGCGCCAGGCTGGAGTGCAATTGCCCGATCTCGGCTCACTGCAACCTCTGCTTCCCAGGTTCAGGCAATTCTCCTGCCTCAGCCTCCCGAGTAGCTGGGACTACAGGTGCGTGCCACCATGCCCAGCTAATTTTTGTATTTTTAGTAGAGACGTTGTTTCACCATGTTGACCAGGATGGTCTCTATCTCTTGATCTCGTGATCCGCCCACCTCGGCCTCCCAAAGTGCTGGGATTACAGGCGTGAGCCACGGCGCCCGGCTCAAGCTAAAATTTTTTAAATGTCCCTCTCAGGTGGAAATTTTTAACATGCTGCACTAATTTAATTTGGAATAATACAAATAAGTGGAAAAATATATCAATTTCATGAATATAATTAGGAAGATCAACAATTTAAAAAGATGACAATTCTCCCTAATACGGAGATATAATACACTAACATTTAGAGTCCCCAAAGAAATGGCTACAGAAATTCACAAACTGGCAGTGAAATTCATGTCTATGCCCTAAATGAAATTAACTTTCCCTATCTTTTCCCTTTTATTCTTGCTCTACAATCTCCTTCTGTCATCAGCTACTATAGTTTTAACTACCATCTATATGCTTATCATTTGTAAATCTATATCTCTATCTCAGAACTCTCCAGCAAGATCCATACTTCTATTAAGTATCACCTAATGAATATCTACAGCTGAATTCCTCATAGACACCTCAAACTCGACACATCTAAGCCATCTTTCTATGTTCCCCTAATCCTGCTCTGCATCCAGAACTCACAATCTTCACAGTTTTCCAAGTCAGAAATACGGGAGTCATCCTACATTCCTTCTTCCCCTCATTAGATATCCCTGCCTTTAGCCTTCTTGTCTCTAATCTCTTTCAAATCTTAAGTGTCATCCCAGCTAAACATTTTTTAATGAGTCCCCACCAGCTTTATCCCCTATAGCCTACAAAGTGCTTTCAAACTGTTAGGCATAAAATATTAAAGACCTGGCCCTTAAGTAGATGCAGCAAATTCACCCTTATAGAAAAGGGAAACAAAGTCAATTTCATTCAGTGCAGATTTAAATGATATCTACAACTACCTCCCACTACTTCATCTTATTTTATATTCCTGTCGTATTAAACTGGAAGGCACCGAACCGTGTTAGGTATGTGGCATACATTATGTCATTATTTTACCTAGCTTACAAAAAAAGACACTGCATATCCACTACTAATCTTTATTAATTCCAAAACTCCATTCATACCCTATTTTAGATCACTGTCCCAACCATTACTAGGCTCTCTTGATCTGTATCTGACACTATCTGGTTAGGCTTAAAAAACAAAAAGAAAACAATAATAGCAGCAAAAGGCAATGGAGACACTAATCAGAATGGATGACAGAAAGTACAGGTATTCTTTATCACCATATGTTCTGAGATAAATATAAAGACTTTTTATAATAATATTGTCAATAACTTCCATCACTAGTAACTATTCACCAAAATACTCTTTAACAATACAGTTACACTACAAAATACCATTTAACAAAATTATTACCTGGCAATAAGCGTAGTTTCCGAGAGCTTTATGAGCTTCATCAATAACTAGACATTTTATTTCAGCAGCGGGACAAGCTCCTCTAGAAAGGTCATTTACCATGACCTGAGGTGTAAGAAAAAGGACTCTCTTACTGCACCATATTTCCTTCCTGGTGAAAGCTTGTGTAGACCCTGGAAATAAAAGTGACATTCTACATTCTAAATTTCAGACTGTTATCCATAATATATAAATAGTCTAGCCTTTTCAGAATGCATACATGCTTTGGTAATCTTAAAACAATTTGACAATCTATGGGAATGCTACAAATATCAAAGCAAGCACTTATCTAGGACTACAACCAAATTGTCTTTAGAGAATTCCTACAAAATGGCATAATGTTTGAAGAGACGCAAACTCTTCAACTGAGAAATCTTTTTTCAGGAAGAAGGTCAGGAAACATGTTTAGTTATCCAAGAGGTATACACACATAATACTTCAAAATACTATGACAAGCTGCAAATACTCTCTAAAGATTGAATAAAGAATCCTATTCAGCAGTGTTGCGCTTGTAGAGAATGTAGAGAATGTTTTAAGAAGGGGGGCGTTAAGATGCACGTATTGTATAGCTTGAGAACTATTCCACATGGGACAGGAAATCCTTTATCTCCATTTCCACGGAAATGCATGTTTTCCCTGGAAACCCAGCTCTTACTTCAAATTAGTCCAGTTTAAGATACCTGTCATTTGGGCCATGTGGGATTGCGGGATACCCATCACCTGGTAGCAAGCCTCGATCTGCTGTGTCACCAAGGGTTTCGTTGGGGCCATGAAGACCACCTTTCCTGAAGGAAACCAGCGGTAAAAATTATACATAACCACGGCGGCAATAAAGGTCTTTCCCAGTCCGGTAGGCAAACACACCAGCGTGTTGCAGAACAGAGCGGCCCGGGAGATGTTCAGCTGGTAGTCCCGCACTGGGCAATTGGTAGGGTAAATCCACAGGGCGCCCGCGGAAGTGCAGAACCCGCCATTCTCTAGACTTAGCTGCTGCTCAGCCTCGTACACCGCAACAAGCAGCACATCATCGTCCGACTCCGGCTCAGCCTCCGCTGCTGCTGACAAAGGCGCCTTGGAGCTGCCAGGGCTCTGAGGTCGCTCAGTTCCGGAGCTGCAACCCGGAGCCCCACATGACCGGGAGATGCTTGAGCCCCACGTCTGAAAAAGCGTTCTTTGTCGTCCGCTCATTAGGGCGACAACCGCCAAAGGCTTCACTCAGATACCCGTAGCAGCAGCAGCTCAACCGCTAGGCTTCTGATCCCCATCAGTTTCCTTCGCACAAAACTCTGGAACAAGAAGGAGGGACTAAAGCCAGATTATCCAGTTGAAAATACCGCCACAGAGTTTGCGTTGGAAATATGATTGGCTGGCTTCCCGGAAACTCTCAGCTCTTCCGGAGACGCATGCGCATTATAAAGCGTTACGCAAAAGATGGTCCCTTGCAGTTCCGGTGTTTTGTTTTGTTTTAACAGGCTTTAAATTTAAGTTCCGTTTCCGATGATTAGGTGTCTGGGCGTCATCGCTAACGTGATAAATCACTTAAAGTGTTATAAAAGAGATTTATTTAAAAATATTATATACCAGGGTACAATGAAATACTCAATTTGTGAGTTTAATGTTATTGAGCCTCTAACGTGCCTTATTCCTTGCAGTTTTTGTTGTTGTTGTTGTTGTTGTTGTTGTTGTTGTTGTTTTGATGCAGAGTCTTCACTCTGTCGCCAGGCTGGAGTGCAATGGCGCGATCTCGGCTTACTGCAGCCTCCGCCTCCTGGGATCAAGCGATTCTCCTGCCTCAGCCTTCCGAGTAGCTGGGATTACAGGCATGTGCCACCACCCCGGACTAATTTTATGTTTTTAGTAGAGCCAGTTTTCACCATGTTGGTAAGGCTGGTCTCGAACTCCTGAGCTCAGGTGATCGGCCCACCTCGGCCTACCAAAGTGCTAAGATTACAGGCGTGAGCCACCGTGCCGGCTTATTTTTATATTTTCATTGTTTAAAGGGAAGTGAACGTGGTCTGGTCCAGCTATTCGTCATAATTTTTTTTTTTTTTTAAAGCTTCTTGCAGAGCAGGGCTAACTCATAGGCAGCATGCCCAGAGTAAGCCTAATTTTTTTGTTGTTGTTGTTTTGTTTTTTTGAGACGGAGTCTTGCTCTGTCGCCCAGGCTGGAGTGCAGTAAGTAGCACGATTTCGGCTCACTGCAACCTCCACCTTCCAGGTTCCAGTGATTCTCCTGCATCTGCCTCCTGAGTAGCTGGGATTACAGGTGCGCCCCATCACGCCCAGCTAATTTTTCTATTAGTAGAAACGGGGTTTTACTCTGTTGGCCAGGCTGGTCTCGAATTCCTGACCTGGTGATCCACCCTCCTCGATCTCCCAAAGTGCTGGGATTACAGGCGTGAGCCACCGCGCCCGGCCAGAATTTTTTTTCTTATGTAAAGAGTCCTGATGCTCAACTATTAAATCTTTATTACACATAAGAGCATTATAATAAACGTCGGTGTGCAATTATTCCACCCTAACGAAGATTTTTATCTCAGTCAATTCCTGACTTCTCCTCTCTAAACATGACAACTTTGAGTAACTGCTGTAAATTTGTTTCCTTGTGTACTGAGAAAAAATATATACATCACAGAGTTACGAGCTTTAATAATGTCATTCTCATTAGCAAGTGACATCCTGAGTGCAGCTTCTTTAGAAATTGTTTTATTCAAGTTTCTGAACTTCGTTCTAGACACTTTCTGTGTCTGTATGTGGGGAAGGGGATGAGCAGTTTGTATTTAAGTTTCAGTTGTGTGATGTTTAAAAGGGAGATGATGGCTGGATACGGTGGCTCACGCCTGTAATCCCAGCACTTTGGGAGGCAGAGGCCGGCGGATAACGAGGTCAGTAGTTCGAGACCAGCCTGGCCAACACAGTGAAACCCTGTCTTTGCTAAAAACACAAAAATTAGCCAGGTGTGGTGTCGTGTGCCTGTGGTTGCAGCTACTTAGAAGGCTGACGCAGGAGAATCGCTTGAACCCGAGAGGTGGAGATTGCAGTGAGCCGAGATCACGCCATTGCACTCCAGCCCCGGCAGCAGTGCGAAACTCCGTCTCAAAAAAACAAAAGGGGAGAGCTGGTATGGGTTTCTTCATCGACAAGAACTCAACCAGTTTAGGTGTGAATTTTTAGGATAGAACTAGATCAAACGAGATGAGGAGCCCATTCAGGGGCTGTTTTCTTTTAACAGGTAATAGACCGGGCTTTAAAGCTGCCGTACGTAATAAAAGTGAGTAATGGCTGATAAATGTCGCTACCATCATAGGCCGCTTCACAAGGGATCTAATTCAGAATTAAGAACCCCCAGCGGGCTCCAATTCCGTTAACTGCTGAGACCACAGCGGTGGGTTTTTTTAACCCGGACCCAACAAAGAAGCCCTCCTAGCACAGCCTTGACGTCACTCAAAGACAGGCCCCAATCCCGCCCGCCGGAGCAGTGACCCGCCCCTCGGCCTCCGACTGGAGCCACGCCACGCCTCGGGGGGCGGGGCGATGCCGAACTGCGGCGGGCGGGCTCAGTGAAGCAGAGGCAGCGGGGGAAGATGGCGGCGGCTGTTCCACAGCGGGCGTGGACCGTGGAGCAGCTGCGCAGTGAGCAGCTGCCCAAGAAGGACATTATCAAGTTTCTGCAGGACCACGGTTCAGATTCGGTACCGGAGGCTGAGGGGCGGCCGGGCTGGTGCGGCTGAGGGACGCCTCACCCCCCTGGAGATGCCCATACATTCCGTATTCCTCTGTGCCCCCGCCCTCGTCTTCCCGCGGCCGATGGCCGGGCAGGCCGCAGCGGCCCAGTGTGCGCCTCGGAGCCTCGCTCCCGCCCCTCGGCGTGCCCTACTGGGGCGGTGGAGCAGCTTGATTTCTTGGGGCACACGGGCTGCAGTTGTAGAGTTAGAACCTCATTGGGATCCTTGAGTAGGGGTGGAGGCCAGAAAAAAAGGGACCCGAAGATATTGGGGATCAGGGCGGGGAAGCCGAGGAATAGTGGTGTGGATGAGACTCCTGGGATCGGGGCGCCGGCTACTAGGGAAATGGGAAGGGCGGTGAAGATTTCTATGGGAACGGTTATCCAACTTGGCTTTTCAGAACAATTTACTAAATACTTAACATTAATGCGAGTGATTTTTTAAAAATCTGTAGGTTGTGGTTTAAGTTTTGGTTTAACATATCGACCCTTTAAATGACCTTCTCACCTTTATACTTTAAGGGAGCTATGTGCACATTTCTCTTGTGCAGTGGTCTCCCATTGTTATAAACAGATAAGAAATTTCTTTCGAATTCTTTATACTGTATGCTCTCCATTGTCAGCATAGTCTCCATCTTAACCATCCGTCTATAGTGAAGTTATTTTTGTCATTTTTTTCCTTTGGAAATTAAGATCATTCATGCGTCTCTTAAATTGCTGAGATAGTTGTGCACGCCGCATTCTCTTCTTAAAAGCGGCAGACTGCTTGTGTTTTCTATACAATTTTTAAAATTCTAAACTTTAATTTAGAAAAATTGTTTCTGGGTTTTATTTTTGAGCTGGAGTCGAGCTGTCACCCAGGCTGGAGTGCAGAGGAGTGATCTCGGCTCATTGTAACCTCTGCCTCTTGGGTTCAAGCGATTCTCCTGCCTTAGCCTCCCAAGCAGCTGGGACTACAGGTGCATGCCACCATGCCCAGCTAACTTTTTTGTATTTTCTTTTAAAAAAAATTTTTTTTTTTTTTTTAATAGAGATGGGGTTTCGCCATGTTGGCCAGGATGGTCTTGATCTCTTGACCTCGTGATCCGCCCGCCTCGGTCTCCCAAAGTGCTGGGATTACAGGCTTGAGCCACGGCGCTCAGCCTTAACTTTTTTTCACCATATTGGCCAAGGTGGTCTGGAACTCCTGACCTCGTGATTCACCCGCCTCGGCTTCCCAGAGTGCTGGGATTACAGGCGTGAGCCATCGCGCTTGGCTCTTTTCTGGGTTATTTTGAGGAGATTATATTTTATTTTCATTTTGGACGGGCGTCTTGACAGGGCGATATAAGAACTCTCCAACTTCCAGTTCCTTCTTCCTGAATCATCCTGGCATTCACATCTTAATGGAGTAAATATTAATACAACATCTGTAACAAAACCTAGTCTCAATGTTTGGCGGTACGAGAGTGAAAAAGAACATGTATGAGGAGCTTACCCCATTTTAATGGATTTTTTTTTTTTTTTTTTTTTTTTTTTTTTTTTTTTTTTTTTTTTTTTTTTCTGAGACGGAGTTTCGCTCTTTTTACCCAGGCTGGAGTGCAATGGCGCGATCTCGGCTCACCGCAACCTCCGCCTCCTGGGTTCAGGCAATTCTCCTGCCTCAGCCTCCTGAGTAGCTGGGATTACAGGCACGCGCCACCATGCCCAGCTAATTTTTTGTATTTTTAGTAGAGACGGGGTTTCACCATGTTGACCAGGTTGGTCTTGATCTCTTGACCTCGTGATCCACCCGCCTCAGCCTCCCAAAGTGCTGGGATTACAGGCTTGAGCCACCGCGCCCGGCTGGAACTATTTTTTCTTAAGGCCATTAGTATTTCATATGAAACAATAGAATAGACATATCATTAACATTTATTAATCCCTTAGTCCTGTACTTCATCATAGTCTTATGAAACAAATCATGCCAATGTGGAATCGAATGTAAAACTGGGCCATTTGGGACAATTTCAACAGACTTGGACTATAAAAATGTTTTTATAACATAGTAATCTTTTAAATCCATAGTCTCGGCCAGGTGTGGTGGCTCTTTTCTGTAATCCTAGCACTTTGGGAGGCCAAAGGGGGCGGATCAGTTGAGGCCAGGCATTCCAGACTAGCCTGGCCAACGTGGCAAAACCTCATTTCTACTAAAAATACAAAAGAAATTAGCTGGGTGTGGTGGTGGGTACCTCTAATGTCGGCTATTCGGGAGGCTGAGGCAGAATTGTTTGAACCCTAGAGGTGGAGACTCTTACTGTGTGACAGACTCCATTTTAAATGCATCAAATGGATTGTTACATTTTTATCCTTATTAATCTTCCACTACAGATATGGCTGAGTCTTGTGGTTTTTTTGTTTTGTTTTGTTTTTCTGGGAGACGGAGTCACACTCTGTTACCCAGGCTGGAGTGCAGTGGCACAATCTCGGCTCACTGCAATCTCTGCCTTCCAGGTTCGAGCGATTCTTCTGCCTCAGCCTCCCTAGTAGCTGAGATTACAGGCGCACACTGCCATGTCCACTTGATTTTTTGCATTTTAGTAGAGCCAGGGTTTCACCATGTTGCTCAGGCTAGTCGCAAACTCCTGAGCTCCGGGGGGTGGGGGGAGGGGTGGGGTGGTGTGTGTGTGTGTGTGAGATGTTAGGCATAGTTACCTCAACATATCTGTGTTACCTGCTTGTATAACAGTGAGTCTTCCTAGTCTCCCAAGAATAGGTTACAGATGCCTCAGGATAGCTATGCCCAACCTGGCTGGAGGCTCTCAAAGGCTGCACCCAACTGTCCTCCTGCAGTGAGCAGCTGCCTCAAGTCACCACAGTGTGCTTGCTGTACAAATGTTATTTTTTGTGACTCCGTGACTGGGAAAAGGTTAAGACGAACCACTCTGTCCAGTACATAACACTGCAGTTCCTGTCTTGTGAATAATTCTGATAAATATTCAATTTTTTTAAAAATCTGGCTGGGCGCAGTGGCTCAAGCCTGTAATCCCAGCACTTTGGGAGGCCGAGGCGGGTGGATCACAAGCTCTAGAGATCGAGACCATCCTGGTCAACATGGTGAAACCCCGTCTCTACTAAAAATAAAAATTAGCTGGGCATGGTGGCGTGTGCCTGTAATCCCAGCTACTCAGGAGGCTGAAGCAGAAGAATTGCCTGAATCTAGGAGGCGGAGGTTGCGGTGAGCCGAGATCGCGCCACTGCACTCCAGCCTGGGTAACAAGAGTGAAACTCTGTCTCAAAAAAAGAAAAGAAAAGAAAAGAAAAAAATCTATCTTACATTTTTTGTAATGAAATAAGAGTATAAACTATAGGTTTTATTTCTTCTTCAATACTAGTACTACTGAAAATAAAACTGCTAACATAAAAGGGTCATTTTCTAATTTTAGACATTTCTTACTTGAGCTAAGTTACCTTGATTACCTAGCTTTTTCCCTTATAGTTTCTTGCAGAACATAAATTATTAGGAAACATTAAAAATGTGGCCAAGACCGCTAACAAGGACCACTTGGTTACAGCCTATAACCATCTTTTTGAAACTAAGGTGAGTATTGTTAGATTCTGTTAGCAGAACATCACTTTTGAAATTTTATTTCCTAAAAGATGTTTAAAATGCATTTACTTGCTGAATGTATTGGAGCTTCTCCGTCTTTAATTTTTCTGAACTGTTATAAGTGGACTAGCTGTCAAATCTAGCAAGGCTAATCAGCAATATGGCAGAATGTTTTATTATTTTCAAAGGGTTTGGATTTTGTAGCTTAAATTGAGACAAATTCTTAAGGCCACTAAAGTTATAAATTCATTAGGGCAGTGGTATTTCCATATTACTTTAGCATATACTGTATATTAAGTTTTTTTGTTTTATTGTATATATTAAATGTTATACAGAAAATGTTTCCATTTCACTAATGAATTTAAAGTCTGGTTTAGATTTAGGCTGAGGATTTACAAAAATAAATTTTAAGATATTCTCCCATATTTGTTCACTCTGAAATGAGTCTCTTCCACAGAAAAAAAATCTATATTAAGGAGTTATTTGAATAGTATTTATATCTCTGCGTATGAGTTGGCCTTTCTAATGTCATGGTTCTCATTTCAGAATTTATATTGTAAGCTAGTTTGAAAGTAATAATTTATGTTTAAAAATAAATTATGAACAAAATTTTTTCTTCTTAGTTTCCTTAGACCATTTTTTCACAATTGTATTATATAACCTATATTTATTGTGCAGATGTTCATTTAATTGAGAGGCTGAAAATCTTGATGTTGTTCCTTGGCTTTCGCCTGTCCTGAATATGATGTTAAAATATTTTCCTTAGACCATTTTTTCACAATTGTATTATATAACCTATATTTATTGTGCAGATGTTCATTTAATTGAGAGGCTGAAAATCTTGATGTTGTTCCTTGGCTTTCGCCTGTCCTGAATATGATGTTAAAACATTTTCCTTACAGCGTTTTAAGGGCACTGAAAGTATAAGTAAAGTGTCTGAGCAAGTAAAAAATGTGAAGCTTAATGAAGATAAACCCAAAGAAACCAAGTCTGAAGAGACTCTGGATGAGGTCTGTATATACTGTTTTCTTATTTTATCATGTGGATTCTAGAAATTGTATTTATTTCTTTATTATTTGCACTAATTTCTCATAGTGAAGGGTGGTTGAGTATGACCACTTTCAATGAGCCGAACAGTTAGTTGGAGTGTGCCGTTTCCCTTAGGTACAGAAATAATACTAGGAACTGATACTTTACAGTTATTAGCCTATCCTGTGAAATACTTCTGACATTGTATTTATAATTGCTGCCATAGGTTGCCATACCTTCTGAGCTTTTGAAGCTATTTTAAGATCTTGATTCTATAGTCAAGTTGGACTAAGTGAAATAAACTTTCTGATTATTTTTAGCTGTTTCTAATGTACGTGATGTCCCTGGCAATAGAACTAATCCAGGCTTGGCTACAGGATGTGGGTTCATATGTCTCAGCTTTCCCAACTCAGGTTTTATATTTTGGTACAAAAGTTTAAAGAAGCAGATTCATTCATTTCTGCAAATTGACAACCTTAGAGCTAAGATCAGCTGCTAAGAACTGACTTAGCAGAACTGAACAGATTATAATCTTGTCATTTCTGATCATATGTAACTAAGCTCACTCATTGGCTCACTCACTGCTAGCAGTCTTAGTATCAGTGATAATAATCTATGGTTAGTTCTTGTAAAGAGTTGTAGCCTATTGATGAGTGTAGTTTTTGGATATTTGTGGAAACTGTAAGTTCAATTATACAGTTATAGATGCTTATTTTATTAAAGCTAGTTAATTTTGCATGATTTTATTTTTTTCCTATTGGCTAAAAAGCACAAATTAATGATTGTGGGTGTATGTGCATAGAAAGCAATTTTAAAGTTTATCACAATTGCCAGGCGTGGTGACTCAGGCCTGTAATCCCAGCACTTTGGGAAGTTGAGGTGGGCGGATCACCTGAGGTCAGGAGTTCAAGAGCAGCCTGACCAACATGGAGAAAGCCCGTCTCTACTAAAAATACAAAATTAGCTGGGCATGGTGGTGCCTGCCTGTAATCCCAGCTCTTGGGAGGCTGAGGCAGGAGAATCGCTTGTACCTGGAGGCAGAGGTTGTGGTGAGCCGAGATCACGCCATTGTACTCCAGCCTGGGCAACAAGAGCAAACTGTCTCAAAAAAAAAAAAAAAAAAAAATTTTTTAAGTTTATCACAATTAATATATGATAAATGTTATATCTAATGACTAGCTACTAAGGTAAATGGAGCCATTATTATTGAAGGGTTTCAGAAGCAACTGGCAACATAGTTTGCCTTCCAGAAAATTAGAATGAGGGTGGTTTTAGGAGACAGTATTTCATTAAGGAGTTAAGAAAAGAAGTTACAAATAAACTAAATGGTAAGGTCTAAGAGCTAGAGACAATCTAGAGAGAACTTAATGAGGGTGCTAAACTATATCATTTTATTTAAAACCTCTTCATTTAACTGGCCAGCTTGAGCCCAATTATGTACTGTGTCTGTTTTCCTAGCACCCTAGATTGAAAAGCCTCTTGTCTATTCCCTTGCTAACCCTTACTGTTACTCTGTCTTCATGCTTTGGGACTAGAGAGCAGGCATTATAAACATGTAATCATAAAACCTTTTATTGAGCCTGGTATAAACTCATGCTTAATATTAGCCAAGCATGTTTTTTAGTTTCATTGCTACTGAACAACATTTATACTATCCTTTGCACTATTTTCTATCACATTGCTCATTGCTCACATAAGGTATTTGATATTTTCTCACAAATTCTTACCTTTTTTTTTTATTTTTTTTTAAATGAAATTTAGAAACCACATACAGATTTGGATAACGCATATCTCTCTGAATTTGGTCTGAATTCAGAAACCAAATAGATTTAGGTAAAGAGGATACTTTTAAATTTGGTCCACCTCTTTTTTTCTTTAAATTAACCTCCTCAGATTCTTGACAGTTAATCTCTCTGCTTTCCTCTCATATATGAATTACTATTGATAAAATTAATCTGTAACTTTTTTTTTTTAAGAAGACCCTGATAATTCTGCTTTGTTCTAGGAAATATGCCTGTTATGGCAATTTCATCTATTGTGTGAACTTATTTTCCAAATCAGGGACACAGGCAATATCACTGTATTCATTCTAATTGGATATAATAAAAACACCTGGTAAAATCAATTATTGCTGCTAAAACAGTTCAAATCTTTGTGGGGGGAAGTTACCATCCCTTATTTTAATGCCTTATGATTTTATAAAAATTAAATAGTAATTTTTTTAAAAAACTTTAGGAAATAACTGAAATCATTTTATGGTTTGCTGAATAATTAACAATCTTGTTAGAAGAATTTTGGCTTCCAAAGAAGCTAGAAGTTTTTTGAAATTAAGTTACAGATGTTTAAGTTACCGATATTCATATCACTTTGAAATGAGACACTGAAGTGTTTTTTTGTTTGTTTAAGTCATAGAGGTGGACTAGATGGAAACAGTTTATTACCAAATCCATCAAACTCTTTAAACTGACTTTCGTCATTGCTGGCTATTGTGTGTCATTCTTCTAAAAGACACAAATTAATAATTCTGTGTGTATGTTGTTTTTTGTTTTTAGGGTCCACCAAAATATACAAAATCTGTTCTGAAAAAAGGAGATAAAACCAATTTTCCCAAAAAGGGAGATGTTGTTCACTGCTGGTATACAGGAACACTACAAGATGGGACTGTTTTTGATACTAATATTCAAACAAGTAAGTCTAAATGTAATCTTACGTTTTTAGCTTAAAGACATTACAAAATACTTGGGTGGCAGATAGATGAGTAGTTAGCCTTTTTCTTAACTGTCATCTACTTTTATCCAGATGTACTTTCCCCCAAGAACACCTGGAAGAGATCTTCAGTACACTGATTATTGGCTGGCTAAAGACCTCTTGTTCATTGGAAAGCAAAAAATTAGGAGTCTCAGTCTAAACCCGGTTAATGTCCCAAAGTAAGGCTTTAGTATTTGAATAGAAAAGGAGGACAGTATGCTGTTTTGTGATAAAAGCATAGGTCCTACCCTCTACCCTTTGATAAGAATATAATTATTTTTACAGCTAGAATTTTAATGATGGATGATCTGGTTTTGTAAGTTTTTCTGTCTTTTAAAATACATATTATTGTAATTCTGAAATCAAACCACTATATTTTTTCATTGGAACTTAATTTCTTAATAATAGAGTATATCATTAATTATAAGGAAAATCTGTTTTACAGGTGCAAAGAAGAAGAAAAATGCCAAGCCTTTAAGTTTTAAGGTCGGAGTAGGCAAAGTTATCAGAGGAGTAAGTAAAGAATGCCTATGAATCAGTAGATATTTTGGCATATGTTGTTGGTGGTATGATGCCATAAAGAATTAGGTTTGGAGATATAATAAAAAGGAAACACCTTGGAGTCTGACAGATTGGGTATAATCATTGTTAGCTGATCTTGCACAAGTTGTCTGGGTCTGTTTTCGCTATCTATAAAATGAGGACAGTACTGCCTACCTCAGCAGTTAGAAGATTAAATGAGCGTAACTTAAGCAACTAATACAGTAGGGGCTTAAATGTTAGTCCCTTCCATGTGTACCCCTTTTATTGTTTTTCTTCATACAGTTAGTCTTTGTCACAATGTTTGGCCCTCTAAATTTGTCTTAAGATTCCTATATAATGTTTTATAACTATTGTACTATTTACATATAATTGGGAAAGGTAAAATATGTTCCATTTTAGTACTCATAGAAGCAGAGTTTGTTTCCGAAGCCTTTTCACTTCATACAGCGTAGGCTGCAATACCAGACAATTGTTCAAACATAAGCATGCTTTAACCTAACTTACATGCTTTTATCTAACTTATAAGTGATAGATAACAGAAGGAAACTTTGAGAAAAGGGGAAGTTAGGCTTGACCTGTATTGACCATTACAGCATACAGAAGAAGATAAAAGAGCAGGACTGACTGTCACCTTCTATGAATCAGGCTTTCATGCTAGGCCCATTGTTTGTTTTAAATTGTTATTCTCAGAACATCAGACATCAATAATTGAAATGCCTATTTACATGCAGTTATAAGAACCTTCAATATATTATTCTCTGTACTATCGGTAGGTCCTAAGATATGGTTCAGACAATCATATACAGAATATAAAACATCTTAGCCAGGCGCCGTGGCTCACAGGGAAGCCAAGGCGAGTGGATCACCTGAGGTAAGGAGTTCAAGACCAGCGTGATCAACAAGATGAAACCTTGTTTCTACTAAAAATACAAAAATTAGCCAGGCATGGTGGCAAGCGCCTGTAGCCCCAGCTACTCAGGAGCCTGAGACAGGAGAAATGCTTGCCTGAACCTGGTAGGCAGAGGTTGCAGTGAGCCGAGATCATGCCACTGTACTCCAGCCTGGGCAAGGGAGCAAGACTCTGTCTCAAAAAAAAAAAAAAAAAAATCAAACATATAATTGTTTTCTGCCTTTACCAAGTTGATAGCAAGTATATATCAAATTGGGCCATTTTTCTATTTCTGTAACTTATTTGCCTGTTGGCAAGTTTCTTCTAGTCTTCCATATTCTTTTTTTTTTTTTTTTTCTTTTTTTCTTTTTTTTTGAGATGGAGTTTCACTCTTGTTGCCCGGGCTGAAGTGCAGTCATGCGATCTTGGTTCACTGCAACCATCTTCTGGGTTCAAGCAATTCTGCCTCAGCCTTTTGAGTAGCTGGAATTGTAGGCATGCGCCACCTAACCTAATTTTGTATTCCTAGCAGAGACAGGGTTTTACCATGTTGGTCAGGCTGGTCTTGAACTCCTGACCTCAAGTGATCCACCCATATCAGCTTCCCAAAGTGCTGGGATTACAGGCATGAGCCACTATGCCCAGCTAGTCTACATAATGCCTAATCTCCAAATGTGACCAGCCTAACTTTGTTCCTTGAGCTTTAAATGATTGTTGCATTTCAACAGAGTGTATAATATTAGGAATATTACCCTTGTGGTCATGTTTAACTGTTTTTGGCAACTAACTTTAAGATTCAAATTTGAAAAATATAGGGAGGCCTACCCAGAAGCCTTTTACTGAATTTCTTTGAAAAGTTAGTTTTATCTTTTGCAAAAGACCTTAGTGCTGTAACATTTTAAAAATTGTATTTTATGTAACAACATGACTCTACTATTACAATGTGGTAATCTTAAGACAATTTTAGTTGAATACTTGCCAGTATATTCCAGTAAAAATAAACTCTCAAGTTTGTCCTGTAATGTAAAAGTATAGCAGATTTTTTTTATGATGATGCCAGTAACAAACTGATTTTAATAATGTATGGCATGTTAAGGTTTACAAAAAGTTTTTTTTGTTTTTTTTTTTTTGTTTTTTTTTTTGGTGAGACAGAGTCTCACTCTGTTGCCCAGGCTGGAGTGCGATGGCACAATCCCAGCTTCCTGCAACCTCTGCCACCTGGGTTCAAGTGATTCTCCTGCCTCAGCCTCCCAAGTAGCTGGGATTACAGGCACCCCGCCCCAAAACACACCCCGCTAATTTCTGTATTTTTAGTAGCGATGGGGTTTCACTATGTTAGCTAGGCTGAACTCTTGACCTCAAGTGATCCGCCTGCCTCAGCCTCCCAAAGTGCTGGGATTATAGGTGTGAGCCACCACAGTCAGCCCCAAAAAGTTCTTTTAACATTAAAAAATCCCTCCTTAAAATACCATTATTTTTTCCTATTGAAGAAAGGGAAGACAAAGATTTAGGGACTCACTGAAGTACATTACCTTAGAACAGGCGTCCCCAAACTACGCCCGCGGGCCGCATGCGGCCCCCTGAGGCCATTTATCCAGCCCCCCCGCCACACTTCAGGAAGGGGCACCTCTTTCATTGGTGGTCAGTGAGAGGAGCACAGTATGTGGCGGCCCTCCAACAGTCTGAGGGACAGTGAACTGGCCCCCTGTGTAAAAAGTTTGGGGACACCTGCCTTAGAATATAGTGAAATCCAGTAATAGACTCTGTGTTTGTTTTAACATACAATCTTGTCTTGACTGTCGCAATATTGCATGTGCTTTTTGCAAAATACCGTTAGTTTTTATTTTGTTCTTGCCTTTAGTGGGATGAAGCTCTCTTGACTATGAGTAAAGGAGAAAAGGCTCGACTGGAGATTGAACCAGAATGGGCTTATGGAAAGAAAGGACAGCCTGATGCCAAGTATCCTTTTTTCCCCTCATAATTAAAAGGAAAAAAATAATCTCAGGATCACATGAAGATGTGAAAGACACTGTCTAGGTGAACATCTAGATGAAGAATCCTGTCCAGACTAGTATTCCTGACATTTAGATGCTTATGTATCAGCACCTCCAATAGACAACAGTATTTTCTATTGCGATAAAGTTCAAACTTCAGCTAGAATCTTTTTTTTTCTCTTATTCAAATTAACTTTCAGGGCCTTAACTGCAAAGTTGAAACTTAAAAGGCAATTACTAATGTTTTTAAGAGTTTAAGAAGTTACAATGCCAGTACAAACTGTAGCAAACTAGGGTGTAAATATGACTCATGGTTAATTTTATGGTACAGTATAATTTCAGGCAATTAAATTCAAAGCTTAGAAATGGAAAAGATGTGGAAGATTACCAGTTGTGAACTGAAGGAGATCACAGAATCAACAATGTTAGTGTAAGCATTTATTATTATAGCTATTAATGACAATACTGAGAAGTCCAGTTTGTGAACATTAAAAAAAAAAAAAAAGAATGACTCCAGACCATTAAGACCAGACCAATCCAATAGTAAGAGGGAAGGTAATTGATGGCTTTTGTTGGTTCCATTGCCCTTGGACCCATTAGATTTTAAGTTTGAAAAAACAATTCTCTTGGAAGGCAGCATTCTGTCATCTTATCAGATAAACATATTTGGGAATATAATAGCTCCCTTAGCTTTTCAAAATCAAATGGTCAGGATGGGCAAGGTAGCTCACACCTATAATCCCAGCACTTTGGTAGGCGAAGGAGGGCGGATCACCTGAGGTCAGGAGTTTGAGACCAGTCTGGGCAACGTGGCAAAACCCAGTCTCTACTAAAAATACAAGTATCAGCCAGGTGTGGTGGTACATGCCTGTAATCGTAGCTACTACCCTGGAGGCTGAAGCAGGAGAAATCAATTGAACCTGGGAAGCAGAGGTTGCAGTGAGACGTGATTGCATGACTGCACTCCAACCTAATCTCAAGAGTGAGAATCTGTCTCAAAAAAAAAAAAAAAAAAAAAAAAAAAATCAAATGGTCAGCTGCAGCTCCCTCTCCCATGTGAAGAAGGATTTGAAGACCAATCTGATGCACATATAAATTATATAACTCTGAAGTTAGCATTTTTTGTTTTTTGAGCCAGGGTCTCTCATCCAGGCTGGAGTGTGGCAGCACAATCTCAGCTTGCTGCAACCTCCACCTCCCAAGCTCAAGCAATTCTCCTGCCTCGGCCTCCCTAGTAGCTTAGGGACTACAGGCATGCATCACCACACCTGGCTCATTTTTGTATTTTTAGTACAGATGAGGTTTCACTGTGTTAGCCAGGCTGGTCACGAACTCCTGACCTCAGGTGATCCACCCACCTCAGTCTCCTAAAGTGTTAGGATTACAGGCGTGAGCCACGGCACCTGGCCTTGAACTTAGCATCTTAAAATGCACAGTAAAAGTTATGTACTACCTCATAAAAACTTTAATACAGCATATTTTTTTCCCAGCTAGAATGGTATTACTTTTTTTTTGGGGGGGGGGGTACTTTATAGTATTAATTAAGTGGTGGCTAATTTAGGAGTACTTGTAAAGCATCCAGGTAAGGATGATCATAGTCCAAGCTAAATTTATCTAGTGAGCCTATCTAATCAGCCTATCCTGATAGATTATGATCTCCATTTATCATGAAAAATACTTTTAGGGGCCAGGTGTGGTAGCTCACACCTGTAATCCCAGCACTTTGGGAGGCCAAGGTGGGCAGATCACAAGGTCACTAAAAACACAAAAAAATTAGCCGGGTGTGGTGGCACGTGCCTGTGGTCCCAGCTACTTGGGAACCCAGGAGGCAGAGGCTGCAGTGAGCAGAGATTGCGCCACTGCACTCCAGTCTGGTGACAGAGCAAGACTCTGTCTCAACTAAAAAAAAAAAAAAAAAAAACTTTTAGGAACCTCTAAGTTAGTTATGTATTAGCCTCTGAAACAGCTTCAAAGTTTTTCCCTTTGGGATTAATTACTAATATCCAGAATACATAACTGTAATTTTACACTAAGGTTTTCAGGGTGGGGGAGAGGCACTTTTTATCAAATGTACCTTGACTTCTTCAACAGAATTCCACCAAATGCAAAACTCGTTTTTGAAGTGGAACTAGTGGATATTGATTGAAATAGCATTGCCTCAGCTCTAAGGCTATCAGCAACAATGACAAAACTTGGCCTTCAAGAAACTTACATAACTAGTTAGAACGTGTTACTATTGTTAAGGGAAGAGTCAACTGGAAAATTCAAGGAGTTAATAAAATGTTTACTTGATCCCAACTTTTGAGAGATGTAATCCCTTATGAATCCCTGAAGTCTAAAATACCTTCCCTACAGCTATGTAAAATACTGGTCAAGGAAAACTCCTTTTACCTCATGTTGTAAACTAAGTGGCTCAATAAAAATTTATCCAGTGTCTTGTTTTGACTGATTTGTTTGGTGTTCATATATTAATTTTTCTGATTAAGTAACTGAAACTACGGACCTCATCAAACCAGGGAGTAACTCCCAATAAAATAATCTGGACAGATTGCCTGTATAATAAGGCAAAAGCATAGGGCTTGAGGGGAAACAAAATGCTGTAAGATCTAAAAAATCGTGGCAGGAAGATAATACCTTAATTTAGGAGAAGTGTACTTCAAAAACCTATGAGCCACTAATAAAGATAAACATAAAATTAATATTACTAAGTTATTCCCCCAAAATAAATTCATAAACAATTACTGGATGAGTCTTCAGTTTTATTACAAAAATGAAGATGATCAGTTTGATCAAAATGAAAGCTTGTTCAGAAGTTTTACATGAATATTCTAAATACAAAGTCTCCTGAAACAACATATTTTTGATATGATTTTCATTTTTTAAAGGGATGCAAACATTCCATTTTCTCATTTATAATCTCTATTCCAAGGCATAGAATTTTAATAATGTATCCTTTCTGCAGTTAGATCACAGTTCACAAGTATAACTGAAACAGACAAAACCTGTCAGCAAAGGTTAAAAATCCTTTTTTTTTTAAAAAAAGGAGGTAAATCCTTAATAACCAGCCCTTATGTGTTTTCAGAATTTTGTACTACACTGACATGATTTGCAGTCAGGCTTTTCTTCCTACCCCTTAAGGCTACAAAATTCTGTTGCAAATGCATTGCAAAAGAATTCTAGACCACTTAATGCAAAAATCAAAAAATAGTTCTTCAATAAAAAGTAAATTTTATAAATGGTAGGAAATAGTATCTGTGGTAAGCTACTAATTGACATTTTTCCTCTATTACTAAACAAATCGTGTTACACAGAAACAAGGAAGACAAGTTATCAAATACAACAAGCTTATACTGTTTACATCCCTCATTAAAAAAAATAATAATTTCATATTTTTCACACACTCAATTTGAAATTTATATTCCCATCAGGTTGGAGGGGGAGGATAATACTGTCCATAATTCCAAGGATTCTGATAATTGTACTGAAAGGAAAAAGTAAGTATATGTTAGCAGATTACAACTGTGGCAGTTCCACAGTTGTATAATTAAAGTATAATTTTTAAAAAGTATAATTAAAGTATATATAATTAAAGTATATATAATTAAAGTATAATTTTAAAAAGTATAATTAAAGCAGGTATGTTTAAGAAAACAAATGTTCACTGCTAAAATTCTAGTACTTCATCACCAAAGAATGTATTAATGAATTGGGAAAAAAACGTTTTCTAAAAAAAGAAACTATCCTAATTTATGCTAATAACATCTATGAACAAAGAATTATAATTATGCAGACTCACTTGATACCAGGCACTATAATTATATACAGCTTGATTTGCCTGTAAATCACCATCAATCATCTGTGTAGATGATGAAGTTGTATCTTCTGTATGTGCTTTCTTTTCCTCTGGTTCTTCTGATCTATATAAAATGTCAAAATGGAAACTTTCAAAACTCCCACAGATAAGAACTTTAACGAATAGATGAATGTTATCTGTTTGTTTTGCTGAAATTTTGAACCACTCATGACTTTTTCAAATCATGAAAATAAAGTATGTAAATTACAACATAAAAATAACACTTAAAAACATTTGTCTTTGAAGGCATTTCCATTATGAAATACCCCTTCTTAATTTAGCAAAAACTTACATACCCATTTTCTGCTTTCCTTTTTAAAGAATCCTGTTCTTTTAAGAGTGTCTGATGTTCATCATAAGCATTCAGAAGCCTGAAAGGGAAGGAAAAAAAATCCTCTGGAATGAACAAAAACTAACCTATTATTTAATACTTAAAGTTTTTTTTTTACTTTGGAAACTGCCCGAGTAAATTTCTAAGTGGCTCCTTTATTTTCAAAATTTCTACTACTAAAATCATAGTCCTGATACTCAGACACCCCATTTCCTATACTTACAATGGATTAAATAACACACTTATGTTGAATCTCCAATTTGTCTGCCTATTTTTTGCCAAATTAAAATAATGTCATTTAATTTCACTGGTCAAGATTCCAATAGCTAGCTACTGTCAACTGCCTACTCTATGTGCTCTCAATTCAGTCTAGCTTTCAATGCACAACGCAGTCAAGATCATACTTCCACTACTTCAAAAAAACCTGCAATCAAGCAGATGTTACTTTTATATGAGCTTCAACTTGCTTCCTCCACTATGTCCTCTGCTCAGCTTGTCAGAATCCAGTAACAGCTAAATGAAGCCCAACCTCCTCTATGAAGCATGACAAATCCATTCTAATCCACACAGAGATCACAGCCATCTCAGCAGTTATTTGCTACCTGATACACTTACTTCCTTTTTTACTCATATCATTTAACTTGACTAGAAGCTAAAATTGCGTATCTTCTACCTTCTTCAGTATAAATATAAGACAATAAATACACAGCACACAAGCAGTTAAGAGCAGAAACTCTGAAGTAGGTTCAGTCCTAGCTCCACAATGTAGTAATAGCTACATGACCTCAGAAAAAATGTCTCATCTTTCTTAAATCCTCTCATCTGTTAGGAGAATAGAACCCTTACCTTCATTCTACTGCTATAAATTTTCTGTAAGGTAGCTAATATAAAACATTTAGCATCATGCCAAGCACACGAATAATACATTAATATATTAAAATACACTAACAAAAACATTAGCTGTTATACTCGTTTCACTGAAATTTTACACAGCCATAAAAATTATATACATACATATACAAACATTCAGATACAACTAATAATTAGTTTATCTACAATGGTTTCAACAGAAATCTAAATGAGAATAATCAGAGAAGGCACATTCCTAAAAGGGACTGGTATATTTCCTTACTTGAATCAGGTAAGACTGGAACCTCAGAAATGATCTAGCCAGTATTTGTACTCTTAGTAAACTAAAACGCACAGGAGCATTCCCTTTGAACATCCTCAACTTTCAGCCTTTTACAATGAAAGATGATGAGGCCAGTAGGCATGTTCTGTGGGACCATATCCATTCTCATCTCCAATCTCAGAAAATAGCACTCCTACTAGAAATTAGTCCCATCCATCCTTAATGACCTATATATTAAATGCTTGGGTTGCAGGATTCAATCCTTAGCCCATTTCTCTTTTCACAGGATTGCTCCTTGCTGCCTTCTCTCATTCAATCATGGTTTAAATTGACACTCTAAAATTGGGAAAAATTTTGGAAAGAAAAACAAACATATGCCTCTTCCTGTCAAGTACATACACATTTACAAAACTAAATTTATCCCCCTATATATGAGGAAAAAATAAACTAAGTGAACATTTTAAAATTTAGCAATGTATTAATGTGTACTAATCATCAAATCCCCATCCAAAAATATCAATGCTCATTTATCATTCAAATAGATAATATAATTAAGATCTTACTTATTGACATCGGAACCAAAATCTTCGAGAAATTCCACTTTTCTCTGAGAAAATGTGATTCTCATTTTAATAGGTAATGAACCATGTACAGCTTTGTCAAAACAACTTAGGATATTTTCTTCATTTTGTTTGAGGTCACCACTGTATTCCATTTCAAGTAAATTGAGGTATAACTTTGTGTTATCCTGTGTAAAAAGCAGCATCAATTAATATTTCTAAAATATTTTTATTATAGCAAAGATATTTAAAATGCCTCAGTTTTTATATCTCAATTTGAAAAAAACTGAAAATTATATATTAAAATACAACTCATGCTAAATATTTTCAGCATATATCTAAAGGGGTGAAAAATTTATTGACACATTGATGAATTTTTCAACCAATCACCCTAGTATCTCCTAAACTATGCAAATTGTTAAAAGCCAATAAATTAAAACTCTATATCCTATCTTGGGTTTAATATGACTTGACCTACCATGACAATTAGAAAATAAAACATAAAAAAATTATCCCTATGCTTCAAGTAATTTAAATCTTTACTACAACTATAGATTAACATCTTAACTGGGCATGGTGGCTCATGCCTGTAATCTCAGCACCTTGGGAGGCCAAGGCAGAAAGATGACTTAAGGTCAAAACCAGCCTGGCCAATGTGGTAAAACGTCTATATTATAAATACAAAAATTAGCTGGGCGTGGTGGTGCACGCCTGCAGTCCCAGCTACTCAGGAGGCTGAGGCAGGAGAATCACCTGAACCCGGGAGGCAGAGTTTGCAGCGAGCCGAGATCGAGCCACTGCACTCCAGTCTGGCGACAGAGTAAGACTCCATCTCAAAACAAAACAAAACAAAAACCTCAAATTCTAAAACTTGAGAAATTATCTATTACCTATACATTGCCTTTTACCAATTGATATATAAAAAGTACTCCGTGAACAGGCGCGGTGGCTCACGCCTGTAATCCCAGCACTTTGGGAGGCTGAGGCGGGTGGATCACGAGGTCAAGAGATCGAGACCATCCTGGTCAACAAGGTGAAACCCCGTCTCTACTACAAATACAAAAAAAAAAAAAAAAAAAAAAATTAGCTGGGCATGGTGGCACGTGCCTGTAATCCCAGCTACTCAGGAGGCTGAGGCAGGAGAATTGCCTGAACGCAGGAGGTGGAGATTGTGGTGAGCCGAGATCACGCCATTGCACTCCAGCCTGGGTAACAAGAGTAAAACTCTGTCTCAAAAAAAAAAAAAGGACTCCGTGGAGAAGCAAAATCATCTCACTGCTAAATGTGCTTATAACACAGGAAACACCTATGCTTTTGTTTATAAAGTGCTCTCCTAAGCCCTCTGTTCTACTTAATAAACAGTAAATTTGTTAATTTCTAAAGGGAAAATAGAAAGGATCACGATGTCTGTAACACTTTTTAACCCAATAATCTTAATGCCTAAAACTTTTAATTCAAAACAATTTAAAAAAATTTTTTAAATGGCAACATCAGTTTAGAGGGACTGTTGTCCTCATTTAGTAATAAAATATATTACATACAGACCAAATCTTTCATCACAGTTGCCACAGTGAAAATAAACTGATCACTGGTTTTTTTACAAGATACTTAAAAAAAACAAATACATACTTTGTCTCTTTCAATTGCTTCCAAAAGTACCTTTCTTGATTTTGGAAGGTTTTTCTGTATTTTGAATAGATGCCGGGCTAGTTTGACAGCATAAAATGAAGATTCATTATTTGATTTGGCATTCTTAATGGCATCCTGAAGCAAATGTTCAGCTTCTTCCAGATTTCCATGCCGTCGTTCTAAACTTACTCTTCGTAAACGAACCATTGCCAATCCTAGAACACATTCTTCAAATGTTCTCAAGATATTCCTGGCTTCATTAATATTACCTAGAAACAGTAATTAACATGTTCATGCTTCTGTTTAAACTTATAAAATAATGTTTATACCAGATACTCACAAACAATCACCCATGGGCTAAATTCAGCAACTAATGGGAAACAACCATGCATATTTACATACTGTCTATGGCTGCGCTGAAGCAGAGGCAAAAATGGCTTACAAAGCCTAAAAGAACACATGGCTTACAAAGCCTAAAATATTTACTATCTGGCCTTTGAGAGAAAAAGTTTGCCACCCTCTGCTTTACACCATCCCTTACCACCCAATTCCTCGCTGTATTCTGAAATAACGTAGAAATCTCAAAAATATCAACTGAATTTCTCTACTCTTACCCTGCTGTTCCTCAAATGCTGCCCAAAGCATATGCACCATGGGTTTCTTTGGGAGATGTATAGTACAAGCTCTGCTGAAGACATGCCTCACTCCTTCAATGCTATGGTTTTCCATGTACTTGGCATACTACATACAGAAAAGAGGAAATACTGAATAATTTACAGTTGAACAAGCCAGTAAATTTGTGACAGAACGATAAAATTCTATTTTTAAACCCATTCAGCACCTTTATTGAACCACTAGACTAGTTTCTGTAAGGAAGGACGAAGAGAGGCAACGAGGTTGGCATATGCAGCAGTCAAATCTGGTTGCAAGCAGACCATCTCCTAATGCAACAGATATAGTTATATGAACAACATTCAACAGAAGTACAAAAAAGGTTAGTCACTAGATCAATGTTTATAATATATTCAAGTTTAAGAGCACATGATTTTCTTACCTTAATCCAAAACTCCTCATAGAGGGCACATGATATGACACATCTTTCAAAGAGAACCACAACTCGTTCATGTGTCCCATTTTCAATTTCAAATTCTAAGTATTCTTTCCAGTTTTTCAGTTGTGCCTTTTCCAAAGGTTTCACATGAAAGTAAGGTCTTTTAATCTGTAATGAAATTGTAACATGACAATGAAAGTAAACCAGTATCACCAAAATATGCACAAGTACAGTGTTAATACAAATTATTTTAAATATAAGTATAGTTGATAATTAAACATTTTTAATAAATTATAATTTTTAAAAACTTTTAAAATTAAAATCCCTTAAATTCCTTAAGCTTTACAAACAAATGAAACAATATATTTTCTATTTATTCTGCCATTTTGCCGATGACATGCTTTTTAATGTATAGAATATTTTATACTTTTTTTTTTTTTTTTTTTTTTTTTTTGAGACAGAGTCTCACTCTCACCAGGCACTAGGCTGGAGTGCAGTGGCACAATCTCGGCTCACTGCAACCTCCGCCTCCTGGGTTCAGGCAATTCTCCTGCCTCAGCCTTCCAAGTAGCTGGGACTACAGGCACGTGCCACCATGCCCAGCTAATTTTTTGTATTTTTAGTAGAGACGGGGTTTCACCATGTTGGCCAGGATGGTCTCGATCTCTTGACCTTGTGATCCGCCCACCTCGGCCTCCCAAAGTGCTGGGATTACAGGCTTGAGCCACTGCGCCCGGCCGAATATTTTATACTTTGTTGAATATTTTAAAATTAAACAACCACAGTGACAGAAAACAGATCAATGGTTGCCTAGGGCTAGGAGTGGGGAGGGGAACACTGGCTAGAAAGGGGCCAAGCACTTTCTGCGGTGCTGAAAGAGTTCTGTATTTTGATTGCTGTGATGACTACAATATATATACATCTGTGAAATGATTGCATATTCTAAGATTCCATTCATATGAAAGGCCATTACAGGGAAATCTACAGTAACAAAAAGCAGATAGTGGTACCTTAGCATTGGGGGTAGAGGATCGAAGCTGAGAAGATAGGGGTAGTGACAGCTAAAAGTTAAGGGGTTATTTTTTGAGGTAGTGATCATTTTCTAAAATTGACTGTAGTGATGGTTGTACGTATCTGTGAATATACTAAGAACTACTGAACTGTATACTTTAAATGGATAAATTACATGGCATTTGAATTATATCTCAGTAAAGCTATCAGAAAAAAAAAAGCAAAGAATTAAAATTGTGGGAAATTACCTCATTTTACTATATACCCAAAATGGGTCAATTGTACTCTGCGTACAAAGTATGACTCCAAGAAGCTGACTTTTAAAAACTGAACAATTAGAGTAAAATTGTTCAGATTAAGCATGTATCTTGCAATTCAAGTAAATCTCAAATCAAACATTCTAAAACTGATCAGGGAAAATGGAAAAACTGAGAATGATTACAATAAATGAGACAAGCATCTTAAAGTTACGGCTTAAATATGCAAAAATAAAGTTATAATAGAGATATTACTATCAAAATTGAAAGAAAAATAAATTATTCCTATCTTTATATTTTAAAGACTATTAAAAAGACAAAAACACTTACACCTTCTTCAAATGTCCACCTTTTACTAACTTCATGCTCATTATAATTAAACATTTCTTGATGAATCTCAATGATTCTATGTCTCATGTTTTCTATTTCTGTAATTAGCTTGGGAAGAAAAAGGGAAAAAATAAATCCTATAAGCTATATACTGAAAATTTTCCATATCACTGCTTACATTTAAGTATTCACAGATATTTTAGTCCTAGGATAGTAGTAGATTTTTAACTGTCAGCAATTATGTGCAAAATACAATTAACAACACTAAAATATATCACACAACTTCCTAATTAACCACTTTCATACATTTTTTTTCTTTTTTTCGTAAATTGGGCTAGTAGATTCATAACCTAGGCAAAATATTCCTTCTAAGCTAAGTTTTTTTGGGGGTGTCTCGTAGTAAAATAGATTCTCTATCTTAAATCCATACATACCAGCTACTGAATCCCCATTTGCCTTAGTAAGAAATCAACTTCAAACAAGCTACAAATCACTGAGTAAATGGCCAGCTATATAAGTGATCACTGTGCCACTCAAGGAGTTAAGAGATTAACAGGTCCAGTTTCTTCTACACTAGAGACCTTTTTTTTTTTTTTTTTTGCCGAGATGAAGTCTTGCTCTGTGGCCCAGGGTGCAGCGGTGCCATCTCAGCTCACTGCAACCTCTGCCTCCCAGGTTCAAGCAATCTTCCCACCTCAACCTCCCAAGTAGCTGGCTGGGACTACAGTTATGTGCCACCATGCCTGGCTGATTTTTGCATGTTTAGTATAGATGGGGTTTCACCATGTTGCCTAGACTGGTCTTGAACTCCTGACCTCAGGTGTTCTGCCTAACTTGGCCTCCCAAAGTGCTGGGATTACAGGTGTGAATAACCACACCTGGCCACTGAAAAACTGTAGAATAAGACTGGTTACCTTTGCAGGATCAGTTATGTCTTCAACTCCTGATGGTAGATCATCACCAGGAGGACCATCATCACCACTATGTCCATTTACAGAAGCTAATTCCCTTCGAAACTGAATAAACTGTTCACCAGTTAAAAGATCTCTAGGCAAGTTATTCTGTACATGTTCTTTAAATCTAAAGGAAGACAATAAAAACACATACTCTATATTTGAATCATAATTTTAGATCTCATATTGAGATTCCTACTATACACTACTTTTTCAAAGGATTTGATTTAAAGAAAGAAAGCAAAATATCATACCCTTTCTCCTTCTTTTCTACAGTGAAATCCTACCATATGATAAAACACTACCATATGATAAACAAGTCTATAGACATCTTCCATTTCTTCCTTCCTTTGCAATGGAATGGAGAAGGCATGGACGAGCATAAATTAAAACCTCAGTTCTGTCTGTTACTAGTTATCTGCCTTAAGGGAAGATTTTCCTTTCTCTAAATCTTAGTTTCCTCAACTGTAAAATGGGATGACAATACGTATTATTTATGTCTCATAGAATCTATTTTACTACGAAGGCACAAAAGTTACAGTAAAATTAAATATTGTAATACATAAATTCTAAATGATCACTTATAAATAATCAACAAATATTACCAGTTCTTTCCCACCTCCCAAATACTCAATCCACATGTGCGTTCACAAAAACCCAATGAAACTGCCCAATCAAGATTATCAATTACCTCATATATAAAATTAAATGGACACTTGTTTTGTAGTATGGTCCTCCAAACCTCTGACTGCTGCTCTTAGTCCTATTCCCCTTCTTACCTGCCCTAAATGCTAGTATTCCCATGAATTCCACTCTCCAATTGGTTCTGGAACTACTTTTATTAAGACATACTTCTGGCCAATCCCATTAATACAGCTTGAAATACCTATACCATGATGACTCTCAAAACTATAACACAAATCCAAACCTTTCTCCTAATCCAGATTAGCATATCCAACTGCCAATACTCTGCACAAAGAAATACAGATTAGTTTAAAGCTAATCTACAAAGAGATTTTTGAAGAAAATATCATTTTGCTATTTTATAAAAACATGCAATAATTTATATACACACAAACTTTGATCAAAAACACCAGGTTGAGGAGCTAAAGTACACCATCATGATATGAACATTACCTTTGGAATCTCAAATATGAAATGTCTTTAAGTGTGTCATCTTCATCTGAAAAAGAATACCCTCAGCATTTCTAATATTGATTAATGGTACTGTCAACCACTAAATTTCTAAATCTCTTCCACCTAGCTTTACATTTACATTACATTAGATACCAGGCCCTACTGACCGTACCTTTTAAATACATCTTCATCGCTTCCTCACTTTTAAGCTGGATAAACCTAAAATAGCCTCACAGCCTCTAGTCTCACAAATCCCATTCCCACCTCAATACTACTATCAGAAATGATATTAAAAAGTAAGCAAACAGGCCAGGCATGGTGGCTCATGCCTGTAATCCCAGCACTTTGGGAGGCTCAGCCGGGCAGACCACCTGAGGTCAGGAGTTTGGGACCAGCTTGGCCAACAAGGTGAAACTCCTTCTCTACTAAAAACACAAAAATTAACCAGGCATGGTGGCATGCACCTGTAATCTCACCTATTCAGGGGGCTGAGGCAAGAGAATCACTTGAACATGGGAGGTGGAGGTTGCAGTGAGCTGAGATACAGCCACTGCACTCCACCCTGGATGATAGAGAGAGACTCCATCGCAAAAAACAACAATAAGAAAAGGCCAGTCATGGTGGCTTACACCTGTAATCCCAGCACTTTAGGAGGTCAAAGTGGGCGGACCACCTGAGGTAAGGAGTTCAAGACCAGCCTGGTCAACATGGTGTTAACACCGTCTCCACTAAAAATACAAAAAATTAGCTGGGTGTGGTGGTGCTTGCCTGTAATCCCAGCTACTTGGGAGGCCAAGGCAGAATTGCTTGAACCTGGGAAGGCGGAGACTGCAGTGAGCCAAGATCTCTTCACTGCACGCACGCGGGCAACACATGCACACACACACACACACACACACACATACACACACACAGAAGAAAGTATGCAAACAAACAAACAAACAGTAAACTGTTCATCCCTCTCTTGATAGTTCGTTAGGCAGTCTTTCATATTCTGACCCAGGCCTACCTCTTCAACCTAATTATTAGACTGGCTGCCCATGTCCCATATGTTCCAACCTTACAGATTTTTTTCCAAGTTTCTTAAATTAAGACTTCCAAAAATATATGTAAGGCCAGGCACAGTGGCTCACACCTGTAATCCCAGCACCCTGGGAGGCGGAAGTGGGTGGATCACCTGAGGTCAGGAGTTCGAGACCAGCCTAGCCAATACGGAGAAACCCCCTTCTCTACTAACATACAAAAATTAGCCAGGTGTGTTGGCAGGCACCTGTAATCCCAGCTACTTGGGAGTCTGAGGCAGGAGAATCACTTGAACCTGGGAGGTGGAATTTGCACCATTGCAATCCAGCCTGGGCAACAAAATGAGATTCCATCTCAAAAAAAAAAAAAAGAAAAGCCGGACGTGGTGGCCCACACCTGTAATCCCAGCACACTCTGGGAGGCCGAGGTGAGTGCATCACCTGAGGTCAGGAGTTCAAGACCAGCCTGCCCAACATGGTGAAACCCCATCTCTACTAAAAATAAAAAAAATTAGCTGGGTATGGTGGCAGGCACCTGTAATCCCAGCTATTTGGGAGATTGAGGCAGGAGAATCACTTGAACCTGGGAGGCAGAGGTTGCAGTGAGCCAAGATCGAGCTGCTGCACTCCAGCCTGAACAACAAGAGCGAAACTCCAAAAGAAAAAAGGTAAATAACATTGGAATCTAATTTAAATTTTCCAAAGTCAATGGATACAGAGGCTAATGGCCCATTTCAGCACCAGGAGGAAATAAATCAACATATATTACATTATGTTAAAAAATTTAAAATGAGAAAGTAATTCTCAAATATGTAGTATGAAAAAACAGATTTAATTACAGATTAATATTAAAACTTAAAATTGTCAACGTATTAATTAAAAACAAAGTAAGTAAAATTTAAAAATAACTACATACAGTACATAAATTTAAAATGACTTGATTGCTACATCATGCAGAAACTTCTTTAAAACAGTGACAAAACGTGCATAATATTAAGCAGTAATTTTTATCAGTCTTTTGTATTATAAAGCTAATATTTTTTCAGTAAAGACTGGCTAAGTGTCCAATACATATTGAGCTCTATTCCTACATATTAGAGATACAAAGAATTAAGCCTCGGAAACTGACAGGCATGTTGAGGATATAGGAGACATAAATTCAAAGCAGTGTTACTAGTGCTAATATAAATGTAAATAGATAGGTAAAGTGGTGGCACAAATGGCAGGCTAGATATCTCAATGTAGGTGAACCAGAGAAAATTTCAGAGAAGACACAAAACTGTGTGGTCTCAAGGAATATGAATTTACTAGACAAGTGGAAAGAGGAAAAGGTATTAACAGTCATAAAGACATAAAACAACAGTGCCATTTGGGAAATGTTATCATTTAGGTGTGTCTAGAGCTCAGGAACTAGCAGGGATTGGACTTGGATGTTAGACCAGATCACAAAGTCCTCTTGCTAAAGAAGATTTAAAAATTAGGCTAGCTCAGAGACAATTTGCAGGATATATCCAATACACAAGCCTAATGCACAAGCACAATAAAATTATTTCCATTATTATTGTATAGCACTTAGAATATACTTTTTTTAACATACACCTCCTCCTCTACCCTTCTGACCAACTCACAGGCAACACCATTTACACACAGCTTTGGGCCTTCATTCCTCCAACTTAAACAGCCTATCAACAGGTACATAGCAAATGCTAAACAAATGACTTTAAGAAAGCGGCGTGCGTCAGGCAAAAAAAAAAAAAAAAAAAAAAAAAAAAAATCCAGTGGTTCTCAAGGCAGTTAGTCATTTGAATTAGCTTATATAAACTGTAAGAATTGCATAAAGACTACTTGTGAGTTTGCTACAGATAAGGAAAGTAGTTCTAAATGCATTAAGTGAAAAACAGCAGATTATAGATCAGTACAGGTAATATAATCCCACTATTATCTATTATAAGTATATATGCATTTTTAAAAGCCTAGGGTAACTGACGACTTAAAGCAAAGTAAATAAAGCCTAGTGGGCTATTCACTTAGAAATAAAAAAGACTTGTAGGAGAAGCTATCAAAAACTTGGGGTCCACACTGTCTAGGTTCCAAATAGCTTCCAACTACTTACAAACTCTGTGGCCTTAGATAAATATGCTAATCTCTCTCTGTCTACACTTTCATTAAATGGGAACAACAGTACTTGTCTCACTGGGTTATCGCGAGAATTATAAAGTGAGTTACAAACCACTCAGCACAGTGTCTGTGATAAGGAAAATGCTATGTGTGTTTCCTACACATTTTTTTTTTCATCGTAAGTAAAGTTCTTGAAGTCACAGATTCTTCCTATACTTTAAATCACAGAAGAACTAGTCTATGAAAAGACACCCTCTTTGGCCCATCAGGTAATTTAAGTACTTTTGTACTTATGTGTTCAGTAACTATTTACCAAGCATTTCCATATGCCAATTCTTGCTTGTGTTAATGTCTTTCAGCAAATGTACTTCCTAGGTCGTTACACCTTAGAAACCTGTCTGCTTCCTCTGTTTCATCAAAAGCAAAGAGTATATTCCTATCTACATGCTTTCTGTTTCTAACCTAACTCTGTATAACTTCTACCTTTAGCAAATTGATCCTTAGTACTTTACAAATGCTTCATCAAAGTCTTCTACTTTTGATAGTGAAGAAAAATTTAGAAAATAACTCACTTAAAAAGTACCTAGATTTATAAAATATTATTCATTGAAAAATGTAACAAAAATAGAAAACATGCCAATTTTTTAAAAAAGCAAAGAAACAGTCCTCACACTTGTTCAGAAAGACTTTCTGGATCCTTACTGATGGGATATTCTGCATAAAGCAGAAAACAGAACACAACAATTATTACACACAGAATTAGTTGTTTTAATAGTAATCAATACAAGGATACCAATCGTAACAGAAAAAAAATAAGGGGGGAAAATTAAAATGGAATGATACCTGCTTGTCTGAAAATAGATACTATTTACCATATATGATGCATCCTTCACTGTTTTGGACATAAGATGTTGCAGCAATCCCAAGAATGTATATTTAGCAAATCATTAAGTTTAAAAAATTAAACATCTATCATGTTCCAGGCATTGTGTCAATCTAATGCCATAAATAAGTAACTAAACTTAGGTCCTATTTTATTATTCCTTCACTACTCTGAAATACCTTAGATAAGACAGAATTCCTGTGTTTCTTTTTTTTTTTTTTTGAGACGGAGTTTCGCTCTTGTTACCCAGGCTGGAGTGCAATGGCACGATCTCGGCTCACCGCAATCTCCGCCTCCTGGGTTCAGGTAATTCTCCTGCCTCAGCCTCCTGAGTAGCTGGGATTACAGGCACACGCCACCATGCCCAGCTAATTTTTTGTATTTTTGGTAGAGACGGGGTTTCACCATGTTGACCAGGATGGTCTCGATCTCTTGACCTCGTGATCCACCCGCCTCGGCATCCCAAAGTGCTGGGATTACAGGCGTGAGCCACCGTGCCCGGCCATCCTGTGTTTCTTTATCTATTAAAATGTATAAGGGGCCGGGCGCGGCCCCAGCACTTTGGGAGGCCGAGGCGGGTGGATCACGAGGTCAAGAGATCGAGACCATCCTGGTCAACATGGTGAAAACCCGTCTCTACTAAAAACACAAAAAGTTAGCTGGGCATGGTGCCGTGTGCCTGTAATCCCAGCTACTCAGGAGGCTGAGGCAGGAGAATTGCCTGAACCCAGGAGGCGGAGGTTGCGGTGAGCTGAGATCGCGCCATTGCACTCCAGCCTGGGTAACGAGAGCGAAACTCCGCCTCAAAAAAAAAAAAAAAAAAAAAAAGTATAAGGAGAAACTTCTATCTAAAAACAATAAATTTTCTAAACACTTCATTAGGTATATGAAAAAATGTCAAAAGCAAGCATGCAGGTTATAATTAGCAACAAAATTTATTCATCTTTCCACCAAATAAAAGCTTACATAACATTTCAAGAGAATTATAATTCTCAATACTACCAACTAATTATTTGAGTAATCAAAGATGTTTCAATAATCAGAATTTCCCACCTACCTCTGAAAATGATGACTATACAGCTGTGTTGGAATACCAAGAATACGATCGTATATAGCTGTAACTTCTCTCAGGTTTCCCTGCTCATTTTCCCAGTTTATATACATTTCCCACAGTCTGTCAGAACGGAAATCTGTTCCTGCAGCTAGAACAGCATGCTCAAAAGTTCTGAAAAATTAAATTACTCTTCAGTTACCTTTCCAAGATAAAATCACTCTTAAAATATTTCTATATTTAGAAGATATGCTAACTTCAAAAATTATATTCAACTGCTTCCTATGCAAGTAGGAATTAAAAGGTAGACAGAATAATGGAAAGCATACAACAGCTGCTTTAAAAGAATGAGAAAACAAAGGTAATAGATAAATGTACTTTTTATGTAATTTTATTTTATATAAAATTAAATACAAAATGTACACATTGCAAATAGGTAGGAGTAGACATTTAAGAATCTGTTAAATCTGAAATGCCTGTTGTATAGATTTATTTATAACAGAAGACAAAACTAAAACAAGTAGGAAGTTCAAGAGAGGCAAATTTCACCTCAATATAAGAATATTTTCACCAGGCATGGTGGCTCATGCCTGTAATTCCAGCACTTTGGGAGGCTAAGGTGGGCAGATCACCTGAGGTCAGGAGTTCAAGATCAGCCTGACCAACATGGTGAAACCCTGTCTCTACAAAAATTAGCTGGGCATGATGGCAGATGCTTGTATTGCCAACTACTTGGGAGGCTGAGGCGGGAGAATCACTTGAACCTGGGAGGCAGAGGTTGCAGTGAGCCGAGATGGCACGATTGCACTCCAGACTGGCAACAGAGACCCCGTCTCAAAATATACATATACATATATATTTTTTCAAGCAAAAATAACTCTCCATCAAGGAATCCAGCTGCCTTGTAAGATAATAACTATACATTTTAACCCTCTCAAAAGACCTTCTCAATTCTAAAATTCTATCATTAAAGTTTGTCACAGGCTGGGCACAATGAATCATATCCGTAATCCCAGCACATGAGGCCGGGAGTTTGAGACCAGCCTTGCCAACATGATGAAACCCCATCTCTACTAAAAATACAAAAATTAGCCGAGTGTTGTGGTACATGTCTGTAATCCCAGCTACTCCAGAGTCTGAGGCACAAGAATCACTTGAATCTGGGAGGTGGGGTTGTAGTGAGCTGAAACCACACCACTGCACTCCAACCTGGATGACAAGAGGAATACTCTGTCTCCAAGAAAAAAAAAAAAAAGGTTTGTTACAAAGCACTTTAAAATACCTAGTCATGTCAAGAGATTTCTATAAGCAATTTTAATCACTGGATTTAATACTCCAATGGAATAAAGCTTTTAGATACATACTTTCAAGATAAGTACCTTAAAATCAAGAGAGATTTTTCTTAAAGTATAAAAATATACTAAGTTAAACCACAATTTTAACACAATTTTAATAAAGCTCTAAAAAATTCTGAGTGGAACAAGAAAAATCAAATTCTACTGTTCATCTAGTATACAAAAATGCAAAATGTCTTTGTAAAAGGACAATGCGGCAGGCATTTTCCTGAAAGATAATATAAGAAACTAGGAGCTATAGTAATTACACATTTGGCACTGGTCAGGTTAACAGAAAAATGGATCAGTAGTACAGAGGTGAAGAAAACAAAAAGAGATCAATGTGTTTGAGTATTTAGTGTATAAGATAGGAGATATTTTAATTCAATAGCGGAAAAAAATGAAAGCCTAACGTCTATCTGAAGACAGAAATTAACGTCAGATAAATGAACAAGCAAAAAACTATTAAAAAGTTAGAACAAAATACAGGATTTATAAATTTTTGGCTAAATAGGCACAAAACTCAGAAACCAGTAAGAATTCAAACAGCAGCACATTAAGGAAAAATAAAACTCCACATGATAAAAGACACTATAAACAAAGTTAAAGACATACCAATACTGAAGGAAATATGTTTAATATAGCAATAAATGAATATGTTTAATGCACAAATGAAGAGCATGTATGTGTGCCTCTGCATGTATTCATGTGCGAATTTGGTATAAGGTTTTCAAAAGAATAAAATAGATGTTACTGTCCCTACAGAATCCCAAAGGATTCAGAAAATTAACCAGACACTGAAAAAAGTATGGAGGAAAGGGGAAGAAGGAGGTAATGAAATAAAGTCAGAACGTTTAGAAGGTCTGCTTAATGAATGTTGAGAAATCGTCAACTTCCCTGCCCAGCTGCGGGGATTTCAGAAGCTAGGTTTCCCTTTCCCAGGTAAATCAAATTATCTTTTTCTAAAGAAACTGTTTGGCTCAGGAATAAGATATAAGGTTACTATCACTGGGAGTCTACCAGCAAAAACCAGAGTGGCCACATGATTATGCTACTGTGAAACCATACAGGCCAACTGACAATGCCCCACACAAAACACACAGTGCTTCCATATAGCTTTTTTTTTTTTTTTAAATTTTAGACAGAGTCTCACTCTGTCACCTAGGCTGAAGTGCAGTATCACGATCTCAGCTAACTGCAACCTCCAACTTCCAGGTTCAAGCAATTCTTCTGCCTCAGTCTCTTAAGTAGCCGAGATTACAGACGCCTGCGACCATACCCAGCTGTTTTGTATTTTAAGTAGAGACAGGGTTTCACCATATTGGCCAGACTGGTCTCAAACTCCTGACCTCAGATGATCTGCCTCCCTCTGCCTCTCTAAGTGCTGGGATAACAAGCCTGAGTCACCATGCCCAGGCTGCTCGATGTTTCCTAATAAGCACAAAATCTCCGGGGTCTTCCAGCTAAGTTCATCTAAGAAAATTACTAATCTGTAATAGGAACAGAAATCCAGAGATCAGATATCTCAGAGATGAAAATAAGTAAACAGAAAAATTTAATAGGAAACAGTGCTGGGAACAGAAGAAAATCTCAACTGTCTTAAGTATCATCAAAGAAACAATGAAAAGATATGCAGCCATGAAACAAGAATTGGAGAGTATTAAAAAAGGAACATTTAGAGAACAAGTAAGATTCTTGGATATTAAGAATCTGATGGAAGATGTTTAAAATCCAATACAAGGATCAAGAAATACTTCAAAAAGCTAGACAAGGTCTAAGAGATGAAAAATAGGAAGAAGAAAAGAATAATTAAGAGGAGGTCCTATAGCCAACTATTAAAAACAACAGAGAAAATCAAGGCAAAGAAATTGTCAAAAGAAGAATATCCATAATAAGAGTATTTCTAAGAATAGAAGGACATCAGAACCTAAGATCAAAAAGACCCATCAATAATCACAGTAAGAAAAAGAAAATCCACATCAAAGCTCATCATTATAAACTGCATTTACCTCAAACCAAAAGAGAAGATCCTAAAAGTTTCCAAAGGAAAACACGTTACAGAAAGAGAATCTATTCTAGAAGAATGGTACTGGACTTCTCAAAAGCAATAGTAGAAGCTATAAAGAAATAAAGAATGCCTTCAAAGGTCTAAAGAGAAAATAATTTTCAGCTCCAAATTCTATACCTTACCAAACCTTAAAATTATTTTTTCATCCAAGCATCCTTTAACAAGAAGTTATAGGACACACTCTTCTAAAAGCTGGACATGAAACCAAGAAAGAGTGAGATCTATTTATAAACTCACCCAGGAGTGAGGTAAAGGTAACTGCTAGAACCATGATGATAAGAAAATTCCAAGACAACTCCTGTACAGCAGACTAGAAGACCAGTCCAGATTATAGTAGAAAGGTTTCCAGGAGACACAACTCAAAGGAGAGAAAAAAAAGGTACTTAAAAATATTTTTTAACAGGTCTGATTGAATAGAAACCTATATTTAAAGCAAAAGCTGTTGGAGGTTATGAAAAAAACCTTAAATGTTCAAAGAAAATTAGACAGATGGGCAGGGAAGGAGTAATTAACTCCACAAAAAACCAAAAGGCTATAAAATGAAAGGGCAGTATAATGAAAAATATTTATAGGTTTTTAATCTCTTTTTTGAGACAGGGTCTCGCTATGTCACCCAGGCTCAACTGCAGTGGCACAATCTTGGCTTACTACAACCTCCGCCTCCTGGGTTCAAACAATTCTCTTGCCTCGAGTAGCTGGGACTACAGACACACACCACCATGCCCAGCTAATGTTTGTTTTTTTTTTTTGAAACAAGGTCTCACCGTATCACCCAGGTTGAAGTGCAATGGTGTAATCACAGCTCACTGCAGCCTCAACCTCCTAGGCTCAAGCAATCCTCCCACCTCAGCCTAGCCTCCCAAAGTGCTGGGATTACAGGTGTAAGCCATTGTGCTCATCCTTATTTAGCTTTAGAATGATTAAAAAAATACTGAAGCTGATTATTGAAACCTATCCCATAACTACAATGGAAAGATAAGGAATGGAAAAACAGAGTGGACGTGGGTTAAAATTCTCATTTACCATAACAGATATATAACAGAGAGAGAGAAAGAAAGCAATATAGATCTACTGTTATACACATGGTGGAAAATGCCAGAAGAACTAAAATACTTGAAGGAAGGTGGACGGGTTACTTTTTGTTACAGGTTAACATTAGCTAACTTCTTAAACTATATGCACATGCTTTTTTGAAAACCAAAAACAAATACATTAACAAATTACTGGCCGGGCACGGTGGCTCAAGCCTGTAATCCCAGCACTTTGGGAGGCTGAGGCGGGTGGATCACGAGGTCGAGAGATCGAGACCATCCTGGTCAACATGGTGAAACCCCGTCTCTACTAAAAGTGCAAAAAATTAGCTGGGCATGGTGGCACGTGCCTGTAATCCCAGCTACTCAGGAGGCTGAGGCAGGAGAATTGCCTGAGCCCAGGAGGCGGAGGTTGCGGTGAGCCGAGATCACGCCATTGCACTCCAGCCTGGTTAACAAGGGCGAAACTCCGTCGCAAAAAAAAAACAAACAAACAAAAAAAAAAACAAATTACTGTAATCAATAAGAAAAAGATAATATAAAAGAAAAATGAGCAAATGCTATCAACAGGCAATTAAAAAATGGCTTATGAGAAGATGGTAAACCAGGATGAGTATATCAAGATATACACAAACTAAAATAGAGATACTACTGTAGGTAAAACGAAAAAAAAAAAAAAACGTGGCACAGCTGCGGGAAAATGATTATTTTCATACACTGTGGGAGTTAAGAACTGATACCGCTTTTGAAGGAACATTTGATAAAACTTAGCTGTGTGTTCCCTTTGACAGAAGCTCCATTTCTAGTACATTCTACAAAAATATTGACTTGTACAGCGATGTTCACTGTAGCACTGATTATTTCCTATAAATAAGGATTTGGTGAAATAAAGTATAGTACTTTGGCATTATAAAATACTTTTTGCAATGGTTAAAAATATAGCAGGAAGGGATTCCCAACATTGTTAAATAAAAAAAGTCAAACAGCAATATGAAAATATACATAAAAATATGTACATATACTTATATCTGAAAGAACACACACTAAGATATTAACCATGAGGAGTGGAATTGGGGACATAAGGAAAGGGGTATGGAAGGTAGGAGGGCTTTATTATCTGCATTTTCAAATCATAAAGCCTAAGTTTATTACATGAATTATTTTTTTAACAATGGAAAAGTTAAAACTTCCAGCTTAGCTTTCATGAGCAATATTATCAACATCAGAATAATTATTTGTATCTTAAAATACATATGAGTATCAATTTTTCACATACCCTCTTATTGTACTGTTTGTCTCAGGATCACCAGGGTCCAATGTTTCTTTTAAGAAGTTTATATAATGTATCCAGAGGTCAACACTAAGAGGTATTGCCTGAAGCCCCCGCCGATAAACCTAAGAAGAAAACAGCAAACTGTACTTCAAATATTTATTTATTTCTTAACAGAGAGGCAACACTGTGTTATCCGGTGAACCTTAGAAATACTAATTACTGGAATTTTGTTTAAATAATCTACCATTACCATTTGGGTGGAGGTTGGATAGAACATGGCAATGTTCTGATCCCCACGTGCAGAGTCTTGATCTTCAAAGCGCAGCAGTCCCTGCATTCTGACCGGGTTGTGTGGGCAGGCTTTGGGTTACAGACCATAGGGCACAGACCCATTAGAGCATCAATGACAGCGTCTGACCAAAAATGCAATAAGACGTAGCAAATGTGACTAGCAAACCAACTATATTGTTTGGAAAATGAGAAATAAATGTAAGTGAGAGAAAAGCCCTGCCCTACTTGTTAAGCTGCAGTGTAATACAGAGGCTTGCACTGCAAAGCTTGACAAACTGTAGAGGTTTAACGCACCTGCCAACAAAGAGAGAAAATATTAGCTACAAATGCCACAAGAGTGACAAATGCAAATAAATACCCTATAAAAATTGTTTGACCATAAATGGTAGGTACTGCCAGCCAAAAAAAAAAAAAAAAAAAAAATCTTTGTTTTGTTATTAATTGGCTTACAGTACCTATTGGAGATAACTTTATTCAGTGATGTACGCACCTCATCTGATTGTTTAATGTTGTCGTGCCGCTTTTCAAGGTCTGCATACTTTTTCCAGTAGCCATAGCAATACGGATAGTGTATGAAAAATTTGTCAAATGCCTTCCTGGCAGCCATCAAGTGATTCTGATAAAAATAAAACCATATTTAAATACTGTGGAAATTTCTTTCAAAAAAAATTTATTATTCCTTTCAAGTGTTATTATCTAAAAAATATAAATAAATGGCAGGCTTAAAAACTACATATACAGACTGCTCTGCCAATGGAGAAGTCATTCTTTTACTCCTTTACTTTCTTAATAAACTTGCCTTCACTTGGAAAAAACAAAACAAAACAAAACACACAAAAAAACCTACAGAGGCAGCAGCCCCCTTTTCCTTCTAAATGCAATTGAAACAAAAGGAACTAATTTTTTTTTTTTTTTTTTTTTTTGAGACAGAGTTTCGCTCTTGTTACCAGGCTGGAGTGCAATGGCGCGATCTCGGCTCACCACAACCTCCACCTCCTGGGTTCAGGCAATTCTCCTGCCTCAGCCTCCTGAGTAGCTGGGATTACAGGCACGCGCCACCATGCCCAGCTAATTTTTTTATTTTTAGTAGAGACGGGGTTTCACCATGTTGACCAGGATGGTCTTGATCTCTTGACCTTGTGATCCACCCGCCTCGGCCTCCCAAAGTGCTGGGATTACAGGCTTGAGCCACCGCGCCCGGCCCAAAAGGAACTAATTTTATCCATTTTGTATTTCAGCAATTTTCCACACACACATATACTTCAATTATGACACAACATTAAGCTCTGACACCACTGACTCTCCACAACATAAAAAAGCTATAAGCTATTTTCAAAGCTAAAAACGTATCTACCTAATGTTACTCAACTTCATCTGAAAATTATGAGTCAATTTTAATCATAAAACAATAAGGACTATTGCTTCATTATAAATTAATAGGACTTAATTGTTCCTTCTGATATCATTTAAATAGTTACTAACCTCCTGTTCTACATATTGAAGCAAATATACCCAGCCTGTAAAATCCTGAGGATTATTTTCTATGGTTTTCCAAAATTTTTCATATTCTGGAGGGAAATTTGCTTCTGTTTCTGTAAGTGTCACTGGAAGGTCCACAGCACTTGCCATTTCACTTTCTTCTGTAGATGCATTCACACTGGGAGAGTCATCAGGTGACTGTTCCATTTCTGTAACATTCATAATCTCAGTACTGAAATCAGTAGGATGTTCTACCACTACCTCGGAACTGTTGCCTGTGCTGCCATTACTAGAATTTCTGTATTCATCCATGTGAGAATTTTGCATAGCTACTTATTTTGTCTTCAGTTAATGATCTGTGGAAACACAAAAAGAGAAGTATGTTTCAAATGCCAATAAAATTATTTGGCCTCAACAACCCTTTTAAAAAGCCCCAACTTAGTATTAAAGAAACATGAATTTGATTTTTTTTTTTTTTTTTTTTTTTTTTTTTGAGACGGAGTTTCACTCTTGTTACCCAGGCTGGAGTGCAATGGCGCAATCTCGGCTCACTGCAACCTCCGCCTCCTGGATTCCGGCAATTCTCCTGTCTCAACCTCCTGAGTAGCTGGGATTACAGGCACACGCCACCATGCCCAGCTAATGTTTTGTATTTTTAGTAGAGATGGGGTTTCACCATGTTGACCAGGATGGTCTCGATCTCTTGACCTCGTGATCCACCCACCTTGGCCTCCCAAAGTGCTGGGATTACAGGCTTGAGCCACTGCGCCCAGCCTGAATTTGATTCTTAATCTCCCCTACAAGTCAGAATCAGGATTCATTAGCTTTTATATTATAAATAAAATTATAAATTATTGACAAAACTATCATTTTGTTGTTGGTATTTGAATAAAATCCAAATAACTATAGATTTGTTACCTCATTCATTAAATAAAAAAATAAAAAATTAAAAAAAGGACCCTGCCTGCTACTTAATGAAGAAATATTGTTTAAAATTCAATGTTTCTTATTTAGGTAAGAATCTGATTCAGTGCCCGAATACTACCTTGCTATCAATCACTGGAAAACAGCCTATCTCTAATAACTGTTCTGCAGGCTACAAGTAAAACTGACAAAAATTCTGGTCATGGTTATAAACATTTCAAAAGGAAGTTCATCACTTAGCTAGGATAAAGTTTTAGAAAAGACAAAATGATATTGCTTAAATATATTTATATACTTATGAATTTTAAATCCTGACAGCTAGGTTTCAATTTTATTATAAAAGATATAAATTATAGTTTTAAAAATTAAAAAGTAATTTTTTTTTTTTTTTTTTTTTTTTTTGGAGACGGAGTTTCGCTCTTGTTACCCAAGCTGGAGTGCAATGGCTCGATCTCGGCTCACCGCGACCTCCGCCTCCTGGGTTCAGGCAATTCTCCTGCCTCAGCCTCCTGAGTAGCTGGGATTACAGGCACGCATCACCATGCCCAGCTAATATTTTTTTTATTTTTAGTAGAGACGGGGTTTCACCAAGTTGACCAGGATGGTCTCGATCTCTTGACCTTGTGATCCGCCTGCCTCGGCCTCCCAAAGTGCTGGGATTACAGGCTTGAGCCACTGCGCCCGGCCTAAAAAGTAATTTTTAAAGTGAATAAAAAACACATTAAAAGGGCCAGGCATAGTGACACAAAGCTGTAGTCCCAGCTACTCAGGAGACGCTGAGTTAGGAGGATCGCTTGAGCCCAGGAGTTTGCAGCTGCCTAAGCTTTGACCATGCTACAGTATTCCAGCCTGGGCAACAGAACACCAACCACCCTACCTCTAAAAAACATATCTGAGAAAGGCTTACAGTCTGGATAATAACTGCATAACATATTTAAAATTATGTCATCTAATTTTTAAGGCTATAAGATAAGGAATTATTGCTTTAAGGTAGTACCACAACGTATTTGCATAATTACCTTCAACTCTTTCACTAACAGCTTAAATGAAAACCAAATCATTAAATTACAGGGCATGTCTGGTTTTTTTTAAATGAGGGATTATTCTCAAAATTAAGCAGACCATAAAATTGATTTACTCTTAATATATACCTGGAATACACTACTACTTAATATATTAATAGTACAGTTCATTAAAAAGATGATTAAAACTGTAAAGACAATAATGCAAAGGAAGAAATGCAAATGACCAATAAATACATAAAAGGATTATATATCTTTACTAATAAAGTTATAAACCAAAATGATAAGTGTACCACATACCAACTGTCAACTGAGCATATTTTATACTATGGGAATAATCTGAAAAGGTCATATATTTATTTCAGGGCATTCATTACCAGCACTGTTGTACAGCAAAAAGGGAGGAGGGTAAATTAAGAAAAAGGTTGCTTTAATAAACGGTATAGTCATATAATGAAATAATAAGAATTAAAAAGGAAATACGTACATCTGCATTGATACAGAAAAATATCTATTACACATACATATATATATATACATGTGTGTGTGTTTGTGTGTGTGTATAATTCTTATTTTTTAAAATGGAGTCTTGCTCTATTGCCCAGGCTGCAGTGCAGTGACACAATCTCGGCTTACTGCAACCTCTGCCTCCGAGGACCAAGTGATCCTCCAGCCTCAGCCGCTCTAGCTGGGATTACAGGCACACACCACCATGCCCAGCTAATTTTTGTATTTTTAGTAGAGACAGGGTTTCACCATGTGATCCAGGCTGGTCTCGAACTCCTGATCTCAAATGGTCCATCTGCCTTGGCCTCCCAAAGTGCTGGGATTACAGGCATGAGCCACCTCGCCCAGCCAGTATTTTGAAAATACATATATATGCATAAATACATGCACTCACAGATTTGTAAGGATTTACACCAAATAAAATACAATGAAACTGTCAGCTGGTGTTAACAGTTGTTTTCCATACAAAAGATGTGTGCTTTATTCTTTTTGCTTATCTGCAATTATTTAACCAAATTGGGTGGAGAACTTTTCTGCTATTTTTTAAAAAGCCAGTATAGCTTAACTGGATACTTTTTTTTTTTTTTAAATTTTATGACTACCATACTTTAAAATTTTGGGTTTCATTATCATCTATGCAGAAATTTGCAAATCTAGGCCCAAACAAGTCAACCAGTAAGCTGTTTAAAACTAATATAGATTCCTTACCTACTCCAGTGATTCTGAGGTCTAGGGAAGGGCCAAGAAAGTTATACTTCTACCAAATTATCTAAATAATTCCAAAAAACAGAAACTTATTTATTTGTGGGTCAACTCTGAACAGTGTAACTTCTGGATCAAATAATAAGCATGCATTAAATTTGGGAAGATGCTGACAATTCATCTCTGGAAAAGCTGCACTAGCCATCTGGCAGAAACTTTTAGTTGCCTACCCAATATCCCCTCTCACTATTAGTAATTTCCTTACTAACAAAAGACTGATTTCATTCAAAGCAGCAATATACTTAATCTCATGTAAGTGACCAGAAAACTGAAAAGAACATCTGCTGCAGAGCTCTGAGAAAGATTTTGCTTTTTTGATAAGAAGGAACAATCACAACTAATGTGGTTCTTCCTTCTACCAATGTATTCTTCCCTTGGATTTGACCATATCTGAAACAACTCATGTACATAAAGTAGTCTATAAGGGATTGACCAAGAAAATTAAGAAATACCAACCCTGACATCATCAAGCTGCTAACAAAATGCCACCTTCCTATTGTGTGAGGAAATAAATTCCTATTTAACTCCTATCAATATACAAGTTTTCTGTAACTTGGAGACAAAATGAATTCCTAACCAATTCACCCATCAATAGTGCATGAGACTGTCCATTGCTTTATATCCTCAACAACACTAGGTATCACTTGGTCATCTAATTTTTTTTTTTTTAACAAAGTAGCACCTCATTTTGATTTTCATTTCTTTACGAGTGAAGCAAAATTTTTATTTCTTTTTTTCATACTGCCTTTTCACATCTTTTGTCCATATTTTTTGTTCATTACTTTTTTCTTATTGGTCTGTACACACTCTTTGTAAACTAAGAAAATCAGATATTTGCAAAGTACATTGCAAAGTGTTATTATAAGTTTGTCATATTAGTTTTACATTTGGGAGTGTGTCTGTGTGTGACCTCTCTGAAATTGTCACACAGATACAAAATCCAGATTTTAAAATATTTTCACCAATTCGAAATGTAGCATGCTTAGATAAGGTGGCTCATGCCTACAATCCCAAAACTCTGAGAGGCCAAGGTGGGTGGATCGCTTGAAGCCAGGTGTTCCAGACCATCCTGGGCAACAAAGTGAGATTCTGTCACTACAAAAAAATTTAGAAATTAGCTGGGTGCAGTGGCGTGTGCCTACAGTCCCAGCTACTAAGGAGACTGAGGTGGGAGAATTACTTGACTGACCAGCAGTTCAAGGCTGCAGTGAGCTACAATCACACCACTGCATTCCAGCCTTGGAGACAGAGTAAGATTCTACTAAAAACAAGAAAAAAAGAAAAAAAACAAAATAGTACGAAGCCATTTTTTTTCCTAAGAAAGAATATATTTTAAATGTTAAATCAAAAGACCTTTTGAATCTGAATGCCACTGGAAGAATCAGCTATAACTAGGTAAATCTAGGGAATATACAAAAATATGAAGGGAAAAACTGGGACATGGAGGGAGGAAAAACTGGGACATGGAGGGACATGCAGACGAAAAATTTTCAATGCCTGATGGAGGTCCAGCATTATATTACATTCCCTGCAGTGACATATAAGTGTAAGATAAAGTTCTCACTCACTAAGGTCTATTGACCATGTAGAGAAAGAGCAAGCACGCAAAACACACCACACACACATTTGGAGATAAGCTTTCAAATGAAGCAAAGTCAAAGATTAGAAAAAAATCATTTGAAAATGACAGTAATCTATAGATGAAAAACTTCATGAAATATAATTAACTTTGAAAAATCATGGAATAATGAATAAAGAATAGTAAACTGTTCTAGAATGTGGAAGAACCCATTAAACAACTCTTCTTGACAGCAGACAAGAAGGTAGAAATGACTGGAAAGTTAAGAGAGACAGAATGACCAGAATGAAGTGGTTGGTACTGAGAAGTAGAAAGGTAAAAGCAGAATAAGTAGCATGGAGCCAGATTATGGACACAAGAATTTGAGACGAAATTATACAAAATGCAAATCTAGCCAATGCATAATAAAAGAGAATCCAAAGTATTAGACTGCCAGAAAAAGTAAGTTCCCTTCTAGTTGAATGAATGCTTAATGTCACAACTTTTCCAAGTTTAACCACTTCAGACCCTAGGAAAAGGCAAAGTACAGATAACTTGTAAATTTATTTTGCTTTTCTCTCCTTCCTTTAAAGAAAAAGATGCATTTCAAGATTAATTTTCCATATGCAAATTAGTCACCAGTATGTGGTTTTATATTTCTGAGCTCAGTTTAAAAACAAAAAACACTATAGACTGATATATTCTGAGTCATTAACTAGCTACCTTAATCTAACTTCATACTTGAGACATAAGGGTTTCTTCTGGAATCAGCAAATTTACCACACCCGTGCATCTTCAGAGAGTGTTAATTACTCCACACCCTGCAATCACAGTGTTGTAAAAAGATTTAAGAACATCAGCCTTATGCTTATAGAGGTCATTTTGACAATTACTTCACAAATCACGGAGCCAAAATAATACACTAAAGTTATTTTTTAATGAGCTACTCTGACATATTCTTTATATGTCAATTATTACCAGTTTACTCTTAACAACAACCAACAACTTTCAACTAGCAACATAAAATGGGAAAGGGTACAGAAGAGCTATTAAAACAAAGAAAATGGGCCAGGCCTGGTGGCTTCTGTCTGTCATCTCAGCACTTTGGGAGGGCAAGATCACCCATGAGTTCCAGACCAGCCTGGGCAACATGGCAAAACCCATTCTCTACAAAAAATTTTAAAAAATTAGACAGAGGCTGAAGTGGGAGGATTGAGCCTGGGGAGCTAAGGCTGCAGTGAGTTGTGATTGTGCCACTGTACTCCAGCCTGGGCGACAGAGCCAGACCCTGCCTCAAAAGAAAGAAAACAAGTGTGATACTGATATAAAAACAGCGATATAGACCAATGGAATAGAGAACGCAGAAATAAACTCCCTTGTCAAATGGCCCTCAACAAAGTGCTAAGACTATTCAATGAGGAAGCAATCATCTCTTCAAATGGTGCTTGGAAAACTGGATATCCATGTGCAATAGAATGAAGTTAGATCCTCATCTTAAACTACACGTAAAAATTAAGTCAAGATGGGGTAAAGACCTAAATGTAAAACCTAAAACTATAAAACTCCTAGAAGAAAACATAGGGGAAAGCTTAATGATACTGGGTTTGGCAATGAATTCTTGGGTAATGCCAAAAGCACAGGCAAACAAAATCAAAAATAAACAAATAGGACTATATCAAACCTAAAAGTTTTTGTGTATTAAAGGACACAATCAGCAGAGTGAAAAGGCAACATACAGAATGGCAGAAAATATTTGCATATCATATCTCTAATAAGGGGCTAAGTAATCATCATCTCTCTACTGTATTAGTAATTTTTAAACTGCAGATTGCTTCAGACCAGTTTCTTTTCCCTTCTTCAAATGGAAAATAGAAAAAACTTTAGCACAGTGCTTTGCATAGTAAAAGTATATTGCTTTATGATAGTTTAAGGTAATAACACACATACACATGTAATTCAGCTATTGTATACTGAGTTGCCTGGCACACAAAGACACTCTTTATTTAAGAAAGAATGAATGAAGAATATAATCTGCACTGCTGTAACTTCAATTACTAGCTATTAATGATAATAAGCCATGATATTTATTGAGCAAATATTTTGTTAAATGCTACCTTCCCTTTTATGGATGACAAAACCAACATTCATTAAGGTTAGATAACTTGTCTAAATTTATACTAATAGTAAGAAACAGAGCCAAAATTCAACCTCAGCCTAACACCAAAATTCTTGCCAACTTGTACAGCCCAGAGATTCTATTTCTGTTGAGTTTTACTTTCTGTTTTTTTCCAATTCCACTCCTTTCAGCTTCAGAGCCTTAGTATACAAAATTTCTTCTACCTGGATGCTTTCTTATCCCTTTACACCACCCCACACTTTGACTCAGTGCCTTCAAACTAACTAAAGCCTAATCTTCTGGGCAAAGTTTACTTTTTAATTTTTTTTCAACAATTGCTCAGAGAGTAGTTGTTTTCATAATTAATCCAAAATTGTCGTAAGAAATGCCATCATCACAGTGGGCCAAGTTTAATATCACTTCCTGAAAAGTGTCCTCATACCCCCAAATAAGTTAGGTTGCCCCCAATCATGCCCCCACAGCATTCTTTTTCTCCATAGCACATAACACATTTGAGATACTTGTTCAATGGGTATCTTCTCTACCAGATTACATGTTTCTTGAGAGTAAGGACAAGATCTACCCATAAATAGGGATATAGTACACCTAGAGGCCTAGTATACACTCAATTCATTGAACACTAAACAAATACAGTCTACAGTCACCCATATAAAACCCAGTATACTGCTTTTATAGCCAAATGGAAAGTGGTAAGTGTTTGGGCTTTAGAAGCCAAAGAACAGACTTCTGCCTACACATTAGGGAACTGTGAGCCAAGTACATAACCTCTCTAAGCCTCATTCACAAAATAATCAAACGTATCATGTTATAAAAATGAATGATGCCCAACCCCAAAATGTATACAATTATGATCTGTCAATCAAAAATATTAATACACTCTGGGCCATGCATGCAGTGGCTCACACATGTAATTGCCTAGCACTCTGGGCAGTCGAGGTGAGAGGGCCGCCTGAGTTCATGCGCTCAAGATCAACCTGGGCATCAGAGGGAAACTCTGTCTCCACAAAAAAATTTAAAAACCTTCTGGGTATGGTGGCACATGCCTGTGGTCCCAGCAACTTGGGAAGCTGAGGCAGGAGGATTATCTGAGCCCAGGGAGGTAGAGGCTGTGGTGAGTGGACCATATCAGTGCACTCCATTGTGGGCAACAGAGCAAGATAATACACCTTATGCCAGGCGCGGTGGCTCAAGCCTGTAATCCCAGCACTTTGGGAGGCCGAGGCAGGTGGATCACGAGGTCAAGAGATCGAGACCATCCTGGTCAACAAGGTGAAACCCCGTCTCTACTAAAAATAAAAAAAATTAGCTGGGCATGGTGGCGCGTGCCTGTAATCCCAGCTACTCAGGAGGCTGAGACAGGAGAACTGCCTGAACCCAGGAGGTGGAGGTTGCGGTGAGCAGAGATCACGCCATTGCACTCCAGCCTGGGTAACAAGAGCGAAACTCCGTATCAAAAAAAAAAAAAAAAAAGATAATACACCTTAAAAAATTATCCCCTTCTTTCCATTCACACTACTAATGTTATATTTAAGTAATTATTTTCTCTCCTCTAGATCAATGTTTTTCAAACTGCAGACTGCTTCAAACCAGCTTCCCTTTTTATTTTTTTTTTGATACGGAGTCTTGATCTGTCACCAGGCTGGAGTGCAGTGGCGCAATCTAGACTCATTGCAACCTCTGCCTCCTGGGTTCAAGCTTTCTCCTGCCTCAGCCTCTGAAGTAGCTGGGACTATATAGGTGCACACTACCACACCCAGCAAATTTTTGTATTTTTAGTAGAGATGGGGTTTCACCATGTTGACCAGTGTGGTCTCTATCTCTTGACCTAGTGATCCACCCGCCTCGGCCACCCAAACTGCTGGGATTACAGGAATGAGCCACCGTGCCTGGCTGGTCCTCATTTTTTTTTTTTTTTTTTTTTTTTTTGAGATAGCGTTTCGCTCTTGTTATCCAGGCTGGAGTGCAATGGAGCAATCTCGGCTCGCCGCAACCTCCACCTCCTGGGTTCAAGCAATTCTCCTGCCTCAGCCTCCCAAGTAGCTGGGACTATAGGCGTGCACCACCATGCCCAGCTAATTTTTGTATTTTTAGTAGAGACAGGGGTTTCACCCTGTTGACTAGGATGGTCTTGATCTCTTGACCTCGTGATCCACCCACCTCAGCCTCCCAAAGTGCTGGAATTATAGGCATGAGCCACCACACCCCGCCCCTCATTTTTAAAATATAGAAAAATATATATACCAGAGTGCATGCACGCATTAAAGGCATATTGTTGAAACACACACAATTTAACTGTTTACTGAGTTAGTGATGTCCATGAACACCTTACTGTGGACTACAGTAAAAAATTTTGAGAAAACTGCTGCACTACTGCTACAGATAAACTAATATTACTTGAAAATTAAATTTCCTGATGACAGCTCAACAGGAGTAAAACAAAAATAAATAAATAAATTCATTGAGAAAGAGGCCTTATCCGTTTTGTTCACTGCTGTCCCCCTAGAACCTAAAATAATACTTGCTATGTAACAGCATAACATCGCTGAATGATATATCCAGTCCCAACTTAACTTTCCAAAATCTTACAATGCTCCTCCTCATTGCCATTTCCAGAACCCCTTAGAGTCTTCCTTTCTGAGCCTTGACACAAGCTGTTCCCCCAGACTAACAAAAGTCTTCCTTTTTTAAACTCACCAAACGAGTTGATTTCTTTTCACTACATTACATTTTATTATAAAATCGTATGATAGGCACAAAGTACACGAGTATAAAAAGAAACATAAAGTGATTATGCAGTATATAAAAAATACATTTATCATACCTTTCACGTTTAGTATAGTTATGACATACCTTAAACATTTCAGTGGCAACTATGCCATCTTAAAATTTAAAAGGTATTTTGGAGGGTGACTTCAATTACCAACACTTAATTAAAAATGAGACATTTGACCTAATACCTTATTTTTTTTTTTTATTATCTGTATGCTCCTTATTCCTGTAGAGGTACTTAAAAATTATACTACTGACTATTCTTTCTCAAAAAGAGAGCAATATATAAAAATCTGAAGTCATCACTAAAGACTGAAAGGAGTTTTGGGTAGAGCAAATCAAGTAGCTTTGCAATGCACAAATCACTTTATGTCTCATTCACAAATAAGGCGGTGTAGAGATTTGGGATGTAAGAATAAAAGAGGCTATCATAACCTACGGTTTTGCCGGCTGTTTTTAGGGGCAAGGTAGGCTAAGTAGTCACAGGCTGACTTTTTAAAGTCTCCACATATTAAGCACTGTGTTCTAGAAACTAGACTTTGCATATGTATTTACATAAATGTCTACCTTATCTTTGGATCTTTGGAAAACTTAACATTTAGCTGGAACTATACTACTTTCTTCCTCCTTTGGCTACTTTCAATTTTTTTAAAAAGTCCTATCTTCCATGGAGATTTGTTAAAACATACCACAGAAAACAGCACACACAATTTTTATCATTTGACTTTTAAACATCATCTTTCTTATTCAATTATAAGATAAGCAAGTAAAAATATTCTGAGACTTTAAACCAATAGTGTCTCCTACCGTCTACTTTTAGACATCTATGCTCAACCCCTACCAGAGTTAGCAATTTAAGTACTAGTCTTCTTTAACAGAACTCCTTTCCATTACTTTATCCCTGCTAGAGAGTGAACAGTGGAAAGTTCCAACTTTTGCAACTGTAGAATGAGGTTATAAATCAAGAGGGAGGAGGGAAACCTGACAGTAGACGCTTGTTCTTTTCACTCCATTAAAGCTCCCACAGAGCCAAAAACACTTAAGTTCCAACACGAAATCTATACTTCCCTGTACGAAACTTATTTCTCAAGTCTCACACTTTCTCAGTTGTAGCAAATTTTATTTTTGAACAGATTAAATCAGTTGCTAAAGAAATAATCTGAAGTCCTCAAACAGAAGGCCATATGAGTATCACACGAAAAAACAACATTTGAATCGGCATAAATTTACATGGTATTATGGCATCATCAATAATACACTGAAGAGTATTATTTATTAACTTCAAGTATTAATTAACAAAAAGATGTGATTTTAGAGTGAGAAAAATACCAGTGCTGGTCTCTAATTACCAAAGTTGAACATTCTTAAACAAATTCCCTTAAAATATCTTACCAAGATACATGATGTCTGTTTTTTCTGTTCTACCCTATCGTGCCAAAAGCTTAGGGTGCTGTGACTTAGGGTCGCTGAAGTGTTGCCCGTGTAGTCAGACGGCAGAACGCGCCCCACAAGGCGTTCAAACGCCTTAGTAATAGAATGCCTATTGTATCTTCCCAGTCCTCTGGCGGCTGCGAGAGTGCTCCTTGCACTTCCAGCCATCCCAGCCTCACTGTGTTCCAGCTCCGGGGAAGAAAGGGCTTTAGAATTACCCCCAAATCTCTTCCTAAATCCAGACGGAGGAGGCCCAACATTTCCCCACCCTACCTAACGCACCCCACAAGTGAAACGTGTGGTCTAAGAAAAAAATACCTTGCACCGCTCCACCCAACAGGTGGGAAGGAGAAAGGAATGAACAGCTGGGCGCTGAGTCCGAGCCAGGCCTGAAACACGGCGGGAGAGGGAGGCCGCGGCCCCAGCGCGGCCTGAAACCCGTCAGGCCCCTGTCTGTCCCAAGTACCACCCTCCGCCCCCAGCTAATTTCAAGGAGCCCGCCCCAGCAGACCTTATGAAGGATGCCACTCGATGCCATGAGCCGAAGCCTGGGACGACCCTAGCCGAAGAAGGTACTGCACCGCCTCAGTCCCCACAGCCACCACAGCAGCCGCCACCCGCGCCACGGCCGCCTGGTCCAGAGCACGATGCGCATGCGTCGGTGTCCAGGGAGGCGAAAACGTCACGTGAGTCCGCAGCGCGCAGGCCTGGCCCTCCTTGGAGTCAGCCCCGCCCTGCAGCCCCGCCCCGCCTCCAGAGAGGGCGGGGCCCGCTGCTCACACCTGCTTTTCCCTGCGGCAGAGACTTCCCACAGGACAGAAGGCTAATTTAGGGCCTTTTATATGCCTGATCTGAAACACAGCGCCCTGACGCCTCCCCTCCAAAAAAGATAAAATGTCATTTTTGGGGGCAAATCTAAGGTTTTCCCAACAATTGTTCAAGCTTGCACACTAAAAAATTTACCTAAAAACGGCAGAAATTCAGCGTTAAACCCACAAATCTCAACCTGGTATAGGCCTTGGGCCCACTCGTTTCCTGAAAACTAAACAACTGTGGACTTAGGGGTTTGGAGAACGCGCTATTGGTAAAGAAAAAAGTATTTAGTGACACTTGTTAAAACACAAAAAGAGGCCGGGCGCGGTGGCTCACGCCTGTAATCCCAGCAGTTTGGGAGGCTGAGGCGGGTGGATCATGAGGTCAAGAGATCGACATCATCCTGGTCAACATGGTGAAACCCCGTCTCTACTAAAAATACAAAAATCAGCTGGGCATGGTGGCGTGCGCCTGGAGTCCCAGCTACTCGAGAGGCTGAGGCAGGAATTGCCTGAACCCAGAAGGCAGAGGTTGCGGTGAGCCGAGATCGCGCCATTGCACTCCAGCCTGGGTAACAAGAGCGAAACTCCGTCTCAAACCACACACACACACACACACACACACACACACACACACACACACGAGGACTTTATTCAGGACCATCCCAGTAAGTATAGGGACCACTAACTGCAGTGGAGACTTACGAGTGGGGAAGAGATATTGGGCTCAACTCCCGGTGCAACATGGGCAATCGGAGATTTGTAGCCAAGGAGAAGTGTTAAGTGAATGGAAAATTACTAAGAGGAAACATCAGGGTAAGGGGAATTTTGGCTAAACCCACCTAATAGGATTTTTACTAAAGATAGGCCAAGATAATCAATCAGACACCACCTGGGGATGGTAGAGGCTGAGGAACCTGAACAGATATTGAGGATGATCAGCTATCAAGGATAGGGGTCTATTGCTAATCTGATTTAGCACACTTCTTTGCTAAAACTGGATTTTACCAAAAAAGTGTACAGAGGAGCCTAGCAGAAGATGCAGAAGCCTGACTAAATTTGGCCAAGCAAAAAACAAAACAAAGAAACTTTAAAGGACTATGTTATTCTCTGAACAAATTGAGAGAAGCTGTGCGTTAACAATCTTAGCAGTCCTCTTCAGTTGTACCGCCATCTCCACTTTAATTTTTAAAAATTTCTTTCAGCCGTCTCCACTTAAAGAAAAAAAAATTTCTTTCAAATCTGACCTCTCCCTTTAAGATTCTGTTACACTTGTGCCCCTGCATTCACCCATCATTTACCATGTAATCTCTTGTTCAAGGTGGAGTAGTATTACCACTGGGCTCCAAGTTCCTTATTTGGTATCTGTCTCCTCTGGAAATAATTATCTGCAAGACGATGTTTCCTGTCACCAACACCTTCCCTTCCAAATAGCAAATTCAGTCTTTTGTTCTACCTTTTACTTTCATCAAACTGCACCTAGTTGTAGCTTTCCCTTTCCATTTGCCTCTTCAACACTCCAAGCTAACTTTTTTGAATTATCTGAACATGTGGCCAGGTTTTTTTTTTTTTTTTTTACAGGTTTAAGCAGCACTTTTAAAATGTCTCCTGCTGGGCGCGGTGGCTCAAGCCTGTAATCCCAGCACTTTGGGAGGCCGAGGCGGGTGGATCACGAGGTCGAGAGATCGAGACCATCCTGGTCAACATGGTGAAACCCCGTCTCTACTAAAGGTGCAAAAAATTAGCTGGGCATGGTGGCGCGTGCCTGTAATCCCAGCTACTTAGGAGGCTGAGGCAGGAGAATTGCCTGAGCCCAGGAGGCGGAGGTTGCGGTGAGCCGAGATCGCGCCATTGCACTCCAGCCTGGGTAACAAGAGCGAAACTCCGTCTCAAAAAAAAAAAAAAAAAAAAAAAAAAATTGATTTTAGCCGGCTGGGCACAATGGCTCACGCCTGCAATCTCAGCACTTTGGGAGGCCGAGGCAGACAGATCACAAGGTCAGGAGTTCGAGACCAGCCTGACCAACATGGTGAAACCCCATCTCTACTAAAAATACAAAAATTAGCTGGGTATGGTGGCGCGAGCCTGTAATCCCAAATATTCAGGAAGCTGAGGCAGGAGAATCACTTGAACCCAGGAGGCAGAGGTTGCAGTGAGCCAAGATCATGCCACTGCACTCCAGCCTGGGCGACAGAGGGAGATTCCATCTCAAAAAAAAAAAAAAAAAAGTTTTGATTTAGCTTTAGTTGACTTTTGAAAAATTGTGTGTCACAATTATAAGCTTTGGGAAGAAAAATATATTATACCAAATGCTGTAGTTTAGAGGGTGGTGGGTTCTAAAAAACAATGTTTAAAGTCATGGGATCTCTGAAACAGAACAAAGAAATCAGACAAATGGAAAATGATGTTATTTATTAATGTATTTCTTCCATTTGCCCCTCCAGATCACTGTCCTTCCTATTTACCCTGCTCCATTCTTTGGAGATTGACCCTTATAGATCATATCAATAGGTTTTCTTGCTTCCTAGTTTCTGGTTGAGTGTGGCCAAGAAAAAGTTCTGGCAGAATGGAAGTGAGGTCAGGGTGTTTATTCCTCCAGCTCCTTCTGTGTGAGTAATCTCAGCTCTGGTCAAAGTAGTCCTCTCCATATAATATCCTTCTTCTAGGTTCCAGGTTTCCCTAAGCCCTGCCTTTATACATAGTCCCTTATTAACTACTTCCCATATTATGCTGATTTTTATTTGCCATCTATTTCCTTGTGGGTCCTGATTGATAAATGAGCAAAATATAGCTTGTAATACCTAGTGTTAATCACAGTTTCTGAGCTATTCAGTATTATTCCCGTTTATTCTCTTCAAAATGTTAACATGCCATGAAAAAATGCATAAAATACCTCATGGACTATTTAATTTACAGAATATATTGTTCTAGGGAATGAACTTTGTTTATATTACAAATAATCCATCACTAAATAAATTGTGGTGGCTTTTCTTTTTTTCTTTTTTCTTTTTTTTTTGAGATGGAGTCTCGCTCTTGCTGCTCAGGCTGGAGTGTAGTGGCTTGATCTTGGCTGACCACAACCTCTACCTCCCAGGCTCAAGCCATTCTCTTGCCTTAACCTCTTGAGTACCTGAGACTATAGGCATGTGCCACCATGCCCTGCTAATTTTGTATTTTAGTAGAGATGGAGTTTCTCCATGTTGGTCAGGCTGGTCTTGAACTCCTGACCTTAGGTGATCCACCGCCTTGGCCTCCTAAAGTGCTGGAATTACAGGCGTGAGCCACTACATCCAGCCTATGGTGGCTCTTGTATTAGAAAAATTCAGACTCCTGTATTTGGTGTTTCTCCTTACTGGTAAAGCAAGTAAACTTAAAGCTGTAGCTCCAGAAGATTTAAATCCAAACAGAATGTGAAGCTCATTTCCTCTTTACTACTTGATCTTTCAAATTTAGCTCAAATGGTATTAATATCTCCTCAATTCAGTCTTCCTGAGAGTTACCAAGGTTACTCCTGTTTCCGGATAATCTTAAAGAAGAACGCTATAGTATTAACACTCTGTACATTCCTCCTATTCCCTCAGAGACTTATGGCTACTTACTAAGGTGACTTCACACCAGAAAACAGAAAACATGCTGGCTTCTTGGAATTTATTAAACATTGGATCTGAATCAATACCAATTCCTGGGGCATAGAATGCCACTGTGGTTCATCAGAGTGGGGCTCATGGAATATGGCAGATACTGTAGGTCGGCTCAGTTGTATCCATGCTCACCATCTTCTCTATTATCTTCCTATATTATTGAGACAGGGAAATGAAATACTCAATTTCCTAGCCTCCTTTGAACCTAAGGGTGGCCAATGAGATGTACGTAGAAGTACACAGGAAGGGCCTCCTTTCCTAAATAAAAAAGCAAAGCCTTCCTAGAGAAACACCTGTGCTTGTTACCCCTTTTACTTTTTTTTCTGTCTGAAGCACAGTTATGATATTTGGAGAGGAAGCTGCCATCTTATAATCAGCTCTGGTATCATCAAGCCATTGGCACAATGCTTAGCAGTGACATACTTCTGCACTTCTTGTAGTATGAGACAAATAATATACCAATTGGTTTAAGCTATTGTTAGTTGGGTTTGCTATTCAGTCAAAAGCATTCCAATTGATAACAGCTTTAGAAGCTATAATAAAACTTAGAGGACCTTTTTTTAAAAAAAATCAAATATCTCTTAAGAAAATATGAAACAAAAGGCAACACAATTCTCTGAGGGAATCATAGAGATGAGTGCCTCAAAGTCTTGATCAAGTGTTCATCAATGGATGAATGGATAAAGAAAATGCAGTATTTATACACTGTGAAATACTATTCAGCCTTAGAAAAGGAAGCCCTGTCATTTGCAAAAACATGGATAAACCTGGAGAACATTATGCTAAGTGAAGTAAGCCAAGCACAGAAAGAAAATACTACATGATCTCTTATGTGGAATCTAAGACAGTTGAACTCCAAGAAGTGGAAAATAGGATGGTGGTTTGCAGGAACTGGCAGGCTTGGGATGGGGAAAGGGAAAAAAGGATAGTCAAAGGGTCCAAAGTTTCATTTAGAAAGGAAGAATTGTTGCCAGGCAAAGTGGATCATGCCTGCAATCTCAGCACTTTGGAAGGCTGAGGTTGGAGGACTTGAGCCCAAGAGTTCAAGTCCAACCTGAGCAATATAGCAAAATCCCATCTCTAAAACTATTTTTTTTTTTTTTTTGAGAAGGAGTCTTGCCAGGCTGGAGTGCAGTGGTGCCATCTTGGTTCACTGCAAGCTCTGCCTCCCAGGTTCAGGTGATTCCCCTTCCTCAGCCTCCCAAGTAGTTGAGACTACAGGCCAGCACCACCATGCGTGGCTAGTTTTTTGTATTTTAGCAGAGACAGGGTTTCACCATATTGGCCTGGATGGTCTCTATCTGACATCGTGATCTACCCTCCTTGGCCTCCCAAAGTGCTGGGATTACAGGCATAAGCAAACGTGCTCGGCCTTAAACTTTTTAAAAATAAAAAAAAAAGAAGGCCGAAATAGTGGCTCATGCCTTTTAATTTCAGCAATTTGGGAGGCCAAGGTGGGCAGATCACGTGAGGTGAGGCCTTATGAAATAAGTAAATAAGGCCGGGCACAGGGGCACAAGCCTGTAATCCCAGAGCTTTGGGACGCAGAGGCGGGTGGATCACAAGGTCAGGAGTTCAAGACCAGCCTGGCCAACATGGTGAAACTCCATCGCTACTAAAAACACAAAAATTAGCCAGGCATGGTAGCACACGCCTGTAGTCCCAGCTACTCAGGAAGCTGAGGCAGGAGAATAGTTTGAATCTGGGAGACAGAGGTCACAGTGAGCCAAGATTGCACCACTGCACTCCAGGCCTGGCAACAGAGTGGGACTCTGTCTCAAAATAAATAAATAAAAGAGGAATAAGTTCTGAAAACCTACTGTATAACACAGTAATTATAGTTTATAATAATGTGTATTTGAAAGTTGCTATGAGAGTGGATTTTAATGTTATCACCACAAAAAAAGTTAAGTCTGTAAGGTGATGGGTATGTTAATTAACTTAATGATCCACAATGTATGAAAACATGAAGTTGTACTTCATAAATATACACAATAAAATAATTCCTTTTTGCTCATGCCAGTTGGGTCTTCCTTCTGTTGGGAATGTTACCTTTACATAGCATTTGAAGTTTACATAAACTTTTTTTTTTTTTGAGACAGAGTCTTGCTCTTGTCACCCAGAATGGAGTGCAATGGCATGATCTCGGCTCACTACAACCTCTGCCTCCTGGGTTCAACCAATTATCCTGCCTCCAGTAGCTGGGATTTCAGTTGTCCACCACAATGCCTGGCTAATTTTTGTATTTTTAGTAGAGACAGGGTTTTACCATGTTGCCCAGGCTGGTCAAGAACTCCTGACCTCAGGTGATCCAACCACCTCAGCCTCTCAAAGTGCTGGGATTAAAGGCATAAACTACCGCACCTGGCGTACAAATCCTTTCTTATACATAATCCCTTTTAAATTTTGGACTTCACAGTAAGCCCAGGATGTATGTAAGGTTTATCAGGTAATTATAAAACTCGGTTCCCAAATTCACACTTTCTTTTTTTTTTTTTTTTTTTTTTTTTTGAGACGGAGTTTCGCTCTTGTTACCCAGGCTGGAGTACATTGGCGCGATCTCGGCTCACCGCAACCTCCGCCTCCTGGGTTCAGGCAATTCTCCTGCCTTAGCCTCCTGAGTAGCTGGGATTACAGGCACACGCCACCATGCCCAGCTAATTTTTTGTATTTTTAGTAGAGACGGGGTTTCACCATGTTGACCGGGATGGTCTCGATCTCTTGACCTCGTGATCCACCCGCCTCGGCCTCCCAAAGTGCTGGGATTACAGGCTTGAGCCACCGCGCCCGGCCTCCAAATTCACACTTTCTGAATCAACGTCTTATGCTCTTCATCTGAATGATACTTGTCTCCTCTGTCATCTCCCTTTGAGTCACATCACTGTATACCTCCCTTAGCACTTTTCTGATGTTCGCTACTCTCCTTTGTTATATATTTTTTGCTCTTCACATTACTTTTCAGATTCTCTTCACTTGTGGAAATTTAAATTTTACTATAAGCAATGTCTTTTTCACTTCTGAAAAAAGAGAAATTATAGAAAAGTACGTTGAAAAAATTTAAATTCCCTGCCCACAGATTACCACCATTAAGATGTTGGTGTATACTCTACTACTTCCATTTTCTATGTGCACATATGTTGATAGAGATACTGTACCAAGTTTTTCCTTTAACATACTGTGAATATTGACCTGTGATTAGCATTTGGCTATTTTTAATGTCTACATGATATGTATTCCATTGGGTAAATATGTTATTTAACATTTTTTTTGTTGCATTGCTGGGTGAGGGTAGACTTTTATAATTATCACTGCTAGTAAACGACATTACTTTACTCCAGGTAAATGCGTGTGTTAATTCAGACCTTCAGCTTTGCTTTAGTTCTTTCAATCAGTTATCAGTCTGTAATTCTTTGTTGATAACTTGATAAGAGTGCTAGACTTTTGGGTCCTCAATACCAACAAGTTATTAAAACATAGAAATTCTTTAGGCTTGAGACTCTTGTTATATTAATGGCTATTTTCTTTTTTTTTTTTTTTTTTAAAAAAAAGGAAGCTCACATATTATATGAAGTAAAGCTGCCACATTATTAGTAGTGATTATATTTACTGTACTTTTTTTTCTCCCTAGACTGATCAAATATACACTTTTGTTCAATGCAAAATTCAAACTAAGGAATAATTAGGCTTATACATAAAGTGTTCTTTTTCCTTTAAAATGTAAACCTACCTTCAATGTATCTAACAATCAACTGATGCAAATTTAGCTAGCACCAGTGCAATGGTACAAAGGCAGAAGTCATAATTAATAAATCTTAAAATCTGTAACTATTGTTTCAATGATGCATATCAAGTAGGGTTGAAGAAGAATGTAATGATGATTTCAGAGTTTACAACTGAGATCAAATAAATTTAACAAAGGCCTATTTTTCTTCTTTTTTTTTTCAGATCAAGCAAATTTGGCATTTCTTTTTTTCAGAGGCCTATTTTTCTTTTTTAATTTTTTTTTTTTTAATAAAGATGGGGTTTCACCATGTTGGTCAGGCTGGTTTTGACCTCCTAACCTCAGGTGATCTGCCGCCTTGGCCTCCAAAGTGCTTGGATTACAGGCGTGAGCCACCACGCCTGGCCTCAGAGGCCTATTTTTCTATGGCCTGTGCTAAGAATATTTTTTACATTTTTTAAGTGTTAAAAAATAAGGGTTTACAAATCCAAAAATATTTACTCTATGGCCCTATACGTAAAGTATGCCAAACTAGAAGACTATATATAAAATACTTAGAAGAAAATATAAAGTATTTTTAAAGTATGTAATTAAATTTTTTTAAAAAAGGCAGCCATATACATTAGAAAACTGAAAACTGGTCAGTGACTCAGAAGTAAAAAAGAATGAACATAGAATCACAGAATTTTAGAATACGATAGCACCTTAAAAATCATCTAGTCTAGCTTTTTAGTTTTATTTTTTATTTATTTTAATTTTTTTAAAGATGGGGTTTCACCATGTTGGCCAGGCTGGTCTCGATCTCCTGATCTGAAGTGATCTGCCCACCTCAGCCTCCCAAAGTGCTGGGATTGCAGGCATGAGCCACCACACCCGGTGCTCTTACATTTTAGAGATAGGGAAACTGAGGCCCAGACCCAGCAAGTGACTTGTCCAAGGTCCCACAGCTAATTTCCTACAAAGTTAGAATGATAACCCAGGTTTATTTGTAGGTCAATATTATAACAAGTAGACCAAGTGAAAGTGATAGGTTAATCTCACACACACACACACACACACACACACACGCGCACACACACACATATAGACATTTTTTCCATTTTAACATGTACAGAAGTTGGAAAAACAGAACATCTCTCACTCATCTACAGAAATAAATCCTTTTATTTAATAACACTCCTTTTCTTTTTAAAGATGCATACAGTACTTGTAAGTCCAAGAATTCTGAAAAAACCTATAGAAGACCTGGCACTATTTTTGAGAATTACACAACTGGGCAGCAAAATAACACCTTTATAAATGTGAAAACATAGAGAAGTAAAATTTAGTGTTTGCACACAAAAATAGGGAGGTTACATTCAACACGTATTTTAAACGTGCATTTAAAATGTTTAATGTTTTCTAAAACTTTGGTTGTCATGCTTTATTATATCTTGTTAAATTTCACAATTGTGTAGATAATTAAACCCAAAAGGTAAGCAAATATATTAACACAGCAGCAAAAGCAAGCCAATACTGCACAATCATATTAGCAGACTGATTCAGAAATACATGTTTTTCACAAATAATATACAAAACTTAGTTTGTGATAACATAGTTCAATGACTTCCATATTATAAAATAAGGCTGAGTAATGAGACATAGCAGAACATGATTATATAATAAAAAGTATATTTTTAATTATAATTCTAATTGTATATATAGGGCATCGAATTGTAGTTTGTATAGAATAGTGCAAATGAGCAGGACTTTTCTCAAAAATATTAAAATTGAATTCATCCCACGTGCCTGAGATTTCATGAATTCTCATTCATGAATGATATACTTTAGGTTTTTATGTGATGGGTACAAGTGGTAGGGTTGATATAGGACAGCTGTGTACTCACAAGTTGCAAATAAAAATAGCCATTGACTTAATTTACTGGCTGTGAACTGCAGGCACTGATAATGTAACTTTTAGAAAGTTCCATTTGTCATCATGTAAACACTTTTGTTCATCATATCATATTTTATCAAAGATTCATAAATCATTTAAAATTGTCATATCAAGCAATTCCTCTAAACTCTTTTTGATATGTGGTGGTTGAGATGCAGCCTGATTTAACAGATTCTGACCCATCTGTGCAAAGAGTGCTTTTGATAATTTAGCTGTGGCTGTTCGTATATTTCCTCCAGCTCCAGGCAGAGAGCCACTATTTGTCATGTTTCCTAAAAGATGCCATAAAACAACCAATACTTTCTGTTCTGTGGCATGCGGCTTCCTTTGATAAAGTTCCATAACAATATCTGAAACATAAAAAACAGTAAGGAGTTTTTGTTTTTTAATAAATAAGCCTAAGCTCTGTGAAATAAGAAGCAACTAAAATATACTAAGTTTCTTCCTATGCCATTTGTCTAAAAAGGTAGGCTTCTTTAAAAGAAGTAATGTAAGAAACCTTCCTCTCAAAGATTGGGATCTTCAAGTATTATATTAGACTCTCATATAGAACAATTAGTTCAGGCAAAATAGTAAAGAGAGAAAATGAACCCAAATTAATCTCGATGTTTTCCAAATGCAGTGAAACAAAAATGCACATTTGTAACCCATGGACCTTTTATCAAACATGATTTTAAATAGCAGTTTTCTGTAAGCACCAAAATTTGATTTGAGTATCTTTTTTTCTGTATTATTTCTACAAATTTAATCAAGTACCCTATTAAGTTTTTTTTTTCTTCTCCTTTTGTGGCCCTTTGTATTAACATTTTAGTAATGAAATAATAAATTCTTCTCTCCTCCTTTCTACTAGACACTCCTTTGCATTGCTAGCCTATCTAATTATGTTTGCTTACAAGTTTCAAAGACCGGGCTGGGCACGCTGGCTCAGGCCTGTAATCCTAGCACTTTGGGAGGCTGAGGCAGGGGGATCACTTGAGGTCAGAAGTTCAGGACCAGCTTGGCCAACATGGTGAACACCTGTCTCTACTAAAAATACAAAAATTAGCTGGGTGTGGTGGCAGGTACCTGTAGTCCCAGCTACTCAGGAGGCTGAGGCAGGGAAATCGCCTGAACCCAGAAGGCAGAGGTTGCAGTGAGCCGAGATCACACCCCTGCACTCTTGCCTGTGCAACAGAGCGAGACTCCCTGTCAAAAAAGAGTTTCCAGAGACTGAATCTGCATCTTGAGACAATTCAGGTGCCTATGGAATTCTCCCCCACCAGGAGATTACCTCAAGACTGTGGTGCTAATTTATAACCCAGTCCAGGCTGAGATAACACTAGCCCATTCACCCTATGGGGCAATAACTCAAGATAAGTCATAGGAACAAATCATGCAGAACTGTACTGCCTGACCCACTGCATGCCCGCGATGCAAAACTTCTCCTTCTTAAACCCTAGCATTTTGCCTGAAAATTTTGAAGCAGTTTTGTTAAGGCAGGAGCCTGAACCATCTGCCAACTGCTAACTTTGGAAAATAAAGTCACTTTACTTCCACTGCACCTCATCCTTGTAATTCAATTTTGCAAGTGGCGATCGGCAGAACTTACACTTGGTTACACTAATAGGAAGACTGAACTTTTACTGGAAAAAAAGGGATAAAATTCTTTTGAAGAAAATTATTGGGATAAAAATATTAAGAGTTTCTTTTGTGGATCATACACAATTTATTTCTACTTTGTGGGTAGTTATATTAAGTTGGTAGCTACCCTAAAATTAAATTGAAATAATCTATCAGTTTATCTTTAGCTAATAAAATATTTCTTTAGAAATTACAAAGTATTTACCAGCAAGCTTTTCCGTCATATCCTGTTTTGCTTTTCCATTTAAAAACTGAGCTTTTGTGCAAAATGGCTGTAGAAGTAAGTAATTGTCTAAACAAAAAGAACACAGAGACATATGTTTAAAGAGTAATGAGCTCTTATTTTCTATTACATAGCACTGAACAGAACAAAATTCATTTCTAGGATGCAAATGTGTAACACTTTTAAAATCTACATAGTTAATCACTATTTAAAATTTTCCATAAAACCTTAACAGGCCAGGCATGGTGGCTAGCACCTGTAATTCCAGCTTCTTGGGAGGCTGAGGTAAGAGGACCACTTGAGCCCAGGAGTCCAAGGCTGCAGTGAGCTATGATTGCGCCACTGCACCCAAGCCTGGGTGACAGTGACACTCTGTCTCAAAAAAAGAGAAAAACCAAACCAAACACAATCTTAACAGAGTAGTATTCTTAAGCAAATGAGAACTAAAAATACCTCACAGTTTTAAAGGAGCTATCAAGTGGTATTTAAAACAAACAAAAAAAGTGCTTTAATCTCCTAGTCATCTTATTCCAAATGATAGCATAGTTTTATCAAAAAACAGAAAAAGGGAAGCAGTTTTTACGTTTACTGAATTTAAGTTTTAATTTTGAAATAATAATAGATACAGAGAAAGTTATAAAGATTATATAGAGGTCCTGTGTACCTTCCACCCAAAGGTTTCATCTTAAATAACTACAATTGATCCTTGGACAACACAGGGGTTAGAGGGGCCAACCCCTGTACAGTTTAAAATCCATGTTTAACTTTTCACTCTCCCAAAACTTAACTACTAATAACTTACTGTTGATCAGAAACCTTACCAATAACAGTAACTGTCAATTAACACATATTTTGGATGTTGTATGTATAATATACTGTATTCATACAACAAAGTAAGCTAGAAAAAAGAAAATTGTATTAGGAAAGAGAAGAAAAATATATTTACAGTATTATATTTGTCAATGAAATTTATGTCATCTGTTTACAAGTTTAGTCATCTGTCTGAAATGGTGGGCGACCACAGCTGCAGACCTCAAGCTACTCAGATATCAAGCAATTCAAATTTATCATGTCATGACTTTCCCCTGCTTACTGGGTGCACTTCCAGCATCACTAGTGGCACTTCATAAAGGTCTGATGGTGTCAAAGTTTATGATATTATACCATACCTGATGAAAAATACTTAAGAACCATTAATTTGCATATGTTAAACCATTCTTGCATCCCTGGGATAAATTCCACTTGGTCATGATGAATAATACTTTTATAGCAAATTGTTGAATGTTCTTAATAGTTCTTTTTTATTAAGTAGTATTCCATGGTATATTTAGCAGTGTATGAGATGGATTTATTTGTAATCTTGTCAGCATTTTGTAATGTCACTATTTTTTATTTTGGCTGTTTCAATACTTGTGTGGTGATCATGGCCTTCACTTGCATATGCATTTCCCAGATGGCTAATGATGTTGAACATCTTTTCACAAGCTTATTTGACCAGTCATATATCCTCCCTTATTTTCTATCCATATAGCCTCATGGTTTAAATACTTCTTCAGGTCTTTTGTCTATTTTCTTATTTGGTTGTTTCTTTGATATTGAGCTTTGAGATTTCTTTATATCTTCTAGATATGACTTCTTTGTAATATGTGTTTTGAAAATATTTTCCTCAGTCTGTAGCTTGTCTCTTTATCCATTTATTTTTTGATACAATCTTACTCTGTTGCCCAGGCTGCAGTGCAGTGGCGCAATCTTGGCTTACTGCAACCTCTACTTCCTGGATTCAAGTGATTCTCCTGCCTCAGCTTCCAGAGTAGCTGGGATTGCAGGAGTGCGCCACCGCACCCAGCTAATTTTTGTATTTTTAGTAGAGACAGTGTTTCACCATGTTAGCCAGGCTGGTCTCGAGCTCCCAATTTCAGATGATCTGCCTGCCTTGGCCTCCCAAAGTGCTGGGATTACAGGATCATGCTTTTAGTGCCATATGTAAAACTTTTCACCAAGTTATAAGATTTTCTCACATTATCTTCTAAAAGTTTTACATTTAAGTTGTACATTTAAATCTATGATCCATTTTGAGTTAGTTTATTATTTTCTTATTTTTGTATTTTTTCTTTATTTTATTTCCACATCATCTCATGCCAAAGTATTGAGTTACTTTTGTATCAGATGCGAGGTTGAGGAAGAAAAAGAAATAAAAGTCAAAGATATAGGAAAAGAAAGTCAATTTAATGGAAAAGAATATAATCACTAAAAGTAATTTTAAAACTATTGAGAAAATAGAAAGTTTTATGATAATATTAAATTTAAAAACCTGAGTAACTAGGATTTCAGCATTACAAAAACATGAAAAGAAAGTCAAAATAATTTGAGTGCCAAAGTAAGATTTCTTACCTACATGCTGACTCAGTGCCTGAACAACATTTGTAGCAGCAGTGTAGATGCCTGGATTCTTGGAATTCAGATTGTTATCCACTATTGCTGGAATTAGCATGTTGATTATAGGAGATAAGTGGTCTCTAAGTAAAGGAATCATTTTGTGCATTGTTTCCAGAGCCACCAGATTTACTTTACTATTAGAATCATGAAGTCGAGATTTAAAAGCATCAAAAATCTGAAAGTAAATTGGTAAAATATTTAAAATAAAATAATGTTTATAGCTACTGTATTTATAATTTTCTTGGCATTTCATAATATTTCTCATACTTCACTCAGTTTAAATACATAGTCAACATCCTATTTTGCCTGAACTTGAATAACAGAACTTTATAAAATTTTAGGTACTAAATCTAAGTGTCAAATCTTCTTGTAACAAAAAGAGAAGGCCTAAAAAATCACCCCAAAAGACAACCTAATAAGGGGTGAAAAATGTGGCTCAGCAGGCAGATGACTGACTGACTGTAAATATGATAAACATCCTGTTTTCTGGAAGGTGCAGGTTAGCTTAGGTAACTCTAAGAACTTAAGAAAAGTTTCTGTTTTTATCTCTTTTTCACACTAAAAGTAGACATATAAGTTTTACTGTGGAGATTTAACCTAGTTTCAGTTTAGGTTTATTGTGAAAATTTTAGATGCAATTTCAGAGTTACATTTGTATTATTATCTCTTAACCTGATAATCTTAACAATAATCTCTTGCTCTTCAGAATCCTTAACTTTCATAAAATATAATAAAGTGAATGCTAAACAATTCTTAATCATGTCAGATGAGTGAAGAGCTCTCTAAGAGCTGAGACTATTCACTAATAATTTCTAATACTTATTTATCATTTTTCATGTTAAGAATAATCTCAGGAGATCTATTTTACTCAACAGATATCAGAAAATAAAACTTTCTGGCTCTCATGACATGGTAATATGGTACTTTTCTTCTGAAAACTGAGACAATACCACTAGAAGTGAAGAGTAGTTATGGTATGTTTGCCAAGTATAATGCACATTATACAAATTTAAAATGAAATTTAATTAATTACTAATAAAATTAACTGAACTAAATTCTGATGAAGCAAAAATAATCCATGCTCTGATATGATGAATATTTATTAATATTTCCCTTTCTTTTGCTTGTCTTCCTAAAGATAAGTACATAAATTAGAGATTTCTAACCCACATATGAAAAGTTTTAATATCTGTTCTAAAGCAATATCAAGTCTCTTATTTGTCTTTGTTTTTTAAAAAAATATTTATTGATTAATTCAACATATATTTACTAAATGACAGGTTCTGAGAGCTCTGAGAATACAGAAGTTTCAAGGAGCTTACCATTTGTGGCAGGATTCAGACAAATAAATAGCATCTTCTTACTTTGTTTCAGTTACTTTGAGTTGTTCTAGTATGCTTTTAACATAGCAAAACCCAGGCAATCAATTTTCTTCACTAAGCTTATTTTAACACTTTAAAATAATATATATGATACATATATTAGTAATTTATTAATTAAATTCCATTTTAAATTTGTGTAATTTGTATATATGTATATATAGACAGTATATAAAACACTAAGATTTAGGGCAGTTTTTTAAACTGAACTTAATGATTTCAAATAAAAATATGTTTTTATTTTCTTTTTTGTAGAGACAGGGTCTTGCTATGTTGCCCAGACTGGACTTGAATGTTGAACTCCTAGCCTCAAGAGATCTTTCCACCTTGGCTTCCCAAAGTGCTTGGATTACAGGCATGAGCCACCATATCTGGCCTGAAAATTAATTTTGACAAGTCCTTACCTTTACAATGTTTCCAACAACAAGCTCTTGATTATTTTCAGTATCTGATAAAAGCTGCTTAATCCCATTAATACGATCACGAAAGTCTTTTGCATTTAATAAACCAGTTATGACTTTAAGGTACTCAGCACTTTCTAGGGAATTACGAGGGACTGATTTTCTGGTGACTTCACGAACTTCAGTTACCTCTCTAAAGTGAAAGAAAGGTAAATGTAATTTCATTTGTACTTTCCTATAAAAACTATTGTACAAACATAATTTTAAAATCTCATTATGCATTCACTTTCCAAAATGAATAAACTGAATTATTTTATGCATTCCAAATGCATAAAATAATAATACATAAAATAATCATTATTCCAAAATGCAGTCATTTTCCAAAATGCAGTCATTTTCCAAAATGCATAAAACGATTTAACCCGTAGCCACAGTATCTGTGTTGGGGGTCCCCAAGATCTCCCTGGATTTGGATATTTGCTAGGAAATTTCATAAGAGTTAGCATATAGTTTTACTCATGCCTAAAATTTATTATAGCAGAAGGACACCAAATAAAATCAGCAGAGAGAAAAGGTACATAAGTCAAAGACCAGAAGTAACCAGATCTAAGCTTCTAAGAGTCCTTTCCCAGTAGAGTCACATAGGACACAATTCCTTCAGCAGTGAATTATGCCAAAAATATGTGAAATGTTATCTACCAACAAAGCTTATTAGAGGCCTTATGTCCAGAGTTTTTACTGGGAGCTGGTCATGTAGACACTGTCTGCCTAGGACATACCAAAATTCCAGACTCCCAGAAGGAAACCAGAGTTTCAGCATAAACCATATTGTTTGACCAAACAATTTAGGCACAGTAAACTACCTTATCAGTTAGGGCACGGTGGGAATCCTCTTCAAATCCTAGGTTTCCATGCCAGTGAAGAGCTAACCATGCAAGCAGCCTTTTTTAGGAACAGCAGTCTCAGGACTACAATGTTAACCTTTTTCTGAACAGGCTTCTTGCCCATTGAGAACTAGATAAATTACCTTGAATCTCTTTCTCAAACCCATCCTCCATAGAAGACTAAGTGAACCACTGTTATGAGGAAAAGTTGAAATCTTTCTAAAACCCAAGTTCCCAGATGTCAACCAATGGGCAGTCTCTCTAAGCAGACCCTTTAAAGAACAGCAGTCTCAGGCCTGCTATGTTAACTTATTCCTACAAAGTATCCATGTGAACATGCATGGGACAATGAGAAACTAGAAGCCAGAGGAATTATTATGGCAATGATAGTATTTGTAGCATATTTTTCGTAGCTATAAAGGGGTAACTCAATGTGGTAGATCCAGCTTGTCCATCCCACAGTCTGCAGGACGCATGTGGCCCAGGACAGCTTTGAATGCACCCTAACATAAATTTGTAAATTTTCTTAAAATATTATGAGATGTGTGTGTGTGTGTGTGTGTGTGTGTGTGTGTGTGTGTGTTTCCTCATCAGGTATCATTAGTGTTAGTATATTTTACTGTGGCCAAGATAATTATTCTTCTACTGTGGCAAGGGAAGCAAAAGATTGGACACTCCTGTTTAGATTATCATCCCTTTGAAACTAAAGAGTCATGCAAAGTGACAGGTTGGTTGGTCAGTCGATCTGTCTGTCTGTCTGTCTATCTCTGTATTTATTTTTATTTTTATTTTTATTTTTATTTTTTTGAGACGGAGTTTCGCTCTTGTTACCCAGGCTGGAGTGCAATGGCGCAATCTCGGCTCACCGCAACCTCCACCTCCTGGGTTCAGGCAATTCTCCTGCCTCAGTCTCCTGAGTAGCTGGGATTACAGGCACGTGCCACCATGCCCAGCTAATTTTTTGTATTTTTAGTAGAGATGGGGTTTCACCATGTTGACCAGGATGGTCTCGATCTCCTGACCTCGTGATCCACCTGCCTCAGCCTCCCAAAGTACTGGGATTACAGGTTTAAGCCACCGCGCCCGGCTAGTTTTAATTTTTTAAGTAAATTAATCTAGAGTTAATTTGTGAAACAATTAATCCTATGCAATGAGAAACACAATTAGAAATATTTAAGTTGATATGACACATAAAATGTGAATAAATGAAAAGAGTAAAACAGAAAAACCTCAAAAAGCCATTTAATTATTGAAACAAACTGGCCTTCAGAGATGGCTTTTGTTGGTTCAAATCAGGATGGAATTGATAGTAAAATACAATTAATGTATCTTAGTGAGAAAAGGATAAAGTAGCAACAAACTGGAGAGATTCACTAGGCATAAAAAATGTAGATAAAATATCAAGAATAAACACAGTTCATGACAGCATTGTTTATAATACACTGACTATTCAAAGTAAATATAATAATGTATTGGGGGTTATAATATGCAGGACAAATATAGAACAAAAGATGAAAAGGGAGTAGAGGAATGCAAGTATATTGTAAGGTTCTTATACTTAAAGTGGTCTAATACTATTTGAAAGTATACTGTGAGACAGTAAAGATGCACATTAGAATATTACAAAGTCTAGATCAACCACTTTAAAAAAGGAACAAAAAGATACAGCTAATGAAGGAAATAAATGAAATACCAAAATACATACACACTCACACCTCTACCTCTCATTCAATCTTATAACAAGCACAAAAAGAAGAAAAGGAGGAGGATCCAAGATGGCCAAATAGGAAAAGCTCTGGAGTGCAGTTCCCAGCAAAAGCAATGCAGAGTGTGAGTTATCACATTTCCAAATGAGTTTTCACTGCCCACAGACCAGGAGATTCCCAGGCCGAGAAGTGCCACATTTCTAGCACGGCTGTTTCAGCTAGTGCCGCGGGATGGCACACAAAAATTCACACAAATCTGAGCAGCTGTTTTAACTGGCACCTGGGAGACAGAGCTGCCCATTCAACTGAAAGGGAGGGGGGTTGAGACTGGGAGCCAGGTGATCTGGTTCGGTGTGTACCCCAGCAGAAAACAAGCAATCTGAAATACTCTGGATTGAGAGTTGTGCAGCAAGCACAGCTGGACCCGGGACAGTCCACTTGGGTGAGGGGAAGGGCATCCGCCACTATCGAGGCAATTCTAACTGTACCTCTATAAACAACACCTCAAAGAAGTTCACACAGCAGCTGGGCAGACCCTGCGGCAGCTCCACAATGCCTCTGCTGGCAGACTGTGAATGGACTATCTCCTTGCAGAGCAGGGCATCTATGAAAAAAGGCAGTAGCACATCAGGAACTTATAAATAAAGCCCCAACTTCCCAGAACAAGAACCTGGGAAAAGAGGCAGTTACGAGTTCCGCTGCAGCAGACCTAAACGTACCTGCCCAACAGCTCTGCATGAACAGAGCTCCCAGCACAGCACTTGAGCTCCTATAAGCGACAGACTGTCTCCTCAAGCAGCTCCCCGACCCCCATATACCCAAAGAGACACCTCATAAAAGAGAGCTCGGGCCGACATCTGGTAGGTACCCTTCTGGGATGATGATAACAGAAGAAGAAACTGGCAGCAACTCTTAATGTTCTGCAGCCCCTGCAGGTGATCCCCAGGCAAGCAGTGTCTGGAGTGGACCTCCAGCAGTCCTGCAGCAGAGAGGCCTGTTAGAAGGAAAACCAAGAAACAGAAAGAAATAGCTTCAACATCACCAAAAAGGATGTCCACTCAGAGACCTCATCCAAAAGTCACCAACTACAAAGACCACAGGTAGATAAAGCCACAAAGATGGGAAGAAACCAGCACAAAAAAGATGAAAACACCAAAAACCAGAACACCTTTCCTCCTCCAAGGGATCACAACTCCTCATCTGCAGTTTGGTCAAGAAGAATCTTTGTCAAATGAGATACTGGTTTGTAGCCACTATAATAATTACAAGTATTGGTGAGGATGTGAAAAAATTGGAACCCTTTTACACTACTGGTGAGATGTAAAATGGTAGCACTTTGGAACAATTTTCTGGTGGTTTTTCAAAAGATTAAACATAGAGTTATCATATGATCCAGCAATTCCACTCCTACATACCCAAGAGAGCTGAAAACATATGTCCACAATAAAACCAAACAGATGGATGGATAAACAATGTGTACTATAGCCACATATGGATGCATGGAATAGTATTTACCAATAAAAAGGAATTAAGTACTGATAAATGATACAGCATGGAAGAGCCCTTGACATTTTGATTTTTTTAAAAAAATGGATAAGCCTTAACATAAATATAAGTCTAAGGAGCCAGACATAAAAGACCACATATCATATGATTCCCTTTGTATGAAATAGCCAGAATGAGAAAATCCGTAGAAACAGAAGAGAGACTGCCTAGGGTTGGGGAAGGGAAGATTGTGGAGAAATGGAGAATGACTGCTAATAAGTAAGAGATTTCACCCCAGAACCTGAAGTGCAATAATATATATATATATAAAAGTTGGAAGACTCACACTTTCCAATTTCAAAACTTACCATAACACTACAGTAATCCAAACAATGCAGTACTGGCATAAGGATTGACAGTGGCATCTATAATCAATGGAATGGAGTTGAGAATCCAGAAATAAACCCAAACATATATGCATAACGGATTTTCAACCAGGATGCCAAGACCATGCAATGAAGAAAGAACAGTCTCTTCAACAAATGATTCTGGGAAAACTGGATATCCACATACAAAAGAATCAAGTTGGACCTTTACCTAACATTATATACAAAAATTAACTCAAAATCAAAGACCTAAATATAAAAACTAAAACTGTACAAACATTAGACGAAAACTGGGAAATAAATCTTCATGATGTTGAAAAAAAATAAGTATGAGATTTAAGGTGACAAAAATGTTCTAAAATTGTGATGACAGTTATACAACTCATTGAATACAGAGATGCTCCTCAATTTGCAAGAGTTATATCCCGATAAACCCACTGTATATTGAAAATATCTTAAGTCAAAAAATTCAATACATCTAACCTACTAAACACCAAAGTTTAGTCTAGTCTACCTTAAACATGTTCAGAACACTTACGTTAGCCTATACTGAGAAAAATAATCTAGCACAAAGCCTATTTTATAATAAATAATTTATTGAATATTGAAAGTAAAAAACAATGATTCTATGGATACTCAAAGTACAGTTTCTACTGTACTAAATGCATATTGCTCTTGCACCATTGTAAAGTTGAGAAATCATATGTTGAACCATCCTAAGTTGGGGACCATATGTATTAAAAAACATTGAATTGCATGCCTTAAATAGATACATTATGCAGTAGGTGAATTACACCTTCCTAACACTGTAATTTAAAGAAAGACATACCCATGCAAATCTTCTATCAAAAGAAAACTGGTTAATAAACTAAGATACTCTACCAGTATAGACTTCAGGACAAAGAATATTACCAGAGATAGAGGTACTTCATAATGACAAAAGGACCAATTTATTAGAAAGTCACAACTACCCTCAATGTCTTTCAACGTAATCACAGTAGGTCAAAATACATGAAGCAAAAAGTGATACAACTGAAAGTATAAATAAATCCACAAATACACTGGGGATGTCAATACTGCTATCTCAGCAACCGATAGAACAAGTAAAAAAAAAATCAGTAAGATTATAGAGCACTGGAATGGCAATCGACTTAACCTGACTGACATTTTACAGAATACTACATTCAACAAGAGCAGAATGTACATTCTTCCAAGTAAATATAAAATAGTCACTAATAGAGAACACATGCTGGGTCATAAAACAAGTCTCAAGAAGTTTAAAATAATTAGAATCATATGCAGCATGTTCAGTGACAGAACAAAACTAAATTTAAAATCATTAATAAAATGATATTTGGGCCGGGCGCGGTGGCTCAAGCCTGTAATCCCAGCACTTTGGGAGGCCGAGGCGGGTGGATCACGAGGTCAAGAGATTGAGACCATCCTGGTCAACACGGTGAAACCCCGTCTCTACTAAAAATACAAAAAATTAGCTGGGCATGGTGGCGCGTGCCTATAATCCCAGCTACTCAGGAGGCTGAGGCAGGAGAATTGCCTGAACTCAGGAGGCGGAGGTCGCGGTGAGCCGAGATCGCGCCATTGCACTCCAGCCTGGGTAACAAGAGCGAAACTCCATCTCAAAAAAAAAAAAAAAAGATATTTGGAAAATCTCCAAACATTTTAAAATTAAACACACTTCTAAACAGCCCCTGTATTAAAGGAGAAACCACAAGGATATCATTATTCAGCATTATCCCAATAACAAATCCAAAACATTCTAAGACAAGAAAACTAAAGACCTCATATTTAGACACAAAAATACTCCAATAATTTTAGTAAATTAAGCCCAGTAACATATTAAAAATATGACACATTATCATCACCAAGTGGGGCTAATCCAAGAAATGCAAGCTATCATTTTTAACAATTAACATAATTCACAATAATAACAAAAAATATAATTATCTTAATAGATGCTGTAAGGGCATTTGAGAAAAAAATCAACACGCATTCATGATTAAAAACTCACAAACTAGAAGAGAACTTCATTAATCTGATAAAGAGCTTTCTATGAAACCTACAGCTAATATCATACACAATGGTGAAATGCTGAACATTTTGTCCCAAAGATCAGGAATAAGGTAAAGATGTTATTACTTCTATTTTAAATTATATTTGATATTCTAACCAGTACAGTATTAAGGTAGGAAAAATAAATTAAAAGCATACAGGCTTGAAAGGAGGAAACAAAATATAGGAAGATCCTGGAGAATCATGTGCTGACAGAAAGTAAACGGATGGGGCATGTTGTCAAAGCACAGCAGTCAACCTGCGGGAGCTCCTAAAGCTGGAACAATTTGAAGAGGGAAATAATGGCAGTATTCAATTATAGCCGACAGAATAAAATAGAAATCCATTAGTCTTCATGAAGATAAATAAATATTTGCATAAATAAACATAAAAAGGAAATGGAACAGTTTTTCTGTAAAGAAAAAAAAATCAACCAATAAATGTAGACAAAATCAAGAAACTAGCAGATCATTATTAGGCCAAAAAAACAGTACTAATTGCTATAGGCAAAATCTCTCAGTGATGGCTAAAACTAGCGGGCATATGTATGGTAAGAAATAGGATATTTACACAGTCTCAAAGTTTCCAAAGATATCTATTAATTATAAAGGGAAAAACAGTACAGTGCCTAGCAGAAACCACCATAAGCTAATGATGAAAGTTAATGTTATTGGTATTAAGACGTAACATCATGTACCTCATGATGTAATACAGTGAGAAGGGTATAATAACATCACTTCTGTGGTGTTCTTGCCAAACTGTATAACTTCCATCTAATTGTAAGAAAATATCAGATAAGCCCAACTTGAGAAATACCTATGAAATAAATGTTTAGAAAAAGCCTCCCATACAGTATGCTCTGAATAAATGTTAAGAAAGCATATTTTAATGGGTTCCAGAAAACATTTTTTGACCAAGATACTGATCCAAGATCTTATGAGATTATATAGTATCAAGGTAGAAAAATGGCTGATTCTTATTTAGTAGGCCTGGAAGGAGTATAAGATTTTACATTTCAGACTGGGCTCAGTGGCTCAAACCTGTAATCACAGCACTTTTGGAGGTTGAGGTGGGTGGATCACCTGAGGTCACGGGTTCAAGACCAGTCTGGCTAACATGGTGAAATCCTGTTTCTACTAAAAATACAAATATTAGCAGGGTGTAGTGGCACATGCCTGTAGTCCTGGCTACTTAGGAGGCTGAGACAGGAGGCTCTCTTTAATCCAGGAGGCAGAGGTTGCAATGAGCCAAGATCCTGCCACTGTACTCCAGCCTGGGCAACAGAGTAAGACTCTGTGGCAAAAAAAAAAAAAAAAAAAAAAAAAATTTGCATTTCTAAAAAGCTCCTTGGTGATGCCAATGTGGCTGCTTTGTGGGCTGTACTTAAAATATCAAGGTCCCAAAGCATATACTTTCACATACATCATTATTTTTTATAAAAGTCATTAGTTTATGAATTATTTCAAAGATATACAAGTACAGAAAATATGAGAGATACCTATGTATACTATGAATACTACGTATTTGCATAGTTTTTCAATAGTGTTTTTTTGTTTTTGTTTTGTTTTGTTGACAAAGAATCTGGCCAGGCACGATGGCTTACATCTGTAATCCCAGCACTTTGGGAGGCCAGAAGCAGGCAGATCATGAAGTCAAGAGATCGAGAGCATCCTGGCAAACATGGTGAAACCCCGTCTGTACTAAAAATACAAAAAAGAAAAAAAAATAGCTGGGCGTGGTGGTGTGCACCTGTAGTCCCAACTACTTGGGAGGTTGAGGCAGGAGAATCGCTTGAACCCAGGAGGCACAGGTTGCGGTGAGCTAAGATGATGCCACTGCACTCCAGCCTGGCAACAGAGTGAGAAAGAAAAAAAAGAGACACAGAGTCTGGTTCTGTTGCCCACGCTGGAGTGCAATGGAGCAATCTCAGCTTACTGCAACCTCTGCCTCCCGGGTTCAAGTGATTCTCCTGCCTCAGCCTCCGAAGTAGCTGGGATTATAGGCATGTACCACCACGCCAGGCTAATTTTTTCTATTTTTAGTAGAGACGGGGTTTCTCCATGGTACCTAGGCTGGTCTCGAAGTCTTGAGCTCAAGCTATCCATCCACCTTGGCCTTCCAAAGTGCTAGGATATCAGGTGCACACCACTGCACCTGGCCAATAGTGTTTAAAATATATTTAAAGCTGGATGTGGTGGCTCATGCCTGTAATCCCAGCAGTATGGAAAGCTAAGGTGGGAGGATCCCTCAAGCCCAGCAGTTTATGTCCATCCTGGGCAACATGGTGAAACACCACCTCTACAAAAGAAAACAAAAGAAATGTATTAGCCAGGAGTAGTGGTGTGTCCCTGTGGTCCCAGCTACTCCAGTGGCTGAAACAGAAGGATTGAGCAAACCCAGGAGGTCAAGGTTGTGGTGAGATGTGATCACACCACTGAACTTCAGCCTGGGCAACACACTGAGTGAAACCTTGTCTCAAAAATAAAATAAAATATATTTTATAACAGAGCAAAGAGGTCATAGTAATAATTTTGAAATAAGCTAATGCTGATGGACTTTGTCATCACTAGATTGGCCCTATAAGAAATACCCAAATGGGTCCTAAACATGGAAACAAAGGTCGATATTTGCCATCATAAAAACATACAAAAGTATAAAACTCAAAGGTCTTATAAAGCAATCACATAAAGGAGGAAGAGAAAGGAATCAAATGGCAACATGACAGAATTCCACCAAACCATGAAAACAGAAAAAAAGAAAGAAACAAATAATTTATAAAACAGGTAGGTAACAGTTAACAATATAGCAGTAAAAACACTCACATATCAATATTAACCTGGAAGGCAAATGGATTAAATGCTCTGCTTAAAAGTTACAGATTGGTAAATGAGATAAAAAACATGATCTAACTATATGTTGCTTATAAAAAACTCACCCTAGCTTGAAAGACACATACAGACTAAAATTAAAGCGGTAGAAAGAGATACTCTAGGCTGGGCATGGTGGTTCATGTCTGTAATATCAGCACTTTGGGAGGCCAAGGAGAGTGGAGTTCAAGACCAGCCTGGCCAACACAGTGAAACCCCATCTCTACTAAAAATACAAAAATTAGCTGGGGGTGCTGGCACGTGCCTGTAGTTCCAACTACTCGGGACACCAAGGCAGGAGAATCACTACTCAGGACACTGAACCAGGGAGGTGGAAGTTGCAGTGAGATAAATCATACCATTGCACTCCAGCTTGGGCAACAGAGTGAGACCTTGTCTAAAAAAAAAAAAAAAAAAAAGATATTCTACACAAACAGAAGCCAAAAACAATCAGGTGGTGTAGCTGTGCTTACATCAGACAACATAACCTTTAAATAAAAAACAGTAAAAAAAAAAAAAAGACAAAAAGTGTAATTATATAATGATAAGGGATGAATTCTGCAAGAGGTTATAACAATTCCAAATATATATGCACCCAACACTGGAGCATCCAGATTCACAAAACGAATATCTACTACACCTAAAGAAAGAGGTAAGACTGCACAACAATCCTTTTCTCAAGTGTGGACTTCCAACACTCCACTCACAGTACTAGGCAGATTATTGAGACAGAAAATTAACAAAGAAACACTGAACTTAAATTGGACTTTGGACCAAAAGGACTTAACATTTACAGAACATTCTACCCCAAAACTGCAGAATATACATCTTTCTTATCAGCACATGGAACATTCTCCAACACAGACCATATGTTATGTCACAAAATAAGTCAGCACATTTTAAAAAACTGAAATCATATCAAGTATCTTCTTAGACCACAACAGAATAAAACTATAAATCAATATCAAAAGGAAATTTATAAACTAAACAAATACATGGAAAATAAACAACATATTCCTGAATGATCATAGAGTCAATGACAAAAATTTAAAACATTGTTTGAAGTAAATGAAAATGGAAACACAGCATACCAAAACCTGTGGAATACAGCAAAAGCACTGCTAAGAGGGACGTTTATAGCATTAAATGCCTATGTGAAAAAAGTAGGAAGCACTTTGTGAGGCCGAGGCAGGAGGATTGCTTGAGCCCAAGAGTTTGAGGCTGCAGAGGGCTATAATGATGCCACTACACTTCATTCAGCCCAGGCAACAGAGTGAGACCCTGTGTCTATTTAAAAAAAAAAAAAAGGTAAAAAGATCACAACTTAACATCACACTTTAAGGAACTAGAAAAACCATAAACCAAACTCCCAAGGTTAGCCAAAGAAAGTAAGTAACAAAGATCACATGAGAACTAAATGAAATAACCCCCAACCCCTCAAAATACAAAGGATTAATGAATTGAAAAACTGGCTCTTCAAAAACATAAAATCAGTAAATCATTAGCTAGCTTAACAAAGAAGGGAGAAGATCCAAATAAACAAAATCAGAAAGGAGACATTATAAATGATACAATAGAATAAATAAAGGATCATTAGAGACTATTATGAACAACTACATTTCCACAAACTAGAAAAGCTAGAGGAAATCAACAAATTCCTGGAAACATTCAACCTCCCAAGACTGAACCAGAAAGAAACAGAAATCCTGAACAGACTGATAATGAGTAGTGAAAATGAATCAGTAAGCAAAAAAACCCCACAGGACTAGATGGATTCACAATTCTATCAAATGTATGATCAATCATTCAAAAACTTACACCAATCATCCTGAAACTTTCCAAAAAATGAACAGGAGGAATATGCCCTAAATTATTCTATGAGGCCAGTATCACCCTGATACCGAAACAAGGCAAAGACACAATAAAAGATGAAAGCTATAGACTAACATCCCCTATAAATATAGATGTAAAAATCCTCAACCAAATAATAGCAACAACAGCCCATCAAAAAGATAAAATGTCAGGATCAAATGGGTTTTAGATCAGGGATGCAAGGATGGTTCAACACACACAAATAAAAAAATACGATACATCACACAAACAGAGCTAAGGACAAAAACCATATAATCATCTCAAAGGAAGCAGAAAAAGCATTTGATAAAATTCATCACCACTTCATGGTAAAAATCCTCAACAAACTAGGCAGAGAAGGAATGTACCTTAACATAATAGAGGCCATATGTATAAATCCACAGCCGACATCATATCAAACAGGAAAAAGTTGAAAGCATTCCCTCTAAGAACTGGAACAAGTCAAAGATGCCCACTTTCATCACTTCTGTTCAACACAGTACTGAGGTCTTAGACAAAGCAATCATGCAAGAGAAAAAAATAAAAGGCACCCAAACTGTAAAAGTCAAGTTATCCCTGTTTGCTGATGATATGATATTATATTTAGAAAACTCCAAAGACTTCCAAAAGACTCTTAGATTTAATAAATGAATTCAGTAAAGTGTCAGGATACAAAATCAACTTTAAAAAATCAGTAGCATTTCTATACACCAATAATGAATAAGCAGAGAAACAAATCAAGAAGGCAATCCCTCTTATAACAGCTAGAAAAGAAATAAAATACCTAGAAGTATATTTTTAACCAAGGAGGTGAAAGATCTCTACAAGGAAAACTAAAAATGCTGATGAAAGAAGTTATAGATGATGCAAACGAATGGAAAAAATCCCAGGTTCATGGATCAGAATAATAACATGACCATACTGCCGAAAGCAGTCTACAGTTTGAATGCAATCCCTATCAAAATACCAACATCATTGATCACAGAATTAGAAAAAACAATCCTAAAATTTGTGGCTCACTGCACCTTTTTTTTTTTTTTTTTGGAACAAAAAAGAGCCCAAGTCGCCAAAGCAATCTTAAACAAAATCAACAATGCTACAGGAATCATATTACCTGGTTTCAAATTACATTACAAGGCTATAAAACCCAAACAGCATGGTACTGGTCTAAAAACAGACATAAATCAATGGAACAGAATAGAGAACCCAGAAATAAAGCCACTTATCTACAACCAACTGATCTTTGACAAAGATTACAAGAACATACATGGAGGAAAGAGCACCCTTTTCAATAAACAGTGCTGGAAAAATTAGACTGCCACAAGCAGAATTAAACACAGTATCTCACCATATATAAAAATCAACTAAATGGATTAAACGTAGGACCCACATTTACAAAACTACAAAAAGAAAACCTAGGCAGTACCCTTCTGGACACTGGTCTAGGTAAATAATTCATGACTAAGACTCTGAAAGCACTGATAACAAAAACCACCAGGCCCGGCTAATTTTTTTATTTTTTTTTGGTAGAGACAGGGTTTTGCCATGTTGCCCAGGCTTCTCTCAAACTCCTGAGCTCAAGCAATTTTGCCCGCCTCAGCCTCCCAAAATGCTGTGATTACAGAGTTGAGTCACCATGCCTAGCTTTCTAAATCCCGGTAATGTTTTCATTTTCTAAGGATTTTTTTTCCTTTAACTATAATTATGCATTACTTTTACAATTGGGGGAAAAAATAAAGGCTACGTTTTTTTAAGAAAATGATTTGTCCAAAATAGGCCTAACACTTACAAGTTCAATAACACTACAGCATTACTAATGTTTAGTGCATCTAAAAGCAAATTGCTCTTTGGGAGGCCGAGGTGGGCGGAACATGAGGTCAGGAGTTTGAGACCAGCATGGCCAACATGGAGACACCCCGTCTCTACTAAAAATACAAAAGTTAGCTGGGTGTGGTGGCACATGCCTGTAATCCCAGCTATTCAGGAGGCTGAGGCAGGAGAATCACTTGAACCTGGGAGGCAGAGGATGCAGTGAGCTGAGATCACACCATTGTACTCCAGCCTGGGCAACAAGAATGAAACTCTTGTCTCAGGGAAAAAAAAAAAAAAAAGGCAAGTTGCTGTAAATATAATTCCCTTATTAAATCTAATTACCTCACACTTTCTAGATCCTTACCAAACTTTTAAAACTCGATTCCATTTTCGCAGATACCCCTGGGGTAGTTTATGAACACTTCCAAATGAGACTACTATAACTAGGGACTAATTTTTCTAATGATAAGGACTATCACATTATCATACCTTTCTGCTGAATTGAAAGCATCTCTGGAAACAGATGATGATCTTGTATTTCCAACACTGCTAGTATGAGATCGTCTTCCTTTTGCTGAAGGAGTATCCAATGGTAGCTCTCCCAAACCCTGCAAAAAAATATAAAATTAGTAAAACAAGTTTTAAATCTAGTAGTGAAATAACTTACACAATGTAATTTTCAAAGCAGCCATCACTGATTTTTTAAGATGGAAAGTATTTTAATAATCTGGTATATTTATGCTTTAAAGAATTTGAGATACATAAAACGTCTTGTAGTTCGCAGTAAATTAACAAAATATGTGACTAATGGGAAAGTATATATTGACTTATGAAAACTAGTTAAAAAATAAAAATATGCTGCATTTTGGGCCAGGTGAAGTGGCTCATGCCTGTAATCCCAGCACTTTGGGGGGCCGAGATGGGTGGATCACCTGAGCTCAGGAGTTCAAGACCAGCCTGGCAAAGACGGGAAAACCCTGTCTCTACTAAAAGTACAAAAATTAGCTTGGTATGGTAGTGTAATCCGAGCTACTTGGTAGGCTGAGGCAGGAGAATCACTTGAACCTGGAGGTGAAGATTGCAGTGAGCTAAGATCGCGCCAACATGGAGAAACCCAATCTCTAAGAAAAATACAAAATTAGCCGGGCATGGTAGCGCATGCCTGTAATCCCAACTACTTGGGAGGCTGAGGCAGGAGAATCACTTGAACCTGGGAGGTGGAGGTTTCGGTGAGCTGAGGTCGCAGCACTGCACTTCAGCCTGGGCACAAGAGTGAAACTCTGTCTCAAAAATAAATAAATAAATAAACAAACAAACAAATAAATAAATAAAATAATACGCTGTATTTTGTAACCACTCTTCTTAAAGCTTAAAATCTACATAGAACATATGGACACGGTCCATAAACACTGAATACTGTTGTTCCTATGCAATATTAGGAGTGTGAGAATAAACATTTTGGTAAGAACTACTTTACACCTTTCCTGTATTAGAAAGACTCACAATACAATCTGCTTTATTTTAGTCAGATAATTTTTTTTGCATGGTTATTTTAATAAGCTCCACGATAACTAAGCTGAAATCTTCAAGCTCAATGGGCAGAAAAAAACTGCTCCAAAATGTCTATTGTTATATATCTTTGTAATATTATTCCTTTATAAGTGAGTCCTTAGCCCAAGGTTATCAGAGAGAAATGACATAAATTACAATAGAAAACATTTACATTACTAAACATATTTTTTAAATAATATATAAATAGATAACTTTTTATATTTTATTTCATTTGATATTCTCTCACTTACTCATTTCATGGATATTACTGAATTCCCATTATCTACCAGGACAAACAAGACATGGCACTTACCCTCAAGGAGCTACTTATAAATGTTCTGCAGTATGGTAGTAGCTCTAATAGTGGAACATACAAGGTAAATAAAGCAGGGACTAAGAATGGTAAACACTATTATCCTCATTTTATAAAGTGAGAATTCTAGTTAAAGAAGAAACGTGTAAGATACACAGTTGCTGTCAGAGCTGTGATTCAAACCCATGTCTCACAACTCCAATAAGCCAAATTATATTCCACCAAACATCAAGCTTCTATTCAATAAACATTTACTTCCAAAGCTTGACAATATGTATGTCTACTTAGTACTACAGTTGTTGAAATGCTATTGTAGACATACTCCAAATGATTAACAGAGAAATAATCAAATAAGTAATTATTCCTATCCTTTACCTTGATGTAAAAATAAACTTTGCTTTTAAAGTCTTTTATAAAACAAACTTTTTCCACATACCTTTTGTCGTAGGTTTCTAACAGATTCCTTAATATATGGCAAATCTTTAGATGGGACATACTTTTCAAGCATTTTTTCAAAGTTAGGATGACACATCATGAAGAACAGCATCTTTCGACCATAAAACCTATGAATATTTGAAAAATAGGTATATTACATTTTAGACATTAACAAGCTCAGTTTCTGTCCTTAGGTGCACTGTTTTCAATAGTGGAAAAGAAAAACTATCAAACAGCAAGATTACCATTCCTATTTTAAGTAATCTCCAGAATACATATATCCTAACTATACAGGATACCCTAGACGGTATAGATGGTTCTTGACTTACAATTCGACTTGTAATTTTTCAACTTTATAATAGTGTGAAAGAGATATGCATTCTGTGGAAACCATACTTTGAATTTTGATCTTTTCATACCTAGTGATATGCAGTATGGCACTCTCTTGAGATGCTGGACAGCAGCAGTGAGCCACAGCTCCTAGTCAGCCATGTGATCATGATAGTCTACAGTGTACTGTGTTGCCAGATGATTCTGTCCAAGCGCAGGCTAATGAAAGTGTTCTCAGAATGTTTAAGGTAAGGCTTGGTTAAGTTATGATTATTTGACTAAGTTATTAAGATTGGTAGGTTAGGTGTATTAAATGTACTTTTGGCTTACGGTATTTCCTATTCATGATGAGTTTACTAGGATATAACCTCATTGTAAGTTAAGCAGCATCTATGGCTGGGGGCAGTGGCTCATGCCTGTAATCCCAGCACTTTGGGAGGCTGGGCCAAGCAGATCATGAGGTCAGGAGTTCGAGACCAGTTTGGCCAACATGGTGAAACCCCGTCTCTTCTACAAAGAAAATACAAAAATTAGCCGGATGTGGTGGCATAAACCTGTAATCCCAGCTACTCAGGAGGCTAAGGCAGAACTGCTTGAACCTGGGAGGCAGAGGTTGCAGTGAGCCGAGATCACACCACTGCACTCCAGCCTGGGCAATGGAGAGAAACTCCGTCTCAAACAAAAACAAAAACATCTGTGGGGATGTTCCCAACAGATTTAAAGTCACTGTCTTCAAATCCTTCTGCCCTGTGTCAGATGGAGAGACAAAAGCTTTGATTCTATTTTTCAGGCACCCCAGGGTACATATCAATACTGGCATCAGGCTGAATTGTGAGTCAGAAGAAGTTTGTCTCTGTCCTGGGCCCCTTGCCCATTGACCATCTGCTGTCCACCTACTGGCCAGATGTTCTGGCCTGAGTCAACCCTCCCTTTCCTTAGCCAAAACTTACCGGAGTTCTGATTCTTCAAAATCCTATTCTTTACTACCTAAAATACACCCAAGGTTAGTTGATAAATTGTGGCTGATATGTTAATAAAGGTAGTAATCTTAAAAACTAAGTTTTTTTTTTATATTATATGAATAAACAGAATTTAAAATAATCATCTTAGCATAATACTTTAAGCTCAGTGATTCTAATGGTGGAAATTCAGATATCACAGAAATGCATACTGGAGGTATTTTAGAATGTAGGTTTCTTATACTACTTCAAAATAGTACTACACTATTCATCTTCAAGGAGGCCGAGACCTAAAATAAATTACAGTTACACTTTTACTCACAACTTGGAATATATGAACAAAAAGAACCGGAGAAGAGGCTGGGCATGGTGGCTCACAACTGTAATCCTAGCACGTTGGGAGGCCAAGGTGGGTGGATCACTTGAGGCCAGGAGTTTGAGACCAGCCTGGCCAACACGGTGAAACCCTGTCTCTACCAAAAATATAAAAATTAGCCAGGCGTGGTGGCACATGCCTGTAATCCCAGCTACTCACAAGGTTGAGGTGCAAGAATGGCTTAAATGTGAGAGATGGAGGTTGCAGTGAGCTGAGATTGTGCCACTACACTCCAGCCTGGGTGACAGAGTCTTACTCTGTCTCAAAAAAAAAAAAAAGAAAAAAAAAAAAAAAAGAAAAAAGAAACAAGCAAAGGATAGGCTTTTGTGGGGTTTTGTAGGTGGGAGGATACAGGATGATCTTAAGATGACCTGTTTCGGCCAGGCACGGTGGCTCACATCTATAATCCCAGCACTCTGAGAGGCCAATGCGGGTGGATTGCTTGAGTCTAAGAGTTCAAGACAAGCTTCAGCAACATCACAAAACCCATCTCTACAAAAAAATACAAAACTTAGTCAGGCATAGTGGCACGTGCCTGTAGTCACAACTATTCAGGAGGCTGTGGTGGGAGGATCACTTGCGTTCAGGAGGCAGAGGTAGCAGTGAGCTGAGATGATGCCACTGTACTCCAGCCTGGGCAAAAGAGCAAGAGTCTGTCTCCAAAAAGAAAAAGATCATGTATCTCAACCAGATGCATTCAAATGTAATGAAACTGCAGAGAGAGAAGTGAAGTCAGAGAATATTACTTTTCTCTCTCCACAACCAGAATAAGGTCTATATCCAGATAAGCAGCTCCTAATGAATTGTATTTTCAAGGGGAGTTCTAAGGTTTAGCCTGCAATGTTAAGGACTGTAGGTCTATTATAGGGCCCAATGATATGAACAAGTAAGCAAACAACAGAGACACAAAATGTGAGAAATACGAAACTCAAAAATTAACTGTAACTTTTATAATTTTATAACTTTAAGTAAGAATCTAAGATATGACAAAATGGGCTAGAAAGAATTACTATGCCATTAAGGAAAGGTTAAATAAAGAAGCACACAAGATAGCCATTAAGAAATCTTTTTTTTTAACTAGGTGATAAAAGACAGAGAAAAGAACATCTTATTTTGTTTCTAACTAGCCTATCATGATTTAACTCTTGAATTTTTTTGAACATTAATGTGATATGCAGAACTTTAAAATGATTCCCCAAAGATGTCCTGCTCCAATCTCTAAAATTTGTGAATGTAATAAGATATCACTCCCAATGTGGTTTTGATTTGCATTTCTCTAATGACCAGTGATGATGAGGCTTTTTTCATATGTTTTATTGACTGCATAAATGTCTTATTTTGAGAAGCGTCTGTTCATATCCTTCACCCACTTTCTGATGGGGTTTTTTGTGGGTTTTTTTCGTAAATTTGTTTAAGTTCTTTGTAGACTGGTTATTAGCCCTTTGTCAGATGGGTAGACCACAAAATTTTTTTCACATTCTGTTGGTTGCTGGTTCACTCTAATAATTGTCTCTTTTGCTGTGCAAAAGCTCTTAGGTTTAATTAGATCCCATTTGTCAATTTTGGCTTTTGTTGCCATTGCTTTTGGTGTTTTAGTTATGAAGTCCTTGCCTGTGCCTATGTCCTGAATGGTATTGCCTAGGTTTTCTTCTAGGGTTTTCATGGTGTTAGGTCTTATGTTTAAATCTTTAATTTATCTGGATTTAATTTTTGTGTAAGGTATAAGGAAGGGATCCAGTTTCAGCTTTCTGCATATGGTTAGCCAGTTTTCACAACACCATTTATTAAATAGGGAATCCTTTCCCCATTGCTTGTTTTTATCAGGTTTGTCAAAGATCAGATGGTTGTAGATGTGTGGTATTACTTCTGAGGCCTCTGTTCTGTTCCTTTGGTCTATCTCTGTTTTGATACCAGTAGCATGCTGTTTTGATTACTGTAGCCTTGTAGTATAGTTTGAAGTCAGGTAGCATGATACCTCCAGCTTTGTTCTTTTTGCTTAGGATTGTCTTGGCTATGTGGGCTCTCTTTTGGTTCCATATGAAGTTTAAGGTGTTTTTTTAACAATTCTGTGAAGAAAGTCAATGGTAGCTTGATGGGGATAGCATCGAATCTACCAATTACTTTGGGCAGCATGGCCATTTTCACGATATTGATTCTTCCTAACCATGAGCATGGAATGTTTTTCCATCTGTTTGTGTCCTCTCTTATTTCCTTGAGCAGTGATCTGTTGTTCTCCTTGAAGAGGTCCTTCACATCCCTTGACCATCTCATGCCAGTTAGAATGGTGAGCATTAAAAAATCTGGAGACAACAGATGCTAGAGGGGATGTACAGAAATAGGAACGCTTTTACACTGTTGCTGTGAGTGTAAATTAGTTCAACCATTGTGGAAGACAGTGTGGCGATTCCTCAAGGATCTAGAACTAGAAATACCATTTGACCCAGCAATCCCATTACTGGGTATATATCCAAAGGATTATAACATTCAATTAAAAAGATATATGCACACATATGTTTATTATGGCACTGTTTACAATAGCAAAGACTTGGGATCAACCCAAATACCCAACAGTGATAGACTGGATAAAGAAAATGTGGCACATATACACCATGGAATACTATGCGGCCATAAAAAAGGATGAGTTCATATCCTTTGCAGGGATACGGATGAAGCTGGAAACCATCATTCTCAGCAAACTGACACAAGAACAGAAAACCAAACACCACATGTTCTCACTCCTAAGTGGGTGCTGAACAATGAGAACACATGGATACACGGAGGGGAACATCACACACTGGGGCTTGTCAGGGGTCGGGGGGGTTAGGGGAGGTAGGGACAGGGGGTGGGGGTATTGGGGAGGGGTAACATTAGGAGAAATATCTAATGTAGATGATAGGGGATAGATGCGACAAACCACCATGGCACATTGTATACCTATTTAACAAACCTGAATGTTCTGCACATGTACTCTGGAACTTAAAGTATAATTTTAAAAAAAGAAAGAAAAAAAAGATATCACTCCCAAGATTATGTTATGTCATATAACACAGTTAACTTTAAAATACTGACGTGAGCCAGGCATGGTGGCTCACGCCTGTAATCCAAGCACTTTGGAGGCCAAGGTGGGCGGATCACCTGAGGTCAGGAGTTCAAGACCAGCCTGACCAACATGGTGAAACCCCATCTTTAAAAAATAATAATAATAATGACATGACCTGGTAGAATTAATCTAATCAAACGAGCCCTTAAAAGCAGAGGGTTTTCTGTGGCTGGTAGAAAAAGACGAAGTCTGAAAGATCCTATAAAGAAGAGCTCAACATGTCATTGCTGGCTTAAAACCAGAGGAGGGCTGCATGCAAAGAAATGTGAATAGTGTTAAGGAGCTAAGCAAGGACCCTCGCTGACAGCCAGTGAGGAAATGCAGACCTCAGTCTATTTTTTTTGAGGGTGGAGTGCAATAGTGGATCTCAACTCACTGTAACCTCCACCTCCTGGGTTCAAGTGATTCTCCTGCTTCAGCCTCCTGAGTAGCTGGAATTACAGACTCGTGCCACCACGGCCAGCTAATTTTTGCATTTTCAATAGAGACGGGGTTTCACCATGTTGTCCAGGCTGGTCTCGAACTCCTGACCTCAGGTGTTCTGCACACCCTGGCCTCCCAAAGTTTTGGGATTTTAGGCACAAGTCACAATGCTTGGCCGTCCTGAGTCTTACAACCACAGGGAACTGAATTTGGCAAAGCTCAGCACTGCTATCACCTTGATTTTGTCCTTCTGAAACCACAGGCAGTGAACTGAAGTGAGCCATGCCAGACTTCTGACCTAAAGAATTCTAAGCCAAAAAATGTGAGTTGCCTTAAGCTGCTACATTTGTGTTAATCTGTTACACAGCAATGAAAAACTAATACATTTACTTTCTGTATTATCTTTAGGTACAATGAGTTCCATAATATTAACTCCAGCAGTTACCTAAAGTAACAAACATCTTTGTCTTAAAATGTTAAAAAAATTTTTTCAGGTCAGATGGGTAATGTGCCGACTGTCGTAACAAGGTTCAAGGGTGGCACATCTCACAGAAGCGTGTGAACACGCAATCATCATGCTCATGAACTACAAAAGGATCAAAATGTTAAAAATGTTATATCTTTCTTTACTTTAATCCTTATGACCCAGATCCTTTTAAAAAATCAATCTTTTTTTTTTTTTTTTTTTTTTTTTTGAGATGGAGTCTCTGTCTGTTTCTCAGGCTGGAGTGCAATGGCAGAATATCAGCTCAGTGAAACCTCCGCCTCCCAGGTTCAATGATAGCTGGGATTACAGGCACATGCCACCCATGCCTGGCTAATTTTTGTATTTCAAGTAGAAATGGGGTTTCACAGTGTTGGCTGGGCTGGTCTCAAACTCTTGACCTCAGGTGATCTGCCTTCCTTGGCCTCCCAAAGTGCTGGGATTATAGGCATGAGCCACTGCGCCTAGCCACATATCATTGCTAAAAAATTTTATATTTTATATGGGACATTATTGGTCCTATAGTCCACCCTTCCTAATTTTATAGACAAGGAAACAGAGACTAACAGAAATTAAGTAACTTGCTTAAGAACAAACAATTATGGGGACAAGAAATTTAACATAAGTGTCTGACTACATCCAAAATTTCTGTCACCACCACAGCCATAATACTACCAACATCTTAATTATTGTAATGTGTAATATACATATTACCCTGTATGTCTTTCTCTGACTATTCTTTTTTTCTTTCCTTATAATTTTAAGGTATCTCTGACTTTTCTTAAACTTCATAAAATTATTTTTCAAGTACAACCATCGGAAATTTGTGTAGTTTTCAGATTGCAGATACCTCATGTTTCATGGGATAATATATTGTTATGTAGTATTCCTGTATTTTTCATGTGTACCTATTTCCTTGATTTTACCTGATTGCTTGGAGAATATATTATTTTCCCCTAAATGCATTACCTTACATTTGCCCATAATGAAGTTCTTCTGCCACTTTTCTGCCCACTCATACAGTCTTGTGCCGTGTTCATGAAGTTCATCCCTGTGACTTGGCATCTTACTACCCAGAAGTATGTAGTGTCATCTGTAAATTTGGAGAATTCACTGTGCACTCCCTCAAGAATATTTACAAACTGGTTAAATAAGACCATCCCCCAGCACCAATCCCTGGGGACCCCACTTCTCCATTTAGAAAATGTTCATTTTTCTTTCATCTTTCTTTCTTTTCCTACTTTTAAGCCCTTATTAACAATAGATTTAGCAAACATTAGCAGATATTCACCTGGTTTCTTGTGAACTGTCTTGAGCAAACTTAGCAGCAGCTGGTAATATACGTTCAGCCATATCCTTTGTTGCAGATAAAATACGTTCTGGTTCCATAAATTCCAATACATCTGATAAATGCTGGGCTGTACACCTTCTTACAGCAATGTGTAAATGGCTACAAGGAGACATGATCAGTTAAAACGGAGTTGTTATATAAACTATTCTCCGAAGATCTATGGATCTATGGGGTGTTTTTGGTTTTGTTTTTTGAGACAGGGTTTTGCTCTATCACTGAATCTAGAATGCAGTGATGCAATCATGGCTTACTGCAGCTTCAACCTCCTGGGTTCAAGTGATCCTCCTGCCTCAGCCTCCCAAGTAGCTGAGGCCACAGGCATGTGCCAAGACACCCAGCTAATTTGTTTTTAGTTTTAGTACAGATGAGGTCTCACTATGTTGCCCAGGCTGATCTCGAACTTCTAGGCTCAAGGGATCTTCCCACCTTGGCCTCCCAAAGAGCTGGCATTACAGGTATGAGCCACCATGCAAAACCAAAGACCTATCTTAAAGTTAAATGATTTAACAGCTCCTCAACAATCATCCTGGGAGACTAAAATAACAAATTATTTGCATTACTTATTACTTCCCAAAAAGTTAAAAGCAAAACAAAACTGATATTTAGTTATAGATCTATGAATGAATGTAAATAACATTATTGAAATAACAATAGAGTAAGGCTATTAAAATGACTTTTATTGAGCTAAAAGTAGATCTACCATTTGATCTAGCAATTCTACTGCTTGGTACCTACCGAAACGAAAAGAAGTCATTATGTGAAAAAGACACTTGCACTTGTTTATTGCAGCAAAATTCAAAATTACAAAGATGTGGAACCAACCTAAGTGTCCACTGACTAACCAGTGCATAAAGAAAATGTGGTGGGCCGGGTGTGAGGGCTCAAGCCTGGAATCCCAGCACTTTGGGAGGCCAAGGTGGGTGGATCACCTGAGGTTGGGAGTTTGAGACCAGCCTGACCAACATGGAGAAACCCTGTCTCTACTAAACGTACAAAATTAGCTGGGCATGGAGGCACATGCCTGTAATCCCAGCTACTTGGGAGGCTGAGGCAGGAGAATCGCTTGAATCCCAGAGGCAGAGGTTACAGTGTGCCAAGATCTCACCATTGCACTCCAGCCTGGGCAACAAGAGCAAAACTCCGTCTCAAAAAAAAGAAAGAAAGAAAATGTGGTAAATATATATATATATATATATATATATATAATATATATATATTATATATATATACACACACCGTGGAATGCTACCCAGCCATTAAAGGGAATTAAATAATGTCTTTTGCAGCAACTTGGATGGAGCTGAAGGCCATTTTTCTAAGTGAAGTAACACAGGAGTGGAATACCAAAAACCATATGTCTATATTATAAGTGGCAGCTAAGTTATGAGTATGCAAAGCCATACAGGGTGATATATATAATTATCTTTAGAGAAAGAAGAGGAGGAGGAGGGGGGCTAGGGATAAAAACTACACATTAGATACAATGTACACTACTCAAGTGATGTATGCACAAAAATCTCAGAATTAACTATTATATAATTCACCCATGTAACAAAAAACCACTTATATCCCAAAAGCTATTGAAATAAAAATTAATAAAAATAATAACTTTAAGTCTCCTAAAGCCAAATTGTCTAGATGATTTTGTGTGGCAGACACTTTGCTAGGTGCCCTAGGGACACAAGAAATATAAATATTTTATGAGAAAAATAATAACAACATTATTCTTTTCATATTCAGCATGTAGTATAATGTTTATCTCACAGGAACTTTTTAATACATGTTCTTTGATTGATATAATACTAAGATTTCGTGGTTTCTTTTCTATATCCCTGATTGCAATATTTCATCTTTAGTTTAATGACATTTCAAGATTATTTTAAACATTACCTTTGTCCGCCATTGATAAGAGAAACAACTGCACGTGCAGGGGTTACATTATTAACCATAGCTCTCAATGCTTTGTCAACATCTTCTCTTATAAATGTATTTGATTCACCAGCCTTGTGCAACAAAACTTTTACTGTGGTATCTAATTCTTGATCCATGCTCTTTTTCAAATAGGTGAAAAGATCACTTAAACAGACCACAGCAGCACGAGAAACTCCAGAACGTAAATTTTTCACCTAAAAAAACATTTCAAAATGTACATTTTGCTGATACTCTGCAAGAAAATCAGTAATAACTTGGAAAGGAATTTTACTTTTTTTTTTTTTTTTTTGCTTTTGAGTTAGGGTCTCACTCTGTTGCACAGGCTAGAGTGCAGTAGTATGATCTCAGCTTACTGCAACCTCCACCTCCCGGGTTCCAGTGATTCTTGCATGTCAGGCACCTGAGTAGCCAGAATTACAGGTGCAAACCACCATGCCTGGTTAATTTTTGTATTTTTAGTCAAAATGGGGTTTTACCATACTGGGAAGGCTGGTCTCGAACTCCTGTCCTCAAGTAACATACCTTTACCTGGGTGTGGTGGCTCACGCCTATAATCCTAGCACTTTGGGAGGCCAAGTTAGGTGTATTACCTGAGGTCACGAGTTTAAGACCAGCCTGGCCAACATGGTAAAACCCTATCTCTACTCAAGATACAAAAATTAGCCAGGCATGGTGGTGTGTGCCTATAATCCTAGCTACTTGGAAGACTGAGGCAGGAGAATTGCTTGAACCTAGGAGGAGAAGGTTGCAGTGAGGCAAGATTGCATCATTGCTCTCCAGCCTGGGGAGCAGAGCAAGACTCCATCTCAAAAACAAAGCCCCATATCTTAATATATGTTATCTTTTGTCCTAAGAATCAACATCTATTAAATTTCTCTTAATGTTGCAAATTAAGACAAGGTCTACTTTAATTAAATACAAGCCTTTTATATTGTATAGTACAGAGGAGTTTAAAAATTTTAAAGGTCAAATAAACATAGCATATTTATTCCTTGTTATTCTAATAATACTTAACTTATCAAAAAATAAGTTTACCTCTTGAACAACTGCAAAATTTGTTTCATGCAATTTTGTGTTCAATATCTCAGAATGAAAAGCAGCTAAGCATCTAATAAAATTCAGTCCCTCAATTTTCTTCTCCCTATGGGAAAAAGAAATTACAAAATCATTCGTTAAATGGGACTCAACTGAAACAGGATCACAGATGTCTTCTTTTCTGTGTATGGGATATTGTCAAGGAAGAGGTTCAGAAAGGTGAGAAAGGTTCAGAAGAAAAGTTTGAGTTTAGCAAAGGTTGGTTCATGAGGTTGAGGGAAAGATGCCATCTCCATAACATAAAAGTGCAGTGTGGGCTGGGTGAGGTGGCTCAGGCCTGTAATCCCAATACTTTGGGAGGCCAAGGTGGGTGGATAATAAAGTCAGGAGTTCAAGACCACCCTGGCCAACACGGCAAGGCCCTGTCTCTACTGAAAATACAAAAATTGGCTAGGCATGGTGGTGCACACCTGTAATTCCATCTACTTGGGAGGCTGAGGCAGAAGAATTGCTTGAACCCAGGTGGCAGAGGTTGCAGTGAGCTGAAACCGTGTCACTGCACTCCAGCCTGGGCTTCAGAGCAAGACTCCATCTCCGGGGGGAAAAAAAATGCAATGTGAAGCAGTAGGTGCTAATGTAGAAGCAGCAGCAAGTTATCCAGGTAAGGTAATAGATACATGTAGTTACACAAAACAACAGATATTCAATGTAAAGGAAACAGCCTCCTATTAGAAGAAGATGCCATCTTGGACTTTCAAAATCTGTATGATTCTTACATGCTAAATTTTCAGAATTGAAGTTATATTACAATGTATGAAAACAACATTAATCTCCTTGTACATCTCCATCAGAGCTCATGAGTGACCAGGTACACTGTCAATGAGCAGTAATATTTGCTGTAATTGCTGAAATTGCCATGGCCATCCGCTACCACCCTAATCAGTCAGCAGCCATCAACATCAAGGTAAGATCCTCCACTAGCAAAAAGATTACGTGTGTGTGTGTGTTAGGACTAATACATCTTCTTGATGAATAGACACTTTTATGGTTCAACAATAGGCCTTGTTAGCTGGTCCTTCATTATCTGACCCTTGGTAATAAAGAGTTACAATTTTTGGTAAGGATTTTTAATTTTTTTCACTAGTGTTCTAGAGAGCTACCAAAGTGCTTTCTGTGGAGAAGTCCCACAGTCTAGTTTATATTTTAACAGTAGCAACGGCTATTAAAGGAGATGGAGTAATAATACAAGCATGGAAACCAGTGATGAAACTACGATAGCTGTGTGGGAGATAATTATGGCATGAACTAGAGGAATGGCAGCAGAGACTACAGTAAGTAATTGGTTTCAGGATATGTTCTGAAAATATAAGAATTGATGGAATGTGGCCGGGCGCGGTGGCTCAAGCCTGTAATCCCAGCACTTTGGGAGGCCGAGGCGGGTGGATCACGAGGTCGAGAGATCGAGACCATCCTGGTCAACATGGTGAAACCCCGTCTCTACTAAAGGTGCAAAAAATTAGCTGGGCATGGTGGCGTGTGCCTGTAATCCCAGCTACTTAGGAGGCTGAGGCAGGAGAATTGCCTGAGCCCAGGAGGCGGAGGTTGCGGTGAGCCGAGATCGCGCCATTGCACTCCAGCCTGGGTAACAAGAGCGAAACTCCGTCTCAAAAAAAAAAAAAAAAAAAAAAAAAAAAAAAAAAAAAAAAAAAAAAAAAAAAAAAAAAAAAAAAAAAAGAATTGATGGAATGTACAGAAATGAGAGGCCAGGTGCAGTGGCTCATGCATATAATCTTAATACTTTGGGAAGCTGAGGTGGGCAGATTGCTTAAGACCAGTAGTTAGAGACCAGCTTGGTTGAAACTCTGTCTCTACAAACAATACCAAAATTAGCTAGGCATGGTGGTGTGTACATGTAGTCCCAGTTACTTGGGTGGCTGAGGAGGGAGGATCACCTGAGCCCACAGAGGTCAAGGTTGCAGAAGCCATGGTCATGCCACTGCACTTCAGCCTGAGTGACTAAGTGAAACTTTGTCTCAAAGAAAGACAAAAAAAAAAAAAAAAAAAAAAAATCAACCCTAACTTGGAAAGAACAATCAAATGTATATGGCAGGGCTATTAACTAAGACAGTGAACACTGAGGGAGAAGCATATTTCAGATTAGGAAGAGAGGAAATAAAAAGTTCTATGTTAAGAACTTTTATCTCTAAGTTCTTGTGCTATATTAGGAATTGATCTGTAGTTTTCCAGTCTTTGTATGATTTTGGTATCAGAGGAATGGTGGCCTCAATCAATGAGATGAGAACTCCATCTTATTCAGTGTTCTAGAAGTATATGTAGAATTGGTTTCTTCCTAAAATGTTTGGTATAAAGTATCAGAAAATGAAGGTTTCTTTGTAGAAACCTTTTTTTTTTTTTTTTTCCCAAAGGGAGTCTTGCTCTGTCACCCAGGCTGGAGTGCAGTGGTGTGATCTTGGCTTACTGAAACCTGTGCCTCCCAGGTTCAAGTGATTCTCCTGTCTCAGCCTTCTGAGTAGCTGGGATTACAGGCATGTACCATCATATCTAGCTAATTTTTGTAATTTTAGTAGAGACGAGGTTTCACCATGTTGGCCAGGTGGTCTTGAACTCCTGACCTCAAGTGATCTGCCTGCCTCGGCCTCCCAAACTGCTGGGATTATAGGCATAAACCACTGCTCCCTGCCCCTTTGTGGGAAAATTTAAACAAAAATTCAATTTCATTTATAGATACTGGGTTATACAAGTTTTTTGTTTGTTTGTTTTTTGTTTTTTGTTTTGAGACAGAGTCCTGATCTATTGCCCAGGCTGGAGTGCAGTGATGCAATGTCAGCTCACTGCAACCTTCTCTTTCTGGGTTCAAGCAATTTTCATGCCTAAGCCTCCTGAATAGCTGGGATTACAGGCACGAGCCGCGATAGCCGGCTAAGTTTTTGTTTTTTTAGTAGAGATAGGGTTTCACCATGTTAGCCAGACTGGTTTCGAACTCCCGGCCTCAATGATCCACCTGCTCAGCCTCCCAATGTGCTGGAATTACAGGTGTGAGACATCGTGCCCAGCCACAAGTTATCTATTTCCTTATGAATGAGTTTTAGCAGTTTGGTTCTTTCAAATAGTTTGTCTATTTCACCTAAGTTGTTGAATTTTGGGGCATCATGCTGTTTATCATATTTCTATATTATCTGTTTAATAACTGTATGATCAGTAGTGATGTTTCTTCTCTCATTCTTGATGTTAGCAATTTTCCTCTTCTTTTCCATGGTCAATCTGACTAGAGGCTTACCCATTGTCTTGATCTTCTCCAAGAACCTGCTTTTGCTTTCAATGATTTTCTCTATTGTTTTCCACTGCAATGATTTTCACACAGATCTTTATTATTTCCTTTCTTTGCTTACTTTGAGTTTCATTTGCTCTTCTGTTTCTAGTTTCTTAAGGTGAAAGCTTATTCCTTGATATAGAACTTTTCTTCTTCTTTTCTAATATGGGTGTCATAGTGTCACATATTCCTCTTTATTTTGGCTACATCCCACAAATTTTGATGTTTCATTCTTTATTTCATCAAATTTAAAATAATTTCTAATTTTCCTTTTGATTTCTTCTTAGATCCACAGGTTACACATATAAGTGTGTTATGTAGTTTCTAAATATTTGGGCATTTTCCAAATACTCATCATTCATTTCCAATTTAATTCCAGAGAACAAAATTTGTAAAATGTGATTCCTTTTAAATTACTTGTTTTATAGCCTAGAATAAGGTCTTTCTTGGTAAATATATCTTGTGAACTTGAACAGAATGTGAATTATGCTGCTGTAGATGGAATATGTTATAAATGTTAATTAGGCACACTGATAGCAGTTGAGGACCATCTGGAGTGGCTGCTGCAGACACTGGCTGCAGCAGGGGAGGTGCAGCTAAGATTGTGTGCTCCGTGGAGCCAGCAGGAGCCAGAAACAAGTGGAAGCCAAGCTCCTTTCTGAGTAGAAGGGGTGGGAGCCCCGCCCTCCTGGGCATAGCTGCAGGCACACAGCTGCAGCTGCAGACCTGGGTATCCCTATGGTTTCACAGGCCCTGAAAGCCTCCCTGCCCACACAGGCTCAGAAGTGCCTTCTTCCACTGCCTGGCTTCTCCCCACTCCCAGCAAAACCTCCAGTTTGGGAGTATGGTTGCAGCTGACCCCAGGTGCTGTCAGGACCTGGCCAGGTGTGCAGCACTTGTGGTGGTGCTGACATGCCAGCCCCCTGCTGTCTGGGTCCCCTCTGGACTTTGGGCACTACAAGCATGGGAGGGATGCTGGGAGGGTGCTGAGGGTAGCCTGGTGTGGGCCTGCAGGCACCCCTCAGCATGAACAGCCTGGGTGTTGTGGACAACAGGTTGATGGCAGCAGGAGGCAGACAGGTTCCTGGGCAGAAAGGGGCAGGTGAAACCCCACCTTCAAGTCAGGGACAGCCTGAAGCTTGTGGGGCTGGACTGCCAGTTCCACAGACTAAAGTGAGAACTTATGGTGCTTTTTCCAGGCCTGCCCGTGGGCCAATCAGCACACACTTCCTCCCATCTGAAGCTCATAAAAATCCTGGACTCAGCCAGACTCTGGCAGATGGGACAACTGGCCTGTGGAGAAAAGTACACTCTATGCGTCTCTTCTCTGCTGAGAGCTGTACACTCATCAGCACAACCTGCCTGTGGATAGAAGCTACCCGCTCTGGGACTTCTCTCTGCTGAGGGCTGCAGAGGTGTCATGAGGACCTGTCTGCAGATAGCAGCTATCCACTCCAGGTCTCCTCTCCACTTAAGGCTGCACAGACATCAGGATGACCTGACTGTGGATAGGAGCTACCCAGTGCAAGTCTCCTCTCCACTGAGGGCTGCAGAGGTGTCAGGATGATCTGCCTGCAGAAAGGAGCTGCCCAATTTGGTTCTTCTGAGAGCTATACTGTTGCTCAATAAAGCACCTCTGACCTTGCTCCACAACTGAAGGTATGTTCCAGTCTTTCACATGCCTCATTCTTCCTGGACGTGGGACAAGAATTAGGGACACACCAAATGGTGGGACTGAAAAATCTGTAACACAAACAGGGCTGAAACACTGCTCAACCCCACCCTACCACTCATCACATTGCAGGCAATGAGAAAGAGAGAAGAAAGGAAAAAAGAGCTGTGGCCCTTTGGGGAACCCAGACTTAGGAGCTTCCCAAGCCAGGGCTGTGACACTCTCTTTGGGGCTCTGCAGTTGCTGGCATCTCCAAGCTTCCAGGTGCCACCACATTCCCTGGTGCCTGCAGTGGAAGCTGCTTGTGGTAGGTCTGGTCCAGCTGTAGCAGCAGCAAGTCAGCAGTTGTGCCAGTGCCTGGAACTGCCTATCCTGCTCCAGCCGATATGCCTGGCTGTGTGTAGTGGCCAGACCCTATGCTCATGCACCCCTTGCTGCTCTCTACCTGGCTCACCCTTTGCAGGCACAGGATTTGGGCTGGTAGCAAAAGCCGAGCACAGCCTGCGAGGACACGTGGGCAGAATGAGCCCAAGTGAACCTGAGCAAAACTTGGGCAAAGGCACCACTGGCCACAGAGGTCTCTGGCTGGCAAATGAACACCCTAAGGATCCCGTGAGAACATTGGTTAATACTTTTGTTGAGGCTAGGTGTGGTGGCCCAAGCCTGTAATCCCAACACTTTGGGAGGCTGAGATGGGTGGATTGCTTGAGACCAGGTGTTTGAGACCAGCCTGAGTAACATAGCAAAACCCCATCTCTACTAAATATACATATGAAAAAGTGTCCAAATCTTCTACATCTTCTACATGCTTTTCTATCAACTTGTTCTATAAATTAATGAGAGAGGATCATTAAATTTTCAATTATAATTAGAGATTTATTTCTCCTTGCAGGTCTATTAGTTTTTGCTTAATATATTTTCAAGCTATATTATATGGTAAATAAACATCAGGACTGCCATGTCCTCTTGATGAATTAACTCCTCTATAACTATAAAATGACCCTCTTTATTGTGGATGTATAGACAGAATCCTAAGATGACATCCATAATTCCTACCCCTGATTTACACATCCTGTATTACACCCTCTCCATGAGAATGAATGTGTTGGGATATCACTCCCTGTGATCATATTAAGTTTGATCGCAAAAGAGATTTGCAGATTTAATTATGGTCCCTAATCAGCTGACTTCAAGTTAATCAAAAAGGAGATTATTGTGGGGAGGCTTTACCTCCTTTAAAAGAGATAAGGCCGGGCCTGGTGGCTCACACCTGTAATCCTAGCACTTTGGGAGGCTGAGGTGGGTGGATCACCTGAGGTCAGGAGTTCGAGACCAGCCTGGCCATCATGGTGAAACCCCATCTTTTAAAATAAATAAATAAATAAATAAATAAATAAAAATAAAAGAGATAAGAAGCAGCAGCCGACATTCTCCTCCTGGCTTTGAAGAAGTAAGCTACACGTTGAGAGGATCTATGTGTGTGTGGCACATAATAAGGACATGAGGGTGACCTCTAGGAGATGAGAGGGTCCCTGGCTGACAGCTAGCAAGATAACTGATAAGGTGTGGCTGTGTCCCAGAACTCAGGAGGGAACCACGGGGAGGTGACTGAATCATGGGGGCTGGTCTTTCCCATGCTATTCTTATGATAGTGAATAAGTCTCACAAGATCTGATGGGTTTATCAGGGATTTCCACTTTTGCTTCTTCCTCATTTTCTCTTCCTGCTGCCATGTAAGGGCCTTTCACCTCCCACTATGATTCTGAGGCCTCCCCAGTCATGTGGAATTATAAGTCCAATTAAGCCTCTTTTTCTTCCCAGTCTTGGGTATGTCTTTATCAGCAGCATGAAAACGGACTAATACAAAAATGAAAACCTCAGTTTCACATCCACAAGGAAGACAATTCTTCCAAACAATGAGCGGAAGAAAACTGGGAGATGAGATCGCATCCCTGGCTGAAACTTTGATTTCAGCCTAGTGATATCCTGAGCAAAGAACTGAGTTAACTTGTATCTGATCGTTTAACACAGAAAACTGAGTGTTAATCAATATGTGTGGTTTGAATCTACTGAATGTGTGGCAATTTGTTACATAACAATATAAAATACTCTGATTAATACTCTTTGCTTTGAAATATACTTTGACATTAATATAGCCATGTAATCTATCTTTTGATTACTGTTAGCATGGTATACATCTTTTTGCATCTCTACTTTTAACTTATTTGTACCTATATAGTTAAACTGAATTTCTTATAGGTAGCATATAGTCAGGTCTTGCTTTTTAATCTAATCTCACTAGGATGTTTAGTTCATCTATATTTCATGTGATTAGATAACTGGGTTTAAGTCTATCATCTTACTGTTTGTTTTCTATTTGTCCCATCTTTTCTTTGTAATTATTTTTATAGTTAAATTTTATCTCCTTTGTTGCCTTACCAACAAAACTTTTGTGTTATTTTACTGGTTACTTACAGGTCTACCTTGAAGTGACATAAATCATTTCATATATAAGAATGGTAAAACAATACTCCCATTCAGTCTATGGTTTATTTAACTACATTATGGAGCAAAACTCTCCGAGTATTCTACCCAATGCCTTATGAATTATGAACTTTTCCACTCTGCTGGTGGGAACAGGAAATATTACTGACACTGTTTATGCTCCAGAAATTGTTCCTTGTAACTGTTTTGAGTGGTTCTTGTTTTGGCCTCAGGAAATTTATTTACATGTATTCCCTGACCAGTTTCCTGCTAAATATTTGAGTAAAATCCTCTTATGATCTCTGGAGTTCTCTGTGGAGCTCTGTCTGGCATACTGTCCTGCAAGGTCAAGTCACCATGGCCTCCTCAAACATCTAGCACCATGTCCATCTCTGCTGCTATCTATCTGTTTTTCCCTCCTTTAGCTGCAATCTGAAACACTCTCCACAAAGCAAGCTGGGTAATTGCAGGGCTCACCTGGTTTATTTCCTGTCTTTCAGAGATCAAAATCTTTCTATAGACTGGTGAACAATATCTTGAAAACTTGTTTTTTTTTTTTGAGATGGAATCTCGCTCTGACATCCAGGCTGGAGTGCAATGACACAGTCTTGGCTTACTACAACCTCTGCCTCCCAGGTTCAAGCGATTCTTTGCCTCAGCCTCCCAAGTGGCTGGTACTACAGGCATGCACCACCATGCCCAGCTGATTTTATGTATTTTTTAGTAGAGACAAGGTTTGTTTTTTTTTTTTTTGAGACGGAGTTTCGCTTGTTACCCAGGCTGGAGTGCAATGGCGCGATCTGGGCTCACTGCAACCTCCGCCTCCCAGGGTCAGGCAATTCTCCTGCCTCAGCCTCCTGAGTAGCTGGGATTACAGGCACGCGCCACCATGCCCAGCTAATTTTTTTGGATTTTTTAGTAGAGACGGGGTTTCACCATGTTGACCAGGATGGTCTCGATCTCTTGACCATGTGATCCACCCGTCTCGGCCTCTCAAAGTGCTGGGATTACAGGCTTGAGCCACCGCGCCCAGCCGAGACAAGGTTTTACCATGTTGGCCAGGCTGGTCTCAAACTCCTGATCTCAAGTGATCTGGCCTCCCAAAGTGCTGGAATTACAGGCATGAGTGACCATGCCTGGTCCTTGAAAACTATTGTTTAATATATTTTGTATAATTTTGTTAGATCTTTCATGTATGAGGGCAAATTCAGTACCTGTTAATCCATGTTGACAGGAAGAAAAAGTTCAGGATTTCTTTTCTGTATTTGATCCTTAAATGTTTTCTGAATATGTTAAATTTAAGATGTCAAGTGTTACTGAAAGGTCAAGTAAGATGAGGACTAATAAATGACTCTATTTTTTTAGGGAAATGGTCACTTTTTCATTTTTAGTGAAGTGATAGTCCTGGTGGAGACAGCGGAAAGCCAATTAAAGAAGGTTGAGAAGAGAACATGAGGTAAAAAAGTAGAGACAACAAATCAGCTCTTTTGAGGACTGTTAGTTAAAAAAGAGTAGGTAGGGGATGAAACAGAAAGAAGATGTGCAGTTTAGCAAGGTTTCTTTGTTGTTGTTTTGAGACACAGTCTCGCCGTGTCACCCAGGCTGGAGTGCAATGGCATGATCGCAGCTCACTGCAACCTCCACTTCCCAGGTTCAAGTGATTCTCCTGCCTCGGCCTCCTAAGTAGCTAAAACTGTAAGTGCATGCCACCTCGCTCAACTAATTTTTTTTAGTATTTTTAGTAGAGACAGGTTTTCACTATGTTGGCCAGGCTGGTCTTAAACTCCTGACCTTGTGATCCGCCACTGCCTCAGCCTCCCCAAGTGCTGGGATTACAGGTGTGAACCACCACACCTGGCCTGGAGGTTTTTAAAGAATAGGAGATATTATGGCACATTTTAAAGTTGATGAATATGCTCTAGGAGAAAGGCAAAACTGATGAGGAAGTATAAGATAGGGACAATGAGAGATATTGAAGGAACAAGGTAGGAAATTAAAACAAGGGCAGTAAGTGGACGCTCCTGCTGAAACACATGGGATGCACACTGCCACTGTATTTTTGTGTCCCTTGAGTTATTGGCTGGGCTGGCTGGGTGGCTGCTATAACTGCAATATGAGCAGACAGGTATTTCCAGGACTATTAAAAATTATATTTCACAGAAAAATACTTTGAGAAATGGTGAAATTTGTATCCTAATATCAAAGAGTTTTACATAATCCATAATAAAGCTAAATTATATGCTTATGGCATATAAGTTATAATACACCTTGTAAGTCAGTACTATTAAGGCCAGAGTTCTGCTATATTAATAAGCTGAAAAGACTCTCCTGCCTAAGAATTAAATAATTGTTACTAAGATTATTTTAATTAAAAATGTGTTCCAAGATGTTTAATTAAATATTTACAGAAAGCTTTTGAACCCTGCTCAGTTTTAAGTTAAGGATGGCGAACTTACCAGTCTTCATCAGCTAAAAGCCTCAGGGCTTCTGTCAATGCTATTTCTGGTTTACAGAAGGGCCGTAGTTCTGATAAATCCATTACTTCTGGACTATGAGTGAGAGAAGGCATTCTTTCTTTAAACTGCAAAATGGCTCCAGTAGATGTTTCACCTTAAACAAAATATATTAAATAAACTATAAGAGAATCCTTTTTTTAAATTTTCATCTTTTTGAGATGGAGTCTCACTCTGTTGCCCAGGCTAGAGTGCAGTGGTGCAATCTTGGCTCACTATAACCTCCACTTCCCAGGTTCAAGCTATTCTCCTGCCTCATTCCCCTAAGCAGCTGGGACTACAGGCATGCATGACCATGCCAAGCTAATTTTTGCATTATTAGTAGAGATGGGGGTTTTACCATGTTGGTCAGGCTGGTCTTGAACTCCTGACCTAAAGCAATCCATCCTATTCAGCCTCCCAAAGTACTGGGATTATAGGCGAGAGCCACTATACCCAGCAAGTTCTCTTTATACAAAGGATACAAACATTATTCTGACTATAGGTAAACTAGTACTATTAGTTTAGTCTTGAGGAAAATTACAGTACCCAGAAACCAAAACTATTGAAAACTTTACTTTCTATGTACAAAATTATTAACAAAGTATATTTAATATAAATATGTAAGTAGTTTCAGTCATGAGTCATAACAAAGTCTAGCTTTAATAGCTAAAAGCAAAAGAAGCAGTATGATCCCATTTTATAAAAATGTGGATATATACCTGTTTTATAACTGAGAATTAAGGATGAAGTTTCATGGATCTGTATGTAGAATTCTAGTTGATTTTCTCTATTGATATAGAATTAGTGGCCTATTACAAATTCTAAGACCATGTGTAGCAATAAGAATGATGTTTCCTCTATAATAAGACATTGACCAAGCATTTTCCAGGCGTAAGGCAATGCACTAGAAGTTGAAGAAACAAATCATTCTCAATGCTCAGGATAATGCCCTTGAGAGCACTGTATAATTCAAGACACATGCAGTGGAGGTATGATAAAGAGTCAAACAGAATGGGCTTTTATAAGCACGTGAAGATTTACTGGCTCTTTTTCCATATTAAGAGATTTTTTTTTTGAGACAGAGTCTTGCTCTGTCGCCCAGGCTGGAGTGCAATGGCGCAGTCTAGGCTCACTGCAACCTCTGCCTACCAGGTTCAAGCAATTCTCCTGCCTCAACCTCCCAAGTAGTGGGATTACAGGTGCCTGCCACCACACCTGGCTAATTTTTGTATTTTCAGAAGAGACGGGGTTTCCTCGTGTTGGCCAGGCTGGTCTCAAACTCCTGACCTTGTGATCTTCCTGCCTTGGCCTCCCAAAGTGCTGGGATTACAGGTGTAAGCCACCATGCCATGCCAAGAAATATTTTTAAAAAGGAAATATTAGTCACTATAAAGTAACTATCATCAAAAATTATTTATTAACCATGTTATCTGTAATAAGATGTTACAGGAAATCACAAATATAAGAATCTCACTTGCAAAAAATTTATCCCATATCCAACAAAAAAATGTAAAAAGGTAAATATGATGCTCTGAATTACTACAGTGATAAATCAGTACCAGATTTTGTTATATGAGAAAGATGATGTATGAATTAAAGAATATAACAGACCCCTTTCACTTTTTTTTTTTAATGGTTCAGGTGTACCCACATTAGGCTTCACATATAAGACTGACATGTATAAACAGAATCCTCCAGCTTTGGAATATCCCAATCCTAAAATAATAGCATATTAAAAAATAGCACTATTATCATTTATTATCTTCCCTAGTACTGTGCTAAGTGCTTCATTTATACTACCTAATTTAATTCATTCAACAACTCTGTGTAATAATTATTATTCCTACATTACAGATGAAGAAACCAATGTGGAAGTTTTAAGAATTCCCTTAATATATCTAATCCATTCCCACTCTCATGAAACAATAACTCACTAGAAAGAGATACAGATAAACACCAAGTTTTCAACCTTGAGATTATAACAATATCAAGTACTGACACCTATCTTTGTTTTGTTTTCCCCAGAAGAATGCTATTTTGGAAAAGGAGGTATATAGAATATCAATTGAAAGTAGCGATGCTCAAATAAAGTTTTTTTTAAACTTCCACTGTGTTGCAGACTGATACTTTTATAAAGTAATATGAAAGTGCTGTGGCACTGTCAAATTATTAAAATAATTTCTAGAAGCAAAATATTGTTTGCATTTATTTTATCATGGATAAGTAATAAACAGTTCATACAGTCTATGAAACACACTTTGAGTAGAAGTGATCTAATGGATAGAAAGTTTCTTAACTGGAGACATATCCAATAAGAATTTAGCTATTAAAAATTATTTCTGCTAATATGTTCATAACCATAGAGCTGAACAGCTATACTTTGAGCTGATCAACAAAAAAACTGTGTAAGCATATTCTTATTTTCAGATAATATCAGAGTGACTTCAAAGTACTCTCCTTATACTTCTCAGAAACCCAATCCTTAAAGCCTACATTATAGGCAGAAATCACAAAATTAGTTGATGTCTCCATCAAGAATGAATGCCCCCAAATTTATGATATATTACTATTTGCAATATTTGTATTTCTAGTTCTACTTTTCCTATTGGCTAAGTTAGGTAGGAAGTTTGTGGGTTTTTCTCTCACTGAATGTTACGACAATAACAAACAGTGAATTATCTGAGACTGCTAAGAGGGTTAAATTTCACAAACACCTACATTTAATGGGTTTTACCGACATCTTTAGCCACAATTTTACAGGCTAACACCTCTCATCAGGCAACTCTCAATCATGATTACCTTTGACAATACAGTTTGCTATATTTGTTGCATTATAATGGAAATAAAAGCTAGGAAAATCCTCAGACATTAATTTAGGTTAAATCTTTTTTATTTTTATCTTCAAGAGAAGTATACTGTCTATTGTATTTACAGTATTTTTTTCTAAACTTCTTATTTTGTTGCTATCTAGACTTCAGATACAACATAAACTTGAGTGTTTGTATTTCATGCAGTTTTCTTAATAATTAATATTTAACAAAATAGTTAAGCAATAATACTTAATGTTTATTATAGTTCACACGATTTTTCACTTCAACTTACGATTTTTCCTAGTTACTACTATACCTAACATGTATTCAATATTTTAAAAAAACACCACCAGGAAACCTGGAGCCTACTCTTGGCAAAGCTTATAACATGCTAGGTACTCAAGGATAGACTGAATAAATGACAAATGTGATGACTTTTTTGGATCATGATATAACATAAACCAGTTTCACCATCTCACTTGTCTTTGCTATAAAATGGGATACTACTCCTTAGCAAAACAGGACTATTTCCAGGGAGTATAGAAGAGATCCTTGAGACAATCTGGACCTTTGAGATAATTAAGACATTCACAGGGGCAGAAAACTGAGGGCTGCTTCCAGGTCACAAAGCTAATTAAAGGCAGAACTGATACTTAAGAAGCCAGGTCTGTCTATTGACTCCTCCTTCAGTACTCTTTCTGGCACAAATGCACTGAACCACATGTGGTCTCTTCAGCTTAACAAGCATTTGTGACTTTACCCTTTATAGCTAAATAAGTGACTTATCTGACTGAAAACAATAAAGATGGTGATCATTTTAAACTGGACCCTTTCAATGGAGAGCTGAAGGCAATGTTTTCTCAAAGAGAACTTTCATTTTTTGATAGACCCTACTCATCTCCAAAAATATTAAGTCTAGAATGGAGAAACACAATCATTTTTCTTTTTATGAGAAAGCATATTATTATAATAGTTACATATAATTAAAATAGAAGCTATGGGTCTTGCAAATTTCAGTGTTATATAAGATATTTCATTCTTAGTCATGTATTACCCTCAGTGAAACTTCATTTCACCAGTTTTAGACTATTAGTAGGAAAAAAAATACCAGCAGGGCACAGTGGCCTACGCCTGTAATCCCAGCAATTTGAGAGGCTGAGGTGGGCAGATCACTTGAGGTCAGGAGTTCGAGACCAGCCTGGCCAACATGGTGAAACCCCATCTTTACTAAAAGCACAAAAATTAGCCGAGTGTGGTGGCAGGTGCCCATAATCCCAGCTACTCAGGAGGCTGAGGCATGAGAATCACTTGAATCCAGGAAGCGGAGGTTGCAGTGAGCCGAGATCACACCACTGCACTCCAGTCTGGGCGACAAGAGTGAGACTCCAACTCAAAAACAAACAAACAAGACAACACTTAAATTCCACTTACTTTCAGATGCCATTTTCTCAGTTCCTTTATGTTTCATTCGTTCCCAGGAATTTTGTTCCTTCTTTTCATTGTCTTTACTGTGAAACAGTTCTTTCTCTTCTTTTCTCTTTTGTCTCATCTTGTTATAAGTAGATTTTGAAATAGAAACTTTAACCTGAATGAAAAAGTTGAAAGTCTGAAAATATTCAGGGGTTTTGATATTTAAAATATCTTCATCTCAGATAACTTGTATCTGAGGATATTAGTCTGTCACTACTTGAGTATATCCTAGAAAACGGAATACATACATACATATATATGTATATATAGTAAAGTAAAATATAAAGTATACAGAGAGTATAAAGTATATTATATATTTTATCCCCAGAATGAGAATGCCTTTATTAAGTGGGAAGCGCGAATAATCTATTATTTAAATGATTAAGGATCAAAATTTCTGGCCGGGCGCGGTGGCTCAAGCCTGTAATCCCAGCACTTTGGGAGGCCGAGGCGGGTGGATCACGAGGTCAAGAGATCGAGACCAGCCTGGTCAACATGGTGAAACCCCGTCTCTACTAAAAATACAAAAAATTAGCTGGGCATGGTGGCGTGTGCCTGTAATCCCAGCTACTCAGGAGGCTGAGGCAGGAGAATTGCCTGAACCCAGGAGGCAGAGGTTGCGGTGAGCCGAGATCGTGCCATTGCACTCCAGCCTGGGTTAACAAGAGCGAAACTCCGTCTCAAAAAAAAAAAAAAAAAAGGATCAAAATTTCTTTTTTTTTTCCTTGAGACAGTTTCACTGTGTTGCCCAGACTGGAGTACAGTGGCACGATCATGGCTCACTGCAGCCTTGACCATCTGACCTCAAGTGATCCTCCTACCTCAGCCTCCCAAGTAGCTGGGACCACAGGCACACGCCACCACACCTGACTAATTTTGGTATTTTTCCTAGTGACAGGGCTTTGCCACATTGGCAAGGCTCAAAATTTCAATTGTACCAAGATTTAAAAAATTTTAATCAAAATAATTTCACCACCCCACATCTGATATACACAAAACAATGACTTATTGTAAGCTTAAATTTATGGTAATAATTAGCAAATATCTTACATCTTTGTCATTCTCAACATCAAGATATGATGAAATACTTTGCTGGACTGATCTTCCATAAATCCCTGATGGTGGTTCAATACTTTCTTTAATTGAAAATGCATCCCCATTTTCCACAGAAGATATCATCGATTGGCTGCAGGTTGCTGGTGCTGAACTTAAACTTCCAAATACACCTGAAATCAACCAACCACCAAATAGTCACTAACTAATTATGTGATGATACTCTAGATAACAAAGTTTAAGGCAAGGCTCTTGCCTTCAAGAATCAAACACCACAGTAAGAAAAATATGCTAAATAATTATAAAATATAAAAACAAATACCCTAACAGGGCAATAATGTAGCGGTGTCAGAAGGCAGTTCATCACAATAAGTGAGAGCTGCATATTACAAGTGGTAAGCACATATAAAGAAAACGTTGCTGTGAGCTATTTTTATTTGAGATAGTCTCGCTCTGTCACCCAGGCTGGAGTGCAATGGCACAATCTCCCCTCACTGCAACCTCCACATCCCAGGCTCAAGCCATTCTCCCACCTCAGCCTCCCGAATAGCTAGGACTACAGATGCACAGTACCAGGTCTGCCTAATTTTTTGGATTTTTTTGGTAGAGATGGGGTTTTGCCATGTTGTCCAGGCTGGTCTTGAACTCCTGAGCTCAAGATCTGCCCACGTAAGCCTCCAAAAGTACAAGGATTACAGGGGTGAGCCACTGTGCCTGGCAGAGCTGGGTGTTTAAGATGGTTTCAAGGAGCAAGGATTTGAGCTGGAATTTGAAGACAGGAGAGGGATCTGTATAAAGTAAAGAAGGAGAGGGGAAATTCTGAGATGGGGATGTTTACATGTAGAGTGGAAAGTTTACAAAGCATTTATGTGGAGCAAATAAATGAGCTTGGTTGGGCAAATGAGTAACAGAAATTAAGTTTACAAGAGTAAGCTGTAGCCAATCTGAGGAGGGTTTTTAAGACTATCAAGCAAAGAAATTAGGGAAGATTTTAAGATGTTTATTCTATTTCCTTATACTGAAGAAAAATCAGATGCATACACTCAATGTAGATCACCACATTCTAGTTTTCAATTAAAATAGAAAATAGCTTTAAAGGATACTTGCAATTAATTTGTTCAAGGTCCCTTAGCCCCCTTAAAATATATAACAGGAGTTTAATTTTCACTTGTCTAGATTTTGTATGGGAGATAATTTTATTACTTTATACCGATTATAAAGCTGATAAATAAGGGCTATTTGAATTTAAACAATCTAAGCTATCCTAAAACTTTCTAAGTTTTAGGTACATAAACTGCAGCTGTCACATAATACATCTCTCTGAAAATTAATGAAATGAGTTTATTACAGTTTCATTAGAAGATAGAAATGTGAAGGTAAGTATTCATTTCTAATTCTTTTAATAAAGATAATGTAATACATTTTTAAAAAGAAGCTCCACTCAACACTTGAATTACATTCTTTTCTATTCCTTATTGATAGGCTTTGCATATCTATAATGAATATATATAATTAAGAGTGAAAAAACTTTGAAATACCTTTTCCAACAACTACTACTGAGTTTTCTGATAAAGTCTTTGTGGATGTGAAGTCAAAACTGGAAATTTGCTGTGCATTTGATGATGTCCCTGTAAATCCTAAAAAATAAAAAAACAAAAAAAAAAACAATAATTAAAAATATTTGACTATGTAGTATCTTAGGATATTGTAATATGGTCTTTTAAAACTGAAAATTTATATTGAACAAAGAATTGACAATTTATTCACACATGTTAATTATTATTTCACTGTAAATATTTATAACTGGAATACTAAAATGGACTAGGCACTAGAGACAAAATAAACCTTCTTTTCCTTAAGGATTTTACACATGTCACAGTGTGGTGTGAGAGGCGCACAAGCGAATTATCACAGCATGATAAGCAGGCAACAAAAGGGTCATCAAAAAGGAAATCCACTGACATCAGAAAACAAATCAGGCCAAACCTCATAGCAACCTACACGTTTCTAGGTTAACTTTTATCTTAGTTTCTGATTCTTTATAATCGTACTAGACTGTAAGTTCCATGGGGATAGAATGCATATCTAGTTTTGATGATTATTCTTTCCCAGAGCCTAGAACAGTGTTTGGCACATACTAGGTACTCCATAAATAAATGTTAATGAATGTATCAAGGCAAAAAAAAAAAAAATAGAGAGAAAAATATATTACTTTAGGTTTTATGAAAGAAAAGCCATGAAACAGTGGAAAATTCAATCATATAATTGATTTTTAAAAATTAAGTAGCAGATAGATTCTTTTGTTAACTGCTAGTGCTAATAGTAACCTGGCTTTATGTGAAAATGGCAGAGATTAAAAAAAGCAATCCATGTAAGTGACCATTTTTCATATTTCTTCTTATGGAATAATCAAAATTAGTACACACTTTTATAGCACACATTGACTAACAGAAACACCGGGTGGCCCAAAAATGTGTTCTGTGACAAAGGGAAACCAATCTCAGTAAACGGAACAATTTGCTCAACAGTCCACACAAACATAAAATCTATAAACTATCAAGAGATGACTGAATGATTAGACAAATCTCATCAGAAAAAAATGTAAAAGACATGTCATTTCCAAGTCATTTAACTTCATTCATAAGAAGCTGTCATTAATCATTTTTAATGTACTTTCATTTTTATACTATATTTTTCTTAAAGAAATGTTGAAAGAAATATTTTTCACTAAGTCTCAGTTCTAAAATATGTAGAAAAACATGTTTAAAGGCTTCTTTACACAGAAATATAATTATATAATTTTTCTTTGTTATACTACTTCTATCTAATTCAAATACAGAAAGAGTAAATAGTAAATCATGGGCTCTAATATACTAATACTTCAAGTACTCTCTACTTTCTCAAGTCATTAATTGACACAGCAGATATGATCTAGACCGTTACAACTAGGAAAGGGCCTCTAAGTTCTGCACCTACAAAGAAAACTAGTATTAAAAGTGTGAGAGCACGGGAGACGAAGAGAGAACTAAAAAGAAATTAAGCTGATGCAAGATTATTAAGGGTCTTAAAAATTATGCTAGAGGGCCACGCATGGTGGCTCATGTCTGTAATCCCAGCACTTTGGGAGGTCAAGCAGACAGATCACTTGAGGTCAGGAGTTTGAGACCAGCCTGACCAACATGGTGAAACCCTGTCTCTACTAAAAATACGTGGTACACGCTTGTAATCTCAACCACTCATGAGGCTGAGGCAGAAGAATCGCTTGAACTCAGGAGGCAGAGATTGCAGTGAGCCGAGATAGCACCACCACTGCACTACAGCCTGGGCGACAAGAGTGAGACGCTGTCTAAAAAAAGAAAAGAAGTTATGCTACAGAGTAGAACTTTCTTCTGTAGAAAACAGAGAACCGCTCAAGGTTTTTGTTTTTTTTTTTCCAGGGGTTAGTTTTATGTGTCAATGAAGGTTTAGAGGATGGAGATGATGATTACTGTATTTTAGAAGGACAATTCTGGAAGATTATGCAGCCTGGATTTAAGAGGAATGAAAATAAGAGGGCAGCCATACCAGAAAGCTTTTCTAATTATCCAGGGAAGTGGTAATGAGGGCCCAAATTATAACTGTGGCAGCAGATACATGAAGTTACTGAGAGTAAATGATAGGATGAGCCAGTTCCTAAATGTGGAAGGTAAAAGAGAAATAGACAAAAATGACTCTAAAGCGTTAAGCCTTCATAACTGGGAAAATGGTAATGCTACTAATAAAAATGGACAAGAAAGAGAAATAGGCCTAGGAAGAAAATTAATTTTATGAAGTAGAATTAACTGCTGGCTAAAAGATGTAAATATGTTTATGATTCTGCTGTCTAGAAAAGGAAGCTACCAGCAGTGAATGAACATATTCAACAGTTATTTCAAAGCAATTTAAAAAAAAATTATATTAGGGTATGAGTTACTTTTAAGACGAAAAGCATTTTTTGTCCTTGATTTTCTTTACATGAGAAGTAGAACATATAAATAAATATGAAAAAATCTTATTCTTTTTTGTAAAACAATGAACAACTTATTGCTGCCAAATAGAACAGACATTAAATTATATCACAGACTTAATTTTAAGAAATTTTCAAAAAAAAAGTTTCTAATCCATCAACACAATCAAGAATCTGCATCAACTAACCAACAAAACAGCCAGGTAGCATCAAAATGACAGTATCAAAATCACACATAACAATACTATCCCTAAATGTCAATGGACTAAATGCCCCAATCAAAAGACACAGACTGGCAAACTGGATAAAAAGCCAAAACCCATCAGTGTGCTGTATCCAGGAAACCCATCTTACATGCAAGGATACACAAAGGCTCAAAATAAAGGGATGGAGGAAGATCTACCAAGCAAATGGAGAGCAAAAAAAGGCAGGAGTTGCAATTCTCATCTCTGATAAAATAGACTTTAAAGCAACAAAGATCAAAAGAGACAAAGAAGGACATTACATAATGGTAAAAGGATCACTGCAACAAGAAGAGCTAACGATCCTAAATATATATGCACCCAATACAGGAGCACCCAGATACATAAGGCAAGTTCTTAATGACCTACAAAGAGACTTAGACTCCCACACAATGATAGTGGGAGACTTTAACACCCCACTGTCAATATTAGACAGATCATCCAGACAGAAAATCAACAAGGATATCCAGGACCTGAATACAGACCTGGAACAAGCAAACCTAATAGACATTTACAGAACTCTCCACCCCAAATCCACAGAATCTACATTCTTCTCAGCACCACATCACACCTACTCTAAAATTGACCACATAATTGGCAATAAATCACTCCTGAGCAAATGCAAAAGAACAGAAATCGTAACAAACAGTCTCTCAGACCACAGTGCAATCGAGTTAGAACTCAGAATGCAGAAACTAACTCAGAATCACACAGCTTCATGGAAACTGAACAACTTGCTCTTGAATGTTGACTGGATAAACAATGAAATGAAGGCAGAAATAAAGATGTTCTTAGAAACCAATGAGAACGAAGACACAACATACCAGAATCTCTGGGACACATTTAAAGCAGTCTCTAGAGGAAAATATATAGCAATGAGTGCCCACATGAGAAGAAAGGAGAGGTCGAAAATTGACACCCTATCATCAAAATTGAAAGAGCTAGAGGAGCAAGATCAAAAAAACTCAAAACCTAGCAGAAGACAGGAAATATCTAAGATCAGAGCAGAACTGAAGGAAATAGAGACACAAAAAACTCTTCAAAAAATCAATAAATCCAGGAGCTGGTTTTTTGAAAAGATCAACAAAATAGACAGACCACTAGCCAGATTAATAAAAAAGAAAAGAGAGAATAACCAAATTGATGCAATAAAAAACGATAAAGGGGATATCACCACAGATTCCACAGAAATCCAAACCATCATCAGAGATTATTACAAACAACTCTATGCACATAAATTAGTAAACATGGAAGAAATGGATAAATTCCTGGACACCTGCACCCCCCCAAGCCTAAACCTGGAAGAAGCCGAAACCCTGAATAGACCAATAACATGGTCTGAAGTCGAGGCAGCAATAAAGAGCCTACCACCCAAAAAAAGCCCAGGTCCAGATGGGTTCACAGCGGAATTCTACCAGACATACAAGGAGGAGCTGATACCATTCCTTCTGAAACTATTCCAGACAATCCAAAAACAGAGAATCCTTCCCAAATCATTTTACGAGACAAACATCATCCTGATACCAAAACCCGGCAGAGACTCAACAAGAAAAGAAAATTTCAGGCCAATATCCATGATGAACATAGATGCAAAAATCTTCAATAAAATACTGGCAAACCAATTGCAACAGCATATCAAAAAGCTCATCCACCATGATCAAGTAGGATTCATCCCGGGGATGCAAGGCTGGTTCAACATACGCAAGTCCGTAAACGTAATTCACCGCATAAACAGAACCAAAGACAAAAACCACATGATTATCTCAATTGATGCAGAGAAGGCTTTTGACAAAATTCAACAACCCTTTATGCTAAAAACCCTCAATAAACTAGGTATTGATGGAACGTATCTCAAAACAATAAAAGCTATTTACGACAAACCAACAGCCAATATCATACTGAATGGGCAAAAACTGGAAGCATTCCCTTTGAAATCTGGCACTAGACAAGGATGCCCTCTCTCACCACTCCTATTCAATATAGTACTGAAGTTCTAGCCAGAGCAATCAGGCAAGAAAAAGAAATAAAGGGTATTCAAATTGGAAAGGAGGAAATCAAATTGTCTCTATTTGCAGATGACATGATTGTATATCTGGAAGACCCCATCATCTCAGCCCAAAATCTCCTGAAACTGATAAACAACTTCAGCAAAGTCTCAGGATACAAAATCAACGTGCAAAAATCACAAGCATTCCTGTACACCAGTAATAGACTTCAAGAGAGCCAAATCAAGAACGAACTGCCATTCACAATTGCTACAAAGAGAATAAAGTACCTAGGAATACAACTAACAAGGAACGTAAAGGACCTCTTCAAGGAGAACTACAAGCCATTGCTCAATGAAATAAGAGAGGATACAAACAGATGGAGAAACATTCCATGTTCATGGTTAGGAAGAATCAACATTGTGAAAATGGCCATACTGCCCAAAGTAATTTACAGATTCAACACTATTCCCATCAAGCTACCAATGACCTTCTTCACAGAACTGGAAAAAAACACCTTAAACTTCATATGGAACCAAAAGAGAGCCCGCATAGCCAAGTCAACTCTAAGCAAAAAGAACAAAGCAGGAGGCATCACACTACCGGACTTCAAACTATACTACAAGGCTACAGTAATCAAAACAGCATGGTACTGGTACCAAAACAGAGATATAGACCAATGGAACAGAACAGAGGCCTCACAGGAAATACAACACACCCACAACCATCTGATCTTCGACAAACCTGACAAAAACAAGCAATGGGGAAAGGACTCCCTGTTTAATAAATGGTGTTGGGAAAACTGGCTAGCCATGTGCAGAAAGCAGAAACAGGACCCCTTCCTGACACCTTACACCAAAATTAACTCCAGATGGATTAAAGACTTAAACATCAGACCTAACACCATAAAAACCTTAGAGGAAAATCTAGGCAAAACCATTCAGGACATAGGTGTAGGCAAGGACTTCATGACCAAAACGCCAAAAGCAACGGCAACAAAAGCCAAAATAGACAAATGGGACCTAATCAAACTCCACAGCTTCTGCACGGCAAAAGAAACAGTCAGTAGAGTGAATCGGCAACCAACAGAATGGGAAAAAATTTTTGCAGCCTACCCATCTGACAAGGGGCTGATATCCAGAATTTACAAAGAACTAAAGCAGATCTACAAGAAAAAAACAAACAAGCCCATTCAAAAATGGGCAAAGGACATGAACAGATACTTTACAAAAGAAGACATACAGGAGGCCAACAAACATATGAAAAAATGCTCATCATCACTGGTCATCAGAGAAATGCAAATCAAAACCACATTGAGATACCATCTCACACCAGTTAGAATGGCGATCATTAAAAAATCGGGAAACAACAGATGCTGGAGAGGATGTGGAGAAATAGGAACACTTCTACACTGTTGGTGGGAATGTAAATTAGTTCAACCATTGTGGAAGACAGTGTGGCGATTCCTCAAGGACCTAAAAATAGAAATCCCATTTGACCCAGCAATCCCATTACTGGGTATATATCCAAAGGATTATAAATCATTCTACTACAAGGACACGTGCACACGAATGTTCATTGCAGCACTGTTTACAATAGTAAAGACCTGGAACCAACCCAAATGCCCAACGATGATAGACTGGATTGGGAAAATGTGGTACATATACACCATGGAATATTACGCAGCCATCAAAAACGATGAGTTCACGTCCTTTGTAGGGACATGGATGAACCTGGAAACCATCATTCTCAGCAAACTGACACAAGAGCAGAAAATCAAACACCATATATTCTCACTCATAGGCGGGTGCTGAACAATGAGAACACAAGGACACAGGGAGGGGAGCACTACACACTGGGGTCCGTTGGGGGGAAATGGGGGAGGGGCGGGGGGTGGGGAAGTGGGAAGAGATAGCATGGGGAGAAATGACAGATAAAGGTGAGGGGACGGAAGGCAGCAAACCACACTGCCATGTGTGTACCTATGCAACAATCTTGCATGTTCATCACATGTACCCCGAAACCTAAAATGCAATAAAATAAAAAAAATAAAAAAAAAAAAAAAGTTTCTAATCAACTTCCACCTTACTCAATTTAAGTTATATCCACAAAAAAAACTCATGCCCTAAAATGCCTGAATGCCTGCTCATATATAATTTAAGATAATCAGAAATAGCACGCTGGGTGCAGTGGCTCACAGCTGTAGTCCCAGGACTTTGGGAGGCCAAGGCAGGTAGATCACTTGAGGCCTGGAGTCGAGATCAGTCCGGCCTACATGGCGAGACCCTGTCCCTACTAAAAAATACAAGCTATTAGCCAGGCGTGGTGGCATGCACCTATAATCGCAGTTACTAGGGTGGCTGAGGTACAAGAATCACTTGAACCCAAGAGGTGGAGGTTGCAGTGAGCCGAGATCATGCCACTGTACTCTAGCCTGAGCAAAAGAGCGAGACTGTCTCAAAACAAAAACCAAAAAACACATAGTACAGAAGTTGACCTTATCATGACCACAGCTGCTAAGCACGTAAAAATAACAGCTTTATTTACATATTTTAGATTACAGGTGCACCTTCTAATTATTAGGTTGGTACAATGTAGTTTGCAATTAAAATGGCAAAAGTCACAAATACTTTGGCACCAACCTTGTATTTATTTAAATATTTATATCCTTCAAAACTACTTTTTTTTATTGTAAGGGAAATTTTAAAATTGCAGCTGTAATAGGATCTCTTAAGCAACAGACAGAGCAGTCACAAAGGTACTACTTGCTAAGTTAAAAAAAAAAAGTAACTCTTAACAGTGGTTAATGATAACAGCAAAGCTTTCCCATGTTCTACCAGAGGAAAATTACATTCCTTTTGCCCCAACTTTACTCCATGATTACAACCTAACTGAACATCTGGGAGTCATCAATCCACATGACATTTTCCATCCCGTATTAATGGCAAAATATCTTCTAAAAATGTGTCTGTGTGTGTCTGTGTGTGTGTGTGTGATTTATATGCATATACCTGGTGCATGTCCTGGGGGCAAAAGTCAGCAGAAATTCCCCAGTGTTAACCTCATGAACAGCCGCTTCCTTGCACTGGCTCCTCAGGGAAGCCCATAAATCATATACAAAGCCTTGAGTTCTCCTGTTTGGCAAAATTATTTGAGCAACAACACATTAGCAGCAGAGTAAGATGAAAAACCTCAAAATGGAGAATTCTCATTATTTTTTCTTTATTAGTATGCTTCAGAAGAATTCTGATTTAGAGATTCAATCTTAAAAATTAACTTGTCATGAAATTTATGAATCTTTTGTATGCTTACAATGTCTTGGGTGTTCTTTATTTTGTATTTCTAAAGCTCCAGATGAAATATCATGTGAACTATGTATCATCTTCAAAATCACCACATCCAAACCTATAGTTCATGTGTTGACCAGTTACGCTTACATTGGATGCTGTAATCCCTATAAAATATATGAATGATTCAAGTAACACAGTACATAACGTACATATCTCCCCTCGAAACCTATCTCAACTTCTAACCTTTTAAAAAGGTCAGTAACCTAATATTAGAAACTCTAACATTATAGTACTTTTTGAAGTTTTGTACTATTTTAAATTATGTAATACTTTTACTAACTGCTAAGAACATTTATTATATACTATACTACAACATTTCATAAAATAGGCTTTAAAATTACAATGAGGCCAGGTGTGGTAGATCACACCTGTAATCCCAGCACTTCAGGAGGCTAAGTCAGGAGAATTGCTTGAGCCCAGGAGTTCAAGACCAGCCTGGGCAACATAGCAAGCTCCTGTCTCCATCAAAAATTAAAATTAAAAAATTCATTGGGGGCCAGATGGGGAGGCTCACGCCTCTAATGCCAGAACTTCAGGAGGCTGAGGTGGGTGGATCCTGAGGTCAGGAGTTCAAGACCAGCCTGGCCAAGATGGTGAAACCCTGTCTCTACTAAAATACAAAAAAAAATTAGTCGGATGTGGCGGCAGGCACCTGTAATCCCAGCTACTTGGGAGGCTGAGGAAAGGAATTGCTTGAACCTGAGAGGTGGAGGTTGCAGTGAGCCAAGATCGCACCACTGCACTCCAGCCTGGGTGAAGATGCGAGACTCTCTCTCAAAAAAAAAAATTCACTGGTTGTGATGGCGCATGCTTGTGGTCCCAGCTACTCAGGAAACTGAGGCAGGAGGATTGCCTGAACCCAGAAGTCAGGGCTACAGTGAGCTATGACCGTACTACTGCACCCTGCCAGGGTGACAGAGTGAAACCCTGTCTCTTGGAAAAAAAGAAAAAAAGGTATGTATCTAATGCAATGTTTAAAAGAGATAATTAAATATACTGTATGTTTTTTTAAAATATGACAAGTTTTTTTCTTTTTTAAGACAGTCTCCCCAGTCTGGAGTGCAGTGGCACGATCCCAGATCACTGTAACCTCTGTCTCCCAGACTCAAGCAATCCTCTCACCTCTGCCTCCCTAGTAGCTGGGACCAAAGGTGCATACCACCACCTCCAGCTTATTTTTGTAATTTTTGTAGAGACAGGATCTCACCATGTTGCTCAGGCTGGTCTCAAACTACTAAGCTCAAGGATCCGCCCACCTCAGCCTACCAAAGTGCTGGAATTACACGTGTTGAGCCCCTGTGCCCAGCCTGATAAGTACTTTTTAAATGACAACTTTAACTTTACACTAAAAAATATTTTTTTTAATCCAGAATTTAAAAACTGTGGCCTAAGAGATACTTATTTCCCCATTTCTCTTTTTTTCTCTTATTCCCAGGAAAAATGAAAAACCTGAAAACTGGGAAAACTCAGTAATTTTTCTTTATTGGTATGCTTACAGAAGATTCTGATTTAGAGATCTTCAATCTTAAAAATTAACTCACCATGAGATTTATCCTCATATACTGGCTTCACTAGTTAGGCAGTAAACTACATGGGGATAAAGAGCTCAGTATCTGGAATCATGCTTCCTGGCTTTAAATTATAGCACTGCCACTCAAACTGCTGAGAAGACTTGGATAAGTCACTTAACTTTATTTATAAAATAGAGAGAATAGTACCTCTTCTACAACGTCTGTCAGGATTAAATGAAGAAAATACATGTAAAGTCCTCAGTGCAGTACCTAACACATTTCAAGGACCCAAATGTTATCAGATCCATAACTAAAAACAAAACAAAACAAACGCAAAACCCTAATGTAGGCCTCCTTCTAATGAATAATAAAAATTTTAATTTACATTTGAATGTTTAAACTCATCACTTTATGAATACTCTGCAGCTATTACAACTGTAAAACTTACACTAACTGTAAAACTTACACTAAATGTAAAATTCTAGACAATATATATTTGAGTCATGGTTCATTTTTATATATAGCTTATAAATAAATCATTAAGCAATAATCATGTGTATATGTGTGTGTGTGAATGAATATGTGTTTGTGTGTGTGTGTGTGTGTGTGTGTGTGTGTATATATATATATATATATATATATATTTTTTTTTTTTTTTTTTTTTTTTTTTTTTTTTTTTTTCTTTTAGACAGGGTCTTGCTTTGTCACCCAGGCTGGAGTGCAATGGCTCTATCTTGGCTTATGGCAGGCTCAGCCTCCCGGGCCCAAGCCATTCTCCCGCCTCAGCCTCCCAAATAGCTGGGACTACAGGTGCATGCCACCATATGTGGCTATTTTTAAAAAAATTTTTTTGATAGAGATAGGGTTTTGCTATGTTGCCCAGGCTGGTACCAAACTCTTGGGCTCAAGTAAGCCACCTGCCTCTGCCTCCCAAAGTGTTGTGACTACAGGTGTGAGCCACTGTGCCCAGTGAAATTGAAATATACTTTAAAAAAATAATTTTTTATTTGAATAAAAACAGGAGAGTGGGAAGAGCAGGTAGCTGGTGGCAACTGGCTAGAAAGGACTGTAGAATAAAGAGCACTAAGTAAGTTCATAGAGAAAATATTCATGAATATCCGATAACTGAATCATAGAGAATTTGTGGAAGTAACACAGATATCTTTATAAATTCTTAGTCTTGATAGTTAATTCATAAAGTAAGATTCGAACATACTGGCTTTGCGTGGAAATGTTTTCTATTAAAAGGCAACAGTAATCTAACACTATAGGAGAAAAGATTACTGTAACATCATTCAGAAAATTTAGCACAATTTGCTTTAATAGATGGTTGTAAAATATAGGTGGAATTTTTACATAATTGTTATTTTTGTGTTTATCTTACAATAGTCTTTATTCTGAGCATTATCACTTTTATGTTTTAGCAATTAAATCACAATAAATTTATAGGAATCACTTGTTTAGTGAAAATAAAGCAAACCCAAATATATAAAATCCAAAAACATTAGCAACTTATTTTGAGAAAAGGTTAAATTTAATATAGTGAATTCACTAATAGTAGTATTTCTAAAACTTGATCCTAGAAATACCTAATATGCTGGTTAAAAATACAGATTTCTAACCAGAAAGATGAATTCATGCGGCATGAGATAAGGCCCCAGAATCAATAGGTGTTATATGCACTCAAGAGTGATTCCAAAGATTAGGCAACTTTGGAAAACACTAAATATTGTATATATAAGTATGTATTATACCATTATAAGATCAATCACTCTACTAAAACTTAAATGACTCCCAAGGTAACACAACTAGGATCACAAGGTAACTCAAATCCAGGTTTTAAAAATCAATTATTTTCCATTTCCAAAGATATTCTTCCAAAAGTGTGTTCCATTTTTACAAAGTAGACACAACCTAGCAATCAGATGTCTCTTCAGTTTTATATAAATACTTGAAAAATTGTAGATTTATTAGGATGATTAGCCTTAAAAAGGATTAAGGATAAGTTTATGTATTTATTTGGGTCACTCTCTCCCTTTAGGGGACAAAGTACATACTGAGTGCCTACTATGCACTAGCTGCTTTATATACGTCATTAACTTAGAATTACACTACCCTTCTCAAGGTTTATGCTGTCAGATGAGGGAACTAAGTTCCAAAGCAAATGAATACTATTATTAAACATCAGACTGGGCTGCCAGCTCACGTTTTGGACTCCAAAGCACATATATACTGTCTTTGTATGCCTTGTTAACATTAATTTTATGCAAGTCAGTATACTAAGCACACCTGGTTAAGTCACACATTCATGATTATGACAAGCACTTCGTAGGCAATCAGAGGGAAATAATCTTTGGGGATCAAGAATCTGACAGTTGAAGAAAAGTAAAGTAGTATCATTATAAAAGGTGTTACTACAAGACGTAATGGTCTAACAAAAGAGGTAATAATCTTGTTTGTGAATTAGGGAAGGCTTCCTAGAGAAAGCAACTGAGCTGTTTTCATAGGTAAAAAGGGTGTGGTGTGGATTCCAGATTTCATCCAGGTAAAATCGTATGTGCAATTGCAAAGAGATAGGAAACAGTACTGATGGTGGTCTGATTTAACTGGATACAAACAGGTGATATATACAAGATACAAAGAAGGTAGCAAAAAAATGAGGCTGGAGAGGTAGGCAGGGACCAGATCATGAAAGGATGTCCTGAATGAATTCAGGCTAGCCAATACAGTCAGATTTGCATTGGGAGGAACAGTTTCAAAGTGAGTGAGATTGAAGCTGGGAGAAAATTTGGAGGCTAAGTAAGTAACAAATGAGGAAAAATGTGAACTCAAGCCATGGTAGTGGGGATTAAAAAGAGGGGTTGAGATTAAGACACATTTAAGAGCAATAAACTGAAAATCTTAGCAAATAATCAAATACATATAGTTTTTTAGAAAGGTAATTATAATGTAAAGTAGCCTTAAAGTTGTTAGGACGTTTACATTAGATCATGTGAAACTAAATGTCATATCCCAATTCGCTACAATTTATTCACAATTCAATGTAGTTTTACTAATCATAATGAAGAATCACGTGTAGTTCTCACCCTAAATAGATCATAACGCAAATCTTTTATTAATTGACTACTAATTACTAAATCTATTATCTGACAAGTGATGCTATAAAATCAGAGACTTACAGGTCAGTTCACAAAAATTCTTTTTTTTTTTTTTGAGACGGAGTTTCACTCTTGTTACCCAGGCTGGAGTGCAATGGCACAATCTCGGCTCACTGCAACCTCCGCCTCCTGGGTTCAGGCAGTTCTCCTGCCTCAGCCTCCTGAGTAGCTGGAATTACAGGCACACGCCACCATGCCCAGCTAATTTTTTGTATTTTTTTTTAGTAGAGAAGGGGTTTCACCATGTTGACCAGGATGGTCTCGATCTCTTGACCTCGTGATCCACCCGCCTCGGCCTCCCAAAGTGCTGGGATTACAGGCACAAAAATTCTTAACACAAGATACACATGAATTTAACTGCTATTAATAAATACTGTTTTTAAAGAAAATTGTCTTTCAGGATGCCCAAGTGGTTTCCAAACTATGCTGCATATTAGAGTCATCTGAGGGGTTTTCTAAACTCTGACAGCCAACACCAACTAAATAACACTACACACCAACTTCAGAGAAATATCCGGGTATAGGAGACAAGAACAGATATGCCAATGAGCTTTAAAAGAGATCGATGATTCAGGTAAATAAATATTTTTTCTTCCTAAAACAATAAAATATTTATTCTTGTCAAATGGGTCTTTTAAGGAGTGAAAAACTGATGAGTCCTACTGGTATCCACAACAACGTGATATCTGAAATGCACTTGCTATCATTTTTTTATATCATTTGAAAATCATATTTTATAAATTATTTTCATAAATAGTCATAGAATACCTGTGCATGGGCTTTGTTCAGCAATATGAGAAGTTTTTTTCTTTGCAGAAGGAAGTCTTGTTGGACAAGGTTTTGATGCAAATGCTGGAAATATGTCTGACCTACAATCAAACAAAGTAATTTCAATAAACATTAAGATTTAGTGCTGTTCAATACTAACATGACATACTCTCTATTCTTATTAACTCACTGAACTTTTAGATAATAAGGGAGCAATAGGTATGACACTTGAAAAAATATGGCTAATAGTACTTTTTATTTTATTTTATTTTTTTTGCTATTCTTAATTTACCTTTTAGATTTCCAACCTTTTTAACATATGGCCAGTTCTTAATTGCTCATAATAGGATTCCCATAGAAAATGACTCTCTGACTTATGCTGTACAATCCCTAAGGGGAAAAAACAAAACAAAACAACTGATCCAAGAATACATTCCAAAACCAAATCAAGGCCAAGTGTGGTGGCTCATGCCTGAAATACTAGCATTTTGGGAGGCCAAGACAGCATGATCACTTGAGCCCAGGAGTTCAAGACCAGCCTGCCACCATGGCAAAACTCCATCTCTACAAAACACTCAAAAGTTAATTGGGCATGGTGGTTTTCACCTGTAGTCCCAGCTACTGCAGAGACTGAGGTGGGAGGATCATCTGAGCCCAGGAGGCAAAAGTTGCAGTGAGTTGAGACTGCACCACTGCACTACCGCCTGCGTGACAGAGTGAGATACTGTCACAAAAAAATAAAAATAAAAATAAACAAATCAAATCATTCTTAATTATCTAACATACATGATAACAAAAAAATAGAGACTTGGCTAAATTATAAATAAGACATCAGGAACAAGTGAGTTTGGCAAATGCCACTTTCTTCTTAGGCTATTCTTTGCTAGGCCTTGTTTCATTAAGAAAGGCAACTGAGGCTGGGCGCAATGGCTCACGCCTGTAATCCCAGCACTTTGGGAAGTTGAGGCGGGTGGATCATGATGTCAAGAGATAGAGACCATCCTGGTCAACATGGTGAAACCCCGTCTCTACTAAAAATACAAAAAATTAGCTGGGCATGGTGGTGCGTGCCTGTAATCCCAGTTACTCAGGAGGCTGAGGCAGGAGAATTGCCTGAACCCAGGAGGCGGAGGTTGCGGTGAGCCAAGATCGCGCCATTGCACTCCAGCCTGGGTAACAAGAGCGAAACTCCATCTCAAAAAAAAAAGAAAGCCAACTGAAGAATTTTAAATCTGAGTTTAAGGGAACTGTTTTAAATCAGTAAGTGTTACAATGTCAGTAAGTTAGTGATGAATATTAAAAAGAAGACATTTTACAAAGAAGTATAATTCTTAGTAACTGGATAGGAATATATTTGTCAATGGACCTAGTGAGAAATCATTGTTAAATATTTTGAAACAGCAATTTCTCTAGAATAAATTACTATAAATTTATACTTATACTAAGTGCAGTTGACTTGGATGAAAGAAGAAATTTCAGTCTCTAAGAGGGTGATTTTCAACAATTTTTCTTCCCTAACCCACCTAAGGATAAATCTTTGAATCAGGCAGTAGTGGCTTTCTTTGGCCATGAATCTTAAGGTAGAATGCAAGCTGGTTAAGAGTAATTGTTCTAAAGCCACCAATCTTAAATGTGGAAATCTTAGATTCATTAAAGGCAATTCAGTCCACAAATGAGGGTGTGCTGAAGTACCTTCTCACAGAATTCAGTATCTGAAGAGTATAACTCAGTGAGAAAACATAGGACATTATGTATTCTAAATCATATAAAATAAACTTTTCTTTCTAAGTATGTTTCAAATTATTTACACAACCTTGCAACTGCAGGATTATTTAAGATAAAATTTTCATCTTCATAGAAGATCATGAAAGTACTTTAGTTCTAAAAGCTAAAAACATATTTTGTGTCTTGTAACTTAATGTAAACACTAGACCATGTTGTCATTCCAAATTCATTTTGTCAATATGCATATTATTCTACCTAATTACAACAAAGGAACTGTTGAAAGATAAGATTTCCAAGTACAAAACAAGCTGCTATTTAGGTTAAAAATGTATTAAAAAAAAAACTAATGGGCTGAGACAAACTTCTAAGAATGGGACACAAAAATTTAGTTTAATTCTATGTAATATAAAACATTATTTTCTATTTAGAACACTACCTCTCCTTTGCTTATGCAATCTCTATTTACCTACATTTCTTAGAAGTTCCAATTCACTAAAGTGAAATTAATTTTAATTTTAAACTTTCATTTCTGGTTCAGGATGAAATCAAAGAAAAAAAAATTAAGACTGACAACACTAAATGTTAGCAAAAATGTGAAACAGTGTAACTCTCACGCATCACTGGTAGGGGTGTAAAGTTACACAATCATTTTGGAAAACTGTTTAGTAGTTTCTTAAAAAGTTAAATATACATCTACTCTATGTCCTATTAATTCTCTTACTAGGGTTTTGTCCACAATAAAAGAGGAAGGGATTCCCCAAAATCCTACAATATGGTCACAGAGATGCCCAGAAGGCAGTTTGAGATGACTTACCAGTTAAGTGAGGTTAAGGTTTAAGACTTAAAGGTTATAAACGTAATCTGAAAAAGTTAGTCCAACAGCTATGCTGCAAAATAATTTTCTGTTGGTTGTGGGTGGCCAGGACTTTAAGTGCAGCACTACTGCTGTAGGGAGACTCCTAAGAAGGATATGAGAACTATGGCATGAAGTCCTGAGCTTCTACAAGTTAACAGAAATAAAATCTAAGAAAATAACAGCTGTGTGAAACTTATCCATAAATTAAAGGAAATTTGTGCTGAGCTTAAAATCAAAACAGTAATATAGTTTAACTGGCAAAAGAGTCAATGATCCAGAAAAGAGCTAAAGGACAAAAAACATTAGGATAAATCTTACGACAGAAAGAACAACTAGGGCTTTAGGAACAGGGTCTGTACTAACTTAAATGCTGTGTTTATAGTTGGGGTTGTGTTCCCTTTCCACTCACACCAGAAACCAAGACCAAGCAAGGTAATATCTGTAAATGTTTCCAGTGTCTTTTAAATATATTTTAACATTTTTAAAACTAAAACAGAAATGGTTTTAAGTTTTTACAAATATGATATTAGGGCTCTAAATCACTAGTTACAGAGAAGCATTCATTTATCATGACAAAAAATAAAATACATTATTCTCTTCCCCTGGGGAGTTGTAGACAGAGAAGAAGTCAATGATTCTTGGCTGTAAACTCCACTTTCACTGTAAGAACTGATGTTTGGAGAGGAAGACCGAGACGGGGAGTCCATTGTCAAGTCGAGCTTCATTGCAGAATCAGGGCTTTCAAGATCTGAAGTACTGCCACTCAGTTTTGCTCTTTTCTTAGCTGCACTATTACGAAGGGACCTAAGAGAGCTATGCATCTAAGAAAAAAATGAAAACAATAAACTTTATAACATAAATTCCTTATATTGTTAAAAGTTACCCTTAAATTTTAAACTCTGTTAGCTATACCTAGCTAACCACTTCCCAATCCTGTACTAAAACAAGATGAATGCTAACATATATGTATATAGTAAAAATATATAGATTTATCACCTGGGTATTTAAAACAACCTACTAGGTTAGAAGCTCCTTGAGAGGAAGAATTTCAGTGATTATTCTTCATGGGTATCTTTAACACTGGGCACAAGGACTAAATATATTGCATTAATTCAATTATTTAATAAATGAATCATTAAATCAAATGGTAGATATCAGAGTTGATGTTACAGAGGTACACCTGGTGTGCTGATGTGGCTTAGAAGCTAGCTCTGGGAGGTGGTTAACGAAAATCAGTTTTCTAAAATTTGACGTTTACATCAAGCTTGCAAGTGTTTAAAAAATTACAGATCACTGTACATAACTTCTGAAGCCACGTATTTTTAGAAATGCAGCTGGGTGGCCGGAAGCGGTGGCTCACGCCTGTAATCCCAGCACTTCGGGAGGCTGAAGCAGGCAGATCACGAGGTCAGAAGATCGAGAGCATCCTGGCCAACATGATAAAACCTGGTCTCTCCTAAAATTACAAAAATTAGCAGGTGTGGTGGCATGCGCCTGTAATCCCAGCTACTCGGGAAGCTGAGGCAGGAGAATCACTTGAAACTGAGAGGCAGAGATTACAGTAAGCCGAGATCATACCACTGCACTCCAGCCTTGTGACAGAGCAAGACTCCATCTCAAAAAAAAAAAAAAAAAAGAAGGAAAGGAAAAGAAAAAAAATGCAGCTGGGCGTGGTGGCAGACACCTGTAGTCCCGGCTATTCATGAGGCTGAGGCACAAGCATCACTTGAATCCGAAAGGCAGAGATGAGCCAAGATTGTGCCACTGCACTCCAGGCTGGGCAATAGAGCAAGACTGTGTCTCAAAAAAAAAAAAAAAAAAAAAGCAAAAGCAGAGTAGAAATTGTTATGACAAACTGACATATTAAGGCTGTCAACAGAACTTTGAACAAAGTAAGGAACACAGAAACATAAAAAAACCGTTTTGTTTATAACTGATTCATAAGATTAATCATTTAATGAAAGTATCTTTTCAATTAATGCAATATCCATAAATTTCTTAAATCTTTATAGTCAGAAGGCAAATTCAACAACAACAAAAAACACTTTAATGGATTTATACCAATGTAGTACAGTGAAAAACATAGGGAACATAAAGTTAGGTGAACAGGGCTTGAATCCTAGTCCTACCACTTACTTACTGACTTTGAGCAAGACATGTAACATCACTGAGCCCCTTCTGTAAAAACAAACACACACACAAACAAAAAACATAATAGAAGTGGCCTTGTTTATTAACTTAGGGAGTTACTGTAAAGATTAAATGAAGTAAGGAAAATGAAAGTGTTTGATACATTATTAAGGACATTAAACACTATAAAAACTTATGCCTTTGTTAAAAGTCAACTCCACCAAGGAATTTAAAGAGTGACCCATTCAAAATAACAAATAAGAAGTGTTGGCCGGGCACGGTGGCTCACGCCTGTAATCCTAGCACTTTGGGAGGCCAAGGTGGGTGGATCACCTGAGGTCAGGAGTTCAAGACCAGCCTGGCCATCACGGAGAAACCCCATCTTTAAAAGAAAAAAAAAAAAGTAAACAAAACAAAAAACAAAAAGAAGTGTCATATTAGCAACTATAAGGGAGGATAAGTAGTTTTCAACAACTATACTAGTTGATTCAATACTAAGGCCACTTCTCTATTAAAAGCTTGAAAGGCTGAATATCTAAAAGCAATGATATCCTCCTGTTTTTACTAATAATTATGTAAAAGAAACTCAGCTTTCAATTACCCACTAAAAAAAAAAAGAACTATTTTTAAGTTACTATAAAAACAAATCAAAATCATGTAAGATCAGGTGAAAATTTTAAGTTATGTAAGAAAAGTCTTTCCTTTATGTTTCTTCCCTTCAAATGAATTACCTTCCTAGCATTACTAAAACACAAATGAGTTGGAAAAAAAAAAGGAAAGATTTCACAAGCAGTTAGAAGTTGGGGTGATTACTTTAAACCATTAACAACCAACTTTGGTACTTTATAGGTTAGTTTTATATGTGTTTAACAGTAAAGACATACTTCATAAATGAATATGCAGTAATATTTACTCTTTTACTGAGCAAATTATCATTACATGATTGATGCTTATACCTTAAAAACAGACTAAAACAAGACTGTAAAATATCATAATTGAGTATTTTCAATTATATATTTAATATAGAACTTTTTTTTAACCTGACATGAGACATACTGAAATGATAAAAAGGTGTTATCTATGGAAACAGTAGTCTGAAAAAAGTAATTCAGCAACCACATTCCTTCTCTGACATAATTATTATGTACAGTTATCATATTGGTAACACATTTTTATAGCACAAAGTGATCTAGGATTCAAAGATAAGTATACAATATGATCTCAATTTCATAAAGATAAGTTTGCACATATGAACAAAGGACAAGTTCCAATATGTTCACTGCAATGGCAAAAGACTGATCATAAGCCATAATTAATGGTATAAATATACCATAAGTAAATTAATAGACAAAATATTAATATAAAAAGTACAAAAATACATAAAACATAAATAAATGGTAATAGTGGTTGCCCCTGGTGAAGAAGGAAGAGACGTTGAACTGGGAAGAGAACTATGCTGTTTCACTTATTTAAATATAGGAAACAAATACGACAAATTGTTCACTGGAAGGGGTCAGTACATAAGTGTATTTGCTATATTATTATTCATACCTTTAATTTTAAAAGGAATAATGTATGCATAGAAAAAAATCCTTGAAGAAAATACAGTAGAGTGTTAACAGTAAGCTATTCTGGGTAATGGGAACTGGTGTGATAAATTCCCTTCCTAATAATTGATGGTATTTTCCACATTTTCTATGAAGAACATATTTTTAGAAATAAGATGTTATCGGATAAAAGAACTTGATTTTTCCTTAAATAGGAACTATAATATTATAGAAAACTGCAAATATTTTTAAGTCATTACCTCTTCTTGATCAAAATCTTTATCCTTGAAATTTAATTCAGAAAGATCAATTGGAAGACTCTCTTTTTCACACTTCCAAATATCATCAGGCTCTTTCTTTTTGTGTCCCACTGTGCTTAAATCTGCTTTATCAGGCAACAGGCTTATTCCCCTTGGTATTGGAGGAACAGGTTTTGTTCCATTTAGGCCTCGTCGGGAAGATGGTGATCTCACCAAAGCAGGTGTAAGCTGAACTGAAGGTTTTTCTTGAGAATTTTCTCCTGCATAAAAAATAAATATTTTACTTTTTCTTTTTTTTTAATTTTAGAAGAGAAGAGGGAGTTATAATCACAAGTATTTAAAATACAATGTTTTAAAACAAAAAAAAGCACATTATCGCTGGTCACTGGGGAGAACAAGCTGAATAAAGCCTTGACTTTCAATGTAATATTTGATTTTGTAGAATAAACAAATATAGAAAGAAATTAATAGAAGAGAATCAAAGTACAGTGCTAAACAAAATAATAAAATTGACTGAATATGCTATAAATTGAATACTGGACTTGTAGGATAGTCTAAAGTTGAAATATCTTAAATCAATGGCTGGGGAAAGAAGAGCATAAGGGATGCAGGGGATTTCTTTATTATACCTTTAATTTTTATTTATTTATTTATTTTTTGAGGTGGAGTCTTGCTCTTGTAGCCCAGGCTGGAGTGTAGTGGTGTGATCTCGGCTCACTGCAACCTTTACCTCCCAGGTTCAAGTGACTCTCGTGCCTCAGCCTCCCAAGTAGCTAGGATTAGAGCATGTGCCACCAGCTGGGCTAATTTTTGTATTTTTTGGTAGAGACAGTGTTTTACCATGCTGGCCAGGCCAGTCTTGAACTCCTGACCTGAAATGATCTGACCACTTTGGCCTCCCAAAGTGCTAATATTACAGGTGTGACCCACTATGCTCAGCCAACTCTTCAAGACTGAATTTGTCCTGAATGAACTTACGTATGCTAATTTCATGATTTTGGAGTGGGTTATTAAGAAAAGAACATTTTAGTTTGTAACAAATAATAAAAAATGTTTCAAATTAACTTTAACATATATTAAACAATAAATGAATAAATGAATGCTAGGCATTAATTGCAATAAGCATATGAATGACATTTTATATTTTTAAAGCTAAAATTTGTTAGTAGGCTCTTAAATAACATATGCTGTTCATGTTTATTATAAAACATTATTATTTTCTGGCCCAGCACAGTGGCTCAAGCCTGTAATCCCAGCACTTCAGGAGGATGGGATGGGAGGATCATTTCAGGTTAGGAGTTCAAGAACAGCCTGGTCAACATAGTAAGACCCCCTCTCTATTAAAAAAAAAAAAAAATCATTTTTATTTTCCTGGTTTCAAAAAGAATTTTGAGGTGGTAATGTAAGAAATGAGAAATTCAATTGAATGTTATACATTTGATATATTTAACACATTATTAAATATTTTCCTAAATTCAGACAGATAAATGTAATTTACTAGCTTTTAAAGATCTAACAACCCTATGCATTAACTTCAAAGTACTAATTCAAATACAAATAAATTTGAACAAAATACTGACTTTTACCTTCATTTCTACCTGTAGGATCAGACGATTTTTGGCTGACAAACTTCTTCTGTGGACTTGGCTTTGATAGTCCTTCAAAGCTTTTAAGAGGCCAGGAATTTGAGAAATTAACCGAATTATCTTGAGACTTCTTTGGAGATATACTAAGAGGAGATGTGTGCTTTGGACTAGTTCGAGGTGATGAGAGAGGAAAGGATGGAAGGATGTAGGCTCCTGGACTTAGATATTGCCCGTTTGAGGACGTACAGTCTGTTTGACTACCAAATGTTTGCTGTGTCTTACTGCCAAAATTGAGGTTAGCATACACTAGTAATAAAACAAAAGATAATATGTTATTTATGTATACACAGTTCTAAAAGTTTAAAGTTTTTTTGCTTTTTGCTTTTCCCATTCAGGTTTTCATCCCAATTGGCATTTATATTTTTGTATGTATGAGGTAAGGAACTAATTTAATTTGTGTTATTCAAATGTTCTGTGTCTTCTAATTCCAAATTTCTTTATTCCATTTAAATTTTCTACTTTTATAATTAATTTTCTCCTTGCAATTTTACCAAATTGCATATATATATAAATGCATATATCTATACTTACATGTCAGAAAAAGTCCTGTCTTTTCAGTGAATTATTCTTTTTCTCATTACAATGACCCTCTTTAGAACTAAAAATGTTTTTAATTTTGGTGATATGTCAGAAAAAGTCTTGTCTTTTCAGTGAATTATTCTTTTTCTCATTACAATGACCCTCTTTAGAACTAAAAATGTTTTTAATTTTGGTGTGCACATTTTCCCTATCATCAACATGTTTCTATTTGCTTTTCTCTGAACATCTGCCTAGTGTATCTTTTCCATGCTTTACTTTCTCTCAATCTATTTTGATGTATTTTAGGTAATACTCTTAAAAAGATCACTTCAATGAAAAAGTAAAAAATAAGACCTGATCACCTCTGTCATTTAACTTGTAAGTTCTGGCAATTTATATTGTGGGAACCATTTATATATTTGGTTTTAATTCTACCATCTTACTTTGTACTTTCTGTTTATTGTTTATTACTTCTTTTTTGTCTCTTATTGATCCTTTTATTCTTCAACTAATATAAAAAGTCTATTTGTAATCTTTTAGGGGTTCCCTTAAATTTTCCTTTAATATTTTAAAAAATGTTTTCCATGACAAAATACCTAGCTTACGTATATTAACAAAGCAAACATTCTTCTGAAGACTTAAACAACTGTATATACTATATATCCTTTATTTTTAATTCATAACTGACATGGTTAAAACCTCTACTTATACCGAAATCCTATCTGGGTAGAGACACTATAGGAGACTTAGCTATAGACATAAATAAATAATTAAAACTTTCAGTTTCCTCATTTCAATTATAGTGTTCTGTTAACAGGTTCTGATGCTTTATTGAATGTCTCATGTATTCCTAGAGATTTAAAAATACTTCTTATGAAGAAATCAAACATCCTATCTTATTATGCATATACATAAAAACAGAGCAATGCAATATACACCAAAATTTCCAACTCTTGGTGTGGATCACTACAACATGTAAATTAGGATGCAAACATCTATACTGTTTGTCATCCATATCACAGGTCCTTCAGAGATCACAAGGGGAATGAATGTTAGTTGAGATGGTAGTGGTCCTGATGGAATTTTAATGCATAACCAAGCATTAAAGTTGAATTCTATTTGGTTTAGAAAAACATGATATCCCTTTATACCAGTTTCTCTAATAGCTATTCTAATAGATTAAAGAAAACCAGAGCCACTATGCAGATATGATTAAACACTACGAGTGGATAGTCCTCAAAGGCAATGTAATCATTCAGGGATAGCCTAACAGGAACAGGTTAAGTGGCACATCAAGCTATCTCTGACTATACCAATTATGAATCCCAAAGATATTCAGGAACTTAGGAAATACCCACATTATTAAGAAAGATGGATTCTTGTATTGTAGTATAGATAATATCACAAAGAATAACTTTAAGGGGTTATGTGGGTCTTTGGGGTGAGCGCAGAAAAGGGTAGTTAAAATATTAGTGCTATATACACTAAATCCTCTCTACTAATTTCAAATGATCATTATTTTTTCATAGCAAAGAGAAGTACATCCCTATCACTCAAAAAAATTTTGAGGTCTTAACTCAAGAAACCTTTGTCCAGACCAATGTTATGAAGCATTTCACTAATGTTTTCTTCTAGCACTTTTATAACTTCGGGTCTTACATTTAAGTCTTTAATACATTTTGATTTATGTATATGGTGAAAGGTAGAGGTCTAGTGCAAATCAAAAGCACAATGAGATATCATGTCACTCCAATTAAAAAGCTTTTATCAAATAGACAAAAAATAACAAATGGTGGCAAGGATGGTGACAAAAAGGAATGCTTCTACACTGGTGGTGGGAGGGTAAATTAGTACAACCATTATAGAGAATAGTAAGGAAGTTCCTCAAAAAACTAAAAATGTGCTAAGCATGGTGGCTCGCACCTGTAATCCCAGCCCTCTGGGAGGCTGAGGCAGGATTACTTGAGCCCAGGAGAGGGAGACTAGCCTGGGCAACATAGTATAACCTCAGTTCTGCAAAAAAATTAAAAAATAACCAGACATAGTTGTGCATACCTGTAGTCTCACCGACTTGGGAAGCTGAGGTGGGAGAATCACTTGAGCCCGGGAGGTCAAGGCTGCAGTGAACCAGGATCACGCACGCCACTGCACTCCAGCCTGGGCCACAGAGCGAGACCCTGTCTCAAAAAACTAAAAATACAGCTACCATATGATCCAGCAATCCCACTGCTGGGCGTATATCTGAAAGAAGGAAATCAGTATATCAAAGATGTATTTGCACTTTCTTGTTTATTGCAGCACTATTCACAATAGCCAAGATATGGAATCAACCTAAATGTCCGCCAGCAGAAGAAACGAATAAAGAAAATATAGTACATATACACAATGGAGTACTATTGAGCCATAGAAAGAATGAAATCCTGTCATTTGCAACAACCTATATAAAAATGGAGGACATCTTAACCGAAATAAGTCAGGCACAGAAAGACAAATATTTCATGTTCTCACTCCTATGTGGGAGCTAAAAAACAACAACAAAAAAATGGAGGTAGAGAGCAGAATGATGGTTTCCAGAGGCTGGTAAGGGCAGTGAGAAAGGGGTAATAAAGAGAAGATCGTTAATGTGTACAAATATAAAATTAGACACTGGGGGCAGTGTCTCCTGCCTGTAATCCCAGTGTTTGGGGAGGCTAAGGCAGGTGGATGACCTGAGGTCAGGAGTTTGAGACCAGCGTGGTAAATATAGTGAAACTCCGTTTCTACTAGAAATACAAAAAGTAGCCAGGTGTAGTGGCGTGCACCTGTATTCCCAGCTACTAGGGAGGCTGAGACAGAAGAATTGCTTGAACCTGGGAGGTGGAGGTTGCAGTGAGCTGAGATCCCGCCACTGCACTACAGCCTGGGCAACAGAGGAAGACTCTATTGCAAAATAAATTAAAATAAATAAATAAATAGAATAAAATAAAATTAGAAGGAATAAGATCTAGTGCTCAGTATAGCATAATAGAGTGACTATAGTTAACAGTAATTTATTATGTATTTAAAAATAACTAAAGGAGTAGATTTTTAATGTTCCCAACACAAAGAAATGACAAATGTTTCAGGTGATGTGTATCCCAAATACCCAGATTTGATCATTACCTATTATGTATCAAAATATCACATGTACCCCACAAATATGTACCACTATTATGTATATATAAAAGCAAATGCAATACTCATCTCCACCATGAGTATCTAAACTTTAATTTTAATCAGCCATATTTATATGAAGATTATGAAACCTAATACTTTAGGGTAACAGTGATAAAAAATGTTATTAAAAATATAACAAAATCCTTTTCTTTTTTGTGACAAGTATGATTACACAAAATATCACGTAAGTTAGTGCTGGAATCCCCAAATAATATTTATTAATCATTTGTTTTCAAGTAAACTTCAAACTTTTACCTTTATCTTGATGGCTGCTAGTTGTCCCTAGGAATTGTAGGTCAGAATCCACACTGCCAGTTTTACCACATATTTGTGAAAACCCAAGTTGTGCACATTTCCCAGAAAGATTTGTTTGATGAGTCCCAGTAGTATCTTTTGAAAAAAGGAGGGGAGAAAACATGAAAGCAAAAGTTAACTTTATTTCATGAACACATCTTATTTCATAAATGTTGGTGTAATTTGGGTGGAAATAGAAGTGTATAAGTGCAATGAGCTAGGCAAGCAAGAAAGGGATAAAGGTTTTGACATTAGCAAATTGGATTAGTGGCAGCAGTTAAAGGACAGAAGACAGACTAGCAAAGAACAGGAAAAAGAGAGGGGTGTTGAAGAATATCCACAAAGGCAGTTTCTTCCTATGTTCTCCTTTCTCTCACCATGGAATGTTTCTCCAGACCTGGGATTTCCTTCTTTCCAGTATTTGCAGTACATGTACTACCCAAAGCCCTGTCACCAAACTCTTTTCTTTTCTCTTTTATTTTACATTTTTTGTGCAGTAGTGGGATCTCAGCTCACTGCAACCACTACAACCTCTTTTATTTTCTTCCCTAATATACTATACAGTATACATGTAGATTCTAAGCTTATCCAGGCATGTTTCCTGTTTCCCCATCTGTGTCTGACTGAGGTTATTCCCGGGAAGGAGAATAAGTCTAAAGAAAAAAAGGTGATAATGACTCCTCTGGCGTTTAGTTTATTCCTCTATTAAATGAGCCCATCCTTTGTAGTTCTAAAATTGTATAATTTAAAAAAGCATTCTCTCCCTGTCATATCTAGCCTCTTTACCTTTCGTGTCCTGGATGTCTTTTCTTTTCTTTTAAGACAGGGTCTCACTCTTGTCACCGAGGCTGGACCTTGTCACTGCAGCCTCGACCTCCCTGGGCTCAGGTGATCCTCCTGCCTCAGCTAACCAAGGCTGGTCTCAAACTCCTCATCTCAGGTGATCCGCCTGCCTCGGCCCCACAAAGTGCTGGGATTACAGGCATGAGCCACAGCGCCCAGCCCCTCCCTTCTTTAAAGTCAAGCTCAACCTTTTACTGAAGTTTTCTGAAACCACTTCAATACTTAAGTCTTCCTCTCTTGAATTCTTATAATATTTGTAATTCGTATGTCCCATCAAGCATTAGGTTATATATCGTCTTATTCTCCAGGTGTTTAAAATCTGTACAACAAGGAAATGAGCTTCTCAATGGTACAGATAAATAAAAATCAAAATTAAAAATGCTATAAACATAACTGGATATATTCTTGTATTTCTCCTTCTCTATTAAACAATAAAATAAACTATGCAGTCATTATAAAATTCCATTTTTGTATGAAAATACTACAGAATTTCACTGCATAAAGGTCCATAAATTCTCCTAGAGAACAATGTTTACTGAATAATATATCTGAATTCATGGCCAACAAATTTTGAAAACTGTTACCATTTACGTGTTAAATAAATTTTTAAATCTGTAACATAGTCAAATCTTTACCTTCTAAGTCATTTTCCCTTCTAATGGATATCACTTTGTCAGTACACCACAATTTTTCTAACTACGTGAGTGCTATATCTTGAAATCCTAAATGATTATTTAGAACTCAAGCTCAACCTCTTTTTATTTATTTATTTATTTATTTATTTATTTATTTATTTATTTTGAGACAGTCTCTCTCTTGTAGCCCAGGCAAGAGTATGGTGGCTTGATCTCAGCTTACAACAATCTCCACTTCCCAGGTTCAAGCAATTCTCCTGCCTCAGCCCCTTGAGTAGCTGGGATTAGAGGTGTACATCACCATGCCTGGCTAATTTTTTAAAAATTTTTAGTAGAGACATGGTTTTGCCATGTTGGTCAGGCTGGTCTCGAACTCCTGACCTCAGGTGATCCACCCAACTCAGCCTCCCAAACTTTGATTACAGGCATGAGCCACAGCACCCAGCTTCAACCTCTTTCTAAATGATCTGGTCATTTAGTATATTGACTATCCACAAAGACAGTTTCTTCCTACACTCTCCTTTTTCTTCTAAAAGATACGGTCAATGACACTGACCATTTCCTCTGAAGCGCCGTAATACTTACTTTCTATAATACTTAGTCAATTAAACATGTTCTCAGTTGCTCTGGCCAAAAATCCTTATAGCATTCTTGACACTTCTTTCTCACTCTATACTCAATCTACCAGCAAATTATATCAACTTTACCTTTGACATATAATCAGAATCTAATCACTCCTTACCACATTCTTGCTATCCTGGGTAAAGCCTCCATCAACTCTAGCCATGATGATATAACAGATTCTTAATCAGTCTTCCTGTTTTGATCTTGCTCTCTGATATGGTTTGGCTTTGTGCCCCACTTGAATCTCATGTTGAATTGGTAATCCCCAATGTTGGAGGTAGGTGGGGCCTGGTGGGAAGTGACTAGATCATGCGGGTAGATTTCCCCTTTTGGAGCTATTCTCATGAAAGAGTTCTCACAAGATCTGGTTGTTTAAGTGTGTAGCACCTCCCCCTTCACTCTATTCCTGTTGCTCCCACCATGTAAGACATGTTTCTTTCCCCTTCACCTTATGTCATGACTGTAAATTTCTTGAGGCTTCCCCAGAAGCAGAAGCCTGTACAGCCCGTAGCACCATGAGCTAATTGAACCTCTTTTCTTTATAAATTATCCAGTCTCAGGTATGTCTTTATAGCAGTGTGAGAACAGACTAATACACTCTCATCTATTTTAATAATAAAATCCAAAATAAGCCTGGCAACAAGTGTTGTCAATTCTTTCTTCAAAATGCTCCTCATTCAGAGTATAAGGTGAAGTTCACTTACAAGTCCACTAGGCCTTAAATAAGGACCCCTATTAGTCGTTAATTTTCTACTTATTTTCCCCTTTCTCAATTCATTCCAGACATACTAGTTTCTTTGATATTTCTCAAACATGTTCCACACACTTCTCTCTTACTCTGTGCTGTTCCCTCTTCCTGAAATTATTTATTCTTTACTCCTGATACATAGAGTGGTTTGCTTTAAATATTCTTTCCTGAATATGGCCTTCTTTCTGCTTTGTTTTCCTTCATAGCATTTATCATCAGCTAACTTACTGAGTCTTGTATCTATGTAATGTCTGCTGTCATTACCAGTAGAATGCAAGCTCTATTAGGCAGACCCCCAGTACTTAGAAAAGCACCTGACACATAGAAGATACTCAATAAATATGGATGACGTATTAAGCAAATATTGCCCTATATTAACACTTAAACAATTTCAATGAGAAACTCTCCAGGGTTTTATGAGATAATAATGTGTAAGTGTCTATTCTTATCAAATCTTCAATAAATAACTTATTGAATCTGAACTGCCTACTAGATTAAAAGTTCTATGAGTCCTTGAATGCACTATGAAGTCAAAAGAAGTCTCTAATTTAGTTCAGCATGTCCACCATCAACAACCTGTACTTACCAGCAGCACAGACAGGAAGAGAATCTGGGTTAAAATCACGACTATTCTGAAATAAGTTTCTTGATACTCTTTTTCTGCTGAAACATAAATCATCATTGACTGGCATTCCTTGAGAGGGCTTTAATTTTGGAGACGGGATGAAATCATATGTTGAGAACTATAAGAACAGAATCATAAATTAGCAAATTTGTGTTAATTCTACCTGGTAATAAATATAACAAAGTAAGTAGACACAATTAAGAAATTCAGATTAGAATAAATTTTACTTTATTAAATATATAATTATACAGATAAACCATCCATATTTAGTATGGTACACTAACAGTACTTTTCATTCCAGAACAGAAGTGCCAATTTTTTTTCTTCCTACTTCACCCCAACCCTTTACTGTTCCTTACCATCACTACAGTATACATCTGGCAACAAGGAAGGAGAGAATACAAATGACAAATAGGATGAAATGACAACCAGAATGATCTGACTGAGCAGCATAACCCCTCAAACTATGCTATTTTTGTTTGAGTACTAGACAATAAGTGCTAATTGGAGGCCACTGAACAAGCAAGCATTCTACCATACTGTTCTTACTGAGGCAAACTTATTAGCCATATCTGTAGCCCAAATGCCAATGTAAATGACCTGGCAACCTATGTCAAGTTCCCTTAGGAGCTTTTCTTTCCCTAGGTCTCTTAATTAAAACCAGTAAATAATACTTTTTATATGTCTAGTACTTCATGGTTTTCAAGTCCTTTCTCATAAACCCCATTATGATCATTAAGGAACAAAGGTGCCAGAATACAATTTTAAAGTTACACATAATCAGGTAAAGAACTACATGACAGCATGATTCTTCTTCACCAATGATGACCTCAATTGTCCTGGATCACCTGATATTCAACATGGCTATAAAACATTTAAAAAACTGAATGAATTGACAGGACATTATACTTCCTATGTATTTATTTGGAGCTTATAGACAGACTCAAATCTAGACATGTGGTGAACTGTAAACCTTGTCAGTATGTTTCTTTGTAAACTTTTCCAAGTATCAAATAGCACAATAAAATTAAAGATATGTCTATTATGCCTCAGGTACACGTTATTCATCATCAAATTTTGTGAAAAACCCATTACCTCCTTCAAAAATTAAACCAGAAATGATCAGTTAACAAAATTAAGAATGCCCAGATGAGGCCAGGTGTGGTGGCTCACACCTGTAATCTCAGCATTTTGGAAGATGGAGGCGGGTGGATCACTTGGGCCCAGGAATTCGAGATCAGCCTTGGCAACATGGTGAAATCCCGTATCTACAAAAATTAGCCAGGCATGGTGGCACGTGCCTGTGGGTCCATCTAATCGGGAGGCTGAGGTAGGAGGATTACTTGAGCTTAGAAAGTAGAGACTGCAGCGAGCTGAGACTGTGCCACTGCACTCTAGCCTGAGTTACTAATTGAGACCCTATCTCAAAAAAAAGAATGCCCTCAGCTGGGTGTGGTGACTCATGCCTATAATCCCAGCACTCTGAGAGGCAAGGTGGGTGGAACATTTGAGGTCAAGGGTTCAAGACCAGCCTGGCTAACACAGTGAAACTCCATCTCTAGTAAAAATAGAAAACTCAGCCAGGCATAGTAGTGCACACCTGTAGTCCCAGCTACTTGGGAGGCTGAGGCAGAATTGCTTGAATCCAGGAGATGGAGTTTGCAGTGAGCCAAGATCATGCCACTGCACTCCAGACTGGGCAACACAGTGAGACTCTGTCTCAAAAAAGAAAAAAAAAAAAGAAGAATGCCCAGATAAAAAAGGAATGACTTTATTTTCTCAAAACCCAGTTAACTTCCATGATTGATTATACAGTAGTCAGTATTGAAAGGATATAATGGAATAAAAACGAAACCAATTATAGTCAAATCCTGATCAGATATATTAAAAAGATGATGTATTAACACAGCTAAAATCATGAGTAATCCAGAAATAATTCTTCAGTAAGGGATACATTTTATGTTAGATTTACTTTGTGATTAATTTCTGTTTAGCAAACAGATATTAGTATATAGGCCAGATACATACAACAACTGGTGGGGGTGGTAACGTTAATGAGGGTGGTGATGCATTTGTATGTGTGTGTATGTGAAAGTGGCATTTTCAGAAATTTTGAGAAGTCAGGCAGAGATTAAGTTTTGCTATAGCAGATTGTGCATCTGAAGGCAGACTATAGGACATACCAATTTTATTTTATTTTTATTTATTTATTTATTTATTTATTTATTTATTTTTGAGATGGAGTTTCGCTCTTGGTACCCAGGCTGGAGTGCAATGGCGCCATTTCGGCTCACCGCAACCTCCGTCTCCTGGGTTCAGACAATTCTCCTGCCTCAGCCTCCTGAGTAGCTGGGATTACAGGCACGCGCCACCATGCCCAGCTAATTTTTTTTGTATTTTTTAGTAGAGATGGGGTTTCACTATGTTGACCAGGATGGTCTCAATCTTTGGACCTCGTTATCCACCCACCTTGGCCTCCCAAAGTGCTGGGATTACAGGCGTGAGCCACCGTACCCGGCGACATACCAATTTTATTAATGTGAAAGACCCATTTAGGTCTCCCATAAAAGCAAATGATTTTCATTAGGGTAAGTTTTGATGGGACAAAACAACGAATGAAGAAAAAGTTTTCAGAGTAAAAGAAAACAGAATTCGTAAGTCTTGAAAGAGTTGTGAGTTAATGTTACAAAATGTGAAGTAGTCTATTTAAAGCACCTCAGGAACATGGAACTGAATTTTCAGTCCTTGCAGTTAATACCTAACATTTATTTCATTCCTTATAGTAAATGAAAGCAATATAAAAAAGCAAGTTTCACACTTAATATTAATAATGGTTTGAAATTTTTATAGTGTTGTCTACTGTTTCAATCTTTTGTTATTGTTGTGGTTGTTCTGTTTTATTTTTTAAAATAGAGTCTCACTCTGTCACTCAGGCTGGAATGCAGTAGCATGATCACAGCTCACTGCAGCTCCAATATTCCCCAGCTCAGGTGATTTTCCCACCTCAGCCTCCCAAGTAGCTAGGACTACAGGCACATGCCACCATGCCCAGCTAATTTTTTGTATTTTTTGTAGAGACTGTTTTTTGCCATGTTGCCCAGGCTGATCACATACTGTTGGGCTCAAGTGATCTGCCCATCTTGGCCTCTCAAAGTGCTGAGATTACAGGTGTGAGCCATTACACACAGCCTATTACGTCTTAACCTTTGCATTTGAATCCCTGCATGTTTTTCATAAAAAGACTACAAAAATTTACTCTTGTTTAATCCTTTGACCTAATGTATCTTATTTTAGCTTTTGGCAGAGAATACTAAAGCATCTTAAAAATAGTTTTAATTCTATTTTGGTAGCAAATTACCAGAACACCTTTTAATATCTTATTCTCTCAGAAATCACCTATACTCCTGGCTTTACTGAACTTGTACTAAACTTTATCTTGACCTCCAGTTTTTGAACTGTTCACCTTTTACCAGTTCTTTCTGGCATTAAACAAGTTTATTCCCATTAACCACAGTCACCTTCTGTAAAGATCATTGTATTTATCTTTATATTTTCCTATGTACACTTTAGAAAAAACAGTCATGCCTGTAATCCCAGCACTTTGGGAGGCCAAGGCAGCAGATCACAAGGTCAGGAGATTGAGACCATCCTGATCAACATGGTGAAATCCCGTCTCGACTATAATACAAAAAATTAGCCGGGCATGGTGGAGTGTGCCTGTAGTGCCAGCCACTCTGGAAGCTGAGACAGAAGAATTGCTTGAATCTGGGAGGTGGAGGTTGCAGTGAGTTGAGATCATGCCACTGTACTCTAGCTTGGTGACAGAGCAAGACCCGGGGGAAAAAAAATGCCGGGCGCAGTGGCTCAGGCCTGTAATCTCAGCACTTTGGGAGGCAAAGGTGGGCAGATCATGAGGTCAAAAGATCGAGACCATCCTGGCCAACACAGTGAAACCCCATTTCTACTAAAATACAAAAATTAGCTGGGCCTGGTGGCATGTACCTGTACTCCCAGCTACTCGGGAGGCTGTGGCAGGAGAATTGCTTGAACCTGGGAGGCGGAGGTTGCAGTGAGCCAAGATCGACACTGCACACCAGCCTGGCGCCTGGCGACAGAGCAACGCTCTGTCTCAAAAAAAAGAAATACTATATGAAAACTTAATATCCGGCTTTTTGCACTTCACATTATATTAAAAGTACTTCCCATGCTGTTAAAACGCCTTATAAGTGCTATACAATTATTATTATTATTATTACTATTACCATTTTTAAGATACAGGGTCTCACTATGTTGTTTAGGCTGGCCTACAACTCATGGGCTCAAGTGCTTCACCCACATCAGCTTCCGAAGTACTTGGGACTACAGGATCACACCACCATGCCTGGCTATAAACTTTATTTACAAAAATAATAATTGCTTATTCTAAAAAATACAAAAAATACCGAAGTTTTCAAAAAAATTAAATTTAAAAAATACAAACTTAGAAATAAGATATAAACTTAAATTATTCTTTGGGACCCCTTTCACTGAAATGCTATTGATAAATCCTGTTAACAACTCTTTTTCTATATATAACCATTCTTCAACAAGCTATTTTTAAAAAACAAAATAGATCACATGATACTGTGGCACACAGTAAATACGGAGACATTTTTCCATGTAAGACCATACATATCTTATTTCAGACTCACAGTTCCTTACTGATGGACATTTTCTCTGCCACAACTTTTCACTATTACCCACAACATTGCAGTGAACATTGTTACACACATATCTTTGTATATTATATTCCTATAGTATAAAAGTTCTAAAAATGGAACTGTTGAGTTCAAGGACATCAAATTATTTCTAATGTCTGCATAACATTCCATTGACTAGATGTGCCATTCTCCTTTGATTGTTCCCCAGTTTTTTTTTTTTTTTTCATATTAAAAAGGAAAAATTCCATTGAGGGAAATGCTGTATACATGGTTTAAGGTAGCAGTGCTGACAGATGAGACTGGTAGACTTTAGAAAGACTGTCACATATGCTACATAGCTAAAAATAAATTTAAAAAAAATAACTAAGGCTGAGTACAGTGGCTCTTTCTTTTAATTTTTAGCACTTTGAGAGGCTGAGGTAGGAGGATTGCTTGAGCTCAGGAGTTTTGAGACCAGCCTGGGCAACATGGCAAGACCCCATCTCTAAAAAAAAAATAAAAAATTAACCAGGCCTAGTGTATTCCTGTAGTCCCAGAACCTTACGAGGCTGAAGTGGGAGGATCGCTTGAGCCTGGGAGGTTGAGGCTGCAGTGAGCCATTAACTGTGCCAAGGCACTCCAGTTTGGAAGACAGAGGGAGACACTGTCTCAAAAAAAAAAAAGTGTCAGCTGGGTGTGGTGGCTTACGCCTGTAATCCCAGCACTTTGGGAGGCAGAGGTGGAAGGGTCACTTGAGCCCAAGTTCAAGATCAGCCTGGGCAACATAGCAAGGCCCCATCTCAAAAAGGAAAGGAAAGAAAAAGCCTAAAGTGTTTTTTAAAAATATTTGTAGACTGCCTATACAAGGGTAGAATACCCACACTGAATTCTCTGTAGCTGTCAGCTGACCAATTTACCCATAAAATGTGCAAACAAAATATATACTACTTATTTTGTGTGCAGTTTGTTTTCATATGTGCTAAAAAGTAAGGTAATCAGCTGAATCAAGGAAGAACCAGGAATGATCAGAGGAAAAAATATTGCAAACTGCATGTAAAATAACTAGTGTGTGAAATAACCAACTAAACATCTCTGATTCCTTGTTTGACATTTATTTCTGTATGTTTCACTAATAGTTGTTCCTCTGACTCCAAACAGAAGAGTTAAACATGTGGCCTGAAATTGCATTCTTTCTGAGACCTAGAGTCTTGCGTTCTCAGTTAAACTTTCCTCATATAAGTGACTGAGCAATGTGGCTCATATACCACAATATAATACACAAAGATAAGTGTGCAACTGTATTCTTGGCAAAGGCTGAGTCTGCTTCTGATTCTGACTGAGCACATGGACAACTGTGTTCACAGAGATGGCAACAGTGGGTAAAACTGGTTTTGATTTTGCGGTCTATTTAGTGATTTCTGCTGGATGATAGTATTCTTAGTCACATGGCACCTGGCAGGGAATCTGGAATCTGGTTTCCTTATTGGTCTTTTGGTGTATGTTTATAATATGGTTAGACTTTGTGTCCCCACTCAAATCTATCTCATCTTGAATTGTAATCCTCATCAACCCCACATGTCAAGGGAGAGACCTGGTAGGAGGTGACTGGATCATGGGGACCATGTCCCCCATGCTGTTCTCATGACACTGAATTCAAATGAGATCTGATGGTCTTGTAAGTCTCTAACAGTTCTTCCTTTACAGACTCACTCTCTTTCACCTGCTGCCATGTAAGATGTGTTTTTTCCTCTTCCACCAGGATTGTAAGTTTCCTGAGGTCTCCCCAGCCATGCACAACTGTGAGTCAATGAAATCTCTTTTCTTATAAATTATCCAGTCTTGGGCAGTTCTTTATAGCAGTGTAAGAACAGACTATCATAGTTTATTGGTACTGAGGTAGTGGGGTACTGCTATGAAGACACTTGGAAATGTGGAAGCGACTTTGAAACTGGGTAACAGGCAGAGGCCAGAAGAGTTTGGAGTGCTCAGAAGAAAACAGAAAGATGTAGAAAAGCTTGGAACTTCCTAGAGACTTGTTGACCAATGGTTTTGACCAAAGTGCTGATTCTTTATAGCAGTGTGAGAACAGACTAATACAGTTTATTTATTTATTTTTTAATGTACTAATACAGGCTGCTCCTTTACTCTTCTTTTCCATTAGAAACTCAAGGCTTTTTTATGTTTGCTTATTATAGACCTAATACCTGTCACTATCTACAAAAATGGAATTCAATACCATAGAAGAAAAGAAAATTTACAACATTCTATGATCAGTTATCTTTGATTTCTACAAATAATTGAATAACTACAAATTAACATTACTTTGGAACTATAAAGTTAAAGAAAGGATGGTGAAAACATTTATTAAAAATTAGATGAAGCGAGTCAGAAAAATGTTTTCCAAAAGCCAAATAAAATAGTATTTAATAGTTTTCCAAATCTTAGGCAAGTTTACCATTTTAAAAACAAAGAAAATTCAATGTCATTATATAGGATATGGACACTGAAAAAAAAGTGTCTTTTCTGAGAATTACAATTCTCATTATATATTGTTGTTTAATGTGTTATCCCAAAACAGTAGATTAAAACAATAAACACTTGCTATCTCTTTTTCAGTAGAACTTGTTATCTCTTTTTTAGTAGAACAGGAATTTGGAAGTAGCTTAGCTGGATGATTCTGGCTAAGTGACTTAGTTGGATGGTTCAGGTTACTCTAAGGTGGCAGTCAAAATGTTAGCTAGGCTGCTGTGAACTGAAGGCTTGACAGATACTTGAGAATCACTGAAGTTTACTCATGTGGCTACTGTCAGGAGGCCTCTTTTCCACCATTTGGGCCTCCCAAGGGGCTTCTCAAGACATGGCAACTGGCTTCCTTGAGAGCAAGTCAAGTGAGCGAGAGCAACCGACATGGAAGCTGCGGCTCCTTTTTATGATCTAGTTTCTGAAATCACATACTATTACTTCTAATTTTATTTGTTAGAAATGAACTATTAAATCCAAACACACTCAGAGGGGAATTAGACTTCAACTCTTCAAAGGAAGAATCTCAAAGAATTTGTGAAAATATAGTTGCCACTACCACTCAACAATGGTATTTCTGCTGCAAGGAATATATGTTTTTGTTTCTGTAGCTGATCAACATTATTAATAGTTTGGTACCTGCTTCCATCTTAAATTCTGCTGCTTTATCAAAATTAGATTATCTATATCGTAGAAAAGGAAAAAATGTGTCATTTCATGGGTATATTTTTGAGCACACAAATTGATACATGCTGTCTACCCTATGGGCAGTATTAATAAATCAGGATAAAATCAGCTGGAACAAGCTCCTGTTTCAACTGGCTCATAAACATCATATTAGTATTTTAGGTGCCTGTATCATATTGGACTAAATAATACTCAAAAGTTTTTAACGTTTTTTTGTTTTTATGTATTTAAATGTATTGTCTCTTTAAGAAAAAAATATTGTTGCCAAAATGTAAACTGAGGTGAAAATCAGGTTAGTTGTGAGTTTAATTACCTTAGTCACTTGGTTAAAGAACAAAAAAAAAAAAAATTTTTTTTTTTAACAAACTTGAAAGGTTTAGTATCTGTAGTATCCGATATATAACTGTTTAGAGAAAGTTGGGCCAGAAATGGTGGCTCATGCCTGTAATCCCAGTTCTTTGGAAGGCCAAGGCAGAAGGATCACTTGAAGCCAGTAGTTTGTCACCAGCCTAGGTAACAGGCAACAGAGCAAGATCCTGTCTCTACTGAAAAATTAAAAATTAGCTGGGTGTGGTGGCCCCAGCCTTTAGTCCCAGCTACCCAAGAGGCTCAGGCAGGAGGATCGCTTTAACCCAGGAGTTTGAGGTTTAGTGAGCTATGATTATGCCACTACACTTTAGGCTGGGGAACAGAGCAAGGCTGTGTCTCTAACAACAACAAAAAAGATCACATAATAAATCTAATTAAATTAGCTATTTGGACAAATTAGCCTTGTTTAAAAACAGCTATTTATCTGGATTTTACCACCATGTAAGAATAACATTAGTATCATATAGTTCTGCAAACTATCATATATATTAGTATGATATAGTTGTGCAAAACCTATCATAGGTTTTTCCTGAAAAACCTAATCAACTTAAATTTCTCAAATTTCCTCTAATGGTTTCACAGATTGTATACATTAACATCACTACTTTCAAAATATAAAATTGTAAAATCATGTGTTTAACTAAGTTAAGACAATACCTTGATAAAAAGAGGTCAATTCTTATAATGTCATAAATCCTATAATGCTAAATATATCAGCTTCTATTGTAATTTTTAGACTGTAGCTAACCTTAAGATTTTAGACTAAAATTGAACTAATGAAAACTCTTTAGATTCTGAACAATTTCTAATTAAGATAAAAACACAAATGACTGATCATCAAACTTGTTTTTATAATTTACACTTGTGTCTTACATTTCTATGTCATAGAATAACCAATGAATAGGTTAAAGCAGGGGTCTCCAACCCCAGGGCCATGGACTGGTACTGGTCCTGGCCTGTTAGGAACTGGACCACAGCAGGAGGTGAGCAGCAGGCAAGGGAGCAAAGCTTCAAATGTATTTACAGCAGCTCCCCATCACTGGGATTGCTGCCTGAGCTCTGTCTCCTGTCAGATCAGCACTGGTATTAGATTCTCATAGGAGCACAAATCTATTGTGAACTGCACATGCAAGGAATCTAGGTTGCACACTCCTTCTAAGAATCTAATGCCTGATGATTTGAGGTGGAACAGTTTCATCCTGAAACCATCCCCTGTCCCCTAGTCTATGGAAAAATTGTATTCCACGAAACTGGTCCCTGGTCCCAAAAGGATTGAGGACTGCTGGTTTAAAGTATATATCTATATATACACACACACGCTTTTGGATGATGTTAACACACATGCTTATTTTTGCCAGTTAAAAAGGATCTGAATGTATATTCATAGATAAAAAGATTTTGGGGTATATGACTTTTTGTCTGTGTCTGAGAGGAAACAAAAGTTGGTTTCTTTGGGTAAGGCTGTATTTAATATATACAGCTGACAATATTCTAGGTACAACAGTTACAGGGAAAGAGAAATATGTATACAAGATAATTGATATACTTTGTTCATTATTAAGGGAACTGGTATAGCTTTGTTTTCAATTTTTTTTTCTAATTATTATTTTTATATATCTTTAGAGATGAGGCCTTACTTTGTCACCCAGGCTGGAGTGCAGTGGCAAAATGATAGCTCACTGCATACCTTAACTCCTGGGCTCAATTGATCCTTCTACCTCAGCCTCCCAAGTAGCTGGGACTACAGACACTCACCACCATGCCCAGCTAATTTCTTTGTATTTATTTTTTTTAGAGACAGAGTCTTGTATATTGCCCAGGCCTCAAGTGATCCTCCAGCCTCAGCCTCACAAACTGCTGAGATTCCAGGCACAAACCACCACCTCCAGCTGTTATAGCTTTTTAAAGATGATAAAAATAAATATAATAATAAATATAATAGATACACTGTCTTATTTAATACACTTTTTTTTTTTTTGAGACGGAGTTTCACTCTTGTTACCCAGGCTGGAATGCAATGGTGCGATCTCAGCTCACTGCAACCTCCGCCTTCTGGGTTCAGGCAATTCTCCTGCCTCAGCCTCCTGAGTAGCGGGGATTACAGGCACGCGCCACCATGCCCAGCTAATTTTTTTGTATTTTTAGTAGAGACGAGGTTTCACCATGTTGGCCAGGATGGCCTCTATCTCTTGACCTCGTGATCCACCCGCCTTGGCCTCCCAAAGTGCTGGGATTACAGGCTTGAGCCACCGTGCCCGGCCTATTTAATACACTTCTAAGGTTATGTTTAAATTTATTTAACATTTTTGAAATTTTAAATGGTATCATTTAATTCCACGTTCGTGTGTGTCTAAAGATATATTAACATCACAGAAATGATAAAACATTTCCCAAAAATGGATATATTTTTAATATTATATACTATTAAAATATTTTCCCTGTTTTTAGCCTGTTTTAAATCATTTTTAACCAGTTTGTTTCTTCTAAAAGATATGGATATTCTCACTTTCTTACTCTGCTTCAAATATTGTTACTCTGAGTAAACATTGTAACATTTATCTGCAGATGCATATCTCACAGTCATATGCTAAGGCAATAAGAAGTTTTCTCTTATAAACTTTCTAAAATTCAATTTTCACATGAAAAGTAAAATAGAAATTAATATTCTTAGTGCTAGCCAAATTTTAATTAGTTTACCCACTATTGCTACAAGGTGACTAAAACAAATGCCTTAAAAGACTTACATAACCAGCAGTAGCTTCAAAATTTTCTGCTGTAAAATATTGTTATCACTAGTTCATTCTACATAGCTCTGACATAAACAACATCTATACTAAGAATAGACATGCTTTTCTGTTGTTCGTGATTTTTACAAGCATGACAAAATTTTTTTTTTAATTCTTCAGGCATCACAACAAAATTTTAAAAAGAAAATTAAACCTTATCAAAAACAATCCAACATTCAAGGAAAATCTCAAGTTTTAGGATTAATCCATTCCAAACACATTAGTACAATTTAATAATATTAGTTTTTCTACTTTCTTATCAAATTCATTATATTAACTATTCGAAATTCCAAATTCTTAAAATCCCTAGTCCCTATTTTTCATTCTTACTTGCCTCTAAATTTAACAGAATCTGGAAGCCTTGTTCTCACAATATGGTTCACAGACCACCAGCATCAGCAACACCTAAGACCTTATTCAACATGCAGGCTCAGGCCCCAGTTTAGACAAACTAAATCAGAATCTGTATTTTAACAAGATTCTGAGGCAATTCATATGCACAATAAAATTGGATAAACACTGGACTAGACCTCATATCTTCCTTTCTTTTAACTTAAAACACACACTGTTTCCTGCTACTTGAAAAATTTTTAATATTTTATGTCATCTTCTCTTTGTTTTCCCTTTAGCTTCAAAGAAAAAGATTTCTTCCTCTATCCCAAAGCTAACCTCTCTCTATACTTGTGTTCTTGACCCATTCAATCTTTACTTAGGAACATACCTCCTTTCCTTTCCCTCTCCAATATGACTGCAGGGACTGAATTTCCTGCATTTTGTATGTCCAACATCTACCATAATAAAGACACAGTGTAGGTATATTTAATTCACAGATGGCTCCTTTCTGACTCTTCCAAATCAGGTGTTCCCTACTTAAAAATAAAACACAGTAATAACTTATCCTGCCATACCCTGGTGCTACTATATTGTTTGGTCTTTTCTTTCACTGTCGAACCCTTAGAGGTTTTCTCATTTAACAGATATTTGTTGACACTTGTGGGAAGAGCACTGTAGTTAGTGTTGTTACGAAAACAAAAATTAATTAAACAAAAAATAAAAGTCCCTACCATCATATTGCTTACCATCATTGAGGAGAAGGAATAAATGACTCACATGTGCTAAATACTAAAAGAGACAAAAATCCTAGGGCAGTGCTACGAAGAATAGTTTATAAACTCCCACTCAGCTCTGCATAGATTAGATGATTAAAAAGACAGATGCTGAATAACTGCTTACTGCTGTTTCCTTATCAACCCACCTCATAAACTTTTAAATTTGGTCCCTGCCTATAACATTCTAGTAAAACTGCCCGTTTCTACATCCCAGTGACATAGAATAATCAATTCCTCTACCTTGAACAAACTACAGACCTAGTACCCATATACACATGAAGCAAATATACTCCTTACTTTTTAGTCTAGGTTACTGACGACTATGATTCTCACCACACTGTAGTGAAATCTGTTAGGAAAAATAAAGCTAAATGGTAGCCAGCTAGGGATATCTGATTACTTGACTCCATTAACCCATAAAATACTCCTAATAGAAAGAGATACAAACTTGGAATATCAGTTATCTGTTCATCTATCTGTAATACGTCAGCACAAAAAAATCCACTGAATAGTAGAAACAAAAACAGAATTAAAAGTCTAAATATTCCAAAGTAAGAGATGAGCTAAACACACTGCAATAATACATGATATAATATTGAGTAGCTATCAAAGATCCCACTACAGATTATTTGATGTTAAAAGAAAAAAATGTTCAGGCTAGGTGCAGTGGCTCATGCCTATAATCCCAGCACTCCAGGAGCCCGAGGCAGAAGGATCACATTGAAGCCAGGAGTTTAAGACCAGCCTGGCCAACATGGTGAAATCCCATCTCTACTGAAAATACAAAAATTAGCCACGCATGGTGGTGTGCGGCTGCAATCCCAGCTATTAGGAAGGCTGAGGCAGGAGAATAACATAAACCCAAGAGGTGGAGTTTGCAGTGGGCTGAGGCGGTGCCACCGAGTTCCAGCCTGGGTGACAGAGGGAGACTCCATCTCAAGAAAGCAAAAAATAGTTAAGTAAAAATGGGGAAACTTTCATTGGTGGAAAAAAGAATCTACACCTGTATACATAAATTGAAATGATAATGAAAGTATAGGCAACAATTAGCACCAAGGATCACTTTTTAAAAAAAAATAAAAAATAGGCAGGGCACAGTGGCTCACGCCTGTAATCCAAGCACTTTGGAGGCCAAGGTGGGCGGATCACATGAGGTTGGGAGTTCAAGACCAGCCTGACCAACATGATGAAACCCTGTCTTAAAAAAAAAAAATAAATAATAACAAAAAAAAAAAAAGAAAGAAAAAGAAAGCATAGGCAACAAAATATTAATTGCAGACCTCTAGGAGTAAGATAAATTTTTTGAGAATGCTGGGAAGATGGCCGCCTAAGAACAGCTCAGGACTTCAGCTCCCAGTGAAAGTGCAGAGGGTGAGTGGACGCCGCATTTCCAGACGAACTCTTATTGCCCACAGACCAGGAGATACCCAGGCAGAGGGGTCGCCAGCGTCGCAGTCCCAGCCGGTGCGGCTGTTTTGGCCCCCTTGGGGCTGATTCCCCCCGCGCGGCTGCTGTGACCACTCCCTGTTGCTGCGGTTCTCCGTACAAAAGACACTGGTCTGGGAGCCCTCTTAGCTGGCGAGCAGACCTCTGAGACGGCAGAGTTGCCCATTCATCTGAAATAGCGAGTCAGGCCAGGAGATTCCTAGGCAAAAAATCCGCCAGGAGCCGGCGCCGCAGTTCGAGCCGACTCCGTGAGTCGCAGCATGGGAGATCCCGGCGCCTTTTCAACAAGAGACCGGAACGCGGGGTCGTTCAACTTAAAAGAAAAGACTCTAAGTCAGGGAGCCAGGTGATCAGGCTCCGTTGGTCCCACCCCTCCACCCCCAACAACAATGACAACAAAAACAGTAATTGGAAACCCTCTGGGTTGAGCCCTCCAAACCAAGCACAGCTGAACCAGGACGATCCGGCTCCGTGGGGGAGGGGCTTCCGCCAATACTGAGAGTCTCCACCGCTACGGGAGGCAGGCTGCCTCTGCCGAGGCAACCCGCCGTTGCCGAGGCAACCTGCCACAACAGAGAGAATCCGCCATAACAGAGGCGGGGCCACCGTTGCCGAGACAGTTCTAACTACCCCCATATAAAAAGGACTACAGGGAAGAGCTCAGGGCAGCTGGGCGGAGCCCACAGCAGCTCAGCAAAGCCCCTGCGGGCAGGCAGTGGCTAGGCCTGCTGCTAGCTGGGCGGGTCAGACCTGAAAGAAAAATCAAAAAAGGCAGTAGTGCAACGGAAACTCATAAAGCTCCAACTCCCTGGGACAGAGACAGACAACAGGTGGATAAACCCACAAAAATGGGAAGAAACCAGCGCAAAAAGGATGAAAACTCCTGAAACCAGAACACCTCTCCTCCTAAAAGGGATCACAACTCCTCACCAGCAAGGGAACCAGACCGGATGGAGAAGGAGGGTGATGAAATGACAGAATCAGACTTCAGAAGGTGGGTAGTAAGAAACTACAATGAGCTAAAAGAACATGTTCTAACCCAACGCAAAGAAAATAGGAACCTTGAAAAAAGATTGGACGAACTGCTGACAAGAATGGACAGCATAGAGAGGAGTATAAGTGAATTGATGGAGCTGAAAAACGCAACACGAGAACTTCGTGAAGCATGCACAAGCTTCAACAGCCGAATTGACCAAGCAGAAGAAAGGATATCAGAGGTCGAAGATCAACTCAATGAAATAAAAAGAGAAGGCAAGAACAGAGAAAAAAGCACAAAAAGGAATGAACAAAATCTTCAAGAAATGTGGGACTATGTGAAAAGACCTAATCTACGTCTGATAGGTGTACCTGAATGTGATGAAGAGAATGAATCCAAGCTGGAAAATACTCTTCAGGATATTATCCAGGAAAACTTCCCCAACCTAGTAAGGCAGACCAATATTCAAATCCAGGAAATACAGAGAACACCACAAAGATATTCCTCAAGAAGAGCAACCCCAAGGCACATAATCGTCAGATTCACCAGGGTTGAAATGAAAGAGAAAATGTTAAGGGCAGCCAGAGAGAAAGGTCGGGTTACCCACAAAGGGAAGCCCATTAGACTCACAGCAGATCTCTCAGCAGAAACCCTACAAGCCAGAAGAGATTGGGGGCCAATATTCAACATCCTTAAAGAAAAGAACTTTCAACCCAGAATCTCCTATCCAGCCAAACTAAGCTTCATAAGTGAAGGAAAAATAAAATCCTTTGTGAACAAGCAAGCACTCAGAGATTTCATCACCACCAAACCTGCTCTACAAGAACTCCTGAAAGAGGCTCTACACATATTAAGGAACAACCAGTACCAGCCACTCCAAAAACACACCAAATGGTAAAATAGCATCAACACAATCAAGAATCTGCATCAACTAACCAACAAAACAGCCAGGTAGCATCAAAATGACAATATCAAATTCACACATAACAATACTATCCCTAAATGTCAATGGACTAAATGCCCCAATCAAAAGACACAGACTGGCAAATTGGATAAAAAGCCAAAACCCATCAGTGTGCTGTATCCAGGAAACCCATCTTACATGCAAGGATACACAAAGGCTCAAAATAAAAGGATGGAGGAAGATCTACCAAGCAAATGGAGAGCAAAAAAAGGCAGGAGTTGTAATTCTCATCTCTGATAAAATAGACTTTAAAGCAACAAAGATCAAAAGAGACAAATAAGGAAATTACATAATGGTAAAAGGATCACTGCAACAAGAAGAGCTAACGATCCTAAATATACACGCACCCAATACAGGAGCACCCAGATACATAAGGCAAGTTCTTAATGACTTACAAAGAGACTTAGACTCCCACACAATAATAGTGGGAGACTTTAACACCCCATTGTCAATATTAGACAGATCATCCAGACAGAAAATCAACAAGGATATCCAGGACCTGAATACAGACCTGGAACAAGCAAACCTAATAGACATTTACAGAACTCTCCACCCCAAATCCACAGAATATATATTCTTCTCAGCACCACATCACACCTACTCTAAAATTGACCACATAATTGGCAATAAATCACTCCTCAGCAAATGCAAAAGAGCAGAAATCATAACAAACAGTCTCTCAGACCACAGTGCAATCGAGTTAGAACTCAGAATGCAGAAACTAACTCAGAACCGCACAGCTTCATGGAAACTGAACAACTTGCTCTTGAATGTTGACTGGATAAACAATGAAATGAAGGCAGAAATAAAGATGTTCTTAGAAACCAATGAGAACGAAGACACAACATACCAGAATCTCTGGGACACATTTAAAGCAGTCTCTAGAGGAAAATATATAGCAATGAGTGCCCACATGAGAAGAAAGGAGAGATCTAAAATTGACACCCTATCATCAAAATTGAAAGAGCTAGAGGAGCAAGATCAAAAAAACTCAAAACCTAGCAGAAGACAGGAAATAACTAAGATCAGAGCAGAACTGAAGGAAATAGAGACACAAAAAACTCTTCAAAAAATCAATAAATCCAGGAGCTGGTTTTTTGAAAAGATCAACAAAATAGACAAACCACTAGCCAGATTAATAAAAAAGAAAAGAGAGAATAACCAAAGTGATGCAATAAAAAACGATAAAGGGGATATCACCACAGATTCCACAGAAATCCAAACCATCATCAGAGATTATTACAAACAACTCCATGCACATAAACTAGTAAACCTGGAAGAAATGGATAAATTCCTGGACACCTGCATCCTCCCAAGCCTAAACCTGGAAGAAGCCGAAACCCTGAATAGACCAATAACATGGTCTGAAGTTGAGGCAGCAATAAAGAGCCTACCACTCAAAAAAAGCCCAGGTCCAGATGGGTTCACAGCTGAATTCTACCAGACATACAAAGAGGAGCTGATACCATTCCTTCTGAAACTATTCCAGACAATCCAAAAAGAGGGAATTCTTCCCAAATCATTTTACGAGACAAACATCATCCTGATACCAAAACCCGGCAGAGACTCAACAAGAAAAGAAAATTTCAGGCCAATATCCATGATGAACATAGATGCAAAAATCTTCAATAAAATACTGGCAAACCGATTGCAACAGCATATCAAAAAGCTCATCCACCATGATCAAGTAGGATTCATCCCGGGGATGCAAGGCTGGTTCAACATACGCAAGTCCATAAACGTAATTCACCACATAAACAGAACCAAAGACAAAAACCACATGATTATCTCAATTGATGCAGAGAAGGCTTTTGACAAAATTCACCAACCTTTATGCTAAAAAACCCTCAATAAACTAGGTATTGACGGAACGTATCTCAAAACAATAAAAGCTATTTACGACAAACCAACAGCCAATATCATACTGAATGGGCAAAAACTGGAAGCATTCCCTTTGAAATCTGGCACTAGACAAGGGTGCCCTCTCTCACCACTCCTATTCAATATAGTACTGGAAGTTCTAGCCAGAGCAATCAGGCAAGAAAAAGAAATAAAGGGTATCCAAATTGGAAAGGAGGAAATCAAATTGTCTCTATTTGCAGATGACATGATTGTATATCTGGAAGACCCCATCATCTCAGCCCAAAATCTCCTGAAACTGATAAACAACTTCAGCAAAGTCTCAGGATACAAAATCAACGTGCAAAAATCACAAGCATTCCTATACACCAGTAATAGACTTCAAGAGAGCCAAATCAAGAACGAACTGCCATTCACAATTGCTACAAAGAGAATAAAGTACCTAGGAATACAACTAACAAGGAATGTAAAGGACCTCTTCAAGAAGAACTACAAGCCATTGCTCAACGAAATAAGAGAGGATACAAACAGATGGAGAAACATTCCATGTTCATGGTTAGGAAGAATCAACATTGTGAAAATGGCCATACTGCCCAAAGTAATTTACAGATTCAACGCTATTCCCATCAAGCTACCAATGATCTTCTTCACAGAACTGGAAAAAAACACCTTAAACTTCATATGGAACCAAAAGAGAGCCCGCATAGCCAAGTCAATTCTAAGCAAAAAGAACAAAGCAGGAGGCATCACACTACTGGACTTCAAACTATACTACAAGGCTACAGTAATCAAAACAGCATGGTGCTGGTACCAAAACAGAGATATAGACCAATGGAACAGAACAGAGGCCTCAGAGGAAATACAACACACCCACAACCATCTGATCTTTGACAAACCTGACAAAAACAAGCAATGGGGAAAGGACTCCCTGTTTAATAAATGGTGTTGGGAAAACTGGCTAGCCATGTGCAGAAAGCAGAAACAGGACCCCTTCCTGACACCTTACACCAAAATTAACTCCAGATGGATTAAAGACTTAAACATCAGACCTAATACCATAAAAACCTTAGAAGAAAATCTAGGCAAAACCATACAGGACATAGGTGTAGGCAAGGACTTCATGACCAAAACGCCAAAAGCAATGGCAACAAAAGCCAAAATAGACAAATGGAACCTAATCAAACTCCACAGCTTCTGCACGGCAAAAGAAACAGTCAGTAGAGTGAATCGACAACCAACAGAATGGGAAAAAATTTTTGCAGCCTACCCATCTGACAAGGGGCTGATATCCAGAATTTACAAAGAACTAAAGCAGATCTACCAGAAAAAATCAAACAAGCCTATTCAAAAATGGGCAAGGGATATGAACAGATACTTTACAAAAGAAGACATACAGGAGGCCAACAAACATATGAAAAAATGCTCATCATCACTGGTCATCAGAGAAATGCAAATCAAAACCACATTGAGATACCATCTCACACCAGTAAGAATGGCGATCATTAAAAAATCTGGAAACAACAGATGCTGGAGAGGATGTGGAGAAATAGGAACACTTTTACACTGTTGGTGGGAATGTAAATTAATTCAACCATTGTGGAAGACAGTGTGGCGATTCCTCAAGGACCTAAAAATAGAAATCCCATTTGACCCAGCAATCCCATTACTGGGTATACATCCAAAGGATTATAAATCATTCTACTACAAGGACACGTGCACACGAATGTTCATTGCAGCACTGTTTACAATAGCAAAGACCTGGAACCAACCCAAATGCCCAACGATGATAGACTGGATAGGGAAAATGTGGTACATATACACCATGGAATATTACGCAGCCATCAAAAACGATGAGTTCACGTCCTTTGTAGGGACATGGATGAACCTGGAAACCACCATTCTCAGCAAACTGACACAAGAACAGAAAATCAAACACCGTATATTCTCACTCATAGGTGGGTGTTGAACAATGAGAACACATGGACACAGGGAGGGAAGCACTACACACTGGGGTCCGTTGGGGGGAAATGGGGGAGGAACGGGGGGGTGGGGAGGTGGGAAGAGATAGCATGGGGAGAAATGACAGATACAGGTGAGGGGACGGAAGGCAGCAAACCACACTGCCAAGTGTGTACCTATGCAACAATCTTGCATGTTCATCACATGTACCCCAAAACCTAAAATGCAATAAAAAAAAAAAATTTTTTTGAAATACAAAAAAGCAAAAAATTATCCTTTATGCTTTTTCATATTTTTCAAATATTCTATAAGGAGCATGTATAATCTTTTTACAATCAGAAAACTTAAGACGACATTATGAAAGATACAGTTAAGAGAAAAGTACCTTCAAAAATCATTTTACAAGTAGTAGGCTGTGATATATAAGAACAAATGGTGCTTTCCAATTTTCATTCTCCCCAAGCTCTGAGCTGCATTTAACACTACTGATGATTCCTTAAAATCCCTCACCACTTGATTCTAAAACCTAGTTCTAAAACCATACTTCCTTTGCTTTATTTGGTTATATCTTCTGCTGCTATTCCCTAAATGGGATTGTATAACAAGATTTGATCCTACCCTTTCTCTTGCTCCGTATTTCATTCACTAGAGAGACCATCCATTCTCAGCAATTACTTTAGCACACAACTTCCAGTATCTACATCTCCAGTTATATTCATGTCTTTTAAATAATACTCTTCTAATTCAAGTAGAATATTCTATCTTCCTTTACCAAAAATTCTTACTTCCCAACAAATCAACTTCCTCCTTCTAGGCTTTCTTATGTCTTTTCATGGATCTATGATGCATTTAGTTAACACTGTTCAAATTTTAGAGTTATTCTTCTTTCTCTCCCTCTCCTCCAACACTTAGTCACTAAATCCTTTGAAATAGCTCTTGCATCCATCCCTTTTTGCCTAATGCTGATACCCTGCTAATTCTCAGAAAACTGAACAACTCACATCTAAATCAGTCCAATAAGTATCTAACCGGTTTTCCAGTCTCCAATATCTAGCTTTTCTAAAAACAAACAAAAACCCTACACATTGCTGCTTTTGTGATTTTTTTCTAAACACTGCTTTTATTAAAAACTGCTACAAAGAGCATAAAATACCCAAGAATACAACCAACAAGGAACATAAAGGACCTCTTCAAGGAGAACTACAAACCACTGCTCAATGAAATAAGAGAGGACACAAACAGATGGAGAAACATCCCATGTTCATGGTTAGGAAGAATCAATATCGTGAAAATGGCCATACTGCCCAAAGTAATTTATAGATTCAATGCTATCCCCATGAAGCTACCAATGATCTTCTTCACAGAACTGGAAAAAAACACCTTAAACTTCATATAGAACCAAAAGAGAGCCCGCATAGCCAAGTCAATTCTAAGCAAAAAGAACAAAGCAGGAAGCATGACGCTACCTGATTTCAAACTATACTACAAGGCTACAGTAATCAAAACAGCATAGTACTGGCACCAAAACAGAGATATAGACCAATGGAACAGAACAGAGGCCTCGGAGGCAATGCCACACATCTATAACCATCTGGTCTTTGACAAATCTGACAAAAACAATCAGTGAGGAAAGAAGTCCCTGTTTAATAAATTGTGTTGGGAAAACTGGCTAGCCATGGACAGAAAGCAGAAACTGAACCTCTTCTTGACACCTTAGACTAAAATTAACTCCAGTGGATTAAAGACTTAAACATAAGACCTAACACCATAAAAACCCTAGAAATAAAATCTAGGCAAAACCATTCAGGACATAGGCGTAGGCAAGGACTTCATGACCAAACCACCAAAAGCGTTGTCAACAAATGCCAAAATAGACAAATGGGACCTAATCAAACTCCACAGCTTCTGCAAGACAAAAGAAACAGTCATTAGAGTGAATCGGCAACCAACAGAATGGGAAAAAATTTTTGCAGTCTACCCATCTGACAAAGGGCTGATATCCAGAATCTACAAACAACCAAAACAGATTTACAAGAAAAAAACAAATGATCCCATTCAAAAGTGGGCAAAGGATATGAACAGACACTTTACAAAGGAAGACATACATGAGGCCAACAAACATATGAAAAAATGCTCATCATCACTGGTCATTAGAGAAATGCAAATCAAAATCACATTGAGATACCATCTCATGCCATTTTGAATGGTTATCATTAAAAAATCTGGAGGTAACAGATGCTGGAGAGGATGTGGAGAAATAGGAACACTTCTACACTGTTGGTGGGAGTATAAATTAGTTCCACCATTGTGGAAGGCAGTGTGGCATTTCCTCAAGGATTAGAAATAGAAATTCCATTTGACCCAGCAATCCCACTACTGGGTATATATCCAAAGGATTATAAATAGTTCTACTACAAGGACACATGCACACGAATGTTCACTGCAGCACAGTTTACAACAGCAAAGACCTGGAACCAACCCAAATGCCCATCGATGATAGACTGGATAGGGAAAATGTGACACATATACACCATGCAATATTATGCAGCCATCAAAAACGATGAGTTCGTGTCCTTTGTAGGGATATGGATGAACCTGGAAACCATCACTCTCAGCAAACTGACACAAGAATAGAAAATCAAACACCGCATGTTCTCACTCATAGGTGGGTGTCAAACAATGAGAACACATGGACACAGGGAGGAGAGCATCACACACTGTTGTCTGTCGGTGGAGGGTAAGGGAGGGACAACAGGGGTGGGTGGGGAGGTTTGGGAGAAATAACACGGGAAGAAATGCAGGATATATGTGACGGGGGGATGGAGGCAGCAAACCACCTTGTCATGTTATGCAACAATCCTGTATGATCTGCACAAGTACCCCAGAACCTAAAGTACATAAAACAAACAAAAAAAATGAGCTATACAGTCATGAAAAGATATAAAGGAAACTTAAATGCATATTTTTAAATGAAAGAAACCAATGTGAAAATGCGAGCTAATGTATAACTGCAACTATGTGACACTCTGGAAATGACAAAACTACAGAGATAGAAAAAAGATCATTCGTTGCTAAGGGATGGGAATGGGGTCAGGGAGGGAAGAATCAACATGCAGAGAACAGAACATTTTTAGGGCAGTGAAACTATTGTTACGATATTATAATGGTGGATACAAGACATGGATACATTTGTCAAAACCCCATAGAATGTACACACAAAAGTGTGAACCTGAATGTAAACTATGGGCTTTGGGTGATTTATGCTAATGTGGGTTCACTGATAATGTACCCTAAAGTGCAGAATGTAGTGGATTAGATTGTTCTTGTGTGAACAGGGATATATGGGAACTATATGTATTTTCTGTTCAAATTTGCTGAGAACCAAAACTACTTTAAAAAACAAAGTCCAAGGCTGGCCAGGATGGCTCACACCTGTAATCCCAGCACTTTGGGAGCCTGAGGCAGGCAGATCACAAGGTCAGGATATTGATACCATCATGGCCAACATGGTGAAACCCCTTCTCTACTAAAATACAAAAAGCCAGGCATGGTGGCCCACGCCGGTAATCTCTGCTACTTGGGAGGCCGAGGCAGGGAAACTGCTTGAACCCAGGAGGCGGAGTTTGCAGTGAGCTGAGATCACACCACTGCACTCCAGCCTGGTGACAGAGCAAGACTCTGTCTCAAAAAAATAAAAATAGGGCCGGGCGCGGTGGCTCAAGCCTGTAATCCCAGCACTTTGGGAGGCTGAGGCGGGTGGATCATGAGGTCAAGAGATCGAGACCATCCTGGTCAACATGGTGAAACCCCATCTCTACTAAAAATACAAAAAATTAGCTGGGCATGGTGGCGTGTGCCTGTAATCCCAGCTACTCAGGAGGTTGAGGCAGGAGAATTGCCTGAACCCAGGAGGTGAAGGTTGCGGTGAGCCGAGATTGTGCCATTGCACTCCAGCCTGGGTAACAAGAGCAAAACTCCGTCTCAAAAAAAAAAAAAAAAAAGAAAAAAAGAAAAATAAATAAAGTCCAATAGTTAAAAATATATGTATATATATTTCAAAAAAAACTTTACACATCAAACTGTTTGGATATTTATTTCCTGTCCTCTATTAAGATAGTTCCTCTAAGATCTTTTCTGAACAAGTAATTATAGCTTGATTTCTGGGTTAAGTTTTAATTTAACCACAGTATCTTTCAAAAGCAAAATATGCCTATGCTGGCATTTCAGAAATGCACTCATCTTCAGATTCTTGCTGCTTTGGCTAGCACCAGAATCTTTTTAATAACATATACACTGACGTGTTAGGCTTGACACATGACAAGCAGTCTGAAAATTAATGCTTTGAAAAAAGTCATCACTGCCAGATAATGCGTATAACACATGGAAACAAACATATAACCAGATTATATAAATCTGAAAATTATTTCCACAAAATCTATAAATTTTGGAATTGGAAGGAACCATAGAGAAGACTCAGTTCACCTACTCCCATTTGAGGTCTACTGCAGAAGATCCGAAATCATTATTTGCAAGATATTATCTCCATACTTTACCCCATCTACATCTCCAGTATCATCTGCTGCCTTCCACTCCACTAGACCCCTTGTGTCTGCTGTGCAAAAACTCCCCATTCTCTTATTAATTTGCTAAGTTCTTTCATATAATCAGTGTCTCTAAACATGCTGTTTCTTTAGTCTGAAATTCACTGGGATCTAGCCACACTTAGCAAACTCCTATTCATCTTTCACCACTGTTTAAATAATAATTAGGTAGATGAAAGACTTAATTTAAGAAAAGTTTGACCATAAAATTCTGACTGTGGAATAGTTTTAAATACAAAAAGAACTGTAATAAAATCTTGAACTTTATTTAGTAGGTAGTTGGTTGCTGTTACTGGTCTAGCAATTTTGTGGGGGGAGGTTATTGTAGGATATAGCATATGAATAAATACGACTGATGTTGGGAAGCAGGAGTTTTATTGTGAGTGAAGGGAGATTCAAACATGGAATAAAGAAAGATGAGGAAGAAACTAGTACTGGAGTACTAGTTTGAATTGGAGCTATTAGCATAAATTCATTAAAAAACAAACAAAAACCAGGTACTCCTTGTACTGGTTCTGTCCACTGAAAGGGTCAAACCACAATGGCAAGAAATAGCAATGAGCAAATCTCTACTCAGACTTCTGTTTTCAAATACCACTGTCCACTAAATAGGCAGTACTAGGACTTCTGAAAAAATGGCTGATTCCAGGTCTGCAGCAAGAGAAAACCAAAGTAAGTCTAGGCATCATGTTCCTCTTGTTTCATTTTGTTTTTGAATCTGGGTCTCCCTCTGTTGAGCAGGCTGGAGTACCATGGCACAATAATGGCTCACTTCTGCAGCCTGGAACTCCTTGGCTCAAGCAATCCTCCCACTTCAGCCTCCAAAGTAGCCTAGACTACAGGCATGCACAACCATGCCTGGGTTAAGTTTTTTTATTTTTGTAGAGATTGGGATCTCACTATGTTACCCAGGCTGGTCTGGAACTCCTGGCCTCAAGGAATCGTCCCGAGAATGTTATGTTAAGGAAGTGCTCAGACTTAAAGAACAGTAATGTTAAAAGGACAGAGGAGCCAGCCACTAGTCAAATTTGGAACAGTTTTAGCATACAAAAGTCAAATAATTTTTAGTAACAAAAAATAATATGTACTTAATTATTACAAATAGAAGGAAAAAATTGCAGGTAGAAAACAGAGAAGAAATGTTACAATATTTTAAATTACTTTTTGTAATTTATTTATTATTATTATTTTTTTTTTGAGACGGAGTCTCGGAGTCTCGTTCTGCTGCCTAGGCTGGAGTGCAGTGGTACAATCTCAGTTCACTGTAACCTCTGCTTCCTGGTTCAAGAGATTCTCTTGCCTCAGCCTCCTGAGTAGCCGAGATTACAGGTGCATGCCACCACATCTGGCTAATTTTTCTATTTAGTAGAGACAGGGTTTTACCATGTTGGTCAGGCTAGTCTTGAACTGCTGACCTCAGGTGATCTGCCTGCCTCAGCCTCCCAAAGTGCTGGGATTACAGGCATGAGCCACCACACCCAGCCTTTGTAATTTAAAAATTACGATTTGTAAGCCCCCAGTGTAATAAATGATACAGGTAAAGACCATTGGTGGATGCTAAACACAGTGGGTGAAAAGTTCTTGGGGTATTTTTAGGGTCTCAAAGTATCATTTTACTGATTATATGCTAATTTTAAAGAGGAAAATACAACTTTACAATGGAGAGATCTAGCTATTACTACCTTATCCAAAGCTATTACTACCTTACAGTTGGACTGTAAGATACACACTTTTTTTTTTTTTTAATTGTACGTTAGGTTCTGGGGTACATGTGCAGATCATGCAGGATTGTTGCACAGGTACATACATGGCAAAGTGGTTTGCTGCCTCCATTCTCCACCCCCCATCACCTGTATCTGGCATTTCTCCCCGTGTTATCCCTCCCCAACCTCCCCACTGCCTCTCCACTCTAAACAGCAAAATTAAGCATCATTAGTGATAGGGCAACCTCATATCATTTGCCTCATAATGTAATGTACTGTGAAGTTCACACTACTTATCTTCTACTTAATGTATACATATCTTCTATGTATTATTTTCCTAAAAATATTTATTTTGAATCTAATCAAGGAAACAATCAGATAAATTTAAAACCTGGGGCATTCTATCAAAATACGCCAAACTCTTTTTTAAAAAGGCCAATGCCGTGAAAAAAAAAAAAAGAAACAAACAAGTAGGATATTATTCCAGATAAAACTAAAAGGGACATTAAGCACATAAACCTTGACTGGATCCTGGATGATAAAAGTAAAACGAGAAATATAAAACGCTTTTGGAGACAATTGGAGAAATTTACAGGTTGTCTGTTATATACTACTGAATTACTACTGATGTTTGAGGTGAAATAATGATTTATGGTTATAAAGGAGAATGTAAGTCTTAGGAGACATATGCTGAAATATTTAGGAGTGAATCTCAAGATATCCACAATTTACTTTCAAATGGTTCAGCAAATACGAAGGAAATATATCAAGATGTTACAACTGGTAAAAATAGATGAAGTATATGGGTATTCATTGTACTCTTAACTTGTAGATTGGGATTTATTTTAAATAAAAGCTTTGGGGGGAAAACCTCAGTTCAAATGTCACATCTTCTGTGGAGGCTTTTTTTGTACTTTTCTAGTGGAATTATTTTTTTCTATCTTCAGTATTCCTGCAGGATTCTGTTTATATTTAGACTTTAGAACTTAACAAATTTGTTAATCGCTAATTCCTAGGTCTTATCTTTTTCCTATGCTGTGTGAAACTGGCCTCATCCTCATTCCCAGAATTTAGCTCTTTATCTGGCACCTACTAGGTATTCAATGTTTGTTGTATGAATGAGGTAACATGCGACAGTAACAAGCTAAAACTGAATCTTGATATTGTCTATATCACCAGTCTCAAATTTAATCAAATCTATCAAGCAGGAACCCTATGAAATGGTCCTTTGTGACCTGTACCATTATAATGAGTACCCACATTAACATTCAGATTGATTTAAAATTGATTTAAAACAAAGCATAACATGTTTCCCTCAAGGAGGCCGACCCTTAAGTTATCACAGGCATATTTTAATTTTAAATTCTTCACACTTTTGACTCAAAAAATTAGAGAAGCATACCTGCTCTATATCCTTGGAAGTGGAGGTCTGGTTTTCTCCCATGATTCCAGGCTGCTCATTTTCCCATGGTAATTTATTTTTTCCCTTTCCTGCACTTAATACCCTTCGGGTACAGATAGTTGGACTGTAAGATCCATAAATTTGCATGCTATCCCTCATGTGGTCACCACAGTGGCAGTGTGCACTCTGAGTTCTGTTACCAGCCAGAAGCCAGTCCGTATCTGCTCCATATGCCAAATGGTTTGATCTACCCTGGGCAGAAGATGGCATGAGTACTGCATATTCCACAAATCCCTGCTCTGTTAGCCTTGGTAAGGTTTTCCTAGCCAGTCTGGCCTGCACAGCATTCATCACTCCATCTCCATTATCTTGCAGTTCAACAGTATCCACAGCTTTAAAAAGGATGCTGGTTTTACCTGAGCCCATTGATGATGCCAGTACAGCAAAAGCTTCTAAAGCTGCTTGGCGTACCCTGCGTTTGCTATCTACAAGAGCTGGGGCAAGATCAAAGGACAGTTTGGGCAAGTCAAAATCCTCACTAGGATAAGTCAGCAGGGAGCAGATGCATATGTTCACCACCTCCTCTCTCACTCTGGAATGCTTATGTTTGAGATGTTCCAGGAGTAAACAAAGCACCTGCTGAGGTCCTACTTCCTTCATTAGCTTAAGGAAGATTTTCATGTATTCTTGTTTGATCACCAACTTGTTGTCTGCCAGCACTTTGACAGAAGCTGCTATAACTGGTCCCAAAAACTGCTGTACCTGTTCTCCAAGGCGAGTAACCAGTAAATGCAGGACTTGAAGTGTGCCATGGACCACTTTGAAGTTAGAATCATCTAACAAATTATATAGCAAACTAATGAAGCCAACAAGACTAGAATGAGGAGTAGAACTAGGGTTAAATTTTCCCAGCACCTGCTTTAGTTCTTCGACGGCCTGAGTCCGGTTCTTATAATCTTCCTGATCCAACAATCGTGAATGCAGCTCCTGAGGAATAATCCCAAATTTAAGATTGCTGTTGGAAAGAGTCACTGGACAGGGAAGGGGATCTTGAGGAAATCCAGAGGCTTCAAGTTCCAAATAATAAGGAACCTCACCTCCAAACTGGGACTCCAGGCGGCGATTGTAGTGTCTCCTCAGGGCAGAGGGCAGACGAGAAATATAAGACTGAAATCTGTCTTGGCCAAGTCGCTCCCCAATTTGTTGAAGTGCGGAGAAAGCTGTCTCAGATTCTTCTTCTGTCTCCTGATCACCAAGCTTTCGGGCTAGGGATATTATCACCTCGGTGAGATCCAGACCAAGTAACAAGTCCTCAGTAGTAAGCAAGATGGGGAGCAGCAGTGCTGTGGAAGCTCTAAGTCGTGCATCGGTACTTTCCAGTCCTTGCTGTATAAGCGTTCTCAGCACCTCTCCAGAACTACGTTTCAGACATATATGCAGGATCTGCAGCGCATCTTTCCGCAAGGCTGGATTCTCTTCCCGTAAAGAGACAACTAGTTGAGGCAAAAGTGCTAAGCTAAAGGCCTCTTCCAGCTGGCCTGCCTCCCCCTGACCCCGGAGAACGTCTGAGAGAAATTGCAAGCAGAGTCGCTTCTCATCACTACCTCCTTCCACAAGCACTCGGCCGAGTGCCCGATACAAAGCTTCCTTGCGTCGGGGGAAGCCAAGTCGACCGCCCCGCCTCGGCAAAGCAGCTTGCAAAGCCTGAAAAGCCTCAGAAGGATCCGGTGCGGTGCGGAGGAGTTGAAGGAGCCGAGTCTCCTCTTCATCTCCCCCAGACAAACTGCCTCCAGACCCAGACCAGCTGCTAGAGACTGCCTCCGAGGGCATCAAGAGGGCCGAGGCCAGAGGCGAGGTTGTAGTGGGGCAGGAACCGTGGTCCCCCGCAGCTCCACGGCAGCAGTAGTTTTTCTCTCCTCTCATAATGCCCCCAACTCGACTATCATCAGTCTCTGAGGCGGAAGGACGACTGCGTCTCTGGAGCTGAGAGGCACAGAGGACTGGAAAGGGCGGCAGCAGAAGCAGCGCGGAGGACGCAGCCGCCATGCAGGGTCGTCAGGTAGCGGTGGCTGGAAGAAACCATTGCCGTCTCCGACGGGCTCGATGGAGCCCAGACTTCCAGATCCTCTCCAAGGCCCAAACTGCAGAAGAGGAAAAAGGTCAGCTTCAACCTGCCGCCAGGCCGCCCCCACCTCCGGGAGGCAGCCTCTGGCAAAATGGCCCCCGTCTGCGCCCTAGCCCCCACAGCTGCCACCGGGCGTAACCAGGGGCACCACGTGACCAAACCGATCGCTTCCATGGTGATGTACCCAGCGCGGACCTCTTAACCCGGAAATCCACTTGCCGCGATGAATGCTGGGTTACGTAGTTTACGTCAGATGTTAAGTATAGGCCAAAGTCTCCTGGAAGAGGAAGTCACAACGCTGTAAACGTAGCTAGAGCGAAGAAGGCAGGAGGGGTGAAGACGTTAGACGGATGTGACGCTCTCCTTGCTCTGGGCGGAAGTTGCCCGCCCCACCCGTAAGAGTTGGGGTTAGACCGGAGCTAGTGAGGATCCAGCCCAGGTTCCAGTTGTCCGCGACTCCTCCTCCTGTCGCTGCCAGCGTGATTACTGGGACTCAGGTATTTTCCTTTTGCTGTCCTCCAGCGGTGCAGGCTTTGGCAGTGTTTTGCCTGAATGCCACTGGTGCTAGAGTAAGAGGCAAAGGAATGAACGGAGCAGGTGGAAAGAGAGGCGACATCTTCTTGTGCAGGGCTCGTTACCCTTGTAAACGCGTTACTCTCTACAGCCCTGAGTAACAGCGATCCTTTCCTCTTGCCACCTGCTTATCAGGACAGAAGATCCGGACCACGGCCAAGCTCACAAATCGGGTACTTTTTTTTCAATTCCTGGCCTTTTGGGCCTTTATTCTCCCCGCCCTCCTACCCCTTCTCCTTTTGTCGACTTCTCTTAACCCTCCGGCCGTGGAGGGTTAATTTTTCGGGGGTGGGGTGGGGAGTGGCGGCCTTGTTTCCTTACCCCCATCACTTTGCGTTCTCTATAAAACGCACACAATCTGGAAGTAGGTCTGTTTTTTTGTTTTTGTTTTTTGTTTTTCTGTAGCTAAGCGCCTCTCCCCGAGCCGTTACCGAAGTCTTTCCTTCTAATGCAGTTCCTCTTTGGGACTCTCCCCTTCCCTCCGCCCCCTCCGTCTGCCGCCCTAGCCTCGCTGCAGGATCCTCAAGCGTCTCTGCAGCCTTTCAGTCTCCTAGAGACAGATTGCGAAGACGATTTCAGTTGTGGTGGAAGTTCTTGGCATCCCGGTTCTAAGGGAATTATGCCCTGTGGATTTAGGAATGATAGTAGACATTTCTTTATTTTAGGCGAACTGAGAATTTGGTGTGCATTTTTCTTCTCGTAAATGATACTTAAACGGACACATTGGAAGAGCTGGAGTGTCTAATGTGAGCCTGAATGCTTTGGAGTGTGGAAGAGAGATGTTTTTTTTGAAGGAGTAATACAATTACTTTTGAATGACCCGTGCGAAAAGTCTAAGTTATCATTTGAAGACCCAAATTTATGCACTTCAGATGCAAGTATTCCTACCCTGCTCTGTACCAGGTGGGATTTCTCTTAAATACTTTTTAAAACCTTGGAATAATTGAGTCACATATGCCAAACAGCTTTATAAATAATGCTCCCAACTGATGGAAGTGCAAAAATAATTTCTGGATTTTTGCCTTAAAGCATAATTTGAATATCACAGATTTTTTTGCGGGGATTGGAGGGGAATAGGCTATTAATGTAAATGAGGCTGTGTAAATATACATCCTGTGTTTTGATTTAAATTCTAGGTTGTTACTTTGGTTTTAATGGCCATTTTCGTGTTTAAATGAATCTGCCTAGATTAGGATTGGCTAGCATGTTTGATTTCAGGGACAGGTAAAAAGAAGGTGAAAAACAAATGATTGTAGCAGTTGTCGATGAGAAAGTGTTTGGTTCTCATATTTCCAACCTAAGAAGCTTAAATGTATAGACTGCTGCTCATGTATTGCCCAGACTTGAGAAACGCAGTTCAAACTAACCTAGAGAATGATGCACACATTACGATGCCAGTTTATGTTGGATCGGAATTTTAAGGTTGAAAATCCAGTACACCCTTTCTTGTACCCAAGAACTTGGGAAGCCAAGTTAATAACTAGAGGTTGTGTAGTAATCATGGAATCACAAAAAAGGACCTTCAAAAGTCTTAAAAGAAAGACGTGGATGCTTAAGCAGTTATCATGCCCTGTTCCTGGGAACAAAGCAAGATGAGTCTTCCTTTTGACTCGTTTTGTTAGGTCCCTGTGGATTACTATACATTGCAGATTGCTATATATTTTATATCTGTTATATTTGGTCTCTTTGATTGAAGACTTAGAAGATACATTAGTCTCCATGGTGGATATTCATCAGCATCACATATCTTACTGATTATCTTTTAGAGTTATTTTGTGAAACATAAATATCATCCGTTTAATGTGTATTCTGTTTATTATGAAGCAGATGTCTTTAAAAAATCTTACTTTGGAGGCCGGGCACGGTGACTCACACCTGTAATCCCAGCTTTTCAGGAGGCCAAGGTGGGTAGATCACGAGGTCAAGAGTTCAAGACCAATCTGACCAACATGGTGAAACCCACCTCTATTAAATATACAGAAATTAGACAGTATGGTGGTGGGCACCTGTAGTCTGAGGTTCTCAGGAGGCTGAGGCCCAAGAATTGCTTGAACCCTGGAGATGGAGGTTGCAGCGAGCCAAGATTGTACCACTGCACTCCACTCTGGGTGACAGAGTGAGACTGCATCTCAGAAAAAAAAAGAATCTTACTTTGGAAATCTAGGAATTCCTCATATATTGACTTAAGTCTTTTGTATTAAATCATATTTATATAGAGTACAAGTTTTTAATCAATTTTTAGAATAGTAGAATACAGTATTAGGTGTTTTATTAATAGCACAGCTCAGAAAGTTAAAGGACATGGTTAAGGATACATTGAAAACTGCAAATTCAGGTAAAACAAATTTAAAATTTCAGTAACTTTAAGAGTGTAGTTAAATTAGTGAATTATAGGAATGGTTGTGTTACATATGTTAGTTTTCTTAGCCGAACTTAAGGGTAAACACAATTGCCTTAAAAACTTCCTTTGTTTCTAGAATCAGAGATAACACATTAGTTCCCTGGGCGAATCATTGTGATTTTTCTGTGCTCTTACTCAAATTTTACAGACATCCAGGAATATTGAACGTCAGTGTGAATTCTGTAAACTATAAGGAATTTTGTATAGTTTGAGAAGTTATTGTGAAGAAATGCTATGCAAATGAAAGTTGCTATTAATATTAACAAATAATTACGATAATACCATGTTTTGAGTATTTGCTATGTGCCCTGCACCAAGCTAGGTACTTAGTAAATATCAACTCAATTAATCCTCACAAGAATTTTTTGAGGTTACATCTTCTACATTTGGACTATGACACATTTTATGGGGGTTTCCACAAAAGAGTAATTGGACAGAGAAGAAAGTAAAACTCACATTTGCTTAGAGCTTGGAGAATGTTTTGTTGGAGGTCAGTGTTGAAACTTTAGGATAAAATTAGATTTTTTTCCATTATTAATTATTCATATATTTTATTATCATTGGATTATATTTTTAAATTTTTTTTTCAATCCTTGTTTGGTTGAAGATTATATTTTAATTTTATCTTTTCTTTTTAGTTTCTTGTTTCAGGTAACACTTTAATAAGTTAAGAAATTATGAGCTTATTTTATACAGGATTGAATCAGCTTTCTTGATATATATGAGTGATATATTTTCATCTACTTAGGTTTATCTTCCAAAGCCATTACATATTTCTGTCTTCAGTCAAAACCATAATTTTAAACAAAAATCCAACTCGTATTGCATATTAATTACTATGTATAAGTTAACAGAATTTCACGTCTGTTGCAAACAGTTTTTCAATGGACGGTTTAATTATGTAACTTAGACACCTGTCATAACATGGATTCAGAAATAACATAGAAGAAAGCAAGTTCCTAAAGCCATTACCACATCCAGTGAGGCTCTGACAGGCTTCTAATAATAATCTTAAGTAATAATAAAAGGCAAATCTCAGAGAAATGGAAAAATCCCAATTTATTCCATAGGCTCACTGATAAAATTATATACCATTCTTAGTTGGATTCTCCTATCAGGAAAGTTGAACGGTGGGAAAGAAATTTAAGAAAAGAGCAGATGCACCGGGCGCGGTGGCTCAAGCCTGTAACCCCAGCACTTTGGGAGGCTGAGGCGGGTGGATCACGAGGTCAAGAGATCGAGACCATCCTGGTCAACATGGTGAAACCCCGTCTCTACTAAAAATACAAACAATTAGCTGGGCATGGTGGTGCGTGCCTGTAATCCCAGCTACTCAGGAGGCTGAGGCAGGAGAATTGCTGAACCCAGGAGGCGGAGGTTGCGGTGAGCCGAGATCGCGCCATTGCCCTCCAGCCTGGGTAACAAGAGCAAAACTCCATCTCAAAAAAAAAAAAAAGAAAGAAAGAAAAGAGCAGATGCAATAAAATATTCTCCTAATTTCATAAATCATTTCTTATTTTCTCCTTTTAAAGAAAACTGATTTTTTTTTTTAAGTGTAATGTTGATTTCCCTTCCCCATTTATTTACTCTGGTCGTGATCTATATATGGTGGCAGATAATTGCCTCCCAGCTGATTTCAGCACCACTGTTTTGTGGCTTAGGTGTCAATTAAGTTGGTAGGAACTAAACTCACAACTTGACCTTTATTAACTTAGTTTCAGAGCCTAAAGTTACTGTAGACTATGGAAAGTTTGTTTTTATTTTAATTTCAAGTAGATACTTTTTATTCGATATTGACTCATGCAGTTACCAAGATTCGGGATACTGTGGCAGGGATATGGAGGAAGCTGCTATACCAAATCAGCTTTTAGACAAATACTGGAAGGCAATGATTATTTCATAAATCCTTCTTTATTTCATTTTAAAGCCCTGATGTATTTTTGTATCAAATGTGTATATATTTTATAAAGATTTTATATGAATAATCTATCCTTTTTGGATTTCTGTTCTGCATATTTTTAGTTTCTTGAGTTACAATTTTAATAAGATTAAGAAATTCTGAGCTTATTTCATAAATGAGGCAGTATAATAGAATATTTAAGAATTATATAGACAGAGTGCCAAGGTTTAAACCTTGCCTTGGACTTAATTTCTTTGTACCTCAAATTTCTTTATCTGTAAAATGGTAGTAACAGTAACAGGTCCTATTATATTGTTGCTCTGAGAATGAAGGGAATTAATACATGTAAAAAGCGTAGAACATTAACTGGTCCATTTTGATCGTCAAAGGTATTCTAGATGCTCTTTCGTAGAATAATTTCATTTTATGAGAAGTGACAACAATTATAAATAGATTCAGAAAATATTTTAAGCAGCTCAACATTGTTTGGCATTTAATTTTTTGAATGTAATGTGTAGAGAGCATTGTTCTAAGATTAAGCAAACATTCTAGTCTCAGTAATGTCTTTTACTAATGATGTGGTCTTGCTAATTCATTTAAACTCTCTGAACTTCGGATTCTAAAACTGTAAGTCTTATTCAAAATTTAGTGCCTTATATTTTCTGTTTTTAAGAAAAAATTTTCTTAGTGTGCAAAATTTTAAAAACATGTAAAAGCAGAATATGATGACCATCCATTTACCTATCACACATCTTCAATTATTATCAACTCATGACAACATCTATATCCCCTTCCACTCCTTCATCCACTATGATTTTGAAGCAAATTCTTAACAGTATATTATTTCATCTACAAATATTTCAATACAGCTGGTCGTGGGGGCTCACACCTGTAATCCCAGCTCTTTGGGAGGCCAACACAAGAGGATTGCTTGAGGCCAAACATTCAAGACCAGCCTGGACAACATAGTGAGATCCCATCTCTACAAAAAATAAAAATAAAAAATATTAGCCAGGTATGGTAGCATGCACTTGTAGTTCTAGCTACTCAAGAGGCTGAGGAAGGAGAATCCCTTGAACCCAGGAGTTCAAGGTAACAGTGAGCTATGATTGCACCATTGGATACCAATTTCAGTATGTATTTGTAAAAGATAAAAGCTGTTAAAAACACAAATACTATTCAGCAACAAAAAATAACAGATTAATTAATATATTAATAATCCAGTCAGTTTGTAAATTTCCAGCAGTTTTCTAAATATGTGGGTGCACACACAAGTGTGTGGTTCACAGGTTGTATTTGGTTGCTATGTCTTTTAAATTTACTTTATAGGTTCATTCTCTTTATTTCTTGCAGTTTGTTTGTTGAGGAATTTAGTTTATTTTACAAGATTTTTCACAGTCACTATGTTTTTGCAACTTTCTGGTATTATTTAACATGATTTTTCTATTTTCTGTATTTTATGTAAATTAATAGAGGCAGAGAATTGACTGTAGCTTAATTTGCTTGACGTTGGTGTGTGTTGGGGTGGGATGTGAGACTACTCATGGGTGTTATGTTCCTCCATCAGAAGGCCCAATTATCTGGCTGTCTCTCTTTTTGTGATATAAACAGCCCTTTATAATCAATGCTCAATATTTATTAAGGATGCAAACTGGTAATATTCCATTATTCCTTCTTTATTTTTTTTTTTTTGAGACAGAGTTTTTGCTCTTGTTACCCAGGCTGGAGTGCAATGGCGCGATCTCGGCTCACCGCAACCTCCGCCTCCTGGGTTCAGGCAATTCTCCTGTCTCAGCCTCCTGAGTAGCTGGGATTACAGGCACGTGCCACCATGCCCAGCTAATTTTTTGTATTTTTAGTAGAGACGGGGTTTCACTATGTTGACCTGGATGGTCTCGATCTCTTGACCTCGTGATCCACCCGCCTCGGCCTCCCAAAGTGCTGGGATTACAGGCTTGAGCCACCGTGCCCGGCATTCCTTCTTTATTAACAGGAACACCTTGATTCTTTCTCTTTGTTTACTCAGTTTCAAATAGTGAGTTTGTTCATTAGCATCCTCGAGTGGTGACCATTAGGACATTTTTTAAGTATCATATTAACTCATATATTTAAAGGATCAGATATCTTTTAATAAATTGCAGTTATTACTATTGATGATCAGTTTGTCCTGTCTTTGACTAGTGAAAGTCTATTCAATTTTGTCCTTCAGTATTTTTTATATGACTCTTGAACTTGTTAGCTTTCTTGCTACCTAGGATTGATTGATTTATTTATTTTGAGACACGGTCTCACTCTGTCTCCCAGGCTGAAGTACAGTTGTGTGATCACTGCTCACTGCAGCCTCAACCTCCTGGGCACAAGCAATTCTCCTAGCTCAACCCTCAAGTAGCTGAGACTACAGGCACACGTGTACCACCACTCCCAGCTAATTTTTTTGTTTGTTTTTTTTTTCTTTGAAGAGATGGAGTTTCACTGTGTTGCCCAGTCTGGTCTCAAACTCCTGGGCTCAAGCAATCCTCCCATCTAAGCCTCCCAAAGTGCTTGGATTACACTATCTGGGATTTAGATTCCAAATTTATCTTGACATCTTCTGCCCCAGACATGGAATCAGCGATTTGTCCAAGGAGTTCTCTGTTCTCTTTGAGAGAAGTGGTATTTAGGGACTACATCTGAATGCTAGAAATGTTCTTTGCTGCTAGGATGGTCAATTTCTAGACCTTTTCTAAGTAGACAGAGCTAGGAAATATAATTAATTTTTTTCCTTAAAATAATATTACATATATTTAATATGTATGTATATCTCACTTATTTTATATATTGTATATAAATTATATATTAGTATATATGAATATTTACTGTTATTTATATACATGTATTTGTTCTGATACTCTTTATTCAAATACAGACTATGAGGTTCATAATTAACATCTCAGTGTTACATCTTTATCTTCATTTTCCCATACCCAGAATCCTAGATCACAGTGGGATATCATATCATTACTCATTTGCTTTATAGCACAGTACATACATTAATAGTGTCAGAATACAAATAAACAATGTCTTCATCAACAATGTGATGTGATTACTCAAAACAGTGTAAGATATATATTTTAGGGCATATTGCAATAGAGACTGTCAAATTACTGTTTTAAAGTTATTTTGAATGGTGTGGTAAGGTCACTGACTAGGTACATATTTGCTTCCTTTGTATTTTCAAATTTCTTATGGATCATGTTTTTAAGATTTAATTTTGCTTTGTAATTATGTAAAATACTTTTCTGATCCCACAGTCAAATCTGTAAAACAGAGTATATTTAAAGATGTCTACCTTCTGTCTCTATCCTCTCTAGTTTGTTCCATACCTCCTCCTACTAGGTAACCTTTAAAAGTATATATTGTTTAGTATTTCCTTTGTTTTTTAATAGAAATGATTATGTATATTTGTAATCTTCCCTTGAAAGGGAAGATTAATTAAACAATAATCTTCCCTTGAAAGGGAAGATTACAAATATACATAAATAGTGACACAACAAATACACATTTTGCTTAGATCAGGGAGATCACTGCAGAGTATTCTATACAGAGAATCCCTATTCCTTTTCATCACTGTATAGTACTCTATTGTGTGGGTGCTCTATAGTTTTCACAACCATTCTTTTGTTGCTGAACATTAGAGTTGTTTTAAAATTCTTGGTCATTTGCCTTTTGGTCTCTTAAATATGAGGAATAAGCTGGGCACGGTGGCTGACGCCTGTAATCCCAGCACTTTGGGAGGCTGAAGCAGGCAGATCACCTGAGGTCAGGAGTTCGAGACCAGCCTGGCCAACATGGTGAAACCCCATCTCTATTTAAAAAAATAAATAAAAATATAAATAAAAATAATATGAGGAATAAGAAACTGGAGTATATATATTGTTTTGTTTTTATAAAGAGACCTGCAATTCTTATTAGCCTTATGGATTATCTTTATATATTTTTGGCAGTGTAATTTTTGGATAGATTCTTAGAGGTAGGGTTTTTGGGTCAAAGGCTAAATCCAAATGTAATTTTGCTAGATTTTGACAGATTCATCTCCACAGGTTTTGTATCATTTTCTATTTCCACAGCAATGAGTGAGATTTCCTGTTTCTCACATCTTCATCGATAGAGTATACTTTCAAGAGATAATTGTTAATTTCATGTAGATTTAATTTATTTGATTTTTAAATGAGGTTGAGCAATTTTTTTTTTTTTTTTGAGACTGAGTTTCGCTCTTGTTACCCAGGCTGGAGTGCAATGGTGCGATCTCAGCTCACCGCAACCTCCGCCTCCTGGGTTCAGGCAATTCTCCTCCTCAACCTCCGGAGTAGCTGGGATTACAGGCATGCGCCACCATGCCTAGCTAATTTTTTTCACCTTTAGTAGAGACGGGGTTTCACAATGTTGACCAGGATGGTCTCGATCTCTTGACCTCGTGATCCACCCGCCTCGGCCTCCCAAAGTGCTGGGATTACAGGCTTGAGCCACCACACCCGGCCGAGGTTGAGCAATTTTTGTATGGTTAAAACCATTTATATTTTTAATCATCTGTTCATTTCTTTAACCAGTTTTTTTGATAGGGCTAGAGAATTTTAGAAACATTGCATATATTACTGATATATATTTTGTAGATGCTACAAATATTTTTTTCTCAATATCATTTATATTTTTACTTATGATTTCTTTTATTCCATATTTTAAAAATATAATCAGTTTTATCTATTTTTTTCACTGATGTCTTCTGGATTTTGTATCGTAGTTAGGAAACTGTTCCCTAATCCCAGGTTGTCTTAGTTTGTTTTCCGTTACTTATAACAAAATATCTGAAACTGGGTAATTTATAAATAAAAGGAATTTATTTTTTACAGTTATGGAGGTTGAGAGTCCAAGGTCAAGGGGGCCACATCTGGTGGGAGCTTTCTTCGGGGTGCATCTGGTGGGAGCCTTCTTGCTGATGGGAACTCTGCAGTCCCGAGGCAGCACAAGGCCTCACATGGTGAAGGGGCTGAGTGTGCTAGCTCAGCTCTCTCTTCCTCTTCTTATAAAGCCACTGGTCCCACTACTGTGATAACACTTTAATTTGCTAACATGTTACTTCATTAATCCGTAAGTGGATTAATTCATTCGTGAGGACTTTGCCAGTCACCTCTTAAAAACCCTACCTCTCAGTACTACCACACTGAGGAGTAAATTTCAACATGAGTTTTCACCCCATTTTATTCTAATATTTAGCTAATTGCATTTTTTGTTTGTTTGTTTGTTTGTTTTATTTTTTTTGGTATTAAGTCTCACTCTGTCACCCAGGCTGGAGTGCAGTGGTGCTATCTCTGGTCACTGCAACCTCCGCCCTCTGGTTCAAACAATTCTCCTGCCTCAGCATCCTGAGTAGCTAGGATTACAGGCACCCACGACCACACCCGGCTAATTTTCATATTTTTAGTATAGACAAGATTTCATCATGTTGGTCAGGCTGGTCTCGAACTCCTGACCTCGTGATCCACCCACCTTGGCATCCCAAAGTGCTGAGATAGGCATGAGCCACTGCGCCCAGCTACATTTTTCATATGTATACCTCAGATTCATTTGGAATTTATCCTGTTGGTGTAGGTATGCAGCAGGAATCTAATTTTACCTGTTTTTATATGACTATTCAGCTATCTCAACAGTTATTTAAACATTTCTCTTTTCCCTCGCTGAGATGCCACCTTTATCATATACTAAACATGCATATCTAAATGATCTACTTTTATATTTTCTATTCTTCATTGATCTGTTTTTCCTTACATACTTCTCGTTTATTCCCATAAATCCACCACAAATTTTACAAATGAGAATGTTTAAGCTTAGCATGAGTAATTTGCCCAAATATCAAGTAGCCCAGCTATTAAGTAGCAAAATGTAGACTTGAATCCAAATCTCTCTGTCTCTAAAATTAGTGCTTTTACTCACCGTTCTTTCCTGTTTTTTAGGTAGTTACCCTTCCTTTTGCATAAAGTGGTTACTGAGATAAATGAAACTGCCAGTGTAAAACTGACAAATGTAGGCTGTGAAGAGTGGAAAGTATTACTTCTTTGAATTATGTTTAGCTATTTATGGGTAAATAACTGAGAACCAATCTGGTCACAGTTGTCATTCACAATTTTGAAGGCATTATAGTTTTCGAGCCAAACGCAGTGGTGTGCAACTGTAGTCTCAGCTACTGATGAGGCTAAGGCAAGTGGAACACTCAAGCCTAAGAGTTTGAGGTTGCGCTGTGCCGTGATCATGCCTTTGAATAGCCTTTGGACTACAGCCTGGGCAATGTACTGAGACCCTGTCTCTAAAAATTTTTTTAAATATTTCTTTAAAATAATTTTCAGCAATTTTTAAGCCGTTAAACTCAAGCTGTAAATATTTTAACTGGTTCTGGAACTTTAAGATGCCTAAGAATAACCTGGAGGACTTAAAACACAGCTTGTCCATTTCCTGCAGCCCTACTGTTCCCTGTCATTTCTGATTGCTTACATCCGTAATGGGGCTCAAGGATTTACATTTGTAGCAGGTTCCCAAATGTTGCTAATACTGTTGGTACAAGGATCATATTTTGAAAACCACTGTTTTAAAAACTCTTTATTTGACAAAGTTACGAGTTCTGTACATTTTTCTAAAGTCATATTTTTTCAAACTATATTTGAAAATGTTGGAGTTCTGGACATTTTTCAAAAGTCGTATTTTTTTGAGAGAGCAAATGGATCAGTTTAAAATTTTTAAGAATTAATTTGGCCATGCTCAGTGGTTCACACCTGTAATACCAGCACTTGAGGAGGCCAGGGCGGGCAATCGCTTGCATCCAGGAGTTTGAGACTAGCCTAGTTAACAAGGTGAAACCCTGTCTCTACAAAACAATAGAAAAACTAGCTGGGCCTGGTGGTGTGTGTCTGTAGTCCCAGCTACATGGAAAGCTGAAGTGGGAGAATCACTTGAGCCCAGGAGGTCGAGGCTGCAGTGAGTAAGCTAAGATCTCACCATCATACTCCAGTCTGAGCAACAGGGGTGACACCCTGTCTTAAAAACCAAAAAGAATTATGTTATAACAGACTGCTAGTGTAATTCGTTTTATTTATTTATTACTTATTTTTGAGATGGAGTTTCGCTCTGTCACTCAGGCTAGAGTGCAGTGGTGTGATCTTGGCTCACTGCAACCTCCACCTCCTGGGTTCAAGTGATTCTCCAGCCTCAGCCTCCTGAGCAACTGGGATTCCAGGAGTGAACCACCAGGACTGGCCGTGTAATTCATTTTAAGTTCCTATTTTTACCTTGCCTTTTTAAAGTTACTGGTTGACATTGTTTGGATTAAGCGTTAAAACTGTAATTTTAAAAAATAAATTTTATCCTCAGTAGTTCTTAAAAGGAATGAAAGTATGTCATATGCATCTAATACAATGATAAAAATATGCATTGGCTTTTTTAAAATGAAGTTACCTTTATCAGTGCCTTTTCTCTGGCCCATTTTAAACACTTTGATAATTTTTATTATTTTAGAGTAAAATGAATCATGCTGGTTCAAATGAATAGAATGTTTTTCTCACTAGTTGGAATGTTCAGAAAATATTTAAAAAGTTGTAACAACAGAGATCTAGGAAAATGAGACCAAGAAGTATTATAGGGGTATAAGTGTAGGGGAACAACTTTGTCATGGCACTCTGGTGACCTGGCATTTTATTCGTATAGGCAAAGACTTGGACCTTAGGACTGCAGCTTTTCTGTGGCTTGACACACCTTGTGATTATCCTGGAATATGAGAGGGTGAGAGGCCTCTAAGGAGCTGCTATGAGGTCATCTCCCAGTTTCCCACTTACCTCTCTATTTCCCCTGGAAGTGTGTCATGAGACAATTTCTCTTCACTTCCCTGGTTGTGATTAGGTATTCGACTTTTGACCCTACCCCACACCCTTAGAATGGAGCTCAGAATAGAAAACTGCTTAGCTGTCGTTTACATTGGGCTTGCCCCTATTTTGTGTTACCATTTTTGATGTGTGGGACGAGGATCCAGGCAGTTTGCTCTTTGGCTAATCTTTTTACTCTCTAAGTAATAAACTATCTAAATTTAATAAACCATCTAAATTTTAAAATGGCTCATATGTCTCTTTATTGATAGAATTAGTGAGGCTTTGGCCTGGCTTTGGTCATATTTGTTCCCTTGACAGTAAGCAAACTTACTTCCTTTTTTGGTATGCATGGAAAGGCATTGTATGGGTATAGTTGGCAATAACCAAGCTTTTTAAAGGTTGATAAACAATAAAAATAAATAACATCTACCAATTATTGAGTGCTTATGTACCAGCACATAGAAAGGCATATTTACAACTGATATTTATAGTTTTGTCTGTTTTTTAACAAATGGGAAAACTGAGACTTTTGGCTGAGTTTCCCAAGGTTACATAGCTGTTAAACAATACAGACCATATTGTAATCTGGGCAACCTGACACCAAAGCCCAGTCTCTTCAAACTATACTGCATATCATACAAATATACGCATGTGTGTATGATTATGTGTTGTGTCTGTACATATGTGTGTATATTTATTTATAGACCTGTTTTGTATCAGGCATGCATGTCATATGTTGATGGTAATTTACCAATTTTGAATTGGGCACACAAAAATTAGGTAATCAATAAAGGATCTATCACTATATGATTCCTACTTACATTAAAAATTAATCTAGTCAATATTTCATCACCTTGATTTGAGAATCAATAATTCTGCGATACTTGGTGTTGCCCAGGGTATCAGAGAAGACAAAGCAGATTTCTTATCTAATAGTAAGAGATAGTGCAACATAGAAAGTTAAACACCTCTCAAGGGACAACTCAAAGAATTCATTAGTAATAACTCATATTTATTAAGAGCTTGCAAAGTGATAGGCACTATTCTGAGCCCTTTTTATATATAAACTCATTTAATCCTCAAAGCAATCCTGTACGATAATTATTATTCCTGTTGTTGTTTAGTAAATTTCATTCCTTGGTTTTTCATGTGATAACTCAGGTCTCCTTTTTTCCCAGACTCAGTACCTTGGTTCCATTGCCTGTAAGACATGATTTGAATTTCTTCTCTTCATCAGGTGTTACAGTATGTTTAGATCCCTTTCAAAGGATGATACCTAAAATCTGTACTACAGATATGGGCTGACATATGCAGAGCAAAGTGAAAATTTCTCCTCTGTAGTGCTGTGTCTTATAGTTCTGTTAATGCATCTTAAACCCACATAAGCTTATGGTGTTAAAATAGTACTGCAATTAAAATCCCTAAACCTGTTAAACATGTTCTATAGATGAGTCTTTTCTCTCTTGTTCTATACTTGTGTAGTTGATTTGGAATCTGCTATAGAATATTTACATTTATCCCTTTTAAATTTCTTCTTGTTAGATATCAGGTCTTTTGGGATCTTTACTGTGTTAGTCAATGCTTTTGCTGTCCTTTGCATCTTCATGTCATCTTCAAAGTTCAGGACATACAGTATCTTCGTCTTGGCCTTATAGAATACCATAGAAACATCCCTCTAGGCCTCATCTCATTAAGTGGTGTACTCTAGCTGGTATTTATTCCACCAGTTGCTAATTTAGCTACCTAATCTAGCTTATACATTTTTTACTTTTGTTCTTTGAAAAATAATGAAGGACATTATAAAATTACTTACTATTATCTAGTTAAATATCAAGTGTACTTTTCTGATCTACAAGTCTTCTGAATATGTCTTTAAAAAGAAACAAACCTAGCCTGTGACATGTCTTACTGCTTTTAGCTCATATATCCTAATCCTAAAGACCTTAATATCTTCTTATTGGTATTCACAGTCAAATCTTTAATAATTTGTTTTAGAATGTTATCTGAAATGAACAGAAATCTTACCATATTGTAGAATTTATTCATTAACCTGTCTTATTTTTTAAAATGGTCTCCATTACTGTGGTACTGATAATGATTCAAGAATCTCATTTTCAGATTCTTGTAAATACCTTGAAACATAATTGTTTAGTCTGAGAGAGAAGAATTTACAAAGTAACTAGGTCTCGTTTTTAAATTCATTCTCTTATTTTTCATATCCATTTTCCTTTTCTGTTGTTCATCCTTCACTTTTTAGTCTATCATTCTCCTTGTTAGATCAGAAAATGAAAGTTGAAGGGCGTATGTTTCACAGAGCAACACATATAATTAAATTAATTGTAAAGGAATATAGTACATAAATGTTTATAGACACCCAGGTAAAGTTAATTTTTGACCTTGATTTTGAGAATTTGAATTGGAGGAAAGGAAGATGAGAGGAGAAAGGTTGTAGACAAAATCTAATGTGTGGTTAAGAAAATATTTGGAAGATAGCAAATTTTTTTTCTTTCCTTTTTTTATTTCATTTTAGGTTTTGGGGTACATGTGAAGAACATGCAAGATTGTTGCATAGGTACACATATGGCAGCGTGATTTGCTGCCTTCCTCCCCATCACCTGTATCTGGCATTTCTCCCCATGCCATCTCTCCCAACTCCCCACCCCCCGATAGCAAGTTTTAAATAGAGCTGTAGTCATTACGTGAGCATCATAAGAGTAAAAAGGTCAATGTGGGAAAGAATGGGAATTTGAGAAGGAATGAGAATTAGTGAAAGTGGGGATATTGGGAAGTGGCAGTTTAATACAGTGAGACATAAATATTCTTAATACCTCAAGTTGTATATTGTATAGAACTTTATACTTTAGAGAGTCACTTTCAGGTAAACTTCTGAGATAAGTGGGGTATTCTTTTTTTTTTTTTTTTCTTGAGAATTTCGCTCTTGTTGCCCAGGCTGGAGTGCAGTGGCACAATCTTGGCTCACCGCAGCCTCTGCCTCCCAGGTTCAAGTAATTCTCCTGCCTCAGCCTCCTGAGTAGCTGGGATTACAGGCATGCACCACCACACCCAGCTAATTTTTGTATTTAGTAGAGATGGTGTTTCACCATGTTGGTAAGGCTGATCTTGAACTCCTGACTTCAGGTGATCCGCCCACCTCAGCCTCTCAAAGTGCTGGGATTTCAGGCATGAGCCACCATGCCTCACCAGGGTATTCTTATTTTATGAATGGAAAGATTAATACTTAGATTACGAAAGGTACCAATTTCTCCGAATACATTTCAAGACACAGATGGGACTAAAACTTATTACCTTATATTTCTGAAGTCTGTGTTCTTCACTGATATTGTTATACGTCTATTGCCTCACTGCTACCATAGTACTACTGTAGTACAATATCACCTATTCTAATAGTTTATCATGTTTTCATGTACATTGTCTGATTGATTTTCAAAAACCTCAGCTACATTATTAACTGAATAATCTAGTTCAGGTTATTATGATCTTATTCTGCAAATAAGGAAACCAAAGATTGAGAAGGTAAAGTTAATGAGGACTGCTTTCTTAATCCCATTACCTATTTTTTCTATCTACTTACCTTTACTGTTGTTCATTCTTTACTTTTAAGTCTAGATTTTAACTTTGTCATAAAACTGAGGCTAAAAGAAGTTACATAGGTTAAAAAGGTCAACAGTGGAGTCATTAACAGAACATACGCAGATGTAAACTTACGGCTTCTGATTGCTATCTTCTTAGTAGTATGTATTATACTATGGGAAAAAAAGGTACCTACTGGAAGACCCAGAAGCTTCTCAGGACTTGTTTATACATGACTGCAATAATATTTGAGAATTTTTCTGGTAGATAACTATGAGCTTATTTGCAGAGATCGGAAGTAGAGGTTGTTATCAGCTGTAAAGTGGCCATATTAATATAATTTATTACTTGAATTAAAATTCAGTGTGAAATAAGTATGAAACAATTAAGTACTTGACAAAGGTAAAAATTTCAATTGTTGGATTTTTTCCACTTAAAAATGTACAAGAACGAAGTGCTGTACTCTCAATTCTGCTAACATTTATATTATTAAATAGTGTTCAAAATGTTTGAATTGATGGAATTGATGGTTTTAAGATGGAAACTGAAATACTTTTTTGTTATTGCCATAACTTGTGTTTCAAATGTGAGTGAGACAGAGAGGAAATATCTTACATCGTATACATGCCCTGTATTCGTTTTGTCTAGTCTAAGCAACTTCTATAGTCCATTCTGAAATATCCATGTATTAATTCTTAAGGTTACTGTAACAAATTACATAAACTCGGTTGCTTAAAACAAAAGAAATGTATTCTCTCAAAGTTTTGGAGGCCAGAAGTCTGAAATTAGTGTCGGTGGACTGAAATTAAGGTGGCAGGACTATGTTCCCTCCGGAAGCTCTATGGGAGAATCTGTTCTTGCCTCTTCTAGCTTCTGGTGACTGTCAACATTCCTGGCTTTGTGGCTGCAGCACTCCAGTCTCTACCTCTTTAGTCACATGACCTCCTCTTCTGTCTGTGTCACATCTCCCTCTGCCTCCTTATAAGGTACATATTGATTGCATTTTGGTCCCAGTTGAATAAGCCAGTATCACTTCCCCATCTTAAAAGTTTTAATCCTTTCCAAAGTCCCTTTTTGCCATATAAAGTAGTATTCACAGGTTCCAGGGATTGGAATGTGGATGTCATTTGGGGAGCCATTATTCTGCCTACCATAGTCTTTATTGTCTTTCCACTTTCTTTTCTTTCTCATCCCTTTTCTTCCCTCGTATTTTTATTCTTTTTCATCTTCCAGAAGCGCAAAGTGGTAAGTAGATTGAATGAGCATGATCCGAGTTAATGATCAAGAGTTGAGGCCGGGTGTAGTGGCTCATGCCTGCATTCCCAGCACTTTGGGAAGCTGAAGCAGGTGGATCCCATGAGATTGAGAGTTTGAGACCAGCCTTGCTAACATGGCGAAACCCTGTCTCTACTAAAAATATAAAAATTAGCCTGGCATGGTAGCAGGTGCCTGTAATCCCAGCTACACAGGAGGCTGAGGCAGGAGAATGGCTTAACCTGGGAGGTAGAGGTTGCAGTGAGCTGGGATCACTGCACTCCGGCCTGAGTGACAGAGTTGAGTGGCTCCATCTCAAAAAAAAAAAAAAAAAAGAGTTGAGTGGCTATGGTACAGATCAGTAAGTGAGTCTTATTGCCCTCTTTATAGAACTTTGGATTCTGTTCATAATTAATTAAATTAATTGGTTGTAATGGTACCTTCATTAAATTCAACACCCTCTATCAAAGCAACTATTGAAATTTTGGGTAAAGTGTGTTAACATGAAATTTCTGTACAATGAAAGCATCTGTTGGTTGGCAAAAAGTGTTGTTTGTTCTACATCTAATTTTACTTTTAGCAGGTTTCCCCCCTCATATTTTCATTTTGTTTCAGTGATAGCTCACACCTGAATTTAATGCAAGGGAAACAAAATGAAAAAGTTGGTAGAGTTTCGATCCAAAAGTCCATTGTCAGAAATTTTTATGGTTTGGGGCATTTCATGTAACCTTTTGGGCTTCCATTTCCTAATATCTATAATAAATAAATTGAGTTACGTGGTTGTTAAATCTTTTTTTTTTTTTTTTAATTTTTATTTTTAATGGTGCCTACTTCCTGGAGTTAAATTCCTTCTAATTCTGAAAGCCTCTAGTTGTAGTATTTACTATGAAGTATTTAACAGCCAATGAACAGGCAAATAAATTACAAATCTGATTATTCTGTACTATTGACAAGATTACTTTGAAGTATTATTGACAAGATTACTTTGAAGTAACTGTCCATGCTTTTTTATTTTTCTGTAGATGGACCACACATCCCCAACCTACATGCTTGCTAACTTAACCCACTTGCATTCTGAACAACTTCTGCAGGGCTTGAATATTCTTCGCCAACATCACGAACTCTGTGACATCGTTCTTCGAGTAGGTGATGTTAAAATTCATGCTCACAAAGTGGTACTTGCCAGCGTCAGCCCATATTTCAAAGCTATGTTCACTGGAAACCTTTCTGAAAAAGAGAACAGTGAGGTTGAGTTTCAGTGCATTGATGAAACTGCTCTCCAGGCCATTGTGGAGTATGCCTACACAGGGACTGTTTTTATTTCTCAGGACACAGTTGAATCTCTCCTGCCAGCAGCAAACCTACTTCAGATAAAACTTGTCCTGAAAGAATGCTGTGCATTTCTTGAAAGCCAACTTGATCCTGGTAATTGTATTGGAATTTCTCGTTTTGCAGAAACGTATGGTTGCCATGACCTTTATTTGGCAGCCACTAAATACATATGCCAGAATTTTGAAGCTGTTTGCCAGACTGAAGAGTTTTTTGAGCTTACACATGCTGACTTGGATGAAATTGTTTCCAATGACTGTTTGAACGTAGCTACCGAAGAGACTGTTTTTTATGCATTAGAGTCTTGGATCAAGTATGACGTACAAGAACGCCAGAAATACTTAGCACAATTACTAAACAGTGTACGATTACCATTGTTGAGTGTTAAGTTTCTCACTAGACTGTATGAAGCAAATCATCTTATACGTGATGATCGCACTTGTAAACATCTTTTGAATGAAGCTCTAAAGTACCACTTTATGCCTGAACATAGATTGTCTCATCAGACAGTCTTGATGACACGACCTCGCTGTGCTCCCAAAGTACTTTGTGCAGTAGGAGGGAAATCTGGACTCTTTGCCTGTTTGGATAGGTAAATAGAAGTCTTTCCTAAATGAATGATATTGATTGATTTTATGCTTTTTAAATGTGCAGATTTTCTATATGTTAAAAAATAGTTTGATTTTCTTTGCTTCTTTCAGTTTTTTTCTTCTTCCTAAAATATATATGTGATTTTTTTTTATTATAATGTCATTCTCTACAATACTCTCAGTTATTAACCACTCCCCCAAGTATACTTTTTATCTACCTGGTTACTCATTAACTTTTCCTCCATTCTATATCTTCCATTTTTTTTTTTCCTGGAACCATGTACATCTTTATTTGAGTCAGACTACATCAGAAGAGATTTATTATTGTCATGTATATCAGAAGATACCAAAGAATAGAGCTGGGAACACGTGGTGAGGACAGAGTGGGGACAGGAATGGATTTGAATGAAAACAGTTCATTAGAAGTTCTGCCAAAGAAATGAGAAAAAATAGGATACTGATACAAATTAGGTATTTTGAGTGCAATTTGTTTTCTTCAGTGTAAGTATTTTTAAACGACAGCATTAAGAAGTATGTATGGGCCGGGCGCGGTGGCTCAAGCTTGTAATCCCAGCACTTTGGGAGGCCCAGGCGGGTGGATCACGAGGTCAAGAGATCGAGGCCATCCTGGTCAACATGGTGAAACCCCGTCTCTACTAAAAATACAAAACATTAGCTGGGCATGGTGGCGCGTGCCTGTAATCCCAGCTACTCAGGAGACTGAGTCAGGAGAATTGCCTGAACCCAGGAGGCGGAGGTTGCGGTGAGCCGAAATCGCGCCATTGCACTCCAGCCTGGGTAACAAGAGCGAAACTCCGTCTCAAAAAAAAAAAAAAAAAAGAAGTATGTGTGTGTGTGTGTGTGTTTTTCCCCCTAATAACTTAGAGCAGGAATTGTCAGACATTTTCTATAAAGGACCAAACAGTAAATATTCTAGACTTTGTGAGCCATATGATCTTTGTGGCATCTGCTTAACTCTGCCATTGTAGTCTGAAAGCAGCCATGATAATACATAAATGAATGAACCTGGGTGTGTTTCAATAAAACTTTATTTATAAAAATAGCTAGTGAGCTAAATTTGGCCCATGGTAATAGTTTGTCAACCCTTAATTTGGTGCATTATACTAGTAACTTTTATATGTTGAAAATATAGCTTGAAGTTATTTTTGCTTTTTTTTAATAGGTTGCTTCATGAAAACTTTTGTGTTTAATATGTTTTTTTAATACTGTTGATTTCTTTCTGACCATTTCCAAAAATTTGGTAGATTGCTTTCCCTTTCTAATGTTAGGAAACTTGGTGTTTCATCAATGGCAATTGATAAATTCTGCATTTTTTAAAAAGTCTCACAATACCTGTAATCCCAGCACTTTGGGAAGCCAAGACAAGAGGTCACTTGAGGCAAGAGTTTGAGACAAGCCTGGGCAATATAACGAGATCCCGTTCCTACAAAAAACTTAAAATATTAACTGGCATGGTGTCACACTTCTGTAGTCCCAATTACTGGGGAGGCTGAGGCAGGAAGATTGCTTAGGCCCAGGAGTTTGAAGTTGCAGTGAGCTATGAATGCGCCATTGCACACCAACCTGGGTGACATAATGAGACACTGTCTTGGAAAAAAAAAAGGTCTTGATAATACATTTTATGTATGTATGTATGTATGTGCACATTCATTTATTGAGACAGAGTTTGGCTCTTGTTGCCCAGACCACAGTGCAGTGGTGCGATCTGGGTTCACTGCAACCTCTGCCTCTCAGGTTCAAGCAATTCACCTGCCTCAGCCTCCCAAGTAGCTGAGATTACAAGCATGCATTATCATACCCAGCTAATTTTGTATTTTTAGTAGATATGAGGTTTCACCACGTTGGTCTGGCTGGTCTTGAACTCCTGACATCAGGTGATGGTTATAGGCGTGAGCTACCGCACACAGCCTCATAATACATTTTTAACTGTAATCTAAAACTCGTATTATTGAGACTGGGCTACTCATAGATAGATACTTATGTTAGCTACACATTTATTGTTGAACTCTTATTCTTAAATGCACTGTTTACTGGCATAAAGTAAATTATATTAGTATTATGACAAAAATTTTCAAATATGCATTTATATAGTAAAAATTTTTGAGCAGTTGCCTCTTATTTTCTCAACTATTAAAAATAACAAATTGTTGAATAATAATAACTGTTCATATCTTTAGACAGAATAATCTTATATAATCCATCATAACAAAATTTTTAAAATTAAAGTATTATTTGCACAAAGCTGTTTATTGCAGCCTTATTATAACTTTGGAAAAATTAAAACCAACCTGAATGATCATTAAATTTAACTCTATAAAAAATATTAAACAGCTGTGCATCAGATACATAGCTAGATAATTGGCCTTCAGCAAATTCATAATTTAGTAAAGGAGACATGTAGAACATAAGAACACATAACGTTAATGCAGTGATCAAGATAATTTTATAGAAAGATTAAAGAGAGCCATTTATCCCATCTGGGGGATTTAGGAAAGAGAAATTGTAGAGAAGTTCATGTACAAGTTGAGTTTTGAATGTTAAGAATCAAGCATAGAAAGAGGAAAGGTCACAGGGAATGTGCAAAGACACAATGGCATGATACAGTATGGAACATTCGGGAAACTAAAAATTGATTGGTATTCAGAAGTATAGGGATTTAACCAAGAAGTGTCAGGCAGTGGTCTTTGAACTAAGTCAAAGAAGTTATTGTATGCCGTGACAAAAAAATAAAGACTTTTATGTGGGTTGCAAAACCATTCTAAAGAGGTTAGTGAAATGATCAGATTTGTATATTAGATCATTCTGGCTGTATTATGGGAAAAATTGAGAGGCTAGAAATAATATCAGATTGATTAAATAAGTTGTTATTTTAGAACCTCTTATCTAATATAGGCAAGAGATGATGAGATCCTAAATTAGGGTAGAAGTAGTGAAGATAGAGAATGGGACATTCATTTAAAAAAAGTTTTAAGAGAGTAAATTGACAGGATTTGGTGTTTAAATGGGTATGAGGGAGGGATGATGAGGAAGAGGGAGGAATCTGAGATGAATGAGCTGTTTTGATTAGATGATTGTATGGATGCTTCATATATGTATATAGATAGAGACAGAAAGAGAGAGAATATAGGAAGAGAAGCCACTTTTAGGGGAAAAGTTTTGGGCACACTGAGTTTGAAGTGCTTATGAAATATACAGGTAAAGGATGTCCTATGGTAGCTGGATAGGAGTACACAGCTCAAAGAAGAGCTCAGGGCTGGAAATTTGCATGTAGTGTAAATTAGAGGTATAAATTCAAACTATGAAGTCTTTGATGGACTTATTTACAGTTTATCCCCTTCTTTGCCTGGTGAGAAAATATAGAGAGGAAAAAGGATTGTGGATGAAAATCTGGGGAACATTAATATTTAGGGTGAGGGCAGCAGGAACAATTTTAGAGGTAGGAGAACCAAGAGAATAGTGCCATTAAAAAAAAAAAAAGGAATTTGTGTGTTGAGAAGGAAGGATTGTGATAAACTATGTGAAACGCACTGGAAAGATCCAGAAAGATAAAAATGGAAAGGTGGCTCTTAAACTTGGCTTTATGGAGATCATTGATGACTTCTGGTGGGTAATTTCAAACAGAATTGTAGAAATGCTGTAGATACATTTCAGTGGTTTGAGAAGTGAATACTAAGTTAGGAAATGAACTATGAATTAAGATTATTCTTTTAAGAATCTTGACAGAGACAGGAAGGACAGAGTTAAGGCAGTAACTGATAGCATCAGGGAAAGTTTTGTTCGGTTTCATTTTGTTCTTGAAGAGAAAGACGTGTATTTTTATACTTAGATGAGTAAAGAGATAAGTAAAGAGGAATAGGGTAAAGATATAAGGTGGAAGAATGTTCATTGATGAAGCAAGATCTTAGAGGAAACAGCAGAGATTGATACAAAAGCAAGGACAGAAAGTTTTGAATAAGAGAAAGAGACTCTTTATGCCTCAAGATAATTGAGGTTTACTGGCAGGCAGAGGGCGAAAGCAAGGGTTTAAAACAGATCTTGTCCAATGGCTTTAGTTTTTTTCTTTAATTAAGAGAATAGGCCTGCTAGAGAAGAAAGTGGGGATTGGGTAGGTAGCTTAAGAAAATTGGGGAAGCTCTGAGAATTGTATTGTTTCTACTTACACATAAGGATGGCAAGACACTCAAAGCATTTTTTGAATAGTTGTGCAAATATGTTAAATGTTGAATGGACATTCAGCCACATCACTCAACACGATAAACTACAGGTCTAATTCCAAGAATGAAACTCTCATTAGAACTGATTATTATTTGCCGCCTTCTATAGTTTAGATTTGTCCCTCCAAAATTCATGTGTTGGAAACTTAATTATTGTTGGAACAATATTAAGAGATGGTGCCTGGCCAGGTGTGGTGGCTTACACCTGTAATCCCAGCACTTTGGGAGGCCAAGGCTCCCAAAGGTTGAGAGTTGATCACCTGAGGTTGAGAGTTCAAGACCAGCCTAACCAACATGGAGAAACCCGTCTCTACTAAAAATATAAAAAATTAGCTGGCAGTGGTAGCACATGCCTGTAATCCCAGCTACTGAGGAGGCTGAGGCAGAATCTCTTGAACCCAGGAGGCAGAGGTTGCAATGAGCCGAGAACGCACCATTGTACTCCAGCTTGGGCAACAAGAGTGAAATTCCATCTCAAAAAAAAAAAAAAAAAAAAAAAAAAAAAAAAGGCCTTTAAAAGGTGATTAGGCCATGAGGATTCTGCTCTCATGGAGAGATTAATGCCATTATGTGGAAGTAGGTTACAAGTAGTTATCTCAGGAGTGGTCTCCTGATAATAAGATAAGTCCTGCTTGCATTTTCCCTTTATCTCACTTGCTTGCACTTCATGTGATGACTTCTATCATGGAATGACCCTTCCCTGATACAGGCATCATGGTCTTGAACTTTACAGCCCCTAGAACTGTGAGCTAAATTAACTTCTGTTCTTTATAAATTATGCAGTAGTTTGTTATAGCAGCAAAAATGGGCCAAGGAAGAAAATTGATACCAAAAGGGGGTCATTGTTATAACAAGTATCTGAAAATATGGAAGTGGCTTTGAAACTGGTTAATGGGTAGAGGCTAGAAGAATTTTAAGTAGTCTAGAAGAAGCCTAGACTGCTGTGAATAGAATGTTAAGGGTGATTCTGGTAAGGACTCAGAAGAAGAGAGCCATAGGGAAACTCTGGAACTTTTTAGAGATATGTGGGCATGATCAGAATGTTGATAGTAATGTGAACAGTAAAGCCATTCTGATGAGGTCTCAAGCAGAAACTGAGAGTAAAGGCCATCCTTGTTATACATTAGCAGAGACCCTTGCTGAATTGCCTCAGCGTCCTAGGACTTTATGGAATGCAGAACTTCAGAGCGATGAACATTCAGGCTGCTTTGTGGCTGCTTTTAACTGCATATAGTAAGGTGCGAGAGGGAAGGAATTATTTAAAAATGGAATTCATAATTAAATGATAAACAGAACAGAAAGACTTGGAGAATTAGCAGCTTGACAATGTAAAAAGTGAAAAGGTATCTTTTAGGAAAGTAAACCAAAAATATGTACTAAAGAGATGACTGGTTACAAGGGAGCCAAATGCTAGTCAAGACAATGGGAGAAAGTCCCTGAAGGCGTTTTAAGATCTTCAAGGCTGTGCCTCCCGTTGTAGTCTCAGAACACTAGGAGGGCAGAACAGTTTTGGGGGACCAACCTGGGACACCCGACACATGTTCACTGCCCGTGACCACCTTTACTCTCCACATTCCAGTGTAGCTGCCCCAGCTGTGGGTCAAATAGGCCCAGATGTGGCTCAGGCTGCTTCTAGAAGGCACAAGTAGTAAGCTTTGGTGTTGGCCATGTGATGTTAAGTCTGCAGGCTTGCAGACTCCAAGAATTTGGGGGCATGGCTACCTTTTCCTACTCTAAGAGTGTTGCAGATAGCCCAGGGGGCAGGCAGAAACCTGTCTAGAAGCATAACCACTGCAGAGCACCCTCACTAGGGCAATGGCTAGGGGAGTCATGGGAATGGGGCCACCCCAGAACCACAGAAGTGTAGTGCAAGCAGTGTGCAATGTCAGCTTGTCAGAACTGTAGGCACAAGATTCCAGCCTGTGAGAGCTGCATGGGCTAAGCCCAGCAAAGTCATGGGGGCAGGCCTGCCAGAGGTCTTAGGGGCCCAACTCCTGCCCTAGTGTATCCAGGAAGCAGGACATGGAGTCAAAGGAGATGATTCACCAGCTTTAACACTTAATGTTTTCTTTGTTGGGTTTTGAACTTACCTGGGGCCTTCTACTCCTTTTCTTTCCTCTTTCTGCCTTTTGGAAGGAGAATATCTATCCTATGCCTCTCACCAATGTATTTTGGAAGTAAATAATTTGTTTTGATTTCACAGGCTCACAGCTGGAAGGGAGTTAGCCTCAGGATGTATCATGCCTTGAATTTTGCTCATATATGATTTAGATAGACTTTGGACTTTGGACTTTTGAGGTGATGCCAGAATGAGTTAAGACTTTTGGGTCTATTGGGATGGAATAAATATATTTTGCATGTGAGTAGGATATGAATTTTGAGGGCCAGGGGTAAAATTCTATGGTTTGAAAGTGTTCCCCAAAAGTTCATATTTTGGAAACTTAATTGCCGTTGAACAATATTAGGAGGTGGGGCCTTTAAGAGGTGACAAGACCCTGAAGGCTCTGCCCTCTTGAAGGGATTAATACCATTATTCTCGGATTGAGTAAATTATTGTGGGAGTGGGCGCTTGATAAAAGGATAAGTTTGGCTGCCATTTTCTCTGTCTTGTGCACAGGCTTGCTAGCTACCCATGTGATGTCTTCTACCATGAGATGAACCTTTCCCAGTGCCAGCAACATATTCTTTGACTTCCCAGACTCTGGTACCATAAGCCAAATAAACTCCTGTTTTTTATAAATTACCCAGTCTGTAGCATTCTATCAGCAGAAAATGAACTAAGATACCCTCAAAAGACCATAAGGACTAATGACATTATATGTTGTATGTCTTTAGCTAAATTATCTCCAGAAATCTATAACTTCTAGATAATCCATCATCATAACCTTTAGTCTTACTATCATTTTTATTTACTCTCATATAAAAATATATATGAGAGTCTTACTCGCATAAAAATAAATATATGGCCGGGCACAGTGGTTCATGCTTGTAATCCCAGCACTTTGGGAGGCTGAGGGGTGAGAATCACGAGTTCAGGAGTTCAAGACCAGCCTGGCTAATATGGTGAAACCCATCTCTACTAAAAATACAAAAAACTAGCCAGGTGTGGTGGCAGGCACCTGTAATTATAGCTACTCAGGAGGCTGAGGCAGGAGAATCGCATGAGCCCAGGAGACGGAGGTTGCAGTGAGCCAGGACCGCACAATAGCACTCCAGCTTGGGCAACAGAGCGAGACTGTCTCAAAAATACATATATATGGTGCCCGACCATATATTTATTTTTATGAGAGCAAGACTCTCATATATATACTTATATGCGAGTAAATAAAAATGATAGTAAGACTAAAGGTTATGATGATGGATTATCTAGAAGTTACGGATTTCTGAAGATGATTTAGCTAAAAACATACAACATGGCAGCCTTTGTCATTATTGGTAACTTCGACACATTCAAAAATCTTGGTTCACACATTCCACTCTTTGACAGTGGTTTTCTTTTACCAGCTTATTTATTTCAGTACACACCCTCCAATGAGTCTTTGTTCCCTTCAGGATTCTTCATCCATTGGCCCCGTAATCAGTAGAACTAATCGTTCTTTAACTACCACATATTCTTCTCTTCCCATCTTACCTAGCTTAGATTGGGGGAGCATCACAACGTCATTCCCTTAAATACACCATGGCTCCTTTGCCTTTCTGTTCCTCATCATACTGCTCTAGTTAAATTCAATTCTCTGCTTATGCCATGGCTGCATCTGAGCAGCAGACTATGACTAGAGAAACCTACATACTCATTTTAACTGGCCTCACGTGGGGCCTTAAGCACTCCTGAGCACTTCCCTCTACTTTTCTCAAATCAGTTTATTATTTGACTCCCTCATGTCTCACACTTTCTGCTCTCCTAAAGACATCCAAAACCCATTTTCCTTACCTGTTACTCTACTGAAAAGATGGAAGCAACCAGAAGAGAACTACCTCATCTTCCCCACACCAAATCTACTGACTTATTTTTAAGACCAACCCTTCCACTTCTCTACTTATTTCACTAGATTTTTCACTCACTCTCCATTACACAAAGACTTTGCTCTTCCATTTATCCTATCTCTCTCCTCTATCATCACCTTCTCCCTCTCTCCCTCTGTACTGTATGTATCATTAGCATCTGCATGCAAACACATCCTAGCTTAAGCTTCCAGATTAAATTAATCCTTTCTGGTCACCATGGTCTTTCTCTCCTCCACTTTATAGCTGTCTCCTATTTATTTTACTCATTATAGTAAAAATCATTGGAAAATTGTCTGTACCCCCTGTTTTCACTTCCTTATCTCCCATTCTCTTTTAGACTTTGTTAGGGTCAGAGTATTCCATGATGTATCATTTCGTCAAATTCATATTTTTTAAAACAAATCATATAACAACTGACCATAACAGGAATTCAGTAACTATTGAGTGAATGAATATATCTTGATTGTACTGGATAGAGGACTTTTTTAAATGCTACTACGTTATCGAGTTGGGGGACATTAGCTACTTTTTCCCAACTTTTTGGAGGATGAAGAAGCATATATATGTTATTGATGTTTGTTTATTTGTTTGTGGAAGATCGATTTATTAGCGAGAGAGAGAAAAGACAGAGAACCCAGAGAGGGGAAATCAGCTGAAGTTTTAACCCTTGCGTAGCCCACCGCCCCCCCCCCCCCCCCCCCCCCGCCCTGCCATTGATGTTCTCATCCAATGAGGAGTTCTTTCAGACTTCCTCTGGAGTGATTGATCTTTGACTGTGACACCGGATTGGCTACTTGTTCTACAACCCTGTATTACAGAGTCCCCTCCTCCCAGAGCTTTCTGTGGGAATTTGGGACAAAAGAGCCCCATCTGGCTTTCCCGAAAGAAGGAAGATCAGACAAAGAATGTTACCTGGCCCACGTGGAGGAGGGGGGAGCGGGGAAATTCCTGCATTTGAAACCCCTCCTCTAGCAGAGCCAGGGAGAGAAGTTTCTTTAACACAGTCCCTTAGTCCCCCTCTGAACAGGAAAGTCCAACTGCTGTTGAACACAGGCCTCCATAGCTCTCTACTTCCTGCTTAATTCGGGAGTAGAAGGGGCCCTGCAGTTGAAGTTTCCTTCAGAGGGGAGTCTTCCAGTGGTGCAGGTCAACCCAGAGGTGCACGATAGAACTTATGAGTCAGGCACATCTGGGGTTCCATTTGCAGGAAGATTTGTAGCCTCATGGCATTAATTCACTCTGAAGTCTGATGTGTTCTGGCTGGCTTGCCAACAGATGTTACTCGGGGAGTACCCAGCTTGTAGGTTCTTGGCCTCTCTAACCCGGAAGAATGGGGAAAGGGGCCCAGAGACACGGTGAATTTACTGTCTTAAGAAAATCGTGGGCCGGGCGCGGTGGCTCAAGCCTGTAATCCCAGCACTTTGGGAGGCCAAGGCGGGTGGATCACGAGGTCAAGAGATCGAGACCATCCTGGTCAACATGGTGAAACCCCGTCTCTACTAAAAACACAAAACATTAGCTGGGCATAGTGGCTCGTGCCTGTAATCCCAGCTACTCAGGAGGCTGAGGCAGGAGAATTGCCTGAACCCAGGAGGCGGAGGTTGCGGTGAGCCGAGATTGCCGCATTGCACTCCAGCCTGGGTAACAAGAGCGAAACTCCGTCTCAAAAAAAAAAAAAAAAGAAAGAAAATCGTGGACCCAAAGAGTTTTGTGGAAGAGTAGTTTATTAGAGAGAGAGAGAGAGGGAGGGAGGGGGGGAGAGAGAGAGAGAGAAAGAGAGAGAGAGAGAGAGGGAGAGAAAGCGAGAAAGCACCCACGCTGTTGCGGGAGGGGAACGGGGAACTCAGGGAAATCCCTTCTTTTTTTTAAAGTCTAAATTTAATTCAGCCTCAACAAACAAGCAGAAAAGTGAGAAAGCTAACTGTATTAACAGACACAGATGTACCAAATGTAAAACAGTGGATTATTAACAGAACTATTTACATGCATATATGTGTGTGTGTGTGTATACATGCAAAATATTATATAGTATATAGGTATAGGTTCAGGGTGTCAAGAATAAATACTCAAGTATCTATCAGCCAGCTTCACAGACTATTAACAATACTTTTGAAGTCCCCCTGTGTCCCTCCTTGCTGCCACCTCCCTTCCTCTGGAAGTATCCACTGCCCTGAATTTTTATGAACTATTCCCTTGCTTTTCATATAATTTTGCCACATATCAAATGTGCCCTGATATATTGTTAGGTTTTGCACATTTTAATATAAATGCAGGAATATACGTTATTCACAGATGTTTTTTCACTGAACAATGTTTGTGAAATTCATCTGTGAGACTGCATGAGGAAATGGTTCACTTAATTGAAATGTGATGATATATCATGTACAAGCATAATACACTTTATGTTTCTACGATAAACATTTTAATTTTAAATGTTGAAGTGTTACATGCACACAGAAAAGTGTACAAATCCCAAATGTACAGCTCAGTGAATTACTGCAAAGTAAACATTACAAACCAATTCAAGAAATAGAGTATGACCAACACTCAGAAGCCACCCATGAGCTCCCTTCTTATCCTCCCTAAAGGTGACCACTATCCTTATTCCTAATCCAGAGATTAGTTTTACCTGTTTTTGAACTTAATTGGTGTCTTTTTGAATTTGTTTTTTTTCTCTCTACACTATGTGTGTAAGATTCCCCCAGCAACATGTAGCTTTAGTTTGTTCCTTTTCATTGCCATATAGTATTCTCTTGTATGATATGGCACAATTTATCCATTTTATAGTGAATGAACATTTTGATTGTTTCCACTTTGGAGCTGTTACAAATAATACTGTAGTAAACACTCTTGTACATATACGTATGCATGCTTTCTCTTCAGTAGAGTTGATCAGACAGGGCACATAAAGTACACTTTGTTCTCTTTTTGGTGGATGATTGTGCTGCTGTGAACATTTCTGTGTATGTGTCTAGATGCAAAACTGACTGTAATAAACATTCAGAAGAGTAGATAAATAGGAGTGTAATTGCTAAGTCGGAAAACATGTATCTTCAACAATTTCAGTTAAGGTAAAATTGTTTTCCAAAGTAATTTATACAGGCTTACACTCTCACCAATGGAGTATGCATTTCTTGCTACACATTCTTGTCAACAGCTGTTATCTGACTTTACATTTTTTGCCACTTTGGAAGATATATCTTGGTTTATTGTGGTTTTAATTTTTGTGTCCCTGATTACTAATAAGATTAAACACATCTGTCTTTATGGGCCACTTCGGTTTTTAAATTTTAATTTTTTTCTGCTTATTCTTTAGTGTGGAGATGTACTTTCCTCAAAATGACTCTTGGATTGGTTTGGCACCCCTAAACATTCCTCGCTATGAATTTGGAATATGCGTTTTAGACCAAAAAGTATATGTTATAGGTGGTATTGAAACTAATGTGCGTCCTGGCGTCACTATCAGAAAACATGAAAATTCAGTAGAATGCTGGAATCCTGATACAAATACTTGGACTTCTCTAGAGAGAATGAATGAAAGCCGAAGTACTCTCGGAGTAGTAGTACTTGCAGGAGAACTGTATGCATTAGGTGGTTATGATGGACAATCTTATTTACAATCTGTAGAGAAATATATTCCCAAAATAAGAAAATGGCAACCTGTGGCACCAATGACTACAACAAGAAGTTGTTTTGCTGCAGCTGTATTGGATGGAATGATATATGCCATTGGTGGGTATGGTCCTGCCCACATGAACAGGTATTTAATTTAATAATTAAATCATATATGTTTGTGGATTTTTAAAAGTCTCATTAGCAATGATTTCTGAGTTTTAAACAATTTGTGTATATGAATTAACTTCCGGCATTTGGGAAACTTACTCTGCTCTATAGGATATAATTGTAATTAGTTTACATGGGAATTTAATATAAACCTAAAAATCAAATCCCTCTCATTAAATTTTATGTTCTTTCAGTGTAAATGGACTAGGTTTTAAAACTCAGAAACCTAAAAATAATGTGAAGTTAGACAACTTTAGATTTTGTGTGGTGTGTGTGTCTGTGTGTATATATTTATATATGTATATATATTACATATATACGTGTATATATAATATATATGTATATATAATATACACATGTATATATATAAGAATATAATATATATAATTATATATTCCTCTATTATATATATACATGTACATATATTATATATGAATATATATGAATTATAATATATATAATATATATACATGTATATATATAATATAAGAATATATATGTATACATGTATATTCCTATACGTATAGGAATATACATGTATATATATACCATAATATATAACATATACATATTATATATACATGTATATATGTACACACATATATTAATATGAAATAATATATATTAATATATATTATATAATATGATATATATATATTATATATATTATATATATGTTCACAGTGTGTAAACTTTTATTGTATTGCTTAATAGAATAAAGAAGTGAAAATTTAATTCCTGTATGTCTATACAATATTATAACCCATCATATAGTTAAAACCTTATTTAAATCTTCCTTCCTGAATGCTTATTCTGTAATCATACATGTATCATTAGGTATTTGACTTGTGTTGGAGTTTAAATTTGTGATATCTGTATTCTGTAGTATTATCTAAATAAAGGAAAAAATGAAAGTGAAGTAACTGGTTATATGGGAAATTAATCATAATTCTGAACCTTTATTGAAAATTGATGTTCCAGAGATTTTATCTTTGGCCAGGTGTGGTGGCTTATGCCTGTAATCCCAACACTTTGGGAGGTTTACAAGGGAAGATTGCTTGAACCCAAGAGGTTGAGGCTGCAGTGAGCCTTGATTGCACTGCTACACTTCAGCCTGGGCAACAGAATGAAACCCTTTCAAAAAGAAAAAAGAAAAGATTTTATTTTAAATAGTAATTAGAGTGGTTTGTGTTATTTTGATTGTGAGTATTTTAATGAGCGAGCATACAGTCAGCCAGCCCTCCATATCGACGAGTTCCATATCCACAGATTCAACCAACTGTGGATAAGAAAATATTTGAAAAAATTTACAATAATAAAAAACAAATGAAAAATAATACAATACAATAGCTATTTGCATAGCATAAGTAATCTAAAGATGATTTACAGTATACAAGAAGGTATAGGTTATATGCAAATATTACACTGTTTTATATAAGGAAATTGAGCAACTGCAGATTTTGGTATCCTTGGGATGGGGTGGATCCTGGAACCAATCATCTACAACTGCCGAGGTTTATTGACTGAGACAGTGATGACACAACAGCATTTCATTTGTAAATTTTTACTTCTGTTTAAGCCAAAGTACTCTTTTTTTTTTTTTGCCTTAGTTAAAGGAAAAATATTTGGGACATAGACATTTATTTCTATTATTTGAAAAACTTCTGGCCAAAATTTAGAAGCTAAAAGGTTAAGTATTTTAAATTTGATGCTTTTGAAGGTCTTGCTGCAGTTCATCAACTCTTCAGTGATTTTGGTCTAATGGATTATATCGTGGAGTTCTTTCAGGAACATTGTTACCCAGTCTCTATTATGAACTCCAGAATGGTGTAACAGCTTCTCAAATGCTTAAGGTTTTTTCAGGAAATTAGGTTACAGCCAGAACAAGCCCAACAATCTCACCTCTGTACCTTTGTGCCCCTTCAGGGCAAACCATAGTCTTAACAGCTGCTAGAATTTTCTAGGGAAGGCTTTTTGAAAATTCTAATTTAATTTGGATTCCATAATACAGCTTGGATATGCCACAGGTTCTCTGGAACACAGTCTTGACTCAAATTCCTGAGTACCATTTTTTAGAATTTTTTTTCTTTTTTTATAACTGTCTTGATCAAGTTATAAAATTCCTGAGTACTCTGAGATAGTTATCATTAGCCAGTTTGTACTATGCAATCTATAGTAACTGCTTTGCAGTAAACCACATAAATTATCCTGTGAGAAATTAAAAATGTTTTTTCTTTTCCCCCTTCTCTTCCTCTTCCCTTTCCCTGAACTGTATAGAAGATCCTAAAAACCTCTGTATTCTAGCCAGGGATGGTGACGTGTACCTTTAGTCCTAGCTACTCAGAAGACTGAGACAGAAGGATCACGTTAGCCCTGGAATTTGAGGTTGCAGTGAGCTATGATTGTGTCACTGCACTCCAGCCTAGGTGACAGAGCAAGACCTGTGTCTAAAATAAATAAAAATTTGAAACAAAAACCAAATCTGTGTTCAATTACTGGTTTTCAAAGTCACATACATACTCATTTGACTTTATTCTTACATGAATCCCTTGAAGTTGTACTATCTTCATTTTTGCAGGTAAGAGGAAATGACTTGTTCAGGATTACACAAATCCACAGTAGTAGGACTAAGGTTCGTTCAGCCCTAGGTATACAGAATTAGTACTTGAACCCAGGTCTTCTGACTCTAAGTTCTATGCTCTTAATAGACTTTGCTACTTGTACAATAAAATGGAATAGCATGTGGAATTGCACCCTGTTTACAAGGTAAGATTTATCCTTGTAATCTTATCAGCAAAACCTAAGCATTTGTGGCAGACTACTCTTGTTTAATATCTATTATGTGAACTTTTAAAGCTATAGTGGGTTTTAGTTTTGCTTTGGCAGGAAGAACGATATGAAAGATCTGTAAATTAATTATTTTTTTAAAAAATATTTGCAGTGTGGAGCGTTATGATCCAAGTAAGGACTCCTGGGAGATGGTTGCATCCATGGCAGATAAAAGGATTCACTTTGGCGTGGGTGTCATGCTAGGCTTTATTTTTGTGGTGGGTGGACATAATGGAGTCTCACATTTGTCAAGCATTGAAAGATATGATCCTCATCAAAATCAGTGGACTGTGTGTAGACCGATGAAAGAACCTAGAACAGGTAATAATAATTTATTAATTTCTAAACATATAAGGTAGTTTTTTCTATAATGATGTGATTGGAGTAATAGTTCCTTGGAATATAACAGCAGGGATGTTACTTGTCCAGAAAAAGAAAAAAAAAAACTCGTATGTGGTAAACTTGAAAGACAATTAGGTAGACAAAATTATATAGATTTCTTTATTGTGACTTGTATATGCCAATGTGCAGATTATTGTTTCTCAGACTTGGTGAATGCATTTTGGGAAATGCTTGTGCTAGAATGTATACTTATAGAAGTTATTTTTGTCCATATATCTGAGGTCATCTTTTCACTTGTTACATATATACAATCCTTGGATTGTTCTGTTTTGTTTTCTATTGTATATCAGGAATCTGTATGTTCACTTTCAAATGTTCTTCCCCAAGGAGTATAGTTGATCAAAAAGGGTTGCATTTCAGAGTTCCTAGAAAAAAAAAAACCACACAAATCTACCTTTGTGGTTCAGGAGAAATTGTTATCTTTGAACTTAAACTCATCAGATCATTTTACGGGAAAGATTTTAAATGGAAATGCTTTCGGGAGCACTCCTCATGCAGGTTGGCTATCCTGTCCAAAATGCTTAGGACCAGAAGTGTTTCAGATTTTGGATTTGGGATTTTGGAATATTTGCATTATACTTACCAGGTTGAACATGCCAAGTTCAAAAATCTAAAGTGTAAAATGCTTAAGTGAACAGTTCCTTTGAGCAACAAAAAGTTTCAGATGTTGGGCCGGGCACGGTGGCTCACACCTATAATCCTAGAACTTTGGGAGGCCAAGGTGGGAGGATCACTTGAGATCAGGAGTTTGAGACCAGCCTGGACAACATGGTGAAACCCTGTCTGTACTAAAAAGACAAAATTAGCCTCGAATGTGGCACATGCCATAGTGTCAGCTAATCAGGAGGCTGAGGCATGAGAATCGCTTGAACTGAGGTCATGCCACTGCACCCTAGCCTGGGAGATAGAGCAAGACTCTATCTCAAAAAAAAAAGTTTCAGATGTTGGAACACTTTGGATTTCATATTTTTGGATATTGGATATTCAACCTGTATTTATGATGAAAGAAACTCTTGAAACAAACATGCAAGAGAAACTGAAAGGACAAACTGAAATGAGCTATTTTAGTGTTTACTATAATTTGTGTGTTTGGTATCCTTGAGAGGGAAAGTCATAGAAACAATGAGAATTTAAAAATTTGGGGTAAACTGTTTCTTTTTAGAATGATATCTGATAATATCTAAAGTAGAATTTTTAGAAGCATAAATTCTTTAATATATTTGAAATCTTTCAATGTATTTGAAAACCTCATAAAATGATTCTTCTAGAATGAAATGAAATATAAAGAAAAAAGGAAGAAAGCCTATGGAAAGACAGACTCCATTTTCCTGTAGTGAAGGGAATGGAAGAGTAGGATTAGAGAGGAAAGGTAAAGGAAGATTTCAACTCTTAACTTGATTTTATTTTCATTTTTAGGCAGGGTCCTACTCTGTTGAGCCAGACAGGAGTACAGTGAAACAGTCATAGCTCACTGCAGCCTCAAATTTTTGGCCTCCAGTGATCCTCCCACCCCAGTAACTCTTACTTTTATTTTAAGGATTGTGTTTTTCCAGCAAACACATATTGCTACAGTGGGCCCCCATACCCACAGGGATATGTTCCAAGACCCCCAGTGGACTGAAACTGCAGATAATACCAAACACAATATATGTAATGTTCTTTCCTATACATATGTATTTATGGCAAAATTTAGTTTGTGAATTAGGCACAGTGAGAGATTAACAACAATAACAGAATAGAACAATTGTAGCAATGTACTGTAATAAAAGTTATGTGGATGTGGTCTCCCTCAAAGTATCTTACTGTACGTTACTCCCTACTTTCTAGTCATGGTTGACTGCAGGAAAGCGTAGAAAGCAAAAACTCAGATAAGAGGACTGCTGTATATTGCTTGTATAATTAATAACTGTTAAAATGTATTTTAAGAAAACATTAAAATACAAATTTATTTTTAGTCAGAAAAAGTCTACTTCATGGTTAACATGTTTCTTTCTTCTTTTTGTCAACCTTTCCTAGGAGTTGGTGCTGCTGTAATCGATAACTACCTTTACGTAGTCGGTGGTCACTCAGGGTCTTCCTATCTGAATACAGTGCAGAAATACGATCCTATCTCAGATACATGGCTGGATGCAGCTGGCATGATATACTGTCGCTGCAACTTTGGGTTAACTGCACTTTGACAAGTGTGAACTCTTGGAAATAGTATGGTGGTGAAATTTGTACTGCATGAACGGATGGCCCAGTTTTCTGAAACCCACAAGCTGCATTGCTTTCTTTTTAACTTGAAGTAGCATGAAGACTCCAAGTTTTGCTGGGTACTTTTAATTGACAAGTAGTTTTGGTTGCTCTTGATTACACAGTAAACCGATAATTAAAAAGAAAAAATAAGTAAAGACCTTGCCAATTGAATTGTGCACTTCCCCCTAAGACTGAGATATACTAGTTTTATATTCATAAGTGTCCGTGTAGAGAAAACGCTGCTTTTTTTTTTTCTTTTTTTTTTAAATTTTAGCTCTTTTTCCCTGATACCATGATTTGCTAGGATGAGCAATGCTTTAGGTGCTGGAGTATATTGAGTGAATGAGCAGAGTGCTGATATTGCTTCTGAGATGTAAATTCCTATGCTTCACATTTTTTATTTGTTTTAAAAGAAATAAAGGGCTGCTTTTTATTTTGGTACTTTTAAGGGTTGTAAATAACATGCCATAGGGAGTCATCTGAATACTCTTCCTGCTAAATGGTTTTAGGGTTAGGGATGTAATAAATTTTTAAGAGAATTGCTTTTATTATCATGATGTTTGGGGCCCTATTTTAGGAAGTCAGATAAATTTGCTGTTGATGCCTTTTGTATTTATGGGCAGGTTAACATTGGATGAATTTAATTACCTATCTATGCTATGGTTAGCATGGATAGGAGTTAAGTATATCAGTTGTTTCAGTTTTTCTTCAGTAGTACAGCAGGCCTCCCAGTGCTGATGTATATATTTGAGCAGTGTTTAGTACCATTCTTAGTGCATATTAATTTTTTTCATATATCCTTAAAATAATTTTAGTTTTTTAAGATCTTTGCTTTTTCAAAGTGTTCAGATTTTTAAAAAATGGTGCTAATTGTAGGATTTATAACAAGGCTATAACTGATGTCCTTTTGGATGTTCAGTATGAGATATGCATGACATGTTTTGATAGTCTTTTGCATTTTTAATGGCTTGATTCATTTGTGCTTATTAAAAATGTTAGCGATTACACTAATGTTAACATCCAAAAATCATCAAAATGGCCTGTTATGCTTTAAATGGTTTCTGAATAGTGATATAAAGAAAGTTACACTTTTGATCTTCTTTCTTCTTATGCTAGATATTACATGTCCTTCTTGAAAACAGAAATATATGCATTAAATATAAAGCACTAGGCAGTCATGTATTACTTTGTACATTTCTTTAGGTAACTGAATATTTTAATGTTATTGAGGAAAACTGGAACTCAATGTTTACTTGAGTAATGGTTCTAAGTTGAGTTCTACTTTGATTAAAGAAACGATCTTTTAAAGCAAAATTGTTTGCTGTAGCCAGTGACAGCTTATTTAAAGGAAGTGGTTAACTTATTTTATTTTAGCATGTTTTATTAAATGTCTGTTAGTCTTAAATACATTCACTTGCATTCTATTATGATGGTTGGTACTTGTATTTTGGTACTGTAGTCATTTGGTTTTCTTTTCCTTGATTTTTTTTTAACCTGTCTGCAATCTGCTTATAAAGTTTCTGCAAGACCAATGTATAATTTTTCCTAAGAAAAAAATTCATACTATATTCTTAAGTGCCATAATGTTCTAGACTATTGTTAAGAAGCCATTTGTAATGATAAAACATAGGTTCATTTGTTAGTATATATGTTTATTTCTTGAATACTATAGCTGGGCAATTTACAGTTCTTTGTTCTTCCATAAACTACCAGTTGTAGATTTAAATATATACTACGAAACTATGTAAAATCATTTTTAATCGTAAATGTATCATGCTTTATGAATATTTGCACAGATTATAAAACCTTGCAAGTGATTTTTAGTCTCTTCTAATTTAGAACTCAACAGGAGCAACTAATACAATTGATAGTCTGAGTATTTTCTATGTTGCTTGTCTGAATAACATAATAATATAGAGCAATAACTTTTTCATTGATTTGAATAAATCTATTACATAGAAATAGGTGCACTATTGTGGTTGGCCCAGATTTTATTTGAAGAAAAGCAATTTAAAATAGATTCATCACATATTTAGTTTTAAATCCCCAATTTCATTTTCTTTGTTTATATCAATCTAATTACTAAATATATCCTATTATGCTATTTTTAATCCCCTATTCCCTAAAGATAAGGGAATTTGAAAGACTGTGGAAAATGATTTTAATTATAAACACATCTATTCTATACATTGTATTTTAATAATGTTTTACTCATGTAACATCTCCACTGTCAAATTATTGTATAATCATTTGATAAATTAGATAAAAAACATATACTGGTCATTGTTTTTGAAAAATCTAAATTTCATCTTGAGGAAGACTAAATATGAAACACCTTGGGCAGTAGTAGGAGCCATACACCAGTGAACAGATCATGAAAATCTGTGAAGGGAAGAGAAGAAATGTTCAAAATTTATAGGTATATTTCTTTTAGAATTGCTTAACCTACTGTACTACTCATAACAACCAGAGCTACTAATCTGTCCTGACAACTAATATGTTTACATTAGAGCCTTCTTTTACAAATTTGTGAGAAGTTTCATTATGAACACTGCTGACAAATTGTTAATTTAAAGCCACATGTTTCTAATGTTAAAAAGAATAAAAATATTTGGTTATAAATCCTCCAGATTAAAAGTATTAGAAATAATTACGCATATTCAGGCAAGAAAAGAAAAGCTATTTAAGATTTCCCAGAAATATTTTGGAAAAGAGCAGTACTGGGAAATAGAAATTAATATAATCAGTTGCAAAATAATTGCCTCCTGTAATTATAATGAGTTAATCTTTTAGTCATCTTTGGCTATTCAGTATTCATTGGATATTGTAATAGAATGTAAGTGGCTTTTAATGTAGCTCCAAGGATATTTACAAATTCCATGTTATTGCTATTATTAAATATGAGTGAATATTAAAATACAGGAAGTGGTATCAAGTGATAGGAAAATGACATTAGGTTATGAAATTTTATTTAGATAATCTGACATGTGGAGGGTTTACTTTATGTATGAGATATTCTATTAGATGCTGTGGAAGCTACAGAGATAAGTAAGATACACTCCTTTTCTTTCAAAGAGAGTAAAATATAGTGGGAGAGACCCTAATAGCTATTATGTTGAAGGATGAATCTAATTCCTTATCTCTGATGTCATAAGAAGTGATTAGAGACCTAGTTTATGCATAAGCAATTTCTTAGTGTCCAATTAGGTTTTATTGGCATGAAAAAGAAATATTTAAAAATGTAATATTTATGGAACTCCAAATCTCCTAGAATTGGATCATGTATTTTCTAGTAGGAAAACTATAGAAAATTAAAAAATATGTATTTCCTATAGTATCAAGGCTCTGGCTGACATTGAGAGAAATATATGTGTATGTGTTTATTTTCAGTTTTGGTGTTGGATTCCTGGTATTGTCACCTAAGTGCTCATTTTCAGGAAAATCAGATTCTACAATAAACACTTACTGCTTAAAGTTCAGTAAACTTGTGATAACCTCATAACCTCTGTAGTCTAAAAGTTAATAAATTATAAGATGTCAGATGTCAAGTTAACATCCAGTTCTATTTCTTAACCTTTTTTTCCCCTTTGTAAACAGCACTTTAATTAGACATGATTTAATTAGATAACAATTATTCTATGGCTGGATATGTACTGGATTTTCACTTACAGTACATTGATTTGGTGTTGATGCACATTCAGAAAGAGTGAGGAATACAATACATTTTTAATACAATAGGTTTACAAATTTTCCTACTGGTGTGACTATGGAGTCAAAAATCCAGTTTACATCTCTGCAGAGAGAAAAATTGTTATCAGTATGTCTTTTATAGTGTTCATCTTTAACTAGAGATAATTTATTGTTGATTTTGTCAAGTTATCATGTGTAAGTCCCATTTATTTTAAAATACTAAGCAAAAAGTTCCAAGTTTGCCTTAAAATACAAGTGAAATTAAAGAACTGGATGATAATGCCTATATTTTTGCCTTATGAATTGTGCTGTGTATAATAAACCAGCAGCGGTTTTGATTTTAACAGGATTCTGAAATTTTGTAGCTGTAGAGTACTAATATTTGTACTCTCTTGCAAAGAATGTGATCTAGTTGTGGATTATGTTAGTTTAAATGTTTTTTGTATATGTATTTTACCTCTGAACATGTACTTTTTTAGCATCAGGGTTTTATTTTATTTATGTTTACATAGTAAAGTGGCATTTAAGTAGTTGAGAGTTGTATTCTTTTTTTATTTTAAAGGTTATTTGTGTCTATTATTGTGGTAATGTTCTGTAATGATTATGGTTAAATTTCATTTAATGTAAAATGTTTAAATAAAAATGAAAAATCTACTTTGTGTATGTCGTAATTGTGAACTGAACCAAACTAACTTAGTCATGCTCAACTCTTAGGTAATTTTTTGCATAGATAGGTAGTAGCCATAGACTAGCCACTCCTTTACATCCTCTTTATCAGGTTACAGTAAAAACACGTCTTAGGCCAAATTCTGCCACACATTCAAACGTTTGCATTCATAAGTAAACGTCTTACGAATTTTCAAGGAAACATAAGTATAACAGGAGCAAAAGAGTTCAGTAAGCCCATTGCAGTCCCAGATTTCTGTCTTTTTAGAATCTCTACTCTACCCAGCCTTTTAAGAAAGGTTTAGTCCGGGGGAGGTGGCTCATGCCTGTAATCCCAGCACTTTGGGAGGCTGAAGCGAGCAGATCACTTGAGGTCAGGATTTCGAAAGCAGCCTAGCCAACATGTCGAAATTCCGTCTCTAATAAAAATTCAAAAATTAGCCAGGCTTCGTGGTGCGCCCCTGTAGTTCCAGGTACTCAGGAGGCTGAGGCTGCAGACGGCTTAACCCAGGAGGCAGAGGTTGCAGTGAGCCGAGATCGCGCCATTGCACTCCAGCCTCGACAACAGAGCTCCGGCCTGGACTCCAGCCTGGCCAAAAAAAAAAAAAAAAAAAAAAAAAAAAAGTAGATTAATACTTTTAAAGCCAAAAAAAGTTCAGGTATTGTTTTCGCTCCAGGTCCTTTACATTCTTTGCCGTGGAGCTCCTGCCACCTAGTGTTTTTGAAGAATACTGCAGGAGTTGGGAATCAGCCTTTTTCCTTCAAGTCCAGCGGACAGCATATTTACCAAGTGTTCAAAGAAGGCCAGGCCGGCCGTGGTGGCTCACTCCTGTATAATCCCAGCACTTTTTAACGCCGAGGCAGGCGGATCAACTGGAGGCCAGGATTTCGAGACCAGCTTGGCCAACATGGTGAAAGCCCATCTCTACTAAAACACAAAAAAATTAGTCGGCCATGGTGGAGCGCCCCTGTATTCCCAGCTACTCAGAAGGCTTGGGCTGAGGAATTGCTTGAGTCTGAGAATTGATTGAGCCCAGGAGGTGGAGGTTGCAGTGAACTGAGATTGCACCACTGCACTGCAGCCTGGGCCACAGAGCAAGACTATTACTACCACTACTACTACTACTACTACTACTACTACTACTAAAGAAGGCCCATCCCAAGTGACCCTCTCACTTTCCTCACATATCTTCCCTTTTATCAGAAAGAGAGAAAAAAAATGAGATTAATGTGTGTGGATGACTTTAGCTATGACACATTTTCAAAAAATTTTTGAAGGTGTTTGAAAATCTTTTGTTTTTAAATTTAAGGCTTATAGCATTCTAGCAGAAATAATGGCAGTTAGGCTTTGTGGGTAGAGGTAGAGGAAATAGTACTTTATAATTGTTTTGGAAATCACAAGCTGAACAATCTGCAGTCTTTTTCCTTTACAGACCTCCTCCAGGAACGGTAGGCAGCAGCTGTGAAAGACCTGATTCAAAAACGTCTCAGCAGTTGTTTACAGAGGTGTTCCTCCTGCGTGCCCTTCAAAGCCCCAGGTACTTGCCATAGTACTTCCCTTTATACCATCATCATTGCTTTACTCATTTTTCTCCCTCTCTAAGCATGTATACACTTTCAGGGCAGAAAGCATATCTAATTCAACTAGCAAATAGTAGGTACTCAGTAAGTATACATTAAATGAATGCTGCAGAGAAAATATGTCTGATATTACCTTGTTCTAGCTTGGAGCCTCAAAATCAAACAGCTTGCTTGGGAAAGGATTTTCCTTGCTTGCTGGCCATTTTCTCCATTTTCACAAAGCCTTAACATGACCTCTGTTTTTTGGTTTTTTTTGAGACGAAGTCTGGCTCTTATCCCTCAGGCTGGAGAGCAATGGCACCATCTCGGCTCACTGCAACCTCCGCCTCCCGGTTCAAGTGATTCTCTTGCTTCAGCCTCCCAAGTAGCTGGGATTACAGGCACCTGTCACCATGCCCAGCTAATTTTTGTATTTTTAGTAGAGACGGAGTTTCACCATATTGGCCAGGCTGGTCTCAAACTCCTGACCTCAGGTGATCCGCCTGCCTCAGCCTCCCAAAGTGCTGGGATTATGGCATGAGCCACTGTGCTTGGTCTCTTCTTAACCTGAGCACAGGTCAGCTCTCCTGTGTATTTTGTCCTTCCCCTCTCCCTTCCTCTCCACTGCCATGAACTTCTCATACGTTGGGTATGCAGAGATACTTATTGTATCTGCTTCCCTCATCTTCAAAAAACTCCCTCAGATTTTGTCCACCCTACCCTTCAAGCCAATTATGTTGAGTATATTTTAATCTTTGTTATACCGCTGTGTTAGATGAATAGGAAAACAGAAAGTCTATTTGGTTGTATCTATTTAGGGACAATTTATACCATCCTGGTCTTGTTTCCAGACTTCAGCACCTGGGATATTATGATTGAGATGTAGGCAAAGGAGTGAAATGAATGATATCCTTTGTAAAACAAAAGAATGAGTTATTGAAGGTTTAAGAAGACAAATATTTCTGAAGGCAAGTGTCCAGATGGAAAGAAATGACTCAACAGGTGACCACAGCTGTTTGCTTGAGTCTTACTTTCCTCTTGGAGTTTTCTCATGTTGACTATCTGTATCATCACTATGTTGTCCTCTAGGAGTATATACTTCTGCCTTCCAAGCCCTAACTCCTTGGTTCTTGGTTCTCTTCAGTACTGTAGAGCCATGCTAGACCTTCTATGCCCAGACCGGCTCAGTCGTAGAGACCCCAACCCAGTGGCGCTGAAGGAATTAAGAAACAGACTTAAGAAGGAATTAAGAAACAGAGTGCAAAGTGGGAATTAGGGGGCTGAGAGCATTCTGAGTTGAGAGCCCAGAGCAGACTCTGATCCATCTATTTATTCTTTGTGAACAAGTGATTTTTTTTTTTTTTTAGACGGGGTTTCACCATGTTGGCCAGGCTGATTTTGAACTCCAGACCTCAAGTGATCCACCCGCCTCGGCCTCCCAAAGTGCTGGGATTACAGGCGTGAGCCACCGCGCCCAGCCACACAAGTGATTATTTTTAACAAGCAGGTATTCTGGTTTTTTTCATAGAATAAAGATAAACTAGGCAGGCAGCTAGTGCCTGTTCACTACTAATTAAAGATAAACTAGAAAGCATTCTTTATGAGGGAGCAATGGGGGCAAAGTCACATATCCTGTGTTTTAAGAACTGGTTTAACTAGGGCATGATACCTAAATATTGTTTACTGTTTTAGAATGCCCTGAGCAGTTTCCCACCTGGGAATGGCTCAGTGGTCCTTTCCGTCGTTCTTAGTAAACAATATAATCCATCACACACATCAAGATTTGTTCTCATCATTTCCAAAAAGTCTTTACCAATGTGAGGCAATCATTGCATTATCCAATGATAATTGTATAAATTATGGATGGAAGAAATGATGGTGGAGAAGTTATGGATGATCTTTATTTTCTTCTTCAAACTTCTTTTGTATTACTGATTTACATATCATTTTATATTCATATTATGAAATGAGTCTTTATAAAATTCAAAGAAAGGCTGGGCACAGTGGCTCACGCTTGTAATCCCAGCACTTTGGGAGGCCTAAGCAGGTGGCTCACCTGAGGTCAGGATTCGAGACCAGCCTGGCCAACATGGTGAAACCCTGTGTCTATGAAAAATACAAAAATTAGCCAGGCTTTGTGGCACATGCCTGTAATCCAGCTATTTAGGATGCTGAGGCAGGAGAATTGGTTGCACCTGGGAGGCGGAGGTTGCAGTGAGCCAAGATCATGCCCCTGTACTCCAGCCTGGGCAACAGAGCAAAATTCCATCTCAAAAATAAATAAATAAATAAATAAAATAAAATTCAAAGTTAAAACAAGTAATGAAAATCCATCCAAATATATAAATAGCAAGTTGCTGATTCTACTATGGCTAACTTGTCTAGACAGTGAATTTGCTCTCAAAGCTCCTGTTGCATTCCATATCCTTTTGAGGTTCCTGCCAAAGCAGCTCACCTTTTTGTTTTTTAGCAATATTCCTTCTGATACCTTGCAGAAGATCTTATTGAGAAAACAGTGGATGAACTATGGAACTGATTGCTCATTTGAGGGTAAATCTAATGGACAGCCTCAGCCTATAAATAAATTATCTAGCTACAAATGGCTTTTTACTAACTTCCTTCTCCTCAACTTCCAAGGGATAGAATAAAAGGCAGTTTTCTCCCCAGGATCAAATTAAATTTGAGGTTAAAGGAGTGTCTTAGTCCATTTGTGCTGCTATAACAAAACATCTGAGATTCCATAATTTATAGAGAACAGAAACTTATTTCTTACAGTTCTAGAAGTTGGAAAAATTAAGATGGAGGTGCCAGCATCTGATGTGGGCTTTCTTGCTGCATCATCACATCTTCTGGAGGCAGAAGAGCAGAAGGGCCAAATTCAGTCTCTCAAGCTTATTTCTGACTGGGCTCATGTCTATAATCCCAGCAGTTTGGGAGGCTGAGGCAGGAGGATTGCTTGAGCTCAGTTTGACACCAGCCTGGGAAACATAGAGAGACCCTGTCTCTACAAAAAAATTAGCCACGTGTGGTGGTGCACGCAATTTGGGAGGTTGAGATGGGAGGATAACTTAAGCCCAGCAGGTTGAGGCTGCAGTGAGCCATGATTGTACCATGGCACTCCAGCCTGGGTGACTCAGTGAAACCCTGTCTCAAAAAAAAAAAAAAAAAATAAGTCCATTTATAAGGGCAACTCATCTCACTCATAAGGGCAAAGCCCTCATGACTTAATCACCTCGCAAAAGCCTTCAGCTCTCAGTACTACCACCACAGGGATTAAGTTCAATGTAAATTTTGAAAGGGACACCATCATTCAAACCACAGCAAGAAGGCTGTCCAGGTGACCAGAGTGAAGTTTGGGCCAGTAAGGTAGGATGTAGGAACCACTGAATAGTAGGACACTGAATTTAAGACCTTTGTATAAATGTCTCAGTAAGATAAACTTTTTTTTTTTTTGAAATGGAATCTTGCTCTGTCACCCAGGCTGGAGTGCAGTGGTACGATCTTAGCTCACTGCAACCTCTGCCTCCAGGGTTCAAGTGATTCTCCTGCCTTAGCCTTCCGAGTCGCTGGGATTACAGGTGCCTGCCACCACGAATTTTTGTATTTTTAGGAGGGACAGCGTTTCACCATGTTGGTCTGGCTGGTCTCGAACTCCTGACCTCGTGATCTGCCTGCCTTGGCCTCCCAAACTCCTGACCTCGTGATCTGCCTGCTGGGATTACAGGGGTGAGCCATGCCTGACAATAAGATGAACTTTTAAAGCAATCCAATTTAAGGCAGAAGAATTTGGTGCTGATTGTAAATGCTAGGGCATCGACAAAGGAAAAGGAGAAAAATTTAAAAATTTAAATGTTTGCTTTGGCTGTCATTTATTAACATTAATTAGTCATTTTACATGAACTTACCCTTTCTGCCTTATAGTTCATTACAATTATTTTCTAATAATTAAACATCACTCAATCATTATAAAACTGAATTTTTCATATGCTCAACATGTAGTTATTTATTTTTTTCTTATTTTGGACACAGGTCTCGCTCCATTGCCCAGGCTGCGCCAGTGATCTCTGCTCACTGGAACCTCCGCCTCTTAGGCTCAAGCCATCCTCCCACCTCAGCTTCCTGAGTAATTGGCACTATAGGAAACAGGTGAACACCACCACACCCGACTGATTTTTGTATTTTTAGGAGAGACAGGGTCTCCCTGTGTTGCCCAGGGAACTCCTGAATTCAAGTGATCCTCTCACTTCAGCCTCCCAAAGTGCTGGGATTATAGGCATGAGCCACGTGTCCTGCCATGTATAGCTCTTTATGTGTCATAGTGGACATCTGGTTATATAGTTTTTTGCTAATACTTTCGGAAAGAAATAGAACATGGGACTTACCCTAGTAAGCATGCCTGTGGTAGTCAGTTATTCTTTATCTTACTCTTCCGTTGGATTAGATCTAGTGACAGTTTAAACAAACTCTAATAATTTATAAATTATTATAAACTACTTTGAAGGAATAATCTCAGTAAAATTATTTGCAGAAATTAGAGAAGAAATGGTTTCTTTTGCTGAAAAGCAGCTAGTTGAAAGCTCCTTAAATGTTCTTTGTTCTTTATGCCAGATTGTAGAAAAGGTTTTAAAATTATTTTTGCTGTTCCCGTAGGTATAGTACTAGTTTGTGGTATTTTGATTAAAAATACATCCTAGGACTGGGCAGGGTGGCTCACGCCTGTAATACCAACACTTTGGGAGGCCAAAGCGGGCGGATCAGCTAAGGTCAGGAGTTCCAGACCAGGCCAGCCAACATGGTGAAACCCCTTCTCTACTCCAAATACAAAAATTAGCCAGGCGTCCTGGCTGTGGGCCTGTAATACAGGCTACTCGAGAGGCCGAGGTGGGAGAATTGCTTGAATCCGGGAGGCAGAGGCTGCAGTGAGCCAAGATCGAACCACTGCACTTCAGCCGAGTTGACAGAGACTCCGTCTCAAAAATATTTGTATATATATTCTAACTATTCTCTCATATCTTTAGCTCCTCCCCCACCAATAGCTTATTCTGATTTTCCTAAGGGTGTTTATAGAATTACAAAGAATTTTCCATACCTTCACCTTTACATTCAGTAGATAATCTAGTTAATTCTTTTTGACTCTTTTTCTATTCACTGTTTGGTCAGCAGGGGATGATTTCTTATTTCTATCAACTAACAGCTACCATAAAAATAAACTATCTGTTCTCCTTAACTCCAGCACGGGGTTAAGAAGGCATATTCAATTTCCATTACATGCTAATTAGTGATATGAGCTACAGCCTAAATAATTTTTAAAACTCTGCAAAGTTCATAGAAAGAGAAAATCTGGGAGTCTTGCCTGCAAATAAAGGAGGTAGAAAAATGTTTATTAGCATGTTCAAGGTAGTCAAGATTTTAACAAACATATTAATCCTCACAACAACCCTGTGAGGTAGGTAAGTCACCGTTTCATGATAAACTAGTATTCCAAATAAAGTGCAATTCCGAAAAGAATAAATCTGCATTAGAAATAATTTTGTTAATAACATCATTTATATTTACTCTAATATTTGTGTTTTTGTATACTTCAATTCATGCAATCAGGTGTCCCCAGAAAAGTTTACTCTAAATTAAATCCTATTCAGTTACACTTGGGAAACTATTTAAATAAATCTTGGGGTAAAATTCTTTCTGTAAATCCTTTTGATATATAAAAAAGAATTTTCATAGTGTTTGCTAAAGTGAGGCATTCTCAGTAATGTTTCACCCATATTCATTCATTCTTGGGTAAGTTTTCTGAACATGGCACCAAGCACTTTAGCAATTCAGCAGATGGCAGTGATCTGTGCTGTCATGTAGAAGTTTCCAAATATATTGCAACTAATCTCAAAATGTAAACACTAAAATAAGTGGTGATAAATTTCAAAAATAAAGATTTTCCCTTGAAAATCTTTATTTTTCCCTTAAGTTGTAAAAAGAAGAGTGATCTTAAGGTCTTTATAAAGAAACATAATGTACTCATAACTATAAAATCCTGATGATTTGTATTGCAAATCAAAGCTTCATGCTATTAATCACTACTTATAAGGAAGCCAGCAGACATCACTCCAAAAATTTAAGTATTCTTTTCTCTGTGTCAATATAAAACTTCACTAGGAAAAGAAATACTTCCAGGCATCCATTTCCTCTTAAATATGTATTTAAAGTGCATTTCTATTGTTAGTCCAACACTAGTGAACATCCAGTTGCCTAATACCATTTACAGTTGTTTTATCTGCAAAATATATTAGAGCATTTCACATTACATTTAAGATAAACATTTAGGATAGTTATATAATCTGTTTGTAATAACTTGAATTAATCTTGGAAACTTAGCTATCGCTTAAAATCCACTGGTAGGTTTATAATACTTTAGGAAGTAAAGTAATTTGCCATTATAAAGAAACAGGTTAAGCTCAAAAAAATTTCTCATACATTTTTAAAAAATTGCTGCAGGAATATTGGGCAAATCAAATTAATAAACTAAGCCATCCATAAATTGTACATTCAAATCCACACTAGATCAAATAGTGCACTTTGGATTAAAGTGAGGTAGGGCCAAGAAATATAGTTAGCTATATTTTGAACTATTAAATTATATAAACTGAAATACTGACTTTTACCTAGGTTTTACTTGGATATCCAAAAAGAAAAATTTCAAATTCAGATGACATAATATTTCTTGAATTCAAGGACGGAATTGTAAAAATCTTTGAGGTACATATAAATAAAAAATACAAAGGCCACAAGATATATTTTATTTTAACATAAAATATGTTCATATAAAAATAACTCAGAAATATAAAAAAAAGAAATACAAACATTTTTGCATAGATCCTCTATATAAAACATTTATCTGGGATTAAACACTTTTGAAAATAGACCTCTGAAACTAGTATAGTTGAACTGTTTCCTTGGATACCAAGAATACACAAAAAGAAGCCCTTCATCTGGGGGAGCATGGGCAGGAGGGAAAACAACTTTTAGCATCAGTCTATATTTATTTCTCTGTTGCTCGAATATAAACCAATGATGACAAGAGAAGAAACTCTGGGGGTTTATTCAACAAAATTAAATTCACATTTCTGAGCCCATCATAGTGCATCCAATGTCCATCAATCTGGAAAGCTGCAGAATAATGATGTTCCTCTTTGTTAAATAATGTGGCACCTTCCAATAAATACCTGTAAATTAAATAACACAGTATAGGAGAAAGTTATAATACTTTGTTTTTAAGATAAACAGCCCTTAAATTCTTAACTAAGGAGTAAAATTGACATTGTATTCTGTTACCTGAAAAAGATACCCATCTCTATAAATCATGTAATATAATTGGAAATGTGAAAATTATGAACTTCTTTTTTTTTTTTTTTTGAGATGGAGTCTCACTCTATTGCCCAGCCTGGAGTGTAGTGGTGCCATCTTGGCTCACTGCAACCTCTGTCTTCCTGGTTCAAGCGATCCTCCTGCCTCAGCCTCCTGAGTAGCTGGGACTACAGGCGTGTGTCACCGTGCCCGGCTAATTTTTTGTATTTTTAGTGGATACGGGGTTTCACCATGTGGGTCAGCATGATCTCAATCTCCTGACTTCATGATCTGCCCACCTCAGCCTTCCAAAGTGCTGGGATTACAGGCGTGAGCCACCATGCCTGGCCAGAATTTTTTAAAAACATATTTTAACAGATGAACTTATAACCTGCATGATTCTTTTAAAAAAGAGTAAATATGTACATAAGAAAACTTTTTTTTTTTTTTTGAGACAGAGTTTCACTCTTGTTACCCAGGCTGGAGTGCAATGGCGCGATCTTGGCTCACCGCAACTTCCGCCTCCTGGGTTCAAGCAATTCTCCTGCCTCAGCCTCCTGAGTAGCTGGGATTACAGGCACGCACCACCATGCCCAGCTAATTTTTTGTATTTTTAGTAGAGACGGGGTTTCACCATGCTGACCAGGATGGTCTCGATCTCTTGACTTTGTGATCCACCCGCCTTGGCCTCCCAAAGTGCTGGGATTACAGGCTTGAGCCACCGCGCCCGGCCAAGAAAACTTTTAAAGGGAAAATGTTAAAAGAAACCTTTATTTCCTGATATGTATGCAGATATTTTTATTTATATTGATAAGTAACATTTTATGTTTAAATGATGATCACCTGCATACTACTACACACTTCTTTGACTTTAAATACAAGTATTAGCCAGTATGTGTCAGGAACAAAATACTGTGGTATTATTATACTATCCAGTATTATGTATCAGGCACTATCTTAAATGCTTACTATGTATGAAACCTTTACAATAATTGCACTAGGTTGATACCATCATCTCTGTTTTATAGATAAGAAAAATGTCATGTAGCCTGGTTAAGTTGCTGGCCCAAGGTAAACTTATAAAAGATGGGGCTAGGATTTGAACCCAATTCTGTCTATTCTATAGTCCACATACCTGCCCACTATGTGCACTGCTAGTAACTGACTACCTGTAATAGACTCTGATTCTATTCAGAATATGTAAATTTAGAGACAGATATGATTGTTTTCAACTACACACACACACACACACACACACACACACACACACACACATATTTTTGAGATGGAGTTTTGTTCTTGTTGCTCAGGCTGGATTGCAATGGTGCAATCTCAGCTCACCACAACCTCCACCTCCCGGGTTCAAGCAATTCTCCTGCCTCAGCCTTCTGAGTAGCTGGGACTACAGGTGTGTGCTAGCCCGCCTGGCTAATTTTTGTATTTTTAGTAGAGTTCGGGTTTCACTATGTTGGTGAGGCTGGTCTTGAACTCCTGACCTTGTGCTCTGCCCACCTCAGCATCCCAAAATGCTTCGATTACAGGTGTGAATCATCATGCCCAGCCTCAACAACATCTCTTAAGGGCTAGCCAAAATCATAATAGAATAATGGGATAAATTTTCACAACAGGATAAATTTTTATCCTATTATGATTCATAATAGGATAAATTTTTAAATTAGTTTTATAAAGAACAACCAAAAAAACACCTACTTGTGGTCAGACAAATCCAAGTAATAGGGTACATATGCCAGATCTTCAGATTTCCAGTGCTGCATATTTAAGACAACAAAAGGAGGTGCCCCATGGCAGAAAATTCGTTGGGAAAATTCTCTTAAGCCACCACAACTAAAATAGAAAACAGGCATGAACATTATTATACTTGGGACAAAGTTGCCTTTCAACACTTCTGAGTTGTCTTTATGACTTTAATTTTCTTATAATTATCTATTATAGGTATAGGTAATGGTATGGCTATATTAGTACCTTATAATCACCTAATAGCTCTAGAAGTTTATAAGCTGTGTTCCTTATACTAGAAATGATATATTAAAACTCCAGGAAATGCTAGCTATTTCTATATAAGTTTATGAAAGCGTAACTATACAGAACTGATAGGAATGCTTTTATATTTCTCTCTCTATGCTGGTTTCAAATAATGGCAGAGAGGGTAAATAATATGACTCTAATTGCTTCCTTTTGTCATTAGACTTTTTTTTCCCTGCCCACTTCCCCGTCATTAGACTCTTTTACAAGCATGAACAAATTCTGCTTCCTCATATTATGAGGTATTACGTATATGGATCAGAATATAACAAATTCAATTATACAATAAAATCTTGATTAACCGGAATGCTCAGGGTACAGTATTCTGGTTAACAGACATTATTAACTAAACCAAATTAACCAGAAAACCATCTGTTTCAGTATTTGTTGCTACAATATATTAGTTCACTTTCTGGACTTAATAGGCACAATTAACAGAACATACTTTTATCTTCTTTTGTAATTAACTAGCTGTAAGATCATCCTTCTAAATATTAATTCTCATTATACAATAATGTACTCACAGAAATTGTTAAGAGATTGGGATGAATATGCTCTGCTTCTCTGAATTTTTTTACTAGGTTAAGTTTTTTAGTTGTCATTTACCTCTTTCTCCTAAATGAGGAGTGCAGAAAAAAATCCAGATAACTGAGGGTCCCGATTAGCTGGGTTCCGGTTAACCAAGGTTTTATTGTACCTACTCAGCAGTAAGGGAAAAAAAAGAAAAGGTATTTGTTTTGTATTAATCAATCAGTGGTAGTACCATATTCTATGTAGTGATACTCCATAATAAAAACACTATAAAATGTCACAGTAATCTAGGTTTGTTAATAAGATCCATAAAGTACTTCAAGGAGCACATCTGCCCAGGTTTCCTTATAAACACACACATACTGTCATTTTAAACGTCTGTCATCTACTTACCCATGCTCTTCACACAGTTCAATCTTGGAACAGAATAATTCATCCACAGCCAGTCTTATCAAGTTTCCATGTGGAATTTCTTGAGGAGGACTATAATAATTATAAAATACATGTAAGAGCTGCTCCAACATTTTACATCTTAATATATTATTATAACCCACTTTACAGCTCAAGCCATTATTAGCAAAACCAATTATCCCAAGTACAGCCTCTATTATACATTTTGGAATTTCTTCCAGACAGTATAGAAATCAGTTGAACTCAATAAACACTAATGTATGAAATTTTCTAAGAAACATTCCTTTTTTTTTTTTTTTTTTGAGACGGAGTTTCGCCCTTGTTACCCAGGCTGGAGTGCAATGGCGCGATCTCGGCTCACCGCAACCTCCACCTCCTGGGCTCAGGCAATTCTCCTGCCTCAGCCTCCTGAGTAGCTGGGATTACAGGCACGCGCCACCATGCCCAGCTAATTTTTTGCACTTTTAGTAGAGACGGGGTTTCACCATGTTGACCAGGATGGTCTCGATCTCTCGACCTCGTGATCCACCCGCCTCGGCCTCCCAAAGTGCTGGGATTACAGGCTTGAGCCACTGCGCCCGGCGCCTAAGAAACATTCTTCTATAAACAATCCTGATATATCCAGTTGCTGCTATGTTAATCTAAAACAGGCTGCGGCCCCCTGAGGCCATTTATCCGGCCCCCCGCCGCACTTCAGGAAGGGGCACCTCTTTCACTGGTGGTCAGTGAGAGGAGTACAGTATGTGGCGGCCCTCCAACGGTCTGAGGGACAGTGAACTGGCCCCCTGTGTAAAAAGTTTGGTGACGCCTGATCTAAAACATTTGTGAGAGGATTCAAAGGAGGCAATCTGGTCTGGTGGAAGGAACTAGGACCCAGAATCAGGAGAGCAGTTGACTAGTTACCTGACTAAATGTAAGTAATAATCATTCTTGGCCTCAGGTACCAGATCTGTTAAAAAATTTTATTTCCTACATTACTTCAGAGGTTGTTTTAAATATAGAATTTAAAAAAAAGTAGGCAGAAATTAAAAAGTTATAGAGTACGATGAAAAATATTTTATTAAATAGTATAAAATATAATATAGAATTATAAATATTTCATTATAGTTTCAAAACATTTACAGATGAAAAGGAACTAGTTTTTAAAAAACAAGGTATTAGGACGGGTGTGTGGCTCACGCCTATAATCCCAGTACTTTGGGAAGGTGAGGCAGGTGAATCAGGAGTTTGAGACTGACCTGGGCAACAAAGCAAGACCCCATTTCTACAAAAAACACAAAAATTAGCTGGCCATGGTGGTGCATGCCTCTAGTCCCAGCTACTTGAGACAGGAGGATGACTTGAACCCAGGAAGTCGACATTGCAGTGATCTGTGAACACTCCACTACACTTCAGCCTGGAAGATGGAGTGAGACTCTGTCTCAAAAAATAAAAAAAATAAGTTAGCTGGGCATGGTGGCATATGTCTGTAGTCCCAGCTACTGGAAAGGCTGAGGCAGTGAGGTATGAGGTAGGAGGATCACCTGAGCTCTGGAGTTCAAGGCTGCAGTGAGCTGTGATAATTGCAACACTTCTGAGTTGTCTTTATGACTTGAAAATCATTTCCGTTGATAGATATTTCAAATTAGCAATACAGGAAAATAGACAAAGTATATTTCAGAGAAAAGTGAGTTTAATGAATTAGGGTATGTAATGTACATTTCCAAATGGGAACAATCTACCAGGCTGTTTTTCTGGACCATGGGGCCAGATACCTTTCTGCCAACAATGTGTTTGGGTCTGTTTTTCTTCCACTGGCAATTATCCCCTTTCCAGCTCATGTCCCTTGGAGGCTTTAATGTTTCCCAACACTCCACTAGGCCTTGCCAGTTTGGATTCTGTCCCTATCATTTACTGAGCTGGAGATGTGCCTTTTCTCTGAAAGCCAAAAACACTCATCTGGGTCTTTGCACCTTTCCTAGTCAAAATAAAAGCTGCTTACATCCACGTCTACATATGAGATGCCAAGTTCTAGGTTTCTGTCTATAATTATGTCTTGGCCATGATAAGAAAGAAGACTTTAAATTTTCTTATTCACGTGGAACTAGCCCTTTTGACAGAGACCTATTCAAAGGGTGAAACATTCCAAAACAGTATTAAATGCTCATAAAGAGGTTAAATTTGTGACACTAAGAATCATCTATAGTCATTTTAGTAAACTCAAGTAAGAGTAATACATTTTTCATATGAAGTAATTCATTACTTTGCTACTGACAAGGTTATCAGTTGGTTTTGTAAAGTAATTCTAAGATGTTTGGAGGTAATAGGCTGCAACACTGTTTTTAGGGGACCTGCAGAAGAATCTTGCATTTGTGTGATTGCTTCATGCGTAAGTAATTACAAAGGCTCTGTACTTTAACAAGTACTTTGGCAATACTGTCATTTGTCATCCAATGGGGACATATTTTGAGAAATGTATCCTTAGATGATTTCATAGTGTGTAAACATCATAGAGTGTGCTTACATAAACCTAGATGGTATAACCTTTTACACTCCTAGGCTATATGGTAAAGCCTATTGCTCCTAGGTTACAAATCTGTGCAGCATGTTACTATACTTAATATTGTAGGTAATTTAACAAAATGGTAAGTCTTTGTGTACCTAAACATAGAAGGGTATAATAAACATATAGTATCTTAGAAAACAGCATGGCATATGTGGTCCTCTGTTGGCCCAAATGTCATTATGGGGTACACAATTACATATCTAAAGCAACATTCATTAAAATAAAGTAAAAGTGACAAAACAGCCATTAGACTAACTTACTTTATATTAATTGTGCGCTGCTGATCTTCCTGCACTCGAGTTGGGCATCGCCAGTTGGAACAGTAACTCTCTTGAATGGTAGACATGAGATTTTCAAGATTTTTTGTAAAATTATCATGCTCATTCCCAAACAAATCAATTATTAATGAAGCTTTATGAACTTCAGATTTGTATTGCTGTTTTTCCATCTTGTCCCAAATCCAAAGTAGCTTCACAGTTGTAAAACTGTAGGTGTCCATTAAATAAAGAAAACAGTCTACAAACTCTCTACCAAAATGAAGAGAGAGTTCTCTGGGGAAATTTTCATTTTCATTAAGAATGACATATAATAACATCAAGAATCCATCTATGGTGCAGGTATTTTTCAGTCTTATTTCAACATAGAGTGGTGTACAGGATACTGCTTTGCGGCCAGCTTTTATAGTAAAAACACCTCCCCAAGGAAGAACAGGCCTCCAAAATGATCGATCTTGGTTATAGTTATTTTTAATTGATGCTTTGATCTCTTCAAACAGTGTCTTCATCCTACATTTTAAAGTTTAAAACAGAACACATAAACTTGTGACTTTGTATATTAAAAGCATAATATATTTAAATGAAAATAAATATATGTAAAGACTCAAATCAAATGCAGTTATTAGGCTTCTCAACATAGCAAAAAAATTTAAATGAGCCACTTTTCAGCCACTGTGCATGCTTTCTGGAAAGGCCATTTAGGAAATTGCAGTCTTTTTTGAGACACAGATGGCCATTTCATAGGCTTTATATTAACTACATTGCAGATTTTATCTGTGATAGAGGAAAACCCTGTAATGAAAAAATCCTAAATGAAAATAAAGATACTAAAAACATAAACTAAATTTGGTTAGGTATATTCCTGATGTAAACCTCCTCCTTTCAAAATATAGGGTGTGCTTCATTTTCTTGTTAATATGGGTGGTTCCACTTAAGAAATTTATAATGGGATTCTTAATTGGGGGGTACAGAATTATAGCCATTCTGTAACCTTCATATTAACTACACTACATATTTTATCTGTTATATAGAAAAACTGTGTTAAAAAAAAAACTCCTGTTGCTATATAGGCTAAGACTAATTCTGACATTTACCTTCGAAAGACAGCGTGAGGAGTAATCATGAAATCTTAAGTGAATAGTAGCATAGCTAATATTGCTATTCTCTTTGGGAGTTTTATTTGCAACTCAGAATTGTGCTATTAATTGTGCAATTTATAAGTTTTAACTACAGAGGCTATACTATCTGATTCAGAACTTGATAAATATCCTGATTATTCCCTATGCATATTTTGAGAATGAACCAAAGCATCTTCCCTTTTGAAACTGGCACTCTTCCCCCAACCTTGAGGACTCCTAGGCACTTTGTTTTTAAAGCCATGGAGAGTATTTTAATAAATATGTTGTGTTATATGTATGTTACATAGCACACACATTTTTGAAAGAAATGAGTTCTTTTTGCAATTGTATTGAAAAATTGCTTCACCGCACTGGGGACAAGCAAATAAACTCAAAACATCATATTGTTTTCCAACATTACTTTTATAGAGAAGTTATGTTATGAAAAAATGCATCTGAGGAAGGCAAACAGAGAAATGAGTGACTGAGATCAGTGTCTTGTTTCGACCATCTTTTCAAGTGCTGCATCCTCCCGAACAGAACATGAACTCAACCCTTAATGCTGCAGTCCTACATGCACACGAATGTTCACTGCAGCACTGTTTATAATAGCAAAGACCTGGAACCAACCCAAATGCCCATCGATGATAGACTGGACAGGGAAAATGTGGCACATATACACCATGGAATATTATGCAGCCATAAAAAACGATGAGTTTGTGTCCTTTGTAGGGAGACATGGATGAACCTGGAAACCATCATTCTCATTCTCAGCAAACTGACACAAGAGCAGAAAATCAAACACCGCATGTTCTCACTCATAGGCGGGTGTTGAACGATGAGAACACATGGACACAGGGAGGGGAGCATCACACACTGGGGTCTGTTGGGGGGATATAGGGGAGGGACAGCGGGGGGGGGGGTGGGGATTTGGGGAGAGAGAGCATGGGGAGAAATACCAGATATAGGTGAAGGGGAGGAAGGCAGCAAATCATGCTGCCATGTGTGTACCTATGCAACAATCTTGCATGTTCTTCACATGTACCCCCAAACCTAAAATGCAATTAAAAAAAAATAGTAATGCTGCAGTCCTATGTGTTTTATTTGCATAAAGAAACTAAGTCCAAAACATTCTGCAACACGAGTATAATTTCACTTCTGCAATATATTAAACACACATGAACACACTATTTTCAGCTTGAAGCAAGATACTGTGCACTCTAAAATATCCAGTAACTATATTTAGTATGAAGTGTGGATGTTTATATCTACTTGGCCAACATGTTGATTTTAGTCAACCACTTTGGAATAAGAGGATGTGGCAAATCTGTAACCTAGGAAAACAGAAACTCAGTTTCTTAATAGAAACTGACAATGTTTTGCTAACAAAAATTAAAAAACAAAAAACGATTAGGCATTCAAATACTTTAAAAACGAAAATAACTTTATGGTTTATTTCCATTAACTTTAAAAGAACTCTGTAGCAAGGTTTAAGATTGATTTAAGAGCCTGAGGTCACATTCCTAAAATATTGCATTGGAAAGGAAGCATAAATCTCTAAGATACTCTCTTCAAATTATCTTTAGACATGACCAAATGAAGTGTAACTAGCTCTGTAAAGCAACAGTCACACTCTAAGAGAATTAAACTATAATGATATATATGGCAACTTACTTTAGTCTTTCTCTGGGAAAAACAGGAGGAGGGAAAATTTGGAAGAACTAGAGGATACTAGTTTCAGCATGAACTTGGTGATTTGTTCCAAAGTAAATTGCAATAAAAATGGGAGTGGGGTGGGGAGAAATAATTGAAAGATAGCTGTAACAAGCTTTACTTAAATTTGTCTTGGTTGTTTAGCTAGGATCTGTATTGTTAGGACTAGAGGATTATTCTAGTGGCTTTATTTTCCAGACTCAACAGGACCTCCAATTTGAATAAACTTGGAAAACTGACCTCTGTTTCTCTGGCAAACATCTTTCTTTCTTAGTGACTTCTAATGGAGGCAATCGGTACCCCAAGCTGGCCGTGAGGACCCCACCACCTGCCCAAGGCATTGAACACAGGACTCCCTAAGGATTCACGGGTTCTAAAGATCCCCTCAAATCAGCGTCCGAAATACACCTCTAAAAAACAGCCCCGCGCTCCCGCTCCCAGCAGCGCGGGGCTTCGGGACTGGGACCAGGCGGGCGCTAGGCGTGCGCCCCCGGGGAGCCCCCGCGCTTCGGACACGCCCACCCTGGCCCTGGGCGGCCGCGCCCGGAAGGCCTGGCACTGGAGGCGGACGGGTCCCCGAGTCAGGGGCCCGCGAGTCGTCTGGGCGCCCCCGCCTCTGTCAGGGTAGTGCCCCGCAGAGTGCCCAGGACTGCGGGCAAATGGGCTGGAGGGCCGGGCCGCGGAGCGTTCCCACACGGGCCAGTCTCCGTCCACCAGGAAGCCAACTCCTCGTACCTCCCCGGGGACCGAAAACCGCCGGTGCCGCCGCACCCGTCGCCGCCGCCGCTTGCTCATGGAGAGCCCGGGCTGCTGCCACCGCCGCCGCCGCCGCCTCATCTACGAGCACCGCCGGCTGTCTCGGCCTCCCGTGGCTGAGTTCTGGTCTCTGGCACGGCCTCCATGGTACCCGCCGTGGTGGGAGCCCCGGCAGTTCCAGCGCCCAGGCCCAATCCCGCTGGACCCACGGAGCCAGGACAGCGGGACACGTCGCTTCTTATTACGGAGGAAGATTCGGCATGACCTCCGCCCCCCTCCCTCAAACCCCCCGTTTCCAGCCGCCTGACAGCGCTGCTGCGCAGGCGCGAAGAGGCCCAGCCTAACGTGCGTGTGTCGGTGTGTATACAGCATCCACATTCGCCCAATGGGAGCCAGGATCAGGTGTAGGGGCGGGACCTGGCAGAGAGGGGCGCTGTTCCAGTGTTAGGAGGTGGGTGGGGAAGCCGGAAGTGGGCAGGGTTTGCACGGAGACGGAGCTTTACTGGCAAACCTGATGAGCCTTTTGAGGTTTGTACCATTTTAGGACTTGATTTTAGTTTGCTTCTGGGTCTCGTTTTCTCAAATTCTTAACCCAGAAAGAAAGCTTTGTTTTCTTAGTAAATTACAGTTTTAAAAGCTTTTAAGTATATACTTAGCAAACAGTTGAATTCCTGTTAAATGCCAGCTTTAGTATTCAAGTTAATTATTGTCCAATATACTGTAATTTACAGTGGAAGTTAACCCATTTTTAAAAGTTAGATTGCTTTAATTCCATTGTAAAGTTGAAAAATTGGGTTTTGGAAATAATAAGGTCCCACACAGCAAGTGACAGAGCTGGAAATTAAAATTAGAACAACTTAATGCTGTTTTGGGGGCTCAAATACTATTTCTGTTCATTAGGGCCTAGGTTTTGCATCTCCCATAAAGAAGCAAGGCCCCATATAGCTCTGCATCTGGAGAACACAGGCCACCCTGCAAAACTACCTCTACTTCCAAGTAGGCATGGAGATCTGGTTGAGATTTTCCCCATCCAGACTTTCAACAAATAATGAGGGTCTGGAAAGTTAGCTCTAACCTTCAGAACACATGAGGGCTGATGAGAGCGCTCAAGGCCATCCTAATAGATCAGTGTGGTTCTTGGTTACAGGCTGAGCTTGGGGGAGGCTGGATACCTTTTTGACCAGTGTCATGCTTGGACAAAGCTATGGAGGGGAACTTCCTCATGGATCTCTCTAAAAAAGTCTAGAAATGGAAGAGAGACAACTATGTCTTGAGTTTTAGTTCTACCCAAAAAAGAATTAATAGTTCTGGCAAAGCCTGTTCTTTTTAGTTTCCCGGATTTTCTTATTTCTTACGGTATTTTATAGATGAGGAAACTGAGGCTCTTAGAGATTAAACTAGTGTGTTGGAGGTCACTTGCAAAAAGTTCACTCTCAATATTAAGCCTATCCTACAGGTAGAAAAGCCCTTTAAAAATGTTTGCAAATGTGAATTATGTGTTTAATTATAAATCTCTTACAAGACATGGAGTTCATTTTATACTGATTAGGTCATTGTCTTCCTGAAAACAGCCATAATATGGTAGATGATACCATTTCTGGAAGAATAGTATTGAGATTGCTCATTAAACTCTGAGTCTTCGCTAGCTGGAGGAAGCATGAATTCCTTGAATACTTGGATAATTCACAAACTTCACTGAGGCTTTTAATTGAAATTTTCATTCTGCATCTTTTCCATCCTCTTCCAAATCTGACATGTGAGTTGCAGGGTTTTTAAAGATAGCTTTATTGAAGTATAATTAGCATAGAATTAACTAAAAATTAAACTCTGCCTCCCGTGGCTGAGTTCTGGTCTCTGGCACAGCCTCCATGGTACCCGCCGTGGTGGGAGCCACAGCAGCTCCAGTGCCCAGGCCCAATCCCGCTGAACCCACGGGGCAATATTTACAGTGTATAATTTTTATCAGTTTTGACATATGTATACCCCCTTGAAACCATCACTATGATCAAATGAGTATGCCCATCACCCTTAAGTTTCTGCTTACCTAACGCCCCCCCAAACCCCACCTTTTTTTTTTTTTTTGAGACAGAATCCTGATCTGTCACCCATGTTGGAGTGCAATGGTGAGGTCTCGGTTCACTGCAACCTCTGCCTCCTGGGTTCAAGATATTCTGGTATCTCAGCCTCCCAAGTAGCTGGGATTACAGATCAGTATACCTGGCTAATTTTTTTTTTTTTTTTTTTTTGAGACGAAGTGTTGCTGTATTGCCCAGACTGGAGTGCAGTGGCATGATCTTGACTCACTGCAACCTCCACCTCCCCAGGTTTAAGTGATTCTCCTGCCTCAGCCTCCCGAGTAGCTGGGACTACAGGTGTGTGCCACCATACCAGGCCAATTTTTGTATTTTTAGTAGAAACGGTGTTTTACTTTGTTGGCCAGGCTACTCTCAAACTCCTGACCTCAGGTGATCCACCCACCTCGGCCTCCCAAAGTGCTGGGATTACAGGTGTGAGCCACCATGCCCAACCTAATTTTTGTATTTTTAGTAGATGCCGAGTTTCACCATATTGGCCAGGCTGGTCTTGAACTTCTGGCCTCAGGTGATCTGCCCACCTCAGCCTCCCAAAGTGCTGGGATTACAGGCTTCAGCCACCGCACCTGGCCCTCATTCTCTGAACAGTATATTTTGAAGAGAGGTTTTAACTTTTAATAAAGTTTCATGTATTTATTTTTTTACAGATTGCATTTTTAGTGTTATTTCTAAGACATTTTTGCCCACCCCAAGCTCACAAAGAAATTTTCTTATGTTTTTTTTATAAAATTTTTACATTTTTCAGGCTGTACTTTTAGATCTATGATGCATTTTAGTTAACTTTCTTATATAGTTTGAGGCATGTATCCAAGTTCATATTTGTTGTATGGATTCCCAATCATTGGAGCAATTTTTTTTTAAAAGCCTTTACTTTTTCCACTTGATTGCTTTTGTGCTTTTGTCAAAAATTAGTTGCCCAATACCATTTTATAAACACTTTTCTTATTGTCATTCATCAACCATATGTCAGACAGTATGCTAGCGTTTGGAGATCTGTATCAATAAGTATTCTTTGGTTGCAAGGACTAGAGACCAAATTTTGTTAATTTAAATAGGAAATTTATCAGAAGGAGGGGAGATATAATAAAATTCAAGAAAGCTAAAATTTATTGGAAGGATGTGAGATATAATAGAATTAATTTAAAGAAAATTGAAGAAAAGAAAAAATGGCTAGGCATGCTGGCTCATGCCTGTAATCATAGCAATTTGGGAGGCTGAGGCAAGAGGATTGCTTGAGCCCAGGACGTATAGACCAGCCTGTGTGAGACCTCATTTCTACTAAAAATCAAAAATATTAGCTGGGTGTGATGGCATGTGCCTGTGGTTCCAGCACCTTCAGGGCTAAGGTGGGTGGATTGCTTGAGACCAGGAGGTCAAAGCTACAGTAAGCTTTAATCATGCTACTGCACTCCAGCTTGGGCAACAGAATGAGACTGTCTCAAAGAAAAAAGTAGAAAAGACAGGAGAAGACAAAAGACAAGACCTTGATTGATAAGTGGGGAGGTAGTTTCCCAAAGGAAAACGAGGGCCTGTTAACAGAAGAAGAAATAGTGCTAGGGAGATGTCTGCTAGAGCAGTGTGTCCGAACTTTAAAAAAATCAATGCATGGTAAATGATGAGAATTAGGCAATGTGTGAGGGTAAATTGATGGGTATGAGAAAGCGTCTATATGAGGTGTGGCAAAAAAAATTATTACATTTTCTTTATGTCATTGTAAGAACAAGCAAAGTATTAGGAATGATATGAAATGCTGAATTTATATAAAACTTCCCAATAAAATCCATATAAAACTTGATAAATATGAGCTTATTTCCATGACATGATTTTAATTTCAAATCTTTACTCAAACCTAATTATAATATACCTAAGGAAAAGTGTATATATTGTGATTAAACAGCTCAACGAATTTTCACAGTGAGCACACGTGATGTGTATTCCAGTTAAATATACCTGCATCACAAATCATCCCACAAGGTAGTGGCTTAAAATAGCAATGTTTATTTTACTGATGAATTTGAAATTTAGGCAAGGCTGAAATAGCTTGAAGGCTGGGAGCCTGGAAGCCAAAGTTTCCTTCTGTATTAGTTTGTTCTTTCATTGCCATAGGAACTACCTGAGACTGGGTAATATATAAAGAAAAGAGGTTTAATTGGCTCACAGTTTTGCAGGCTGTACAAGAAGCTTGGCTGGGGAGGCCTTAAAGAAAACACAATCATGTCAGAAGGCGAGGGGGAAGCAGGTACATCCTACATGGCTGGAGCAGGAAGACGAGAGTGAAGGAGGAGGTGCTACACACTTTTAAACAACCAGACCTTGTGAGAACTCACTCACACAAGAATAGCAATGGGGAAGTCTGCCCCATGATCCAATCACCTCCCATGAAGCCCCTCCTCCAGCATTGGGGATTAACACTGGATATGGGATTTGGAAGGGGACACAAATCCAAACTATATCACCTTCACTCTTTGACTGGCTGTTGGTAAATACCTGTTTTCTGGGACTTTTGCTGTCTCTGTGACCAGAATACTTACAAATGGCCTTTCCATGTGGCTCTGTGACTTTCTCACAGCGTGGTGACTGGGTACTAAGGTGAAGGTCCCAAGAAAGAGAGCCAGGTGGAAGCTCTATTGTGTTTTCTTTTTCCTTTTTTTTTTTTGAGATGGAGTCTTGCTGTGTTGCCAGGCTGAAGTGCAGTGGTGCGATCTCGGCTCACTGTAACCTCCACCTCCTGGGTTCAAGAGATTCAAGTATCTCAGCCTCCCAAGTAGCTGGGATTACAGACACGCACCACCATGCCTGGTTAATTTTTTGTATTTTAGTAGAGACGGGGTTTCACCATGTTAGCCAGGATGGTCTCAATCTCCTGACCTCATGATCCACCAACCTTTGCCTCCCAAAGTGCTGGGATTACAGGCGTGAGCCATTGTGCACAGCCTGTATTGCCTTTTCTAACTGTATTAATTTGTTCTCACATTGCTGTAAAGAAATAGCTGAGACTGGATAATTTATAAGGAAAAGAGGTTTAATTGGCTTATGGTTCTACAAGCTATATGATTCTGGCATCTGCTTCGCTTCTAGGGAGGCCTCAGGAAACATACAGCCATGGTGGAAGCAAGAAGGGGAAGCCAGCATGTCTTACATGGCCAGAGCAGGAACAAGAGAGAGGGGGGAGGTGCCACACACTTTTTTTTTTTTTGGACACGGCGTTTCGCTCTTGTTTCCCAGGCTGGAGTGCAATGGTGCGATCTCGGCTCACCACAACCTCCGCCTCCTGGGTTCAAGCAATTCTCCTGCCTCAGCCTCCTGAGTAGCTGGGATTACAGGCACGTGCCACCATGCCCAGCTAATTTTTTGCATTTTTAGTAGAGACGGGGTTTCACCATGTTGACCAGGATGGTCTCGATCTCTCGACCTCGTGATCCACCCACCTCGGCCTCCCAAAGTGCTGGGATTACAGGCTTGAGCCACCGCGCCCAGCCACCACACACTTTTAAACAACCACATCTTGTGAGAATTCTGTCATGAAAATAGCACCAAAGGGAGAAATCTGCCCCTATGATCCAGTCACCTCTCACCAGGTGCCACCTCCAACACTGGGGATTACAATTTGACATGAGATATGGGCAGGGATGCAAATTGAAACCCTATCACTAAGCTAGTAACCAAAGTCATGCAGTGTCAGTTCTGCTGCATTCTATTGGCTAGAAGCGAGTCACTAAGACCAGTCTACATTCAAGGGGAGGGACTTGGCTTTACCTTTTGATAGGCAGAGTGTCAGAGAATCTGTGGTTATGATTTAAAACCACCACACGTATGTAATAAGCTCCCAGATCAAAAAGCAGAACATTACTAGCACCCCAACCTCCCCTTCCTTTTATTACCTCCCACCCCAAGAGTAACCATTATGCTGATTTCTAACAGCAGAGATGACTGTTGCCTGTTTTTGTATTTTATATAAATGGAATAATAAAAAATGCTCTTTTATATGTCTGGTTCCTTTTCCTCGATGTTGTTTGTGAGATTTATTTGTGTTATGTGATTGTCCTTATTACTATTGTTTTATAAATAGCACAAAATTTATCTGTCTAATTTTTTTTTGATAGGTGTTTGGGTAGTTTCTAGCTTTTGGCTGATATGAAGAGTTCTGATTTGAAATTCTAATACATGTCTTTTGGTATTATTTATATAACATATACATATGTATGTATTTCTAGGACATGATTTTAGTACTTTTATGTATGTAATACACATACATGTATATGCTGAGATTCATGCAGAAGTGAAATTACTGAGTTTATGGTATTACATGTTCAACTTTAAAAGACACTGCTAAGCAGTTTTTCAAACTGTGCCATCTGCAGTGAGGGATCATGAACAAGATTTCTTAATACCAGGTTTTATGCTTGAAATGACTGACACAACCCCCTTTCAATATGTATTCATGATAATCTCCTTAAATTCTTGAAAGTTACCGTTGACAGTAAGACTGGGCTCAGTTGGCTCTGTTGGCAGAATGTGGCTTCCTCAGCATAATTGTCTTACACAGAGGCTCAGGGCTCTAAAAGAACAAGTATTTCAGTGAACAAGACCAGACACTGCATGCCCTTTTATGACCTAACTTTGAATGCTAGCCCAGTCTTCATACCCATAAGTAGATGATGGCAAATAGCAGAAGATAGTTTTTTTCTTCAGTTGTCAGATAATCTTTTATTGTCATTAAGAATTCAGGCCAGTCACGGTGGCTCACACCTATAATCCCAGCACTTTGGGAGGCCAAGGTGGGCAGATCAGCTGAGGTCAGGAGTTTGAGATCAGCCTGGCCAACGTGGTAAAACCCCATCTCTACTAAAAATGCAAAAAATTAGGCATGATGGCACACACCTGTAGTCCCAGCTACTCAGGAGGCTGAAGCATAAGAATTGCTTGAAGCCGGGAGGCAGAGATTACACTAAGCCGAGATCGTGCCACTGCGCTTCAGCCTGGGTGACGAAGCAAGACTGTCTCAAAAAAATTTTTTTTTTACTCTAAATATAATAGCTCCTTCACTGAGCAGTTAAGGTTGAAATTCCTTGTAATAATGATAATGAGCTTAACAATCCATTCAAATTTTCATATCAACTACTTCAAAACAATCATGATGTTTTCCTTTAAACACACACAGATATTGCTCTACTAGTCTTTTCTTTTTTCTTTCTTTTTTTTTTTTTTTTTTTTTTTTGAGACAGAGTCTTGCTTTTTCTCCCAGAATGGAGTGAAGTGGCGTGATCTCGGCTCACTGCAACTCCCACCCCACCAGGTTCAAGCAATTTTCCTGGTTCAGCCTCTCAAGTAACTGTGATTACAGGCACCTGCTACCATGCCTGGCTAATTTTTAAATTTTTAGTGGAGATGGGGGTTTCATCATGTTGGCCAAGCTGGTCTCAAGCTCCTGACTTCAGGTAATTCACCCATGTAGGCCTTCCCAAGTGCTAGGATTACAGGCGTGAGCCACTGCTCCCGGCCTTCTACTGGTCTTAGTAAGTCCTCTTTAGAATTCAAATTATACTGCTAACTTACATTATTAGTAAAGTATTTTTCATCTCATTTTTCCAAAAGCTGAATTTTTGCTTTGAATCTATAAACTTTGTTCGTAGATGTTTAAAAAGGTCCAGAGTCCACCACAACAGATAATCCAGTGATTACCCTGGAATGTAAAAATATCTGAAAAGATGAGAGGAGGACATTGATATCTGAACTTAAAGTCACAGAGCCTGTTTGGAGAGACTGTTACAGACAAAACCAGCCCATAATTACCCCTCAATGAGAGGCCTGGAGAAATAAATATCCCGATATCACTTTTCTCCTCCCTCTGATAAAATGAGGTTGTCATTATTTCTATTATTGTACTGTTTGAAAGTGGCACCTTTTCTATCTCCCTTGCATCGTTGATTGACAGTTCCGACAGTTTCTTGTGTTGGTTGACAAAACAAATGATTCTGCAGGGCATAAAGTTAGATCTATTTTACTCCTGTCTTTTGTGCTGTGCTTGTTGTACATTTTTACTGCTATATGGGAATTTATGAAATAGTTGAAAAGTATTTATTTATTTACTTTTTGAAACAGAGTCTCTCTCTCCTGCCCAGGCTGGCGTATAGTAGTGGCGCAATCTTAACTCACTGGAGCCTCATCCTCCCAGGCTCAAGGGCTCCTCCCACCTCAGCCTTTCATGTAGCTCGGACTACAGGTGTATGCCACCATGTCCGGCTAATTTTTTTTGTATATTTTTTGTAGAGACAGAAATTCACCCCATTTCCCAGGCTGGTGTTGAACTCCTGGACTCAAGTGATACACCCAGCTTGGCCTCCCAAAGTGTTGGGACTACAGGGATGAGCCACTGTAGCCAAATGTAAAATTAGCCCAGCCAAATGTAAAAATAATTCATATTATCTTGCTACCAGTCTTTAAAATTTAAAATATACTCTGTTTTATATATTTTTTGAAACTTATCCTTTAAAAAATCTGTTTAAAGTCTTATTTTTCTGTTGGGTCTCATGTTCTTGGTAAAGTAGCCTTTAGATCAAGTTTGACATAAGCAAATACCATTTATCTGTCTATCCCAGTACATTTCCTGAGTTCCCATCATGAACTTTGAGGCCCTGAGGATCTTGAAGAAGGTTCCTGCTTTTGAAAATATATAAGCTATATAAAGAACAATAACTAGGAAAGGCATGAAAATCTAATTTCTATAACTCAATTCAGTAGAACTCATAGCCTTATTATTTGGGGAAAATCAGAACACATAGGCCTAAATTTAGTCATAAACTTTAGTGTAGATGTATTTCCCAGTAATTTTTCAGAAGAAAGCGGTAGTCATGGGGACTTAGCCCTGGAAGCAGCCATCACTTGCCATTATATCATTCTCTATTGCATCAAGCTTTCCAAAAATAGAATTTACATCTTCAAATTCACGTATTCCTTCAGGTGTTCCCAACAGACTTTTCCCCCAATGGACAATCTTTGACAATGTTCTTACCTTTGACAATCATTTCAACTGCGATACAGGAATTTTATTCTAAATAATCAGGGTTAGGATCAGCTCTTTCCAGCCCCTTCTAGCTTTACATTTTAGGAAACAGTGGGTGGCACTTCTTTTCAGTGTAAAGCCACATGGGCTAGGTCCCTTTTCTTTTTTCCCTCAGATCATAGAAAGAAAAGTAAGCAAATAAAGGGAAAATCAGATTTTGGTTCACTGAAAGTGTTTTTTGTTTGTTTGTTTGTTTTTTTAATTTGCCTGAATGTTTAGTATTTCCAGTGCTCTTTATTCCTTTGCATAGATCTAAGTTTCCCTCTGGTATCACTTCACTTCAGTTTGAAGAACTTGCTTTAACATTTTCTGTAGTGCTGTCTGCTAGTACGGTTTTTAAAAAAATATATATTTATATATTTTATTGCACTTTAGGTTCTGGGGTATATGTGAAGGACATGCAGGATTGTTGCATGGGTACATACATGGCAAAGTGGTTTGCTACCTCCATTCCCCCATCACCTACATCTGGCATTTCTCCCCATGTTATCCCTCTCAAACTCCCTACCCCCGACTGTCTCTCCCTTAGTCCCCCACAAAGGACTCAGTGTGTGATGCTTCCCTCCCTGTGTCCATGTGTTCTCATTGTTCAACACCTGCCTATGAGTGAGAACATTTGGTGTTTGATTTTCTGTTCTTGTGTTGGTTTGCTGAGAATGAGTTTCCAGATTCATCCATGTCCCTACAAAGGACACAGACTCATCATTTTTTATGGTTGCATAGTATTCCATGGTGTGTATGTGCCACATTTTCCCTTTCCAGTGTATCATCGATGGGCATTTGGGTTGGTTCCAGGTCTTTGCTATTGTAAACAGTGCTGCAATGAACATACGTGTGCATCTGTCTTTATAACAGAATGATTTATAATCCTTTGGATATATACCCAGTAATGGGATTGCTGGGTCAAATGGAATTTCTGTTTCTAGGTCCTTGAGGAATCGCCACACTGTCTTCCACAATGGTTGAACTAATTTACACGCCCACCAACAGTGTAAAGTGTTCTACTTCTCTACGTCCTCTCCAGCATCTGTTGTCTCCAGGTATTTTTATGATCGCCAAAAACGGTTTTTAAGCATGGCTGCATGCTCTTTTATGTTGTTTGTATTGAGACACTGGGTCTTTGTTCCCTTTTCTTGAATCTGGGTGGACTTTGACCTATAGAGTGCAGCAAAAATGAAACTCGGCTGACTTCTGAGGTCAGGTCATAAAAGACCATGCAATTTCTGCCTTATTCACTCGAATACTTGCTCTTAGAGCCCTGAGCCGTTATGTGAGTAGACCCCTATGCTGAAGAGGCTATATTCTGGTCATCAGAGCCAGCTGAGCCCAGCCTTCTAGTCAGTCATTCCTGCCACAATGCCAGATATGTAAGTAAAGGTTTCCAGATCCTCCAGACTTCCCATTCACCAGGTAAATACTATTGATGATCTCCCTTGATACTAAAAGGTGTAAAAAAAATCACCCAGCTGAATCCTGCCCAAATCTCTCAATCTCTTAATCATAAGATAAAATAATATCATTATTCTTCTAAGCAACTATTTGTTGAAGCATTTATACATCATTATATAAGTAGGACAGAATTGAGGGTGTTGTAAAAAAAAACCTAAAACGTGGTCATTGCCTTTGGGACAAGATGTAAGGAAGAACTTGTGAGAGCTTTGAGGAGACTGTTAGCAGAATCCTGACAGGCATTGAGGAGGATGTCAATGAGGGGTTAAAGGAAAGTAAGGAAAACATCATTGGAAGCTAGAGGAAAGGAGGCTCTTTTCTTGTCATGGCAGATGGATTAGCAAATGTGATACCACAGCAAAAAGAAAATGTATTTAATGAACTGCTGTATCTGGCTTAGATTTCTAGGAAGAATGTTTAAAATATCAACTGTTTTTTTGTTTGTTTTTAAACATTTGTCTAGACAAATCTATACTAAAGAAGAAATTATTCAATTTTCAAACAGAATTTAGAGGAATTATGTAGGAACTAGATCTGAAAATGAAATTATTTATTGTTGTTAGTTTCTCTCAGCAGAAGATGCTCAAAGTAAGGTAGAGCTGCAGGGCAAAGATCAAATCCTAAGATCTTATTAGAAAAACATGAGTTCAAGATAGAACTAATCCAAGGATGTGATTGGAAGCCTTTTGTTAAGAGTTCAGAAACAGAATAAAAGACCTTATAAGATTCTGTAAACTTAAAATTGTGGGATCTATAAATTTAGAAAATAGAGTTTTATTTCTTATAAAGGGTTGCAGTTTGCAGGCTGGCCATCCTGACAGGCTAGGAAGCATAGCCTCCAGCAGAGACAGAAAGCAAGCACATGGCGGGAAGGGTGAAACAGAGATTTGTGCCAAGTGGTTTGGCTAAGTATACATAATCAACAGGTTGTAGGAGGAGCTATGGATATTCACAAAGTGGGACGTGCAAGCAAAGTAAGCAAACATGCATGTTACATGCATCCCATGTTCACTTTAGGGTGGAGACTACACATTTAAATGCATTAGAGTTGGGCCTCATATGCCAAAAGGTGAAGCAGAAGACATGAAGGCACTCAGTACAACCTTTGTAAACCAGCCAGAACCAGTCTATGGTCAGTGGTCTCTTATGAGGACAAAGTTACCAAAATTAACCTCCTGTCCAATCAAAGCTACAGTTGTGGCTTGAAAAACAGGGGTCAGTGTTTGGTGGTTAATGAACTGCAATTGTTTTAGTATTGCTTACCTCAAGGCCAGTGCTTAATTAGCTGCTAGAGAAAAAGAAAAATCTGTGGCAGTTAAAACATACTTAAGTCTTTAAGTATAGGGTACACGACTTAACCCTTATCTGGCATGGCCTTAGGTATTGTTTAGAATTTGGTATCTTATTGCCACAAAGTCCAAAGTCCATTCTATCAGTCTTAGGATCTCTATTTCATCAATTTTTAAGGGGTTAAAGACTCTCGAACAACAAGGTTTCTAAGAATCTTAAGGGCATTGCCCTACAGCAGCCTCACAGGGAGCCTGAGGTAGAAAAGGGCTTATCTAGAAGATATTTATGGATGTGGCTTTTATTTAACGAAATCGATTATAAGTCGACACACAAAAAATTCACAAAATTTTACAAGTAATGACATCAGTTCACATAAAAAAAAACAAACAAAAAACAAAACCAGAGACTATACAAAATGAAAAAAGACTTTTGGACCCTCAAACTTCTATGAGAAGGAAGCAGACTGAATAGGCCACTCATCTGCAAAAATGGAATAGTTCTTGCAGAAAAGAATGTCTGAGAGGGCAAAACCAAGATCCCAAAGGGAAAAGCCAAACATCATGGAAAATCGTTCTCAGAAAGCAAGATTAGACCTAATTGCAAAATGGTAACATACGCCCAGCTAGATTTTAGAATTTCAATGAATTGGTGATTTCCTATTTTCCTCCTTTATTTCATGGAAATATTTGTTGTGGTTATTCTATGCCTGTTATTGTATGTTGTGCATGTATGGGATAGGTAACTTGTCTTGCTAGTTCACAGGTTTTCAGATCAAGAGTATCTGAACGGTATGGATGGAGCCTCATTCATGCCTGGACTTGATTTGTTTGTCTCACCCACTAGAGTGTGATTACTTGCAAACATTCACCTGGGGTGAAAAGCTCTACAAAGCCTGGTCCAGTATTGCCTATCAGCTGATTCCCAATGATCAGCAGCTGAAGATGAACCTAAGGAATTTTGCCCAAATTCTTGAAGTTGATGAAGTTCTGCTGTTTGAAAGAGCTACATTCTTGGTTATTTCCCATTACCGTTATCATGGCCACAGGTTTGAGAACATCAGCAACATCATTAAGCTGTTCAGCTGAGCTGAAGTAAATTGGCCCCTTCTTTCTGGAGCATGGAAGTTACAAATTCTAACTTCACTACATTCCTTGACATCTTCACTGCATTCATTCCCATCTTCACATCAAACATCTAGGTGTTGGTTGTTGTCAGATCCGTAGATGCCTTCTACAGCTACTCTGATCAACATTAAAAAAACTAGGAAACACTGAAAATCTGGAGAGAGTGGATGGCCCCAAGCACAGTCTCTTTATGTATTGAATATTGCCAGATGCTCTTTCTGAAAATGCTGAATTGCCTTTTTTGGGGAGCATATATATTTTTTAATATTCATAATATCGTGGGCCTAAAAGTGGGCTTTGAAATGTGTGCTGCTTACTACTTCCATCTCTTTCTTTCCTATTCCCCAGTCTTTAAACATTGGATGATATTACTTAGCTATTCAGTGGAGTTTCAAGATCGCCTTTTTGAAAAGTTGGTATGGTATACCACTAAAGTCGGTGATTTAATGTGTTCTGATTACCTGGTTATAATAGAAATGTACATCAAAGCTTTTACCAATATCTTCCTGTATGCCTTATCAGATTGCAAAAATAGAATGTTACTATTTTATCAGCAATCCACTAAAATGCATTTATAACTTCTGTGGCTTCAATAATAAACATATTAGCAATTAAAAATTTTGGGAAATGTAATCAAATGTTTGTTGTTTCAAGTTAGAGTTTTAGGGTAGTTTGTTACTAAGCATTATATAACTGGAGTATCTGTTGATGATGAATACTCTCTGCTTTTGTGATTTTGAAATATATATATAATAATTCTTCTTTACATCTTGTCCCAAAGGTAATGTCCATGTTTTAGGTCTTCAGTAATTTGATTATAGTGTGCATTTCTTTAAAATTTTTCTCGTTTATTTTTTTGAGGCAGGGTCTCACTGTGTTGTCCAGGCTGTAGTGCAATGGCATGATCATGGCTCACTGCAGCCTCAACCTATCTGGGATCCGGTGATCCTCCCACCTCAACCTCCCAAGTAGCTGGGACTATAGGCTCAGGCCACCATACCAGCTAATTTTTTTGCAGAGATGGAGTTTCACTATGTTGCCCAGGCTGGTCTTGAACTCCTGTGCTCAGGCAATCTGCCTCGCTTTGTATCTCTAAGTGTTAGGATTACAGGCATGAGCCACCATGGCTGGCCACATTTATTTCCTTATCTTGCCTTGCTTCGTTAAGCTTTCTATGATTTTGTGGTTTTCAGCAAATTTGGAAAAAGAAAATTCCCATTGTCTTGAGAAATTTTTTTTTTACACCAATGTCTCTCTCCTTCTCAATTACACATATGGTAGACACTTGATATTCCAACGAGGCTTTTATTTTTAGCTGTTATTCTCTCTTTACTTATGATCATTTTAATTTCCCATCTTCAGATTTACTTATCTTCTTTTCAGTAGAGTATAATCTGCTTCAAAGTCCATTCAGGTAATTTTTTTCATTTCAGATGTATTTTTTTCAGTTGTATGATATCATTTAACAATTTTTTTAATGTTTTCTTTCAATTTTCTATTTTGAGATACTCTATTTTTCCTTAATTTCATGAATCCTTTCTTTTAAATCATATTTATAATAGTTCTTACAAAGTTCTTATCTACTAATTTCATTATCACAGTCATTTCTAAGTCAGTTTCAACTGGCTGATTTTGTTGTTGTTATGGACTGTATTTTCCTGCTTCTTTACATTCCTAGTAGTTTTTAACATATGCTCTCCATAATGAATGCTATGTTGTTCTAAGTCTACATTTTGTTGTCCTTAATGGAGTGTTTTCTTTTGGAAGGCATTTAATTAACTTCCCCTATTAGTTTGATTCTTTTCTTTTTTTTTTTTTTTTGCTTTTGTTTGAGATGGAGTCTTTTTCGGTCACTCAGGCTGGAGTGCGGGGGCATGATCTCGGCTCACTGCAACCTCTGCCTCCTGGGTTCAAGCAATTCTCCTGCCTCAGCCTCCCAAGTAGCTGGGATTGCAGGTGTGCACCACTATGGCCAGCTAATTTTTGTATTTTTAATAGAGACAGGGTTTCGCCATGTTCGCCAGGCTGGTCTTGAACACCTGACCTCAAGAGTTTTTTTTTTTTTTTTTTTTTTTTTTGAGACGGAGTTTCGCTCTTGTTACCCAGGCTGGAGTGCAATGGTGCGATCTCGGCTCACTGCAACCTCCGCCTCCTGGGTTCAGGCAATTCTCCTGCCTCAGCCTCCTGAGTAGCTGGGATTACAGGCACGCGCCACCATGCCCAGCTAATTTTTTGTATTTTTAGTAGAGACGGGGTTTCACCATGTTGACCAGGATGGTCTCGATCTCTGGACCTCGTGATTCACCCGCCTCGGCCTCCCAAAGTGCTGAGATTACAGGCGTGAGCCACCATGCCTGGCCAAGTGTTTTTTTTAAACATTCATTTTGAGATAATTCTACATTTGCATGCACTTGGAAGAAACACAGAGAGATCTCCTGTGTGCACTTTACCTAGGTTTCCTCAATGATAATATCTTACATGACAATGATAAAACATTATAGCCAAGAAATTTACATTTGTACAACCCGCAGGACTTACTTAGATTTTACCAATTTTACATGCGCTTATGTGTATGCCTGCGTGTGTGCACATTTAGTTTCATCCAATTTTATAACATTTATATTTGTGGACCACCAACATAATCAAGATACAAAACAGTTTTGATACAAGAATCTTTTGTGATACACTTTTACAGCCTTAGTGAGTTTCCATTCAGCTTATTTGCCTTGAGATCTATTTAAGTTCTTGTGTGTGTCAAAAATTCATTACCTTTTTTTTTTTTTGGCTGAGTGTAGTATATCCATTCTCTGTTATGGATAGACTACATACTACAGTTTATTTGCCCATTCATCTGTTGAATGATATTTGAGTTGTTTCAGGTTTTTGTAAATGTGAATAACATTTCTATAAACATTTGTGTACATCTTTTTCAGTGAGCAGTTTCTATTTCTCTGGGGAAAGTGCCTAAGAGTACAATTCTTAGGCCATATGGCAAATCCATGTATAGTTTTGTAAGAAACTGCTGTACTTTTTTTCAGAGTACCTATACCACTAGCAATATGTGAGTAATCCAGTTTGCCACATGCTCACTTGGATTTGGTGTTATTACTATTTTTTATTTCAGTGATAGGTGTATAGAGCTATCTCACTGTGGTTTTCATTTGCATTTCTCTAGTGGCTAGTGATATTGAACATCTTTTTATGTGCTTCTTTGCCATCTGTGTATTCTCTTCAGTGAAATATATGGTCATATCTGTTACCCATTTTCTAATTGGTTTTTTTTCTTTACTGCTTTTGAGAGTTCTTCATGTATTCCAACAGATACAAGCCTTTGCTGGATTTGTGGTTTGAAAATATTTTCTCCCAGTCTTTAGATTGTCTTTTCATCCTCTTAACAGGGTCTTTCAGAGGGAAACATTTTTAAATTTTGATGTGGTCCAATATATTAACTTTCTATGTTGTAAATTATGCTTTTGGTGCCAAGTCTAAGAACTTTAAAAAAAATCTTTTAAGTTCAAGGGTACGAGTGCTTGTTTGCTATATAAGTAAACTTGTGCCATGGGGTTTGTGGTACAGACTATTTTGTCAGCCAGATATTAAGCCTAGTACCCATTAGTTATTTTTCCTGAATCCTCTCCCTCCTCCTGCACTCTACCCTCCAATAGGCCCCAGTATTTGTTTTTTCTTTCTGTGTCCATGTGCTGTCATCATTTAGTTCTCACTTATAAGTGATAACATGCACTATTTGGTTTCTGTTCCTTCATTGATTTTCTTGGGATAATGGTCTCCATTGTCTTTAACAAACAATATGATCTTGATCTTTTTTAATGGCTGCATAGTATTCCATGATGTATATGTACCGCATTCTTTGTCTAATCAGGCATTGGTGGATATTTAGGTTGATTCCAAGTCTTTGCTATTGTGCACAGTGCTGCAATGAACATGTGAGTGCGTGGGTCTTTATAATAGAACAATTTGTATTTCTTTGGGCATATAACCAATAATGGGATTGCTGGATCCAGTAGTATTTCTGTTTCTTGGTCTTTGAGAGAATCCTCACACTGTCTTCCACAATGGATGAACTAATTTACACTCCCACCAATAGTGTATAAGCATTTCTTTTTTCCCACAACCTTGCCAGCATCTGTTATTCTTTGACTTTTTAGTAATAGCCATTCTGATTGGTGTGAGATAGTATCTCATTGTGATTTTGAATTGTGGTTTCGAATTGATCAGTGATGTTCAGCTTTTCTTTTGGTCTAAGAACTCTTTCTGTAGTCTTTTGTCCCAGATACTTTTTCCTGCATTTTCAAAAATCTTTATAATATTGTGTTTTAAATATAAGTCCAAGACTTATTTTAACATTTGCATTAGATGTTAGGTTTAGGTTGTGGTTTATGTTTTTCTGTATATATGTCCAATTGTTCTGGCACCATTTGTTGAAAAAAACTATACTTACTTCATTGGATTGTTTTTGTATCATTGTCAAAAATCACTTGGGCATATTTCTGTGGGTTCACTTCTGGGTTCTCTATTCTGTTCCATTGATTTATGCATCTGTCCTTCTGCCTCTACCACACTATCTTGATTAGTGTGGCTAATCAAGAAGGCTTCTATCATTTCTTAACTGATAATAGTGACTCACTGTGCCCAAACTGTTCGTGTGAACAATAATGATTATGATGAACACCTACTTTGCTTCTGGGAGTCTGGAATTTTTAGTATGTGCTATGCAGAGTGTGCCTGTGAGACCAGGCCTGAGTAAAATTCCTAAAAAGACTGAGTCTTATCAGAGAGAGTCCCTGGGAGACAAGATTTCATATGTTCATATGTGTTATCAGAAATAATTGCTGGAGGACGTACGTATGTCCTATGACTCCAATAGGAAAGGACTCTTTTTTTTTTTTTTTTTTTTTAAGCAAAACTAGTATACTTCACATGACTGATATATATGGAATTAATGCTGGAAATTTAAACAATTTAATCAATATGGTAATTCTTCATTCAGCCCTGCTTTTCTCTTTGCTGATTCCATGTCTTGCCTATTGAAAGATATAAAAAATTGTCTCTCATCTCTCTTGCATCCAAGCATCTTCTGACTTAACATTCTCTCAACACTAAGTCCTCGTTCCTTTCAGTTCCTTTCATGTTGTGGGCTTTCACATCTGTGTTTCCTCTGGACTTCATCAAAGACAGGATGCTTGCATTGTGAATGCCTGAAACGTGCAGCAGGCTGGAGGGTGAAGGGACTTAACCCCCTCGGCGCTCCATTTCGGATCCTGTGCTTATCTCATCCCTCCTGCAACCCAAGGTCCACGAAAGCCCTGCCAGACAGTGGGGCTCCGTGGGTAGTCGATGCAAATCTGAGCAGCAGCTACAGCTGGACTCTGCAAGTTGTCTCAGGGACCTGGGCAGGAGCTAATGCCAGCGGGATGGACTGTCCCTCAGAGACAGGCAGAGTTGAAAGCAGAGAATCAGACCATAAGGTCTGATTGGAAACTTGTGCCTGCCTTTTTCTAAATTTTGCCCTATATACCTTTTCCCTATGCTGTAATAAATCATAGCCATGAGTATGAGTGTATGCTGAGTCTGTGAGTCCTCCTAGCAAATAATCTAACCTGGAGATGGTCTTGGGGCTCCCAACAAAGAAAATCTTAACGTTGGGTAGAGTGATTCCTCACATTTTATTTTATTTTTCAAATTTGTTTTAGCTATTTTGGGTTCTGTGTCTTTCCATAAAAATTTTAGAATAACCTTATCTATGTCTGTAAAAATCTTACTGAAGTTTTGGTAGGACTTATATTAAGCCTGTCTCTTGATTTTATGTCCCAGATAATTGGCAGTGATGATCACTAGTTTTTCTTATTATTAGGATCCATGTCTTCTAGGAGGTGATAATACAAAACAGTGGGCCAGGCATGGTGGCTTATGCCTGTAAACCCAGCAATTTGGGAGGCCAAAGCAGGTGGATTTTTTGAGCTCAGGAGTTTGAGACCAATCTGGCCAACATGGTGAAACCCCATCTCTACAAAAAATACAAAAATTAGTCATGGCATGTGTCTGTAGTCCCAGCTACTCAGCAGGCTGAGTTGGGAGGATGGCTTGAGCCGGAGAGGAGGAATTTGCAGTGAGATGAGACTGGAGCCTCTGCACTCCAGCCTGGGTGATAGACCCAGATCCTGTTTCAAAAACACCAAACAAAATGAAAACAGAACAACACACACACACCCCAGCAAATGTGCAAAGATTGCCACAACTATAAAGGATATAAAGATTGTGGAGGATCTCTTCTCTTGACATAACATATAGATTACTCTGACCAAACAGATTGACTTAAACTTTGCTGTACCATGCTGTCAAAGTATCAGTTGTCAGATGAGTGTATTCAGATTTAAAGGAATCATTGAGACAATGCAAATGACCAAAAAGTGCTCTGCCAGCCCCACTAGCCTGCCTCACGGAATTGGCCAAGGGTCATCTGGCCAGATTTTCTGTATCGTCAGCTTTAAACCCAGTCTTGATGTCATTCTTTTAAAAAGTTGCTTTTTCTTAGCGCTTACCAAAATGTTAGCACGTAAGATTAGTTTACCAATTTGTCCAGGTACCAATGGAAAAAGTTGTAGGACCATGGCTCAACTCTGTTTGGTGCCACTGAGTACAGAAATTTGCATTAGAAGGTCATTTGCATTACTGCTCACTCAGATTCTTATGCTAGTTTTATGATAGAGAATTGAAGGAGCACTAAACCAACATTACCATGTTTGTCATTGTCATGTTCTTCCCACCAATTATTTCTATCCATAGAATTAAAAATAAATAAATAAATGGGCAGGGCACTGTGGCTCATGCCTGTAATCCTAGTACTTTGGGAGTATTGCTTGATCCCAGGAGTTTGAGGGCTCTCTAGCCTGGGTAACAGAGCCAGACCCTGTCTCTGTTATAAAAGTATTTTTAAAAACATTTAACTGATTTTTCTATTGAGGGAAAACAGTTTAATGGTAGAATGTAGGGAAACCTACCTGTTTCTGTAGGACTCTAGACAGAGAGATCCATGCCTGCAATTCAAGTAAGAGAAAGCCATCTTAGAATTTGGAGTTTGTCATCTTGTAGATAGAATAGTGTTACGAACTGAATGTTTGTGTCCCCTCCACCTCCATTCATATGTTGAAATCCTAATCCTCGATGTGATGGTACTAGGAGGTGGGTTCTTTGGAAGGCTATTAGTTCGTGAGGGTGAAGCCCTCATAAATGTGATTAGGGTCCTTATAAAAGGGGTCCTAGAGAGATCTCCTACCCTTTTCCCACCATGTGAGGATACAATGAGATGTTATCAGTCTGCAGCCTGAAAAAGGGGTTGCACCAGAACTTGACTGTGCTGGCTCTCTGATATTGGACTCCTAGCTTCCAGAACATTAGTTACTATCCATAATGACTGGGCTTCAGAGTCATTTGTGGAATTTAAAATAATATAGATGTGAGGATCCCATCCCTAAAGATTCTGAAACAGTAGATTTCAGTGGGGCCTAGAAATCTGCATTAAAAAAAAACTTTTTCAGATAACTGTACTGTGTTTCCTGGCTTAAAAACCACACAGAGATGGAATGGATGTATTGATTAGTTAGAAGAAATAAGCCTGTATTATCAGGACTCTTTTGGTTACAAATGTCAGAAACTTAAACAAGCTTGAGAAAAGTGGGATTTATTGGTTCATATAACTGGGAAGTTCAGAGTGGAGCTGGCTAGAGTACTCCATGGTGACTTCCAGGGGCTCACATGGTATCATTAGCTTCCTCTCTCTTTCTTTGCTCCTTCTTTCAGCTCTACTAATAGGTCTTTTTGTGCAGTGGGAAAGATGGCTCCCAGAGCTGCAAGCTTTCATTTTTATTGTTCATGATTCAAAAGGAAGGAAGAAGAGACCTTTCCTCTTCCACTGTTCTCATATCAATCTGCATGAATGGGCTCTGGCCATCACCCCTTTGACCAATCACCATGAAAAGGAGGATGGTTGTATGATTAACCAGAGGTCAAGGGGGTGTCTAGTGATTATCAGTTTTACAAGAACCATATATAATTGGAGAAGGGGCAGTTTTCCATTGGAATCAGTTATGCTGGAGATTAAAACACAGATGTCCTCTACCGAGATTCACCTACCTGGATATGTAATGTGAAGCCTTGTGTTGCTAACATAATTTATCATGGATCTTCTTTAGCATTAACTATTTCATCATAATGGTGCAAAACTATTGAGGTCACATAATTTCCAGCGGGAAACTTCAGTTTGAGTTATTGTATAAGGAGTATAGAATATACCTGTTACAATTTGAAAAATGTGTCTACTATTGCTCATCTCCAATCTTCATAGGTGTGGTAGGCAGTCTTCTAAGACGGCTTCCAATGATCCCCACTTCTTTGTATTCATACCGTTATGTAATCCCCTCCCATTGGGTGTGGGCTGAACTTAATGACTGACTTCCAATGAATAGAATACAGCAAAAATGATAGAATGTCATTTCCAAGATTAGGTTGTAAAATACTGTGACTTCCATCTTGCTGGAACTTCTTCTCTTGCCTTTTTGGCTTGCTTGCTTTGATGAAGGAAATTGCACGTTGGAAAGACCCAGGTAGCAAGCAACTTCCGGCAGCCTCTGGCTAGCAGCCATCATGAAGCTTGCCAGCAATCATGTTAGTGAGCTTAGAAGCCCATTCTCTGGCATCTTAAAATAATTCTTTTTTAATTTTAATTTTTAAGTTAAAATATTTGTTTTATGTTTAAATTTTGTGGGTACAAAGTTGGTGTATATATTATGGGTTACATAAGATATTTTGATACAGGCATGCAATGCATAATAAGCATGTTAGGGTAAATGGTGTATCCATCACCTCAAACTCTTATCCTTTGTGTTGCAAACAATCTAATTACACTCTTTTAGTTATTTCAAAATGTGCAATTAAGTTATTTTTGATTATAGTCACCCTGTTGTACTAGCAAATACTAGGTCTCGTTCGTTTTTTTAAACTATTTTTTTGTAGCCATTATCCACCACTACTTCCCTCTACTACCCCCAACCCAACAACAATTCTCAGCCTCTGGTAACCATCCTTCTACTCCATATTTTCATGAGTTTAATGATTTCAACTTTTAGCTCCCATAAATAATTGAGAACATATGTTTGTCTTTCTTTGCCTGGCTTATTTCACTTAACATAATGATCTCTGCTTCCATCCATATTGTTGCAAATGACAGGATCTCATTTTTTATGGCTGAATATGCTCCATTGAGTATTTGTACCACATTTTCTTTACCTAGTCATCTACTGATGGACACTTTTGGGTTGCTTCTAAATCTTGGCTATTGTGAATATTGCTGCAACAAACATGGGAGTGCAGATATTGCTTCAATATACTGATTTCCTCTCTTTTGGGTATATACCTAGCTGTGGGATTGCTGGATCATATGGTAGCTCTATTTTTAGTGTTTTATTTTTATTTTTATTTTGAGACAGGGTCCCACTTTGTCATTCAGGCTGGAGTGCAGTGGTGCCATTTTGGCTCACTGCAACTCTGCCCACTGAGGTCAAGAAATCCTCCCTCTGCAGCCTCCCTAGTAGCTGGGACTACAGGTGCTCACCACTGAGTTCAGCTAATTTTTGTGTGGTTTTTTTTTTTTTGTTTTTGTTTTTTTTTTTTTGTAAAGATGGGGTTTTGCCTTGTTTCTCCGGCTCATCTTGGACTCCTGGACTCAAGTGACACATCTGCTTCAGCCTCCCAAAATGCTGGGATTACAGGTATGAGCCACCATGCCTGGCCTATTTTCAGTTTTGTAATGAACCTTCAAACTGTTCTCCATAGTGGTTGTATTAATTTACATTCTCACCAACAATGTACGAGGGTTCCCTTTTCTCCACATCCTTACCAGCATTTGTTATTGGCTGGTTTTGGATAAAAACCTTTTTAACTGGGGTGAAATGACATTTCATTGCAGTTTTGATTTGCATTTCTCTAAAGATCAAAGATGAAGAGCACCTTTTTATATACCTGATTGCCATTTGTAAGTCTTTTTTGAGAAATAGCTAGCAGGTCTTTTGCCCAGTTTTAAATCTGATTATTCGATTTTTTTCCTATAGAGTTGTTTGAGTTCTCTTCTATTATGCATTGCATATTAGTTATTAATCTGTTGTCAGATGAGTAGTTTGCATATATTTTCTCCCATTCTGTGGGTTGTCTCTTCACTTTTTGATTGTTACCATTGCTGTGCAAAAGCTTTTAAACTTGATATGATCCCTTTTGTCCATGTTTGGTTTGATTGCCTGTGCTTGTGATTACTCAAGAAATCTGCCCAGTCTTGTGTCCTGGAGAGTTTCTCCGGTGTTTTCTGGTAGTAGTTTCACAGTGTGAGGTCTCAGATTTAGGTCTTCAATCCATTTTGATTTCATTTTTGTAGATGGTGAGAGATAGGAATCTAGTTTTATTCTTTTGCATATGGATATCAAGTTTTCCCAGCACCACTTATTAGAGAGACCGTACTTTCCCCAATGTACGTTCTTGGCACCTTTGTCAAAAAAGAGCTTATTGTAGATGTATGGATTTATCTCTGGGATCTTTATTCTGTTCAACTGTTCTGTGTGTCTGTTTTAATGCCAGTACCATGTTGTTTTGGTTACTATACCTCTGTGGTATTATTTCAAGGCATGTGATGTGATTCCTCCACTTTTTTTTTTTTTCCTTATAATAGCTTTGTCTATTCTGAGTCTTCTGTGCTTCCATGTAAATTTTAGGATTGTTTATTCTATTTCTGTGAGGAAGGTCATTGGTATTTTGATAGAGATTACATTAAATCTGTAGATTGCTTTGAGTAGTATGGACATTTTAATGATTTTTATTCTTCCAATACATGAAAATGAAGTATCTTTCCATTTTTTGGTGTATTCTTCAATTTCTTACATTAATATTTTATGGTTTTCATTGTATAAGTCTTTTACTTTTTTGGTTAATTCCTAGGTATTTAATTTTATTTGTAGCTATTATAAGTGGGACAAATTTCATGATTTCTTTTTCAGATTGTTCAATGTTGGCATATAGAAATGGTGCTGCTGATTTTGTATGTTGATTTTATAACCAACTACTGAATTTATTATCAGTTTTAATAGTTTTTTGGTGTAGTCTTTGTTTTTTTTGAAATATAAGATCACAGCATATGCACACAAGGATCATTTGAACTCTTGATTTGCAATTTGGATCCCCTTAATTTCTTTCTTATCTGATTTCTCTAGGTAGGACTTCCAGTACTATGTTGAAAAAAAGTGGTGAGAGCGGGCATCCTTGTCATGTTCTTGATCTTAGAGGAAAGGCTTACAGTTTTTCCCCGTTCAGTATGATTCTAGCTATGTGTTTGTTACATATGGATTTTATTATGTTGAGGTATGTTCCTTCTATTTCCAATTTTTTTAAGGGTTTTTTTTTTGTTATTATCATGAAGGGATGTTGAATTTTATCAACATCAGTTGAAATTTCAGCATCAGTTGAAATGATCATATAGTTTTTGTCCTTCATTGTGTTGATATAATGTATCACGTTAATTGATCTACATATGTTAACTATCCTTGCATTCCCTGGCAAACTCCTCTTGGCCATAAAGAATGATATTTTGAATGTGTTGTCAATTTTGGTTTAATAGTATTTTGTTGAGGAATTTTGCATCAATATTTATCAGTGATACTGACCTGTAGTTTTCTTTTTTTGATGTGGCATTGTCTGCTTTTGGTATCAGGGTAATACCGGCCTTAGAGAATGAGTTTAGAAGTAGTCTTTCCTCTTCTCTTTTTCAGAATAGTTTGAGTAGGATTAGTATTAGTTCTTTAAATGTTAGGTAGAATTTAGCAGTAAAGCCATAAAATCCAGTGTTTTTCTTCACTGGAAATCTTTTTATTATGGCTTTGATCTCATTACTTGTTAACGGTCTGTTCAGGTTTTAGATTTCTTCATAGTTAAGTCTTGGTAAGTTGTATGTGTCTAGGAATTTATCCATTTCTTCTAGCTTTTTCAATTTATTGGCATATAGTTGCTCATAGTAGCCACTTACGATCCTTTTAATTTTTGTAGTATTGGTTGTAATATCTCCTTTTTCATCTCTGATTTTATTTATTTGGGTCTTCTCTCTTTTTTCTTGCTTAGTCTGGCTAAGGCTTTGTTGATTTTGTTTGTTTTTTAAAAAAACAGTCTGGGCATGGTGGCTCATGCCTGTAATCTCAGCACTTCGGGAGGCTGAAGTGGGTGGATCACGAGAGGTCAGGAGTTTGAGACCAGCCTGGCTGACATGGTGAAACCCCATCTCCACTAACCATATAAAAATTAGCTGGGTGTGGTGGCTCACACCTGTAGTCCCAGCTACTTGGGAGGCCAAAGCAGGTGAACTGCTTGAACCTGGGAGGTGGAGGTTGCAGTGAGCTAAGATCATGCCACTGCACTCCAGCCTGGGCAACAGAGCAAGACTCCATCTCCAAAAAAAAAAAAAAAAAAGAAAAATCAAATGACTTTTTTCATTGATTTTTATACTGTTTTCTTCACTTTAAATTAATTAATTTCTGCTCATATCTTTCTTTCTTTCTTTTTTTTTTTGAGATGGAGTTTTGCTCTTGTTGTCCAGAGTGGAGTGTAATGGTATGATCTACGCTCACCACAACCTCCACCTCCTGGGTTCAAGTGATTCTCCTGCCTCAGCCTCCCGAGTAGCTGGGATTACAGTCATGTGCCACCATGCCCAGCTACATTTTTTTGTATTTTCAGTAGAGAAGGGTTTCACCATGTTGACCAAGATGGTCTCAATCTCTTGACCTCGTGATCCGCCTGCCTCGGCCTCCCAAAGTGCTGGGATTACAGGCTTGAGCCACCGTGCCCGGTCTTGACTGTTTTAAGATGTGTTTTATGTTGTAACATATGGTCAATCTTTGAGAATTATCCATGTGCTGAGAAAAACAATGTGTATTCTGTAGTTATTGGATGAAATGTTCTGTAAATATCTATTAGGTGCATTTGTTCTAGAGTGTAGATAAAGTCCAATGTTTTCTTCTTGATTTTCTGTCTGGAAGATCTGTCCAATGCTGAGTGGGGCGTCGAAGTCTCTACCTAATAATGAATTTGAGTCTCTCTCTTTAGCTGTAATATTTGTTTTATATATCTGGTGCTCCAGTGTTGGGTGGATATATATTTAAAATTGTTATATTCCCTTGCTGAATTGACTCCTTTATCATTATTTAGTGACCTTCTTTGTGTCTTATAGCTTTTATCTTAAAATCTATTTAGCTTGATATAAGTATAGTAACTCCGGGTCTTTTTTTGTTTTCCATTGGCATGGAATATCTTTTTCTATCCTTTTTTTTTTTTAAGACTATATGTGTCTTTATAGGTGAAATGTGTTTCTTGTAGGCAACAAATCAATGGTCTTATTTTTTATAACTATTTAACTGGTCTGTCTTTTTTTTTTTTTTTTTTTTTTTTTTTTAAGATGGAGACTCTATCTGTCACCCAGGCTGGAGTGGCATGATCTTGGCTCACTGCAATATCTACCTCTTATGTTCAAGTGATCCTCTGATCTCAGCCTCCTGAGTAGCTGAGATTGGAGGATCACTTGAACCTAAGAGGTGGACATGTGCTACTACACTTGGTTAATTTTTATATTTTTAGTAGAGATAGGGTTCACCATACTGGCCAGGCTGGTCTGGAACTCCTCACTTCAAGTGATCTGCCCACCTCAACCTCCCAAAATGCTGGGATTACAGGCATGAGTCACTCTGCCAGGCCTCAGGCTATGTCTTTTGATTGGAAAGTTTAGTTGATTTATTTTCAATGTATTATTAATAAGCAAGGTCTTACTCCTGTCATTTCATTGTCTCCTGGTCTTTGCTTTCTTCTTTCCCTTTTTCTTGTCTTCCTTTTAGTGAAGGGGATTTTCTCTGGTGGTATGATTTAATATCTTGCTTTTTATTTTTTGTGTGTCTGTTGCATGATCTTTGATTTGAGGTAACCATGAGACTTAAAAATACTATCTTATAAGCCATTATTTTAAGTTGATAACAACTTCATAGTGTTTGTGTAAACAAGTAAAAAGAAAACTAATAAAAACTTGACACCTTAACTTCCTCCCCCCTGACTTTTTTTTTTTTTTTTTTTTTTTGAGACAGAGTTCTCTCTTGTTGCCCAGGCTGGTGTGCAGTGGCATGGTCTCTGCTCACTGCAACCTCTGCCTCCTGGATTCAAGTGATTCTCCTGCCTCAGCCGCCCGAGTAGCTGGCATTACAGGCATGTGCTAACACACCAAGCTAATTTTTTTTTTTTTGTACTTTTGTAAGGATGGGGTTTCACCATGTTAGCCAGGCTAGTATCAAACTCCTGAGCTCAGGTGATCTGCCCACCTCGGCCTCCCAAAGTGCTTGGATTGCAGGCGTGAGCCACTGTGTCCGGCCACTCTCCCTGCTTTTTAACTTTTTCTTGTTTCTATTTGTGGCTTACTGTACTGTCTATGTCTTAAAAAGTTGTACTTATTTTTAATTCATTTTTTATTCTTTCTACTTAAGAGTAGTTTACACACTATAGTTATATTGTTATAATATGTGTTTTCCTATGTACTTACTTTTCTACCTGCAAGTTTTTTTTTTTTTAACCTTCAGATAATTTCTTATTGCGCATTAACATCCTTTTCTTTCTGATTTAAGTACTCTCTTTAGCATTTTTGGTAGGACAGGTCTGGAGTTGGTGAAATCTCTCAGGATTTGTTTGTCTGGGAAAGTATTCCTGCTTCATGTTTGAAGGATATTTTCACTTCATATACTATCCGAGGAGGAAAGTATTTTCATTTGGCACTTTAAATATGTCATGCCACTCTCTACTGACCTATAAAGTTTCCACTGTATTAAGTCTGCTGCCACACATACTAGAGCTCTGTTGTATGTTGTTTCTTTTCTCTTGTCCTTTCTTTATCCTTGACCTTTGGGAATTTGATTATTAATTGCTTTGAGGCAGTCTTCTTTGGGTTAAATCTGCTTGGTGTTTTATAACTTTGTTTTACTTGGATGTTGATTTCTTTTGCTAAGTTTGGAAAATTCTGTGTTATTATCTTTTTGAATAAACTTTCTACCCCTTCTCTTTCTATATCTCCTCTTTAAGGCCACTAACTCCTTTTTTTTTGAGACAGAGTTTCGCTCTTGTTACCCAGGCTGGAGTGCAATGGCGCAATCTCGGCTCACCGCAACCTCTGCCTCCTGGTTCAGGCAATTCTCCCGCCTCAGCCTCCTGAGTAGCTGGGATTACAGGCATGCGCCACCATGCCCAGCTAATTTTTTGTATGTTTAGTAGAGATGGCGTTTCACCATGTTGACCAGGATGGTCTCGATCTCTGGACCTCGTGATCCACCTGCCTTGGCCTCCCAAAGTGCTGGGATTACAGGCTTGAGCCACCGCGCCCGGCCTAAGGCCACTAACTCTTAGATTTGCCCTTTTGACACTATTTTCTAGATCTTGTAGCCATGCTTCATTTTAAAAAAAAATTCATTTGTCTCCTCTGATTGTCTATTTTTAAATAGCCTGTCTTTAAGCTCACCAATTCTTTCTTATTCTTTTCTTTGTTCTGTGGCTGAGCTGTTACTCTAACCATAAGATGTGATCCTTCTTACTCTTCCCTCCCCTTTCCACAGGCAGAGGAAGCTCACCTCATGGCCAATGCCACCACAGGTCCACAAGGAGTAATGCCAGCTTACCACTGATGTTCACTTAAGACCCATGGATTCTTTAGTTGGCTTGTGGTAAATCCTGCCTGGCCTGGGATTCACCCTTCAGGACAGTGGGATCCCCTCTGGCCCAAGGCAGGTCCAGAATTGCTATCCAGGAGCCAATGCCTTGAATCAGGGACCTCAAGATCGTGCTTGGTTCTCTACTGCACTATGGCTGAGCATGTACCTAAGGTGCAACGTCCCCTTTACTTTTCCCTCTGCTTTTCTGAAACATAAGGAGTCTCTCCCCATAGCCACCACAGCTGGGAATGTGCTGAGTCTCATTTGAAACCAGCTAGTCTCAGAGTCTCACAAAAGGCCCACTGCATACCCAGGTATTGCTACTGGTTATTTGGGGCTTAAGGGCTCTTCGGTCCTCTGACATCTTGATTGCAGCCTTTGAGAGACCCTGAGCCACAGGAGCCAGCAATTACCATGCCCAAATTCCCAACCCAAATGTAACTGTGAGATAAGTGTTGTTTTAAGCCACAAGTTTTTGAGTAATTTCTTATGCGGCAATAGATAACTAATACAATAAGAGTTTTAAAATAAAATTTTTGATATTCTTTTTTTTTTTTTGAGATGGAGTTTTGCTCTTATCACCCAGGCTGGAGTGCAATGGCGCGATCTCGGCTCACCGCAACCTCTGCCTCCTGGGTTCAGGCAATTCTCCTGCCTCAGCCTCCTGAGTAGCTGGGATTACAGGCATGTGCCACCATGCCCAGCTAATTTTTTGTATTTTTAGTAGAGATGGGGTTTCACCATGTTGACCAGGATGGTCTCGATCTCTTGACCTCGTGATCCACCCACCTCGGCCTCCCAAAGTGCTGGGATTACAGGCTTGAGCCACCGTGCCTGGCTTAAAAATTTTGATATTCTAATAATATACTTCATGGATTACTGTGACATGGTGGAATGCACTTACTCTCTTAGACGTGAGTTCCTTTTATCTAGTGATGACTCTTGAGTTGCATCTTCCTCCTGAGTCTCCTTTGTTAGCCACACCTGGATTTCTCTCCTTCCATTGTGCAGAAAAGTGCTTTCCTGTGTTCTGAGTTATATTGCTTCTTACCACATACATGTTAATTCAGTCTTATGCCAGAACTAGGGTGAAGCAAGAGAGCTTAGGCTACAAAATATAAGGAGGCCACTGGTGTCTCCCTTAGCTCACCCTAGTCCTGTCTCTGATTCAGTCAAAATAGAGCTAGTTTTGTGACTTTGCTCATACTCTTATGAAGTTGTCTATCTGTGATGGTGTCCTAATGCTCCTCTAGAAATTCAACTTTGTTCTGTACACAAGTGTAGGTAGATATCACTTGTGTGTATCTACCTAGTGTGTGTGTCTGTGTGTGGCAGGTGTGTGTTCATGTACATTTATTTTCCTATACTTTCTGCCCTCTGCTCATCCTTTTCTAAGTATCCCCTACCCATGTGAAGAAAAGTGGATAATCTGGTTGGCTAGGGCCCAAGGCATTTATTAGCACCTGCATTACATTTAGGAAAATATTATGGACTGGATATTTCTCATCCCACCCACCAAAAAATTAATATGCTGAAATCATAATCCCCAACTGATGATATTAGGAGGTGGGTCCTTTTGGAAGGTGATTAGGTCATGAGGGAGGAACCTGGTGACTCATGCCTCTAATCCCAGCACTTTAGGAGGCCGAGTGGGGCGGATCATGAGGTTAGGAGTTCCAGACCAGTCGGGCCAATATGGTGAAACCCTGTCTCTACTAAAAAGATACAAAAATTAGCCTGATGTGATAGTGCCTGTAAGCCTAGCTACTTGGAAGGCTGAGGCAGGGAAATTGCTTGAACTTGGGAGGCGGAGGTTGCAGCGAGCTGAGATCGTGCCACTGCACTCCAACCTGGGTAACAGATGAGACTTCATCTTGGGGGGAGGGGGGTGGGTGGGAAAGAAAATAAAGAAAATAGGACCAAGGGAGAATGCTACAGGAAGTCGGAAGTCTATAATTTGAAAGAGGGCCCTCACCAGAACCTGACCATGCTGCCACCCTAATCTTGAGCTTTCAGCCTCCAGAACTGTGAGAAATAAATTTCTGTTGTTTATAAGCCCCCCAGTGTGTGGTGCTATGTTAAAGAAGCCCAAACTAAGATGGCAGGTCATTGTGCTTTAAATGTCAATACTTATGCATGGTGTTCTATTTTGTTCTTCCTACCTTCCCGTGATAAGCACACCCAAGCAGGTCCTGCCCTTTTCGAGCAAGCCAGACATCTTTCTCTTCTTTTGTATCTTTAATTGCTGTGTTGAGCTGTCTAGACAAGATCTGTGTTTTTCCTTTTCCCCATTCCAGGTCTATAACTGGGTGGTGGCATAATGCCAGAGTCTGTTTTTTTCTGCAGACCTTTCCATTTTAGATTTAGGGGAGAATATGGGAAGTCCTGTAATAGGCCTCCAGGACTAAGCCATGTTCCTCAGTCCAACTTCTGTCAGCCCTCGACATTCAAAGTTATTGGAGGTTCATTTGGCTGTTAATAAAGTGGTAATTTTCCCACTGGTTATTGTTTCCTAAATATAGCTCTCTTGGTTGGAAAACATACAGGCAGGAGAGGTGAGTGGTAGGGCACGTTTTGAACTTAAGACTAAACTAATGCCATCCAGACCCCACCTTGCATTCCTAAATATTGCTGTTCGTTGTGCGGCTGAGTGAGCACAAACAGGGGGCCTGAAATTTGGAGTCAAAGTGCTGTATGGGAAGACTTTGGCTTTTGTGTGGTGTGCAGCAGCTGGCCTAAATTGTGGCAGCCCAGCTGCAGCAGATGGCTGGATCTGGCAAGAAAAAGGGTTCATTTTGGGGTCAAAGCAGGTTTGACTGAGACTGCAGCCCAAACAAGCAGGGACCTGGTCTTGAGAGGGGAAAGAAGTACTTCCTTGCGGCAAGAAGAACCTCTAAGGCGGCTGTAGACTTACAGAGGCAGCTTCAAATATTGCGAGCAGCGTACATAGGGAAAGGGTGAGCTCTTGCTAGGGCCAGAGACAACCAACTTCAAAATGGCACAGCTTTGGCGCTTAGGCTTTTTTAGAGATGCATTTTGCTATTATGTAGCACTAGCCCCCTTTCATCTCTGCTTTTCCTTTCAGATCTTTCAGCAAGGACCTACAGATTGTTTTGTTCTTCAGGGAAGATCAGGTAATTTGCAGTAGGAAACCAGATAGTAGCAAGGAATTTTTATTTGCTTGGATTTTTATTTTTGGATGCTGCCCTTGGCATGGTGAAGATTAACCAAACTGTCAGGAATTCAACAGCAGAGGAAAACAATGTTTTGGTGAGAAGCAGTTGGCAGAGATTGTTGCTTCCCCTTGGGTCTCTGAGGATAAAGGAAGACTACAGCCTCTCAGGTTACCAATTCCTTGAGTTTCTGTAAGCCTTGAGTTTAATTGCATTAAGCTATGTTTAATTTCATAAACTGGAGCCTCAAATGTTTAGCCTGATGTGACTGGTATACTGGCAAGATAGAACCACAAAGAATTTCTCATTTTTTCTTTTTTCTTTTTTTTTTTTTTCTGTCTATCCTCCTGTTCTCAGAGAACCCCAAATCTCTGCTATAGTACATGGCTGGCAATAGCAGTATAGGATCTTTGCTTTGTCTTGGGAAATGCCACTGGGGAAGCTGTCACATTTGTTCTAAATTTTGAGGGGTTTGGGAGTGGCATAGATACTCATGTGACTTAGTGATATTTTCAAGTTAAAAAATTAGACATGTGAGAAATGAGGGTAGTGTCAATTTAACTTTGGTGGTGCTGAAGGAATTACACTCATTTTAGTGGAAGACCATTAAGGCTGCTGCTGAAGAAGGCAGCCAGATCTCACAGGACCTCTGTAGTTAGCTTTGGGCTGACACTGAGCAGAATAAGAGATTGAAAGGGGAAAACTTGGGCTCTAATTTCATGGAAACTTTAATTTATCCATGGGAATTTATCAATGAAGAGTGGGAGTTAGGGATATACACATTTAGAATTGTTTTAACTTCTTGGTAAATTGAGCCATCAAAGGTGATAAAGTGATCTTCTATATTTCTAGTGATACCTTTTGCTTTGTGATTATTTGATATTAATATAAATACTATATCAGTTTTCTTTAGTGTTTGATGGTATATGTTTTTGTGTTGTGTTTTACTTTTGTTCTTTCCGTATTTTGTATTTTAGATGTATTTCTTGTAAACAGCACATAGTTGCGTTTTGTTTCTTTAATCTGGCCTAACAAATTTTGTCTTTTAATAGGGAATATTTAGTTACTACAATTATTGATGTATCTTTGTTTAAGTTTATTTTCTGCATTTTTTTCTTTCTGTTCTATCCAGTCTATGTCTTTTTTCTCCACTTTCATATTTTGAATTTTTAATGCTTATTGTTTCAGTTTTTCCTCCGATTGTTTAGAAGGTATACATTCTTTTACTGTTCTTTTAGTAGTTAACCTAGAAATTACAACATGCATTTTGGTAATCAAAGTCTAATGTTGATTTATTCTTTTACTTTTCGTCTAAATGATGGAAGGATCTTGGAACATTTTAATTCCTCTTGAGTTATATGTTATTGTTATTGTTTTGTTATTCCTGTTGTAATTCAATATATGTTTGAAACCCCCTAAAATAGTATTATAATTGATTTGTTTGATCACTATTAACTTAGATTCACCCACATATTTAGCATTTTCATTGCTTTTTGTTCCTTCCAACTTTCTGCCATTCCATCTGGAATCACTTTTCTTGTGCCTGAGTAATACTGCAAAGTGTACAAACATCGATTGCTGTTCACTCAGTTGATCCTCTGGAGTTTTCCAGATTAATGAGGGGTCCAAGAGAGGTTTGGGCTCCTCCAGCACTATAGTATCTTATAAGAAATTGAGGACAGAGGAGGCTACCTTCTTTTACAGATGAAACATGTCAGAATGTTCAGGCTTAGTTTCATTCTGTAGCATGGAGGTCTCTGTAGCTCTGGTGAGCTTGCAGAGTGCTGCTTCCGTGACCCAAGGCATAATGGGCAGGTGGCTATGAAGATTCATGGGCTCAGGTCCTGTGACAGCCTTTATTTCTAGAGGAACCCAGTATGTGGCCAGAATTTGCTGCTCTAATGGTGTACAGCACAGGACTGAGGAGTGCAGTTTCTTGCATAAGAAACCCATGGGTGGTCCAGAGACTACAGGACATGAGAGGAGATTACTATAGCTTCTACAGTGGAAGAATCTGGGGCATTAATAAGAATACCCGTTGTAGTGCAATTTAGACAGATTCTAGAGCCTTTTGTTGGAGGGGGACCATTTAAAGTAGGCTAATTTTCAAGTAATAGCATAAGTAGGCTTATGTAAAGTTTGTAAATAAGGAATATATTGTCTTCAGAACCCATAAAGAACTAAAAGAGATAATGTCTCACCTGGCTTTTTGAGCTTCTTTATGAGTATATATCTCAAGTGGGTGTTTCTAATAAATCTCCTTGGAGGAGAATGACATCAGTGTAATTTCATACTGTGACCCTAGAGAGAATTGGATGCAGTTGAGATTTGCCTACCAAGATTGTGTGTGATGTTAAGGCTGTGAAGGTACCCCATAGGTAATACTGTATCTCACATATAATGTAAAACCTCAAGATTTGGGTAAAATTCCTAAAATGTATTTGGTAAACCAAGGGCCACTCCATCTCCGACACTGTCAACAAACATCTCTTGAACCTTGCAGTGCCCACGTCTTTTAGTTCTTTAATTAAAATTAAATTAAGCCTTTGGGGCCTGGTATAATGGCTCACATCGTAATCCCAGCATTTTAAGAGGCCGAGTCAGGTGGATCATAGGAGGCCAGGAGTTAGAGACCAGCCTGGCCAACATGGTGAAACCCCATCTCTACTAAAAATACAAAATTAGCCCAGAATGATGGTAGGTGCCTGTAATACCAGCTACCTGGAAAACTGAGGCAGAAAAAGATGCTTTAACCCAGGAGGCAGAGGTTACAGTGAGCCAAAATTGTGCCATTGCACTCACTCCAGCCTCGGCAACAGACCAAGACTCTAACTCAAAAATAAATAAATAAATAAATAAGCCGTTGGTACTTGACAAAATATGACCTCGTGGATCTTCTCTTCCAGTGAAAATAATCAATATGATCAAATGTAAATTAAAATATTTAATGATTGAAACCTATTATATAAGATACATAGAGAAGGGGTGATTATCCTCACTGCCTCTCCATTTAACTGCCTAGTTTGGCCTGTATTTGAACTTGGAAACAATGACTGGTATTGGCATATCATGGTGGATTACCACAACCTTAAACACCATTTGATGGGTCCTCCCCATCAAATCTCTTATGCCCATTAATATTGAAATTATTGACTCTATCCAAGCACCAATCAATAAATATTTCGCTATTATAGATTTGACCAATATGTTCTGTTTATTGACTACTTTGAGAGTCTCTCAGCTGCAGTTTCTTTTCACCTCATAAGAGATACAGAGGCAGTAACCTCTGCCTGGTCCCAAAGGCTTAACTTAATTTTAAATTGTTACTCACTGGGTAGGAGCATCTATGCCCACTACGGTATATTTTAGGGCAATGTGATGTCTATGGATAATTTAGGCAAGGTGATAGTTCCAATGGCCAAGGTGAGGCATATCTATTTGTCCTCTATTTTATGTTTAGTAACTCTCGTAACAGTGTAGGGGGTACCTTGTTTGAATATAGTGGGATCCCTAGTATTGATTAAATCCATAAAACTTTGCCAATAGGTGCATTTTAGCTGATATTAAAGTTAATTCAGAACCTATGTTATATAGGCACAGAGCCAGTCAATGCTCTTTTATCTTTTGTTATATACATTCTTTTATTACATTTTGGATTTCCAGTTGGGTCAAACTGTGGACTTTTGTGTTAGTTTCTAGTTTGTTTGTTTCTTCCTTGTGTATCCAGCCTTTGTTCTTCTTCTCTCTCTCTCTCTCTCTCGCTCGGTCTTGCTCTTGCTCTTGCTCTCACTCTTGCGTGCTCTCTAGGGACTCTCTCTCTCTCTCTCTCTTTCTCTCTCTCTCTCTCTCTCTCTCTGTGTGTGTGTGTGTGTGTGTGTGTGAGTGTGGTGTTACTAGACATGTTTCAAGAAGACAGAAGGGAGAGAGACTTCCAACATGGTCATATTCATAAATTTCTTTTACCAGAGAGCCTCAAATACATATCATCAAAGTTAGGGACCTGCCCCATGGCATGATTGTTTTATAGGATTAAAGGATCCCAGGCTTAAGTCAGGCTTGAACTAACCCCTTTGCTGAGCCACAGGAGTGCCATGGGTGTTTTATTCATATTACCTTGAAGATTAGGATCTTAGTTGTGACAGAGGGATATGCAGCATAGCAACCAAGATACTTCAGTATTCTGGTGAGCTCTTAGTTCTTTAGAGTGTAAATCTCAGACCACCACATAATGAATGCTTTTTTCTTCTCTTTCTCTTTTAAAAAATGTCTCCCTAATGATTGTTCTTTTGTGAGCAACCACTAATGGACTCATATCTTGCATATAGTCTTTCTCAAAAGCATTTTATAGACCAGGGGACAGTGCCAAGTTGAGATACAACCAACTGGTTACAGGGTAAGAGTCTTTTCCCAGAATGTAGCACCTGGTACAACTGTATTCTAAGATACACAGATAGGTCCAGCCTGAGACACATGAGCCAAGACAACTTTATGGAGGGCCCCAATACTATGCTTTTATACCCAAATGCCAAATATAAAAACTTCTGACCTGTTTCAGCTGAATTTATAACAGGGGTCTCGTAGGACTTGACATATGTTGTGCAGTATGGCACAACTTCAGTGCCAGCAAGCAGAGGACATATCCTACGTGCTATGTGTGGTGGTTTGTATCTAGTGACAACAAGAGCAAGAGAAGGAAGATTCCCAGTGGTGGTGGTCAACATCTACGCAATCTGGCTCACAGCATCAACTTTTGTGACCACTCCGTAGATACAGGCTAGATTACCACTCAAAATTTGATTTGGATGTCAAGATTAGATCACACACACACACACACACACACACACCCCACAACAGAGTGAAAAGTTTTATTACTTATAAGGATTTTTGATGAAGGCAGGGTAGGCTTCTCAAACTTGTCTGAAAATGGGTTGAGAGGTAAGGAAATGAGACTGACTGGAGATTTCTATTGTGGGGAATTGGAGCCAGGGTGAGGGCTCCTGCACACAAGCAGGAGCTTATGTGTTTCAGTCCCCTGATGGGACCAAAGGTGGGAGCATCTGAGCTTTATCAGCATTCCCAGATATGTGGAAGAAGGGAATATTCATAGATGAGGCTTAAAAATTACTTCAGTCAAACATCCAAAAATGGAATTAGACTCTATTACATTTTAGCTCTCAAACTTAGCTCTTTGATCTTTTTGAGTTAATTTTGTGTATAGTGTGACACAGGAATACAACTTGATTCTTTTGCATGTGGATATCCACTTGTTCCAACACAATTTTTTGAAGAGAATATTCTTTCAATTTAAGTGAAAATCCCAGCAAGAGGGAGTATCATGTGCTTGCCCAAGTGTTAATAATTTGGTATTTTATTTCTTACTTGGCTGTGAGTCCTATGTGCATTGGTACCCTAGTTGAGAACCACAAATGTCAAAGAGGTAAGTGGTAGGATTCAGGTGTTACTGAATCTCTTTAAAATAGAATGATAACCTCACTCATAGCCTTGAAAACCTAGGGCAGGTATCCTGGGGAAAAACTGCTTACTTGCTTATCTGAAGTTTTAAGCATGGATTTTAAGCTACTGAGTTGTATCTATTTTTGAGATTCTATAATTCATTTTAGGCTCATCTTGGTAAAAAAGGATTCTGGAATTTTACTTGAGGTTGCTGCATATCATGGATGATCCTTTGAGTTTTACAGTTTCTCCTTTTCCCAGTTATTTCCCCTGGGATCTACTGGACAGATCACTTGCCAGGTCCTGGCCCTTTCTCCTTCCTATTTGCTACAGATGAACCTTCCTACCTGTGCTCCAATTTTAAGCAATACTGTTAATAGATAACACTTACCAAATACTACCCTTAACTAAGCACTTCTAACCAAATGCCAACCACAGTGGGGGCCTGATTCCTGAATATGTACATAATGTTGTCTCACATCTTTATTTTATGTTATGTGGAAACACGAAGTGGTTCCCATGACTGTAGATTCTTGTGGTTCTTTTTTTTTTTTTTTTTTTTTTTGAGACGGAGTTTCGCTCTTGTTACCCAGGCTGGAGTGCAATGGCGCGATCTTGGCTCACTGCAACCTCTGCCTCCTGGGTTCAGGCAGTTCTCCTGTCTCAGCCTCCTGAGTAGCTGGGATTACAGGCACGCACCACCATGCCCAGCTAACTTTTTGTATTTTTAGTAGAGACGGGGTTTCACCATGTTGACCAAGATGGTCTCGATCTCTGGACCTCGTGATTCACCCGCCTCGGCCTCCCAAAGTGCTGGGATTACAGGCTTGAGCCACCGCGCCCGGCCCGATTCTTGTGGTTCTTTATATTCCTCTACAGTTTCTGCTGAATTAGAACAATTTATGGATTATCTTGCTATTTCACATGTTTTCTTTCCTTCTTGACAGTTACCCAAGGGTGAGACTCAATCAACTGTTCACTCTCATTGTCATTTTTATGTGTAGTTGAGTTTGCTCAAAAATTGGGAAAGGTTCAGAGGGATTTATATGTTAGCAATGCAAAAAGTTCTAATTAAACACTAGGCCTTCTCCTTTCCTAGGAGACCTTTGAAAACCTCAGATCTATGATTTTTTTCCTAAAACTTTTTATTCTGAGATAATTTCAGACTTCTAAGAAAGTTGCAAAAATAGTACAAAGTGTTCCTGTGCATCCATGTTTTTCCAAGTCCAGCAGGTACCTGCAATGATTGGTTATAAATTTGTTCATTTTCTAAGCCACATTTTCTTTAGGAAGAGGGTTCTAAGCTTAATTCCGAGTAATCAGAGCATATTTCAGGTTAAACATTCTATTTAAAATAGATTAATGAAGTAGGAGAGCATCACAACCCATCTTTCTCTTGATTTGTCTTTTCCAGACTATGCAGTTTTGTTTTCTGTATCTTTCTCCATATTCAGCCTTGGAGTGAATAGAATCATCTAGGGAGGAGAGGATACAGAGATGAGAGGAGAAATGCTGGGACTATATACCTCCTCTTTTGTTTATTGATGTTAGAGACCCCCTAGCCTGGTGATATATCTCAATTATTCCCTGATTAATGAATCTTCTGGGATTGATGGATAAAGAATAAACAGTTTTTTTGAGAAACTGAGAGTTACTGAATTATACATTCTGTGTTTGAAAATATAGACAGACTGGAGATCTTTTGTATGAAGTCTCTATTTAAGAAGAACCTCAAGTCCAGAGCTCTGAAAAAAACACTTCCTTTGCTGTCTTGGGCATTAGAGGAGCTGACATCGGCAAGATGGCAGAATATGAGTTTCTAGCACTCATCCCCTTGGAAAAACATCAATTTGAACAACTATTCATGAACAAAAATACCTTTTTAAGAGCCAAAGAATCCAGATGAGAGATGACCACACCTGGGTAAAACACAGAAACGAGAAAAGGCACATTTAAGAGGGTAGGAAGTACAGTTTCATGTTGCCAGCATCACTGTTCCCCCAAACCTAAACAGTGCAGTGCAGAAAGAGACCCACCACATGAGGGAAGGAGAGTATAATGAGCAGACTTTACTGTGGATCACAGCACCAGGCCTGTTCCAGTGAACACAGGCACAAGGCCAGCCCCCACAGTCTCAGGCTTCAGGTCAGTCCTTGCAGCCCCAGTCACCAGGCCTGCTCCATCCGGCCTACTTCTGCAGATCCAGGCTCTAAGTCTGCCCAGTGCCAGACTGCCTCTACAGCCCCAGGCTCCAGGCCAGCCCCCATGGACTCAGGCTGTAAGTCAGCTCCAACATCTGGCTGGCATCTGTGGTCCCAAGCTCTAGGCCCATTCCTGTGATTGATGGCTCCAGACCTGCCACAGTACCAGGGAGGCCTATGGGGCCTAGGCTCCAGATCATCCCTAAAGCCATATGCTCCAAAGGACCTAGATTGTAGGCTAGCTCCAACAGACACTGGCTCCAGGCCTATGCTCTAAAACCTAGTCTCCAGGCCTGCCCTCATAGTCCCAGGTGCCAGGCTTGTTCCTATAGACACAGATGCCAAGCCTACCACAAGGTACCCTGGGTAAACTCTGGCACCCAGCCAGCTCCTGAGGACTCAGGAACAGGGCCATGCTCACAAATCCAGACATCAGCCCTGCTGTAGTGCCAGGTCAGTCTGTGTGGACCCTGGCTTCAGGCTGGCCTTTGTGATCCCAGACTCCACACCTGTCCCTTTAGGCCCCAGGGCCAAGCTAGCCCCACAGACCCAGGTTCTAGGCTTACGACTGCAGGCTCAGGTACCACGCCCATCCATGCAGACTCAGTCCCCAGGTCTATTCCAGTAGACTTAGGCAGCAGGCTGACCTCTGTGGACTTAGACTGCAGGACTGCCTACTTGCTGACCAAAGAACAGGGACAGCTCCCTTTTAACTCATATAAAAATTAAGTGATATATTAAAAATAAATATAGTTACAATAATTTGTTAATAGATACATGATATATAAAAGATGTAAATTGTGACAACAATAACAAAACATGGGAGGATGAGAAGTTAAAGAATAGTTTTTCTATGTGCTCAAAGTTAAGTTGTCATCAGCTTAAAATAGACTGTTATAATTGTAAGCTATTTTATGTAAGCCTCATAGAAACCACAAAGAAAAAAACCTGTAGTAGATACACAAAAAAATAAAGAGAAAAGAATCAAAGCATACTACAAAAATCTAATAAAATCACAAAGGATGACAGCAAGAGAGGAAGAAAGAAACAAAGCAGCTAAAAAACCACAACCAGAAAACAATTAACAAAATGGCATTAGTAGGTTTTAAACCTATTAACTCTTTAGACTTAAATGAATTAAATTATTTAATCAAAACAGAAAGTGGCTGGCTAGATAAAAACCAAAGATCCAACTATATGCTGCCTACAAGAGACTTACTTTAGTTTTAAGAGCACACATGGATTGAAAGTGAAGAAAGGGAAAGATATTTCATGCAAACAGTAATCAAAACAGCACAGGGTGACTATACTTATATCAAAACAAAATAGAGTTTACACCAAAAACTGTCAACAGAGACAAAGAAGATTAGGGTCAATTTATCAAGAGCTGTAATAATTGTAAATATATATGCACCCAACATTGGAGCACCTCAATATATAAAGCAAATAATAACAAAACTGAAGGGAGAAATAGACAGCAATATAATAATAGTAGGGCACCCAATGCCCCACTTGCGGCAATGGGTGGATTATCTAGAAATAAAATCAATTAAAAACAGCAAATTCAAACAATAATATAGACTAAATGAATATAACAGACACTGTGTGTTCTGTAACATGTCATGATATAGCAGCAGAACCCACATCCTTTCCAAGGGCACATGAAACATTCTTCAGGATAGGTAATACGTTAGGCCACAAAACAAGTCTTAGCAAATTCCAGAAGATTGAAATAATATCAAGTATTTTTTCTTACCATAATGATATGAAATAGAAGCCAATAACATGAAAAAAATTGGAAAATTCACAAATATGTGGAAATTAAACAACACCATCTTGAACAAGCAGTGGGTTAAAGAAGAAATCAAAAGGAAAATAAGAATATCTTGAGAAAATGGAAAGAAAACACACTCAAACGTGTTGGATGCAGCAAAACTACATCTAAGAGGAAAGGTTATAGATGTAAATGTCTGTATTAAGAATAAAGAAATATCTCAAATATACAACTTTATACCTTAAATAATGAGAAAAAATAACAAATTAAGCCCAAAGTCAGAAAAAGGAAGGAAATGATGAAAATCAGAGTAGAAATAAATGAAATCAAGACCAGAAAAACAATATAATAGATCTAAGACTATAAAGATCTAAGACTAAAAATCGAGTTGATTTTTTGAAAAAAATTAGCAAAACTCACATTATCTTTAGCTAGATTAAGAGAAACAAGACTCAAATAAATAAAACTATACATGAAAGAAATTACAACTAATAACACAGAAATACAAAGGATCATCAGAAACTACAAAAAAATGCCAACAAATTGAATAACCTAGAATAAATAGATAAATTTGTATAAATATATAACCTATTGAGACTGAATCATGAAGAAATAGAACATTTGAATAGGCTAATAAATAAGGACATTGAATCAGTAATAAAAAACCTCCCAACAAAGAAAAGCTTGGAACCTGATGGTTTCTCTTGTGAATTCTGTAAAACATTTATTTATTTTATTAAATATTTATTATCAGTTCAGGGGTACATGTGTAGGTTTGTTACATAGGTAAAGTTGTGTCATGGGGGTTTCTTGTACAGAATATTTCATTACCCAGGTATTAAAGACTCATCCCCATTAGTTATTTCTCTGGATCCTCGCCCTCCTTTCACCTGCCACCCACCAATAGACCCCAGTGTTTGTTGTTCCCCTCTGTGTGTACAGGTGGTCTCATCAGTTAGCTCCCACTTATAAGTGAGAACATGTGGCTGATTTTTTGTTCCTGCATTAGTTTGTTAAGGATAGTAGCCTCCAGCTTCCTCCATGTTCCTGCAAGGAACATGATCTCTTTCTTTTTTATGGCTGCCTAGTATTCCATAGTGTATATGTACCACATTTTCTCAATCTTGTATACCACTGTTGGACATTTAGGTTGATTCCATGTCTTTGTTATTGTGAATAGCGCTGCAATGAACATACATGTGCATGTGTTTTTATAATAGAACTCTTTCTATTTCTTTGAGTAATGGGGTTGCTGGGTCTACTGGTATTTCTGTTTCTAGGTCTTTGAGGAATTGCCACACTGTCTTCCACAATGGTTGAACTAATTTACACTCCCACTAACAGTGTATATACATTCATTTTTCTCCACAACTTTGCCAGGATCTGTTTTTTTTGACTATTTAATAGCTATTCTGACTGATGTGAGATGGTATCCCATTATGGTTTTGATTTGCATTTCTCTAATGATCAGTGATGTTAAGCTTTTTTTCATATGATTGTTGGCCATATGTATACCTTTCTTTGAAAAGTCTCTGTTCATGTCCTTTGCCCACTTTTTAATGGGGTTGTCTTTTTCTTGTAAATTTTAGTTATTTATAGATGCTGGATATTAGACCTTTGCAGATGCACAGTTTGCAAAATTTTTCTGTAATTCTGTAGGTTGTCTCTTCACTCTGTTGATTGTTTCCTTTTCTGTGCAGAAGCTCTTTAGTTTAATTAGATTCTATTTGTCAATTTTCTGCCTTTGTTGCAATTGTTTGGTAACTTCGTCATGAAATATTTGCTCATTTCTATGTCCAGAATCATATTGCCTAGATTGTTTTTCAGGATTTTGTTTGTAGCTTTGGGTTTTACATTTAAGTCTTTAATCCATCTTGAGTTAATTTTTGTATATGGGGTAAGGAAGGGGTCCAGCTTCAATCTTCTGCATATGGCTAGCCAGTTATCCCAGGACCCTTTATTGAATGGGAAATTATTCCCCCCTTGCTTGTTTTTGTCAGGTTTGTTGAACATCAGATAGTTGTAGGTGTGCAGGCTTATTTCTCAGTTCTCTATTCTGTTCTGTTGGTCTATCTTGTAGTAGTACCATGCTGTTTTGATTACTCTAGCTGTGTAGTATAGTTTAAATCAAGTAGCATGATGCCTCCAGCTTTGTTCTTTTTGATTAGAATTGCCTAGGCTACTAGGGCTCTTTTTTAGGTTCCACATGAATTTTAAAATAGTATTTTTCTAGTTCTGTGAAGAATGTCAATGTTAGTTTAATGGGAATAGCATTGAATCTATAAGCTGCTCAGGGTAGTATAGCCATTTTAATGATATTGACTCTTCCTATTCATAAGCATGCAATGTTTTAATGTTTTTCTATTTGTTTGTGTAATCTGTGAATTCTTTTTCCTTTTTGTGACCCAGGTTTTAGAGGCATTTGCTACAGGGAAGAACTCTTGATATTATTCAAAAGACAGGAAAGGTATGAAACCTGCCTTAATTTTTGACCGGAGAGGGAGGTTGATCTAGCTTCACAGATTGTATTTCAAGGACTACTGCTTAAAGAGTGAAGTTGCTTCCTGATTATACTCCAAGAGTCCTTCTTGTTCAGTGTGACAGTTACAAAATGAAAGTCATTATTCACAGTGAATACTTCAAAATCTTTGTCTCAAAATCGGCATGTTTGTGAGAATGTGAGCTATAGGAGATGGCCTGACATGAGCAAAGGTGATGCTGCTTTCCAGGTCATGAAAAACAATGAAGCTAGTATCTCCTGGAAGCCTTCACTGTCTGATGATTTAAAAGGTGAAGGCCAAAATGCTTGAGTAAAGGGAAAAACATAAGGTAGCCACGGGAGCTGAAGGTAAGATGTTAATTAGAGGTCATGAGGACCCTGCATGTGGGTTCTGTGAAGACAAGTCCAGGCGTGGAGCTTCCTGGAATACAAAAGACCTTGTTCTGCCTCCCATCTGAAGATTATTTTTTGTGTGGTAAAAATAGATATTATGAGATAAAGCCATAAGCTGAAACTAAGTAATATAAATACCAGATAAGTTGTACTTAACCAAAAAGGGAAAGAAAAAAGAGGAGTAATAATAAAAATGACCCAATTTAAACCTGAAGCTATCACAAACAGTGGAATCCCCCAAGCAACCTTGTTTTTTGTTTTGTTTTGGTTTTTGCTTTTTGACACAGGGTCTTGCTCTGTCACCCACGCTGGAGTACAGTGGTGGATCATAGCTCATTGCATCTTCAATCTCCTGGACTCAAGTGATCCCCTGCCTCAGCCTCTCAAGTAGCATGTGCCATAATATCACGCTAAGTTTTTATTTTTTGTAGAGGTGCGGTCTCACTAGGTTGCCCAGGCTGGTCTTGAACTCTGGGCTCAAGTTATCCTTCTGCCTCAGTCTTTCAAAGTGCTGAGATTATAGGCATGAGCCACCTTGCCCAGCCTAATATCCATAAAACTCTTTATGTTGGGATTTAACACAGGTACACAGCTATGAACAGAAAATCTGATCATAAAAGTGACATCTGAAGGAGACAAGATTTTTTTTTTTTTTAATTCACTCTATATCAATGTTAGTTTGTTAGCTCTGTGATTCTTTGTCTCCCAGACCTTTGATTAAATATGACTCTTCCTCATCGTTGTGCCGGCGGTATTTTGGAAAAAGTAAAAAAAAGGATAGTTCCATATCAGGGAGTGACTAGAGAGCTAAGAATTGAGTGAGTTAGGAAATCGAGTGCAAGGCATTTATGAGATTATGAGCCCGCAGGAATTCTCAGGAATCCTAGGAGGCAGTAGCTTTCCCAGTGGACCTGGGATAAGAGTTGACAAGAGTTCTTACACATTTCACAGATTAGAGTGACCTCGAATGACATCTAGTTGACACTCTCTTTCCTTCTGTGTCCCTAAACCTCTGTCATTTCTGACACAAGAGTTAGTTTAGGTGAGTGGAGCCCGAAGCTCAGAGCTCTGACCACAGGGAGAGTCAGGGGCTTTCAGCCTCTGGCAATTAACACCAATATTTAGATGCAGTCTTTTCTGAAGGGCTGATTAGAAGGCCTGGTTGTAGTAGTATATATAATATTGTTTCAGGTTAAAATGAAATGCTATTAATTGTCATTTTTATGAACGGTGTTTTAAAGTGCAAATGATTAATAATTTGACTAATCTAGTTACTTGTTATTGAGTAAACTTAATTGTCTCTGTAAAACTTCTGGACCCTCCTTTGCTATTCAAGTCATTAATTGCTCTGGCTTTCCAAGTAAACTTTTCCTTTTATTGTCTCCAGTCCCAATTTCTTTTTATCTATTTATAACTTGATTTTTTTTTTTTTTTTGAGATGTCTTGCTCTGTTGCCCAGGCTGGAGTGCAATCTCAGCTCACTGCAACCTCCGCCTTCAGGGTTCAAGCGATTCTCCTGCCTTAGCCTCCCAAGTAGATAGGATTATAGGCGCCTGCCACCATGCCTGGCTAATTTTTGTATTTTTAGCAGAGACAGGGTTTCACCATGTTGGCCAGGCTGGTCTCGAACTCCTGAACTTAGGCGATCTGCCACCTTGGCTCCCCAAAGTGCTGGGATTACAGGCATGAGCCACTGTGCCTGGATTATAGCTTGATCTTTAAACTGCTGTAAGTTCCATAGTTAATTCATTTACTCTCATATTTCATATTTCTGGGAAAATGCATATCTTTTATGTCAAAACATCCTTACCTTAATATTTGACTTATAAGTGTTTTTTATTTCCTGTTGAATTAGGAGTTCTTTGAAAATATTAGTCTAGAATTTCCTGTGTTTTCAGTTTTGCCTCAGTTGTGCTTGGATTTATTTTAGATTTTCAGTTTGGTTTTACCTAGAGCGCATGTCATAGGCTTGCCTCTAGAGGGCAGTACAGCACCATTAAAGAAACATGGCTTTTTCTGCTGGTAATGCACAATTGGTGTTTCTGTTTCTATAAAGATGAACTTCATTTGCCAATGAAAATGTCTTCCCTTTTTATTATTTCCCCTTTGACCCACTCTTGAGACATTTGATCACTAATTATATCTGACATCAAAGTGAAATTTGTAAAACATTAAAGTAGCTACAGGGTGCTGGATCAGGTCCTGGGTACTACAAAGTCTTAGTAGCCATTATATTTTGTATTTTTATGATAACAATAAAGGCACCCTAGAATATTAAGAATTCCTGATGTTGGACTGACACATCGTTGAGGCACCTAGTATAGAAATTGAGTTCTGAATAGCACTTTAAATTAACACTGTATGTCAAAATATTAACAATCCCCAGGTAGCATTTATCATTATTTCTTAATTAATACACATCATTTTACCCTGAACATTATGATGTTTTACTATTATTGGCAGGTTCAAGAAAATGCTACGAACTTGCTATCCCTTTCCTCTGTTGAGCCATTTAAACCTCCTGAAATGCATCTGTGACCCTTTCTTTCTATTGGTGAGTTGGATTCCCTTATAAGCTAGTTAACTTTCTTCTTTCTATGACTTCAGCCTGGCCCCTTAACACTAGAAAGGCTCTTTGAAAATGCATTACCTTGGCCTTGGGGAGGATAAGAAGCGGGAATTTGTATTCTCAGTGCAAATCCTTCATCACTAGTGAACAGTCAACCCAAAGCCTCTCCTGCAAGGCTTTATGGGTGTTATCAGAGTGACTGATGGACTGAATGCTCAAAAGGTTTTGGATTGTCATCTGAATTGGCATGCTCTTTGCATTTCTGCTGTCACCGTCCTAGTTCAGGCAGCGATTATTGCACATGACTTCTAGATACTTTCCTTCTTGCCTTTGGCCCTTACATTGCCTGGTGTTTCTTTGTAATTTGTAATTCTTCAGTGCTTCCTCACTGCCAAATTAACAGTCCAAATTCTCTAGAACTGCTCATGACATAGTCCCCAAAATTTTTCATAGTGTCCTAATAATGTGTCAATGCATGACAAGGAATCTAGGCTGCCTTATTGTTATTATTGTAAAAATGCCAAGTTCTTTGAGGTATATTGTATTCCTAAAAAATTCGACTATTTAATATGCTCTGAAAAAAAAGTTATGTTTTTTAGTCTCTGTGCTTTTATTCAGGCTGTTTCCTGTCCTTGCTATTTCCTTCCTATATGTGTTCCCCCACCTCCATTTTATACTACTGAGATCTTACCAATTCTTTAGAATTTGGCTGAATATTTAACCCCTCCTAACAAATAATCACTCCACACTAGAAGTAACCCTCCCTCTCTTTATCACTGAAAATGCTTCTTTTTGTTGTTGTTGTTGTTGTTTTTACATTTATGGCATTTGTAATGCTTTTTATTATAGTTATTTGTTCATATGTCTTATCTTCCCTGCTTGATTGTAGGCTTTTTAAAAGACAGGGGATTTTTTTTTTATCATATTCATATTTTTATTTCTCTCAATACCAGTGGCATAATAGACAAGTAGTACATTTTGAGGCATAATGCTTATCAATATATACATATAGTCCCAGTTTTGTAAAAGTGCAATATATGACACAACAGATGTTAAATGAGACTTTTCTGTTGTCATGGAATTCTGACTAACTCGTCAAAGCTGAGGACAATGGACAATAAGTACACACTAATTTTCAAAAGAGGTGTAGGTACATCCCAGAGGACTTGCTATGATACAGTGGGCCAAAGTTGCCCTTTAATAACCCCAGCTGCTTATTTAAGTCAAGCCTGGACATTTATTACAGAGGGCTGCATAGGTGCATAGGTGTGGCACGTGAGACATTTTACAAGAGAACTGGATACCTGTGCCCAGAACTTCAGGTCAAATGTAAGGAAGATCAAAACTTTTGACTGCCTCTTGCTTGGAAAATCTTGGCTTTGGGAGGCTGTTTGTGAGAGGGCAGCAGTCAGGATGGGTGGGAGAAAAGATGTGTAAATTCCATGAGCTACATAGCCACTGAGGAGGGTGTTAAGGGTCTTGAAAGTGTCTTACCCAAGTGGGCTACTTGCCCTAGAAAGGGCCTCCAGCAAAAAGAGGCTGTGGGTGAACTGTCAGGTGGCAGATACTGGCGGGGAGTGCTTGTATCATAGAAAGTATTTTTAGTATCAGGGTACAGGTGGAGTTGCCCATAGAGGTGGGAAGTGTTTCCAAAACAGGTTGAAAATAATGCTCTTCTCCCCAAGAGAGAACTGGAATTTGATCATCTGCCATGACAGTAGGTGCGTTTTACAAGGGCATCAACTAAGTAAAAAGGCCATTTCTTCTTATCTCTCCTGCTTGTTGGATCCAATCCTCTTGTCAGAGCCAGAAGAAGCAGGAGGAGGTGGAGCAAGGCATGTGAAAGAAGAGCCATGTTCTCCTCCCTCCAGTTCCACACCATCACAGGACTTCAATTCTTGTATAAGTTCTGAGATGGGGGAAAGGACAAAATGTTCTTGTAGCCAATAAATGACTAGTAAAACATGGAACCCACTTAGGACATACCAAGGGAGGTGAAAGGAGAGCTATTAGAACCAATTTGAAGGAGGTGGCATGGAAAAAAAAAGCTGTTCCCTGATTGTGTGCTACTATGTTTGTCTCTTTCAATAAAACCTTACATACATGATCTATCTATTGCTCAGTTAGTTAATCTATCACTGTTGATCATGGGATTACATGTAACTTAAAATTTTATATTTGTTTGTGTAAATTTTCTAAAATGGATGTGTATTGTATAAAATACTTATAACAATAATGTTTTTTAATAGAAAATTTGAAAACTAGAAGAGTTCTAGAAGAAAATAAAAATTGCTCACAAATACCCATCCATATAAAACTACTATTGATATTTTAGTATTTTTGCCTATATTTTCTGTTCATATGGCTATTTTCTTTTCTTTTTCTTTCTTTCTTTCTTTTTTTTTTTTTTGAGGCAGAGTCTTGCTTTGTCACCAGGCACCAGGCTAGAGTGCAGTGGCCACTCTTGGCTCATTGCAACCTCCACCTCCAGTGTTCAAGCGATTCTCCTGCCTCAGCCTCCTGAGTAGCTGGGATTCCAGGTGCGTGCCACCAGGCCCAGCTAATTTTTGTATTTTAATAGAGATGGGGTTTCACTATGTTGGCTAGGATAGTCTTGACCTTTTGACCTCGTGTTCCGCCCTCCTCGGCCTCCCAAAGTGCTGGGATTACAGGCGTGAGCCACTGCGCCTGGCCCTTCATATGGCTATTTTCAAAACACAATTGCAGTAATATTATCTATACGATTTTGTGTCCTGCTTGTTTAAAGTGGCACTCTTCCATGACTTTAAATATCTTAAAAAATATGGAATATTAATTATGGATGAAATGAAATGCATTTAACTGCATTTAACTAATTGCTGTTGCTGAACATTTAAGTTAGTTCCAACTTGTGATATGGATAGTCCCATGTCATAAATTTTTGTGTGTTTTATGTTCTTCTCTAATAATTTCCTTTGTCTAATCTTTTATATTTTCTTCCTTTGTTGGACATGTGTTATGTGCCAATTACTAAATAACGGGCTGAAATATAACTGTTAAGAAGAAGGGCCCTGGCTCTCAAGATCTCACAGTGTAATGGGGAGAGAAATACCTAAAAGATAGTTTGATAGCATTTTGTAAATATGATCATATGATATACATGATCATATGTATCCTGTTCCTAGCAATAGGAACAGGGTATTATAGGGAAACAGGAAGCATTCGTAACCCAACTTGGGAGGGCATGGGGGAGCCGTGGGCAAGTGGTAAGACAAAGAATGTGCATGGTGAGTGGAAGAGGAGGCGAGAGGTTGTGAGCACCGGTGGGGAGGTAAGAGGCAACACTGTCCGCGGTGTGGAGATAGGAAAGATGAGGATAATAAAAACCTCACACTTAAATAGGAATTATAATAGTGCCACTTGATAGGGCTATTGTGAGGATGTAAGGATTAGATGAAATAATACGAATTGTCCAGAAAAATATGTGTTGGCAGTGAAATTTAGCTATTATTTTCACTGTAATCCACATTGTATTTTTCCCCATTCTTTGTTATATGTTAGCAGAATTAGGCCTAGCCATCTTTTATACCATGGTATTAATCAGCATTGTCCGAAGAAACAGAACTAATAGTACACACACACACACACACACACACACACACACACACACCCTGTATAACCAATATGTATACATATCTATATCCTGCATAAACAATATATATATCCTGTTGGTTCTGTTTCTTTGGGGAGCTCTAAAATTTTATTACATCTAATTAATTAATTAATTAATTATTGAGACAATCTTGCTTTGTTGCCCAGGCTAGAGTGCAGTGGCACTCTCTGAGCTCATTTTGACTTTCGCCTTTCAGGTTCAAGTGATTTTCCTGCCTCAGTCTCCTGAGTAGCTGGGACTACAGGTGCCTGCCACCATATCTGGCTAATTTTTTGTACTGTTAGTAGAGATGGGGTTTTAATACGTTGGCCAGGCTGGTCTTGAACTCCTGACCTCAGTGATCCGCCCACCTTGGCCTTCCAAAATGCTGGGATTACAGGTGTGAACCACCACACCTGGGCTGAATTTTATTTTTTATTATGGGATTGGATCATGCTCAGAAAATTATGAAGGCTAAGTAGTCCCATGATATGTTGTCTGCAAATTCCCAGTTAGAGTCTGAAGGCCCAGGAATGGGTGTGGGAGGGTAAGAGAAGCAATGGGGGTTGTATTAGTATAAGATATAGAGTCCAGGGACCTGAGAACCAGGAGATCTTTTGCCTGAGAGCAAGAAAAGATGGATGTTCCTGATTAAGAGGTGGCAGGGGGTGGGGGGGGGCAGAGAGAGAGAGACACAGAGAGAGAGACAGACAGACAGACAGACAGACAGAATTTGCCCTTCCTCTGCCTTTTTGTTCTATTTACACCCTCAATGGATTGGCTGATGCCTACACAATCCATTGGTTAGGGTGGATCTTTACTCCATGTACTGATTCAAATGCTAATCTCTTCTGGAAACAGCATCACAGACATACACAGAAATATTGTTTTACCAACTATCTGGGTATCTCTTAGCCCAGTCAAGTTGACACATTAAAATTAACCATCATAACCATTTCAGGAAAGCCAACACTCTTACAACTTGTCCTACATGCTAGGTACTCTTCTAAATGCTTTACATGCACTGAGAGTTCAAGTAATTGGTCAGGCATCCAGGCTTCATGCCTCAACCAGAATGTTTTATGTCCTTGACATACTTTCTTGTTATCCCTTTTCAATCCTCAAGATAAAACTGTCTACATGTCTTCCAAATGAGACTAATACATACAGAAACACATCTGCAATCAGACTATGTTAAATAACCAACGTGAACCAGTTGAGATGTTGTTTATTCACAAGCTGGTACGTGGGACTCTGACTTAGGTACTGTCAATGCTAAAGTCTAAGCTCTCATCCACTGTCATCTGTCTTCAACTTTATAAGATTTCCCAGCTCTTCTTCCCAATGCCCCCAAAACCACCTCTTTATAGTGCCCTCATTTAGTAATTTTGTTGCCTCTGTTAACTCCTCCTAGTGAGTAGCATTAGCAACCTTTAAAACAAAAGGTTATTCTTTTTCTTATTGGGAGGAATACAGTGAGAATCTGGGCAGACGGGATCACACTGTGCAGTGGAGATATCCATAAATGATAAGAGTAGATAGAGCAAGTGTAGACAGAATAATGGTTCCCCAGAGAGAGAGATTTAACGATGCTATGCTACTGGCTTTGAAGATGAGGAAGGGACCAGGAGCTAAGAAATGCAGGTGGCTTCTAGAAGTTGGAAAAGGTAAGGAAACAGATTTTCTTCCAGAACTACCAGAGGCAACACAGCTTGGCATACACCTCAATCATTTATGACACTCAGTAAATCTCATTTAGAACCTCGAACCTCTAGAACTGTAATAGGATAAGTTGGTGTTGTTTTAAGTCACTCAGTTTGTGGCAATTTGTTACAGCAGCAATTGGAAGCCAGCACAGCAAGTGAGAAGAGGATGTAGCAGCAATTCTCTGGGCCCAAGGCTGGCCATATGCTTTACATGGAGAGTGTTTCAGGGTCTTGGTCAGCCCAAGGGCTCTATGCATCCCGATCCTTCCCATTCCCTGCACCAATAGTTTGCATTAGCATGGGTGTATCAAAGATCAGATGAGACTAAAGATCTCTGAACTTGGCAGTCATCTTGGTGAAAAAGCTTTGATTGGTGCAATAAAACTAAGGGAGAAAGGGTAAAAATACCCTGTAAAAAATAAGTTTGTGTTTTATAAAATTATACTATTAAGGGAGCCGCAGTGGTTTAGGCCCATTGTCCTGGCACATAAGGAGGCAAGGCTAGGTGCTCAAGCCAGCCTGGGCAACATAGAAACCGCTCATCCATATAACAACAGCAACAAATTATACTATTAAATAAAGCAGAGTTGAAAAATAATATATTATGTTTGTATAACAGTTTGTTTTTTATGCAGATTTTCATAAATAATTTATTTCTCATTTTAAAAACATTATTTCAGAGCAACCTTTATGGTAGAAATAGGCAAGAGGTTTTTTTTTTTCTGGTTGAAGCAACTGAAAGCTTGTTTGGAGGTTCTAGCGAGGGAGTGCAGCTACTTATATATCCTTGACTGAAGACCAGTTCTCCTCTATCGGGGATGGTTGTCCTCTTTGACTGAGTGTGCAGCTTTGGTTGGAACACCCATGGAGCAGTGAGGGAGGAAGGGACACCTGCCTAGCCAGCCAAATCAGCCAAATCAACCCTGGCGATCTATGGGGTGACAGATGTTGCAGCCAGATCATTGTTACATCCATGGTTGAGGCAACTGAAGTGCAGAAATATTATATCATTTGCCCAGGGTCATATGGCCAATATATGACACCCAAGGTTTGTACTCAGGGTCTTATGTCTCCTAAACCAAGTGCTTTTTTTCATTACCCTTGCTGTTCAGATTAAGACTATAAAAATCAGTAGTTATTCAAGTTATCTTTCCAAGAATGACACTACCAAAAAGACCAATTCTATACAGTTAGGTGCACAGACTGGAGACCATGTAAGATTTAACACTTTCATCTTCTAGATGTTATTCCTCAATATTTTAAGCATTTTCTAATGAGATGGCTGCAACCCATGATATTAGGACTTCTTGTAATTTTATTATTGGTGGGCAGTTTACAAAAGGAAAGACACCAGGTAAGTGGTTTTATTAATCCAAAATTTGGACCCTTCCTCCCATTCTCTCTGTTTACTTTAGGGATCAATAATTTGTACTACTAAAAATAAGTTCCAAAGATATTCTAAGATTTAGGACAGGTTTATTGGAATTGGAATTATGAGCAAAACCAATGCCACCAGTATTTAACTCAGAATATGTAAAAGTAAACTCCAGTACTAATTATATATCTAGAAAAGTGTTCTTTTTCCTTCCTTTCTTTCTTTCTTTTTATTTGGATACAGAGTTTTGCTCTTGTTGCCCAGGCTGGAGTGCAATGGCATGATTTTGGCTCACTGCAACCTCCACCTCCGGGTTCAAGTGATTCTCCCGCCTCAGCCTCCCAAGTAGCTGGGATTCTAGGCACCTGCCACCATGCCCATCTAATTTTTGTATTTTTAGTAGAGATGGGATTTCACCATGTTGGCCAGGCTGGTCTCGAACTCCTGACCTCAGGTGATCCAACTGCCTCGGCCTCCCAAAGTGCTATGATTATAGGTGTGGGCTATTGTGCCTGGCCTATAATAGTGTTTAAAAAATGAATAGCTTATTTTTATGTTTATAGTATATATACCCTAAGTTTTCCCATTTAAATGCTATTTGTAGGGCTAAATTTGAAACATGATTTAAAGAATGGAATGAATCATGTTTTAAAAGGGCACTGAACTCACTCTTGTTATAAGGACCCACTTAAAAAAATTCCTTCATTACCACTTAAGATATTTCCACGTGAAAGATAAAATGTAAGGGCAACACTTCTTAATAAGCTACTTGTTATCTTCTGAGGATTACTTCTCTAATACTGTCTATCTTCATTCTCCTGGCTTTAATGTTCAATCTAGTATAAAACTGAACTTAGATATCTTTATGTTAAAGCCTCATATGGATTCTTTATGCCAGAGTTTCCAAAACTGCCCAATTATTAGAATTACTTGGAGCAATTGTCAAAAATAAAACCCATCCCTCCCCATTCATATTAGCCAGACAATGATGTCTGGGAAACTATATTTTCCACCCAGTGTCCAGGTGACTTATATCATTAGGCAATTTTGAGAAACTCCTCAACACAAATGATTTTTATATCAAGTATACCTGGGGAACTTATTAAACATGTGTGTTTCATGGTTTCATTCCCAAATTCTCAGATTTTAAGATATAAGTGGTCCCTTAACCACCCCAGGAAAAACAGTGATTCAAGAGGGTAATCCTCAAGGCTGTGGGTCAGCAGAATGGATCAATGAGTGAGGTCTGTGGTCTCAGGGAAGGATAGCTTATCGAGCTGGGAAATCCTGGTGGGAAGGCAATACTGAAAGGACAGAATAGGTAAAAGCCTCAAGTCAGGAATCATGGCATTTAGATCAATTATGCCACCAGAGTAACTTTCAGGACTTGAGAACAAAAATCTGACCTTAAAATGAAAGCCATCTGAACCAAGATGCAATTTATATGCCTGTTGAAAAGGTGGACTGTTGTGTATCTGGATTTGCAGGGGGAACAACAGGATTATGCAACTGTTTAGCAAATGAAAACCTGTAATCGCAAGTACAGTTGTAAGAAACAGGTTGAAGATAGAAGTAAGGAAATATAGTTGCTAGTAGTTTCTGATAACCTAGACTCCCTTAGTTCTAAATTATTTTCCTTTATTGCATTTCCTCAATGAGTGGATTTTGGATCGTTTCTGTAAGCAACATGGGGGATGGGGGTGGGAGGTTGTTTGCTATAAATGCAGGTTTTTGGGCCCTACCTTAGATTTATGGACTAAAAATATATAGGAGTGAAACCAGGGAGTAGCATTTTAAATAATCTCTCCTTTTTTTTTTTTTTTTGAGACAGAGTCTCACTCTGTTGCCCAGGCTGGAGTGCAGTGGTGCCATCTCGGCTCAGTGCAACCTCTGTCTCCTGGGTTCAAGTGATTCTCCTGCCTCAGCCTCATGAGTAGCTGGGATTACTGGCATGCCTCACCACACCCAGCTAATTTTTATCTTCTTAATAGAGGTGGGATTTCAACATGTTGGCCAGGCTGGTCTAAAACTCCTGCCCTCAAATGATCTGCCTGCCTTGGCCTCCCAAAGTACTGGAATTACAGGCATGAGCCACCATTCCCAGCCTTTAAATAAGCTCTTAATGAGCCTTATGCATATTGAAGTTTAAAACTCATGACCTTATTAGAAGCTTCTGAAGCCTGAAATATGTCTAGACAGGTTAACACATTAAACACGTTATCAGACAGTAAATGAATTAGCTCTCTGGAGGAAAAAGCAGCTGAGATAAGAATTGGGGGAGGAGGAGTAGGAGTAGGAAAAAAGTGAAAAGCAAAGGCATAGAAACTTTCCTGATTGGAAATACCCAAGTGTGAATTTACATTTATATGGAGGAGAAACATTCAGAGGGATAGAAAAATGGAAGGCTTTGTTCCAGCAGCACCTTCAACACAGAAGCATACTGGAATGACAGACAGATCTGCAGGCTGTTTCTGAAGTAGAGTGAAGAAATGTTTTAGGAAGAGTATCTATCAATGCTCTCTCTGAAAACTTAGGGATGTATTTCAGTGTTTCTTACAGTCCATTAATAACTGTAATAGCTCTATTTTGATTAATTTAAATACCTCTGGAAACTACTGTGCTTGCAGGCTTCACTGATGTGGACACACCTTCAGAAGGAGTCATGAAATGATTTGGCTGTATCTCCACCCAAATCTCATCTTGAATTGTAACTCCCATAATTTCTGTATGTCATGGGAGGAACCCAGTGGGAGGTAACTGAATTATGGGGGTGGGGTTTTCCTGTGCTGTTCTCATGATAGTAATGAGTCTCATGAGATCTGATGGTTTTAAAAAAGGGTGTTTCCCTGCACAAGCTCTCTTCTCTTGTCTGCCACCATGTGAGATGTGGCTTTCACCTTCTGCCATGATTGTGGGGCCTCCCAGCTATGTGGAAGTCCATTAAGCTTTTTTCTTTTGTAAATTGTCCAGTCTTAGTCTTAGGTATGTCTTTATAGGCAATGTGAAATGGACCAATATGGTAAATTGGTACCGGTATCCAAAAATATTGAAGTGACTTTGGAACTAGGTAACAGCCAGAGGCTGGAACAGTTTGGAGGACTTGGAAAACAACAGAAAAATGTGGGAAAGTTTGGAACTCCCTAGAGACTTGTTGAATGGCTTTGCTCAAAATGCTGATAATAATATGGACAATGAAATCCAGGCTGATGTGGTCTCAGATGGAGATGAGGAACTTGTTGGGAATTCAAGCAAAGGTGACTCTTACTGTGTTTTAGCAAAGAGACTGGTGTTATTTAGCCTCTGCCCTACAGATTTGTGGAACTTTGAACTTGAGAGAGGTTATTTAGGCTGTCTGGGGAAAAAAATTTCTAAGCAGCAAAGCATTCAAGAGGTGACTTGGGTTCTGTTTAAGGCATTCAGTTTTAAAACAGAAACAGGGTATACAAGCTTGGAAAATTTGCAGCCTGACAATGTGATCAAAAAGAAAATCCCATTTTCTGAGGTTAAATTCAAGCTGGCTGCAGAAGATTGCATAAGTAACGAGGAGCTGAATGTTAATCCTCAAGACAATGGAAAAAATGTCTCTAGGGCATGTTAGAGATGTTTGTGGCAGCCCTTCCCATCACAGGCCAGAAGGCCTAGAAGGAAAAAGTGGTTTTATAGACTGGACCTTTGGTCCACGTGCTGCGTGTAGCCTAGGGACTTGAAGTTTGCTACCAGGGCAGGGCTCTCATGAAGAACCTCTGCTAGGGCAGTGCAGAAGAGAAATGTGGAGTTGGAGTGCCCACGCAGAGTCTCTCCACCTAGTGGAGCTGTGAGAAGAGGGCCACTGAACTCCAGACCCCAGAATGATAGATTCACCTACAGCTTGTACTGTGTGTCTAGAAAAGCTGCAGACACTCAACACCAGCTAGTGAAAGCAGCCAGGAGGGAGGCTGTACCCTGCTGAGCCACAGGGTCAGAGCTGCCCAAGACTGTGGGAACCCACCTCTTATATCAGTGTAACCTGGATGTGAGACACGGAGTCAAAGGAGATCATTTTGGAGTTTTAAAATTTGACTGTTCTGCTGGATTTTGGACTTCCATGTGGCCTGTATCCCATTTGTTTTGGCCAATTCCTTCCATTTGGAATGGTTATATTTACCTAATGCCTGTACTCTTATTGTATCTAGGAAGTAACTAACATGCTTTTGATTTTACAGGCTCATAGGCAAAAGTGACTTGCTTTGTCTCAGATGGGGTGTTGGACTGTGGACTTTTGAATTAATGCTGAAAAATGAGTTAAGACTTTGGCAGACTGTTGGAAATGCATGACTGGTTTTGAAATGTGAGGACTTGAGATTTGGAAGGGGCCAGGGACAGAATGATATGGTTTGGCTGTGTCCCCACTCAAATCTCATCTTGAACAGTAACTCCCACAATACTCATGTGTTGTGGAAGGAACCATGTGGAAGGTCATCGAATCATGGGGGTGGGTATTTTCTTTGCTGCTCATGATAGTGAATGAGTCTCGTGAGACCTGATGGTTTTAAAAAAGGGAATTTCTGAGGCCAGGCGTGGTGGCTCAAGCCTGTAATCCCAGCACTTTGGGAGGCCGAGGCGGGTGGATCACGAGGTCAAGAGATCGAGACCATCCTGGTCAACATGGTGAAACCCCGTCTCTACTAAAAATATGAAAAAATTAGCGGGGCATGGTGGCACGTGGCTGTAATCCCAGCTACTCAGGAGGCTGAGGCAGGAGAATTGCCTGAACCCAGGAGGTGGAGGTTGCGGTGAGCCAAGATCGCGCCATTGCACTCCAGCCTGGGTAACAAGAGTGAAACTCCGTCTCAAAAAAAAAAAAAAAAAAAAAGGGAATTTCCCTGAACAAGCTCTCTTCTCTTGTCTACCATCATGTGAGATGTGGCTTTTACATTCTGCCATGATTGGAAGGCTTCCCCAGTCATGTATAACTGTAAGTACATTAAACCTCTTTCTTTTGTAAATTGTCCAGTCTCAGGTATGTCTATCAGCAGTGTGAAAATGGATTCCTACAAGTCACTAGCTACAGAAAGCATCTCTTCCTTGTGTCTCTCTTAAAAGTGTGGGCTCTAGATAATCTTGTTACAATTTGATGAAGTCAGTGATTACCAGGGAATCTGCAGAAGTCTGAAATATCCTGAGAGCTTATATTCCCAGAATTTTGTGCCAGTAGGAATGTTTCTCTTTAAAGTTGAAGAAATTAGTATAAACCTGAAGAATCAATTATTTGTGGGGTTATTACCATAAGATTTGGCAAATAGCTGATATATAAGGATTTGACCTAATATTTTACAGGGAAGAATTCGTAAATTAAATTGCATGCTAATTAACTGTAACATTTGGCTTGAGATAAAATTTTAATGACTAAAACTTTTCTTGATACCATAAATATTAGAACAGAGGAGATGAATGGCAAAGAATTTTTTAGTCTATGCAGCATGGCCTAAGAAGAGTGTGCTCTTGTTCTAGTGACTAGTTCTTTTGGCAGAAATATTCCTAGAGAGGAGAAAAATTTTTAAATTTAGCTCTTAATGTTTTGTGGACATATTCTGTAAGAATATGCAGTGACATGCCATCTGATTCTACTCTCATGAAACTATGGCTGGATTTTAACTTAGTCTCTTGAAAGCACATTAACATTCTGAGCAATGGCAGGTCTACTTCCCATTTTAAATTAATAAATTGACTTTCTGGGTTAAGAGTAATGCAGTTCTGAGTTTGACATCTAGTGGGAATGATTGACTTCATAGAGACTCGTCACTTTTGGGTGACCTGATAAAACTGAGTTTATTAACTTGGAAAGCAAAGAATATATTCCTTTCAATTTCACCAAGATGTAAATGTCATGTCAGGGCATCTACCAACCAGGTTGAGGAGGCCATTATATTAGTTATCTATTGCTGTGTAATAAATGACTCCAAAACGTTCACTTTAAACAATATACATTTATTATTTTACAATTACTGTGGGTCAGAAATTCTAAAGCAGTTTGGCTGAGTGATTCTATCTTGAGGTCTCTCATGAGGTGGCAATCAAAATGTAAGCCAGGGTTGCAGTCATTGAAAAGCTTGATGGAGTCTGGAGGATTTGCTTCCAAAGGAGTTTGCTCACATGCTGGCAAGTTGGTCCTGATAACTCATAGTAGGACTTAGTTCCTTCTCACTTGGGACATTCAGCAATAACCTCATGACATGGAAAATGACATCCTCCATAGCTAGTAATCTGGGACAGAATAACGCAGAAATGGTGATATCTTTTTTTTCTGCAGTATTCTTTTTATTACACAAGCTAGCCGTGATTCGACATGGGAGATTACCTAAGGTCATGGATATGAGGAGGACCAGGAGGCAGTGATTATGGGGGCAATCTTGGAAGGCTGGATATCACAATCCATTTTTTTTGCATAACTATACTTATTATATTCTATGTATTTAATAAGTATGTTTTACTCTAAATTGGAATCATCATTTCTCAGGCTCCATCTTCTAAATAAGAACATCATTTGTTTTTAGTGTCTTCTTATACAGTGGCTTATATTTTTTCCTATAGGAATTTCTTTTCTGGCTCTTGTTCTATTGAGACTAGACAAATAAGTTTTTGGTATAAGGAGAATTATAATTTCTCTCGTATTTAAAAACATTTTGTGATGATATAGTACACTTGGGTTTTGTCTAAAAGTCCCTGTCCCTGGTTGTGTGTCTTTCCATCTTCCATTTGTCAATTTATTCTTTCTTTGTAGCAGTGAGAATCCATGGATTTAAAAAATCAAAAGGAATATTTTTAGGACTTCATGTAGTATAATTTTTAAACCTATAAATACAGTTTATGTTTATGCATGTCTTCTCAAGTTGTTCGAATAAGAATATTTATGTAGTGTTATTCCTACACTCTCAGGAATGTATTACAGGCATTATTATCATTGAAACACTCATTGTTTTTCTGACAGTAACATCTTTGCTGCATCATTCTTATGGGGAATTTTCTTGACAGCAGTATTTGTGTTCTATGTCTGGAAATATCTATAAAATATATTCAATTCTCTGAAAATCTCAAAGGAAGGTTGCTGTGATAAAATTTTTAACGCAAATATTTCACATTTTTGGCTTTGGCAGTAACTCCAAAATTCTAGGGGAGGAAGCAAATAGGAGCACACATGTATATTAAAAATACATCACATATATTATACACCCCTCTCTCTATATATAGATGTGTGTGTGTGTGTGTGTGTGTGTGTGTGTGTGTGTGTGTGTATGTATTTGTATATGTGGTTGATTATTTCTCTTTCTAGAAGGTGAAAGACAAGATCTATTCTGGCTTTAGAAAAGCATTTCCCCCTGCAGTTGTGGTAACAAGGTAACTTTTTCACTAACCATTTATTACAAAAAATTATATTCCCTTGACTATCAGTCTATACGATTGCTGACTCAGATTTTACAGATGTGACTGGGAAAGGTTAGAGAGAGGGCCTTAGAAGATATTGCTGTGGATTTAGGAAAATGCCTCCCGAAGCCAGAAGATAAATTGTCCTATAAATAACAGGATGCTTACGAAGTACCAGGTAAAAAGAATTGGGCAAAAGTCATTAGAAAAATGGGGATTGAAGTCATATTAGCACAATTCCTTGTGCCTATCTAGTGGATAATTATGATATAGCATAAGAAAATTAAATGAGTACTTTCATGTGACTCAATATTTGGGATTTAGAAATATGTAATATTTGGCCAGGTGCAGTGGCTCATGCCTGTAATCCCTGCCCTTCAAAAGGCTAAGTAGGCAGATTGCTTGAGCTCAGGGAGTAGAAAGTTACAGTGATTCTGTTCACAATAGCAACGACTTGGAATCAACACGAATGCCCATCACTGATAGATTGGATAAAGAAAATGTGGCACATATACATCATGGAATACTATGCAGCCATAAAAAAGGATGAGTTCATGTCCTTTGCAGGGACATGGATAAAACTGGAAACCATCAGTCTCAGTAAACTGACACAAGAACAGAAAACCAAACACCACACGTTCTCACTCAAGTGGGAGTTGAACAATGACAACACATGGACACAGGGAGGGGAACATCACACACCAGGGCCTGCCAGGGGGTGGAGGGGTAGGAGAGGGATAGCAGGGGATGGGAGGATAGGGGAGGCGTAACATTAGGAGAAATACCTAATGTAGATGACGGGTGATGGATGCAGCAAACCACCATGACACATGTATACCTATGTAGCAAACCTGCACATTCTGTACAAGTACCCCAGAACTTAAAGTATCGTAACAAAAAACAAGAAAGTTACATGATTATGCCACCGCACTCCAGCCTGGGCAACAAGACCAGGACCCTAAGTGAAAAAAAAAAAAAAAAGAAAGAAATATGTAGAATTTAGAAAAAAAGAGGGGTTGAGAGAGAATTGAAAGTCTTGATAACTGACAACTAAGCATAATAACCTTATATTTTAGTTGATGACCTCAACTTCATGGACTGCAAAGCTGAGAAACCAGCTCACAGAGTAGTGAAAATAATATTAGTAGAAGTTTCCTAAAATAGGCTTTTTAACAGCCACATTGCAATATCTGGGATGGGTCTTAACCCAAATCTTTAGTTGAATTAAGTCTACTTAGGGAGGAGTTGAAGCAATGGATTCAGTCCCAAGCATGTGTTATAGTTTCCTTTGGACCTTTTCCCAACTGCAGATTGGATGCAGTATTGGATAGTAGAGGAGCAATATCTTTGGTGTCAATTTATGTCTGAATCTGGTGTCTACCTCTTGCTAGTTCTATTATCTTGGGAAAGATACTTAATCTCAGTGAGTCACAGTTTTCTTATCTACAAATGAGGAATAGTAGTATCTACTCAGGGTTGGCTATATAATTTGTGGGAGTGAGAGCAAAAAGAAAATGCTAGCCCTCTTGTTCAAAAAGCAGGAAGAAAGTGCTGTTAAAAGTACGGATATATACAGTTTTAAAATATATTTTAGATGCACAAAATTTATAAAGCTTTCAAATATATTTTAAATGAAAATTTAAAATATATTTTAAAGCCTAATGGTATAATTGTTATGTACAGAAAAATTAAAATGTCAAATTATTGGCATGAATTGCACCATTCTGTATATTGTATAGTGCCAACGTATGTTTATAATATATAAGTGTAAATATAAGGGCACTTAACTCATATGGAATCAACAACATTTTATAGGTCATACATGCATATATATTTCGTTCTTAACAGAACAGTAGGAAAAAAATGACACAAAACTAACTTTTATTTTACTTCTTTATATGCACATATTCTACCAATACTCTTTACTTCCACTTACTGACATGTAAGGAAAGATTGAAATGAAAAGGACCTGTGGGTTGCTTTATCTTTCTCTTTTGTTCTAAGTTATTATTTTCAGCAGTAGTGGTACTAGGAAGTGACATGAATAAAAAAGGATGTAATAGGGTTCCTTGGTCATTTGTGTTGCTTAGAACACCATTACCCTTTTCTGCATTCCAAGCAAAGTCTTGGTTCAAAGGAAAAGCATAAACTCTCCGATCTGTCAGTGGCATCACTTACTCAGTTTTAGATGTGAAGTATGGAACATGAACACAGAATTGTGGTGGATCCACTGTGCATTGTATTTTAGTAAGACTCAAAGTGAAAGAAGCATGTTATGGAAGCCATGAAGACTATATGCAGATGGGGTGGCAAGTTATAGCTGGCATGTGCAGAGTATATAACACCTACTGTGCAGTATGCATGGTCTGTTGCTTTATGGAAATTTACTTAAAAAACACAGACTCAGATTCATGATTCTTAACAGCAGAGCTTTTAACCAAGTTCAGGACCCTTTTGAGAGCAGGGTTTTAATGTAATTAATTGCACTTGTCACCTGCCCATGAAGCTGGCCCTGTGCCTACTTTATAACACTGTAAATCTCCTAGCAGAGGACATAATAGGCAATCATTTTCAATGTCCTTCCATTTTCTTACAGAAAACATTAGATTCCTTCAGAGTAGGCATACATGAGGGTAGGACTCTGAATCTTGAGGCCCAAGGAGTGATGAAAACTATTCACATTGACCTATTACTTTTTATTTTTTTAAAATTTTATTTACCTATTTTTTCTTTTTTAAAGACGGGGTTTCACCACGTTGGTCAGGTTGGTCTTGAACTCCCGACCTCAGGTGATCCACCCGCCTTGGCCTCCAAAGTGCTTGAATTACAGGCATGAGCCACCACGCCCGGCTGACCTATTACTTTCTAAGAGAAGAAATTACAGCTTTTCAGGTTCATCAGAGACCACTTTAAATCTTTTTGTACTTTTGTTCTAATGTAGCCATCATGATTGGTTTGGCGAGCAGATGAAATAAGAGGATGGATGTTTGTGTGGTTTTCAGGGCCTTATAAAGCTTCCTCTCCCCCTCAAATGTCTCTCCATTATTCATTTGCCACAATGCTTCCAAGTTTACGATTAGAAATTTATTCCTTTGGATGAAAGTGGTGTCCTATTTTAAAACACTGCAAATAAAACTACTGCGTAACTGAGCATGAAGTGGTTTGGGTCCAGTCACTTAAAGTGTTTAGAAAAAGAAAAGGGCAAGGTTCCTTTGGGAATCGTTTTGGCTTTGACAGTCGTATTTAGTCAGCATTTAGTCAAATAAATAGATTCCTTTAGGAAATGACTTGAAAAAATCAGTGATAATTCTGACTGAGTCCCTCTGTCTTTCTAGGATGGAGTAATTCTTTCCTTAAAGGTCAACTTTGAGAAGTTGTGAGTCAGAGGCATTGTTGGAGGCAAAGGGTTAATGCCAGGAAGAATTTATTAAGTCTTGTTTTGGTTATGTAAGTCAAGGGAGGTTAGAAAGGAGCCTACCAGTTCTAAGATATTGGCCGGTCAACTTATCCTTATCGTCTTCTGAATTCTCAGTGTAAATTCTCTTGTGTTTCCTCTCCTTTCTTTCAGTTATTCATCTCTACATTTTTCTACTTTTCGAGCCTTCTCAAACAGGCACCACTGCATAGCAGTTTATTATTGACTAGACTAGAGAGTACCTAGGAGGTCTCAACCAGAAGTCGTACTTGTAAATTCAATCATACAATTTAGGAAAAACATCTGAAAGTACAAATAAACTTGGAAAGACTAGGTTATATAATGATCACTGGACATCTCCACGTGCAGAAAATGAATATAGACAAATCTCATACCCTTCCCAAAAATTAATCAAGACAGATCACAAACCTAAATGTAAAGCACAAAACTATAAAACTAGAAGTTAACATAGGAAAAATTTTAGATGACCTTGGGTTTGGCAATGACTTTTTAGATATGACACCAGATGTATTTTTCATAAAAGAAGGAATGACTTACTGAACTTCTTTAAAATAAATTTCTACTCTGTGAAACTACTGTCAAGAGAATGAATAGACAAGCCACAGACTGGGAGAAAATATTTGCAAAAAACATATCAAGGACTGTTATTCAAAATACACAAATAAATCTTAAAACTCAATAGTAAGAAAACAAATATGAATACAAATGGGTCAAAGACCTTAACAGACACCTCATCAAGGAAGACATATAGATTGAAAATACGCATGCAAAAACGTGCTCCATATCATATATCATTAGGGAAATGCAAATTAAAACAATAATGAGTTACCACTGCATACCTATTAGAATGACCAAAATCCAGAACACTGACAACACCAAATGCTGGTGGGAATGTGGAGCAACAGAAGCTTCACTGCTGGTGAGAATGCAAGATAGTACAGCCAGTATGGAAGACAGTTTGGCAGTTTCCTGTGAAACTAAACATACTCTTACCATATGATCCAGCAATTATTCTCCTTGGTATTTTTCCAAAGGAGTTGAAAACTTATGCTCACACAAAATCCTGCACATGGATGTTTATAGAAACTTAATTAATAATTGCCAAAACTTGGATGTAATCAAGATCTTTTTTAGTAGGTGAATAAATAAACCGAGGTACATCTAGACAATAGAATTTTATTCTGCAATAAAAAAGATGAGCTATCAAGCTATGAAAGACATAGAGTAAAAGAAATACATATTAATAAGTGAAAGAAACCAGTCTGATAAGGCTATGTACTGTAATCTCAGCTATATGACATTCTAGAAAATAAAAAACTGTGGAGACAATGAGGTCAGTGGTTACCAGGGGTGGGGAGGGACAAATAGGTGGAGCAGAGGATTTTTAGAACATAGAAAATACTCTGTATAATACTCTAGTGGTGGATACATTTTGTATTTGTCCAAACCTGTAGACTATAAGAGTGAACCCTAATGCAAACTTTGGACTCTGGGCAATAATAATGTGTCAAGGTAGGTTCATTAATTGCAACTAATGTCCCACTGGTGGGGGATATTGATAATAGAATAGGGAAGGCTATATCTGTTTGAGGCAGAGGGTATGTATGTCTTTACTTTCCTCTCAACTTTGCTGTAAACTAAAACTACTCCAAAAAATAAAGTCTTTAAAAAATAATGACCACAATCTCAAAATAACTATATTGTGTTTTGCTGTGGGCCAACTCCTGTCCAAGAGCTTTGTAATGATTATCTTACTTATTTCTTTTCTTTTTTTTTATTGCATTTTAGGTTTTGGGGTACATGTGATGAACATGCAAGATTGTTGCATAGGTACACACATGGCAGTGTGGTTTGCTGCCTTCTGTCCCCTCACCTGTATCTGTCATTTCTCCCCATGCTATCTCTTCCCACCTCCCCACCCCCGCCCCTCCCCCATTTTCCCCCAACGGACCCCAGTGTGTAGTGCTCCCCTCCCTGTGTCCATGTGTTCTCATTGTTCAACAACCGCCTATGAGTGAGAATATACGGTGTTTGATTTTCTGCTCTTGTGTCAGGTTGCTGAGAATGATGGTTTCCAGGTTCATCCATGTCCCTACAAAGGACACAAACTCATCATCTGTTGTTTCCCAATTTTTTAATGATCACCATTCTTACTGGTGTGAGATGGTATCTCAATGTGGTTTTGATTTGCATTTCTCTGATGACCAGTGATGATGAGCATTTTTTCATATGTTTGTTGGCCTCCTGTATGTCTTCTTTTGTAAAGTATCTGTTCATATCCTTCACCCATTTTTGAATGGGCTTGTTTGTTTTTTTCTTGTAGATCTGCTTTAGTTCTTTGTAAATTCTGGATATCAGCCCCTTGTCAGATGGGTAGGCTGTAAAAATTTTTTCCCATTCTGTTGGTTGTCGATTCACTCTACTGACTGTTTCTTTTGCCGTGCAGAAGCTGTGGAGTTTGATTAGGTCCCATTTGTCTATTTTGGCTTTTGTTGCCATTGCTTTTGGCGTTTTGGTCATGAAGTCCTTGCCTACGCCTATGTCCTGAATGGTTTTGCCTAGATTTTCTTCTAAGGTTTTTATGGTATTAGGTCTGATGTTTAAGTCTTTAATCCATCTGGAGTTAATTTTGGTGTAAGGTGTCAGGAAGGGGTTCTGTTTCTGCTTTCTGCACATGGCTAGCCAGTTTTCCCAACACCATTTATTAAAAAGGGAGTCCTTTCCCCATTGCTTGTTTTTGTCAGGTTTGTCGAAGATCAGATTTCTTGCTATAACTATTTGAGTTAGGTTATTCTTATTTTCATTTCACAGATAAAATGGCATATATCAGATGAATAGGTATGAGAAAGAATGAAAAAACCCCCAAACCTGGCATATAGAGGGTAGTATTGATTATTATTGCCTTGATACAAATTAATTTATTAAGTGTATAATTCAGTTATTGTACAATAATTCTGTGTAATAAACCATCTTAAAAACTCAGTGTCTTCCAAAGCCAAGCATTTATATCTTTTTGGTCATGGAACTGTAGGTAGGCTGTGGCTCTGATGCGCTTGGCTGGGATTAGTTGTGTTTATGTCTGCTATCTTCCGTTTTCTCATTTCTCCTTGGACCAGCAGCTACCTAGGGGTGTTATTTTTCTCATGGCAAATCACAGCAGCACAAAAGCACAAGCCAAACTACAAAAGCACATTTAAGATATCTGCTCATTTCACATTCGCTGACATTCGTTGTCAAAACAGCCAATATCAAAGGGTCAGGAAAGTATTTTTCAATCACAGTGGGAGGGCACTAGCAAATGACATAGCAAAGGGCGTGTGTTTTTAATCCTATTAGGGGGAACATTTGGGACCAACGTTCAATCAACTAGATGGGAGTGGGATGCTGAAAGAACTTGAATCGTATTGGGTGGAGAGGAGGGTAGGTTAAGAGAGAAAATTAACTATGATGCATGGTACGCCGTGTGAAAAGTCTGGGACAGAGGCATGAGGGGTTCAGGTCAGAGGGTGGGCAAGCTACAAAGGAAAGGAACTTTCTCTCACTCCTTTTTTCTGAGCCCAAGGAGGACTATTTTGCAACTTTATTTAAGGCTATCCCAGCAATGAAGGGGGAGAGAACAATGCCAATATAAGACCCTGGGGTCCATTTTGAACCATCGAATTGTCACAACCCAGAATAGGGGTAGGTTAGGGTTTTGGGTCACTGCTTATTCTCAGCAGATTTTATGATGCTCTTTAAACTCCTGGACTTAATCTCCTTCATCTCAGCACAAATAATATTCTAAGTAGCTTTCCTAAATATACCACTGCTCATAGCAGCAAGAATGCTTCTTAATTTAAGGATGATATTTTGGATGAGTCCAGCTATTGGTTCCTTTGGGGTTTTGACAAGACGTTTCTGGGAAAAGGCAACCATATTATTGTCTCAGCTGCTACAGACATTATGAAGTTATAACAATATTAATAGCATCTTTCAGACTTCTAGTTTGTAGACTGGGGGAGATATGTTGGCCTCTGCAGAGGAGAGGATTAAATTGAAAAGATGAGTCAGAGCCAGATGAGAAATGGGTTGGGATGGAATGACAAGAAATTTGGACTTTATGTGGGATTATTCAGAGAAGAAAAGAGGAGGAAATAAAATGCTAAGATTGATTTTTTTGAGAGAGGTTTGATAGCATGAGAAGAATGGATTTGAGAGGAGATAATGGAAAGGATGCAGAGGCACCAATGTGGAATTTACTGTGGTGTTTTAGGCAAGAGACGGTAAGAGCAATCACATTCTCATTCCTGGGGCTCCCATTTTCTGATATCCTTTGGAGACCATCTGTTCCTACCATTCCCTAGCACTTCCAATTCGAAAACAACAAAATTCTGGAAGGCTTTAGCTGGAAGTACCATCTGATTTTTAGATTTATGCTATTTTTTAAAGATATTTCCTAAAATGCCTGGCAAAAATAGGTGCTCAGTGTTTGTTAAATTTAAAAAAAAATCAACTTTTATAAACAAAGTACTTACTTTCTCTCTCTTTCTCTTTGGTTGTTGTTTATGGAAAGAAAAAAATGTGCCTTATAGTATACTCAAGAAGTAAGAAAGCTTGTCAAGGCTCCAGTCTATAAGGGATAAAAAAATGCCCTTGCTTTTGCTTATTGTAGGTTTTAGTATCTTTTCTTGTCTGTAAGGGCCATGCACCACCTTCTTGTCCAGGGAAGGGAGGAGGAGTGTGCTGTGCAAGAGTCAGGTTCACTGAGAGTGGTTCAAGGACACCTGGAATCATACTTGGTTCAGGCTAAGGCAGTATATTCCACAACATTCACAGGTCAGCATGTGGCAGAAAGAGCATAGCTTCTCTCTCTAATTTTATTTTTTATTTTAAGTTCTGGGGTACAGGTGCAAGATGTGCAGGTTTGTCACATAGGTAAAGGTGTGCCATGGTGATTTGCTGGTTTGTTACATAGGTAAAGGTGTTCAAGAGGTGATTTGCTGCACCTCTTGACCCATTACCTAGGTATTAAGCCCAGCAGGCATTAGCTCTTTTTCCTAAGAATGTAGCTTCTTTGTGTTATGTAACTTGTTTGAGGGCCTGGAGCCAACCCTAAAATTTGGCAGAAATGTCTTCTCCTGGACCCTCCCTTTCATTTTAAAAGGTATTCCTCTTTGTGCTGGGCAGTGCTTATTGCAGACTTAGTCTTCTAGCTTTTCCCTGGTGCTCTCGACTGGGTCTGTGTGCAGATGCCACTGCTGCACTGGGTTAAGGACTGCTGAAGGGTGCCTACTGTCTCTTTATAAAGAGATTATAGACGCCCATATAGATCTGGTCTTCCATTTCAAAGGGTCTGTTGTTCTTTTACACCTTTCCTTCTTACTTTCCATTCCTGAATGTGAGCTTGAATGTGTCTCCTTTGATCATCCTTAGATTTTGACTGTCTTAATCCATCTGGGTTGCTATAACGGAATATCATGGATTGGATCATTTAACAAGAATAAACACTTATTTCTCACAGTTCTGAGGCTGGGAAGTCCAAGATCAAGGCACTGGCTGATTACGTGTCTGGTGAGGGCACCCTTGCTGGTTCATAAATGTCCATCTTATCACTGTATTCTCATGTGACAGAAGGGGTAAGGGAGCTCTCTGGGGTCTCTTTTATAAAGGCAGTCATCCTATTTATGAGGTCTGCTCTCATAACTTAATCACCTCCTGAAGGCCTTGCCTCCAAATACCATCATATTAGGGATTAGGTTTCAACATACAAATTTTAGAGGGACACAAACATTCAGTTTATAGCAGACTAGTTAATCCTGTATTGGTTGTGGGAAATAAGGTCCTGTGTCCCAATTTTGAACTTTGGTGGGCCTTGGGAAGTTATAGTTGTGTTTCTCTGCTTTATTGCCTTGACTCAGCTTAGTTTCTGTGCCTCTTGCTATGTAAACTAAGAACCCAATTTTATGGAGTAAAATCATTTACATCAGCTCCACAAAGGTTAGAAGAGTATTACAAAGCATAACTTTGACAGACTGGCCCACGTTTTTGGCTGTGCTTTGGAAACTGGAAGGGATTCCAACTGATGAATCTCCAAATATCAGGTCCTCACTCAATATCCTAATCCAGTTTATCTAATCCTGTGGCAAGACCCAATTTCTAGTCTTCATCTCATAGTCCTGCTCCTAGGTGCCATTTTTTCTCTCATATTTATATTAAGCTGCTGTGATAGCTGTCTTATAAGCTGCTTGCATGAGGTTGCACTGCTCTGGCTCTTTGACACATTCTCTGAAACAGAGGTCACTGAGTATAACATCGGGAAGTAGAGTACAGTCAGTGGCTTCATTCTTAGCGGTAGTGCGTGTGTGATGGGAAAGCATTTCAAAGTATTAATCAATGCACCCCAGGATCATCCATCAAATTATTTCACTTGTGACCTAAAGGTCTTTTCCCTCCCCTGGTCCTCTCAGACAGACATGGGTCACCCAGAAACACAGGCTGTAAACACGTCATTATTAGGCTAAAGAAAAGTTGATGGCCTAAGCAGGGATGATTTGAAAACACACTTTCAGAGTTTTTCTGCTTTTGGTTAAATAATGCCTCTGGTGGAAAAGAGTAGTAGAAGAGGGACAGGATCTATGCAGATATGCATGTACACTGGGTTGGTGTTTCTGAGGCAGGACCAAATGTTTTATAGTCCATTCATTAGCATGTATTCAAAATACTCAATGATTTCTTCCATTCATTCATGATAATATTTGCTATTTCTAGAAATGAGCCCAGATGCGTTTGCAGAAAGGCTTTAACCATTAGGGCTCTTTCCAATGAGCTTTACTCCATTCACATGTGAGGCAAGGATGACTTTTTGGTTTTACACAGTTCATGGACGCTGAGGATAAAGCTTAGCGGGGTAGTGGCTCAGGCTGTCATACTACCTTACCTTGAAACATTCTAACTTGTTTCCCCTTGAGCATTCTAAATTTTTTCCCGTTTGTTGCTGAGTACAGTATAAATTGCCAAGGGTGGAGCTGGCACAGAGATTATTTGCATTTCTGATGTTACTTCTATTTGATCAATTCTGTCATGTTATTTCTTCTTGGCTGGTTTATGATTACACATTTCTTACTTAATTTATTATAATTCTCTTATAATAATAATGATGTATAGAAATGTCGGTTTGATTATTACCATAACTGTAACTCAGCTCTCCTAAGCTATTGCTAGTGAAGCCAATTTAAAGAATGATAGAAAGATGTGTTGCCAATAATTATCCTCTTTTTAAGACAATATGTAAATAAAGGAAACTGTGCTTATGCTAGCATAGGGGACTGTAGATATTCTTGGAATATAATAGCAACTGTTGTGACAAACTTAAAGGAAATAAGCCTACAGTTCAACAAAGGTTTTATAAGTATCACATAAACTATTGGATAATCCTACTTTTTTCTGCTTTGCATTTGCTTGGTAAGTTTTTCTCCATTCCTTTATTTTGAGCCTATGTGTGTCTTTGCAAGTGAGATAGGTCTCTTGGATATAGCACACCAATAGGTCTTGACTCTACCCAGCTTGCCATTCTGTGTCTTTTAATTGGGGCATCTAGCCCCTTTACATTTAAAGTTAATATTACTATGTGTGAATTTGATCCTGTCATCATGATGCTAGCTGGTTATTTTGCAGACTTGTTGATGTAGTTGCTTCATAGTGTCATTGGTCTTTGTACTTCAGTGTTTTCTTGCAGTAGCTGGTAACAATTTTCCCTTGCCATATTTAGTGCTTCCTTCGGGAGCTCTTGCAAGGCAGGCTTGGTGGTGACAAATTCCCCAGCATTTGCTTGTCTGAAAAAAATTTTATTTCTCCTTCATTTATGAAGCTTAATTTGGCTGGATATGAAATTCTGGGTTGAAATTTCTTTTATTTTTTAAAAATAATGTTGAATATTGGCTTCCAGTCTCTTCTGGCTTGCAGGGTTTCTGCTTAGAGGTCTACTGTTAGTCTGATGGGCTTCCTTTATAGGTGACCTGGTCCTTCTCTCTGGCTGCCCTTAATATTTTTTCCTTTATTTCGTCCTTGGAGAATCTGATGATTATGTGTCTTGGGGCTGATCTTCTCATGGAATATCTTACTGGAGTTCTCTGCAGTTTCTGAATTTGAATGTTGGCCTATCTTGCTAGGTTTGGGAAGGACCTATATCTCCTGGGTTGTATACTGCACTATGTTTTTCAACTTGGTCTCATTCTCCCTGTATCTTTCAGGTGCCCCAATAAGTCATAGGTTTGGTCTTTTTACATAATCTCCTAGGTCTTGGAGATTTTGTTCATTCCTTTTAATTATTTTTTTCTCTAATCCTGTCTGCCTGTCTTATTTCAGCAAGCTAGTCTTCAAGCTCTGAAGTTTTTCCTTGCTTGGTCTGTTTGATTATTGATACCTGTGGTTGCATTGTGAAGTTCCTGGGTTGTGCTTTTCAGCTCTATCTGGTCATTTGTGTTCTTCTCTAAACTGGCTATTCTGGTTAACAGATGCTTTAATTATTATCATTTTTTTTTTTGAGACGGAGTTTCGCTCCTGTTACCTAGGCTGGAGTGCAATGGTGCGATCTCGGGTCACGGCAACCTCCGCCTCCTGGGTTCAGGCAATTCTCCTGCCTCAGCCTCCTGAGTAGCTGGGATTACAGGCACGCACCACCATGCCCAGCTAATTTTTTTTGAATTTTTAGTAGAGACGGGGTTTCACCATGTTGACCAGGATGGTCTCGATCTGTTGACCTCATGATCCCCCCACCTCGGCTTCCCAAAGTGCTAGGATTACAGGCATCAGCCACCACGCCCATCCGCTTTAATGATTTATCATGCTTCTTTGAATTGGGTTAGAATGTGCTCCTTTAGCTCAGTGAAGTTTGTTATTACTCACCTTCTGCAGCCTACTTCTGTCAGTTAATCCATCTTAGCCTCCACTCAGTTCTGTGCCCTTGCTGGAGAGGTTTTGTGATCATTAGGAGGAGAAGAGGCACTCTGGCTTTTTGAATTTTCAGTGTTTTTTCATGGACTCTTTCTCATCTTTGTGAGTTTATCTAGCTTTGATCTTTGAGGCTGCTGACCTTTGGATGGGGTTTTTGTGTGGACATTTTTGGTTGATGGTGGTGGTGGTGTTTTCTGTTTTTCTTTTAACAGTCAGGCCCCTCTTCCTCAGGGCTGCTCTGTTTTGCTGGGGGTTCATTCTAGACCGTATTCACCTGGGTCCCTCCCCTGCTTGGAGGTGTCACAAGTGGAAACTTCAGAACAGCAAAGATGGCTGCCTGCTCCTTCCTCTGGGATCTCTGTCCCAGAGAGGCACCAACCTAATGCCAGTGGGAAAAGGCCAGTGGAAACAGTCCTGTATAAGGTATCTGGTGACCCTGTTAGGGGGTCTTACCCAGTCAAGAGGTACAGGATCTGGGACCTGCTTAACAAAGCACTCTGGCTGCCCCTTGGCAGAGCAGGTGTGCTGCACTGGGGTGAATTCCACTTGTTCTGACTGCCCGATTCCTCAGAGCCAGCAGGGGGAAAGACTAAGTCTGCTGATCTACAGAGACCCTGGCCGTCCCTCCCCACAGGGGCTCAGTCCCAGGGAGATCAGAGATCTGTTTTTAAACCCCTGGCTGGAGTTGCTGAAATTCTTGCAGGGAGGCCCTGCCCAGGGAGGAGGGATGGGTCAGGGTGTGGCCTAAGGGGGCAGTCTGGCCACACTGCCATAGTTGCTGTGCTGTGCTGTGGTGTGCTGTGGGGAATTCCTCCCAGGTACAAACTGTCCAGTCTCCCTAGTACTGGCAGGAGAAAAATGGCAAAATGGAGCTGCAGTGTTGGCTGCTGCCCCTCCCCTAAGGAGCTCAGGCGTCTTTGGCAGCAGGCAGCCTTGGTAATGGTGGCTGTCCCGCCCCACAGAAACCCTGCAGTCTTAGGCAGTCTCCAGCTGAGTGGCTGCTGGGAATCTGCACTGCTCTGTGCATGGGATCCAAGGCACTAGTGGTGTGTGGGCTCATGAAGAGTATCTCCTGATCTGCAAGTTGCACAGATTCATATAAAAAGTGTAATTTCCTGATCAGGGTAGCACGATCACTCATTGCCTCCCTTGCCTGAAGGTGGGAGCTCCCCTTGCCCTGTGTGGCTTCCAGATAGGCCGTTGTATCACCCTGCTTTTCTCTGCTCTCCATGGGTCACAGCAACTGCCCAGTCAGTCCCAATGAGAGAACCTGGATACCTCAGTTGCCAGTGCAGGATTCACTTGCCGTTTTCGTTCTTAGTGGGAGCCTCTGACCGTAGCTGTTTCTAGTTGGCCATTTTGGCTCCTCCCCTGCAGTGCCTTATTTTAGTGCCTTAGTTGTTGTTCCTGTTTTCTTCAGTCATACCATATTTATTATCAAGAGTCTTAAATGTTTCTACTTGCCACTCTCCTAACAGATGATCCAAAATAAAAGAGGTAAAAATAGGCTGAAGAACACTCAGACTTGAAATGAGGCCTCTGCAAATGAGTTTCCAAGAGAATCAGTGAGCTTCCAATAGAATCAATGGCAACGATCTGGACAATACTGATGATCTTTCCTGCAGCTTTGGCTGAGAGAATATAAAAAACATGATTGAGGGTAGAGAATAATAGTCTTCAGACTCCTAGAAAAAGATTGATAATTGCACAGCCATGGTTAGTGTTAGGGTTAGCACTGATTTTAAACTTGCTTAATTGTCTAATTAGTGATAATGATCAATAGTGGGTAGTGTTCTCATTCCAATGAACCTGCTTCTCAGGCTGACATTAAAAATGTCTGTCTGTGTAGTCAACACAAAATGTGCTCTTCAAGCTGATCTCAATGCTTTTTTACCTCTGTAATCAATAAACATTTCCCAAGAATGCTCTAAAAGATAAGAAGTTTGCTCTCCCTGACTGCATAGCTCTTTATTACTTAAGCATCAGGTTCATCTTTGTGCTTTTGGTTTCAGATTTCAAGTGTGGTCTCAATCTTTGACAGAGGACGTGAGACAAGTGCACTCATAGGGTCACTGAAGGATTGTAGAATAAGGAAAGCATATAGTATTTACTCAAGATGATAACTTTAGAAAGTAAAATAAGAGCTTATTTCTCCTTTCTTTAGAGTCATTTTCCACTTAGCATGCCTGAGAACAAAGGCAGTAGATTAGCAGTGTCTAGGTGGAATATAGATCTTGACAGGTGTAAGAAAATATGACAGAGCAAATAAAAAGGGGATATATAAGGCAAGCTGGATGGAAGAGGGAAATTTCTGTGGGGCAGAAGAGATTATGGAATATTAGTTGTAGGTGCTTTGTGCCTTTCCACCACCTCATGCAGAGAGAGAGGAATGTTCTATGTGCCCCATCCTGTCCTGAAGTAAGGGTTGCAAAGAAATTCTCTTTTGGAATTGTAGGTATTTAATATAGGCCCTGGTGCTAGTTTCTTGTTTGGAGCTCTCTGAAAGGCAGAACTTATGGGCATAATCAATCCCAGTAATTGGTAGGAGGGCAGCAGAAAATGAGCAGAGTGCGTAACCTGTCAGAAGAAGGCAAAGATATACTCTAGTGTCCTGTGGAGCTGAGCCTGTCATAGTTGATATTAACAGGTTTCCTCAGGGTACAGAGTGGGCTTTAGAAAGCCTCTGTGCTTACAGATTGGTTTGCTACCTCCAAGGCTTTGAGACCCCGCACCACACCCCTGGCAGTTGCGGTGACAAAATCCCAGGTAATGGTCTGTTCCACTTTTCTCCTGACACAAAGAGGTTATGGAAAAACTGACCAGCAGGATGCCCAAAGACTACCCAACTTGCTATAAAGTGGAACCAGCAGTTGGATGCACCAGCACCAGAAGCCAGTCAGCAGCCAGGGCCAAAAGAAAGGGACTGTGAACCAGTTGTGCAACCTCTGGCTCACTTGATAAAAGGGGCAAGCTCAATCCCTCAAGCCCCTTTATAACACACAAATCCAGAGGGCAGAGCCCTCATGGCCTAATCACCTTTTAAAGGCCTTGCCTCTTAATATTGTTGCATTGGGGATTAAGTTTCAACATAAATTTGGAGGGGCACAACCATTCAAACAATAGCAGTAACCTGCTAAGATATAGTCTGTTACGGTTTCATTACATAATCAAATCAAATGTTTTAGAACTTTTATTCTATGTGGGACATTATTTTTATAAATGATTGACTTTTTATTGTTTAATTACTAATTCTTGTTAATTCATTATTAAATAATCATAATAGTATCCAAGGGTATTCCAAAGAGGTTCCTAGAATCAGCGAGTTTTAAATGGTGGAAATTTCCAACCCTCATGGCAAGAGTAGTAATTTTGAAAGGCTGAGCTGTTTAGCATACAGCTAACTTTATGCCAGGTGGTGACCCTGGATTTTTACCTAAGTATAATATCAGCCTCTTTATGGACTCAGTCTGATAGCAACAATATAATCATATGCATGAAAGCCTGAGCTATCACAATTAAACATTAATAAGGTAGCATTTATGTTGTATACTAATGCGTTTCTGCAAGTAGTTTTTTGGATTAAATGGAAAGAAAAGCCTGAACTATATTTTGAAATGCATTTGATGATGAAAGAGAATTGGGTTAGAGGCAGTTTTCCCATCAGTTGCTTTTGGAGGTACAGCTTAGAGATCTCTTAGAGCCATAAAGTAGAAATTGCCTGGCAGTCCTGCGTCATTGCTAAGGTCATCCAATGAGAGTGTCAGCTGAGGACACTCCCTGGGTGACCTGAAGCATTAGTGGGTCTTAGTCACTTCATATCAAATAGAACAAGTAAGAAACACCCACTTCAAATGAAAGGGAAGCCAGTGCACTGGAGATCTAATTCTTCCCTCTGTTTAATGGACTCTTAAATTCCTGAATCATTTGGTTCTAAATTCTTTGGTTACTGCTATTATGGAAGAATAATGGTAGAAATGTATTCTTTTGTGCATGTGTGGTTTTTCACATTACAAATGAAGCTTCTTTCCCCCTTTTCTTTATTATCAACTAAGCTTGAATAGTAGCATTAAAAGCTTTCTTCTTCACTTTAGATGCTAGTGACACTTGTGAATTTATAATTGCTAACACTTAAACTCTGAGCAAAACACAAACCCACTGCTAGCTGTTGATAACTGATTACTTAGACAGCTGGATTCAGTCTTCATTTTCATTCTGTGGAGTTTGAGTATTGACCAAACTGCTTCCTGCAGTACACAAGCCCTCTTTTGATAGCATCTTTCTTAATTCAAAGTCAAGTCTTAAAATGTCAAAATGTATACATACATATATATTTGAATTTCATTACTTATGTGTTTATATAACTAGATAGGAATAAATTATTCTAACTGCACTGCACTCGACTTAGTCTTTTGTTTAGCTTGCTTTGTGAAGAGAAGAATGGTTTGGTAAGAGATGGAAATGAGAGGAGAGAGGTATGAACTGATATCTGATCTTGTAGGCATGGCTTTGCGTGCTTCAGACAGGAAGAAAAAGAAACTCAAAAGATAGAAAGCAGCAGTTTAGAAATTGTGTTATTATTGTTAATTTGGAAACGTTTTGATTTTGTGAAGTGGGAAATTTATTCAAATAGAGTATGTGCTGGTGATTCAATTCCTTCTGCAAAGATTCACTGCAGAACTGCGGAGGTGAGCGGAGTTGTCCGCTGTCTAGGTGCATGGCTAGATTAGTCAGCCAATGGAGTATTGGCAAGCTCAGGGGACCAGCAAAGAACCACCTGTCTCCACTACTGAAAAGGGAATTCTAAACCTGAACTTTGAAGGTACGACAGTTAGACAGAGGCTATTTTGATTTTAGTATGTATGTAATTTTTTGGTGTCACTTTGAAAAATTCCATATGAAGGGTTTAATCTTTTCATTGTCTAGGCCTCTGAAGTGTCTGATCTGGCCCTTGATTGATAGATGTAGTCCCACATAGTGAAATATGAAGGGATCTCAACAGTATCCTACCTAAAAATATCTAATAAAGACTTCAAGACTCAGACATTGTCTTCCAAAATTCTCTGTGACATGCAAGTAAGAAATGGAGGGTTTATATGCCATGGTTCTGGTGTGTGTGTGGAGGAGGGCATGGGAGATTGGGAGGGGAAGTTCTGATTCTTATGAGAATAATAAACAGATAATATGGTTTGGCTCTATGTTCCCATCCAAATCGCATGTTGAATTGTAATCTCTATAATCCCCACATGTAGAGGGAGGAAACATGTAGTGGGAGATTGGATCATGGGGCAGTTTTTCCATGGTATTCTCATGATAGTGAGTAAGACTCATGACATCTGTTGGTTTCATAAAGGGCACTTGCCCTGGACTGGGGCTTTTCTCTCTCCTGCAGTCTTATGAAGAAGGTGCCTTGCTTCCCCTTTGCCTTCTGCCATGCTTGCAAGTTTCCTTCCGCCATGGTTGTAAGCCATGTAGAACTGTGGGTCAATAAAACCTCTTTCTTTTATAAATTACCCAATCTCGGGTATTATCTTTATAGCAGTGTGAAAACAGACTACTACAACAGAGTAGGGAATAGACTATATTTCCAAAGAAGCTAGGACAGGATTATATTGTTCATGTCCCTGATTCACTATTTATTTAACATATATACAGCATCCTTTGGTACTTAAAATATAAGTATATTGGAGTAAGTAAGTATCATTTAGGGAGTCAAGCTGATTTCAAATATGCATGTGTGATTACCAAGGTAGTTCAGTATTTGATTACCAAGGTAATATGCAGTTAGTTATTATAAAAATTTTTCAAATATCTAAAGAAGAAAAAATTACTTATTAATCCACCACCAAGAGATACCTGCTATTAATTAATGTGTGTATGTGTGTGGGGGTGTGGAGTGGTGTGTGTATATTCATATTTGTAGCTATGTATGTGTCTAGAAGAGGCTGTGGAGTACTGCCTAGATTCCCTTCTGTATTTTACTTAAAAAAAAATTATCAAAGAATTTTAAAAAGATTTCTTGCCATTTGCTTTATTTTTACACCTGTGCTATAATTATATTTTAAACTGGGATGTAAAATTTTTATATTACTCTAGTGCCTAGTATAGTGCTAAGAATGGTTAGGAATTCAATACATTGTCATGTATTTATGGGTGACATTTTTTTCAGTATAATCCTATTTTAGTGTTTTTTTTTTTTTTTTTTTTTTTTTTTGAGATGGTGTCTCACTCTGTCATCTGGACTGGAGTGCATTGGCATGATCTTAGCTCACTGCAATCTCTGTCTCCTGGGCTCAATTGATTCTCCTATCTCAGCCTCCCAAGTAGCTGGAAATACAGGTGCCACCATGCCTGGCTAATTTTTTAAATGTTTCTTTGTCAAGATGGGGTCTCTTTGTATTGCTCAGTCTGGTCTCCAACTCCTGTGCTTTAGCAATCCTCCTGCCTCCATCTCCTAAAGTGTTGGGATTATAGGTGTGAACCACCATGCCCAGCCCCTATTTCAATTTTTAATGCCAACAAATTTTTATATTGTTATGCAAATTTGCTTTGTAGTATGTTTTGTTGAGTACTTTGTTACCCAAGGGCTATCTCTTATTAGAGAACTCACAGCTGGAAATTTGGCATGACAAAATAATGTCTTCTGTCATTTTCTGGTTTGATTTCTTGATAACTGGGCTATCTCTGGGTACATGACTTAAAAATTATTCATTTGTAGAATGAAATTTGCATTGCTCCTTTATAATTTTGATCACTTGCAAATATTATAAATGACTCATCATCTTCCTTAGTAAGCTTCTACTTATCTTATCAATGTAATTATAGAGTGAAAGATGTCAAATGGTCCCATAGCTGCAGTTCACTTGTATTTTGAGTTAGAAGAGAAAACAGGGTCATTTTAGGCCACTGTAACTAAAAATTAAAATGAGCAAAATTCTGAAGAAAGAGAACAAAAGAACAATAATGGAAGCATTTATGGTCTTTATGAAATTGAAAAGGAAAGGCTGCCTGAGAAAACAATCCAATTAAACTGTAAGATGTGAGATAAGCTCTTTAGAGGCTGACAGTTATTGCAATCCTCAGACAATTCAATTTTAGTTAGAAATAAATGGTGAACCTCTTGGTTTTCTCACATAAAATACAAATGGGCAGAATATTCTACTAAGCTCTTCCAGGATGGATTCAAACTATACTAAAACTTCTCAAGAAACGTAATATAAAATTGAATTTTAAAATTCATGTTCTCTTTGAGTGTGTATCTGCGTTTCAACAATTTAGCTAATCTATATTAGAATGTAATAACTTGAGTCAACAGGTCCTATGAATGCATTATAAGTGCAATTGCACAGTGGTAAAGAGATGTGACACCTGGCTTTTTTTGTGTGTGTGAAATTGATTTTTGTTTTTTTCTTCTACAGTTAGATGAAACTAAACTGAGGAGGCTGTATTTTTAACAGACATCTTCCTTTCAACAATTACTTTTTCATTAGCCAGTTACAACATTTTATTTAATTCCTATACATTTTCTCCCCTTATTTGACTAGTTTTCATTGTTTGGAATAAAAATGTTTTCATACAATTTCCTAGAACCTCATAATATAATTTAATATTGAAATGCAACAGAAGTAGAGCACGAACAGCAAGCTCAGGAGCCCATTCTGCCCTCCTGCTCTTTCTTCCCCTCAGGTGTCACAGGTTTCTCTCACTGCACCGCACGGGGAGAAAACTGTAGGTCATCAGTCCCAGCACAGATTAGCTTCGGGACAACGTGGGTGCCTTGGGGAGACCCAAGGCAGCATAATAATCATTTAACTTGAAAACATATGTGGAAAGATAAGAGCATTCAGACTAGTTGAAATATAGAAACATAACTTTTTTTCCCCTGTATTCAGTGTACTAGATAGATGTGAGACAAATATTTTCACCTGCTTCCTAGGAGGGTCTGATGATGAAACCCTCCCTGATCATGAGGACATGGTAACTAGTTGGTGGTTAAATTGTGTGTTCAACACTTATTATTCAGTAATGCTTTGTTGAGCATCTATCACTAGTACCCATTATTCTGGGTACTAGTTTACTTTTTATGTAAATGTGTAGGGAGACATAGAGAGAGAGATGTTTATATACGTAGAGCAATACAATTAAAAATACAAGTATCTGATTTCAAAAAAGGGGTAAGACAAAAAAATAAAACAAGTAAGGAAATAAAGGATCCTGGGAGGAGGAGGAGGAGGAGGAGGAGGAGGAGGAGGAGGAGGAGGAGGAGGAGGAGGAAGAGGAAGAGACTATTTCAGATAATGGGTTTACTCAGCCACCAAAGGGTTTTGCTAAAAAAGAAGAATGACAAGATTTGAGATTACAGGCGGAGTCCTGGGGAAGCTGGGAGGAATATGTGGGCACCATCCGGGTCTGAAAGGAGAAGATCTGTGGGCACTGCATGTAGGTGTACTGCCTGTGGCTGCATCCCAAAGAAGCAGCCAGACTCCCAAGTGGAGCTTGTCTGAGCAGGAATGCAGCATCCCAAATGCTGGCTTTCCAGCCTCAGCAGACTCTCCTGTACCATTGGTGGCAAGGAAGCTGAAGAGGGCTGTTGGCTTTGAAGTGCACTTTGAAGACCAGCTTACAGGCATGGTCTGTTTGGACAGGCCAGTGGCCAGAGTGGTTTTCCATTTGAATTCTTGTTAGGCAAACCCTGGAATCCTGGTTTAACCCTAAGGAGGGTGTGTAGGAGCACCAGGAATGCCTCAGATTGAATTCTCTGCTGGCCCAAAGTACTGATTTATAGTAAATAAAAGCGAGTTTTATTTCATATGTGAGTTTGTTGACTGAAATTCATATTGGCTATATTTAAAAGACTTTTCCAAGCTGCATATCATCTACTTCTACGTACTCCAGTCTCATCCTGCTCAGATGATTAGCACATTTATTTGCCTGCTTCAGCCTGAACATTATTTGAACAATCCTGCTCTCTGGAGTTTACCAAGAATTTGACCTTTTATGGCAATATTTCAGCAGCTTAAGAAAAGTTCACTGGGGTAAAAGTTAATTTTACAGCTGAACTTTATGATCTATTTTACATGCTAAAGTGCTACCTGTCTTTAAGGAAACCTAAATTTAAGGCTTAACTTTTAAGCAATTATTGCTTCTTTTGAAAAGACTATGGAGAGATAGAGTGCTACTGATGACATTTTTTATTCTAGGAGGTCAAGGTATACTCATTTTTTGGCAGCTTTGAAATCTGAGAAAGAAAGATTGAAATGACAATTCTTGTCTCTCTCTCAGAAAAAATGGTTGTAAAGAGGTTTCTGTGCTAACATTTGCTATTTTACCAAAATGATTATGGGTTATGATTCATTGGATTCTGTGTTTAAAAACCTGTGACTAGAAATATTGCTAATAAAACAAGGGTGATATTTTACTGAAATGCTGTGAAAACTTTTCTCCCTCCTCTTGCCTTGCGAGGAGGTGCTAACGTGTTTCAGTTTGTTTGAGGAACTGAAATAGGCTCTGATAATGCTCTATCTCCTTTTTATTCCAGCTCTTAATGTGTGGACCCAGGAATAGAATATATTCAAGTAGTGAGGGATACTCAGCTTAGAAAAATAATCTCCCCCTTTTCTAACAATACAGGTTCCAGCCGAAATGGAAAGCTCTTTGCTCTCCAGCTCCATTATCACCTCATATTTGGTGTTTTCATAGCTCTTACTTCACAGTCTATGGTGGGAGGAATTGCCAAATAACCCCCCACTCCCTAACCTTTTCGTCAAAGGAGATAAAACTCAACATGATATGACCTGAGCGGGGGCCATTACCTGGGAAACACGATGCCGCTGTGCGATTCTCTTGTGTAGCTGTCTGGTCTCTGCCCAGTTCAATGAAACCCCAGTGTTTCTGAGCTGAAACGTGTTGCCCATTATTTCTCCATGGCAAGGCAGAGCCCTGTTACTGGGAAAATGTTCTTTCCTCTACATGGAGACTTATTTATCTCCAAGGAAAGCTAATGTTTGTCACTGAGAAAAGTGCCTGTTTAATTGGTCTCCTAGTAAAAGAATCAGCAGGCTTGTCACTATCGCAGGAGGAAAGCTGGAACTAGACTGGGGGACACATGTTCACTCTGGTTAATAAACTGCAATAGGGTGGGGATAATATCACTGTTCACCATCTGATCTGAGGAAGAAATTGAGAATAGGGTCTTTTCATCTGTTGGGTGGAGTATAGCAAAGAAGGGAGTGGGTGAGCAGGTGTATCAGTCAGGGGAACAGAGTATATATGAATGTTATGAGATAAGGGATTTGTTATAGGAATTAGATCTTACACAGTTGAGGTGCTGGGAGTGATGATCTGAAAGGGGAGTTTCAGGATCAGAAAATAAGTGACATTTTGAGATAACTCCATGTTATTTTCCATAATGGCTGTACTACCAGTCCATCTGAGAAGCCAAGCATGTCCAGCCAGTAAAATGGGGCTGCAAAGGTGAAGCATGTGGAAAGATCGTGGCAAGTTCTTGCCTCTGTGTGATTACTACCTGTGGTGAGCCTGGGGTCAACTAGGTCAGCTTTTGGGAAGAAGAACAGTGGAAATTGAGGATGAAATGAAACTTGCTGGTTATTTTTGCATCTGTCCATCTCTGTCTGTCAACAATGAACTCCAGAGAATAATGGTCCCTGCTTTACTTCTATCTTTCAAATCTCATGCAAATTCTTCTTTTGGTCAATCTACCTCAGGCCATCGAGGGAAGGAGATCCTAGGAAATGTGGTTCCCTAATTTGACAGTGAAAACCTCCACAGCAGAGCTGTGAACTGGAGAGAAATGGGTCTAATCCCAAATAGAGAAAGCTTTGAGGTGGTCACTTTCATTGTGAAGGATGAAGACCAAAGTCTGGAGATACTTTGCTTAAATGGTGGATGGAAAAGTCCAGATTAGCCAGAATTTTAACTTTGTCCATCTCATACTATATTTCTCTTCTGAACTTCCCTCCAAAATAACTTCATCATTACATTGCCGTCTAATATGTTAGGCTTCTGGAGGCCAGGTGGGCAAAGTAGCAGGGAAGAAGGGCTGTGCATTAGTTATGATGTTTATAGTAGCAGCAAGCCTGACCAAGAGTAACTTAAACAAATAGGGATTAACTTTTTGTACAGAGTAAGAAGTCTGAATGAAGTCTAAGGCTGAAGCAGGGGCTCAGTAAGGTCCTAGAGGACTCAGGTTTCTTTTCTCTTTCTGACTACTGGTTCTCAGCATGCTGGTTTTTTGTGCTTTGCTTCATGGTCTTGAGATATCTGTTCCAGCATCAGGCATTACATCTGTTTGAATACAGAAAAAATAAAAAAATAAAAAAAGGGCTTTCTCCTATTGTGGAGAAATCTTCCCTGCAACTCATTCTCAAACTTCTCTTTTTACTTTATTGGCTGAAATAGTGTTTTATGGCACCTTTAGTGGCAAAGGAGGCTGGGAAATAACATATTTGGCAAAGTGAAAAGGCATTGCCATAACTGGTTCCAGTTGATCCTGATCAATTCCTGAACCTGAGGGGAAGCCCAGCTTCCCTGTCTGACTGAACACAAAGTTGATATTCTTGTTGCACAGCGGGAAGAAATGGTGATGGTGGGTGGGAGTATGTCTATGGCAGGTAAGGAACAGTATCGTCTACAAGAAGTTTTGCTGTTCCTCTTTTCTTCCTTGATCACAGGAAGGAAGGGGGCACTCACCTTTAGAGTGGCCTGTAAAGGACAGTGTCTCTTTGCTTTCAGTGGCAGCATAGTCTAGAGAACCACAACTCTGGATGTCCTGAAGAAAAATTCCCCTGCTATGGAGAAAATGAAAACAAATGTTCTGAATACTCTGCCAATTAACAAATAAAATTCTCCAAAGTAGAAGGGGTGGTGGTGGGGTTGGTATCTGAGGATGTATTAAAGATATTGTAATTGTTTTATATCTGACCCCTCCATGAGGAAGCAAACTCCTTTAGGATAGGGAGCTTACTTATCTTTGTACCCCTGTGTCTAGCATGGTATCTACTTTGAAGTGAATATTGGCTGTTGCAAGGATGCAAAAATGAACTTCCCCAGAGTGCACTTGTATGGGTGGCAGGGGCCAGGGATCCCCATTTGGTTCCCCTGGGGGAAATTTACAAATTCCATTGCATAGGCCACACTCAAGACCTGTAATATGTGAATCTCTGGGTAAGAACCCAGGCATCAGTGCTTTCAAAAGCAGAATGTTAAAAACTTTTCAGGTAATTGCAGTGTGCAGCCAAAGTTGAGAACTTTCTCAATTCTTTTTCTTTTAAAAATATTTTGTGGGGAAATACAAAAAACACTGAGAAAATATCCAATGGTGCTGGTCTTAAGAATGGTTGGTGGTGGGATTCTCAGAGGGGATGTTTCTTACTGGAATTTGGGCAGCAGCTAGGGACTCCTACTCTGACAAAGATAGTGTGTTCCTTGAAACTATTTGGTCTTGATAGTCATTCATGCCAGCCTATTAAAAATCCCCACAAGAGAGGAATATGTGCATTAGGAATGAAATGAGATGATACCATCAGTACTATATAAGTATTTATGATAATACATAAATTAGAGATCCCATTTTTTTGTCTTCATGAATCGCCAAGAATGGGATAATTATATAACTAAGGCTCAAATCATGACTTTATTCCCTCTTTTCTTCTCTCTTACACACCATCTTTTCATCCTTTTCCTTGATTCATAATTGTCCTAGGCAGTTCTAAGTTTTTAGACAACTCTAAAATTTCGTGTTGTCACTATACAAAGTTAGCAATTCCAGGGGTGAGAGTCTTTCTGGTATGTACCAGACTTGAGAACAGATTCTTTTTCTATATAGTGTGATCATCACATTATGTACTGAATCTGTCCCCAGTCCTAGTTGAATTTGAATTGATATCATCTGGTCTTACATATAGTGGGTGTGCAGTAAATATTTACTGAGAGCAAAATGGCTAGGTGGAGTCAGACAAATCTATATTTGGAACCTCATTCAACCACTTCTTAGGTATATTATTTAGGACTAATTATTAAATCCTTATGATTCCTGGGTTTCTGATCTATAACATGTGTACCAAAATTCCCTCAAAGATGGTGTGATTCCCATCAGCTTTAAAACATATTCCTATTTTCTCCCACCAAACCCAACCCAACCCAACCCAATAAAACATAACAACCTCTCCCCTGACCCTGCAATGGTTTTATTCTGACAGGGCTACCATAACAAAATACTATACACCTAGTGGCTTAAACAATATTTATTTCTTGCAGTTCTTTAGGCTGGGAAGTACAAGATCAAGGTATCTGTATATTTGGTTCTGGATGAAAGCCCTCTTCCTGCTTGTATACGGCCACCCACATGGCAGAGAGGAAGCTCTGTCTGTTCCTCTTCCTATAAGAGAACTAATCCTATAATTCGTGCTCCATCCTCATGACCTTCTCCAAACCCAATTACTTCCCAGGCATGAGGGGAGTCTCGGGGATATTTTCTATTGTAAAACACTATCTTCTAATAAATCTCCTAATACCATCACATTGGGGTTTAGGACTTTAACATATAAATTATAGGGGTATGCAAATATTCAGTCCATAATACCCACAAAATCCCCAAATCTATATCCCAAAATTTTTGTCAACCTTACAGATATTTCTCTCCTAGAGAACTGTCTCAAAATACTTATCTATTTTCACTGCTTCCATTTTCTCACCTTGCATTCACTTCTCAGCTCAATCTTGAAACAACTCTCACATATTTCTAAATTGATCCTAATGTCTTAGCAGCATTCTACTTTGGTGATAATGCCCCTCTTTCCTAGACTCTGTGACACTGCCCTCCCCTAGGTTTTATCCTGCCCCTCTGTCCATTTCTTTGCCTCTGGAGTTTTCTAAGACTTAGCCCTAGGCTGTCCTCTTCTCACTTTGCATTCATCCCCTAGATCTTCTCACTTACATCCTTGGCTTCATTTCTTACTTAAGTGCGAATGACTCCCAGATTTATCTGTAGTCCAGATGTTTTATCGGGGCTTCACTCTCGTCTAATGAACTTGTTGACATTTCTTCTTGGAGGTCTCAAAAGGCAAATTCAGACTCAACATCAGACTAAAAGAATTCGAAATAGAGTTTAAATTTTTTCTTCCCCAAATCTTGCTCTCATTTATTTCCCTCTCTTATAGTAGCATTTTTCTTTTCTTTTCTTTTTTCCTTCTTTCCTTTTTTTTTTTTTTTTTTGAGATGGGGTCTCATTCTGTCATTCAGACTAGAGTATGTGGCACAATCTCGGCTCACTGCACCTTGGCCTCCCAGGTTCAAGCTATTCTCCTGCCTCAACTTCCTGAGTAGCTGGAATTACAGGCACCTACCACCATGCCTGACTAATTTTTGTATTTTTAGTAGAGACAGGGTTTCACCATGTTGGCCAGGCTGGTATTGGACTCCTGACCTCAAATGATCCACCCGCCTTGGCCGTGATAGTGTTTTTATCTATCCATTTTACAAGGCAGGAATCTGGAATGAACTTTCTTTGTTGCTCCGCATAACCAAATCATTGCCATGTCTCTGTACCCTTATCTCTTAAATCTCTCTTTAAAAAACAGCTTTATTGAAGTATGATCGACAAAGAACTACAGATATTTAATGTATACAATTTGATGAGTTCGGACATATGCAAATATCTGTGATACCATTACTACAATCAAGGGATTAGACATATCTAATAACTCCCAAAGTTTTATTTTGCTCCTCTATGTATGTGTGTAGTAACAGCACATAACCCAAGGTCTACCCTATTAAGAAATTTTGACGCGGGTGGATCACGAGGTCGAGAGATCGAGACCATCCTGGTCAACACGGTGAAACCCCGTCTCTACTAAAAATACAAAAAATTAGCTGGGCATGGTGGCACGTGCCTGTAATCCCAGCTACTCAGGAGGCTGAGGCAGGAGAATTGCCTGAGCCCAGGAGGCGGAGGTTGCGGTGAGCCGAGATCGTGCCATTGCACTCCAGCCTGGGTAACAAGAGCGAAACTCCGTCTCAAAAAAAAAAAAAAAAAAAAAAGAAATTTTGACATGCACAATACCTTATTGTTAACTGTATGTACTCTGTTGCACAGTAGATCTCTAGAATTTATTCATCTAGCAAAACTGAAACTTTATCCCCAATGAAAAACAGTGCCTCATTTTACCTCCGGCTCATGATATCCACTATTATATTATGGAATATATTTAAAAAATTGAAATCAGGATCTCAAAGGGATATCTGCAGTCCCATGTTCATTGAAGCATTATTCACAATAGCCAAGATATGGCCAACTGTTGTGTCCATCAATAGATGAAGGGTTAAAGGAGATGTGGTATATATATATATATATATATATATATATATATATATATGTAATAGAATATTATTCACCCTTAAAAAAGGAAATTCTATCATTTGTGACAACATAGATGAACATGGAGGATATTATGCCAAGTGAAATAATCCAGTCACAGAAGGACAAATGCTGAATGATTCCATTTGTATGAGTAAGCTATAATAGTCAAACTCTTAAATATCTTCATCTTTCCATCTTCACTGCTATCACCCTCGTTTAGGATATCACTTTTTTACCCTAAACAACTGAAATAGCTTCATAACTGGTCTCCCCATTTTTCTTGCTGCCCTCCAATCTGTTCTCCCTACTTCAGCTGGAACACTCTTAAAATTCAAACATATTATTTCCTGCTTAAAACACACCAATGACGTCCAATTTTCTCAGGATAAAGACCAAAATATTTAACTCTTGGCCTGCAAGAATCTGCATGATTTGGTGTCTGCTTCCTTTTCCAGCTTTGTTCCACAGCATGCTCCCCCTCACAGTCTGTCTTCCAGCCATATCGATTTTCCTTCAGTTCCTGGAAATACGCCCTGCTTCCTCCTCCTACAGGGCTCTGTATGAACTCTCCCTTCAGCCTGAAACACACTGCTTCTCTCTTTCTGACTTATTCTTTAGAGTTCATTCTTCTCTAATGTTTTGATTAGGCCTAATGCTCTCTTATATGAGCTCTTAGTTATGTGAACTATTTGTCATTTTATCACAGTGTATTATTTCCTATGTCTGCCATAACAAAACACCACAGACTGGGTGGCTTAAGATTCAGAAATTTACTTCTCAAAACTCTGAAGCTGGAAGTCCAAGGTCAAGGTGTTGGCAGGTTTGATTTTTTTTTTTTTTTTCTAAGGCTTCTCTTCTTGGCTTACAGGTGGCTACCTTCTTGCTAGTCTTCACATGATCTTTTCTTTGTGTGCATATTTCCCTGGTGTTTCTTTGTGTGTCCAAATTTCCTCTTTTTATAAGGACAATAATTAGATTGGATCAGGGCCCATCCTATTTGGCCTCTGTTAACTTAATTACTTCTCTAAAGACTTTATCCTCAAATAAAGTTGCATTCTGAAATACTGGAAGCTTTAACATGTAATTTTTTTTTTTTTTTTTTGCAGTGGAGTGGGGGAACACAATTCAATCCATAACATACACTTATAGTTTATATTCCATTTTGTAATTATTACTGCCTTCTCTGGAAGCTTAGAATCTCAGCAAGGATAGAGATTTTGTCTGGTGTGAACCATCATAGTTATTATATGGTCTGGCAGGACTGCAGATGGTTTGTTTGTTGAATAAATGAACAATTATGAATTAGAAAAGCCTTGCAGAGTGTGATACACAATAAATGTTCTGCAAATGTTAGATGGTTTTAATAATGATGATGATAAACAGATGGTTCAGCTGACTCAGGGGATCTCTCTCAGTTTTGTTCTCATGATGTAGTTGCTGCTGTTAGCATTTACTTCTGAGCAGCTGATTTGAATCTTCAGGTTTCCTTAAAAGGGCTTAATCATGTGACTAGAACGCAAGGCAAACCAGTACTAGCACAGCTTCAGTAAATATAGACTAATAATTGTGGATTTTCTGTTACTGTCTAACCTTCATGTAAGAAATTCTCCTGATCGGACTGGGCACCGTGGCTCACACTTGTAATCCCAGCACTTTGGGAGGCTGAGGCAGTCAGATCACTTGAGGTCAGGAGTTTGAGACCAGCTTGGCCAACATGGCAAAACCCTATCTCTACTAAAAATACAAAAATTAGTCCAATGTGGTGGTGCACACCTGTAATCCCAGCTACTTTGGAGGCTGAGACAGGAGAATCGCTTGAACCTGGTAGGCCGAGGTTGCACTGAGCTGAGATCACTCCGCTGCACTCCAGCCTGGGCAAAAGAGTGAGATTCTGTCTCAAAAATAATAAAAAAATAAATTCTCTTGAAGCTTGTTTTATGATTGAATGTGTAAACTCGTTTCTGAAATATCTTTCAATTCTCTTTTGTTATTAAAAAATACACAAAACAGAAAAACATTGACTAGTTATATTTTATCTAACACCATCATTTCAGTTCTGTAATCTGCATTATAAAATTGTGTAAAATATAGTTCATAAATTAATATATAATATTCAAGGCTCATTATTGTATTTTATCCCTGCTATATCACATTGCAATAATTTACATTAGTTTCCTAGACTTTTATTCTTGTCTTGAAAGTGAAATGAACAAACTTTAATATTTGTTTCCAACCACATTTCTCTTTTTCACATTTTTAAGGTACACAAGTCAATTGAAAGTGAAGGTTAATATAATAGATATGATAATATGGATGTCAGTTATTCAGACAACCAAGGAATTAGATATAGCTAACATAAAAAGCATATGCATAAATCTACCTAGGATTTTCCCTAAAACCGTAGGAAAACTAGTTGGGCTAAGAACACAGGCTTTTTATATTTGTCAAAATATGTAGTTCATCTTTTTGATCACTAGATGTCAGTGTTGTTTCATTGCAAACAGATTGCAGCTCTGGAGGCGCCCAAAAGGATTTTGTATGACTAATCAACACTCCGCATGCTTACTGGGTGGCTTATAAGAGTTACCAAAGTTCTTTTAGCATCACAGAGCTGAGAGAGACCTTACTTCTGCACAGGCTGCACAGAATGTATATTATTGTATTAGGCAAATGAAGAATGAAGGGCAACAAGTTTCAAGAGCCAAAGGTAATCTTTGCTTAACAGTAACAACTATCAAGATATATTGAATGCTCATTGCGTGTGAGGCATGGTGTTAAGTATTTTACACAGACCCTCTTATTTAATACTTGCTTAGAATAACTGCAGAAAAAATTTTATTATACTCATATTTCACATGTGAAGAAATTGAGGTTCAGAGAGGTTAAATAATTTGCTCAGGACTACAGAACCAGCAAGTGATGAAAAAATGATTCAAACACAATGAAGCCAATTGCTGAACTTACCTTTGCCTTTAACTACAATACAGTAGTACTATGTAGCCTCATCCTTTAATCACAAAAAGAAGAATCTTTGTTAAAAACTTCATAAAACAGTTATTTTGAAATTCATTTAGGAATTACTATAAGTATAAATTGTATATTGTGACTTAGTATAAAATTCCCTGAAATATGAAATCCTAATTTCTGAACATTTTGAAAAAATGTAGGCACTTTTATTTTCTTTTTTACTGCCACCCAATCACAAAGAGAGGACATTAATTAAACAACCCTGTGATGCAGTTGTGGCTGATGTTAGAGGTATTTGCCCAAACTTTCCTTCATGGCAGCCTCTCTAGCTATAGGCAGTGATGGCGGAGCTCTAATTCATGCCTCTTTGGTATAATGGAGGCCAGCATTATAAAGCCCTGTTGAATGAACCATGAAAAGAGTCTAGGTGATTATGAGTTTTTGCTAATCTAGCTAGTGACACAGTCAATTAAATAAAACATAGAACATTTAAAAAAGTTCCTCTTAGAAGGTAGTCTGGCAATATGAATCAAAACATAAAAACATACTTATAATTTAACGTAATTTGCCTCTAGAAGTATTTCCCAAGAAAACAGTTTTAGATGTATCAACTGGTGTATTTATCAAAGCAGCATTTATAATAATGAAAAAATTAAACCACCTGTAATTTCAAATCAAGGAAATTAAATGTAGAGGAATAAAATGGCTAAATAAAATGTAGTTACTAATTAGTAGAATATTAATGATGTAAAAATGTTTATAATGTATTGTTAAGTTTAGAAAATGTTAAGTTTGCAAAACTATTTTTAGTAGGATCTCAATTTCGTAAAAACTCATATATATGTATATATATATACACACACACATGTAGAGATTTCAAAAAGTTCATAGAAAAATAGAATTAAATGATAATATAAAAATTATAAACTGTATTTCTCAACATATGCTATATAAAGTTCAAGATACTTTTCTAAGTGATGACATCAGCCATTTAGAGCATCCCTAAAGAACTGAGTCATAGGAATTTAACCATGTCAATGCAGTTTTTTTATATTATTAACTGAAGAAAAATGCATGCCGTTTAAGATTTTTTAGGATTATGAAACACAAAGACATTAGAAAGAGTCAAATCTAGACTATAAGGTAGATGCCCAGTGATTTCCCATCACAACTCTTCCAGAATTACCATTTGATGAGAAGGATGAGCAGGAATATTATCATGGTGGAGAAGAACTCTCTGGTGAAGATTTCTTGGCTGTTTTTCTGCTAAAACTTTGGCTAACTTCCTATAACATTCTTATACTAAGCAGATATTATTATTCATTGATCCTCCAGAAAGTCAACAAGCAAAATACCTTAAGCAACCTTAAAAACTGTTGCCATAATCTCTGCTCTTGGCTTGTCTGTTTCTGCTTTGGCTGGTCCATTTCTACCTCTTTGTAGCCATTGCTTTGATCATGTTTTATCTTCAGGATTGTACTGGTAAAGCCATGTTTCATCTTCCATTACAGTTCTTCCAAGCAATGCTCCAGGGCCTCGATCCCACTTGTTTAAAATTTCCTTTGAAAGCTCTGCTATTGTCGGCGCTGATCTGGGTGCAATAGTTTTGGCACCCATCAAGTAGAAAGTTTGCTCAACTTTAATTTGTCAGTCAGAATTATATAAGCTGGACCAGTTGAAATGTTGATAGCATTGGCTATTGTTTCTGCTTTTCATCATCAGTCCTCTTCAATTAAGACAAAAACAAGAGCCTGGGCAACAGAGTGAGACCCAATCTCTACTAAAAACAAAGAAAAAATTAGCCAGGAGTCCCAGCTACTCAGGAGGCTGAGGTGGGAGGATTGCTTGAGCCTGGGAGACTGAGGATGCAGTGAATAGGATAACACCATTGTACTCTAGCCTGGCTGATAGACCCAGACCCTGTCTCAAAAAAAAAAAAATTTTTTTTTTCTCACAAATTGGTGTGGATAATCTGTGACTGTGGGTTTTATCTTCAACATGGTCTCATCCCATTTTGAAATGAATTATCCATTTGTAAACTGCTGATTTCTTTGGAGCATTATCCCCATAAAGTTTTTATAAAGCATCAATGATTTCACTTATTTTCCACACAAAGTTCACCATAAATTTGATGTCTGTTCTTACTTTAATTTTAGCAGAATTCATGTTGCTCTGATTGGGGCTGTATTCAAACTGATGTCTTATCCTTCTTAGTGCCTCAAACTAGGTCCTGTTCAGACACGTTATAACAAGTTGCTATAAGTTTATTTTGGTGCAAAAATATTCAAACTCCATGCACAGTTTTTTCATAATACATGTTTCCATGAACCTTTTAAAAAATAATTTAACTTTTATTTTAGATTCAGGAGTACATTTTCAGGTTTGTTACATGGGTCTAATTTGTGATGCTGGGGTTGGATATGAATGATTCCATCACTCAGATAGTGAGCATAGTACCCAATAGTTAATTTTTCAGCCCTTGTCTCCTTCCCTCTCTCCCGACTCTAGTAGTCCCCATTATCTATTGTTTCCATCTTTATGTCTATGAGAATCCAATGTTTAGCTCTCTCACCTATAATTGAGAACATGTGGTATTTGGCTTTCTGTTCTTGCATTAATTCACTGAGGATAATGGCCTCCAGATGCATTCATGTTGCTGTAAAGGACAATTTCATTCTTCTTAATGGCAATGTAGTGTCCCATAGTGTATATATACCACATTTTCTTTATCTAATCTACTGTCAATGGGCACCTAGGTTGATGGACACCTAATGTCTTTGCATTGCATTCACAATTGTAAATAGTGTTGCAATGAATATAGGAGTATATGTGTCTTCTTAGTGGAATGATTTGTTTTCTTTTGAATATATATCCTTTAATGAGATTTCTGGGTAGGTAGTTCTGGTATTTTTTTAACAACTAAAAGTAATCAATATATCACATTTTATTTAGAATAATTGCATTATAAAACTAACTGCAATGAATTCTTTTGTTATACATGACTGAAGAATACATCAAAAAGTTAGCGATTTCTTTTTTAGGTGGTAGGGTAATAGGTGACTTTTGTTTTCTTTCTTTGTGCTTTTATTTATTTTTCTTTTTTAACATGTAAGTAATGTATATTATTTATAAATTCGATAAAATCTCACAAGCCATTTATATCTTTAAGAATTTTGTACATTATTTTAAAAACTAGGTTCAGTGCTTATGTTTATTATTTAGAAAATTAATTATTGCCATCTGTTTTCACATATCTTCAGTTTTGTTAACAATTCATGGTGAGTGTATCTGTGTCAGGGGCAGGAGGGAGCTGAAAAGATAAACTTTTATTTCCAAAGGAAAGGTAAGATGATTAAAAAAATCTTGGTTACTGTCTTATGCAACTTGAGGATGATCAGTAAGGCTTTGGCCAAATGTTTCTCAAAAGAGTTCCAACTTAGTGTTTCTAAAAAAGGGCACTGAGTTTTGTATGGGTCAACATATTTGGAGGCACTGTCTTTACCCTCTTCATAGTCGAAAACAGCTTTTCAGGTCTTGTTCATATTTAGTCTGTTTTCTTGTTAACCATGAAAGCAAAGTGGCATATGGAATATTGTAGAATTGCTGCTGCTTTTAATTTACATCTTTATCTTTGCCATTTTGATCGATTCTTTTATATTTGTTTATCTTTTTTTATGTGAGGTTGCATAGTCCAAGGATTCTGGTTTATTTTATAAATGTTAAATATTATTGAAATCACATAATTCTAATTAGACAGTGAACACCCAATTAAACAATTTCTACATTATAATCTGAAAGTTTTCTTTTGAGGATTTTACCTGGCAATTTCTTCATAAATATATTCATCTGCCTTTAAAATAGCTTTCAAGTTTTATCGTGTGAAGGCTCTACCATCAAATTATTCCTTTATATTGGAATTGTATCAATCAATACATGTCTTTAAAGTGCTGAATTTTATGGAGCATCCATATATCAAATCTCAGGGCTGTAGATGAACATCCTTTCATTGATCACAGCTTGAACTTGAGCAGAGGATGATGGACAGAAACATGACTTAAGAAGTGATAAATCTGTTGTGGCAAATCTTTGATCTTCCAGTCTCAAACTTACAAATGCTAGCTGATGACAATTGTGGCTAAATAGATTAGTTTCTGTCCTGAGTGTTGCAACTCTGACTCTAAACTCATACTGAGCTGAAAAATTTAAATGTCTTGTTTCCAGGAGTTTTCATTTTTGGTATCAGTAAATAATACACATTTATTTCTCTTTTGAGTGCTTGCTCTGTACTTCCTTCCTAAGTGAGAGCACCGGACTGACTTTCTTCTAAATAGGTATAAAATTTTGGCCCTTAGCATTTTTGTCAAACTGCTCTAATTAAGAATAACAACAGGTGATGTGAATGTTGGCTGGAAATCAAGATTCAGAAGAGTTTTACTGCAAAGAAAAATCTGAAGTTCATGATGGAATGCATTGTGAAACTAGTGTTGAACCTGGTTAGATCAAATTACACTGAGTCATGGCAGTAGCATATAATATAGTACTGCTCAGACTGGCCTTATTTTCCATTTTCTTCCATTAAAATACCATTCAAAATTGGAAGTATCACAAAGAACTACATTCAGGATACCTATTTGGATGGAAAATGGCACCTTTAGCTGCATCTTTTTATATTGGCTTACAGGATTCAGTGACTGAAATATATTTTTTTCCTTCTTTATTTTTCTGCTTTGTTGTATTCATGCTTGGAAGCACTGCCTGCAAATGACAAAACCATAAGGGAATAACCTTTACTATATAGGCTTCCCTATGTCATTGAGAACAAGAAAGTATGTTATTAAGAAAGTGTTGATTTTTGTAATAATTCACTTAAGTTCTATTGATAGGTACCATAGTGTTTAGGAAAAAAAAAAAGAGACCAGATGCTTACCTAAAACACAATTTTGAGTTTTTTTTTTTTATGTTGTATAAAGTAGAAGAATGGAGGCCCAGGGATTTCAATTCTAGAAATGTAAAAATCAAAAAGGTAAAGTATGAAGGTGACTATATTTTAATCACAAATGGAGGTGATACATAATTACAATAAAACTTTTAAACTGAATTTATTTTAATATGCCTAAGCTTTATTTGACAAGCAATTTATCATAGCCTGCAAGCCAGGCACTAATTAGGCACTTTGGCATTTTATGCATATTCACTTACTTAAACCTCATAATAATACTGAATACTGATATTATCAGCAACCCCATTTTACAGATGGGTAGTTGCTCATGTTGAAATAGCTAGTAGCTAGCAGAGCTGGAATTCAAACCCAGCAGGGTGACTTAAGTCCACCAGCAATCCCTTTGCCTCTCTAGTACTGCTGACTGTTGTCAGAGCCCCTGGTTGGAGGAGGAGGAGCCCACAGGTGCTGCTCACTAGACTTGGCTCAGAAGTTGCAAATATAGGATAACTGTACTCCCAAACCTAATGACCACGGTGGTCAGCAGCTCTTCTAGGAAGAAGATTCTTTTAGATTCTTTTAGATTAATTCAACAATATAACTTTTTTTTTTTTTTGAGATGGAGTCTCATCTGTCAGTCAGGCTGGAGTGCAGTGGTGAGATCTCAGCTCACTGCAACCTCCTTCTTTTGGGTTCAAGCAATTCTCCTGCCTCAGCCTCCTGAGTAGCTGGGATTACAGGCACATGCCACCAGGCCAACTTTTGTGTGTGTGTGTGTGTGTTTTTAGTAGAGACAGGGTTTCACCATGTTGGTCAGGCTGGTCTCGACCGCCTGACCACGCGATCCACCCACCTTGGCCTCCCAGAGTGCTGAGATTACAGGTGTGAGCCACCATGCCAGGCTCAAAATAACTCTTCATGTCTTGGGAGCAGGGTGGGGAGAATTTCTTCCAAAATAGATGGAGGAGTGGAAGTTAAAAGAAGTGAAAAAAAGGGTGGCAATATTTCATATGTGGTGGGTTTTCTCTCTTTTTCTGACCCCAATTTCCTTGGAAGGCACAAAATGTTTCTTGGAAAAGGGACTGAAGCTGTATTTACCGGTTACAGAAGTGGCTTCGTCAGTCACTCAGCCTCCTCCTAGAAATCTGCCTGTCCTACTCTCACTCATCCTTCTTCTCCTGCCAATCAGTTTCCCTCTCCCACTCTGATCTTTTTGTCTTCCTTCCTCAAACCTAAGTTATGCATTAGTTCCCACCCAGATCCCATACTCTGGCACATCACTTACTTAGCTACCTATTTTTGAATGTGATTCTGTGGAAACTTTTACAATTGGTTACCTTTTGGGTTCCTAGTTTGCCCAAAGGCAGCCAGTAAACAGATTCTTTTAAGGTAACGATTAATAGAATGTAAGAGAACGTTTTTAAGCCCTTAAACCGTTGTTTCAGTCTCTTAAAAGCTGAGTATCAAAGATTGTGTAGGCAACCTACAGTATTACACTTCAAGTTAGTAACAACCAAATACTGTTTTCTTTTTTCATTCTGTTGTCCTTTGGTTAAAAGTTAAAATTTTTGAAAGTAAATTTTTATAATAATCATTAAGATGTTTAGAAACCAAGTTCTTCAGGATAAAGAAGTATATATTATTTTGAAAAAGTTCTGGCTCCAGAGATGTTTCTAAATTGAGGACAGGACACAAAAATATTGTCAAATAACAAATTCTAAGCATTATAATTTTTAAATTTTTCATTTTGTACATTTAAAAATCATTTGTTCTGTATTAAAGAGTCAATAGTAGTTTCTGCTATTTCTGTTTTTTTTTTTTTTTTTTTTTTGAATTATCAGTATGTGGTAAATAAAACTCAAAGCACTATTTCTCTTTTTTCCTTGGCTTAGAAATTTGGCTTTAGGTGAAATGGGCACTGCTGTGCTGACCCTGGGCTTTTTAAAGCTCTGTTGTAAAAGCTATAAATGGTTTCTTAACATGCCCCTCACATCTCAAATATCTTTGTCCACAAGGACTACAGAATAACAAAATGTGCATCTGAGGCTGTGACACACACTGTGAAAATAGAGGAGAGGGAAATTCACTTCTTTATTAGGATGGCTTAAGTAACAGAGAGGGAGAGGCAAAGGGGTGAATGACTTTATTTATGCTTGACCTTCTATAAAAGAACTGGGGTACTTCTTTTTCTGATCCCCTGCAAGGATTCAGTTGCGTAAGCTGGTGCATGAAAAATACAAAGCATTTTTTAAAAACGAATTCTGTTCTTGAATGTATTCTTTGTCTTAGTTCTTACTTCAGATGACTCCTTGCTTATGAGTATTTCCTTTACATACTGTAAAGGAAAAAAAAGATAACTTCCCTCTCATGAGAGATTATTAAAGGACAAAGGTAAGGAGAAAAGTGGAAACCAGGAAAGGATGAGGAACAAATGGATAGAGTAAAGCAATAAGCATAATGTATTCACCCTGAAAAATGTTTTGCCTCAGGTCTCAGTGGGATCAGTTTTAGAGATAAAGATTCTAGTCTGTGTGTAGAAAAGATGCATAAAATAACTTGTCTGAACACTTCCTTGTGACTGAATTCCAGGTCTTTTCTGAGATTTCAATTCTGCATGTAAAATACAAAGGTATTCTTTATTGAAATCCTGCTTCAGTGTATCCCAGTGGTTTAGTGGGTTGTGGGGGAGAATGCCAAAGACTGTAGCTTTAAAAATAAATCTTAGTACACGAGACCCTTGACACACGTCTTGATCCTACGGACTCTATTAATGAGAATCTTGGCAAAACTGATTAGGGTTACTTGTGTAAGGTCTGGGGCTATAACCCTGAGCTTATGTGGAGCTAAAGACTTTTAATCCCTAGTTTCCAAATGTCCCCCTTAGCATCAACAGCTGCAATACAAACAAATCAGCAACCATATTATGTCGTATACCCAGGAAAAAATAAGTCTCAGTAAAATATGATTCTGTAGAGTGTTGCTTATGTATAGCTTTCTCATCTTCCTCTCCCCCAAATCCTGACTGTGATTAGATGAGACCAATCCAGTTAGGGCCTAGTGGTTTATTTATTCTGAATTTTAATGAAAACATGAAAGGATATGTTGAGAGTTATAAAGACAGTAACATGAGAAGTATACATTTTGTTAGGCATACATATGTCTATACTCAAATTGTAACCTCCATGAGAAGAGTTATCAGGGTATATTGTTAATTGTTGAATCCTTAATTCTGAGCACAGTATTTGGCATGGGGTCACAATAAATGTTTGTTAAATAAATGAATGAAAAAGTGAAGTCTGGTAATTTCTGTGAGTCCTAATAATGACTTTAATTTACTACCACTAAGAGAATAGTTTTGAGTTTATTCTGTTTGAATCTTCCTCCCCCTCCTTCCCTTCCCTCTTTCCCTTACCCCTCTTCCCTCCCCTCCCCTCCCCTTCCCTCCCCTCCCCTCCCCTCCCCTCTCTTCCTCTTCCCTTCCTTTCCTTCTTCAATTCTCCCTCCTTTCCTCTCTTCAAATGACCTCGTTTCTTTCTTATAATTTCACCTTATTCTGTTCATTCCAGGGACACACTTCTGCATTTCTCATGCCATCTGTTCTGGATTGTCAGTTTCTTGTTTTAGAACCCTAATAAGAATCACAGAACTTTTATAGTCTTTGCTTAGTATTTGCTCACAGTATAGTAATGAGTCTCTGTCACTGCATATTTGGGGAGGGTCTGCTTTCTTCAAAATGCTGGTGCCCTACTTAATTCATTTACTCTTCTTTTGTCTTTATTGTGCAGTTTTTTAAAAATAGCTTCTTCTGTAGCACCATTAACAATCTTCCTACCTGAAGTGGCAGTTCATGTAGATTAATTACACTTTAATTGTTATGCATGTAATATCATTTAGGTTATACAGCTATTTATTGAGCACTTACCATATGTTGACGACTTTTGAAATTACAGTGAATAATGAATTAGAATCCCTGGTCTCACATACCAATTTTAGAAGCCAGAAAATATGTGAGAGATGAATTTTAAAAAGTTCAAATTATTGGAGCAAACAATAAGCCATCAATTTTTCTGGTTCAGAGATTCCAGGATTCTTTCTTTTTTTTTTTTTTTTTTTGAGACGGAGTTTCGCTCTTGTTACCCAGGCTGGAGTGCAATGGCTCGATCTCGGCTCACCGCAACCTCTGCCTCCTGGGTTCAGGCAAGTCTCCTGCCTCAGCCTCCTGAGTAGCTGGGATTACAGGCACGCGCCACCATGCCCAGCTAATTTTTTTTGGAATTTTAGTAGAGACGGGATTTCACCATGTTGACCAGGATGGTCTCAATCTCTTGACCTCGTGATCCACCCGCCTTGGCCTCCCAAAGTGCTAGGATTACAGGTGTGAGCCACCGCGCCCGGCTCTTTCATATTTGAAAGGACATTTTGTATCGTCTATTATTCAACTGCCTTCAAGAAGGGTTGACAAGACAAAGAGGTTTTAGTGGGGGAAATACAGTATAAGAAATAGGTAAATTGTTTTGATTTGTCCAGCTTTGACAAAGACTTTTTTTTGAATGAATTATTTTATACGTAGTGTAATTATTTTTTCTATTTTTAAATTAAAATTTCCTAATTATGGCTTGGAAATTACTTTCTGTTGCTGCCATTCTGATATTTCTGGATCCCATGGCTTCCTTTGGTGGTATCATTTGCATTTCTGAAGAAAAAACTTCTTCAGTAGCTGCTTAAGAAAGGATATTTGAGAAATAAGTTTTTATGCTTCTTTACATATCTGGAAATTTCTTTCGCCCTCAATTTGGTTAATAGTTTTGTTCAATATAGCATTCTATATTAAAAATTTATCTCCCTCAGAATATTGAAGACATTGATTTTTTATAGATTCCAGCATTGCTTGTGAAACATGTCATTCTGTTTCCTATGCCTTATATGTGACATATACATGCAGTCACATGTTGCCTTCTGAGAAATTAATTGTTAGATGATTTTGTCATGTGTCAACATCATAGGGTGTACATAGTACACAAGCCTAGATGGCATAGCCTACTACACATGTAGGCAGTATGGTATAGCCTCGCGCTCCTAGACTACAAACCTATATAGCATGTTACTATACTGAATATCGTAAGCAACTGGAAGACAATGGTAAGTATCTGTACATTTAAATATAGGAAAGGTATAGTAAACATATGGTATAAAAGATAAAAAATAGTACCTCTGTACAGGGCACTTATGAATGGCATTTGTAGGATTAGAAATTTCTCTGGGCGAGTCCGTGGGTGGTGAATGAATGTGAAGGCCCAGGACATAACTGTACACTACTGTGGAATTTATAAACACTGTACAGTTACACTATACTAAATTTGTAGAAAAAATTTCTTTCTTCAACAATAAATTAACCTTAGCTTACTATAACTTTTTTACCTTAGAAAGTTTTAAAACATTAAAAAAATTTTTTTTGACTGTTTCATAATAACAATTTAAAACACATTGTTCAGGTATACAGAAATATTGTACAGCTATACAAAAATATTTTCTTTCTTTATATCCTTATTCATAAGCTTTTTCCATTTTAGCATTATTTATTTAGTGTTTTTTTTTTTTTTTTTTGAGATGGAGTTTCGCTCTTGTTACCCAGGCTGGAGTGCAATGGCGCGATCTCGGCTCACCGCAACCTCCGCCCCCTGGGTTCAGGCAATTCTCCTGCCTCAGCCTCCTGAGTAGCTGGGATTACAGGCACGTGCCACCATGCCCAGCTAATTTTTTTGTATTTTTAGTAGAGACGGGGTTTCATCATGTTGACCAGGATGGTCTCGATCTCTTGACCTTGTGATCCACCTGCCTCGGCCTCCCAAAGTGCTGGGATTACAGGCTTGAGCCACCGCGCCCGGCCTACTTAGTATTTTTTTTAAAAACTTTCTTTTTAAAAATTAAAACAAAAATAATACAAACACACATATTAGACCTGGCATTCTGATAAGGTTTGGCTGTGTCCCCACGCAAATCTCTTTTTGAATTGTAGCTTCCATAATCCCCAGGTGTCATGGGAGGACTCCATGGGAGGTAATTGAACCCCAGGGGTGGGTTTTCCCCATACTGTTCTTGTGATAGTGAATAAGTCTCATGAGATCTGGCGGCTTTCTAAAGGGCAGTTTCCTTGCACATGCTCTCTTGGCTGCTGCCATGTAAGATGTGCCTTTGGTCCTCCTTCACCTTCTGCCATGATTATGAGGCTTCCCCAGCCATGTGGAACTGTGAGTCCATTAAACCCCTTTTTCTTTATAAATTACCAAGTCACGGGTATTTCTTCATAGCGGTATGAAAATGGACTAATACACATACGCAAGATCAGAATAATCAGCATCAATGTCTTCCACCTCCATATCTTGTCCTCCTGGAAGGTCTGTCTTCAGGGACAATAACATGCGTGGAGCCATCATCTCTCCTATGATATGTGTATCTATATTTCTCTTTCTTGATACTTTTATAATCTTTCCATCAGTGTTCTGAATTTCACAGTGATGAGTCTTGGGATGTATGTGTATGGCTTGTTCCTAACATTGAGCACTTAGTTGCCTTTTTAATCTAAGATATATCCTTCAATTTCTTACAGATTAGGAAATTGAGAGTAAGGCAATTAAATAACCCGCCAGACTGCACAGCTAAGGGACAGAGCCAAGACTGTTTGACTTCCAAATTCTGTGTGTAGTGCATAAAGTTTAGCATAGCACTTCTGCTTGTCCCTAATTAAAGTGCCCAGGCGGATACAGACAAAAGTGACTCAAGGCACATGCTGAAGCCACCCAGTGCCTCTAAACTATTTTCTTTGCTTTCACATTTTCTGCAAAATAGGTTTTGTAGACCTTAATGTTCTTATTTTTCTCAACTTTCAGCCTTTCTTAAAGCTTCCTCTTCCCTTTATAGCCTATCAACAACTCAGCTCACACACATCAGGGTCCCATATACTTGACATGTGCCTATCTAACTGATAGTATTCTCACTGAGCGTGGATATTAGCACATCTCACTCAGCATGGATATTAGCACATCTACAGTTACAGTGACTCCCATTTCCTGCACAGGGGTTATAACATCTATACATATGTGAGAAGAGGGAGTTTGCCACAAAATATTACTAGATTTTTTAGTCTGTAGCATGTGATTGCACAGCTTGCTCATAGGCAAAAACTCGTTAGCCATCTAAATTCATTTAGTTTTATTAGTTGTTATCTTAAATCAAAAAGTTAGGGATAACTACATTTTGATGCTCCCTAAGCCACTTCTGATGGAATAAGCCCAGTACTCATCTGAAAATGACACTTGTATAATAACTGCTTATAAAACAAAACAGGGGATTAAAACTATAAGCTTTCATTTTAATGTTCAAGTACATAAAAGGAACCAAAATAATAATGCAGATATCCTTTGTTATACAGAAGCTGCTTGTGTAGAATTTTGGAGATAATAGAATTAAAAGACCGAGGAAAGACCTTGATATCCGATGAGGCAAATGAAAAAGAAAAGTACCTGTCATTGGCAGTGCCTTGCTTATGCACAGTTACATATCTGTAGAATAACAGACTCACATTTTGTAGCCATGATTCATTTGAAGAGATCACAGAACTGAGAACTTGGGTTAAACAGCATAACATCATGGTTAAAGGTCCAGGGTCTGGACCCCACACTGTTAGGTCCGAATCTTGGCTTTACTACTTACCAGTTATTTGATGCTGGACAAGTTACTTATCTTTGTTGCTTAGTTTTCTTGTAAAGTGATAATGGCAATAACTTGATAGGATTGGCAGGAGGATTGAATTAATTAATAGTTTTAGAGTATTTGAAAGCGTATCTGCTATATAAATATGGTAGACACATATGTTATATGTTTTTTTTAGATAAAGGTCTATAAAAGAGATAACTGTCATCATTTACTTACTTAAAATACTGAGGACTTAGAAAGTCGGTTAAATCAAATGGTTTTACTTTAAAAACAAACATGAACATGCTAAAATCCATTCTTTCATCTTCTGCAACTGTAAATTCACAAATGCTACAAGTATCTGAAGAGGGTTTGCACCAACGTGCTCTGGCATTCTTGGCTGTGAAGAGTTGGTGATGGCCACTGCAGACCATATTCACATTGCTGTGCAGGACAGGAGAGCTCCTTCTCCTTCTTTGGTAGTAACTTTTCCAAAGGTACCTGAATTCTCCAACTGAGTAGTTGGAATGCAATCAAATTCCCTGTGGGAGAATAAGAGGATAAATGACTCACCCCAAGCTCATAGGTAGTCAAGATATATTCGTTTTAGAGCAACAAGTTTAACATTTTAACGCAGTAGATTTTAGTGTTTTCATGTAGACATTTCAATGGGGCAACTGGAGTGATATAAAGTCTATCAAAATAAAATTTTCATTTTGATACACATTACAGACCTCAATCCACTATTTCTGACCCCTAAGAATATAACCCTTTTAAGGTATGCTCTTTCAGACATACTCTGAAATTGGGACAGGTGCTTAATTTTCTTCACACAAGCAATACTCTTTCAGAAGATTACTCGAAAATCTTCTAAAAGTTGAAACTGGTACTTAATATGTGTAGCACATTTTTGAAAACCTGAGATTTAAAAAGTGCTAGAAATATATGACTGGTATCACTTTAAAAAATTAGTAACAATATAAAGGCACAGTTCCTTCTAATCAATTATTTAAAAGCAAACTTTCTTATGCTATGTCAAGAATTCTATTGCTGTTGTTTTATAAAACATCACATATAAGAAATAAGAAACTTCCTTCTAAAAATGTTGTTATGCTGCCCATTTAAAAGCTTGGTAAGTATAGGTTTTAAAATGTAAGTAAGCATTGTGAAAAGAGTTTATGCTCAGTAACCAGACTTAATGAAATGATCTGTAGTAACTGATTCTGTGATAACCAGACTATTACTCAATAGATAATTTTTGTCTTAAAAAGCATACATAGCTGAGAACTTTAGTCTTTCAGTTATTTGCCAAAAAAATTGGATGTTTATATTTTATTTGGAACAATTTTCACTCTGTTCCCCACCAAATGTCACTAGAAACTATGAGGGTCAAATATAAGTTTTTTATGTTATAGATGAATGTTGATGAACAAATGGACAAATGGTGCCTAAACTCTTTGTTCCAAATCACTCCAAGTGCCCGCCAGCGAAGTGCTCCAGTCCCACAGTTATACTTTGTCATGTCCCTCCTGCTACCCCTCTCCCACCTATCTGGGATGTTCTTCCCTTAAATACCAACATAGTTGTTTCATTCTCTCCTTTAGATCTTTACTAAACGTCATCTTCTCAGGCAGGCTTCCTCACTATCCTTTCTAAAATTCCATCTGTTCCTTTCACCTCACATTCTTTCCCTCCTTTTCTTCAGTACTTGTCACTCTTAAACTTGTTTATATGGGTCTTCCTCCCCTTCAAACCATAAGCTCCTTAAGGACAGAAGCTTTGAAGGTCTAGTTTATGGCCATATCTATAGGGCCTAGAATAGTGTCTGGCACATAGTAGGCATTTAATAAATATTCAGTGAATGAGAAAATGAGTCCAAAAACTTTTGTATATGACATTGTACTTATGAGTATGTGTGATATCCTGGAAATAAATGCATTTCAAAAAAAAATAATGAAGCCACAATTTAAATAACAGATATGTAGAACAAATCATTATTTTTGCGACATTCTGTGCATTTCAAAGGCTATGCTGTTCTGGTTTTTTCCTTCTTTAGGCTTTCTTTCTCTTCTTTTTTTTTTTTTTTAACATAGCCATTATTTTCAGAAACAGCTCTGTTGGACTCTGCCTAATTTTTGTTCAAGGCTCTATTGTACAGGAATCTGTCTTTGAGGATGCTGACCTTCTTTTCCGTCATTGTCTTGCTTTTTATTTTATACTGTGCTCTTCCTTTGGGACTCAGTCTCTCGAAAGGTTTTCATATATAGATAAAATTGGATTTGTTTAATGACTTTTAATAAGGTGCTGTAATTTAAAATTTAACAAAATCCATGTGTGAAAGTAGTGCTCTTTCTTTGTGTAGCTAGGTCCACTGAGTGATTGTAGTAAAAGACACTACTGTGTTGGTACAGATTTCTGTTAGGTACTCAGTTCTGCTGCATGAAACAGAAAACCCAGATAATAGTGGCTTAAACAAGATAGGGGCTTATTTTTCTTATGTAATGAAAAGTCTGGGTGCTGGTATTAGCTTGGTGGCTGAGGGTGTCAGGACTGTGATTTCTGCTATTCTTTCAGCCCTTTTCTTAAGATTTCAAGAAGGAAAAAGGAGGGAAAAAAGACAAAAATGGCTGTCAGCTGAGTCAAATTCCCTTTCTTGGAAGCTTCTCCAAACACCCTAACTTTCATTTCCAAGCATTGGCCTGCACCATATCCCTGGGCCACCCCTATCTGCAAGGGAGGTTGCTTTTTCTTCCGTTGGAGCCAACAAAATTGGAATTCCATTAGCAAAGAAAGGGTGAATAGATATAGAGGAGGCAGCCAGCGATCTCTGACAGAGTAAAATATACCTAAAAGGTAAATAAAATTTTTATCTGCCTTTTTTAGAAATGAAATTGACTAGGCCACATCACCTGCAGGTAGTGTTTGGAAAATTATGTTTCAAGTTTTTAGAAAGTGTGGATGTAAAATATTCCTTATAATATTGTGCAAATGTAGAGTAAGCAAAGACGATAGCTTAAGTTCAACACTAAAGAACCATTTGTATGACATCCATGTGGTTCTATCTGTTGAAAGACATTGCCCAGAAATAGTTCTAACTGTAAGATTTAAATTATAATTCACAGTAATTCTAGATAGGTCAGGGTGGATCATATAGACTATAAAATATGGTCATGTATAATAATTATTTAAGCTTTGTTAATTAATATTTACAATTAGTATTTGGAAAGGTAGATTCTATAATAATTAAAACAATTATATTTTGTAAACATTAACAGTTTAGAATATTTGTAGCTCATCTGTTTGATAACTAAAACAGATAAAAATATCTGAAATAATGAGTTTACATGCCTTAAGTTGTTACTGATTCATTTAGAATTACTTAATGCAGAGTAATTTAAATTTTTTTTCTATCTCATAATTTAATTCTTTAAAGTTGTAGTAGCTCAGGAAATTGGTTGGGAAGTCATTGGCAGGGATGAATTATTTTTTAGGATAAACTTTAGGGTGTTTAATTTATGTTTCTTTTATTCTAGTAACAAGTTAGGAAATGACTTTAGGGGGTTTATCATAATGCATAAAAATATTAAATGGAATGAAAGAAATAAAGTCTCTAAAGAAGTAACAGACTTCAGTTTTTAAAATATTGTGTATAGTTATACAACAATGTGTTTTAATCCCAGGGGAAAAGTATTTTGGATCTTATTCTTCCTTAATTTTAAATGAATGGGAATTTTACTGAGTTTAAATTAGCATTGCACATTGAATTGCAGTTGTCTTCATTTTTCTTTATTTTAAATGATGGATAAAGAGAGCTGTCTTATTTTCTATAATCTTGTGGTTTAGAAAATGAATCGTAGGTATAATGATATTTTAGATTAAGTAAGGCTCAGGGGACATAAGTGTGACTCACACATCGTTTTTGTGTTCAAGAAGCATCTAGTCTAATAGGAGAAACATGTCTGAGACATTTACTTCCTTTGTAGCTAAGGGCTGTCTTCGTCCTTTCTGGACAAAGAGAGCTCCTTTCTTTAGAGCTACAGAATATCATAAACTGGGTAGCTTGAAAACCACAAACATTTATTTCTCACAGTTCTGGAGCCTGAGAAGTCCCAGATCAAGGTGCTGGTAGATTCTGTGTCTAATGAGGGCTCACTTCTTAGTTCATAGATTGCTGTAATCTTGCTGTGTCCTTGCATGACAGAAGCAGCAAGGGAGTTCTCTGGGGTCTCTTTTATAAGGACATTGATCCCATTTATGAGGCCAGAGCCTTAACCACATCCCAAAGGCCCCAACTCCTAAACCCATCACTTTGGAGGTTAAGATTTTAACATAAACATTTTAGGAGGACACAAACATTCAGACCATAGGGTTTATGCTAGAGGTATGAACAAAGAGCCGTGGGGGTCTGGAGGAGGGCAGATGGTGCCAAGGAGATTAAGGGAAGAAGAGGACATTTGACCTGGATCTTGAAGTTATTTTACCAGATGAAAGATTAAGGGATAGACATTCAGGGAGGGAACAAGTAATACAGAGGGACAGTTCCCTAAATGGACCCTCAGTGGGGAGGAACAGTTAAAGGTGGTGCTTTAAAATAAGTTGAGGCTGACTGTGAAGGGCCTTGTATGTCTTGCTAAGGATTTTGGATCTTACTCATAGGCAGTGAAGGACTTACAGAGTTTTTAGGCAGCACAGTGATAGGAATAAATTCTGTTTTCATCGATATAACTGTAATGACAGTTCAGATGGTGGACTGGGGCAGATATGATTGTTGACAAGGAGACCACCAGGAGGCTTTTATAGCAGCCTAGTTGTGATGATTGGAGCATGAACAGAAAAAATAGTCATGAGGACATAATTGAGAAGGTGGTTTTGGGAAATATTTCTCTTAGAACTAGGCATCTGCGCCCATTCAAAAATGGGCGAAGGATATGAACAGATACTTTACAAAAGAAGACATACGGGAGGCCAAGAAACATATGAAAAAATGCTCATCATCACTGGTCATCAGAGAAATGCAAATCAAAACCACATTGAGATAACATCTCACACCAGTTAGAATGGCGATCATTAAAAAATCTGGAAACAACAGATGCTGGAGAGGATGTGGAGAAATAGGAACACTTTTACACTGTTGGTGGGAATGTAAATTAATTCAACCATTGTGGAAGACAGTGTGGCGATTCCTCAAGGACCTAAAAATAGAAATCCCATTTGACCCAGCAATCCCATTACTGGGTATATATCCAAAGGATTATAAATCATTCTACTACAAGGACACGTGCACACGAATGTTCATTGCAGCAGTGTTTACAATAGCAAAGACCTGGAACCAACCCAAATGCCCAATGATGATAGACTGGATTGGGAAAATGTGGTTCATATACACCGTGGAATATTACGCAGCCATCAAAACCGATGAGTTCACGTCCTTTGTAGGGACATGGATGAACCTGGAAACCATCATTCTCAGCAAACTGACACAAGAGCAGAAAATCAAACACCGTATATTCTCACTCATAGGCAGGTGTTGAACAATGAGAACACATGGACACAGGGAGGGGAGCACTACACACTGGGGCCCGTTGGGGGGAAATGGGGGAGGGGTCGGGGGGTGGGGAGGTGGGAAGAGATAGCATGGGGAGAAATGACAGATACAGGTGAGGGGACAGAAGGCAGCAAAGCACACTGCCATGTGTGTACCTATGCAACAATCTTGCATGTTCTTCACATGTACCCCAAAACCTAAAATGCAATAAAAAAAAAAATAAAAAAAAATAAAAAAAAAGAACTAGGCATCTGCTTGTAGAAGTATGTGTGTTTGGGCGCAGGGGTCATGAGTACTTAGATTTGAGTATAACCCTGATGTTTCTAGCTTGGAAAATGATATAGGTATTATCTAATGAGTTTAAAAATTTAGAAAGAAATGCAGTTATTTTGAAGCAAAATAATAAGCCCAATTTGTAACATTATTTTTTAGGAGTATCTGTATAGGAGACAGCTGGAGATATGAATTTGGAAATAAGAGTTAGAGAGAAAAAGACAGAGAGAGAGAGAGAGAGAGAGAGAGAGAGAGAGGGAGAGATATTCTGGAGTTACTCTCACAAAGGTAATTGTTAAAGCTCTGGGAGGAAGGTGTCTTATCTAAATTTTGCACATAAAGTGAGACCGAGAGAGGTTAGAGACTTGTTTAAGGTCACTGGAGATAATAGGGTAAAAAGTCAACATTGAATCTAATCCAGGTCCTCTGATACCCTGGCCAGTTATATAATTTTTTTGGACCCTCAGTTTCTTTACATGTAAAATGAGGATAATGGTTTTTCTTATGATAGTTATAATTAAGTAATATAATATGTATATGCAGTAACATGCAGTGACACAGGATCACAATCAGACAGTCATTAAAGGAATGTTAATTTCCCTCCCACTTTCCTTCTTTTGTTTACAAATGCTGTTGTTTGTTGACAAAGTGTCTCTTTGACCAAACTTTAGACAGGCTTTTCTGAACCATCTTTCAACTAGGGTTCTGTCTTCCAGCCTGCTGAGTCTGGTCTTAGCAAGAGTCCTGTTAAGGTAGTTTACAGAATGTACCTCCACTCTTGGTATCTGATAACTCCTGATATCTGATTACATTTCTCACCTGCCACCCTTGATATCTGATCCTCCTGAACTAACTTCAGCCGAAATTGTGTTAAGATGGTTTAGCAAGAATTCCCCTACACTTGATGCTTCTTCTTAGTAATTTTCTATCCATTGACACCCCTCACTTCCTAATCCTTGGCTATAAATTCCCAACTACTTTTACTGTGTTTGGAATTGAGCGTAATTTCTCTCTTTTATTGTAACAGTCTTGACACCTATTGCAATAGTCTTGAATAAAGTCTTCTTTACCATTTCAACAAGTGTTAGAATAATTGTTTTTCTTTAACAGGACCTGAATATGACTGTACCTATTAATATTCCAAGAGGTTCAGTAATTAGACAGCTTTCTATATGTCTAGCATGACACCCTTACTATCCAGGGCTCAGAGTTCAAATATGGGTCAAAACCAGAAAGCACCAAATGGGCATCAAATTGAAGCTGGGAGACAATAAATAGGATTGTGTGAGCAGTCAAGGTTGAAGGTATGAGTCATCAGAAAATAGGGAAAGCTGAACAATCAAGCCAGAGCTGTAGTTGCAAGACAGCCTGGCAACTGGGGAAATAGCCAAGATCATGGGGAATAAGAGTAGGAGAAGCAGGTGTTAAAGTGATCTGAGTAATTTTACAGGATGAGAATTTTTTCTTTCCCAGGAATGCTTTTAACAAGTTAAATGCTTTTTGTCTCCATGCGAAGCCTTTTTGGCTACCATGGAATCTTATCCACATACTCTGCAGGGGATAGAACTTGGCTATGTTGTTCATTAAGCATATTTTCAACTCAGCACAATGAAGACCATTGTCCTAGATGACCAGCTGGGGAAATGGATTATGTAATTACGAAAAGCTGAGATTTGATCCAAGATGGCCGTATAGGAACAGCTCTGGAGTGCAGTTCCCAGCAAGAACAACGCAGAGGGTGAGTGCCCACTGCATTTCCAAACAAATTTTCACTGTCCACAGACCAGGAGATTCCTGAGCTGAAAAGCTCCATGAGTGTTCAGCATGGCAGTTTCAGCCTGTGCTGGGTTGGCACACAGAAACTCACACAAATCTGGGCCATCATATCAACTGGTGCCTGGAACGCCTGGGAGACAGAGCTGCCCATTCAGCTGAAAGGGATGGGGCAGAGACAGGGAGCCAGGTGATCTGCCTCGGTGGCTTCCACCCCCACAAAACAAGCAATCTGAAAGGCCCTTGATTGAGACTTTCACAGCAAGTGCAGCTGGACCCAAGATGGTCCAGCTCAGTGTGGGGAAGGGCGACCTCCACTACTGAGGTAGTTCACACAGCAGCTAGGCAGAGCCTGTGGCAGCTCAGCAACACCTCTGCTAGCAGACTGTGACTAGACTACTCCGTGTGGGGCAGTGCATCTTTGAAAAAAGGCAGCAGCATGCCAGGAACTTATAAATAAAGCTGATCTTCCTAGGACAGAGCACCTGGAAAAGAGGCAGTTATGAGTTCTGCTGCAGCAGACCTAAATGTACCTGCCCAGCAGCTCTGCACAGAAAACAGAGTTCTGAGCACAGCACTTGAGCTCCTATAAGGGACAGACTGTTTCCTCAAGGGGCTCCCAATCCCTGTAGATTCAAAGAGACACTTCATAAAGGAGAGCTCAGGCTGACATCTGGCAGGTACCCTTCTGGGACTCAGATAACAGACGAATAAACCAGCAGCAACCCTTACTGTTCTGCAGCCCCTGCAGGTGATCCCCAGGCAAGCAGGGTCTGGAGTGGACCTCCAGCAGTCCTGCAGCAGAGGGGCCTGACTGTTAGAAGGAAAACTAAGAAACAGAAATAAATAACTTCATCAGCAACAAAAAGGATGTGCACTCAGAGACCCCATCCAAAAGTCACCAACTACAAAGACCACAGGTAGATAAAGCCACTAAGATGGGAAGAAACCAGGGCAAAAAGGATGAAAACACCAAAAACCAGAACACCTCTCCTCCTCCAAAGGATCACAACTTCTCACCAGCTAGGGATCAAAGATGGATGGAGAATGAATCTGATGAACTGACAGAAACAGGCTTCAGAAGGTGGGTAATAACAAACTTCTCAGAGCTAAAAGAACATGTGCTAACCCAATGCAAAGAAATTAAGCACCTAGAAAAAATATTAGATGAGATGCTAATTAGAATAAACAGTTTAGAGAAGAACAAAAATGACTTGATGGAGTGGAAAAACACAGCATGAAGCATACATAAGTTTCAATAGGTGAATTGACCAAGCAGAAGAAACGATGTCAGAGATTGAAGATTAACTCAATGAAGTAAAAGGAGAAGGCAAGAATAGAGAGAAAAGAGTGAAAAGAAATGAACAAAGCCTCCAAGAAATATGGAATTATGTGAAAAGACCTAATCTAAGTTTGACAGGTGTACCTGAATGTGACAGACAGAATGAATCCCAGCTGGAAAACACTCTTCAGGATATTATCCAGGAGAACTTCCCCAACCTAGCAAGGCAGGCCACCATTCAAGTTCAGGAAATACAGAGAACACCACAAAGATATTCCTCAAGAAGAGCAACCCCAAGGCACATAATTGTCAGATTCACCAGGGTTGAAATGAAGGAAAAAATGCTTACAGGCAGCCAGAGAGAAAGGTCAGGTTACCCACAAAGGGAAGCCCATCAGACTCACAGTGGATCTCTCGGCAGAAACCCTACAAGCCAGAAGAGAGTAGGGACCAATATTCAACATCCTTAAAGAAAAGAACTTTCAACCTAGAATTTCATATCCAGCCAAACTAAGCTTCATAAGCGAAGGAGAAAGAAAATCCTTTATAGGCAAGCAAATGCTGAGAGATTTTGTCACCACCAGGCCTGTCTTACAAGAGCTCCTGAAAGAAGCACAAAATAAGGAAATGAAAAACCAGTACCAGCCACCCCAAAAATGTACCAAATGGTAAAGACCATTGACACAATGAAAAAAATGCATCAACTAATGGGTCAAACATCCAGCTAGCATCAAAATGGCAGGAGCAAATTCACACACAACAATATTAACCTTCCATGCAAATGGGCTAAATGCCCCAATCAAAAGACACAGACGGACAAATTGGATAAAAAGTCAAGACCCACTGGTGTGCTGTACTCTGGAAACCCATCTCACATGCAAGGACACATATAGGCTCAAAATAAAGGGATGGAGGAAGATTTATTAAGCAAATGGAGAGCAAAAACAAGCAGGAGTTGCAATCCTAGTCTCTGATAAAATGGATTTTAAACCGACAAAGATGCAAAGAGACAAAGAAGGGCATTACATAATGGTAAAAGGATCAATGAATCAAGAAGAGCTAAGGATCCTAAATATATATGCACCCAATACAGGACCACCCAGGTACATAAAGCAAGTTCTTAATGACCTACAAAGAGACTTAGACTCCCACACAATAATAGTGGGAGACTTTAACACTCCACCGTCAATATTAGACAGATCAATGTGACAGAAAATTAACAAGGATAGCTAGGACTTGAACCCAGACCTAGACCAAGCAAACCTAATAGACATTTACAGAAATCTCCACCTCAAATCCACAGAATATACATTCTTCTCAGCACCGCATTGCACCTACTCTAAAATTGACCACATAATTGGAAGTAAATCACTCCTCAGCAAATGCAAAAGAACGGAAATCATAACAAACAGTCTCTCAGACCACAGGGCAATGAAATTAGAACTCAGAATTAAGAAACTAACTCAGAACCGCAGAACTTCATGGAAACTAAACAACTGGCTCCTGAATGTCAACTGGATAAACAATGAAATGAAGACAGAAATAAAGATGTTCTTTGAAACCAACGAGAATGAAGACACAATGTACCAGAATCTCTGGGACAAATTTAAAGCAGTGTCTAGAGGAAAAGTTATAGCAATAAATGTCCACATGAGAAGCAAGGAAAGATCTGAAATCGATATCGTATCATCATAATTGAAAGAGCTAGAGGAGCAAGATCGAAACAACTCAAAAGCTAACAGAAGACAAGAAATAACCAAGATCAGAGCAGAACTGAAAGAGAAAGAGACACAAAAACCCTTCAACAAAATCAGTAAATCCAGGAGTTGGTTTATTGAAAAGATCAACAAAATAGACAGACTGCTAGCCAGATTAATAAAAAAGAAAAGGGAGATGAAACAAATAGATGCTATAAAAAACGATAAAGGGGATATCACCACTGATTCCACAGAAATACAACTGCAGTCAGAGATTACGACAAACAACTCCATTCACATAAACCAGTAAACCTGGAAGAAATTGAAAAATTCCTGGACACTTTCACCCTCCTAAGCCTAAACCAGAAAGAAATTGAAACCTTGAATAGATAAGTAACAAGGGCTGAAGTTGAGGCAGCAGTTAATAGCCTACCATCCAAAGAAAGTCAGGGTCTAGATGGGTTCACAGCCGAATTCTACCAGACATACAAAGAGGAGCTGATACCATTGCTTCTGAAACTATTCAAAACAATCCCAAAAGAGGGAATCCTCCCCAAATCATTTTATGAGACCAACATCATCCTGATACCAAAACCTGGCAGAGACTCAACAAAAAAAGAAAACTTCAGGCCAATCTCCATGGTGGACACAGATGTAAAATCTTCAATAAAATGCTGGCAAACTGATTGCAACAGCACATCAAAAAGCTTATCCATCACGATGAAGTAGGCTTCATTCCAGGGATGTGAGGCTGGTTCACCATATGCAAGTCTATAAACGTAATACACCACGTAAACAGAACCAAAGACCAAAACCACATGATTATCTCAATAGATGCAGAGAAGGCCTTCAACAAAATTCAACAGCCATTTATGCTAAAAACTCTCAATAAACTAGGTATCGAAGGAACATATCTCAAAACAATAAAAGCTATTTATGACAAACGTACAGCCAATATCATACTGAACGGGCAAAATCTTGAAGCATTCCCTTTGAAATCTGGCACTAGACAAGGATGCCCTCTGTCACCACTCCTATTCAATATAGTATTTGAAGTTCTAGCTATAGCAATTAGGCCAGAAAAAAAATAAAGCATATTCAATTAGGAAAAGAGGAAGTCAAATTATCTCCATTAGTAGACGACATGATTGTATATTTAGAAGACCGTATCATCTCAGACCAAAATCTCTTTAAACTGATAAGCAATTCAGCAAAGTCTCAGGATACAAAATCAATGTGCAGAAATCACAAGCATTTCTATACACCAATAACAGACTAACAGAGAGCCAAATCATGAGTGAACTCTCATTCACAACTGCTACAAAGATAATAAAATACCTAGAAATACAACTAACAAAGGATGCAGAGCACCTCTTCAAGGAGAATTACAAGCCACTGCTCAAGGAAATAAGAGAGGACACAAACAGATGAAGAAACATTCCATGCTCATGGTTAGGAAGAATCAATATAGTGAAAATGGCCATACTGCCCAAAGTAACTTATAGATTCAACACTATCCCCATCAAGTTACCAATGACCTTCTTCACAGAACTGGAACAAACCACCTTAAACTTCATATGGCACTAAAAGAGAGGCTGCATAGCCAAGACAATCCTAAGCAAAAAGAACAAAGCCGGAGGCATCATGCTACCTGATTTCAAACTATACTGCAAGGCTACAGTAATCAAAACAGCATGGTACTGGTACCAAAACAGCGACATGGACCAATGGAACAGAAGAGAGGTCTCAGAAGCAACCCCACACATCTACAATCATCTGATCTTTGACAAACCTGACAACAAGCATGGGGAAAGGATTCCCTGTTTAATAAATGGTGTTGGAAAAACTGGCTAGCAGTGTGCAGAAATCAGAAACTGGACCCCTTCCTGACAACTTACACTAAAATTAACTCAGATGGATTAAAGACTTAAACATAAGACCCAATGCCATAAAAACCCTAGAAGAAAACCTAGGCAAAACCATTCAGGACATAGGCATAGGCAAGGACTTCATGACTAAAACACCAAAAGCATTGGCAACAAAAACAAAATAGACAAATGAGAACTAATTAAACCCCAGAGCTTCTGTACAGCAAAGGAAACAATCATTAGAGTGAACTGGCAACCAACAGAATGGGAAAAAATTTTTGCAATCTACCCATTGGACAAATAATATCCAGAATCTACAAAGAACTAAAAAAGATTTACAAGAAAAAAACAAACAAACCCATCCAAAAGTGGGTGAAGGGTATGAATAGAGAGTTTTCTAAAAAAGACATATATGAGGCCAACAAACATATGAAAAAATTCTCATCATCACTGATTATTAGAGAAATGCAAATCAAAACCACATTGAAATACCGTTTCATGCCAGTTAGAATGGTGATCATTAAAAAATCTGGAGACAAGAGATGCTGTAGAGGATGTGGAGAAATAGGAACACTTTTACACTGTTGGTGGGAGTGTAAACTAGTTTAACCATTGTGGAAGACAGTGTGGTGATTCTTCAAGGATCTAGAAATAGAAATTCCATTTGACTCAGCAATCCCATTACTGGATATATACCCAAAGGATTATAAATCCTTCGATTATAAAGACACATGCACAAGTATGTTCATAGCAGCACTGTTTACAATAGTAAAGACCTTGAAGCAACCCAAATGCCCGTCAACTGGACATAGGAAAATGACTGGACAAGGAACTAGACTGGACAAGGACATAGACTGGACAATGAAAATGTGGTACATATACAACATGAAATAGTATGCTGCCATAAAAAATGATGAGTTTGTGTCCTTTGTAGGGATATGTATGAATCTGGAAGCCATCGTTCACAGCAAACTGACACAAGAACAGAAAATCAAACACTGCATGTTCTCACTCATAAGCGGGTGACGAACAATGAGAACACATGGGCACAGGGAGGGGAGCATCACACACTGGGCTTTGTTGGGGGGTGCCAAGGGAGGGATAGCTGGCTGGGGGTGAGGAGGTCGGTGAGGGATAAATGGGGAGAAATGCCAGATATAGGTGATGGGCAGATGGAGGCAGCAAACCACATAGGCATGTATGTACCTATGCAACAATCCTGCATAATCTGCACATGTACCCCAGAACTTAAAGTATAATTAAAAAAATGAAAAAAAAAAGCTGAGATTTAACACTTATGCCAGTATTATGTGTGTGTGTGTGTGTTTGAGAGTGTGTGTGTGTGTGTGTACATATATATATTTATTTAATTAGACATAGGCTCTTGCTCTGCTAGCCAGGCGGGAGAGCAGTGGCGGTCATAGCTCTCGCTGTAGCCTTAAACTCCTGGGCTCAAGCATCTTCCTGCCTCAGTCTTCCAAGTAGCTGAAACTACAGGTGTGCACCACCATGCCTGGCTAATTTTTAAAATCTTTTGTAGAGATGTGGGTCTCGCTATGTTGTCCATACTCGTCTTGAAATCCTGGCCTGAGGTAACTATTATTCATTTTAAATGCCCAAATAGAATCACATTACTCAATTTTAAAATTATCTTTCCATAACTGATTTTTCCGATAATCTAGTAGGTATTGGGTGATGGGAGGACTTCAGGGCTTCCATCAGGAATGCCAGTGATCTGTGTTATAGGTATGTGAAAGGCCTGGTGGACAGAATTCTAGTGTTTTCAGTGCCCCTTACCTCTCTTGAGTATGCAAGACTGACCTTAGGAGAAGGTGGAATAGACAGCAAGGAGAGTTTCAAGGGGCATGAATGTTTGGAGCAGAATCAAAAGAGCAGAAAGTAGTTCAGCAGCTACAGCAAATCAGGGTGTATTCACTGGAGTGTCAAGGATCAGAAAGGTATGCAAGTGTGAAAGTTGGCAATTTGGAAGAGATAGTGAAAACTCTAAAAAGACTGGAGAAAGGGCTCTTATGAGGTCCTTAGGGTGTTACCTTTGCAACATTATATAAAACATTGATAAAGATTTCTCACAAGATAAAGAAAAATTGAACATGGACTAAAAATGTAATGATTGTACTGTTGGCATAATTTGTATGGATTTATTCAGGAGGATATGCTAACTATATTTATGGCCCAGGTGAGAAAGAAGAGGGACAGAGAAAGACTGGAGGACAGGCCACTATATGTGCTATGCTCTATGGGATCCTGCAGAGAGCCTGGGCTAAGAGGCACTGCCCCAGTGTCCATTCTCAGGAAGGGACAGGAACACTGAACTCCTGGCTTCCAGTTTTGTGTGTGCCTTTGGGCAAGTGGGCTTCCTTAGTCACATAAACTCCCCTTCCTCCAGTTCTAGGGACAAAGATAATCAACAATTAACTACATATCTCTGGGCAAATGTTTGTATTTAGTTGTAATCAGAATGATGGAACTGAATTATGATATTAGGGATTACTTTACCATGATAATATTAACTGATATTTTGGAAAGTCATCCAGATAGTCCAATCTTGAGAGACTAACTTGCTCATAAAATAAGTTGATAAGAAACAATATGTGTGATTTTTCTCTGAAGTACAAACTTTCAGGAGAGAGGTAGAATGAATTCCCTTCTCTATTCTTACCGTGTTCATAACCTCATCGTATTAGTTAAGTCTCTGAATGTTTCCTACTCTGTAAAGTGAAGAGAGCTATACATATGTCAAAAATATGTGAAGATGATACATTAAAGAAGACTATCACAGTAGAAGGTGGTTTTTGATAAAAGTGAGTTTCCAAAAAAAATCTTTCAATTTAATATGGTCATCTTGATAATTATCAGATTTTTGGCTTTTCAGCAGCCTTTGCCAAAATAAGATTCAGAATAGTTAACCCCATCCTTCCAAATCCCCCAGCCCATTCTGTTTTTCACCGTGGCACAGGACAATTAAACGTTTGCTGGTGTGGGGTTTGTGAAGTGATCTCTTCCAGAGACACTCAGAACAGACTGTTGAGACTTCTCTAAGCCACAGGCAATTACAGAATTTACTCCACCTCCACTTTGCCCTTGAATCTGACCTTTCTAGTTGTAGAAATGGTCAGGCTCTGGGCTATCAGTTGCTTGTTTTATTTTAAAAACTGTTATCATTTCTTTTATAAACCCACAAAAATGCTTCTAGAAAAGTTAGAGAACTCATAGAAACAACTACAAAATTCCTTTTTTATGCACATATATGTATGTGTTTCAACACAATTCAAATTATGCTACATAAAAATTATTTGCTAAGTTGCTGTTATCTGTACATTTTTTTGCATGTATAGGTATTTCTGCTAAAATGGAGTGTATACATTTCCAAGAAACCTTATATTTGGCAAAATTGTACACTAAAAATGACAGGAAGTAATTGGAAAATAAGGTTAGGGCAGAGTATTCAAAGTCCAAGCGAATTTGCAGCCAGGGCACCAGCAAAAACAATTGCTAGTACCTGCGTAGATAATATAGACTGCCAGACAGACAATTCAACATTACTGCAGGCTGGTATGTGAGAGATTTAAAAAATGCCAAGACAATAGAGTGGTAATGCCATCAACTCTTTAATCAGAACAGGAAGGAGCTTGCTCTGCGAAAGTATGCATAGTACAGATAGAAAGAGATTTCTGAGCCACTGGGGCTACCGTCAAGGTAGGCATTGGCAACCTGGAATCTCCCATAAGCTGAGAGCTGCACCTTTCTCACCTCTCTGGGGCTGTGTCTCCCTAAGTAGAAAGGTCTGCGAACAAACCTTTTTAACAAATTTATTTATTTGTTTTTCAACTTTTTATTATGATAAATTTTAAACATACTTTGAGGTAAAAAAAATATATATAATGCATTCAAAATCTAGCTTCAAAAATTATATTTTTCCAATCCTGTTGCATCGATCTGTATTTTTACCTGCTAATAACTCAGCATATATTCATACCAGATAAAAACTTTAAAAACCTATAAATATAATGCCACTTTCCCACCTAATAAAATTGATCAAAATTTTTGATATCATCTAATATCAAATTCATGTTCGAGTTTTTTCCAGTTAAAAAAAATCAGCTGGGTGTGGTGGCTCATGCCTGTAATCCCAGTACTTTGGGAGGCCGAGGTGGGCAGATCATGAGGTAAAGAGATCGAGAGCATCCTGGCCAACATGATGAAACCCAGTGTATACTAAAAATACAAAAAAAAAAAAAAAAGTTAGCTGAATATGGTGTGCCTGTAGTCCCAGCTACTGGGGAGGCTGAGGTAGAACAAGAGCTTGAACCCGGAGGCAGAGGTTGCAGTGAGCTGGGATCGCACCACTGCACTCCAGCCTGATGATAGAGCGAGACTCTTTTCTTAAAAAAAAAAAAAATCTTTTTGTCATTTCTTTCTTCAAATCAGAATTCAAGGAAAATTTGTTAATTGGATTTGGTGTTATGTTTTTAAATATTTTTTGGGTATCTTTCTAAGTTTCTTTTTGAAAATCTTACCAAATATTATACATATTGATATTTCTCCTCTTTTATGAGGTTCACTGTTCAGTTCCTTGCCATCTTTCAGTTAATAGCTAAATCCTGTAGATCACTCTGTATTACCATAATGAATTTTCATCAGCTATTATATCTGCATAGTCCTACATTGGTTGGTATACCATAGTTTACATAATCACAATACAGATAGAAACTAATTTCTGATTTCTTATACTGGATGGAATTTGGGGTTTCTTTTTTCAGTCTTTTCTTACTATGAATCTCGTAAATTATGCTTTAATAAATAGCCTTGTCCATATTTTATATACTTAAGTACTTGTTATAAATTTCTTAAAACAGGCAAGGGGTTCCTACTGTCTGAACAGCTGCTGAGCAGAGGATTTTTCTTTTCCTGCTTATAGTTAGAAGTCCAGTCCTCCTATTCTGGCTTTGCTCATCCAGAAAAAGTCACATATGAACCAGCACAACTCCAACTTATACTGCTGTAATTCCCCTATTTACTAATTGTGTATATACAGAAACGTGTTGCAGCAGAACAGACAACATGTGCACATACTCACACATCCATCCCCCCATCGTACATACAACCAGACATCTGCATGATCAGTTTTAATGGCTGCTGCATTCATTATTTATTGTTGCATAGCAAATTACCCTGAAGATTCGTGTCTTAAAACAATAAACATTTATGTGGGTTGGGGCTGTAGAAATCTCAGGGCATAACTGGGGGAGGGCTTGCTTACAACGTCACACATACAGTGCTGCGAGAACTGCAATCCTCGTAGGTCACTGGATGAACCTCCCTTAATTCCTTGCTGCATGAGCCTCTTGATAGGACAGCTCACAGCAGAGCAGCTGGATACAATCAGAGGAAGTGAGAGAGCAAGAAAGGATGACCGAGACAGAAGCAGAGTCTTTTTGTAACCTCATCTCAGAGGGAATATCCCATGGCTCTTGCCATATTCTGTTTGTTAGAAGCAAGTCACTAGATCCATTCAAGAGCTAAGGCAAAGACATACATATCAGAGTCTGGGTATCACTGTGAATGATTTTAGAAGCTGCCTACCACAATTGCATAGCATCTCATTATGTGTATCATATTATAATTTACTTAATAATCTTCTGTTGCTGACATTCAGATTGCTTCCATTCACATCACACACCCACACTTCCCACTGCCTTTCTCATGCCTCTTGTATGCCTGAAGCTTCCAAAAATCAAAGCTCCAAAACCAACTCTTTCTTCATGTAGAGACTGCAAAGAAATATACTTCCTCCCCACCGACTCTTCTGGAATTTCAATGAATAACATTTTCACTATCCTGTTGCAGGCATTTCAGATCAAAGTGATATTGGTCATTTACCTATAATATATTCTCAACTTAGAATTGGTATTCTGTACATAAAGTGGTCTTCCAATTCAATAAAGACAATGCCCTCGATAGAAAAACAGGCAGACAAAGTGAATAGGGAAAGACAGCAATGGCAAATTAAGATGTGAAAATATTAAGCTGCATTCATAAGAAAAATACAAATTGTAACATGATATTATTTTTAATTAAATCAATCAACAAAGATTTTGAAGTATCATAATATCTAATATTGGCAAGGATGTACATAACCAGGCACTGTCAAACATTCCGGGAAGGAGTTTGTTTTTGTACCCTTTGACCTGTCAATTCCATTCACCTATGTCTTCTGTGTTTTCTTCTACATCTTGTAGTTAAAATTGCATTGTAGACTTTTTCTAGTGTTAGCTGTCACTGTGGGATCACTGTGGCTATATTCAAGACATCAGAAAATATCTGCCAGTGAAGTGAGAACAGTTTATCAACAAAGGCCACACCATGGCCACTTTATGGGTGCAGATCTTGACAAAACGATTCTCAAGTTGCCAAGCAGGTTAAAGGCAGTCAAAATAACAGTGACAGTCATAACAGAAACACAGACTTCATTGCTTGCCACGGAGATGTGGGTGCTGTGAAGCAGAACCACGGAAATATGCCTCGGAAAACATAAAGTGCACTGTATAATACAACAAACAATTTCCATTATATGAGAAAAAAGTCTTTTGTAAAATTTCATGTTATACAATCTTGAGTTTCTCCAACTGAATTTTTTTGAAGGGAGGGGACATTGGTATAAGCCAAAGAAGTCTCATTGCGTCTTTTGTGTTCATCTTAGTAGTCAGTACAGTAAAATGGGTTAAAACTAATTGATTTCCAGATCACTAAAGGAAATGCCATATCATTAAATGAGCATTTCATTCAAAGGGTATGTTATTCTTTGCTACTTTGTTTGCAAACAGGCTTCTGCTTATCTTATGATTGTCCCCCAAGCACACAATAGAAATGGAGCCAGAAGCCTTTTCCTATCTGTCTTTGTGTTCAGAATATAATCCTCAACAATTACAAAATACGTCAATTAAGTCTTTTGACATTTCTGGATCTGTGTGATTCTTTACAAGATTAGTGTGATGATTAAGAAGGGAGAGATTAATGTACAAAAGACGTTTGAATGTGTAGGCCATGGTTCTCTCCCAGTTAAAGATATCTACATAGTGCCTTCTTTCCCCGAAAAGGAGACTGTTAATTTTTGCTGTTTATTGACTATTAAGAAACAGAGATTATAGGAGTGAATGTACAATATAAAAGGTTCTCAAGATATTTTCATTCTGGTTCTCAAGAAGCTGGATATCTGAGAATACATTTTAGCCTTAGAACAGTAAAATTATACCCCTTCTGTTTCTCTACATTTCCTTTGAAATGCAGGTGAAAGTTCTACTTCTCTTCATGCTTCACAGGTATCAGACCAAAAGGCAAACACAAAATGTATTGATTCTCATATCTATTAGGTATATGATGGTCAATTACCCAATGAGTATTTTACTTACTGTCCCTCCTCTTTTCTGTATTTCCCCCCAAGTTTTATTGTTCTCTGCCACATTCCTATGTTTTTGTATATAACTAACTCTAAGTAGTTTGATATAATGAAGTTAGTGACATAGTCTCAAAAATTGTGTCATGTACCCGTTTACTAACATAAGGCACCTTTTGACTTCTACTAATTTGACAGTGTTTTACTAACTTCAGACTTCCGGTTACTATAAGATATGAGTAATTAAAAATTTATCCCTTTAGTTTGACAGGTTCACTCTGTCTTCACAGCTGAAAAAATTTCTAGTTAACAATACTTAGTTATACATTTTCCCCATATCTTGTGGAAAATTCACAAATTCTCATCAATCTGTCTTATTAACAATCTATTTAGCATATTCACCATATAAAATCACGAATTTGAGCATCTTTGGGAACTTTTTCAAAGCAGTTCTACCTCATCTGTTCCCTTCTCTTGTGCATGCAGACTCTTCTATATGATGAAAGCAGCAGGTATGCTCAGTACAGGCTTCAGATTTGATCATTTTAAAAATTACATAGTTTTCATTTTTATAGATTTAGGTGGTACAAGTTCAGATTTGTTACATAGATGTATGCTTAGCGGCAAAGTCTGGGCTTTTAGTGTAACCATCACCCGAATTGTGTACACTGTGTTTGGTAATTTCTCATCCCTCACTTTCCTCCTCCCCCGACCTTTTCAAATCTCTAGAGTCTATCATCCCACTTTCTATGTCCATGTGTACACATTATTTAGCTCCCACTTGTAAGTGAGAAATGGATTTCAAGATTGTAGAGGACTGTGCACTTGGAAACCCAAATGTGTACTTTATAGACCTTTTTTGAGAAAGGATCTTGCTCTGTCACCCAGGATGGAGTACAGTGGTGCAATCTTGGCTCACTGCAGCCTCTGTCTCCCAGGTTCAAGTGATTCGCCTCCCTAGTAGCTGAGATTACAGGTGCCGGCCACCATGCCCAGCTAATTTTTGTATTTTTAGTAGAGACAAGGTTTTACCATGTTGGCCAGGCTGGCCTTGAACTCCCGACCTCAGGTGATCCACCCCACTTTGGCCTCTCAAAAGTGCTGGGATTATAGGTATGAGCAACCATGCCCAGCCTAAATATGTACTTTCTTTGAATAGCCTATGGGTAGGCTAAATCACTCACATAGTGGAGAGCTAATAGTCCAAATTTTCATTTGACTGAGTCAAGTTGTGTTTCCTGAGGAGTGTTGGTTTGGAAAGCTATGCCTCTTATGGATTGAGTCAATCAATATTCCAAATAAAGTGGTAAAAGGCCACACCAGAATAGTGTAAGATTTTGAGAAGTGGCATGTTGTTAAATGGCAGCTCTTCTGACAGCATAAATGTTACAGCTCCCACCGTATCGTCTAGGAGAGGTGATGGGATCACTTCTGATTAAAAAGTAGAACTAAAAAAAAAAAAAAAAAAAAAAAAAAAGTAGAACTAAAAGACTTGTAAGGAAATTTGATCATTTTGTCTTGAATAGAAATTCTATATCAAACAAACAATTTAAAAAATATCTCTTAAGTGTTCTGATTGTAAAAATGCTTTGGCATTTTTTTCTGTTTGATCTCAGCTTATCTTGTATGCTGGGAGACAGAGCAATATGATTTTAAGTCTTGACTCTGTCATTAGGTCACAATGTGACTTTGGGTAAGATTGCAAACTTCTTCATGCTCTCCAGGATTCTTCATTCATGAAATTACGGAGTTGTGCCAAATGATTTCAGAGATAGTATTTGGCTTGAAACTCTTTGATCTTATCTTGTATAAATGGTATATCCTTAGATTTCTGATTATTTGAAAATAGCACTCAATTGGATTTAGAACAAAAAACAAACACATGAACATTTAAATAATTTCTATGCTATTGCTATTATTTTAATTTTGAGGCTCATTTTTAATTTTTGCCTTAGTCTTTCAGAAGCCTAAGACTGGCTGTTAAATAGTTCTTCTGATTAGTATGAATGGTTCTTGCATTTAAAATCCTTGTCCTATGTTTGATAAGATCAAAATTCGAGTGAGTAATATGCTTTGGTTGAACATTAGCATGCAAATCGTGTAACTTACAAAGATGTGTTTAAGAGCTGAGAATAAAGCAGAAGCCAGCACGTCCTGACAGCTGTGTGAAACACAAAAAATATTAATGGTGGCAGTTAGAGAGTCAGACAGAGAATAGCAATGCACAGGTGCATTTTCCCTAGTGCATATATTTCTTCTTTAGTATTCATGCTAAGTTTTTAATACCTTCATCTTTACACAGGAATTAGTAAACAGTTCAGACTTATTAGTTTGGCTGAGCAATAGCCTAGGACAGCTAAAAGAACAATGCCTAAAGGGGTATATATATTTGTAATAAAGTAGTCTTCTATGATAATGCTTTAAATATCAGTTTAATACCATTTTTCTTTTCTAATAAAGTCATCATCATAACAGTTTTATGGTTCTCTTAATTTTACTATTAACATCTTATCTGAAGGGAGTGAAAAATTACATTAATTGCAAGCTGTTCTACTTGCCTCACCAGCACTATTTTTTAGGACAAGTTTCCAATATCTATCTCTTAACATTTTGACTGTAAATGTTAAGGTGTCATTTATGGTTTAGGGTAATTATGTGAAGAAACTTTTCAGTCGATATAGAAACCCATCACTTCAGAGTAACAAAATGCATAGAAATAGGAAGCATGAATTTCCACTTTAATAAGTTTGAGCACATGATCACATTGAATCTTTTTGCACATTCCTCAGAAACGCCAAACAAACCAGAAATAGATAACTGAACTACTCTGTTCCCAGAGTTATCAGTGAGATTGTGTATCTCTGAAGTTCACTGTCAATGAACAATATGAAACATTTGGGTCTTGAGTGCCTATATGGCTTTCTTCTTATCCTCAAACTTTCACAACTCTACTAGTGGAAGGAAAATGATCCAAGTGGTGTCATGTGGCCTTAGACACATGAGTAGTAGAATTCAGCCAAGCCACTGAAGGAAATTTTCTTTTCTTTCTCTATGAAATTTAGTTTTCCTAACTTTATACTTTAGGGAAATATGTCAGTCCCCAAATCATGTTTTCTAATTGCAACCAAATATCTTAAGATATATATCGAAAGTTTCTATTTAGAATTTGTATTAAAATGTAAATGAGCTCCAATTTTTAAGTGTCACTGAGCTTTAATTCTTAATTCTGTAATTTTAAGACTATTAAATGCTATTGAAAAGACCTCAGCTTGCGAATGGTGATAGACTAATAACAGCAAGATGGATGATGTTGGTTGGTTAAGATGGGATCGTATGATACCTTCGGAGTTTATCCTCTTGGGATCAGCATATTTTATAACTTTGGAGAAAAGAACATATCTTCCTTGAAGACACAATGTTTTTTCTTATTTTTTGAAACTATCTCCTACTCTCCCACCCATGCCCAATATTTCTCCTTCTCTAACAATTGTATTCTTGAAGTTCTAACGTTTATTCTTGCTTGTTTATAATGTAGTGATACAGGGTAATACACTTCACAAGTTTCCTTGTTGCCAGATGTGATGTGTCAAGTGAGACTTGAGATTGGCTGTAAGATCAGTAATGAGTGCGTATGCAAACACACACACATGATTTAAAAAGTAACGAAATTGTTCCCAATCTGTTTGAATTGATTTTGACTATCAAGTTTCAAATGAGACTATGTTGCTGTTTGTTACAAAGAAAACTCTATATTGACAACCCCTAAGTTTTAAGCTCTATTCTTAGACAAGCAGATATTAACTCATTGACCTAAGATTTTTTCTTTGATGTAAATATTTTGATCCAGTTATTTTTTTTCAGATCTAAAAATCTTTCTTTTAGTGGTTCCTAATTTGAAATGGCACCTTCGTTATCACCTTTTCTTCTTGCCTTTTTTTTTTTTTCTTTTTAATTTGGCTAGGGTGGCACTTAGTATAAGATTCATTGCTTTTCTGACTTATAGCCACTTATGGATGTGCTCACACTTTCCCCTGCCTTTTTTCTGAATAATAAAACCTTGAGGAAATTCAGCACAGGTTTACATTTTTTTTTAAACTGGATAGATTTATCTGGAAATTTGAGCAGTGTGTTGAATATTATAAAAGTATTTATATATGATATGGAAAATAGATGCCAGTTCTTCTGTACTTTAAAATTATTTTTTCAATCAAAACTAGTTTAGCAACCTTCCTGATCCCATGATGATACATTGTTAAGACAGTATAAACAAATGGGTAACTTGTACTGAAGACTTCTCATTTAAGATATGTGGTATGAGCTCAAGTACCAGTAATTGGGGCTGCTATTGCCACAAAGTTCTCCTTGATAGCACAGCAGGTAATTGATTTCCTGGGTTACTCAGGAGCCATGAGAATCAACTCTTTGTGTCTGTTTTGATTTCACCACAGCTAGATCTCATATTTTCATTAGTCCTTTATCTGAACAAATAAAATTAGTTCAATTTCTCAGTCCCAAATTAGCTCCTGAAACATAATGACCCTCACTTTTTTGATAGGACATAGAATCCATAGCTACTAGCCTGACTACGGAAGTAAGTCTCCAGTTTCTTTGAAATCCTGTATTTCATTAAAAAAATTTTATGTGAAATCCTGTATTTCATTAAAGAAATCAGACCCATAAGGTGCATATTTTATGGAGTCTTCAGGCACTTAATTTTGCTTTCTCATTCCTAAATGCAAGCCAACCCAGTTTCACTTGTCTGGTTAGTCTTACAACTTTCTAGAGTTTAAAGATAAGAACAAAATCGAAGGTTGTTTTACAGAGTATTTGTTAAGTTGTGTGTCTATAGAAACGAGAAGCTTGTGTAGGAGAGAGAAGAGAAAACTGTAGGCTTACGGATGTGAAATGCATCTATAACAATGAGCAATGGAGAAATTTAGAAGGCTGTAACTTATTAATGGGAACATACTGTATAAAAATACATTCTGACCACATGAGATGGCACTATAAACCTATTAGAACAGCTAAAATAAAAAATAGTGATAATACCAAATATAGGTAATAATGTGGGGAAACTAGATCTCTCATATATTGCTGGTTGGAATGTAAAATAGTTCATCCACTCTGGAAAATAATATGACAGTTTCTTACAAAGCTACACATTCAGTTACCATATGGTCTAGCAATTCCACTTTTGGGCATTTGTCCCAGGGAAATGAAAACCTATGTTTACACAAAAACGAATTGATGAATTTTCATAGCAGTTTTATTTGTAATAGTGAAAAATGGAAACAATCCAAATAGCCTTCAGTGATTGAATGGTTAAGCAAACTTGGGCATATCCATACAATGGAGTACCACTCAGCAATAAAAGGAACAGACTACTGATATAGGGAAAAACCTGCGTGGATATCAAAGGTATTATTCTTAGTGAAAAAGGCCAATCTCAAAAGGTTACATATGATATGATTACAATTTATATAACTATGGAGATGGAGAACAGACTATTTGTTTCAGTGAATAGGACTGGGAGAGAGAGTGATAGATGGGTGGTACAAATATAAATGGGTAGCATGAAGCAGGTCCTTTGTGCTGATGGAACAGATTTGTATCTTGATTGCAGCAGTGGTTTCATGAATGTATACATGGGATAAAATTATATAGAATTATATATACTCACACAAACACATATAAACATATGCATGTAAAAATGGTGAAAATAAAATAAATTCTGTAGTCTAGTTAATAGTGTAACAGACAGCATTTTACCAATGTCAATTTCCTGGTTTTCATATTGTAGTACAGTTTTATAAAATGTCACTTTGGGGGGAAATTAGGTTAAGGGTGCAAGGGAGCTTATGTACAAGTTTTATAACTTCCTTTTTGTTATTTTAACACGAAAAGTAAAAAACAAAAAAAACAAACCCGGTTTGTTTCTGTTTTAATAATGCTTGTCTAAGGTCTTCCTCCCTCTATAGTATACATGATTAGTATGTCTTTGGTCATTTACAATGTATTTTGCACTCTTTTGGAGGATTATGGTCACTTGTAATTATGTGAGAAAAATGCCACTGGTTAACAGCACCAAATCAAGATGTCAAAAGGATGCGGAACTGAAACATAGGATAAGCACCAAACCGAGGAGAGGTGAAGCAAGTCTCTTCACTAGGCTCTATAAAGCTGCATCTTGCATCTGTACCATACTGGATTAGTGGAAGGAGTAGGTCTATGTACTCTTTTGTTCTGTGGATGGAACACAGCACATCGAATATTAATGTCCTGTGTTTAGAACAATGATGATCTGTCTATAGAAAAAGGACAAGAGTCTAAATGGTGATCTATATTGTAGGGGAAAGAAATATGCAAGAAAATAGTTAACCAAGAGAAACAAACAGGTCTTTAACGTTTGTTGTCAGAATATTTTATTTTAGAGGGGAAAAGGCAGTATTCTGAAAGCAGGATGATGAAACAGAAGGTAAGCATAGGCACATTGTGATGGACATGAACTATAAGTAGAAGCCTAATAACCAAATGAACTTGGACTCAGTTCTTTCATTCCCTGTTATGTAGTAACCACCTTAAAAAGCTGGAAGATCAGACAAGAATACAAGATATTGTATTCAATCAACAATGATTTCCTAATTATTTTGACTCTCAGTATGTCTCCAGTGTTTTCAAATTGTTAAGAATCCAATAGTCCTCCCAGAAGTTGCACACATGAATACCCCTACCCTGTTTCCTTTTGTCTGAGCAATCATGTGTTCCATCAAGTAGGACAGGTATTGGTTATATATGGTGAAGTATGGCTAATTTCTTTTTTTACAAGCAAATAAATAATTTTGCGGCTCATTTGGCTGATCATTTCTCTGATTTGTTTGACCTTTGCTGTGCTTTTTTATCAGCTGGTTTTCTCAGACCTCATTTTCCCCTGCAAAGCTTCAGTAGTCAAATGAATTGCTGGACCCGTCAATCTGATGCCATGACCTGTTAAAATGGAATTCATCAGAAGAATTTCATTATGTTTTTGTTAGAACAGTTGTCAGAAATCTTTCATTTCTTCTTTCTAGACCCATTGTGTGACAAGTGACTGATACATACTGAGAAGGAAGTGTAAGTTTTAAGTTGAGATGCCAGTTGATTCAAAAGATTCCTACATATAATATCCTTTGAAGAAAAGATTTTCCAGTGGCCAATTGTGGGCAATTAAACTTGGAATCTTCTACTTGTGAATGATTAACTTAGGTTGGAGAGTACTATCAGTTTAAACATCAAATGTGTGTTTGGGGAGCAGCAAGCCCCCAGGGAAGATTTAGATTGAAAGTGGAAAATAGCATTTGTAAAGAGGAGTTTTATATGATTGCCATTTGCCTTATGAATAATTTTTCATTGAAGCAATTAACCTGCAAAATAGAATCTGAACCAGGAAAAAGAGGGGTGACCTTTATTACATCAGATGCAAATAGTTCTAAGCATGTTCCTTCCCTACCTTAACATTCCCTCAGCTTGACTAAACTTTTAATAGGCTTCTTACTGACTATACGTTCTGGATCTCTCTCTTTTTTTTATTTTTTATTTTTTATTATATATATATATATTATTGCATTTTAGGTTCTGGGGTACATGTGAAGAACATGCAGGATTGTTGCATAGGTACATACACGGCAATGTGGTTTGCTGACTCTATCCACATCACCTATATCTGGCATTTCTCCCCATGTTACCCCTCTTTAACAGCCCCACTCCCCACTGTCCCTACTCTAGTTCCCTCCCACTGACCTCAGTGTGTGATGCTCCCCTCCCTGTGTCCATGTTTTCTCATTGTTCAACATCCACGTATGAGTGAGAACATGCAGTGTTTGATTTTCTGTTCTTGTGTCAGTTTGCTGAGAATCATGGTTTCCAGGTTCATTCATGTCCCTACAAAGGACATGAGCTTATCATTTTTTATGACTGCATAGTATTCCATGGTGTATATGTGCCACATTTTCCCTGTCCAGTCTATCATCGATGGGCATTTGGGTTTGTTCCAAGTCTTTGCTGATCTCTCTATTCTTAAAACATTTACTCAGAAAACTTATAACCGTAAATTCTTTCTCTGTCCCTTTGAGATGTAAATCTTCTACAATCCAGAAATATTGTTCTCAAGTACCTAGGACCCTTTGAAATATTATCATCAAGAAAGCTAGAATTCTTGTCTAGCTGTGGGAGGGTAGGAGCCTAACTATTATAAGCAACAATTAGTAAACACAGATGGCCTAATCATGTTGACCAACAGCTCCACTAATGTCTGTCAGAATTTTCTATTAGCTTACTCCAGCATTTACAATCCTCCTGCCTTTTGTTTCAGTGGAGTTGAGTCCAATTTTTCTCCCTGGTATAATAGTCTCTCTCCTACTGCAATCATCTTGAATAAAGTCTTCCTTAACTGTTTAAGTGGCTGAGTACAATTTTTTTTTTTTTACAATTGATCCCAGATAATTTCTCTGAATTTATTTTTAACTTCTACAGATCTGTTTGGATATATTTTAAGAGTGGAAAGTTTGTGCATTTGGTTTACCTAGTTTTGACTCTGTGTCACAATTCGATCACTTTTTTTTTTAAAAACCATTTTAGAGATGAGGTCTTGCCATGTTGCCCAAGCTGATCTTGAAATCCCGGGCTCAAGATATCTGCCTGCCTTGATTTTTCAAAGTGCTGAGATTACAGGCATGAGTCACCAAGCCCAGACATAATTTATTAGATCACTTTTAAAAGCCCTAAGTATCATTTAGGGGCTAAGGCTCTGCTTTTCTCCCTTTTTAAAGAAAATATGTAATTTGAGGGTCAACCCTAGGCAAAATCACGGAGCATGCTCCTTTCCTATCAGCATGTCCCTCTCTCTGGTTTCCAGATTACAATCAGCTTCCTGGGGGTGAAAGGCTCTTCTTGCAGAGCTGAGTCAACAAAACCAGTAGTGGCAGCTTCTGCTCTGTTCTGAACTTGATCCCCTGCCCTTATTTTTGATATTTGGTTGCATATCTCATTCCTGATATAGTTTTGTCCTAAGAATGGCCTTATGCCTTTTGCAGAGGGTATCTGCCACTGACTTCTCTGGCTCCTAGTGCAGATTCTCTGGCTCCTAGTGCAGAGTCACAGCTCACTGCCTACAAAACTTTAAGATATTGATCTGGTCTCTCCTTCAGAGTCAGTTAATATTAAGTTTCATTGTTTCAGAGAGCAGTAGTGACTGCTCATTTCAAAGAACCAGGGTCTTGGCTGATAATCACTAACCGCTTGCTTTTCCTTGATAGGAGTGATATTTTGGGTCAGGGAACTGAGCTGAAAATGTCTTTAAGTTACGCAGTGCAGTAAGCAGCATCCTTATAAAACTAGTCAAGGGTACATATAGCCCTCAGTTACAAGGATCAGGAGACACAAACTCTCAAGTAAAAGGCAATGGTTTTAAGCCATTCTAAGAAGTGCCTGATAAAATGTATTCTTTTTTTTTTTAAAATTATACTTTAAGTTGTGGGTACATGTCTGGGTTGTGCAGGATTGTTACATAGGTATACACATGCCGTGGTGGTTTACTGCATCCATCCCCCTGTCACCTATATTAGGTATTTCTTCTTCATATATATATATATATATATATATATATATACGCACACACATTATATATATATATATATATATATATATATATATATATATATATGTATGTATATATGTAATTGCATTTTAGGTTCCAAGGTACATGTGAAGAACATGCAGAATTGTTGCATAGGTACATACACGGCAATGTGGTTTGCTGCCTCCATCCCCATCACCTATATCTGGCATTTACCCCCATGTTATCCCTCCCCCAACTCCTACCCCCTGCTATCCCTCCCCTAGACCCCCCACCCCACAGACCTCAGTGTGTGATGCTCTCCTCCCTATGTCCATGTGTTCTCATTGTTCAACACCCACCTACGAGTGAAAACATGTGGTGTTTGATTTTCTGTTCTTGTTTCAGTTTGCTGAGAATGATGGTTTACAGGTTCATCCGTGTTCCTACAAAGGACACGAACTCACCGTTTTTTTATGGCTGCATAGTATTCTATGGTGTATATATGCCACATTTTCCCTGTCCAGTCTATCATCGATGGGCATTTGGGTTGGTTCCAGGTCTTTGCTATTGTAAACAGTGCTGCAATGAACATTCGTATGCATGTGTCCTTATAGTAGAATGATTTATAATCCTTTGGCTATATACCAAGTAATGGGATTGCTGGGTCAAATGGAATTTCTATTTCTAGGTCCTTGAGGAATCGCCACACTCTCTTCCACAATGGTTGAAATAATTGACACTTCCACCAATAGTGTAAAAGTGTTCCTATTTCTCCACATCCTCTCCAGCATCTCTCGTCTCCAGATTTTTTAATGATCCCCATTCTAATTGGCATGAGATGGTGTCTCAATGTGGTTTTGATTTGCATTTCTCTAATGACCAGTGATGATGAGTATTTTTTCATATGTTTGTTGGCCTCATATATGTCTTCTTCGAAAAGTGTCTGTTCATATCCTTTGCTATTTTTTGAATGGCTTTGTTTGTTTTCTTCTTGTACATCTGTTTTAGTTCTTTGTAGATTTTTGAATATAAGTCCTTTGTCAGATGGGTAGATTGCAAAAATTTTTTCCCATTCTGTTGATTGCTGATTCACTCTAATGATTGTTTCTTTTGCTGTGCAGAAGCCCTGGAGTTTAATTAGATTCCATTTGTCTATTTTGGCTTTTGTTGCCAATGCTTTTGGTGTTTTAGTCATGAAGTCCTTGCCTATGCTTATGTCCTAAATGTTTTTGCCTAGGTTTCCTTCTAGGGTTTTTATGATGTTAGGTCTTTGTTTAAGTCTTTAACCCATCTGGAGTTAATTTTAGTGTAATGTGTCAGGAAGGGGTCCAGTTTCTGCTTTCTGCCCATGGCTAGCTGATTTTCCCAACACCATTTATTAAACAGGGAATCCTTTCCCCATTGCTTGTTGTTGTCAGGTTTGTCAAAGATCAGATGATTGTAGATGTGTGGGGTTGCTTCTGAGACCTCTGTTCTGTTCATTGGTCCATGTCTCTGTTTTGGTACCAGTATCATGCTGTTTTGATTACTGTAGGCTTGTAGTATAGTTTGAAGTCAATTAGCGTGATGCCTCCAACTTTGCTCTTTTTGCTTAGAATTGACTTGGCTATGTGGGCTGTCTTTTGGTTCCATATGAAGTTTAAAGTGTGTTTTTCCAGTTCTGTGAAGAAGGTTATTGGTAGCTTGATGGGGATAGCATTGAATTTATAAATTACTTTGGGTAGTATGGCCATTTTCATGATATTGATTCTTCCTAACCATGAGCATGGAATGTTTCTCCATCTGTTTGTGTCCTCTCTTATTTCTTTGAGCAGTGGTTTGTAGTTCTCCTTGAAGAGGTCCTTTACATCCTTTGTTAGTTGTGTTCCTAGGTATTTTATTCTCTTTGTAGCAATTGTGAATGGCAGTTCATTCTTGGTTTGACTCTATTTAAGTCTGTTATTGGTGTATAGGAATGCCTGTGATTTCTGCACATTGATTTTGTATCCTGAGACTTTGCTGAAGTTGCTTATCAGTTTAAGGAAATTTTGGGCTGAGTCGATAGAGTCTACTAAATACATAATCATGTTGTCTGCAAATAGAGACAATTTGACTTCCTCCTTTCCTAATTGAATACGCTTTATTTCTTTTTCTTGCCTGATTGCTCTGGCTAGAACTTCCAAAAGTATATTAAAGAGGAGTGGTAAGAGAGGGCATTCTTGTCTAGTGCCGGATTTCAAAGGAAATGCTTCCAGTTTTTGCCCATTCAGTATGTCATTGGCTGTGAGTTTGTCATAAATAGGCTTTATTATTCTGAGATATGTTCCTTCAATACCTAGTTTATTGAGAGTTTTTAGAATAAATGGCTGCTGAATTTTATTGAAGGCCTTCTCTGCATCTATTGAGATAATCTTGTGGTTTTTGTCTTTGGTTCTGTTTATGTGGTGAATTATGTTTATAGACCTGAGTATGTTGAACCAGCCTTGCATCCCTGGGATGAAGACTACTTGATTGTAATGGTTAAGCTTTTTGATGTGCTGTTGCAATTAGTTTGCCATTATTTTATTGAAGATTTTTGCATCTATGTTAATCATGGATATTGGCATGAAGTTTTCTTTTCCTGTTGAGTCTCTGCCAGGTTTTGGTATCAGGATTATGTTGGTCTCATAAAATGATTTGGGGAGAATTCCCTCTTTTTGAATTGTTTAGAATAGTTTCAGAAGGAGTGGTACCAGCTCCTCTTTGTATGTCTGGTAGAATTCGGCTGTGAACCCATCTGGACCTGAGCTTTTTTGGTTGTAATTGCTGCTTCAACTTTAGTCCTTGTTATTGGTCTATTCAGGGTTTCAACTTCTTCCTGGTTTAGGCTTGGGAGGGTGTAAGTGTCCAGGAATTTCTTTTTCAGTTTTCCCCAATTCCAAGTCAGCAAGTGCTTCTTTGCACCCCAGGTCTAAAACAAAGCCCTTGGAGTGACAGTCAAGGACAGTAGCTGCCAAGAGGAATGGGGAGCATGGAAAGAAGGTGGGATACTGTTGGCCTTCATAGCATTTGAGCTTCCACTCCGTGACACAAAAATGCCATGATAAGCTAACAAAAAAGGATTTCGTAAAGTGTAATTCTTCACTTGAGTGGAGGCCTTTTCCTCTCTTTTATTTTCAGCTCTCTTTGCTTGCCCTGTCCCACTGATTTCTGCCAGGAGATGTCTAAAAGCTATCACCTGGCAACTCTAGAGGAGGTGAATGTCAGGGAAAATGGATTTACCAGGTCTCTGGATTTCTGAAGCTGGGGCACAGTGCACCTCAAAGATCAGGCTGATAGTGAATGCTTTTGATGTGCTTTTGCTGCTACTTTTGCTCATGAAGAGAGATGAGCCAGTCAGAAAAAAAGGCAAGAACAATAAATTAAGGGGGAGAAAACCAATAGGAGTAGAGAAGTCTGGGAGATCTGCCTGATGCAGGGGCCTTTCAAAACAAAATGAAGCATTTTTTTTTTTTTTTTTTCTGTAGGTAATCTGAATCGACATAACTTACCATGTTAGTTTTTTTTTTTTTCTCCCCTGCTTAGGATGGGAGGATGCTCAGGGATGCATCAAATCCTGTTTTCACAGGTACCCGATGTGCATATAGCTAATCTGGTAACTCCAGACTGATGAGCTCATTCCTTGAGACTGGAATTACAAAATTGGAACAGCTCACTAGTAACTGAATATGATTTGGAAAAACCATTGTCCTTCCTCATGTTTTACAAGGTTTTTATGACTCATTTTATAAGATTCTGCAGCTAAAAAAAACACGCTGTATTTTAGAGTTTAACTTGAAAATGTTTTTTTCACTAATTAAAAATTCCCATTTTTATACATTATAGTTACAATTGTATCCTTATTGCTAAAAGATATCCATCCTACCTACTACTTCTTTAAGATTTAAACAATTCAATAAATAGAAAGAAAACAATTGCAAATATATAAATGACTTCCAACATAAAACAAAATTTATAGTAATTATAAAGTTCTTCTATACTAAAAAAATAAGTTGTAATTATGTTAGGATCTGTGAAAGGTATTTTAAGCAAAATTAATATTGGTAGCAATAATACTACTGAATTATATATGCATATTGTTTGTATTTTAGAACCTGTGACAAATCAAAATGATTTTCCTAAATAAGAATAAAGCTGTGTCGTGGCTAACAAGATTGAAACTCATCTGACTCTGAGAGATAAATCAATTTAGTTTGTTTATTTATAATTTTCATTTTTTCTGTTACCAATTCTAAATTATTTCACTGTAAATATTTCATGGAAGAGTTTCAGGAAAAGTTTGTGTTTACATATTATATATGAGGTAATACACCACAGTGATTCAGATCAGCAGTCACCAACCTTTTTGGCACCAGGGACCAGTTTCATGGAAGACAGTTTTTCCACAGACCAGGGTGGGTGGGGGGTTGGGGGAATGGATTCGGGATAATTCAAGCACATTACATTAATTGTGCACTTTACTTCCATTATTATTGTTGCATGGTAATATGTAACAAAATAATTATACAACTCCATAATGTAGAATCAGTAGGAGCCCTGAGCTTGTTTTCCTGCAACTAGACAGTCCCATCTGGGGGTGATGGGAGACAGTGACATCCAAAGTGTGCTGCTTATGTTTAGTCTACTTTGTAATCTCATTTTGATTGCTGTCACTGCAGAAAACCCTGCAACATTCTCAAAATTCTATTCTCTCTAGGATAAAAGTAAACTGCTGGACGTAGCACAGAAGACTCTTCACAATTTAGGCCCAACCTACCAAGACTTCTTGATTTCTTTTCACTCCTTGCCCCTCACTTTGATTTCTACCTTCCAGTGTGAACTTCACTATATTCCAGAAAAGGCCTGCTGAAGAGATCTGACAGTCCAAAGCAACCTCTTTTTTGCTTGTCCTCTCAGTTACACATAAAAAACCAGCCCTGCTGGCAGTTCCATATTTGCATTACTAATTTAATCAGTTAGCAGGACACATACTCTTTATAACAAAAATAAATTGAAGCATGAAATTTGGGAGTCACATCCATCACCCAAATGTAGCATAACAATGTTTTTCTTCCCCCCAAAACACTGCCCTTCCCCAAAGAAATTCTGGGGACTGGCATTTTCTTCATCCACTTCTTTCATTATTTTCTTTACCTATTTCTCTGAGTCTATTAGCATCCTTGGGGGGGAGGGAATGCATATTATTTATTGTTACATCTCCCAGGCTCACACGTCACTCAGTGAAGGTTTGTTGAATGAAACAATAAATAGATGCAAGACTAAATGAACAAAGAAAAGCCACAAGGAAGATGACAATGTTATGTCATAATTCAAGATCTTTTTTTTCTATTTTTACCCCTCCAGTTTTATTGAGGTAGAACTGACAAAAATTATATATATTCAAGGTGTCCAACAAGATGTTTTGATATACATGCACATTGTGAAATGATTACCACAATCGAACTAATTAGCATATCCTTACCTCACATAATTACCTTTTTTGTGTGTGTTGAGAATACTTAAGATTTGCTTTCTTAGCAAATTTTAAGTATACAATACATTATGATTAACTGTAGTCATCATGCTGTACAGTAAGTCTCTAGAACTTACCTCATCTACAAATTTGTACTCTGACCAACATCATCTTATTTCACCCCCCAACCCCACTTTGAACACTGGTAACCACATTTGTTTTCTAGGGGTTCTTGTGAAATTTCTTTTTTATTTCACTCCCAATGAGAAACACAAGGGGAAAAAAAAAAAACAACAACAACAAAAGCTAGTCAATAAAGTGAATCTTACTAGTATAGACTTATAAGCCTTGGTTGTACTTCACTGATAATGTTATAGTCAACACTGAATAATGAAGACTAAAGGAATGATGGCATGCACTGTGAGTTCTTGATGTAGTTGAAGTAAAATTCCCAACAAATAGACATTTTGCTATTTCATTAGTGTTTATAGCCGATCAATACTTTGTATGCTTGCTATGCTATTGTGTTAATAAAATAATTTTATTTTTTATGTAACACTAACAATAAATAGATAAAAGCAAAATTGTAGGCCTAAAATTTTAATTTTAAGTTGCTGCTTAGAAAAAAATTACTTTTTGTTTTTAAATAACTGAATTTCAGCTTCAAGGATTTAATTCAATAAATAGTCTCTCAGGATACATGAATATATAAGCATGTTAACTGATGGGCAGTGAAATGCCATTACCAAATGAGTTTTCAAAATTTTTCTCTGATGGATCCTTGGAGTAGATTTTGTATTTTAACAGAGACATTTACCAGCCACATGTTGACACTTTAAGTGATCTGAGGTAAGTAAAAAGCAGGATGGTCTTAAAATAAATTAGTTTGTAATATTTTGTTGATTAGGATATTAGTTGGCTAACTTTGAGATCAAAATACTTAATGGCTTAAATAAGATTGGAAATTGTTCTCTGACATAAAAGTCTGAGTTGGCAGGCAGTCCAGCGTGTCAAGGTAGGATCACTCCACAGGACATCTCAGGGACTCAGGCATCTTCTGACTCACTACTCCACAATCTAGGGAGTTTTAACATTGGCTGCCCGTTCTAAGCTAGTTCATCACCAACATACCTGAGTTCCAGACCTAAGAAAGGGGTAGAGAAGAAGGCAGCTGGCTTAAGTGGCTCTCACATTACTTTAGGTCATCCTATTGGCTGCAGGGGATGGTGGAGAATGTACCCTACACCTAGCTGCAAGGTGGGTACCAATACACAACCGCCGTAACATTTGAGGAATGGCATTACTAAAAGAAAGAAAGGGAAGGCTGGGTGTGGTGGCTCATGCCTGTAATCCCAGTATTTGGGGAGGCCAAGGTGGATCACAAGTTCAAGAGATCAAGACCATCCAGGCCAACATGATGAAACCTCATCTCTACTAAATTAGCTGGGCATGGTGGCATATGTCTGTAGTCCCAGCTACTCAGGAGGCCGAGGCAGGAGAATCACTTGAACCTGAGAGGCGGAGGTTGCAGTGAGCTGAGATTGCACCACTGCATGCCAGCCTGGACACTGCACTCTAGCCTGGCCATAGAGCAAGACTCCGTCACAAAAAAAAAAAAAAAAAAAAAAAAAAAAAAAAAAGAAAGGGGAGAAAAGAAGGAAGGAAGGAAGGAAGAAACAAAGAGAAAGAAATAAAAGGCTAATGGATATTGAAGGTCAATTCACTGTCTTAATCACAAATGTGCAGCTTCAAAGCCACCAAAGTTTTTTCTTGATTTCTAGCCTGCACTTTTTAAAGTTAATAGATGTTTAGAATTGAAGACATCAAGAAAGAATGTCAAAGAACTTGAAATTCTTTCCTGGAAGAATCAACCAGATAAGGAGGATGTAAGCATCTTGCCCACTGCTGTATGTTTTCGATTTATAGTTTCTGTATAGCAATGATGGACAACATGGAAAGAAAGGAGAAAACTGAGAGGCAATAGCAGCAATGTCTGGATCGTTAAATATTGATTATATACAGTACAAGTCATTTTCTTCAGAACGCTCAAATGGCAAAGACAACACCAACATGAATTCCTCAGCAACTACCTGCAATGATTAAGAAACAAGAAATCGAATCTCTCTGGAAATGCGCCTTGAAGGGAAATGGCCTGAGTTGTTTTACATTACTCATTGTCCCTCATAGTCACTTCCTAGTGAAATTTCATGTTCTGATTTCATTGTAGTTGCTCTTTTGGAAGAGAAAACAACTCCTGGGAAAATGAAATTCTTTCAAGTTCTTTAACAGACATCTGTTGACCTAGCTACCACTGACTTCAGTTCAACCGGATTTTCCTGCTTGCTTGTCCAAATTCTCTATCACATGATGACTAAAGCGTATCTTTTGGCACTTCTCTTAGATAATCAGAAATACCTTTTGGCAATGGATGACATCAGAATAATTAACATTAGAAATGCTTTTATTCACTGAGATTAATTAACAGTGTGGTATTCAGGGAATTAGGAGTACAACTCTTGATGCTAGTTGGAGTTTGTGTCCCCTGCAGGGATGACACTGAATGAAATCTTGCAAGTCATTTCACAATAAAATAACTCTCTGTGAGAAGTAAATGTGTGCCGAGCCAGTCACAGAAAATGCTTTTTTAGCTCCCTTGTTTGCATGTGTTAGATTTTGGTTAGCTTTGCTCTAATTATAAGTTTATAACCAACCTGAAAGTGAGAGAAGCTGTGTCTAGAGCTGCGTACAAAAACATTTCCTTCCAAACTCACTGAATGGCTTTGCTAAGGGAATGTTTTTTTTGAACTCCTTGGAATGTAGGTGGTATATTCAGCCTAATGCTATGTCTCAGTTTGCCTCGGTTAGTCCTGGTTTGTGTCTGTTGCCTCAGTATAATTATTAATAGCGTCTCTTTTTACTTCCCAAAAGTGTCCCTGGTTGAATAACAAGTTATATGTTCCTGTTAACGACAGTGAACCTTGAAGTTAAAGATATTTCTCTATTTAAAAAAGTATGTGTTCTTAGATAAGCTTAGGATGGATTAGATGTAATACTAGTAGGTTTAGTAATGGTTAAGGGACATGAAATATTGAGCCAGTTCCTCCCTCTGAATCCTGAGGGCAGGGTTCAAGTCTATCAGTAAGAACTTAGACTTTAGATTTTTATAGGCCTGACATTTGAAGATCTACACATGTAAGAATTTAAAGTTTTTGTGAGACACACACTAGAATTGGGCTGCTTTAGGCCCACTGCACTGCAATTACATGTCATTGGAATTTTGTTATTACTTAAGTCTCCCGAAGTTTTAAAAACTTTTTTTGCTGAAAGAACCTAATGTCTGCATTCCTGCTCAATGCTCATATTGACATAAATATAATTTGGAACTTGAGAATTGAGGCAGCATACCTTGTACACTCTAGGTTCTCAATAAATATCTGTTGAGCTGAAAGTTACCCTTTTTCTAAAGTGTGTTCATAAGTCACTGAATGATTAACCTTTAAGCTATGCCTTATCAAGAACTGTGAAGGGTTGGAGAGTTTACCTTACTAACAAGTTGACAAGTTAGCCTGTCACAGTTTCATGGATGCTGACCAAAGTCATGAAACTTCTGGGCCAGAAAACAAAACAAAACAAAACAACTATTACTCATGGCACAATAGGAACCTGTAGAAAACAGACAGATATATAAAAAGAGGGATATTATAAAGAGTTTTCTCATGGGATTATGGAGGCTGAGAAGTTCCACTATCCTATATCTGCAAGCTGGGGGCCCAGGAAAGATGGTGGTACTGTTCCAGTCCAAGCCCAAAGACCTGATGACTAGGGGAGCCAGTAGTGTAAGTAAGTTCCAATCTGAGTTTGAAGGCCTGACAACCAAAGAAGGCCAATGTCCAGGGGCAGGAGAAGATGGATGTCCCAGTTCAGGAAGGAGAATAGCTTTTCCCTTACTTTATAATTTTGTTCTATTTGGGCCCTTAATGGATTGGATGATGGTTACCCACACTGGTGAGTGAGATATTTTTTACTTAGTCTACCAGTTCAAATGCTAATATCTTCCTGAAACACCCTCACAGATATACACAGCAATACTGTTTTTCCAGCTATCTGGGCATCCATTATCCCAGTCAAGTTGATATATAAAATTAACTATCACAGTGTGCATCTCAGCTAAGGAACTCTGAGCTTAGGGAACTGCAGTCTTTCATAATGAGCTGCAAACAAAACTGCCCAGTCTTTACCTTGGAAGGAGACATTCTTATATTGGACGCAAATAAATGTGTCCACTGTTCCCAAAGGAGACTTAGATCCATTTATCAAAGCTGTAATAAAAACAGCCTTGAAAAAGTAGTCTGCATAACTGAAACTGCACCACTTAATCAGTATCTTCCCATTTCTGCCTCCCCCTAGTCCCTGGCAACCACTGTTCTACTTTCCATTTCTATGTTTGACTATTTTAGGTTTTACATATAAGTGAGATCATGTGGTATTTGTATTTCTGTGTCTAGCTTATTTTCATTTAGCATAATGCCCTCCAGGTTCATTCCCATTGTCACCAGCAGCAGAAATTTTTTAAAAGACTGAATAATGTTCCATTATGTATATATAATATTCCATTATGTATATATACCACATTTTCTTTATCCTTTCATCTATCAGTGGGTGTTTAGGTTATTTTGGTCTTTTGACTATTGTGAATAATATTGTAATGAACAGGGGCATGTAGATATCTCCTTTAGATAATGATTTCATTTATTTGGATGTATCCCAGAAGTGAAACTGTTGCCCATAATGAGTAAGTTCTGAAAATCTAATGGACAGCAATGGGAATATAGTTAACAATACTGTATTGTATACTTGAAATTTGCTAAGAGTGCAGATCTTCAGTGTTTTCACCACACATACCAAAAAAAAAAAAAAAAAAAAAAGTAACCATGTCAGGTGATAGATATGTTAATTAACTTGATTATGGTATTATTTCACAATTTATATGTATATCAAAATGTTAACTTGTCTGCCTCAAGTACATATAATTTTTAGTTGTTAATTATGCCACAATAAAGATGGAAAAAGAGAGAAAGTACTACAAAAGAGAGAAATCATTTTTAATAAACACTGTAAAAGAAAGGAATCTGGAACAAAAGCTCTCAGTGCTACTGCTGGTAAGACATGCAAAAACATGAGAGATCCATGGAAAATTTTCTCCCAACATGTTTATCTAATATAGATTAGAGCTTCTAAGTATAAATGTAGTTTTATGTATAACATTAGTTATCTAATGGCTAAATCTTCATTTCCCAATCAGCTGTGATCACAGACTAAAGAAAGGTTGTTTTTATCATTTGACTGTATTATTTTAGTTAACTCTCCAAAAAGAAATGCATGTAAGAGTCTGTTGGAGATTATATCTGCTCTTGTTTCTTCATATTATATTATATGCCTTCTACTTAAAATATTGCATAGACATTTAGTAAACATGGGCACTGTTTTTGAGTAATTTACGTAACCAAGAGGTAGATAATTGCCACCCAGGCATTTATTTAGCTATGGCATGGTTTGCTTTGCTTGTACAGTATAGAAGAAATGTTAAAGATGATTGTAATATTTTAGGCCTGAAATAATCCTCCAGCAGCAACCATAGCTCAATGAATATTTTGATTTGATTAGTGGGGTTGCCAGATATCTTTAAATCCTTTATTTCCTTATACATTTTGCTCTTTACAATGTTTTTGTTTCTCTTCCTTTCATTTCCTCAAAACCTATGGACTCCTATTGATTCTGAATTCGAATAATCAAAAACCCCATCGGCTGATATTTTTTGGGGGGAGTTAAGTTTATACTACGATTTTACAAGAAGAAGAAAATCAAAATAGAAAACAATGCCTAACAAAATCTTCATAGGAAATCAAAAGCATAACTTCCACAGCATGCTTGAGGGTCAGAGCAGGTTCGGTGTAGCTTCCTAAATCTGGTGCTGACAAATACATTTTAACCATAACAACTACTGTTTATTGCAGACAAATTATTTGCCAGCTGTGTGGCAGGTGCTTTTTTGTGTTATTTCTAGTCTTCAGAATAGTCCTGCAGGAAGGCTTTATTACCATTCATAGATCAGAAATTGAGGCTGAGAGGGTAAGGTCACTTGCCATAGGTAACAACTCCAGGCCTTTTATTATCCTGTAAGTGTCTTTGAATCATCAAAGAGAGAGGTCATTATGTTTCGAATGGCTTTTAAAAGTGGATAAACCTAAGTATTCTACCTATGCCTTACTATTTCTGTTCCAAAATATTCAATTTATTTTCATGTTTTAGGTATAAATCATGTATTTAAAGTAGCTAAAATCTGTATATGTATATACATATATATGCATGTATGTATGTATGTGTATCTCAACTCTGTTACTATATATGTGTATGTATGTATATGTAATTTCAGCAACAATTAATAGCATGGAAGTTTTTTCTTCCTAGAGGCTTTCTCTGACATATTTTGTTAATTATTACTTATTCCTCTGTGATCACTGAAAGCTTTATTTATCCCTCTATTATGGCACTTAATATATTGCCCTGTGATTAGTTTTTTACTGTACGTCTGTAAGCCCTGAAGGACAGGGACTATTTCCTATTTATCTTTCTATCTGTGGTTTCTAGCCTGGTACCTGGAATTTGGGTAGTGCTTAATATATGTTTTTGAGTGAAATAAAAAGTGTTTAGTTTTCTCTGACTGTGTACATTTTGGCCACTGCTGTGGTCTTTCATTTTCCCAAGTAATTTATATAAGGCCTTATTGCAGTTCATCAATGTTAGCATTGAATTCACTGTGAATCTTAAAATAACTGACATGTTCTATAGAAACTGCTGACTAACCTAGAATATGAACCACATTGTTTCTTTTCTGTAACCTACTTCTTGCCAGCATGGCATTATACTAAAGAGTGTAAAGCCGTAAGGCTCACAGGAAATTTGAGTGGTTATATAATCTACTGCCTTATCCTTAGGCAGCTTGAAACCTAAACCAGATTAGACCCTTTTCTCAAACACTGCCTGCAAAGACAATTCTACAGCTTTGCATTCTGTGACTTTTGTGTCACTGAGAAAATGTTTCTGAATACGTAATCTGCATCTTCCATGTAGGAGTTTAAGCCCTATAGGTTAGGCCAAATGTTTTTTGGATATGTAGAAACTCTTTAGTACCCTTGTATTAATCACAAGAGTCTGGTTCACGCTCCTTCAACAAACAACTCCCAAATCTCAGTGGCTTAAAATCACCAAGATTTATTTTTCACTCACAGTATGTGTATATCATGGGGCAGCTTTGGGGGCTTTGTATCACTTCCTCTGGGACCCAGGCTGACGGGTGGGCACTATGTGGAACATTGCCATGGCAAAAGGTAGAGAACAGTAGTGTCTAAACACAGTGAGCAGTTGGCCATCTATGAGGAAGCAGCCTTCACCAGACGTTGAATCTACCATCACCTTGATCTTCCCAGCCTCCAGAACTGGGAGAAATACATTTCTGTTATTGGTCACCTAGTTTATGGTATTTTGTTAAAGCAGACTATACAGACTAGGAGATACAGAACTTCTGTCTCCTTGATTTTAGCCCTATAAGCCCATTTTGGATATCTGACCTCCAGAACTATAAGAGAATAAAATTGTGTCATTTTAAGCCACTAAGTTTGCAGTAATTTGTATAGCAGCCATTAGGAAACTAACACAATGGTCTGTGACTCTGTCTCTGTATCTTCACCATCAGCATCTTCCACCCTCTTCTCTGACCGCTGTGCCCAGCCTGCTTTCTCAAAAGTGTCTGTAATCTACCCATCAGCCAACAATTCACTGACTTCTTTGTAATTGTGTTTAATGTGAGGTTTACTGTCTTTAGGGAGGTTTCTCTGCAGAAAACACTATTCAAAGTTCATCGGTATGAACTTTGATATTTAAAATTACTATAGAATTTATTGAAGTTACAAATAAAAAATACAAACAGGCCGGGCGCGGTGGCTCACGCCTATAATCCCAGCACTTTGGGAGGCCGAGGCGGGTGGATCACGAGGTCAAGAGATTGAGACCATCTTGGTCAAGAAGGTGAAAACCCCGTCTCTACTAAAAATACAAAAATTAGCCGGGCGTGGTGGCACGTGCCTGTAGTCCTAGCTACTTGGGAGGCTGAGGCAGGAGAATTGCTTGAACCCAGGAGGTTGCGGTGAGCCGCGATCGTGCCATTGCACTCCAGCCTGGGTAACAACAGCGAAACTCCATCTCAAAAAAAAAAAAAAAAAATACAAACAACAAACAAAACAGTAATTCTTTCTTTACCTCTTAGGTTCAGCTTACAAGTTTTATTCTGTTTATAAATCAACACATTTTAGTTATTTAAGGAGCTTTTAATCAGCATTAAATATTTGGGAACATTTACAAATTTAGTTAATTGAACTCAAACATTTCAACTGGTATTTAAAAATTTAATATTTTTGATTTGTCTCAAATACTACAATCATTCATTTCTATAAAAAGGTTCTCAGGCTCTTAATGCTTATACATTTAAAAAAACCTATACATTAATACAGTGAAATTTAATATCTCTTAAGAGTCATATGCCAACTAAATCCACCAGTCTGTAATTATTTATCTCAATATTTTAAGTTGGGATTACAAGTCTTAACTGTTATTTAAATAGGCCAAATATTCTTCAGTGACAAGTGTATGTAAACCAATATGCAAACAAGTACTAATACTATAGTCTTAGTTCTTTTAAATATTTCCATACTAATATTAAAATCTTTCTGGGACCAAAAACCATTCACCCATTTACGAAACAACTGTGTTTCCAAACAATTTTGAAAGACTACCTTCCAACTGTATAACAACGAGAATTTGTATAACAATTATATAAAAACATTATGACATTGTATAACAACAAGAAATTTTGGCTAAGACAAACTGGGTTCTTGTTATAGACACTGATGGGATATATTCCTTTGATTTATGGTCAATAAGAGAGATGTTAAAACAAACCAGCTCCCTTCTGCACTTAGGCTTTTGAATCTGAAGAGTCAATTTTGACTGCTTTTTTGTTCCTCCCACAATCGTATGATCATTCACAAAACCCTCCAGATTTATCATATATTGATGGTGTTTCACAAACTACATTGTCACTGAAAACTCATGTTAATAGATATTTGATTAAAAATTCTTTTAAAAACACTTTGGGCAACATTGTTTTCTCCTTCTCACCGTGGGAGTTTCTTAGTCCATGTTAGCATAGTAAAGGCTTTTCGAAATCCTTTGTGAAGATATTTATCTTGGTTTAACCTAGCACTTTCAAAATTAAATGAACAAGAACTATTTTTTCCCCCTCATCACTCATCAACCCCACAGAATTATTGGCTTGAGAAATGCTACTCAAATCCGTCTGCTCCTTTCTATTTTCATTACTCTCAATTTGGCGCAGGCTCTTATTATCTCCCACCTAGACTAGCCTATTAGAGTCTTCTAAATAGAATCTCTGCTTCTTTCCTTTCTCATTGTAAATCTTTTCTTCAGATGCTGCTGGGGTGATCTTTGCCTAACATATTTCTAAGCCTGTCTCCTCTCTACCCTGAAGCAGGAGTGGAAGGAGCATTGGATCAGGAGTCTGGAGACATTTATTCATATCATGGCTTTGCCACTATTGAGTGGTGTCATTCATGTTCTCTGTCTGGGTCTCTGTTTTTACAACTGAAAAATCAGCAGGTTGTTCTAGATGGCTCTATAGTTCCTTTCAACTATAAAATTCCATACTTCTATGAAAGTACAAATTCCTTCTTTTGCTTCCCATGAAATTACCTTGGCTTACCTCTTTCTAACTTATTTTCCCATTCTCTATTTTGTCCTGAACTTTACAGTTCAATCAAATCAGATTGCTATTATTGGTCTCTCTGTACCTCATGCCACTGAAATTCTTTTCTTTTTAGTTCAACTTCCTTACATCTTGTAGATTCCTTATGTCTGTCTGTCTGTCTTTACAATACATAGTCAACTTTTTTTTTGTTTTTTTGATATGGAGTTTCGCTCTTGTTACCCAGGCTGGAGTGCAATGGCGTGATCTTGGCTCACCGCAACCTCCGTCTCCTGGGTTCAAGCAATTCTCCTGCCTCAGCCTCCCAGGTAGCTGGGACTACAGGCATGCACCACCATGTTCAGCTAATTTTTGTATTTTTAGCAGAGACGGGGTTTCACCATGTTGACCAGGATGGTCTCGATCTCTTGACCTCGTGATCCACCCGTCTTGGCCTCCCAAAGTGCTGGGATTACAGGCGTGAGCCACTGCGCCCAGCCTCATAGTCAACTTTTAAGATACATCTCAATTACTCTTTTTTTTTTTTTTTGGGAAAATCTTAACATTTCCCTAATCTGTTGGAATTTCTTTCAATTTTGACTCTTACAGCCCTTTATGCCTCCAATGTAGCTCCTATTCTTCTGCCTTTATGTATATTGGTGTACATGTCTCATTCATCCTTTAAGCTATAAATGAAATCAGTGACTGCTATCTAATTCATAGGATCTAAAGTCAGGAACCACTATTTTATACATACTCATTCTCCCTAAGGCTTCTATTGCCAGCCCTTGAGATAGTTGAGTGCTAAGTTTATAATGTTTAATTGAAAAGTAAATTTGGATACATTAGAGATGAGCTGAGGTAAAACCTAAGCCCCTAGTGGAAATACTAATTTTCGACTTGGAAATAAGGTATAACATGAAGAGGATTAAGAAAACATTTATTTGGTAAATATATTAGACTGAGTTTTTATTATTAGCTATGCATAAAGCATAAGTTTGAAGAAATGCTTATTTAAACTCCTAGGACTTAGGTGCTTCTATTTCCTTTATCTGGATGAAAATTCCTTTTTTATAGATTTATAGCTCTTTAATTTTCTCTCATAATGCTTCCTTTGAAAATAGAAAGTTAAGTAAATAAAGGTCTCTATTGATACAGCGGATGAAGGCTGGAGTAATCTTACCAATTCTGCTACATCATTACCTCCCAATTTGTGTTTGTCTGAGATCTGAGTCCTTCATTCGAACTTCATTTTGTAGGTGTTCCTTAGACATTACATTCCATGTCCCACAGTAGTCAAATTAAGCCAGAATAATTGTAATTCAATACATAGGTCCTATGTATTGCTTTTGTAACAAAACAAAAAGCTTCAAGCAGCACTTTTTGTGTCTCTTGTGTCTTATACACATGTATGTACATTGGAGAAATGAAATCCTGCCACCTTAAATTTCTCCTCACAGATTAAACATAATTTTTTTTCCAGGAGTCTTGGAATAGCTTCTGTTAGAGGATGGCCACTGTGATTAGAGAAGGGAGCAGTGTCGTGCCTGCCATTTGAATAAGGATTCAGTGAGGTCTATAACGCTGAGCTAGTCAAAGGGGGAAGCTTGAAATATACATCAAAGGGAATTTAATTTAGGCAAAGCTAAAAATAAAAAGGCCCATTTCATGGAGAAGAGCTAATAAAAAAATTTTGGAGTGTGAAAAAAAGGCTTATTTGGAAAAAACAGCCTGAAAAGGGAGGACATAATGTTAAATGGTGACAAATATCATCCAAGTTTTTATACGCATCAAAGGACTAGTGTTCATATTATAGAAGTATGTGCTAATTTAATGGCTCTTTTGGCTTTGCTCTTTTAGCAGTTGTCAGCATTTACCAATGACTAGAGCTTTGAAATTTAATTTTTAGGTAAGAACAACAATGATCATGATATTGACATCACTGTAATAAGGGAGCATTCATATCACATTCAGGATTGTACATTCTCGATGCACAATTTGCTCTGTTGAGTTATGGTTAGTGCTATAGATTGAATGTGTATGTCCTCCCCAAAATTCACATACTGAAACTGAATTCCTGGTGTTATGGTATTTAGAGGTAGGACCTTTAGAAGTGATTAAATCATGAAGGTCAAGCTCTTGTGACTGGGATTAGTGACTATATTTGTTCGTTCTTACATTGCTACAAAGAAATGTCTGAGACTGGGTAATTTACAAACAAAGGAGGTTTTCATTGGCTCATGGTTCAGCACGCTGTACAGGAAGCAAAGTGGTTTCTGCTTCTGGGGAGGCGTCAAGAAACTTACAATCGTGGTGGAAGGAGAAGGGGAGGTCTTGCATGGCACACCTTACATGGACGAAGCAGGAGCAAGAGAGGGTGGAGGACCAGGCTTACTTTTGCTACATACTTCCTAAAGGCCCAGGTCTCAGGAGAACTCGCTATCTGAGGACAATACCAAGGAGGATGGTGCTAAATCATTCATGAGAATTCTGCCCCCATGATCCAATCACTTCCCACAAGGCCCCACCTCCAACACTGGGAATTATAATTCAACATGAGGTCTGGTGGGGACACAGATCATAACCATATTAGTGTCCTTATAAAAGAGACCCCAGATAGCTCCCTCATTCCTCCCACTATGTGAGGATGCAGGAAGAAGACTGCTGTCTATGAACCAGGAATAGAGCTCTCACCAGATGCCCAATCTGTCAGCACAGCCTCCAGAAATGTAAGAAATAAATGTTTGTTGTGTAAGCCACCAAATCTATGGTATTTTTGTTATAACAGCCCAAATGGACTAAGACAGTTAGTGTATCTCTAAGGTTAGCTCTCTTGGTTGAAGCCTGCTTTTAAAGGTCCTCCTGGATCTCCTGAGATCTAGTTTGAATTGTTTAGCACTGTTCCTCTTGGTACTGTACTCGGATAGTGAGTGAGTTCTCCTGAGATCTGTTCTTTGAAAATATTCTGTCTTCTCAAATCCATTGTATTATGCAAAATAAAACTCTATTATGTGGCTATAAACAATACTAGAATTCCAGGTAGCCATCTCACACATACTTGTCATGACCAAAACATGGGCGGCTAAGAGAAAACCTATTATTCTTGTTTAGAAAAATAGCTCAAAATGCAAGTCACACTGTTGGCAGCTCAATAGCCTCATTTTCATACATAAAATAACACATGCCATAATGTGAAAGGCATTTCAAATCATAATATGAACAGACAGTTAATCATGCACAGGGCACACACAATTTATTGAAATAAAGGATTTTTCTATAATTTTTTTTTTTACTAGATGTTGTGTGTCTAGCATAATGTTTAGGAAGAACCCTTTTATACCTATTTGGAAAAATACATATCCAGTATTTCTGAAAATAGGAGATGTCTAGCAAGGCAGAGAAAATAATATTTTTGCCCTTTTTATCTGCATGTTAATTTTAAAAAATAATTAGCCATTAGCAAGTTGAACAAATAATCTTCAACAAGTAGATATGTTTTGGCACTTTTAGAAAGTTTATCCCTGGAGGGCGTTTTATGAAATTTCTATGTGTTTTGTAGCACAGACGATTTTCACGTTGGAAACATATTTATCAAAATTAAAACTTGACAAAAGAAAGGTGACTCTCATTGAAGTTCCAATGCATTTGTGTTCGTGTCAGTGATATCACCATACATTTGTTTTAAGATGCTTGGAAGTTTGCTTTGGTAGCAGCTACAGATAGCTAAGATCATTCTTCGTGAAATGTACAGCATGCAACTTAGCATTAATTTTGGAAAAATAATAAAAGTTAATTCACCAAATGTTCTGGCATCAAAGCTAAAAATCTTTATCATTATGTAAGCATATTTTATGTATAATACAATAGAAATTGATATTCATGATTATGCCTATGAGGCATCCCAAGTTATGAAGAAGGTACCAAATTAATAAAAGTTAAATTATATTTGCCTCAGTTTTGGAGTTGGTGTATTTGATTGTATTCTGTTCAACAACTGATTATTCATGTGTGGTATATGAAGTGACTTTCAATTTCCCGTAATAGAGCCCATACAACTTATGAACAGATTGAGTTCACAAAATATATTTGTATATCAATTTGTTTGGAACCAGGAAAATATGTTTCTATGAAAACAATGTTATATTGTTTATGCAGAAAAATTTATTGTGTATGTAGTATGTAGCAGACAGTACAGGGATTAAAGAAAGATGACTATTACTTTCTCAAAGACCTTGACAGTCTTACATTCTCATGGGAGTGAGAGCAAGGTAACAGTGGATGAGTGGTGGAGGTAAATGCAGAGTGCTTTGGGGACACAGATGGTGGATATATAAATCATTCTAAGGAACAGGAAAAGCTTTCCTTGCAGGGCAATGCCTGAATAATTTTCAGGAACAAATAAATGTTAGTGTATTGATATGTAGGAAAGAAAAATGGTGGGACTCAAGAAAACGGGATAGCTATATGAAATGACGGTGGCATGAAATAGTAGAGTGTATTCAAGTAACTACCAGTGATTTGTTGTAGTCAAGCATTGGGACTGACAGGAAGAGTAGGATAGTAAATTGGATATTCCAGGAAAGGCATGGACAGCGTTTGATGTCTCATGAACAGGAGACTGAAATTATTAAATGGATTCTTTGGAAAGACTACTCTGGTAGCTTTGTGGAGGGTCAGTTGAAGGGGTGTCATGAGATAGAGAAAACCAGGTAATCGACAAATGCAGGTTATCCAGGGGTGAAGGGATGAGATCAGAACTATCGAATGTCTTATTATCACCCTCATCAAAACAGCACCTACTTTTTGGCTTTTGCTTGTATCCCATTTCTATCAAGATTCTGGATTAGCTCTTTGAATTGGGTGACAAATAGATACCTCCCTCATTTGCATATTACCTCACTATCTCTTGTGAGTCCTGGGACCCATGTCCTTCCTCTTTCAGTCAAAACCCTCCCTGAAGCTTAAGAAAAAGAGATTCCCCTATGTGTAGAAGCTTAGACAGTGGAGATGGGATTGGAGACAACTTCAGCTCCTCGTATCATATTTCTGCTGGGCTCTGCTGGGGCCATTATTATATAACAAATGCACAAGATTCGTTTTCTGTTTGGATGCTTGGGGAATTAGACAAACTGCAACATCTAGGATAAGCCTTTCTTTTTCTTTGAAAGTGACTCTTTTTTAACTTTTAATTTCTCTGGGTACATACTAGGTGCACATATTTATGGACTACGTGAGATGCCTTGATATAGGCATGCAATCCATAATAATCACATCATAGAAAATGGGATATCCATCCCCTCAAGCATTTATGCTTTGTGTTATAAACAATCCAGTTATACTCTTTTAGTTATTTTAAAATGTGCAGTTAAATTATTATTGACTAAAGTCACCCTGCTGTGCTATCAAATACGAGGTCTTATTCTTTCTAATTATTTTTTGTTAACTGAGTAACCAGCCTCATCCCACACTACCTCCTCCACTACCCTTCTCAGCCTCTGGTATCCATGCTTCTAACTCTCAGGGTTCATGGGTTCAATTGTTTTGATTTTTAGATACTACAAATAAGCGAGAACATGCCGTTTGCTTTTCTGTGCCTGGCTTATTTCATTTAACCTCCAGTTCCATTTCATTTAACCTCCATGACCTCCAGTTCCATCTATGTTGTAGCAAATGACAAGATCTCATTCTTTCTTTTATGGCTGAACAGTACTTCATTGTGTGTAACGACCACATTTTCTGTATCCATTCATCTGTTGATGGACATGTAGGTTGCTTCTAATTCTTGGCTGTTGTGAACAGCACTGCAACAAACATGGGAGTGCAGATATCCCTTCGATATGCTGATTTCTTTTCTTTTGGGTTTACACCCAGCAATGGAATTGCTGGATCATATGGTAGTTCAATTTTTAGTTTCTTGAAGGAATCTCCAAACTGTTCTCCATAGTGGTTGTACAAATTCATTCCCACCAATAGTGTACAAGGGTTTCCTTTTCTCCACATCCTTGCCAACACTTGTTAATGCCTGACTTTTTGATATAACCATTTTAACTAAGGTGAGATGCTATCTCGTTGAAGTTTCAATTTGAATTTCTCTAATGGTCAATGATCTTGGGTACCTTTTCACATGCTTATTTGCTATTTATATGTCTTCTTTTGAGAAATGTTTATTTACATCTTTTGCCCATTTAAAAATTAGATTGTTAGATTTTCTTTCTTATGTAATCATTTAAACTCTTTAAATATGATGGTTGTTTATCCTTTTCTTCATGGATAGTTTGCAAATAGTTTTTCCCATTCTGTGGGTTGTCTCTTCATTTTGTTGATTGCTTTCTTTGCTGTGCAGAAGCTTTTTAACTTGATATAATCTCATTTGTCCATTTTGGTTGCCTGTGCTTGTTGGGTATTACTCAAAAAATGTTTGCCCAGACCAATGTCCTGGAGAGCTTCTCCAATGTTTACTTGTAGTAGTCTTATAGCTTGAGGCCTCAGATTTAAGTCTTTAATCAATTTTGATTTGATTTTTGTATATGGCAAGAGATAGGGGATCTAGTTTAATTCTTCTGTAAATGGACATTCAGTTTTCCTAGCACCATTTATTGAAGCAACTGTGTATGTTTTTGTCACCTTTGTCAAAAATGAGTTCACTATAAGTAAATGGATTTGTTTTTGCATTCTCTGTTCTATTCCATTTGTGTCTGTTTTTGTGCCAGTATCATGCCATTTTTGTTACAGCTCTGTTGTATAGTTTGAAATCAGGTAATGTGATTCCTCCTGTTTTGTTCTTTTTGTTCACGATAGCTTTGGTTCTTCTGGGTTTTTTGTGGTTCCATATAAATTTCAGGATTGTTTTTCCTATTTCTGTGAAGAATGTTATTGGCATTTTGATAGGGATTGCATTGAATTTGTAGATGGCTTTGGGTAGTATGGACATTTTAACAACATTGATTTTTCCAGTCCATGAACATGGAATATCTTTCAATGCTTTGGTGTCCTTTTCAATTTCTTTCATCAGTGTTTTATAATTTTCATTATAGAGATATTTAACTTCATTGATTAAGTTAATTCCTAGGTACTTAATTTTATTTGTGACTATTGTATCTGTGACTATCTTATATGAGATTACTTTTTGATTTCTTTTAAGATTATTCACTGTTGGCATATAGAAATGCAACTGATTTTTGTATGTTGATTTTGTATCCTGGAACTTTACTAACTTTGTTTATCAGTTCAAATAGTTTTCTTGTGGAGTATTTAGGTTTTTCCAAATATATCACCTGTACATAAGGATAATTTTTCTTCTTCCTTTCCAATTTAGATGCCCTTCATTTCTTTCTCTTGTCTGATTCTCTAGCTAGGACTTCCAGTACTAGGTTAACTAATAAAGATGGGCATCCTTGTCATGTTCCAGATTTTACGGAAAAGGCTTTCAGCTTTTCCGCATTCAGTATAATACTAGCTATGGTCTGTTATATGTAGCTTTTAATTAGGTTGACTTATGTTCCTTCTATCCTCAGTTTTTTTGAGAGTTTTTATCATGGAGGATGTTGAATTTTATGAAATCCTTTTTCAGCATCAATTAAAATTGATCATATGGTTTTTGTCCTTCATTCTGTTCATATGAATGTATTACATTGATTTATATATGTTGAACCATACTTGTATCCCAGGGATAAATTACACTTGGTCATAATGAATAATACTTTTAAGGTATTATTGGATTCAATTTGCTTGTATTATGTTCAGGATTTTGCATGAATATTCATCAGAGAGATTGGCCTGCAATTTTCTTTTTTTGATTTATCTTTGGTTTTGGTATAGTGGTAATTTTTTGGAATACTCTGAGTAGAATTCGTATTTGTTCTTCTTTAAAGGTTTGGTAGAATTCAGCAGTGAAGACATCAGGTTCCAGGCTTTTCTTTATTGGGAGATTTTTTTATTACAGCCTTGATCTTGTTACTTATTATTGGTATGATCAAGTTTTGAACTTTTTCCTGGTTCAAGGTACAACTTTTCTTCTAAGTTGTACCTGTTTAGGAAATTTCTGCCTGAAAGGTCACATATCTCTGTTTCTCCAGGATTGGTCACTGGCTCCTAATTTAGTTCATTTGGTGGGGTCATGTTTTCCTGGAAGGTGTTGACACTAGTACATATGTTCTGTGTCTGGGCATTGAAGAGTTAGGTATTTATGGTAGTCTTCACTGCTTGGGCTTGTTTGTACCCATCCAGAAATTCAAAAGGACTGGTGTTCTCATCTAAGCTGTCATCTAAGACTCATAGAGGTATTGCCTTGATGGTGTGGAACAAGATCCAGAAGAGTTCTCTGCATTACCAGGCAGAGACTCTTGTTCACTTCCTTTGCTTTCTCCCAAAGTCTCTCTCTGTTCTGAGCCACCTGAAGCTGGAAATGGAGTGACACAAGCAGCCCTGTGGCCACCACCACTAGGACTGCGCTGGGTTAGACCTGAAACCAGCTTAGCACTGGGTCTTGCCCAAGGCCTGCTGTAACCACTCCCTAGCTACCAATATGTTTGCTCAAGGCCTTGGGCTATGCAACCAGCAAGTAGCAAAGCCAACTAGGCATGTCCTCAGGGAAGGTGAGTTTCCCCAGGAAGGTCATATGTGCCATCTGGGAGCCAGGGACCACAGTAAAAAAACCTTAGAAGTTTACCTGGCATTTTATTGTATTGTGGCTGAACTGGCACCCAGACCACAAGACACAGTCCTTTTCACTCTTTGTTCACCTTGCCAAAGGCAGAGAAGCTTTACCCCATGGTCACTGCCACCACAGCCCCATGGAGAGTATTGTCAGACTACTGTGGATATTCCTTTAAGGTCTACAGACTTCAGTCAGACTGCTGTGAATGCTGCCTGGCTTAGGACTCACCCTTAAGGTCAGTGGGTTCCCTTCTGGCACAGGACAGGTTCAGAAATGCCATCCAAGATTCAAGGCCTGGAATCAGCGGCCATAAGAGCCTGCTTGGTACTCTACCCTATTGCAGCTGAGCTGGTACTAAAAGAGCAAGACAAAATCCCGTTTACTTTTCCCTCTGCTTTTCTTAAGCAGAAGGAGTCTCACAGTATATCCATCACAGCGGAGTCTCACCTGAAGCCAGCAAGTCTCAGAGGCTCACCCAAGGCCCACGATATTCCATCTGGGTATTGCTGCTGGTTATTCAGGGCCCAGCACTCTTCAATTAGCAATGATGAACCTTCTATGATTGAGTCCTTCCCTTCAAGGTAGCAGGTTTCTTTCTGGGCCAGAGTGTGTCTAGAAATATTGTCTGGGAGCAAGGGCCTGGAAAAGAGACCTTACAACTCTGACCAGTTCCCTATCCTGCTGTGGCTGAGCTGGTATCCAAGGTATAAGACAAAGTCCTCCCCACTCTTTCCTCTTCTCTCCTAAAGTGGAAGAAAGTGATCTCTTTTGGAACGGTGAGCTGAGCAGCCTGGGGTTAGGGGAGGGATGACGCCAGCACCCTGTAGGCACCCAAGTTAGTGTCTCAGTAGGTTGTGTGTCCCCCACAATCCACTAGTTATGGGCCCAATTCATTACCAGGACTCACCTAGGAATTGTTGTCCTTGTGGCCTAGACTGCCATTCAAGTTTGTTTAAGGTCTCAGAACACTTTAGTTCATGGTGGCAAGACTTGTGGGAACTGCTGGGATTGGTGATTCTCCTCTGACTACGCTGGTTTCAATGCTCCCTCCATTGGCAGGCGTCAGTTGAGTTTGGTCCAGTTTTGCCTTCTGCTAAATAACAGGGCATCCCTGAGTTCAGTGCTTCACCATGGCTGTGCTTTCCTCCCCTGCACACAAATTCCTCTCTACACCAGGTCACAGCTGCAGGGGGAATGGGAGAGAGGTGACATCCGCAATTCAAAACTGATTTTTCTACCTCTTCAGTGTCTCTTTAGTGATATGAAGTTAAAACTAGCTGCTGTGAGAGCTCACCTGATTTTTGGTTCCTATGAAGGTGCTTCTTTTTGTATAGATAGTTGTTAAATTGGTGTGCTTGCAGAGTGGATGATTGGTGGAACCCTCTATTCCACCATCTTGCTCCACCTCCTGGAAGTTACTTTTTAGGATGACTTTTATAGATCTGGTCTCTAGCTCAGGTGATGGGAATGTCATTTACTGATATAAGACTCACAGCATGGGGTATAAAATATAAGGGAAAGATATAAGTTTAGTTATGAATCTCTGGGACATTGAGGCAGGCAACTCAGTAGGCAGTTTTATGGTACTAGATAGTGGAGTTGTTTGCATAAAGGATAACATTACAACCATATGTCAGATCAATTTACACAAAGACTGATTAAAGTAAGAATAAGAAACTGAGAAGTAGGCAACAGTAACTCCAAAACTTAAGAGAGTAAGCTGAGGGAGATGCTTTTCAGAGGTAGATTTTCTCATTGAAACCTGAGAGATCATTCACCAACTGTATTCTAAATATTTAAAACATGTCATCTTGAAACGAAGGAGCGAAGTTTCATTTAAAAACATAAGACGCCTAGGCTGGGCGTGGTGGCTTACGTCTGCAATCCCAGCACTTTGGGAGACCAGGACCAGCGGATCACATGAGGCCAGGATTTCAAGACCAACATGGCCAACATGGCCAACGTGGTGAAACCCCATCTCTACTAAAATGACAAAAATTAGCCAGGCGTGGTAGTGCATGTCTGTAATCCCAGCTACTTGGGAGGCTGAGGCATGAGAATTGCTTGAACCTCACGGGGTGGAGGTTGCAGTGAGCTGAGATTGTGCCGCTACACTCCAGCATGAGCAGCAGACCAAGACAGTCTCAAAAGAACAAAAACAAAAACAAACAATCAAAACCACGAGACAGTGTTGATTTCTTATAGAAAACACTATACATATACAATACTGGGCTTACTGTGACCTCACATACGATCTATAAATTGCAGCTTAGAAATAAGGAAAAAGCAAAAAGTAATGAATGAGGTGTAATAGAAATATGTAAGTCTCTTCAAGGACCATGTTTCTTTTGAAAGCAATTTTACCCAATAGAGTCAGAACAATTCTAAACTGTAGATAAATGTCTAAATTGTAGATAAATATACCAAAGAGGAACAGTCAAAGTTCAGAGAATTCTACAGAATAAACTCACTCCTTAAAATGTTTTGTTCTAACAATCAAGGGATGTCATGAAATATTCTAAAGACAGCAATTCTGAATAAGCCTAGCTGTTCTGAAGGGCAGATTTCTTCCTGTTGATTATAGCAGAACAAAGTATTTATAATGAAAAGAAACTAAGGATAACAAAGTTTTCCTTTGGAGAGTTGTTTGTAGAAATTCTCTTTAGTCCTTTGCTGTTTGATAAAAATTCTTCTGCCTGGGCACAGTGGCTCACGGTAATCCCAACACTTTGGAAAGCTGAGGTGGGAGGAACTTTTGAGGTCAGGAGTTCAAGACCAGACTGGGCAATATAGCTCTACAAAAATGTATGTACGTATATATGTGTTTATTTATTTATTTGAGACAGGCTCTGCCTCTGTCACCCAGGCTAGAGTACAGTGGTATGATCATGACTCACTGCAACTTCCACTTCCTTGGCTCAAGTGTTCTCTCACCTCAGCTTCCCCAGTAGCTGGGACTACAAGCAGTGCCACCATGTCTGGCTAATTTTTGCATTTTTTTTTGCAAAGAAGGGGTTTTGCCATGTGGCCCAGGATCGTCTTGAACTCCTGGGCTCAAGCAATTTGCCCACTTTGGCCTCCTATAGTGTTGGGATTATAGGTCTGGGCCAGACACTGTGCCTGGCCACTACAAAAAATTTAAAAACTGGCCAGGCATGGTGGCATGTGCCTATAGTGTCAGTTACTCATACTCAGGAGGAGAGGTGGAAGATTGTTTTAAGATAGTTTGAGGTTACATTGAGCTATGATCACTCCACTGCACTTTAGCCTGGGTGACAGAGCAAGTTCCTATCTCAGAAAAGAAAAAGACAAATCCTTTCCCCAAGTAAACACATTTGCATGTCTGTGCTTACTAAAGAAGTCTGACCTTTTGCATGAAAAAAGTTTAGTCATTACTAAGTCAAGAGTCAACTAAAAGTTTTGCTACAGTAATCCTGAGCTTTCTAAAATTTCTCAGTTTAGAGGCATCTGTCACACAAGGCATTTTAATTGGTAAAAAAATTTAATTTTTTTTGAAACTCAGTGCGATAGAGCATATGCGTGTTTTCACATTTTTAATATTCATGCTTAAAGTTTAGAGGTCTGTTGGATGGACAAAAGCTATTTGCTAAATTATTTCCATAGAAAGCCAATCTTTCATAATTAACAGATAAACTTTGTTAGATCACCCATGAAACTGATAACTTCTTTTTGTCACCACCTCTCATGCATGAATGTTGTACCATATTGTTGAATGGCAAGATTCAGTAGATTATATTTCAGTGCTTGGCATATAATACTCTCTTTGGCAAGCTGACATCCTCCCTCCATGAGATATGATTAGCCCAAGAAAACATTGCTGACATTAGGCTCTATTCTGCTGATGTTAACCAAAACAGAAGGATTTCAGACATGGCGTTGTTCCAGAAATATGTGCTATTTTTCTTAGAAATATATGTAAGTCAAAGTTATCCAATAAAACAGTCACATTTGGCGTGAGTTGTCATCTTATTTATCAGTTCACACTTTCATCTCCATGACATCACCTTTTCAGGTGCTTTTGTAAACCTAAAATTTCATTGGCCAAAATTACATTAACTTGTAATGTAGCTGAAATTCCAAGCATATTAAATAAAATACAAGACAACATTGTGACATCACTTTTTAAGTATCATAGAGTGTACATACTCATAAAATATGTTGAATTGGGATAATACTTTAATACTGAAAGTGAAGTAGATATGTAAAAGGAAAAAAGTAGTTTAAACTTTTTCCCAAATAGTACTACCTAGGGAAAGCAGATTTGACAAGAAGATGAAGAGATGGATAAAGAAGCCTGAGGAGATTCTGAAAGGGACTTTTGGCAGTTTAAAAAAATTTGGAGGTAAAATGTACCACATCTTTTCTATATATAATTCAACTTCAATTTTCACTTCTTAATAAAGAAGTATCATTATTATTTCTTCTATGAATATGAACCCTGGCTAAATTAACATTTTTGGTGAGGGGTGGGGTGTTCATAATGGAATAAATCCCCAAGTCTCTAAATCAGAAACCAATGACATTCCCTATATGCCTAAATGAAGATTTCTCTATTAATTTTTGGATTCTTTATATTTTGTATCCATGGACTCTTTTATCTAAGTAAGTTGACTCTCATTGTATCTCTTTGTCTTTATCTTAGACCTCCTTTCTCTCCCTACTCTTCCCTCCCTAGATCTGTTTCCCTGAGTGAGCAAGACAGTTATCATTAAACTTTCCTTGTGCTAGTTCTACATTGTTTTCTCTGCCAAAGAGCTGTATCACTATAGTATTTTAAATTTCTTACTTGCACTTAAATTTTTTTGTAAACATAGTGTTAACTCATTGCTTTGTAATGGCCTTATACTCTTTTCTTCAGCTCTATTCCTTACATTCATCTTCTATTTCCGCTATCTATTCTTTTACATTGTCGAGGATGATAACTGTGGCAAAGACTGATTGTTGTCACTCAACATTCATTCCTCCCTCTTCCTTAGTAATAGAATCTCTATTTTAGTTGGACATATAGTTGCCCAGGATAGAATCTACCTTTCCCAATGTCTCTGTGACTAGACTTGGCTGTGTGGTTGGCCAAGAGGATGTAAGCAAAGTGTTGAGTATAAGTTCCAGAAAATGTCCCTGGAGGGAGAGGACACATTTTTCTCCATATCTTCCTCTTTCCTGCTGTCTGGAATGCAGATGTTATAGCTAGTGCTGAGCAGCCATCCTGGGTCCTGAGGTGGATGTCTTGTCGGGAAGCAGCTTGGATGCTTTTGGATGAGAGGCACTACACCAGCCCCAGACCATTTACTGCAGACTCTGTTCACATCAAAGGGCAATAGGCTTCTGTCATGTCTGAGGGAAATTTATTTGCTTTTACAGTTAAACCAAATCTAAAATAATAGTTATTGCAACAATAGCAATTGCAACAAAAATTAGGTCTGCTATGCTTAGTCTATAGGTTGATTCAAAAAGCTGGAAGCCATCAATAGTGTTCACACAATTATAATTGGGTAAATATTGTTCACCACAAAGCCAAGAAGATCTAATTTCCTTTGTGTATATCTTCAAAATTAGTCTATATTTTTTGTCTCAATCTTACCCCCAAATTCTCCAAAACATGATGTTTTATTAGTCCCCCTTTGTTTCATCTCCTCTGGAAGCTTTCCTTCTAGAGCCTCGTGTCTTCCTGTTCCAGTTTGAACCTGAAAATTTCTTTTTTTTTTTTTTTAAATTATTTTATTTTACTTTAAGTTCTGGGGTACATGTGCAGATCATGCAGGATTGTTACATAGGTATACACATGCTGTGATGGTTTGCTGCATCCATCCCCCCCTTCACCTACATTAAGTATTTCTCCTAATATTATCCCTCCCCAATCTCCCTACCCCCTGCTATCCCTCTCCTAGCCCCCTCCCAACAGGCCCCAATGTGGGATGTTCCCTTCCTGTGTCCATGTGTCCTCATTGTTCAACACCCACTTATGAGTGAGAACATGCAGTGTTTGGTTTTCTGTTCTTGGGTCAGTTTGCCAGAATGATGTTTCCAGATTCATCCATGTCCCTGCAAAGGACATGAACTCATTCTTTTTTATGGCTGCATAGTATTCCATGGTGTATATATGCCATATTTTCTTTATCTAGTCTATCATTGATGGGCATTTGGGTTGGTTCCAAGTCTTTGCTATTTGGTATATTGCTATTTGATATTGGGTTGGTTCCAAGTCTTTGCTGCAATGAATATACGTGTACATGTGTCTTTATAATAGAAAAATTTACAATCCTTTGGGTATATACCCAGTAATGGGATTGCTAGGTCAAATGGCACCTCTATTTCTAGATCCTTGAGGAATCGCCACACTGTCACCACAATGGTTAAGCTAATTCACATTCTCACTGACAGTGAAAAAGCTGAACCTGAAAGTTTCTATTCCTGCTGAACAGCTGGCATATTGAGGCTTCCATTCGGTGCTTTCAGAAGTTTATCAAAAGGCCAAGTGTGACAATGACATCACATCTGTTATTCTTCATTTAACAAGCTGGTTGCTGGGGAAAAGCTGATCAATGGGAATCCCTTTTGTAGCTACACAATGCTTTTATGGGCTGCCCCCCAGTAGTCTTCCTTGGAACATTAGCCCCATTCCTGCTTTTCAGTTCGTTGCTAGTTTCTAGCACATTGTCAGGCTAATACCCTTCACAGGTTTACATTTTGAATTATTTCTATCTTAGATGCATTAATTCCTGTTTTTTCTTTGTAGATTTTTCTCTTTCCCTCTCTTTGTATTTCTCAGAGACAATACAGTGAAGTAGCCAAGTGCATAGTCTTTAGAATTAGATGACCTAGGTGTTACTCCAGCTGCATTGCTGATTGGCTGTGTCATTTTAACGAAGTGAACCATTACTTATTCCCTCTCTAAGCCTTAATTTCCTTGAACAGCACCTACTTCATAGGTTTGTTGCAGGATTAGGTGAGTTAATCCATGTGTGGTGTTTAGCAGAGTGCCTGGAACATAGGAAATACTCAGAGTTACTTGTATCTGCTACTATACCCAGTAGAATTAGAGTGAATTGGCCAAGGTCACACATACAAAATCTTGAGTGCAAGCCCAACTTGACTCCAGAACCTGAGTTTTTAATGATCACATTATTCATTTCATGTAGAAAGAATGTTTTGAACTATTCTGCTGGGAACAAGCTGCCCTCTAGAACAGTGGTTTGTAGTTACATGTGTGTACGGTATGTAAAAGGTAGGGGCTTGATGGGACATGAAAAAGAGAATACTCTGATCACTTGAAAAGCCTTTTCAAACATATATGCTTGGCCCCCTTCTGAGAAAGCCTGATAAGCCTTGGGGGTGGGCTGTGGCAGGGATGTATATTTTGAATGAGCTTTCCTGGTGATCTGATGTACTCTCCGGTTGAGAAAACTGATTTGGAAGAAGTTGCTACATTTTGCTGAAGTGGAATGAGCCTACTAACAGAAATCCTAGAAAAACATCCAAGGAGGAAGCCAAATGAAAAGAAAGAAAAATGTTCTTAGGTTCATTGTGCCTCATGGAAACATTCATAACAATCAACACTCTTTTTCATATTTTCACTGCTAAAACACACTTCTGCAGCCATATCAGTATTTTTAAAAATTCGACTAGTTCCTAGTTACCTAGTTTTTTCTTTGATAAGAACTTCGGTTCACTCTTACAGTACCAAATCTATATAAAATCCCCCAATGTTCACTGCCATAGATTAACTTCAAATATAGAATTCAACAACAGCAAAAATAAAATAAAGATTATTAAGGATTTTCTGGCACTTTAGCAAGACATTATTTCATTGTTCTTTTATCCTAAAGTGAAATTGTTAAATTTCCTTTTGAGTCCTTCCTCGGAGTCCATTAAAGTAATAGAAAAGAAAGAAGAAAATGTACAAGCCACAAAAATAAAAGAGTTAGGAGAGGAGGGGCAATTAGTGGTAAGAGAATTCAATGAAGGCAGATTGACCACACTGCCTGCTGAGCAGAGTTGAGGAAGCTCCACCCAGACATTAGATAAAAAGAATTGCAGCCAACGAGGGAAAGACTTGCTCACAGAACTGGAGAGACCTGGGACCTAGAAATGCCAAGTTCAATAAAGGGTGGAATTGCAATGCAGAATTTAAAACAAGAGGCTTGACTGAAACTCTACCATAGAATAGATGCTTCTCTCCAGTCCAGCATACTGCAAAAAAACAAGATCTTTTTTCCTTATTTATTTATAGAAATTGAACACATTGGAGAAAAATTAAGGCAGTTGGCAAGGCCCCCCATATTCACACTCTCTGGATACTCAGTGCTCACAGCCAGCTTTTCTCTTGACCCATTCATAAATAACTGTGGGTATCTAAGGATCACTACAAATTTATGGGAAGCTGGCAAACTGAGGGGAAATAACCAGGGCATATAAATAGCAACATATTTTGAAGGAAAAAGAGCAGGCACTGAACTTTTTAAAAAACGTATATAATACACTACAGTTAGTATTGCTGAAGACTTGGAAAAATGACACTCCAACAGGAAGAGGATGCTAGTAAGAAACAATAGAGTAGGGGGAAAACCCTGTAAGTTGAAAATGATACATCAAAATAAAAACATAAAATATACAATTAGAATATGAAATGGAAGGAATCTCCTAAATAATGGAACAAAAGACAAAGGTATAGAAACTATTAGAGAGGACCAGGCACGGTGACTCATGCCTGTAATCCCAGCACTTTGGGAGGATGAGGTGGGCGTATCACCTGAGGTTAGGAGATCGAGACCAGCCTGGCCAACATGGTGAAACCCCATCTCTACTAAAAATACACAAAATTAGCCAGGCGTGGTGACATGTGCCTATAGTTGCAGCTACTGAAGAAGCCGAGGTGGGAGAATCGCTTGAACCCGGGAGGTGGAGGTTAGAGTGAGCTGAGATCATGCCATTGCACTTCAACCTGGGCAGCAGAGTGAGACTTCCTCTCAAAAGAAAAGAAATGATTAGAAAGAAGAGGTAGAAAGGCTCCATATGGTTGGCTGTGGTAGAGACTGGTAGTTTTCGCCAGTAACTGTAAAGTCCTCTCTTCCTTTGGCTCATTGCTCTACTACATTTCCCAGCCTTCATTGCAGTTCTGAGTTCTGGTAGAAGTGATACAGGCTCCTTCTTAGAATGGAACTCAAACATGTCCTGCGAAATCCTTCATCCTCTTCCATATAGTAGGTGAGTACAGAGAACACAGCAAAATGACTCCAAGGCTCTGTGTGACACACAGCCACTACATCAAAGTAACCACTACTGGTTGGATTGAAAATTATTAAGGCTGTCAAAAATAGTCCTTGAGTCACTAACTGGGGCAGACCTTCCCCTGTAACGTGGAGGAGATAGCCTTCACCAACACACATTACATTGTTTTCTCCGTGAGAAAAAAATCCTTTGTGTTGTTACATTACTAAGATTTTGGCATTGCTTGCTATAGCATGTAGCCTATCTTGCTAGTACAGCTACTGATAAACGAGTTCCAGAAAGAGAAGATAGGGAAAGACAGGGAAAAATTTTAAATAGATAATAGGAGAGAATTTTCCAGAGTTGAAAGTCACAAATCTTTATATTGAGAGAGTCTGGTGAGATACCAACAACGTAAATGAAAACTACGGCTAATGCCCAGGGATACCACTGTGAAATTTCAAAATACCAATGTCATGGGCTGAACGGTGTCCCCGAAATTTCATATGTTGAAGTCTTAACACCTACTACCTCAGAAAGTGACTGTATTTGAAGAAAAGGCTTTTTAAGAGGTAATTAAGTTAAAATAGAGTCACTGGGTTGGGACCTAATCCAGTATGACTGGTGTTCTTAAGAGGAAATCGGAACACAGAAAACGCAGACATAAAGATAACCATGCGAGAACACAGTGAGGAGGTGGCCGTCTGCAAGCCAAGGACAGAGGCCTCAGGAGAAACTGTCAACCTGCTGACATCTTGCTCTTGGACTTTGGGCATCCAGAATTGTGAGAAAATAGATTTTTACTGTTTAAACCACCCAGTTTGTGATATTTTGTTATGACAGCCCTATCAAACAAATATAACCGGGAAGGAAGAGAAATGCATAAATACTTACAGAAAACAGAAACAAAGCAAATTACCTACAAAGGAAGGAGAATCAGGCTGACTTTGGATTTCTCATTAGAGATACTGTGTGCTGTAAGACAACGGAGCAATGTTTTCAAGTCTGAGGAAAAATCATTTTTAATCCTGAATTCTATACTCAGATTAAGTATCAATCAAATGTGATGGCAGAATAAAGGCACTGTCAAACCTCTAAGAGCTCAGAAAGTTTTACCTCCCACACATCATTACTTATGGAAGTTATTTGAAAATGTATTTCATGAAAGAAATGTGTTATTCCAAAAAGGAGGAAGAGATAAACCTTAGGAAAAATAGGCTATTTTTTTTTATAAAACTAGGAGAGAGATGAAGTACTAATTTGGTAGCACAGAAACAAAACCTTTAGCTCCCCTAGTCTAGTCTTGCCAGCTTTGACAAATAAAAATATATCCCATAAAATATTTGAGACATACTTACACTAAAAAAATTGTTTATCAGAAATTCAAATTTAAGAGGGAGTGCTACACTGTATCTGACAATCCCAGTTAGTCTGAGGGCACTAATTTTTGTGTTTCTTAGCACCTGGCACAATACCTGGCACATAGGAGGCAGTCTTTAAGTAGTTAGTGAAATGTCGTCCAGAATACTTCTGCCCTGTAAGGATGATGCAGAATTAAGAAAAATATCCCAAATCAAGAAACTTTAACAGGCTCTTCAGGGACTCAGAATTTCTCCCATCCAAGTACTAACGAGGCCCGACCCTGCTTTGCTTCCAAGATCAGACGAGATCGGGCACGTTCAGGGTGGTGTGGCCATAGATGGGACTCAGAATTTCTAACTATTTGTGGCTCCTGTCTAATTTCAGAAACAGAGCATGATTTGACAGACACATCTCATAAACTTCATATTTGTTTATTCATGACATTTTACTTCATCAGCAAATTCTTCAACACACTGAGTCCATAATCTTTTGTATTCATTATTTGGGCTAAACCTAGTATTTGTGTTTTATAATTTTGTAAAATTGAATTTTATTCTTAGAATTTCATTTGAAAGTAGAATTTCTTGTATTGATTAGTTCTCTCAAAATAATTTAAAAGCATTTGTGCTTTGCTATTGGAAAGTTTGCTTTTGGATTTGGAAGTTCTGCATGAAATTCTATTAAAAAATATAACAAAAACAAAATCTATTGACCAGTAGGGGCTAATTTTGGTGCACCATTTGAAAAAATTACAGTTCTACATTTTAAAGATGCATATTACAGCAGAAACCTTATTGTGTTTATCTTTCAGAAATAAATTCCTTGTTTTTTTTTCTTGTTTTAAAGATGTGGTAAAGTGATAAATTAAAATTCACAGCTTATCACTGTGACAGAAGATTAAAAATAGAGGAAATAGAAATGAAACTATGTTTCTAAAAAAGTAAGAAGCACTTCTTTTTTTGTTTTTATTGTACTTAAGTCCTGGGGTACATGGGCAGATCATGCAGGATTGTTGCATAGATATACACATGGCAATGTGGTTTGTTGCCTCCATCCCCCCATCACCTACATCTGACAATTCTCCCTGTTATCCCTTCCCAACCTCCCCACCCCCTCCACTGTCCCTCTCTTGGCCTCCTGCAACAGACTCCAGTGTGTGATGTTCCCCTCCCTGTGTCCATGAGTTCTCATTGTTCATCACTCACCTATGAGTGAGAACAGGTGGTGTTTGATTTTCTGTTCTTGTGTCAGTTTACTGTGAATGATGGTTTCCAGATTTATCCATGTCCCTACAAAGGACACACACTCGTCATTTTTATGGCTGCATAGTATTCCATGGTGTATATGTGCCACATTTTCCCTGTTCAGTCTATCATTGATCAGCATTTGGGTTGGTTCCAGGTCTTTGCTATTGTAAACAGTGCCGCTATGAACATACATGTGCATGTGTCTTTGTAATAGAATGATTTACAATCCTTTGGGTATGTACCCAGTAATGGAATTGCTGGGTCAAATGGAATTTCTATTTTTAGGTCATTGAGAAAGCGCCACCCTGTCGTCCACAATGGTTGAACTAGTTTACAGTCCCACCAACAGTGTAAAAGTGTTTCTATTTCTCCACATCCTCTCCAGCATCTGTTGTCTCCAGATTTTTTAATGATCACCATTCTAACTGGCCTGAGGTGATATCTAAATGTGGTTTTGATTTGCATGTCTCTAATAACCAGTGATGATGAGCATTTTTTCATATGTTAGTTGTCCTCATATATGTCTTCCTTTGAAAAATGTCTGTTCATATCCTTCACCCACTTTTGGATGGGTTTGTTTGTTTTTTTCTTGTAAATCTGTTTTAGTTCTTTGTAGATTTTGGATATAAGTCCTTTGTCAGAGGGGTAGATTGCAAAATTTTTTTCCCATTCCTTTGGCTGCCAGTTAACTCTAATGATTGTTTCTTTTGCTGTGCAGAAGCTCTGGAGTTTAATTAGATCCCATTTGTCTATTTTGGCTTTTGTTGCCAATGCTTTTGGTGTTTTAGTCATGAAGTCCTTGCTTATGCCTATGTCCTGAATGGTTTTGCCTAGGTTTTCTTCTAGGGTTTTTATGGTGTTAGGTCTTATGTTTAAGTCTTTAATTGATCTGGAGTTAATTGTAGTGTAATGTGTCAGGAATGAGTCCAGTTTCTGCTTTCTGCCCACTGCTAGCCAGTTTTCCCAACAGCATTTATTAAACATGTAATCCTCTCCCCATTGCTTGTTTTTGTCAGGTTTGTCAAATATCAGATAGTTATAGATGTGTGACATTGCCTCTGAGGCCTCTGGTCTGTTCCATTGGTCTATATTTCTGTTTTGGCACTAGTACCATGATGTTTTGATTACTGTAGCCTTGCAGTATAGTTTGAAATCAGGTAGCATGATGCCTCTGGCTTTGTTCTTTTTTAGGATTGTCTTGGCTATGCAGGCTCTCTTTTGGTTCCATATGAAGTTTAAAGTGGTTTTTTCCAGTTCTGTGAAGAGGGTCATTGGTAGCTACATGGGGATAGTGTTGAGTCTATAAATTACTTTGGGCAGTATGGCCACTTTTACAATATTGATTCTTCCCAACCATGAGCATGGAATGTTTCTGTATCTGTTTGTGTCCTCTCTTATTTCCTTGAGCAGTGGTTTGTAATTCCCCTTCAAGAGGTCCTTTACATCCTTTGTTAGTTGTATTCCTAGTTATTTTATTATCTTTGTAGCAATTGTGAATGTGGGTTAACTCATGATTTGGTTCTCTGTTAGTCTGCTATTGGTATATAGAAATGCTTGTGATTTCTGCACATTGATTTTGTGTCCTGAGACTTTGCTGAAGTTGCTTATCAGTTTAAGGAGATTTTGGTCTGAGATGATAGGGTCTTCCAAATATACAATCATGTTGTCTGAAAATAGAGACAATTTGACTTCCTCTTTCCCTAAATGAATATGCTTTATTTTCTTTTTCTTGTCTAATTGCTCTGGCTAGAACGTCCAGTACTATACTGAATAGGAGTGGTGAGAGAGGCATCTGTGTCTAGTGCCAGATTCCAAAGGGAATGCTTCAAGTTTTTGCCCATTCATTATCATATTGGCTGTAGGTTTTCTGTAAATAGCTTTTATTGTTTTGAGACATGTTCCTTTGATACCTAGTTTACTGAGAGTTTTTAGTATAAATGGCTGTTGAATTTTGTTGAAGGCCTTCTCTGCATCTATTGAGATAGTAATGTGGTTTTGCTTTTGGTTCTGTTTATGTGGTGAATTACGTTTATAGACTTGGGTATGTTGAACCAGCCTTGCATACCTGGGATGAAGCCTGCTTGATTGTGATGGCTAAGCTTTTTGATGTGCTGTTGCAATCCGTTTGCCGGTATTTTATTGAAGATTTTTGCATCTATGTTCATCATGAATATTGGCCTGAAGCTTTCTTTTTTTGTTGAGTCTCTGCTGGGTTTTGGTATCAGGATGATGTTGGTCTCATAAAATGATTTGGGAAGGGATTCCCTCTTTTTGGATTGTTTGGAATAGTTTTAGAAGTAATGGTACCAGCTCCTCTTTGTACATCTGGTAGAATTCAGCTGTGAACCTGTCTGGACCTGGACTTTTTTTGGGTGGCAGACTATTAATTGCTGCCTCAACTTCAGCCCTTGTTATTGGTCTATTCAAGATTTCAACTTCTTTCTGGTTTAGGTGTGGGAGGGTGCAAGTGTCCAGGAATTTATCCATTTCTTCAGGGTTTACTGGTTTATGTGAATAGAGTTGTTTGTAGTAATCTCTGATGGTATTTTATATTTCTGTGAATCAGTGGTGATATCCCCTTTATGGTTTTTTATTGCATCTATTTGATTATTCTCCCTTTTCTTTTTTGTTATTCTGGCTGTCAGTCTGTTTTGTTGATCTTTTCAAAAAACCATCTCCTGGATTTATTGATTTTTTTGAAGGGTTTTTGTGTTTCCATCTCCTTCAGTTCTTCTGTGATCTTAGTTATTTCTTGTCTTCTGCTAGCTTTTGAGTTTTTTTGATCTTGCTCCTCTAGCTCTTTCAATTTTGATGATACGATGTCGATTTTAGATCTTTCTTGCTTCTCTGGTGGGCACTTATTGCTATAGATTTCCCTCTGGACACTGTTTTAAATTTGTTCCAGCGATTCTGGTACGCTGTGCCTTCATTCTCATTGGTTTCAAAGAACATCTTTATTTCTGCCTTCATTTCATTGTTTATCCAATCAACATTCAGGAACCAGTTGTTCAGTTTCCATGAAGCTGTGCAGTTCTGAGTTAGTTTCTTAATTCTGAGTTCTAATTTCATTGCCCTGTGGTCTAAGAGACTGTTTGTTATGGTTTCCGTTCTTTTGCATTTGCTGAGGAGTGATTTACTTCCAATTATGTGGTCAATTTTAGAGTAGGTGCAATGCGGTGCTGACAAGAATGTATATTCTGTGGATTTGAGGTGGAGATTTCTGTAAATGTCTATTAGGTTTGCTTGGTCCAGGTCTGGGTTCAAGTCCTAGATATCCTTGTTAATTTTCTGTCTCATTGATCTGTCTAATATTGACAGTGGAGTGTCAAAGTCTCCCACTATTATTGTGTGGGAGTCTAAGTCCCTTTCTTTCTAAGTCCCTTTCATTAAGAACTTGCTTTATGTACCTGGGTGCTCCTGTATTGGGTGGATATATATTTAGGATCATTAGCTCTTCTTGATTCATTGATTCTTTTACCATTATGTAATACCCTTCTTTGTCTTTTTTGATCTTTGCTGGTTTGAAGCCCATTTTATCAGAGACTAAGATTGCAACTCTGGCCTTTTTTTGCTCTCCATTTGCTTGATAAATCTTCCTCCATCCCTTTATTTTGAACCTATATGTGTCCTTGCATTTGAGATGGGTTTCCTAAATACAGCACATCAGTGGGTCTTGACTTTTTATCCAATTTGCCAGTCTGTCTTTTGATTGGGGCATTTAGCCCATTTTCATTTAAGGTTGGTATTATTATGCGTGAGTTTGCTCCTGCCATTTTGATGCTAGCTAGATGTTTTGCCTGTTAGTTAACACATTTTTTTTCATTGCGTTGATGGTATTTACCATTTGGTACATTTTTAGGGTGGCTGGTACTTGTTCCTTTCCTTGTTTTGTGCTTCTTTCAGGAGCTCTTGTAAGGCAGGCCTGGTGGTGACAAAAATCTCTCAGCATTTGCTTGTCCATAAAGGTTTTTCTTTCTCCTTCACTTATGAAGCTTAGTTTGGCTGGATATGAAATTCTAGGTTGAACGTTCTTTTCTTTAACAATGTTGAATTTGGCCACCACTCTCTTTTGGCTTGTAGGGTTTCTGCTGAGAGATCCGCTGTGAGTCGGATGGGCTTCTCTTTGTGGGTAAGCTGACCTTTCTCTCTGGCTGCCTGTAAGCATTTTTTCCTTCATTTCAACCCTGGTGAATCTGATGATTATGTGCCTTGGGGTTGCTCTTCTTGAGGAATGTCTTTGTGGTGTTCTCTGTATTTCCTGGACTTGAATGGTGGTCTGGCTTGCCAGGTTGGGGATATTTTCCTGGATAATATGCTGAAGAGTGTTTTCCAGCTGGGATTCATCCTCTCTGTCACATTCAGGTACACCTATCAAACATAGATTAGGTCTTTTCACATAGTCCCATATTTCTCGTAGGCTTTGTTTATTTCTTTTCACTCTTTTCTCTCTATTCTTGCCTTATCATTTTATTTTGTTGAGTTTATCTTTAATCTCTGATATCCTTTGTTCTGCTTGGTAGATTCGGCTATTGAAACTTGTGTATGCCACAGTGGAGTCAGAGTATCCCAGTATTTAACTTGGTAAATGCGACTATGAATGTTTGAATATGAGAGAGGCAGAGAAAGAAAGGGACAGAAATTAGACAGATAGAGAGAAAACCCCTTTAAATAATGCATGGGTTTCTGCCCTTCTCATATGGTTATAGGACTATGTGGTTTTTGTAAGACCACAGAACCCATGGGCTGAATGGAAGGAGAAGAGGGCATAGCTGCCCTTCCCCCTCAGGCTATCTCAGTCTAGGGCCTTTCACATTCCCTGTGCTCAGCAGGATTCCAGTTTTTGTTTGTTTGTTTGTTTGTTTGTCTGAGAGAGAGTCTCACTCTGTCACCCAGGCTGGAGTACATTGGAGTGATCTCGGCTCACTGAAGCATCCACCTCCTGGGTTCAAGTGATTCTTCTGCTTCAGCCTCCTGAGTAGCTGGAATTGCAGGCACACACTACTACATCTGGCTGATTTTTTTTTTTTTTTTTTTTTTTTTTTTTGTATTTTTAGTAGAGATGGGGGTTTTACCTTGGTGGTTAGGCTGGTCTCAAACTCCTGGCCTCAAGTGATCCACCCACCCCAACTTCCCAAAGTTCTGAGATTGCAGGTGTGAGCTACTGCACCCTGCTTATTTATTTATTTATTTGTGAAACAGAATCTCACTATGTTCCCCAGGCTGGAATACAGTGATGCCATCATAGCTCACTGCCTCAGCCTTTCAAGTAGCTGGGACTACAAGCACCATCCATTTCATTGTCTATTATATTTTTAACACATGTCCAAGGTTTTCTAATTTTAATTTTGAACACAGAGGGCCTCAGTGGGTAATAGTATCTGGCCTAAATGTATTTTGTTTCTTTTGAACATATTTTGTTTTGTTTTTGAGACAAAGTCTCCCTCTGTTACCCAGACTGAAGTGCCGTGGGTACTCCAGCCCACTGCGATCTCCATCTCCCAAGTTTAAGAGATCCTCCTGCCTCAGCCTTCTAAGTAGCTGGGATTACAGGTGCAAGCCACCATACCCAGTTCATTTTTGTATTTTTAGTAGAGATGAGGTTTTGTCATGTTGGCCAGGCTGGTCTCAAACTCCTGACCTCAGGTGATCCACTCACCTCAACCCCTCAAAGTGCTGAGATTACAGGCATAAGCTGCTTCACCAGCCTTATTATATTTTTAACACATCTCTAAGATTTTCTAATCTCCATTTTGAGCAAAGATAGGGCCTCAGCAGGTAATAGTATCTGGCTTTAATGTTATAATATTTTGTTTCTTTTGTATATGTTTTTGAAATGACCTTATTTTCATTGTAAGAGACACTTGTTTCCAATTTATTGTAGAAATAAAGTTTCCTTTTCTATTAAAAATAAAAAAAGGAACTTGTGTATGCTTTGCGAAGTTCTCATGCTGTGTTTTTCTGCTCCATCAAGTCATTTATATTCTTCTCTAAACTGTTTATTGTAGTTAGCATTTCATCTAACCTTTTTTTCTAGGTTCTTAGTTTCTTTGCATTGGGTTAGCACATGTTCTTTTAGCTCTGAGAAGTTTGTTATTATCCACCTTCTGAAGCCTGTTTCTGTCAGTTCATCAGATTCATTCTCCATCCATCTTTGATCCCTAGCTGGTGAGAAGTTGTGATCCTTTGGAGGAGGAGAGGTGTTCTGGTTTTTGGTCTTTTCATCCTTTTTGCGCTGGTTTCCTCCTATCTTACTGGCTTTATCTACCTGTGGTCTTTGTAGTTGGTGACTTTCAGATGGAGTTTCTGAGTGGACATCCTTTTTGTTGCTGATGAAGTTATTTATTTCTGTTTCTTAGTTTTCCTTCTAACAGTCAGGCTCCTCTGCTGCAGGACTGCTGGAGGTCCACTCCAGATCCCACTTGCCTAGGGATCACGCCTGGGGCCTACAAAACATGCCTGTTTCTTCTTCTGTTATCTTTGTCCCAGAAGGGTACCTGACGGATGTTGACCTGAGCTCTCCATTATGAAGTGTCTCTTTAGGTATACTGGGGTTGGGGAGCTGCTTGAGGAGACAGTCTTATAGGAGCTCAAGTGCTGTGCTGGGAATTCCATTGTTCCATGCAGAGATGCTGGGCAGGTACTTTTAAGTCTGCTGCAGCAGAACTCATTAACCGCCTCTTTTCCCCGGGTGCTCTGTCCTAGGAAGGTTGCCTTTTTTATAAGTTTCTGCTGTGTTGCTGCCTTTTTTCATAGATGCCCTGTCCCACACGGAGTAGTCTAGTCACAGTCTGCCAGCAGAGGTGTTGCTGAGCTGCCACAGGCTCTGCCCAGCTGCTGTGTGAACTGCCTCGGTAGTGGTGGTCACCCTTCCCCCCACTGAGCTGGACCGTCCTGGATCCAGCTGCACTTGCTGTGAAACTCTCAATTCAGAGCATTTCAGATTGCTTGTTTTGTGGGGCTGGTACCTGCCAAGGCAGATCGCCTGGCTCCCTGTCTCTGCCCCTCCCTTTCAGTTGAATGGGCATTTGTGTCTCCCTGGTGTTCCAGGTGCCAACTGAAACAGTCACCCAGACTTGTGTGAGTTTCTGTGTGCCAACCCGCACTGGCTGAAACCACTGTGCTGAAAACTTGTGGTGCTTTTCAGCCTGGGAATCTCCTGGTCTGTGGACAGTGAAAATGTGTTTGGAAATGCAGGGGGCACTCACCCTCTGTGTTGTTCTTGCTGGGAACTGCACTCCGGAGCTGTTCCTATTCGGCCATCTTGGATCCTCCCAGAAGCACTTCTTTATGAATTTTTCATGTTTGGGGGGTTTGGAGAAAAACGCATTTGATCTCTCTTTGACTGCAAGACAAAAGTCAAGTTGGTCTAATTTAAAGAGACTTGCTCTTATCATACAATGTCAACTGTTATTTTCAGCAGAGATAGAAGAAATTGAGTGAGAAAATTGAAAAATCATTTTAATGCTCCCGAAAGAAATTGTAACATGAGCTGGAACATATGGGTAATTTGCGAGGTAAAGTCAGCTACGGAATCTAATCATTTTCAATGTGATTTTTGTGACTGGAGCGTTTGAAACCAAGATAAGTTTTCTTTCCACCCCCCGCACCCACCCCAGATACAAAAGTCTGATCAGACTTCTTTGAACTTTATGTTTCATTTGTTACTAGGGTATTGAACAAGCATGACTCATGAGATATGATAAAAACGCAACTTTACTTTTGTCCCCTATTGCTCCTTTAAAATTTACTTAGTGGAATAAATCCCTTTTCCCCTGGGTAGAGGGCTGGTTCCATTGATATTTTGCTCACATTTAGGTAACAGATTGTACCAATATCACTTAGGTAAAAACCAGCCTCAATTCAAACATTAGAATGTCCATTTCTCAACCATCAAAACATAAATGTTAAATTTTCTCTTCTTTCCCATCAGGTTCTGTTATATTGGGATGGGAAGGGCCTTGTCCTTCTACCCCATAATACTTCTCCTCTTTTCCCAGCTTGCTGTGTTTTGACCTTTCCAGGATTAGAGGGAATTAAGGGGAAGGAATACAGTCTTAAGTGGTGCATGCAGTCAGAACTGGCTACATAATTTTCAGGCCCAGTACACACAGGAAATGTAGTGTCCTTTGTTCAAAAAGCAGGAAAAATAGGTTCCTAAAAGTACTCAAATATAAAGATTTTTCTTGTCTATCATGGTATGCCTCAACTTGATGTGCTATTTTTATTTGCTATTTAATGTCATCCTGAGAAAAAGTTAAATTAGTGTTATTTTACTCTTCATCTTTATATTTTGTACTGCCTCTTTTCAAAGCAAATATAAAAGCATCTGGGCTTGTATGCACAATTACTGAAACTGTACAGCTTGCATTTTGCATCTGGGACACACATGTACAGAACCATGGAAACAGTGTCCAAAACTAACTTCACTATTTTATTCCACTTCTTGATGTGTGTACACCCTACCAACACTCTCTACCTTGGGCTTACTAATGAGTAAGGAAAGATTGAAAGGAAAAGGAATTATGACTTATTCTGTCTTTGCCTTTCCTTCTGTGTTATCATTTTTAGTGTAAATCGTTAGCTGATTCAGAAAAGTGAAATGAGTAAGAAGGAACAATTACAACACATGTGATAGAGTTCCTTGGTTATTTGTGTTTTTTAGAATGCTACCGTCTTCTTTTTATTAAAAGCAAATTCTGATCCACGTGCATAATGTGTCCTGTGGGTTCTGTAAGCAGGCACTGCTTACCAGGTTAAAGATATAATGCATTTGCCTCTTACTAACTTTGAGTCTTGCTGAACTCTCAGGCATTGCAGGTCTGCTGGAATTTAGTGTCATGGGACATCACAAATGTTTTATGCAAATGGGACAACAAGTAATGGCCGGCACACATTGTCCTATTGGACTTACAGAACACGAATTCATACAATTATTAAGAATTTTAATACCCAGAACATTAAACCAAGCATTGGGCCAGGAGTGGGCCCTTCTGAGTGCAGAGTTCCACGACACTGCACTGGTTGCACGCTGATCTTGAATGCAATTTGGAGTCCTGTTGACCCCTCCAGGGGGATGAATTAGTCAGACATTTAGTTGACTCCTGTGAGGTCCACATCTGGTGTATAATCTATTCTCAACATGCAATGGTTTGCTGCAAATGCAGCTACTTCCTTCATGGAGAAATTACCAATACTTACTTTGCCATCAGAAAAGCTCCCCAGTTTTCCTGCAGTGACAGCCCATTTTTGTTGGCTCTCTAGATGGTCCCAATGAAGCACCCTGCCTCTAGGCTGGAGGTGAAAAAGCAGCAAGCTTTCAATTTTTTTCTTTGTAATCTCATAGGTTAGAGAACGTCATAACACAGCATCCTCATATTCCTAAGTCCTCTCCCTAGATCTTTCTTTCTTTCTTTTGTTCTTTCTTCTTTATTTCTCCCCTCCCTTTTTTGTTTTTACAGTCTCACTCTATTGCAGGCTGGAATGCAGTGGTGTGATCTCAGCTCACTACAACCATTACCTCCCAGGTTCAAGTGATTCTCCTGCCTCAGCCTCCCAAGTAGCTGGGATTGCAGGTGCCCACCACCACACCTAGCTAATTTTTATAGTAGAAAAAGGGTTTCACCAAGTTGGCCAGGCTGATCTTGAACTCCTGACCTCAGGTGTTCTGCCCACCTTGGCCTCCCAAAGTGGTGGGATTACAGGTGTGAGCCACTGTGCCTTGCTTCATAGATCTACTTTCTCAAGCCTTTTGTACCTCCCTATGGGTACAAACCAATTTCAGACTTTGATCTGGTTTTTGGATAACGTCTTGAAAATCAACACATGCTTTTTTTCTCAAAAATCACTTGGTATCTGATATCTTTCCTATATTAGCACCTTAGCTGAAATTCCCAAATTAAACGTTCTGTTTCAAGTAAATTATCATAATGAGTGCTAAATAATTATCATAGTGAGTGCTAATGCCATGGGGCACAGGGATTGAGTGTGTTAAAATTTTGGTCTTTTTGAGTCTCTAAGAGGTGAACAGAATTTGGATGCTGATAGTGCTTCCTGATAATATTCTGCTAAGCTTTCACTCTATCTTGAAGCACATAAAAAAGGGACATTGATCAAAAGCACGCTTATTATATGTTGGCTTGAGGAGTTTAAGCATTTTATATTACTTTACCTGAGACCAAACTACCTGTATGGAGATAATATGCTGTAGGGAACAAAAACAGGCTCCAATATCAGAGAGAGATATGGATATAATTTCGGTTTACTCTATTTTTTACTTTATTACCTTGTGGCAGTTACCTGAACTTTCTGAACTTTAACTTCTCATCTTGCGACACTAAAACTCTGCACCCACTGAACACTAATTCTGCCTGTTTTCTACTCTTAGCCTTGGCAACCACATTTCTACTTTCTGTTTTTATTATTTTAATACTTTAGGTACTTCATGTGAGTGAAGTCCTATATTATTTGTCTTTTTGCGACTGGGTTCTTTTGCTTAGTATAATGTTTAATGTTTTCAAGTTTCTTCTATGTTGTAGCATGTGACAGGATTTTCTTCTTTCTCAAGGCTGCATATTATTCCATTGTATACCACATTTTCTTTGTTCGTTCATCTGTCACTCGATATGGGGGGGCGTTTCCATCGTTTGGCTATTGTGAATAATCTATGATGAACCAAAGTGTCTAGATATCTCTTTGAGATACTACTTTGAATTATTTTGAATATATATGCAGAAGTGAGATTGCTGGATCAAATGGTAATTTTATTTTTTACTTTGTAGGGAGTCTCATACTGTTTTCCATAATGGCTGCAGCATTTTACATTTCCCCTGAGAGTGTACAGGGCTCCGAATTTCTCTACATCCTCATCAACACTTGTTTTCGCTTCTTTTGATAGTGGTCATCCTGCTGTGTATAAGTGATATTTTGTGGTGGTTTTGATTTTCATTGCCCTGATAATTAGTGATGTTCAGCATCTTTTCATGTCCTTCTTGGCCATCTGTATATCTTCTTTGGAGTATTCAAGTTCTTTGTCCATTTGCAAGTCAGGTTATTTGCTTTTTTTTAATAATAGAGTTTTAAATTCCTCATATATTTGAGATATTAATAACTTATCACAGATTTTCTCCCATTCTGTAGGTTACCTTTTCACTCTGTTGATTGTTTCCTTTGATTTGTGGAAGTTTAAAAATATAATGTAGTCCCATTTGCCTATTTTTCCTTTTTGCCTGTACTTTTGGTGTTATAATCAAGAAATCACTGCCAAATCTAATGTCCTGAATCTTTTTCTCTGTTTTCCTCTAGGAGTTTTATAGTTTTAGGTCTTAGTTACATTCAGGTCTTTAATCTATTTTGAGTTATTTTTGCATGTCCTGTAAAATAAGGTTCCAACTTCATTCTTTTACATGTAGTTATCTAGTCTTCCCGAGAATTTGTTGAAGATGCCGTCCTTCCCCCATTATGTAATCTTGACACCTTTGTCAAAAACCATTTGATCATATATGCAAGAGTTTATTTTCAGGCTCCTTTTCTGTTCAATTAGTCTATATATCTGTCTTCATGCTAGTCCAACACTGTCTTAATTACTTTTGCTTTGAAGTATGTTTTGAAATCAGGAAATTGTGAGGTCTCCAACTTTGTTATTTTCCCAGATTGTTTTGGCTATTTCAGGGTCCTCTGAGATTTCATATGAATTTGAGAATGATGCTATAGTAAATGGAATGTTTTTCTTAATTTTTTTCAGATTGATTATCGTTAGTGTATATAAACACAATTGATTTTTGTTTATTGCTTTTGTATTCTTTGACATTGCAGAAGTCATTTATTAGTTGTATATTTTGTGTGTGTGTGTTGTCTCTAGAGTTTTCTACATGTAACAGCATATTATCTGCAAACAGAGATAATTTTACTTCTTTTGTAATTTGGATGCCACCTTTTCCCCTTGTTTTTGGTCTGACAGTTCTGGCCAGGATTTCTGTACTAAGTTGAATAGTAGTGGTGGAACTAGGCATCCCTCTCTTGTTCCTGATCGTACAGGAAAAGCTTTCATTCAGTATGAAGTTGTCTGTGAGCTGTTCATATGTTCCTGTTTCTTTGGTGTAAGTTTCTGGTGATTTAATTTAATCATTTAAATGAACCTTGTTTCTCTTTCTTTCTGTATCTTGTTGTCTTCTGTTGGGATTTTGGCAATTTAAAAATCAGCCAACTCCTATACTTTACAGTCTGGTTTTATACAGCAAGATCTTTCTCCACTCATCTTGGCGAGATATTCTAGAGACGTTTCAAATCTTTTGCGAGGATATATCCTCTACCTTTGGTACTGCTGACATGGGTGCATGCCCCCAACCTGGTGTCATCATGTTCTTCTTAATGCTTGCATTAGGCAAGACTGATCTCCTGACAGTTCGTCTTAAAAGTCAGAACACTGAATGTACATTTTACTCCCTTCCTTCCCCAGAGAGAAAAAACAGGGGTTCAGGGTTTCATAAGGACCTCAACTGCTTCCTGAATTGTTCACAAAGGCAATTGGTCTGTGTATTGTTGTTAATTCATGAAGGAAAGAGTATCTGTGGCTTTCTACACTACCATCTTGATGATGGCATCTCCCCCATATCCCTTTTCCTAAGTAAAACACTTTAGCTTTGCTTAGGTTTTTCTAATTTTGCATCTTCACTGAACTCATCTTCAAGTATGTAGGTCATTACATTAAAATACTGTGCTCAATAAGCAAAGAGTTCTTTAACTTCTAGGATTCATCTCCTAGGTGAATAAATTATAAATAATAAGAGGGTTTTCTTCTTCTTCTTCTTCTTCTTCTTCTTCTTCTTCTTCTTCTTCTTCTTCTTCTTCTTCTTCTTCTTCTTCTTCTTCTTCTTCTTCTTCTTCTTCTTCTTCTTCTTCTTCTTCTTCTTCTTCTTCTTCTTCTTCTTCTTCTTCTCCTTCTCCTTCTCCTTCTCCTTCTCCTTCTTCTTCTTCTTCTTCTTCTTCTTCTTCTTCTTCTTCTTCTTCTTCTTCTTCTTCTTCTTCTTCTTCTTCTTCTTCTTTTTTTTATCTTAGGAGTTTCCCAAATGTCTTAGAAATGAGAGAGGGGGGGCCCTGAAAAGCAGTATAAAAAGGGCACAGAACTTCAACTAACCCACATGGTAGTCCTAGGACATGTGCCTTTTAAGACTGTGAAGCAGAGCATGAGCTGAATTTCAGCTTCTCACTCACCCCTTTAGCCAAAGATCCATGTGCAGTAAACAACCTGCACAGCTTTATGTGGCAGCCCTGAGGAGGGATGAATAATGCAGCAGATGGGGCCTTTCTGAAAGATGATCTCTGAGAAGTTACCAATTCCTATGGTGCTGGAATAATTGTAGACAGGACTGGCTAATGCCCAATTTTAAAGTCATCTGCTGAGAGACAACATAATCATTTCAGTTTCTCTGGAGCCATCAGTAAATTTGTCTATGAATGAATTCTTGAGTTGGTGGTACTTTGAGAAATAAAGAAATTGAGTTTGAGGACAGTTGATCAAACAGTGATCTGTGGCAGAAACATGACTGGGAACGTGGAGAAAGCTGTAACATGGGAATGACTCAGGAATGGTCTTGAGACTAACCGCCTTCTTCCCAAATATCCTGGAGAGGTGTGCTTTGATTACAGGGAAGAGGAAATGTTGGGTTAGATTTCTATAAAATAGAATTCATAATATATGTGGATATACTCAGGGAGGCTTAGAGTATAATGATGAGGAGTATTAATTCAGACCACTGAAGTCATATCCCAGTGTGGTATATGATATTCATGATAGCCTCTAATTATCCCTAGTTCCTGGTATTCATATGCTTGTGTAATCTTCTCCCCTTGAGTAGTGATATAGTGACTTCCTTCTAGGAAATAGAATACAGCATATTTGATATACTGTTAGTTCTGAGAGTAGGTTCCAAAAATCAATGACTTTCTTCTTGGATGCTCCCTATTTGCTCTCTTTTGATTGCTCTAAGTCAGTCAGATAGCTGCCATGTTTTGAGTTGCTTTATGGAGAGGCCCACAAGGCAAGAAACTGAGGGAGCTCTCTGACAAATAACCAGCCAGTAACAGAATCCTGCCAACAGCTACATGAGTGAGCGGTCTTTCGTGTTGCTATAAAGGAATATCTGAAGTTAGGTTAAAAAAAGGAGGTTTTTCTGGCTCTTCTAGTCTGCTGGGTAGAAGATTGGGCATCTGGTAAAAACCTCACTCTGTTTCCATTCATGGCAGAAGGTGAAGGGGAGACAGAATCTACAGTGATATCATGGTGAGAGAGGCAGCAAGGGTTGGGGAGGTGCCAGGCTCTTTTTGACAACCAGCCCTCTTGAGATCTAATAAAGTGAGAAATCACTCATTACCACAAGGACGTCATCAAACTATTTATGATGGATCCAACTCCATGACCCAAATATCCCCAATTAGGTCCCATCTCCAACACTGGGGATCAAATTTCAACATGAGGCTTGAGGGTGACAAACATACAAACTATAGCATTTGGCCAAGATCCTGACTACAGTCTATAAGAGAACTTAAGGCAGAGGCACTGAACTGTATTACTACATCATCTGTGTATTGCTGAGTAATAAACTACCTAAAAATTTAATGGCTTGAAAAAATAATATTTATTATCTTACAGTTTCGAGGTAACAGGAATTTGAAGGTGATTTACCTGAATGATTCTGGCTTGGGGTCTCTCATGAGGTACAGTCAAGACGCTAGTTGGGGCTACTGTCACCTCAGGAGTTGACTAGAGTTGGAGGATTCACTTCCAAAATGGCTCCCTGATATTGCTGGCAAGTTGATGGTAGGAGTCTTAGTTATTTGCCACATGACCCTCTTTCTATGACTTCTTGAATATTCTTAGTATGGCATCTGGCTTCCTTCAGAATGAGTGATACAAGAGAAGCTGCAATGCTTTTTTGTGACCTAGCAACAGAAGTCACACACTGTCATGTTTGCCATGATGACTGATGACACAGACCATCTCTAATACAATGTGAGAAGGAACTACCCAAGGGTATGATGATTTGGAGGCAAGATATTTGATCTTGGACTGGTTGCTTAATATTGCTAAACTTTACCTTCCTTAGCTTTGAAATGCAGATAATAATGACAATTGCCTTTTAGAGTTGTAAATATTAAATGTGTTATTTCAGATAATCAGTATAGGCAGGCTCTCTTTTCTCATTGTAAGTTTTCTAAAAAAGGGTGTTTGGAAAGTAAAAAACATTATGAGCATTCCTAGTATGGCCATCTTGAGTTATAAGAGAATCTTATGCATGCACTTAATAAATGTTAGCTTTTTAAATTATTATTATTAGTTATGAGGATATAAATACTTATATTGTAGAGCTGACTCATCTTTGTTAACATTAGTTCAGAGGGGTTCCATAGATGATTTGTTGTGTGATCACCTTACATCTGAAGTTCATTTGGATGCTATCTAATGGGACCTCTTGATTAAACCACATTTAACACATTATGACCTAATAAAATATTCTGGCTAGTGAGACTGCCTCATTACATGTCACAGAAATTAAAGCACAGCTTCTAATAGAAATGTGCTGTCCTTAATGTGCTGGCAGAGAACTTTTTGCTGACAGGGTCAGCAGAATACAGAACATGCTTGCTCTACAATATCTGCAGGTCAGCTCAGATACTCTGTCTTGTTTAGGTTGCAGAGAGGGGCATTATATTTGCTTTCTGTCTCATGAAGGTGGAGTACAGACTCAGGAGGAAGACGAATATAGTTTTAGGAATAATTTTTTCAGAAGGAGCAGAAATTTTCTCAAGCTTACTTAAGAATAGGTGCATTTATTTTCATTGTTCAGAGAAACCTCACAATATTGTTGAATACAATCAAGGAAATAGCCAGGTCTTCTGAGACTGGAAGTTCATCAGGCAGTCTTTTTTTTTTCTGTCCTACTGTGTGATCTTTACCTATCATCTCAGGGTCTTCTAAGATGGTCCATAATGACCAACCATTCCTGGTATTCATGTCCTTGTATAATATTCTTGCTTTCAGTGTTGGCTGGATTTACTGACCCATTTTTAAAGGTGGATGCAATGAGATGTCACTTTTGAGATTATGTTAAAAAAGACCGTGACTTCAATCTTGAGTGTGTGCACTTTCTCTGTCTCAGAACACCTGTGTTTGGGGAAGCAAGATGCCATGTTTTGAGCAGCAATATGCAGAGGGCCACATAACGTGGGGAAGAACTGAGGTTCTCAGTCCAGCAGCTTCTGAGAAACTAAGGTCCTCAATCTGAACGCCCTTGAGTAATTATAGCCTGCCAATAAACATGTGCACTTGGAAGTGTATCTGTCATTCACAGCTGAGTTGTTGAGCTTTGTGATGGTTACAGTCCCAGCTGAGAGTTGGACTATAACCTCATAAGACATCCTGAACCAAACTTACCTAGCCAAAATGCTTTTGATTCCTGACTCATAGAAACAGAGCGATAACACATATTTATTGTTGTAAACCCCTATTTTTTGTTGTAATTTGTTGTGCATCAGAAGTTAATGAATATGGATTTTAGGGCCTGGAAGTAGGGTGCTGTCATGATAAATACCTAAAATGTAGAAATGGCATTGGAATTGGACCCTGGATTTTCAGCCAAGTGTTATTGAAACTCTAAGATGTCTTTAAGAAGCTGTAAATAGAAGCCTTTTGGTCTTCTATAAGGCTTAGGGTAAATACAGGCAGTCAAGGAAAGAGGAGTCCTTGTTGGTAATAGCAAAAAACTTAGCAACATTTTGCCTATAGTAATGTGGAAAGTAGAAAATGTGATTCATGAATGGAGTGATCTAGCTTAGGAGATTTCCAAATGCAGTGTTGAAAGTGCTGCCTGGTTTCTTCTTGCTGCTTATAGTAAAATAGGAGAGGAAAGAAGGAATTGAGGTAAGGACTGCTAAATAAAAAGGGATCAAAATGTGATAGTTTTGAAACTTTTCAGTCTTTACAGATGGAAAATGGTGCCACATTTTTAAAAAAAAGCTTTTGATTAAAGATCAGATCCAGTGCACTCATAGGAGAATCACAGTCTCAAGATGAAGCAAGGGATGTGACTATCAACACTTCTGTTAAGATCATAGGAAGATCCACTTCATGCCCCAGGATACTTTCAGTCATACAGAGAGTCCCTTATAAACATTAATGGTATGTCTCACAGATCCTATGAATAAAACAATACTGCTTCTATAAAGCTTTAGTGCTTTTTTGTCTGTTTGTTTTAATAAGCTCTGTCTCAGCTGTCTCAGCCAAGGCTCAAGAGAGAGAGAAAAGCTTATACTGTGATTTGTGAGTGTGGCTTTTGTCTAATGAAGTCAACCCCAAGATGATTTATAGGAGATCTGTGATGTTCTTAAAAGAGTTACATATGCAGGAATACTACCAGCTTAGACCCAGGGAGACAGACAGTACAGCATTAGCAGTGACCTTTGGACCTGCTAGGGAATGAGACTGTGATAGCTCTTTAGCCATCAGCACATGCTGCCCTATACAACAAGGAAGGAAGACACAGAGGGTAGAAACATGAACTCGAGAAGGTAGAGTTAAGTGAGGAAAAATTATTCTAAGACACAAAAATTTAATCGAAGAACTTTCATTATTTACCCAGCTGAATTTCATAACTGCCATGGATCGGTGACTCCTTTCCCTACTCAATTTTCTCTTTTTTTTTTTTTGACAAGGTTGTACACAGACATTTTCCAACTCCTGTCTCCATTGTTTGTTGAGTGTATATAAGTGAGTGTGTGTGTGTGTGTGTGTGTGTGTGTGTGTAGGGGTGGCATAGATAAAAGTTTTTTTTTTTTTTTTTTTTTTTTTAATTTCAGGTCTATAGATCAAGAGGAATTGTATTTGAGAACTATGCTTAAGGAACTTCACCTGAGAAACTTCATCAATGCTAATTTAGATGACAGGATTCTTTGAGCTGATGCTATAATGAGTTGAAACTCTTGGGGCCTTGAGAGAGGATGAGGAAATTTTGCCTATGGGGAAGACATGAATCATAGAGGGCCAGAGGGCAGACAGGGGTAGTCGACCTCTAATATGGCTCTAATTCATCCAAACCATATCATTTCACCCTTGACCTCTCCCAAATATCATTTCCTCACATTTCAAAACCAGTCATGCCTTCCCAACAGTCCCCCAAAGTCTTAACTCATTTCAGCATTAATTCAAACATCCACAGTCCAAAGTCTCATCTGAGACAAGGCAAGTCCCTTCCATCTATAAGCCTGTAAAATCAAGAGCAAATTAGTTACTTCCTAGATACAATGCGGGTACAGGCATTGGATAAATACAGCCATTCCAAATGGGTGACTCTGGCCAAAATGAAGGGACTACAGGCCCCATGCAAGTCCAAAATCCAGCAGAACAGTCAAATCTTAAAGCCCCAAAATGATCTCCTTTGACTCCATGTCTCACATCCACGTCACATTGATGCAAGAGGTGGGTTCCCATGGTCCTGGGCAGCTCCACCTCTGTGGCTTTGCAGGGTTCAGCCTCCCTCCTGGCTGCTTTCACAGGCTGGTGTTGAGTGTCTGTGGCTTTTCCAGGTGTGCAGTGCAAGCCGTCAGTGGACCTATCTTTCTGGGGTCTGGAGGACGGTGGCCCTTTTCTCACAGCTCTATGAGGTGGTGCTTCAGTAGGGACTCTGTGTGGGGGCTCCAACACCACATTTCCCTTCTGCACTGCTCTAGCAGAGATTCTCTATGAGGGCCCTGCCCCTGTAGCAAACTTCTGCCTGGGCATTCGGGCATTTCCATACAGTTTCTGATATCTGGGTGAAGATTCCCAAACATCAATTCCTGACTTCTGTGCACCTGCAGGCTCAGCACCATGTGAAAGCTGCCAAGGCTTGGGACTTCCACCCTCTGAAGCAACAGCCCAAGTTGTATCTTGGTATCTTTTAGTCACAGCTGGAGTGGCTAGGATGCAGGGCACCAAGTCCCTAGACTACACACAACATGGAGACCCTGGGCCTCACAACAAACTATTTTCTCCTAAGCCACTGGGCCTGTGATGGGAGGGGCTGCCGTGAAGACCTCTGACATGGCCTGGAGATATTTTCCCCATTGTCTTGGGGATTGTCTTTGGCTCCTTGTAATTATGCAAATTTTTGCAGCCTGCTTCAATTTGTCCTTGAAAATGGGTTTTTTCTTTTCTTTTTTTCTTCTTTCTTCAATTTTTTTTTTTTTAAATTGCATTTTAGCTTTTGGGATACATGTGAAGAACATGCAAGATTGGTGCATAGGTACACACATGGCAGTGTGATGTGCTGCCTTCCTCCCCATGGGTTTTTTCTTTTCTATCACATCGTCAGGCTGCTCTGTTTCCCCTATAAAACTGAATGCCTTTAACAGCACCAAGTCACCTCTTGAATGCTTTACTGCTTAGAATTTCCTCCACCAGATACCCTAAATAATCTCAAGTTCAAAGTCCCACAATCCCTAGGGCAGGGGCAAAACACTGCCAGTCTCTTTGCTAAAACATAACAAGAGTCACCTTTACTCCAGTTTCCAAACAAGTTCCTTATCTCCCTTTGAGAATACCTCAGCCTGGATTTCACTGTCCATATCATTACTAGAATTATGGTCAAAGCCATTCAACAAGTCTCTAGAGAGTTCTAAAATTTCCCACAGTTTTCTGTCTTCTGAGCTCTCCGAAGTGTTCCAACCTCTGTCTGTTACCCAGTTCCAAAGTCACTTCCACATTTTCAGGTATCTTTTCAGTAACACCCCACTCCTGGTACCAATTTACTGTATTAGTTTGTTTTCATGCTACTGATAAAGGCATACCTGAGACTGGGCAATTTACAAAAGAAAGAGGTTTAATTGGACTTACAGTTCCACATGACTGGGGAAGTTGCACAATCATGGCAAAAGGCAAGGAGGAGCCAGTCACATCTTACATAAATGACAGCAGGCAAAGAGAGAGCTTGTGCAGGAAAACTACCCCCATCAGAATAACCATCATATCTCATTAGACTTACTCAGTATCATGAAAACAGCACAGGAATCACCTGTCCCCATGATTCAATTATCTCCTACTGGGCCCCTCCCACAACACATGAGAATTCAAGGTGAGATTTGGGTGGGACACAGCCAAACCATATCATTCACAATGGTAAATTTAGGAGCTATAGGATATTCAGAAGTTTCCACAAAAGTGGCATGCGATGCTATGGTATTAACAATGATACTTTAAATAAAAAAAATGTATAAAAAATGAAAGATAATTCTGGTTGCAACTCAGCAGTAATTAGTAAAACTCTTTCCACAGTTTTTTCACTGAAGAAGTTGAGCTGACTGTACTTTTTTCAAGGTGCAGGAACAACACAGGTGATAACTAGAGCTGTCTAGCAAATACATTGGGTGACTCCTCCAAGCAGATGTTCTTATTCATCAGAATGATTCAGAAGTCTGTTAGGAAGGAATTGGTTCACAACACTGTTACGGGGAAGGAGGACTGCTATGTATGCCTAGGGGCACTGTGAGTTACAATTAACATTTTATGTTTCGCTGGTGCTTTCCAGTGGCAAACTGCAGTGATTTTTTTAAAAGAATAGGTTGAAATCAGAATTGTATTACTGTAATAAAGGACTGTCTTGTTGTGGGCCTTTTTTTCCCCCCTTTTCTATTTTTTTAGGACTACTCTACATAGCACAGTAAACTTGAATGTTCTAGAGGAAATTGTAAATTGTACAAAAAAAATCTATGTAAGTGTTTTAGCTTAAGAAAAGATCAAAGATGACTTGGGTCAAATATTTAGAACAAAGAAGACTAAACATCACAGTATTAAAATAGTTTTATATGTATGTGTATGATCATATTAACCTACAGTTGACTAGTTGTTCATATAATCTTGACACTGATGGTTACAGCATGAAGTTCAGGTACACATGAATTTGCCTAACCGTTTCATAAATTCTGGGAACTCTGTTACGCATTAGGTGTTCCAGTTCCTGGAGGGCTCCAAAGAATCCTAAGAGGTACCTGTGGGGATCTTGGACCTGATGATTTTGCGCCTAGGCACTAGATTTATAATTGTTTAATGAGAAAGGAAAAAAACAAGTTGCTCTAAATATTGATGGAGCATCCTGGGAAACAAATCTTATCCACTTTGAGGTAGGAAAAGATTTGAAGGAGTGACTTCCTTTACAACTATAGGAGGGTTGAGAGTGTGACACAGTGGGAGCATCACCTGACTCAACTCTTGGCCCAGCCTCCTGGGAACTTGATGTTGTTAGTTCTTGCACAGAAGGTTTTATAGAAATTATAAGAGCAGGGCTGTCTTTTAGGACAAAAGGGTCTGGAATCACATAGATCAATGTGCCATCTATGATTAGTTGAAAAAAATAATCTTTTCTGTCATCCATTAGAGATAAAAGATACAATAAACTTCCAACAAAGCAGATACCTTTGTCAGCTGCCCAAAAAGATTGGCTCAGACAGCAGCAGCCTGAGCTTCACAGGGCCACATGAAGCGTTGCAAGTGAGGGACTAACAAACCACAATTTCCACCCCATGTCTACACAGTGTCCACATAATGTTCACGCAGTGTCTACACAATGATTATGGTAGTATGATCCAATTCCTTTCCAAAAAGAATTGGGGTCAATTCCAGGTGGGTCTGGCGGGAAAAATTACTGGAGAAATTGAATTTAAAAAACCACATCAGACAAACAGATCAGTCTACAAAGTTGCAGGACAAAGATTCTGCCCAAAACTGAGCCAATGCTTGTAATAACAATCATTCACTTTTTGAAGTTTATCCCTTTGGGGGCTGACATGGTCTCGGGAAAGAATGGATAGTCTTTTACTGTGGAAAGTTGCTTATTATCTAATCAGAAACCACAGGTTGTCATTAAAATCACTGAGAAATCATGTTTTAAGATGTATCTTTAAGTAGAATTCAGCTGCTTATGTTGATGCTCAAATTTGCAGTATTTGCATGAAGCAATAATAGGGGCAACCAAAGTATGGTCTGTGTGGACAGGCAGCTCCTGAATGTGCTAAGTAAGTAACTTTTATATGACTGGGATAGGCTGGCCTTCATCCAATCAATTTTCTTTTTTTAAGCTTCCTCCCATTGCAAGCCACATGGGCACCAACAGTTTTCTCCTAGTGGCAGTTAAATTATCACCCTTTCTCTTACTGTTATTACAAGAGCTCTCACCTGTGGAAAAGAGTAAGTGAGAAGGTGGTTAGGTTGCACAGTCCTCCTCAGGGCCAGGCCAGCTTCTCCCATTGTCTTCTGCTTGTTGCACACCTAGGACTTCTGTCTGGTTTCCTTGCTTCTTTCAAGCTGACACCACTCAATTCTTCCCTTGGATTTTTCAAGACTGACTTTGAGTGGGACAGAGTTTTTAGTTTTTTTGCTGCCTTGGAAAGCAAGCACCAAGCCCTTGATATTTGTAACAGTTTTACTGAATATTGCTGTAGTCTTTTTCACCAAGGACCTGATGCATCATTCTTTATGCTGTCTCCACTCAGCCCTGTGTCAGTTTTCCTATCAGTTGCCTATTGTCACACAATGCTGTGTGAAAACCATCCAATACTCAGTGGCAAAAGACAATCTATGTAACTCTTGATTCAGGAGAGCTGGTGTGTTTCCTTTGGTCTTGGCTGGGGTAATTAATGTATTGATTGATCATGATTGGGCTCTCTCACATATTTGGGTATTGGATCGTGGTTGCGTAGTTTAGAAAAGCCTTAGCAGTGACGATTGGGGTCCCTCGACTGTCTTCTAGATCTCATTCCCCAGCAGGCTAGCCTGACCTTATTTTTGTGGCAAAGACAGATGAGAAAAAGAATAAGTGAAAGTGGGTGAGTGTTTTTTTATGAACTTGCTTGCTAACATCCTGTTGGCTGAAGTAAGTCACTTGGTTGAGCCAGGAAGCCAGGAGTGGGATAGAGTGCCATGCCCAGAGAGGGAGAGGGCTACAAAGTTGTAGGACAAAGGCATGCATGTAAGAAGGTGAAGAATTAATGCAGGCAATCCTCCATAGTCTTTTCTTCTTATTTCCTGGATTACTTAAGCGAGTGGTTACCTTTCACCCCATTTTCACACCCACAATCTTCACAGAAACAGCCCAAAGAGGGACATTCTGTTGAATCTAGATTTGATCCCTAGATTGATCCTTGATTAGGAAGTTTTAGCCTAAATTTCTAATTCCTTAGTAATTACAACAATAAAATGATTCATGGTAATAGTAATGATTAAATTCTTTCTATGTAACACACATCATTCAGATTTCTTCGCCAGAATTAATGGTATTATTTAGTCCTCTTAATTACTTTTTTAGAAATCCCTAGTCCTATGTAACAGCTGGGGAACTAAAGTTAAAAGAATGTAACATTTTAATAACTGAGATGTGGGAAATTTGCTTTATTGATAATGCCTTTACATGAACAAAACAAGCCTACATTAACAGACTGGATGTATTTGGAGCTGAAAATAGATATTCTAACTCTGCCCCCATTACAACCTCCATCCCCTATACCACATGGTTTGCCTGTTGACTTCATTTTCACATTTTTTCTTATTTTGATGTAAAATTTTCTAAATTTATGATAATATGCAGAACTTGAAAGTGTGTAAAAACAAAACAGTAGAAAGATTATAATTGGAAAATTATGGATTTTTTTTTTTTTTTTTTTTTTTTTGAGACGGAGTTTTTCTCTCTTGTTACCCAGGCTGGAGTGCAATGGCGCAATCTCGGCTCACCGCAACCTCCGCCTCCTGGGTTCAGGCAATTCTCCTGCCTCAGCCTCCTGAGTAGCTGGGATTACAGGCACGCACCACCATGCCCAGCTAATTTTTTGTATTTTTAGTAGAGACGGGGTTTCACCATGTTGACCAGGATGGTTTTGATCTCTTGACCTCGTGATCCACCCGCCTCCGCCTCCCAAACTGCTGGGATCACAGGCGTGAGCCACTGTGCCCGGCCGGAATTGTTTTTATCTGTCATCTTGCAGGAAGTATGCAAGGTGGGTAAAAATTAAGTTCATTTGTAGAAGCATAAAATATATAAGCACAAGAAAATGATCAGTGATATTCCAACACATTTCAATTCAGAGCATCTATCAAAATAAGAAGTAAGATTAGAATTCCTATAAAACGGTTTTATAATGCTATGATTCCCTACATTTTCTTCTTATATGAGATCGTCTTGGGTCTCGATCAAATTTGGTTCAAATGCACTGTGAATACCAATAGAACTTCTCTGAGAACGACTGTGATGAGGATGTCACTATTTAAAGAGCCAAAAGTGTGCCACAGAAATGGATGTTCCAGATTATTAAATGTTATCACTTTTAAAAGCCAAGTTAATTATGTATGTCTTAACCATTTCTTTGAAGGAAACCTAACACAAATGTGCTACTTTCATGCCTTTTGAACTAAGCATACTACATATTTTATTCCTTTTTTGATGACTAGGTCTCCGGTTTTCATTATTAATAATTTTTGTTTTATATGTTAATACAATGTTTCTTAAAGGGGCTAGTGAGTGATATTGGCCTGCTTCAGTAATTACCTTAGATTTTTAAATAAGTTCTGGTGATTCTCTTGTCTTTATTATGTCTTCCATACTCTAAGTTGTTTCATTTTACAGTGCCCTTTTCTTGATACTTTTAATCTATTTTTTTTGTTCTACAACCACTATTTAAATATCAATCAGATAAGCATTCAAAACCAGTAGATTAATTGTATATTGCATTATAATTTAGTGGCAAGAACTTGGTGTTTCCTTTTGTCTTGGCTGGGGTAATTAATATATTGATTGATCATGATTGGGCTTTCTCACAAGAACTGGAGCCCCATACTTCTGAAAATATAATAAATGGAATTTATTTGGTCTTTTGAAATATGTTTTGAATGCAAACTGCCATATTTTATTGTGTCTAAGATCTCAATTATAATACAGACCACTGTTTTATGGACTACTAAGAAAGACAAAATGTTGCATGTTATAAGGTGCAGCCCAATGTAGAGATGTTAAAACATATAAAAATACTTCTTGGAAGAGCTAACATATTAGATGTGTGAGATAATGTTCTGAGTGAGGAAGGTTGCACCAGTGATCAAAGCAGATACGTCTCTCTTCTCCTGGAACTCATATTCTAATGGCAGGGGACAAATGATTATGTCAAGTAACCATTCATGCTCTTAAGGGGAAACAAATCTAGGAAAGAGGAAGAAAAGGGATGAGTGGAAGTGGGAAGTGTTCTATTAATATAGAGTAGTCAGGGCAACAGGGATGGCTTCTCTGGTAAAGGTGTATTTAAGCAGAGACCAGAGGGAAGGGAAGGAATGAGCTATTAAGATGGGAGAAGATAACTCCAGGCAGTGGGGACAGTGAGTGCAGAGGCTTTCAGATGGAAACACGTTTAAGGTGTTGAAGGAAGAGCAAGTAGGTCAGCCTGGCTGTGTGGAAGAAAGTAGTGGGTGAGTAGTAGGAGATGACATTAAAGAGATGGTGAGCTTTAAATTAGGTCAGGTCTTGTAGACCTGGTAGGAAATGTAGATTTCACTCTGTGACAGATAGCAAGGTGTTTGAGCAGATATAATCTGATTATGTTTTAACAGAGACATTGTGACTGACTGCTGTGTGCAGAAAGACTGTTGGAAACCAGGGGGTGGAAACAGGAAGACCGGTTAGGAGACCATTACAATTACCCAGATGAGAAATGATGGAAACTCAGACGAGGGTAGCAGTGATGGAGGTGGTGAGTAGTTAGAACTGGGATATATTTTGAAGATCAGTCTTACAGAATTTGCGACAAATTTGGTCATGGAGTGAGAATGAAAGAGGGTAATCAAGGGTGACTTCAGGGTTTTTTGGCTATGAAGGAATGGAGTTGTCATTTACTGAACTAGGAGGAAGAACTGGGTAGAGTAAGAAGAAATGAAGACTTAGGTTTTCTGTGTTAAGTTTGAAATAGCTATTGAGTGAACAAGTGAAATAGGCAGTTGGACATAGAAGTCTAGAGTTCAAAAGAGAGGTCCAGACCAGAGAAATATATTTGAGAGTTAAAAAAAAAAAAAAAGGGAGTGTACAGAGGTGTCAACTGCTGCTCATAGATTGAGTAAAATAAGAACTAAGTGTTGACATTGCATTTGTCAACATAGTCCTTGTGAGACAGAACAGATTGGAATGCATTCAGGAAAGAATGAGAGAAGAAAAAGTGAAGGCAGTTCTTTCAAGGAGTTTTGTTGTAAAGAGGGCCAGAAAAATAGGATGACTGCTACTTTTTCATATAAGTTTGAAACCTTTTTCAATTATTTTAAAAATAATTCATTTGAAAGATATAGCAATAAAATATTTGGACTGCAAGGTACATTAAAATTCTCCACTATCACATCTCAAAAGACTTTGTCAAAAAGAAGTCAGCTCAAATAACTTTTGTTTTGTTTTGTTTTTTTGAGACAGAGCCTTGCTCTGTCACCCAGGCTGGAGTGCAGTGGCATGATCTTGGCTTGCTGCAACATCTGCCTCCTGGATAACTGGGATTACAGGCACACACCACCATGCCTGGCTAATTTTTTGTATTTTTAGTAGAAACAGGGTTTCACCATGTTGCCCAGGCTGGTCTCGAACCCTAAGCTCAGGCAATCCACCTGCCTCAGCCTTTCAAAGTGTTGGGATTACAGGCATGAGCCACCACACCGGGCCAAATATACTTTCTATTCAAAGCAAAAACCATGTGTTCTTTATAATTTGCATTGATTTCTGAAAATTAGGGTAACATTGAAGATAAAAACAAAAGAATTGCAAATACAGGTTCCAAAAGTGTTGACCACTTTGTACATTAGAAATCTCCATAGTACTCTAAGTGGAGATGTTTGCGTAGATGCCTTGGCATACACTAACTTGGGCTTCAGATATTTTTGTATGTGTTGATATGCAGACACCACCTGTCTGAAATGATGGCTATCGATTCAATAAGAATACAGAGAAGCTAAACATACAGCAAGGCTCCCATATGAAATTCATAGTGGGAATATAAGCACCTGGTAGACCTGTAGAGTGGGTAGCTTATAACCTCTTAAAAATACATATCTGAAAACTGAATAATTGTGCTTTGATAACCTGAGACATCCATAAGGTATAAATATGATCCACACATATGTAATTCCATGATTTTTCTGGCTGAATGCCTCTCAAAACAGAGACCTCAAGGCAGGATGATGACTTTATTCCCTGGAGTTTTCTCAGACTCAGCTTCTCAGTGCATTTCTAGGAGGTGTCCACACATATGCATGGGTAAGTGGCTGCTGCCACCGCTCTTCTGGGTGCCACACCATCTATGCTGCCCTAGATGGCCATGACGCTCTGCTGCAACTCCAGGTGGCCAAGTCTCACCTTTCTTCTGGATAGGGGTGGGGTTACACAGCTCCTTCTAAGTACTCACAATTGCCACTTTCCTCTAAACAGTAGACTCTTGTTGAGTCTGGTTCATCATGTCAGATACCTTTCCACTTGGAATGATTTCTTTCGCAAGGACACTGCCTAGCTCCCAGGCAATTTACCACATTCTTTTCCTCCTCTCTCCCCACCCACTACCCCCATCCCCTTTTTTTATGTTGCACATGCCATTTATGTCTGAATTCCAGTCCTGAGCCACATTTGAGTTCCTTGCTTCTGATGGGTCTCATCCTTCCTGTAAGTCTGGATATAAAGAAATCCTAGAGGGTGTGGCTCAATTGCACATGTCAGATGGATTTAAGTCTCATGTTTCCAGAGTAGATGGCAACCTTTCAGTGTATATATGGATTTTGCAGAAAAAAAGAAATGCTGTATGAGGTCTCTGTGTTTTTGGTTTTTTTCCCCTTTACCTATGCTGTAGTAGCTCAGGTGTTTGGAGAAACAGGTAGAGAAATGAAATTCACATTCTCTAAACCAGGGGTACCAAACCCCTGGGCCACAGACAGACACTGGTCCGTGGCCTGCTAGCAACCAGGATGCACAGCAGGAGGTGAGTGGCAGGCAAGTCAGAGAAGCTTCATCTGTATTTACAGCCGCTCCCCATCACTTGCATGCCCGCCTGAGCTCCGCCTCCTGTCAGATCAGTGGCGGTGTGAGATGTTCATAGGAATGCGAACTCTACTGTGAACTGCACAGGTGAGGGATCTATCTAGGTTGCGTGCCCCTTATGAAAATCTAGTGCCTGATGATCTATCACTGTCTCCCATCACCCTCAGATGGGACCATCCGGTTGCATGAAAATTAGCTCAGGGCTCCCACTGATTCTACATTACAGTGAGTGTTAGAATTATTTCATTGCATATTATAATATAATAAAAATAGAAATAAAGTGCACAGTAAATGTAATGTGTTTAAATCATCCCCAAATCATCCCCCTACCCCTAGTCCATGGAAAAATTGCCTTCCATGAAACTAGTCACTGGTGCCAAAAAGGTTGGAAACTGCTGCTCTAAACCACCGTAAGAACCCACTTTAGTGGCTTAAATTGATGGCAAGTAGAGCTGGGGCCCAGAAAAAAAAAAATCACAATGTCTGTCTTTAGAGGTGTGTGTGTGTACACACACGCATGACTGCTTGCTAGTCTGGAAAAAAGGTTTTCAGGTTTTTTTTTTCTTTTACTGACTGTAGGACATGCCTTAAAAATAAATCCCCTGACTGATGTTGCTCTTGGAACTTCGAGAGTTCAGATAGGTGGGAAATGTGTTGGAGTTTCATCTAGAATTGCTATTAAAAGGCCTTTGTGTATAGACGCTGATGCTATTGACACATTCCGTTGGCAAACTAAGTGTTTAGAGGCTGTTTTTGTTCTTCTCAACAGCAGGGTAGGGTTTGAGCCAGAACAAACCTGCTACTCTCCAGGTCCCCATTTGTGAAATGGTTGGCTGCTTCCGGGGAGGAAGTCAATGGCTGGGAACCATTTTCTCTGTGCAATGTTAAGTGCTCCTTGTGGACGCTGCTGCCACAGGAATGACGAAAACCTGGCAAATTATTGTTCATCTCAAGCAGCTCCTAATGTGCTTTCCTACAGAGGGGAAGTCAACAGAGAAAAAGGAGGCTGCAACAGGCAGGTGCTGACACCTTCCTCTCTTTAGCCAGTCTCTAGCTGCTGGGTCTCACTTCTGTGGACACAGCATCCACGCAGGCAGCACAGTCCATGGTCACAGGGCAGCTGCTCACAAATCAGCAGAGGCGGCAGGCAGGTGAAACACTGAAACGTTATGCTATAAAATATTTAGAGATAGCTGTGAATTTAGTTTTCTTTTGATTAGTTCTCCAGATCTATACTTGAGTAGCTTTGCTCAAGGGCCAGAATCAAACGAGAAATATCCCCAGAGCCTATTTAAGTACTATGCAGTGTTTACTTAATATTTTAAAGATAAAAAGCACTTTGGAACATTGAGCCCTTTAAAAGAACAAAACCTATTTATGAACCCAGAGGGCATTTCACCTTTAAGACAACAAAGCCGTCAGGAAACTGAAGAAGTCGTTCATTTTTATAGCACCAGATAAATTGCAGGATAAATCAGTTCAGTGGTGTCTTTTAACTCTTTCTGCTCTGCCTTCTTGTGTGTGAAGCATAACTGCTAGGGAAAATACTTCCATTTATTAGGATGTCTTCCAACACTTTTTATTTAGAATGTTTGAACCAAAGAAGGCAACCAAATGTGTTTCACCATAATACAGAGCTTGAAGTGGAAAGAAAAGAACAGTAATAGATTTGCCCCAGATTCAGAATCAGAAAACCTAGGTTCTAGTGCTGGGCCTGCTGTTCGGTGATTATATAACCTCAGGAAAATCTTGACTATGTCAATTACTAGCTATGTGATGGTGGGCAAGTTACTTAAGCTTGCTAGAGCTTGTGTTTTCTCATCTGTAGCATAAGGAAGGTTAATAATATCTACCTCACTGTGTTATTGTGGGAACTAAGAAACAGTGCTGATATAGCACCTTGCACAAAGCCTTGCTCATTACAGGTAGTCAATAAATGTTAGCTATTACTAGGACTGAAAAGAAATCATTTATTTTAATCCCCTTTTCTTTATTTTAGAGTAGTAACAGTAATATACACTGCATGGAGTTGTAAGAGTTGTATTAATATATGTGAATACTTGTATATGAAATGATACATAAATATAAGGTATATTTATAATCATAGCAGATTTTCAGAGTTTATCAAAGAGGATACGTAAGTAAAAGTAAAGAAAAAGACTGGCCGTGGTGGCTCACACCTGTAATTCCAGTACTTTGGGAGGCTGAGGTGGGCAGATCACTTGACGTCAGGAGTTCAAGACCAGCCTCGCCAACATGGTGAAACCCTGTCTCTACTAAAAGCACAAAAATTAGCTGAGTGTGGTGGTGCATGCCTATGATCTCAGCTACCCTGGAGGCTGAGACAGGAGAATTGCTTGAACCCGGGAAATGGAGATTGTAGTGAGCTGAGATTGAGCCACTGCATTCCAGCCTGAGTGACGGAGTAAGACTCCATCTTAAAAAAAAAAAAAAAAAAAAAAAGGAAAATATAGATAAGATTGCAGGAAAATTAGAAGCTATATCATAGAGTGGCTTGTACATTATTTGAAGCCGAAGGACAGAATTAAAGCTGCCCAAACCAAATTAAGTCCAAACCAAAAGCCAAAAAGAATAAATAATCCTCAATTGAACCATTCTAGTTGTTACTGTCCATCTATAGAATACATTCATTATAGTTTTCTTTGCAGAAGAATCTCTGGACAGTGTTTTTGGTTCTAATATAATTGTGAAAAGAAGGTTGTAAATATCAAGTGAACATCCCACAGACCTTCCTATTTTAGTCCCAGAGCCCCTTCTCTGCCCCATCTTGGGTCCTCCTGGTCAGGCTCCAGATGTTCCTAGTAATAGTAATGCCACTATTTCTATTATATTGTAAAATAGCAATAAATTTAAAGAGTAAACTGAAATCTGATTCACTGATTTTTCTTTTTTTTTTGAGACAGAGTCTCGCTCGGTTGCCTGGGTTGGAGTGCAGTGGCTTGATGACACAACCTTCAACTCCTAACCTCAAGGGATCCTTCCATTTTAGGCTCCAGAATAGCTGGGACTACAGGCATACCACCACATCTGGCTAATTTTTATATATTATTTTTGTTAGAGCCGGGATCTTGCTATGTTGCTTAGGCTGGTCTTAAGTTCCTAGCTTGAAGCAATTCTCCCATCTTTGTCTTCCAGAAGTGCTGGGATTACAGGCATGTGTCACAGTGGCTTATCCTAAACTATTTCTTTTAAGAAAGAAAGAGAGAGTGAATATTCTCCCTTGTGTGCTGAATACCTTTTATAAGATATCTTACCTGTATGTATGAACATATATGTCCTTTTCACAACCTTATCATGATCATTGTCTTAAAATTATTTTCCTTTCCTCTGATCATGCACATAAATCTGTAGAGAAATCTGAAAGAACGCTTGTCTGAAGAGAAGCTCATGCAAGCTGGTGTGGAGTAAAGTATCAGGAAGTGGTGATAGGTTTTTGGAATCAATGAGGAAATAAATGATGAATTAATTACTGTAAATTAGAACAGCCTCATAAACTAGGACTCAAATAAATCAAGCTGATGTAATCAGAAATTTAATAGCATATAAAACATAGTCCACAATGGTAGTATGTATGATATTTGTTTGGATCCTGATTTTATATCATGATTTTATGATATAAAGGCCTGGAAGAGCTGGGTAAAGAGGTTGGAACCTGCATGAATTTTTGCTGAGTGGAAGTTTTTGAACTAGTTCATCATGGCTTCTACTAGAACATTCTTTCTGGAGTATAATGATGTTGGCAGATAAATACTGCTTCTCCTTACGTTTGTGAATGCTAGTGAGCCTGTCAAGTAAGTCCAATCCGGGGGGCTCTATAAAAGCCTTATGTCCCTCTAAATGTCAGGAGATTCTGTGTGGGATTAACTGAATTAAACATGAGGCTAAAGACAGCTATTTGACACTAAAATTGAAAGAAATATTAAGGACTATTTTTCTCCTTTATTAATCTTCAATATCACATTCTCTGCATTCTCAGGGAAGCCAAACACATCCCTCACAGGGTCAGGTACTATTTTATAAGGTAAGAGTAGTGAGAAAGTAGGTACAGATTGGGGCTTGGAGTCATGAGAATAAAATTGCAATGCAAGGCAGAGGTAGTGAACCTTTATTTTCCTCTGCGTTTTGTTAGCAACAAGTTGTCAAGGGGAGCTTTCAAGACATATTAGTTTGAGAAAGAACAAACCAGACAAAAAGATTTAGTGTCAGATATAAATTAAAAGGTGTTTCTATAAATTTTAAGTGTCTTCCTCTCTCTTACAAGGAGGATTGTAGATTATTATTTTTTAACTCAGATCTGACGTCTGGCATTTGTGTCTCTCAAATACCAGATCATTTATTAAACCTTTTCTTTTTTGAGGTATTAGAATAATGCTCCAAAGGACAGTGATAATGCAGGTGCTGTCTAAGCCTCTGGGGACAGGGAATAGTATAGAGTGATTTAGGGGCAACCAGACAATGCTTCATTACCTGAGAAACTGACCCTTCTCTGATCTGCTGTAAATGAGATCCGAAAACTTTCTCCATCCTATTATCTTGTCAATTCCTAGCATCAGTTTCTAACAAGAGAGTTGAAATGCAATATAGCTTTGGTTGAAAAAAAACATACTTAGGATTTAGTGGACTGTAACTTGACTGCAAATCCAACTGGGTAATATTTAGCTTGTAATATGATTTTCTTCATGCAGATTGCAGTGTTTACATCTTGTGATGAAACCCATGTTTCTTGGTATCAGCGATTCTCAAATGGAAAACATTGGAGAAATGCCAGATGGAATTACAAGGGGTATCTCTGGCACACCTATGTATGAACGTCGACCTTTTCCAGTGTGAAAGTTGAATATTTTATTTCATAGAAATTAACCTGATTTTGTCACTTGCTTCTATTTACTGTACTGTGTTGTTTTGAAGGATGTGCTGTCAAACTTTTGCTTCTCCTAGTCATAAAATTTATGCATTCAATGAAACAGCTTTGTGTGTGTGTGTGTGTGTGTGTGTGTGTGTGTGTGTGTGTGTATGAGATAGTTCCATTTAGAAAGAATGAAAAGGAAAAAGAAAAGATTGCATAAACACTTACATATACTGATTTGGTTAGACCTATGGTTGTGAAAAATTCAGCCTGAATAAAATTGGGATCAATTATGGGAACTGTGTATCAGACTGAAAGGTGAGGAGGAACTAAACAGCTCAAATTTCCAGCTGCTTTTTCCATCTTTTTCAGGGTGTCTCCCATAGCATCTCTGAATTGGTCTGTATCTGAGCCAGTCTTTCTCTGCCAATTTCCTTTGCATATTCAGATCTTTAATTCCTTTATCGTTCTGGATGGCATAGAGCTCATCGACGTCATCCTGCCTGCCTGCTTTTAGCTTCTGCTCTCACAGGTTGCTCCATCTCCTGTGTTTCTGCATTCTTCAGATTCTGGAGAGTAAGAATCTTATTGTCTGAGCTCACCTTTGTATTCCATATCGTGTCACAAGTCATTGGCTTTCCAGTTCATGGTATGGTAGATTGCAAAGAGTCACAATTCCCCATCCCTCCCTGTAGCCACATCTTTGCAATGTGACTTTGCAGCTCCTCTCACCAAGAGATGGAGTCTATTTTTCTATTCTTGAATCTGGGCCAGCTTAATGACTCACTTTGGCCAATGTAATGGAGCAGAGGTGATGTGCAGTTGTTGCTTGGTCCTCTGGAGGCTTTGAGCACTTGGAAACAGGCTATGTGAATATGCTTGGGCTAGGCTTCTTGGAGAGACCAAATGAACAGAGCTAAGCAGTCCCTGCTGAGCCATCTTAGACTAGGTAGCCCACGAACACCTGGCAGCTGATTGTAAAATGCATGAATGAACCCAACCAAGATCAATTAACTCTGTCCCAGATAAGTCAGGTCAACCTGTTAGTCCAGCATAAATAATTGCTGCCCCATATAATCGTGAACTAAATTAATGGCTGTTGTTTTAAAGCACTAAGTTTTAAGGCACTAATCTACTACTTTTGGTTAAATCAGCCATGCTAAATATTTTGCTGGCATTATGCTGTAAAATATGGTTGCCTCTTTCTCAGTGGCTATGGGCAAGTCTATTTTATTTAGAAATCCATGTTTGCTTTCATGTATTCAGTAAATACTTACTGAGTGCCTAAAAAGTGCCAGAAACTAGTTAACAGAAATCAAGGGTGATCAAAAATATACATTGTCCCTGCTGTCAAGGAGTTAATAGTGTTAAATAGATGGAACTTTTGCTTAGCACAGGAGGTTGACATTAACCACACGACCACTCCAAAAAGTATTTAATTATAAACTGAGTCTTAAGTGAAGACATGTATTTTTTGTTAGAGCAACAGCAAAGACCTAGACTGGTCTTGAAGTCTTACTGAGTATATGGTGCTTAAGCCAAAATCCATAAATGAGAAGGGTTGATTAGGGAAATCAGTTTGGAGAGGGGATTGTGGATGAAAGACTCCAGACCTGTGAGAAAATAATGTCTATTGTTTAGGCCAACCAGACTGTGATATTTCTGTTACAACAACCTAAGCAGACATATATAACCCCCAAACAGTCATAGTAGATGAACGTGCACAATGGATGGGAGGGAGTCATGGTGAGTGATAGGGACATTTAATTTGATTGTAGAAGTGGAGCAGTTTCTGTGATGACAAGACACAAGGCATGATTGTGGGGAGGACTGGTTTTATTAATATTCCAAATTTAGTAGACTAAAACATCTGTGGCTATTGTTAAAGGCTTTCCCCCTCTAGTTCTTCATTTTCATGGCTTTGCTACATTTTTCTTGGGCTTTGTGGTCTGAGGCAGTATTTTCCAAAACCAGCTATTCATTATAATCATTTAAACAAAGATAAATTTCTCATGTCCCAGCTCTGGAGAATCTGATTCATTAAATCTCTGTTTGAGTACAGGAAGCTGTATATTTAATTGCTACATGTAAGACAGTCGTTGTTTATTTACATTGTGGAATTAGAGGTTATATGAATATAGATTTATTGAGGGTGACTTTGCTCAGAAATTCCAGGCATGCTTCCACCTTCAGATCATCTGCAATATGCCTCTTAACCATGTCTCCAATCTTGGCTGACACTTCCCTCATGAGACAATCATAGTTAATACTTATGGAGAACCCATTTTATGCAAGGCATTTTGCTTAGTGATATAGTTTACTATTCATTATATTTTGAGGAAGGCACAGATAAGAATTCTGAGGCTCAGTAAGGTTAGAAATCATCAAAGATGGCAGAGATTGAGCTGAACTCAAACCAGTGAGACCACGCACTGAAACATCACTTTAGGAAATCTCAGCTCTAAACGCACTTGTATAGCTGTTGCCATTTCTGGACATGCCACGTGCAATTTTTCCTTTGCTCATACTATTCATGCAATTTGGAATTCATCTCCTAATTTTTTCTATTTATTTAAATTTTAACCTCCAAGGACCACCTCTTTCACAAAGTACTTCAACCATCACGGATAATAATGATCTTAAATAATCACTGTATATGCCATGAATTAATGCTTTCTGGGAAGCAGTATCATCTTCTCAGATTCAAAAGTAAGATTTCGAATTCTTAAATGAATCCCCAAACCTAGTCAGCTTTTTGCATAGAGTTTCTCTGGAAATGTTGAAATGTAAATACTGAGTGATAATGATTATAAGAATGAAAACTTATGAGAGAAAGTAAAATCTGGGGTGTCTGGCCAGTTATTCATTTTCATTCACTTATTTTTTTTTTTGCCTTTTTTTGATGTGTGTAAAAGTCACATAAATTCTACAGAATCAATAACAATAGCACAGGAAGATCTTAAATTATTAGAACATATTTAAAGAAATATTAAACCATTGTTTTAGTTAATATATTCCTCACATTACTTTCCAGTCTTTAGGAATATGCTTAGAATGTAAACAATAAAACTCAGAAAATTACACATTTGTTTAATGAAAATATCAATATAGATGAAGTATTCATGATATTTCCAAAAAAATGAGTTTAAAATCCATTGTGTTTTAAGGAAAAGTGGTTCATGTCTTTTGTTTTGTGTCAAAAATGTCACTAAATTTGTGACCTCTGTTGTGAAAATCTCTTGAAATTTACTTAGCAAATTGCAGTTTTACTTCCAAGGTTATATTGATTTCATAGCATTTTGCAACTGGCACATCTTGACATGAACCATAGAGGGTATTTTGAATTCTCAGTGCATTTTATTAGATCTTTAAATCGATTGCTACTAATATGATGAGAAATTCAGAGTTTTCAACCACAAGTACTATACTCAGAACTTCAACTTGACAGTATGTGAGATTAGAAAATAAATGAATTGAATTAAACCCAAGTTTTCTGACTCCTAAATCAGGTTTCACTCCAGCGAACAGTTCTACTTAATAGATGATAATTTACTTTGATCCCCGTAAGTTAAGTGATTTGGAGGTTATAGCATGAACACGTTAGCTCACATTTATATGTTCATGTTAGGAGGAAATTTGAGATGAGAAAGAGCATTAATCTAGTTAGGGTAAGGGTGTCTTAATGGGAGATAAGATTCAGAAAAGGTTGAGAGAATTTTGATTGTTTACACATTAATGCAAATATTTATATGGGTCCAAGTCCATTTTCATTTTTTTTTCACCTATCAAATTGTTTTTCTTGTTCTTCCTTTCTGTTATTTTTTACTCTGTTCTTTTTTTCCTCAATTTTCTTCTTCCCTCTTTATCCTACTACTTACAAACTAAAACATTTTTTGTTGTTCAATTTAATGGATAAACTGCCTCACTTGAATTACAGTTAAACAGAAAATTCACGAAGACCTATTTGTCTCTCTCAAAAGAAAAATGTAATTTCTCTTTCTAAAAGACGGTGTAGTTCAGTGGATTTTTGTGTATTCACAGAGTTGTGCAACCATTACCATTATTTAATTCCTGAACAGTTTCATCACCTTAAAATGAAACTCTGTCTGATATCCAGTAATTCCACTTCAGGTCATATCCAAAATAACTGAAAGCAGGGTCTTGAAGAAATATTTGTGTACCCATATTCACAGTAGCATTATTCACAATAGCCATAATGTAGAAGCAACCCAAGCATCCATTGTTAGATGAATAGATATGCTCAATGTGGTATATAATACAGTAAAATATTATTCCACCTTAGAAAGGAAGGGATTTCTGACATATGCTAAAACATGGATGAACTTTGAGGAAATTATGCTAAATGAAATAAGCCATCTCACAAAAAATACACTAAGATCTCATTTACTAAATATCAGGTAGGAAGAATAGTTAAATTTGCAGGGACGAAAAGTTAAATGGTGGTTGCCAGGGGCTGGTGAGAGGCAGAAGTTGCAAGTTAGCATTAAATGGGATCAGAGTTTTAGTTTTTTAAGACCACATGAGTTCTGAGGTAGATGTTGGTGATGCTTGCACAATAATGTAAATATATTTAATACCATTGAACTGTAGACAAAAATGGTTAAGATGGTATATTTTATATACTTGTATTTTATTATTATAATAAAAAGAACCTTTGTTCTATACACATTAGCAGTCACTTTCCATTGTCTCTTTCTTCAGCCTCTGGCAGCCACTAATCTACTTTCTATCTCTATAGGTTTGCCTATTCTAGGCATTTCATATAAATGGAATCATTCACTATGTGACCATTTATGCTTGGCTTCTTTCACTGAGTATGTCTTCAAGACTCATTCATGTTGTACCATGAATCGATACTTTATTCCTTTTTTTTTTTTTTGAGTTTTGCTCTTGTTACCCAGGCTGGAGTGCAAGGGTGCAATCTTGGCTCACAGCAACCTCCGCCACCTGGGTTCAAGCAATTTTCCTGCCTCAGCCTGCCAAGTAGCTGGGACTACAGGCGTGCGCCACCATGCCCAGCTAATTTTTTTGTGTATTTTTAGTAGACACGGAGTTTCACCATAGTGACCAGTATGGTCTCAATCTCTTGACCTCCTGATCCACCCGCCTCGGCCTCCCAAAGTGCTGGGATTACAGGCTTGAGCCACCACGCCCGGCCTTTTTTTCCTTTTTTTAAAAAGGGCATTTGGCCCTACCCTCCAACCCTCAGTACTTCATTCCTTTTTATGATTAAATAATTTATTTTATACAAATGTACCTTATTTTGTTTATCTAGCAGCTGATGAATACTTAAGTTGTTTCCACTTTTTCTTGATTGTGAATAATGCTGCTGTGAACATCTGTGTATGAGTCTTTGTGTGGATGTTTTCATTTCTACTGTGTGTGAGGTAGTATCTTACGTTTTTTGTTTGCATTTCCATAATGAATAATTATCTCGAACATTTTGTAATTTGCTTCTTGGTTAGTTGTATAGCTTCTTTGGTGAAATGTTATTCAAATAGTTTGACCCTTTTTTTCTTATTGAGTTGTTAGTGTTCTTTATATATTCTCACATTCTAGATGTATGACTTTTATTGGATATATGTGTGACTTGCAAGTATTTTCTACATTTTTTTTGGATTGTCTTCTCATTTTCTTAATGATTTTGCCATTTGTCATATCTAAGAAACCATTATCTAATACTAGGTCACAAATATGTACTCTAATGTTTTCGTCTAAGACTTACAAAGTATTAGCACTTACATTTAGGTCTACAATTCATTTTAGTTAATTTTTGTACATGGTGTGAGTTAGAAGTCCAAGTTATTACTATTATTATTTTGCATATGCATATCCAATTGTCCAAGCACCATGTATTGAAAAGACTGTCCTTTTTTCATTGAATTTTTGGTACCTTTGTTAAAAAACAATTGACCAAAGAAGTAAGGGTTTATTTCTGGGTTCTCAATCATATTACATTGATCTGTATGTCTGTCCTTAAGCCAGTACCACACTTTCTTGGCTACTTTATAGTAAGTTTTGAAATTAGAAGTATGAGTCTTCCAACTTTGTTCTTATTTTCCAAGATTATTTATTTTGAGTTCTTTGTATTTCTACATGAATTTTTGGATCAGTTTGTCAATAACTGCATGTAAGCCAGCAGGGATTTTGATAATTTGTGTTGAATTGGTAAAGAGTATTGAAATTCTAACAATGTGTTTCCTGAGTCATGAACATAGTTGTCTTTCCATTTGTTTAGGATTTTAAAAATTTCATTCAATGTTGTTTTATGTTTTTAGATGTACAAGTCTTACATATTTTTGATTAAATTTAATGCTAAGCATTATGCTCTTTCTGATGCTATTTAGAATGGAATTATTTCCTTAGTTTCATTTTCAAATTCTCCATTGGCAGTGTATAGAAATGCAATTGATTTTTGTGTGGTTATGTGCTGTGACCTTGATCAAGTCTCTTACTAATTCTAGTGAATTCATTAGGATTCTTCTTCTTTTCTCTCTTTTTAGAGATAGGGTCTTGCTCTGTCATCCAGGCTAGAGTGCAGTGGTGCAATCATAGCTCACTACAGCAGTGAACTTCTGGCTCAAGTGATTTTTCCACCGGGCGTGTGCATCATGCCTGTTTTTTAAAAAACATTTTTTTAAGAGACGTGGGTCTCACTAAGTTGCCCAGCCTATTCTTGAACTCCTGGCCTCAGGCTGTCCTTCCATCTCAGTCTCTGAGTAGCTGGGATTACAAGTGTGTGTACCATACTTTGGCAGGATTTTCTATATACAAACCGTATTTTCTTTGAATAAAGAGGTTTACTTCTTCCTTTCAAATCTGGATGCCTTTTATTTGCTTAATTGCTCTGGCTTCAAGTTCTAGTACAATATTGAATAGGAGTGGTGATAGTGGAGTTAGCCTCCTTTTTTTCAGTGAGAAAAACTGAATCTAACAATCAGGAAGTATTTGATACAGACACATACTGTGCAGTATAGTGCAGTGGTTAAGAGAAGAAACTTACTGCTATAAACCTTACTTATCTCATGTATAATAAGGGAATTATAATGATACCTAACTCACAGGTTTCAGTGAACTAATGTATATTGTTTAGCAGTGTCTAATGTTTCTCCAAGCATGAAATAAATGTTATCCACTATTATTATTATCCTACTATATAACTTCTTAAAACAATCAAGGTATAAACAATATCATCTTTCTATATTTTCTAGAATTATCCTGTCCTGGGGGCTTTTGGTTACTTATTTATATTAATAATCTTCTTTCGGTATCTTATTCTCCACAACCTACCTCAGCAATAAATGAATTAAATAGTAAAGTGGCTAATGTCAGTAGCATTTCATACATTTTTTTTAAATTTTGCCATTGCTTTGGACAGGGGAGGGTATTAAATATTGGATATCTTCCTGTTTGATTCACATCTTTCACATGGCAAGGATCCTAGATATTTTAAGAGAAGCTAAAAGATTATTTAATATTTGATTTATCCTTTAAATGCTCTTCCTAGGCTACGTTATTCAGTTACGTGACTGCAAGTGTCCTGTATTTGCCAAGGTCTCCACGATCAATTTCTATTTCTAGCCATACTCCCTCCATTTTTTCAGCTCTCCACATCTGTCCCCTGAATTTACAGTTCCTTCATTGAATATCCTAATGTTTCATCAACTGATGTTCCTACAATTATTCTCCTTCAAGATACACATTTTTTTTCCAATTTTGCTTCTGGCATCTAAATCTCAAAGGTAGTTAATTCATGTAGCTGTTTAAGTCAGAAAGCATGGTATCATTCTCTCTCTCATTATCTATGCTTAGTTACTCACTAACTCATTATTAGTTTGAAATCTATACTGTAAATATCTTTTGAATTTGTCCCCAATTTTCTTCCTACATTGTCTTGGCAACAACTGCTATTTTTATTCAAGCCTTTATTAGGGCTAGTTTAATCGTTTCTCTAGCTCCAGTATATTTTCATACAGTCCATTTTTCACATCAGTCACAATGTTCATCTTTCTAAACATGAGCCTTATTATGTACCTTCTCTGCTTAGAAACTTTAAGTGTCTTATCATCTGGATAAAGCCCAAATCTCCTCCAAACTCCTTGGTGTAGCTACAAGGCCATACATAATCTATGCCAGATCTGCTTTTCTAACCTTTTTTCTGCCAACCTCTTGAACAAAGTCTCACCTTTGCCATGACTTTAGAAGAAAGGATGAAACGTTAGATAGTGTTTCACATGTTTCACATGAATTGTTATAAGTCTTAGAACATGCCATAATTTTTTTATGCCTCTGTGTGGGGCACGTTATATCCTCTATTGAAATCTTCTTTGTTTTTCGTGTTATGGTGGTGTTCCTCATGCTATGCTTTTAAGACTTCTAATGTTATTCATGTCTCTTATAGCCTATCAGAATAACTTTTATTTATTTATTTTTTAAATAAGTCTGTCTTGCCCTCTAGATTGTCATGCCTTCAGAACCAGGACTTAACCTTATTTCTCTGTTTATTTTAGCCCTGTCACTGTAATGCCTGGAAAACTGACATATTTATACATATTTGTTGAACGAATGAATAAAGGAATGAACACCAAACATAGGGGCCACCTAAAAATTTATATTCTACTGATTACATTGTGGTAATGTTTTTCATAGTTTTAAGTGAAATCTGAACCAGGGTTTTAAGCTTTTAAAAGACTGTTACATATATTCTTCTGATATTTGACATGTTAAACTTATAAAAATAGAGTAATTACAAATGCTATTTCAAAATGGCTTAATTTCTTTTCGTAAGGTCACTGCTAAAGGATAAAGTTGATGAAATTGTGCTGAATAATAATGTGCAAGTAACATTTCTTTGGATGAGCAAGCTGTGAATTACAGTAAAAAGAAGAAATACTTCATGTTATGGGTTTGAGACTCTGCTTATTGGTAGTGCCAGCATGTAAATGTGTCTGTTCAGTGCCACAGATTAAATTTCTCAAGGCTTTCAGGGCTTTGGGTTGTTCATGCTTATCAGTATTAAAAATAAAGTAAATCTCAAGTGTTTCTTTAAATGCTTGATATGCACCCAAATTAAGACTTGTATGCACATAAACCCTTAATATTATTGAATAATGTTGAATAAGTAAAGAATACTTCACAATGTAGTAGCTACTTTATGTGAAACTTTTATAAAAGACAACATTATATCCAGGGTTAGCTCATTGATGCATGTTCACAATCATGAGATAAATTATAAGATAAAGAAAACTGGGTGATGTTGTGTTAGGAATGGCCAGTTTTTGGGTGAAGTACACAACATAACTACTAAAATATTGTGTTTTTTTTTGAAAAATTGTTAAATTGTTATTTATTTGGCAAAAAAGCTTCTGAATTTAATAAAGAAATGGTAATAATTGTTACATACAGTAATTCAAACTCTTTTCACTAAGCACCAAACAGGATAGTTCTCAATCTTTTAAACAAGAACCTCTTTAAAAGAATACCTAAAACATAATCAGTTTATTTAGGTTTTTAATCAAGAAATATAAAGCTGCCAATCAGAGTTTCTAATTATCATGAGATGATCAGGTTAACAACCTTGAGGTCATAGCATATGAGCTTTTCAAAGCTTTGTTTAATCTATACAACCTAACTGAGGGGATTTGTTGGTGTCAGGCTGATAATCACAGATCCATTTGCCAGATACCATATATACACACAACAAAAAGATAAAGACTATATGGTCCCTATATATGTAAGGGGAATAATGTCTAATTCTCATTAGCATCATTGAATTAGAGTAGGTAAAAATCCACAATTGCAATTGTGAGGGGCAGAGAGACTGATACAAAGCTCTAACCCACCAGGGAGAACCTAGCAAGGGCAGCAGAAGAGATCAAAGTCCCATGCCTTGGGGATGCAACAGAACAGGTGCTAGGAGGCTTCAGGGACCAGGCACACCACAGGATGTCAGTGCATGTGGGAAGGGGCCTTCAAGGCTGAAGAAAATAAAATGAGGCAAGGTGCAGAGCCACAGGAGTACTGCTAGTCAGAAGATAGGGAAGCATTTGTTCTGGGTAAAGAGATGTGATCTAATAAGATCTAATAAGAGACTATAAAACTCAGAAAACCTAACCAACGAGAGGCAGAAACAACGCTGGTCTCCATTTCTTAACAGCAACTCAACAGCGAATCCAAGGTTGCCTGCAAAACTAACAGGAGAGCAAAATATCCTTCCACAGGCAGAGGCGCCACATGCTCTTTGTGGAGGCTGAGTAGCCAATGATCACCCTGCATCCCTTCCACCCTCACCATGACACTCTAGTTCCTTGGAGTCAAATCCACCAGCAACAACCTTCCTTAATGGAAAATGTTACCCCTCCCAAAATGTAAAACAAAAATGATACATGCAAAGAAAACTCAAAACAGAAATAGACAATCACAGCAAGCTTTAGCCCCTCATAGCTCACCTATACCCCCACTGTCAGACTACTGAAAACAATGTCTGCCCCATTAAATGGATTCATTACTGCAAAATGTAATAAAAGTTAGTGTATCACTGTTCCCACTACATCCCTCCTTATCAAAGAAAAAGTAAACACAACATAAAATATAAACATACCCCAAAGAGAGGTCAGCATCAACCTAAGGATCCTACTGTAAGATTACTACGCTAACCCAAGATAGTTCAATCCTCTTCTGACCTATTTACAAAAAAATCCTCAGTCTGAGAGCTCTGGAAACATTACAAATATTGTGTTAGATTCCTCTTCTTGAGGTAGGTCAAAGTCTTAAAACAGAGCACATTTACATACTTTTCTACTCACCACTGAGGGGTAATTATCATAAGGCCTACAACTAAAATCCCCTTCTCCTAATTCTCAGGCTATTACGCTTTTTTCCTTCAGATCAAACTACAGGAAGCACACATAGAAAGATGAAAAAAAGATGAAAAGTCACACAAAAGTTTAAAAACAAGCAAAACCACCATAAAAAAGAAGCTGTGTCATCACACTCACAGTCAAAACTTTGCTAAAGACAAAAAAAAATTTTTACTTGATTTATCCAAGCTACAGACCCTTAAAGTACTCAAGAAAGTAACAGCTTATAAAAATAGTGGAAAATTTTTCGATGGGAGCATAAAACTAAAATGAACTCATTATCTGGCAAAGAATTCTTCCAAAATGTCAAGTCCGCAGGAAAAGATGTGTGGTCAACCTCACCCAGCCCACTCACAGTCTGAGTGCCTTGGCCCTTTGCTCAGGTTGGCTTCAGAGGTGCAAGGATGTTGGCAGATGCCTGCTCCAGGTAGGCCAAGGAGCCCTGAGGGATGTCGGCTGGCTTTTTGTGCTGTACATTGATGTCCTCCAGCACCTGCTGCCAGTGCCTCAGCTTTGTCAAGTGCTTCTGGACTAGCGCGTCTTTCCGCTGTAATTCATTCCTTAGTTCTGAGACATCCTCTTTGATAACTTGCTCTGGTTTCTGGATAGATAACTGCAATCTTTTTTGTAAGAAAAAACACTCTTTCTGTCTTGCAATATCCAGAAACTTCTGGATACACTGATCAACACCAGTTCGGATTTCTTCCTGATCAGTGCCACTGACATAGTCCTGACTCACCAGAGATGCAAAGCAAGCCTCGAAAGATGACTCCAACTCTTCCACCAAAGTACTGTTGGAAGGTCTAGGAGTGCCTGGAGCTGCCTGAAGAAGCGAAGCTTGGCCCGGGAGGCCCGGCGGGGGCTGTGGGGGCCCAGGTGGCTGCCCAGAAATCATTCCACCTAGCGGAGCCGCCATGTCTGGAATGGCACCACTACTAAAATATTGTTAACCCAATGTGTTAAATGATATCTGAACAGAAAATAAAAAATAATTTTGTACAAATTTAAGTAATAACAGTGAAAGTAGATTGACTTCTCTTGCATATACAAATTATTCTAACATAACTAATTTTGGAAACTTACAGAAAGCATGTGCCCTCAAATTTTAGGAAATATTTCAATTTCTGCATATTTCTATTCAAACAATATTTTCTCCTTTCTTTGTGATGAGAAGAAGGATAAGAAATTTAGTAATGGGCCGGGCGCAGTGGCTCAAGCCTGTAATCCCAGCACTTTGGGAGGCCGAGGCGGGTGGATCACGAGGTCGAGAAATCGAGACCATCCTGGTCAACATGCTGAAACCCCGTCTCTACTAAAAATACAAAAAATTAGCTGGGCATGGTGGCACGTGCCTGTAATCCCAGCTACTCAGGAGGCTGAGGCAGGAGAATTGCCTGAACCCAGGAGGCGGAGGTTGCGGTGAGCCGAGATCGCGCCATTGCACTCCAGCCTGGGTAACAAGAGCGAAACTCCGTCTCAAAAAAAAAAAAAAGAAATTTAGTAATGGACATTAATCATCCTGGAAATACATAGAGAAGATCCACAGTGATGTGGAAAGAGCAAAAACTATAGCTCAGAAAATACTGAACCTAGTCTTGGCTCTGACAAAAACTTTCCAGCTCTGGGCAAGTCTCTTAATCTCTGAACTCTCCTCTCATGTGAAAAGGAAGTGATCACAATGCTCTCCTTCTTTCCTGATCTGCTGTTGAGATCAAATAAGATAATATAAATTTGTTTTCTCCTTTCTCTATCCTTTCTCTACCACGTTCAATAGGCAAAGCAAAGAGAGTATTATGATAACCCATCTTCAGAGCTTGTGGAAAGAAAATAAACTTGAATAAATAGGTGGATGCCACATCATAAAGAAAAAAAGAAAGAAATCAAAGGGAAAATGTGTGGGGTCTCCCTAACAAAATCTAATGCTATGAGATTCCAAATTGCTTTTTTTTTTTCCTAAGGCTTTATGAACCACTGTATCTTTTAAGTACCATTGTGAAATAATCTCTGTTTTTTTTTCAGTTATACTGAAAAAAGAGTATAAAGTTTAAAGTAAGAGGACTTACTTTAAAAAAAATGATAGGAGAATTTCTTACAGAACAACTATAGAATTATAAATGGGAATTGATTCTATTATAATTTCAGTGATTTGGGAATTGCGAGTGAACAACAGCTCAAGCAGAAGATGAGAAATGGCAAGAATAAATTGAGAGTACCCTTTAAGGTTCAGTGATGTAAATCTTTCTTCTTCCCTGACCACAATGTTTTAACTTTTAAAGCATTGTATCATAGAATATTAATGTCCAAATTAAGCATTTGCATCTCTTAAGCTATTAACTGGGGAACAAGTTTGGAATAGTATGAATACTAAAAATTGTCAAAAAATTATTACTTAAATGGATAAAAATCAAATATTGTTTATAAAATGTGCTGGCAACGTATCAAATTTCATTCTGGAATATGTATGTTGATTTAGTCTCTTCACATCCATTAATTGGAAGAATCAGGCATGCTTTCTGTGAGAAGTATATTGTAACACTACTGCTATGGTTTGAATGTGTCACCCACAAGTTCATGCATTGGAAACCTAATATCCAATGCAGCAATGTTTGGAGGTAGGTCCTAGTAAGAGGTGATCAGATCATGAGGACTCTACCCTTATGAATGGATTGTTATTACAATTGTTATTACAAGAGTGGATTAGTTATTGTTAGTAGATTTGTTATAAAAGGTAGTTTAGGCCAGGCATGGTAGCTCATACCTGTAATCCTAGCATTTTGAGAGGCTGAGGCAGGAGGATCTCTTGAGGCCAGGGGATTGGGACCAGCCTGGCCAACATGACAAAACTCTGTTTCTACAAAAAGTACAAAAATTTGCTGGGCATGGTGGCAAGCACATATAGTTCCAGCTACCTGGGAGGCTGAGATGGGAGGATCACTTGAACAAAGGAGGAGGAGCTTACAGTGAGCCAAGATTGAATCACTGCACTCCAGCCACAGCAAAAGAGTAATACTCAAAAAGTTGACAATTCTGCTGTTAAGGATTGAAACTTGTATTTGTTTTATCTGAGTTCCATTCTCAGGGAAGGACCTTCAAGCCTCTCAAAAAAAGTTCCGAAGAACTGAAACTCACCAGATCATGGTACTAGATGTCTTCTTGCACCTCCCTAGTTCCTGTCTTCTTACACATTGCGACATTTCTTCCCTGCTATGTAAACCACTAGTTTTAGTCAGTCAGGAATATGGATTTGAGACTGAACTCCCATCTCCTTAGTGGCAGCACCTGATTAAATCCTTCTTCCTTGGCAATACTTGTTGCCTCAGTGATTGGCTTTCTGTGTAGCGACCACATTTTCTAATAGCACATTGTATAGAAGCAAAAAAATAGTAAAGAGAATAGATAATTAAAAATATTTCAAAATGTGCAGAAAATATTATTCATCTTTCTGTCTCTGGCTTTTAGTCCTGAGCAAAGGAGGGAACCCTGATTGTCAGCTGTCTATGGGTCAAGAAGGCCTATACCCCTTACCCTTTAAGCATACAATGTAGGGAACACTTTTACACTGTTGTTGGGACTGTAAATTAGTTCAACCATTGTGGAAGACAGTGTGGCGATTCCTCAAGGACCTAGAAATAGAAATTCCATTTGACCCAGCAATCCCATTACGGGGTATATATCCAAAGGATTATAAATCGTTCTACTATAAGGACACATGCACACGAATGTTCATTGCAGCACAGTTTACAATAGCAAAGACCTGGAACCAACCCAAATGCCCATCAATGATAGACTGGACAGGGAAAATGTAGCACATATACACCATGGAATATTACGCAGCCATCAAAAACGATGAGTTCGTGTCCTTTGTAGGGACATGGATGAACCTGGAAGCCATCATTCTAAGCAAACTGACACAGGAGCAGAAAATCAAACACTGCATGTTCTCACTCATAGGCGGGTGTTGAACAATGAGAACACATGGACACAGGGAGGGGAGCACTACACACTGGGGTCTGTTGGAGGGAAATAGGGGAGGAACAGTGGGGTGTGGGGAGTTGTAGGGGGGATGGCATGGGGAGAAATGCCAGATATAGGTGAGGGGGAGGAAGGCAGCAAATCACACTGCCACGTATGTACCTATGCAACAATCTTGCATGTTCTTCACATGTACCCCAAAACCTAAAATGCAATAAAATAAATAAATAAATAAATAAAAACCATCCTTTGATTCCTTTACTCCCTCCCTTTATCTTTCTCTTGGTGAGTTATTAAGGTTTATAGTATCTGCATTTAATTTTGCCTGGAATATGAAATAAGAATATTATAAAAGCAGTGAAATAGGAATCAATTTGAATGCTACCATGGAGAAAATTGAAAACTATTTAAAGTGTCAAGAAGAGCCAAATCTAAGTATCTGTGATCCTTGACATTAACAAAGCAATCAGAGATCCATGGCTTTCTCTTTTAATATAAAATTATTTTCCTTAATATTAATATCCAACTAGACACTGATAAACAGAAGCACTCAGTAAAAAACAAATTAAATTATCTTATTCTCTGATAATGAGTGGGTATTAGTGTCTGTCCAATTTAAAGTCACTCAACTTCCCAGTTTCAGTTTCTCAAGACTAAAAGCATAACTACAAGTTATGTTAGTCCATTTTGTATTGCTATAACAGAATACCACAAATTCAACAATTTATAATGGATAAATTTTTTTTTGGCTCACAATCTATAGGCTGAGAAATCCAAGAGCATGACACTGGCATCTGAAGAGGGCCTTCATGTTGCATCATCCCATGGCAGGAAGCATAAGGACAAAAGAGTGCAAAAACAGGAGAGCAAGAGAATGTTACTGAAACACCAGGAGTTTGGTCTAGGTCCTGCTGCCCACCCAGATTGCAGGTAGGTCTGCTTTTCTAGTCCACTGACTCAAATGTTAATCTCTTTGGCAACACCCTTACAGATACATCCAGGAACAATACTTTGCATCCTTCAATTCAATCAAGTTTTACTCAGTATTAACCATCGTAGGCACTCTGGGCAATAATTGTTGAACCCATTGTTTCTATATTAAATAGAATAAGAAAACTATTACATTAAAGGTAAGTTATTATATTAAAAGAACTTGGAATTAGAGTCAGTTTAATTGCCTACTACCTAATTTTCTAGCTGAATAGCAATGGAAAATGTCTCTGTTTTTTTTTTCCTCCAATGAGGTAGGACTAATGCCATCTCTCTTACAATGTTGAGAGCAATAATCTAAGTAATGTACTTACAATGTTATCGTTTAGCTTTTGAATATAGTAAGTGTTCCCTACATATTTCTTTAATTAATTTTTGTTGTTATTTCTTTTCCTAGTTTATTGTATTCTGCCCTTCTTCTTCTGAATGTCTTATTTTGTATTGTTTTCAAATTTATGCTACACTACATAAACTTGGAGCCATATTTCAGTTTCACTGTAATTATTGACTAACGTGGTGGTGATTATCAGAATCTATGTCCATTATTAGTCAAAGAGATGGGATAGAATAGCTATTCTATTCCACTGATCTGCATTTGAAAGTAAATAAAAATCATTTAGAAGCCTTGGTCAATGTTCACTTCTAGAACTTGTACCCTAGAACAAATTTAGTGTCTATTGTGAGCACTAATTCAATAGTTAATGTTCCTAAAGGAAGTCATGTGGATTCAATAGGATCGTTGTCTATCTTATTTTTTTTAAAGGTCTGCCTTCTCATTTTGCTTTATCATACCAACCACTTCCCAGAATAAGTTTCTCAGATTCTTTGCATATTCATAGAATTGTTTGTTGTCTGCATTCGCTAGTCTATTCAATATAGTATATCACTGTGTTAAATGAATGGTTAACAGTTGCTCTATGAAAGTTATTTTATAAATGCAGCTTCTAGCAACTTTCATGTCAAGGATTATTTTTCTATGGATGTTTTCTCTCTGAATTCATTTTCTTCACACAGTATTTTGTTATCTAGAGCTTCTGCAGTTTCAATTAAAGATGTGCTGATGGAAGAGACAGGAACAACAATCAAAACATGTCACTGAACTGAACTGTGGTCCACTTGTCTGGTGTAGTAAGGGCAAACAGCCACATAGAAGCTTGTAGTGGGAGAAAGGAGTGTGGGAGTGTGTTTATTTGTAAGGCACCAACCAAGGAGAATCAGGCAGCTCATACTTAAGTCCTGACCTCTCTGACAGCTTGTAAATAAGAGTTTTTAAAAGCAGAAGAAAATTTTAGGAAACCAGAAGTTATAGGGAAAATTGTAAATCAGTACATGAAAGTTATACTTTGGTTTGGCTTAAAAAGACAAGATATCTTAAAGGAGGGGCTTTCAGGTCATAGGTAGATTAATTTTTTTTTGAGTTACAATTGGTTAAGGAGGAGAAACTTGGTTGAAAATTTGGGATCAGTAGAAAATAACGTTAGTTCTGGCTTATGGGTATGACTTCCTCTATGCCTCCAAGGAAGAATTTCAGAACAAAGAACATTGGTCAGAGTGCAGCCCTCAGTTCTTCCTTATCTGAGGTCTATGAGCCAGCAGATTTGTTTGGTGGGGGTCTGAGTTTTGAAAAACAACTCAGGAACATATGTTAAAATATTATTTATAATTTCTATAGGAACCATACATCTCACAACTCTAACTTTCTTAGCTATTGTTTCAAGCTACTAGTACCTTCTCGCTTATGAAATATCAAGTTGATCATTTACTTCTCATAGCTAGCTAGGTGCCTGGAGTTTCCCTTGAAAAAACTCAAGATTTTTCTTTATTTCCGTGCTTTGGGGACGAGGCACAGGCCCCTAAGTGGGTTCCTTGCTTTATCTCAGAAACAAAAGCAATCTCTATAATGGCAGCTTCAGAGAGACTGAGAAATCAGAAATAGGCAGCATCCTTTCTTCCCCCTTTTTCTTCTTTATACCAACCTGAAGGGAAGAAGAAGAGGAGATATTATGAATTTATTCAAGTCAGTCTTTGGGCCACAAAACTCATCAGGGGCTCATATTTTGACAACCAATCAGAAATTCGGAAAAATTTCCCTTATTTGTTGTTAAATGTGAAAAGGATCTGATATGTGCAATATATTTTATCTTCGTATAATACTTAGGATATTTAAAATGGTTTTGCTTTCATTTTCTCATCTAAGCCTCACTGGGATGAAGGTAGGCTGTGGTTGGTGTATTTCCAGCACTTCATAGGTAAAGAAACTGAGGTTCAGCAATGTAATCTATTTGTCTCTCTTTCTATTACAGTTTTCTGTCTTCTCATTGTTGATACTTCCTATGAAATAGCACCTATTATTGCCAGGTTTTCCCATGGTTCTGTCTCATCTGCAGTGCCAGCTTTCCATTTCTGCCACCTTTGAGATCAAAGAAGTATACTGGTATGCCAAAAGACCTTTGTGGGCCAGGAAACTACTCAGCTTGGAAAGCAGGCAAGTTCTTTTCAGGGCTCTACCTGCCATTTCTTTGCTAGTTCCCTCTTTTATAACTGTCTCTCCTGTCTCAGGCCATGGTGTCTCAAGTATCAACTGAAAAGTTTAGCTCTGATAAATAATTATCTTTTTAGTATGGGATAATAAAAAATATGCATTTGGGGGAAATATTTTCCATTTAAAAATGTTCAAGAGGGTGAATTCCCAGAGACTGAGGTTTTTAAGTCAGAGAGACAGTTTTTGATGTGAAGGATTTTCTGGAACCCTCAAATCTCAAAACAGATGATTGCCACTCTTTATACAAAAGGCTAGCTCATCATCCAGTGGTTACCAGCTGGTATATCATATGTTTATAAGAATATGAATGATTCAGCTAACTGTCTGTGGCCTCTAGTCTTTCACTGGAATATATCTCAGATGTTGGGACTGTGAGATATATTTTACAATAATAGGAATACAACAGTGGGAGTATGATGAAGAGTCTCCTCTACTGCACCATGACTTGGTATATACCCCATGTAATTTAAAGTAGCTTTTATGTAACAGTGAATTATTGACAATCACTGAATGTGAATGCTTTGAGTTTGGGTTTTATATTCTTTATCTCTGTGGAACAGGTGGAACTGTATACCATCAGTCCTGTGTGGCAATGTTAGATTACATCAAATAGTTACCAAAAAATTCTCAAAAATTTCATAATAAATTGGAAATTAAAATATTTCAGATAGTAAAATTGGCATTTCACTTGGAACATTTTGGTGATTATGTTTTTTTTCTACTGTGAGATTTCTCATTTTACTGTGAGAGTGGGTCATGGGGACACATAGCGGTCCTGAGAGTTGGTCCTAGGGACACATAGTGAAAGCCCAGAATAGGTACTTCTAAGACACTTCCAATGTACTTCCCTTCCAGAGCAAAGGTGCATGAGAATTTTTAAAGCAGCAGAGTAGTGCCCTAGTGCAAGGATACAGTAGTCTGTGGCCAGCAGACTTTCCCACATAATAACAAATGGCAGCTGACTATAATAGATAGGGTAGGAGAGCTACAATGGCAGGTCTCACAGACTCATCAAAACCCACTTCAAGCAGACTGCTGCCATCAGGGTCTGTTGGCCAAGTATATCACCACCGGAGACTCTGAGGAGTCATTGCTGATGTTACATATAGTCATTTACTGTTCATATGAACACGACTAACTATTTCTTAGTGCTATTTTTTGATGGAATGTAATTCTTAACCTTTTCAAGTGTCAGCTCTAAGGCACTGATGAGAAGAACAATGTTTTTATATAAAAAACAAGTTTTCTATCTTTAAGAACTTAGATAAGTTTTTGGTTGTGAGCACAGAAGTTTTACACCTTAGAGCATCAAACCTGTTATCTCAGCCTGAAAATATTCAAGGTCAAGAATTGCCTTGCCATAATAGAACTTTAGTATGATCTCTGTAGATGATTGAATTTTTATAAAAATTCTATATCATTGGCACTACCAGAATGAATTAATTGTGAAATTAGTTCTTGTAAGAGTAGACTTATTAGATATAATTATTCTGGTTGTGTTTATTTAATTAGAGAATAATGTCTGAAAAATGTAATACATTTAGGTTTAATATTATATATTTTATGACAATAATTCACGAAGATATTACCTACCCCCCTTCCCTGTGCCCGTTCCCCAGCTAGCCACTTCTGGGAACTTCTCATTTGGGGTAATAAGAATACATCAGGACTGAGGAGAAGGCACAGAGTTATTTCCAAGACATGCAATATCTGGACAGGTAGGAGGTAGGGAAGTGAAACTGAGCGGTGGTCAATAGTAGTTTCTTCTGTGATTTCAGCACCTTTATCCCCCTATAAAATGGATCCTAAGTTAGTTATTGGAAACTTGCAGAAATATTTTGAGTATACTACTGAGCACTTCTTCCAATGACAGCATAGACAGCATAACCCTCAATATTTTTCTTTTCTTTCATTTTCTTTCCTTCCTTCCTTCTTTCCTCTTTTCTTCCTTTCCTTCCTCTCTTTCTTTCATATCTTTTCTTCTTTCTTTCTTTTCTTTCTCTCTCTTTCTTTTTTCCTTTATCTCCTCCTCTTCTTCCTCCTCCTCCTCCTCCTCTTCTTCCTCTTCCTTCTCCACCTTGATTTGGCCTCTTTCTTTTGATCTGCCCTCTGGCATTTGGGTAACCATATTCGTTGGATTTCTCTGTCTTTCATTGATAATCTGAAGTCCTTCAGGGGTCAAAATCATATTTGTTTTCTCCAGTGTCCTCAGAACTCCCAATTCCATTCTGTGTTGTTAACAAGCAGGAAGAAAACATGCTCTTATTTTTAGCTTTACACGTTCCCACATGGGGTACAAAAGCAGTCTTGCTTGTGCCCCTATGCTGCTCCAACTACTGAGGCTTCGTAGCTGAGGGAAACTTTCTTGCCTGACCACTTTATTACTTTGGCCTAACTACTCACAGAAGGTGTATTGTTTCTTCATCCCAACAGATTTCTAGTGGGCGTCTTGCCCTGTATAGAGCTATAACTCTCTGTCTTGGACTGAAGTTAATTCCACCACCAACCTCTGTCTTGCTTGCTTCTCTCCCCTTCACCCCCGACAAGTCAATGTGAACTGAATATCCAAAAACAGGAAGCCCTATTGGGTGAAATCAGCTTTTAATTGTCAAGATCAAAGCCATTTCAATCAGGTGAGGGTGCAGTATCAATTTAATGTCAAAGATTCTTGAGTGCTTACTAGGAGAGCAAGTTAAATACATTACTAAGCAGAAAGGCAGATGAGTTAGAGTTTGACTTGTAGCAAAGTTATCACTGGGTGAGCTGGGGCTATGTTTGCATAGGGCTGGAGCTGGTAGTATTGGGAAGGTCTAAGAAGTAGGAGAAACATAAAGCATTATCTTGCTTTCTTGGTAGTGATGGTGGGTAGACCTTTTTGATAAGGCACTAGAAGGAATCTAAAATAAATCTTCCAAGGAGGGAGGTAAGACAATTAGAAAATTGTAGAAAAAAAATCAGCATACCATGTATTAAATGGTTTCCTTCTATATACTGTAAACATTAAGTTGAATAAATAAAAAACTTCAAATATATGTTAATTTTACTCAAAACTTTCCATGTTTGGGCTGCCTATGTTAAAGAAAAATATCAGGGTCATGAGAATTAACAAGTTAGGTCATATGTGACTCACAGTAAAGATATTTTCAGCACTCATAAGGTACAAGAGGGCAAAAATTTCAAGCTAAATGGGGCAAGTATGAAATGAAAATATAGTGAGGTTATTTTTTCTTAGTATCTTCCAAAGACTGTTTTTGTTTTTATTTTTTGACCACTTGAGCATTTTTATCCTACTTATGTTGAATTGTTCAAGAGAACAAACGAGTATGACAAAGATCAACATGCTAGGATGTGCTTCCTTTTGGATAAGCCTCCCTGGTGAAGCCAGGCATCACATTTTCCAAACCCAACATTCTAGGCCTTTTCAAGGTGTTCTGTAAGGGTGTGTGCATACATTTTTATAGATTGCCTTTACCCTTCTGAACATGTTCCCCAACTTAGGAAATGAGAAAATAGGGCTAAGCTAGTGCTCCTCAACTCTGACTGTGTTTCAGGATTTCCTGTGGACTAAAAAATATTCTCTTGTCCAAATCCACTTCTGAGAGGCTGTAATTGAGAGTTCTGAGGAGGGGCCTTGAAGTTTGTATTTTACCAGGTGATTCTAATGTGCTGCAAAGTTCTACGACAAACTAGTCTCTTATCCCTTTAAAAGATCGAAGTGGATTTGGCCTGGGAACAAGAAATGAAGGCCACCTGTGAAGACTACTTTGAATTTTTTTGCAAGAATTACCTGGTGAGAATCAGATTAGAGGAGTTTGCTTTTCTGACCTGGTAACCATTATTGATTCAAAGACTTTCACTTAGCCCAGCTCAATGGCCAGGTCAACATTACCATTTCATGACATGCCACTCCTGGCACAAAGTCTGTGATTTATGCTTGTTTGTACAAATAAAACAGGTGCCCTTTGCTTACAAATAAAGGAGGAGTTTTCTATTAATATAAAGTGGTTTAGAGTTGCAAAGGGAGGCTGCCATTGCTAATGTCAAGATATGAATTCTCAGCTCTCTTTCAATTCTTGTGTTGTACTAGTGATTAGAAATGGAGTTATGGCTAGGGTTTGGGATGTGGGCCAAGAGAATATGTGTCTTCCCTTCATGTCCTTTTTCATCGCTAATTTGTAAAAAACAAAACAAAACAAAAAAAAACCTGAAAACCAAAAAACAAAACCTACTTGCGTTGGGTGAATGTGTTCAGTTGGTGGCAGCAAAGTTCTGTTACAGAAAATTGTTTGAAACTCTGGTCTTAGATATTTTGAAGAAAGCCAGAGGGAACAAAGCAGTATGTATAATAACATCCATGTTTTCTGTTAACCTGCAGAGGTTTAAATTTATTGCATCTGCTTGGAAAGGAGAAAAACGTATAAAAGGAAGATTTCTGGCTGCCTCTGTCTAAATGTAATCTCCTAAATATGTTCTTTGTTTCCCAATCTAGAAGCAGTATAGGTATCAGCTTCAGAGAGACGATTTAGACAGGTCATGAGCCAGAAAGATGGGCCTCTGAAGATTTATTTTTGGTTGTCATGTAAATTTATTAAAATGGGAGCTTCGATCTTCAAATACATCCAGACAAGATTAATGATTTAGTATCTGGGGAAATCAAGTATTTGATGCAATAAATGGATAAGGAAGGTTTCACAATTTCCCATTCATTGGCAGAGATACAAATTCAGTATTTAAAAAGCTATTTTAGGATTTTAACTTAATGGGAAATGTAATAAGTGCCAAAGAACGTTAGGTGGTATCTGACTAATATATACACTAGAAGAGTTTGTTAGCAATAAACATGGGAAAAAAAATGAACAAAGATGAAATGACTTGGAAAGTTAGCACTGTGGATAGAGATATTTTATGGTTTGCACCCAGAGTTTTCTACCTATACTCTGATGGTGAATTAATCTGTAAAATTTGGTGTTAATTTAGGGGCAAATGGATAATTGAATTCTAAACTGGCCCATTTATTAGCTTGCAGTTGTGTTACTTACTTTTAGTGATTATCATGCAAAATGATTCATGTTCTTCGAAACACTGTTACCAATACTGACACTACTATTGTGAAGTGTGGAGGTGGAGGAGAAGACAAATGTAAATGGAAAAAATAGAGACTCAGGGAGGGGTTTTGGCAAACTGCTTCTATGTTAGGAGAATACTGACTTCTAAATGAGAGAGCATCGTCCAGAAAAATGTTTAAAATATGACAACATCTGAGGTTAGCAATGTAAGCAGTGAAAGTCAATAGCCAGATATCATGCTTTTGTTTTAATGCTAAGCATTAGAACATCAGATGATTACAAATATTTCTAAATTCACGTTCAGAATTGCAGTCCTTTTAAATCTCGTCTCTATACTGTTTTGATTACATAAACATTTTCTTGGAAATCTTTTCAAATTTTGTTTTTAAAATAATTTTTACCTAGCTTGCTAATTATTTTTTGTTAAAGGTGATTAGAAGCTTACAAATGTTAGATGGATATTTCAAAAATGTGAAATACTTGAGTGTTGAAATGGCAACTTTTAAGTTATCCGGCATGAGCTTAAGTCAAATAGACACCATCAAAAGTGAACATTCTAGGTTAAAATTTCAAAGTACTTTGGAATGTAACCATGTAAATCCCATTTAAAATGATTTCCCAAACTTTAAATGTCATTTCATGTGCACAGTTTTGAAAATATGTTCTAAAAATGTCTCTCTCTGTTCCTGTCATCATAATGTCAGTCAGATCAAAGTTTGTTTCTTCTTCATCTTTCAATTTTGAAAATACAGAAAGGCAACAGAATATTGTGAACTTAAACTTTTCACTCGTGGGGAATTTATGACGGGTTATTAGAAAAAAATTGTAAGAAATTTTATAAATGAGATGTCTCTTTATTATAGCTGATTCTAAAAAGAACACACTGCATGTAATTTTCCATTTGAACACAAATTATTTTGTATAATTGTTGAAATTGGCATTGGTAGTTACCTAGTTTCAGGATAAGCTTTTAGAAATGGACTCTCCCCAATATAAACTTAAGCCAAATAGTTGACAGTAACAGTGAATATTCTAAGTTAAAATTTCAAAGTAGATTGGAATGTGGAATCACTGTGGGAAATTCTGGTTTAGGTGGCCCTGATGCCTGTATTAAAAACATTAACAACAACAACACCGGTGATTCTGATGGGCACCAGGATTGAAAATTACTGGACTATTGCTTTTAGAGACCGTGCCATGGCCAGAGATGATGGTCCACTATCCGTTGGTTGATTTCCATTCTTCTGTGGAGGATCCTGCTGGTGAGTTGCTATTACATAATTGAAATGGTAATATGTGGGAGATAAGGCTGCAAACAGGTAAGAAAACTTTTTTCTATATTTTTTATATTCCTTCTCTTCTAACCTCCTCCCATAACACTGGCTAACTGATCTATTTGGCCTGCCTCTTTCCATCTGTATATTTGCAAGCAAACATATAACAATGGCTCTAAGTGGTGCTTACTTACTGGCTTGAGAGAATCAATGGTAAAATTTTCAGAATTTCAGTTGTTAAACACAATCATTACTATTATTACTATTTTTTTTTTTTTTTGAGACAGAGTTTCGTTCTTGTTGCCCAGGCTGGAGTGCAATGGCATGATCTCGGCTCATTGCAACCTCTGCCTCCTGGGTTCAAGCAATTCTCCTGCCTCAGCCGCCCGAGTAGTTGGGATTACAGGCATGCGCCACTACACCTGGCTAATTTTGTATTTTTAGTTGGGTTGGGGTTTCTCTATGTTGGTCAGGCTGGTCTCAAACTCTCGACCTCAGGTGATCCACCTCCCTCGGCCTCCCAAAGTGCTGGGATTACAGGCCTAAGCCACTGTACCCGGACAACACAATCATTATTAAAAATTAAATTATATAAACACAATTAATTTATATTAAAATAAAATAACTCAATATTCAAAACTAATTACTTCCTAATTCCTTTATCACTTTTAGCTATTATCTCTGCTCTTGAGGTTATATATAAATTGTCTGGTGAAAGAGACAGTTCTTTGTATCTCTTCGAAAGTTGGCCCTCAGAGACTTCATGTCAGTAGCTTGAAATTGGCCAGGTGGGAGTCTTTATACTACAGCAATCAGCAAATGATGCAAATCAGGGCTTGATTTAATGTTGTGTTGATTGCCTAAATTTTAGAAGTGATGGAGAAAATGTTAAATGCTGAATAAACTTAAAGCGTGTCTTGTCTGTGGTTCTGGTATTGTGAATAGCATAAAAAAAATGAAGAAATTTCTGCCAGTATTTACAAACTGTTATCTAATTTAGCAAAGAAGATCACTCACTTTATTGATGAATGAGTGAAGTTCCAGCGCACGGCTTCCTTATTTCACTTTCATCTTATTCCTTAATGTAAACAAAATTATCAACCAACATTTTGTAATAACTACACTCATTTCTTAATGATGTGAGTGATTTCTGTGCTGAATTGGATCATAATCAAACATATATTCATAGTCTGATTTTGTGACACTATTGTTGGCATTTAATTATAAAAATTGATAATGGATTTGTAAGAAATAGCAAGTCACAATGAAGTTAAATATATATGAAGTTTACAATAAAGAATATTGTATATTTTATTATTTTCTTGAATTGTATATTACATGTTTTACATCAGCAGAATTTCTAATAAACGTATGTGTGCTCATGTTATGTATATGATATATATATATATATGTATCTGTATACATCTTTTCCTAGAGATGTGATTACACATTTAGAAGCTCATCACTGCATACAGTTCTTGAAGTGAAGTTGGTAGTCATTTAGTCTAAACTTTCTGTATTCACATATTGGCTAGATGAAAACTTAGAACAGCTCAATCTAGTTAAATTTATGCAAAGGTTAATAGGCAGCTACTAGAGTATGATTTCCTTTTCAAAATGTATATTTCCATTGCCCATGCATTAAATTCTACTTTAGAGATTTATTAGTTTGAGTTCTAATACTTTTTGATCTTGTAAGTAGTGATCACCAAATGGGAGTCTGTTTGTTGGGAATACTGGTCAAAATACAGTTTTCTAACAAGACCTCCTCCCATCCAAACTTGCTAAATTGTATAAAAGAATCTGTCTTTTTAATGTTTCCCAGACTAGGGTTTGGAGACCATTACTTGAATCTTGTGTTAAATACAAATAGCCCCAGAGAAGAAATCATGTAACTCAGCAGCTGCCCTAGTTAGGATTAACAGACAACAGAGATCAAGACCATGTGGACAGAACCCTTCTTCCCCACCACCCCTAGACTTCTAAAGCTGAGTGGAATAATGAATTCTGGTAAAATGCATACCAAGCTAACTGCAAATGGAAATTCTCTAGACAATCACATTTAACTATTTGGAAAAATATTAGAAAGGAGTCTTTCTTATTCCCTTGGCTTCATTGCTCAGGCAGGAAATATACTGTGTCTTCAAGTGAAGTGTTGTGAAAATCAGGGATTGTTCATCCGTTCTGTGTGGGCCAGCTATGTGGCTTCCCAGCATGCATGCCCATCTGTCCTACAATAAAAACTTTTATTTTTTTATGTCTGTAGTTTTTACAAAACTTTTGGCAGAAAATGGAATGAACATGATTCTGTATATCTGGTTGGTCATTTTGGGCCCGTATTGCTCTTTTCTGAGAAAGGTACAGATTCTTCTAAAGGGCTTACCAGGTATCCAATCTAAATCAATCATTTTTCTCACCCAATACATCCAGTTTGCCTGGAAATCAGCAGGCTTTCCTTCCAACCTTCCAATGAACATATGTTTGCTTTTCTTCCAAGGAGAAGGTGAAGTTTGCTAAAACTAGCAGGTAGAAAGTTTATCCAACTTTTACTTTTTAGACATTGGCTTGGAGTTTGTAAAGAAAAGTTTTGTATGATGCATTGAAAAATGCTAAGGGAGTAGGTTTTATGTGTTCCCATCACAAATATGATAACTGTGTGAGATAATTCATATATTGATTAGCTCAATTTAGTCAATACACCATGTATACATATTTCAAAATATGTTGTACACAATAAATATATATATAATTGTTATTTGTCAATTAAAAAATTTAAAAAATAGAAAAGTTTTGTTCAAAAATCAACTAAGTAGTGGGTAAATGATTCAAACATGTATTTTTAATTTCTTGATTGGCTGGGTGTGTAAGTGTAATGAAACAATTTTAAGGACAGAAACCAAGACAAAATTGTGTGTCATGAGAATATCTTCTTCTTTACCAGTTGAAGAAAAACTGGACATATTTGCTGACACATAACTTTTTCTTTTAAATTTTTAGTTATGAGTTTGATGTGGTTATTTTGGCTAAATTTTCTTGCCAATTTTGTGCTTTTATCAGCAACATTTATTTATTTATTTTAGTTTATCAACTCTCAGAGAGTAGGGACTATAGTTGTTCACACTGTTTTGTATATAGGGTGGCCATAGCATTTGGGAATACAGATATTATTATTTTAATGTATATTATAATGTGTTGCTAATAAACCATTTATTCGTATTTGTGTTTCCTGATTCAGTGGTCACCCTTTGTAACCTAGAGTAAGGCATGTGTAAGGATGAGATATGGCTAAAAGCAAGGACAGGGTGTCTCCCCACATCTCCTGGCAGCCATCATTCAGTGGGGGCAGGTAGTGGTTTTAATATAAATGCTCCGGAGTCACATCATCTGGGATTTAATTTAGGCAAAATTTGTAGAATATATCACCTCAAGCATTTATCATTTTTCTGTATAAACAATCCATTTATACTTTAGTTTATTTATTTATTTATTTTTGAGATGGAGCCTTGCTCTGTCACCCAGACTGGAGTGCAGTGGTGGATCTCAGCTCACTGCAACCTCTGTCTCCCGGATTCAAGCAATTCTCTTGCCTCAGCCTACCGAGTAGCTGGGACTACAGGTGCATGCCACCACACGCAGCTACTTTTTGTATTTGTAGTAGAGATGGGGTTTTATCATATTGGCCAGGATGGTCTTGATCTCTTGACCTTGTGATCTGCCTGCCTCAGCTTCTAAGTGCTGGGATTACAGGCATGAGCCACTGCACCCGACCACTTTTAGTTATTTTAAAATGTACAATACATTATTGTTGACTGTAGTCACATTGATGTGCTATAAACTAGATCTTAATAATTCTATCTGACTATATTATTGTACCTGTTAGCCATCCCTACCTTCCCCCACCCCATACTTCTCAGTCTCTGGTAACCATCCTTCTACTGACTGTCTCCATTAGTTCAATTATCTTGATATTTAGCTCCTACAAATAAGTGAGAACATGCAATGCTTGTCTTTCTATGCCTGGATTATTTCATTTAATATACTGACTCCAGTTCCATCCATGTTGTTGAAAATGACAGGATCTCATTCTTTTATATGGCTGAACAGTACTCCATGGTTTGCCTCTATAACATTTTCTTTATCCATTCATCTGTTGATGAACACTTAGGTTGCTTCCAAATCGTGGCTATTAGGACTAGTGCTGCAGTAAACACAGAGTTCAGATATTGCTTCAACATACTGATGTCCTTTCTTTTGAGAATATACTCAGCAGTGTGATTGCTGGATCATAAGGTAGTTCTATTTTAATTTTTTGAGAAACCTCCATGCTTTTCCCCATAGTGGTTATACTAATTTACGGTCCCTTCAACAGTGCACGAGAATTCTCTTTCCTCTACCTCCTCACCAGCATTTGTTATTGCCTGTGTTTTTGGATATAAGCCATTTTTTACTAGGGTGAGATGATATCTCATTGTAGTCTTGATTTGTGTTTCTCTGATCATCAGTGATGAAGAGCACCTTTTTATATGTCTGTTATTTGTATTTTTTCTCTTGAGAAATGTCTATTCAGATCTTCTGCCTATTTTAAAATCAGATTGTTAGACTTTTTCCTATTAAATTGTTTGAGCTCCTTATATATTCTGGTTTTTAATTCCTTGTCAGGTGGTTAGTTTGCAAATATTTTCTCCCTATTTGTGGATTTTCTCTTCACATTGTTGATTGTTTTCTTTGCTGTGCAGAAGGTTTTTAACTTGATGTAATTGTATTTGTGCATTTTTGTTTTTGTTGCCTGTGCCTTTGGGGTGTTATTCAATAAATCTTTGCCCAGACCAATGTCCCAGAGAGTTTCCTCAGTGTTTTCATTTAGTAGTTTTATAGTTTGTGGTCTTATATTTAAGTCTTTACTCCATTTTGATTTTATTTTTTTATGTGATGAGAGAGAGAGATCTACTTTCGTTCTTCATGGAAATCCAGTTTTCCCAGCACCATTTATTGAAGAGACTGTTATTTCCCCAATGTATGTTCTTGGCATCTTTGTTGAAAATGAGTTCACTGTTGATGTATAGATTTATCTCTGGATTCCTTATTCTGTTCTATTCTTCTGTGTGTCTGTTTTCGTTCCAGTACCATGCTGTTTTGGTTACTAGAGCTCTGTAGTATAATTTGAAGTCAGATAATGTGTTTCTTTCAGTTTTGTGCTTTTTGCTTAGGATAGCTTTGGCTATTACGGGTCTTTTGTGGTTTCACTGAGCTTCCGCAAAACAGCTAGTTTGAATTTTCTATCTAAAATGTCACCTATTTCTCTCACTTTGAGATTGGTCACTGTGCTTTATTTAGTTTGTTTGGTGAAGTCACATTTTCCTGAATGGTCTAAATGCTTGTGATGTTCATTTGATGTCTGGGCATTGAAGAGTTAAGTATTTATTGTAGGTCTTTCCAGTGTGAATTTGTTTGTATTTATATTTCTCGGGAAGGCTTTCTGAGTTTTCAAAAGGAATTGAGTGTTGTGATCTAAATCATTGATCACTGAGGTCATATATACATTAGTGGGCACCCTGAGCCCAGTAACACTATGGCTCTTTCAGACTTGTAGAGGTACTGCTTTGTGGTCCTGGGTACGATCCAAGAGAATTTCCTGGATTACCAGGCAGAGACTTTTGTTCTCTTACCTTACTTTCCTCCAAAATACCAGAGTAGCCCTGTGTTAAGCTGCTTGGAACTTGGGGAAAGATGACACAAGCACCCCTCTAACCACCACCACTGGGACTATACTGGGTGAGGCCTGAAATCAGTGCAGCACTGGGTCTCATCTGAGTCCCACAGTGACGGCTGCCTGGCCCAATGCCCAAGGGCTCTTCAGAGAGCAGGTGATGAATTCAGCCAGGTTTAAGCCTTTCCCTTCAGGACAGTGAGCTACACCTCAGCCCCAGGCAGGTCCACAAATGTCATCCAGGAGCCAGGGCCTAGAGTCGGGAAACTTAGGAATTTTCCTGGGTATGTATTTTACTGCAGCTGACCTGGCACCCAAGCCCCAAGACAAAGTTCTTCCCACTCTTATCTCTCCTTTCCTCATGCAAAATAAGTCTCTCCCTGTGGCTACCACCACATGATGCCTGTGGTGAAGCTTGGCCTCCACTGATGTTCACTCAAGGTCCAAGGGCATTTCAGTCAGCTTGTGGTGAATTCTGCCAGGCATAGGTCTCCCTCTTCAGGGCAGCAAGCTCCCCTCTGGCCAAGGGTGGGTTCAAAAATGCTATATAGAGCTAAGGTACAGAATTCTCTATCGCTCTCTGACTCAGCTGGTGCCTAAGTTGCAAGATAAAGTCCCCTTTATTCTTCCCTCTCCTTTCCTCAAGCAGAAACAGTCTCTCCTTGTGGCTATCTCAGCTGGGAACGCACTGGGTCACACATGAAGCCAGCACAGGTCTGGGTCTCATCCAAGGCCCATGTGAGCATTCCCTGGGTAGCACTTGTGTTTGTGCCAGGCCCAAAGGCTCTTTAGTCAGCAGGTGATGAATCCTGCCAAAACTGGGTCTTTCCCTTCAAGGCAGCAGGTTCCCTCTTGCCCCAGGCTGTGTCTAGAAATGTTTCCAGAGTGGTAGGGCCTAGAAAGGGAGCCTTGGGTCTCTGCATAGTGCACTATTCTACTGTGACTGAGTCGGTATCCAAGTTGCAAGGCAAAGTTCTCTTTATTTTCCCCAAGGAGAATGAGCTCATCTTCTTTCTTGGTTGTTAGTTGCAAAGATCCTGAATCCAGACTGAGGACTGAATGGGTTCATTGGACAGAAGAAAGACCATTGTGGGGAAATGAAAAGAAATGAATGAGGAAACATCACGCATATGTATTACATTGTAGTTGCAATGATTTGCCATCAATTAAGTAACCATATTAGTACCATTCACTGTCATTTAGGTATTTCACGTGTAACCAGCAAAAGGAATCACATGAAGTCATGGAAAGATTTTAAGAAGGAGATTATCATAGTTTGATTTACGTCTTTAATATTCACTACTGCTATGTGAAGAACAATTTGGGAAGAAAACCATAAAAGCAAGGAACTAGTTAGGCCACTGAGGTCATCCTGGCTATGGATGATGTGGCATAGATCAGAGCAGTCATAGTGGGGTTGGAGAGAGGTAGATTGATTGAAACATTCTTTGGAGGTACAACCAATTTCATAACATCAAAGTAATTTATTTAAAAATTATTTTTAATTATAAAAATATACTTTTTGTGTGGTATTATAAAACATTATCTCAAAGTTGCTATAAGGATTAACTGAATTTGTATATGTGAACTCTCACAATACATGAATGAGCTTTTAAATAAATATTGAAGAAGCAGTATGGGTAGTGGAAAGAGCATGTACACTTCAACAATTGGAAAAACCTGGCTTCTAATTCCTGTTTTGCCATTTACTATCTATTGCTTTCAAATTATCCCCCTAAATAGCAACTTAAACAATCAGTGTTTATTGTCTCACACTGTAAGATATTTACATACTTAGTGTAAGATATATGGGATCACCTTAACTGGATGACTCTGCCCCAGGATTTCTTATGGGGTTGCATTCAAGATATTGACCATGGGTACAGTAATCTGAAAGCTTAACTAGAGCTAGAAGAAACCCCTGCAAGCTAGCTCCCTCATATGGCTGTTGGCAGAGGGCCTTAGTTTCTTACCATATTAACCTTTCCACAGAGCTGTGTTATAGACTGCATGTTTGCGTTCTTCCAAAATTTATATGTTGAAATCCTAACCCCAAATGTGTCTGTATTTAGAGACAGGGCCTATGAGGAGGTAAAAAAGGTTAAATGAAGGCTTATCGGTGGGTCCCTAATCTGATCAGGCTGATGCACTTACAAAAAGAGAAAGAGACACCAGAGCGCTGTCTTTCTGCCATGAGAGGACACAGAAGAGTGATACCTGTAAGCCAGGAAAAGAGCTCTCACCAGGAACTGAATAGGTTAGAACTTTGCTCTTGAACTTGCCAGTCTCCAGAACTGTGAGAAATCAATTTGTTGTTTAAGTCACACTGTCTATGGTGTGAGAGACCAAGGTGATTAATACAGGCTGCTTGAGTATTTTCATGACATGGCAGTTAGTGTTCCTCAGAATGAGCCATCCATGAAAGAGAGGGAACAGGTAGGAGGGCTCAGTGTCAGTTTTATGATTCAGTCTCAGGAGACACAAGCTGATACTTTTGCCATATTCCAGGTCACTAAATCCCCCCACAGTTAAGGAGAAGACAATTAGACTTCACCTGTGCAGTGGATTTGACCATATATAAAACCATCACAAGGGCTTTATATAAACTTCTTTTTCCTTTATGGTATGGAGATAATAACACTTTCCAATAATATTGGCTCCATTTCATAAAAGAAAAAGAAGTTATACACTGAAAAGTAAATTTGGTAAAGTGTGCATTAATATATAACTGGTTAGGTGCCTGCTCAATAAATATTAATTCCCTTCCTTGATAATTCAGAGATAATCTCAAAGCTAAGAGATCAATAACAGGGCAGTGTAGTTCTTTTGGGTGGCCTTGAAGTATGTCTTTTATCCTTCCTATGTTCATGATAACAATATTTGTATCACACGAACATATCTTAAACCTCACTTATCTAATTTAATTAGGTTCATATATTTATTTGTGACTTTATTATTATTTTTTTCTCTTTGAACTGAACATAAAAACTTAGGATTTTTTTGGTTATACGTCAGTAATATGTATTTTTAAATTTTCTATATATAGGAGCTGTAAGGGACAAAAATTTAAGTAAAAATAATGTATCTCTAATGCAAGTGGAGATCAGTACTATCTAAAAATAGAAAAGAAATTCATAATTAAAATAGCATTTCTAACTGTAGCCTTATTATTTTAGCATGTTTCCAGCTGTGGGTGGCTTTACATGTCTTCAGACATAATCACATATCAGTATGCATGGAGTGATTTTCTTAATGTCCGCTAATTCTTGTATAAACTCTTTGCATAAATCTGTACCAATCAGGGTGTGATTAGAACCTTATTGTGCTGCAAAATCTGACTATACTGAAGTGAGATTCAGGAATAATGTTTAACTTTTACTAAATTATTTTTTGTTCTTGCTTTTAAAAGGAATTCTTTGAACCATAGAATTTGAATGAGATGATGAAGAATACCTTATGAAGTAGGAAGCTGACTATATCAGGAGGCCACTGTACTGATTTTTTAAGAGGTCAGAATTTATTGTTTGAAGGAAATATTTAGAATACTTTAAAAGTTGGAATGACTATAAGGTTTCAATATTATTTCTTTCAATGCTTGACATAATTCTTTCATTTCTAGTAAGCAATTAAAAAAATCTGGACTAGAACAACACACATTAGACTGAAAAGAGGCACCTCGGATCTGTGCAAGGTCTCTCTTGTGCAGCATCCCAAGAGTAAGGTTAGAAATAAATACATGAGGCCATTGATATTTTGGTTACATTAATTTGAAAATACATAACAAGTGTAATGCACAAATGTCTAAAACCTAAGAGAAGAGGGAGTTTGGTTTTGATAAATGGCAAGATTAAGAAAGATAACATAGTTTTTCTTTTCTTTTCTTTTTTTTTTAATTATACTTTAAGTTCTGGGGTACATGTGTGAGTTGTGCAGGTTTGTTACATAGGTATACACGTGCCATGGTGGTTTGCTGCATTCATCCCCCAGGCATCTACATTAGATATTTCTCCTAATGCTATTCCTCCCCAGTCCCCTCACTCCCTGCTATCCCTCCCCTAGCCCCCCACCTCCTGACAGGCCCTGGTACATGATGTTCCCCTCCCTGTGTCCATGTGCTTTCATTGTTCAACACCCACTTATGAGTGAGAACATGCGGTGTTTGGTTTTCTGTTCTTGTGTCAGTTTGCTGAGAATGGTGGTTTCCAGCTTCATCTACGTCCCTGCAAAGGATATGAATTCATCCTTTTTAATAGTTGCATAGTATTCCATAGTATATATGTGCCACATTTTCTTTATTCAGTCTATCACTGATGGGCATTTGGGTTGGTTCCAGGTCTTTGCTATTGTAAACAGTGCTTCAATAAACATACATGTGCACATGTCTTTATAATAGAATGATTTATAGTTTTTTGGTTATATATCCAGTAATGAGATTGCTGGGTCAAATGGTATTTCTATTTCTAGATCCTTGAGGAATTGCCACACTGTCTTCCACAATGGCTGAACTAATTTACACTCCCACCAACAGTGTAAAAGCTCTCCTGTTTCTCCACATCCTCTCCACTATCTGTTATCTCCTGATTTTTTAATGACTGCCATCCTAACTGACATGAGATGGTATCTCAGTGTGGTTTTGATTTGCATTTCTCTAATGACCAGTAATGAGCTTTTTTTCATATGTTTGTATTGGAAGTTCTGGCCAGGACAATCAGGCAAGAAAAAGAAATAAAGGTATTCAATTAGGAAAAGAGGAAGTCAAATTGTCTCTATTTGCAGACCCCATCATCTCAGCCCAAAATCTCCTTGAGCAGATAAGCAACTTTAGCAAAATCTCAGAATACAAAATCAATGTACAAAAATCACAAATATAGTTTTTCTTGAAGGAATTGTATTGGTTTGTCTTAGAAGACAGAGCCAACTACGTTTTTTTTTTAGAGACAAGGTTTTACCATGTTGGCCAGGCTGGTCTTTGAACTCCTGACCTTGTGATCCGCCTGCCTTGGCCTCCCAAAGTGCTGGGATTACAGGCGTGAACCACTGCGTGCTGCCCAACTAAGTTATTTTTAATGTTAGTCTCCATTTGGGCAGGGTTTCTGCATATTAATTTCTAGGTCTTATCCTTTTGGGTTTTTTTCCATTTCACCCTATATAATTAGCTTGATTGTAGTAACCACTTTACTAGGTGTTTGTATATATTAAAACATCTTGCTAAACACCTTAAATTTATACAATAAAAAGTAAAACAAACAAAAAACTGCTACCTATGTATCTTATCTATCTAGCCCTGATGTCTTACCTGTCTAGCCTTTCTCTAGAAATCTGACGCATGTATAGCAACCATCTGTTTATCTGTATCAGGCTAGCTCATAGACTGTTCAAATTCAGCATTTCCAAAACAACTCTTCATCTTGACCTCCAAACTCTCCTGCCCCTAAATTGTTTAACTCCATGAAGCCAAAGCCGTCATCCAGCTTTTCATATTGGAAATCTAGGCATTATGCTTGACTCTTTCCTTTTATGTTACGCCCCCCTCTGCTCTTCCTCCTCCTTCACATACAAATTAATCACCCCATTCTATTTATCTAATCTCCTAAATATCTCTCTAGTCTCTCTCCTCTACCATCACCCTCTGGCCTCTACTGGAATTAGGTTCTTCTTATTTCTTTTAGTTGATCATCTGGTTTCTCATGTTATCTTTCTCCAGTTTTTCCTCCAGTATGATCAAAGTGATTTTGTTAAGCGCAAATCTGATCATGCTACTCTCATGCATAAGAATCACTGAAGCAGGCGTATTCTGATGCTTCAGTGATTTCCATTTACCCCTCAGGCTAAAGGTGAATCTCTAGTATGGCATACAAGATCATTATGGTTTGCATTCTTGCACTTCTTCTGAACCTTATTTCCTTCACTTAATTATGTGCACATTGTTCTCTAGATATATTGCTAAGCTGTGCTTCCATGCTGTGGTACACATAGTTTCTTTTCTCTCAAGTTCATAGATTTTCAGCTTGGCAAACTTTTATTCATTCTTCAAGATGTGACTCAGATGTCACACTTCTGAGAACTTTCCAGACCTGACAAGGGAGTTAGATCTGCCTTCCACTGAGTTTCAATTGTACTTTGTGTTTGTTTCTGCTATAGCATTTGCTGAATCATATTAAAATTACCTGTGTACTTGTATCTTTCCTCCGTAGACTGCGGGTTTCCTGAGGAGACAAAACTATAGCTTACTTACCTTTATATTTCCTATTATCCAAAGGTAATAGGAACTTAGCAAATGCTCATTAAATATATGAGTAAATCAAAGTGTCTTATTAGCAACATGAATAGCAACAGTGCCTAGAAAAATGATTCTGCAGAAGCAGGACATGTTCATCAAAAACAATTTCTTGTATCTACTTTTAATAAAAGCAAAGACTTGCAAATGTATCAGTATTGGAACTATGATAAACACAGTTGGAATTACTACATTCATTTATAAACAACTTTTGTTATCTTGTACTCTCAAGCATCTAAGTGGCACTGAGCCCAGAACTAAGAAAAATAAAAGATGAATGTGTCTTTGGAAAAATATTCTAAACCCATTTATGCAATGAGTAAGGAAACGGAAACCTTGCCACTCTAATGATTAGTCCACTCTCCGTCTAAACAGAAAGCAAGGGGGACTATAGAGCACAGAGATATTAATAGACAGTGCAGACTTTCCTGTGTGAAATCTGTCACAAGAGAAGTGACAGGAGATGGAAGAAAAGAAGGAGGTAAGAAAAGAAGGGAATAAATCAGAAGTAAGAGTGGTGATAACAATGACAGTGGCAAGGATTTTATGTCAGGTACTCCAATCGTCTTAGAAGACGTCTTCGAAGATTGGAGCCTAGCAGCCCCCTAGATAAGTATTTAGAACCATTTTGTTAAGTGTGTGATGTAGTCTCTAAAATCTGAATTCTGGACTTTTTAGGAGAAATCCAGAAATGCTAAGTTGGAAGTTTGAACAGGTTTTCTGTATATGGATGCGTGTGCATGTCTGTATGTGTGTGTTTACATCTACCTACACCTTATAGTTCTGAAAGTTCCAGTCCCTAAAGTGAATCCAGAAAACAAGCTTTTCTAGAATTATGCATTCATACTTAGTGTTAGATAATGGAGGAAAATGGAGATTTTAACATGGGAGTTCTTTATGGGCAAGGATTGTGTTTTTAAGAGAGACCGAATTTTATACTCTCTGCTGTTTGTAATTAAGTCAAACAGCAGTGAATAAGTGATGGAATGTTGTGGGCCCTAGAAAATGTCTGTGCTCAGATCCTAGTTTTTGTAATAATGTCTCTTAGATCAGTAGTTCTCAGGTTAGACAGTTTGGCATGGCTGTAGGAGAAATTATAAAGAGGTAAAGTTTATTTTCAGTATTTCAGCCTTTCCGGTGTTCCTCTCACTGAAACCAAATCTTTCAGGTATTTTCGTGAAAACCCATCCACCAATTTGAGCCCACTGCAGGAATTTCCCCTCACCACTGTTTTCAGAATTATTCTTGAGTGAGACTGTATTATGGCAGCAATGTCTTCAGCAAAAACTAACGAATCAGGATTGATTAAATTTGTGAATCCGGCTCAGGTTTTTCCCTTCTTTATAATCTCATCTAAAGAACCCCTAAAAAGCCGCAGGAATGAGTTTAGCGGTTGTAATCACTGCGGTGGAGCTAGGCAACATGAAGGTCTGGGCCTATTTGTATAACTTACTCGTGCCTTTTGCGTCTGCTCAGGTCTGCTATTGAGAAATGGGATTTTTTCACATGACTTGCTGCTGTGTGACATTTCAACCTGATCACTTGGTGGCTGACAATATCCAGTTTATCATGAACATCTCCAGTTGTGTAGTGGCTTGATGTACACTACTCAGGCACTCATAGTATATTAGGGTTCATTATGCTAGGAATTATCTTTCAAATAGAGAACGATTTTCTGCTGCAGAGATCATAAGCTTGCTCTAGAACCAAGGTGTCTGCACTGTGTTTCTCTTGTTGAAATTGACCAGAAATCCACAGGGCATCTTTATAGATCATGGGTAGCTCTAGCACCTTTGGATCTTCTGAGTAACATAGCCCAAGCAGCAGGGCTGCTTGTACCGTAATTTGAATCTACTGCAGAGTCAACTATTGCTTTGGGACTACTCAAAACTGGTAGCTTCCTAGATAAGTATTTGGAACAATTCTGTTAAGTGTGTGATGTAGTCTCTAAAAGCTAAAGATATAAACCAGGTGCAAAGGCATGTGCCTGTAATCCCAACTACTAAGGAGGCGGATTTGGGAGGATCCCTGGAGCCCAGAAGTCAAAGTCCAGCCTGAGTAACATACTGAGATCCCCTGTAGCTAAAAAAACAAAAACAAAAACAAAAACAAAAAAACTAAAGATATATAATGTATACTAAATACTGTGCTCCTTTGTTAGCTACAGGGAAGAAAGATGCTATAACTAATTTGCTTGTGATTATATTACCTTGAGAACAAGGAAAGGACCATATGTATCAGAATATTGCTATGATTGTCTCTGTTTTAACATGAGAACTATATTCAAGATGTTTAGGTGTAGAAACCAAGTATTCCCTTGTCTAGATTGAATAATAAATTAGAGGTAATTTGGTACAGGTTAGTATGACCTAGTCTTAATTCTACCATTATTAAATTTTGTCTTCCTAAAAGACAAATCATGATTCTCTGAGTTGAGCTGAAGAGCAAACAAGCTGAAGAGGAACAAATCCTGTTTTGAAATGCTATAGGCTTGTAGTTGCTGGAGAGAGACCAGGAGGGAACGCATTATGAAGACTGAACCTGGGTCACTGATGGGACCACTTTGAGTTCCTTTTTAATTCCTTCAAATAATGATTTGAGACTGATATTGGACTCTACTCTTAGTATTTCCTTCTTTTTAAAAATTTTCTTCGGCTGTTCTGAAATTTCACAAGCACCTATCTTTGAAGTCTTTACTACTTGAAATGTGGCTGGTGGACCAACAGAAATGGCGTCACTCGGGAGCTTGTTAGAAATGCAGCATCTCACATCTATGAAATCAGAATTTGCATTTTAACATGATCTCTAGGTAATTTGTATTCACGTTAATATTTGAGAAGCACTGGTCTGTCTCTCATTTTTTCCTTCACATTTTAATTCTCATTTTTTCAACTTTACCTTTTAGCTCTTCTGTATTTTATCTCCTAATTTTCAGCAAACACGTTTTAGCCTTCCAAGGCAATATTAAAAGTTCTGTAACTGCTCCATTGGCATAGAATCCTATTGTAATTTATTGCTACAGTATATTTTCCATACTGAGCATCCTCATTAAGACAAAAATTGTTGTTCTCTGTTTTTCTGAATTATCAATATTTGTGGGTCGATGCTGCTTGTTTGCCTTCGTTTTTCAATTTTGTGTGTCTTTCTCTGAAATATTAAAGAGTTTGGATTTTCTATTCATGTTCCTAGAGAAGGTGTTGCATCTGGAAGTGCTGACTATGAACTTTTTGTATTAGACAGAGAGCAGCAGCCTGCAGGGAAGCTGCAGGAATCATTTCCAAAAGGAGAAGGGATTTACTCTGATGGGCCAGAGGTAGAAGATTAATTTCTTTAAAGCAGATGGCATGGCTTGTGAAAGGAAGTAAACGCAGTACCTCTCAGTGGAGAGCCAGAGTGGGGAGCAAAGAGAGAAAATAGGAAGGGTATAATTCCATAGACAGACTTTTATAAGTCTTACCGATTTCAGCTCCTCTTTCCATTACTATTCTTTCTACCTCCTGGCTTGACTCTTGGGCTTCTTCTGGGCCAATTAGATGGACCAGCCACTACCTACACATCAGGCCTTGCTGGGAGCTTTATGTAATAGTTTGCTGCTTCCTTTCCACCTTTCTGAAAAAATCATGAAGGCCTCTGCTCAGTGAATGTTCCTTTTTCCGTAATTACTGCTCTTAGGTTTTTTGCTACCTCTTCACTAGGAATTTCGGCTATTAGGAGGTAGTTAAGTACATTTGGCTTTTGATTGTTACCAGAATATTAAATATTTTGATGGTGACGATATTCTTATGCAAATTTTATCCTTCCTAACTCACTGGATAATCTTTCAGGAATTTTTCCAAAAATGTTAAGTTACGTATTGATATACTTTACAGATAATCACACACACCAAGAAAGAAACTACAGTTGTTCCTGACTGAAATCTCAGCTGAAACAGAATGAAATCATTTTGTTCACTCAGTACCCACACACACCCACACATGCACAAACACACATTTCTGGGAACAAATGAGCAGGCATAATACTAGCTGGATAGTTACTGGCACTTGAGTGATAACAAAATGATCATGCTTTAAATTTTTATTCAAAGAAGTGTACTTTTTATCATGTCTAAGGATAGACTTACAACTTATTTTACAACTTAGAGTTGGCTTTACATGCCTTTGACAGTGATTTTATATTTCTTTATTTTTTTTGAGATGGAGTCTTGCTCTATCACCCAGGCTGGAGTGCGATGGCACGATCTTGGCTCACTGCAACATCCGCCTCCTGTGTTCAAGCTATTCTCCTGCCTCAGCCTCCCCAGTAGCTGGATTACTGTTGCACACCACCATGCCTAGCTAATATTTTGTATTTTTTAGTAGAAACAGGGTTTCACCATGTTGACCAGGCTGGTCTTAAACTTCAGACATCAGGAGATCTGCCCACCTTGCCCTTCCAAAGTGCTGGGATTACAGGTGTGAGCCACTATGTAGGCATTTTTTGTTTTTTTGAGACGAAGTCTCACTCTGTTGATAGGCTGGAGGGCAGTGTGGCACTATCTCAGCTCTCTGCAACCTCTGCCTCCTGGTTCAAGGGATTCTCCTGCCTTAGCCTCCCGAGTAGCTGGGATTACAGGTGTGTCCAAGCCCAGCTACTTTTTATATTTTTGGTAGAGACGAGGGTTTCATCATGTTGGCCCGGCTGGTCTCGAAACCCACTGCAGCCTCCCAGAGTGCGGGGATTGTGGGCGTGGGCCACTGGCCTGGACTGATTTTGTATTGACATTACAGTTTCTTTTTCCATTGAGAAATTGTATGTAGGTGGACTATTTTTTTCTCTTTCTAAGATAAACCATTCCAATTCTACATTTATGTAAGAGAATTTTTTTTTCCATCTTATGGTCAATTCCTTGAGGGTCTCTTCTCTTTTCTCTACCATTCATGGCTTTGTGCTATTCATGTGGATTTCTTATAAAATCCTCTAGGGCGTGTCAGAATGCTTTGACTTGCACTGTGTCAATTTCTTTCTTTACCTTTCTGATTTTTCTTCTCATTTCCCATAGCAAAAACACCCACATCTATTTTATCATTTACTTCAGTTTTTCCTTTCTCTCCCCAGGTTTGAATTTTCTGTTGTTTTTGTTGTCAGTGCTTAACACAATGATTGGTTTTCAGGTGTCTTATAAGAAAATAATGTATTTTTAAAAACATCAGGCAGCTGAGCAAAATAAAGCAGGAATGTCAGTCAACAACATTAGTTGTAACTAACTACAACTGATGTAGCTAAAGTCAGTTCTGAGCCCAGGCAAACAAATTACAGAAGCCAGTTCTGAACCCAGTTGTAACTAATTACAGCTGATGTTGCTGAAGCCAGTTCAGAACCCAAGCAAAACTAGTGGTAAGTAGCTACAGAATGATTTTATATTTGTAAGTAGCTGTTGACTTATTTTATATAATGTATATTAATTGTTTTTGCATTATTTCCTGCTTATTTACTATGTCAAGCATAACTAGGTTGGCGGTTGGGATTCAAAGTTAAATAAAACCTAGATACTGTTCTCCTAAGAGTCAGTAATAAATGTGTGTAGGATACGACAATGTGTATATACATACATATATATGTATATATATAAAATATACTTTTGTTAGAAACTTAACCATGGATGCCAGTGCAAAATGGTGTTACTCCTATTATACTTGTATCCCTTTAATTTCCTATAGTCTTTCTTTCCTTTTTCCCTCCTTCCCTCCCTTTTCCTTTCTTTCCTTCATTTTTCTTTTTTCCTTCATAACAGGCATAACGCATTTACTCAGTGACCTCCTTCTCTAACTGTGAATTTGACCTTATTTGGAAAAAATGTCTTTGCAGATGTAATTAAGTTAAAGATTTTGAGATGAAATCATCTTAGATGACCCGAGTGGGCCCTAATTCAAATGACAAATGCCCTTATAAGAGACAGGTGAGGAGAAACCATAGCCATACAAAGCAAAATACTATGTAAAGATGAAGGCAGAGATTGCCGTGACGTGGCTACAAACCAAAAAAGCCAAGAATTTCCATGGCCACTAGAACCCGGAAGAGGCAAGGAAGTTTTCTCCTCTAGATCCTCTGGAGGGACTGTGGTTCTGCCAACACCTTTTGGACTTCTGGCCTCCAGAACTGTGAGAGAATAAGTTTCTGCTGTTTTAAGTTACTAAGTTTGTAGTACTGTTTTAATGCAGCCTTAGGACCGTAATACAACAGGGGAGAGCCTAATGTAAGGTTTTTGGTTGACAGTAATTCCTCTGTGATATATTTTACTGATAAAAAATTTAACCAAATGCCAAACATTTGTATGTGTTTTAGAGTTTAAAACTTCTTTTTTTAAATGGCATTCTCAAAGTAGTATTTTAATTTTATTCTTTCAATTAGCAATAGTCAACCTGAATGGAGAGAAAATACTGCTTGTATATGCAGAGACTAAAAATTAATTGATAACATTATGGTTATATTTAGGTATTTAAATATTAACATACGGTTGGGCTGGATTATTGAGAAATATTTGGATGGACATAGTGATAACAAAAATTTGTATCTCTTGAAAGCTTGTCCTAGAGTAAAAGGAGCAGGATGTCATAGCTGAAATGGTCACAAGAAAGAAGTAGGCTATATAATAAATTACTTACAGGAGGGTGGCAAAGTTAACATGCTATTACTTAAATATGCAAGGAAATTGGTAGCTCTTTTTTCCTCATGGTTTTAATTATAAACTATAACATAAATACAGAAAAATGTAGTCAATGTAGATAACGGCTTAACAAATTATTTTAGCATTGTCATGAACTTTAAGCAATACTTATATAACAAACAGCAGAAAATCATACCAGAGGTAAACCTTTTAAGACTAACAAGTACTTCAGATAGTTCAAGCTTTATTCAACATCTTAAGATACATATTTAATAGAAAATTTTAAAATGAAATAAATTGGGAGGTCCTTTAGCAAATACTAAATTCTTAATTCTCATTAGAAAATAAAACTAGAGAGAAACTTTATAAATATGACTGTGGAATAGCCTTTAAGTAATGGTTAAGACAAATAAATGTCAAAAAATTCTTGCTGCAAAGAAAACTTCCAAATCTAGTAAGTATGCAATAGCATTTTTAAAGCTTTATTGAAATTTAATTGGTTTACATAAAACTGCACACATTTGGTATATACATTTTGATGCGTTTGGACATATGCATGCACATGTGATGCCATTGCCACAATCACAGCACTAAACATATCTGTTAATTCCAAAAATTTTCGTGCGTGTGTGTGTGTATTTGTGGTAAGAATATTTGACGTGAGATCTATCCTTTTAATGTCTGTTAAAGTGCCCAGTACCGTATTTTTAACTTTAGGCACTGTATTTTACAGTTGATCTCTAGAACTTATTCATCTTATATAACTAAAACTTGATACTCAGTGGGCAAAAATTCCACGTTTCTCCTTTCTTCAGTCCCTGGAAATCACCATCATATTTTCTTCCTCTAACTTTGACTATTTCTGAGGCCTCCTAAAAGTGGAATTATGCATACTTGCCCTCCTGCGACTGGACTGGCTTATCTCATTTTTCGTAATGCCCTCCAGAAATGGCAGAACTTTCTTTCTTTTTTTTTTTTTTTTTTTTTTTTTGAGACGGAGTTTCGCTCTTGTTACCCAGGCTGGAGTGCAATGGCGCGATCTCGGCTCACCGCAACCTCCGCCTCCTGGGCTCAGGCAATTCTCCTGCCTCAGCCTCCTGAGTAGCTGGGATTACAGGCACACGCCACCATGCCCAGCTAATTTTTTTGTATTTTTAGTAGAGACGGGGTTTCACTATGTTGACCATGATGGTCTCGATCTCTTGACCTCGTGATCCACCCGCCTCGGCCTCCCAAAGTGCTGGGATTACAGGCTTGAGCCACCACGCCCGGCCCCAGAACTTTCTTTCTTAAGTCTAAGTAATATTTCATTGTATGTACATTCCACGTTTGCTTTATTCATTCATCCAGTAGGCACTCAGGTTGTTTCCCTAACTTGGCTATTGTGAATAATGCTGTAATGAACATGGTGTGTAGACAGCTCTTTGAGATCCTGATTTCAGTTTTCTTGGATATATACTCAGAAGTGGAATACTGGATCATATAGTAGTTTTATTTTCAACATTCTTAGAAATTTCCATACTATTTTCCATAGTGACTACAGTATTCAACATTCTCACCAACAGTATATACTTAGGTGAGGAAATTGCTTAGTGTTTTTCTTCAACTTTTAGTTGATAATGTCAAATTAATTTTTGAATTGGTTGCACCAATCTGAAATTTGTATGAAGACTTCCTGTGATTTAATATCTTGGCCAAAATGTGGCATTGTTAAGCTTTTCCATTTTATGTGTATCTGGTACATGTGTAGTCATATTTCACTGTGGTTTAAATTTGTATTCTTATGATTATAATAAGGCTGAGTATTTTTTTCATATGCTTATTGGCCATTTAGATTTCCTCTTTATAAATTTCCTATTAAATTATCTTGTCTGTTAAAAAATTGTGTTGTCTTTCTTATTATTGAATTGTAGCAGACTTTTTAAAAAACATGTTTTGTCTACTGACCCTTTGTTAGTTTTTTGTGCTGCCAAAATATTCTCCCCCTCTGTGGCTTACCTTTAATTTTCCTAATAGTGCATTTTGATGAACAGAAGTCTTAATTTTAGTGTGGTACAATTCATCATTCTTTTTCTTTATGATTAGCGATTATCTGTTCCATTTAAATAATCTTTTCCTAACGAGTTAAGAAGATATTTTCTAATAATATCTTCTATCTTAGAGCTGTCCAAAAGAAATATAAAGACAGCCACATATTTAATTGAAAAATTTCAATATTTAAAAAAGTAAAAGCAAGTGTATTTAATATTAACAATATATTTTATTTTACCCAATGTACTCCAAATATTAGCATTTCAATTATTTATTCAATGTAAAAATTATCAGTATTTTATATTTTATAAATCATACTAAGACTTTGAAATCTGGTGTAGATTTGACACAGCTTCAGTAGTATTCATACTTGTCAATTTCAAGTGTTTAATAGCCACATGGGACTAGTGGCTATCAAATTGAGCAGGACAGTTCTAAAAGACATCTTGTTTCACCATCTGAAATTGATATGTGTGTATGGAGCAATGTAGAAGTCAAATTCTGTTTTTCCCCATATGATAATCTAATTGTTTCAGCTATATAAATCGAAAAGATCTTTTCCTACTGCCATCTTTGTCATAAATCAAATGTTTATGAGTAGGTATATTTCTGTGTTTAATAAATGTTTATTTTCTATAATGTATCTAATTTTTCTCATGAATCCCATGATCCTGGTTGGCGGAGATAAAAAGGAAGAAACCAACTTTTGAATCAATTGAGTTTGAGTCTCTGCCTGTTTAAATAGTGTCTTTCAGAAAATTCATTCTCTTTTAGTAAAGGCTCAGAGATTCATATTCTCATTCCTCTTTTCTCCCTCCTTTAAGGCTGAATAATACTCCATTGTACGTATATACCACATTTTCTTTATTCATTCACTCAACAGTCATTTAGGTTGTTTCCACATCTTGGCTATTATGAATAATGCTGTAATTAACATGGGGGTGTAGATACCACTTTGAGATGGATGGTGCCTGGTACATGGTGACAATGAAAGCCCTTTGTGGAGCTGGGTAAAGGACCTTGAATCTGCCAGGGGGTCCTCTGCTTTTCTTTGTGCCTTTTGATTCCTACTGCAGTATATACATCATGATATAAGTTTTGGCCACTTGTCTGCCAATGTGTGGGACACAAAATGGCACTTTACTTTCTTGCATCAGGCAGACCTTGTCACCCTTGTAGATCTGGCACCGACACAGTCTCAGGCCCAGGGTCAGGTTTCAGCTCAGGCTGAGGTCCGAAGGGAGTGGGTAGATGAATGACTGATAGCTGAAAGAACACTCAGGGGTCCATAGGTAGGTGAACTATGGCTTTATTCAGTAGCTCTTTTACACTCTCTATCCCTGTCTCTGTTGCTACCTGCTCCAGCTGCTCCCATGCACAACTGCACAACCAACTTTTCCTTTCCTTCAGGGTCAGCTGCAAAGGTCAGCAAAGATGAACAGTTTTGTCTCTTTCTCTCTTTCTCTCTTTGGGTGTGAGCATGTCTGTACAGTGTCAGCAGGGCAATTATACCTTATATAGACAATAATGGTATAGAGCCAAGTGATGGCATTCCCATGTTATGGCTACATAGCTGTGTTTACATTATACTTGGAAATGTGCCCCTGCATTACAAACTTGCTGAGTCATGCAGGACGTTTATGTGGGCCTATTCTTTGACCAAAGCACATCCATGTACCTTGCAATAGTTTTCACTGAACTATAGTCCTCTTTGAGTCTGAACCATGCTCTTCACCCACGCTGTGGCTATCAGGTTTACCGCTGCTGGAACAGTCATTGCTCATCATCAGTATGGTTCCATGAGAGTTCCATGCCTTCAACTCAGCTCCTTTGCCCAGGCTTGCAGTGACTTTAAGGTTCCTTCTACGTCACCTTATCTTAGCATCCAAGGGAGGCTAAGGAGTGCTTACTCTAGTCCTCTCTCTACCTGTTTATGTCATATTGCTGGCATTGCTTTGATGTAGCATTTTGCATTTGTGATGGGCTTTCCTGTGTTCTAGTTTCCTAGAGTTCAGGTACGTCACACAAGATCCCTCAATTTCTCTTATGTATCTCCTCCCTGGAATTTTATACCAGGTGTATGTCTTTATGTTTTATTTCTGTCTCCCTCTCCCTCCTGCAGTCTATGGGGCCTCAATGGGCAGGGTTTCCTGCTTTTGGCATGGCAGGGACAGCTTTATCTCACAGCCTGAGGTATCTCTCCTGATGCCCAGAGACTGAGGCTTAGCTCTTGATATATTAATTGTAACTTTAAGAATTTATAAGACAGGCCAGGTGGGGTGGCTTATGACTCTCATCCCAGCATTTTAGGAGGCCTAGGCAGGAGGATTGTTTGAGCCTGGGAATTAGTGACCAGCCTGGATAATAGAGCAAGACTTCATCTCCAAAAAACTTACAAAAACTAGCATGGCTATGTAGTGCACACCTTTAGACGCAGCTACTCAGGAGGCTGAAGTAGGATGATCACTTGAGCCCAGAAATTCTGGGCTGTACTGAATCATAATTGTACCACTGTACTTCTGGGTGTCAGAGTGAGAGCCTGTCTCTAAAAGTAAATGTAAAAAGCCAGGTGCAGAGTGGATCATGCCTGTAATCCCAGCACTTGGGAGGCCTAAGTGGGAGGATTGCATGAGGCCAAGAGTTCGAGACCATCCTGGACAACGTATCATGGCCCCATCTCTAGAGAAGAAAAATTTAAAAATTAGCCAGCTGTGGTGGGGCCTGCATATAATCTCAGTTACTGAGGAGGCTGAGGCAGACAGATTACATGAGTTCAGGAGTTCTAGGCTGTGGTGAGCCATGATGCACTTCAGCCTGGGCAACAGAGCAAGACACTGTCTCAAAAAAAAAAAAAGTTTCTTTTTCTATCAAGACTTGCTTTCTAGACCATTATCTTGTTAGGGATTTAAAAAAATCTAATTTCTCAGTCAGTGCTGAGCAGGAATTATACTGTTCTAGTTGCTGTCAGTCCTTTCTTGGGTAAGGAGTGGTCAGTGAGTCACAGGACAAAGTTATTTACATGATAAGAAAATGCATCTAAAAATATTTCAAAAAATGGTATTCCCATTACACTACTGAGAAAAGGGGAAAGGAGTGCCAAATAAATAAAAGTGAAAGCTAAAAGGGAAGCCTGGAAACAGAATTGTGAGTCTGTTGTTAAAGCAAGGATACCTGTGTGGGAATTCATTTTCTACATGACAGTAGCTGCAAAGTTTTAAAGTCCTAAGGAGAGGGAATTCACTGGTGCAAATAGATAATGGTGATTTGATTTTGCAGAGGTAGATATCAAATTATGCTTAGTTATGAAATAGTAGCATATGTTCTGAGATCTGTTAAGCATTACAACATTAAAATGATTATTTTTAAAAATCACGTTTGTTGTAGAAACTTTAGAAAATATGGATAACAATAAAGATATAAAAACTACACATATTCCCATCAGGCACAGAATCTGCTTCTTGTCCTTGTTTTTCATAAAAATCAGAATGATGGTTGAGAGGGAAAACTCAAGGAAATAGAAAGTCTAGTTTATTTAAACAAACAGAGAGATGTCAGTAAGGAAAAATATGATTTGTGAAAGAAGGGAAAACTAGCCTGTTTCCAGAAGAATTTGAAAATGTTTTGCTGAAAAGTTTACAGGGTGGATGGGAAAGAGACTTTAAGGGAAACTGCTGTTTGTAGCCACGAGGGCATGAGGTCTAGGGAAATGAAATTTTAAGAAATTTTTCTGTTGACTTCTAGTTCCAGTTATGGTAGACCTGGTTCTCTGAAACATCCCTCCCATTGGGGAATAGTAAAGTATCTGCCCTGCTCCCCAGTTTTATATGTATACTTAATAGCTAACAAAGATTGTGAAGAATTCATTACAAGACTAAGATCTGGGGGAAGATGGAAACCCAGATAGGCAAGAAAGTAATTTGGGGCAAATTTCCCCCTAAGGGGCCTTTGGTTATTCAGGAAGAGATAGATAAGGCATCAGTTTAGATAGTTTCCCAGAGAAAGGAGGACAAAAATAGATGTTTAGGAGTAGTCAAATGGGGGCCCTGGTAATTCTTTCATATCTTCAGTTGGCACCTTGAAATATTTTACCTATCATTTTTGTCTTATTTTTAAAAGTTGCCACAGCCACACCAATCTTTGGCAACTACCATTCTGGTCAGTCAGCAGTCATCAGCATTGAGACAGCATCCTCTACAAGCAAACAGATGACTTGCTGAAGACTCAGGTGATTGTTAGCATTTTTAAGGAATAACACATTTTAAAATTAAGGTATGTGTATATTTTTTAGACATTATGCTATTTCATATTACAGAGAGTAAAGATAAATTTTATATGTACTGGGAAGGCAGAAAATTCATGCAAAATTATTTCATTGTGATATTCACTTTACTGCAGTGGTCTGGAACCCAACCTGCAGTATCTCCTAGGTATGCTTGTGTTGTTAATTCTTGCTATCTTACATCATGGAGGTGGCCATTTCTTGTATCCATTCTACTTTCCATTTTTTTTCCTTGTCTTCTCTTTTCTTTTGCCTCAGCCAACTTTTATCTTAAATTTTTGAATTTAATTCATTTTGGTCTACTGATACACATTTCATTGATATGCATTTCATTCTGCAGGAAAGTAGCAGAAAGGGGATGTGATATAAGTAGAGTGACTCCTTAGCAACCCCTTCTTCTTTAATTTTTGAAGTCTCACAGATATCATTACAACTTTTTTTGAGTATAATAAATATTATTTAATTTGAAATAGACAATTCTCTAAAATAAATCATTGAAAAATGTTTGTGGTGATCATAAACTTTATTTTCATTCATCTACGACCAATTTAAAAGTAACATTTTAGAAGAAATTGTTAGAAGGCATAGACTTTGGATTCGAATGGTATTTTCTCAATTTACCAACTGTGACCTTGAGAGAGTCAATTTCTTTAGTTCTCAGTTGCTCATCTCTAAATTGGGATAATATCTTATTTGCTAAAGTCAGGAACCTGAGTAAATAATTTCTTCCCTTTTAACAGCAAGGTCTAGGATCACCTCAATGTTCTATGTCTTTGAATTTGATGAATAAAGTCAGTAAGGGTAGATGTCTGTATTTCCTAGGTTTTTTCCAGAAATACTAATGTTCTGTACTTTTAATGAAAATTTCTTTCTGATGAAAAATTCATTTTCAGATTTTTATTGCATTTCAAAAGGAAGGGATTTTAAAAAGCTGGTTTGTATTTCAAAGAGAATGTGATCATCAAGTGTAACTATGTTTTCAAAGGTCTTTGAAACTTGAAGAAAAAGCTATTTGATTTCATAAATACTGTGTTTACACGCACACACATACACACACACACACATTGTACTTTAGGTTCAGGGGTACATGTGAAGAACATGCAAGATTGTTGCATAGGTACATACACAGCAATGTGGTTTGCTGCCTCCATCCCCATCACCTATATCTGGCATTATTCCCCAAGTTATCCCTCCCCAACTCCCTACCCTCTACTCTCCCTCCCCTAGCTCCCCCTACAGACTTCAGTGTGTGATGCTCCCTTCCCTGTGTCCAGGTGTTCTCATTGTTCAACACCTATGTATGAGTGAGAACATATGGTGTTTGATTTTCTGCTCTTGTGTCAGTTTGCTGAGAATGATGGTTTCCAGGTTCATCCATGTCCCTACAAAGGACATGAACTCATAGTTTTTATGGCTGCATAGTATTCCATGGTGTATATGTGCCACATTTTCCCTGTCCAGTCTATCATCAATGGACATTTGGGTTGGTTCCAGGTCTTTGCTATTGTAAACAGTGCTGCTATGAACATACGTGTGCATGTGTCTTTATAATAGAATGATTTATAACCCTTTGGATATATATCCAGTAATGGGATTGCTGGATCAAATGGCATTTCTATGTCTAGGTCCTTGAGGAATCGCCACACTGTCTTCCACAATGGTCGAACTAATTTACACTCCCACCAACAGTGTAAAAGTGTTCCTATTTCTCAACATCCTCTCCAGCATCTGTTGTTTCCAGATTTTTTAATGATTGCCATTCTAACTGATGTGAGCTGGTGTCTCAATGTAGCTTTGATTTGCATTTCTCTAATGACCAGTGATGATGAGCATTTTTTCATGTTTGTTAGCATCATATATGTCTTCTGTTGAAAAGTGTCTTTTCCTAACCTTTGCCCACTTTTGAATGGGTTTGCTTGTTTTTTTTTTCTTGTAAATCTGTTTCACTTCTTTGTAGATTTTGGATATAAGTCCTTTGTGAAATGGGTAGATTGCAAAAATTTTTTCCCATTCCTTTGGCTGCCAGTTAACTCTAATGATTGTTTCTTTTGCTGTGAAGAAGCTCTGGAGTTTAATTAGATCCCATTTGTTGATTTTGGCTTTTGTTGCCATAGCTTTTGGTATTTTAGTCATGGAGTCCTTGCCTATGCCTGTGTCCTGAATGGTTTTACCTAGGTTTTCTTCTAGGGTTTTTATGCTGTTGGGTCTTATGTTTAAGTCTTTAACCCATCTGGAGTTAATTTTAGTGCAAGGTGTCAAGAAGGGGTCCAGTTTCTGCTTTCTGCACATAGCTAGCCAGTTTTCCCAACACCATTTATGAAACAGGGAATCCTTTCCCCATTGCTTGTTTTTGTCAGGTTTGTCGAGATCAGATGGTTGTAGATTTGTGGTGTTGCCTCTGAGGCCTCTATTCTATTCCATTGGTCTATATCTCTGTTTTGGTACCAGTACCATGCTGTTTTGATTACTGTAGCCTTGTAGTATAGTTTGAAGTCCGGTAGTGTGATGCCTCCCACTTTGTTCTTTTTGCTTAGAATTGACTTTTCTATGCAGGCTCTCTTTTGTTTTCATATGAAGTTTAAGGTGTTTTTTTTCCAGTTCTGTGAAGAAGGTCATTGGTAGCTTGTTGGGGATAGCGTTGAATTTGTAAATTACTTTGTACACTATGGCCATTTTCATTATATTGCTTCTTCCTAACCATGAGCATGGAATGTTTCTCCATCTGTTTGTGTCCTCTCTTATTTCTTTGAGCAGTGGTTTGTGGTTCTCCTTGAAGAAGTCCTTTACATCCTTTTTTAGTTGTATTCCTAGGTATTTTATTCTCTTTGTAGCAATTGTGAATGGCAGTTCGTTCTTGATTTGGCTCTCTTTAAGTCTGTTATTGGAGTATAGGAATGCTTGTGATTTTTGCACATTAATTTTGTATCCTGAGACTTTGCTCAAGTTGCTTATCAGTTTCAGGAGATTTTGGGCTGAGATGATGGGATCTTCCAAGTATACAATCATGTCTTCTGCATATGGGGACAATTTGACTTCCTCCTTTCCTAAGTGGATACCCTTTATTTCTTTTTCTTGTCTGACTGCTCTGCCTAGAACTTCCAATACTATATTGAACAGGAGTGGTGAGAGAGGGCATCCTTGTCTAGTGCCAGATTTCAAAGGGAATGCTTCTAATTTTTGCCCATTCAGTATGATATTGGCTGTGAGTTTGTCATAAATAGCTTTTATTATTTTAAGATATCTTCCATCGATACCTAGTTTATTCAGAGTTTTTAGCATAAAGGACTGTTGAATTTTGTCGAAGGCCTTCTCTGCATCTATTGAGATAATTACGTGATTTTTGTCGTGGTTCTGTTTATGTGGTGTATTATAACTGTAGACTTGCATATGTTGAATCAGCCTTGCATCCCTGGCATGAAGCCTACTTGATCGTGATGGATAAATAAGCTTTTTGATGTGCTGTTGCAATCAGTTTGCCTGTATTTTATTGAAGATTTTTGCATCTATGTTCATCATGGATATTGGCCTGAAGTTTTCTTTTCTTGTTCAGCCTCTTCTGGGTTTTGGTATCAGGATGATGTTGGTCTCATAAAATGATTTGGGAAGGATTCCCTCTTTTTGGATTGTTTGGAATAGTTTAAGAAAGAGTGGAACTAACTCCTCTTTGTATGTCTGGTAGAATTAGGCTGTGAACCCATCTGGACCTGGGCTTTTTTTGGTTGGTAGGCTATTAATTGCTGCCTCCAGTTCAGCCCTTGTTATTGGTCTATTCAAGGTTTCAACTTCTTCCTGGTTTAGGCTTGGGAGGGGGCAAGTGTCCAGGAATTAATCTATTTCTTCCAGGCTTACTGGTTTATGTGCATAGAGTTATTTGTAGTAATCTCTCATGGTGGTTTATATTTCTGTGCAATCTGTGGTGATATCCCCTTTATCATTTTTTATTGAGTCTATTTGATTATTCTTTTCTTTTTTATTAATCTGGCTAGTGGTCTCTTTTGTTGAACTTTTCAAAAAACCAGCTCCTGGATTTATTGATTTTTTGAAGGGTTTTTTTGTGTGTCTCTATCTCCTTCCATTCTGCTCTAATCTTAGGTATTTCTTGTCTTCTGCTAGCTTTTGAGATTTTTTGATCTTGCTCCTTTAGCTCTTCCAATTTTGATGACACGGTGTCAATTTTAGATGTTTCCTTGCTTCTCATACGGGCGTTTATTGCTATAAATTTTCCTCTAGACACTGCTTTAAATGTGTCCCAGAGATTCTGGTACATTGTGTCTCCATTCCCATTGGTTTCGAAGAACATCTTTATTTCTGCCTTCATTTCATTGTTTATCCAGTCAACATTCAAGAGCCCATTGTACAGTTTCCTTGAAGCTGTGTGGTTCTGAGTTAGTTTCTGAATTCTGAGTTCTAATTTGTTTGCACTGTGATCTGAGAGACTGTTATGATTTCTGTTTTTTTTTTTTTTTTTTTTTTTTTTTTTTTTTTTTTGCATTTGCTGAGGAATGATTTACTTCCAATTATGTGGTCAATTTTAGAGTAGGTGTGATGTGGTGCAGAGAAGAATGTATATTCTATGGATTTGGGGTGGAGAGGTTTATAAATGTCTGTTAGGTTTGCTTGGTCCAGGTCTGAGTTCAAGTCCTGGATATCCTTGTTAATTTTCTGTCTCGTTTATTTGTCTAATATTGACAATGGAGTGTTAAAGTCTCCCAATATTATTGTGTGGGAGTCTAAGTCTCTTTGTAGGTCATTAAGAACTTGCTTTATGCATATCTGGGTCCTCTTGTATTGGGTGCATATATATTTAGGATTGTTAACTCTTCTTGTTGCATTGATCCTTTTACCATTATGTAATGCACTTCTTTGTCTCTTTTGATCTTTGTTGTTTTAGAGTCTATTTTATCAGAGACTAGGATTGCAATTCCTTTTTTTTTTTTGCTCTCGATTTGCTTGTTAAATCTTTCTCCATGCCTTATTTTGAGCCTATGTGTATCCTTGCATGTGAGATAAGTTTTCTGAATACAGCACACTGATGGGTTTTGACTTTTTATCCAATTTGCCACTCTGTGTCTTTCGACTGGGGCATCTAGCCCATTTACAGTTAAGGTTAAAATTGTTATGTGTGAATTTGATCCTGCCATTTTGCTGGAAGCTGGTTGTTTTGACCTTTAGTTGATGCAGTTTCTTCATTGTGTCAATGCTTTTTACCATTTGGTATGTTTTTGGAGTGGCTGGTACTGGTTGTTCCTTACCTTGTTTAGTGCTTCTTTCAGGAGCTCCTGTAAGGCAGGTCTGGTGGTGACAAAATCTCTCAGCAATTGCTTGCCCATAAAGGTATTTCTTTCTTCTTTGCTTATGAAGCTTAGTTTGGCTTGATATGAAATTCTAAATTGAAAGTTCTTTTCTTTAAGGATGTTGAATATTGGTCCCCACTCTATTCTGGCTTGTAGGGTTTCTGCCAAGATCCTCTGTGAGTCTGGTGGGCTTTCCTTTGTGGGTAACCGAACCTTTCTTTCTGGCTGCCCTTAGCATTTTCTCTTTCATTTCAACCCTGGTGAATCTGACGATTATGTGCCTTGGGGTTGCTCTTGAGGAATATCCTTTTGGTGTTCTCTGTATTTCCTGGACTTGAATGGTGGCCTGGCTTGCTAGGTTGGGGATATTCTCCTGGATAATATTCTGAAGAGTGTTTCCCAGTTTGGATTCATTCTCTCCGTCACATTCAGGTACACCTATCAAATGTAGATTAGGTCTTTTCACATAATGCCGTATTTCTTGGAGGCTTGTTCATTTCTTTTCACTCTTTGTTCTCTATTCTTGTCTCTTGTTTTACTTCATTGAGTTGATCTTCAATCTCTGATATCGTTTCTTCTGCGTGGTCGATTCAGGTATTGAAACTTGTGTATGCTTCGTGAAGTTCTCATGCTGTGTTTTTCAGCTCCATGAAATCGTTTATATTCTTCTCTAAGCTGTTTTTTCTAGTTAGCATCTCATCTAACCTTTTTTCTAAGTGCTTAGTTTCTTTGCATTGGGTTAGCACATGTTCTTTTAGCTCTGGGCAGTTTGTTGTTATTCACCTTTGGAGGCCTGTTTCTGTCAATTCATCAGATCATTCTCCATCCATCTTTCATCCCTAGCTAGTTAGGTGTTATGATCCTTTAGAGGAGAGGCATTCTGGTTTTTGGTGTTTTCATCCTTTTTGCACTGGTTTCTTCCCATCTTAGTGGCTTTATCTACCTGTGATCTTTGTAGTTGGTGACTTTTGGATGGGGTCTCTGAGTAGATGTCCTTTTGGTTGATGATGAAGTTATTTCTTTCTGTTTTTTAGTTTTCCTTCTAACAGTCAGGACCCTCTGCTGTAGTACTTCTGCAAGTCTACTCCAGACTCTGCTTGCCTGGGGATCACCTGCAGGCACTTCAGAACAGTAAGGGTTGCAACAGTTTCTTTTTCTGTTATCTTTTTCACAGAAGGATACCCCTCAGATGTCAGCCTGAGCTCTCCTTTTGAGGTGTCTCTGGATGTATGTGGGTCAGGGAGCTGCTTGAGGAGACAGTCTGACCCTTATAGGAACTCAAGTACTGAGCTGTGAGCTCCATTGTTCCATTCAGAGCTGCTGGGCAGGTACGTTTAAGTCTGTTGCAGTGGGACTCATAACTGCCTTTTTTTTTTTACCAAGGTGCTCTGTGCTGGGAAGGTGGAGCTTTATTTATAAGTTCCTATCATGCTTCTGCCTTTTTTCAGAGATGGCCTGCCCAGTGAGGAGGTAGCCTAGTCACAGTCTGCCAGCTGAGGTGTTGCTGAACTGCTTTGGCTCTGCCCTGCTGTTGTGTGAACTTCCTTGCAGTTTTGTTTAAAAGGGTATAGTTAGATCTGCCTCGGTAATGGCGGTCTGTCTCAATAATGGTAGACTGTCTCTGTAATGGCACACTGCCTTGGTAATGGTGGATGCCATTTCCCCACAGAACTGGACCATCCTGGGTCCAGCTGTGTTTGTTGTGAAACTCTCAATCCAGAGCATTTTGGATTGCTGGTCTTTGTGGGCATGGGATTGGCCAGCCTGAATCACCTGGCTCCCTGTTTCAGTCCCCTTTTTTTTCAGTTGAATGGGTAACTCTGTCTCCCAGGCATTCCGGTCGCCAGTTGAAATGGTGCCTGGATTTGTGTGAGTTTTGTGAGGAGACCTGCTGAGCCGGCTGAAACAGCAGCGCTGGAGACTCATGGTGCTTTTTTACCGGGGAATCTACTGGTCTATGGCAGTAAAAATTCATTTGGTAATGCAGTGATTACTCACCCTCTGCATTTTCTCTGGGAACTGCAATCCAGAGCTGTTCTATTCAGCCATCTTGGATCATCCTACGTTATATTTTTTAAAAAAGAAATAATGATGATCAACTATTATTATAGATTTACCTACTTGGGGCTACAGGGAAAGAGTTGGTTCTGTTTAAAAGGGTAGAGAGTCATTTTTGCTTGAATCTGTAGGAAAACCATAAAGTAGGGATACTCAACCTGAACTTTGAATTTTTTCCAATCTTGTGAATCCACGCCTAAGGCAACTTTGTTTTCACTGAAAGAGTTGAATACCTTTGTCAAAATGATGAATTTTCTCTAAAGAATAAGTCTTTATTGTTACATGCTCAATATGTTTTTCCAAAGACCTAATAAGAGGAAAGTGAACTTTGTTAGAGGCTTCCTTATGAGATCATGAAAAGCACCTTTCCCAAAGGATGAGCATGACCAATCTAAAATTTTTTTTTTTTAAGAGATTCAAACTGAAAGCACCTATTTCTGAATTTGCAGTTAGGGATTGGGATTCCAGTAACTGTTCCTAGACTCTCTCCCTCTCTAGTCAAGACAGCCTACAGCCATCACATTCTCAAAATTCCAAATTCCAAATGCTCCAAAAGCCAAAATGTTTTGAGTGTTGATGTGCCACTCAAAGGAAATGCTCACTGGAGCATTTCAGATTTCAGATTTTTGGATTAGGGATGCTGAACCAGGAAGTATAATGGACATATTCCAAAATCCCGAAAAAATCTGAAATTCATAACACCCCAAGCATTTTGGATAACAGAAACTCAACCTGTAATCCAAGCAGAGACTCCTGTGAGCTCCTCATGGATGTGTGAGGCAGCTCGCCACTCTAAATAGGCCTTCCCTATTTAGTGCCAGCAGTCTCAGATATTCTTAAAAATGCATCTTGGTATTGCAATGAGGCTTAGGGGACCATTCCATTTCAGCTTCTCTTCAAGTCTGCCATATATTCTGGTCTAAAATTTCCAGCTCACACTTGGCCTCTGTCTCTATACCTAGTCTCCACTAGACTGCCTAGACATAGTGTCTTGATAAATTTTGTGACTGCACTCTGGTACTCTGGTCAGTACACTCTACTTTCAGGCTGGCCTAGGCCTCCAGTCTCCAACTCAGATTAACAGTCAAGTTACTTGAAATATGAGCCATTATTTATGGTAATTAAAAAAGATCTTCGTTTCTCAAAGAAGGATGTTTACTAAAGTGCTAATAGTAATAGCTATATTAATAAAAAAACCTCTATAATTGCCTCAGTTGCCTTTCATAATTAGAAAACACATTTACTCAAACTATTACTTTTCTTTGCACCATTTAGCAAAATTCATTTTTGGAAAGCCTGTTTTCATTGAAAGTATAGGTTCTTATAAGAAATGAGAACAAAGAAAGAGGTTTTCTAGAGATAATATACAAAGACTTCAATGCTATTGCCTCTTTCATTTAGGACTTTTCTTTGTCCTTTGCAAGGGAGGTTATAGGGAACATAGTTTGAGAGTGAAAATAATTTCTTCTTAAAAGACAACATATTGGTTAGTAAAATTTGTAGTTGAAAGTAGATAAGATTCTATAGTTCTACCCAGTAATAATGGCTGTGTGAGAAATTTTCTAACTTGGAGCAGAAAACCATAATTCTTACATTATCCTGTGATTTTTATAGTGTGCTAATATAGAAAAAGCAAAGAGACTAGCATTCAACTGTTTGAGCATGTTAGTAAATTCTCTCATTGGATCAATAGTAGAGGTAATCAAGGTGGCATTTAAATTAATTAAGCTTTTTTGAGTTTAAATTAGAAAATGTATTTTGGTTACTAGATAAACAAGTCATGTTTAAATGAGATTTTAAGAGGTTAGCTTTTCTGTTTGATGTATTTTATGAAACTTTGCTGTGTATATCATTTCTAAATCAGGGTTCAGAACACAGAAGTCCATTTGAAAGTGATAACAAGTGTTGTCACATAAACAGAGATTAAAGGATATTTAGTTGAATGTTTGTCATGTTTATTTGTGTAGATGACTGCTTATTTTGATGCTGATTTTCTCTCTTCAAAATATACTGCTCAAACTGAACCATATTCTGTTCTTACATAGGCATTTTCTTTGTTTTCTTCCTTTACAGATCTTTTTGTTTTGTGGGTAGGGTTTTTATGCAGTTTGTTTTAGTTGGCAAAATGTACCTTAGATACATGTCAACTAAAATATATACTATTAATTTGCCCTTTTCTGGAAAATAATGTCTCCTTGAGAGATTGAGCCAAAGCATTTTGTTATATTAATTAATGTGATAATCATTAGGGTCACAGTCTTCCACTGAGCATGTTATCTGGACAGGTTGGTACCATACAGATGAATATTACTACCAGTTTATGACAAAGGTGGAATGATGCCCTGATACTTAGGTTCTTGCCCCTGAGGAAAGTACTCACAGGACTAGACAGGTTGCTGTGCTCAGAAATGTGGAGCCACTTATTTTTACCACTCTTGCTATCTGCGTATCTTTTTTGGAATGCCAGTGTTATAGCATGTCAGTGTGTGAGTCCAGGAATCTATGTTTGACAAACCAGTATATGAAATACTTGGTTATACTTGGTGGTGCCTTTTCTTACTTTAACTTTGATTTACAGTTTGAAACCTGCTTTCCCAGTCTGCTTACTCCGTGAAACATGAGGCAGGAATACAAGTCTGCTCATGTTCATGGAATGCAAAGGAGGAATCTGGGGCCGTAGATGTTGAGAAGATCCTAGAACATTTTGTGAATGAAAGGATGATGTAGACTTACAACAATTTGTTGAAATGACCAGACAGTTAGGCTTGTATAGTGGATATTGTGGATATCACTATCTCTTATTACATTGTACAGTGGATAGTGGATATCACTGTCTCTTATTTCTTGCTCTCATTTTGTATTATTAGTGCAGTTGAGGATAGTAGGATAGTAGTGAGAGGGCTAGAGAATGACTGTATCAAGAATTTCAGAGTGGGTTCTAATTTATTAAACCCTAACATGTGAACCCCATCATCTTGCCCCTGTGTTCAGAGAATAAAAGTGTAAGCCAATCAGTCAGTGCTTTCTACAATGGCTTAGGAAATTTGGGGTATTCGATGGAAAGGGATGCATGCTGGGATCTGAAAAATCAGTACTTTCACTCCTTCCAGACAGTGTGATTTCAATACATAAAAATGATACAGAAAGTGTTTTATTGTCACCACCAGAGAAGAAACGACATTGGATGGTGCTGACTGAAATAAAGGCAGGGGAATGGGAAAGAAATCAGGGCCTTGATATTGTTGTTGAGTTGATAAATCAAACCACACCTACGTCTTCCATTCCCCTGAACTATCCAGTTACCAGAGTCAATAAATCCTCTTTATAGTTTCAAACCAGTTTGAACTGAGTTTCCCATTATTTTTAAAATGAGGAGTCTCGGCTGTTACAGAATGATAGTTTTGGAAGGATTGTAGAAAGAAATGGCTTTAATTATTTTGATTGCTCAATTTTAATATTTAGCAAAGAATAAAGTACAAAACTTTCATTTTGCATGATATCATCAACAATACACTGAATGAAGGAAATAAAATCTTGCCCAATGGTCTTTTAGTTCAAATTAAAAGGCAAAAATGAATAGCTTGCCAGATGGAAGAATGTAATAGTCAACATTAAAGGGCTTTGTTTGTCATTTAACCAGTCTGAAACTTCTCTTTATTATTTATGGAGTCTTGTTTTGAATGTATTCCTTTAGAGTAAATCCTTTTGCATATTCTGAGTCTTTTAGGAACTTGTAACTATTTAATAAATCTTCATTTAGAGAGTTTTACATGGCTGATTTTCAAATGGATTCTCGATAGGAACATGGCTCAGGGTGATGATAACATCAATAAGAACTCAGAGTGTCTGTCCCTATGTATGTCTAGGTGATGCAAACTACATGTCAAGCAGGGCACGTAAATTAGAGAAGAAGAAAGTTTATTTCATCAAGGAAAAGGTAGAACAATGAACTTAGAAGGTAGACTTCTGAAATTAAATGCTCTGTATCAGGGCTAGGAAAATTGCTTTTATTTTATTTATTCAAACACATTTATTAAGTGTCCATTCTGTTCATTTCTACACTCAGTGCTTCATGGAATAATCATCAGACTAAAAGTTCACATTTCATATTTCAACTCGACATCACTGCTTCCATGTAGCCTTTCCTTCTTGGTCCAGATCCTTTCTCTTATTGCAGTTAGTAAGGTACCACATCATTTTGTTTTGTTATATACTATTCTTTATTGGATTCTAATGTGTATGAGGTAATAAATTACAGGGACTTTGGAGACTGTACAACTGTGTGTGAATCTGGGACTCTCTACTTATAAGTTGTGTAACTTTGACAGGTATTTGGCATTCTCTGAACCTTGGATTCCTGACTCATCTGTAGAATGAAGATAATGATTTCTAACTCTTATGGTTATGGTTGTTTTGAGAATTAAATGACATAGTACATGTGAAGCCCCTGTCATAGTGACTTAATGCTAATTAGCACATATATTATTAATACTATATGCAATTAATCATAATAGATTTAAAGTGAAAAAGTAAATTTTTATCTCAGGCTAATCATATTGAGTCAGATACATTATATTTAGTTAGTCAATAAATGTTTATTGATTTGAAATCAACTTTGACTTAGACTCTGCAGTAATATAAGATTTTGAGCTCCTGTTATTCAACCATATAGTTTATAATTTATCATCTCAACTTGCTAATAATTAAATGTATTGCATTTATAAAGCACTTTGCTGCTATTAAAGTTACTTTAATGCATTTTGCATAATTTGATTCTGTGACTTTGCGGGGTAGGTGATTACCTCCATTTGATAGATATGGTAATTGGGGATTAGGAAAGAGAAAAGATGAAACTGTCAGGAAGTGGAAGAACTGAACTAAAATCTAAATTTTTTTATGAGCCATGGTTTATCTCTGTAAATATACACTGAAGTCACCTATTCTTGATTGTTCTTACTGATTTATAGTTATGAATATGTCAACTACTGAAAACTCTTTTGGAATAGCTTAACTTCCTGGAAAAAAGATGGCAGAGGATAGCAAAGAAATAAAACAGAAAAAATAGCCTTAAAAAGCACTTTTAGGGAAATGAGTAGAGGTCTTTCAGAGGCACACACAAATTTTCAAGAATGCATTTGTGTCATGTAAGTCTAAACTTCTGAAGATTTTTTAAAGAATATTAATCGTTATATTTTAACTATTCTTTGCTTTGTAGCAACAACCATTCTTTTGAGACAGTTGTTTTCCACAGATATTTATCTTGTGAATAACTAAAAGGTGAAAACCACATAATCATTTCAGGACAGAGCTGCACAAAGGGAGAAGCAAAAAAATGTTTTTCAGGGCAAGCAATGATTTCAGATGACCACAAAGGAACTGATTGCTGCCCAACCAGCAGCATGTCAGCAGTATATAAATTTAATATTTTTACATTAAGGCCTTTACATTCTGAGACCTAAGGGCTGCTGAAATAATTCCCAAGAAGTAATAATAGCAATGCTAAAAATAGCACCCTGGCATAGTTCAACCATAACCAGAGAACACTATTGAGCCCACTTGGACTTCTGAACTACAGGATTTTTTTTTTTTTTTTTACAGTGATGTTTGAGGCTGCTAAATTTGTGGTCATTTATTATACAGCAGTAGAAAACCAGTATAACAGTGTATAGTTAGTGCCAAAGTAGTAACAGGAATGAGAAAGCTTATGAAAACTTAAAGGAAGGAAAGAAGAATGTGGCTGAAATGGACATGATCGTTCTTGTTGTGCTTTTTCCTACCTCCAGGGCCTTCAGACATTCTATCCTTCTTGCCTTCACTTTCTCTATTAACAATGAATCTAAACAAGACCCGCATCTTCACAGAAGCTTTCTAGACATCTTTATCTTATAATACTATCTCTTGTCAGTGAACTGCTGTTGATGAGACATAGCATTATAGGGGTTATTTCTGAAAATGTTCTCAGTAATTTCATTGTTTTATGTATTCTCCCCTCTCAATCCCTAAGCCTATAATCTCAATTCTCTATTTGTCTTCCCCAAATGCAAATTAATGTTAAACATCTGACTGATTAAAATATGCCTTGAATGGTCTGTAGAGAAACTGTTGAATGAAATTTGTGAATTTTTGTATTTACCTTACTTAAACCAAATGAAGGTTATTTATTTCCCTGTCACACTAATTGCTAAACTTATCTCCTTTTTAATCAGGTATGGGAGATAATAGAGGTCATCTCAGAATTCTGCCCATCAAACTACCATTATTGTTATTTAGCCATTTCATGAATAGACATACTTTCTCCATACAATTTGATTGTAAGCTACTTGAAGATAGGATGTCATCTACTACTTTGCTAAAGCTCCCCACTGCATTTATAAAAGTACATTTTTGTTAAATACTTCTTGAATTAAATTGCTTTTTGGTGGAAGGAGAAGAATAAAATTTGCCTGTTGTCTTGAAAGCTTTTTATTTATTAAATTTGGATCTCCAGATCTAAAGCTAAGTGAAATGTCACTCAACTGTCTAGAAGCATTCACACTGATGCAGCTAACCTGTCCAGTTATTTCAGGCAATTTGCTTTAGTGCTTTGACAGTGATTGCTGTGGGACATTGGGCTTTAGAATGCAAATTTCTGAAATCCAAAGAAAGTCATACATGCTTTGTAAAATGTCATCTGTTGTTGGGCTCAGTGAAAAAGGTGGATTGGGGTAAAAGATCTCATGTTTATGTGTTTTATCATATTGGTGTCTCTACCTTTTATCTTACTAGTTTATACTATCTAATTCAAAAAGTCAAGCCTATCTTTCCAATTTTTTGAATGATATAAATGTTTAGAAAAAAGCTATAGATTATGCTACTTTAAGTACAGTAAAATAGGTTTTAATACACTTTAAATATTGTATCAGTTCATTCTTACATTGCTATGAAGAACTACCTGAGACTGGGAAATTTATGAAGAAAAGAAGCTTAATTGTCTCACAGTTCTACATGACTGAGGAGGCCTCAGGAAACTTACAGCTATGGCTGAAGGTGAACGGGAAGCAAAACATGTCTTCTCATGGCCAGAGAAGGAGGAAGAGAGAGAGAGAAGGGGGAGGTGCCATGCACTTTTAAACAAGCAACACTAGGGGGATGGCGCTAAAACAATAGAAACTGCCCCCATGATCTAATCACCTCCTGCCAAACCCCTTCTCCAACACTGGGAATTACAATTTGGCATGAGATTTGGGTGGGGACACAGAGCCAAACCATATCAAATGTATTAAATATGAATTAAGTATATTTTAAAGAAATACAGTAGACATTTTTCTTCTATAGGAAGGAACATGTGAATGCTGACCTGACCTCTGGTATCATCAGAAAGGTTAGCTGCATGATAAAAGTATTGAATTCCAAGAAAGGAAAAAGAAATTTTCTTTAAGAAACATGTTCTTCAAGAAGAAAAAGAGAAAAAACTTATAGTACATGAACAGAAGTATCAGAAGGGTTCATTCAGTTAGCAATTAGAAACAGCATTGAGAACTGACTTAGAATGATCAGAAAGATAAGTTTCTGCTCCATCATTGGTAGAAATTGCTCAGAAGAGATTTTAATTTTTTTTTATTTTGAGACAGAGTCTCACTCTGTCACCAGGCTGGAGTGCAATGCGTGATCTTGGCTCACTGCAACCACTGCCTCCTGGGTTCAAGTGATTCTCGTGAGATTACAATTTTCAAAAAAGTATCTCTGAGTGTGTCATCATTATTTTCTATGATCTTTATTTGCAAGTCAGAAAATCCCCTGCCAAAAGGAATTTATTTCATCATATAACTGTATTTTTCCTATCTCAACCCCAAACCTAGGACTATCACTATTTTAACCCTCCCTAATTAATTCCAAATGAAGGCAGCAAAATGTGTTTTCAGTACTTCTCAAAGCATTATGTAAGTATGATTTTTTTTTCAGTAGAGAAATTGATAGCTGGTTGCATCTGAAATCCCTTAGCAAATTTATGCTGGAGATGGCAGGTTTTGGAGTCTCTGTCACCTGGCTACCATCCCTCTAGTCATTAACTTCCTTTATGATTAGCCCTAATAATTAGCTTCTCTAAGGAACAAGGAATGGAATAATCATCTTTCATATTTGAAGGTGATGCTGCCAACATTTACTGTCTGCACTATATTTATCATCACTGCAAGACTTGTGCTTGACTTTTTGTAGAGATGAGAGTTTGAGTCATGTCTTCCTCAGTTGCCTTTTTTGGCCAGTGACAAGAAAAAAAGAAAGCAGAGAAAAAGGGTTATAGCTGTGACTGCAGAGCAGTAGCAGTTCTCTGATACCTTGAAGTAAAAAAAAAAATTAAGAAATGAATCTTTTAATTACAAAGGCTATTATTATATACAAATGCAATATTTTGCAACACATCTGTCTCCAAATAGCTCTTTGGTCTCTGTAAAGATCCCTTCACTGTAAAGAACACACCAATAACATTGACTGGTTCACTTGCTATGTTTTATAGTTATTTTTCTCATAGTTTTAATGAAATCTTTCAATTAAATTATCTCTTTGAAAATGAGGGCATTTAAACTCAGTAGTGGCACTTAACAACACAAGAACAGTTCTTTTTCTTCCCTTTGGTGCCACTATCTGAACCAGAATAAGAGCAAATTGTAATAGCAAGAAGTTACATTCTTAGAGGAGTTTTCATTAGAATTGTAGAAATGGACAAGCTGGTGTTTTTGCTAAGCTGAATTTCAAATAGCTGACTAGATATAACACGGTTAGACTGCTATTTTCTTGCAAACTTACTACAGAAAAGTCTATAGAAATGTCACTGATTGCTTGTGGCATCATTAATATTTTAAAGCGTGACATTATAAAATATTTAAATGTAAACATTTTGATGTGAGTGTCTTAATACAGTTACAGCACAGTAAGATTAGAAAGGTCTCATATGCAGCATTTTAATTAAATCCATAAAGAACACTCCTTTAACTTCGATGCAAGCTCTTGTTTAAATCCAATGTAAAGCTTGCATTTGTTGATTGCTTCTACAAATTATGTGCCTCACAGTCGTACTTTTTTTCCCTCCACTTTTTCTGAGATAAATGATCATTCTTCTGTTTGGAGTTTTTCCTAAACAATTTATTTAGAGAATTGAGTTTATAAGGCCTGTTTACATGAACCTTAATTAGCATATGCCTCTTTGGGCTCAGAAGACAAGGTTCTTCTTCTTAGTTTCCTGTTTAATAGATAAGCCTTTGTGTATTCATGAAGCCAAGAAATCTACCTACTTTTAACATTTATTAATATTTTGATGTCAACATTGTGATTTTCTGCAAAAAAGTGCCTTGTAGAGACTTTTAGCAATATCATCATCAGTAACACTGTTTACTGAATGCCTAAATTGGGAATAAAGAGGAATAGAATATTTTCTATTTCATAATGTAACTGTGTTCAGACTATGCATAAATATTGATCTCATATCCTTATACAACTGTGAACTGTGTTGACAGATAGCTAGGAAGTTAAAATTTCATCCCTCTGTCCCTTCCTTCTCTTTTCCTTTTATTACTCACTGAGTGCTTGCTGTGAGTTAGGCACTGTGCCAGGCTCTGAGGGAATAATATAGTGAAATAGATATAATCCCAAGAAGCTTACATTTAAGAAATAAACATAATAAGTCTGTTAAAGTCAGTATTTACACTTCTTTCTTGCCCTGCAGTGTGCCCAGTCCCAGATGGTTATCATGATTAGTGTAAGGCTGAGACTGTAAGCCATTTATGGTCATGTTGTCACCTACTTCTCCAGCCTTCCTTGAAGTGAGCACTGGCCACCTGACTCAATTATGGCCAATAAGAAATAAGATGAAATGAATTTCTGGGAGGATTGCTGGAAACATTTTGTTGTGTTGGTAAATGAAACAGGCACTGATAGCACCATCCATTCTCCTCTCTTTTATCCTTTAGTTTCTATCTTTAATATAGACATAAATCATTGGCAGGTACCTAGTGACCATGGAGGAAATGGCCAAGGAATTGGAGATACTGAGTTACTGAACTAATACCTGCAGTCTCTTATCTGCAAACTGACTTTTATGTGAGAAAAAAACTCCTATTACTTGAATCATTGGTTAAAGTCTTTGTTACTTCAAGTTGAATGCATCCTAAATAATACAAAGAGTAAGTGGGCAATTATGTACAGGGTAATAAATGCTGTGATAGGGTTTTTACAGCTGCTATTTTTAACTTCTTAGGAAGTCTTGTCATTTGGGTTCAGAGCAGGCTTTTTGGAAGACTGATACCTAAGATGATCCTCAATTTAATTTAGGCTCCTTGGCCAGTTCATTGCACTGAGTCATGGATATTGGAATCTTGATATTCACTAAGGATTTTGTAATTTGTGTGTACGTTTGTCAACTTCTTTTTTTGTAGATAGACAGCAGTGCTCCTTTTTATATATGTTTATATTTATAAAAGGATTTTGTTTTCTTCCAACTTATAAATAAAGATGATAGTTCAACTTTGCTGTAGGATAATTTAGTTATGATAACATTAGTGGCTCCAATACTCCTTGCTGAAACAGAGGGCACTTAGCTACTCCTTTGGCTGCATCTGTGTAGATGTGGCATTGCCTTCGGGTCAAGTCTGCTTTAAACACCGCAATTCCATTAGGATCCTGGCTGTTAAAGCAGAAGGTGCTGCATTTAACCTATAACATAGAAAAAGGACAATATGGGTACTTGAAAGAGGCATTATCTGAGCTCACCGTTGCTCAATACCTAGTGAAAACTTGGTTGCGAAGAAGAGTATATATACAGGTTTGGCCAAAGGATTTACTGTTCATTCCAAAAATCAGTCACTGGCTCATACCAGGTAAGCGGAGAGCTGGGAAGCTCATTCCATTTCTGGTCTCCCCTGTAGGAATGCTTTTGCTAAGCTGCACTTTGATATTACATCACTGGACTACTTTGAAGGTTTTAAAGGAAATAGTCCTATGCGACACATTGCCATGTCTATTGTGAGGCTGTTGTTAATGGTGCTGTTTACTATCTCACACAATTTACTATCTCTCAGCTCTACATGAAAGTATCTTTTATGTTCTTCTATGGAATTGGTGGATTTCATCTTCTGAACACTGAGAAACATGTACAGTAATTGTTCATGCCTTCCCATTTGGTGTGACTTATATAATTCCCAATGTTTGATTTTTGACAAATGAACAGGCTTTTGATATGCCTTTTTTTTCTTTTAAGGATAATCTCATTCATAAGTCCATCTTCTATTTCTTACTTTCATGTTTCTTTTTCCCCTCAATTTATTCCTATTTTGGAAATTTGGTTTTACTACATTTTGTGGACTTGAACTGAATTAATTTTTTTGTGGAATGTCTCCACATTTGTGCTGGTATAAGGCAGGGAATGTGTGTACACATACAAACAAGAAACATGAGAGGACGTGCATTTTGCTTGTAGCACTTCAGAATCAAACATTATTTTTTTTTCTGTTGGTTGAGACAAGTGAATCTGGGTAGGAGTTGTTTTGAAAGTATGTCCTCAACATGACTCTTAATATTAGAAGGAATGTTTTTAACCTTTCCCCCCTCCCTTGAATTAACTTTACTTTGGCTTAAAAGTGTTTTTGGTTGAGAAAGAAAGTTTAAAATTGATAGTTCTCACAGCAGTGTTTGCAATTAAAGTAGAAGCTTGGGGAGAGAAGGTTCGGGAATGTCTGAGGAAGATTTTCCTTTTTCTTTTTTCTGCCTTTTCAGCTTTAGCTCTAAATCGGACTTTTTTGACTTTAAAGAACTAGTTTGAAACTATCTGGCAGTCTGAATGCTATCATTTAAGAATACTTTTCCTTTATAATCTTAAAGATTAATGACAACTAAACACTCTAGCTAGCATATTTACGATTCTGATGTCTAGCCCTTTTGAGTGGATGAATTTAATGTTAATCATACATTTAATTGCATGAGACTTGTTATAAGAGACACCGGAGAAGATGGAGAATTTTTCTATTAAGGCAGGCATTGAAGAAATGGGTATATTTTGGACTTTGAGGGAATCTGAATTAGGAATTTGCTCCTCTGACACCCAGTGAGATTCTAAATGAACCGAAGGTGATTACTTCCTACTGGCGTTTTTAGTAGGGTGGTGAGGTTAGATAGGGGAAGATTTTCTTCCTTCATTTATTACCACTCTACCTCATCATAGAGGCAAAAGTAAAGGGGAAGATGGCCCCAGTGGTAAAGAAGAGACTTGAGTTGGGGAATCAGCTCCCCATCTCTGATCAATCTAAACAGGCATTTGCCAAAGATAGCTGGTCAGTGCTTAGTTTATCCATGAGAGGAATATGCAGTCAGGATCTTGGCCTCCATTACCTGTGACTGAACTCTGTTGTATGGAATCAGTGCTGGCAGGGAGAAGAATCTCCAGAGTAGGGGTCGCATGGTCCCCTCCCCATCCCTAACACACACACACACACACACACACACACACACACACACACAGACACATGCATGCACATTCTGAAAAGGAGAGAAGTGTGCCACATTAGGCTCACCTACCTGATCTTAAGGAGCCTGGAGCAGGTATTCCCCTACCCCAGATACTGAGGATGCAGGAAGCAGAAGCTTAGATTACTGGAACTGGCAGGAGTAACATTTAGGAAAAGCACATTTGATTTGGAAAGACATTAGATGTTTATTTAGAAAAGAATATGGCTGAGATAACATAGGAGATATTTATCTTTTATACTTCTTGTATTTTCCATTTTTCTTTCCAAGGTGTCGCATGGATAATATGCTCTTTTGTGTTTATAGTCTCAGGGGATGGATGTAGCAGAACAATCAGCAGAAAGTCACATGCCTAACATTTCCTTTCACTTAGTCCCTCAAGATTTAACCCCGGAGTGCAGAGAGGATTTGCAGATACAGACAAAGTGTCTCATCCAAGAGGAAGGAGAGCAGGAGTTCACCTCAAACTAGAGAGACAGAGAGAGTCCTCCAGTGTCTGCCATAGTTCCAGCCACATCACAGAGGGTAGGAAGGAGTGAGCCTCCAGGATCCGCAGTCTTTTCTTACATTGCTTGCCAATGAGATATTTATCATCCTTGTTTACAGGGCTTGTCAGTCCAGAGCCTTAGATGAGCCTCCATGATCTTCAGCAAAGCTCTCCATGTTCCTGTCTGCCCCCCTACTGTACATGGTTCTTACCTCTCAGGGGCTTTGCTGCCTAACCTGATGATTTTAGTTGTTGGTCTTCCATGTTTTGTAGATCCACGGAATTCTCTCTCTTTCTTTGTTTCCCTCTCTCTTTCTTTCTGTCTCTCTTTTCTCCACCCGGAAGAAATCCGTTGTGTTTTTAACCCCTGGGAGGAAATCTTTTTCTTTTTCACATTTCTGACTGTTAGAAACACGGTCGATCTTTGGGGATCCTCTCCTTTTAATCCCCTCTATAAAACTCCTGAGATCAGGCTTTGTAAGATAATAGAAAAATTGTAAGCTACTTTCCTTTTTGTTCCATATTTGTCTCTAGTAAAAAGCACAGTCTAGTTGCCTGCTTGAATTAAGGAGAGAACAAAGAGAAAAGTACAGGAAGAAAAAGTGGTAGCAGATCAGTAATTCAAAACATTATTCCGGCCAAGTGGGCATTGGGTGGGGGGGGGGTATGCGTATGAGATAAGCAAACAAATTAAAGTGAATTTGGTAAATATTTACTTGGCCCCACTTGTCTAGGAACTGTCGTAAATACAGACCACCCTCTCTTCCCACCAACACCTTACATGGCTTTAGTATTTTTTATGTTGGGTGGTGTTGGGATACTTTAAGCACTTAGTAAATGAATGTGGAACTTACTACCCTTTAAAAAACGTAGTGCTGGAATATGGTTGCAGGTGGAAATGTGGGGGACTTGTAGCTTAGAAATGATGTGTGGAAAGAGGAGGAGAAAGGAACAGGACAGAGAATGGAGGTAGGGGAATGTCGTTCTCTCTGTGCTTTGAGAGGAGGCAAAGTTTAATCTTTTCTTAAGAGGGAGCTACTAAGTCATGGCTTACATTGGCAGTCACTACCTTTGAGTGGCGTATGCCCACTCATTACTCCTCCCTCTACTCTCTTTGTTTAACTTTTGATTCTTTTCTAGCTTTTTTTTCTTTCAATTTTGCACTTCTATTAAATGAAGGTTTCACATATTAGCTTTACTTGAAAGCATTTGATTTAGCCCTCTACCGGAGGGCTGAGCTTTGATGTAATGCTGGGCACTTTGTAAAGTCTCTTCCTCCCTTATACTTCTGCTCCTTTTGTTTATACCTGGGAAGAGATGTGTCTGAGGACCCACTGAGCCACATAAAGGATCTCTGAAAAATAGAGACAATGGCTGGGCCGGCAGGCCCCTGAAGTGCACCTCTAGATTGTGGCTGAAGCAATAAACCTCTCCGTCACATTGCTCATCACTGATGTCCCCTCAGGAGGGCCTCCTTCCTTGGAGCTGGCACCGGTAGTGCTGTGGTTTGGGTTAATGTGGTCTTGTTTAGGAGGATGCTGCTTTTCAGTGTCCTCAGTTCCCGCCGTACTTTGAAAAAGGTGAGAAATGCCTATCGATCAGTTGGCTCTGGGAGGAGGCCTTGCCAAAATGACTCTACAGGCGCTCCCGGCAGAGCTCTTACGTCCGCAGTGCATGCTGACCAGATCTCACCCATCCCAGGGTGCTTTTTAATTGGAGTGGCTGTTCAAACAGTAGTGTGATTTCACAGTCTTCATTTCCCCAGACTATACTCTAGGCTTCAGCTCTTTAAGTAGGAAAGAGAATGGTTTACTTTTCAATATTCTCTTTTTCATTCAAAAACAGCTCATAAGATGTTTTAAAGCAGTTCAAGCAAATGAAAATGGTTGACTCAATTATCCGTACTAGGGTAAATTAGCAATTATTAAAAACAAAGGAAACTCTTTTGATCCCCGTCACTATAGAATTACCATCAACCTTATCTTCTTCGCTGATAACAAAAGTTTGCCTAGTAAGCTGATTCTGCTTGCTTCTCAAGCACCCAGGGATATTTTAGGAGAAGGGGCCAATTGAAAGGCCTCTTTGAAAAGAAAATACAGTGTTTAATTCCCCACCCACGATTACCTAAGGCCTATTCCTTCTTGCTGCAAAGCAACTTCTTGTATGAGCTAGGAGGTCACATTCCGGCAGTCTGATTCTTATTAGCTGGGGCATCCTGAGCTAGTGGCTTATCTATTCTGTATCCAATCTGTAAAATGGGAAGAATAATAATGAATTAAATGAGGCATTATTTGTAAAGAGCTTTGAAAATATCTGATACTAGGTGAACTCTGATGACTCTCCATCAGGCTTTCCCTTAGGCAGCCTCTCAGTGCCAGGGTACCCCTTCCTCTAGAATCTCCTCCCTGGTTCTTAAATCAGGTGTGAAAGGTAGAAACCAGTACATTTTAATAAACTGTCTTCCTGCTTCCTTGAGTATTTGTGCTTATTATTACTAAATAACATTTGTATAGACCTTACTGCTCACAAACAATTCCTCCTTCTTTGTAGGGTTCTATCCACACGACAGGCCTGTGAAGTTAAGAAATGGTGGGAGACGTGTTCACAATATATCATGCTTCCACTCCCTTTCTGATAAAATTATCCACTAATGCTAATAATGTATTAAAGCACAATACCAAAAAGCCAAGGCTCAGGTCAAAAAGGAGATGGATATTTTTACAGAACAGACACAGACTACATATACAACATGGGGAAAATGCCATAGGGTTGCTGGGCTATGAACCCAGTAACAGGGAAGTGGCAGCAGGAACTTGGCCCCTGTGGAGAATATTGTTACATGTTTTCATGTGAAATACAAGACTAAAACCAGGCTTACAGCTTAAAACTAGGGACTGGAGTACAGCACTCTGCTCACAGAAGCTAAAATACCCAAACGGCCAAAAAACCCAAAAGGCTACAATTGCTGCCTGAAGCTATGGCTCATAACAAGCAGGGTACCTTATGAGAAAATGATCAAAGTTCCTGCTTTGCAGCGAGGAACTAAACCAAGTCCCCCACAGCTTTCCTGACTGCATGGCAATATCTCCATATCACAATAGGTCATTGGAAGACCTGGTTTGGAACAGAGGCCCAGGGCATGGAGTGGGTGAGGAAGCACTGGATGCAGAACCACTGGACAATGAGAAATATGTTTCCTTTGAATTTAACAACAAGGGGTCTATTGATGAACGTAACCTTAGATAGTTTCATGGAATTGCAGATGCAAGTACCAGAATAGAATGGGAGGGTAATTGAGGGTAAAAGGAGGAGTTAGGCATACTGAGTGTAGATATCTTTCTCAAGAAATACAGGCTATGCTCCTCCTATAGAGTGTCAGGTTCAGGAAACACTGAAGAGGCTTTGGCATGCCTGTATGCAAATGGAAGGCGCTGGTATAGATGGAGTGGTGGAAAGGTTCAAAAGGTGGGCTGAGGTGGCGTAGACTGAGGCACAACATAGCAAGGTCCTGAGAAGAGGCCTGTGGTGCTTTGGACTAAAGGGACTTGGAAATGGAGTCTTTTATTAAGAATAATACAGAGTAACACAGGTTGTAAACTACCCTCCCCGTTTACAGGAAATTGCCAAAAGGTTGGGTATCATGGGGACTGGGGTAAATTTAGATGGATCTATGCCTTAGGCACAGAGATCTGTGAGGAGTGAGAGCTCTGAGTGAACATGGGGTGGTGGGTGAAACCCAGAAGAGGGAAGGCTAGAGGAAGTGGAAGATCAGACCTTGTAGCACTTAAGGACAACCCAGATGGAATAGCTAAGAGTAGCAGAGTCCTGTGGCCCGAAGAACCTCACATATTCATTAGCACATGAAGCAAACTCCCAGGTTTCAACAGCAAGTTTTGTTGCTGGTGAGGATGGAGGAAGGGATTCTAAAGGGACTAGATTTTCTTTGTGAACAAGTGGGACTTGGAACTAGCAAGATTTATATATTAATGCTAGTGTGACACTCAAGCTTTTGATCATGCTTGGAATGCATTTGAAGCATGTTTACTTATATATCTTGTTCCCTCTATTAGACTGTACAATCCTGAATGTAGAGACTATATCTTACTTGACATGGTTGGTAGTACCTGTTGACTGAAAGAATGATGTGAAGGATGTTAGCAAATAATTCTCAATTAGGTTTGTCAAGACTTGAAACAATTAATATAAAAGACAATGTGAAAATCTGCAAATAAACCTTAGCACTTGGAATTAAATCTTTGAAAGCCTTATTTAGGCTTTTGAACAAAAGCTTATTCTTAAAATTTTTCTAGGATCACATTTTCAATGTAATAACATCTGTTTTGTTGGCATTAAACTAATAGAATTTTTCTTACATTGCCCTTGTATTACTCTTGGGCCTTACCTGCTTTATCCTACTAGATACAAATAAGAATAATATATTGAAATTGAGAAGAGAAGATTTACATGATGATAATACATTTTGGATATTTATTTTTGGTACTAAGTGAATCATACCACAGAGAAAATGACAAAGCTAAATATATTAGATAAATTATAGTAATTATTCTTTTACCTGTCATTTAAATGTGACTGAATTTTAAAATATGATCTCTCTATTTGATTTTGCAGATGTCTCTGCATATCTGTAAAATCTGGAATTGTGTTGGTCATAATTTTATATGAGCTAAAGTTATACACTTGAATTTAATAAATGATGAAAGCCAGTGACTAGGATATTCTGTAACTTGTGGGAAAAATATAAATATGGTAGCTACCCTCCAAGATGACCTCTAAGAATCCCTGAATCCTGATATTCACATTTGGTGTCATCTACTCCATACTGAATGGCTCTGATCTGTGTAATTAATAAGACAAGGTGGAAATGACAGTATGTGAGTTTAGAGGCAAAGTCATAAAAATCATGGCTTGATCTTGTATTACTTGTGAGGAGAGCCAGCTACTCAAGCCAGCTTGAGTGAGGACACTCAAGGGTCCCTATGAAGAGAACCATGTGACAAAAAACAAAAACAAAACAGCGGTCAAACGACCAGCACTAATTTGTCAAGCATGTGGGTGAATTCCCTTGAAAGTGGATCCTCCAGCCCAGTCAATCCTTCACATGATGATAACCTGGGCTGACAAGTTGACTGCAACTTCATGAAAGATTCTGAGCCAAAACCACCGAGATAAAATGGATTCTTGACCCAGAGAAACTGTGTGAGACAATACGTGTTTATCATTGTATGCTGTTAAGTTTTGGGGTAATTTGTTATATAGAAATAGATAACTAATGTAGTGTTATCAGAGATACTTTCTATTCCTATTTACTTTTCCAATTAAATTGTCACTGCTTGCTGATGCTATTAGAATTCGTGAAACCAAAAAAGTTGATACTTCCATGAGCAGGTGACGATTTATACACAGGGAGTCTCTGTCTTGTTCCAGGACCAAAACGCAGATAGAATAGAATATAAAATGAAATACATAAACAGCATAAATACCTATAACGATATAAAATAAGACATATAAACAAACATCAAACAAAAACATGTTTCCTGTTACTGACCTGGTGACATTTAGGAGGCATGTGTGGGTGTTCTGGCCTTTAAGCTGTAATTTCTAGTTGATCTCAAGAAACAATGTTACAAGTTGTGAAGGTTAATTTTATATGTTGACTTGGCTGAGCCAAGGGGTGCCCAGATATTTGGTTAAAGATGATTTTTAGGTTGTAGTGAGCACTTTTCTGGGTGAGATTAACATTTGAATTGGTGGACTGCGTAAAACAGATAGCCCTCTCCAATGTGAGTGGCCTGAGCCAATCTACTGAAGGCCTGCATAGAATAAAAGGCTGAGTAATAAAGGATTCGTTTTCTTTGCCTGACTGTATTTGAGCTGGAACATACATCTCCTGTCTTCTAACTTGAACTCAGACTTAGACTGGAACTTATACCATCAGTATTCGTAGGTTCCCAGCTTGTTGACTGTGGGCCTTAGACTTAGCTTCTATAATCATGTTACCTAATTCATTACAGTCTGTCTCTTTATTATATAAAAAAGAGATTATTATATAATAATATATCATAATTATTCGGTTAAACATGATATAAACCCTGTGTAATTATTATATAATAATTTCTTATATATTATATGATCGATTATAAAGAAATTATTATAAATAATCTTTATTTATTATACAGTAATCTCTATATAATAAAGAGATGTAAGGATTGGCTCACATGATTATGGAGACTAAGTCTAAGACTTATATTTTTAATACATAAAGCAACTGAAATAATATTAACTTTTAGAAACTAAGTAATAAGGGACTAGCATAGAATTTTAATTTTCATTTATAACAGGTTCCTTGGTGAGAGGCATTCTGACTTAAAATTAGCTTTTGGTATACAATTTGTTTTTATTTTGAGAATTAACTTTAAATGGATATCAGCTTTAGTTCTAGGAATCCTAGCTATTTAAGAACAAAGTACACATCTCTCTATTCTTAATGATTCCATTCCCTGATGGTACTGTCACCCATATGGCAGTAGAGTATTACAAACTTATAAACCAAGCAGTCTTCCCTTTGACCTGCCACATTGCAGTCTGAGAAATGGCTCTACTAGTCAGGATGAGCTGGGTTATGCAGTAATCTCAATCCTCCAAGTCTCAGTGTCTTAAAGAAAAACCAAAAATTTACTGCTTATTCATGCTGCATGTCATTATTAGTTGGCCACAGCTCTGTTCCATGTCACCTTCACCCCAGGATCTAGGCTAATGGAGAAACTTTTCACGTGAAAACTGGCAATTGCTGAGGGAGCAGGAGAGACAGAATGACAAAGCATGCATTGCTCCTAAAGGTTCGGCTTGAATACCTTTACCTTCCCATGTTTCATTGCCCAAAGCAAGTCTCATGCTGCCCATGCATTTAACAGGGTGAGAATGTTTAATTCCCTACAGGAAGGGCCATACATTTTTGTGAGGTTATGCAATCTGCCACAGCATCAAAACTGTTACATTTTTTCATAAACATTCTTGGGAGGAATATTTTAAAGCTGAGAGTCAGGCATTTTACTCACATAAAGTTATATCAAAACAATGATGGAAAAGAAACTCTTGCTCTGAGAACTATGTCTGCACTCTTTTGTAAAGCAATTTCCCTCCAGTATGGTTGTGGGAGCAGTGTAATTCCTTACTGCTTGTCTGGGTCTGCCCCTCTCAGTGACTCCCTTTTTGCCCTGGTGTCAGAGTTAACTTCCCAGCCTCCCTCCCTGAGTGCTGCGGGGTAGCAGTGCCACTATATCTCTGCCTGTGAGGTCACTGGGTCTTGTTGGTCTCAGTTCCTTTGTCTTAACCCAGCCCTTACTATGAGCAATGAAGATAAATAACACCGGTTTAATATAAAATAGTCTACTTTTCATGCAGTTTTCTTTCTGTAAGAATTCTCTTTTTACGAATGGGACTAACCTTTTTTTGTATGTGTTTTCAGTAAGAGCAGCGAAAGAGTGCTTGACACGTTACTTAGCTGTGGTTCTCTCAGGATTCAGCCAGTTTCTTGGATTTTATTTGGTGTGATAGGTTCTGTACTAGCTCTGAGCTATTCACACTACATATGGGAAGCAGTCGCATGGAAAATCCAAAGCCTCACTTATATTTAATCTTCCAAATGATTTTTATCTTTAGTGCATTTACTTTCTTAATAAAATTTGATGTTACTAGAGTTAAAATTAGTTTATCTTTCCAGAGGAGGCTGTGTGCTGTTGTAGGTGCAGGTCTGTTCCGTGACAAATTGTTGACTGAACAGTTTTTTCTGATTTCCCCTCTTGTCATTTCTAATTTTACATCCAATCAGATAAAACCTATCTAGAGCCACCCACTATAATTGTCCACCTGCATTTCTTCTTTCTCTCCCTCAGCACCAATGTGTGCTTTGGATTCTTCTGTGGCAACATATGCCCCATAAGAAGTTTTGTTTCAAACCCTTAGAATCCTATTCTAAGACTTGCTGGTTGGTTAAACAAATTCATTTCAATATGGTAATAGTTTAGTATATTTTCCCTCCAATGTAATGCATTTACCTTTGAATGGAGGTTTTCTAGAGAATGTGTCTTAATCTATGTTAGTTCAAAAGTGGAGAATTTGTTGGGCAATATCTTCTATGTGTGGTTGTGGTCATCAATTACAGGTTTATTTGTTCATGTTCCCAATAGAATCCAATCCTTTCACTTTCATTTTTCATTTGTTGAATGCCAAATATATGTCAGGTAGTATGGAAACAAATCAATAGCTTTTTGCCTACCAGTGGACCACAGCCAAGTGTACATGCAGACACTTAAAGAAAGGCAACAACTAGACTGACCCTGTAAGAGCCCTGCAAATTAAATGCTGCAGGAACACTGACATTTGCAGAGATCCTGGAAGGCTTTCTAAGTTAAGGTCATTGAGCTGAAGCTTGAGGGATGAATAAGACTTGTTCAAGTAGAAAAGAAAGAGGACCAAGGAGGCAGTCTGATCAGGGATGACACTGCCTCAGAATGGGGAGCAGAGAAAGATGAAGCTTTTTCAGGAAATTGCTTATTGGTCTCAGTCCCAGTCTGGCTTGGTTGAAGCCTAGTATATATCTGATGTTGTGAGCTGGGAAATGAGGTTAGAAAGAATGGAAACAGAAAACAACTAAAGAGCTTTGAATGTGGTAATGATTCTGGTTTATAAAGACCACATTTGCAACTGTATAACATTTGCATGCTAGAGAAACCTTGACCTCAGATTAAGAAAAAAAACTTTCAAAATCCTAAAACTCACCAAACATAGGCAACAATTAATGATCAATAATATGGATTTGTTTGGATGAATAACTAACATTTATTTGATATTTACTATGAACAAGTTTCATAACTTGCATTTTATAATTTAATTCCCACAAGAACCATGTGGGGTAGATACAATTATTATCTCTATTTTATAGTTGAGAAATATTGTGCCCAGTGAAGTTAAGTAATTTGCTATATAAATCAGAAGTGGATAAAACCAAGAATTTGTATTAAATTCTGATCGACTACAAATCCAATGTCCCTGCCATAATTTTTCAATTTATTTTTATTGTGGCAGAATATACATAACATAAAATTTACTATATTAATTATTTTAAGTGTATAGTTCAGAGGTATTAAATATATTTATAATGTTATATAACCATCACCACTGTCTATTTCCTGTTGCAGTCCCTTTTTATCTCTCTGATTTCCAAATTCATAGTCAGGATACAGGTAGGGAAATGTTATCTCCAGACTTATTTCCTTAAAGAAGTATTTTGCTGGTTCAACATTCTGTGCTGAGTCCTAGTTTAAAGATCAAACTGTGGGACTTAAATTGGGTGGGATAAATGAGAGGATGGAAAAAGACTGATTAGGGGAATAAGCCCAACTGGTGATTATATTAGTGTCTGCTGAGTATTTATAAGTAGAACAATAATGGTAATAGAGATGTCAAATGTAATGTGTGAAAAGACCCACAAAATACATGGACATAGAGCGAGTAATGGCACAAATTGCACCAAGAAGTTTAAAAATTCCTCATAGTGTTTAATTAACATGTACTGCTCTCAATTAAGCTAGTGATATGGTTTGGCCCTGTGTCCTCACCCAAATCACATCTTGAATTGTAATCCCCAGGTGTTGAGGGAGGAACCCGGTTGGAGGTGATTGAATCATGGGGGTGGTTTCCCCCATGCTGGTCTCACGATAGTGAGTGAGTTCTCAGGAGATCTCATGGTTGAAAAGTGGTTGGCAGTTCCCTCCTCATACTCTCTTTCTCCTGCCGCCTTGCTTCCCTTCCCCTTCGGCCATTACTGTAAGTTTCCTGACGTCTTCCTGGCCATGCGGAACTGTGCATCAACTAAACCTCTTTTATTGATAAATTACCCAGTCTCAGGTAGTTCTTTGTAACAGTGTGAAAATGGATTAATACAAATAGCAAAGAAAGAGGAGAGGAAAAAGCATGTGATTTAAAAGTTGCTCAGAATGCCAGAGTATTATGGCAAGATTTTGGCTAGCCCTCAGTATCCTCTTCCATGATGACCTGCTTACAAATTGCTAGTTTTTAAGCATGGGAATTTCATTAAATTTTCTATGGCCAATAAAATATTTTTATGCCTGCTCAAACACATTCTGGATAGTGATATTTATCTAACATATTGAAATATTATTCTAATTTCAGAAAATCTTTCAGTTTTTCTTATCAAACTGTCATTGCTTAAGATAGCAAAATAATGAATATTTATCATTTATTTCCTGCATTTCCAACCATTTTTTCAGGCCACTGTGTAAAAACGTATTAATACTTCTTTCTTTTTTAAATTGTACTTTAGGTTCTGGGGCACATATGCAGATCATGCAGGATTGTTGTATAGGTACACACATGGCAATGTGGTTTGCTGCCTCCATCCCCCCATCACCTAGATCTGGCATTTCTCCCCATGCTATCCCTCCCCTTTTATAATGCATCTTTTTGGTATATTTCAAGGGCAATGAGGTCCAAGTTCCTAGAATATGTCTCTAACTTTGAAGGTATACTTAAAAAAGATCTAATATTTTAAAATTACCTTGTTTTATGAGTCCTCCAAGATAACAACAGAAATATTAACTCTGTGATAAATATGAATGTAAAAAATAGATTTTATTTGCCATGTAGTTTACATGTTATAGACATGAGATGTTACAATAAATAATTTGTGTGCTGTTTATTATTCTCTAATTATGATCTTATTGATTCCCATTGGGGCACAAAGATGAGGTTGTTTACATATTGCTACTGAAGTTTTTCTCTTGTATAGGAATTTATTTCAAGGACCATTGCAAATGAAATTCCACTTCAAATAATTTTTAGGCATCCACTTTTTGGTAAGATCTGCTTTACTTCATGGTGAATGATCCAAGGTATAGCCTATTAGTTCTTTATTGTTTAAGTAAGGTAAAGCTTGATTTATAATATGATGAAACATGCATATAAAATTTTTATTTTGTTTAGCTATGGTTTCATACTATCTTAATGTAACATGTAACTGTAATAATGTTCCATATAATTTATTTCCATATTCCAAAGACTATGGAAATAAAATCTTTACTTTGGAAAACTCAAAAATTGAAAAGGGCATCTTTCTTTAAAAGATGAGAAGAACATTTAAATTATCCTCATTTACATCCAGAATAATATAATGGGACCATTTATCTTTTTTAGATTTTAACTCTAAGGAAAGAAGTAGGCAGGAAACCTGTTGAAATAAAATCAAAGCATTATATTTCAGCAATTACTTAAATCCTGCAAGAAGTTCATGCTTGATGGATAAGTTTGCAGAATGAAAATCCCCATTGACTAAAGTGAAACTCAATGACAATTTTAAATGTCTTATCTGCATGACATTGAGAGTAATGATAGAAAACTTTCTTGATTTCTTTTAGTGCAATCATTTAGCTCCAACTACACCCTAAAACATATCCTTACCTCCACCAGGCATCATTTATCACACTTTGTCTGGCAGAAATATAATTTTTACCTTAAAGGAGATATTGCCAATTCAACTAATTTTGTCTGCTTTAGATAAAAGTCATCTGATGTCTTTAGAAAAAGAATTTTTGAAAAAGGGATGTAAGGAAACTTTTTAAGACGATGGCTATGTTCATTAACTTGATTATGCTACTGGTGGCCTAGGAGAAAGACTATCCTGTCAATCTGGTGGTCAGGCTCAGGTCCACCCCATTGTTTCATGGGTGTATACATACATATACATGTGAAAACTTAGCAAAATTTCCATGCTACATGTGTGCAGTTTCTTACATGACAATAATACCTCAACAAATGTGTTAAGAATAAAAATATAAGGATAACAATACGCTTATATAGAGATATCCCTTTTAATACTACATCACTAATTGTTTACATAACTGAGATACAGTTGATGGGTCTTTCACATTTCTGCACATTTTCTGAGCAGAGGCCCTGAAGGCCTTTATTCCAGCCTATCTTATTAGTGATCATTATATAGTGAAAAGCCTTGGAAGATAGAGATTTATCTACTGTCTGGTATGAAAAAGATAATGTCTTCTTTTGGGGCAGGTGTACTTATTGTCCATTTTAAAAGATCTGGGTTTTCTAAGCTTGGGTTTCTCTCCTATAACACAAAATGCAACTCATAGCATGTGCCTTCTTGACGATACCCTTAAGAACTGGGATTTAGGAATGTGATACAAATGCTCATACTTTACATACTTCAATAGCCGCAGTAGCTTTGAGGAATAGATTGACCTTTGTCTGTGAGGCAGGAATCTCATGTCTTTCATCAGTGTCCATAAAACTATGGCTGTGTTTCTTGTTAGCTTTTGTATATGGTAACATTTCAGACCATTTTACGTTCTTGATAGTTTTGATGATGAGAATGGGATGCTGAAAGAGACATGACTTTCTGGAAGAGGAAGAATGAGATCCTTACAGCTGATTTAAGGCAATGTCATGCATTGATAGCAGACATTTGACCAAACTATATGGTACACAGGACAATTTATAATAATCTTCCACTTTAACGGGTGTTAATGAGGAGGAATTTGGGAGGGTGTTGCAGCCTGAGAATTCAGAAGTAGGTTCAAAGGCAGCTGTCTGAATGGTGCCCTGTTGGCATCTAACTCTCCTCTGGGCAGGAAGACTATCTTGTCAATCTGGTGGTCAGGTCTAGGTTCATTCCATTGTAAAAAATATTATTAAAATTTGCCCTGGGGAGACCAGAAGGTTCTTACCTCTCTTTGATAATATTTATAGAAAAACACTACTACTGAGTGTCAAGGAGGAAAATTTGAAACCACATGGACAGAAACCAGGCAAATGGCTAGGGTTTGCTTGATTTATTCAAGAGATGAGGGGCTAGGGCAGGCGTCCCCAAACTATGGCCCACGGGCTGCATGCGGCCTCCTGAGGCCATTTATCCGGCCCCGCCGCACTTCAGGAAGGGGCACCTCTTTCATTGGTGGTCAGTGAGAGGAGCACAGTATGTGGTGGCCCTCCAACAGTCTGAGGGACAGTGAACTGGACCCCTCTGCAAAAAGTTTGGGGATGCCTGGGCTAGCGTATATAACACTGAAGGCAGCAAACCACACTGCCATGTGTGTACCTATGCAACAATCTTGCATGTTCTTCACATGTACCCCAAAACCTAAAATGCAAAAAAAAAAAATGGCAACAAAAATGCCATCATATGACTTCGTGCCTCCTGCAGTCTATGATGTGAATCTTAGACCCATTTAGAGATGAAAATAAAGTCTTCTGACTTTTTTTAAAAAAAAAATTCATGGTTATTATAAGAGATTCTTGAGCTTCTTTGAGAGATTTTTTGGAGACAGACTCCTGTGGAAAATCATATATGAGGGATTAACAAGTATTTGAGGATTTTACTGATCCAAATTGGGTTTAAGATGCTGATGAAGGTGACCCACTGGAGAATGAGAAACGAAACTAAATTCTTAGATGAATTTTATGGTTAGTCCTACAACCCTGGAACACCCCCTAGTTTTTATTTTGAAACTTGAAAGAATTTAAGAGAATGCTATTTTGGTAGCGGTGCCGCAGATGCTCTGGATTTAGGTGAATTCCTTAAAGAAGCTGCTGTTGTGCCAGGCTTGAATTGGACAAAGGGCATAACCCTTTGAGAATGCAGTGTGGCTGTGGCTGTTATATCCAGGGGTCTCTAATACTGAAATTGACGCTGCTAGCCATCCGAATCTTGCCAGTTGATAAAGAATGTTAGTCAGATTGAAAACATTAGAAGTTCATTTGGTTGAGTCATGAGCTATGAGCTCTGCTATTCCACTCTTCCCTTTGCATCTTTTCATAAAGTCCCTGCCTCATTCCTTGCCCCCTCTTGCCTCCTCCACAGCTTCTTTGTGGAGAAATATGAATAGGAGTGAGGCTGAGGTCTCCCCATCCTTAAGAGGGATTAAAGGACTTATCCAGCGAAGTATGCTAGAGAACTTCAGGGAGAAAGACTCTAACTTGTATGACCCTATTGTATGCAGGTGTCCGTACTATTACCCCACCTGATCTTGAGTTGGGAAGGAATCCCAGGTTAAACTTATCTGATTGGGAAAATTTCACAGTAGGGAAGAGACACTGATGTAAGTTTGTAGTTGGTAGAGCCCTTTGGAAAAATTCAATGTACTGCTTTTGTTGCTTCTATATTTGAATATATAGTTGAAATTGATGTGAATATGCTTGTACCTTCCATTCCATAAGTACCAAAGGGAATTCTGATCAGAAAGAGCTATCTGTTGGAAGGTAATAATACTTTTGGGATCCCATAAACTGGATGACCTCCTCAAGCTATAGTCTCAGTGACTAACAGTTTTTCCATCTTGAGCCTCTGGCAAAGGGAGGCAGCTTCCACCTGAGGCACCTTGGGGCTCTACTTCAGGTGCATCACTTCCCTTATACTGACACCATGAACACTCTTTTTGAAAGCACTTATTGGCTAGCCACTGGGTTCTTATTGAAACTGAAGGTCTGACCCTTGAAGGACTTTTGACTCGCTATCCTGATGCTCTTATTTTGGGGTGAATGAACTCAGATTCAACAATTATTAAGGTGAGAAGGGTTTCATGAGTCTCATTTGTCTAAAGGAAGTTGTATTTTCAAGACTGCAGTGAGAGTGGTCTGAATAACATCTTGGCTTTATGTGAAAGAGTGGCAGATATCCCTTTCTGGGATGGACCCTCAGCTGTTCAGCCTGAGCACCAGCTGTAATAGAACTGGAAATGGACATGAATATTCTTCACAGTGGGCAGATCTCAAGGCTTTTCTCTTGCCTCTGGCCAATACTCCCTTTGACTAACCTTGTTACATATTTATCAGCTGTAGGTTGTAATCAATGTCCTAGCTGCTGGTATGGAAAAATTATGGCTGGTAAATTCAAGATACACCTCTTTGGGCCTGGGAAATTATGGAAACGAATTGTAGCTGCTGAAAAAACTGTCTGAATCACTCACTAGCTGCCCATGATAAGGGTTCATTCTCCAATATGAACAGCTGGAATACACTATTGATCAAGTTTGCTCTGCCCAGATTGTTGTCAGTGCTTCCTGGATCCATCGTTACCCTGGGCATGGCAACACTTTCACCATCGTAGATTGGGCACAAAGTAAAGAACACTGTGCTTCTGATGCAGAGGCTATTTCTGCATAGAAGACGTGTAACTCCTGCCAAAAGAAACCCATTTATCCTTTAGTAAGGGAAGACACATCACATGGGATTAGAGCTCTCACCCATGTCTGGCAGGCTGACTGCATCTTGAAGGTATATAATGTTGCCTTCCTGCTGTTAATACATTTTCAGATTATGAAATTGCTTTTCCTGTCTGATTAGCTGACTCTGGCCATACTATTGTGGCCTTTGAAAACATTTTGTGTTATATATTAACATGTGTTTTTCTAGATCATTTGAAGTCTGACAGTGATGTGCTTTTCATCACAAAAGGTAATCAACAATAGGCTGATAGTCAAGGTATAGTGAACTCTGCTATTAAGGAATGAAAACAGCCATAGAAAATACATACACGAATGGCTGTGTTTTAATAACACTCTTTTAAAGAATTGGTGGCAGGCAGGATTTGACCTCTATTGTTCAGATTAATCATCGAGTGTTGTGCTCATGTGAAAAATTTTCAGAGGCTAAGAAAATGTAAGAATGAGAGGTGGTTAGTGTAAGACAATTCTCAAAAGACCTCTGTGCTTCTGCAAATAGAGGCTGATTTTTTTTTTCTGGACTATTTATTTAAGGATATTTATATAAAAATAGCCTTGAAAAATAGAGATAATATTTTTTTCTAGAGTAAAGGTCATATTTGCTTACTATCCAGTATAACAATAGTCTCCCTTCTATGGAAAGATCAGGTAGGCTCACCATCTGTAATAAAAAATTTCTACTCTTAAGTTTAGGACATCATTAGCCATCTTTGCATCACTCTTGGGAATTGAGGTTTGGAAACATGTTGCAATACTGATACTCTAGCTACTGTTATTGCTGTGAGAAATCTACCTTTTGTCTTTAATAAGCTAATTTGTTAGCTTGCAACTAGGATAAAATCTGACACTTTATGGTTCTTGACATTTATCATAAACAAACTTAAAAAAGAATACATCCTAACTTTCTATGTGTTTTTATACTATAATTTATCACTTTTTTGATTGGCAACATAAGCTTTTTAAAAACTAGCTATTAAAGAAAATAATAATGTGTTCTGGTCACATCAGACTTCTCAAAGTATTTGTGTTTTAATGATGACAAGCGGTAGAAATGGAATATTTGAAATGCGATGGTATAGAAAGAACATAGGACTGGAAGGCAACTGGCCTGTGGTTGCAAGTGAGATCTGTTACAAATTGGGTGTGTGATCTTGAAGAGTTCACACCAATAGACTAAGTTTCAGGGATCTCATCTTTAAAACAAGAGGGTTAGGAGAGATTATTTCTGTGGCCCATTTTTGTTGTGAGATTGAATTATTCTTTGTGAAAAAGCTTTTTCCTGCAGTAATTTCCCTTATAACATAGGTTTGAGAAGCCAGAATCTTTACATATAGAAAGAGATTGCTTTTGTCCATATCATTTCCTGCATCTCTTTCTTTCCTCCTCAAATATGTGTCAACCAAAAAGTGTTTCTGTCAATATGCAAAATATGGAAACTATAAGCTCTTTCTCTTCTTTCTGTTTTTCTGGTGTCATAAATTAGGCTTTGTGGAAGTGCTCAGTTACCATGGTGATACCCACTAAATAAATGTAAAGGAACAGAATTCTCCCTCTTAAATATAAGTTGTGCATTCATAACACATCAAATTTGCACTATAATCGTTGGCTTCTTCAGCTTCAGAAGTACCTGACAACAATGCCAAATTTGTCATAGTATCTTTCTTAAAGAGAACAAGAACTAATGATAAAAGATGGTTTGAGATATCTAGCAGAGTATGTACAGGTTTTTAAAAAGACGTTTGTGAATTTAAGCAATCTAAACTATATAGTGGTCGCATGAAAAGAGAGTTCCACTAAATAATATTCTTGTCCTGTCCACACTTCCTTACTCCCTTCCATAAAGGGAAACAAGTGGCAGTTTGCTGAATGGGGAAGGGCAAACAACATATAAAGATTAAACCCTCTCTCTCCCCATTCTCTTTGGGAGCTAGCTGCCCACAGAAAGGAGGCACACATTCAGACCTACTCCTATGCATTGTTTTATAGTTGTAGTCTCCAATGTTAAAACGTCTGATGGGCCGGGTGTGGTGGCTCAAGCCTGTAATCTCAGCACTTTGGGAGGCCAAGGCGGGTGGATCACGAGGTCAAGAGATCGAGACCATCCTGGTCAACATGATGAAACCCCATCTCTACTAAAAATACAAAAAATTAGCTGGGCATGGTGGCACGTGCCTGTAATCCCAGCTATTCGAGGCAGGAGAATTGCCTGAGCCCAGGAGGCGGAGGTTGCGGTGAGCGGAGATCGCGCCATTGCACTCCAGCCTGGGTAACAAGAGCGAAACTCCTTCTCAAAAAAAAAACGTCTGATGGATTCAATGCTATCAATGACTAAGCCTATCTAGGTCTGTGGTTCCGGTTTTAAGGAGCCTGAAAGCTTTCAGATTTAAATCATATTCAAGAATATTGGCTTTGTAATAATAATAAAAGTAATATTTTTATCTTCAGAGTTTGTGTCTTACAACAGCAGAGCTTAGCCTAACACTTCTAATACAATAATACATTTGCTTCCATTATCTTTCTTAAATCCCTGTAGTTAAAATAGCTCCACTTAATGGCATTTGCCATAATTCATCTATGCATGTCTACTCTTTTGTTTTACTTTTTTCTTTTAATTTCTGATTCATGTTTCCAATACCTTCTTTCCTGTAGGCACTTATTCTAATGTGTTTTTTGTATGCTTTTGAGTATGTATGTATCCTTACAATATGTGATTTATTGTGTTGTGCATATTTTAAAATTTACCTAAATGTTACACATGAAGAGCTATGTACCTTTTTCCAATTTTTATACTTTGTATTCAAAGTAATATTCCTATGTATGTATGTCTAGAGAATTGTTTCTTTGCAGAAAATTTGAGCCTTTGATAGACTCACTGAGGGAGGGCAGAGAAATGTCTGAGGATACATATGTGAGAAAGCAGCAAATGCTGTGTGGTGTCTCATGTGAGCGTGTATCTCTGTAAGAGGGTATATTGTTTTGTTTATTATGTATTCTTCATGTGGTGATTATAAAACAATTAACCTGCAGGTGAGCTGGTTAGGTGAGTCAAAACTTGGTTCCAGATGCAGGTATTTTCTTTTTTTTTTTGGAATTTCTGTTTGGTAAATTAGAATGGGAAAAGCTGGTGGTGGGGCATCGAATCACAGTGAGAGACAGGAAATAAATACAGTAGATAGGTTGTTAGGGCATTGGGAAAAAGCCAGGAACTGAGCTTGAAAAACACTACTTTTTTGCCCCACTTAAAACTAATGATTGACACGTGAAGGGAACTGCATGCAATGTACATACATTCCAAAGTATCCATGGAACATGGACTTTGAGCTGTTAGACCAGAACTGGGAATAAAATCCGAGGACCTTAAAGATAATGTTTATATTTAAAAAATAACCTTGTTTATCAAATACATACTATGTTCTATGTATTTCACGTATATTATCACAGTTAGTCCCTATGAGAATTCTGTGAGTAGGGCACAATTCTTAACATAGCTAAAGAAGTTGAAGGCACAACATTATTGAGAGTCAAATTTAAGATTTAAAAATCATCTGTTTTTGTCTAAAATCTGTGTTCTTTCCACTAGGTCATGGTGCCTATCTATTTCAATGAGAGAACTTTCAGGGATTTCTCTTTGCATTTAGTTTATTAGGTTGCCACTGGTGTGCAATTAGAAAGAGAACAAGGCTTACTGACAAAGAACAGTGAAAAATGGAGAGTTCGATCGACACCAAGTTGGAAATAGGAACTTTGTAACACCTGATTGATACAGAATGGAAATTCAGTAACAGTTGAATGAAGGTTAAATGAACCACTTCTGTATGCAATTTGTAATTTGGTGTGTTATTTATATGCTCTACCTGCTGTCTAAACAAAGGCAGTTCTTTCCATCCTAGGCCTTTGGTTTTTCTGAGTTAATAATTTTGTTGACCAGTTAAAGTACCAAGCTGAACAAACAGACAATCAGACAATCTCCTTAGGCATCATTATTATTTTTTCTTTCTTTCTTTTTATTTAATTTTTTAATTTTTATTTTATTATTTTTAAATTGCATTTTAGGTTTTGGGGTACATGTGAAGAACATGCAAGATTTTGCATAGGTACACATGTGGCAGTGTGATTTGCTGCCTTCCTCCCCTCACCTATATCTGGCATTTCTCCCCATGCCATCCCCCGCCAACTCTCCACCCCCCCCACTGTCCCTCCCCCATTTTCCCCCAACAGACCCCAGTGTGTAGTGCTCCCCTCCCTGTGTCCATTTGTTCTCATTGTTCAACAGCCGCCTATGAGTGAGAACATGCGGTGTTTGATTTTCTGCTCTTGTGTCAGTTTGCTGAGAATGATGATGGCGATCATTAAAAAATCTGGAGACAACAGATGCTGGAGAGGATGTGGAGAAATAGGAACACTTTTACACTATTGGATGGAGTGTAAACTAGTTCAACCATTGTGGAAGACAGTGTGGTGATTCCTCAAGGACCTAGAAATAGAAATTCCATTTGACCCAACAATCCCATTACTGGGTATATATCCAAAGGATTATAAATCGTTCTACTATAAGGACACATGCACATGAATGTTCATTGCAGCACAGTTTACAATAGCAAAGACCTGGAACCAACCCAAATGCCCATTGATGATAGACTGGACAGGGAAAATGTGGCACATATACACCATGGAATATTATGCAGCCGTCAAAAATGATGAATTCGTGTCCTTAGGCATTATTAAAGAATAATACCTGAGCCAGGTGTATGCAGCCAATAATTGTAACCAGCAAGCGTGGCTTCAGTTTAGTATCTAGGGAAGCAACCACTTGAAAAAAAAAAAAAACCCAACTGGTTTATTTATTCTTTGTGATGGTTAAACTTTCTAGTTTTTATGTGAACAGATACTGCAGTGTTCCCAAAATATTTTAAAACCACATTTTAATTTTTTTCATTTCTTTCTCATCTGTTTCTCCTTCCCATTTATCTCTATTAATAATCTGATCACTGTTCCCTCAAAAAAAACTTCTCCCTAGCCAGGCATGGTGACTCACACCTGTAATCCCAGGACTTTGGGAGGCCGAGGTGGGCAGATCACTTGAAGTTGGGAGTTCAAAAACTTCTCCCTAGCCAGGCATGGTGACTCACACCTGTAATCCCAGGACTTTGGGAGGCCGAGGTGGGCAGATCACTTGAAGTTGGGAGTTCAAGAACAGCCTGGCCAACATGGTGAAACGCGGTCTCTACTAAAAATAAAAAAATTTAGCTGGGCATGGTGGCGTGTGCCTGTAATCCCAGCTACTCAGGAGGCTGAGGCAGGAGAATTGCCTGAACCCGGGAGGCGGAGGTTGCGGTGAGCCGAGATCGCGCCATTGCACTCCAGCCTGGGTAACAAGAGCGAAACTCTGTCTCAAAAAAAAAAAAAAAAAAAAAAAAAAAAAAAAATTAGCCCGGCATGGTGGCGGCCACCTGTAATCCAAGCTACTTGGGAGGCTGAGGCAGGAGAATCACTTAAACCCAGGAGGCAAAAGTTGCAGTGAGCCCAAATCATGCCACTGCACTGCAGCCTGGGGGACAGAGTGAGACTCCATCTCAAAATAAAATGAAACTAACGAAAAATTCTCAAAAGCCTCTCCCTTATTATTTTAGTAATTAGTAGCAAGTTAATGATAAATTATACTAAATGCATTACTCAGACTCTATGAAGGGGATTTAAAAATTTCCATTCTACAGAAGGAGTATAATGATTATGCATGTAAATATTGTATTTAATCAAATTACATGTTGAATGCTAATATAAGCCTGCACATATACCAGAAGAGGAGGGATAATTTAGGTTAGGATATACTGGATTTTGCCCTTAAGGTAAAAACATAGTGGTTTTTCTTATTACAAATCTTTTTTTCCCCTTCTAGAGGGGGAAGCAGACCATTTTTGTATATCAAGAGAACCAAAGATATGTCTGAAAGTGAATTCTTTGTCTTGCTGTTTCCTAATGGAGTAGGGAGCCCAGTGAGGCTAACTGAAATATTAAGCCTTATGTAAGTCAGAATAGTGGCTCAAATTAGCCAAAACAGAAGGCTCTAGATCTATGTGTTGCCAACATTTATACACTCCAGTGCCAAATATTAGAATTTGACTTTCAACTAATTATGAAACACAGTGTATGTGTAAGATAGATAATTAAGATCCTATATAATTTAAAAATACTATGTTGGGGTCGTGTTTTATATCAAACATAAACATATGGTATAATTAATCTTTATTCATTTTCTTTTTTGATTTAGATAGAATAGAGAGTGATTTCTATATAAATTTTTGGGAAGAAAGGAAGTTATGCATAAAAAAGCAAAAGTTGTTGCACCAAGCGTGGAGGACCTAAGTATGTTTTTTAACCTTCCCTCATTTTCTTTTCGTTTCACTGGTTTTTGATATCTACATGAATTGGAAGAGGGTATATAGTTAAAAATTCAGAAAACTCACCAAGAAATTAGAAATCAAATGATGTTGAAAACAGTATTCATGATTTTAAAAATATTTAAATTTGTGTGAGTCCATAGTAGGTGTATGTACTATGGGGTACAGGAGATGTTTTGTTATAAGCATGCAATGTGAAATAAGCACATCATGGGGAATGGGATATCCATCTCCTCAAACATTTATTCTTTGAGTTACAAACAATTCAACACTCTTTAAGTTATTTAAAAATGTACAATTAAGTTATTATTGACTATAGTAGCCCTGTAGGGCTATCAAATAGTAGATCTTATTCATTCTTTCCATTTGTTTGAAACCCATTAAACCAACCCCACCTCTCTTCTAGTCCCTTATGACCTTTCCCAGCCTCTGGTAACCATCCTTTTCTCTATGTGCATGAGTTCAATTGTTTGATTTTTAGATCCCAGAGATAAGTGAGAATATGTGATGTCTGTCTTTCTGTGCCTGGCTTATTTCACTTACATAATGATCTCCAGTGGCATCCATGTTGTTGCATATGACTGGATCTCATTATTTTCTATAGCTGAAGGCTGCATAGTAACCCATTGTGTATATGTAACATGTTTTCTTTTTTTTATTATTATAATTCAAGGTCTGGGATTGATGTGAAAAATGTGCAGGTTTGTTACATAGGTATACATGTGCCATGGTGGTTTTGATTTGCATTTTTTAATGACCAGTGATGAGCTTTTTTTTTCATGTGTGTTGGCCACATAAACATATATTGAGAAGTGTCTGTTCATATCCTTGGCCCAATTATTGATGGGGTTGTTCCTTTATTGTAAATTTCTTTTTTATTTTATTTTATTATTATTATTTTTTAATTGCATTTTAGGTTTTGGGGTACATGTGAAGAACATGCACGATTGTTGCACAAGTACACACATGGCAGTGTGGTTTGCTGCCTTTCTCCCCATCACCTGTGTCTGGCATTTCTTCCCATGCTCTCTCTCCGCAACTCCCCACCCCCTGCTGTCCCTCCCCTATTTCCCCCCAACAGACTCCAGTGTGTGATGCTCCCCTCCCTGTGTCCATGTGTTCTCATTATTCAACACCCACCTATGAGTGAGAACAAGCGGTATTTGATTTTTTTGTTCTTGTGTCAGTTTGCTGAGAATGATGGTTTCCAGATTCATCCATGTCCCTACAAAGGACATGAACTCATCGTTTTTGATGGCTGCATAATATTCCATGGTGTATATGTGCCACATTTTCCCGTCCAGTCTATCATCGATGAGCATTTGGGTTGGTTCCAGGTCTTTGCTCTTGTAAACTGTGCTGCAATGAACATTCATGTGCATGTGTCCTTATAGTAGAACGATTTATAATCCTTTGGATATATACCCAGTAATGGGATTGCTGGGTCAAATGGAATTTCTATTTCTAGGTCATTGAGGAATCACCACACTGTCTTCCACAATGGTTGAACTAATTTTTAAACTCGCACTGATGGTGTAAAAGTGTTCCTATTTCTCTACATCCTCTCCAGCATCTGCTGTCTCCAGATTTTTTGATCATGGCCATTCTAACTGGCATGAGATGGTATCTCAATGTGATTTTGATTTGCATTTCTCTAATGACCAGTAATGATGAGCATTTTTTCATATGTTTGTTGGCCTCATGTATGTCTTCTTTTGTAAAGTGTCTGTTCATATCCTTCACCCACTTTTGAATGGGCTTGTTTGTTCTTTTCTTGTAAATCTGTTTTAGTTCTTTGTAGATTCTGGATATCAGCCCTTTGTCTGATGGGTAGATTGCAAAAATTTTTTTCCGTTCTGTTGGTTGCCAATTCACTCTAATGACTGTTTCTTTGCTGTGCAGAAGTTGTGGAGATTAATTAGGTCCCAATTGTCTATTTTGGCTTTTGTTGCCAATGCTTTTGATGTTTTGATCATGGAGTCTTTGCCTATGCCTATGTCCTGAATGGTTTTGCCTAGATTTTCTTCTAGGGTTTTTATGGTGTTAGGTCTTATATTTAAGTCTTTAATCCATCTGGAGTTAATTTTAGTGTAAGGTGTTAGGAAGGGGTCCAGTTTCTGCTTTCTGCACATGGCTAGCCAGTTTTCCCAACACCATTTATGAAACAGGGAATCCTTTCCCCATTGCTTGTTTTTGTCAGGTTTGTCAAATATTGGATGGTTGTAGATGTGTTGTGTTGCCTCTGAGGCCTCTGTTCTGTTCCATTGTTCTATATCTCTGTTTTGGTACCAGTACCATGCTGTTTTGATTACTGTAACCTTGTAATGTAGTTTGAAGTCTGATAGTGTGATACCTCCTGCTTTGTTCTTTTTGCTTAGAATTGACTTGGATATGTGGCCTCTCTTTTGGTTCCATGTGAAGTTTAAGGTGTTTTTTTCCAATTCTGTGAAGAAGGTCATTAGAGTAGTACGGCCATTTTCACAACATTGATTCTTCCTAACCATGAACATGAAATATTTCTCCATCTGTTTGTGTCCTCTATTATTTCATTGAGCAGTGGTTTGTAGTTCTCCTTGAAGAGGTCCTTTACGTTCCCTGTTAGTTGTATTCCTAGGTATTTTATTCTCTTTGTAGCAATTGTGAATGGCAGTTCGTTCTTGATTTGGCTCTCTTTAAGTCTGTTACTGGGGTATAGGAATGCTTGTGATTTCTGCACGTTGATTTTGTATCCTGAGACTTTGCTGAAGTTGCTTATCAGTTTCAGGAGATTTTGGGCTGAGACAATGGGGTCTTCTAGATATACAATTATGTCATCTGCAAACAGAGACAATTTGACTTCCTCCTTTCCTAAGTGGATACCCTTTATTTATTTTTCTTGTCTGATTGCTCTGGCTAGAACTTCCAGTACTATATTGAACAGGAAGGGTGAGAGAGGGCATCCTTGTCTAGTGCCAGATTTCAAAGGGAATGCTTCCAGTTTTTGCCCATTCAGTATGATATTGGCTGTTGGTTTGTCTTAAATAGCTTTTATTATTTTGAGATATGTTCCATCAATACCTAGTTTATTGAGGGTTTTTAGCATAAATGGCTGTTGAATTTTGTCAAATACCTTCTCTGCATCAATTGAGATAATCATGTGGTTTTGTCTTTGGTTCTGTTTATGTGGTGAATTACATTTCTAGACTTGCATATGTTGAACCAGCCTTGTATCCCTGGGATGAAGCCTATTTGATCATGGTAGATAAGCTTTTTGATGTGGTTTGCAATTGGTTTGCCAGTATTTTATTGAAGATTTTTGCATCTATGTTCATCATGGTTATTGGCCTGAAGTTTTCTTTTCTTGTTTAGTCTCTACTGGGGTTTGGTATCAGGATGATGTTGGTCTCATAAAATGATTTGGGAAGGATTCCCTCTTTTTGGATTGTTTGGAATTGTTTCAGAAGGAATGTTACCAGCTCCTCTTTGTATGTCTGGTAGAATTCGGCTGTGAACCAATCTGGACCTGGGCTTTTTTTGGGTGGTAAGCTCTTAATTGCTGCCTCAACTTCAGACCTTGTTATTGGTCTATTCAGGGTTTTGACTTCTTTCTTGTTTAGGCTTGGGAGGATGCAAGTGTCCAGGAATTTATCCATTTCTTCCAGGTTTACTAGTTTATGTGATAGAGTTGTTTGTAATAATCTCTGATGATGGTTTGTATTTCTGTGGAATCTGTCTTGTAAATTTCTTTAAGTTCCTTGTAGATTCTGTAGCCCTTTGTCAGATGGGTAGATTGCAAATATTTTCTCCCATTCTGTAGGTTGTCTGTTCACTCCGATGATAGTTTCTTTTGCTGTGCAGAAACTCTTTAGTTTACATAGATTCCATTTATCAATTTTGGCTTTTGTTGCCATTGCTTTTAGAATTTTAGTCATGAAGTCTTTGCCCATGCCTATGTCCTGAATAGTACTGCCTAGGTTTTCTTCTAAGGTTTTTATGGTTTTAGATCTTATGTTTAAGTCTTTAATCCATCTTGGCTTAATTTTTGTATAAGGTGTAAAGAAGGGGTCCAGTTTTAGATTTTTTGCATGTGGCTGGCCAGTTTTCTCAACAGCATTTATTAAATGGGGAATCCTTTTCCCATTGCTTGTTTTTGTCAGGTTTGTCAAGATCAGGTTGTTGTAGATGTGGTGTTATTTCTGAGGACCTTTTTCTGTTTTATCGGTCTATATCTCTCTTTTGGTACCAGTACCATGATGTTTTAGTTACTATAGCCTTGTAGTATAGTTTGAAGTCAGATGGCATGATGCCTCTAGTTTTGTTCTTTTTTGCTTAGGACTGTTTTGGCTATATGGGCTCCTTTTTGGTTCCATATGAAATTTAAGGTAGTTTTTTTCTAATTCTGTGAAGAAAGTTAATCGCAGCTTGATGGGAATAGCATTGAATCTGTAAATTACTTTGGGCAATATGGCCATTTTCATGATACTAATTCTTCCTATCATGAACATGGAAGTTTATCCATCTGTTTGTGTCTTCTCTTATTTTCTTGAGCAGTGGTTTGTAGTTCTCCTTGAGGAAGTCCTTTACATCCCTTGTAAGTTGTATTTGTAAGTTTTTAATTTTCTTTGTAGCAATTGTGAATGGGAGTTCAGTCAATATTTGGCTCTCTCTTTTTCTGTTATGGGTGTATATGAATGCTTGTGATCTTTGCACATTGACTTTGTATTCTGAGGCTTTGCTGAAGTTGCTTTTCAGCTTAAGGAGTTTTTGGGCTGAGACAGTGGGGTTTTCTATATATACAATCATGTTATATGCAGAGCCAATTTGACTTCCTCTCTTCCTATTAGAATACTCTTTATTTCTTTCTCTTGCCTGATTGCCCTGGTCAGAACTTCAAATACTATGTTGAATAGGAGTGGTGAGAGAGGGCATCCTTGTCTCATGCGGGTTTTCAAAAGGAATGCTTCCAGCTTTTGCCCATTCAATATGATATTGGCTGTGAGTTTCTCATAAATAGCTCTTTATATTTTGAGATACATTCCATTAATACCTAATTTATTGAGTGGTTTTAGCATGAAGGGGTCTTGAATTTTATCAAAGGCCTTTTCTGCATCTATTGAAATAATCATGTGGTTTTTGACATTAGTTCTGTTATTGTGATGGATTACATTTATTAATTTGCATATGTTGAACCAGCCTTAAATCCCAGGGATGAAGCCAACTTGATCATAGTAGATAAGCTTTTTGATGCGCAGCTGGATTTGGTGTGCCAGTGTTTTATTGAGGACTTTTGCATGGATGTTTATCAGGGATATTGACCAGAAATTTTCTTTTTCTGTTGTGTCTCTGCCAGGTTTTGGTATCAGGTTGATGCTGGTCTCATAAAATGATTTAGGGAGGAGTCCCTCTTTTCCTAATGTTTGGAATAGTTTCAAAAGGAATGGTACCAGTTTCTCTGTGTACCTCTGGTAGAATTCAGCTATGAGTCTGTCTGGTCCTGGGCTTTTTATGGTTGGTAGGCTATTAATTACTGCCTCAATTTCAGACTTTGTTATTAGTCTATTCAGAGATTCGACTTCTTCATGGTTTAGACATGAGAGGGTGTATGTAGCCAGGAATTTATTCATTTCTACTAGATTTTCTAGTTTATTTGTGTAGAGGTGTTTCTGGTATTCTCTGATGGTAGTTTGTATTTCTTTGGGATCAGTGGTGATCTCCCCTTTATCGTTTTTTATTGTGTCTATTTGATTCTTCTCTCTTTTCTTCTTTATTAATCTGGCTAGTGGTCTGTTTAGTTAATCTTTTCAAAATACCAGCCTTGGATTAATTGATTTTTTAAAGGATTTTTCATGTCACTGTCTCCTTCAGTTCTGCTCTGATCTTAGTTATTTCTTGCCTTCTGCTAGCTTTTCAATTTCTTTGTTCTTGCTTCTCTAGTTCTTTTAGTTGTGATGTAAGGGTGTCAATTTTAGTTCTTTTCCACTTTCTCATGTGGCCATTTAGTGTTATAAATTTCCCTCTAACACTGCTTTTGCTGTGTCCCAGAGATTCTGGTATGTTGTGTCTTTGTTCTTGTTGGTTTCAAATAACTTACTTCTTTCTCCTTTAATTTTGTTATTTACCCAGTAGTCATTCAGGAGGAGGTTGTTCAGTTTTCATGTAGTTGTGCAGTTTTGAGTGAGTTTCTGAATCTGGAGTTCTAATTTGATTGTACTGTGGTCTGAGAGACTGTTTGTTGTGATTTTTTTTTTTTTTTTTTTTTTTTTTGCATTTACTGAGGAGTGTTTTACTCTCAATTATGTGGTCAATTTTAGAACAAGTGCTATGTGGTGCTGAGAATAATGTATATTCTGTTGTTTTGGGGTAGAGAGTTCTGTAGGTGTCTATTAGGTCCACTTGGTCCAGAGCTGAGTTCAAGTCCTGAATATCTTTGTTAATTTTCTGTCTTATTGATCTGTCTAATATTGAAAGTGGGTAATAAAGTCTTCCACTGTTACTGTGTGGGAGTCTAAGTCTCTTTGTAGGTCTGTAAGAACTTGCTTCATGAATCTGGTGCTTCTATATTGGATTCATATATATTTAGCATAGTTAGCTCTTCTTGCTGCATTGATTCCTTTACCATGGTGAATTGCTCTTCTTTGTCTTTGTTGGTCTTTGTTGATTTAAAATCTGTTTTATCAGACACTAGGATTGCAACCCCTGCTTTTTTTTGCTTTCCATTTGCTTGGTAAATCTTCCTTCATCCCTTTATTTTGAGCTTATGTGTGGCTTCACAAGTGAGATGGGTCTCCTGAATATAGCACACCAGTGGGTCTTGACTTTTTATCCAGTTTGCCAGTGTGCACCTTTTATTTGGGGAATTTAGCCCATTTACATTTAAGTTTAATATTTTTGTGTGTGAATTTGATCCTGTCATTATGATGCTACCTGGTTATTTTGCACATTAGTTGATACAGTTTCTTCATAGTGTCGATGGCCTTTACATTTTGGTATGTTTTTGCAGTGGCTGATACCACTTTTTCCTTTCTCAAATTAATGCTTCTTTCAGGAGCTCTTATAAGGCAGGCCTGATGGTGATAAAATCCCTCAGCAGTTGCTTCTCAGTGTAGGATTTTATTTATCCTTCACTTATGAAGCATAGTTTGGCTAGATATAAAATTATGGGGTGAAAATTATTTTCTTTAAGAATGTTGAATATTGGCCCCACTCTCTTCTGGCTTGTAGGGTTTCTGAAGAGAGATCTGCTATTAGTCTGATGGACTTTCTTTGTGGGTAACCTGACCTTTCTCTCTGGCTCCCTTAACAATTTTGCCTTCATTTCATCCTTGGTAAGTCTGATGATTATGTGTCTTGGGCTTGGTCTCTTCAAGGAGTACCTTTGTGAAGTTCTCTGTATTTTCTGAACTTGAATGTTGGCCTTGCTAGGTTGGGGAAGTTCTCCTGGATAATATGCTGAAGTGTGTTTTTAATTTGGTTCCATTCTCTCTGTCACTTTCAGGTACACCAATCAAACATTGGTTTGGTCTTTTCACATAGTTCCATATTTCTTGGAGGCTTTATTTGTTCCTTTTTATTCTTTTATCTCTAATATTGTCTTCATGCTTAACTTGATTAAGTTGTTCTTTGATCTCTGATATCCTTTCTTCCACTTCAGCTATTGATACTTGTGTATGCTTCATGAAGTTCTCATGCTATGTTTTTCAGCTCCATCAGGTCATTTATGTTCCTCTCTAAACTAGTTATTCCAGTTAGCAGTTCCTGTAACCTTTTATCAAGGTTTTTAGCTTCCTTGCACTGGGTTAGAACATGTTCCTTTAGCTTAGAGGAGTTTGTTATTACCCACCTTATGAAGCCTACTTCTGTCAATTCATCAAATTCATTCTCCATCCAGTTTTGTTTTCTTACTGGTGAGGAGTTGTGATCCTTTAGAGGAGAAGAGGCTTTCTGGTTTTTGGAATTTTCAGCATTTTTGTGCTTTTTTTTTTTTTTAAATTTTTGTGGATTTATCTAACTTTGATATTTGATGCTGATGACCTTTGGGTGGGGTTTTTGCGTAGGCATCCTTTTTGTTGATATTTATGTTACTGGTTTCTGTTTGTTAATTTTCCTTCTAACAGTCATGCCCCTCTTCTATAGATCTGCTGGAGTTTGCTGGAGGTTCACCCCAGACCCTGTTTGCTTGCAGGGAGTAGAGGTTGAAGAACAGCAAATATTGCTGCCTCCTCCTTCCTCTGGAAGCTTCTTCCCAGATGGGCACCCACCAGATGCCAGGCAGAGCTCTCCTGTATGAGGTGTCTATTGATGTCTGCTGTGAGGTGTCTCCCAGTCAGGAGGCACATGGGTCAAAGACCGACTTGAGAAGGCAGCCTGTCCCATAGCAAAGCTCAAGCACTGTGCTGGGAGATCTGCTCTCTGCAGAGCTGGCAGGTAGGAATGTTTAAATCTGCTGAAGCTATGCCCACAGCTGCCCCTTCCCCCAGGGGCTCTGTCCCAGAGAGAAGGGAGTTTTATCTAACAGCCCTGACTGGGGCTGCTGCCTTTCTTTCAGAGATATCCTGCCCAGAGAGGAGGAATCTAGAGAGGCAGTCTGGCTACAGTCGCTTTGTCATGCTGAAGTGGGTTCCAACTGGTTTGAACTTCCCAGCAGCTTTCTTTACACTGTGAGGGGAAGATTGCCTACTTAAGCCTCAGTAATGGTGGATGACCCTCCCCCAACCAAGCTTGAGTTTCCCATGTTGACTTTAGACTACTGTTCTGGTGTGAGAATTCCAAGCCAGTGGATTTTAGCTTGCTGGGCTCCGTGGAAGTGGGATACACTGAGCAAGACCCCTTGGCTCCCTGGCTTCAGTCCTCTTTCTAGGAGAGTGAATGGTTCTGTCTCGTTGGTGTTCCAGGTGCCACTGGGGTATGAGGAAAAACTTCTGCAGCCAGCTTAGTGTCTACACAAATGGCCACCCAGTTTTGTGTTCAAAACCTGGGGCCCTGGTGATATAGGCACCCATGAGAATCTCTTTGTCTATGGGTTGCAAAAATCATGGGAAAAGCATATTATCAGTGCTGGGTAGCACTGTTGCTCATGGCACAGTCCGTTATGGCTTCCCTTGGCTACAGGAGGGAGTTCCCCAACTCCTTGTACTTTCTGGGTGAGTTGACACTCCACTCTGCTCCTGCTTGCCCTCCATGGGTCTCTTGGATATTTTAACTGGGGTGAGATGTATCTCATTGTTCTGATTTGCATTTCTCTGGTGATCAATGTTGTATGTTGAGCACCTTTTCATATACCTATTTGCCATTTTTTTGAGAAATGACTATTTAAATCTTATTCTCATTTTTAATTGAAATTTTAGACTTTTTTCCTACAGAGTTGTTCGAGCTCCTTGTATATTATGATTATTAATCCCTTGTCAGATAGGAGTTTGCAAATATTTTCTCCCATTCTGTGGGTTGTCTCTTCATTTTATCAATTGTATCCTTTACTGTGCAGAAGCTTTTTAACTTGGTGTGATCCCATTTTTCCATTTTGCTTCATTTGCCTGTGCTTGTGGGGTATTAATCAAGAAATCTTTGCCCAAACCAATGTCCTGGAGAGTTTCTCCCATGTTCTCTTTTAGTAGTTTCACAGTTTGAGATCTTGGGTGTAAACCTTTGAATCATTTTGATATAATTTTTGCATGTGGTGAGAGATAAAGGGTCTAGTTTTATTCTTCTGGATATAGATAGCCAATTTTCTCAGCACTGTTTATTTAAGACACTATCTTTTCCAGTGTATGTTCTTGGCACTTTTGACAAAAATGGTTCACTGTAGGAGTGTGGATTTGTTTCTGGGTTCTCTAATCTGTTCCATTTGTCTAGGTGTATGGCTTTTTTTTTTTTTTTTTCCAGTACGATGCTGTTTTAGTTGCTATAGCTCTGTAGTATAGTATTTGAAGTCAGGTAATGTGATTCTTCCAGTTTTGTCCTTTTTGCTTAGAATAGCTTTGGCTCTTCTGGGTCTTCTGTGGTTCCCTACAAGTTAAAAAAATTTTTTTTTTTCTGTTTCTGTGAGGAATGTCAGTGGTATTTTGATAGAGATAGCATTGAATCTGTAGATTTTCATTAGTATGGACATTTTATGTATGCTTTTTGGTTTGAGATTGCCATGAATCTTGCAAATACTATCTTATAACCCATTATTTTAACCTGATAACAACTTAGCTCTATTTGCATAAACAAATAAGTAAAAAACCAAAAAACAAGAAAAAAAACACCTCCAAACCTCTACACCTTAACCTCATCCTCCTCCTTTTTAATATTTGGTTGTTTCTACTTATATCTTCTTGTATTGACGATGTCTTGAAAAGTTGTAGTTGTGTTTTTTTTAAATTGGTTTATCATTTAGTCTTTCCACTTAGGGTTGGAGTAGAAGTTTACACATCACAGTTACGGTATTATAATACTCTGTGTTTTTCTGTTTACTCACTATTACCAGTGAGTTCTATACCTTCAGGTGATGACTTATTGCTTATTAATGTCCTTTTCTTTCTTATTGAACTCCCTATAGCATTTCTTATATGACAGGTCTGATATTGATAAAATCTCTCAGCATTTTTTTTTTGTTGTTTAAGAAAGTCTTTATTTCTCCTTCATGTTTGAAGGATATTTTCATCAGATATAGTATTCCAGGGTAAAAGTTTTTTTTTTTTTTTTTTTCCTTCAGCACTTTAAATATGTCATGTCACTCTCTCCTAGCCTGTAGGTTTTCCATTGAAAAGTTTGCTGCTAGATGTATTGGAATTCCACTGTATGTTATTTGTTTCTTTTCTCTTGCTGCTTTTAGAATCCTTGGAATTTGGTAGTTTGATTGTTAAGACCTTGAGGTAGCTTCTTTAGGTTAAATCTGCTTGGTGTTCTACATCCTTCCTGTACTTGGATATTGGTATCTTTCCTGAAATTTGGGAGTTCTCTGTTATTTTCCCTTTGAATAAACCTGCTACCCCATCTCTCTCTCTCTGCCTCCTCTTTAAGGCCATTAACTTTTGGATTCAACCTTTTGAAGCTATTTTCTAAATCCTGTAGGTGTGCTTCATCGTTTCTTTTTTTGTTTTTTGCCTCTTTTGGCTGTGTATTTTCGAATAGCCTGTTTTCTAGCTCACTAATTATTTCTTCTCCTTGATCAATTTGGCTATTAAAGGACTTTGATGCATTTTTCAGTATGCCAGTTTCGTTTTTCCACTCCAGAAGTTCTGCTTGATTCTTTCTAATTATTTCAATCTCTGTTAAATTTATCTGATAGAATTCTGAATTTCTTTCTGTTTTATCTTGAATTTCTTGAGTTTCCTCACATATCTATTTTGATTTATCTGTCTGAAAGGTCACATATCTATTTATTCAGGATTGATCCCTAGTGCCTGATTTCGTTTATTTGGTGGGGCCATGTTTTACTGCATGGTGATGATGCTAGTAGATATTCATCTGTGTCTGGGCATTGAAGAGGTGGGCATTACTGTAGTCTTTACTCTCTGGACTTATTTATAGCTGTCCTTCTTGGAAAGGCTTTCCAGATATTTAATAGGACTTGAATGTTGTGATCTAAGCTGTAGCTGTATCCAAGCTCAGTAACACCGTGGTTCTTGTAGACTCATAGAGGTACTGCCTTACTGGTCTTGTGCAAGGTCTAGAAGAATTCTCTGGATTACCAGGCAGAGACTCTTGTTCTCTTCCCTTACTTTTTCCCTAAGAGGCAGTTTCTTGCTCTGTTCTGACCCACCTAAAGCTAGGGGTGGAGTGACACAAGCACTCCTATGGCCAATACCACTTTGACTGCTGGGTCAGACCTGAAGCCAGCACAGCCCTGGGTTTCACTCAAGGGCTACTGTAACCCCTCTGTGACTACTGCCTGTGTTGATTCAAGGCAACAGTGTGCTACATTCAGCAGGTGGCAAAGCCAGCCAGGCTTGAAAATAAGGACTTATTTTCAGGGCAGTGAGGTCTTCTAGTTTCCATGTGGGTCCAGAGGTATGATCCAGGAGTCAGGGACTAGAGTCAAAGACCCAGAAGTCAACCTGGTGTTCTGTTGTACTGTGGCAGAGCTGGCACTCAATCCACAAAATCCAGTCCTCCTTACTCTTCCTTCTCCTTTTCAAAGGCAGAGGAGCCTCACTTTGAAGCCACCACCACTCCAGGCCACAAGGAGTACTGCCAGACTATCACAGATGTCCCCCTAAGGATCAAGAGCTCTTAAGTCAGTTTGTAGTAAAGTCTGCATAGCCTAGGACCCATCCTTCAGGGCAGTGGGACTACTCTGCCCCAGGGCAGGTCCAGAAATGCCATCCAGGACTCAAGTTCTGGAATCAGGGAACCCTAAGAGCCCATTTTGGTACTTTGCCCACTCTGTGGCCTTGCTGGTACCTAAGGTGCAAAACCAAGTTTGCTTTACTTTTCTCTCTGCTTTTCTCAAGCAGAAGTCATTTTTCTCAGTAGCCACCACATCTGGTAATGTCCTGAGGCTCACCTGAAACAAGCAGGTTTTAGAGGCTCATCCAAGGCTTTCAATGTCATACCTGGGTATCACTGCTTGTTATTTAGGGCCTTCAGTTAGCAGATTATGAATGCTGCCAGGAACAGGATCTTTCCTTCAGGGGAGTGGGTTCCCTTCTGTTTAAAGCTGTGTTTAAAATGTTATCTGGGGGCTGGGGCCTGGAATGGGGGCCTCATAGCTCTGACCAGTTTTCCTGCTGTGTTTGAGCTGGTATCCAAGATGGGAGATAAAGTACTCCCAACTCTTTGCTCTAGTTCCCTCAAGCAGAAGGAAGAAGTCTCTTTTGGAGCTGAGGGCTGTGCAGCCTGGGACTAGGGGAGAGGTGATGCCACCTTCCCTTGGTTGCCTCAGTTGATGTCTCACTATGTTACATGCCCCTCCAGTCAACTGTCTCAGCCTAGTTTAGTGCTATGACTTGCCTGAGAGTTGCAATCCTAATGGTGTAGACTACCTTTCAAATTTACTTGTAGACACAGAGCACTGTAGCCTTCAGTGGCAAGGTTTGTGGGAACTCAAGTTCAGACCCACTGGGATCTGCAATTTTCCTCTGTCTAAGCCTGGTTAAAATGCTCTCTCCGGCCAGGCGCGGTGGCTCAAGCCTGTAATCCCAGCACTTTGGGAGGCCGAGGTGGGTGGATCACGAGGTCAAGAGATCAAGACCATCCTGGTCAACATGGTGAAACCCTGTCTCTACTAAAAATACAAAAAATTAGCTGGGCATGGTGGTGCGTGCCTATAATCCCAGCTACTCAGGAGGCTGAGGCAGGAGAATTGCCTGAACCCAGGAGGCGGAGGTTGCGGTGAGCCGAGATCGTGCCATTGCACTCCAGCCTGGGTAACAAGAGCAAAACTCCGTCTCAAAAAAAAAAAAAAAAAAAAAAAATGCTCTCTCCATGGGTAGGTGTCACCTGAGTTTGGTTGTTTTCCCTTCTGCTCTAACAGGACAGTGCTGAGGTCAATGACTAACTACTGCTGTGTTCTCCGCCCCCAGCACCCAGAGATGCTCTCTGCACCATACCACCACTATGGGGGTGGGGCATTGGGGTGGGGAGGAAAGGCCGTGTCAGAGATTCAAGACTGTGTTTTCTATCTCTTCGTACCTCTTTCAGCAATATGAAGTTGAAACCGTGTGCTATGAATGCTTACCTGATTCTTATGAAATTGTGTTCCTTTTCTGTCTAGACAGTTGTTAAATTGGTGTCTTTCCAGGGGGGACCATCAGTGGAGTCTTATACTCACTATCTTACTCTAGCTCCAATCCCTTATTTTTCCTTTAATGAAACAAAAGTTACTTAACAGAGGAATTTATGATATGCAGACCTTTATGAGAATGTATCAAAATGATGACATTTAAAGGAAAAATACCACACACATAGGTGCTAGAGATTCAGTAAATATCTATTAAGCAATGAAAGGAAAATTAGGGACAACTGTAACAATCATATAGCTACATCAAACTTTTAACTTTTTGAAAAACTATGCTAGTACAATTTGGGTGTCTACCTGAACAATTGGTATCATATATCATAGTGAGGCTTGAGTGGTTGAAGTTCATGGCCCTTTCCCCTTTAATATGGTTTGATAAAATAAAATTCCATTCAATTCACAGTTCTTTCAGAGTGGTTGTGCTGGCCTAAGAGTGCTGTCAAGAACAGTAATCCAATCCTCTTTGCAAGAAACAGTCCTCTTGCCCAAATTAAGACAGCAGTGGAGTTAGAGAGGAAGTTACCAATACAAGAGGTTTTAGATCTGGGATGGATAGAACTTCATGGATGGTTGAATGTGAATATAACAGAGAGACTGTTGAGGTTTCTGGTTTAGGCAATAGGATGGATAAATTAGACACAGAGTAAATAGAAGGGACAGTCTCAAGTAAGAGAAGAGGGGTTTGGTCTTGAACAAGCTGACCCACCTACACTTTTCTCATTTTTCTTCACATACATTTGGGGATCATTCTTGCTGAACTTTAATAATTTATGTTTGCATAAATATTGCTTTGTCAGTTGCTCTTCAGAAATTTCATTAATACAATTGTCTTTCACACTGGATTGTAAATGACTGAGGGCAAGCTCCTTTTACTTTTTTCCTTTGGTATTTTTTTTAGGCCTCTAGTGAAATCCTGATACAGTAGAAATAAATATTTATAGCCAAGTTAACATTAATTTCCCCATGAATTATGTAAGACTTTAATGGCAGACATGATTTGCCAGGCATCCATCCTCACCCTCATTCAATAAAAAGTGAAATTAAAACAAAAAATATGGAAAAATGGATGTGGCTACAGAGGAGTTATTGGAAGACAAAATATAGTTTAGGAATGTTGATACATTTTAATATTATGTTCTATTTACATGTATTCAAAAAGTATTGATATTAGTAAAATATTTGTTTTTTAAAAATTGAGTTGATAAAGGGAAATATAGATTACTCTCTGAAAAATATATTTTGATTTCATATATCAATATCTCTTTTTTTTGGCTATCAAACAGGCAAAAATTAGAAGTAATGATATTCAGTGCTAGTGAATGTGATGAGAATTCTCATATACTTTTAAAAATATGCATACTCTAATAGAAAGCAATTTGGATCTGTATATTAAGACTCCTAAAATGTTTATTAACTTTGACCCAGAAACTCCATTTAGAAATCACTCTAAATAAAATAATATTTTTATTAAATAATTATTTTCAAAGATGTTCATATCTTTACATAATAATAATAAAAATTGTGGGTAACCGAAATGTGTAACCAAATAGGTTCATTAATTATGAGACTGACTCGACCCTCTCTTCCTGGTCTCACCGTATTCAGCTTACAGTCCATTTTTTGTTATAATCACTCTCCTGCAAACTCTTCTGTAGCTTCGCTTCTCTTCTTGCTTTACTCTCAGGCAAAATCCCAGCTCTGGAAAAACTCAACTATTAGCTTTCCTCATGCTTGTATTGCAATTAAGAATTATTGGAGAAAATCATGCATCTTTGAAGTTAGCTTTCACTTCGTTTGGGCCCTCAACACTGACAAGTCTTTTCCTTGTGCTAAACAACAATTGTTTCAGACTTGTACACCTTTTCTGCAGTCTTTTCCAAATCTCTATTCTCTTCATGTCTCACTCTCCGTTCTCTCTCCTGCGGTTTCAGATGATGACCCTGCCACATACTGTATAGAAAAAAGTGCAAGCTGCTGCATAGTCACTCCAAATCTGCTGTTTATATTTGCACAGCTGCTTTTGCTATTTTCTTTCTGTGATGGTAGGTGAGGAACCCATCTCCTATGAAAGATGAAATCCTCCATGGGTGCTCTGGATCCCATCCTCTTGTATCTTCCTTAAGACCTTGTTCAAGTAGTTATTTTGTGTCTTCTCCCTTTAACCTCTGCTAGGTACTGGATCATGTTCAGCATTCAAACATGCTTTTGAATCTCTCCTTTAAAACAAAAAAAACAAATAAGCAATTAAATGAACACACCTTTCCTTTAGCTCATCTATTTTTTTTTTCTGTAATGCTCTTTACAGCCAAGATTCTCAAAAAGGTGGTGTACAAAGACTGTCTTCAGCACCTCATCCCTTGCCACTCTTCTGCTACTCTCATTTAACTTTTGCCTCTCCCCCATTGCTGCCTCTTACCTAAACTTCTCTCATTGAGATCACTGTGGGTTCTACGTTGTTAATTCCAAAGGATCATTTTTAGTCATCATCATTAACTTTCATTCACATGGGTAATTTTATGTCTGAACATTCTCTTTTTTTTTTGTTTCCTTGACACTACACTATTCTGGTTTGCTCTTACCAATATAGCCTTTCCTTTTTAATAATATTTTTGCTTAGACTTTGTATCTTTTTGATATCTGTGAGTTCCTACTGTACTTCTTTGCTTACTCTACATACTCTTCCTAAAATATATTGCTAATTATGAAAGATGTTAGATACCATAAATTTGTTAGTGACTTCAAAATCGAGTCTCCTACCTGGGTCCTTTTCTGAGGACCAAATTTCTCTGCATATCCAAATCTTAATTTGAGTTTTTTCACTCTGTTGTCTTACAGGCAGCTCCAATTTCTTGTCTTTTCAATTGAACTCTTGATTGTCCGTTTCACATTTTTTCCTTCACCAGTCTCTCCCAATTTATCAAATGGGGCCTTAATTGCTCAGTTTTTCATTGAATCTCTCACATTGAATGTACAGCCAAGTCCCATTGATTCTAATTTCAACATATATTTTGTGGTATATTTCACTCTCTTTCCACTACTCTGTTTTGGTCCTAACCCGTAACTCTAGCCTGAATTATTACAATTGCTCTCTTATTGTTTCTTTGCTTCCACTTTGCTTTCCTATAATTCATCATCTGCCTAGCAGCCAAAGAGGTCTTTTTAAAATGCAAATCTGATTTTATCACCCCCTGGCATAAATCCCTTCATTTGGTTTCTCATTGCTTTTAGGATAAAAGTCACATTTTAAAATATGTCCTAAAAGACCTTGAGGGCTCTGCGCCTGACTACTCCATCCGCCTAATATCCTGCTGAACTGCCAGCCCCCATGCCAGTGCCCTACACTCCTACCACTCTGACCTATCTGTTCCTCACATACTCTAAAGCTTTTTCTCAGTTCAGGGACTTCATACACCTTGTTCGGTTTTCTTACTTTCCCCTCTCCTTTTCACTGGACTTAACTCCTACTCCTCCATAAGACATCAACTGTAATTGTGCTTTTGCAGGAAAGCCTTTCTTTTTTTCAGATCAGGCTGAGCACCTATATTATTTGCTTTTACAGTACCTTGTCTGTGTCTTTAAAAAATAGCTATCAGAGTAGTATTCAAGTATGTAATTAATGGTTTAATGTTTGCCTCTCCATGAGGGACCTCCATTCTGGTCTCCTTACTGAGAGTTTAGCATAGTCCTTAGTAGACATTAGGCCTGCAATAAAAATATATATTTTTTAAAATTTTATTTTAATTGTTTTGGAGGAACGGGTAGTGTTTCGTTACATGGATAAGTTCTTTAATGGCGATTTCTCAGATTTTGGTGCAGCCATCACCTAAGCAGTGGACACTGTACTCAGTGGGTAGTCTTTTATCCATTGCCCTCCTCCCAGCCTTCACCCTGAGTCCCCCAAAGTTTGTTGTATCATTCTTATGCCTTTGCATCTTCATAGCTTAGCTCCCACTTATAAGTGAGAACAAATAATGTTTGGTTTTTCATTCCTGAGTTATATCACTTAAAATAATGGTCTCCAACTCCATCCAGGTTGCTGCTAATGCCATTAGTCCATTTCTTTTTATGGATGAGTAGTATTCCATGGTGTGTGTGTGTGTGTGTGTGTGTATCTCACATTTTCCTTATCCACTCATTGGTTGATGGGCATTTAGATTGGTTCCATATTATTACAATTATGAATTGTCCTGCTGTAAACATGTGTACAAGTTTGTTTTTCATTTAATGACTTCTTTTCCTCCAGTAGTGGGATTGCCGAATCAATTGGTAGTTCTACTTTTAGTTCTTTAAGGATTGTCCTTACTGTTTTCCATAGTGGTTGTACTAGTTTACATTTCTACCAGCAGTGTAAAAGTGTTCCCTATTCACCACATTCATACCACCATCTTTTTTTGTTTTTACTTTTAAAATCTGTTTTTCTTGCCTTTGCTTTTGAGTTCTTGGTTATAAAGTCTTCGTGTAAGTCAGTGTCTAGAAGAGTTTTTCTGATGTTATATTCTAGAATTTTTATGACTTCAGGTCTTAGATTTAAGTCTTTGATCCATTTTGAGTTGATGTTTTTATAAGATGAGAGATGAGGATCCACCTTCATTCTACATGTGGCTTGTCAATTATCCCAGCACCATTTGCTGAGTAGAGTGTCCTTTCCCCAGTTTATGTTTTTGTTTGCTTTGTCAAAGATCAGTTGGATGTACATATTTGGCTTTATTTCTGGATTCTGTATTCTGTTCCATTGATCTATGTGCCTATTTTTTATACCAGTACCATGATGTTTTGGTAACTGTAGCCTTGTAGTATAGTTTGAAGTCACGTAATATGATGCCTTCAGATTTGTTATTTTTGCTTAGTCTTGCTTTGCCTATGTGGGCTTTTTTTTTTTGGTTCTATATGAATTTTAGGATTCTTTTTTCTAGCTCTGTGAAGAATGATGGTGGTGCTTTGATAGGAATTGCTTTGACTATAGATTGCTTTTGGCAGTATGGTCATTTTCGCATGCTGATTCTAGCCATCCATGAGCATGGGATGTGTTTCCATTTGTTTGTGTCATCTGTGATTTTTTCAGCAGTGTTTTGTAGTTTCTCTTGTAGAGCTCTTTCACCTCCTTAGTCAGATATATTCCTAATATGCCTATATTGTTTAGGTATATGCCAAAGTATCTTATTTTTCGTTTGCAACTGTTGTAAGAGGGGTTGTGTTCCTGATTTGATTTTCAGCTTCAGCTTTGTCTTTTTTGGTGTATAGTAATGCTACTTATTTGTGTACATTGATTTTATTTCCTGAAACTTTACTAAATTCGTTTATCAGATTTAGGAGCTTTTTTGATGAGTCTTTAGTGTTTTCTAGGTATATAATCATATAATTGGTGAACAGTAGGAGTTTTACTTACTCTTTACCAATTTAGATGCCCGTTATTTTTTTCTCTTATCTGATTAGTCTGGCTAGGACTTCCAGTACTATGTTGAATAGAAGTGATGAAAGTGGCTATCCCTATCTTGTTCCAGTTCTCAGGGAGAATGGAACTTTTCTCCATTTGGTATAATGTTGCCTGTGGGTTTGTCGCAGAAGGCCTTTATTCCCTTGAGGTATGTCCCTTCTATGCCAGATTTGCTGAGGGTTTTAATCATAAAGGAATGCTGAATTTTGTCAAATGTTTTTTCTGCATCTATTGAGATGATCAAATGATTTTTGTTTTTAATTCTGTTTATGTGATGTATCACATTTATCGACTTGTAGATGTTAAACCATCTTTCCATCCCTGGTATAAAGCCCACTTGTTCATGGTATATTACCTTTTTGATATGCTGCTGGATTTGGTCAACTAGTATTTTGTTGAGGATTTTTGCATCTATGTTCATCAGGGATACTGGTCTGTAGTTTTTTTTCTTTCTTTCTTTTGTTTTGTCCTTTTCTTGTTTTGGTATTAGGGTGATATTGGCTTCACAGAATGATTTAAGAAGGATTCCCTCTTTCTTTATCTTTTGGAATAGTTTCACTAAGATTGATACCAATTCTTTTGTGAATTCCTAATGGAATTAGGCTGTGGACCCATCTGGCCCTGGACTTTTTTTTGTTAGCTGTTTATTTTATTGCCATTTGAATCTTGCTACTTATTGGTCTGTTCAGAGTTTCTGTTTATTCCTGATTTAATTTAGGAGGGTTGTATGTTTCCAGGCATTTATCTATCTCTTCTGGATTTTCTAGTTTGTGTATGTAAAGTTGTTCATACACAAGTAGCCTTGAATGAGCTTTTGTATTTCTGTGGTATCAATTATAATATATCCTATTTTGTTTTTAATTGAGCTTATTTGGATCTTCTCTCTACTTTTCTTGTTTAATCTTGCTAATGATCTGTCAATTTTGTTTATCTTTTCAAAGGACCAGCTTTTGGTTTCATTTGTCTTTTGTAGTTTTTGTTTCAATTTCATTTAGTTTTGCTCTGATCTTTGTTATTTCTTTTCTTCTGCTGTGTTTGGTTTTGGTTTATTCTTCTCTCTCTAGCTCCTTGGGGTGCGACCTTAGGTTTTCTATTTGCATTCTTTCAGCCTTTTTTCATGTAAACATTTAATGCTATGAACTTTGTCTTAGCACGGCTTTTTCTGTGTTTCAGGGGTTTTGGTAAGTTGTGCCACTATTCTGGTTCAGTCAAATAATTTTTAAATTTCTATCTTGATTTCATTATTGACCCAAAGATCATTCAGGAGCAGATTATTTAATTTCCATGTATTTGTATAGTCTTGAAGGTCCTTTTGGAGTTAATTTTTAATTTTATTCCACTGTGGTCTGAGAGGGTACTTGATATAATTTTGATTTACTTAAATATATTGAGACTTATTTTGTGTTCTATCATGTGGTCTGTCTTGGAGAATGTGCTATGTGCTAATGAAAGAATGCATATTCTGCAGTTGTTTGGTAGAATGTTCTTAAATATCTGTTAAGTTCATTTGTTCTAGGATATAGTTTAAGTCAATTGTTTCTTTGTTGACTTTCTGTATTGGTGACCTATCTAGTGCTGTCAGTGGAGTATTGAAGTCCCCCCATTATTGTGTTGTCATCCTTCTCATTTCTTGTGTCTAGTAATAATTGTTTTATAAGTTTGGGAGCTCCCATGTTAAGTGCATATATATTTAGGATTGTGATATTTCCTTTTTGACTGATCCTTTTATCATTATATAATGTCCCTCTTTGTCTTTTCTGTTAATGCTTTAAAATCTGTTTTGTCTCATAAAAGACATAGCTACTCCTGCTCACTTTTGGCTTTTATTTTCATGGAATATCTTTTGCCAACCCTTTAACTTAAGCTTATGTGAGTCCTTATGTGTTAGATGAGTCACTTGAAAACAGCAGATACCTGGTTGGTGGATTTTTATCCATTCTGTTATTCCGTGTCTTTGAAGTTAAGCATTTAGGCTGCTTACATTCAATGCGACAATTGAGATGTGAGGTACTATTTTATTCATCATATTAGTTGTTGCCTGAATACCTTGGTTTTTTCACTGTATTACTGTTTTATAGACCCTATGAGATTTATACTTTAAGGAGGTTCTATTTTGCTGTATTTTGAGGTGTGTTTCAAGATTTAGAACTCCTTTAGCATTGCTAGTAGTGCTGTCTTGGTAGTGACAAATTTTCTCAGGATTTGTTTATCTGAAAAAGACTACCTCTTTCTTCTTCATTTATGAAGCTTAGTTTTGCTGGACACAAAATTCTTATCTGGCAATTATTTTGTCTGAAGAGGATAAAGATAGGACTTCAGTACCTTCTGGCCTGTAGGGTTTCTGCTAAGAAATCTGCTGTTAATCTGCTGTGTCTTCCCTTACAGGTTACCTGGTGCTTTTGCCTCATAGCTCTTAAGATTCTTTCCTTTGTCTTGACTTTAGATAGCTTGATGACTATGTTCTGGGTGATATTTTTTGGAATGAATTTGCCAGGTGTCCCTTGAGCTTCTGTATTTGGTTGTCTAGATGTCTAGTAAGGCCAGGGAAGTTTAACTTGATGATTCCCTCAAATATGTTTTCCAAACTTTTAGATTTGTCTTCTTCCTCAGGAACACCAATTCCTCTTAGAGTTGGACATTTAACATATCCCAATTTCTTAATTTTTTTTCATATTAAACAAAATTATATTTTCTTTATCTTTGTCTTCAGAGTTAATTCAAAAGCCTTATCTTCAAGCTCAGAAGTTCTTTCTTCTTGTTTAATTCTATGGTTGCAACTTCCCAGTGCATTTTGTATTTATCTAAGTGTTTCTTTCATTTCCAGAAGTTGTGATTGTTTTTTCTTTATAATATCTATTTCTCAGAAACATTTTTAATTCTCATCTTGTATTTTAAAAAATTTATTTGTTTTTCACCTTTCTCTGGTGTCTTTTTGAGAAGCTTAATAATTTTCCGAATTCTTTATCTGACAGTTTAGATACTTCTTTTTGGTTTGAATCCATTTCTGGGGAGATAGTGTGGTCTTTTGGGTGTGTCATATAACTTTGTTGTCATATAACTTTGTCATATAACTATGACATATCAGAATTATTTTTCTGATTCCCCCTCATTAAGGTAGATTATTTCAGTGGAAAAATCTGGAACTCAAGGCCTGCTGTTCAGACTCTTTTGTCTTATGGGGAGTCTTATGGATGGTAGCCATCCAGTGGAGCTACCAGGCCCTGGGCTGGTGCTGGGAAATGTCTGCAAAGAGTCCCATGATGTGATCTGTCTTTAGATCTTCCAGCCATGGATATCAGCACTTGCTCTGGTAGAGGTGGCAAGGGTATGAAGTAGACTCTCTGACAGTCCTTAGTTGTAGATATGTGTATAGATAGCATGCTGGTTTTCTTGAATGCTGGTTATGCTATCCGTCAAGTAGTCTAATGGACAAACTAGGACCACTGGTTAGCCAGGAGGTTGTGGGCAGTGGAATTAGCTATTGTTTTCTCTTTCCTTGGAGCAATGGTGTTCTGTCATAAGTTGCTGTAATATCTTAAGCTCCTGAGTTTGTTGGCCTCCTGCCAGGAGATGGAGCTTTCAAGAGAGCACTAGCTTGATAGCAGAAGGGAAATAGAAGCTTGCCCGAAGTTGGCCAGGATAAGTGTTTGGGTTTCTCAGGTGACAGACAAGGTCATAAAGCTCTGAGGAGTTTATGTCTTGTGTGATCTACCAGGGTGAGTAGAGAAATATCAGCTGGGGCAGGGTTAGGCAGACAGTCCTTGGGCAGGGCTTGCCATGGCCACTATGAGGAATGAGGGGTGATTCTTAGACCAATGGGGTTATTATCAAGGGGGATTATGCTGCCTCTGTCACCAGGAAAGTGGAGGAAAGTGCATAGCAATAGGCCTGCCCCAGCTCCCACACAGTTGGCATGGCTGGTCTCCCTCCCTCCTCTAACACCCCCAAGCTTATCTCCAGGCAGCCTGCAGAGTGGGACTCAGACCTAGCCTCAGGCTGTAAGTTTCCCCACTGAGAAAGGAAGTACGGCTTTCAGGCGACACCCGTGCCCATCTCCCCACATTGTCTGCCAGACTCCTGCTCTTTTTTCTGCAGCAGTTCCACTTCATCTCTGGATTCTGCTCAAAAGAGTTTGCGCCCAGCCAAAACTATTACAAAGTTCAGCTGCTTTCACCCTGTGACCCCTCCCACATTCTGCTGGCTGACTTCCCCAAGGGTCCCTGTGAGATATAGTGAGGGATGGCTTTTCTGGGCTTAAGGTGGAGAATGGGAGTACCTACTATGTTCTTTCCACTGCTGCTTCTACTTTCATATTTCACACTCAATTAATTGCAGCTTCAGGTAAGGTTAAATTCGTCTCCCGTAATCTGGAGTTTCAGGTTCCCCAGTGGGTATGTGTTTAGAGGCAGGTACTCCCCTCTCACACTTTGGGAACTCAAAGCTTTTTGCCTGTTTTACAGAATTTGCAGCAGCCTGCTGCCTCTTTCAAAGGATCTGTGATTTCTTTCAGCTTTCCTGGTATGCTCCTGCTGTGGTTCTTGTGGTAAAAGTCCATCATGCGAGTTTCCACACTCTGTTCTTCTGTCCAAGTGGGAGCTGCACATCATCAGCCTTGTTTCCTGCCATCTCCCTCTAGTAAACCAATGAAAATATTTTTAAATGAAAAAGTCAATAAAGTATTGTAGGTTGTTAGTGATCCTATTTTGTAATTAATGATGTAAATAAATGTTCATGATACATGTACTATAAAAAACAAAGAATGCTAAGGATGATGATTGCGTTTTTATGCTCACAGAGATGTGCCTCCCTTGAACTTTGTTACCATGTCTGCACATTACTTGTCTGACAGAAATTTAAAAAAAATACCTCAAAAAATACAAAATAGTATTTAGCATATAATCTCAATTTTCAAAGAAAATTTATTTTATTTATTTATTACATTTATTTATTTCCATATTTGGCCTATTGGGGGATCGGGGCTGGAAGGGGAGAGAGCATCAGGAAGAAGAGCTAATGGATGCTGAGCTTAATACCTAGGTGAGAGGATGATCTGTGCAGCAAAATACCATGGCACACATTAACCTAGGTACCAAACCTGAATATCCTGCATATGTGCCCCTGAAGTTAAAATAAAAGTTGGATGGAAACAAGGAACAATAAAAAGAAAAGCCTGGAAGGATTTCTTCACTCAAGGTTTTTGAAATAATTTGAGTTTTTTTTAGAATTTTAATATATTTGGAATTTATTCAAAAATTCTAAAAATCACCTGTAGGAATTACAGGTTATTTTTATTCTGTATTTTTTCTGTGTTTTCTGCATTTTCATACTGAAACTTATTTACTGTCATCATCAGAAAAAGTAAAGTTATTTAAGACAAAAAATCATTATTGGTACAGTATTCAAATATATGTTTATTTCAGATCTTTTATACCGTTGCTTCAGCTTCCTTAAGCCTTTGCAAATCTCAGTTTTAAAAAATAAGGTACATGTTATTCTAATATAAAACATCTTTGTGCTCAATGATCAGCTGCATGGAGAGGATATACCAGCTCAAAAATATGAATGCTTATGAATCACGGAGTACCAAGGTTTCTAACACTGATCCAACTAGCAGGAGAATTAGTCAGGGTCGTTGAACAAAGACAATTTGTTCAAATATATTCAGTAAACTGTTCACTGGGATATGACTAGAAATCCCTTATCTTTGGGAAGTATATGGCTTATTTATTAGCACAGGTTTTCTGAGAAAAAGATACAGGTAACAAGCTGTGAAAGTCTTCAGCTGTTTCATTCTTTACAGTGCAGTGCTTAAACATTAAAAAAAAAAACCCTAATTTGTGCAGTTATATTGACATTGTAATTTTTGCATATTTAATAAACATCAGCAACTTTAACTGAAAAGTGGAATGTTTCATGGAACAGTACCCTTTTCATGACTGCATACATCTTAGATTTAATTTGGCATGGGATGCATCAACCTTGGCTCTTGGAGACAAGGTTAGAATCTGTAGTGCATGAAAACAAGCTCTTCTAAACATTTTTTTTTTTCATTTCCTACATATTCTGTGCCTGCTTTGGAGAGATCACAAATAACAAGAACAATCCTTTTTCTTAACTTGACAGAAAATTATTAGAGTAGATGCAAATATTTTCCTTTTTAGAATTGAGAGGATTGCTTTTTTCACATCACCACTCACTTTAGACTGCCAACGAGGTAGCTTTTGTCATACTATAAAGCAAAACAGCACTTGTGAAGGTCTTACATGTTTTGAATGAAGTTGTTACTGTTTAATGTATAGTCTTCTGATTTTTTAATGTTTTTCTATTGAAATTCAGACATGCCTTATTACTATCTGAAAGATATTCTATGGCTTGATATAAAAAAATTTTAATGCTATTTTGAAAATTTTTAGATCTGGTTCAAAGTAACCTTTTTGGTTGAATTTAAGATATTAAAAAATCCAGTTCTTCAACTGATATTCATATTATTACTCTATTTCCTTCTCATGAAGAAAGATAAATTACCCACATTTATGGTGTATGTCTGCGTGTATCCATTTGCAAGATACTCATTAATAAAGTTAGCTTTCTTCGAGAAGCTCGCACTATAATTCACCTGAAAAGTAAGACTTGAATGAAGCTAAAAAGGTTTAATAAAATTACATAGTGAGGACTTTTCACTGCATGTGATATAATCTGACTTAAAGGGAAAAAAAGAGTTTGCTGACTCATGTAACCAAAAAGTCTAGGCACAGGTCAGGCTTCTGGAAGAGCTGTATTTTAAAACTAAAACAAAGTCCTCAAAGTTTAGTTTATCCTTATCTCTCAGCTTTTTTTTTTTTTTTTTTTCCCTTCCCTCTGCATCAGCTTCATTTCAGGAAGGCCAACCAGCCACTCTCCTCCACCACCACTTTCCCTGCTTTTAAAGGCAAAAATATCTCTTTCTTAAAATTATAATTAAATTTCCAGGGGATCGAGTTTCTTTGGCCCTGTAGCTTGGGTTTTATGCTCGTTCCTAAATTAAATCCCTCTGGTCAACAGGTGTGATGCTCTAATGGACAAGGCATGAGGCATGTGGAAGCTCAGAGCCAGGGGGTAGATCTACTTACATGAACAGAGAATGGGGAAAGACAAGATATCCCCAGCTGCTGTTATGTAAATAAGAAGGATTTGATGTAGGGCAGAAAAATATGACAAATACTAATATAACTTCAAAAATCTTTCTATATATGTAAGTTATAATGAATATATATATATATGTGTGTGTGTGTATTTGTGTGCACATATATAGTCAGTATATGTATATGTAGTCAGTATAGTGTGCCTATTGTTAGTGTTGTGTGTATATGTATAGTCAGTGTGTGTATACAAAGTCAGTTAGTTAATGAGTCTCAGATTAGGAGATGAAGTCCTTGAAAGACATCAAAATTTTGACACCATTGAGCACTAGGAGACTGTTTTTCCTGACACCCTTTAAACCTACTCCTATTACTATAGGATGAAGAGGGTTATGTCTCCTGGGTGACTGCTACTGGATAGACTACAGAGGAGCCACTGTGAAGGCTATCTTTTGATCAGATGGAGGTTTCATAGAATTTGTTTGCTCTTGTCTAGCTGGTTTCTTTTAATTGGCCACATTAATTGGAGTTCCTCCTAATGAGCCCCAAAGACTTGGACATTTGAAGAACAGTTAATAATGAAAATGCAGGCCATCTTGATGTCCCAAAGATATGGGGTTTATATCATTTACTGACAAAGTAGGGCAGCTTGTAGCACCAAAGACAATGCTATACTGGAGGCACAGGGGATTGGGAATATCTGTATAAGATTGTTCTGGTCTTGTAATTGGCCTAAAGAAATCTAGAGAGCTTTCAGACCCACTGAGATCCTTTATGAAGTTAAGGATCTGAAGCTAAGTTACACTGGCAGTCCTATATTATTCTGCCTCTTCATTCGTGTCTGTTTGAATGGGCCTGAACAGTCTATCTGAGGATAGGAAGGGCAGTTTCTTGGAGCTCTAATTGAAGTGATTCTTCTTGAGATCCTACAGTTTCTTAGAATCCTGTGAGGCGTCTAGAACAAGTTCTTGAAAGTAACTGAGTCTAGATTAAGCCTTCTCAAGTGAGTCTCACTAAAAGTGTTTTCTTAGGTTCTCCTTTATCCAAATTCTTGTTTTTCTTTGATTTCCCTTTTTTTTTTTTTCAAGTTTTTAGCAAATAAGAGGATATAGGTTTTTTATTTGGCTGGAACTTAGTCCTTTGATTAGTGTGTACCTTCATCTTTGAGCCATGACATGAAAGCCAGTTGAAGACCCCTTAACATAGGCAAGATGGTGCTATGGCACTCACGTCTGGTGACTAGCAGGTACCACAATATTAACATTACAAAGATAAGACTTTATGAGAATTTGGTTGTCATTATGGCCTATACGAGTTTAACAATGAAAAAAATGCATTATCTCTGTTAGCAAAAAAGTTGCATGATTCTAAACTGTGTATTTTGAAAACAAAACATTGCATTTATAGTTTTCTTTCCTTGCTTATAGAATGAATAAAATGCAATTTGTATATTAGGCATTTTAGTTGCTCTGAAAAGTAGTCATAATGAAATGTTTAAAGTTGCTTGTTTCAAAAACAACATTTAGAAATGATGTCTGTTTTAGTAGGCTTTTATATTTTACCCCTACCAGAAAATTATGTCTCTCAAATAAGAAAATGAACTTTTTCCTGCAGCAGATTGAAAGGAGGAAAATTGTAAGAGCATAGAATCTGGAAAAGAAAATCAAGTGTCAACTATAGATGTGAGAGGTCCTCCCCTCCATCTGGTTGTAGCGTTGGTGTAAATAAGAAATTGTTGAGCTGGATAATTTAATTGAAAAGCAGATGATGCTGTCCTTCCTACTGACTAGGATCTATTTCAAGCTCTCATTATCATAGGCACAAAATGTGGAAGGAAGGTAAATAGGTCAACCAACCTCAAGTGCAATTAAGTCCTCATGTGTAGGGCAATAACTTTAGCCAAACTTTTAAAATTACCCCAGCAAACCAGAAGCAACTTTTAATGAGACATGAGCAAGGAGTACACAGATTCTGTAAGATTGAAAATCAGATAGCTATGGCAAAATCGCTGCTCTGCTACTCACTAGTTTACTCCATTTGCTTTTAATGAAGCATGGCCACTTTCTGTGTTCTTGCATTTAATTCTACTTTCTGTATGTGCTCGTTTCACCTTCCAAGGGACATAGAGGCACGTACATTCCAAAGAGATGAATCAATAAAAGAGGAGAAACATCTTTCTGGTACATGATTTAAAAAGAGACAGAGAGAAGCAAGCACCATACATAGGTAAAAGACCAGCAAATTAGGGATTAGACATCTGTGTTAATTTAACTTTAGTTCCGCTATTTATTAGCCATGTAACTTTTGATAAGTTTTTCAACCTCTCTTGCTCTCGATTACATTATCTATAAAACTAAAGAGGTGATTTAGATAACCCAACTTAGTTTTACACTATGCTGTCAATGTAAAACTTTTTAAATGACTGAATAACTTTAAAAAGCTCATTTTGAGAATCAGGACCCTTTGTATTAGAATTGCCATTTGGGATTTACAGTTGCATTTTTCTTGGTTCATAGTGATAAGCCCACAGTTTAGAATATTAGAACAGAAGAATAGCTTGGATTTACTTAGAAGCAATGGGGAAGAGGCTGAGATTTTAGAAATGCTGGCATTGCACGTGTGTACTTGTGCAACAATCTTGCATGTTCTTCACATGTACCCCAAAACTTAAATTCAAGAAAATAAATAAATAAAAAAAGAAATGCTGGCATTGTACTTCATTAATTACTACTTATCCCATTCTCCTCCATCCTTGGCTTTCTCTCTAGGTGTTAACTCCCTAATTTAAGCAAGAGCAAAGTTAGAAACTTTGTGGGTTTCATCAGTTTTTAAATTTTTATTTGCTTTAGTTTAGCCCTCCTTTCTCTTACACTTTTGAAAGCTTTTAATGCTAATAATTGCTGGCCGTTTTTGAGGAGTATATATTTATTGTGGTTTTTTTTTGTTTAATCCTATTACAATCTTATAAGATGGGTATCATCATATTCATAAGTAACCTGTTCAAGGCTATTCAGCTAGTGAGAGGCAGAGTCAGGATTCAAACCCAAGTCTGTTTCTCTAGAGCCTATCTTCTCTACCTTAGGAGATAGCATAACTCGGTGGTTATCAGCAACAAACAATATAAGCTAGCACTTATACATGCTCTCTATGTGTCAGGCATTGTTTTAGGCACTTTACATATACCAAGGCTCGTAATTCTCAAAAAATATCTATTATCTATTATGCAGCCTCATTAATATCCCCATGTGATGGATGAAGAAACAGCTACAAGGAAGTTAGGTAATTTCCCAAAGTCACACAGATAGTAAGTGCCAGAGCTGAAATTTGAATCCATGAATGTGGCTCCACAGTCCTTGCTGTTTACCATGATACTATACTATTTCTCTAGCTACTACTCTTTTTGGAGGAGAACTTCAAAGATAATTCTTGCTTTTTATGATAGTTGTATTCCTGGAACATTTCCTGAATTATTCAAATTCAGTCTGACTTCCTTTAAAAATATGAAGCATAGGTTCTGTTAATGCAAGAACTAAAGTGAATAAAGTGGGAAAAGGGAGATTTGACAGATATTAATAAAGAGAATAGTTATGGTGAGAGTGTTGTGAATAGGACCAACTTGTAGTGATGGCATGACAAAAATTAAAAAAAAAAAAACAACAACCAAAAACAACAACTATTTCTACTTGCCTAAATGGAATGGAGAGATTTTTTCCTCTTTGTGTTGTGTGCGTATTTGTGCGTATGTGTTTGAAACAATAGATGGGGACTTAATAGAGTGAGATGTATTAACAAATTGTAGTCAAAATTTTGGGTGTGGACCAAGCTGACATTGGAGACTGGCAGAGGCTGTTCCAGTTATGATGACCAGAGGACTTGTTTGTGGGCTCTGACATGTATATCCATGGTCTTTGCCACAGGTTATGTACAGTGTGGTGCTAACCCGAGTTTTGGAGAATGCCCTCACTAAGTTAAAGAGGTACTTAGTACCCACTTGCCTTCCCATCAGTGAGGTTCTGGAGCCATTTCTAGTGATGCAGGACATGCAGAATGGAATAATTTTCTCACTCTGTTATTCACTTTGACTAGAAGGTGACTATATTATAGTATATTATAGTTCATGATTATCAAGTCTGGAAGGAAAAATCAGTGAAAAGATTTGAGGCATGTGACAGTGTTTGCATTTTATGAGTCTCCAGATTTTATGAATAAGCATATTGAGGATTAGGAATTATTCTTTTGGAGGATTGAATGGAATGGAGAATTCCTCAAAAGCCCTGTTTTTTTGGATCATGTCTTGTGGTCTTTTGTCCTACTAAAGATGTGTTTCTTGAAGTTTCCCTAAAGTATTTGTTGCTGAGGAAGATGGAGGAGAGGAAAGCCCCCATACACCTTGGTTAGAAACCTTAATTTGGGTGGAAGGAGATGTTACATTAAATCAAATATGGTAAACGTAGTGGGGAGGAGGAGTGTGTGACATAGGACCACAGGTAGCTTTCATGGTGCCATGGATATGTTTGCCCTTGAAAAATTATAGAAATAAATGCATTTTTACAAGGAGAAAGAGAAGAAAAAACCCTTCCTATGTAGAGAACAAAGTAGCACACTTGCCACAAAGTCATCTGGGTATGAAGCTCGTGGAGGCAGCAGATGCTCAGAGCAAACCCACAGATAGCACAAGTTATCAGAGAGGTCCAAGATATGAGCCATTGTTTAGACTTTGCTAGTGACCAGGTAGACCGAATCGTAGCCCTGTATTACAAGGAATTCCCAGATACCATTTATTATGATAGAAACCTATAGTGGCCCCAAATTCGGTAGGCAGTAGAGAAGCCCTTAATGTTTCCATGTCTGAGTTTAGATTTAGTCCCATACCCCACACATTTTAATGTGATGCTTTATGTTCTCCATAGCTCGAGGTATCCAAAAGTTTTAGGTTCCAGAATTCAAAATTTTAAACAGGCCAAAAGAGATGCAGCCTTCTGGCAGGTACGGAAATTGTAGGAGTGACTGCTCTTGGCCAGAATATAGAGAAAAAAAAAATCCACCAGCTAGGTAACTTTTTGAAAGAAACTATTTATTCGGCTTAGTGGTAGGTAGGCTGTGCACCATGCCTGGGACATCTATGCAGCTATTGTTGATTTCAGATGAAGGAAGCTAGATCCTGAGCTATGGTGTGTCAAGGTGACAAGCCTTCAGGATGGACTCTAGATGGCAGTGTTGCTGCTGATTTTTAAACAGGACCTTTCAGGTCCCCACCTTCTTTTCCAGTGGTATGAATGAGTAAACAACTCTCGCTGAGTACCTGGAAGTGTTCTGTTTTACATTTTACATTTGAAAGCATTTAACCCAGAAGGATGTGAGTCTAGTGGATTTTATTATATCTCAATTTTTAAAGATTAGGAAACTGAGGCACAAAGAACGTATGGAATTTGCCTATGTTGAGTAGCAGAATTGGAATTTGAACCAGGTTGTCTGGCTCTAGTGTTTTTAATTAATATACTTTGGTGCTTCTTTGTTGGATAATTGTAGTGCTCTGGCAAACTCAGACACCAGGGGATGATTTGATGCAAATTTCTGCACCCACCAACCTGGGAACTGTGCTTGTATTTTGTTTTGTGCTTGTGAAAGATGCAGGCAACTTTTCTGAAGGCATCTGTTTTGTCAGGTGCTGTACTCTACATAGTGTGTATCTACTTATATCTACTTATATCTATTTCGATCATTATATATATATATGTATATATATATATATATACATATATGTAATCACAGGAAGGATGTTTTCTACTTCGGAGTGGGGACTCAGACTAATAGATTCTTCTACAGATAAAAAGAAAAAATACTGCTAAGCTATGGCAGTGTCATAGACCAGGCACTGGTCCAGCAGGCCCAGCTGTCTATCAAATTCATTTTCCCATTGAACTCCACACAGTGACCACCACCCACAGGTAATTCCTATTGAGGGTGAGGCCATATTTTTAATTCATATGGCAGTGATTACACTTGCAGCACAAGTTCCTTATAGAAAACGAGAACAAAGCAGAAGTTTATTGATGACAGTGAATAGCATGAAGATCAGCACCCTTTTCTAATAGCAAATGAAAGAAAATAATGAGTGGCTGTTTAATCATCTTAGATAGTGATCCTTGATTTCTATTACTCTTTCTTTGCTGGAGCATCCATGGCATAAAATTTCCATGCCTCCCCTTTTTTTTTCACTGTTATAGTAACTTTAATTTATCTTGTGTTTTACAGAAGTCTATGAACGATTATTATAAAGCACCTCCTTACTCTATATCTTGTTTCCCTGACAGTTGTTAAAGTAGGCAATGAGTATGTCAACAGCTTGAGCATCAGCGTCTTGCAAGGATTTCAGACCAAACAACCACTTGCCAAAGAACTTGGCAGCTTTTCTATCTTGTTTTTAATACAATGGTATATCCACTCTGATGGCAAACCTGTACAGCCATATCTCCATGACGCGCTTTGCAAAATCAGTGATTAGCAAATTAGTTATCTTTGGCACAGAGCTGTCCTCGCTTGCCCGTGACAGCCTGGAAGCCGGTTTTGACACTGGCAACAGAACACCTAGAATGACAAGTTTTGCATTGTAGGAAATAGAGTCATGTGTCCTTCTGAAGAATTATGTCTGGTGATTGGCATGTGTGACAAGTGACATACTCCTTGATAAATCTTGTCAAGACATTTTCTCTCTGTTTCTATTGGAACTTCCTTTGATTACAAGTTGATTATTACCTTCTATAGAACCACTTGTAACCAATTCTGCCAACAAAAATGCATGGAGGTGTTGGGCTGATGATGTAATAGTTTATAGATATCTGTAAAGTTGGCAAAAGGAGTTTTCTTTGTTCTTACTCGGATGACCTGTGGAGGTTTCATGACAAATTTCCTTTTCTTTCCAGCAACCATATCTGGATTCTTTTCCCTCGTGATGTTGAACACTCGATTCAGCAGCTCCTCATATGAGTAGTCTTTTTCTGAGCCTGCCCAAGCAGCACCTGTCTGATTCCTGAATGAGATGCCATCATCTTTTTTGCTGTCTTCATCTTCTAGAGCTTCATCTTTCTCTAGTATTTCATCCTCATCTGGGAACTTGACATTCTTCTTTTTCCTTTTCGTATTGCCAAGCATAATGTCAAGGTCATCCTCTGGTTCAGCTGGTTCTGGAACATCACTTTCAGTCATAAGATCCTTTACACCTTCTTCAGCTTCATCAATATCAAATATCTTTTCAGTTTTTTTCTTCTTTTGCTTTTGAGTAAAGAAGGTCAAGTCATCTAGATCATCAGAAGCATCTTTTTTTCCTGCTGTTCTCTTCATCAGCTTCGAAATCTTTGTCCTCAGTTGGCTCTGGCTGCACTTCTTTTGTTTCTGAAGGCTGGGTTTCCTCTGTCTGGGTATCCCCTTCCTTATCTAATATAAAAGGCTTCTTCTTCTTCTTTTTCTTCTTGCTCATGGTAGGATCAAAAATCAGCTTGTCCCCAGATACGGCTGTGGCTCCAGTAGGCTTGGCTCAGATGGGGAGTCAGATGGGTCAGCCCCAGGTTCTGGCAACGGAGCCGCTCCTGCCAATACCTCTCCCACCACCACACTAGGCTTTTGCATGCCTCCCTTTTATGTCTCAGTTCAGATGTGTGTGCTTTGGGTTCTACTCCACGTGTCATCCTGAATTTTGAGTCCCCACATGGAGAGGCATTTTCAAATCCAGAAGGCAAAGACTCTCATATTATGACAGTGACTGTACAATTAACGTGCTTCCCGGAGGCTGGTGTCTCTGTTTCTGCCATTAATGAACGACCCTTTCATTTTAAGCCCGAAGTCCTCCAACCTGTGGAAGAAGGGGTGAGTCAGGTCTTTTTTTCTGTATTTTCAGGACAGTGCTACCCTTTGTGGAGAAGGGAAGATGTGGCTCTATTTCTATGTCAGTTGCATCAGCTTTGTTGTGGTAACTAACCAAGATTTCTACTCAGTCCCTTAAAATTGCTTTTTTCTACTGTATTCGCTGTCTCAGTGAGTGGCACCACTACCCAGTCAGCTAGCTATACAGGCTGAGACATCTTGCCTATCGCTTATCCCTTAAGCCATATTCACTAAATCTTAGAGTTTGCTTTTTAATCTTTTTTTGAAATAGAGTCTTGTTCTGCTGCCCAGACTAGAATGCAGTGGCATGATCTCAGCTCTCTGCAACCCCTACCTCCCAGGGTCAAGCAATTCTCCTGCCTCAGCCTCCTGAGTAGCTGGGATTACAGTCATGTGTCACCTCACCTGGCTAATTTTTATAGTTTTTAGTAGAGGCAGGTTTCACCATGTTGGCGAGGCTGATCTTGAACTCTTTATATCAGGTGATCCACCCACTTCAGCTTCCCAAAGTGCTGGAATTTCAGGCATGAGCCACTGTGCCCGGCCTTAATTATTTCTTAAATCTGACCTGTTTCCCCTACTACCATTGACATTGACATGTTTCGTTTCAGGCATGCCTTGTTTTTCCATCTAAGTTAACATAGTGGCATTTATTTATTGGTAATATAGTACCATTTATTTATACCATTTGTCTAACATGATAACTGATATGATTTGACTGTGTCCCCACTCAAATCTCATGTTGAATTGTAGCTTCCTCAGTTCCCATGTGTTGTTGGAGAGACCTGGTGGGAGGTAATTGAATCATGGGGGCATATCTTTCCTGTGCTGCTCTTGTGATAATGAATAAGTCTCACAAGATCTGATGGTTTTATAAGGGGGAGTTTCCCTGAACAAGCTCTCTTGTCTGCCACCGTGTGAGACATGCTTTCACCCTCCACCATGATTGTGAAGCCTCCCAAGCTACATGGAACTAAGTCCATTAAACCTCTTTCTTCTGTAAATTGCCCAGTCTTGGGTATGTGTGAAAACAGATTAATATAAAAACATGTATTTCCCTGCCTCCATTATGAATTTTATTACTGCCATCCTATTTTTAATTTTACTTTAAGCTTCTTGATGTCAGTCTCCTACTTAAAAGCCTGTGTTCCCCATAATGCTCAGGATGAATTTAAAATATTATGGCATAGTCTACAATAACCTTTAATATCTAATCCTACATACCTGTCCTGGCCTGTGTCCTTTTGTGCTCTCATGTAAACAATTTGTCAGCCATTCCAACTCTTCATAGTCTCCTGAACTTATTCTGTTTTGTGATTTTACATATACTTTCTTTGTCCCTGGAAAGAATTTATCTACTTTCTTTACTTGCCTCAACCCAATCTTTCTTCTAAGAATCAACCCGGGTGTCATAATCTCTGAAAAAGCTCCCTTGATTTTTTGGTCTGACTTTTTTTGTCCTTAGGCTTTACTATATTCTCAAAGCACATTTGCAGACAAATACACCAGCCATTAATGTACTATCCTATGATGGTATGCACTTTATTTTTTAACTTAACTGTCTTCCTCACCAAGCTGTAAGATTTTTTCAGAAGAGGATAGTCTATCGTTTGTTCTTTCATTCCTAGTACTTAGCATAGTAGCTTCCATACAGCAGATATCTATAAATATTTACAGAGGAGTAAAATAAGTACTTATCCTGGTGATGATCCACATGGCTCATGGAGGTGCAGAGACTGGTCTTCAGGTGGTATTCAGTTTAGCTGAGAGATTTGGAAATAAACTATCATTGCTGTATCAAAGAGGGATTGATTCAGGTCTTTGGACTCTGAAAGGTGGGTGGTATAACTTGGCTGAAGCTGTCTTGGTGGAGGCCAAGGGTTTGATTGCCTATGGATCTGTCGGCATTAAAAGAAGAGCTAAGATAAGTCTTGGTTCTTTCATCTGAGAAAAAATTTATCCTAGTCTTAGGGGCTGAGACCCTTATGGAATTGATCACCAAGGGAACCTCTGTTCACACCTCACTCATTTTGGGTTTAAGAAGCTGTAAGTCTAGGATCGTGTTGGAAATAATGCCCAGGATTATTCTCAAGGTGACGAAGAATTCCTGAAATGTATCTCAGTAGGCTGCGGTAATAACTAGGATGGACACAGAGCCCTTTTTGGGACTAGAGAGTAGCTGAATTTCCAGAATACCCAGGATCTCTTCGATTTCTTGACTGCAGTTTGACCAACAACTTGGAGTCGGGCCATAAACTTTGATTTAGGCTCTGTATTAATTAGCATACAGGCTGAGATGCTAGAATAAAGAGACCTCAAAACATGGCTTCTCTGTAACAGCCCAGAAATAGTTGGGCAATCCAGGGTGGATAGGGGGCTCTCCTCTCTGAGGTCATCCACAGATTTGGCTCCTTTCCTCTTATTGCTCTTCTATTCATTAGACCAGGGGGTGGTCAACTTTGTTATGCATTAAAATCACCTGGAGGTTCTGCAGGCTTCCACTGCTAGAGCTGCCGATTCCACTGCTAGAGGTCTCACATGGGCCCTGAGAATTTGTATTTTTCAGAACTGGGTCTGAGAAGCTGTTGGTCTGGGAAGCACACTTTGATAGCCACTGTCCTAAGGTGTGGTCCTTGTCCACTTGGCTGAAGTTGGCTCACTTGAACTCTGCCCATATTCCGACCCTGGAGGAAGAGGGAAAGAAACAGAGCAAGAAGTAAAGCACTCCCACCCGTTTTTAGGGCGAGTCACAGAATTTGCCCATATGGCTTTTGCTCACATTCCTTTGGCAAGATCTTTCTAATAAAACCGTCCACAAGGGAGCCTAGGAAATGAAGCATCTAGCTGGCAGGTCATGATGCCACCTGAAACATGGGGACTCTATTACCAATGGGGAGAAAGAATGGTCTTTACCTATCCCTGCTCACATATGTGAATGTGCATTCATATATCCTCCTATGCCCTAGAACATGGAAGTGGGACAACTTCTGTAGGTTTACAGCAGTTCTCCCAGGATATGAGATGCTCTGAGTACATTTAGGTTCCTTGGTGTCCTCAGACCCACAGACTTAGCTGGTTCGCCATGACAGTGGTGGGCCCAAAACATGGATTTTCTCTGTCCTCCTGCTCCTTCTTCTTTTTTTTCCTCTCTCTGCCTCAGACTTCCCCATTAGGTGACCCAATTTCTTCACAACTGATACTACAGTAACTGACAATTTTACTGATGCTTCTTTCAGTTTTGACAGTGGTTGGCTACTTGAGTAGGAGTAAAATTTTTCCTGTTCTTGTGGGTAGTTGAACTCTTAAACCTGTTACTCCCACCTCAAGCATGACCTTCAAAAACATGAAATTGTTTTAACCAGCCAGATTGTCTGGCACTGAGAGTGAAAGAACTGCATTGTACGAAAAGAAAGATTTCTGATATGTAACAAAAGTGGTCCCTAATATGGATTTCACTGACATATACCCAAAAGCTAGCTAATGTATTTTCTTTATTAAAATTACAATTTGCAGCAGCAGAGTCTACATTTTGTCAATAACAACAACAACAAAACCCCGGTGAACTTGAAGGTTTTACTATCTCTGGGTATTGTCAAAATAGCATTTTCTCTACTTTATTCTCACTTGCTAAGTTTTCATTGCACTAAATTCTATTTCCGTTGAATTTCGTGTAGTATCATTTTCTTTAGAAGAGATTGAGAAAGATTAACACAGTCTATTTTTCTCTCCTGCTAACCTACATCTTCATAAGCCATAAAGCCTAGTCTAGCATCACCAAATTGAACTGTTTTTGTGTGTGTGGCGAAAACACAATTTGAAGCAGAATAGTATTTTTCTGCAAAGGAGAGTAGCTAAGAGCTTAGCCTCTGAAGTCATAGTGCCTGGCTCCCAATCCTGGCTATTATTGTGTGTACTTAAATGTTTTATTTGAAATTTCTGTCTCAGTTTTATCCTGGTAGAATGTAGATGCAAGCATTACATGCCTCATAGAGTGGTCGTGTTAAAGAAATATTCTGATGCTTGTTAAAACTGTAAGGAAAACTTTATTCAAGATTGTTGCAATAGGGGTCATGACTGTCACAATAGTGGGGAGCAACTGAGCTCCCTCTGACTCCAGCAAAAGCAGCTGGGAATTTATAGCCAAAGAACACAGTGTAGGAGATAGTGAATGGAAAATTAAAGGTAGGGGCATTCTTGCTAAACTGTTCTAAAAGAATTCTTGTTAAAGGTAGGCCATGGATTTACACATCAAAGGTGGGGGATAATGAATTTGATTAGACATTAAGGGTGATCATGTATTAAAGATTGGGACATTCTTGCTAAATGGAATTAATAAGATTCATGCTATAACTGGGCTAGGCTAAATAGGCTAGGGCCAGGGTCCCAGCTCAGAAGTGGGTTCATGGGAACCTGACCAAACTTTGGTCAAGGAGGGAATGTTTGTCAGTAGTGAGGCTTAAAGAAGACAGTCATATAACCACATTAAGTCAGTCCTTAGCACATTATAAAGGCTGATTAAATGTTATTCAGTATTATTATTCTTAAAATTAACAATGATTACTTCTCTCTCCATCTTGTGAGCGTGTATAAATTGGGGAATTAATTCATATAAAAATTAAGAGCTAATGCTATTAAAGTGTCCTCTGAGTTTTACAGGAGTAATACTTCCTTTAAGTTTTTCTTTGTCTAGTCTGGTTACCCTGATACGATGATGTGGTAGAAGATGGGATCTGTGGTCACTTGGTGTTTGGGAGCTGTCTCTGAAAATGAGGATGTGAATGGGAATGGAAGATGCCAAAAATTAAGTCATAAAGGAGAGCATGGAAGGCAAGCCCTAAACATGTCCAAACATGGTGATGTAAGATGAAATAATTGGACCTGATGTATGGGATTGATTTGGGGCTAGAGGACTAGCAGACCAGAGAAAGCCAACTGGCCAATTTGGGCAAATATTTAAGTTCCATAGCCAGCAGATCCAAGGATGTGGTTTATACATATTCAGAAAGAGTAGTTGTGGTGCAGTCTAGATTTATTTAAGTGGGAATATAAAAAGACACATACTACTAAATTTTCTGGAAGCTGAAACAGAAATACATTTTCAGTCTGGGGTACCCAAAGCCCAAAAGATACGGTGAGTTATTTTTTTGCTATCATGTTTCTTGTGGTTTTAACTCTTCTCACAATAAATCTGGGAAATACGCCTTCCAGAAAAGTCAGTACTTCCTCAGTTACAAGCATTCCTCAACTATCAGAAAGTAAAATTTAATAACAAGCAGAAATCCTGATCCAGTTTCATTAATGCAACTGTCCATTGCTTCCCTTTTGGGGGACTTGATGTATCTCTGTTGTGAGGGCTGCCTTCAGATGGTACAGGTCCTCTGTTGCCGTTGCCCTCAACGTGCTTGTTCTCTATCTGCACTGCTGTCCTGTGCTGTACAACGCCTGTGTCTCAGTCCCTCTTCACCCAGATCCTCTGCCTATTGAAAGGGACCTATATATTTTGTTCCGCATCCATGTAGCATTATTTTTTAAACAGTTTATTGAGGTATAATATACCTATAGAAAACAGCCCATGCCATAAGTATACAGATGGATTTTTTACACAGTCAATATGTGTGTTCTAGAAGCACCCACCTCACAAAACAGATGTCACCAGAAGCCCAGAAACCTCTCACACATTCCTTGCTACTCACTAACCATCCCTCACCACTGATGCCTCCATTAAAAGTCACCATATCCTGACTTCTAACAGCACAATTCAATTTTTTTGCTTTTTGTACTTGTAATCGTAGAGTATATAACTTTGAGGTCTTGCTTCTTTTGCTTAACGTGTTTGTGAGATTCATCTGTATTGTTGAGTTGCAGAGTGTTTATTCTCATTGCTCTATGTGCTCCATTATGTGACTAACCAGTTTATTATTAAATTGTCACAGGAACTTTGACATTTCCATAGTATCACAATGTTGAACAGTGCCGCTATTTTTTTTTTAAACAGAATTTAAGGCTTTTGCTATTACAAGTGGGCAGTATATTTGGGAAGTGGCAGAGCTAATTTTATAAGTGGTTTTATTGATAACCTTGGGAAGAAAACATTATCCACTGCTCTACCTCTAAAGTATAATCAAGCTACCTCTAATATTTCAATAACAAGGAAAATGATTATTTGAATACACTGTGTACAAGATTTCCTTTGGATTTCCTCCCATTCAGTATTACTGAGGATTGTTCAGCAGCATTCATCAGGAGATGATTATTGACAGGACGTCAATTTGTTATAAGATCTTATCAGGAACAGGGTAGACCATAATTTCAAAACGGATTAGAGATTTAACTGGTCACACAGATGTCTTGCCAAATTTCATTTGTGATATCGTAAGAAAGAAAAAGAACAAGGATAATATTTGAAAATTTCAAAATCTGTTTCCTGAAAATACATAAAGCTTTACTATTTATTTAATTAATCTCCATCCAAAGCTTTTTTTCCATGGGCCCTGCCAAGGGGACTGTGATAAATCACACATGAAAGTTGCATATACTATGATGTTTATGAAGGGGACTCTACATTATTTAGCCACATTAGCAGTCTTGCATGTCTGCACACTAAACACTGGTTATCAATGATTAATGGACAACATGCTTGAACAGTGCTCTCTTACTTGAGCTAATGAACTAAAGAGTTTATTTCATGCTCCATTTCCACAAATAAATGGCTGTAGTGCATAATGTGATAATAATTCCTGATTTCTTTGAAGTGCATTTCCTTGTCTATAATGAACAAATTTTTTAAAAAAAATCAAATTTAGTCAGGTATTGCATTAATGTGATTTTACATGTCAGATAGATTATAAAATGTTGCTGAAATCAAAATGTTTACACTGAAGGGAACAGAGTTGCTAAAATTGAGCAACTTAAAAGGACACCATGAAGAGGTTTAAAAAAGAGCTCATAATAGACTTTTCTCTTACTTTCAAATACCTTCTTGGATAAATTTAAATAAAAAGCTATATATTCTACATATTTATATAATCTCATAAACATTATTATTTCCTTAATCATTATGGTATATTATGTAGCAGAATTATGATTTAGCTTTTAATTAATATTAACTTCAGTGAAGAAGCAGAAATCATGTATTTTGTATACAAAAATATGTGAAACCAGGCCAGGCGCGGTAATCCCAGCCCTTTGGGAGGCCAAGGCAGGTGGATCACCAGGTTAAGAGATTGAGACCATCCTGGCCAACATGGTGAAACCCCGTGTCTACTAATAATACAAAATTAGCTGGGCGTTTGTCACACGCCTGTGGTCCCAGCTACTTGGGAAGCTGAGGTGGAAGAATCTCTTGAACCCTGGAGGCGGAGGTTGCAGTGAGCCAAGACTGCGCCACTGTGCTCCAGCCTGGCAGCAGAGCAAGACTCTGTCTCAAAACTACATATGTATACACAAAACCTTTGTATTGAAGAATAATGTATGGTAGGTAATCACCCCCTATTTTGACTCCTCTCATCTTGACTGCCTTCTAAATCTAAACTGTGGAGTCAGTTCTTCCCCTGCCCTGGATGAAAACTTGGGCAGACCCCATAACATCTCTGGTCACCTTTAGATGACATAAAAGTTTTAATAGTCCCCGGCTCAGTGGCTCACGCCTGTAATCTCAGCACTTTGGGAGGCCGAGGCGGGTGGATCACCAGGTCAAGAGTTTGGGACCATCCTGGTCAACATGATGAAACCCCGTCTCTACTAAAAATACAAAAAATTAGCCAGGCATGGTGACACGTGCCTGTAATCCCAGCTACTTGGGTGGCTGAGGCAAGAGAATCGCTTGAACCCAGGAGGCGGAGGTTAGGTTGAGCCAAGATTGCGCCAGTGCACTCCAGCCTGGGCAACAAGAGCAAAACTCTGTCTCAAAAAAAAAAAATTTTAATAGTCACTAGAGATCATAAATAGCAACTCAATATAGCAATTGATATGATCTGTTGTTTTTAATTATCAAATATCCAAACTTGCTTTAAAATTTAGGCTTCTAATTAGCATTTCTAATTTCCTTTCGTTCTCTTCTCATAAACCCTTTTGCTGGCCCTTCAGGTAGGGAGGAGGTAGGAAAAGGGTTCTCTTTTGATTGGTATTGTCATCCTTCTCTGGCACCTGTGCGCTCTTCTGGGTTCAATAGGTGTTTAAACTCAAGTCTGTTTCTTTTAAAAGCTGGTGAGGTTTCGCCTAAGACAAGTTTCCTTATGGAGGACAGCATATCTAATTTATACAAAGTAATTTACTTCTTTTTAGCTCCATGTAACCCAGCAGTACCTTCGGATTATTTTTCCTGAGATCCATTTTGTACCTCAACTTAGTTATTTGGGCAGGGCCTAACATCAATAAGGCCAGCTTTTTCCTCCTGGTTTTTGAAGGGAAATTCATGCATTCCTGGGGTACAAGCCAGGTACAACTCAGGAAATTCTTCCTTGCTTTGCCATAGAGACAGCTAGCCAGAGTAAATAAAGATGTAGATTGCATAGGTATGAATATACAACAGACCACTAGGCCCTCCAATTGCAGATGACATGTTAAATACTCTGAGGTCCCTCACTGAAATCCTTCTGCCTAAGCAGAAACCCCTATTCTCCTTAGAGTAGGTGGAATTCACAATAGAGCCTCAGTTCTCTTTAGAGAAATGCTTTCTTTCATATCGATCAAATTCAAATCGTTTTGTAACCTAAATATGAGTGAGGGGTTTGAGCTGTGAAATTCTTTGTAAATCATGCATATGTTTTAGCATATCCTTTGGGATGCACCCATGGTCTTTTGCACAGCCAAAAAAATTTTTTTTACATCGTGTTATGCTTATTTTTATAACATTCTTAATAAATCAGGCACTTAACGCAAAGATGAAAACAGTAATTTCCATGGCATAGATTTTATTGAAAGTTGGTGGGAATACAACAAACTCAACAGTTTCTGTGCAGAAAACCTGAATAGATATTTTTTCTAAGTCTTACAAACAGCCAAGTATAGGAAGAAAATGTTCAAAATCATGAATCATCAGGGAAATATAAATCAAAGCCACAATAAGATCTCACCTCACACCCATTATGATGATTATTATAAAAAGACGAGATAAAAAGTGATGGTGAGAATGTGGAGAAATGACCTTTAATACTGTTCATGGGAAGGTAAACTGTTACAACTATTATGGAAAATAGTTTTATTTTCTATTATGGAAAAAAGCATGGAAGTTTCTCAAAAAATTAAAAATAGAACTCCCGTATGATCTAGCAATCCCACTTCAGGGTGTATATCCAAATGAAATTAGTATCTCAAAAAGATGTCTGTACCCGCAAGTTCAGAATAGCCAAGATACAAAAATAACCTATGTATTCATCAATAGATGAATGAATAAACCATCGTGTGTATGTGTATAGAGTAGACACACATACACACACATATATAATGAAATATTATTCATATGAAAGAAGGAAATTCTGCCATTTTTGACAACATTGATGAAGCTGAAGGCAATCATGCTAAGTGAAATACACCAGAAACAGAAAAACAAATACTGTATGATCCCCCTTATATGTAGAATCTGGAAGAGTTGAATTCTTAGAAGCAGAGAGTAGAATGGTAGTTGCTAGGGTCAAAACGTGATGACTATAGTTAACACTACTGTATTCTTGAAATTTGTGAAGAGAGTAGATCTTAAGTGACTTCACACTCCATCCTTCCTCTACACACAAAAGGGTGACTTTGTGGTGAGGATGTCTTAATTAATCTGATTATATAATCATTATACACTGTGTAGGTATATCAAAACATAACATTGTACATCTTAAATATATACAATTTTTATTTTTTAATTACACTTCATAAAGCTGGAGAAAAAGAAAGTCAGATACTTTTTTTTTTTTTTTTGTCTAGGAAACAGTAAGATTTCTGCTTCTGGCCATGATAGAGTAATAGAAACCAGATTTACCCTCCTGCCTGAAATAACATTAACAAAAACAAGACAAAATACATCAAAGGACTGTTTTCAGACCTTTAACAATAGGCAACATAGGGCAGAAACTCCTGAGAAAAGGGAAACAAATGATGAGAAGGGAAAAGCTGAACTCCATGCCTCAGTATATTTTCTTCAGTTTCCAGGCTATAGCGAAAGCTGAAAAAATTAATCATGAACACATGAGCATTATAAGACATGTTGAAGGAAGTCTTCAGGCAGAAGTACAATGATATCAGATGGGAATATAGATCTAAAGAGAGGAATAAAGAGCACCAGAAAATGTGAATATATGGGCAAGGATAGCAGAGTTGAAAGCTATTCCAAACTCTCCACTGAAGCCCAGTACATAGGGATATACTGATTAACCAAGAAGGAAGGAACCATACTAACAACTGTTTTTCATTGTTTTTGTTTTTTCCTTATTTTTCAACTTTTATTATAAATTCAGAGTGTACATGTGCAGGTTTGTTACCTGGCTGTATAGTGTGATGCTGAAGTTCGGGGCAGGAATAATCATGTCATCCACGTACTAAGCATGTTACCCCACAGTTAGTTTTTTTAACCTTTGCCCCTTCCTTTTCTCCCACCTCTAGAGAGAAACATCTTTCCAGTGTTTATTGTTGCCATCTTTATGTCCATGAGTACCCAACGTGTAGCTACCACTTATAAGTGAGAACATGTGGTATTTGGTTTTCTGATCATATGTTAATTCACTTAGGATAATAGTATTCAGCTGCATCTGTGCTGCTGGAAATATCGTGGATGCATACTATTCCATGGTATGTATCCAGTCCATTATTGATGGGCACCATGTCTTTGCTATTTTGAATGGTACCACAATTAATATGAGAGTACATGTGTCTTTTTGATGGAATGATTTGTTTTCTTTTGGATATATACCTAGTAATAGGATTTCTGGGTCAAATGGTAGTTCTGTGAGAAATCTCCAAAATTCTTTCCACAGTGGCTGAACTAACTTATCTTCCCACCAATGGTGTATAAATGTTCCTTTTGCTATGCAGCCTCACCAACATCTGTTGTTTTTGACTTTTTATTAGTAGCCATTCTGAATGATATAAGATAGTATCTCATTATGGTTTTCATTCATGTTTCCCTGATGATTAATTATGTTGAAAATTTTTTCTTTTATGTTTGTTTGCTGCTTGTATGTCTGATTTTGAGAAGTGTCTGTTCATGTGTTTGGCCCATTTTTAAATGGGGTTATTTGTTTTGTGTTTGTTCTATTATTTGAATTTCTTATGCATTCTGAATATTAGATCTTTGTCTGATGCATAATTTGTGAATATTTTCTCCTATTCTGTAAGTTGTTTGTTCACTCTGTCAATAGCTTCTTTTTCTGTGAAGAAGCTCTTTAGTTTATTAGGTCTCTCTTGTCAATTTTTGTTTCTGTTGCAATTGCTTTTGAGGATCTAGTCACAAATTCTTTCCCTTATTTCCCAAGGCCAGTGTCCAAAATGGTATTTCCTAGGTTTTCCTCTAGGATTCTTTTTTTGTTTGTTTCAAACTGTTTTTTATTTTTTTAAATTATTTTTATTGCATTTTAGGTTTTGGGGTACATGTGAAGAACATGCAAGATTGTTGCATAGGTACACACGTGGCAGTGTGGTTTGCTGCCTTCCTCCCCATCACCTATATCTGGCATTTCTCCCCATGCTATCTCTCCCCAACTCCCCACCCCCTACTGTCCCTCCCCTATTTCCCCCCAAGATTCTTTTTAAAAAAATTATACTTTAAGTTCTGGGGTAGATGTACAGAACATGTAAGTTTGTTATATAGGTATACATGTACCATGATGCTTTGCTGCATCCATCAATCACCCTGTCATCTTCATTAGGTATTTCCCCTAATGCTATCCCTCCTCTACCCCCATAGCCCCTGCTATTCCTTCCCTAGCCCCTCAGCCCCTGATAGGCCCCAGTGTGTGATGTTCGCCTCCCTGTGTCCCTGTATTCTCATTGTTCAATACACACATATGAGTGAGAATATGCAGTGTTTGGTTTTCATTTGATGCCTTACATTTAAATCTTTAATCCATCTTGAGTTGATTTTTGTATATGATAAAATATAGGGGTCCAGTTTCATTCTGTATATAGCTAGCCAGCTATTCCCATACCATTTATTGAATAAGGAATTATTTTCCCATTACTTATTTTTGTCAACTTTGTCAAAGATAGATGACTGTAGGTGTATGGCTTTATTTCTGGATTCTGGATTCTGTTCCATTGGTCTATGTGTCTGTTTTTGTGCCAGTACTATGACTATGCTGTTTGGGTTACTGTAGCTTTATAGAGTAGTGTGAAGTCAAATGTGATGCATCTGGGTTTGTTGTTTTTGATTAGGATTGCTTTGGCTATTCAGGCACGCTCGCTCTCTCTCTCTCTCCCCCTCTCTCTCTCTCTTTTCTTTTTTTGGTTCCATATACATTTTGGCAGAGTTTTTAGCAGTTCTGTGAAAAGTGACACTGGTAGTTTGATAGGAAAAACATTGGCTCTGTAGATTGCTTTGGGCAGTATGGACATGCTAATGATATTATTTCAATCCATGCACATGAGATATTTTTCCATTTGTTTGTGTTAGCTACAGTTTCTTTTAGCAGTGTTCCGTAGTTCTTTTTATAAAGATCTTTTACCTCCTAGGTTTTATGTATTCCCGATATTTTATTTTACTTTTTGTGACTATTTTAAATAAAATTGTTTTCTTGATTTGGCTCTTGGCTTAAACTATACTGGTGTATAGAAATGCTACTTTTTTTTGTACATTGATTTTTGCATCTGAAATCTTGGTAAAATCATTTATCACTTGTTACAGCCTTTTGTCAGAGTCTTTAGGGTTTTCTCTGTATAGAATTATGTCATCAGTGAACAGAGATAGTTTGACTTCTTTTTCTATTTGAATGCCTTTTATTTCATCCTCTTGCCTGATTGGCTAGCACTTATAGTACTATCTTGATTAGGAGTGGTGAGAGTGGTGGACACCCTTGTCTTATTTCTGTTCTGTAGGAGAATGCTTCTACTTTTGGTTCAGTCAGCATGATGTTGGCTATGGGTTTGTCACAGATGGCTCTTACTATTTTGAGGTACATTTCTTTGAAGACTTGTTCCTTGAGGGTTTTTATCATTAAGGATGTCGGATATTTTTTTTGAAAGGGTTTTCTATATATATTGAGATAATCATATAGGGTTTATTTTTTATTTCTGTTCATGTGGTGAATTATATTTATTGATTTGCATATGTTGAACAAATTTTTGAATCTCAGGAATGATGTCTGCTTTGTCATGGCGAATTAACTTTTTGATGTGCTATTGAATTCAGTTTGCTATTATTTTGTTGAGGATTTTTGTGTCTATGTTTATTGAGGATATTGGTCTGTAGTTTTTGTTGTTGTTGTGTCTTTTCCAGGTTTTGTTATCCAGGTGATACTGACTGTAGAATGAGTTAGGGAGGAGTTCCTCCTGCTCAATTTTTTTTTCTTTGAATAATTTCAGTAGAATTGGTACCAGCTCTTTATTTTATATCTAGTAGAATTCAGCTGTGAATCTATCTGGTCCAGGGCTTTTTTTCATTGATAGTTTTTTTTTTTTAATTATACTTTAGGTTCTGGGGTACATGTGCAGATCATGCAGGATTGTTGCATAGGGACTTACATGGCAAGGTGGTTTGCTGCCTCCATCCCCCGTCACCTATATCTGGCATTTCTCCCCATGTTATCCCTCCCCAACCTCCCTACCCCCGTGCTGTCTCTTCCATAGCCCACCCTACAACAGACCCCAGTGTGTGATGCTACCCTCCCTGTGTCCATGTGTTCTCATTGTTCAACACCCACCTATAAGTGAGAACATGTGGTGTTTTATCTTCTGTTCTTGTGTCAGTTTGCTGAGAATGATGGTTTCCAGACTCATCCATGTCCCTACAAAGGACACAAACTCATCCTTTTTTATGGCAGCATATTATTCCATGGTGTATATGTGTCACATTTTCCTTGTCCAGGCTATCATTGATGGGCATTTGGGTTGGTTCCAGGTCTTTGCTTTTGTAAACAGTGCCGTAATGAACATACGTGTGCCTGTGTCTTTATAATTGAACAATTTATAATCCTTTGGATAATGGGATTGCTGGGTCAAATGGAATTTGTGTTTCTAGATGCTTGAGGAATCACCACACTGTCTTCTACAATGGTTGAACTAATTTACACTCCCACCAACAGTGTAAAAGTGTTCCTATTTCTCCACATCCTCTCCAGCATCTGTCTCCAGATTTTTTGATGATCGCCATTCTAACTGGTGTGAGATGGTAGATACGTTTTTAAATTACTGACTCAATTTTGGAACTTGATATTGGTCTGTTCAGCCTTTTAATTTCTTCCTGATTCAATCTTGAGAGACTGTGTGTTTCCAGGTATTTTTGCATTTTCTCTAGACTTTTTTAGTTTGTGTGCATAGAGGTGTTCATAATAGTTTCTGTGAATCTTTTGTATTTTTGTGGGATCAGTTGTAATGTCACTTTTGTCATTTCTGATGGTGCTTATTTGCATCTAGTCTCTCTTTTTTTCTTTGTTAATCTAGCAAGTGGCCTCCTTATCTTGTTTATTTTTTCAAAGAACCCACTTTTGGTTTTGTTGATTCTTTGTATCAATATTTGTCTTGATTTCATTCAGTTCTATTCTGATTTTAGTTATTTACTTTATTCTCTTAGCTTTGGGATACGTTTATTCTTGTTTTCTAGTTCCTCTAGGTGTGATTTTGGATCATACCTACCTAACAAGTCTTTAGGAAAACTGACAGATTGCATTGTACCAAAGTGGCCAAAATTTTCAAACCAATCTTCATATCTACAAAGTGGTTCAATATTACCCATGTCTACCCAGAAGGACAAAATTAACAATAATGAAAATTGAAGTTGGTAACATGCAATATTCATTACTGTTCAGACCTGTGTTCTACATGTTTAAGAATAAAAAACACAGCAAAAATTTTTTGTTGTCTATTTTTAATATGTTGCCCAAACATAGTGAATATTGGAAAAGCACTTTAAGCATTTCATGATACTCAGTTTTGGACAAAGTGTCTTTACTATAGATGGCTGGGAGACAATTGGAGTCTATTGGTTTGCCTGGTACATAGATTGGAGAGAAGAAGTTATCTTTTGGTCTGGGAGTCAGTAGTTTTTTGGTCTGGGAGTCAGTGTTGTAAAATCAGAACTCAATGCAAGTGAACTTCATGGTGCTCAGTGTGGATATAGCTCCTGGCACCTTCTAGAAACATCTTTACTTTTCCATAATATAACACAATAAATAATGTCATCTTTGAAATACTACAATTATGGAAATAATGCAAGGCCAAAAATTTTCTTTCCAGTATAGTTAATGTGGTTTTATTGAAGAAAAGGATAAGCTTTCTGTATCTTAACTTATATGAATAAATGGTATTTTAATATAAAAAATTTTAATTATATACAATTTAATTATCTTAACACTGTATAAAGTTCTCCAGACACTAGAAAAAGGCCCATTCAAAATACTTCATGGAGAGCAATTCCGTATATATTGCCTCACATATATTTGAAACTGCCTTATTAAATTTGGCTTAAAGCTGCCTCTGTAAGTAGCAAAAAGCAACCTATCTTCTTATGTAAACAAACTGCAACCTAACTTAATAATATATACTTGTAACAAGTAATTGAGTCTTAGCCAATCATAGTAGCTGGGCTTCAGCAAATCACAGGCTGCCAACTGATTAGCCCATGTCCATATAAAGCAAATGCCTCATCAAACCAGGCCCGATAAGGCCCAAATGTGAAGCTGTAATCAACCATGCTGTTTCTGTACATCACTTCCTTTTTCTGTCTGCAAATATTGCTTGTCTACACTGATTGGTGGAGCTCCTTGAGCTTCAACTTGTTCGGGGTGCTGCCTGATTCATGAATAACATTTGCTTAAATAAACTCTGCTAAATTTAATTTGTCTGAAGTTTTCTTTCTAAATATAGCTCATGTTAAACTTTTGGAGTGTCAGTGATTACTTTCCCACAAATATCAATTTTGGAAAATTAAAAATTTCAAATCTAGAAATATTTCAACACAGAGTGGTAGGCATTATAATATGAATTTTGAAAACTTGTTTTAATTTGAATTTTTCCTTTGAATTACTGAATTTTTATGCAACCACAATATTTTTATAGTCATTTTTTTGTTTCTTTTTCTTGCTAGCTTGTGATTTCCTGGACAGCAGGGCGTCTTACTCATCTTTACATTTCCAGCAGCTCATATAGTGTTTCTTGATAAATAATAGAAAATAAAAAATATCTTTTGGAAAGATCAATCATTTTGAATTTGATCTTATTAGTCTGCACATAGTCTCTATCAGTAACATCATTATGGAATCATGAATATTAATAATTACATATTTTAAAAATCCGATTACATCATAACTGTGAATGATATAGGAAGAACATGTTACAATCTGAGGCTGAAAGAAGCAGCATCACCAGTTCATCGAGGTAGGTCAGTATACAGACATCCAGCATTTAGATAGCATTTCTTCTTTTTAAAGCATTGGAATAAACACTTGGAGTAAGAGAATTGGCATGTTGGAAATAAAACTCAGTATGCTTAAAGACACTGATTTCCAGACAACTCAATGATATTAATAATACAAGTATTAAATAAAAGTATTTTCCATTTTACATTGTGAAACTTTTTTCCTTTTCATGACAATTTTACATGAAATGTTGAAATAACTATATAGCTCTCTTCATCATTTTAACACTTATGTGATTACAGGAAGTTTATTCTTTAGATAAATGTCTTATTTAAGTCATAATTTACTTTGGGAATAAAGTGTATTTGTTTAAATGGGTATAAATTTTATAATCTTTTGCCATCTTTATTATGCCGAGTTGGCTAAACATACACTAACTAGTCAGAAGAACAACAGGGTGCAAGGGCAATGCATTTTGCTCTGTCTTTGAAAATAACATAGCCCTCTCTCTTCATTTGAAAAACTGAAGCCGAGTGCGGTGGCTCAAGCCTGTAATCCCAGCACTTTGGGAGGCCGAGGCGGGTGGATCACAAGGTCAAGAGATCGAGACCATCCTGGTCAACATGGTGAAACCCCGTCTCTACTAAAAATACAAAAAAATTAGCTGGGCATGGTGGTGCGTGCCTGTAATCCCAGCTACTCAGGAGGCTGAGGCAGGAGAATTGCCTGAACCCAGGAGGTGGAGGTTGCGGTGAGCCGAGATCACGCCATTGCACTCCAGCCTGGGTAACAAGAACGAAACTCCATCTCAAAAAAAAAAAAAAAAAGAAAGAAAAGAAAAACTGAAAACATGCATCTAGTATAGCTTTTACAACAAAGGGGATTTACTCGCTAAGGTAAAAGTAAAAGTAAATAACATACACACATCTCACCTTTTTTGTTTCATTATTAATATTTCAGTTAATTTTGAAAAAGTTATCATGTTGTATGTCCTGGTCTCTGGCGTCAATTTACCACACCCAGTTGAGAAGAAGGGATTGTTAGACAATTATGTTCTTATTGCCTTTTGTACTAGAGTTGTAATCAATGATCCAGCAAGCAATAAAAAAGTCATTTCTAGTTATTGATAAACGTTTGTGTAGTAGACAAATATCTAGAAGGCAGAATAGCAAATTAAGGAAAAAAACCTTTCAACAGACCAGTTAGCAGTAGGGCTTTAAAAAAAAAATTGTAGTTCCAAACTGTGGACTTACACCATAGGATTGAATAGGGTCTTTGGTTTTTGTGTTTATAAATTTATATCTCACTGACTTTGCTAGTACATTTTCCAAAACAGTATTCATTTATGTTGGTTACCATAGAAACTAAAAGTGCTCCATTCCTATGTAGTTCTTTACAAATTCCCTCCCCTTTCTTGCTTTTCAAGTCTGCTAAATTGCTTTACGTGGCATTTCATGTAGAATAACCTTTGTTTTCTTAAATCTTTCATGAAACAAAGCTTCATAACTTCAAATGTGTTACTTTATATTAATTGAAATTGTAATTTTGAATTGTGAATTTTGCTAAAAAATGACTAATTGAATAAAAAAATTGTTTTTTAAATAAAATCTATATATCAGTAGACAGTTTTAGAATAACTCTAAATGTTGCTTTGTTAAACAAAGAAGAAAAAATTAAGAATAATTTTCATAATCAAAGGGTGAATATTTTGGCAAGTGTTATAATCAGCTAGACAGGAAGCAGTTATTAGTAACTATTGTGGGCCCGGCTTTATGATGGGCTTGAGGGAATACCAAGACTTGGAAAATGGAGTCATCTTCAAAGTTTTTACAAATCAATTCAACTGCAGAGCCTATAAATATAGTAAGTGGTAGAAATTAAAATTTTAAGTCCCGTCACTTGAGACATATGCAGAATATATGTTCACGTTACACAGTGATTAAATGCACTAGTCATATGCATCTGTAAGACATGTTCTCACCACCAATATTTCTTTTCCTGTATAGGTTTTGATGCCAGGTTGCTTCCCTTTCCTGCATCATTCTCCCAATAATATTAAGGCAGCATGTACAGCTGAATGAGAACGTTGGACTCATTATCTAGGAAACCAGAAATGTAGCCCTATCATCATCACGATATAGCTGTGAATCTGTGCACCCTTGAGTAAGTCACTTTATTTCACTCACCTTTATTGTTCAAATCAATAGCATGAGAAATTAGATGAGGGTTCTTTAAGATCTTGTGTCATGCTAGGAATCTAATTCTGATTCTGTTATCCTAAAAATCTATTTTTAGATAGTATTGCGGCATTTTGGAATTCTGAGTGATCTATATAAAGTACCTGTTGGAAGTCCCTGGAGTCCCTTGAGTCCCTGGGAGTGACAGCTGGGTGAAAGAGCCGTAGACAGGCCTCTGAGTCTGGGTTGTCTCGAGGTTTCAGTGTGATGACAAGAATGCAGAATGGCCACATTTTAAGAGCTGTTTTCCAATACAGACGGAACTCTGAAAAGCGGCCTTGTGATTTGGCCATTAGGTATCCACTGTCTAGGTACTTTGTGGGTTAACTAGTATATTCTTCTACCAAAAAGCCCTTTTTTAAAATTTGGAAACATCAGAAGCTCAGAATCCATCTATTTTTCACATATACAATGGAAAACATCTTAGTGTCTACAACGTATTTTCCCTAAAGCCTTATTTTAAGTTTTCAGTAGATAGAATCACTCTCCAGCAATTATCAACATTTAAGAATTATTGGAATAATGCTAGGTTTGCCCATGTCTTCACTCTCATTGTGACTATATATTGTCTCAGTTTCACAAATTTATTTTGAGCAATAACATAGCAGATGTGAAAATATTTTGTAAACTAGACAGTATTATAGAAATTAGATGATTGCTAATAATATATGTTTTGGTGGTGGTGTTGGTTTTTCGGTTTTTTTTTAACCATCCAGAAACTATTATCATTCTAATCACAGTAATTTTACTTTAGTAAAATTAAGGTAGTAACTGGCAAATACTTCTTGCACACCTTTATGTCTTTCTCTAAATTGCATTCACTGTCACGTGATTCTATAGCACAGTGTCCTCAGCCTCTTTTCTGAATGTGGCTTAAACCTGACTCTTCCTTGAAGACTCTGCCTCCCTCTCAGACTTCTCACGGTTAGCTGTTTTCTCTTTTATATCCCTCATATCACTGGCCTGGAGTTCAGGTCTCCTTTGTTTCTCATTACCGTTTCCATACCTTTTACCTCTTTCTTTACTATAACCACACTCTCCCTCCTCCCAATCTACACTCATTGTATTCTTTGTCATTATATGATACTACTCTTTAACAATATGGAACTTATTATGTACCACATATTATTCTAACCACATAATAGATATCCCTTTATTTAATCTTTACCATTATCTCCATCTGGCACGCAAAGTAACTGAGGTACAGAATTAAGTCACTTGCCTGAGGTCATAGGTTTAGTAAGAAGCAGAGCTAGAACTCAGGTGTTGACAGTGTGGCTCCATTGTTCGTGCTTTATCTACGCTGCCTCCATCTCTACTGCTTCTGGCTCCATCTCACTCCACCCTATCACTCTGATTTATTTCTCTTCAAATCACTTTTTACCACCTCAAATATTAAATATTTGTCTATTGACTTATTATTGGCCTTACCCTACCAAAATGTCAACTTTGAAAGCAGAGACTTTGTAATTTTTTTCAGTGCTCACCAGTGGCCATAATATAGTAGGCATTTGGTGAAATTAGCTGGCTGTCGTGGCGTGCACCTGTAATCCTAGCTACTTGGGAGGCCTGAGGTGGGAGAATCACTTGAACCCAGGAGGCAGAGGTTGCTGTGAGCTGAGATCATGCCACTGCACTCCAACCTGGGTGACAGAGTGAGACCCTGTCTCAAAAAAAAATGTTTGGTGAATGAATGAATGAACTAAACAGTGGACCATGTGTTTCTATGCTAGAGCTGAGACACTGCAGACTGTCTGCTTTGCAGGCAGGCTGGTTCTCTGTCAGGGTTTGCCAATAGGGGCAACTAGAAGTTTGCAAGGATAAAGGAGGTAGGGGTACTCATGCCTGCTCCCTCCAGCATTTCCCCAGTGAAGCTTCTTTACCTCGGAAGCGGTATCAGTTCCTTCCACAGCTGCTGTGGATACCAAACTGCAGTTTTTCTAACACCCATGTAACCAGCCTTATTATGAGTGCTCAGGGACACCAGTGCCAGCTGAACAATGCACCTTCCTCAGAGATCTTATCTCAGTTCCAAGGGTCCCTTCTCCAAGCATCTAAGTTGTATCATTACAACCTTTCCCCCTTTTTATTCCCAGCTGCTGGAGCTGGTAGCTGCTCTTTGTATTACTATCCCAATGATTTCTTAATATTCCTTTTTGTGTCTTTTCAGTTTTTCAATACATGCTTAGTAATTTTTTATGTTAGATTCTCTCTGTGTTAATAACTGGCATGGGTTTTGTCTCCTGTCTCCCAACCAATACAAAACTAGTACTAGGAGTAGTGTCAAAAAACAGACCTTCAAAGATGAGATATGTGGATTGCATTGTGTGTACCTGAGTTTGCATACAGTGCTGAGTTCTGTGCGAATGTGTAATGAGATATTAGTAATATATGGTGTCATCAGGATTATTAAAATTTTCATCTGCTGTTAATTGTGTGAAAGTGTCTAAAAATCAAGTGCATTGGTAGCTCCTGACCATTATGGAAGTAATGACAACTACAAGCACTGTGGTATGGAATGGTTTTCTTCAAATGCACTGGAGAACTCACAGAAGAAATTCGAACCCAGGTCTCTAAGCTTTCAGCCAAAGTCATTATCAGAGAACAAGAGAACTGCTTTAAAAATATCTCTTGTTTCTTATAGCTTGCTGAAAATCAGGCACAAAATTTAATTGTGCAGGTTGCAGAATTACAGCATAAGTTGCAATCTTGCCAAATCTCTTATGTGGTAGAGAATTGACTGGAAAGGAGTGAAACCTTGAGACTTGGAGTAGGAACTTCTGAGTGGATTTATGCTGAGCATGAGGTTTAGTCAATGGCTATTTCCATGAAAACTAATAGAAATCAGAGGGAAAAACAATAGTACTTTAAATGATTAATAGTAAAACTGCAGTACACATTAATGTTCTTAGTAGAGGGATCTTTATCCAGTAGGGGTCAGCCCATATGTCACATTGTCTCTGTCCAGTGAGTCACTGGAAATGGGAATGTTTATTTGAGTCTGTCAACACTGAAAAATGGTGTCAGTGGGCTGAACTGGTGGAAACCATTACCGAAAGCTCTCTTGTGATTCATGGCGTCTGATGTGCTATAGCAGCCAATCTGCTTGCCATCAGCAGCTGTCAGAATGCCTCCCTGCTTCATTGCTCACATTTATATGTGTAAAACTCCTAGTCTTGCTCCTTGCTTTTAGTCACCGTTTTACTGTTTTATACCACATTCTCATTCATTCTGAGGTGGAAGAGCCACAGTCTGCACCACCTGCTGCATGTGCAGATACAGAATAAGGCCCCAGTCATGAAATCTTTTATTGGAATAAGTACATGGTGGGGAGTTGTAATGTTGACTGTATGGTAATATCAACCCATGAGAGAAGAATTATTCTTCTAATTCCAATTATGATTCTAATTCCAAGGTCTACCCATTTAATAGTAATTAAATAATAACCAGATTAAATAATAATAGTATTACAACTATTAAATAATAATAGTAATTATATGGGTAGACCTTGGAATTAGAATCATTTTGAAATCTGGTTTAGGTACCCACTAGCTGGGTAAATTTGGGCAAGTTAACTAAACTCTCTGACCAGTTTCTTCATCTATAAAATGGCAATAATCATACATTTATAGAATTTCATAAGAATTAAATGAAATAATGGAAAAGTCAATGTAGTAGGTTTTTATTGCTGCTCTACCAAATTACCACAAATTTCATGGCTTCAAACAGCACAGCTGTGTTCTCTGATAGTTCTGAAGGTCAGAGGTCAGAAAGGAATCTTACTGGGGGATAAAATTAAGGTATCAGCAGGGCTGCATTGCTTCGGGAGACTCTATGGGAGAAGTCATTTATTTTTCTAGCTTCTAAAAGCCACTTGTATTTTCCCTGGCTCATGGCTCTTCTTCTACCTTCAAACAGAGTAGCCAACACCATAGCATCTTCAAAGCTCTCCTTCTGTGCCTTCCTTTTCTTCTTATAAGAACATTTGGCCCAGTCAGATAATTGAGGCTAATCCCCTCATATCAAGGTTATCTGATTAGGAGTCCTAATTCTCCTTTGCCATATACACTAACATATTCACAGATTCTGAGTATTAGTACATGGACATCTTTGGGAGGGACATTATTCTGTCTACCACACTCAAATATTTGTTAAATAATTTCTATGATATGCTTAGTACTGCCCCTGACACATAGTAGGCCATTAATAGAGATTTATATTTTTAGTATTGCCCAAAGTTCTAAAATATTTCTTTAGATAGTTGGGAAAAGGAACATAAGTAATGTGGGAGATTTAAGCAAATGGTGACTAGCATACGGATGAATCTATTTATTATTGAATGAGGAGAGCACTGGTCACCTATGGGTTTTCCCTGGGGTCCATCTTGGACTCTCTTCTTCTGCAAGCTTTATCTGAATTGTCTCATAAGGGACAGCCCCTATCCTTTAAACAAAATCAGTAAGTCTGTTGTCATTTTTTAAAGTTCCACCAGGTAAACATCACTGGTATTTGTCTGGTTGAATATAAATGTTAAACATGTATTTGTTATTGTTAATCCTGCATCTTAATATTCTTGCAGACATCTGATCTCCTTAAACTGAGAAATTGCTCTCTAAAAAAACCTTAAGTTGGTCTGGCAAAATTGTGTTTTCCTTATTATCTATTCTTCTTATTTTTACATACTAGAAACTTGTACGTTGGTATGTTGGTTTAATATTTAAATATATATATACACGTATATAACAGAGGTCTCAGTGTGTTAGTATGTTTGGGGTAATTTTCTATGGTATAATAAAACCTTGAAAAAGCTGTGCAATGGGCTATGAGCCTATGTTTATTTGCAGGATCTTCCACCCCGTTTTTACCTTGTGTCACCTCTTTCCCTCTTTTAAAGATCTTTAGTATCTACATGTTTTCTTCCTTTTTGTCACTATCAAAGCCTGTTCTGAAAAAAGGAAAACCCACAGAAATGCCATTTGTAAACTTATTATAAATGTTTTTCTTCTCTGAAGGATATTTGCATGTTAGACTGCATCTCTTATGTAATGCCTTTGTTTCTTATTAAAGAAACTTTCAGTATCAGAATTAGGGGAAGGCTTTTATGTTTACAATCACATATGTGTGGAACTAATCCACCATACAGACTGTGTACACTCTCTGATTTTTGCAATCTGGATCCAATCCCGTTTTTGGAAACGTAGAAATTTCTATTCCCTCTTATTTGATGCAACATCAATATTCAGTCTGCCTCAAAATACTTGATTTCAAGTAATGCCTGCTTGAAATCTCTGTGGGTTGAGCTTGTTGTGATTTGATCTCTGTTAATTGATTTGGCATTCATTCTGAAGCTGCCATTGGAAAATTTTGTTTTACTAACTCTTTTAAAACAACAGAACACAAATCAGAAGGGTGGTGGTATAGTTGCTTGTTTGTATGTATGACTGAAGCAGAAAACTTGTACGTAGAGTTGAGGGGAGGATGCTTTCTAGTTTTTCCAACTGAATCATCCAGATTTTCTCTCAAACCCCGTGGGCTTCATACGTTAAAAGATTTAGCTGTGCACTGAATGCAATACAGTGTAATGTCATGCTGAAATTCAGAAGAGTGGGGATCCTATTCCCTCAGTCTGCCTTTTATTGCTGTCAGTGTTTTCCAGTGTGACTCGTGGTGCCAAGTAGTTAGGAACAATGTTATCATCAGACAACAGTGCTTGGGTTTTAATGCTTTGTAATGCTAGAGCTGACAAGTCATACTTTTAGAATGAATCTCCAGAGTCATGTGCTATGCTCCATTTGTGTGTGCAGTAGTCTCTGTTGTCCACGGACAGCTTCGACCTTTCAGCAAGAGCTGAGCATGCCCAATATAAGGACTTATGTTGTTCAGCTGAGCTAGAACTTCCATCCATTGTGCATTCAATCCCTTAAACAAAGGGTTATTTCAAATGTCTTCATTTGGTAGGAGTATATTTTTTCTCAGTTGCTCTAATGCTACCTTTGTTATGTGTATGTAAGGCTGTATACTTTCATGAAGAGTTGATGTAGATATTTTTAAACCTACTTGACACCTTGGGGCTATTTAAATCAAGCAAATGCTAAAAGGTAATTGAGGTGTGTTGTTTCTGTGGGCAAATATTCAAAGGGCATTCAAGCTTTGGGGTCACATGTAATTTGGATAAAACACAGCTATACCTCAGATCCTACCATCTTATTTGCAAAAATTCTAGTCCAAGATTGTCTCCTTTAACCTTCTTTCAGTGAACTTACACGGGGCAGAGGAGTCAGAAGGTCAGTTTATTCTGGATGGGGCAGTGGATTTTTCACAAGTATAATCTAACTGTAATATGTTTTTTAGAGAAACTTCTGGTAGATATATTTATGAAAATGACCTGTAGTCATCCATGATCTAAAGTTAGAATGAATAGAAGGGATAACTATATCCTTTTAAAGTTCTTTCTCAGCAAGTTCATAATTTGTCCCTGGGGGATTTTTTTCTAAGAATTTTTTTTTTTTTTGAGCATGTTTAAAAACTTTGGTCTTCTTTTTCTAATAAATTTTTTTTTTTTTTTTTTTTTTTTTTTTTTTTTTTTTGAGACGGAGTTTCGCTCTTGTTACCCAGGCTGGAATGCAATGGCGCGATCTCTGCTCTCCGCAACTTCTGCCTCCTGGGTTCAGGCAATTCTCCTGCCTCAGCCTCCTGAGTAGCTGGGATTACAGGCACGTGCCACCATGCCCAGCTGATTTTTTGTATTTTTAGTAGAGACGGGGTTTCACCATGTTGACCAGGACGGTCTCGATCTCTTGACCTCGTGATTCACCTGCCTCGGCCTCCCAAAGTGCTGGAATTACAGGCTTGAGCCACCACGCCTGGCTCTAATAAAGAATTTTTAATAGCCTTTCAAATTGCTGAATTTGCACTTTCAATCATTTTTTTTTCTGCTTGAGCATTTCTGCTTCTGTATAATTAGAAAAATTCAAAGCAGAGCTTATACTTTTCGAATTTCTGTCAAAACAATGTTCTATTTTAAACTATATAATATTAAATAAAAAGTTTTTAAAAGTACTGTTGGACTAAACAGAGATTTTTATTCAAAGTGTTCATTCAAATTACTATACATGGAACATTTGAGCGTGTTCATATATCATTTGTCTAAGGAGAAACTAAAGTTAGGAGGAGTTCAATAAGTTACCCAAACAGGTATGAAAATTTTCATTAATATATTTGATTAACTCTGATATTCTCTCAATTGGGAGAGGTAATGTTTTAGATTTAGAGATAATCTGGAGGAGTAATTTAATGCTTTATTATATATCCATTTTGTTGACAAAAACCACTTGATTGGTTTTATATATGCTGAGTTGTGAGTCTACATATGGAATTTTGTTAAATTCTCTTTGTTTTCTCAGGAGAGATGGAAAGGAGAAAAAAATGTTAAGTCGGTATAGGGATTGTAAGTCTTTAGATAAAAATTGGAATGTTAAGACCTCATATTGATAATTAATGGCTGCATATAGGAATGGCTTTTTTTTTGAGTGGGGGATTAGAAGTAGGTTCAGATTCTAATGTCATAACTTTGTGGTTTGAACAAAAAAGGAGCAGAACCCACCTTGGTAAGGAAATTACTCTGTGTTCGGGCGTGGGGGCTCACACCTGCAATTCCAGCAGTTTGGGAGGTTGAGGGGGGCGGATCACTTGAAGTCAGGAGTTCATGACCAGCTTGGCCAACCTCTTGAAACCCCGTCTCTACTAAAAATACAAAAATTAGTCAAGGGTGGTGGCTTGAGCCTGTAATCTCAGCTACCTGGGAGGATGAGGCAGAAGAATCACTTGAACTTGGAGCTAAGCAAGCTTATAATTATTTAGATAGAATTAACATAGATCTCCCCCTGGCCAACTTGACCTACATATAATAACATCCCCAAATCCCTAAATTTATGTAATATGTGCATCATTCACTGGCTTTGCAGGAAAATGCTCAATTTGTGTAACTTAAGAAGAGTTTACTAAGAGAACTAATTACAAACATCTGTGAAGAGTATAGTGTTAAACCATGCGCTCTGGATGAAGAGACTCCCCAGACAGGCTTTGTGTGAGCAACATGGCTGTTAATTCACCTGGGTGCAGGTGGGCTGAGGCCAAAAAGGGCATCAGCAAAGGGTGGTGGGATATGAGTTGATTTTATAGGTTTGGGGTGGGCAGTGGAAAGTTACAGAAGCTACTTTAGCGTGGTTTTTTGCAAACTGGGGGTGGGGTCGTAAGTTTGCAAGCTGGAAGGGGGTCATAGGGTTTGGAGTCACGAGGTTGACCAAGGTCAGTTACAAAGTCCAATGACCTTACCAATTAGAGTGGGAATAAGGAATGATAGAGAATATCTCAAAGTTAAGTAGATGCCACAGGGGTTGAAAATTTCTTCAGTCTTCCAGTTACTTTAGATTTTCCAGGAACTCATCTGGAGTGTCCATGCAGGTCACAGAGGTTAACATGGCATCCATGGCACAGTCAGTCAACCTAAAAGACCATACATACAGGGAAATTGGATACTTTGAGGCTAGCAACATTGTTATCCCTGGGCTGAAAGCAGAAGGAGAATATTGGTTTGGAGGCAAGAAGAAGTGGGAGTGCTGTTTGGAGAGAGCTATGTGCAAGGGGTCTTATAAAAGCTGTGGTGTTTGGTAGGGAGATTCAGCCAGCTTGAAGCAACTCTTCAGTAAAGAAGCTGGGAGAACTTCACTATTCTGTCTCCATCAGATCTCTGCTAAGTGTACCTCTGAATTCAACAAAAGTCAGAGAGCAATGTCACTCGTTGTTGAAGTCCATTTGGCCCATACCCCTGGGATAAAATGTAGGGAAAAGAGTGAAGAAAAGATCCATAATAATAAATAGAAGACAGAATAATATGTAATTTAAAACTTGAAGATTCAGAGGCACTCAAATATTTCTGAATGTTTGTTAATAATCATATGAATATTGATTTGAATTCTATAATTTTTTTGAAAATTATTCTGAATATTTCCTAACTTACTGATGTAGTCTGGAACTAACTTTATTGAATTAATAAACATACATACACCCCTGGACTCTTATCATAGAGGTAAAGTGAAGAATTGTAAAAGCATCCACACATACACACACACACACACACACACACACACACACACACACACACAAATATCCTTCTATTACAGACTTACTTGCATTTACTGGATGTTTCTCTTAGTTTAAAAAAATGACAAAAGCAGTATCTAAAAAACCAAACTCTACCATATATATATATATATATACCTTTTGCCATAAACACTAGATAGAGAGAAGAATGGGACAAAAATAATTCAAAAGCCTGTGATTAAACAAGGGTTACCAGAGTAAGAGATTGCAGCCTACACTTATAATAAAACATGTTTTAATCTGAGATATTTGGGAACATTGAGACCACACTATCACATGATGCTTAATATTTTTGTTCCTTTGGCTACTACACATGCTAAACTTTGCCTGAAAAATCTATTCTTTTAGTCTGTCAGAGCAAAAAATTGGATCAAACTAACAGATGAACCAGTGAGGAAGACTTTGTTCAATGCTATTGTAATAGGAGAGAGGTGAACACACTGTCTGAACTCAACTTCACTAAAACCAAAGACAGGAGGATTTTTGAGAGACAAAGACCTAGGGTGGAGCAAATCTTAGGTTGTCTGTGCCATGCTTAATAATGGGCCTTACCCAGTGGAAAAGTAAATTTCCTCATATCTCATGACAGAAGGTAGTTTTACAGCTTGGAGCTATATGAAGTTACTCTTCTATCCTCCCACAGAGACTAGAAGATAGGGGAACTATCTTCTTAGATGATCACATTTCAAAAGGATGGCTCTTATATCCTTGAGAAAGCAGTCCTGGATTGCAACACTGGCAAGATGTTTTTAGAAAGATTTATATCTGGTAAGAGCGGAGAAAGAATTTACAAGTTTTTTGTTTTGTTTTGTTTTGTTTTGTTTTAGTAAATGCTATAAGAAAACGGGTCAGAAAGTCGAGTCAGGAAGAAGCCTATCTGAAATTTAGTCAAGCTGAGGGGGACATTAAGGCCATCTTGGTCAACTGTCATACACATTTGATTCCTTTTCCAATCTTTCATTGATCCCATCAGTTCAGTCCTTTTACTTTGGGCATTTCCCTAACCCTCACAAAGATTTCAGACATTGTCAATATATTGTTGGCCTGGTACATCCATCTCTGCTTTAACTGAAAGTGCAGCTGACATAGATTCCAGCCTGGTGAGATCCACATCAGAGGACCCATTTCACCAGTACCTTGATCCTTGACCCACAAACAGGATAAAATTGTGTTGTTTTAAGACGCTCTGTTTGTGGTCATTTGCTATGCAGCATAGACATTAATACACTTCCTCCTTGTTCTTAGAATCATAGAAACACAGAGGAGAGAGGAAACTTAAAACTCTTTAATGTTTTTATGTAGCATTTAAAACAAAATAACAATTCTTGGTAGAATCTGTAAGTCGCTGTATCATCACGCTCCTGTCTACTTCTTCAAGTGTATCTCATGCATGCTTTCCTTATTTGACCTTCCCTCCAGCCACGGCAGTTTTCTTACAGTTTCTAGAACATGGTGTTTACCGCCTGATGTGCCTCCATTTTGCTTTCTCAGCCAGAAGCTCTCTCTTACAAGCCCCTTTAGCTCCTATTAACCTAGGTAAACTATACTCTGTCTTCACTACTTAACATACATTTTATTATTTTTAAACTTGCTTATATATTCAGTTCCTCCCACTAGACTTTAAGGTACGTGAAGTCAAAAACATCGTCTAGTTTTCTCGTTTCCCTAATACGTAGCAGCAGTCACTGGAACATATAGGTGCTCAAAAACATTTCTTGAGAAAATAATTATTTCCCAAAATCAAGTTTCTTGAAAGTAGAATTGTTGGTAAGTTGTGTGCGTATTTTAGAAACTTTATATATTCAAAACATAAAACTTGTATACATTTAAGGTATACAACGTGATGGGGTTTTTTGTGTGTGTGTGTGTTTTTTTTTTTTTTTTTGGAGACAGTCTTCTTCTGTCACTCAGGCTGGTGTCCAGTGGCACAGTCTTGGCTCACTGTGATCTCTGCCTCCTGAGCTCAAGTGATCCTCCCGTGTAGCTGGGACTACAGGCAGACCTGTAGACCTCAAGCGATCCACCTGCTTCGGCCTCCCAAAGTGCTGAGATTACAGGCATGAGCCACTGCACCCAGTCTCAATCTTTTTCTGCTTATAAGGTTATCATCTTAATCTGATTACATTTCTAAAGACTGTATTTCCAAAGAAGGTCATATTCACAGGTGCTGGTGGTAAGACTTCAACCTATCTTTTGGGGAAATACAATTCAATCCATAACAGATATGAACCAAGTGAGGGAGAGAGAGCTGAATCATCTGAATTTGTGGATAAAGAGCAGGGCCACAAACATTCAGCTCAAAACACCAATGCCAATTTCATTTTTGTTCCTGATACTGTTGAGGTGGTGTACCATATTCATTGATTTACATCTGTTGAACCATCCTTACATCTCTGGGATCAATCCCATTTGATCATGCTGAATGATCTTTTTAATGTGTTGTATTTAGTTTGCTAGTATTTTGTTGAGGATTTTTGTATCTTGTTCAGTAGATTCGCATGTGAAAAAAAGGAGAATTATTCAATTCACTGTGTTTTCTAGGGGCAATATGGCATAAATAAATTTAAAAATATTCCCAGATCAATGCAGTCATAATTATTATTCAGCATATGGTTTTTACATTGTCTCCCTTGACTGTATTTTAAAAGTTTGTTTTCTCTTCTTAACTTTCCTCAGACTAATGCACAATATTTTTGAACATTGTTTAATCAATATTCGTCTTTCTAGCAAAATCCCTGAGTGATGAGTTAAAATTTTATCTGTATTCCAAATCTAATACAATGCCATCTACAGCCTGCTTGATTGGAATTCCTCCTTTTCATAGCTTCAATTAAATGTTTTTGTCTTCAGCTGGTACAGCGGCTCATGCCTGTAATCTCAGCTACTGGGGAGGCTGATGTAGGAGTATTGCTTAAGCCCAGAAGACTGAGGCTGCAGTGAGCTATGATTGCACTACTGCACTCCAGCCAGGATTACAGAATGAGATCCTGTCTCAAAAAACAAAACAAATATAAAAATAAAGTTTTTATCTACATTGGGGTATTCATTCCCATGTAGTTACTCAGCAGAGTCTAATGTGACTACTTCAAAAGGTGCATTTTATCTCACTTGGCATGTATTTAGACATATTCTTTTAGTTGCCATATTTGGGGTAGAACTACACTGTAAAATAGTTAAATGAAAATTAAAGTATCTCAAGATATTTTAGAAGATAATCATGCCTTCTGTATTTTGATAATAGCCTGTTGAGTTACTGAAGGCTAAGGATGTAGAAAAGGAGCTTACATGGAGATGAACTTCAGAATTCGTTTTTCAAACAGTAGTAACTTCCTTTCAGGTCATATAAACATACATTGATAGAACAGCCTCACACATGTTATTGGTTGTTTTCTACAACTGAAAATAGTCATCCCAGCCCTTTGGGAGGCCAAGGTAGGCGAATCATGAGGTCAAGAGATCAAGACCTTCCTGACCAACATGGTAAAACCCTGTCTCTACTAAAAAAAAAACAAAAATTAGCTGGGTGTGGTGGCGTGCGCATGTAGTCCCAGCTACTAGGGAGGCTGAGGCAGGAGAATTGCTTGAACCTAGGAGGTGGAGATTGCAGTGAGCTGAGATTTCGCCGCTGTACTCCAGCCTGGCGCCTGGCAACAGAGCAAGACTCTATCTCAAAAAAAAAAAAAAAAAAGAAAAAGAAAAAGAAAAAGAAAAAAATAGGATGCAGCATTCTCAATTCTGCCTTACTGTCTTTGATAATAGGATGAAAAGAACAGATTCGAAAGTTTAAAAGCATCAATTTCCGCAATTAGAAAGTGGCATTACTGGAATTTACCTGATGTTCTTTTGTAGACAAATGCTTTTTTCAACTTGACTTGTTTCAAAAAGTAGATGTCTCACTTGCAGCCATTACCTATGAGTGTATACTGTTTAAAAGTCCTAGGAACACAACGGATGGAATCTTGAAGGCAGAACTGGCTATGATGTCATAGACCCTTGAAGGAAACTTCTAAAAGTGGTATCTAGTCATAACAGAGACTAAGCAAGAAAGATGCTAACTGAATAAGGTGGGATCCAACAAGAGTGTGGGTATGGAATGCAATAACTTATGAATATAACTTTTTTGCTGAGGGAACTCAACAGAATGACACCTAAGATAGGCAAAGTCTTCGACACTTGATACATTTGTGATTTTTGGTCATTACTTGAAAATTAATAAATTTGAAGTCACTAGTCTTAAAAATGGAAGAAAGTGAAGACCCTGATCAGCCTATCTCAGCATGGAGGCAAGAAATTCGAAAGAGAAGACGACCCAGCCAACCCATGGTAGACAAATCTCAGCAAACTGATATAAAAGAGAAAAAGAAACACATGGCCATGCCTCAATCATCTAGCCCCAAAGCTACCCATAGTATTGCTAATATTTCTGGAAGCAAAGGCAACTACCCTGCCAACACCTGTGAGTCTCTTAGAATATCTTCTGAACTTCGGCAAACATGGACAAAGAGAAAACATGGACAGGAAATGACTAGTAAGTCTCTCCAGACAGATATCATTATAGAAGAGAAAAAAGAAGTCAAGTTAGCTGAGGAAACTGTGGTACCTGAAGAAAAGTCAGCTGGTGTTAGAGAAGCGGGTATTGAATTGCCAGAGGGTGTTCAGGAAGTAGCAATTCCACCAAACGTCCCTTCAGTTCAACTAAAAATGGACAGATCTCAGCAGACCAACTGTACTGGAGATTGGACCATGATGAACATCCCCTGCATAGAAAAAGCAGACAAGGAACAACAGACATTCTTTAGTGAATCAGAAATAGTTATTTCCAGGCCAGATAGTTCTTTTATAAAGTCAAAGGAAGGTGCCCTGAAACATAAATCCTCGGGAAAGATTTTTGTTAGTGAACACCCTGAATTTCAACCAGCAACAAGTAGCAATGAAGAAATTAGGCAGAAAAGTATCAGCAGAACTTCATTTACTCAGGAGACCAAAAATGGTCCTCCAGTACTCTTAGAAGATGAACTTAAGCAAGAAGTGACTATACCTGTTGTACAAGAAAGTTCTGCTGCTGAAAAAGTGGCTCCTGCTGAAATAGAGCCTCCACCAACAGAAACATTCCCAGCTGAAATACAGCCTGCATTAGTTGAAGAGTCCACTGCTAAGGCAGAGCTCAGAACCTATGAAAACAACTATGTCCAAGTAGAGCCACCAACAGAACAGACTCCTGCTGCTGAGGCAGCCACTGCAGTTGCAGAGAATTCTGTTAAAGGTCAGCCTCCACCAGCTAAAGAGGCTCCATTAGTGGAGTTTCCTGCTGAAATTCAACCTCCACCAGCTGAAAAGTCTCCTTCAGAAGAGCCTCCTACTGAAATTCTGCCTCCACCAGCTGAAAAGTCTTCTTCGGTAGAGCTTCCTTCTGAAATGTGGTCTCCTTCATCTGAAAAGGCTCCCACTGAAGTATGGCCTTTACCAGCTGAGGGTGCCCTTGAAGAGGCCCCAACTAAATTAGAGCCTACCACTGCTGAAGAAGCCCTTGCTGAAGCTCAGCCTCAATTACTGAAAGAGGCTTCTAGAGAAGAGGCTCAGGAAGATCAGCTTTCAACAGCTATGGAGACCCCTGCAGAAGAGGCTCCTGATGAATTTCAGTCTCCATCAGCTGAAGAGACCACTGCAGAAGAGGCCTCTGCTGCGATTCAGCTTCTAGCAGCTACAGAAGCTCCTGTGGAAGAACTTCCAGCTGAGGAGGTTCCTGTAGAAGAGACCCCTGTTGAAGTTCAGCCTCCACCAGCTGAAGAGACAATGGCAGAAGAGGCCTCTGCTGAAATTCAGCTTCTAGCAGCTACAGAGGCTTCTGCAGAAGAGCCCCCTGCCGAAGTTCAGCCTCCACCAGCGGAGGAGGCCCCTGCCGAAGTTCAGCCTCCACCAGCGGAGGAGGCCCCTGCCGAAGTTCAGCCTCCACCAGCGGAGGAGGCCCCTGCCGAAGTTCAGCCTCCACCAGCGGAGGAGGCCCCTGCCGAAGTTCAGCCTCCACCAGCGGAGGAGGCCCCTGCCGAAGTTCAGCCTCCACCAGCGGAGGAGGCCCCTGCCGAAGTTCAGCCTCCACCAGCGGAGGAGGCCCCTGCCGAAGTTCAGCCTCCACCAGCGGAGGAGGCCCCTGCCGAAGTTCAGCCTCCACCAGCGGAGGAGGCCCCTGCCGAAGTTCAGCCTCCACCAGCGGAGGAGGCCCCTGCCGAAGTTCAGCCTCCACCAGCTGAGGAGACCCGTGCTGAAGTTCAGCCTCCACCAGCTGAGGAGGCCCCTGCCGAAGTTCAGCCTCCACCAGCTGAGGAGGCCCCTGCCGAAGTTCAGCCTCCACCAGCTGAGGAGACCCGTGCCGAAGTTCAGCGTCCACCAGCTGAGGAGACCCGTGCCGAAGTTCAGCCTCCACCAGCTGAGGAGGCCCCTGCCGAAGTTCAGCCTCCACCAGCTGAGGATACTCCTGTGGTAGAGACCCTCGCTGAATTACACTCTCCCGAAGCTGATGAGGTCCCTGCAGAAGAGGCCCCTGTTGACGAACATTCCCCACTTGCTGATTTGCTTCTGACTGAGGAGTTTCCTATACAAGAGGGATCTGCTGAAGGTTCACCTCCACCATCTGAACAAATCCCAGAAAATGAGTCTCTGGTAGCGAATATGTCTACTGGACTTCAGTCACCCCAGGTGGCAGGAATTCCAGCAGTTGTTTCGGAAGATGATGCAAAATTTGAAGAGGTTTTAAAAACAAATTCTGTCCATAAAGATTTATCTAATACCAATGATGGACAGGTTCCCACTCTTGAAATAGAAGGTGTCTTTCATATAGAATTTAAACAACCATCCTGAACTGTAGTCAGGTTGTACCTAAGCTAGCCATCGGAAGCTGGGCGGTTCTGGAAGAATGTACTTTAGAAAAGAGTGGGCAGCTGGAAGTAGCTTTGTCAATAAGGGAAGTTAAAGAGAACCCCAAGACTTGGAATCCAGGTTGGAAAATGAACAATAAAAACTGTAGCAGTATAAAATTACTTGTGTTACTTTCATTCAAATCTATGGCATACAAAATGGCTATTTTGAAGTAAGTTTATAATTGAAAAACATTACTTAAAATATCCTTCCTACAATAAACCTGTTGACACGAGTAAAGTTTACTCTGCAGCCATCTTTTCTTTGCCTTTCTTTTATAAGTAAATACCATTTCCAGTGGAAAAGCCAGTGTCTTTTCTGCAGATCTGTCATCTACTTTCAATTCCTTGAGTCTTAGTCACACATCTAAAGTTATGTGATGTTCTCTTTCTCTTTATTATAATTCATCGTATTTCTTATTATCTTTTCATTTAATTCCTTCTGAGACAAGCATTACTTTCCTGGTTTTAGCCTAGGTCTTCTTTATCCTCTTGTATAGTTTACATTTCAGTGTCTGGATAGAAAGACTTATTTCCTTTGTAAAAATCTTCAGTTCAGTGAAATGAAGATGGTCATAGATCAAATACTAAAAAAAATGTGTAAATGTAAAGAAAAATATACTTAGATGGCCTTGACGGCACATTTCTGTGTTTAGTTTTAATTTGACTTCAACCGAGAACATAATGAGTCCTTTGGAAGTTTGGCTTATGCTTTTTGCTCTATGAATTGGTAATGAAGAACAACTTAGAATAAAATCAAATTACTGTAGTAAAAGTTTTTGAGGTTCTTAAAGAGCATCAAGATAACAATAAGTATTCTAAGATGTCTGTTATTAAAGGACATCTAGTTTTCCATGGTTATAACAACTTTGGGAAAATATTTTGTCTAGCTACAAATTAATTTCAATGTGCGAAATGTTGAGATTTTCTTAAAATTTTTAAAATTTTGTCATTGTATTTCTCCATTTAGTGAAAACTCTAGGTTGATGATGTCAAACCTTGTTAATCTTTGATGTCCTGTAATTGTTGAATTTTTGTCACATTCTTCACTACCTCAATAATCAAGAACATATAAGATTTTAAGTTTTTGAGAATTTTATAAAAATTATTGCAAGAACATTCTTTCTTCTATGTACCAAGTTTGAGGTTGAAAATGTTATTCTAGACTATGTAGAATGAGGACTGTTTTTATGAAATGTTCAAGTCCTCCTTTTTCTGTTTCTGAGATATTTAAATCCAGTTCAACTTGGTTTTCTAAATTAGGTCTTTTTATTTCTATTTTAGATTTCCTATTGTGGCTTGTTTTCTTTTTAAATTTGGAAACCACATGAGAGTACAGAATTACGCTAGAATAAGAATACGTTTAATGAAGATGGGATCTATTAACTGGCAACATGAGAAAATTTTCAACACTTAAAAGTTGGAGCTGAGGTGGAGCTTATATGTATCTGAATATATAGAGAGTACACTGGATAAATAGTAAACAAGTATATTCATGAGATTCTGGTGGTCAAATTAAAAAGTGCTGCAAATAAAAGTTCCAATAGGAGCAGCTGTGAAAATTTAGGGCAGGAAACATTGATCTGAAGTAGTAAGAGACAGGTATAAGTAAGAAAATCGAAATATATAGAACTTAGGGTAATAAAGTATTGGCAAAGATTCAGTGTGAATAGAAACACATACAGGTGTTAGTCTCTATCAAATGAAAGAATGACACGAGGCTGCTAACCTTTAAATATTTTTCGTAAATGTGAGAAATTTGAAAGATAGCTTTCCTGAGGTATAACCTAAGTAAAATAAATTATGCTTACTTAAATTGTACAGTTTGATGAGTTTTGACATAATGTATACATCTATGAAACCATCACCACAATGAAATCAATGAAGATGGACATAATTCGAAAGTTCTAAGACCATTTGTAACTTCTCTTTCTCTGCTTCCACCCCTCTACTCCAAATATACAAGCAATTTCTGATCTGTTTTCTGTCACTATAAATATTTAAGCATTTTTCTAGACTGTTATGTAAATAGTATCAATATATTTTTCTTTTTATTGCAAAGTTGTATTCAGTTATATGAATATTGTAAAAATTTTTAATTCATTTGATACACTTTTGGGTTATTTCCAGTTTGCCACACTGAGTATTACTAAGATTTCTTCCCAAGTTTTCCTCTAAAACTGCCATTGTTCTGTATCTTTTTTTCTTTTTTTTTTTTTTTTTGAGGTGGAGTTTCACTCTGTTGCCCAGGCTGGAGTGCAATGGTGCCATCTCAGCTCACCGCAACCTCTGCCTCCTGGGTTCAAGCATTCTCCTGCCTCAGCTTCCCAAGTAGCTGGGATTACAGGCATATGCCACCACTCCTGGCTAACTTTGCCTTTTTAGCAGAAATGGGGTTTCTCCATCTTGTCAGGATAGTCTTGTCCTCCCAACCTCAGGTGATCCGCCTGCCTCAGCCTCCCACAGTTCTGGGATTACAGGCATGAGCCACCGTGCCCGGCCTGTCCTGTATCTTATACTTAATTCTAAAATCTGTCATCAGTAATCTTTTCATGTGGTGTGAGAAGAAATATAAGATTAACTTTTGTGTTTTTAGACATATAGGTAGCCCCATCTCCCAACACTATTTGTTTAAGTGATTATCTTGTCCACATTAAATTGCCTTGGAGCCTTTGTTGAAAATTAATTGATCATATATGTAGTTGTATATTTTTGTACACTCTATTTTGTTCCATTGATCTATCTGTCTTGAACTCCCAACCTTAGGTGATCTGCCTGCCTTGGCCTTCAAAGTGCTAGGATTGCAGGCGTGAGCCACCATGCCCGGCCCTCATTGATCTAGCTGTCTGTCTTTACATCAACTCAACATTGTCTTGAAACCAGTATATTTATATCTTGAAAACAGGTAATGTTAGCTTTCCAATATTTTTCTTCTTTCTAAAAGTTGTTTTAACAATTCTGGGTCTTTTGCACTTGCATGCAAATGTTCGAATTAGTGTATTTCCACAAAAACTCTTGCCGAGATTGCACTGAATCTAAAGTTCAATTTGGAAAGAAATGATATTCTAATAATAACAAATCTTCTGATCCATGAACATACTTATTAATATGTATCTACATTTATTTAGGCTTTCTTTAATTACTCTCAGATGACTTGCAGCTTTTGGTTTTATAAAATTTAATAAGTGTTCCATTTTTTGGATGCTATTAATTTTTTCATTTTAGCTTCCAATTTTTTGTTGCTATCATATAGCAATACAATTGACTTTTTGTATTGGCCTTGAATACTGAGATCTTCCCAATCTCATTTAATAGCTCTTGCTTTTATGTAGATTACTCAGAATTTTCTGTATAGAACATCATATCATTTGTAAATACATGTTTTAATTGTTTTTCTTATTTAAATACTTTCAGTTTGTTTCTCTTGACTTATTGTACTTGCGAGAACTCTTAATACAAGTGGTGAGAGCAAATATTTTGCCTTGTTCTTGATCTGGGGGGAAATCCTTAGGACTTTTTAATTATGGTGTTAGCTATAGGTTTTTCATAGATGCCTTTTTTCCTCTGGTTGAGGAAATTTCCTTCTATTCCAACTTAGCTGAGAGTTCTTTCATTAGAAATGAGTGTAGTATTTTGGCAAATGCTTTTTATAGATCTATTAAGATCACCATATGGTTTTCAGCTTTGGTCTCTTAATGTAGTGAGTTTTGTTGATTGATTTTCAAATGTTAAATCCTTTCATTCCCTGGAAAGTTCCTACTTAGTTGTGGATATGGTTTGGCTGTGTCCCCACCAAAATCTCAATTTGGATTGTATTTCCCAGAATTCCCACCTGTTGTGGGAGAGGTTAAGGTAGAGATAATTGAATCATGGGGGCCTATCTTTCCCATGCTATTCTCATGATAGTGAATTAAGTCTCATGAGATCTAATGGGTTCATCAGGGGTTTCTGCTTTTGCTTCTTCCTCATTTTTCTCTTGCCACTGCCATGTAAGTGCCTTTCACCTCCCACCATGATTCTGAGGCCTCCTCAGCCATGTGGAACTATAAGTCCAATTAAACCTCTTTTTTCTTCCCATTCTTGGGTATGCTTTATAAGCAGTGTGAAAACTAATGGAATCATAATGTGCTATTTGTTTAATATATTTTTGGATTCAATTGTGCTAAAATTTTGTTGGTAGTTTTTACGACCTTGTTCACCAGAAATACATCTATGTTTTTGTTTTTTGGTTTTTTTTTTTTTATGTCTTTGTCTAGTTTGGGTATCAGTGTAATGCTGGTCTCACATGATGAAGTGAGAAGTGTTTCCTGTGCTTTATTTATCTGGTAGGTATTAGGCCAAATTGGTGTTAATTGTCAGCTAAATGTTTTACAGAATTCAGCAAAAAAGCCATCAGGGCCTAGAGTTTTATTTCTGGGAGAATTTTTAACTAAAAATCTGATTTCTTTAATAAAATAGGCTTTTTATGTTGTTTGTTCTTTTTTTGTCTTTCTTATGTCTGTAGGATCTTCAATGATGTTTTATTTCTAGTTATAGTATAATTATTCACATCTTATATGGATAAATATTGATAAGTTCTATCTTCTCTCTCTTGATTTCTTCCCAAATGAGTCTGGGTTGAGGTTTACTAGTTTTATTGACCTTGTCAAAGAACTAGCTTTTGGTTTTATTGGTTTTGCTAGTTATTTTTTTCCCCTTTTAATTGACTTCTGCTCTTTATTATTTCTATTTTTCTACTTCTACTTATGAACTCTTTTTCTAACTTCTTCAGATGAATCTGAGGTCAATAATTTGATAATTTAATTCTTTTCTAATATAGGCCTTAATTTCTCTTTGAGTACATTTTAGTTGTATTCCACCTATTCCAATTTCTTGTATTTTCATTTTCATTCAGTTAAGAGTTGGTAATTTCGTGTTTGATTTATTCTTTGACAGATGTGTTACTTAAGAGGGTATATTTTATTCCAAAAGATTTGGGGGATATTCCAGATTTCTTTTTACTATTAGTTTTCTATTTAATTACTTCTTTGTCATAAAATACTTGTCTAAATTGTCCCTTTTTAATTTATTGAGATTTGCTTCATGGTTTAACTTGTGACATACCTTGGTAAGTACTCTGTGTTCTAAAATATTCTGCTGGTTTTGGTTGGAGTGTTTTATAAATATCAACTTTAGAGTCAACAATTGGTTGATAGTGTTGTTCAGTTCTGTATCATTAGTGACTTCTATCCACCTGTTCCATAGATCATTGAGAGAGGTCTGTTGAAATCCTTGGCTATAAATATGAGTATAAATCATATGTATTCATGTATTTTTACCTTGAAGTTCTATCAGTTTTTGCTTTGAGTGTCTTGAACCTTTGATCTTAGCTGTCTAAATGTTTAGAATTATTATGTCTTCTTTTTGAAGTTTCCTTTTATCCCTGGTAATAGCCTCTACTAAATGATATTGTTGCTTGTATAGATTAGATTCTTAATAACCTTTCCTTTGCTTTCTTATGAACATTATCTGCTTTTTCTATTTTAGTCTTTCTTCTTCTAATTAAACCTTTTTTGTTTTTTCCAGAGTTATTTTTTCATAGATTTGCTCCTATAGTCATTTGCCTACAAAATACAGTCTAGATCCCTTAAAAAGACAGTCATGGCCATTCACAGTCTACTCTGTCATACGTTATATCACTCTAAGTAGAGAGTGGAAGCTGAGAACATGACTGAAAGTTTGTAAATCCTGACTCCATCACTTGTGAGCTGTTTGGCTAGTTCAAGTTAATTAACCTCCTGTGCTTCAGTTTATCCATGCAAACCCAGAAATATTAAGAACAATACCTAACCAACAGAATGGTTGTAACAAAAGAGTTCATTGATTTTAAGTTCCTGAAACAGTGTCTGGTACACTGTAAGCAACAAACATGGCTCTAGCTCTCATTATTATTACCTGGATACTTTCTTGCTTGTGACATCCTTCTATTCTTGCTGTACCTGGCAATGATTGTTATACTTCCATGCTTCTTTTTTGTTCATTGTCTTTTAGTCATTTGTATCCTGGACGTTTTGCTGTTAGTATGTTAGGTCACGGGGTCCTCTTTACATTTTTTATTGTAGCTGGCATGCTTAGCTTTAGCATACAGTTCTTGGACATTTTCACAGACAGTACTTCCAATGAAAATTTAATTGTCAGAGCCTTTGTGGTGTTACTTTGGTCTACTTAATTTACCTGACACTCCCACTGTTTCCTACTAGTGCCACCTGAGGGGGCAGAAAGAGCATCCTTTGGCCAGGCTGTCTGGAACCTCTAAGTTGGGGAGGGAAGTTTCCTTTTCACCCAAAAGAAGAGGCTTCCCATATTGGCACAACCACCCTGTGTCTCTTATTGTGTGAGGAGGCCTCTGGGGACAAAGAGGCTTCTGGGCTAGGCAATTCTGTGGCAGGATTTCCCCTTGTCGGTTTCAGTAGTGTTTCTAGGTGGGGAAATGTGTGTGTGTGTGTGTGTGTGTAGATTGGACAGAGAATGCTTCCTCTGGCTCCTCATTATCACTGGGGCTTCTGATTGATCTGAACTGCTGGGGCTGGGGTGGGGCCTGCAGGACTTGCCTGGTCTTGTGGGCAGAACTCTTTTTACATCCAGAGGAGGAAGGACCCTACCTGAGCTGCCTTCTGTTGCTAGATGGGAAGTTGGGAAATATTGGGCTTGCATCACATCACCTTCTTCAGTTGGGTGGGGATAAGAGATGCTCTGCCACTGTGTTTTTCCTTTAGTCCTGGGGCCTTTAACCAGTTTGCTTTTCACTCTCTACCTTTCAAAGTTCCCTTTTGGTGGCCTCATTTTATTTCCAGTGTTTATAGCTGTACTTAGCATCATAAAACAGAGAGAAACAAGTCTAGGCCATCTTGTTAGGACTAAAAATCCTATTTTCCTTATTTTAAATGCTCTTGTCAACATTATCTCCAACTTATGTGATCCCATTTATCCTTCAACTCCTAGTTCAGCCAGTATCTTCTCCATGAGAACTCCCTTGAATCTAGTGCCCACCTTCTTTCACATTTACTCATTGTCAATGAAAATATACAAATAAAAAAATAGAACATAACAACTATTATGTAGCATTATATTGTGTTAGGTATAAGTAATTCAAAGATGATTTAAAGTATAGGGGAGGATGTGCATAGGCTATATGCAAATACTACGCCATTTTATTTGAGGGACTTGAGCATTCATGCAGTTTTGCATCCATGGGGTTCTGGAACAAATCTCCCAAGGATACGGAGGGATGACTGTATTCAGTAGGCAGCTAAAAATGTCTTCTGTGGTTTAAATAACACGTAAATAAATGTGCCATGTTAGAGATAACAGCCACATTGAGGTCTAAGCAAGTATCAAAAATTTTAGTTGTAATAGTAAAGACAGAGATGTTAGATCTCTCTGGAATATAACCAATTGAGGAATCATTTTTAAGTAGGAGAGAATTAATATATTTAGATGGTAAGGAAAAGATGCTTGTAAGTAGGAATGCATTAAAGCTGTATCAGAGGACATTGTAAAAGAGAAAGAAAACATAATAGAAATGAAAACAAAATTATATCAGAAGATATAATGAAGGAGAATAGCTGAGGGAATGATATTTAGAGCACCTGATTAGTGTAAATCAGGACTCCTTCCCTAATGACTAGAATAAATATGAGTAAGTATAGATTTGGGGGAGGAAGGAGCTAAAATTGTAGACCTATGGTTCGTTTCTGCACTGATTACCAAAGTGATGCTTTTGAGGAAAAGCAAAGAAGGCACTTGAGCCAGTCAAATCTCCATGTAAACATGGTGACTATATTTTGGGTAAATACACTAACATTTGCTAGGAGAAGAGTTCTTTTCTATGGAATGTCCTTTATAGGTTGTCCCTGACTTCAGATTACTTATAATAAATGCATCTATAATTTTTGGATTTGTAAGGCATGAAAACTGTCACATATGTCTGACAACTCTCTGAGGGCCTAAAATAGAAATGGTTCAAGACCATACTCTCCCAAATGTGTATGTTGACCACCAAACATCACTTAGAGACCTCATGTATTCTTCTTGGGCCGATGGCTCCTGTCCAATGTGGAAAGGAAGGACCTGAGAAATCACGCAGGATGCTCGTCTGTGGCTCTTGATTGCTTTTGTGCTTGACATTGCTAATGAAACTTGCCACTAGGTAAGGTCTCTGATATGTGTGGTTCTGATTTGGTAATTTGATACACTGTGTGATGCTCAGATGTTAATTTGGTGGATTAGGATATGGTATTTTAACCTGGTGGGTTGGGATACATGTATTTTCTCCACAGATGGTGAAAACTGTGCCCTCAGCTAAGAGAAAGGGATTGGAGGTGGGACTTAAATAGAATGTTAAAGACATTGACTAGTCTGTGTTGTGAAATGGGAAAGAAAAATTTACCAGGAAAATGTAAAATGATTGCAAAGAGACATTGAACTCTAGCTAAGGTAAGGTCAATGTGATAATTAAATGGAACAGCTGGGTTGTGCTAATAGAAGTACAGAATGTAGAGTGAGTGAGGTGCCTGTCCTGTTCCACTTTGCACTAGAATGTTGCATTCCTTCTGGGCTTTAATACTCTAACTAGAAAACATTCATGAGACCAAGGAAATGTTACGAACTTGGCTCAGCATTATGTCACATACTGAACAGTGGAGAGATTGACAACTTTTAGCTGAGAGAAAGGAAAACAGAACAGACCTCAAATGATGAACAAGAACCAATGATTGGAAATTGTGGGGAACCATTTTATGACTATATAATGAGGCATTTAAAAAAAGCTGCCTATAGATAAAAAGTGCAGCCTTAAGCTAGATATTCTACCACCTCTGGAGACTTTTAGTGCAGCACAGCTGAGGTGAGGCTGGAGAATGTGTATCAAAGGGTACAAAGTTTCAGTTAGACAGGAGGAATAGGTTCAGGTGATTACACAGTATGGTGACTATAGTTAATAATAATGCATTCTATATTTTAAAATGGCTAAAAATGGATTTTAAATGTTCTCACCACAAATCATAAATATTTGAGATGATGGATATGCAAATTAGCCTGATTTGATCATTTCACAATGCATGCATGTACCAAAATATTATATTGTGTGCTCCATAAAGAGGCAAAATTATTTGTCAATTAAAAATAAGGTAAAACTTTAAAAAATAGAAACAAAACAAAAAACGAAATCTGCCACAGAGCCAGATTTGGGACCACTGAGCTGGTTCATGTAGTGAATATTTGAACATCTGGTGGCTAAATTAGATGATAGCTCATATTCTTTCCAAACTGATATTGTGTCTGCAGTTGACCACATACTGAAGACAACAGCAGTTGTTTTCAATGAGTACTGTCTGCTTCTTATAGCTTTATGGAACAGCTGGCCTTTGGATGATTAGTTTATTTTCTATGACTGCCCAATACTGGATATGGCCACCGCTTATGAAATAGGACTCATTTATGCGATCTTAATCAGATGGTAGGAAGCCTGACACAAGTGAGCTGTCTAGATACTTATCAGTACTGAGCTGTGTCTGAAGTGCTTGAATAAGAAATATTAGCAGAAGTGTACTTCAAGGCTGAGTTCTTGCACCCACGTCTAATAAGCTTACTTGGGAATTCTAATTTTGAAGGGCTTCAGCACTGGCAGAGTTGAGCATGTCATGAGCTCTTGTCTGATTTTCTTAATTGTCTTTACTGACCGTTATGTTAATATTTACAATTCTGGATGTAGAATCCCAAGTAGTGGCTAAATATTCTTCTTACAATATCCATGAAAAGGACCAGTTACTGATGACACTTCTCTCTGTAAAGTGCATTTATAACAGAACCAGGGACAATACCTTCACAGAGGACAGGCCAAGCATTTTATCCTGTGGAGTCCTATCAGACTTGAATTTATTTTTGTAACCAAAATATTAACGGTCCCAGCTCCTTTGGGGTTTGATGGACCAAATTTGGCTCTATATATAGTCTTGAGTCCTGACTTCAAATGATCCACCCGCATGGGCCTCCCAAAGTGTTGGGATTACAGGTGTGAGCCACTGAGCCTGGGTCAAGAAATCTAGTTTTAATTTCCCCAGCAGATATTGATGTGTAGCCCCTGTGAAGCTTAAATACTTCAAAATTTTACTTTGAATAAGGAAGAATATTTGATAGGGGTCTGTAGACATAATTGCCCCCTTCAAATAAGTAAAGAATAGTGGTATATTCAGAAAGAGCCATGATAAAATTCCCTTGTACTGATTTTGGGGATAAAATTCAGTTTGACTGAAACTAAAACTTACCTTAAGAGCAGGGGTTCTCAAATCCAGCATTACTGACATTTGGGGCTGGACAATTCTTTGTTGTGTGGGGTGATCTAGTGCACCATAAATGTTTAGTGGCATCTCAGGCCTCTACCCACTGGATGACAGTAGAACCCACCACCTAATTGTTATAACCAAAAATATCTCTAGTTTTGCCCAATGTCCTTGGGGGAAAAAAATCACACTCAGTTGAGTACCACTACTCTAGAGAGACTACAGCAGTGACTGTAATTTAATAAAAATTTAAAAATCTTTATACTGAAGATGAAAAAAAAAAACAAACATAGTAATCATCTGGTCTTTTATTGTGTTGCCTCTCCAGATGTTCACAAGACTGTGAAGCTTGATCTTGGTGGGATATAAATGCTCTCCAAATACAGAATAGAATTGGATAGGATGTTGTTTCCTGAATATTAAAAATCTGCCAGGTGTCATAGGACTCTGGCCTGGATGTGGTAATTTTGACCAATTCATTATGAATTTATAGAAAGACATAATTTTGTTGTTAGCTTAACTCTTTTTTAATTATGAAAAACTTGAATATTTGGATTGATCATATGGGAATGTCCTTCAGTCAAAATTAAAGAAACATATCTTCAGCCAAACAAAGATTGTTATTAGAGATTTGTCTTTTTATTTGTTAATTTATAATTGTAATAAAAATGCATAATTCATAGAGCAGTAATGTTTAAGAATGTTCAGTAATTCATTTATTTTACCTTTTTTTAAGGCTTTATAACAAATGGTAAAGTTTATGTCAAGGGCTGTCATTTACATAAACTTAAATGATACAATATCATTTTATTCAGAGTTAGCAAAATGTGAGATTTAAGAATACGGTCCCCAAGACTGTCCTCACTTTTGACACAAATTGCATCTTTGGGGAGCTCCCATAACCACCCTCAGTTCTGAATTCACCTGAATTATTCACATAACTTACTGAAAGCTATATACTCATGATTATGGGTTATTACGGATAAAGGACACAAATCAAATTCAGCCAAAGGAAGAGACAAATAGGGCAAAGTCGGAGACAGTTATAGAGGTGAAACCTCTGGTGTCTTCAGGATGTTACTCACTTAGCACTGATGTGTGACCATAGGCACAGAGTATTTTTAACCAGGGAAGCCCACCCAAGCCTTCGTGTTCAGAGTTTTTACTGGGGCTTTATTACAGAGGCATGATTGATTGATTCATTGCCCTTATGTTTGATCTCAGTTGCCAGGTTGACAGATACTGCACGACCCAAATTTATCACTCCAAGGATTACAGTATTTTAGAGTGTAAAATTCAGGGTGTGGCCAGCCCCTACCCCCAAGTAAAGATACTTCTCTCCATTATGACATACATCACACTCCCAAAAATTGAGGGCAAAAGCCAATCCTTTCTTTGGGCAAGGTCAAATTCTTTACTATAAATTTGAGCAATATAAACTTATTTATAGGGTCTAAATATAACATAAATGTATGTAATTTTTAAAGAATCCATTATGCTTCACATGTTTTTACACATACTGTTTCTTTAAATCCTACATCTATTTATAAGATAAGCCATAGTATTAGAGGCTTATAACAATCTTATCTCATGTGTTGTACAAGTTGAATACCCTTTATCTGAAATGCTTAGGACCAGAAATGTTTTGGGTTTCAGAGTTTTTTTTTTAGATTTGCAATATTTGCATATGAATAATGAGATATCTTGAAGACGATACCCAAGTTTAAACAGTCAATTCATTTACTTTTTTTTTTCTTTTTTTTATTTTGAGACAGAATCTTACTCTATCGCCAGGTGCCAGGCTGGAGTGCAGTGGTGCAGTCTCGGCTCACTGCAACCTCCGCCTCCCAGGTTCAAGCAATTCTCCTGCCTCAGCCTCCCGAGTAGCTGGGACTACCGGCATGTGCCAACATGCCCAGCTGATTTTTGTATTTTTTTTTTCAGTAGAGATGGGGTTTCACCATTTTGGCCAGGATGGTCTTGATCTCTTGACCTCCTGATCTGCCCACCTCGGCCTCCCAAAGTGCTGGGGTTACAGGCAGGAGCCATTGCACCCAGCCTCATTTACATTTTATATACACCTTATAAACATAACCTGATGGCAATTTGATACAATATTTTTAATAATTTTGTGGATGCAAAAAATTTTGACTGTGTTTTAAATGTGATCCTCACCTCACTTATGCCCTACTTGTCTCACATGAGGTCAAGTGTAGAATTTTCCACTTGTGGTGTGATGTCATCCTTCAAAAGGTTTCAGATTTTGAAGTATTTCAGATATTACATTTTCAGATTACACATGCTCAACTGGCATTACTACTACTATTTTAATTTTTTAATATTTGAACTTAAGCGCCTTTATTTAAATAGTGGTAGAATGTTTCCCATTATTATGATGAGTTGTCAGACCAGTTTTCCATATTTTAAGACCAATATTTCACATAAATTGTAATAATCATAGTTTTAAAATATTTAAATTTAACATAAATTTTTAAATTATCATAAGTACCCATGATCAAAAATCACACAGGTAGTAACAGATGAGCCAGAATTTGAACCTAGCTTTTAATTAAATTTTTTTTTTATTTTTACTGTTCTATGATCATTATGCAAAGCAAGCACCTAGCTTTTTAAGTTCCATGGATTCTTTGGATCTCAAAGCTGTACAAACATCATGAAAGATGTTCACAAGACCCTGGAATCATCTGAGAACACATGACTAGCCTTTGGAAAATATTGCCAGTGATTTGTTGGCACTCATTACATGCTTAGAAAGGCTTCTGTTAGCCTGACATGGTAAAGGAAATTGAGAAGCATTTTGTTTATGTGCCTAAAATGAAAGCCCATATGGAGAATTGGAAAATTTGTTTTGGCTAGTGCCCAGGCCTACTTAGTTTTGGTTTGTGATTTTGTTTGTCGTTGAACAGACTGCTTTTGTTTTCTCAAAGACTGGATGAAATTTGGGTCATGATGGTTTCCTTTACAAAGCAGCACAATATTACTGACTACTTAACAGCTAAGGATATGTTTCTATGCCTCCATTGACTCTTAGCATTAGGGTAATTATCCTGGTTTACATCAGTATTACAGCACATTCCCTCAGAATCTAAAGTTACTGTGACTTAGAGAATCACTTGTGACTTTCTATTCTAACACTTGGCCCTAATGTTTACACAAAATAAACTTTGTGTATTATTTGTCAGACCAAAATTCATTTCCGAGACCATTGTCTTTCTCTCCTATCCCACATAAACTGATTGCTATCTTCTTGTACAGTTTGGAGTTAAAATTATTTAAAATTTCCTGGCCTATCAGTTCCAGTAGCTATTGAGTGACTTGGATAGTTTTAAGACATTTACAAAAAAAAAAGTTTAATGGTCAGATAACTTTTCTGTATTAAGTTTTTAAAAAATCTTCATATCACCATGGTCCCTAAGTATGAAAAATCATAAATAATACTGTGGAAAGCCTTCCTGGTGACATGTGACCTGGGTCTCTCTGAAACATCTAATTCTGCAAGCGTCATTTTAGGTATGCTCTTTAAGAAACAGCTTACGCAGGTAAGCAGGCTTTACTGAGTGCTGCCACTGGCAAAAGGAGAACACTAGGCATAAACAATTAAGATATTAGTTAAAATACCTTCTGCTGTGTAATTAGTTACATTTTTCTAAATGATTTCAAATACATTTAATCAAAAAGAAAGAACAGTCAAGTGTCATGCAGATTTTTAGCTGGTTTTCTTTGATACCTTTGCAATGTCCTGCTGTTGTTTCAACATGAAGTTTCAGAGGAAAATATGTTTGGGCTCCTGAAGTCAAATGTATTGTAATTTAACAAACAGAAAACTTGGGCTCTGTAACTAAATTGCAGAACTCATCTGACATTTACTTGTCTATCACCAGTAAGAAAAAAGAGCAGAAATAAATATATAGCCTGCAATATCAGTGATAAAATGAAAACATTGTCAAAGTAGAGTCTTTCTTTTAAAAGTGGTTTTAAAAATTCTGGTTCTAGGATAAGATCCATTGGAATTATGTTGAATACTTATTAAAAATATAGAATCTCCAGACATAGAACTCAGGAAATTTTATTTTTAACACGTGGTTCTCAGATTCACTCAGATTTCAAAACCACTGTACCAGTGAGGCAGATAACGTGAGAGTTATTTTTAGGGAGCAAGTGTCTACAAATGCTGAAGAACATAAATTAAGAGAAGATAGTGTAGGGATTGGAAATAATTGATATTAACATAAGGAGGTATAAAACATGGAGGTTACCAATGTTGAGATCAAACATCCAAAAAGAACTATATACTCCTGCACAACAGAGAGGCATGGCTAGAAGAAGAAATTGGCAGATCTACACTGGAATACACCTGAGGAGGTGAAAGACCTCTACAAGAAGAGCTACGAAACACAGTTGAAAGACATCATAGATGAGAAAAATAATTGGAAAAACCTTCCATGTTCACAGATAGGGAGAATCAATATCATTAAAATGAACTATACTGCCCAAAGCAATCTACAGATTCCATACAATTCGTGTCAAATTACCAATATCATTTTTGACAGAATTAGAAAAAACACTTCTAAAATTCATATGGAACTGAAAAATAGCCTGAATGCACAAAGCAATCAGGCAAAAATAATAAACTTGGAGGCATCACATTATCTGACTTCCAGCTATATGTACTACAAGGCCATAGTAACCAAAGCAACATGATATTGATATGAAGAGACGCATAGTTCAATGTAACAGGATAGAGAATCCAGAAGTAAAGCCATACAGTTACAACCAATTGATCTTTGACAAAACTGACAAAAAATAAACAATGGGGAAAGGACACCTTTTCCAATAAACAGTGCTGGGAAAAGTGACCAGCCATAAGCAGAAGATCAAAATGAGATCTCTACCTTTCGCTATATACAAAACATAACTCAGTGTGGATTAAGGACTTAAATGTAAGACCTGAAACTATAAAAATCCTAGAATAAAACCTAGGAAAAATTCTACACAGTGTCCTAGGCAAAGAATTTATGACTAAGGCCTCAAAAGCAAATGAAACAAAAACAAAAATAACAAATGAGGCTTAATTAAACTAAAGAGCTTCTGTCAGGAAAATAAACAATCAACAGAGTAAACCAACAACCTACAGAACGGGAGAATATATTTGCAAATTATGCATCTAACAAAGAACTAATATCCACAGGCTATAAAGAACATAAACAAAACAAGAACAAAACAAATAATCTCATTTGGGCAAAGTACATGAACAAATACTTCTCAAAAAAGACCTATAAGTGGTCAACAAACGTATGAAAAAAATCACTAATTATTGGATAAATGCAAATTAAAATAATAAGATACCATCTCACATCAGTCAAAATGGCTATTATTGAAAAGTAAAAATAAACAGTTATTGGAGAGGATGTGGAGAAAAGAGAATACTAACACATTTTTGGAGGGAATGTAAATTAGTTCAGTCCCTGTGTAAAGCAGTATGGAAGTTTCTCAAAGAACTAAAACTGGAACCTGCCATTTGACCCAGCAATCCACTACTGGATACATACCCAAAGAAAAATAAATTATTTTGTAAAAAGACACCTGCACTTGCATGTTTATTACAGGGCTGTTCACAATAGCAAAGTCAAGGAATCAACTTAAATATCCATCAATGATGGACTGGATAAGGAGAATGTGGTATATACACACCATGGAATACTGCATGGGCACCAAAAATAAAATCATATCTTTCATTTATATTCAGGTATTTTTATTCAATTCATGTCCTTCACAGCAATATGGATGGAGTTGGAGCCAATTTTTTTTTTTTTTTTTTTTTTTTTTAAACTCGGAAACAAAATCAGATACCACATGTTCTCATTTATTAGCGGGAGCTAAGCAATGGGTATACGTGGACATAAAGATGGAAATAATAGACACTGGGGAATCCATAAAGGGAGATGAGAGGGGCACGAGGTGTTGAAAAAGTACCTATTGGTTACAATGTTCACTATTTGGGGTATGGGTTCATTAGAAGCCCCAACTCCAACATTATGTAATATACTCATGTAAAAACCCTGCACATGTACCCTTGGAATCTATAATAAAACAAAAATAAGATAAAATGTACTTGCATTTCTTATTTCTTTTCTTCTGTTGGGGAAGCAGAGGAATTAAATCTTTTGCTCTTATGGTCTTGAATTGATTGGATGCGGCCACTCTTGCTGTGGAGGATAATCTGCTTTCACTAACAGGCTACTGATTTAAATGTTAATTTCATCCAAAGATAGACTGCATAGTAATAGGTAGACTGGTGTTTGACAAAATGTCTAGGTACTATGGGCTGGTCAAGTTGACATCTAAGATTAGTCACCACACTGCTTTATATATATTGTATCTTTGTAACCCTCAGCAAATTTGTGAGGTAATGTTATCAACTGTGTTTTACAGATCAAGAAATTGAGGGAAAGAAGATAAGCATTTTGCCTTGGAGGTGATTGTAAAGAGTGAAAGAGATTCAAACAGTTGTTGTAATTCAAACCAGTATTCTAAACAATGGCGCTTTCACTTGCAGGGGAAGAAATTTAGGCAAACCGAGATTAAGTAACTTGCCCTTGTCACTCAACTAGAAGGTGATGGATTCAGAATTTGAATCTCCAAATCTGATTCTAAAGTCTCTGCTGTTAATCATCATCCAGTAAACCTTTTCAGTCTTTGTCTTTAGGTAGCTCTCAGTCTGTTAGAAAAGCAAGATATGAAAACAAATAATTTGCATTATCAGGAAATGGAGTCTTCCTGAAAATATGACCTTTGAATTTGACTTTGTAAATAGATTGAAGAGGACACCACAAAATGGAAAGATATTCCATCTTTATGAATTGAAAGAATTAATATTGTTAAAATGTCCAACTACCCAAAACAATCTATTGATACAATCCAATCCCTATCAAAATACCAGTGATATTCTTCACAGAAATAAAAAAAAAAAAATCTAAAATTTATGTGGAACCACAACAGATCCAGACTAGCTAAAACTATCTTAAGTTGAAAGAACAAAACCAGAGGATTCGCCTTACCTGACTTTAAATTATACTACAGAACTGTAGTATCCAAAACAGCATGGTACTGGCATAAAAACAGACATATAGACCAATGAAGCATAAGAGAGAACAAAGAAACAAAAATCCACACAACTATAGTAAACTTATTTTTGACAAAGATAGCCAGGACATACACTGGAGAAAAGACAGTCTCTTCAATAAATGTTACTAGAAAAAGTGGATATCCATATGCAAAAGAATTAAACTAGACTCCTATCTCTCACCATATGCAAAAATCAAATAAAAATGGATTAAAGACTTAAATCTAAGACCTCAAACTATTAAACTACTATGAATATCACACCAGCAAAGACAACTAAAGCAAAAATGGACAAAAGGGATCACATCAAGTTAAAAACCTTCTGCATAGTAATGAAAAGAATCAACAAAGTGAGAAGACAAACCACAGAATGGGGAGAAATATTTGGAAACTACCCATCTGGCCCCATTTGACAAGGGACTAATAGCCAAAATATACAAAGGGCTCAAACAACTCAATAGAAAAACAATTAATCTTATTTTAAAAATGGGCAGAAGATGTGAATACATATTTCTCAAAACACAAATGGCAAACAGGCATGTGAAAAGGTGCCCAACGTAATTGATCATCAGAGAAATGCAAATCAAAATTACAATGAGATAACCTTTCACCCCAGCTAAAACGGCTTATAGCTAAAAGTCAGGCAATAACAAATTGTGGTGAGATTTGGAGAAAAGGGAACCTGTATACACTTTTTGTGGAAATGCAAATTAGTATAACCACTATGGAGAACAGTTTGGAGGTTCCTCAAAAAAACTAAAAATTGAGCTAACATATGATCCAGCAATCCCACTGCTAGGTATATACCCAAAAGAAAGGAAATTAGTATATTGAAGAGATATCTGTACCCCTATGTTTGTTGAAGCACTGTTCACAATCGCCATGATTTGGAGACAATCTAAGTGTCCATCGGCAGATGAATGGATAAAGAAAATGTGGTATTTATACACAATGAAGTACTATTCATTCATAAAAAAGAATGAGATCCTGTCATATGCAACAACACACAGATGGAACTGAAGATCATTATGCTAAGTGAAATGAGCCAGTCCAAAAGACAAACATTACGTATTCTCATGTATTCATGTGGGATCTAAAAGTCAGAACAATTGAACATATGAACATAGAGTAGAAAGATGTTTACCAGAAGCTAGGCAGGGGAGTGGGGACTTGGGGAAGAGGTGGGGATGGTTAATGGGTACAAAAAGAGAAAGAATGAGTGATACCTACTATTTGATAGCACAGAGTGACTATAGTGAATAACTATTTAATTGTATATTTTAAAATAAACTAAAAGGGTTTAACTGAATTGTTTGTAATACAAAGAATAAATGCTTGAGGGGATGGATATCCCATTCTCCATGAGGTGCTTATTTCACATTGCCTTCCTGTATTTTTTATTTTTAAAATTAAAAAAAAATTTTTTTTTTAGGTGGAGTTTTGCTCTTGTTGCCCCAGCTGGAGTCAATGGTGTGATCTCGGTTTCACTGCAACCTCCACCTCCTGGGTTCGAGCATTTCTCCTGCCTCAGCCTCCTGAGTAGCTGGGATTATAGGCACCTGCCATTATACCTGGCTAATTTTTTTTTGTATTTTTAGTAGAGACAGGGTTCACAATGATGGGCAGGTTGGTCTCAAATGCCTGACCTCAGGTGATCCACCTGCCTCACCCTCCTAAAGTGCTGGAATCACAGACGTGAGCCACCTTACCTGGTAGCATACCTGTATCAAAGCATCTCATGTACTCCGCAAATATATACACATGCTATATACTCATAAAAATAAAAATAAAAATAAAAATAAATTTAAAAAGACACAATAATCAGACTTGATTAGTTGGACAAAAGAATATTCCAGGAAAAATCTGGTATGTGAAATATAATAAGTATATAGCAGCAAAGTGTATTAGGGAAAGAATGAGCATTTTGTTTTTTCTCTAACTGGTATAAAGTGGGGTGAGGTGGGGTGGGGTGGTGAGGCAGGAGATCAGAATGGCCAGTTAGAGCTAGGCTGAATATTATTTTGTGTTGGTAGGAAGACAATGAGGAATTTTTAACTGGGGAGAGATATTGTTAGACATTAGTTTTACAAATGATGAGAAAGTCTTTCAGAAAAAATTGTGAAAGACTTTGAAATAGACCAAAAACTTCACTAGGTGTCTTCAATCAAAATGTGTGTTGTCTAGAGCACAGAGCACACCTTTCTGAGTTTTGATTCTATGGGGTTTGCGTTTTTCATTGTCTTGGAGCTATTTAAAATTCTGCAAATTGCTGATCATGTCAATGCAAATAACTCTGGTCCATAGATGTGCAAATGAATTGTCTGGAGAATGGAAAATTAATTTTCCTCCCTACTGCAGAAAAAGCCAAGTTTGAATATATTGGTAAATTCATCTCAGCATCCCTTATTAACCTCTGTAAGTGTGGTACTTTAACTTCTCCTTTGAACTAATTGCAACGTCTTACTGGCTCGCTCATTAATTAATTAAATAAAATCTATGACACGTGTTATAGTTGTATGAAAGTTATCGTGTTACCTTAAAATTATTTTTAACTTGTCTGTCCTAAGTGAAGAGATAATGTGCTCTGTATAAAGGCAGTGATAGCACATGCAGATGGAGGAAAGGCAGTATACTAGAGAGTGCTTCATACCGATTTTGTACTGACAAAACCTAGTGTAATGGCTTTGCACTGACAAGACCTAGTGCTCTGAAGAGATATGAGAAGTAATGAATTATGAGGTCTCAAAAATGATTCCCCAATTTCTGGCATAAGTGATTACACAGATAATTTCTTTTATCAAGATATGGCCCCCAGGAAAAGAGATATCAAGGTAGAAATTAGAGTGGATTACTAGATATTTGGTTGTGGAGTTCAGAAGTATCGGATGCTAGAGGTGCTGATTTGGGAGTCATACATTTATACATGTAAATTTATGAGACTAACTTTAAACATAAAGGAAGAATCGTAAGGTAAAAAGACAAATGGACACAAACATTTTAGGAATGAGCAGAGTCAAAAGATCTAGTGAAACGATGGAGAATAAATCTCTTTATTTTAGGACGTTGTTACAGAAATCAAAGGAGAACAATGTTTTTAGAAGGAAAGACTAGTCAACAGTGTCAAATGCTGAAATTTTCAGTCAATTGGGTTTGGCAATGTGGAAGTCAGTGGTGGCCATTGCCAATCAAGTTTAAGTGTCATGGTGTCTGTGTGTGTGTGTGTGTGTGTGTGTGTGTGTGTGTGTGTGTAGAAGGATAAAAGCAAAAACCGTGTTGGGAATTTGAAAATCTGATAGAAGGTAAGAAAAGCTGTGGGAAAGAAGGTATGAATGGGTGAAAAATCAAGGGAATTTTTAAGATTGAAAATAGCACAAGAGGGAGAAGTCATCGGAAGGCAAGGAAGAGAGAGAAGAAATTAAATTTAAAAAGCTCCATGTTAGATCAAAATATATCAGACTTGGAGTCCAAATGGAAGCAATAACTTTCAGATGAGATCAGACGCATTCATGGTGGTATGGCCGTAGATGAAACAACAATTTTCAAAATGAGGAAGAAGATGTTTTACCCTGAGGTTCAAGGTAAAGAGGAATAGCTGGGAGCAACACAGGTAGCTTTTAAGGTTGCAGAGCAGGAAGGTGAAATATGTTACTTGATAACTCTTAACATCATGTACTCAGAGTGAAGGAGTGAAATTAAGGGGGAAAGGCAAAAGTGTGCCTAACCCCTGAGTCGAATAAGAGTGGAAGAGCTGATAAAAGATAAACTCTTCATGGTTAAATGAATCTGGCATAAGTAGCTTTTCTCCTGGTATGCTGTTCTTTGCAAGTTTTTGTTTGCAGGTGTAGAACACCTGGTTCATGGATGGTTGCTAAGAGATATGCCTTCTCTGAATTATCTTTTTCACCTTCCTATAGTCTTCACCATTACACTTTTTAGTTCATTAGAAAACTATGGTTGTGGGATGGGAGGCTAGGAGAGGGATTGCAGAGGTGGGGGGATTGGAGAGGGATAACAGGAGAAATATGTAATGTAGGTGATGGGGCACTGGAGGCATCAGACCACCATGGCATGTGTATACCTATTTAACAATCCTGCAAAATCTGCACATGTACCCAAGAATTTAAAGTATTTAATTTAAAAAAAAGAAATAACACGATACTGCTCCGCAGGTATGTGAGTACCTTATAATAACAAAAGTTTCCCAATTCTTCCTTCTTCTCTTGTATTATTGCTGTCATTCATTTCTTTTATACATAATATATATACATATATTTCATATATTTGAATGCTATTGTGGCTGTTATCATAATGGGCAGTTATTTGTTACATCAATTAAGAATAATAAAAATAAAAGTTTTTGTTCTACCTTCAAAAAAGAAAACTATGAGGGAAAGGATTCGTTTCCTCAAACCTCAGTTAGATGTGTATACCTGGCAATGGTCCTTCTAAAAATGTACATCATTTTAGATCCATTACTGAAACATTAAGTCATGAGATGATGTAATATACAACAGATAATTTCCAGTGGAGTAAAACTGTAACAATCACCATTGTGAATGGGTGAGAACAAACATAACATGTAGGTTATGAAGGGCAGATCTTTATACTAAGGATGGAAGGTATTCAAAAGGAAGGAGAAAATGTGAAGATGAACTTCATCTCATAGTTTTGCTTAAACAGCCCAGAGTATGGATAATCATGGTTATTTAACTCTAGCAGTGTAGTATTGATAGGTAATGACTTAGTCATTTTAGAATGATTCTTTCCTATGTGATGTTCTCCTTCACTGCTCTAAGTGCTTTATATATGTTAAATTGTTTAATCCTTGCAACCATGCCTAAGTTAGATTATTATTCTTGTTTTACAAATGCAGAAACGAAGTTGTTGAGTTCAAAGAAAAGCCTTGTAATTCAGATAGCTAGCATATAGTGAAGCTTCAAATCCAATTGCACTGATGCAATTGTGGAAACCCTACCTCATCTTGCCAACTGCCTGTTTGGACTGCAGTAACTTGCTGCACTCCTTGGATACTATTCAGTGCCTATTACAAGGAATCTCACTACAAGTCAGGCTGTCTTTTATTTCACTTGCCTTCTCCATGTGCTGTGATTCTTAAACTTAACTGCACTTAAGAATCAAGGGAACTTACAAAGAAGTCAGATTCCAGAGTTCCAACCCCAGAAATTCTAATTCTAGAATTCTGAGCATGTCCCATGAATTTTCACGCTAAGGAGACTTCCTAGGTAACTCTTAAACAAGTGGTCTGTAGACCACACTTTAAGAATTATCTTAAAAGTTTGCACTAGTTTTTGTTTCTGGTCCTTTCTTGTGTATCAACAACTGGAACCTGTTGGGTTAAATTCCACAGTTAGTGTTGTGTAAGTATGCTTTACGGCTGAAAATGAAATGTGGAGTAATTTTCATGGATTAGTAATATCTTTAAAAAGCACTCCTATTTCTGTTAGACACTTTTATTACATCAATATGTTGTCTGAACCTGGCTCTTTATAGGGAAATATTAAAAATTTTATATAAAATAGACAGTTCTGCCAGAATTATGGCATTGTAGCTTACTCAACAGTTAGCTTTGGAAACACATTAAAAGAAGCGTTATGAACTTACTCTTCTTTCTCTTTACTGTTGACATTAGGGCATGCCCTTAAAATTATAACTGTATTTATTTATACCATATATGGAAACATATATACATTTCATAGATATGAATATATAGGAGCAATCCATTTCTGCTTTGTTGCTTTTTACATTTTGTTTTCAGTTTTCTAACAAAGGTCATCTTTCTATTCAGTGCAGGAATCCAATCTCTTTCTAGTGTTGACATAAGGGAACTATAGAGTATTTTTAAATATCAGTTATAATATCTGAATGGAACTCTTGGGTGGTCAATTTCATATTTCTGAATTTTGGTGGTGGTAGAGGTTTTTAGTGCCAGGCGTGTGGGGAATTTGATTCCTGTGTAGGAGGATAAAGCAGGAACCCGATAAGATAGGTGCTGGGAAAATTAATTGGCTTTTATAAGCCATTTGTCACGAGGCATAGGGCAGTTCAATGCACAATGCTTAATGTCTGTGGCAAGACCAGGTGTGTATTAGGTTATCTGTGCTAACACCCTGCTAGCTACTTGAAATCAGGCTGGTACTAGCCAAGCAACAAAAAATGTTCAGGTGGTTGAAATAAGGTAGGTAATGACATTTTTTATTTAGGTGATCTGTCCATTCAAGGCAGAATGCCACCCAGTGGTAGCCTGATAGGAGAGCCAAGGGCTTGATGGTAAAAATGATGATCAAGAAAAAGTTCGTAGACTGTACATACCAGAAGAGAACTTAGGGCTCATTTGCAGTATAATTCCAGGTAGACAAGTGATGTATTTAGCTTGGTAATAATTGGTGCAGGAATTGGGATCAACGGTTCTGAACTGTTAGAAGAGGTTCATTGACAAATATCTATGAGAATCTGGGAAACATTTCCCTGGATAGCCTTTGTTTCTTTTTTTGGAAACATCCTGACACTCCTACAAATACCTCTCGTAAGTTCTGAAGAGACAAGCAAAAATATAGTGCATAAACCATAATGACTGAAAAAAATAAAGACAAGGTGAAAGGAAAGTAAGGAAGAATAATAAAATAGACTACAAGAGCGAGAGCTAGAGATACATGCTGTACAATTCTCACAGTGTCTGAAGGTGGGACACCAACTCAATTTTGAATTTCCTAATGAGCCAAAACCAAGAGAGAAATTAGGAAAAGTTGCGAGATTCAAATTGTCCACGTGATAAAATGTGCCAGGTTGAGGGGAGCGTTCCTTGCAGTCTAAGGGACGTTCTCCCACAGTTGTTGCAAGGCGGACAGAATGCAACAGTGAGCAAAATGATTTTCTTACAGCAATTAGCATTTTTCAATATAGGATACATCATTAAACAAAAGGACCATTTAAAAAAAATGATCATTTTACTGTCTGGGAAGGCCTAGACAATATAGTCTGAATTGATCGACTGGGTAAACACAGAGGAAGAAGAGGGGCGGATTGTGCCGTGCATGCAGGAGGCCATGCTCTACAAGGGCTTCTGAAGGTGCAGCAGAGTGGTGACCCGGATACATTCTGTCAAAATCTTTCAGTTTAGTTATTATACGTTAGTGATGGAGGAAAGATTTATTAGTCTTAAATATTTGCTGAGTGCAGGATAAGGTTCTCATACTTTTATTAAAATAAAGGAGTTTGACTAAGACTCTATAGTTCTAACCATAGGCAAATTAAAACATTCCTAAAACTAGACTCATTTTTGCATTGGCTCCAGCACTTGAACCATTTAAAGACTGGATCCTCATAGTTTCAACCCTTAGAGCATCTTTGAAACTATTGTAGTTTGGAAAATTTCTCATGCAGAAATAATTAATTGATCATTAGGCCATAAAAAAATCTTAGGATATCTAACTGTAATTATAGTGGCTGGCCAGTGATAACCATAGCTTAAATTACTCCTCAATAACTAAAGGACATTTTCTGTCAATTCATATGACAAATAGCTGTCAAAATTTATGAGAGTCAGCATTCCTTCTGCTATTAGCTCACCAGGCCTTTTGTCTCTTGAGACCAGTGTGGGTCTATTATATCATATCCCTAGCATTGAGGAGAGCACTTAATTGTTCTCCTAGGTGTGAGGTAGGAATGGACTGCATGTGTTAGGTAATCTACAACATGTCAATGGGGGAGTATACCCTATGTGATGATAATGATATCGTAATAGTGACTTCACTGAACATATACTATATGTACTTGATACTTGCTAAAACACATTATGCACTTTATTTTATTTAATTTTTGACAGTCATTTAGTTATTTTTCAGTAAAATTGTTTTCAGTTTGTAGCTATGAAAATGAGTTTAGGGTTTAAAAAGCTTATTTACATTTGCACAACTACAAGATAGAATGTGGTGCACACAGGTGGAAACAGGAAAGTCTGTATTGTTTTCTATTTGGAAAGAACAACATTTGGCTTTGCAACCTTGCATTGCACCTTCTGACCTACAGATTATAGATCTCAGAGCAGGATTCAAATTAAGGGACTTTTATTATTCTGCATAGAGGGAATGTGTTGCCACATGAAAGGCTTAGCTGTGGTCCCTGAATGGGAGCCACCCCCAGAGTTCTTGAAAAATAACTGTTAAATATTATTATATTCAGCAGAGTAGATTCAGCTTTTTGAAAATATTTTCCATATCATTTAGAATCTTTGATGATTAGTGTATTATTTAGAGGTTGTAAATAATTTTATAGAACAAGAATTATATTTTATTGTTTAAATTAAAATTTTAATTGTTAAAAATCTTTGAACTTCTTACTGTGTCTTCAAAGTACTGTTATATCTATGACTTATTTGATGCTGGGGTCTTTGTCAAGTTCATTATTGATACCGTAGTCTTCCAATGAGCAATTTTGATTCTCTTTTGAAAATCTGATTCACAAAATAATTTCCATAAAAATATGATAAATAAGCAGGAATTACTTGTACATTTTATCTTCATAGTATAAACCTTGGCATAGTGCAAAATGCTCCGATCTCAAGAAATGCTCTTTATGTACACAAAAATTTAAGGATGTAAAATGTTTGTCTGTATACGCTGTTAAAAATTATTCTCTGCTGTTATGTTTTATGCTGTAGAAACAAACCCTGAAGAGTACTAATAAACTGCCTTAAGGCAATTATGCTTTTAGGCCATATATCCTAATGTGTTTCTAATATGAAGTCATATGTTCTTTTTGTTTTATAAGTAAACTGTCCTGGTGTCTGCTAGCTAAGAGTTTAAAAGAACTATATGAGAGGGTTAATCAGGTGAGGCCTTTTGGAAGAGCTAACTTTTATACTAGATTTGTAAGTAATTAATAAGACAGAACAATCCGCAAGACACAAAAAATACAGGAAAATGGAGATAGGAATTTAAAACACCAGGATGTTAAGGAGGAGGAACACTGGGTAAATGATACATAAGAAATTAAGAAAGGTGGAGGAGGAAGTGAGTAAAAATGCAAGGTCTTGAGTTTAGGACTGAGACATTTAAGTTAGATTCATGGGTGATGTAAAATGATATATTTGCAGATATTTTTGTGCATCAGATGTGGGAAAAACAAATGAAAGACTAATTTCATAATTTTATGTGAGCTATGAATAAGAGTAACAGAGATTTGTTTAGCAAATTTCATATTAAACTCCCTCTATTTGGTACTAATATACAGTGATACATAACAGAGAATTCCTTCTTTGACTCAATTTGGTCATAGTCTTAGGAAGGAGTCTGGAATACATATACTACGAAAATATGTGCTACAATAATAAAAATAGATTAAAAATACTTCTGATTGAGGAAGTAAAGACTATTTAATGTAGGTGACTTAATCTGGACCTTCAAAGGTTAGTATCATTCCTGTAAAACAAGAAAGCTATTCCAGGTGCAAAGGCCAGGGCTTCCCAAGGGTAGAGACGGGACTGTTGGTCAGGAAATGAAGGAATATGCAAAGTACTGAGTGGTGTTTTAAGCCCCTTGTAAAATCACCGTCTCTTTACATTTACATGTAGATCAGCTCTGAGTAAATAAGAAGACCTGATTAAATGTACCAATGATTTTCTCCTACTTGTTTCTTATGTGAGAATTATGATGTGATTGAATAGAATCACAATTCTATTCATAACTCATAGAACTGTGGAGTAGAGTCCCAAAAAGCTAAGGGGGGCTGGCATCATAATTTCTTCTACATATATGCAATCAGAAATTTACTCAGCGCCTTCACAGACATCCTCTAATTCCATTTTCTCAAAACTTTATAAATTAGTGAGAGAAAATATTCTATTCCTCATGACAATTTAGATTTACAAACAATTGCCAAGTTTACTTAATTGATAAGTGGTGGAAAGGGATTTGTACCTTCTGATGTCAAGTTTAGTCTATGACACCCATGCAAAATGACAGAGATGTAACCATTGTAACAGATTAATACTATGAGAGGAGAATTAACAAAGAAATCAGTAAAGAATTTACCTGAAAATCTTTAACTTCCTGGCAAGGGAGGCTTATAGTTCTTGATTTTTAGGAGACAGCATTCCTCTGTTAGTTGACAGGCTACAAAGAAGCCAGCTGGTGAGATACACTATTAAACTGCTATACCTTAATTTGAAATCTGTTGATCTGGTCATGCCCCATTTACTTGTTATTTGAATGGACAATGGTAAACCTATCTTCTGTAACAAATAGAAATGAATGAGCTCTTATTAAGGGGATCCATATTCTATCAAGTTCATGTTTACTCATAATTTTATTACAAGGACAAAGGAGAGAGAAGGATCCCCTAAGGAATTACTGTAGGATGTTTAGAAAAACAAACACCCCCTCAATACAGCATTACTATCTTCCCTTATACACTCCTTAAAATAAAATAAAAAAAAAAAAAGAAATTTCAAGTGTTTTACTGATAGCACCATCAATCTTCACAGTGTTCTTGTGAGTCAGGTAGATGGTAAGAATTACTATTAAGAGAAGAAAAAATTTAATATGTTTATTTGTTGCAAGAAAAAGACACATAAAGACAGGAGACTTATAGTAAGGACACTTTAGTTTGAAATATTACACATAATAACAGGGAAATAAATAATTATTCAAGGGAGAAAAATTAAGTATAACTAATCTTTTAAAATATGGAATGTTTTTTCATAATAAAAATAGAAAATAATAATGAAGAGTAAAAATAGAAAAATTTATGACATTTCCGCTAAATTCAATACACATTTATTGAATGCCTAATGAATTTAAACTTTAATCATTTTCTGTGTCCATTTATATTGAAGAATGTTGTTTCTTAAGTGCTGAGTATTAAAAATATTTTTAAAATGCTGAAGGCATCTCTTGATAATATAAGCAGTATAGGAAAATGAGCTTTAATAATGATTCTAGTTGTGGGTTGTTGTGAGGAAGGAGACACAATAAAAATCCTTAGTAGGACCTTTGCTGAAGTGTAGAATACATTATAAAAGGGCAAATAAATATAGGTATAACCCCTGTCTTTAAGCACAGCGTATGGAAAAGTGTTAAAGGATAATGATTAGCGGCTCATCCTCTCTATGGGCAAAATAAAAGGAAAAAAAGCTGTAGGAAATTTTTAGTTGATAATTATTAGGATTTCTCAACAATGATCATTGCCTAATGCAATGGTACATTGGGCTATTTTGCAGGTTGTAGAAGATTTTTAGACAAGAAAAGAGGTGAATATATACAGGTATGTGACTATTAATATCCCTGGCCTGAGTGTGTGAGTGTATAGGTATTTTAAGACTGTATTTTTGAGAGATTGCTTAATTCTTTTTGTAAAATATGGGGGTGGGAGGAAGTTCAAGAATGGATTGCTGATGTTTTCAGTTTATTTCTTAAATTTTTCTGACTGTATTAATCTAGGAAAATGTTTTCATGTTAAAATTTGCTATTCTTAACAATCAAAATTGTGTCCAAAGCAATTAAGTGAAGATGGAAAGATAAATTGCTCAATGTGTGTATGTACATAGTGTGAGATGTCTCCAAATCTTAAGGAAGGCTAAGATATCTTTTGTCTATGTCAGAAGTCCAAAGCCACTCAAGCCTACTGGTTCCTGACTGACAGAAAAAAAAGGTCTTCACTGATAGTGACTTGATCTTTCAGAAGTATATATCTCTTCCAGAAGCACGTAGATTTTAAAAGAGAATTTGGTGATTAAGGCAATATTTAAATTAAAAGATAAGGGTTCTAAGATTTCAAGAGTGGGACCAGAAGGCATGAGGAAGACATAATAATAGCAGATGTACTTTCAACCATACCATATAGGAGATCACCCATAGTAAAGGTGGACACAGGACAACAGACAGTGAAATAGTAAATTGATAAAGTGACCAAGAGGAAATGACTGGAAAGAGTGAAAGAAATCACAAAAGGATAAGAAAGCTGAGCAGAGAAAGAGAATCTGGTTATGAGTGAGACATGAAGATGGAGAATGAATAAAAAAGAGAGAGAACCCTCCAAACTATGTCCTGGTTCTAAAGTAGCCAAAGGAAGTGTCTACATGTTGCTAAACAACCAATGAATTTAGTGTAAAACTTAACTAAAATTGTTGTTTTGCATTTTGCAGACTTAGTCTTAGCTACTTTATTTTTTATAAAAGTATTTTTATCTCCCCTTCTTCTCTCATCTCTTTTTCCCACTTCTCATTGTATTTATGTATAAATATATGTATGTATCCATCCATCCACCTATCATCTAGATATTTCGGTATATTTAATTTGATTTTTATATCAAATCCTTCAAGTTGTGGCAGGTTAAAGTTGATTGTAGTGGTCATAATATTACAAGCTTTTAAATGACTGGAATGTGAACCCAAAATTAGATCAGTGTTTCTCTAGTGTGGTTCAAACCTTGAACAAATTACACTTTTATTAAAATATAGCTCTATTGATTAAGAATCTCTGGAGATGATTGGGGTAATTATCTATATGTTAGACTCTGTATTAAACAGGTTTACGTGATGAGTTTTTTGCACTTTAACATTTGATAAGTATTACTATAGAGTAAATAAATAGAAACCTAGAAATGATAAACTTTTCTGATTTTGGATATAGAGGCTTTTTGGAATACTGATGTGAGTGAGTGCTGAGGCCAGAAAATTGGAGGAGGACTTCTGAAGAATGCTCTCAGTAGGCTAACAATGAGTTAAGGTGAATGTGTAACTGTTTTCTTCATTTTTCTTACTGCTATAAAAATAACTGAAATGCAGAATGCTTAACTTCATTCAGCTGTAAGCATTGTAAGAATGTCAATAAAAATTTAAAACTTCTATTCCTGTTCATATATTTTTCTAGTTTCCCTGGGTGTCTCTCATCACCCTGCCTAACACTTTCTCCACAAAGTTTTTCTCCTTGAAATTTGAGCTCTACTTTTATTACTTTTTCTATTATGCAAAAAGTAACTTTAAAAAATTGTATAAAAGGTTTATGCATTTATGTTACAGTTTTGACAATTTTGGAAAAAAAGTGGAATTGCTTATTGCTACCTCAGTGAGATTACTTTATTAATACTTCAAAGATAATTTTTATGTGATTCACACTGGAGACAAGTTCATTGATTTCTATAATAGAACGTAATTATTTTGGGGAAAACATTTAAATTTGCTTGAAAAAAAAGGCTGTTTTTCATCTAAACCTTTAAAATGGCTGGAATTTATTACATTTTAAAAGTTTAGTGTCTGACCAGGTGATACAGAAAATGGCCAACCATTTCTCCCATAAGTTTAAGAGTAAATGAAGAGGTTATTTTTGATAAGCACTATAATCTTCTCTTGCATTCAATTGATTAGGTTTTTCCTTTCTTTAATTCCTTTAAAGTGATGTGTAAAAACAAACTACTGAGGACTAAATTATTTCTATTCAGAATGATTTTATTTGTTTATAACTATTCTAGGTGAAAGTGAAAAAGTTCAAGAATATATGGAGTTTGCAGCAATATGACATGAGTGTGGTATTTTAGCTATCTAGTACAATACAAAGTTATTACTTTGGAAGAAAAATTTCATATCCTTATAGGTCCCCATGATAGTCTTTTACACCAATGAAAGAACATAGAACATTAGCTCAGCCTCTTGGTTTGTAATCTGTGAAGATTTGAGTATATTGTTAGGGTTTTAAAAACAATGAAACATGAATTATAAAGAAACCATATGAATTGTGATTAAATGCAAAAATTAATTCATTTGGGGGAAGTATATTGGCTCAATCCTATAAGCTAATTGTCCAAATCTTACTAAGATTGAATATATTTCCATCACAGATTTCTTTATTTCTAGTTGACTTAGAATAGTTACATACTGATAAAACTTTTTAAAAGAGGAATAAAATAATTACTAGAATACTTCATGTGAGAAAGTGATTCTCCTTAAGTATTAGGTTTAATGATATTAAAAAGTTCTTTTTGGGGGCTGGGTTCAGTGGCTCACACCTGTAATCCTAGCACTTTGGGAGGCCCAGGCGGGTGGATCTTGAGGTCCAGAGATCAAGACCATCCTGGCAACACGGTGAAACCCTGTCTCTACTAAAAACACAAAAAGTAGCTGGGTGTGGTAGTATGTGCCTGTATTTCCAGCTACTTGGGAGGCTGAGGCAGGAGAATCACTTGAACTCAAGAGGCGGAGGTCACAGTGAGCCAAGATCACCCAACTGCATTCCAGCCTGGGTGACAGAGCAAGACTCTGTCTCAAAAACAAATAAATAAATAAAAAAAAAGTTCTTTTGGGTTAACTCTGAGCCAGTCTTTCCTAATCCACCTACAGTAGTGAACCAAATTTAGTACCTAATGCAAATACACACACACACACTCACACACACACACACACAACACACACACGTACACACACACACATTTTGAAAAAAAGAAAGGAAATCTCTATAAGGGATAGTGGACAGAGAATTAAAAGAAAGCTGACTTTGTAGTTACTGGACAGTTACCTATGCTCCCTAGTTCCCCTGTCTCCAGGCTGTGAGACAGGTTACTTAACAAGTTCCAAGAATTCTCCTGCACAGAGGAGATGGAGCTAACAGGATTTCATAGATCTCCCGAGAACCATTACATGATTGTGTCTTGCCACCAGGGTTTATCCCTGTGCTTCTATCATTCTCTCATCTATTTTAGCTTATTAATATGGGGTGTTCTCACTATTGCAACTTCCAAAGATTTTATATAAGATATAGGGCTTAATTCTCTCTTTCTCTCTCTCTCTCTCACTTTTTTTTTTTAATGTAAAAGGATGTTAAATTGGAGGTTTTAAAAGAGACACCAATATATCAAATACCAATGTTAGTCATGAAACAGATGATGTTGTAGGAATTTAAGCAAGACCAGCCTGGGCAACAAAGTGAGACCCCCACCTCTACAAAAAAAAATAAAAATAGTTAAAGTGGATTTTTAAAAATTGCCAAGTGTCTGTCTTCCCATGGGATATGTCTTCCTTCATTTTAAGCAAGAAAGGGAGATTCAGGAAGCTTCATTTGGATATCTGCTGACAAATGAGGCTGAAGGGGACACTGAGCTCAGACTACACCTCTGCAGGTTGTGAAGGCCAAACCCAAGCAAATGTTATCCCAGACCGGAGTTCGGCAGGCTCAAGGGAGCTTAAGTAGGGCTCCTCCTGATGCTCCCTAATAGCGTAATCTATGGGGCATTCAAAAGAAGGTAGAAGTGACTGAAAAATTAATAGAGGCTTAGGAAGGTGTAAAAAGCACTGGGAAGGAGTGAATTTGTTTGGGTGAAGGAGCTGCATGTGAGAGTCCACACTAATGCTGGACATCTCTGAAGAACCCCAAAATTCACCGCATCAGATAAAGCCAGCTGTAAATATCTGCTGAATCAAGACTGTGTGAAGTCAATTTAGGGCTGTGTAATCAACAAGCACTGAGGAAACTGTGGGAACTGACTGAGTTTTTGCCAAAAGGAGAGGAAAAACTCCCCCCAGATAATACATTTAAAGGGTATTCGAGGGAAAAATCGTAATGTGTTCTGATTATATCCCATGAATTCTCCTTGGTAAGATACCATGTGCATAAGTCTTAAGACCTCCTTAAATAACTTAGAGGTTCATTATTATTGGCTCAATTGGTGTACTTAAAAAGGAAACAACGTTTAGTAAAATTGGAAATGGAAGGTCTTAATTTTTCAATCAGTATATTTCTTTATCTACTTCATGCAATAAGGTATTACATTCTAAACATAAATACTTATAGTATGACTTTTTTCAAGATTAGATAATCACAAATCACTAGGATGTAGTCACACAGTACATTCTTGTTTAATTATGCATAATCAAGTTTTTCTTTATTTTATTATAGTGTGGTTTAATATCTCATTTTAGATACTTATAAGAAGAATTTTTTCTAACCTCCCCAAAGCCTTGACTACAGATAGTTGGTTATAACTACTCCATCTTTCTCTATTTTCAGTCTTGCGGTTTCTTTTGCAATGTTCATAAACACCTATTACAGATGCTACTAATATCATTCTTTTTTATTACTGTCATCTTTCTTAGACTTCTTTATGTCCCTCATTCATACGGTGGACATTGGTGACCCTCATTCATGTGGTGTTTTCTTTTATGAATTCTCCAAAGTTTATTTTTAGATTTTTGTCATGGATGTAGTTCATGCTCCACCCAAGTCCTCTTTAACTGCCAGTGCACCCAATTCAACAGCTGCTGTCGATGTTTACTGCCAGCGTGTCACAACTGAGCAAATATTCTCTAAATATTTGTCTGAGTAAGGAGCCAGCTCACCTGGGAGCCATGACCTGCTTCCTTCCCAGTGCAGCCTGCAGCGAACATTTCTCTGATGAGAGAGGGGCTCTAAAAGGCTGGCCCTCTTGCTTATGGTGGGGCCAACTCTGTAACATCTTACTGATTCAGAGATCCTCAGGAAGCTGGGCTTTGTCTAAGACCACATATTTGCTTACTTTTTTTTCTTCATTAACTTTTCCTCACTCCTGTTCCTCATTCCCCATCTCCTGACCACTCCTTCAATAAATAACTCGAACAAGAATTTTCATCTCAAACACTGTTTTTAGGGAACCCAACATAAGATAGTCATTTGATCTCTCCTTAAAGCTCTCTCTAGGCAATCCCATGCTTCAACAAAAGCTAATATGCTGACTTTCAGTCTCTGCAGATCACATTATCTCCAGTGAAGGGTCTCCAGGTTCTTGGAGTCTTGAACAAAGAATTGGACAAAACACGCAAACAAAGCAAGGAAGGAATGAAGAAATTTATTGAAAATGAAAGTACACTCCACTGTGTGGGAGCGGGCCCAAGTATAGGGGCCCAGAGGCCCTGTTGCAGAATTTCTGGGAAGTTAAATACCCTCTAGAGGATTCCATTGGTTACTGGGGTATGCTCTGCATAAATGAAGAGATTGAAGTAAGTTACAAAGTTATTCCCCTATAGAGAGGATATTTTTCTGTCATAGCTGATGTGTGAATTACCCTTATGCTCCCTGCCTCCAGACCCTATTTGCCTGCCTCAATATGTCCTATCTAAATTTCAGACTGAGAGGTACATTTGTCTACTTTTTGAGGATTTTTCAAATTTAGGACTGCCTCCTATCTCTGGACAAGGCTG